>NW_024464920.1:10000000-20000000 GCF_017591425.1 Ochotona curzoniae | reverse complement strand
ACCCAGGCATCATGCTGATTCCATGTACTTCACGAGGAGGAAACTGCCTTCTCCAGGTCGACCCACGTCTGAAATTCTTGTCATCGCTCTGCCAGCACAGGTAGAATGGAATGCAATGAAAACTAGTCACCTTGCCTTGGTGTTTCTGGTCATGGACTTTGGAACATTTAACAGGCTATTTACATTAAGTCTGTCAAATATGTATTTTGAGTATTATATATTTCAAACATTCTTTTTGCAATCAGTATATGTGTTAAGTTCATGTCTAACATTTGAAATCATGGTAAACATCCTTTAAATTGTAAACTTTTTTGAAGTGACTTTATTATATCTCTTTATGGTATCAGTCAAATTTTGGTTGCTTGGTAGACTGACCAATGCATTTGGACAATCATTTTTTATAGATATCATGTGAGGAAACCACTTTTCTCCCCCTTTTTACAGGCTTCATGTCTCTACTTTAACAGCACAATGGCATACCATGCTACCCCTCCAATTGAAACGGCTTCCCAGATAGGTTCCAGTTTGAGTCCAAGCTGCTCCACTTCTAATCCAGCTCAATGGCAAAGCTGCAGAGATCGACTCAAGTCCTTGCTCCCAGTTTGAGATTGTATAGACTCTGGCTGTCTTAGCCATTTGGGCAGTGAACCCATGGATAGAACATCTCTGCTCCTCTCCATAACTCTGCCTTTCAAAAAGAATGAAATCTTTATAGAGAAGAGACAGAGGGCAAAGCGTGGAGAAATCTGTCACATGGCTCACTCCTCAGATGGTTGTTACAGCCAGATTTTGGACAAGCAGAAACCTGCTTTTTGGACCAAGCAGGTCCTTCCAGATCTACATACGTAGCAGGGTTCCAAGCAATTACCAGCGGGCTTGATTGGACAGGGAACATTTGGGACAGAAACCAGGACCCACATAGAATGGCAGCATTATTGGCTATGCCACAATGTTGGCCCTGGGAATCTGCCATTGAAGTGGTCTAATCTGCAGGGAAAATTGTGAATTATATTTTAGATTATATGATTAACCTATAATCTAATGAAAAAATTATGCAGGCTAGACAACTCTCAATAAATACATCTGCTCTTCACCAAAAACACACTAACGCTAGTTACTTTTTATATTGCGACCGACTGTTGATGTTTACATGTTAATGAAATAATCCTCTTATGTCTACACAAAGCTTATTTCTAGATCATTCTCTTGTTACAATTTCTTATGCAGAAATAAGTAATTTAACATTTAGTACTTTTGTCTAAGGAAAATACTCCTAACAGATGTTATCTTATGTCACTAATTTTCTCATCTAGGGAAAGACTGTTTATTCCTTCAGGATTTAGACAAATTTATATAGTTTGTTCTTGCTGCAATCTGGCATGTAGAGTTATATATAATATTAAGGTCATATTATTGTTACATGTGAATAACATTGGTATTGGCGTTTGCCTAGTGTAAATTGTCTATATAGCTATCTTAAATCTGCCACCTCCCTCAGCTGCTGTGTTTGTAAGTACAGAAAAGAACAGCTTCCTGCAGAAGTTACAACACTAAGCATATCCAATTGTTTAATCCAATATTTTGAATTATGGTTCTTTTCAACTTACAATATATTAACAATTCATGCATAAAGTTAGAAGGAGCTCAAAAGCAGCCACATCATGAGGTACATTTAAATGCCATCTTTTTTCTTGCGGTATATCAAAACTTATTTAATTAGTAGCATCTCAGGAAGCCCCCCAAAATAAAGTACTCTGATTCTAGGCAATTTGTCTGCTTTTGCTGGCATGGAGGTACAGTGCCTGGGAAGACAGGTATAAGGGCTCAAGCTGTTAAGCCCTGTTACACTATGTGGGATACTACTATGTAATCTAGGATTGTGGGCTTTGCCATGATCCAGCCCTAACCGTTGTAAACATCTGGGGGAACTGAATCACAACATGGAAGATTTGTCTCTCTCCTCTCTGTATTTCTGCCTTTCGAATAAATTAATGAAGCCTTAAACTTGTCTTCTGAGTCAACTACTTAGTATAAGCCTATACTATTAATTTATTCTCATTATAGTAACATCAAAGATAGCTACATATTACCTGAGTTTTTCTATATACCCACCATTATTTTGAAATAGTTTGACCTTACCAGAAGTTCACCAAGAGCAAGACTGTGGAGCCTACACTCACTGTAACAAACCACAACCTGCACTGCATGTCTGCGTACAGAAAAACACAATAATGGGTCTCTGTATTTTCCACTCCAGTCAGGTTACCCCCTCACTTCTTTCTGAAAATGCAATCTTCAAGGTTTAGATTTGTTCATTTATCTAAGGAGATCATATATGCAATGTGTTGATTTCTAGAGCACTTCAACATAGCTTATATATAGGAATTTTTTAACCCAATATAGTTTTTTTTAAAACTCCTGTGATTCTTAAAATGTTGTGCATTTGATAACATATCTTTCTGGAATGTGTCATGATATTTAAGATGTAAACACATTCCTTATTAGAAAGCTTCATTGATCATTTTTGCTTTTGGAGGTTAGTTTTAAAAACATGGTCAAAATTCATGATGAAAAAAATTACCCTTTAGTGTGTATTTGTAGAAATATTATGAATTGAAGAAGTCTACTCCAATTTAAGCAAAATATGATTTCAGAATCACCCTTGAGAAAATTCCACTGCCTACACTTTAAGAAGCAGGAGTTTCATTTTATTTCCTATAGTATACATGATCTCATTTGCCTTATAGGGAAGGACTTACGTCATCTAGTCGTCGTTCAGTTCCCAAAGCCAAGAGGTTATTGTATTCCCTTTCCAGAATCTGCCGAGCCTGTTGACATCAAATTATGGTTATGATTCCTGAAATCACATTTTAAAAAATAATATACCTAACATTCTTCTGATAAAGCATGGCAAACCGTATTTTATTTATGGCCTTAAATTCATTAGTCTCCCATATCCATAGATCATTGTAAACAGAATCTATAAATATCGCGTTAGGGCCATTTTATTCTGCGAACACTGGAGACACAGGTGTAAGCCTTTGACTCAGTTCCAACTGAATATTTCATGGAAAGTTTGACATGATCACAAACCAAATAGAAATTTTGCAAATGAATTTCATTTCCTCTCAAATCTATACAACTTAGACCAATGACCACCATTTGCAAAACGCTGAAAATAAAGATTCCTACTCCCTTTAGACTCCCAACATTTGATTTCGTAGGATTGTGATGTAGGTTTTTTTAGTTTGTAAGCAATTCCACTGATTCAAACAAGAACACAGATATGAAAGAACTCACAAGCTCAATGTTAATTGTCTCTAATTCGTGTATGTGAACAGAGATGATTGCCTCACAGAGAAACAGACTGAAAGCTGGAGAGCTTGGCAGTCAGGTGGGAGGCTGGGTCACACGTTACTTCTAAATACCTTCCTCACTAGTTTTGTGATGGTGTCTTGGCTAGGAATGCAGAAGCCTGAAATTAAAATCCCGGTGATATAGTTAAAGCTAGAGCTAACTTTTAGGATAATGAATTCATACCTTCCTTTTATGTTTTTGCTAAAATTTCAGTTTATCATCAAATGAACTCTAACCAAGTGATACCACAGGATGGAAGGGCTTACCTGAGTACTCTGTGTTGGAATCTGCAATAATAAAGCTAAACTGCTGTAGTCAAAGTTCTCATCCAGGGCTATAAGTGAACCATGCACACCACTCTCAAGAATATTATTTGCATATTCTCGAAGACCAATAGCTTGTATCCAGCGAATAACTCGATCATTGCTCCACACCAACACATCTAGGAAAAGAAATTCGTTGTTTTAAGTTTGCATTTTTCTGTGTGATAAACACCACCACTGGCTGAAATGGCTGCACATCACATGCAGATAATCCATGTGCTCCAGTGTCCCCGTCCTCCTCCTGCATGTGCCCAGTGTCCCAACGCTTGGTCTGCTCTAAATGTAGAATTTGTCATTTCTGTGGTGCTTATCACTTCTATCACACAGTGCTTAATCGTAAAATCTTGTTTTCATAATACAGCCCTAACAGTCCCTCTGAAACTTAATATTTTGGCCCGCAGATGGCAAAACTATTGTTTTCTTGATATAGGTTGCTATGCACCTGTTCAGTTAACACAGCAAAATGATGCTAACACAATATCAGGGATGTGTATTCATTACTAGTTAAATACGGCAACACAAACTAGAAGATAGCCTCTAAAAGCATCACATTAAAAACAGTATGATAATGCAGAATTGAGAAATTGTCTTACTACTATTATTTTGCAAGCCTATACTTACACAGAAATCATAAGTTACTTCTAGTTTTATTGGGGGCACAAAATACTAACACATCTATTGGGCAAAAATGTCAGGTGTGCTTTTAACAACATAAAAAAATGAAACCAAGTAAATAATTTTTAAATAAGAAGTAGACGGGAGTGCAGAAGAAAGAGTCCACAGGCTGGTTCACCCCACGCAGCCCTCTGGTGGATGGCAGGAACCTGCTTCCTGGGGTCTTGCCCCGCGACCACTCACGGTGCACATTAGCAGGGAGAGGTGCCACACATTAGCAGGGAGAGGAACTGACCTCGTGAAACTACAAAGACCCACCCCAGGTGTACACTTTTTTAAAAAGCCTCTGATATATTCTCTAATTTCATTTCTTCCTATTAAGAATTGAGAGGATGCTGCAGAAAACCTATTCAAATAGTCACAGGGGAAATACTATTCTTCAGGAAGAAAAAAGTATTTTTGAAGAGGTTAAGGGTTAATGACAAGCTTTTCCACACTCTTTCCTACCTATACAAAGAAAATAAACTGTAATTTCTTTGAAATAACAGTTTTTGTTACTTTTTCTAAACGAATAAAATATACATGTATTTTAGAATATAATACTTCCTCACATTTTAATTATCTTTAAAATCAAAGCATTAACCATCAAGAGTATTTCCTACTTTACTCTTGCTTTAACTATATATACTTGCATTTTGCCGTAGATAACATTAAAACAGGAAACTGTCTTTGTTTAATAACAAGATTCTGTAAAAATATACAACCACAATTATGGATATACATCAATGGAAGAATAGGTACACCATATCATAATCCTACCATGGAATAATAAATAATAAACATAATTTCTAAAGGATAGATGGATCACATTATGATTTCATCTAGGAAAAGCTAAAAGAAATTTCAGGTTAAATTAGTCCATAATTAAAGTAATGCGAATGTTGGTTATTGCTGGGTGATGGTGGTAATTGGGAAGGTGCTTGCAAGGGACCTCTGTGACACTAATGATTTTGGAAAGAAAACTATCATTGCTGCCTCTCTACCCAAATGGCCACGAGGTTTATGGCTGGGCCAGGCAGGAGCCAGGGCTGCATCCAAGTCTTCCTTCCCAGACACATGGGCAGGGAACTGACCAAAAAGTAGAGCAACAGGGACTTGGCTTATGGGATCTGGCTTCACTCAGTCCTGGCATGTAGTATTACTGGCATGTAGTATTATTTTATATCAAAACAATTCAGGCTAAATCCTACCCCCTTAATAACCTGGAATGTCACTGTGTTTGCAATTAGGATCTTAATTGGGAAATTAAAATTAA
Source organism: Ochotona curzoniae (assembly GCF_017591425.1). Taxonomy (NCBI): domain Eukaryota; kingdom Metazoa; phylum Chordata; class Mammalia; order Lagomorpha; family Ochotonidae; genus Ochotona; species Ochotona curzoniae. The sequence goes on along the minus strand of NW_024464920.1, from coordinate 19,994,390 downwards.
TTCATTAGCACGGAACCTAACTATGTGACTGATATCTCAGATTCTCAGGGAAATTTAGAAATAGGCTGGCACACTTGAAGAAATGTCCATGAAGACCAAAGAAGAGATCAGGGCACTACTTCTACAAGCCAAATACCAACGATGCTAGCAACCAACAGAAGGCACAGCAGAGGCAAAATCAAACTCAAGGAAATACTTTACCTAGAACTCCAAGGCAATACAATTATTTAGTTTCAGTAACGTATTTGTAAAACTTTTCAGTAGCAGCTCCAACAAAAAAGCATGACAGTAAATGGAAAGCAGAATTAAAATACAAATTTATTCTAGTTATTTATCTTACATATTACATATTAGCTGGAAGGAAGAATTGAGAATGGAGCAAAAATAAAAACAGAACACAGTCTCACTTCAGAGTGGGATGTGAGCATCTCCAAAGACATCTGCTTTAATATGACAGGGAGGTTGTGGAGCCAGGAACTATAGCCAGGTCTCGCACGTGGGTAACAGTGGCCCAATGGCTCGGTTTTACAATCTTTCTTATAGTATGTCTAATTTTTGTCTTTCTATTTTCACTCTCTCTTGGAGTTCTTGGAGCCTCCTAAATCTGCCTCACTACAAGTGTTTTTTGTTTCCTCATATTACACAATTTTTATCCATTCATCTGTTAATGAGAATCTGAATGGATTCCTTATCTTTGCTTTTGTTACTTTTGGTTTATATTCAGAAGTTAAATAACATTATCACAGGATCTTGGTTTTAGCTTTTATGGACTCTTCCAACTGTTTTTCATAATGCCTGCACTCATTTATTTTCTTACCAATAGTATACAATATGCACCACAGAATGGAAGAAAATGCTTGCAAACTATTGATTTGACAAAGGGTTAATGTCCAGAATATAAAACTAAAATAACTCAAAAGCAAATGAATAAAAAATAGGCAAAGATGGGTACCTCCTAGGAAATCCAGATGACTAAATATACATATATCAAGACAATTGCTCAGAAACATTAGCTGTCAGGAAAATGCAATGAGGTATCCATTTACCTCAATGTAAATGGCTTTTATTGAAAAGCCCATGAAAGACTTCAGAAAGTCTACACCAGTGTCATTTGTTTTGTTACTTTCTGGGTTTATTCTTCAAGTAACAACCAAGATTGTAACATGCTGAAGCTAGAATCCCGGAACTGCAATCAGTTCTCCCCTGTAGATGGCAGGACCCAACAACAGGCCATCTCCTGCATCCCCCAAGGTATACATCAGCAGAAAGCTGGGATTGGAAATTTGGGGCCCAAATCCTAGCCCTAGATATGGGATGCAGAATTCACCTTAACTGCACTGAATTCCTGCCCTATATTTTTACTTTTTTTGGAAGTCAGATAAGATTTTGTTCTTTGATGGACTTGGACTTTGTTAACTTTCTCTTTACCGTTAGCTACCCTTCTCTTCCATTTATTTCCTTACTGTGCTGATTTCAGTTACATATTAAATTTTTCACTTTCTCACTTTTTTCTAAGATATTAATCATAGCTTTCTTAAAGTCCATGCCTTTAAACATGACATCAAAGTCAGGTGTAGGTGTTCCCATTTTCCGATTTTATCCTGTTTTTCTGCATGTAACTTGACATGACTGAGTTTTCTAGCTGAAATCCAGACATTGTGATGAACAATCCAGAGCCTCTGGATCATATTAACTCCCTCTTGGGAGGAATTTTTATATTAGTAGCAAGTTACTGAAAAAAAAGCAATTTTGACTTAATCTAATCCATAACTGAGATAAGTTCAGGCTGACTTTTAATTTTACTTTTCTTTTTTTTTAAAGATTTATTTTTATTATTTTTTCATTGGAAAGGCGGATATACAGAGAGGAGAGACAGAGAGGAAGATCTTCCGTCCGATGATTCACTCCCCAAGTGAGCGCAACGGGCCGATACTATGCCAATCCGAAGCCAGGAGCCTCTTCCGGGTCTCCCACGCGGGTGCAGGTTCCCAAAGCTTTGGGCCGTCCTCGACTGCTTTCCCAGGCCACAGGCAGGGAGCTGGAAGGGAAGCGGGGCTGCCGGGATCAGAACCGGCGCCCATATGGGATCCCGGGCGTGCAAGGCGAGGACCTTTAACCACTTGCGCCACCGCGCCGGGCCCTTAATTTTACTTTTCAATATAAAACCTAGTCTGTAGAAATTTGTTTTTACTCTGAGGGTGGTGTTCCTTCAAACCCAACCCTTGACTGAAAGTCTACTTGGTGCTTCTGACCTCCGATTCTTTTTTTACTCTATTATGAAATATCCAAGCCCTGCCTTTTCAGTTTCTTACACTGGACTTCCACTTTCTGCTCACTTTAAAAAATACACACATTTTAATTACCCGTAGGGCATACTGCAATGAAACAGAGAGACGACACCATCCATTTTGTTAGTTCAGTCTCCAAATGGCTAAAAGAGTCAGGGGCAGCACCAGCTCTAAGTCAGGACCCAAGAATTACACCCATGTCTCCAGCCTGGGTAACAGGGACCCAAGAACTTCAGCCATCTTCAACTGCTCCCCCAGGCTTCTTAGCAGGGAGCTAGGCGGGTCCCAGAGCATTTGTGACTCGAACTGGTAATTTAATATTGCATGTCCAAGTTCTAAGACACAGGTTACTCTGATGCACCACAATGGTGGCCCCACTGTGAACTTTTTAGTTTCTAATTCCATGCTTCTGGTAGGTCCTCAAGTAGCTCAAAGTAAGAGTCACATAAATATCAATCCTTTATCCCTTTTGTCAAGATTTTAGCTACTAAAGGTCTTGCAGATTTAAGACTAACTTACAAACATTACTAGGCAGGCATGGATGATGGCCACATGTCTCCAGATGATTTTAACCAAATTTGACTCTTTTGGAAATCAGTTGAAAAGTATTCGCATCAAAAACATGGGAAGTACTGTGCCATTTTCAGGGTGACTATTTGGCCCTAGAGCAGACACTAGTGGGTACTGGAGCATCACATATAGGAGTACACCTGGGCTCAGTTCCCAGGTGCTGAATTCCAGCTTCCTGCTGATGTCCACCCTAAGAGGCAGCAGATGAGGGCTTCAAGTAGCAGAGCTCTTGCCTACCAGTGAAAACTCGGATGAGCTCCTGTCTCTAGCATGGGACAACTAGGGGGCATCTGAAAAATGAGCCTGCAGACGGGAACTGTATCTCTGAAAACCTCTCAAAAAATTTATCCTGTTTTCTTTGTTATTCAGACTTTTCAATAGAAGGCACTAAAAACCTTCTAGGAACAACCTAGAGAAATGCTTAGATTTTGTTCATCTAGGATAAATTACATATTTCTAAAGATATATATCAAGATTCCATTGCTAGACTTATAGTGATCTAATATCTAAAAACTGTAAATAATAAAACACAAGTTTTGGATGAAGGCAACTGCAGCACTAAACCAAAATTTTCTTTTGGGACAGCAGAATACCCGATTTTTATTTTATAAAACACATCCTGCTCTATAAATCATTTCCAAGAAAATTTATGCCCTGACTTTAAAGCTTTGACTTAAACAATAAAATGGCCAGAGATCAGTAGTGACTGTTACCTAGCAACAAATTAAATGTTGGTATATTCTTGCTATTCTCCTCACTTCAGAAACCTATTTATTAAAGGGCAGGATTAATTAGCACTTTAGATAATAACAGAGAACCCTAGTCACAGTTGAGCATTATTCCTGTAAATGCCAGTTACAGGAAATCCTTATTTATCATTTCACTCATAGACACTTATCATATGGAATTGTTTGTCTGTAATCATGCTGAATCATACAGTGTTTTCCTCAGGATTGCACTCCAACCATCACTTTCCAAACAGTACTATAGCATTTGGTGTAAGGGCACATGGGTTATTTTTCTCTTTCACATCAGTCTATAATAAAAGGATTTCATGTGGTGAAGCAAAGCACAATAAGTTGTAATTGAAATTTAAAAAAAAAGATACTTCAAAGGGAAAAGAAAATGGTATCCCATAGTAAAAACCTATTTGTGTGCTTTAAACACCCTTTGTTCCATCAGCCACAGACTTCCTTCTGAGATCTTTGATCCATTAGTTCTCAAACTTCAATTCAGATGAAGAACAATACAGCAACAACAACCTGCAATTTTTCAAAACCCCAAAATAAAGTGAAATCAAGCAACTAGATTTTGATAATGGGAAAGGTACTTTGTTGCTCCCAAGTAATGAGTCCAGTCAAGTGTTACAAGAAATCCATTGTGTGTCAGTCTACTCGCCAATGAGCCATATATAGAAAAATTTCTAACCAATCGTTTTATATGCATTCAAACCCATTCTATTAGAACTAATGTGCCACACCTGAACTACCAAAGGTAAAAGTAATTAATGATATTGTTTGTAAAAAATGAAAATTATAAAAGCCTGATATTAGTGATCCTAAAGATTCCAATTGTGCTAAGGTTTAATCCTGGAGAAGTAAAATTTTGCTATCTAACATAAACCTGAGACGAAATGAAAACAAAATCTCATGCTTAATTTTGAATAATCAATGTGACACAAAAAGACTCAGTGGGTCTGATATTTCCTAACACATATCATTTTGGGGGTGACAGGTCTGGAAACTTAACTGATAAGAACTTTAGCAAATCCCCTTTCTCCTTAAGCAACAGAAGTTGATTACTTCATGAAAGAAAAGAGTCTGGAGATGCTACATCTTACCTCCAAGAGTATATTTTTTTCAAAGAACAATAACAAAATGACAATGGACTCTAACAAGCATAACATCTGAGAGTCTTCTCCTTAGACATTTATCCCTCTGTGTATTACGGTTTCCTCACTTCTTCGGTGGTTAATCACTGAATACTATATAATAAATCCACAATGTGCTTTCTTCTTGTTATTTATATCAAACACTTTTATATAAAACAGTAGCTGCAGAATTAACAACATTCCCAAAATCATTCTGAGTAAAAGTTACGAATGAGCCAGTCTAATTTATAGGAGAATCATCATCATATAAAATATCTACATAACATCTATAATTACATCTCAAAAATAAAACATGGACAGAAAATTAAAATGATATAAATAAGGATGAGGTGCTATAAGAAGTGATGTATCATGATTCTCTGAATCATAATGAGGATGTTCCATTAGAAGTCTACCAAAAATGCCTACATGGAGACAGCTTTCGTACAGAATACATAATTACTGTGCTCAGAGGGATAACTCAATTCCGAAGATAAAGAATATGTTCTAGATGGTTTATTCACCCCCAGGGTGACTAAGTTTATTTTGTTTTTTGGTTAGAAAGCAAAATGGTGACATTGCTATCCAAATGCTTATGTTATTTAATGACCATACAACACATATAATATTTTAGGCTCAAAAAGTAAAAATTAAAAATTCGCTTTTGGCATTTGATATGAAAGACACATTACCTTTTATTTCATGTTGGCTTGCTTCGCGTCTTCTTTCTAGTTCTTTTCTGTCATAATTCAACCTTTTTAAGCACATAATTCCATATTGTAAACTTGTTCTATAATTAAAAACACATTAAATTTACTCAGTGATGAAGGATATTCTTTAAACAAAGTCAACACTATGTAGCACTTAGGCATACAAGTTAATCATATTTTCAATTGAAAACTTCAGTATGCAAAGGTTGTACATTTAAAATTATTCAAGGCATACAATGTTTCTTCATGGTAGGAAAATAAGTTTCAAAATAAGGGAAACAGTTCTGAAAGGAACCAGAAACTTTTTCAACCACATTTTTTATTGAACTTTTCCTATAGAATGTTCAGGCAAATTGAATGTTTCATTCATTGGAAAGTAATTTACAGTTTTGATTCAGGAGACAATAAAGAATTTAAGAAATGAAAATTCCTTTCTTGAACTGAGGAGAAAAGTAATAGTAAAATGAGTAATAAAACACAAAAAACATAGTGTGTAAAAGGAGTGTTAGCACACCCTGAAATGTTATGTGGAAAGAATGTTGTGCAGGAGTACAAATGGGCTGCTCCTCTGAAGGATCATGTAACAAAAGGATAGGATTATTAGTGAAAATGGAGCATTGTGGACACAGGATTGCAGATGACACTTTCAAAGGCATAGAAATAGGGAAACCTGTGACCATGAGTTAGAAAACCATTCTGGGAAACCATGAGGATGCCAACTGTATTTGGAGTAAAGTATAGCAAGGAAAGCTCACATGCCCTGTAAATATGCAGTACACTAACGTAGGAAAGGTAATTTTTCATGCCAGGGAGAAATGATCAGAGAAAAAGAATTGGTAATAATATAGAAAATGTAGGACATAAGTAAACCTGAGAAGTAGAAAAAACAGTTACGGGTCTAGCATCCCATAAGAACAGCCATGAGTAAGGAGAACATTCAGACCAGAGATCTATCAGCAAGAAATGAGATGACTCTGGGATGACATTTAGCCCATAGAACAGTGTGATGGGATGAAAAATCTACAGGTTAACAGTAATGATTGGCCAGAGACTTCTTATGGACTTAGCATTACACAAATTTAGACGTACACTCTAGCCACAGCATTGCTTGATCTGAATGCATGCTAAGGTCTACATTTATGTAGAAGCAATACTCAATTATTTCAGGATCAGGAAAAAAGGATGCAGGAATCAGTATTGGGAAGATGTTGTAGGCTCAAGAGCACTTGCCTAAAATTCATACACTGAGGCTCTGTTTTTAGTACTTAAAAATATGAACACATTTTGGGGATATACACTTTAAACAAGTAATTAAGTCACATGAATCCATTATGGTAGTCCTTAATCCAAACAGACTGTTGTCTTTTTAAGAAGAGGAAATGTGGACAGACACACAGAGAGGAAATACCATAAGAGGACAGAAAGAATCAGCAAGCCATGCCGACAGGTCAGGAGAAAACAGACCTCTTAACACCTTGATTTCAAACCCGTAGCCTGCCACACCCAGCTTATGATTATGGGGCTACAGCACAGCTTTTATGACATAACTGGCCTGTTTTGAAAATTATTTGAAAGTATTAAAGAGAGTCATATTCCATTCTCTGATTCACTCCCCAAATGCAGTGGCTGCAATGGGCAGAGCTGGAACCGTCCGAATCCAGGAGCTTATTCCAGGTCTCCCATGTGAGCACACGGGCCCAAGTTCCAGGGTGCCTTCTCAGGTGCATGAGTAGGAAGCGGGATTGGTAGTAGAGCAGATGAGATTCAAACTGGTGTCCATAAGGGATGCCAGTACTGCAGGCAGTGGCTTTACACCCAGTGCCATGATACTGGCCCCAACACACCCTTTATACCTGCCACAGGATAAACAATTTGGAGAAAAAAGTGATTCTATTTTACTCATGAGATGCCAAATTTTTATTCAGTATTTAAATAGCTGAATTCTAAGAATTTCCCAGTATGTCTTCAAATTATATAAATTATCATATGTATTTGCAAAGTTGAGACTTTCCATATCTGCTTATTCTGCATTGATGCTATTCTAACGTAAATATTCTGATCTATGAAAATCACAACCATGAATTTTCATAAACATTTTGTAGAATAGAAAGCAAGGCTCCATCAGAATAATTTTGTACATGAGCATTTGTATAAAGCTTGGGCACATAGTGAGCATGCATTTGATGTAGACACTGTTGTAATCGGCTGCCTGGGAATACCCTTCCAAGTACATGTATAAAAAAGTCATTTTGAATAGCACATATTCTCTATCCCTTCAACACCTATTTTTGTTTTAGTAAAATATGAAGCATTTGTTATTTCATATTATTTATTTCTTGGTGCAAACTTACCGATGGAAACTATCCACCATTTTTAAATGGACACGAAGATCTTTTTTTGTTAGGTGATCTAGCATTCTTGCATCTACTAAGCATTCCATAAAGTAACTTCTGTATTGAGGTAATCCCAGACTGGGAAGCCATTCATTTCCAATCCATTCATGATTCATATCTCCATAAGCCAGAGTCTGCAGAAAAACCGGACACTGGAATTGTTTTATAGCAGTCAAGTTTCTTAACCAGTAAAATAAGATGGTAATAGGAGGATATTAGCTATTATTTTCACTTACCTCATTATTATTTCATTTAATTAGTATGATGTATAGAAACAAAACTAGCATTTATGTTATAAGAATTGAAATAATGTATCAGATATTACATATGATTCACTTTGGTACAGAAAAGAATTCTGCGTACTTTTATCAAAGTATTTGCTTATAGATCACTGTTCACTTTAACAAACTGAATGAAATTTTCAAATGTACATCTTCTCAAGAGATTGGAAGTGGGGCCAGTGTTGGGGCCTAAAAGGTAAAACCGCCACCTGTGAAGCCAGCATCTCCTATGGCCTTGGTTCTTGTCCTGGCTGCTCCACTTGCAATCCAGCTCTGTTAATGACCTGGGAAATGCAGCAGAGGATGGCCCAAGTGCTCCAGCCTCTGCCTCCCACACAGGAGCCCTGAACAAGCTCCTGGCTCCTGGCTCTGGCTGGTTCATTCTTGGCCCCTGTAACTATTAAACGAGTGAACCAGCAGATGGACTAATCATCTATTTCCCTGCTTCTCTGCCATTGCTCTTTCAAATAAAGTATTTAAAACCTTTTTTAAAGGTATACTGCAAATTTTGAGCATTGCTTCCATCTTTATATTGATGGGCTTATTTTATCTTACTAATATTCCACATTTTCCACTTACCAAATGCCAACTTCTGCCACTGCTATAATGTAATTGTAAAACGATGTGCTGTGGAGAGCTCAGTAAACCAAGAGCAAAGAGGAACAGTACGTTTTGAGAAAGAGAATGCTGCAGCACTGTACCACACATTGTTAGTGCAGAACTGAGCCAGCATTGCATCAACAGAAAGAATCAATCAAAAACACTCTATTAAAGAAACAGGGTATGAATTAAAAAAAAATAAAAATTAATGTTTAATTCAACATATGCACTGATTTTGTCAAATACTGTTCACAGTAGCCAAAGTGAACCCCAAATCCACTGTCACCATTAATTTTTTTTAAAAAAAATGACATTACCTCTTTTAATAAGTTTCCTGTGTAGTTCCCTATCATGCCATAAATTCACATTTCTATCACATATTTCTAGAGAACACTTGACTACTTACTCTTTCAGTAGCATGTTCTGAAGAATGATGAAATTTTTAGCAAATCAAGATTTAATTCAACTCTAGCCTCCATCAAGTGTTTATATACAGGTCTAATAGAACTACTACATTTTTCTTATACTCAGCAGTTTGAATAACAATGCATACAACACAGTTTATTCCTCTAGTTTTCCAACAGGCATACAGCCTGGGAAGGATGCACAGCTTCACAACATTTAGGTTTTCCCAAAGCATAGATGGGACTACACGATAAACTCCCGTGTGTCACAACAAATCGTGTCTTTCTAAGTACAAGCCTCACACTTTCTAGCATACCTTAAAGCATATGTAATTCAAAGCTTTTTTAAAAAATTCCTGCTTTCGATGAAGACTGATTAATTAATGTATTTACAGGTGATTTCACAGGAAATTTACGTTACCGACCATTGTTGTGTGGAAGAAACAAGGTTATTCTTTCAAAACAGGCCTGGTATGAAACAATGATTTTCTATATCCAAGTATAGTGATTTTAAAAGATATATATAGTATAAGACATAATACAAATTTAAGAATACATATCAACTTAATATTGAGCTAAGTGCATATTTTAAAACATTATTAAGATTGTCTTAAAGCATATGAATTTCCTACCTGGGCCCAGCTTCCTTCCTCAGATTCTTTCTGTGTTAGCAGCAGGAAATGATTAATAAAGTATGTAAGTATTAATCAATTTAAAATGTATACAGTGAAATTTTTCTAGAATTGAAATTGTTGATTATTGTGACAAAAGCAGACAGATACACAGATTTTTACATCCACGGTAATCAGTTTCACAGTGAAAAGGCAATACATGGGAAATCACAGTTTTAATTCTTATTGGAATACTCATACATATGACATTTAACTTCCATGAATTTGTGAATTTTTGATCTGGTTATTCAAAATATTTTTAGTTCTTCAAAGTGTGTTAGTTTTCAAGTGTGATGTGCTAATGTAAGCATTCAAGTCTATACCTGTATATAAAAAAATGTTCATTCTAGAGAAATGTTATATAAACTGAATTAGTGAAATCAAGTAGGCCATCGCATCCTGTGCGCAAAGCTATGTTGAATGAGACAGGTTGCAACAACAGCTCACCAAACACAAGATAAAACGAAACAAAAACCTTATCAAAAATAAACAGAAAATGAACTTATACAACAGTGGCAGTTTTATCTATCATAAACTTAATTTCTTCAATACCAAAAGAAAATGTATATTTCCATAAGTTAACAAAAGGAAAATATGATATGCCCAAATTTGTATTTTGGCATGTGAAGTGACTATATATAATGCTGCATTTTTAACAGCTGACAATTGCAGAGTCTTCATGAAGTTATTTAAGCATGACCTTTAGAATACTAGATTAGTACGTTTTGGAGGGTTGAGCTTGATTCAGCATAGGAACTCCATAATTACATTAAAAAGGACTGTTAAATCTAAACTTTTCTATTCCAAATTTAATTCAGTTTATATACATACTACTGGGATATATGTTCAATAATGTGATATTTGTAGCCTAAGTCCCCAATGTTGCAAATTGGATTCATATTAAATTCTTGATTTTTGTCTGCATATTCAAAACTTATTATTAAATACATTACAGAAACCTAGCCCTGGCTCATTTCAAAACATCAAACAAGTATTTACAAGTATTGTAAAACAGAACTCCCACAAAAAAAGTTACCTTTCATATAACCATATCAACACATAGCACTATACTGGCTACAGTAAACAAATAAGGTTATCCAAGGTGCAGAAAATGACTTTTCTTCAAGTTCAACAAAACTGTAAACACTAACCGTTTTTGCTGGAGCAGCAAGATTTTCCATTTCTTCATGGGTCACCCAAACGTTGCCTGATGGCTAATGAGGAGCCCAGGGGCAAGCCGTGGAATCCGCAGGAGGTACGCAGTGGTAAAGAAGAAAGCATCTCTAAGTTTACAGCAGCACAGCAAGGCCACAGCGCTCTCACCTCCGCTGCATCAACGAGGCAGCATGGCCGCTTTGCTAAGAATTGTCCCTCTGGGGTCAATGACCCAAGTTCCCGATACAAACATTGAAAACCCAGAAACTCCTGGCTTCATCCTGGCCTGCCATGGCCAACTGAGGAGTGAAACAACAGACAAAAGACCTCACTCACTCTCCCTCCATCTAACTCTGCCTTTCAAATAAATCTTATAATAGAATTCTCCTTTCCCTCTACTCACAGGAGTATATTAAAGAAGCACGCTGTGAAACTCATGAAGGAGACAGATTTAAAATAATATGTTTGGGCCCGGCGCGGTGGCGCAAGTGGTTAAGGTCCTCACCTTGCACGCCCGGGATCCCATATGGGCACCGGTTCTAATCCCGGCAGCCCCGCTTCCCTTCCAGCTCCCTGCCTGTGGCCTGGGAAAGCAGTCTAGGACGGCCCAAGGCTTTGGGACCCTGCACCCGTGTGGGAGACCCGGAAGAGGCTCCTGGCTTCGGATTGGCATAGTATTGGCCCGTTGCGCTCACTTGGGGAGTGAATCACCAGATGGAAGATTTTCCTCTCTGTCTCTCCTCTCTGTATATCCGCCTTTCCAATAAACAAATAATAAAAATAAATCTTTAAAAAAAATAAAATAAAATAATATGTTTGTGATTATCAGGAAAAGCCAACAGTCAGGTTTGTATTTCAAAGACCTTTGGCTATCAAATCCCCCCGCTCCCCTTTTTAATACTGGAGAACTGATGTAATTTGAATCCTGGAAGAATACACTCTTATTTATTCTTCAATAACAATGGCACATATACTATGCTATGTTATTACAAAAGTTCCACTCACACAATTTTTATTCTTCACCATCCTTGGAAAGTGAAGAGTATTTACTAACGCAAAGCTGTAAGCACGGTCATGATCTCTGGAAAGCATCCTAAGTTTACCTAATTTTTTTCTTTCTTTCGCATTTCATGAAAAATGTTTCCCTGTATTCTTATAAATCAACAATCAAGTGCTAGTTGTATTTAGTAAGAGGTATTTTTAGGTTCATTAAATATGAAATTAGAAAAGCTATTTAATTCCTGACCCTTCAGCAATATCCTATACCGTTATACAAATATAAAAGAGAATTTCTCCTGTAATGGGTACTATTCCATTATGAAGCATTGTTTACTTTTTAAAATAAAATCACCCTTGATATGAGTCTATATAATAGGAAATGTAAGATTTCTAAACAAACTCCACCTGGTAACATACAACTCAGGCATATTATTGAAGGAGCTGTTCTTGAAAAACTCCATAGAACTAGCAAATTCTTCCTGACACCACAAGATCAACTAAAAGCACATAAGTTGAATTCATATCCTATGTATTCTTCATTACTGGTTTTCTGGAATGAATTCAGGTGTGAAGAATTGGAAGTGACAAACTGGACACTCAAACATTGTAAGCACCGTAATGCTGGACTTTTGTAACATACATGTTAACACTTATATTTGCTTTCCTATGTCATGAAATAATTTCCTATGTAATAAAAAGAAATACATTTAGATTACAAGAGACCGATATGTCCTTGGAAACCCTCTCCTGCACATTCAGCTTTCTGGGAGCTGCGCTCAAAATGATGAGAGGCCACTAAGAGGATACTGAACTGAACTCATTTGAATAAATTCTTATTCATATTATGAAGAGTATGCTATAATGAAAATTTTATACTCATCTGCCAGCCACATGTCCTTCATACGCAGCGATCACAGTGCTTTGTCTGACCAGTTACACTGGAGTGAGGTGAGTTTCACTAATGATGCCATTAACACCAGCCAGCCAGTCCCGTTTTACTCTGACTTCTGGACTATGTACTCAGCTCCTAAATCTAATGCAAGTTGCATTCCTACTACAGGAAACTTGACTAAGTCTTTAAAATTGGAATAAGTGCATGCATAATTTCTTCAACATTTGTTAGAGTCTATGTGTGACTGTGTATTCAGCTATGTGTAGCTGTATTCTGGAATGGTGAAGGTGCTCAGAATTATATTTTCATTTGTCTTTTTTTTTTTCAGAATATATCCAGGACAATTTCCTAAAAAAATGGCTGACAATTTTTCCAAGTTTGAAGGTATGTTTGTGAGCACCACTGCCTGATCTGTAATCTTTGCAAAGTAACTCACAAAATAGCTTCTAGTCATCCCATCTGTTATTGAAGGTGTTAACAAGTTTGCCATTGTTGTCAACACAAGGTCCATGGGGTATAAGCCAGTTACTCTGAAGATGGTTTTCCTTCTACCTCCAGTGAGGGGGTGGGACTTTCAGCAGGGCATTTATTTCATGAGGGCTGAGCTAGAGGAGGAGCACTCTGAGAAGAACAACCAGAGGAGAAAAACTAGACTAGCGGGCTTTGAGCAGTCATAGGCATTAGAAACACTGGGCCTTCAAATTAAGGGTAAAATGCAAGCAAGCTCTTTGAAAGGCATAACTGGTAAACTATCAAAATCACTTGAGCAAGAACCTTGGAGCATGCCCTACATCCGGGACCTGGGGAAGGTGGGAAATTAGGTGGGTCTTCTCCCTAATAACCCCCTTTAAACATGAAGGAAACAATATGGAAATAATAGTCTTACCCACTTTCCTATAGCCCTTGAAACTTTTTACCCTAATTAACTATGTAAAGATTGTCAACAATAAAAATAAATAAATAAACAATACATCAGGTTAACCCTAAATCCTACCTGGCTCAAAATACTTTTCAATAGTAACTACGTCATTTTGAATTGGAAGTTGAATTAGAAATAACTTGAAATTTGTCATATTCAGATCATCCAGATACAAATTTGTCCGTTTTCTAGATTTTCTTATCAGAGAATTTTTTTCTGATTTAATAACATTGATGGTAATCAGGTTATTTCTCACATTATTTTCACAAAGGTGGAAGGTTGAGAGGTTACCAAGAATGAACACAGACAAATGTGGAATCAATGAGTTCTACAGGAAAAGAAGGGAAACTCAAATTGCAGTGAGCATAAGGTACTTGGTTTGAGGCATACATTCTGGGTAAAACCACAAGAAAATGATTCTCAAAGAGTCCATTTATTTCTCTACATCTGTTTTCCCCATCTGTGAACTGGGTATCATAAAAGTAACTATCTTTATTGCGGTTGTGATGTTTGAACAGGCTACTATACAGAAAGCACTTAGATCGGTACTGATCGTACTGCACTGAGGAAGGTTCCTACTGCAATCCCAGTAGTTCAGTTTAACAACTATGCCCCATCTCTCCCGCAAACGGGGCTCACTCATGTCTGTATTATGACTTCTTTCTCGTCCTCAATCTGTCTGAGTTCTAGGATTGCCACGGTTTATTATTCTCTTCTCAATCCTATGTACTTCCACTAGTGACTCTTTCAAAAGTTTGATTTCTCGATTTACATAAACATTACTCATAGAGAAAATCGTGTCTCATAAACATGGACTTATTTGAAAAGAGCAGATAAAAGTCAGGCTATCCCATCAGTGAGCCACAAGCCTGTCAAAGTATAAGGAAATAACTGTCAGATTCTTTATTCAAATTAACTACCTGGGTTATCTCGGACTTCGCACTTTAAAAAGAAACTTATAACAAGAGAAACTTGGTTATCACAGAAAGGCAATTTAGAAATACATTGAAAGTTTGGTCCCAGGTGCTTCCTCTAAATTTGCAAATGCCTAAGCATCTACATATTTGTACTTAGGATAAAATACTTGAAGGATATATATCCTTTATGATACTTTTCTTGAGCCAAATTTCAATTAACCAATATACCCATTCCATAACCTATGAATTGAGGAGCCTTCTACAACAGCAGCTTGGGGAAAAAAAAAAACAACTGGAAGGTTAGGGATTCCCAAGAAGTAACAAAGGTGACCGTTAAGCTTCATTCTGGAATCTAGTCCATTTTATCTAGACAGCCAGGGACGCAAAAAGCTCTAGTTAATATATATATATATTTAAGTACAGGATATAAGAAAAGAAAAGGAAAACAAAACTGAACTTAAGTACTCTTTTTCTCTTGCAGACTTAAATGTATGAATAAGACACATAGCGCTGAGGAAAGTGAATCCAAAACTGAATATGTCCAAAAGATACTTCTACACATTAATAAAATGAAGTTTCCTTACTGTCCTGAAGGAAAGTTGAGAAGGCATGGATAATTTCTATAAATACTAAATAATGTTATAAAAGCAATTTTACCAGTCATTTAAAAGTTTTAAGTTTAAAGCATGAGATAACCAATACAAAAGGAGGGTAAACCCCAATGCAGCACCTTTTGATAATTAGGGTTAAGCCACCATCGGCAGTGCCTTTCTCCCACATCATAACGTTGGTCTGATTCCTGGCAGCTCTGCTTCTAGTCTGGCCCCCGGCTACTGTGCTCGGGAGGGATGCTCGAGTGTTTGAACCCTGCTTTCCATGTTGAAGACCTAACTTCTGGTTCCTGGTTGGCCCAGGTCTGACCAATGCATTCCTTTGGAGAGTCAAGCAGCATACAAAAGATCTCCTGCTCTGTCTGTCCCTCTACCTTTCAAATACACAAAATAAGTCTTTCAAAAAAAAGCATTAAAAATACAAATGCACTACACACAAATACTGCTATGGAAATAATCATAGTTTTGTATAGCCTTATAATTAGTTACATAAAAAAGTTATTTGAAAAATTAATGCAAGATCTGTATTATGAAAAATATACGTTTGTATATAAATATTTTTGCACTAAAGTAAACTTTTAATTACATTTTGTAATGAAACATTTGAAGTACCTGGATTTTGACTCCTTATGAGATGTGGCTAACAGGCAAAATGTCAAATATTAGGAATTTAATTAAATAAGTCAGCACATTTCCATAAAGGAGATACACAAGAGTTAAAAATGATATTGTTATTGAACATTAAATAAGCCAATATTTACCTTCTTAATTTTCCAAATAAAATACAAAATGGTAGGTACTGTGAATATTCCATCATTAAAAAATGACAAAAAACGAGAAAGATCTCTATCAAAAGATCATAAAAATTTAATAGAGATCAAACCTAGAATTTTTTTATTGTTTAGAATTGTTTCTTGTTGTGTTTGCATTTTTCTGTATCATAAAAATATTTTTCAGTATATTATTTCTATAAGAAAAACTGTATAACTTCAATTCTAAAAACAGGAGATGAAAGATTGCAGGTTAGCGTGAAGTCATACTAAATCTGGCAGAGATCAAAAAACAAGACCACTCTACACAACAGATAGGAGACTAAGTTCAAGATCTACAAAGAGTTTCACAAATTCAACAACAGCAAAATAAACAACTCTGTTAAGACATGAGCAGACATTTTTCAAAAGAAAAAATTCAGCTAATAGATACAGAAAAAAATGCTCAGGCTCCCTCGCTATTAGGGAAATGTAAATCAAAGCCACATTTAGATTCTACCTAACTCCACTGACAAGTGTGTACATTCAGAAATCTATCAACAATTGCTCGTGAGGATGTGAGGGGAAAGTTACCAGTCCACAGCTGGAGGGAGCGTAGACTAGTGCAGTCACTATGGAAGCCAGCATGGAAGCTGCTCAGACAACTGTGAATTGATCTGGCACATGACTCAGCCATCCTACTCCTGGGAATATCTCTACATGAAATGAAATCTGCACATGAAAAAGCGATCTGCAACTCTACAATTAAAGCAGCACAATTCACAATAGTGAAAATACAGAAACAACCCAGGTGTCAATCAACAGATCAATGGATAAAGAAAGTGTGGAACATCTACTTAATAGAATGCTCCTGAACCATAAAAAAGAATGAAACCCTACCATCTGTAACAAAATGCTTGCAACCAGAGAACATTACATTTGGTGTAACTGGCAAGTCCTAAAAGGACAAATCTCGTGTGTTGTCTCTCATATAAGACAGCCTTTATATAAAGCACCAAACAGATACAGATAATCAAGTATATACATATATTCTCGCAGATGGACATCAGTATACTTGAAAATAAAGATAGGTTGTGGTATGTGTCTACTCCCCAATAAAAGTAGGACTCCCAATTAAACATTTAAATACATGTTTACAGTATACTAGATTTTCTACCTGTCCCTATACCATCATGCCATGATACTTTTAAATATCAAAAAGTTGTGACTGTTACTAAAGGTCTATACTCCTGTGATAATTCAGGGGAAAATAGTGGAGGGGACGGAAAGGAATGAAGGAGGGGGGGGGAAAGGAACTCCTGTAAGTATTCTGTAATTTAAGTTATAGAGTTTATATAATCAGATTTGTATCATTTAATTCCATTAACCATTTACAGCAAAACAGTCATTTTCTTTTTTTCTACTATCAAATAAATTATACTGCTAAATAAAGTATATCAATGTGATGTAGGAGGCTGAGGGCAACTGCCCTGATACGTCATTAGATTCTTTCAATAATGAGAATGAGCAGGTTGTCGGAGGACTGATTTAACAGTACAGAAGGTCCACAGAGATATGAACATAAATCTCCCATATGGTACAGTCACTCCACTACTGGGAAAGTACCTCCATCAGAATCAGCGCATCAGAGTTATTTGTAATCCACCCCCCCCCCATGTTACTGGAGCTCACTTTGCAATAACTAAGATATGGAATCAACTCAGATGTCGATCAAGTGATCACTAGATTAAACAAGATGTGGTACATGTGCAGTGTAGACTATGACTCAGCTAGGGAAAGGAATGGAATTCAGTCTTTCGCAAACAAAATGGATGCAACTAGAAATCACTACTTTACTGAAATAAGCCGATCTCAAAACCACAAATATCATGTCATAGTTCCCATGCCATGGGAACTATGATTGAACTACTTTTGACCTGTGCATTATTATTACTAGCATTAAGCCTATGAATATGGAGTGGATAAAAATTCTTTATTTACAACAAGTGGTCAGGGAGAGGAAAGAGGAGGGCCACTGAGGAAGAACAGAGGCTGCTCATATTGCAACTGTCCCAGTGGAAGGCACAGAATCTCTTCTCTTTGTATTATTTAAAACAATAGTGAGCAAGCGTGCTCTTCTGCTCCCCTAATGATCAGTAATCTGTATGCACTGGCTCTCTGGTCTGCATTTCACCATGATATCCTCAACAGAAGCCAAGCAAACGCTGGTGCCATACTCCTGGACTTCCAAAGCCATCATCTGAACCAATCTCTTTATAAGTTACCCAGAGAAGGCGGATACTATCCAGTTTTGATTCTTCTTACTCAGCTGAAAATTATTCAGGGTAATTACATCAGAAATCAATTTAGAAAAATTCAGAATTTTATTTTAAAATTTTATTTTAAAATTCAGAAATTTATTTTATACTATCTTAATGACAAGCTCAATTTTTATCTTAAATGTGTCCTAAATTATCTTTTAGGTTAAATGGTATTTCAATTATTGTAAAGAACACTGACTGTTGTTTAAAACACTATAGGTAATACTTTAAAAAATAATGTATTTTCCCATTTTACTTCAACAAATGAAAGATACACGTATATGAAATTTAACCCTGTGTTTTTAACACCAGACTCTACTGATTCTATTGGGAAGAAAAATAAGTGTAATTACAACAGAAAAACACAAAAATGGTAAAATCATGTATGATCATAGGTAAAACTTAGTTGTTTGTCTTACACCTAAAACCAAAGATAAAGTATTATCCATTTTATGTTTTTTATCCAGTGTCTAAAATTTTCTCTTTATGGAAGGTTTTACTAGGCTCTATGCTATGTTAGGGGAGAAAAAAAACACTAGAAATCCTAACCTTTCTCAGCAAAATCTTCAGTACTGTGGAATGAAGACAAAAAGTAGCATTATTTGGGAATTTTGATAGTGACTTGTCATCATGTATGCCTTTCTATTGCGCTATCTTCTAATGTTCAATAGAGGAAAAAGACAGCAGGAACTATGAAAGGCATTGCACTTGGCAGTGACTAAACCCCTGCTCTCCTATAATTATGGGAACAGCTTAAGTCTTGGTGAAGTAAGCATTGTACTAACTCATACAGCTCCTTCTTACGAAGATGCTAGAATGCATTGGAAAGGAGAAATGAAAAGGAAAAAGGAAAAAGGAAAAAAAAAATCTCAAGAAATGAGTAATCTCAGAGTCTTGTTGCTTGGGTAAAAAAAAAAAAAAGCTGCAGCTTTGGGTTGAATATGAATCCTAGCGCCTCAACTGGAACCCATTAATAGTAACAGCAAGGTTAACAAAGAGCAAGCTAAGTCTCTTCAGAGTAATTCATGCTGACACTGAAATGTGCACAGCCCCATTTTCATCTGTGGACTTGAACAGACTGCTGTTTGCCTAGCAGCAGAGCAGAGTTCACACTGACTCACAGTTCGGGATGTCGGAGGAGCCGAAGGGCTTGTAAGAGAAACCATCTCCTGGATTGCTAGCCGGAGCTTTAAGCGATGCAGAGGATTGCTGATTCCGATTTCTCTCTGGATCTCAGTGTCAGATAAAGCAGACATGATGGCACCGCTCTTCACGTTGGCTCGGCAAGCTGCCACATACCAAGCAGGCATTCCCAGCCAAAGCTGGTGGGTAGGTAAAACAACAGCATTAAAATAACACAAGTAAGTTACCATCTTAGTGTCACAGTGCTGGGGGTTATCCTAATTACCTTCTATGTATGAACACATGCATTGCTCACAATTCTGTGGCATAAATGTTAGAATTAATTTCCCCAGAGAAGAGACATGCACAGAAATATTAAAAAAAAAAACATTGAAAACAATAGATTGGTTTGAAACTCAGGTATTCTGATTCCACAGACGGCATTTCAACAACTGGTTCATAAAACAGAGTGCTTTAGATAATTCTCAAAGAGGTCAGAATGATGGCACAGCATACTAATCCTCTACTTTTCAGTGCCTGTATTTCATACAGGCATGAGTTCAAGTCCTAGCTGTTCCACTTCTGATCCAGCTCCCTGCTAACAGCCTAGAAAAGCAGTGGAGGATGGCCCAAATCCTTGGAACCTGGAACCCATGTGACAGACCCAGAAGAAGCTCCTGGCTCCCAGGTTCAGACAGGTCTGCCACTGAATGTTCAATTGCCTTTGCAGCAACTGAAAAGTGAAAAAATATATGGAAGGTCTGCCTCACTCTTTCTCTGTATATCTGTCAAGTAAAATAAAGCATTAGAAAAATAAAAGTTTACAGAAAAAAATGGATTTAATAAATAAATATATTTTGTTGGGAACAATTTGGAATCCAGGGGTGTGGAGCAATGACTAAATTCTCTCCTTGCATTTGCCAGGATCCCATATGAGTGCCAGTTTATGTCCTGGCTGCTCCACTTCCTAATAAGATCCCTGCTTGTGGCCTGGGAAATCAGTAAAGGACGGCCCAAAGCCTTGGGACCCTGCATCCATGTGAGAGACCCAGAAGAAGCCCCTGATTCCTGGCTTCGGATCAGTTCAACTCCAGCTGTTGTGGCCACCTGGGGCGTGAACCAGTGGATGGAAGAGGTTTCTCTGTCTCCTCTGTAAATCTACCTTTCTAATAAAAACAAATAAATTTGTAAAAAATCAAAATCCATGATACTATTTTATCACAATAAACATTTCCATGACTTTTTGAAAATGTCATTATTATTGGGAATATATTTTACATCCTCAGAGCACCAATTCCTCCTTTATGTGTAAGGATAAGAACAGCTAAGGATTGAATTTTCTATGGAATTTCAGCACAAACGGCTTAATTAACAACTTTGGTTTACAATTCTCCTTTGTAATTCTTGATGCAGAAATATGTGTCACAGGAGCAGACAGCTGTGCATTTTCAGGGATATGATTTTGATCAAATGATGTAATTTAACTAAACCATATTACATACCTATCAATCTCATGTGATAGCTGTGTGAACTTAACTAGAGGCTATGTTCAAAAATGCTTTGAGAATAATATTTACTAAAAAAAAAAAAAAAGGCTAAAGTTAGGAGCATTTGAGCCATTATAGCTAGAGTGTGCAAAAACAATGAGTTAGAAATTTGGTATTCCAATTTGTCATTTTTCCTGCCAGGTTCCTGCAAGATGATTGAGTCAACAGTGTTATATACACACAGCACAGGGTTAGCTGCACATCTCAGACACAACTTAGATACAAGGAGCGAAAATCTATTTGCTTACATTTTGTCACATTATCTGCTTTAGACACACTTAAAAAATGTTCTTTATTTCCCTCCAATAGTAGCTGAGAGTAAATAGGAGCAAATATTAAAAAAAAAAAACCAGCAAGGTAGATCTTGAATTTTTTCCAATGTCCACAAATGATGAATTGTTAAGTTTATTTGTTGAGGCAATTAAGCAAAGGATAGAATTTTGTAAAAATGAGAAATGCGGAGGGAAGAGAATGGACATAAAGCAGCAACATATAATGTCAGGAGCTCTGGACCAAGAAGACCCGGCTCTAATACCTTTCTTGGCTCTGCTGAGTCATAAAGTTCCCTTAAACCTCAGCTGTGTTTATCTCAGTTCTACAATGAAGGGAGTAAGCCTTATCATTGCTATGGTTTTATGCAGTGCAACTCCACAGACAGCTACTATTGCTCGCCACCTGCTGATCTTGATGCCCTTGTATCATCTTCAAGGATAGGCTGGACAGATGAATATTTCTAATAAACAGTCTGATAAAAACAAGGGGCTGCCATTTTTCCAGACCATGGCTTCATTCTTCTAACTCTGTCCTTCTGAGTTCTTGCTTTGGGATAAGTCAGCTGTCATACTTATATAGAGCTGTATGGAAAACCAGGTCCAAATGATATAAGCCTGATGTTTCTGGTCAGCAGCTAGAAGAAAACTAAATCATGACCATGAACTTAAAGAGAGATGTCCACAAATCAAGCCCTGCTATGAGTGCTTCCTTGGCCGAGAGTGTGAGGGAAAACGTTCAAAGAGGTCATCACTATGCCATCTCTGACCCATCTAAGTTACAGCAGAGAACATGCCATTTAGGGATGATGTGTCACACAAGGCAATACATCTACACTTTTAGTTTTAAAATCTCTACAGTATTCCTCAAAAGGGGGTGGGGTGGGGATGGAAACCAAGCAAACAAACAAGAACCATTTCAGGATCAATGTAGCCTGGGCTGAGACTGACAGATAAAAGAGAAGGGGAACGTGACGTACATTCCATGGCTGAGGAGTTTATGCCAGAAATAAGAATTGACTTTTTTCCCTTGCAGGTTCATAATCTGTGACAAGATAGCTCTTGACTTCTTAGTTATCAACTCAAAATGTTTAAAATAACGAGACATAAATATTCCTTGCCTGGGTCTCTTGAGTTCTCCATTCCTCCTTTGTAAGACACTTGGATTTCCCCACTGGCTACCACGGCTCAGATGCTTGCTATTAGCACTGCCACCCCAAACTAAAAGAGTTTAGACATGGTAAATGGCACATGAAGCACCAGGCTCTTTCTTATAATATTTTCTTACCATGTTGTGCACTGAGGAGCTTCAAAAAGAGGCAAAAGCTAAAGAGTTCCCATCCACTGTATCACCCAACTCATCCGTCTTGTTTTTTTCCCATTTTCTAAATTGAGTCACATTAGGAATTACATTACAAGCAATTTATCTGGGCTTAGGACAAGCTTAATTAGCTCAAACTTCACTGCCTGACACTTTCCAGCACCTTAATGTGACTTTTTTTTTTAATCTGAAAGGATTTGTTCATCACTTGGCAAATTAGCAACTAGCTCCCTGTCAAACTGCAGCTCATTTCACCAGAGTGAAAGCTGAGCAAAGCACTGCTATCGTATTTATGCTGTCATTTCTTCATATAGTGCTTGATTGTTATAGTACAGTAATTTCAAAGATGTCCTTGGAAGATCACTAATGCTGAAATTTCCTTAACTGCTGTGAAAAAATACAAACCAGACCTTCATTAGGTTAGTCTAAGAAGAAAAAGGAAAGTATGTCTTTACATCATTGTATGAAATTTCTTGCTTACACTAAAGTGCACTTCGGTGTTTTCCTCATAAGATCTTGAGATAATTGGCTATAGGACAAGATAAGGGAGCAGGAGATTCTGTAAGGCCAAACTTTTTAAAGCAATGTGTGCCTGCCTCTCCCAATCCAGAAAAGCCAGATTCTTCCTCACCCAAACCTAGACCTGTCCGAGAATGTCCTAACAGCTGCTTGCAGCCCACACTTGGCATTATAAAAGGCAAGAAACAAAACTAACACATAGCATAGGAAGACCATTTGTGATCAAATATATATGTCCCTCACAGTCATTCTGTATCTCCTTCCTTCTATGTTCAAATGTTGCCCTATTTTCCCATATCACTACATTGTGCAAGATATGTTGAGTGCAGTTCTTGTTTCATTCATTTGAACTGAATTCATTTACTTACTTAAACTGATAAGTTAATACGGATTGAACTGCAGGTAAATTCTGTTGTTGATACAGAAAAGACCAAGTTTTCCATCTAATCTCAGAGGGACTAAATTAGCTAGCATGTCCCAGAGCAGCAGAGAATTAGTTTCAGAAATTAAATTGTGAGAAAATGAATGGTTTTCTACATAATTAGATGATGCTGATAATTTTAATGTTATCAACACTGAATATGGAGAGAGCCCTTCTCTGTAACCTAATAAGAAGAACCCAGGAGTATTAACAATTGCTTTCTTCTAACAATCACAGGGTGACTCAGTAATAGTTTCTTCACCTGTGCTAGACATGAAAGAGCTGGATCTTAAGAACATCCTTCTTAATCCACAGCACACTTCTGATATCATCTCAAGATAATTACAAAAGTCACCATGCTCACAATGCCCCCGAGACAAAAAATATGACTGGGACATTAACTTCAGAAAATGTTATTTACCTATCTCCAAAATACTATCACATTAGTAGTGATTAAATTAAGATCCTTTCATTTTAATTCTCTTACCTCTAGCCACGCGACTACGGTGGGCCCATCCCACTGGGCAAAAGGCAATCCCTTTCTCCGAGCTTCTTCAAGAAGTTCATGCCTGAAGCATACGGAAAAGATTATTAATGAGCATAAAATAACCAATAATTTTTATGCATTTTCAATGAGCTAAAAAACAAAGCTCTCACTGCTTCTCAGCAATACACATAAATATTTTATTCTCTAAAGTTCAAACATAAGTGCTACTGGACTAAGAAGTTGAATTATGTCATCAGCAAAGATCCCCTGAACTAGAAGAAGCCCATGTATTCATATTACGGCATTCACTATGGTATCCGAGTGTGGCTTCTTTCATCTGTACTGACTACTTACCCTTACTATACCAAGATGAAGAAAATCTTTAAGTATAGAAGGTAGGTATAAACATGGTCATCTTTCCATTGGAATGGTTTGCATAATTTAATATGTTTTCTGGATCCAGACAACTATGTTTAACAGTTCTCTTTAGATAGATTGCAAAACCACATCTAATGTGAAGAAAATTCCCAAGAATTTTGATTTTCATTCTCACAAAATATTGAGCTATGAAACAGAAAAATACACTTACTTTTTATCTGCTGTTTTTAAGGCAAGCAAAACATCACAATGGCATTAAATGGTTTTTGTGCTTAATAAAATGATGTACAGAACCCTGACAAATGCATCTATCATTTCACTGTCCTTACTATCAAGTGATATACTTGGCCTCCAGCTGTAAAAGTTTGAGATCATTTATTAAGACAGTAGCCATGGTTGCAACTGACTATGTTGGGAAACATTTTCTAGACCATTGTATACCTTGCTATTATGCACAGATGACAGCGTAAGAATTGTTGAATTTTGAATATGTGCCTTTCATGCATAATGATTATCATATATGAACTCCCAAATACAGCACTTGACTCCTGGTATTACCAAGGCACTTAGTGTGGTAGACTGTATGATATTAGCACTTCTATTCAAAAATGCCTTTCAACACAAAGGCTTTCTGTATTTGCACTACATGTGAACAACTAAAAATGCACAAAAAAAGAATTCTAAATGGACAAAAGAAAATGTCACGTAATAATAGTTCAGGGACACAGTTAAGTCAATTATTGTTTTTGTGGAAAGGACATTTAGTTCTGTTTGTGTACATTTCAGCACTGGGAAAGTGGACAGGGATACAAATGAACTGAACCCAAAGTGAAAAGCAAAGGTATGGTTCACATGATGTGCTCTGCCACCAACCATTTCCCTGAATTTCCCACTAAGATCATTTATTGAAAAATGCTTTTAGGCCAGCACGGGAGGGCGGTCTAATGCCAGTTTGTATCTGCAAGGCAGGGTGGCAGGCCCAAGGGGGTGAGGGTGGCAGGCTTGTGGATGAAGAAGGTGGGGGTGCTAGAACCTGCAGCCTTGTGCCCAGGCAAGTGAGTAAACTTGAGAACTTCCCCATGTCTTTGTTTCCAAGTGAAGTGGAGGAAGGAGAGGGAAGAGACCTAGGACAGCATAATGACCTGGTGGGCTTGGTGGACCAGGTTTGGGAAACTTTGATTGGGTATGGGTGTGTGGAGGGGTAGGGTCCCAGGCCAGCACACATACCAGGGGCTTGGGTGGGCAGACAGAGCTCCGGGCTAGTACACTATCCCACAGAAGATTGGGCTTAGGAAGCCTGGGCTGGGGAAATCAAGTGCTAGGGATTGGGGGTTGATTAGGAAAAAGGGCAAGAGGATGTGTGGGAAGGAGGACCTTGAGAGTGTGTGTTGCAGGAGAGGATTGAGTTCTGAGGGACTTCCATTGACAAGACTAGTGTATTTGCAGGTAAGCAATGGGGCTGAGATTGAGCAGTTTAGAAGGGGGAAACTGAAAGACTTTTATGGGGCAGACTGATGCAACAACCCCATGGGAGAAGAGCTGAGCTAGTTAACACTGACCACTGCTGACCAATGTTCACCAGCATGCACTATGGCTAGTCTGGGGATCTACTGGCAGGACTAGATCACAGTATCCCCAGTGAGAGTCAGAACAGGGCACGGGAAATGTTAGGTTGAGCAATGACACGGACCAGCACATGAGAGAACCAAGTTTGGAGGCAGACTCTACAGGGAATATGTCAGCCCATCCCTGTGGAACTGCAATTTCTGCTAGTTTGTTTAAGAGCTGGTGGTAGTGATGGGCTAAGCTAGGCATAACCATAGAACCCTCTGACACCCATGGGTACTGGGGTTGGGAACAGTTGGGCTGGTTCAGGCTACAGTACCCAGTACCCACAGGCACACCCAAGAAAGGGGTGTGAGTTGCACCAGGCCACAACACCCACCTGCTAGTATAAAGGCCGGAACTAAGTGGGCAGGTGGGGCTCCAGGGCTGAGCCTGATGGAGGAACTTGGGCAACTTCTATTGTGGACCATAGCTCCTGGGGTGAGCATGTGATTCAGGCCTGGGTGTTGCTCAGGGTTGGTTTTGGAGTGGGGCAGACTGGGCAGGGATAGGCCAACTCACCCCACTGGTAGGTGCAGGAGCCAGGCTGGAGTGCAGGTCATGACAGGCTAGGCTATCAAACCTACCAGTTTACATGACCCAGGAACGGGAGCAGACCAGGCAGGGCCGGGTTACAGCACCCACCAGTGAGAGCTGGGATTTGGGGCAGGCTGGGCCAGTCCAGGCTGCAGCATCCAATAGCAAAGGCTGAGATGGGGGATTAGCTGTGCCAAGCTGGGTCAGAGCAACCACTGGCACTCAACTAGTGAACATGAGAACCAGGTCTGGGGGTGGGCATGGCTAGACAAGCAATGGAATTTGCTGGCAGGAGTGTGGGCTGGATAGTGGGGTTGGCTGGGTTGAGCTAGGCTTCAATGCCCATCAACATGTCCAAGGGCTGATCAGAACTCCAACCATGGGGAGAATGACAGGATTTGTTGTCTGGCCATAGGGTGTATGTATCAGAACTGGATCTCTTCAGTGGCTTAGATGGAGTGGTGAATGGATACCCAGATGCACATGGAGGATGTGGTAGTCCACTGGGGCCTACAGAGGACATCTGGTACCAATCACAGGAAGGAGGACAGAAGAAACTGGTCAACTACCCAGCCAGGCATTTACAGCAAATATCTGGACGAATGGATACTCTAAGGTGGACTATGTCAGCCAATGGACCTTGGAAGGATTTCCTCATCCTTGCATCAATGAGATTGACAGCATATCGGAATCATCAAAACTACTTGAGCAGAACCCTCACAGCATGTTCCACATTGGGGATCCTGGGATGACAGTGGGTGGCCATTACCCACCCCTGGGTACTTCAGCAGTTGGGAGGCTGGGTGTGGCTGTCCCTCCTTTCTGCCCCCTTTCTCCAGACATAGGAAGAATTATAATAAAATTTGGAAACAATGGCTTCACTGACTTCTCTAATCCTCAATCCTTCCCTCCCTAATCAACTATATAAACATCATCAAAAATAAAATGTATACAGTTAAAAAAGAAAAGAAAAATACTTTTAAAAAGCTTAGTCTCACCAGGGAGGACCTATTTGCAGAAACAGATAGAAGTATGAAAGAATCAATTACTCCCTCCCCCCCCATTATGAGCTCAGACTCTCACTTTATGTGACAAATAGACACACAAACCTACTTTTCCAGATCCCTTGTTAGATGAAACAAAAACATAAAAGTGACAATCCCCTTCCAAGCACAGTCCAATACACAGCTGCAAAACCCTGGTGATGTAAATTCTCAGTGCGTTTTAACAAAATAGTTAACACAATGGAAAAATGGTATATTCTAGAAGCAACTGGGATGGCTTTAAAGAGCAAGTATGAATAAGATGGGATGACCCAGTAAGTAGTACTACTGTAGGTACAAAAGGAGGACTTAAAATGGAACATATGTGAGAAAATGAAAAGTAGTTCTTCACAGAGCCAAAGTGTGCTATAAAGGGTTATGATACTATATCCAATAGGAAAGGAAAAACTTGGTTGCATAGGCAAATGATATTGAGCAGGAACAAGTAAATGTTTTGCCTTTAAGTTTGCCAAGTAGACATGCACTGATAATCTGAGAAGCACAAAACATTTTTATAAGTGAATTGTAAGTTGTACAAGTCATTTTTGATGACTGAGGTTTTTTTAACTTAACTAAAGTTTCCTAAGGAAAAGAATACCATAAAAAAGAGCAGTTCTGTTGAAACGGAAGTCTTATCTTCTATCTTCTCTGCTCCTATATCTTTATCACTTCCTGAATCACTAAAAATAAAACCCACAGGAACTGTTTGGGCCTATCCAATGCTCCTGACTTCTCTGATTCTATTTCCACCTCAACCAGTAACACTGGCTTGGAAATAAAGGATTCTTATTGCCTCAACATCTTTGTGCCTGTTTTCCTCCATCTGAAATCTTTTCTTCCATGTATAGTGGATTCGTTGTCAGAAAAAATAGTGACTTGAATTGCTTAGAAAAATAGTATAAATACAATGTGACACAAGCAAGCATTATAGATACCTTAGCAATCTATTCAACCAGTCCACATATGGATTTGGTCTGGAATGCAGTATCACTGTAGCCAGAATTTAACCTTTTAATGATAAAGTAGCAATCCAGAACAAGGCTGTGGTCACCTTTTCCAACACAATTCTGAATCTGAGAACTATTAGCTCTCTACTCGGGTATAGAGAGGAATTTTTTTTTTTTTTGCTTTCTTTATCTCTTGACAATCTTATCTATCCAATTTTTCCCAGAGTCATATGTATCTTACTAAAGATATGGATCTTAATTTTTTAAGATTTAGAACAGGATTTAGAGGACATCAATAACACAGACTTTTGGGGGAAAAGTTTTAGGCACAGAATTGTGTTTATTTATATGAAAACCCATTGTAGGAGGTCATTTGAAATCAGTAGAGCTTTCGAATCTTGTAATAGATATGTCCATGAATTACTGTGATTGAGAAGTGATGTGTTAGGAAGGCGCTGTCAGGAGTTAGGATTCAGACACACAGTTGTTTAGAAGGAAGCCTGTGCTGGGGCTACATGACATAAGGACATACACGGATAGGTATTCAGGAAATGGCAAGACTCAAAAACATTTCTGAAGGATCAAGAGTCTCTTAAAACTAAATCCACAACATTTTCCAGACTCATTCACAATGCGTCACTTTACTACAATGGCTGAATCTGAATAGGAAAGAAACACTGGACTCCTGCCTGTCGGGGCCTTTTTATTTTAATTTAAGAAGTATACAGAAACTGAGAACGAACCCCAGTTTGAGGAGTCACTCCCAAATGTACATGATAGCTGGGATTGGGCTAAGATCACATCGGAGAGAGGGGAACAAACTCCATGTCTCCCATTTGGTACATCACTACTGCCTCTGAGGGTCTATGTCAGCCAGAAGCTTGCACTGGGAGCTAGAATTGCATCTTAATATGCAAACAGGCACCCCAGTGTAGTACGTATTCTGATATGGGATGCAGATATCTTAATGGGCATTTTAACCACTACAACAAATGCCTAACCCTTTTTCAAATTTATGTTTCCTATAACCTTGCAGATGTGACCTCATTAGGGAAATATGGTGGGGAGAGGGAAGGGAAAACATCTGGCCCCGTATCATCCATTTGGAAGTTATGTTTCTGCCACAATAAACAATGTCTGCATGCTTCCTTGCCTCTTCTCCCTACTTAGTCTTGATTTGCAAGGTTCAACTTCTTTTCTGAAGCCCCAAGGCAGTATGTTACTTGCTCTTATAGACCATATATTCCTAAATAATCTTCTGCATAGTGTTCAACATTTTTTTAAATGTTCTGGTTCAACAAATGAACAAATATGAGTTGTTCATTTATGTTTTGCAATAATAATAAATAAATAAAGTTAGTGTTTGAGGATATCATCTTGCCTAGGTATTCTAGGAAAGTCTCTCTAAAGAGACAACATTTGAGTTGGCATATGAAGATTGAATGAATAGTGGCAGGATTTAGGAGTTTGGTAGAAAAACATTTTGGGTTTCTTCAACTACAAACTTCCTATGGCACTGCATTGGAAATTTGGGCAACAGAAAAATCAAGACAGGCCAATGGTAGGAATGTACTTAAGAGGAGTGAGACTGGAGGATGGAACTGGAAAGGTAGCAAAGTGTAATGTGAGACCATAAGTTAAAGAGTTTATTCTAAGTGTGATAAGAAACCATCGGAGTGCTTAAACACCAGCTGCTGAGAGTAGAATGGACTTGAGTTGGCCAGAACTTATCTCTAGTCAGTTGGTAGAACGGCCAGAGTTGGAGTGAAGGATACCATTAGAAGGCTGTTACAGTTTCAAAGTTAAATATTGTGGTAGTTAGTTCTGGGACTGTGATGGTAGAAATTATGACAGGTAGTTAGAAGAGATTCAGGCATATGGTATATATTCAATAAATTTTAACTGAATGACTGAATACATACCAATTAGATTTCTTAACAGTTAACAGCCTTTTGGATACTCAGCAATTCTCTTTAAGGATCAATTTTCTCATCTCTGAAGATGATTACAAATTGATATTCATAAAACTTAGGATAATTGAATGAAATAATTTTTGTGAAAGCAGCTGGCAGACAATAGGGACATACTACATGCTAACTTCTGTCTCCTTTCCTGCCCAACTAGCATTCATCTTATATGCCACATCACAATAAATGTCTACTGAGTTACCACCATCTGGATTAAATTTCAGCAGTAGCTTCTCACTGGCTGTAATTTGTCTCTAAAATTACTTGTCAAGGTATGTTTGCTAGACCTCTTCACTGGGTTCATGGTGTCCACTTCACTTCCTCTATTCTATTCCTATTGTATCCATTTGGGATGGCCTTCCCCCAATTATTTCCACACATGTCTTCCCTTTTTGTCCAAATGCCATCACTGACTGCACCATGGAAAAATGCTCAGGTCACTGTATGTGCACAAACCTTGTGTGCTACATACTCTAATATCCTAAGCACATTAGTCAAAGGCCACTAGATGCTCCAACTCCCTTTGCATGAAGTATAAATGGCTTTGTAGCCATTTGAAATTTTTGAGCAAATTAAAGGCAAAGTCAGCTACAGCATATTGATGAATTGAGCAAACTCTTAAGTATTTCTTAAATAGACATTTGTACATTTTTTATAGGAAATTTGCAGATGTGAAGTGAAACTTGTAACAGCACCTGTCTCAGAGCGTTATCACAAAATTTCAGGAAAAAAAGTCATATTAACATGATTCAGCAATGCTTCCCACAAAGGAAACTGAATAAATGTAAGCCTTTACTATTCATAATCACAGGTCTGACCTCTGGAAACAGTCTCCCAACAGCCCATGGCAGCATCCTCAACTTGCACTCTAAGAGCCCTCCAGTGAACACCTGTTGCATTATGCATCTTTACTCTCACATAAAAAGACTCTCCAATGAAACTGTTAAGAGTTTGACAACAGGATGCTAGACTACTCCAATGCCTATGCCTACAACGCCACGACACACTTAACTAGCAGGAGGTTCAAACAGTGACTGTTGCTGAAAAGGCTATACTACTGTGATAACATGAAGGAAAACAGAGGGGGTGGTGAGAATGGGGAGAAAAGATTGTGCAGGAACCTATAACTATAAAACTATCACAAAAAAGTACACAGTAAAAAAGTCCTAGTTTCATCCTGATTTACTTTTCTAATCACATCCTGAACTTTATTAAACCTGGAAAATAACCTTTACAAATAATGAATGCATTATTACTTGATTACTTGTCCTTTTTCAAGTGCCATTTTCCAGAGTTGAAAAGTTTTTATACTTTAATGATCAAAATATGCATTGCTGGCTAAAATTCTGATTTCTCATTTATATGAAACATTATGATAGCCCAGACATCTAAAAAAAAAAAAAAAAACACACAAAAAAACAGTAACTGCAAGGCTAGATCTTTTACATTCCCAGGACTTGTCCATAACCTTGGGTCTTTTGAAAGTTCCCAAAAAGGAGTGATGGAGTCCTGGGATCCCATGGGCACCTGTTCATGTTCTGGCTGCTCCACCTGCGATCTAGCTCCCTGCTTACAGCCTGGGAAAGCAGTGGATGGTGGCTGAGGGCCTTTGAACCTTGTACACATGTGGGAAACCCAGAAGAAGCTCCTGGTCCCTGGCTTTGGATTGGCTCAGCTCCAGCAACCACAGCCATTTGGAGAATAAACAAGCAGTCTCAAGATACTTCTCTATCTCTCCCTCTCTGTAAATCTGGCCTTCCAATAAAAACATAAATCTTCAGGGGAAAAAAAACTATACTTTTTCTTGCTATTCCCAATTAACATTTGTTTTTGTTTCTTGGCTATAGGAAGCCTAGCCAGGTTTACCTAGTTGAAGTAGAAAAGTTAAAATGTTAATTGTTTTAGTTCAATTGATTTTTTTTTTGTAATTGCAATTTACTGTAATGTTCTGGTTGAGACATTCATCTTTATGTCATCGATGAAGTCTAGAACAGGACAAATTCTTATTTATAAATAGGAATAAATACGTGACCTGAAATGAAGTATAAAGTGTAAGTCAATCTGAGAGCTGAATCTACTTCTTAACAGTGAATAAACATTCATGCATTACTACAAGGAAATGCACATAGACTTCTTACTACTGAACTGTAAAGTGTGTTTTGTGTCATTAAGCAACAGGTGTTTGGCCTAGCTGGTTAAGAACCCAGGGGCTCATCTTACAGCCCAGGCTTGCTGCCTGGTTCCGTCTCCTGGCTAATGTTTCTTGCAGACACAGACCCGGGACACAGCAGTGATGGCTCGGTTCCTTCCACGGACATAGAAGAACTGGACTGAGTATCTGGCTCCCAGTTTCAAGCATTGGTCCACTCTAGTTACTGCAGGCATTTAAGGACAAAGATAAAGGGCTTCTGTCTAGCTGTTTCTCCTCTAAATTGAAAAATAAATAGAACAACCCATTTAACGCTGCAGGGTATAGACAATATACAATCTGCTTCAATTCCAACCCAAACAATGGTTTCATTATTACTCCATGATTCAAGAATCCATATCTGTTGATTAATTCTGTGAAAATCAAAACTACATTTTTGAGAAACTGGCTGCTTTGCAACATTTAGCAGCTACCATCTGAAATGTGTATCTTAGTTAACATAGTTATTCCAAACAGAAATATGTTATAAATCCCAATCAGCTGCTTCAGAACATTGATTACCTAAATACATATTTGGCTGCATAAAATTAAGAGTTTAACAAGGTTGACTTAATTTTGAAAATTCATGCTGTGACTGTGTGTATAAGTGCAAATGTGTTGTATACTATTACGGTTTCACTGAATATGAAGATATAAAAAAATCCATTACGCATTTACATAGTGTCTTACTTAGGTGGAAAAAAAACACACACTAAGTTGTTTAGAGCTGAAATAATTTGGCTGTATTCAAACCAAAATTCATATATGTAAACTGTTTTTTCCTTCCCTGAAACCTAGAGCAAAGACTCAGGAAAGAAATGCAATTCATTTGTAAATTTGAGATTGACATGAGCCCCTTCCTCATATTTATTTTGAATTTACTCATTCTCAAAACTAGTAAGAAGTCATAAACACACAAATAAATATGATTAAGACAGGCTGTTCGGCATTCTGATATTGGAAACTAGAGAGATTTGTATTATTTTCCATTAAACAATTTATCTGGCACATCGCCATAGACTGCACCTCCTCTTCACTCTGATACTCCTCGGACTAAATGAAGAACACTGGCTGTTTTTGAGGCTATGTGGATACCATTTGAGAACACCTTACTTTATTGCTTCATCTGTTGTTGAGCCCTTTTCTATGCAACTGAGAGGCTTATAGCCTTGATGCTCTTTAAGTTACACATACTGTGTTGTACTCTGAGAAGCTCACAGCAATCAGTAAATACAGAGTCGGAGCCCGGGCAGTGTCAGCGGCAGGCAAGGCAGGGCCGAAGGTCGGACTTCTGCATCCTGCTTCTGTGTTCTTCCGACCTCAACTATTTCCACATTAACTTCTTTGTGACATCCTCCTACCCTTGTCTTGGGGGAAATGGTTTGAATTAGGAAAAATACTTAAGGTCCAGGACAATGTGCCAGACAGGAAATTCCATTTTAAAATGAAAGCAGATATATCCATTTCTTCCAATAATGAGAATGGCTGTTTTCTTATTTAATGTTTCATGTAAAAGAATAAGTAAGTTTTCTTAGAATTATCTCTTTGTGAAATTTGAAAATTAGAAAACAATATATTATATTATACATTATAATATATAATATATATTATATTATACATTATATTATACATCAAAACATTTTAGAAATCCAATGTCCAGAGCACTACTTATTTTAGAAAAACAACCTAGAGCTTTCATTTGACAAGTTGGACTTGTTTCCTCTGCCATCTTTCCTTAATACAATTACTTTAACTGCATTATAAATTCTGCATTATAAAATAATCATGGTATTAGCAAATATAACTTCATATTAAGAAGCAAAACACTAAGTAATAGTAAACATTGGTACTAAAAACTCATGATCCCAGAAGCATATTATGAATACTCTTCATAACTTCTGAAATAAATTACTGCAGTGAAATCAATTATGAAAAGCCATTCTGTTTTAAGATTACAGTATCTCCTCCTCAGTTCATAGTACTTTAATAAGCTCATGTCACAGATGGGAAAAAAATCTCACACATTCTTTAAATATTGTCCATGTTGCTTTATTTTGTGCTATGAAGCCCGACTTTTACTAACAGAAACTACACTTAAATTTCAACTCGAATATTAGGAGTTAAAATTTGAAATTTTCATCTGAGTCATAGTAGATTGTTAACAGTTTTCAAAATTAGCCAGCAGGAACCAGTACTGGTGCAGTGGCTGAGCCCCTCCATGGGGTGTCGCTGTCTCACACCACCTCCAATTCTGATCCAGCTTTCTACCAACATACACCCTGCGAGGCCTCAGCTGAGGGTCCAAAAACCTCGCCTCCTCACACCCACCTCCAAGAGGTAGACTGGACCCAAGACACCCAAGGTCAGCATACCCAGCCCTGCCTGTGGAGACTGTAGACACCCGGGGAGCAAACCGACAATCCCTACCCTTGAAATAACTAAAAATAAAGAATATTTTTAAAAATCACAAGTGGAATCAATGAAAAAAAAAAGGCATACTTTCAGCCACAACCAAGGATTACTTTGGTATCTAAATTTAAACTCTTTCGGGAAGACTACACACTTCAGCCTTTCCAGCAAAGTGCAGTCCTAGTAATTGGAAATTCTGTCTGCGCCCCCACACCCCGCCTGAACACACAGCAAGTGAAGACACCCCAGTATCTCTGAGAGTGTAACCAGGTACTGCACTCCAGGGTAACATAACCGCCGACACCTCAGAACCACCTGAACTCAGAGTTTCAACCGCCTCCCTATGGAATAACATGGGCTCCAGGGTTACTCGTGTGTCTTAGAAAACTAGCAATGAGGCCAGCATAAACAATTGAAACATCAACATTTCTCTGAACCAATGATGCCTTTGTGTGTGTGTGTGTGTGTGTGTGTGTACAAATGAATCTACTTCACAATTTGCATTTTAGGTCAGAGGCAGTGCAGCTTGTGTTACAACTGAAAAAGAGAAATTGTAAAGATTAAAAGAAAAAAAGAGGATGGTGCTGAAAAGAAACACCTTCAGCAGCCATTGTGATTCGACTTACCCAGATGTGCTTTTCATGAGATGGGGAGGGAGGGATGAAAAAGAAAAGCACACAAATGTTAATGGATACATTTCAATCCAAAGAAAGCCATGGAATAAAACAAGAGCATCATTTCAGGCGTGAGGAAGCTCGGGTATGAGAAAGACATGGCATCTTTTGCAAGTTCACCATGGCGCGGATACTCACTGCGTCCACGAGCATGGTCAGGCTGAGGGCAGTTGTAAGAGTCGAACATTTCTTGATTATGAAGAGTTGGAAACATGCATGACCACATTTTCCCAGCCTCTAGTACATCCCAGGAGGAAACCAGGCACCTTGGCAAACAATATTCTACACCTCGAGCTACCTCTGTACAGAAAAAGCAACTGAACAAACGGTGCGCAGAGATTGATGCGGCATCCTCCATGCTTCCTGCCAGAGCTTAGGAGCACGCACAGCAGACCTCCAGGCGCAAGGGGCGCGGAGTACTGTGTGAGAGATGGAGACCCCTACGGCAACTTCCTCCTTCTTCTAAAGATGGCGAACTTGCCCTTTCCGCTTCCAGGTTTCAAGGACCCAGCCCTCGTGTTCACGCCCCAATGTAACCAATTAAAAGCCCCTTCCTTGATTGCAAGCAATTGCGGACACCTATGTTGCTCCAACACCTACCCATGCTCCTTACCTCAGATGGGTCCTCACAAGCCTGTTAGGCTGATACTATCTCCTCAAATGAGGAACAGAAGGGAAATCGCAAACCCCATTTAAGGTAATTCAATCAATAATCCGTTGGAGACCTATGGTTCACTGGGCCCGCTCTCGGCAGCCAGTCAGGGAACCTATGTTCCTACTTCACACTCGCTCTGTAACTTCCTTTCTCTTTGCATCTTGGACTGTCATTATTTCTATACGGAGAGAAATAAAAAACTAGACAACGCCCTCCTTAGCAGCACAGGCAAGCAGCGCTTGAAGCGGAGAGCACACCAGCTGCAGAGTGGGAGCACCTGGCTTCTAATTCTCATTCCTGTTCTGATTACAATTAGCAGCAGGTTCTGTTTTCAATTTTTCTCAACATAGTCTGGGGACAGGGGGTAAGTTGAGAAGTCCATCACAGCTCTGTAACTACTATTCAAATGAACAGGAAACTCTATTTTTTTTTCCTTACGGCTTTGAGAAGATGTTATAGTAATCAAAATGTGAAAGAGTGGAACAATTCGATTCTTCTCTCGCCAGATTACTTCCTCTTGTGCCTGAGCTAACAAAGCAAATGTTAAATGCATGCCAATTGTGTTGGTTTCAATAGAGATGTTTATTGATTGGAACAGGTTTTTATAAGTTAGTTTGAGGGAAAAAAAAATTGATTAGGTTGTTTTGTCAATAGCTGAGCAACCGTTAGAACAAATTGATTCGCATCTAGCTTTTGAAAGGCCTTATTTCTCCCTGGATGTAGCAGAGGCTCTGAGAAGATGTGAGAGTTAAATAATCCAACAAAAAGCCATGGTAATATTGTTACAAAATTTCTATTGAAGCATAATAAATTAACACTTAGAAAAATAAAATTGCTGCAACAACTCATAAATTATATCCAATATAACAAAATATGAAACAGAAATTTCTATATCAGAAATCAGGCAAGTTAGAATGCCTAACTTTCAGTTGCACCATTAGTATAAAGAAAAGTGCCACGAGCAACAGAACACCCTGCAGTGCCTCCTCCAAGGCATCCATTCAGAGAAACCATGGATTTATTGAAATGCTACTTTGGAAAAATGCATATTCTTTAGCTTTAGCTTCCAAGACAGCTACAGCAAGCCTTTTAAATGTCCACATCATCCAAAACATAAATGTCCATAGAATTGGCATTGCCATATTGTAAAAATTTTAATATTTTCCATATTGTACATGCATCAGGAATAAAGTTATACTCCAAATGAGATAGTTGTAGGCAATTAGAATGGTTTTCTTATCAACACACCTATGAATTCTGCAATGAAGTCTGAAAAAGCAATTTCTAAGATTTTTAGGAAAATTTCTCAAACATGTGGGCTCACTTTTAATCATGAAGAAAATAACCTTCCTCAGCCTACGAACCACCTGGAATCATTTTCCAATTTGACAAATCGATTCGATTTCCACACAGTGAAATACCAGTGTTGCCCAGGTCTCTGTTTATCATTTTTCTAAACACTCAAATGCCCATGCAAATGAAGATTCCTCAAAATACAAAATGTAAGAAAAGTGTGAAAATAGGCAACACAAATTTAGAAAAGAGTTCTCAAAACTATTCTCAAAGTTCAAATATTTGGTGAGATCCATTTGTATAACTTCTCAGATTTCTCAGGGTTTTGGTGAAATTTCTTCTTGCCTCTTGTCAATGAATTTAAGAGCAATCCTAGGCAGCTTTCTCAGTTCAGTATATAAATATTTCAGGTCATGGCTTACCGAACTGTAGTACCAAGGACAATAATCCACAATCCTTAGTGACTCAGATTTTGTAGTAATATATACTTAGTAAAATACAATACTTTTACAGAGACTGTTGTCTTAACTATCCTTCTTATAGAAATGGACACATTCTAGTCTATGAACATTTATTTACATTCACAAATGGGCTCATCACTCCAGAGTGTCAAGACTATAAGACTAAGATTCTGCCAAGAATAAATGTTCTTCAATTAAAGACCACTCTGAATGGAAAAAATATATTTTATCTGACTTGGAAAATATCACAGTGCCATTAAGTGAAGAAGATGAAGCCCAATTATTGGAATAATGTTTTCCTAAGAACCTCACCATGCTCCAGACACAACTGAAGAAACGAGTACCCTCTCCAAGTCTTCTATTCCAAAGTGGATGCCCTCAGTTTTTCTGTTGTCTCATTTTAATCTGGCAGACTGTCTTGAATAGAGCAAATCCTATTTATAAACTAGTCAGCTGCAGATTCTAAATTTCAGAGGAGAAACAATTCATTAAATGGCTTTCATACGTGGAGTTTAATTACCGTATGCTTCTCAAGGTTGAAGCTGGTGATTCATAAATGCCTTTATATCAGTATATATTCACGGATGAGATTGAGGATTTTTTGAATGCTGATGTGGAAAAACACAAATGAGAGTAGATGTAGAAGGCATAAGAATAAGGAGGGGCCAGCACTGTGGCATAGAATGGTAAGCCACTGACTGTGATGCTGGCATCCCTTATGGTATCAGCTATACTATTTCCATTCTAGCTCTCTCCTAATGGCCTGGAATGCAGTAGAAAATCGGCCCAAGTGCTTGGATCCCTGCATGGGAGACAGGGTATGACGCTCCAGGCTTTGGCTTGGACCAACCCCAGCCTTTGCAGTCATTTGGTGAATTAACCAACAGATGAAAAATTCTCTCTAAAAACAAAGCAAAGCAAAAAGAACAGTGGTAAAACAATAATATTGGGATTAGTGGGAAGTACTGAATATTCACATA
This sequence comes from Ochotona curzoniae, assembly GCF_017591425.1. NCBI lineage: Eukaryota > Metazoa > Chordata > Mammalia > Lagomorpha > Ochotonidae > Ochotona > Ochotona curzoniae. Next base: position 19,955,217 of record NW_024464920.1, on the reverse strand, counting down.
AAGCTTGTTTAAATTTCCTCCTACATTTTCCTTAGCAGTGAAAATGCAGCCAAATGTATCCATGAAGGAAAAATAAACCCTTGCTGGCTTTGATGGCTGGTTCCTGGATGTAAAGAGACACAGGGAGTCTGCAGGACATTACAGTTCTAGGATATGGAATGTAATCTCAAAAAGGAGGAAGAGAGGACAGAACATAAATGATGCACCGGGGAGGAATATAGATTTAGGAAAGGATGGTTGAGGAAGAAGTAAAAGCAAGCTGAATGAAAAGAAGACTGTGCTTAATAAGGGATGGGATGCTTAGATAACATGTTGACTTGGCCCTGGCCTGGTATTGTAGACATTCAGGAAATGATTAGCAGACGGTAGACTCTCTTGCCCTTGAGCTCACTCATGCTGTCTCCCTTTCCAATAAAGGAATCTAACAAAACAAACAACAACAAAATACCAAGAATTGCTGTTATGACTAGATTCAGAATTTGGAACCAAGACTGGTATTGAAAGTGATGAAGCCCATAAAGTTAGTAAATAGCAGATGAGTGATTGCCTTGGATCTAAGATCTGGGGGTGATGCCAGGAGCTTCTTTGCTCATCAGGAAAGATGATGGGATTCAAAGAGAATTACATAACCCATCACCTTTCTAGTGGTTCTTACAAATTAAATTAAATGATTTAGAATTCTAACAATGGTCTATCATATCACATTCACATATCACTTCAAACAGTATTTGTTTAAGTTTTGGTGACTTCAAGTAATTAAAATACTTGAGGCTTGTTATAAAAGATGTGGAAAACTTTATTCCTCTGAGAATTGTTAGTCATTTGCCTGATGTTAAAATTCGAGTTACATTCAGTTTGAAATTAAGATATTTAATTGTATGCTTGACTAGTCATGAGCAGAAAACTTAAATACATGGACTTATATTTTTAAATGAAAAGCTTTTTGGTCTTCTTTCTTATAAAAGCATTGTAAGAGGATATAGTTTTTGTCATTCTTAGAAGTGTGGAAACAGGGAAAATAAATTTAATTCATGAATGATTATATTTATAAAGATGTGGGAAACAAAACCACTTCTTCAAAGACATTATGAAAAAATATTTCTTAGAGTTAATACATGATTTTATATTTGTGGGAACAAATGTGGAGAATTCTTCTAGATTAAGATACCAACACTATATTTACATGTACCTCCATCTGAGCTTTTAATTTAAAAAAGAAATTTAAATATCCTTGCTTTGGGTCACTATTTTAAAATTTTTACTGACCTTAGCAATTTAGACTGATTTTTGTGCATATTTAATTTATTACATTCCTTGTTTACCAGTGAAATTATTTTCATACCAAAAGTATATATGACTAAATATACCAAAAAAAGACAACTTCACAAACTACTACATCTTACATTCTAACTTACCTCTCCCACTACAGCGACTCTTTTAAAAATGTGTTTGTTTTTAATTTGCTCATTTTTCATGTATGGGTTTCTGTTAATTTAGCAAGTAATCTCCAGAGGAAATATATGCTAATTACTCAAAATGTAAATAGAAAGGCTGAAAGAGAAAGAAAGGGATGCAGAGAGAGAAAGAGAGGGAGAAAGGAGGAGAGGGAGGGAGGAGGAGGGAGATGGAGCGAGATGGAGGGAGGGAGGGAGAACTGACTTTACCCACTCCCGATAATATACCACTAAAGCTACCTAGGGCATTCAAACTCTAGTTTAGATTGGGATATATACTTGTGACTGTTTGATACTAGTTTAGGCATCCCCAAGGTCTTACATTAGTATCTGGTAGATTGACATCACTGATTAATGGATTGGGGGATGTCTAATTATGAAGTATCATATGCATGTGTTTTATAATTTTGCAACAAAATAAATTTAGCTTTTAGTTTAGCTTTTATTAACATTTTGCAGTACCCTAGTATTTCCCTATCTATAAGTAATTAATAAGTATAGTCCCAAAGTTGGTTGCAGGATTAGATAGGCACCCCTATTACAGTTCATCGTGGTAGGTGCGAATGTGTCTATAAGGATTTTCCTGAAACATTTTTACTTTTTGGAAATATTTATTTATTTTACTTGAAAGACAGAAATAGAAGGAAAGAGAGAAAGGAAGAGAGAGAGACTGAGAAAGATTTCCATGCACTAGTTCACTCCCAAGATGGCTGCAATAGCCAGAAACTGGGAGCCAGGAGCTTCTTCTAGGTCTCCCATGTGTTGTAAGGTTCCTAGGACTTGAGCCATCCTCTGCTGCTTTCCCAAGCCATTAGCAGGGAACTGCATCAAAAGAGGTGCAGCTGAGTCTCAACAGGCACCTATATGGGATGCTGATACTGCAGGCTGAAGATTAATCTCATATACCACCACACACTTCCCTGCAAAATTCTTTATCTAATACTTGCGTCTTCTAGCTAAATTACTTAACAACATCTGTTCTTACTGAAGTCACTTGTAGAAATTTCAGGTATGTCACTTTCTGTTTTACTAAGTTAGCAATTTTTTTTTTTCAGATAAGAAAGGTTATTTGCTTTACATGAAATCTTTTGAATAGTGACATAATGTGGTTTTCAAGCTGAGGCACTTTTTCTATTCTCTTCAAAAGTAAGTGACTTGAAGGAGTAATCATGGATTTTAACATACTTACATACAGCCACTGTTCTTCACATTTGTCTAGCTAAAAGCCCTTTGAGGCACAAACACTCTAATTCAAATATCAGTAGTTTATAACAGGTTTTTTTTTTTTTTTTTGCTTAATAGACATTGAGTGAAAACTTATCAATACAGGATTTAATTCCTTAAAGATAATTCATATGTGTTTATTTAGAAAAGTAGGTATTCTTCTAGTGTATTCTATCTTGAATTTAACTTCCATTGACTGAAACTTATTTTTTTCTTTCCAGGTTGACAGTGTTTCTTAAGGAACAGGAATTATGAGACTATAAGGGCTCTTATTCTACTTACTTGGTAACGTAACATGTTTATGGTACACCTTTGGCTTAAAATAGTGGCCCCATGTCTTTCATATTCTTTTCCTCCCTCCAAATAGACCAAGTGTATCTTATTAATAAATAAAAAGAGAAAATCGGTGAGGCTTAGCTTTACTTTTACTGATTCCAATGTAGCTTTGCCATTAACATTTGAATATTTCTGTTTCAGTTCAGGGAATTCTTGTACTTGTCCTTGGCCAAAACAGGGATCTGCACAGTCAAATGCCAAAGAAGTAATATTGCTGACTCACTGCGGACAGCAAAGTCTCACATCTCCAGTCCCACAGAGGAAACTGGGCCACATTTTCCCAAGGATGGATTTAGGTTCTAAATGATTCTATCCCATCTGTGCCTCTGAGTCAGCTGTCCAGGAGGGTTCCCCCCCCCCGGCAACTGCCTGCTTCAAGTGAGCCCTAGATAACAAATTGATCCAATTAAAATATATTTTATATTGTGCCAGTCAGATTATTTACACAGGACTATTTGTGGATGAATAGAAATGAATAAATATGTTCCTGAGAACACATCAGAGAACTGTCTCATCATTGTTGGCTGTTAAAATGTTAGAGGATCCCTCAGTTTTGCTGTTACTGGATCCTGCCCATGAGATCCTAACAATGAATATTCTTTCTTGATTTAGCTACAAGAGTCAGTTTCTAGACTTGCTATGGTTAGAAAAACAGACACTGTCGTTGCCATCTACGGCACTGCTAAGATATAAAATAGTATTCAGAGCTCTTAACGCATGAATTAAAAACTAATTTCTGAAATACAAATCATTTATAAGTTTAATTTGGCTTATAAGCAGTTAGCAAATATTTAATGAAAGAATGTGGCAGAGTTTATGGAATACCTTTAAATATGAATATTTCTATGACATTTATTTTGCTTAAAAATATGTATACTCTGAACCTTCCAAATGCCAGAGATTAAAAATACACAATCTCAAAACACATTAGAGATTATGCCTTGGCAGAGGGCCTTTTAGGATTGTAATGGGAATAAATTAAGGAAATTTATGGAGCTTCATTTGCATGCCTTTGAAGTTCTAACATAAAGATTCGTTCCTACTGATTAATTGTGACTGCCGTGCTCCAAGGATAGAACTGTTCCCCTGGAGAGGATGCTGCTGACAGCGGAGTGGGATGTTCATTTTATTTTAATGATGTTGAAAAATTGATTCAAGAATGAAATTCATGTTCATTTAGCACTGTTATCCATTTAGAGATTGTAGAAATTTCCAACCTATAATGATATGGTACCCATGTCTTAATAAAGGACTGAAAATGATAACATGTTAATATTCATACAGTATCTTTCAATATATCACAAAATGCATAAGATTTTGTATATGCATATATCGTCTATTTAAAATTCAGTGTTAAAAAGTCAGAGGGAAATATTCATAGATGAAGATAAAAGTTAGTAGATTGAGCTATAGATTTCGTAAATTATGTGTCTGGGGATAAGTATTCACTGTCTCTTCCGTCAGTCTTGGCGTGTCCACTGTGTAATCAGTGCAGTTTCGAGAGTTAGACAAGCACACGGCCACTGAACAGATACCCTCCTCTCTAATCCCTTAAGTCTCTATAAAAATAAGCTCCTTGGAACCACAGTTGAGTTGAGAAATGTGAATCCTTTAGGGCAATATACGTTAAACTTGTTAGCCTAGCTAGTCCTTGGATTAAAACTATAAAGTAGAACAATGTAGTAAAAAAGGACATATTTGAATAAGCACATGACACTTCTGAACTCTAAAGTGAAATGTCTTAAAAAGTCAGAGAGGAGAAAAAATTACTGTATGTTATGTACAAAAGAATGATGCTGGCATGGCATTCAATGTAACAGGAAATAGAAAGAGTAACTTCAAAAGTTTGAGATAATTATTTTGAAATTAATAGATGTTCCCTTTTTTCCAATTATTATTCTTAATTTAAGATGCAAAAGGAGCCTTCACGACTCTGGCAATAGAGGGAGTTTGCCACTTCATCACACTTCTAGAAATGGCGGTGTGACAAGCTAAGTTAAATACACATCAGTGGTTTTTCTCGAAAGTGTTAAGATACTAATAAAAATAGTTAAAAGTGATTCTTCAAGATTCTTCTGCAGGTCAAAATTTAGATGATGCAAAATTTTATGTTAGTAGTCCTCAATTTTATACAGCATATCTATCAAATCATAATCTTTAACTTTTATTTTTAAGGTCAAGTGGATTCTGGATCTCCACCTGTTGGAAGCAGCAGACTAGGCCGTGCCTTCAGTGTTAGGAAGGTTGTGTCAGTTGCATGTCCTAGTTTAGGAAGGTTCACCTTTATCCATAAGTCATATTCTAAGAGCTTTGTCTGTTTTGTTATCTGATTGTCTAATTTCTGTATCTACCAGCAAATGGATTCTGAACTTAGGCAAAGAAAATATTCACTTGGCCATAAGATACTAAAATCTATACTTTATATACAATTTAGGAAGAAACTGAGGTCCTTGTTGGGATTTCCCATAAAAGTTTTGATCTTGTGGAAATGTAAGTATCTATTTGATTAAATTATTATTATTATTTTTTCATTTTATAGCAGGAGGTTAGCTTTAACCAACCACCCTGAACAAGTAGCTTTAAATCTTAGTGTAGAACATTCGCTGCAGAACTAAGATAATTTCTGAACATGAGACAACAGGTATAATACGACAGAAGCAAAATTCTCAGTTCTAGTTGAGATTAATGTGCATCTCAGATAAAGGGCCAATGGCTCATTTCTGTTAGATAGGAAAAGGTGTCTAGAGTCCAGTGAAATCAAATAGAATATGGAGCTTCAGATGTCAAAGAATTCAGGGTACCTGTAGACGATGTCCACACAGAGAGCACTATGAAACCCCACAGTATTAATGTGGAGACTTTCTGTGGACAGTAAGAGACAGATCCACTACAGATTAGGTCACCCGTGCCAGGAGGCTACAGTAAAGCTGATAAAATCTAACATGGACTACAAAGAGAATTTACATGAAATAGTCAAAGAATTACTAGGCAAGGTTGAGTTTGCACAAGAATTACAGGCATGAATGGTACTGAATATAAGCTGAGTGGAGAAACTTACAGGTTTGAAGTAAAGTATAACAGAAATGAGCAGGAGTCAGAATCATGAAAGTTACCTTTAGGCTTTGGTTAAACATTGTTCTGATGAAAGTGAGAGCAATCAAGAAGGTGAAGGTAGGTGATTTCCTTGACTAGTGAGTGCTCTAGCTGAACCAGTGTTTTGATATCCCATTTGTCATCATGGGACAAGAGCTACTAATAACTGTTATCATCAGAAACAGGAACTAAAGTGAAAATAAAAGTAAAGAATTAAAGAAAAATACCTAAACAGACTTGAAAAGCCATTTCAGTTATGTGTGCTAAATTTACAAGATGGTAATTACACTTCATTTGAGACTTTCACTTAAGAATGTTGACATGGCAGATTTCTGAGCTTTTGCAAGAATCCAGAATGCCTTGGATGCTGTCCTCTGAAATGATCTCTTTCAAATGTTGTTTATAGAAACCATATCGTAATTAATTCCTCTAGAGACTGTGCCATTTAAAGCACAGTGTAAGAGGATATGAAATCTTTTACAAAAATATTGGAGTAGTTTTAATGAAATTTTTAAAAATTTGGCAATACTCAATAACTAATCAAATAGGTAGTTGAATTAATGCTTTCATAATAATTACAATCTTCTATTAAATTTTGAAAACAGGTTATCCTGTCTATCCAGTAAAACTCATGACAGGAAGCCATTTAACTTGTTTATAACTCACAAGCAAGATAAGCATGTCCCGCATCAGTGTCAGCACTTACTCATACTAGCATAAGTCTCACGTTCAGTGCATGTGTATTTATACTCATGAGGTTCTGGCTATCGGTAGCAGTAAAATAGGATGTTCATTTCCATTTTCATCAATTAACTGTCCTGCCTTGCTGGTGTGTCCATTTTTAAACCAAATACACTTATGTTTCAGGAGATAATTATGTCAGGAATTGCTGGCTATCACTGTTTTAAGAAACATTCTTAATATTAATATTCTTCATAATATATTTAATAAATGATACAGTTATATTTTCTTGAAATGATAAGATCTTTAAATTTAGAATAAAAAAAATTCTGAGTGAGTTCTTAAGATTTGGGAACTAATTCTGTAAAATTAATATCCAAGTCAACACAAAATTAATAGTAGCTAAAATTTAAATGCATTATTGATAAGCATTGCATTGTTTTAATATTTAACTTCAGTAACTTTTCCAAAAAGGTTGGTTAATCTAGTCTCGCAGTCAGGAAACAACGTGGTGCAATGACTCAATATGCAATGATGCAAGCTGGTTAGACTGTCATTATTTGTACATATTTCTTTGTTGGAGAAATGTGAATTAGCTGTTAGGAAAAAAATCATATCCGATAGCCATGCTAGGTTTTGGTTTTTCACAATCCTTTAGAGTTGAAGTTAAGGCAACCAAGTAAAAGAATCAAAGGATAGCATTTATTAGAAGAATGTTATCTGGGAACTAATTATAAAGTAAAAACAATATTGCTCGGTAACCCTAAACAAACTCAGTATACTTGAAACAGATTGTGCTCATAATTAAAAATATTTTTTAATGATCAGTAAGTGTTATTCAATATATTTAATGTTTAATTGTATTCAGTAAAGAAGAAGAAATTATTTCATGCCTCTCTTTTAGATTGTGTTTTTACTAGCTCTGGAAATACCTCTAATTTTAACAACTAGCAATTTGATGAATAAGTTGAGTGAGATGTTGTGCAACACTGTATGTGTTTGCTCATTTCACCCATGCAATAAGAAAGCAAAATTCCAAATGAATGAATTAATAACTGAACGAATTAGCCTGGTCAGTATACGGATATAGTTATCACATAGTGATGGTTGAAGGAATTGAGATTGCTTCATGGCAAGAAGGGAACGCGGAAATTTTGAAAGCAAAATCATAAATACTGGAGGGAGAGCAAAAGGAATAACCAAATAATAGATGCTAGAATTTGGAGAAATTACTTTCTATATAAAGAATATAATCTTAAGCTGATATTTTACCATTCAAACCTTTACCACGCATTTTAAACTATTTTATTTATGGACCCACTTGCTTTCCAACAGTTACTGAGACTCCAAATTTGTCAATTTTGCAACTCATGTAAATGTTCTCACATTATATGTGAATGAAAAGATACGCTAACAATTTCCTGACAGATGTAGAACAATCTGCTGCAAGTCTGAAATAACTGTCTAGGCGATCAGACAGAGAAACATTTATCCTTCTAAATATTCCATCCTGCAGAGCAGGTAAAACTGCCATGAAAGGAAAACAAATGATGGAAGCTATTCTCTACCTCTTCACCATACCAACTCAATAATAAATTAAACATTGCCCAGAGAATTGCACTACTTGAAGTTACCTACAAGTATTTTACACATACTTGGAATTCTGAAATACATGTTTTGGTCATTTATAAGAAACTATTTCTATTCCAAGCCAAGGAGTTTCATACTAGTTTCAAATGGTACCTCATTGTGACCAGTAAGTATGCAGACTGAACTGTTTAAGGCAATGCTGGAGAAATTCTGGCCTCAGTCTAGTTAATGTTTCTAAGCATTCTTATTTTTCAACTCCCTGTCAACAATAATAACGAATAAATTAACACTAGAAAAGCGAGGGAAAAGTCTCCAAACCTACTTTTTCTTCAGTCTTCTGTCTTTCTCAGCTTGAGTTCCAAGTTTGCCCAAACCCAGGGATTCCTGAGCTGCAGCTTCTGTCTCCATGAAGCCTCCTGTGCAAAGGAAAGACCCAGGGTGAGCTGCACACGCTGTTTCAAGCCTGAAATGAACTTCGGAAAAAGCCTTTCTGAGCCACTGACCAGAAACATGCGCCATAGGAAGGTTACGCTTATGACTGCAGGTCTAGATGGTTAAAATGGCATAAGTACATATGTAAACATGAATTGAGAGAACGAATACAAAAATACTATTGGTACAGTAACTGCATCTAGTGCCAACAGAGCAAACGCAAGCAATGTGCCAAATGTAGCTTCACTGTCGGTCTCCAAGCTCCACAATGAGTTTTCCTACTTTGCCTGCGGGATAGGAGAGTGAATATTCACAGAGTACGAAAATTTATTTTGTCAACAGCTGATTTTGACTATGGGGGAAAGGTACCCCCAAGAGGAGAAGCTCAGGTGCATAGTCTCAATCGCAAGTTGAGAGAATACACACACACTGGCTTCTACGTTCTTCTCTCACTCTGGAACCGCATCCTGCCAGGGAACTGCGCTCTTTTCCTTCCTTGTAAAACACACTTCCAGAACTTCATGAGCTCTGGACAGATTTGGTTTGTTTTTCAAAGGTCATAATAATGACACCTACAAAAACATTTCTTTCTTTAAAAGATCCCGCAAAGGACACATTTCACCCATTGATCAGCATTATTTGTTTTTAGTATATAATACGCATATGTAAGTATACCCTTGCAGTGAAAGGACAAAGAAGTTAGGAACATCAAGCACAGAAGTACACATTTTTCAGTGTAATGTCAGGAATTCAGGATTCCTAAACATGTAGTTGATAATTATCTGTTGTAACTGCAAAATGAGGGAGCAATTTTTAAAATTTTTGTTTAGCTGTGTTAAGAAATATATTTTATTTATTAAGATTTATATTTATTTTTATTGGGAAGGTAGATCTGCAGGTAGAAGGAGAGACAGAGAGGAAAGATCTTCCATCCACTAATTCACACCCCAAGTGGCCACAGTAACCAGAGCTGAAACTGATCTGAATCCAGGAGCCAAGATCTTCTTCCGGGTCTCCCACATGGGCACAGGGTTCCAACGCTTTGGGCCATCCTTGACTGCTTTCCCAGGCCACAAGCAGGGAGCTGGAAGGGAAGTGGAGCAGCTGGGATAAAAACTTGCATCTATATGAGATCCTGGCAGGTGCAGGGTGAGGACTTTAGCCACCAAGCTACCACGCAGGTCCCATAAAAGTAGTTTTAATAGTGGGAATTTAGATTCCAGTTAAGATCAGGAAGACAATATGAATATTTACAAAGATAACCCCCCAAATTCACTTATGTATGAGTAAATGAAAACTAGTAAAACCAACTCTCATACTTCTCCTGTTATGATAGACATTGTTGTACTAAGGACATTTGTAAACTTGAAACAGATACTGTTTCTTTTTACTAAACTATCAGAATGAAATATTTTACCAAAGTACAAGACGCAAATTAAGTTGTAATGACTCAAAAGATGTATTTTAGCAAATAATGTATAATACTGGACATTCCTAGTTTTGAAACACTGATTTAAATAAGATAATCATATAGTCTATTATTGAGCTGGATAATTTTAAGCAAGTTCCTATTACTTTCCGTTGCTATCTATATCTGATCCAGCAATGGAGTTTTGAACTAAAATTTTATTTTACTGTGTGCATGTATAATGGCTGCTAGAATTTTTTTTAATTATAAAAAGTTTTCATTGTTGGTAACATTGGGAAATTCATCAACTAGTTGGTGAAGTGCTCCTGGAAAACATTTTCTAACTTGTAATTTTTCATTATGCAAAACGAAGCTTGAAAAATTTCTTTCATCTGTATATTTGTTCTACTGTATAGCCATAACTTATTTTCCATACTCTACAAGTAACAGTAAAATGGTCTGTGGAAATGAAAATGAATGATTCACTTAGAAATTTGAAAATACTTGGTTGGGCCCAGTGAGGTAGCCTAGTGGCTAAAATCCTCACCTAAATGCGCTGGGATCCCTTATGGGCGCAGGTTTTAATCCCCGCAGCTCCACTTTGCATCCAGTTCCCTGCTTGTGGCCTGGGAAAGCAGTTGAGGACAGCCCAAAGCTTTGGGACCCTGCACTCGCATGGGATACCTGGAGGAAGTTCCTGGCTCCTGGCTTTATGGGCTCTGCAGCAGCTGAAGCACAGTCACTTGGGGAGTGAATCATTGGATGGAAGATCTCCCTCTCTGTCTCTCCTCCTCTCTGTATATCTGCCTTTCCAAGAAAAAGAAATAAATCTTTTTTAAAAACGAAAACACTTGATCAGTTTATCTGGGGACATAGATTGATGAAGCAGAGCTATTCAGTAAATGATGAAATATTTTCTACCAACCGATGGTTGGATTAATCAGGCTTTTTATTCTGAGCAATAAAAGAAGGCCATTTATATCATAAGTTAAATTTTCTCCATGAATCTACTAATAGCAACACATATCTTTTTGATAGAAATTATAGAAGAAAAACAAAGCTCAAGGAGCATTTTGCCAGTTACCTCCGCTTGTGACAGATAGACTATTTTTGATATTTCAAGGAGTGACATTGTGTTGCAGTAGTTTAAGCTACTGCATGCAACTCCAGGCTCTCCTATTGGAGCACTGGGTCAGGCTGCAACGATTCTGCTTCCCATGCAGCCTTGTTTATTCAGTAAATGCTAGCCGTCACTGTTAACATACAAATAAGGAAAGCGAAATTTTTATGGTATTCTTTCACTGGATCATATTTAATCACTATGTCACTAAATTCGGATCATGAAGTCAAAGTAGGAAACTTTTTCTGCAAAACAGGTAAGAAGTGGAATGGAAGAACCGGAAGACGGGCACTCAAATGGAACCGGAATGAGTAGAAAGTTGAGCAGGTGCATACTTACGGAGCTGCCCAAGTCGAGCTTTTTCTTTTTTACCAAACAAACGCCCTATGGAAGACTTGATTCCTTTCTTCTTGGGGGCTTTGTGAAGAGAGTCCTGGCTGCTGTTGGCACTTCCAAGCCCAAGGCTCTCTGGCTCAAGAGAGGCAGAAATGCTACTGCAAAACACAAGATGGGGCAACATGCTTGTTTTCACCACAGCATCCTCAGAGCACACCACGGTTGTCTGCTTTGTAAACATTCCAAAGAAGAGCAAATACACATTGGATGTCATTGATATCTTTCTCCACAAATTCCCTTTGGAGTTATGGAGTAGAGTTTACTCGCTCCCAAGGGCTTTCAAGATTGACATGTTCAACAGAAAAAATTTCTTTTTTTGCCCAATGCTCCTCCCACATTATACTGTATTTAGTAAAAACTTAAAAAGATTTATTTACTTTTACTGGAAAGTCAGATTTACAGAGAGAAGAAGAGACAGAGAGAAATATCTTTTGTCTGCTGGTTCACTCCCCAAGTGACCACAATGGCCAGAATTGAGCTGATCTGAAACCAGGAGCTACTTCTGGGTATAATGTGCAGGTTTGGGTCTCAAGGCTTTGGGTCATCCTCTACTGCTTTCCCAGGCCAATATCATGGAGTTGGATGGGAAGTAGAGTGGCTGGAATATAAACCGGTGTCCATATGGGATCACAGTGCTTGCAAAGCAGGGACTCTAGCCACTAGGCTATGGTACCAGGCCCTGCATTTAATAATGAAAACTAATTTATCAATACAGGGTAATTTAATTACTGCATGTTAAGTCTCTTTCTGTGATTTTGCCCCTGGAGCATTATCTATTGCTATATTTAGGACTTTTAGGGTTCTAAAAAGGCAAAGAGGTAGCCAGTTACAAACAGGAAATCTTTTATTGAAGACAGGAGAGTGTGGTGGAGGGGAAGCAAGCGTGCAGCTATCCTGTGTAGCGTGTGGTGTTGGGCCAGGACATGGAGAAGAGAGGCAGCCCAGCAGTCACTGGGCAGCAAGCATGTACACCGTCCTGGGAGGGGATCGCATGGACATGCCGAGATCCACACCCACTGCCAGAAGGCAGGTGTAAATGAGCAGAAGGCTCCTTGCTGCGATGTTCTTTTCAGCGGGGTAAGTCCAGGGAGAGACACTCAGTGCACCTGGAGCTGGCACAGTAGCATAAAGGGCAGTGACACGATCAGGTTTGAGAGCAATTCTTTGTGCCCCGTTTAAACAGCCTTGTTGAAATTCACTATTTGTGTGCAAATAGCACATCCAGTCCTAACATCTGTTTCTTTATTTTTCCTAATCAAAAACATCGGGACCAATCGTAAGAAATATTAGAACTAATTAAAAACATGAAGCCATTACTTTAGTCCATGGGGTTTCTTGATTTTTCTTCAGTTGTCCTTAATATATCTCAGTTTTGGAGCCTAATACATTTACTCTAAAATCTGGGAGGGTTAAAGAAGCAAAAATTAAACTGTATGTCCTAATGATACACACATCTCACACACAGTGATACATACTGAGTCACTAGATTTAGTTCTTTCAACCATGGCCAAAGTAACAAGACACTAGTTTCAGAAGTAAATGGCAAACTTGGATATATTTTTATCACTATTATACAGGTCTGTTTGTAATTTTTCAGTCATTAGACATAAGAGCGTGTGAAGATGCAATATGACAAATAAGCTATTTCCCCAGCTAAACGTTATCTATATATCTTGATCAATGAGATTACTTTTTCCTTTCTAGTGTTTTTGTCTGAAGAGTTATTAATGTTAATAGTAACAGCATTCCCAAGGGACACACAGCTAGTTGTCTGTTGAAAGTAACTGAGACACATCCATCGACTTGTTAATTACTCTTAACATTGTAATCCAAATTTATAGTCTTATCCTAGAGTCCCTTTGGTTTTTGGAATTATTCCTAGCAAATCTTCCTTCTCATGTAATTCTATTTCAACAGGAAATTAAAAACCAAGAACTATTCTTACATATATCCTACCTAGTAACAAGACCACAAAGATAACAGGGAATTCGATTATTTCAAAAATGCTAATGGAGAGATTAAACAAAACAATGCCTTGATGGAGAATTCTGGCTCAATAAAATATCTTGCATAAAACTTTAAGTCATGGATTCTCTAACACTGGAAATGGGATGATTTTGGAAGGAGAGCGAGCACTGTGTGGTGTGCCCAGGTACACTTACCTCCGGGCCTCATTGTGGTGGGAAGAAGGGAGGGTATGAGTCATCCTGATGGCTCTAGGTGTCGGGGGAGGAGAAGTTTCACATTTAATTGTTGCTTTGTCCTCCCGACCATCTTCTTCCACCACTGCAATCTAGAAACAAAAGGCAACACATTCAAGTGAATTATTTTTACATTTGAAGTAAAACACACAAATGAAGAATCATTCGATAAAGTTCATTTGGATAATTTTCATACAAAAAACAGATATATGGAAAACTTGGAACTTACATATTACAAATATAAATTCACAGTTCTAGAGAGAGTGCTTTTGTATTATTTAAAAGTTAAGCCTGTATTGGAATAAATCATAGCAGGTCAGAACAAGATGTTGACTCCAGCTGTCCACTTCTGATCTTGCTCCCTGCTAATGGCCTCCCCAAAGCAGTGGAAACTGGCCAGAATTTGTGGTTCTTCTGCATGCAGGGAAGAGCTGAGTGAGCTTCTTGCTTTTAGCTGCAACCTGGCTCACCTTCTGCGTTTGCAGTCATCTGAAAATGAGCCAGTGGATGGAAGGTCTCTCTCTCTCTCTCTCTCTCTGTCTTGCTCTCTGATTTTACAAATTGCTTTTTTTTATATAAGTGAATAAACAACAATTAAAAAGTAGTAAATTCAGTAAACAAAAAATATTGTTTGCCTTAACAAACCCAACAGGTCAATGTCCAGCAGCTATGGGAAAGCTATTGTGACACAGAGATCAGGATAGTGGGAGATATACCTAAAAGGTATATTCTTTGGAAATTTGTGTTGAAAAAATTTTCTAGTATAGCTAAAATTAAAATTTTAAAGTTGTGTTCTCAGAAAAGGTCTTGTTTCCTTTCATGAAAACCTATTATGCATAAATTTCTGTATCAAAAGTAAGGATATTCTGTATATGAGAAATTTAATACAATTGTCAAGGCTTCTGTCATCTTTGCTAATTACCTATGATAGCTTTGGTAAACATCTTCATATGATTCTCTCTTGGCTTTGTACTGGCAGAGTGCACTAGGAGATGGAGCAAGAGAGAATAAGTTCCTTCGCTCACTGTTTCACTTCCTGACTGCCCACACAGCTGTGTCGCACTCATCAAGGAGCCAGGGATCTCATCTAGGGTGGCCTAGTGTGTGGCAGAATCCCAAGCACTGGGCCATTACCTACTAAGCACATTACCAAGCACATTAGCAGGGCATCAGCTTGGGAGGTATAACTTGGTCTCCATATATCTGATTTGGGATGCGAGCATCCCAAGTAAGGGCTTAACCCACTGAGCTACAATAACCTCTTCTAAACTCTTTCAAATGTGTACTGATATTTTAATAGTTTCATGGTTTCACATGAATCTTTTCTTTTTCTTTTTTTTAAAAGATTTATTTATTTATTGGAAAGTCAGATATACAGAGAGGAGGAGAGACAGAGAGGAAGATCTTCCATCCAATGATTCACTCCCCAAGTGAGCGCCAACAGCCGAAGCTATGCCGATCTGAAGCCAGAATCCAGGAACTTCTTCTGGGTATCCCACACGGGGTCTCCCACACGGGTGCAGGGACCGAAAGCTCCGGGCCGTCCTCAACTGCTTTCCCAGGCCACAAGCAGGGAGCTGGATAGGAAGTGGAGCTGCCGGGATTAGAACCGGCGCCCATATGGGATCCTGGTGCGTTCCAGGTGAGGACTTTAGCCGCTAGGCCACGCCGCCGGGCCCACATGAATCTTTTCTATGGTTGTTTCTTCTAAGCATAATCAGTTTTGTTTCCACCATTTTACCCCTGAAACACTTCATAAAATACTTTTTGCACTGCGACAAACTATACCCTCTTCCCAACATTGCTCTTCAAATGTATGCACCCTGCTGCTCTGTGCTTACACTGTATAAAGGAAGTGCATGAGAAAAGCTTTGGATTTGGAAATGGACATAAACTTTTAGTTTTTCTTGAAATTTCAATGGGTGGGCTGTTTATTTCCTCTTTGAGTATTAAACATATTCATCAACAAAATGGAACTCATAATATTTAGTTGTTCTTTTGCAGTGTGAGTGAATTCTATAGGTAATTTCTTACACTAACACACAAGAACCTTTAGGTGGTGTCCCGTTTCTCAAGGCCTTTCTTGCCCCACCTGTTTCCTCTCTGAATATCAAGACACTGCATTTCTGTATAGAACTTTACAGACTTTTTGTTTTCGCTAAACTTTTAACAGCCTACTCATTTTTTTTTTTTAGATTTCAAAATTTCTTTCTAATCTTTATAAATTGGTGTCAAGACCCAATAATAACATTGCACTTGGTAAATTTGATAGTTGAGAACTGACTGCTAGTGCTAAGAACATACTATAATACAGACATGTAATGGTTCAGAAGGAGAAAATTCCATCAGGTTAAATCCTAAAGCTAATAGAAATCCACTTCACAAATAAAAATAAAAATGTTACTGGATTCTAGGAGTTCCTGAAACCATAGTCCAGCTCACAGAATGTGTTTAAGCTCTAGAGAGTGGGTTGAATGTGTTATCTTTTCCATCTCTAGGTCTCTGCCTGCCTCCTTTATCTAACAATGTGTCAGTGGTAGATCAAGACCAGAACCCACTCTGCTTCCCAAGCCCATGTTTACTCTTTTGCTTTCTTTCTGAAGAGAAAGCAGTGTTTTAACTAGCATCTTTTGGTGTTCTTGATACTGTGGCATCTAGAGAAACTGCTCTTTGCAAGGTTAACAGCCACCTCCTAGGTGAGTCAACCTTTTATATATGCAAAGCCATCAGCTTGGATCCCTGCTCTGGATTAACTTCCCTAACCTGCTAAGACTATCCCAATCAGTCAAGTGGAGGCATTCCTTTGCCCCAGGCAATTGAAAGAAAACTTTCTGGCTATAAGCTAAGCCCTTATCTGCCTTATTTGTCTTTTCTTCTCATGCAGCCTGATGCTTCCCCAAGGCACTTGCCTTTAGAGAACTCGGAGTTACAGACTGATCTTCCTTCCACAATTGTCTCCAGAGTTTTCTCTCACTCTACTTAACTAACAATAAAACTAGCTTTCCCTACCCACTCCATACCCACCGTGCATTAAATTTTCCATTAATATTGTACATATTTAGGGGTTAGAGTTAGACATGTAGGAAACAAAACCCTTACACACTATGGAAGGGAATGTGAATTACTACAATCATTGTGGAAGAACAAGAAAATTCTTTAAAAAAGCAAAACTACTGTATGATCCAGCAATCAGACTACTGAGAATATTCACCCCGAAGACTTGAAAACTAGCTTGTGAAAACAACCAAAATTGTCTTTAAAATTCTTAATTCTACCATCTATAATTCAAATATTCAGTGAATGAGTCAGAATATTTAACCCACTTAATCTAGTTATTACCCCAGAAATCGTTCCAAATTATTTGCACTTAAACATTCAGTAGTCATATATATTTTTTAACATTTCTATTTTGTATCGAGATGCTTCAACTAGAGAAATGTCATTTTAAACTTTTGACAGGGGAAAAAAACAACAACATTCAACTAGCATTGATTATAAAAGTTATTTACTGTACCTTTCTCCGGTGTTTCCTTAGATCACTTGGCTGTGATTGGCAGTAATAAAAGCAACATAAAACAGAACTAATTAATGACTTTCCTTTGGCCATGTTAAAAGTTTAAATAGTGTCTACACCTCAGCTCTCACTTTTTTTTTTTTTTACTTCATTCTGTCTTTCCTAAGTAAGGAAATGAGAGCATTCCTGCTGAGAATTCCCTTAGACAAGAAACCACTCAGACGACCTGGTGACATGCATGTCTCTGTGACTGGGCCACCTGCACATGTGTTAAATTTGAGACATGAACCCTGGGCACTTACAGCACAGAGTGAGTTACCTGGAGTGAATCCAGTCAGAGACTGCCAGCGTAAGTGTGGCACCACATCTTCCCAAGACAATTCAGGTTGGAATGAAGGTACAATGCACACACATGGGGTTGCTTCCCCCATGCAGAGCCTTGGGTAGTCCTCAGCAGGGAAGCTATTCCTGGGGATCTCAAACTTCCTCACCCCCATAAATCATAAGCTCTGCAGTGTTCCCCTCGTGCTACTGCCTTGCCAAAGTTCTTCAACAGAATTTTTTAAATAGTTATTTTTAGTGGGAAAGGTGTTGTTTTTATCCCATTCTTTAGTCTACCTAGATGTTGCCAGTACACTATTGATACTTTTGGGATTCATTGCCAAATAAAAGTAAATATAATATTATCTATTATAAGGCTTCCATGTTTCAAATCATTGCACAATTCAAATAATACAGTGTTCTCAGTTTTTAGCATTCTGTTCATAAAATTTCAAATCATTTTCTGATTTTTTTCTATATGAATTATGTCCAATAAATCTATTTTCCTTCATATATATATATATATTTTTTACAATTAAAGGAATCCACCTATCTTTCATTATAAAATAATTTGAGTGATGGAGTCTTACGTGTGATAAGAAGTTTCTTGATTTCATTTCTGGCTTTGCTGAATTAGGTATTGAACACCTGAACCATTTCTTTATGCTTTAGGAAATGCTGTAAATGTTTCTTAAATATTCTAATTATAGTGTAATAATGTTATTTTATAACCTTCGTATGGATGACTACTCAAGAAAATGGATGTTTTTACTGTGTGTTTTTACTGCATTTTTTTCATACACATCTAAATGATTATAATTAAACCATTTTATTGCTAGGGAGATAATAATCCCATTAAAGGTTATGAGACTAATATAAAAATACTTAAAAGGGCAAGACGCAATGTTGTAGAGATGTAGAGACAACAGCATTACAGAAATAACTGAAGTGTTCCTGTGTGGATTGCAGACTACATGGTGTTCTTCCTCCTAAGAAACCCATCATTGTTAACCTAACAAGTTTGTAAACAACATGAGGCAGCATGTATTCATGTTAATAAAATCAGAAAGGTAGTTTCTCGATTTCTGAAATAGGTACATCTCGATGAGGCTCAGAATCTTTGCTTCGTGTTTCTTTTCTCCTACTGCACTGAATAAGAGTTCGTGTCCTATCTGGATGGCATGGTCCGGAATAGCTAGTCACTGTCCCGATAGGCCACTGTTTCTCTTTTCTGTTTTAAAAACATTTATGATATCAAATCTGAAAATGAGCATAAAATAGAGGGCTGAATGGCTAAGTTTCACCTGTTTGGTTTTGTTTGTTTGTTTTTCCACAAGGCTTTACTAAAAACTTCAAATAGTATTAAACACATACACATATACCATATACATATAAGTATGTACATGCATACTATATGCATATATGGTACTGGTACATATACACATGTACATGTATAGTTATATGAACTAACTTTAATTATTATGATTTAAAGTTTAGTTACTGGATTATACATTGTTTTGAAATATCTAACAGTAGTGTTTAGACGATGATTTAAGCTTGTTTATTTACGTGTATGTTCAAATGCAGGTGGATAGACTTAGGAGCTTGTGGTTTTAAAGTAGTTTCAGTCTTCTGATCACCAGCGTTATATGTGTATCGTTGATTATTCTCTGTTGTACTAGATTTGAATGGTATATAATAACCTATTTGGATTTTAGTTTTTGCGCTAGGTGGTTTGATTCTTAGTTTGTAAATTATTGTTAAGATAGCTAACTTTAAAATTAACAGCTTCATTTCAAAATATGGAAGTTTATCTAATTACATTTTACATTTTTCTAATTCTTAGCATTGCTGTCATCTTAACATTTATCCATATAATGAAAAAAACAACATAGTACATGTTTTTTAGTTTGTGTGAAGAAAAATTGAGCTTCTTTTATTACATGTGTTGAACACAGCATATTTATTCGTGCTGCCCACTTCCGGTGAGTTCTGCTCCTGAAGAAGATGATTCTCTCACATTCAGAGTTTATGAGAATGACATAAACAAGCATCATGGCATTCAGTAATCGACCCAATCAATCAGAGGTTATTCTATAATTTCCAGCATAAACTCTCTGAATTTCTCTAAGTTTTGCATGGAGGCACTTTCCATCCTGACTATAAAGATAAATGAAATAAAGAAGTAAAAGAGTAACATTAAGATACTTGCAAGGATTTGAAAACCAAGTTAGCAAATTGCTGCTGTTGCTTTTTTATGGTTCTTATGAAAGTTATGGTTAAATCACATTTTGGACATGGTGTTGAAAAATATTATAATACATAATAATTGTATTTGTTATAGTAAATGTAATTTGCATTCCATGCAACAGGTTGTAATTTATTAATGTAATACTGAGGTCCCTCCCCTTCACTCACCATGTGTCCTTGACAAAGTTGTAATCCCCACGAGGGTTACCATTTCCTCACCTCATAATGGAATTGAAAATTGTATTCAACGCATTGGATTGTGGAAGGAAGGGCAGAAGGATGGAAGGACAGAAGAAAAACGGAAGAAAGAAAGGATAAAAGAAAACCACAAAAAGTCCTGAGGCTAGAGGGAACCCAAATTAACTTCGTGTGAATTCATTGATTCTCTGGACAGATCACCGTACCAGTGTCATGACTCCCATCCGATCCATTTCCCGGGCAGGACTTCGCGGGGTGAGCTTTGGCGTTGAGTGTCCGCTGGGGGGAGATGAACTGGCCAGCGAGGAAGCTGTCACAGAGGCCGTGATGGAGGTACCTGGGTGGACTCTTGCTAAGTTCAGGCCTTCCAGGCTCACACTGGCCACGCGATTCTCAATTTCCTCAGCACGCAATTCTGTAGATTCTTTTTCTTCTTGAATTAGCCTGGGAGACACAGTTTAATTTTGATCCATCATATACTGCTACAAATAGTAACTGGAATTCATAAAATCAATATATTCTACCTTGTAACCCTTTTATGTAAAGTCTCAACAACTTTCAATACATTTCTGGCAACTCCGAGCTGAAATTTGAAAGTCTTCTTGCCAAACGATATTAATTCCTGCCCACTTTTGATTTAATCTTCTTTACATGTTACCATCAACCAAAACCATTATAAAACTTGACAGCCTGGTTAATGAGTACTGTTAATCCTAATATTACATTTGAATTTACAATCCACTGTAAAAACACTTTTTGAAATGTAAGTCTCCATGAAATTATTATATCTTGCATTATACTCAAGTAAAAGGTTTAATCTATAGGCTCCTCAGTGAGTGGTCACACATAATTATTGTACAGCCAAATAAAAGATAATTATTTTTAGCATCACATCCACCTAAGCCGAGTCTAAATAAGTGTTAGGTACTTTAATTATAGAGATACTGTTAGATACTTAAATAGATGAAGAAAAATATTTTTTAAAAATCTTGATGTAAAGGCTTTGGGGAAAGCCAAGCCTTAGCACTTGCCTATGTTACTTAAATAGGGAGAAGCTTTAAGAATATTTTATAATTAGACATTACATAGTTTCAAAGAATAAAATATGTAATGTATGTAAAATATGTAAATATGCTGTTTAAGTACAGTCTACATATATTTTGCATGTTGCTATAATGAAATTAAGTATATTATATATTGTGAAAAGGAGATATGTTTTTAAAATTGTTTTAACTTTTAAATTCACTTTAATAGAGTCAATGTGATGCGAAGATACAATTCTAGAACATACTGGTATTCCCTCGGGCTCTCTTCCCTCGTGAAAACAAACATTGCTAATGTTTCTCTTTTTACTCAAATGTTTTTTGATGATCCTCCATGACACATAACTCATAGGATTAAACTTATGACAATGGCAGTTTTCTTTTTATATACACAATAACAATGGGAATGTCATTTGGCAAGAGAAACAGTTACTCGTTCTGTACTGCTGTTACTTAGTTTATGGTTGTTGTTGAGCTCCATTTATCCACCTGACTTTTTCTTGAGCAATAGCTTTTTCATGATTTTCTTCCTGTGCCTTCATTAACTTCATTTTGCAATGCTCCCAGTTTTCAAGTAGCATATGTTAACTGACTGAGAAGGTTGTGCATTATCTTATTCCAAGTCACTGAAACAACTCATCTTTGTGATTTTTTTTTAAAGAAGTGGGTATTTGGTGTAGCACTTTTGATGCCATTGGCATGCCCATATGCCACGTTATATCCTGCCTGACTCTACTCTTAATTCCAACTTCTTGCTAATGTGCACCTTGGGAGGAAATAAGAGATGGCTCAGATACTTGGGTACCTGCCATCCACTGATATATGTGGATTTAGTTCTTGGCTTCTGATTTTCAACTAGGTCAGTCTCAATGATCATGGGCATTTCAAAAGTGACCAGCTGAAAGATGATACCTCACTCTCTCTTCCTTCTCCCTCTCTCTTTCTTTGTCTCTTTTGACTTGAAATAAAACAAACAAATAAATATGTAAGCATTTAAAATCTTGCTTAAAAACTCTGGGGCTAGGGCCCGGCGCAGTGGCGCAGTGGTTAAGGTCCTTGCCTGGAACACCTGGGATCCCATATGGGCGCCGGTTCTAATCCCGGCAGCCCCGCTTCCCATCCAGCTCCCTGCTTGTGGCCCGGGAAAACAGGATGGCCCAAAGCTTTGGGACCCTGCACCCACGTGGGAGACCCGGAAGAGGCTCCTGGCTTCGGATCGGCATAGTATCGGCCGTTGCGCTCACTTGGGGAGTGAATCATCGGATGGAAGATCTTCCTCTCTGTCTCTCCTCTCTGTATATCCGCCTTTCCAATAAAAATAAATCTTAAAAAAAAATCTGGGGCTAATATTGTGATGCAGCAGGCAAAGCTACCACATGTAATACCAATATCCGTATTACATTCCAGCTGTTCCACTTTCGATCCAGCTGCAATTGGTCTGGAAAAAAGCAGAGCAGGATGGCCTACGTCCTTTCACCAGTTTACTCAACTGGAAGACGTGGAAGAAATTCCAGGCTCCAGGTCTTGGACTGGCCCAGCTCTGTGTCCATTTGTAGAATGAATGAATATATGAAAGATCCGCTCTCTCAGCCTTTGCTTCTATTTCTGCCTTTCAAATATATATAAAAAATACATCTTAAAAAAAATTCTTAGAGACAATATATTGTACTAAATGATAACCTTAATTATTCAAGGTCAAGACTGTTATCCTGAACAGAATAAGAGTCTGTGGACAGAAATCGGTTGTTATCATGGGTATGTACTGATATTGTTGGTGACAGCAGAAAACACAATGACATATACCTAGATATTCATTTTTGTTTTACAAGTTTATTTACTTATTTTTACTTCTTGATGTCTGTAATGCCAGAACTAGGAATCAGGAAGTCAGTCCAGTCTTTCACAAGGACAGAAGGAACATTACTACTGATACCTAGAGTCTACATTAGCAGGATGCTGGAGTCACAAGCAGGAACCAGGCATCCAACTCAGGAACTGTGACTTGAGTAGGACACGGGTTCCTAACCCATGTTTGCAACATAACACCCAATGTATGCTTCATACTTGATTTTAAGCCAATTTAGTAATTCAATTATTAGAGGAAAATCATAAGAAGCTGCTGTTCAAGTGTAAGTCATGTTCTATGTTTTTCTATTGATATTAATTAAAATGTCTTGATTGCTTTCTATGTAATAAGAAAGCTACTCAAACTCAGACATAACGGTATAGATAGCTCTGCCTTTCTTGTCCCCTGTTAGAGTGCCTCGGTTTGGGTCCCTCTCTGCTCCCAGTTCCGGCGTCCCAGGAAGCAAGAGGTGATGGCACAAGTAGTTGGATCCCTGCTAATCACAAGGGAAACCCCAACTGACTTCCTGGCTACCGGGTCTTGCCTGGTTGTTGTGGCCCTGGTGAAACAAACTAGCAAATGGGACGTCTCTCTTTGTTTCTCATGTAAATAACAAATAAATCAGAATAATTTTAACAAATGGCACATTTCTAGGTGTTGTAAAAGTTGCAATCTCATTAAGGAGTCCCTGAAAATGGAGATAGTAGAGTGAAATTTATTCTTCTATAGGAAATGAATGTACTGTTTTCATACTGTGCATTGCTTTTATAATTATGTGAAATGAATTTGAAAGATATAGATGTAGAGCCCCATTAGTATCCTATTCCAATAAGAAATGGTAATTTGATACTTATTATTTTGTATAAACACAAATATTGTGTATTTATATATATTTCAGACATGTTCCTTGCAAAGGCTGTTTCAGCTTTCTATAGGATATAGACAGACATGGACGCCTTGCAAAGATGCACAGGATGTGTCACATGGCTCAGATCTAAAGTCTGGGATTTTTGCGGATCTAACAATCTCCTGGATGAAGACAGTGCTGAGAACTACAGTTTTGTCATCAAGGTATTTTCATCGTTGTACACTATCAGCATTAGCTAGACTCACCTGATCTCTTTGTTAATTGCATCCAGTTGTTCCTGAAGCATCATGGCAAGGGTCTGGGCATCAGAATGACCACTTGGAGAGAGAAGATCCATTGAGCTAAAAATTGTGTCTCTGTCGTCATCATCGATATCAGACATTTCAGTGTCACTTTCAAAAGGGTGGCTGCTTATTACTGCAATTTGCTGCGTTCTATTCCACTCATGATCCCCCAGAGACTTTACCTGAATGGTAAGTGAAAATGTTCAGTGTTTATCATATCACACATGTTTAAAGCACTAATCCGAGAAACAACACAAAGTTCACATGTTTACTTTGTTTTCCTGGCAGAAATAGAACATTATTAACATTTAAATTTTATTGGTTTACCAAAATCATTCCTTGACATCTTGAATATGCTGCATATTGATTGGGAAATCAATGTCAACATTTTTATTATAGTTTGGAAGACAGAGTTACATAGAAAGAAGGAAAGAAAGGGGGAGAGAGAGAGAGAGATTTTCCATTCACTGGTTTAGTCCCCAAATGGCCACAGTGACTAGAGCTGAGCTGGTCTGAAGCTGGAAGCCAGGAGCCTCTGCTGGGTCTCCCGTGGCCTGGGGCCATCTTCTGCTGCTTTCCAAAGCCATAAGCAGGGAGCTGGATCAGAAGTGGGGCATTCCCAACAGGAGCCAACTCTAATATGCCATCACTGCAGGGGAGGATTAGCTTGCTGTGCTTTGGTGCCAACTCCCGCTGTTAATATATTTAATAGGCCAAGGTAATAAACTTGCTTATGATTTTTGGTTCAATCAATTTCAAGGTAACAAAGTATTGACACTTGCAAATTTTCCCTTATTTTCAAATACAGCAACTTCTATTTATTTATAACTCAAATTTTTGAGTTTGATGCTAATTAGTCTTAACTACATTTTCCTTTTTTTTAAAAGAAAGATTTATTTAATCTTTATTTCAAAGACAGATTTTACAAAGAAGAAAGACAGAAAGAGTGATGTATCTGCTGGTTCACTGCCCAGATAGTTGTAACAGCTGGAGCTGAGATGATCTAACGCCAGGAGTCAGGAGCTTGTTCTGGGTCTCCCACATAGGTGCAAGAGCCCAAGGACTTGGGCTATTCTCTGCTGCTTTCCAAGCCATAAGTAGGGAACTGGATCAGAAGTAGAACTGCCAGGACTAGGACCAGTGCCCATGTGGGATGCTGGCACTAGAGGTGGAAGCTTAGCCTACTACATCATGTGCAGGCCACATCTACATTTTTCTTACTAAACACTAAGAGCATGGATACTGTTATACTGTAAGACTATACAAGAATTCTTCCTCAAATCTTTAATTACACAGATTTGAAGGAAATATTGCAGGTACTTAATTCCATCATTGCTACATTGGCCTCTTGAACATTTCCTTGGTTATTTAAACCTGATAACATGGCCATTTCTTTTCTTAAAAATAAGTTCTAGATCTGATTATGAATTTTAACTATCAGACCAGTAGTTCTCAAGTTGTGGGCATAAACGAGAGGTACTAGAGATTTCTGATTTTTAAGAAAAGCTGGTCCTTCTTTTATTCAGGTCGAATGCAGTATAGATAGGAACATGTGATCTCGTCCAGAGTCAATTTAAAGCCTGAAGACATGATGTAACATATGTGTTACACACTGTTTGGGGGCTGAGAAGCACTAATATAATTGCCACATCATAATGGGAAACTGTCTGTAAGGAACTTGATACAATTTCTGTTTATTTACTTATTGATTCAAGAGTCATTGGATTTCTACTGTGATGGACTTATTTACACACAACATACTGTTGCTAGTTAGAACCAAAGGTGTCAAGAGTCTGCACACAAGGTGGGATGGGTTAGAAAATTTTCATATATAAAAATAGTTGCGAGGACAATTAAATTTAAGGTACAAAGGAACTATATTTTTGGCTATAAAATACAACTGCATTATTTACCAAGGATAACTATAAATTTTAAGCTTTTGATTAGACAAAAAAATTAGTACTGCAAATCATCAATAGTTCTCCAAACACTGGATAATTTATGTACATCTGTCAAGATGTTTTTGAAGTGGCAACTTTAGAATAGTTAGTTAGGTTGAATTAATAAGTCATAATATTCCTTAACACCCTAAGGAAATAAAAAGCCATTTTTCTGGAAATAACATATAGGTAAAGCACAGTACATGAAACCACATTCAAGTTCTGACTTCCTCACTAGATCACTCCTGTGATTTTGAATATTTAATCTTTCTGAGCATCAACCCTTGTATTCTGTCAGCATATACTTAGTGCCCACTTCATAATGTTGCATGTCTAAATACATGGAAAATGATTAATCAAAATTTCAGCACATAATAATTGATTTATATTAATTATACTTTAAAAAATATGTCATATTCCATGAGCCCAAGAAAATTGCTCTCACTTCAAAATCTTTGTGTTAATTCAGTCTACTTAATTTAAACTGTCAATAAAAATATTAATAACCTTTGGCTCATCTCTGCGCACACCCATGCGGCCTCTCCTTGGCCTTCTTATTACTTTAGTTGTTCTGTAATCAGACTGGTTGTCCACCAGGGATCCAACGGAATACCGCAACTCAGTGGAGGTGTCTAAATGAGTTCTGGAAAAAAGGAAACATATGTAAGTTTCAACATACCAGAAAAGATTATACCCTGCTTAACTAGAGATAAAGCATAAGCTCTCAAGGAATTAAAAATTAAGAAAAAATATGGTCCATTCTCATGATTTTTGAGGTCTGCTCAGAGACTTTAGTCAGAGGTTCCTGCCTAGCTCTATTATTTTTAAAAGTGTATTTATTTATTTTTATTATAAAGGCAGATTTACAGAGAGAGGGGGGGAAAAAAAGGTCTTCCATCCACTGGTTCACTCCTCAAGTGGCATAAAAGCCAAAGCTGAGCCAATCTGAGGCCAGGAGCCAGGAGCATCTTCTGGATCTCCCATGCGGGGGCAGGGTCCCAAGCCTTTGGACCATTCTCTACTGCTTTCCAGGCCACAAGCAGGGAGCTGGAAGGGAAGTGGAACAGCCAAGATACCAACTGGTGCCCATTTGGGAGCATACAATGTGAGGACTTTAGCCACTAGGGTACCATGCCAGGCCCTCAGGTCTATTATTTAAGATGAGGTACATTTTCTGCTTTTGGAATGCACTTGCAACATATCTGATCATCACTGCTTTCAGATGTAGTGGTACAATGAAACAAGTTAGGATTAATAACCAATATCCATTAGACTAAATTCTGAAAATTCTATTTAGATTGAGTAAAAAGTTTAATATTTGTAATTTAATATTATATCTGTTTTAATTGTGTGATAAGAATCCTACTTAAAAAGGATTCTTATTAAAAATATAAATATTGGAGTTCCAAAATTAAAAGTTTTAAGACAAATTTATACATGGATTTTCCATTTTTCAACATGAAGATCAACAAAATGTTTAAAATCAGACTGAGAAAAGGTTAACAATCCTAGTTTTAAGAGGAAGGTTTCTACTATCCAGAACTATTTTTTAGCTTTTGAAAAAAAAATCATCCTGAAAAGGATTCAGACAATTCTTTTGATTCTAAAATTTGTAGAGATGAAAAGGTAAGAAAATTGCAGTTGGAGTAATATATTGTTGCACAGTTTTTCAAAAAATATGATAGTAAAGCCCACTTGTAATAAATGTGCAAAAAAAAAAGGCTTCTGCATAATAATGGTTATGGTAATAACAGCAATGTCATGCTACCCAATCAAATCAAATGAGATACAACAGCAGTAAGCTCTGGCCTTTATGGCCACTTGAGGAGTGAACCAGTGGATGCAAGATCTTTTTTTCTCCCCCTCTCTCTGTAAATCTGCCTTTACAATAAAAATAAATAAATACACTTTTAAAAATAATAGAGCTGGGACAGGTAGGAACAGGTCTTGTGTTTAACTATACACACAAACGCATTTATATAGGTATGTTTGCATGAAGTCACCTATGAGATCATACTCTCAAATGCCCTGACTCTCACTCAGTCTCTATTGAGCAGATGGTCTAAGTTCGATGAGGACAAAAATCAGAGTTTAGTCATCTTTCAATGTCCAGGATGGTATGCTTGGCACATAATAAGCATTGCATCATATCTAATGAAGTAATGGATGAGTAATGCTGGTTATAATACAGTCCCAAGCTCTTTATCGCATAACCATCAGTCCCTGTTTCCTGTGACTCTCACATGAATGTTATTTTGGGAAGCAGATTAGCTTCTAGCATTATAAATTGTCATTTGATATATATCAATGTTTTCTATTTATCTCTTGCTTCTAGATCATTTGCAAAAATATGAAACAAAATGTAGATCTAGTACATTAATGGCCTGCTTAAAATTCTTCAATGACCTTTCAAAGGCTTCCTTCATTTTGGTTCTTCTTTGGCCCAGCTTCTCTTGTAGCTATCCCCACTTTACTTTCTATTCAGCTGTTGGGACTTTCAGTTCTTTTAATAACTCATATTTTCATTCTCATTGGAGGCCCTGAACTGGCTTTTAACCTGTTCTACACATTTATGGGTCAACTATTCTTAAGGCTTTGGCATAAAACTCCTGTTGCTGCATTCTGTTCTCGCTCCCACTTTGCTCTCAATCAAAGCATCTTCAAACTACAGAGTTTGTGCTTCTTTCATCTGGAACATGTACTATCTCACCACTATATCTCCAATACCACTGTCTGCTGTCGGCCTAGCTTTTTTGTTGTTGCTGCTGTTTGTTTGTTTTTAGATATGTGGGGAAAGCAGCGAACACTAGTCCTGCAGATTGCCCAGGGAAGGGGATCTGGGAACTTATTGGAGTGGCAACAGCTGAGGGCATGTCACACAGAGGAGAAATGACTTCTGGAGTCTTCTACAGACCAGACCACTACACTCTCAGGTAGGTGAAGGAGCTGATACCAGGTAGTCTGTAGACTGGAAACTAGAGGGCATATCTACCTCAGGCCAAAATGCTTGTCCATATGTGAGACCTGGACTGGGCTAAATAGCACTGCCAGCTACCCACTGGTGCATACAAATGCTGGGAGCGGGAAGTGGGGCTAGACTGTAGAACCTGCCTGCTACTGTTGGAGCAGGAGGTAGACCTCTACAGATTGCAGCACCCACCAGGGAGAGCAGGGAATAGTGACTGGTTGAGCCAGGCTGGACCATGCAACTCACCTGACACCCTGAGAGCTTGGGGCAGAGAGGAGGTCTGGCTGGGCCCAGCTACAGTACTTGCTGGCACATGCAAAGGTCAGGATTGAAGGCAGATCATGCCAAGCAGGGCCACTGTACTCAGCAGCACGTGTGGGATCTGGGTATGGAAAAAGGACTGGTAGGGGAATTTGGAGAACCTTGCCTGTTAGGTCTCAGCTCTTGGTGGAGAACACAAGAGTTGGGGCTGGGTTGGACCAGGCCAGACAAGGCTGTAGCACTTGTCAGTATTTGTATGGACCAGGTCTCAGGCTAGACCAGGCTGGACCAGGCCACAGCACCCACTGGCATGCATGAGAACCAGGACAGGAGGTGGGTCCCACCCTGCTGGGCTAGACTGCAACACCTGCCAGTGAGAACTGAGACTGGGGATAGGCCATGTCAGGCTGGCCTGAAGTATCATCCAGCACACACAAGATCCAGGACTGGGAATGGGTCAGGGAGGGGAACTTTGGAAATCTGCTGTTAGGCTGTAACTCCTACTGATGAATGTGAAAGCTGAGGCTGTGGGCAGGCTGGGCAGGGCAAGGCTGCAGTACCTGTTGGCACTTGTGTGGACCAGTTTTGGGGGCGGCTAAACAAGGCTAGCTTCCAGCACCTGCTGGCGCTCACAAGGAGAAGAAAGTGCATGGGCCAGGCTGGGAAGGTTGTAGCACCCATTGGCAGGAGATGGAATGCATACAAAGCAATCAGAACAGGTCATGGTACCCACCAGTGAGTGTCAGGACTCACCAGATCAGGCTGTGCCACAGCATCCAGTTGCACATGAGAGATCTGGGACTGAGGGCAGAACTGGTAGAAGAATGTGAGCAACTCTCCTGCTAAGCCACAGATCCCAGTGGTGAGCGTGAGTGAGGGGATTGGGAGTAGACCAGTCCTGGCTGGGGTGCAGCACCTCTTGGCGTATGTCTGAGGTGGTTTTGAGGGCAGGCTGGGTGGGCCAGTCTACAGCATATACTGGTAAGAGCAAGAGTCAGGATGGGGTGCGGACCAGGCTGGAATGGATCACAATATTTGCCAGTTCACATAAGCTCTGGGGGTAAGCAAGGCTAGGCTAGGCTGTTGCACGCACCATCAAGAGTTGCAACTTGGGGTGGGCTAGCCTGAGTCAGGATGTAGCACTTGCTAGCAAATGCTAAGACTTAGGGCAGGCCATGGGCCCAGCGGCATGGCCTAGCGGCTAAAGTCCTCACCTTGAACGCACCGGGATCCCATATGGGTGCTGGTTTTAATCCCGGCAGCTCTACTTCCCATCCAGCTCCCTGCTTGTGGCCTGGGAAAGCAGTTAGGGATGGACCAAAGCTTTGGGACCCTGCACCCGCATGGGATACCTGGAAGAAGTTCCTGGATCCTGGCTTTGGATCAGCATAGCATCGGCCGTTGCACTCACTTGGGGAGTGAATCATCGGACGGAAGATCTTCCTCTCTCTTTCCTCCTCTCTGTATATCTGACTTTCCAATAAATAAATTAATCTTTTTTTAAAAAAAAAAAGACTTGGGGCAGACCATTTCAGAGTGGGCCATAAGCACCCACTGGCACCCTCTAGACCAGGGGCTTGGAGTGGGTCATATTGAGTAGTTGTGGGGACTCCCTTGCTAGGCCACTGCTTCCATGGTAGAGCATGACAGTTGGACTGTGAGCAAGTTGGTCTGGGAGTGAGCCATGCTTGGCGAGGCTGCTGCACCTGCTGGCACACACCAAATATGTGTGGGTCAGAGAGGCTAGGCAGTAGCACCTGCTGGCAAGTGCTGGATGTGAGTCATGTCAGATGAGATTGCAGTACCATCTGGCACGTGTAAGATCCAGCCCTGGGTGTGGGTCTGGTAGGAGAACTGTGGGCTACAGCTCCTGCTGATGCACATCACAACCAGAGCTAGGAGAGTGTCCACCTGTTTAAGGCAACAATATCCACAGGCATACCCGTGGTTTGGACTTGGGAGCAGCTCAGGCTGAGCTAAGTCACAGCAACTATGGGTGTGCATGAGAGCTGGATGGAATGCAGCACTAGCCAGGCTGAGTCACAGCAAATACTGGGAGGTGCAAAACCCAGAGCCGGGAGTAAGCCTGGTGGGGCTTTCTGGGTGTTGCCCCTTTAGGCTGTGGCACTCATTGGTGTAGGTGAAGAATAGGCCTGTGGCGGGCTGAGCTGGGCTAGACTGCAGCACTGGTGAGTTCTCTTGTGAGACGGGTCTCAGCGCAGAGTTGACCAGGCAGCTGCATCCACTGGTATCTGCATTGACTGGTGCAGGTGATGGAATGAAGCTGACCATGCACTGGAAGGCATACACAAGGCCAAGTTTCTTGGGGGACTCTACAATTAGTCCATTGGGCTCAAACTCTGGCCACAGGGAAAATCATAATACATGTGGTCTGACCCTGGAATGCTTGTATTGGGACTGGGCCTCTTAAGTTGATGATGCCTGTGCAGTGGACAACATGCCCAGATGTACATGGGGAACATGACCACTAGCTCATTTAGACTAGCAGAGGACATCAACTGCCTTTTCAGAGGATGGAAAGCAGAACAGGTGGGAGCATTCTCCTGCCCAAGCTTTGCAACATGTCCCTGGGCCTGTGATGCACAAAGGTAGACTTGGCCAAGTATTAGACCTTGGAAAAATTTTCCCATCCTTGGTGCAAAGAAGCTGATGACATCCCAGACCTATCAAAACAACTTGAGTAATACCCTTCAACATTCCTCCCCACATTGGAGCCTCTAAGGCATCACCAAAGCCATGTCCCCATTGCCTGGGTGCTGATGCAGTTTGACAGCGAGGAATGGCCTCTTCCCCTTCCCTCACAGTGAACAGAAGAGAAAAAAAAAATGTAACATTTGTCCCACCCTTCTCCTCCACACCTTGACCCTGCAGACTAACTGGAAATCGACATGGGAATAAAGCCCTCTCAACTGCATAAACAATATTAAAATTAAAAAGACATAAAAACTCTACAGATACACTTTCTATATGAGTAAATAAGCAACATAGTTCATGTATATCCATTCTACAAATTCTAAAATGAAGTATGTGGTAATTATTGTTCCAAACCTAGGAATATGCATTGTTATTTTTAGTTGAGTCTTGTCGGTATAAGACGTTGCACAAAGCAATGATTGTGTTGGATGGGTGTTTTTGATGACTTCACCGTAGGCATATGTTAGGTTGTGATGTTAATTCACTGGAGTGGTGGGCCTTTAGCCAGCACTTCTTTTTTAAGATTTTTTTTTCATTTACGTAAGATGAACAAACTTCATGTATTTCACATCTATATATTTGGAAGTAGAGATACTGCTCACTCTACCCCCCCTTCTCTCCCAAGCTTCCTTCTTCCTCCTCTTTCTTCTTCTTCTTTAATCTTTGCAGTGATATGCTTTCAGTTTACTTAATAATCACAAGTTTAATCCTGCACTAAACAAATAATTCCACAAGTAAGTAGAAAAACTAGTATTCCTCAACAGCCTAGGAAAAGAACTATATGTAACAATCAAATTTCAAACTGTTAATTTTACTCCTATTACTTTTCCTTGCACTCTATATTAGTTATCACAAATTAGAAAAAACATATCACGCTTATCTTTTTAAGATATGTTTCTATTCCCTAGGAGTCTATGTTTTGAAAATTGCTCCAATCTCACATCTCATAAACACAAATAAAATGGACTACTTTCCAAAGCCTGTGGCAATCAAAGGTGTCAGACTGCTGATAATACTGCGTTGCCTATGATTAAATGTGTGAATCCTTACAGGGTCTCTCTTTTTAATTTTAAAGGCAGAATTATAAGGATGGGAGGACAGAGATGGAAATAGAAATAGACGGTCTTCCATTTACTAGTTCACTTTCTAAATGGCTGCAGCTGCCAGGGCTGGGCTAGGCCACAGCGAGGAGCTTCTTTTGAGTCTCCCATATGGGTCATGGGACCCAAGTACTTGTGCCATTTTCTTTTATATGAATATTAGCGGAGAATTAGGTCAAGTGTGGAACACCTGGGACTTGAACTCGTGCCTTAGGCAGACGCTCAGCCTACCATGTCACAATGCTGGCCCTTTGCAGAGTCTCTTAATAGCTTCAAGTAAAGGTTTTAATCACAAAAGACAATTATATGTGAATTATTAGCCAAGGTCTTTTTCTGAGTAAAGAATCATTTAATTGTCTATTGTTTTTCTTTTTTAATTTTTAAATTATTATTTTATGATACTGCTCCATAGGCTCTGGGATATCCCCTTGCTCTCCACCCTCTGCAAGTCTACTTCCCTCACTGTCTTGCATTCTACTATCACAATGCTTAGTTCTTCATTCATAAGTGCATCATTCTCTCATTTCAGTGTATCCTTGTATTGTAGGTATGGACAATGGCAGCGCGCAGCATCCTATTGTGTGTATGTGTGTGTGTGTGTGTGTGTGTGTGTGTGTATTTAAAGATTTATTTATTTTTATTGGAAAGTCAGATATACAGAGAGGAGGAGAGACAGAGAGGAAGATCTTCCATCTGATGGTCCACTTCCCAAGTGGCTGCAATGGCCAGTGCTGCACCGATCTGAAGCCAGGAGCCAGGAACTTCCTCCAGGTCTCTCACACAGGTGTAGGGACCCATGACTTTGACCCGTCCTCGACTGCTCTCCCAGGCCACAAGCAGGGAACTGGATGGGAAGTGGAGCTGCCAGGATTAGAACCGGCACCCATAAGGGATCCTGGTGTGTTCAAGGTGAGGTCTTTAGCCGCTAGGCCATGCCGCTGGGCCCATGTCAATATATATTTAGCAGTTTCAGTGGGAGTCCTCTCTGACTTGGAAGTAGAGACGCATACTGCACTGCAACCTCACATCTGGTTATCACAGTCCCTATTACACAGCTACTATATATCGCTTTAAAAACAAAGCCATTAAACCAAGTCAACAACAGGATGGAAGGCAGAAAATTTACAGCAATGGGAAGTTACAATAACATGCTACAGAATGACCTACATATTGCTAAAGAAATGAAAAAGAAAATAAAAACCTTCTTGAAGCAACTGATGCTACTTTTAAGGTGAGGTAACAAATCAAAGTATATAGATGTAGCTAAATTTATTTTAATGTATTATCTATAAGTGTATTTTTCTTTCATCTTTAACTACTTTAACAAATACCTCAAACATTTCATCTGCTTTTACATTCTACTTTAAACAAATATTTAGCAAATGCCAAATGACTGTAATCAACATTTGTTTGGTCACTTACCCTTTGGATTCATTCCAGCATGCCTCTGCACTGAATATGTGTACAGAATAGCATTTGTGCATTGCATTCATAGGAGGAAAGGCCTGCTGCCATTTGGAATGAACTGAAACTTACATATGCACAATTCAATTACTTCATTTAAGAACTTCTTTATACACTTCTACCTATATAATTACATGCAGACTATAATAAGGTGTCTGCATTATGGAGCTCTTAATTCGAAAGTGAAACTGGTTTTATGAGTGTAGACATTTGAGGTTGACTGACCCAGTTCCAGCCATCGTGGGCATTTGAGAAAGAGAATAGTGGATGAGAGCTCTTTCTCACTTTCTGTCTATGCCCCTTAAAAAAGATGCCTGTCCACATCTCGTACTGGAATGCTGGGTTCAGTTCCCAGCTCCAGATCCTATTCCAGCTTCCCACAACCAAATACCCTCAAAGCAGAAGTGACGGCTCAGTAGCTGATTTCCTGCCAATCAAATAGGTAATTTGGATGGAGAGTCAGGCTTCCTGGTTCAGCCTAGGCCACTACAGAACTTTACAAAGTAAACTAGGGGATGGAATCTCTTGGTTTGTCTCTCTCTGTCTTTCTGATTTTTGAATTGGATACATTTTTTTAAAAAAAATCGATGATGACTTATGAGCAATAGGAAGTATTTATTTATTTTAGCTGAGGACGCAAGAAACTCTGAGGACTTTAAAAAGATTCTTAGTGGATATTTAAAATAAACTTTCAATTTAAAATTACCTTGACATTGTGGGCTCAATTAAAGAGCCAGTTCTCATTTTCAGTTGGTCAAGTTCAGATCTAAGCTTTTCGATTTCTTCTGCTAGTCTTTCCTGGAAAGCAACAACAAAAACGTGGTAATCAGATATTTGCCAATCATTATAATAACATTCCTTTATGATAAATCAAGTTTAATGAGTAGTTTAAGAGGGAAAACTGGCATATATTTTTAGTGGAGATGACTAGATATGACAGTAAGATATTCCTGAATTTTTCACCAGTAATGAAATGTAAAGAGAAATTTTAAAAATTACCTATACTCTCTAGCATTCACAAACAATAAACAGTTGAACATTTATTGAGTATTAAAGCCAGAATTAGTGAAGTAGACATTGTTTCAAAATGCAGAGTGGAGACCCACATCTAGTTTTAAACACAGAAAAGGGTATAATGTAGTAAACAAAACATTTTCATCATTCTTGGTTTGAGGGCTGTGTGGGTTAAGGAGAAAGAGAACAGGACAGAAAAGATAAGAATAAGATTAGCACCTTTAAAACCAGACATAACAATGTGATTATCAGGTTAACTTGTACAATTATTTGTACTTTTGACAATCTTTGCATGTTAGCCAATATTAGTTTCAGCCTGTACATTTACAAGAATAGAGGCTGTGAGTTAAGCCTTAATCCTAAATGCTCTTTTTGCCTTTTTTCTCATTAAAGTTTGTTTTAATGGGTCAAAAAATTCTGTGATGGATTTTCAGTCAAAATGTTTTGATTAAAATGCACAGATCTGAAAAACTAGTACGCATAGCTACCATGTACCAAGTAAACAAGACAATGACACACAAAACATTCTCCTTTCCCGCTGAAGATTTTGCAAAGTATTACTATCATTAACTTTTTTGTTTTAATAATTACAATGTTCAGTGGTTGTAAATGTTTGAAGGTGCCCCTCCAGATTTTCCCTTTATATTTTCCCCTTCCCAAGGGACAGTGCTCTACATTTTACTTCATTCATACTCCTTTTTTCAGCACAGTTTCAGCATGGTCTTTTCAGTATTGTTCATACCTAATGATTTTATTCTCATAACCACCATCCTACTCTAAATGTTTATGTTTTTAAAAGAATTATTTAATCAGCATCTATCTCTTCTGAATAAATTATTTAGCTGTCATATCATATTTAAAACAGATATGCAATCCAATAAATGTTGTGTAAAAATATTCAGTAGTTCCTTTGGGATTTGTTAACTCATTTGTTCATCATTTATATACACACAGAGAAAACACACTGAATTCCTCTTGTTAACAGCCACTGATAAGCAGTGAAGTGACAAATTTCCTTCTCTTGTGTGGTTTACAATCTGCAGGGAAGGTGAGCAAGATGCAGACAGGACATGGTGACTACAGGACGTATTAGGAAGGATAAAATAGTGGAATCATGGGGGTATTTATTTGATATAGTGATATTTGAGTAGAGACCTAAAGAAAAGACAGGGAAGCAAAACACAATATCTTAAGAAAATGCATCACATCTAGAAATAATGGAAGAGTAAATGCCTCAGAGGAAGTGCATTGATGAGATGGGGAGCACAGGCCAATGTGCCTAATGGAAAAAAGGAGGAATGAATTGAGGAAAACAGATCCCTACAGGATTCAGGAAGAGAGTCCTACAAGACATTGCAAACCATCTTAAATCCTTTGACCTGTACTTTGAGTGAGACAGAAAATGATTAGAAGAGTTTTGAATAGGGCAGTTACAAGATAATTCTAATGATTGAGGAATAAACTGAGATGAGTTTAGACATAGGCAAGAGAATTACTATGCATATTGCTAAAATGCAGGCAAAAAACCAATGTCTTAATTGAAATGATATCAGGGAGAGAATGGCTAGACTGTGACAAATTCTATAGAACTAGCAGGACTTGCTACTGTACTAGACATGGGGTGTGAAATAAATGTAGGTATCAAAAACATTGCCAAGATTTTTTAACCTGAGTAACTGAACGAAGTTACAGCTGTGATATTCTTTTAAAAGAGATCCATCTATAGGGGTTGGTGTTCTGGTGTAGTGGGCCAAGCCCCTGTCTGCAGCATTGTCCATCTTCCTCTGCTCTACTAGGTGCATTTTCAGGGAGCTGGATTGGCACTGGAGCATCTAGGACTGAAGTGAGCATTTGTGTGGGATATGTGTATCACAGGGCTTGTCTGAAACACAATGCCAGCCCCAAAGTTAGCATTTTCTGAGGCAAAATGCTGCAGAAGGTGCTTAGTTCAGGAGATGGTAGTACTTTCAGGGAACTCTGAAGAGGGAAACCAATATGTCAAATTTGAGATAAAATTGCAATAACGAGCTTGCAAAAAAATTTATGAAGTCCCTCACATTTGAGCACACGGTAATTAATGTAAATTCAGAACTGCTCTACGTGTAGATGGTTTTTAAGTTCATGAGATTAGAGGAGGCCACCAGGTGCTGAACAGAGGGAAGAGGTACATGGATACTTCCAGGAACTTCACGTTTGAGAAATGTACCTGATAGGTAGAAACACTGAAAGGAGAGCTTGAGCAGGTTGGGGCTTTGCCTGTTGAGAGACACTCAAGATAATTGGGTGGGGATTTGAGGAGAAAGAGGTATCACCAGACCAATGTGTTCAGCTCTATGCGATGATAGTTCAGAAACGAGGTCCCAACTAGCCTGTGTGCTCTTTGAAGATGAGCATGACAACTTTGCAGAGTGTGAATTGGTTAGGAGTGCTGACAGCTGGCACAGATTGTTCCAGCTCCCAGGTCTGAGTTGTGGGTGGGGGAGTGGGTTCTGGGGAATCTTGCCAGGAGCACACAGAACTTTGGATAACACCCCACAGCATAACAATACCAAGTCCCAAATTCACAATCTGCCCAAATTGTTTTTTTTTTTTTAAACACATATCCGTGATGGAAAATTTGTAAAGATTTAATCTTCTTTGCTCTTTCTGTGCTGTTGTATAAGAGACATCCTCAATATAGAATGCCATTCCCATTTCTAATTGTAAATATCATGTTAGTCTCCAAGAGCTTGCTAAAGTGTTATTCTAAAGAAACAGGCCAAGGGGTAGATTCTGTGGGGGAGAAGTGGGCCCAAACCTATGAAAATACAACTTCCACTGGTTAGCTCAAGAGCTGGGGTGGTGACTAGCTGAACTAGGTGTGAACATGGGGCCCGCCAACATTCACGGGTACTGTGACTGAGAATAGGCTGGGCAGGTCCAAGCTGCAGCACCTGCATGTGCATCCTAAAACAGGGTGTAGGGTGGGCTGGGCCGCAACATCTACCAGCTCATACAAAGGCTAAGATGGAGGGGCAGGCTATGCCAAGCAAGGGCCTAGCACCTGCTGGAACATGCGAGATCTGGGTCTGTGAGTGGGTTGAGTGGGGAACCTGGAGACTCCCCTACCTCCCACTGGTGAACATGTGTTCCAGACCTAAGGATCAGGCAAGCTAGGCAATGTGGCTCCAGCCATTGACAAGTGTCTGGGTTGGTTTTGGAAGGGGCAGACCAGATAGGGCTGAGCAGCTCTCAGCCCAATGGTGAGTGCAAAAGCCAGGCTGGAGTGCAAGTCATGCCAAGCTAGGGTATCACACCTATTGGTTCACATGAACCAGGGATGGGAACTGACTGAGCAGGGTCACATTGCAGCACCTGCCAGCGAGAGTTGGGACTGGGGGCTGGCTAGATCAGGCCAGGCTACAGCATCCAAAGGCAAAGGCTAAAATGGATGGGGGCTATGTCAGGCTGGGACAGAACAAGCACTGGCAAGCACTGTGAGATCTGTGGAGGGGAGCAGGCCTTGCTGGGGAGCAAGGGGGACACCCTGGCCAGGTTGTGATCCTCATTGGAGAGCTGTACGGCAAGGATGGGGGCTGCAGTCTGGTCTGGGTATTACTGCAGAATCCTTTGGCTTGTATGTGGGTTATGGGATGCACCAGACTAAGCTAGAATCCAGTACCCACTGGTGCTCATGAGAACCAGGGTTGGTATAGGACAGGCTAGGCCAGGTCTCTGCCCCCTGCTGAGCCAACCAAGGCCTGCTCACTGATGTCTTCAGCAGCCTTGTATGTTGGCAATTTTTATTGCCTCCCTGACTCAGTTGATCCTCACTAGCACCTCTACCCCGTATCCTTATTATCTAATAACTGTGTGTTCTCTCTACTCAGATTTTATAGCTACTTTTAAATGATTATTATGTTTGAAAACACCTAACTTCTCAAAATTTTACACATAATATCTACTCAATACACCTATCCGAAATATGATGCAAAAATAGGTAGTTTTCTCATTTGCATAAATCATAAAGCAAGACAATTTTTTATCATGTTAAAAGCCAAAATAGGTATTATCTTAGAAAGAACAGTGGTGATTTTATGCTAAAGTGAGGGAAGTTTCTAAAATTGAGATTCTTTTTAGTGTTTGGACTATAAAAACTTGTGTAAAAAATTCTCTCTATATATACCTACACTTTTCTTAAGCATGATGTACTAGTTAGATATGCTTCAAATGGATGACATCTGAAAATTAATCTTTAGCAGATTCATTTTAAAACAAAATATTCATCAGTGCAGAACTGAAAAAATTTTTTAAATGTACAAGTCCATAATACCTTATCATGTAATGATTCTTCAAGATTCTTTCTAAAAGTTTCTGATTCTTGAATTAACACATTCTATAAAAAGAAAAATGCATACATAATTAACATATTAAATATTTTAAGATTTTAAGATTTCACTTGTAAATATCTATTTTCAAATACAAAATTAGCAACTTTTAATAACAGATGAATTATCAGAGAAATAAGAATGAAATTTTAGATAATCAGAAACCAATGTTACAGGTAATAAAGGCATGTGAAAATAACTTGCATCATGGGTTAACTGAAAGAATCCTTGCTATAAAAATGTCAGTGTTGTCAAAAGTTTGTATTTTTCTTATAATATTACAAAATAGCTTTTAAAATAATGCAGTGGTTTCAAATCTGTGGTCTAAATTTAAATGGTGTAATAATTTCATGGTAGTCTTATTTTTGGAGTTACATGAGAAAAAAAAACATGTCTTAGGGTTTCATAATGGGTAAATCAATCGCCATTTTGTTTTATTTTCTTATTTTGATCGTTTTTGTGTGTCAGGAGAGAATGTCTAGTTAAAGTAAAAACTGCCACTAAATTTAAATTTCCAAAATAATTTGTCTGCCTGGGTTTTAGTCCCTACCAACAGTAATGCTCTGGAATTGCTCTGGCTCACACATCTTGATGGTCAGGCCAACTATGACTAAAACATATATGTAATCACAAATCAAGTGGTAAACTTAGGGAAGCCTGTTTTTGTTCTGCTTTTTGTAACAGGGCAGCTAAAAATATTGGGTTCCTGAACTCGCCAGAGGCACTTGTAGTAGTGCTGCTGATGATGTAAACTTACTCATAGTTTGGCTTTTGAATGACAGTAGATATTAGTCATGCTAAAAATAGTCCAAAGCAAGATATCAGTTAACCCCCACACGCTTATTTTTTTTGCCTCATGACTCTTCTGTATAGGAGAAAGGTATTTTCATTACCAAATACAAGACAAATACGTCATATATTTGTCTTATTTGACCATGGTAATATGAAAGATTTATAATCAAGCATTCTTATTAGGAGCTCATTCTATACATGTTTTTTATGGAAATCAATCATTTCTAAGATTATATCAGACTCTTTTAAGTCGGGAAGGTAAAGGATTATTTGATCAAAGCAATGGGTAGAACAGTAAAAACGAGCACCATCACAAGAACATTGCTAAACACACATGCAAGTCTCTACTCTGCCCTTTTACCTTCTCCTCCAGGGCGGCCATTCTTTCCTTTAAGTGTAGCTGTAAGCGTTCATTGGATTCAGTCAGAAGTCGGTCCACAGTATCAGATAATCTTTTGTTATGTTCTTCATTCATTTTCTCTCTTTGCCTAGCCTTTTATCGAGGAAAAGTAAATAAAAACAGATAAGAAAGGAACAACAACAAAAAAGATTCTGCAAGCTTGTTCTCAAAAATCTATTGGTTTTAAATTGGATTTAATTTTATTTTAAATTGTTAGAAAGTTTGTTTTTTTTTTTTAAATGAGTAGGGTGTCCATAAGACTCCAAATCTAGCCCACTATTCAAAAGGTGTTCTTGTCATAACCGAGGTACGAGCCAACACTGTGGTGCAGTTGGAGGCAAGGCGAGTCATTAACTGTACATACTCTTTGAAGTTCCTGATTCTTTTCTTCCAGTTGACCTTCTAGATGCCTCATCCGTTCTTCAATATTTCCATGTCTCTCTTCAGCCTGTTAAGGAATATGAAGAATGCATCTGGAATGGAAGATCTGATTAACTCTTTTCACAACTCTAAAGAAATTGAAATAAAATGTAAAGCAAGCTACTACCAATTGCAAACATAGTTTTCAAAAAATAAACTTTCTTTAAACAGGCAGCTGAACAGCATTGCTTGAAATGTGTCAGCTACAGGGGCCTGTTACATCCAAGCATCAGCAAAACACTGGAGTTGTTTATGAGCAGTGAAATCAGCCAAATGTAACATGCAAACTGTGCATGGTTTGAACACAAACCTGCCATTGTCCAATCTTAAGCTCCTGAAGCACTGAACTGCACAGATGGTCGATTATCAATAAACAAAAGTAACAAAATTTTTATAAATGAAAATAAAAACTTAGATGGATTCTATTTAGCAATAGAAAGTAAAGTCCAGTAGGACTACCTTCCTACGTATGGAGATCATTTCTTGTAGTTTAGCTTCCATAACATATTGATAATCATCAGATGAGGTAGAAGAGGTTGGATCAGACTAACAGGTCAAGGAAAAGGAAAGGGACAAAATTGAAAAATCAGAACTAAAGACACACACTGAACAGAACATAGCACAGAATGCTTAAAAGAAAAGTGACAACAAATTTAATACTTTAATAGAAATTTACTTGGAAATCACATGACATCTGGTGAATATGATGCACTTGATGGTTATAAATCAAAGTCAATGATATGTTAAAACAAAAAGCTGTTAACCTAAATATGGAAAGTTAGTGATGGCGGGCAATGAAACACTATTACAGAGTGAATTGAAGCAACACTGAAAGTCATGTAATAATTGGGATTATGAGAAACCAAACACTAGAATATGTCTCATAGATTTTTAAAAGTATTACGTTTTGCTTTGTTTATCATACAAAAGTAATAGAGACTGACTTCCGATGTGAAGGAGTATGTTAGACAATGACTCATTGAATAAATTTGGTATAAAATTGATCATAACTCTTGCTCTGTAGAAATCAGACTAAAAACTAAGCCCAATGATTTATTTTTATGAGTATTCCCCAATTCAAGCATCATTGATCTTCCCTCCAAAACAGTTATGAACTATGAGATGACTTCTGGTCTTTGAATACAATGAGAATTGGCCTAGAAATCAACAGCTTATTCTCAGATGTAAGTTTCATTGAAGTTTTAAATGAAAACTATTACGGCAACAATAATGGTGTAAGGGCAAGAAAATTCATTGGTGAACTCATTTGGTCCACTCCAAAGCTGAATAATATTAGTATGTTATGCACAGATAGCATATAATGATTCACCAGAATTTTAATCATAAATAGTTACATCATCAGAGAAACCTTTTGCAAGATGCATTTTATCTCTAAAATATATTCTATCACATTTTCTAAATGCATTCTAAAATAGTTCATTGCTTATGCAAATTATGACAATAGAACATGTCAAGTAATTACAGTAAATAATCTATTCATGTACTGAGTCATACCTGTGTACTATTTTCATGCAAAATTTTTACATTTAATTGACAAAATATTCAAAATCAAATCTTGTATGCATATTAAACGTAAAACTTAATAATTACATTTCATAGGACTTCCTGACATCCTAATTGCACAAATATGGAATGTAATGAAGAAATGAAAACAATTCTTTGCCAGGTCTTCCACAAATTTCAAGCTGATTCAACAGTAAAAGTAGCATGATCTCTAAATAGCATAATGGCTTTATAATATCATTTAAAACAGAGTTTTGTTACAAACACAGTAAATGTATGAAAATACTATTGAAGATATATAGTTTAAATTCATAAATTCATGAACAGTTATATCTCTAAGCTACATGTTAATAGTCACATAGTGTTATTAGAATCAAGTTATGAATTTTTCAACAGTCAGCACTTTTAAAAATATAAGTTTTTATTGTCTTTAAGATTTCTACCTCTTTTAGTCTTAACACTTAGAAACATACCAAATATTATTTTATTAACTCAAAATATAAGGCAAAAATTCTTTCATTACTGTTACTGCTGCTATTTTTTTTTTTACTGGCATTAAAAATAAATGAAATTCATCATGGAAACCAAGATGAATTATTTCTTGCTGAAGGACTATACATTTTAATATAAAAATAGGCATAAGAAATAATAAAATCTGGAGTCCAGAATAAATCTTTTTCACTTGCATATGAATTTCTACAGTGATATTTCAGTTGCATCTATGAGCATTAACAATTTTGACTTTCCAAAATCTTTGGAATGTGTTCTATCTACACATTTACTACACACACACACACACACACACAATGGAGAAAATTAAGCAAAGGATAAATCTAGATATAATTTCTAAATAGTAGAAAATTCTCAACCAACACCACTCACATATGTTAAAGTTAGCTTTGTGAAGACTACAAGAGCATCACTTGATATAAATACAAGGATCCTTAGGGAACTGTCTGCAATGTTTATGCTTCTTGATAGCAAACTGGATTAATCTTGATTTTACTCTAAAATTTGAAATAAAGCAATTCAAATGAGCTGGAGTTTTAGAGTATCTTATATGATAAAATAGTTTTGACAACAGGAGGGAAATATGCAGAAACAGAAGAAATTAAAGAGAGCCCTTGCAAAAAAAAGAAAAATATAGTTGCCTATAGTACATACCCCAAATAAAATATTTGAAATGATTGTTAAACATGATATTTGGACCCTAGTTTTAAGATAACAAGAAATTCCTTTATTTTTGTGATTACTAAGAAAAGGTTAAAAAACATAAAACGAATATTATCATCATGTAACAGTGAGATATTAAAAATCAAATTTGAAAGGAAAAATGAGACAGTCTTACTGAGAATCCAGAGTTCTTGAGAACAGAAAACAAGAAAATATACAAGCGATAATTATTTGCAGAAGAAATAAAAGAGTGATTTTTCAAATCTTATTTTTAAAAAGATTTATTTTGATTGGAAAGGCAGAAACACAGAGAGGAGGAGAGACAGAGGGGAAATATCTTTCATCTGATTTACTCCCCAAGTGGCTGCAATGACTGGAGCTGAGCACATCTGAAGTCAGAAGCCAGGAGCTTCTTCTGGGTCTCCCACATGGGTGCAAGGTTCTAAGGCTTTGGGCTGTTCTCAATTGCTTTCCCAGGCCACTGACAGGGAGCTCAGTGGGAAGCGGGGCTGCCAGGATATGAAG
This sequence comes from Ochotona curzoniae, assembly GCF_017591425.1. Taxonomy (NCBI): domain Eukaryota; kingdom Metazoa; phylum Chordata; class Mammalia; order Lagomorpha; family Ochotonidae; genus Ochotona; species Ochotona curzoniae. The sequence goes on along the minus strand of NW_024464920.1, from coordinate 19,910,295 downwards.
CAGGGTCCATATGGGATCCCTACATTTGCAAGGTGAGGACCTTAGCAGCTAGGTTACCGCTCTGGGCCCTCAAATCTTTTTTAAAATAGTGGAGGGAGAAATAAGTCCAGTATAAAATCTTAGCACTTAAGTTTGTATTATGAGTTAAATTTTGTGGCAATATCAAATTATTTGTTTGAAATATGTTATTGATACTGAATCATTCAAAAGATAAGATGGGGACAATGAAGGAAAATGAATTTAAAAATTTGAAGGTTTTTAAGAAGAATAAAAAATTTCTGACCAAATAAAAGTTTAAAGTGTTAGAGAAAAACAGATTGTTGGTAATAAGAGAAAATCAAGAATTTTGGGGGGGAGATTCACAAATAATATATCAAAATAGTTCAAGAGAATAAAAAAGAAACAGGTATTAACACATGCCATTTAGTGATTTTTTGAATATTCTAAGTCAAATACCCTCAGGAATTTTATCCTAAAGCCCTATAAACCAATATATTATCTTAGTAATATTCTATTCTGAGTCTACCAAATATTTGTTGAATTCTAAATTGCTTCTCTGGAGAGAATTCATACTTTCTGTTATTTTATTTAGGATAATGTTGATGATTATTTAATACTAAAATTTTACACGTTGATTTTTCTTATTTAGTCACTCACCTAACTCCCCTGAAAACAGTGAAAATCAGTGAGACAACACTTTAAAAACTCTTCAAGTTATTCAAGTGGTAAGCCTAAAGATGCATATTACAATTCGTGTTACAGATATTAAATTGGTGTTGTCAAGAAAAAATATTTAGTATTAGTAACATGTTTGGATTGCTATCCATAATTTAGGCAGTATTTTTCAAATTAAGTGGTCAATTCATTTTTGTCTTAGAAATCAGCCATTTGTGAAGTTGTCACGGAGATGGCCTATTCTGTGGCTACAGAATGATCCAAATCTCAGACTAATACTCTATGTCACTGGTTACTCCAGAATTCTACAGAAAGCCAGCTCTTCCAATGCTTCCTGATCTTGCTTTACTTTGTCAACTGCATGGCTTTTTCACTATCTGCTTAGTTCTTCTGCTTTAACCAATACGTAGATAAATCGGCATTTTCCTGAAGGTCAGGGGGTAGGAGAGGCAGATGTATGATGTGCATAAGATGAGACTCAATGGTGAAACCCTGTTGTTGGGCATGCTAAGAGACACATGGTTATCTGCATCTTAGAACTGCAGGGGTATGAGAGCAGGCAGGTGCATGTGTGTGTTTGTGTTACTTCTGCACTGCTGCATCCACTGTGCTGGACAATCCCTAAAGCCAACATTTACAATTTTTTTGTTTACATAATTACTCGACCCATTTCTTACAGTGCCTTTAAAAAGTAAGAAAAGACCGATGACTATGTGATTATCTAAAATTTGTATGTCTTTTTGCATTAATATGAAGTCAAACATGCTGTTATTATTGACAAAAATCAGGACTTTCATACTAAGAACATAAAGACATACATACATTATACACAGAGAGGTACATTTTGAATCAATACTATTTCCATTAAACTGAAATACATCAGATAATCCATTAATAGTATAATGGTTTTCTAACACTGAAATATATACAGATAGTCTACAGATACACACCTGAGGAAAATACTGAACTTTCGCGAAATATTGATCATGTTTCTCTCAGAATAAATTACAAAACTGTTTTCTGGGTATTTAACGGCTTTAGATATCTGCAATCTTAGTTTTTAACTTCTAGCAAGCTTAGCCTACAGTAACTTAACATACTTTAAAATACTGTAACTATTTACCTATGCTTCTAATGGCAAAATATTCATGTGAAGTCTGAGAAATTTTTAGGTCTCACATGTACATATTTATCACCATGATTATTCTTACATGAAAATATTGTGAAAATTAACCATAACAAAGACAAGAAAGTTTATTCTGTTTGGTTTAAATAGGCCGCCAGATCATCCATCTGACTGTAGCAATCACTTGATGAGGAATAAAACATATGCAGTAAGAAAAAGAGCCATTAAATATTGTACAAATACGTGAAGGTTAGATAAACTTAACATACATTGTGCCTAAAGAACATTCATGAATTCCATGTTAACGATCGGTGATTTCTGCCTCTGGGTTGACAGAGTGTTGTTTTAGTGTAGTACCTTGGTTAGGGCTGCAATTCTCTGAGCCAGTTCAGCCTCTACTTCAGGTAGGGTTTCAGCCTTTCTCATGGTCTGCTGTAACTTTTGCTCAGCCAGCTCCAGGCGTTCTTGTAACTGTCTATTTTTCTCTTCCATCTGAAATAACAACAGTCACAGAGAAACTTACAAGGCCAGGGGAAGGAGCAACATCACCGTCCGGTCGGTAGGGTAGACACACCTCAGCCACAATTCTAGACAGAATCAGCTGCTACCGCATTTGGATGTGCTAAGTGACAATGCCCTTATGCTGTCGCCATGTAGTATGTGTGCCTTTCCTTTAGTAACATCATCACACTAAAATTAGAGAAGTTCTTAGCAAAAAGAAATGAAATTTCTTAGCAAAAAATTTCATTTCTTAGAAATAAAATTTCTAATAAGTATGAATTGGGAAAATGGAATGCAGTTCAGTATTAGACTTGATCTGTACTGGGACAACAAAATGTATATTTTTCTGTTGATTCTGCTTTGTGGCTTTTCGTTTAATGGGACGCATCGTAACTGTGTAATAGGCACTCTTATATCCAGATGTGAGGATGCAATGCAGTATGCCTCCCTACTTTCAAATCAAAGATGGAAACCCAATGAAACTGTTAAATATATCTTGACAAGAGGATGCTGGACTCTCTGCCACTGTCCGTACCTACAATGTCAGGATGCACTGAAATAGCAGAATGATGGACTTAGGATGGTTTATGAAGGACTGCACTGCTGTCATAAGATAGGGGGAAGCAGTGGTGGAAGCTCTGTACGATATGATCTCTGTTCTGAATATTCTACAGAAAAAGCAGGATTAGACAATGTTGAGGCACAGGGGAACAATTCTGTTTATTCAAATTCTGCCAAATCAGTCAGATATGGTGCCTACATTTTCTATAGTTCAATAAACTTGGTTTACATTACTAGTCCTATAATTTACTCAATAGGCTATTTTTGGAAGATGTCCATGCTTCAAAACTTCTGTCCTATGTACAATAAATGTACCTACTTACTGGTGATGGCTAGAGTTAAATGAACCAATGTTGTAAACAGTGCAGTTCAATTTCTATGTCTTGTCTAGATAAAAAGTAAACAATATTTACTATCTTTTTACTAGTAAAAATACCTTTTTAGTCCTCTAGAGGATGAAATGCACATTGAAAGTTAGCATATGTTGATTTGCTGCCATTTTAAATTTTAGACGATAATGAGACAGTCATCTGCTAAGAAATCCTTTTATTTATTCCATGATGTATGAGAGTGTGGTGATCATACGCATATACAGACCAGAATGGAGATACTGAACCTGCCGTAGGATGGCTTCTTTATTTGCCAACTCATTTTCTAGTTTGTCATTCATGTCATGTATGGAGGTAGATTCTCTCTGAGCACTGAGGTAACGCTTCTCAAGGGTTGTGATTCTTTCTTCCATATCTTCCTTTTGTGCCATTGCCTACAATTAAAATAGCAATAATTCAAATTGGATCATCTGATGGTTTACATTCTTGTCCTATTCTTTAGGTGAAAAAGATAAACGTTATGGTTTTCTTGAACTAGTACTCATTCATTTAATAGAAGAAATGCAAGAGTTTCTGTGAGTCTATTCAACTTATCAGCCAGAATTCTTTCATCATGGGTTAACCAAAAGCTTTCTACTTTCTAATAATCATGAGCATATGAGTCAGAACTGGATATTGGTCAGGCCAGGTAAGACTGCTCCACTTGTCACTAAGTGTGTGGACTGGTTTGAGTGGGGGTGGAGTGGGTTGGGGTGGATTCAGTAGCGCTGGGCCGAACCTTAGCAAACTAGCATGTGCTGGGGCCAGGATGGAGTATGCCCATGCTAGGCTAGGCTGTAATACCTACTGGTTTGCATGAAAGCCAGGGACTGGGGTGGACTGCACAGGGCTAGAGTGCAGTACCTACCAGTGAGAGATGGAATTGGGGGTGGATTAGGGCAGTTCAGGTTGTAGTATCTGATGGCAAAAGCCAAAGCAGGCAATCAGTTGTGTTGGGCTGGGTTAGAGCAACTACCAGCATGGGCAAGATCTGTGACTGAGAAGAAGCCTGGTCAAGGAGCTAAGAGGATGACTTGGCAGGGCTGCAGTTCCCACTGGTGAGTGTGAGTGCTGGATTAGGGATGCCAAACTGGGCTGGACAAGGTTGTAGTATATCTTAGCATGGGTGTAGTGTATGCCAGACTGAGCTAGGCTCCAGCACTTCATGGTCTTTACAAGAGCTAGGGTGTATATAAAACAGGCTGGGGTAGATCTTAGTACCTGCTGAACTATGTGAGAGCTGGATCTAGGAGCAGACCAGGCATGGCTAGGCTGTTGTAATGGTAATAGCCAGAATGGTAGTGAGCTGGTCAGGCAATGCTGTTGTACCTGTCAGGACAGGAGGTGGGCTAAGTCAAGCTGGACCAAGTACCCACCAGTATGTACAAGATCTGCCACTGGAAGGTGACCTGCAAAAAAAGGAGTTTCAGGAACTCCTTTGTCAAACTCGGACCCTACAGGTGATTGCAAGAATCAAGACCTGGAGCAGCATAGAATGATCCAGGTTATAGTACCTGCCATCATATGTGTGGGTCAGGTCTGGAGGTGGGCCAGACTGGGCCAGTTGATGACACCCATTGGCAAATGTGAAAACCAGAATGGGGTGCAGGACAGGCCAGGTTGGGCCACAACACCAGCAATTCATATTAGGGCCAGGACTTAAAGCAGGCCAGGCAGGGCTGGGCTATAGCACCCTCCAGCAAATGCTGAGTTGGAACAGGCTATGCCAGACTGGTAGGAAGGTAGCAAGGAATGCCTTGTTGGGTCACTGCTCCCACTGCTGAGCATGGGACCTGGGACCGGGGGCAGACAGGTTAGGCAGGTTTACAACACCTGTTGGCCTGCAAATGAACTGGTGTAGGTGGAGAGCCAGGCTGGGCTAAGCAACCATAACCACTGGTGCATGCAGGACCCAAAGTACAAGCTGGTTAGACTGTTGCAGCATTAGCTGGCAAAAGTTGGGAATGGGGGCAAGTCCTTTCAAGCTAAACTGAAGAACCACCTGGAAAATGCAAGACCCAGGGCTGAAAGTGGGCCTGTTAGGAAAACTGTGGGCACCTTTCTGATAGGCTGCAGCAACCACCAATGAGCATGAGAACTAGGGTTGGGGTTAGTCCTGGCTGAACAGATGGTGGCACTTGATACCATAAATGTGGGCTGGATAGTGGGGTCAGTTGAGCAGACCTAGGCTGCAGTAACCATTAGTGTTTATAAAAGCAAAATGGGATTTGGGACAGATTGGACCAATATGCTGCACCTACAAGGCATATGAGGAACCAGGGCTGGGGGAAGGCCTGCTGGGGCTATTGGGGGTTGCCCAATTAGACTATAGTTTCTGTTTATGTGTGTGGAAGCTGAGTGTTTAATGTGTAGGATTGGTCTGGGTAGCAGCATCCATTAATTTGCCTAAGATATGAGGCTGGAAAAAGAACTGACCCAGTAACTGCAATCACAATGTGTATGAAGGCTGATGTGGGTGAAAGACTAAGCTGGATCCTGTACTGGCTATTGCATACAGGAGTCAGGTCTGGGGTCAGATCAGATGAGGATTTTTGGAAACCCTCAACTGAACCACTGGACTCAGAGCTCCAACTATGGGGAGAATCGCAGAACCTGTGGATTGACCATGGAGTTTATGAATCAAAACTGAGCCTCCTCAGTCATTGAAGACAGTGCAGTGGACAGCATGCCCAGAGGCACATAAAGGATATGGCGATCTATTGGGGCCTGCAGAGGACATCTAGCACTATAGCAAAGGATGGAGGACAGAACAAAATGGGCAACTCTCCCAGCCATGTATTAACAACAAGTATCTGGGTGAATGCAGATTCTAGGGTGGACTGTGTTAGCCAATGGACCTTGGAAGGATTTCCTTATCCTTGGATCAACGAAATAAACAGCATTTCAGAAATTTTGTAGCCATCTGAGCATAATCCTTGGAGCATGCTCTACAATGGGGACCCTGGAATGACACTGGATGGCCACCCTCCATTCCTGGGTACAGATGTGGTAGGATACTTAATGCAGTTTCTCACCTTTTCTGTACTCTTCTCCCAGATAGAGGAAGAAGAAAAAGACAATTGGAAGCAAATCATCTCATCCACTTTCCCCTACCCCTCGGCCCTTCCCACTAATCAGTGGTCTACATGGGTATGCATCTTTCTCAACTATGTAAACATCATCAAAAATAAAATTTTAACTAAATAAATGAATGAATAAAGTGGCACATATACCATAAAATTGATAATGCTGTCCTAATCTCCACAGAAATTTAGGATCATCCCTGAAAACTCTTTTACCCCTACTCCCATTTAATAACATTAACCTCTATCATTATTGATGTGTATTTTTACCATAACTACTCTATAGTCTTCTGTTCCAGAGCTAATTTTAAATATTAGTCTGATAGTACTTATTAACTTCAATATGTGTTTTTTTCTATGCCCTTCCCACTCCTAACTTTAGGATGAAATTGGAGTTATAAGCCTTGAAAAAAAGCAGGTTCTATGCAGACAGTTCCACATTTGCATATGAAAGATGAATTTTATCTATTCCCTACCTACTCTTTAAAAATACATGTCAGTGCTGGACCTGTGATTTTGACCTGATGCACTAATAAGGTTTCCTCCTATAGATATAATGAAGTCAAGACAAGGTCACAAAAGAGGAGTGAGGTCCTTAGTTCCAAAGACTGATGCTAATATAAGCAAAGGTGAAGACACAAAGAGAGAAGAAAGAGGAAGGTAGGGACTAGAGATGCACTGCTACCAGTGTAGATAGACATCAAACAGCACTCAACAGCTCTCAGCAGCCACGTGAAGCAAGGAAGGATGCACAGGGCGGTCACAAGATAGCCTGGAGGGAAACTTCTGAATGCAGCAGGAATATGTCAACTTCTTATGTTCTAGTAGTAATTAATTCAGTTAGAGGCTCTCATATGTTTCTTAACACCATGAGTGTTGGAACAATGCACATTTGTTCCAGACTCCAATTTTTGTTACTTATTGACCCTGTTATTATGGACACATGTTGATTAGCTTTTGTCCATCTCATTTTCATCTCCTTTTTGTTTTGATTGAAATACTAACTTATCTGGACAATAAGACGCTGGACTTTATGCTAGATATGTGTTTGCAAGGAACGAATCTCAACTGAACTTGAACTGTGGTCATGCCTCAGGGTGGAGGAATCCACCATGGGGGGAGGGGTATGAGAGGGGTGGGGGGAATCCCCAGTGCCTATAAAACTGTATCACATAATACAATGTTAACAACAATAAAAAAAAAAAACTCTACCAAAAAAAAAAAGAGAAATACTAATATCCACCAGGTAGCATAACCATTAAGAATTAAATAATTATATGATATACTGTTATAAGTGTTTTTAAAATGATTCAGATGGCATATATACTTAATAATAATAGTTTATTTTATATTAGTTACTGTTTATTCACAAGCAGCTGAATTCATTCATTAGCAGATATTACTTGTAGAAAAAAATGATTTTAGTATTGCATTTATGATTCAGCAAATCATACGGGAAGTAATAAATTTAATTGCAGGCTGCATTTCCAAAAATAAATTTTGAATTTTCCAATCAGAGAACAAGTCTTTTCTTCTGAGCTATTTAGAAATTTTAAAGCAGTAAGATTTTTCTACTCCCCATAAATTGCCACCAAAAAAAAATGAGCAGAAATCTCATAGTCAGTGATCCCTTTTAAGTTTATGTATAAATTAGACCTTACTTTATAAAGTAGATGTAGGCTTTAGTAACAATCTGGTAAAGCCAAACTGTAATTTCATAGTCTAAGTAGTCAAAATATCAAACTGAAATGCATTCATTAATTTCATCATTTTGAAATTTTTGAGGAGCTTTTAATAGGCAATTTGAAAGATAAACTTTTTCTCACAAAAAATGTAAAACCTCCACTGGAAAATGTAGTTATTTGAATTTGTATGTATTTTCTATGTATGATTATTATTCACAGAAGATTATTAACCTATTTAGTTAAGAAATTTAAAGTTAAGACACTTTGACACAATTGTCTATTCTTTTTCCTAATATGTGTACTGTATCCCTTTAATCTGTTCACTCTACTTCTAAAAGGTCAAAATCACTTCACATCAGGCTGGTACAACGGCTCAACAGGCGATTTCTCTGCCTTGCTGTGCCAGCATTGCACATGGACACTGGTTGGTGTCCGAGTGGCTCCACTTTGGATCCTGCTCCCTTCTGGTCTGGGAAAGCAGTGGAGGATGGCTCAAGCCCTTGGATTCTTGTACCCACGTGGGAAAACTAGAAAAAGTCATCCGCTCTTGGTGTCCCATTGGTTCAACTCTAGTCATTATGGCCATTTGGGGAATGAACCAGAAAATAGAAGCTTTCTCTCTCTGTCTCTACTTCTCTCTGTAAATCTGCCTTTCAAATAAAAAAAAATTGATTTACAGAATTATAACATCCTAAACTGTAATCACTGAAATGCCTATGGGACTGCATGTTTCATGTTAGAATGATTTGAAAAGTTAGTTTCTTGATATTATATAGCATTATTGGCAGTGTGATTTATGCATGGTACAAGTAGCAAATGTCTGTTGAATTAATTAAGGAAAAATTTAAAACAACAACCAAATCCTGTAATTAAAACGTGAAGTGTATTTGCTCTGCATGTGAGGGTGCTCCTGTAGGCTTTGTAGTGAGTGTAGTTTAGGAACTTAATATTCAGGAAAACAAGAGCAGTATCTGGGATTTGATTATATACCTGCTTAAAGTACATGATTTTCACATCTTAGTTACTGAAAAGAATTGTCACAGATTGGTTATTTCAGTGGCATAATTACTACTGCTTTTTAAAAAATAACAGTTACTATCACTAAATAATTTACTAAATTGTATAGATTTGTAAGTGGCTCATAGTGAAAGAAACACATTTTTTAAGTCAGGCTGATTCGATTTCTCATGCTACAGGGAAGTGTGCAGGTCTTGCACAGGTCTCTTCACTTCTCTAAAGTCGGGCCCCTCTCAGGACAGATAGGGAAAGTAACAAGCACCTTCCCCACAGTGTAGTCATGGAGAATTAGAGAAATCAAAGATAACACATCTATAATAGTTTCCACATACGGTTGATTGTTCGTAAGTCCTTAATAACCAAGGCTGTGTGACGTAAGTTCTAAATCGTTCTGATATATTTTAATTAGCCATCATAGTGTGCATTGTGTGTGCCTGTGTACAGAAAAAAAAAAAAAATGTTGTCATTCAGCAAAGCGAGCTGCAGGGAGGCTCTTTTCCCAGGTCTCATCAGTTCCGTCACTTCCCACTGTCCTGCACCTGGCACTTCACGCACTTTTGTTTGCCACTTCTTTTCACAGGTGAGGTTGAGGAGAGATTTGTTTCTCACGTAATATCAAACATAGCTATAAAGAAATTCCTCAGCGAATGCAAATAGTTACATTTTAAAGCAATTCCAAATGGAAGTGTCTCATCCAACAGAGTGACTTTCTAATAAGGCAATGAGCACCTGGCATCATAGAATTACTTTTTCCATCTAACTGCTTTTGAAACCTACATCCACATACCATTAGTTTTAAATAGCTGTTTTAATTGAATAAGAAGGGGTAGCTGGTGATATCATGCCTTCCCAGGAAGTGACACTGTTTTAAATAAGTGGAAACAAAGTTGGTGCCAAAAATTATAAGGAAGGAACTAAATGTCTGTAACCAACAGCTACCAGATTTACTGCTGATTCAAATGTAGGCCACGCTACACATACTGGCAAACCAGAGGTGGGGACCTGGTGGGGGTTACTGCAGGTTGTTCCAACTAGGCTGTAGCTCCCACTGGTTTATGTGAGGGCCGAGTATGTGCTGGGTAGAACCAGGCTGGACTGCAACACCCATTGGTTCAGGTGGAAGTCGGGACTGAAGACAGAACCAACCCAGCAATTGCAACAACCATCAGATCGGGGTGATGGACTGTCCCAGGTCCTGTACTTGCTAGCACATACAGGAGTCTGGTCTGGGAACACCTTGGACAAAGTTTCTTTGGGGATCTCCCCAATTGAACTGCCAGATGCAGAACCCCAACCAAGAAAAGGCAGAAGATAGAACAAGTCAATCAACCATCTCAGCTATATGTTGGCAGCAAAATATCGGGCAAATGGAGAATCTGTGATGGACTAAGTCAATCAGTGGATTCTTCAACGACCTCATCATATTTGGAGTGGCGAGACTGGCAGCAATCCATAACTGGTGAACTATCAAAACCACCTGAGCAAGTATCTCAGAGCATGCCCCATATCTGGGACATGGGATGGGTGGGAAACTGGGTGGGGCTTCTCCCTCAAGATTCCCATTTACCTCAGATACAAGAAGGAAACAATATGGAAATAATAGTCTTACCCACTTTCCTGTAGACCTTGAACCTTTTTACCCAATTTAACTGTGTAAAGATTGTCAGAATAAAATAAAAAAGAGAAAAAACAAACACAAAAACAAATATAGGCCGTGAATGCTACTAAAGCTATAGATCCAATGCTTGCACAACAATACCAACACATGTTTTAGTACTGCAAAAGAGGCAGGCCTATTGTGGAATGTCAATCGAATAGTTTTAAAGACATTAATTTTGAGATTTAAACTGAGATATAAGGATTCAGAAATCACAGAAAAATAAACCGCAGATCTAAACTGGGAGTCGTAGGGTTTGGGTGGCAATCTGAGTCAGCAGCCTAAATGGACTTCTTGAAGAAGAGAAGGTAGACTGAGGAAAGACAGGACAAAGAAAAATGGGTAGGAAAGCAGAAGAAGGAAAGGAACTGTAAATTAGGGAAAGTATATATGGAGCCATAGGGAAAGCATATTGTGCTTGTAGCAGAGCAGAAGTACTCTATGGGAGGGAAGACTGCTAGGAAGACCACAAGATACAAAAGATTAACAACTGATTTGTAGATTGGGCAAAATAGACAACAGTAACAACTTTTGCATGAACACTTTTAGCAGGCCAGTGGGGGCAAAATGCTATAAAAGGAATTCAACAACAAATGGGAAGAAAAGAGTCAATTCCATTAAAGACTAGCTAATTATATACAGAAGCTATAAAAAGGCAAAAATACATCATCTAAATGAGAATGCAAAACTGGAAAAGGCAAACTCTGCAAGACAGAAGTGCAGGCAAAGACTTCTTGGAAAAGACTCCAGAAGCATAGAAAATTAAAGCAAAACTAAGCAAACAGGATTATATCAAGCTAAGAACCTTCTTCAGTGCAAGGGAAACCACCAACAAAGTGGAAGCAAATGCAGTGTGAGAAAATATTTCCAATTAGTGCCATGGAAAGAGGATTAATATCCAGGATCTAAAAGGGCTCAAGAAACTCACAACAAAACAAAAAAAAATGCAGTTAAGAAAGAGACAAGGAACATGAACAAGCAATTTTTCAAAGAACCAAACACTAATGGCCAACAGACACATGAAAAAATACTCAGGATCACTAGCCATTAGGAAAATACATATAAAAGCCATGATGAGGTGTCACCGTACTCCAATTAGAATGACTGTCATCTGAAAATCAAGAAGTAGTAATTGCTGACAAGTATGTGGGAAATAAAATATCCCAGTCCATTGTTGGTGGGAATGCAAACTAGTACAACCATTATGGAGGACACTATGCAGATTCTTAAAAGGTTTGAAAATAGAAGTTCCATATGATCCAGCAATTTCACTCCCTGGAATTTACCCAAACAAGATGAATTTAACATACAACAGTTATTTGTACATAGATATTTATAACAGTTCAACTCACAATAGCTAAGATATGGAATAAATCAAGATTTCTACCAATGAATGACTAAAAGGACAAGATGTGGTATGTATACACTATGGAATACGACCCAGCCACAAGAAAATAATGAAATCCTATTTTGTAACAAAATGGATACAATTGGAAACGATTATGCTTAGGAAATTAGGTAGTCTCAAAGACACAATTATCATGTTTTTTCTTTAACATGACAGCTAACACCCAAAGGCAGAAATGGTCAGTTCAGGATTGAATTGTCATTTTTAGCTCATGCTTATACTACCATGGGGATGTGGTTTTGTGGTCTTTTTTACCTGTTGAATATTTTGATTAGTGGCAAATTACACCTGTGAATATATAAAATGGATTAGAATTATGATTGTGCAAATAGTGTTGAAGGGAGGGAAAGGTATGGGGAACAGCAGGGGAGTGAGGGAAGCGTGTCTGACGTCTTAGAGCTGAGTCTATGGAATGCATGGGATCTGTTCTTTTTATATTGGCAAAAATAAAATTAGAATTTTTTTTTAGAAATTCACCTTTGAAACTTTTTTAAAAAATGGAAAATTCAGAGTCACAAAAGGAAATTTTCATAAGCAAATATTATTTTCTCATTACTTCTGATAAACTGAAAAAGAGGTAATTTACTATTACCTTATCAGATAAGATTTGACAAAGTTAACAGGAAAAGATATCCTTGCATCTTTTTATGATTACTTAAAGCACTCTCCTTTTTAGTAGATAAATATAATCATAACTCTAGCAAGAACTGAATATGAGAAAACAAGATAGTTATACATATGTTTATACAAACCAACAGATAGGTATTCACACTCTGTGATGCAAACCCCAAATAAAGGGCAATTTCAGATAATAGAGTAGTCTTTTACATGCAGAGCATAACAATTCATGATTGATATATCCATGGTTGTTTTAAACTAAAAGCTTACAAAAAACATTCTAAAGCTTCAGTAAGTATCAACCACAGGATCTTAAATTTTTCTCTCCATCTATATTTAAAAAGAAAGCAGAACAAACTTTGTGCCTTAAAACACAAGTTTCATAACTAATATAGCGCACCTGAAATTATGGGCTTTGGAGAAGTAAAGCATATATGCCTTTTTGGGGAATCATGGCCAAAGCATCTTGCAGCAGCAGAAACAAGTACGGAGGGACTAAGAGTCTGAGTAGAGTGAAAGTGCATGAGTCACTCACCTCCCTAATATCCCGTTGATATTTAGTGTTCATTTCTTCAGTTTTAATGAGATCCTTTCTTGCTGTCTCTGCTTCCTGTTCCACCTCTCCAACTCGGGAAGAAAGAGCTGCTAAGCGTTCTTTCATTTGGGCCATTTCATAGTTCTGCTTCTCAAGCAACTCCTGTAGTTCCACTATTTGGCTAGTCTCATCCGTTGAATCTATAGAGCCATTAGACAAACGCTGCAGGGTCAGAAAAGGGAAGAGAAGTTAAGGTTCTCTTTAGCTTTCACTTAAAATTTGCAAACCTGAAGAAATGAGTTAGTGTTCAAAAAGAATTATAAACATCACAAAGAATTATTTTTTTTTGGAAAAGCTCTATTTCTGAAAAAAAAAATACTTAACATTAAATATCAAGGCAGATCAGTGATTTTCAAACAGGTTGGCAAGTGCATTTGAACCTGAAGTTAATAAATAAACAAAAAAGCAAGCATATACATATATATAAATATGCACATATATTGACATAGATATAATTTAAATGTGGTAACTAGTGGTTTAAATAACTAACACATTGCACACTGAAGTGTTAGTTTTAACTAGTAGGTAAGGGCACAAAATTGTTTCGTTTTAAAGATTCAAAATATTTTCCGAATTTCCAGGCTTTATTCTCAAGAACGCTCAGAAAAAGAAACCCATGTAATATTTTTAAAAACGTTATTCCTGCTGTGAATCTATTCTTGCTGGAACAAACATACAGCATTTTAGATGATTCTTGATTTCTGTATTTCCACGCCTACAAAAGTGTTGTGTCCATAAAACCCACAGGAAGTAGGCCAAAAGACATTATGTATTTGGGACTTATCTATTTTCTGACAGGGCCACCTTAGAAAACATGGTGACCCATATCTATAGAAGTTCACCTTGTATATTTATATATATAAACACATATATATAAAGCACTCTATAATTATGTATTAATATACATAAAAATTATATGCTATATATGAAATAGTATCATATATATCATGAAATAGAATCATACATTATATATAATCTATGCTACATAGTATACAGCATATCATATAATTTATGTCATGTATAGTATATTATATGTTATATATTATATTTATATCACATATACCATATTTACTATATAGTAACATAATATTCAATTGTAAGAAACACAGAACTACATGAAAGAATGGCCTTATAATCTACATAGACATTTCCTAAAAGACAACGCACAAAAATTGGTCAGCAGATTCATAGAAAATGACCAATATCACAAACCCTCACATAAATACATGGCAGAATGGCTGTTATGAAAAAGTCAAAAGATAAAATCAAAATGAGAAGAGTTTCAAGAAATGGAACCCTTGCATATTATTGATCGCAATGTAAATTAGCATGGCCATTACAGAAACAGTACAAAAATTCCTGAGTAATACAGAACTCCATGTGGTACAACAATCTCAATTTAGTATAGATAACCAAAGGAAATGAATGAAATATACATGAACACGTATTTGAAGTCCTGTGGTTACTACAGTATTACAATAACCCAGAATTGGAAACAGCTTAATTGTCCAGCAATGGGTTAATGGACAAAGAAAACGTGAAACATGTACACAAATGAATGCTACTCAGACTTTCCCAAGTGGCAAACTGTCTTTGTCAACAACATGGCCTCACTTATATGTGGCATCTGAAAGTCAAACTTTAAGAGAGTAAAGCAAAAATGGTGCTGCCAGAAGTGGGGTGTGACATTGGTGAGGAAAGGAGAGATGGCAGTCAAGCTGTCCAAAGCTCTGACAGACCAGTGGTGGAGCTCTTACTGATATTCTCACAACACAATGACTATAGCTCACCATCTTATATGTCTAAGATCACTAGAAGATGTTAAACGTTTCCACAACGAAAACTAACAAGTAGGTGTACTGAGAAGATTTGCTTGCCTCACTGCATGATTTCACATTGTACATAGACAGAAACACAACATCGTACCCCATTAATATATGCAACATTTTTTGGTTAAGATAAAGCATTAAAAAGTTACATAGGTTTGCTACATTGAAAAGGTTTGATGGTAAAAACAGTACATTTCATGGGAAAAAGCATATGGTTAAGACACAAAGAAAGTTATGCTATAATGCTTATTTTTAACAACATGCATTTGATCTCATACATACATATATTAGGAACAATCTGAACACAATGTACATTTTGTGCTTTTCAAGTATACAAATCTTTTTGAGAACCACCGGCTGAAAACAGCAAACTCCACTCATTTTAGCCAGATTTTATCTAGGAACTTTAAAAAAAAAAGCACGCATGTATATGTCTACTTTGCTTCCATATAAGCCCTATGAGTTTACCCACCCATCCCTAAACAACCTTGACATTTCAAGTTCTTCTAGAATTTCAAGTCCTT
This sequence comes from Ochotona curzoniae, assembly GCF_017591425.1. Lineage (NCBI taxonomy): Eukaryota > Metazoa > Chordata > Mammalia > Lagomorpha > Ochotonidae > Ochotona > Ochotona curzoniae. Next base: position 19,894,648 of record NW_024464920.1, on the reverse strand, counting down.
AACTTTCCTTGTACTGACTTTTACAAAAAAAAACAAAAAAAATCTCAAGTACCTTTCAGAGTAAAGATCAGTATTTATCGCAGAGATGGTGAAATTCTTAAATACTTAGCATGTGTCAAAATGTGTTTGCTACAATTTCTATTAGTTTTCTCATCTTTGAGTTGTACTGATAGTCTGTAGTGCTGTAAACCCCATTCCCCGCCCTACAAAAGCCAGGTGGTTTCTTAAAACCTTTCTTCTTTTACATTCACTCACACATGCACACACACACACAACTACAAAATCCAGTCATATATCAAATCTGAAAAATTAACAGGTTGGTCTGGGCAATCTGACACTGATTACAAAGCCACATGAAGACACATTTGCGAGTGACAAAAATGTCCTTTATCTTGATTTTGGCAGTGTTTATACAGACACACAAAATTCTAAACATTCATATTATCATGAATATAACATTTTCATAAATTGTAAATTAAGAAAGTTGTTATTTTTAAGAATTTGTAAAGCAGCGCAGGGAACAGAAACACTCTCACGTACTGGTTCAATATCCACAATTTATGCCAGAAGTAAAGTCAGGATTTGGGAATTTGGACATGGTTCAAGTTAAAAGGGTGAACCAGGAACTCAACCTAGAACTTGGGTGGCAACAGCAGGGACCTAAGGGGCTGAAACACCACCACGGCCGGCCTCCAGGGGACAGTGTTGACAAGCAGCCAGAGGCTAAGTCAGGAAGAGCAGTGTGCCCTGACGCAGGGTGCAGGCTCCCCCCTCTGCCTAAAAGCTAACCCTTAAAATTACTTACTGTCTGACCCACAAAAGTCACTAAAGAGCAGAATATGGCTGTAAAACATTGTGTTGGTAGGGAAATATAAATCCCAAAAGAACGCTGAATAAACTGAATATGTTATCATGTAGAGTTGCATATATTATTGAACTTCGAATTCCAAATTCAGCTGACTTATCCTTACTGTATTGCTTCAAGATGCCACATATAAGTAATCTGGATACAAGGTTACTATTCTGCATAATTAGACAAATACTGAATCTAATGTAAACATGAATGTTGTTTGTGTGTATGTGTGTGTATGTATCTGTATATATGTATGAAGAGTCTACACCTATTGTGTAGACAGACACCTTGTATGTATAGAATACATTTTTGCATCAAAACTAACATTTTGCAAATTTACCTTCAGGAACTTTTTGAAATTCTTACCTATGAAGACTTTTTGAAAAGTTTGTGAATAAAGCGTATTATGAATTAAACAGAAGAATGGGGTTTGCAATATTTTGCCCACAAACACCTATCAATCTGTTTTATTTTGGATGAAATGTCTGAAGTACTTCCACACCTGCTCATATAAAGTAACACACATAATACCGTACAGTACACCATATACATGTTTGAAAAACAGTTCTTTAGTACAACCGAATGAATATAATTTTCTAATTAGAAAAATGACTGTTCCATTTCTGTGTACCTGAGGTCCATTAAGATCGTGCTTTGATACTGCAAATGTTTTAACGGACTTAAGCATCAGTTTAACTAAATGCAAACAGTAACCAGAACACCAAGTAAAATGCTTTAATAATATTAACCTCTCTAATTCTATTACACAACAAATACGTACATCACGGTCTTGTAATTTGGGGATTTGGTGCTATCTTCATGAAGTTTTGATTTCTCATTTTTTTCTTTAAGGTATTTCTGAATCGCCTATGTCTAAAATTTTTGTAAATTTCCATCTGTTCAAACTATGCTGAATGCATTTTATGCTGAACTTAAAATACATTTATATAATTTAAGAGTAGAAAGGTCATGTTAAAACTGTGATGCATAAGTCAGAAAATGAATATTTCATTAAAATTATTTTTTTCTTGAGTTAGATTTAAAAGAAATTGTGACACTTTAAATGAAATGTCTACTGAATTAAAGGAAAAGTCAGTGCCGGTTTAAACTAGCTTTACCGAGGTATGGTTTTACATATCATGCAATTCATCATTTTAAAGTATAAAAGTTTGGCAGAATTGAGCATATAGAACAGTATTTAGAGTTTTGCAACTGTCAACATGCGTAACTTGAGAACATTCCTTTCCCTTGTAACCAACAGCAGTCACATAAGGCTGTTCCCATTCCCATCCCTAAGAAACCCCTACATTATGATGGAACATCACTATAGATAACTGATTTCTGAACATTTCACAAAAATGTCAGGGAATATATGACACTGCCATTTTCTTGACTGAAATATAAACCCATTGATTCTCTCCCATTAACATAAAATATATCTTTAATCTCTTATTCTCAGAATTTTCATTAATCTTTCTGAAGAATATAGAAATAGGTGAGACAAAGAGTAGAAATCTGGAATTTGTGTTACAATTTTTGAACACCAGACACTTGAGTCACTGTTACATTTAAGATCCATTAGCAACAAAGAGGTAAATACCAGGCACATCCATTGAATTTTCTGAAATAATTATACCATGAAGTTTTATAGTGAGGGATGAATTCTTCACCCTGTGGTCAAAGATGTGGCACTTAGTTTTGCAATCAGAATAAATAATCAGCCAGTGATAACTGTTTGGTGTTTGGGAAAAAATTCTTGTAAATGGGCAAGTTTAATAAAAGAATTCATTCTATGAAATAAAATTGTAGTGCTAATGGGAGGTATAACCAAAAACTTAAACACTACAAATCCACAAAGGATAAGTATTCAGAAGCACAAAAATAATAACACAAATACTTCCAAGCAGGAAATGGTAATGATATTTTAGGGTTAGCATAAGTCAACACAGAATTTGAAGCTAGCTCAACTCAGTAAAGCATTCCATTACATGAGTAAGTCTTAGACTAGGTATTAATCCAAAATAGTACTTTTGAAGACATTAAGATGTTTTAGAAAATATTTCTAGTCGTTCTAAGTGGTCCTCGTACCACTCATTTTACTTTGGATTATCAAGCATAGGTTTACATCTAACTCCTAAATAAGACTGTATCCACTAGCACAACAAATAACAATAACAGCCTACAGTTAGAGTGGTTACCCCAAAGATACATTTTCTGGCTGCAATCTTGAGCTAATAACAATTGCTTCATTATGGTAATATTAATTAAGTTGCATTATAGGCATTTTGTTGTACACTTTATTTAATAACATATTAGACACAAGAAACATATCTGATGTAAAGTGCATTTCTCCTAAATCCTCAACACAAAAATGAATGAGGTCAAGCTGTGAACTCAGCCATTCTAGTCCCTACAAGTCTTTTCCTCTTCTTCTCTCCCTCTTATTATTCCCTCCAGTCTTTTATAAAATTCATTAAGTACTTTTTAACTTCCTAGTTCATTTATTGGCACATTCAATCATCTGTCAAAACTATACAGTTTGTCTGACTTCTTCTATTCCAGATACTAGGCTGCTAAGTTGAGCATAACGTGTGAATAGAATAGGTAGGTAAGCAATGAAAATATTGTAAATATCAAATGACACATGCAAATGCCAGGAAAGCCAGGACTTGACTTCAGAAGAATCTGTGTTTATCTAGACATTAAATAAGTGATGTCATTATTACATTTTAACTCAAAATTAGCCTTGAAGTATTTTCTTACAACCACATTTTATCTTTGCATTAAAGTTCTCTAGCAAAAAAAAAATGCTACGTTGCTTTAAGCTACACATTGTATCTGAAATGTGTAAAAACCCATCAGTGTATAAGATCTACATAACAGTAAAACCAAAGTTAGAGTTAATATTCTATATTAATCATTCTTTAATTGGGACTAGCAACAGAGTTGTTGGGAGAGTGGAATGAGAAAACATTGAACAAATCTTGTTATAAGTAATATCTAATGATGGGGAGCAGAAAGGTAGATGTTTATAAACACTTCTAGGTAAATTTCTTTTAAAAAAGATATGCATTTATTTGAAAGACAGAGCAACAAAAAGAAAACAGAGCACGAGACGGAGTATGAAATCTTCTATCTGCGCATTCACTTCCTAAATGGTGGTAGTAGTTGAGTCTGGGCCAGGATCTCCTACATGGGAGGCAGAGGCTCAGACGCATGGGTCATTGTCTACTGCATTTCCTGGTAACTGCAAATGAAATTTTAATAATTTCAAGAAGTGGAGAATCTAGGCTTCAAACAGACACTCTAATATGGGAAGTTCTTGTGGCAAGAGGCAGTTTGACCTGCCAATGCTCACAAATCTATGTGGTTTTAAAGTTTTGTGAGGTTAAAGAATCATATAAGTAGGGCAAGGTGCAATAGGATAGTGGCTAAATCCTAACCTTGTATCTGCTGGGATCCCATACAGGTGCCGGTTCTAACCCACTCTTTGGGATTGTTTTAAACAGGGAGATGGATAGGAAGTGGAACAGCCAGGACATGAACTGGTGCCTGTATGTGATACTGGTGCTTGTATGTAAAGGATTAGCCAGCTGAGCTATTGCACCCACTCCCAGATATTATCTTTTAAAATATTTGGATTTATTCTGTGTTGGAAAGATTACTGAGGGTCATGAGAGAAACAAAGGAAACTCCCGAGAAGAAATCACAATTGTCTAGATGGGATGTGAAAGTGGATCAAACCAGAGTGGTTAGGGAAACTATATGTTTTGAAAAATATGACAGTAGAGTCATTTGTAGTGTGACCTGGTGGTGCATAGCAAGGAACAGGTCCCTAATTCTTGAGCTTGAAAGGCAGAAAGGGTAGAATTATCTTCACATGTGAGGGAGAAGAATAGTTTTATTAGTCAAGCTTTGGTTTTTGGTGGGGTTATCATGTGGATGTTAAGAGGTAGGTTTCTAACATTGTTAGTGTAAAATGTCTTAGTTGTATGATTAGATATATGTGCCTGATTGTAGGACCTGATTAAAGGCAAACTCTTGTGAGTACTAGCATTTGGACACTACTTATAACTATGAGGTTGACTAACAATGCTGATGATAACTGTACCTACAGGGATTTGGTGAAGTGGTGGAATGGTTGGTATGAACTTGGTGGGACCAACTGTGTTAAGATAATTTCGTAGGAGCGTGGAGAGGAAGTACTTTTAGACAGTGACAAGATGTGGGAAGTACTTTGCTGTGAGGAGGGAACAGAAACAGAGCAATTGCTGGTGTTTAAAACAATTTTGCTTCATGTTGGAAGAATTTCATATTACCTAAGAACAGAGTGGAGAAAAAAAGTAATTGATGACAAAAGATAAAGCAGTAAGAGCTTTTGGGGAAATATACTTGACCAAATGATTACTGGAGACATTCAGAGAAGTATAACGGAATTTGTCTTTATCTAAGGCTTCTTTTTGAAGAAATGTTTGAAGTCATGGTTAATCAAATAAGCTCGTTCATCTTCTTAGAGCCTGGACAGGCTTAAGAATTTGTTTCAAGTAAATGCATGCCCACTTTAAAATTCATGGAGTTAGACAGCTTATACACCACTGTTTTAGCACCTGAAATTTGCTTCTAATCTTTGTACACTTTTCACCAGTTTATCTCAACTCCTCCTGTTCATGAGTCATATGACTCTGCATCAGTAATCTTTGCTGTATAAACCTCACAGGATTGTCACATGGATCAATTGAAATGACTTATATAAAAGCCTTGTGTTTGGAAATTGCATAAGGTACCATATCAGTTATTTATCATAGTTTAGTAGACTTGTAGTTCTTCGTAAGTGGGGTTTCCAGACAGGTTTGAATAACAATTTGCTCATGTTCGTAAAGGACCTGAGTCAGCAAGGAATACCTAGCTCATTCTGACATGTGTTTGCTCATAGCAAAAGGGCATCTGTGTACTAACAATACTGAAAATTAAAAAAAAAATGCTATAGTTAGGAGAGCTGCTTAAAATTGCATAAGGCATCATGTCCTAATTTACTTCTCTTTGGATGAACAGTGTGAAGCATCCATTACATTCTTAAGGAATGTTTATATGTGTCTTTTTGTTTTTGGAGGGAGATAGAGGGACGAAGGAATGAAATATTTGTGAACCTGTTCCTGATCAATCGCATAACATCAGACAAATCCAGCCCTCATATACAGGACTATCTTTGGACCTTCTCTTTCCAAAAATGACAAATTAATAACGCTCAGTATCCTACTTGGCTTTACTGCTTGGAGAAGAGGAGAGACAGAGAGGAAAATCTTCTGTCTGATGATTCACTCCCCAAGTGACCACAACAGCCAGTGCTGAGTCCATCCAAAGCCAGGAACCAGGAACTTCTTCAGGGTCTCCCACTGAGGTGCAGGGTCCCAAAGCTTTGGACCATCCTCAACTGCTTTCCCAGGCCACAAACAGGGGGCTGGGATGCTGGGATTAGAACCAGTGCTCATATGGGATTCCGGCACTTCCAAGGAGAGGACTTTAGCTGCTAAGCCACCTCACCAGTCCCCATAAATACCTTTTTTTTTTTTTAAAGAATGAGAAAACAATAGAATAATAGAGAATAAGCCCAGTTCTGAAGAAGGCAATAAGATTTGTGAAAATTGTTATTACTTTGAGAACAATTGTATCTTCTTGAACAATTGAGTAAATGCAAGGTCACACAGACACCTTATTAAGTGTCCTGAGGGGAACATAGCTTATTTTTAATTTGCACTTTTGCTCCTAATATGTTGATAATAAACGTTTTTTTTAAACCAGTAAAAAGCAAGTGTTCAAAGTATGATTTTTGTGACACTATTTTTTTTTCTGGACTCTTGTCAACAGACTGTAGACACCAGTGGAAAATATTTATTGCTTAAAAGCATGCTTCTGTTCTAAGCAAAGTATAATCTCTTGGCATAGACTTATAAGTCACTTTGTGAAAGTTACATTAATATCCACCAACAGTTTTCAGGGTTTTGTTTTAAGATTTATTTTTTTGGAAAGAGAGACAGAGGGAAAAATCTTTATCCTTTGTTTCACTCCCCAAACAATAGTGATAGCTGGAGCTGAGCTGATCTGAAGCCAAGTGCCAGGAACTTTTTTTTGGGGTCTCCCTCACAGCTGTGGTGTCCAAAGGCTTTGGGCCATCCTCTATTGCTTTCCCGGGCCACAAGCAGGGAGATGGAAAGGAAGTGTAGCAGCCAGGACAAAAACAAGTGCCCATATGTGATGCTGGTGCTTGGAGGTGGAGAGTCAGCCAGGTAAGTCATTGGGTCTGTCCCCTAAATGTTAGGCGTTTTTTTGTTTTGTTTTGTTTTGTTTTGTTTTTGTCCCTAATAGGCACTGTGCAATACACTTACTAATGTGACAGTCATGCAAATACCTTCATTACATAGTGGCTGCATGACTGGTGGTTTTGGTGGTGACTTAGCCCTACCCCTAAGTAGAATTATTCCTCTTAAAGGAATGGTGAAAGTCCCTGACATCAGCTATTGCATTGTGCAATCCTTCAATAAAGGAGTATTGCTGGAGTCATTTCAAATACTAAATCAAATAAGAGATTTCAAAAACTATTGCAGTAATAATCAAAATGGTCACTAATTGTGCATTGTTTTTATGTATGCAAATTAAATTACAGATAATTGCAGAGCTTAAAGAAATTAAATGAAAAGCAAGTCGTGAGAAAATAAAATATAAACATACACTTATATATCACTTTTAACAGAATCAAGAGTAACAAATGATATAGAAAATCACCATAGATCTTTGACTATATTATTTATTATTAAATCAACAGTAATTATTTTATGCATCACACAATTTTTAGATCTCCCATTCCTGTCGCATGACATAGCCAGAAAGTGTTTCCAAGTTGAGAGCTGTGTTGCCAGCCTTACCTTTTCGTGGACTTTCTGACCTGGTTCCATCCCTTCCAGATTTTCAGACTCTGTGGATCCCTCACTTGATGCCATTTTCCTTTGTATATGAACATTTTGTTCACGTAAGGCAACGATCTGCAAAATACAAGTATTATGGTTTTACAGTCTAAATATCACATAAAGTAAAAAATAGTAAATTAACTTGAATGTGGTTAAAGCAAATGAGTATTGATAAATGGTCAGGCACTGACCATTAAATTTGTTATTGGTTAAATGTGTTATTGGTTAAAATAGTTTAAAAATTTAAGTTAGCCTTATCAATAATGTTCATAAGAATAGTGTTCATAAGAATGCTCGTAGAATATCTTTGTTAAGAAGAGACTAAATTCCTGGAATGTAAACTAACACAATATATTGTAATTGGAAAAGCGTAAGCTGAAAATGTAACTGAATTATTGATAAAACACATATGTTAGAAATTTAGAATTCATGAAATGTGATAAAAATTCTTACTGGTCTGATCTTTTGAAGTATAAAAGAAACACAAATGAAAAGATTAAAAGCTAAACTAATCATGATTATAATCCTATTAATTTAACATGAAAAAATATATGAACTGGAATTTATTTTTTCAAGCTATTATGCACATTTAGAACTAAATTTGTTACATTACTTTAATGACCACCATTTCAGCACATCTAATCCAAATTTAAATAATTTGTAAAAACATCATAAACTAATAATGCATGAAAATTATCAGTTCACTTTTACAGAGATGATTAATTCAACTAAGAAACAGGATCTCAGATTTTTGTAGTATGAGTAATTTTAATAATTACAGAATGAAAGAGAAGCATTCTAAGAATTGTAAAATATTGTTTTAAAATATGTGTGCTATCAATTATCATTCTGCAAATATTTGACATTGTATAAATATCATAATATTCATTTATGGAAAATCTTGTTATATCATCAGCATCCACAGTTGAAAAATAAATCTCCAGTTATTTAATAGACAATAAACACTGAATCATGCAAAATTATGTTAAAATCGTGAGGACCTGTATGTTACACATACCAATAAATACAAAACTTGTTTTAAAAAATCCAGCAGATTGGGTATTTCCTCCACTGCCTGTCACTGCTTCAGTGCCCAGATTAGTTATAGCATGACAGCGAATCAGGCGATCTTGCATAGGACTCCTTCATTTGAGTTCATGGCTGACCATTTTGTAAGGGCAGAACTCCACAGCATGAAACAATACACATGTCCCCTCTTTTGTAAACCTGTCATCACCAAGAAACCAGTCTCTCCTCCTCCTCTTTTGCTTATCTATAATCTACTATTCACAACGCAGCCATATTCATCTTTTAACTTTAAATGTTATTTCTCAGCTTTCCAAAATTGATTTGTTTATTTAATTAGCACAAACTTAAGCTTCTTAACAATCTTCACAGTGTCTCATAGGATAGATCTGACACACACACACACAGTGTAACGTATGATAATTGATAGAATGTTATGTTAAGTGCTGAAAAAATGTAAAAATGGTACTAAATTGGTTCGTGACAAGACAAGAAAATAGGAAGCATGTACTATGTAATAATTTGGATTGTTTAAAAGAATGATAAAGTATAGGGATGGTTTATTGAATAAAAGTTTTTGAGTATACGGAAAGATTTGGTTTTTTATGAAGTAAATGATTTAATGGGGTTTAGATGTTATAGTTTGAATAGTGGGTTTAGATAGATTTGATGTAAAATTATTATGTACATTGGGTTTGATATGGTAATATATGTTTGGGTAGGGATATGTAAAATTGTAATTAATATAATACTGAATTGTGAAATCACATTTGATAAATATATTATGTTAGTATATTATGTATGATATATAAATTATAGGTTTTAAGGTGTTATTATGTTAATATTGATTTGATATGAATTTTCGAATGAAATTGATATATAATATGGTAAGGAAGGTATTTGGTGAGAAAATATGGGGTAGGGTGGTGGATGGTTGGAGATATAAGTATGGAATTTGTGAGTATTGGAGTGTGGTGTGTGTATGAATTATATAGGGATGTGATTTGTAAAGGATTAGAAGATGGGGGAGGAAGATTAGGAAGGAAAATGAAAATTGATTAGGGGGTGGTTAGAGTGAAAAAGAATAATAAAGTAGAAAATTTGGTTAAGGATAGGGATTGTTTAATGTGAATATTGGAGTGTGGAAATGATATGGGTAGGGGTTGGGTTTTGAGGATTAATAATTTGATAAATAGGTAAAAGGGGATGGTGGATGTATAAAATTTTTATTAATGGTTAGAGGACTGATAAGGAAATGGAATTAGGAGTATGTGATAACTAAATGGAGTAAAATGATAAGTTGAATGTAATGATGAAGGGTAATTTAATAGGAATTGTAGTTGATTGTTATGGTTTGGATAATTTATTAAGTGGGATTGATAGATGTGGGAATGAAATTTGGATGATATATTTGAATGATATGTATAGATAGGATGAATGTAGGGTATGGAATGGGATGAATGATGATTGATTGTGATGAAAATGTAAAATGTAGGGTTAAGTGTGTAGGGTTGTGGTGGTGTTAAAATTATGTGATGATTTCAAGTGGGATGTGCCACTTTGAATAAGCCCTGGTGCGTATATAGTTCTTATATTTATGTCAGCACTGAAAATCCACCATGTGCAAGCATTATACTAAGTTATTTTTATTGGCAAAGGAGTTTATGATAATTCATCATTAACAAGTGATTAAAATAGATTTATGAGGTGAACTGTGTAGGTTTGTGTGTGCATGTCTCCTTAAAATTCATGTGTTGCGATCTAAGACCCAATGCCCATCCAGAGAGAAAGTTCTTACATCATGAGGACTTTGTCTTCAAGCAGGGGATCAACCTTTACAAAAGGGTGTCACGGAACTACTCAGGCCTTGTCCTTTGGTCTTCTCTCTCGTATGATTCCAAGGCATTCATGGTACTATCCCGCAAGAAGATTGGTGCCTGATCAGACACCGAACCTTGTGCTTTCCAGCCTCCAGAGCTGCTGTTTATAAATTACCTTGCCTCAAATGTTTTGTTGTGGTAACATAAAAGGAATAGGAAATACATAGAAATCAAATGAAAGCTCCATATCTTCAAGTGCTCGGCTCTGTAACATTGCCCCACACAGCTTTGCATTTTGTTTCGAGGTTCCTTATTTCAGGGGAATTTAATAGTGGGTTGGGGTGGGGTACAGAAGCATCTCCTTTTCCAATTCCAGTGTCTTTGCCCCCAAACTTTTTCATGTATTAGAGTTGGACCTCTTGTTGCACAGATTCATACACGAGCATTTTTACATATATTTTCAGGGTGTTTTTAACTACCTTAAATGACCACAGAACTGTAGTCAAGACAAACATTCCACAACCATTTTGATCAATTGTATTTTATCAAGTGTCAAGTAACACTTGCTTTTAGTTGTCTGGCACAACCCTTCAAATTTCTTTTGGCAACAGAAACTTTCAGTTCTATTGGAGAATTTTCTCTTCTTTATCCCTCATTGTTAAAATAGGAATGTATTAGAAAGGCAGAATCAGGAATGGTAGGGGAAGAGAGAGAGATTGAGCCCAAGATCTTCCAGATCTTCAGTTCACTACGTACATCCCAAACACCCACCACAAGCAGGGCTGGTCCAGGTCAAAGCAAGGAGCAGGAAATTTGAGTTTTCCATATGAGTGTCAGGAACTCCAGTCATGGGCCATTGTCTGCTGCCTTCCCTGCAGATTACATTGTACCTTATCAGTGTGTTGGACTGGAAGAAGAATAGCCAGACCTCAAACCAGCACTATAAAATCTGATGCAGGTGTCACAGACAAAGGCTTAATTGGCTGTTCCAAAGTTCCCATCCTGGGGAATCTTTCTATTTTCCTTTCATTCTAGAGGGTTTCTAGATAAGAGACAAGGGCCAATGCCAAATGCATGGACACATAACCCAAGCCAGGGTATTCAGATAATTTCTTCAGTTTTTGTCTGAACTTGCAAGAAAATTCTCTATTATGAAAGCTAAACTGGGAAGGTACAACTGGAATGCTGTCTGCCCTGAGTTTGCACTCATGAGGGACAAAGCAGATAGACGAGATGAAATTCTGATGAATCACTGCCTCTCAACATGCTAGATTTCCTGAATCAATTTTATCCCTGCTAATTTAATGATATGATCCTGAACTTTTTTTTGTGCTCATACTGTTAAGTTGGTTCTCTGTTGCTTGCCCCTAAAAGTATCCTTGAGAATGCAGCATAAACCCTGGAAGGCAACACAACACAGAGTATGCAATATCTACATGTGAATTTTGCAGAATGATCAAGAGTTTAACCAGAGACTTTTTTTTAAATATATGGAAGAAACATTGTATTTCTAGTTCGTTGTGTCTTTCAGTCCCTCGTTCACTTCACAAACTGGGGCAAAGCTCAGGTCAAAGTCAGGAATAGGGAATCACATTTGGGTCTCCGTTGTTGGTGGCAGCCACCCAAGTACTTGAGCCCTAATTGCTGCCTTGCCCACGTGTGTGTGTCAAAAGCAAGCAGGAATGAAAATTGAGGTGGGACTTGATCCCAGGCACTCTGATATGGAAGGTGGGCATTCTATATATTATATTAAATTACAGCTCTACAACATCCATTCCTCTCGTTTCTGTGCCTTTCTCTTTCTCTCTCTGCTAATGTAACACAGTATTTCCATCAAGTTATAAAATGAAGTAAGAACTAGGGTAGGACTTCATCTTATTGGTTAAAGCCTGGTTTGACATGTCCATGTTCCAGTTACAGTGGTTGGATTTGAATCCTGCCTATGCTTTTAATACACTTCCAATGACTGTCCACGTTCAGAGGTACCAGATGATGGCTCAAGTAGTAGGGTTCCTGATATCTATTTTGTTGAACTGGACTGAATTTCTGGTTTTGAGTTGGCCTTACTTGGGCCACCGTCCACATTTCTCTGGTCTGTCTCTCTCCCTCTGTCTTTCTTTATCTGTGCCTCAAATAAATAATTGATGAATTAAATTCCTAATTGGAAATTACTAGCAATAAAAGCAGGTTTGTGTTGAATGTGTATTTTATGCCCTTTTTTGGAATGATGCAGTTAACATGCATTATTTCAATTAATCTGACAACATTTTAGTAGATATTATTTTTTTTTATGTTACAAATAAGGAAAGCACCATGTAGAATAATAAGTAATACACTTGAGATCATATAGGAAAACATACGACATAGGTTCCTATTTGATTTTTCAAGATGCATTTTCCAGGCATGATACAATAATGTCTTCAGATAATTAATGAAATGACTCAGAATATATAGAGTTCAGAGAACTATCTAGTGCAAAAGCAGGGGAATATACCTGCCATGTGTAAACCAACAATTCAGAAGATTTCTTCAAATATTCCTAGGATTAAAAGCATTCCACTTACATACATTATTTATCATTTTCATTTATAATTCTTAAGTGGCATAGGTGTTTAAACTTGTCTTGAATATTTCTCAAATACTTATAAAAATAATCACATCCACATAAAGCCTCTAGTGTCAATTCCATGGGGAGCTTCAACCCTCAGCCTCTCTTTAAAATTCATATCTGTTTTTATCTATTTAACAGCAACTTCCAGAGAATATCCATAGCTAATTAACAGACATTCTTTTCATCTACTTTTATCCTACATTCAATTAACAATTCCAAAAGTGAGACTTTCAGAGGTCTCAACACAACAACACACAATTTGCTGCTACTCAGAAATTTATTCTACTTGTAGGTGAATTCCATTTTGAGATCATAAAGAGGTGACCACACACACACACACAGCAATAAAAGAAGAGATTTACGATTTACACCAAACAATTCTCCATCCACAACACCTTGGACTTGTGTTGCTATAGACTAATTGAAAAGTAATAAAAATGGAGACATTTATTCAAATGGAATTAAGGATTATAAGGCAGCATCTGTTTTACATAATAACACTGTCATAAGAAATAAGACTTTCAGCATCATTGAAGCATATTAAAAACCAGTGTAAAACACATAGTCTATAGTTTGATCAACTTGCATGTAATGCTCATTTTAACTGTAGTTCATTGAGTATAAACAGATTTCAACAATTTTTTAAACTGCACTGAATCATGAAAATCTGCCTTTGATTATATAAGAAAGCTATTCAGCTAATGATTAATAAGTAAATCAGCTTATCCTAATGCACGATCAAATAGCTTGGAATTGGGAAGGACAGATTTACTTTGTGTTTGTTAGAAATTTTTACTACGTAACACTACCTCTAAACAGTCAGTAAATATCTCCTGAAGGAAAGAAATCATCCTACAATCTTGGTTTCTAGCACAGCCCTTTCCAAAGTTTGAATGACCAACCTCCCAATTCCTTTACGCTAAAACTTAAAATGCTTATCATATTCTTTTGACCACAGTTTCTGCTAGTGAGTGTTGGGGCAGGGTGTGAACCATGTTAGGCTGGGCCTTGACTCTGACCAGCACACCAGGTGTGGGGACACACACCTATGGAATTGCCATCCCAACTGGTTTGCTAGAGGGCTAGGGGTGGTGACGGGCCGAGCTAGGCATGACCTTGGAACCACTGCCACTCCCCAACACTCACTGGTACTAGTTTTGGGAAGAACAGGTAAGGCTGATTCAGGAGCTAGCACCCACAGGTGCACCCAAGAATTGGGTGTGGGGTGGACCAGGCTGCAACATCCACCAGTACACACAGAGGCCAAGATAGAGGGGCAGACTATGTAAGGTAAGGAACTGGAACCCTCTGGTATGTGTGAGATATGGGTCTGGTGGGGGAACATGGGGAACTCCCCTGGTGGGCCATTGCTCCCACTGGTAAACACGTGAGTCAGGCTTTAGCATTGTTCAGGCTGGGGAAGGCTGCTTCACTTCCTGGCAGTTGTGTTGGTTGGCTCTGTATTTGGCAAACTGGGCACGCCAGCCCAAACCATAGCATCCGGCAGGAGCAGGAGTCAGGATGGAATGCAGGCCATGCCAGCCTAGGCTAGGCTGTTAACACCTACTGTTTCACATGAAAGCCAGGGATGGGGGCAGGCTGAGCAGGGCTGGGATACAGCACTGACCAGATAGAATTGGGACTGCTGTAGGCTAAGCCAGGCCAGGCTGCAAAGGCCAAGTTGGTTCTTGGGTTATGCTGGGCTGAGTCTGAGCAACCACTGGCATGGGAATGATCTGTGATTGGGAATGGGTCTGGTTTGGGAACTAAGCAGATACTCTCCTGGGCTGCAGTTCCCACAGGTGAGCATGCAAGCCAGAACAGGGGCAGCAAAGTGGGCTGGACATAGCCACAGTACATCTTTGCATGGGTGAGGACTGGGTCAGGAATATGCCAGACTGACCTTGACTCTCGTACCCACAGGTGGTCTCAGGAGCCAGAGTGTGTGGAGGATAGGAGGGGATAGGTCTCTGTACCTACTGAACCATATCAGAGCTGGGTCTATGGGTGGACCAGGCAGGACTGAGCTATATCACCAATGGGTATGAGCTAGTTGGACAAGGCTGCTATTCCTGCCAGGACAGGAGGTGGACCAAGCCAGTCCAGGACAAGTACCCACCAGTATGCGCAAGATTTGTTACTGGGAATTACTTGGGAAAATCCTCTGACAGAACTGAGTCCCTGCAGGTGAGCACAAGAACCAAGGCTGGGAGCAGCCCAGAGCAAATCAGATTATAGTACCCATCAGCATATGTGTGAGTTAGGTCTGGAATGGACTATGCTGGGCCAGTTCATGGCATTCACTAGCAGATATGAGAACCAGGATGGGGTGCAGGACAGGCCAGGTTGGGCCAGAACACCAGCAGTTCACATTAGGACAAGGACTGGGGCCAGACCAGGCTGAGCACTCGCTGGTGAATGTGAGGGGAGGCAAGCCATGCCAGGTTGGGCCACAGCTCCTATCAGAACAGGTAAGATCCAGGATCCTGGTGAGCCCAGCAGTGGAGCTGCAGGGGCTCCCCTGCTGGGACACTGCTCCTGCTGATGAGCATGAGAGCTGGGACTGGGGACAAACCAGGCTGTGCAGGGTTACAAAGCCTATTGGCCTACATGTGATCTGGGTGAGTGGGAGAGCCAAGCTGGGCTAAGTGACTGTATCCATTGGTACAAGCATGAACCAGAGTAAGTGCAAGCTGGTTAGGTTTTGCTGCAGCATCAGCTAGCAGGTGCTGCTAGAGGGTGCAGTGCCCAGGACCAGGACTGGAAGTGGGCCTAGTAGGGAAAATATGGATGAGCTTCTGATGGTCTTTGGCCCCCACTGGTGGGCCTAAGAACCAGGGCTGGGGCAGGCCTGACTAAACAAATGGTGTTATCTGCCAGAAAATGTATAGGCTAAATAGTGGGGCTGGTCACACTGAGCTAGATAGGCTCCAATGCCCAGTGATGTGTGAGAGCTCTTTATTCTGTATCTAGTCTATTTTATTAATTTGATACTCATTTGATTTTTAAAATGTCTACCACTCTAATAGATGTATTTAAAATTTTACTTTAAGTTTTAGTTTAAAAATTAAATGAAATCAAACATCACCATTTTCATTAGATATATGAAAGTCTACAGAAAAAAATAAATTGGCCAAAGAAATCTTGTAAGTATTGCAAAGGCATAGGAATGCTACTATAGTCAATTAGCAGCTAAATATTGCACACGGAAGAGAAAGAGAAATACTGAGAAAATTATCTGTGTAGGAAAGTACAAAACTTAATCTAGAACAGCAAAGCAAAACATATAGTGCTAAACTGTGTCCTGAAATATCCAGTAATAAGAAAATCTATGCTATAGCAAAAATATATATATATATATAAAGAGGTAGAAGGATCCACATGAAAGTTCAAGACTCATGTAATAAAAAATCATAAATGAACTTCAAACAATTTTTGTACTGACATAAGCTTATCTTTTAATCCTATTTGTCCTAAGGGTTTTTTCTGAATAAATGAAGGCAGGCTGAAAATATGCATCAAGCTAAATAAATAAGACGGAGAAGTGCAACACCACAGATAAACTACAATAACTCAGTATTGCGTGCTGAGAAGGGCAGAAGCAATTCATTCACAAGCTTTTAATTCCATCAACAGATATAGTGCAATATCCACTACTCTAAAATAAGTCATTGCTTATAATTACTTATCTTCCTGAAGAAGATGGCACTATCTTATTTAAAAACTGAGCCTAGCATTTCACAATGAAAAGGATAAATAAGACATATCAAAAGTATCAATGATTATAAAGTAGCACTTGGTAAAGCATGGAGACTACCTCTCATCACACTTTCCATGATCATTTCCACTAGGCTGCTTGCTCTCTAAGTCATATGTACCCAAATCAGCTAATGTGGACTGGCTCTCTGCTTAGCACAGAAATGGCAACTGACTCTGCTAACTCCTGCCCCATCCTGGCAAAAGGAAAGCAAAAGCAAAAAAAGGCAAGAATGGCTGAACAAAAAGGTAATGCCCAACCCAGAATCCACTGAGTCCACACCTGACCACCTTACAAAAGCAAGAAGCAGCTCTGAAAAAGTCTCTTTTCAGAAATGTCAACAAATCAATTATTAGATAAACTAGTCAAAGATATGAATAAAAGCTTCAATTTCACATATGTATGCCAGAAAGTGTTACAACACCTTTTGAAAAAAAAAAAAACAACGGTTTTTAAATTTTAAATTGTAAATGTACACAATTTGAATCATGTCTTTGTCTTCTGCGTATTCAAACGTTATTCATCTGCTGTAATATTTGGATGTTTTAGGAAGCATTCTGGTTTAGTAGTCCATTGTATTGCCATCAACAAATAATTCCATCTTTTAAGATGCCACATTGAAATAAAAGTCTCTGAAGATGGGTTTATTGATATCTTTATTTCCATTTCTGAATTTAGAGTTTTGACCTCCCCAGCCAGCATGGTTTAAATTGTAAGTACACATTTAGCTTTTGTTTCTTGTATTTTTTTTCTCTCCCATCAGGGCAGAAGTGACAAAATTATAGGCTGTGTCCTGGAACTATTCTTTCAGCTCTATTATGGTAAGGGAAGGAGTCTCACAGGAAGGAAAAGCATTACAATGAGCTCCAAAAGGACTAAAGAAAATGTAAATGGCAGAAGCAATATCCATTAGTCATTCTTGAATATAAAAAAGAATGCCAGGGCAATAAAAAGGATTTATCCATTTAACAAAGGAAGCTTGTTGAACTCATTATTTTGAACAATTCCTTTTGAAATAATCCATTTGCGTAGGTTTTAATGGTAATTATCACGTGTTGTATCCATCTACATGCATTTCAATTTTATTTTTATGTGACTTTTAAATGTGTACATTTTATAAAATGTGAGAGCAAAAAATCAGTAGTATATGATCTTTAAATTCTAGTTTTTATTGATAAAATACATGAAGTTTGAGTTGAGCATTTGCTGCACAATTAAACTCCTCTTGGGATACCAACACTGCTACTGAGGTGCTTGGGTTTTAATCCTGAGAGTTCCCTGTCTAAGCCAGCTTCCTGCCAATACTGTTGCTGGGAGGCGGCCCATGAAGTTTCTGCTCCATGTGTCCCTGCTACCCACGTGGAAAACCTACACTGACTTCTAGGCTCCTAGCTTTGCCCTGGTCTTCTGCAGTTTTGTGAACATTTGGGAAATAGAAGAAGAGAGATTTTTCTATGTCTCTGTCTTCTGAATCAATAATAACAATAATCATAATAATAACGAATTTTAATGGAAATGGACTGAAAATGGACTGAAAATGAGTAAGAAACTTCTTCCTGTCTCCTATAAATTGCCAGCTCGCTATAAGGATAGTTGAGGTCACAGTCCATTGTAAAATCTTTCTTTGAAAACATAAAATTTTGCTTCTCCCCTTTTTTTCTCCTTTGGAAAATTGGCTCCTGGTTTTACCTAAGAATACAAGCTAGGCTGTTAGGTGAGGCCCCTACTGGAATGTCAATTCCAACTCCCTGAATTCCAATTTTATCACTAAAGTCAGGAAATCTCATTGAGGAAATATGAAGGACCTTCTCCAGATCAAAGTGTCAATTCTCATCTCCTTGAAATTTTATCATAAGGAAACAAGTTCTCCTTGCCTAAGCGTTTGGCATATCAGGGAAAAAGGGCAGAAAATAGAACATATAATTCAATATCCAAAATAGATTGAATGGTCATGCTTGCCACTTTCCCTCATTTTTCTATGCTAACATTTACACACTCACTATCTGCTTTCATAAATGATTTTGTTTTTTGTCATGACTGTAGACTAAAAATGATTTATATATTTTTGAGTGATTGAAAAAAAGTTGAGAACAGTCATTTGTGAAATAAAAAAAAAACTGTAAGTAATTAGGTGTTTCATGTCCAATAATAATTTTTATTGAAATCTGGCCAAATTTACTTTCTCACATATTGACAATAATTGTTTTCACTTCACTGCAGTATAGTGGTTTTGATGGTTTTTCCCACCCATGAGCACAGGGCCTTTACCAGCTGTATTTATTAGCTGTATGGGTGGATGCCTGGTTGAATGAAACTTGTTTTTCTCTTCTGGAAAAGTAACTTCAAATGAGCAAGTTATATTCAGACTTCCTGCTCCAGCTACTATTTTTTAGATTTACATTCTCTATCATTTTAACACATTGTTTTAGATATAATTTACATTGTAGAAACAACATATATTTATCCCAGGAGTGTAATTATTTGAGGAGGTAAACTTGGCTTTGCATACACTATTTGATCTATGCATGGTTAACTATTAAATTAATATTTATAGAACACAGTGGCATTGTAAAAATTGAATGATAAAATTTTAGTATCAGGGTTTGGCACAAAGGCCTTGCAGGCTAATCTACCATCTGCAGCATCAGCATCCCATATGGACACTTGTTTGTGCCCTCGCTGCTGCTCTACTTCCCTTTCAGCTCTTTACATAATTATGACCTGGGAAGGCAGAGGAGGACAGCTTAAGACCTTAGGCCCTTGCTACTGGCTTCAAATTGGCTCAGCTCTGGCCATTGTGGCAATTTGGGAATGAACCAGGGAATGAAAGATTTCTCTTTCTCTCTCTCTCTCTGTTTCTCTTTCCATAAATCTATCTCTCAAATAAAAATAAATGAATCTTTAACAAAAAATTCAAACTCAGTGTTTTGTAAAAGCTCACCCAAGTACAAAAAGCACATATGTGCAACCAACTTGACAAACCAGATTAATACAGTAACAAAATAAGAAGTTTAAGAAAGAGAAATAACTCACCAAAGGTTCAAAAGAAAGAGCAGAATAAGCAGAATATAGTGGATTAATTCAAAATACAAGGAAGAGCCTAAACAGCAGCCTCTATCAGAAAGACAAGACTCCACAACCTTAAAGACTGCATCTTTTAAATCATCCAGCTAAAGAAATAATAACTGAAAAAAAAATCCAAACTCAGTAGGGAAATGAATAATTCAGTTACAAAGCTCCAAAGTTCCTAAAGAGGATCAATCATTTAAAATAAGCACCACAGACAAATTAAAATAAAATCATATTAAGTAAAAGCCACAAGAGACAAGCGACTTCTTGTGTATAAAGGAAGCTCCATGTTATTAGTCGATTTCTCAGTAGCAACATTACGGTGACTATAGCCTGACTTTGCTTCATCAGTTCTATGTGTTGGATGCCAGGTCTTGAAGATGATGGTACTAAAAGATAATGGAAACTGTAAGAGATGAGTGCAAGTGGAAGACGTTTGGGTCACCAGGGGTATTATTTTCTGAAGAGCTTGTGTCATGCAGTGAGTGGTTTTTATTTTTTCAGATTGTGATTACAAACTCAACCTGGACTATGAATTTCTCTTTATGTTCCTGCTTTCACATCCTCCCTCCTCTGTGTTACCATACACTGAGAATGGCTTCACAGTAGGAGCCAAAACTGTGACCTGAATAGACCTTTTCATAATTCATTACCAATTGTAAGTTTTTTTATGTTAAGGTCGAATGGGTTACTACAACAAGTAGAGAATAGGAAAATGTATTCCAGAATCTCAAAGAAAATGACAATAATAGCACTATAAGACCAACAATAAGAAAAACCATACCTGATAAAATTCTCCTTAAAAATTAAGGAAAACGCATTTTCTCCCAGAGGAACAAAACCAATATTGACAAATGTCATCATACTACACCTGTATAACAATAAATAAGACATATATCCTCAAAGAAACAAAAACATGAAACATATGAAAGAATGAACTTTACTACTAAATATGATGCAAAGGAAATGCAAAGGAAGCAACACTGTAATGGCATCAGGAAAATTTGTTTTAATCTTAGTATGACACAGGAATAACTAGCAGGTACATCATCATCACCACCATCATCACCACCATCATCATCATAAAAGAAGCACTGACTAAAATGCTACATGGGAAATCAAGCATATGGTTTTTGCATGCCATTTAAGTGGCTGGCAAGCTCAAAATCAGATTGCTATGGCTACAAAATGTTTTATGCAAGCTTTGAGATAATCACACCCAAATCTTTTTGCATATGCATAGAAAGATATCAGAAGAGAATCAAACCAAATAACTATAAGAGTCAAAGAAAAAGTGAAGGGAGTACAAGTGAGGATGGACAGGGACAGAATTGATTGGAAAGCACATATAAATTCATTCATGAAATGGCACAATTGTCAGCATTTATTTCAGATGTCTAATATAGCCACCTCACTGGTCAAAATGCAAAGTATATCTGACTGGATTAAAAATAACAAGATCCAGTGACACATTGACTATAAGAGAGTCACTTTAAAGATACAGATAGTTTGAAAAGATTGAAGAGAAAAAATTTTATCATTCAAATGGTAAACAAACAAAAGTAGAGGTAGTTTTAGTTATGTCACTCACAATAATCTTTAAATCTCAGCCTGTTTTGAGAGACAAAGAAAGTCATTATATCATATCAAAAGACCAATTCAATAGAAGGTATAACAACAAATTGATATACATATATGTACTTAACCACAGATCCTCTAAATATAAAATGTATATTACTGTATCTAAGAATTGTTCTAATATTATAAAAGCAAAGGGTACAATAAAATAGAAAATCATGGATGTAGACCAATAAACAGCTGACAAGGACAACGCTGTAGATCAGATGGATTTGATACACATGTATAGGTCTCTCCACCGAAGAGCAGAGAAAACTGACTCATCTCATGGACACATGGGCATCCTCTAGGATAAATCATTCAACAGGATTGCTAACAAGAGAAATGTTAACAAATTTAAGAATTTATAAACCATTGCAAGTATCTCTTCTGATCATGACAGAATGAAATTAGAAACCACTAACAGCAAGAAAACAGGAAAATTCACAAATATGTGGAAGCTAAGCAACATGCATATAAACATGAGATTCACAGAGGAACTCAGAAGGAAAGTTAAAACATTTGCTTGACAAAAGATAAAACAAGAATATGTAAAAACGTATGGGTTATAACAAAATCAGTACACTGAAGGAAATTTATAGTGATAGATGCCTACATCAAATAGAAGAAAGATTTTAGCGCAGGTCTTCTGACACAGTGGGTAAAAGCACCACCTGGAATGCTGGCGTTCCATATGGGTGACAATTTGAGCCTTGGCTGCTCCACTTCTGTTTTAGCTCCCTACTAATGGTCCAGGAAAGCGGCAGAGGATTCAAAATTCTTGGGCACATGAATCTCCAGGTTCCTGGCTTCAGCCGGACCCAGCCCTGGCCATTGTGGCCATTTGGGGAGAGCCAGTGGATAGATCTTTATTGTATCTTTCCCCACTCACCCCAGCCCTGCCCTCTGTGACTCTCCCTTTTAAAAACATAAAATGAATTTTTTTAAGGAGAAAGAGTTCAAAATAGCTTAATCTTATACGTCAAAGAACAACATTAGGAAAAACAAATGTTATCATACTGAAAAAAGATTAATATTAGCATAGAAATCAAGGAAAGAGAGAATTAGAAGTGGTACACAAATGAACAAAATGGGCCCGTGTTATGGCACAGCAAGATAAGCCATCATCTGGCTGTCATACCACATGAGCATTAGTCTAAGCACTAGCATCTTCTGACTCAAATCTCCACTATCAAACCTGGGAAAACAGGAGCCTCGGGAAGAGCGCAAGGCTCTTGGATTCATCCAGGCCAAATTCTAGACATTGTGGCCTTTCGGGGAGGGAAATTTACCTTTCAGATAAATAAATAAACTTTCAAGTAGTTAACAAAACAAAGCGTTGTTTTAATTGAAAAGAAATGAATAAACAACTAGATTAAAAGAGATTTTTGACAAGACTGTGTATGTGTGTGTACACATACATAAACCAGTGTGATATGACTCATTAACACTGTGAAAGAAAAAGTAATCTTTACAACAAATACAGAAAACAACATTTGATAAAGACCAATATGCATCCATGGCACAAAATTCTCAACAGGATAACTATACAAGGCACTTCCGATCACACAGCAAAGCCCATAAATGAAGGGAACACAACAATATCACAATCAGTTGGGAAAAGCTGCAGGCTGTTCCTGTAAGAGCTAGTGCGTAGTCAGGACTGGCATCCTTGTACTTCTTTTCAATGAAGTTCTAGGGTCCTCACCAGAGAAGCAGATAAGGAGAATAAATAAAACACATCCATACCAGAAAGCAACAGGCAAAATTATGTTTGCGGATGGCACGAGCATGTACATAGTAAACTATAATGTTCTATGCTTTCTGTATCTCTATGTGATCTTTTTCATGCAAATATTCCCAGCCATCCACTTGGCCTTTTTTGCAAGAGACTCTGATATGCTGTTTCATCTCACAACATTTCAAACTGGGAAGCAAAAAATGTCTATTTTCTATATAGAAATAAAACAAAGCTATGAGGACCCAACCAAAAAAAAAATGGCCTGAACAACTGAACTGGTAAATTTTTAGAATATAAAACTCACGCACAAAAATCAGTTAACACTTGCCAATACAAACAGTAATCTGTCCAACAGGAAAATGAAGAGACTCATGTCACTCAGATAGCAATAAATAATAAATAGTTAGTAACAAATCTATGGAGCAGAAAGCCTTTAAGAATTTATTTCAAACAGGCAGAAGCAGCCTTGTGTTACAGTTGACTAAGCCACTCCATGAGACACTGGCATCCAACATGGGTTCCGTTTCCGGTCCCAACTGCTTCCCTTCCCATCCAGCTCCCTGCTAATGCACCTGGGAAAGCAGCAGAGGATTGTCTAAGTCTTAGACCTTTGATGTCTGTGGCTGACCCAGATGGAATAAGAGGCTTCTGGCTTCAATCTAGTCCCAATGTGGCTGTTGCTGCCTTTCGGGGAATGAACTATTGGATCAGAGATTTTTTTTTTCTGTCTTTTCCTTTCTCTCTATAACTCTGCCTTAATGAAGCTTTAAAAAAAGTTACATTTTAATGTGTGTTGGGAAAACCTCATCCTTTTCAAGCTTTTCATTTTCATAAATTATACATTTTTCATGAGGACTTTTAGAGGATTAATTTTATTTAGTTCTAAAAACTACAAATTTGACTTACATCTGTAAACTTAAAAAGAAAATATTGTCCAATATACGTATTCTATAAAAAGGGATTCACTTCAAAGACATACATAGTTTGAACACAGAAAGTAGAAACATGTATTTCATGCAAATACTAACAAAAGGGAAAGGAAAGGAGATATCTCCATATGGAAAAATATTCTACTACTATGTATTTATGTCTTTTGTCTTTCTCATCTCACACCGAGACTTTCTGAACATTTCTACTCATAATTTAGTGTCCATATTTCAAATATATGCAGGTATCAACATCTGCAGTTATTTGAGTTGCCTCTCCTTTGCCAGAATACTTTGTACTTATTGCTGCTGTGGGTATACCATTGCTATTCGTGTTTTTACATGAGTTGTTTAAATTACTTAGTGAAATTCAAAACCTTTTATAATCTGTGCCTTAAAGGCTACTTATAGACATTGGTATATATTTTCTGATTCTTTAACAACAGACATCTATACTTGGTCAATATTGTAGAGATTGTACTTCCTGTTGGATTTTACAATCTGGAGTGCTTGTGAGATTAAGTCTTCTTCCACAAGATAGAAACCAAATCACATGTGTTACTTCTTCATCCTGCCTGTAAATCCTGTATGTCCTATCCACTGGTTTAGTTTCCAAATAACTGTAATAGCCAGGGTTGGGCCATGCCAAGCCAACAGCCTGGAGCTGTGTAAACCTATTTGGATCTCTTATGTGAATGGCAGTGACCCAAGTACTTGAGCCATTACACGCTGTTGCTCAGTGTTCACATTAACAGGAAACTAAGACTGGAAGTGAAATGAGGAATCAAATCCAAGCACTATGAGATTTGTGATGTGAAAATCTGAAATGGTCTCTTAACCATTGTGCTAAATGCCTGTTTCAGGCCAAATGCATTTGTAAAACTGGTGTCTCTTACAGTAAATTCAGGATACACCTTGAGCTTAAAAGCATCATTCCCTGTACCTTATATTTATAACCTGCAATTGTGCTTTGAGTAAGTTAATTTGTACAGAATTTTTTTTAATTAAACATAGTCAAATTTTCTAAAACAGATCTTTGAAATTCTGACTAGCCATTGACACAACATTCCTGACCACTCACATGGCATTTTATTCACCCTTACCCAGGACAGGTTCTACATATATCTCACATTATATTCGTTAAAGTATCAGTACTGTGTATTTGAAAAAAAAATGATTTGTTAATTTATCTTGAAATTCGATCACAGAGAGCAAGTGATTCTTTTAAACGCCAAATGACTGCAACAGCAATCCTGGCCCATGCCAAAGCAGGAGCTAGGAGTTTCCTCTGGGTCTGCTACCTGGGTGGCAGGGGCCGGAACACCTGGGCAATTTGCTGCTGCTTTTCCCAAATCACTAGCAGGGAGATGTACTGGAAGCAGAGCAGCCAGGACATAAACGGGTGCCAATATGCCACAACACCAGCCCTCAGCATCATCTTAATTATCGGTAAAACATTTATTGAGTGGCACGTTTACATTTTATGGCATTTCTAGTTTGTGTTAGTTCATTTCATTATTCTAATATGCAAATGACTCAGGGAATGTTTCATTCATATTTTACCTGGAAGCATTCATAGGCTTAACACTAGTGAAGGACTTGGGAAAATCTTATAGGCAATAATTGGCAAATAAAGAGACAAACTTTTAATATCTGCCTCCACATCTACAATTTCACTATATTTCTCTCTATATATTTATGTATCTATCTACTACTGCTGCTCTGTCTTCATCAACATATCATTATCATCTATATCTGTAAATATTCTTCACTGTAATTCCCAACTGTAAGTGCCTTTGGGAATCAACTATGAAATAAAACACTATTTGCAAAGAAAATTAAATTGAGATCCTGATCTTGAGCTAAAAATAAGTCAGAATTTCTGGATATATCTGATATGTTTCAAAGACTTTACTGGTAATGTTGGTGTGCACACTTGGCTGAGAATTAATTCATTATCATGCACTTACCCACAGCTATTGCTTCTCTTCACTGAGAGGCACCTTGGAAATTCAGTGAATTTTTCTTGATATTAAACCATGACCTTATTTCTCACATTGTCACTCTTTCTCTTTAGCAATGGAATTCATGCACACAGCCACTGAGATACAAACTGCACCTCCTAACCTCTTTTACAGGTCAGAGTGATTGTGAAATGAAATTTTGTTTACTAGGATGCAAGCTAGGATGGGCTACTTCCTGATTGTTCTCCTGAAAATTAACCAACTAAGCATCTTGATCCATAAGTTACGCTGCTGGCTAGAAGTACTGACAACTGGATTCGGAAGTGAATGGGTCTTGGAGGACTGTGCGTCATATGCCTGGAAATAGCAAATACAGACAAGTACTTGACCTACTCTGGCTTGAATTCAGATTTTGTTTTACTTTATGAAGGTGTATAAGCATTATGCATTCAGTAGGCAACATATTAGAAATTTTGAGTCCCAGCACAGTGGCCTAGATACTAAAGTTCTTGCCTTAAACATGCTAGGATCCTATATGCGTGCCAGTTCAAGTCCCGGCAGCCCCGCTTCCCAGCCTGCTCCCTGCTTGTGGCCAGAGAAAGCCGTTGAGGATGGCCCAAAACCTTGGGACCCTGCACCCGTGTGGGAGACACAGAAGAGCTCCTGGCTCCTGGCTTCAGATTGGTGCAGCTCCAACCATTGTGGTGACTTGGAGAGTGAATCATCAGATGGAAGATATTCTTCTCCGTCTCTCCTCCTCTCTCTATATATCTGACTTTGCAATAAAAAATAATAAATCTTTTTAAAAATTTTGAATTTTGATCTTTTCTCAGGCTAGTGACACAGGGCACTGTATTTTAGTTTGATTCTGGGCTATGACATTGAGTAGCAACTCTCTGTCCATTCATACATTCACTAGAGCAACCAATCAATGCTCTACAAGGGAAACACATTTTCCACTTGAGCTATTTTCAACTTAGCACTGGTTTGTAAGGTTATAACCCTATCAAGCTGAGGAATGATTGTAATAGTTAATACTATTGTAATGACACTGCTCCACAGTTCTTTTTATTTTTCTTCTTTTTAAAATAAAATTAACCGTAGTAAAATCACTAATTAAAAAACCAAGGGCAATTGTCTGACTCAAGAGTTGAGATGCAGTGTAGGATACCCGCATCCTTAATCAGAATGCCTGAATTTGAGCCCCAATTTTACACGTAACTCCAGGGCATGCCTTAGAAAATTGGAATCTGGAGTAAGCCAAGACTAGGAATCCAGGCATTCCAATACAGGATGTGGATGTCTTAATCCCTAGGCCAAATGTTTACCCTCATATGTACTTTTGATGTATGATATTCTCCAAGCCACTCAAAATGAGTTTATTGCATTGCAACTACTCACACTAAAGGAGTATCAGTGTTGGAAAAAAAATTCTTTTTTAGTAGCATAAAAGCCAGGCAGCACCAAAATCTGAATCAGACACGATGGATTTTATCTCTAATGAGTAATAATACAAGTTTAGTTAGCTCTGGTTAGCTACAGTCTGCTACATACTGAATACTAGGAACAAGTTATAAATTGTGATAATTAGTGTAAAATTGTGCAGGTTTTCAACAGACATATAATTCTCAGTGCAGTCGGAAGCATATGGTGTTTTCTAAATTTGTTTATGAGATTACTTCTATCATTTTTCCTGTCAAATTTTTCAGCGACACATAAGTCATATAGTAGCATGCTATTTAAGTTGTAAATACTCTATTTTTCATTGATGTTGATTTTGTTTTATGGATTTTCATCTAAGGGGATGTATAGTAACTGTATAATAGAGACTATCCTGTCCAGATGTGAGGATACAATGTAATACAAGTCTCTATTTCCAGATCAAAGATGGACTTCCCAATGAAGCTGTTAAATCTGTCTTGACAATAGGATGCTGGACTCTGCCACTGCCCATGCCTATAATGTCAGGACACACTTAAATAGAAGAATGAGCTTATGACTGTGTATGAAGAACTATACTATTATAATAATACAGGGGGAATCAGTGTGGGGAGAGGGAATCTCGGGAGGAATGAGGGCAAATTTCACAGCCTATGGAACTGTATCATATAATAATAGAAAAACTCAAAAAAGAAAGATATTGCTTTTATCTAATGCATGAGTAAATTATGTGGTCATTTATAAAATATCTGGGGCAGATCATGTGGCCCAATGTGTTAAGCTGTTTCCTAGAAGGCTGGTATCCTATATAAGGATGTCTGGTCTAGCCTGGCTACTTGGCTTTAGATTCAGCTTCCTGATAATGTACACAGGAGACAGGAAATGATAACCCAAGTACCTGAGTTCTTTTAATCAAAGCAAATGACCCGGTTAAGGGTTTCTGACTTCTGCCAGGGAGCTGGATTCGACTGGAAATGGAACCCATATCAGATATCAGTGTCTCATGGAGTGGCTTAGTTAGCTGTACCGTAAGGCTGCCTCTAAACTTTTTCTTTGTTTATCATCAAGTTCAAACTGTCAACAGAAAAATGTTTCCAACTCCTTAGCTGATACATAATATTGACCATTTAAAACCAAGAAAGAGGTGGGTAAAATATAGCTGCAGAATACTAAGTTTACAATACCAAGTTTATATTTTCTCATCAAACTCTCATGACATCTCCTAATATTATCAGTTCCAAGATTTACTATTTCATTTCACAGATGAGAAAACAGAGACACACAGAGGTTGAGCAAACTGCCATATACCACAGAATTATTAAATGACAGATTTGGGATGTATATCCTCTGATTTCGGGCTATTTTTTTTTATTTTATTTATCTTTCATGTTTTAATTCATCTCAAGCAAATTTTAAAACTCTACTCAATGTTTAAAATTATTGATAATTTTTTTCAAATGATCACTTTTTAGTTAATAAAATTAAATGGGTCAATTTTTGATGTTTATGGCAGAAATATTAATATCAAACATGATCTTGCTGTTAAAAAAGAGAACTAGAGGTGCAAAATCACTACTTGCAAAGACAAGACAAGCTTGCTCACTGTCGCAAGGAGAACACGTCATGGGCTTCGATCAAAGCAAAGATCCCAATCAGAACAGGACAGATAGTCTACAAGGATTTGCAAACAGACTGCAAATGTCTCATACAATGCATACAACAATTTTAACCTTAATTGTAGATAATTGCTTCACACAAACTTTAGACATCATAAAAATAGTGGAAGCAGCAAACAGCAATTTTGTCAGCTCTCCTTTCTTTGTTGGGTTTCAACATATACTGTAACAATACACCTTGATTTCCTTTTATTTGGAAAAGATTCTTTGTACTGGAACAGGACAATCATCAAGCAAAAAGCAGACATTTTCTATTATGGCAATAACTTGGGTAATTTATAGCTTGCACACTTATCTTTATAATACAGGATCATGATTAGGGATAATCTAGAGGTATTTATATGAAAGCGCAGGTCTTTTGATAAACTACTGAATTTGATAATTCCAAAATGTTTCAGTTTATCACTACATATAACAAAAAGGGATCCCATTCAAAATTCCATGAAATAAAACAAATTAAGAATTACATAATTTTTAAGCAAAAATAATGCCAACAGGAAGTCAGATTCTCAACAAGTAAGCGGAATTCTTAAGTCTGCAGGCAAGCTAAAAACATAGCATCAGGGAGTTTTACATTATCTTCAAGGAATAAAAGTTCAGAATCCTAAGGTGATCACTGCCATATGCAAACACGGTTATTAAACAGTGCTTTCTGGTGCAGTTAGCCATAGTGAACTGATTCAATTATTAATAAAATGAAAGTTTGCATTTGACTGTTAGAATGCTAATTCAAACCTAATGGTGGAATTTACTAATGTAAATACTAAGGAAGAAAATAAGCTAAGTTGAACTTGATATGTGCTATGCATAAGAATTTGGGAAACTGGAAAGTCATTTATAGTACTCATGATTCTCCTGAAGCTAGGATAGACAAACTTAAACCTGCTTTTATGTACTACAAATGGAGAAGAAAATTCCAAAAAATTAAAAATTAATTTGCAAACTCTAGGAGAAATTATTCTAAGTTTTTGGATTCTGAAATAATTTGACTCAAGAATTTTTACAATTTTTTTTAAAGTATTTGGAGCCTTCCAGTGACAGACATGACAGTTTTAATTAGAAGAGAAAACTGAACTAGTCATTTTAGTAATTCTGCAAATATGTAATTGTACAACTTCAGATGAAGCTTGCTATCCCTTCTGCCAAGGAAAATTATTTAATACGTTCTGTTCAGATATGATCCACCTCTCTTATATTTTACCAGAACGTTCAGCTATTAACTTCATTTCAGATTTTCTAAATGTAGCTGAGATGTTGATGAATTTTAGACAATTTCTGATCTGTACCCTGTGAAGTTTTAGAAATAATGGTTAACTGACATGTTTATCCCAAGCACACCAAGTCAGCAAGACAATTTTATTTTCATATTTGTACACCTTTCAATTGAATTATGATGTAAAAACAATTTCATAGATTGAAATAAGGAAATATAGCGGGAGAATCCATATGTTTCAGTACACAGCCTGGATAAGTCACCTTTAATTAATTTATTGTAGGAATCTAATTAGAGCTTCATTGGAATTGCCAGCCTAAAATGTGTTTGCTTAAGTCTTGGCTTCTCTGCCATAGTCCACAAGGTCTTCCCAGTCTTTCCGAGCTCATGAAAAGTCTGAAAGGTCTATGGTTACTTCCTTTGAACACAGAACCCCCATTTCCTCTGCAGTAATCCCACTGATAATATTCTTGAGTCTTCCTTTCTTATCAAACTGAATCTGCATCCAACTTATTTCCAACTGGCTGGCTTTCCTTTTTATGTCAGAGAAGGAAATCTACCACTTGGACTGTCTTGAGTCCAAGCTTATCCCCTACTGTATGGCATCAATAAAACCATGTCAGTCTTTCCTTTTCTTTCACTCCAAGCATTTTTAGTTCTCTCCATCAAAGCTATCTGTCAATATTGGCCCAGCACATTAACCTTTATTGTGCACTCTCTTTCATTGGCAAACATCTCCAAAGAAGAGAACTTTCCTTCTCCCATTTTTAGTTTAATTAACTTACAAATCCTTTTCACATCTCTCATAGTTCACCAAAACCGTGCAAACTTTTCCAGTGGCCTTCTAGCTGCCAATCTAATGAACTCATATTGAACAGAATCCTCTATGCCTTAATGAAATATTTGAACACGTTGATTGCTATTAACCTCTACATGGAAAATTCTCCCCCTCTCTTTTGGTACAATGACCTGTGCTAATTTCATGTTCGCTTGCTTCTTTCTTAGTCTCTTCACTGCTTTTGAGAGAAGATTATTCATTGACCATCTATTCACATTTTCCACCTTTCCATTCATTGACTTTATGCATTTCACAAAGTACTGGCTCATATTTGAATTTCAAGGACATTTGTAATCATTACATGATAACAGCACAAAACAACGCAACTGTCTTTGGGTCTGCAATCCCACACTTACTAGTTTGCTGGATTCTACTAGCTCTCCTCACCACTAACCCAACATTCTTCTATTAGCAGTATATATTTTTCTTATACAAATTCCTTCATCTTTCCTTGTTCCCTAAGAATATTCAAATTGAAAGCTGCTAAATTCAGTGAATGGAAGAAGCACATATTGAGAAAAGCAATGGTCTACAACTTAACAAGCCAGTTTTTTTTTAATGTATAATTCAATTATGTGGAAAGCTTTTTTAAAAAGCACATCTGTTTATTCTTTGCAAATTAGTCTGCCAATTGAATTTTATTGGAGTTTCTAAACAATCCATTCTGTTTGCCTTATTTAAATAATTATGAAAATATACAGGCTTTTGCAAACACAGAACACATTGTTAGGATGTCATCTAATTATTCCTCTTTGTACTTGCCTTTTATTTTACTTTCTGTGGCTTTACAATTTAAAGCAATTGAAAAATAATCTACAAGAAGTAAAAACTTTATTCTATTGTTCATGGCTAACTAATCTGAAGCCATGTTTTAGGACAATTGACTAGGAAATGCATTCCGTACTTTAAAACAGTGTGTCTCTGTGGAGATTCTCAAAAAGGCCTAAATTAAATCAACTTTCCATCATATATATTTGCTTATGTTTCTACTCTTTCCTTCACATTTATTTTACCATTATTAAACGTACAGTTCTTACATAATTGTCAGGCTGCATGAAACTTGAGAGCTCCATATCTCCAGAAATTTTGGATAGAGGCTTCTTGATCATTTAAATGAATCACAGTGATGCTTTTCAAGTCAATCATCAAACACAGTACACCCTTGGTCATTTTATATATATATAGTCCTATATTTTGTAGAAGCCCTTGATTGACAAAGTTCCAAATTCAATCATCTCTCTTCACTCTAGCTTTTTGTTGGCTATTATCCAAAGTACAAGGCATGGATTTTATCCACCCCTGAGTCAGATCTAACAATCTAGCCTCATTTCCACCTCTGCCTCTGCCTTCCTTCCTTCAGGTCCACCTGTCTATTCTTTATAATTACCTTAAATTTTATATAAAATGCTTTTTGTCCCTCTGGTAGGACATTTGTAATGCCATCTGCTCTCCTCCACTCATATCCACACAATTAATTTTCCCTTCTGTGGTGCTACAAACTCCTGTAACTACTCTGATACTCACACCAGTTATATTGCATCATAATTACTTTCATACAAAGTTTTATGCATATGATTATAAAATTCACCATAATAATTAATGGTAAGTACAATGTTAACTGGCACTAAGCACATTCATTTCATTTTAACCACTATCCATGAACAGAATTTTATGTTTTTCAAATCTGAATTCTGTACTACCTGTTCATCATTTTATACACACCTCCCATACTAGAAAGCAGATTTCTTGATATATTCTGTCTCTCCATATATCCATAAATATATGTGTATATAATATAATGTATATAATATATATATAATAGGCTAACTCTGTATATAGAGTATACTGATTAAGAGCAGAACTCTCAATCCCAATGAATAAACATGGTTTCACTAATATCTGTGTTTATATACACCAGCCAATATCTAGCAAAAAGAAAATGTTCAATATTTATTGAAATATATTGATCAAAAAACCAGATCTTAAATTTGCCAATGATATCAGATAACGCTATCATTTTAGCTCCATCCCACTTCAGTTTTATACTTGATTAAAATAAGCAAACCAAAAAACAAAATGAAAGGTTTACTTTCAGTGATTTGTCACTTCACTAAAAAACAGAAACAAAATGAAAAAGATACTTAGGGTGTTTCCCCATTTCTTAAGGGACAAAATCCGAGTTCTTAGCTCGGTATTTGGGAACCTCTGGTATCTGAGGCCCATCAACCTCTCCACCCTTCTCTTTGACATCTTTCACATGTTTTTCTTCTTCTTCTTCTTTTTTTTTTTACAAAAGGAGAGAAATAGGAAAGAAAGAATGAAAATTTTTTTTTATCCCCTGGTTTACTTCTTAAATGTTCTAAATAGTGAGGGTGTGGCCAGTCAGAAACTAGGAACCCAGAATTCAATCATAGTCTCCCATATTTATGGCAAGCACTCAAATCCTTGAGCCATCACCTGCTACCTCCATGGTAGCCAACAGCGGGAAGCTGGAATCAGAGCTGGCATCCAAGTACTCCCACAAGGACTGCTGGTATTTCAGGTGGTGTCCAGCCCATGCACCAAACATCTGCCCTTGCCCTGACTTCTATCAACACACCACCCATTATTCTTGAAATACATAGTTTCAGGTTTCATTTGTCTTACTACCTGTTTAACCTGAAGTATGCCCTCATACTTTTGTAGTCAAATCATGGTTTTTCTTAAATAATGTATTCAAATACTGCCTCTTTAGAATGAAGCTTTCTTTACAGCTCACAATAAATCCCCTTGCCTTCTCTGCTCTTCTGCACTTATTGCTTCTACTTTTCTTAGTTTTCTACAGCTTAGTTTTGTGTTTATACATGTTTCCACCATAAGTTACACAGATACTTCATCTGTCAGTTTTCCATTATTTTTTTTTCAGAGAATCACCAAATTTTCTGCACCTAGTAGATGCTCAATTACTATATATCAAGGATGGGAATTTAGCTTAGTGGTTAAGATGCCAGATGCTTGGCTTCCATATTATAGTATGTGGGTTTGCAACTTCCCATTGCTCCTGCTAATGCAGACTCTGGTAACCAGGAGTGTTAACTCAATGATTGTGTTCCTGTCCTTCATGTGGGGAGACCTGGGTTGAGTTCCTGACTTCCAGCTTTAAGTTTAGCCCAGTTAACGGAAGTTGTGGGCTTTTGGGCTGTAAACCATTGCATGAGAGCTTGTTATGTCTGTCTGTATGTCTGTCTGCCTGGGTGTTTCTGTCTCTCAATTTTATAAAATTAATAACAAATTGTTTATCGATAAGAAACTCCTTGTTCATTTGGTCAGTATTATTAATGTGTTGTTATGTATCAAGCATACCTAAAAATGTGTGTAAACTGTTCATTAGGGAACATATTTACAAATCTACCTGTCAAAAATATAAATTGGACACAAAGAATGAACTATCCTACCGTGCAAAAACATGAAAAATATAAAGTCTATTTTCTCTGCAAACTTGTGAGTCAGCCTTAGACAAGTATATAATTAACCCTAATATTTGTAGAATAGTCAGCAATTTAAACTGAGGAACAATTACTATTGGCAGAGAATCATAAAATTATAAAATATTTCATTAAATAGGTGATGTCTGAGCTTGGGCTTATATGGGGGAACAACAACTTCAATGGGTAGATTGAAGCTATTGAGGGATTCCAGCAGTGACATCAACCAACAAGAATTAGAGTCAGAAAAAGCTGTGGGCTGCTTAAACAAAATCCCTGCATGTAACAATTTAATAAGACATACGTATATATCATGCTAAACATTGATTTCTTTTTCTTTTTGAGATTTAAAAAAAAGCACTTCAGTCTTGGTTATGATGTGTCTGTTGCTATGTACATATTTATCTCAGATGAAAACAGTCTGCAACCCAAGTTTCTATATTTTTTTAAGGAATTGTTTATTTTTATTTTATTTATTTTTAAATTTATTTTTATTGGAAAGGCAGATATACAGAGAGGAGGAGAGACAGAGAAGAAGATCTTCCATCTGATTGGTCACTCCCCAAGCAGCCACAACAGCTGGAACTGAGCCTATCCGAAGCTAGGAGCCTCTAGGCCAAAAGCAGGGAGATGGATGGAAAGCAGGGCCACCAAGATAAGAACTGATGCCCAGATGGGATCCTCACACTTTCAAGGCAAGGACTTTAACCACTATGCTATTGTGCCAGACCAAGTGTCTATACTTCTTAAAGATTTCTTAAAGATAAAGGATTGAGGGCCCAGTGACGTAACCTAGTGACTAAAGCCATGCTGCAAATCCAGGATCCCAAATAGGCACCGGTTTGTATTCTGACTTCTCCACTTCCCTTGCAGCTCAATGCTTGTGGCCCGGAAAAGCAGTAGAGGACGGCCGAAAGCCTTGGGGTCCTACACCTATGTGGGAGACCTAGAAGAAGCTCCTGGCTTCGGATCAACTCAACTCCTGTCATTGCAGCTACTTGGAGAGTGAACCAGTGGACGGAAGATCTTTCTCTCTGTCTTTCCTTCACTCTAATTCTGCGTTTCCAATAAAAATAAATAAATCTTAAAAAAAAAGAAAGAAAACAAGAGCTGAAACCATCTTTAGACTTTTAATGAATACATTAAATACGCTTTCATTTGTGTATATTTGTCCTGACACTGGACAGCAGTGAGTTTGTATATTTAGAAACAAACCAACAAAAAAAAAGATGAGGCTATTTTGTCTCTGAAACCACATTTCCATTCACCCATGATCAAAAAAGGAATAGAATTTGCCAGGATGTCTGAAGAAACTGTGCTTGCATTTGTTTCTCTTCTCAGTGTCTCTTCTTTAATTTGAAACTGAGAAGGGTAGGCCTTGGACCCTATGGTTAAGATGCTTACATTTCTTACTCAAAAGAGTTCAACATTTGTTTCTGGCTCCCTGCTGATGCAGACCCTAGCAAAGCACACTGCTGGCTCTAGTATCTGTGTTGTTTCTAGCTATGTGGGGGACATGGATTGAGTTCTTGGTTCCTGGCATTAACCTTGTCCCAGGCTCAGTCATTGAGAACATTTCAGGAATAACTCAACTGATGTGTGCATCCTCTCTCTTTCTCTCTTTCTCTCTTCCTCCCTACCCCCTCTGTGTGTCTTAAATGAATAAATTTTTAAAAGTTTTAAGTAAAAGACGCAAATTGCTGGATGGACACTATATTGCAAACTAAAAATAGAAATTTGACCGCAGTTTTTTGCAAGAGCATAGTAACTACTGAGTCTTGTTCATAGATGAATTCTCAGATGCAGAAACAAACTCCAGGTTGGGTAAATTTCAAATCTGACTCATTAAATGACACATGATCTATGTTGCTAATGGAATTTTTTTCAGTATGAATGCTCAGATGCTGAGTAGGATGTTTCCTCTGAGCACAAGTTTTCCTGAGCAGTGACATTCAAAATGTCATTCCTAACACAACTTCTGCAGTGATCAAGGCTTGCACACTTGCAAAGTCTCCCCACATCTTCCACATTGGTTAATTTCTCCTGTCTTTTTAAGTTATGTGAAGGATGCTCTGAGATGGAAGGTTTTCTCTTGATCATGGGAAATTCACAGGGCCTCTCTCTAGCGCAGATGGTGCAGTATAAAGCAAATTTTATATTTCAGTGACATGCTTTCCCAAGGTCAATGCATTCATATGATTTCTCTTCAGTGTGAATTTTCTGGTTCCTTGTGACATGTGATGGATGAAGTATCTACTCACATTCCAGGAACTACAGGACTTTTCAGTAGTGTGGACCCTGAAGTGCTGGAGCAGGGGCCTCCTTCCTGAGGGCTAGGTGCTCTGCCAATGTGACCTGCCAGGTGTTACACAGACTGTCAGGCCTGCAGTTCTCACAGCTCCCAAGCCAGGCAAGTAAGGCAGAAATCACAAAACAGAAAACACTTAGGCTCCTCAGCATCAAAGTCTGAGGTTATTGGACCTGGCAGCACCATAGTTGGAGTTTAGAGGGGACTG
Organism: Ochotona curzoniae; assembly: GCF_017591425.1. Classification (NCBI taxonomy): domain Eukaryota; kingdom Metazoa; phylum Chordata; class Mammalia; order Lagomorpha; family Ochotonidae; genus Ochotona; species Ochotona curzoniae. The sequence goes on along the minus strand of NW_024464920.1, from coordinate 19,857,155 downwards.
TGCAAGTGTCGAGAAGAAGTCACGTCACGAGGTGAGAAGCAGAGAGCAATGGCTACACTTGAATATTAGCTATCACATTCCACTATCGTTTTATTTGTATAGGATAATGAAATCGTATAAGTTCAAACACTACAGAAATATCTAGTGTTTAGACTTGCAACCGGTAGAGAAATATTTCATAACATAATATTTGAGATTTATATCTAAAATTTTTATTCTTAGGATAACAATTATCTATATTTTTAAAGACTGAGATCAATGTATACAATGTCATTTTTCTTACTTAGTCCAATATCTTGAAACTATTTTCAGAACAGAAAACACAATCAATTTTATGTTTCTAATATGTTTACTTGCTTTGTTGCATTTATATGCCAAATAGAAACTAGAAAGATATAGGAAAATTATGTAGTGTCTCAGGTTCACCAGTGCATGGGAAATCTTTGAGTAAATTTGCAGAACTTGTTGTCTGAGGGTAGTTCCAGTCCTTCTGCTGCATGTCTTAAGCACCAAGCCCTGAGCTGAATTTCAGGCCCATGTTTGCTGCCTGCGGGGTACACGTGGCAGAAACTAATACACACACCGTATGCAAACCTCGTGTAGGTACCAAATACGTATCTGAAGTCTTCTGTGGCAATAAGATGAGAGCATGAGCTGTCAACTGCAGATTTTAGCTGCCTTACAGCATGGATCATGGTTAAAGCCATGAGGTTTGGCAGAATAAGCAGAAATGGATGTGGAATGGATGACAGCCCCAAGGAAAATACTATAGGATTAAAAGTGGGAGGATGGGAGAGTGAGGGAGAGAGAAACAAAGAAGGGGTGCATACTACTATAGAAATGATAAAATTAACCCTATTTAAATGTCATGATGATGATAAACTAGTTTATCAGTATATATGATGTAATTTTATCAAGGCATCCTTTATACCCTGAAATTCTTGTCTCTTACTTTTTCTAAATTTAGGAGTTGAATTAATGCAGAAAAATGAATGAACCCCTTGCTATCAGAATTGTCATTATCATTAGCAGAAGCTCAGGAAATAAGTTCTGATGACATAACAAGTTCACTCTCCAAGCTGGCTTTGTGAATTGAAAAAAAATCAGATTTCAATTAGATGGGACACTCACAAATCCATTTTAAATCTAACTAAATATATGAAGCATTAAGTAAATTTTATTCAGCACCTTTCTTTCTAGTGCCTAATTATTCTGAACTATGTTATACATTTTCACTTGTGTCTAAAGAACAATAAGTTTTTCTTTTTTCTATAAAGTTTAGATTTTTCCTAAAATATCTTTGATTATTTCTTTTAGCCTTCACACTTCACCTAATTACCATTTATAAAATGGCCTGCAGAATAATTTTCCTGAACTTACCTTTTCATGTACCTAACTCTATATTGGTACATCTTGTTACCATCATCAATACATGAGGCTTTTCCTGAGACATTTTTTGTATAGTGTTATTATAATGAAGAACTTAAATTGCAAGTATCTTCTCATTTCTAATGCTACATTTGGAGTTATTATTATAAAATGAAAGCTGAGTTTCTCTCCATTTACTTTCTTACATGTAATTGTCTAGTAAAAATTATCATTGGACAACTTTTAGGAGTTTTGATTTCCTGGTTATTCTGTTTGAGTCTTATTGATATTATTTATAGAGGTATTATATTTAAGCCAATAATGGACATGATACTTTTCCTATCTACACAAGTAATTCAAACCAATGGTATATTAAAAATGTTAATGATTTGGAATTTATTTTATCTATGTACAAACAGTCAAAAATATTGACGGGGACAGGTGTTTAGAGATGCCTGTTTGCTAATTGGGACACCACTGTTTCTTTGTAGAGTGTTCGGTTCAAGTCTAAGCTCTCCTTCAGATTCCACCTTCCTGCTAACGTGTACCAAGCAGTATCAGATGATGACTTGGGTATTTGGATCCAGGCTACCTGTGTGGGAGACTTGGATTGAGTTCCAAGTTCTTGGCTTAAGCCTGGCCCAAACCTAGCTGTGACAGACATTGGGGGAATGAACCAGCAGAAGTCTCTCTCTTTCTGCCCTTTAAATAAAATGTTAAACAAACAAAAAGCCATGTTGCCTATAAGAGAGTACAGCATTGCTAAAACTGTGATCAAGAAACTACTGAATAATCTATTTTTAAGAGCTGTTACCTCATTTTATGTATAATTGACCTAGCCATTCAGCAGCTATTTCTTGAGCAAATATTCACAGTCTAACTTGAACTCGTGGGAAATTTTATTTCAGCAGAAATAATTTGCTCAGTGATTTCCCTAAACCTTTGTTTATATTGGAAATTCTTCACAAAGCAAGAAATACTTTTATGCTAGTCACATCAAGCCTTTTACTCGTTTATCATGATCAGAAAAACTGCTTGACATTCACTCAAAATTCATCTCAACATAGAAGAAACCAAAGTTAAAAACAATCAAAATGCAAAACAACACTCGTTTGACCCTTTTTTATGACCAGCCCAAGTGTGAGTACACTTTAGTTTGTAGATAATTTGACAACTCTGGCTTGTAAAAAGACCACTTTAGTCATTATTCATTATCTCAGGGTTTTGATTTTCCTCTGTGATGACTAAAGGAGATCAATATCAATGTTATTATTTTCTTGTTCAAACTATCTAATTTTCTAAGCTGGATTTGGCCACCAACATGTTTATTTTCCTTTTTAAACCAGCTGTCATATCACCATTTATGCTGTTAACTCTGCTTGCTTTTAATTCACTGAAATATATTCTTCCTGAAGCTGAAAGTCTATTGTTTTTAAAGCTTAAATCATTAAGTTTAAAACAAAGCATGAAGACTTGTTTCTTTGACACAACTAATGTTAAAGAATCAAAAGTTTTGTATTTAAGAAGGAGGCTTTTTTGGTGAAGTTCAAAAAATTTTTTTTATGTGGACAGTTTGCAAAAAATGTTTTGCATTTTATAAAACATGTCATTACTGATATGAGCCTATATCCTAATTATGTAAAAGTAGCAATATTAAAGTAATTACTAATGCAATGTTATATTATTGGAATAAACTTCTGGGAAATAATATCTTTGCAGACGTTATAGAGGGAAGCTCTTTCATTATACACATGTAAGTTGTAGATACAAAAACATCTCAAGTGTGTGTGTGGGGGGGAGGTATAATTATCCAAGTTCATCGATGCACAAAAGAATAAAAAATGTTGAGGAGAAAATAGGTTATAAAATGCTAGAGAGATGATCTGTATGAATTTGTTTAGTTGTCAAAGGCAGCCAAAGTAGATGCACTGATGTCAGGAAACACGGGTCCAGTGCTTTAGAAAACAAGACTTGGAGAGAAATATGTACAGCCATATCTTCAAGGAGTTAATTTTATTTTCAGCATTTTCTAAGTTTAACAGACACTTGACATGTTTTCCAATTGTCAAGTGGTGTTTGGCTTCTTCTGGCATTCTAACTGTAGTCTTTCGAAATCTCCCTCTCGCTAGCTCACACGTCATGAGCTCTTGTTAAGTTTCTTTTGGTCTCCCAGTGACAGACCTGAATAACCAAAATGTAAAAAATAAAAAACCAAGACTCTTGTAGCTGGTTTCCTCAGGCCTTGTGCAGTGGAACATGCAGGATGTAATTAGCTTCTGTGACAGTTTTAATAAAAGTGGTATGAAACACAAGGGACACAATGCTAGCGGTTATTGCACCTCAAAAGAGGAGAAAGTGTGGCGTGTTACCTCCTGATTAGCAGCAGCTAGTTCTTCTTCCAGTGCAGAGACTCTTTCTAAAGAAACCCTCAGTCGCTCCCTTACCTAGAAGAAAAATCAAAATATGTGCAGTAATGTACAGCCCATAGATATTAACCTGTGCTGAACCTGTCAGTCACATCATTACAGATAATCATTTTGGCAAAGTACCAAAAAATATTTGCAGCTGTAACTGTTCAGAATGTTCAACCTGGGGGATAAAGTATAAAGACATTGTCACCTCATTATAACAAGGGATTTCCTTACAAGAAAATCCTTTTGGTGGTTCCTGATTGAACTTCCAGTCCGGTTGACCCATTTTGCTCTGAATTCTAATTCAAAGTAAGTGGAGACAAAATTTTAAAGTATATTGTGCTTTATTCAGGAAAACTATTGCTGATGAACCATTAAAATAGGGAAAATATACACCTCTCCACTTATTTAAAATAATATGTGATTTTATTTAGGATTCAGTATCTGTCTAAAAATGATTTGCCTAAAAGCAAAGGATTCCTAGAAAACATTCATTGTTGTCATGTTGTCAAGTAATTAGAGGTTACATTTTTTTAAAAGATTGCAAAGGGACCAATAAATCTGGGATTTACATATAGCTTCCATATTCAAAAGATTAAATCACCATGTATTTTGTAGGTCCCCGAAGCTGCCTATTTTGGTTTGGAAATAATGAAAATTTGTGAGTTTCACGAATAAGTGAAACTCAGAGGTCTCTGATGTTGTTTCTTAGAACTTCACAATTTTTTAATATTAAATGCATGGATTTCCAAATTATTTTGTATCAAAGGAACTTATCCTTTAATTCCATTTCCAAGAACTTTTTGAAGTACTCTCATATTTTTAGATTTATACAAAGACTCCTTATATCATTTACATTTAGCAAAAGCAAATATGTTCACAGGAGGTTTTCATTAAGTTAAAGTGAAAGAGTATAATAGCTTAGTCTTTCAAAAAGTCACTAAACTTTATATCTTCAGATTTTGACTAAAATTCATGATGAGTTTTTGGCATGTGTATTAATCCAGATTTCCAAAATGTTGACATATTTATACCATGAATGTGTATATTTACCATTATTATACTCTTATATACTTTGATTTTATTGACAGTATATTTTTGTGAACAATGTTTGTGTCACTAACAAAATTTAATTACAAATATAGGTTAGGCACATAAAATATATAAAAACCCAGATACATAACAGTTCTAAAGGTGGCATTATAACATTAGTTTCCATATAACGCACACACACACCAAGCCAGCAATGTCATATTAATCTAGAATTTAATTTGACATTTTTCTGAATTTCCACCATGTTTACTCAGCTGACTGAAAGCACTTAATATTCTGAAATAAACAAATAACATGTATGCTCAGGTGACCGGATGCACTTATACTCTGAAATAAATATTGAAAGCAAGAAATACATTTGAATAGGCTTTTTAACAAGAATGATATTCTCTGAAAAGTACAATATATACAAAAAGGTATTTTCAAAATATTCTCAAGATCTTTTATAATATTTAGCCGTAACAAGTTAACTGCTAAGAATTTATATCATTAGTAAATTGTTAATACAAATGCATAGAATATTCTTCAAACAACAGCTGCTTCAAAACTTTTTTTGATGATTTGATTTCTCTGAATAATCTTTTTTGAATTACATTGATAGAGACAAAAGAAACCATGCAAATGAGCTGGATGGCAGATATGCAGGATGCAGTTATCAATTAACGTGTTTAAAAAACACTGATATTTAAGGATAACTATAAAGTCTTATTTTCTAAAACAGCATCTGTAAAATACGGTGTTCTTACAAAATCTTATCTGGACTGATGGGAAGAGCATTGTGAAATGATCTCAGAGTAAATGAATGATGTCTCTAGACACGAAGCTAATCAGTTCAGACTTAGACTGCAATGAAGAGGTCAAGTGTGTGGTCTCATAGCACTCTCATTAACTGGGAAGATCGCAGAGGAACCATCCAAGTGCTAAAAGGAATGGCCTTATCCAGGTTTCGATGATGGTGAAGACACTGTTCTGATAGTCTTTAAACTAAAGCGAAAATCTAAGGAACTGCTCCAAACAGTTTTCTGTTTCCAAGTGGAGCATTTATTTCCTCTTTATACAGACCCTCAAGGAAATAAAAATCATTATGCTCATGAAATAGTATAAAAATGAAATAATTACTCCTCAGTAAATTTAGTATTCTACAAATTGAATTTTATTACCAACAAAATAAATCAGCGCTGTATTTCTAAGAAGAATAAGGCAATTTCTGCATGTATTCTGAATTTCGTTATATCAACGCACTATGGCAATAATGCTTGACTCACGTGAGGTCAAATCATTCTATTTTAAATTTTGACTCCCAGCAAATATAACTGTAACATGCTAGCTTAATCTTGAACTTACATCTGTTGGATTTACTAAAGAAAAATGCACGTGGGGTACAGGCACAAGGGAATAACCTTTTTACCATATATAGGATTCAATCATGTTACCTCGTCTATTTGGCTTAAACTGCATTGTTAGGGAGAAAATAAAATCATGGATGTGCCTACTGTTTTTTTTTTTTCTTTCTTACTGTTTTTTCATGAGCATTTCATGAACAGAAAGCTATAACTATTTTTATTTTCTTGCTGGATTTTGTGCTTATGTGAAACTATGTAGACAGTATAATATGCCACAAAAAATGCAGTTTCAGATTTAGCTAAGTATATGTACATAGCTGAAGCCTTTTCTTTCATTTTTTTCCTTAATGATTCAATCACATTCATGTAATGTTGCAATTCAATCTTTATATTTGAGTTATTAATTGCTTGAGAATTAGTCTGGCTCTGAAGTGCATTATTTTTATACATCTACAATATTTATTTTAATTAAATTTATTTTCTGTATAGGTATGAAAAATACCTAAAAAGAAAAATTTTCCTCCAAATCGTTTCAGGGTTAGAGTTTTCAACTCAAACGATTCAAATAAAACAACTTTCTAAAAAGGACAGGTGTGACACAGAGTGAAGATTCTCTGATACGAGTAACACACATTACAGACTGAAATTACGTGATGGCAGGATGTCATTTTGGCGACTATCAAGAAACAGCCCTAGGTCGCAAGTTCAATATTTAATGATAAGAATATCTCGGGATGCTTATATGTACTTAATACGTTAGAATTGTGTTTTTTGTGCATGTTCAATGTACTTTATCTTTTGTCAATGATTTCTAAATAACTGCAAAACACATAGGTAGCTCTGTCATTTCCTCTGGTTTACAGAACTGGGAAACATATCAAAAGGTGATGCCAAAGACACTACTGATGTTAGCTAATTGTAAAACTTTTGCCCTATTGCTAACTAGGTGTGTAAATAAGTGAGCATTGTGTTTGTCCTCAAATATTCTCAGTACCTTGCAGTTCATGTAGCCATTCATCCTCAGCTTTCTATGGAAGTGTTTTCTTGTTTCCTAGGCGTGATTAACTGTATCTGCTTCTATTATTCCTGTACGCATTTAACATTCCAATCATAACATTTAAATTGGAATATTACAATTTCTCATCTCTATGCCCCTGTCCTCACTGCTCCCCACTTTCACAAGAAGATACAAGTTATTCTTAGACAAATTGTCTGTATAGGTACTTAGGCAAATATTAGTATATGGATTACTAAATAAAATGCTGTTTAAATGAGCAGACTCAATAGTAATACCTTTTCTTAGCTTCAAAGTGTTGTCGAATGTTGAAATTCACTCATTAATAACTTCACTAATAATCCATGAGGACTTGCTGTTTACTAAGCATTGATTAGGAGCTTTGCATATTACATCATATCAGGTGCTTAGAACACTTCTAAGCTAGTTACTACTGTAAGGAGAGGAAATGCACGCACAGATGAGTTACTTGCCCAGTCCTGCTCAATTCCGAGATGTAAATTCATAACATTTTTTTCACTTAGGCTGTTGAATATTACTTCGTTGATAATTGCTTCAGTTGCCCCTAAACTCATGTATTTCCAGGCAATCCTGGCAAGTTAATTAACACCATTACAGCTCTGAGGGACATAACAGAGAATATTTCATCTACTTATGCTAAACTTAAAAAACTTTCACGTAATAAAGGATGGCTGGATGCAGTGAAACCACCTTTTTTTTCTCGCTAAAATATACTAGTAACTTAGGTTTGTCTTAAGTACTGCTCATTACCTTAATAAAAATCATTCTTTCATGCAAACAACCTTCGTATATGAGTGGTGCAGGAGTGTTGCTAAGGAACATCTGAAATCATACTGTGCTTAGTACCTTCACTTAAGATGTTCCAAACTGTTAAGTTTTCTGCAGAGAGGTAGTGGTCTTCCCATGGTTTGGGGTTCGTTCACTTCTTATTCCTCCTGCTTTGAAATCTGCTTAAAGCGCACAGAGTCACTCTTAGTAAGTAGATCAAGCTCCTTTTCACAGATGGACTTGACATTCTTGTCACTCAAGCAGAATTAGTCACAGCCCTCCTTGGGACTCTGTTGTATTGCACTCATCTGCTTTTATTCTCTGATATTGATATCCAAATCTCCAGCATTAAATATGAAGCATTCAATTAAAAGCATGGCTTATTTATCTTTGTGTGTAAAACCTCTGCGAAGGAGACTGACATGTGATAAATATTTTATAAATTCAAAGTCTGACAAATTCTTAGCAGTATGATTTTGTGATGAAAGAGGGACTAGATTCTACACATACCACAGGATCATTTGGTGTTATATTTAATAAGGTCTAAATAATATCCACTTATTTTATTCAGAATTATCCACCAAATGGTTATATTTCCTGGTTAAATGAAAACTATACATAACTTATTTTAATAAGCTAAATGAATTTTATTATTTTGCATACATTCCTAAATAATCTCCTGCTCTAAGGAGTTATTAAAGACAGATGATAAAAATGTATGTATTTAAATATTAAACAGAATAAAAATGCCTGCATGTTCAAAACCTAGGTATAACTGAGAAGTAATCCCTGGTTTTGATTTTAATGCTCACAAGTTGTCAGATACTTTACAGTGTGGTGTTCCAATTCCCACTCCGCTAAATCCGAAAGCTTCATTACGTTTAAAGTTTGTTATCTGAAGTTCCATAAAATTCAAATAATCTCATAAGCTTTTATAATCACCAAAGGTATTAACATCTTCTTGGCTTGTATATGCCAGAATTTACTTGAGTAAGAGCAAAGAGAGGCTTAGAGCTCTAAAAGCAGGTTTTTCTACTAATGCATTTTGCTGTTACATGTACAAATTCTTAAACGTATATTTGAAAGCAAGCCATTAGAGACCTAAAAATTTGGATGTATGAAAACTAATGTACGCCGCCTTTGAACCTCAGTGAAGTGTCTCTTTGATAACAGACTCTAATTTTGACATCTATAGTCATGCATGCCAGAGAACGAGGAGAGAGAGGGACAGTGGGAGGGAGGAAGAAAGTTGGCAGAAGACTGACTGAAACATATTAATCATGGCAATCTGGAAAAGGACCACATGTACCACAATAAAAGTCTAATTTTGATAAACCATGGATGCAGAAGTATTAAAAAAAGGGAACATGGTAGTGAAATATTATCAATATATACCAAGTAATCCATTTTGTTCTCAAATGATTTTTGATGTAACTCCAATGTGATCCTGTCAACTGACTCACTGCAAGGAGTCAAGAAAAGAGGCATGGTACTAACACCAAAGTCTAGGAAGGTCTGCATTCTGTTGTCTGTACTGTACCTTTTCATCCAAGGCCTTGTGGTGCTCAAACAAGGATTTCAGTGCCTTAAGAACCTCAACTTCACTGGACACTCCCGAGGGAGACTGGGCTTGCCGCTTGACCACCGTCATCCTCAGCGACCTTTCATGTCTTGACACAAGGCACTCCAAGTGCTCCAATAACAGCTACGGAGGTAACAGAAAAGGTGATTAATTTATGGTTTCTAGTTACCAGCTTTTATAGATGCCTACTGCCTGAAAATATGACACACTTACCCAGTAACTTTCTACATCCTCATGTTGAAGTGCACATACCAACATAGACTGCCAAAATATTTTTAATCTGTTTATTAAATCCAGTTAAGATAATTACATTTCAATCATTTAAAACATTGCTGAATTAAATATTTAATGCAAATGTTATACATTATTTTAGCAAATTTAATACTGCCAGTATGGATCTGATAGAATTAGAATACTCAACAAAATATTTATGATCCACTATGTTGCTATTAAAGAGTGTTATAATATATGAGATTTTTAAAGAAAACATACATATATTGAAATTAAAATTTTATTTCGTTCACATAGGATATTTAATTTTTTTAATAATGTGAGCAATCATTGTGATACTTTGCATTGGAATAATAATCATATGATTTTATTTATCATCCTTAGATTACATTTTAAAAATATGAAGCTGAGTGGATTATAATGAGACGAGCAATAATCAACTTGTGAAAAAGAATTTGGGAAGTGATTTTTAAATTGCCCCTGTTGGATTTCACACGCCCTACAGTGCGCTCTGGCTCTGTCACGGCAAGGCAGAGTCCAGTGACAAGTTTCCAGGCTGTGGTATCTAATATACTTTGATGTTTGCTGAATAATTTCTGCATCTAAATGGGTTGTGAGCTGGGATTTCATGTTTCTTTTCATTTTAGAGGTAATACTGATGTGAAAAAGGATAGCTAAATAGCAACTTCTTGGTTATTGATAAATATTGCAGTACTACTAGTGAAGAACTAACACTACTGGTAGGTTTTGTACAACATACAGAAAATTGAGTATCACAGAGTAATAAGTGGTATTTATGCAAAACAAGGGCAAGAATCATACACAAGCTACCCCAACAAGGGGGAAAAGCTCATATAAGATACTGGAGGTAAGAGAAGTAAAGAACAAAATATTGTTTCTAGATGTTTTAAGTCTGTAATTTTAATGAAAAATGTTGCTTTTCCCATTGTAACTTATCAAATAAAAAGTGGAACTTCAGTGTAAGGTATTAGTTTTATAGTTTTACATCTTTATGGCTTAATATGTACTTATTTAAAAGGCACAAACATTCACGCGTGTGCGCACACACACATTATCTTCCATCTCTTGGTTCAACCCTAAGGCAGTACACAGAGCAGGGCAAGGCCTAATCCAGATCTCTGCCATGGGTGGCGTACAAGTTCCCGACCCTCATTTGCTGCATCAGCAGAGAGCATGAACAGTGTAGTCAGGACCAGTGCTCAGGGTCCCCATCATTTGGGTCATCTTGCACTGCTTATCCAGGCGCATTAACAGCAAGCTGGATCAGAAGTGGAGTAGTTGGAAACCAACCAGTGCCCATATGTGATGCTGGTGTCATAGGCAGTGGTTTTACCCACTGAGCTGTAGTGTCAACCCCTTCTATTATTATTATTTTTTAGTTTTAGTTTATGTGTGTGTCACTTCAAACCCTCCTGTTTCAACTTATTAAGGGGATTGGCATGAACAAATCCTGCTGTATTTCTTCTGTGCCATATGGAATCTGAAAGCTAAAAAGGACATCTGTTACTAGTGACTGCTGGAATCTTATGATTGCGTCCTTTACTTTTGGCAAGTGTCTCACATCACAAGTTCTACCTTTCCAACACATGGTATAATCCCCCCCATCCCAGCTGCCATTCATTGTGTCAGTCTTTGCTTTGCAAACTCTTCTAATCATAACAGCCTACTTTAGTTTTTCATTCTGCCAAACTGTTGCCTATGTTGGAGTACCTTAACTTGGCTCCTTATTTTGCCAGCTCTTTCTATTCTGCCTCAACTTCAATAAAACTCTCTTATGAGGCATTCCCTCACTACTTAATGCATAGAGGAGTAGGTCGTTCCTCTTTCCTGTCTTTGTAATCCTCATAATCTAGCATGATGTGTAACTTTCAAAAACAGCGCTATCTCATTCAGTTCCTTTTGCTGGATGATGAGCTCTGCCAGGTAAGCACTGTGTCCTTCTTGATCCTTTCCATCCTCTCTGTATTTGGGTGTCAGCTCACCTCCTGTCATCTGCAAGCATGCAAGACGTATTGGTTGAGTGCATTTTAAAAGTGAATGAATGAGGTAAATTTTCCTGTGTACACTCTATGTTAAATCTGTGGCTGTGATTAATTGGCATCATTTCTCAAAACTATATGGTATACAGCCTTATAATCTGCATGCATATTTCAGCTAGGTGACACACTTACAAAGAAACAAGATTTATAACAAAATGGCAACTGGTTTCCCTAACTGTAAGATGCAGATCTTTGGTTAATTAATATAGTAATTCAATGAATGTCTGAGCCTGATATTGCAAAGTACAATAAGGATATAGAAATAAATAAGACAGAATGCTTAGCCTATGTAAAAAGGAGCATGATGTATGACACAGAGAATCTATTATGGACATCTGTTCTGAGACGGCTCTTAAACCTTTGGATTATATTCTTTACTCTTGGTGAGTTCTTCACATTGTGTATTTTCCCCCTCCAATAGAATACAAAATCTGTAATTCTCAGTATTCTATGCCACGTAACCTCTAGTAATTCCAGAGCCATGTGAAAAAAAAAAAAAGATCCTCCTGAAGAGTTTAGCTGTGTGGAGAGTTATAGAGGGATAAGGAGAGACAGGGAGAGAGAGCTTTTATCCCCAAATGGCCACAATAACTAGAGTTGGGTTGATTGAAATCAGGAGCCAGAAGCCTCCTAAGGCTAATGAGCCAGAAAATTAATTAACATGGAGCTAAACTGGAGTAAACTGGAAGTGGGACAGTCCAAACTAGAATCAGATCTCCAATCTGTTGGTTCATTCTCCAGTGGTCCTAACAGCTATGGTTGGGTCAACAAAAACCCAGAAGCAAGGAGCTTGTTCTCCCACATGTGTGCAGGAGCTCAAGGACTAACAGATTTGAACTAGAAATTGAAAAGCCAGGACTCAAACAACACACAGAGGGATAACAGCACCACAAGTGGCAGTTAAACACACTACATGACTACACCACAAAACCACAATGTCAGCCCCCATGTTCAGTGTTATTTTATGTTTTATTTAGCTCAAAATCACTTTGACTATTCTAGGTCTTTTGTGGTTAGCTTTAGTTTAGCTGTGCTTTTCTAAATCTGTAAATAATTGCAGTAAAGTTTCTGAAGGGTGTTGCATTGGCCTATAGATTGCTTTAGGTAATATAGACATTTTAATTATATTAATTCAAACACTTGTATTTTCAGTATTTAGAATATAAGCACACAGTAGCAGCAAACATACATTTGTTGAATGAGTAAAGAATGCCAATCAAACACCAGTTTGTGTCACATTTGTTTGTAGGCAACTATTCTTCAAGGCAATGATAATCTGCGATCTGACTGGAATAGATTTAACACAAGTAATGATTACTTAATATCAAAATATAGTACATTCTTTCATGATACATGGAGGTGTAGCAGAGACTTAAATAATCACTTGAGCTTTCTCAAAACGGAACATCTGTGATGTTACGTTCATGGACTGATAGATCATTTTGAAGAGCATGAAGAATTTAACAAATGGTGTGCTGGGTGCTTTGAACGGCATTGAACAGTTTAAAGAAAAGTAACAGAAACATAGGATTTTAAATTGTAGGTCAAGGATTATAGAACTCAGGGTTGTCTATGATTTCTCATAATAGCATCTCATTACAGACTAAACAGAAAGATGAACCTGATCAAAGAGAGGTCACTGAATTACAATGTGTAATGAAATTCATAGCCTTTCCAGGTGTCTTAAAAACTTCATATTCATCATGGTAAAAAGTTCTCCCAAAGACTAGAAAAGGAACATTTGAAAAGATTTTGGTGTTCCTAAGTTGCCTCTTTACATCAATCCCCAATGAGTTTCCCTGCCTCCTGGTGAAGCCAGTCCTATTTACCTTAACTAGCACATCATGACTTGCAGCAGTCACTTCGAAGAAGGAAGTTGCTTCTCTTTCTGTCCCTTCCTGCACACTCCTCCTTCCCTCTAGACTTATAACCAGAGTATGAACGGGTAAATAACCACATCTAACCTGAGAGGATTGTTTTACAAATCAAAAGGCTTGTGAGATCTTGTCAATTTTATAATCTCAGAAATTTGGGAAAACATGTAGAAACAGATACTCACAGTTCTAGAATAAGCAGGAAGAAGCAGTTTGGCCTGGAGAAATTAATCATTGTAATCCTATTGTAGTTATTAAATAATTGAACTTTCACATCAAACAGCAAGGAGTGATTCTAACTGCATGCCCCAGTGGTTAACAGTAATTTGAGTATAAACTGTGTGGAGGCCTAAAAAGTGAATAAGTGTCAGTAATATTTTGATTCAAAGATGGAAGAAGGAAAGCTAATGATGTATTAAGTTTAAAATGCTGAGTTGAACTTACCTACAAGCTGTTTCCTTGCTAATAACCAAAGCAACACTCTTTCTATCCAGGATTTGAGAAATTTATTGATAAAAGCAAAATTCAGAACCTAAAAATCCCTGTAACAAGGGAGCTTACTAGATAAAGGATGAAAATTGAAGAAGCATGGTCCTAAAATGAACCCAGAGATCTCCCTAGGATGATAGAGTTCTACAATTACAGGGCTTAACTAATAGCTCCGAACCGCCTGAGCTATAGTAGGTGTGGTTACTGTAACCAGCACAATAGTTTGAGCCACTGTTATCTTTGTAATGCCTAAGACATTGATGTTTGTCACATTAATATCATAACAATTATAATAAAACTGTAGATCTAGCATACTTAAGTCTAACTTGAATGAAGGGTTTCGGTCTCCTGTTATGGTCTTAGGCAGATAGTTCAGGGTCATAAGCTTGGAAGCCGTAACTTCCCCACCTCTGTGACACTTTCTGTCCACCTGTGAGTCTGGTGATGCTCATCTATCATCTGGAACCCCAGACAGGGCAGTATTGCATTGTTACACAACCACTCCCCACTGAAGCCACCATCAATGCCTGTGATAGGACAGGCTTGCTCTCTTGGTGGCTTGCACTCCAACTCTTGGCCTCGCTAGAACCTGCTTGCTCTCAAACTTCTTACAAACAGACTCTGAGAACAGAGGTAGCCCCTGAACATGGCTGACATATGTCTGTATTCCTCACCCTCTGTTCACTGCTTGGGCAGGACAGTAATGATGTTAATGCTAAGCTTTGTAGTTCTAATCTGTGTACCTTCGAGAGTTCCAGGAGAGGTGAGGCCTAGCAGTAATGGAATGTGGGCAGAGAAGCCAGGAAAAGCTGAATGTTCATTGCTACATGTCTCTTAGGATAATTTATACTGCTGAGGAAGCTGGTCTTCTGTTTAATTGACAGATTTCACAGTAATGACCATTTGTTCTTCTCGGTTTCAATTCAGACTGGATTGCCATGGTGACTTTTGATTTGCTAATTTCTAGTGGGCACTGCCATTGCCAAGCTTGGTTAATAAAGACTCCTTAATCCTTCCTACACTTGTCTGGTGTGAGCCCTCTCACACCCCACAACACTCCAAATCCCATACATGTCATGGTTACCAACGCTGCTCAGTGTCTTTGCTGCCATTGTATTTGACAGGTTGACAGACAGCATCTTACGGCTATTGCACCAGAGTGGCCCTAACATGGACTGTCTGATTTCCTTGTGTGTGACAGCCTTCTGCATTGGAAAGCATTTTCAATATTCAAAAGGATAAAATGATTCTCCTGTAAATACCAATCTGATTCCCTTTTCATTAGGCATTTGCTCACTGGGCACAAAAGAGTGACTATGGTTTCAGGGATAGGAATTAACCAGAGATAAGACAAAATGGCTTGTCATCATTAGGATTGCTGAATGGCCAAGCTTCCAGCTGCAGTATGAAATCTGAACCTCTGACATGACACATTACACCTAGGGAACAGCTAGTCACCTTGATGCCAGTGTACGACATTTAACCCTTTCTGTCACTGAGGCAGTTTTTTCTCTGAGGAACAAAGGTTTTTTGGCTTTTTTTTTTTTCTGCATGTGGACTTGCTTTAATGGCTGTACTTCTACCTGAAATACCAGCATATTGGATTTTTGTTTATTTACAGTCATGTTATAGTACACATTTCTATTGACTTAAAACCCCATTTTACAGGGTCCGGTATGATGGCTCAATTGACTAATCCTTCTCCTGCAAGCATCAGTATCGCATATGAATGCTGGCTCATGTCACAGCTGCTACACTTCCAACTTTAGTATACGTGCTGTCGAAGGGAGCAGACTGCTCTGCTTCCTATCCAGCTCCCCGATGGCCTGGGAAAGCATTTGGAATCCCTTGTCTGTATGGGAGAGCTGGAGGAAGCTCCTGGTTCAGCTCTAGACATTGTGGCCACTTTGGAGTGAATCATTGAACCAGAATGGAAGACGGTTCTTTACTTGTCTCTCCATCTCTGTAAATCTGCCTCACCGATAAAAATAAATGAATCTTAAAACAACTGCAACAACAACAAAAACCCCTCATCTTACAGTCAAAGCAGCAACATGACAAACGAGTGCTTTCAGGAATTCGTGAGTTCATCAAACTTTCCCTCATTTGTGGAGTAAAAGATTTTGTAGAATGATTAAATTATGCAAGAAGGACACTTAATTCAAGCTGAGAGGTAGTAAAATGCTAGGTTGGGTAGTTACTTTCCAGAAATTAGCACATGCTCATAATTAGTAAATGAAGTAAGGTATAGTTTCATTCCTGGAATACATATGAATCCATATAAATAGACCCTGAAATAAAGATCTGAAGTGGAAATTTATGATCTCTAAGATCTTTTGAACAGTTATAGAAAGAAGGATATTTTTATTACATGCATGATATATTCTATATTCTGAGTATGTGTATGTCTAGCTACATAAACATATTTAGAGAGAAAATAAATTTTTCTAAACATACATATACATACATATGTGAGAAACTAATGGGCAAATCAATGAACATAAAAATCATGAAAATACAAATAAGATACATTTATTTTGGTGAAAAATATTTTAAAACGCATATGTTTTCTTCCCAACTTTCCATAAACTTTTTAAAAACTAGTATGCATGGCTTTGAAAATTCTTTGCACTAAAATAAACTTTTAAAAAGCTGAACATTTAAGTATTTGAGAATCAGAGACAAAGAGAAATAGACATCCCTCCCTGGTTTACTCCTTCAACACTCTACACAAAGGGGAAACACAAGAGAAAGGTTCCCACACAGGTGGCTAGGACTTAACCCTGCAACACTTGTCTGCTACCTCTTTGGTTTCTATTGGAAACAAAACAGAATTAAGGGCCAGGTTCTCTGAGCAGTATAAAAGTTGGGTGTCTTAACAAGTATCCAAATGGCTGCAGCATCCACAGCTGGGTTGATCCAAAGCTGGGTTGATCCACAGCTGGGTTGATCCACAGCTGGGTTGATCCACAGCTGGGTTGATCCACAGTGGTTGATCCAAAGCTGGGTTGATCCAAAGCTGGGCTGATCCACAGCTGGGTTGATCCATAGCTGGGTTGATCCACAGCTGGGTTGATCCAAAGCTTCTTGAAAAAAATGATGCTACTGTATGAGTACCCTGACTCAGCTACTATGAGTCAGTCAAGAATAAAAAAAAAAAAAAAAGACTTTTTTGAAAAAATGAAGATAAAAACAAAAAAAAAAAAATTAAGACATTACATGTATCAAAAACAATACTGAAAGGGCTTTTGATCTTGTAGTTTGCATAAAGATTGCCTTATATTGAAAAGAACATACAATATTTGTCTTACTTTGGGATCCTTAGGTTGCAAATGGTAGATTTTTGTTCTTTTTAATGGCTGAGTAGTATTCCATGGAATAAATATACCATGGTTTCTTTATCCAGTCCCCTTCTGATGGTCATCTGTGTTGTTTCCACACCTTTACTATTGTAGACTGTGCTACTGTAAATACAGACTACAGATCCCTTTCTCGTATGTAAAGTTCATTTTCTTTGGATATATTCCCAGAAGAGGGATAGCTGGGCCATGTAGTAGGTCAACTTTTGATTCTCTAAGCACTGACTTTCATAATGGTTGTACTGGTCTACACTCCCACCAAGAGTGAAGGAGGATCCCTTTCTCCTCACATCCAGGCCAGCAGATGTTACTGGCAGAGTGCTGAATGTAGGTTAGTCCCATTGCAGTTAGGTAGAACCTCAATGTGGTTTTCATTTGTATTTCCTTGACAACTAGAGAAACTGAGCTGTCTTAGTATATTAGCCATTTCAGTTTGTTGTTTTTTCTTCACCCATTTCTAGTTTGTTTTGCTGTTGTTGAGTTTCTGAAGCTCTTGTAAATCTTGAATATTAGTCTCCTATCAGGAATACAGTGCACAAAGATTTTGTTTTTCCCTCTATCTTGGTTGTTTTTTCATTTTCTTGATTATTAGCTTTGCTATACAGGGATGTCAGTAGGGAAGAAGGGAGTTTGAGTGTGGGAAGGGAAATCCCAGAGCCTATCAAACTGTATCATAGAATAATAATAAATAAATTTTTAAAAAGAAAATGCATATAAATATTTTTTAGATGAAGTTCATGGAGACTTAAAAGATGATTCTTTGGCTGGTGCTCTGTCATAGTAGGTTAAATGTCGCCCCGAGGTGTCAGCATCCCACAAGGGTGCCTATTTATGTCCCCATTGCTTCATTCCAATCAACTCCCTGGTTGTGGCCTGGAAGAGTGGCAGCAGATGGCTCAAATTCTAGGCCTCCTATAACCACATGGGATACCCAGAGGAAGTTCCTGGCTCCTGGCTTCAGGCTGGTTTGACTCCAACCATTGCAGCCATTGAAGGGTCAACCAATGGAAGGAAGATTATTCTGTCTCTGCCTCTCCTCTCTAAGTTTGCCTTTCAAAGAAAAATAAATATTACAAAAATATTATTTTGATGTAAATTTTGATGTATTATTTTGATGTAAAACATTTTGAAATCTATGCATATAAAAGATTTTCAAATAAATACATTTGGAAAATATCTTCAACTTGTGTAGGAAGAGGCTAGTCAGAAATCCAAGTCTGGATATCTATAAATATTGTCTTCTTGAATTATAAATCATGCATAATAAATCCCTCTCTTCCTTTCTTTATTATCTTTGTTATGAAGTGTGCTATTAAAATATCCTTCCATAATTTAAATAATAGTAACATGCGTATATATACATAGACTTTATAAAGAATTGAATATGGTATGATCACAAAATTACTAACGTCTTTTGAATTCATTGATTTAGTTTTACAATTTTCTTCATTATTTTCAATATTCTAACATGAAAAAACCAAAGGTAAAAAAGGAGAATTTTTTTTTTCCTTGTAAATGGCAGGTATCTGATTGTATCTGACATCTCTTAAAATAACTTCTTTTTTTCAAAATAAAAGCTAAGGGCATGGCAAGGAATATTTCAAGTGTAATTAAGTCTTATCTTTTAAGTTAATTACCCATGAGATTAAATTGCAGATTTATTATAGATCACGACCTGTATGATTGGATCTCAAAAAAATAACATCTTTTTTAAGGTCATATGATGGTTAATATTCTAAAACATAACTAACAGTTGTTGGGAAGTAGTGCATCCTTGTCCCATCAACAATACTTTTTTGAGATCCTCAGCCACAGAAATGAAACAGTTCCAGCAGCAGTACAACACAGTGCACCCTTTGAAGTCACAGGTTCTAACCAATAAAATCTTGCATTCTCCTTTACATTTCTGTAATTCATAAAAATTTGCTCAGACATGGCCTGTTCCTTTGATCCATCTGTGTATGTTGAAATAACTCCAGGAATGCATTTTCTGTCAAATTTCATTTACTTTGATTAAACATTACTATAGAAATTTCAGGAACAATAAATATTTTGTTAATATTTTTCCTACATTTTTTCAGTACAGACATATTAAACAATAAGGCATTCTTACGTGTGAAATAGTCAAGTTTTTTGAAATTTCTGTTGTTGTATAATGATGAATAATTTTAGGATAGCTTAACTTAAGAGCAACCTCCAATGACTAATTTTATCCATTCACTGTTACTTTGGGGCTGGGGAACCAAACATTTCTTGCATTGACAAAGTGATAAATACATGGTTATAACTTTTACCTCTGCAAATATAATAAAGCCTTAGCATATTACTTTTCACACAATTGAAAGAAAATAAACGAGCACAAATTTAGACATTTGGGCAAATTTTGTTCATATGTCACCCTTCTGCATCACATGTGATTTGTGGAATGATACACAAGTGTGATTGTTTAAATATATGCCCTGTGGTCACGACAAGAAACCGACTCTGAGCATGTCACATATAAGCAAGGTATTTTGTGGCAAGTTACTTTTTATTTTAGTTTCCTCCCAGGAATCAAAGTGATAGTGAAATAGCCAGGATATAAAGTGAGTTGAAACATGAAAAACATTTCCAAATTATTTAACACAATATATGTTAGATACGATATCATTAGTAATTATTATTCTTTTCATTAGGTAACTTATTCAACTCCTACTGATACTTCTATTTTTGATCTTGGAAGAATATTCAATTCTTTTAAATACAATGCAAGAGGGCTCTTTCTGATCTATCACTTTTGATGAAACTCAAAATTAACAAATGTCCTTATTAGTTAATGAGTTGTTTTCATCAACTCTCTTTTAGTTTTATTTATCACAATTCATGAACCCAATCTGGAAACAGTAAAACAACAAAACAAAACAAAGAAGCAAACAAACGAACAAAAACCCCAAACTCTAGCAACTGAAATACTAATTCTGCTTTAAAATTGTTTACGGCCTAGCATCAGTTAGAATATTTTTAGATGTAAGAAGTAAATACTATTTTAAGTACTATCTTCTTTCATAACTAATATGCAGATGTTCAGAGCAAAAAGAAAAAAATAGAACATATAGAAGGAAAAATAATTTTAGAAATGTATAAAAGTGTTATGTTTAGCAAATACATTTTAGGAAAACAAGGAGAATATATATGATGATCAGCTCTGAATATTTTTTGGTAGGATGGAAGGAGGGCAAGAGGGTTACATAACTTCAGAGGTTGTAGGTTGTTATATAACCAAAATACATGAGGGAAGTTTCATAAATCTATTTGCTCAGAAATAATCAACAACACAATTTCTTTGCATCAGTGAATTAGCATGGTGAAAATAGCTTTTGGATTTATTTGTCATTTCAAGGTGTCTATTGTTTCCACCCAATGGCTTTAATTTCTGTTAATTTCTATTCCTAAAGGAATTTCATATCCCCCACACCCGAAAATGTAGATTCCTGAATCATTGCTTGCAGTGACATCGGACGTGCTGTCTTTATTACAAAAGTGCTTTTGCAGGTGCAAAAGCCACAGGAATTTAGGCTTCCTGGGGTTTAATATGATGAAAATTGTGTGAGTGCTACTGCCAAAAGTCTCCCAGTTCTATGAAATTAGTAATAATTAGGAGAGAATGACGGCTCCCCAACAGCCATCTGATTCTTAGAGGAAGTTCCCTGTAAGCTGCAGTAAATCCCTGTATCTTTCATGGCTATTATTGAGAGGGCCCCATTGCTGCCCTCTGGTTACAGAGGCTCAGAATTTCAGCAGCTGTCCCTAGCCTGCTCAGCTATTTACTGACTCTGGTTGCTGGCAAGTTATCTGGTCCTTTTTGAGCTCACGTTTTATCTATAAAATGGAGATAATTTTAACACTTCTTTCGTAGGCATATAAACAACTATAAAAAGAAAGGCTACATAAAGAGGAAAATACACCCACGATAAAAGAAAGTACATTTATGTGAAGGCTATTTGCAAATCTATCTAAAGGTTCATATTTCTTTTATTCTCAGCTTCCTGTTTTGGTTTTTATATTTGGCTGTGCTGCATTACATGTGAAAATAGAGCAAATAAAGGCTTCAGAATTAACATTTAAATTTGTGAAATGGGGCCAGCATTGTGGCACAGATTAAGCTGCCTTTTGAGAAACTGGCAGCCCGTATCACATCACCACTTCAAGTCACAGATGCTCTGCTTCCAATCCAGTTGCCTGCTAACATGCTTGGGAAAACAGCAGAAGATGACCCAGTGACTTAGGTCCCTGCCATTCGTGTAGCCGATGGAGATGGATTTGCATGTCCCATAACAGCCTTGGGCCTGGCCTATCCCCTATTATTGGTGCCATTTAGGAGTGAGTCAGCAGATGAAACATCTCTGTTACTCACCTTTCTCTGTGTCGTGTGCTTCTCAAGCAAATAAAATAAATCTAAAAAGAGTAGTAGCATTGATCAGGAAAAAATTCATTAAAAAAAAAGCTTTGCGTTTGCTTGGAAATACAGCGCTAAATTGAAATCAAGAGTGAAAATAAAATCTACAAAGACAGAAACTGAGACGTCCTCCAATGCCCGATAGGACCTATACCGTCCTTGTTACTGCCTATCGTGGCAGTTTATGTGAGTAACTGGTTCAGCAAGGTCTTAGCGTAAATCAGTCTATGATATGCATATGTGTGAATTCTTTAGCAAAAAATAAGCCCCTAACGAGGAAGAACACAAACTGAGTGTGAACATAAAACCATATAAATGCAATTTTATCTGATTAGAAAAACACGCTCACAGTGTGTGGAACTGTATTTTTATATCATTTTAAAGACTAGCATAAAATGAACATGGCACTAAGTACAGCTGTTTAACATTAATCTTATAAAGGTATAACATTGAAAAATATTTTTCACCTATTTAATATTGAAGTTGAACTTATGTGAATACAGTAGTTTTTCTTCTAGTACAGAAACTACACTCACTAAAGGACAATCTGACATTGCAAATATTTGTAAACTTTACTTTTTCTTCTAAATCAGAAAATACACTGTCTTTGATCAAATTATGAGTTTAAATATTGTATGGCATATCATGAAACTGATAAAATAGAGGGATTTGCACAAGTATAATGCAGCAAATTTCATGATTTTCATGTAATTAGCTATCAGAATAGAATTTACATTAAATATATTGTTTAAAATATGGAGATATGTTTTATTGCTTTCCTTTTTTAACACTTTTCCCATTTTATCAATAAATATTCTTTTAGAATGAGGTAAGGATCAAATCCAGGCCACCCTGTCTGGAAACCCTATCATCAGAACTCCTGTCTTCTCTCCCAATTTCTCATTCCCTCTCTGTTTCCAGCCTCTGAGGGATTGCGCTCCCCACCAAAACAATTTTTGAGCATTTGAAACCCATTACTGAAACACAGCCCATCTTCGTGAAGTCCAATAAAGTAAAAAGCCAGAAAGTACACGGATATTTTGTGACATAGTGTTTTAGAAGCTGACACTATCACTTAGGCTTCCCATCTTGAGTTGTGTAGGGTAGCCTCCTTTAAGCTGACTATGCATTGCTGTCTGCTTAAAGTGCTCCCAAAGTTTAGAAATTCTCATCTTTCCTTTCCGTGTATAAACTAGATGCCAGTTGCTAAGTTACAGATAAAATTCAATGCAAGAAGAGGCAGTATGGTACTTACCCTTGTATTGTTTCTTTCAGCTTTAAGTTCAGAAATTTCTTCTTCCTTTTCAAGAAGTTGTTCCCTGCAGGCATTCAACTCTTTTGTCAGTGCAGCAAATTCCTGGAAGAGCAATAGAAATATTTGAAGATATGTTGAAGATAGGACAAATCACTTCAAGTAGGAAGAACAAAATGTAAAAGCTGCACTGCTGGATGAAAAGCACAATGAGAACAATATCGTCATTATCAAATTATTCTGAGTTTTTGAAAAGAAGGCTGATCCATGGTACTTATCATTGCATTTTATTATAATATGCTGCCTTTACGGAAATAAAAATGGTAAAAATGAATCAAATACATCATACTGAATTGAACATTAATACCTTATTGCTATTTGGTCTGACTAACTTTGTGAACAGATCCCAGGATACTACACTTTCTGTTCTGCTCAGAATAACAACACAAAATCTTGCTGAAAGTACTACTTGGAGATTAAGAAACTTGCTAACAATATGGGCCTGGTATGGTAGACTAGCAGCTGAAGCCTTTGCCTTGCACATGCTGGGATCCCATATGGGCACCAGTTCTAGCCCCAGCGGCCTCTTTTTACATCCAGCTTCTTGCTTGTGGCATGGGAGGGCAGTCAAGAATGGCCCAAGGCCTTGAGGCCCTGAGCCTGTGTGGGAGACCCAGAGCAGGCTCCTGGTTCTTGGCTTCAGATCAGCGCAGCTCTGGCTATTGTGGCATTTCTATCAGTAACAAACAGAACTCATCCTCATGGTGCTACATGAACCAGTGTTAGCTTCTTGAGGACACTACCAAGTTGGAGATGAGCTCTCTCAGACCAGCTGCTGACAAAGCCAGCCTTCCTCATCTGTTCCACAGATTTCTCTTTCCCTTTTCCAGCTTTCTATCTTCTCATTTCCACTTTTTCTATATATTTCAGATCACACCACTTCTAAAGCATCAACTATTATTGTTAATGTTCTCTAATATCTCACTGCATTGTTTTATGACAAAGAACTTTGTGTTTATTTTCTCCAAGCAAAACCATGAACCTTATTTATTTTATACGCTCTGAACTCTGCATAGTTCCTGAAAGAAAATCAGTAGACATTCATTAAGTCCTTGTTAAAGCAATAAATGAATGGCATTCTTCCCTAAACTTTTGACAATAACATCAAAATGTTTAAGTAGTATCATTAGATTTCTTTTTGTGAGTAAATAATTTTAATGTGCATAACATACAGACATTATATCCTTTTTATATCATATCTTCTTTTTTTCGGTCCATATCTAGAACACACTAGACCATATTCTGAAAGCAATGGTATCTTTTTATGCCTTATTTTATTGCCTTTGTGAAGTGATGCAGTGATAATATAAAAAAAAAATGCCAAATCCAAAAAAAAGTATTGAGGACAGGTACCAGGAGGGAGTGCTGCCACCTCTCCCACCTTTTGCCCTCCACTAGCCACTTCCCTGCCAACATGGCTGAGGACCAGACTGGATATTGAGAATAGGGGCTGGAATCTCACCAGCTCCCTTTGCTGCACGCAGTGCTTGCAGGCCTATGTGCTGTTAGGACTAGGAGGGGAGCTGCTGTTTCTCAGAGCTCTGATTTTTTCCTGCTTACAGGTGCTCTTATACTTGAGCTGCTATTGGAAACAAAAGTGGGTGTTTCAAGCCTCCTCCTGCCACTGGGGTTGCCAGTCCAGGACAAACCCTCTCACTGAAGAGTCTGCTGAAGAAGTGTGGGAAGGAACATCTGCCCAGATCTTGGTGTTATCATTTCAATTACTGGAATGATCGCAATGTAGATATCCCTTCACTACTGCTTGTATACACTGCATTAGTCTGGGCCAATAGGCTGTCTCCACTCACACAAATTCCTGAAGACACTGGATTTCTCCAAATCTGTTATGATAGGCATTGCATCAATAACAACAGCTTAAAACCACAGAAGAGCATCTGCTTAGAACCAAACAAATATTGCCTGCTGAAATGACACTCAAGTGGTATGTGAAACAGGAAAGAGATTACAGTAAAGGCCACACAATAAAAGACCATGGAGAAAACTGATCCACAAAAAACACCAATCTCAATATAAAGCAGTGGGTGTTGGCAATTAAAAAAAAGAACAAACTTATATGAGCTCCAATGGAATACAATAACTCTCTGGAAACACACATAAAACAAAAGGACATTGATTAACTATCTGATACAAATCCAACATACAGGTACTCAAAAAGAACACAGATGTTGATTCAAGCCAAATAACATGCATGATATGAATGAGAAAGTTGGCACAGAGCCAGAGGTCTTGGAAGAAAGAAAAAACAACCAAATGAACAGGAAGAACTCAGTAAGTCAAATAAGCTATATAGTTAAAAAGCAGGAAAAAAGAATCTCTGTACTTGAAGATAGGTGGTTTGAAATATTCTAGTGACACAAAAAGAAAGAATAGTAAAAAAGGAGGGTAGCTTGTGGGACCTACAGGCACAATTAAATTTAAAAATTGAATATTGGAAATTGCTTTGAGAAAATCTGTTCAATGTAACAACAGCTGAAAACGTCCCCAATTTGTAGAATAACAGAAATATCGAAGCACACAAGTATCATAGGATCCTTCAAAGAAATGATCTTCAGTGGGACAATTCTAGACAAACTCCCAAAAGCATGCAGAATTCTAAACTTTGCAATAGAATAAGATTTTCCAGCCCAATTCTTCTAAAAATTCAAAGTCAAAACATTTGAGAAACGATTTATATTGTACCATTTTGTGCTTAGAACTTTCATACAAGCATCAGAATATATGATTTTGAATAAAGTTTGCTTTATCACCAAGAATTGGAACTAAGCCTCCTACATTTCTCTATTTAGGAAAATGGATTAATTAAATGCAGCAAATCACACTATGGGATAGTGCAGAAAAGACAGACTGAATAGGTTAAATCTTTATGCAGCAAAATAAAGAAGTCTCAAACAATGATCTTTTAATGAAAAGGGTAAACAGAACAGACCATAGAACAGAAAATCTTATCAATAAGTGAAGGCAGCTTGGGAAAAAAATGTTGAAAGAAACCTTTGCTGATACTTTCCCAGGTCCAGAATAAAGGTCTATGGGAAGGACTATGTTGGCTTTGACACTGAGATTGGAAGGGAACAGGTACTACCTGGAAATGATATCTACTTTTCAGACCAGTCATTCTGTTCCCCAACCACAGTTGGCCAAGTTCTTATTTCTCCCAAGAAGTAAAATAACTTACCGCAGAAATGCATTTCTTTTTCTTGGAATTTTAAAGAGTGGTCAGGGTCTAGAATACACAGTGCCATACAGAAACCTTAAGCTAGACCAAAGGGAGTGATGTCCTTTTCTCAGCTTGCATTCCTGTGCATCACACATATCCACATGAAACACTGTTCTTCAGGATATGAAGATAAGAAAAGGAGCATGGTAAGGACCCTGCTATTGGTATGTTTTAAAGCATTTATATATTTATTACTCATATTTGGTTTGCTCTGAAGTCAATTTTTTAATCATATCAGTCTTTTTTAGTACAAACTCAAGTCATGCTGTATAGTAGTTGTTCCTTCTAAACATAGAGGGAAATATCTACTCAGTTACTATATTAAAATTTTGAAGATACCATTTCTTCAGTACTAGTACATGATATCTTATTTCTTATTATACCCCCCACTTTTAATTTGCAAGTCTCTCAAATTGCATAAAATTGAAAGTTCCTCTGTTCCAGGTAAGTTCCTACCATTTTTTCTTTCTTCATTCCCACACCCCTTCCTCTTCTAAACTGTTGTTTTCTGAGTACTTATTTTACACCAGGGATGTTGCTAGGAACTGGATGTTTGTAACACAACACCATTCGTGCATCGTGACAGAGCTATTACTCCCAGAATGTGTCTTTAATTCAGAATAATGCTAGAATTTCCAGTTTTATTTTTAACTGGACTTCCACGTTATGTTTATTTTCTTTCTTTTCCTCTACTTGCCATCTTGTACTACATTTATATATTAGGAAGTAAAGTTTGTAATGACAAAATGAATGACAATGCTATATAAGAGGAGGGATACAGGGAAAGCAGAGAGAAGGGGAGCAAGAAACCCCTATGCTTCTAAACCGGTATTATGAAAACAAAATCTACTCATTTCACATATTAACAAACTTAAAGAGAAAAAATATTTCAATTATCTTCCTGGGAAATAAGCCACTGGTTGATATGTTTTAAAAAAAAAAAAGACGAGAAAACTAACAGATATAAAAGCAGAGCAATGCTAACTAACAAGGGCCGTTTTAATACGTGGCAATATCAGTGCTGATACATCCTCCCTGTGTGTGGGTCACGTTCCAAAAGAAAGGCAACCCGCCTTTGAGTCTTATTCATGATTTCACCCTTGTACTTGGTAAATGAGCTAAAGATGAAGTTGAGTAATTTGTAATTCATGTATCAGAGCTATTAATATCTCAAATGTTATTCAATGTGCTGTTTCCAATAAGTTTAATATAAAAAAATCCTTGTCATACCTGCATGTTTTATTGCAATAGTGAAAAATGTGGGAGCAAAGGACAGATTCACTCAACTCTTGTGCATATTTAATATTCAAGAAGGGTAACCTGAGAGGGAGGGGAAAGAATGCCTCGACCAAGAACTTGCTCTGTCTGTCCTTCTCTTCAACCCATGATCTCCTCTAACCCGGGAAACTGCCATGGCCTATCAAGCTGTTCATCTTCAGAAAGATGCAGTACGTCGTACTTTCATAATGCTCATCTTTAAGTTCATGTTGTTAATGTTTATTATTCAACAAAGAATGATTAAAAGAGAATGCTAGATTACCTGGCACATTAGAGAAGGGTGCCTTTTTAAGGAGGTTTGCTTGAAAAAAAAAAAAAGGTGTTTTTAAAAAATACTATTAACCAAATGCCCGAAAGGGCTTTACCTGAACTTGAAGCTCAGATTAAGAGGAGGTACATGGCAAACTTCAGCCTTTCAATTTCAAGTCAATAACATCATGCAGTCTCCAGAAGAATTTGTGATAATCCACTCACCTTCATTATGACTCTAACATTCTTCACAATTCAGTTGAACCTGCAATCTCTAATTGTGTGGTTCATAAACTAATGAAGAGTCAATGGACTTATCTCTAAAGCTATAATTGGAGTAAGTACTGGCTCAAGAATCATGTGTAAAAGCAGTCTGAGAAAAGAAGACAAAAGTAGTTTGGATTCAGCTTCATTAAACATTGCCAACACCCTCATAGAACACACAAAAAAGCATCCTTTAGGTTTATTGTCTAACCATTTGTGCAAGCCAAAAATAACTCTCAGGAAAGCATATGGTGTGGAATCATGCTGATTTCCATCTAGCATTTAAATTAGACAAAGTTAACTGCTTCAAAATGTGTTTTATAATGACTACTGTAGGCAATGCTCCCTATTTACTATATTTTGGTGGTTTAATTAAGTTCAAAACTCTTAGAATTCTCTTTAAATAGTTGGAAACACTAGATTTTAAATCAATATTTATTTGGCAATAACTGCATATAGATTCACAAAGGTACACATATCCTTTCAAAAACCACAGGACATACTCTCTAGAATAGATTAATAATAGAAGTAATATATTGGAGAGATGAAAATAAAGCAATGGAATACTTAACGTATGCCTTATATGATGCATACACATATTCATATGTCAGCATATTAGCTGCCATAAATTCACAAGGATTTTGAGCAATCTTGTTTGCAAATCACTTAGCTTGGCAAAACAAGGTCTCTGTTTCACAGAAAGAAATACTTCAATATTACATCGCTATGTACATACATATCTGTTTTGCATTATTGTTATGTAATCAACTGTGGTATTAATGACCTCTATTCGTGTAATTGCCTTCCAGACTGACATGAGCCCAAGGAATACTGTCATCCAACATTACTGTGTGAAATAGCCATGTCTCATGGTCAGCCCAGAGCTAGACAGCCTGAAGCTAGAATCGCCTGCAGAACTAATGGAACCTGACAGGCACAACTGGACTGCCAGAATTTCCACATAACTTTTCGAGTAAGGCTTCCCAAGTTAAAAGGAAAATAAGTTTAAACTTCATGCACAATTTATATTTTGTGCCCTTTTGATTTTTATGTACCCATAATTTAATTACATAACTTTTCTTTTCCTTAAAACTGCCTAATAGAAGATTATGTTAATAAATCACAGTGCCCTGGGAGATGAAAGCATCTTTAAAATCAGCATGCTTACAGAAGCTATTTTTATGGTAAATTTGTACATAGATGCTTGACAACCGTTGTTTCTCAAATCTTTAAAACTAAGTAGAATCTTCCACAAAGCAAATGTTTGTAGAAATCATAGGCTCTGTCAGTTCATGTAACCATGGTTCACCATATTGCTACTAACATGTGTCACTGTTCTAGCTCATCCTCATTCTGCTTTGTGGGCTAGCCTTGTCAGCATATACCTATGTACATAAGCCAAGAATTGATAACTGAGGTATTTGATGCTCTTACAATTCACCCATTAGAAAGGATTTGGCTTGTGTTGGGTCCACGTTGGCTGACAGTGTCATTGTTGATTGGGTTGATATCATTGAATGTGAGTGCTATTTTACAGTACCCACCTCTGCATTATGTTGGCACCACATGGTATCTTCTACGGCAGTGACACACTTTTGCTTTCATGTAGCCTTTCAGCTATGAAGATACTACAAATAACAGCTTTTTCTTTTAATTTTAAAAGAAAAACTAACATTCACCAGGATTCTCACAACATTTTCATATATTCCTACCAAAATATGGTGTTTACACTTTTACTTGCTGAATTTTTTTATTTACTGGAGCATTACACTTCATAACATAAATTAAAAACACACTATCTTGAGTAATTGAACCTGACACGATGGCTCAGCTTGCTAATACTCCACTTTGAAAGCACTGAAATCCCATATGGGTTCTAATTCAAGCCTGGGCTGATCTACTTCCCATTCAGCTCCATGCTTGTGGCCTGGGAGAGCAGTGGAGAATGATCCAAAGCCTTGGGACCCCGCACCCATGTGGCAGACCCAGAAGAAGATTGTGGCTCCAGCCTTTGGATTGGCTCAGCTCCAGTTGTTGCAGCTATTTGGAAATAGAAGATATTTCTGTCTCTCTTTCTATCTATAAATCTTTCTGATAAAAAAAATAACTAAATAAATCTTTTAAAAATGTTATCCCAAAAAATGAAAGTGAGAAAAAGCTAACTGTATCTCTATTCCTTTGCATTAAAAATCATGCTGACAAAAGAATTATTGCTTTAAGCACATAACATTTCACTCTATATGAAACTTATTTGTCACAAAATGAATATATGTAATAAACATTTATTACATTCTTTGGATGTTATAAATACAACATTACAAACTCCTTCAAATACAGCTCTGTGACATTACCTCCTATTATTGCCTGCACATCTCTAATTTCATCTATTTTATCATATGGCTCATGCAAAGCTCAAGATGTTGTTCGGTGTTTGAAATGAAATGGAAGCATAAAACATATCTGAAAGCTCATCGAGGCCTTGTATTAGTTGCTATGTGATGCATGTTGACAGGAGCTCCAAGCCTGTCTACATGTCTGGGTAGAATCCAGGTAATAACAGTATGTTTTCTGTAGATTCCCAGAACTAAGTAAGTAAGGAGACTCAACTTGGAGTCTTTCAGTTTGAGTGCATCATTCTTTCAAAATTTTATTCCTTTGCATATTATCTTGGTAGTGGGAATGTAAGATGAACTCAATGGCTTAGAATAAAGATTGAAGGCCAAATTTTCCTATCTGCATTTCTTCCTTATACTTCTTTTCAAGCAAGCAAGCAAACAAACAAACCTCCTAGGCTTTGTTTTATTGTATCAAATATGTGAAAGAAGCGTCAGCAAGACACACAGAGAGTATAACCAAGGAACCAGAGTCCAGTTTTGTAATCCAACATTTCCACAACCCAACTCATTTTTAAGGAAGGGGAATAAAACAATATTCAATCTCTGTTGGTGTCCAAAAGCTCCTTCTGATTATTTAATTCTTGAATCATTTGCGGATTTCTTAGGACAACATTTTAAGTACATTATTAAAATCACCTGGAGCAGTGAACATTATAGCTAAAGCATGTCAGGACTGAATCACTGCCAAGCACAAACTCTGTTGGAAGGAAAAGCCAATTTTCAGTATCTTTGACAGTGTATAGCAGGAGGCATGTTTGACAAGATGCTACGTATTAATTTAAAGGGTTTCAGCATCTGGTTATGTAATACCTGCTGTGGAAAGCACTCCCAAGCACACAAAGTGGCATGGAAGCTAGATATCTAAACTCCCAACAAAATCATGCGTCTGTAGCAATCAGCAGTTATAATTATATAACCAAAACCATCCAGGCTTCAGCAATTTGAGCTCAAATTCTATAGTGTAAACAATAGAAAGCATAATGTCTGTTACAAGATACTGTTCTGCTTAGGACACTTTTACTGCACATGGCATTTTAAAGAGGGACTAGGTAATTTATGCTGTAACATGTTTTATGTTAAATTGGAGTTTGTCAATGAGACCATCTTAAAGGCATCAAATACAGAGAACAACTGATAAGAGAGAAAGTTGGTAAAGCTCTTCTAAATACAGTTGACTTACGACTAGTGGCAGAGACAGTGTATGTGTATTCTGTAAATGTTACAACATAGTAACATGACTTGGTGCCATAAATGGGATATGTGTTTTTATTCTAATGATTTTTATAACTGAAATTTCTGTGTCATTTATCACAGAGGGGTAAATTAGATACGAGTTTTGCTTAACAATTTACTTTTCACTAAAACTATATAAATGAACATTTTGGTCACCATTTCATTATTCCACAACATAGAGTAAATCATGTAAATGTTTTTGTGACCTCATCACATACATGATTAAAAAAATAAAGATGACTGAACAAAAGTTACTGGGATAAAGTTCTGACAGGATGAAGTTTTGTGAGATAAACCATCTCTTGCTATTTTTTTGTTTTATTGATAATAGTCATCTAAAATCATCTAAAATGACAGTAGACAGTATTTAGAGATGATGAATATGTTTTTTACCTGGATTGTAATTATAAAATCATTAATGTATACATATATCTAAATAAAATCTTATACATAAATTATGCACAGTTTTTGGCATATAAAATACACCTCACTAAAGTTCGAATTATTTATAAAGTATAAAATATGTTATAGAAGGCTACTTAGCAATAAGAAGCAAAATATTTCTGAATGTTAGAACACAAATTAAGATTAATGCAAAAAGTTAATCATAAAGAGCCATTAACACAATACAATTTATACAGAATTCCAGATTGGAAAATCTCCAAAAACAGAACGCCCAGAGTTTGATGGTGACACTGGAGGAGGTGATGGCTAAGGATCACAGGACTGCTTTATCATGCAATCACAGTGTTGTAAAATCGACAGTTTAAATGGAAGTGCAACTTTATGGATCTACCGAAAAATAATGGAATACATTTTGAGCTGCTTTATGCAGCAACCATTTAGTAATCCAAACTGGAATGCAAGTATAAAAACTGTAGGCCACCTTTCTCTGAAATTGTAGTCTATAAAAACATAGTGTAGTTGCTGGAAAATTCTCAAACTGGGGAAACATGATTTGTAAATTATCATATTTATATGCATTTGTCCTAGTGATTGACTGTTACAATTATACAGAAAGTATATTAGCACATGAAAGTAATTTTACTTGGCTAGTCTATCCTATTCCTTATTCATTTTTTTATAAAGATTTATTTTTATTATTATTTTTTTTTATTGGAAAGGCGGATATACAGAGAGGAGAGACAGAGAGGAAGATCTTCCATCCGATGATTCACTCCCCAAGTGAGCGCAACGGGCCGATACTATGCCGATCCGAAGCCAGGAGCCTCTTCCGGGTCTCCCACGTGGGTGCAGGGTCCCAAAGCCTTGGGCCGTCCTCTACTGCTTTCCCGGGCCACAGGCAGGGAGCTGGAAGGGAAGCGGGGCTGCTGGGAAAGAACCAGCACCCATATGGGATCCCGGGCGTGCAGGGCGAGGACTTTAACCACTTGTGCCACCGCGCCGGGTCCTCATTTTTAAAAATTTACTGAAGATAGGGCACAGGGCGGTAGCCTCTTAGCGAAAGTCTTGACCTTGCACATGGCGGGATAACATATGGGTGCCAGTTCATACCCCAGCTGCTCCACTTCCCATCCAGCTCCCTGCTTGTGTTCTGGTAAAGCAACTAAGAATAGCCCAAAGCTTTGGGACCCTGGGCCATGTGGGAGACCTGGAAGAAGCTCCTGGCTACTGGCTTCCTGTCAGCTCAGCTCCCCCCATTGAAACCATTTAGGGAATGAATCAACAGATGGAAGATCTTCCTTTCTCTCTGTAAAATCTGACTTTCCAATAAAACTAAATAATTTTTTAAAAAATTGTACTGCAGATATTGCTTGAGAGATTATACAACTATAAATATAAGTATGCATTAAAATTTTCTCCTACTTTGATGTTTTCATTTAAAAATAATTTTAGGGCCCAGCCCAATGGTGCAAGTGGTTAAGGTCCTGCCTTTAACGCCCGGGATCCCATATGGGCACCAGTTCTAATCCCGGCAGTCCCCCTTCCCATCCAGCTCCCTGCCTGTGGCCCGGGAAAGCAGTCAGGGACGGCCCGGAGCTTTGGGACCCTGCACCCACGCAGGAGACCCGGAAGAGGCTCCTGGCTTCGGATCGGTATAGCATCGGCCGTTGTGCTCACTTAGGGAGTAAATCATCGGATGGAAGATCTTCCTCTCTGTCTCTCCTCTCTGTATATCTGCCTTTCCAATGAAAAAATAAAATAAATCTTTAAAAAATAATTTAGATAGTATATATCAAAAGGAAGAACATATTTCACGAATAAGAATTTTAATTAGAATTTTAAAAAGGTTACAATTCCAAATTAAAAAAAAAATTTCCAATACTTCCTTACTGTTGAGTTTAAAGATTATTCCTAACTCTAAATTTGGAAACACGTTAGCAGCCAGTACCATTTTGTCATAATTTAATTGCTTTCAAAATAATTACTGCTTTAAATGTCTATTTATGTCTATTTTAAAGTTGTATTTAAATTTTGTAAGTTAGCAAAAATAAAATCATATATTTTAAGATTCACTTATTTTTCCTGGAATGAGAGACTTACAGAGAAAAGAGGTAGAAAGAAAGAGTTTCCATGCAATGGTTCACTCCTTGAATGGCTGCAATGGCTGTAGCTGAGTTCACGCAAAGCCAGGAGTCTGGAACTTCTTACGGATCTCCCATGTGGTACAGGGTCCCAGTGTCTTGGGCCTCCTGTACTGCTCCCCAAAGCCACAAGCAGGGAGCTGGATGGGAAATGGAGAAACCAAAACATGAACTGGTACCCATATGTGATCCTAGATGTTGCAAAATGAGGATTTAGCCTCTAGGCTACTGTGCCAGATCCGTTAAATCATGTTTCAAAATCTATATTTTAAATGCATAGAAAACGTTTTGCTTTTGCCTTCTAATTGATCATAAAGTTATTATTTTTTTCTAGCTTTGCATAGGTCACTTTTACAACATTTCGGTGGAAAAGTCATTGGCAGATACAGAAAGAGACTCTAATGAAGTTTTTATAAAGGCTGAGGATGCAATTTAAAAATGCAATAATATGTAAAAAAGATAAATGATTAACACATAATATTTACATGAATTATCACTCATTTTAATTATTCAAATCATACTTCCTTTGATTTTGCTAATAATTTTCATATCCCACTAGGACAGAGTATCAGAAGCTTTAATTTGATTCTAATGCAAAAGTCTCTGCAGCAACCAGCTGGTAAACTGTTAGCATGAGAAATCCGACCTCCTTCTGCTTGTTATAGTCACAACTTCTCAAACAGAGCTGCCCAAGGACATCATTTTGTTTAAAAAAGAGAAAAACTTAAAATGTGCTAAAATGTTCGTATTTAGTAATTCAATTTTAATGCAGATTAGTAAGCATTTTTATCTAATAAAGAACAGAACTAAAATGAGGTTTCGGATCAAATATTCAGGAATGAATTTTAAACATGGTACATCAAGTTCATTCTTTCAAAAAGGTCATTATGCAAACATTTAAAGCATGCTTTATATAATGTGCATTATAATACTACCATCTGATTATTGAGACTATACATTTCCAGTTTTCTTGGTGTGAAACAAGTTCTTCCTACAATTTCAAATACTGCATTACAAGCTTATATTTGGTTATTTTACAGTCTGGGAATTCTTTCAGAGCTTGCTGAAGGCACTTTGATCAGAGAGAGTACCTACTTCCATCTGTGAGGCACGCTGAATTACGCACTACTTTAACTACACATATGCCCTAACCCTTACAAATCTTACGGATTAAGTGTAGAATCGTGGTGGCACTATTTTCCCCTCCACCTTAGCTCACTTTCCTCAGTAGTATTCTTGTCGTATTTTTGCTCTTCCCAGATCTCCAAGCTACTGTGCCTGTAGAATAAAGCCCTGGATTTATGCAATTGTAGTTCCACCTGTATGCCTTCCTAGATACAAGTTCTTATTGCCACCCTGCTCTAAAAATATGGGCTCCCAATAACACAACCTGTAGACATGAAATTCCATGTCTAGTACTTGGTATTGGCACATGCCTTCAGGGTGCCTCAGCCTTTAGCAAACACTGAGCTAGCACTTCAAAACAACTGATGTTTGTGCAAGTGAAGAACATATTACACATATAAAATCAGCATTTGTTTTGTATTTTACCTAGGTTATTTTAGTCAAGTCTTTTGGACTTTGGTATTCCCAAAATGAACAAAATTAGAAGTTGCACATGATACAATATTCAAAAATACTGAGTTTCTGTACTGAATTAATATTAAACACAATTTAAATCCTCTGGGAATATCCTTGGATATTCATTTCATTTTTTTTCCTTTGCCAGTTTCCTTGCCGTGAGACACGTGATTAGATATGATACAAAATTTTAAATTTAAAAATCGAGATCATTAGGAAACACAGTACAAGAAATAAAGGTTCCATCACATAAATGTAAACTATATCTAAAATAACTGTTACTAAGTCATGTTTAAACAGTGAAAGTGCTTTCTGTAAAGATGTTTGCTCTGAAGAAACCTATTAAAAATTACTTGAAAGTTTTACCTAGTTAAACAACCAAGAGAAATAAAAACATGTCTAAGTAAAAGCTGATATATTGATGTTCATAGTAGCTTTATAGTAGCCAGTAAAAACACAGAGCCAGAAAGTCCAGCAGCTGAACAATGACCCCAATGATAAACGAATAAGTCGATATAATCTCAAAATAGAATATATGACAATAAACAAAGTGAAATGTTCATACATACTGCAACATGGACAAATCTTAAAAAAAAAAAAAAACAAAAATCAATCAAACAAAAACCTTAGTGCAAGAAGCCAGTTAAAAGAACACAGGATACATTCAGTGACATGACAGAAAATGCTGCTGCTTCTGCTGCCAGCAGTACCACAGAGGCACCAGTCTGGGTCCCAGCTGCTTCACTTACAGTCTCGCTCCCTGCTGAAAAGCCTAGAAAGCAGTCGATGATGGCTCAATACTTGGGACCTTGCACCAATGCAGGGGACTCTGCTGAAGCTCTTGGTTGTTGGTTTAGGCCTGGCCTAACCCTGAACACCATGGGTACATGGTAAGTGAATAACTGGATGAAAATCTCTCTCTCTCTCCCTCCCTCCCTCCATCTCTTCTCTCTGTAGACTGTGCCTTTCAAATATATAAGCATATAATTTTAAAAATAAGTAAAAATATACACATCAGTGGTTAGGCTTTGCCACAGCATAGCAGTGGTCCAGTAAGTGGTAGGATTAGGAGCAAATTCTATCAAGCTGAACTGCAGAATCACCTGGAGAATACAAGAAATGGGAGTGGTTCCACTAGATAAACTAAGGGCATCTCCCCCTTGGCTTGTAATTCTCAGTGGTGAGAATGAGAATCAGGATTGGGGGAGGGCCTGGCTAGACAGGTGGTGCCACTTTCCAGCATGAGTGTGCACTGAATAGTGGGGTTGGTTGAGTTGAACTAGGTTTTAATGCCCACTGACATGTACCAGAGCTGAATGGATATGGGACAGACTGGATCAGTCTGCTGTATGTACTGGGCAGCACAGGAACCAGGGTGGGAATTTGGCCTAGTAGAGGTTATTGGGAGTTACTCTAACTAGGTTGCAGTTCCCACTGATTTGTGTAAGAGACAGGGCTGGAGACAAAACCAACCTAGCAATCACAATACCAGTGTATGCGTAGGCTGCTGTAGATGATGGACAGAGTCAGACCTCATACTGCCAAGCACACACAAGTCAGATTTGAGATTAATTCAGAAGAGGTTTATTTGGGGATACCCCCATTGATCTTCTGGACTCAGAACTTCAACCATGGGGAGAATAATAGGATCTGTAATCTGATTGTTGGGGTGTGTGTTAGAGCTGAACATCCTCAGTAGTTTATGGAGCAGTAGGCAGCATACCCAGATGCACTCAGAGGATATAGCAGTCCATTGGAGCCTGTAGAAGTCCTCTGGTACCATAACAGAAGAAGGAGGGCAGAACAAAATGATCAACTACCCCAGCCAAGTGTTGGCAGCAAATATCTCAGAAAATGGAGACTCTAAAGCAGACTATCTCAGCCAATGGACCTTGAAGGGATTTCTTTGTCCTTGGAGTGGCGGGATCAAAATTTCAAAATTTGCTCAACTTTACTTGAGCAAAATCACTTGAGCAGGACCCTTGGATTATGCTCCTATGCTCCACACTGTGGACCCTGGGATGATAGCAGGTGGCCATTTCCCATCCCTGGGTATGGAGGTGGTTGGGAGGCTGGGTGCAACTTTTTCCCCCTTAACTCTCTAAACACAGGAGGAAGAAACAAGAAAATGTGGAAACAATGGTCTCACCCACTTTCCCCTAATCCTTTCCCTTTTCCCTTAATCAAATCAACATCATCAAAAGTAAAATTAATACAAATAAATGCATTATCCTAAAAATCACATATTGTATGATTTCAATTATTTTAGAAGTCTAGAATAGGAAAACTCATACAGCAAAAAAAAAGTAATTGCTAGTATATAGGAGATGAAAAGGGGACTAATTGTTAGCTGGCAAAGAGTTTTAAGACAAAGAGGTGTTAAGCATATACTAAATTTGTGACATGTTTAAAGTTGTATATCTCCATGAATATGAGCATGGAGTAGCGCGAAACAAGACCTTTACCATATACCTTATGTAAAAATCACCTCACAATGGATCCAGGATCTAAATATAGGACTACATATCATCAATTTGTTAGAGGGAAATATCAGGGAAACTCTGCAAGACATTGTCACAGGCAAAGACTCCTTGACAATGTCCCCTAGAGACACAGGTATTAAAAGTAAAAGGAGACAAATAAGATTACATCAAGCAGCTTCTGTAGCACAAAAGAGAGACTGAACTAAGTGAAGAGGAAACAGAGAATGGAAGAAAATATTTGCAGACTATGCAGCTGTAAAAGGTTCTATGTCTAGAATCTACAAAAAGCTCAAGAAACTCAACAAAAAATTCTAGCTAAACTAAATTCTAGCTAAGAAATGGTAAAAGGGCATGAATGAACATTTTTCAAAGAATGAAATTCAAATGTCCACAGACATATTAGAAAATGACCTGAATTGCTAGGCATTAGGGAGGCACAAATGACCACAATGAGTTTGTCTCCCCTGTTAGATTGGCAATTATCCAAAAAAGAAACAATAAATACTAACAATCAGATCGGAACAAGTACTCTAATACATTGCTAGTACAGTATTATGAAAAAGAGCATAGGACTTCCTCAGAAATCTCCATAAATCTGCAACTGGAACCACCAACACAACCCAGCCAGCACATTTCTTGGAATATGTTCACAGGAAATAAAATCATGATGTTGAAGAGTTCTGTGCACCCCCATGTTAATGACAGTTTGATTAATAATAGCTAAGATATGGAATCAGCCCTATGCTTGTGAACTGATTGCTGAATAAAGAAAATGTGCTAGAGATACTACTAGAAATACTACTCAGTTGTAAAATGAAATTCTGTCTTTTGCAACAAAATGGATGCAATCAGAAACCATTAGACTTAGTAAAATAAACCAGTCCCCAAAAGAAAATATCACCCATTCTCTATGATATGTAGTAGTTAACAGAGAATATAAATATATATAGGAAGTACATGGATATCTTGAGATTTCATCTTTTATGTAGCCCTTGTTCATATTTCTGTGAAACTGTCAAGTTTTTATTTTTTTTAATTAGCTGAACTGTGGTTAGTGATGCAGTAAACCTGTGACTATAAAGAAGACTAATTAGATTTTTGTAAAGATTAAAGGGGAAAGAAAGAAGAAATTAGGGTTTGAGTAAAGGAAAGCTGGAGGGATAGAAGTATGGATATCTTAGAACTATACCAATGCAATACCTATGAAATCTGTTTTTTTTAATAAGAATATAACTGCCCCAATATATAGATTAATAAACTAAATAATTAAAATAAAGGAATGTTACTAGATGTAAAGAAAGTTTTTTTTTAAAAAGATTTATTTTTATTATTTTTTATTGAAAAGGCAGATATACAGAGAGGAGAGACAGAGAGGAAGATCTTCCGTCCGATGATTCACTCCCCAAGTGAGCGCAATGGGCCCATACTATGCCGATCCGAAGCCAGGAGCCTCTTCTGGGTCTCCCACGCAGGTGCAGGGTCCCAAAGGTTTGGGCCATCCTCGACTGCTTTCCCAGGCCACAGGCAGGGAGCTGGAAGGGAAGCGGGGCTGCCGGGATTAGAACCGGTGCCCATATGGGATCCCGGGCATGCAAGGCGAGGACCTTTAACCACTTGTGCCACCGCGCCAGGCCCGTAAAGAAAGTTTTAAAACAAAAAAGCATTATTGCTTAAAATAGATAGAATTAATTCTTGTATTTCTAAATCTACTATTTTCAATTTTGTTTAATGTCTAGTTCAGGTTTAATTATATACCTATTATAGAATTGAGAACTTAGGTCATTTCAAATACAATAATCTCAAAGTCCTCTATACAATCTCCTATACTTCCACCTTTTGATGGGAAAGAGACTGTGAAAAACAAAAAAAGAAATTATTCCCAGCCTTGTGAAATCTAAAGTATTACTGTGGCAAAAGTCAGTTTTGCCCTAGTGTTTTATTTACAGTGATATATATTTATATTTAAAAGATTCATTTTGTTTTTATTAGAGAGGTAGGTATACAAAAAGGAGGAAAGACAGAGAGGAAGATATTCCATCTGATGATTCATTCCCCAAGTGGCCACAATGGCTGGTGCTGTGCCAATCTAAAGCCAGGAGCCAGGAGCTCTTCCGAGCCTCACACACGGGTGCAGCATCCCAAAGTTTTGGGCTGTCCTCGACTGCTTTCCCAGGCCATAAACAGGAAGCTGGAAGGGAAGCGCTACTGCCAGGATTAGAACCAGCACCCACATGGGATCCCGGTGTGTACATGGCAAGGACTTTAGCAATTAGGCTACCACACCAAACCCTACAGTGCTAAATTTTTTAAGGACACTGAAAAAAAAAAAAAACAGCGTTACTGCTACAAAAAGTCACTATATTTAATAATAATCTCTAATATTCTAAATTTCAAGTTTTTCTTATCGAAATAGAAAGTGTGGAAATGCCCCCAGGATAAAGGTCAGAAGCCCTTGAGACAAATATAATGAATACATTTTAAAGTAAACATTGTTTTGAGCTCAGCAATATACTAGCTACTTCAAAACAAACTGTAGTTTCACCCACAGTAATACTGAACATTTAGTGGTAAACAAATAGTAGATACAGTTATGCACATGGCAAAACAACCTAGTGATAAGAATGTGCACAAGAGGCTATATACATATCTATCCAGCATTAAAGGAATTCAAGTTGGAAACAAAGGGGCAAAATTATCTTTGTTCACAGTTGACATGCTTTTCACATAGGAGGATCAAAGGATTCAACAAAAAGACTATTGGAACTCATAAGAGAGTTTGACAAAATAGCAGGATATTTCAATGAACATAAATCAATGGTCCTAGTATAACCTATGGCAGAAAAAAAAAGACCCTTGAATATCTTGGATAAACCTAAACAAAGATGTGCAGGACCTCTTGATGAAAACTATAAAATATTAAGGAAAGAAACAGAAGAAGAACTGAAAAGATGAGCAAATCTGCCATGCTTATGAATCAGCAGACTCAATATCATCAAAATGAACATATTAGCAAAAGTAACCTGCAGATTCAATACAATTCCAACCAAAATCCCAACAGCATTCTTTTCAGAGCCAGAAAATATGATGCAAAAAAACCCCAAAACTGAGACCTTGAATAGCCACAGCCATTTAAGCAAGACTAAAGCTGGAGGGATTACAGTTTTAAATGTATTACAAGGCAATGGTGATCAAAAACAAGCTGGTCCTGGTATAAAACCAGGGAAGAAAATCAATGGAACAGAACAGAATGTCAGAATTGAACCCACACATTTACAGCCAACTAGGTTTTGACAGTGGAACTAAAAACAATCCATGGAGAAAAGAGTCCTTTTCAAGAAATGCTGTTGGGAAAATTGCACATCCACTTGCCAAATAAGAAGCAAGAGCCTCACCTCCTATCTTACACAAAAATAAGCTCTGAATGGATCAAGGATCATAGCCTAGTTCAGACAGTCTCAAATTACTACAGGAAAACATAAGAACCACTTTGCAAAACATAGCACAGGCAATGAGTTAGAAAAAATACCAAAGGCACAGATAATTGAAACTAAAATAAGCACATGGGACATCAAACTAGGAACCTTTTGTACAACAAGAGAAACGGTTATTAAGTAAGGAAGTAGTCAACAGAATGGGAGACAATCTTTGCATTCAAAAGATAGGGGAGAACTATCCAAGATATATAAAGAACTTCAGAAACTCAACAATAGGAAAACAAATAACCCTGTTACAAAATGGGCAAAGGACATGAATAGATATTTCGCAAAGAATGAAATTCAAAAGGCTAATAGTCATAAGAAAATATTCTCAGATTGCCTAGCTATTAGGGAAATAGAAATAAAAACCACAATGAGGTTCCATCTAAATATAATGAGAAGGGTCTGCATAAAGAAATGAGTAAACAACTGTTGGTGAGAATGTGGGGGAAAAAAAAGGTACCCTAATCCACTGTTGGTGGGAATATAAACTAGTACAACCACTTTGGAAGTCAGCATGGAGCCACATGACCCAGCCATTCCACTCCTGGGAATATATACAAAGGAATGAAAAGCTGTCTTCAAGAGAACAACCTGCAACCCTATTCGTTACAGCAGCACAATTCACAGTCATGAGGACATGGAATCAACCCCGATGCCTATCAACAGAAAAACAGATGAAGAAATGGTAGATAAACTCAATGGAGTACTAGTTAGCATTAAGGAAAATAAAATCTTTCGAGTTTGCAACAAAATGATTCCAGCAGAAAATAATCATACTGAGTGAAGTCAATCAGTTCTAAAAGAACACATATCATATGTTTTTTCTGATATAAGACTGCTAAGATGCAAATTATATATATGTAAACAAATATATATGTGTGTGTGTATTAATATACCTATTAGTGAACTATTCAAGGGAAATCAGCATACCAGGAAGTAAAGGGACCAGGCAGTGTGGGGCTCAATTCCCAAATAAAAGGAGGACTCTCAATAAAACTTATAAATATAAGTCTATATTATAATACTAGGTTTTCTACTTGTCATATCATGGCATATTTAAATGCCACAAAGTTAAGCTCATTACTAAACTACACACACTATCATGAAAACATGCGTTAAAAAAAAAAAACAGAAGGGAGACATGAGCAGGAGGAGAGGATGCAAAGGGATAAATCCCCGTATCTACAAAAATAGACGACAGGAAAAAGAAAATGAAAGAAACATGCACTTACATCAGCTATTTGTCTATATTTGGCTTTCCTTTTCATTATCATTTAGTCATTCTGTTTTGCTTTGTTGGGCTCCCTGATGTACTATATATAGTTCTTTTTTTAAAAAAAAAAATCACACAGTAGAAATGTCTTTTTATTTTGAAAAGTATTTTTTTTATTTTGAGCTAAGCCAACATTTGTCTCTTCTAATTCTATTTCCTCTAATGTTTGCATGAAAGAAAATATGACCCCAATAAATCAGAGATACAACACTCACCTAAAATTTATTGCCTCTTCTGTAAATGAAAATGTTTATTTTAAACCTGTGCTGTTTAAATGTCATGGCTAGATATAAATGTCTGTTTTAGAGTACAAATAAAAACTAGTTTCTTAATTTGTGCATAAAATACATAATAATCACAGAATACTAAACAAATCACTTAGACATGAGATCAAAAATGTCAAATTCTGACATTAAGATATGAAAATTTGAGGTTATAAAGAATTCTACACTTCTCTAAGTGCTAAGTATATAATTGTAACATATATATATATATGTACTATAATTTTTGGATCAAATTATTTTGAAATTTCAATGAACACAGACTACACATTTACACTTAAGCTGAGTTGTGACATATAAATCACTGCATATCTGAAGCCATTCTGAGAGCACATAAATGTGTTAGAAACTAATTTTCTGAAAGCAATGAACAGCATCCACAACAATAACCATGGTTTTCACTGTATTTAAAAGCCCTGTCCTAGGCATTTCATT
The DNA here is from genome assembly GCF_017591425.1 of Ochotona curzoniae. Taxonomy (NCBI): domain Eukaryota; kingdom Metazoa; phylum Chordata; class Mammalia; order Lagomorpha; family Ochotonidae; genus Ochotona; species Ochotona curzoniae. The sequence continues at coordinate 19,813,101 of NW_024464920.1, read as the reverse complement.
TGTACAGTCATATGGCACTGCTACTATCTCATTTCACATGTGGGAAAATAGAGGCACAGGGCTAAGTAATTTGCCCAATGCTATATATGACTTCTTGCTTTTTATGGCAAAATATATGTTTCAACTCAGGTATTTGGCACCAAATTCTTAGTTCAAGTACTAACACTTTACTGCCAATATTGTTTTACGGTCAATTTTATTTAATTATGTATCATTAACATTGTAGCATAAGGTTATATACATTCATAGAATTGGTAGATAACTGTGGCAATTCTGAAAATGATGCCAGCAATGTTGTGTTAAATTACAAATGCTTGAGGCAAAATTAACATGTAAGGGAAAGCATATTAATATTTTTAAATGCATATTCCTGGCAAAGGTTCTATTTAGGAAAATAATACCACTGCAAAAAAAAAAAACAAAAAACAAAAACAAAAAAACCAGTAATTTTATTTGAGGCGAGAGAAAGCGAGATAGCTCTTTCATCTGCTGGGTCTCTCTCTAAGTGCTTACCGCAGCTGGGACTGGATCAGGCTGAAACCAGGAGCTCAAAACACCAGCTGAGGGGCCCATGGGTGTTGCAAGAAGGCAAGAATACAAGCATTTGCGTTGTTTGCCAGCGAGCACATTAGCAACAAGCCAGAAAAGCACCAAAGTGGCCAAAATGGGAAGCAGGCACTCCATTCTGGGACATGGGTTGCGCATGCTCAACCAAACCCTTTTCCTACTCAACTATTTCAAAACTCACATCTGGGATTTTTAAGTTAGCTTGTGATTAAATTAAATAAGTATGGTATGCCTAATATACATGATTAACACAAACAATAGGAAACTAATTCTACAAATTTAGATTTTAATAGTATACTCATCCACTTTTTTACATAATATCCAGTAACAAATTTTTGATGAAGAAATACAGTGAAATTGCCAAAGAAAACTGTATCTTTTACCTAAATATTAAATTTTATTTTTAAGGGAACCTGAAAAATACGCATTGATTCCATGACTTATTGTCAGATAATGAACCATATGAAACTTTGGAATTAGATTTCCTTAAAAATGATATATTAATTAATTCATTTGCTTATTCAATGAATGTATTTTTACCTTATAAAATATCACAACAACTTTGTCTTAGATTGTTAGGGAAATAGAATGTGTGAACATACATAGCACCATGTATTGAAGTTTGGAGCACCTATTCCATTACCTGGTCACATCAGGGAGGATCTCAATGCCCATGGAATAAGTCTGTCATTGACTTATTAACATGAGAGAGAAGTAACCCCTGGTAGGGCAAAGTAGGAAAGTGGCTCAATGTCTCAGAGAATAATTGCTTGTGCTTGAATCCCAGCTTTATTCTTTAGTAGTTGTGTATCTCTAGGAATTTTTATGAGTTTTAACGTTGCTAATGATAACCTTATCATCAGAAATCCAAAGACAGATTCTAGATTGGTGTGACACTTGCTGAGTTATTAATACAAATTAATCAGATAAATGTATTTGTAATTATTTATTACTGGAACAAACTCAAAGTTTGTGTTTTTGAAGAATGTGAAGACTACTCTCATACATGCTTGTAGGAGTAAGTTGTAAGTCTCCAAGAATCGCCAATCCAGTGATTTCAATACTGTCACTTTAGCATTAACCATCAGCTGGTATTTTGCATTCCATTCAGGACCACTCTTGGAATTCTATCATAGCCAATTGTAACTATTTTTGTTATGGCAAGAAAAATAATGGAAACTTGGGTCTACCATAATGATAAAGACAGATGTTTAGCGCCCAGCTTGATGTCTCAGTGGCAAAATCCTCACCTTCCATGCGCTAGGATCCCAAATGTGTGCCAGTTTGTATCTCAGTTACTCTACTTCCCATTCAACTCCCTGCTGTGGCCTGGGAAAGCAGTGGAGGATGGCCCACGTCCTTGGGACCCTGCACCCGCATGGGAGACTCAGAGGATTCCTAGATTCTGGCTTTGGATTGGCTCAGCTCTGGCCATTGTGTCCAGGTGGGGAGTGAATAAGTTGAAAGATCTTTCCCTCTGTTTCTCCTTCTCTCTAGAAACTTTCTAATAAAAATAAACAAATCTTAGATAAATAAAGTGTCATTAACATAAATAATTGTGGAAGGCAAAAGAAGAATATATATATATATATCTCATAAGTAATTTAAAATTTTATGATTAACATTTCTACTTAATTTGTATTTAGTATCACATATTTTTTAAAAGTCACATATAGAGTTAAATATAAAGAATACTTTCATCTAAACCAAAGAAAGCTGTTATGCAACAGTCCTATGTGGAACAAATTAGGGAGATTTCATAGTCTAGCTCTGTCTTTTTCTATCATTTTCATTATTCCTGATATATATGCTTGAATTCAGAAGAAACAGAAATCAGACAAATGAGGAAGATTTTTCACACGGAGTGTGACGGTGATGGATCTGGAGTTCACTCCAACTTTTATCGTTAAGTGGACAGAATGCAGGGTTTTGATCTACTTCTCCACCAACTACCACTACCTAGAGCACACATTTCCTGCTGCTTTGCCCTAACGGTGCTTCTCAAAGATCATGCCCTCTGTGTTTCTACTTCATAACAACGAACACTTTTCACAGAAATGATCACCTACAACATGCATACACACACACACACACACACACACACACACACACACACACACCCCAAAACAAATGCACACAGTGAGTCAGAAAAATAATCCAGACCTTTTCCCCCTGCCTGTCATAATGTTCAATTAATGGTATGATTTTTTATGACATTTGAGTGAATTCTGCCTCTCACCCAAGAGCCCACAGCCTGACCACCTACGCAAGGACCTGGGATCTTGCTGATCTCATGCCATCTGTTTCTTGTTCAAATTTCTCTTGTTTGCCTGCTTTCTCAGGAGAAGCCCTTCCTTACCTTCCTTAGTCTCAGACTATCATGGTCTATTTTCTCTTTTAGCAAGCGCATCTTTTTCAGGAACATGTAGAAACATCGTCTCAGGTTCCAACTGATGACTGCATCCCTTCATGTTGCTGCTATGATTTGCATAGTTGTCTCAGGAACAGGAACAGGCAACTCTAAAATCAAGAGTTGTGATTTTGATTTTTGTTCTCTTCCTCATAGTGGGGAATTTGTGCAGAGCTAGATGACAATGTGTTTAAATACACACGAAGAAACAAACAGAAAGAAAAAAGTGATTTTTTCAACCAATGGTTCACTCCTCCAAATGTCTGTGAACTGCTGTGCTGGAAACCAAAGCCAGGAGCCAGAAATTTCATCCTGTTGTCCTACATGGATGGAAAGGGTCCAAGCATATCGGTCATCTTCCTCTGCCTTTCTGGGCTCATTAACAAGAAGCAAATTTGGAAACAGAGCGGCCAGAACTGTTATAAAATCTGTAAAAACAGCACCTCAAATCTATCCTTGGCAAGTTTAGTTTTACTGAAATAATTCAGGCATTATTGCTCCCTATATAGATTTTTCTGTACAAGCTATCAGATAATTATACTTAAAATTGTGACAGCATGTAAACTACACATAAATAGAAAAAACTATATATTTATGTACTTGTCTATGTATCTATTTTAGTAATTCATAAAATTCATGAGTAGTGGTAAACAAGAATATCTTAATAATCATTTTTGCAATACTTTGTGTTGAAATGTTCTCCATCCTCCAAGATCCATCTCATATTCAAAAACTAGAAATCCACTCAGCTATTTCCCAATTTAGAAATAATGGCTGTCTATATTTTATGTCTGTATGTATCTATCTATCTATGAATCTATATCATATCATCTATCAGTTTATATCCTTGGCTGTTATTAATGCAACCTTCCTTTTCGATATGTTCTCAACTATCCTGTTATAACATCTTCATTACTGTAAGATCTAAGATTTTTCTCTTCATCAATATCAAATATGATAACAATATTAGGCACATACAGAATACTTAATACATTTGTTTAATAGACTAACCAGTTTTAAAGGACCTACATTTTTAATGTTTTCAAATTCATAAAAGTTATATTCATATAATTTTAGGAGCTATCAGATCAACATTTGGAAAATCTCAAATTACTTTTGTGTTAATCCTTTCCTGAGTATATTGCCCTGTGGTATATTTTTGGAAATGAAACTGAGTGAAAATTGTAAACCTAAACATTGTAAAGTTGGCACAACCATTAATACTTGCCTCAGTGGGAGTTTTAATTGTCAAACAGGAAATTAGGCATATATACTTGCTGGAGACCAGCTCCGGCTGACTGAGAGCATGCAAAGGATACATGGACCGGCAAGATGATAGGAAGAAGAGATAAGACACGGACCACTATGACATGATGCTCATAATGGACAACTCAGAAAAGTTGCCTTCTGTATTTATACACAAATCATCACAAGCTTTTGCACAATATCCAATTGTTTCATTTTTACTTCATGCTTAAGAGAATACAAAAAACAATCCTAAGGAAAATATTTTCAACAAACCATTACTCATTGAAACCTGCAGTCACCTGGCTGAAGCCAGGAACTCCACAGTTGACAGCACATGTGGTTACATAAGTGGTTTACTTATACTCAAAATCAATTTTTACTAAACACAAACTAATATTGCTTGAAATATTAAGAATACAGAATTAAAAGATCATAAATGAAAGGATTTTATAAAAGCAAATAACAGATTCTTTGCTAAATCTTGTAATCAAATCATGCATTAATTACTGTCACCTTCACCTAGTGCTGATTCAATTGTTTTTCATTCTTTTGTTAAAGGGCAGTGAAAGGGATCAAGGCAGCTCAGACAATCTACAAACAGAAGGCCTTTACAAGAAACTTTCTTTTATCTTTATAAACTATCTTCTTTCCCTAAATATAAGTGCCAATATAAGATAGAGATTTTAAGCCATTTTGAGGGGGTTCACATCTATTTCTTTATAAAAGATGCCCCATATACTTTTGTTTTTTGTGGTAAGAAACTAAAATGTGTCTTATCATGTGTTGTAACAGTTCGAGGTACATGGTAAACAAACTCTTTGTACCTCCATGATTGCCATCTGTTCCAAGATATTATCAAGCCATTTCTTAAGGAAAACATTAATTATATTAGGGCAAACTTCAGGACAAAAGTGGGCACATAACAAGATGTTTGGAAACATTGTGGGCTCAATTGTACTATTGTATACTTTTAACTGTGTGTCATAGCCTTACGTTACGAAAGGTGTTTTTATCATAACATGATTGATCAATTTGAGGTGTTATACCAGTTACAGGAATCAGTTCACATTAGCAGAAAAACAACACCACCACCCTCAGAAGAATTCTATGAAACATCAGAGAGATGATTGAGTTCCATACAATGGGGTGAGGCAGCAATGAGGTGACCAGAGACATTCTGCTGGGCCTTGTGATGCAGCCAGAAACTCCTCATAGCCTTGCTAACTGAGGAGCAGTGCTCATCACACACCCATGCCATCTGACCCAACTGCATGGCTCCCCACACATACTTTCAATCTCCTATTTTGCTTTGTCACGATTTTGCTCTCACTGATGCTTCTAAATGCACAATATGCTAGTTCTTCAGAATTGAAAATATGCTTTTGAGAAAATACCCAAGAAAGAGTGCTAAATTCAATTCTAGAACTTCTCTATTGCTGCACTTGGAAATTATAAGCATTCATGGTGTCAGATTCACATTCGTGAGGTGTACAAGTCAATGTTTTTATTTTGACTGTGTAGGAAAAAGGCAACGAACAAAAATGTTTCGTACTTCTAAGACTTCTGAACAGAGTTTTCTTTCACAGGGTTCTTCTCTGCCTTTCCCCCTTGGAACATGTTACCTTCTCCATGGTCTTGCTTTGCTCTCATTCTATGCTTCTGTTTCTTCCACTCAAGCATCTACTTATACATATTTCATAGATTTCTGTCATGTTTAACATTCACAATAGACTCAAATTTGTTTGAAGCGTAAGTCCCTTACAAAGTACTTTCCCCTCCACTGAAGGAAACAGCATTCTGATACCTTAACTGGAAGTCATGATGTGGCTTCATATATATATATTTTTTTCTTTAAAGCTGCTGTCTGCTTTTGACCTCATGTGCTATCATTTCCCACTTGAGCCTACTGTTGCTACCTGCCCCTGTATTGTGCCACTCTCTCACTACTGGATACCCTTGCAGTTGTTCTCATTCTCTCTGAAAGACTTTTCCTTTTTCACTGTCACCTTTTAAAAGTGTGTGGTTTTAGGGCTACCTGTAGCCCTAAACTGTAAATAGAATGTTCATACACATTGGTACTTTTCAGTAGGTCTTCATATCATTTATCTTGACAAGTTCATTCTCACTCTACATTTCTAAATTCTATTTTGTAAAATCAACTTACTAATTAATTTGAAATGGACACACACACACACACACACAGGAGCAGAGACAGGCAGAAAGATCTCCCCATTGCTAGTCAACTAGTCAAATGGCTGCAAGAGTTGGGGCTGGGCCAGGCTAAAGCCAAAGGCCTCAAACTCATGCTGGATTTCCTATTTTGATGAAAGCTATAATTAGTTTGTCCACTACCTGCTACCTCCCGGGGTGTACACTGGTCGGAACCTGGATTGCATGCAGAGGTGGGATTCAAGTGTAGGCATACTGGCAATGAATATAACTGTCCAAGCAGAATAGTTATCACTTTTCCAAATGCCTTCATCATAAATATTAGTTCCTTTTATGAGGTTTATTTCAAGTCCTAGCATTTCAGTGAATACTTTTCCGACAGTCTCAGAAATAAAGGATCATTTAACACTACATAATTACTGGGATTTAAGCATAAAAGATTTTTTGTGCCTAAGTCTAGACATTTTAAATATAAATGTTTACAAAGTATTTAGGAAAAGTAGCATTGTATAGCATACTGCTTATTTAATATAGTTAAAAAAACATGTCTCTGTATTCTTTTTTAAATTAAAGCATATAGCATTAGTTCAGGCAAATGAGAAATATAGAATCAGAACGATTTACTGGAAACACATAATTCTGTCTAGGGAGCTTACATATTTGTAGGAATGATTTTGGGAGGTGGAGAAACAAATATTAAAGAAAACAAATGGACAAATATATAATCTATTAGATGATAGCTGCTACAGAGCAAACAATATAATGAGAATTGGGACTGAAATTTTAACAGGGAAGGTAGAGAGCTCATAGTAGGACTGTGGCATTTAAGCAAAGACAGTGAGAGGGAAAAAAATCAGCATTTAAGGGATAGATACTATGCTACAAATATGGCGAGCAAGCAAGCAGGAAAGGCAGAGTGCTTGGAGTAAACTGAGCCACAGAGATGGGGAGATCAGACTCTCAGAGGTAACTTTGGGCTAGAGCATGTGGGATTATGTAGGCCACTGTGATATTTTACAAACCTGTTTTGAGTAGCAGACTGAAATGTAAATGAATCAATAGGAAGGTCAAAGAGATGGCTGTTCCAGAATCTGGAGAGAAAAAATTATGACTGAATCGAGAGTGTTAGACATCTTGCTGACAGATATAAGGAATATAAGTCAATGATAAAATCAATAGGTTATCTAGATCAGATACAAGTGGATGAAGAATAAAGGCAAAAATCATAGATAATGCCAGATGATTTGGTTTTGGCTATTGTACCTAGAAGAGTAGAAAAGAGTTTGGGAAAATTACCAGAAGAGTAGAAATGAAGCAAAGGATAAAGATGCAACAACACTAATTTTGATGCATTGAACTGAAATATCAATTAAGTTAAGTTACATATTTTTGAAGACTGGTATTTAAGAGGAGGGTGCACATTCTATGCGCTAAATTAGAAATCATCACTTACAAGATGATTCATACCTAGCTCATCTAAGACTGTCATAGGTATGAGATAGAATGAGTATTAAGAGAAGAGGTTTACAGACTGACTGTGTACTTGTGAATGCTCATATGTTGGGGAGGTAAGTTGAGTACTAACACATGAAACCACATGAGAGTGGCCAGAGAGGAAGACCAGACTGTATGTTACTGTTAAGCTGAAATACACAGTGAGAGATCGCCCTGGAGACTAAAGTTGATTAATGGACATAAAGTGCAGAGACTTTTTAAAATAAAACATTGGGCAAATAAGAGCACTGTAGACATTGTATTGGAAAAATAGATATGGGGAAATTGGAGAGGGAGGGAGAGAGGCAGGGAAGAAAGGATAGAGAGAGAGGTAAAAACCTCCCTGCCTTTGGGTAGATTAGAATGGAGCAGAGTCAGGACTTCCACAGTCACAACATGACAGAATTAGAGACCTGAGAGCCAAGTAAGTGGAAGGTGTGATGTTTGAAGATTCTATTTTCTTAGAAAAATAAATGACACAGAGGCAAGAATGGAGCAGGCAATCAGAAAAGCTAGCGTTTGAAACTCTAGAAGGATTGAAAGTCAGAAAGTGTTTAAGACACCAATCTTTAAATATATATTTTCTATGACTCCATTAATGGAATTTTTGCACCTCCTCACATATTTTTAAATTAACATATAAAGCATGTTACTCTGTGCGTAACTGGATGGAAAGCAATTTCTAAAAGTCTGTAATTTATAAGTGTTGGCATAAAAATATAAAATCATTAACTGACTTTTGTGCAAAGTTGAATCAAAATAACCTTGTATTTTTATAATCAACATTAAAAATGAAACACAGATTTCCCTTTAAGAAAATTTGAACTTACGTATTTTCTAAATTATATTTTCATTTCACTTATCTTAAAACTGATAATATTTATTGATCACCTAACATACTTTGATGTGATAAAAAAAATACTTTAATAAACTGATTTAAACATGTATAATAGCAGTGAATGTTTGGCTTGTAGGGTAAGCTATCAGGTAGAGAGTTCACATCATGGATTGTTGGATTCAATACATCTTCTGGCTTCTGCCTCCAACTTTGTATTGACACAGATCCTTGATTTGGGTTCCCAGATCCCAAGTTCAGCTTAGCTCTGTCAAAACCATTACAGGCATTTGGGTGGGGGATGAATTAACAGATGGGGTTTACTTGGTCTTGTTTGCTACCAAATGAAATAAACAAAAAGCTTAAGAATCTATCAAAAATAAAATAGCTGTCATTATGAAACATCATTTTTAACACTTCCCTTTTTGCTTTAATTCTTGAATATCACTAGTGAAAAAAGTATTAGGTATAAGAATGTGTACCTGAGGAAGTGGTTTGGGCATTGGCTTGGGATATCTGTATACAGAGTATTTGGGTTCATGTTCCAGTTCTACCAACCCTAATTCCAACATCTTGCTAATGTGTACCCTGGGAGTATCAGGTGTTGGTTTTAAGCAGCTGTATCCTGCCATATGCAAGGAATGCCCGGACAGAGTTTTCTGCTTCTGTCTTCAAATTGGTCCAGCCCTGGCTACTGTGAACACTTGTGAATTGAGCCAGAAAACGGAAGATCTCTGTTGGTCTAATCTTCTGTTTCTCTCTCTCTCTCTCTCTCTCTGCCTTTCAGATAAATACAAAATTAAAGAAATTAATTAAAAAGACTGAAAATATCATAACATTTTATGTTTGATTATGAAACATGAGAAGTAAGTTTTATTGCATTATTGGTATTAATGCAGAATAACAAAACACACAAGGATGAATATGGTGAATTGATGAACACATTTCACAGTTGAAAATGTTATATTCTGCCTTATGATTTGGAAACCATGAGTTTTTCTAACTTAGAATAATGTAATATGACATAATTTTCAAACAATGAAAGCGTCCCTATTTTTCCCTTTCTCATGCTCTGTCCCTTTTTCATCATCATCTTCCTATTTTTTTTCTATAAAGGAAGATAGAAATGATATGACAGATATAAGAAAGGAGAATCAGCTTAATTATTCAATAGGCTAATTCATTAAGTCATGGGAATGCATATAGTTTTTAAAAATTCTCATGAGAAGTAAATGTTTTGAAAAGAATTGGAGATAATTAAACATGAACCATATTTTCTTCTATGTTAGGTCATCCTATTGTATCATCAGATATATCTCAGGTGTGCTAAAGCTAATGTGGTTATTAAAGAAAAAAGTCTTATATATTGTTATAAAATGTATGAAAACAATGATCAGTAACAACAATTCGTCTGATCAAAATCCTCTAATTATAAAGGTCAAAATATATGTCTGAAGCCCTGCTGGGTTCCTCATGCATAAGAGCTGTTTGGCAGCAGCTCCACTTCCCTAGAGACAACCAAATGTTTTATTCACCAATGACAGTTGTGCTATAGAAATAATCCTCTTACAGATTGTTCTTTGTGATAAATAACAACGAAAACAAAAGCAACTGCACCAAGACTATATTTTCAGGTCATTTCACAATTATTTCTGGATGAACAATATTTAAAATAACAGATTAAAAAAAAAACCTGAAATGCCTTTGATTTCTTAAGTGAGACCAGGGGTTTCATTTCTTCTCCCAACATCACTGCCATATTAATCTTTGTGTTTTCCTCTCCTATTTGGGACACTTCGTTTTATTTGGGTAACAGAGAAACAAGCAGAATAGAGAAGAGAAAGAGACAGAGCTCTTATTAGCTGGTTTACTGCTCGAATGTCTACAAAAACTTGAACCAGGAGCCAGGGATTCACTCCAGGTGTCTGTGGGTGGCAGGGTCCTAACTATTCAAGATGCCAACTGTTCCTCGCAGGCTCACACGAGCAGGAAGCTGGAATCAAAATCTGCATCTGGGAAGCAAATTAGGTATTTGAATGCTGGATGCAGACATCTTAACCAGTGTCTCAACCACAAGGTCAAAGACCTGCTTCAGGCACAGGTTTCTTGAACATTCTTGGCATACACGTTACATAAGAACACATCGTAAAGTGAACTATAAAAGGATCCTCTCTCTTCCTTCATGTGCATTCTGCAGATAAAGAAGTTTCCACTACTAATTTTTAGTCATTTTGTTCTGAAACACAAGCTTTGTTTTTATTTGACTATCTTCACTTCTTCATGACTATGGGTTACAGGATGTGTAACCTGAATGTAGAATTTCCTAAAATTTCTCATGACTTCCTGACATAATGAGTTTATTTTAAAGATTTATTTATTTTTATTTGAAAGGCGAGCTTACAGAGAGAAGGAAAGACAAAGATATTCCATCTCCTGGCTGGAGCTGGGTAAATTTGAAGGTAGGAGCCAGGATCCAAGACCTAGGAACTTCTTGTGGGTTTCCCACACAGGTGCATGGTTCCAAGGGTTTGACTGTCCTGTACTGCTTTCTCAGGCCACAAGCAGGGAGCTGGACGGGAAGCGGGGCCACCAGGGCATGAACCCACAGCAATATGTGATCTTGGCATGTGCAAGGTGAGGACTTTAACCACTATGCTACCAGGTAGGGGCCCATAATGAGTTTTTTTTTTCTTTTGCAAGAATACCACAGATGATGAGCTCTTATTTCTGCATCCTCTGATGGAGTGCAGTCATAGGAACATTTCCCTCTGGGACAGTGAAGTAAATAAAAACTTCACTGTGCATGAAACAATGAACGAAAAAACACTGTATAATGGGATATTTGTGTCTGCCAGCAGTTTGGCTTGCATACCCTACACCAATGCTAGGAATGAGCAGATAGGGTGCTGCAAGAATGTAAGTTCTTCTGTCACATTCATCTTTGCAAGCTCTGCCTCCCCATCTGTTGACTCAGGGAACATCCTCTGCCAGGATGCACACCCCACCTGCACACCAGGGCCTGTCCGTTTCTCTTCAATTAGGAGGTCTCAACTACTCTTCTCATGTTTCTGCTGGTGTTTTAGCTAGCAAAACTGTTTATAACTCCACAAAAAGGGCAACTAAATCCCTCTTCTATTAAATCATAGCAAGAGGGACAGTCAAAAGCAAGACTCTATGAAGTCCTCTCTCTAGGAAATGAACTCTCACCTTGGCGGTAAAGGTTCCTCTGGACATAACTACATTGCTGAATAGGGAAAGCAGGTGCAGAGAGGAATCACTATGACAGGATAGCACTGTACTATGCTCAGTCCACAAATTCCTATGCAAATTTAAGGAGTCAGCTGGGATCAATAGGTGTCTTCTAGGATAGCCAACTGCACGAGATAAAGATAAAACCCATTTTTCACAGTCTCATCTTTTCTCTCTCCCTCTCTCCTTCCTGAAGCTATAAATCATGCACACCCCTATAGTGTCTGGCACCCTTTTGTGTCATATTGCCAATTTAACCTAACCCAGGTGCTGAATCCATTCTTCTGGAGTTCAGATGTCACTGCCTTGAGTGCAGTGAAATGCCTTGAGATCACTTGTAATGGTTAATACATGCACCTGACTCCTTTCAGAAGAAATTGATGTAAATAGTAACATTCACACAACAAGAAAGTTCCAAAAAGTTGTGTTTTGAAGTTTACTTAAAATTTTTAAAAAGTGGCTGCATAAAGTTGAGTGTATCTATGGGGATAAATATGATATTTTGATATGTGCATACATCATGGAATATTTTCATTCAACACTAACTACTAGAATAACACGGAATAAAGACTGAAACCTGCTATAGACGAAGATGACTTTTCTCTTTTAAGTTAATATGGAGAGCAGCCCCGGTAGCCTAATGGATAAGGCATTGGACGCCTAAGTTAAGAAGAATGAGAAGCTGCAACTCATGAAATCCTACAGCACCCACAAAATCATTTTCCTTTGTTTTTGATGGGTCCTCGAAGCACCCACAACAATAGCTAAACAACTCTTGTAGGAAAGTAGCAAAATGAGAAGATGAAAGCACACATATTTTCATATTGACTCTTTAATACTGTTTGCAAAATTCCTGAACTTATAAAACACATTTTTTCATTCACTAGGTTTCAGGTATCTACCTGAAAGTGTCCGGTCCAAGAAAATCTGATAATGCACTGGCAGCTCAGCACTTTCTAGGGATGTTTTTTCTTAACGTGAGATTTTATTATTTCAAGTCTCTGATAATCCCATATGCTTACTTGGTAATCTTTCTAAATTACGAAGCTTTCAGAATTTGGCATTGTTATTTCTTTCCTTTTTTTCCAAAACATTTATTTATTTTTGTTGGAAAATCAGACTTACATATAAAGGCAAAAAGAAAGATCTCCCGCCCACTGATTCACTCTCCAAGAGGCTGTAAATGGCCAGAGCTGAGCTGATCCAAAGCCAGGTTTCAGAAGCCTCTTCCAGGTCTGCCACACGGGTGCAGGGTCCCAAGGCTTTGGGCCATCCTCTCCTGCTTTCCCAGGCCACAAGCAGGAAGCTGGTTGTGAAGCAGGACAGCCAGGTTTCGACCCAGCATCCACATGGGATCCTGGCACCTGTGCAGTGAGGACTTTAGCCACTAGGCTACCATGCCAGGCCCCTGTTATTGCTATTTTTTCCCCAGGCACTAAAGATCATGATCCTCATGCACTGTCCGTTTTATCCACTCAGCAATGACAAGTTTATCAAATGATGATGTCTGCTTCAGTCATTTGTGTTTCTCATAAATATTCCAGATATTCTTCGCTTGGGGAACCCTGTCAACAGGCACTTCCCTTCTCTCTTTGATGCGACCATATTTGAACCCTAATCCTTCTCTTCAATAATTCCCTGATATGAATAAGACAATAAATGTTCCTAAAACTAAGTTTCCTTTTCTGTTGAAAGGGTAAATCATGCTTCCTTCCAAGAACTAAAGCGCCAAGAACAAGCACGCGGAGGACTTCTCTTTCAATTTCCCTTCACTTACTACTGCAAATGAGAATCAATCTTTTCCAATAGCATTTTAATGATAAGTTCTTTAATGAGCACACATTCACAATGTGTAGCATGCGACTCTCGCAAATTACTGTTTTCTACTATAGTGGAGAAGAGTGCGTGAAGATTTCTTATGAAGGTTTACATCTTCAGTTTTTAGCACAGCTACAGGACATCGCATCCAGTGAATACAAATGACTGAAAATGACTGGATGATGGTCTCTAGAAATGTGTATACATTCTTAAAATCTAGTTTCTTTTCTCATTTACTGTTTCTTTTTATGATTTCCTCATATAGCTTTTGCTTCCCCTCCTTGCATATATCTATGTTACATTTATCTGTGTAATGTGTTTACACATAACATTGAAATATGATATGATGTTCTAAATGCTACACTCACAATGTAACTTAAACTCTGCTCTGAGAGTGTAAGAATCGCAATTAACTGGGTCATAATTGGGTACCTGTCTCACTGGTAAGTGCATTATAATTTTTTTGTTACTTTTTCACCAGTTATACAAAACAGAAATTCAAATCAATATTTTCACATGAGGAAAGTTGCAAATACAGAGCTTACATAACTTGTTTGGAGTCTAAGTTCAGCTTGTATCAGGGCTAGAATTCTAGTTTTTCTGGCTCAAACCCTGGCCTCATACTCACTACAGCATATACCCCACTTGTCCCTGTATCTTACAACCTTCCTCCTTCTCCCCTCACATTTAAGATCACAGGAAACAGGGAGCACTTCAACATTTTAGTGAAATAATGTCCATGAAGTGATTTATTACTCACGAATGATTCACATTTTACATAAAATTCCAGCCACCTAGTTTAGAAACCTTCTAGACCAATGCACAATACGGTCTCAAGTATATGACATCCAACATCACAGCTCCACTGATACATGACCACGCTGTCTTTAAAAGCATTTAATGCATAAACAAAGGGTTTGGTAACAAAAGTCATACATGCATATGTGATGATGAAGCTCCCATCCCACCGTGCTCTCAAACCTACAAACACCATCCATGGGTTTTTGGGTTTCTAAATTGTATGTTTCATTTTTCCTGAGTTTACAACAGCAGCACCTGCTCATAAACAGACTCGGCTACTCCAATCCTGACTTCTGCTCTTCATAAGCAGATTAACAGGGATCAACCTGCTCCAGGGAAGAGGTCAAAAACCATTACTAAAAATAGTAGTTGCCCTACTTCATTCTATTCTCAACACAGCAGGCAGGGAGCCCTGAAAGTCCAATCAGATCTACTCCGACTCCTCTGCTAACAGTGCCTCATTGACTTCTGACACAATTCACTGTGAAAATCCTGGTTACCTGCACTGAGGACAATGCCCACACGGTTAGCACATCCCTCTGATTTTGTCACCTGTTGTCTTCATTCGCACCCGTGTCTTTTTGGATTGATTTCTGTTAAGACACACCAGGGAGGCTTCTGCTTCAGGGCTCCTGCACTTGCTCTTCTCTGCCTTTCTCCACACAGTTGTGCTCTCTGCTCCGTCATGTTTTTATCCAAATGTCCCTTCCCATCGGGGCATTCTGTTGTACTCCTTTCTTGAACTTGCAACATCTGTTGTCTTATGTTAAAATAGAACACTTACTGCTCTACAATATTTTATATTTTATATGATTTTTCTCTATATAAAAGGAACCAATTTTATTTGATATATAGAGTTTTAAGAGCATAATGATACAGCCCACCTTACCTTCTAGTTTCATTTCTTTCTTGTTTTGGACTTTTACAATGACATACATCCAATGCACTTTATAACTACCAGCTTAACCCTCCAGTAAATAAACAATCCAACAAGTAGTAAGAAAAACTATATATATATATATATATATATATACACGATATACTAAATAGTATATATATAGTATAGTGTATATATAGTATAGTATATATGGATATATATGGATATGTGTATATATATATACATGTTCTGAAACTGTTTACTATCATTTTCCCCTGAATACTTTATAAACTCCATGATATAGACGCTTTTCTCTATTTCGAACACTGCTATCTTACATCATCTGAAAACATCTGAAAAACATCTAGTAGTTTCTCAAGATGCTTAGTAAATAACTGAGTGCACAATCAAAGCATACCTTTTGTTAGCTCTGAAAAAGTCTGAAGCATGGATTATTATTGTTACATCATATCAGGCAGCTTTTAAATGCTATGGTTATGTGGGCTCATTTTACTATATCATTTTGTTAGAAATGTTCATTAAGATTGTTATTTATTTTGAAAGTATCTATTTTTTTCACATTTACTTGCAATGAAGAACAAAGGACAGAGATCCTTCATGTGCATGTTCACTCCTCAAAAGCATGCGACATTCAGAGCCGGGTCAAGCTGAAGCCAGAGGCTGGAACTTCCTCTGAGTCTTCAGGGTAAGTGGTCTGGACTCAAGCCTTTGACTCACTACTTTGTGCCTCCCAGGACACATGAGCAGGAAGCTAGATCCTAAGTAAGGAGCCAGGATTTAAACCGACTCTCCCTCCGATAGGGATTGCGGATATCCCATTAGAAGTTTGACATACTGTACCACAAAGTCTAGTTTATTATTTTAGAAAAAAATATGACAAAATCTTTTTTTTTTGGCCTCCAGGTGAAAGCTGATACTGAGTTATGCCTAATCCAACACTGCTATAGTTGATTCGCTACTAAGAAAGAACACCCAGCTGGAAGCAAACTGCTTGGAGCTAGACATATTAATTCTTTACTTAGAAAAACAATCCAAGTCCCGGAACTAAGCACAACTTATGTAAATAGCAAATATTTTCTCTCAGAAAGAAAGAGGATATGTACTTTTGGAAGAATCTCTTTTTTCCCAGTGAAGTGGTATATTTTCATGGAAGCATATCATTACCTGATATACAAATTTAATAAAATTGATCAAATAAACTTTTCTTCTTGTGAGCACATACTCCTGCCACCACAAATGTTCCTGACAAAACTTGAGAAGCAAGTAAATGATTGTATTTAATTCCCCCCCAAATGATCACACAAGAAAATTTACCAATAGCTGCTGCTTATATAAAAAGGAGGTGGAACTTCTACTTTGTGATTTAACAGGAAACCTTTCCCCCGAACAAAGAAAAATAAAAAATAGTCATGCACTGGAAAGAAAACATTGGTATATTCAAAAGTAATTTATAGGTCTGGCTTCGAATAAGAATCACCTGGGAACTTCTGAATGGACTGTATCTGATATTTGCTATTCATACTTCTCTCATTTCCATTTTCAATGGGATTCAAACTTCTTTGATTTGGTAATTACTAGAAATTTATATTTTTGACAAGCGTACTCAACTATTTTAATATGCAATTAATTTTAATGAAGCATGCAATGAAAGAAAAATGTACATAAGCCTTCTGGCCTACTATTCTAAATTGATTGATATACAAATGTATTATGTGATAGAAACAGTGCAAGGGAGCAAGCTCATGAGGTTTACCTTGAGAAAGATTAATTAGAAAAGCAAAATGTATTACTCTGATATTACAACACACCACTGCTCTATTTATCTCAATAGAGTACTGTTGATAGCATCATTCCTTTCCTCTTCATTCTTACTCAAGATAAGCTCAAGTTCATCACAAATTTTCTCATCACTTCCCTGAATGACAGCGCGCATCTTGAAAAACTGGATTACTATCCGTACACCTGATGCACCTTGCATGACTCCACTGCTGCTTCACATGGAGTATCTCTTGTTGGAAAAGGGACAGATTCCAGGATAATTCTCTATGTTTGGGAATTTTAGGAGAGAGCGAAAGAGAATGAGAAAGAAAGAAGAGAGGAGGAGATTGAGAGAGAAAGAGAGAGAGGGAGAGAGAATGTCAATTTCACTTTAGACCCCAGATAAGATCTCTGATTATTTTGAAAGTCTGTGTATGTTCTTGTTCCTCATGCCATGTCTTGCAACTTCCTCAAACCAATATTTCTCTCTAGGCAGTCTTTTCGTTTCTTTCTCTCCCTACCTCTGCCTCAGTCAGACCAATTTCTCTAACTAGACCTTGGCAAGATCCTTCTAACTGGCTTCCTGTTATTTAGAATGTTTATCTTCTAAACAATCCACAGTTTTAAGAAAATATCTTCAACATATGCAAAAAAGAAAGGAGGGATGGAGAAAAGCAAGGAAAGAGGAAACAAAGGAGGGAAGGGGAACAGGTAGGGAGGGAGAAGAGGGAAGGAGGGAGGGAAGGAAGGAAGGGAAGAAGGAACGAATGAATGAAAAAAACAAAGGAGAGAGAGATAGGGAGAGGGAAGGAGGGGAAGCAGAAAATAGAAAGACATGGGGAGAGGGTGGAAATCATTGAGAGAACTCACAGAACTCAGAGAGGTAGATAGAGGAAGAGGAGAAAGAGGGGAGGCTAGAAGCAGAGGAGAGGAAGTGGAACAGAGGATGGGTGGGGAGGGGAAAGAAGAAAAGGAGGAATAGCAGGAAAGGAGTAGGCAGAAAAGAGGAGGGAAGGGGGAAGTGAAGCTGAGGGTGAGCACTAAGCTAGTGTTATGACACTGCCTGGGACACCTGCATCCCTTTCTGCAGCCTCCACGTTTGATCTTGGATCAGCTCTCAATTCCAGCTTCCTCATAACAGGTGCCTGGGAGAGAGCAAGAAAGAGAACAGTCTAGTCTCACCACCCTCATGCAAGCCCTAGATAGAATTGTGATCTCCTGCTTACAGTAAGGTCCAATCCAACCTGCACATGGAAAATCTCTGTGTCTATTTCTGCCTCCCTGCGTTTGCTGCTATTCAAACAGAATAAAACAATAGGTTAGCCAAACTGCTATCATCTACATGATAAAGACCAGGCAACTGGACATAGCAGTTTTCATAATCTCACTCTGCTTAAATTCTCTAGTGCAACACCGACTAGACTACAGAGAAATAACACAACTTACTCTGTGATGGCTTCATTTCTTATTACATGTAGTAAAACAACAACATGGAGCACTTCAGGTCATTTTCTAGACTTTGATAACCTTACAGTTAAGTATAAAAGAAATCTGCTGTCTTTTTGCAGAAATCATTTCTCTTGGGTCTCAGAAAAGTTGGGTAGATACAGACTTTCCCCTGTTTACAAATTCTATGTTTTAAATTAACCTCAAAGCCTAAAAAGTTATGCAACTGCATAAGCATAACAAGAAAAAGTTGTGTGTATTTTTTATAGTAGAAAACTGCACATAGAGAATTAGAGCAGAGTATTTAGTAATGCTTGGTTTCAAAACTCATTAAAATTAAATTAAAACTAGTTGATTGTTGCAGGTAATGAAAAATATAAGATAGCAATTAAACAAAATAATACATCTAAAAATCAAGTGATTAAAATTACAGTGATTTCTTGGAGTCAGACTGATTTGTTGTGCGAGGGTTTTGTGTGTAGCTCACTAGATAATTATTTAATTAGACATTAATTAGTAATAATTTAGGCCTTCCTGAAGTATTTGACACATTTATGCAGAATCTTCTTTGCTTCTCAAATGTAAGTAAATAAACAAAGTTTTGAAACAATAATTTTCTTATTCAAACAAGAAGGTCAATATCGAAATCCTCTTTCCTTAAGCCAATGGAAGCCCCATTTATGCTGCCTTTGTGAAACTCTGCTTCTTAGACACATCAGAACTTCCTTTACCCACTTCTGCAATGACATCCTATCCAGGAGTGGGCACTTTTTTTTTGCGCATCTGACTTAAACTTGCCCACGACATTTTTAAGGGCCAATGGCAAGAGTACAAACGGAGGTTTGAGGCTGCCTCACTCCTTCCACTCCCACAGTAAGAGTTTTTACATACATGCTTATACAAGTACACGCTGCTTTCACGGACTAGTCCTCCACCACAAGCAGCCCCTGGCTTGGTGGTCACAGGGCTGCACTGCAGACATGAGAGTAGGGTTCTGTTAGCAAAGGCACAGGCCCATTGAAAGTTTTTGAAAACCAGCTCAGGTCACTGAGTAGATAGGGAAGGTTTCTGTAATGTCAAGGTTTATCAGAAACAGAAAGTATTTCTTGGCTACATCCTCTTTGCCTTGGGAACACCTGAGGAGGAAGGAGATCAAGAGCACAGTGGGGCTGTTTAGAGCACAGAGCGCAGAGCAGAACAGAGCTACTCAGGCTTCTCAGGTCCTGGCTGGAAAGTATGATGCAAGTGCAATCAGTCATTCAGCAGCAGCCAGCACTGAGACAATGCTGCCACACTGGGGAAAGAAGGCAGCTGAGGAGGGTAGAGGCCACGCACAGAATTACCACTGCGCTTATAAAGTGTTCCTTGCACTCAGTTTTCAACAAAGATTCCATGAGTTATAATGATATAACATGTTATGTTCTAATGTTAAATCTGCTCACATCTCCCTCACCCATCAGTGTCTCATTACATTTTTTTTCTTTATTGTCTTACTTAAAAATTCCAAAATATTTTTTTTTTAAATCACAGGAAAAACACTGCATGGAATTTCCTCCCATCCATGATGATCCAAATTAACTTATATAGAAAGTACATGATCATTCCTATTTAACAATGCTATGTAATATTACATTTATTTATGTGCCCTTTTTTGTATGGCTTAGTTATACATATGAGTTGTGACTCATTTCTTAATGCCAACATAAATATAGCATCTGGTACATATGAAGGATATGACTAACATCTGATTACCAAGTTAAACACATACATTTGGTTTCCCATTTTTAGACTGTTCCATTCATCTTGAAGTTTATTTTTGACAAGGTCTTTTCTGAAAAATGTGATATAATAGTATAGGTATTATATTACAAGATGGTTTCTATAGATGTATACCTTCATGATACTAATAATCATTTGTTAACTTTTTTATCAAAGGGACGGGGAATAAATTATTTTGGCTTCTCTGACAATACAGTTTCTTTCCGTGAGTTGAAGTCCACTGCTATAGTACAAATCCAGCATAGATTAATATGTAAAATAGGGCTCTGTTGCAATAAAACTTCACTCACAAACACAAGGGGCATGGCAGACATGTCCTGATGTGTAAAATTTTGCACTTATATACCAAAATTATTGTTCTTTTCTGTGTCTAGTTTGGTGACAGGTTTGTTTTATTTTATGAGAACTGAAAAAAGTTTCTGCAGTAAATTTCTTTGCTCTTCCCGTGGTTCAAATGAACAAATTTGGTTGCTAAAAAGACTGCTGAGACTCCAGAGTTTGTTCACGAATAAGCCTAAGACCGTGAAATGTTTTAATGAACATCTTCTTTGGTTCACATTAACTTTCATTGCAAACAAACTCCGTCAGGCCTTCTTCACATCAGTCATTTTATTATCTCTAAATTGCAAAGAGCACATTTGCTACTGATCCTTACTTTCCTGAATTTTTTTTTTAATCAAGGAAAAACTTTTTTCTTTAAACATAGGTGAAGATGAGGAGTAAGGAATATGCAGTGTGGCTATTAGCGATCATCCACTGCAATTGCAACAAAGCTTTTTTTTTTTTTTTGCTTATTTACCCAGAAGACCCCAAAAGTCATCTTCACACATATCCCAGAAACTGATCCTGTTCAAAAATCTCCAATAATGGCATATTTTTTCAAGCCATTAGTCTACATATTTCTTGCAATGCCATATACACAATAGTTAATACAGAGGCATGTAAGTGTATATTGTATATATATAAATGCACATTTATATAGCTATAATATACATAAGAGAGATGTGTATGTATGCCCTGATCATATTTTCCAGAGAGGCTACACATTTCTAAAAGCTCTAAACTTATTTATAGGCTCCTGGTTTCAACAATGACATACAAATTCAGACAGTTTCCATTTGGATTTGACACCTGTGTAATTTTTAATCTATCAGCAAACTCAGTAGCAATGAAAGCAAGGCCTATTGAGATGAATGTTAAAGATATACAATATTAATGTAACATTGACTAGTTACACGCTAGGAGTGAGACAATGCTCATATTAATACACTATATTAGTTACTTAATTCTAAGGAAAACACCTGAACTACACTTTATGCTAATACTAATTTCCACAACAAAAAGGAGATAAAGTCATCACAAGATGCATTCCAAAATTGCTATTTTAAGCAAAATATTCATGACTAAACAGATACAAAGAAGGCCAAGTCTGAAAACATGGTCTTCCCACACAAAACACAAAGCTCAGATTCAACGGGAAGGCTGATGTGTCTATTCAAACATTCTAATTAACAGTCTTGTTTTGCTTGTTCGTGTTGTTTTCCTCCTTACTCTTCAAGTGTGGATGGAGACACACATTATTGTTCCTCCTAACATAAAAATCTACCAGGAAGAGAAAAAAATAACACGTTCAAGAAGATTTTCTCTGCAAAAACAGATGACAGGTTTGCTGAAAGTACTTGTTCACAAGAAAATTTCTAATCATTTTCAAGCAATTCAATGAAGATTAAAGTCGCTGGAATTCAGATTGGATTATTACGGAGATTTGACTAATCTTGCACTTGTTGCCGTATATCTGAACATTTTGCAGCAATGTATTATTAGAAAAAATCTGCATTTGAAAGGCGTTTTAAAAGGAAAATCTCTGCCTACTGTTGTGAGGCATTTCATTGGCAAGGTTTTTAACTGGCAAGACCTCACAAAAACTCCTATATTTAGCGAGGAATGGAAACGCCAATACAACAGAATAAGAATATATTCAGAAGTGAAGATCAAAATTGACATAAAAAGCTACCCATAAGTGAATTTATTGTAACAACTGATAGTTGTGCAAATTTGAATACAAGAAACATTTTAATTAAAATTTAGTTTTATAGAGCATTGTACAAGATACATGCATTAAAATACACTTGAAGTTTCATCAATTTTTTTAATAAAGTGATCAAGATAAAACATGTTCATTTTCATAGCTAGCACCTCATTCAACATGAAATTAATGCTGAGTCCAAAGAGAAAAACACAAAATCAATGAGAATTTGTAGGATGATGATTGAAAAGGAATATTTCAAGAATCTGATGTTCCCAAGTTCAAGCTGATTATCTAACTGCATGGCAGAAGTGCTTCTTATCTTTTTCAGATACATTCTTTTACAAAGTAGCACTTTTTTTTAGAATTTATTTATTTTTATTGGAAAGGCAGAAATACAGAGAGGAAGAAAGACAGAGGAAAATGTTCCATCCACTGATTCATTCCCCAAGTGGCCACTATGGCTAGAGCTAAGCCAATCCAAAGCCAGGAGACTGAAGTCTCTTCCAGGTCTCCCACAGGGTGCAGGGTCCCAAGGCTTTGGGCCATCCTTGACTGCTTTCCCAGGTCACAAACAGAAAGCTGGATGAGAAGTGGGGATGCCATGAATAGAACCAGCCCCTACATGGGATCCCAGTGCCTGAAGGCAAGGGCTTTATCTGCTAGGCTACCACATAGCACTCTGCTTCTTCTCTTAGTTTTCCAATATTGAGCAATCGACTTTCCTTTTGCTCATTTGAAAACAAAATTCCACAAAAGACCAGTAACAAATGCAAAGTGCTCTTTGGAAGCCTACTTTATGCAAGGCATGAAAATAATTTACCTTCTATACAGTCTCTTTTTACCCGCAAAGGCTGTATTCCAAAACTCCAAGTGGATGCTTGAAGCCATGGATAGTAACCATTTTACTTATTGGTTCTGTTCTGTATACATCCCCATGATAAATTTTACCTTATGTATTAGGCACAATAAAAGACAAACAATAAACCAAATATTAATACAGAACAATTATAACATATCGTAATAAAAACTTTTATAAATCTTTCTCCCTATGTCTCTTAAAATATTTCTTTTAGTTTACCTACTTGAAAGAAGAGCATACTTGATAGCTTCTCTTTGGCATATTTGAATAGCCAGCACCACTGTTCTTGTGTTATGGGGTCATTACTAAAGTATACAAGGGCTACTTTTGTGTACAGATACTATAGAACAGCGACAGTTGATCTTGAGAGAGGAGTTAGTGGGTAGTAGGCAGTTAGGGTATTCTGGGTCCCCCAGTAAAAGAGAATTTCCCCACCATGTCTTGAACTCACCAGGGCAGGTCTCTTCCAAGGGACAAGGATGCTATTAGCATATCAATTCCCCACCTGAAGTATCGGCCATCCCCTCTGGTCATTGTGGGAGGGCCTCAGGCTGATCTCTTTATCATTGAAAGGAGAGCAGGAAGAAGTAATACACATCTGCCTAAGGCCTGGAATGTCCTATGTCTGGTATCTCTGTGACCTTTTGTCCCAAGGCCAGGTACCTTGGAAACCAGGAATTTTCTTTGTTTATGGAGAAACATCTTTGAGGGAAACCTTTAAAAGGTGCATTCCCCACCATTGATACGGGTTTTTCTTCTTTGCCTCCTGCCACTATGGCAGAGGACTGGGGTTCTTATTTTCCTGCCACTATGGCAGAGCACTGAGGTCCTTTTCCTCCTGCCACTATGGCAGGAGGTAAGGGTCTTTTCTATCTCAAAACCCCCTCCCGTCGCTAGGACGGGAGTCTTCTCTTCTCAACTTTTCTAATAAATCTTGCTTTAAAACTAAACTGTGTCCGCATGAAAATTCTTCTTTCCTGCGAGACAAGAATTTGAGGTTGCTGCCATACTCGGAGTCAAAATTCCTGCAACAATCTGACAGTTGAAATGGTCCCTACATATCTAGCAATAGAAAGTTTAAAGGCGTGAATATTCTTGACAAAAGGGTATTCCTGTATGGATAGGACATGGCGGGGGGTGATGCAAGATTTTATCCTGCTACTCTGGTTGTGTCGGAATTAATAACTCAGGGATTGTTTACATCTAGAAAATTTTTTTCCCTTTTAGATTTCCTGACCACTGCTGATTACGGGTACATGAAATTGTGGAAAGCATGAAGGGAAAAGCATAAATAAACATGAGCTACATACAGTCACTGAACTTGAACCCTTGAGTGCTTATTCAGGTGCACTTTGTGATATTTTTTCTCCCTGCTTTCAATGTTCTCTATAGTGTTCATCAGCGTCACCATGATAGCAAGCAATCTGTCCAATACTTAGTAGGCAGTGTCTTGTCATCTCTCACTTAAAATTGTTTAATGGCTTCCTGATGTCTTTGATCTTTACATAAATATTTGAGAAATAGAGCAGGGTAAGGATAGAGCTACACAGAGAGAAAGAGAGTTAATTTGTACATTTTTTTTTACTTCCCAGAGCCCCAACAAGTGTAACTGGACAAGGGTTCCATCCACATCTCTTATGTGGCAGAGACACAAGTACGTCAACTACCACCTGCTGTCTACACGACCGTCCATTAGTAGAATGGCGGATCAGAAGCCCAGCAGACAGGAAACTCGGCACTGAGATTTACACAGCAAGTGTCGCAAATGGTATTTTCAGTGTTATATCAAATGCAAAACTAGATGTGACTTTTTTTAAATAAGGAATTTTATCTAGGTAAAGACATATTTGGCGATATCCAATCTCAAAATTTTTATGACTTATGATGCAATTACAAAAAATCTTTGGGAAGATTTGTTATTCCTAAAAGATATTTTTAGAATATTTTTTGACACACGTGGAAACCCAAAATAATTAATTTTATAGAGTGATTAACTTTATCTCTATGCAGTGTTATTCTTTTTTTATTCAACTGTTCTTTGATAAAAGATTAGCAGAAATAAATTATGTCATTTGCTAATGCAAAGTATTTGTCACTTATGTTACTTATGTTTTCATTATAAAGAAGATATTACTTCTTTTTCTTTTTAAAGATTTATTTATTTTTATTGGAAAGGCAGATATAAAGAGAGGAGAGACAGAAAGGAAGATCTTCCATCCGATGATTCACTCCCCAAGTGAGCACAACGGCCAGTGCTATGCCAGTCCGAAGCCAGGAGCCTCTTCCAGGTCTCCCACAAGGGTGCAGGGTCCCAAAGCTTTGGGCTGTCCTCGACTGCTTTCCCAGGCCACAGGCAGGAAGCTGGATGGGAAGCAGGGGTGCCTCCGTGATTAGAACCGGCACCCATATGGGATCCTGGGCGTGCAAGGCGAGGGCCTTAACCACTTGCGCCACCGCGCCGGGCCCAAAACTGACATTCTAATAAAAATAAATACATCTTAAAAAATAATGTATGATCCTTCACTCTCCCTCTCTCCATCCTTCCCCTTTCATTCTTTTCATTTTTTTCTTTCTTGTTGTCTAGCTTTGTTTAAAAAAAAAAAAAGAGATAATATTTACAATTTACATTATTGTGAAGTCTTAATGCTCTACTAAATTAAGGTACCCATTTCTTAAATCATTTTTTAAAAATTTGCGGACGTTCTTTTCTGCTCTTTTTAATCTGTAAGATCATGTATTGAAAGTTGCAATAATTTAATGGGAAGGAATATTAAATGTTTCCATTCCTGGCTTACTATTAATTTTACATCAACTTTTGCTAACATTTTTACATTAACAAAGGAAAACAAAGTAGACAAAATCAAAATAAAAATGAGCAAAATAAAAATCAGCAAATATTTAAGATTAGAGTTTACTGATAATAAAGATTTTGATTCGTGAAAAGTGATGGATATGGGTAATTCAGGAACATTGCATTTCTTTTTCCTAGCAGCTGCAGTCCTGAGATTTTAGTGGAGTAAATAAGGAACCCAGTAGGTAGGATGGCAGTCCCACTGCTGATCAGAAACCTTGAAGCCACGCCAACACTAATATGAACATAACCCCGATTGAGTGCAAATGATACACAAATCTAGCTACTTGTTATTCAAAATAGCGAGTTTATTGTATTTTTACACAATTAGCATAAATGTAAATAGCAACCACTTCCATATATTGTGCTTGAACTAGTTCAGCAGGAGCTGCCTGGGTTTTGTTTGTTTTAGTATTTCTGGCTTGGAGAGGGGTTTGTTTGCTCTTCCCCACACATGGTGACCTTCTTACGCATGTCCTATGGGTGTTGTACATCCACCTGAAATTCAATGTCTTCAAAACTTCTATTCCCTAAACATTCCAAATACTGTTCTGTACACACACGGAGACTTTTACAATTGACTTCAAAAATCAGAAATCTGGAAACCATTTAAAATCTCCTTATAACATTCAGTAAATTACCAAAATTTGTAATTTCTACCGCACAGTTTTGGTATTTATTCCTTCCCTCGTTTTTCATAGTCTCTAACATGTCTTACAAAACTCTAACGTGTTTCCATCATAACAGCATGTCTGGAACCTGGAAGAGCTTCAAACTCCTGCATATTCAATTTTCTGTTCCTCAAGGTTGAAATCATTCTTAAAATATGTTTCTGTGAGGGTTTGAACTTTAAAGGAAGGAAACTTTCTATTTTTGTAATTTTCACACAGTGTTTCTATTTTGGGAAGACACCATAGAAGAATTGAAAATAATACTAGCTTTATTTCAGATTCGTCTCATAAGTTTAGAGTTCAAATAGCATTTTTGTATTTATTCAAATTTGGCCAGATTATATAACCATCATGAGACACATTCTGCTTATATTTGTAACTGGAAGAAATTATTTCAATAAAATAAACAGCATTCTTCACTTACCAACTCTATAGTACATTTAGCTCTCAATTATCAGATATTTATAATATGATTATATATATATATAAAATGTAATTTGATTTGATTAATGATATGGGTTGAACTGTCCCTACCCCCAAAGTACATTGAAATCACAATGCCTTGTACCTTTGTGAAAACTGTCTTTGAAAATGACTGTGTTAGGATAAAGTTTCTCAATCAGATCTTAATCCCATATAAGTTAGTTTTTACATTGAACATTTGTGCAGAGACAGAGGCACAGACATGAGGAATATCATGCACAAGGCAAAGAATCACCGAGGCAATGAGAAGTAAGGAGTGGGATGGGGCAGGTTCCTCTTCACAAGAGTTTGCTAAAACTACAATCTGATAACAAGACTCAAAAAGACTGCTTTTATTAGAAGATTCAGAAAATAAGGGATTTTTAAAGAATGTTTTATATATAAATGTCTCCTGTCTTATACTAACAGTTTTGGAAGGTTAAGAAAAACAAGACACAATCATGTACTATATACTTAATCTAGCAAATACCATGAGTAACTAGACAACTGGTGAAAGATACTTATAATGGCAGACATGGAATCCTATCAAACCCAGAGAAACATATGAAAAGAGCTGTCCTTCCATTCTTCTGAACTAAACGTTAGGCTTCATGATCAAAAGAGGTTAGTCTAGAAATTAGGACACTCAGTAAGATGCCTGCTTCAGGCGGGAACATCTGCATTCATTTCCCTGCTCCAGTTTCAGTTTCTTCAGCCACTTCCCTCATGTTTTCTAAGTCGGCTGTATGAATTCAGATTCCCACAACAAAGTACAAGGATTCCTGCTTCTCCACATCCTTGTCAAAACATTTGATCACTGGCTTTTTACATGATAGTCAAACTAATTTGGGGAAGGAGTATCACTTCTGTTTCTGGTTTGTTTGATCCTTTGGTTACTGAGGTTGAGGTTTTTGTTTTCTGTTGTTGTTGTTTTTTGTTTTCACCTTCCTGTCATATATTCAATAGAAATTAGTTTTTCAAAGAGACACCTGCATTGCTATTTTTATTCCAGACTGTTCACAACAACAAAGAAATACAAGCAACCTACATGTCCATCCCTTAAAAAATAAAGAAAACGAGATGCATTAAAACAAGGGATGCTACGCCACCAAAGAGGGATGGAAGCCTGTCAACCACAACTTGGATGCAACTATGCTAAATGAAGCAACCCACAGAGAGAAAGCAAGTAGCTTATGATCTTGCTTATATGTGCAGGCAAAAAGTAATGATCTTATAGAAGAATCTAATGGTGGTTACCAGAGAATGCAGAGAGAAAGAAGAAATGTATGCTCCCTTCTCCCTCCATCCCTCTCCCACCTGCCCATCACTGATCCTTCCTGTGGGGGCATTTCAGGCTTTGAGTGTAAGGAAAGAACCAGGACAAGGCAGCATTTCTCTTTCTCTCTTTCTCTGTCTGTCTCTCCACCCTCTTCCTCTCTCCCTCCTGTTTCTCACTCTGAGATAAATTTAAAAAGACAATCCAAATGAACGCACCTTAACGAATCATTTTCCTTTAACTTCACCTTCCACGTGCATCATGTGGAATCCTGTGCAGCTTTCTCTGCTTTGTTAAGAACTCCAGTAGGTAATTCTGCTACTGAGGGAACTGTCACATCCTGCAATGTGGCTGACTGAGTAAATGGGAAGGATGAAGAAATACACTTTAAGGGTTGTCTAACAATCCTAAAGGAAATAAAACAATAAAAAACAAAACAAGGTTTTGGGAGGGTTGCTGGTTTTCTCCCCACTTGGGACATTAGCACCTCCTGTTTCCCTTCATCACTCTTTGCCAACAGGAAAGTGATGGGCGCACTGCTAAGACTGCTGCTAATGCCGCTCCAGAAGGGCCAGACACCTGTGGCTGAGTTCCTTGGCAGGCACAGTAAAAGCCACAGAAAGAAATATTTCTGAAGGCCTGAAAACAATCGATCATGTGTCACACACAGAGACACACAAATTCCTGCTGTGAGGGAATCTTGGACATGTAGATCGCTATTTTATACACTGCTGTTGATCAAGATTCCTTAGAGCTAGGATAGCATCAGGGTATGTTAGAGATAGGATAAGATGGTGTTGAAAAGTCCAGCACACCCACCGGATAACCCAGCAAAGATGGTTAATTTGGTATGAAAATACCTTAGGTGTCAAACAGAACTTCCAAATTAGCTATCCATACCCTGTATCCACCTTTCTATTTAACCCCCTCCTTGCTGAGATCCATGCTGAATCCCCTCCTCACAGGCCTAAACCTGCTACTTTTCTGTCTTACAGTTTACAGATGAAACAACAGAGCTGTAACTCAGGGAGATAAATTGGCTCTTGCAATGTTGGAACCCATATCAGAGTTCCAGGTTTATGTCTCGGGTGTCCTACTTCTGATCCAGATCCAGTACAGTGGTTTTCAGAAAGCACAAAAGAAGCCCAAGTACTTGGGTCCTGCCACCTATGTTGGAAATCTGGATGGAGTAAATGGCTTCCAGTTTTGACCAGGCTCCAGCGTTGCTGGCTGTTGCAGCCATTTATGTATGCTCGAAAGAAGGCTCTTTCTCTCCTTCCCTTCATGCCTCCCACCCTCAATTTGTCACTCTGTTTTTCAAATAAATAGTGGCTTTAAAAGCAATTTATAGATGCAGCAAATTCATCTCTTTATAGTTAACACTTGCATCAACCTGACTCTGACTTTCCCAGTCAAGGCTGTTGAAGATCCCCTATCCGCAATGAAGATGCTCGGCTCTCTGATGAATCTGATCCTTAACTGTATCTCTGACACCTATTTTCAAGATCCGATCTATGAGCTGCTAATTCTATTACAGCAAAACAATTGACGTAATGTAGATGGTGCAAATTCACTCCACATTTACCATGTTTTACAGGGATATTTCTTCTCCTAAAGTGACTTACAAGTTTGTTAGTATAACTCAATTTTTACAATTCACAAGCAGTTCTTTACCATTCTGAGGTAGGAACAATTCTCAAAAACTATAAAAAGATCTATATGCCTTTACCATTACTTTGGCTAATTAAGCTAAAGATGTATGCATAGCAAAATAGAATTTAACCACAGAACATAAGGTTTATTGTTGTAATAAATGCATTTTTTAAATTATCATTTTTGCTGGGCCTGGTATGGTAACCTAGTGACTAAAGTCCTCACCTTGCATGTACCAGGATCCCATATGGACGCTGGTTCTAATCCCGGCAGCGTCCACTTCCCATCCAGCTCCCTCCTTGTGGCCTAGAAAAGCAGGCAAGGATGGTCCAAAGCCTTGGGACCTGCACCTGTGTGGGAGACCCAGAAGAAGCTCCAGGCTCCTGGCTCCAGATTGGCTTAGCTCCAGCTGTTGAGGCCACTTGGAAAGTGAATCAACGGATGGAAGATCTTCCCCTCTGTCTCTTCTCCTCTCTGTATATCTGACTTTCCAATAAAAATAATTCTTTGAAAAATTATAATTTTGCTAATTAAACCAACAGGGAACTTTAGCAATCCCTCAGATCTCAAAGCACCCCAGTGCACTGTGTATCATCCCTCATTCTTTCTCACGGTCTAAAGTCTCATATTAACTAAGGGTCCTGCAATCCATTGTTATTGTAACTTCTCACATGTTTTTCTAAGCATCTCCTTGTTTCCCAAGCACTACAATCTCGCCAGAATAGATGTCTGTGTGTGTATCTATCCATTTCTTTTCTTACTTGGCTATGATTTTCAAGAGCAGAGCTTTGTAATTCACCACTATTGCCCCAGGATGTTGAGGAGTCCTATGTGAAGTTACTGAAAAATTAGTCAGCTAATTATCTTATAATTATTTGGTTTTAATAGAAACTGCCTATAGTATTAATGTTCATTATTGGATATATACATCACACAGAATATGTAATTCTAAAATCAAGAAAATCATTACAATGTTATTTGCAGTATCCATTGAAGGTGAACGGAAAATCAGTTTTGTAAAATCAGGATATTTAAGAAATAGGTCTCTTATTCGGTTAAATAACATACCTAAAAAATAACTCTTCATACAATTTCCTATCTTTAAAATTGCCTCAATTAAAATAACAGTACAATTTTTAAATACTAAAAGTATGGGATAACTAATTGAATGATTCTTAAATTCATCCATTAAAATAACTGTAGGTTATATTAATGTTGTACTGAAGCCTTTATTACCTTCAAATTGGTTCTATTCTTTTTAATCTGTCTTTAAAGATGGACATTAAATAGCTTGAAAATATTTAACGATTCATTTTAATGATGCCTTTGAGCAGTCATAATGTAGTTCCTGGATTATTAATTACATCAGCTAAATCAACCATGACAATCTATTAATAGGGAACAGAGAAGAAAATTAAATTAGTGAAAACTACTTAAAGTGATTAGCTGACGTTAGAGATATCCACATTAGATAAGCATGCACTAGGAGAGTCTGCAGAGATAAATTTATCTATATGCATGCAACTTTCTCCACCATGCTGCTGCTTTTACTAACTATTCAGGCATTTATGATCCATCAAATACTATGAAATCATACAATGAAAGACATATCTAAATACACTGCTACAACCTGCAGAGTCTTTAGTTATTGAAACCTACCAAGCAAAATGCTGTTTAGAACGTTCCACAATAATGTCAATAATGGATTAGTTTTAACATGGATTTTCCAAATTTCATGAAGTCTTCAAGAATTTCTGAAAAATGTAATGAAAACTTCACCTTGGTACAAAAAAAATCAGCATCCTTGCATAGTATTTTCATAGTATTTCATTTTTATGACTCTTTGCATAATTTTCGTATTTCTAACTCTACAGTCCACAGTAAGTGTGGTATAGAACAACATATGGGACAGGTGTTTAACAGCAGTTAAGACACCGCTTGGGGCAGTCACATCACTTATCACAGTGCTCAAGTTCAAATCCTGATTCTGCTCCTGACAACAACTTCCTGCTGCTTCATCCACCCAGGGAGACAATGGCAAAGTCTTTTAATTCGGTCCATGCCACTTCTACTTCAGCCTAGTCTACCCTTGGGTATTGCTTGCATTTGGGCATGAATCAATTTCTAATTTCTGTTTTCTCAAATGAATAACATTTGTCTATGAATAATATAGACAAATACTCTCTTAAAAAGGGAAAGAGAGAGAGAGAGATGGTCTTTTCTTCCTTTTTGAAACCAAACCAAAACAAACAAACAAACACACACAAAACAACTATTTATGGGCTACCTACTATGTACCAGGCATTTTGATAGGCTGGGAGGAATAAGCAAGAAGATTGAACAGAAGGCTAAGAAGCAATGAGTCAGAAGAGGGGACAAGGTAAGTGTCAGGGAAGTAATTTTATTTCTTTCCTGAGACCACTCAAACACATTTCCTTTGGAGAAAAATGTATGATATAATGTACCAGCTGGTGCACCGAGAACAGAATGTGTGTGAAGAAACGAGACAGAGCCAGTATTCAGTTTATCCAGTTTATCTGATAGTTCTTTGTGGGAGTTTGCATTGTGTTGAAAGTGCAGTTGGGACTGTAGCTGAATACTTTTTTGGTGAAGGAGGAGATTGAAGGAGTGGCAAATAATGCCAGTACTGTAAAATAATAAACTTATTTTTCTATTTGTACTTTGCCCTGTTTTATATACAACGCTAAGTAATCACACAAATCCAAAAGGTTTAACACTTTTTTTTTTTTAAAGGGGAGAGATAGTCATAGAAGAATTGCTGAACTAAACTCATTGATTAGAGTCAGTGGGAAATACTGTATTCTTCTCTGTCTTTAGAAACTTAAGAGATAAGATGTGAAAGAATATGGGCAGTCACCAACAAAAGCTCCAAATATGTCAAACCTTCTGCATACTTCACAGAAAACAGCTCCTGAGAACTGCTGCTTAATTCAGTAAGCATAATGAATTATTGCCTAGTTATGTGGACGGCGATTTATTCTGAACTTCACTAGACACCATTTTTGCACAATATCAAATTTATTGAGGTCACCTGCAGCATATCACAGTGGTGTGTGCAATGTGTGTATGCAGTAAGTGCTTAAATTGCTATGTTCTTTATTACATACAATTTGGAAGAGGAGTAAGTCATCCAACTGGATTGATTTCTGAAATATTTACAGGTCGTTGTTAAAATTATTGCACATCTTATGTAAAAATCAGTTTTTTCCTAATGATGTTAAATTACACCCTTTACAGAAAAATTTCAATTATAAATTTATAATGCAGACTTCTGTAAAGCAGCAGCAAGGATTAATTCTTGTCATTAGTCTTACTCCAACAAAATGTTGAGGATAAGAACCATAAGAGAATACGTTTACTTAGGGGAATGAAGATGAATAAAACAAAACGTTTGAAATATGACTTTTAATACATCTATTCAAAATGCTTTTAAACACATTTAATCTGTATTTCACAAATAAAAACAACTTAAAGAGTGGAGCTAGAGAAGAAACATTAGCCACGACATTTAAAACTAGCTATTTAATTACCTTAAAAAATGGCTTGTGTCTATATTTTCCCATTGACAGTACTGCCTACAGTTTACCAAATAGTAAAGCTGCATTCTTTAGAAAGATGCATTTTTAGAAGATGGATTTTTTAGAAATATGCACTGGTCATTGAAGTGTGTTCACCTGTGTTAAAACACAGCTGAAACTTGACGTGACTATGGATGCTTCACATATTCAGGACAATATGGTGCATAAACAGTATCAAATAAGTAGTTAGTTGAAAACCAGAATGTCTTTAAATTTAACATACAGAATAATCTAAATACAAAAATTGTATTGTACTCAATTAGTAATATAGAGTAGTGATATTTCTGAATGAAAAATCATATACTTTCCACCTCCAGTCTTCTGCTGGTTCAGTACTACAGTTCTGGGTGAGTCTAGTCTATATAACTGATGCCCATTTTCATTCATAAATACAGTTGCTCAGATATTGAAGTTTCCATAAAAGAATAATTTCATCCATGTCTCAAAATGGCAATATAACCAAAGTTTAAAATAAAGGATTATGAGGATTTAAATGAACAATTTATAAGAATCAAGATTGTCATATAACATCAAGACTCATGGGAAATCCAGCTAATTCTATAATGTGATGACAATAAAAGGAATTTATCAAAATATCTTTGCCACACACACACACACATATGTGAATATTTTTGCCACTTTGCAATATCTTTGCAAGTATACTACCAAAATATGTACAATTGAATTGATACTTTTAAAATTATTTTTCTCTGAAGTAAGATTGCCTTTATGCAAAGTACAAAATAAACATATGTAATTTTAAATATATACATAAACACTCTGAGGCTTAATGTCCCTTAGCTGTCTGGCATAGAGAATATCTGATGGCTTCAGCTTAAGCTAACTGCCTAACTACTGCTTCACCTTTAACTCGAGTTTTTTTCATTCAAGTGTTAAATATCCATGCAGTTGTGATCCTGCACAGAGTAGAAAGCTGTCTTACCAGAAATAGTCTCTCGGCTTCTTTTTTGAAACATTGGTGCTACCACAATGAAGAATTACAGAAAATGCTGTGGGAACTCTTCTCTGTTAATTCTGTTGAGGATTGCTGAGAATACCTATGGAATTTATTTATAATTAAAAGATTTCTTGACTTTCCCATTGATAGTAAGAGACAGATGTCGTGTGTCAGAGGTATCATTCTAACAAGACAATGATACTTTGTTTCCTCTCAGTCCTCTTCCTGTTTGATTCCTTTTTTCTTTACAGTAACATATCTTCCATTTGTTTTATAATCACAGGGTTGATGCACCACTAGCCACAATTTTAAGCCAGTTAAATGTAGAAAGTATTTTCCACTGAATAAAATGTCTCTATTCACTTCTCCTAC
Organism: Ochotona curzoniae; assembly: GCF_017591425.1. Classification (NCBI taxonomy): domain Eukaryota; kingdom Metazoa; phylum Chordata; class Mammalia; order Lagomorpha; family Ochotonidae; genus Ochotona; species Ochotona curzoniae. The sequence goes on along the minus strand of NW_024464920.1, from coordinate 19,777,899 downwards.
GCTAGAGATGGAATCAGGCCAAGATCGCTTCTAAGGGTGAGGTGAAACAAAAGGAAATTTTGAGAGTGAGACTCCACATTTTAGGCGTGTGTGTGTGTATATGTTCAGGCGTAAGCAGCACCACTTTGTAATTGTCTATGGTCAAAACATGTACTGTAAACCCATCAATTTGTAAACAAGAAAAATAAACAGAAAAATTACAACCAGAAACAGCCTACAAGAAGTGTCATTACAAACATTTCCATAGCAACACCAGAATAATTATCACTGTAATCAGCAGCAGGAAAATGTGCCAAAATCAAGTGTGATTTTTTTTCTGAAACATGGCACTACACTGCTCACCCATTCAAAAGAACTAAAAGCATGAACAAGAGAAAATTATATTTTATGTATAAAACAGTTTTCCAGCACTCTAATTATCTATGGACCAACGAGTGTAAAAAAATGCCTTATAATAAGAGCTACGAAGGGGACGCTGTGATAGCCTTGAGTTTCACTAAAGTGTAACAATCTAATTTTAGATTATCATTCTAACATTAACACACTGTAGCTAGATCCAAAAATTTAATTCAATATAACAAATGCAAGTTTATAGTGCAATTTTGATTATAAGAGATATTTCCTCTCCCTTCTTTCTCCTTTTCTCTCCTCCGTTTCCTTCTTCCCTCCCTCCTCCTTTCTCTCTTCCTCTCTTATCTTTAAAAATAGCCTTTTAAATTGCTTACTTTTACCTTGCTGGCATCAAATAGTGAAGTAAGATAATGTGTTTCTTCTCTTTTAAGTCTAGTAATATTTACTAATAACACATAATTCTAGAATCATTTAAGGCTTAAAAAGACTTAGGGGCAAAGGAAAGAAAAGACAGGAGGAAAGGTCAAACGAGAAGTAAAATTCAAACCACCATGAAGTAACAACTGTTCAGGAAACCTAGAAGCTTTATATTCATTTTAAATAAAAACAGAAAGCGCATTTTATGTGTCTGGATTTCTCTGGGTGTTAAGAATTAAATAGTGAGCAGTCATGTACACTCAGGGCCAGATGGGAAGGGCAGTGCTTTGGATCAGTTGGCTAATTCTCCACTGACAATCACCCGCATCCCGCAGGATGCCAGTTTGTGTACTGGCTGGTCCTTCCCCTCTAGCTCCCTGCCCGTGGCCTGGGAATGTAGTACAGGATGGCGTAAAGCCGTACCTATGTGTGAGACCAGGAAGAAGCTCCTGGCTCCTGGCTGCAGATCAGCTCAGCTCTGGCCTTTTGGAGAGTGAACCAGAGGATAGACCATCACCTTCTGTCTCTCCTCTGAAAATCCGCCTTTCCAATAAAAAGAAACCAATCCTTTAAAAACTATATTACAGGGCCCAGCGGCATGGCCTAGCAGCTAAAGTCCTTGCCTTGAATGCACCGGGATCCCATATGGGCGCTGATTCTAATCCCAGCAGCTCTGCTTCCCATCCAGCTCCCTGCTTGCGACCTGGGAAAGCAGACGAGGACGACCCAATGCCTTGGGACCCTGCACCCATGTGGGAGACCTGGAAGAGGTTCCTGGATCCTGGCTTCAGATCGGCACAGTACCGGCCATTGCGCTCACTTGGGGAGTGAATCATAGGACGGAAGATCTTCCTCTCTGTCTCTGCCTCTCTCTATATATCTGATTTTGTAATAAAAATAAATAAATCTTTTAAAAAAAACTTTATTACAAAAATAAAGAGATTATGACTCTCCAGCAGGGTTTGGGCAACTGCAACTCCACTGTTCAAGTCATTTAGCTTGGTATGGTGCACATACCAACTCTTTTACAGTTCAAAAGGCTAAAAATGAGTAAAAATGTCCAATAATTTAACACTCATGAAAATTATGCATAATTCAAACTTTATTTTTCATAAATCTAAGATTATGTTGGCACATGTTCAGAGTCCCATTTCTTCATTTTTTTGTGCCACAAAAGAAGAGATGCAATGAATAAATGTAACAATTACACTCAGACTGGAGCTGGCATTTTGGTCTAGTGTGTTAATATGCTGTGTGCAATACTGGTATCGGAGTGCATGTTAAGACCTGCAGCAAAGAGAAACTCAAAGACTACAGGACTACAGAAATCATGCTACTGATGAAAAGGAAGTGGAGAAGTAGAATCTAAAAATTAGAAACCCAAAGGTCAACTACTAAGCTTATCAAATCACTTCTAGAAGTAATTTAAGACTACTTAAGCAGTTATCCATCAGAGAATAAACCTAACAAAAAAGTTTCTTAAAGTTCAGCATCAGCTCCAATGGCAACATCATACCCATGGCCTTGAGCCAGAATTATGCAGCAAACACTATCCTCTGAAATGAAATCAGCCACAGCTCTGGCTTAACAGAAACTCATGGCTTCAGTGGCCCAGTGACAACGGCTGAGATAATCCATTCGCGTTAGGCATTGAAGCACTGCTGCTCGTGAGCGTGCTACTCCAGAGAGCTAGAAAGTTCAAGACTTTCTTCTGCTTGTATGAGGCGAGCTGGACATGCCCTGGCCATCTATTCCACATGAGCTATACTTCTTGTAACCAAGGATACTTTGGGTAGAAAATGTAAACAGTGCTTAATCAGACAGAAAAAAAAATACTCTATACTTAGGAATTATTTTAATTCCACCTACAAGATAATATCATTTAGTTTCTCTTCAAATATCTCCAGCTACCAAAAGGGCACTTTTGTTTTAGACTTTTATTTATTAAGCATTGGCAAGTTATATGACAAAATATATTTTAATTCTTACAATATTAAAGCTAGAGTTACGCCTCTATTTTCCCCATCTCATAACCTTCCTTTCTTTAGCACAGCGCCTCCAGAAATGGTTTTACATTGTCCTTTGCATTCTTCTTTCTCTCAGTTATTTAAGTAGTTTCTCATTGATAGAAGCGAAAGATCTCTTATGTCAATCAAGATGGCATCCACATTTATTAATTAACTCTGAGTTTCTCATTTGGAGTGTGTTTTGCATATATCTGGCTTTTGGCCACAATTCAGTTGACATTCCAATTAGCCATGATCTTGGTGTGAAATCCCATTTAAAATTCATGTTTTCAGCTAAACAGGGTTAAGTTTCATAACTATTGTCACTCTTGCCATCATAAAAGAAAGTAACTAAGTTTCATATGTTATATGCTGGTGTATATGTTAGAGCTGGTGTATACAGCATATAACATATGAAAAGCACTTTATTTCATATTTATGTATAATTGGAAGAACAGAAAAAACCTTATGATCTTTTGGAAATCTGTTCTAGATGTGGCCAAAGGGGGATGGCATAAAGAAATTTTTTCAGCTAGAAAAACAGACCAGCCAAGTAAAACATTTCAAGACTCGTGAGAAAGTTAATTTTTTTCAAGCCATGATAAATTTCCTACTGATTCCTGATAAACTTATAGATGTACATCAGTATATTGTAACTTATAAAGTACATGATATTTATAAAGAACAATATGGTTTCCCAACCTCAATGAGCAGCAGTAGAGACATAATTTAAGAAGAATTGTTTGTCTACAAAGCCCTGAGATAAAATATTCTCTAGCATGCAACAGAAAATATTTGATATATTGTGAGGTTAAAAATATGCCTCTTGGGAAAATTGCGTAACACATGCACTACAATATTTACTTCTTCCCTTTTTTTTTTTTTATAACATTTCAATCCTTTTCCTTTAACTTTTGGGAAAAAGGAGAAATAAATAAGACAGAAGTAAAAACACAGAGAGAAATTAAGTGTGACCTCTATTAAAAGTGAGGATATAAGGCCTAGCACGGTAGTCTAGTGGCTGAGTCCTCACTTGCACGCTCCAGGATCCCACACAGGTGTCAGTTCTAATTCCAGTGGCTCCTCCTCCCATCCAGTTCCCTGACTGTGTCCTGGGAAGGCAGTTGAGGATGGCCCTTGGGACCCTGCACCTATGTGGAACACCCAGAGGAGATTCCTGGCTCCTGGCTTCAGCTAAGCTCAGCTCCGCTTGTTGTGGTTGCTTGGGGAGTGAGCCAATGGACAGAAGAGCTTCCTCTCAGTCTCTCTTCCTCTCTGTATTTATGACTTTCCAATAAAACATAAATCTTTTTTTAAAAGTGACTATGTATATATGTGTATACATATATGTATACATTTACACAAATGTCCCATTATACCTCCCGGTGAACTTAAATGTCCTTTAAATTTTTTTTATTTTAAATTCCTATTTTCCATGTTACAATTTTGTAGGTACAGGACTTCATTCTTTCCCATTATCCCCTGTATTTTGTAATAATATAATCCTTCCATGGCAGCTTGACTCCTGCATTTTGTTCTTTATCGTATGACATGACATTGCAGGTGTAAGCAATGATAGAATCTAGTTCTTAAAATAACTTATTCTACTGCCAACTCACTTCTACTAGAGTGTCGATCATTAAATATTTAAGAATAAATTTTGCCCATTAGATTGTGAGTAAATTCTGTTTTACCTCTTTTTACAGAGCCTGGCACAATGCCTGGTCCTTGTAGACAATAAGAAAAATTTTGAGCTTTCAAGGAAAAGAGAACAGGCCGGATATAAACGAACTCAAAGTGTGACTTTTCTTGTGCTGAATTTTCTGATCAAAGCCCTTTCCACAATGTGGTAGTTTTTTCAGTTTAAGTCGACAGACAGAGTATATTCATTTCTTGAACTTGGAGGCCAATCACACTTGACAAGCAGGCATACTGGAAAGCGAACGGTAGGCATCATGCTTCAGGGGTTAAAGGTGCACCCCCGCATTCTGTTGCGCGTAAAAGATGTTATTGCCAAAGCTTGTACACTTGGTAAAGTTTTGTATCTCAATGGAATTGTTGCCTCACTTGTATTATAAGAATAATAATTTTACCTTAAAATTTGGCTGTGAGGAGCAGCAATTGTGGAGCAGAATAGGACAATACTAGTGCTGCAGGTGAGTGCAGTTCAATTCCCATTGCTCCATATCTGCTCTGGCTCCTCGCTGAAGAGCCTGGGAAAGTAGTAGATGATGGTCCAAGCACACAGATGGGAAAGCTAAACGGAGTTGTTGGTTCCCCTGGCCATGTTGGCCATCTTGGGAGTGAACTGCACGTAGCTGATCTCTTTGTTTACGTCTTTCTGTTAACTTTACATTTGAAAAAAAAAAAGTGTTGGTTGTGAATATTTAAAAAACCTTAAAGTATGTTCAATACGACATAGTTGCTGAGTATTCACACGTAAGGGATGAACTAATATAGATGAGAGGGTTATCTATATAGAAAAAACTGTAGAGTCCATTATCTGGTATGAATAGACAATAAAACAACAGACAATAAAATATCCAACAAATATTCATTTTCTATAGTGAAAGAGCAGAGAAGTGCTTTGGGGGAAATGGAAGGACACTTCCCAGCAAAGTGGGAAAGGCTTAGAGGAAGTTATGGAGAGAGGGAGTGCATTTTGGCACAGTTTCTGAAGATCTAGTGTAAAACATCTGAGCAAAGACATGGAGGTAAGCATGCTTCATTTTAAGAATTTGGACTTTTATTTGGAGTGAAATGCGAAGTGAATTTTCAGAGGTTTTCTTAAAGTCCAATGAGAACAAAAACTGACACTTTCATCATCCCTTGTAGAGGTACAAGGGAAAAAACGTCAGGGGGTATATGCAACACAAACGAGGAAAGATTTTTCCAGGATGATATCAATGTAAAAGGTGAGATGCGGTTCGATTTGTGAATGCATTTTATTCTGTGAAATAATAAATCTATGATAATTTTGAAGTATTTTACCCTAAACCACCAAAATAATAAAGCTATCAACCACGATAGTCTTCAGAGGGAGCAATTTGCATGGAAGTCCGTCTTATTTCAAGGTGTGCCAACCATGAGATGCCGATTAAGAATAAAAATGGAGAGGTTTGACAGTTATTCAAATACATACGACTGAACTTCAGGGGAGAAATCTTTGCAGGAAGTATACTTTTGATAGTCTTTTAATTAGAAATGGTGTTTTAAAAAGAATTAATTATTTCTTCTGGAAAGGCAGATTTATAAAAAGGAGAGACAAAAACATCTTCCATCCTCTGGTTGACTCCCCAACTGGCTGCAATCGCCAAGATTCTGAGCTGATCTGAAACCATGAGCCAGGAGCTTCTTCAGGTCTCCCACATGGATGCAGAGTCTGGTCTTGGGCCATCCTCTGCTGCTTTCCTGGGCATAAGCACAGATCTGGATGGGAGGTGGAACAGCTAGGACACGAGCCGGTGATCATAGGGATGCCAAAGCTTGAAAGGGGAGACTAGACAATTGAGAAATCAAGCCAACCAGTACCTACAAATGATTTTTAAAGCCATTTGATTGGGTGCTATCTGATGACTGACAACATCAACCAACAAAGGTCTGGATTTGTGGTAATCCATTATTACAAATCAGGATAAGAAAAGAATCAAGTAAATTAAAAAGAAGCATATAATGAGGAAGAAAAAAATGCAATTCAGTTTTTCCACAAGTAGCATCAACATTATCAAAACATTCCTTAACTAAATGCAATTTTTTTTCTCATTTATGCTGCAAATATTGAGTAACCACAGATGGGGATGAGAAATTTGTGTTTTGCTATTTACCTCAGATCATTTTTTGCTTATTATAGTATATGAACAACTTTTCTGCAAAATTTCTACCACACTAACCCTTTCTTCCACTTTAATGGGCCCTTGCATTCCTATTTTTCATTGCTGTCAGACATAATACTCAGAGAAAATGATATTCCCCCACTAGCTTAAATTCCTTTCCATTATAATTAAAACAACTCAAATTTAACCAAGATGTTGACCATCCAGGGACAATCAGGGAGACAGACACACAGATGTTAAATAAAGCGGACCAAGGTTCATCATGATGGCTCAATAGCTAAATCCTCACAGTGTAAATACTAGGATTCCATAAGGGTACCAGTTTGTGTCCCAGCTGTTCCACTTCCCATCCCAACTGCTCCGCCTCCCATCTGGCCCCTTACTTTATGGACTGGTAAAGTACTACAGGTTGGCCCAAAGCCTTGGCACCCTGAACCCATCTAGAAGACCTGGAAGAAGCTCCTGGCTTTGATTTGGCTCAGCTCCGGGTGTTTCGGATATCCAGGGAGTAAATCAGTGGATGGAAGATCTTTCTCTCTGTGTCTCTATCTCTCCATAACTATGATCTATCAATAAATAAATAAATAAACAAATAAATATTTAAAAACAAAGCAAAACAGAGGACTAGCAGAAGCTTATGCCATCTCTGTTTCAGGAAGATTATACTCCTCATGGAATTGTACTCTTCTCTATTATTCTGACCTTTATCTGGTAAACAAGCTAGATAAAATTATTGGCAGCACAGAAATTTTAAAAAGGGACAAACAGAACTTCGAATGCTTCTTTAACAAAAGTAGAAAAGTTTATCATTAGAGTCATTAGCTAAGAATGAAAATAACCGTGTTTAAATCACCTCAATAATTAACTGAGTTAACAACAAGAAAAGCTTAGAATCAGACAGGAAACGGTCAGTGTGGATTCACATACACCTTACTAGGTAGGTCACAAAGATTAGTTATTCCTCACTGGGGTATTGAATACTTCTCTGCACACCCCTCCTAAAACTGTTCTGCACCTCAACAGTTGACATATGTCTTCTTAGAGTTATAAACCAGTTTAGACTACCCGAAAAACTGCCACGTTCAGCAAAATCATACTTCAACACTATAAACTGCTAAATACTAAAGTGAAAATAGACACAAGACAGCTGAATAGTACCCCATAGCCATTTTAAGGTGTATAGAAGCTGGTTGTACATGAACTAAAATTGAAATGTCAATGAAGTAGTCACAGGATGTGGTTAAGAACTTGCATTTTCTAGTCATATTGATTACTCAATAACATGTTAATTAATTCCATAACGTGGTTCTGTTGGGTTTTTTTTAAGATTTATTTTATTATTTTTATTGGAAAGGCGGATATACAGAGAGGAGAGACAGAGAGGAAGATCTTCCATCCGATGATTCACTCCCCAAGTGAGTGCAATGGCCAGTGCTATGCCGATCCGAAGCCAGGAGCCTCTTCCGGGTCTCCCACATGGGTGCAGGGTCCCAAGGCTCTGGGCTGTCCTCGACTGCTTTCCCAGGCCACAGGCAGGGAGCTGGATGGCAAGTGGGGCTGCCAGGATTAGAACTGGTGCCCATATGGGATCCTGGGCGTGCAAGGTGAGGACCTTAACCACTTGCGCCACCATGCTGGGCCCCTGTTGCGGTTGTTAATTGATCGGGATGATACTCTGCCAGCTCTGCCTTCAGCTAGAGATAGTCTCCCCAAGAAACCGTTGAATTTATATGGACAATAAGATGCTGGATTCTATGCTTGGTATCTGCTTGCAATGAAAGAATCTTGACTGGATTTGAGCTGTATTACTGCAACAAGGTGGAGGACTCCACCGTGGGGGGAGGGCATGGGAAGGGTTGGGGGAAATCCTAGAGCCTATAAAACTGTCACATAATGCAATGTAATTAATAAAAAAATGTATTTGGCCTAGTTGAATGAAAACAATACAGAAAATATACATAAAATGCTATATGTTGTATATCTACAAATAAAAATTTAAGATTTTTTTTTATCTTACCATATATGAAGTGTCTTTAGGAAAGCATGTTACCAAAATCAAAGCCCGCATCCCCTCATTTCTCTCCTTTTCCCTGGCATGTATACTACCTTCAAGGAACCTTGAAGTTACTGCTATACAGACTAGGGCACCCTGTAAACTATAAACAACACATATTTTTCTGTCTTTAAAAAATTGTGTGAACGGTGAACTTTTTTTTTTTTTTACTTCAGGTTAAACTCGTGAATTCTCTCAAATGTTGATGCATGTAGTTAGTTACCTGGTCGTCTACTACAAAAATAAGTTTGCTCTAATACACAGAATGTCAAGGCTTCTTGTTTTTTCCCCAATTACCACCAGTTCACTGGCAAGCATTTTTTTTTTCTAATGAGCATTATTCAAATGAAATCAGCTGGAGGAAAATGTCCATGTCACATTCAAATCAGACAGTTCTGTCCATGAATTCCTCCTCAACAGCTGTCCCTTCTCATCCCAAAAACCCTGTTCAGAGCTAATATTTCCCTAAGAAGGCACCAAGAGAGGAGTTGTCTCCTGAGTTGATAACAAAGTGCAGAGGGCTAACAGAAAGAAACATACAATACAGTAAATCAACATTGGGAGCCTCTGCGACTTTGCAGTATCTATGGCAAATGGAGAAAGGTTTCATTGTGTTGGATAGTAAAGGGCATGTGAGAAAAAATGGTTACATCTTAAAAAATTACTCATTTTGAAACCAGTGTTTTTTAAATCAAGCAATAATCAAAATTGCTAATAGTTTCTGGACTTTCTAGCAAGGTTAAGTCTGAAGAAGTAAAATAAACTATTATTGAGGTGACTTGCTGTGGACCATCATTACAGAGTTCTTCTAACAGTGCGCATGTACAATGGGAAATAAACTGATCAGAGTTAAGAGAGACAGTGTTATTGAACATCAAGAGCGTGCACCTTTCATGACCCTTCATCTCTGAGCTTCCTCCCAGGAGCTACAGAGTTCTAACCACAAGAAAAGTGTCAGACAAATATTCTTTCAAAAATGTGCCCAGCATGCTTTCAAATTTATCAAAGTTATCCCAGAAAGGGGAAAATTGAGAAATTGCTGCATGTTAATAGGAACCTTAGGTGGCATGCGGATCATTTAATGAATAATTACAACGCAGTACTCTGGAACCCAACCTAGAAAAGACAGCATAGGGAAAGACCATGGAAATATGAATAAAATATGTACATTAATTAATAATATATCAATGTCAGTTCATTATTTTTGCCAAATGCACCATACTTATGAAAGATAACAGTAGAAAGTAGATGTGTGTACATATGGATTATCTATATTATCTTTTTATATTTCTGTAAATGGAAATATTTGAAATAGATAAGGTCATTAAAAACAGAGTACTTCATTCAGGAGTTGAAATTATCTGGGGACAAAAAAGAAAAAAGATGTAAGCTTCTTGTAGGAATGTCCACTCCTTCTGAATGTTGATGGAAATAATCCAGGAAATTAGTATATGCTAGAATGCTTAAACCTTTGTAGTTTTATAGAACAAACTATTGCTATTATGATGAAGGGAGCTGCTACAGTATCTGGCGTGGTCTTCTGTGTTTCCAGCAGGATGCTCAAGTGTCTTTGGACATGTATACAGGCAAAAAAATGTGTTTATGAGTATGTAAATCTAGCACTTAATCTCCTCCTTATGAAACAAATACATAATTATTAGTAAATAGTTTTACACTCCTAACATACAGCAAATTTTCCAACAGGACTAATATGTGTATCCAGAAGATACTATTTTGTTTGAAAATATTTTGGGAAGCCAGATTACCAGAGACTCAAGTGATCAATGTAACATATGTCATCTACTGTGTTCACAGAAATTCTGTGAATGGGGAAAAGCCAAAAATGATTAGTTTTTTTTTTCAGGTGAGGTCTAAACATTTTCAGTACTAAAATATTTACCACTTATTATGCATTTGCTATAATATTTTTCTGAGATTCCAAATAGAGTATTATGTGAACTTTTGAAAAAGAATACATGATGGATTTACTTTCTGTGAATTCAGCTTTAGGAAAGTAAAGAGCTTTTCAATGTCCAGCACTAGAACTGTTGAAAAGCAGAGGTGTTGGGTCATGAGAGTGCACAGCCACTGATGGGTAGGCTCTGATCCTCCTGTTCTCTTCTCTGTTGTGGAAACAGCCAGCAGGGCGAGCCTTCCAGTTCCCAGTCATTCCCCCAGCCTGGCAACGAGAAACACGGCAGATGCTGGGGGTGGGTGTGCTGGAAGCAAAAAGGATATCACATTTCCCAGCACCTAGATTTTGATGTTGGCAGGAAAATTATTTGTCCATGACAAACTACATGTATCTTTTATGGAAATTGTGCTCACTTTATGGAATTACACTATTTAAATTAACAAGAAGCTGAAGTTATATTCTGCCAGTTACATTTGCATTCTGAATGTGTTGCCAAAAAATCATATTAATCGATTATATATTTTATATGATATCAAATTCTGGTATCAATTGTCTCTGAACTTTTTCAGAAATAAAATTCTATACTCTTTATTTTTACTATTAATTTGTTGACTAATTTTTAAATGGGTCAGGGCCACTTTAATGAGGCAATACAGAGCCAGAGAGAGAAAAATGAGAATTTTAGATTTGATCTCAATTCTAAAAGCTATAAAAATTATATTTGATTAATTTTCATTAGAAAATGAGAAATAACTCATCTCTAGTCACATTATTAAATATAATTATTACCTACAAAAATATTAAAAAAATTCCAGAACTTCAGTACATCTTTCTCTAAGAATAAAAAATGAGAATATTACAAAGCTTACTGCAGTTAAAAAAATGACAACTTGGGCCTGGCACTATAGCATAATGGTTAAGGTCCTTGCCTTGAACACGCCAGGATCCCAGTTCTAATCCCGGCAGCTCCACTTGCCATCCAGCTCCCTGATTGTGGCCTGGGAAACAGTTGAGGACGGCCCAAAGCCTTGGGAACCTGCATCCGCGTGGGAGACTGGAAAGAAATTTCTGGCTCCTGGCCTCAGATCAGAGCAGCACCAGCCGTTGTGGTCACTTGGGGAGTGAATCATCGGATGGAAGATCTTCCTCTCTGTCTCTCCTCCTCTCTGTATATCTGCCTTTCCAATAAAATAAATAAATATTTAAAAGAAATGACAACTTAATTCATGGCTCCTCTAATGAAGTTAGACATTATCATTAATGCACATCGGACTGTCCTCATGTACAAGATACCAGTACCAAAAACTTTGAACTGTGCCACATGCTAAATGCTATCAAATGTCTTCTATATCCAATCACCTACTTTTTTCAGATTTATTTAAGTTTATTGAAAAGGCAGAATTATATAAAGGACAGAGAAAGCAAGATCTATCTCAATAAGTTGTTGTGACAATATGACCTCATTTCTAAGTTCAAACGAGAAAAGTTAAATAATTTTTCCAAAATGTTTATGGCCAAGAAATGGTAGAAAAAGAAACAAAATCTGACATTGACTCCAAATGTATTCCTCTAACCCTGTAATCTCTAACTACTGCCTACCATAAGAAGGGGTTGGCACCCACACTGGGATACACTTACCATGAAAAGGAAACTCATCTGAGGCCTTCTCATGGCTTTTTGTTTGGAAGGAAGCTGGGGAAATTTATCCCTTATTGTCATTGTTATTTTAAAACTGGACATTGAGAAGTCTGCTTGTCTGAGTTTGTGAAGTTTCATATAAAGATTCTATATGAAATATAGAATATATGATATATGATTCTATGTGATCTTTTCATATAAAGATTCCAATTTTTCAGTCTGTTCAAACTGAATAAAAATAGTAAATTGTAATATATTAACTGCATTCAGTGGTTCAACTATATGTGGATTTTCAAAAGCCTTATTGGTGACATTTAAAACTTGCATGTAAAATGTATTTGACATTTATAACTGTCATATTGTCTAAATCCAACATAATGCCAGATATTGAAAAAAATTTCAAGGAATGCAACAAAATAATTGCATTGAATAGATACTGACCAGACTTCATTTAGTCTTTTTAAAGAAAGCATTTTTTTTGTACAACTGCATTATGGTTTTTACACAAGAAAATCGTGGTGCTTATTTTGGAGTGATAATAGTAAATTTGCAAAGAAAATATTTGCATTATTTCAAAAATTCCAATGGCAAAGTTTTTTTTTAATCAGGAAAGACACAAGGAAGTTAATTTCTTGCAAGAGAAATAAGTAGTAAAAGTGAATGTCTGAGTTATAGCTTGCCTCCACACAAGTAATGAATCATATTTTCCCATCTGTCTCAAACCAAATGTACCTCCTAGAAATATCTTCCTCTCTGAAAAGTGCATTGGCATATATATTTATTAATGCTTTCCTCTATATAGTTCTAGATTTGTCTCATATCATCCTGGAGCCTTCTGTTCTTTATGGTGTTGAGTGGGAGTTCTATGTTTCATTGGAAAAAATACCCGTCACTATCATTCATAAATAAAAATAAAATTTTGAATTGACTGTTGGAGAATTCATGCATATTTTAGAAAACATCTATTTTTAAGATATTTAGTGAGGCACATTGGGGATATTAGAGAAAATGACAGAATGCTGCATTCTATAAAAATGACCTAAATGTCTCCTGGGGTCTTCTTCATTTTACGATTAAATGACAGTGATTGTTCCTCCGATTTAATTTCTTATTGGATGCTTTGCATGGTCTTCCTTGACAGTTTCCATGCTTACACTGAAATGTCCTCACCCACTGAATGCTTGACCATGGACCTTTCCAATGACCATTCTTGGAGCATCGCTTGCATAAAATATTTGTGTGTTCAACAGCACTGAATGCTATCATTGAATAGCAAGGAACTTGACAGAACAGGGAGAAATCAGGGATTAGAAATCTATGGGCTTGGAAGAGGATTCCCATTGAAGAGAACATGTGAGGTAAGCCTTCAGGAGTGGATGAGAAATTGCTAGTCACTTGAGAGTTGTAACCATTCAGTACCTCAGTAAGAGCATTTATAATTGCATGAAAATTGCATGAATGCAGTTTTTATAGAAAAAGTAGTAATGCATTCCTTTTGCTGTGGTACCTTGAGCGTGTTGTGGCCCCACTAAGCAGAAGCTAGAGGTTTGAAGTGATGTACTCCAAATATCTATGTATGACGGGGTACAGAGGACTTGAATGAGGTTTCCTGTTGAGCACTGGGTTTCGGCTTACTAAAGTTCTGACTAAAGTATGCCTATAAGGAAAAGTATTTGAAAACCTAACAGTGACTCTTAATTAGGCAACTGGGTGCCTATACTGATGTACATGAGTCATCGCGGTTAGTTCTTTGGCAGAATGAATAGAAATGCAAAGTCAAAGTCCCTTCGCACTTGAGTGTGAATAAAGTCTATAAGCCAATAAAAATATGAATCAGGTGCACAGAGGGCAGACTTGTGAACTAGGGGCAGAAACCAAGAGAAAAAGGATACTCAAAGTCTATGGAGAGGAAAAGTCTAAATTCCCAGAAAAAATCCTAAAAAAAAATTATAATAATAATAAATAACAGGACAGTTAAGCTTTCTTAAAATCCTAATGAAAGATTCCAAGAAGGAGGACCTAAGTAATAGTTACATAAATAATGAAGCAAAATTAAATAGAAATTGGCAAGTAAGACAGAACACATAGTAAAGGCAATGTCATCGACAGGAATCAACACAGATTACAGTGAGTACGAAGGATCAGGCTAAAACACACAGCCAAGTTGGTGATTATGTCAACATATCAAACCTAAAAACGCAGAGTCAGCACACCACAGGTGTTCAACAAGATTTTGCGATATAGCTGAATGAGAGTTTGATGCTGATAAAATTTTGGAATTACTCATAGGCAAAGTGAAACACCGATAATACATGTTATTATTCGGTGCTACATTAAGATTAGTTTGATGCATTATATTACTGCTTAAGGGGAACAATCTCCACTCCCAAAACTTGAAATCTCAAATATTCCCAAATCCAAAACTTTTTAAAAAAGATTTATTTATTGTTATTGGAAAGGCAGATATACTAAGAGGAGGAGAGACAGAGAGGAACATCTTCCATCCGATGATTCACTCCCCAAAGACCACAACAGTTGGAGCTGAGCCAATCCAAAGACAGGAGCTTCTTCCTGGTCTCATATGCAGGTGCAGGTTCCCAAGGCTTTGGGCCATCCTCGACTGCTTTACCAGGCCACAAGCAGGGAGCTGGATGGGAATCAGGGTCGCCGGGATTAGTACCTACACACATATGGGATCCCAGCGCATTCAAGGCAAGGATTTTAACCACTATGCCATCACACCGGGCCCCAAATCTAAAACTTTTAAGGGATCACATGAAGTAGTAAGTGCAAAATTCCACACTTGACCACATGCAATAGGCTGTAGTCAAAACTGAAAATCACTAAAATTATTGTAAAGGATTTATCTTCAGTGTAGATATAGAAAATATATATAAAACACAATTGAATCTTAAATTGAAATTTCAGTTCCTAGGCGGTGGCCTAGCAGCTGAAGTCCTGCCTTGAATGTGCCAGGATCCCATATGGGCACCAGTTCTAATCCCGAAAGCCCTGCTTCCCATCCAGCTCCTTGCTTATGGCCTGGGAAAGCAGTCAAGGACGGCCCAAAGCCTTGGGAGTTTCCAGGATCCTGGCTTCGGATCACCACAGCTCCAGCTGTTGTGGTCTTTTGGGGAGTGAATCAACAGATGGAAGAGTTTTTCTGTCTTTCCTCCTCTGTTCTGACTTTGCAATAAAAATTAAATAAATCTTTTTTTAAAAATTCAGTTCCCTTTATAGTATCTCTATATTTATGGAAGTACTCCAAAATTTGCAATATTTTCAGACCTGAGTGTTTTTAAAAATGAATTTAATTGGAAAGAAAAGCATATGGAAAGAGGGGAGAAAGATCTTAAATTTGCTAGTTCAGCTCCTGAATGTCTACATTTAGAAACCAGGCCTCCTTCAGGCCTCCCATGTGGGTGGCAGAGACCCACGTACTGGCCTATCCCCTTCTGTCTTCTGCGGGAGTTGGGTTAGAAGCAAAGCTGCTGGAACTCTTAATGGGGACTCCAGTAAGAAATGTGTGTGTCCCTGGTCAGGGCTTAATCTGCTATGACCACTCAAGGAACTCCAGCAGTTTACATAGGTGGTAGCCATATTAGAACACTGAGTCAAAGATACTGTGCAATAAAACAGTAGCTGTTCTTGGAAAACAATTTTTTAAAGTCTTCATTTTATTACTCAAAATCTCCTTTGTAAACAAAAACAAAAATAATTCATATTAAAAATCTTTTCTGGACCTGGCGCAGCGGCACAGTGGTTGAGGTCCTCGCCTTGCACGCCTGGGATCCCATATGGGCGCTGGTTCTATCCCGGCAGCCCTGCTTCCCTTCCAGCTCCCTGCCTGTGGCCTGGGAAAGCAGTCGAGGACAGCCCAAAGCTTTGGGACCCTGCACCCATGTGGGAGACCCGGAAGAGGCTCCTGGCTTCGGATCGGCATAGCACAGGCCATTGCGCTCACTTGGGGAGTGAGTCATCAGACGGATGATCTTCCTCTCTGTCTCTCCCCTCTGTATATCTGCCTTTCCAATAAAAAAGTAATAAAAATAAATCTTTAAAAAAAATCTTTTCTGTTCTTCAACATGGTTTCTATGACTATGCATGAGACTAGATGCACATTCTGAAAAATTAGCTACTAGACAAATAGATAAAAGAGTCATCATTGACACAAGTCTGTTTGAGACTTTCCATGACTGAAGTATTTCAGATACAACCACATTGAGAAACACGAAGTAGAAATCATACAGCCAAAGGGCCAGCATCGTGGTTTGGTAGGCTAAGTCCCTCTGAGGTGTAGAAGCTGTTTCATGTCCCGGCTTATAGCCTGGGAAACAACAAAGTATGGTCTAAAGCCTTTATGTGCCTGCACCTATATGAGAGACACAGAGGAGACTCCTGGTTCCTGGTTTCAAATCTGCTCAGCTCTGATCATTGCAGCTATTTGGGGAGTGAACCAGTAGATTAAAGATCTCTCTCTCTTTCTCTCCTTTTCTCAACATCTTTGTCTTCCAAATAAAAATAAAAAAAAATCTTTGAATGTATTATCCAGCCAAGAAAAACAAATAAATTATTGTTTTAATTCTCTAGGTTTGAAGTTTTGTTTAGCAGTAATGTGTAATGGAAAAATTCAGTCTGAGCCTTCTCAATGATGATGGGAAATGTAGCAAGAGAGAGATGTGAATGAGTGACTGGAAATCAGAGCAATAATATTTTTTAAGGCATCTTGTCTTGATTTTGCTTTTATCTTAAAAAGACTGGTAAAACAAAAGTCCAAAATTTTAGTTAATTTGATATATTTTTAGAAATTCAATTTATTTCAACTAAATGTTTGCCATTAAATCACAGATTGAAAGAGCACTACCGTCAGGAAACCAGTTTGTTACTAGGTTAGCTGGGTTCAGTTCATCTACACTCTATTTCCATAGCTGATGGAGATAACAAAATCAAGTAAGGACTTCTCAATCACAAGCCATCAATTTAAGAGAGAAATTCCACACAGAGCATGAAACTTTGAAGCTACCAATTGTTGGGTTCCATAATATTAAAATTCATAATCAAAGGTTGCAAAAATATATATAATAATT
Organism: Ochotona curzoniae; assembly: GCF_017591425.1. NCBI lineage: Eukaryota > Metazoa > Chordata > Mammalia > Lagomorpha > Ochotonidae > Ochotona > Ochotona curzoniae. Next base: position 19,760,599 of record NW_024464920.1, on the reverse strand, counting down.
CACATATTATGTTTATACATATATAATTTGCACTTTAATTTACTATCAAGACTGGAAATTACTTTTTCATTTCTATGAATCTGGTATATTTTGATAGTTTGGTTTTTAAATGTTACCCTTTTATTATTAAACTGCTAAACCTTTCCAAAGTATCTGAGAAAAACCTAAGCTATTTTAATTCTTCTCATTTTGTTTCCATGACTGATAAGTTTTCAGCTTACTCAGGTTTATGCCACAGTCATTGTTAAAAACTCAACTCAATTTGTAACTACAAGAGACTACTACAGAATTTTGGGATGCTACGATCTAAAGCAAGAATATAATACTTCTGATTTATGGAAATAATTTCATCCCCTAAACCAGTTGAAGGAACTCATTCTTCATAGCATTTTTCTTTATTGGTATTCATTTACTGCAAAAAAAAAAATGATAGGGGGTTATCCAGTTTCTGATTACTTCCCAAATGCTTGCAAGAGCCAAAGCTAAGCCCGGCTAAAGCCAGGCGCCTAAAACTCAGTTCATTCTGTCAAATGGGTGGCATCAATCTGAACACCAGTGCCAGTGCTTACCCTCTGCAAGGTGCACATTAGCAAGAAGCTGGAATTGGGAGTGGAACAGTGACTCACTCCCAGGCACTTGGATATGAAGTAAGCACATCCCAAATGCCATTTGAACCAACGCACTAACTGCCCACAACTGAGGTGATTCTTAAATGCTTTTTATGGAACTATATTTTTCATCCTGGTCTATGGCTTTTCACTACTTCCATGACCAGTAGTTTAAATTTGCCTACTGGAGTGAATTTCATGAGTGGAGAATTCAGATCTATTTTCATTAAACTTAAAATTCATATGATATCTTCTTGTACAGTTTAGTCTCCATTAATCCCCAAATTTCCATAGCTTAAAGCAATATTCAAGATACTTTGGGCAAGAGGCCGACAGTGTCTAGATCATTTTTATTTATGTCACTGCATGCTTTTCTTTCTGCATGACAAAATATAGTAGAATCTTTAACACTATTTAAACTTTGGAAATGATAAAATTGTTAAGAGTTAATGCTTTCATAATCAAAGATGCCATCACACAGGCTATCAATGATCTGGAGAAGCATATTATTTTAGTAATTTTCACGAGCTTGCATTAAAGCTCATCTTTTTGTAGGTGAATAGGCACTGTCATTTCTGTATGATTTAAGCTAATTCATGAAAATATACTCAACTCAGATCATTACTCAGAGTTAAATACCTTGAGATGATAACTTGGCCTTCTTAAATCGAATAGCTGTTAACTTGCTAAATGTGTAATTTTCTTAAACGTATTACTGACCTAATAAGAGTAACGTTTATGCTGAAATGTTCTTAAAATCGCTGGTCATACAATATTTCTCTAACACCGTCTGAGATTCAGGGGATGTTTCTGCACAAATGCTGTGGTCTAATCTGTTTGAAATTTATAGATTGTACCATCCAAATGCATCATGTTATATTGAGACTTGCTTAGAGCATTATGTGTTCCAGGACTAACTGAACCAGCTCAGAAAAAGGAACCGACATGCCTTTCCCAGTGAGATCAGATTCTGTACAGCACTGTGTATCAAGAACCCAGGGGAACAAAAGAGGGTAACAAGCAACTTAAAGAATATGTTTAAGAAGATTCCTAAGACATCTGAAAATATGCTAAATATTTCAAGATGCGGCACTATGTTAGGTGCAGGCTCCTTAAATGGCAAGTGTGAACAGACCTAATGAAAAAGGGGCGGCTACTGTGAATTGAATTTTCAGTCAGGCTGCAGGGACCAGTGGACAGCCACACAATGGTGCATGTTTCTGCAGTGTTATTTCTAGAAGACTTAGTTGTATATCCCCAAGGCCAAAACAGAGAACTGGTGTTTGGCGCAGTGGTCAAGGTGTTGATTGGGATGCCTGCATTCTACATCTGAATGCCTGGATTTGATACCTGGCTCAGCTCCCCATCCCAGCCTCCTCCAATGCACATTCTGGTGCACAGGACATGGTGGCTTCAGTAATTGCGTGTCCATCACCAACACCGGGATGGATCTCCCAGCTCCTGCCTTTGACCTGGCCCAACTCTGTCTGCTGTAGACATTTAGATATTGAGCCAGATGATCTTTTGTCTCTTTCAAGTAAGAAACATAAATAACTAAAAGGCTAAAATACAATTTCTTCTCTCTTAAAAAAAGCATAAAACTTGTTTTTTTAAATAGCCACTGTGTATGGCTATTTGGCTAGCTTAATCTTTTTTTTTAAATTCATATTGCAGTTAATAGTCCTGAAAATTAAGAAATCTCTGAACCTTTTAAAATGACATACTTTGTGCAATAATTGAAACAAATCTAAAACACGGAAAATGCAATCTTTCATTTTTCTAGAGGAGTTAAGAATTGCTTCAGGGCATTCTTTTAAAATGGGTAATACACACTAACCACATTTCAAAGCTAATGCAACAAAGAGCCTACCTGCGCTTCGTTAGGAGTTGATAGCACTGCTTATGTGTGTGTGAACAAGGGTTCATGATCCTAGAAGGTGAAGCAAGACAGCAGTTCTACAGGGTCAGCATAATGTTTTGGATCCTTCAAAGAACAAATGTTTTATTCCATTGAAGAAACACTTTTTTCATTTCAAATGTAAATTGTCATTGTTATTATTAATATTTAATATTAATTCTATTGAGCATAAATTTTATTAATGTTTAATATGATCTTTTATTGATATTGGAATATTAATAATGTTGCATGATCAAAATTATGACTTTGACCTCAGGAGATTTTTATGAAAGGATTATTATATCAAGTTAGCAGTAAGGCCTTTTCCTCAGTGATTGGCCATTCTGGATTTAAGAAAGAGTTATTGCTGTAACAAGGAAACATAAAAGCATCAAAGGAAAAACATTCAGGCTTTGGAGAATTTATAAATTTTAAATTGCCAAGTTAAAAATATTGATTATTGTGCAACTATTTTGTTTTTCTAACCTCATCTTTTTATAACAATGGTTAGTATAATTGCTTTTTTCCTTTTGCAAGCTTCTGGCTAATTTGTTCCCCACAGAATGATGTCTATATAAATCTGTTCAGTATATTAGCATATGTTTTCAAGAAATTCACTAGGCATAATTTCAAAATTCAAGTAATAATTTTTGAGCTGACCTATATGGCCTCCTTCATTATTACATAACATATACTACTATACTGTGCACTGACATACATTAAATTGGTGTGAGTTCCTTTCTTATTCCTGTAGTTTAATTGAATTTCATCAAACCCTGTCTTCACTTGTATATAATATTGGTACCAGAAACTAGAACACAAGTGACAAAACTCACAAATGGTACAAAATCTACAGGTACTGCAGAAAACATGTCCAAAATCTTATCAAAAGCAGGGACATTTATTTTTACTATTCAGCAACATCATATTACTAGAGATCCGTTAGCAAGGGAAAGTCCATCACACAGTTAACAGAGAGGCAGTGTTGTGAATCGCAGAGACCTGTCTCATGATAAGGCTAGTTCCTCAGAATCTATTATAACCAGAATGTGCTACTGAAAATCAAAAGAAGGGTATTTTATTTTATTTTATTTTATTTCATTTTATTTTATTTTTCATGATATGGTTCCACTGGCACAGAGTTTTCATAAAAGTTCTTTAACATGTTCATGGAGGGGTTGACATCCAGGTTTAGCAAGCTAAGCCTCCACCTGTAGTGCTGGCATTCCACATGGGTGCCAGTTCCTATTCTGGCTACTGAACTTCCAATACAACTCCCTGATAATGGGCTGCAAAAGCTAGGGTTTCTGTACTCACCTAAGAGGCCCTGAAAAAGCTCCTGGCTCCCAGTGTCAGACCAGATCAGCTCTGACCATTGCAGCCTTTCCGAGTTGCGGAAGGTATCTCTGTGTCTCTCCTCTCTATAATTCTGCCTTTCAAATAAAATTATTTTAAAAATACTTTATGCATATTCCATACAGTGAAAAAGCTACCTTATTAAAAAAAAAAAAAACTGCATTGGGCCCAGCACAGTGACCTAGTAGCTAAAGTGCTCACCTTGAACATGCCAGGATCCCATGTGGATGCCAGTTCTAATCCTGTTGGCCTTGTATCCCATCCAGCTCCCGGCTTATGGCCTGGGAAAGCAGTCAATGATGGCCAAAAGCCTTGGGTTCCTGCACCTGTGTGGGAGATCCGAATGAAGCTCCAGGCTCCTGGCTTCGCATCGGCTCCTAGCTTGGGATGTGGTCACTTGGGGAGTGAATCATCTTCCTCTTTCTCCTCCTCTCTGTATATCTGATTTTGCAACAAAACTAAGATAAATCTTAAAAAATTGCATCAAAGTCTCATTTTTAATTTCATTTTCAATCACTTTTGAAGTACCCTTCTGCAAGCGTAACTCATCAAGATAAATGTGCCTGAAAACTGCAGATAAGTTTAATACATGGAGAATTCTGATGAGGAAGGAATAGACATCAACAAATTGCCATTTTTAAAAAATACCATGTAAAAATTTAAATAATTGAGTCTTTTTTCCCAAATGCAAATTGCATATGTATAAGCTACTTCAATAATTTACTTAATTCATCACATTAAAATATAATAACATTTCAAATTTATCATTATGATTCATGTAAGAAAGCAGCATCTATTTCTATTGTGGTTCATGCAGCAAGACAGATATAGAAGGTGCAAAATATATGAGAAGACAAGGAGCACACTGTGTGAGCAGGATATGCCGTCTCCTATGTCCTACTTGTCCCTTATAATGCAGCTAATTTAATCTTATCGGTTTGAAGCATACTATTACAATGAGAATATAATTATTTACAAACAACTTTGAGAGTTAACTATGTGACAATTATTATAGAATAAGAAAGAATTAAACACAGTTCATGCTGCAAAAAAATATGCTATCAGAACGAGTAGAATGCATACATTAAGCAGGCACGAATAGAGACTGTTATACATTATATAATAAAGGTTTCTCAAAATACTTGATAACATCCATCTTTATGTAAGCAAACAGCTTAACCAATTATATATTTTAGCCACTATCCCATTATCTCGTCTTCCTTTACATGAGCTGGTAATTATAGTTTATAACTGGACAGTAACTTTCTCAGTGATGGTTTTCCCAAACCCAATTCCTTTTCTTTACATGTATGAACAATAATCAAATCTCAAAATGTCAATTTCACTCATATAATGTTTCTCTTACTCTGTATGTCAATTACAGCAAATCAGTGAAAACATGGTATTTATTTCTTTGGGACTGACTTATCTTATTTAGTTAAGAAAAGGAAACAAAAAATACAACGGTAGTGCAATAAAAGAGAAAACCCAATCTGCAGACAAGAGCAGACTTAAGAAGAGAGAATCTTGTGGTAATTAACTACCATATTTTTCTTGAGAATCTTTTATAAACCCTGCTCTGAAGTTAACATTTTGAGATTTGATTATTGTTCATAGTCCTTGCCTACCGTCCTGAGGAACAGTGGTTACATCACTTAGTGGAGGGTGAAGCCTGTGATTACAAAGTAAGATGAAAGATTATAATTGGAAAAATTAAAAGAAAAATAAGAAAGGAAGGATGAAGGGTAGCAGTGAAAGTGGGTAGGGTGAGAAGTATCATTGCATTCCTAAAAAAGAATATATGAAATTAAGAAAAAAATAATAATCTCATGCCACTCCCAAACTTGATGTATACTAGTAAAAATTTGCATTTCCTCCCATTTCTCCTAAATCTCCTTAAAAAATCCCATTGATAGCTTAGATAAAGAATCATCATTTGAACTGATCTGGGGGAGAGAGTGTTACAAGGCCTCAGTGGAGGACTCTGTGGAAGGAGGCATCTAAAATTGACTGTGAAAACCCAGATCCTTGCCCTAATTCTTAAAAATTGGATACTTTGTTTCTGAGATACGAAATCTGGGATATGTGGTATAAAGCACCACCGACAACATCCAGTGTGGAGAGAACATCCAGTGTGCAGAGGCAGCCTTTCACATCCAGCACATGGTCCCAGTGAGTGCTGTACTGGCCTCACTTGCTCTTGCTTTGAGTTCAGGTCAAACATCCCCATCAACTCACCCGATGAATCTGTTATCTGCCATGAGTTAAGCATTGTGTATGTTTGCTTGCCTAGACTAACTTCTTATCTTTATCTAATTTTACTTAAACCTAGAGTATTCTTTCACAAAATACACCAATACACTTTTATTTAGGTCTGTCTAGATTTAATTTTAACTTCAACATATACTCTATGTTCACCTTTGCTGGATTTCCAGAAAATACAGATTCCATCAAAAATATAAACCATTTATGTTAATAATGACAGGACTACTACTTTTCTTTTCAAGTTCTCTCTCTTGAGAAAAGGTTCACCTGCATGTGTTTTTCAGACATGAAAATTTTTAAAAATATAACTTTCTTTTTCTTTTCCCCCTTCTATCTTATTTTTAATTTTATGATACAATTTCATATGCTCTGGGATTTCCCTTACCCCCTCCCCAATTTTCCTTCTCCCAACTCTTTATAAGCAGTCAGAAGTTCATCATTCTGTTATTTAAGTGTGCCCTGACACTGCAGGTGCAGACAATGGCAGAGGGTGCCCTCCTATTGTTTTATGGTTTTTCATTTAGTGGAATGTATAGTAACTGTGTAGAAGAGACTATTATGATAGCCTCTATTAGATGTAGTACATCTTCCAGATGTGAAGAAACAATGCAGTTTGCATCTGTACTTCTAAATCAAAGATGGACTCCCAATGAAGCTGTTCAATGTATGAGATAGATGTATTGCACATAGTCTGTTGTTAAGAATTACAGAAAAACAAGTGGGAGTTAGATGATACACGGAGAAAATTATAAAACTCCAGTGGAAGCAATAAAAAATTTGAATAACTAACAGTGATGATCTATAAGAGATTATGCTACTTTAAACAAAAAAAAATCACTTAGATACCCTTTAATTGTAAAATTAGAATTTAGGTATACGTAATTAATTTAGCATATGAGATGAAAACAGTTGAGAGAAGTATTACTAAGATCTATTCTTCTTGTTGACAAGGATAATTTGCTTATTTTTATAGATAATTACAGAGAAACTATATAGAGGAAAATCTTAACATGGATAGCACTTCAGAGTATTTCTGAAAATCATTATGAAAACAAGGAAAAGTGAACATAGAAAAGCCACGATCCTGATTTTTAATCTTTTTCAGAAGTGAATGTCTTCATTATGTCCTCTTTTCTATGCGCACATGAATTTTCCTTTTAAATTACTTTTTCTAAAAGAAACGCCACCATCTGTTCAAGTATACAGATTTATCTATAAAGTTGTTACTTCGATTTTCCTCTGTGCTCTTTGTCTCTTTACTCCACTGCTTAGCTTGGCTTTCCCCTCATCCCAGCATCTCCAACAGACCCTTCAGCATGATGCTCAGACATCATATACTTAGTGACGCATTCAATGACCTCAAAAGCAAATAGCTTTAATATTTACAGCTTCTATTCTACATCCTTAGATTTCTTGCTTTCATAAATGACTTACATTTTGCAAGTTGACTTGTCAAAATTCATTCATTTATGTGAAAGTCATTGTTACAGGGAGAAAGGGAGTGAGAGAGTGAATGAAAGACAGAACTTTGATCTGGATTTACTTATTTATTAGCAAGACAGAGTACACACAGAAAACCACAAACACACACACACACACACACACACACACACACACACAGAGGGAGGCAAAAGGAAGCAGACAGATATGTCTCATCAAATGGTTCACCCCACAAACAGCAGCAAACTCCAGAAATATGCTGAGCAGGCCAAATCTGGAAGGCAGTAACTTCATCCTGATTTCACATATGAAGGACAGGGTGCAAGTACCTGGGCTACCTTTTGGTTCCTTCATAGACTCACTAACAGGAAGCTGAATCAGAAGCAGAGCAGCCAGAACCTGAACCAGTACTCCGATCTGATAGGAGATATTGGTGTTTTGATAAGTGGCTTAACCTGCATTGGCACATGTGTTACATAATTTATGAATCCTTTATTTAAAACCATCTCTAATCCTGACTTTTGTGATGATACATTATCCATCATTATCCCTTCACTTGTTCACTGAACAAACACTAAATCACTTTTGTGTAGAAGTCATATCCTCAAGGAGAAAATCAAGAAATATATACTTCCTAAATTTGTGATGAAAAACATATACATATTTTAAAAGAGAGATAATGATATAATAGACATATTTGCATTGAAATCTGGTATCAAGATGGATCATCTTAAAAACTCGATAAAAATCACATTTTCCATTCAAATATATAAAATTATCAAAAACAGTACAATAAGTCTTTGCCTTTATAAGAATAACCAAAAAGGGTTTCTAAAAGTTTTCATATTAATTATGTAAAATATTATTGTATAAAGCACAAGGAGAATAAAAAAACCATCCTTTTGACTTGTATTAATGGTCTAACATTGTAAATGGAAAGGATTTACTTTCATAGAACATTTATAAAATCAATCATGTAAACTGCATTTGTAAGGGACTATGCTTGAGATGAGAAAACAGAATTGTAGATTTTTTTTTAAAGTTTAAGAAATTTAAAGATCATTTGACTCCAACTCATGATGTTACAAAGCAGGAACTGAAGCTCTGAAAAACACTCCAAGTTATAAAGATTCTTAGGCTCATAAATGTGTCTTTTAACCCCTTCTATTTACCCTAGTTACAAAATGATAGACCAACTCTAAACACAGTATGAAGTAGCTAGGAATCCTCAGTTGGAGCTTGCTGATTGCACTGAGACTGTTATTCTCAGAAATGAAAACAAAAAAGTAATCGAATTCCTAGAAATGGTTTTAATCTGAGTTCCAAGGTGTGTCCCCTCCAACACATTAATTATATTGCAACAAATAGTTTGTCTGTCATCTAATCACTTCCTTTAAGGATAAATCTGCAATTGTTCATGACTCTGAAAAACCTGCTTGCTGGGCCCAGCACAATGGTTCAAAGGCTAAATCATCACTCGCAAGTGCCAGAATCCCATATGGGAACCACTTCCTGTCCAGCTCCCTTCTTATGGCCTGGGAAAGCAGCAGAGGATGGCCCAAAGCCTTGGGACACTGCACCCACGTGGGAGACCTGGAGGAAGTACCCGGCTCCTGACATTGTGTGGGTTCAGTTCTGGCTGTTGCAACCATTTGGGGAGTGAACCAGTGGATGGAAGATTTTTCTCTCAGTCTCTCCTTCTCTCAGTATATCTTCCTTTTCAATAAAAATGAAAATACACTTTTGTACGACAATATCCATTTACCATGGGCCCGGCGGCGTGGTCTAGCGGCTTAAGTTCTCACCTTGCATGCACCGGGATCCCATATGAATGCTGGTTCTAATCCCAGCAGCTCCACTTCCCATCCAGCTCCCTGCTTGTGGCCTGGGTAAGCAGTTGAGGATGGCCCAAAGCCTTGGGACCCTGCACCCAAGTGTGGGAGACCTGGAAGAGGTTCCTGGTTCCCGGCTTCGGATCGGCGCAGTACCGGCCATTGCGCTCAACTGGGGAGTGAATCATAGGACGGAAGATCTTCCTCTCTGACTCTCCTCCTCTCTGTATATCTGACTTTGTAATAAAAATAAATAAATCTTTAAAAAAAAATCCATTTACCATGAATGTCTTGAAGGAATTTCTTATGTATTTCTAACATATTGGTATGTATATTAGGAGTCAATTCTTTGCAGTCTCAAATGTGTAGTGCACGAAATGCTTTGATGTTAAAAGTCTGTTTTGGTTACAATAGAATTCTTACAGTGAAACACAGAAAACTAAAGCTGTTGTACAAAAATGATTTTGTTGTTTTCCCAGGTTCCTTGGAGGTCACTTCCAAAACCTGGAGCCATCCCATTAGAATGTCTACATGGTTTACAGTTATCTATTGGAATTTTGACTGAATTTATGCTGAGTGACTCATGCCAAGGCTTTAGATGCTTTCTGGAGAGCGGCTATTCCTTTGAAAGCCAGAGTTAACGGGCAAGAGGTTTGGGGAAGGTGAGAGAATGAGAGAGGAAGAGAGCTTCCACCTGGATTTAGTATTTGAAAAGCAAAGTGGCACACAGAGATGCAGATGGAGAAGATAGAGATCCTCCATCGGGTTCCCTCACCACTTGACAGCAAAAGCAGGGCTATGCTGGACAAGCCAAATTTATGAGAATCTCTTCAAACAGCTATGGAGTTAGTGGGCTGAGACCTTCTGGAAGGGACAGGATTTAGAGACTTGATGTAATCACTAAGTCTGTGTTTAATTAATCATATCTGCATAAGGAGACCCTAATACTCTAAATTTAGTTTAAATCATATTTTAAAGTAATAGAATATTAACTAGAATAGTAACATGGTCTATAAAATTCATTTTCTATGGTTCAAACTTTTGGATTTATTGTTGGGGCAAAGGATAAAGAGACTCACAATAATTTTATTTAGAATTTAAGGGATGCACTATGGGTAATTTACTATATTCTTTTAACAATAGACATGACAGAAGCCTAACATTACATTTCCTATACTTTGAAATGATATGTCACACCAGCTTTGTTGTACAAGTGAGACATAAAACTAAGACTTTCAAGATGTAAATATTCTTTTCTATAAGATACAATAACAACTCTCTACTCTGAAACAATGTAAATATTCCAACAGATGAAAAAAATCACCTAAAGTATTATCACTGTGACCTACAGAGTTCTTTAAAATTTTGTAATATGGAAGTCAGTTATCCTGCTGCTTAAGGGGGAAAAAGTTGTATTATTTTACATGATACACCTGCAGATTTTAGAAACTGCATTCACGGAGATATTTGTAATAGTAGTAACACCACAGGCATAACACATTATATCCAAAATAAATTAATCAAGATCTTAAACAAGTTTTAAATCTTTTCATTTTGAGGAATGTTGAATAATAACTCCAATAATTCCCACTTTATAACAAGTAATAAACAGAAACATTGTACCAGAGATTTAGAAGTTTTCTATACCAGAGTCAGATTCTTTCTGAATGCAAATGTCCATGAGGTTTGGAGGGACCCTTACATTCATTGTATTGAATACATCAAATACGTGCAGTGGGCACTGTTACAATTCCATTTCCTGATTTTCCACAAGTAGATTAAGAGCAGTAAACTCAACTACCCAAGATTATATAGCAGGTATTAGGAAGTGAGTGTTTCTAAAGTCAAGGCAAATCTGTAACTTAAACTCAGAAGTTTGCACCACAGGGCATGATACATTCTTAGAAGCCCTTTCCCCAAGATGCAAAATCTAGACACAGGTTAGCAAGTTACCAAACCTTTTTGAAATCAACAACAAAAAACAACTGACTCTTTACTCCTCTACCAGCATCACTACTTCCTCAACTAGAGGAGAAACAGGATTCGATTAGATCTTGAATACACTTAGTAAGTTGCTTTGAATAAACATATTTATTCCTTCTCAAAGCCCATACTGAGATTTATTTTTTTCCCTCTATTTATTGCCAACTTAAATTTAGAGAAGGACAACTGTTGTGCTGCCAAATCGTGAAGTGTGTTTGGGCGGGGTGATGGGAGGTGGCTCATGAGCAATGAGAACTATTGCTATTTTTGACAAGAAGGCACAATACTCATGACTCATTAAAAAGCATGCAGCATACGTTTATGCTACCTTGTATGCAAAAAGTTAATGCAATCTTTAGTATTCGCCAATGGTTGGCACTTGTTAAAAATGTAGGGTAATTTGGTTCACATTCATTTAAGAAATTATACCTAATGCAATATACAAGTTTAAATTTATATTAAATTCGGCTGAATTAAATTCAGTAACTGAAATGTGGGTCATAAAAGTAGCTCCACAATACCTACCACAAAAGAACATCCTACCATACAGGTCAAGGGAAATAAAGGTTCAAATTGCTGAAAACATTTTTATTAATTTGTTGATTTGAGAAGGTGAGAGAGTTCTTATTTGTGGGTTCCCTCCCCAAATGGTCACAATGGCTGCAGTGGGTGGCCCCTCTGCGGGAGAGCAGCCCAGGCACTCAGCCATCAGTGCTGCTTCCCTGGCTCTGAATTAGTTTAACACTGGAGTGAGGAACTGAAACCAGGGATCAAATCCATGTACTCTGATACGGAAAAAGGGGTGTTGTCCACACAGGCAAATACCTATCCCACTTCAAAATTTTGAGTGTTCTATGAGCCTACATTTACACAATATTCTCTCCTATGTATGTTTAAATTGCTTTCCCTAGTAAAATTTCTTTGAGAATAATTCTGCTATTCAGCATGAACAGCCAACATTTCTGTATAATGATTATACAAGCTAGCTTTCATAGCAGCTTTTGCATAACTTAATTAGAACTTGCCCATTTAGAAGATCATTCTAAGACAGAAAATTCTTCTGATAATGAGCTGTATGATACTCCTCCAGACTGCCTGAATTTGGAGTTGCATGTGAGGATCACTTACTCTTGATATTTTTAAACTAAGAGCATTGAACCCAACACTGAGGGCACAAATGAGAAGAGGAAAAAAAATCCAGTATCATGGCGGATCTCCCTTTTTCTTTGCTCACGGACTAAGAAACATTGCTGGGTTGAAATCCCAGCTCCCCACGCTCTAATGGTGTGACCTTAAGCAAGCTGCTCATTTGAAAATAGATTGATTATATTAATTAGCACAGCAGGTTATTATAGTGAAGGTATTAAGGAGTCTTGGGAAATTGCTTAGAAAAAAATATTGATGGGTCTTCAAAAGTTAATGTGCTTGAGGAATACAAATACTATGAAAATGGATGTATGGACTTTTAAATATTTGCACCAAAATAAACTTCTCTTTTCATTTTTCCATGAAAAAAATTCCATGTCTTTATAAAATAAAATTCCATTTCCCATGCTTTATAATCTTTGGTTTATATTTATTTATATATAATAATTAATATTCAAATATATTTTCAGGATATTCAGGTTCTCTATAATTGTTTTTAGTTGTTTTTTTGTTTGTTTGTTTTCCCAAATAGGAACAAAGTGAGAAGAAACAGGATTTTTGGATACATTATAGGTAGCAAAAAATTAACAGAGGAGAAATCCAATGGGTTCCAAGTATTTCTTTCAGATATGTAAGCCGAATTCCTGATAAAATGACATACAGTTCTGTCATCTGAACCAAAGCGATAAATCCAATTCAGTTTTGATATCCAAGAGAAATAAGAGAGGATCTCTTCCAGGCTATCCCTCAAAACATGAGTCATGTGGCTTTGTATGATTAAAAGACAACTCTACTATAACCACACTTGTCTTCCTGCTCTGTTAGAAAATACCAAGGAACTTAACAACTCAGGAGATTCATACTTCCTGCTCCTTTAAGTTTACAGAGCAACATAATCTTCAGCACTACTTTTCTGATCCTGCTATGTTTTTCTCAATCGTCACTTAGTATCACATGACATGCTACATATTTGCTTATTACTTCCTCTTTCCCATAAAGGGATAGCTGGCTCACTTTCCATGTGGATGCAACAGCCAGAGCTGAGCTGATCTGAAGTCAGGACACAGGAGCTTCTTCCAGGTCTCTCTCATGTGGGTGCAGTGTCCCAAGGCTTTAGGTCATTCTCTACTGCTTTTCCAGGCCACAATCAGGGAGCAGAATAGAAGTGGAGCAGTCAGGAAACAAAGCAACTCCCAAATGGGATCCTGGTGCATGCAAGGTGAGGATTTAGCCACTAATCCATCACACAAGACCCTGAGAATAACGTTTTAAAAGCATTCTATTATTTTAAAAATTTTATACCAAGATATGCAAGAGAAAATTCAACAAATAATCTAAATTTTATATTGATACCTAATTTTATCAAATTAACTAATTACATGAATAAAATTTAATTAAATTACAGCCTCAAAAGTCAAATACTACATCTGCAGATGTCCAAAGCATGCATATGCACTTGTTATCACTTCCCCAGATATAAGCCTACAGGCCCGAGATTTTAAAAAGGCACACTACCCAAAGCAGTGGCAAAGCAGTCATGTATTTTTCCTTGAGTATCTGAAGAATTGGTGCACAATTTCCATCCATATTTTCCACAGTGGTGGGAAAACAATGTCCCACTAATAACCACATTGCGGTGTTTTGTGGAGCTCCTATCACCATTGTGGCATGTTAACACTCTATACATCCCTGTTAAAGAAATGTGTAAAGACCTCCATTCCACCTGTACAACTACATTTGCTATTGGCAAATTTGCATTCTCAACTGTACTGTAGAAGCACTGCCTTGGTTGTACTCTAACACTCAGGTTTTACTATTACATCTGCCTCTCCATAGTGACTTCTATGCTTCAATCAGGTGCTTCTGCTACTCTGGTCTCCACCTCCCCCACATAAGCATAACTTCCTTAAGAAAGACAGGCAGCAGCATTTGCTTCAATCATTGAAGATACATGCTTTGAAACTGTTCATTAAAACATTCTGATGGAAGGGCAATTAATTATGATCCTTAACCATGTTAAATTATTTTTTTAACATTTATTGCTGATAAAGAAGCCTTCATTGATCCCACAGTCCTACTGTAATCAACATTTCAACTTAAAGACAGCCTAGTATCTCCATTGAAAGGGCAAAACATCCATCTGTATACTGCTCTAAGCTGTAGAATTACTCAGTAGAATTCTGCTGGACTTTCACCTTATTAGAGCTTTACTTAATATGTCAGAGCTAGGATCATGATTTGGCTTGCAACTAGACAGATGGCACTAAATTGCACATTTAATGTTACAATTTCTAATATGACACAAAAATAGTTACCACCAACTGCATATCCATTATCTGTAGACACCAGGAAAAATAATTTTTATGTGTCCTCTTAACATCTACTTAGGTACAGCCAGAAGGTTGCACGCCATGCCTTGCCATCTGTTGCTGTATTGCTTGCTAACATATTTTAGCAATAATAGGGACTTAATGGGGGGATTTTAGATAATGCAAATGTTATTCAAGAGCATGTTTTTGTTTATTTATGTGACTAGTAGGGAGTCAGAGACAGACTCAGGCAGCTCTCATCCACTGTTAGCTTCCCAAGTATCTACAGCAAACAAAAGCTGGGCCAGACCAAAGCTGAGAACCTGGACCTCAATACGGGTCTCTCAGATGGCAAGGTTACCTTCCACCTCCCAGGGCACACATTAGCAAGGAGCAAGATTGAGCAGTAGATGCAGTCTGAACTTGAACCCAGGTCTTTTATAAAGGATGTAAGTGCCAAAGGGGTGTATTGTTGACTGTGCATATGCACTTCATCATTGCTTTTAATTGTCACCTTCTCCATAATAAAAATGTGAGGGTACTCTAAAAAGTACCTTTCCACTTGGGGACAATGGATTTAAAAGTTTATTTTGGTGGAAACACTCAAAGTTCATGCAAATCAGAGTTCTTTAGAAATTTCATAAAAATGCACATAATAAAGAAAATTATGCATGATTTTAAAATTTTTCACCAAAATAGTTTTTAATCTCATTTTATCTAGCTTTTTGAAGTATCCAAAGTTACCAAAAATGGAAAACACAACTAGAATACTAAGAAATTCTTAAGATTGTGAATTGTATCATCTCACTGAAAACTGTGCAGATTGTGAATTTTATCATGTTAATGAAACATAGTATTCCTCACTCTATTTGTTTTGCCAGTTAGGCCTTACAGCAAAGCAAAGAGTTATGCATGTGTTACTTTCGTGAACAGGCAACTAACCAATGCAAGCATGGGCCTGGTTAATTATGTTTATTCAGATTGTCTCATGAGAAATTTAAAGCCCTGGTTAAGATTATACGTTTCTCATTGTACATGCTGCTACTGTGATAATTCCTCACTGAATAGACATTTGGGACTTTTATTTTGTGATCAGAACATTTATAGGCACCAGTGAACAAAAACATTATGGACCTGCCTCTCCAGAGTTTTTCACTGAAAGAGAAAGGAAAGTCAGCACATCTAAATGTATAATTGTATAATGAGACATTAGTAAATATTAGAATACATAGATATGTATATTTATATATGCTAGTAAATTAGGATGGAGCTCAGTTGAGTATAACATACTACAAAATAAGGATGGTAAAAGTCAGAGAGAATCTTAATTCCTTCTCATATACAATGACAGGTGGGCATAACTGGCGCTGGGCTGTGTCTGGAAGCTCCACCTGACAAACGTTCACACGATTTTCCTCTTCCTGTCCTTCTGAGCATGTCCTATCACTTCATCAAGATGGATACTGGAGATTGAGCAACCAGGTTTGCTTTTCGGTTTAACAGGAAGGAGGGAAGTAGAGATATGGTTCTTTCTATCCCATTAAAATTCTGTGGAATTTTTCCCACACTCTTTTGTTTACATAGAGATTTAACACATAGTCATACAGTCATAATGCAAGGGAGGGGGTGCATCCACGCGAACTATTCCTAGTCCACAATTGACAATACCTCAGTATAGATAAAGAAAACAATGATTACTTGGAGAAAAATAACAGTATTTCCTACAGCTGTAAATGTGACTCTGGATCTGACACTTAATGGATGAATACATGTGAGCCAGATGAAGTGGGAGGGAAGCAGAGAGGAGCGCAGGCACAGGCAAACCCACTACGCTGCACAGGCTTCCCCTGCAGCTGGACATGGCCCACTTGCACTCATGGGCTTTTTTACATAGGAGACACTGGTAGTTATCAACTGGTAATCACTATCCTATAATTTTTATAATGTGGAATTGAACAGAACTCTAGCTATTCCTACTAATAGGATAGCCTTTGCTGAGTTGCTAACAAAGTCCAATTTATACTTCATTATTTATTTTTCTTGAGTCTGGTTACTATTGTTAATATTAATAATGTCACTATATTTCATTTATGTTAATAGTGGGTTTACTCTTTCCATAGGTATGTAACAGCTTATAATAGTTTCACAGATATAGAAATAAAAAGCATCTCCAACTTAAAATCATATAATGTCAATATTTATAAATATACATACTGGAAATGTGGCTGATTAAAGTGCTTATTATTCCTGACAAACATCAGCTTTTGAAAATTCACTTAATTTCTATTTTAGTAAATATAAGAACATACTTTAAAATACATTACTCAGCTACAGTGATTTTGCCTGATAATTATGCCATAACAACATCCCCCTTCTATTTTGTTTTTGTAAGGCAAGGATTGGCAATTCATTCTAAATAATTTTTTGAATTCTTATATGCTAGTCATTTGTTTTGTTTTGAAAAACCAAGGCTTGGCAGCAAGTTTTATGATACCAGAATTTCACATGCACATTATAATACCACAAATTCAACAAATAGTACAAATAGGAAAAATAGTGTTTTCTGAATCTTTTGACTTAAGATGACCTGGGACAATGAACTGTATTCCCAAACAATGCTAACATACAGAGTTACTTAATAGGAATTAAAATTACTTGCATATAAAGTGATATTTTATCCAAGGAAAAGAATTATTTCAACTAACCTTCTTACTAAAATGAACATCCTCTGCTTAAAAGGAAATGATATGCTTTAGTAAAATACTCGTTTAAAAAATAGAAGTTATTTTTTCTGCATTTTTTTTCTTCTTGAGCTGGTTATCTCCTGTGTAGAAGTTTCCAATCATGAGCATAATATTTTCAAGTAGACATGACCTTTAGTCATGTGCTTTTCTTACCAAGAAAAAGGCATTGACAAATGCCAGAGAGCACACACATTTATTTCACCTGCATGAAATGAGATTAAACCATACGAGAGATCTGTCAAAAGCATGTAACTAACCAAAAGGAACTTAGGGCCCCGCTGACAAGCAACATACAAATCTGCAAATGTTTCAAGAAGGACTATCAGGAAGAAAATCCACCCTCTGGTAGACTGTAGTCAAGGAGAGGCGTTATGGAAATGTAGCTGGAATTACTATGTTCATAGGTAGAAACAGAGAAGTGAGTCTTCATGCATGCACTACTAGGATGGAGTCACAACAAAATGACTGATAATCTACATTTCTGGGAGACACCTCAGTGATTGCATAATGGACTTGTGAACATTCACAAAAGACACTTGTAAGACTGGAGGGAAGAACTGAGTGGAGGCAACTTGGTGGGGGGAAGGCAGATCAAACCGGATCATAAAACAATAAAAAAAAACTGTATTATACTCCTATTAAACATAGAAGGACTCTTAATTATCTTCTCTGTGCAACTAAAACAATTGAATCTTTCTCAAATTCTGACTTTCAGTGAGAGGTTAACCAAGCAAAAAGTTGGTGCTTTCTCCATCACTATCTTAGTATCACAATTTTTATGTACTTCTTGCAATTTTGAACTTTTATGAATGCATTATTTCCTTTTTATTTATGAATATATTACTTTAAAGATTTAACTGAATGCATGAAGATAATGATATTTGACAAGTATGTAGCCCAAAAATAACAACCACATAATGACTCTTCTTCAATGAACATTCTTGTTCCAATAAAGGATTTTCCAAAGTCACTGGTCATATTGACTGCACTAGATTACTCACAGATCTTTTTTAAAAAATGTCACAGTTTCAAGGTGAAACTGATTCACTGATTCACAACAGGTGACATGGCAATTCTTGACGTGGCAATATAGTAAGACTAAATTTGTATATTCCTTGGCAAATATGCCCTGAAGGAGATAGAAGTTAAAGATAATTATGAAGGGCTGGTCTTCAATTTAATTAGACTATGTCAATGCAAAAAGTGGTTTCAAATTCTCACAATTCAAATATCAACTGGAGTTAAAAACTGGCCCATGAAAGAAAATGCTACAACAAAACACAGCCAATCTATCTGACACTTACAACTGGAAAAAAGCCTTATTAAAGTGCAACCCTCTATCCAGCAGTTTTCTTTCAAAATGAAAATAGGACATATTTTTAATACTGAAAATATTCCAGCTGCCATCAACTATCATCCATAGGCAATAAATTCTCTTGGCGCTCAAATATACCGTAGTCATCTCTGGAGGTGGCTCTTGATGGCTTATATTTTGGGATAATTAAGCATTTTCTAAAGTCTGAGAACTTAACAATTTTAAGCATCTTTTGTATAAGGCAGGAGAAAGATGGAATAAAATGAATTGCATCCAATAACATAAAGCTCAAATGTAACTCATTTCGAGAATCTGAACTGATAATAAAGTTACTCTTTGAGATAAAAGCACTTATTTCAAAAATTTGACATTTTCATAAGAACAAGGAAAAAATTTTCCATGGGTTTATGTCTTGTGCATGTGTATTTAAGACCAGTGGTGAATACAATATATAATTGCATAAAAATATATTGTATTATTTTGCCTTAAAGACAATCCTTTTGGGTTATCATTATAATCAATGACCCCATTTCACAACTCATATTTATTTTTGAAAGGGAGAGAGAGTACAATAGATGAGGAAAAGCAGAGAGATTGATTATGTAAGTAATTAATCTATGTAAGTGATTAATCTTATCAATACTTACAACTTTAGGATAAATGCAAGATATTAAAAATGAAACTGATGTGAGCATTAAATGAAAGATTTAATTTTATCTTAAGTTTGCATGAAGGGTATACATCTGGGTATCATGTAATGAAAATTAACTATAAATAAATACAGTTAACTCAAATTTTCAGATGTTTATCTATTTTATGTTAAAAAGGAAACAGGCAGAGAAGATCATTAGAATTTTATCTAGGTTCAGTTTATATTACTATCACAATAAAAACCTTTAAATATCCTTACAAAATCTAAAATTCTCTTGAATAAGTACTCCTCACCAAATAAAGCAACATCAACAATCATGAACACAAAGAAGATAAAGAGCTTCATCAACTATATTCTGTTGGATAATTCATATTTACAGATATAAGGTCAAGCACAATCAGAAAGTCTGTGACCCAACACTGGCTATAAATACATTTTGCAACCTGATAACCACATATACCTTGCACGTGCTTAGACATATGCTAAATGTCAACAATTTAGTCACTTCAGAATTGTACCCCATGTCTTTAAGAAATTTGCAGAATAAAACACATATGCATACTTAAAGTTTCAGTAATTCGTGAGATAGATGTAAACATAAGGTTTATGAACTCAATCAGAATGGAGTCTGTGCTTTGTCCACGTAAGACATATGTTAAAATCAACTCTAAAGAATGAGTGAAATTTTGGAAGAAAACGTAAGAAAGGGGACACAGTGACACTGGAAGAAAAGTTCTGGAGGCACTGAAGAAAAAGATGTAACAGACACTGTTTTTATTATAGGGATACTAAAATGGAGTTCAGCACACCTGAGAATATGTTAGTAGAAAAAGTATTAAGCTTAAGTTGGTGCGAAGCCAGCAGAAGGCAAGCGGAAAAACAGCACATGTGTAATTAAAGGGACCAAGGCAGAGCCAACCAGGCTTCTTCTTGCTTAACTTTAAATGCCGTGGATAGTTACGGAACGTTGAGTGGTGCCCGCTGCCTGGTGATGGCCATGGGGAGAGTTCCTTAGTTTTTTTACTGCAGAGATGTGAGACAGTACTCTCATCCTTCCAAATTGTTGTATTCTGCATGAGGTTTTCCCTGCGTGTGTGATACAAACTTTTCACTCCAACATTCCTTTTCCACTTCCTATTACTCTGCATTTCTCCAACGCATTTGTTACCACCTAACGCATACAATACGCTACCCTATTCATCTGATGTGTTCTCATCTGACTAGAACATAAGCTTGTTATACAAACTTACTGAAATGTAGTCAACAACTACTTTATATGACTTAGTGAAATAAACAAATGAAATCCTCCCCATAACCTTTCTTCTGATTAGATCCATCTTCCATATTCTTTTTCTAGGCTCGCTAGCAATCACAATTTTCATAATCCTTTCTTAAGCTCTATTTTAATTAAATGAATTAGATTGGCAAGATTCCGTATTAAATGTTTCTCTGTAGTTTTAGAAAATGTGTTACATAGACTCTAAATTAAACCAAATTATTGCAAAGTGAAAAACAAGGGTTATTTTACAGATCTGACATTATATTTAATTACAAATGTATCAGTGATCCAGGCTTTTCTTTAGTTCATAGTAAACTATGACCGGCTCCTTCAGCTTTGCCTACAATGTATAAATCTATCACACTTTCCTACATACATACCTTAAACAGCCATTTAGTCTTAGTTGCTAGAATAAGCAAAAAATTACATCTTTCAATTACCTAGCCAAATGAAATATATTAATTTTATTTTAGTTATAATATTTTATAATATAAAAAGATCTTAAAATATGCCTTTAAAGAATAGGTATGTATATTCATCCTACATTTATTTTAGTGGGATTTTCATGTGCCAAGCATGATGAAATGTCTGAAAAATAATTGAATAAAATATAATTTTGATTAAGTTATATTTGCAACATGGAATTACTACAGCATTAAAAAAATCATAATTTCAAATTATTTTCTGATTTTTCCTTTTTGAAAAAAGCATAGTGAGAGTAAGAAACAGTTTCCATTGTTTATACTTAAAGGCTTACAAACATTCAGCTAACATTAATTTCATTAGCACCTGGAATGTCTTGTCTCCTTGATACTTCGTGGCATTTGCCAATACTTATTTCCATTCCAATTTTTGTCTAGGAAGACAATCGCCAAAGCCTATTTATTAAGACTTATACAATCTGATCTTCCAACCCTAGCTTAATGCTCACTGCTGCATGACATAAGTAATGTCAATCACAGACAATACTCCAAGCATTCCCATTCTGAAACACGTACTCACATACTGATTCCATCCGTGTTGGTCAAGTGACTAGGATGGGCCCATTTGATGTAAACCACTCACTCTGCTTCCTTTCTCTAACTTTGTTTTTATCTCTCTATCCATCTGTTTTTTTTAACCCTATTTACCTAAGCGTAAGAAGCACTTCCAAGAGTAGTATTTCATGACTTCTTTTAAGCATACACTTCTTGCTTTCTCCATTTTTTTCTGCTGTCAATGAGACCTGCTTAAGATAAAGCTTTTTGTTGTTGTTGTTGTTAGACAAGTAAGCTGGCAGTCTCTTTTAAAGGTAAATAATGTTTAACTTATTAAAACAGTAACAATATTGATATAGTTTCAAAATTTCCACTTAGCCCAGAAAGCAGATTGTTTAGGAGACTTCCAGCAGAAGTGTTTCTAGCACATGAGAAGCATTACTCAAAGATTGTACTGCCAGAGTAAGCATGTCCACGTGCACATGAGCCAGCATGTGCAGGAAACAGCAGAACGAAGGAGCTGGAGTCAAGCCCTTGGGCCCACAGCATGCCTTGCAAAGAACAACTGAAATGCTGGGAAATGACTGCTACAGCGAAGTGAAGTGTGCCTAGAGCGATCTCAGATCATGACAGCTTGGCCATTCGTGAAGCAGAGCTGCTGCGCACCATGTATGTGCTGAAAAAGGTTTCACTATTTCAAAATTTATATTGTATTAGTTATTTTGAAATCTTGTTGTTTTACAACATGTAATATTCTTCCTTTAGGTATTTCTTAATTGACACAACCGGAATTATCTGAAGTAAATTTAAGCTGCATTTTGCCTTATTTTCTATTAAAATATTTCTTTTGTCCTATTAAGAACTACAGCTATTGTTCCCTGAAAAGCAGACCACAGCCAAATGAGTTTTAGTGTGTGTTGAAGAAAAGAAGTTTGTGTGCAAATATCTGAACCACATTTTACTATTTCTAGGAGTTGATTCTTTATGCAACAAATATTTAACATTAAACAAAATGGCATTATAACATCTTGTGTAAAATACAGTATAATTCTTCAGATACAGATCTATTTTCTTACAATCCATAAAGCATTTGTTTTGACATAACAATTCTTAAATTTATGTTTTTTGATTTATATAAAGTGAACAAGTTTCACACATATCCTAATACACTATAATGCATAGGATACTTCTTCCCCCTCCCCCGTCTGCCTGAAAGCCCTCTTTTTCCTTCCTTCTTTCTTCTCTAATTTTTGCAATGACATACTTTCACTTCATTTTGCAAATACAGGCTTATCATGTCTCTGAGTAAAGATCTCAACATGCAAAAATTAGAAAACAACAAGAGAAACACAGCCTACTAGTTTTCTGGAGTATTACACAAAGGCTGCAAACGACAATTAACTCTTGGGATATCAATCTCATTCATACAGAACTTTTGGTTTTGTATTCTGTGTGTTGGTTATCACAGGTCAGGAAAAACATATGGCATTTGTCTTTTGGGGATTCACTTATTTCACTAAGCCTAATATTAGTTTGTAATTGAATCCATTTTGAAGCTATCCTAGGGCTCAAGTCTGAGGTTGCGCCCTGGACCTTGACAGCCCAGTGTGGCCCAGCCCAGTACCATCAACCCAGCTCAGCCCTGCCCACTGCTCAGGGCTTGCAGTGATCACCGACAATGGGCTGAGAGCTTGCACAATTCCAGAAACTGAGATCCAGTGGGCATTTGTGGTTACAGATTACAGAATTGCTACCTATGTGCTACTCCCACCAATAAGGAAAAGCCACAGCAAAATCCTAACCAATCCAAAATCAACTTTCAAAACTGTAATATAATCAAAGCAAAGTCCCACTTAAGCAGTCCCCTGAATTGACAGAAATATCTTAAAAACCCAAGACACCTTCTGATTCCAAGTGTCTCAACCAGGACTCCACCCTGTCCTCTTGGATGGGACACTTCACTTTGTCTTTGCTTTAGTAAAATTCTGACAAACTTGCATTTGTTTCCCAACTTTATTTCCATAAGGAGTTGAGGAAAAGGACCTGAGCAACTTTGCAAGCCACACATTTTGTTGCAAATATTGTCAGTTTCTTTGTAGTATAAATCAAAATACACCTGTGGTGGGGTCCATGTTGTGAACAGCACATTATGATGCCACATGCAATGTCTATAATCACCATCCAAGAGCTGACCAGAGTGTTCATTTGCTTCTAATGCAGCTTCTTAATGCACATCGGCAGGCAATGGAGATGGCTCAAGTCCTGAGATGTTCCATTCTAAAGACAGACAGAGTATCTATGTCTTGGCTTTGGGTGGGCCCAGCCTCTGATACATTTGGGGAATTAAATATTGGATGGAAAATTCTCCACTTCTCTGCTCCTTTCTCTTCCTCCTTTTAGATAAATACACACATAATAAAATAAAGGTGACTTCCCACAAGAAAAGCAGAAGGAAAGGAAGGAGTAAGGAAAAGAGAGGATAGGGTGGGAAGTGTCATTATGCTCTTAAAACTGTACATATGACATACATGAAAATTATTTGCTTCATATAAACTTAAGGAAAAAACTGTACTTTGTAATACTAAATTCTAATTAAATGTGGTTTGTAATGATAACCTCAGTATGCCCATTTTAAGTCAAAGCATTTTTGTCTGTCAGTTCTCCAGAAAAGAGAATAATGTGCTATTTTGGCTTCTGGATAATTTTTCTCAAGTGAAGTGCCAACATTCTTGCACGCAAAGATCAGGTGTTTTGCTCAATGTTGTAAAGTCTGCACTATAGTGTCATACAACAAAGTTAATGATCTAAGGAATTAATGAAGGCTAATTTGGGCAGTCATCAATGCAAATATATATTCATTCAAAAACATACATCCTATATGACAGGATTAAGGTAGATGTCAATAAACAAATGCACTTATAAAATTAAAGGATGCTGTTTGAGAAGAAGGTACAGATGTAGGTGTCCAAAAATGAATTTACAAGAGACACCAAGCACATTTCCAAGACAAGAACATCAGTTAGTTCCTGTTGTGCTATTCACAGGATGAGAAGGAAAATAGTGTGCCATTTGCCTTTGCAAAATCAGGAAACATACACACTCAAAATGCTGACAGTTCTGTGTCCATTTTTATATCCAAAGTCACCTCTTGGGTTGTTTCATCCACTTGCAGAGCCTTCTCCCCATGGGCTGCTGTGTCTCCCAATTTACATCTACCGTTGCGCCTGATCCCTTTCCTGAGAACCAGACCTGTGTTAGTAACTGGTTGGTTTAAATCTGAACTCAATGCACAGGTTCCAAAACCTGCTCCTCTTTCATTTGTCCCTCTCCTTCACGACAAACTTTGGAGATAATCGTTCCTTTTCTTTTGTGTCCCAATCCAACATACTAACAAATAAATAATTTCTTTAGAACACTTTGGTTGGCTCACATTTCTTGTTATCTGCACTTTGGTCTCCAGTCCACACTTCTCACTGAAGCTTGTGCAGTGGCTGCTGCCTATCGGTTCTTCATTTTAATTGTCAGGTGCCTGGAGGGCTTAAGAAATGTCTAAGTGATCACCTACTTTCTCTTCCTTTCAGACAACACCTGAAATACATAGCTAGTTCAACTTTGTATAAATGTAATGTATCTGTAGACAACAGCCTGGACATCTTACAATCATTTACATATTTTTATGGCTGTGTGCTAGGCATTCTGCTTTGATATTACTAAATTAAAAATGAAAAGAATACAGCACCTGCCCTCATGCACCATATATCTTAGAAGAATTCTAGTAAGCAGAAAATGTGCAAACAGAAGGCTTATAGCTTCTCAAATGGAGCTCCAGGGGCTATTCACCCATTTGAATGTCCATCTTCCTAATGAATACATCTTCTTAAATTAACTAAAATGCGTATTTTGGATAGCTTCCCTGTGCTGTTTCCTTTTATGACTTTAAGTGCAATTCTGGAACACAGGTTTACCGGAAAAATGATTATGATTAAAATATATTTCCAACTAGTAGAAAAAAATGTCAAAAAAATGAGAAGGTACAATTAAAATGTTATATTTAAACATTAAGCAAAGTAACAACACCTTTAGGTAGCAGAATACCACGCAGGGAAAAAAGCATGAAATTTGTGTCCTGTAACTCTAGATTCAGATAGAAAATAAAATTACTGGCTTCCTTCATTGTTAGCCATTTAGGATATGTTTTACAAACCTCAGTCTTTTTTCCTTAATCTATAAAATGTGAAAAACTTGACAACTCATCTAGATTTTTATGAAAGCTATTGAATTATTCTCTCTGCTACTTGTTCAATTTCTCACTGTGGCTCCATCCAGGATTTCAATTAATATTAGAGCCAAGGCTACCACTCCCCACTGAGAATCCTAGAATGTCAAATCAAGATCTTTAGGAGACTGCTCTTATCTATGCTTGTGTTTGCAGGGTGTACACATTTCTCTCGGCCACTTCTTTTTTCCAGGTTATACTTCAGTTATACCAAACATTGCTCATGCCTCACATGAGTGAACAGCTTTGAGCTTCCTTCTCTACCAGATTCTAATGTCCTTTGTTAAATTCTGTA
Organism: Ochotona curzoniae; assembly: GCF_017591425.1. Taxonomy (NCBI): domain Eukaryota; kingdom Metazoa; phylum Chordata; class Mammalia; order Lagomorpha; family Ochotonidae; genus Ochotona; species Ochotona curzoniae. Next base: position 19,734,225 of record NW_024464920.1, on the reverse strand, counting down.
CCACTCATAACCATGAATAAAACTGGGTGACAGAGAAAATCTTGTGTCTCTGCCTGAACCGCTGTGTAAACCTGGAACCAAGGGATGTGTCTTTTTTACCATCCTTGTAAGGATAGGGCTACTTTATCTTCATTCCTGACAGCTTTAAATGCAAAATAATTACCAAGAATTCTAACAGGTATTTCTAGAAGCATTTAAAACATAAGTTTTAATCTCCGTCAAAAAAAAAAAAAGAAAGAAATACAATGTTGAACATTTTAGTAGCACCAAAATGGCAGACTACAAATAAGTTGGCTCTTTGCTGAAAAGGCAATGTCATCTTAACCCCTTTTGATTATTTTGCTTCACATCAATTACTAGAAAGGCATTTGGTGTGAAAATTCTTCACTCAATTGACAGACCGAGGATATCTATTCAGCTTTGTGTATTTCAAGTGTGAACCACATAAGCCATAATAAACATAGCTATTAATCCGATTTTAAAGGTTTTTTGATAAAATTATAAGAATTCCAGCTTATAAAGAACAACAAAGAGGTCTAAATAAAGAAAAATCTCATAAATGTGTAGGTTCTCATTCATGGAATTATGTTTAAATATTTAAATTTTATTTGATCACTCATGGGCCTATAGTAATGTTTGAAGAATGCAACTTCATATGGTTTGCAAAACCATGGTCTTAACCAAATTTACATTTATACATCTTTAGATATTATTCGTGTTGATACATATACGTGTGCTTCACTAATAGCCTATATAGTTCAAGGAGAAATAATTAGTCATTTGTGTGTTAGTTTTTCATATATTAATAATTTATTAAAATGATTAGGGTATATACACCCTAGTTGGTTAAACAGCGATATTGATAACAGTTTCAAGGGACAAGGAAATGACAAGTTTTGGGATGAGGTAATGACAAGAAACATACGAATGAGGTTCTGAGAAACACAGAGTGTATTGTTGTTCAGATACAGTTTGACAATCACAGGATGAAGATGGGAATATTTAGGAAACAAAAGGAGTTAGGATGGTTACAAACACCCTAGGAGGACCACCCTACTATGTCATAATTAATCAGTTCAGAGCCATATTAGAGTAGATGCATTTAAAAAAACAGTTGTAATGTCTAGGCATTTTCATGGACATAAAATTAAAGAGAACTCATGTAATTTTAATTTGGATGAAATGATATAAGCATAAAAGCATATAAATATGTATAGTTAATTTTGCATACTAGGTTTCCCCTTCAAACTTTTTAGAGTCCAGAGAACTTATACTTTTAATGCATATAACTATAGCAATATTTTAATTCTCTCTATTAGCAGTTGATCAATTTTGGTTGTCCAAAGTCATTTTAGATTCTAGTCAACCATAACTTAAAAGTGCAATTTTGTGATAAGTAATACATTAAGCATAAAATACAATTGAGTGATGCCGTCCTCCTGAGAACAGATACCTCTGGATAATCAAATGTAGACACTATGACAGACACACATTCATAGTGATAAAGATATGAGATCTCACACATAACAACTTAATGCAGTTTATGTGTTAGATATTCTATAAAAAAGTATTTGCATATTATACATATACAGAACATACATATGTGACAAAATTAAGATAAAATCAGATTTCTAAAAACAGAAAATCTGTATTTAGAGGATTTTTTTAGCTCATAATATGTTGTCCCTTCATCTTTGTTTTGCTTAGGTCAAATGTATTCTAAATCTAAGTCATAAAACTTGATAACTCCAGACAAAACTACAGGACAATTTGGATATTTAACACCAAGACAGAACTGAAACTCAGTATTATTCATGCTAAGCTGTTTTAAATATTTTTGCATATATTAAATGCTGTGTTAGAATAATTTTTAGAAACTAAGCATTAAAATCTAAACTCCGCAATGTAGAATCATTATAAAACTACATTCGTGTCATTATACTTTAAGAACCACATTCTCCAAAACTATGAATTTTGACAAATGACCTATTAACTTTTATGGAATCTCATTGTTTTGTTGTTTTCTTGTTTCATTGTTTTGTTTTGTTGTTTTAATAATACTTCAGCCAAAGAAAAGATGACACTATAAAACTGATATGTAAATGCCGGTTGTTTAATTTTTTTTTTCAAAAATAGGCAATGGTTCAACTCTAAAAATCTTATCCTGAATGATTTAAAAAGCCATCTTCTTTTTTCCTTTTTACATTTTCCACAAAAACTAAAAGCAAAAGTTCAAAACAAAAAAAATAACTACACACCAACTTTACATACTATCTTTATCACTAATCACAGGATATATTAATACCACAATATGAGATCAAAAACATAAAAGAATGGAATTAATACTAATGATCACACTATGTTTGAATTCATAGGATTATTACATGAATGTTATTGCACCAAGAAGAAAAGGGAAAGAAATGGTTAATTTTTTCCCACTGTGTTAAAAAAAAAAAAAATCACCTGCCAAGAGAGGTGTCATTTAGATCTTTACTGAAGGAATTGTAAAAAGCCCGTGTCACGACTGAGCATATGGAATTCACTGACCCTTAAACTTTAAGACGCTGAAGTAGAATACCTAATGTCAGAAGCTGCTCCAAAGAGCCAGCTACAGGATATTATAGAGGGTGTTGATATCTCGGTGTGCAGAGAAGCACCGGGTGAAGCAATGACTGTGGAGCAGCCCTAGGGCACTTGCATTTTGAATCACTGCCACGAAAAGCAGATCACCACTGGGAAGAGAATATATTCTGCAACAACATAGACTCGCACTATCTGTAGACATCAGTGTAAAAACAGGATGGGTGACAGCGTTAAAAATAGAAGTAGAGAAAGGGTGGAGAGAGTACTCACACTGACTGCTTATCGTTAGGACGGCAACAACAGACTTTCGTAAATCAGATGTGTGTTTGTGTTGAAGCCCTTTAGAATTGCGTGTGTCTTTGCTGTGTTAATTCTCCAAGTCTCTAGGTGTATTTTTTTTAGCCAGACACTACAACTCTACAGACAAAATGATAAAACCAGATGCTGTTTATATTTCCTTAATATAAAACACACAGAGGGCAGTTCATTTTCCCTCTTCATGTAATCATACGAATGAATTGCAAACCTTAGAACTGAAGGGTGCCTTTTGAGAATAAAAATGAGGCAGAACTGATTTATTTTAGACTTAATCATTTTCTAAACTGATGGCTGATTTCTTCACAGGCAATGGCAATACATTTAGTGGATAACAGCTTTGTAACTAACATTTATATCTATATTATAAATCATTTTGACTCTGATAACACAGAAACCTTACATCTTAATGAATTTCTACTTTACCTCAAAGGGAAAAGCATCCTAACCAGAGCAGTTAAGCCTCCTGTATTCTTGGTGGTTTATATACTGCGCACAAAACAAAATTAAATGAGAGGATCCGTGTTAAGCCAGAGACATGAAATACAGAACGTTTTTCTAAGCCCAGAGGGCAATGTTTACAAAGTTCTATAACATTTCTTTTAATTCTCCTCTTTCTGGAACGTATGAGGCAAGTTAATTCTGCAATGTTCATCACATTAGAGCCATGAAAAAAATGAGCAGGAGAGACGTACATTTCATAAACTCTCAGGGATGTTACTGTAGCAGATTTACAGATCCCTGTGAAAACGAAGTCCTTACCACGATTTCAAACTCAGAGATTTCTACTGCCATGCCATTTCCATATCTCAAAAAAAGAATACACTCCACACACGATCTATTGCACAAACCCTCCTCGGTAGTTTACACTTCTCAGGTTACCTTTCTTTCTATTAGCCTGCTTAAAACTTTGACTATATATTAACTTGATAAGTAGTGAAGTCATTTAAAGCACACTTACTTGAAAAGTATAAAACCGGGTCCCATTAGGAGGATGCACTTTAGGGGAGCCAGAAACGGTGCTCATATCCGAGAAAATCATTTCTGATCACAGAGACAATATAATCCACAAAGAGCTAGAGATGCGGAGCAGAGAGCTTAGCGTACAGATAAATCCGTGCGTGCATTGAGGGAGACTGGATGGGAAAATGAAGCATGCCCCGTCCTTCTTAGATACACAGTGATAGCATTTTGAATCTTTCTTCTACATTTGAAATGTAAGCTGAAAGGTCAACAGCCACCGACCTTTTGTGCAGCTAGATTTTTAGAACATTCAATGCTAATTTTTTTTTTTTTTAAACACAGAAGGAGAAAATGCAAGAACCAACGATAATGGAGCCTGTGCAGGAGCTGGCAGTGCTGTGGCCCTGCCCATCTGTTCTCAGTGATAATCACCTCCCTCTTGCACAGTCTAGCAGAGTGATTATGCTAAATATCTTGGTTAACCAATAACATACAGTTTCATTCCAGGGAAGCGTGCACAGTGTAATTCAGAGGACCTCTTCTGACTAACCTGAAGCATGTTTCACAACACTGTTTAAAGCTGTACTTCCTAACAAATTGTGTTATCACGTTTATTTCTGTATGCTTCTAAATCTCCCTTGTCACTCTCAGGCTTTTCAATAACACATTCATTTTTAAAAATCCTTTTTCTAAGACTGAAAACATCCTTTATAATTTACAAATCAAAGTACATTCACAGATGGCTAGAACACGCAGGGGCAGAGCACACAATCCTGTAAGAAGAGAATGCCAGGAATCTGAACATGATGCATCAAATATTTTCCACTTTCTTGAATCGATACAGACATTATGAATATGAATGCAATCATGATTCTCTCATTTCATTCATCTTACTTTAAAAATTACTAACTTTTACAATCTATTTAAACAGTATCAGACATTCATTTTAAATAACCATATTTCACATACCTTCTAAGAATGCACAATTATCTTTTATACATATGAAGGTTTTTTGACTCAAGATCCAAAATACTGATGGTAAACGTTCAGACCGAACTGCAAAATATGTTCACTTCTCTAAGTCTTTAACAAATTCTTCAGTCTGTGTAAAAATCATATCCAGATGACTTGACAGTTTTTTGAGGTAAAAATAAATGTTCCATTTACACATGGTTCAAAGGTGGAAACTTCAGAAAGACAGAGAGACTGAGCCAAAAGTGGTACATTTGTAAACATATCTAAAATGGCAATATTCAGCATCAAGAACCAGGTAGCAAATGCTTTGAATCTGAAGGCTGTAACAGGATAGCAATGAACCCCTATAACCTAAAATATTATTTATGCTTATGATTCTTTAATTATACTTTGAATTTGTAATATCAGTTGGGACGGGAGAACATGGTAAATTTTAACTATTTAGACAGATTACCCATATTCTCATATGTGTAAATACTTGTTTAATAGCTAAAAAGATTTTAAAATAATATATTGCCTTGGGAGGTAATTTTATATTTACAGAAAAGTTGCAAAAATGCTAGAAAGTGTTACCATAGACCCTCATTCAAGTTTCCTAATAATAACATGTTATACTAATCCAGTGTATTTCTCAAAACTAAGAAGCCAATCCTGGTACATTGTTAATCTAAAACCTACATTTTCTTGCACGTTACCACCTTATCTGTTAACATCTCCTTTCTGTTACAGTTGCTAATTCCTGGCACCATGTTTCCTTAACTGCTAGAGTATTCAAGTTTCCTCTAATCAGCGCCAGTTTCCCAGATTTTTTTTTTTGTGACCTTGACAGTCTTGATAAATACTGCCAAGCATCTCAGGGAATGCCCTTCAATAGGGTGCTGACATCAGTCCTCACATGTTTGATTTTTTCTTCAAGATGAGATCAGGACTATGAGTTTTGGGGAAGGATACTACATAAGTAACTACCACAATGTGACAGATGACAGACACATAATATCACCAGTGATATTAACTTTTATTATTTGGAAAAGGTAATTCTTGTAAGGAGTTTATCATATGCTATTGGGCTTTTCCTAGCTGTACCATATTTTTCAGAGTAGAGTCACTCAGTCCAGCAAATCCTCAACAATGTGGTAAAGGAGGTGAAATTAAGCTCCACCACCTGGAGAAGAATGAAATCTACATATGTTATGTTAAAATTTTCTGTAAAGACTTCTTCGGTGACACAGTGATTAAAATACTATTTGGGATGTCCACATCCCATATTGCAGTGTTCCTGATTTTTGCTTCCTGATAATGCGCACCCCATATGGTAATAGGCGAAAAGCTCCAGCACTCAGTTCCTGCTATCCATGGGGAGATACAGATTAATTCTGGCTTCAGCTTGGCCAAGCCTTAGGTGCTGCTGGTGACTGGGGGACTGAATCAACAAAAGAAACTTATCTGTCACTTTCTATGTCTTTGCAAAGTAAATATATCTTTTCTGGATCATTTGGTTACTATTCTTTTATGTTTCAAGGTGTAATTCCATGTTAAATAATACAGATTACTGTCCAACCTCTTTCTGATGGAAGTTGTTTCAATTTAGGATTACTATTATATACCTTTGACATGCCCCCATCCATGAGTTATAGGAACATCTAAATAATGGTTTTAAGAAATATTTTCCTCTGGGATCATCACTGGCATATGGATTAAGCCGCATTGCCAGTATCTCATATGACACCAGTTCAGATCACTGCTATTACACTTCCAATCCAACTCCCTGCTAATGCACCTGTGAAAGCAGCAGAAGATGGCCCAAGTACCTGGTGCCCTGCACCTACATTAGAACCCTAGAAGAACTCCTGTCTCCTTCCTTTAACCTGGCCCAGCTCCGGCTGTTGTGGCTATTTGGAGAGTGAATTGTGATGGATGATCTCTTTCTGTCTCTTTCTCTCTCCCATTATAATTCTGACATTCAAATAAATAAATCTTCAAAAATATTCTTTGACTAAGTTACTTGCGGTTTATTCAAACTACTGATCTTAACTATGATTGTCATTACATGTGAACTTGAAAAGTAATGTTCTCATTAATTATTTAAATTCATATTTTCAATTCTTGAAAGTAATGTGCTTCCTTCTGATTTCATAGCAAACAGGGGATGCATTCAAATGATTTTAAAAATTACTCTGGGTTTACTGCCTATGGCTTATATATATGTTTTTGCTGTTCCCATTTTATGATGCATGTTGGATCATACTTGTCTAACAATGTGTGAGGTCGTGACTCAAGATTCCCAAACAAGCTGTGAGTACAAACATGTGTCGAACATAAATAGAAACTCAGACTTAAAGCAAAAATACATTGGTAATGGATCACTGCTGCACAAATTAACTTTTATGCAACTATCTCTACTTCGTACAACAGGATAATACATTTGAAGATTGGGCAAAATGGAGAAAGAAAATGATTTCCTTTAAAAATGTTCATTTTCACATATTCCTAGAATAGTAAACCGTAACTTCAAATAATGATCAAAATTGTATCCCTGTCAAACACATTTCAGGTTACTGTGCTACTGATATAATACAGTTGAAGTAATTGATTTAAACATTATTTCTTATCGTTTGAGCCTTAAATGAGAAAACAGACTGATCACCAATCTCATAAGGAATTCAGAACGTTAACATATGCCCAGCTGTACAGCAGTGAGCCCACTGTTCTTGACTGAGCTGCAGTGCCCTTCTCCATTAAATGGGGATAATAATATTACATCTGGTCTTCTGTAACAACCAATTGCAAAAAAGAAGTTTAAAAAAAATCAGTGCATTAACAAGGTGTAAAAAAAAAAACCCCTCAAATTTATTTCTGTTCTTTTAATTTTCCTTTAAATGAAAATACAAAGAATAAAATCTCAGAGACATTCTTAATGATCCAAACTGTTGATGTTATTTAGTTGGCAGAATAAACTTTAGGAAATTCCAACATTTATAAGAATAAAATTTCAAGCAAATATACCATGTTTAGGCTTTGTTCGTTTAGCTTAAAAAGTAATTCTTTCCCTATAATCTACAATTTACAGAGAAACTAGCATTTGAAGAAAAAAAATCTCAGATAATGGTGATTTTATCAAGCTATATGCTATAACAGTGACATAGGACAAAATAAAACACATTGAAATACATACTTAATATATACAGTGAAGTGCATTCATTCATGAAGAAATATTACTTTTAAAATATTAGAATAATTTATGCCCAACGTGTTTGGTTAAAATTCTAGAAGGGAGGATAGAAATGAATTGAAATAGAGAAGTCCAAGTGAGAATCTCAGCGTGTTTCATCTGGAAGACTGCAAAGAGAAAATGCACAGGAGCCATCAATGGCAGGACGGTGAGGTGTGCTCTGAAATGCCAAAGATTCAAGAGAATCAAGTGGATTGGATGGACTGTATCAGATGCTGCTGCTGTGGAGAGGCCAAGAGACGACGAGGACTCGAAACTGACCATGAAGTTGGCAATGCAGAGGGGAAAGATAGTGAGAAAAACCCAACTAAAGTATGTTTACAAGAAATGGGAGGAGAGAGACAAGAGATAGTGTATGTTTCACCTTTCTGTAGCATATTGTTCCAAGGAAGCACAGATATGGCACAGAGGCTGGCAAAGAAAGGAGAGAGAGAGACTGGAACGTGTTGTGTTGAGGGAAAGAGCATGCTTGATTATGAAACATGGGTGATACATGACAGAAGGGGTCACTTTTCGGAACAACACCTTTGAATAGGTGTGAGGAGTTGATATCTAAACAGCTTGGCTTAGAGAGGAGGAGGGAACCATCCTTGCTGAAAGGTGGCAAATGCATGCGGTTTTACATATTGTTAACAGTGATAATGGGTACAAGTCCTCAGAAACTTAGATATAAACTGATTCAGGTTGGAGGAGACTGATTTGCAATAGAGGAGGACACAGTTCTAATCTTGAAATCTTCCTCTGTGCCATTAATGTGATGCAGACATATCAAAATTTTCTCTTTGTGCCACAACGTAAACAACAGACTGAGAAACCCAGGTCTCTTCTGTTGTTTCACCCAAAAGCAGCTAGCTATTGTATTCTCAATAAGAAGCCCATCTTTGCACCTGTTTTCGCCATAAAATTACATTCAGACTTTGTTTATGCACTGTTCTTGGGTTTGGTCATGTGAACAGATTTGTGTTACTACTGAAGTTTAATGGGTGAATTTTAAAACCTAGTAACTAGGTGAGAATGAAAAGTTTAGCTACTACTTCGAAAGGGAATAATTTTAGTAAAATCTTGTTTTGTTTATATTGACACTGAATTATTAAAAATGTTCCCAGATGTTCTCTGGTTGAGAACATCTCAACCAAAAATGAAGACATCTAAAATGATACAATCCAATCACACTTCTGCATCTTGCTGAATATAGGACCTCACAGATAGAAAATTAAGAGTTTATTATATGGCTAAATTATGGGCAGACATTAATTTCTTCAACTTATGAATTTATGAAGAAATTTCTTCCATTTCTTCAACTGGCATTCTCTTCACATAAAGGAAACATAAATGCTAATGTTTCATAAGAAATGCAGAAATTCATATTGTAAATGTTTTCACAGAGAAAGGAATATAACCAACAACATGATTACAGTGCTTTGGGCAGCACAATGTCAGCTGGCAATGACAGTCACGTAAAAGAATATTAATTTGACTGAACTGATAAGTCCATGAAAAGGGCATTTCTTTGAATTTGTTTATATTAAATCACATCCAGTATAATTAGGTAAAAGCATGGGCTCTAGTGTCAAACCGACTTCAGCTCAAATTCACATTCCTTTATTTTCTAAATGAACAAGGTTTGACTGAAATTTTGAAACCTTGGTTTTCGTCTCTGAAAAGTCAGAACTAAAAGGGGTTTAACCTCAGTAGTGTATTGTGAAAATTACTCAGATAAGGTATAAAAGGAACTCAATATTATCATCACCCCTATTCACACATCATTGAAACCTTTCTAAATCCCCACAACTGAGGGCTGCACTGAACTGACCCACTTCTCAATTGCTTTCTTTTGCCAGGAATTCACTTTTCACTCTGGCTCATTAGCCAGCTTCCTCATCTCCTCTCCATGCTCCAAGTCCCAAGATACAGATTTCTTAAATTCCCCAAACATTTGTTGGCATGTTTCTTGCAGAGGTCTGCCAGAGGCACATTACTAGCCAGCTGTTCTGTCTGCCCCTTCAACTGGGGACTCTGAGACAACTTCGATTATGTCTGTCCTGTTTATGCTTATACATACATTGACCTGTGAGATTAGTAAACAGACAAATAACACCATTCTACCACTTCCAATGGTCTCAAAGTCTCTTCAGAAGCTCTTTCTATGGGCTACAATAGATACATAAAATACTCAACTACGACTCTTGCTTTTGATTTATGTCTGCTAGTCTAGCCATTCCTAGAACATAGTGTCAGTCAATGTAGTGAGGACCCACCGACCAACTAGCTATGAGTCAGGTAATCTTCTGGACATGTAAGCATTCTGCTTTTCATAATCATGGCTCTTCTTAAAGATTTTATCTAAATAACTTAATACATTAGATCCTTAGGTTATGGCAATTGTATAATAATTACTATAACAGTTCTCATATAAACTCCCATGTTAATGTGACATTAACACAAAGAGAAAAAAATCAATGTGATTCATCTTTTAAAAATGGAAATGCAGATCAGACTTATGGAGAGAATGACAGACACAAAGAAAGATCTTTATCTGCTTATTCACTCCCCAAATGGCTGCAACAGCCACAACTGAGCTGACTCAGAGCCAGGAGCCAGGAGCTAGGAGCTTCTTCCAGGTCTCCCATGTGGGTGCAGAGTCCCAAGGCTTTGAGCCATCCTCTACTGATGTCCCAGGCCATAAGCAGGGAGCTGGAAGGGAATTGGAGAAGCTGGGATATGAACCAGTGCCTGTATGGGATCCTGGCACTTGCAAGGTAAGGGTTTATCCATTAAGCCATTATGTCGAGTCCAAATGCAGTTAATTTTTTAAAATATACTTTAATCTTATTTGGAAGGCAGAGAGAGGAAACAGTGCCTAGAGCACCCCACATGGGTTTAGGTCTTGACTTCTCCACTTCCAATTTAAGTTCCTGCTAACACACCTGAAAAAGCAATGGAAGATGATTAAGTGCATTTGCCTCTGTGCCCACATGTGAGACCCAGAAGAAAGCCTTGGGTTGTGGCTTCAGACTGACTCACCTCTGAACTTTACAGCCATTGGGGAATGAACTAGAGGATAGAAGATCTTTCTCTATACTTCCACCTTTCAAATAAACAAATGAATCTTAAAAATAAATAAAACAAAATAAAATAAAAGGCAGACAGAGAGAGAATGAAAAGAGGAGTGAGAATTAGAGAAGACTGTCCATCCACTGCAACGTTCTCTGGAACCATCACCTGCTATCTTTCTTCTTATTGTACAGATGAGCAGGAAACTACAATCAAGAGTACAGCTGGTGCTTATACTCTGGTACTCAATACAGGATGTGGGTACCCAAGTTAGCCAGCCACCCAGCTCAGGGACCTCTCCTATGAATAAATCACCCAAAATGGAACTGTTTCTAAAACGTGATTGTTCATTCATTAATTCAATTAGTAATAGCTGAGCTCCTAGAATATTCTGTTTTAAATAAACTACCATGGGGCCCCGGAGCGGTGGCATAGTGGTTAAGGTCCTTGCCTTGCATGCCCAGGATCCCATGTGGGCGCCGGTTCTAATCCCGGCAGCCCCGCTTCCCATCCAGCTCCCTGCCTGTGGCCTGGGAAAGCAGTCGAGGACGGCCCAAAGCTTTGGGACCCTGCATCCGCGTGGGAGACCCAGAAGAGGCTCCTGGCTTTGGACCGGCATAGCACTGGCCGTTGCGCTCACTTGGGGAGTGAGTCATCAGACGGAAGATCTTCCTCTCTGTCTCTCCACTCTGTATATCCGCCTTTCCAATGAAAATAAAATAAATCTTTAAAAAAAAAATTAACTACCATGGTTACAAAAATCCAAAAGCAAACAAAACTACGTTTTAAAAGACAGTCTAAATTATTAAACAGTCTATATCTGTATTATCATTAAAATTAAATCCAAAGGTGGTTTGATGTTCTAGATTGAATCATTATTCAAAAATTCTCAAACACTTATTTCCTTGTTTGGTCACAAATGCTACTTACTATATTATACTGTATATACACTATTGGAATTCAGAATGAGGCAAAAGTTGCCTGTTGTCATAATAGCCCATGAGCATCTAAAATGGTAAAAGTACCTTCTGTTATTAGTAGCTTAAGTCCTGAGAATAGCTGTGCTTAAGTGGTTTTGAAACGGGTACAGAGCAGGTACGGCCAAGTGCGTGTTAGATACCTAATTTTCTAAACCGGATTGTCATAGGAACCAGCACAAACAGTCCATTTGGAATCCATATATTTGACATGCATCTAGCTTCATATAAAGCATCTGTTCACTGAGAAGAGAAGAGAATTAGTTACTGTTAACTTGACATCAATGTGCTGTAAAAACACTGAAGACATCTATTTCTTCCTACTTGGGAATGTCAAATGCTTTTCTAGAGAACAAAATTTAAATAAGAGCCTCATTATTTTTGTAACTAAAATGCTAAATACATTTTTTTCTGGTAACTCCAGACTTTCTCACAGATATTTAAAACATGAACACACTGGAAAATTCATGTTTTTGTTATCTAGCTGTGAGGGTTTAGTGTTCACAAGAGTATCATATTTCTCATGAAAAAAAATTAACAAACCTAGCCATTTAAAAGTAAAACTTCCTCCAGCTAAGTTGATTCAATAAACAGAAAAAAAAATTCTTTGCTAAAACAGACCTGCATCAAGACAAAGCATCACACCATCTATGATCTACATTTTAAGTTCATTCATGAGCGTGCCAAACAAAGATTCATGTGGTTCAAAGGGGTCCTATGAATCTGAAAGGGAAATTAAACAGGTTTAAATAATCTGAACAGATTTTGCAATCTAAGTTTTAATATACCAATCTTGGTACTTTGGTAATCTGAGTATAACAACTAGAAGCAGAAGTATGCTAACAAATATTCAAAGCTTAAGGTGAATGACAGACAACCAAAAAGTTACATTCTGAGACAGACGATGACTGGTAAACTTCGTGAACTGCAATATCTACTGGCTGGTGATATCACTCTTTAAGTCGTCCCCAAACACTACGAATGCCTTTGGGAAGGGATTCGATGGAGGAAGCATCCACAGGAGCGTTAAAGAAGCTCAGCTCATCAGACTAGAGCCAACATAATCAACTGCGAGTGAAAACCCTCACGCCAACAGCAACAGTGAAATGGAAAAATCCGCTCAACATCTTCTGAAATATTAAGCACTTTGAGCTACTCAGAGTAAAGTGAATACACTAACATTAAAAAAAAGTAAAGAAACAATGCTCAGGATGTTACCTGTTCATCAAACATGTAGGAGAGTTCGTAAAGTTGCCTGAACTGATGAAAATTGAGCTGTGAGCAACACATGAAAAACAAACTGAAGTCTTCAAACTAATTCTCCAGTATAATGTAAAAGCAAGTTATAGTGCGGGTTAGAAAACGGTGGTACAGAGGAGTAGATCAGGGAAAAACAAGGGGAGATGAAAAATTGTTTCAAGGGAGCTGGGAAAATTCTCCTAGAAAAAGTAGAATATGAAGAGAATACAGTGAGGAAGGGAGCCAGGGAGGTCTGAAAAGAAGCGAGCAAGGGGAAGTGAGAAGAAGCAGTGACGCCGAGGGTGACAAGGTGCTCGTTCTCTTGGTGAGGATGAGGATCAGTTTGTGGTTCATATAGTGTGTAGGAAAGCAAGTAGTAGATAAGTAAATTAGCATATTAAATTTGACAGGCAATAAGAAGCCAAATATTCTTGCCTCACATAGGCTATTAAATGGGCATTGGCTTTTGTTCTGAGTATAAGATCGGGGAGCAAAACAGTAAAGACAACTAAAATGCATAGAGCTGATTTAAGAGTAGGTAAAAATACACAGGAGTCATTATAAACTCAAGTTGGAATTAATAAATATTCATTCAAATGATGGGTATCACAGGCAACTTGGTGTCATTAGTTCTCCTATTTAGTACACAGAATTGGGACTTTGAGTTTTCTAATACTTAATGATGTGTCAATTAAGTTACAAACATAAACAGTTAACAGACTCCTGAAAGATGTCACAGATGTCACACTAGCTTACATTTAGGGTGGAGGACACTCACAGCAGCCTGTCATCAGAATGTATCTATAGTTTATCCTCGATCGTGACACATGAGTGTCTGAGGACATTTCCTAAAATCAGATGCTGAAAACATTAGACACATTTCCTGATAATCTAAAAGTCTCACAACCTAGACTTAAAAATGCCACACACACACACACACACACACACACATACACACAGAGACAAACCAGCTCCACCACAGATTGGAGTTAGCTCATTGTTTTTCTCCTACTACAAGTATGGAACCATGGTCTGTGTACGAATTTTATCTTGCATATTGCCTTAACCTTGATTTCTAGAGCAGTGCCGCATACACAGGGGCAACTCGATGAGTATTTGCAGCCGTGACAGGGGAAGAGTTCACACACCCAAGCCACGGCACCGACACTATTCCGAGGGTAGATAGTCAGCGTCCACTGCAAGCAAGCTATTCTGCATTCCTGAATTTTAGCTCTCATACATCGAGAGAACCTAAAACAAGCATTTGCTTTTTAAAGTTAAAAACATCAAGTATTCCCCAATTATACATAACACACTGTGTGGTTTTGGTGAAAATAGAAACGTAACAATATATGTGAGCGAAACAAACTATAGTAGTTAAGAAACTGATTTTGGCAATTCGACCTAGCCAATAACCAGGGTGATTTGGGAAGGAGGAAAATCTAAAAACATGGTGAAACAACACTGAGTTTTTCCATTACAGTTAACAGTAGGTCAAAACAAGTTTCAAGTTTCCAAAACCTACAAGCAAAGAGAACCACAGGGATTTAAAATTCAGCTGTATGTGTCCCAAAAGAAAAATAAACACTCAATTTAAAAATGTTTCCATATCAATTTTGATTTTTAAAAAAGGACTCTCAGTGTGTATGGGTGTGTGTGTTTAAGATGGAAAAGATCCTGATGGTACACTTGTGAAAGCAGCAAAAATTGGCCCACGTGCTTGGGCTCCTGCCACCCATGAGACCGACCTGGATGAAGCTCCCGGTCCCGGGTTCAGGCTTGGCATGGCCTCAGCTCTTGCAACCACTTGGGGAATGGCCCAGGCAGTGTAACATTTCTCCTTTGTCTCATACACATGCCCTCTGTCCTTTCACATAACAAAACCCATTTAAAAATATTTGAAAATGGGAGAGATGATAATTTCATATCCCAAATAATTAAATTTATTAAAATTAGTGATTTAAAAATTTTGTAATTGGCACGCAATATAAAATTATGCATAAAGGAACCATTTATCCTTTTTCATTGAAATATCTTGCCACAGTTGCCTCATAATCCTTATTTATTACTAGAATTTTATAGACAGCTTATGATTGCATTTTGTATATCAGAATTATTTATGTATTTCTTTCAGTGCACTGCCACTTCTAATGAGCATAAATGATGACCTATTAACATTATTATTAAAATATTGACAGTTCAATCCTAAAATGGGACATACAAATACATTTTTGGCTTCCACATTTAGATTGTTAGTCCATGAAAATGAGAATTGTATTTTTTTATCTACATTTTTTTAACTGCAAAGTCCAACATACAGAGAGAAGGACAGAGGAAGATCCTCTGCCCACTGATTCACTCCTCAAGTGACAACAACAACCAGAGCTGTGTGGATCCAAAGCCTGGATTCTCATCCAGGTCTCCTACATGGGTACAGGGTCCCAAAGCCTTGAGCTGTCCTCTACTGCTTTCCCAGGCCACAGGCAGGGAGATGGATGGGAAGCGAGGCTGCCGGGATTAGAACCAGTGCCCATATGGCATCCTGGCACAAGCAAGGTAATGACTTAAGCCACTGAGCCCATAAAGATCACTAGAACACTGTCCAGGATACTGTCAAGAGATTCTGCCAAAACTGTTCCTATTAACTCATTAACTAATAAATCTAAGGAGCACATATCTATCAAGCTTTAAAATGGCATAATAGTGAACATTCAAGCACACAAATGAATACAATGTTCAGGTCTAAATAGAGTTTCTTTTTGTTCTCAAGCTGTTCGAATCACTCTACAATAAATCTGGTAGGATGGGCCAGGCACTGCAAACAATAATGAAATTAATAAAATGAACTGTGTGCTGCACATTTTGTTCTTGGCAGAAATTAAGGTGATGTTATCATAACGGACACCTGCTGCCAGAAATTCAATTAAAGGATTCAACTACATTATTTCCCTGGAAATAAAAACTGAAGTACATTTTAGAGGATGTACCCTAAGCTGGTGATGGAAAGCCGAGGGTTAGAAATTTGAAAACTAAGTATGACAAGTGATTTTCAGTCTTCTAGCCACTTTTTCCATTTTAATGTAATATTTAATCATTTTATGTTATGTTACTCCAAATCATAAGAAAACACACAAACTAACAACCAATGTATGTTTACATGTTACAATTTTTAAAATTTTTATCTATTGGGGATCTTTCTGAATATATTTGAAAAGTAGGTAATAGTATCATGAGATGAGGTTGATCAAGATTCATGGCATTAAAAAAAAAAAAACAGCTATTTTGATCATTGAAAGACTGCTGCTCCTCCAGGGCAGTGAGAATATGCCCATTATAACTTTTTGTAAACTTTATTACTTCTACGATACAATCTAATTCTGGTGTCACACATGGGATGTATTTGTTTCCTAAGTATTTGATACTACCACCTAAAGGAAAATATAGACTTTAATTTGTCTGAGTTGATCTTGCAGTATGATAAAAAAATATTGGTTAGTTGAAACAAATTTTTTTTTTTTTTTTTTTTTTTTATTGGAAAGGCGGATATACAGAGAGGAGAGACAGAGAGGAAGATCTTCCGTCCGATGATTCACTCCCCAAGTGAGCCGCAACGGGCCGATACTATGCCGATCCGAAGCCAGGAGCCTCTTCCAGGTCTCCCACGCGGCTGCAGGGTCCCAAAGCTTTGGGCCGTCCTCGACTGCTTTCCCAGGCCACAGGCAGGGAGCTGGAAGGGAAGCAGGGCTGCCGGGATTAGAACCGGCGCCCATATGGGATCCCAGGCGTGCAAGGCGAGGACTTAACCACTTGCGCCACCGCGCCGGGCCCGAAACAAAAAAATTTTTATATATTTTGAGCATACTGCTACCTTAATGATCAGATATTTACGAACATCCACAAATTAAACGCTGCCATTCCCCTTGGAATTTCAGTTATTTTCAGAGATTGCCCTCTAGTGGCCATTTATGATGCTGTGGATAGCAAAAATAAAAAATGCCTGCAAAGATTTTTTTTTTTGACTATCTAGTAAATGTTTTTGATGATTAGTTTATATATAGCATCTTAAAATCATTGTAGGGCACAACAAAATAAAGTGTCATTAAGATCGTTCAATGTGAACTGCAAGTAAAATCATGACGTATGAAAATTCAGTACTGGATGCAATGACATTCGACAAATTTAGAAACAGGTTCACTATGACATTTTATATATTTTAATTTTTGGACATTCACTAATACATAAATAATATAATGTTTTATCTTCATTAAGTAAAATTCCAATCTTATAAATAACAATTTTCAAGAGAAAATTTATTTCAGCACATAATATCTAAAATTTTCTTGCTTGTTGCTTCACATTTAATAAAATGAGTTCCATCTTTGAAGACAGCTTAAACAATAATTGTGGTAGTGAGCATTTGGTAGTTTTTAGCACACCAGTGAAGATCCCACCATTACATAAGAGTGCTTTAATTATGCGAGTCCTTATTCCATTTTCCATTCCTGATTTTTGCTTAGTGGGTACTTGCAGGCAACAGGCCGATCTAGTTGAGTTCCTAACAGTCCCTAGGGAGATGGACTGGCTCATGTGCTCACGGAATTTTTGGAGCAACTAATGAATAAGAGCTCTTTCTCTGTTTATCTCTTCCTACCTGTCAAATGAATAAAATGAAATTGTATTTTTAAAATGTTTGAAGGATTTTAAGAGTCAGAAGTAACATATAGCAGGGGAAGAGAGAGAGAGAGAGAGAGGAAGGAAGGAAGGGAGAACTCCTAGTCCAATCTGCCAGTTGGCCATAGTGTCAGGGGTGGGCCATACGGAGACCAGGAGCCAGGAGCTTCGTTCAGGTCTCCCACATGGCTGGCAGGAGCTTTTGCACCATTTCCTGCTGTTTTTCACAGCCCTTTAACAGAGAGCTAGATGGGAAAGAACACTCAAAGGGGATGCTAGCTGTGCAGGCAATGGCTTTATCTTTTGCCACAATGACAGCCTTTAGAAATTTTTTTTAAATGAAAAAAGACAACTAAAAATTTATGAACCTTAGGAACCAAAATTAATTAATCCTGAGATATCTCTTTTAAACGTTCTAGATCTCAACTTTCGCATTTGAAAATGTGAACTTCAAACCATGAAATCCTGATTCTCTTTTATGTTGTACATTCCCATCTTCAGGAGAAGGAAAAGTTACTAGCAACCAAGAGTTCTTTTTTCTGTAGTTACTTATTTTGCTTTTCCAAAAGCCCAAGGAAGGGAAGAGGTCTGGCAACATTAATTCAGTCTCTCTTGCCTAGCATGAGTGCCATTTTGTATTCTAGCTGCTTCACTTCCAACGTAGCTTTCTGCTTAAAGCCAGAAAAGCAGATGACCCCAGTCCTTTAGACCCTGTACTCACATGTACACTCTGTAAAACCTGTCTTTCAAAAAAAATTCTTTGAAAACGTCATCATCCAGCAATATATGTCAAATTTTAAAATTCGACAGCCATTTCATAGAAAAGTTTATATAAGAATAAATGGGAGGCAAGTGTTTAAGCTGTCCTTTGGGAAACCTTCTCTGGCTGGAATGTCTGTGTTAGAGTCCTGGCTCCTTTGTTCTACCCCAGCTTTCTGCTGACCAGCACCCTGACAGTGAGAGATGACACACAAATAGGTGAAACTTGGGAAAAGGGATAGCACAAACTGTAAACTAAATAATATTGTAAAAATACTACGGAATCATATAGATCTAGTATGTATTTATTGCACGATAGCTCTGACATAGCTATAATTTCAATAGTCTTTAGAATTTACTTTTATCTTTAATAATTATATTCAAATTCTTAACTTTTAAAGTTGTATGATTTTGTATTGAGTTTCTGAAAGTAAAGATTACTTTACCAATTATGAAAACAGATCAAAAGCCATCAAGCATCCAAAAGTGTTAGATGAGTCTCATAAAGAAGACCTCGATGCAGTTTCTGGCTACTGGATTCAGTGTGGTCCATCCTAGGGCCATTTGGGCAATGAAAAGTCAGTCTCTTTCTCTGTTTCTGTGTGTCCCTCCCTTTCTCCTTCCCTCCCTCCGTTACTCCCTCCCCATCCTTCCTCTTTCCCCATATGATCTCTGCCTTTCAAATAAATACATAAAGCTGCAAAACTAAAAAAGACTTCTGGGAGAATCAAGATGGCAGAATGGGGTAAGGACATGTATAAACAGATGGAGAAATATTAGCCAGTGTGAAGAGAGGGCACATTCCTGGAAATGGAAGAGAACAGAACAATAGCAGAGGGTACCTGGACACTGACAGACAGACACAGGAAAGCAGTGAAAACAATGGTGTGTTGTTACAATGACCACTACCCCAGCGGCATTCAGCTAAAGGCGATCTGAACTCCACTGGCAGCCGGAACTCCACCAGCAACAAGGTGGGAAGGGAAGCTACTTGGGAACTCTGGAGGTGAGCACAAACTGCCCATCCTGCTGTTTTGTTTGATTTCACCAGGAGCAGAGACAGAGCAGCAAGTCTCAGATGGGCAGTGAGGGAAAAGGGTGGATTCCACAGCCCAGTCAACCCTCTAGAGACAAAGATAGACGTACAACAAAACTGTTTACTATATCTTGACAATAGGATGCTGGACTCTTTGCCATTGTCCATGCCCGCAATGATGGACATATGACTGTGTATGAAGGACTATGTTATAGTAGTGATATAGGCGAACTTGGTGAGGGGGAAGCGAATTCAGGAGGGAATAAGGGAAATCCCAGGGGCCTATGGAACTGTATCATAAAATGATAATAAAGAGAAGTAAAAAATGTCAAAAAATGAAAGATTTCTTATAAAACTCAAATTTGGAAAACACTTATAAACAAAAAGTACATAAAAGATAAATTGGTTTAACTTCAACTTTCAGCTAATTTATATACCATGAAATGCTCTCAATATAAATGAAAAACTATCAACTTCACAAATATCCATGCAGATATCTATTTTATAACCATACACATAATTCAAAATCATACTTACAACTATTCTGTAATACCTGTTTTACCAACCTACCAGATGAAACTATTAAAGTTTTCTTAAAGTTCATCCTTACGTCATTTCCAAAATATAAAGAAACCCATTATATATGTATTAAAATATTTTTTAAAGTACAGTGGAATTAAAAATCAAGTTAATTTTGGTTCAAAAAAATTTTTTTAAATCTAGGCATTCTCAAAAAGCTGATGAAAATGTACAGTTTGAAAGAAATACTTGGGGCCCACTGCAGTTGCATTGTGCCTAAAGGCCTTGCCTTGCACGTACCAGGATCCCATAGGGGCACTGGTTCTAATCCCACCAGCCCCACTTCCCATCCAGCTCCCTGCTTGTGGCCTGGGAAAGCAGTCAAGGACGGCCCAAAGCCTTGGGACCCTGTACCCACATGAGAGACCTGGAAGAGGTTCTGGGCTCCTGGCTTCGGAATGGCTCAGCACCAGCCATTGTGGTGGCTTGGGGAGTGAGTCATCAGATGGAAGATCTTCCTCTCTGTCTCTTCTCCTCTCTGTATATCTGACTTTTTAATAAATAAATAAATCTCAAAAAAAAAGGAAAGAACAGAACAGAAAAGCAAGTTAGGACTCAAGTGAGGAGTCCCTTAGTGCAAAGGCCATCTTCTGTATCCAGGATGCTTGCATGGCCATAGGTGCTGTTGAAGTTGAACTTTGCTCCGTCACATGAACCTTAGTAAACTGACCAGTCTCCATTGTTCCTAGTTGTCATTTTCAGTGGCACTGGAGGCTAAGCTGGAATCTCAGCTTAATTTCCACCTCAGCTGGAAGTGGCATGATTACTTATACTCCATGAATCATCTTGTTATATATTTCTTGATTCATCACATTCAATACCCAGTCCCATTCTTTCAAGGTAAATATTGCATTAGGGGGAAAAATTGAGTTTCCCAGAGGTTAAATTATTTGATTAAGATCACATAACTACTAAGTGTTAGGTCCACACAGTTCTGGTCCATGTCTACAAATTGGAACTTTTTGCTATTTTTTACTACCACTTTCCCTCCTCCTTAGTGGAGTTATAAGGAAAAGGAAACAAGTTCCAATCTCTTATACTTAGAGAATATTTGGGCTTTATCTTTTTCATACAAACAATGGATGAAAAATACAGACGATGAAGAAAACTCTGGAATGGCTTATTAATGATTAAATAAAAATATTTTATGTTTTATTGGGAGATTATGAATGAACCAGATACCAGAACAATGTATTCTGTACTAGTTTAGGTACCAGAAATGTAATGGCTAATATCACACTTCTTTCACCATTTAGTTGCTTATAAGGTTGTAAGGAAACAGCCTTAATAGAACATGTTATCACATACTCTGCTCATCAGCTAGGGATGTTGGCGAGAAGGTGCCTTTTAAACTGGTTCTTGAAAACTAAAGAGCAGCTTGCAAGGCACAAAAGGGCTTGGTTAATACAGTAATAGAGTATTTCAGGCAGATGAAATTTTATAGGCAAAGGAAATAAACCTTTATATGTAAAGTACTACATTTGCATGATGAAAACTTGTAAAATTAAATGTAACAAGATAATGGGAATAAATGGGAAATATTAGATAAGGTATCAGAAGATAACATTAACCACATTTTCTCATTAGCATGACATCTAAAGTAATTTTCTTTCTTTTGTGTGTGGCAGAGGTGTGAGAAGAGTCGGACAATACAGTGATTGCTTATGTTTTTATCAAGACTCGGATGACTCTATGTTCAACATGAAAGGACCAGGTACATAAAACTGGACTGGACTGCTTTGACAATACTTGGAAATAAAGATATATTTTAAGCCTAACTCTTGTTAAACTTCTGCTCATTTTGCAATGTTTTGAAAAATAAATGTCAAACTTATTTTTCTAGTAATGCAGTTACTGTGGCCTCTAACATCAAACATAAATCCAAATAAAAGTTCGAGTTTCTGGGTTTCTTTCATTCCTAGAAATGCCTGATGAGCTTTGTGATAGAAGGTCTGTTCAGACAGACTGCACTCTATAACTAGTTGATTTGAAAGTTGTCATCATTGTAGCATTCAATGAGAATTTTAGAATCCAGAGTTTAAATTGGTGGATCAGGCAATTCTTTGAACGTCCCTGCTGTTCTCTTTCTCTTCTCTTTTCTTTTTTAACCAGAATGATTACTGAAAACCTATTTTGTAGAGTGAGAAAATGTTTAACTTTTTTATTCTGCATTCCCTTGATCGAAAGTAGCATTTATGGCCTTTGTGTGACCGGACAAAGTGGCCAGTGTAGATGCACCTGCCATGTCACAGAGCTGGAGATTCTGTCAATAGTTGGCTCTTATTGATATGTTCACAAGTCTTACAGCAAGTATCCGTGCTCTAAAATCATGGCAAAAAACCCAAAGGCTTTTGCATTGACCTCATGCAGAAAAATACTATTTTGTTTGAGGGAACACTGCTACTATCATCAATTTCTGAGATATTACTTGAGTTATCATAATAAAAAAAAACACATTAGACATTTTAGTGTAGTAATTTTTCTTGAACCATTAGATTGAAATTTGCAAGCCACAGAGAAAAAATGCCTATGGTATTTACCTATGTGTTTCATGTTTTTTTTTTCTTTCCTGATGTTGACATTTCCTTCTCTAGTCATTTCCCAGTGTTATTCACAGTGTTATATCTAATGCGTTTTTATTATTTGTTCCAAATGTTGTCTTTACCAAATAGTAATATATGTTATCTCTAATAGGTAACATAGCATCATTGCAATTAACAAGTACTCTATCATTTTTAAACATGAAACCATGGATTTAGTTGCCATATAATTCAGATTATTTGCTACCTGCTACTAGACAGTGGTAGCAACCCATTTTTCTAATGGATGTTGAATGAAAAAGTGTCTTGAAATGGCCATTCTGTTCAAGAATCACAGCTATTCATTCTCATATGAACCAAAATGGATAAAAAGTAGGTTCAGAATATTCTGAACGTCACTAGTTTTACTCTGAATTTTATTCTGAATGTTATTAATCATATTTACATAATTATTAGTACACATATCACTCTGATGTCAAAAATTAATAAGCATCTGTTATTCATCAATATATCAATTGATTAATACAGAGAATGATATTTATACGTATTTACTGTGCTTGTTATTTGTATAAATAATTAGTGGCAGAAGATCACTAGTTTATTAGATTCATGGATTCTATGGCTCAAAATGTTTTAAAGATCTTAATAAGATGGCTTGTCTAGGGCCCGGTGGTGTGGCCTAGTGGCTAAAGTCCTCGCTTTGAACACACCAGGATCCCATATGGGTGCCGGTTCTAATCCCAGCGGCCCCACTTCCCATCCAGCTCCCTGGCTGTGGCCTGGGAAAGCAGTGGAGGACAGCCCAAAGCTTTGGGACCCTGCACTGCATGGTCGTTGCACTCACTTGGGAATGAATCATTGGACGGAAGATCTTCCTCTCTGTTTCTCCTCCTCTCTGTATATTTGACTTTCCAATAAAAATAAATAAATCTCACAAAAAAAAAAAAGAATACGTTGTCTAGTTTCACCTACTGCCTGTAGTCTCAGCCAAGAGGTCTTGGGTTGACCTCACAGCTGCCAGTTGAAGCATCTAGACGTGATTTTATTTGTATGGCTGGTACTACGTGGCTGTTGGAAATCTACTACTTGCAACACATCCATAACTGATTCCTATACATGGCCTCTGCATGTGCTAAGTTCTCACAGAAAAGAATAAAGTGGAAACTATGTCATCTTATGACCCAGCAGTGGAAGTCACCTAACATCATTCCTGATTAAGTTGCAAGTCCTTTAACAGTCAAGGAAAAGGAAACCGTTCATTCTTTATTTGGGAGGTGAATCTAAGTCACATTTTATGAAGAATATGTAGGAAAAAGAGATACTAATATGACTGATTTTAGAAAATGCAATCTGACGTGCACACACGTATCTCTGGGTTTTAGATATTTAAGCATGAAAACCACTTTACCACTAGTTTTCACAGCTACTTGGGTTTCTCAGTAGCTACTCTTCGACCCTATTTCTGCCAAAAATGATTTATATTGTTAAACAGGAAAAGAATATGAAACACTATCTAGTCACCTTTGTTATAATACCAACAGACCCTAACTCATACCTCAATTCTCTCCCTCTGGACATTAATCTTTATACTGCCACCAGTTACCAGTTAATATTTCTTAAACATAAATGTGAACTTATCAGTTTTTCTGGTATTTTAAAAAAAAATCAGTAGAGAAGATAAAGTATCCTAAAAAGAAAGAAAAGTCCAAACCCTTAGAATGTCATTAGAACTCCTGAGAACTGTTAACCTATCTTTCTTTTATCTTGGCAAACAGTCCACGCCCGTAAAACTTCAGATCAGGTGACTTCCTAAGAACACACTCCACAAATCAGTTCTTCTTTAGCTTCACACATGCTGTTTTTTGGATCATTCTCCCATTCCCAAATGTTATTTCCTTTTAAGTACCTAGCCTATATTTATATTTATATGAAGTATAGCAGGGGAAAAGGGATAGCAGTACACATCTTTCTCTTGCACATGAAGCATATGCAGCGGGCTTCTGTCCCGTAAACCAGCATAGCTTCAAATTACTGAGCTTATGTAACAGAAATGTTACTATCACTAGCGACAGTCTCATCATTCCAAATTCAGCTTCAGAAAGTCTAATCTTTGCCTACATCTGCTGTGTTTTAACATGGTTCCTGTAGTGTGCCACTGTTTGTATACTGGAGCAAAACTACCTGACAAATGGGCACCTAGTAAACAATTTGAGGAATAATTTGATGAGCAACACAGTGTAAGAACTCTAATGAGAAGGCGGTTGCGAAAGTTGAATTTGGACCCATAGTTTTGGCAATGAAGACAAATTTGGGGAATTAAAGTGTAATTTCAAGATTTATTAATAGGAAGGCAGTTCAACAACGATAAATATGAAAACATGATATTTAAGTTCTGAACCAACGCATCTGATCGGTAATAGAACTATTTGCCAAAATATATCACATAGAGAAAATGAGAATTGCATCAAATTTGTACTCTGAAATCTTAAGTAAAATCCAAATAAAGTAGATAAAGATTAATTGAGGAATTAATAAGAGAAATAGTATCTAAGAGGAAATTTCAAAGTGTCCATGGACAATGGAATAAAAAGATAAGTTTTCTTCAGCACAAAAAATTGTTTTAAATAATTTTAATTAGCAATAATTGAGATATTTATGGATGAGAGTTCTAGTATAGACAATACATACTGATGAAATCAAGGTAGTCCATATTTCCTATTCTTCAACAAGAACTTATTACTAAAGGTTTACTATTTCTCCCATATTCTCATAACATATAAAGTAGGTTACTGTGAAATAACGTTATTAACCCTACTGTGTAATACGAGAAATCTGTTTCTTTTAGGTATTTGCTGTTCTAATCTCCTGTATCTCCCTCCCCCAATCCTTGTAGTTTCCAGTAATCACCATCTAGTACTTTTAAAAAAATGAAATCCACGTGCAGTTTATACTAAAAGATAAAATTTATTCAGTTTCTTCCTAAGAAATAGCTTTCTCGTGGCATTTTTGAGAATCTCTTGTACGAAGATATATGTTCATCTTTAAAATGCTATAAATGGGATTAACCACTTGAGATCTTCAAAAAGTTCGAGGAAAATATGTATTATGAAAGAATTATGCATGGATTTCTTCAGAAATTTTGTAACCAAATAAGCTAATATTTTAACTCCATTTGCTTTTATCTTTTTGATGTGTCCTCATACTTGGGGTCATGAATTTGAATGATTTTGATACAAAAGAGAGATGTTTGGAAATAAACATTTATCTAACAAAATAATTTATCAATTTTAGATCTATGCAGGAATATACTCATTTGTAAATTTGATGCTTTTAAAGATTTTTTAGAGCTCTAAATTTTACATGGTAAAATGATAGAAATTTCATGTTTTTCTATTTTGGCATTAAATTTCATTCCTCATTTTGGAATTTCTTTTCCATACAGCTTCTTTAGTGGCCTCTTTTCTCCTTTCTTCAAAGAAACTAATTGTTACTAAAAGAATCGTCAAAGCCTTTGATATGTCAAATACAAACGTGAATAACCTTGCACATTCTTAATATTTCTCTGTCATGAACAAACAAAATAGGATTTAAAAAGCAATAACAGCCACCAGATGAATAGTGTAGGAGTACGTTTGACTAATATCAATTTTCCTCAAATTCACTCTTTCAAAACATGTTCCACTAAATCAAATTTCCAAATACCATCTGCATGGAAAACAACCACCAGCACATCTCTAACAGCACAAACTACAATGGAACATTCATTCCCGGGCCTTAAAATAATCTCAACACATCAAAACAGGACCCCCAGCCTAGAAAAATAAAATCCACTCGCTTCCACGCCATCCCGCCTGTGGCACAACTCAAACACGCACATCTCCTTTAGCTTACAAGGAATATCAACTTCGTCAAATAATTTAGTGTCCTTAAGCTGGGACTTGAACTGGCAATCCAAAATGAGATGCAAGTGTTGCAGGCAATAGTTTAACCTACTGTGCCATTATGCTAGACCCATGTCTTGCTTGTTCACAGGGGATATTTTAGCCACAGGAAACTACTTAACTGTAACATACTGATGAATTACTCTATATAATATTTCCAAAAATCCTGTAATGGTCAACAACTCCATAGTTTGTGGTTTTTCATATCCTGTCATACTTTTATTAGAGGTGATAATAAAATGAAAGCAGAACATAACATTTATTTTTGTTATATTTGATGATGGAGAGAGTAAGATAAATACTGTCCAACCACCCATCCTAGCACTTACGATGCTGAATTAGGCTTTTGAGCTACAGACAAACGCAAGCAGGTAGCGTGCAGTGGCTAAGAGATGGCGTCTTCTCAAACTGAGAAACTGAATTTGGAGTCACCTGAACACAGGTTACTAAGAGCAAGATGAAATTTTTGAAAGTGACCCTTTGCAAGTCACTGTTATCATAGTACATGGTACATGAAGACACAAAAGCACATGTATAAATTAATCAAAGTTAGGGAAATGGGGAACACCAGCAACAGAATTCAGATACCAACTATAAGGAAGCCTTAGAATTCCTCGGCATCCATTTGAACGTAACGGGGACATGATCAACATAGATATTTGCCTTATACAACTGCCTCCAGACTATCGCTTCCCAGAGGAATTGCTTGATAAAACCCCTTTAACTGGACCTACTGATCCTCACCCAAGAGGGGCTGTAAGGATGTGCCATGTGAAGACTTTGAGTATGCAGTCTGAACTTCTAACTCTTGTTCTTGCTTACTTAAACAATTCAGAACAGGATGATCTGCAAAAGTAATAAGTGGACAATAAGTGGACAATGTTGTGTCACACATTTTAAACATTAAGATGGAAAGGGATGGTGCTGCGTCTCAATAGGCTAATCCTCCACCTGCAAGAGCCAGCATTCCATATGGATACTGGTTCATGTGCTGGCTAGTCCACTTCCCATTAAGCTGCCTGCTTGTGGCCTGGGAAAGCAGCATAAGATAGCCCAGGTTCGTGGAACCCTGTGTCCAGGTGAGAGACTTGTATGAGGCTCCTGGCTTCAGATCATCTCAGTTCCACCCTTTGAGGCCACTTTTGGGGGAGTAAACCAGAGGAGGAAGATCTTTCAGACTCTCCTTTCTATAAATCTGCCTTTCAAATAAAAGCAAACAAATAATAAAAGAAATTATGAAAAGCACTGTCCCTTGAAATGAGTTAAGTCACTACTTGGTACATCCCTTATCACAAAGCAGGTTCCAGCTGTGTCACACTTCCAATCCAGCTTTCGCTAACGTGCCTGCAAGGCAGAGGACCATGGTCTGAGCATGTATGTTTCAGCCATACCAAGTGGAGTTCCTTCCTCCTGGAGTCAGCCTAGCTGACCTGTGGCTGCTGTAGGCATTTTGGGAATGAATCAGCAGGTGCAAGATATCCTTCTCTTTCTGAGTCTCTCTCTGAGTCACTGTGCCTCTCAAATAGTCTGAAAATAATAACAAATTTACTTAAGCTAAATTATCTATTCTCAAAACATGTCAGAGCAGCTTTCGTACATTCTAAAGTCAAAATAATAAAAATGAATCTTTAAAAAAAAAAAAAGAAAAGAAAAATCAACCAGGCTGTTCGGGATGATGTGCCAGGCTCACCCTGGCTACATGTTAACACACTGGAAACAGTTTCCTAATGTGGTACCTCAGTTTAAAAGTAAGGCTTTTATGGATTACTTCTTTTTCTGCAAAATTCTATGTATTATTTTGTGCTAAATATTAATTTTTAGAGAATATTTACTTAAATGCAATCATTAGCAACTGCAATTGTGCAGAAATCTTTCAATGTTTTATAAAATGATGAAAAACACAAAAGGCTTAAATCTTTCTGTCCTTTTTCTCTTAGGGAAAAGCATGAAGATTTAAGATACCACTTAAGATACCATTTCCATAGTATTTCTGTCATTTCATACACTGTACTTAGGCAGTTTTCCCACAAGGTGGTGCTGTTTATTAAACATTCCGACAGAAAACAGTTGTAAGTTTGCATAGAGTTTAATAAGACACACGTTTCAGCATAAAGTAATTAAATGGGCAATAAAATTGCTCTTCTTAAAATTCATATTTACTGGATCTTAAAAATTCTAGATGTAAAAATAAACTTTGTTAACAATTGCAATCATTGAATATTTAGACGTTTTAAAAGTTCAGATGAGATTCTGAACAGGAAAATGCATTTTATTCCAACACAAAGCATAAAGGGAGGCACGTAAGAAAAAAATTGGCCACAACAGAAGTTCTCTGGTAACAGAACCAAGGAAACACTGTAAGAAACCCTTCACTATTTAGCTGTTCAGAGGAGTCACATAATAAGAAAATTTTGTTAACAAAAATTCAGCTAATTCTCCTAATTGGAGAGAAAGCAAAAATTTAAGGAAATGGATAGAAAGAATGAAAGGAATTGGTTCAAATGACTACTCCTCAAACTGGTATTTCTTCAGGGCGCTGGTTTGTGTCCCTGATGCTGTACTTCCCTACCAGCTCCCTGCTTGTGGCATGAGAAGGCAGTGGAGCATGGCCCAGGAACCCTGTATCAACACGGATGACCTGATGCGGCTCCTGCTGGTTCCTGGCTTCTGGCTTCAGATCGGCTCGGGGCTAATGTGAACCAATTGGTGGAAGATCCTCCTGTCTCTCTGTAAATCTGCCTATCCAACAAAAATAAACCTTTAAAAAAGAATCAAATAAAACAAAGGTGCATGTAATGATGGTGATTTTAAAGATAATTTTTAGACTGTGTGGTAGGAGGTTTGAATTTGGTTTGCTCAACGAGCTTTGCTCCCTCCAGCCCCTCTGCGAGCTACAGTTCACGCTCCTGAGGCCATGCTCAATGTTCAAGATTTCACATTACTTGTTTACTGCACCCCTATACACAAGTCAAACTGTTTCCCAATAACAACCAAAGGAACAGTTTGTTCCAAGGCTTGAAAAAAAAAAATAGATCGGATGAGGTGTTCTGTTTTTATTCGGAATCGTAAAAAGCAATAAGTACTTTTCTCCTATGCTTCCAATGACAAGAAAAATCATTAAAAATTATATGCTTTTGAATAGTGAAAAAGCAGAGGAGAAAAGGCAGCAGAAAATCTAAATTCTGGAGAGTGACAGAGAAAAGAGGATATGTAAACTGTGCAATGGAGAATCAAGTCATTAAAGTGGCTGAGTAGAAGGCAGTTACCATTGCAACATTTGTTTTAGAGATTTACTTTTATTGAAAAGGCAGGTTCACAGGGAGAAGGCAATACAGAAAGATCTTCCTTCTGTTGGCTCACTCCCTAAGCAGTCACAATGGCCAGAGCTCAGTCAATCCGAAGCCAGGAGCCAGGAGCTTCTTTCAGATCTACCGTAAGAGTGCAAAGTTCTAAACCCTGGAGCCATCCTCCATCCCCTACTGCTCTCCCAGGCCACAGGAAGGGGGCAGACAGGACTAGTAGGGTGGCTAGGACACAAACCTAACCTAATATTTAGCCACTGGTCTACTGCATCGGGCCTACACTGTAACATGTGCAAAAAATATCCATATAACATGGTCTGTCATGAGAGGTCAGTATTCTGAAGAGCTCACACTCAACAGTTTAGAACTCACTGACCAGTTCAATTCTACGATGGTCTCAGCTGCTGCCTGGGGACAGGCCCAAAGAGACAGCGAGAGAAATAAAGACTTCAATTATGATGTAAAAAAATCATAAAATGAGGAAAAATAAGAAAA
Organism: Ochotona curzoniae; assembly: GCF_017591425.1. Classification (NCBI taxonomy): domain Eukaryota; kingdom Metazoa; phylum Chordata; class Mammalia; order Lagomorpha; family Ochotonidae; genus Ochotona; species Ochotona curzoniae. The sequence continues at coordinate 19,703,567 of NW_024464920.1, read as the reverse complement.
CTCCAAAGTTCTGTCACTACCTTCATTGTTCTCTTTTATAGGCATGTATTTTAGGTTTTATTGTTCCTTGTATTCCTAGGTTCTTGTGGAAAATATTTATGTCATTGACTTTTAGCTTTATTGTTTAATGGATGCCTTTTAATGCTATAAATATCTATGATACAGTTTTAACTATTATATGTGAATATAGTTCCTTAGAATGTTTCTGAAAAATTTGCTTCATTCTGAAATCTTATAGTAATAACCATTAAATAAATCATTAACAAATCATTAACTGGGAATGTCTGTTTTGCTTCTCTAAAACTTCAGATACAATTTCAGACTCCAAACCAAAATATCACTGGGGTTGGTTAGTTCTTCACATTGCCATGATTATCATTCCGGATTTTAATCTTGTTGCTCAGTTAGGTCCTGACAGAAACAGGTTAGTAATTTTAAGTATTTTTAATAGCATTCTCACTAGTATTACCTTGAAGAGGCAAATTTCCTAAATCTAATATAATTACTAATTTATGCTTTTACATAAAATACAGAATAATGATTGTAATGCTGCCTTTTATTTAAGTTCCTGGACTTTTGAGAATGGTGATTTAAGTGAAACTCAAATTGTGTAGATAAAAAAATATTTCTGATACACCTAAGAATTTTAATCAAAAGATTGAACATAGAAGAAAATAGTTTTTCATGAGGATTACACATTGTAATGTAGGATTAAAACGGAAAAATAAAGCTACGGATTTCCACAGCGTTTCTATTGATGTATTGGTCCAAACTGATTTTTTCCTGTGAGTACAATCTGGAGGGGCTGCTCTGTAAAGGATTTAATGACTTTCAGATGTCCTTGTTAAATTCTTTTGGTAAAACACTGAATTCTTAGTATCTTTCCTCTTCCTATTAGACCAACAAAGTTCTAAATGTAATTCACTAGCTTTAAATATCTCTGAGAAAGAACTTAAGAGCCTATCATAAACTCTTTAGCATACATTCCCATTATGTGGTGTTCTTGAATGAACTTAGATTTTAAATGTAAGGATTATGCAGATTATTATGAATATAAAATCAAGTTTCTTTTTAAAGTATCAGTAGTGGTTATAGTTAATACTAAGCTTAAAAATGTGCATGTAATTTTAAACACCTACATTTTGCTGATTCATTTTCTTCTGATTGCATGCATTCGAAAAAGACTAGGAGGAATAGCTAGGGCAAGTTATTTTCATTGCACACTCATATTCCTTAATACAGAAATACAAGAGTAGATTTAAGATTGTCAGGCTCTACACACACGAACGGTAACACAGTGATCGTATTAGTTAACAGGGAATAGCACAGTCCTTCCCTGAAGCCACACTCCGCAAACTAGTACACCTAAGCCATGCTATCCAACATAGAAAAAAAGCATGACTTCACCAAAATACCATGCAGAATCTGTTCTGGCCAAGAAATAATCAACATGGAGGCTGGCTGCATCCCTGTAATACTGCTTAGCTAATTATACTATCATTTGTAAAATCTCACAGCTGGCATCTCTACTTCTCATTATGTAACTGACTCTACTTCTCATTATGTAACTACTCTACTTCTTATTATGTAGTAAAGGGCAAGGAAATGGATAGTACACTATCCTATCCCAAACACTTCCCTTTGGATATACAATTAAATCCTACCCCAGACACCAGCTCTAATACTCAGGTTGGATAAGGGAATGACTGAACTTCACTGAGTGCAGCTGGCCGCGAGTGTGGGCACAGTACAATGTTGTTTCATTTTACATGCAAATAAATTAAATTCATTTACTAACTTTTACTATCATCTTTACCTCTTTCTTGTATTAGAGACAAGAACCCAAGTCATCTGTTGACATGGTGACCCTGGAACCTCACAATATATGTCAGCCAGCCTGACAGATATTGCACACTTACACCCTGATCAATGAGTGATCGGGCCCCATGAAATACACCTGGAAAATGATTTCTGTCATCCTCTGAGCTCCAACAGTCCTTGGCATCTGAGGACAATTATTTGGCAAATGACCACCCTTGTACGCCTGACTCAGCAATTGCAACACACCACCCCATTTACTTTGAAATTGCTTTTTTCATCATTTGTTACAGTACTGTCCTCTTTATATCCATGGCAATATTCAGAACAATGGGTCTAGATGTGGTCCTGGGACATGACTAACAGGTGCTCTAAGCGATATTCTACTATTACAGTGCTTACCTATATTACTGCCCAACTTGGACTTTTTAAAAATTTTTTCACCTGTAGATCTCTTTATTCAGCAAAGTACTAATCCCTCACTTTTAATATTAATTAAAAATGTTACCTTAAAAACTGTAAAGAAAGAAATGAAAGAAAAAAAGAAGAAAGGAAAGAAGGTATGAGCAAGGAAAGAATGAAGGAAAGAAGGAAGTAAAAAGAAAGAATGACAAAGTAGTGGGAGAGAAAACAGGGGAATTTTGGGTAATATTTATTGTGCCTCTTACTTATTGCAATTAGCATCTGGTTTTGTGTTTGCAGTCACTTGTGCTACTCTCTCTGCTTCACCCTGGCTAATGATTTTCTGACTGTTTAAATGATTACCCTACTCCACTATTTTGATTCTCCAGAGTAAAATATTTGTAGCCCATGCATATGACAAAATATTACTATTCAGAATATTTCAGAAGTTCAAGAAACTCCACATTTATCAAACAATCCAGTTAAGCAAAGGGTACGATTATGCTTTCTTCAAAGAACAATACAAATTGCCAATGCATATGGAAACATGCTCAGGAACTCCGGCCACAAAGGACATGCAAACACATACCAAAAGGAGGATTACTTCACTCCAGTTAGAATGTCTGTTATCATAAATAAATAAATAGATAGATATTGGAGGGAAAGGTATGCTAACGCACTGTTGATTTGAATAAAATCAGTAAAAACATTATGGGAATAGTATGGAGATTCCTCAGAGAACTAAAAATATGTCTGCAATATGACCCAACTATTCCCCTGCTGGGAATTTATCTAAAAAAAAAAAAAATGAAACCAGCACGCAAGAGAAACCTGCATTCTCATTTTACAACAGCTTAATTGTCACTACTAGACATGGAATGGATCTGGAAGTGCATCAAATAATGGCTGGATAAAGAAGATATAGTATAAATACATGCTAGAATGTTATCCAGCCTAACAAAGAATGAAATCAAAACATTTCCAACAAAATGGATATAACCAAAGATTAAGCTAAGTGAAATTACCCAGGCCCAAAGACAAATATCACATATTTCATTTGATATTAATATGCAATTTAAAAAAATTGTGTGGGTGTCATATCATTTATTAGTTATAAATACCCCTCTACTGAATCTTACCATGTAAATGACAATATATTATTCGTTTGCACATGAAAACAATAGTGAAGGAGAATATTGAGGACTCTTGGAATACCAGTGATTTTTTTTTCCTTCTTTAAAAAAATACTTATATATTTTATTTGAAAAGCAGATTTAGAGAGAGGAGTGAGAGAGACAGATCTTCCATCCGCTGGTTTGCTCTCCAAATAGCCACAATGGCCAAAGCTGAGCCAATCTGAAGTCAGGAATCAGGAGCTTCTTCTGGGTCTCCCACAAGGGTTAGGGTCCCAAGGACTTGATCCACCCGCTGGCCTTCCAGGACACAAGCAGAGAGCAACATGTCAAGTAGAGAAACTGGACGTAGGACCGGCATCCATATGTAGTGCTGGAGCCGCAGATGGAGGACTATCTTGTGAACTAGCATGCAAGCCCCTGTTACTTTAAGCTTCATTTATTTATTTGATAGTTACAGTCAGAGAAAGGGAGAGACACAGAGGCAAAGACAGAGATGTCGGACAAATCAGTCCATTCCCCAATTGGAAGCAATTGCCAAGGGTGGTTCAGGCTGAAACCAAGAAACATCAGCTTCATGTTTGTTTCACACATGAGTAGCAGAAAAGCAAGCACTTGTGCGATTTCCTGCTGCTTTTACCATGTCATTAGAAAGGAGTTGGATCAGACCAGCCTGGATATGAGCCAGTTCTCATACGAGATATTAGCATCTGAGACAGCAGCTACATCACAATGCAGGCCTCAACGTGCTGTTCCTTAATTTGATTGTTGGTTTCTGGTGTGATCAGGGGGCAAAGGAAAGTTCATTCATTTGTATAGTTTGGTGTCATTTCTTGGTCTCAAGACTGTACTTCAATAAAAAGTTTTAAGATTAATAAAAAAATACTCTTTAAAAGTTTCTCATTATTCAGAAGAAAAATCTCTACCTAACCCTGAACTGGTAACTTTCAGGATTATTTCAAGTTACAATGAGCCATTGTAGACTTTATGCAAATCATCCAAAGGGGGCCCATGTTACCTGTGACTAACCCAGTAGAGCCCTCTAATAGAAAACTCCAGGGAACAGGCTGTCTGGGGGGAAATTAAAGGGACTGAGGAAATTTGGGAGGCATGGGTCACATTCAAGACCTGGGATGCTGGGTCTTAAAGAGCTCAGGAGGGTTCACCTAAGGACAGCCACTGTTTTGAAGGATGTAGTTAAATTCCTAGGATTACATACTTGACCCAGTCCACAGACAGGAGCCATGCTATAATCTTTTTTTCTCTATTTTTCTTTTACAATCCTTAGATTATGAAGCAGCTCTTTCAACTATGAGTAACCCCTCAGCCAACCTGATGGATGTATTCCTTGGTGGTCTCTTTCAAAATTGAGATACCATTCAATTATTTGTTCTGAACAAGAAAATGCTTGTTTTCCTCTGCAATGCCATTAGCCACCATTTATGTATGTACTAGAGAGTATGGGAGCCTGACCACCAGATGGGACTCTCAACTTTAAAGACTGTCCTCCAACTTGACATCTGAAGACAGGAAGAAAATGGTTGTAAGTTATTTAGGTGCAGGCCTTCAGCAGTTTTCTAAAACCTCACCTGTAGGGGAAGCTCTGCTACAAACACTCCCTCTTAAAGACACCAGATTCAAAAGGGAAGGACACCAGGTGTATTATATAATAATGATAATATATATTATATATATCATATATATGTGGTATATATACAGTATATATATATATATATGGTATACAGTACACTATTCAGTGGTCCAGGCTCATCCACCACATATTCAGGTTGTTCCACCACTGGAATAATCCTCAGGGGATGTGAGTCCTCCCCTCTCCCTCAAGCCTGAGTGTATATTACCTACTTCTTGCCCAACAGCTTCAGTCATCCACTTGATCTCTCCTCCCTCAGTTTGGGATAGCCTGGTTTAAAGTACTCACAGCAAGAACTGCCACCATCTGGTAGCAGCTCTTCCTCTAGGAGAGGTGGCTAATGGAGATGCTGGGACAATCAGAGCACCTGTGTCCCTTCTTTTCCAGGACCATCAATGTAAACAAAAGTTCAGGAAGTTTTCAGAGGATGCCCTTAAATTTATTGAGGAGTTTCATACCCTACCTGTAGTTTGTAAGTTGTTCTTTCCACTTGTTGCCTCTCTAATGAAAAACAATGGATCTGGGTTGAGGTTAAGGCCCACTCAAACTCCTTAGTATCTCAACATTGCACCCAATATGGTGTTTGATCCAAAGCAGTCCCACACAGAACCTAACTGCAATAGGCCCCAAACTCCCATGAATGAGAACTAGATACAGTCCTTAGGCTGTTGAACTCTAGAGACCAAACTGAAGACAAAGGCAACAACTTCAACAAGGCAACGACCATTCAGATTACAGGCTCATGTGACGGCAGTTATTCTAGCCAGGCCTCTGTGACTTCATAGCTAACCCAGGGACCGTCTGTCTATGGCAGAAAAAAAGCTCAACAGAGAATGTTTTAGAGGAGGGAAGCTGGGACAATGGCAAAAGAACACCCCTCCCTGAAATGTCCACCCAATTCTTGCCTCCAATATAACTAAGAGGAACACTGGAAATGAAACAGTAAAGCCTGCAGGGCAGTTCTCTGAGTCTTGACACAAGCACTCCAAAGGCCTAGGAACTCAGGGGGCCTCCACAAGTCACACGGCTCTCACACTTCCAGAGACCCTTGTGAGTCTGGACATTGCAGATAAGAGTCACTCATTCTGTTCTCAGGTCTGAATTCCCAGGTGGGACATGCAGTCACAAAGAACTGCATCATCATGGGAGTTCATGACAAGTTCTGCTGCCAACAATGTAATTTATCTCCAGTTTGCCAGACTGCAGAAGTTTTGCTTTCTCAACATTTTTTGGTGAAGCTGGAATGTCCAATTGCTTTACCAGGCAGGTATTAGCTATCCTCCCTGGGCACTTCTCTTTTATTAATTTCCCCTAAATCTAAACTGCAACTGAAAGATAGATAATAGCTCTGAGTATATGGAATCAAAACATGAGCACCCTTTCCCAACCAGTGGCCTGCAATTCTGAAGAGCTGAAACCAGTGGCCATCACAGGATGACCTACAAAAGAGTATTACTCTCACCATGATTTTTCTGATATTTTTTGTTTAGGAATTACAAACTTGACTCTTGAAGTTCAAAGTCTCTTGAAGTTCAAAGTCCACACTAAACATAAGGGATGCTAGAGATAAAATAACAGAAGCATGCCTTACTAGACAGCTCGAAGTTCACAAAATACATTAAAAATGTGCATCCTCAGGAAAGCTTTCTTTCACTTCATGTGTTTTCGTGTTTTAATGAGTAGTTATGTGTTTCAAACTGTATTCAGCCATTCCACCTGTTTTTTTAAAACATACCAAATTGTAACATCTTTGATAAAGTATACAAATAGTTTCATTTAATTGTGTTGGATAAGAACAGTCAAATTATAAGCCAGCCTCTGTTTAGTTGAGGACTCAAATGCCGAAGAAATCTGATCAATTATTGTGGTAGTGTAATCATATATGCACAAGCATATAAATATATGTTGTTTGTGTTTATGTATACATACAATCATATATAAATATGCAAACACATGATTAGTAGAAATAGAAATTAAAACTCAAGTAAAAGAACACAAGACAAAATATTGTCATTGAAATGATGGCACTACTTTGGGATAATCTAATAGATATTTGGGAAGGCAAAAATATTTGAATAACATTAACTAGTATCTTAAATTATGTATTTGTAAGACTACCTACATATTAATAATCCAATGCTTTTTATTAACAAAATATATTTGAAATAATATTGTCTCCTATTCTATTTTCCTTATCATATCCTTAAACATTTTGAGTTTCCTTTTTGATAATAGGTTAATCACAGATTGATAAATTGGAAAGGAGAAGCTATTACTAAATCATCGTTTCATTACTCCAAGGTTCAACATTAAACACGCTCCCTGTACCACTAAGCAGTAAAATAAAACATGCAAGTCTCAAAGCAGCCCCTGAAATCTTACTTACAACTGATAATTACTTATATCTCTTTGCTCACATTTTCACTTAACATAATTTTATGAACAAAAGAAGTAAGGGCCTGAATAGTATGAAGTTTATATTCTGCTAGGAGAAAGCAAATAAACACAAAGTAGGAATTAAAAAAGTATTTGGATGTCTCAAAAAGCTCTCTGGTAAAATGTCACTTCAACAGAGACCTAAAGAAAGCAATTAGTCAACCACAGGCAGAGAGGTAGAGAGATAGGTAGATACTAAAAATATTCTTAAAATGTGGGAAAGCAAATGTTTCATCCTTAGCGAGCTGAAAGTGAAGAGAGAATATAAATAAGGGAATTTAATAAAATTATAAGTTGTTATTTTCAAGAATACAACCCCTTGGAAAATGCTTATTCTAAGAAATGATCAATTTTATAAAGTCCCCTGTTTTATCATATACACAAGATGAACACATGAAGAGATGGTTAGATTACCTTGTTTCTAAGGAGGTAGCTTTCCAATCTTGAATCAGTAAATAAAGAAGGTAATGGATAATGAATATGGTTGTTAGTCATAAGACACGCAAAAAGCAAGAGCAGTAATTTATATTGTGTCCATTACTGGTTGCGATTTTACTAGGCAAAGTATAGTGGAATGACCAGAGCTGCAAAAGTATAACAGAAAGACTTAGAAGATGAGTTTTCTAAACTCAATATGAAGGAATGGATTTCAACAGAACCACTACATAGGTTCTGGGTATTTTGTTCAGTTGGGAAGCCATCAAATAGTCTAATGTAAATGCAACACATTCCCACTCATTAAAAAAAATTATACTGCTTGGTTCACCGACAATGTAGAGATTAAGGGAGTTTGTGCCTTTGAATGTTTCACAGTTTTAGAGAAATGGAGATAACTGGCTGGGATCTAGAAAAATCATGAGGATGGAGCACACATCTTTTTGAATTTTTGAAAGACTAAAAATGTTCATTAACTGGTAAGATAGAAATTTCTTGTGAGACTTGAAGGTAGTAATAGATGAGAATAAACAATCAGTTTTATAATTTGTGTTTTAAGTTCCTGTTGGATAGCCAAGGGGAAGTCAAATACTTAGTTAAACTAGAAACTGGAAGTTCACAGATGTGATATAGTCCAGAAATGCAAATTTTTCAGTTGTCACTGTTTAAATGGTACTTAGGTGTAGAACATGTCAGGATCATCAAGGTAAGGAATTCAGGTTGAAAAGTTTGCAGAGCCTATAGAAGTGATCTATCTGATACAATTACTTGCATCTATATTCCTTGACATTGTCAATCCCAACGAGCTTCTTTCCTATTGCACCTCATCTCCTATGCCCCTAACCACCCTGAAATTCATTAGCATCTTAATATATTTTGATTCTGAGTTGCCAAAATCAAGCATCCAGATTAGAACATATCCAGATGCTAATGTGGTCCAGGCGTCATCATGGTCATAGGATGAGGCACAATGAGAGAGAAGCTCTCATCAAGGAATTTGCTCTCTTTAAACTGTCTTTCAACCTCTTATGAGCTATAAGCTATCATCCTTTCCCACATTTTTTCTGATCCAACTCTGAAACAGTTTTCTGTAACTAATGTAATAAAATCTTTGTTTTTCTTTTAACCTTTCTGGACACTAGAAAATTGATAGCACCCAAATTACTCCACTCTGGTACACAGAGTGAACCTTCAAATTCACATTCAATTTAGAATCAACCTATGGGATCATGAAAGGAAATGATACAAAAAAGTATGGATCTGACTTAAAGAGGTCAGCTTAGACCACAGACTAGCTTCATTTCACTTTGTTCGCATCTCTTAAAAATATTTACTTATCTATTGGAAAGGAAGAGAGAGAACAAGAGGGAGAGCAAGAAACTTAAAGGGCCCTCCCTATAGGCTGGCTCATTCCCTAAAATGTCAGCATCAGCCAAGGCTGATGGGGGACTGTTCCCAAGAGCAAGACACTAAATTTGTAGTAGTAAGTTTCCAGATTGTTCATAGAATTTATAGACTGTTCATAGAAGCCCGTAGATAGTTTTAAATATAAGTACTTTGAAACCCCCATAATGTTTTCTGCCCTACCAAAAGTATGAAACACAGTCATTAAACTTCAGAAGATGCAAGCAGTGCTTTAAATACCCACAATCACAGACCTTGGTGAAGAATCCCTACCTTTACAATATTCTCCATGTGTCTCAGAACATCAATGAATGCACACATATACTTACACACACAGACACAGAGCTGCCTGTGTGTTCAACATGAGACTTGTACACATAATGCTTTTCACTTTTACCTACTGGCAATGAAGTTCTGCTTCAAGACACCATCTTTCCCTTCTGTGACCATTTTGTCCCCCCTGAAAAAGTTTTCTTTTATTATCTGGAACACAAGCTCTCTTAATCTTCCATATTCAGAAACATGTTTCATTAAGGTGTAAGATAAACTAATTCATTTTAACATGGAAAAAATGTATGCATTTTTTTCTCACCAGTTACAAGAGAGAGAAGTTGACATTATATTGAACACAGGACATTAACTTGTAAAACCAACACAGTAGAATTCTTTCATAAGTCAGTGGCCAGTTGAGGGAACAGGAAAGTATTTTAAGTATTGATTTACTCTTCTGATATGGATTGAGTTTTTATGAAAGGACTGTGCAAAGGCAGCAGGATGAAACTATACTATAGATGCAGTTACCTACAACACTTCAGCATCAGCCTGGCCATAAAGCCTATCAACACAGTTTTTGAATTGAATCCCATTTTTCATTTTGCCTTCTGCTGCACTGTAATAGATTTAGGGGATAAATATTAGCAAGTATCCAAAGCCAGTACATTTTCCCCTAAAATTCAAACAATAAAAATAAAAGTGAAAAACTACAATATACTGTTTATTGGTGCTTCAGAAGCAATCGCATGAAGATTATGTAGTACCATAAGATATCAGAGTGACTCAGGGGAGAAAGCTGCAATTAAAAGTTATCTTTTCAGCATCTCATTGATAATCTAATAGAGTGACTTACTTCACTTAAATGTCTGAGTGAAGAATATATACAGTTGGTAATATTGGATTCTGTGCGTTCCTCATTAAATGTTAGCATACTAAATATCAAAATCACAAAATGCATATATTGAGTATTTTCTTTTTTCAGATATATACCATGGATTGTCAAGCCTTCAGTCACAGAAATATTTACTCACCAACATTTTTTGAAATTAAACATCAATGAATTGGGTAAGATGGTCTACAGGTAACCCATCAAACTGTTCTTATTGCTTAAAAATCATAAATATTAAAACTTTAGAGCACTTTATTTTTAGAATCTTACCAGATTAAGTAGGAAAGAAGCAACATCAATGATCAATGAATTCATGTTTTTCAGGAACTGAAAATCAAGTCACAATCCAATTCCTACACTCATGAACATGTACATTAGTAAAATATAAACATTGACACATTTCATTAAATTTTTTCTTCCTACTTTTTGTGTTAATAAATGCATATGAATTTTACAAACCATTAAAACTTTTTCAAACACCAGATCAAACTTCCAAGCCAATTTATACTTTTGTATTAGTCCCTATGAATCATATTTCCAAAAAAAAACTACGTATGACAAATTTGTATACAAACAACTGATGATCTGTTGAATATAAAATTTAATTCATCAATAGTTAAGTTTAATGAAGAGTCTAACTTACCGGTGGATCAGCCCCCTTAGAACCAGTCAGCCCTCCTGTTAGGGATTCGAGATCCTGAAAAGGGGAAAGGTGTTGATTGTAAAATGCCACTCAAAAGCATGAAGCATTCCCCAAACCCACGCTGTGCTGTTTTCTTCAGCTGCAGTGTCAGGGCACTCCAGCTGCTCTCGTGTATTTCTGTAGAAACCTTCATACTGTACTATACAAATAGCCTGTACCTAGACATTTTTTCCAATGTCTGTAAAGTGTATGAATGTGTAGATAGAAGCAGATTTAGGCAGAGAGAGATAGATACATCGAAATACATAAATACAGATACATATCTTTAAAGTGCTCTTGAAATGTGCCAAGAAAATGACTAAGTGGAAATACAGATTTAATCTTTAATGAGCTAAAGGTAGAACATAGCGAAGGAAATTTAATGATTATAATGTAAGATACTAACAATATGAATCCCCTGGAGAAAAGCTTATTCTAAGAAATGCTTAATTGTATAAGGTCCACTGTATTAACAAACACACAAGACGGATCTAGAAAGAGATATAGATGAATTTGCTTATTCCTATTAAGTTAATTTCCAATTTTGAATCAGAAAATACAGAAGGTCAAGAGTAATGATTATAAGCGTTAATCGTGATAAATAGGTATACCATAGAACAGGCTGTGAGAAAACACAATTCCAGATTTTAAAGAGCAATATCAAATGTTTCTAATGTTTGCAACTGATTTAACTTTTAAGCTACCTCCTATCTCTCCCAAATGGAAACCAAACAAAACAGTGGAAGAGATTCAAGATGAAGCGAAACACTGCACTTTTTTTTTTTTTTTCTGAAATGGCCCTTGCTAGTCTTCCCGATTGCCTCTTATCTGGATCAAATTGAAGGGATATGAATAAGAATCCTGAGTAAATATAATTGATGGGAGAAGGAAAAAAAAAGTAATGATCAACAATGAAATAAATGAAAATTAAATGCCTGTTTTTTAGAGAATAAGCCAATACCCTGTCAATAGTAAGACTTATGTTAATAATTGCCTTGGACCATAATTACAGAATTGCCTCTTGGTATTTTAAGGATGATGAATCTTACCAATATAAGATGAGGCTGAGATGAATGTATGATGTGAATACTAAAGTAACAGGGGGAAGAAGTTTCGTACTATAAATGTTTCCTTCCGAAGAAACTAACCTAGATTATTGCGACAGTGAATTTCTTCATTCACTTTCTATTAAGGATCTAGTACAAGTAAAGAGACCACAAAGGATATTTATTAAAAAGTTATTAAGCTGTCTTCTCCCTAATGAATATTACATTTACACAAACGATATTCCTCTAGCTACCATTCTTTTGAGGAATCTTCCCTTTAGCCAGATTCTAGCCTCACGAAGGCCTATACAAATTGGTTTCAATGTTGTAGAAGGCTGTCAGAGAATCAAAGTAACATAAATCCACAAGTCCTGGAACTATTATGATAGAGCTCAAAACCTAGATTATGTAATTTGAAGCATACTTGAGACAAGGTAATTTCTACATGCAATTCACTTTAGGACAGGCTTCTGGCTTGCAAAAGCCAAAATACCACCAATTAGTGTATCCTCAACTTTTCTCAAAGGCCATCTCTGTCATTCTCAGAAAACTGCACTGCAACATCCGGAGCACCATCAAGAATCACATGCTAAAAGGATTTCATCTTACACCTTTTCATAACTTTTCTGTTAACTCACATAAATAAATAATGTTCCTGAGTAGTATAAGTAGAAAAGGAAGCATATTTCTATAGTACTTCCAAAGTTCATGGAAAATGGTTTTAAGATTCTTTAAACCGTTTTTTAAATTCATAGAATTGTCCTTATACAAATCTTGAATATCCTCCATTGCAAATATTTCAAACACTTTTGGGCACCAAACTGTATCTTAGGGTTTCATAATCCAAGAACTGTCTGAAGCCTTTTTGTAGTTACTTAATGGAATACAAATGTGATGAGACTATCAGATGCAATGATAAAATATATTTTTAAAATATCTCCAGAATAGCATAAAGCAAACTGATATTAAGTAACAAAATGGCTAAAACATCATATTAACAGGATAAAACTGCACTGCTAGATAGTTATAATGATAGCTAAAAGTTCTCTTTATATAAAAATTCATTTCCAAGTATTTTGTGAGTTAATAAATGTCATGCTTTATAGACAAAGACATATTCATTACATTAGAAACATAATTCCTAACAAAATTGTGGGACATACACATTTATTCAGTTTAAAAATATTTTAGCAGGGCTGAGGGTGGTAGCCTAGAGGGTAAGATCCTCGCCTTGCATGCGTCAGGATCCCATACGGGTGCCATTTTAATCTCAGTGGCAACACTTCCCATCCAGCTTCCTGCTTGTGACCTGGGAGGGCAGCTGAGGATGACCCAAAGCCTTGGAACCCTGCACCACTTGAGAAATCTGGAAGAAGCTCCTGGCTCCTGGCTTTAGAACAGCTCAGCTCTGCCCGCTGCAGCCACCTGGGGCGTGAATCAGCAGATGGAAGAGCATCGTCTCTCCTCTTCTCTGTATTACCTGATTTTCCAATAAAACCATTAAATCTTTTAAAAAATATTTAGTAATTTAGTTGGTGCTTTATAGCACTCTTTAAAATTATGCCAACAAGATTTCTTGCTACCTTAGATAACTTGTGTTACCTTTAATTTTTTTTAATAAGCTGTTCATGATGGCTATCAACTGAGAAAAATCAAGCAAAAGTATTTACAAAATAAATTTTAAAATACATTGGTTATTGAGCTTTTTAACACACTGAATTAAAGGTTAACTGAACCCCTGACACCAAGGAGTGTATAACCTTTTCCTCTTTGCTCATTCAATTATAAACATTTCTGAGTACATGCTCCATTTTGAGTGTATGTTAACAAAGCGTGTCCTACTTGGGCAGAAGCCCAAGTTAAACATGACTTATCACTTGATGCAAAAAGGATTTTGTCATGTGTGAATAACGAACATAAGTGCATATGAAAGCATTCATATTGCAGAATTAATGTGTAAAATAAATAAGTCCATGAAGGAGCTCTGAACAAATGCCTTATCACAGGGCTGTCAAATGATGGCTGAAAGTGAGTCAATTATCTTTATTGGGGGGCTTACAAATTTTCGTTTTAGAAGTATTAACTTGAAAAGCAGAACATGAGGGAGGGAAGCAGGAGAGGAGAGAGGAAGGAAAAAAGGGAGAAAGGAAGGGAATGAGAGAGAAAAAGAGGAGAAAGAAAGATCTTCCATTTATTGGTTTTTCTCCCCCAATGGCTGCAACACCTAGAGATGGTACCATTTTGATTGTGCAGGTATGATTCAATCATGATCTGACAAGAGTCCTGGTGCAATGTCTTGTGAAATTCCTAGAATGTGGAAATGGTAGAAATCTTAGGAGAAGCTTGCGCACAGCTATTTATTGGAACATGATGAGACTTCCTACTTCATCCCTCAACATCTATCCAAGATCCACCTGGAGGATATAAAACTGTCAGTGTGGTATGGAAAGCTTCTCCTGAACAGAATATTTCACGTTCTTATTGCCTGTCAAATGGCCATTAATGTTGAGTGCTACCTCACGAAACTGGCGACCACCATAATTAGACTGGATCAAACAGGCGTTACTGAGGCAAAATTTAAGGCGGCACTGATTCTAAGGGGCACACAGGGCTAATCCGGCACTTGTATTATCTTCAGAGTGTCTCCATAGTTTTTTCCCTAAACACCTCTTTTTTCCCGCCCTAAAGTTGGTCCTAAAACTATAATGGCCTTCCTTCTGGTGCCTATGTAATAACTGATAAACCCATTGTGTTTAATGTCTCTTTGGCACCTGAGACTACAGAAGTGCGACACACCAAACTAGCACCTGCTTCAAGTTGTTTCTCAGAAACCGGTTTACTTAATATCAGTATTACATATCTTATATTCTATGGGTTACTATCATGTATACAGAATAAAATAAGCTTATTAATTATATAGTCAACTTTACTTTTTTTAAAAAAAACGTTAATTAGGGACAATTTGTAGCACACATGTTAAGTTGCCTTTTGGCATGCCCATATCCCATACTTTGGTGCCAGTTCAATCCCAGCTACTGTGCTTCTCACCTAGCTCACTGCCAGTGTGCCTAGGCAATGCTAGAGGATAGTTCAAGTTCTTATGTTTCTATGACTCAGGTGGGACAGCTATGCACAGTTCCAGGGTCAAATTGTGGCTATTTCAGCCACCAGGGAGAGAATTATCAGATGAATGGTCTTTGTCTCCTTTTCAAAACAAATAAATGTTTTTAAAACTCAGGTAACAGAAGTTTTTCTTGACTCTCACAGATGCAAAAAAGTGAGGTTAACAGGCAATCCTTGAAACAAGCTAAATAGTCTCTGTTCCTAGAAAGAACCTGGTAGGACAGGGCTGGCCCATGAGTCACATGCCATTGGGCTCAGGAAGGCTGTGTTCCAGAAACTGCAAGGTGGTCAGAGCTGTAGACAGAGTGAGACTCAGGCAGTACAGTGACACCTCAGGCGAAGTGAATACAACATCACACTGCATGAACACTATTGGTTAGTAAATACTATGCTGTCCCAGGACCTCATTCTCCAAGAATTGACAAGTTGTCTTTGATGAACACTGTAAATGATGAACCCATACTAATAAGTATTAATTAGATATAACACTACATTCCATTGTTATAAATATATTTATACATACACATACGTCTATGACATCTTTAAAACTTTTATTTGAGCAATAAATATAGCACTTATGGGAACTTCAAAATAAATATTATGTTTTAAAGTTCCACTCTCTTGATAAAAGTACTATTTGGGTGACAAATGCTTTTAAAAATAAATTCATTATGATAATGGCATAAATATAACTGTATGTTACTTTTACTCAGTGTTCATCTGCACTAAAGATAGCATACAAGTGTCACATGATATAAGGAATGCACATGAAAACATTTTTCTAGAAACTAGAAACTAGGTTGTCATTTTATTTTGAGAAATGTACCGTGTTTCAAATAATCAAGATTTTAAAAAGCTGTTCTATAAATAGGATGCCAGGCATTTTATTCTGCACAGAAATGTGAAGCTCACTCCACTGCTGCCTCACAAGTTGTAATAACATGAAGGTTTGTTTGGTTGCAAAGTTGTGACCTGTGTGCTTGGGAATAACAAAGTTCTACCAATACTTGAAGTAGTGATGAGTGCATTATCACACTGCACTACTTTCCAACAATCTATTGGCTGGTAATTGTGTATACTTATTGGTACCTACAAAATATTCAACTTCAGGCTACAAGCATGGGGGAAACAGACCAAGTGTCCTCTGTACCTAACAACATTGATGACTAAAGAAAAAGTTTTTGTGACTAAACATTTGATAACAGTTTTCTTTAAAGAAGGATTAAATAATTGTGTAATGGTTAGAATGAACTATAACAGTGTAGTCATTTGAGTAAGTCCAATGAAAAAAGAAATAATGGGTAGAATTATTCTGCTGCAATGAAAACTACTGGTTATCTATAATCATTTCAACGATGGTGTGATAAACTCAACGGGTTGGTTTCCAAATATTCCACTTTTATTAGAAATGAAAATGGCATTTGTCTTTGTTCACTCAAATAGCTGATATTTTTATCAAAAATCCATGGTTTATTCATAAATTTGTGAACAAAGACGAAAAAGCTCTGCTGTCATTCATTCATTGGGTTTCAAATGAGACATTTTAAGTAGACTTGCTTTTGCCTAAAATGCTGCAATTGAGCAATCATCAGTAAGAAGAAACTGCAACTACATTCCCAGAACTGCTACTATCCAAGATGGCATGAGGTTTGACAAGAAAAGCCTTATTATTCATAAACAAAAGGATGGCAAAACGAGTCAGGCTATGCAGAACTGACAACCCACTGTCAAAGTTGTAATGTAACCCCTTGAAATGCTTGGTGCCTTTCTAGCAAAAATAATTGTTGAACAGGTTATGAAAGTCACTTCTTTGTATTCAGTATAAAAATATGTCAATTTTGTCCAAGAATGTGTGTGTGCACACACCTATGCATGCCGTTTTAGTTGAAATAGTATCACAATTAAAAACTTGAGGATTTAAGGGGTTATATGCAATTGCTGTAACTTTTCGTTCTGTGTACAAATGAGAAGAGAATATTATGATTTGAAGTCTCTCTCAGAGCTACTACTGGACCATTACTGTTACTAAACAGAAGGACCAACGTGGCACAGTAGAGGAGAAGATGAAAAAACTAGCTTGGGATTCTAAACAGTCACACGAAGCTAACATCACATCATACAGAGTGTACACATGGGATGCAGGAATTCCAAATGGTGGCTTCGTGTGTTGTACTACAACACCTGCCCCAGATTTATGCTTTGTCACAGGAGAATTATCTCCAAAATACAACCATTAATCTCCAGTACTTTAGTGAGTAACCAAATTTAGAGTTAAGGCCATGAAGGGTGTAATTAAGTCTTTTAGTTCAATATGACTGGAGGCGTTATAAGAACAGGAGACATTAGAGATGTAAAAAAAAAAAAATACAAAGGATAACAGGAAGACACAGCAAGAAGACGCATCTGCAAAACCAAGGAGAGAAATCTCAGAAGAAAACAAAACTATTAACACAGTGAGTTTGGAAGTCTGTCTCCAGAAGTATGAGAAAATATATTTTAATTGTATAAGCCACTTGGTCTGGTGTTTTCTCACATCAACCCTAGACAGATATTTGCTTGCATTTCTTAGGACTATATTGGGGATTTCATAGGAAAATTATCATTTCAAGTAGAGTATATCAGGGGCCATTAATACGTAAAAGAGTTACTAGTATCAGTGGAATCAATATGAAAAAATATTTAATGGTTCTACTTAAAATTTGTTTTAAAGTTTTAAAAGTATTTAATAAGATAGTTAAATTTCTAGAGAAGTTTATGAAATTCATTATGTTTGTGACACACAAATTAAGCATTTATCTTAGTCCCTTTATAGGAAATTCTTCAAAACTTCCTCTTTGAGCTTTTTTTCTTGATGTAGCCTGTTGTCACACTGCATCACTGCAAATCCTCTTATTGGACTTGTCAATGACATGTTACTCAAACCTAATTGAAAATGTTTTGTCATCACATTTCTCTTCACCTTACCTCAAGATTTCCAAGATATTGTCAAAACTCCACATAAACATACTAACCATAAACTTAATAAAGCAAAATAAAACACTTGATTGCCACATTAACTTATCCAACAAATTAAATTCTTTAACATAAAGTAAATTTCTGGGAAACATCACCATCATTAACCCAGTGGCTCTGGTTCTAAGCCATCAGCTAATTCTACCAAGTCTACCATAAAACTTCTCATCAACTCTTTTTACTATCATCACAATCTCTTAAGCTATCAACAGTGTCTCTTCTGAAATTACAGAATTAGATTCATTGCTGCTGTCTAGCTCTTATCCTGTCAACTATATATTGCCCTCCTCATTCAAAACATAAGTTAAATCAAATTACTTCCAATTCCAAAACCACAGAAAGAGTTCCTATCTATTACAGTATAAAATGCTACCTTAAAACCACATCCTGGGGCCCAGCATGGTCAGCTCCAGCTCCAGCTATTCCAGCCAGCGGAGAAATGGGTCAGTGAACAAAAGATCTTTCTGTCTCACCATCCTTCTGTAAATCTGACTTTCCCATAAAACTAAATAAACTTTTACAAAAAAAAAAAAACAAAAAAACTACATTCTGAAATGTCCAGTCCCCACTATTGTCCATTTCTCCTCTATTAGGCCACTTCAATTGCATGGGTTCAGTTATTTATCCAAACAAAAACAAAAAACAAACAAGTGAGCATCATCAGCAAGAACAACAAACAGTTCAGGCATGCTTCTTAGTTTTGAACTTGTCTTTTCCTACTGCTTAAAACAGCTATTCCCTTCATACCCTGCTTTGTAACTCTCTCACTTCATTTAATTCTCAGTGAAATTGATAAATATTCAGAAAGGCCTTCTCTATTTAAATGTGTCAAGGTTCCATCTGGAAAAATGCATCAAGCATAAGATTTTTATATGAAGTTTTAACAAACTGATCACTTACAGGAGTGTAGATAATGTAATGGATCTGGAGGAATGAGAACACAGAGTTAGGAGGAGATGAAAAGTTGTTACCATTCCTAAACCTAAAGTAAGTGCAAAAATAATGTCAAAACTCTTGTAAGAGGTACACACAAATTATTAGCCTTTAGAAACACTCTTCACTCAGAGGGAGCTAAATAAATATCTGTTGAATGGATGAATAAAGCATGTTACAACTTTCTCATACACAGGAAGTTGAGAGAGTATCTGATGAAATATCTTTTTTTAAAAAATAATGTGTCATTTTGAAACTGTGACTCAAGGCAATAGTGTTAGCATAATTTTTTTAAAAAAATTGGCTGAGTGAACTCATGAATGACTTGGCCACTTTCACACAGCTAGTAAGTGAATGAAAAAAAAGTTGAAGTCCCAACTGTCCTAACCCCAATCCCAAAATACTTTCTGTTCTGCAATACATGAATAATGAGAAATGTCCCTAAAGGATAGAGCCCTGGATTCTGCCTCTTCTCATCTTGAAACAATACAGTCTATGTACTCATGGGTCCTGCTTTAAGAAGAAAATACAAATGATTCTATAAAAATAAATAATAAGTTTGTCTTTTGAAATGCCTCAGTACTTTTGAGATTAATAACCTGATATCTCATTCATGGTACAATGTGTCAATCTATGCTTGGAAACTTTACCAAACACAAGAGCCTATAATTTATAAGCAATACGCATGCATTAAACTACAAAATCAGTATTTAGTTTTCATAATATCTTGTAAATTCAGAGTGCTGAAAATGAGTAGGAGAATATGATACTTTGTAAAAATTCAGTTTTGAATATAATGTTTAATGGACAGAACCTAGTTCCTTCAAGCAATACTTCAAGTAAGGAAGCTGAGTTTACTAATGAGACATTTTCCCCACTTGCCAGACTTAGTCTATTAGTGTTTCCTTGGCAACTTTGCGGGGTAAATTTCTGAGGAGGCAGACATGAAGCAAGAAACACACAAATCAACAGTATAAACCTATCCTGTGTAAGTCACAAGGAATCCTGTTGTCATGTTTTTTATGGGCAATGCCTTTTAGTCATTTACTTTGAGAAAATTTTTCTCAAATATACATTTTAAATTAATTTCTTAAAAAATCTAATGGTATAAGTTATGACTGAAGCAGTGCAGTTCCTAGCATAATGGATTAATCCAAGCCACAGCTTGCATTGCTATCAGCCTGGTAGGCAGTCAAAATGACAAAGGCCATCTAGTCAACACACACATGCTGTATACATAACAAGCCTAAGACACTACAGCAAACCCAGGATATGTAATCTGGAGGCTACGATATACTCAGACTTTGATTTTTTTTCAGTTTAGAAACTGAAAAATCTGTGCAATGATATGAGGAAGAATGCAGAGGAAATAAGTGCTAAAATGCTCAGATACAGAGATAACGGTGGTAAATTTAGGCTGACCATAAATTTGAGCTGTCAGGCTTTCAAAATTAAATTTTAATCACTTTGTTTATTTAAGGATATATTTGAAATGAAAGGGAGGGAGAGAGGAAAAAGGAGGAATAAAAAGAGGGAAGGAGGAAGAAATGGAAAAGAAGAGGATAAGGAGACGGAGGGAGGGGAAGGGGAAGGAGAGAGAAGAAAAGGGAACAAGGAGATCGTGAAAGAGAGAAGGAAGGAGGGCAGGAGATTGAGAGGGAGAGTAGTGAGAGTTTAGGTGCGAGAGAGAGATGGAGAGAAGAGAAAGGAGGGAGGGAAGGAGAGAGAGAGGGAGCAAGGCAGAGAGACAAGGAGGGTGAGACAAGGAGAGAGGGATCGGGCAGAGAGAGGAAAAAGGAGGGTAACGGAGATAAAGGGAAGGAGACAGGGAGAAAACAAGAGAGATGAAGGAGAGGGAGAAAGGAGAGAGAGGAGGGAAGGAAAGGGAGGGTGGGAGAGGCTGGGTAAGAGAAGGAGAGAGGAAAGAGAGACAAAACCAAAGGGAGGAAAGGAGAGAGTGTAATAGCAAGAGTGGAGGGAGATGGGGAGGGAGTGAGCCAGGGAGGAAACAAGACAAAGGGAGGGAAAGAAAGAGAAAGAGAGGGAGAAGGAGAAAGGGAAGGAGGGAGGGGGAAAGGGAATGAGAAAGGGAAAAGCAGGGAAGGACAGAGAGAGCAGGAAGGAGAGAAGGAACGGAGGAGAGGGAGAAGGAGGAGGCAGCTCTTCCATTGCTGGATCACTCCGCAAATGATCACAACAGGGCTTTGCCGGAATGAAGCCAGTATCCGGTAACTCCACGTGGAACTCTCATGAGTGACACTGGCCTAAGATTTTGAGTCCTCTATTTCCATGTTGGAAGTGGATATGCCTGAACACAACACATCCAACACAACCATGGATTATGGCACAGTCGAGGGCAGTTTAACTCACTGCACCACAAAGCAAATATCCCAGAATTTATATATATATGAAAATCATATGTGTGTGTGTGTGTATATATATATATATATATAAAATGTACATGAAAATCAGGTACACAGAGAGGAGGAGAGACAGAGAGGAAGATCTTCTATCTACTGACTCACTCCCCAAGTAACTGCAATGGCTGGGGCTCATCCTATTTGAAGCCAGGAGCCAGGAGCTTCATCCAGGTCTCCCATGCGGATGCAAGGTCCCAAGGCCTTGGGCTGTCCTTGACTGCTTTCCCAGGCCACAAGCAGAGAGTTGGATGGGAAGCAGTTTAAAGTGCACACTTTATAACTTTAGTGGTGAACTTGGATAGGTAGCACAACAACTAACATTTATTGAGTACAACACAATATGTTAAAGAGCTCTGTTGTATCCTTAAGTGACACTGTGACTTGCTTAGCTGCTTTTTGTTTCTACTCTTTTCAAGATAATGAAACTTGGTAAGAGTTGAAATAACTTGACAGAGATAACACAGCTATCATTGAAATTCAAGCACACTGACCAGATGTAATGGCTTTTAACAACTAACGTTATCTTGAACAAAATGAAGTGAGGGAAAAAAATGAGGAGGACCTCTTCGTATGCCACGTAAAGGCTCTGGGAAAAAAAAAAAACAAACACTTGTTCAATATTTGAAAGTGAAGCAAATTTTAAGCAGAATCTTTATGGAGGCTGATGTACTCTGATGAAAAAATAAATATCTTTGATTATTCCATTGTAAGATTTAATAACATCAGATTTGGCCAAAAGGTAACATTTCATATATTTTAGACCTATTTAACATTTTGAAATATTATTTGAAATGTCAAACATACAGAATAGGAGAATTATTGTGTCAGCAGTGCATAGGATAGGGTTTTCTGGTTAAAGTGTCAGTTCAAGTTCTCATTTTTTCCGTTGAGCTCTTCATCTTGTATGACCCATTTTTGAAACATTTATTAGCCATTTAACTTTTTAAAAAATTTAATTGACATACAGAGAGAGAGAGAAAGAGGTGGGGGGAGGTAGGGGTAGAAAGAGATTTTCCATCAGCTAGTTCATTCCTAAACAGCAAGGGCGGAGTAACCAGAAAGCCACGGCCAGGAGCCCAGCACAGGTATCTCACACGGGTGCGTGCGAGGACCCAAGGTATCAACACTTGCTCTTTACAAAGGTTCACAGTAGCAGGAAGACAGACTTGGATATGGAAGAGTCACCTCATAGCAACAATGAGGATCTGATAGCTGTGACAGCTTTTCTAACTCAGCAGAAATACTATGGGTGCTCATGTGATACGGTGTCAACATGCTATTTTAGAGTGCTGGTTTGAGTCCCAGCCACTTTATGATCCAGCTCCAGGAAGTCTTCCTAGGAAGAGAATACTGGTTGGATCAGAAACTCTGACTGCTGCCATCCATGTATATACCTGTGGTTTCTTGGTTTAGACTTGACCAGCCTAAGCCAGCGTAGCTATTGGGGGAGTGAACTAGCAGATGAAAGATTTTTCTCTTCTCTCTCTCTGCATTCCTCACTCCCTTTCATTCTGTCACATACATATTTAAGTATATATGTAATTATACATATATAAATTTAAATAGATGATGTACAGGAGGGCAGTCACCATCTCCCTAGTTCAGTTTCATGCTTGCAAAATAAAGAACACATGTAAGAATAGATACTTTAGTAATCACAGTTGACTTGTTTGCATACTTGCTGCATGACCTTGGGGAAACTGTGTGTTGTTCTTTATATAAAATAAAGCAATATATGTTCTAATGCATAATCTGAGAAGATTTTGAAATGTTAATGTTAGTTAGTAATTATTAAAATTATCATAATTTACAAAGCAATACATGTCGATAGCTTCTACTACATTATCAATGAATATAAGCTGTTGTTTTCCTTGGACTAAGTGAAAGGGCAAGCGGGAGATTAAGATTCTTCAGTGATAATCTCCCCATTAAGACTCCAACTGGAAGAGCTACTAATGTATGATACCATCTCGACAAGAATTAAGATCAGGCGAGACAATACAGAGACTGACACTAAAATTATTCATGGAATTTCACATATAAATATATAGTTTCCACATATGTACAGTAGAGATAGGCAATGTAAAACCAGGCATTCACCATGCTATATGCAATTAAGTCTCTGACATAGAGATATAAATCTTTGATTTTTTTTGACATGTTGAGATACTAAAATTCCCACAGAAGTGGAGGAGATGGTGTAGCTTCACCCCAAGGGCAGTCGCCCATGGCCCTGGCTGTACCTTGCCTCCCCCTCCTCTAAGTCAGCCTGAACTGGGGGGCCTCAGTCCCCTATTTCGCCTTCCTCTGGGCCTATCTCTCCCTGTTTTGCTCCTTCTGGGAACTTCTTACCCCTAATTCCATCCTCCAAAGTTTTCTGCTCTTTTCCATCTCTTAAAAATTGCAACTCTGTAACTGTTGCATCTTAAAGCAATTTGGCCTTTTGCTCTACAGGTAAGTCAGTGTAAGGCAGAATTTATTTGTGAACTGAAAGCAAGAACATGGAGTTTTATGCAATATCTGTAAGTTTCTGTTTATAAAGTAGATGTTTATAATTACAGACATTTCTAGTAAAGATGATTTTGACTACTACATATCTTTCCCTGACTGAATTTAGGTATTTGGTCAAAAAGGATAAATAGTCTTTTAAGGTAACCATGAAAAGTTTATAGGAATGAAGATGAGCAAGCTTTCAAACTCCAATTCACACTTTCAAAAAAGTTTGGTATGGGATGTAGCTAAATATTAAGTATGTCTTCTCATATGCTCATTATAAAATCACAACAGGGAGGAGTTGAACAGAGTCAGAGGGAGAGGTGAGAGCTTGAAAAAATAGCAAATAGCAAGACTATCAACCACTGAGCCATGAGAATCTTTCAGAAGGAAGCATAATATGAAATTAAAGGAGTTTCAAAAAAAAATTCCCATGGTATTGCTACTTCCATTTGAGAAAAAAATCAAGTTCTAAATCACAAGTGGATTTAAAAACTCGTTTTCTATTTCTTAGTTCAGTTTTTGAAGCTATGAGTATTGTTCATAATGGTAATAATAAATAGCAATGGGATTTTATCATTCCTCTATTTTTTCTGAGTAGCTTCATTTTGGTTGGTGCTATGAGAATTTTGATGTGAATCAATGTTTGCAGTATCAATATCATATTCTCAAAATACTATCAAATGACTGGAAATGGAACTGACTGCAATCAGGGTATAACATGTGCTGATGTTATGCTAGCAGCATAATTCAGATTGCAGCATAATGCACTTACTGCACAGCATAAAATTGGATATTTAGAGCCAATGACTATTCAGTTTATATTCTATATTTGGTCTTATTTTCCAGTATTTATCCAATCAATTCCCTCTCGCAAAAAAAGAAATCAAAATAGAGACTGGACGTCTTTAATGTTTTATTTCACTGACAGGTTTTTATTTTTATATTCAGATTTTTCCCTTCCTGAATATTTCCACAGCATTTATCATTATTTATTCTCCTGCCCACAAGTAATTGATATTCAATATGATCAAGTAATAATTCTAAAATGCCTTGAAAGCTGACCCTTTGAGGTTACTATGGTGCTCATGAAATTTGGACATTTTTGTTGCTAGAAATTAACCAGACAGGAAATTCTTATCTTACACAGAACACTGTTTACTGAAATTGTTGTTAAGCAAAAACTGTCTTATATGTCAGTGTTCCTATGCCCAACCAGCTGATGTGCAAAGGCAAAAGTGTGGCTCTAGCAGCTCTGACACACTGGGTAAATACAGCACCATTCAAACAAGGGCTATCTGAAGTCCCAGCTTAATGACAAAGTGTTCATTCCTTTGCTCCCAGCATTTCCCAAATGATGTCAATCATGAATCCATAATGCAACAGCGATATGTAATCCAATATCGAGATGGAAATCATTCAGTGACCAGCATGTTCACATTCTTAAACAACTGATACTGTCAATGCAATCTCATTATCATCTGGATAAGAACGATCTTCATGCATACTAGAATACATTTGCCTTTAAGAACGTTTGGCATTGGGCCTTGTGGCTCAAGTCCTTGCCTTGCATGTGCTAGGATCCCATAGAAGCACCACTTTTGTTGTTGTTGTTTTAAGGTTTATTTTCTTTTTATTACAAGGTCAGATATACATAGAGGAGGAGAGACTGAGAGGAAGATCTTTCATCCACTGACTCACTCCCCAGGTGATCACAACAGCCAGTACTGTGTGGATCCGAAGCCAGGAGCCAGGAACTTCCTCCAGGTTTCCCACGAAGTGAAAGGTCCCAAGGCTTTGGGCCATCCTTGATTGCGATCTCAGGCCACAATCAGGGTGCTAGATGGGAAGCTGGGCTGGCAGGATTAGAACCAGTGCCCATATGGGATCCCAGAGCGTTCAAACAAAGGACCTTAGCCGCTAGGTAACCTCACCAATCCAGGTGCCTGTTTTATTCTCAGCAGCTCCACTTCCCATCCAGTTCCCTGCTTGTGGACTTGGAAAGCAATTGAGGACAGGCCAAAGTCTTGGGCCCCTGCACCCATGTGGGAGACCCGAAAGAAGTTCCTGGCTTCTGGCTTCGGATAGGCTAAGCTCCGGCCATGGTCACCTGGGGAGTGAATCATCGAATGAAGATCTTCCTGTCTCTCCCACTCTCTGTATATCTGACTTTGCAGTAAATATAAAGAAATCTTAAAAAAAATGTTTGGCATCTCTAGACACGGGCAGAAAAGTTTCTGTCACTATCTACCCAACACACACATACATACATACACACACACACTCCTGTGCATTTGGGTCGCAAGAAGGTGCGCATCCTGGAAGGTTTATGCAACCTAACCACAGGTGAACTGGTTAGAATCCTAAGGAGTGAGGAGTGCATGAATTTCTTGTTGCTACCATAAAAAAGTACTACAAATTCATGATTTGTAACAGCACAAAATCATTCTTTCATAGTTTTGTGAGTCATCACATAAACACTAAGAATTTAACAGGACTAACTCTAACCCTAACACTTCTTGATGTTTGAAGGGCGAATCCATTCCCTTGCCTTTTCCAAATTTGAGAGGTTGTCCTCATTTCTTAGGTCATGCTTCATCTTTAAAGAGCATCAGTCCAGCCTCTAGCACCATATTTACTTCTCCTTTTCATAAAGCTAGCCAATTTGACTATTTTACAACACTTAAGATTACACTGGACCCACCCAGGTAATTCAGCATCATCTCTACATCTCATAAACTCCAACTGCATCACATCTGTAAAGTCCCTTTTTCTGTGTAACTTGTCACAGAGTATGAGAAAGAAGATGTGGATATATTTGGAGGTCATTATCCAGCCCAACATGAGCAAAAATAAAAATCTGACCCAAAATACTCCTGGTGTGAATTACAGAAGCTATAATAATACCTCAGGTTAAAAATATAATGAAATTCTCTTGGCTATTCACCCAGAGTGTCTGCTCCATGTAGGGAATACTGTTACGTATCGTCACTGCACACACACTCACACATAGCCTTGCATTATCATTCTATATGTTTTTTTTTTCTATTTAAATTCTAGTGCCTTTCACAGATGCTTACTAGATTTTGCAGATTATCAACAAATACACTGATTAAAAAAAATAAAAGCACCAGAAGGGACTAACAC
Source organism: Ochotona curzoniae (assembly GCF_017591425.1). Taxonomy (NCBI): domain Eukaryota; kingdom Metazoa; phylum Chordata; class Mammalia; order Lagomorpha; family Ochotonidae; genus Ochotona; species Ochotona curzoniae. The sequence goes on along the minus strand of NW_024464920.1, from coordinate 19,676,270 downwards.
CTTGAAGTGGTAGGGTAAAACTCTGCCTGTGGTGCTGGCATTCAACATGGGCACCGATTTATGTTCTGGCTGCTCCACTTCCTAAAATGCTCCCTGCTTATGGCCTGGGAAAACAGCAGAGGATAGTTCAATTCCTTGGTTTCTTCTTTCATGTGGATCTCCAGAAGAGGGCCCTAACACCTGCTTTTGAATTGGCTCAGCTCCAAAACTGCAGTTATTTGTGGAGTGAACCAACAGGTGCAAGACCGTCTCTTTCTGTCTCTTGTCACTCTAAGTCTGCCTTTCAAATAAAAATATAATCTTTCTTAAAAGTCCCCAAAACATGGAAAGACGTTCAGAATAATTTGTTCTCAAAGAGGTAGATGTAAATTCTACTTAAGAACTGTTTCAAAAAGTATTTCTTCCGAGCACCTGAAATATTCTTCTGTTGTTCTAAAGCCCTGAAACCTTAGACATATTTACAAGATAACACATTATTTCAGTTAGTCAGCAAAACTATTAAAGAATCTTCCTGATAGTAAGCTGTATCCCTGTAATATCAGAAGAAAATACATTAAGTTACATTCGTTCTTTTATTGTCCAGGTGCATGTGCCAAATCCCTTTTAATTTCAGAATTGCTTTAAATTTCAAAAGGAAATCACATGCTGGTAATATGAACCATTCCCATATACCTCTCTCCTTATTTCCCCTAGTATCTCATGAAGCATACTGTCAGAAATTCAACAAGAATCTATTGATGAGTAAAAGTAAAATAATAATAATAATAATAATAATAATAAGCTGTAACCAGCCACAAAAAAACAATATTCTTTAAAATTTCTTAGGAAATCACACAAGACTTGCAAAGAGTCTGTAAGGATCTAGCCAACTAATATTTATGACCTTGTAAAAATCCTTCACATTGCTGAGAAAAGAGGGAGGCATTAACCTGATATCCTGGTGGTGGGAATGTACACTGGTGAAATCATTATGGAAAATAGCTTGGTGATTCCACAGAAATCTGGTAATAGATCATATGACCCAGAAAATTCAATTTTGGGAATTAACCCAACTTAAATCTAATCACAATATCAAAGAATTACCTGTACTCCCATGTTTATTGCAGCACAATTCATAATTGCTAAAATATGGAATCAATCCATATGTCCATCAACTGATAATTGGATAAAGAAAATGTGTTAGATGTTGCTATAGAATACTATTCAGCTATAAAAAGAATGAAATCCTGTATTTTGCAACAAAATGAATGCAACTGGAAACCATTACACTTAGTGAAATAAGCCATTCCCCAATAGACAAATATCATGATTCATGGCAGTTAATATACAGAGTACAAAAGATATAATCCATGAGCAAAACTGACCTATTGAGATTTTATTTTTATAGCTCTTGTCTATATTATTTGGGAATGGTGAACAGTGCTGTGTTTTGGTGAATTTAATATAGATAGATAAATACATACATACATACACGCTATTTGTTGACTATTTTACCTAGTATAGAGTTAAGATTGTGATTACAAAGTAAAGCAAAAATGTGTCATTGTAAATTTTTAAATTTAAAAAAAAAAACAACAAGAAAGGCGGAAGTAGGGCGGGAGCATAGGCAGAAAGGGGAGTTGGCTGGAAAGTACTGTCATGCTTCGCACTCTATGCTTATGAGGTATATGAAATTTGTTTACTTTTTTAAAGATTTATTTTTTTTATTATTTTTTCATTGGAAAGGCGGATATACAGAGAGGAGAGACAGAGAGGAAGATCTTCCGTCCGATGATTCACTCCCCAAGTGAGCGCAACGGGCCAATACTATGCCGATCCGAAGCCAGGAGCCTCTTCTGGGTCTCCCACGCGGGTGCAGGTTCCCAAAGCTTTGGGCCGTCCTCGACTGCTTTCCCAGGCCACAAGCAGGGAGCTGGAAGGGAAGCGGGGCTGCCGGGATTAGAACCGGCGCCCATATGGGATCCCGGGCGTGCAAGGCGAGGACCTTTAACCACTTGCGCCACCGCGCCGGGCCCGAAATTTGTTTACTTTTTATGAATAAATATAAAAATGACAACATAGAAAAGTGATTAAATATCTCTTATGAGACTAGATTATGGAAGATGGTTAATGACTCTCCCATGGCCCCTCACCAAACCCCAAATCTACCTTAGAGAAGTGGCTATGTTATGAGTGACCCTACAACGTGATCAATGTGACATGAAATTATTTTTCCATGTCAACAACATGCCAGAACTGAAGTTGGGCAGCTCTGGCTAAATAAATTTCAAAGCTGCTCCTCTGTCAGTTGAGTCTGGGGTGAATCCAGCCCTATCTGATGCTTTGATTACAACAAGCTGAAAGAGCTCGATTCTGAGGCCTCTACCAAACAGCGCAAACTTCAGTTATTTTCAGAGAAAGAACTATTGTTACAAACCAGCAAATTTTAAGGTAATTGCTTCCATAAGAATTATACATTTCAACTCTAACATCCAATTTTCTATATTCATTCTAGAAATGCTGATAATAAAATAAAAATAGTTCATAGGGTGTATCTTTTTATATCAATGAATCCATTTAAGAAAACCCAAACTTTCCTTGTTCTGGTTTTTATTTTTTATGCAACTCTATATTTAGAAAAGCAAAACACAGGGAGAAATCATGAGCCGATCCATCACGTCCTTCGTTAACAGTTGTAAGTCGAATCATGAAAACTGGCATGTACAAGCTAAAATATATTTCCTCCCACACATATTTCTACTTTCTTAATTAGTTCTGAACATAGAAGAATCATTAAAATTTTTTACAAAAACATTTTCTGTGGTGATAACTGCAAGATATACTCAAACCACACATAACTATATGCTGGGATATGAGATCTTTTTTTTCTTTTAAGTAACTTCAATTATGTATGAATAGCTTGGTCAAGTTGAGAAGAATGCTCAGAAAGCACTGCCATTTTTGGCTACTGGATATAATGTCGCAGTAGATGACTCATACGTTTTCTAAACCTGAGGTACTTCATAACAGATTAAAAACCTTTCCCACTCAACGTCTCTGATCACATCATGAAGATATCCATCAATTCATTCCTACCTAGTACATTAGCATTGTAAAAGGCACAATGTTCTTCTCTTTATGAATATATGCAAAAGGATCAGTCTCATTTCATCCAGGAAAACATTAGCCCAAAATACCAATTTCCAACTTACTGTTATCCTCAAATGATCACCACTCTACGCATTAGTTTCTGCTTTTTCCAGTTGGTTTTGAATCTCATATTTCCCAACTCCAATTTCCTCAGGCAACTCCATGGCCTCATTCTTTAGTTTCCAGGTCTAAGTTATGTAACTGTCTGAATAAGCAGGGTCCCCCAAAATGACATATTTATGCAAAACTTAGCAATTGGTAAGGAAAACTTAGAATAAGCTTAGAAAATCAGTAAGGAAGCTAATTTAATAACAATATACTGCAATTTTGTGTGACATGGCTTAGTGTTGGAATGAATCCATAGGATTTAGTAAAGAATTTGGACTTTGGAGAGAGAAGGCCTGGGTTTGAACTTGAACTCTGTCGCTGAGCTATTACATAATCTTAGGTTAGTTATTACGGGTTATGTTCTTTATTACCCACATAGAAAGTTAAGGTAAGAGTTGCACCTGCCTCAGGAGGTTGCTAGCAGGTCAATGTGTGCACAAGGTAAACACAAATAAGGCTTAGCTGGTGGTAACATGAGGAGTAAGAGTTGTATTCATAGATATTGCAACATTGTTTGGATGTGCTATGGTTAAATTAGGATCCACATACTAGAAGGGGAAAAAAATAGGCCTGTCAGTTCCTCCAAGTCTGTGGCTTCAAACTCTTCACTGTCATCATCCAATTATGAAGGATGTGGTAGCATAACTTTCTCAGAAGATATTATGGGTGAATGAATTGCAGGAGAAAAAAAAACAGCATACTGGGCATTTGCATATTTTTGACCCAAAAAATTCATGAGGCAACCTGATCTTGCTTATGAAACAAGCATATAAGCCAAAAGTTAACAGAACCCACAATGCTTTCACAGATTTAACAGAAACCTAAATAAACTTTGTCTCTTGAACTACACATATATTTCATGCACTTGGTAAAACTTTTGGTTCATAGAATGTTATTATTTTGTTTTTAATGATTCAGAAGTATTTTTCCATTTCAGTGTATTTTTTGAGACACACAGAGCAAGAGAGTGTGCTCTCATTTGCATTTCCAAAATGCCTACAATGACTGGGGTTTGGCCAGACAGACGGATGAGCAGAGAACCTCACCAGGTCTCTCCCCGCTAGGAGGGACCCAGCTGCTGGGGCAATCCTCTCATCTCCCAGGGTGGGCTTTGGCAGGAACTGAGAGCAGAGCTGGCACTCTGATGAAGGTACTCAAGCTGCATTTGAATGACTAGAAAAAAAATATCAGCTAGAGGAATTGATTTTTTTTTAAATTTAGCAGTTTCTTAAGATGTAGCACAAATTCATCACTCAGTAAATGGACTAAAGATTTTATGGACACTTTTTTGAAGACATGCAATACAGAAGTTAACCTATTAAGTGGGATCCAGTTAGCCTGGCCTATATGATCTCCTGCTATGATTTTCTCCACTAGATGAAATGATTTTCTTTAGCCTTAAAACTCACAAACTTGAAAGGAAATAATCCTATCTTATGACCTTAAATTTTTTTTCTATTCAGAAACGAGATATTTTTTGCATATTAAAGTAACACAACTTAATCTTAAACTGGGTTTGTTACAAATCCATGATCTTTTTCTTGTTGTTGTTGTTCTATGTAGATCAGAGCTACAATGCTTAAAAGGTGGTAAGGACTACTAAAATATGTAGATGGTCATGAACTTCTAAATTTTGCTTAATTAGTGTGTTATAATCATGTAATAAGTTAAACACAAGATGTAAAACATCTCCCCTTTCAGCTGGCAAATCTTACCAAAGTGTACACTCTTCAAGTAATAACCTCTTGAGCCCTTAAAGATTGTTCTAATTTTTAAAAAATGTTACATAGTAACATAAGTTACAGAACATTATGGTGTGCTATTTAAAACTGATTTATAAAATAAAGTTGTCCTTACAATATATGCAATTGAATGTGAACAGACACATTCAATTAAATTGGGAAAGGAAATGCCTGTGTAATTGAGTCACACTTCCATTTATGAAAATACTTTGCGACCATTCAGCTGAAAAATCTATACATGAATATGTCAAATTATTAGACTTATATTTACAATGTTTCAAATAGGATCATTGACATGCTTTAGTAATCATATGTCTTGAGGTAGTAGCTCTGTGAATGAAAAGATACATTTCTAGAAAAATATATTTGTGGTAGACAAGGTATGAGCATGTTCGCAGGCTGTATGTAGGCAATAGACCTTAATAAAGAAGGAAATGGGGAAATAAAAATATTGTTAGGCATCCCCTAAGTTAACTACAATTGGGCTCACTAAGTCTCACCCACTGTTGTAAGCCAGTATTAATAAACTTAAACTTCAAAACTAAAATTATTCATAAATTCTTAATTGTTTAATCTTCATACTACCTTTATAAAACAAATATTATCATCTTTTTCATCCAACAGGAATCTTATTCATACAGAAGCAAAGAAATACAGTATACTACTAGTGTTACCCCTGTGGACTCATTAATCAAGGGATGAATGACAAAAAATATTGGGTGTTTAGAATGACTTAAAAATACAGAAATAATCAAAAAGCACCCTCAATGCAGTCTGGAGGACAATAAAGATAGTGAACAAGGGCAAGGAACAAAAACAACCTTTCAGGCAAAATAGAGCAGTTAGGTACAGAAATTTAATGACAGGGTGATGTTTGCACAGGAATAAATTTTACCAAGAAACTTGTAGAGTTTGCAATATGAAAATCAATAGCACATCAATAAGACTCACTCACAAAGGTGAATAAAAGGTTGGGACATGGAACCAGAACATGGAAAAGCAGCTTCCCCTGTAAGAATTCTGAACACACAAAGGTGGACATGGTTTTATGAATCACAGAGCAGATTCTAGAGTAGAGTAGCTGCCTCCCGCATATAGATTAGGTAGCCAATTATTCAAACATCATTGAAATCTCATTTCTGCTATCTGTGAAATGAGGCCTTTCCCACTGCACAGAATTATTGCGAGATGAAGGAAATGCAAGGAAAGTGGTTAATGTGTCTCATATTTAGTCACTAACAGCAAAATTCATCTATTACTAAGTGTGCCTGCTGTAGGTGCGGCCATGACCACGCTCTATAGGCACTGAAAAGAGACAATGCCAAATGATTCACAGATTCAGAAGAGCATCATCTCAAAAGTGCCACAAGAGGCTAAAATCTGTGAGGTCATCTATCCGCACCATTTTTCCACTTCTCCAAGGCAGCTGGAATTAGGAGCATTTGCTTCATGTCAAACTGCCTGGGTTCAATCCTGGCTTTGAAGCTCTGTAACTTCCTTACAGAGTTCAGCTTACTGAACTTCCTTAATCTCCAAAGTGAAGGAAAAGTAATAGTGGACTAAGTGGGTCATTACATTTAAATGGCACATTTTACATTAAGCACTCAGAATAGTTTATGAAACAGTTAGTGCTCAATAAATAAAAGTCAATCATTACATCTTGTTGCCCCATTTTTTAGTTTTATTATTAAATATTACAAATTTTCAGTATAACAGTTTCAAAAGGTGATTGTTAATTATGAGTCATTTTATAAAGCATATACTTATTCTTTTGTAAACTCTAAACACTTATTTTTTCTCATTTCAATTAACCCCAAAAAGGAGAGATTGTATCTTTTATAATAAGATAAAGAGTCGAAAGGAACACATTGGAAGTTTAGCATTATTAGTGCTGAATAAATGAAAAAGAAACAGCAGTGACTAGACTGGCACCTGCAATCATGAGAAAAAAAAAGTATGAAAAGCAAGCAGGCATTTCTTATCACTTACTCTTAGCACCTGGCTGTTGAGTACGAGTAAGAAAAAAAAAAATAGGGCAGTTGGTAAAAACCCAATACATATAGACCCTCTCAGGAACAACCCTGCCAAAAATGGTACTAAGGCTGTTTTTATTTAGTGTCCACACTCTGGCTCTGACTTTGCTATCTGATGTTGATTTATACACACAGTCCTTCAAAATAAAAATTTACTGTAGCATTTTCTAAACTCAATGCATATTTACTTGGATTTACAATGTCTCTTTACAATGTCTCTTTCCCTAGCTGTTACTTTATGTGTCTACAACCCTTGGCATCCATGTGTTCATATTTTCTCTTCTGGTTACTCAGTGAGGTTCAATCTGATCCAAATCCTACCACTCCAAGGAAACCAAACTTGCTGACACCACCAGATGAGTTATATCATTTTTAGCAGATGTCAAAGACATTCCCTGGAGTTGTCTATACCCTCCCTTTTTGAAAAAATCATTGGGATTTATGGCTTATTAAAAATTCTAGAATATGTTACTAAAGGTTTAGGGGCAGCAGAAGGCTCTGGTGCACATGGTTGTTTTTACTCCTGCTTCTCCGGTTTCTCTTACTCAAACAAAAATTTAAACGGTTGTTATGGTCTGAATATTCATATCTTCTAAAATTCAGCTGAAGCCTAGAATGCTAATGTGACCATAGCAGAAGGTGGGGGCCCTTGGGAGGTAATTACCTATAGTTGAGGTTAAGACAAGATAGAAACAAAACTTCTTAAAAATCAACAAGTCCCCCACATCCAATACACACATGCACGTGTGCGCGCACACACACACACACACACACACACACACATCTCTGACATATGTCCATCTCCTGAGCGGACTATCCATCCAACTTCAAGCCAACTAGGTGAAAGTTTTTGGACATTAATGAAAAAGACTTCATGTTGCCATGTTAAGGACTTCCCCAACCCGTACTTGTGCCCAAAATAGCCTACTGTGACCAATATGTGCATTCAAACAGATATACAACAAAACCATTGCCTGTACATAAAATCCATATGGATTCAAAGGAAGGTGCCACAAGCCAAAGAGAAGTCCTCATGCTCCCACAGGCATGTAAAAGCACCTGCTCACTCCCATCGGAGAACCTCCTTGTGGAACTCCTTCCTCTATTCTGTTCATAAATCCCTAATAAACCTTGTCCAGGTTGTACTCTGGATTGTTGTCAACTGCTATTTAGAAGTGAGTCAAGGATCATGAGTTCAGTACTTAACCCATGAGGGTGGAGTCCCAGTAATGAGATTAACGTCCATATAGGACGAAGCAACAGAGCTGCTTTTCTCCATGATATGTAGGATCAGCCAAGAAGGCAGCTCCAAGCAGGCCAAAAAGGGAGCTCTTGCCATGAATGGAATCGGTCAGTACCTTGAGAACATATATAATGTTAAAACCACAACATTTTGTTGTGCGGCATGAGCTGAGCTAACATGCTCATATTCCTAGCATGCATCCCTTCTGTATACTGCATTTCTGAGGGTTTTTATGCTTTTCCATAACTATAAAGTCTACTTACCAACACTGAGTTCCAAAAGTGTCTTACACATTCTCCTGAGTTCCAGAAATGCATAATGAGCTATTTAACTTCAGTCTCTCACCAACAATTCAAATTCTGTAAGTTTAAGAATTACTATTTTTTTTTTTTTTTTGCTGTTCTTTAGTTTTTTCTATCTTGCCATTCAGGAAACAAAAACAGCCACCAAATTGCTGAAGACAGCTTGCTACTTTGCTCAATTTTTCACTTTTTCATGGCGCCCACATCTTATTCCTCAATACATCTTCCCCCAGTTGCTTGAAAATATGGCATCTTCTCTTCATCCAAATGACTGAAAATGTGATTCAAACCAGCATGCTCTATCATAGGAATTCCTAAATATACTCCTGGCTATTACTCTGTTTATCCTCTTGCTTTCTCCTCCACTGACTTCTGCAGAATATTTGCTAAATATGAATCATGCCCTTAATTACCTAAAACCTTTTAAGTAAAACTCAAATTCTTTGTAAAATTGAAATCCTTTGATGTGCTTTACAAATCCCAAGAGAATATCAAATCCGACCTGTATCTCCCCTTTCACTCATGCTGCCCCCACTAATTGAGCCCCAGTTGTCCTGGTCATCGTTACACACCTCTGCGCACCAAACAGAATTCCCACCTATTATGTCCTCTTTCTCTTGATATTAATGCAGTACTGCTTTCTAATTTCTTCATACCACATTTTTAAGAACTCATCTGGAAAGCATAGTTGAACAGAGGGAGGGAGGGAAGGAAGGAGGGAGGGAGGGAGGGAGCAAGGAAGGAAGGGAGAGGGAGAGAGGAGAGAGCAGAAGAACGGGGGGTGGTGCAGAAAGAGAGGTCTTTCATTTATTCCTTCAGTCCCCAAATGGTGAAATGGCAAAGGCCAGAGCTGTACTGTTCTAAAGCTAGGAGCAGGGAGCCTATTCTTTGTCTCCTATGTGGATGTCAGGACCCAAGCACTTGGGCCTTGTTCTGGGCAGGGAGTACAAGGGGCTTGATTTCAGGTGGAGCACTGGGCCTTGAATTGGGCCATATGCTGCCACAGCTTAGGTCCCCAAATCTCAGTTTAAATGTTGCTTATTCAGAGTCCCTGGTTTTACACCTATGTGGATTTGCTTGCCCTGATCCTTAAACATCTGTTTTTTCATTGGAATAAAAATGCTTATTTTTATATTTGCTAAGTTTATTTCTTACTGTACTACAAACTACATGGGAGTTGTATTTTGTCTTTGTATTCATTAATGTTTTTTCAGTCTCTTATGTATATTTTTCTGAAACTTGCTGTACCCAATATTATGAAAAATGAACTCAAGATAAAAGACACGTGCAACACAGAGTTAAAATAAATAGGCTATTTAAAATGATGCAGTGTAAAACATTACAAGTAGGAGTGAACATGCAGTGTGGCAGTTAAACCAAGACTAGGAAAAACCACATTCCATATCAGAGAGCTTGGTTCAAGTCCTGCTTTTGCTACAATTCAGCTTCCTGAAAATGTGCAGTTTGGATGGAAGCAAATGAAGGCTCAAGTACTTTCATCTCTGCCACCGAATCTGGGTAGACCGAGACTGACTCCTGGGTCACTGGCTTCAGTGCAAACCAGACTGGGCTATTGTGGGCATCTGAACTGCTAACTAGTAGATAAAAGACATTTATCTTCCTGAAATAGCCAATATGTCTTAAAGGAGAACAGTATGTAAATACACAAAACAACATAAGAAGTATGTAAAATGATTTTTTTCTAACAAAGATAACTCTGGAACATTTCCTAGAACTCAATCATAGCAAATGCCTGTTTTTGATGGGGATGACCTTGAGCATTTATGAACACACACCCCCAAGAGTGGACAGTCATGAGGTATGCTGAAATAAATGTCTACAACAGACTTCATCAAAATAGCAAAATCAAAATACCTTATGTGTACATAAGATTCATCTTATGAATTTAAAATAGCCATGAACAAAACTGATTATGAAGTTTTCCTATACATTAAAAAATGTCAAGGAACATGGTACTTTGGAATAGTAACTTTCATATACATATTTATTAAGAACCTATGTGAATTTCACCTACTTATTTTTCATTTTAAAGTGTGATTTATCTGGCAGGTTTTGGTTCAATGGTTAAGGCATCCCTTGGAATATCCATAGTGAGTATTTGACAGACTGGGATCACATCTTGGCTTGGCTTTCGGTTCCAGCTTCCTGTTAATGCACACATCGGAAGTCATCCTGTGGTGATGGTTCAAGCACATGGGCCCTTGACTTTGTCATGGGTGACCCAGATTTATTTTTTGGCTTCTGGCTCTACCTGTCCACCTTGACCATTATGAGCAAATGAGAAATAACAGATGAGAGATCTTGGGTTTTTTTTTAACAGTCTTCTTACCTTTCCAATAAGTGAAATAAGTTAATCTTCAAAATTAAAGAGGGGCTAGAGTTGTGATCTGGCTAGTTAACATGTAGCTTACAATATGGATTTGAGTCTTGCTTATTCTGCTTCCAATATAACTTCCCACTAATGCACCTGTGCAAGCAGATGATCCTGCCCTAAGGACTTCAGTCCCTGCTACACGTGTGCTGGCTACTGGCTTCAAGCTTCAGTCAGCCCAGCCCTGGATGCTGCTGCTATTTGTGGAGTCAAACTATAAACAGAAGACCAAGTCTTTCTGCCTCCATCCCTCTTTCTTCTTTTGAATAAATACATCAATATAAAATAAAAAATGTGACAGAAATGTTAAGCTATATATCTATGTATATACACACAAATGTACGTGTATATGTATATGTGTGTATATACGTATATATATATGAACACATTTCTTTTGTATTGGTCAATGACACTGAAAAACGTATGAAACAAAATAACCCTGATGTTTATGAATGGGCCCCCACACGCATTTAAATTATTTACACATAATGCCTTTCCTTTGAATCTACTGATTTGTAGAAGCACATTTGTATATTCTACGATGAAGGCAAAATCAAAGTAAACATGAGCATATTCATGGTGATTATCTATTTTCTAAATTTTAAGAAATATTGAAACAAAGAAGATGCTGCTAAATTTAAAAACAAGGTGAAAACAACTTATAATATCCCACCAACATCTGCTTGTAAAAATCAAACCAAAGATTTTGGGTATATCACAAACTGCTCCAAAATAAATAGAATTAAAATTTACTTGGAAATCATTCAAAGATGAAAATTTTTCTGAGGTTCATTTGATAAGAGTATTACATATAAAATTAGTTAAAATTTGTTTAAATACATTAGAGGGAAGCAATAGTGATACACAATTACATTAAACTAATTTTTTAATTCCACCAATTCCTGAGAAGTTCCTTAGAAGTAATTTAAGTTCCTTAAAAGTATGCATGATTAGGAGATTGCTGTTAATTTAAGGGATTCTGTTTAAAACTATCTTTAAATGACTGGGAATAATCCAGCTGTTAAAATGCATGAGATTGCACTGTAATAGCACCCTCCACCTCTTAACAAATCAGGCCACAAATACTAATAAACATAATCAGTGGGCCATTGATAGAAGAATTCTGCTAAGTTTGAAAGCTTTACAATGAGCCATAATTCATGAACCCAAATCACTTTTAAATTAAATCACTAGGGAAGGAAAAGGAAGGGCTTGTTTTAGGAAAACAATGCTAAGAGTTCTATCGCAATTTTTATTTGCCAAAGCAAGCTAATTTCAAAGATAAACTAATTTGATTATGTTTAAAAAAAAAAACAAAACGAACTCCTTTCATTCATACACAGCAACAGAATCAAGACCTCTATTTTAACTTACTCCTTACACTCATGACCCCCAGGGCCACTGCACTGCCAGTTTCTGAGAATTTTTCTCCTAGTTTGTATCACACAAGCTTCAGCTCTGCTCCAGTCCTTCAAGCCTCTTCCTGTCTTGGCATCCTTGCCCTTGATGGCATGTCTTTCTAAAAGATTCTGTTCCTCAGTATTCCCATGCTTCCTCCTCCTGTTCTATTTTCAGGTTAAAGACCATCCTGGAGTTTCCATTCTGTGTGCTCCTAATTTCCAGTAATGTAGGAATTATGGATCACAAACATTTGTGTGCTTAATTGTTCAATATCGGGCTTTCAGGATTCTATGCTCTATGAGATCAGATATATATTATCTGGCCCACTTGATAGGGCCTCAGGGCAGGCAGCTAGTTCAGGGTCACAGGTTTAGAAGCCCCAATTCCCCCCTCACCTGTGTGTCAAAGTAAGCTTTACCCCTCACTGCCTGGGACCTACGGGGGTGGTGGTGGTGGTGAACCAGTCCATGTTAAAGCTCACTCGAGTCTGTGTTGAGGGGCCAATCATTCTCTTTGTCTTGCTGTCTGGCTTCCCACCGACGGACTTCGAAGACAGAGGGGAACAATCTCCCTTATCCTTTCCGACTAACTCCCTGAACGTGGCAAATATGTCTGTATTTCTCTTCCTCTGAATAAACCTTACCACTGAGTTGTATTACTGCCTGTACTTACAATACTCTTTAAGTAAGAGCGAAGAACCCAGGAAATAAATTAGTCCCGAACCTAGATCACAACACATCCACTGCCAGAATCAAGCCACTGTTAAAATAATTGATGGCGAATGTACACATATATTCATAAACACAGAGTGCACACCTACACGCATGTAGAGAATGTATGCACACATATAAAAGCATTTACATGCATTCCTGAATGTTCATAGGCAGCCATGCAAATGAAAACCAGATACATGAACACATAGCTGCACATTATACACAGTGATAGACTAACATCTGTATCCTATTTTTTCTGTTACCTGACAACGCATTGTGTTTTAGTGGAAATCTCTTATGCAAGATTTCATGATCCATAAGTTTAAACTTGTGGCACTTTTTTCACAGCCACTGGATTCTCTATCATTTGAATACACCAGATTTTTATCAAATATCCTATTATTCGAGTGTCATTTTCTTTGCTATTATACATGTCATTTATCTCTTTAGAGATTACCCACCTATTTTCTTAGACTGAGTAACTCATTTACAAAAATCAGGCATTTAAAATTCTGGTTTTATTAAAATTAAAATTTTGTCTCATATTGCCATACTAGACTGATGAATATTTTGTTAGTTTCTACTTACATTAATATTTTATACCAGTAACTATGTCTTCACGTTTGTGATGGTACTGAAATGATCAATATTTGCCAAAATCAGGGAGGATATATGATCGTTTTAAAAAATTTTATTATTTGAGAGCATGAGACTTGGAAAAGAGAGAAAGGAAAAGGAGTGAAAGCAGGAACCTCCCACCTATGTTCACCCCAAATTCAACCAGGGCAGGGCCTGGCTGCTTTGAACCTGGGGGTTCAGACTCAGCCTCTCCTAGAGGAAGGAAGGATTCTGCCATGTCACTCACCCTTTGCTCTCGCACGGTGTGAATTAGCAGGAAGCCACAATCGGGAGCCAACCTGGAACATTTAGCCATGAGAGGCAGGCATCTGACCCGCTACCACAAATGAGCAACACATTCTTTTTTTGAAATAAGTTATTACCTTTGTTTCTATTGGATTTATAATATCTACTTATGTATCAGGACTAAAATGTATAATCAGAAACCTCCCATTTATGAATGATTTGTTCCGTTTTTTTTATTATGTATGTTTCCTTGACAATTTTTTTGAAACTTTATTTTTAAATTCCCACATAAAACTTCGTTTTTATGGGTACCTTCTCATATTTCAATATATGTATATATTGCATAATGGTCAAAGCAAAATAAACAGATCTACTCAAATATTTACAATTTAACATCTACAAATTTTACAGTGAAAACACTGAAAATCCTTCTTTCTAGGTTTTTACTTTTTGAAAAATATACAGTGGGTCCGGTGCAATAGCACAGTGGTTAAAGTCCTCATCTTGCATGCCCGAAATCCCATATGGGCACCGGTTCTAATCTAATCCCGGCGGCTCTTCTTCCCATCCAGCTCCCTGCTTGTGGCCTGGGAAAGCAGTCAAGGATGGCCCAAAGCTTTGAAATCCTGCATCTGCGTGGGAGACCAGGATGAAGCTCCTGGCTCCTGGCTTCAGATTGGCTCAGCTTCAGCCATTGCAACCACTTAGGGTATGAATCATTGGACAGAAGATCTTCCTATATCTCTCCTCCTCTCTGTATATCTGACTTTGCAATAAAAAATAAACCTTTAAAAAAAAAAGAAAAGAAAATTATACATTGAGGACTTGGTGCAGTAGCCTAGTAGCTAAAGTTCTCAACTTGGAACCACTGAGATTCCATATGGTTGTTAATTTGTATCCTAGCTGGTCCACTTGCTTGCCAGCTCCCTGCTTGTGGCCTGGGAAAGCAGCAGAGGATGACCGAAAGCCTTGGGACCCTGCACCTGTTTGGGAGACCTGGAAGAAGTTCCTGCTCCTAGCTTTGGATTGGTTCAGCTCCCGCCATTGCAGCTTCTTGGGGAGTGAACCAGCAGTTGGAAGATTTTTCTGTTTCTTCTCTGTAAATCTGACTTTCCAATAAAAATAAATAAATCTTGGAAAAGAGAAAAATATGCAGTGCATGCGCATCTATAGTCACTTTAATGTACAATTCTTTAAGATTTATTTTATTTTTTTATTGGAAAATCAGATTTGTAGAGAGAAGAGAGAGAGGAAGATCTTCCATATGATTATTCACTCCCCGAGCTACACCAGTCTTAAGCCAGGAAGTTCCTCCAGGTCTCCCACGTGGGTGCAGGATCCCAAGGCTCTGGGCTGTCCTCAACTGCTTTCCCAGGCCACAAGCAGGGAGCTGGATGGAAGTGGAGCAGCTGGGAGTAGAACTGGCACCCATATGGGTTCCCGGCATGTTCAGGGCGAGGACTTTAGCTGCTAGGCCATTGCACCAGAACCTTTCTCTCACCTTCTAATAAATCGACTGTTTCCACAATAGATCTCAAAGAAAATAACCTGAATTTTGGTTCGATATAGGACAAGATGTTGTAACATTTTTCCCCATAACTGATACCCTGACAGCTTTCATTTTCTGAAGTTTTGACATGATCATAACAAACCTGACACCATGTCTTTGCTTCACGAACAGCATCTTGTATTATTATACACCAAGTCAATTTCCATCTCTCCTAATGAGTTCCAAGGAACCAATTATGTCACATTGCCTCCCAGTGCTTCCATGTTAACCCATACTTCCCATGTCATTGCAATGAAGTTTCTTGGTAATTTAACAACTGGTTTAGCTTTATTTCCTAATCAAAACTTACTGAATTCTTACTATGCCTCTATGACTGTTTCAAATGGTGAGCGATCCGTACACAATAAAACAGGCTGTTCACTTACGTCACGTAGCTTATGTTTTAGAGGAGGATGAAATGTAAGGAATCACTGGCCTGTTAACAACAAATGATGCTGATGAAAATGTCAAGGATGGGGGATTTCTTCTCATTCAGAAGGAGGGAGAGAGGTCAGCCTCAACAATAAGACAACATCTGCTCGCACACACTTAAGGGAAGTGAAACAATAACCCATGCAGATCTCTGGGTGAAGACTATTTCAGGAAGACTTCTCCAGACCACGCTAAAGAAAACACACCGCCTGAGGGAAGATACAGGGAGCACGATGTGGTGAGTGACAGAGGTGTCAAACGAAAGGGGAGATGTCCATGCAAACACACAAGCAATCTTTCCAAGTGTATGCAAATGTATATACGTCTAACACATTCTCTTCTATTTTAGTCGGCCAGAATCGAATTATGCTATTTACAACCCGAATAATACCCGCAAACAATAAATGGCTTTATCCCTGAACAGTAAGAGCCAATCAAAGCTATAAAATAGTACATGTTCAAGAGAAAAATGAAATGTTACAATGCCAATTGCTTTTGTATTGGAAAATGTTCCATTATGTTTAGGTGGAAAGTACAACAGCTAAGTAGTTATGAATTAAATAAACTTCAAAAACTTAGTGCTGCTGCTGTTCGTCTTGTCTGCTGGTTTACTGCCTGCACAGTGATATGTCCAATTTTCTAAGAAAGATATTCACCATCATCTCTGCAAGGTGTTAACCTTGTTATCACAGCAGTTCTGTGAGGATTTCAATGAAATATAACTCAGTATCTCATATATTGCACTACTCAGTAAATTATATTCCTATTATATATTAATATATGACCATCTTCTATTACTATTAAGAATAATGTATTAAAACACCAAAATACACCTCTGTGTAGCCCAGTGGTTTAGGGCTTCATCTCTAATGATTTCTATCATTAAAAAGGAAAAACATGCCAGTTTTTCAAATACAACTTTTCCTTAAACATTTAGGCACAAATTATTTTTCTTGCAAAACTTCGTATAGATTACACACTGTGTAAAGTAGGTTTCACCTAGACAGAATTCTGTGGTGCAACTCATTCTTCACTTTCTTTCCCATGTTCCCCTTTTTGCTTAGTCAACGGTAACCTTTACAACACATCATGTATATTTGAAAATTGCCTTAATATTAGAAGAAAATATGACAATCACTGTGAAGAACTAAATGTCACATATATACCAACTTGTATTAATACGTACTTAAAAAAAAAAGATTTATTGTATTTTAATTGGAAAGTCAGATTCACAGAGAGGAGAGACTCTGAGAAAGATCTTCCATCCACTGGTCAATTCCTCAAGTGATAGCAATGGCCAGAGATGAACCAAAGCCAGGAGCAGAGTCTCCTCTGGGTCTTCCATGTGGCTGCAGAGTCCCGAGGTTTCGGGCTGTCCTCCGTTGCTTTCCCAGGCCACAAGCAGGGAGTTGGAAAGTAAATGGAGCAGCAGGATAGGAACAGGCACCCATATGGGATCTCAGTGTGTGGAAGGTGAGCACTTTAGTCACTAGGCTACCACACTGAGCCACTGATATGTATTTTTAAAGATTTACTCTTCATCCAGTTATAACTTATGAGAATTCAATGCTCATATATTGTATCTAATTTCTAATTCTAAATTGGCAAAATCCAATATTAATTTTTCCAGTATATTATTAAAGGTAGTTATACCTCTTTAGCTTCCTGATAACAATGTAAAAAGAATCCCTTGTTAGTTAATCACCACACTTTCACTAAAATTATTGCACCCCATGATGGGAGACCTTTCTCATGCCTACATTAAGTTTCAGATAATGCAACAACAATCCACTGAGCAATAGTTCCTGCATTTCCCTACTTCTGTTTTTCTGTATCCATATCAGGCAGTTAGGAAGGTAGGCAAGGTATAGGTCATACAAAGGAAGTTCATAACACACAGATGTGTGTGTGTGTGTGTATATAAAGTCAAGTTTCACGATTTTTTAAAGATTTACTTATTTTTATTTGAAAGGCAAATTTACAGAAAGTAGAGATACACAGATCTTCCATCAGCTGGTTTATTCCTGAAATGGTTGTAACAGTTGGAATCGAGCCAATCTGAAGTCCGGAGTTTCTTTTTGGTCTTCCAGGTAGGTGCAGGGACACAAGGACTTCAAGTCACCCTCTGCTGTTCTCCTAGGCCATCAGCAGGGAGCCGGATCAGAAGCAGAACAGGTAGAATTTGAACGTGCATCCATACAGGACACTGGCACCACAGACTGGGGATCAGCTTGAATGCCAGCACACTAAACCCACAGTTTAGGTTATTAATATTTATTTTCTAGATCACCTCATTGTAATCCTGCTAAAGAAAATCCCTGTCCTGATAATCAGTTTAGCCTGACTTTTTTTCTGCTTTGCCATGATGTGACTTATCTTCAACCTTTCTCTTCCAAAGGCTACTGAAAGTGTCTTGTGCAAATCATTAAAGATACGGCCTCTTTCACTGTACCAGATTCCCAAAGCACCTGGGTTAAACGTTAACTGGCAACATATAACACTGTAGAATAACACCTAACTTGAAAGTATAAGCTTCTACCATCTGTGTCTAACTTCAGTTAACCATCGAGATGAACCAGCCTAGCGTTTAAGTGGATAGGCAAAGAAGTTTAGAAACCTAGCATTAAGAATAGACTACGCCTTTGCTTTATGGTTTCACAATTCATTGTTCTGCCAACTCTGTGCAACTCCTTTAAAACCTGTAATTAGCATCGCAAAATACCACCCAATTTGCTGTACTTCTTTTCCCTATATTTAAATATAAAATCTAAATAGAGAATGCTTGGTCAGTCTATAGAAATAGACCAGCATGCATCCCAAAGCTGTCTAACAGGGCAAGGTAAGGAATGAAATGATTATGTAACATATGCAATTGAATTAAACAGACAGTTGAAAAGATGTGGAAAACACATTAATAAAAGCATTAACACAGAAAAATAGACAAGTACTAAACAAAAATGCCAACAAACAAACTTACTAAAGCTTTATGGAAATGTGTTTTCTATGAGTATTGCTATATTAAAAGTAATAGAAAAGGCCCAGTGCAACAACCTCGTAGCTCAAGTCCTCATCTTGCATGCCCTGGGATCCCATATCGATGTAGGTTTTATTACCTGTGGCACCGCTTCCCATCCAGCTCCTTGCTTGTGGCCTGAGAAAGCAGTAGAGGATGGCCAAGATCCTGGGAACCTGCACTCATGTGGGAGACCAGGAGGAGACTCCTGGCTCCAGATCAACCCAGCTCCAGCCATTGTGGCCACTTGAGGAATGAATCATCAGATGAAAGATCTTGATCTCTCTCTCTCCTTCTATCTGTATATCTGCTTTTCCAATAATAATAAATATTTCTCAAAAAGTAATGAAAAATAAATGAAATATAGTTGTATCTATTATTATAATAACCAATTCTTCCACTGATATTTTAATTCTAATATATGCCCTGATGTCAGATTTTTTTCTATAAAAACACATAATCATATTAGAAATTATGACTTTTTATACTGATTAGAAATTTTACCTCCAAATTCATTAAATTCTTGCAATTATGCATATTGTAATACAAATTACACAGCATGAAAACATTCTTGAATTTCTATCTATAAAGTAATATCACTGAGAAAATACTGTTATTTTTCTTTGTTACAACATGATTATATAAATGAGGATTCATGGACACCTTCATAACTGAAGCCACTCGGAGTGGGAAGCAAAATTTATCAATTATTTTTTAACTTTCTACTGGTTAACTTAGCTTAATGTGTTAAATTTTAAAAGGCTTTTCACTGTCCATCAGAATAAACTTGGGGTCCATCTGTTGAAATAAATCTGTTTCATTAAAAAAAATCTTCTAATAAAAGACAAATAATATAATCTTATTGTGATTTAATCTTATACAAAGATTTTTTTTTTCCCTTGTGCCCCTGCCATTTCTTTGGTAATATCAACCTTCCCTAGTCAAAGAATAATACATTGGGAGCATCTGGGAACTTGTTTAAGAGACATTTAGGATACATCCTAAATCCATGAAATAATAAATGCATCTTCATAAAGTTTTCAGATGATTGATACGCACGTTGTTATTTGTCAAAGAACATATTCAGGTGATTTTGATGTAAGAGAGTTGTAGAATACGCTTGATAAAAACTAATTCAGGTCCAACTGATTGGTCTACAATTCCAGTTCTGTTAAGCCTCGCCTCAACTGTGTGGTCCTGTGAAACTTCAGACTCAATGATGGAGACACAAACATTTGGCAGAATTATGGGGTTTATTTTAGCATAAAAGCTAAAGCATGTTAGAAACTCAAAAAGCATTCACCTTTTTTATACGACATTATATATGAATAAGGAGAAATAGATGCATCCTCTTAGGTTGTAGGATAAAATGCTATCCAGGCTGACCACCCTCTGCCGGGTTGGGCTACGGCCTTCACCTGCGATTTCTTGCGGCTTATTTTTTGGGGGAAGTTTCATCGTTCCTATCATCGCCCCATCAATGACAACAGCAAAGAGGCAACAAGTAAATCAAGTATCTTTTGTTACATTGCTATTTAAAATAATGATGGATTTCAGTCATTATAAATTAAAAATTCAAACACAAAACAATGTAAGTAAAAGTATTATGCTTATTCTCACTCCCTACTTTTAATCATTTGTACTTCTAGTTTTTCTGTTTATGACCATAATTTTGCATAGTTTGATTAAGAAATTAAGAAAATTGTACTTCCTCTTGTATTAATTTTTCCTTCTTTCAAATTCTTTTAATTTTAATGAAAACCATGCTTGATCTATAGATGTATATTTCCTTGCATTTCATCCAGATCAAAATAAAAACTGAAAAATATTTTTTGGCTCACAGGACCAAGAAAAGTGATAGAACAAGTGTCAGAATATTCCTTTACTGTGCAATCTGGGTTTTTTTTAATAGAAAAGCCCAGTTTCGTAATAACTAAAAGGAACCTTGCATGACTACCTGGAGGAGAGTTACATTTGAAAAAAAATTCTGACCTACTTAACGAAATTCTGCTGCATGATTGATGGACAGGAGAAGGGTAGACAGATGATGGATATGAAAAGGAAAAATAAAATAGAAGTTTTAGAAGATTCTGAATTATACCTGTCACTACCCAGCTCTTGAAGTCACACAGTATACCAGAAAGGACATACAAATGTGGACTTCACATACATAAGACCAAAAGGCATTCTCACTGCAGACTGTCAAAATTATGTTAGAAATGAATAAATGACTACAAAACATTTTTAACTTATATTATTTAAATGTGAATTGAATCCATGGGAATAAACAAAAATTGCCTTTTTCAGATTCAGTTACTTAATGCATTCTGTATATAGTATTACATCTATACTTTATGAATTACATTTGCTGTTCCATCACTGAACAGAGTAAATGGACTCACTTAACATAATTAGCACTTACATAGGCATATCTATGGTCATACTAGAAAATATAATAAATCATGAAATACTCAAGAACATCTGGATTTAGGTTTGTAACAAAAACTTAGATTTATTTAAATGCATCAATCTGTGTTTAATGAGAAGCTATCGAGTCCTAGTGATATAGTCCTAGTGATATAGTGATATACTGTACATCATGTTGGGTATTATGATTGGATTTTAGATACACAGCACATAGTTTATTATTACATACATTTTTAATGGACCCAGGCCCATGTTAAGCCTACCAATCAAGACACAACTCACAATACCCATCTCCTACATCAGAGTGTTTGGGATTCAAGTCCTAGCTCGTTGCTAATTCCTTCTACCTGCTAATACACAGCCTGGGATGCAGCAAGCAATGGCTCAAGGACTTGCATCCCTAACAATGTGAGAGACCTGGGGTATGTGAGTAGCAATCAATAGAGGAGGAATCAGTCTCTCTATGCTTTGCAAATTAATTAATAATCCATTTTAAATGGTCCTAATTGTAGAAGACAGAAAAGTCCCTAACACACCAACTGACACCTCATTGTGAATCTGTTACATGCATGGCCAATAGGACTTATATATTTAAGGTATTACATCTTAAAAGGGGAAGAGGCTCTATTAATATGAGTTCTAAAAAGTGGCAATATGTTTTCAGCTGGTCACAGAATTGTAACAGAAGAAAAAGTTGAAGACAGAAGGAAGGAAAGAACTCAACAGACCCTTGTAGGTGTGAAGATGGGAGGTCAATATAAAATGGAAACCAGGCCCCTAAAGGAGTTGAGAAAGATTCCCTACAGACAGTAGCAGGGAAATAGGGATGCAAAGCGTCCTACGGCTTCGGGGGTTGCATTTGGCCAGTAACCCGAAGGAATGAGTCTGGAAGATGATTCTATTAAATGTGTCAAAAAATAATGTGGCCCAGTATCTGGAAGACTTTAAGCAAAGGATTAAGTTCACCCATGGTCTGACTGAACTTCTGATATACTACACGGTAAGATAATTAAATACTTAGCATCAATAACTGTATGACCATTTGCTGTAACATCAAAAGGAAATGTTATTTCCTTTTTATAAAAGAATGTTATTTCCTTTGCACTGAAAAAATGTTTTACATACCATGCTCCTACTTTGATTATATCCATCTATATATACATGTATGAATATATCCATACATATATCCACATATGTGTATGCATACATATCCATATGCATGAATATATATTACTTAGAGAGAGAGAGAGAGAGAGAGAGAGAGAGAGAGAGGAGAGAGCGAACAGACCTATAGAGATAATGAATAGAAACATCTTCCAAGGTGGTTCACTCCCTAAATGGCCACAGTGGCCAGAGCTGAGCTGATCCAAAGTCAGAGCTTCTGAAGGGTCTCCCACGTGGGTGGGCCATCATCTGCTGCTTCCCCAGGGTATAAGCTGGGAGCAGGATTGAAAATGAGCTGCTGGGACATGAACTGGTGCTCATATGGAATGCTGGTGCTTTCTTGTGAAGGATTAGCCAATTCAGCCATTGCACCTTTCCCTTGAATACAAGCATTTTTAATAATACATTACACATGGCTAAATTAACTGAACACTAAGGACTATTCAAGTCCAAGTAAGACTATTATCTGCTTTCACAAAACAAATCATTGAACTGAAATTTATGTTATTAAAGGAAAAGGCAACTAACGTCTGTGTATCTGCCATATGCTAAATACTGCATGTGGATATTTGTGAAAAACAGTTTATGCAACTGTCACAATGTTTTGGGTAAATATTACTACTAAACCTGAATTAATGTATAGTTTTCTGAGGACTGAATCTGGAAAGCATAAAAAGGGAGTGACCACCTATCATGATGAAAAAAGGGAAAAAAATCTGAATCTTCACAAGATAAATTGTTAGATGCTGGAATGGCACTCTTTAAAGAGAGCAGAGAATCGGCAGCACCTGCTTTAACCACCATAGGTCTCTGGCTCCTGCCAGCCTCATCCTGAAGGTGCCTACCGCTGCCTCCAGGAACAATCACCCCCGCGGCCAGCACCCAGGCTCGGCTGAATACAGCCTTCGCCTCCAACACCCTTCTTTGGATGCTCCTTAAGTGGCTCACGGTAGCCTGATGCAAAGTCCTTTCTTCTCTTTCATCCCATTTTCTTCTTTTCTTGTCTGAACAAAGCAGGGCTATCTATGGTCTGTTTGGGAGGATGGGAAAGCTGGACCTTTTTGGACTGTCTTTCAATTTCTTCACAGGAAAATGTGAAATAATTGACTCTGAAAGTGTATCATTCTTTGTATTGCCATAGATAGAGACCTCATTTACTCTTCGCAAGTGAAGATCAGTGGTCCAGAGTTCTAACACGAGTGCTATTTCAAAAATGCAAAGAAAGGAAGAGGAAAAGTTGAAAATTAATGATCAAATCCAATGTCACATTAGAATGCTGGGAATGCAAGTGGATGCAATACAGGATCTGACATACATAACTTCAACAGAAGCTGATATACTAAAGTATCTTAGAGTCCACATGATTCTCATATTTCTTTTAGAAATCTTTCTTAAGGTTTACACACCTCCTAACCAAGGGATGAAGTCAGAAATAAAAACATGGACTGTGGGGTACAAAAAGGCTGAATAGAAAGGCCCTGCACTCACTTATACCACAGAGAAAAAACAGAACCGAACAGAAAGATCCCACTTGTAAGAAACAAGGAGGAAAACCTCAGCAAAGCGACAAGAAAAACTCTATAAATGGCACAGAAATAATGAAAGACAGCAGAAACATGGGAACAAACCACAGGACAACTACAATGGTTTCCCTGCCAGGAGGTGGGGTAGTAAGCAGACATCCACTTACTGGGGAAATAGCGAGCAGAAAGATCTGTGAACCCCGCCTGCTACCACAAACCGGAAGTCTAAACTACCAGCTTCAAATTTGGCCTAGAAGGTTGAGTCGGTTCTTAGCAACTGCTTTGTTCTGAAAAAGCCACACTGCTCCTTGCTTCCCTGAAGCCACTATCCCAAGCTGTTGCAGTACACCTCCTAACACTCACCATTCTGTCAAAATGGACAGCAAACAGCCCTGGCATCACCAGGGCCTCCAGAACTGAAGCCGTGGTGTTTCACAGGGAAGAGATTGGGCCCCTCTACCTGCGGTAATGGCAGGATTGCTGGGCACAAACCTTGGACCCATGCTTACTCATTCTGTGCCAGTAGAAAGTATCACACTGCTACTTGGTGTTTCACAGCAGCAGCAGCAACTGATATTGAAGCCAAGAATGCCAGAACCAAGAAAGCCCACACTTGCTTCTCTTCCAGAGAATGTGGGGTGCTAAGGGTCTGAACCCCAGGGACATGCTTCCATGCCATGAGGGAACTTGCAGTGGCTCTTCCAGTGTCCTATAGTTATGGGACTGTCACTGTCAGTGCTACAGTGCTACAAACCCTGGAGGAATTCATACACATTGGTGTGACCTAACGGGTCCATGGCTGCATTCCCGTGCTTCAGTCTGCACACTGCCAGTATATAATCCCAAGAGATCTAGTGAAGGATCCCACTGGATCCTGACTTCTAATCGTGTAAGAGTCAGGGACACTTACAGTCAACTCTGGGGCCTGGAACAGGCTCTATCTTCATTCCTCTGCAACACCAACTGTTGCATTGTTTCCAATAAAAAGTGCTATGAGCCCTGAAGCTCTAGAACTGAGACTGCTGGAACTGTATTTCAGAATTATCTGAGTCTACCCCAAAAGATCTGAGTAATTACTCCCTGGCATCCTGCAGCTCTGGCTTTGTGAATGTCTGTTCTACAAGTCTCAGGGACTCAACCACATGGCCTGGACAGACACTATCTATGGTCTCTTGCACCAGGTTGACCCTGCTAGTGCACAATCCTCAGTATGATGTGTGATCACTCTTAGGTACTTCTAAGTAAGAGACTGAGCCCTACAGTTCTGAGACTGAGACAGCTGAGTAGTACCCTACAACCATTCATTCTAAGGTGTATAGTAGCTGGTTTTGTATAAACTAAAATTCAAAAGTCAATTAAGTAGTCACAGAATGTGGGTAAGAACTTGCATTTTCTAACATATTGGTCACTCAATACCATGTCAATTAACTCCATAATGTTGTAAATTGTTGTTGATGCTATGTTGTGGCTTTTCTTTGGATGGGATGATACTCTGCCAGCTCTACTTTCAGACCAGGGATGGTCAAGAAACTGTTGGATTTATCTGGACAAGAAGATGGACTCTATGGATGGTACATGCTTGCAATAAAGAAATCATGACTGGATTTGAACTGTACTACTGCAACAATGTGGAGGAATCCAACAAGAGGGGAGGGTATCGGGAGAGGTTGGGGGAATCCCAGAGCCTATGAAACTGTGTCATAAAACAAAATTAAATAACAAAATAATAAAAGGGGAAAAAAGCATATGAGTATATAAAACAATCAGTAAATGATTGAAAATGATGGGAAATCTCTCACTTATCAATATTAGTCTCGAGTATAAATGGATTAAATTTCTCAAGGAAAAGAGATAGACTGTATAGATAAAAGTTTACGAACCAAAGTTACTTCTCAGATAAAGATACACATGGACTAAAACTGAAGAATAGAAAACATATATACTATGCAAATGGAAATTGAAAACGAGCCAAAATAGCTTCATTCACATCAAATATAAAGACAATAACTTTTAAAAATTATTGAGATAAAGACGTTTATTATAAATTGATAAATAGTTTGATTTAGTAAGAAGATATAATAATCTTAATTATATATGCATACATCACAAGACAAAATATATAATGCAAGTGTTTCCATGCCTAAAGGGAGATTTTGTGGCTGAAGCTGTACCAAACCAAAGCCACAAGGCAAGAGATTCTTCCAAGTTTGCCATGCAGGTGCAGGCTCCCAAGGCTTTGGGCCATCCTCAACAGCTTTCCCAAGCCACAAAGGGAGCTGGATGGAAAGCAGAACTGCCAGGATTAGAACCAGCACCCAAATGGGATCCCGATGTGTGCAAGGCAAGGACGTTAGCCACTAGGCTACCACGTCGGGCCCAAGATTCTAATAAATTAGTAGAGAAGGACTTCAACACACCATTGTCATCAATCCATGCAGAAATCCAACATAGATACACAAAAATTGAAACAGAGTAAATGAATGAAATAGTCATTAATAGAACAGTTAATGCAACAGCTACATAAAATTTATTCTTCCCATAAATAAAATATTTATCAAAAGAGACCACATATTATGCTCAAATCACATCTCATTAACTAACAATCTTATATCATACAATCTATTTTCTCCTTCCCTAAAAAAATAAGAGGCAGTATCAAAAAGAAAGTGAAAACAAAACATTTAAGAATCAACAAAAAGAAAATGGATACATAATATAAAACTTTACGAGACAGCAAAAGCTCTATTAAGAGGAAAATTAATACTAATACCTATATTATAAAGATAT
This sequence comes from Ochotona curzoniae, assembly GCF_017591425.1. NCBI lineage: Eukaryota > Metazoa > Chordata > Mammalia > Lagomorpha > Ochotonidae > Ochotona > Ochotona curzoniae. The sequence continues at coordinate 19,649,448 of NW_024464920.1, read as the reverse complement.
GAAACAGTCTATCAATGCATGCCAAAAGCTTTGATAAGGATCAAGTTTGCTATCAAACTAATGCAAAACTAACACACAGTAATTAAATCAGAATGAACATAAATTAAATTGAAAATAAATATCTGCAAAAGATTTGCTTTGTACCCAAAGCCAATTTTTAAAAATCATAAAAATAGGTTCTCTTTTAGTCTGACTTAAAGGAGAAAAAGAGAAAAAACATCAAATAAATAGAAGGTGAACAGAAGACATTCCACCTGACATTAAAGAAACACAAAAGATCATAGATCACTACTCTTAACAACTGTACGCTAGCAAATTTGGAAAAACTTGAAGGAGTTGATAAATCTTACAATCTATCAATATTAACTCAAGAAGAAACAGAAAATTAGTTCAATAAAAAAATAAGGAGACTAAAAAACCAATAATTAAAATGTTCTCATCAAGAAAAATAATCAAGGGACCAATGCAATGACATGGAAAGCTAATCGTTAGCCTGTAGAACCAGCATTCCATATGGGCAGTGGTCCTGTCCTGGCTGCTGCGCTTCCCAATAATGGCTCAGGAATACAGCGAGGATAGAACAAAGCCTTGGGCCACAGCACAAAAATGGGAAACCCAGAAGCAGCTCCTTGCGCCAGTTTCAGAACTGCCCAGCTCCAGCTGTTGCACCCAAGTGGGGAGTGAACCAGCAGATGAAAGATCTCTCAGCCTGTCTGCCTCCTGTTCCTATAATGTTAACTTTCAGGATAAAGAAATAAATCTTTAAATAAAAATCAAGAGCCTAAAGCCTTAGAATTAAAGTCTATAAAACATCTTAAAAGGGGTCTGGCGCAATAGCGTAGTGGTTAAAGTCCTCACCTTGCATGCGCTGGGATACCATGTGATCACCAGTTGTAATCCCACCGGCCCCACTTCCCATCCAGCTTCCTGCTTGTGGCCTGGGAAAGCAGTCAAGCACAGCCCAAAGCCTTGGGACCCTGCACCCATGTGGGAGACCTGGAAGAGGTTCCTGGCTCCTGACTTCGGATTGGCTCAGCTCCAGCCATTGCGCTCACTTGGGGAGTGAACCATTGGAAGGAAGATCTTTCTCTCTGTCTCTCCTTTTCTCTGTCTCTCCTCCTCTCTGTATATCTACCTCTCCAATAAAAATAAATGAATCTTAAAAAAAATCTAAAAAGAAACTAGCAATAGACCTTAAATTATTCCAAATCTTGTTTGGAACTTGTCACTATTATTTTGATACCAAAACCAAACAATGATCCAATATTAAAAGACATCTTTAGTCCAATATCCTTGATGAACATAAATGTAAAAATTTTGAAAATTCAAGAAAATGGAATACAACACATCAGAAAGACCACATCATAGTCAAGGGTGATTTCTTAGAGATGTGAGGGTGGTTTAGCATTCAAAAGTCCATAAATGTTTTAAATTGAATCCAAGGAATGAAGGAAATATATAATCATTTTAACAGGTTCAGGAAATAATGGTAATATTCTCCGTCTCTTACTGGTCAGGACTCAACAAACTAGATATGGAGGAACATACTTCAAAATGATCAAGGCTGTATATATTTAACATATCCACAATCTGTCATATTGAATGGAGAAGATTTGAAGATTCTTCCCTTCACACCTACAATGAGTCTTTCATATCCGCTTTCATCATCACATTTACTACGGAAGCATTAGCAAAGGCCAAGAGTGCAGAGGAAAATAGAAAGAAGCAGCGGACATTTAAACTGCAGAAGGTGTAACTTTGTATGGAAATACCCAAACATCCCACTAAAAACTTGTCAGTTAATAAACCAATTTATCTGCAATGCAGAATACAAATATGCAAAAAGACAGCAGTATTTTTATACACCAATGAAGATTTTGCTGAAAGGGAAAAGAAATTCCTCTTATTATAATTGTAATAAGTTAAATAGTTGCAGACAAATTTAATCAAGGAGGTGAAAGATCTCTACATTGCAACTGTAAAACACCAGCAATGCAATCGCCTAGACCACAGAACTATGAAATGATATTCTTTGCTCATGAATTGGAATGATTCATATTGTTTAAATTGCCATGCTGCCTAATGTGATCTACAGTCAATACAGTCCCTATCAAAATATTTGGCATACTCTACAAAAATAAAAAATCCTAAAATTGTTAAGAACTACAGAAGATCCAGTATATAGAAGTAATTTGGATAATGAGCATCAAATAAGATTTAGATCAATGGAGTAAGTTCCAAGTGTTACATATCATAATGGCTACACTATGGTTTGCAATGATCTAACATGTTGAATGGGCAAAAGAAATTCCAACTTTCAATAAAAAATTCCAAAGAAGAGAAAGCATTGGCAGCTGTCATATGCATGCATTGGTCATCACTCTGTACCTCATAGATATTATCACTAACAATTTTTCCAAGTAAAAACATCAAGATGGGCAAATGGTAGAATACAGAAATAATACAACCATTCAAGCAAATTCAATACAATTTAAAATTTTATCTTACTCCACATAAAATGGAATTTTTAAAATATTTATTTAATTGAAAGGCAGATTATTACAGGGAGAGGAGGAATATAGAGAAAAGGTATTCCATCAACTGGTTTACTGCCCAAAGAGTCACAATGGTCAGAACTGAGTTAACAAGACACTGAGAGCCAGGAAATTTCCCTGGGTCTCCCACCTAGGCACTGGGTCCCAAGGACTTGGACCATCCTCTGCTGTTTCCTCAGGCTATACGCAGAGAGCAGGATTGGAAGCAGAGCAGCCAAGATAAAAATCCGAGCCAGTAGGAGGTGCTGGTGCCACAGGGCAGAGGATTAGAATGACACACCACCATGTTGGCCCTCATAAAATGGCACTGAAGCAATTACTTTCACGATCAAGATGGTAAATCTTTTAAGATAGTGATAAATGTACTGATTAACAGATATGTCTTCACATTCAATGACACTGAAGTCATTATCTTCCATCACAAATCATGCCGCATTACTTCTATCAAGCATCACTTGAAATATTGGTTCAATCATCAGTCAATTGGAATAAGCTGAGCATTCCTAAAATGGAGAGGCCTTTTTCGTCTTTTCCATTTGTGTAAGTCCAAAGCAATGCCACCAAGATAACCTAACTGTCCCTCAATTGTGTGACACATACCTTCTACCTACATGATTTAATACAACTTTCTAATTAGAGAATATTACTCAAAATATGCATGATTATTCTGAAAATGTAGGATTGTTGAAGGCAGTATTGCAGTGTCCAGGAGCTAGAAAGTGATGATCTGAGCCCATGACCCATGTTGCCACAGGCTCTTATTCCAGGGTGCATGCTGTGCTTACATCTTAAAGTGCTATGTGAGGATGACAGATGCTCTCCCTAGGCCTGGGGAGTTCATAATTTCTCTTGAATTCCAGGTGAACCTATTCAAGTAGCTAGTGATTGTGAACTGTAAATAAAAACCAAATTCGGTACTACATTATTTTTGGAAATGTGACTGTACACATATAAGATTAATCCTCTCTACTTCAATGCTGGCATTGCCTTTGGAAAAATCATAAATGGCACTATGCAATACAGCAATAATAATGCATTTAACTTATTTTAAGCTATGAGCAAAGAGTATAGAATATGAAGGGGGAGAGATACACTAGGAATCGGGTTTTAAAAATATAATAACAAGTTTAATGATTTATGTTCTAGGTTAATGTTCTACAAATTTATGAATTACCTAAAGAGAATGCTAATATAAAGCAAAAATTTGCAGAGAAGATAATGTCAAACTATGGGTGATTCTGACTTTCAGCCAAGTTTGTGAAACATCCTGTATGTGATTACGAACCAAGTGATTTAAAAAATAAAAAGAAAAGATAGCTTAACTGGGTAAGAATTTACACATCATCAATTCACATGCTTTATGTGCTCAAAGTGATAATATGCATAAAGTTGCGTCATCATCACCAAAATTTCTATCAGTCCCTAGAAGGTTCCTCGACCCCATCTTCAAGCACATGTCATCCTGTCCATCCCAAGCAAACATGGGTCTACTTTCTGTATTTGAGGTCAGTCTTTTCCACATATTTTGTGGTTAGTGACTTTCTTACCATGAGAGAAGAGTAATTAACAAGTGATGTGTTATTCATTATTGCACACAGTATTTCACTGAAAGGATAGAAAACATACTGCTCATCCATTTACTGACTGAGGAATGTGCCGCTCCCACATTGCCATCATGAATAATTCAGCTTTGAAAATCTGAACAGGCTGCACATGGATATATGTTTTCATTTTTCTGGGTTAGATGTCTTGGAGTAGAATATATACTGTTTCAAATAAATAAACACATGGGCCTGGCATGATAGCATAGTGGCTAAAGTCCTCGCCTTGAACGCACTGGGATCCCATATGGGCACTGGTTCCTATCCTGGCTGCTCCACTTCCTTCTGCCTGTGGCCTGGGAAAGCAGTCAAGGATAGCCCAAACCTTTGGGATCCTGCACCTGTGTGGGAGACCTGGATGAAGCTCCTGGCTCCTGGCTTCGAACTGGCTCAGTTGCAACCATTGCGGCCGCTTGGGGAGTGAATCATCGGACGGAAGATCTTCCTCTTTGTCTCTCCTCTCCTCTGTGTATCTGACTTCCCAATAAAAATTAATAAATCTTTAAAAAAGAAAATAAACACATGAGTTTTGATGGTGGTTGTTCCCTATTACAACCCAATTTGTGCCATATCAAAGTTCCAGATTCACTGCAGCAAAATTAAAGCTAGTATTGTATTTTTTATTTTACATTCTCTATTGTGTGTGAAGTGCAATCTCCTAGAATACTTTTAATATGGGATTCCCAATGCCTTTGAGTGTTGAGGATATTTTCATGGACTTGTTGAAATCCACAAAGCATCACTGGTGAAATAGTTATTCAAACGATCTGCCTATTGACTTGAGAGAAGTTTTTGTGCATCGTAAATTCAAATCCTGGGTTCGATTCCTGGCTCTGGCTCCTGGGAGGAAGTCATGATGGCTCCAGTAATAGGATCCCTGTCATCCACAGGGTACAGCAAGTTAAGCTGCTGTAAGTGAAACAAGCATCCAATACTAGAGTGCTGGTTTGAGTGCCTGCTTGTCTGCTACCCATCTAGCCTCCTGCTAATGAACTTGGGAAAACAGTGAAGGATGGCCCATGATCCTGGGTCCTTATCACCCACATGGGAGAAGCAGACAGAGCTGCTGGCTCCCTCCTTCGCCCTAGATGAGCCCCAGCCACTGAGGCCATTTGGGGAGTGAGCTGCAGATGGAAGACATCTCACTTCTCTCTTTTGCTCTCCCTATCTTTATAACTGCCTTTCCAATAAAAAAGATTTTCAAAAAGCCACCCCTTATGTATCCCGCCCACTACTCTTTTTTAAATTTAGTCAATTATTATGACTTTTATGTGATCAAAAAAGAAAAAGCATGGATGTTATGGGCCATGACGCATAAGCTATTAAGTAGCTGCTCTTCTGTGACCCTTAACTACATTATGGAGATCAATACAGAAACGTGTGATATAATTAGTTAGGTGTTACTGCCATGTTTTAAAATAATATTGCAGCCATTATTCTAAGTTATTCTGCTTTCTTTCCCCACAATCTGGGGCATTGTCACAGCTGTGTTTTGTCCTGAACCATACAGCTCTGGGAGGAATTATCCAGGAAAAGTAAGTCATATGAAATCCAAAGTCTCTATTAATCTAGAACTTATCAAAGATTAATAAAATGAGAGAATTATATTAATCCTATTATTAGGTATCTTAAAGTATTACAAATCACTATAGAATATTGCAACTAGAAAACTATCTTTATGGTGCCAATGCGTTTTTCTCTTTTGGTGAATTTTTCATGAGCAAATGAGAATGCCAAGAAGCATGAAAAAATAAAAAGCTGATAACTAAAATATAAGCTTTTTCAAAGAAGAAAGCCAACTATTGACTTACATTTTGTCATTTAACAATAGTTAAATACCTGTGGTGGCATGACATCACGTAATTCTATAATTTCTTTGATGGGAGCTAGATTAATTTTGAAAATAAATCCCTTAGCATAAGGGCATGAAAATGTATGTATGGATGGAATATAAGTTCAGAAGAATTTGGGCTAATATTACTTATTAAATTATTTATAAATTATTCCAAATGCCATTAGCTCCTCATCATATAAAACTGTTTTCATCTTAGAAAGCAATTTGAGATACAATGTCAATGCCAGTGTTATTTTATAATTTATACATATTTTAATATTATATATTTTTGCATGATATATAGCTCTATAAATAGCTAGATATATACATATAATATGTAATATATATATATATACACACACATAATAACTGGTGTTGCAGATAGCTTAACCTATGGCCCCATGAACTGTATTTTTCCTTGATTCATCAAAATTTTTAATATGTACTAATTATTTTAATGACAGTACGATTTTTCAAATAAGTGTAAAATGGACATCATGGTGGCTGTGTTTTAACAAGCAAGTTTTACTTTTTTTTTTTTTTGCCACAGCCTGCTATATTACTATACGCAGGAAATTCAACAGTGAATCAAATATAACACAACACAGAATCCAGTGGGGAAACAGAATTAAGAACAGTAACAAATATGCAGTACTAGATGACTACAAATTCTACGCAAACAGCAGAAAACAGGAGCTTCTGTCTTAAACAGAGTAATCAGACGTGGTCTCACTGAGAAGGTGTTGTCTGAGTAAGATCCTAAGGGTTCCAGAATATGGAGGGGACAGCGGTTGGGGGTGGAGGGTATGGAGGAATGAGCAGGTAATAACATAGATAGAAGGGAAGGGACAGATGCCAATGTAAGGGGCCACTTTAAAGAACTGGATATTTACACTGATGTTAGGAAACAGCTCAGAGATTTGAGCAGATGTGAAACATACACTATTATCATTAGAGTCAGGATCGCTTAGCAGAACACTCCATCTAGTTCAGGTCAAATACGATGACTTTGATAAAGATACAACTGGAGATACGACTACCGTGGTCTAATTCTCTGTGTACTTTCAATATGAAAACAGACACTTCACTGCTAGATTGAATACAGAATGTAAAACGACTAAACACTTAGGGTCTTGGCATAAGCCAGTGGATGACTGATGTTGCTCCAAATTGAGATGTAGGCGATCAGGTGAGACTCCTGAACTCAGCTTCTACTGTATTGTTTCTGCATCTTCTGTCTAGTTTCCTCTTCTGTATGCTGTGAATTGTGATAATGGTTACAAGCATATTGGAATATTCTGAATAAATATTGAGATATTATATCTAATCATTTGAATTAATGAACTGGATTTAGTAATCAAGATTATTTCTCCTTGGATTTCATAAGATGAAGAAATTAATTCCAAACAAAATTTCAGACAGATGTCCTAGCCTTTTTGCTATGCTTAAACACAAATTATCTGCCCTTGTGTTTTGAAAGTAACTTTTACTAGGGAATTATAAAATATACAACCGCCCGAGTTGCTAACCACCTGAAGCTCTCCTCCCATCTTACACTCAGCACTGGTTTGCTTCTATCTTTGAACTCTGCATTGAAGGGCATGGTCTTCTTTCTCTACTTGGAAAACACAGCAGTTTTTTCAGACTGTGGCCAAGTGAGAGCTGGAGAAGAGGAAATGAGCAGTTAAACGGAAAGTGGGAAGGAAAAGGAACAAGGATGAAGGCCAGAATAACCACCCACATGATCTGAACAACACATCAGTGATGCCTCTTCTCTATGGATCCATGTGGGCCTTCTCAAAGGACCTCTTACAGGTTTCACTCCAGCACACTTGAATTGCCCTCAGTCTCTTCTCTGGAGTCAGTCCTGCATGTGACTCACGATTCACCACCCGGGAACCTGATTGCTATGAGAAATAAATGAGTTGGAACAAAGATAGCTACATTTAACATTTTATTGAGCATGTACCATTGTTGCCATTATTACTGAAATACCACCATCATGATCTTTATCCAACCTTAGCTTCAGTGTTACTAAGCAATAATGGACAGTAGCACAAAATGAGAGCACTAAAGATATTTGTTGTCCTCAATCTTCACCAACTGTTGGAAGTGCTTTGCTTTACTTAAAAGAAAATCTTGAGGCTTGTCTTTTGCCTATGAGTAAAAATGCCAATGAAATGACCCACACTGGAGTACCTGGATTCAAATTCCCAGCAGAATTTCCTACTGTGACAAATCTAGTAGGTAACGGTGATGGCTTATGTAGATGGGCTTCTGCCACCCACGTGGGGCACCTGAGTTGGTTTCATTCTTCCTACCTTTGGCGGTAGTCACATGTGGCTGGTAGATGTGAAGTCTCGTGTGTGTGTGTGTGTGTGTGTGTGTGTGTGTGTGTGTGTGTGTTAGAGAGAGAGAGAGAGATCTCGTGCTATGTCTTGCACTCTTCCCTTGCAAATTAATTTCAAAAATAAAGTACACTGCTATCTCCTATGTTGCTTTTTTGTTTCTGGGCAGCCTCCCAGTCTTTGACCCTTGATTAAATACATCAAAGGATACTTCCTAAACCTGCCAGTTGTACTGATATTGTAACATCTTGTTCAGTATAACCTAGTATCACCACACAAAATGTTTTATCTTTTGATTTGCCAAAAAGAAGGATACTGAATCTTGTTATCTGCTATTATTGCCATCCTATATTGTTAATGTGTTTTTCTTTATTTCTTTGTTCTCTTTGTTTTCCTCTTCTGATATGATATTCCCTTGCACGCTTTAGCTCACTGTTTTCTACATCAAGGCTTACATTCCAATGTCTATCATTTTTTCCCCCAAAAATTATACTCTTGTCTTTGCCACCCACACCTACATTTGTTTTAAATCCACTGATCCCTCTTATTCTTCATGCTCCTTGACTTATCTATGAAAAACAACATTGTTAGTTACTTTGTTTTTAATTTCTCACATTCTTCATTCTCCATAATCATTTTCTTTGTAGGCAGGGGATGTTTTCCTTCTATGCCCATTGCTTTCCTAAGTACCTCCACCCCGTACATGTCTGCCCACACCTGTCTACTTGCATGCCTCAATTTTAAGCATTGCCCTTCCTATGTAATACATCACTACAGAGTAGTTTCTATTATTTGAATCACATGCTTTTACCAAAGTTATTGAAGTAGTAAGTAGAAAGCAAAAAAGATACAGTGGTAGTTTACACCCAGAATAAAGGTTGCTATAGGACATAATCTGTTACACTCTAAGTAGCCTCCCTTAATTTCTCATCAAGGCCATACCAGCACAATACAATTTATGAAAAAGTACATAACATTGTAAGATGGTGGCTTATGTGGTATATGCACATTCTTTCTCTCAAACATTCATAAGACTAAGCAACACCTCATCTTCTCAGATAATGAAATAGTTTCAGAGAACTTAGCTGATTTACCAAATGTTTTTTATCTAGCAAAAGAGCTGTAATTTAAATTTATCCCTCCAACCTCAAATCCAAACTCTTGTCCATTCACTGCACTACAAGATATTGTCCATTCTTTTAAAGCCCTTTATGTTTCTGTTGCCCTTCCTAGTCTCATGATTCACGTTCCAACTTAAATCACCCATAATTCTCCAGGACAGATTCACAATCTTCATTAGCATCATACATATACAAATGGTTCTTTGTTACGCTTGTGATGGATCGACTATACCAGTGTTCTAGTGATTCACTTCTGTCTGCGCACATGGATGTGTAATTCTGTCCTCACAGTCTCTGGGTTTGGCCAAAGGACATGAACTAAAAAAAAACGGCACAGTGGACTAAGTCCACCCATAATTGCAGCACCCTGTTAATCTTGCCTTGCTCACTCCTAGCCTTTTTTTTTAAAGATTTATTTTTATTATTATTATTTTTTTATTGGAAAGGCGGATATACAGAGAGGAGAGACAGAGAGGAAGATCTTCCATCCGATGATTCACTCCCCAAGTGAGCGCAACGGCCCATGCTATGCTGGTCCGAAGCCAGGAGCCTCTTCCAGGTCTCCCACGCGGGTGCAGGGTCCCAAAGCTTTGGGCTGTCCTCAACTGCTTTCCCGGGCCACAGGCAGGGAGCTGGAAGGGAAGCGGGGCTGCTGGGATTAGAACCAGCGCCCATATGGGATCCCGGGCGTGCAAGGCGAGGACCTTTAACCACTTGCGCCACTGCGCCGGGCCCCAGTCCTAGCTTTTGCACTCATTTGGGGGAATGAACCAGAGGGTGAAAGATGTCTATTACACACACACACATAATCTTTCCTTTCAAATTAATAAATTCTTTTCTAAAATTCAAGAAAAATTTCAAAAGCATGGGCTATATTTTGATTTTTTCTTATTCCTTCACGACAATGAGAACTAGTTAGACCTACAGTACTACAGAGTAAGACATATAGTATAGAACTCCATGGCCGCGGTTGGCCTAGCCAAGAGCTTCTTGGAGCCACACAATATTCACTGTCTTACAGCTATCCCAATCAATCCAGCCGAGATTAGCCAAACCAGGTATAGTTCAGCTGAATCAGACAAATTCATATTTTTGTATGCCACTGAAGTTTTTGCTGGTTTTTTTTTTTTTTGCCTAGTTTTTCTAAAGTAACAAATAGTTCAGGCTTCAATGTTTTACCATCAATCCAAAATCAAAATGGTAGAATAATTTCCATTCATGATTCCCCATAACTCTAGTTCTTGATTTTCTGTATGTTTGTGAACAGTCCCTGTATTTATGAATAGTCCTTACGGCTACTTTATTCTCACTATAGCATTTCCCATCAACATAATTGGTGGTTATTGCTTTAATTCCTGTTTGGTCTTAAAGTAAAAATAGGGTTGAAGCTAGCGTGGTCTGTCTCTTGTGGAGATTGAGCCCATCTTGCAAGGCAAAGAACAGAAAGGATGCATAACCACTGACTCATTGGACTACTTCGACTCCTTTCAAAGTTATTGATTGAAAATATTTGTGTAGGGGCTAGTGCTAAGGCATAGTAGTTTGATCCACCATCGGCAGTGCCGGCTTCCGGCATGGCCATTGTTATAAGTCCCAGCCACTTCACTTCCAATACAGCTCCCTGTTATGTACCTGGGAAAGCAGCAAAAGATGGCCCAAATCCTTATGACTTTGCACCCCATGAACTGGGAATATACTCCTCGCTTCTGCCCTCAAACTGGCTCAGCTCCAGCTGTTGCAGCCAGGAGGGGAGTGAACCTGCCAATGAAGGCATGTACTCTGTCTCTTCTTCTCTCTGTAAATCTGACAAATAAATAAATATTTAAAAAATATTTTTTGTAATAGCAATTATTTTGTGAAACTGTGAGTAGTTACATAACAATTTCATATAGAGTAAATTTATTCAATATTACTTTTTTCAATGTCATGTTTATTTGGGTTCATTTTTTTTTACAGAGGAGTAATTATTTCTGTTACAGTGATTATTTCCCCCAAAATTAAAAATGAATGGTCACAAACAAAATAGTCACTTCCTAACTTCCTATTCCTCTGCAACAATCCCACCCCAGCTGCCATATAGTCAAAACAGCAATGTTACATTAAATGAAAAATTTCTAAAGGTTTTAAATTTTATCAGTTAGGGTCTCTGGAAAAGTTTTCTCTTATGATATTTTGAACAGATTTTTATGTGAAACAAGATATTTTCACTTAATTCTAAATATTAGCAAATTTCTTTTTAATCTCTCAGAGCCACACTATATTCTTTCCCCCTTTATATTTTTAGCAGACATAAGGGACCATTTGACAGTACCTAGTAGAAACACAATGTTTACTAAATAAAGAAAATGTAAAACTTTGAGAGCCCCTACATTGATTTTTTGCAATAGAAAAGTCATCCCACTTAGATCTCTTTTCTAAGTTCTCTTTCAGGTATTTTCAATAATTGACAAGTATTGATTACTGAAAAGTATATTCCTTGTTCCCCCCAAAATTGATTTCATGTCAATATTTCTAGTAAGTAGTTTGACATTTTCAAATGAGTATTTATACATACAAGGAAATATTAATCCGCTGGCTTTCTAGATAAAAATTACACTTGGAGGTATATAAATACATTTGTACTTATTTGTGTAGATTTTTCAATCATCACAAGCTACAATATAGCGTGTGCTTATAACCATTTTTTGCAGCATGGAAATCTCAAGTCCTGAATCCAGCTGAAGTGTCAGAGTCCCCATACAAGCTAGACCTTATTATTTAAGTTTATTGTTAGTTCTGTTTTTATTTTCAAAGCCCACGTAAGGAACGAGGACTCTGGTGGTCCTGAGGACTGGGGAGGATTTAACTATGAAACATTTTTTTTTGAAGAAGCTTCTGGTGTGAGAAAATGTCACATAAATAGATCATTTGACTATAAACACTAAGTGGTAGAAGGTAGGAATGGAGAGAAAATGCACCTCACATAAGCAAACACTTCCTGGAAAAGACAAGCCTTAGTTAAGAAATCAACCAAAAACCCTGCAGACAGGTGAGCATGCATTGAGTATAAGGACTGGTATCATATGCAACTTGTCACAGTATGGGAAGTCGAGCAATTCACTTAAACAACAAATGACACAGCGACGAAAGGGGAAATGTTAGCAGAGAAGTGTGGGGCCAGCTGCTGACGGAACAGGAAATGGAAGACATTTGAGAATTGCTTGAGAAACTGTATGGCCCATTAATGACTGAATTAACAAGCAAAGGAGAAGAAAGTGTTAGCTAAAGGAATACGCAGGTGCAGTCCAGATACGGAGTTACAACAGACCTGGATGGTGACTTCCAGGCAGATGGTGACCGAGTAAAGAGCATATTGAATCAAAGATTCCGTGGGACAGTAAAATGAATCTGCGCAGTTGAGAGCAGGATGCAGTTCCTGCCTTGTGGCTCTGGCCTTGCCCAGACTTGGCCATTGAGGCCATTTGGGGAGGGAATCAAAATACAGGAGATATTACTTTTTCTTGATTCTGCCTTTCAAATAAATATAAAACAATCTTTTTATAAAAAAGAAAGCATAGCTTAGAAAAATCAGATACAGATATGTGGAATATAGGGAACGATTAGTACTCTAACAGCGCAGATACCGCAAATATAAAGCAAAAAGTCAATAGTATGGCTGTTTTACATGGTTAGGATTGTAAAACATATTGCTGTATTTCTTCAGAAAGTGCTAACAGGTGAGAAAGCAATTAAAGCAAAGCTCAAACTCATCAACACCTGTAAACCTGGTTTGGTTAATTTCAAACACCCATGTCATAAAGTTTGTTATTACATTCAGCTCCATCCTGTATTTGCTATAATGTTTCATTTTTATGTTAGTGTTATTTTTAAATTTTATATTGCTTTTTACTCACATTTACGACAGTCATTTCCTTTCTCAGCTGTCAAATAAGACACCAAACACTGCTGGTATAATGCTTACAAAATATCCCAGAAGACTCAAATATACCAATTAATAATGAATATCCCTTTTTTATTTCCAAGAAAACATACTTCTAAAGCTACAGACTAATTTATTAAATGCATGGTTTAAAAGAAATTTCAGAATCATTGCTGTTACTAAGAACTTGTGGTTTGTATGGATATTCATATATTTACAATACTAAATACAAATCAATATTAAGAAAATGTGTCAGGGTAATTATGCAACAGATTTGAACTATATCTAAGTATATGTATTCATAATTCCTAAAGTACCAAACCTATTGCTCTAAAATTGATATTTTCTTTGTACATGTGTAACAAACTTTGGTATCAAAGCCAGATTAGTACTAACATGAGACACTTTATAATGCTTAACTTTCCATGCATTAGGAGTATTCATATAATTCTTACCAGAAACATGCATATATATTTTTCCCATAATTTTCAAAAAATACATCTACCATCAGTACATAACTGAACTCTAAAACAAGTGGTCCAACATAATTTGGCTCACAAATTGTATGTTACTATAATTAATTGTCAAAACTTAAAATTTCAGAAGGTATTATGACCAATTGCAATCAAAATACTAATAGTTTTTTTAAAAAAAAGTTAATTTACATTGCATTCTAAAAAGAAAGGCTTCCAATTAAAATGTATGCTTGAATAAAACATTAAAAAGTAAACACAGAAGAAATTTATTCAGAGTCTTACAGGTAGCATTGAAGATCTAACAGAATGTTTTTCCTACAACTCACAAACTTTAGTTGAATGATATTCTAGCATATACTCTAAGTATGTTGAATACATCCCCAATATATAAAACAGTCCTAGGTTTCCTTAATGAACATTGAATCCAAAAAGAAAATTGATTGCCTCATTTTATGCTCTCACAGAATGATGGAAATAGCCTGATTAGTCTTGGAGCCCTAGTGAAACAACAGAATAAACCAATTAAATAATCCCAAAGGAGAATCAGAGTGATAACGCTAAAGTCACCATGAGAAGAGCAAATGCAAAGAATGAACACCCACTCCAAAAACCACAGTTCTTGGTGAAAATATAACTGCCTTTCCAAGTGAGTAAGCACACTGAGCGACTAAATCAACCTTTTTATAACAAGTCAGAGTTTTTACAAACATCATTTCATCTTACTGCAAGAAAAACTGACTGAAAATGAAGACTGGGACCTCAGCCATGCATAAAGGGGATTTCCATATGGGGTCCTGCCTGGGGATCTTGACTAGCCTTTCTGCTCTGAGACTCATAAATATCTCAGCACTGCCCTGTGAGTGACGAAGGCACATGGTCCGAGGCTTTTATTAATCTCAATGGCATGGTATTCCATGTTTGTGAAAGATATCACAATAGAGAGAAGACAATTTATCATTTGCTCTACTGCTTTTCAACCAGGAAACAAATGCAGTAAACCCATACTTTAAAAGCTAGTTTATTGGGATGCAGTATTTAAAATGTCATTTATATTCTATTAACTTCTGTAGACAAAGGATAATCCTTAAACTTTTTTCTGACAAAAGAAAATTGACCAAAATCGATTTTTGCAAAGACTAATATAAGGTTCACTTTGAGAATACATTAAACATTTATCTAGTTCCCATTTCTAAGCTATTTTAAAAATAGTCTGGTTGATGTATTTTTTGAGGAAACAAGATAATTCATCAATAACTAAGAATCTTACAGCAGGATTTAGGAAGTTTTAAATAAAAGCACAACTGCGGTAAGGCTGTATTTCCAAACTATCATTTCCAAAGACAGAACACACAGCCAAAGATTTTTAAAAATGTATTTCCAAAAGTCTAATTATGGCTTAAAGTAAAAAAAAAAAGCAACTATCCACACATTCTAGTACTTCAAAGCGAAGCAACAAGTGGTTTTCTAACACCCCACCCCCACCCCCCACCCCCCGCCCCCGTGCGCAAACAAAATTTTCAAGAAAGGCACCACATAGGAATTCATGCCTCCCCTCTTTTCCCTCAAAAAGCATATACTACTGCATGAGGATTTTGGACGCCAGGTTTTGCGTGAAGCAGCTATTCTTACATTTTTCCTCATCAAAGCATGCATGGTAGATACGACTATATTAAGTCGGGGGAAAAAAAATAAACACAAGAATGTAAATAAAGCAAGTCTTCGCAAGCCCCACCACGTTTTCAGCTGGAATGGAGAGGATGCTTACCTGCGGCAGGGCCGAGTTGAGCTGTCTCTGGAGCGAATCTCTGTCGTAGATAACATCCTGAAGTCTTTGCTGGGCCAGCGAGAGGCTCTCCTGCGTCTCCCGCAGCGCGTCCAGAAGACGATCCCTCTCATCTAGCATATTCACCATCAGCTGCTCAAAATGGGAGTCTGAGTCCGAGCCACTGCTTTGGGACCCCCTTTGGCTCATTGGGGTGTCCTCATTAATCGTGGGCATCACTTCACACATCATTGCTTAAAGAAAGTGAAGCGGAAAGTTAGTAAAGGAATGATTTCCAAGAAAACCATCTAACCACCAACCCGATAAACTCTTCAACCAACTCAGATGTTTTGACCTCTAGCAAATAAGATACTTATACTTCCCCCACCCCACCTGCTTCTTCTTTAGATAATCCACATGTCTCCCACCTTCAATTGGTTTCACTTGCTTCTCAGGTTTTTTTCATGATTGAGCCCAGCTAATTTATGTCAACACGTTATTTCAATCATTACTTAGTCAATATTCTTTACCTGCAACTTTACAGATCTCTTACACTTAATACCTGTGTGTTATCTTTGTTTGCTGTTAGAACATACAAGCAAACAATGTATTGCATGTTATGGGCAAGAAATAAGTGATTTTTAATGACTAGGTAATCTAACAAATTAATATTCACTCTTTGATTTATAAAATGTAATTGAATATTTCATGTAGTATGTTATTGCTTTCTTTTTTAGCAACAGATTTTTCCACATGAACAAACTTGAAGCTTGTTGATATTCTTTGATAACCTCTCTTACAGTTGTCCACAGAGTTGAAACTTGATACTGACTAAATTGGGCAAATTTTATGAAATAGTCTGAGCATATAAATCGACTTAGGTAACATTGCCAATTATGTATAATATTCTCTTGTTTTCTGTCAGATGAATTGTTTGGTTCAAATCTGAGCAATACACGTTGAAACAGTCCATAAAACAGTCATCATAAATTACATTAGCTAAAGCAGCCACTTCACACCTCAGGTGCTAGCCACAAACTCAGTCACTAAACGAACTGTTCAGAATGGTTTAAATCATTTATAAATTTGATTTTAAAATAGATAACTCAGCTTGAGATGTAGCATTGCCCCATTATATTGCCTAATGTTCTTTGCAAAGGTCAGAAATGTTCTCCTGTTGACTTCTCTACCATCTTTTAGAAGCAACCAAGCTCAGCTCCCTTTCACTTTACTGTGGCCAGGAGCTGTTAACCAGGAGGCTTGGTTTTACAGGTGGCTGATTTGGAGAAAGGTAGATTGGCTGTTGATTCTGGAGCATTCTTCAGTTTTATAACGCAAGGTTGATTCATTTCATGTCCTTGGGGAATATATTTCTGGTGATATTTTCAAATAAAATGTCAAGATTTAACAGCTCAATGGTTAATTACTTTTTGTCTCATTCTTTTTATAAATTGAGTTATTGAGTAGAAAGATTTAATTATCTGTGAGTCATTTGGTCAAAGCTCACTGAAAATTCAGAGAAACTTTAAAAGAAAGCATTGAACTAAACAGAAAAGATATTATGGCTGATAATTTATGTATAAGAAGTAAGAGGTGAATTTTAAGAAAATAAACTAAATTTTTGCTCATTCTGATGCTAAGCCTCTTGAAAGTTGGATCTTCAATTGCTCAGTTTCATAGTTACAGAATTTTACAGCATAGATGCATCAAATATATTTCAATACACACAAACACAGAAGTATACTATTGCTAATCTCTAATGGGTAAAAGCTTTTTTTGCATTTTTCACAAATACAAATGGGAAAAATACTTTTTAACTACAATAACCTTTTCAGTAGTTGAAAATTAATTGGGGCAATAAAAAATTCAACAACCTTTCGACACATCTGATTATTTGAAACGATTGTGTCCCACACACTGAACACCTGTGTCACCCTGAGAACTAGTTGTCAGGGACCATTGTGCTAACTTTTGATATTCAAACTAAAGTGCTTGGAGAGGAAATGATACATTGACATAATTTGTACCAAACCATTTTAGGGTTATATAAACATTTTTAAATCTATGTTTAAAGAGAGCAACATTATTCCTTGTTCATTCTGCATTATTTGAACCAACTTAAGTTTCAAGTAAAAATTATAACTGTAATGATTATCATAAGTACAATTAATACCTGAATACGATGTCCTAATTCTAAATAACCACTTGTTGTCACCAGGGGACACTGGGAATTCAAAAGACATAACTCATATCTGGATAAAAGGTAGTCTTTAACATAGTGGGTCAAAAGATTACTACGCTGAGGAGTAGCTTGGAGCATGTCAGCCAACTGAGTCTACACTGAAAAGAACCTGATTTGCTTCACACTCTGGGAACACAGGAATCAATGAAAGACACTTCGCTTCTCAAAACTTGAGTTTCTTCTACAAAGGGGGTATATTAACCTAAACTTAATTTTTAAAAAATCCCAAATGGGGATACACTAGAAAAAATAACTATCAAATACACATATTTATTTCTATTGTAAGGTGACAACACTCATATTACAGAAAAGAGATTTATTTTATGATTCACTTTTTCACATACAAATGTTTAATTTTAGGCAATATTAATGGGTTCTTCAAATTCAATTTAAAAATAAAAAATAATCTTATCAAATTGATGTAAAGTAATTGTGTAAGTTTATAGAATTTGTAAAATTTGCTTAGAAAATAAGATGAACATATTCAGTTTTTTGGAGACTGCTCAAATGTATGAATCCAGTCTTTCCATCAAAATTAGAATACAAATTATGTCTACAAAATATACAGTTTCATGAGCCAGCTTAATTTCCTGCATTGGGAGTCAGATTCTGTTCATTGAAAGTATAAAGTATTTGAATAATTCTTAAAATATACTATAATGTTTTCATGCACTCTTAATATTATATATAATTAAAGATCTGTTGGATGAAGGATTCAATATACCTTTATAGAATGCATAACATCTTAATCAACCCACATGGTGGAGAAGGCTATATTCTTACTCTATGTCTAGAGTATTTCACGCAAATATTTAACTTTTACCTCATTGTAGCAATTATTTTCAAGCTCAGAAGCAGCATTCACCACATCACTCCTGAAAAGCCAGGAAGCACCTGACACTATTTCTCTCCCCTCCCCAAAGTCCAGGTAATATATAAAATTTTATGACTCTTTTTTAGTCTTGTTTGTAAAATGACTGAAGATTTCAAATACTAATGATATATACTGCTGATTTTGGCTATGATAGAAAAGAAAAATACTAATAAGCCCAGTAGGTTTAATTATGTCAGCGCTTAAAATTAGCTTGAAGAATCTTACAGCCGGGAAATCAGCTCCCTCCTTCTTAGCACACACCTTCACTTCCTTGGAAATCTCTGAGATTTCAAAATAAAAGTTTTGACGCCCAGTGGAGTCATAACTAAAAGGCATTACCTGTTCCGATCGGAGAGTGCTACAAAAGGTTCTTTTTCTATCAATGACTAACTTTACCGAATCAGATCACCGGGATTTGGCCCTTACCATAGGCAAGGATTTTCTACAGTTAAGTTCCCCGCGGCCAAGGTTTAGTCCGAAGAGCCATCCCAGCTCCAGTTAACCCACAGGAGTAATCCGGTGAGAAAAATCCTAGCCATTGTCTGATTACCTTCCATGAATATTCCTCCTCCTCCTTCACTCTGAAATCCCCTGGTCTTCTGGAAATACCATGACAGCCTTCAGGGAAAGCGTTTTTCGCTTTCTTTACGCGAGAGCATTTCCACTTGGCCCACACCGCTGGACAGTGGTCTGGCAGCCACACCCCCCACCACGGACCCGACGAAGTTGCCTCCATCATCTCCACACTAAAACTGCTCACGCTGCCCGACAGGAGAGAGGCAAGCAGACAGGAAGCCAGGAAATGAGAAATGCACAAGACAGGGGGAGGAAAGTAAAAGGTGCTTCGTGGCAGTCATCCCAATTACTGCCCTTCCAAGGAGGAGTGTGCATCTCTTCTTCCCTGGGGGCGGGGTGGGGCCGGGGAGGTGGCAAATTAAACACCCATCAGTCCATCAATACATCGCAAAGGGAAACCGTGCCATTCAAATCCAGGTTCTGTACCTAATGCCTGTGATTTCGGGTCCTGCTTCTCCAGCGGATCAATGACAACCGCAGTCTCCGGCTTGACGGGAGCGGAGGCTCACGCCCAGCGCTCCTGGACCATTGCCCTAGCAGCGGGAGGAGAAAGGCAGCTGAGACACCCGCGAGCCCCGGCAGTCTCCCGGAACGTGCCCCGGCCGGCTGGCGTGCCGGCCCCTGCGCATCTTCCCGCGGCTCCGTCAGCAGCCCCGAGGAGAAGCGTCCATCGGAAAAATGGCATATTACAAATTTTGCTTTGGGAAGCAGAGCTGGTTCAGACCATTGTCAAAGGGAGGAGAGGGGGAGGCGGCTCTTAAAGCAGCCGCGGCCTCTTTGCCCGTGCAACCGCAGCTTCCCACCGCGTGCAAGCGGGGCCCTCCCCCACCCCCGGAGTTTGGGGGGGGGGAGGGATGGAGTCCGGAGGAGGGGGCGGGGAGCCGGGGCCAGGGCACTGGGTTTGACTTTCAGAAACTTAACGGGGCGGCGCCGCTCCCTGTCGGAGGCTCCCGGGCCACCTGGGGTGCGCGCGTGCAGTAGGGTGTGTGTGTGTTGGGGAGTAGGGTGGGTTTACGTGGGGTGGTCCCTGCTAAAGCGAGCTTTGCGGGGAGAAGGCGTGAGGAGTGTGTGGAAGAGAAGTTCTCCACCCAGCTGCCCACCCGGATCCCCCTTCGGAGTTTCTGGCTCACACTGGGAGCCCGGGGGCGCGTCCCCAGGCAATCGAGAAGCAGGACAGGTCTCTGCCTGGCGCTCAGCTTATTTCTGGGTTCGCTTAAAGGAGGCGCTCCTTCGCCGGAAAGCCGAGCAGTCAGCACCCAGACCCCAACACACACACTCACACCCATTTCCTCCTCCCGGCCTTGGCTGCCAGCCTCCCTGCTGGCACCAGCTGGCGGGAGAACCAACCTGCCGGGAGCTGCTGAGGATGCTAGCGCATCTTCCTCCTCCCTTTGCCTTGTGTGGTCGCTGCTGCCGCGGCTGCTCCTCCTCCTCTTCCTCCTCCTCCTCCACCCCTCCTCCTCCTTGGCAGCCGCCACCTCCTGTTCCTCTGGAACAAGGGCTTCCCCTGGAAGCTGCTGCAGTGGTTTCCACCGGCCCTTAAATAAATTCTGAAGTAATCACGTCTTTGCTCTCCTCCTCACGCACACGCGCTCGTGGCTACACTCGGCTCCCGCCCCCCTCCTCCTCCTCCTCCCGCGAAGCCATCCCGGGCTGCCAGTCCCCGCGCCCCCTCCCAGCCCGCCTGGCCGATGGCGAGCGCCGGGAGCAGCACTGCCCAGTGGGCAGGGGCGGCACGCGCTCGCCCGCTGGGGCTCCTCCCCGCACCAGGAGCTCCACCGGCAAGCGTGTGTCCGCCCGCGCCTTTGGGGGTGGGATTGCCTCGGGCACCTTCTGCTGCCTGGCCTTCCCTGCCTGGCATGCCTTGAAGCTGATGTCCGCCCCCTAGACAGGAGCTTGGTAGTCGTGCTTGTTAGGAACCTGAGTCAACCTTGGGTGTGGCGGTATCTGTCACTTCTTAAGTCTCCACTTCCTCTCCATTCACTGCTTGGCCAAAGAGCATCTTTTGTGAAAGTACACTTGGTCCGGAGAAATGTCAGCTCGGAGCCACGCCTGGTCTGGATCCCATTGCAGGTCCCCTGCTATAGACATATAGGCATATATCTATAACTATACAGATCCCCTTATCCACACTAATTATCTTACTGATAATGCTGCTCATGCACAAAGACCCGTCAGGGATGGGATGGAAACAACAGACAAAACACAGTACCTACTCCAAGCAGAAAGCAAAGGTGCCCAGAGGAGCTCCACATATTCTGGCTTTAGTGAAAAGGAATACAGTAACTGCGAGCAGGACTAAGCAGTGAGTATCACTTGAGGACACGTGCAAGAATCCTTACAGTGTAGTTCAAGAACCCCCAAAGCTGTGTTTTACCTTTTTGTAAAGCAAAGACCAAAGCTAACAAAGGAGCAGTACTTGTGGGCGGTGGCAGGTGACAACGCATGCACCTGGGTCCCTGCCACCCACATGGGAGACCCATATGGAGTTCATTGTCACTGGCTTCGGTCTGGCTCAGCCCCAGCTATTGCAGGCAATTTGAATGAATTAGTGGATCCAACTCTCTCTCTTTCTCCCCCTCCCTCTCTTTGAAATAAAAAAGAAGTGGATTTAAATAATTTTAAAAGAAGCAGTATTTAAATAGCAGCTCTTCAAGTATTATACTCAAGAAACAGAAATTTCCTTTCTGTTGGTAGAATTTAATTCATTTGGTGATGCCTGATGAAGTGTGAGATCAAACTTACACTTACACTTCCCTCTTCTAGACTTTTATTTAAATTCTGCATCAGGACCATCGCGGTAGCCCAGTGGCTGAAGCCCTCGCCTTAATCACACCAGGATCCCATATGGGCGCCGGTTCACATCCCAGCTGTTCCGCTTTGCATCCAGCTCCCTGCTTGTGGCCTGGGAAAGCAGTTGAAGATGGTCCAAAGCTTTGGGACCCTGCACCCGTGAGGGAAACCTGAAACTGCTCCTGGCTGCTGACTTTATATCTGTTCAGCTCCAGCTGTTGCGGCCACTTGGGGAGTGAATCAGCGGACAAAAGATCTCCCTCTCTGTCTTTTCTCTGTATATCTGACTTTCCAGTAAAATTTTTTTAAAATCTTTAAATTCTGTACCAAAGCTTATAATTCTGCATCAAATTTGACAATTAAATGTAAAAATATTGTAAAATTGTTAGCCATAGAATTTTTGCTCAACTACAATTTACATATGTATCTTGTTAAATTGTTAATTCTGATTCACCAAGAGTGGGTGAATCCCGACATTCTACATTTTCCAAGGGTCTAGCTCATCCAGTCAACTCATCATTAAGGGGTTTTAACCACAACAATCCCATGGTCTCACAAAGCAGCCCTATATATTGTCAGCAGCTATAATATTATAGCAACTTCATACTATTCAAGAAATGTCGGTGTTCCTAACTTCTTTCCCTGGGATTCTACAGACTTAAAATGTCCCTTGTATGGGAAGAGCAATTTTTTTTTTAACATATGTTTTATTTACTTGAAAGTTACATGCACACACATTCATTCCCCCAAAAGCCACAACAACTAGGTTTGGTTTGCATTGAAGCCAGGACCCAGGATGCACATCAGGGTCTCCCAGTTGGGTGCAGGGGCCCAAGCCCTTGGGTCATTTTTCACTGCCTTCCTGGGCTCTTGAGCAGGGAGCAGGACAGAAGAGGGGGTGGGGCCAAGACTTTATCGAGGCTCATGTGGGATTCTGGCATTTTGGCACAAGATCTTCATATTATATTCAGTGATTTAAAGATTTATTTATTTATTTTCAAAGTCAGAGTTCCGAGAAAGAAGGATTGAGAGATATTTGCATCCTCTGTTTCACTCCCCAGATGGCTGTAATGGCCAGCGATGGGCCGGGTCAAAACCAGGAGTCAGGAGTTTTACCTGAATCTGCCATATGGGTGGCAGAGGCCCACATATTTAAACAATTTTCTAGGCTCTTAGCAGCAAGATGGATCAGAAATCTAGTAGCTGGGGCCCCAACTGGTGCCCACTAGGGATGTTGCTGAGAAAGAAGGCAGCTTTAGCCAATGTGCTGCAATGTCATCAGCTCCAGGACTTTCATATTTTTAAAGATAAAGGCTATATATAACTCTACAAGAATCCTGTCCTAATTAAACCTTGTAACTGCTTTCCTTAGCAAATTCTAATCAAGCCCAGTTTGATGTTCTTGATTCCCAACCACATACAAGTAGAAATTTCAATAGTAAATACAATACCCCCATTCAGCTGAGGCAATACAGTGAAAAGACTTCTCAACAGTTGGTTATTGCAGAGGAAAAATTAATCATGGAAAACAGGTTAATAATCATAGGATAAATGATACTGTATAAGATGACACAGTCATTGAGGTCACTCTCAATTTGAAAACTGAATATTTTGGGCCCGGCGCAGTGGCGCAAGTGGTTAAGGTCCTCGCCTTGCACGCCCGGGAGCCCATATGGGCGCCGGTTCTAATCCCGGCAGCCCCACTTCCCTTCCAGCTCCCTGCCTGTGGCCCAGGAAAGCAGCAGAGGACGGCCCAATGCTTTGGGACCCTGCACCCATGTGGGAGACCCAGAAGAGGCTCCTGGGTTCGGACCGACATAGCATCAGCCGTTGCGCTCACTTGGGGAGTGAATCATCGGACGGAAGATCTTCCTCTCTGTCTCTCCTCTCTGTATATCCGCCTTTCCAATAAAAAAAAAATAACAAAAATAAATCTTTAAAAAAAAAAGAAAACTGAATATTTCTCCCTAATATCACTGCAAAGATTATAAATTACAGTTTCTATTACAGTTAAAAGTTTTCTTTATAAGGATTTAGTTATTTGAAAAACAGTGACAGAGAAGGGGAGAGAGTCAGGGGGTGGGGCAATCTTCCATCATCTGGTTCACACCTCAGCTTTCAAATGCTTTTTAAATTTTGTTTGTTTGTTTTTTTCGCGATATATACCTTGAAGTGAGATTATGTATGATGCATTTCTACTTAATTTGTTGAGGAATCTTCATACTTTTTTCACAATAGCCAAACTAATTACACACCAATCAAAGCATACAATGGCTCTTTTTTTTTTTAAAAAAAATATATTCTTGAAAACTTTTGTTGTTTTTGGCTGCATCCATTATTATTTGATTATTTTCATTTTGTTTAAAGGAGAGACAGGCTGGGCCATGCAAAAGCCATGAAGTCTGGAGATGTAGCAGGTCTCCATTAAGATGGCAGAGACACAAGTATTTGAACAATTATTTGCTACTTCCAAAGATACCCACCAGCAGGAAGCTGGATCAGTCATGCAATAAATAGCAGACTTGAACTAGGCTTCCATTCCTACGAGATGTGGGCGTACCAAGCAATGATTTGAGGTGCTGAACCAAACATCTGCCTCTACATTTTGCATTTTGATAATGGTTCTAATTCAAGTGAGAAGATATTTCATTATATTTTTGATTTTTATTTCCTTGACTGCTAATGCTCCTGTTTTTTCATAAATTGGTTGTTCATTTTGATTCTTCTTTTGAGAATAGCTTATTATACTTTTAATTAGAATGTTTAATTTTCTTATATATCCTCAACATTAATTCTTTGTCAGATGAATATTTCACATTTTTTCCTCCTATTGTGTATGCTGCCTGTTGATTCTGTTGAGTGTTTATTTTGGGTGAGTAGAAGCCTCTTGGGCTGATATAATCCCATTTACTTATTTTTGCTTTTGTTACCTGTGCTCTTGAGTGGCGTAACAAAGTTAGGGGTCATCTCCTCAATATTTTATATTTATTAGGAAAGGTTAAAAAGTAAGTGACACAAGAAGTAAGTTACTTGACTAAGAAGTAACTACCTTGCTGCTTCAGGAATGTGAGCTGAAAATTTTGGAAATGAATATTTCTGAGTTTGTTTTTCTTATATGGGAGACAAGTTATACCAAGAGTCTCTTAATAAAATTCAATATAAACTATAAAATATTAATGAAAAATCTCGGGGTTTAGTCCTGCCCTAAACCCTAAGCCCCGGGGTCACCGAGGGTGAGGCCACAGTGCTCTTTGTCCACAAGAAGCACCAGTGACAAGCTGGTGAGGAATGTCCGCTTTATTATGCACAGGTTACAGATTTTAAAGGGTAAGGAAGGGGAGGGCAGGAGGGAGTCTTCCAGCAGTCCTCTCCCCCGCCCCCGCCCACCAAAGACACTGTAATTGTCTGTACGACACATCTATTTCCCCAGATCTTCTGGTAATATCAGAAGTCAAGTTCCACGTGTTTTCCCCTTGACCTTCTAGCCTTGTTGGAAGTCACACTCCATTCCACAGTAGGCCTTGGAAACTGCACCCCAGGCCATAGGGGAGCAAGCTTTAGGCCATGCCCATCAGGCAGCAGGGCAGGGGCTGAGGCAATTGCCCACAGAAAAATATGAAGAAGACATAAAATTTAAAGACCTCCATGTTCATGGATTGAAAGAATATTGTTAAACTACCCATACTACCAAAAACAACTCAGAGATTCAACACAATCACCACCATAATAACCATCACATTTTTCACTGAACTAAAAAAAAAAAAAAAAAAGAAAATATTGTAAAATTCAAATGAAAGATTCCAGAAGTGATTCAAAAAATTCAACACATCTAGAACAAATGGACTCTCCATAAAACTATCACAAATGTGAAGCAGGGAAAAAGCAATCTTTTTTTCAATAACTGTTGCCGAGAAGACTGAGTATCTATACATAGACGGAGCATCCCCCATTGCTTATCGCCTCTCATTATCTACAAAACTCAACTCAAAACGCATCCAAGGTTTGAGGTCAAACCTGACACTTTAATCCTACTAGTGAAAACTCAAGAGAAGCATCTCAAGAAATAGCCAGAGGAAGCAACATATGTTAAACAAAGAAAAGGATGGAAATACTAAAAATACTTAATATTATTTTTTAGCTCTGTGAATCCAACAACATTTTAATTTATAAATTTACTTTTGCACTATGCAAAAATGTTCTATGCTTTCAAACTCACTAGCTATACAAGAAAATTTTCTATACATGATGTATTTATTTGTTGACTCATTTGTAACACAAACTGTGACCCTATCAGCCTTCTGCAATAAACAACAAAATAACAGTAAAACTCATGGGATATCATCAAACTAAAGCCAGGTATATCTGCCCTTGAAGCTCTTCAACAGAGATACGGGATTGTTCCAGCCTATGTTCCAACTTCTGACACATAACAAGCTACCTCATTGATATCGAATGTTGATGTGACAGAAAGAATACAACAGTTGAACATCATGTATCACATAATTAAAACAGTATGGCCCTTTCACACTTGTGTAAATTGGTCACTTTTTTTTTTCTGTAAGCCTCTCTACCCTGTGTCCTCTAGGATGACAGTTTGTCTTGAAAAGTGGGAAGACATATCTTGTCCTCACCGAGCTCTGATATGGTTTGGATGTGGTTTGTTTACAAGGCATTCATGAGTTAGAGCCAGTTTTTCCCTAATGTGGCAATGCTGGCAGTTGGGACGGATCTTCGGCAGGTGAATCCTGGCGAGAATTTCACAGATCTTTAAAGGAGCAGTTCAGTTAGGGACAATGGTAGATCCAATAAAACCTGGGTTATTTTTTCCTATTTTTTGGAAAGTCAGATTTACAGAGAAGGAGAGACAGAGAAAATATCTTCCATCTGCTTGTTCATTCCCCAAGTAGTCACGATGGCTGGAACTGAGCTGATCCAAAGCCATGAGTTAGGAGCTTCTTCCAGGTCTCCCATGTGGGGACAGAGTCCCAAGACCTTGGGCTGTCCTCTACTGTTTTCTCAGGCCACAAAAAAGGAGTTGGAAGGGAAGCAGAGCAGCTGGAACATGAACCTATATCCATATGGGATCCTGGGGCTTGCAAGGCAAAGACTTTAACCACTGAGCTATCAAGCCTGGTACCCTGGTACTCTTTAAGGAAAGTAAGTTGTTATAAGACAAGTTCAACCCCTCAATCACTCTCTGGATGCCTCTTTTGTGATCTGATCTCTTAGTGTTGCACATGTCTTCCACTATAATGTCTTAGGAGAGATATACATATTCAGAATATGTATGGGATATTCATTCAACCATACAATCTAGGAACTTAATATGTTCTCTGAAATTGCTAAACTCACATTTAGCCAAATATCCAAAAATCATCTTATATGCATGTATGTTCTGTTAGACAACTATTACCCAATGATGCCCAACCACAATTAGGTGTAAGTCAGATATAGATATAGTGTAGAGACCGAGACTGCAACTACTGGCAACCTGGCAAAAAATTTTTACTGTGATCCTATGGTTAATCATGAAAATCTAAACCTACCTTTATGCTTTTAAATTTGTTTTAAACATTACTTTATCATAGTTAGTCAATATCTGCCACAGAATGAATTCATGTGTTTTATTTTCCTTTCATGTATTATCTCAATCAATTCTTAAAGTTTTGGAGTTATAAGAAAGGCGTTTGGGTTTTGAAACTTACACTTGCATGCAAGGTTTTGAGTCATAATTTCTGACTCCATACATTTTTCAGGAACCAACTCTATAAGAAGTAAGAGGTTACACATTTTAAAGAGATCAGATGGAAGTGATATGGCAGCGTAGACAAGAAATCAGAGCTGAGGATGCACAAAGGTTCCTTGCTAAGCGTGCAGATGAATACAATGAAAGCATTTCCACAAGGATGAACAGTCAGAACAAACTGAAATTTGTGGAGACAATAAGGGACCATGTCATTTTACAATACCGCAGCTAAGGCAGGCTTGGGAGGGAGAAGAGAGAATGGCATCTAAGCAGGAATCATGCATGAAGAGTACACAATCTTATTTAAGAGTTTTTAAATTTACACCGAGGGCAACAGGGAGTTTAAGTGATGTTTTAAAAGGAGAACATTCATAGAATATTTTCAAAAAGGATTGAAACTGAAAGATAAGAGAGTTACAGATGATAAGGTTATTGAACCACCTGCAGGAGAATATGAAACAAGAGAAGCATATTTGAGTTGGACAAAAATGAATTCAGCTTTGCTCATGTTGAGTTTTCTTAGTTGATTATGAAACATTCAATTAGACATATTCAAAGTTGGAACTGCCAATCTATCGAAATAAATCTGGGCTAAAGATAAATCCTCAAAAATTATTAGCGGCATTTGAAATGATAAAACTGAACAAACTTAACAATGGCAAGAATCTAAACAGACAAAAGCAGGATGACAGAACAGCAATGGCATTTTAGGAAATGATTCTTACAAGAAAGTTGTAGAGATTGCAGTGAGAAGTACGCAAAGAGAGTACACACCAAAAGCAATAGGATTCAGCCTGGTCTGTCCCCAATCTGTGCCAATGTACGCTGGTGGGTACCTTTCCCTGGCCTTGTCTGGGCTGCTCCTTATTGTGGTTCTTCCACTCACCTGCAGGGACTTTGTCCTGCCAGAGGAGTTGCCCAGGCTCCTCCACCAGAACCTCTCCCAATGCTAGATTTCACGCAAACCTGTGGGTCTATGAACCAGCCATACTTAGTCCACCTCCTGCCCTAGCAGGAACAGTGGTCTTTCCTGTTCTATTTTATTTTTAACTTTTGGTACAATTCCACAATGATTTTAATGCAATCCAAAAAAAAAAAAAAGATCAGAGTTGTATATAATGTATTAAATAATCATTAGTATTATATGCTCTATGTTTCATAATATATATGTATGTAATAAGTATAATACATATATATGGATCCAAATATGTTCATAGTGTATCATTGTGACTAGTTTTGTTTGAAACAGGAAAAAATCTTTTCAGTGCTTAATGATATTTTTTGTCAGTATGTTTTATCATGCTGTGATTATTCCTCATGTTTCCTGAAGACCATCATTCCTTACACGTTACCATGTTCATTGCACTGTTTTTCATGAATAGACTGTATTTCTCTCCTGCACTTAGACCTGATTATGCTTCTTACCTCTGTTTGTGCAATGTGAGCAGAAGGGATCATGCCATTTGCAAGCGGCAAAGTGACACATCATCACAGCTTTTTTGCCATGGCTCTTTTCCATTTGTCACAGAGCCAAACTACTGCAGTTACTGCTCTAGGTGCCTGAATATTACAGAAAGATACCCTGCAAGACCACATTGTGCTTACTATGCTTACATAACCCTATTCTTTGGGCATTCTTAGCCCCCTTCACCTCTTTGCTCACTTTCCATTTTATAGAAGCAGCTGTGACACTTCAGACAATGTTATAGATGCTCAGTATGCAACAGTGAATAAAGGACTTAAGAATTCTGTCTCCACAGAGCTTGTGTTCTGGCATTCATTTATTTTTATTACACAATGCCACTTGTAAATAACAAATATTATAAAATACATTTTAAAACATACACTCAGAATACGTGAGGGCATGTGCATGTGGAAAGAGAAGGGGGAGATTTTCAACGCCAGAAGCATATCATGCTACACTGCTTTTAAAGCTTTATGTCTCTGCTCCCTCTTACTCTCTCATTCTCTCTCTTTCTGTTTCTGCTTCAATGTTTTCATTAAACCAATAAATAACTAAATTATTGACAAAAAGATAAATAAAGCAAAACAGAACAGTGTCCTTTGCTTTCTAAAAATTGAAATGTCTAAATTCATTAAATGTTTAAAATGCTGCATTTACACTAAAAAAAAATCTGAACTAATTATCATCCATGAATAAGTTCTTCCTTTAAAAATGTTTAATGATGAAATAGAATTACATAATAATATACTTTATAAAATACCTTAGAATAGATTATATTTTAAATGGAAATTGTTGATTTTTCAATTTATTAACAACTGAGTATTGAAAATCCTATTTAAGATGAACATTCAAATTGGCAAAATTAGATATCAATCTATCCCTTTGTCTGATAATTAAACTCAATTTACAGTAAATTTTCTGAACATCTATTATCAACTTCTTGGAATCAGTCATCCAACTACTATGTCTTAGTATGAGACCAAAATTTTTAACAATCAAACAGAATACCACATATAAAGAGCTAATAAACTTTAGATATGATAATTTTTTGTATGTTTCTTCTTTGCTTTAAATCAATGCATCTGAAATGAAGTCTACTACTTTTCCTGTATCCCTAACTATTCTGTCATGCCTTTTCTGCACAATATGTACATTATCCAAGTAAGGTCCATAACTTCGGAATCTCCATTTAATTAATTCTAAATGTTGACCCCAAAGTGAATATGCAAATAAGATTTGCTCAGTTTGTTTTTCAAACTTTTGTTTGTAAGTCAGAGAGAAGAAAAAAAAATGAGATATTCCATTTCTTGGTTTAGCCCCTGAATGCCTTCAACAGCCAGGGCAGACAGCCAGGTCAGAGCCAGGCCAGAGCCAGAAATTCACTGAGGGTCTCCCAGTGAGAGACAGTGGTAAATTGCACATCAATATTTCATTGGCAGAGCATCTAATGAAATAGCATCACGGAAGAAACCAAAAGATAGGCAAGGATAGGCAAGAAGGATTGTCTGTAGCCTGTGAGTCTGACTCAGATACAGACTTATGCAGGAATCTAGCCCATGAAAGGGTGAAAGAACACGACAAGACACCTGCTTTGGTAAGTGCAAAGCATGGCATTCAAGAATAAAATGGAATGTTAATTACACCTTCTAAGCAGAACTACCTGATTCAAACCCTTTCTCTGCCACATGCTAGCTGACCTTAGCACATTATTTAACTTTGCTGTATTTCTTCTTTCATTACAGCTAAAACTGAGATTTCACTTACATTCTAGAACTCGATTGTTCACATGCAAAACTGTGTAAAAAATCTAATGAAAATAAAATATTATTGGCACCAATAATTTGAGCCTTTAGATACCAGGCAAAACCTAGGTGTTTGTAACTGAGACAGAGCTAACTTAGAGGTCACTATAAAGCTACTTTGTACAAGAATAATTCATTAACAAACTGATAAAATACTTCATCATATACTTGATTGCCTCTTTATCAAGAGATAAATGTATGGCTAGGGTAGATATTAAAGTAAACATAAAATATACATCAATTGTTTTGGTGGGAAATACATTAAAATTATCCTGTTTGGCTTTCATATTGGATCCCTAAATCATCTGGGTTGAAACTTAACTTGGGAAAAGCCAACACCAGATGAAAATATGTCTTCACATAATATTGATTCTTTCACAAAGCTTATATGAAAGTTTTTGAAAAGGCTTCCTTCACCAACATATGGTCAAATAATATTAATGATTATTTAAGGAACGTGTTTAAGATCTCTGAAATATATTCTTGTACTTAATATGATAAATCATTAATTCATTCAACAAATGAAACCAGACATTCCAATGTGGATGCAAGCATCTCAAATGGCATAACTACTAAAGCAAACCCTTACTCCTCTCGCCGTCCGTTATCCTCAAGGATAGCAACTGCAAAAAAGACTTTCATCCCCTCAAGTATTGGGATTTTGAATTTCTTTAGAAGGAACCACTTTCAAAATCGCCAACCAACCATGGGTCAGCTAACAAGTACCTCACAGCATACTGTTGTACGGTAATGTGACAAAATTTCTAAACATTCTGGCAGATCAACTCTGTATGCTAAGATAACCTGAACACCTGAGCTCAAAAACCGAGTCTAATATTAGAGTGGGAAAAAGTTATTTCTCTTATGAAGAAAATAGAGTTAACATTTTCATCCCAAGAATAAATCCAGTACTCTGGCCCATCAATATTAAAGAATGTCACTGCCTCATATTATGTTTATGACTATTTTAAGAAATTAAATGTGTAATTTATACTTTGGTTCAATTTAGAAAAGGCACTACACTATGAATAAATTAAAATATTCTATATGAATGTCTTAAAATATACATTTAAGATAATAAAAAGGACAACATACATTTAACAACTGATAAAATGATTAAACAAATGACTAATAAAATGAGCACTACAAAAATGTCAAATCAGCTCAGTTAAGGGATTATTGCTGTCATTTATTATAATTAATTATCCTATTAGATCCCAACACTGCACATGTAAGCCATTTTTTTAATGTGTAACCATCTATCTATAATCCAGGAGTTATTTCCTAAAAGTACATTTATATTAGATATTTAAATTAATTCATATTGCATATTATGTAAACTCATAGTACTTAAAAAATTTCAGTAGTATTTATACAGACTTCTTTCTTTTCTTGGAATAATATACTTGTCACCTAAATTGTAGGCTGTACCTCTGCCTGAATGTCCTTCAAGCAATTCATGTAATTGCTTTTCTGTCACCAGGAAATACATTTAAGTTGTTCAAGTAGAACAATTATTCAAGGCTCCCAGGTTGCCATGATTTAATCTAGTTGAGAAACTTTGGTAAAAACCTGTATTTGATGAAGGAAGCACACAAAAGGCAAGAACAACTGCATTTGCCAATTTGGCTACGATTACCAAAAAATACAACTAGCTCAGTAGACTGCTAACATTTGTGAGTAAGAGACCCCATGGCCATCCACAGGAGTAATGTAACATCACCATTCCTTGTCACTTACCTATCGAGGACCAAGATAACTCTCCTCATGAACAAGGTTATTTAGTTTAGACTAATTTACAAATATCATTTTGAACTAATTAGAGAGTGCAGGTTAGATGAAGCAGTTTATGCTTTAGAAATGGGATCAAGATACTGGGGTTGACCTGCATATTGTGATCTTTGTTTCCTGTCAACTTTGTCAGTTTATTTAGGTCTTGGTTTCAAGGTTAATGACATTATAGTCATTATGCTGTCAGTTTTATAAGATAAATAAATTCTTAAATTATATCACTCAAGTGCAGATTTTTCACTTCAAGAGCTGTTCTGAGCACGCACTTCACAATTTAATTATTGTGAAAGGAAAATGTGTTACATTGTCATATTAAATGACACCTTCAAACTGAATGCGACCAATACATTTTCCCACTTAGGTGTTTGAAATTAGAAAGAAGAATGACAATAAAAAATTTTAGCTCATAATGTAAAAAACTGCAAAGACTATTCAGGCATTTGATTATATTTGTATCCTTGGTTGAAAGTATATGCAGCATTTATGAGGGTATTTTAGAGATCCCTGGACTCCAAATGCATTCGTGTGTGGGGTCTTCAGAAGGGTCATATATTCATATTTAGAAAGACTACGCATAAATTTAAAAACATTTGCACCAAGATAAACATGCTTTAAATCAGTTTTATCTGAGCTTCTTGGAATACCTTCGTTTAACTGAGACCAAATCATGTCCGTCTACCACAACATGTCACAGTACTCCATGGTTCTCTTGTGAAGTTCAAAAAGTTAATGCTTAGTACTAACAAAGCCAAATGTGTAAAATTATATTTTGTACCTCATATGACGATTTAGTACCAAAGTAAGTCTTAAAATGTGATCCCACTATGTACATTGCTAATAATTTAGGAACATTTGCCCAGGCTAGACAACTAAAATATTGACATAGAAATCCGCAAAAGCTCAGACTATGTCACAAAATTTAAAAATGTCATTCTGGAACTTATCTCAATCATTTACCTACGGAGACTATTATGTCATACTTAGGGTATTTTTA
Organism: Ochotona curzoniae; assembly: GCF_017591425.1. Taxonomy (NCBI): domain Eukaryota; kingdom Metazoa; phylum Chordata; class Mammalia; order Lagomorpha; family Ochotonidae; genus Ochotona; species Ochotona curzoniae. The sequence continues at coordinate 19,615,549 of NW_024464920.1, read as the reverse complement.
ATAATAAAATATACAGTTTTTTCATTTTAATTTTTTAAAGATTTATTTATTAATCAAATGTAACTGGAGGCTGAGATAGCCCTCTGGAGCATGAGGTGAGAAATGTATTTATATCAACCCAATTGTGAGACTGAAGGCAATATTATTGGGAACAGAGTTTATTCCTCTGTGTGAGTGACTGACATATAAAAAGTATTAATTTCTAATTTTTTGGAAGTTTCAATAGGAGAGTTTTCAAATCTCATCTTCACATCATGACTAATTTAATCAGCTACATCACAGCTTTATTTATTGATCAAAATGATTTGTAATTTAAGATTTAAGAGTCAATACGTATTAAGTAGTTTTAGAAATTTACATTCTTGCATGTGATGCTGATGTATGCTTTAAAGTGGTCTTCCCATTGAGTGCTATAAAAGCATATTCTACAATAAGCAATATTGAGAATTTTACTACTGATTTGCCTTCTTTAGTTTCTTTGTGTCTGGAAAACTGAAAATGAAGATATGTAAAACAGACATATAAACCACAAAAATGTATTGATTGTACCTATTCATTTTATACCACAATCCAGGGGTCATACTTTGCAACAATAACATATCAGCAAGAAATTCCAAGCAAAATTATCTCTGCCCCTGAGAAGAAACTCTAGTAGCAACAATACGATATATGTATATGATATATGTATATGATATATATGTATATGATATATATGTATATGTATATGTTTACTAAGTTTGCCTTAAGGTTTCATCATGAACTTGATTCCTTGCCATAAATTATACTTTAAATTAGAAGCATTGCTTTGACATAGGAATCCATACCTTTTATAATTTAAAAAAGCATTAAAATCCATACTTACAATGAAGTTCAGCTATCTTCCTTTTGTATTGTATTCTGTCATTTTGTATTCAGATTATCCTGCTGTCGAGTCGTTCTCCAATATAATAGAGAACTAACAATAGAAATGTTCAATAATGAAACCATGGTTACATTAGAGGAAGTTCTTTATGCACTGGTCTGAGATTCTGTTAATTTACTTTATGTCCTTTTGTTGAGGCATATTCTATTATTTTTAAATGATCTCTATCCCCAGGGAGATAAAAGAGAGAGAGGGTTTCAGAAGAGCAACTACCTACATTAGAAACTGTTGAAGGTTTATAAAAACAGTAATAAAATACACTCTTTTGTTTAATACAGGTAAAACACAACCTTGCAGGTGAAAATTATCATCCTATGTTTGGTCATAACAAAACTAAAACCAACCGTACAATGGTATCTTTCTTCTGAAGATTCGCTTAGCTTCCTGAGCTCTCTACATTGATCCCATAAATCAGGAAGCATACTGATTATCTGCCAAATGCTGCATGGTATGAAAACTTTCTGAAGACAATCAACTAAAGAAAGGCTTCAAGTTTCACATTTCTTTGGGATCATTTCCTTGCTTGATGCCGAGTTTTCTTATTGTTTAATTAATTTATTTTTACGTGAAAGATGGAATGATCTACCATCTTCTGGTTTACTTCCCAAGTGGCCACAATAGACAGGGATGAGTCAGTCTGAAGCCAGGAGCCAGGAGCTTCTTTCAGGTCAACCATGTGGGTGCAGAGTCCCAAGGCCTTAGACTATTCTCCACTGCTTTGCCCAGCCATTAACAGGGTGCTGGGTAAGAAGTGCAACAGCTGGGACATAAACTAGCACTCATGTGGGATGCTGGCACCACTAGCAGAGGCTAATTTTTTTATGCCACCACAGCAGCCCTGATGTCTAACATTTTACATGTAACTTTTTTTTTTAGATTTATTTTATTATTTTTTTTTATTGGAAAGGCAGATATACAGAGAGGAGAGACAGAGAGGAAGATCTTCCATCCGATGATTCACTCCCCAAGTGAGCCGCAACGGTCGATGCTATGCTGGTCCGAAGCCAGGAGCCTTTTCCGGGTCTCCCACGCAGGTGCAGGGTCCCAAAGCTTTGGGCCGTCCTCAACTGCTTTCTCAGGCCACAAGCAGGGAGCTGGATGGGAAGCGGGGCCGCCGGGATTAGAACCGGCGCCCATATGGGATCCCGGGTGTGCAAGGCGAGGACCTTAACCACTGCGCCACCACGCCGGGCCCTACATGTAACTTTTGTATAGAGTTTTCACATTTGGTTTTTAGATGGTTAGGGTGCAGGGTGAAACTAGTTTGTGTAACTTCATTTAACCAGAATCAGAAATATGCTCATAGCTTGTTCTTCCTTTGTTTTTACCTTCTAGAAACTCAGAAGATTTGATGTCGATTTCTTTAGCCTTCAAATTCCCATATTACCAATTATTTTTACAAAGCTTTATGTGATATGTATGTGTGTATATATATATGTGTAAATTTTATTTTTAAAATTTAAATTAACATGAACTACCTCTACATGTTGTGAGGTGTAGACAGTGTAAACCAAACACATCAGGTAATTAGCCCTCTTGCTTCATTTGCTGCAAAGTATACTTATCTTAGTGTTCTATGGAACTCCAAGACCAATCACCTATACACAACTGCACTCTGTCATCTTCATTTCACCCAGACATCACTACTTTTAGACTAATATATGTATAAATATTTATAAAGATATATATTCATTTCAATGGTAATTATATTTATATCAAACGTATGTATTTAACCTCAAATTATTTTTTAAATATATGTAGTATTTGTCTTTCTGTGTTGTTTTACTTCACTTTACATAAAGAACACCGGTTGCATCTACTTTGCTGCAAATGTCCAATTTTCACTTCTTTATGGCTTAGTGATATTCCGTGTGTGCCTGTGTGCATATGTACAACTGTTCAAAGTGTTGCAATGTTCGAGGGGGGACAAGTATCTCATATGCTTTCTTCACTTCTTGTCAATAGTGTAAGAAGTCAATGATGGTACATAAAAAGACGCTGTAAGAAAAGTTATTTCAAGGCCTGTTTGTGGCACAGTGTGTTAAAACGCTATCTTTGAAGTCAGCATCTCATATTGGCACAACAGTTGGAGTACTGGCTGTTCTTCTGAAGCAACACCCTACTAGTGCATCTGGGAAGGAACTGGATGATGCTCCAACCACTTACATCACCCAAGCAGAAGACTGAATGGATGTCCTGGCTCTTGTCTTTAGTTTGGACCAGGCCCCACTGATGTGGCCAGTGAATCAGAAGATAGAACCTCAACTCTCTCCTGCCCTCCCCAGTCTCTTTCTATGGTTACCCCTTCAAATAAACAGGTAAACATTTTTTTAAAAGAAGGAAATTGCTAATCACGACATGGTTCTCTATGTACTGTGCCTGATTTACACAGCACAGCCTATCTGACTTGTACATTACACCGAGAGGACTGTTTTCAGAATCAAACATGATTTTCAATTAAATAGTGTTTTTATGATTTACTTCAGTTTGATTACTAAAAATAACTCCAGAAGAGTGACTCCATTTATCACACCTGGGACTACTATGACATCAAGTATTAGAGATGAAAGTTTTAATATACTATAAAGTTTTGCTTTTATTTGCCATAAAATTGTATGATATGTGTATGTACATATCATGGTCCCAACCTAGGTGATTAAACATTCATTTAGAACAGAAATAACATATTCTGGTAAAAAATATTAATTAACTCACTTTATGTTTGTTTGGATTATAACTCACTCTCTTTCGTTAGGATGTATTTAAATAAGTTTTAAAATTTGTTTTTGGACATTGTGACCACAAACAAATCTTTCAGTAATGTAGCATCGAATTGAGTTCATGCAAAATGCAAAACAGATATATAGGTGAGCATGGACATACATGTATTCTCATTGTGCACTATATAATGAAAGCTAGCATACAGGTAAGTGAAGATATGTCACAGCAGGAATTTTTACCCTTGAATAAAGGGAGGGATCCCAACAAAACTGTTCAATCAACTTGACAGTATAATATTAGATTCTTTACCATTGCCTATACCTATAATGCCATGATACACTTAAATAACAGAATGTTAGGCTTGTGACTGCTGCTGAAGGACTACACTATTGTATATGTGCTGCCGAAGCGAGCACAGGACTACACTATTGTAATAATATGTTTGTTGGGGGGACTGGAGAATGAAGAGGGTAGAAGGGGAGGTGCAGTGGGGAATCCCAGTACTTATACAACCGTATCATATGGAAAAAATATATCAGTACAATACACACACACACAAGCTTTGACAGCAGTGCTTAGAAGTGATTTCAAAAGGCTCATAAAAAGCTGTACATTATGAAAAAAACAATGTCTGATAAACTTTCTCCTCCTCTCTCATTTTCCCTTCCCACTAGTATTGTCTTATAGTAACAGTTACAGGCCTAACTTTCAGCTCTTTAAGTGTTGCATGGCACGGTGGCTATAGGTGAAGGTAGAACATCTAATATGACACTGCCAAGGTATATTTTACTGTTTAATTGAAAGTCCTTCTTTCATTCAGGAACCTACATGTATGCTGCAATGCATCTTCACTTCCTGGTGTGCTAGTCTGCATTATACAGTTAATCTTTGAGAATATATATAGTCACACACACACACACACGTATATATACTTATTTATGTACTTAGCTTGTACTTTGCATAAAGGCTGTCTTATATTAGAGAATATAAATTTGTTCTTTAGAGACTGACTTATTTCACTGAACTTAACGGTCTATTTGGAACCATTTTGTTATGTCTGCATAGTATTTCATAGAGTAGATATATCATAGTTTCTTTGGTGTCAGTACAACACACACATAATAATAAATAGTATTTTATAAAAAATAATGTAAATATATATTTTTTTCCACTTGTGTCATAGATGGAATGATGCAGCCAAACACAGGTAATAAATTAAGCATACATCAAATTATATTTCATATAAAAAGAATGAAACCCATTAACCAATGCTAGTTTTCAGTGAAACTAAATTTCAATGCTAAAAATACTAAAAATGCTTTTTAGTTTAGCTTGCTGTCATAAGTTCTAAGAATTCATTAAAATACTGTACAGACTTTTTGCTTCCATAAAAACATTTGGGTACAATTTTTTTGAGAGTCATAATGATAAATATAACTTATTTGTGCGAGAATTATATTTATCTGAAAGGTTTAGTGACATCCTAGTTATAGGTTCTGTGAATATTTTTCATCTTCAAGGATATCATTCAATTCCACTTGAGTATTCTGACCTAATTACCACAGCATTTCATAAAACTTAAATCCATTATTACTATGATCAACCTTAATACTTTCTCATTTATTTAATGTATTTTATAATGAAGTTCATTTCAAATTACTGAAGCCTTCTCTTCATAACTTATTATTTTATCTTCTCTTAATAAGTGTAAGGTTTTCCTTCTGGTTATTTCTGTTAGTTCTAATTCACTTTAACTCGCTGCACACAAGCACACATGAACTTTTTATGGAGTATCACGGTTTCATATACGTGTTTGTGGCTAGAGCTTTCTCAGTGGTTTGCTTATTGATTTTATATATATATATATATCTCATCCATATACATCTGTATATATATCATCCATATATAGCTATATATATGTTTCTCCCAACTTTTGATTCTTCTTATTATAAATGTATAAAACTGCTCAACCTCATCCCTTTCCTAAAATTCCAGCCAGCAGCCTGAGTTTCTACAGATGACTACTCAAATTCCATTTCCTTTTGCTAACAATCTTCTGGAAATACCATATGTTCATTTGATTAGCTCACATTCACTGGTAACCCATATTGACCTTCTTTAATTAAGATCATTTCTAAATTTCATATTGCACACCAGTAGGACATTGGACAAAATTTTTACAACCTCACTTTAGACTTGTTGGGCATTGTTTGACAAACCAGTTTCTCCTAAGTCTCTCTTCCTTTATCCTTCCTAAAGCCAAACTTTGTGATTGTATCCCAAGTGAAAAGAAAAATGTACTACTAGGTTGGCCAAAAAGTATTTGGAGTGTGCATGTTTTATTGTGTCACATTCCATTACGAACTTGTCTATGTTCTTCCATCTGTAAACAAGGTTTAGCTATTAACCCTTATATTAAATGTAGCAAGATTGATCTGATAAATTGCCACCTGAAAATTGTGAGTCAGCTATAATTCGTACTTTTTATGATGAAGGTATCATATTAAAATATTCTTCATTATAGTTTCACATAGACTAGGCTAAATTTACTCCTTTTGAATAGAGCAAAAGAAGGAAGCAACAAGTATCAAATCTAAATATTATTCTTGTGCTTTTACTATACATGAGCTAAAACTTCAGTACGATATTATATGAAATCACTGCCTAAGAGTTGTGTATACTTTGAGAATAATTTTAAAAATCCATTTCCAAAGTTTTCTAATATAAATTTTCTATGTAAACCATATACTTTTCTTCCTTTTACACACACAGATACACACACAAACACACATTTGTTCACTATTAAACATGTTTTCCACAATTGGAGGAGTGAGTCAGCCACTTAAGAGACACACTTTTAAAGAATTATTTTCTTGTCAGTACCATTACTGGATACGCGGTGACCTATATCATCCTTATTGCTCATATTTATTGGAGTTGATAATGAGCAAGTAAAGTTTGTACACTAGGGCATCTGCCCTTGAGCCACCTATGCAAGAGTCACATTTAATACCAGAGAATGCCTGCTATTCTCAATGTCTCAGTTTAGGACTGTGGAAATGCCAAGCACACTCTGTGATGGCTGATATCCTCATGCTAGTACACAACGAATGCATTTAAGAGTGTGGGCTAATACACGGGGGTGGGGGGGGGGAATGCTGGTTTTTTTTTTTTTTCAAATCCTATTTTCCAGAATCTTCAATGTTGTATCTGAAATACTTCATCTGATGCTTTAGACAATGCCTAGAGTCCTCACACTTCTATTTCCTTCTTAATAATAAATAAAATTATCCTGATGAACTTTCTCATATTTCCACGTCTAGTATGTTGAGTTAAATTTTTAAAGTGTTCTCTTCAATTAAAACTCAACATCTTCCAGAAATGTGACTATTGTGTGATTTTTGAGAAAATAAAATCTGTATTTATAATATAGGTTTTAAATTTCAGAAAGATGGCCAGTAATAATTACTGAAAATAAGTGATTGTAGTGTGATAATTATAAAGGAATAAGAAAATACAGAATACTAAAGCTTTATTCTCATTCTAATGGATGTGGAGATGCTAGCTTTTACTATACCTGCAAAGGTGGGAGGCCAAGGAGAGAGGGGAGGGCTAAAAAAATGTAACTGGGAGTAAATCTTCATGTGTTTTCTGTGGATATTAGTATCCTTGTGAAACAGACGGGATAAAGCCCTGTGTGCCCTCTCAGCTCTGCAACTAAGCTACATGCTTCAATTGCCACGGCTTCTTCAGCCCTGTGTTATTAAATTACAACACTAGCAGCAGAGTGTGAAGCTGCTAGGGAAATAATGTAGAAAGATCCTTCTTCAGAGCACCCCCCCACACACCGCCCAATTTTCTCTGCATTAATAAGTAGCTCAATGCAGTTTACTTCATTTCAAACGAATGATGCTACCCATGTATCAGTGGAAAAAAATGATGTTTATCTTCCTTAAACTTTGGTGAGTGAATTACCTATCTGTACCTCTTGCTTCCTTCTGTCCTTAAATGTTTTTAATTCCACTGTAAATGTTATCAATTAAATGATAAATGTGAAAGAAAAAGATTCAGACATGTTCTGCAGACTAGGCACATTGCTCTTATACGACCCCGTTTCCTGAACCCAGTAAAATATACAGAAATAGCAACAAGAATGCTGTATTTAGGCACCAGTTTAAGACTCATTGAGGAGGAAAAAAGCACAGGAAATTTGCACCCTATTATTAGAATTCTCTACTGGCTAGTGGAAGAAGGACCAAATCACCTTCCTTATGTGTTGTATCTTTTCCAACAGGAGAGACCACTGCCTTCTGGAATTGTCGGTGCTCATTTTTTCTTAGACATATAGAAGGCAGAATACAAAAACGAAGTTCCCTGAAGCCCTAAGTCCGTAATGCATAAAAAATTAATTCAATAAATATTTCTTATTTGGCTATTGAATGTCTTGCTCCATTTCTTGTGCAATCCATTAGGAAAACAAACAGTAAATTTTTCATACCACTAGTGACAGGGTTGACTTTTTTACATTCTCATTCTGCAAGGCACTAGATGTGAGTTTCTAAATACAAAATAGATCTCTTTGAGTACTCCGTTTCTGTGATACCTTAACTGTCTTTGCCAGCCAGCCTGGGGCAAAATTAAATTATTTTAGGTACAAGAACCTGCAGAAAATGAGTCATCTGTAATTTTATAAAATGTCTGAATTACCAACAAGTAAAGTTCATGATTTTGAAAAGTTTTATTGGGATGCTAAACAAAGGACAACATTATAAGTTGAGTTTCATCACTCAAGTTCTCTGTCAGAATCTTCTCAGCCTGGTCTACATGGGGAGGCATTCACAATCCTCCCTGTTAGATCAGTTCAACCCAGTGCTGATGTCTGCACCACAGGGAGCCTTTCCAAATGGACGCATACCATGAATTCTGCATGCATACAAAGCTGTACAAGTCTTGAAATTCTTTTGATAGATATTTTATAGGAAGGCCTTTCTTTTGTAGGAAGGAAGGCAGGTACAGTTTGTAAGTCACAGAAATTCATGAGTTTCATCAATTTGTAATATTACAAAAGAGAATATAGGGGGAATCAAGCAGAAGAGGAATGGTTGATGGTACGTTGGAACAAAATAGCAGTTTTTGCATCAGAACTAACAGGGTACAGAACATATTTTTATAAGGAAATATCAGTAATGAAGACACATGATTATCACTATTTCTCTTAACTATTAAATAGTATTCATTTTGCTGGAAATAATGAAAAACTACATCAACTTGCATGCAAAGTTAGGTTATTGAGAGGAAAAACTTAAGGATATCATTGACCATCTATATTCCAATGTAAATGTTAATAATAAGCGTACATTGCAGCAAAAAAAGTAAAAAACTCAATTGGATATATCTAAGGTTATTTTCATATATTCACCACGAGACATATTCACATGTTTACACACAGCACCATGAAAACATTATATTATTTAATTGTGCTAGTAAACAAATGGCCATAAAACTACATCTCCATGCAAATTACAAAGTTCATAGAAAATTCCACTAAAATTACAGGAAATGCTTTAAAAAAAAACAGGATAATCTTCCTAAAGTCATTTTTGCAAAGAATAATAAATGACTTTTTTTTTTTACCATCAACTGAAAATGCAACCGAGAAGCACAGCATGCATTAAGCTGTGATGATGTAAGTTAGCATTCTGTTAAGGCTGTCCAGATGGGGTTTTCAAGACCTACATTTCACTTAGGCCCATTATGGAACATTATCAGAATTTTGGGGACATCTTTCTTCAATACACTCTAGAAAGCAAGAGCCTGCGTTGTAGACATCACTGGAAACATGGATTCATTGTACCCACCAGCTGATAGTAATAGGTATTTCTAATCACTTTCCTGTCCTTCCCATGTTTCTAACTTTCTCTTCCTACAGTGGCATCCCTAGCATCCTAGCATCAGCCTTTCAACTCCTGGCTCTTCCCTCAGAAGCTCCTTATTTCATGGGTTTTTTTTCTGTATTCTAATTCGCTAGCCCCTCAACCTTTAGTGTGTTTCCCATTTCCTCATTCCCATCACTCAGGTTAGTAAGTAAAGTGTGTTACTTACCAAGTATTAGGGTTTGAGACATTAAGTAGCATTCTTGTCACAAATGAATGATTCTTACAAAAGAGATGATTTTTCTGAAAGAAATGATGTCTAAGGATTTAAACAGGAGGATAAAAAGATTTCATATGAGAGATTTATATGAATTTAGGTACATATAGTGGTTAAATAGGCATCAAAATAAAAACAAGGGTAGGGCATGACCAGAAGTCAAGCTGCACTTGGGATACCTACAACCTACAACCTAGTAGATTCCTGCTACTGTGCACATCAGCAGGCAACAGTGATGTGTTACTCATGTTTATCCCCATCATTCAGGTGGGAGACCTAGACTGAATTCCTGGCTTTTGGCTTCAGCCTAGACCAAGCCATAGCTTTTGTGGACATCTAAGTAGCAAATTACTGGATGAAATATCTTTGTGTATCTGCCTAGCTCAATCTCTGCCATTCAAATAAATGAAATACATTTTGAAAGTTAAATATAAGTAATAAAAATATACACGCTTATCATCAAAAATAAAATGAATTAATAAATAAAAATAAAAATAAATGCTTAAACATCTAAAAAAAAATACACAAGTAGCTGGATAAATTTTTCCTAGACCAAAAATTTCAAATGGCCATTAAGCTTATGAAGAGTTGTCTCAACACAAGTCATCATGGAAAAGCTCATTTAAATATCAACAATTAATTAATATTCCATGTCCAAAAGCTGACTTAAAAGACAGCTTACAGTTCAGTGCTGATGAGGACAAGGAACAAGTTAAACTCCTATGCAATACTGCTAGGTATGAATTAAAAAAATGCGTGGCAAGATCAAGCATAAACAAATTCTGCATTTCTCAATTTCCACTCCCTGACACTATGCAATATAAAAATGAACATAAATGTTTAGCTCAAGGTCAAGGCTACATACTCATAGCAACAATCTTCATAGATATTCTAAAATGGAAAATCCAAATAGCCCTCAGCTATTGAATATGTCAGTACTGTTACACAAAAGGTACATCAATGAAAAAAGAACAACTTTTGCTGCTACATGCAATAAGGAGAGATATCAAATTCACCAAGTTGAAAAAATATCATAGACAAATGAACACAAACTACATGAGTGTGTTTTTGGAACCACAACAATTTGACACAATGTTTTGTGATTATAAAAGTCAGAGAAGTGATTTTCTGAGCCAGATAAAACAAGGAGCGGGCAAAGGTGCACTTCTGCCAATTTTAACCTACTGTGCTTTGATACAAGTACTGGATTATAAAGTGTTTGCTGTTGTAATAGTCAGGCAGTTCCAGCTATAAAACGCAAACATTTTTGTATATACCATATAGTTTTAATGAAAGGGTTAAAGATTATTTCAATGGGGTCTGGCGGCGTGGCCTAGGGCTAAAGTCCTTGCCTTCAATGCCCGGGATCCCATATGGGCACCAGTTCTAATCCTGGAAGCTCCACTTCCCATCCAGCTCCCTGCTTGTGGCCTGGGAAAGCAGCCAAGGATGGCCCAAGGCTTTGGGACCCTGCACCCACGTGAGAGACCCAGAAGAGGTTCCTGGCTTCGGATTGGCATAGCATCGGCCATTGCGGTCACTTGGGGAGTGAATCATTGGACGGAAGATCTTCCTCTCTGTCTCTCCTCCTTGTATATCTGACTTTGTAATGAAAATAAAATAAATCTTAAACAAAATTAATTCAATGAAATTTTGAATTTCCTTCCAGTCTCATATTTCCAAAGAAAGCAACTATAAACCTTGCCTTTTCCATTGTTAAAAACATAGACTCAATAGTTTATCCTCATTCGTCATTAGCACTACGTGAAAATTTGTCATCAACTATATTTTTCCTTGTTCTGTTACATATTTGTCCTTGTATATATTTATAGGAGAAAATGCAGAACATTTTTCCTAGCTTCTGTTTTTGTTTGTTTTTGAAAGCATAACATGCAAAGCAATTTGTGGGAAAAGGAGCAGGCTATATATCACAAAATATCTTAAATAATTACATTAAAGATGACAAATTACATACCCACTAAAGTAAAGGTCCATTTCTGCCTTCTCTATTTTTAACAAATACTGTACTTAGTGAGACATTGATTAAAGATAAATAAAAAACACCGTTTTAGGGGTTGGTATCCCACATAGGTGCTGGTTTGTGTCCTAGCTGCTCCATTTGCAATCCAGCTCTCTGCTTTGGGCCTGGGAAAGTGGCTAAGTCTGGTCCAAGCCCTTGAGATCCTGCATCCACGTGTGAGATGTGGAAGTAGCTCCTGGTTCCCAGGTTTGCACAGCTCAGCTGTGGCCATTGCAGCCGTTTGGGAAGCGAACCATTGGATGAAGAATCATTTTGTCTGTGTCTCCCTTTCAAGTAAAAATAATTAAGTCTTTAAAAATAGCAGTTTCCCTTATTAAAAACATTGGAATACATGATGGGATCAGAAAACAATGGAAACGGATATTTCATTGGCCACTTGTTCTGTAAAATCAGTTTTGTTTTGTTTTTTTCCCTTTAGTGAAAAAAAGTGATGGCCCCATCCCTTGGTGCAGTCGTGTTGATAAAGGGGATAGCATCAAAATTCTGGGAGAGAATCCATAGCCATTGTTAAGCAGGCATAAAGCATCAATTCTGCCAAGTTTTCCACATACAATGGTTAGCAAATAATATAGACAGTGTCCAGGTCAGGGCTGTGGATTGGCATTGTAAAGGTTATAAAGAGACTGGGACTTTTGTTTCGTTCTGTTTTGTTAAGTAGGAGGCCATTTAATCACTTGGGAAGAGAAAATCACATAGCTATACTTCAGAATGAGTAATTTGGAAGAAAGAGTAGAATGTCCTGAAATGTAGAAATCATGGCTATGCCTAAAATCACATATTTAACAGAAAGAAAAAGGTATCTGTGCTACAACCCCCATTGTCCCCTAATTCCCACTTTAGACAATCTATACTGCAATATTTCAAAGCAAACAGATGCAGAAGTCAATGTTTACCTCCTGAAATCTATAATTTGATAGCATAAGAATAAGTTTGATGTTTTCTCTCAATTCCCACTTTCAAAGCGATCTTAGAGAGTTCAGTAGAGAGTATTTGAAACCTGATTCCTAGTGTACCCAAGTGTCTTTGTAGCCAGGTCAGCTGCAGGAGACTTGAGTCCTCACAGGTTCCACACAATCTGGAACCTTCCAACTCTGCCTGTGGTAATTACCTTATTATTTCCAGATTCCTTGAAGACTCTTCAGTTGCTCTGAATCTCATGGAAATTGTACTGATAAAGGAATCAGCCATAAGAGTCAGTGTTGTTTTCAAACTATTAAATCAAAATCCCTTCAATGGAAAAAATGGAAGGAAAATTATTCCAAAATTACATGAAAATGGCCTTGCTACAGGAGAAAATATCTTTTCAGTACTATTTGTCTAAAAATCCATGACATTTTCATTTTCTACCATATAGCAAAATGTAACTGTGCTTCTATTAATCTGTACTGTCACCCCTTACCTTACTAAATAGTTACTAAAATTCAATGTGCACATTTTAAATTCCCTGAAATTGAGCTAAATTTGTTAAAACTGAGCTAAAGTCAGGGAAGGCATTTAAATCACAGCAGGTTAAGCTGATTTTCAGGGCACCCACATCCTGAGTGCCTGGTTTGAGTCCCAGCAACTCAACTTCCCATTTAGCTTTGTGCTAATCCACCTCACAGCAGCAAACAAAGGCCCTGGCGATTGGTTTCCTGCCATCCACACAGGGTATCAGGACAGAGTTCCTTGCTCCAGGCTTTGGCCTGGCCTAACCCTTGCTGTTGCATGCGTGTCGGAATGAATCAGTAATTGAAAGATCTCTCTTCCTCTTTCGTTCTTTCTCTCATCTCTACTCCCTCTGTTACTCTTTTAAATAAATAAATACATATATATTTTTAAATGAGCAAAACTGGTTCTAAAAAAAAAAATCCTAAGCTACCCACCATTGTGGAACCTTATCTTAACCTTTTGCTAACAAAACTACCAGCCTATATTGGAGCACTGGTTTTGAGAACTAGCTGCTCCAGTCCAAGCCAGCTCCGCAATCATGCATCTGGGATAGCAGGAGGCAGTCTAACTGCCCCCATGCCAGTCACATGGGACAACATGGAAAAGGCGGGTCACCGCGGTCTTAGGCGTTGGTCAGTCCCAGGCTGGCTAGTGCGGCCATTTGAGAAATAAACCAGCTGAGAGAAAAATCTCTTCCTGTTACTGTCTTTCAAATAAACAAAAATGCATTCCATATGACTCAGGTTCTGATGCCGCCTAAGGTTTGATTCAGGCCTTCATCCCTAGTTGCATGTGCCATATTCAAAGGAGGGCGTATGATCTATTTCGGTATCATGTGCAATGACAAGGACTCCAGCATCTAAGCATTATGGAGAAGTTAGTATGAACAGAATAATGTGTGGAAAGAATAAGACTTTGAATTTGGATTTTTCTTTTTTTTAAAGATTTACTTATTTTTATTACAAAGTCAGATATACAGAGAGGAGGAGAGGCAGAGAGGAAGATCTTCTGTCCGATGATTCACTCCCCAAGTGACCGCAATGGCCGATGCTATGCCAATCCGAAGCCAGGAGCCTCTTCCAGGTCTCTCACGTGGGTGCAGGGTCCCAAAGCCTTGGGCCATCCTTGGCTGCTTTCCCAGGCCAGAAGCAGTGAGCTGGATGGGAAGTGGAGCTGCTGGGATTAGAACTGGTGCCCATATAGGATCCCGGCACGTTTAAGTGGAGGACTTTAGCTGCTAGGCCATGCTGCGAGGCCTGGATTTTTCTTTTTCTTTTTTTTTTTTTTTTAGTGGAGCATTTATGTGAGGTGAGGAGTTGGAATGCAGACTTTGAGTCAGGGCTTCATAGATGTGTATGCATAATAAACAACGTAGTAAAATTTTGAACTAGCCTGCATGTCAATAGCACCTACCTCTCTCTCTCAGGTGGTTCCATAAAACTTCTTGCCATGTACAGTATATGCACAGACTCCTACAGTACCCACTAGCAACAGAGTTCCAGAGCACTTGAAATCAAGCCAGTGAGAATGATGAATGTTTAACTGACATTTTAATTTAAATTTAAATAGCTACAAGTGGTTAACGGTCATTATGTTGTATGCTACAACTAGAATTGCACTCCTATTTGGTTATGCTCTGTTGGCAGGATGCTTTAACATGTAATTACATATTAACATACTATACTTACATTGAACTTCAAGATTGTTGGACACACATGCACACACACACACCCACACACGCACGCACACACACTCTGGCCTGGACATCTTTCTACTAAAACACTCTTAATTGATGCCTAAGCTCATAACACGGAAGAACAAAAAAGGAAACATACAACTGAAGAGGGGTGACTTGCCCCATTCCAGCTCGAACTGGGGAGAGCTGCCTGCTTCTGTGTGCAATGAAGCTTTACCACCTGCACTTTATAACAGAACAGGCTCTGTAACAGTGGAGAAAGCTCTGTGTTCCCACTGGGTTCCGCCCCTTTTTCTGGAGGAAGCCTTGGGCTCTGCTTCCCCCAGGGACAGGGCACATCTTACATGTTATTCTGCATGGATTTCTGTCAATCATAGTCAGGCATGCTACCTCTTCTAACCAGCGGGGTGCTCAATACTGAGCTAGAAAAGGGTGAAGAAAGGCAAACAACTCTGAATGATGGAAAGTAATACACATATGTTCAATTTATGCTTGCTCATTCATCTGGATCAGAGGAAGATCAGGAATAAAAGTGACAGAAGATGAACGCCAGCTTTGTAAAACTCCAAGGATTAACTACTACTACCTTCCTGGAAGAAAGAAACAGAATTCACAATTCTTGAGTTTACAAATTATCAAAAACGAACCAAAAGCAATTTAAGGTGCAAGAAAAGTCTTTTCAAAAATGATGCTGGGAACACTGGATCGACATGCGGAAAATTATGAAAGCAGACCCCTACCTTATACCTTTTACAAAAATCAATTTTAAATGCATCAGGGATCTAGAGTTCTGACCCAACACTATCATACTGTTAGAAAAAAAGTCTGGTACACTGTAAGACATAGGTATAGGCAGGGGTGTCTTAGAAAAGTCGCCAGAAGCACAGCCAACTGAAGCAAAAAATAAGAAAATACGATTAAACCGAAAAGCTGCTGCATTACACAGGAAACCAACAGATGACAGACAGAATGAGGAAAAATGTTAAAAACATTTGCAAATTACACAAATAGAGGACTAATTATGCAAGTAGAGGACTAATACTGATGACATAAAAAAGAGCTCAAGATATTCAACAGCAACAAATATTATTTTCAACCATAAGATTCACTTTTCTATATTTACTATATGAAAAATATTAGAGCAGAAAGCATTTTAACAAGTATTTCTGTGTGTTTTACTCTTTTTTTTCAGGTAGACATTATTGAAAAAGTCACAAGAAGTTGATAACAATGAAGGGTATTTTTTTTTTCCAACTTATGCAATTCCAGACCTGGCCTCTTCACTACAGCACATCACTACAACAGCCTAAACCAGAGAAGAAAAGCAAGCCACTCTGTCGTGGAGAGTCGAAATTACTTAATTATACTTAAATTTAAATTAGACTATAAATGAAATGAGAC
Organism: Ochotona curzoniae; assembly: GCF_017591425.1. Lineage (NCBI taxonomy): Eukaryota > Metazoa > Chordata > Mammalia > Lagomorpha > Ochotonidae > Ochotona > Ochotona curzoniae. Next base: position 19,599,187 of record NW_024464920.1, on the reverse strand, counting down.
GGCGTAGAATTAACTCACCCAGTGAATATATCAAAGCCAAAAAAGAAATTTAGATAATAGATGTAATGTAAAAGCTTCCTTAGCTGTTAAGTGAAAAGAAGCTTGTTTGCATCTATTAGTCACACAGTAATAAATAATGTTACTGGAGTCTTACTAGGTATTTAATTAGACACTTTACTGAGAACTGAATCTGCCTTCCCTCATTTATCTTCTTAATTACTTGAATAACAGTGAATATAATCAAGATAATATCTTGTGATCTTCATGAACTCATACTACCTTGTATTTTTATCGACATTACTTTTATATTAGCTTTCAACTATCATCTATAATAAATAATAATTTCCTGATGAGAAAGTAATTTTTTAGAATTTTTTTTTTAGAAATCATAAAGATTTACATATTCACAGTAAAGTTTGATATCTTCCAGTGGCTTATTAGATATGCAGCACTTGACAAGCCTTTAAAACGGTATCAACAATTTCCTGTTTAATGTTTGAAGACTGAGCTTTACTGCAGTTATTTGAAAGGAAGAGTTACAGCAACAAAAAGAGAGATCTTCTATCTGCTCTTTCATCTCTCAAATGATCTCTTGGACATCATTACCTAATGAAAACAGCAAAATCACCAAAAAAGCAATATTAAAGGCAAAATATTATGCAAGAAGGAAAAACTGTTTTTAAATAAATGTCCAGAGTTTCTGTAGATTAGTTTCTAATATTCCACCATGTCTGGTTTGTTACAATATTAACCGATGCTGGGTGTGTTCTGAGACAAAGTGATTCACGCGCTCACATTCCATCTGGGGGATTCTGTCTCCCTCCCCACTTCTGATGGAACACCCTGGTATTGTGCACTCCGGGAGGCACCAGACTTTGCTTCTGCAACTTGTATCCCTGACATCCACGTGGGAGAAGCTCATGGGATTCCTTGCTTCTGGTTTTGGTGTGGCCAAATCTCAGCTGCTGTAAGCTTTGTGGTGGAAGGTAAATAGGTTAGATGGAAAATGAAACTTGGTGTGGCCCGGCGCAGTGGCCTAGTGGCTAAAGTCCTCCCTTTGAATGTGCCAGGATCCCATATGAGTGCAGGTTCTAATCCCAGCAGCCCCACTTCCATCCAGCTCCCTGCTTGTGGCCTGGGAAAGCAGTCAAGGATGGCCCAAAGCCTTGGGACCCTGCACCCGTGTGGGATACCTGGAAGAGCTCCTGGCTCCTGGCTTTGGATAGGTGTAGCACTGGCCCCTGCAGTCACTTATGGAGTGAATCATTGGACGGAAGATCTTCCTCTCTGTCTTCTCCTCCTCTCTCTATAATCTGACTTTGCAACAAAAATAGATAAATATTTTTAAAAAGTGCAACTTGGTTTCTGTCTTCACCTATGAATTTGCTTTTCAAACAACAGACAATAAACTTAAATGAAGAGTATTAATGGATAAATCATAACCACTATATATATGGCTGAATGAGCATGATAATTTCTAACCTCATTGTGATAATTACAAAAACTAACATTTTATACTATTTATCAAATTTTCAGCATTTAAAGATCAACAGTGTGGGTAGAGAAATACAAACTTTTTTTCTCTTAACTCCTCCTTGGAACAAGGCCCAGAGTTGATTTTCTGGGAAACAATTTCATGTCATGTATTTTAAAAATCTTCTAAAAATATTACATATGCTTTGACCTAGGGTGTTCTTTCTTAGCATTTTATCTAAAAGCAATAAAAACTCTGGCAAAGATTAATGCACAAATACATCCATTCTAGTGTTATTTGCAACAGCAAGATACTGGAAACAACTCAGGTGCTTAATGTTTGGAAAGTGATTAAGTGCATATAGGCATAGCCATCTGCAATTTGGGAAACTGAAGCATGAATTTAAATTCTGATTTTTCTCCTTTTAGAGACACTACATTATTTGGTCATTTTAGCCTATGTCTCTTAAAGTAAACAATAAATTTTTAAAAAGGCTTATCTTGGGTCTGTTTGTGCCAACATGATGATAGTTTTAAAAGAGTACTACCCAAGTGGGACAAGGCCATCTTGGCTTAAAGTTTTTAAGGTTTTTTTTTTTTTTCCAATTGTAAAGGAAGAGTTACAGAGAGAAGGAGAGATAAAGATCTTCCATCAGCTGGTTCACTCCCTAAGTGACTGTAATGACTGGAGCTGAGCTAATCTGAAGCCAGGAGCCAGGAGATTCTTCCAGGTCTCTCATTTGGGTGCAGTGCCCCAAGGCATTGAACCATCCTCTACTGCCTTCCCATGTCACAAGCAGAGATCTGTAGGAGAAGCAGAGCAGCCAGGACACAAATTGGCACCTGAATAGAATCCTGGTGCATACGAGGCAAGGATTTAGCCACTGGGCCATCATGCTGGGGCCCAACAGAGTGTTTTGCAAATCAAATTACAGCAACTGATCTCTGAATATTTCTAAAGAAATGTTTTATTTATTGTCCACAGATTCCAGGGCATTGTATTGTTTTCTTTTGGTCTTGGGTCTGTGTTCTTGGACAGTATGGTTTGTCCCTTCCCTGCATTTGCCTGATCCTATTAACTGAGCTCTCTCAGTTGCTTGCCTGGGACTAGTCATCAATCACAAGCAATGCAATTTTCCCAAATGTAGTACAAAGCTTGCACATCAGCTGCCATCCTGAGACTATTCCCCCCAGGAGTACAACTGATGGCAGACGGCTCTTTGTCACCTAGGAGGCGGAATGAATTCAGTGAAACTTACCAGGCAGTTTTCTGGAGTTTTGAGAGATCTACATGCTGTGTAATGGGCTGGCAGATAAAACAACACAAGTTTACTCAGTTTTTCTCTATCCACATATGACCCAATAAGGTTGCCCGAAACTGAAAGGGCAATATTATCAAATGTGTAAGGTAGGAGTGTTCAAGTAATCCCTCAATATATAGCACAAAGAATTCTTATTGTCTGAGCGCATAGTTGCTCAACACGACTCTTCATCTCTCATTCATTGAGTTATTATAGTATTCCCATGCAATTATTAAAACAATTCTATAAAGGAGGAAATGGTGCCAAACAGATGATAAATAACTCACTGAGGTTATCTCTGAAATGTTTTATCCAGAGGATATTTGTTGTCCAAATGTAACTTTCAGCCTGATAGTCAACTACCATACTTTTCACTAGCGTGAACTGATTTATTGCCTACATCCAGCACGTTGACTAGAAAAGCACCGGGTGACAGAGACACAGATATGTAGTAATGCTACCACCAGATCATAGGCTCTCTGCAAGGAAGGAAACTCCGAAGCCATGCTGTGCATTTCTGATTTTGGAAACTAAATGCCCCTCGTTACTGATCTTTAAGCTAAATCATAACTGATATTATAGTTTTCTCTAGGTTGAACTCTGATAAAAGATCCAACATCTTAACACATTCCCATCACCTAACACTGAGTACAACAAGATTATTGGGAAATATTTCCTGAATTAACAATTTCCACACATTTAGATTAAAGTTCTCAGAATTGCTCATTATACATCTTAACTTTGAATATTCACTTTCTCATAAGAATCTGTAGTGTTTTTAGACCTTTTCTGCCATAGCAGTTAAATGAATTGTGCCCACTGCTCTCTTTACAAGGATTTAATTCCTTATTTATACATTTCCCTGATGTCTGTTATTGTACATAAAATGATTTTTAAAATGTTAAATAATCTTAACTGACCCTTAACCCTTAACTTTCATCCTGTAATAGTAATAGTACATAATCAACTGTATTATAATACATTCAAATGTACCTAAGTCTAAGAAATTACAGAATTAGCCATCATCTCAAGCAGCAGGCCACACAGTAGTAAGTAGTACGTTAGTAGAAGAGATAGATTGATACAAATATTAGGATTCTTTTCCCTAGGGATAAGAAAATCTGTTGACAGTCAACTCCCTCTAGGTTAAGCCAAGACAGGCTAGTAAAACAATGGGTGGCACTGTGGGCTGAGCTCACCACTGTGCAACCTTTTTTCCCACAACAAGCTGTCCATGAGCACCCTGGGTGTCTGGAGGCAGGAGAGCCAAGTACATGGGGGGGTCTCTGCTCATTCTTCCAGGCTTTTGGTAGCATCTGGGTCCTGCCATGTCAATTCTCACCCACCTATTCAGTCTCTTAAATAATTCACCTTTCTATAACATGAATGATAGAGACATGACACAGCCTTAGACATGTTTCACATAAACAGTAGTTTTCTGCTTAGTCCAAAGAACACACATACAGTGTCATATATAAGGTAGAGACATTTCAATCATTGCATGAAGGTCACTGCATCCTGAAACACACATTTCTCCCTTTGGACCCAGTAGGATATATACTACTGTCAATATCCCACGTGGGGAACCAGTATCCTTCCCAGCATCTCCACTTTTAATTTTAGTTCCCTGATAATGGACAGAGAAAGTAGCAGAGGGTGGCCCAAGTCCTTGGGACCCAGCATGACATGGGAGACCTGGAGGAGGCTCCTGACTCCCAGCTTTGCATCAGCTCAACTCTGGCCATTGTAGTATGTGCACTGAGCATATGAAATACACTGAGAGCCAACATAGCTTCCTGAAACGTGAAGGAAAATGATCATTTAAGGAAGGAAGCCAAAGAGCTAGGTGCCTGGATTTAAGTAAGGCACCATCACACTCCAGCCAGGAAGCCACATTTGTATAGAAATTGAACTGTTGCAATCTGTTTAACATCCATAGCATAAAAAGTGTAAACAAATAAACGACCTATGGACTGTAAATTGAGTATGAGTAGTGTCCTGTCTCCCAAAGAAATACGCAAAGAAAAAAACCAACTAGCGTATTTTAAAAATCAAATATATTCAAAGTATTAACAACTATATGAAGTTCTCTGTCACAAGATACTCCATTTTCACTTAATTTTTCTTAATAAAGAGCTACCTGTTTCTTAGGACAATTTTACTTGCTAGTGATCAAAGAAGTGATCAGGTCATAAGAGCCACTTAGGATTCATTGACTTTGATACAGGCTTCTGCTCATGAGCCCACCTTGCCATTAATGCATACTGGTAAGAGACAGCAGTGAAAGCTCAAGAGTTTGGGTTCCTGTCGCCCCCATGTGTCTGAGTTTTTGCCACCCATGTCCGAGGCATCCGTGGCCCCTGGCTTCAGCCAGTCCTGTCCCGGTAGTTGCAGACATTTGGGAAGTGGAACGTCACATCCAGCATGCTCTGTGTCTGTCTCTCCCTCTCTGTGTCTGCCTCTCCCTCTCTGTGTCTGTCTCTCCCTCTCTGTGTCTGCCTCTCCCTCTCTGTGTCTGTCTCTCCCTCTCTGTGTCTGTCTCTCCCTCTCTGTGTCACTCTCTCTCTTCCACCCCTTCTCAATTCATACGTGAAAGATTTTAAAATAAAAGAAATTGTAATTTATAACAGCCATAAAATATTTGCATATATGGAAAACCGGGTTTCTAATTTGCTTAATAGACTACCACACTGCAGTTACACGATTGATACAAAAAAAATCTTAAATTCTTCATCATATTATGTTGAACTAAAATGTGTATTTAAATCTTCATGAGAAAATTGTTACATCCATCATATTTTTAACTTGATTGACAGTAGCATTTATGATAACAGATATTTCATCTTCTATAGAATGAATTTCTAAAACCTTTGATTTAAACGAAACAGTTGGAATGCTGAATTGACACATGTGACTATCCTTTGGCTGAATCGGATAATGTTGACATTAAATAGTCATCATTAATACTGGTTTTATCTTTCCTCAACTTTCTTTTTCTGCTAATTGATCTACACAGAAATGTTAAAATTTTAGGAAATTACTCTAAATGAAAAACCATGCTTTAGAAAGTGATGCATACACATTTTCTGTAACAACCTAAGTTAATTTTCATTTTTGAAGAAGACATCTTTTAACAGTGAATACATGGTCTGGCATGTTGGCTCAGTTCCTTATCCTCCCCATGCAAGTGTCAGGATCCAAGATGGTCACCAGTTTGTGTCCTGGTTGCTTCACTTCCCATCCATGTCCCTGGTTGTGCCTGAGATAGCAGTGGAGGTTGGTTCAAAGCCATGGGAACCTGGTACCTGTATGGGAGTCTTGGAAGAAGTTGCTGGTTCCCGGCTTTGGATTGGCTTCACTTTGGCTATTGCAGCCATTTGGCGAGTGAATCAGTGGATGGAAGATTTTTCAGTCTGTCTCTCCTTCTCTCCATAAATCTGCCTTTCCAATAAAAATAATATTCAGGTCCTCTATATATAATAAATCATTGAAAAATGAATACAGTATTATATGTTTAAAGTACATGCTGTGGCCCTTGTAGCAGATACGTTACTTTTGCTCTTCATGGGTCATTGAAATCATTCTAAGTCCCAGGAGACAGATAATAATATTAGCCAATATTTGGGGCAGGGCATTTATACTTTCATGATCAACTTTGCAGAGTTATTTTTCAGCATTTTGTGACTCACAGTCATAATTATAAAATGAAGTGTTCACAGACATGTATATGTAAGTTACAAAATTAAATCAGACATTAAAGGAAACAACCAAGCACAGTATAACTAACATTGAGGGTCTCCATCCTAAGACAGGGGCTTGGCCTCTATTTCTTACTTGTATTTGTGTGCCTCACCTATGATTTCCCACTGTCATTGCTAACTGCTTACTGTAGTCACAGGTGGTAGAATGGGTCAGGCACAACTGACAGTCTCATCACTGCACTCAGCAGGGTCCCCAGGAAACTGGCAATATTTCTTAGTTACGGGTCTTCACCCCATCCCTGAAAAGAAAATATCATCTTGTGCCTCCAAAGAATAAGGAGACTTTATCACCAGTTATCTTTCAGTTTCACATTTTGAAGTGAGAACCCTTTGTATTTCATATGCATTTTAGATGCTGCTAGGAAAAAAAACAATCTCAGAAACAGGGCAGAGTACAGCCACCAATTGCATTTTGGTTTATTTTAAATGTAGTTATTAATGATATTACTTTATCAAAAAGAGCAAACTCTGAGATATAAGCAAACCAGAAGGGATTTCAGGAAACAGTCAAAAATTGACTGTGATCATGAAAGCATTCTTAAAAGAGACAACAGCACATTTCAGAAGATAAAAGACGAAGTGTTTGACATGAATGAGATTGAAGATACTTTAGGTGGTGAAAACAACTTTCACAAAAACCCACAACCTGTATTATTGTCAACAAGTAAATCAATGTTTTGACTCTAGCAATAATACAGAAGTTCAAGAGAGGTCAGATACCCAAAGTAACACTGCTGCTTCCCCAGTCAACAAAGGCTTCTCTGTGCATTGTAATGCATGTCTATCGGTAGGATCCTACCAATAGCAGCAAAAGAAAAAAAAAAGATTTTATTTATGTGAGCAAAGTCAAATAATTAAACCTAACAATGAGGTGAAGAATTCACCCTAGTCTCTCTACTTAAGACATAATGTACTGGGCCCAGTGGCGTGGCCTAGCAGCTAAAGTCCTCACCTTGAACACACAAGGATCCCATATGGGTGCCGGTTTTATCCCGGCAGCCCCACTTCCCATCCAGCTCCCTGCTTGTGGCCTGGGAAAGCAGTCAAGGACGGCCCAAAGCTTTGGGACTCTGCACCTGTGTGGGAGACCCAGAAGAGGTTCCTGGTTCCCGGCTTCAGATCAGCTCAGCACGGCCGTTGCAGTCATTTGGGGAGTGAATCATCGGACGGAAGATCTTCCTCTTTGTCTCTCCTCCTCTCTGTATATCTGACTTTGTAATAAAACTGATAAATAAAAATCTTTAAAAAAAAAAACGACATAATGTACTATGCTGTTGCCTATTTATGTAACCTTAGCAGACTTGCTAAAATATTTTTAAAGAAATGTTCATCTGGCAAAGTTGTAATGATATTGAAATGATAAAATCAATAAAATTATTTATTTATACAAAATTAAGGAGATCATTTTATTATATTTATATCAGAACTTAGATTTTATTTGTGGGGATATTTTTATTTGAAAGAGTTATATAGAACTTTTCTTATTAAAACATTTTAAGGAAAAAGTGAGTGGATTAAAATTAACCTTTAGTAAATAACAGCTAAATTTGTAAGCTGGTAAATACCCAACAGGTTATGTACAAGTACTTAGATTTAAGGTAATAATGTGATATTCAAAATTTGGAAGAAATTATAAACAACATTTTGAATTCACCAAATAATTTTAAGGTATTTAAATTTGTCAAAATAAACAATGTTTAAATTTCTGTTATGTAGTCATCAGTTTCCCAAATGTGATTTGGCATGAATGTCAAATCATTTTGAAGTGAGATTCAAAATGATTTGATTCAATCAATGATTCAATTTTCATTTTATATGAAAATGAAATGAAAATTGTCATTTTATTCTACTGTTTATCTCTTTATTTACTCTGTATCAATCAAACAATTTCAGAGGGGTGAATTTACTTTTACTTGAATATTTCTAATGAGTTCTACAATTATGATGCGATCATCTCTACTATCTGTACTCCCCATTCCAAAAATATATTCCACATATTTTCCCGTTTGCATTTATTCTCAAAATATCCCTAGAGGGGCCAGTGCGATGGCTCAAATGGCTAATCCTCTGCCTGTAAGTGCTGGCAACCCTATGGACACCAGTTTGTGTCCCAGCCACTCTCCTTCCCATCCAGCCCCCTGCTTAAGGCCTAAGGAAGCAGCAGAGGATGGCCCACAGCCTTGGGACCCTGCACCTGCGTGGGAGACCCCGCACCTGTGTGTGAGACCCAACAGAAGCTCCTGATGTCAGACTGGCCCAGCTCTCATCATTGTGGCCCTTTGGGCAGTGAGACAGCAGATGGAAGATCTGTCTTCCCCTCTCTGTCTCAATCTGCTTTTCTATAAAAATAAATAACTAAACCTTTTTTTAAAAGTCCCTGGATAGGGCCCGGCGCGGTGGCGCAAGTGGCTAAGGTCCTCGCCTTGCACGCACGGGATCTCATATGGGCACCAGTTCTAATCCAGCAGCCCCGCTTCCCTCCCAGCTCCCTGCCTGTGGCCCAGGAAAGCAGTCGAGGACAGCCCAAAGCTTTGGGACCCTGCACCCGCGTGGGAGACCCGGAAGAGGCTCCTGGATTCGGACCGGCATAGCATCGGCCGTTGTGCTCACTTGGGGAGTGAATCATCAGACGGAAGACCTTCCTCTCTGTCTCTCCTCTCTGTATATCCGCCTTTCCAATAAAAAAAAATAATAAAAATAAACCTTTAAAAAAAAAAGTCCCTGGATAAACTGGAGGGATGATGACAAACCAAATACTTTCAGAAAGCACATGATAACTATGCCTAGTTTAATAAATTTGATGATTATATGAAAAGACTATATTTCTTTTTTTATATTAATGTTATTTTATTTATGTCTTTATTTTAATTATTTTTATTGCATTTAATTTTATAACAACATTTCATAGGCTCTGATTTTCCCCATTCCCCTCCTCCTGTCCTCCCCCCGTGGCGGATTGCTCCACCTTATTGCAGTATTACAGATCAAATCTAGTCTTATTTCTTTCAATGCAAGCATGTGCCTTGCATAGTGTGCAGTATCTTATTGCCCAGCTGAATTCAACAGTTTCTTGAGGAGACTAACTTTGGTCTGGAGACATAGCTGGCAGATTGTCATTCCGACCAATTAAATGCCATAGCATAACATCAACAACAGTTTCCAGCATTATGGGGTTAATTAACAATGTAATACTACATTGCACAGGTACCCTTTTACAAATTGACAGCATTTCAACTTAAATTAAGGCAAACATGTGGTATCTGCCCTTTTGGGATTGACTCATTTCCCTTAGCATGATGGTTTCCAGTTGGGCTCATTTGGCCACAAAGAACTGCATTTCGTTTTTTTTTAAATAGCTGAGTAGTATTCCATGGAGTAAATAAACCATAGCTTTCTTATCCAAAAAAGACTATATTTCTAATCAGTCATTGCTTGTATGTCATATGTCATTGCATTATCTTATTAAGTTTAACTTTTTGTGTGAAGTCAAATGCAGTATCTACCAATCAATGTAGCTATATCTGTAAGGAAAGCAATTCTGTGGAAGGAATATAGTATTCTGCCTGTATCTGACATGCATTTGCTGAAGACTACCAAGAGATGTGAAAACAAGTGAAGATCAAATGCAACTGCAGGGCCCGGCGCAGTGGCGCAAGTGGTTAAGGTCCTAGCCTTGCACGCCCGGGAGCCCATATGGGCGCTGGTTCTAATCCCAGCAGCTCCACTTCCCATCTAGCTCCCTGCCTGTGGCCTGGTAAAGCAGTCAAGGATGGACCAAAGCTTTGGGACCCTACACCCACGTGGGAGACCCAAAAGAGGCTCCTGGCTTCAGATTGGCTCAGTTCCAGCTGTTGCGGCCACTTGGGGAGTGAATCATCGGACGGAAGATCTTCCTCTCTGTCTCTCCTCTCTGTATATCTGCCTTTTCAATAAAAATAAAAAATAAATCTTTTGAAAAAAATGCAACTGCATTGCAAAATACAACTGCAATGGGCAGTCCTTTTGGGTCCACTAACCACTTCTTCCATATCGTTGAGTACTTTGCACTAGTTAATCTTTTTAAAATATGAACTAGATAATGATAGCTACAATTTATTTTACACAAGGCAACTTTTCAGGCATATTACATCAATACAATTATTTAATCTTTGCAGCAAACTATAGAAGTAGGTATTATTATTATCTGGTTTCACTGACAAAGTCAATATTTCCCATACTTAGAATGAAGTGTGCAATTTTCTATTCATTTTGTGGTGCTTTAAATATGAAAGGATAAATAATTAGATATTTTTCACTTTACTAGGTCCCTATATTTAAGACTTACTATGTTGTATGAATATAACAACATTATGACATTTGAGTAATACTTTCTTGATCCTTCACAAAAGCAACAAAAAAACTTGGTACAGGTTTTAGGTAAGAAAACTACAGAGAATTTTATATTCCTTTCACATCTATTAATTGGAAATTTGAAGATTGAATTACTTACATTTTTTTCATAGTTACTTATTTAAATATTTACTTATTATTTAAATAAACAGATAAATGAGGGAGGCAATTAAGGTAGGGAGTTATTCATTTTCATTATGTTCACTTTCATTATGTTTCATCATAGCCAGATTTGGGCCAGGCAAAGCAAGCAGACTATAACTCTATCTGGCTCCCTTAAATTCACGTTAAGTTTCCAGATATTTGTGCCGTCACTAACTGCTTTTTCGGGCACATCAACAGGAGGCTGGATCTGAAGCACAGCTCTGGGAACTCCACCTGCACTTTGATATCAGATGAAGTGTAGCAATGACAGCCCAACCAATTGCATGACAACACCAGCCCAAACAAGCTCAAGTTTTGATTGCTTTTGGTTTTAATTTGTTTTTCATCTGTCTGAAGACACAAAAACTCAATTAGCAATTTCAAGTGCTCTAACAATGCAGGCAAAATAACTGAATGCATTTATTAACATACACAATTTTGAAGTGAGTTAATTACTTTCTTCAGGTAATCAGAAGTCTGTGACCCACAGCAAGACAATAACTATTCATCTGATTTCCCTAAGTATTTACCATATGCTTTCACAAGTCATGACTCTGTTCATCTCATTACTGGCCCTTGGTAGTTTACATCTTAATAATGCTGAAATATCCCCTCCATCTGAATACTCTGTGAGACTCATATTTTTTCCTCAGAATCTTTTCTCATACTATATTTGTTGACAGAATTTTTCTGTTTGGCCATCGTTTCTCATAGTTTGGATGAGATATTAACTCCTTTGCAGAGTGTTATCTAAATTTCTAAACTGAGCTAACTTTCCCTGAGTGTCTCCAAAACTTATCGAACAGTCACTATGCTATGAAACTGAAGTCTCTGTCTGCTGTGAAGATCATAATGCTTCATGTGTGTTTTGCTCTAATTGGTGTCAGGAGTTTTCATTTCCCAAACAATCACCTTAGTTTTGTCTGTTTATGGTTCATATTTTAAAGTCTTGGAAATATTATTTATATATAATATGCATATACTGTATATAAATTCTTGTCAAATGTTTCATTCTTAACTCATGTGAAACCATTACTTTCATCTTTATAATTTTAACTTATAACATTTGATCCTAAATAATTGAGGAAAATCCATCTACATGTAATAGCTCATTACATTCTCAGAAAACACAAGGTCAATGAGGTCAGTGCTAAGTTAACCTCATTTCATAGCAAAGGAATGCAGGCACAAAACAGAACTCCAGTAACTCCTAGTAAAGAACTCCTAGTAAAGAAAACCAAACTTCAAAATCAAAGAATCTGACTATTGTTACTTCCCACCAAATATCTAACATATCCCAATAGATATGTTCCATTTGTTCAACTTTTGAATATATCTCAGGGTTAAAACTCTGGGGTTTGGAATCAGAAAATAACAGAAACACACAGCTCTTGCATTTCTATTTGTATTTTGTGAGTAAAGTACTGACCTTGGGCAAGTGAATACACCTCAGCTTCCTCAGGGAAAAATCAGGATAATAATCACATTGATTTTCTCTAAGGTCCATCTTAAAGATTAAGTGTGAATTTACTGTATTGAAAAAATTATAGGCTGCTTGTTCAATATCTGTTGCTTGTGTAAAATAACATTAGAAGTAATCTCAAAATCCCGCTTTTGGCTGAGAGATCTGGTCACTATGAATATAGATCATTTTGAACTCATTTTCATGTCTGCATCAAGCCTCCGAGGCCTTCTTCACTTCAGTGGTTATACATACCAATGAATGAGCTCATTGTGAAAAATACACACTTGACCTGCTTATCACTGAACTACAGCTTGTTCCAGTTGGGAGAACGTGTGCTCCCCTCCTATTAGCTGTTTTTCAGTTAAATCAAAACTGAAAACATAATTATTTCAGTTTATTTTTCAGATTGCTGAAACTGATGACTTTATTTATTATTAAGAGTAGCAGCTGGTAACATCTCAGAGCATAAAAATAAGTTACCCACTGGGCTTGAGTTTTCTGTCTTTTGAAGTGGACTGCAGCCTTCTTATTGATCCAAAATATAATTACATTCAAGAAAAGAAAATATCATTTATTTGTATATCAATATCAAATGGATTATATATCATTAAAAGTCAAAAGATTTTGAGGTCATAGACAAACCCCCAGCATATTATGAAAACTTGTGTGTGTATATTACACACAAAGAAGTATTTTTTTAAGTGACAAATTATTTAAAGATGGTTTGCATATCTGTGTCATTTGAATCAATTTATATAGTTGGTTAGTGTAGGAATGGTTGAGGACTAAAGGAAGTGGGTGAAATCACCATTTTTACAACTTCTTTACCTTTTTCTGTAGCTGGGTGAGTGGGGAATCAGAGGCAAACCACACCCAGCTTCCAACTAGCCTAGTATTCAGAGATGGGGAACAGCCACCTCATGTCATCCCAGGGTCCCCAATGTGGAGCATGTTCTGAGGGTTTTGTTCAAGTGGTTTTGATAGTTCTGACATGCCATCAGTCTCACAGATGCCAGGATGAGGAAATCCTTCCAACATCCATAAACTATTTTTATTATCTGTTTCTTGTGACCACTTTGCTAGTAGAGATGATTTTGATTTTTTTCCACTAAACATGTTAATTCTTAGATTTATATTTGTACCAATCATATCAATTATTTTCAATGTCTAAAGTAAGTATGTTGATTTTCTCTGACCAACTTCATATTAAAATATGCATTATCAATACATGTATTTGAAACTCAGAGAGAGGGAGAGAGAGAGAAAGAGAGAGAGAGAGAGAGAGAGAGAGAGAGAGATTCATTCCAAACTGCTTCAACAGCTAATGAGGAGTCTGGCTAGACCTAGGAATCAGGGACTTCATTTAGGTTTCCCACAGAGCTAAAAGGACCCCCAAACTTGACAGCCATCATTGGATTCTCCCCAGGTTATTAGCAGAGACCTGGACTATCATTGGTAACCAGAGACAGATGCATGCAGACAATACAAGCAACAGTTTAACCCGCAGTGCCACATGTCTGACGCCAATGATACATTTTAGTTATCTTCTGTAAGAAAGCATATGCTCTCCAACAAGTACAGCCAAAGCTAATGAGAGAAGTGACTACTTTGAGAAATTTATACTTAATAATCAAATTCCTATCCTAAAATAACATGCAAAATGTGTGTGTGTCAAGAAACGCAAAATACCTGGGTTATTTCATGATGTAAAATTTCCTAAAAATGCACAGATAAATAAATGAATAACTCTGAAAGACATTAAAGGTATATGAATAACAAGCTAATTTTTGAAATCATAAATCATTAAATATTAAAATAACAGTATAAAGGTAGAATACCTTATTATTTTAGGAAATAAAGTAAAAATGAAATAACACGCATAAAACTTCTGAAACATACATAACAAAATATGCCACCACTAAAGAGACAAAAGATCTCACAGAATACATTTTTCTCATTTTATCCATGAAGCCAATTACTTTGCTTTTTCATGCATAGCATTTTGCTTTGCAGAGAAAAGATAATCAAGGTTTGTTAACTCACCTTTTATTGAAAATTTTCAAGAATACATGAACACATTCATTTGTACATATTAAAAAGTATTTACTTTCGCATTTTTTAATTTGAAAAGCAGAGTGACAGAGCACGAGAGACAGAGATAGTGAGATGGTTTACCACCTGGCCATCTTTCCAAGTGACCATAATAGTCTAGACTTGTTGGAACTGGGAGTTATTATCTCTAGCCAGGGCTCCCACGTGGTGGGCAGAGACCCAAGTATGTGGGCCCTCATCCAGGTTTTCCCAGAGACATTCCCAGGAAGTTAGATCAGAAGGGGATCAGTTGGCACTGGAAAGAGACACTAAAAAATGGATTACTGCATTGTAATCCTTTGGGTCACCTGCTGTGACACACAATGACAGCCTTTCTTATGCATATTTCTAGAAAAGTTAGGAATTATGAAATCTCATTAATTAGGCAGATTCTGCAAAAGAAAAATCAGAGTTTATTAGGCATCGTGCCGCAATTCTGTAATTTTCTTGGACATAGTATTCATTATTTTCCCTGTTCTGTAGATAAGAAAACTGACAACAGAGAAATGTAAATCAAAATAAGAAGGCAAATATGCTGTTCTTCCAGAAGAAACTGTATCAAAGTGTCCATTAGTAACATGCATTCTAAAAAATATTGAAATATATACTGTAAAGATCTGAATTTCCTTTTTTTGGTATGTTAGAATCTCTGTCAAGAAGCGAGATAATTATATATTGTCCAATTTCAATATACTAGGTTTCAAAAGATACGAGAAACCCTCTGACACACTTTTTTCTTACATGCTTTTTCACAAGAGTGATGTTGTTTGCAGTTGTGTTTCCAATAAAAAGGAATGCAGTGATGGACCAAGGATTCCAAAGGGATTGAACCCCACATTGGAGTTTCAGAGTACAGAGTGCTTTAGTTCCTTTGTCACTCTCTCCTTTACTTAGCTCCCCCTTCTGCTTCAGTGGTCTGCACACTTCCGCAGGAACAGACAAAAAATACACTATTGTTGGATGATTTCCAGGGAACAGATGATCTGATCAGTGAACAGAAACGGCTTCCTTTATATGGAAGGTGCATTAACTATTTTGTTCCCAAATAACCCACTGAGGTTTTTAAAGGCAGCTCTGTTGCTCCCTCATTAATTTCTGTGGTTCCTCACATATAACATATCCACATAATTGCTAATGAAACTCAATTTAGTATCAGTAACTAATGGCCAGGCTGTTCTGAAAATGATTTACCATCTTTAAAGATGCTTTTTATGTTATTTAGAATATAGTGACAGTTTTACTAGTTACTATAGCAACCTGATATTCCATTTTAAAATGTGATATTCCATTTTCTCAGGAGGCATTTAATTAAAACATACTTGCATTTACTAAAATGAATATCTACTCTGCCCATCGTGGCAAGAGGGCATTTGGTGCAGCTGTTCCTGATAATATAAAGAATACTAATCATTGAAATTTAATTGCATTTGGAAGTATTTTTTAGCTGCTTAACTGTCTCACTAATCAGGTTAACTCAGTCGAACGGCACTGGCTGTTCTTCAGCACTCTCACATTTTTGTTTTGCTAACTGCTGAACTTCTACTTGCATCTCATGCATCATTTCATACCTTTCCCCTCATCCTATTTTACAGGTCTACTAGATAAATAAGCATTGTTCAGCTTTTAGACTGAACTGATATTCCTTAATTTTTTTTTCTTTTTTCTTTTTTTTAGCCTTTTCCTCCCAGGGAGAATTGCCCACTTCTTTTAGTTCTTTTAATGCTTTCTATGTGGGTCACTAATGTGTCTAATTCTCTTTCTCCTTCACTGAGTAAGTATGTCTCAAGGGGAGGGCTGCATTGATTTCTTAGTATCCACTTCTAATTCTAGCACTCAAAATAATGTCTCATTCAATAAAGCATTAATGTCAAAGGTATATATACATGCGAGAATTAATAATAATTCAAATAATTGGAGGCAATAATTCAGAAAAGAATACACTTGAAGGCTATAATAAAAATAAAAAACAGGCTTTTTTTCTATTTGTGTATCTAAACTGTCACTGATTCAACTCTTCTCTTAAGCTTTACATTTATTGAAATTTTCCTAATCTACTACTATCAAGTGTAATTTTTGCATTGTTTGGAATGTATTGTTGCGTAGAAAAGGTAATTTCAGAACATAATATTTGACACGGTGTTACACAACCTCTGCACGAAAATTGTTGTCTTGTGGAATAATTCATTAAAGTATTAGCAACAATTCCATCAGGATGTTAAATAAATTTGTATGCCAGCTAGGTATGGAAGGAAGCACAATACAGCAATATTCCAGATGATTTTATAGAATATAACACTAAGTATTCATGTAGAAAATAATTGACAAGTCAATTTATATACTTCATGCAGCTTTCCACTTCCCACACTATAAATGTGATTATAAATAGAACGGAACATTTCCAAGGGGCATAGCGTATTCCACAAGTAGTGAAGTCTATAATTATTCTCTGCACAATGAAATAAGAAAGTATAACTTGGTATTGGAAGCATCCATAACCCTAACAGAATGAATAGCTCTGAGGATATTTTTCAGTGACAGAATCGCTATAAAAACATTCAGTTTCAATAGTGATGAATTGCAGAAGCAGAATCTGTGAATGTCCTACTGACTGTGGACCCCAGGAGTCTTAAGGATTTCAGTTTGGATACCCGCAGACACAGGAGCAAATCTTCTCTGGAAGAATGACTTTCTGGTTTGTGTGTTATTCAATATCCCCCACAGACAACAAGAAGAAATAAAAGCAATAAAATATCATCAAAAGACATGGATCCATTGGGAAGTCAAAATCAGATGAAACAATGAAATGAAAGATTTAGTCACTATAGCATCAAGAAACTGAAAATACAGAGTTTAGAGCAGCTACATGGAAAAGAGCATTTAAAAATTTCATCTGCAATAAAAAATTATCAACTAATTTCTAGAAATATATGTAGATTTGGAAATAAAAATCATTAGATAACTAAATTACAAAGATTCAAAAGCAAAACTGGTAAATTGGAAGACATTTATTTATATATATCTCAAAAGTGGATTGATACCTATTACTCAGGGAAAGAGCTGGATATAGTCAAAAGACATTAAGAATTGTACAGGACAGAAAGAGCAACCTAACGAAAATCTGACCTCATAAGCAGAAATTAACAGGGAAAAAAGGGCAACGTAAGTTCAAAAACCTGAGGAAAGTACCCAGCAAACACTGATCAACAATAATATTTGAAAAGATAATGTTGTATTTCCTGAATTGATTCAAATAAAATAACAAAATACAAATCCTAGAAGCACATCTCACCTAAAGCAAGAAATGGTCAATCAGAAAGAAGAAGCTATTAAAATCAAAGCAATTTTGTCAATAAAATTAAAACCAGACATTAGATACAACTTGAAATGAGAGGATCATTCCAGAAATCCCTCAAAACAAACAAACAAAAAATCTAGAATAGATAGAGAACAACAAGGAAAGCCTAGAATCAGACAGGAAACAGTCAGTGTGGATTCACTTATACCTTACTAGGTGGGACAAAAAGATTAGTTACTCCTCACTAGGGTACCGAAGATTTCTCTGCACACCCCTCCTAAAACTGTTCTGCACCTAAATTGTTGACATATGTCTTGTTAGAGTTATAAGCCAGTCTATTCTATCCGAAAAAACAGCCAGGTTCAACAAAATTATGCTACAATGCTATAAAATCCTAAATACTATAATGAAAATAGATACAAGACAGCTGAATAATAATCTATAACCTTTTTAAGGTGTATAGAACATGGTTGTATATAAATTAAAATTGAAATGTCAATGAAGAAGGCACAGGATGTAGTTAAGAACTTGCATTTTTTTTCTTATCTTTCTTCTTTTTTTAACATATTGGTTACTTAATACTATGTCAATTAATTCCATAACGTTATAAATTGTGGCTGATGTTATGTTGGGGCTTTTAATTGATCGGAATGATACTCTGCTGGCTCTACCTTCAGACCAGAGATGGTCTCCCCAAGAAGCCGTTGAACTTATCTGGACAATAAGATGTTGGACTCTATGCTTGGTATATGCTTGCAATGAAAGAATCTCAACTGAACTTGAACTGTGGAAATGCAACAAGGTGGAGGGATCCACCATGGAGGGAGGGTTATGGGAGGGGTGGGGGGAAATTCCAGTGCCTATAACACTGTGTCACATAATGCAATGTTATTAATAAAAAAAATGCTTTCACTAAATATTTTAATTTACTCTTCAATACATGGATACCCTAGATTTTACAGATTATAATTTATTACAAAATATAATATTTGAAATTTATTATAGTTTTATTTTGCATACTAATTAACAATTGTATGCACAATTTTAAAAAGCACAAAAGTAGTAGTTGGTGAAAATACAAGTGCTGGGGCCCAGTGTGGTAGCGTAGTGGCTGAAGTCCTCACCTTGCACTTGCCAGGATCCTGTATGGCTGCTGGTTCTAATCCCAACTGCTTCACTTCCCATTCAGTTCCTTGCTTGTGCCTTGGGAAAGCAGTTGAGGAGAGTCCAGAGCCTTGATACCCTGCACTGCCCTGGGAGACCCAGAGTGAATTCTTGGGTTCTGCCTTTGCATGAGCTCAACTCTAGCCATTGCACTGTTTAGGCAGTGAACCAGCAGATGGAAGATCGTTCTGTCTCTCCTTCTCTCTGTAAATGACTTTTCAATAAAAGTAAATAAATCTTTAAAAAATAAAAGTATCAATGTTGTAGTGTGAATCAAATCAGCAACCCAAATTGTCCATTCATCTCTGCCTTTTTTGCTATGTGAACTCACAGCAAAATTTTCGGTTCCATTTAAGACTGTCTTTCATTAAATATTGTATTCATTTACAAAAATACATACCTAAAGTACAACGATAGTGTCTTGGAAAAGGATTTGCACAGCTGTTAGAGTTGAGAGCTAAACTGGCTGACTTTTTCATGAGGCATTTTTACTTGAGGCAACAGCTGGCAGAGAAACTATGGTTATTTAAACTTATGTACTTGGCAGATTTACTGAAAGAAATGAGAAGCCTGGCAATTTAAGAAGCTAACTAACAACAGATGTTGCTAAATATCAAATTTAATCTTTCAGGTGAAATGTACAGCTTTAGAAAACTACTCTTTCAGTTGGCCTGGTTGAGGACATCCCCTGTAAGAGTTACTACTGAGGCAGAAAACAGAAATATAAAAATAGTCAACTTTATTGTGCTGTAATAGGAAAACTTTGCAAACATATAAGTGTTGGAATAAGTGTCTTCGGAAAAATCTATATTCCGATATAGAGATGTGAAGTATACACATCTCTTGAAGATTGACAGCCCTTCTGTAATACGTGATATCACTAAGAACTGCATTACTAACTGAAAAATACTTCTGTTATGATAGAAACAAGCTTTCCCTTTTACTTTTGTTATATCCAGTACTGTATTGCTATGTCTCAGAGTGGACTGTAAATTAGGTGGTCAATATGTCTGCATCGTGTCTGGTTACATTTGACAAACAGGTACTTCTTTTTCTGACCTTGTTGTAATTGGAGCTGTCACTTGATGATTGACAATTTCCAGATCGCAAACTTGGTGTACATCCTGGAAATTAAGCCATTATAAATCATTTTGAACTTTGGGATAAAACATAAATGTGCATAATTTGCTTAATGTCTCTTGAGAGTTTACACACAAACAAAAACAAATAAAGGAAGGATTGTGGATTAGCCAATTCTATTAAATCACAAGCATTCTATTAAACATTTTTCATATCTTGGTACACTCATTTGTCATTGCTTTTTGCAGTCTTATTAGTTGTATTTTGCAAGTGAACAAAGAATTTAAGGAATCAGTACAAAGTCATAGGTGGTGGTCGTAGGAAACATTACATGACTTACATAGAAGATTCACTCTATATCGTCCTCCCTGTTTTCAGCTTGCTTTTTTCACTACATTGAGTATGCTTCTAATCTGATGTTCATGTTAGCTCCATTTTGAAGAATTAGGTGTCTTTTCTATTGTGTCTGAGCTTACTCTTTTAATACACTATGTTTCTCTCATGTTTCAGCATTGATTGTATAATGAATCACAGATTGAATTCTAAAAACAGAATAATGATTGGATGTTTTAAAGGTATTATTTCTTTCAAGTTTTAGTTTTGGAAGTCAAAGATTACTAATAGAAAAGAGAATCAGGCAGCCATTGAAAACCAATTTGCACTTTGTCTCCTATGTAAATCATGACAATATATTTGTTAATAATTCTATGATTTGTCTAAGTTCATACTGTTCAGCAGAAACAGCTATGGTTATACAAATGTTCCATATTTGCACTTCACCACATGTATGTAGCCAAGAGCACATGAGATATACCTCTGTAACCTAGGAACCAAACTGATCATTTTCTATATTTATTTTTATTTCTAGGTGTGTAACTGGCATTTCAACGTTTGATAGCTGAAGTTTAGGGAAACATAAAACAAAAAAAGCAAGGGGAAAAAGGTACACTGATGAATAAAAAGACAGCAAAAATACTATACTTGATTGTTGTTCTAACTCCAATTTAGTCACTAAATGTCCATGCCTTATTTTAGGTGATTCTCTAAATCCTTTTGCTAAAACCCAGTTATAAGTTAGCTTACAGCTACTCTTACTAGGAAATTCAACTGTGATTTCAGAGAAACAATTATGTAGGTATTTAGCAATAATTTTTCCCAAAAATTTTCTAACATGCATAATGGAAGGAAATCTAATTAAGTAGAGATATTTAATTAAATAAACAAAACAGTTGTATTTATTTAAAATGTGGACTTTCATCATTTATTACTTTATATTGTCCTATTGTCTTTGGGTTCCTTTGCTAGTTTTCTATCATCATTGACATAGTAGGTCTTTATTAGAACGGCTAACATTTTTTTCTATGCAAATATATATATATATATGTGTGTATATATATATAGCGCCATTTAAATATGAGTCACCATTAAATATATTGTGATTTGCATTTACATGTGTATACATATATATGCACACATATATAAATGCAAATCTATATACAACTATTTACAAATATACACATACATATTTGCAAATTATAAATATATACACATACATAAATACAAGTATATAAATACAAATCACAATATATTTAATGATGAATCACATTTAAATCATATTTAAATTGCTATGTGATGCTAAATAGTGATAAATAAGTTAACTAAATACCATGATTTCTGTATTGAGAAGGAGGGGAGTATCTTTTTCTGCCAAAAAATTTGTCAGAGACTGGCACAGTGGCTTAACTCACTAATCCTCCACTTCCAAGCATGGCATTCTATATGGGCACTGGTTTGTAGTTGGCTGCTCCACATCCCATCCAGCTCTCTGCTTGCGGCCTGGGAAAGCAGTGGGGGATAGCCCAATGCCTTGGAAACCTACATCCATGTTGGAGATCTGGAAGAAACTCTTGGTTCCAGATTGGCTCAGCTCTGGCCATTGTGGCCATTTAGGGAGTGAACCAGCAGATGGACAATCTCTTTGTCTGTCCTCTCTGTAAATCTACCTTTCCAATAAAAATAAATAATTTTTAAAGTTGTCAATATTCATTATGAAAAGGCACACATTAAATAATAGCATTTTAAAGATAATATATGCATAAATAACAGGGCAACTGAAAGAAAGAGCCATACATGATCTCTACTAGAAATTAATAGCAGAGAGTGCCTGAATACAAACATCATCCCACATCTTAAACTTCCTATGTTTGCTGGTTACACCTGTGAAGAGAACTCTCTGGGCAGAAATTGAATGAAATAAGCAAGTTAATGTGTAATCTCAAGCCCCAGACTCACCTTACTGGCAGGTACTCTGGAGATCATCTTTCCAACTTTCCTTGCTCTTTCCAGTCTACCTACCACCAAAAAGGCATGGGCATAATGGTGTCATCGCACAGCAGAAGGGATGTGCCAACCTCTGCCTCACCAAGTCTTCATAATACAAATAATGTGATTGGTGGAAACAACTAATGGAGAGAATCTGAATTCTATGAGGAAATACCAAATTATCTGATTGATAAAGTATTATTTAGTTAAGAAAAATGTAGATTTTTCTCGCTGATGGAAATCACAGATCCAATTTTTAACTTATTCAATTTCTATTTACTTTTTTACTTTATATGAGTGTCAGCGAGATGATGGTTATTTCGCTAAATGCTGGCACCTGCCAATGCTGAGCAGTGTGAAGCAAGGAACTGGATATAAATCCAGGTCCCTCAACTGAGTGGCAGGGAGCCAACCTCTGAGACCATTACCTGCTGCCTCGAAGAGGGCACATTACTAGGAAGCTGGAATTGGGAGCCAAGTCAAGATTTGAATCCAGTTATGACATTATGGGAGGTGGGCACTCAAGCTGCAGCTTAATTGCTAAACCTAAGTTCCACCAGCTCGCTTTTACAAATACAAAAAAAGTTAGTTTAAATCTTTCTTAGGTGTTTATTAAATTTAGCCTGTAAAGATGAAATGCCTAATTCTTTCTTTCAGTTGAACTATGTTTTTATTCTCATTGTATTATTACAGCTGGAAATTTGGTGAGTTCTCTTTCACTAATTATTTCTTTTTTAAGGATTTATTTATTCTTTCTTGGAAAGGCAGATTTACAGAAAGAAACAGATACAGAGTAAAGATCTTTTGTTTACTGGTTTACTCACCAAGCAGCCATGATGGCCCAGAGCTGAATCCGTTCAAAGCCTGGAGCCTCTTCTAGGCTCTCCCATGCAGTTGGTTGAAGGATCCCAAAACTTTGGGTCATCCTTAACTGCCTTCCCAAGCCACAAACAGGGAACTGGACGGGAAGTGGGACAGTCAGGACATGAACTGGTGCTCACATGGGACCCTAGTATTTGCAAGGTGAGGATCTATCCACTGCGTCATCCTTCGGGGACCACTAATTATTATCTTGGGGGTGGGGCGGGTAAGATGATGCCTCCATGTAATCCATGAGCCAGCAATGAATTCGACAAGAGAAAAGAAAGTATTTGGAATAAATGAAACTGAAATCAAAAACATCAAGACACATGGGATGCAGTCCCCCAAACCGGAATGGAATGGGTGATCGAAGTTACAGTTTGCATAAAGCTTTCCTTATATTAGAGAGAACATACGGTATTTATTCTTTTGTGATTGACTTATTTCCACGAGTATAATGGTCTCTAGTTGGGAACATCTAGTTGTAAATGGTATAATTTTATTTTTCTTAATAGCTGAGTAGTATTCCATGAAGTGGATGTACCACAGTTTCTTTAGATATGTAGCTACTTTATTTTTTAATATATTTTTATTTTGAATTTTAAGTTATGTGGTACAATTTTGTATTGGCTAGGATTCCCACCCCAAATTCCCACCTCTCAAAAGATTTTCCCCATTTTGTTACAATAATGCAGTCCTTCATAAGGAATCATAATTTTATCAGTCTCTTGTTTAAGTGTGTGCTGACAGTCCAGCATCCCATTGTCTACACATGTCCAACACTTTCTTTGGGAATCCATCTTTCGTTTGAAAGCAGGGATGCATGTTCCATTATACCCCCACATCTGTTTACGATAGACCCCAGTACTCCTTCACTATACACTACCATAATTGAGAAGCCATGAAACCAGGTCAACAACTGATATGAGTTAGAACAGCTACAACAACAACATCTTCAACAAATTGCAGTACCATGAAAAAGAATGCACCACAGAGTAACCAACACATGAGTGACAAAAAGGAAACACAAAAGTCTCTTGGGAAAAATGATGCCACTGTGTAATCCATGAGCCAGTGATGAATTCCACTAGAGAAAAGGAATTATTTGAAATGAACCAAACTGAAATAAAAAACCATCAAAACACATGGGATACAGCCAAAAAAGCAAGCAAATAATCAAAAAACAGTATGGATTGGAAATTTGCATGTGAGAAGGGGATCTATAATCCTATATTTGCAATAGCACAATCTACAGGAGCAAAGACATGGAAAGAATCCAGATGTGTGTATACAAGCAAGAGTGGTTAAAGCAACTATGGTACATCTACTCCATAAAATACTATTCAGCTATTAAGAAGAATGAAATTGTTCTATTTACAACCAGAAGGTCCCAACTAGAGACCATTATGCTCCGTGAAATATGTCAATCACAAAAGAACAAATACTTTATATTCTCTCTTATATAAGGAAACCAACATAGAAAGTGTAACTCCAATAGGCCAATCCATACTGGTTTTTTATTAGAAATAAAGCTACTTTAAATGAAATAAAATGAAGAGCCAAAACAATTGGTTCTATAATCTTTAGTTTACTTTAGGATGGGAAATATTTATTCAGAATTATACTTTGATAGGTGAGGAAGCATTTTGCTTATCCTAAATGTTCCATGGGTAAGTCTATGTTTTGGACGATGATGATGATGATTGTTGTGCCGAGAACCGTAAGAACCTTTCATTTTTGGATGTGTTCTTCTGAGATGGAATATTATATGTATTTATATGACTTATTATCAATTGTATTATATCAATTTCATAATGGCATTAGAGGTGTCCCTATAAACCATTTTGTAATAATGTTAGTTGGAGTCTCTTGCCGAGCCACAGAGAAATCTTACTTCCTATTAGACAAGTCCCAGGGAACACGATGCAGATCCTGTAGTTGTGCCATATGGCTGACGGTCCATCCGTCTTTGGAAGTGAGATACTGTCATGGAGCCACAAAGTTTCGCTAAGGAAAAAAATTGAGAACAGCTGGTTGGGTCCTATATGCCAGGAGCAAGAGGATAATCCAACAAGCTGCTTCCATGTAGATAAGGAAAACAAAGGAAGGTGAAACTGAAGAATCTGAATGAAAGAACTCATACAGAGTGTAAGCATTTCCACTTTTCATATTCATGCTGAGGATACATTGAAGAAAACAGATTTCTCATGAATTTATTGCTATGTTCCAAAGAACATTTAACTTCCTTTGGTATCAGGCATGTTGTGCTGAAAAAAAAAAATAACTAGACTACACTATTAGGCTGAAATCAATAATCTTGAAATTTTTAAGTTGCAATTAAGGTATTAAGTGGTTTATATACTCTTCCTTTGGACATAACAGATTTTTATTTTCTGAGTTCATATCCTGTGGATCAAACACTGTGGTAGTTCCTCTTGAAATTTTATCTTTTTGTACATAAAGAGCTCCAGGGACTCCCTGCAGACTTTGACACAGTCATAATGTTTGGAAGAATATTTTTAAAATTAACATACAAACATTGTCCATATTTATGAGGCAATATCTGCTGCTTTATTATCTGTATGCATTACGTATTCTGCCCCAACTCACCAGAGATCTCTGGCATCGCAGTTAGTCATTATAAAATATCATTATATTCAAGTGTGAGCTAAAAAAGTTATATTACACTCAGGTTTGAATTTTGAGAAATTCCAAACAGAATGGTTGTTTAAAGTTGTTTTTCTTACCAGCAGAGAATTTTAAAGTCACTCTTGTCAATTTACATGTCTAAAAATGTATACACAAATGTTGATTAGAACAGTAGAGACTCTGAAACCTACTTTCAAAGCAACTGTTGTGTGCCCCACAGATTTATATTTGGTCACTTGGATGTTGAGGCTATTTTCTGAATTGCCAACAAGTGGGTCATTTACAATAGCAGTCTGGAGACTCGGAGAGCTGACAGGTAATCACTAGCTATTTTTAGAATCCTTGTGCTGTGATTTATCTTCTTCTTGCTTACATCATAAATTGAGCTGTATTTGGACTACACTATGGATGAGTCACCCTGTTGACACAAAGTAAATGTATTTCTGCTATTGAGAAGGAACTTAAATTTTTATAAAGTAACAATAAATTATTATTTTTCTGGGGCTTGGTGTCCAGGTCAAGCATATCCACATGCCAACAAGAAAGAGAACAATTCAAAGCTCTTTGTGGGTTTATATCTCCTTTACTCACAGCAGTGGTGAGAAATGCACATGGCACAACTACATGCTCACGGCAGTGGAACCAGACAACATGTCTGCTTTTGTGTATGGCAGCAGTCACACACAGGCAGCCACATCCACATGTCCACATACATCCATTGGCAGAGGAACCTAGCCATGCTGCCCATACCGTCAATTGCCTATTTGGATTTTCAGACAAAAGTGGCCCAGAGCCAAACTGTTACAGAACGGGTTGTGGGCAGTGAACCAAGCAGGTGGACCTGTTGGTTACCATGACATCAACCGACATACAGAGCAGAAATAAACAGGCATGAGCCAAAGGCATGAGAACTTGATAAATATCATCTTCTCAAAGTTCCTAAAAGATGAATCATAAAGACTATATCGTAACTCATATTAACATATTACTTTCAAGCAACTGACAAAACAGTTGAACCTGGGAGAGGACAGATCAATCTGGTATTTATGAAAATACTGTAATACAGAAGGATGCTATATGGAATTATATTTAGATGTCAATATTGAAAATGATTATTGGATGAATAATAACACATACATTTATTAAGTACTTAAAATGTGCTCAGAAACATATTGTATTTAACATACCTGAATCTCCTAAATGATTGTTTTATAAAGAGTATTTATTACTATTATTTATTTTTACTCCTGAATACCTATTTTATCAACCAACGCCATAATAGTAAACAGATGACACACTCAAATGGATAATTAAGATTCTGCTGAAAGAAAAATCAGTCATCGATCTGGATATCTATGAGTGATTGGTTCCAGGACCCTTCCTGGATACCAAATCCATAGACAGTTCCTCATTTACAATGGACTTGCAAATGTCCCATACATATCCTCTGTCATATTTTAATTGTCTCCAGACAATTATAATACCTAATATAACATAGAGCCAATGTAAAAAGATTTTCTACTGTATTATTCAGGGAATGGCAAGATAAAAAACCTTGTATTGTGTAATTTATTACAGATGAAAATTGTTTAGCACTTTTGATGTGTGATTAGCTAAATTCATGCATGTTGAACCTACAGATTTGAAGCTGAAACTGTACCAGGGCTGGAGGTGTGAAAGATGTATGGAATAGCCATGCTTTTAAAAAACCAAATATAACTGATCCTGGGTGTTGGAAACTCAACAAACATCCAGTGGAAAATCCCATTCCTTTACAATGTTCTGGAAGTACTTCCTATTGGCAAATTTCTAAGAGTCAAAAGCCAGAAAGCAACAGAGCCCAGCCTGCATCCCCAGAGCAGTGAAAGGTGGAAGATGACGTTGAAGATCCACTGTAGCTAATGGAGAATAGCTAGCATCATCCTAGGTGTGTTTCTTTTGTTTCTACAATTTTAGCAAGAGTAAACAGAACAAAAATAGTGTGTACAGAACATTTGCATTCTAAACAAAATACATAAAACTTAGAGTCTTCAATGAGATGCTAACGGCTCTGGAGAACAAACTAATAAAATTTGGGGGAGGGGCAAGGAAAGGAAAAGAAAATTTCAGAAATTGGTGATGGGAAGTTACATTTTTAAACATAAGAATC
Source organism: Ochotona curzoniae (assembly GCF_017591425.1). Lineage (NCBI taxonomy): Eukaryota > Metazoa > Chordata > Mammalia > Lagomorpha > Ochotonidae > Ochotona > Ochotona curzoniae. The sequence goes on along the minus strand of NW_024464920.1, from coordinate 19,571,043 downwards.
CAGGTCAAACAGGGATCACCAGCTGGAGATAAAACCTATCCATCAGAAAGTCAAAGAGTCATGGTAGGATGTTTGTTCAATAGTGAAGGAGGCAATGTAACCAGTGTGGCTGCTGAGAGAGCGCAATGGTGAGCAGGGAAGGAGATAAGCCTGGTATGATAGGTTGGGATCACCACTTCACCACCTCATGGCCTCATAGGCTCATTGGTAGGTGTTTTGTTGCTGCAATTTCTAAAAGAGAAGATATTGAAAAGCTGGCAGAAGAGGCTGATGTGACTAATATCCCAGAAAGATCACACGAGATGCAGCAAAGAGAAATGAGGAATATATAGGGTAGAGTGGTGATCAAGAAAAGGGCAAGATGCTTCCCAGGCTGTTCCATTCATGTGGGTGTCAAAGGATAAGACCTCAGAGGAGGCTGCTGACATAACAGATGGATCAACATGAAAGCACCATTATGCTAGTCCCAAACGGACAAATAGCAAGTGTTCTCCTATATAAGGCAAACTTCATGCAAAATACAGAACAAATAGATATATTGGTGAACAGGTATGAACACATATTCTCCTAGATGAACAGTACAATGGAGCCTGGCATACCAGGAAGTGAAAACACCTTGCAATATGCATCTCTATTCCTAAATAAACAGTTAAATACACCTCAACCATAGGTTCTAGATTTTCTATCTTTGTCTATACATACAATGCCACAATGCATGTAAATAGAACGTTAAATTTGCAACTCTTACTAAAGGACCATACCACTATAATAATATGAGAGGATTAGTGGGAGGGAAAAGAGGGGAGGGAGAATGGGAAGGAAAGAGGGAATCCCTATACCCACAAAACTGTATCATACATAACAAAAGTATTCTTCTAAAACAAGAAAGAAATGAAAAAAGCAAAATGATTCAAAAGTTGCTTAAGATGTAAAAGAAACAAGTTACGATAAAGCGCTGGGCATGCAGGATGGGACGGAAAGGGAAAGGAACAGCACCAAAGGCCAGGCATGACTTCAGCTTCACATAAACTCAAGGTGCCTTTCTAGGCACTCAGGCTAAGATGCCAGGAAAATTGTTACTGTTTGCTTTGGAAAGCAAGCCTGGATCAGATGTGTAAATCTGTGAGTTGTGTAGTCCCATATTTACTTCATATGGTAAATAAACCAAGGCACAGAATGCATAGCATGAGAAAGCTACTGTAAGATCAAACGATGCAGACCTTCATGCGTACTGCTATAAAATCAAGTAGCAGAGAGGAACAAGTTTAGAAATGGTAAATATATAACAGTATTTACACATGCACTTTTTAAATATTGTGAATTCATATCAGAATAAATTATAATTAGGTTCTAATTATCTTAGCATGAATAGCTATAGTGCTATAACTACAATGAGTCTACACCTGTGCATTGGTTATAATACTATTACTTGTCTTCCCATTGAGATGGGGGCTGGATCCAAGTATTTTCAACAATTTCCACAATTTTTCATGATTATCCTTTGTAAGTTTTTTTTCTTTTCAGATATTTGTAGCTGTTCTGGACCTGTATAGCTATTATTTTGTTTCATAAAGCATATTTCATACCTTCAATTCCAGATATTTTTTTCATGTCTAGTAAAAGATAGCATTAGATTGTGTTCTTCATGTATTCAGAAACACCATTCAGTGTTATCTGCTTTTCGTTTCCAAGGGATTTCACAAAATTCTTTCAAGAAATTTCTCCATGCACATACAGTTTAAAACAACTCTCCACTAAGAAAGCAATGAATATAAAGCTTTAAGGAAGTTGAGAGTCTTGGGAAATTGAAATCAGAAAAGAGGGAAAAGAACAATTTTCTGGTAGATTTCTTTACTGAATTGCCTTGTCAAAAGGATTTTGTCATCCAGTAGTTGCCTCTGCCATAGTTTACAGCAGTTTAGAATTATACAGTCCTCCCACATAGCAACTTCGTTATGTATAACTCTTTTTACTTAACAACCAATTTGACCATTTTTTTCCAAACAGTCAGCTTACTGACCTTCATTATTTGTGACAACAGATTAGCTGCTTATTCACCCTACAAGAAAACGTCCTCAAAGCACGGATCCAGGGACATGAAAAGTTTAATTTTATGGAAGCACAATTATTTCAAAATATAAACTGAGCCTAATTATTTGGTACACAGCCATAAAAATTGTCTTCCCTCAGTTGTATTCTTTATTTAATAAAACAGCCTTCTTTCTTCACCTTAGGAGCTTTGTCATAAATCCCATGTTATGTTCTTTTAGTATTGTTTGTAAGGCAAAGAGAATGCAAGTGTATGTACACAATATTTACATAAGAGGTGATTATGACAACATGCTAAAATTGTTAAATATAGAAATATTTAAAATACTCTAGAGATGGACTTTTTGGGGATAATATGCAACTTGACAAACATATTGAAAACATTGGGTGCAAAGTGTATTCTTGTACAAAGCTTTCATTTTATCTCCACCTATTTGAATATCAATATAATTGAACACGATAGCTTTCTTTATATTCCACAAAGTTTGTCTAATTTTAATCAGATTTATTTTTGGAAAGGTACCCTGATCTTCCTGCCTATAAAACTTGTATTTGAAGATTTGCATTTATTAATTATTTCTCTAGGCCTTGGTGATGTCTGTTGCAACACAGGAATGTCTTTCTGAGTATCTGGAAGTCATTCTTTTGAAATACACTCATCAAGAAAGATATTGACAAACATAGCCTGATTAAGAGAAGAACTGTTCAATGAATCATGCTAGAAAAACTGGATACCCATATGGAACAGATTTAACCAAGAAAATCAACCAAACGATCAAATATCTTAATATCAGACCTGAAACTATGAAATTATTAGAAAAATACATACAACAAAAATTGTCACAAATATCTTTTGGATAAAACTACAAAAGAACAGGTAAGAAAAAAGCAAAAATACATAAATGGGAACACTTCAAACTAAAAAACTTCATTATAGAAAGGAAATAATAAACATCAAGAAGAGATAATTAACAGACCAGGAGAAAATATTTGCAAAGTATTCATCCAACAAAGGATTCTTATCTAGAATGTAAAGGCAACTCACAAAACATAACAACCAATCCAATTTTAAAATGGGCAGAGAATCCAAATAAACACTTCTCGGGAGAAACACAAATGGACAATAAAAGCATACAAAAATGGTTAATATCAACAGCTGCCAGAGAAATGAAAATACAAACCACAGTGAGGTGTCATCTTACTCCAGTTAGAAGGGTTATTCTCAATGAAAAACATAATGCTGGTGTGAATACAGAGAAACAGAAACCCTGACATTTTTAAAGTTTATTTTTGTTTCTTGCAAGGCCTTTTATTGAACATGTCTTTTACCCTGCAGAACATCACTTTGGAAACACCCATTGCCTAATGTCTCTTTTCCTTACAAGCGTCATCTCATCTTTTTATCATCCTTTTTCTTTTTAAATTACTCAAATCAATTATTTTGTTAATGGTAACAACACAGTGATTTCCTAAGTTTCATTCCATCTTCATTTATTAAATAGAGTTTTGCTTTATATATCCACTAGGACAGTTTTGTTATGATGAGCTATAGTTACCGTGAGAAGAAAAACACCAACTAGGACATTCTCTCCTTACTTACATTATCATTATGAATTGGTGTGCCATGTTAAGTGTTACTCTGTGAGTTTCACTTCACCTTCCTTCCCCTTTCTTTTTGTAGAAGAATTATGAGTACATGCCTTTAATACTTTCTGTATTTTATAGTAAAATAGTTACTAGTTACTTCTGAGGCTCATCCGATTTCATCTTCAGCTCCCATGAGGTTTGATATTGTTCTATTAATATTTTATAGCTTCCCAGCACAACATGATGTTTCAATCACTTCTTATGCATTTCTCACCCAGACTAGCAATAAGTCACATTCTCAACAAGGCTTTCTTCTTCTTTGGTGGAAAATTGTTTTTAGAAACCAGTACTTGGTAGCAAAAAGTTCAGTGCTGTAATATTGTCATTGCTTCTACTCTCTTTGTTGATTGAGCTGGAAAATGTATACTTTTTTAAAAAAAAAAAGAAAAATCAATTTGCCATAGCTCTTTTCCAATAAATAGTGCAACCACAGGATTTTAAAGTAGTTGCTTTGCTTTAAAATCTATATCATAGTACTTTCTCCTGGAAACCTTGGTTACAAGCTAGGAATACAAACTGTAAGAGTTAACAAGTATTTGCCTTTGGTGGTTTATTCACAGACAGATCTAAGATAAGTAAATATTAACATGGTGCCAGTGCAATGGCATAGAGGTCTAATCCTTTGCCATTGGAGTGGCAACCCGTACAGATACTGGTTCATTTCCTAACTGCTCCACTTCTTTCCCAGCTCCCTGCTACTGGCCTAGGAACGCAGTGGAGGATAGCCTAGAATCTTGGGCCACTGTACCAATGTGGTAATCAGAAGAAGCTCCTGGCCCCAGCTGTAGATTGGCCCATCTCTCACCATAGGGATTATAGCTGAACGATTTCTCTTTCCCCTCTCTCTAATTCTGATTTTTAGGTAAAATAACTTTTAATAAAATATTTAAATACTAGCATTACAGGAAAATGGCATAGAAAATAATATGGTATGTACTTAAGAGGAAAAATAGAATAATTTACAGTCCAGAATTTTTGTTGAGGTAAAGTTTTTGATTCATAAGTTACCACATTTAGTAATAAAATAAGGAATATACAATTTTCCTATTGCAGACAAAAGAACTACTGAAATACTACAACATGTAAGTAATTTATCACACTATACTTTATTTTTTTCTACAAAATTTAAGATCTTTTCCCCCAAATTCAAAAGCTTTGAGTGGAGTATGAATACTTGACATTGAATGTATCAGATGTCAACTATGAAAATTATAAACTATTAAACATTAAATCATACAAGCTGATGTAGCTACAACATTCAAAACAAAATACACACTGTAAAAGTGTGCCTTAGCTTCTAAATTACCTTTCTTAACACACTATCTGTAAATTGTCTATGTGGTGGTACATTCTTATAAACTAAAAATAAATTTATAATAAACTGTCTTATAAAACGAATGCTAGGAAAGACTTTCAAAAACATTATTAGCATTACTATTGTTACTATTTATATGAATTTGAATGTGATTATTTGCATGTGGTTCTTAATTTTTCGGACAATGATGACTTATGGAAAATCATATTCTTATAATTATACCTGTGAACTATATTGAATCTGTTAAAAAAAACCTAAAAATACACAAACTAAAAAATACGTTATTTACACTATATGTGCCAAATGAATATAAAAATATCAGAGCCTATCACAGCCAATAGTGTAAAATACTACTCTAATTTTAAAACTAAAAATCAGATGCTTTTATCACTGTCTAAATGTGTTAAAACTGCACTGTTTTACAATAACGCAAAGCATGGCATTTTTCTCAAAGTGAGGGAAAACTACTGAACACATTTTTTAGCACATTAGAAATTACTAACAGCATATATCAAGAATCCCCAAATTAGCATGTGATGTTTTGTTACAATCGATTTAAATTCTGGCCTGCTGGAATGCAAACAAGCTCAATTTAATAACACGATTCCATTCAATTTTCTCAGTGCCTTCATTATAATTAGAATAGCTTTATTATTTTATTTCTATTATTTTCCTTGAATGGAGGAATAAAAGATTTACTGTAATTAAAAAAATTTATACATATATATACATGTATGAGACCAGAGCTATTGCTTCAAGTAAGAAAGGTGGTGGAGGAATATTGTGTAGTGACACTGATGACAGATATACTTAACATTTTTCTTAAAAATTCTAGGGCGTCATTATCTCTAACTGACAAACTTCAGGTATGTTGATTTTTATTTTGGTCATGATAACTGATGAATAAAAAATAAAAAATTTTGCGGAGAGGGTATTTACAACACCAAGAATTGGCAATACTGTAAATCAGGTTTTTTCTTCAGAGAACATTTTTCTCCATATGGATCAGCACATATCCTAATGGCCTGCCATTTACACAATAGTAATGTTTTGTTGATTTATTTTACTGGACATTATTCAATTTTAATAAAATAAAAAAGCAAAATATTTAATGAAATAATGGTGGACAATTAAACTGATCAAGTTTACGTTCATCTGCTTAAGATTTTAAGAGCATTTTCAAGCATTTGGCCATTTTATAATAAAATCATCATCTACATACAGACACATTGTTTATAACACAGATGAATTATTTTTGCTAAGAAATGTGGAACTTACAGAAAGAACGAAAGGATTCATTTGTTTAGAAGATTAGCATCTGGAAGGTGAAACAATTTATATTGCTTGGGTAGCTTTTTTCCCCAAGAACCAAAGTTTATGGGCAATGCAGATCTGTGATGTGCACATTTTCCATTATGGAAATAGTGCAGTGTTAATTCTGCTTCCACACACATCTCTCTTGTGCATAAAGCCCTTGAGTGCTTCACATTTTCCTTCCAAGGAAGAGCTAAAGTCTTTAAAATGATGAGAAAAGTATATAGAACGCAGCCTTTGTAAGGAGAGTAGTAAAAACTTGACTCAAGTGACCAGATATTCCTGTGAACATTATATTCAAATCATAGTCAGAGTTGTACAATAGTTTTAGCTAGTTGCTCCTGGGTTCGGCCTTCAATATATACACTTTTCTACATTTTAAAATATTTTATTTTGTTTTATAATACAGTTCCATAGGCTCTAGGGTTGCCTGTGCCCTTCCCTAAGATCCCTCCCTGCCCCCAATGATTTCCCTCTAGTTTTACAATGGCTGTCCTTCATGAAAAAAAAAATATATATATATATATACATGTATATACTTTTATATATAACTAATGATACAGAGAAAGAAATACCAGGGAGAGAGACAGATGCCACATGCTGTTCACTGCACAAATGTATATGAGATCATTGCTGGCTCATGAATCATACTGTGGCATCATTTTACCCAAGAGGTTTTTGTGGGTTTTTTTTTTTGTCACACATGCTTTGGTATTAAGCAGCACATTTTTTTGACTCCATGGTGCTGTAATTTTTGTTTGTTTGTTTGTTTTAACTTCATACCTGTTGTTGACTTTGTTTCGTGGCTTCTCATTTAAGGGAACGCATAGTGATGGTAGAGACTACCATATCCAGTTGCGAAGATACAATGCAATTTACATCCCTACTCTCAAATCAAAGATGGACTCCCAATGAAACTGTTGGACATATCTAGACAATGGAAAAATGGACTGTCTGACATTGTGTGTACCAGCCATGTTGGGGCATGCTTAAATACCAGACTGATGGACTTATGAAGGACTAAATGATTGTAATAATATGGGGAAAATCAGTCAGGAGGTAGGGATTTGAGGGTGGAGGAGATCCCAGACTCTATGGAATTGTACCATAAAATTCTAAATTAAAAAACAAAAATAGACGTGTATAAGGTAAGGAGGGGAGCGAGGAAGCGAGCAGGGGGGCAGTGCTGGAGTTGGGAACACAATCCAGACCTCCTGTGAGGCTACCCTAGGCTAAACACCTATTCTTACCTGGCAAGCTTAGCCTAATTGATGAATCTGCTTAGTATGTGCAATGTTTAACTATGTCATGGGCCGTGGTGCAGCTAAAACGTAGTGACATTATCAGGGGTGGAAATCTATTGAGGTGCAAGATACATATGAAAAGAGGTGCATTCCAAAAGTCATTTGAACAACAGTGTAGAACAAAAGGATATCCTAATTCTCAGATTGTAAACTCTTGCATAATTTCATAATTCAAATGCTTTCACTATCTGTTAGCATTTCTGAAGACTTCTATTTATTTGCAAAGTAGAATTCAAACAGAGGAGAAAGGGGCAGAGATCTTCCATACTCTGGTTCACACCACAAATGGCTGCAATGGTTGGAGCCAGGCCAGGTTAGTGCTAGGAGCCCAGAACTTCTAGATGCTTCCCAAGGGAGGAGGGGCTCAAGTACTTGGGTCATCTTCTGCTGTTCTGACGGGTGCAATAACAAAGAGTTGCCCATGTGGAACACAGGCAGTGCAGGAACAGGCTTCACCTTCCACGCCACAATGCCAGTCACTTTGGCTTCCTTTAAGCACTTTTGTTGTTTTCTTTGATGTTCTAGAGCTTGGATTATCTAAATTTAGATGACTTGACACTTATTTTGTCTGATGTTCTCCAAACTTCCTGGATTTGTGTTTTGGTGTGAGTCACTAGTTTGGAAATTCTTAGCCATTTTGCTTCAAATGTTTCTTCTGTCTCATTCTGGCTTTTCTCTTAGAGATGTCTACTTTTATTCATTTATATTAAGTGATTATATTTCATGTTTTTCATATTACAGATTTAGAAGTATGGGGTGTCTGCCTCCCTTTCCACTCATCCTTCCCTATCTTAATCCCTTATGCATTTCCCTCAGTTATGACAATGGAATATTCATTCATTTCACATATTGTTAACATTTCAATATATGAAGATACCATGGCTTAGGAAGTAAAAGAAAAAGGAAAAAAGAAAAAAAGAAAAAAAAACAGTACCATATGACCCAACTGTCCCAACTCTTAGACATCTATCAAGCAAACTGAAATCCACTTATCTATATCCACACATTTATAGCAGTGCAATTCACAATAGCTAAGATATGGACCAAATCAGATATCTATGAAATGAGAGCTGGATAAAGAAAATGTGATACACTGTAAACTACTAGTCAGCCATAAAAAATAATGAAATATCCTTTGCAACAAACTGGATCTAGCTGGAAAGCATCATGCTAAGTGAAATAAGCCAGTACCCAAAAAGATCAATATCACAGGATTCCTCTCATCTAATTAATACGTGTAGAATAAAAGGTGTGATCTCTGTGAGATTAGCATAATGGGAAATAACTGCTATTCACAATCAGTGAATATACACTTTCATATGTGAGTCTTCCACAGGTTTAAGATTATATTCCAATTTTTAGAATTTTTCTTGTGCTTTTCCACTGACTTATCTTCAAGCCCATCAAAGGAATTTTCTATTTTTAATTTCTGCTTCTGGTTCTTATCACTTTTAGCATGTTCTCCTTTACGACTTGTTTGTAATTTTTGGTCTAATCATTCTAAAATCTTGACATTTCTGTGTTTGGTTATAAGATGTAATTTTCTTCCAATTTTTTTCCTTTTAGCATTTCTTAGAAATAACTGTTGAAAGTTAGACTTCATATTAGTGGAAAAGATACTGAGATAAACAGGTCTTTACAATGAGGTTTTAGGTTTACCTGGTTAGGAGCTAGGTTCTTTCCTGTTTGCTATACTATGGATAACAGAGGCTAAGAATTCCTCTAAATCTTTTGCACCTGACAGACCAAGAAAGTTTCCTTTGAAGCTACTTCTTAAGTAGAGCTAGTGCTTGTAAACCCCGTCTTTATGCTGGAGTGGGGTTGGTGTGCTGGGAAAGTGTGGAAGCAGAAGATTAATTTGCAGTCTTATCTAAGTCTCCATCTTTCAGTGAGTTTCTCTTTCTGGGATATACCCTCCACAAGTGCTTCTGGTGCGCTCCCAACCTCTTTAAGTGAGACAGGAAAATAGCGTGTGGTTGGATTTGACTATTCCCCCTCTTGTGGGTCAATGACGCTTGGATAAAGTGCAAACATAATCAGCTTTAACAAAGTGGCTTCCCTTGAGGGTAGCACTTTGTTACAGAAAAAAGATTTCTCCTGGCATATTTTGAAGTAATTATTTTGCCTTTCAGCAGCACAAAACAGCCAGCCTTTCTCTGATCTTCATCCTGAGAACTTGAGGAAACCCATGAAAGTAAACATTCAAGGAAATATGCACCCAATATAGAAATTAAATCTTTCCAAAGAGCCTGTGTTCACTTTCCAGAATGTATTCAATTGCACTGTAAGATTTCCCTCCAGTTGCAGCCCCTGCTTCTGTGCCCAGTAGCCTGTGACCTTCTGTAGTGGTTACTATCTCCAGTTTTTAAGACAGCAGCATGCCCTGTGACTTCAGTTGTTTTTGCTTTTGCTCTTGTTCTTGTTTTGTTTTGTTTTAGAAAAAGGATGATGGTTTTGTTATAGCTTTCCTATTTGTTGGAACTGGTGCTAATTAATTTTCCATCAGTAAAATGGAATATCTGAGGCATCTTACCTAACTAAAGTAAAAAACTATTAGGCCCAGAGATTTGGAGAATCAAAGCCTGAGACTGTGTGGCTGTTTTCACTCATCCTCAGGTGGGGGCCTAACAGTGGCTGGCATCACATCATGGTGAAGCATGCATAGCAAGAAGCATCATGTTACCACACAGAAAGCAAAGAATGATTCAGGCTCAAATGCAGGCTCCTTTAGCAACTACGGTGCCTAGAAACTGCCTCCAGGATAACCAGCATTCTTTTCTGAGGGCAGTGATTCCAATGTATAAGGACATCCACACTTCTGAAAAGCAAACCATCTTATACCATCAACCCAAGCCTCTAACATATGAGTCTTTAGGGAGCCTGAATTACCTATATGAAAGCAATGCCCAGAATGACTTCTAAGTTCAGGAACATCAGAACAGAAACCACAAATTCACAATTAAATAAATGAAAACTGATTAAGTCCTAATTCTATGAACAGAAATTCATAATTGTTGTAAAAATAATTCAAAACAATTCTGAAATGCTATCTGAGAAGAAAAACGGCTAAAACAGACAAAAACTTTGAGAACTGTGGCTGATGCTATGGCTCAACAGGCTAATTTTTACCTTAAGCACCGTTATTCCATATGGGTGCTGGCTAATGTCCCAGCTGTTCCACTTCCAATCTAACTCCCTGTTGATAGCCTTGAAAAGCAGCGGCAAATGACCCAAATCCTTGAGAACATGTAACCATGTGGCATATCCAGAAAAAGTTCCTGTTTGGGAATCAGTTCAGCTGTTGCAGTTGGGATATGGGGAGTGAACCACAGAATGGAAGACATTTCTCTGTTTTTCCTTTCTGTAAATCTGCCTTTCCAAAACAGGTAAATAATTTTTTTTTGCTTTAATATATTTTTATTTTGAATTCTGAGTTATGCAGTACAATTTTATATCGGCTGGGATTCCCTGTAAATTCCCACCTCTCAACACTCTCAACAGATTTTCCCTATTTTACTATAATAGTGTAATCCTTCATAAGGAATCATAATTCTGTCAGTCTCTTATTTAAATGTACCCCAACATTGTTGGTACAGACAATGTCAGACAGTCCAGCATCCCATTGTCTACACATGTCCAACACTTTCTTTGGGAATCCATCTTTCATCTGAAAGCAGGGATGCATGCTCCATTATTCCCCCACATCTGTATATGATAGACCCCAGTATTCCATCACTATACATTTCCATAATTGAGAAGCTATGAAACCAGGTCAACAACTGGTATGAGTTAGAACAGCCACAACAACAACAACATCTACAACAAATTATAGCATCATCAAAAAACATGCCACAGAGTAACCAACACATGAGTGACAAACACAGAAGTCTCTTGGGAAAAATGATGCCACCGTGTAATCCATGAGCCAGTGATGAATCCCACAAGAGAAAAGGAATTGTTTGGAATAAACAAAACTGAAATAAAAAGCCATCAAAACACATGGGATACAGCCACAAAAGCAAGCAAACAACCAAAAAACAGTTTGGATTGGATTATTGAAGTTACACTCTCCATGTTGGTTTCCTTATATAAGAGAGAACATACGGTATTTGTTCTTTGATGGACTCATTTCACTGAGCATAATGGTCTCTAGTTGGGACCGCCTGGTTGTAAATGGTATAAATTAATTCTTCTTAGTAGCTGAATAATATCCTAGGAATATACTCAATGGAAGTGAAATCTGCATATGAGAAGGGGATCTGTAATCCTATATTTGCAGCAGCACAATCTACAATAGCAAAAACATGGAAACAACCCAGATGTGCGTCCAAAGAAGAGGGGTTAAAGAAATTGGTACATCTACTCCATGGACTACTATTCAACTACTAAGAAGAACAAAACAAGTAAATAAATCTTAAAAAAATTTTTTTGAGAACCATATCCTCACCATATCTGATAACTTTGAAGCAATATTTGAACCCTTTATTGTTATTTTTAAAATTTTATGTCAATGTCACAAATTTGCTATTATTTTTAAAAGTGGGCACAATAAAAATCAAATTAAATCCTAAAAACCTGGAAACTGGTAAGAGCTATACAAGCTGCACACTCAAGCCTTTTGAAATGTACATTGTTGGCAACCAAACTCACTCCTCAGTGTAATGTTATACAGAGTCAAGGTAGATAAAAGACAGATCATAGCTTTCCTTTCTTCATAAGCAGCTCATTTCCCATCACATGTACATGTTGCAGAATCTGCATATCTTCACATTTGTGAGAACTTAATATATAAGGAGATTTTATTGGATCATCCCTGCATATTTCAGAAGTTAAAATATCACATACCTTCCTTCTTATAGGAAAATAGAAATAGGATTGAATACTCAGAAGTACAGTATCTGAGACATCAAATATTAGAGAACTCCAGGCATCTATCCAACTTTGGCAATTCCATAGTCACACACTTGCCTTCTCTTGGGCACATGAAAATGGACTCAGTTCTGATGCTGTTTTCTTAAGCTTTATAACCGTTGCTTTAATAACTTGAAATATTTGGGACAATTCTGTTTGGGTTGCATATCATGCTGCAAAGCTAAAATTGACTGTAACTTAACCAATAAAATTGAGCTGTTTAGTATAGGTTTACATCTGTGTATTTCTCTCTCTCTCCCTCCCTCTCTCCCAATATGCCTACACACTAACTGTAGTTTTTCCTGAGTCATAATTTAAGGATAACTTTTCTTGTATGTGTGTTTATATAAAGGCACATAGCATGTAGATTTTGTTTTCACAAAAAATCAACAGAGAAAATATTATGACTAATTCAAAATTTTAATACATATGACATGAGACAGATGGCCAACTGCTACAGAAATCTAATAAGCAGATACATTTCTACCACCAACTTAAACAACCAAATAATAATGCCACGTAAACTGTCACAGGCTAAGTTGATATGGGGGAGGGGAAATCCAGTGATATCAAGTATTAATGAGCCTTGTACAAAAGAAAACAAGCATGTCACATAGCACCTAACAAAAAATTAAACTGACTATTCTAAATTTCCTTCTAAAGATTGAAAAGGAGATTCTAACAGTATTTTCATAACAAGGCACTTAGTGTTGAATAACAGCATAGAAACAAGCAAGGCTTGTAAACTGTTTAGAAAGTTCCTTCTCTCTTTCTTTTCTTTTACAGAGAGAAAGAAAGACCACTTTCATTTTCTGGTTCACTTCCTAGGGGTTGCAATAGTCAGAGCTGGGTTAGCCAAAATCAGAAACCTGGAACTCAGTCCAGGTCACCCACATGGTGGCAAGCACACAAGCCTCGAGGCTATCATTTGCTGCTTTACAAGGATGTATTTTAATAGAAACTTGGAAATTCAGACTCAAATTTAGGCTCCTTGAGAGAAGATGCAGGCATTGCAAGTAGCGCCTTAACCATTCTACTAAATGTTCACCCTCTTTCTCAGTTTATATGCACCCATCTTTTGAAAAGATCTGTAAAAATAAGTCAGGAGGAATTAAAAGTAAATTATGCCAATTCCTTTTACTGACCTTGGAAATAGTCAATAAATGTTTTACAAAGAACACAGAAGGTGAAATTTCTTATTACTAATGATACCTGTGGAAACTAGTGTACCACAGAATTGCATGATATATGATGATAAAGTTTTGCTGTAAATGCTAAGAACCTCTAATATTCAAAGAAAGAAAATACTTCTAACTTAAGTAAGTTTATTTAAATGAAAAAAAATTTTTTTGATAAAACAAATAGCTCACACATATATGACATCCATTCATTTATTAACCCATCCATCCATTTGTATGCAATCTCTATGCCATGTCCTATTATGCTGGTATTTGTCAGTGTTGCCTGAAACTTGACACTTACTCAAAAATATCAGACATCCTATTCATTTGCTGTGCTCTGGTTCCAGCTCCTGATTTTCAAATCATTTTTTGAAATTTATTTATTTAGAATGGAGAAAGAAATGGCTATGTGCTGGTTCACACCCTAAATAGCTGCAACCCTTGGCCTGAGCAAGAACAAACCAGAGCAAGCTCACCATTGGGATTTCCCAGAGCAGGGGAAGAGACCCAAGCAATGAGGCCGTCAGTCTCTACCTTCCCAAGTTCACTAGCATGGAGCTAGCTCAGAAATGGAGCAGGCAGAACTCAAACAGGCACTGTGACAAGACAGCACCACAAGAGATCTCTTAATACACTGCACCACAAGGCCTTCCCTCTCAATTTTTACAATCCAAACCATTTTCTTGCTTTCTGACTCACAAGAAATCCTTCATGTTCTACTTAGTGTTAACACACGATACCACATCAAAAAACTTCACTTCCCTTGCCACCTAGCTTTCATTTTTTTTGGCACTGTTCCTTACATCCCATTAAACTAATTGATAAACAAATAGTCTCTCTCTCAACTCCTTTCTATGTATCATAGACAAAGGAATTATATCTTTTTAATATGCTTTGTACCTTACTACAGTATGGAACTTAAAATTAATTTCATGGTAAAATACTTCGATGAAAACTCGATGTAAAGAGCTAATCACTCATTTGTATGTAACACTTTGTGTGGAAGTGAAACAGATCTAAATATTTTGAGCAATGTTGTATCTCTTTAGCTACATGACCTCACTCCATTGTTAATTAATTATACCTACATAATGGCAGAATTAAAGAAGTTAACACATAGTGAGATTCTACTTTTAACCAAGATCCTTTGGGAAAAAAAGATCTAAGCACAAGGAAAGACCCCATTAAAAAAAAAGAACTCCCATTCTTGACAGTTCCCCATGGCTCTCTAGAATAAGGTATGTCTCTTCCTGTTTCAAACAAGAATGTAAGAGGTCAAAGTCTAAGATTTTTAATGTCTATTTATATATGTATTTTCTAAGATAAACAGCAATGCTTTTGCTAAAACAGATTCAAATTTTAATAACAATGTAAATAAAGCACTTTGTGTTTAAGCCCAAGATATATTGTTTCAATGGTCATACTTAGATGAAACAAATCTGTTGATCCGAGACAAAAATGGTCATTAATTAATTTTCGTAAAATCACAACGAAAAGTAGACATTTAAACATATTCTCAATCCTTATAATTCTAATTAACATAGGATACTCTTCTGAGAATGTAAAGGAACATTAACAATGTAGATGCATCAATCGTAATAACCACACCATTTTCATGGAGGAGCACTAGAATAGTGCAGACTGCACATGTGCAGGAGCTGAGCTCCATGGGAAATCTTTACGTACCTCTCCTTCAATAATGCTATGAACCTAAAATGGCTCTAAAATTGATATCAATTTGAACAAAGGCTTAATTGCCTGCTGCTCCACTTCTTCTCATTGTAGCATGCAAGGTAGACTGCAGTCCATGCTAATTCATGTTAGAAGAAATGTTTTGCTAGGAAAAGTTCCTCCTCTCAGGAATGTATCTTTCTCCATTCACTGTGAATCCTAGCCTCTTCCAGCTTGTAAAAATTATTCATCTGCCCATTTGTTTACTCATTCTTTCAAATAGTTTACAAAATTGGCTTTCATACCTATAAGCACTGAGAATTAAGCCAGGTACAGATGACAAAATAATCCTAGAGAATGCATTTGAGGAAACAGTAGAAACCTGATGTGCATAGTAACCCAGCTATGAGTCCCTTTCCTCCATGCCAGTTCTTGTAGTCACTCTAGAACAGATTCAAACTTTAATCTGCTACAGAGTAAAAGATATTTGGAAAGTGCTTGCACTCAGGAAAAAAAAGCCAGTATCCTAAGAAAGTTGCATTATCAGAATTTTCTGTTCTAATTTGCCAAGTAAAAAATAATTAAAAGTAGCCTGCGATTGCAAATGTTGTACCATAAGTCACAGTCTCCCAGCACAAACTGAAGAAATAGTAGGTAACAATTTGTTAAAGCATGGTGCAAATATTTTTCAAATCATCTCACATGTCACCATAAATATATACATTGAAATTGATCAATTAAAATGAAAAAATATACAAATAAAGCAGAGTGGAGAGCCAGTATTAGATAATGTCAAACTGCAGTTAAAACACACAGATTTGGATGGTGCAAAGCCCTGGAATTCAGGATGAGTAGCTGTGCAGGCTCAGAATCTTGGTCATGATTCTTGCAATTAAGCATCTCCACATACAAGGTTACCTATTTTTTTGTTTGTTTGTTTGTTTTAAACTACGGTGGGTTAATTTGCCAAGTAGTTACCTTCTTCCATTGCAACAGGATATAAGCAAGAGAAAAAGAATAAACAGAAATGTGGGTGGTTTGCATCTCTGGTGTTGAGAATTGAGGAATTTTCTAACTAGTGATTGTTTTTCAGTGAATGAAAAAGCAATTTTGTATAAGGGGGAGGCATATGCAGTAAAATATACTCGAATCTGTAATACCTTAAAAGCAAACTAAATCATTCCAGACCTTCTTATTTCTAAGCCCCCATTAGACAATTGTCCCCTTCTGCTGCGATTCAAATCTTGACTGCATGACTTTTTCATAGATTCACTTGTATTTAATGTGGTATACTTGATTGCTTTTTATTTAATGTGGTATACTTGACTGCCTTGACGAAGCTTGCCAGATATGGCTTCTGTGGTAAAGTGCTATAACATCAGTTTCTAAGAAATGAAAATCTGGTTTGACCAACCTACCTCAGCTGGACTCATCTGGAACATTTCTCTGTGGTGGGGAATCAGCATTAGATGGTTGGGATGGCCCTGTTCCTGATGACAAAGGTGATTTCTGCAAGAGAAACAAAACTGGTATAAATCAGACAGGCAAATGTACACCACTGACACACTCAAAACTTTCCTTTGACCTCTTTGTCCTGACACTCTTCATTTTCATTCACTTCCTTCTTGCTCCCTATTGGGCTGCTTCTCCTCCACCTTTAAGTGCTGGAACTTTCCCCTTCAGGATTTCTCTGCACCTTTGGACCTTCCTGCAGCTGACCATCCTTTCCCAGGGATACAACGAACAGTACACCCTGGTGATAACTCCTTTATCTAACACGTTTTACAAACCTCACTGCCAAAATGCAGTCCAGCAAAATATCAGCACTAAGAAGAGAGTTGAAGGTGAAGAGACAGAAATCTTGATGACATCTGAAATGCCAAAACCCTGGATTTAGTTGGCCTGAAACACATCTGCTCTGAGATTGTTGCCTAATAAGATTTCTTCCTGTTTAAGCCAGATGGAGCTAGGTTTCAGTGACTGGCAATCGAACAAATGTTGGGCTCATTAAGGAATTTTTTAAAGTAGATTTTCCCCAAAGCATTTTCTTGGAATACTCGGTAACAATCACCTTTCTTCTCCCAAGCCTAACATCAGCCATCTTAGACCCACAGATACCATCATCCCCACTCCTACCCTTTTCCTTTCTCAGAACAGCACACACAGGCACAGCCCAAACAAGCTCAGTGTTAGCTATCGCTTTGCTCTGAATAATAGCTAAATATTAGAGTATTTAGCTATCACAGTTAATACAATTATTTATTTTCGTCTAGAGAGATAAATGTCAGTGTGACCTGTAGTAAAACAAGAAGAAACTAAGAACTAATATTGCATATTTTGACAATCAAACTGAGCAGGAACATGTTTTTTTTTCTTAATTCTGCATCAATTGTCTTCCATAATCAAAACTGTGTCTATTATTCATAATGTTGGTCCAAAATTCTGTTTAGCAAGGGTTCAAAAATGCTTTCAAAACTGAGGATGAACTCTTCAGCAGTCAGATCATAAGAGATATTTACTTATTATAAAGGAACATTAGGTAACACTGAGATAGTGAAAGAAATACACATAAACATATATGTCAATTTATCTTGGAATATAAAATTAGACTCGAAGTGTTTGCCCAGACCAGAGGTTTATAAACAAACAGAGGAAATCACAAGGCATTTAAGTATATACAGACACCAATGTGCAAAAGGACTGAAGTTAAAACAAAAATAAGCTTACATATTTTTCATACTATAAAAACATATCTATTGCGCACTGAGTGTGTATCCAGGAAAAAACGCAAATGAGCCCACCTCAGTTTCCATGTGTAAGTATGTGTTAGCCACTGAATACAACATAATAAGGTGTGCTGATCAAGTATTGAATAATATTACCAAATATCCCCAAGAAATTTCCATACAAGCAAAATGTCTGTTCTACTCAAACTTACATGTAGAAAATAGGTCTTCCTTATAATAAGTGTTCAAATTAATCTTGATAAAACTTGCAGTGTTTACAGCCCCATGAATCAAATATTATTCATTTTGTGTATGGAAAATCCGGTAGAAAATGGAAAGCTTTATGATATTTAGAGAGAATAATACAAACCCTTTCAAGATTTACTTTCTGATGATAAAAATCTCACTCTTTTGTAAACATTTAGCTACCCTTAAAAAAATATTCTTACAAATAGGCGTTCAGAAGTATATTAAGAAAGAAGTAAACATTACAAAGATGCGGTAGAAAGGATAAAAAGGGACGAGAATGAAACTTAGATGCTGCCATGCTTTTGTAATGAAGCTGTATGACCTTGGATAAAAAGCATGCTGTATTCCATCAGTCCGTCTCAGCCTACATTTCAACTAAGTGTTTCAGTTGTTATTTAGTGTAGTGGGAAGAGGAATCAATGGACATATAATTAAAGAGCAACTTGTAAATGACAAGATACACTTTCTTACCCAAACAACAGCCCATTCACCCTCTGAAGATATTAAATATAAACTAATGTTTATTCCTAGTGACCTGTGATGTTCCACTGTGTTTTGTATAATTAAGTGCCTTGCTTGCCAATCTTCTCTAAATAGTCAAAATTTAGAGAATTGAGCTATAGTTAGGAAAAGTGTGGAAGCACTATGTGACAATGAGATTAGAATGCCTTTTTGTTCCATTTTAAGGACAGTACATCCAAGATGGTGCCTAGAGCTACTTCAGCTTACGCACCAACAACACACGTAGGATTCACATGGTGTTCTATACAACTATTACTTTTTTCTCTTTTTATTAAAAGCAAATAAGGAAGGATTCACTTCTATCTACATCTTGCCAAATTGATGTTGGGCTTCTCCCCATTTCTGAAAGTGACTGTACTAGCACAATGTGGTTAATATTACGAAAGAAGCTGAGATGGGTTTTATACTCAAGATGCTAAAATAATTTAGTCACATCCAAAGAGTTTAGCATTTTACTACGTAGCCCTACTTGGAATAGGCAGAATGTTTAGAGATTGCACTGGAATAAAGCATAAGCTACACACTCAATCAACAAAAGCAATCAAAGGGAATTGAAGTCAAGCTTCAGTGGAAAAAAGGGTTAGGACAATAGTCTTCTGGGGATAGAGTAACACCAAGCTCACTACTGAGAATTATTTTAAGAACAAAGAGAGGCAATTTAGTCCATTTAGTGAAAGAACACTTTAATGAAACTTTAATAATGGAAGAAATAAATGTCCCCAGGCTTAAGTATGGTACTCCATCAAACTCCTGGCAATGCATTTTAAAGCTCGCATTCCCGCACACCTGCTAGCTAACCTCCATCTTTTCACAGAACCATTATAAAACTTCCAGCACTTGCCAGGTGCTTGCTGGCTGTGTGGAAATGAGAGATACCATGCATGTTCTGTAGGATGAGAACGAGAGACAAAATTACGTGTTGAATGCTGAGAAAATAAAGGGTAACATCTAGAGAATTTTAGAGCTACTGAGGAGAGTATCCCTGAGGAAAAAGTAATTGAACAATTTCTTACAGACATGTAAAAACTAGGTCAGGCATAGAAGTAAGATCTGTCAATTAAGAAGACTCAGTAATTCTTAGGAAGGGGCCACATTTCAGTAGTGTACTTAGAAAACTGATGAAGACAGAAAAATGAAAGATAAATTTATAGATCCGAGTCAGATCCATGGAGAGCTTTCCAAGCTAAACTAAGAAGCTAAAATTTGATGTTGAATGAATTGGGAAACCATTGGAGCAATATAAGATTTGCATTTTTGAATTTCCTTTTCATATTTAGCTTAATATTTTATTCAGATATATGCATATTTTTGTGCAGTGTAAAAATATTGAAATTAAAAAATATAAATAATTAAGATAGCATTCTTGCCCTCATGGAGTTTGTAACTTGTCAATAGTAACTGACAGTCAATTGTTTCTCACTTACGGATTATTATTATTATTATTTCAATAATCATGGCAATAAGTGATGAAGGTTATCATACAGCTTTACTAGTAAATGTAAAGAAGAGCTTGATTTAACTTTGCAAGTAACAAGAGTTAGTCATGCTGGAGCCCTAAATCCAGGAAAATCTTTTATTAATTATTTTTATTTTTCATGATTTTTACAGAGTTGATTAGAGCAATAAGGGTCAAAAGCTACAGGAAGGTGAGTGAGATCACCATTTCAATATTCTTTTTTATTCCTTCCTGTATCTGGGGGAAAGGTGGAGACAAGGAGAGAGGCAACATCTAGTCTTCTAAACATCTCTGCACCCTGGGATGGAGGGCAGCTACTTGACACCATTGATGTGGGGCGTGCTCTAAGCGTCCTGCCCAAGAGGTTTGGATAGATCAACAATTCTGAATTGCTGCCGATCTCGCCACCCCAATCATGATGAAATTTCTCCAGATTCCACCAGCTGACATAGTCCACCTTAGAGTTTCCATTTGTCTGAATATTCACTGCCAACATGTGGCTGAGGTAGTTGATCAACTTGTTCCGTCCTCCATCTTCTGTTGGGGTACCAGGTGTTCTCTGCAGACTCCAACGTACTTTTTTTATTATTATTAATAACATTGTATTATGTGATACAGTTTTATAGGCACTGGGACTCCCCCCCATCCCTCCGATAGCCCTCCCCCCATGGTGGATTCCTCCACCTTGCTGCATTACCACAGTTCAAGCTCAGTTGAGACTCTTTCATTGCAAGCATATACCAAGTATAGTGTCCAGCATCTTATTGTCAAGATAAGTTCAATGGCTTTTTGGGGAGACCATCTCTGGTCTGAAGGTAGAGCCGGCAGAGTATCATCCCAATCAATTAAAAGCCCCAACATAACATCAGCAATAATTTATAACATTATGGAATTGATTGACTTAGTATTGAGTAACCAATATGTTAAAAAAAGAAGAAAAAAAATGCAAGTTCTTAACTACATCCTGTGCCTTCTTCATTGACATTTCAATTTTAGTTTATATAAAACCGGGTTCTCTACACCTTAAAAAGATTATAGATTATTATTCAGCTGTCTTGTGTCTATTTTCATTATAGTATTTAGGATTTTATGCATTCCACGGTTAGACCATGGAACCTGCAATTCTCTCCATGGTTGGGGTTTTGGGTCCATCAATTCAGTTGGCGGGGGTATCCCCAAAGAAACTTCATCTGAGGTGATCCCAGATCTGATTCTTATGTGAGCATGCACTACAGACCCAATACAGGGTCTGGCACAGTGTGTCGCCTCAATCAGCTTAGGCACACTCTAATGATTGCAATTGCTGTGTCATTCAGGAACAATTTTCTAGCAACAACTATGTAGCCCGTAGGCAGCTAACACCTCATGGTTTCACATACTGAACTGATTCTGTTTTTCATCTCACAGTTATGAAAACTCCATAAAGCATGTATTATTATTAATTTTATTAGAAATTGATGATACTATAATTTCAAAATTGGCAATATAGTTTTCTAAGGTCAACCTTGCTCTTGTATTTTGTCTCTTTACAATATGCTTATCACTGAAAATGAGCACAAGTGGTAATGTGACAAGGAATAAAACTAGGATAGATCCTATGCATAAGATTCCAAAAACGTTTTGGTTTCTCAGAAGAGCCCACTGTTTCCCAAGTCTCAAATGTCATTATCCTTTAACTTTGGATACACATGTCATTTCTGGAGCAGCACTACACCCTAATTCTTCAAGAATATTGAGGGGCCACTTAAATCCAAAGCATATGTTCATGTATCTGAATAAGACCAGATGTATCGGCATCTTTTATGATCTCCTGTCAAGGATAACAGCAGTGAGCATTTAACTATACTTCATAGAAAATTTAAAATGTAGCTGTAAAGCTATATGATAGCTTACTGCAATAATAATAAGCCAGGAAAGACACAGGCTTATTTACATATTAATACATTACCATTTGAATACGAATTGAAGAAAATCATATTCTAATTCTTCTTCACAGCTTGGAAAATTGAGACTAAGAAATTTTGTCACCAGTGCCAGGGCATGTAATTTATTACCTAAAGATGTATAGTCAAATGCACAGGTTCCCAGATACTCTGGGTGGTGGTCCTTCTCATATTCATGAAATTGTGATTATCTTCTTTGGCTGTAACTATGATATGAGTAAAATATGTCTTAAATCTATGTAATTATAATCATATGCAATATAATTGTATTTTATATAGCATATATTATTTATATATAATGTATATATATAGTACAGTGAGGTATAGTGCTGTCATAGTATCAATAATGTGTTGATAATAGTAATAAAATATTACTACATAATATTAAAAGTATATAACAGTAATAATTCATAAAAAAGTAAAACCAAAATGGGCATTTTTCTTTCTCTTGAAGCTTCAAAATCCTGCATCATTAAAGCAAAATTAAGCAAAAAGAATCTAAACCATTCATGCATAAAAGAACAGAAAGAGAAAAGTGAAACAGTATTTCCTTAATAAGCTATATTTTTAACATTTCTCAAAATAAAATGAATTTTCAGATAACTCACTAGAGAGATAAATTCAGCTTGTACTATTTTTAAACTAAATTAAATATTTAACAGTAGTGTTTAGATACTTTGAAGAACTTTTTTTTTTAAGTAAATGTTGGGAAGCCATAATTAGAGCCAAAAAGAAACATAATAACATAATAGGAATTAGTCTCTTTACCAAGTTAATATACCCTCAAAAATAAATCAGTTTAAAACAATAATGATGGGGGCCCAGCAGAGTGGCCTAGCAGCTAAGGTCCTCGCTTTGAACACACCAGGATCCCATATGGGCACCAGTTCTAATCCTGGCAGTCCTGCTTCCCATCCAGCTCCCTGCTTGTGGCCTGGGAAAGCAGTCAAGGACAGCCCAAAGCCTTGGGACCCTGCACCTGTGTGGGAGACCTGAAGGAACTTCCTGGCTCCTGGCTCCAGATTGGCACAGCACCGGCCATTGTGCTCACTTGGGGAGTGATTCATCGGAAGATCTCCTCTATCTCTCCTGCTCTCTGTATATCTGACTTTGTAATAAAAACAAATAAATCTTTAACAACAACAACAAAAAACAATAGTGATGACTTTTGAAATTTAAATAATTACTATAGTTTCACCTGAATATTAGTAAATTTTAGAATTATCTAAAAGTATCTAATATTTGCCTTTTTCTGCATTTATTAAAACAGTACATGTAAATATTTCATCTCATCTGATAATGAGAACACTGGTAATTTTACTACCAAGAGGTAGAATTTTTCAAAGACTTGCTGAAGATTATCCTGGGTATCTGGACTAACCATAAAACCTGAAGAAAGCTATTGAGGCTAGACAGGCCACCGGCTACCTTTCCCCAAGTTGGAAAACCTTCTTTAGGTCCAGATCCCACCAAGGGCTGTGCAATTCCCTGTGTCACTGGTGACCACCACAAACACAGAAGTGAACATTCACCTGCACATGAAAATCTGGGTCTCTTTTCCGGAAATGTATGTGCTGACATTCAGCAGCTGTTTCCATGCATTGGCTTCTAGAATTATAAGGTATTGCTTGATCACAATTTATTTAATCTGGGATACAGAAACCTAGATTCACCAGGAGCCATCAAAAGACTCAGATGGGGCTGTTTGAAGAAACTGGAGATGAAATCAAATGTGTTGCATACAAATCCAGAGAAAGAACTAGAGAAAGAAACAAAATGTACGAAACATGGAGGAGAGACAAGGGGAGTGACCAAGTCCCATTTCTCACACGTCTAAAGTGCTTCACAGACACAATATCTATTAAGGATTGAACAAAACTCATAAATTAGATTCTCATTTTGGATTCAATCAAGAGATACATTTGGAAGTGTGACAGACATCAAACTGTTCACTTCAGTTAAAGATAGACAAAGGCAAGTTGCTACTAACTCACTCTCATTTGCCAGTTTTATCTACTCAGTCATCAACTCCAAAAGAAGTCCGCAGTCCTCACCAAGGAGTAAAAAAAAAAAAAAAACTCATCATGGAGGGAACAAAACATCTCTCCACTGTCAGCAAAGCTTCAAATTGAGAATCCAAAGGAGTGGTTGAAGTGTTCACACTCAATTACTGTTCTTCCAAATCACCCAATGATAAATTACGCATCCTTTTTGGTGAAGCTAGGACTTGTCCTGCATGCTCTTATTTAATTAGCCTGCAAGCCAAGGGTCTTGGGACTTTTAAAAGTCCACAGGGAGTTGCCACTGCTATTCATTCAAGCCCTTTGCACCTTTATCCACTGGACTGGATCGTCCATTTTATGGTCATTTGGGATTATTGTTGATCCTCTCAGGTAACCAAACCTGCAGTTTTGCTTGGCCTTTCCTGCTTCTGTACTCAAGAGGTCCAAACAAAATGCTAATGTCTTCATTCTGAACTACCCATGAATCTCCGATGACACAAAACCAACAGAAAACTCCACAACTCATAAAAATAAAAGCCAAATTCATCCCAAAATATGTTCTTTTTTTAATACCAGTTACTATTTCCTATGCCAAATATGTATCACTCCACGTTAACTGTAGTCCAGCAATGCTTCTGATCAATATTAAGCAAAGTTAAGATATATAAATAATAACATAACAGTGAAAGCATGCTCCATACTTAACACAGATCTCTTTCCATACTCACTTTCACAGGAAATACAGAGAAGCGCACGGGAATTTTACGTTTTAAATGTAATTTATTCAAGAGAGGGAATTTAGAAACTATGAAGTATAGTGCTTTCCTCCATTTCTTTCTCAATACAATCACTGCAAAAACTGTTGATTTTTGCAGAGATAGTATCAATTTTCATCCACAGGAAAAGCTAAAAATCCCATAACACTAATAACTATAAACTTCTCTCATGCAGAATCTCAAATGCATTTCATTTCAAAGGAAAAAAATCAGAGCATTCACAGGACAGAGTATAGTACTGGACTATTCCTGACAAATTTTGATAACAAGCCATGCTGAAACATCTGGACAGGATAAGTTATTGCAACAGCACACTCCGGCATTGTTACTAAGCAGTCATGCTCATTCCTGAATGTATGGGAGGGTACTTCATAAACTGTGTGGAAAACTGGAGTTAAAAAATAAACTTCATCCTGGTGAAAAGAAAAATCTGAAATTCATGCAGTTTTTCATTACACGCATTTTAGATGAACTTTTGGAAGATGCCTCTTGAGTACTTTTCAAGGCACTGATATCTCACCCAAGAAAGATTACATCAGCATCTCCAAAGGAGGACCCCTGCACCTGCTGAAGAACACCTCAGCACAGGGTATTTTACTACCATCCAGAATTCAAACTTTTGCATAGACCACACTAGAAACTCATTAGTTTTGCAGAATAAAGAGGGAAACTTATTTCAGCCTTTATGATATGGCAGGCACTCACTCATTGCATAGATTGAAACACACCTGTAGGAAACACAAGTAGGGAAAAATTCTTACTGTAGAGTTAATACTTCTCAGACAGCTTTTTTCTCTGGGCCAAGTAAGAGATGCGTAAAAGCCATCTACTTGCAGTTTCTTCTCCTTCTGGCTGCTGAGCTATTGCTGTTTTCTTCAAAAGCCTAGAAACATACTAGTAGCTTCTTTGGTCACCACATGCTCTTTTACTCTATCTGACCTTTAATTTAGTTTCTAATAATTCCACTTATCTTTTGAGGCCTGTGCTTTTGTACTTTATATCAAGTACAGATTTTTATCCGGTGTTCTAATTCAGTCATTTAGCAAGGGAGAACTAAGACATTCTTGATATATATGACATAGGAAAAGCTTCCCTCACTCTTTCCTTTGTTTCAACTAGAGAATATCTATCTGTGGATTTCTAATGTAAAACTATTCAAACTGTTTCCATAGCTTGTGATCCCAGAGACCAAAACAGACTAACTTCTATCACATGCAATATGTGGTTGGCTTTGCTTTTTAAAATCCCATCTTGTATATTCCTTTTCTCCTTTTTTAAGAGAAAGTGAGTTCATTTGCAATACACAGCAGAAGTTCTTTGCACAGAGGAAAGGACCCGGAGCTAGAGTCCATTGGCCCAGCTGGACTGATCCTTTTTATGTAATTTCCTGCTCTCCCTTTTGTTTTTAAAAGAAAGGTTTTTATTTATTTGAAAGAGTTACACAGAGAATGGAACACACATACACACAACAGCTAGAGAATGACCAGCAGAAGCCAGAAATCTGGAGCTTCATCTGGGTCTCCCTTGTGGGTGGGTGGCAGAGCCTCAAGGACACGGCTAATGGCTGATTTTCCCAGCCATTAGCAGGCAGCTGGATTGGAACAGGAGGATTTGAACTAGCACCCATATAACATGCCCAAGCTTCAAACAAAAACTTAACCCACTACACTACGGCACTGCCGCAAACCCCCTCCATTTTGTCTGGGCTTCCCCCTTGACCCACATTTTGACCCAGCAACACCTGGCTAGTCAACGCTACCTTTACTAAACCTATCAGTCTCCCTTTAAATACAAAGAATCTGACCTGCAAGCTTGCTGACTTGGATGAAACAGAGGTTCCTTTCACTATATTTGCCTTATTTCAACTAGCTGCGGCCCGTTGGTTAGATGGCATATACTCACGCATGAAATGCACGCACACCAAGTCGCTCATTTTAACTGTCCTAATCTGCGGTGAAAGCCCCCAGTCAGGACCTCACCCCAATGGCAGACTAGGGCTTTGACCCTCGGGGCTAAGTCGTCCAGGTGTCTGGAAACGATGAGGAAGATTGAGAGCGAGGACAGTAGTGCAGTGGGCAAGCACAGCAAGCTTCCTGTCTCAGTGTCAGCTGTACCCAGTCAGATGCTGGGAATGGAAAAGAAAACACACACTCCAATACCCCAGTGCCTGGCCAGCACCACGTGCAGGGCAAACCACGTCTAGTCAAAGACCCGTGGGGGCATGCATTCACCTTTGGGACTACATCCTGTTAACGATGACTAACCGCTGAACATAAAACATTGGACATCATTTTATAACCTACAATGCATTTGACATAATTTAAGTCAAACAACTGTTGCATCACCAAGTTTAGTATCTCATTCTTTGAAAGTTCCAGGGATCCAACTGGAAACCCCAAAGGCAGGAGAAATGGCTTAATAAATCTAAATCTAAAGCATTGTCAGAGGTTTGAAACATTGGTATCAAAATTAAAAGCCTGATGATGGACACTTAACCTCAGCACTTTAATCAACATCTTGAGCCAGATCTAATCAGAATTAAGGCTGTCACTCAATCATCAAAAATAGGCAGAAAATGTTTACTGCTTTAACACTCAGCCTTCCAAATAATCAAGGCTCAATAACAGCAATAGAAAGACATGAAATCTTTCCTAAGAAGCATAAAGTTCTCATTGTTTAGGTCAGTTGCAACCGCCCAGAAAAGTCTTGATTAAAAGAATATCAGCAGGGTTTGGTGCAGTAGGCTAGCAGCTAAAAGTCCTCGCCTTGCATACATGAGGAACGCATATGGGAAATGGTTGTAATCCTGGCCACACTGCTCCCCACCCAGCTCCCTGCCTGTGGCCCGAGAAAGCAGCCAAGGATGGCCCAAAGCCTTGGGACCCTGCACCCGCGGGGGGACCCAGAAGAAACTCCTGGCTCCTGGCTTTGGGTTGGCTGAGCTTGGACCATTGTAGCCACTAGTGGAGTCAATTAACAGACAGAAGATATTCCTCTCTATCTGTCCTTTCTGTATGTCTTTCCAATAAAAATAAACCTCTCAAAAAAGGATATCAGCATCGTTAAATCTAGAATACAAAACAGATAAGTACAGAACCAACCATGTTTTGTCAAGACACAGAAGTATTACTGTAATATCAGAAAGGCAAGCACAAATATTTTCCGAGAATTACAACTTGATGACAAACATACTTAAAATAGCTATGTATAATCACTCAGCAACAAACAACATTTTAGAAAGCAGAGTAGAGTTTCAGACTTTTGCTTACAGGCCTAAGATCTACGATGGAAGGCAGTGATCTGGTAGCTCGGGCTTAACAAGTTTAACAAGGTCAATAGCAGCTGTAACAGAACAATAGCAAGATCTTGAACAGGTGGGCTGAGAAATTTCCATAACCTAGCAACAACAACAGCAACAAATCAGAAGGAGGAGAACTACTCTTTGCTAGTCTAGAAAAAAACTTGAGAGGTAGTTGGATCACTGCAGGGCTCTGGTGGGAAATGGCAGTTGCAAATGAACCATGCTATGAAAATGGCAGCTAAGAAAGGAGACATGAGGCACTGGCACCCTTCAGCAGGAAGGGCCTACTGAGGTCAGGGGATGGGCCTTCACTGTCTAACAGACTTACTATTTCCTTCTGCTTCCCAACATCAAAAGCAAAGGAAAGTGTGCAGTGAGCAGACATGCTGGCCTGGTTACGGAGGCCAGGGACTACCAGGAGAGTCCTGCAGAGAGTGTGAAACAAAGTGGCCTGAGCCTCTTACTGAAGACTTCCTGAAGAAATGCGACAAAGAGAATTTGACTGACAGGAGACATCAGGGGACAGTGAGGGTGGCTAGGTTACAAGAAAGAGGGCAAGGTTAGTCTCCATGCAATACTAGCAAAGGGACTCTGGTTGCCACTAGACAAGGCAAGAGAAAGGTCTGGCAGCAGCGTGAGGGTGCTCAGAACTTATAATTGGTCCTCTTCATGTTCTGCTTTGGATAGCACAAATTCCAGTAGGAATCGCTGGCTCAAAATTCTTGTCTTCACTCAGGAATGAGTTGAGGCTAAGAGACGTGGTATGCTAACAAAGCATAATAATACAGAAGGCCTGTGGCTAGTTCCATGGGTTAATAGGCTAATTCTGTGCCTGTGAGGCCAGCATCCCATATGGACACTGATTCTTCTAGTCTCGACTGCTCCACTTCTGAAACATTTCCTGCTTGTGGACTGGGAGGCAGTGGAGAATGACCGAAGTCCATGGGCCCCTGAACCCACATGGGAAACCAGGAGGCAGCTCCTGGATCCTGGCTTTAGATTGGGTCAGTTTTAAATGTTGTAACCATTTGGGGACTGAATCAGTGGATGGAAAATCCATCTTCCTCTTTCTGTGTGTGTCTTTCTATCTGAACATCTGCCTTTCAAATACAGATAAATAAAGTAAGAATAATAATGATAAAAGGGCCCACCTGACAGAACAGGCAGGTGAGGGGGACTCGGGAAAGAACTGAGAGCCCTTATGCTGTTATTGTTATTTGTTTTTAAATAGCTTTGTTGGGGCAGGATTCACATGCTGTACAATTCTTCCATTTAGAATGAAATTAAACATTTTGCGATATATAGCAGTCACCAGAAGTATCCAGCGCCATAAGCAAACTTTGTTATTCTTAACACATGCCAAAATAATCATGTTTTTTCCATTAGCAATTACCCCATACGCTCCCATTATACTCTAGCCCTATATTATTACAAATACAAGACTATTTCAAAATATAAAATGAAATTAAACATAAATGTATATTTTTGACAAACACTTTGAAATCCATAGTTTTTTTGGTAACACATTTTCCATGATGTTTGAAGACTCCTGGTATGCATAGATTTCAAAAAATTTGGCACCAAAATAAGAATCTTTTGATTCAATTTTAGCATGAATTTCTTGAAACTCCCTGATATACCTTCTGGGTTCATACATTTTCTTATTCTGGCCAATTGATAGAAATGAAGTCATCCAACATGTGTGCTTTTGTTATAGAAAACTGTTTTAAAGGGTCACATCATAGAGCAAGTCAAGATTTTAGTTTCTATTGCAAAATAATATTCCATTACTGTGTATACTAAAATTGATGGACATTTAAGACTTTATTATCACCAATAATATTAAGCACATTTTCATGTGCTGGTTGGTCATATGCATAACTTCCTAGGACAATGTCTTTTGCTCATTCTTAAACGATTTATTACCTTTTTTATATTGATTGGTAAGTTCTCTTTAAAATCTAGAAATGTCATTTACCAGAAATGTGATTTGCAAATATATATTCCTCATCCTATGTGTTTATAACTTTTGATAGTCTCCTTATCACAAGCATTTTTAAGGGATATCCTATATTTTTCTTTTGTTGGTTTGACTTTACAGCTTGATTTACTGTCATTTTGACTTAATTATTTATTCCTATGTTCTTTTCGAAGAACGTCATAATTTTGCCCTTTACATGTAGGTTTATGAACCATTTTGACTTGTTTGTTTGCTTTGGTTATTTTTCAGTTTACTTTTAAATTTTTATTCCACCTAATTTGAGGTAAGGTTCCAACTTCATTCATGGTTTGTGGTCATTCAGTTCCCCCCCCCCCAGCATTTTCTGAAATGACTATTTTTCACTGTTTAATTTTCTTGGTACACTTGTCAAAAATAAATTGCCCATATGTTTGTAATTATGTCAGCACCATGGTGGCTTGATTACTGTGGCTTTGCAGTGAGGGATAAAATCAGACAGTATGAATCAAGATTATATGACTATTCTGGGTCCCTTGCATTTCTTCAAATTTTAACTTCAACTTTTCAACTTTCAAAAAGCCAGCAAGTGTTTTGATAGAAATTGGAATGAACATTCAGATCAGTTTAGGAAATATTGCCGTCTCAACAGTATTAACCTTTCGGATCCATGACCTTTGTCAATTTTAGACACGGTTTCTCCCTCAGGTTCATGCGGTGAGTACTTGGTGGTACTGGGAGTTGATGTGGAACAACCAGGGCATGAAACCATCAAGATGTAAGCATCATGGTGTGCTGATCAAGCTTCCACCTGCATTCTAGATAGAGGGCCTTGTTTGTCTACTGGTCACACAATGCTTTTCATCCCATTTCCTGCTAATTCAGCTGAGAAGCAGCTGATGATAAATATCCCAAATACTGAGGTTCCAGACATCCACCTAGGAGATCCAGATGGAGTTCCTGGTTTCTGATTTGTCTTGCCTAATCCTGACTGTGGCAGGTATTTGGGGAGTGAACAGAAGATATCTAGTGAACAGAAGATATCTCTCTGTGTATTTCTTCCTTGGATCTTGTTACAATGCCTTTCAATTAGTAAATGGATATAACATCAATAGACAATAGTAATTTTCCAATTCCACTATAATCAAAAAGGAATTTGGTCATGTTTGTCATTCATCATTGGCCAAAGTGTAATTAAGAGTATTATCTGCGATTAAGTTTGGGATATTAAATTGGCCTTACAAGCTTAGAAGAAATTCTACTTGGCCATACTGTATAAAGTTTTAATATGTTGGTGAATATTTTGTGAGTACATTGTTGAATATTTTCCAGTGGTATTTGTAAGTACTATTATCTTAAAGTTTATTTCCTTACACTATTTTCCAGCTTTAGGATCAGGCTAAAACCCTGAAAAAAAGTTTGTGGGGCATTTACAGTAATTTATCTTTAGATACTTCAGGCATTTCATCAGTAAAATCTTTTTACAATGCTTTTACTTCTGATTAGCCTATTTGGTATTTTTAGTTAATGTTGAGATTGAGAAATTTATCTTTCTAGTTGTTTGACATTCATTGACTAAATCCAATGTGTCTTTTCCTAACACCCAATTATAATAATATTCCTTTATTATTACATTTATGTCTGTATGATCCATAGTTCCTCTTCTCAAGCACAATTTTCAATACTTTTTTCATTTTTCCTTGATTTTTCTACTAAAAACCTGGTCAATTTTGTTGACATTTTCAAAGAAACACATACTTCAGTTTTCATTTGTTTACTGATCCATAGTATATCTTCTTTCAGCCTATTACTTTGAATTATTTGTGTTTTTTTGAATATGAAATATGTTTCTTATGGTTACATACTTGCATTTTTTTTCTTTCCAATCTGTTCTCAACTTTTGGGGCATATTGTAAAATACACTGATATTTCATATTGTTACTTATATGATTGGAATTATGATATTTTGCCCTTTGCTATCCAAACGTCTTATATTTGTATTCCTATCTTTTTTTAAATTACTATCTATTATTGTGTTATGATACAGTTCCAAAGGCTCTGGGAATTCCCTTCCTCCCCACGAAGTTTTCTCCCCTGCTACTGATTTCCACTTTAGTATTACAATGGGCAGTCCTTCATTAACAGTCATAAGTCCATCATTCCACTATTGAAGTGTTTCCTGACATTGTAGGCATGGACAATGTCGGAGAGCCCAGCATCCTACTGTCAGGATATTTTCAACTGTTTCACTGGGAGTTCATCTTTGGTCTGAATGCAAAGAGATATACTGTACTATGTCTCCACATCTGACATGTCAGTCTGCTACACTTCTGTTATACATCGCCTTAAATACAGAGCCAGAAAACACGGCCCAGAACAGGCAGAAAAACAGAAAATGTACTCAACATGCAGTTAAACAACATGCTACAGAATTACCAATGTGTCACTAAAGTGATGAAAAAAAATTTAAAAAAAAAAAACTTGTTGAAATTGATGCTACTGAAGAAATGACAATAACATGAACAGCATTACCCATGAGATGTAGCAAAAACAGTGTTGTTTGCTAAGTGTCTTGTATTTGTATTCCTATCTTTATTGACATTGTTGTTTGTTGATATCCAATGTAATATTTTTATTAAATTTCTAATTGTATTTTTATTTTTCTAAGTTATTGCTCCAAAATACAATATATAACTCAGCACAGTCCATTTCAGACTCAGAATGAATTAATAGCAATTAGATATAATATGTAGAAATTTTGTTGTTACATGATTTTATTTCCTCTTTTTTGTTACTATTGTGAATGTACTACACACATACACATATATGTGTGTGTTAAATGTAGTTATAATTATTAGTATATATTTCTTAAAGAAACTAAGAAACACATTTTTATACATACAGATGTACATATGTGTGTACAGATTTTTTAAGATTTATTTATTTTTATTGGAAAGTCAGACATACAGAGAATGAGAGAGACAGAGAGGAAGATTCACTCCCCAAGTGGGTACAAAGGTCGGAGTTGAGCTGATCTGAAGCCAGGAGCCCAGATTCCAAGTCTTTGGGCCATCCTCCACTGCTTTCCCAGGCCACAAGCAGGAAGCTGGATGGGAAACAGGGCTGCTGGCATTAGAACCAGTGCCCATATGGGATCCTGGTGTAGGCAAGGTGAGGACTTTAGCCTCAGGCTACCATGCCTAGTACCTGTGTATATATTGTATGTTAATGTTTCTAAATACCCCTTCTGTTTCTGCTAGCATTTGACTGAGGGACAGAATCTTAGAGATTGCTCTCTGATCCCTCCTAAGAAAACATTGCACAGGATGAACACATGGCATTGAAGACTGTCAGACATGGCATGATATTACTCACACAAACTTGGGTTCTTTGGGGGTAGCCTGTGAGTCAGAGTGGCTTACTGTTCTGCTTTCAGTATCGTTCATTGTTCCTCTCTGGGCCCAAACCAACACACACGCACAGGTATCCTGCTGGTATCTACGACCGTAGAAAGGTGTTGATTTAGCTCTCCCTTTCCCCGAGTCTCTCTGTTCAGCTTTTTTGCCAGTCCATCAGTCTGCCTGTGTTAGAGCTACCAACATTTAACCCTTCAAATTTGCAATAACATCATTATACTTTTGTTCCACTATCATATTTAAAAAAATGAGTGGTTTTTACTACAAGAATTATTATTTTTTTTTTTTACTAATAATGTCTATCGCTTCTTTGTGAGTAAAGTAACCTAATATGGCTCTGATGCATAAAGAATGATTGAAAATGACCATTGACTATAGACAGGTGCTTAACCCTGTACACCTGCCATGAACTATTTTTATCAGATGGACATTTTGGCACTATCTGATTCTCACTTCTCTGTGATTAAAAGCCTTAGCATCAAACTATAGAATCTGCTGAAAAAGACAATGTAAGCAAGAAAAATTCACGTTTTAATATCTAAAATACTGTTAAGACAGATTACCTAAGATAAAAATCCTAAAATGTTCTATTTCCCCCAGATTTCTAGCTCTGGTGTACTCACATTTTCTCTGTGATTCAAATACTAATAGCTGTGCTGCCAGGGCAAGCATTGTGATACAGTGGGTTAAGTTATCAAAGCATGCCTGGTTCGAGAACTGGCTACTCTTCACTTCCACTTCAGATTCGTGGTCATGGACTTGGCGAGTAGGGAATGACAGCCCAGCTGTGTGGATTCCTGCCACTCATGTGGGAAGCTGCAGTTGAGTGTTGCCCTTCTGGCTCTATCCGGATTCAGTGCTGACTGCTGTGGCAATCTGGAGAAGTGAATCAACAGGTGGAAGATCTCTGTGTCTGTTCTTTCTCTTTGTGTCACTCTGCCTTTGAAATAAAGATATCTTTAAAACACAGTTTTACTTGTGGAATGCTTTTCCAAAAGTTGTTAAAACCCGTATCCTGTTGATTTATTAAGAAGACTGGTCTTAGGTGGGAGCTATCTAATCAGATGAGTTCTTTACAATGAGGTAAAGGGGCATAATTTACACTTTCAGCAGGGCCAAATAATACTGCACTGTATTGGTTTACTGCATAACCTTTATGCATTCTTCCATAGGTGGGCATTCAGCCCATCTCCATACTTTGACCACTATGAGTAATGCTTTAATAAACACGGAGTACTAATGGCTCTTTGAGATCCTGATTTTAATACTTTTGGATTGATTCCCAGAAACAGGAGTGCTAGATCATATGGCAATTCTATTTTTAGTTTTTCAATCACCACAATGTTTGTGTTTTAAGTGTTAATATTTGCTTTAAAGCATATGGTTCTTTCAGGGAGTTGGGTTTTCATATCTGTCACTTTCCAAAGTCCATGACTGGGCAGTTTATTGCATATAGTCAGAAAGCTGATCATGCCAAATAGTTAGCCCTAATAGTCTTTCAGCTTCTCCTTATCACAAGATCACAGTGAATCCTGCCAATTTGTGTCAGAATTGACAATGGGACTGGTTAAAAAATAGACAAGATTTCAAATGAAAGCAACTGGGGATCATGTGGTGGTGGCTCAACAGGCTAGACCTCCTTCCTGTGTGCCAGCATTCTATCTAGGCTTTGGTGTGTCCCAGCTGCTGCACTTGTCATCCAGTTAGCTGCTACTTGCCAAAGAAGCAGCAGAGGATGGTTGCCTGAGTCCTTAGGGCCCTACACTCATGTGGGAGATCCAGAAGGAACTTCTGACTGCTGGTTTCAAATTGGTTCTGTTCCAAATGTCACTGTATATTGTTGCTGATGCTTTGCTGGGGCTTTTAACTGACAGGGATTTTACTCTGCCGGCTCTACCTTCAGACCAGAGAAGATCTCCCCAAGAAGCCGCTGAACTTATCTGGACAATAAGATGCTGGACTCTAAGCTGGGTATATGCTTGCAATGAAGGAATCTCAACTGAACTTGAACTGTGGTTATGCAACAAGGTGGAGGAATCCACCAGGGGGGGAGGGTTATGGGAGGGGTGGGGGAAATCCCAGTGCCTATAAAACTGTATCACATAATACAATGTTATTAACAATAAAAAAAAAAAAAAAACATAAAAGCTAAAAAAAAAAAAAAAAAAGAGTGAACCAGGACATGGAAGACTTATCTCTATCTCTCCTCTCTCTATAAATCTCTTTCTTTAAAAAAAAAAAAATAAGTAACTAAGTAACTCTTAAAAAATCAATTCAGGGCCCAGCACAGTGGCGCAAGTGGTTAAAGGTCCTCACCTTGCACGCCCGGGATCCCATATGTGCACCAGTTCTAATCCCGGCAGCCCCGCTTCCCTTCCAGCTCCCTGCCTGTGGCCTGGGAAAGCAGTCGAGGACGGCCCAAAGCTTTGGGACCCTGCACCCGCGTGGGAGACCCGGAAGAGGCTCCTGGCTTCAGATCGGCATAGTATCGGCCCGTTGCGGCTCACTTGAGGAGTGAATCATCCGACGGAAGATCTTCCTCTCTGTCTCTCCTCTCTGTATATCCACCTTTCCAATAAAAAAATAATAAAAATAAATCTTTAAGAAAAAAAAAAGAGAGCATTTGCTCGCAATAAAAAAAAAAAAATCAATTCAAAGCAGTATCCAATCCTGGTGAAATTCGTCAGAGATGATGGTTCACTTCCTTTGAGATACTTTCTCTATTCCAAGAGAGATTTGTATCTCATTATAAGAAATAAATGCCCCAAAGGGCAAAAAACCAATTTCAGGATTCAGCTAAAGTAGCTTTTTAAAAAAAAACTCTTGTGTTGTCAGTTTTGTACATATTATAGGGGAACCATGTGATTATCTGACATGGATTCAATGTGATAAGATTAAATCAGGTCAATCATCATATTTATCACTTCAAACATTGTAAAACAGTATTTTGATTAACATTTAACAATTACATGAATGGCCAAAGATATCTTGAAGAATAAAAATAAAGCTATTGGAATCACAATTCCAGAACTCAAGAAATACTACAGAGCAGTGGCCATCAAGAGTTTGGTACTGGGACAGAAACAGAGCTCAAAGGAACAGAACAGAAACCCCAGAAGTGAGCCCACACACATACAGCCAACTAATATTTGATAACTGAAAATAAGGTAGCAGAAAATGTTCATCTCTTAAACAAATGCTGTCAAGACAGTTGAATAACAGCCTGCAGACATAAGAAGCAAGAAAACCATCTCTCACCTTCCACTAAAATCAGCTCTACATAGATCATGGTCCTCAACCTGTACTAGAAGCCATCAAACTATTAGAGGAAGACATAGAAAACACTCTATAAGTTACAGGCATTGGTAAAATTTTCTCCCCAAATCACCAAAATCATAGGCAGTAAAAGCCAAAACAAACAAATGGGACTTCATCCAATAACAAGCTTCTGTGCAGCGAAGAAAATGACCCACCAGTGAAGAAGCAACCAATGGAATGGGAGGAAATCTTTGCACACTACAAAAGGGATAGGAGATGGATATGCAAAACTTGGAAAGAGCTTCAGCAATGGCTAATAGACATGAGAAAATGTTCAGGCTCCCTTCCCTCGCTCTCAAGGAAACACAGATAAAAATCACAGTGAAGTGCCACCTAATTCCAGTGAGTTTTGCTTACATTCACAAATCTGTTAACAACAGCTACTGCCATGGATGTGAAGAGGAAGTTCTACCACTCCACTGTTGAGGGGATACAGGCTAGTGCAGCCACTATAGAAGTCAGTATGGAAAGTGCTAAGGCAACTGAAAAGTGATCTATGGTATGACCCAGCTACCCCAATTTTGGGACTATATCCAAAGGAAATGAAATCTGCATGTGAGAAAATGACCTGTAATCCTAAGAACCACAGTCGACAGTAGTGAAGACATAGAAACTATCCAGATTTCATCAACAGAGGTATGGATAAAAGACATATGGTACATCCACTTTATGGGATACTACTCAGCCATTAAAAAGAATGAACTTTGGGCCTGGCGTGGTAGCCTAGCGCCTAAAGTCCTCGCCTTGAACACAGCAGGATCCCATATGGGCGCCAGTTCTAATCCTGACAGTCCAGCTTCCCATCCAGCTCCCTGCTTGTGGCCTGAGAAAACAGTCGAGGACGGCTCAAAGCTTTGGGACCCTGCATCTGCAAGGGAGACCTGAAGGAAGTTCCTGGCTCCTCGGTTCAGATTGATGCAGCACCTGCCATTGTGGTCACTTGGGGAGTGAATCATCGAACACAAGATCTTCCACTCTGTCTCTCCTCCTCCTGACCAGCCCGTTTCGCATCCAGCTCCCTGCTTGTGGCCTGGGAGAGTAGTTGAGGACTGCCCAAAGTCTTGGACCCTGCACCCATGTGGGAGACCCAGAAGAGGCTCTGGACTCCTGCTTTTGATCGGCACAGCTCCGGCTGGTGTGGCCACTTGGGGAGTAAATCAGCAGATGGAAGATTTTTCTTTCTTCTCTCTGAATATCTGACTTTCCAATAAAAATAAATAAATATTTTTTAGAAATGGATGTGGCAGCAATGTGTCATACTGATGTTAACCAGCCAATGCTTGATGATTAAGAATTAACTGTATGAGTCGAGTACAGAAGTCAGTACTTATGGTCTCAGGGATCTCTTAGAGCACAAAGTCCTGGAGCCTTGGAATGTTGCCCAGCTGTGGACCCTAAAGTGCAGGCCTCAACCTTGATCTCGGACCTTTGCCCACTCACAAATCATTGCCCACAGAACTTGACCTTGGTCTCAGGCACCAAGATTCTAGGCACAGTCTGTCCTGCTCTTTCATACGAAGCCACACATTTTTGATGAACTGTCTGTGACAAGAAGACATCAGCCAACTTGATAACATATATCCCAATTTATAAATTATGTAATTCATGTATTTTATTATGTTACATTACTAAACACTTTTAAACTTAATTAGTAGACCCATTATACATTTCAGAGTAGGAAATTTAGGTCTTTGGAATCAAAAGGAAAGACTCCTGAATCATTAGATTGTGAAAACATTGCCCTATTTGTACTGAAATAGTTCTGTTATTGGGTAAATCTATTGCTCAGTGTGGTCATCACTCTTCAAGGCGCCAGATCTACTCATCAAAATCAAGGGACTTGATGCAGTCCTTGTAAGGGAATACAAAACTCAGCCATAGCATATGAAAAGTTTGTATTTCATTGCTACAGAAACATCATCCTCACAGAAGTCATAGAAATGAGACAAAACAAGAATTTATCTTAGAAATGAAAATGTCTTTGGAAAACTACCCTACTTAGTTAATTTTTGTGGAGGTTAAGTCTTCTTTTCTTAAAGATTTATTTATTTATTGGAAAGTCAGATATACAGAGAGGAGGAGAGACAGAGAGGAAGATCTTCTGTCCAATGATTCACTCCCCAAGTGAGCCCAACTGTCGATGCTACGCCAGTCCGAAGCCAGGATCCAGGAACTTCTTCCGGGTCTCCCACATGTGTGCAGGGTCCCAAGGCCTTGGGCCATCCTCAACTGCTTTCCCAGGCCACAAGCAGGGAGCTGGATGGGAAGTGGAGCTGCCGGGATTAGAACTGGCGCCCATATGGGATCCTGGCACTTTTAAGGTGAGGACTTTAGGCGCTAGGCCACGCCGCCGGGCCCAAGATTAAGTCTTCTTTAAAAAAAAAAAAAAAAGAATATTTTCATTATTTTCCATGATGGACACTGAGATTGCGATAATCTAAAATGACAACGAAGATGAATAAATTCTCTTTGAAACAAAGATAGGAATTTACACTGTTCTTGACAATGTCTGGAGGCAAAGAAAGGAGAGAAAGTGATTCAGGTAACCTTGACTGACAGGGTGCAATAGAAACACATGGGAGAAGCACCCAGGAGGAATTTCCCTAATTACCTTGACTACCAATGTCTTCATTCAATAGAGTTTTTCCCTCATGAAAGAGAGTAAGATTCACAGGGTAAAACACATCATCTACAAATGCGTAAGACAAAGGCAGAGGAACCACAACTGCAGAGGCCCACTTAGGATCCAGTCGTAGACCTGGAGATTTTAGCACATTTCAAGTAATTCTGACCACAGGACATCAACCCAGAAACATCCTGTTTTAATGATACAGGAGAGCATGTTGTACTATAGTATTCTACTTATAGATCTTGCTGAGCATCCATTTTAGATGACTATGCTGAAAAATATAAATGATCACATACCATGCAAATACAAGCTTAGACAGTGATATGTTCATTACAAGGAAGATTTGTGCTTCCTGTATTCTTGATATATGGATCACTGTCTGTCCAAATTAAATAAAACTAATCAAAACTCTAATTATAAAATTACAGAAATCTCTAATTATGTTATAGTTCTATGCAGATTACATTTCATATCAGAATATGAGTACTAGTTAATAGGGCAATTTATGTAAAGTATAAACCAATTAAAGTAGTGGGCAATGACTAATGATAAAGTAATAGGATTAGATCCATGATAAAAATCAATCAGCAGGAGAGAACAGAAAGTGTCTTCATAGAAATATGAAAATGAAAACATAGTATTGGGTAAACAATATGTTAAAAATAATACTATGTCAATTAATTCCATAATGTTGTATAATGATACTGAGGCCTTGTTGGGGCTTTTAACTGACTGGATCTTTACTCTGTTAGACCTATCTTCAGACCATAGAAGGTCTCCCCAAGAGGCCACTGAACTTATCTGGACAATAAGACGCTGAACTTTATGCTAGGCATGTGTTTGCAAGCAATGAATCTCAACTGAACTTGAACTATGGTTATGCAACAAGGTGGAGGAATCCACCATGGGGGGAGGGGTATGGGAGGGGTGGGGGGGATCCCCAGCGCCTATAAAACTGTACTACATAATATAATGTAAGCAACAATAAATAAAAAAAAAAAAAGAAAATGAAAACACTGGGGTGTTTTATTTTTTGCTTTCTGTTAAGATTTTATTTATGTATTTATTTGCTAACAAATTTTGAAAGGCAGAACCAGAGAAAGAGAGGAAGCTTCAATCATTCATCCTCTGATTCACTCTTAAAATGACCACAATATTCAGTTCTCAGCCAGACTGAAGTCAGCAGTCAGGAAGTTCATCATGGTCTGCCACTGAATGCTTCGCAGCAAAATTAGCAGGAAGCTGGCTAGGAAGAAGAGGAGCCTTATGGGGTACTGACATTGCATACAGAAGCTTGATTTATTGGACCACAATATTGGCCTCAAATAGCACAATTTTGAATGGTACAAATTGCTTTTTCTTGCCAAAGGAACACACCGGATGTTCTTTAGATTTTGCTCTTTCCAAATCCAGGCATTCCTCATTTGAAAAACAAAATGATGTAATAGGATATTTTTATTCATAAATATGTTACAATTGGAATCGCATTCAAAATTAAACATAAATTATAAGCAGACTGCAGTGTTCCACCATGTTACTAAGGGACTAGTCACAACTTCTTGAAGCACATACTGTCAACTGTGTAGTCTAGCAACCAAACCATTTGAGACAAGATGTGACCGTTTTTAGCACTTTAGTGCATATGACTAATTATGAAATAGGTTTTTTTAATTTGACTCAGAAGTAAATTTATCACCAGATCTCAAGATATATTTTGGAAAGGCATTTAATTTAAACTCTCTTCATAAAGACAAATCTGCTTGGTTCAGTTCTACTACAAATTTACTGTGACAAAAACTTTCAACTGCATGTTCCTAGGCAACTGCAGCAAATGAGTTACATGCATGCAATTTTTCAGAGCACTGAGTTGTCCTAGTGATAGTATCCTTGAGTCTGATGACATAAAATGTTCTTATTTTGACATATATATTGGATATTACTAAAGATCTTGAATAAGCTTCAGTATGACTATATTAAGCTTGGTTAGGGGAAGCAAAGACATTTCTTCATGAGGATTGACAGCTTAATATAGGCTAGCAGTTTGGTATAAATATAAATTTCAGAAATTATACACTTGTGGTGGAAATAAAGGGACTAGATGATAGAGGGAGAAATAAGAGGGTTTCATTCTACACATACGTTTGCGTAGAAACACACACAAAAACACAGAGAGACATTGTACATTACATTAGTAGTTTACCATAAAAAAGATTTTAACCAGTGCAAAAAAAAAATGATACCTTCAAAAGAGTATGTGTCCTCAGAGGTGTTGGTGAGGTGGCACAGCATGTGGAGCCACATACTGGAGTGTCTGGGTTTGAATCTTCCCTGTGGTTCCAATCTAGCTTCTTACTAATAAGAAGTCTCAAGTATTTGAGATAATGTCTCAAGTTTTTTGTTCCCTGCTAAGCCTATGAGAAACTTGGATGCAGTTCCTGGATACCGGCTTCACTGGCCTGCTCAGGCTAAAGCAGGCATTAGGGTAGTAAGCCAGCAGATCAAGTTTGCTTCTGTCTCTCCTTTTTTTCTCTTCTCTTGCTCTCTCTTAACCGTCAGAGGGGACTGGTCTAAGGCAGACACACAGTTTTTGAAAGCTGAGTTAAAGGATGTAGCAAATATTTAATCCTGACACCTTAAACGAAGGTTTGGCAGTGGGCCCATTACGCTATAATTTTCTTAATGGTGCAATGAACCCTGTGTTTTCATTCCTCTTTCCCTAACACCTGATAGGATAGACAGAAAATAGGCACAGGCAGACACACACACACACAACTCACACACACACAGACCGCAAAAGAGCATTATTTATGATCTAATATACAGGTTAGAGACATCAACTTGAAAAAGTAGAAAATTGTATCCTTATTGTATTCATTTTTGAGATTTTAGAAAGATCAGGCTCATAATTATTTCTACTGAAAATAATTAATGGCCCATTAAAGGATATCCAATATCTAGCTTCCAGTCTTAGCAATGCCTTTTCGAACTACTGATATTTTCTCATAGAAAAGAAAAACATCTTAATTAAGTTTTCCAATTACTAGAAGCTCTTAACGCTGCCATTGTATTAGTTATCTCTTCCTCGGCACTGGTAATAAATATCCAGATACTCAGTAAGTTTTGAGGAATTACTTCTCTTGAGATTTTATAGTTTAATTCTAACATAAAGACTGATTCCAACTGCTCCAAAACCTTCCAAATGAACAGTACGTTGACAGCTATGACAGTTGTAGAAACAAACTACTCATCCAGACCCTCTCTGCAGAACATATGCCTACTCAAGGCTGCTGCAGCTCTGACTTCTTACACCATCAGCAACGTTTGTCTATGCAGGTTGCCATAACCAAAGCCAGACTGGATAGTTTAACCAACAGAAATGTTTC
The DNA here is from genome assembly GCF_017591425.1 of Ochotona curzoniae. NCBI lineage: Eukaryota > Metazoa > Chordata > Mammalia > Lagomorpha > Ochotonidae > Ochotona > Ochotona curzoniae. The sequence goes on along the minus strand of NW_024464920.1, from coordinate 19,527,972 downwards.
CCATAGTCCCAAAAGTTCACATGCAAGAGGTCAGCAGGGTCAGTTTCCGGTGAGGCCTCTGTTAGCACATTCTCACTGGGACCTCACATGGACATTTCTCTGTGCAAATATCAGGGATAGGCCTTCTGGTGTCTCATTGTATGACATCAATTTATACAGTTTATGACCATTTCAGGATATCATTCTTATGACTTAATTTAACTTTAGCGATCTCCATGAAATCCCTATCTCCAAACATAGTCATACTGAGTCAGGCTTCAGCACAAAATTTTGGAGGGACACGGTCCACTCTATGGCAGCATAAGGCACCCAAAATGTGGCACCATTTATTAAGAGACCTACTGGCCACTTGATGGGAAATGAACTGCTTGAAGTGATTTTCATTCAGAGTGTCAATACTTTATACTCACACAGCTGGACACCTACTGTATGAGAGGTCCACAAGAAAGAAAAGATGCTCCTGAAACGTACATTCCGGAAATAGCCGTGTGTCTCTGAGTGATCTTGTCGTACAGAGCAGAATTGGTGACAGGTCTATCTGCTGTCTATGAGGCATCACTGCACTGAAACGCTCAGAACTCAAGTTTGAGACGATTCATAACTTTTTCTTTCCCATCTCATCCTCCTTCACTGGGATCAGACCTGCAGCATGGCCCTAAGGTTCTCTCCACTTGTTCGAGTCCCCATCTTTTGTTCTACTACAGCCATTAGCATTCATAAATGTCTTACATATGCAGTTCTATCTTAGTATCTGCTCTTAGAGGATCTCACAAACACACAGAGATGTCAACTAAAGCCTAATTATAAAGCAAAGATATGTTAAGCCTGGAGGATAATCAACAGTTATCATAAATACAGATAATAGAGGTCTTTACGTTTTTACAAATACATTTTCACCCTTGGTAAAGTTATCTGGAATGTGAAAATGCTTATGCTTCAAATTTTTTTAATTTAAAAAAAATTTAAATTTTAAATAATTTTTAAAATTTTTAAGTAAAAATTTAAAAATTTTTAAATTTGTAAAATTTTAAAAAGCAGGCAAAATCTCACCAGACTTCAAGGCAGGTAAACATCAAGCAGTGCATATTCTGTCATGGGGCCAGAGTGATGGTTCAATTGGCTCATCATCACCGACAAATGGTAGCATCCCATGGGGGCCTTGGTTCCTGACTCCGTCCCTTCCCATCCAGCTCCCTGCTTATGACTTGGAAAAGCAGCAGAGGATGGCGCAAAGCCTTGGTCCCTTCAGGAGCATGGGAGACACGAAAGAAACGTCCAGCTTTCAGATTCGGATTGGTTCAGCTCTGGTCATAGTGGCTATTCAGGGAGTGAACCCTCAAATGGAAGATATTTCTCCCTTTTTCTCCGTCTCTCTGTACATTTATCTTTACAATAAAAATTTTTAAAATCTTAAAAGAGAAGAAAACATATTCCTTTATCCTTTTGGAAAGCCACATAAGTTATCAAATTATCTACTTTCAGTTTTTGATTTCACACCATCTGTGCGTTCTTCTCAGCTTCCTCATTTGTAAAACAGAACTAATATCATTATTGCCTCAGCAGTTTATCTTAGGATTAGGTGAAATAATGTATCATTGTGCTAAGAAAGGAGCTGACATGTAATGTAAACTCAAATCTTATTATTCTTTTCTCACGATTGACAAATTAGCTCTAATATATTTTGAATAAAATATGAGGTTAAATCATAAATAGTTTTATCATTAAAAAATGAAGTAAAACAGGAAAAATATTAATCATAATGAGTCTGGAAAGCAATTTAATCCTCATCACTTTCTGGTCTGTATAATCTCATCATATAACCTTCAGAATCAGAGTTTTATGGTTTTGATGGTTTAAGTTAGCAAAATGCAAATCAACAAAAAAGATGTAACTTTCAATGTGGACGCTGAAAGTACAAAGTACACGTGTTATCTGATGTAACCACTGAGGCTGGAAAAATTGAAAAGTCAATCTTACAGAATATCTTGTTGTGTTGTGCATTTAAGCTTCTAAAATTAATGAAAATATTTCAACAAACCCAGGATTCTTTGAAAAAAACAAAAAAGGCAATGTGAAGAAACTCTCAGCGTTCCCTCTGTTCCTCTTCCCAGCTACTAGACAGTGAAGGAAGGCTTTTCCCAAGACATCCATCCACCCACCAACAGGCTCAAGCAACGCTGAGGTCAACGAACAGCACTGACTCTGTAAGTCAGTACACTTTGTGTTTATTCTCATTCATGGAGATATAAAGGCTTATCTACAGCCCTGTCTGCACCAGCTCGTTCACAGAACTAGGCCAGAAGGCAATCAACAAGGCAAACTAATTCATTCAAGGAATTTTCATTCAATAAGGGGAAACTGAGTAGTTCAGAGATAAACTAAAACATAGCAAACTAGTTAGTGTAACTGTTTCAGTAACTTTATTTTGGAAATAAGAATAATATCATTGGGAATGATGGGGGGTGCAGACATAGGACAGTTAATCTAATGCTGGTTGGGTGTTTAGGGGAGGCTTCTGTCTTGACAGATGCATGTCATCCAAAGGTCACCAAATCTGAAGAGAAGAGACCTGCCATTTGGAAGATGCTGGAGAGACCTCCATGAAAGGGAAGATTAAGTGTAAATACTTTACAGGGAACCAATGTCAGTTATTAGAAAGATGATCTGGGGCAAGTGTTTGGCTTCAAAGCTAAAGCACCAGTTAGAACCATTGCATTCTGCATCTGAACGTCTGGCTTCCATCTGGGCTCTGGCTCCTGCCACCACATTTTCTGCAGATGAGAACCCTGGCAGGTAGCCAGAGATTATTCAAGTAGTTGGTCCCTGCTCCCCAGGCAGGAGGCCTGGACTGCATTTCTCAACTACTGCAAGCATTTTCAGTTGGGTCCAAGCATTTTCTTCACAGGTATTTTATAGGAGATCTCTCTGTCTCAACAGGAACTGTATGTATAAAGAGTCAAAAACATTTACAAATTATATGCTTCTTACATTAAAAAGAGAAGAAGAAGAAAATAAACAAAGAAAGAAAGAGAGACCTGTACCCTTGAACTGGAGAATGAGAAGCAGAATATTTAGGAAGTCATGTTAGAAGATACATTTTTGTCGGTAACAAGTCCTTTAAATTCAGATAAATGAGCTTGCCACAATGGCTCAGTGGCCAAGTCTTTCCCTTGTGTGCTCCTGAATCCCTTACGGGAGCCAGTTCATGTCCCAGCTGCTCCACTTCCCATCCCAGCTGCTCCTTTCCCATCTGGCTCCCCGCTTTTAGCCTGGGAAAGCAATAGAGGATATCCCAAAGCGTTGGGACCCTGTAGCCACATGGGAAACCTGTAGGAAACTCCCAGCTCCTGGCTTTGGCAGTTGTGGCTACTTGAGGAGTGAACCAGTGGATGGAAGAACTTTCTGTCTCTCCTTTCTATAAATCTGCCTTTCCAATAAAAATAAATAAATCTTAAAAAAAAATAAAAGATTCATGTAAAATGGGGAAATCATTCATATTTCAGTGTTGAAAATAACACATCTTTGCTCAACTGTTTTTTTAAATATTGATATTGATATTCTATAGCAAGGGAAAAATTCCAAGAATTGGTTTGCCACTAAGCCAATTTAAAAAGGTCACATGTTAAAGCCGTCTATAGGTTAAAAAAAAATTGTGTAAAAAATAACATTTTATCAGTTTAACAGTCAACATGGAACAGAGAAATAATGATAGTGCTGGTAAAGATATTTTCTAGTCTATCATTTGAAATTAATGGTGAATTGTCAGAGGAGCACGTAGCCATGGCTGATATTTGCACAGCATAATGAGACAGATATAATTTATTCCTTAAAAGTTTTATTTATTTATTTATTTATTTATTTATTTATTTATTTATTTTGCAAAGTCAGATATACAGGAGGAGGAGACAGAGTGGAAGATCTTCCATCCAACAATTCATCCACTAAGTGGCCACAAGCTAGAGCTGACCTAATCCAAAGCCAGGAGCCTGGAGCCTCTTCCAAGTCTCCCTTGCAGATGCAGGGTCCTAAGGGTTTGGGCTCTCCTTGACTGCTTTCCCAGGCCACAAGCAGGGAGCTGGATGGGAAGCAGGACTGCCGGGATTAGAACTGGCGCCAGTATGGGACCCTGGGCATGCAAGGTGAGGATGTTAGCCATTAGGCTACTGTACCAGGCTCAAGACAGGCATAATTTTTTAACAACATATATATTTCAATAAAATTTTGGAAGCTCCCATATAACAAAGATCAGACTCTTGCTAGAACATTTCTGAGATACAAAATTTGGCCCAACACATAAAATTCATGCTTTTCTAAGGCTCTCTACTCTGGCAAAGTTACCTGTCCTTCACTTGTAAGAGCTATCACATGTTGGAAATATAGGTGATATTCCCTATATCGGAATACACTGCAGGGGCCTCTCTCCTGTGAATCTTCAGCAGTTCTCCATCTCCTTTCCCAGTTGCCAAGCTGAGGCCTAATGTTAAATCCCAGTAGAACCCAGGTAGGTATGTGCTGAGTCTGATAAGGAAATATGGAGAATACATGCACTAGGCAATTGCAAGAATTAGCTCACTGAATAGAAGCTGGGGAATCCCCTGGGTTTCGATTTTAAGTGTACTTAGCCAAACTGTCAGAAAATAAGGCTGAATAAGTAATAATTAATTCACATGAAGAGACAAGCAGTTATTTTGGGAAACAGGATTTAACATATTTCCCAGAATACCATAACTTGCATTGTCAGAGATGTCTGGGTGATATTGGTGTGAAAATGTAAGGCTAAGCTTAGTGAAGTTAAAAAAAAATTTAACTCCTACAGTTACCCTAGTAATATGGTAGAGAAAGAAATGGAAAGGCTTAGCATAACAGGCATTCTGGAAGGGATGTATCAGGTGTAACCCCGGGAGCACACTGTTGTTCACCAAGTCCCTCAGGAGCCTGAGGGTGGGAGGGGCACCACCATAACTGACAAATTGCTTAATGGACCTTGCCAGCACGGCAGGCAGGAAGGTAAGAAGGAAGATTAGCAAGCTACTGTTCTTCACCTTCATGGAATTACAGCCCCAGATTACAGAGCCAAGAGCAGTTCTCAATTGTGAGAGGAAAACATCATTGTGATTACCACTGCAACTGCTGGTAAGGTCGGAGGAGCATGCAAGGAACTTCCCCTGCAGGAGGCTACACGGAGATTAGCAGACTGTGATGTCACAGGGAAAAATAAAAGGTACAGTACAAGCAAATGGAGCAAGAATAGACAAAGAGAGTCATTGGTAGTCGTCACAATTAAAATTAAAATCTCGTATGTACATAGGAGGAACATGCTTTTCAGGAGATATCGTGGGCCCTACTGAAGTCTAAATTATATTTTCTGTTGCAGCTTTGGGTTTTCTATGTGACAAATGGGATTATATATGCTTATCTTTGCTATAAAACATTTTCTAATCTTTGCATAGTTCTTCACGATGATTTTATCCATAAATTCTTTGAAGGTCCCTCACATAGCAATTCCAAACTGAAAAGGATCTAATTATCAAGGGCTCAAGAGCTTCAATGACTTGAAGAAAAACCAACTTCTAACAATAGTGATGGTGAAGGTCATGGTAGTGAAACAGAACCCTAGACACTCTGCAATCCCTGTCATCCTCTGGCCTTACTGTGACTGTCACATGGAACATTTACATGTACCTGAAATCATCACCTTCTTTAGGACAGCTTCCTTGGTCAGGAGCTTCCACTTTTATTGCTTCCCAGTAATCTACTCCTGATGCCTGCTTTATTTTTTTCCATGAGTTTGTTATCCCATCTAATCCACTAGTTAGTGGATCTTCTTTCCTCCAACTTAAAAGAAAGCTTCACAAACGTCTGTTTATGCACTACATCTCGTCTATCCACCACTGCAGTGTTTGGTACACTATACAAGATATCATTGAGTGGATTAGTGAATGGATATCACTATGGATCAAAATTGTTATACTATGAAACAGCGCTAGTAAGAAGCCAACTTCCACATGGGGCACTGAGAAAATAGTGTCACTGTTACCATCACAGGTATTGGATGCTTGATATATTCTGGAAAATGTGCAACCTGTTGCACATATATTCTCTTAAATAATGTTCCCTAATCTATTATCTGGGTTCCAGTGTTATTTCCAATAACAGCTTAGAATAATGGCTTTCTACAGCTTAGAAAGTCATAAAAATTGGTAGAAGTGTTGTTCAAACTAGAGCTGACACCCAAGATCTCATTAATAACCTAAACTCTAGAGAATGTGGAAATCAAAGAACAACTTTTGAAACTTAATGTGGAAAATATGCAGAAGTTCTAAAATAACTCAATGATTAAAATGTGATTTAATAAAAATGTGGGTAGTGCTTTTAGAGATCAGGAAGAAGTACCAAAATCTGAACAAAAGTGTAATATGATACCCTCATATATTACTGCTTTTTTTCAAAAAAGTAGACAATAGCTGTATCTCTTCCATCAGTTTTTTGGCTCAATTTTAATACAAGCCTAATAGACAGAATATTACGACAGTAAGGCAGAATCACCACAAAGATAAGCACAAGCAATATTCGAAGTCAAATAAATCGCAGGCTTTGTGCAAATATAAGTAATAAGGGCTGTTCTAGAATACATATCTTAAGTGGCCAAACACATAGAGGTGTAGACATATATATATGAAGTTTACTGTGCTCCCTTCATTTTTTTCACTTGATTTTGGTTTTTTGTTGTTGTTGTTGTTGATTATTTTTATTATTATTATTACTTGAAATCCCATTGAGACTCAGGTGCAGAATGCCCTGGAAAGGGCTGCTGTCTTAGAAGCAGGCAGCTAAGCCATCTCAGTTGCTGTAAACACATTCAAATTTCAAGGACAGTTACTCTGTCTGCTTGAGTTAAAAGCTGCTGATAATTCTTCAAAAAAGCCAGCAGATCATGCGGGAACAACAGATACAGAAGGCACTTAAGTCAAGGTCAATAAAGCCATTGTAAAATGTGGGTTGTATACAGAATGATTTCAGCTAGTATGAAAACACAAGAATCATTTATTTTGAAATTTTTCAGGGCATTTTTTGTTTTTCATCTATATTATCACATTTGTCGAAAGAAAGGTTCACCACCTCAAAAACTGTAGGAAAGATTTATCATGCTTTGGAATGCACAAAGATGAATTTTACTTTACCATAACACTAGCATCTTTCGTCCTCCCTTCGTTTTTGTTTCTTTCTATAACCACTCACACATTAATTGAATGCTTCTTAAACATTAGCTATTTTTAGCTTTCAATGCAGATATAGCAGCAATTTTTTTTGCCCTGAAAGTCAGCTAACATAAATCTATACATGTATTGTAATTTGTAGCATGAGAGAATTGGCATGCCTATTGATAGAAGTATGACCCTGGTTGAAGAGTTTTGATTTTAATGGAAGGTTTCATGGACTATGTAAATTTTGAGATCGATAGATATTGGAGGACACAGGTTAGACTGGAAATTTTGTGAAAGACTGCAAGTCATAGTGGTACAGACATTCAATGTGATCAAAAGATGGGCTACTAAAGTCAATCAGGATTTAAAAAATGACATTGGGAAATGCAGCATTTACATTCTGTAACAGAGAAAAGCGAGGGCTCTAGACTGGAAATGATGTAAGCAGTCCAGTTGTTCAACTGATTAGTATGCTGATTTGTAGGATGTAATGGACATATTCAAAATGGAAGACAGACCTGTTATAAACTTCAAGTCAGACAAAATGAAGATCTGGTGTAAATTATCGAATACAAGCGAATTTAAACTCAGATGCGACCTTTTGCAATGTTTCTTTTAAACAACATGAAATTATGTAGCCTCTGTGCATAGCACATATGAATACATTTATTGTCTCACATGCTCTGCTCCTTACACAGATGTTAACAGTTCCAAGCCATCAGGCAATTATGTTTGTGAGCTCTGATCTAAAGTTAGGACTAGCAGGAGAGTCACAGACATGGCACGTATTTCCTTTGCTGTCTCAGGTAAAATGGATTTTTATTTTACTAATGGTTTCTTTCATCATTAATAAACACATTAATGTTTCCATAGTTTGTTCAATGATTTTTTATCAGTAAAAGAATTGCAAATACCTAGGATTGAAAGATCATTTTTTTAAAAGACTATTTTTATTTGAAAGGCAGATTTTATGGAAAGAAGGCAAGTTAGCAATTCTTCCAGCCACTTGTTAATTTCCCAGTTGGCGACTGTGACCAGAGTTGGTCTGATCTGAAGCTGGGATCCAGGAACCTTCCAGGTCTCCATTGTGGACACAGGATTCCACGGACTTGGGCCATCCTCTGCCTTCCAGTGTCATAAGCAGAGTTGGATCAGAAGAGCAGCATGGAGGTGAACTGGTACCCATATGGGATGGGGATACCTGGGTGAAGGATTATCCTGCTGCATCACTACACTGCACTGGCCTCCAGAAGTCATTAATAATATTACGAATTTTATTGAATATTGCTAGTCACAGATGTATTTATTTCTTGAAGATTACCAATATTTAATTATATGCCACATATATTTCTTTCTTAGGTTTACTATTGATGTTTCCTGGTCCTATATAGACTACCATTTACGATTTGAATCACAATAAAAGGAGCACAGAAAAGATATATCACAATTCATGAGCAAATTCTGGGTCAGGGAGTGAAATTCAACTTAAGAAATTCATCAGCCATTTGAAGAAAGAAGTAGAAAGACTGGTGAGGTTTATTTTATGGTAACTATTTTATCCTTCACAGTGAGCAATAGTTGACAATCATGGAGGTTATCATTAAAGGCACAAAATTCCATTCATCATGCATACCTTTTTTTCAGAAATATTGATTATAATGGGAAAAAAATCACATTGTATTATGAAAGCAAGATCTTCCCCAAGTAACTCATTTTGTCAATTCAAGACACAGACACATTTCACAGCCCAGGGAAACAAATGCTGTGATTCTTTGTGTGATCCTCAAACTGACAAAACAATTACCCAGCAGTTTTCTTCCGTGATACTCCTGTAATTGCAAATGGCAAATGAGTTTTTGGCTTTTATTTCACTTGATTTTTCATTTTTCCTACTAAAAGAGAGGTTTCATATTTCCATTAATGATATCTTTTACAAATATTTCCTTGGACAGTATTAAAGAGAGAATTAAGAGTTTTAGAAGAGCAATTGTTCTTATCACAAAACACAGATGGAAATGTCATTTCAACATAAATTAAGTTACTTCTTGTATGCATCATGTGTTTAAATTGCAAAACTAAAAGAAAGTGAGAAAAACATTTTAAAAATATGGAAACAAAGAATGAGGCTTGCAGGAGCTAATTGGACACAGTACAAGCAGAGCTGTGGCAGGATTTAATCCTTTTAAAAGACAGTTTATCGAGGTTAGCTTTAAGTAGTTAAAAAATGATTGTTTACTCATTGGCCATTAGTATATAAACAGTTCTTACAATTTGTCCATAAGCTTTGACTATATTGTGATACTTTCACTGCTTATTTAATAACTGACTATCCACACTTTATACTTGAGTGTTTGACCTGAAACATCAGCAATCTTGCATTTCAGTACTGCAAAGGATTTGTGATTTTACAGTTGAAGAACCTGGAATATAATCCTCTGAATATTAACCCTTTCCCAGTGGTGCTTCTCATGTTCTGCATCATGTAAACCTTTTATGAACGTTTGTTCTAGCACCACTACAAGCCCAACTTTAAATAGAAGCAAACTGAAGCATAGGGAAATAATACTCTTTCTAAAAGCCACAAAACTTAATATTCTTCAAGTTTTACTATTAATACACAGTTGGCGCTGAGAGAGCAAGTGAGAAAGTTTAATTAAAACCCTAAATCTGTGACTTATATAATATTACCTCACAGCTCATAATAAAAATCACAACCAAATATTTCAGTAGCAGATGAAAGAATGTGTTGAAATCTGAAATCTCCACCACAACTAATTATACAAGCATTTTATTAGTAAGCACTGTCAGTATGATTTATAAATGGCAACAATTTTACTTAGAATTGGTTAATATCATAACATTTACTGATTTTTGGAACTTATTAACAAACTGAAAGTTACTTATTTACTGGTCATGAATCTATGCCTCATGCCTGATGAGGGGCTCAATTTTTTTAAAGTACATCTATGTCTTTTTTTAAAAAAAAAAAAGATTTATTTATTTTATTGGAAAGGCAGATATACAGAGAGGAGGAGAGACAGAGAGGAAGATCTTCCACCCGATGATTCACTCCCCAAGTGAGCACAATGGCTGATGCTTTGCAGATCCGAAGCCAGGATCTAGAAACTTCTTCCGGGTCTCCCACATGGGTGCAGGGTTCCAAGGCTTTGGGCCGTCCTCGACTGCTTCCCCAGGACACAAGCAGGGAGCTGGATGGGAAGTGGAGCTGCCGGGATTAGAATATGCACCCATATGGGATCCTGGCACTTTCAAGGTGAGGACTTTAGCCACTAGGCCATGTCACTGGGCCCTTCCTCCACATTTCAAATGGCAGGTTTATGTTATAGTTTATATGTTTTTTTGCCTTTGCAATTCATGTTGAAACTTAATCTTCTTTATAACATTAAGATGTGACATCTTGGGGCAGGTGCTGTGCCATAGTATGTTTATTTTTTAAAATATTATTTATTTTTATTGAAAAGGCGAATTTACAGAGAGGAAGAGATATAAAGAGAAACCTTCCATCTTTCTAACTGCTGCTTCGATACCTAAGGGCTACAACAGCTGGAACTGAGCTAATTCAAAACCAGAAGCCAGAGTTGCTTCTGGGTCTCCCCACAAGGGTGCAGTGTCCTAAGGCTTTGGCCCATCCTCTACAGCTTTCCCAGATCACAGGCGGGGAGCTGGCTGGGAAGTGGAACAGCCGGGATACAAACTGGTACCCATAGGAGATTCCAGCGTATGCAGGATGAGGGTTTAGCCACTGAGCATTCAGGCTGGGGCCTCTACAATAGTGTGTTCATTCTCTACTTGCAGCACCAGCATCCCATTCAGGGACTGGTTCAAGTCCCAGCTGCTCTGTTTCTGAAACAACTCCCTGCTAATGTGTTTTGGGGCAGCAGTAGTAAGTTGCAGGATGCTGTTACTGATGAAAATACTGTGGGTTGATGCTTCCAGAGCATCTAGGAATCACGGTTGTGTTTTTTAAAAGGAGGTTTGGTCACAGAAGAGTTAATCTGTCAGTGAAGCATTTTTATTTTGATGAAAGTGACAGGCAGAGTGGGAGAAAAACCACACAAAGAAGTAAGACAACTATCCCACCGACCCATATCTAAGTTGCACAGCGCCAACAGAGTCAAGAAGTGAATGTGTCGAGGGAGCCGCATGAGACAGAAGATTGATGCTATCTCCTAGATAGGGAAGATGAAACCAGCACTCTGTCCCTCAACATGGTTTCATAGTAAACATAGTTCTGAGAGTTCCATTGGAAAGGTTTAGGAATGAGAGAAATAGACTGTGGAGACGAAGTTCGAGAAAGTGTATTGCTCAACTTCTCCTTACTACAAATAAAAGATCTGAGTGTAACTATGAATGGATCAAAAAGATTTTTTGCTGTTCATTATTTTGGAGGTTCTGCCTAAGATTAGTTGGTTCCTATAGTCTGGCAGTTGAAGAAGGCAGCAGAAACAGGAGCATGTATAGCAGAATGAGCACACTGAGAGCCATGGAGCAGACACAGGGAGATGCTAAGGCTAATGTAAGTCACCCAGCGCACTTGCAGTGAGATTGATCATTCACTGGGCCCATCTTCTAAATATCACAAGTGAGTTAAGGCTCCATTCTAATTCAATAGCACCACTAGGGTCAAAATCGTTTAAGCCTTTAAGAGATACAAAAATTGCTTTTCAAATTGTAGCAGTGAATATATTAAAATGAGAAAAGATAAATATTATAGGCAAAAAGCATAGGAAGAAAATTGGAAGATACATTTTACAATAATATGAGGTTTCAATGGCTTTTTTTTTAAGCAAGTTATATAGGATTAGAATTGAGGTCTGTGGGCCCAGTGCCGTGGCCTAGTGGCTAAAGTCCTCACCTTGCACATGCCAGAATGCCTTATGGGTGCTGGTTCTAATCCCAGCAGTCCCAACTTCCCATCCAGCTCCCTGCTGTGGCCTAGCAAAGCAGTAGAGGATGGCCCAAAGCCTTGGGACCCTGCACCCGCGTGGGAGATCAGGAAGGGTCTCCGGGTTCCTGGCTTTGGATCAGTTCAGCTCCGGCCATTGTAGTCACTTGGGGAGCAAATCAGTGGATGAAAGATATTCCTCTCCATCTCTCCTCCTCTCTGTATATCTATCTGACTTTCTAATAAAAATAAAGAATAAATATATAAAAGAAATATAGGAGGCTTCTTTAAAAAGATCTATGAAGTATTTTAAAATAGCATTCAGATGAATAGCACAGCAGTAGCTCTTATTAAATATTTATAGCCAATTTAGCACATAATAAAGAATATTCACGCTAAAGTTACAGTATTTTATATATACTGTGTGAGTTTTTTCAGAGAACTAGCCTTTATAGAATTCACTTGCTCCATCTGCAAAATGGGGTAAATAGGAAGCTTTTATTACTTACTTAGGAGAAGCATGGTACAGAGTCAAGGCTCAATTAATTCTTTTCATTATTGTTATTATTCATGCTGAGAAGGTCTTTTCTTGAGTAACATTTCACTTGCAGAAATAAGTAAATTTAAAAAAAAATAGGAAATGTTTATCATTCTCAATAAGTTGGCTATAGGGATAAGCCAGGGCATAGCAGTAAAATATTTTATTATTTTAATCTGTTAAATTATACTCGTGTAAGTCAGGCCACTGATAAATTAATGGTGCATACTCTATATTATTTAAAAATATTGCTTCGGGCATTGCTGTTTGGTAGTCCAACTAACAATAATAAATATACGTTATCAACCTAAACGGCTCATCAGTTGATGACCAGAGAAAGAAAATGTGGCATACACTCATGCTGTGATAGTACTCAGCCATAAAAACACGTGAAATCCTGACATTTGCAACTAAACACAACTATAGATCAATACACCAAGCGAAATCAGACATGCAAACACAAATCCCATAGGCATTCACTCTTGTGTGTAAAGTGTGTAAGTGACCACAACAGCCAGTACTGCGCCAATCTGAAGCCAGGAGCCAGGAACTCTTTCAGGTCTCCCACACGGGTACAGGGTCCCAAGGCTTTGAGGCCATCCTGGACTGCTTTCCCAGGCCACAAGCAGGGAGCTGGATGGGAAGCGGGGTTGCTGGGATTAGAACCGGCACCCATATGGGATCCTGGCATATTCAAGGTGAGGACTTTAGCCTCTAGGCCACGGCACCAGGCCCAAGATGTCTTGTGCCTCTAATTTGCATACTTTCAAGATTTCCAGGAGAGGTGAGGCATAGCAGTAATGGAATGTGGACAGAGAAACCAGGATGGGTGAATATTTGCAACCTTGTAAATGTGCCCAGGCTGTGTGCTGAATGTCTTAGGATAATTTATATTACTAGGGAAGCTGGAATATAGGTCTTCAGGAACCTGTAGTACTCCATAGAACTATATAAGACATTTTCCTTTGCCTTCCAAACCCCACCTTTACAGCCTCCTGATAAAAACCAACCCCTCACAGCCCTCGGGTATAACTCCCCTAGCCTGCTGTCTGTGCAGGGGACCAGTGAATATTGCCCAGGAATGCTGCCAAGAAAGCTTGTTTTAAACTAAGCTTTATTCTGTGTGAATTTCTGGTTCTGAGCATGAACTCAAGCCTTACAATGTGCTTCCAATGACCTTCTTATTTGGAGCAAGCTATATGGATTTAGAATTGAGCTCTGTGGTTGTTAACTGCTGTTCTTATCTTTTCCTCACAAAATTTTGCTTAAGAGACATTAGTTCTACCATTGTCTTGTGTCTGTCTCTCCTGAGGCTGAGCAGGAGGTTTCCATCTTTAGTATCTTCAATAAATTTTGCGTTGCTTGCTGAAATTCCATGAAAATTCTTTCCTGTGACACAAGAATTGAGGTTGTATTCTTCTTTTCACATGAAATTTCCTGCAACAAAAATGTCACTATGCTTCACAACTGGGGATGCCAGAGAAATCATGAAAGATTAAAACTTAGATTTTACATTGTTTTGGAACCTTGATTCTCTGGGGCTGATACCCCAGCCTCAGCATCCAGCTACGAGAGCTCTTCACAGCCTGTGGATGGTCGTGGACTGTTCATTACAGCTCTTTCCCTACTTAACCCCTACTTTTGTTGAGGCTTCCACGAAGTGTGCTACTGCCTTTTGGTGTGATCAGTGTCTTTACAGCTGACCGGGAGAATGAGAAACAGACAATTTCGTATGACATGTTGACAATAAGTATGTTTGAAAAAAAAATACAAGTCCCTCTTTAAAAAATGATTACTGCTTTACCCACATGCAGCTATTTCTTTGGGTTTATCCTGTGTATTTTCTGTTTCAATGACATTTTGCTGGAGTGAGCACAATCCTCAAACATTGCAAGATAGATGTTGAAATATGTCTGAGGGCAGCGAGAGCTCTTAGTTTCCGGCACTGCAGAGCTGTGAGCTGGGTAAGACAGGAAAATACCCTTTTACATTGAGGACCAGCCAGAGTAGGTTTCACATCAGGGCACCTAGCCAAAAGCTATATTTGCTCCTTCAAGTTATTTTAGTCATCTGGTTTCCCAAACCTGAAAGCTATTTTGGGATTACTGTACCATTTTTATCTCTGACATCAGTAAGGTAAAGTACATTGGATACAAATGTAAGTGATAAATCATACAGTTATAAAGGAAACTTGTGGTTAAAATGAACAGGGGCACCAAAATGCAAAGCACAGTCTTATTCAGGAGAGAAGGATAAGAACAACAAAAGAACCTCACATTTTCAAGAAAAGTTGTGAGTTGGAGACCAGGTGAGTCTGAGCAGCAAAGTCAGTACCTTACTCCCCTGGCCACTTGGCTGTCTCCGGGAGAACCAGTATCTTGACGGGTTGCCTGCTGGGGACCCTAGCTCTCCATGTGCCACTGCTGGGTGAGAAGGGGCTACTGGGGGAATGGTGAGCTCTGGGGTCTTATAGGTATCAATTATTGCCTAGGGACATCCATGGATCCATGGATTAAGATTACTGTACATATAGGTGAGGAATGAATCCTGAGGGACACTCAAAGACAAAGTCACTGTACTTGCAGGTAAGTGAACGGATTGAAACCTGGTGGTTTGGAGGGGAGAGTCCTGAAGATCTTTATGGGTCAGATTTACATACCAGTGCACATGGGAGTACTGGTTCGGACTTGTTAACCTGAAACATGTCTGACTACCACAAACCAGTGCACATGTAAACTATGGCTGCAGGCCTTCTGGAAGGGCTAAATCTTGGTACCTGACAGATAGTGTCAGATAAGGGAATAGGTCACATCAGACTGGGTCATGACACCAACTAGCACGGAAGAGAACAAAGTCCAGGGGAGGATTCTATGAGGAACAAGTCGGCCCAAACCTATGGAAATCAAGTCCAACTGTTTAGCTTGAAAGTTGCGATGGTGATGAGCTGAGCTAGTTGTGACCATGTAACTCACTGATGCTCTCTGGTGATGGGGCTGGGAAAAAGTGAGGTAGGTCCAGGCTGCAGCAGCTGTATGAGCCTCCTGAAACAGGGTGTGGGGTGGGCTGGGCCACACCAACTTATACAACAGCTGTGACAGATGGGGCAGGCCATGCCATGTAAGGGCCAAACAGCCGCTAAAATGCATGAGATCTGGGTCTGGGTCTGGGAGTGACCTGAACTGGGGAACCTGGGAAACTCCTAGTGGGTCGTCATAGCTTTTTCTGATGAGCACGTGGTTCAAGCCTGGGTGTTGGGCAGGCTGGTCAGGGTAGCTCTATCTGTCAGCAAGTGTATGAGTTGCTTTTGAAAGGGGGCAGATTGGGTGGGGGAAAGCAAACCATTGCCTACTGGCAAGAGCAGAAACCAGGATGCAGTATGGATCATGCTGGACTAGGCTGTCATACCTACTGCTCTGCATGAGCCAGGGATGAGAGCTGACTGAGCAGAGCCAAGTTGCAGCATCCAGTAGCAAGAGGTGGGACTGGGGGCTAGCTGGGCTAGGCCAGGCTGCAGCTTCTGAAGAAAAGGGCCAAGACAGGGCAGGGGCTGTGCCAAGCTGAGTCAGAGAAACCAATGGCTGGTGCATGATCTGTGGCTGGCATCAGGACTGGTTGGGAGCTAAGGAGATGCCCTGGCTGGGTGGTGGGTACCACTGGTAAGCGCTGGGGCTGGAGAGTGCAAGACACAGGAGTGGAAGTGAACCCATTAAAGAAACAAGGGGCACCTCCCTCTTGGATTGCCACTCCAACTGGTTAGCATGAGAACCAGGACTGGGACAGGCATGGCTAGTTAGAGAGTGGTACCTGGTGTCACATGTATGGTCTGCATAGTGGGGCTGGTTGATTTGAACTAGGCTTCAATGCCCATTGTCACATATGAGAGCTGAATGGGATGTGGGACAGACAGGACCAATCTGCTGTACATACTGGCAAGCATGGTAATCAGGGTAGGAGGTGGGCCTGGTGGGGGTTATTGTGGGTCACTCCAATTAGGCTACAACCCCCACTGGTTTGCATGGAGGTTGAGTTTGCAGTGGGCAAAACTTGACTGGACTACAACATCCATTAGCTTGCATAGAAACAGGGCTGGAGACAACTTAACCAGCAATTGCAACTAACGTTGTGTGTGAAGGCCAATTTGGGTGATAGACTGTGCCAAATCCTGTATTGGCATGCACACACAAGAATCAGGTAAGGGGTCACCTCACATGAAGTTTCTTTGGGGATCCCCTCAACTGAATTGCTGGACTCAGAACTCCAACCATGCAGAAAATTGCAGGTTCCACAGTCTAACCATGGAATGCATGTGTCAGAGCTGGGCCTCCTCAGTGGCTTAGACAGAGCAGTGGATACCATATCCAGGTGCACATGGAGGATATGACAGTACACCGGAGCCTGCAGAGAACACCAGGTAACATAAAAGAGAATGGAGCATAGAACAAATCAATCAACTACCACAGGCAAGTGTTGGCAGTGAATGCCTGGGCAAGCGGAGTTCCTAAGTTAGACTATAGCAGTCAGTAGAGTCTGGAGAGATTTCAACGTGAGTTGAGTGGCAAGATCAGCAATAATACAGAACTGTTGAACTATCAAAACTACTTGGGCAGGACCCATGGAGCATGCCCCATACTGGGAACCCTGTGATGGCTGTGAGACTGGGTGTGGCTTTTCCCCTTATCTCTCCCTTCCCCCCAGATACAGAAAAGAAAGAAGATAATGTGAAAACAATGGTCTCACCCACTTCCCTGTAGTGCATGACCCTTCACACTAATCAAATATGTAAAAATTGTCAAAAATAAAATTTATACAAGAAAAAAAATGTTGTGAAACAACTTCCTGTTACCCATTGTTAACAATGACTTGGTGTATTAACATACACTTTTTTCTCACCTTTTGGTGGAAGCCACTACCCAGTCTACCACCTATGTGATCCCTTCTGCCCACCTGTAACACTCATCTATCATCACCTGGAACTGAGAGGGAACTGTACCGCACTGTTGCTTAACCACACCCCCCCCAAAAACCCCATAAAGGCCCTTGATAGGGAGGGTGTCTCTCTTGGTCATAGGCTTCCATTCCTATGGCACTCCAACTCTTGGCCTCCCCAGAACCTGCTTGTTCCCTGGCTTCCTGTGGAAAGATTCCAAGGACAGGCAGCCACTGAGCATGGTCCCTCTGTGTCTGTATTCCTCACCCTCTGTTCACTGCTTGGGTGAGTCAGTGAAGATGTTAATGCTAAGATGCTTTGTATTTCTAATATAAGAGTTCCAGGAGAGGTGAGGCTTAGCAGTAATGGAATGTGGGCAGAGAAGCCAGGAAGAGGTGAATGTTTGTAGCTTTCTAAGTGTGTTCAGGTTGTCTACTGCATGTTTCTTAAAACAACTTGTATTGTTGGGGAAACTGGAACATAGGTCCTTGGTTTAATAGATGAACTTTAAAGTAATGACCATTTGCTCCTCCAAGGGTTGTGATTCAGACTGGATTACCACATGGACTTGTCATTTGCTAATTTCTAGTGGGCACTGCCATGGCCAAGCTTGGTTAATAAAGACTGCATAACAAAATCCGAGACTTGTCTGGAGTGATCTCTTGCATCCTGCAACACTGGCCGCTTTGCACCAACCATGCCCTAATTTTAACCTTGCCATGCACAACTTTTTCAAAGATAGCTACTTTAAGTGGTTAGAATTAGTAATAATATTGGGTGATAATTTCATTCATATATCATTCAAAATAACTTAAGCAACCTGAATTGCCTGTTCGATAAATTCATTAGCTTAAAAACAGCGGAAATCACTTAAGTAATTAACTGGTTTGTCTTTCTCAGAATAGTATGCTTAGTGAAATAACCGAGGGGCCCAGAGCGATGGCTTAGTGACTACAGTCCTGGCCTTGCATCTGCGAAGATCCTACATGTGTGTCAGTTCTAATCCTGGTTGTTTCACTTCTCATCCAACTCCCTGCCTGGGGCCTGGAAAAACAATGGAAGATGGCCCAAAGCCTTGGGACTCTGCACCTGTGTGGGAGATGTAGAGGAGCCACCTGGCTCCATACCATTTCAGCACCAGCCATTGTAGCCACTAGGGAAGTGACCCAGTGGATAGAATATCTTTCTCTCTGTATCTCCTACTCTTTGTATATCTTCCTTTCCAATAAAAAGAAAATCAAATTAATTAATTAAATAAATAAAAAGAAAAAAAGGAAATACGCCAACCTCCAAAGGACAAATGTAGGTTTTCCCTGACATATAGTAGTTACTAGAGAATACACAAAAAATGTATGGAAACAAGACAGACATCTTAAGATTTGCTATTTTTTAGCCTTGGCTTATAATCCTGTGGAACTCTGTTCTTACTACTTTTTATCTGTTGAATACTATAGTTAAGGTTGTATTAAGCCTGTGATTGTAGAATGGATTGAAAATATATTTTTTAAACATTAAGAAAAGGAAGGAATGTGATTGAGGAAGGGAGAGATGGGGAAATGTATGGTTATTTTCTTTGAGTTTTAATTAGGAAATGCAAAACATCAGTTTTTTTTACATTTAGTAAAAATTTTTAAAGAAAATAAACATAATATGTATATCACCAGATTGTTGTGAGTTCAAAAGGAGATGATGAATTAAAGCAAAACTCAGCTATCATTATTCAGTAGCTGTAGATTTACTTCCTGTTCTATGTCAAATTTTAGAGCATGATTTGATATTAGCATCTAATTTATAAGATGAAGACTGAAGGAGAAGAAAATTTCTAATAACTTGACAAATATTTATTAGTTGCAATTTAAAACCACATATTTTAATCACTTATAAATTACTGGAATCTAGTTGGTATTGAATTGAATTAAATTAACAGCAGTTAGTTACAAGGCGGGGATTTGTAATGGAGATAAGATGCTGCTTGGGTTGCCTAGACCCCATATTGGAATGTCTGGGCTTCAGGTCCAACTCCAGTCCCACCCTCTTCCTGATAACACACATCCTGGTGTGAGCAGTCAGGTGGGATGGTGGGCAGTATGGGTCTGGTCGCTAATGAAGTTACCTTTTAAAATATAAAGTTCTGCTTCCCCCCATTTCTTACCCTTCCAACAGCATGTTTTTCTCTAGAAGGAAAAAGCAAAGGACAGAATCAACATATCAGTTCCCCCTAGTTAGCATAATCAGAATGGGAGGAGGAAGCTATCAGTCCCAGCCTTCTGATATCCTTTAGTTCTTGACCAGGTTGCTGCTAGATGTGAATGAGCTTTTTGCACTTTGTTTTGTCCTTTAAGTGACTCCCCTGAGGTGCTGTAGAAAAGGGTCTTTCCTTTGTTGGAGGCCTCTCTTGTTGCTATGGCAGCAGACCTCTCTTGCTCTCTTAAATTTCCTTGGGGTCTTTCCTCGCTTGGAGGCCCCTCCTCTCTATGGCAGGAGTCTTACTCCTTTTTAAATAAATTTTGCCTGGCACACTAAAGTAGTCCGCATGAAATTTTTTCTTTTGTGAGACAAGAACTGAGGTTGCTGCTGTGTTTCACTAGGAGTGAGCAGGAGACGGTTCAGGTGAATGAGTCCTTGTGGCTCACGCAGAAGACAGATGGAGCTTCTGGCTCCTAACTTCTGCAAGACCCAGTAATGGCTAGCGGAGGCATCTGGGGAGTGCGATCAGTGCATAGCATGTCTCTATTTATTTAGTTGTAGGTATCTCTGTGTCTTTCAGAAAAACAAAAAACTGTTTTAGAATGATAAAAAAGAATCAGGGGTCTCAGTACTGTGGCACTGTGGGTTAAACAACACTTGGACCTGCCGCATCTCAGGTGGGCAACAGTTTCAGTCCTGAAGACTTCACTTGTGATCGAGCTCCCTGCTGATATTCATGTAAGCCCAGAAGGAAGGCGCAAGGCCTTGGGCCCCTGCTGTCCACACGGGAAACACACAAGTTCTTGGTATCTGCTTTGGTCTGGCTCAACCTAAGTTGCTGTGACCATTTGAGGAGTGAGCCAGCATCCTGAAAAATTATGTTCTCTGTCTCTCTCTTTAAAAAAAAAAATTTTATAGGTAAGTCAGGTTTACAGAGCAAAGAAGAGACACAGAGAAAGAACTCTTGTCCATTGGTTCAAATGGCTGTAACAGCTGGAGCTGAGTTCCAATTCAAAGCTAGGAGCTTCTTCCAGGTCTCCCATGCAGGTGCAGGGGCCCAAGGCTTTGAGCAGTCCTCCACTGCTTTCCCTGGCCCCAAGCAGGATGGAAAGCAGGGCAGCTCTCTTCATCTATGTCTAACTCTGCCTTTCAAAACAATATAGCAGTAAATATTTTTTCAAGGAATATTCAAGACATATGTTCATGTAAAAGCTAATAAATGTAAATCAGTAATTCCATAATTGTGGTTATGCTCAGCAGTTATTTTCTTCAATTATACAAAAATTTAATATTCATAGTAATAATTTTTAATACTTGTGAGAAATAAAATTTTCTCTGAAACAATCTAACATAAATAGAATTGTTCAGAAGTAATAATACTTAATCATATATCTATAAAATATTTAATATATCCTCTGAATTGAGTCATGGATAACACTATTTAGAGCTATTAGTTAAAAAGTAATTTCTAATACATTTATTTATTTAAACAGCTTCTTTCTCTAGCTTAGTGATAAACATACATTTTCAGCTAACTTTGAATAAAGGCTCTTCAAAAAATCTGATGTCTTCTTTGTTTAGTAAAAGTTCTGAAATCAAAGTACACCACCTTTTAACTCAAATAAATACAATTGTGATGGCAATATGATCCGGCTTCTTTATTAATACTGTTAGGGGGTGCAGGCAGTGATGGCCAGGACCCCTTGACAGTGGGCAAATGCAATGTGGCTGTGTCCCCACCCTCCTGAAGGTGGGGCCTCACAGCAATGGAATGTTAACTCCATCCTTAGAAAGCTCTCAGCCGCTCCCCCCACCACCTGGTGTTCCTTCCTGCCCATCTGTTCCCTCTTCAATAAAGTGGACTTAGTTACTATTGTCCATTCTTCATATCACTAAGAAAGTTGTTTTTGAATTTACCCCTCCTTTTAACAAATTGTTTAAATTAATATTATTAAACATGGTACTCAGTATAAATTCATGAACCCGAATGATAAGCATTTTAATAGCACTAAAAAATAAAAATATTGACTATTGTTTGAAAATTAAAACTCTGAAAGATGGTACATACCACTATATATTTTAAACTATTTAAAATAAAAGGGAAACATTATATCTATCATGGAATCTCATTTTTAAAAATTCATTTATTCTTTTTGGAAAGTCAGATATATGCAGAGAGGAGAGGCAGAGAGGAAGATCTTTATCCGATGATTCACTCTCCAACTGGCCACAATGGCTGGAGCTGAACCAATCTGAAGCCATGAGTCCGGAACCTCTTCTGGTATCCACATAGGAACAGGGGCCCAAGACTTTGGGCTGTCCTCGACTGCTTTCCCAGTCCACAGCAGGGAGCTGGATGGGAAGTGGAGCTGCCGGGATTAGAACCGATGCACGTATGGGATCTGGGCTTGTGCAAGGCAAGGACTTCAGCTGCTAAGTTGCTGTACTAGGCCCCTCAATCATGGAATCTCAATTATTACTTATTACATTACCTTATTTCTAGGAATGTGAATAAGTGTTTAAAAGCATATTATGTTGAAATTTAGTAGTATTTTATAGATTGCATACCTTTTCTTAAACAAGAGTAAAATGATTCAATGTTAAAGCTGCTGAATATTTAGTTTTAGAAGAAAGTTATTGTTGTACAAGAAGTCTCATGGCACCATGCAATACAAGTTCACATATAGTCCTGGCTGCAGGTAGAAAATTATTCATTTTGACAACTGAGGTTTAAGTAACCCTCTAATCATCAGTGTCCTCATAATGCTGACCAATAGGGAGAAAATATGTGTCAGGGTGGGGGAAGTTACTAAATGCTTTTAGAAAATAAGAAATATGCTAATGTTTGGTGCTGCTCTTTGAGATAACAAAAGCAATTACTATTTTTGCAGAGACTGTTGGAGGCATGTCATACTTCCATAAAAACTGTGGGCTTTCAGCATTTGATGCAACAGACACAATGAACATGCTAACTATAGAGGACTAGCCACGTCATGAGATCCTGATTTCCTTGGCTATATCTCTGTAGGCAAAGGCTTAAAACATAGTTTTTTCGAGTCTGTACAGAACACTTTATCATCATCTTGCAATATGAGAGGAAGGGGAGGCCTGCAGAAGCTCCTTAGAGTTCATATCCTACTTACTTCCATTTCTCCCTTAGCAGACTGTATTGGCATTTAAAATATCATCCCTGAGGTTTTGGCCTGACTACTATAAGAATATAACATCAAATTACAAAAACAATTTATGGGTACTGTATATTGAGTTCCTCTGTATTGGTGCATATCACAAATCGTCTTGTAGTCATTTGCTCCTGTGGTATATGGAAGGAACCTCCACCTTTGGCTATATAAGTAACAACTGTCGAAATCTAGAAGTTGTTCCTTAAAATTTTAAACAATAAGTCAGATCCTGAGTGTTGAGTGGCTTGCATTCATAGGCAAAACACCAACTGTCACATGGCACAAAGAAGGAGTCCAGAAGAACTTCAACAGCAATGATTAACAGAGTTTAAAATAAAGGCAGTACTAACCAAGAATCACTTTCAGATAAGGAAATGCAAATTAAAATTAGGGCAAAGTATCATATAATTACAGAATTTTTGAGTGCAGACCATTTAAATAAACTTAGCTAGTACAAAGTTATTTCTTTCATTGGAAGTATGTTAACTTCTTTATCAGTTTATTATCATGGTCATAATAATGCTTCACTATTGACTTTCCCCACAAATAATTAAAAATACAACAACCTTATGATATAGCACTTACGCTTCTGGTTACACATCAAAAGGACACAAAATCACTGTAAACCACCAAAAAGCTTTAAAACTTTTTATCTTTCGTAACAAACTTTATTCACATTAATTTAATAATTCCCATTTCTTCATCCTTTCTAGCCTCTGACAATCACCATTTTATTCTCTCATACTTTTGGGTTTTATTGCTTTACATATCTTTTAAAAATAGGAACCTACTCTATTTTTCCATGATTGGGTTTTTTCACTTAACATAACACCCTCCAGATTTCATCTATGTGGTCAATGTATCTAGATATTTGTATTGCTTTCATATCCTGGATATTGCAAACAATCCTGCAGTGAATAGAGAGATGCAGGAATCTCATCAACATTACAACTTCAGTTCTTTCTGATCTTCCCACTTGGTGTGAAACTAAAAATCAATTGCACAAGACAACTGAAAATTCACAAAAGCATGGAAAGTGCATAGTTATGACCAATCACTGAGTAAAGTAAATTTTTTAATGGAAATCTTTTATCTTTCTTAAATATGTCTTGAGGCAAATGCAAATTGAAAGTGAAACACACCAAAATGTGGGATAGGTTTTTGTGTAGCATTTAAGAATAATTTTGCTTTTAAGCATCATATTAAAAGTAATAAGAAACAGGAAAATCAGTACTTCCAATAAAGCTTACTGAGATAAAAAAAAAATCTACTGTAAAAGTTAAAACTATTTTGAGAGCTTGTTCTGAGGTTCTAGCAAGGAAACACTGATACTTCGACACCCTTGACTGAAAACTGGTCTGGTCACTCTGACCAAGTGTGTAGCTTTGGGAGGGATGTACACAGAGCAGTGAAGGAGGAAGGGGACACCACCTAGCTAGCCAGATCAGCCAAATCCACACTGGTGATCATTGGGATCAAAGATGTCACAGCCAGATTGCCCTCACATTCTTGACAGAAAAGGAGTGGTTTTCTCTTAAGAAATAAATGAGTTACAAAATTTGTTAAATAAAAACTATACATGCTACTGAGTTAATACACCCAGTATGTTGGCAGAATTTTCATGTCAAGATGCTAAGGCAACAAGCAATATAAGGGAACTTTTAAAAATTCATAGAAAAGGCATATTATAATTTTAAACAATTTAGTAGATTTTACTTTTTCTTTGAAAAGCAGAATTATGAAAAGAGGAGGAATATTTGCAAGAGATCTTCCATGCCTGGTTCACTCCCCTGATGGCTACAATAGCCAGAGCTGAAAAGATGTGAAGCCAGCAGCCAGGCATCTAAAGCTCCTTCTCGTCTCCCACGTTGGCACAGAGGCCCATGAAATTGTGCCTTCCTCCTCTGCTTTTGCAAGCTGGGATAGATTATGGAGCGGCTGGAACAAGATCCAGCACCCATAGGCTAATGGGTCCTCTAGGCTGAAGCTTGCCTTATTACACCATAGAATCACCCCTCAGAAAATGCACATTATCACTTAATTTCATTTACCAGAAACATTTTGAAGATCTCACATTAGTCCTACATGAATGAGTAGTAAGCTAAAGAAAGTATATGAATTATTACTAATCTGAACAACCAATTCACTGGAAAATGCACTGAATTCAGTTCAGGTCTCCCATGTGGGTGGCAGGGACCTAAGTACTTGAACCATCTTTTCCTGCCTCCCTGTACATGCTTCATCGGGAATCTGGAATCAAGAGCCTAGTCAATTTGCAAAACCAGACATTCCTATCTGGGATATGGGTATTTCAAGTGACATCTTAATGATTGTGTCAGATAAGAAAGTCCCTGTCAATCACAGACTCCATGACTTTGGGAGAAGGAGGAAGGATATTCTTTGAGCTTCTGTTCCCCCCTTAATCATGTGAGATGATAGTAACACATTTCCCATGGAAAATGTGAGCCATAAATATTTTTAAGTACACAATGTAGTATCTGGCACAAAATGGAAATTCATTCAATGGTGATCAACATTATGGGTAGTGAATCACTATGAATTATGGTCATGAGAAGACTTCATACAGAAAGTAATATTTTATTCTGCCTTTGAAGATAAGTAATGTTTGGAAAAATAATAATAATGCAATGGATACTTTGGATTTACACATGGTTCAGACTTCGGTTACGGGGTATTTATTACAGATCACCTTGTGTCTGTCTTGTGAATTTTAAAACTTATATCACTCTGTGACAAACTTCTGGAAGAATGGAATGTATGTTGACAAACTCTGATAACCACTTAGCCGATAAAATATAATAAGCTTATCATATTTATTGACATTGAATCTGTGTGGGTACCTCTAAAGAAGTTTGGTTATAAGTTAAATAGTTTAAGGAAAGTTTTAGTATACAAAATCTTTAAAACTAGGCAAAATACTTATAGTCAATTTTCAAATCTGTTTAAAATAAACCTTTGGAAAAAGGTGAGGTATATGATCACTACACTGAATCATCAAATTGAGACATAAGCTTAAAAAAAACTCTAATTTTGCCATGGAATAGAATAACAATTTTAAATATTGCAAGGAAGAAGTACAAAATTATTAGCAATAATGTTTAAAACTGCCAAGAAGTTTATACAGCTAGAGATTAAAATATTCTTGTAAAAAATGAAAAATGTATGTTTCAGATAAATAGGTAGCTATAATAGTCTAAAGCCTTATTGGCATAAATCTAAAGGTGAACTATTTTAGGGTCCAGCATTGTGGCACATGAGGTAATCTGCTGCCTGCAACGCTGGCATCCCACATCAGAGGTCTGATTCAGGTGAGAGCTACTCTACCTCTGATCCAGCCCTATGATGATGTGCCAGGAAAGCAGCCAAAGAAAGTGCAAACTCTTGGGCAACTGCCATCCACGTGACACACCTGGATTAATGCCTGGGCTCCTGCTTCAGCTTGTCCTACCTCCCACCACTGAGGCCATTCATGGAGGGAATCTGCAAATAGATGTGTGTGTGTGTGTGTCCCTTCCCCTCTTCCTTTTTCAAAAAAATACATAAATATACATTTAAAAATATAAAAGTAAACAATTTTAGCCAGATTCTGGAAGATTGCCTGTCACAGACTAAAGAAAAATTTTTCTCAGATAAGGCACTAACTATCCCATTGCTTTCTTGTTCTCTTCACCTGAAAAAAAAATAATCAGATGTACAAAGTTCTCCAAAGTTTTGGTTGGGTTTACACAAAAGTGGAGAAAGTGAATAGATTTGTGGCTTATAATATTAAGAAACACAGACACACACACATGCACAAATGCCTTCATAGTAAAGTGGACCTTTAGTAATCTAATCAGTAGTAGATTTACTCGCTCTGGGTATGGATAAACCCCCTTTCTAGCGACCTAGTCTATGGTTAGTAGGTTCATAAGCAAGGTAGGAAGCAATGGTGCCAAGAACACAGAATACATATGGACATAAGGCATTGGACTTGCCTTTGCTAAGATTGCTTCTATCACCCATTTGTTTCTGATGCGATGACTAACTCTAGTTCTTCAGTCAACATAATCAGCCAACTAGATGATACCTGAATATACTTGAATGACTAACAATTGAATTGTCGGTTGCTTTTGGTTTTTTCAAAAGAGTAGGACATTTTCACTGGGCTTACAATTTAATAAATTTTAAAACATCTTATGGAATGACATTTTGTATTTTATTTTTGTTTATTTTTAAAAGTATATAGCATGAAATTTGAAAACAGAATAACAAAATGTTATGGAAAATATGTTTGAATACAATTGCCTGAATTAAGACAACTTCCCTTTTTCTGAATATATAGTTTAGACGTACATTTTGTTGTTTCATCCAAATAAGTACTCCATAAACATCTGCTTACATACTCAGTTTTTCCTTGACAATTAATGAAATGGCATCTAATTCACAGTAGCACGAATCAAGATCTTTTCTACACATTTTCACAAATTGGATTATAGATGCCTATTATAAGCCAAGAACTTAAATACTGACGTTAAATTGTTAAACTGATAACATTTAATGGTCCATGGTATTGCATTTTCTCAAACTAATTTTATATGGGAGATATTTCGTCCTCACTGACTTTATAAAAATCCCGACGAACATGCCAGAAGCCACAGCTCTGCAGGCCTGATGAAGGCTCCCTGGAGTTAATGTCCTTTTGGCAGTTGTTGTCAAAGAATTGAAGCAGATTGCCAAAGCTGCATAATCATATGATTTCATCCCAAGTGAGGAATTACTGAACAAAGAAATGCCATGATAATAAAAAAAAAATTGCAAGCAATAAACTATCTGGATATTGACAAATTTTAAAAATGCATGTTAGAAGTATGGTATCACTAACCATCATTGTTCTGAAGCTTCCATTCTTTCAAGTGTATTTTGCTTATAAGGAACGAAAAAACTACCACAGCAGTCAGATTAGCAGGAGAGATGCTTTTGTTCAAGAAGGTTGTATTTGTGTATATTTTAAAAGATAAAATGAAACATCTTGAGCTATCTTATTTAATTTTCACAATCTTTTTAGATAACATGTTCAATAACTAAGTCATCAGAAAAGGTCACTGACAAGTTGATCAGTGAAGTAGCGTGTTTATATGTAAGTACAGAGACAATAAATTGTTATCTGGCACTGCTTGGGATAATGTGGCAATTTTGAACACAATGTTAATCTCCTCCTAATAGTCATTCACCACTCATTCTTTGTTAAAGAATCATGGTTTTAACTAGGAAAACAATGTGCCATCCTAGTAGATCATAATAATCATGACCAAATCAGTCCCTGCTTCCATAATCTTCCTGGAAGCTGGGTTGGTTATAGAACTTGGCTCTGTCCAAAATATATGAAGGGGAAATCTGCTGAGGTGTTCTTCGGGAAAGCTTTTCTTTCCTGTTAAAGGCAGACATACATATCTAGCATAACCATATTCCCATCAACTATCATTCTGCATCATCTTTTATTTAAGAAGCAAACATGCAACTAACCACTGAACCAACTTCAGCCACCGTCTATTTCTAGGACAGTTAATGATAATAAAGAAAGGCAAAACCAAGTTGAATTTTCTACTTGCATCCAAAAGCCTTTCTAATCAATATAGCAAATTTCTAAATGGCATCTACTCTACCCATTCTTATTAATGAACTCATATTTCTTTCCTAGATAGGTAAACATTGTGACCAGTCTTACTGTCTCCAGTTTATTTGCCATGAGATGAGCTTCCTATAATTCAAAACTCATACATTCACATTGTCTTTAAAAGCTTTGAACATTTTGTCAATCTTGTAATAAATTTTCAAAGGTTTGTCATAAACTAGATGAGTGCCATTCCTTAATTCATTTATACATTTCAAGATTATTTATGTAGCTATCATAAATTCAATGAAAAACTGATAAATATGGATTCTGCAGAATCCTATCTCCATGCTGATTCTTACGTATTCATTCCTTTTCAGTCTTTGAATGATCATAGCATGCACTTTGCCCTTGATCACATTTTAGAAATCTTTTAAGACATTTAAGCCACAAGTAGGGAGCTGGATGGAAAGTGGAGCAGCTGGGATATAAACCCAAGCCCATATGGGATTCCAGAGGATGCAAAGTGAGGATACAGCCACAAGGATATCATATCAGTCCCCCACTTTAAAAGTCTTGATCCATGCGGCTCCACTTCCAATCCCATTCAATGCCAATATACCTGGGAAAGGACTGGAATATGGCCGAAGTCCTTGGGTCCTTTGACCCACATTGCAGATCCGGATCAGGTTTCTAAGTGCTCTCTTTGGTTTGAGTGAGCCCTAGTTCTGATGTGTATTTGGGGAGTAAACCAGGGAAACAGAGGAAGATTTCTCTCTCTCACACACACACACTTTCTCTCTCTTCTTCTTCTTCCTTGTTCTCTTTCTCTCTCTTTTCTCTATATCTTTCAAATATATACATAGATACATATATAGATACATACATAATCCTTTTACATAAAAGAAAAAGAAGCCTAAACCAGCCAACTGGGGCTCTACTCTCAACTGTTCATGCATAGACCACTATACAAAGTAAATTGTGAGGGCCTGGCGCAGTGGCGCAAGTGGTTAAGTCCTCGCCTTGCACGCCCAGGATCCCATATGGGCGCCGGTTCTAATCCCGGCAGCCCCGCTTCCCTTCCAGCTCCCTGCCTGTGGCCTGGGAAAGCAGTCCAGGACGGCCCAAAACTTTGGGACCCTGCACCCGTGTGGGAGACCCGGAAGAGGCTCCTGGCTTCGGATCGGCATAGTAACGGCCCTTGCGGCTCACTTGGGGAGTGAATCATCGGACGGAGGATCTTCCTCTCTGTATCTCCTCTCTGATTATCCACCTTTCCAATAAAAAAAAATAATAAAAATAAAATCTTAAAAAATTGTGATATCATGTACAATGAAACTCAAAGCCATTTTAAAATAGAAATTATCCTCAACTGTTGAATATTTTGATTACATGTAAGGATTCTGTGATTTAGCCTTTTGCTCATTACAATCATCACTCGTAAGTGAGCTCTGATGGCTAAGCCCTAATTCTTCATTTTCCTACGAGAAACTGATAGATTGCATGGAAACCTACTCAGCTATTTACTCAACCCTAAACATAATTTACTAACATTGTCATTAAATATAGCTGTTTTTGGAACTGACATTAGTAAAGCAATAAAAACAAACATATGAACATGACAACAACAACATATTTAATTAAAAGAAATAATTAAAATGTCCATTTTGATATTGATGCAAAATAATTTGAGTATCACTTGAAGCAATGCCTCAGTTAACATTAAGCAGTCACATAATGATACCATACATCTCAAGCAATTTGGCATATTTGATTAAATAAAGTAACCAAAACTGGCATTTACACATTTTTAGCAATTTCATGTAATTGCTTCATCCACATTCTTATACACTATGACTTAAATATTGTGTTCTCCCACAGATTAATACAGAAATCTTTCAACAATAGATTCTCAAATTAGGCAATGACTGTGCATTAGTGTTGTAGTCAATTTGCTGCAGCAAATCTGCTACATCCCAGATGGCTTTTACCATTAGCAATTTTTTCCCCAGAGTTCAGGAATCTGGAAAATGTAAGATAAAGGTGATCAAACATATAGGCTCTGATGAGAGCCCGTTTCCGGGTTTCAGGTGGCAATTCACTCCCTATACACATGCATAGAGAAGAAATCAAGATTACTTCCCTTCTTTTATGTGTACACTCAGTCCATTGTAATAGTCCCAAACACGTGACCCAGTTTTCTTCCAAAAGTCCCACTCTCTAATAATATGCCATTGTCAAGTTAGGGAGTGATCATATAAAATCTGAGATATAAACATGCAATTCATAACAATATGTGCATAAAAATTTCTAACATCCATAATATTTTATACAAACAGATTCTATTAAGCCAAAGTTTTTTTTAAAGACCCATTTTGTATAGAAAGATAAACTCTAGTCCTGTGCAGTGTCTTTATCCTTGAACAAATATGTATTAAGCATATAAGAACTATAAAATCATCCCAAATCTTACACTTGCATGATACATTCCAGTAGTGACAATTTGCACGTGTTTTCTCATTTTATCCTCGTACTGAATCTTTTGCTATGGACATTGCTATCATTTTAGAGTGAATGCTACACACATTTGACCAGAAGTGCCAACTGAGCTGAAAAAATTAGTAGCCCAGTGTTGTGGCTTTAAGTTTTTGATGTTTTTACCTAGCAGTTTGTATAATGTAAATTCCCAGTCAACAAGGCCAAGCAAATTCACATCTGAATTTTTACTGCAAAATGTGTCAGTTGCATAATGCAACTTAACTTCTTTAAGAAAAAGGCAGCTTTCAAAGACTTGTGGGCACTAATGATCAGTCTAAACAGATTTATATATATATTTTATATTTCATACATTTATTTTAAAGGGCGAGCGAAAGAGCGAGAATGAACCCATCTTCTGGTTTGCTCCACAGAGTCGACTGGACCATGCTTAACCAACTGAGAAGCCAATCCAAGGTCAAATGCTCTGATGTGGGGCATAGGCCTCCTTAACACTAGGCAAAACCGACTGCCTGGATGCCACCTTTATTTACTTATTTTTAAATGTTTGTTAACTTATTTTTCAATTACTTGAAAGCAGATTAACAAGGAAGAAGGGGGGAAGTACCAGGGGAGTGGGGACACAGACAGAAGAAAGAGAGATGAACACAGAGACAGATTCTACCAGTTCACTCCCAACATACCTGCAACAGCCAAAGCTAGGGGACTGGCCACGCCAGAGGCAGGGCAACTCAAAGATGCAACTTAGCCTCTGTACCACAGTGCTCACCTCTGTATCTTATACTTAAATTGCCTAGAATAAGGCATACAATAGTATGTATCTCATATATACTGCTCCATAGCCACTCTTTCATTTCCTCTCCTCTTTGCTTAAAAGCAGTTAATGTATTGAAGAGAAACAAAGACTGTAAGTATATTACAACATACTTTATGAGAGCCCAGAATTCAGGTGGAGTTTGGCTGACTGATTCATAGGTGGGATCACTCATGAGTCTGGAATCAACTCAACCAGGTCTTCAGTACCTAGAAACCCACTTTCACTTTTACTGGAGTGAATTTTGTGGAGGTTTCAATGATTGCCACACAGGTGTCTCACAGGGTTACTTACACAATGGATGACTTTCCCTAAAGCCAAGTGATTCGAAGGAGAGAGATCCCAAGATTGGAGCTGCCATCTTGCTATGACATGCCATCACATCTATGTCTGCCACTTGGTATTATTGATCACACAGACATCTTGATCAAATGTGAGTAGCTCCACAAAAGTGGGAATACAGTTAAATCAGAGAACTCTCAGAAGTATCTCGACTTAACCAGACATAAAAGCATAGGTCAGACTGGTCTAAATATTTACTTAACTAGTAATACGTAAGAGGTATGGAGTTAAACTGACATCTTAAAGATATCGCTCCCTTCTTTGCACTATAATCTTAGGTTAGCATGAAACCAGCTAAAAATTCATTCTTATCCAATACATTTTGGCTGAGTCCACCAGGAAAAGCAGAACTCGATTTCAAAATGTAAAACAGTGGTAACCCTTAAGCAGCCACCCTCCCAGATGGTACCTTATCATCTAAAATATGCATACCAATTTTTATGCTGTTTATGTCTGTTTATATCCAGATATTCTTTTTTTAAGACTTATTTTTTATTAGAAAGTCAGATGTACAGAAAGGAGGAGAGACAGAGAGGAAGATCTTCTATTTGCTTTTTCATTCCCCAAGTGGCTCCACTGGCTGTGATGGCTGAGCCAATCCCAAGCCAGAAGCCAGGAGCCAGGAGCTTCTTCTGGGTCTCCCACACAGGTGCAGGTCCCAAGGCTTTGGGCTGTCTTCTACTGCTTTCCCAGGCCACAAGCAGGGAGCTGGGCAGTGAAACAGGGTGGCCAGGATATGAATTCAGTGCCCATATGGGATCCTGACACATTCAAGGTAAAGACTTAAGCCACTAGGCTACCACACCAGGGCCTATCTAGATATTCTTAAGGCTCCCCGAGGTTAGGCATGTTTTTCCTACAGAAACAGCATCCTTGTCCTTCAATGTCTCTAAAGTACAGAATTCAACTCAGGAGCTCAGAGATTTTAAAACAAACCATTCGGGCCCGGCGCGGTGGCACAGTGGTTAAGGTCCTCACCTTGCATGCCCGGGATCCCATATGGGTGCCGGTTCTATCCCGGCAGCCTCACTTCCCTTCCAGCTCCCTGCCTGTGGCCTGGGAAAGCAGCAGAGGACGGCCCAAAGCTTTGGGACCCTGCACCCGTGTGGGAGACCCAGAAGAGGCTCCTGGCTTCGGACCAGCATAGCATCGGCCATTGCACTCACTTGGGGAGTGAATCATCGGACGGAAGATCTTCTTCTCTGTCTCTCCTCTCTGCATATCCACCTTTCCAATAAAAAAAATAATAAAAATAAATCTTTAAAAAATAAATAAATAAAACAAACCATTGGATTTTTTAAACAAAATTTGATAATGTCAAGTTGATATTTTTAATAATATAACATGTATATTTTGATTTGAATAATTGGAAATAATATACATACAATGATATTAGACATTTTATAACATTTTTACATAAAAATCACAAAATAAAATATATTATATAGTTGTGTTAATATTATAAAGGTCAGAGAGAAAGAGGGAGAGAGAGAGAGAGATGGGGAAAGAAAAAGTGAGGTCAACTAACTGCTAGTCCGCTTCCTAAACAGCTGCAACAGCCAGGACTAGAACCCTGGTCTCCCACGTTAGGTCATCTTTTGGTGCCTTCCCAGGCTCATTACTAGAGAGTTGTATTGGAGCGGGAGCAGCTGGGATTTGAACTGGCACTCATAGGTTGCCTGTGTTGCAGGTGGTAGCTCAAGCACTCTGCCACAATGCTGACCCCAAGAATGTACATAAGTTTAAAAGATGGACATAAAAGTGACACAAGATGATCTTCCAAACTAGAAATTTATGTGTCCAAGTTCCACATTACCATAATTTTTCAAAAATTTCAAAGCAATAAAAGGGTTGGTATTTTTTGCTTGTTGTTTCACTGTTCCATAAGGGTTAGTTAGCATTCTTGAGCATAACAAATCTCTTGCCTTTATTATAATTTATGCATACAGTTTCAATGAAAAATACGCAGGACTCCAAAACTAAAAATAGGGTAATTTAAAATCACTTCAAACATATCATGAACTGCCTCTTTCAGTCTTGTCTCCTAGGTATTTCTATAGCATAATTTATAATTCACAATTCTGGTAAGAAAATCATAAGGTGATTTTGAAAAATCATTTTAATGGCAATTTTAAAATAACAGGTTGTTCAAATATATGATTGAGGAATTTAAATATTCATAAATTTCTCTATGCTTTAAGTGATAATGACCTGTATTTTAATAATAGTCTGAAACACTGAAATGCAATGAACAAAAGGTTTAGAAGGTAGTTAACAGATTTTCAGAAATATGGCTTTGTAAACTTAATGAATTAAAAATGACAGAATGGAGGCTGTTTTTGTGGTAGAGTGAATTAAGCCATCCCTTTGAATACTGGCAGCCCATATCAGAGTGCTGGTTTCAGTTCCATCTAATAAGCTTGAAAAAGCCAACAGATGAGAGTCCAAGTCTCGGGTCGCTGTCTTCAACAAGTGGGTGCAGAAGGGAGTTTCTGGCTCTTGGCTTTTGCCTTTCCTCACCTTGGCTGCTGCAGCCATTTGGAGAGTGAAACAGTGGAGAGACGATCTCATTCTCTCTTCTCTCCACCTCCTTTTACCGTAGTGCATCATCTATCACTTTCTCACTGTGATTTTCAAATAAATAACTACACACATTTTTAAATGATAAAATGGAAGGAAGTTTAGGAGCAATGTTGGTGTTTATACAAAGCATTTCCAATTGCTGGAAATTTGTTGGAAAAATACTAAAATATTGCCAGGGCAGGCATTGTGGTTTAGTATATAAAGGTGTTGCCCATTGTGCTGGAGTGTGATATGGGCACTGGTTCATGTTCCAGCTGCTCCACTTCAAATCCAGCTCACTGCTAATAACCTGGGAAGGAAGTGGGAAAGGATGGCTTGAGCGCTTGGAACCTGTCACCAGCATGGGAGCCCTGGATGACACTCTGGCTGATGACTTCAGCCTGGCCCAATCCTGACATTCCCAGTTAGTTCTCTCAGGTGTCAATAGCTGATTGGAAGATCTCTCTTTCTTTCTCTCTTCCTGCTACCGTATCTTTCTGTTCTCTCGGTGTAACTATGACCTTCAAATAAATACATCTTTTACAAAATTGTCTTTGGAGAATAGTTTTCAGAAGCAGGATAAATGACTATGAAATTAAGTCCCTCAACTTTTTCTAACAGTATAAACCCACTAAAAAGTCCACATTCTTGCAGTTGATTGGTTCACTTACCCTGAACTCTATTTTACCTTCATAGTAGTTACAACCATTAATCTACTGCAGAGTCATTATCTTATTGGCGCATTGTTTACATTGCCCAGTAGAACATAAACTACATTCAGACACTCTCTGTGCAGACACACTCTTTCATACCCTGGTCTTTGAAGGTTGCTATGTCCATACCAGGTGCTTAATATTTACTGAATGAATAAACTCCTAGTTACCCTGTGCCATCAGCAAAGTGCTAAAGATGTATTAATGAGCAATATACACTTGTTTGTTTTCATGTTGGGACTCAGAGTTAACAGATGGTACAAATAAGAAAATAATTACAGGATCACTATCATACTCACTGTAAAAAAAAAAAAAGGAGAACAAATCAGCTATGACAAACCAATCAGAAGGAACGCTTTATGAGACTGAAACTCAGATGTAAAAAGTGTTTGGAAATTAGCCAGTCTTTTGGTAGGGAAGTAGACTGAAGGGAAGGAAAAAAACTGTTCACTATGAAGGAAACTTTATAAGCAAAGGCTCAGGAAAGAAAGCATGTCCTGAAAGAAATCTATGTGATCCTATTTTGAGAATTTAAAATGAGATCCAAGGAAAATCAATTAAGGTGACTTTAGAAGATTCTTTTATCACTTAATAACAGAAAAATCATGTCTAAATCCCAAGCTGGTTGTGTAAACCAGCAGATTCACACAGAGCTTAATTTTCCTATTCTCAGATTCAATTCTTCACAGCTGATTTCATTCTTGTCACCCCAACAACCACACTGGTTGCATCAGTGTGATTTTTTCCAGATTAATTTGCTTCCTCTTTCTACCAAGCAAAGAAAAAAAAAAAATAGAGATTCCCATATGCAGCGAAAATTCAGAAATTCACTTGTGGGCTCAATATATGTCATGAGGCCATCAAGCACTGGAGTGGCATTTTCTGAATCTGCTGCTTAACTGCTGATATGTAGATGGAATCAGCTTGCCTGAAACACTAGGTAACCAATAGAAACCAGGGCTCTCATAATTGTAAAAGAATAACATGAATGCTTTCCAAGTGATTTGCAGTAATTGCCATGTATGTTGAGATTTTGTCATATATAACAAATAAGTTACTGACTTAAGTGAAAGAAGAATCCAATGATATTCTTCCATTGAGAAATACCACTTTTTGCACGATGTGAACGCAAGAGTTAAGACAACAGAACCTGGTATTATGACATAGTGTATAACATTGCGGCTGGCAATACCTGCATGCCATATACATTGCAGCTCACATCCCAGTTAATCCACTTATGGCCTAGCTCTTGCTAATGGCCTGGGAAAAGCAGAAGATGGCCCAGGTATTTTGGCCCCTACTATAATTAGAAAGACCTTGATGAAGCCCCTAGCTTCTACTTCTGTTCTCACAGCCTTGGCCATTGTGGTCACATGGGCAGTGAAACAGCAAAAGAAAGATGTGTGTCTTTCTGTAACTGAGTTCCAAATAAAGAAAAAACTGAAGAAAATTCATTTTAGAAGCAAAGAGGGACAAACTACTTAGGAATCTGCTACAAGGGGCCAACAGTAAAAAGATTCTGAAAAAAGGATGGAGGGATTGGCATTATGGCACAGATTATTCAGTCCCTGCCTACAATTCTAGTATTCTTTATGAGCACCTACTCAAGTACCCTCTGTGTAATTTCTTGTCAAGTCCCCTAATATGTCCACACAAGCATTAGATGATGGCTCAAGTACTTGGGTAGCTGCCACCCACATGGGAGACCTGGATGGAGGCCATGTTCCTGGCTTCTGCCTGATCTAGTCCTAGCAAAACAGCTATTTTGGGTATGAATCAGCAATGTAAGAGTGTCTTTCTTCAGCTCTTTATCTCTCCTACTCTCTATAGTTTTCTTTGAAATATTTCTTTTAAAAAATTAAGCAAACATTTACTAATTAGGAAGAAAGCACCCATCTTTTTTTCCATAATTACTAAATCCTGACATAATTTTTATTCTAAACATTAAAGGGAACAATAAAGGCATGAGGCATGTATAGTAAACTATCTCTCTATACTTTAAAAAGAAATGTATATTAGGGCCCAGCGCAATAGTCTAGTGGCTGATGTCATGGCCTTACAAGTGCCAGGATCCCAAATGGGCACTGGTTCACATCCTGGCACCCCGCTTCCCTTCCAGCTCCCTGCTTGTGTCCTGGGAAAGCAGTAGAGGACAGCCAAAAGCCTTGGGACCCTGCAACCACATTGGAAACTTGGAAGAAGTTCCTGGCTGCTGGCTTTGGATCAGCTCAACTCTGGCCATTGTGGCCAATTAGGGGGTGAATCAGAAGATGGAAGATCTTCCTCTGAGTCTCTCCTCCTCTGTTTATCTGACTTTCCAATAAAAATAAAACTTTTTAAAATGCATATTAAACATCATCTCCTATGATAGTAAGAAAAGATAATGGAAAGTAAATCAGATATGTCCTGATTCAGTAAACAAAGAAGTAAACATTGGTTCGGACAACATCCAGGTCAAATAGTGACATACACAAAGATAATGGAATAATATATTAAAACAAATCTATCATAATAAAAAATGTTAATACAGCAAGACACTA
The DNA here is from genome assembly GCF_017591425.1 of Ochotona curzoniae. Taxonomy (NCBI): domain Eukaryota; kingdom Metazoa; phylum Chordata; class Mammalia; order Lagomorpha; family Ochotonidae; genus Ochotona; species Ochotona curzoniae. Next base: position 19,489,949 of record NW_024464920.1, on the reverse strand, counting down.
TAGGTGTCTCCAAAAAAGAAAAGAAGCATTTTTGAAGCGGACAGTGATTACCTGATATATCACTTGGAAGAAAAAATGGCTAGGCAGTAAGATTAGCAGCTGCAGTTTGGAACTGATTCAGCAGCAGATGTGAGGCATAACTCCTTGTTTCCAAATTTGCTAGAGGGATAGAACCTTATTACTGAGGAAGCTGAATCTGGGTTATACAATAACGTAGCAAGCAAAAGGCACAGCTTTTTATCTCAGTCAAGGGAAATGTTAGGGCAGAAGAGAGCAGAGAAGAGGGAGAGAAGGAAGATGAAACAAGAATGGGTGGTGGGGCGAATGTGGGAGGCAGACCAGGATGAGACCATGTCAGAAGGGTAAGCAAAGGGCAACTTTCCTTTGGCCTCAGTATTAGAAATATATTTTAGAACAGGGAGGGTTAATATTTAATTCTAACCTTTTTTCATTGCTACAATATTAAACTCTTATTTTTGTCAACATTTTCAGGGGATTCTGATACACTGAAATGACTTTGCATGGTAATATTGAGTAAAATGAGTGGATCAGTAAAAGACAGTATGTTTTCCCTACAAATCGCCCATTTACCATGTGTCCTAGAAGGGGCACAGCCATCTTCTCAAGAGGCAGAGTTAATGGATTCCAGGTTTGTTGTGCCACAGCAAGGTCCTTTGGGATGAGATCTTATTCTAAAGAATTTCAAGTGAGATTATATTTGCATAATATTATTCATTTACACTCAATCATACAACCAATAGCAAATTGAAAGGCTGTCCAGCTGCTTGTACAACTGACCTAAGAGAGATCACGGCAAAAATCCACAAATTGAATTACACCAAGTGTGGGTGACATCCAAGTGAGCAGGCCTGACACCTTGTTACAGCTGTATTGTCTCTAAAATTGCACAAGGTCATCAGGGTCACTGTTTTCAATATCCACCAATTCCTTACGGTTTTTAAAAATTTGGGACAAAAATTCTAACCCTGTGCTAATGTTCTATTTGTGATTTAAGCAAAGCACTTGGTAAAGCCAGAGATCATCTTACTCAACTATAAGTTAGGGTGCTTTGATTGGATGACTGTCCAGGTTCATCTTCAGCCCATTTAGTTCACGGTTCTGATACCAGCTGTACTCTTGCATTTAAATATATGGAACTTCTATTATAGTTGTGATTTAAAAAAATTTTTTTTTATTGAGCCCAATGTGGTAGCCTCGTGGCTAAAGTTCTTGCCTTACAATTGCCAGGATCACATATGGGTGCTGGCTGTAACCCCAACAGCCCCGCTTCCCATCCAGGTCCCTGCTTGTGGATCACATATGGGTGCTGGCTGTAACCCCAACAGCCCCGCTTCCCATCCAGGTCCCTGCTTGTGGATCACATACGGGTGCTGGCTGTAACCCCAACAGCCCCGCTTCCCATGCAGGTCCCTGCTTGTGGCATGGGAAAGCAGTCAAGGATGGTCTGGAGTCTTGAGACCATGCACCTGCGAAGGAGACCTGGCACTGGAGACCTGGCTCCAGATTGGCTCAGCACCACATTGTGGCCACTTGGGGAGTGAGTCAGCACATGGAGGATCTTTCTGTCTCTCCTCCTTTCTATATATCTGACTCTCCAATAAAAATAAATAATTATTTAAAATATATTTTAAGTCATTTTAAAAATAAGACAATTGGTAGTCATGGCTGGCAGGATGCAGGGTAACCTAGGCTTGTAACCTTGCATTTTCACCCCGTCAGCTGCCTACATGTGGCTGGCAGGATCCTGGGTGGGGCTAGGCATGTGAACCAGGATTTCCACCCTGCCAGCAGCATAAATGTGGCCAGTGGTATCTTTGGGCCACCCAGGTGGCGAGCTCTGGGGATTTGGGTGTGTAGGCCTATTAGGGGTCTGTAAATGGCACAGGTGGGGGCAACTGAGGACTTGGGGGTTCGTGCCCAGATGAGGAATGACTTCTGAGGGACTTCCATGGACAAATAAGCAGGTAAGCAAAGGGGCTGAGGCAGTTGTTTGGAACGGGGTATGGGAGGACCTTTAAGGGTCAGACTGAAGTACCAACTCACATAGGAAGCCTACGCTGGGGTAGCTAGCATTGACCATCACCAAATAGCACTCATAGGCACACACTGAGGCTGTGGTGGGGCCCTCCTGGCAGGGCTGGATCATGGTGCCTGTCAGTGAGAGTCAGAACAGGGCATGGATAATGTGTGGCTGGACCATGACACTGAACAGCATGTGAGTGAATCAGAACCGAAGGCAGAATCTGTGGAGGCTATCAAAGATGATTTCTTTGAGTGAAAAATACTTTTAAAAAGCATGAGCTAACTAAACATACAAACATATACAAGATTTTATCTGGGCAGTATTTATCCGTGACAGTTAATATCAGTCATAAAAGTCTTAACGTGGCAGTACAAGCACACTTCAAAAAGTTCTTAGAAATATGGAATTAAAAGATAACATTTGATATTCATGAACTTAATGGATACAATATTGTTGCAGATAATAGAGATGTAGCTTGTATCCAATAAGATGGAGTATTCATTAGAGCCTTTGGTACAATTTGGGTTCTATTTTAAGCATTAAGAAACACAACTGAAGGATTATGAAAGTGACAGCATGATGATCCCTTTTTAATTTGCAGATTTTATTTTTTTCCAAGTAAGAATCCAAAACAGTGTATGAAAACAATTATCTTTCTGGGTTGGTGTGATTGTGCAACAAACTAATTCTCTGACTTCCAGCATTAGCATCTCATATAGGCATTGGTTAATGTCCTGGCAGCTCTACTTACTGATCCAGCTCCCTGCCTATGGCCTTGAAAAGCAGAAGCTGGCCTAAGTCCTTGGGCAACTGCAAACACATGGGAGAAGCTCCTAGCTTTCAGTTTTGAACTGGTCCAATCCTGGTCATTGTATCCATTTGGGGATTAAGCCAGCTGATGCAAGATCTCTCTCTTCTCTTTTCACACACACACACACACTCTCTCTCTCTCTATTTTTTTTCTCTCTGTAACACTACCATTCATAGTAAAATAAACCAATGTTTTAAAAAAGAAAAATATAATTATCTTTGGCAGTAAGTGTCTTTTCTATTATGCCTCTTCTTCATTTGGTTCTCAAATCCTCCCAAAATTGAGTGTTCTGTTGGAAAACTCAAAAAACAGTTATTTCTAATTGTCATGAAAGGATTTCATTTACATAGCTTGGCTATAAAATCATTTTCTGGAAATATGTTAGCTTATACATTAATTACCAGGAGTAAGAATTGCTACAGAAAAATAGAAAAGAAATATATAAAGGATATAGCAACTGCTCTAGAGAAATTATCTGCATCATTTATATCTCTGAAAAACAGGAATAACCATCACACCTAACTAGAGCACTATTGTAGGCATCAAGTGAAATAATGTTTGTAGAACTTTCAGCACATTAAATTTTTCAGTAAATTATATATTTGAATCTTCATGGCAATTCTAAATATATGAAGTTTGAGATGAGAAAATTGAGACCCAACTCATATAGCTAGTAAGTGTTGCAGATAATATTCAGAGTAAAAATGCAAATTCAGAATAATTGGACTTAACTCATATACCATAACATTTTCCACACTGACCACCTCTCTCATAATTTCTTGAATAAGTTAGCAAAGAATTTTGCTATCAACCATCAGACCATGAGAATTTAAAAGTGTATATTCCACAATAACTAGAACAAACAAAAATCTATCTGTAAAATTAATTGGGTAATCCAAGATTCTTTGCAGCAGGTTGCAAATGTGAACGATTAATTCATTATTCTAGACATGGCATATAGCCACTTGGATGACAAAACTAGGAATGGAATTAAACATATTCAGTGGAGCAGGGCAACCCTATTACAGGTAGCAGTTGGAAGTACAGTCAAGCTGGCATAATATTTAAATAGTAACAGTTAAGTGGCAATTCAGGTAAGTGGTGTCTACAAAAACAGAACAGATGTCTTCAAAGCAAGTATAGAAACCAAATTAGGATGCCTGGTGGCAGGAAAAATAAAAGATTAGCAAGTGTTAAAATATAGCAAATGCAGTAGAACACTACCATAGTGCTATATGTGAAATCCAAAAAAATAAGTAAGCTATAGAAAGTCAAGCTACAGCACTTGGCATTTATGAAATGACTAAGGTGAGACACACGATGGGAGCCAATGCCGATCACAGTCTTCAAATTTCCTTTGTAACAGAATGAAACTTGTCAATGTTTCTCTACACTAACCACACACCCAGAAAAACTCTAAGTGCCTTGTTTGTTGTAATTAATTTAATCACAGCTAGCACCTAGACAGATGTCATTATTACCTCTATTTGCCCAGATGAGTGAACTAAAGAACAATACTAGTTGCTTACCCATGATCACATTCCCTATTGAGGGCATAGATAGCAAAGAACTCAGTAAAGACCTCTCCCAGCTTCCCCCCTCCAAAAAAAAAAAAAAAAAGGAACAGGGAAAACTTACTAGCCTTTTGTTTGCTCTTCTTTGCTTTGCTTTTCTACTTCCCAGCATGTAAAGCCATGTTGCATACCTCTTGTGTCTTATAAGGATGGAGCTTCAAGACACTGTCTTGGAAATAGGGGCCAGAACCTCAAGAGTCACTTAACCTGCCACAGCCTTGATTTTGGACAACCAACTAGTAGATAAGTGAGAAATAAACTCCTGTTCCTCATAAATTACCCATTCTTAGTTTTTTTTTGTAATGGCTGGCAAAAACAACAATGAATTGGATGTCTCCAGAGTTGACAGCAGGGAAGTTAGGGCTTTGAGGTGGTGGGTCAGATCTGTAGCTTTGAGGACACAGGAAATACGCCGCAGCTATAGCGATGTTTAGTATAATTATTCCATATATGTCAACTATGAAAATAATTGTTACTGTTGTTAAAATAAGAAGGATAGGTAGTAATACTACACATTAAATTGTGCCCTTTCAAAATTCATGCCAAAATCTTAATCACTAATAATTCAACTGTAATTTTGAATATGACTATATTTGTGATAGGGTCTTTGAAGGCATAATTGGGCCAAAACTAGATTAATAGGATCTTCCCTTACCCATTGTGACAACTGTACCTCTCAAACGAAAAGACTAAATTCAGTGGACAGAGGGAAGGGCAGTTGAAGACATGGCCATCTGCAAGGCAAGAGAGGAAGATGTCAAAAGAACCTAACCCTACACACCGTGATCTCAGACATGTAACAGCTAGCACTATGATGAAACAAATTTCTGCATTGAAGCTACTCTATCTGTGGTGCCTTGCTGCAATAGCACCAGCAGGCAATTAAAATGACTAAGTGGTAGGAAACAAAATGTGGCCAGAAAGTTCAACCTTAGAACTATTCCTGCTACACTGTGTAAGTAAGTAACCAGGGCAGACACCTAAAGAAGGACACAAGCAATGGGGATGAATTCATGGAAGATCTCAATTACTGGCTCTGAGACAAGACTCATGATAAAATTAGTAATATGCTAAGCTATTGCTTAATAACACTGCTTAAATGCTCTCTGCTAAAGTCATGAGTGGAATATGGAATGGGTCCATTCAGTGGAGTATTACACACGCTCAGATGCAACTGAACAGACATGGACATAGAGTGCTATTTCTTAAGGAACATGCCAGTGCCAGATGCATTAAAGTAATCTTATTTTAAATCCTTATAAATTAAATCTCAGCATACACAGGCCCAAATCAGGTCACTGAAGTTGCATTTTGCATATAAGCCCACTTGTTTCAATGATGACTGCCTCAAAATTATGGTGAGAATTTCCTGAAACATACTATGGTCCAGAAATCTCTAATTCATCATATATGTACAACAGCTGCTTAATACTTCATTGTTGGGGGTAGGTATTGTAGCTCATGGAGTAAAACCACCACGTGCAACATGGTAATGCTGAGTCTGAGTCCTGGCTCTGCTTTCAATCTAGTTTCCAGCGAATGTACATGGAAGAAGGCAGCAAATGATGGGTCAGGTATTGAATCCCTGTTACACATTCGGGAATCCCAGGTTGAATTCCTGGCTCCAGATTTTGACCTGGCCAAGCCCTGGATGTTGCAGGCCAATAAGAAGTGAATCAGCAGAGGGAAGATCTCTCCATCTCTTTTTCTCTACGCTGCTAGCATTTCAAGTAAGTTAAAATGAGCAAATGAATATTAAATCTAAATCTGCTACATAAAAGGGTAATGTGCCTTTCACTGAATAGATAGCATCATTGTATTTCCCTATATCCCCCTTCCTCCCAGATGCAGAAAGAAGAAAAAGAAAACTTGGAAAGAATGCTCTCATCCACTTTCCCCTAATCTTCGAAACTTTCCACCTTAATCAACTATGTAAACATCATCAAAAATAAAATTTTTATTAAATAGAAGCAATAGAACTAAGGAAGGTTTTTATAAGATAATTGCTTTGCATTAATATTTAATAATGCACATTGCATTCACACAGCAGCAAAACTGCAAATGAATGTAAAGTGAATTTAAAGTCAATTAGTGAGATCATAGCCAGGCACAGATTCAAAACATAAAAGAAAGCATATAAGCATATGATGTGGAGCAAATTACAGTAGAAATTATCTTAATATGAATGCTTCCATGACTAGAATGTGATTGCAGAAAGACGAACAGGCAAAAGTGCTAAAACACACCTTACTCACCTGTTTATCATACTTCTTAAAAAAAGATTTATTGATTTTTGTTGGAAAGTTAGATTTCCAGAGAGAAGGGGAGACAGAAAGATTTTCCATTAACTAACTGGTTCACTCCCCAAGTAGCCACAAATCCAGTGCTGAGCTGATCCAAAGCCAGCAGGCAGGAGCCTCAGCGAGGTCTCCCACATGGGCACAGGGATCCAAGGCAATTGGGCCATCCTCTACTGCTTTCCCAGGTCACAAGTAGGGAGCTGGATGGAGCAGCTGGGGTATGAACTAGCATTCAAATTGGATCCTGGCACATGCAAGACAAGGACTTTAGCCTCTAGACTACAGCACTGGGCCAGGTCATATATTTTTTAAACAGATGGTTCACAGCATAACATGTCAAATAATTTTCATAAGTGCAAATGTAAGACTCTGGGAAAAAGAGAAGTGCTCTCCATTCAGTGCCAGTGAAATGGAAAACTCAATATTTTAGCAATCAAAACAGTAAAGGCAAATGGCATTGCTCTAACATTTCAAAGTAAAGAAAGTTTCAAGAAATTTCTCTTTAAATTTATCATATAAATTTACTAGATAATAAAATTAGATTTGGAGCATTAAAAAATGGTTTTTTTTTCCTTTTTTAATTACTTATTTATCTGAAAGAGTCACAGAGAGGAGAAAACAGAAAGATCTGCTATTTCTCTCACCAGATGGCAACAGCCAGGACTGGGCCACGCTGAAGCCAAAAGCCAAACCATCCCAGTCTCCCACGTGGATAACCTGGGCACAAGCATTTGGGCCTTCCTCCACTGCTTCTGCCAGGCTGCTAGCAGAGAGTGGGGTTGTTAGCAGAGCAACCAACGCAGCAATTGGTATCCATATGGGATTCTAAAGCAGGAGTTAGGAATTCTGTTTGTCTCCCACGTGGGTAAGCAGGGGCCCAAGACCACAGTGGACATGACTGGACTTCTGAATTTCTATGGTAAGGTCACACTGATATCTGCTACCCTAATGCAATCGCATACAAGGTGAGAAACATGTGGCCAAATTTTAAAATACATCTTTGTGTTTTTACATATGAATGGCATTTTAATTGCCTAAATAAGGAAAAAAATAAATATTTTGATCACATCAATTTCAAATTTGAATAAGATTATATAGACTTTTTGATGTTACATACGGCTGTAATATAGAAATACTGTAAACTGCAATTTAGTGTCAATTCTGTCAAGTCATCCAAGATTGTAGAAAACCAACCAGACCTGAACCGTCAGGAGGCATGCACCTCACGTTCCTTAGGGTCTGTGCGATTGGCGTTCAGGTCCTCTCCCTGGCTGGAAGGTAGAGCACACCCTGAAAACACACACAGCTCAAAGAGTTGAGGTGCAAAGCAGCAGAAACTTAATACAAAAGCCTATGTACAGAGAAGTCCTTGCTGGGACCACAGAACCTACTGAGTGAGGGCCATTCCAGAGGCTTGCTTTTTGTCTTAAACCCTTCTTCTAGCAATAAGTTAACTTGGAGGCAGCTCCACTCACATGCATCTACAGAGCCATCCGTGGGCCCATGGGAGGCTGCTCCTCCCACACGAACATGGTTAGTCTGACTTTCCACTAGTGGTATTTTTGAAAAATGTCAAAGAGGTGATCGAAAATAGGCCAAGTGGTGAGGTTCTCCCTGGGAAGGTTAGGCCTCCCTCTCCCTGCCCTACTTGGCCACCAACTCATGGGATAGCAAGTCCACTGGGGGCCTTAACTGTTGCCCTTGTCATCTTGCTCGTCGGTTGTCCAGAGCATGAGGTTGTCATGCAGCAGGTGCATGATAAGGGTTGAGTCCTTGAAGGAGTCTTCAGTGAGGGTGTCCAGCTCAGCTATGGCATTGTTGAAGACCATCTTAGCCAGGTGGCATTCCTGCTTGGGTACATTCTGGATCTCATAGTAGAACATGGAGTAGTTGAGGGCCAGGCCCAGGCAGATGGGATGTGTGGGCTGCATGTGCTCCTTGCTGATCTCGTGCGCCTTGCTGTAGGCCTTCTCTGAGGACTTCTCCTGATAGCCTTCTCACCAGTGGCCACCTCAGCCAGGTAGCAGTAATAGTCCTCTTTCATTTTCAGGTAGAATACCTTGTTCTCATACTGGGTTTCGCTGCAGTTCTTGATCAAGTAGTTATTGAGCAGGCTCAGCACACCCTGGCACATGGCCTCTAGCCCCTTCTCGATCTTCTCATGGTACACATGCGCCATCTCAATCTTCTCATTGCCGTCAGAGGACGTCTTCTGCCCGATGCTGCTGACAACCTGCCAGGAGGAGCAGCAGGCCCCGACAACGTGGTTGTAGGCCACAGGTTGGGTTCTTTATTGGACAGCGGCTTCTTTATTGGACAGTGGCTTTTGAGCTTTGTGACATTCTTCATGCCAGGGCCATGTTGTTGTGGCGCTCTGTGTGCAGGGCCAGCTGGACTTTGTGCACCATCTTGGATCAGTAGGAGACCAGAATGCCCTGACAGGCTTTGGAAGGGTTGAGAGGAGAGTGGCTGTGGCTGAAGGGACCGACCCACAAAGCCTGAGGCTGGGGCAGCCGAGGCAGTGAGGAGGAGAGGGAGGAAGAGGAGGAGGAAGAGGAATGAGCTGTGGGCCAATTATATAGACTCTTATTTATACACCAAATGTCTGCAGAGACATTTTTAGTTTTTAGCAACCAAGAATTACACATATTTCACAAATAGAATTTGTTATTTTAAGATACAACATGTTAGAGACTGGATTTTATGAAATTATAAAAGAACAACCTTAGGCCTAAGTGATTTTCACAAATACCTATGATATTTATGAAATTCACTGTTTTTATTAATATTAATTTAATGAATCAAATATAGATTAATATATATTTTGTGCTTGTTAAATAATTCAAATAATTTTAGAATAAAAGAGACTCTCAATCCAAGACGAAGATTGAAGTCACCCCTGCACTCTTAGTTATTTCAACATGAACTGCAATGCACAAGTCACTCTGAGCACACTTAAGGCTGTCCTACTTGTGCTTGTGTGTTGCAGGTCATGGTGAAATCATTTTTCAGATCTGACACATCCATGCCCTGGCTGTGCAGCTGCCTCTGCTCCACCAGCAACTCAGGATGTAAACATATTTGCTTTGCCCTGTGGGTCTCCCACACTAACACCCAGGGCATCACTACCTACCCTGGCACTTCACTTTTTCTGAGATAGTGTTCCTGGCATATTTACCACTCTCCCATAAAAAGGCTCCTGAGATGGTTGCTACACAAAACCAAAGATCCTTTGTATCAATGCCCTTTTTAGCCTCTTCTCATGGTGATGGGCGATAGGCTCTTCCATATTAGAGAAGCGACAGCCATTTTTTATTGAGTGCAACCAGTGTTCTCCTTCTTCCCATGGTCTCTCTCGTAGCCTTCCTGCACAAGTCAGAAGTGTACTTAACACTGAAGAGCATCATATTCCAGAATTAAATTCAGCCTAAAGACTTTGGCAGAAGATACAGTTAGTGGATGTCTTGCGTTACTTCAACATTCTGAAATTCTTAATTTAACATTTAAAAATGACAATCACATTTTCCTGCATGTTCAGGGAAAGGCTTTCATTTGTGAAGATCATTAATTAAGGACAGTGACAGATTCTGAGAGGGTCACTGAAAGCCAGTGTTCATGGCAGTACAGGGTCTGCAGCACCCCGAGGGCTGAAAATACTGTAACAAGCACTAAATAAATGTTAAGAAATTGCCAAGGACCTGTTTCAGGTTCTACAGAGCCATCTCACTTAAACAGCGCTGTACTACGTTCTTATAGTAAAAAATAAATAACAGGAAAAGAGGGTACTTAGTAATCACAGAAAATTCTTATGTGCGCTAAGATTTGAAAATAAAGTAGAAATACCTTCATGCTACTCATTATTGTAAGACTTTGTGGAGAAATGTTATACTTCAAATAGGTCCAAGTATTATACAATAGATTTATACAATTTATACAATTTATGCTTTTATGCAATACACTTATAAAATCATTTTGGTTGAAACAAATGCATATCTGCTCTTTGTATCAATCTGTATACCCTAGGTATGGCTTGAGTGGAAAAAAATATTCTTTAAAAAGTAGATGGCAAACTATAATATGTAGGAATAAGGCAATCGAGAGAAGCAGTAACATATTAAAATATGTCCTAGAGAGTGGGGTCAGTAAATGATATTTGTTCTGTAAAGGTAGGAAGTGAGTAGAGAAAAGAGAAACTATATAAATGCCAGCACAGAAATATGGAAAAGCCAACAGACTTGGAAGGCATAAAGTGAGAAGACAGCTCTGGGTAACCTGTTGTAGGCCCAAACAAGCAAGAAACTTGAGGACCATATGAAAACACTGAGACTTTATTTAAAGTGTATTAAATGTTTTAGTTTAGGCCATGAGAAATGTTTTAGTAAAAAAATTGGCATGATCAGATTTGTGCCTTTGAAAGATACTGTGTTTTCAGATTGTACACACAGGAGAAAATATATTTGGGATGATTAAAAGGCCACTGGCAGAAACTCAAGCAGTAGCTGATTGACATTCAAAGCACAATAGCTGAATTCTTTTTTATTCTTATTTCAGGGCATTGAAAACATGCATTCAACAAAACCTTATCTCCAAAGTCCCTAAGGTTTTATTGATATAATCTAGTAAAAACACCACATCTGGTGTAAGAGCTGCTTTTGGAATTACCGGTCGAGCAAGCATGCAGTGCGACACCATAACTGACCCCAACCTTCTGACTTTGACGGAATCTGTTCAATGAATTAAAAGAACTCATAGTGAAGTTAATTACTTACATTCATTAACAAAGGGTAGAACTAAATTCTGCCATGTTACATCTCATAAGCCATATAATTTTTATTAATCTTGATCAAGGTAGCATCATTTTAGGAACACCTGGCTTTACTTTACATGGATTTAATATGATATGATGCTTTTTTCAGATGCTAAGTATACACGAGGAAACCTGGAAATAACACCAATATCAAGTGTGATCCAGTGAGCCCTTAAAACCAAGGAGACACATACTAGACATTGCATCTGGGTTCTAAAAGCCCCCAGTCTAATTTCCCTAAAAGCGATTTGCCTTGCTAGATTTTTGGATTTGCTTGATATTCACTGCCCTGGAATTCTTTCTGGATTTTCTTTTTTAAGAATAAGACTGCCTATATTATGCTTATTGTGTCATTTTATTTTCAGAAGCACATAACTTGTTGGTTTCACAGGTTCTTCGTTGCAGAGGAATTCTGCTTTAGGGTATTTGTGCTTCAAGTCTTACTGACATCTGATTTAGATGATAGAGGAGACTGTGCATTTCACAGTTGATATGAAAGTCACAATTTGGCGGTTGCTGAACTAGAAAAAAATCTATTTTGCAATAGTAAATCTGAAAGGAACAGGCTCAGGGTGTTATAGATGACATGTCTGTGTTTCCCCAGAATTCATATTTATTTATTTATTTATTTATTTATTACATTGCATTATGTGACACAGTTTTATAGGTACTGGGATTCCCCGCACCCTTCCCATAACCCTCCCCCCATGGTGGATTCCTCCACCTTGCTGCATTACCACAGTTCAAGTTCACATGAGATTCCTTCATTGCAAGCATATACCAAGCATAGAGTCCGGCATCTTATTGTCCAGATAAGTTCAACGGCTTCTTGGGGAGACCATCTCTGGTCTGAAGGTAGAGCTGGCAGAGTATCATCCCGATCAATTAAAAGCCCCAACATAACATCAGCAACAATTTATAACGTTATGGAATTAATTCACATAGTATTGAGTAACCAATATGTTTAAAAAATGCAAGTTTTTTACTATATCCTGTGACTTCTTCATTGACATTTCAATTTTAGTTTATATACCACCAGGTCCTACCAGTGGATAAGTCCTCCAGGGGGTAATTGTATAATGAGGGGGGAGGCCTCAGGAAGGAGGTGAGTGCCATTCCAACAGAAGCTCCAAGAGAGCTCCCCACCCTCCTTTCCACCAAATGAAGAAGACACAGGGAAGCAGGGAGTTTGCAACCTTAGTCAACCCTGATTACGCTGGTCTCCTGCTATCACTGCTTGGCTTCATCACTGGGATAAATTGGTAATCACAATTTATAATCCATCCGTGTGTGGTAACATGTTACAGCAGCCCAAACTAAGGCAACCATAATGTCTGCTGAGTCTTTTCCTGACTTTGATAGTTTCTCAGATGTTACTTTCTTGGGATTTTGCCTTTTTTTTTTTTTTTACTTTTTGTTTATATAAAGGCAATAAAGTTCACATCTTTCTATGTATAGTTTATAGCCATAATAATATGTCCCAACTCATACCTTCACTTAATTTGATAAGTTGACTTTTTCTTGAACTTCATTTTAATGACCTTGATGGCTTTTAAGATTATTTATCATGTACTGTGTAGACTTGTCCTCCATTGGAATCTATCTGCATGGTGCTTAATAATTAGACTTTTGTATGGCTTTGTGGGGGGAAAACAAGCCAGAAGATTAAGTTGTTATTTCAGCACATTATACCTAAGTTTTTTGTTATCAACATATCATTACTGACTATAAGCTTGATGACCTTACGTAAGGTCATATTTGTTAGGCTTTTCTATTATAAGCGAAGCCCACTCACTACTCCTCACATTGCTTTTGTTGGAAAGAGGTAATTTATGCATAGCCTATTCTTAAGGTTTAAGCAACTACATGCCATCTTCTAGAAGTAGAATATTTGCACATATACTTTTGAATTATTTTATATTACACAGTTTCTCCATTTTCATTTTTATGCAGTAATTTAGGCATTATGGGCTCATTCACATTGATTTTATACTTATACATCTTATTGTAAACTTTTATATCAGAAAAGCAATTATCTAATGAAAAGGAAGTCTGGCTAGTTTTATCACTACACTCTAGTTTCCCTCTCATTAGTTATTCCCTTAAAACCAGTACATAAGGCATGGCTGAACTATGTGTTACTACATCAGCAGACTGGTGCATTAACTGATACCCAGCCACAGCACTGAAGAGTTTACTTTTCCCCTGCCCCAACACATGTTTCTCTTTCTCAATGCCCCTGAATCTCTCCTGCTACACAGTGAGGAAAAAACCTAAATTACTATTTGGATGCAATTTTATGGTTACAGCTTGCCATAAATATGTTAATCAAGCCACACATAAATATTTTGTTATCATTCAGCAATGTGTGTATTGTTCCTCCCAAAATAAAATATTTCCAAAGTTAATATTTTAGAGAGACTTATTACATAATATTCAAAAAGTTGTTAAGCAGCTTATTGTTATTATTTGCCTTGTTTTTAGCTAAGAAAGCTAAGGTACCATGGAATTTTCCTATGTTCCTGAGTCACACAAATTTAGCTGATGGAGACAGGATTCATATCAGGCAGTTTAATCCAGACCTAAGGCTATGGACTAAGCTGATTTTGTGGGAACTTGGGATGAATTTAACTTGGACAGAATTTAGAAATATATAGGAATTTAAAATTTCACTTTCAGATGCATTCAGTATAAAAAGGTAGTCACATAAAAAGTAAAAATACATTATACTTCCTGGAAATTTGAAATTAAAGTTAAGAGATCTCTTTGTAACAGTAAATGAACTGATTTCTATTATTCAAGATGCTCAAGTGCTTATTTCATTTTGAAATTATGCCATGGGTATTTGTCAAAATAAACCAGAAAGTGAAACAAGAGGAGTCTAAGGCCCTTCGAACTTCGGCAATTATACAATAGTTTCATAGTACAATCTTACAATAAAACAAAGTGTGCTAATAGAAAATGCAAAATTTTTAGTGTCAGAAATAGATTTACATTTCATACAGCATTTCATCAACTTCATGATATTTACCAAGAACATCAAAGCAATTATGAAATAAAGGAAATGTTGGTTTCATTTTCTTGTAACAACTTACAGAATTAATTGGAGTGTTTGTTTTCTGCATCCAGTCATTATGATACACTTTGATTATACATCCTGCATTTTTCCCTTAGGTTCCAAGTCTCATAATTAAAACAAAATGTTTCTTCATGTAAGACTTTTATGTTCACTAGACAGGACTTCTATCATTGATATTCAACCATGATTTTTCTCCATAGACTTATGGATTTATAATATTAAGTCCAGTTTGGAGAAGCAAATGCTGTTGTCATCATAGATAACACCTTAACTTACTTCTGAATATTTTAAATGAACTTAATCTTAACTTTCCACCTCCTATCTAAAAAATTAATCTTTTTGAGTTGATTATAAGTGAGGGAAACTAGTTTTTAGATGATCCAGTATAACTCTTTTTTAAAAGGATTATTTATTTATTTATTTACTTACTTACTTATTTTGGAAAGGCAGATCAGATTTATGGAGAAAAGCAGAGACAGAAAAAAAGATCTGTCCACTGGATCACTCCCCAAATGGCTGTACTGGCCAGAGCTGAGCTGAAACCAAGCCAGGAGCCAGAAACTTCTTCTGTGTCTTCCACACAGGTACAACAGGGTCCCAAAGTTTTGGATCACTCTCAACTGCCTTCCCAGGCCATAAGCCAAGAGCTGGGTGGGACGTGGAGCAGCTGGGACTCAATATGGCATCCATATGTGATCCCAGCACTTGAAAACTGAGGATTTAGCCACTGAGCCATCATGCCAGGTTCCCTATATGACTCTTTTATTTTTAATTTTACTACTTTTTATTATTGTCATTTTATGATACAGTTCCATAAGCCCTGAGGTTTCCCTTATCCCCTCCACAATTCCCTTCCCCCTCACTGAATTCCCCTATATTTGTATGAAGTGTAGTTCTTCATACAAAACCATATGTCCATGATTGCGGACATGGACAATGGCAGAGAGTCCAGCTTCCTATTGTCACGATATAGTTAACAGTTTCACTAGGAGTCCAACTTTGTCTGGAAGTAGAGATGCATAATGCATTGTATCCTCACATTTGGATATAATAATCTCCACTACACAGTTACTATACATCCCCTTAAATGAAAAGCCATAATACAAAATCAACAACAGGAAGAAAAATAGAAATTTACAATACCATGAAGTTAAATAACATGCTACTAGATATGATAGTCTCCAGTACACAGTTACTATACATCCCCAACATGACTCTTATATAATCATTTTCAACGGAGGACACACACACACACACACACACACACACACACACACACACACAATTATGGGCTAAGTGGACAGTGATTGCTTCTATGGCTTTCTTATATTCTGTATTTTTTTCTGCTTTTAATTGAAACAATACTGTAATACTATTATAAAACTCCACTTTAACTGCATGAACTAGCTTGGAGTCTTACATCAGAACTGAGGGATACATAGATTGCTGGAAAATAAATGATTTATAGACTGGAATTTTGATAGAACTGACAAAATTTCCTCCATAAAATCCTGTTTGTTGTAAATGTCTATGGACAAACTTTCACTTTTTGCATGATATATAAAAACACTCAGATACCTTATATAAGAGAATGGATTAAACAAGGACCCAGAGGATTCACACATATGCATCCCTGATGAAAGAATATATAGCTTATATAATATAATAGTTCCTATCGTTGCTCATATAACTTACATGATAGAGGAGATAAAGCATGTGAAGGTGAACCAGTGTATGCAAGTTGTACACTATTTTTCTGAAAATTACAGATAATAGGAATTTATTAATATTGAATAACACAAATAATATTGAAACCAAATATAATCCATGAAAAACAAGACCAGATAATTTTTAAAGATCTCAAAGAACGAATAGAAATTGAAAATGTAATTCAAATTAAAAACATTTTCCTGCTGTTAAACAATATACAACATTACTAAAGAGATAAAAAGTGAGATGGAAGTTAAAAATTTTAAATTTGGTCTAGTATGATGGCTCAATTGGTTAATCCTCCCCTCGTAAGCACAAGGATCACATATGAGTGATATTCATGTCCAGTTCATGTCCCAGCTTTTCCATTTCTCACAAAGCTCCCTGCTTGTGGCCGGGGAAGGTGAACAGAATAGAAAACCTAATCTTCAATCAGACAACTGAAAACAATGCAAGGAAGATCTTTGGTCTCTGGGTTGTTTCCACGTCTTCGCTATTGTAGATTGTATTGCTATAAATACAGAGTTGCAGGTCATTTTTCCATATGCAGATTTTGCTTTCTTTGTATATATTCCCAGGAGTGGGATAGCTGGGTCATACAGTAGATCAATTTTCAGTTTTCTGAGCACTCTCCATACTGACTTCCATAGTGACTGCACTAGGCTATATTCTCACCAGAGCTGAAGTACGGTACATTTCCCCCCCGACATCCATGCCAACAGGCATTGTTAGTAGAGTTCTGAATGTAAGTCAATCTCACTGGAGTTTGGTGGAATCTCACTGTGGTTTTTATTTGTATTTCTCTAAAGCAAAGAAGCCTCAGCATTTTTCATTGATATTTGATATGTGTTCTATTGATAGTTGAATGTGTTCTTTTGAAAAATACCTGCTCATTTCATTCACCCATTTATCCACAGAGTTGTTTGTTTTGCTGGCACTGGGTTTCTGAAGCTCTTTGTAATGCTGGATACTAGTCTCCTGTTTTGTAGTATGCAAAGATTTCTTAGATTCTCTCACTTCTTCACTTTGCTGTCTGCATTACATTTCAGAACTACTCATCCCACCATTCATGGCTATTCTCATTCCCAGAATTTCATTGTTCCTTTGCTTGTGGTTTTGTGTCTCCTGTACTGCACTAATTATTTTCAATTGAGGTACAAATTTAGAATATACCTTCTGCATTTTTCTGTCCACCTTTTGGGATGTGAATTCATCAGCAAAGCAAACTAAGAACTGTTACATACTCTGATTTTAGTCCATCTAGACTTCCAGTAGATGTCCAGAAATTCCCTTTTTTTGCCTCTGCCAGTTCTGTAATTTGTCTCAGGAACACATCAGCCATTTATACCATCTGTTAGTCTGTCACCTTCAGATGTAAGAATTACAAAGAGGCAGCATTTATGTATTTGGTTCTGAGATATTAATAACATTGCTTCAATGCCTCTCTATTTTTACATTCTCACAAGTGTTCCTAGTTCAAAGTCATTTTTAATTATTGATGGGAATGGCATACAGCAAGATTTTTTGATACATGTACACATTATGGAATGGCCAACTTATAGTAATTAACATATGTAGCATTACACATGTTTGTCATTGTTTTAGTGGACAGAATATTTAAAATATGCCTTCAACAATTTTTTTACTAAAAAAGTCGTCATTAACTATTATTACATGCACAAGAGATTTATTTTTTTTAAAGATTTATTTATTTATTGGAAAGTCAGATATACAGAGAGGAGGAGAGACACAGAGGAAGATCTTCTGTCCTATGATTCACTCCCCAAGTGAGCGCAACAGCTGATGCTATGCCGGTCCGAAGACAGGAGCCAGAAACTTCTTTCCAGGTCCCCCACACAGGTGTAGGGTCCCAAGGCTTTGGGTCATCCTTGACTGTTTTCACAGGCCACAAGTAGGGAGCTGGATGGGAAGTGGAGCTGCCGGGATTAGAACCGGCGTCCACATGGGATCCCTGGTGCGTTCAAGGCGAGGACATTAGTGTAGGATGTTAGTAGTCTTTATTTGCCAAGCTTGGTGATAACAGCTCCTGCTACACTCTAGGAACTACCACATCACATGGTTGAAGCCAGGGGTTTTTAAGCTCTCATTAACACGCAGCAGCCAGGGATTTCAAATCAACTCAGGTGTTACAAATCAATCACATCTTAAGCCAATCAGGTATAGAAACAGATAGCTGTGTTCAGCCACTGATTTAGCCAAGCTCAAAACCTAGTATTGCCCTGAGGTTCTATTAGCCAGCTCCACCCTGCTATATTCCCCACTGGAGTTTCAACACTTGAGTCAAAAGATGGACTTAATCTCATATCCAGGGTCACACTATCTGATTTATACCCTCTTTCTACTTAATAAGGAAGTTTAGGATTTAAGCTTGCCAGCAATATTTTACAAAGTTTTGGAAGTCTTATGATAGGCCCACTGAGGTAGGGGACTTAAATAGGTCTTTACTCGCTTTCATTGACTCATAAAGCTTGCCTCAAATTCTCTCCAATGTATACACAATCTTATTCCCTGTATTTTCCCAGATCCCACATTGCTCTCAACCAATATGAATAATCAAATCATAAACCATCCTGAACACTGGCAGGGGTCATGGTGGTTAAATTACTAATATTTGCATGCTGTAGCTTCCACTCATACAGCATAAAAGCATTATGAGAGAGAATGGAGTGCTACCTTTAAGGGACCTCCTGTGTGTTTGAACATTTTTCTTTTGGTTCAGCTGTGGCCTCTTTAGCTGGGACGATGAATCCAGAATTTGACTGGTTTCTTGTGGCTGTTGGGGAGTGCTCAGGATCAGCAAGTAATGTCCTTTCCAGGGAGGTTCTCGGATTCACAGGTCTTTTAATCTAGATGATGTCTTCAGGCTGGTATGCAGAGGTGGTGGCTCTGTCAGTGTCCATTGCTGGCTGCGAGAGTCAGAGCTGGGGACAGGCTTTCTGACAGAACTGCTGCACCACCTGCAGAGGCCTATTGGGTCCTAAGTTGCACCTTTGGTCTGGTCTAGTCTGTCGAACAGCACTAAGCCAGGGAAGGCTGCAACCAGCACTTTGGGAGGACCCACTGGTGCTACAGCTATCTCCTTGGCTACTATATCAGCATGGTGGTTGCCTTTAGTCTGGGTGACTTAAATATTCACATTCAGGCTCCCCAAAGGGATCTGGGGAAAGGGGGCTGAATCTCGAGCTAGCAGAAGTGAACCAGCTATAAACAGTTGTTCTCATATTCATCAGCTAATTTTAGATGACAATGCTCAGATATTACAACATTTTGAATCAATTTACCTAGTACTAATCCTTACTTCTTACATAAAAGAGATCAAAGAGCCTCATCAGTACCTCACTGTGATTGCTATATGCAGATTCTAGCACTGGGCTTTATCTAGGTTGCATGTCTTGAAATGGGAACCCTCACTAGAGGGAACAGATCAACAATCATACAAAAAAAAACCCTTCCTTCATAACATCTTGGTTTTAATCAGTTTGGTTTAGGGCAAACACCAGTGACTTTATATTGAATGTCATGTCCTCTTTATAAGAGATCTATTTTCAAAAATCAAAGTTGATCAATCATGTTGATGTTCCATTTATCCCTCATTACCAAGTTAGGTTTGACCCAGTTGTTGATCTAGTCCAATGTTTGGAAATATTTGATGACAAAGTGTCAGTGTGAAACACCCTTTTAAGGGCACATTTAGCAAAAAAAAAAAAAAAAAATTAGAAGTAATGGTACTATGCTAACCTCACCTGATGCTTATTTTCAACTATTCTGCACATGAGTTACCATCTCAGAGTGCTGGCAGCATTACCTTGCTGGGAATCGCACTTTTGTATAATTTTCTGCCAGGAAATCAACAGATACAAAGCTCAAAATCAACATAAACACAATAAATCAAGCTTGACTAACTTTAGCACATGTTTACATCTGGTTCTCAAGCTTCCAAAGGTTGGCCAATTCTGCCAAGCCATTACCAACAGCAAGATTGATCAGATTAACATGCTTCCTTGCTAAGGAAGCACTGACTCAAATAAACAGGAGCACAATTTTAGGAAGGATGCAGTCCCCCGAATAACATTCTAGCTAGTCCAAAACTATAGTGATATTCAATGCTTACATTTACTGTAGCCATATGCACAGGTCTCTGTAACTTTCAGATCGTTGAAAGCCAGTACAATGCTGGTTACAGGTGTGAGGGATGAACATACAATTTGCAGTAAGAAACACCACACAACATTATGGAAACAGGTGTACTACAGTTTGCCTCATGACTATTTGTGTTAAGTACACACAACTGTAGATCCCAGAGGCAAAATGGCAATCAAAGGTACACACACAGTTTTGAATTACAATGCTGTACAATGTCATTAGGCAAAGCCAGATTACTGTATGCAGTGTGCTCTTCAGGTGTCACAAAATAAGACAACATAATTTAACGTCTTCACAATACTTTGCATAAAACTCAAATGGCAAAATCAGTTATTTCCTTTACCACAAGATCTAGCTTTCAGATTATCACTTTGAGACACCCAGAGGCCCAGCAGGAAATCTCAAAGTCAGAAGAACCAAACTTGTCAAATCCACCAAGAGATCTTATCCAAAAGCATCCTTTACTCCTAAAATTTAGCTCTTCATAAACAATCAGATTTTGTCAACTTCATCTTATTATCTTTTCACATAGATATCAACCAATTAAGATTCTCAAGCCTTCTGTAAGTATTGTACAAATAACCCAAAAATATCCCTTGTGTCAATTTCTTTATGCTAGTGCTGGGTAGGAAACTAAGAGTTTGCAATCTGAAATAATCCTTCTGTCCTCATTCAATTTCAAGCAGCACAGAAACAAAACAAAGCTAGGAAAACAGCACCTTTTAACTGTACAAAGATGACTTAGCAAACACATCAGACAAGCACATCTACCCTTTAAAAATAATATTCTTTGCTACAACTTGCAAGATACCCCAACAAGACTGTTATAAAGAGCTCTGATGAACATTTGTTATCTCAGCACTGGACCTGTTGAACCAAACAGTTTTAACAAAAGGACAGACATCAAGACAGGGAAGCTAGAAACCTGAGGACGCAATCCTTATGGGCCATGTTGATATCTCACATGGAGTCTGACTCAAGACATTATCCTGTTTCCACCCTTCTGAAGTGTCCCAGATGAGTACTCAAAACAGAAACAGAGGGTGAGATATAGACTCACCTATGACTGGTCTCCAGATGCCTCCTCCTCAGAAAGGTCATTGTGAATGCCGTGAGCCACGAAGCCAGGATCAACTGCCGGGGCTGTGTGAAGTATTTCACGTGAGCTCTCCAGACCAGCAAGCCAGGTTCTGGAGCACAGGAAGGCTACTGCCCAGTGATTGGGAACCTCAATCTCACTAGGGCCTCCACAGTGAGAGAAATCACTTCATTTTCACTTGAAAATATTTCTCATTCTCATTTCATTGAACATTTTCTCCTCTGTGGCACCTTTAATGCACCAAGCCTTGTATTTATTAGAAAGCTGGAGAGCCAGAGTTCCTTTCCTCTTCATGCCTGAATCATCTACCTCCATTCTTCCTGTGTTTGACACAAGTATTTACAAATCTACAAGAGTAGGATGTTAGTAGTCTTTATTTGCCAAGCTTGGTGATAACAGCTCCTGCTACACTCTAGGAACTACCACATCACATGGTTGAAGCCAGGGGTTTTTAAGCTCTCATTAACACGCAGCAGCCAGGGATTTCAAATCAACTCAGGTGTTACAAATCAATCACATCTTAAGCCAATCAGGTATAGAAACAGATAGCTGTGTTCAGCCACTGATTTAGCCAAGCTCAAAACCTAGTATTGCCCTGAGGTTCTATTAGCCAGCTGCACCCTGCTACAGTATTTCCTTTGAGTCTTTTTTGAGTTTCTGCCATTCTAGTTTTTACTCCACTGTACCAGAGGAGTCATGGTTGAAAGAATTTTTACTCAAGGAACAAAACAACATGTGTGTGTACACACACACACACACACATATACATACACATATATACATACATATACATGCATGTATATTTTACAACTGTAGCTAGAGGGCAAGTGATAATAGTTTTCAATATTTATTTTTCTCATAAAATGCAACAATTCCTCCATATCAAAGTTCTAAAGTAAAATAAGGTAGTGTATTTAAGGTGGAAAGGTGACGTACTATAGAAGTCCTTGGTTTTTACAATGTAGTTTTGCTTCATTCGTTCGTTATTAATGTTTTGAAAGTATATGTTAACTTCTGCCTTATTTCTTTTCATTCCAGGTTATGCAGGTAATAAGAACCTTGTTACTTCCTCACTTACAAATTTTTACCTGAAAAGATACTATTGGAAGACATTTTTTTCAGTAAAACTGATAATATATATATATAAATGTGTATATATGTGTATATATATGTACATAAATAATTGAAAGTATATTATTCCATGGAGCATGAAAATCTCACATATTTTCCAAAGACTAAACTAAAATCAACGAGTCAGATATGTGGTGTTTATGATTGCTTGGGGTGCCCAGAGTTTCAGCACTGCTGCTGATTTTAGCCTCTGGCTTATGTGCATCTGGGAAAGCACCAGGAAATGGCCCAAGTAGTTAGCTCCTTGACACCCAGATGGGAAACTGGGATTAAACTTCAGCCTATTGACTTCAACTTTACCCTACCCTGGCTACTGAAGGCATTTGAGGAGAGAAACTGCACATCTGTCTCTGCCATTCAATGAACTTGGCGTATGATCTAGGAGTTCCAATTAAAAGGTAGTATTTGAAAGGTTAATGATTATTTGAAATGCAGAGCAACAGACTGAGAGGACCTTTAATCCACATGTTTATTCCACAAATATCCACAATATTTGAAAAAGGACCATATTGATACCAAGAGAGAGCAGCCACATCCAATATCCTGCTTCCTTCTAAGATGTGCTTTAGTGGGACGAGAACCAAAAACAGAATGTAGACTCAGCCACAGGCACTGCAATGAACAATTACAAGTGGCAGCTTACCTCACGGCCATACAACACCTGCCCCTTGCAGGTTAGTTTTTAAGGATAAGAGGAGCTCCTGTGTTGTGGTCAGCAACCATTATACCTTAATCAGCATTTACAGGTGAACAAAAACTTGGATCCTGAAATGTACAAAGGGAAGACCATACACCAAGGATAATCTCCAATAATGCTGAAGGAATTTATTTATAACAAATAAGTGATTTTATATGAATTGGTGTTTCTAACAATTTATCAAAGGATTGAAGGGAACTAGTTACATCCCTTTTGTTCTTCTACCATCTGCCTTGTGGAACCATAGCAACAAAGTCCTGTCCTGGAAGCAGAAAAAACAGATCCTCACCAGACACAGAACATTCTGTCATCTTAGTCCTGGACTTTGAACTTCCAAAACTATCATTGTGGTGCAGCAAGTTAAAGCAGCTGATTACAATGACATTATCCTATATGGGAGAACAGGTTCAAATCTCAACTCTTCCACACATCATTCAGTTCCTTGTTAATGTGCAGTGCCATCCATTAGGGAGACTAGGATGGAATTCTTGGCTCCTGGCTTCCACTTGGCCCATCCCTAGCTATTACAGCCATAGGAGGAGTGGATCAAAAGTTGTAAGGATGAATCTATCTTTCTTTTCTCCATAGACAAATGAAACATAAAAATAGATATAGGCAATGAGATATTTTCTTCCTATTTCTCTGTCACACTTAGTAAGTAAATACATAAACAACAACAAAATTTTTAAAAGAAAATAAACTGATCTTCATAATTACTAGCAACACATATTATGCTTAAGGAAGCATAACCTAGGTGGGCAGTACTATGGCTTAGTGGATAAATCTGTGGACTGTGGTGTGGGCATCCTGCATGGGCGCAAGTTCAAGACCCTGCTACTCTACTTTGAACCATCTCCCTGCTTATGACCTGGGAAAGCAATAAAGGATGTGTCCCTGTGCCCACATGGGAGTCCAGAAAGAAGCTCCTGGCCCCTGTTTTTTTTTTTTAAAGATTTATTTATCTTTATTGGAAAGGTGGACATACAGAGGAGGAGAGACAGAGAGAAAGATCTTCCATCCAATGGTTCACTCCCCAAGTGACCACAACAGCTGGAGCTGAGCCAATCCGAAGCCAGGAGCCAGGAGCTCCTCTGGGTCTCCTATGCAGGTGCAGGGTCCCAAGGCCTTGGGCCATTCTCGACTGCTTTCCCAGGCCACAAACAGGGAGCTGGATGGGAAGTGGGGCTGCCAGGATTAGAACCAGCGACCATATGGGATCCCGGTGCATGCAAGGCGAGGACTTTAACCATTACGCTATCGCTCCAGGCTCAGCCCCTGGTTTTGACCATACCCAGTCACTGCAGTTGTAGCCATGTTGGGGAGTGAATCAGTAGATGGAAGTCTCTCTTCTCTCTCTCTAATTCTCCCATTCAAATAAATAAATATCTTATTTTTAAAGAGAAGCGTAAACTAACAAAAGATTTGAAATTGACTCAATGTACAGTTTCTCTACATAATCTTTACATTCTTCCTTTTTAATCGTTTTTTATATTTTAAAAATATATTTCATAATACACATGCCACTTTCTATAATCAAGCATAAATCAAAAAATGTTATTTTTACAATGGCTTTCTGACACTTTCTCAAGCTGTCTCCCTCCAGTTGTCAAAGAACAATCATTTTCCAAATACCAGGAAATTAACAGCAATTACCACCAGCTGGCTACTGCTAGGAGTTGTCACCAGACTGTAATCCACTCAGTAGGAGATAGAAAATCTTGAAGGGATAAGGTTGATGATTAACTGACTTGGAAAATTCGCATGCATAATACCATACATTCAAGCAACTTCCTCCATAAACACTGGACATTATTCAGAATATCACTTTCTAAGGGTATCAGCAGCATCAGCCCTTTAAAATACACTGTAGATAATACACTTTGCAGGGCAAGAATCGAATTCGTTTGAAACGAGTTAAAATAAAAAACAATTAAGCTGCTTATTGGCTAAAGAATAAAATAGCGTTTGTGTATAAATTATTTTATCAGCCTTGGGCTCAACTGCACAAAAGACTACACTAGAATGTATACCAGCTTACCAATAATAAAGAATATTCTGAATTCTCTACAATCCAGGCAGATCAGCTGACATGCATTAATTAACAACATGGTGTCAAGATACTCATTTGGAGGTTTCAAGTAGATGTGGCAAGTTATTTTTCCTCTTGAAGTCTCATCAAATAAACACAAGATATAGGGGAGGTGAAAAATCAAAATTAGGAAAAGTACTTCTCTTTGTGTGCTAGCATTGCTCATATTTCCATGCAGAATTTCAGACTTAACCACAATTGTTAGAAGCAGCCCCACAGCTGTTCCTACCATGAAGGCACAAGTTAGCACCACAAAACTGTTACCATGGAGAAGCAGGCAAAACTCCTCAGGTAAAGCTGTATTACAGAAATGGTTCTCAAAGTGATATCTGGACCAACAGCTTCAACCTCACCTAAGAATTTGTTCAAAATTGAAAAAGCAGGGATCCAACTTGTTCTACAGAATCAATTTCTAGGGGAGAGGCCAACAATCTGTTATAAGATCATCTCTACTTAAAATGAGTTAATCCCAGCATTCTACAATGTAGAAGGTTAAGTACCATCAATCATCACTTATTGTGATTTCAAAATAACAAAATAGAAGAGTTTGATAGTTCCCAACATGAAAGAAATGATATAAGCTGAGGAGATAGCAATGCCATTAATTATCTTGATTTAATTATCAGGTATAATATGAATGCATCAAATTATCATACTGAACACCATAAACATGCACATATGTATGTATTTTCTTCAAACAAGCATCTCTACAACATTTGGATTCAAAAATTTCCCATGTAAATGAAAGAGAGAGGGAGAGAGAAAAAGAACAGGAAGCTAAAATATACATGTGTATTTGCTGTCTACATGCTATCCAATAAAATAACAGTTCGTATTACAGTGAAGGGTGAAGCATGAAGCATGCTGTGAACAAAGCTGACAGGGCTGTACTGTGTCAAACTCCCTCCATCAGATGGAAATTTTCAACACATGGAAGAAGCATTCTACTACTAGTTTTCTTAATTCACTGAGTTTAAATAGAAAGTCTATGCTTAAAAGGGGGGTTATTAGATCCCTTTAGCAGTTATTACAAGAAGGTCATGACAATTTAGTTCCTTCATAAAATCTCTTCACTCCTCATCAGTCTTTACTTTAGAACCTTTCTGGACTGGACAGTATAGATTTTCCTTGTCAAGTTTTCTGATATGATTTAGAAAAAGAATTAAACCGGATGAGGACAACTTTAGAATTATGAGTGATATTTCCAAGATGAAAAGTTAAGGAATAGCAGTAATCATTGTAAAATGCACAATGCTATTTACAGACATTTGTCCCATCCCCGGACTTTATTTACTTCCTCCCCCAATTCCCTACCCCCCACTGACTTCCCCTATATTATTGAAATAATATCGTCCTTCATAAGCTGTCATAAGTTCATCATTTTGCTATTTAAGTGTATCCTGACATTGCAGGGATAGCCAATGGCAGAGTCCTTTTAATTACCAAGGAGAAAAATCTTCCTCCTTAGCACTATAACTTTTTCAATATTGTATAACTAAGAGTTATCTAAAATTCCTGCTGCAAAGCATCCCAGTGAGGGCTGAACAATAACTTGAAAAATTTCAGCTAATGCACAACTTGGGCAACCGCTGTCTTTTCTTAAGCAGAGAAATGATCTGTGGCACAAAATGTTTTTAAGATTCCAATAATTTCTTTGATGAGTGAAATTTTAAAATCTGCGTTTATTTACAAAAGTATACTAAGCTATGCAATGTCTTAAAGACACAGAACCATCACAAGTTCAATCCTGTCATTTTCTCCTTATGTACAAATTAATTACCATGGAGGATTGGTCATATCCTAGTAGTCCAGGAACTAATTTCAGGGGCATTTTGTACCTACAGGCAACACTGTGTTTCTCATTATTTCTCTATTTCTTAAATTATAACCACTCATATTGTCTAGCATACACTAACTAAGCTTTTACAAATAAGATTAAATATCAAGTTAGAATTGACCAATACAGTATGCCAGCAAAGGTTTCAAATGCTGCACCAAATTTGTTCTCATGGCAAGTGATCAGTTGTCACTGATATTTTTGTAAAGATTGTCAAAAGTAAAGAAAAAAAATGGAAAAAAATAGATTGGGCAAATACCACAGCCAAAAAAAATTTATTTTCGTTGTTGAGTGACACATAAAAATTGCATATACTTTGCACAATGTGATGTTTTAGGATATGTATAAATAATATGGTCTTTAATCAAGCTAAATAAATCTCCACAGACTTTTACATTTCATTATGGGGAAAACATTCAAAACCATTTGTTCCAGTTTCTTTTTGTTTGAGCAGTTTTAAAGAACTAGATCTTATGTTTATCCTTTTGGAATCTACTTTTCCAACTTAGTGTCAAGGCATTGTAGTTCTGTACTTAGAGGCATCTTAGTGTTCTTATAAGAAAATACCTCTTCCATTTGGCTCAAATGCAGTGGTGAGTATTAAATCCTAGGAAAACATGATCCTGCTGAATTTCACAGTTTTTTAGTATGTAAACAGATTTCCTACGTATATTGCTAAACTGAACACAACTCCATTATCATTTGCCTTTCTTATTTAAATACTCATAAATTGTCAGAGCTCTTTTATTTCCAATGCATAAAAGTATTACGTTCAGTATTTGAAATGTTCCTCTTCAGTAGATTCTCAACTTCAAACACACACATACATAGCCATACACAATTACCGACATAATTATAACTATGTGATGGTTTGCAATGTTGATAAAATATTTTTCTTTCCTAATGAAGTACTAACAATATAATAGAGCACACTGTCTATGAACATTTGATAAATACTGACTACACAGACAGCACTGAAATACTTAAAACAAATAATTGAATAGAATGATTAGTTAATTATGTATGTTGGCCAAATTTTGAAGCTTAAAAACCTGTTCTTGTTGCTGTGACATATTCTAAACATTTGTACTTATGTTTATGATTTACCACAATACACAGACGGTAAACAAAAGAAATTAACACTTAAAGCAAATATATATTATTCTAAACTGAAAATTGACATTTTTACTTGTTACCATAAAAATGCACCCGCTAGAACTAATGTTAGCTGATTATGAAAGAAAACTCAAAAGCAGCTTTTGAAAAGACATAAAAAGTACCAATTACAACAATATTAACAAACTGAGCATCATTTAAAAGTTTCTGCCCATGAGGATTCACCACTAAAATATCTGCAGAACCCCAAGTTATGAAAAAATGCTTATGATATTTGTAACAAAATTGGTTTATTTGTCTTTAAACTACACCACAACCCCTAAAGCAAGTTTGTTGTCAGCCCAGGGTCTTCCATGTACTAGCGGGTGCTGCAGCCCAGTCTGGCACAGCATTCACCAGCAGGTGCTGCAGCTTTGCTCTGCCTGGCATGCCTCCAGTACCAGCTCATGCTGGGAGGTGCTGCAGTCTACCCCAGCCCTGCCAGTCCCCAGTTCCCACCCTAATGTGAAGTAGCAAGTATTCTGTCCCAACCTGGTCTAACCTGCACTGAATGCTGACTCTTGCCCCTGCCAGGACCCTGCCTGCCTGCCTGGGACTTATACATGCTCACATACAGGTCCCCAGTCTGCCAGCATGCAGGCATCTGTCCCCCTCAACGTATCTTTTAAAAAAATAGAATAGGCAACTATGCTGGCACACTGGTATAGTTATGGCTTGTTTCTATACATTGTTGTAATCACTGTGCTATGTTGGAGATAAAACAGTAAGTTAAAGATTCTCACTGTCCCCAGAAAGTTTATCATTCATGGGGGACGTAATCAAAACTGCTCACAGGAATCACTCCTACAATCAAGCAATGAATAGGAGCATAGATGTGGGTCCCTCTGTCCATGTCGTGTGAGGACATGGGTCCCAGGGAGGGAGGGGTGTTTTACAGAAGCATCTGCATACACAAAAGCAAACAGACAAGAGCTGAAAATGTCTCAGAGGTAACTCAACTGTCCAGTAAAAAATAAGCTCATCATCTCTCCAACCCACATGTCAATAAAGGCACCAAAACTCTACAAGTCAGAAATGAAGGCATCATCTTTAATCCTTTGTCATCCTTCATTGCTTCCTATGACAAGACATGAAGAATAAATACATCATAATGTCTCCACTCAGAACACTCTTTGCCACCATCATAGTCCAAGCTACCATTATCTCTTTGCCAGGTTACTGTAATAACCTTAGAGCTTATTTACTTTCATAACATCATTCTCCTACTCTCCTCTGCTTCCTAATCAATTATCTATACACTAAACAGAAATGTTTCCTTAAAGTGCCAATATGAGCATGGCATTTTCCTCCTTAGAAACCTTTAATGCGTTCCCATAATGTATACCTTAACAAGGCTGCAGCTTTTCTGAACTCCAAACAGTATGCATGCCACCAACTTACCAGTTCTTGCTCTCCATGGCATAACATCATATCAGTCTCATGTGGATTAGATATCCAGATTATCTCTTATCTTGGAGCCTTTGTAGAAGCTGTTTTCTGTGCTTTGAACTCTCTCTCCTCATTCTGCCTCACCATTATCATCACACAACTGCTCAGGTTCCGACATCGTTTTAGGTTGGGTGCTCCACAGTAGAGGAAAGACATGGTGGGAGTAATCTACTCCAATGAATGCAATATAGGATATCCTTCTGACAAAGAATGTTCAAATATCAAAACTATTCAAAAGCTGGTCTTATTTGTACTAAAACCATGCTCTAACAATTATAAACAAGCTGTGTAACAAACCACCTTTCCCAACCAGGGCAGATCATTCACAATTAAACCACACCATTCTTCATACACCACTACCTTTAAGTATCAGCCTTCAGGCTAATTTCTCAAGAAAATCATCCAGGATTCTAGAGATTAGCTTCAATCTATGATCCTATGTCCAGCAGAACTTCCTGCAAGAATGAGAATATTATTTATCTGTGTGGTCCAATTAGAGTACTAAGGGTTGTCATTTGACACAGTTCTGAAGATGCTGCTCAGATGACTTACTCCTCCTATCAGAATGCCTGGGTTAGCATCCTGGTTCTCCTTCTGCTTCCAACTATGTGATAATATGCACACTGAGAAGCAACAGGGGATGACACAGGTAGCTGCAACTTTGCCACCCACATGGCAGCCTGGATTGAGGCTGGAAGCTGCTACATACTATAAACACGGCACATAAACCATTGACATCCTTACCATAAAGACTAAATATGAAAACAATTAAAAAGTGATAACTACATCAACATGTTAAAAAATGGGAAATATGAAATAAGATAAAATAGATATCAAAACTTAAAATGCAGAGAGAAATGATGTACAAAAGAGTTCTTTATTAACATTTCTTATCTCTTTTTTGTTATTTTTTCTATATTCATAATTTATATCAAGTTGCTATTATTTCTAATGAGGTTGTTATAACAAATGATTCTTGCAAGCTTATGGTAACCAAAAAACAAAATATGTAACAAATTTACCAAAATCAGCTATAAGGAAATCAATCTGTAAAATAGAGAAAACACTTAAGCAAAAAGAAAGATTGTGAAAGCAGGAGAAAGAAACTACTATAAAACTTGAAAATAGGTATCAATATGTCAGCAGTAAGATCTTACCTACCAATTACCACCTTAGTTATAAATAGATTAATTCATTTAAGAAAGAGTCCAAATGTATTTTTTAGAAACATGCCTAACTCTATACTGCTTTCAAAAAACACACTTCATTTCTAAAATATACAGACTGGAAATGAAAGGAAGGAATAAAATAATACATACAAATTGAACCCAAAAGAAACTAGGACTAGCTGTAGTAAATCAGATAGAATAAATTCAAAATCAAAACAGTAAAAAGAGATGGAAAATGATAACAATGATAAAAGTTTTAACTCAATAAAAAGAAATAACAGATACATAAGCATTCAATACTTGAGTACCTAAATACATAAAGCAGGTATCAATAATATTAAATGGAAAGAAAATTTCCAACATATTAATAGTAGGAAACTCAACACTCATATTCAGAAATGGGTTTTGAAATGCACTGATGTTCAGACAGTAAATCAAGGAAGGAACAACAGGGGTAAACAGTACTGTAGATCAACTGATACAGATATGTAAAGAAAATAATATCTCATTGATTCTTCTATCCAATATATATCAAATACCCAATGTGCTCTTCTTAGGGTACATCTTGTTGTATAAATGGTTAAGCCTCTGCTTAGTAGCCCATACATGTGGGCAGGTTCCATACTCAGCTATACTGCATTGCTGAACTGGCTCAGGTCATTGCAACTTAGAGGCAGCAATTGGCAGTTCCAGTACCTGATATACTGTTGCCTCATCAGATACTCAGATTGTATTTCTAGTTTTTGACATTTGCCTGGTCCAGTCCTAGCTGCTGCTGCATTTGGGGAATAATCAGTGGATGAAATGTCTATTTCTCTGTCCTCATTTATCTCGTTCTTGCTATTCCTCTCCTTCTGTAAATCTACCTTACAAATTAAATAATTAATTATATTTAAACAGAGAATGTGTGATTTTATGAATGCTACGTGGAATATTATCCCATACTTCATAAAAAAAACTCATAAAATAAGCCTCAACAGATTCTAAAACATGGAAATATTGCTCAATAATTTTCTCAGTACAATGCAATAAAACTAAAAAAATCAGAAACAATAAAAACTTTAAAAACTGTGTAAATGCATGTAAATTAAAAACCACTAGATCAAGAAATTTTCAAATGATTTGAAAAGAATGAAAATGGAAACACAGTATGCCAAAACCCATAGACTACCAAACAGCAAAGTGTGTAACAACCAATGCCTTTATCCAAAGGACAGGTGGAACTCAAATAAACAAGTTAGCACTGAACCTCAGTAAATTACAAAATAAGAAAAAATCAAATTGAAACCAGTAGAATTAAGAAAAAAACCAACAAAATTTGGAACAAAAACAAATGAAACAGGGACCAAAAATGTACCAAAAGAAATAATAAAATTTAGAATACCTACTTCATAAAGATAAATGTAACTCTTAGCTAGACTATCAAAAAAAAGAAAAAGCACCCAAATAAAATATGAAATTAAGAGAAATTTTAAGTGTCATTTTAAGTAACAAGAGTTATTAAGGATTAACTATGGCAACATGTTTTATAATTTAGAGAAGGAGACAAATTTATAAACACATGTATTTTACCAAGATTAAATGCTGAGAGAACACATACTCACACCCACACTATTAGTGATTTTGTGGTAATTAACAGTCTGTCTTACAGAGAAGTCCAACATCAACTGACCTTAGAAAAATGAATGAAACAGAAAGAATTGCAACAACAAACTAAAAAACTATTAAAAACTATAGCAACTGGAATAAAAAAAGAGATTTATACACAATTGGAATACCATTGAGACCCTGTAAATGCACACATCTACATCTAATTTATCTTTTACCAAAGTGATAAAAATCCCACATTACAAAATGACCAGTCTTTTCAAAAACTGCTTCTATGACAACCAGATTCATTCACCATATCCAAAAATCAACTAAAAATAGATTAAATAGATTAAATGTAAGATCTGAAATTTTGAAACTGTTTGAATAAAACACAGGGTGGGGAGATATCTTAGGACAATGCAATGGGAAATGATTTTTTTCTGGGTCAGATCCCAAAAGCTCATAGAATGGATGCAAACACACAATTTCATCAAACTGAAGAGGTTCTGCACAGCAAAAAGAAACTATTAAGGGAGTAAAGAAGCAACCCACAAAATGGTAGAAAATGTTTATATACTATATGTCTGATAAGGGGCTAACAACCAGAACATATTGGGAGCTATACTTGGTACAGATTAAGTTACCATTGGGATATTTGCATCCCATATCTGAGTAATTCTGTCTTGATTTTGCTTCTAATTTAGTTTTCTGCTAACACAAACTCTTGTTGACAGGAGGTGACGGCTCAAGAAACTGGACACTGCCACCCAAGTGGGATTTATTTCTTCAGATAAGCCAGGTGTCTAATTTGGGATGAGTAGCTGATGAATTTAACATGTTTTTAGGCTCAAAGACAGAGTTTCTATCTTTATATATTAGAATCAGTTTGAATAATAACTGTAGATTGGTTTCAATCAGCAATCCCTCACAGCAATTCTGGTTTTGGTAACAAGCATATTAAATTTCTATATATTGTGAAAATATCATGCAAATAAGCTAAATGGACTGAAGAAATTAGGCTGCAATTGAAAAATAAATAGTAGCTACTCAGTTATGGAGAACGGCAGATTATGTACTACTAGGCTGACAATATTTGCACAAGGTTACTGATACAGCATTTACTGAAAAGAAAATATCATTGATTGCTACAACACCATCAACTTTATATCCCATAAGGAAAGGAAAAAGGGCTACTAATTATAGCTGAAAGACATCATCCAATCATTTTAGGTATTAAAATGTGAAAACAATTGGCTTCATAGAATCAATGAGAGCGTTAGTTCTGTAAACCTTAAGCCTGACCTTAGAGAGATTCAGTAAACTGAAATCCCTGGTTCTGACACAGATAACTTAGATGACCTTGAGAAGTTATTTGATGTCAGTAAACATCAATGACTCAGCTGAAAATAAGTGAGTATACAATAAGTAGAATTCTTCAAGAATTATAACACAGATAAAAAGCCAGTGTATTAAAAATACCTGGTATTATTCATAATATAGAAATATAACAAGAAATAAATAATTCAAAGATAACAAAAAGAATCAACATTATTGGCACCTGAAACAAACTAATAATATCATTATATAAAGCAGGTGCTGAAGGAACATAATTGCCGAGGATAATATTCAAGGAAAGGATGTTTGAATCAGAGAATGCACTGTATTGTCTGTAACTTATGGCTATTCATTATTTTCTTCCTTATCATCTATATTCCTATTAGGTAGTAACTCCATGATAACAGGGACTATAACTTAATTTTAAAATATTTTTATTATTATTATTTTTCATGACATGGTTTAATAGGTGCAAGTATATGTTCCTTGATTTTGTGCCTTGTCTGTAATGAAATAAAATGTTTAATAGGAGTTAGAGAAGAGGATACAGGTTTGGGAAACAGTAGTTCAAAGGATTCCTCTTTTCCTCCTTCAAAAGAACTCTGTAATTTAGAACAATATAACTTGCCTCATATATGAAATAAAACTTAATTATAAATAAGTCCGAAAATATTTTTTCTGAAAAGAGTCAAAATTATTATTTTTAATATTAGCTCTCATGACTATAGGTTTAAAATTAAGTCAAATGATTGGGATGAATACAGAACTGAGTCATTTATAGTAAGGTATTTATCTGAAAGGTAGAGGCAGAGAGAGGAGAGATCTTCCATCTACCAGTTAACATCCCCAAATGGCTGCAACAACCAGAACTGGGCTGGGCCAAAGCTAGGAACCTACATCTTCTGTCACATGAATATTGGGGCCCAAGTTTGATGTTTCCTAGACCATTAGCAGGTAGCTGGATCAGAAGTTGAACAGCTGGGAGTTGAACTGGCATCCACATGGGATGCCAGTGCTGCAGGCAGAGTTTTAATCTACTACACACAGAAAGGGTCCCAGAGTTACTTTTTGAAAATTCATGACCTTTTGAAGTCATCTCCCCAGTTAACTCTGAGTTCATCCATTTGATCTTAGACCAATGAGATATCAATAAATGTGATGCAAGCAGAGGCTTACCCACTGCTTATGCATTGGGCTTGTTCTCTTAGATTGCTGCCTCCACCTTAAAGAAGAGGCAATAACCAGTCAGTCCTCAATGAAAATGTCTAGATTAATGTGCCCACAAGGAACCAGCAGAAGAATCATGCAACCACATCACAGAATAGTGAAAATACTTACCTGCTCTTCTAAGCCACTAAGTTTTGGCATTATCTGTTTGAAGTTATAGGTTTAAAATGATATGAAATCTGGTACTAAAATAATAAGCAAAAATTTTTGAATAGAGGACAACAATTTTGAGAATGGGTAATACACAGAGGCTTCAGAGAAACTATGATAGATAAAACACTCGTAAAGAAACCAATGCTGGAGCAAAACAATTAGTAAAACCATTGCCACAGTAACCCTGATTAAGTGTTAGGTTGATTGTGGAAACTAAATTAACACTCTACTTTAACTGAATTGTAACATGGAATTTTTTAAGGTTATAAAAATAAAACTGACAAATATTCTGATTTCAGACTTGTGGTTAGAAATTCTTAAGGAATGCTTTTTTTCCACTTCACCAGAGCAAAACTCAAACAGGCAACTGCTTTATTATGTTTTTGTTTGTTTTATGGGGAGTGGTTCACTCAATGAAAACTCCACTTTTGGGAGTCTGAACTTGTGAAGGGTTTGTCTGTGTACTACTTAAAGGATGCCTGTATATCTGGCCCACCAAGGTCACAGAAGATGGATAGATATTTCTAGGAAGAATTTTGCTTCAATGATATCTTGCTTTTCTGAATGAATACTCTAGTCTTGTATATTTGGCTCTGATTTTTTCTTACTTCCTGAGTTTTCAAGTATAGCATCATGTATGGAATACATATGGAAACTAATCCTCATAGTTTGGGGGAAATCATTCAGAAAAACAAAACAAAATAAATTAATAAAAATTTCTAGGACTTTGGAAGAGATACTCAATCTTAAATCTCCACTTCACGGTAAGCCCCTTTTAGTCTCTAGTTTAAAAATATTTCATCTATCAATTTTATTTCAGGTATGAAGAACATTTGTTTACGCATTTAATGTACCAAGTTTCATGAAATGCAAGTACATTTACTGTTCAGTATGAATTGGCCCACAAATGTGCATTACCAGCTAGAAAGTTGCTGCCATTGAATTCAGACACAGTTCTGTTTTTTTTTTTTTTTTTAGATTTATTTTTATTATTTTTTCATTGGAAAGGCGGATATACAGAGAGGAGAGACAGAGAGGAAGATCTTCCTTCCGATGATTCACTCCCCAAGTGAGCGCAATGGCCAACACTATGCCGGTCCGAAGCCAGGAGCCTCTTCCGGGTCTCCCACACAGGTGCAGGGTCCCAAAGCTTTGGGCTGTCCTCGACCGCTTTCCCAGGCCACAGGCAGGGAGCTGGAAGGGAAGCGGGGCTGCCGGGATTAGAACCGGCGCCCATATGGAATCCTGGGTGTGCAAGGTGAGGACCTTTAACCACTTGCGCCACCGCGCTGGGCCCCAGACACAGTTCTTTGGAAAATTAGATTGTTCTATCAGAACAGCCCAAAAGATCTTAAAACTAAGAATTATGTCAAAAATATATTCTTTCAATGCATCTCCAGTTCCCATTGTCATTTGGAATTCAGAGCTTTTGAGAGTTAATCACAGTACACACTCTTTGTATAGAGAAATACTGATCTAAAAGCAGGTCAGCTACTCGTATCCACAACAAAATGACTTGGCCCTTGTTCAAGAAGAAATATAAAATCCCAGATTTAGAATTATGGGATGACAATTCAGGTCTAACGACTAAAATCCTCAATGACACTGTTAAAAGACTTGTATAAAATGTGGATAACATTGTAAGAATAAACTTAAAAAAAATTCTGAGCCACAAAAGAAAACTATTATCAATTCCTTTTTCAGTCTTGAGTAACAAAAATAAACAATGGATTTATTGTTTACCTCCATGTCACTGGGAAGTCATTCACTATAACTATGCAATTCATAAACAACATTAAAGACATAAGAAACTGATTCTGGAGTTTCAGTTATTTAAGTTTATTTTAACCAATTTATTTTAATGATCTAATTCAATTAATTATTTATCCCCATGAGAATTTTGTCTATGATACTTTCACACTATTTCTGATAAATCTTATATATTTTTTCAAAGTATCTTAGACTTCTTGAATAACATATCATTCTTTGTTTTCATCTTCTGAGAGAACACTGCTTGACAGTGCTACTATAATAAGAAACATTAATGCAATATCTACCCTATAGCAAGCTATGTGCTGAGTTCTAGAGCCACAAAAACACATAGGAAATTTTCCATTGCATGGTTAAAAAAAATTGTCTGTAATTGGGAGTTGCATATCAAACTCTGCTATCTCAAAAAAAAGTGATAGTTATTTGACTTGTGAATATGCATTTTGGGCAGAGCATGTTTGTACTTGATATCAGTTAGGGTAGCTCAAAGATTGAAAGCCAAACCATCAGAAGCAGGTTCTTTTCCTCAATTAACAGTGGTTAACATTGAAAGATATTACTTTGGCAGCTTGAAATCTACCACAATGGGGAGTAGAAATCAGCAAACCCTAAAAATCAGCCTATTGTTTATTTAAGAGTTTGTTATTAAACATTTAAGTATACCATGAAATCACCAATACTACCTATTAAGAATTTGCAATTAAAAATTCTCAAGTGAAAAACTATAAATGGCAAATGAACATTTGAATTTTTAAATGAGATTCAGAATTCAGCTAAACCAATTGGACTTACTTCAAATTGTTCTAAAAATTCACCTCTTAGATGCAGCTGTTAGCATACTGTATGTACATCATGTAATAAATATGAACCTGAAATATTCACGCATGTGTTTAATCAGAGTACAAACTTTATTTTCCTCCTTTTCCTATGTATGCCAAGAAGAAAAATTAATAACTTTGCTAAACTAAATTCAACTGCATCAAGATATTCTGCAATGGTTTTTGTTTTCCACATTATAGAATTTTTTCTATTTCTGTCTTCATAGATTTTTATTAAGAAGTAAGATGAAGTTTCAGTAGAGGCATTTAGCCAGATGCCATTTCAAAAGTCCTATAAATACGAACTTCCTTCTTATCTCTTTCGAACCCAAGGCAAATTTTTGAGTAAATAAGCATCTTGGATTTTAATTTATATTTGAGGTTCACATTGGTTAGTTTAATTAGTGTGTGCACAGAATTATCTGATACATTTTTATTATATCATGAAAATGAATGCTTTTGTAGCAATTTAAGGATTTTAGGTACAGAGCTAACACATCAAACCCAGTTCCTCAGCTCTCCTAACCAGTCTTTCCAGTTCGCAGGTCTTGAATGAAGCGCTTTTCCAAGTTTCACATGTTCTCATATGGACACATTCATGATTTCAAATAGCCCTTTCAGGAAGGTCCTAGTATATACAAGAAAAATTGTAGGTCCTCTATCTACAAGAAAAATTGAGACCAAGTAAAGGAAGCATGTTTGCCAAAGGTCACATACATAGAAAATGTCAGAATTAAAAAGATATTGGAGTCTCTCTCTAGATACACATTTGTAAAAATTTAAAATGCTATTCTTTTCTCACTAATCATAATATTTAGCAAATAAAAAGTAGGGACACCACAAGCCTATGGAAATATTAATGCAGGCTAAAAACAACAATCCTCTCTCAAAATAAGAATTTCACTCCTATACATTATTTTTTATTCTATATAAGCTGCTACAAATCCTAGAAGACATATGAGATTTGACTTTTTTGAGACTGGCTAATTCCATTGAGCATAATATTTTTCAGTCACAACCAGTGTATTATATAAGACAGCATTTCACTCTTTTGTGGATGACTAGTAACTCATAGTGTACAACTTTTCTTTTTCTTTCAAGATCTATTTATTTTTATCGGAAAGTAATTTTTTTTTTTTTGCAGAGGAGATGGAAAGATATATCTTCCATGCTCTGATTCACCTCCAAATGGCCCAAAAGGCTGAAGTAGAGCCAATCTGAAGCTTCTTCCTAGCCTCTCATATGGATGCAAGGGCCCAAGGTCTCAAGCAATCCTGTGCTGCTTTAACCAGGTCATAAGTAGGGAGCGGGATATGAACTGGTGCCCATATAGGATTTCTGTGCTTACAGGCAGAAGATCAGCCTTCTACACCACCTCGTTGGCCCACTATATTTTCTGTACACAGACGTTAGCTGATGAAAATCTAGGTTGATTCCATATTGGCTGTTAGGAATTGATATGCAAGAAACATGGCGATACAAATATCCCTCTTAACCCTTCTTTCCCTCTTAGAAAACAGGGTCTGAACAGAGGGCAACGTTGATCCTTCCTGTTTACAGAGTCCATGTTTCTGAATTCAATTTGTAAAGGATTAAAAATAATTGAAAAAGCAATCAGATTTCCCAAAGCAAGCCTTGAATTTTATGTGCATCAAGAATTACCCTGAATCCACAGGAATGAAGAAATAAGTTGTAGGTACAGCCTTCTGTAGCTTTCGGGTTATTGCGGGAATCCTCAGTCTCTCTTCAGATTTCTGGTGTAAGCATTGCCACTTTGCTTCTCATTGAATACAGTGCAGTAACAAAAATTGACAAACAATGACTCTGTTGTAGCTGTTATAAATACCAGAATACAAGAGGATGTGGTCATGTTACATGAGGGATTTTTGAGAAAGATCTTGATTTTCGGGGTAGGAGAGGAGCCAAGAAGAAGTCCTGAACCCAGTATCCCATGGATATCAAGGGATGGTTGCATTTGATAAAATCTATCTTTAATGTCTAAATTTATGCGTCTCTTCTGTTTATAACACACAAAAACATTAAAAATATAGACTCATTTTAAGACTACCCTATTGGATATGGGGAGGAGCAGAGATGGAAATTTGATTTGTTTATTTTAAGATTTCTTACTAAGGCAGAAGTACATAGAGTGTGTGGGTGGGTGGGAAACACTCCTTACCCTCCCCCCCTCCACCAGCCCCCTGCCACCACATACACACAGAAAGAAAGATGCAGAAACTCTTGCATTCTGGAACTCACTCCTCAAAGGTCACAATGGCCAGGAAAGGGCCAGGCCAAAGCCAGGAACCTAGACATCTGTCTGATCTCTCACACAGGTGACAAGTATTCAAGCACTAGCGCTACTTCCCATTGCTCTCCCTGGCACATCAGAAAGGGGCTAGATCAGAAGTGGAGCAGCCAAGATTTACATCAGCATTCATATGGAAAGACAACTTTGCAGGGAAGTGGCTTAATCCAATGTGCCACAGTAGCAGCCCTGCTTCTTTTTCCTTATGAATAACTTTGAATTTAGTCAGGTTTGCCATATCTAAATGTTCCCAGAACTGTTTCCTTCCCATTGTCCCCTTTAAAAATTCTAGAATACAGTAACACATTCAACTAATCTGTTATGTGATTATCCTGAGCACTACATTAATTTCTCTCAGCTCATATGCTGTGAAATATCCATATAAACATGCGGCAATGTTTTGCAATTCCCTGAGATCCATAGGAGTAAGAATGATAATCCTTGCTGGGTGACAATGAAGAAGAACTTTAAAGGCCACATCAAGTAATGTTTAAATATAAAATCTATTTCCTTAATCACTTTTTCTCCTCTTTAAAGGTTAGGAAATTGCTTTTTGGGGATTACTTATTTAGTAGTTATAATAAGTTAAGCATATATTGATTTTCTTTCTAAAATGATGTATCATGGAATACTTTCCAGAGCTTATAACAGTTAATTTAATAAATTTAAACTTCAAAAAAAGTGAAAATACAGATAGGATAATGTCACACATGCCACAACATTACATATAACTGACACCTCGATTGTGAATCCTCATATTTAAATCTCTTGTGTTTCTTTACAAGATGCTACTACACTTCATACAACACAACAAGCATTCATTTAAAAAAATACTATAGGGCTCGGTGCGATGGGGCAGTGGTTAAAGTCCTCGCCTTGCACGCCCCAGGATCCCATATGGGCGCCGGTTCTAATCCCCAGCGGTCCCACTTCCCATCCAGCTCCCTGCTTGTGGCCTGGGAAAGCAGTTGAGGACGGCCCAAAGCTTTGGGACCCTGCACCCATGTGGAATACCCGGAAGAGGTTCCTGGTTCCTGGCTTTGGATCCACATAGCATTGGCCATTGTGCTCACTTGGGGAGTGAATTATCAGACGGAAGATCTTCCTCTTTGTCTCTCCTCCTCTCTGTATATCCACCTTTCCAATAAAAATAAAATAAATCTTTAAAAAAATAAATTAAAAAATACTATATACAAGGTGCTGTGATTGGGACAGAGATAAGACTGAAGCTAATCTGGACCATGTATCTGAAAACTTTGTATTCTTCCAGAAGATGCATGCAAGTAAATGCCTGATTGTAAAACTTGATTCTAGAAGGCAAAATAATGCCTCCCCAAAGACACCTATGTCTCAATCCCTGGAATTTGTAAATATACTGAGTTACATAGCAAAGAGGAATTGTGTTTGTAATAAGTTTGT
This sequence comes from Ochotona curzoniae, assembly GCF_017591425.1. Taxonomy (NCBI): domain Eukaryota; kingdom Metazoa; phylum Chordata; class Mammalia; order Lagomorpha; family Ochotonidae; genus Ochotona; species Ochotona curzoniae. The sequence continues at coordinate 19,448,214 of NW_024464920.1, read as the reverse complement.
TTGTTAGTCAACTAACCTGAAGATAAAGACACTACTCTGGGTTTTCCAGCTGGGCGCAGTGTCTTTACTAGGGTCCTTTAAAATGAGGGGAAGGAGCAAAAGATCAATGCTGGTCGGAGGAGGACGTGATTAAGAAATAAATACATGGAGCAATGCAAGGATGGAAGAGACCGGCTTCCAAACAAGAATTTTGGGCAGCTTCTTAAAGAAAGAAAATACAGGGAACTAACAGTCCTGGCAACACCCTAATGTTAGTAAAGTGCCATCACTGTTAGATTTCTGTCCAAGAGGCATTTAAGCTACTATGTCATCCAATCTGCCAACAGCAACAACAACAAAAATGCTAAAACAGAGAAATCTCATATAATGTTAAAGGACTCGAGGAGATATGTAGCCTGAGATAAAAACACACAAACATGATGAAGATCAAAGTTTTTGAATGATTGTTTCTCTGGTCTTCAAAATATTAGTGCAGTCTTATTTAAGTCCTTGCTGAGTTGTTATGTATTTAAGAATAAACAAATGCTAGTATCAAAAGGCTTAAGAAAACAGAAAACATACATAGTTCTTTTCTTTGGGCTATCCTTTTTAATTTTTTTTTTCTTTTACCTGTTCTGATATGTAGTATCAAAATGTGACACAAAATTAGAGCCCAATGATGGAAAGTGATTTCAATGGCAAACCAATCAAAGAGGTGGTACTCTGCATTCTGTTACATATGGAAATGAAGGTCTTACTTGCTTTCCTAGTTTTGCATATAGAGGTATTACTCAACTTTATATAATGTTGGAGTATACATCCTTTGGGTCCTAGGTAAACAATAAACTTTTCCAAAGGTATCAATTCAAAGTAAAGTATAGAATCCGTTATGTAAATCTAAATCAGAGAACTCCTTATAAAAAAGTAAAAAGGTAACAGCATTGCTGCAGCCAATGGCCATAGCCACAGCATAGTAAAGACCACCTGGCGAAGATGCACACCCATGTGTCCGTGCAAAGGACCCAGGCCCCCTTTGTGGCTACCACCATTTTGTACACAGGGACAATAAAGTAATTTGACCTAAAAAAAAAAAGAGATTATACATGCATCTTATGGAGAAGGTGAATGCAATAATACTCAAGACCAAAGCAGTGGAAATACCATTTTTGTATTTTAAGGCGTTGTATTGATGGGAGAATAACCAAATACTTGCTAAAATCAGGTATTTTTAATTTTACCTTGATAAATAGTGGTGATGCAGAAAGATCTCTCTTTTTCCCTTTCCTCTCTGCTCTCTGTTAGAGCAGAAGACATAGTTTGAAGAACAGAGTAACTAGTAAAGTACAGACCGTTCAGCAACTCAAAGGAAATCCCTGAGAATAAGCTACAAGAGAAAGATTACAAAATCGATCCCAGATGTTAGTCTATAAAATTCAGACATGCCATAATGCAGATGCCTATATAGGAACACTATGAAAGGCTTAGTGTGACTAAAAAGCGATAAGAAGCTAAGAGACTTCCAGGGAATCAGTAGCATCAGTTATATTTTTATAACAGCAGTTAAGTCAGTTTGAGATGGCTGCATCCCAGGTCCTGCTATCTGATTTGAGTTTTGACCATTGCCCTTGTTATTTAACCTCCTTTTCATGAGCGTCCTGGGTTACAGCAGATGACACAGCAAGTACTGTCTTTTATCACATGGGTGACCTGGATGGTTTGGGCACTTGGCATTTCCTTTTGTTACATATAAAATTACAAATAAATAAAATACAATGGATTTATAACCATCTGTAGTTGACTTTCAAAAATAGCTATTTAGCGGTTTCTGTAAGCAGAGATTTCTCCATAAATTGTCTGGCAGGTTCTCCTTCACTATATTAATATACCTCTTTGATAAGATTTATGTATTTGAAAGATAAATTGAGCGACAAAAAGAAAGAAATCTTGCATCCACTTGTTAACCTCCCAAATGATCACAATGGCCAGGACCAGGTCAAGCTAAAGTCAGGGGCCAGACGCTTCTTCCAAGTCTTCCCTGTGTGTTGCAAGGGCCAAAGTACTTGTGCCATTTTTTGCTATTTTTCCCACATGTAATAATCATAGAGCAGTGTGGACTGTAACTGGTGCCCATATGAGATGCAAGTATTGCAGTGAAGGCTTAACCCCTATGCCATAATACTGGCCCCTAGAATGTATCTTTGTGATGATTCACTTCAAGTGTTGTCTAATAATACATCTTAATAAAACATTTGTATTCAAACTTTCTTTTAGCATATTGAATAGTTATTTTAACAATCATTTCTCTCTTTTTCTCTCTCTCTTATCTCTCTCTCTGTCTCTTTTGATTGGAAAAGCTGATTTATAGAAGAAAACAGAAACAGGGAGAAAGGTGTTATCCACTGGTTCACTGCAATAATAGCTCCAACTGCCAGAACTGAGCCGATTGGAATGCAAGAGCCAGGAGCTACTTCAATGTCTCCCACATGAGTGCAGGCTCCCAAGGCTATGAGCTGTCCTCTGCTGCTTTCCCAGGCCACAAGTAGGGAGACAGATTAGAAGTAGAGCACCTGGGAAATGAATCTGCATGCACTGGAGATGCTAGCACTTGTAGATGGAGGATGAGTGAATTGACCCACGTGCTGGGCTTATTTTCATATTTTTAATGGCTACTTTCAGATATTTTAAATTCTTTTTCAATATTATAGAATAAAAAAGTCATTATTTGATATTCTACTTATGTAATCCAAAATATATTAACATATATGTGTGTATACATATATAATATATATTGCATATTATGTTATATATAGATATATTGTATATATTATGTTATACACACATATATATATAAAATAGAGACAAGAAAAAGCTCATATTAATTCCAAGTATCTCTGAGTGGTGGACTAATGAGTACTATGTATTGTCTCTTTTTTACTTTTTCTTTGTTTCCCAAAATCCTGACAATGTACATGTATTACTATTAAATGAGAATTTTCAAAGTTAGATGAGCTAAAAGTGATTAAATTGAAAGAAATGCATCACTTCCTCAGAACCATTTACAGGATAAATTTTGGATTTTTCACTCTGATGTGATTTTTTCCATTGATTCGCTGACTATATTGACAAGACACCGATTGGTTTCATGTTGAAGAAAACATACACTATATAATACAGAAAAAGTTGGTTCCATCCCTTCCTGTTCCCCCTCACCCACTCACCCCCAAATATTCTGGTGTGATTTTTACTACACCTGTACACAGGGCATTGAAAACAACTGGATTTATTTTCTTCTTTAAAAAGCTGGCTAGATTGAGATATTATTGGCACATAAAAGGTACATATGTTTAATGAATATACCTTGATATTATGTGTATACAGCAGAATGTGGAATTACTGTTGCTAGCAGATGGGGCAAGGAGGAATTGGGGATATGTTGCTGCAGAAATTAAAAGTTGTATCTATTCACAATGAATACATTCTTTATCTCATTTAAAGCAGGGTGACAATGCTATACTATATACTTCGGGATTGCATAGATCTTAAAATTATTATCAATATAAACATGTACATGAAATGGTAACCAGGTAAATGTTATCAGTTTTATTGCCCTTGATTATAGTCACAATTTGATAATTGATATATACATTAAGATGACCATCTTTTATATGTAAATATACATCTTTACATATATTTTCTTTTCCCCAATCCAAAATACCGAATGTAAAAGTGATTTTAGAGATTCTAGCCACTGTCTATTTGTTTCTACTGTCAGGCAAAAAAAAAAAAATACAACCAAAAAACACTTTCTATATGTTTCAAGGTAACTTGAAAAGCAATATTCATAAGATATCCATCCATTCACTCAATCAATCATTAAACAAAATCAATCATGGACAAAACAACACACTTTCAGTTTTGTAGCTGTAAAAACTGTTCCATTCCATCATTAGTCTAGGTTCTCACCATTTTAGGCATAAATAACTCAAATGGTTTTTCAACTATTCTCCCTGACTCAAAATTTTCTAATATTAACTTATCCATTTATGTATTTTCTGAAAATTTTTAAAAATATATAGTTGCATGGCATGCTTAGGGGGAAACTGCAACTTCGTGAACCAGATAAAATCTTAGTTACTATACTCATCATTAGTATATTATATTTGGACTCATATACTCTGTTTTTCAATCACTGTCACTGATTCTTGCTAGACCTGTGTTCTTGGAAAAGTCTTCTAAACCATTTCGAAATGCTGTGTGGCAGTATATCTATATCTATCTATCTATGTATATATACAATAACATATACATTAAAAAATCACCAAAACAAGTGGGCTCAAACCACAAATCAAAACAGCACCTAAACTCTATAAACACTGAGTATATCCATCACTAATGGAATTAAGCTATGACATAGTAACAAAATGAATACTTCACAGATAGGAAAATAACTTACCACCAGCTTCAGTGATGTCAATGAATTGCTCACATTTTGGCAAAAGAAGCTATGCAAAGAAAAACAGTGTATGATTCTATACAGAAAATATACCAAATCAAATCAAACATATCAATACTGTGATAATGCACGATGCTACTACCACTGGAACACTGAGTAGAAAGAACAAGTGGGATTTCTGAGGTGCTGGAATGCTCAGTTTTGGAGTCTGGAGCCTGGTTCTATATTCAGTTTGAGAAATCTCATCAAGGCATGAACCTACCTTATATGCTATTTACTTTAGCCTGTTATACCTTAACCAAAAGTTAAAATTGAGGGCTGCCACGGTGGTACAATGTGTTAAACCACCACAGCCTGAAACACCGGCATCCCATATGGGCACTGATTTCCGCCACAGTTCTTTCAATTTTCTTTTAGCCTTTACTTAAAGTGTCTGGGAAAGCAATAAAACCTTGCTCAAGTCCTTGGACCCTTAGAACCACTGGGAGACACAGAAGTTTCTTGTTTCTTGCTTTGGCCTGGCCCTGTCCTAGTTTTTGTGACTCTGGTGACCTTATTATCTGAAGAAATATCTATACTTCCATGCTAATATGCATTTAAAAGTTACTTTCTTAATACCCTACGTTATTGCGCAATGGGGAGGGAGTGCAGGGAAATTTTCCATATCCCTAAAAAGTGTGAGGAAGACGTGAATAATAACCTATCAGGATCATATCTGGTAACTCATAGACAACAGACTCGAGTCGGCATTAGACAAGAGTAAAGCTACAAAGGCGTAAGGGGGAATCGGGAGTGATCCTGACAGCCTCTTAACAGGAGGTTGTGCGCATGGAGCAAGGGGGGACCCTAGAGTGGAGCAGGTGGACAGAAGGAGGCTCGTATCCCAACTCTGAAGACTCCCAGATCCTCATCATGGACTATCAATACCAGCAGCAAAGACTACATCCCAACTGCCAAGGAGGCCACGGGGAATTTGAGTGCCTTCAGAGGCCGAGAACTCTGAGGTCACCCACCCCCATCTGGAGCTTCCACAGGGGATGGAAGAAGTCCAAACTCTGCCGTGCAGGAACCAGCGTCATCGGAACGACAACCAGGAGCCCTGAGCAGTCCGCAGAAACAGAAGAACAATAAACTTCCTTCAGGACTAGGGAGGGGAGCTTTCTCTGGTCCTTGCCTGGTTCCGGCTCTGGGTCCCCACCCTGTCTCACAATGATCATCAGGATCGCTCCAGAAACCCTTCAGAACAAACAATCAAGCATACAAACAAACAAAAAACCTAGAATAGAGAGACATACAACAACAATGAAAGCTTAGAATCAGACAGGAAATGGTCAGCGTGGATTCACTCATACCTCACTAGGTGGGACACAAAGATTAGTTACTCCTCACTGGGGTATTGGGGATTTCTCTGCACATGCCTCCTAAAAATGTTCTGTACCTAAACTGAGGACACATATCGTGTTAGAGTTATAAGTCAGTCCAGACCACCTGAAAAACAACTAGTACAGCAAAATCATGCTCCAACACTACAAACAGCTAAATACTAAAATGAAAATAGACACAAGACAGCTGAATAGTACCCTATAGGCATTTTAAGGTGTATAGAACCCGGTAGTATATAAACCAAAATTGAAATGTCTATGAAGAAGTCACAGGATGTGGTTAAGAACTTGCATTTTCCTTTTAACATATTGGTTACTCAATACCATGTCAATTAATACCGTAACGTTGTAAATTGTTGCTGATGTTATGTTGGGGTTTTAATTGATTGGGATGATACTCTGCTGGTTCTACCTTCAGACCAGAGAAGGTCTTCCCAAGAAACTGTTGAACTTGCCAGGACAATAAGATGCTGGACTTTATGCTTGGTAAATGCTTGCAATGAAAGACTCTCAACTGAATTTGAACTGTGGTAATGCAACAAGGTGGAGGAATCCACCATGGGGGGAGGGTTATGGGAGGGGTGCGGGAAATCCCAGTGACTATAACACTGTGTCACATAATGCAATGTAATTAATAAAATAAAGGAAATTTTTAAAAAGTTACTTTCTTTTCTTAAATAAGAATTGTCATCTTAGAATTGTCCTCTAATAAAAATGTGCCAGGTTCTATGCATATTGTATCATACATAAGTCTTTTATGAATTTCTTAAAGTATCTTATGCTTTAAAGTATCTCTGTGTTTGCATTTTTATATGGGAAGACTAAGTTACTTTTGATATCATCTTCTTCTATCCCTCTTGTGGATTCTTCTATCATAACAATCTGATACTGTACTAATTTATGCATCCGTCCTCCCAGCATGGGACATGGGTTCTTACGGGCAGAGATCTCATCTTCCTTTCCCCTAACAACAAGCACATAGTGCATTGGCTAACACTCAACTCTCTCACCATGATATTGTGAGGAACAAAGGAATTGGGCTTTTCATTATTGAATCTCTGGTGCTCGTCCCAATGTCTACAGTTAAATGTTAAGTTCCCAATATATGTTTGCGGTATATTAAAATCTATACTATTTCCAAAAAAATTATATTGCAAATTTCTGAATAAACCCCACAGTGAATGGCCTACTCACAAGCTCAGAATTACATTTTGCATTACAGTTTGCTCTGTGCAAATCCAAGTAAGAGTGGTGAAAAATATCTTTATAAGTGATAATATCTATGGAATTAAAAATTAGCATATCTTTAAGCAAGCTTAAAATGGAAAATGAATTCAGATTAATAGAACTGTTTGAACACAGAAAGTATTTAACAAGAACTTAAAGTGTTCTTTTGGACACAGTGAGAGTACAATGTTTACTATTAAGTATTTACCTCTATATATTCACTATCCAGAAAGACAGACGGAAGAACCATCTTGGATAATTCTAACTAGTCATCTAAAACAAGGTGTCTTATGATATACATGAAGATAAATAATAGCTATAGGAGGGAGGAATTTTTGTGTAATATATAATTTGAGCTGGTCATTGGACCATACAAGTTAATAAGCATTTGTATTAAAGGTCTTATGATTTAAAGGATAAGATTATCTTTACTGTGTTTTTGAAAATTGAAGGTAACTGAAAGTTTGTTAGTGCTTAGATTGAGATGAAAGGAAGAATGATTTGGGAAGCTTTAAAAGTTCAAATTATTAAGAATTTTTTTTAACTCTGCAAATATCATATATTGCGAGTTTTTAGAAGGAATTCATTTTGGCTATTATGTGTTATAGACTAATAAAGAGAGTTTTTGCGACCCTGGAGACAGCTGAGGAATTTCAAACAAGACAGGGTGAGGAACTAAATCTCATTAAAGACTTTGGTATAGTAGCAGGAAAAAGTTTAAAATTGATTAGAGAATTAGAACAAGTGGTAATAGACAATAATTGTAAGCGAGTGTTGGTCAGTGATGAAAGGAAAAGTGGAAAAGATGACCTCTAGTTTTCCCAGATATCACATTATAAAAGTTATCTAATGAAATATTTATTTGCAATATCACTACTGAAAGAAAAAAATGGCTGCTGAAATACAACAATTTCTCCAAGAATGCGGAAATTGAGCAAAGTTAGAGGGACAAAAACACCTCCAATTTGAGGTTTAGAATGGTAAGCCAGCAGACCAGAAATAGAGGTCCTAGAACTCCTTATACAAAATAGAACAAGCAATACCTTCTTGCTCCTCTAAACTGTGGATTTTTAAAATCTTCAAATCATAACCAAGCACATGAAGTATGCAAATTGCTCCCCAACAGACTTCTAACATCAATAATGCCTCAAGAATAAACATGCAAATACAATGTAAACTCTAACATATCTTTTTCTATTGGCAGGTGTTCTTCAGGTTAATCCTCTACATGAGTAATCTTTATCCCACAATGGAGTGTAAATTTGAGTCTTGACTGCCTGGTTTCCAATCCAAACAGAGAGCAGAAGATGACTCAATGGCTACCACATCCCAGGGGGAACCACATAGGGTTCCAGGCTCCTTGCTTCAGTCCGGACCCATCTTGGCAAAAGCCAATTGTTTAGAACATGAGTCAGTCAAGCAAAGTTACTTTGCTTTCTGTCTCTTGCTTGCTTTATCTCTTGCTCTCCTTTTCTCTCTCTCTTTCCCTTTCCCTTTCTCTGCTTTTTAAACAGACCTAATAAATAAACCTTTAAAAACATGTCTTTCTAGTGGGTTGGCCTATATAACACATGATATTGTTGAACATCAAAACAAAAAGAATAATCTCTAAATCTTATAATAAAGAAATAATATTTCCCTACTTGCACTCAAGCCCACCCTTCCAGAGTGCTGCAACCACCACCATCACTACTACATCTCAAGATGAATATGCTTCCAAAACAAATGTTGAAATCCCCATAAGCTATGTTTACTGTGCTCCATGAACTTGTCCTCCTAGCAAACTTGATGGTTTTTCTAGTTTCTGCTATGATACACTCTGGAGGTATTTACACACACACATATACAGAGAGAGAGAGAAACTGCTGTCTGCTGATACCTTTGCAAGCAGCTACCAGTACCCTATGTCATTAGATAATTCTAAGTCTTGATGGCTTATAATTGAGGAAAACACTATAGATTCATAGTAACCCCCCCTCCAAAATGTCATAGCCTAGTGCTGCCTTTACAATAGCCAAAATACTTCGGGCCTGAGTGGAAGCACAAGCGAAGTGTCCTATTCTATACTTAATGTAGACTCATCTCCTCAAATTTTATTTTTTAATACGTAAACAGTACAAAATAATCTTTATTATCAATCATATAATTTGCTAAATGGATTCACTTATTTATACGTCATTCTCATGAGGTAGATATTATCAGCCATATTACAGACTAAGAAAATGAGCTTTTAGTGTTGATGTAACTCATGCAAATTAATATTAGAATTGACAGAGTCTTTGTATCCAAATAATCTATAGCTGGACACACTAAGCTTCCTTTTCTGCTTCATGATAACATGGTCTGTCCTTTCTGCAGTGTTTGGCTCTGCGCATAGGGAGAAGATCTCCTTAGAACAATTCCTACTTGATTCTACATTGATGTATGCAATAACTTATACTTTTGCTAGAAGTTTGCATTAGTGTTAGGAAATGCTTTGCTGCAAATTTCCGGTTCTCAAATCTATGACCTAAAGGGCAAGCTCTTATCTCTCTTAGATAATATAAAAAACCAATTTAATTTTGGTTTATCTTTGTCTCACATGTAATTAATGCATCCTAGCATATTCCCAAGATGAAACTGAGTTTCTGTGACTTCTCCTTTGACGCTTTTACATTCTATTGGACTGACAGGGTATCTGTTTATAATGCTTCTGTAAGTCCAGACACCCTTTAACAAAATGATGTACCTTTGGTCTTCTGGGAGCATCTGGTCTCTGGAAAATTAAATGTGGTGAATCTGGGCTGTGCAGTGTTTGTGGGACCTGGAATAAACAAACAGAGAAAATAAATTAAATTAAAGGACCATTCTCAGACATTCCATGGATTTGTTTAAAACTGATGGATTGAAGTACTCTATTTTTAACAAAAGTCAATATGTAATACTGGCACCACGGCATTGTAAGACAAGCCTCTGTGGTACAGGTATTACATATTGAGGCCAATCTGGGTCCTGTTTGCTCCACTTCTGATTAAGCTCTCTGGTTATAACCTAGGAAAGCAGTGAAGCACAACCCAAAACGTTGGGATCTTGCACCTACCTAGGAGGTCTGGGGTGGGGGCGCTGCTGGCTCCCAGCTCCAGCTCAGTCTGGTTCTGGCTGTTGCAGCCGTCTGGGGAGTGAATCAGTGGATGGAAGATTGGTCTCTGTGTCTCTCCTTCATGCTGTGTTACTCTGTCTTTTAAATAAGAATAAATCTCTCTCTATATATATATATATGTGTGTGTTATTTATATATATAAATATCTCTATACATTTTATTTATATATATAGGTATATATAAATAAATAAATAAAAACAATCACAGAATACAATGAGGAAAGAGAATGGATAAAATTTAATTTAGACATTCCATTGCATTTAACACATAAATCAATTGTAAAACTTTGAAAGTAAATTTCTATCTCAATATCATTTCTTAGGATTCCACTAAAAGATGTTTTTAAAATAAAATGACTATCATCATACTGTGTATAATACAATCTAATATGTGTAAGCATGAATGTATAGATCTAAATGGAAGATGAATTTGCGAGAATATAAAATTAAATTTTAACATTAACTATCTCCAAATGGAAAGTAAACTTTTTATCTGTCTCTAATTCGAATTTTTCCTGCAATAAGTGTAATTCTCAAAGTAAACATAATAAAACTTATATGTCCTTTAGGAATATATACTACTAATATTCCGAGTTCAGTTGAAAATGAAATGTAAGTCTCTTATCTTATTATGGCATTGTTGAATAAGCTACTAAAACAAATAACATGGAGTCAGGTCAAAGGAGCAAGCTCTTTTGGAAGGGTCTTCAGACATGCTCCAGGGATTAAGCCTTAGTCAATGTTTCTATAATAAAATCACCTGCTAAATTAACACATAAATTAATAATAAAGTTAGTGTACTTTGCATATATCTGAAATGGGAGTGGTTTGAAAATTTTCTCTTTTGGGGAACTGAGCACATTTTTATGTTCTTTATTCATTGAGCCCTCCAAATGTGAAAATCTGAAATGTTCCATAATTTGAAATATTTTGGAACTCTATCTAGTCTCTCAAATTTTCAGATTTTGAAACATTCAGGATTTTTGCATTTTGGATTTAAAAAGCTTGATTTGTACCATTGTACATTGTTTGGATTTAGGGGTGAGAACAGCTATTGACAATACCCCTTCCTAAAAAAAGTCTAGACGACCCCAATGGAATTCCCTGTTCATATTCTACTTTCTCATTCAAGTCTAAATCCAGTTGCTGGAAGTTTTTCCTGTTTTCATTCTCAGTTCTCTTAATAGTTAAATTTCTTTTTCTTGCTTCCTCTTTTTCTTTGCATATCCCTTCGCATATATGAAATTTTCATATCTCGAGCCTTAAATGAACTACTCAGTAGGACCATGAAAATTCTCTTATATGCTTCCTTTATGAATCAATTTGCTTCTCTCTAAAAGCTAGATTTGATGGCCTAAATTCAGTTCTTCATGCACTAATGTAGAGATTGTATGCTTAATGGACTGAAACATAATAAAAATTTTTCTCTTCACCTCATTTGACCTACAACTAAGCTTTCACTTTTAGCTTTCACTTATTTTATTGCTTTTTCTGATCTTGTTTGTAGAAACAAAAATCTGGTAAGACTAGTTTGTGTTTCAAATGCTGTTAAGAAAATAAAGCATTCTATCTCATGCCATATGTTTTCAGATAATTAAACCAGTAGGGAACACTTACTTAACAATATGTATTACTGCTCAATTTATAAAATGAAACATTTGAATGTTAAAATATATATATGCATATGACTAGAGTAAAAGCAGGGTTATTGTAAATTATATGCAATTAAAGACCATCTGTCATGTAAAAATACAGGAAATATGCATTCAGAATTCTTTTGAAAGCATGTTATCTTTTTCTTTTGAAGATTTATTTATTTTTATTGGAAAGGCGGATGTATAGAGAGGAGGAGAAATAGAGAGGAAGAGTTTTCATCCGAAGGTTCACTCCCCAAGCGGCTGCAATGTCTGGAGCTCTGCCAATCCAAAGCCAGGATCCAGGAGCTTTTTCTGGGTCTCCCACATGGGTGCAGGGTCCAACAGCTTTGGGCTGTCCTCGACTGCTTTCCCGGGTCACAAGCAGCGAGCTGGATGGGAAGCAGGACTGCCGGGATTAGAACCATTGCCCATCTGGGATCCCAGCGTGTTCAAGACAAGCACTTTAACTACTATGGTATCGCGCCGGTACACATGAAGCAGAATATAAAGCATGTAATAACTTTGAGCAATCTCACTAAGGTAGTATAGTGTGTATCAACTTCTATTTTTATTTATGAAGAGTAGCTGTGCGATCAATTGCCCAACTGCTTGCGGAGATAAAACTGACTCTCAACTAGACACATGAGGTGACTACCTCGTACCCAAAGCCTGTGTTCATTACTCATCTGGAGACACAGACACCAGATGAAAGAAAAGATATACGGGAAGACTATTACACAAACAAAATGGAAACGGACATCAGGTGTCTTTTAAGAAGTCATTGTTTGGGTGGTTAATCATGGGAAGAGAAACAGCAAAGTCAATCGTTTCCTCCTTTAGATTTCATTAAAGCAAAAGCTGCCTCTTTTTATCACACTATGGGTAACCAACTCAAACACTCTGCATCAATTAACCTATATGCCTGATAGCACATGTTTTATTTGAGAGAAAACCAAAAACAGACAGCATGGGAAGTAAATTCACAAGTCTAAGACTTTTAGAAACCTTAAGAAGAAAAATAAGCCTGATAATAATAAGTGATTCATTTCAATCCCAAGGAACAGAATACCAAGTAAAATTGTCTCTCATTTCAGATATTGATTTTCTGAATAGTCCACACCATGCGATAATCTTTATGCTATAGTATTTATGTGTAGAAAGTTGGAATAATATGTTTTATTACTTTGAATTCATCACCTAAGTGGAGAGAGGATTAATTTGTTTGTAAGTACTAAGTACATCTTGTAAGTCATTTTGAAATTCTGTCAAGAATCAGCTTTAGCATCTTGAAGAATTACTATTTTTCTTCAAATGGTTGTAAAATTATTTTTTATTTCTTTTATTGACTCACAGGTAAACACAACTTCCAAAGGCAAGTCTTGACTACATCTTGATGAAATCTGTATCATTTTGCCAATTAATATATTTTTTCAATTCTTATTTTTATTATTACAATATCATGTACATTTTAACAGTTGCAATTCAAATATTCCAAAACTAGGTCCCACAGACTCACACAGATTGGACAAATTGTTTGGCTTATTTCTTACAGAAAACTCATCTTTTCCCGGTATCTCAAACAGCGAGAGCTGAAATGAAAGTGCAGTTTTCTGAGGCTTTCCCAGTGGAACAAAGCACATCTCACAGCAACATCTGCCAAAGAGAAAACTGCACAGCCAGCTTCAGTTTTTGTCTCTTATGAAAAGATGATTTCATCCAATTGCAGGAAATGTTTGCAACATCAATACCATTTTAAAATTTCCTGTGATGCAAGTCTGTGGCTATTTTATAGGATTTGATAACTGTTATTACACCTTATATTCTGTACTTCTGAAGATATTTCACATGTTTGTAATACCCCAGCCAGGGAATATATAATTTTACCTATATTCTATGTAGGACAACTGATATTCATAGCACATGGGTGCTTTGATCAAGGTTAGAAAGCTGGGCTTATGTAGAACTTGGACTAGATTCATTATTATTCTCTGAGACATTTCATTGTCATGTTCATGTATATGTAAATCAAAAACAAAGAAAAACAGCAGGTCAAAATTGTGCACCAACATGCAATTTTTTTAAACAAACAGTGTGTATGTATTATGGCAGAAAGCATTATGTCTATTGACTGTTTTAATTTCTTATAGATTCATAGAGCAGTTTGGTTTTTGGCTTTTATATGATAGTGGTTTGGAACTGCTGCAAATTGCTAATGTTCCTGGACACATTTGGCAGTAGCCTGACTGAGGCAAGCAAACCCACAACAAGCAAATTAAATTGTTGTAATATTTTATCTCTAAGAGCTTATGGATGCATAACAAAAGCACTGTGAGCCCTAAGGAAATCAAATAGAAATACAAGTGGTTAAAATTTCTATAAAGAACATAAGCCACTTAGCATACATAGTACAAAGGACAATGAAGAGGAGTTTCCACCACTTGCTCTACGTAAGAATTCAAAGCTTTGAGTATAAAGCTGTGGCGAATTGGAAATATTTCAAGTATTTGATATCAAATAATACTTGGTATCAAAGCTATTTGATATCAAGCCAAAAAACCTAATAATCAGGACACAAAAGCATTCCAAACAGAGAGCACGGCATAAAAGTACAATAGAGGCAGATGTGTGATTAATGGATCAAAGAGTTTAGTTTATTCAAAAGCTGGACCCATTCTTTTTAGCAGAAGCATAAAAAATGTTCAAGCACGTGGGAAATAGGATAAATCTCTGATACCCATTTCTGGTTATAGTTAGTTACATTGTATTTCATTTTTTCTCCCTCATTCATCTTGTTCTATACCATGCTAATCCTTTACATAATGAAAATTTCACTCACAAATTTAGTAATTTTAGCCTCCAAATTCTTTTATAGCCTCCAAGTTCACTTATTTACAAATAAGATAGATAAATAGGAAAATAGATGGGACAGAAAGTAAATATATAAATACAAACACATACACCCTTATTCAGCTTACAGACCTTTCTCCATGTCATTGTTGATGCCCCTTATCAACCCACTGTCCTCACCCCAAACTTTCATCTCTGGCATTGTTCAAGGGAGCCTTCCCTAACTGTCTCATAGTAGAGAATATTACGCTGCTGAATGCTTTCATCATTTTCATATTTGTCTTTCACAGCAGAGAGCCATTATATAATTATGCAACTAGAGCTAATAATTGTGTATCAATGGAATGTTTAAATAATTACCTACCATTAGTTCAATAATATCGCTACCTTTTCTTAAGCTGTAAACTCTGAGTGACAAGTAAGAGTATATTGCTCAGCACTAATATACCAACACCCTAAATACCTGAACAGAATGGGTCAACTGGGCCTTGTTGAAAAATAGAACCCTTGCCAAGGGCAATGACAATTCTCAAGTAGACAGAGGAGCAGAGAAAGAGAGGCAGCAACTGTTAGAACAAGAAAAGCTGACTCATTTATTCATTCACTCTTGTAAATCTGAAGGTCCAATGACTACTATGATGGTTTTAAATATAGCCAATTTCAATAATAAACCCTCTCTGCTCTTTTCATTATATATTGGAACTGTTACATATTTTGTAGTCTGGTGCATAGTTTTCCCACTTATGTAATTGAAAGTAATATATAAGCACTATATAATTTTTTAATATAATTTATTTTGAATTCTGAATTATGTGGTATAATTTCATACAGGCTGAGATTCCCCCCCAGCTCCCACCCCCCAACAGATTTTCCCTATTTTACTATAGTAGTGTAGTCCTTCATAAGGAATCATAATTCTATCAGACTTTTATTTAAGTGTACCCCAACATTGTTGATAGAGATAATGTCAATCCAGCATCCGCTGTCTCCACATGTCCAACAGTTTCATTGGGAATCTATCTTTAGTCTGAAAGCAGGGATGCATGTTTCATTATTCCCCCACATCTGTATATGATAGACCCCAGTACTCTATCACTATACACTGCTATAAGTGAGAAGCCATGAAACCAGGTCAACAACTGGTATGAGTTAGAACAGCAACAACAACAACAACATCCACAACAAATTACAGCACCCTCAAAAACACACCACTGAGTAACCAACACATAAGGGACAAAAAGGAAACACAAAAGTCTCTTGGGAAAAATGATGCCACCGTGTAATCCATGAGCCAGTGATGAATTCGACAAGAGAAAAGGAATTATTTGGAATCAACAAAATTGAAATTTAAAAAAAAAAACTATCGGGGCCCGGCGCGGTGGCGCAAGTGGTTAAGGTCCTCGCCTTGCACGCCCCAGGATCCCATATGGGCGCCGGTTCTATCCCGGCAGCCCCACTTCCCATCCAGCTCCCTGCCTGTGGCCTGGGAAAGCAGTCGAGGATGGCCCAAAGCTTTGGGACCCTGCACCCGTGTGAGAGACCCAGAAGAGGCTCCTGGCTTTGGACCGGCATAGTATCGGCCATTGCGCTCACTTGGGGAGTGAATCATTGGACGGAAGATCTTCCTCTCTGTCTCTCCTCTCTATATATTCGCCTTTCCAATAAAAAAATAATAAAAATAAATCTTAAAAAAATTTTTAAAAACCCATCAAAACACATGGGATGCAGCCACAAAAGCAAACAAATAGCCAAACTACAGTATGGATTGGATTATTGAAGTTACACTTTCTATATTGTTTTCCTTATATAAAAAAGAACATATGATATCTGTTCTTTTGTGATTGACACATTTCACTGAGCATAATGGTCTCTAGTTGGGACCACCTGGTTGTAAATGGTGTAATTTCATTCTTCTTAATAGCTGAATAATATTCCATGAAGTAAATGTACCATGGTTTCTTTAGCCACTTGCCTTTGGATGCACATCTGGATTGTTTCCTTGTCTTTCCTGTTGTAGATTGTATTGCTGCAATATAAGATTACAGGTCCCCTTCCCATATGCAGATTTTACTTCCATTGGGTATATTCCGAGGAGTGGGATAGCTGGGTCATATGGCAAGTTTATTTGCAGTACTCCAAGCACTCTCCACACTGATTTCCACAGTGGTTGTACTAGCCTACACTCCCTTCAGCAGTGAAGGAGGGTGCCTTTCTCCCCACATCCACACCAGCAGGTGTTGTTAACTGAGTTCTGAATGTAAGCCAGTCTCGCTGGAGTTAGGTGGTATCTCAACGTGTTTTTCATTTGTATCTCTCTGATGGCTAGGGAGCCTGAGCATCATTTTATGTCTGTTAGCCATTTGAATCTATTCTTTTGACAAATGTCTGTTCATTTCCTTTGCCCATTTTGTTACAGGGTTTTTTTTTTATCTCTTCCCGCGGGTTTCTGAAGCTCTTTGTAAATCCTGGATATTAGTCCCCTATCACTTGTGTAGTGTAATCACTATATAATAAGGCACATACCTGTTATATGTGGTTTTTAGTTTTGAGCCATGAAGGAAACCCAATATTATGACTGTTTCTCTAAAACTTTTACCTGTGATCTACAAAACTGCAATCTACATTAAAACACTCCTCCTCCCCATGTATGTTCTGTGGAGAAACACAAAGACTCGTCCATCATTATGAATACACAGCAAAAACCCTTGGGAAGCTAAAAAAAATGAGAGAGATGATTGCAGCAAGGCGGAAAATCCTGGCACCTGTGCTATGCTGTATCTGTCTCTGCTGTCTTTACCTCAGGTCAGAGCCTCCCTGTTCAGATGTGTTAATATTAGGGAAATATGCTTTCAGCTTGCGGTTCCAATAAATAAACCTTTTCACAAAGCTTGCCACCCCTTAAAAAGAGAAACAGATCTACACAGGAAAAAATAATGTTTTGCTAGGGATTAATGGGACCAATCTATTCAGCCTTGTAAACCCAAAATTAACTAATGAAGAAGAGTTTCATGCATTTCCTGAACCTGTGTTATAGGCCAAGTGTCATCAGTGATTTACTCACTCTTTATCCTAATTCCTTTCTTTTTCCCGCCACTTGCACTCAAAAATGATCAGTTACAAGCCAGAAACAAGATGTTTTTAGGACACTTGTCTCCCTATCTTTTTGATTTGTTGAAACTCCAAATAAGCTTGTTTTCTTTGCTCCAACACCCCACCCTTGATTTACTGACATTTTCACTTAGTGCACATAAAAGTTTGAACTTAATAACATGACCAGGCAAAGGATGGTTAGGGAAGAGAATTCTGGATATTACGGAAGAGATAAGAAACTTGAAGTTCTAGTTTCAAAACTTATGAAAAGGTACACATGTTACCATAAAATAAACTGAAGGTATGACATTGTCAAAATTAAAAGACTAAGAAAGGAAAATGAAAGGAGGGAGGGACTATCAGTGGAAGGGAGGGCAGATGCAAAGTAGCATTATGCTCTTAAATCTGTATATATGAAATTTGTATACCTTACATAAATAAAAGAATTTTAAAACAAAAAGAAACTGAAGTATCAAAATTTCTCACATTTATAACCAATTGAAATCTTAAATTGTCAGCATGTGTTCAACGGATATAGGATTTCTTCTATCACCTTTTCTTTCTCACCAAGAAAACTGAGAATCTTTTAAGTTGATACCATCGAGTAAGGTATCCTTGATTTGCTGACAATATTCTTTGGAAAGCATCAAGAAGAGATGTGTGACATTCAAGGTAAATTTATTCATTAAAAACAGTTATTTGGTATATGCCATATGCCTAATGCATAGATTCTTAAGTTTGGCAGGATAGACAAGTAATGGTTCCCAAACACCTCATTCTACCAGCTAAAGAAGACATTAAACAAATCATTACATTGTCATTCATTTCATAACAACATTGTTAATTCTGAATTCTCTGTGACAGTAAGTTGAGAATATTTTCCCAGGCTACCATTGGGGAGCTGGATGGGAAGTGGGGCGGTCTGGACACAAACCAGTGTTCACATGGGATCCCCATGCATGCAAGGTGAGGATTTAGCCACTAGGCTATCCCACCTGGCCAGAAAAGCTAACTTCTTGAAAGTCTGTGAAGCAAAATAAGATTCAACAGGAGGTCAGATATGGAACATTAGAGCATTTTGCTTACACAACTTGTTACTTACAAAAAAAGTGCATGACAGATGGAGCAATTCCAATATATATGCCTTCTGTGGCTGATCTGATTTGCATATGTTATACTAAGCCAAACTCAGGAAAAACAAAATCTCACAGTGCATAGACTGTTGTTTCTATAGTTTTCAAACCTAAAATGCAAAGGATAAGTTCATCTTTGCTGCATATTTTGGTTCTTTGGTAATTTATTAATCATATCACCAATTCAATATCAACTCAATCCTTCACTCATTTATAAAGTACTTAGAACATTAACTTGTGTTAGAAATGTGCCAAAACATATACAGGGATTATATAAAGAGATATTTAATGTGCTACTACATTATTAAATCGAATGATTAGTAATATAAGAATAGGGACCACTTATTCGTGCTACCAAATAAAATAAGTAACACTATTTAATAGGTGGCTGTTCTTTAGTTGTCTTCTGTTTATAATTTTGAAGAACCCAACATTCGTTTAATATGATCAGTGTAATCCAATGCTTTATCATGCTCTGTCATTGAGATCTATTTTGTCTGTCTTTCTCCATAGCCTTATAGCACATCAAGCGTAACTTAACATGCATGTGCATCAGCATGATGGTTTAGCTTTAATTGGTCATCTTTGAGTGTAAGAATCAAATGACATACAAAATGAAATGCAGCTTCCTCTCACATATGGCTTCAACAGTCCTCATTATTTCCTAAGTGGCTCATCTTGCATGACTGTGAACATAAAAATTTAATAGCATCCACCCCTATTTAAAACTGATACCCTGGGCCCGGCGCAGTGGCGCAGTGGTTAAGGCCTTGCACGCCCCAGGATCCCATATGGGCGCCGGTTCTATCCCGGCAGCCCCACTTCCCATCCAGCTCCCTGCCTGTGGCCTGGGAAAGCAGTCGAGGACGGCCCAAAGCTTTGGGACCCTGCACCCGTGTGGGAGACCCGGAAGAGTCTCCTGGCTTCGGACCGGCATAGCATCGGCCGTTGCGCTCACTTGGGGAGTGAATCATCGGATGGAAGATCTTCCTCTCTGTCTCTCCTCTCTGTATATCCGCCTTTCCAATAAAAATAATAATAATAATAAAAATAAATCTTTAAAAAAAATTGATACCCTGCCCTTGAACTCTGACCTACCTACCACTTCTAAATTTGACCTAAGGCCTATACATGCTCTGACCCCGTGTTCTCATTCCCAATGATTTTTGGTATAATTTTCTGGTATCCGTTTGTGAAGTATCTATGTTATTTTTCTTATAAGCCCTCAGAATTAATATATTTAACTATTGTCTTAATTAAGACTAAATACATCCAGACAAAAAGTTCATGATGGACCAAAAAGATAAATGATTGAAAAGTAACTTCCCATTGGAAGTTGGGAGGAAGAGATGAATAGGTGGGGAAAAGGGGATATCTAACAGGTATAACTATTCCCTATAAAACTATAATGGAAGACGTCTGATATTATATGTTTCCTGAAAATCACAGAATATAAAATACAAAGACTAAACCCAAATTCAAATCATTGGGTCATCAATTATAACAAAAGATCAACACCAATGCAGGATACTGACAGAAGGTTGCCACAAGGAGTAGAGAGGCAGGTGCAAGCAACGTATTATCCAGTTGATATTCCATAAACCTAAAATTTCTGGAAAGAATAAAGCTTGTTTATGAAAAACTAATAGCTTCCTCTCCTCACTTGCTATCCCAGCCAACTAATTCATATTTCGTGAATGCAACGCATTCATATCCTATCAAATATATTAAAATCTATATTGGCAATTAAGCAGCAATGATTATGGCTGTTTTTGAATTTGAAATCACGTTTTACCACAAGAAAACAAAGTACTTTTTATCATTACAGTCTGTCAACAACTGCCTGGTGCAACTGGGTCAAGGAGACATCCTTGGTTTAGTGCATAGCTGAGTAAACATTGCTGGCACTCAGTCTGTATGAGGGATTGTTTAAAAAGTTTAGGTAAAATAAACGTTGTTAAAAAAAATTCACGGATTTCAGAAAATTATGACGCTAAAGTAACTTAACTTTCCATTCCTTTATTCTGCTAAATTTGTGTCATTTTATTATATTTTCAGTACACTCTGTATTAGAGTAGCATCCCTACCATTTTGTATGTGAATTTGGTACTTTTCAAGGAATCAGTGTTTGTATTCCACCCCATTAAAGTTTCAGAAATGGTTGTTGGGCCTGTCTTTTCTCCCAGTAAGGCTGAATGAAGGAATAGGTTATAAGGAAGGGATCTGAATCCACACCAATGGCAATAGCCCAGTGGAGAGTGCACTAAGACCAGGGAGAAGGTCAAGTTGTATTAAACAGAAACTGACCTACCCTCAGACACATGAGGGAGAAAATTAAATGCTTACTAGTGGAAGCTATTATTTGTGTGGTTGCTTGTTACTACTGTCAATTGATTAAGAAAAATGAATAATGAATAAGAACAACCCATGTTTAAAAGTGCTAATCGTAAGTTAAGACATTCATGTCACCTGACAAGTACAGCAGCAATTTTAAAGTTATCCTTAATTTTAAATTTATCTTTAATTTTGGGAAGCCAATTTTTAAATGTACACATTCATCCTTAAAGACAGATCTGCTTTAGAGTTGGCTATTCTGCTATTTATAAAATGAAATTCACTCACCATTACATCACCATTCAAAATCATGTGATTTTGAGACATCAGGAATGTTTTCAGTGATTGCAAAATAGTAATGTTTAAACTTCTTGGTTTTATAGCAAACATGAGTGAGTACACAAATATCACATAGATCTCAAATTTAATGGAACTTGCTGAACTCAAATGAAATGTGTCTTAACAAGAAAGGCAAAATAAACAATTAAGTCAAAATATGGAAGTTGTTTATCATTGAAGTTAATTGCTAGGGTTTAGCTGAATGCGCAGTACTAATATTTTTCATTTATCGTGACAGGCAGCAACATAAGAAGTCTGTTTAGAGTGTTCCTCACATTCTCCTCTGCAAAGGAGGGATTATTATTTCCACATGAAAGATGAAGAATAAGAAACTCAATCAGGTGTGAGCTGATCTGCCCAAGAACACAGGGCTTTATTCAAAAACATTTTTCCAGGGATCCACATTGTGGAGCAGCAGGAATTTTAGCCTCTGCTTTGGCTGCTCCATCCTGCCTAAGAATGCCAGTTCAAATTCTGGCTACTGCTTTGACAATCTAGCTGCTTGCTAACGTACCTGGGCAACACCAGAAGGTGGCTCAAATACTGGCATCCCTGCACCCACATGGGATACCCAGTTGGAGTGCCTGGCTCCTCTGGACTCCTGCATGTGTCAACCACAGCAGCTGTAGGCATTTGAGAAGTTAATGAAGCGATGGAAGATTCTCATTCATTTCATTCTCTCACTCTCTCTGAGCCTCCCACTTTTTGCCTTCCAAATAAATAAACCCTTGTAAAAAAATGTGTATAAAGGTCCAAGCAACTAAGGTGTCTTTTTCCCCATATCCAACTGCCTCAGTTCCAGCTCTTGACTTGGATTCCTATTGATATTTGGTGATAGCCCAAGTGATTGGGTGTCTGCAACCCATGTGGAAACATGGAATGAACACTTCAATACCAGTTTCCACTAGCTCAGTCTAAGCCACTGTGAAAATTTGAAGATTGAATCAATGGATGAAATCTTGATCCCTCTCTCCTACTCTTTCTCTGTCTCTAAATTTCAAATAAGTAAAAAATGATTTAAATAACCTAAAAATTAAAAAAAAATGCCTGACATAATAGCTTTAATTCTACTCACTGTCCATTCAACTTTTTAATACATATACATACCTACAAATTTATAAAAATATTTGTTGTTTGGCAGTCAACATGCACTCATTTAAGATATAAGTTAGCAAAAGCAGATGTTTTCCCCATTTTCTTACCTATCTTCTATGGTAAAAGTGAAATTATTCCCCTGAAGAACATAAAAGTGACCAGGTTTGCTTTTGATTTTGTGTTGAATGTGTCTGGCTTTTCTAAAGAAAAATAGGAAATTAGCAGATTCTCAGCATCCATGTTTTACCCTTCGGTAACCAAGCATGGAATTATGATTTTCCAGGAGCAACCCCTTTAGACAATTAAAAACATTTCCTCTTGATTTTTTTCATGTTATAGCCTGCCATATGGCATCAAGAATCTACCCAGCATAGCATATGGAAAACTTGCAATGCTTCGGAAAACATTAAAGGAAAAATACAGAAACAAGAACTGCTTCCATTGCTCACACTACTGCATGAGAAAACTAGTTGCCACTACCGCCAAATCATAAATCCTTTAGCACATCTCTCATGCGTGGTTTCTATTTTAGGTTTGAAGCCTGGGTTATAAGTAATTTTTACTAGTGCTCATTGTTACTTAGATACCAACTGGATAAGAATGTTTTGCAATCTACTTAGTGGTCTTAAAGAACCAATCCAAAATCTTTTTCCTCTTGAATAGCATTTTTTGCACTTAATCTTCACTTGCACTATTGCTAAATTGGATTTTCAGAGTATATGCTTCTAAACCATTTTCTATTACTTCTTCTTCATTCCCATATCTTTCAATCGAGATTTCCTTTTTCTATCCACCTAGTCTTTAACTCAAGCACGTAAGGTTATACCTCTGTCTTTTTTTCTCATGCATGGACCCATTATTTCCTCTCACTAATCTATATTCCAATTGCTAATGGAGTTAGCACTCTATAGATTTGCATCACATCATTTCTCTCTTTCAAATATTGTGTTGGATTAACAGATGATAAACATTTAGATTGAAATTTGAAAACATAGCATATCAAGGTTCATCAGCCAATGTCAGCAAATTTTACGTTCATAACTGCAATATTTCCACTATAAAATTTTTGTTAATTACTTAACTACACTGAGTTTTTAAAAAATATTAGTTCTTGTAAACTAAGTCTCATGTGCTGTGTAAGGCCCTCCCTTCACCATCTTTTCCGTATAAACTCCAACTCATTTGTGAAGTTCCTCTCCAGGACTGGTTGGTTGCCTCTTCCATAGCTCTCAGGATGTACTACAGTTGCAGTCTCTAAATTGAATCTTCCTTTTTTTTTTTAATGATTTCAGGACAGAGACAAGTCTATAATGTCTGACATTTAAAAAAATATTTAATAAATCCCTCAAAAAATGAATGAAATAGTGTGTCAGTGTACTAAGATTTGATTTTCAACAATAAAGAATTATTTAAAATAGATCTTAGAAACTATAAAAATTAATTTCAAAGGAAAAAATAAATACATGAAAGTTTTACATATAAAATTTATTTCAGCCCACTAGGATATCCTACTGGCTAAATCCACACCTTGCATGCACTGGAATCCCATATAAGCGCTGCTTTGTGTCCCGACAGCCCAGTTCCCATTCAGCTCCCTGACAGTAGCCTGGGAAAAAGCAGAGGACTGTTCAAGTACTCGGGACCCTACATCTGTGTGGGAGACCCAGAAAGAAGCTCTTGGCTGCTGGTTTCAGGTACGGTTAACTCCAACCTTGAAACCACTAGGGGTATGAATCAGTAATTGAAGATCTTTCTGTCTCTCCTTCTCTGAAAATTTGCACTTCCAATAAAAATAAACAAATTTTCTAAATTGTTTCATATAAAGCAATCTGACACAATTACTCAACTAGCTAGTCTTCCGCATCAAGCCCTAGGATCCCATATGGATGCCAATTTATGTCATGCCAACTCCACTTCTGATCCAGCTTCCTTCTTACGGCTAGGAAAGCAATGGAGAATGGCCTAAGCCCTTGAGACCTTGTACAAATCTGGAAGACCCAGAAGATGATTCTGGCTCCTGGCCTTGCAATAGCTCAGCTCCAGCCATTGCTGTCATTTAGGGAGTGAACCTGTGGTGGACAGAAGACCTTTCTATCCTTTCTTCGCTTTGTAAAACTAACTGTCTAATAAAGTAAATATTTTTGGAAAAGTTTTATACATGTGGTATCACATTAGAACTTATCTCTATTAAAGTTAATTTATTCAACAGATATCACATGTAGTTTTCTATTAAATCACCCTTTAATATTCCTATATATTTTCTTTTTATCCTATTGATTTGCTGATGAACTACCTTGTAGACTGGCTGCTACAATCTTTCAAAATCTCAAACTCAGATCCAAGATGCTATTATTTCGCTGTATACTATACATCCTGTGCTGTATGTGCTACTTTTTAAAAGAGATTTATTTATTTATTTATTTATTTATTTATTTATTATTGGAAAGGCAGGTCTACAGAGAGGAGGAGAGACAGAGAAGATCTTCCATCCCATGATTTACTCCCCAAGTGTACACAATGGGTGGTGCTATGCCAATCCGAAGCCAGGATCCAGGAACTTCTTCCAGGTCTCCCACATGGGTGCAGGATCCCAAGGCTTTGGGGCTGTCCTCGACTACATTCCCAGGCCACAAGCAGGGGGTTGGATGGGAAGTGGAGCTGCCGGAATTAGAACCGGCGCCCATATGGGATCCCGGGTATTCATTGCTAGGACTTTAGCCACTAGGCCACACCACATGCTACTTTTACTTATAGTAACTTATAGCCACTTTTACTTAACCTGCCCTTTAAGTGGCAGGTTATTGTTCACTACTTTTGTCTCTTTTTTAAAATTTTATTTATTTTTATTTGGAAGGTTTACAGAGAGGAGGAGAGACAAACAAAAATATTTTCCTTCCACTGGTTCATTCTGCAGGTGGCCGCAAGGTTGGAGCTGAGCTGCTCTGAAGCCAGGAGCCTCTTCTGGGTCTGCAAAACCAGTGCAGGATCCCAAGGTCCTGGGTGGTTCTCAACTGCTTTTCCAGGCCACAAGCAGGGAGCAGGAAAGGAAGTGGAGCAGCAGAAATATGAACTGACATGTCCACATGCAATCCTGGTAGATGCAAGGCAAGGGCTTTAGGCACTAATCTACAGGGCTGGGCCACTACTTTTTTCTACTAGTAGTTTTATTATTTTCTTGGCATTCCAGAGCTTTTCATTGCTACTATATGTTTGCTTCTGTGCTGCTATTACAGCAGCACTTTGTTTTCCTCATCCCAACATCCTGTGTGTCACCACATTGTATTGAATATAGTTTCTCTCAAATTCCTAACTTCCTACTCCGTTTCTATGCACACCCTCAAGGCTAAACCTTTCTATCTGAGCCAGCTGACCAACATTAACCTTTGTCCTCTTTGTCTCATTCTAAAGGAAGAAAGTATAAATACTTTCTGCATGCATTATAGTCATCCTTTCTGAATTGTCGTGAGCCTCAAGAGAGATACAACGAATCACAGATAAAGAAAATAAAAATAAATAAACAATGCAACATCAGCATTGTGGATGCTAACACTATCACAGAATGTAAATGACAGTCTACTTGTTGATTACAAGTCATTTGTAGGGCTGAAACAAGAAACTCATGATTTATATTTAGACACTTCACTACTGTTCAACTTTCACTTTTATTCTGACTAAAATACAAGTAAATGTAGCAAAGTAAGACATTTTGGGCAAATAAAGGCATCCTGTCTCTTAATATATTTTCCTAAAGCTTCCTTTTAGCATCATTACTTGGGATTTCATTTTCCCAAAAAAGTAATGTTTTAAGGATGCCTTTACCAGAAAAGTGTCAATTTCACCACAGTTGTGTGTTAAAATGACTTTTAATGCCATTGTTTCAATTTCAGGAGGTTCCCATTTTTTTCCATAAAGGAAGCAATTCCAGGTTAAGATTCAGGTTACAGAAACATACCTCCCCCCACTGAGGAACTGGTGGTAGTTAACATTAGGGCAGACAACACACTGAGTGGGTGATGCTGAGATACTTACTCATTTGTCACTGTAAGCTAGTACTTTTCAAAAATATCCAGAAAATTTTATTTGAAGTTCCAAATCCATGCAGTCTAATTTGGACCCAATAGATGGTCGAAGGATAGATGGATGCACATAGAGATAGATACTAAGAGTCACAGAGGAGCAATAGATGGATGGATGGATGGAGTGATAGACAAGAAAATGTGTGCCAATGATTATACAACATCTTTCCCTTCATCATTTGGCATTTAAGATCTACTTGATTTTCAAAGCCCAACTCGATTACAAGCTCTCATCAAATATTAGAAGAGAGAATTACATACTCCACTTCCACTGCATCACTGCATATCTTCCACTGCATATAGTAAATGCTTAATAAGTACATCTATTTTATTAATTAATCTCATTCTTGAAAATTTCCCTCTAACTTGTGTAAATAAGTTGGTATTTCTTTCAATTTCCATTGTATTTCTACCAAATCTTCCTTGATTTTATCACTTTCTGTGTAATGCCAGTTATTCTTGCACAGGGCATATGGCCTGCAAGGATAATTTCTTTGAGAATAAGGTTTGTGTATGATTAACTTTATCACACAACCATCGTGCACAAATAGATTTGAAAAGAACAGCTCTCTGAAAAATATGGACAAACTAAGTTTTGTTTTGCTTTTAAATACAAGTGCATTGTAGAAACATATTTTATCATCATGTAGCACTCTTGTCAGAGTTCAGATAGTCCATTATTACAAGGAGATATTTATACAAATGAAATTCTACTCTCTGAATAAATTGCAGAGTAGCAGGCTAACTCTCCAAAGATCCTCTCGTTAACAGGTTATCAGTATTTTTCTAAGGACCACAGAGTTTATGGGCTTGCTTTTATTTTGCAATTACAGATGTGACACATTTATGAATAATAATAACTTTCTTACCATTTTAAAAATTGGAAAAAGAATAAAGTAAGAGTATTGCTCAGTATTTGTGTGCTACTGAACTACTGTCCATCTGCTATCTAGCATTAACTGCAAAATCAAAAAGATGTAGAAGGAAATAACTCAAGGCTAGTCTCCCAACTCATACAAAGGGAAATCTGGAAATATCGGAATCATAACAAAACATTCCACATAAGATCTGAAACCAATTACATTATTTCCTTTGCTCTTTTTTTTTTTAAAGATTTATTTTTATTATTTTTTTCATTGGAAAGGCGGATATACAGAGAGGAGAGACAGAGAGGAAGATCTTCCATCCGATGATTCACTCCCCAAGTGAGCGCAACGGGCCGATACTATGCCAGTCCGAAGCCAGGAGCCTCTTCCGGGTCTCCCACACGGGTGCAGGTTCCCAAAGCTTTGGGCTGTCCTCGACTGCTTTCCCAGGCCACAGGCAGGGAGCTGGAAGGGAAGCGGGGCTGCCGGGATTAGAACCGGCGCCCATATGGGATCCCGGGCGTGCAAGGTGAGGACCTTTAACCACTTGCGCCACCGCGCCGGGCCCTCCTTTGCTCTTTGTTAACATAAAAATGTCAAAGCTATTTCATTCAGATAACAATTTAAGAGCTGTGGCTTTTGGCTCAGTGGTGAATCCACAGCTTGAAACACCATATTATCAGACTACCTGGGTTTTAGTTCCTGCTCCACCTTCATGCCAGTGCATACGCTGAGATACAGAGAGTGATGGTTTACGTACTTGAGTCCCTGACACGCACAAAGGGGACCTGCCTTGATTTTCCGGCTCAGACTTCATCGTGGTCCAGCCCAGATTGTTACAGGAATATTCATGGAGTGAAGTAGCAGACAGGAAGCCTCCTCTTCACAGTCACTTCATCTTTCAAATAAATTAAAATATATATTTCTGCTGGTGAGAGGGGAATCCTGTTACCCAACCTTGGAATTAATCAGTAAATAACTTAATGTCTTTGGCGCATTTATCAGAATCCAAAACCAAACAAAAATTCCATTTAGCTTTCTTGTAGCCAATTTGTTAATTAAATACTGTTGAGAGAGGACAAGGAAACCTATTAAATTAGTGGGATTTTTTATTGCAGTGGATTTCACTTTTTTCTTGCTCTAAAGTTTGTTGTCATGTGGTAACTGTGATAAATTCTCATGATATTAAGAAAAATGTTCCTAATCAGACACAGTTGATTTGGAAGCAGGATGAGAAGTGAGAAAATTGAAAATCCAACAAGGCTTCCCTAGTCCTCTGTCTCCTACCTGCGGCCCAACCACACTTATCTGGGTAGTCTGTGCAGAATCTTTTCTTTACACAAAATGAGAAATGGGGCACGGTCAGTACTACCCATGCTCTTCAGAATTGCAGGTTACCATAGCAGCAAAGCACTTCAGGGATGTTGAGTAATGTACTCCTAACTGGAAAATTAACCTTAAAAACTCAATGTTGTTCCTCTCAAAGTTAAAAAAAAATTACCAATAAAAACTGTAGTTTATCTTAAAGTGAGATTTTTTAGATTATCTGCCATTGTACAAATAGCTGACAAAAAGAGAGACCTATCTACTTAAAATCATCCAAGCAGCTCTGTAAATGGGTTCTTGAATGCAATCCAGAAATATCAAGAAAACGTTGTGACCCTGACTCCCATTTTGCTGAGATTCCTGAAATGTTTTCATCAAGGACATCATGTTTGCTCTAATGTTCTGTGAGTCATTCCACTCTTGTAATTATTTGCTATTGAATATATCCTTTGCATTTTGTTCAAGGATATTCCCATAAAATGCAACCAAGATGGCTAAAACAGATTATCTTTTCATCAGCATTATCTGAAAGTAACACATAAAAAATTCTACTTATCCCTGAAATTTTTGCTGGGGAAAATACACCTAACTGTAAAAATGACTATGGTATCCTCAATGTCAAATGACATTTGTAGACTAGACAAAAAGTTTCCTAAAACATTATACCATAATGCTTGATTTACCTGGACTATTGTAGGAAACAGTCTCTTTAGTTGGTAACATCATCTTGGAAGATATATATATATCATATCTATATATCATATCTATATATATATAGATATCATATATATATGATGATAATATGACTCACTTCAGATTTTCAAGGTTTTCTTAAATCACTGATTATTAAATTTAATTTTATATTATTTTGGTGTTTCATAAAATTACAAAAGATCACAGGAGCTATAACCTAACCAGAAATAGCTGAGTAGAAAAGTATTTCATTTTTTTACATACCAGAAAACAATTGACTGAAATTGACTATAATTATCTCTCCAGATTAACCAGTGATGATTTAAATTCTTTTTACTGTCCGCTCTAGTGTACCAGGCAAACTAGTTATGGCACAAGATCTGTGAGCTGTTGCTGGGGATACACAGTATTACTATCTTTCTCCTCCTTCTTTTTACCCTATCCTACCTCTTTATCCCCACTCACATTCTTATTTTCTATATTCTGCCTTTCACTGCCATGTTCAAATTTTAAAAATAAAACCAAAACTCTGTTGGACAGGGGTAAAAATTAAGGATGCAAAAAATCTATTTTTCAGACATATGAAAAGATACTCAGGCTCACTAGCTGTCAAGGAGACACAAATGAAAACCACTTTGAGGGACCACCTCACTCCATTCAGAACTCTACTAGCAACAACTGCTGGCGTGATGTGAGGAGAAAGGTACCTTCCTTCACTGCTGATGGGAGTGTAGGCTAGTACAACCACTGTGGAAATCAGTATGGAGAGTGCTTAGAGAACTGCAAAGAGACCTGCCATATGACCAGCTTTCCCACTCCTAGGAATATACCCAAAAGAAATGAAAACTGCACATGAAAAGGGGAACTCTAAACATATATTTATAGCAGCATAATCTACAATAGGAAAGGCATGGAAACAGCACAGTCTACAAAATCAAATTCATGGAAACAATCCAGATGTCCACCCAAAGGGGAGTGGTTAAAGACACTGTGGCACATCTACTCCATGGAATATTACTCAGCCATTAAAAAGAATGAAAATTATAGCATTTGCAATTACATGGTCTCAACTTGTGGTCATTGTGCTCAGTGAAATAAATCACTCCCAGAAAGACAAATATCATATGTTCCCACTAATATAAGAGAGCCATCATGCATGCAAATTTAAAGTTCAATAATCCTTTCCAACTGTTATGTGGCTGCATCCCATGTGTCTTGATGTTTTTTATTTTATTTTCATTTCTTTCAAATGTCTTTTTTTCTCTTGTTGAATTCATTACTGGTTCATGGATTGCACCGTGGCATAATTTTACCCAAGAGGCTTTTGTGTTTTCTTTTCAACACCCAATGCATTGGATATTCAGTGGCACACTCCATGATGCTGTACTTTTTGTTGTTGTTGTGATTATTTTAACTTCATACCTGTTGTTGATGTTGTTTCATGGCTTCTCATTTAAGGGAATGTTTAGTGACGCCTTAGTAAAGATTACCATATCCAGATGTGAAGATACAACGTAATATGCATCCCTACTTCCAAATCAAAGATGGATTCCCAATGAAACCACTGGATATATCTAGACAATGGGATAATGGACAGTCTGACATTGTGTGTACCAGCAATGCTGGGGCACAGTTAAATAACAGAATGATGGAATTATAACTCCTTATGAAGGACTATACTATTGGAACAATATGGGGGAAATCAGCCAGGGGTTTAGAATCTAGAGGGAGGGATGGAACCCCAGACTCTAAGGAATTGTACCATAAATTTCATAATTAAAAATAAAAATTAAAAAACTCTGTTCTTAATTTACTAGCCCCCATGCCCTATTCTCAGTAAAATGTGAAAATGTTACCACAGATGGAAAACCACACATTCTAAATGTAAATCAAACTCTTTACCAAGAGATAAAAAGATTTCAATCCAGCTCCATGATTCTCAGATGCAGTGAGACTTCTGGCAGCAGTTAGGAACATGTGATGCCAAAAGACAGAAGAAATCACTGCCTGAGGTTTCCCGACTCTGCTGCTCACTTCAAGAAGTAGGAGGCTTTCAATGGCTGGAAAGTTGCCCACAGCAGAGAGAGAGCATTGAACTGGAGGGCTTGGTCTCACAACCACATGGAACTGAATTGTGTCAACACCCAAAGTAAGAGTGGAAACTGATTCTCTCCTCAAGCTTCAATAAAACATCAGCATGTTGCTTTTAGATCAAAGAGCTAGAATTTTATGTCTTTTTTATGTAAAGTGTTTCCTAGATCTACAATGATATGTTAATGATGTTTTGAGCCACTAACTATGATAATTTGTTACAGTGTAAAGAGAAAACTAATATAAAGGGATTACAAGTAGTAGATAATGAGAAATAAAAACACTATAAAAGATGATGTGTAAAGTATTTAAGTAGTAGTACATATCTCTCTATGGGTATATTAGATTGATAGGGCTGCCATAAAAAATATCACTAACTGAGTGGCTGCAATAACAGAAATTCACTTTCACATGGTTCCTTAAGGTTGAGGATCAAGGTTGGGCAGATCTGCATTCATCTGAGGCCTCTCTCCTTGGTTTCCAGGATAGTCTCATGTAGCCATTCATAGATGCGTGTGCATGTGTACGTCATGCTCCCCTCTTAAAACGCCACGCATACTGGATTCGAGCCCACCCCTCTGTTGTCATTTTGTCTTCTTGTTACTTTAAAGACTGTAATTCCAAATATAGCAAACATTTATTTTCTTGGGTTCAGGATTTAAATCTATAAGCAGATGGAAAGGAGTACAATTCACCTTGTATCAATGGAATTAGTGAGCGAAAAATCATTTTTGGAGTAAATTGTATGAAAAACGTAGGGCACTTGATCCGGCTGCTGTTTTTTTCAGAAAAAGAAGTGGAATGGAATACCACATGTAAGGGCATAATCTGAAATCTCTCTCCTGGGGCCTGCATTGTGGTTTGGTGCAGCTTACAATACTGGCATTCTACCTCAACACCTGTTCAAGCCCTGGCCCTGCTTATGCAATTCTGTGCCTTGCTAATGAGTCAGGAAAAAAAAAAAAAAAGCAGATGGCCTAAGGATCTGAGCCCCTGCCATACTCATGGGGGTCCCAAATGTAGCTCCAGGTTCCAGGGCTTGACCGGGTCCAGCCTCAGCAATTGTTGTAATGGTAAGCCAACTGAGATAGATTCTCTCCCTCGGTCAATCTATCTCTCTCCCTCTCCCTGCCTCCCTTCTCTCTCCCTCTCACTGTCTTTTCTGCCTATTTCTGTCTCTCCCTTTCTATGCAACTCTGCCCTTCAGATAAATAAATAAATCCTTTTTGCAAATCTTTCTCCTTTATTTGATGCAAATATGTGATTAAATATTTAAAATAATAAATTTCAAAATCAAACTCATTCTACTTACTCTGAACTATCTGGCTTCAAGCAAAGATGCAATGTACTGTCAACGGAATCTTCTGTATTCTCCCTTCTGGTTTGAATTCTCACAGACACATACTGTGCTACCTCAGAATTGGAATCCTACTATGCACATACACTGCTTTCCTTATATGACTTGAAAATATGATGAATATATAGTATATTGATTTATAGATAGAATATAATTTATCCAGTACCATATATGGGTATGTTTTTCTTCTACAAATAAGACTACATTAGACATTTCTTACAGAGAAATGAAAACTGGTTTATTGAGTAACATTAACACACAAATAAAAAAAAGCTTATTTTGTCACTGTCTTGTTTAAAAATGGGTATGAGTGCTAGCTTAAATCATGTCTTCTGAACTATCCATGCCAATATCTGCATTACCTACAAAGCTGGAAATGCAAATTCTCAGACCTCAGAGATCCGTCCTGAGACCGACTGAGTCTGAACTCTAGGGCTGGGACCAGCGACCTGCACTTTCACAAACCCTCCTACTGCTGCTGGTACACATCAAAGTTAAATAATCACTCTTCTAACACCTCTCACATTGCTACTTCTTAAAGACACCTCTGGCAGTCTTTTAGCTTTCTTGTCTAATTCAATTTCATTACTTGCCTTCAGGCATGAAAACATCTCCTGAAGTTTAAATTAAGAACAGACTAATTTCACTATCGTTTGAAGACCAGAATCGTGCCTGACTTAGTAAATGATAGTGTGTGTGAGCATGCACGTGTGCACACACACACACACACACAGGTGAAAAATGATCCCTTCCTTCACTTTTCTTCTTTCTTATCTCCATCTTATTCTGTTACATCTGGATCACTCTTCTCCAAAACACTGGAACCTGGAAGAGTTGTGAAAACAGAGAAATCATCTCTTAGGTGACCTGTGCTGTGTAAGCCAGCCACAGGGTCCCTGATGAAGCAGGCGGCTGAGGGTGGATCATTCACTAGATCCCACAGGCATCTCTAATTTGCACACATGGAGCAGGGCCTTTTCCCTCTGCCTGATCTGTTAAAATTCTTCACTCCAGCATCTTCAATCTCCAGGCTCTGCAGCCTCTGTTGTTGGCAGTCCGCTGCATAGCACATGTCCAAATCTGCACAGCATGTGTCAAAATCTATTCTTTGGACTGATTTTGAGATGGCTCAAAACTGGCTGACTGTTTAGTTAAATATCAGAAGACGTACATGTCTGCGCCACGCTCATTTTGGGGGATACAAACTGTATCTCTGCTACTCATTCTCTTTGCCAGCTGTTCTGGGTTAAGAGGTCCCAACAGAGAATGATCCCGTCCCATTGGATATCACCTCAAACTGAAACAGAATCCAAAGATGGAGAGTGATATTACTGATAGAAGCTTGTTTGTAGGATACAACTTGGAGCTCTGACAGTTGGGACTAGTGTTGTGGCATAGCAAGCTAAGTAGCCATCTGTGATGCTGGCATCCTCTATCAGCACACTAGTTCCAGTCCTGGCTATTCTGTTTCTCCAGCTTCCTGCTAATATACCTGAGACAGCTAAGGTCCCACGTGGGAGACTGCGATGGAGTTTCAGATGCTTTGCTTCAGCCTGGCCCAGCCCCAGGTATTGCTGCCATTTGGAGAGTGAATCAGCATATGGAAGATCTGTCTCTGTTTCCACTGCTTTCTGTCCCTCTGCCTCTCAAGAAATACATATAAGATATCTTTAGAAAAAGAACTGTACCAGTACTACATGCTAACCTAAACCTTCAAATTAGATGCAGCTATCTACCGAGTCACAGGCATGTCTAGGAAACAATACTCTCTTTCCCTCTTTCCCTTAAACACAGGAATAGGCTCTTTAGCCGCAGCAGAATAA
The DNA here is from genome assembly GCF_017591425.1 of Ochotona curzoniae. Classification (NCBI taxonomy): domain Eukaryota; kingdom Metazoa; phylum Chordata; class Mammalia; order Lagomorpha; family Ochotonidae; genus Ochotona; species Ochotona curzoniae. The sequence goes on along the minus strand of NW_024464920.1, from coordinate 19,413,328 downwards.
CGATCAAACTTGCTCCTTATGAATAGTCTAAGAAGTTTTTGCCTATGCTTATATATTGCAGAGTGTCCCCAAAGTTTTGCTCTAGCAATTTAATTGTGTCACATCATGAACTGGATCCTGGATTCATTTAGTCTTGACTTTGTCAATTTATTTTCCAATGATTTTTTTTCCTAGCCTCATATGTCTGGCTAGAATTTTCAGTACTATGTTGAATAGTAGTGGTTAGAATATATATCCTTTTCTGTTACAATATCTTAGTGGAAATACCTTCAGCGTTTTTCTGTTTAATATGATTCTGCTACTTCATTCTCCAAATACTTGCAACATTCAGGGATGCAGCCAGAAGCAAGGAATTCCGTCAAGGTCTCCTGTGTGAATGGCAGGGACCAACTACTTGGGTCATTGTTCACTGTCTTGCTGGGTATATTAGAAAGAAGCTGAATACAAATTGTGTTTACACTGTTAGCTGTGATCACTAACTCTCCAAGGGAGGATAAGAGAAGCAATTTATCACACCCAACCAGGTGTCATCTTGGACTCTCACCCCACACTTGAACTATCACCAGAATACATGTTCCACTCACAACATCAGAGTTTATCAAGACTCATTTTGTGATCCATGTTTCTCTGTGACCCAAATATTTATGCATATATTCAGTGGCACAGTGAGTTCAGGTTTGCCTTCACATTGTCATATGAGTGCTGGCTCCAACTGCTGTACTTGTGTTACAACTCTCAGTCTCTCTCTCTCTGCTAATCCACCTGGAAAACAGCAGAGCCTAAGAACCTGGATCCCTGCTACCCACATAAGAGCCCCTGATGGGGTTTCAGGTTCCTGACTTTGGTCTGGCCCAGCCACAGTCACTGCGGTGTTTGGGGAGTGAACCAATGGATGGAAGGTCTCTCAGTCTCGCCTTCTCCCTCTCCCATTCCTTCCCTCTTTCTGCCTGTAACTCTGTCTTTCAAATAAAGCCTTTTAAAATGTTTTATTATTTGCACAATGTGAGTAAAGTTCATGCGTTCCACATTTTCTCAACCTCTCTTCTCCTTTTATATTTTCATAAATCTTTACAGTTCACTTCACAGGCTTTGCCATCCATTTTCAGCTTTTTTTCTGTTTAATTCAACAAACAGTAAGTAGAATAAGCCATAGTTCCTAAAGAGTATATACAAAGGCTCTATACAATAACCACATCTCAAAATGTCAGTTTCACTTATATACATTACAATTTTCTATACTACGTATATTAGTTATAACAGATCGGGGAAAACATGATTTGTCTTTTGGGAACTGGTTTGTTTCACTAACTGCTTTTTAAAAATACAATGTATTTCTTCATAGAGAAGTGTTATCTTTGATATGTAAATCTTTTATTAACTATATTTAGTAATTTTTCATGTTGTAAATGTTGTGCATGTAATTTTATGTAACAATAAAGTAAAATAAAGCAGCATGTAATGAATTGGCAAATATTGACCCACTAGAAGAGTTATGCAGTCTTTTCCTTTTTAATTTATCTCTGAAGAGAACTCCAAAAATAATATCAGGGAGTTGGAGTGTAACTGAAGTATTTGACATTTACCTTTTTTGCAAGCTAAGAAGTTTACCTCCCACTTGCATAGATGCTGACACAAGACATACATGACCCTCGTCCAGAAACAAAGCACTTCATTGCTCACAGAAATGTCAAAAGGAAAAGTCACAGTACTGGAAACCGTTCACAGCTTTCGTTTCCACAGAGCCACGTGAAAAGGACCACACTAGGCCTGCCTATCTAGTATTTTGCATTACAGAAGATGAATCCTCAGTTTAGAGACACTGATTCTTTTTCTAAATAACGTGCAATAGTTTTGCCTAATTATTCCCCCAGAGGGACATACTTTAACGTTAGACACTCAACAATGTGTTGAGGACAACACCAACCTTTCTTTGTCTCTCCAGGAGACATCTTGAATAAATTCTCACTATACACACATTCTGGAAGATAGTCCAGAAAATGGTAAACAACGCATGTGTTTACACTACATGCACAATGTGAGAGACCCATAGCAAATTCTCTCTCTACAGGCACAGTCGTGTCATCAACTCTTAAAATATATGTGCGCAAAAAAGCTTTGAATGCAATTTGGGAGATCTTCATCAAAGCACACTTGTTCCAATACCACTTACACTCCTCACTCTATTTTAGAACTCAGCCTATAAATTACCTACTTTGGAAAACTTTCCCTGATCCCTTAAATTTGAAGTAGGTGCCCATAGGTATACAGCCTGCCAAAGCTCTCTTGCCACATCACAAATCACTGTTATAATGGTGCATGTGATGAATTGTCTTTGGTTCTTTAAGCTATTGGCTTTTTTACATTTAAAAAAAATTAATATTTTAATTGAATTTATTTTAGATTCTAGAACTTAAAACACTTAACCTCATAAAATAGAGAATTTCAATGATCTGAGCAAAGGAATAGAGTACTTCTATTACAACTCTCAGTCTCTCTCTCTCTGTTAATCCATCTGGAAAACAGCACAGCCTAAGAACCTGGATCCCTGCTACCCACATTAGCAAGGCACAGAATTGCATAAGCAGGGCCAGGGCTTGAACAGGTGTTGAGGTAGAATGCCAGTATTGTAAGCTGCACCAAACCACAATGCAGGCCCCAGGAGAGAGATTTCAGATTATGCCCTTACATGTGGTATTCCATTCCACTTCTTTTTCTGAAAAAACAGCAGCCGGATCAGGTGCCCCACGTTTTTCATACAATTTACTCCCTTAAGTATCTGGAAACCCCAAACTGAGCATTATGGAATTAAAAAATGATTTCTCTTTGGGAACCAATACTGGAGGACAATCTTGTAATTTCTGGGATATACAAGGAAAAATACAATTGTTTTATACTATTTCAATACATTTAGAGAGATTAAGGTAAATATTCTTTTTCTGATTTATTATCTGCAAGCAGTAACCCCATCAGAGTATGTACTAGAAACACTGAAAAATTCGACACCATGTTAGACAAGCACATTGCAGTCCCAAGCACTATAGAAATTAAAATTTTAATAGTAGTAAAAGTAAATTCAAAACTGTACCAGACATACTATTTTTCTTATTTTTAAAAACTTAAGTTACCATGGTGGCAAAAAGTAACTTGAGTAATCAAATAGCTAATTACTTTGATTATGTATTTTTTTTCCTGAAAGAAAACAAAGATTTTATTCTCCTTCAACAATTTATACTGTACTCGACAAAATCTGCCATAAAAATCAGTTAAAACAAAAATGTCCAATTAAAGCATCTTTTAGAAATGAATCTTTTAGAAATAACAATGCATGTTTTAGAAATAACACTTGCCAGAAATTTCAGAATACAAATGACTCTTAAAACTATTAATTAAACAACATAAGCCCCAGGAATTTTGAATTTCGATACTTGTAAGTAACCGCTATGATGGAATGACAACAATTAGCTACAAATTAGCATTTCTAATGACAAAGCAAAAACTCAAGAATGTTTGGGATGCAGGCAAAATATGATGGGATAGAAAATGGCATTCTTTTCTTATTAATTAGATTGTTCAAGTACTGCATGTTATTTTAGGAACATGTTCAATTATTTTTATTAAAAATATTAACACAGCTACTGCTTTCTACAGTTTTCTAATCAATACTGCTTGCATGGGAAGATCATTCTTCAGTCTCACAATGCTAAACATTACATTTCAAAGCCTAAAACATAATATATTCTAGCCTGTTCATTTGCATTCTTAATAACAAAATGGAATGTGAAAGTCAACCAAGTCATGACACAGAGAAGACAATTTTCAGCAAAATGATATTTGGACATTTGTTCTTAGCATTATCCAGTTAAATTCACTAACCTCTGTATTATTTTAGTAGAGAAAACCTAATTCATTCTCAAGATTTATGTAATCAAGGTACTTTGTTATCATTTTGAGAGTATGTATATAAATCGAAAACAATGAACTCTGTGAGGAGTGATTTGAACATTTTGGACCCAGTACCACTTCCTTTCTTTCACTTTCTACGGTTCACAAAATCCACGCTGTTCTGGTTATCCACCAAAAAGATGTAACCTTAGGGCGTCTTTCCTGAGAACCCCACACACCAAACTCTGGTGGCCCCTCCCCCTAATACCTGTCCACCTACCAATCACCTGTGGCTCCAACAATCCAGTGAGTCTCTTGGGGCTTGCCCACAGACCCTTCCAACTAATTCCCCCTGCTGCAGGCACATTCCAGGCTCACCTGACTCTCCCCCAACCTCCTCCATTTTGCCCTCTTCCCCTGCCCTGCCCTATCAAACCCCCAGCCTGCCACCATGGCAGATGTTTCCCTTCATGTCTTCTCCCCTGTACCCCTCACTTCTGTTCCTATCCTGCTGGAATAAAGAGCCTCATAAGTACCTCCTTGCATCTGGTATTTTCAGCTCTTGATAAACTAATCACAAAAAGAGGAATTGGCTGTGAGAAAAATTATATTAATCTTAATTTATTATCCTTGCATATCTACTTGGCATCTCTGAGTGTCATTAAAGTTTGTGGTGAAGCCAACAGCTTTTAGTCTATTAAAGCTGATAAAATGTAGACCCAACTACCCCGCTCCTAGGAATATACCCAAAGAAAATGAAAACTGCATATGAGAAGAGGATCTGTGATCCTTTATTTACAGCAGTACAATCTACAATAGCAAAGACATGGAAACAATCCAGATGCCCATCCAAAGAGGAGTGGTTAAAGACACTGGGTACATCTATTCCATGGGATATTCCTCAGCCATTAAAAAGAATGGAATTATGCCATTTGCAACTGGATGCTCCCAACTAGAGACCATTATGCTCAGTGAAATAAGTCAACCCCAAAAAGACAAATACCATATGTTCTCTCTAATATAGGAAACCATCGTGCAAATCAGAATGTATAGTGATGGAGTGATGGAGACTACCATATTCAGATGTGAAGACACAAGGCAACATGCATTCCTACTTCCAAATCAAAGGTGGACTCCCAATTGTTGAACTCCAAGTGTTGGACATATCTAGACAATAGGATGATGGACTGTCTGACATTGTCTGTACCAGTAATGTTAGGACACAGTTAAATAACAGACTGATGGAACTATAACTCCTTATGAAGGACTATACTATTGTAACAATATGGGGAAAATCAGTCGGAGAGGGGAATTGGCGGGGTGGGGAGAAACCCCCTACTCTACAGAATTGTACCATAAAATTCAAAATTTAAAACAAAAATAAAATAAAAGCACAAAAAGCAAAGGTCATGGAAAAAGGCTGTTAAAATGTGAAAATAGGGAATTAATATAAATAATTCTGCCAGTTGACTAAATTTTATTATTGTCTTAACCATAATTCGTGACAGTCTCTCCTTCTCTCTGTAAATCTACCTTTCCAATAAAAATAAGTAAATCTTTGTCTGTCTTTTCTTTTCTTTTCTCTGGCTTGTTTTTTTCCTTTTTTTTTATGATGAAAAGGAAGAATTAGTTCACTCCTCAAATGGCTATCGAGTTTCCTGTGAATTTTTTATGTCAATTGATTTTTATATGTCAATTGATTTTTTTTTCACATGCACATTTAAGGATCTTTTCCTTCTCCTCAACTGAAAAGAGCTTGATTATCACGTGTCGTGGTAAAGATTGCTTTTGGTCAACCCTACCGGGAGTTTTGGGTCCTCCTAAATGTTGGTTCTCAACTCTTTCTCCATATTAGACGAAGTTTCCTTTATTATTTCACTAAATACATTTTTTAAACCCAGCTTTTCTTTCTGTACCTTCTGGAACACCCGCAACTCTTACATTTGGCCTTTTAACTGTGTCTCTTAATTCTTGAATACTATTTTTAACTTGACCCATCTCTGCTTCCAGCTTTTTGATTGTTTCACCGTGGTGACAGAAAGTATCTTCAAATTCTGAGATTCTTCTCTCTCCTTCACTCTATTTTTGAGACTTTCCACTGAATTTTTAATTTTCTCTATTGTGTCCTTTGTTTTCAATAATTTGGCTTGATTTTGTTTCAGCATTGCTATTTAATATGTGACATATTCCTTATATTCCTTATACTCCTGTATGTGCTTCTCATTGTTGATAAGAAGCTTTATAATGAATTTTCTGAATTCTGTATCCCCCATTTTCTTGATGTCTTCCTCAGTTAACTCTGATATTGGCAAAGGCTTCTGTACCTTTGAAGGGGAGTCTTCAGTAATATTCATTGTGCCTCTGTCTCTTCTTTTGCTCTTGGTCATTGTACTTCTGGTTAGCAGGTTCTTCTCCTTAGTGTAGGTTTCCAAGCTGTGTCACCCACAGATCTTCAATTTGAGTTTACTTATTGTGTTTGGTACCTGGCTCTTTGTTTGCAGTCACTTGTGCCACTTCCTACAGCAAATTTCAAATTTCAAAAAGGGCTTTTGTAGTAGGCTTCCACTCTGGTCTCCAAAGCCCCTGCAAAGCACTCTTTGAATGAGTAGTTATACTTCAGGAAACTAAATTTTTAATTTTAATGTTCTGCAAATTAAAATCACATGAGACTGGATATTTATTTATTGACCACTGTGGATGTCTCTGAGAAAATCTTTTAAATACTGTTTTCAGTTAATTATTTTTATTTTGGCAAATATAGCATTTGTAATATATTGTACATTTATCATTATAGCAAATATGCTTCCACAATTTAAAATATGCTTATAAAGAAGCACCTCAGGTAACCAGGTGCAGAAATTTAGATAGCAACCAGACCTATCACATCCCCCCTCGTACCTGTTCACTATCTTGATTTGATAGGCAAATCATACTGAAGGCATTCAACTGTGCAAGTACACCACAATTGTTTACCCATTTTCTTGATAATGATTATCTGTATTATTTGCTTTCTATCTGGGGGAAATTTTTAACTCTTACACAATAATTTTTTAAAAAAAGAGTATATAGCTATCTCCTACAAAAAAACATATAGGAAGTTCTCTAGGGAATATGTCAAGAAAGTAATATGTGATTCGTATGTCTTCATCATTATTAGAGAATGTCATCCATTTTCTCAACATATTTAAAAATCATCTATGCTTCTGGTTTTTGTATTGTAGCACTGATTTTTTTTTAAATTTCCTATGTCACTCTTGTGAGTAAGGACATCTATCCATGATTTGAATTTGTATTTATTATTAATAAATGAGATATGAGATTTTTTTAAGAGGAAGAGAGAAAAAGATTGACAGTTCCCATCTAATGTTCACTTCCCAAATGCCTCAAATGGCCAGGAGTCAGACAAGTTGAAACTATAAATTCAATCCATGTATTTCACATAAGTTGCAGACACCCAGCTACCTGAGTCATCACCATGGCCTGCTGTGGTCTGAATGATGGCGGAAAGCTCTAGTCAGGATCTAGAGCTGGAGAACTAATGCAGGGACTCTGATGCAGAATCTGGGACTCTTAGGAAACACCTTAAATGCTATCCCAGATACCTTCCCCAAGATTAGCTTTCTGTTTCGTTCATTGACTATCTGGAATCTTTTGTGAAACATCTGAATAATCCTTTTGCTTATTTTTTGTTGGAACTGTATAGCTTCCCTTACTGCTTTGTAGGAATTTACATCTATAACTTTATCCATATATCTAAATGAATAATCTCTTGGTTATGTGTGCTTCAACTTCTACTCTATTATTTTTTCACTTTTATCACAAAATTTTTAATTATAGTGTAATAAAATTTAGCAGTCTTATCCTTAAGGAATTTTCATGTCTCATTGCAAAAATATTTCCATATTCAAAGGCTAAATAGATATTCTTGTATCTGATATCCTGAAACATTTAATTCAGCCGATTTGCACTCAAATTCTGTGCATGGTGTGAGAAGTTAAGTTCTTGCCTTGATTTCTTGATGCATACTCAATTGTGTTATTCATTGAAAAATCCACCTTTTCCTAAGGTAGCAGCTATGCCACCTCTATTACAAATGCCTGTGTCTGCTTCTGACTTCTGAGTTCTCTTCTACTGGTATTACCTCTGAAACTATTCTAGCATGCCACACCCTTTAATTTGTAACTTTATATGGAATATTAACGTCTGTTAGGAAATGTTTGACAAAAATAATTTTTTTTCAAAAATTGTTGTGCTCCTTTAATTTGCATAAATGCTCAATCCTCAAAATGAAAAAAACGAAAGAAGCTTATCAGTAGCTTTGACTTCTACACAGATCTTCATCAGACCAGGGAATAGAACAGATGGAAGATCTTTCTCTTTCTCTTTGTAACTATGCCTTTTCCAAGAAATAAAGCAAATTTTAAAATAAATACCCTTCGTAATAATGCATATACTAAAGCCAAGAAAATTTAAGAATATACCTCAATTCTGCAGTATGATTTGACCAAATCACTTCACTTCTCTAATTTTTAATTGTTATTAAGGTGTAGATAAAGTTAGGGTTCTCAAATGGCAGAGTGATCTTAAGATATGCAGCACAGCCCTGGCACTCGAGATACTTTAGTTTGAATATTTTAGTATGCAAACTGAAACAAACAAACAAAAAGCTGTATCAAGTGCTGCAGAAGTAATCTTTATTTCACACGTCAATCTGAAGATAGGGCATTCCAAGTTATTGTGTGTGGAATTTCAATAGCATTATCAATGAATAGATTTAGCCTAACTTTTTTAGTTGTATTTAACTTGTTAGGTTTATTCCTTCAATAATCTCTAGATAAATAAGTATAATCAATATGTTTACATCTGTGACTAAGTCCAAAAGTATTAAGAAATGTTCTTAATTGCATCTGCAGCAATTTCCCTAACAGGTCAGAAGGTTCTCATTTGACCATTTGTAAAGGATTGAAAGCCAAAAGCATTGTCTTACATTCGCCATGATTGTAGGGCTGGGGATATTGGCTTTCCTATAAATCTTGGGGTGCACAAAACAATTAACTGCTGAATGAAATTCAGATTTGTTTTGTGTAAAAGAGTTAAAATAAATAGTATTTTCTTAATTGTTTCTTACTCTTCCTTACTGGGTGGTTGAGTACAGGAAAGTCAGAGTTGGAAGCATACACTAGTCAATGTTCCCATGGTTATTTAGTTTATTAATTTAAATTATTTGGGTATAGTCACAAGGAAACACGCCATGAAAGCATTTGTCTTTTGTTCTACTTTGCTGACAATCATAAGAGGAACAGCCTTTCTACTGACTTATTATGGTTTAGAATTACTATTACCTAATTATATTTTCAGTGGTTAGGCGAGGTCAGTGTATTTATCAATCGAGTATCATCAAAATAAATTACTGAGAGACATTTCACCTGAAAAGAATTCATCTTAGCTTACAGGTCCTCTTCTTCTACCTCTGCACAATCATCTAATTAATCCATTCATTTTATTTTTCACTCAAGAATCAACGTCACACACACCAAAGTCTCCAGGCTGTTTATATAGATTCCGTGTTCTTACTCCGCTAGAGCTTCTTCACAGATTCCAAACAGCAACACTGGTGGCAAGAGGAACAGTCCAGACAACATTTGGGAGATATAATACAGGCTAAAATCTTGAAACAGATCCAATCATTTAATTTCCTGAAGAGCCAAGTAAATTTGATACTGTGTCACATAAAAGGCAAGTTTCTTCCCTTAAATTAAAATATCCAGAATCTGGAGTCCACATACTTGGTTACTTTGCAACAATGTAATATTTGGTCGTCCTTTTGGGTGTATCAAACTCTAAGGGGAAATAATGAAATACATGGAAATTTTAGCCTGATTTCTCATCAAGATCACAGTAGGGTTCTGCCATATTAAGTCTGATTACTTTGTTTTTTCCTGCCTAGCATCTCAACCTTTCTTGAACTTACAAATAAATTTTTATTTGGCATTTTATTAATATCATTTGATCCACTGATGCTACAATTTAATGTTTGAGATCCTAAATCTATAGCCTATATTACCTCTATTACACCCTGATATTGAAACTATTTACTGAAAATTTTTTTATTTATTCATTTTTATTGGAAAGGCAGATTTACTAAGAGAAGGTGAGACAAAGATTTTCAGCCTGCTAGTTCACTTTGCAAGTCACCCCAACAGCCATATCTGAGCTCATCCAAAACCACAAGCCTCCTCTGGGTCCCCCACATGGATGCCCCTCAGAGGTACAGGGTCCCAAAGCCTCAGTCCATTCTTCATTGCTTTCCCAGGGCACAAGCAGGGAGTTGGAGGAGAAGTGGAGTCACTGGGATGCAAATCGCTGCCCATATGGTCCCAGCACATGCAAGAGCAGGACTCCAGTCCCTAGGCTCCTGCGCTGGGCCCTGGACCTTATTTTTTAAACCAACTCACACCGTGACATCCTGTTAAATGAATCAACCAGATACAAAAACACAAATGCCACATGGACTCTCTCATATGTGGAAGAAGCTAAAATAATTCGGTTTGAATAAAGAGTGCTGGGTCTTAGAGACTGGGAGGTGTAAAAGGGAAAGATAATTTGAATAATAGGCACCAAGTCAGATCTAGATCAAAGCAAGAAGTTCCTGGTGAAAAACTGCATACTTTTGTAAATAGTTTACTATGATGTAGTGTGTTTTGTGAAAAAAAATAGAAGGAGGAGTTTCAAGCTTCTAATTAAAAATCAATGCCAGGGACAAGTGCCATAGTCCTATGGCTAAATGCTCGCCTTGCATGCGCTGGGATCCCATATGAGCACCAGTTCATCTCGTAGCTACTCCACTTATCCTCCAGCTCCTTACTTGTGGCCTGGGAAAGCAAGAGAAGGACTGCAAACCGGATGTTTTAATAAAAATTAATTAAGCTTAAAGAGGAATCAATGCCAATGAAAGAAAAATTTCAAAATGAATTTAAAAATTTGAAAAAGCAAGAGAATTTAATGCCAAAGAAGGGGAAACATTGATCTCTCTGTTTTAATGAGAACACAATAAAATACAACTCTGTATCCCATAAACACATATTTTAAATAAAATATTTTAATTAAATAAAATATTTATAAAACTTTACATAAAGAAACATTGATATTTGCCAAGAAATTATCTGAAGACTTAAAACAATTACCATTATTTTACAGTAAGCACAATGGACATTTTGAACCTTATTTTTAGAGCATATGTGTATCTTTATGTGAAACAAAATGTTCAATCACTTTTGCCTACGGTAAATCTAGATTTCTGATTATTTTTAAGGGGAAAAAAAATCACCAAATAGCACTTTTTGGTAAATTCATATACATTATGTCAGTAGTTTTAGGGAAGTTATTTGTCACATAAAAATATGCACAATTATGAGAAATTATACCACTTTTAAAATTCAATCTGGTATCCATAGTCCACATGTAATGCACTGCACTAATTTAGTGACTTTTCAGAACAGCTGCGGTTTCCATCCTGAATTGGAAGCCAGTGAGTTCTATCACATCCTAAAGCCATCGCGGATATTCCATCTGTAGCTTTTTCTAAATCAAGAGCATTTTTCTATTTCAATGCTTATATCAGTGCACAGCTGTACTGCCACCTTAATTTTCTCAGTTTATATAACTGTTTCTAGGTTCATTCTACTAAACATACTATATCAATATCCAAATATAGCAATGTTAGCAAATATAGAATAAGACCAAGATTATAGTCAGGAATGGAAATGCTTCTAGAAGGGTGTTAGAACATTACAGCACAGCACTCTCAATGTCTCTTTTCAAATATTTCCTCTTTTACAGGATTTTCTTAGTTTTATATACATATTTAGATAATACTGTGGCTGGTTCATATAATGGGGAAAGGAATATTGTATTTCAGGGAGGTTACAGTTTTCTTTTAAAATACACTAAGTGATGTGTTGTCATTAGAAATGCCACCGGGCCCAGTCTGAAAGCATAATGGTTAAGGTCCTCGCTTTGAACGTGCTGGAATCCCATATGGGCGCCGGTTCTAATCCTGGAAGCTTCACTTCCCATTCAGCTCCCTGCTTGTGGCCTGGAAAGCAGTGGAGGAATGCCCAAAGCCTTGGGACCCTGTGCCCATGTGGGAGACCCGGAAAGAGGTTCCAGGCTCCTGGCTTTGGATCGGCACAGCACCAGTCATTGCAGTCATTGGGGAGTGAATCATGGGACAGAAGATCTTTTTCTCTGTCTCTCCTCCTAACTGTACATCTGCCTTTCCAATAAAATAAATAAATCTTTAAAAAAAAGAAAAGAAAAAAGCCACTGTGTATCTATGTGGCACACACATTCAGTTAACTTAAATAAATCATAATTCTTGATATTAAAGACTCATAATGCCAATATTATGTTCTCTTTGGTTAATGAGGAGCTTGGATTAGATGTTCTCTAGCCCTGCAAATTATTAAGAGGGAATAAAATGAGAAACAATTTATCTTTAAGATTATCACATGTACAGATAAGAAAAACTTATAAATAGCTTTCACTTATTAGGAACCTTGAAGAAAGTAAGGATTTTCTTCTAATCTAATAATAACTGATGCTTCTAGTAACTAAACCGAAAGACACTACATAATATAGAACCAGGAAAAATGTACTATTATTTGTATTTAAAAAGCAGATTTTATACAGAGAGGAGAAGAGATAGAGAAAGAGGCTTCTATTCACTGGTTCACTCCCCAAATGACCCCAGTGACCAGAACTGGGTTGATTTGGAGCCAGAATATTCTTCCAGATTTCCCACAAGGGTGTAGGGTCCCAAGGACTTTGTTCATCACCCACTGCTTTCACATATATAAGCAGAGCTGGTTCAGAAGTGGAGCAGCCAGGAAGCAAACTAGCATACAATAGCAGATGCCACAAACATTATTTTCTTTCTTCACTCTTTCTGCCTAGCTAAGAATTCCTTTGCTATAGTCATCACTTTTTTTTTCCCTCTAATGTACTGGCTTTAACACTGAATTAGGAAAAAGTGTACTATATTAATTATACATAAAAAGAACGAACAAGGGGCCAGTGTTAGTGGCATATCAAGCTAATCCTCCACCTACAATGCTGGTATCCCATAGAGGCACCAGTTCATTTCCTGGCTGCTCTTCTTCCAATCCAGGTGCCTGCTGATGGCCTGGGAAGGCACTGCAGGATGACCAAAGGCCTTAGGCCCCCTGTACCCATGTAAGAGTCACGGGGGCATCTCCTGGATCCTGCTTCCCAGCTTCAGACCCGCACAGCTCTGTTCATTGCAGTGCAGCTCTATCTCTTCCTCTCTATGCGCTCCTTCAAATAAAATAAACTTTTTTTTTTAAAGGCATCAATCATTAATTATGGAGAAAATGATTTCTCTTTTTGTGTACTATGTATAGCACTTTTTATATTTGCATTGAAAAATCTGTAACTACAGGAAAACTGGAAGTCAATGTCACACAGTCCAAAATGCGGTCTGCAACCTGTCAAGTGCTATAATTTTTCTACATTTGAAGTAGGATTCATGTCCCTGTCCTCTTTTGAGTCAGATTAAGATGGCTCACAGCCTTTTCTACACCTGTTTAGGAGGTCCCTTTGGATGCTACCTCATTCGGCTTAGAGAATTAACACCTCTCCAGTTCTCAAGTCTCTCATTCTAATTAGAAAGGGAGGAGCTGGTGTGTCTGAGTGAACATTATTATAATTACCAGGACTACTAACTGCAGAGTCAGCATGCAGAAATAGGCAGGTTATATGAAAAAGCAGACCAGGTATTATAATAGGTAAAATACAAGTATGGGGTCCGGTGTAGTGGCCTAGCGGCTAAAGTCCTTACCCTAAACATGCTGGGATCCCATATGGGTGCAGGTTCTAATCCTGACAGGCCCACTTCCCATCCAGCTCCCTGATTGTCGAGGATGGCCCAAAACCTTGGGACCCTGCACCTATGTGGGAGTCCCTGAGGAAGTTCCTGGCTCCTGGCTTCAGATAGGCTCAGCTCTGGCCATTGCTGCCACTTGGGGAGTAAATCATCAGATAGAATATCTTCCTCTCTGTCTTTCCTCCTCTCTGTATATCTGACTTTCCAATAAAAAAAAAAAAGAAAAAAACAGAATCTAGAGAAGATGTAGGATAGTCAGTGAGACTAAGAACCCCTCCCCCCCGCCATAACCCATGGTAAAGATACTGATACTGAAACTGGAAACTGTAAGAAGAAATAAATGATTAAAGTAGTCACATTATTAGCTTTATATTTACAAAGATAATTCTGGCTATACTTTGGAACTGCAGCTTGTGTAGTTTCCATCTGTGAGCTCCTATTACCTCCTCTTTTTGAAGCTAAAATCACTGTTGCAAAGCATTACAGCAAATTGCTCCTTCAATGCACTAAGAGTATGAGATGACTTGAGTTTCACACTTATATTAAATTTAAGCTATTTATTCTCACCTCTGAAGTCCAAGCTGCTTCAATTGCCATGGAGATGGTTTGCCTATGCTCATGCCATTTTAGTAACTGATAAGCTTCTCTTCGTGGTACCTGCCTCTGGGATTTTTTTGTATGAAATCTATACTTCTTTTTATAAGGCAATTTCTCATACCTGCGTGGTGCTTTCATTTAATTATGTGCAAGACTCCAGGCAACAGACAGACATTTTAGGCTATAATGATGCTATATTTTAATGGTGTGGTATTTGTACAGGTTTTGAAACATGTTTTAAAAACTTGGAAATAGGATATGAATAAATATGATCCGATACTCTGTAACACATTTGAGATGTTTGTCTCTTGAGATTAATCTGAAAGTCTGCTTAAGTGATCAAGTTAAAGCCATGTATCATATTTTATTATTGTTAGAGTTATCCATTTTCTAATATTGCTGAGCTATGTCACTAACTCAATGTACTTCTAAAATAAATGATAATAAATGAAAAGTTGCATTTATATCATTTATGTGACTAGGAAATGAATAAAATCATCTAAGGAAATAATGTTATCAGAACAACAGCCAGGAGCCCAGAGTGGTCCACAGAAACAGAACAGTAAGCTTTCTTCGGGACTAGGGAGAGGAGCTTTCTCTGGTCCTCACTTAGTTCCAACTCTGGATTCCTACCCTCTCTTGCAATGACCATCAGGGTTGCTCCAGAGCCCCCCACCCTAAACACACTTACACACACACACACACACACACACACACACACTAGAATAGACAGACAGAGAACAACAAGGAAAGCTTAGAAACAGACAGGAAATGGTCAGCGTGGACTCACACATACCTTACTAGGTAGGACACAAAGATTAGCTACTCCTCATTCACTGCCTTCCCAGGTACATTAACTGGGAGCTAGACTAAGAGAGGAACAGCCAAGACTCTAATCATCACTTCAAGTTGAGATGTTAGGTTGGCAAGCAGCTGCCCAGCATGCTGCGCAGAGGTTAGCAAATGTTTAAGACCCTTGGCAAGGCCCTGGCACAATGGCTGTATTGGCTGATTCTTCCCCTTGCAAGCCCTGGGATTCCATATGGCTGCTGGTTCATGTCCCAGCTGCTTCAGTTTCCATCCAGCTCCCTGAATGTGTCCTGGGAGAGAAATGGAGGATGGTCCAAGGCTTTGGGATCCTGCACCAAAGTGGGAGGGTGGGACGAAGCTCCTAACTTCAGATCAGCTCAGCTGTAGCCACTGGAGCCATCTGGAGAATGAACCAGTGGATAGAAGAGCTTTCTCTCCTTTTCTTTGTAAATCTGCCTTTCCAGCAAAAAGAAAGAAATCTTTCGAGAAGAGAGAGAGAGAGAAGAAGGAGGAGGAGGAGGAAGAAAGGAGGGAGGGAGGGAGAGAAGGAAAGAAGGAAGAACTCTTGGTAAAACTGAATGCAGAAATCATTCTTAAAGAGCCTTAAATCCACACAGCCGAATATTGCCTTCTCAAGGTAAGCTATTCAAAATGAGAAAGCAGATAAGTCTATCCACCAAGAGAAAGTACCAACAAGCATTACAAACAGCATGTGTGATCCTAATGTTTGCTTATGAGACAGAACAATACTTAAGTAAAATATCATGTAAAATATCATATTAAGTAAAATATACTTGAGTAAAATATCAATACTTCTGGAGCTTGGCTTCAGCATGCCCATTCCTGGCCATTACAACCATTTGGGGAGCAATCCTACAAATGGAAGATCTCCTTTTCTCTCTCTCCCCCTCCCTCCTTCTCTCTCTCCTACTGCCTCTGCCTCTTCCTCGCTGTAGCTCTGCCTTTCAAATAAATAAATAAACCTTTAAAAAAGGATAGAGTAAAAAGCGGATAACAAAAAAAAAGTATAAAACTCTCCATGGGTATTTTAAGAAAAAAAATGTAGAAAAAGAATGTTAAGTTTCTTGAGCGTCAGGTTGCACAATGAGCTGAGAGGATTAGTGCCTCCTCTCATCTCCTGTGTAGAAATGATCTTTGCTTCTCTTCTGGTCCTTTAATGTGACTTCACACATTCATTTTCCCTTAAATGTAAGTTCAGAACTACAAACTTGGCACTTTTTGCAGCATCT
This sequence comes from Ochotona curzoniae, assembly GCF_017591425.1. NCBI lineage: Eukaryota > Metazoa > Chordata > Mammalia > Lagomorpha > Ochotonidae > Ochotona > Ochotona curzoniae. Next base: position 19,396,885 of record NW_024464920.1, on the reverse strand, counting down.
AAAAGCATTATATAAAATATGAAAAATCCTTCCAAACAGTGATTGACAAATAAATGAGTGAGGAAACGATGGCTCTTTGGAGTTCAGGATGACTGGTATAAAGAGCCTAGGGGTCAGGCGCACGGTTGTCATGCTGCCTTTGCTACTTCTTCACACGTGACATGAGTCAACTTTCTTTGAAATTTGATTAGCTCATAAATTATGAGTTGCTTAACAATGCCTGATTTCTGTGCGAATTATGCTCCCCCTTAAGAAGGTAACTGATTTTATGTGGTCTTCAGTTTAGTTTCTTTTAGACATCAGATCTAGAAGCAAGAAACATGCCATTCTTCCATTTGAGTACAAAATATAAATTGCAAACTTCTCAATACTGCAATCTCAAAACACCAGGTAGACAACACTGAAATGATCTGAATCACAGTGTTAATGGAAAATTGAAAACGGATGAAAATAGTTATCATGGTCACTACTTCTTGACAAAATGATGCCACTTAGAAGGTAATAAGCAACTCAGACAGAAGAGTGATTTAAAAATTTCAGGATAAACATAATGTTAGAGAATGGCATTAAAAGGCATCGTCTAAAGCAATCATATGAAAAGGAAGGTACTAGAAAACACTCCCCTGTGTGCTGCTTCAAAAACAAGGAATTTTCTCTATTGTGATTATAGTTTAATTAGGTATACTGGGCAGACAGTGAATGTAAAAGGTGCAGTTTGTAACACAACGAATTCTGCCAAGAGCTGCTTGCCTAGATGATACTATATATCTTTCAACCTGAATTTCTCCAGCATGTATTGCCCACAGTAAGCCACAGATTTCATTCTGAAGAAATGCACTATCCTTGCAATGAAATAGTTTTATAGTACTGAAACTTTAGAAGTCTTAACCAAAATCAAACAAAAGACCTGATACCCAGGCAAGGATGATTCATGACTATTGTGAGAAACGAAAATTAACCACTTTGTGACTTATATCACAGTATGATTTATGTCTATGACTAACATCTGCTTCATTCGTAGTATTACTACCACTTAAATATGTTAGTGATTTAGGCTAATTAATGATAAATATAAATCTTCATATTCACACCAATTAAAATCAGATCAATAAACTGAAACACATTTCAACAAAGGACAAAAGTCTTAAACTGTCAAATTAGTTGATTAATCAACATGTCTAAACCTTTCTCTTTTAATTCCGGTTATCTGATAAAACACAGATTCTAGTCCTCCCACTTTAAATATACTTCCATTAAATTACAAGATGAAAACATTTACTTATGAAACTCCTTGCTCAGTGCTACTTGAAAGGCTCTCTGCTAGCACTTGGTAACAAGTCATTTTGTTGTTCACAAGTTGAGGAGGTTGCTATGCAACGAGAAAGAGCGAGAGAGAGAGAGAGAGAGAGAGAAGGAGAATTTCAAGCCATAGGATATGAGTATGTAAATTAAGATATTAAAATAAAATTACTTGCATGTGTACATGTGTAGGCCAATACTATATAAATAGTCAGGCACTAATAATTCTAAAGTAGAAATCAGTTGTTTTTTTTTTGGTAAGGAAAAAAAACCACAGAAGCAGATAATTCCAGTTAGAAGCTTATAATGTTCTTAGAGTTAATTAGATCTATCGTTTAATTTGATCGCTCAAACTACAACATAGGCATAAGGCACAAAGAAAAGAACAGTGGGTGGACAGTTAGCAACTAAACTGGGCAAGCAGCTCAGGCAAGAGAAACCTCTTTTCCTTGCCTTCCATTGTGGCAACCCACATGTTAATATATAGAAGTAGAGCTTTGTCCTGAACTACAGCTAACACTATTTGAGACAGGATAGAATATATATTCAGAACCACCCACTTTTACACGAGCAAAACTTAACGACACATTAGAGCGACCAGTGAATGGAGCATTACCTCAGCATCGGTGGATCTTTAAGGCCAGTGCACAATGGGACTGTTTACATGAAAGAAGTTATTTTCTGCTAATGAAATATTTTCTGTTTTTTTTAAAGATTTATTTTTATCATGTTTTTATTGGAAAGGCGGATATACAGAGAGGAGAGACAGAGAGGAAGATCTTCCGTCCGATGATTCACTCCCCAAGTCAGCACAACGGCCAGTGCCAATCCAGAGCCAGGAGCCTCTTCCGGGTCTCCCACGCGGGTGCAGAGTCCCAAAGCTTTGGGCCGCCACTGACTGCTTTCCTAGGCCACAGGCAGGGAGCTGGAAGGGAAGCGAGGCTGCCGGGATTAGAACCGGCGCCCATATGGGATCCCGGGCATGCAAGGCGAGGACCTTAACCACTTGCGCCACCGCGCCGGGCCCATATTTTCTATTTTTGATGACCTTTACTTTCTGCACCTACACTTGGCCACAACATCTCCTGCCTCAGAAAAAAAGATACACAGCCCAAAGCCTCATGAAATAATCAAATCTATTTAAGTTTCCCTCACCTGGGGAAAGAACATATATCTTTAAAATATGGTTGAGCAGGTCCATCACCTTTGTTAATGCATTTCAGCTAAAATCACAAGAAAACAAAGTAGAGGGGCTTATGGCTCGCTGTGATGAGGAAGAAATGACACATGTAATCTCAGTAAATCCCAGAAAAATGGAGCCCCCCACCAGATTCTCATGTTGAAATCATAAACTTCAAACCTCTAAAAGTAACTGTCATTACAAGTAGGGCCATTAAAACTGGAATCATGAATTAAAATGAAATCATTCAGGTAGACTCTTTCCAATCTCCCAGAGAGTACTATAAGAACAGGAAATGTGGTCACAGGAGAAACTAGACCCAATGGCACCTTGACCCAGGGCTTTAAATGCCAGAATTGTGGAAAGCAAATATACATGGCTGGAGCCACCAGAAGCTGTAGTTTATGAAGGCAGATGTAGCAAACCGATACAGAGGATATTAAAACAAATCTGTTATTGGATTTTGCTTTGAATAGGTAATTTTGAGGCCAGTCTATAAAAAGTTGATTTCTTCCTTGTTGGCACCAAGAAAGTGGAATAGTTCTGTGATTGAGACTCAAAATAAATTTAGGCTACTCCAATAAGGTTATGGCAGAAATCAGAAAAGAAGCAGCAGTCTCTCGGCCGGGAGAATGTTACTTTGCTGTTTTTTAAAGATTTATTTAGGATTGTTTTAAAGATTTATTTAGGGCTCAGTGCAATAGCCTAGTAGCTAAAATCCTTGCCTTGAATGCACCAGGATCCCGTATGGCCTTTGGGACCTTTCATCTCTGTGGGAGGCCCACAGCAGGCTCCTGGCTCCCGGCTTTAGATCGGCTCAGCTCTGGCCATTGCGGGTACTTGGGGAACGTCAGATCTTTCTCTCTGGATCTCCTTCTCTCTGGATCTCCTTCTCTCTGTATATTTGCCTTACCAATAAAAAATAAGTCGTTAAAAATAATTTACAAAACAATACCTTTCAGTGATATAATATAGACACAACATACACATGTAGGATTACCTTGCAGATTCCTGGGAAGGAGATGTGACCGAAAAAATATGGGGTGACAGTGCTCTCTTGGGCAACCGACGAAGTTTATTTCCAAGGTTACACTTAGTAAAGCAATAGTTCAGATACAACTCAGAATTAGATCATGTCTGGGAGCAGAGTTCAAAGAGGCTAACAAGATGACCTGGTCAAAACCTTATAATAGGGAATAGATGAGGAATACTGTCTGCCCTTGGTTAGCTGACTAGACAGAGCACAGATGTCGGCCTGTCATCAAGGAGAGCATTAAAGCACATCCAAGGACTCAGCAGGGGCAGGAGTGCACTCTGGCTGAGAGGCCCTTTGCCTCCTCTTTCCTGGAGCCTCTTCTCAACAGGATCCCACAGGCCTCTGCTGTCCCAGCTACCCTGTGGATGTATTCACTCACACACACACACACACACACACACACACACACTGATACACATGGATTCTTACATTTATACTCCTTCTCTTAAAAAATGATCCAATTCCCTGATTTTTACCAAAGTTTCCAACCTTGTTATTTAAATGGCACAGTACCTGTAGGGTCAGTCATTAATTTCTGCAGTCATTTGACCACAGTTTGTCCCCAATAAACCTCAATTGAGGCTCAATTCTGCAAAACAATGTTGGGAAGTATAGCTGGTACAAGGTACCTGTCATGGAGGGCAGAGTGCTCAAAAGATTATGGCCTTCCCCTAAGCGTGAGTGAATTCTTGACTTGAGGAATTGAGCTAGGTACTGTGGGATTGAGCTTGGCCTTCTTGAATTTTCTCTTTACTTGTCTTCCTGCCTTGGGATCACTTTCACATGCACGCATTTGCTTATTTTTTTTTTTACAATTTTTTTTTATTGCAAAGTCAGATATACAGAGAGGAGTAGAGACAGATAGGAAGATCTATCTGATGATTTGCTACCCAAGTGGCTGCAATGGCTGGAGCTGTGCTGATTCAAAGCCAGAAGCCAAGAGCCTCTTTCAGGTTTCCCACATGGGTGCAGAGTCCCAAGGTTTTGAGCTGTCCTCAACTGCTTTCCCAGGCCACAAGCAGGGAGCTGGATGGGAAGCAGGGCTGCCAGGATTAGAACCAGTTCCATATGGGATTCCAGTGCCTGCCCCATATGGGATCCCGGTGCCTGCGAGGCCAGGACGTTAGCTGCTAGGCTACTGTGCCAGGCCCCACTCATCTGCCTCTTTTGCATTTGTCACAAGACCTTTGCCAAAATAAAGCAGATGCAGGCACCCATTCCTGAATTTCTTCCTCTTTCCTTTATTGGTTACCCAGTCGCAGGTACTCTGTTATACCAACAGAAAATGAAATTAGATGATTTCCACTTTTCTGTTTTCACAAGTCAGCACTCAGTCTTCATTTTACCTAACCTCTTGCTGACACAGCTGACCAGTCCCTTTCCCAAACAATGCTAGGCTAATGAGGATATCACACCCAACAATGTTCTCATCGTTGTAATTGTTCCTTCTCTGTCACCTCTGCCACCTCCTCTTCTTTCTTTCTACTTTTGAATGTTGATGTACCATGGAGCTTAATTAACAGTACACTTTTAACTTTACCTTCATTTCCATAGTAAAGCCAATCTCATGGCTATAAATTTCATCTGCATGCAAATGTTTGAAAATTTAATCTCCACTCTACTTCTGAGCTTAAAAATAAACATACAAACTTTTTTTTCATCAAATAAACATCTAAAAAGTGTCCAAAAATGTAACAAATCCAAGGGGGAATTCTTGATTTACCCTCAACAAATCTGTTCCTGATTTTTATCTCTCCATTCATATTTTTCTAGTGCAACAAGCTCTGGAGTCATCCTTCTCTCATCCTTTTCCCTCATTTCCTACATTCAATCCACTTGAATTCATTGATTTGAATATGAATATGTCTTACACCTACCTTGGCTCCTCACCCTGCCATTAGCATCCTACTCTGTCATAGTTTTCCAGTATGATATTTTATAAAAATGTAAATCAGATCATCTATGAAACTCATGAAATATCTTAACCAACCCTTATGTTCCTGGCCCAGCTTTCCAAATCATCTCCCTCTTCCTCTGCTAACTCAGCTCCCTTCAGGCACATGTTCACATACTTTTAAAATGGCTTCACCAAAATCATTACATAAACTGTAGCTAATTTCCGTGACTCTACTAAACTATCATATTATCTTTGTCCTTTTACGCTATCCCATCTAAAACAAATGTCCCACATCCAAACAGTATCTTTTTACCTATATTTTTAAATTGTTTTAACCACCTATTATTGAGAGATAAAGAAAAAGAGAAAGATGACAAGATAGGCATCCAGAATCGGAAAGTGCTTCCATCCCACATATGCTGCAGCTGGTGCCAGGCCAGGCCAAAGTTTGAAGCTGAGAACTTAATCCAGGTCTCTCCACAAAAGAAGCTGATCGGTTTACTGAACCATCACATGCTGCCTCTCTAGATCTATGAAGCATCTTTACCTACCACTCAGCAACAAATGTGATGAACTAAGAGCTGCTCTAAGATCTCCCTTTTGCAAAGGATCTATTGTGAAGATTTGAGGAATGAGATTGACTGATAGCCTCCAGTCTTCACCTCCTTTAGCACCTGTCTCAGTGTTTGAGTATAGGTGATATTCTCTGTTACCTTAGTAATGGATAAGAAATGCAGAAACCTAGATACTTTTTAAGATTTACTTATTTTTATTGGGAAGTTAGATCTACAGAGAAGGAGAGAGAAAAAGATCTTCCATCCATTGTTTCATCCCCCGAAATAGTGGGAATAGCCAGAGCTGAGCTGATCAGAAGTCAGGAGCCAGGAACTTCCTCTGGGACTCGCAATTTGGCTGAAGGTCCCAAGGCTTTGGACCATACTCTAATGCTTTTGCAGGCCACAAGCAAGGAGCAGGAAGGGAAGTGGAGCAGCCAGGACTTGAACTAATACCCAGGGATCCCGGCATTTGTAAGGTAAGGAGTTAGCCACTGAGCCATTGCTCCAGGCCCAAATACTTGTCAGACCAAATGTCATGGTTAATCACCACCTAATGCAAATATCCCCTTTTCATTTCACCAATTGATCCCCCAATAAGCTTTTCTATCCTACCTTCATTTTAGTCTGCATTTCAGAATATCCAAACGAGACAAACTGTATACCATATTTTCTTTTTATGTGTCTCTCAGAAAACTCCAAATTCTACTTAAGATTGTGATTCTAGTTGTCTTCTGTATTATCAATGCCTAAGTACCTAAGACAAAGTAGATTTTGTATAATTATTTACCATAAATGAAGAATAATTCTGAATAAGTGGGCAACACAATAAGTAAACATAACAGAAACATTAACACAAACTGATTGGAAAAAGGTAAAAATCCACATTTTTTCCATTCCCATGTATAAAGTTTTTCTTTAACAATATGCCTATGTGATTATATCTTTTACACAAAACATTGCAGATATACTCACTAGTCTACTGGATAATTTCAATTTCATACAAAATTTTCTATGCTGCCACAGAGAATGCTGAATATCCACTTTAAATGATGTTTAATTATAGAAACGATTCTAAAGAAAAATATTCATAGAAAATTAAAAAAACAATTTATAAAATTGTTGGAAGGTTAATCAATTTTTAGATATCAGAGCCAATAACAAAGGGAATTTCCATTAAGTGCCTGAATTTTTAGTAGGGAAGAGAGATAAATTAGTTGTGTTTCAGGAACATTAGGTAGGAATAAAGGATAACTGCTTTTCAATGCAAAGAAACTTGCATTACACTTTGCAAAGTCAATAACAGATCTTAAAAAAACATTGTGAAGAACTAATCCCAATTCTCCACAATTTATTCAAAACAATATAAATGGAGGCAATCCTTCCAATCTCCTTCTACGAAGCCAACATCACCTGAGTACCACAGCTAGAAAGAGACACGAAAGAATAAAAGAACTACAGAACAATATCTAGATCATTCACTTGGACCAAGTGGGATTTATCTCAGGACACAGGAATGACTCAACATATGCAAATCAATAAACGTGATACACCATGTGAACAAATTATAGAATAAAAACTATATGATCATCTCAATAGATGCAAACAAAGTATTTAACAAATCCAACATCACTTCATGCTAAAAATCTTAAGCAAGACAGGCATATAAGGAATATAATACAAGTGAAGCAATTGACAAAAATTCAATGCCAGCATCATACTGTTTGGGGAAGGAATGCAAGTTTTTCCACTAAGATCTGGAACTAGACAAAGATGTCCACTTTTACCAATGTTATTTAGCATAGCACTGGAAGTAATTGCTATGGCAGTAATGCAAGAAAAAGAAACCAAAGGAATTCAAATTACAAACAATAAGTTAAAATAATCGCTGTTCACAGATGACAGGATTCTATACACAAGAGAACCAAGACTCAATCAAAACACTGATGGAACTTATATGTAGGTACAAAATTAATTAACTTATAGGTGGGTATAAATTGAAGGTCCTAGAATACACAAGCAACTCCATATTATCAAAATTGGAGAAATCAATGAGGGTAGGGAGCAGTGAAATTCCCAGAACCTTTGAAGCTCTATCATAAAATTAATTAATTAATTAATTAAAACTATGGCACATCTACTCTACAGAGCACTATTCAACCATTTATAAGAATGAAACTATACCATTTGTTACAATGCGGTCACAAGTGGAGGTCATTATGCTTAGTGAAATAATCCAGTCTCAAAAGGCCAAATACCATATGTTCTCTCTGACATAAGCCAAACTGCATGCAAAATAAAAAAAGATAGAAAGATACATAGAGCAACACATATATCCTCTTAAACAAACAATGGAATAGAGAATAAAGTGCCAGGACACAAGGAATAATGGCAGTATGCATCTCTACTCCTGAGTCCCCGCCAACGAAACTCTTAAACACACCTTGACAAGACGACACTGGATTCCCTTCCATTTCCTATACCTGCAATGCCATCACACATGGTAAAAAGCAGAATCTTGTGACTGTAGCTATAGGAATATGCTATTGTAAAACAAAGGGACAAACAGCAGAGTGAGAAGGTGCAAAGCGGGAAAAGAGGAACCCTACAACTACAGAAGAGTATAACGGAAAACTGATAGAGAATTTTCATTGTAGATGGACCTACAAAATGAACTAAAATAAAAAGAGATGAAGCTACAAAACTTGTGTGACCTCAAAAAATGTCTTTTAATCATCTTGCCATGATTGAGTTACTTAGGGGAAGGCAGATTTATAATTATGAACTCAAGACATACTAAAATGACATTGTAAATAGATCCTGCAAAGTTCATAACAATGTAATTATAAATTTCTGTTTATCGGAGCATAAACTACTTAATTTTCAAACGAGAGGACTTCTTTTAGTTTCAAAATCTAATGATGGTTTCAGAAAATTTGTGCTGTAACAAACACATATTCTCCCACATTTGGATAATGCACTGAGTAAAGTTAATTTGGAAAGCACTAATGCAATGATACTTCATAGTCTGATACATTCAAGCAAGGTGCTTTCTAACATACAAGGAGCTATAGTGTGAAATGTTGAGAATGCTTGAGTATTTACCCTGGACTCCCGATTAGTGCCATCAGCATTTTTAATACTGTTTCACAAAACCTTTAAATATTCACTTGCTCAAATGTTCTAATTATTTTCCTGACCTACTTTCTAGAAACTGCCATAAGGACCTTAGGATTTATTTGAATTGACATTGTTACATTAAATAAAATCATTTTGCTATTTTCTCCTTCAAGTTTCAGGGTCTTAATCCTCCAAATTTCTTGTTCATATCAGTGTGGCTTTCCTCAGGGTCATACTTTCCCCTTGTAATAATGGAAGAGATCATTTTTGTGATTTCTTTTCTCTAGTTTTGGCTTTTCGTAGCACTTGAAAGAACTGATAAAATTATCTTTTCCATTGATAAGAATGACATATTTCTCTTTCATTCACACATTTATACACATGCTAACCATTCAGGAAGTAGAACTACAAAGTCTTACAAATATGCTTGATGATTTATGAATTGGCATAAAAGAATGGATTTTTTAAGGAAAAGCAGTCTGTTTTACACTACATGAAATGGGAACATTATTAAAGTATACTTAGAAAATATGACTTTTGCCTTGATCTAAGATAAAATATTTCACTCTTTTACTTTGCCTCTTCAATATATTGAATTTTTTTATCATTTGTCATTATAAATGAGAAAACAATTTTTCTTATTTATATCCAGTGTGATATAAGCTCGAGGAAGTCTTGTGTTCAACATTAACTGTCTAATGTATAAGATGATGTCTTATACACTGTAGATATTAAATGAAAGAATTGAGTCACTGTAAAATTGGAAAATAAATCTACTGAGGATTCAGTGGCTTACAGAAACAATTACTGGTTATTTTAAATGCCTGTGGATTAGGAATTTGGTCATTGCTAAACTGGATTGTTTGTGTTTTACGTGGTATTAACCAAGCTCACCCATAGAACTGACATGAAATGATAGTCAGGGGGAGCTCACCTAGGACAACCTCTCATGCTTCAGGGTAACTGTTCAAATGGATTAAATCATCTAGGCATCCGGTCTCAACTTTTAAAATCATGGTTGCTGATATACAAGAAGAAGGAATTAAAGCTGTAGGAATTCTATGGTCTAGTGTGAAAATTCCAGAATGCTATTTTTTTTTAATTAGTCTAAGTAAAACACAATTCAGCCCAGTTTTAAGGAAAGAGATACATTGGCATACTTATTGAATTCTATACACACATAGTGGAGTTGCGAACTATTGACAATCATATTTGGGTATCATTTAATTTTGTCCCAGTGACTTAGAATTTAATCAAAGAATCATTAGAGTGAACATGAATAAATTATAAAATAAATTATAGAACAAGATACAGAATGAGAGAATGCTTAGGTATTAGTTCATAAAAATCATGGGAGGAACTTTAAAAAAAAAATTAGAACCTGAAATAGCAAGATCACAGGACTCATCAATAACCAGTCTGAGTAGCCAGGCAGAAACAAATACGACCCTGAAATAGGAGATGGGTGGGGGAACATCTTCACAGCATCGCTTTCTGCACAGGTTCACACCCATGTGGGAAGCTGTGATTATGTAGGAAGCTTCTGCCATGTAAAGGAAACAGAGTGACCAGACATGGGGAGGGAGAGATTGTCACACTCCACATCTAATAAAGGATTACTACTCAGAATGTCTGAGGTACTCAAGAAACTAAACAGTAACAAAACATACAATCAGGCTAAGAGCTGGACAAAGGGCATAACTAGGCATTATCAAAGAAGGAAATCAAAATGGCAAACAGACGTATTAAAAAATGCTTACAATCAACAGCCATGAGGATAATGCAGTCATAATCAGTGAAGTATCATCTGACTCCCGTACAAGTGAACGCTTCGGAAAATAAGCCAAGGGTTAACACTATAGTCTTCACATAGTTAGTGTTGTTATTTTTTGAATAAGTTGTACATAACATTCACATTTCTGAAAAACTTATCCATCATATAATATCATACCTTAAAGGACCAAAGTAGTAGCACTTTCAGACAGGTTGTCATAACTTGAAGCCTCATGAGCATGTAGCCTAATATAGAAATATTCTAGTCATATTTATGCTAAGTTTTGGTGTTCTGCTACATATTAACCAAAACCTTTCATGCATTTTTATGACATTCTTTATTATTATTATTAATAGTAGTAGTAGTAGTAGCAGTATCTTATGATATGGTTCCACAGGCTCTGGGATTTCCCCTCCCCCTTCCTATGTCCCATCCTGCTCACTAATTTCCCCTATATTATTACAATAGTATAGTCCTTCATAAACCATCCTAAGTTCATTATTCTGCTATTTAAGGGTATCCTGATATTATAGGTATTGACAATGGCAGAAAGTCTGGCATTATATATTTCTATATATATACATATATAGAGAATTATATATATATATACTTCTTAAATGAAAAGCTATAAAATATTATATTTTATTATATTATATTATTTAATATTATATTAAAGCTATATAATATTATATAATATATTATATATATATAATTATATATATATAATATTTTATAGCTTTTCATTTAAGAGGATGCATGCTAACTGTGTAATAGTGACTATCATATCCAAATGTGGAGCTACAATACAGTATGCATCTCTATTTCCAAATCAAAGATGGACTCCTGGTGAAACTGTTAACCATATACTGACAACCAAAAACATTTTAAGAATTATTTTTTAATTGTGAATTGTAGCATCATGTTCACAGACTTTGGGATACTTGTTTTCATTGGTCCTACAATCATCAATTTCTGGATTATGTTTCTTAAATTTAACTTAACTAAAACTTACGATATCTATACAAATATTAATTATACTTAAAGTTTATGTGTTTCATGTGATAGTATAAAAACAATGCCAAGAAATAAAGAGTATCAACTTCTCTTATTATTTATTTTATTTTTATTTGCAAGGCAAAGTTATAGAGAGAAGGACAGAAATCTTCCATCCACTAGTTAACTTCCTAGATGACCACAACAGCTGGAGCTTGGCCAATCTGAAGTCAGTAGTGAGAGCTTCTTCTAGAGCTTCCTTATGGGTCCAGGGCTCCAATGACATGAGCCGCTCTCTACTGCTTTCTCAGGCCACAATGCTCAGGGAGCGGAATCAGAATTGAAGCATCCAGGACTTGAACCTTTGCCCATATGGGATGTCAGCACTGCAGGCAGAACCTTAGCCAACTATGCCATGGCGCCAGCCTCAACTTCTTTTATTAACCTGTTTCCTCCTAGATTTCATTCATAGAAGAGCCATACTTTTTAAACTTGTTTTCTAAATATCTCCATATGTACCATTCTACTATTTTAAAGATTTATATATTTTTATTGCAAAGTCAGATATACAAAGAGAGGAGAGACAGAGAGAAAGATCTTCTGTCCAACGACTCATTCCCAAAGTGGTCGCAACAACAGGAGCTCAGCTGATCCGAAGTCAGGAGCCAGGAGACTCTTCCAGGTTTCCCACATGGGTTCTGAGATCCAAGGCTTTGGGTCATCTTCAACTGCTTTTCCAGCCCACAAGCAGGGAGCTAGATGGGAAGCAGGGCCCATATGCGATCCAGGTGTGTGCAAGGCGAGGACTTTAGCTGCTAGACTACTGTACCAGGCCTGCTCCTTACTTTTTAATCATTCTAATTGTCATTGACATTTTAAAAGTTTTGATTTTGAGGACTGGCATGGTGGTAATGCAGGCTAACCTCTATCTATAGTGCTAGCATCCCTTATGGACACTAGTTTTAGTACTAGCTGCTCCACTTATGATCCAGCTCCCTCAGGGTGGCCTGGAAAAGAAAAGGAGGACAGCCCAAGTCCTTGGGTCCCTGCACCTCATAGGAGACTTAGAAGAAGTTCCTAATTTCCACTTTCGGCTAGCCAAGCTTTGACCATAGTAGGCATTTGGAGAGTAAACCAATGAATGGGAGATCTCTGTTTTCCCTACCTCTCAGTAACTCTGATTTTCAAGTAAATGTAAATCTGTTCTAATGGTTTTATTTCAGAATATGTCAATCACATAGAAATATAACAATTGATAAATTTAGTTCACATTACCCATCATCCACCTTCAACTTCCCAACCAATACTAAATCAGAAATTCCTTTTGCTAAAATGTGTTCCATCCCTTCACACTTTATTGAAGTATAAGCTTAGATCTTTAACTCACATCCTACATCTAAAGTTTTCAGACTTCAAGGTAGAATTTCACTAAAGTCTACACCCTCCTAGAAGGATATGGATTATAGCTAACAATGGTGAGAGTGAACAAACTTTGTTGCAAATCCAAAATACTGGATTGTTGAATAAGTTCATTATACATTTTAATGGCACAGGAAGACTTATTAGAAGAAAAGGAAAAAACATCTCATGTTCATTTTAAAATAGCAAAACTTAAGAATAACCAATTAACAATGAGTTGTTTATCCTTTTCAATTGCTTTAATCATTGCCAAAAAATGAAAAAGAATGTTTAAAGACAAATAATATAATTTAAGAATGAGAAATCTGGAAAAAACATTAAAGAAGAAACTGATGCTTTCTGTTATGTGACACCTGGGGAGAGAAGCTATTGACCGCTGTGTTCAATTAAGTTTCAGAAAAGAAAGTCAAAATTAGCAAATCTTTAATAAGCCACTCTGGCAGAAAATTATTTTTTGATTAAATAACATGATTATATAAGTGAGGGTGTTTAACTCCTAGTGAGATATTGGATGATTTCAAAAATATATTACTTATTGTAAGAATTAACTATAACTCCCGATAGCATAAAAACATTTTCAATGGCGTTAAAATAACAACTTAAAAAGTGGAAACCCTGGAGCAGCGGTTTGCCTTAGCACTCAAATTTTCCCTGGGATACCTGCAAATGCCTAGGTTCTAATCCAGGCTCCTCCCCGCATTCTTAGCCACCTGCTAACCTCACTCTCAAAGGAAACAAGTGCTGGGCTCAACTAAATGATGCTACAGTTCGTTCATACCATCTATTATTCTTAATAAAATGCAATACTAAGAGGAGCCTATCCTATGGTTCCAAATATATGACATTCTGAAAAGAGAAAAATTACTGACACATTAAAATATTAGTCATTTGTAAGGGAAAGGGAAATTAATAGCAGTACAGAGTATTTCAGGGAAGTGAAACATGATACTACAGTGGCAGGCACATGTAATAGCTTGGTTCAAACCCATGGACTCTACAACAGCAATAACAGTGTAAACGATGAACTTTGGATAACAATGATGTCTCATTGTAGGTTCATTGATTCTAACCTATTCACCACTTACCATCCAGCTTTCCACTTATGGCCTGGGTAAGCAGTAGAGAAGAGCCCAAAGTCTCTGTACCCTGTACCCATTAGGATTACCTAGAAGAGGCCCCTGGTTTGGGATTAGCTCAGCTCTGGTCTTGGGGTCATTTAGGGAGTAAATCAGTGGATGGAAGATTTTTCTATTTCTCCTTTTCTCTGTAGACTTGATCTGCCTTTCCAACAAAAATTAAATGTCTCTTTTTTTAAAGTATCTGGCTATACTTTGCTAAATACGACAAGTGAATTAAAATCTAAACTAAGAGGGGTGGACATTGTCTTACAGCAGCAGGTAAACCTGTGGTTTAAGACACCCGTGTTGTATGTTATAGAGTTCCTGGAGTCCAGGTATCTCTGCTTCAGATTGCACTTCCTCTTAATGCATGCTGCTAAACAGCAAACGATGGTTCAATTGCTTGAGCCCCTGAAGCCCATTTTGGTGACCTGCACGCAGCTGCAGGTTCCTGGTTTCAGAAACATTATCTTCCTGAACTGATATTCAGATAGTGAAATCATACATGGGCAAAAATCATGTCACTATATAATAGAGTTGATATATAATATCAGCAAAATAAGTTCTACTCCAAAATAAAGACTGAAAATACACAAGTCATGGTCAAAAACTTTATGGAAAATGTTTACTATGAAACAAAATGTATTCGTGGATTTAAACATTTTTGGCTCAAATATAAACTTGTCTTTTAATTTCATTCCCCCCTAATTCTTAAAGTATCCTCATATATTCCATATGGCATAACTCATTCTAGCATGCTATTAATTATTGTTATCTTTAAATACATTTTGTTTCTTTGAAATGCAGAGTTACAGAGAGTGTGAGAGAGAAAGCTCTTCCATCTGCTAGTTCACTCCACAAAGGGCCACAGTGGATTGGTTCAAGCTAAAACCATTAGACAGGAGCTTCATTCAGATATCCCATGGGGCGGGAGGCAGGGACTAAGAGCTTAGGCCATTCTCTGCTGCTTTCCCAAGCACATTGGCAGGAATATGGATCAGAAATGGAACAAAGAGGTCTTGAACTATTGCCCTTACAGGATGCTGGCATTGCAGCCAGAGGCTTAACCATTATTCTACAAAATCAGCCCCTATCGATGATTAAATCTACATAAAAACCTTAGTAGTAATTTGGCTGTAAATTCAAGCAATATTCTAACTTCTTAGAAATCATTGTGACTAGCACCGACCATATAATTCATTTGAGCACAGGATCTATTACATATACATTCTGAATTGAAAACCCCATTGAATTTCTCCATGTGTGCTCTCTGGTAAAGAATGGAAAGCCTGGTAAGAACTTGCCTCTGTGAGCAACACCAGAGTATCTGTGCTTCCAGAAGTCGATCTGCTCATTTTGAAGTATGCCAAAGATTAAGAACTATGGTCATCACAGCTATTGTATGTAAATACTGATGTAACATCGATTGGGGACTTACAGTATTGCTGAGAAAGTTGTAATAGCAACCTCTGAGCAGGGCATCCAAAAATGAAGAATAGAAGAGAGCTCTCTTCTAAGGAGTTACCACTGTGGCCCCCCACTGAATCCCACGCATGTCAGGATGCTGGCATTAAGCCCCAGTTGGTATCTCCACAGAAGTGTCTCCCAACACCAAACACTGGCGAATGGAGCCTAAGTAACACTGGCCCTCTCAACTCCAAGGCTTTTTTTTTCTCAAAAAGTAACAGTAAAGAGAACACAAAAATTGCTCCTGTGTCCCAAATTTATATAGGTTTTTGACAAATCACAGTTGATAGCAGAAACACAGATGCTGGACTGTGAACTTGTTGCTATGCACTGACACCCAATAAGCATGACCATTAAAACACCACCTAGAAATCATATACATTGCTTTGAAGTGTGGGACTGAAATGATCATTTGGGTTCATAGCTATATTCTAGCATAATTTAAGAAATGGTAAGGGAATAAGTTCAGAAGCAGTTATTAGATTTAAAAGTGATAACCATCAATTGCCATGTATTATATCACTGCCATAATTTATGCTTTCATAGCCATTGACCAAATGAGCAAGTAAAATTATGCCCACGTATTTTTTTGGGAAACTTATCTAAGCATTAAACATGGTGATAGATAGATACATAGATTAGAAATAATTCATTTTAAGACGAAACTACATTTCACAGTTAGAAAATGCCACAAGATCACATGGATGACAAATAAATGAAGGAATGTGTGTCTTCTAACTGCTAAATCCATGTTGATTACAGTGTGATGTAGCATTCTTGACTTTGTTCTCTCAGTATCTTTACAACTGCAACACAGCATGATGTAAGAAAACGGGTAGTAACACAGAGGGAGGAAAATAATGTGACCACAGGGACAACAGAGGAGCAACTCAATGGCCCTGGAGGGGTTTTAAATAATATATCAAGCTCAAATGAAAATATTATAAATAAATTCAGCACTATGAATGTGTATGTTAATTATAAACATGTATGGCTGCACTGAGGAAACAAGCAAGCCCCAGATCCCCACGATGTAAAACAATGCACAATTATTTCTTACTCCACTGACCGGGGAGATGAGATCCTTACTTTCCCTCACTTTTGTTCAGTCTTGAACTGCCATGTTGCTGGAACGGAGGGAAGCACAGTCCGGAGGCTTTTCACGGACACTCAAATCTCACGTGACACTTCCACTGACACCTCAATGATGAGAAGATATCATAGGCTTATAGGATAGAAAGAAAAACAGCAATATTTGGTGACTCATACTCTGCAGTGTCTTAGGCAAATCAATGGAGAAACTTTTTCATCAAAAACTTCTAGTGGAAGGTCAGAAACAGCCAATTAAGGACGACTGATCAATGCTAACAGAATCCTGGTCTCTGTAAGTAACCATTTTCTATCATGGGCACAGAAAAGCAGAAGCCAGTCCACAAGGAGACCAAGAGTGTATTGGGGCAGGCTTTTGCATGAACAGTTCAAATGCTTGTGAACAAGCCCACATGGTAGGCAGGTGCTGTGACCCAGGGGATCAAGCCACCTGGTGGGATTGCCACATCACATTTAGAGGTTAGGTTTCCAAAGCCCAGTTCCACTCCTGATTTTGGTTTCTAGCTTTTGCAGACGCTAGGAGGACAAGGGACTGAGGTCCCCAGTACTGGCTGCTGCCTGGCCCAGCCCAGCTCTGGCAGACAGTGTGAGTGATCTCTCTCCTACTTTCTCTCTCCCTCTTAAACAAGTAAATAAACACATTAAAAAAAAAAGTTGAGGCAGGTGTTTAAAGTAAAACAGAAAAGGGAAGATTATCGCTAGGAGTTGTTTTTTTGGGGGGGGTGGGTAAGAAAACCTTGTTTATACTTTTCATTCATATTCAGTTAAATGCCTTTTATTCATAATTTCTCCTCATAAAATAGAAATATTTCAAATATCCCTTAGCAAAAGGCGAGATGAAAAAATGGTAGTATAGAACTTCGAAGTTCTACTTTTCTTCTCACTTCACTAAAGTACAGCAGCATAAATGAACCTTACATTTTTTCAGTGAAAGCAACAAAATTCAAAAAAGGTCTATGTAATACCTGATTCCACATATGTGACCTTCTAGAAAAGTAAATATACAGGAATAGAAATCAGATCAGTTTGTGAACAGAAATGCATGCTGCAAGGAATGAATTTTACTATAGGAATCCTAATGACTTTTTTTTATTTTGAGCTCAGTGGAAATGGCTGCCCTGTCTCCATTCAGTGTTATTGAATAATTCATTAACTACAATTAAATTCCATGCTCATCCCTAAATCTACTTGTTTGTGTCTATTTTTGCAATGCACAGTGTTTTTATTAATGCAATGACATAAAATAATTCTGCAATAGTCTCTATCAACTGAAATATGGAATGTAACAGGATATACTGAATTAGTTTCTCTTAAAATAAGTACATCTTATTTTCCCCAAATTTAACATAAAGATTTAGAATGTAATTTTGAGCTATTGTACTAATATTGTACTATCACAATATTAGGAAAAGAAAGATTACTATGACAAAAAAAATGTTTTTTTTCTGAAGGTTAAAAAGTTGAATGCCTTTAAACTCAATGAACATCAAATGAAAACAAATTGCTAATTTTTAAGGCATTGTGATAAAATCAAAACAAGCAAATTAAATTCCAAGGAATAGTTTTAAGAACTGTGGGGGGGTCCAATTGTTAAACAACTTTCATATCTAGAATTTAAAATACTAAAATAGCATTCATATTAGATAATAGATTTTTAAAAAGTATAATGATTCACTCTGAGAAATGAGACAGCCTTAAAAACGACAGCAATCCAGACAGCAAAAATGCTTAATATTCAATGAAATTTAAATTATCTTCACCAGAGAAAGTATGAATGAAATTCTACTGAAGAACTTAGGATGATGCTTTCAGGAACATTTCATTTCAGTTATATATGTCTTTGGTAACATTTCCATAAAGTTTTAAACTTTCAAAGTAACAATTATAGGAAACAACATGTTTTAAACTTCATGCGTAGGAAAATGTACATGAAAGCTGTCACATAGTCCAAACATTTCTTGAAAGAAGGAAGCATTCTGACCAAGATTGCCAACAACATGCCAACCTCCTTAGCGCATGTTTAAACACACAAAAAAATTGTATATGCCCATAAAAACAAAATTGCAAAACATTATAATTCCATTAAAATATTTTGTATTAGTAGAACAGTCAATAAATTTTTAAAACATAAACACTGAAATCTATCTTGTGTGTCTTCACTCACACAAAAATTAAACTTCATAATGGTGTAAAGTAAAACATATTTCCTACCATAGAATTATAACTTTATAATTTATCTTACTGTATAATCTCACAATGTTCAATAGTGAGATATACATACTGTGATTTTAAACTATTGTTGCTATATCTATGTATGGAATATAAAACTGTGAGTTTATTATCATTTCTCTTCTCTACTCTAAAGGAAGTTTAAAAAATTACCGACTAGCCATAAAGGTCAGCAAATGGGGATGCTGCAGTGACTGGCCCTGAGCAACGAGCTGATACTGAATTATTTCAATAATAGTTGAATGTTTGCTCGGTGTCAGGCAGTATTTTAACTGTCTAGGATTCAGCTAGGAAGAAAGCAGGCAAGTTTATTGTTATTAACTGGTGAGAAAATATTTTAAAACAGACACACTGTGATTTCTGTAGAAAAGAAAATTTAATAGAACAGAAATATCACTGATGTTTCTTTGTCACTACTCAAATCCAACAACGTCTTTTAGCCTTACTCATAACCTCAATGTTACATCATTTGGTCAGCTATAAATACTTTTAGAATGCATAAACAATAATCGACTCTAGCCTGTTCTTTTCTTCAAACTGAAGCAATAGAAGTTTTCAACATATTCCTTTTACAGATGGAAAAAAATGCACTTCAGGGAACTGAAATGGCTACCCAGTGTCTGTGTCACAGGTAGAATGTGAATCTAGGTGCACTTAAGAAAATGTTATTAGTCTCTTTTGATGTGTCAGCACATGGTACAGGTCACTAGAATCAATATTATACAGCCCTGACTCTAAAGTGCTTCACAGAGAATATTGCTAACTGTTCTTAATTCCAGCAACCATACATCCTCTAAAAACATCTTAGTGTAAAAGAAATACCTAGTCATGGAAAACATTTGATTCTGGAAGTAAGTCAGAAACTTAACATTGGTCACTTTCCTTCCCATGTCATGATGCCTTCACCTCATGAAGTCTTAGAGAATCTTGTTTAAAATTAAACCTCATTTTATAATTACAGATGTGGTCTAAAGTGAACAGAAGCAACAGAGAATGAAATTAAGAGTGAGCATTATCAGGGACTTGCTTATTTTCTCCGATGTGTAACAGTAAGCATGCTCACATTTGAAGGGCAACATGTGGGAACCCCACAGCCACGTGGTCATTAGCAGAGGTGAACTGAACATCAACTGCGGGGTAGGAGAAGTGACTTTTCTCATCAGCTTAAATGTGATCTCAGGAACAAAGCTTCTCAGGATCGCTGATGAGACACTATCTACATTTGAGAGAATTGGACTTCTCTAATTGAGAGATGATCCGGAATAATTCCTGTACAGAGACATTACTTAGATGTTCAAAATAAAGAGTTGCTGAATTCTTAGAGGTATCATTTTAAAAATGAGATTCAAACTGGAAATGTTGTACTAAGAAACCTTATAATGGAAAGAAAAGAAAAGAAAAGAAAAGAAAAGAAAAGAAAAGAAAAGAAAAGAAAAGAAAGAAAGAAAGAAAGAAAGAAAGGAAAGGAAAGGAAAGGAAAGGAAAGGAAAGGAAAGGAAAGGAAAGGAAAGGAAAGGAAAGGAAAGGAAAGGAAAGGAAAGGAAAGGAAAGGAAAGGAAAGGAAAGGAAAGGAAAGGAAGAAAGAAAGAAAGAAAGAAAGAAAGAAAGAAAGAAAGAAAGAAAGAAAGAGAAAGAAAGAAAGAAAGAAAGAAAGAAAGAAAGAAAGAAAGAAAGAAGAGAAAGAAAGAAAGAAAGAAAGAGAGAAAGAAAGAAAGAAAGAAAGAAAGAAAGAAAGAAAGAAAGAAAGAAAGAAAGAAAGAAAGGGAGAAAGAAAGGGAGAAAGAAAGAAAGAAAGAAAGAAAGAAAGCAAGCAAGAAAGCTTATACTGGGTAATAATTTCTACAGCAGGAACGATTTAGGAAACTGTCCTAACTTAAGCCTCCAGTTACACAAAATCAACCTTTCTTCCTGTGTCAGTGAGTTCATGCTTATCAATACACCTCAACATGATTTTTAAGTATATTTTATATTATTGCAGGATACACTTCTGGGAGATGTCTCACATAACACACAACACTGGGGAAAGCATTAGAAACTACATGAAATAGCATTTAATCACCCTTGTTAAAAATCTTAAAAAGTTGTTTTTTATGTTCTCTCTCTTCCCAACTTCCAGAATCATCACTACCTCAAAGAACATATGAAGAATGTAAACCTACACAGGATTTTTTTTCTTATTATTCTTATTTTGCACAAAGAATGGGATCAATTAAGTTTAAACTGAGGACAAGACACATCTCTCCAAAAGTTATCATTCCAAATTTAATATATGTGCTGCCGAAGCTTACACTCTCTGAAAGTTATATTTGTAACAATGCATGCCAGTTTATATCCAGTGCTGGCATAAAATAGACTAATGTGGAATCTGTTGTGCTTAGAGAAAGCAGCCATGCACATGTTATTAAACCGGCTCAGAAGGGAAACTGGTTCTTCATACGATGAAAACATAAACTCCCAGTTTGAGCACCTGCTCCCATCTTTATGACTTTATGACTGTATTACCAAATTTAAATACAAGCTCATTAGCCAAGGAAAGACAGAGAAAAAAGAAATGAAGGGAGGGAAGGACAGAGGAAGAGAGAGGAAGGAGGAGGAGACAGGGAGAGGGAGACAGGAAACAGGAAGGTCAGGGGCGGGGAGAGAAATACACTGAATATGGAACTTGTTCAATGAATTAATCCATAAGAAAGAGTACAGAAATCAAAAGATTGAACATAATTATTTTTAAAAGAAAAGTCAAAAAGATGAGTGTAACTTCAATGGAACTAATGATTAATATGACTGATAAATTATAAAATGTATAACATGCTAAAACAGGCAAAACCATAACCCTCTAGAGAAATCAAAAAATCGACAAGCTCCAATCCTTTGTTTGCAGAAAGGTGAGTTTTAAAATTCCCAACACAACTGTTCTCTCATCTTTCAAGAAAACCTCTAGAGATGATTCTCACATCTTCCTGAACAGAGTAACATGAAAATTTCAGGGAGATAAACCTGATGACGTTAAATATAAAAGGGAGGATAATCACTAAGTTTTCCTAGTTTCCAAATAAACCACTTATAAATGCTATCCTTATTTTTTATTTTTTGTGAAGAGATCTGTAAATGTTGTATATGAATTAAAATCAATTTTCCCTTGCCAAAACTCTGGGAACAAAACTGGAAATTATAAAGAGAAAAATAAACTACATGTTGGTTGATATATCATATGATACGAATATATCAACCAATGTCTTAGCACTGGACATGCTTGAATATTTTGATATCTTTCTTCTTAGACATGACTAATTTATAATTTCAGTTAACATTAGGATTATTTACTCAGTGTGCATTAGAAAAATACCTATATATGTGTGTGTACAATACATATATTTTTGCATTATTGCCTAGTTAAATATTATATCATGAACATTTCTACAGTTCTTGAACACAAATTAAGCTATGATTTTAATAGCACCATAATAATGGAACATATTAAAGTGAACTGAATGGTGACTCCCCTCCCATATATATCAATATAAATCATATGAGATCTTGCTTGGGAAGAGTTTTTGCAAATATAACTGATTTAGACATTTCAAGGTAAGAATATTCTAGATGGCTTTGACTCTGAATGCAATGACATGAAATGACATGCAGTGGTATGCAATGATTTGTGTCTGATGAGAGTACAAGAAGAGAGAATAGGAAAAGGTGAAATGAAGAGCAAGGAATAAGTTACAATAAATACACCAAAAGGGTGATTCAGAGCCAACTGTTCTCAAAGGCTTGAGAAGAAATTCACCTATGCAGGTCCTAATTTCAGATTCCTGGGTACCACAACTGTAACAGAATAAATGTCTTTTGTTTTCAATTATTCAGATATGGCATTTGTTCTTATTGCCTTAGGAAACCAATATACATTTGGATAGATCATAATATATTTAATCATTCTAAGACATAAAGTTAGTTTCACTATTTTTATAATCATAAAACAAGTCAGGGTTTCAGTCCTGATTGAGTTTACCTTCTATTGAACGGAGACAAATGCTATACAACAGACATTCATTATAAGAACGTTAGAAAAATTATGTTACAGATCAGCACTGTGACTTAGTAAAGCATTCCATGTAAGCACAGGCTGAAGTCTTGGCTGCTCCACTGTTGAACCAGCTCAATGCTAATATGCCTGGGACAGCAGGGGAAGATGACCCACTTTAGTATCTGGAAGAAGCTCCTGGCTCCTGGATTTGGACTAATGTAGCCCTAGACATTGCAGATATTTGGGGAATGAACCATTGGAGAAAATATCTCCCTGTTTATCTCTCTCTCTCTCTCTGTCTTTCGGCCTTTCAAATAAACACAATAAATCTTCAAAGAAGAAGACAGAATGTGCAATGACATAAAGAACAAGCATAGAGAAAGGGAGGTTGAACTAAAGAGGTGGGATTTGCAATTTAAATGGGTTGATTAGCAAAGGCCTAATTTAGTAGTTGACCCTTGAGTAAAGATGGATGAGAGAGTATAGGCAGTTAACAAAGAAGTTATCCAAGAAAAAAACATAAGCAAAGGAAGAAGCTAACAAAAATACCAAAGTGTGTTTTAGGTTAAATTCTCAGAAATACAATTACCATGTCAAAATACATGTACACATTTTAAGCATTTGCTAAATGACCTGTTTGGATAACAATGGGTTGGGAAATATTTTTCTGTGAATCACAGTTGTTTGTTGTGTCACTTCTTATACACAGCATGTTTTTTTTTTTTTCCAATTTGGTCTTTTGCTTTTAAGTTGCACTGCAAAATTATTATTTGTTTGTTTGTTTTAAAATGCAGAGATCTGGAATGGTGGGGAGTATTCACAGAAACAGAGATCATTCATCCATTGGTTCAGTCCTCAAATGGCTACAGTGTTGGGTGCTAGGTAGACCTGAGTCAGGAATGAGGAGGTTGATCTGGACCTCTCTCGTCAATGCAGGGGTCGAAGCACTTGAGCTACTGTCAGCTACTTTCCCAGGAACATTAGCAGGGAGCTGGATTAGAAACAGAACTGCTAGCATGTGAATCAACACCCATACGAGACACCAGCACCACAGATGGCAGCTTTATCCATTATGCCACATCACTGCCATAAGATTGTTTATTTTTAAAGGCAGAAATATTTTAAGTTTATACACTCAAATATACCCATCTTTTTCTTTATGATTTACTTTGAAGTAATACTTCATTATATCTTACTTTCTAGAAAAGATAATCAGATCTTTTGTCTGGTTATTTTATGAACTCATTTTGAACTGAATATATTTGATAATGTAACTTTTCATGGAGTATAACTAGAAGTGTAAAAGGATACAGTGAAGTTCACATTTCTTGACAAAACCCAAAAGTCAAGCACCTGGCTTGCATAAAATATTTTGAAATAGAAGCATGATAACATCCAGAATTATTATAAATATATAATTTATATATTTTTGTTTGAAATGTAATTCTGGATATAAAGGCATTTTTAGAGAAATGTGTTTTAAAATAAAAATTATTCTCAATACATTATTGTACAATATTTATCTTAAATAATCCTTTGTAGAATGGATTTATATGTCACAGTGTTTTATATTAAACGCGTGTGTGTTTGGGGAAACAAAAAGTTTGAGTGCAGATAATATGTGTTAATAATGAGCAAAATCAAATCTACAGCAAAATGAAATGGATATATCAAACTCTGAGTAACAGAATTACCTTGATGGAGCATTAATTTTAGCACCAATGTCCTGACTTTAAAAATATTTGATGCAACACAATCAGGTCTACCTGTGCTTTTCATATCAAGTACCCCACAGGGCTTTTGTAACCTTTGCTTGATCGAATTACTGGCACTGAGCGGTTCAGTGGAGCATTTTCAACCTCATAGCAGGCTCCATTGTTCTCATACGATAAATAGAGAAGAATGGCCAGATGCAAATAAAATCCTTGGATGGAATAGTGCAGCTTTTTAAAGAAATATGTAAGATTAGTCAGTTTATAAATGATCAGAAAATTGTCAGCTCCCTTTTATCTTACAATGTTTACAATATTTTCTAATTTTGTATATGGGAAGCAAAAAGCATTTCAGAAATATTTAGAGCTATTATTCTATTCAAGATTTTAATTGGTTTACATATTCTCACATCAAAAAATTGTGTTCCTTTAATCAAATATAAACCCATTATAAGTAATACATATATATTTCTTAATTATAATAGTCAATTGCTGGAGATCCTGCCTGATATTACTCCCCAAAATAAGCAGGAATCACACTTGATAGATTCCATAATTTGTTTAAATTTTGGCTTACTTGCATTGTTTGAAAAATTAAATGCTTGTGAAAAAACACCTCTTGCTGAAGATTTAGGCTCATCCTTAAATTATCTGACTTATAGACAGTATGTAAATATTTAAGTACATTTTTATAACATAGGCATAAATTATGATCAATAAATATATTTCATATTCATAAATGTATTCTATGTCTCAAGAGAATACATTTTTTCAAAGATTTTTAATTCCTTATGGTAAAATAGTGCTTTGTCCTCCCTCTGCTGGTCTATAAAGGTATTGAACACATTCATGTTTCTGTTTCATACTGTAGCACAGAAAAACAGAAGCATTTCAGTGGCACATTAAAGGTCACATAATGACTGCAGTCATAATACAACCAAGTAAAAATAAGCATGGTCCCAACAAGTGAATGTTGACAGGGCATTGATATAAAGTCACAGTAACAAAAACAATTTGCAATGGACAGAGGAAAACAAATAGAACTTTGAAAACAGTAACACATACCAAAGAGCGTATCTTTCTTCTCTTGACTAAACTCTTATATTTGTAGCTCAATCAAGAGAAGAAAGAAATTAGTAATAATGCATGCTAACAAATTTTGTCATATTGCTGGTTGTACAAAAAAAGAGATTTCTATCTCATACTCTACAAAAGTAAATTTCAGATGGAATTTCAGATGGAATACTCTCTCCTTTCATATTTCTGCACATTTCCCAAGAAGATGAATTAACTTCTCTTTCGCTTAAGACTATCTTTTTTCAAAAGGCAGACTCCCTCACTGCACAATTACAAGCTTCAGATACGCTTGGCCTGGTGCTGTGTGATGAGCACAGCATGCCCCTGCCTCAACACAGCACCCTGTGGGAAGCTGGTGAAAGAACGGCAATACTCGGCCTACTACCGTTCATTTATAATAAACTGACCCTGTCATAAAGTTAAGAACCCAGCATCTGTTATTCATAACATATAGGATAATTAATGAAACTGTATTTAATTTGACAGACTCCAATTTTGTTCACAGCTGTATCAATCAACCCTTAGTACTGCTTTTGGCTTTTTGTCATTTTAGTATGTGTGGTTTTCATTTGCATTTCCATGATGATCGGTGTTGTTAGGGATATTTTTTAATGTTCTACTTACTATCCACACATCTTGTTTAATAATGTGTCCATTCAAATTAGCAACCCTGTTTTATGTGGAATCGTTGAGTTGAAAGTAATCTCTCTAGACACATGTCACTTTTCAAATACTTTATCCCAGAAGGTGGCTTGTGTTCTGAATTCATTTTAAGTACCTTCTGAAGAGCAAACATATTTAATATTTATGAAGCCAAGCTTACCAATGTTTTATTTTATGGATCATGCTTTTATTGTCACATCCAAGTAACTCTCCCCTAGGCCAAGATCATAAAGATCTTTGCACATTTTCTCACAAAGTTTTATATTTTTAGCTTTTACAACTCTATGAGTCATTTAAAGTGCTACACACATCAGGTTTATTTTTGGCCTATGATTTTGCATCATATATTGAAAATACTTTCCCAATAAATTACTCTGGCAGCAATGAGAAAATGATGTGTCATTTGCATGTAGATTTCTGGACTTGCTCTTCATTGTCTAAAACCTACAGTGTATTGTCTTCACATTATAACTATGTGGAAAGCTTTGTAATAAAATAGCTAAATTCTCCAAATATTTTTATTTTTACAGTTTTCTTTTACCTATTCTAGATTTTTTAAACATTAGTTTGTTTAATAATAGTAGCAATAGCCAAGTTCCAGACATAGAGTGGAGTTGGAAGCATAATGAGTTCAACGTTGGATAAAAAACTAAGAAAACTAACAGAAAGTGTGTGTGAATCTGGCTTACATAGGGTAAGCAAGTTCTAATCCGTCTGTGAAATCAATGAATGCAAATATGGTTTTATGATTTGACCATAGTCTGACTTGTTCTCATTCTGATAGCTTTTTGCAATAATAATAATATCAACTAACAAATTATTTTTATTTCTTGAAAGTTCTGCTGCAGAGTATACACAAAAAGATTGAGTCCATTTAAGACTCATTAAAGCAGTGTACCACTTAAACTTTCTATAAACAGACTGGAGTTTAAACATACATTATTAGGTTTGCAAACTGAACCAGAAGACTGGCTTTTGATTTCTAGGAATAATTTTATTTCAGAAGTAGAATTCAATAACTTAGATAGAGAGGCATAGAAATCAATTACATAGAGACAACTATAATAACAAGAAATATTTAATTATGCTTATTTCTTTGGGCATACTGTTGGTATTATTTGCAGAGGTCTAGTTTTCTGGTGGAATTTTAAGTAAGCGTTTCCCTGTCTTCTAAAGTACCTGTAAATTCAAGTATTGAACTATGCTTTTACTAATTGAAACTGAACTTTTTAAAATGATACCTGAAAGATCTAGGATGAAGAAATAAGGCGCATTTAAGACAATTTAAGTTTTAGAAAGTAAATGCAAGAGGGAAGATGGGTGATATTGCAATCTTGAAGAAATCTCAACTTTAATTAACAATTGTCTTGGTAGGAGATATTCAAAGATTTATTTATTTTTATTAAAAAGGCAGATTTACAGAGAGAAGGCAACACAGACAGAAAGATCTTCTATCCACTGCTTCACCATCAAAATGGTCACAAGGGTTTGAGCTGAGCTGATCTAAAGCCAGGAGGCTCTTCTAAGTCTCCCATATCAGGGCAAAGCCCCATGTTTTTTGGGA
The DNA here is from genome assembly GCF_017591425.1 of Ochotona curzoniae. Lineage (NCBI taxonomy): Eukaryota > Metazoa > Chordata > Mammalia > Lagomorpha > Ochotonidae > Ochotona > Ochotona curzoniae. The sequence continues at coordinate 19,368,652 of NW_024464920.1, read as the reverse complement.
CCATTCTCTATTGCTTTTCCAGGACATAAGCAGGAACCTGGATGGGAGGTGCTAAAGCTGGCACACTAACTGGTGCCCATATGGGATCCTGGCAGTTGCAAGCTCAGGATTTAGCCATATAACCATTGCTTATATTAGAGTTGAAAGAAAAAGCCAACTTACTGTTCAGGATGTTTTCTATCTACTAGTTATCTATAGGTAAAAATGTTTTAACTACTAGTTTTAATTTTTTAAATTTTAAAATCTTGACAACTTCAATGAAAAAGTAAAGAATTTTTCTCATGTACACACACCACAGAGATCTGACCACTATAATGTAAGCTAAACCACAAGTCTCCTCAACAATGCCTTCAGTGTTATCTGATGAAGCAAATACCCTCAAGTATCTACTTTTAGGCTGTGAAAAGGAGAGAAGTATATTCATTTCTCTGTTTGATCCTTTGAACCTTTTGTTATAGAGTTGCAATAAAGTTCAGGCAATTTCAACTTAAAAATGTATAGTTTATTGATTATTACAACCTTCAGTTAGTCAATTAACCAGGTGTTTCAATGCCAATCCATATGTTTAATCCAATATACTGAATTCTACATAGTGAATTTATATGACAATGCATTCAGCCCACTTCCACCGTATATTTTACGCCAACCCTTGTATCTCATATCCATTTTATGTCTAGGAGCAATTACAGGTTGGTTATAATGTAAAACAGTTCATGGGATAAGTGCAGAAATTAATTTTTTAATAAAGAGAATTTTCTTTTTCTCACTCACACAGATAGATACATGATATTCCTAAAGTCATGTGCTTTTGGGACTGAAAAACACAAAATTTATAGTTTCTTCCAAACTACTTAAACGTCCCTGTCATGGTTCTACCTCTGCTATCTCCCTATCATCATGCAGACGTAGGAAGGATTAAGAATTTATTTGAATTCAAACTCTGTAATCTTCACAATCTACCATTGGTATTGGTTCTCACTTAAGTTACCTTAGCCCTTGTCATAGAAAATGACTCATTCAAGATTGTTTTTCAGACTTTTTGATAATCCATGTAAGAAGCTATGAATTTTCATTTGCAGTTTCCACATTTATACATTATAGAGTTTTCAGTAGAAAGCAGGGAGGCCAAAAATGTTATGGCCACCACTTCTACTGTAGCAAACTAAGCTTCAAAATCATTTGATATCCTCCTTCCTTGACCTGTTTGTGTATTTCAGGTGTACCAACATATGTGATCCATTAAGTAATACTAATGTTTTTGCATTAATTATCTATAGCCTGTTCATTTAAAGATTTACTTTTATTTACCTGAAACAACTACAGAGAAACAGGAAGAAACAGACCAGAAGAGTGAGACATCAAGAGGATAAAAGAAAAACGGAGTCTTCCATCTGTTGGTTTGCTTCCCAATTGACCACAAAAGGCAAGCGGCATAGGCGAGGCTGAAGATGGGAGCATAGAACTCCCATCTGGAACGATGCAGCTCCATCATTGACATGGGTTGTAGGGACCAGGTGCTTGCACCATGCTCTGCCACTTTCCCAGGTACACTAAAAAGAAGTGTGACAGTGGAGCAACCAGGACCTCACTTGCAGCCACATGGGATACTAACAAGGCTTAATCTGCTGCACCACAGCACCAGCCTCTATGAGTTATTTCTGCACTGGGTGCCTCAATTATGAGAACAAACCATTGTCAAATTTAAAGTTCTGTTTCTAATATCCATTACTGGCACCATTTTTACTGATTAAGATTGTGACGAGCATATAAGCAAAAATAAAACAAAACAAACCTAGAATAGAATTTCAAAAAGAAACAATTTGCACAGGTATGAGTAAGGTGTGAGGAAACCAGAAGGATCATGAATATGTTAATGTGTGCAGGTTCTGCTGGTATGGGTGTGGGGAGAAATGTACCCCACTCCATTATTGATGGGAGCATAGGCTAGTGCAGCCTCTAAGGAAATCAGCTAAGTCATCTGAAAATCAATCTACCATATGACCCAGCTATCCTATTCCTGAGAATGCATCCAAAGTAAGCAAAATCTGCACATGAAAAAGTGACCCAAAATCCTATATTTATAACAGCACATTTCACAACAGTGAAGACATGGAAGCAACCCAGATGCCCACTGAAAGAGAAATGGATAAGTAAACTGTAGTATATCTACTCCATGGAATAACATGTTAAAGATTTATTTTATTTCAGTGAAATAGGCCAATCCCAAAAGGACAAATATCATGTTATCTCTGATATAAGGCAACCATACTGGAAAGTGAAGATACCTGATGTATATACCTGTACTCCCAAATAAAATGAGTACCCCCAACAAAACTGTTAAATATACTTTGACAATAAGATACTAGACTACCATTGTCTATACCTACAATGCCATGACAGACTAAATAGCAGAATGTTGGACTTGTAACTGTTGATGAAAGATTATCCTATTGTATAATAATATGGGGGGAAACAATGGGGTTGAGGAAATGGGGAAGTTGTGGGGAATGAGGATTAGTGGGGTAGGGAAGTCCCTGTGCCTATGGAACCATTCCATAAAAAATTTTTTTAATTAAAAAAGTAAAGCATGTATAGGTTCTTTGCACTCCTTCCATTCTGTTTAGTATTTAATTACTTCACATAAAATATAGAGTAAAAAGTCAGCTGTGCTCTTCACTTTCTTACTAAAGCCAACTTTCAAATCATTAAAGAACAGTCCCCATCCATTTCACTTCCTACATATATTAACATCTCTACCTAATTCATTGTGGCATCAGGGTTCAATACTTCCTGAATCTTGAGGATTTTAGCATAGCCAAAATGTATGTAAAGGAACAGCAGGGGATGAATTTGAAATAATGAGAAGGTGCTGGAGATCCTTCACTGTCATCAGTCCATCTCTCTGTACTATGGCACAGGAGAAAGAAGAGGAGATACTGGAGCCCCTCGCATGTTCATTTTAATTTTATTTTTTGGAATTTGCTTGGTTTGAGAAAAAGCATTGATGCAACATCAGCACAAAAGATGTAGACTTCAATGTATAGCATATTCTATTACAGTGTGACAAAGAAAATTAGGAGAAAAGAAGCTATAACCATCCTAAAGATGTTTAAGCCACCCCCTGCTGTGAGCTGAGAGAATGCAAATTGTATGTTCTCATCTCACTTTGGAAACAAAAGCAAATCCTATTAAAGTTCAACGTATAATATGACCTGCGAATTAAAATTGTTAACCAAATGCCTATTATAGACTTGCTGAATTTTTTATTTCAATTAATAACCCTAAGTAAAAGCTATACGTAAGGAAATCTAAAGCATTAAAAGTTTTTCCAACCTGAGCCACAGTGTCACTTCTGACTATATGTACCAAGGAGACATATGTGCATACTTTTCCTTAAACACTGCTATATTACAAATACATATATTTACATAAGCTTGAATTGAGTTAAAAGAAATAATCACATAATACGCAAATAATGTGAAGGTAAAGCACAACCATTGGCCTCCCATCTATGTTGTAGTCAGGTGCAGCCCAGATCACTGCCCCCATTCCAGCTCTCACCCTTAGCAGTAGGAACCACCACCCAGGTGAAGCATCCCCTTAGCTCCCCCACCAGGCCTCTTCCCATCCACAGATCTTTCTTGTGCCAGTGATTGCTCTGGCCCAGCTCAGAATACCCCATTCCCGTACTGGCCTTTGTCATCAGATGCTGCAGCCTGGCCTGGCCCAGTCCATCCCCCAGTCCCAACTCTTACTGGTGGGTGCTACAGCTTAGCCTTGCCCAGTCTGCTTCCATTCATGCCTCATGAAAACGAGTAGATGTGACAGCCTAGCCCAGCAGGATCTGCACTCCAGCCAGGCTCCTGCACTTGCCAGTGAGCTAAGATTGGCCTGAGCCTGTCTAGTCCAACTGTCTCCAGAACCCAACCCGACTTGCCTACAGATAGAGCTACCTTGTCCAGCCTGACCAACACCTAGGCCTGAATCACATGCTCACCTGCAGCAGCCACAGCCCACCAGGGGAGTTTCCCAAGATCCCCCACTAGGCCTACTCCCAACCCCAGATGTCACATGTGCCAGTGCATGCTAGGTCCCAGCACAGTCTGCCTCCTCCATCCTGGTTTATGTGTGAATTGGTAGATGTAGTGGCCTGGCCAGCTCCACACCCTCTTCTTGGGTGCACCTGTGAGTGTTCCAGCCTGGACCAGCCTGGCCTATTCCCAACCCAGTATCCACGAGTGTCAAAGGATTTGATGGTCATGCCATCTCAGCCTGTCACTACCCCTATCCCTGAAGCAAACCAATGGAAATTGTGGTTCCACAGGTGTGGGACCTTATATCCCCCACAGAATCTGCCCTCAGACCTGGTTCTCTCACGTGCTGGTTAGTGTCAGGACCTAGCTTAACATTATCCATCCCCTGTTACGATACTCACTGGTGGATACTGTGATCTAGCTCTGCCAGGGAGGCCCTTAGCCCTAGCTTTAGTATGCTTCAGTGAGTGGTGGTTGGCTAAGATCCATGCTAACTAGCCCAGCTCAGGTCTTCCACATTGGTAGGTGTATCAGTGTCACCCATAAGAGCCCTCCAACATTCCCCCACCAAACTGCTCAGCCTCAACCCCATTGCTTACCTGCAAGCACAGTGGCTTTGTCAATAGAAATCCCTCAGAAGGCATTCCTCACCTGCAACATACTCTGAGAGTGGTACTCACTCCCACACAACCCTTTGCCCCATTCCGTTTTCACTTCACAGTCTCTACACCCACGAGCGATGGGTTCCCCAGCTCAGTTTTCCAGTGTGGTGGTGTGTTGGCCTGGAGCTCTTCCTGCTTACTAGGGTCCCAAGTTCCCAGCATGTGTGCTGGCCTGGGGACATCATGCCTCCACACACCCAAGATCCAGGCCCATTCAAAATTCGCCAGTCCTGGTCCACCAGCTCACCAAGCCAGCATGCTATCCTAGGGCTCTCCCTTCCCCTGCTCCCACCATAATATGGACAAAGCATGTGGGAAATCCCCAGGCTGACTCCGCCTGTCTAAACATGAACCTCCAGCCCCCACAGGTCCCCATCTGTGCCACACCCCAGGGCCCCTGCAAGCCTGCACCCCTAAGGCCCCACAAGCCTACTGCCCCCTGGGCTTGCCAGGTGCCAGTAGTAGGCACAGTCATAATTTTAAGCAATTCCATATTCACAGGCTTGACTAGCCTCTAATCATAACACCATATTTCCACTGGAGTATAAACATGGACTGAAAACAAAAATTCAATCCCTAAGAAGCAGTTTCATTCTTACCCATTTTTGTATATTCTATATTAGCTTCCATATTTGACAGAAAACATATGATTCGGTCTCTTTGTAACTGATTTACATCCCTAAGCCTAATGGTTAACGAGAAAAACAAACTAATATCAAAATGGGCTATATACAAGATGCTTCACCCCTGAGTATATGAATCCCATGCTTTTACTACTCACCTCTTCTCTTTGGCCTTTAATTTAGACCCATTATGGAAAACACGTTTCTTTTGAAGAATAATTTGCAATATGGGACAGAACAGACCCAATCCTTTAATACTAGTCTATAAACCCTTGCCATATTAAACATTCTCCAACTGCTATAAAAATAAATCTCAGAATCTTGCACATTTATAACATATACAAGAAATTTATAAAACAAGGATAAATGCTAGAAGGAAATATCACTTTCTCGTTCTTTTTTAAAGATTTGCTTTATTTTTATTGGAAAGTCAGATATAGAGAGGAGGAGAGACAGAGAGAAAGATCTTCCGTCCGATGATTCATTCCCCAAGTGACCATAACGGCCAGGGCTGCGCTGATCCGAAGCCAGGAACCAGGAACTTCTTCCGGGTCTCCCACACAGGTGCAGAATCCCAAGGCTTTGGGCCATCCTCAACTGCTTTCCCAGGCCACAAGCAGGGAACTGGATGGGAAGTGGGGCTGCTGGGATTAGAACCGGCGCACATATGGGATCCCAGCACATTCAAGGTGAGGACTTAAGCCACTAGGCCACGCCGCCGGGAACCATTCTTTTTTAAACTCTGCAAATGAATCTTGAAATCAAGCATAACTTGACAATTATCTAGCCATGTTTCAAAGTGGAAGTATCTATTAGAAATGCCATGAGTATTGAGACAATGATTCCCTTTTAAATGTCCAGAGAATACCTGCATTTTTCAGTTACTCTAAAGATAATCATTACATTATTAATTTTGTAAGAAACACACATCTTTTCCCCATCAATCCCAAATAATCCAAAACATCATGTTGAGACTTACTGCTAAGCCTTTTAAATAACAAAGCCTATTTTCTGATTATTTTCAGGAATATTTATATAATAATAAAATCCTCCCGAGTACTGAAATTTTCTATAAGTACGCCATTTGTGGAGTGATTCAATAGGTAAAAAGGTGCTCTTTCTCTCTCTCTTTTGCTCTTTCTCTTGCACTCTCCCTCTCTGTACCACTGTTTCCAATGACTAAGTATATCTTTAAAAGTAAAAGCTCAAAAATGATTTTAAAGTTTATCTCTGATATACACTTCTGATATTTAATATACTAAAAATTATTAAATATGTAGCTTAACATGAAATGTTACATAAGTTCATCTCAAATATTTAATGTAAAACAGCAATGTGTACAGGAAAAATTATAAATATGCTTCAAGGTTTCAAGTCTTATATTTTGTTACCTTGTTATTAATTAGAAGAGCCATAATTGAAAGGTCAAAATTTGAACCAATTATAAAACATTTAAAAAACCAAAGAGAAGACACTAAAAGATGGCATAACTTACCACGTTACTGGATAGGTGGGAACATCACCAAAATGTGCATATTGCCAAAAGTTATATGCAGATTCATCACGACCCAATTAAAATCCCAACAACATTTTTCTGAGAAATAGAAATGATGATACAAAAGTTCACCTGGAAACACAAGAGACCACAAATAGCCAAAGCTATCCTGAAGGATAAAAATCAAGCTGGTAGATCACAATTCCAGAACTCAAGACATACTACAGAGCAGTAGTTATCAAAACAGTCTGGTACTGGTTACAGAGACAGAAAAAAGACAAATGGAATAGAACAGAAATTCCAGAAGTGAGCCCACACATACACAGTCAACTAATCTTTGACAAAAGAACTGAAAACAATCCAGGAGAAAAGTCTGGTCTCTTGAACCAATAGTGTTAGGACAACTGGATAGCAGCCTCAGAGGTCAAAGGAAAGAACCCGACCTGTCACCTTATACAAAAATCAGTTTTAAATGGATCATGAACCTAAATCTGTACCCAGAAAGCATAAAAAATTATTAGAGGAAAACATAGGAAGCACCCCACAAGATAAAGGCATTGAAAAGACTTCTTAGAAAAGTCACCAAAAGCACAGATAGTGAGCCAAAATAAACAAATTGGACTACATCAAACTAAGAAGCTTCTGCATAGCATAGGATAAGATCAACAAAGTGGAGAAGCAACCAACAGACTTGGAGAAAACCTTTGTACACTACACAACTGATAGGGGACTAATATTCAGAATTTACAAAGAACTTCAGGAACTGAAAAACAGCAAAACAAAAAACCCTCATGAAGAAATGAGTGAAGGAAATGAACAGATATTTTTCAAAAGAACAAATTCAAATGGCTAAGAGACATGGAAAAAAAAATGTCCAGGCTCTCTAGCCGTCAGGGAAATACAAATTAAAACCACAATGAGTTTCAACCTAACTCCAGTGAGATTAGCCAACATTCAGACCTCCACTAACAACACCTCCTAGTGTGTAGGCTAGGAGAAAGATACCTTGCTTCACTGTTGGTGGGAGGGTAGGCTAGTACAACCACTATGGAAATCAGCATGAAGAATCCTAAAAGAACTGAAAATTGATCTAGCATATAAGTCAGCTATCTCACTTTTGGGAATATATCCAAAACAAAAGAAATCTGCATATGAGAAAGTGACTTGTAATGCTATGCTTAAGCCAGCACAACTTAAAATAGCAAAAACATGGAAACAACCCAGACGCCCTTTCAAAAAGGAGTGGATAAGGAAATGGTGGCATCTCCATGGCATACTATTCAGCCTTTACAAAAAATGAAAATCTACCCTTTACAACCAAATGGACCCAACCTGAGACCATTATACTCCGCAAAATAAATCAATCCCAAAGGGACATATATCATTTGTTCTCTTAGATATAAAGCAACGTTCATGCAAAATATAAAATCAATAGCCCTTTCAATACTGTTTGTGATACATCTCAGGGAGTTTGATATTTTTGTTATTATTTTAATTTCTTCTAAACAGTTACTTTTTCTTCTTACTATTTTTTTTCACTGATTCATAGGTCATAGAGTAGTATCGTTTGCTCCAAGATTTTTTTATTTTCTTTTTCATTTCTTCAAGAACACACTGGTCATTCAGTAGCATGTTATTTAACTTTATGGCATTGTAAAGTTCCTACTTTTCTCTCTGTTGTTTTCTTTTATTGTTCTTCATTTAAGGGGATGCATAGAAACTGTGTAATGAGACTATCAAATCCAGATGTGAAGATACAATGCAGTATGCATCTCTACTTCCAAATCAAAGATGGATTCCTAATAAAACTATTAAATTTATCATGACAATAAGATGCTGGACTCTCTGCCATTGTCCATACCTACAATGTCAGGATACACTTAAAGAGCAGAATGATGGACTTATTATTGTTTATAAAGACTATACTATTTTAATAATACAGGGAGAATCATTGTGAGGGAGGAGGTTTGGGGAGGGAGGAAGGAAAATCCCAGAGCCTATGTTACTGTATCATAAAACAAAAAACAATCTTTTAAAATTATAATAAAAAATTAAGAGATATACTGATAATAAAATAAATTGTGTATAGAGTAGGACTAGGACAAAAGTAATCCTTCCTACTCTTCTCAACATTTAAATATAAAATGCAAGTTATAGAAATATGCTAATGTTCTTAAAATTAATTCTCATTACAATCTACATTTAAAAGCATGCATATTGACCTCGAAACCTTAAGCCATACTAATTAACTCTAGCAGAATTTTTAAAAGATGTGTAAGAGTGGAAAGAAAAAATAACAGGCATTAAACATGTACTTGACTTTCTCTTCTTCTTTGAACAGATAATTTGATCCTTACTCAGAAGAAACGTGAACACCATATTTTTAAAGCATAATCTACCTTATTTTATAATTCTTGATTTAATGATAATGGCAATATGTATTTTTCAAAATAAAAATCAAATTTTAGAGGATTTTTTCAAAGATATTTGGGCTTGGAGAAATGAAGTAGGTCTATGACCACAGAAACAAGAATCAGCCATCTTCCACAGAAGGAAAGCAAGTCTTGTCCATGACGTCAATTAGATGCTGTATCTAGATTTACAGGTAAAGTCAACTGCACTAGTTAGGTTATTTATGCAGTGACCATTACAGAATTATACCCTCTAATCTCTTCCACTGTTAGAGTTCTACAATTTCCAATTATGGTATTTGGCTTCCTCTGTTTGCACATGGATCCAAAAGACCAGATACATAAATTTCTTCTTACAGTTCTTCCTTCACTCAAGAGGAGGTCTGACCAAATAGATGTCACTAAATATCAAAGACACAGCCACAAAACTGGTTCATTCAGTTGATAATTTTCTGAAACCCTTACAGTCATACTGTATCATCATATATGCAACCACAATTAGAGATGTTCTTTCAAACAACCAATCCTTCCAACTAGGATAGACTTTCTGGATGGATTAAAATACTGTTTTGCCATTTCAAATGGATCATGTATAATTTGCAAGGCTGATATAAATTACAACAAATTACCCAACCTGGTCCTTTGGCAGGATGCACCTGATAATCTCCAGATCCATAAACATACAGGAAGGAAGGGGTTATGGAAAAATCAATCTGTTAGGCTCTTCCACTAAAGACTCTGTGTTATTTTCCCTTATCACTTTTTCTGTTATTTTCACCTCAGAAATATTGCTAACGTAACACATATTTGCCATATGTAATAGCTATAATTATCGCGTGAAACTGAGTAACAACAAAAACTAGCACACTGAACTGTTACAAAGAATTAAAAGAAGAGTTCACAGAACTCAGGTGGATTATGGGCATCAGCGACTAGAAGAGTCACAAATGTGTGTACTATCTAGAACTGCAGGAATTGGCTTTGTGACAAAGCAGATGAAGCCCTCAATTATAACACTGGCAACTCATGTAGAGTACTATTTCAAATTTCCATCTACTCTATTTCTGATCTAGCTTCCTACCGAAGTGTCTGGCAAGGCTAGAGATGACGGCTCAAATGCTTCAGCCCCTGCCATCCACGTAGCAGATCGGGGTCAGGTTCCTGACCTCTTGTTACAGCCTGAAGCCAACTCTGCTTACTGAACCAGAGGTTCATTATGGGTGTGAACCAGAGAAGGAACTCTACTTCTCCTGCCTCTTCCTGATACTCTGCTATTCAAACAAACAACAAAAAATAAATATTTTTAAAAGTTAAAAAAAAAAACCCTGAGTGCAAAAAACTAGCAGCATGGAAATATTCTGTATTTAAAAGCAGGATTTCTTATATACTCAATCACTTTTCTTTTTACAATTACAAGTGTACATAGTAATTTTAACCATATATATTAACTATACTAAGGAAATGAATATTGTTAGGCTCATTGGGAAATAAGTAATACACAATATTTATGCTAAATACTAATATAAAAATTGAGAAAAGACCATGTTTTTCAGAAAAGTTAATCTTGCTACACGTTTTTTATCAGGCACAGGAGAAATCTGTTTTCTGTCTGGTTCAGGCACTGGAGTGAAGTGACTGACTCTCAGAGCAGTGAACATCAGGCTACATTTTTGACATAGTTTGAATCTAACATCTCAGGTGGGGAGGAAAGCCATTTGAGTTGGTAGTTTGTTTTCACAGTGATAAATGAGCTAAAAAAAAAAGAAAGAAATAATCATCTTCCAATACTGTAAAATATTCAGCATTGATGTGTGTTATGCATCGAATTATGTTCCCCCGAAACATAACGTGGAGTTCTAACCCTTGTGGACTGACACTGTGTGCGACCTTATTTGACAATGGTATTACGGAAGTGATCACATTTGAAATCATGTTATTAGAGTAGGCTTTCAAGTGTTTACTGGTGCCCTTAGAAAAAAAGGAAATTCAGTCACAGACATGCGTGCTCAGGAAGACCATTGTGTGAATACTGCATTTACACTGCCACAAACCAGGAAACAATTAGTGTGTCTGTTGTTCTGAGTTGCTATATGTTATTACTAATTGTCATTCAGAAACTGGGTCAGTGCGCCTTCTAGATGACATACTTCCTAGGCTGGAGACTATGAGAGGTTCTTTTTTTTTTTTCCTTTGGAGGGTGTTACATTTCTGCTGGGCTGAAAACTGAATGAAACAAGTTAGTTTGCAACCAAATTTAGGAATAGCCTTGGGATGATCTTAGAAAAGGAAAGCATTGCACCTTGCCTCATGACTAAACCCTCTCCAGGTGCCTGCATTCCATATTAAGTGTCTGAGTTTTAGTACTATCTGTGCAGACACACAAATTTGGAGGATAGGATTCCTTGCCAGTACAAAACCATAAACCAGCTGTAAACCTGTGAGAATGCTCTGGGAACTCAGGGCAAAGGTCTCGCAGCCCTTGGAATGGAAATGCATGCGCCAGGAACTCCCTAATCTTCAGGCTTAGATGACAGACCAAAGAGAGGCACTTCTTCTCCCACAGGTTGTTTAATTATGAGTAGCCTGTCAGAATACATTGTTTGTTAGTTGAGCCCCTTTGCATGCCTGTGCGGAAACTGTACTGATTCAGACCCACCTTCCTTGTCTATGTGACCCTCAGTCTTTAAAAATCTGATGCTGTTAATAGACTTCAGCCATTGACCATTAGACAGCAGTCCATGTGTATGATTACTGGCTCTGCACCAAGTCCTTTGCTGTGAACCGTGAACACTAGTTTTGCTTCTGATGCCCGCTCCTTGAGAATCCATGCCTGGAAGACAGTAAATGGTCTCTCACAGGCCTGGGTCCCTTCTACCCACTTGGTAGTCCAGACTGAGATCTCAGCTTCCAATGTCAACCTGGTGCAGCCATGGTTACTGTGGGTATTTAAAGAGCACTCAGGCAGACTTTGTCAGCCAATAAACCTTGAAAATATTTTCTCATTCCAGGTGAATGAGGCCAGTAATGTCTCAGAACCATCAAAACTACTCAAGTAACACTGGAAGCATTCCTTCCCACATCAGGGTCTCTAAGGCATCATGGAATGGCCGGCCCTCATCCCAGGGAGCTGATGTGGTTTCACAGCAAGGACTGGCCCATCTTTCCCTCCCCAAGAGGACACAGGAGAAAAAAATAAGAACTGAAACATTTGTCCTACCCATCTATACCTCAAACCCACCCTAATCAAAGGCCCACATGGGGGGCAACCCTCTCAGATATGTAAATAATATTAAAAATAAAATTAAAATGGGCCCGGCGCGGTGGCACAAGTGGTTAAGGTCCTCGTCTTGCACGCCCGGGATCCCATATGGGCGCCGGTTCTAATCCCATCAGCCCCGCTTCCCTTCCAGCTCCCTGCCTGTGGCCCAGGAAAGCAGTCGAGGACGGCCCAAAGCTTTGGGACCCCACACCCATGTGGGAGACCCGGAAGAGTCTCCTGGCTTCGGACCGGCATAGCATCGGCCCGTTGCGCTCACTTGGGGAGTGAATCATCGGATGGAAGATCTTCCTCTCTGTCTCTCCTCTCTGTATATCCGCCTTTCCAATAAAAAATAATAAAAATAAATCTTTAAAAAAATAAAATTAAATTAAAATAATTAAAATTTAAAAAGAATAAGCTTTTCTTGTACAGCAGTTCTCTTTTATTAATTTTAGAAATTAAAAAGCAGACAATCTGTGACCTTGGACCAAGGAACTGCGTGTTTAATAATGACAATGCAAAATTTGATGCCAGGGAAAACCTAATAATTATGGCAGTGTTCAGGTGGAAGAGTGCTGATTCAGCCACACCGACGTGTATGCATAACCTAATGATTTAGGCAGACTGCTTGTAAACAAACAAAAGAATTTATTAAAAAAAACAGGGCTATACCCTAACTTGCTTTTGTAGATTTATCTGAATTTTTGTTATCCAACATTTATCTAATGTGAATTATTCTTTAATTCCATAATATGAATTATCAGAATCTCCAGACCTGCATTTATTGGAAGAACCATGGTTCTATACAGTAGTCATAACTAAATCACCAAAAATTATCTTTACCAACAGGGAATTCCTATGATGAACAATTTTCTTTTTTAGCAGGCTAAGCTGATCACTGTTGAGTCATCTACAGCCAGCTTAAATTGGGATAATCATTCTTCTGAACGTTTAGTGGTGACAGATTTCAATTTAGAAACAACTCGTGCAGTTGGGATGCTGACGCTATTCATTTAGCATGTAGCATAGCAAAGACACTGCGCTGGCATTTTGGTCTGCCTGTGTACTTCTTTTTTTGTTTTTTTAAAGATTTATTTTTATTGGAAAGTCAGATATACAGAGAGGAGGAGAGACAGTGAGAAAGATCATCCGTCCGATGACCCACTCCCCAAGTGAGCGCAACGGCCAATGCTATGCCAATCTGAAGCCAGGAGCCAGGAACCTCCTCCAGGTATCCCACAGGGTGCCGGGTCCCAAGGCTCTGGGCAATCCTTGACTGCTTTCCCAGGCCACAAGCAGGGAGCTGGATGGGAAGTGGAGCTGCCGGGACCAGAACCGGCACCCATATGGGATCCCTGGGCACCCAAGGCAAGGATTTCAGCCGCTAGGCCACGCCACCAGGCCCGGTGTACTTCTTAAATGTAATGATCTCCTTGTGAGTTTTTCATAACTTCCACTAACTCACTAATCTTTTCTACTGGTGGGCAATGTACACCAATGGAGCATAAATCTTTTCAGTTTATACAATACTGCAAAGTCATGAACAGTTCCTAAAGCATATCTTCTCTTTTATCTTTTGCCACAATACAGACGTCAGTCAGAGCTATTAATTCAGCTACCAGGGAAGATCAAACAGAGTGTAATGGAATTGCCTGCATGCTGCGTTTTCACTAGAGACATAAAAGGGGATGGCATGTCATGTATAAAAGTGAAATTCATCTATAATCTATGTTAAATCAGAATTACCTAAAAGGATGCTTGTAATATCTAACCTGGATATGCTTGCCTGCTGAATTATGTTACAGTCATGTTTTCTTTTCATCCTGAAGTGGAAAATCAAGCTATACAAGATTTGAACTATACCAAATAGGAATATGCAAAAGAGATGATGAGAGAGAATTACTGAGCGGCACAGAAATTAAAAGGATTTCGCAGGAGATACACAGCAGACACTGTGAAAAACAAGCTCCGTATCAACAGAAGTTCAACCAGCTTGGCAACCACTGCAACCTGTTGCAAATATGAAAAGAGGGTCCAACACATGCTGTCTTTCTCTATATGTTTACTAAAGAAAGCTGCACAGAAATGTACCACCACAAAATAATTCCTCCTTTAAGTGGAAGACAGGATCCACTGATGCGGCAACTAGGGCTCACCTTAGGAGCTGCCAGCAGCCTAGGGATCATAGTTCTTCAGCTTACTCTGGGTTCCTGAACACACAGGGAGCATTCTGCAGGACACACTGTATCTTCTTAGTGAGTGGGATTTGAGGCACTGGTAGTATCTTCCAAACTACAGAATTCAATGATGACCTGGTTCTGATATGTTATAGCTAGTATATTCAAAATTTTATATTCAAAAGTGTCTTTACATGACATTTCAATGACTGGCCATGAACAATTTAGCCCTTGATCTACCTTTTCTGGAGATTGTTGTTTTTTTTTTTCTGCATAAAATGATTCTTTTGAAGTCTAAAAACAGCAAATATTGATATAGTCATTAACATCCAGCATTATCTTTGAATATCCTTTTCTATTAAATCCTTGGCTCAAATGAGATTGCTTCCTAGTGTCAACAGTGTTTGAATGAGGCCCCTGCTGCTCACACATGCATATTTAATGTAGGTCAAGGTTAAGCTGCAGCAGCCTACATCTGAAGTTGCCTGCATGTTAGTGCCTTTCTTGGTGCCAGCACAGCCAGGGCAACTACCTAAGCCCCACTGTGACTAGCATCTGTTGAGCCGAGCCAGGAGGCCAGAAGCTGGAGAAGCCTGCCCACCACATTCTGTGCTTTTGCTGAAGCCTGTATGTCTTCACCAGCGGGATCCACACCCCCCACCCCCAGCCATTCTGGTTGAGGCCTGCACACCTTTCATTAAAGGCTCAGTATCATAACCTATCTCTATGGGAAACAAACAAACTTCCGGGAACAAAACTACTTTAAAATTTGGTAGGTAAAAAATTCCCTGTACCTGCTATTGGCATTTGGCCTTGGAGTTGACATGTGCATCCCACACTGGAATGCCTGGGCTGGAGTTCCTGCTTCACTCCCTAGTCTAGCTTCCTGCTAATCTGCAGACTGGAAGCAGTGGCGATAAGTGATTGCGTCACTCACTGAACCACGTGCAGACCTGGACTGAGTTTCTGGCATGACTGTCATTCAGCTTCAGCTACCACACACATCTGGTTAGCAAACCACTGGATTCGAGATCTTTCACAAACATTTTTAAAAACAAGCAAAATTTCATGTCTTAAGCCTCAAAGTCTTTTTGCCAAAACTGTAGCAAAAATGTAACACAGGCCTACAAAACTGAAATTAATGGCTCAATATAATTCCCCACAGACTGCTGAGATCAAAAGTCTACATAAACATTGAAGTTTCAATTGAAGCCACAAGCACTGACCAACCTAAGCTTCTCCACATAGCAAGCTCCCTCAGATTAGGTCCCTTTTTCATCCCTTGATGTACTGCCCCATGCAGCACAATCCTTGTGATGCCATATGCATAACCGCAGGCCTCTTCCCTGCTCTGCGTCCATCCTCCTCTGAAATGCTCTCAACAGATGCTCTTCATAACCAAAGCACAATGAGGACATTTACGCTACCATACCAGGGCCTCCCACACTAACTTCCATTCCACTTTACTTCTCCTGGACAGAACAGGTATGACAGTAGGAGAAGATGTGTGTTAGGCTGACAGTGTCTCCTCCACAGGGAGTCAAACATTAGAGATGACCACAAGTGTTGTCCTCCATCTGCAATAATGCAACCTAATTTGTAGATAGTTACCTGCCGCCCACATCCCTTCGTGCATCTCCCTCATGCAGTGCTCCCCTCTGAGCTTCCCAATTGTGAAGCCTTTTCTTAATTCAGCTTCAAACATATTTTTTCCTAGTTTCTTCCAAAAGAAAAATCCTATTCTGGTACTTCATAAAACATGGCACAAAGACCAATGACAATAAAATCTCTGTGATCACAAGTTTAAAAGTCCATTACTGGTGGGTCTCAGGACGGGGCGTCTCATGCCTGGATCCCGGACAGCCGCCATGTGCACATGATGAGCTGTTTCCCGGGCCTGCTGGGTTCTGGGGGCTGCTTCCTTTGAGGTGAGTAGACCGAGGGGGGAGGCCTCCGGGACTGGGCAGGTCTGGGACCCACCCGCCGCCCTCATTGGGCAGTGAATGGGATTTGGGAGGGGCGCGACCTTGGGCCTGGGTTATTTAAACCTCCAGCAGCCTCCCGGCAGCTGGTGGGTCTCAGGACGGGGCGTCTCATGCCTGGATCCCGGACAGCCACCATGTGCACATGGTGAGCTGTTTCCCGGGCAGCCACTGCACCATTTGGTGCCAGGCTCGGCCTACTGGCCGCCCGGCCGGGGAACTCTGAGGATTTGGTTCTTTGAGTCACTGCTTAATTAGCTCCAGGTTGAACCCATTGTGCTTCTTGGACCTGAAACAGGCAGTAACTCTTCCTTTGTAAAACCTGTAATCACCAATAATGCTGAGCACCAAATACCAGTCCATGCAGAAGCTATGGCTTGGGGCTTGTCCTGCAAAAGTAGCTCCAACGGCTGGCTAATGTGTCAACTGCTAATGGAACAGAGTAGATCAGGCATGACTGAGCAAACCTTAGCCCACAAGTAAAACTAGAAACCAGGAGGGAGCAGAGGTCATGCCGAGCTAGGCTCTTGTACCTGCTGGTCTGCGGGAGCCAGGGACACTAAGCCACAGTGTCTAAGGCAGAGTTCGGGACAGGGGAGGGGCTGTGCCAAGCTGAGTCAGAGCATCCATTGGCAGGCATGTGATCTATGGCTGGGAACAGACCCGGTTGGGGAGCAAAGGGGACAACCCTAGCTGGGTTGAGGTTCCCACCAAGAGGCACGTGGCCTGGAAGGGGGGCAGCATTCTGATCTGGAAACAGTTGTAGTCTCCCTTGGCACAAGTGTGGACTGGGATTGGATGCACCGAACTGGGCCGGACCCCGACTCCCCCTGGTGTTCTGGAGGACCAGGGCAGATGTGGGATGGACTAGGCAGGGTCTCAAACCCCTACTGAGCCATGTGTGAGCCATACGTGGGTATGGACAAACCATGGCTGGGCTGGAACATCCAACAGCAAGAACCAGATTGGGTGGAAGGCCAGTCAGGAAAAGCCACAGTTCCTGCTATGACAGGAGGTGGACTGAGTAGGGTTGGCTCATGGACCCACTGGTAAGCATGAAACCTGGCATTGGGAGAGGTTCTGATGGAGGAGCCTGGGCAACTCCTCTGGCAGGACACAGACCCAGCAGGTAAACGCAAGAAACATGATAGGAAACAGCCCAGAAAAGGCCATGGAAAACTACCCACTGGCATACAATTGGCAGACGTGGGGGCAAGACCAGGCTGAATCTGTCCACATCATCCACTGGCAAATCCAGGCACCAGTGTGGGTCAACCCAGGGTTGGTCGCAACAAAGACTAGTGCACATTATGGAATGCCGAGGTGAGGTTGCCTGTACCAGAAGGGACCGCAGCGCCCAACCAGCCTGAGAACAAGAAAGGAAGTGGGCAGAGCTGGCAGGGGAATAAGGGAGGGTTCCTTTGCAGGACAGCTACTTCCGCAGGAGAGCATGGGCTGGGATGGGGGCAGACCAGACTAGACAGAGCTACCACACCTGTGCGCCTCATGTGGACTAGATCAGGGAAAAGCCGGGCTGGGCGGATTATTCCTACTGGTGCAAACAAAATTAAAGTGGGCGAGGGTTGTTGGGGCTTAGATGCAGCATCAGCTGGAATCTGGGAGTGGGAGAGGCCTGGGAGGGAAATAGTGGGCTCATCCCTCTTGGGTTACCACTTCCACAGGAAGACATAAAACTAAGATAGCGGCTGGGGTGGAATGGGGTGTGGGACAGACTGGATTACTGCTACACTTACTGGCAAACCAGGGTAGGGGGTGGGCCTGGTGGGGGTTATTGTGGGTTGCTCCAACTAGGCTGCAGCTCCCACTGGTTTATGTGAAGGCCAAGTATGTGCTGGGCAGAACCAGGCTGAACTGCAACACCCATTGGTTCCAGTGGAAGTCAGGAGTGAAAACAGAACCAACCCAGCAATTGCAACCACCAGCTGATTGGAGCGATGGACGGTGCCAGGCCCTGTACTTGTTAGCACATACAAGAAGTTTCTTTGGAGATCTTCCTAATCTAAATGCTGGACTCAGAACCCTAATGAAGAAAAGAGAGAAGACAGAACAGGTCAATCAACCATCTCAGCTATGATGGACTATGTCAATCTGTGGATTTTTCAAAGACCTCATAGTGCTTGGAGTGGCAAGATTGACAGCAATTCATAACTGTTGCAATATCAAAACCACTTGAGCAAGAACCTCAGAGCATGCCCTACATCCGGGACCTGGGGAGAGTGGGAAATTGGGTGGGCCTTCTCCCTTAATACCCCTCTTTAAACATGAAGGTAACAATATGGAAAACATACTAGTATTATCCACTTTCCTGTAGCCCTTGAACCTTCTTACCCTAATTAACTATGTAAAGAACGTCAAAATAAAATTTTATTAAAAAAAAAAAGAGGATACTAAGAATAAAAAAAAAAGTCCATTACTGAGTTATTTTATTCTACCCAAAGCTCTCAGAGTCAGAGTAGGACTTTAACATGCATTTCCCAGGAGAACCCCCAGGATGTTCCCTGATACCTCAGTTTGGATAGTATTTTGTAGCAGAGTGTCATTGAGCATTCTCTCCGCATGTTGTTTTAGCTTACTCCCTTAAAGATCTTTGAAACATCTTTTAAAAGTATAACTGCTTAAAATGAACCTTGCATAACGTTAAAAAAAAAAAATTTATTTTTTTAATAAAATTTGAAACACAGAATGAAGAGATACCTTCCATCCAGTGGTTTACTTCTCAAAAGGCCACGACAGCCAGGGCTGGGTCAGGCTGAAGCCAGAAAGCCGGAAATCCATCCTAATCTTCCCCAACGGTTCAAAGGCTTAAGTAAATGGGTCACCATCTGTTATTCTGCAGGTGCCGTAGCAACAGACTGGATCCCAAGTCGTGCAACTGGGACCTCTGTCCAGCACTGAGGACCTCAATGGCAGTGTTGCAAGGCGTGGCATAACCTAATGCCATCAGAATGTGAGTCCCAACAAAAGTAAAAATGACCTGGATTTTCACTTGTCTGCCAAGTCTAGATCTCCTTCCATGTTGTACCATGTCAATATCTAGAAGCAAAAACACAAGCAAAATCCATATAAATCAACTGAACAAGTACGCATCGTACTCCTAACAAGGTAAATGTAAGCTTTCTAGGGTGCCTGCTATTTAACTCACTGCAAATGTCTAAACCTTGTATTTTTGAAAAAACAATAGGGGCTTGCTAAGCATCCCTTTGTGTACTTTTAACTGCTGAATTGGTCATTATAATATAGGTCTCCCATAAACCCAATCTAGCCCACATTTGCCTTTACAATATTATCAGTGTTTTATCAAGCTTGGGTTCTCTCCTTTACAAGGATTATAGAGTCTCCCTTATCTCACTCTAACTTGGGGGAGGAAAAGCAGATAGTCCAACACTCTGCCTCACCTTACAAAGACTTTCACACTACAGGATCTCTACCATTTGAAATACAAAGCTTGGCTCTACATGACACTACTGGGCTTCCATCATCATTGAAAATCTTACATCAGCAACCTGTGTGCTTTCACTTATCATTTCACTTACATAAGAGAAACAAACTTCATGTATTTCAAAATAGATATAGAGCATCATAACATTTCCCATCCCACCTCAGTCCCCCACCCTCCCCCTTAAAAGTTTTATGACATACTTTCAGTTCACTTCATCACAGGCTTACCGCTCTGGTAAAGAACAAACAGCAAGTTTGTGTTCAGTGCAGTAGCATAGCAGCTGAAGTCCTTGCTTTGCATGCACTGGAATCCCATATGGTGCCAGTTCTATTCCCAGCAGCCTTGCTTCCGATCCAGCTCCCTGCTTGTGGCCTGGGAAAGCAGTTGAGGACAGCCCAAAGCCTTTGGGGCCTCACACCCACGTGGGAGACCCAGAAGAGCTCTGGGCTCCTGATCAGCTCAGCTCCAACCATTGTGGCTGCTTGGGAAGTGAATCAGCAGACAGAAGCTCTTCCCATTTCTCCTCCTCTGTATATATTTTCCAATAAAAATAAATCTTGAAAAAAATGATTTAACAGCAATTAAAAAAATCAGTTTAAAAAGCAGAGTGTAAACAACAGTCTCATTTCAAAGACTACTTGTATATCTCAGACACTGAGATTCTTGTAATGCAAGACTCATTTATTCATCTCAAAGTTACACAGGGAGCGCTTCATCTTACTAGTTCACTCCCCAATACCTGCATCAGGCAGGTTGGACAAAGCCCAAGCCAGGAACCTCATGTGAGTTTCCCGGTCAGTGTAAGGTCCCAGGGTTCTGGCCTCTGTCGCGTTCCCGAGGAATAGGCCAGGAGCCACATCCAAAGCAGAGCAGCTGGCATGTGAACTGGTACCCATATGGGAGGCTGATGACGCCAATGGCATTGGATTAGCATGGCACGCCAGAGTTTTGAACCTAAACTCCAGAGTTTTATGCTTCACTTCTTAATGAAAGCCCCTTTGGTATACACTGAGCAGGTTTTTTTTCAGCAACAAAGTGAACTGTCAGGAATGTGCAACACTTATTTAATTAAAAATAATTACAAAGTTCAGGGGATCACTTACCAGCATTTTTTTTTTATTTTTTAAAGATTTATTTTATTTTTATTGCAAAGTCAGATATAGAGAGGAGGAGAGACAGAGAGGAAGATCTTCTGTCCGATGATTCACTCCCCAAATGGCCAAAACAGCTGGAGGTGAGCCAATCCAAAGCCAGGATCTAGGAGCTTCTTCTGGGTCTCCAGGTGGGTGCAGGGTCCCAAGGCTTTGGGCTGTCCTCCACTGCTTTCCCAGTCACAAGCAGAGAGCTGGATGGGAAGCGGGCTGCCGGGATTAGAACTGGCGCCCATATGGGAACCTGGGTGTGCAAGGCAAGGACTTTAACCACTACGCTATCGCGCAGGCCCTATTTATATCAGTAATAATGCAAATTCAAAGACATACAGCTGAGTAATAAATGAACATTTATTTTGTAAAACAATTTATTTCACATGTACAGAAGTGCATATGTGTGGATAGCATCTCCCAAATGGGTTTTTGCAGATCTTCAGCTTCCCTGACCAGAGGGGAGAATAAGAAAGTCACAATATGCAGGACATATACAGAAAAAAAAACGTGTTAACATGTTTTATACACAAAATAACCTAATAGTCCAAAAGCACTTTCTACGTAAAAGGTCCCACTACAGTCAGCAAATATTTTAATCTTTGAGGAAAGACAATTGCATAATTTAGTTTTTTCCTTGTATTTTTTGAAGAAGATACTCCATTTGTAAGTTCAGGTTTGGTTGACCCTTCCTGGTCTTTTTGCTCAGTATTTTGAAGGTTTCCATTTTCTTCTTCTTGTATAGCCGCTGAGCTGCTTCTCTTTCTTGTTTTCTCCTTTCAAACTCCTGAAATCAACATTTATAACCTCGTTAATAATAAACAGTAGATAAAATTCAAAGCTTCCTTTGAAAAAGCTATCATCTATCCTTTAAGGGGCATCTCAGATTTTACAAAATGTACATTGGTTTCTGTAATGATTCAATGAGCCTTTTTTCTTTCAAAATGATACATGGCATAACATAATAAAGTTATTAAACAGTTTCAATCATATCTATGAAGCCCAAATTAGACTGCTGAAAAGAGAAGGCATACTAACATAACTTCATTATTAATTAAATCCACTGAAGTAGAAGGGACGTTAGAGCTTATCTAGTCCAATTCTCCACATAACACTAAAAATGGCTTTGTCAGTATTTATGTCTGATACTGTCTTTATGCTGGCAATTGATTTATAGGTTTAATAAAATATAGTATTATAAGTTAGCATATGGCCACTTAAGAGCTATCCTGTATTTTCAAGTGCAAGGAAAAAAATAAGCAAGTTTCCTAAACCCAAAAAGCACTATTCAAAGCCCAACATTCCCACTAAAATCTTAAGTTTTAAAAAAAAAATGTAATAGGTACACTGCATTTTAATTTCTGTCTCAAAGCAGAGCTCCCAAACAATAGTCTCATATTTTTATGGTAACATAACTGTGTATTCTTAAGTCTCATATGTGAAATCCTAAATCCCAACCATTTCCAAGTGTACATGCTAGGTTTAATGCTCATCTCACAGAGGAGTCACTGTCTAGCGATGCTGTAAGTGACTCACCCAACAGTCCAAACAAGTGGGGAAGCGAATCTCACAGCCAGATGTGCAGAACTAAGAGCCTGCTGTGCTATGTTCTATCACACGGAACTACACTCTCACATTACACATAACACCTTCTTATTTTAAAATGCAAACAGATCTAAACTTTGTGTTAGTTATGTAGCTCAGTTTACTCCTACTGAATTTTTCTAATAATATATTTTAATATCTTTACCACTAATAATGGGTCTTTAATGTTCTTAACAATTTTGATTTCTGAAAGGCAACAGTGTTGACTTATGCATTAATGTTTGAAATCAGCAAGAATAAACTGCTGCTAAGCTTTATATTTGGTAATTTTTACAGAGCTATTACCAGGTGTCCAAAGCTAAAAGGAGTTTGCATATACATTCAGGATAAAAAAGGACAAAAGGTACTATGTATTTTTAAAGCAAAACTTACTTGTTTCTTAGCAGCACGCTCAGCTTGTATCCGTTCATACTCCTCTTGTGCCTTTTGATTTGATGTTTTCTTTTTATTTTTCTTTGAATTAGTAATGGAGCTTATAAGGTAAATTAGACATAAGACATAAAATTTTAAAACTGTTGAGCTAAAACCAGAATGTAATTTCCCAACATCACACTTGAATAGTAAAACTGTACTACACACATTAACTGAGCAGGGAGGACAAGCAAGCAGAGACTGGACACGAGCCCGGTTACAAATAGCCCTCCTTCTCACACTGCAGCACCCGGCTCCAGTCCCGACTTCCAGCTGCCCAACACTGCACACACTAAGGGGCAAGGCCGAGGCTCCAGTAACGGGGTGTCTGCGACCCCATGTCAGACACTTGGATTGTGTTCCTGACTCCTGTCCTTGGCCTGGTCCACTTCTGGTCATTGCGGACATCTGAGAATGAACCAGCAGAGGGGAGCATTCTGCCTCACAATTAAAAATTTCAAAATAAGACACCGAAAATACAGCTGCAGCATTGAAGATTACAGATCAACTTGAAAGCTGAAAATTAAAGATTCTTAGAGAACTATCTCAACCAGAAACAACAGAGAAAGCTCTAAACCGTCCTCATGTATTACAAAAATTAACAAAAACAGGAAATCGGTATGTGGAAAAACAAGTAATGAACACATCAAATTGAAATGTGACAGGAGGTTATGAGTATGCATGAGTATGAGTGTACATGAACCAATCTTAACTCTTTGACCACCTTATTTTTATTTATTTCTTCTTAAAAGATTTATTATGTATTTGAAAGGCAGAAGTTGCAGAGGAAAGAGAAAAAAGAGAGAGAGAGGGAGAAAGGGGGACAGGAGGAGAGGGTGAGAGGGGAGAGGGCGGGAGGAGGAGAGGGCGGGAGGGGAGAGAGAGAAAGAGAAAGAGAGGTATTTTCAATTCACTGATTTCCTCTTGAAGTGGACACAGCAGCTGGTGCTAGGCCAAGCAAAGCTAAAAACCAGGAGCTTCTCCCTGGTCCCCCACGGGCTGCAGGAGCCCGAGTCATCTTCTCCTACTTTCTCAGGAACATTAGCAGACTCAAACTGGTGCCCATATGGGATGTTGGCGTTGGAAGGCAGCAGTTACCTGCTACACAACACTGGCCCCTTTTCCCTTTCATTACTTAATCATGAATCATAACTACCATATTGCTAATCCAGCCACCTGAGACTCTACCTATCATTTCTGGATATCTGACTCAATACTGATCTTCCTCTCCTCTGCCTCTCAGCTTTTCCCTTTCTGACTCTCAACTGCAGTGGGCACTTTTAGGGGAGCCCACCCCCTTGCTCCAAAAGGGAAACAAGCAAAACTAGAGAAAGCCCCCAAAAGATGAATGATTGTCAACAGGCTTTTCCAGGAACGGGGGCGGGGCGGGAGGAGGGGCTTTCAAAAACACCAGGCTCTACCTAGGAGGCAAAACACTGCGCACTTCTGCAATACCACAACCACAATTAGCTCATCTCCAGCACCGTTCCCAGGTCAACTGCAGTTTAGGTGCGTGCAGGCTTAATTTTATATAACAAGTTGTGTGGGCAGTATTATCACTCTAACATAACTGAATGTGCATTAAGAACCTTTGTGCTAGCACATATAAACGAGGGCCTCTGCCTTGTCTGGGCTCCAGAATTTGGAGAATGAACTCTTCACTGGGTCTCCCACAACTGTCCAAGTTTTCCACGAAATAACTGCAACATACCATGAGGGTGCCCTACACATATAGCAAGAAACACACAAAAACTCTTGTATCATGATAAATTATCTTTTAACTTCAGTTTTTCTATGAGCATCTTAGTACCCTTTTGCACTTTAGTTCTTTTCATAAGCACATACAGTATGCATTACCCAACACTATGTTCCCTTCTAACTACCAACTTCATTCCCTACCATCCTGTGATGTCTGATTTCTACTCACACTGATCATGTCCATCTCAACATAGTGATGAGCTTTCAGTCAAACAGAGCACCCTGCAGTGTTAAATTCAGTACTTCTGAAGATTCCACTCCCGTAGTTGGGGTACTACTCCTTCGTCCAGATCCTTTCTAACTGCTGCTCCTTGGCTATGCATCGTGGAGCCTCTTCGTTTCCTTTACCCTGTTGTTCAGTGTCAACTCTGTCCACATATGCAGCTTCAAGCAGCAAATGTACACAGAGCTAAACACTGAGTCAGGGTTATCCCGAGACTCTTCAAGTTCACCAATGACTGCCTCCTTCAGATACCTACAGATACCTACAGATATGTTCAGTCTGCTTTCCTTGGGATTCTAGCAGCTAACAAAACTTGATCGTCCTAAGTTTATCTGGTTTAGCTTTAAAAAATCTGAACCTGTGCAGTAAGTTCTTAAGTTAGAGCTGCACCACTGGTTTTTAAATCGCAATCCACTTTCTCTTACCTGCAGAAAATCTGGACTAATAGAATCAGAAATAGGAACAGCTAACACTCATTCATGCTTCCAATACAGCATATACCGGCAATTTTTAAGTGGCCAATAAATTAACTCATTTCATCTTGGCAATGTGAAGAAACGCTTCAGAAATATCACAAAACCTATGTGGATGATCCATGCAGACTGCCTAATACAATGGCTCTAAATTACATTCCTAATTTACAGGAAAGGACAGTGGGGCACCAACATGTGAATGTGACTCTACAATCCAGAACGCTGATGACTAGTTGGGGAACATCTGCCAAAAACTGTTTCAAGAAATGTATTAATACATGGAGCTAACTGAGCTCCAAGTATTCCGCCTGTCCATGAGAGGCAGAAATCCACAATGCACACCTCTTCATTCCTACTCCACTGCCTCCTCCTAAGTAACTAAGGGACACAATTTAGTTACTCTGAAAAGTCTCCAAGGGTCAGTGCTGCTGTGCAGCCAGTTAAACCTCCACCTGCAACACCTGCCCCCGCCCCCAGCACTGCTTCCAGCCCTGGCCGCACCTCTTCGAGTCCAGCTCTCTAACGTGCCTAGGGGACAGCGCAAGACAGCACACGTGCTGGGGCCCTGCCACCCACACGGCAGGCCTGGGTGGAGTTCCAGGTTGTGGGCTTCAGTCTGGCTCAGCGCTCGTCATTGCGGGCACCCTGGGGAGTACATCAGTGCATGGGAGATCTCTTTCTCTAACTCCGACTTCCAAATAAGCAAATAAGCCTCTTAAAAAAAAAAGCCCACAGAACGTGTGTACTTTTAAAAGGCTAAAATAAGAAAAACTTTCCTAATTGCCCTATTATAACTTTAGAAAATTCTACTTACTTTTGAAATAAGGAATTGAAAGAAGAAGAAACCTACTTGACTGTTTTGCTAGACTGCTGTGTCTTCAGCTGGTGGCCGGACAACGCCTGGTCAGTGCCCTCCTGCTCCTCAGGCGGTGGATGGGCAGCCGGGCCCTCTGACACCGTCCGCTCGACCTTCCTTGGCCTCTTCTTCAGCCTTTCCTCTTCAGCTAAGTAGAGATGCTTCAGATGCTCTGGGTACCGGTCTGTGAACTGTGAGTCCTGCACTTTCTGAGCCGCCTTCTCCTTCCACTGCAATTTCTTGTAATTCTGCTGAATCTTCAGTTTTCTTCGGAACGCAAAGCCTTGTCCTATATTAACACAGAAAACATGCTGAGTAAAAAATACAGTTTTAATAAAAATGAAAATCTTTTTAAGATTACTTTAATAACCTTATGCTGAGGGAGAAATAACACACAAAAAAATCCTTTATTAAAATAGCTGGCTAACAATAAGCATCTTTAAAAATATGAAAACTTGATTTTTAAAAACTAGTCACCAAACAAAATTTCTCCGTTCATCATTTCTCAGACCCTCAGACCTGCTGAGGTCTGGGCCACACCTTCGGCACTGCCCACGCACTGGGAACATCTTACCTTTAGGTTACCCTCCAAACAGGAGGAATTAGGAACCACTTTCAATCCCAAGACCCTTTAGTGTCTCTCCCGCCCTCCTGTGAGAGGCACCCCACCTTTCGGCTTTCTTTCGACCGGCTTTCCCTCCCTCCCTCTTCCCTGTTCACCTGGTCCCTTCACAAACTTTTATGTCTGCAGCTGATTCCCGGCTTTTTATTTCTATAATAAGCTATAATAAGGAAAGAACCTACCAAGCTTTTCCAGCAACACAAATGCACACACGAGCGAATGTGCAGGCGCAGCCACCAGGAAGTAAGGGCTATGCTGGGGTTTCAGTACGACAGGGTGGCCCCTGCGTCCCAGGAGTCCGGGGAGCACTGGAAGACCTGAGAGCAGTGGGGAGCCCTGGGGAGCTCTGGGGAGTCCTGGGAGCAGTGGGGAGCTCACGGGAGCTCTGGGGAGCCATGGGGTGTCCTGGGGAGCCTTGGGAGCACAGTAGGGACCTGGGGAGCTCTGGGGAGTCCCAGGAGTCCTGGGAGCACCGGGGAGCCCTGGGAGCACTGGGAGCCATGGGGAGCAGTGTGAAGTCCTGAGGAACACTAGGAGCCCTGGGAGCACCGAGAGCACTGGGGCGCTCCAGGGAGCAGTGGGGAGCCCTGGGGAAGCTCTGGGGAGCTCTGGGGTGTCCTGGGGAGCTCTGGGGTGTCCTGGGGAGCTCTGGGGAGCCGTGGGAGTCCTGGGGAGCACTGGGAGCCCTGGGAACACCAGGAGTCTAGGAAGCCCTGCGGAGCTCTGGCGACTCCTGCGAAGCCCACAGTTCTGACGCCCCGACCAACACGGGCCTCATTCTCTCAGTCTTTCTTCGAAAGTTCCCACATCCCCCGGCATTTCGGTGCTGCGGATTTGAAAGCGGCTACCCCCTTACCCTGGCGTACGCTGCCGGCGAAGGCCTGCGCGTGGCTAGGCCACCAAGTCCTCCGTCTCACACTCTTGTTGGCGCGTCCGACGGGAGAAACCCCTTCGCCCTGCGTCCCATCTCCCCCGGCTGCCCACCTCGCGGCCGGCCTGGCCGGCGCCATGACGACTGCGACGCGCGCAAAAGACGTCACCAGGCTGAAGCAATCAATGCCGCAGCGGGTCTCCGGCTCGGCGCTCGACACGGCCGGCCTTGCAGCGCACCGCCGTCGCCGCGCGGCTCCGCGGGCTCCGCGGGCGCCACCTGCAGCCCGGGCGGGGGAGCGTCATGGCGGCGTCCGGCCTGCTGCCCGTGACCCCCGACCTGCCCACACTGCGAGCCAAGCTGCAAGGACTGCTGCGGTTCCTCGGGGACGCCCTGGCCATTGCCAACGCGCACACGGTGGACTTCTACACCGAGTCCCTGTGGGAAGAGCTGGTGGACCTGGCCCCGGAGGCGGCGCTCGCGGCGCTGCAGCTGCGGCGGGAGGCCGGGCCGTGGGACGCGCAGCCCCGGGGGCACGCGGCGGCGGGACCAGGTGGACGGAGGGCCGGGCGGGAGGGCCAGGGCCGGGCCCGGGGAATGTTCTGTGCCCACTCCGGACGAGGCGCGCCCTCTGGTGGGAGCACCCCGGGAGCGCGGGCGGCGGCGGGGGTCTGCCCCGGGGAGGCCTGGGTCGCTGGGCAGAGGCGCTCGTTCCATTGCTTAACCCGACTTGGTGCAAGCTCGGCCACAGTGCTTGCGAGGGGCAGGTCGAACGCATCAATAATGCGGGGGAATAGTTCCGACTGGGCAAGTAGAACAGCAAAATGGGTGTAATGGGACGGCGGCCATACAGAAAAGATGGACCGGATTCAGAACCCAATGGTCCTGTTGGGATTCCCAGGATGGCGTTGCAGATAGCAGGCACCGCACCCGAATGCATCAGCAGGTGCGGCAACGTGAAAACATAATGCAATTCTCATTGGAAAAGATAGTTCACTTGTTGAAGGATGGACCACCAGGCAGTGAGTCGAGGGGCCAGGCTTGAGGCGACCTCAGTGGCACAGGAAGGAAATGATGGCGCCTTGGACGACGCTGGTAGCCGTGAATTATGTAAGAAGACTTTGCAAAGTCTCTGTTATGTACCGTGATTTTTAGTAGCTTCTCGAGTTCCGTGCTTTTAGGAAATTTCGGCTCTCAGGCCAGCGTAGTTTTGCAAGTGGAATGATGGGGAGTCGGCAGAAGGCTTCCAGGATTTGTCTTTGCATCTACGCTTTCTGGCCCTCACCGTTGCTACTGAGCGAAGGAAGCTTGACTTTTATATTTTCCACAAGCATATTTTCTTAATATATACTTATTCAAAAACAAAGTGATTAGGCGAGAGATAGGTTTTCAGACTGCTGCGGTGCAGAAAGCTCTGGGTGGAAGGCAGGAGTTAAGAATTCCATGTGTTTTTCCCACTTAACACGTAGGGATGCAAGTACTTGAGGCCATGCCTGCTGTGAAAAGTGTGTACTTACTGCAAATTGTTTATTTATTTGTTTCAGAAAGGCCGCTTTCAGAGAGGAGAGACAGGGAGAAAGATCTTCCGTCTTCTGGTTCACTGCCCCAATGGCCACAGTGGCTGGAGCTTGCCCATGCAGAGCCAGGAGCCAGAGGATGGGAGCTTGGAGCTTCTGGGTCTCCCATGTGGGTGCAGCGGGGAGCTGGATACCAAGTGGGGCAGCCAGGGCATGAACCAGCAACCATATGTGATGCTGGCGCTTGCTGGCAGAGGGTTAGTGAATAGAGCCATCACATCAGCTGTGTGGTTGATTTCATTTGCAGTAATTATTTATAACTGCATTTGGCTAAGAGAGAGAATAGACTTGCATCTGTTTTGTGCTAATGTTGAGATATAAGCAAGGGAGTTTAGAATAAGAATGGAAGATGACATTAAATACAATTGATATGCTATCCTTAATGGGGGGAGGAGTTTTCAAAGAGAACTATGACTTTATTTTGCTTTCTCTCAAAAAATCCTTTTAGTAATTTAATCGTGCCAATACTTTTTCGAGACTAAAAGGTCCATTTGTATTCCTTACTTCAATAATGAACTAATAGATATTAATTATTCTTGGAAAGTGAGTCCAGGCTAGGCTCAGGTTAATGATTGGAAACAAGAGGCTGATGGGACGGTGGCAGTCCCAAGCTGGTGGCGTGCTGAGGCATTGCTGAGTAGTACAGCCTGCAGTGGTTTTGCAAAAATGACAACTGAGAAAGGGAATTCAGATGTCTCTGGAGAAGGAACTGCCGTCTCAAAATGTGCCGAATGGCTCTGTTGGTTATTTCAAGCTGAAATCAGTGGATGCAAAGTGACTTTATAAAGGGCCTGCTGGTCACTTTGTGCAGGAAGCAAGCCAAGAGATTCCTGGGCAGGCTGCTCCTCACTGACCTCTGCTGGAAATTGGCCGGAATTACCAGAGACTGGGAAACTCGGAACTGAGTAGAGACTTAAAAATCCCTTACCTCCTTTTAGTTTCTACACCCCTCCACCCTATGTCTTTATCTTTTTTGCATCATCTATTTATTTGATTGTTTCAAAAGGAAAAGTCATAGAGAGATCACATACCCTTTGATTCACTCCTAAAAGATTGCAACAGCCAGTGCTGGTCCAGGCCAAAGCCAGGAGCCAAGAGGTTGCTGCAGCTCTGCCAAGTGGGTGTGGCGGGCCATCACTGGCTGCCTCCGGCCACGTGGGTGTGGCGGGCCATCACTGGCTGCCTCCGGCCACGTGGGTGTGGCGGGCCATCATCAGCTGCCTGCCTTCCCAGGCACTTAGCTGGGAGCTGGAGGGGAAGTGACAGCGAGCAGAGCTAGGCAGCAGGTGGAAAGTGGAGCAGGGACTGACTGACACTCTGCGTCATG
This sequence comes from Ochotona curzoniae, assembly GCF_017591425.1. Classification (NCBI taxonomy): domain Eukaryota; kingdom Metazoa; phylum Chordata; class Mammalia; order Lagomorpha; family Ochotonidae; genus Ochotona; species Ochotona curzoniae. The sequence goes on along the minus strand of NW_024464920.1, from coordinate 19,337,684 downwards.
AGCTGCAGCTTTGCCCACTGCCCCACACGGATGCAAACCTCTTTCATATCTACAGATTGCTAGAATTGACGGGCCTACTCTGGGTAGGCAGCTCTTCTGCTTTGTCTCACAAATGTCTTCTTTACCTAACAAGTGTGAAAGTACTTTGGAATTGACTCATTGATGAGCATCCTTGTGTATATGTAAATTTAATACAACCTTTAGCACGTTCATTAATAGGTTCTCAGATCCAGCCAAAGGTGCCACATAAGAAGTAAGGGAGGGCTGGATCTCTCTCGCTCTTTTTCTCTCTTTCTCTCTTCACCAACAGGAAGGAGTGAGGAATGAGAGATTGCTGTGGAACCAGATGCTGCACTTACATAGAATCATTTTTATCAATTATGGTATCTCTTGTTAAAGTTTTATAACATGAGATTTATTTTGCATTTTTAACTAACTCATGTTTTATATATTAAATCTACATTTGCTATTCATCTAGCAGATACTTAGCTAGCAGTTCAGGTTTGTGTAGCCCACCTCTGGGTCCCCAGGTGTACTTTTGGCGCTGGCCACTGCATCCTGACTCCAGCTCCCTGCCGGCGCCCTGCTGCCCCCCTGTGGCCCTCCTGGACCAGCAGCCTGCCTTCCCCTCTGCTCTTGGCCCTGATTTCACTGCTCTGTGTGCCTGGAGAGTGAACCAGTACATGGGTCTCCCTCTCTTTCTGTATGTCTCTTTCTGTCTCTCTGCCTCTCACATAAAGATTCTTTGAAAATTTCAGAAAATGTTTTAAAAGATTTGTTTCATTTATGATCAGATGATTAATTTCATGTGAAGTTCAAATTTATTGCATTTCTGTGAATCTCCTTTCTCTTGCTTTTTTCTTCTAATGATAGAGTTGAGATAATAGAAAATTGAAACAAGCTTAAAACTCTACTATAGGTCATTTGTGCATAATCAAGATATAGATTACAAATTACACGCAAGATTTAATGAGAAGTATCAATAAAATTCTCTCCTGTACTTTAAATTCTGGGACATAGCGCCAAATGCCTTGGGGCTTTCTGATCTAGAATTCCTGTGTTCTTTGTGTCTGGAGAATGCTGATTCCCAGTATTTCAGGTTACACTTCCTTGTTGAGTCTCGCGTTGCAACTTAGTCACCCCGACTGTACATTGATTCTAGTAACGGAGGGCTTTTTCAAAAAAGATTTCTTGATTAATATATTTAAAAGACAGAAGAGTGGGAATGAGAGAGAATCTTCCAGACGCGTTCATTCCCTGTATGGCCCCGACAGCCAGGGGTAGGCTGGGCCAAAGCCAAGGTCTGGGAACTTGTCTGGATCGCCCAGATGGGTGGTAGGGTTCTGAGGGCACTAACAGGGAGCTGCCTCAGCAGGTGCGGCTGGGGCTTCAGCCTAGACTCCAGTATGGGGGTCCTGCCTTGCACACTGTGGCCCCACGCGCTGCACCACAGGGGTCATTCCCCCGTGATGGGGATCTTGCACTCAAGTTTCAGAAGCCAAAGCTCCTTTCTTAACAGCAGAAGCCGAGTGTGTCTGTTGATCTTTACTTCAGATTCTGCTTTGCTATTCTATACACTATATACCAACTAAGTCTCAGTGTTAGGACATCTGCTACATTTAGTTAGACTTACTGGTTTGGGGGTTATCCATTAGAATCTGGTCTGTTTTAGGGAAATTTCAATAACATAGTTGTTTATATCTGTATGAATGTATACATGTGTATGTATAAATTATGTGACTTATAACGCTAGAGTGGATAGTGTGCCCACACTTTATAGAGACAGAAATTAAGTCATGGATCAAATAAATATATCCATAGTAACGTAAAGCTCACATCCATAACAACTAGTTGAAGCTAGTACTCAAACCCCCAGTTCTTACAATTCTGCTCATTCATTCATTCAATGCCTACTATGTGCCAAGAACTGCAGTGAATAAAAACCTGTTCCTTGTAAAAGCTGCTAATGCCATGATGTAATGACCTTCTCAGGCCCAGCCAGAACTGGAGCCAGTAGGTAAGGAAGTGTTGTGGGATGCGAGAGAGATCACTCCAGATAAGTCTAGAATGTATGAAACGATCTTTATTAACCAAGCGTGATGATGGCGGTTCCTGCTAGAAATTAGCAAATGACAAATCCGTGTGGCAGTCCAGTCTGAATCAAAACCCTAAGAGGACACAGCTGTAGACACTGACCCCTTCCTGGCTTCTCTGTCCATAATCCATTACTGCTGGGCCTCACCTCTCCTCTTGAAGATACACACATTAGAAATAGAAAGTGCCTTAGCATTTGCATCTTCACTGACTCACGCCAGCAGTGAACAGAGGGTGGGGAATACAGACACGCAGGGACCATGCTTAGGGGCTGCTTGTCCTGGGAAGCCAGAGAGCAAGCAGGTCCTGGGGAGGCCAAGAGCTGGAGTGCCAGAGCAATGGAAGCCTATGACGAAGAGAGAGAGGCCCTCCCTGTTGCAGGCCTTCGTGGGGGCTTGAAAGGGGCGTGGTTACACAACAATACAGTATCACCCCCTCTCGGGCTCCATCCAGGTGTTACTAGGTGAGCATCACAGGTGGGCAGAAAGGATTATGTGGGTGGGGTAGGCGTGGCTTTCAGGCTCCTGACCCTGCTGAACTAGCTGCTTACCCCACAATAGAGGACAGCTTAATACTTGCTTGCATATGACATATTGTTTCAATGATCTAAAATCCCACAAGAGATTACATTTCATTCTATTCACACCCGTGCTTTTCATACCCCGGGGCTATGCACAGATTTCTGTAGCTGTCCCACCAGGTAGGATGCTCTGGACAGGTCACTTGTCCCTCGGTGGTACCTCCAGCAGAAGCCAGCTGCTTGCGTGGGTTTCTGCACAGTATTAGTTGGCTTTTTCATTACAGTTATAAAGTGCCTGTAGTAACTAGCTTATAAAGAGAAATGGTTTATTCAGCAGTTTGTGTTGGAGCATGCAAGTCGAAACATCATGGAACAGCCTTTGCCTGTGGCACGGACTTTGGCTCCGATCAGGGCCCTGTAGCAGGTGGTGTGCAGCAAGTACAGAGGAAAGATCTCTTGGTGCTATAGGAAGCAGGGAGGAACTAAACCCAGACTTCGCAGCACTTCCCTCACAAGAAGTAGCCGTGAGCACATGCACCATGGTGGAAGTTACCTCCCCCATGGCCCCTACTCCACAAGGGGACACACAGGAGACCAAGGGGACGCAAGGGCCTTTGGGGAAAGGGGGCAGTCAACATCCAAGTAGGAACAGCAACTAATGAACCGCTGTGTCCACATTGGCTCATGTATTTGGCTTTGGGAACATTGCTCTGTCTATACTTCCTTGGATATGCTTAATTTCACTGCAAAGCTCTGTTCCTGGATAAATACAGTTCTATTTAGGAGGAACTCTGACAGCTGAACATCCTTCTAGACTTTACGTCCTGTATCAGATGATTAGAAGTGCTGTAAAACAGTTAAAGGATTGAAGGGAAGTGAGAGTTGAGTTTGCAGCTTTAAATAGAATTGTCAAAGTCTTCACTGCAGTGACAATATTTGAGAAATGATCTGTTTAAGAAAAATCTGACAAAGTTTATTTCAGTAAGGAGAAGCTTCCAGAACCAGGCATCGGGGAAGATCAAATTTGGTTCAGAATGCCTCACCCCACCACCTATGCAAGTTATATTTAAAGCCAGAGAAAAGAAAGTGGCATAGAAACAACCTAATTGACTGCAGGCAGCGTTTTCCTTTTATGGGCATGGTGTGTGAAGCGTTTGTCTATATGGACATGGTCTGCTCAATTGGCAGTCTGTGATTGGCTGAAAATCAACTGCTCTAATTGAGCAGCTACTGCAAGGAAAATATACTACTTTGCAGTTCATGGCATCCGAAGGCAGCTTTGGGCCAAATATTTTCTTCCAAATATGGAAACTAACCAATTTGGCAAATTGAAAGAAGACAGAAAGGGAGCCACGCACAAGTATGTATGGGGAAAGATGGTTTTCAGACAAGGAGGGGAACCATGTAAAGGTCTGAGTGAGCTCACCACTTGTGGCATTCTGTAGAGCTCTAACTGGGCAGTACTGAATCCCCTTGAATCCATCCTGGCTGAACATTGTCATCCGCATGCTCTGTGAAGCTGTGAAACACTGTGTCCACTAGATGAGCCATAAGACAAGTTCCTTCCAGTTTAGTTAATACCTTGGACATTGTGGGCCCTACTGGCTGGCTGGCTTGCTTGCTTGCTTTCATTCTTATCAGGTTTATTTTATTTAGCAAACAAATTTCTACATTTCTTTTTTCTACATGTCTTGATTTTCCTCAAACTTTGAAAAGGATCGGTTAGAGTTAAAATGTTGTGGTTGAATTTCTCTCTTACGTTTGATTTTGTTTTTATAGATATCTTGTTATGTAAAACTGCTTTTAGAATGAACAAAATTACTTTGTGATAATATTGGCACAATGAGGATATGTCAGTTACTTGTAACATCTTATTTCTTTCAAGAGTAGGAATTGCATTATTTAAATAACATTTTTTATTATGTATTCATGTGTAACTTAAACTAGAATAACTCAAGCAAAGTTCCCAGAACACAACCAGATGATCCAAAAGGATTTCTTCTAAAGGAGACAGTATGTATATTTATTTTTTTCCTTTGGTCACCACAGGATTATGGCTAGATTAGACTCACATGTTCCTAGAGTTTAATGCACTGTATCTTTAATTTGCAAAGGTTGATCAGACAGACTTCAACTTTTGGTTAAAGTTTGTTACAACATTTATCAAAAATTGTAGCCAAAAGTCAGCTGTTGAGGAAGCCAGAGCCAGAAAATGTTTGGTCAAATTTGCACTGAATGAAACTTGTTGTTCACTTTAAAACAAGTGTTTCATTCACGCAGGCTCCCTGGCCTTGTGCTTTGGGAGTTGCGGTGATAACAGGAAAACTCCCGCTCTTAGAGCAGTAATGGTGAGAGTTAACAGGATTCGAAACAGTAATGATAGACAAGGGGATTTCCAAACAAGAATCCCTTTTGCACCAAAATTGATGAGAGGCCGGCATTGCAGATTAAGAGTAAACGAAGCATTTAAGATAATGAAGTCATTTTTAACTTTTTCACTCCGTGAATCTACGGATTGGAGAGTGAGAATATTCAGTTTAGTTTTGAATCTTTTGGATTTGTACAGTTTTTACCTAGAAATGAATGCATTCATCCATGATGTGTACAAAGTATTGTTGCTTTCACAGGGTGTGAACCTGTTACAAAGTAGCCACCACAACAACATCTTATTTTTTATTATTATTTATTGAAGCCTTAAGATTACTTCTAGTGGAGAGAGAATGAAAAAAAGTAGAAAAATTAAGACGACAAAATAAATATGCAGTATCTTAAGATGTTTCTGTGAATTAATTTCTACTGGAGAGAATTCTTGCCACAACTAACTCTGCGTCTGATCTTTTTCTGTGTTGGTGCTTTGCCTGACTTCCTTATTGTCCACTAGACTTGTGATGGTGAGATGCCAACAGAACACAGGTGTTAGGAGCAGGGTCTGATGGCACACTGCCTTGGTTTCATGCCTCGCTCCTCAGAGTCTGTGCAAACCTTGGGAGAATTAAAACCTCCCTGTCAACTTTTTCCTCTGTAAACATGAGAGGACTGTGTAATTAACTTACAAAACCATTTCCTGAAAAGTCAAGTGTTCAGTGGTTTGCAATAATAGTCATGAGTTACTGTGAGCTCTGACAAGTCATTGTTTAAATTGTTGTATAGCAGTCAAATACGTATTTTGTGGATTTTTATTAAGTAGTATGCATTGTAAATAGTAGATGTCATTTTTTATTTTATTTTTAGTGTTCATTATGCATTTGTTTACCTTGAGATTGTCTTAAACATGTATATATGATTTTTAATCAAGGTAGCACAAAAAATAAAAGGAAGACAAAGATGAAATTACAAGCATAGCAAGAGCTTCCAGTAGAGGGAGATGTAGGCAAAGTAATCAGGCCTCCGGCTGTTCAGGAGCAATGAGCAGGAACTGAAGTCCCTAGGAATTGACTAAATTTAAGTTAAACAGTGCCGTTGCTTCTGGTCTGTCATTTGCTACAAGTACCTGGGGAAGCGCTGTGAGGGTAACACACTGGCGGCACTGCCGCTGAACTCGCACCTGCTGCTTCAAGGGTAGAACACAAGGTCATTCACACCTTTCCTTCTCTCTCTGAACATCCAAAAATAAAAAGTCACAGAAGTTGGTGTCTGAATCACCTGAAAAGTGAAAAATGTACAGCAGCCCAATTTCCGTGATTCAAGCATGTTCTTCATTGTGTTTTAGACTACCCAAGTAAACCACTGTAAACGCTAAATGACATGAACTGTTGTACTGAGAACACTATCCTTTTAAAAAGCTCATTGCTGAACAAGGAATGTAATTGTAATTAAGACTTCTAAGTTTATGAAATTACTGGGCGTGCCAGAACTGCACCAACATGAACAGTTTGATTTGGGTAAGATTGGGATTTTTGGAAAGATTTTCAGTAGTGTTTAAGTTGATTTGAACTTTTCCTTCTCCAGCAGAAACATCACATTTCTTTCTGTTGGCAACGTTGTCCAATAGCTGACTACTATGATAGTCCCTCTGCGCTTGCAGATTTAATGCCCTTAACCTATCACACTGTAAGAAATTGCTGCCCTGGAACTTGGCGATGTTGAGACTGCTTTTAAACCTGAGAATCTCACTTAATAGTTGACTGAATTTACCCCTCTTGTGGCATGCCTAAATATTTTGCCATAAATTCTATTATTTTTGGCTACATTAGGAAATTTAGTGTGTAAAATGTCCAAAGAACTTAATATATAATGCATAAAATGGAGGTTAAATAAAGGCAATAGAGTAATTTTGTAATTTAAGTTTATTTAGTTGAGTCAAGTATGGAATGTTCACCTTTCTGCCAATTTTATTCTTATTAATGAATTTGATCAGCATTACCAACATCAACATAATAGAAGTAGATACTGTCTTTAAGCCTAACAATGTAATTTTTATTTAAAATTTTGAAACCATTTTCTTGTTTTCAGCTTAATCTAAATAGCTATTTTATAATTTCATAAATAAATATACAAGGCAATTTTCAATAAGAAACTTCATAACAGGTAGCATGACTTTTTGTGGCTATCAGGCCACAGTTGCATTTCAGTTACGAGAATAATTTCTAGTGAGTCAGCTGCTAGACTCATTCATCCTAGAGTGTCTTTAAACCCAAAAGATGAATTGGAATGCTGTTTTTGAAGTCTCATACATTGGAAGGTCTTGCATATGGCTACATTAAACTATATTTAAGATATATTTAAAATATCAAAGATTATTTAAAACATTTGAAATATTTAAAATGTTAAAATATTATATTTAAAATATTAAAGATTATTTAATTCTGTCACGTTACCTATGTACTTGCATCAGAATTAGTGGAATTATGTTATAAGAATATGCAAAAAATGAAAGCAACAAAGAATACTCTTCCTACAGGCTGCATGCTCTTAGAGTGTGATGGTAGTGCTATGCTTACTGTAATCACCAAGGGACTTGTGTTGGGGAAGGCTCTGTCTTCATGCATAGTTCTTCGATCATACAGCTGGAAGGAAAAAACACCTAGTGACTGGAGTGCCGGAAAATCGTGTAGCTTGCATTAACAAGCCATACCTCGGTTTGGTGTGATGCATAATCCTCGTGTAGAGAACTCACTGGGTGTTTGTAAATAATATAATGATTTTCCTTACTATTTTAAATTCATGAGTTTTACTGCATGAAATGTATGGAATGAGTGTTACTGCATTAAATATATAGAAAATTGTGAGAAAAATGACCAGTTTCATAATTATGAACAGATTAGTTTTGGAACTGTTAGGTTGGCTCTACGTTGACTATATGTGGAAGCCATGCTTGTGTCTCCTTGGCCCAGATGATGCAAGAACTGTTTTTCAGTAACATTTTTATCCTGGGACTTTTAGCATGGTTACACATGCAGTGTGGCTTGGGAGTAACCGTGAATTGGCATACTTACCTCAAATGTTCAGTAGTAGGTAAGCTTAGACCATTAATATAATGAGTACATCACTGTTCATATTTTAATATTTCTTTTTCTATTTTCCCTCTTAGCTCTTGGAGCAGACAAAAAAAAGAACAAATTTTGATTTATAATCTGGATATATATTTTTGTTAAAATGTTAACAGAAAATTACGTGCTACATAAAGCTAACAGTTCAAATAACATTGAAAAGGACCATAGAGACATTTCCAAAATTTATACCATGTCAGCCTAAGAAGCTTCTGAAAGAAACCGTCATCCAAGTGAAGAGGCAGCCAACAGAATGGGGGAAAATATTTGAAAACTATTCCACTGTTAGAGAATTAGTATCTCAGATCTGTTTTTACAAAATAAACAGCAAAACAAACAATCCAGTTAAGAAATGAGCAAAAGGGAGCCCGGCACAAATGGCTCAATCCTCAATCCTCTGGCTCCTGCTTTACCTTGCGGCACTGGGATTCGTTATGCGTGCGAGCAGTGTCCCGGTTCCTCTCCTTCCCTTGCAGCACTGTGCCCGTGGATTGCAAAAGCAGTAGAGGATGGCCCAAAGCCTTGGGACCCTGCGCCTATGTAGGAAACCTGGCAGAAGCTCCTGGCTCCTGGCATCAGATTAGTTACACTCCCTTCAGTTCAGTTCAGTTCACTTGGGGAATGAAGTAGTAGATAGAAGATCTTTCTCTTTGCCTCTCCTTTTCTCTGTAAATGTGCATTTCCAATAAAAATAAGTAAATCTTTAAAAAAGACGGACAATGGACATGAACAGGTATTTTTGCAATGATGAAATTCAAATGACCCGTAGACATGAAAAAATAAGTTCATTAGCCATCAGGGAAATGCAAATACCAGTTTACCCCAGGTAGAATGGCTATCATATAGAACTCAGAAAACAATAAATGCTGAGAAGGATGTGAGCCAAAAGGTACCCTAATTCACTACTGGAGAGAATAAACTGCTACAGCCATTGTGGAAGACAGTATGAAGGTTCCTCAGATGTCTGAAAATGGATCTACCATATGACCCAGTTCTCCTGCTCCCAGGGATTTACCCAGACGAAATGAAATCAGCATATAATCAATATACAATCAACCAAATATGTGTCAGGTGATGACCAGATAAGGAAAAAGTAAGAAATATGCACTAAGAAATACTAATCAGCCATAAAAAAAGAATGTGGTCTTGTCTTTTGCAACTGAATGGATGCAATTGGAAGCCATTATGCTTAAAGAAACAAACCAGTTCTAAAAAGACAAATATCATGTATTTTCCCTGATCTGTAATAACTAGTAGAGAGAGTACCAACAGCTTCATGTATATGAGTGACATTGACATTCTGGAATTTCATTATTGCTTATAACCTTTCTCTATAAAGAAGTTCTTTATTATCTACTTTCTTTGTGTTGATATCTTTACCTAATTGGGTGTTGCTGCAAAATGAAATGAAATATACCATTGTGAAACACAAAGAAACAGGAAGGAGGAGAGTGGGTGAAGCATGTGGGCAGGCAGAAGGTTGAGGAGGGAAGGATTGCTGTGCTCTAAAGTCTGCATCATGAAATTTGTTCATTTCATATACATGTAAAAAAAAGAGCGTTAGAAAAGAAAATCTTATAATTTGTTCTAAAAGTCTAGAGGTGTTCATTTATTGTGTTTAAGCCTGATACACATTAGCTATTAATTAATTATTACTTGTTTCTTTTTTTTGATTGTGGTTTTTTTTTTTAGGTGTTACTAATTTTCCCAAAATATTTAGTGAAACTTCTCAGAAGCTGGTGAGTGCAGAAGCTTTCGCTCTGGCTGCAAAATATTTTTCCCCGCAGAACTTGGGAATATGTACTCCTTTTGAGCAGTTGCTTATAGCCCTTCAAGGAAAGGAGCAGCAGAGAAGTGGTATGTGTATTTACGTGTGTGTGCGAGGCCTTCTTAGGCACTTAGCAGTGATGTAGTGGTCACCGCCACCTATCTCTCCAATATAAATTAGTTTGTACCTCCAAGACTAGATTTTCTGTTGTGACCATATTAAATAGAACATATTAAAGATTTCTGCTGTTTGTTTGTTTTTGTTTTGTTTTGTTTTTGTTTTGCTACATTAGCCCTGATAAAATTTACTTCAGATAGTTCCTGATCATCAAACACAAATTTGCAGTGGTCTACTAGAGATTACCAAATCCTTCCACCTTTTTGTTACAGTAGAATTATGTTATTTATAGCCAGGATCTTTTTAGTATTTTTGTTTAGGCAGGAAGTAGGTAAGGGACAAGTGAAAAACAAATAGCAATATGGTTGATTAAAACTCAACCATGTCATAAGGTCAAGTGTAAATATATTATGTACTTAATTTAAAAAGATCAGAAGATTGATTTTCAAGAAAACCATTCCTCAAACTCAAGCTCAGAGTCAGCTATAATAATGATGAAGATGATGAATTAAGTAAATATCACATTAATAAACTAATCAGATGTCCTTTTATCATCTACAAAGGTCTTTCATATCTGTTAATTCACCTTTTTAATTTTGGAAACTTCCAAACATGCAGACAATTTGCAAAATAGCACAACAGGCCCTGTATGCTTTCAGTTAGATTCACATTTGTTAACATTTTGCTACATTTGTTATAGTTCTGTTTGCTAGGTCAATGTCTGCCAGCAGAATGGCACTTTATCCTTTGTGAAATCCACACCTCTCCAACAGAGACCATGTCTTAAAGTGCTGTCGGTGTGTTACCAAAAAGTTTCTGGCTTCCATCTACAGGACCCTGAGTAACCACCACTTACACTTGGAAAGGCCTTGTTGAAAACCCAGTTTCCCAATGAGATGATCCCAGGGTAAGCCTACATCGAGGCATTCTCAAGTGTGAGCACTGTCATATCATAATAGCCATCCCAGCCCTACATTTCAGTTCCCCACCACCCAACTCTTGCATGACTGCTGGTGTTGACTACCTTGTCATATGCTGTTTATTCATTTCAGTATATTCTCTCTCTTTTTTTAAGTTTTATTTTTATTGGACAGGCAGATTTATAGAAAAAAAAAAGGAGAAAGTTCCATTCGCTGGTTCACTCCCCAAGTGGCCACAACAGCTGTAGCTGAGCTGATTTGAAGCCAGTAGCTTCTGCCAGGTCTCCCACGTGGGTGCAGAGTTCCAAGGCTTTGGGCCATACTCTGCTGCCCTCCCAGGCCAGAAGTAGGGAGCTGGATGAGAAGTGGAGAAGCTAGGATACAAACTGGCATCCATATGGGATCCCAGCCGATGCAAGGCAAAGATTAGCTAGCCCTCAGTATAGTTTCTAATTGTAATAGTGAATACTCTAAGATGCCACCTTGTAGCACATGTGCAGTAATGGAAGTATTTTCTTGCACTGCTTAGTTTGGTGGAAACTATCCATTTATAGCTTAATGGCTACGATGTGGCTACCTTAGCTGAAAAAATTAATTTGCAGTTTTAAATGTGAAGTTAAAAACGTTTGATTAGAAATGAATTTTAGTGATTTGTAGGAATTTGTTTTGTTTATTCTTGGATACTGGTTCTGTGTATATTCTCCTTTCTTTTGGCTTGCTTTCTTACTTTCTTTTAATAGAAAATTTTTAAAAACCTTTTTATAGTCCAATTTATCAGTCATTTTCTTTGCAGTTAATTACTTTTTGCCACAAGAAGGACTCTTAGTACTCTTTTTAAAAAAAGTTGTAAGAAGAGCTTTATTTATTGAATAATAAAGGGAAGACAGGGATAGAAACAGATCTTCCATTCACTGGTTTAGTTCTCAAATGGCTGCAGTGGTTGGGATTGGGCCAAAAACTTCTTTTGGGTTTCCAGTGTTGGTGGCAACAGGCCAAGTACTTGAGCCATCTTCTGCTGCTTTTCCAGGGAGATTAGCAGGAAGCTAGGCTGGTAGAAGAACATGCAGGATTTGAGCTGGTGCTCTGGTAGGGGATGGTGGCATTGTAAATGCAGCTGCATCACAAGCCCCAACTCTTAGTAGAAGCTAGTAATCCTTCTGCTCATGTGTATTTCCAATCTGATTCATAGCAGCTAATCCTGTAAAAATCTGTTATGTGGAGACCACAATAAAATATGTGTTATCAATTTTAACTTGAAAAATAGGAATCAACTGATGATTTCTATTACGTTTTGCTTCTTTAGCAGCAGTATTTTAAATCTTTTTTATTTTCACTCAGGTGAAAATGTGAAGCCAGTTGATTTTATGAATATGAAAAAATCTCATGAAGTTCAAGCAATGTCAGAACTGATCAGTAGTATTGCTGGTTACTATGGAATAAAGCAGGTAAGACAATTTCCATATATTTTATTATCACTCAAATACCATTTTCTAGGGCTGTCGCCGTGGCCCAGCAGCTAAAGCCCTCACCTTGAATGCATCAGGATCCCATATGAGCACCAGTTCTAATCCCAGCTGCTCCACTTCCCATCCAACTCCCTGCTTGTGGCCTGGGAAAGCAGTTGAGGACGGCCCAAAGCCTTGGGACCCTGCACCCGCGTGGGAGACCCGGAAGAGCTCTGGGCTCCTGGCTCTGGATCGGCACCAACCGTTGCACTCACTTGGGGAATGAATCATTAGATGGAAGATCTTCCTGTCTGTCTTTCCTCCTTTCCTTATATCTGATTTTGTAATAAAAATAAAATCTTAAAAAATGAATTCTCATTGCACAGGAATAGAATTATTTCATTACATTTTCCATTAACTTTTAAAAATTTAACTTTTTTTTCATTTTTATTTTACACGTTACAGTTTTGGCAGGTTGAGGCTTTCTCCCTTTCCCTCTCTTTCCTGCCTCCTTGACTCCCCTCCCCAGTGTCACCATATGTTTTACAGTAACATAGTCCTTCAGCTATGGCATTCAGCTCTTATATGACTCATGACATTGTAGATGTAAGCCATTATGGAGAGTCTAGTATTTTGTTGTCAAGCTGTATTTATCAGTTGTATTGGGTGCCTCCTTTTACTCGAGAGTAGAAAGTCATCCTGCCAATCTTTGATTCCTGGTACTCTCATCTTCATTACATTCTTCATTTGTGACATTACAAGTATAAACTTATTTACCTTTGTAACTTTTTGTTTTGCATTTTGGGTGAAAGTTACCTTAAATCAGAGAAGACATATATTTGTCCTTAGGAGTTGACTTATTTCACCAAGAATAACAGGCTCCACTTGGGAACATTTTGTTGCAAATGGTAGAAATTCATTCTTTTTAATGACAGGATAGTACTCCAAGGAGTAGATTTATCAAAGTTCCATTATCCAGTCCTCTTTTAATGGGTATGTAGGTTGCTTCCATTGTTTTTGATGAATTGTTGACTGTTCGACAGTGATTATAGGGTACAGGTTGCTTTCTCATGTGTATGTATCGCCTCTTTTGAATGTATTCCTTTGGAGTAGGATTGCTGGGTCATATGGTAGATGAATTTTTAGTTGCCTGAGCACTCTCCAGACTGACTTCCATAGTGGCTAGACCATTCTACAATACCACCAACAGTATACAATACCACCACATCCTTGCCAGCAGTTGTTGTTTGTAGATTTCTGTTATGTAGGCCATTCCCACTGGTGTTAGGTGGAACTTAAGTATGGTTTTCATTATATTATCTTTATTGCTAGTGTACTAGAACATTTTTTCATATGTCTGCTAGCCATTTGTTCCTTTGGAAAAAATGCTCATTTCCTTTCCCATTTCTTAACTGGTTTATTTACTGTCATTGAGTTTCTGAAGCTCTTTATAAATCCTGGATATTAGTTCCCTATCTGTTGTGTAGTGTACAAAGATTTTCTCCCATTCTGTTGATTACCTTTTTGCTTTTTTGACTGTTTCCTTTGCTGTACAGATACTTCTTAGTTTGATGTGGTCCTTTTTTGTTTATTTTGCCAACCATCTTCTTACAAGTAGTAAACCTTTAAGTTGCCCTTGACATTGCAGTCGTGTTGCTCTGGAGAGATGGAGATACAGGGAAACCAACAAATAGAGGTCCTGTGGAATCTTAGTATGTAACCTTGTATTCATGAGTGTGGGCGAAGATGGAGTCTATAGTTAGATTGCAGCTTTTTAAAAAACATGTGTAACCCTTTGGTATTTTTCATAGAACCTTGCCAGATTGTTGATTTTACATGGAGGAGTAGTATATGGAACTGTTGTGAGTTAATCTGTTTTTATGGTACATTATTTACTGAAATTTTATTTTTGAATTGGCCTAATTCCAAACCCTGATTTTTTTTCATTCTGCATCAGTTAAAAAAAAAAAGTTTATTGAAATTCATTTGTAAATGAGAATTTTATCTTAATCCATTAAGGAATGCTTTCTGGTAAAATGAAAAGAAGAAAAACAAACAACATACTGCAATCTTTAGACATATTTTCAAGAAAAAATAAGCATGTTTACATAAACCATGAAGATTGATATGTATTCTTAAAGATTTTGCTTTCCATTTGTCTGGATAGATGTGAAGGGAGCCTCTTCTTGATGCATTTTAATGAGACTTTCTTGGATTCTTATGCAACTAGACAAAAGAACTTCTTGTAATATGTCACTGTAGTAACTGTGATTACTCTGGTTTTGTTACTGTCTTGGGCCATAGAGGAGGAGTTTTCATCAGAACTTGAGAAGGACTTGAAGCCTATGCACTAGCTGTTCCTACATCTGGGTATACATAACCATCTGGCAACTGTTGTCACGGCCGCCCTAGCAACCTAAGATCCTGAGAGTCTCAAGGATTTGTTTAATGATGGGTTTTACTTTAACTATACAACTGTTTCCTTGAGTGGCTCATATTTAACAATAGGGTTTAACTGGCTTTAAGAGTTAGCTTTAGATGTATAGGAAGATTGGATAATGATTTGTTATAACAATATTTCTGTAATTGTCTACTCATTTCTTTTTAAGATATTTTTACTTAATGTACTAATATAAAATGAACAGATTCCATGTATTACACCATATAGATTTAGAATTATAGTGATACTGCTCACCTTACCCTGCCTCTGGCTCCTGTTCCCCATTTCCGCCTTCCTCCCTTCCTTTCTTCCTTCCATCCTCCCCTCCTTCCTTCCTTTCTTTACTTTTTAATTTTTATTTATTTTTTTTATTTTTACAGTGGTTTACTTTCAATTCCTTTTTCAATCACAGGCTTACACTCCATTAGGTGAAGAATACAACAACTAACAAGCAAAAAATAAATAAATAAAGTAAGATAAACATACTCCTCAAAAATAGAGGCAAAAGCTATAAACAATAATCAGCTCTCAAAATGTCCATATCCCTTGTCTAGGTTTCATGTGTTGTTTTGCTGTTAGTCTAGGCTCTTTTTTAGCTCATATAAATTGTACTACCTGCATATCAGTTTGTACAGAAAGCTGTGCTAGAATTCTGGCTAGGGAAATGATGGGTCTGCATGTCAGTTTAAGTGAATTGCCATCTTAGTATTGAGTGTGCTATTTTACAAACATGGTGCGTATGTTTATTTAGGTCTTTTGAAATTTTTTCACTGCAATGTTTTAGCTTTCAGTATATAAATCTTGCACATCTTTGTTAAATTCTTGGGCATTCTGTTTTCATGCTATTTTTGTTTAGTTGTCTTATTCTTTCACTATATGGTGTATATTCCAACTGTTTGTGGCTGCTTTCTGTTGATTTTGAGCCATCATGTATCGCACAGTATACCTACTTTTTCTGTTAGCTTTTATGTATATTCTTAGAAATTTCTGAGTGCATAATCATGTAGTTTATTATTGAGGACACTTTCCTTTTTCCCTTCAACTACTTGTCTTTTACTTCTCTTGTTGTAACTTGCAAGAAAACTCAAAATCACAAAAGTGATTTTCAGTAGGAATAAAAAAGTTGGAATGAAAGAACAAGCATAAGCAGATTGTATAAATTGTTGTACTTGCTTGTTTATTTGGGTTTACAAACAACTGCTTTCTGCTACCAGTTATTAAAATTTCTTTAATTTAATTTGTTTTCCTTTTTATAGGTAATCGACTTGGGTTCTGGTAAAGGCTATCTAAGCTCCTTTTTGTCGCTGAAGTATGGCTTAAAAGTTTATGGAATTGATTCCTCAAATACTAATACTCACGGAGCTAAGGAGAGAAACAGGAAATTGAAGAGGCGTTGGAAATCCCATCATCCTCAGTCAAGATTGGATGTCAATGGAACCACATTACAAACATCAAGAGGAACAACAGAGCAAAGTGAAATGAACTACAGAGCAGATATTGAGGACGTTTGTAGCATCAGACCAGCAAATAAAGACAAAACAGCAACTTCAGATTGTTTTCCAGCTGTTTCAGATTCTGTAATTTCTAACATCAGAAAACAAATGGAACACCTATGTACTCAACCACATTTAGAAGAAAATTGTTTGGAAAATGATTTTTCTCTTATAAACCTTTTCCCTATTAATGAAACAGAGGCTGCTTCTTCATCCAAAGGACCCAGCAAAGGAAAGGAAATGCCGGAAACAAGTCACGGGAGAAGAAATACGACGGCAAAGTCAAATGACTCAAATATATATTCACCTTTAACTTCTTTTATCACTGCTGATTCAGAACTACATAGCATTATTGAAGATCTTGAGGTAATTTCTCTTTTAAATTTCTCAGTTTAATTTGAAAATGTTTTAAACATAGAATTCAATTTATGAGTGCATTTAACATCTGTTAAGTTGTATTTGATCACATTGATCTAAAAAGAGTATGATAATAAGATGTTAAACAGGAGGCTGGCACGGTAGTGTAGTAGCTAAATCTTCACCTGGCAACCTCCAGGGTCCCATTATGGAAACCAGTTCTGATCCCAACAGCCCCACTTCCCAGCCAGCTCCCTGCCTGTGGCCAGGGAAAACAGTCAAGAAGGGCTAAAGCCTTGGGACCCTGCACCCATAAGGGAGACCTGGAAGAAGCTCCTGGCTCCTGGCTTTGGATCAGCTCAGTTCCGGCTGTTGCAGCCACATGGGGAAAAAACAGTGGATAAAGCTCTTTTTCTCTGTAAATCTGACTTTCCAATACAAAATAAATAAATCTGAAAAAAAATGTTAAATAAGCCTTTATTAGTCGACAGCTACTAAAATGTAAGGAAAGCACATTTTAGAGTATCCTCTGCTAATTTTAGTTCTTGTAAATCAAATACATGTACAAGAACAATAGCTGAGTATTTAACTCACTTTGCAATTTAGAGATTGTTTAGTATGATGCAAGAAAGTTTTGCAATTTTAATTTAAACTTGAGGTAAAGACATATTTAGGGCAAGGTTATATTCAGTGTATCCTTAGTGACCAAATAGGTGACTTCCTGAGCTAGAATTGCTTCTGAGTATTCGTTAAAGTTTCAACTTTTTCTAAATTATAGGAGTATATAAGTGAGATACCATCGATCTTCAGCTCAGGTAGTGTTGTATGCTACAGCAATATTCTGTGGGAGTCCCTCCTCCAACTCATTGTCTGTAAATACAAGATAGCTTTTAGAGTTGCCTTATTCTACTCTTTTTTAAATTTTCAAAAATTCTTCACCAAAGAAATGAATAAGTAAAAGGTAGTCCTTGCCTGATAGCTGACCAAATTATTTTACATTTTTTTAATGAAAAATTTCTTAGCAGATGATTTTGGGTAGTACTAAAGTAAAAAGAACAAGTTAATTTTCACTAAATGGCTTTTCTCGTATGTGAAATCAATAATTTGGATATTCTTAATATTTTGGTAGATTTAATAACCCTAAATACCTTAAACTAACTTTCAAAAAGAAAGAAATGGAGATGGAGGGGAATCCCTTGACAAAACCATATTATGGAAAATAACAATAAAAAGCAAAAATAAAAGAAAAACTTGTAGTACACATTGTTACTTTTCAATTTTATTAAAATCTGGTTGAAACTGTATGAACAAAATTATATCCAAAGTCTTGTAAAATGATCTACAATCAGTAAGATGCTGGAAGAATGCTTATTGCATTTCATAATGCATCAACGTTTAATAACTGGAATTTCATATACACTTCGCGTATTCTGTCAATGAATCCCCACACAATTTGTAAATATTTACTGCTGGGATAAACTTGTGATTGTTTTGTCTTTTAGTGGCAACTTGCTAATGTTATTGACTATTCCTACTTGATAAATATGTGAATAGGGAGATTAAATGTATCTATATTGTCTTTAAGGAATATTCAATTAATTTTAGAGAGAAGTTACACATTTTTATGTGTAACATTTTAGCTTATAAATAATGCTGTTTTAGAACATTTAATCATAAAGAAGGCTATATGACTTTACAATCCTCTACAAACTATGCTTTGAAAAGAATCGTGGTTGAAGCAACTAAGTATTCCATACAGAATACAATATGCACTTGTGACTGAACTGGAATTTAAACCCAGAGTCTGTTAGATGTTGGCTCTGCATTACATCTGGATTACATGGGATGAGCTGACATTTTTAATTAAATAATATTTAAACGAAGCAGTTGTATTCAGAAAGTAGTTATCAAGAAATACTTGAGCTACAAGTTAATATTTCTGTCATTTATAATATAACGTAAATGATAATGATAACATAGAATACATATGCTTATTTTTTGCATGCCAAAGATTTTACTTACCATCATTTACGTGAATTATCTTACTTAACATCTTGCTCAAGATTTGTTAATTTCAGTGAAATAAGCTAATTCCAAAAGGACAAATTGTGTTCTCTCTGACAAAAGGCAACCTTCAAACAAAATATATGATAAATAGACAAAATAGGTAAACACGTATAGCTGTATTTACATATATTGACCAAAGGAACTGCGTAGTGGAGACTAGTATACTGGGAACACTCCCAAGGAAGCTGCTGTTAAATATATGTTGATAATAGGATGCTGGAATTTCTACCATCGTTTATACCTGCAATGTCATGATGTGCTCAAATACCAGAATGTTGACTTGTTGCTGTTGCTGAACAACTATAACTATTGCAATAATATGGGAGAAAATGGAGGGCGGAAGGGGAAAGCTCTGTGCCTCTGGAACCATATCATAAAAACACTAATAGTAAAAAATGTGTTAATTGTGACAGAAGAAGAAACAGAGCAAGAGAGACTTTTTGCATCTGCTGATGATCCCCCAAATGCGTGTAAATGCCAGGGTTTTACCAGGTCAAAATTAGGAACCTGACACTCCATTCCGGTCTTCTATTCCTGTAGCCCAAGCACTTTCACCATCATCTAGTGCTTTCCTAGAGGCATTAGCCCAAAGCTAATCAGAAACAGAGGTCTGAGACTGAATAAGTACCATGCCAGAGATAGGAAGGTAGTAAATTTAACTCTAGGGTGATTGCTATGTTGAGCATTTGAGCCAGTATACACCTGTGTAAATACATTTTAAATAGGTTGTGGAAATTTTAAGAAATATTTTATAGAAGATTTTTTGCCAAAAGTTCATATTTTAAAAATCAGAGCCTTAAAGAGAGAAAAATTAAATGAGCTCCAATTCTGTGCTTCAACTCGAAAATGCTGTAATAACCAAGACCGGGCTAGGGTTGGAGCGGGAATCTGGAAACTCAATCCAGGGCTCCCTGATGGTTGGTGGAGCCCAGCCTTATTAACTATTCCACTACTTCCACAGTCTGAATTCTCTGCAGAGTGTATCAAACTCTTATACAGTGATATTGAATATGGGCATCTTTCCTGGTATTTTAGCTGCCAGGCTAATGCCCGCCTCTAGAAGAAAAATGTTTATATTGAATTTCATACTGCAATATTTTATACAAAGCATAAGTGAAGAAGGAAGCAAGAATGCAGAAGTTAGCTCAGTAGTTTTGCTGTCAGTTATTTTGCCTACAGTAAATAATTATTCATTATAGGAATTTAAAAAATGCTTCTCGATAGAATCTTATAATTGTGCATATATTCCTGAGCTTTTAATATTTTATCCTGAGTTTATCTCTCCTTTTAACTGCCAGTATTTGTTTTCCTTCTTATCTGTAAAGGATTGTTTGCTGGTAGGCCTTCATACCTGTGGTGATCTTGCTCCAAATACTCTGCGAATATTTGCTTCCAACTCTGAAATCAAAGGCGTTTGCAGTGTGGGTTGTTGCTACCACCTCCTATCTGAAGAGTTTGAAAACCAACCCAAAGGTACAAAGTTCTCCATGCATCGTGATCTTTATTCATTGGAGCGTATTAGCTCTTGTCTATTTCTACCTCTTTTTGAGCATTACTGTGATTTGAATTTATACTTTGGATGACATATCATTTTCCTGCAGTTTTTATTTTACAGTATTGAAATCTGATATAACATCTCTGTTTTGTTATACTTTTTTTTAATATATAGTTTTAATCTGTGTGCTGGAGATTTTGAAAATTTTAAGTAGTGTGTAGTGTGTAGGAATTTTGTTTAAAAATACTTCTGGGGGTGTATATTTCCTGAGATGAGAAAACATCTGTCTTGAATAGAGTCCTAAGCTTTCCTTTCACTTGCACTGTCTTTCCGCTTTCAGAATGGACTTCGATAATTCACAGGCAAACATTCCTGTGTTGCATTTTGTAGAACCAGCATCTGAGGATTTTAGAACACTGCAAAATGATGTGACCACATTAAAATATTTGTATTCAAACTTAAATAGCTACACTCAGAAAGGGCTCAAAGGAACCAAGTATTAGGTTGGCAGTGTCTCTATGAGAGGAGCTCCTTTATTAGCTGAGCTGATCCATTACTGAGTAGTTCCCCCGCCTTTGGTTTTCTCAGATATGTGATGAGATTCTCTAGTTGATTCTCATTATTTTTATGACAACGAGGTCATTGATACAGTTTTCTGGTTCTTTAATTAGTAATGGAATCAGCAAAAGTTGCTTGCTAAGGTTAAAAAACATAAGGTAATGACTGTTTATTCACGTGCCTGTTCTTTTTGTATTAGTCTTCGGGTACCTTTTCTAGCATATTGTTGCATTTAAGTTTCGCAGCTTTTATTACCCATGCACTCTGAGTAAAATGAATTAAATATTAGAGACGTCTTTAATGTGCTTGAAAGGAAAAGGAAGATTACTGTCTCCAGATATTTCATCCAACACATGACTTTCCTGCCAAGGGAAGTTTGTATATACATAAAAGTCTCCAGTATAGATTCTGGTTTTTATTCAGCTGTGTATCTTAGGTCTTGGTTTGTACATTGTCGGAAGGTGATTGATGCATGTGTGTCCCTGTGACCTACAAAGGAAACTGGCTGGACTTCCTAGCACTGACTTCACCCAGCTTTGTGGGTATTTTTGTGCAATGAAAGGCGGAAAGATCTCTTCCCCTCCCTCACCCTGTCTTGCTCCTCCCATTGCTTTCTCTTCTGCTCTGCCTTTAAAGCAAAAAAAAAAAAAAATTTTTAAAGAAAAGACATCATTTAAAACCAAAGCATCATTGATGTTAACAGTTAAACAATGCATCCCTGAAAACTTGAAATTAACACACTTGAGAGTTTAACTTTTTAGAAAAGCAAAAAAATAAGAATAACTAAGGAAGGTGTGAATTGGGCAGGGGTTTATAATGCATAAATACCCCCAGTCTATTAGAAGTCAAGAATCCAGAGATAAATGAGAAGGGTGGAAAGAAGCGTAATGGGGAGAGTAGAGCAAACCTGGCTTCCGGTGCAGTTTGGCTCAGCCACAGACCGCTACATCTCAAAGCCATATGGAAAGGGTGATTTACTCAGTTCTCTCTTTCCCACATTCCATCGCCATTTTTTTTCTCACTGTATGTTTGAGGTAGTAAAAAGGAGACGATATGAATCATTTATTGTGGTTTGTTTAACAGCATTTCTCAACTTTGGCTGACCAGTTTAACCAAATTTGACACTTTTAATA
Organism: Ochotona curzoniae; assembly: GCF_017591425.1. Taxonomy (NCBI): domain Eukaryota; kingdom Metazoa; phylum Chordata; class Mammalia; order Lagomorpha; family Ochotonidae; genus Ochotona; species Ochotona curzoniae. The sequence goes on along the minus strand of NW_024464920.1, from coordinate 19,315,788 downwards.
TTTAGATGCCTGGGACCTGCCTCTGATCTAATGAATTATAATCTGTAAGTTGTAAGAGTTGAATGTACTAATTTTGAAAATGCTGATTTGGTAATCCTAGTAAACAGCATGAGTGAAAGCAAGATATTTGTTATGATGATGTATGAAAACCTTTAATATTCTGAAAGATAATATGTATAAATGTTTCCAACACTATCTCTTGCCATTTCAACTTCTCTCATGCAAAGATGGGTTGATGCCAGTTGACAAGTTCAAACTAAAGGCTGAACCTAGAGGGCCCACAGGTAGATCAAAATACAAAGAGTTGGAGTATTAGTTCTGCACAAAGTCCTTAAAATTAGAGATCATAATGACAGTGTAGGGAAACCAAACAGGTGTAACAGGGCAGAAAGAGGGCCTTTAGTAGGGAATGAAGTTATGAGTTAAAAGATAGACAAATCAGGGAAGTGTTGTACAACAAGCAGGACATGTCCAGGAGTATTATGGGCGTTATTATAATTTGATCAGCTTATCTTGATTGATTAGCTCTGTGTGTGTGTGTGTGTGCGCACGTGTGCCTGACAGCTGATTCTGGCAAATAGAATTCTAGGTTTTTTTAAGCCACAACTCTTTTGACAGATGGAATGTAAGTGTAGCTTTAATTTGCACATATTATCTGTAATGTTTAGGTCCTAGTATTTCTTAATGAAATGGAAATCTTCCACTGTGTAATTTGATCAAAATATTAAAATCAGTGACTTACTGAGCAAGAAGTTAAGAGCATAGTGTTAAAATACATTTCCTGTCATACACTAAGTGGAACATTGCATAAATTCTGTCTCTCAGTGATTCAGGGTGTTGTGTCTCCTTCCCTTCATGTCTTACACACCTGCCTATCATCCTCATTTTATTGCACAACTGGTTTTTACATTTGAATCAGGTTGGAAATTAGTGTTAGAGAGCTAAGAGGGTAATTTTACCTTGACTGCATGGTTATATGAGCGTTTCAGAGACTAGGAGGTAGAGAGAGAGTAAAGGAAAAGTGGTCTTTTGGGGCGGGGTTACATGAGGTAGGTGGATATTGCTGCTTGGTTGACCTTAATAGAAGCCTCTACTAGAAGCAGCTGTTGTCTCAAGGCAGCCATTTGTGGCAGGTGTCCTTCTTTCCCCACACCTTCTAGCCCAGCACCAGGGAGTCTTCTGGTATATATATTGTTTGTGCACTCTTAAGTAATGCAGAACAACGGAGTCACATAGCAATGGTATAACCTTTGAAAGCCTACTGCCTAACTTCATGTTTGCCTGGTCTTACTATGATAGAAGATAGTAAGCTGATCCTCTCACAAATACTTCCATTTACTTTTGTATGGTTCTGTTTCATTTTGTTCTAATTAGCAGAAGGTGACAGACCATTGTTTGGTGACATCTTTTAATCTCATGCCAGCATTTGTGATACCTATGCAAGTATAGATCGTTTCTCATCCTCAGGGCAGAGAGTGGGTACATAATCTTCTTTGTCATTGAATTTTGAAGATTGGCTCCATTGCTTTAAATTCAGAGGTACTGGAATTGGAAATGGTGCCTAAAGGTTGGAGAAAAATGTCTGAGCTCTTTTATAAAAACACATTCTTTTAAGATAAGATATTATCAGGGCTGATATTGTTGCACAGTGCGCTACACTTGTTACTTGGACAGGGCACAGATTATATTAGAGAGCCTACTCCTGGTTTTTCCACTTCTAATCTAATTTCCTGCTAATTCACCTAGGAAAACCAGGAGATGATGGGCCAGGTGCGTGTGTGGGAGACCTGAGTGAAGTTACTGACTCTAGGCTTTGACCTGGTCCAGCCGGTGCTACTGCAGGCATGTAGGGAGTAAACCAGAAAATGGAAAGTCTCTCTCTTCCTGGTCTCTCTCTCTCTCTGCCTTCACATAAATAAATAATTTAACATTGAAAGCTTATCTTATATTTCTAGACTTTCAACTGTTGAGCATATGCTAAAAATTTTTAAGTAAACATGAACTTAAGCATATCTACATTAAATTATTTATTGTGTCATGTGGCATTTAGTGATGAATTTCGTTTCTAGTGGCAGTAAATAATCTCATAACAACATTCATAAAATTGTATTTTCAGTAAAGGTGTTACTTTTTGCTTCATATGATATACATTTTATTAAATATCTGTTTTTCTTTTATATGTTTTCAGTGCTGATATTTTGTCTCCTTTCAAAACAGTGTGCTTTTGATTTTCATTTCCAACAGTGTTAATTAGAGGTGAGATTTTTCTGAAAGTCATCCTGTTATAGTTCAGCTGGATCCTGTATAAATTAAGTAATATATATTTTTAACCATTGTTGATTAACAAAATATGAGGAAACCTGCACAGACTAAGAAAAATTGAAACCTCCAACCGGCACTGTGGTATAATGGGCTAATAATCTTCCACGCTGTGGAGCCGATGTGCCATATGGGTAGTATTAGATCAGTTTATGTTAGAATGCTATAGTCCTCAAATACAGTGTCTGGTCAAGTTGAACTTGTATTGCATAACCCTACAGGGGTTGTGGTATAAATGATAAAGTCTATGTTTAGGCAGTTCTGGTGTCCTGGAATCTCATAATTTGAGACTGCAAAATTGGCTACTAAATGTAGCTAGGGTAGAATTCAAGATGCATGTTAAGATTGTTAAGAGGAATAGGGCATAATAAGAAGTGATTCAGACTGATTCATAGTTTACGCTTTTTAGCTGAGTAGGAGATGGTGTAACTCCCATGATGGTAAGCATGAAGGATGGACCACATTTTGGGTGACAGTTTCAGTATGTTTACCTTGACTTCGCTTTTTATGAGCAATTGTATTTTGGAAAAGTCTTATATGGAATGGAATTATTACGACTTAAGCACATAGGATTTATTTTTCTCATATTTTCAAAGGTGGTAGCCAACCTTGGTTTTTATGGTCCAAGTAAGGGCTAAAGTATCTGCAGTTTTATTGGCCTTTTACTTATGGGCACATAATAATTGCTGCTTCTGTGTCCATTGCAGTGCAGATGAAATGAAATGCAAAGATGAAAGCATTTCTTCCATTAGAGGAAGCATCCTTGAATTTCCCTGGAAATTCTACCCAATTACTTGCTTTTCTCCATGTTAGCCTGTCTAAAAAGCTAAGAAATATCACCTAGGTGAGTGTGTCACAGTGCAAAGGAAGTCAAGATGCTTGGAACACCAAAGGGAAACAGAGCAGGCAGCGGTGTTCTGCCCCGGAGTCTGTGTCTGTCTGTATAATGTTCATGCATATGTGGAGTCCTGGAAGGAAGAAAGGAGAAGTATCATTTATGAAAAGATGTGAAAGTATCCATTGCCCTCTTCTCTTTGCTTATATCATTCACCGTGGTTTAGCAGAGCAGGCGTCATCCAGCCATCCAGCTAGAGTTCCTGTTTCTCAGTAACAGAGTTCACATCAGAGCAACGTGAACCATTATACATTTAAAGGAATGCTGCTTGTTTCTTTTTTCTTCATTTTCCTGTACTGATTATAGACTAGCAGTAGCCTTGATAGAAAAGTTGATAGCAGAGCTACCCTTCTTAAATGAGTCTCTGAATATACATTCTATGCTGTCTCCCTATGGACCGTGACAAGAGAAATGGATTGTCTTAGTTATGAACCTGTGTTCTGAACTGAAAAGAAAGGTTTTATCCTAAATGCTTTTCCTTAATGCAGAACTGTCACTTTGAGACTGTATTAAGAATGTGGACCAAGCCCCTAATAATAGACAGGTAAGAAATTATATATCATTTATGTGTAAAGGAAGGAGAATGTATTAAATGCCACAAGAGCTATTTCGGCCAAATGGCAAATTCTTTTTCTGTCGTGAAAGCAGGAACCACTTTACATAGGTAGTGACCTTTGCGTTCAGGACATAAACGTATGATGAGCAGTGCAAAGCTAGAGAGGAGCATTCCAAGTCTAAGCAATATCTTAGTCCTTTAGTGCCACTACAAAAAAAGTAGTTTAAAAATGACAGAAAATAATTTCTCATGCTGCTGAGTCTGAGAAATCTAAAATCGGGAGCACAGGCAAGCTTGGTGTCTGCGTGGAGCCTTATGGCTCGGCTTCCAGCACAGTACTTCTTGTGATGTCATCCGGACGGACTAACGGAAGAGTACAGCGGTCGAGTGCCCGTATCCTGTGGTCCTTTCATTGATTTTGAAAAATTGCTTTTATTTATTTAAAGAAAGAATGACAGAGTTTCAGAGTTTCTTCTCATCATTATTACTTCAGAATGAACAAAAAGCTTGCAAATATCTACATATTAGTGGCAAAGTTTTATTTCACTTTTAATCGTAAAACATGACTACAAAGACTGTAGAACGTGTTTCTGACAAAAATATATTTGTTGTCTTGATTTTAGTAGTAGTTTCATGTTATCTTGATTAGGACCCATAAGAAGAAATGTATTACATACCTATGATATATTGAGATAGATTAGTAGCAGTGTTACTTATATTTTATTTTCAATAATATTTTGAAAATTTGTTATGATTAGTATTCATTCATTGGGATATTTTTTGATTTCCCGAAGTTTTTATTTTTCCTGGACTGTACTTTGTACCAAAATATTCACCACTGCTTTAAAAAATACTATGCCTGTCACAGTTCCTGGCCCATGAAGGGTGGCATTGGTGGATGAGTGGATAAAATAATGTTTTTTTTTTTAAAAAAACAGCATATCCAACATTAGGGATTTAGAAAACAGCTGGAGTATGACTAGGAAATCTGAGACATCGTCTATTTATCTGTCTGTGTATCTGTAGAAAGTAAACAAATTCCATATATATTTTTTTATTTTGTTTTTCCTGATCTTTGCATAGTTGAAAAGGGTGCATGCCTGTGTGGACCACTGATTAGAGTAGGAAGGGCCAAGGGCTAGGACAAAGTGAGTGAGAGGATTTGTTTCCAATTTTCTTTTTCTTCCTGTATCTGGGGGAATGAGAGAGAGAAGGGGAGAATCTGCACCCAACTTCCTAACCATATCAGTACCCAGGAATGGTGGACAGCTGTGTCATCCCTGGATCCCCAATGTGGAGCATGTTCTGAGGATTCTGCACAAGTGGTTTTGATAGTTCTGGAATGCTTAGATTTTGTTGCTCCAAGGATGAGGAAATCTTTCATAGGTCTGGAATCTCCACTCATTATACTTGCTGTTTCGTCTTGGCAGGGAGAGTTGTCCAATTTGTTCTGCTCTCGATCCTTTGCTGTGTTACTAGATGTCCTCTGCAGGCCCCCAGTGGACTGCCATATCCCCCTGTGCCTCTGGGCATGCCATCCACTGCACCACCTTCAGTAATTGAGGAGGCCCAGTTCTGCCTCATGCACTCCATACTCAGATCACAGATCCTGCGATTCTCCCCATGATTGGAGTTCTGAGTCTAGTGGTTCTGTTGGGAGTGTGGATGGGTCTTCAAAGAAACCTCACCTGAGCTGACCACAGACATGACGCCTGTCCGTGCTTGCCAGTACAGGGTCCAGCTCAGACTGTCACCCACATCGTATACACACACTGGTGGTTGCCATTGTTGGGTCAGTTCTTTCTCCGGCCACATCCCTTGTGCAAACCTGTGATGCTGTGACCCAGCCTAACCCTGTCCACCACCCAATCAGCCCTCATGTAACCAGTGGAAATTGCAGCCCAGTTGGAGCAACTCCATATATCCCCCACCATGACTACCCCCAAACCCAGTTCCTGTGTGTGTGCTGGTATGTGCAGCAGATGGGTCTGGTCTATCCCACATCCCGCTCTACTTTTGTACAGATCAGTGAGTGCTACAGCCTAGCTCAGCCCAAGTGACCGCACTGTCCGGTCCACACTTAAGCTGGTTGGTGTTGCTGTCTGTAAAACTAGATCCACCACCAGCCCTGGTTCTCATGTTCACAGGTGGGAGTTGCAAGCCATCAGAGAAGTACCCACAGTTTTCCTACTGGGCCCACTCCCAGTCCCAGATCTTGCACTGTCCAGGTGGTTCTACAGTCTAGCTCAACAGGGTTTGTCCCCATTCCCAGCACTTGCCAGCAATTGCTGCAGCAAAGCCTGACCAGCCTCCACTTACTCTGGGTCATGCATACACCAGTGCATATAGTCAGCCCAGACTGGCACCCATGCCAACCCAGCTGACATGCCAATGGAAGCTGTAGCCATGACTAGCCTACTCTGGCCTGGGTCCAGTTCTTATGCTTACTAGTAGGAGCAGTGCTGCCAGGCAGAGGATTCCTCAATGCCCTCCATGCTGGGCTTGTTCCCTTTCCCCTATGTCTTATGTGTGCTGATGGGTACTGCAGCATGCCCCACCTCACCATTTGCTGGCATATGCTGTAGCCCAGCATGGCCTAGCCAGCCCCTAGTTTCAACTCTAATATGAACTAGCTGATGTTGTGGTCCAACCTGGCCTATCCTGCACCTGATCTTGGTTTTCCCATCTGCCAGTGGGTGTTATAAGCTAGCCCAGCCTGTCTTGCCCCCAGACCTGATCCACACATGTGCTGGTCAGTACTGAAACCTGACCTGGCCTGTTCCCATCCGGTCTGGGCTGCTGCCTTGTTTCTTATAGTCACCTGCAGGAACTGCATCCTGACAGAGGAGTTCCCCAAGCTCCTCTATCAGGTCTCCTTCCAGTGGCAGATCTCACACGCACCAGTGGGTCCTTGGCCTAGCCTGTCTTGGCCCACCTCCTGTCCTGGTAGGTACATCAGCTTTGCCAACCTGCCCTCCTCCATTCTGGCTGTTACTGTTGGGTGCTACAGCACAGCCTCACCTGGTCCACCCCAAGATGCAGCTCTCATGTGATTCAACAGTTGCTGAGACCTAGCCCATAGCCTAAGTGTGAACACCTAGCAGGTCCATACCCACTCTGGCTCTTGGAGCACCAGCGAATATTGGAACCCAGCCCAGTCTGGCACATCCCAGATGCTGTCCACACCCATGCCACAGTATACTTCAGCCATGTCCAGCCCTCTTCGTTGCCCCCAATTCCCGCTCTCACATGCACCAGTAGGAACGCCAACCTTTCCAGAGCCTCCCCTTAGCTCCCCAGTCAGGCCTGTTCCCTGCTCTGAACCAACTCCACATAGCCCATTCCCCTTCATGGCCTGTGCCATCAAATGCTGCAGCCTGGCCTGCCCTGGCCTGGCCCAACCCACCCCTAGTACCAGCTCTTGCTGGCGGTGCTGCAGCAAAGTCCTGCCCAGTCTGCCACGGTCCCTGGATTTCATGAAAACTGGTAGATGTGGTAGCTTAGCCCAGCATGGCCCTCATACTGGCTCCTGCTGATACTATTGTGCTGGGTTTGGCCCAGCCCTGCGTGGTCACCACCTCCCCTCACCCTAAATCAGCCCATGCACTTGCTGACAAATGGAGCAGTCTTGCCTGACTTGACCAACACCTGGCATTGACTCTGGCTTACCAGGTGGAGCTGCAGCCCAGCAGTGGAATTCCTCAAGTGTCCCCACAAGGCTCACTCCCAGTCCCAGATCTCACATGTGCCAGTGGGTGCTAGGTTCTTACCCAACATAGTTTGCCCCCTCTTTGTTTGACCTCTGTGTGTCCTGAATGTTACAGCCTAGTCTTCCCACATCAATTCCTGAATGTACCTACAGGTGCTGCAGCCTGAACCAATCTGGCCTGTTCCCATCCCCAGTACCCATGAGTGTTACTGAATTCCATGGTCCTGCCTAGCTTAGCCTGTCAATCATCCCAGCTGTTGAGCAACCAGTGGATATTGCAGTTCCACAGGGGTGATTCCATATATCCCCCACAGAATCTGCCCCTAGACCCAGTTCTCTTATGTGCTGGTTAGTGTCATGATCCAGCCTAACATTACTTGTCCCTTATTCCAACACATACTGGCAGGTACTGTGATCAAGCCCTGCCAAGTAGGCCCTCAGCCCTAACTTTAGTGTGCACCAATGGGTGGTGGTAGATGTTCGTCAATGCTAACTAGCCCAGCTCAGGTCTCCTACATGGGTGGGTGCATCAATCTGATCCATAATGGTCCACCAACTTCCCCCCTCCAAACCAATCAGCCACAACTCTCTCACTTACCTGCAAGTACAGTGGCCTTGTTGGCAGAAGTCTCCCAGAAATCATTTCTCACCTGCAGTGTACTCTGAGTGGTCCTCCCTCCCACAAATCCCATACCCTGTTCCCTGATCAAGCCACAACTTCTATGCCCAGTAGTGAATGGGTTCCCCAACCCGATCTGTTAGGGTGGTGTGCTGACCTGGAGCTTTTCTCAACTACCCAAGATTCCAGAAACAATCCTCTGGCTCACGCACAGGTCTGGGACACCAACTGCTGCCCAGGTCAGGACTCCAGCATGTTAACAAGTCCACAAGCCCAATCTATCAGCACAGCATACCAGCAAGGCAACCTGTGTCCCCCACCCCATCCCACCCCCACCCACCTGTAACCCAAACATGAGCAGGAGTTCTGACGTCTGCTCTTCTTGTGCAGCCTGTAGCCCAAGTCCCCAGGCCCCTCAAGGCTGCCTAGTTGCTGCCATGGCAGAAGCCAGGGACCAGGCACTGCCACAATAGAAGCAGGGGAATTGCATAAATTTCATGAAACATTTAGGAGCACAACAGTACTTCCAACCCTACCCTCCTCTTGTCTGCATCCCCTCCCTATCTCCTCCTTCCTTATTTTTTTTCTCTTTTTCCCTAATTTTTACAGTTTTATGTTTTTACTTCACTCTGCAATCACAGGCTTAATACTCCATTAGGTGAAGATATCAGCACATAGAAAGCTTAAAAAAATTAGCCCTCAGAAGTATAGATAAAGACTGTAAACACTATATACAGTAATCAAATCCCAGGATGTCAGTTTTGCTCATGTGGATTAATTTCAACTGTTTGTATTATTCATCACAGATGATGGAAGACATATTTGTCTTCTTGTGATTGATTTATTTCACTAGGTATAATAGCTTTTAATTGATCCCCATTAGTTGAAAAATACAAGATTTTATTCTTTCTATTTTTGTGGCTGAATCGTATTGCATAGCTTGTATATGCTCACCTTTTCTTTATCCACTCATTAGTTGGTGGGCATCTGAGTTGATCACATGCCTTAGCTATTGTGAATCCAACTACTATAGGTTTGAGGGATCAGATTACTCTCTTTTATTCTGATTTCATTTCACTTGAATGAATTCTCAAGAGTGGGACATGGCTGATTCCTATGGTAAATCTAGTTTCAGATATCTGAGGAATCTCCATATTATCTTCCATAAAGGTTGCACTAGTTTCTATTCCCAGCATCGATGACACCTTTCCCCCCATAATCTTGCATTTATTGTTCTAATTTCTGTGGTTGCTGTTCTGTGATGAGTTGAAATGTCATTGTGCATTTTATTTTCATTTCTCTGATGGCTAGTGAACCTGAGATTTTTTTTTTTATTTGTTGGCCATTTGAATTTCATTCTTTGAAAAATCTGTGTTCATGCCCTTTGCCATTTATTGTCTGGATTAGACAATTTAGAGTAGATTTTTGTATGTGGTTAAAGGTAGGGATCTTCTCTCAGACCTGCAGATAGATCTAGCTTTCCCGGAACCATTTGTTGAAGAGATTGTCCCTTCAATTTGGACTGATTTCAGTTTGCTTGTCAAAAATTAGTTGGATGTGTGGTTTCATTTATGAAATATCTGTTCTGCTCCATTGATCTTCATTTCTGTTTTTGTGCCACTATGAATCTGTTTTCATTACAAGTGCCCTGTAGTACATCTTGAAATTCAATATTGTGATGCCTCCAGCTTTGTTTTGCTGTTTAAGATTGGTTTTGCCATTTAGAGTCTCTGGAGTTTCTATATGGATTTTAGCATAATTTTTCTAGAACTGGGAAGACTGTCCTTAATACTCTGATTGGGACCACACTGAATCTGTAAATTGCTTTTGGTAGTAGGAACATTTAATTATATAATTCTACCAATGCATGAGCATGACAAATTTTTCCATGTTTTGGGGTCTTTTTTCTAGTTCTTTAATGTTTTGTAATTTTCATGGTACAGATCCACCACATCCTTGATTAAGTTTATTTTAAAAGATTTGCAGCTTTTGTGTATAGAACTAATCTTGAAGGTCCTTTCTGAGTTTTTAAATTGTTTATAAAAATAAAGGCTATTGCTTTTTTGTATATATTTTATATTCTTATGATTTTTCTATTCTTATGAGTTCCAGTAGTTTCTTAGTAGAGTTTTTTTGGTTCCTTTCTATAGTGAATCATATCCGCTGCAAATGGGGATAACTTGACTTCTTCATTTTAAATTTGTGTCCCATTTGGTTTCTTTAACTTGCCGAATGGCTCTTGATACATTTTTGAGGACTATATTTTATGCAATGATGATAGTGGGAAACCTTCTCTTGTTCTGTAGATCTTAGATGGATATGTCTTCAGTTTTTCCCCATTCATTATTATGTTGGCTATACATTTCTTTCATAGATATTTTATTTTACAGCACAATGCATTTTGGCATTTTTGTTCCTTCCTTCCTTCTAAATGTTACAAACTTTTGATCACAATCCTCTCAGTTGATTTCATTACATGTTAATGTGAAGGTAAATCTGTAGTGGCTGATGCAAACTCTGCATAAAAGCCCGTAATAGGATTCCCTCATTTCCATGGTGTAACCCCACCCAGGTAGTCAATTTCAGATTGCCAAGCTGATCTCAGCAGAGGCCAAGAGTTGTGAGGCAGTTCTTTCTCCAGCCATCAAGAGCCAAATGCACTACTCCACTGCTTACAGTAAGATATTGCTACATAATTTTGTAGGCAACTAACCTGAAAGCACAAGTCACCTTCTCTGTACTTGGTTAGACATCTTAACCACCATCTGTTGTACAGCAGGCATTCAATATATATTTGTTGAAAGGGTGTATTATTTTCTTTTGACAAATATATTCAGTTCACTTAAATTGGTTTTCTTTTTTAATCTTATATCTTTATGATAAGGACTTCAATTTCTCAATTGATTATCACAGGATTTTCCAGATCATAAGCTTATTTTTTAAAAGATTTATTTATTTGAAAGGCAATGAGATAGAGATTGAGATCTTCCATCAGCTGGTTCTCTTTCCAAGTCGTCAAAATATCTGGGTAAAAGCCAGCAGGCAGCAGCTGCTGGAACTCCAGCATATCCTCCATTAGGGTGTATGTGTTGTAAGTGTGAACTTGCACATATGGTTGCATGTGCCATAACACCAACCCTTTCCTAAATTTCTGTTTTGAAGAGAAGGTAGTTACTTTACTATTCTATACCATCCACTATGTAACATGCTTAATAGTAGAATATTTTCTAATCTTTTAGCCTAAAATTTGTGAAAACAACATTTGAAAACAAACTATATATGATTGATTATACTTAAAAATAATCATTTAAAGAGAAAAGATTTAATATGTAAATATTGGGAATTAGCACATTGGCTTAACTTGCTAATCCTCCACATACCAGCATCCCACCCATATGGGTACTGGTTTGTGTCCTGGCTTCTCCATTTACAATTTAGCTCCTTGTTTATTATCTGGGAAAGCAGTAGAGGATGGCCCAAAGTCTCGTGATCTAGTACTTACATGGGAGACCCGGAAGAAGCTTTTGGATCCTGACTCCTAGCTTCAGATCAATTCAGCTTCTGCTGTAGTGGCCATTTGAAGAATGAATCATTTGGGCCCGGTGCGATAGCATAGCAGTTAAGGTCCTAACTTTTAACGCACCGGAATCCCATGTGGGCGCCAGGTTCTAATCCCAGCAGCTCCACTTCCCATCCAGCTCCCTGCCTGTGGCCTGGGAAAGCAGTTGAGGAAAACCCAAGACTTTGGGACCCCGTACCCGTGTGGGAGACCCGGAGGAGGCTCCTGACTTCAGATTGGCTCAGCTACAGCCATTTCGGCTACTTGGGGAGTGAATCATCGGAGAGAGGAAAGACAGAGGAAGATCTTCCCTCCGATGATTCACTCCCCAAGTGAGCCACAACGGCCGATGCTATGCCGATCCGAAGCCAGGAGACTCTTCCGGGTCTCCCACGCGGGTGCAGGTTCCCAAAGCTTTGGGCCGTCCTCGACTGCTTTCCCAGGCCACAGGCAGGGAGCTGGAAGGGAAGCGGGGCTGCCGGGATAGAACCGCCCATATGGGATCCCAGGCGTGCAAGGCGAGGACCTTAACCACTTGCGCCACCACGCCGGGCCCAATAAATCTTTAAAAAAAAAAAAAGAATGAACCAATAGATGGAAGGTCTTTCTATCACTCCTTCTCCATGTAAATCTGCTTTTCCAATAAAAATAAGTAAGTCTTTAAACATATATGTAAGTGTTGATTTAAATTAATTTTCAGTCTTGTAAAAAGTAGTACTGGATCGTGAATCTGTAGATGAAATCCTAGAATCTCTGTATCTAATAAGAAATTAAAATGAAGTCTAAAACTTTGTGATGAGTTATAACCCATTTAGTAACCACACTGTTGAGTGTTACTACACTGCTGAAGAGTTAATAGGATGTGCTAAGGTAGGACAGACACTGAATAAACTAAGAACCCACTCCCCAGTTTCCCAGGTGTGAGGATATCTGAAATGAATTTTAAAAATGCACGGGACAGTAGGTAGATTCTGTTTCAGATTTTAAAACGATGGAGTGTGGCAGGTGCTGAATTAGTTTAAGTTCCACATAGAGCAGAGAGTTAGTGATATCTAAGCATACAAAAGTATACACAAGACAACGTGGAAGACATGCTTTCACTAGAGTTCTCATCCATATCTGTAGTGCCATAAACTCGGACAATCCGTGATGCATGAGAGGAATTTGTCTCATTACTTGATTGGAACTTTCTAATGCATGCTTGCTATTAAACTTAACTTCTCGCACTTTTAATAGGGAATAGTTCAGACTTAGCATCTTCTCTTGTTGGGATTGCAGAATCCTATAATTCTGCTTTTGGATGGTAGTGTGACATTTTTAAAAATTATGCTTTGATATCTATACCAGCATAGCAAAACAATAAATGTTGTTTTCTCCTGAAGTTTTGTGTTTTTTCAGAAGTAAAATTGTTAGTGAGTACTTAAACTTTTATTTTTTCTTAATTATCAGTACCAATAGTTTATTAGTTTGTACAGAAATTCCATGAGAAACAATCAAAATCCACCTCAACTAAAATAAAATTTCTGAGATGATTACGCTAGCTGTTGTTCTTTGCAAACAGTAGACATTACTGCCAGACTTGTAGATTCAGCTGTTTATAAACTTTTGCAAAATATCACATTACTTCTCAATGTTCAGCTGGACTTTGGTCTCAAAAAAAATTCTTGCCAATTAGTATGGAATGAATAGAGAAACTGCTAGATGTACTTGGCATTCTTAGCACAATTACCTCACAGTGACAGCTGTGTCTGATCTTCAGACAGCTGTATGTTTTCTAGAATATTGGCATTGATTTTATTTTTGCCGTGAGGCATCTTCTTACTGCTTAGACATAGTTAAAATGCATTTTCAATACACTTTGTCCCTTTATCTCTTTAATTTGTACCACATTTTTGTGACTATTATAATTTTTTCAGCTCAATATTTGCAATAATACATAAAAAGGGTTTCTCCTGTGCTCATGGTAGATAAAAGTCTAGAATATTATTCAATCTGAAATATGAAATTAATGTAGTCACTTTAAAAAAAAATAGGTGCCAGGTGATGGCTCAATTAGATAATCCTCTGCCTGCAAGTGCTAGAATCCTATGAAACTTCCCTTGCTGGAAATCTAGAGGAGGACATTGGGCTGTTGATGATTTTTTAAGAATGAAAATAAAAGCAAAACTAGACAAGTAGAAGTACATCAAACTAAAATAGTTTGGTACAGCAAAAGAAATATAAAATTGAAAACAGTAGAGTTGAAAAATATTTGTAAGCTATAAATCTGAAAATGAGTCAATATTTGAAATATGTAGGACACCTCTAAAGGGCAATAGTCCCTCCCCCAGAAAGAGGGCAGAGAGAGGGGGATAAAGAAAGAAATGAGAGGAAGTGATGAGTAGTCAATAGTCATTTCTCCAAGGAAGGCAGAGGCACATGAGAAAGTGCTCAGCGTCATTAATCATCAATGAAATGAAAAAGTGATAGTGACTATCACTTGAGGCCCATGAAAATGTTTTAAAAATTAATTAGTGAATATTTTATAAGGATGTAAGGAAAGGAAACCCTTTTACCCTTTTAGTGGAAATGTAAAGTGATAGTCATTATGGAAATCTATATGGAGTTTCCTCTGAAAATTAAAACCTGATTACTGTTTGAACCAATAGTCTTAATCTGTAGTGTATAACTGAAAGAATTAGGACCTGGGTCATTAAGAAATGTCTTGACTCCCATGTTTATTGCGATGTTGTGTACAATAGGCAAGATATGTAATCAACCTCAGTGCTCAATGCCAGATGAATAAAGAAAGTGATATGTATAGACAGAAGAATCACTAATCTGCCTTTAAAAAGGTGAAACATTGCTGTTTGTAGGAACATTGGGGTAACAGAAGAAATTGTACTAAAGGAAGTAAGCCAGACACAGAAGCAAACCCGAGAGCCTAGTGGCTAAGGCCATCACCTTGCATGTGCCAATATCCCGTACGGGTACCAGTTCATATCCTGACCGCTTAACTTCTTTCCTAGCTCTCAGCCTGTGGCCTGGGAAAGCAGTAGAGAACAGCCCAAAGCCTTGGGACGCTGCACCCACACAGGAGATGCAGAAGAAGCTCCTGACCCCTGGCTTTGAATCGGCTCAGTTCTGACTGTTACGGCCAATTTGGGAGTGAATCATTGAATGGAAGATCTTTGTCTCTTCTTCTCTCTGAAAATCTGCCTTTCCAATAAAAAATAAACAAATCATTTTTAAAAAAGAAACTGTGGTACATCTACTGCATCAAATGTTACTTAGCCATGAAAAATAGTGAAATCTCCCATTTGCATAGTCCCAAATAGAGATCATTGTACTCAGTGAAATAAGCCAATCCCAAAAGGACAAGTATCACGTGTTCCCTCTGATATATAGGGCAACCTCCCTGTAAAACACAGAATAAGTAGATACATAGGTAATCGCATCATGTAAATACATACATTCTTGTATAGGATTTGTATTGAAGACTAGTACACTGGGAAATGAAGCTACATTGCAGTATGCACCTCTACTCTCGAGTAAAAGAACTCCCGGAGAAACTATTAAATATACCTTGACAGTAAGCGTACTGGACTATCTGCCATTGCCTAGAATGATGATACGTGGAATAGCAGAATGTTGCACTTGTGATGGTTGTTGCAATACTATTGTAATAGTATGGGAGAAACAGAGAGGAAGGTACGGGGGTGTAGAGTGGATTCCCTGTGCCTACAGAACTGTATCATGAAAAATAATAAATTTAAAAAAAAGAAGAATTCGGAATTAAAGGAGGAAATAACAGGATGGCTCTAAAGTGCAAGCTTGTATAACTGGGTGAATAATGACACCTTTACACAAAAAATGAAAACTAGTTTAATCTTAACATTTTAAAATTAATGAACTTTTGACACGCACAAAGAAGACTAGGGAATAAAATGAGCAGCAAGCACTGTGGCACGGAAGGTTAAATCCCTGCCTGTAGCAGAAGTATCCAATATGATCAAGTTCCAGATGCCCCACTTGTGATCCAGCTTCCTAAAGATGGCCTGGAAAAGAAGCAGGGGATGACTCAAGGGCTTGGCCTTCTGCACACAGAAGAGGCTCCTCATTAGACCAGCTCAGCTCAGCCCTTTTCGGCCTTTGGGGAGTGAACCAATAAATCAAAAGTTTTCTCTCTCTCTCTCTCTCTCTCCCTCCCTCCCTAACTCCCTTCCTCCTCTATATTACTCTTGCTCTGTGACTCTGCCTTTCAAATAAATAAACTTTAAAAATAATGTAGAAAGAAACACAAGTGACATAACCTATTTCAAGGTTTGCATTTGGAGAGGCTTTGAAAGAGGAGCTACAGGGAAGCAAACTGCTTTGCTGGTAAGGGAGGTTAATGTCCAGTCATACTAGAAATGAATATGGTCTATGAACACGGTGTAAGACACTGATGGATAAAAGTAGAAGTTCAATGACTTTAGAATATTTAAAGGACCTCACTGTACTACAGACAGAATAATATTGATTTTTACATGAAAGACTTTGTTTGACTTCAAAGTTTTCCAATTGTTTGTACTTAATCCTTGTTTAAGAATCCAGAGATATGGAGCTTCCATGATCTTAACTACAGGAGAAGTTATGGTGTAGATTCACAAACTTCAAGGTGGTTTATAACCCTATGATGTCCCGAGAAGCCATATAGCTTCACATAACTTTGAGCCACATTTGACATTTCTGCAAATTACCTTTGACTCTTAAAGTTCCTGTATGTTTTGAATGGGGATTCACAGAGACAGGTGCATAGAATTAGATTATCCTTCTGTTCTTTGTATTCCATTGTGTAGGATTTTAGCCAGAGCTCTTGTATAAACATATTAAAAGTGCTCTTCTGTAAGCCTTCATGTAGCAATAAATAGAAGCATTATAAACCATTAGAAAGTTTATAACCTTCCAATCCTCGGCTTTCATCAACATAGGTGAAGGAACATAATTGAAATAAGATCATTTTTTACTGGCCTCCGTTTCTCCAGTGACGGTGGGATAGGCAACATCTGGAGCTGTTCTGCTGACTTCCAACAGAGTGTTTTTCGAAATTGGGGACAATCTTATGTATGTCGGCTTGTACCTTCCCTTTATTACCAGATGCCAGTTAGAAAACCAAGTGTTGTATTTCTCTGGGAAAATTCTCACCTCTTTTTCTGTGCTATCACAGTCCTTACTGCTTTGCCATTGTCTGTCTAAAGACCCCCAGGGCTCTTCCCTTCAAGTTGTTTATTCCTGTTCAGACCATTCCCCACTCCTGGTCCAACAGCCAGCTCACCTCTTAATCCTAGGTACCCAGTCAAATGTTTCTTTATACTTCCTTTGTTTGGACTGTGTCTTCCACTTCTTCCCAGTTCCAAAATCCATCTATTATGTCAGACCCTCTGCAGCTTGCATTTTTAATTGAAGTAGAAGTTGGAATATTTCTATCATTCAGTCCGTATTTCTCTGTCTTTCAAGTAAATAAATGAATAAATAGATTTAACTGAATTTAAGTAACTTGACTGTAAGTTTGACAGATTGCCTCCTTTTTCATCCTGTAAGTAGTTTATCCTTTCAGTATAATGTATTTTTCAGAAATTGTGTATTCCTTTGAATTGAAAGCTAAGTGATTTTTTTTCTCAGTCTACCTTTCTTTAAATTATGACTTGGGGAAGATCACTGTACCCATTTCCAGGCAGGTATATATACCTTTCTTATTTGGCAGAACAATGATAGTTCACTAATTGTGTCCCTTTACTTTATAGTGTAATTCCCTTTAATTTATAGTATGCACTTTATAGTGTAATTCTTTCTGTACTCAGCAATAAGTTATCTGTGATCTTTGTTTTTCAGTGCCACAAGTTTGTAGAATATTGTTGGAGTATTAAAACAGATTGTAAAATGTTTGGTCAGTTATCACTTTAAATTATTAAGATACTCTGCAGTTATTGAGAACTTAATTTTTGTGTGTCATTTTTTCATAAACACATTTGTCCCTCGTTTTTCACAGGGATCTTCTGCCATACCAAAGTGTGCAGATGTTCAAGTTCCTTACATAGAATTGCAGAATATTTTCACATAACAATGCACACTCTCCTTTATGCTTAAAATACTTCTAGGTTACTTAGAGTACCTAAGAGAATATAAATGGCAAGTAAGTAGTTGTCACATACTATTGTTTAAGGAATAATAATAAAACATGTATGTACATGTTCAGCAAGGATATTGTTTTTTCTAAATATTTTCAATCTGTGCTTGGTTGAATCTATGAATGCAGGAATCACAGTCTAAAAAGACCAAATGTATTGTCATGGCTTTCTTTGTCATAGGCTTAAAGTCCCTGATCAAATGTCACATCTTCAAACTAGGCTAAAATGTTTATAAGAATGCTGGGATGTTTTATTAGTGTTCCTGAGGTAGTGCTCCTGCATTCCTGCACAGGGCTTTGTGAGTGCAATCAAATCAACTATTTGTTCAAGTGTAACATATATATTTAATTATACATATGATATATATGATATATATTATGTAAGTGTAATGTATATTTACATATATATATAAAACATATAGTTATAATAATAATACAGTTTGACTTGCTGAGCTGTCAAGTTTAGGAATCAGTAAGACATGAAAGTACATAAAATTTTTTTCTCAGAAAATGGAAATATATGTATATTTGTACAAAAATTTTTGATACCCTTGCATATTTTTTCAGAGTTCTCATTTTCTTTCTTTATGATTTATTTATTTTTATTGGAAAGGCAGATATACACAGAGGAGAGACAGAGAAGATCTTCCATCCGTTGATTCACTCCCCAGTTGACCACAATGGCCGGTGCTGTGCCAGGAGCCTGGAACTTTCTCCAGGTCTCCTATGTGGGTGCAGGGTCCCAAAGCTTTGGACCATCCTCGACTGCCTTCTCAGGCCACAAGCAAGGAGCTGGGTGGGAAGTAGAGCATCCAGGATTTGAACCGGCGCCCATATAGGATCCCGGCGAGTTCAAGGCAAGGGCTTCAGCTGCTAGGCCACTGTGCTGGGCCCCAGAATTCTCATTTTTCTAGAAACTTCCTGTTAATACCTCACAAAGCTTTATATTGAAAATAGATTTGGATCCAAGTAACAGTGACCTACAACAGGGACGTTTCTGCCTCAATCCATTGGATGACAAGTAGTCCTGACATGAAGCTGTATATTGAAGACCTGAACGGGCCAGGATTCTTGTATTTTCAGTTGGTGCACCCTCTTCTGTTTCTGCTTACTTGATCCTGGTTGACTTGTCACCAAGGCAACATTTTACAGGAGGAATGAAGTCAGGGACAAGAGGTGAATGCTGAAGGGAAAGAGCGTGTCCATCCGTCTCTATGCACAGAAGCCAGAGTTCATGCAGATCATCATTTGTGCACATATTTGGCCAAAACCCATTCTTGTAGCCATCCTTGCAGCCATGGGAAGCCTAACACATGTGCATTTTGATCTAAAAAGTTGAATACAAAGAAAGAATGGGTTGGAGGAGGACAAACTAAATGTTTTCATTGGTTAGGTTTGTGCATTAGCATTGAGAATAAATAGCATACACGCATGTCTTTAGACCCTTTCTCTACCATAGGAACTGAATGTTCCTCTTAGTTATAGGGGGAAAGTGCCTTTGTTGAAAACTGGTCTCAGATCACAAGTTTCAAGGCATATTGAAATAGAAGAAGTAGCATATTAAATTCCCAAATATCATATACAAGTTGTTTTTTTAACAGGTCAGAAATAAATGATCAGTATCCACTTACTTATGTCCTATAACCACCCTGTCCGTGAGGAGCATTTGAATTTTAAATTGCTGCTGCTAAATCTTAGACAAATGGTTTTGGTGAATTGATTGGTATCAGACCAGGAACTTAAACACAAATCAGCTGTTGTTGAACAAGCACCATTTTCATAACGTTAATATGTTTTCACTTAACAAACTGGAATGAACTGTTAAGCATCGCCACTTCCATGTTTAACTACCCTTTGACTTCCTCGATGACCAACTTGCTTTCTCAATAGATTGTTTAACTGAAGCAGGAAGATTTTTACTTAAGTCGTATTCTTCACCCTTTTGCAGAATGTCCTCAAGAAAAGTGGGGCTTTCCAATGAGCTGCTATTTAAAGGAAGAGAAGTGGTGCTGTGGTCGCAATGCCAGAATGTCAGCCTGTTTGGTATGTTGTATTTTTTTTTGTTGTTGTTAAGTAAGATTTTTATCCATATTTGCAGAACTTAATATTTTTGGAAAATATGCATCAAATGCGAAATTTTGTGCAGCATCACCATTAACATTTATATATATATAACAAACACTTAAAAGTAAAATTTGCCCTCTCAGCATTTTTCACTCTACATGAAGTATAATAACAAATATTTGTAAAAAAAAAAAAATTATCCCATAAGATGTGCCAAGTACCAAGTGGTCATTCACTCCCCAAGTGACCGCAACGCCCGGAGCTGAGTCAATATGCAGCCAGGAGCCAGGAACTTCCTCCTGGGTCTCCCATGTGGGTACAGGGTCTCAAGGCTTTGGACCAACCTCTAGTGCTTTTCCAGGATACAAGCAGGGAGCTGGTTGGGGTGCAGGGCCACCAGGACATTAACCAGTGCCCTTATGGGATCCCAGCGCATGCAAGGACTTTAACCACTAGGCTACCGCGCTGGACCCCCAAGTACTGAGTGTTACATACCTAATAGGTTTAAAACTTTATTCACAGCATAATATTAGTGTTTGGTGTCCTAATTTTTACAGAATAGGGAAAATACTGAGTTTTCTGGGCTGTGATATTACTAATTGAGTAAAATTTTATTGTGCCTTATTTAACAAGTATCCTTAGATTTAGAGTACTTTAGCCCGAGTTGGTATTCCCTGTTGGATAGAGTAATATTGACTTACAAAGGATCAAATTAAATAGTATGAGTGATTTGTTTGTGTGTTTGTGTCAGAAACTTATGTTGAACATGTGTGATAGATAAATCAGAAGAACTAAAGTATAGCATAATGACAGGTAATCATAACTCCATTATATACTCGCCATGAACTTCTCTAAGAGTCGATGTTAGACGCCATTACCACATACACACAAGGTCACTAAGGATGGGGATGTAATATTTGTTACCTTGATTTAACTGTGTGTGTATACAGAAGCATCATATTATATGCTTTCAGTTAGAGTTTAAATATGAAATATTTCATTTACATAAATATACACAATGGTTAATGACCAAACCAAAGATAAACTGATTGTTGTATAGTCCACTATGTTCATATAAATTACATAGCAGTTTACGAAGTATCATACCAAAGATCTAGGTGATATAACCTAAAATTGTATTTATGCTGAAATATTTATTGTCTTATGAATCTTCACCTGAAATGCTTTAGCACAAGTTTGTCTTATTTCAGGATCTTGTTAGAATGACAGTCAGTTTTGGAATGATTTGATTTCTAGAATGTTGGCAGCCAGGCTTGAACCTTCCAAAAGACCAAAATATTCTTCCAGGAAATCTCATTAACCTAGGGAGGAAGACAAAAGATGCTAACATTAGGAATATCACAGTGAAACAAGATAGATGTAGTTCTCTTTGGTGAGATAGCTGATTAATACCCCTTCCTCGTCAACCACAAAGCTTGTAATCAGGTGTATGGTACTTTCAACTTAATTATCAATAAATGGCCAAGCTCACTAAGTGTTTAAGAAAAGTCTAATATTTAAAAAATAGTAATGATAGAGATCATTGGGTCAGTGTTGTGGCATATTTAAATCCAATTTACTTACAAAGCTTCGTAAAAGTGTAGTGTGTCTCTATTAAAAGGAAGATTTCAGAAGCCATTATTTCTTGTGTAAGTGACAAATTTCATAATAGACTGTGTATATTTGTTTAAAATGTTAAAATGGCTTATGTCATATGTAAGTTGAAAAATCGGTAGATGTAAAATTGCGAAAATATATGCAAGTATACTTATGCTTCCATTTGTCACTTGATGGTTTCTTGTAAATTTTATTTGGATTTGCAGAACATGTACACTCAGATATACCTTAATTTCAACTTTGTGTTTGTTCATTTTAATTTAATAAATTATAAAATTATATATTCATTAAATCATAAGTAATCATGTCAAAAGATAGTATAGGAGTTATACCAATGTCTATATGTTTATAGAATAATTGCTTTAGCTATGTTTAAATGAGTTGAGATGTCATTCCATTTCTGTTCTGTTTGTTCCGAAATTCAAGGATTGTGTGTAATGGACCTGTATATATGTTTATGTGTATGACACACATCTGTTATAAATCAAACCTAATTATATAAATGTACTAGTTAACATTCTTTAATGATATTAATACTTCCATGCATGTAAATTTACATGTTATCAATTAATCTTTTTCAATGTCACTTTTACGAACTCCTTTACTGTATGTTTATAACTCCTACTAGATAAGACTAAATATCTCAGTATTCTTTGTATTGTTTTTTCTTTGAAGGCATTGGAGAGAGTTGAAGTTGGCCAAGGGGTAAGTGAGAGAGTTTACTATAATCCAGATGAACATGATAGTTTTTTCTCTCAAGCACTTTTCATACTTGACCTGCTGATGAACCCAAAACCTGATGGATCTTAATAAATATCACCTCTGCTTGTCACTGCTACATATTCAGATTTTACAGTTCCTCTAGGTTTACTTTAAAAGAAAAGTGAACTTTTAACCAAGTCAGTTGAGCTTTTAGGAAAATTTCCATATTATACTCCAGCACTAACCTCTCACTTCTTCATATACTAAACAGTCTATAAATATCTCTAAAGAATGTTGTTTCTGAGTCTCAAGCTTTTATGGGCCTAGTTCAAGTAAAGATAAACAAGGTATAACATGCAATGTATTATTTAACTGTAGTCCAAAACAAATATTTCAGTACGTTGTTTGATAACTTATTTTAAATGGACTTGATTAGTCATTAGTTGCAGCAGAAAACTGGACTTCTATGTGTAAACAGAAGTTGAATGTATCCGCCAGCTATCCATATAATTGCACTGTCCTACTCTGTCTTACATTCATGAAACATGTTAGGAATTTCTAAAGAAATTTTTATAAGATGATTCTTGTTTAATTTAAGAAACCTCTCTTTTGCTTCTTCCCAAGTAACATTAATAGTTTATACTCGCATTTTTAAATGATTTTGAAATCATAATAATAGCAGGTGCTATATTAAGACTGCTTACTCTGAGCTAGGGACATTGATGAGTACTTTGGGTTTTTGTTGTTGTTATTGTTTTAAATCTCTTTACCCTGGCTACCTAAAAATAGATTAAAGGTATTCTTGTGGTAGCATTAGATCATATTAAGCTTTGGGGTCTAGGCAGACTGCCAGTTTGCATCCTGTCTTCTTCATTTAATCATTAAAGCATGTATCAGAATTTCTCTGTAGTTTAATTTCTTTGTCTAAAAAATAGGAAAACAATAATAAAAGGAGGAGTAAATATAATTTCCTCGTAAAACTGTGGTTAGTATTGAATAAATTAAAATGTAAAATTCTTAAAACAATATCTAATGAAGAGCTAGAAATATCTATTGTTACTAATGGTAATCATAATTATGAAGATGAAAATATTAGATGAAAGTAGCTCAGAACTTATCCAAGTACTGTTCTCATCAGGTAAGGTAATAGATATATAGTACTAAAAGGTACGTTTTCAGTAATAACCCCATGATACACATGAGAGATACATAAGATAGTGAGTAATCATTTGAATTTGTATCTGCCTCTGGAATTCAGCCTCTTAACTACTGTACTACATAGCAACTTAGTTGTTCCTAGGGGTTGGGAAAAAAAAAAAAGCTGTTGCCATAATGCCATAAGAGGGTTTTTTTTCCCAAGTGTTTGTTCACGCTTATAATCAATCTTATGTTCTGGGCATTATCCCAGGCTTTCATGGAGCATGCTACATAGCAGAAGCTAGTGTGTTCTAGCTCCTGTAATCAGTTGCAAAGCCCTGACTTTCAGCTAAATGCCCTTTCCACTAGAACTCTACAATGTATGTCTGATATACTTTAAGAGTATATACTTTTTGCATTAAAGTGTTAAGTAGATTTATCACATCTGAGAGAAAGAACATAAACTCTGAGTCACATGCAGTTTGTGGCTGGACTCCTCAAGCACAGGCTGCCTGGGAGAGGTTGCCTGCCTTCCCACATACCCCAGCTATATGGACCAGGATGAATATCCTACTACCTCCTGGAATGCACATTTGAAGGTACTTCATAACCCCTTGCCATTTCTCTTAGGGAGCAGTTATAAAGCTCTTTTTCACTCATAATAAGTTGGGAATTCTGATTGATTTTATACAGTATTTCTCTGCATTCTATCAGAATGTTCTCTTGCTTAAAATGCAAGGCTTACTCTTTTATAAGAGCTAGTAATTGCCTCTGGCTTCATGTAGTACATTTGCCAAAATGCATTGATTTTCAACAAGACAGTTAGAAGAACAAAATTGTTAATATTTTCAGTTATTTTAGCATTTTCTAACAGACGTAAAGGGATTTTTAAAGAAGAGAAAGGTGATGAAAGATTTTATTACTATAGGAAAGACTTACTTGAGATGAAAAATGTCAAATTGTAAGTATAACCAAAGATAAGAAATTCTAAATGAAATTTTAGCAGTTTCCAAGGAATGGAAAGTTTTGAAATCAGTGATTTTTTTTTTCTTATTTCAATTGAAGGGAATTGTAAACATATTTAATATAAGGAAGCTACCTTTTGAAGGTTGCATGTTTAAGTGTGGGCACTCAAATATATGCATGGGTCTACTGTCCATGAACTATTGTAAGAATTTACCTGAGGAATAGAATATTCCCAACACCATTTTCTGCTGGAATTGCCCAGCCCATTATTCCATTCTCCTGGAGATTACGGAGGTTGTGTTCTTTCAACACAATTACTGTCTGAAGCAATTATCATGTGCTATCCTAAGATACTGTTACATCAGATATTCTGCAATGACAGCGCAAAGTGCAGTCACCTGAAAACAAAAAAAAATAACAGTTACCCCTCTCCACTGCCCTCTCTAATGTTGGTTCTTTGTGGTCAGGATACCACATTTGGGAAACCTGCAATTGGATCGGAGCAGTAAATAAAGTTTTCTATTTGAACACATGAATTATTATTTTGTGGGAAACACCATATGAATTCCAACTTTTTTTGTGTGGTTGAATACATGAAACTGTATGATTTGGGCTCTGAACAAAAGTAGCACGTAGGGAAGAGTAACTTGTGGATCTAAGCTGTCCAGTGAACTCTGCAGTTCAAACTGCACCAGACCTTCGACCGTGTGCTTTGCTCTGTTTGACTAATCCAAAGCACTAACTGTTGTTGGCCTCCTTCGTTCTTGCTTGTTTTTCCCTTTTCCTTTATTTCCTGAATAGTAACTTTGCTTGCAAATAGGATTGTCATTGCTAACATGATTTTGTGTTGAATGTTTCTGTACTCTAAAGGTCAGAAAATTTGTGGGGATAAGAAGCAGATTTGTACTTTCTTGTGTAAGAGTTCCTCTTCAGTTACTTTGCTGAAGGTTTTTCTTTGATGAATGTTACTTTCCTGCTTTATGCTTCTTTGAAACTGGCATGCTTCTTGGGGTCCAGCCATTCCTTCCTTAGGAAGCGATTGAAGCTTCGTAAATCACTTCTCATCTCCTTTTCTATTGGAAGTGAAGCCTTTCCAAGAATCTGTGACTTATTCTGTGTCCTTTCCAAAGCTCAGCTTTTCAGCTCTGCTGTAGTCAATGCTATGCTCTTTCAGGACTAGGATGTATATTTAGTATTTCCTTACTTAGAGTATTATCTTGTAGTTGATATTATCTCTGACTTACCTCCATTAGGACAGAGCCACCTTTGTTGCTCTTTTACATGTGTTCATCCTGACTGTCAGGCTGCAGCAGCGCTTGGCTGATCTCCAGAGTTTACTCCTATAGGTCTCTGTTGTTTCTCCCGCATTCATTACTGTGTCTTCTGTCCTCTGGAAGAATTAGTTTCACAGTGAGGATTAGCCTTGGGACAGCACTTGAAGTTTAAATGGAATGATATTATAAAATCCTCCTCTATGATTAGCAACAACGCTTTCTAAAATTTACTTTCAATCATGACTTTCTGGTATTGATTTGGTTTCTGATTTTTGTTTTTTTTTTTTCTTGTGCTTATATGTGTCTACATTTTTTGCAGCTGCCTACTGAATCACTATTCTATCGTGCTGTTCTTCAAGTCATTATAAAAGATTGTTATGGAATCACCAAATGGTATGAGGCTTTTATTTTAATAAGAATAATGTTATATTGTAAGTGAAATAACTTTTAGTATTCAAGTGAATTTATTCAGTCACTATTATTAAAAACTTTGAATTTAAGTGTAACATCAAAAAGACAGTAAGCTATATCATAGATTAATTATCATTAAAATAGGAGCTCTAATATTTTCTTTTTTCCTGGAAGTTTATTTTAATTCTAAAATGTGCTTAAGATTTTTTGAAGTACTGATATATTTTGTATGTTTCAGTTAAATAAGTATTATTTCAGTAAGTGTCTCAGTTAATTAGTTTTCATTTGAGCAGGAATTACATTTAGAATGTTTGACATCTAGTACAGCATAGACATTTAACTAACTACAACAAATATCATTCATAAATCGCCATTGTGATTATTCATATTTTTGCTGGTAGAATGGCAGCCATACATGTTTTCTTTTATTCTGTTTATACCAATCATACACTGATTATCCAAAATGGAAAAATATAGGAAAAGTTTCTCATGTTGGTTCAGCAACTGTTGTATTCAGCCCTATATTCACAATCAGATATATTTCCTGAATTTCTTTTACTAATTTTAAGTTTAGGGCTCTGACAGCCACTTGTAGCATAGGCTTACTCTTCAACTTAAAAGGGGAAATTTTCTGGTCATAGTAAAATCAGTTCACACCTACTAATACATGTAAGAAGTTTTATATTAGTTCTTTTCTGTAAGAGAGAAAGTGTCTTTATGCCAGTAGTAATTATTTCAGCCAGATATCTGATTTCATCTTTTTCATTTTCATGTAACTAGCTCCCAAATCATGTCAGTATGCATTCTCTCTTCTGAATATTTACTGGTCTTTTTGAAATTTTCTTTTAAATATTTTTCATAATTGAGAGGAACGCATGCTCATATGGACCTCTGATTAGGGTGGGGAGGGTCACGTGTGGAGGAGAGTGGGTGGGATCCATGTTTCTTTTGAGCTCATCTCATGATGTTAACTTTGTTGAAAAAATGTAATAAAGTTATATAACTCCAGTCCTTTAAAGTATTGACTACTTAAACTTCAAATTTGTTCATACATTTATTGTTCCCTTAGTAACTTCTTAAATTTGATCACATCTTTTCTAAGTGTTTCTTCTCACTTAAGTATTTTATACTGTACAATCCATGTCCTTTTGCCTTCCTTTATTTCTAAGATAGATATTTATTACAAGTTTTCTCTCATTCCACAGTCTCCTTGACCTTGCATCCACGTTTGACCATGTTGACCATTGTTTTCCCTCTAAAGTGTTTTCTTTAATAACTTCCATTAAATTTCATTCTGTGGAGTTTCTTTTCCTCCTCTGAATACTCAGCCGTTTTCCTTAAGGGTTCTTCTTGTTACTCCATCTCCTAACTGCATCTAAGCATTGTTTGGTGTTTTATATGTAGTTCCTGTCTGTTCACATTTGTTTTCTCTTAGCAGTTACCTTCACCGCAACTAACTCTTGACTCACACACTTCCACTTATTTTTAGAAGTTGAAATCTAAAGTACTCATGTTGATATGAATAGCTTCTCTTGAGTGCTTCCCAAATGCACCGAATTCAGCTCTTATCTGAAACCAGTGTGTTCCTCTACTTGCATTGCTTTTTTGGAGTTTCATGTTCTTCTTGCTCATGGTTCTTGTGTTTCTACACTCATTTTAAAGCATCTTTGGCAGCTTTTGCTGGGTTTCCTCCTTTGAATGCTTTTGTCTTTGAAATATATCCTTTCTGACTTGATGCAGTGTCCACTGCTTCAGCAGAATCCAGAGGTGTGTGCATGCAGATTGTGATTATTGTAAGTGATACACATGTCTCTCTACTAATACATTCAATTAATTTTTCAATAAATAGAAATTCAAGCTGGAAGTCTTACATTCTCTTTCCTTTGGGGTGTGCTCACCCCTTTTTGGATATTACAATGATGTAAAATACTAAGAAACAAGAGTGAAAATGTGACAAAAAGGTAGTCTGTCAAGTACAAAACTTTATTTGGAAGCCAAAGAAGACTTCCATGAGACAACAAGGTTTGATATAAAACAAGAAGGCAGGAATTTATGCTTCCCATGGCAAAACAGTCACAGGTGAAATATTCTAAGAATGGTGTTTATGACCAGAAATACAGTGTATTCAAATAACTGAAAGAATGCCTTCATTTTTCAAAAGGCCAGGCGATAACAGAGTACTGGAGTGTTCAGAAGAGGACCTGTCATACAGAGCTTGTATTCGTATGATGAACGTTTATCCTAATTCATGAGAAACTCTTCTTAGAGCTTGAAAGAGGAGAACCAACTTTTTTCTGATAACCAACTTTCTAGTTTAATCTGTGTGATATTTTTCCTGCTGTTATTGGTAAGGATCATTAATGGTACAGACTAACAAATAGAATGTCAAAATGTAGGGAACAGTTTAAAATATAGTAGACTGATGTAAGAATGGAAAAAATAAGTTCTGAAATATAATGGTACTTGAATGATTTGGAATATGTGAATAAACTGGGCCTGATAATTTAACAAATAATTTTGAAATGTATTCCCTATGAATGTTGAAGAGATACTGACTTTTTTTGTAACAGGAAAATGACAAAATGAAAAGTGTTTCTCTAAGAAAGTAGCATGTAGGCAAAAAAAAAAAAAAGAGAAAGAGAGAGACTTTAGTTAGGAGTTTTGTATTGCAAATAGTTGAAACAATCAGGACACGAGATACTAAGAAGTAGAATCGTCATGTCTAGGTTAAAGTAGACCTGAAGGAAATGTATCTCAAAGGAAGAATTGTTAGAGTGACAGGCCAAATTAGTCATGTGGGTAATAGTTCCTGAACAAACAATAAATGAAGTTTTAGTCATAGCTTCTGATGATTTTAAAGTAGTGATTTGTTTTTTAAATCCCTTCATTTTTATATTCTGCCTAAACTGTAACCAAATTTTTGAGATAGGATAGTCTAGTAGTGTGTTCTGTAAATTCAAAACCACCTCATACATTTTGGTTTAAAACATAGTGAAATTCTGCTTGGCATAACTGACATCAAGGCAAACCTAACTCGGCATATGGTGTTTAATCAGTGACTGGCATTGAGAAGGTTCTCCTTCAAAAGCTGTTGAATTATTGCCACCACCAGCAGGTGTTACAATTATATGTGCACAGGAATATTGAGCCAATAAAACTAAGGTATTCATGGGAAACTTTTGCAAAATCTGTTTGTGCATTTTTTAAATTAGACTTTTTTTACTAAATTTAAATCATCTTTCCCCAGGTATTATCTTCGAAATATTGTGTGCCACTGCTGTGTATTTTAAGAATTCTAAGCAGATCTGTATGCTACAAAGCTTTAAAACATTTTTTTAAAAAAGTGTTACTACATTTTAATCATATTAGGAGCTTATATTCCATATATTCAGAAGGTGTCTTTAAATGTTTAATGAAGAACATAAACCTGTTGTATAATTTAAATTGGAACAAATGAGAAAATCTATGTGATTTTGTTTTACAGTGAGCAACATGTTGGTAAAATTTATTCCAAATCTTCTTCCTTTCTGGATTATGTCAGAAAGTCTTTAAGAAAGCTTGGACTAGATGACTCAAAGGTGAGTATAAGACTACCCATGGTTTTTATAAAAGAGCTCCTCTGAGCTAACAAAATCTCTCTATCTGTCTCTCTATATATGTAATGTAATTATATATAATGGGTAATGGATAAATATAATTTACCTCCAACATTCCTTCCATTTGTGTTTCCAGTTTATCTTTCCTGTGAATTTTAGATAGAATGCTGTTTTTGCACTTTCTGAAAAATTCCCCTTTGAGTTTTATTGATTTAAAAAAATAAAACTTGGACCCAGCGCGGTGGTGCAAGTGGCTAAGGTCCTCGCCTTGCACAACCGGGATCCCATATGGGCACCGGTTCTAGTCCCGGCGGCCCCGCTTCCCATCCAGCTCCCTGCCTGTAGCCTGGGAAAGCAGTCGAGGACGGCCCAAAGCTTTGGGACCCTGGACCTGCGTGGGAGACCCGGAAGAGTCTCCTGGCTTCGGATCGGCATAGCATCGGCCATTGCGCTCACTTGGGGAGTGAATCATCGGACGGAAGATCTTCCTCTCTGTCTCTCCTCTCTGTATATCCGCCTTTCCAATAAAAATAAAATAAATCTTAAAAAAATTAAAAAAAATGAAACTCACAATTTGAAACAGAGTTGAGAAACAACACAGTAATACAAGCAGAGATAAATAAAGGAAGAGAAACTGAAGAGAAAAACAATGTGTAGAGCTTTTATAACTAATAAAACTTAAAAGTTATATGTTTTAAAAAGCATATGAATAGCAGACCTATAAAAAATTGTAACATCATAGGAGTCCCAAGAAATAATTGAAAATTACATTGAAGACATAAAGGTAAGCTGTTTGACTTACGGTAATGATAATCTAAGAGAAAATCTGAGGGAAAAGCCTAATTCAAATACCAAAAATTGAATTCAATATCAAAATATTAATTTAAATATATATTGCTCTGATATTTCTATTTCATTATAAATTTGTAAAACAAAACAGGTGGTTAAAAGAAGGAAGTGAATTTCTTAAAGAAAATCGTTGTACAGGTATTATCAAATTTTATTAGTTGAAACTTAGTATTTATTGTACCAATTATCTCTTTAATCCCTATTTTTTCTCTGTTTAAAGCAGTTGAGCTGTTATTAATCAGTTTTCTCCCCTGTAAAATCAGCATTAGAAGGCCCTAAGAATTAGGAAAAAACCAACCTACCATTCTTCAGTAGTACAGACCATGACTGTAACCAATAGTTAAATATTAGTTCACTAGTCTCAGACATAGAGATAATTATGTTTCTTTGTACTGTGTGCATTGGTTATCACACACTAGGGAGAGTTTGTGATATTTATCTTTTGGGAACTGGCTTATTTCACCAAGCATATGGTTTCCAATTGGATCTGTTAAGTTGCAAAGTACAAGATTTCATTCTTTTTTCGTACATGAGTGGTATTCCATAGTGTGTATCTAACACATTTTCTCTATCCGTCCTTCAGATGAGGGCATGTGTGGTGGTGGTGAAGGTGAGGCTCCTTCCTGGTCGTGCCTGTTAGAACTTCTGTGTGCACCCAGTGCTTGGATGCTCCTTTGTTTCTCCCTATCAGGGAAATTTCCAGTGTAGGAAAGTTATCACTGACTAGGTCTTCATTCTCTCTTTCCCTGTCTTATGAAATTTCTGAGACATATATCTTAGGCCATTTGATAGTATACTGCAAATGTTGGACACCATTTTTGATTTTTCATTTCTTCTTGTGTTTTGTCTGAGATTTTGTCTATCAGACATTGCTTTGTCTGCCTCAGCGAGTCTGCTGTTAAGGCTTTTCGCTGTATTTATTATTTGGCCTACTAAATTCTTCATTTCTAAAAATGCAGTTTGAATTTTTCTTCAAAATCTGAATCTTGCAGGAAAACTTCTTATCCATGTCATGTATGGAATTTCTTAATTGACTCATTAACTTCTGGGGCAGAATTAATTTCATTGTGGCTTTGATTTGCATTTCCTTTAGTATTACTGCTGTTGAACATTTTTCCACATATTTGTTGGTCTTTTATGTATCTTTATTGAGTCCTAAATCGTAACAAATATACTATGTTGTAAGATATTAATATTTAAAAATGAATATAGAGTATATGAAAATTCTCTGTACTACTTTCAGAATGTCTATAAATTTACTGTTATTTATAAATATGTATAGTTTAAAAAACAAAAACTGTGCAAGAAAAACTAATGTGTATTGAGCCTTTGCTTCATACTGTGGATTCTTTGTACTACAGGTAATTCTAATCACTTGTATTACTAGACTGATGTTACAAAATGAGTTCTAGGTAATGTGTTTTGTTGGTGGACGAGCTAAGATATATGTTAACTTTAAATCAAAGTCTAGGAAATGAGGGGGGTAAAGATTTCAATCCAGCTGTTGAATTCTGGAGTCCCATGCTTCATCATTATGTCACACTGTCACAGATCGTCAGTTGACATTCACAGATGAACACTTGTTTGGCATTTTTGTAGAACGAGCAGTCAAATAATAAGCCTATGCGAAACAATAAAACTTGTGCTGACAAAAATACATTACACTTTGAAATCAGACTGAAGGACAGATGAAATTCAGTGAATGAATTGTATGGCAGAGTTGAAGATACACTTGCGTCCAGCACTTTGATGTCTGAATCTCTTGTAGATAGGGTGAAAGTGGTCAAGAATATGAAATGTCAGTGAATTGTCAAACATACTGCGTAGCACACAAGCTGTTAGAATTACAATAATTGTCATCCAATTCCAGGGAAAATGGGAAATATGAAACCAGAGTACCTATACATGGTTCCTTACTTGTATCTTCAGTATTTTTTATGATAAAGTATCTCCCTGAGTTGGATCCAAAGCCACAAACTTGGAGCTCTGTTACAAAGCTTAACTTGTTTAATTTCTTTTCTGTCCTCAAGGCATGGATCAAAAGGAAGCAGTAGAATTAGTGTCAGATTTACCAGATGTTGTTCATTGTGCACATTGTTTCCATTTGCATTTAAAATTTTATTTATTTTTATTTACTTAGAGGGAGTTGAGGGGCGGGGAGAGAGAGAAAGAGAGAGAGAGAGAGCATCTATCCACTGGTTCACTGGTTCATTCCTTGAATCTGTAAATCTTTAAACCAGTCTGAAGCCAAGTGCTCAATACTCAATCCTTGTCTCCTACATGGGTAACAGGAGCCCAAGTACATGAAACATTCCTTGATGTTCACTTTTTGTAAGTATTCAATAATTTCTGCAGTCTGATCTGAAAAGTTTTTGATCATTTGCAAAATTTGATTAATGTTGGACTCAATCTAGCCAGTGACTTTTGCCCTTGAAAGCATGGGCTCACTACTGGGGATTCCATGTAAACTTTTTGGGTAAGGCATATCTATAATGCATAATCTAAAATATTCAGTTTGGTTCACTTCAAATAAAGTGACAAAATAATTTTTAAACCTTAAGAGTAAGAATGGTAGTCTGTTATTTTCTCTGCAAGATCACTCAAAAATATCCAACAGAGTGTTAAACAGAAACAGGCTGTTTTGGCTGTATCACAATGCATTTTTGAATCTCAAACTGTGTGTGTTACGAGATACAATGGGGCACACCCTCCAAACTGGCATCCCCTGAGAAACAAAAGCAACCACTACCAGTGTAGTTATTTCTACTGTGCCACAAAGGAGAAACTTAGAAAATAGAGCAGCCGGTAAATTCTATTGAAAATTCTATTTGTAGAAAGCAGTATGGCAGGAATCATCAGCTCTGATTTGTCTGGCAATGGCAGATTATAGGATATTAGGGGAAAGGTAAGGGCTACAGATTGTAATTTATACACAAACATACAAGTTTATAAGACAGGAATTTTTGCTGCCTTAAAAAGCAGATTTGGATTCAGTCCAGTATATTCAGCATATGCTTAAGCTAAAAAGTACTCATTTAGATCAAGTTGATGGTATTATTAAAATGAAAATTATTGAAGATTATTAATATTGATAATTATCTATATCTTGTTTAATAATTATAGTGTTCAATAATTATTAGTGATCATTAATAATGATGAGATTAAGGAGTGGACCATCTGCATGGGTCCTATACCAAAGGAGAGATATTTTTAGCCTGTTTCACTTTTTAAATTCAAAAGCAATTTAGTATGATAACAAAAAGAACAGAGCCTTTGAAAAAGAGGAGTAAATATTTTCATATTGTTGACTGTTTATCGCATCTTTTATTTGTTTTTACCATACAAAATTTTAAAGCATTTTCTTCTGTTGTATTTCCAGTATTAAGCCTTTGCAAACATAGTCAACTTTAGAAACATTTTCTTTTGTTTTCATTTCTCATTGCTTATGTAATTACATTATGTCATTACAATAATATAACTAACATAAAAAGTCTAATAATTACAGTTCAACTGGTAGAAGCAGAAACACGTAAGTCAGTTTGTATGTGATTTGTCATGCGCAAGGGTTCAGCATACTGTGGGCATTGGTTCTGGGAAAAATAAGTGATGATGATTATTGAAGACCTTGTTAGACAAATGTTTAAAAATTATCTTAAGTATGAAGATAGGCCATTTTTATATTTCTGTTGCTTTGTTTTTCTCCATCTTGTATATAGTTTTAGATGTAATATTTAAATTAGTTATTTTATTCAGTTTTGACTTGACCCCTGTATCCCTCAGGCATAGTAGTAAGAGAAAAATAATTATTTTAGCGCTATTTAATTTTATTTGTGTGCTGATTAGCCCTGTTATCAGTGGAAACTACTTAACTTGAAATAATTGCTCTGTTTTGTTTTGTGAATTTCCTTAGAAAGAACTCTTCAAATGTTTAAGATGCTTGGCAATTGATTTTTCATGAGGTATATTTTATAAGAAAAACCTGCTTTCTAACTATTATTTAAATTATTACTATTTTTTTTTATCTTGAAGCTACCAGAAGATCTTATAATGGACTATTACCAGAAGTATAAGCCTAGAATGAATGAGTTGGAAGCTTTTAATATGGTAAATCTCAGAATTAAACATATTAAATTGGATATGTTGCTAGACTTCAATAGGGTCTTATTAAATTTTATTATGGAACAAGCCAATCTCTATATTTTTTTTCTGTTTTTATGAAAAGGCTGTTTGGATCACTTCCTACTGCAGAGCTATATTAAGTGTCAGTAATGCAATAAAGAGAACATGTGGCAGATTCCTCTTAAAGTGTGTTATAAATGCATGGAGTGAAGTTTCAGAATCCTTTGAACACATATTGGTCTCAAAGGTAGCTATTTCACAAGCATTCCTTTTAATGAATTTCATTCTTAGTCACCCTTTTAAAAACCTTTCTATCACAAGTGATTGCTTATTGGATTCTGCCCCAAAGTCACTTAAAGGTCTTTCTGTCTCTGTTATTGTTAAAGAGAAACTATATCTTTTTGGTGTTCTGTTTCTGAAGACGCACAATCGGTATTAGAAAAGTGACCCGTGAAATCTTTTTACATGTATTTTCTTAAATATGAGTGTTTAAAAAAATAAGCTGGTATCTTTTTTCTTTTTCCTTTTTGTTGTTTTGTTTTTGTTTTAAGTACCACCATTCTATATTATTCTTCTTTTAGTTGAAAGTTGTTCTGGCTCCTTGTATAGAGACCTTGATTCTTCTAGATCGGCTTTGCTACCTTAAAGAACAGGTAAACTGTGTTTTCTTATACATAACAAACGTCTTTATTAAAAACAATTTTCATACTTATATAAAATAAGGTCATTTTACATAAAATGCCAAAATGATTTTCTCCTATTGTCATAGTTTAAAATTCCAGTTTATATCTTTTAAAACATCCAAGTATATGTATGACACATTTTCAACAAAGCTACTTTTAAAAAATAAATATTCTTTTAATTATGTGGCAGTTACTGTACGTAGGCGGTGAATGCATGTTATCCTATATAACGCACAGCAAAAATTTAATGCTGAGAAGACATAAAGCATACTGTGTGCACATTACGTTTTATAAAAGTTTGTCTTTTAGTTACAAGAGTTGCCTTAGTCATTCATAGATTTTTGGACCTGATTACTCTGCAGTAGAAACACATAGTTCTGCTCAATGAAGACATTTGATTTTTCAACCTTGCATGAATGAATAAAATACTACTTTTGATTATATTTAATGTAAATATTCTTTGCAGATTATACTTAACTGTGGCCTAAACAAAGTTTTGTGAGGTGTTTCAATCTTACACATTTGTGGACCCTGCCTAATGTTCCCTGTATAAGTTCTTTACTTTTACAATTTTATCATAACGAGAGCTCTACTTTCTTCTCCTCAGTATGTTACTGGGAACAGATAGATTTATGCATTTGTCCTAATTTATATTTTTATGAATCAGGACAATTTTTCAATAATTTTAATGATACACTTTTTCAGATGACTAGCTAAGTCCAAAAGTTATCCTTGGGTCCCAAGTTGGCAGGTGGCAGAATGAATGCATATTTCACTAGTACTCATTTTCTTTTTAGAAAAATAAATTTTTTTAAATTTTCATTTTATTTGAAAGACATAACAGGACAGTGAAAGACAGACAAACATATGTAACTTACTGATTAACTCTCCAGGTGCCTACAGCATCTCAGGCTGGAAAGGCTGAAGCCAGTGGCCAGGAATTCGATCCTGGTCTCCCATGTCAGTGAGGGAAACTCAACTACTTAGCTCTCACTGCTGCCAGTAGGGTGCATGTTAGCTGGCAGCTGCAATTGAGAGTTAGGTCAGCACTCAAATCCAAACATTCCAGCATGGAATTACAGGTACCACAGCAGCATCTTAAATGTTAGGCCAGACACTCACCCCTCATTTTCCTATTTACAACAATTTCTGTTGACCTAGATACTGTAGTTAGATACTAGGTATTCACAGTGATTCTTATGCTATAATGAAATAATGGAATCATATGAATATCAATTTCAGTATTTTAAATCTCATAAAACTAATGCATATTTATATTACAAATGTTAAATACATAATTTATAAGACAGAAACATCAAAAGTAGCCATAAAGCCATCCCTTGAGATTACCTATTAGATTTTCAGTTTATTTTCTAATACATATAATTTGTACTTTAATTGAGGTCAAATCTTAAGTGCATTTTGCATCTATTTTGTTTCATTTATTTAAAATTCTCACATCTCAATTGGAATATGCTGCAGAGTGTACATGCATCATCAAAAAGAACAAGTTCTTTAATACCCCATTTGTTATTGTCCATATCTAGCTTTTCATGATCACAGTAAATAAAACTTGTAATTCCATTTTGTATGTACATCTCTAATAATTTATTCAACATAAATCTTTGAAGATGAAATTTTACCTAAGAAAGAATACTTTTGCATAACTTTACTTGGTTTTAATAATAGCCTTTGGCTTGACTGATTTTCCCTTTGTTTTTTCAACACATGGTTACATATTGAAATCACCTATCAATCTGCAGGAAGATGTTACGTGGTCTGCGCTTGTGAAGTTGTTTGATCCTGTTGCGTCTCCCAGATGTTATGCCGTTCTTGCCCTGAAGAAGCAGGAGTGATCTAAGTTGAAGCAAATTATTAGGTATATGTTTGTCAGAAGTGTTGCAAAGATTACATTTGTAGGCATTTATGTCGTGCAAATATTTTAAAATAATAACTATGCATTTTAGATAAACAGTGACGTAATGGCTAACAGAAGGCCATATTCCATTTTTCCATTGCACAGGTACACACTAATAAATAAGAACTCATGGAAATATTACAGAGAGTCGACCTGCGTTCCTGAGTTGCTATGGCAGTTGGACATTGTATTCTGGGTTTTCATTCTTGTCCTGTATTTGAGATCTTGATATTTATTACAGTTCACATTTTGACTTTTAATGAATAAAACAGATGAAAGGCACAAATGTAGATAGAATTTAAATTAGCTGTATTTGAAAGTCCTTTGCATTTTTCTATACATTTTGGAAAATTTGTCCACATGACCGGAAGGGAAAATCTACTTCTAAAAGGAAGAACAACCCAGGAACCAGGCCAGCTATTAAAAGTGCTTAATATAAAGCACATTTTGCACCATGCTTTAATCTAATTTGCATCTTATAGTCTCTCCTCTTAAAGAAATATGCATCTTATAAGTGAGAAACTCACTCTAACAATGTATGAGGCTGTTTATCTTTTTAAAACAAGGTGATGGCTTGGCATGTAATAGAAGTATGTTTTATAAAAGGAAATCTTGAGTAAAACAAGAGTACACGGAAGGAAGCCAGCACCCTGTTCCATATGGAGCAAATCCCTTTCCTTAGGAGAATACTTGTGGTTTCTATTGCACATAGAGAAGATAGAAAGCTGGGCTCGAGGGTTCTTCATGCTCACCTACAGAGATTTTCAAACACTTCAAAGATGAAAAAGTAACTTTTATAAAGTTTGAGTATCTCCAGAGCTGAGAAGAGCACTTGTTTTGCTATACATTATAGTACTGACACTCAGTTGGCAGGCAGTATGTACGTGAGTGAGCAGGTACTTTGTACAGCTGTAAAACATGAGGAAGAAAAGTCATAGTAAAATTTTTATTCTGAAAAATTATCCAAAATTGGCCCTTAGGATATGAGAATCCTAATTTCAACATGTATCAGTATAGAGTTATCGCTGTAAAGTACATGCGCAGATGCTACACCCATGCCTTCTTCCCGAGAGACTTTTGAGCAAGCACTTCAGGTAACATGAGTGGATTTCAGAACATTAATGGAGAGTTTATATTACAACTTAATCCCCATTATCTTTTGATTCTTCCTCATTTTTTAATAGGAACATCATCAGTTCTCATTTAAATATCTGCATTTGGTTCACAAAGTGTCTTCCATCAGTTTGTTCCATTCAGAATCCAAACCAGAGTTGGGTTGTGTTTACATTTACTGTGATTCTTAGATTGTTTTTAAAATAGGAGCCTCCATTTTTAAAAATCTCATGCCATTTTTATCCTTTTAATAAATTGGGTGGTAATTCACTCTGTAGAAATTTTCCAATTAAAGGTTTCTCTGCTTATTCCTTTTAGAACTCTTTTTATACATACACCCATCCCACTGTTTCCTACAAACTATTACCTAGATCTACATACCTGATTAGATGGAGGGGTGTGTGTGTGTGTGTGTGTGTGTGTGACTTAAGCAGCTATATTGTTTTTGGCTGTTCTGTAACAGTGGTACTAAGCTTGAAACCTCATCTACCAAGTATAAAATTGCTCATCAATTTTTCTCTAAATGGTTTTAGCAACCATGGACAGTGATTGAAAACAGTAGGAAAAACATTTTTCACACTGATTGAGAATCCTCCAGTTTCAATTTAAAACAGTGTCTATCATAGCTTTGAGAGAACAACTCATAAGGGCCTGTGGTTGTAGCATGAAGCACCGACATAAAAACGCCACAGACACGAGTTATCACTGCAGGAGAACTTTGGTGTGGTGCTGGGACCACCAAGACCACACATACTTCCTGGGGCAACCCCCACCCCACTGTATCGCGGCCCCAGGGCACTAGGAAAGGATTATTCTCAAGCGTTTATGCCTTAAGATTTTACGTTTGGAAGCTGTTACTCTCCTACCTTTTTTCTTTTTTCTTTTTTTTTTTTTCTTTTTGGTGGTGGTTGTTGTCTTTTTGCCTATTTCCCCCTTGTAAACTAGAAATGACTGTCTCATCCCTGTTCCACAATTCTATTTTGGAAGCACATAACGCTTGATGTAGGCTCATGGCTGTGCAAAAATATGATGGTAGAATGAGTGAAAGTTTGAGTGGGGCAGAACAGCTATTGTTTTGTGTGAGAGAAGCACATGCATTATAGGAGCCTAATTATGGAATTTTATAGATTCAATATTTTTGTCCAACATTCATGTATTGAAAATTTTATTCCTAATCTGTGAGTAGGTGGGGCCTTAGGGCGATGCTTAGTTAATATGAGTCCTACCCTCCTGAATGGATCAGTGTGGCTATGAAGAGGTTTACAAGTACAAGTTTACTCTCCTACCCGTCCTCCTTCCATCATGAGAATACACAATAGGAAGACCAACACCACATGTCAACACCTTCATCTTGCACCTTGCTCTCTCCAGAACTGTAAGAGAATAAATTTATGCTCTTCATATGCTTCTGAGTCTCAGCTACAGTGTATAACTAGATGAAATTACTGTGAGAATTAAATGAATTGATGTATATTGTGAGGGCCTCCAAAATATCCCTAGGAGAGTACCGTAACAAAGTAAAACCAGGTTTACAGGTAACACTCTCCTGAGAATCATGATGGTGTCAAAGGGCAAAATCAGGGGAAACAAGCAAAAAAAAAAAAAAAAAGTATTTGATTGGAATGAGGCTCAAAGTAGTAGAACAAAGAATTGAAAGAGAACATGAGGTAATATTTTAGGATTAGAATACACAACAATTCAAGGGTCTCAAAACAAATCTTAATAAGAAAATGGTTGCTCCATACGCAAGCTTCGCCAGGTTGGGAAGACTGTGTGTCCAAGATAAGTTAAAATACTGCAGTCTCCTGAAAAAAAAAAAATAAACAATAAAATTATTTATTGGTTTAGAGTCTTATCTTTCCTAGGCAATGTTTTCCTATAACAAACAAATAAATCAAGCTGACACAGGTGGTTTCATTCCTTAGACTCAATATTTCCATCATGTTCATACACATGGTTAAAGTTCTTAATGTGAAGTCTTCATTCTTGGGCCATAGTCCCTAGTGGGTTTTTTTTTTTTATTAGAGATAGATAGATAGAATGAATTCCCACAAGAGACTCCAATCTCAGTGCTCCTATCAGCCAGCATTGAGCTAGGTCAAAGACAGGCGCCTAGAGCATCAAATGAGATGTCCTTTCTGTCTTGCAAGGTTTATGTTATCAGGGACTGGAATCAGGCCGAGAGCCAGGACTGCGGCCCCGGCATCTCTGAGTTGGGTTATGGGTTTAGCAACTGTCATCCTAATGCATATACCAGTCACATGCCTCTAGGCACATTCACAGCTATATTTGTTAAATGTCCTAAAAGGACAAAACAGGAAATTAATCATATTTACAACATTGATTTTATAGGAAAATGAGAGCTGCAGTAAAAAAAAAATTTTATTGTCATTAAAAATCAGAAATTTTCAACATTTCAGAATCTGAAGACTGATTTTAAACTGGAAACAAATCAAGCCATAGACCAAGAGAAAATTTAAATCTAGGCAATTCATATTAAAATTTCTGAAAGTCAGACACGAGTGGAAGTGTAAAAACTGACCAACAATATCAGCCTGCATTATGAAAAGCTCTCAGTCGGACACTGGACTTCATGGCAGAAACAGCAGACTTGGGCCTAGCAGCTGAAGTCCTCACCTTGAACACACCAGGATCCCATTTTGGTGCCAGTTCTAATCCCGGGCGCTCCACTTCCCATCCAGCTCCCTATTTGTGGCCTGGGAAAGAAGTCAAGGATAGCCCAAAGCCTTGGGAACCTGTACCCACGTGGGAGACCTGGAAGAAGTTCCTGGCTCCTGGCTTCGGATTGGCACAGCACCGGCCGTTGCAGTTACTTGGGGAGTGAATCATCGGATGGAAGATCTTCCTCGCTATCTCTCCTCCTCTCTGTATATATGACTTTCCAATATAAAAAAATAAATCTTAAAAAAAAAAAGCAGACTCAAGCAGTGCTAAAGGAAAACGTGGAATTTCATGTTCAGTGAAATGATTTCTCAATAATTAAGCTGAAATAAAGAAGGTTTCAGATAAATAACAGTACCTTTAACGGCATTTCGTTATTAAAGTGAATAAAAATGAATGTTGTTCAAGCAAGGAAGGAAATTACTTATGGTAGAAGATTGTGTAATACAGAGGAAAAGAGGCCCGAAAATACGTTAAATTATGGGTAATTCATTTGAACATTTACAAAAGGCAGTAATAACAATAGTAACACAGAGCAAGTTCCTCAGAATTGACAATGCAGGCATCTGACTGAACTCGCACATTAGGTAAAAGATAACAAAAGAATGATTTAAAAGGGACAAAAGGGGAACTAGTAAAAATATTCTATTGTGGATTGAGGCTGCCTGCTGCGGTGGCATTGTCAACCCATCTCGAGTGTGCAGGAATCCTTGAGGTGTGTGACCCAGAATCCTTGAGGTGTGTGACCCAGAACAGGCGACCCTGCTTTGCTGTCTTGGGATTCAAGTCCTGATTTTCTTTCTCATCCCTTCACAAAGGACAACAGAAGAAAGAAAAGGAAAGAGAACTGACAGGACTTACAAAAAGTGAAACCAAGAAATTGATAGACTTCATTTAAAACAAACACCATATCAGTGTCCAAGTAGAATATATATAATATTTTAATTAATATAAAAAAAGTTTTCTTAAAGATAAGAGGTCTCAGGATGGAAAGTTTTTCAATTTCCCTGGATGATATAGTAATTCTAATGATATGCATTCATTTGAAAATATAATGATGACATATATAAGGAACTAATACAACCACAAAATATATATATATATAAATACACAGTTATGAGGTTGTATACGTGCACCGATAGATTAAAGCAAATAAATGAAGATACAAAATTTGCATGATGTGTTACATAATCGACCTAATGAATATACCTGTACCAAGCTACCACTGTAAACATAGTTTTACAAGCATACTTTTAATTGTAATGTTTTTCTAAAGATTTATCTTATTTTTAGTTGAAAGGCTGAGTTACAGAGAAAGGAGGTCATCACTGGTTCACTTCGCAAATGGCCCCAATAGCTAGAGTTGAGTAGGAGCTAAGAGCTTCCTTGGGGTCTTCCATGGGGCAGAGGCCCAGGAACTTGAGCCATCCTTCACTGCCTTCCCAGGCCACTAGCAGTAAGCTGGATCAGAAGGGAGCAGTCAGGACGCCAACCCACACCGCTGCAGGATGTGGGGAGCTGAAGGCAGAGGCTCTATTACTCCAAGGCTCCTGCCCCAGCATTTTTGAAATGTATTTTATTTAAAGGGTCTGAAATCATGTTTCTACTGTCCCTGACTACAACATGCTTAAGCCAAGGAAAAAAATATTCTAAAGATAATTTAAAAAGAAGAAAACAAAGCTGTGTGCTTTAAATTTTAGAACTACACAGCAAAATAGCTTTTGGGTCAAATCGCTATGGAAACCAGAAAACATTTTTAAGTAAATAAATTTGAAACAAATTGCAATGAAAATAATTACAACACAAAACCTGTGGGATAAGCTAAAATTTTGCAGAAGGGAAAATATTAGCTTCAAGCGTGAATATATTAGAAAACAAGAATACAGGAAATCAAGAGATGAATAGTGAAGCAAAGACACAAAGAGGCAGTTAAGACATCAAAAACTTTGTTAGATATCTGTCGTGCTGCAAAATAAAGTTTGAGGATTGAAGCATTAATCTTTATGAGTTTCTGATTTAGCCATTGAAACACATTGTAGATATATATATATAATATTTAATGCTTAAATAATGTTTTTTGCACAGAGGAAAAGCAAGTTGCTACATCAATGCATAATTCTGAAACCATTCACATCTGACCTATTCATGTTATGTGTTCACTAAAATGGCTTGTTTTCATTGAAAAGGGCTGTTTAAGAAATAATCTGTTGTGTGAAATATGTACTGTGGTTAACCTGTAACCAAGGGGACTCCAGCCCCCTAAACCTCCTCAGATGGCTCGTACTTGGCCAGCAATGCTACTGTCTGTGCGCCTGAGAATTTATTAGTTGATGTATTTATCTCAGTGGATTGCCTCTTCAATTTTGCAGATGTTCTGTCAGTGGAAGGATTTTTTAAAAAAAAATTTTTTTGCTGTTTTTACTAGAAGTTTCCAACGCACAGTCCAGCCTAAGAGAATTAACAAATTTTAACACAGAACAAAGTAGCATGCATTTAAACCTCATGGGAGGAAACACCTTTAACTTAGAGTAAGACAGTTATGATTGAACACGCTGAATTTTAGAAAAATACAAGAAATATGCAGATTCCAGCCCAAAATTTACCACATACCTTCCATTCAAACAACATGGGATTTTTGTATGCCTTCGCTAATCATGTCAAATTGAATGTACATGCATTCTGAGTTAGCTGCCCTCCCAGGAAAGAAGCCACAGACTTAAGAACACTTGATCTGAATGGTGGTTTTCCATCAGGCAAAGTGAAGTCAGATAATGAACATCGGGGGAACGATAAAACAGTATCCAACAACAGACATTTCTGATGCTCTGGAAGCTTCCGGATATTTCTAATTTTAGTAGACAATATAACTCTGTGTGAGTGAACCTCTGTCAATAAAGTCATGAAGCAGATTTTAAATCACAAAGAAAAGTATTGTTGCCCTATTCCCACTTTAACTCAAAAGGACAAAACTAAAACTAACCTGGAGACTAAAGATGGTTTATTTGCAGCATATAAGACACTGCACGTTGTGTGTGTGTGTGTGTAAGCAGACAAGGCCCTTAAAGGAGTTCACATTTCCGTTTACATGACAGCTTGTATTGGGTGTAGGAGTTTCAGGAAGCCAGCTGTTCTTCAATAGCATGCTATAGTGTGCTGAAGAAAGATTTTCTAACTCGATCTTTAAAGTTGTAGAATTGTCAGCTTTCACAAGGTAATGTATCCCTTAGGTAAGTTTTTTTCTCTCACAGTAAATAATATTTATATTACCATTACTTTGAAATAGTTGAAGAAATGTATTTCTATCTAGATTTGTAGCATAATTTTGACATCTTTTCTAAATGCCATTATTATTACTGTTTTGTTTCTACAAAATTGGTTATAAATGCTTAGAGGAGAAAGGATGTCATTAAAATTGTTGCCATTAGGGCTCAGTGTGGTAGCCTAGTGGCTAAAGTCCTCACCTTGCATGCCTATATGGCCACCGGTTCTAATCCTGGCTGCTCCACTTTCCTTCCAACTGCCTGCTTGTCACCTGGGAAAGCAGTAGAGTATGATCCAAAGCTTTCGGACCCTGCACCCTCATGGGAGACTCAGAAAAAGCTCCTGGCTTGTGGCTTCAGATAGGCTCAGCTCCGGCCATTGCAGCTACTTGGGAAGTGAGCCAACAAATGGAAGATCTTTCTCTCTGACTCTCCTTCACTCTGTAAATATGACTTACCAGTAAAAAAAAAAAAAAAAATCTTAAAAAAAATAAAAATAGGGGTCCGGCAGCGTGGCATAGCAGCTAAAGTCCTCGCCTTTCACGTGCCAGGATCCCATATGGGCGCTGGTTCTAATCCCGGCAGCTTCACTTCCCATCC
This sequence comes from Ochotona curzoniae, assembly GCF_017591425.1. Classification (NCBI taxonomy): domain Eukaryota; kingdom Metazoa; phylum Chordata; class Mammalia; order Lagomorpha; family Ochotonidae; genus Ochotona; species Ochotona curzoniae. The sequence goes on along the minus strand of NW_024464920.1, from coordinate 19,270,992 downwards.
AGCTCCCTGCCTTTGGCCTGGGGAAGCAGTGGAGGACGGCCCAAAACCTTGGGACCCTGCACCCATGTGGGAGACCCGGAAGAGGTTCCTGGTTCCCGGCTTTGGATGGGCGTAGCACCGGTTCTTGCAGTCACTTGGTGAGTGAATCAGCAGACAGAAGATCTTCCTCTTTGTCTCTCCTCCTCTCTGTATATCTGACTTTGTAATAAAAATAAATGAAAAATCTTAAAAAAAAAATAAAAATAAGATTGTTACCATTAGTATCTTAACTCCTACATTTAAGACCTGGAAGGAAAAAACCTCTATAACTTTAATTTATTGTGAAAATTAAAGCTTTATCACTGGGTTTAGTTTAGGTAACTAAAGAAATGCTGTCGAATTCTGAAGGTCATAATAGCATTGTAGAGTTAGTTCTTAAACACGTATAATGAACATTTTAATTTTTAGATCCTAACTTCCCTGCAAGAGGCAAATGCATAAGAATGATGAGATGGCTGTTGAGACCAAAACACAAATGAAATCTTGGAAAGAGAGGAAAGAAGCAACTCCACAGTTTTTCAAAAAACAGACTACATGTCAAGGATCAAGTAAAACGCAACCAAATCAGGCAACGTCTCATCCAATATCTGTGAGTTCTGTACCTGTTGCAGTTTCATGCTTACCTCAATCCTCAGATAAACTAACTTAATGGTATGCATTAGAGATGTGCCCATTAATATAAAAATAACATACATCCAGACCCAGACAGGAAGCAGAAATAATACCAGCATTGCATCCAATCCCTTACCTGGATCTGCATATCAACTTCTCTTTTGTTCTTTTCTGCAGCTTTGTAGTTTCCAAACTTTGATAGGCCAAAGAATTAAGGCATAGAGCTACATTCAAGGCAAAACAAAAATATGTAAATGTACTTTCTATAGAAACATGTTCTCCTAGAAGATAATTTTTTTTTAAATTTCAGTTCACTGTTCAGACTTGAAAAGAAGTGATATAGCAATCCCATTCATTCCAAATAATGTGTTTTACCATTTGAGAGCTCTCATACTTAGTATTTTTTACGAACTTTTTATCTTCAAATCAGAAAATCTATACTTGTAAACTCTTCCACCTCCCCCACTCCTCCCCAGGCGCTATTCCGTATTGTAACTGTGAATTAAATTTTGCATTTTTCCATTGACTAGGGAAAGGATATTGAGTAGCTTTTTATCTACTTATTGACCATTTAACTATCCATTCTGACCTTTCTATTTCTGTTTCTCTTCTTCTATTTTTGTATTTTCATTTATTTAGTTTTATCTAAAAGGCAAAACGACAAGCAAGACAAGAGACACAGATCTTGCATCCACGGGCTCATTCTCTGAAGTCCCACGATAGCGGTGCGTGGCCAGGCCAAAATAAGAAATCCCAATTCCATCCACTATTCCCAGGGTAGAAAACCAAGTACTTGAGCCTTCACAACGGCCCTCTAGGGTGAACATTAGCAGAAAGTGGGATGGGAGGAAGAGCCAGGACTGAAACCCTGACACTTCATTATGGAACACAGATGTTCTACATCTAATCCACTGCATTAAGCAACCAGCCACTGCTTTTCTATGTTTAACTTCTTTAACCTTTTGTTATTGAATTATAATTTTGATATACTCTAGAATATTTTTCTTAATATATGACCAACCAATAATTTCTGTGGATTATCTTTTCAGTGCCAACACTTTTTATTTTCAAATACAACTTACCTGTTTTGTTGGTATGCTTTTGGTGTCATATCTAAAAATGTTTCTAACTCAAAGTCTTTCAGACTTGGCCCTATGTTTTCTGATAGAGATTTTATCATTTTATCTCAAGTTGATGTCTATGATAAATTTTGAGTTAATTTTATCTGTGGTGTGAATAAAGTATTTCAGCTTCGTTTTCTTGCTTGTAGAGAACTAGTTGTTCCAGTATCATTACTTGCAAGGTTTTTCTTTCAGCAGTAAACTGTGTTGGCCATGTATTGGAATTAGATTAAATAATTTGAAGTCTGCTCTTCAAATTTATTGAAATATATTATTAAATTATACTGTGTTATTAGTATAAGCATAGATATACAGATCAACAAAATGGAACTGAGGGTCCAAATATATTTGCCTTTAATTTTCTTATAATTACATGATAAATTACAGATTTTTACTATTTAAAAATAAATTTCAGCTTGAAGCTTAACTTAATTAACTTAATGTTAATTCTAACTTAGGAAAATCAAATTAAATCAAGATTTCTGCTCAAAATATAATAATTTACTTATTTGTTTATGTTTATATTGGGAAACAGATTTACAGAGAGGAGAGATAGAGAGAAAGATCTTCTGTCTGCTGGCTCACTAAGTGGCTACAATAGCCAGAGCTGAGCCTATCCAAATCCAGAAGCCAGAAGTTTCTTCCGGATCTCCCACAAGATCCCAAGGCTTGAACACATCCTCTGCTGCCTTCCCACATGACAAGCATAGAGCTGGATAGAAAGTGGAGTAGTTGGGATATGAACCAGCAGGCATATGGGTTCATGGAACATGCAAGGCCAGGATTTAGCTACTGAGCTGGGCCCATAATCTTAATTTTTTAAAGAAATACAAAGTTACTAAAAATAAATTTAAATAATTATGAATTAATCATACAAAATATTTGGTATTTTATATATATTATAAACTTATTCCTGTGTTATATATATTGCATATTATGTTAAATGATATAAATGTCACCACAATTATCAGTGATGGACTTTTAGAGAGATACATTTTATAAATGAAATTTCAAAACTTTCAAAGCAGACTTTCAAAAGCACTCAACAAATGTCCACATGTCGAAATGTTAAAGCAATACATTTATTTGTTTTAAAAAGCATCAGACCCAGCACCGTAGCCTAGCAGCTAAAGTCCTTGCCTTCCACGTGCCAGGATCCCATATGGGAGCCGGTTCTAATTCTGACCGCTCCACTTCCCATCCAGCTCTCTGCCTGTGGCCTGGGAAAGCAGTGGAGGACAGCCCAAAGTCTTGGGATCCTGTATCCATGTGGGAGACCCGGAAAGAAGTTCCTGGTTCCCAATGAGCGCAGCACCAGCCGTTGTGCTCACTTGCGAGTGAATCAATGGACGGAGGATCTTCCTCTCTAACTTTCCTCCTCTCTGTATATCTGACTTCGTAATAAAAATCTTAAAAAAAAAAAAAAGATTGTAAGATACAAAAAAAAAAAAATGCAGGGAACACCTAACCCCTGAGTTTGTTTTTAGAAGCCCAAAATGCCACTACTCCTATGGTGTTCACTTCCTACCCTTAATGTGTTCCCTCTTAACCTTTTCAGACTCCACTCTATTTGTTCCATTGTGGGCTCTAACCTTATGCCTCTTTCAGTCTACACATTTGCCAAGGAATATGGCTATATACTTTCCCTTCTACTTCTGTACAGGTGATGCTTAGATCTTAATTTTTACAGTAAATATCTCCCCGAATCTCTCCTGAACTCCAGTTCTGCTCATTCAGCTGCCTTGTGTATGCTAACACTCTGCCGTGACATTTTACTAGCTCCCCAAATCAGCATGTCTACAATGAAACTTTGCTGTCCAGACTTTCTTTAACACTGCTATTCAGTGAAGGAAACTTTCTGTTGGAAAACAAAATTCATTCTTTATTTTTTTAATGTTTCTCCTTCGAAGCATTTAATCACTCAGTCATGTTCATTCAAACCTCTGACATTTCCTTTGACTGCCTTTACTCTTCAGTCCTACTGCTACTGTGAGTTCAGGTCAGCCAAACCATCTTTTCAGTGTCCCCTGATTCTGCTCGAACTCTTCTGTGGCCTTCCCATTTTCTTGTACAAACGCCCATACCCTCCTTGATGCTTCCACTGGCTACTTCATTGACTCAGTCATTTACTGCACTCTGCATAGCGCAGGGTTTCAAATTATCCAGACTTTTTGTGACTCCCACAGCGTCTCACGTTTTGCCTTCATCTGGACTTTGCTCTTTCCAATCCCTCCTCCAGCAAGGCTGACTTCCTCTTCTCTCCCTGTCAACACTTTCCAGTGCTGCCCTTCAGTATTTATGATCCTGCTCCACCTCTAATCATCTATTTTTTATTGTGTCTCAACTGTACTTTGTACACATGCCTGTGACAGCATCAACAGCACTTCATTGTGTTTAATTTTAAAACATGTATATTCTCCTATTCAATCTGGAGGGACAGGAAATATATCATTTTAACTGTTTGTCTTGTGGCCTCCAAGTGAAAGCACTCAGGATTGGCTTTGGAGGAAAGGGAGGAAATGAACACGTTGATCCTCCTCGGGGAGAAAAGCCAAGCCTATCCTCTAAGTGGAAGCAGAACAAAACAATGTCAGGTAAGTGAAGTTATGCGCTTCTGAGACCATCATTTAAAGTGCTACCCTCCTGGGGTAGCTTTTTGGCACTGTGGTTAAGAAGCCACCAGGGACGCCTGCATCCATGTCAGAGTGCCTGGCTCAAGGCCTAGTCTGCTCCCAATTCAGCTTCCTGCCAGTGTGCACTCCTGGAAGGCAGTGGTGATGACACAAGCACTTGGGTCCCTGGCCCAGCCCCAGCCATTGTGGCCGTTTGGGAGTGAACCAGTGAATAGAAAATCTCTCTCTCTCTCTGTCTGTCTCTCTCTCTGAAACTCTGCCTTTTGAATAATTAAATTTTAAACAAATGAATGAATTCAGATAATGTCACTAAATATATTTATGCTCAGACATATTCTTATACTAGCTGTTCTATAACTTGAAATAATGAAAAAGGATGGTTGTAAAATCGCATTTGTTGATATTTAAACTTTTATTTTTCTATCTCTAGAATCTTTGATAAGAGCGAGAGCGTAAATTATTTCCTTGGCACCAGAAAAACTTACTACTAAGTCAGTTTCAATTTCCTTAGATTAATTGCTTTTATAAAAATTCAAATTGAAATTCTCATTAAACAAAATATTATGATAAGCATATAAACATGAGACCAAATAATTTCTTTGACAGGTTTTTAAAGAATATGTGACATGTTTTCATTTATGAGAACTTACAATGTATAATCAACAAAACCAAAGGAAATAAAAATGTACACTCTATCCCTCTCACATAATGGCAATGTTCCTCAAGATTTTTTTCTCTGGCCTTTCTTCACAATTTATTTAATTGTTGCCAAACTTTATATTAATCCAAATGTTTAATTACTGATAATGTGAGAGTGAGACTTGAGTGAACAGAAACCATTCTGAATGACATGTACCCTGAATGACAGACAAGGGGGACAAACTGAATTGTTCAGAGATTAAGTCTTTTAACAAATATCTGCTTTTTTGCAACATATAAGCTTTAAATTCTAAAATGTGATTGATTATAAGTTGAGATGAGAATGATATAAAAAATGAAGTGTTGTCCAGGATTATGACATTAAGTTCCAATTTTTCCAGTTTCACAAAAATGAACAGGCCTACAAGCAAATCCATCTCTTGAGTCAGGTTTTTCTTTGTTATTGCATGGTGACAAATTAAGTGTACCAAGAAATTAGAATTCAACATCCCTTCCGTTGCTCCATATAACAATGCTTGTTGGAATAATGCCAAGAGCCATGGAGTTTAAAAATTAATGACTTACTGTATCAAGAGAAAATGCTCCCTAACACAGCTGCAGCCCTGCTCGTCTCTCACCCCTGTGCACCAGGTTGCTCCTGCTAAACTTTGTTCAGTGCAGCCTTTCTTCTGGAACCCTCAAAGCTAATAGCCTCAGTTCATCTGTATTAAGAAACAGCGTTGTGATCATCTAGTTAACAGAGCTGAAGACCTTCTGATGTCATCTGGCCTGGAGACATAAAACATACTGAACTCTGCCACGTTTTCCTAATGGAAACTCAGAGCCTCTAAACACCCCATGACAAAACGACACTGACACCCATCCCATGCTTTGTTTACCTGTGGGTCTGTTCAACCTCCAGGAAGTTTCCTCTTCTGGCTTATTGACAGAATGCCATCACCATTGGGATTGCAGGGTTTTTTTGGAATGGGTTCATATGCCAGCACCCTGGCACTAAATTGGCAGCAGGAATGAGGGACTTGGTCTGCTCTTAGGATGATAAGAAGTGATGAAAAAGAATCATCACCCTGACTTATACCTCCTGCACCATTTCTTTCTTTCTTTTCTTTTTTTTTTTAAGATTTGTTTATTTTATTGGAAAGTCAGATATACAGAGAGGAGAAAAGACAGAGATGAGGATCTTGCATCCACTATCACTCCCCAAGTGACTGCAGTGGCCAGAGCTGAGCTGATCTGAAGCCAGGAGACGGGAGCTTCTTCCGGGTCTAATACGTGGACTCAGGGCCAAGGCTTTGGGCCATCCTTGACTGCTTTTCCAGGCCACAAGCAGGGAGCTGAATGAGGAGCAGGGCTGCCAGGATTAGAAACAGTGCTCATATGGGATCCTGGGCGTGCAAGCTTTAGCCACTAGGCTAGCGTGCTGGATCCCATTTATTTCTATATAGAACATGCCAGTTGAATCGGTTTGTTCTAAAACTATTTTTAAGATCTCCTCACATCAAAATGTTTTCAAGCACAACTCTAAAGTCACATTTCATATATTCCACCATTATTTTCTGTCATTGAGACCCATCAAGTTTCCTACGGATTATTCCATACCTACTCAGAAAACAAAAACATTTTCTGCATCACTTCTCCCCAGAAGTTCTCCATCATGATTTAGATCTCAGTGATAGCCAACTATTGCCAGCTTATTTCAGAATGATTTTCTTTTCCTTGTGCATTTTGTTTACTCTAGTTCAGTATTGTTTGCATTTTTAAAAACAAATCTTTTTAGTTTTTTTGTCTTTTTGTCCTTGTTGCATTGGAGTTGTGGACTACTGTGAGCTCTACATCCTGGCTGAAAAATGATCTGTTTATTTCAAGATGCTGACACACCACCCCATCAGTACAACTCATCATTGCTGCTCTTCTGTGCAGCAAAAACCAAACCTATTGCAATGCGACCTTTCGTTGAAGGAATAGGACTCAGCAATGAGGTTGTGTTACAGAGTGAAAGCATCGTCTCGAGTGGTATACATTTGAAGATACTACAGAACCACAAAACTCGTTTTAAACACCTCAGGGTTGCAACAAGCATTGTGGGCCATTCATATCCCATATGAGCATACCTGGACTTGAGTCTGCCTCTGCTTGTGATCTAGCTTCCTGGAAATGCATACCGAGTGCGAGTCCCAGATGATGTTCTGGCCTGGCTCACCCTGTCCTTGAAGTCATGTTCATAGTGATCCAGGAGATGGATGACTTCTCTCTCACTTTGCCTTTTAAATAAATACAACATAAACATTGGAAAAAGTCAATTCACATACCTCAAAAATGAAAGTTAAAAATACGGGAAATTCATAAGTTAGTATATGTATGTATGTATTGCATAAATGAAAATATTATAAATATCTTTTCACAATTTCAGAATCTATTTGAGAGACATGGTACCCATCCAGTGCTTCATTCTCCAAGTTCCCACAAGAGCAAGGGCTGCAATGGGCCAAAGCTGGGATGTACAAACGCACTCCAGGTCTCCCATTGGGTGACAGGAGCTGTACTACAGGAATCACAATTTGAATTTATTTCCATTCATAAAAATGGAAGTTGAGGAAGTCATTTTGTGCTCCTCCCTTAGGAGAGGCCCCTAGTTCCAAAGCACCCCCATTAAGTATCACTATTCTTGAAGAAAGCCCAGGTTCCAGCCCCAGGAGCTGTGGGATTTCTCCATCCTGGTCCATTGTGCGAGGGCCCAAAGGAGCAACTATTGAAGGCACAGCGATGCAAATGTTGAGCAAGTGACACTGGGAATAACGGCATGAAGAGTTTTCAAGGCGCACTGTTCCAAAGCATGCCCGGCAGGGAAGTGGAATGTGTGGAAACAGGAGCATGCTTGGAAAGGGATTCTCAATGCCTGGCTTGAATTCCAGGTGAGGTGACTGAGCAGACACTTGGGTGTTAATCCCACTCCTACCTGAAGAGATGCTTCAGGCTTCCTGAGTTCTCAGTGGGCCAGGGATGTTAGATATGATGTCAGAGCGGTGGGCCAAACAGGTGCCCAGTGTCCCAAGACAGTTTCCTATATGTCTAGGGGGTCCTGACCTTCCTCCTACTGTCCAAAACATGCTCAGGTATAATAGATGGAGAACAGCTCCTTTTCTCTTATTCAGCTACTGCAGGAGTCATGGGTTGTAGGCATGGCTCCCTGGTTCTCCTTACCTGGACTGCTGCCATGATCCTGAATTATAACCCTCACCATGTCCAGGATTGGCTCCAACTGACATTCTCCCTTTTGGAGACATTCAGTGATCAGCTCCATATCTATTGTCATCGGACGCTGTGAGGGGAAGGTGCTTTGGGAAGAGAGGAGACAAACATCAGGGTGATTTTTAGTCAATGATTCCGGGAGGGTCAGTTCCAAGGCCCAGGGATAGGCATGCCATGCGACTTAAGCACAAATCACTTCAGAGGGAGTCATGTACGTGGATAGTCACAGAGGTGAGTAATCCTGCAGGCAGGAGCCACACAGGTGCATTGGATTTTTGAGTCCTTGCCAACTGACAAGCCTTCACCCTGGAGTCTTATGTCCCCCAATTGGTCGCTGTGAAACTACTTTCTTGACTCTGATCTGGCAGGAAATTGTGATTCCAGAATTCATGATCTAAGGCTCACCTCTCTCCCTGACTGGCACACCTGTGAGAAAAAGGCCCTTTGCGAAATGGCAAATGTGTTGGGCCCCATAGCTTTTCCAGTTTTTGAAACCTACACATCAGAACTTTCCTTTTTAATTATGTATCCCGGAGCACCGTTGCTTTGGCAAACTTCCTCTTTCGATGCTGTGCTCATCTCAGGGGGATGAACAGTTGCTGTGCCTTTATCATTTGACATTTCTATGTACCAGGAACAGGAGAAAAGTCAAACAAAAATTGAAATCTATTCACCCTGAAAATACCTAATGGAAAAAAAAGAAAAGCTCAAAGCCCATTCCACTTGCCTGACTGTATAGTCATCCACCATCCATAAGAGCATTTTGGTTGGCACAACCTTCCCTCCTTCCCAATGGCATGATCAATGTTACCTGGCTCTAGTCCAGAGATCCACCTGGGGAGGTTTCCCTCAGTTAGGTTCCAGATAGGGTCAGAGGTTTGATAGAGGTATGTGGGCCATCCCTAATTCCTACAGAAGTGGAAGGTCATGATAAAGGCGTGAGAGCTGATCCTCAGGAAACCAGTCCATTGATAGAAAACTTTTTGCAACAGCGAGCTCTCCCTGGGTAGAAATTCAAACTCTAAGGAACATCCTTTTGATAACAGAGTGAATACCAGCCATGCAAGAAAAAGTCTTGGAGGCAGCTGACCCACAGGTGTCAGTCATCCTGACACAGTTATGGAAGACAATTGTGGCTTACAATTAGGGGGTTAACATAGCAAATAATGTAGGGGAATTAGAAGAATATGATACCATAAGCAAGCAAGAGTCAGAAATTCCCCAGTCTGGAGGACCTGTGGCAAAATAGAGACCGAACAAGAATTAAAAAAAAAAAAAAAAAGCCACCTCTCCCTGCCTCTCAAAGAGATCAGAGTAAATTTCATTGGACCCAGGGGGAGCCAGGGGATTATAAGACCTTTCTGTTTCTAGTGGAAACTCTAAGGTGGACTGTGTCAGCCAATGGACTTGGAAGGATTTCCTCAACCTTGGAGCAATGAAATCAGCAGCCTATCAGAACTATCAAAACCAGTTAAGCAGTATCCTCGGATCATGCTCCACGTTGGGGACCCCGGGGTGACCTCAATAATATTAGGTTTCTGGGAACAGCCCCTTCTCCCTCTCTCCCCACTATCCCCAGGTACAGGAAGCAAAAAGAAGATTGCAGTTGTCTCATCCTTGACCCTCCCCACCCTAATTGGTGACATGGGCATGCATCCTCCTTAACTTCGTAAACATCATCAAAAATCAAATGAATTTATTGGGCCTGGCATCATAGCCTAGCAGCTAAAGTCTTAGTCTTAAACACACTGGGATCCCAGCTCCGGTTCTAATCCCGGCAACCCTGCTTCCTATCAAGCTCCCTGCTTGTGGCCTGGGAAAGCAGTTGAGGATGGCCCAAAGCCTTGGGACCCTGCACCAGTGTGGGAGACCCAAGAGAGCTCCTGGCTCTGGGCTTCGGATCAGCGCAGCACCGGCCATTGCTGTCACTTGGAGAGTGAATCATCAGACAGAAGATATTTCTCTGTCTCTCCTCCTCTCTGTATATATGTGACTTTGCAATAAAAATAAATAAATCTTTAAAATAAAATAAAATGAGTTTGTTATAAAAAAATGACATTTCTATCTCAGAGGGTCTGGAAAACCTTTGAAAACTGTGAAAGTTGGTTGTCAGTCTTGATACTAATCCCTCTCTAGTGGTAGACATTACCTTTAACATTTGTAGCAGCCAAAATGTGAAAACAAACCAAGTCAATGTAGGTAACTCGTTTGGATTTCGTTCTGCTGTTTACTTCAGGTGACCAGTGAAGATGGTCAGAGCTGCACAAGTGAGTGACCCTCACCCCCAGGGAGCCTGCCATGTCAGCACTTCGTGGGGCTACGTTGGCACCTGCAGATCATACTGCACACTGGAGGGACACTGTCAACGTGAGTGTCCACACATTCCCCATTAATTTTGTACCTGACATTTTTGTGTTTCAAGTTTTGAACGAATGTTTTTCATGATCTACCAGGATCCTATGTTATATTTGGTGCTTTATAAACTTTTTATGATTGACATTTTGTAAAATTCTACGTTTTCAGTTCAGGGTCCTTTTGTGATTCTATGCAAGCACTTAATGCAAGAGTTTTTCTGAGAATTGCTTCTAAGTGCCAAAGTGAACTTATAGGCAAGCCTCTGAAAGCAACTTATGTCTTATTTATAGCATTATATAGTAAAGCAACTGGTAATATTCAAAATAATGTTGCTTTGTGCAAAGTCCAAGAACTCCAACCAGAACACAAAAATGTAAAATTTGATAATATATTTTGATTGGTTTGGAAATTTCATTTAGGGCACCATGTTTTAATAGATGCTCATGGAAAATATTTTAAATAATGCTTTGTAAAACCTTGTTTTCTATGGAAGCTGAAAGTTCTCTAGGTAGATTTCTAGTAAAACTCGGGAAAATTTAAATACTATTTCAGGTTGTCAGAACAAAAATTGCTTTTAGTTATTGTATTAGTTATTTATCACTGAAATTTACAGTACCTCTTATATTGTAGTTTTAATACTTCAAAAAATACACTTGCATTTTCATAATTTATCCTTTTCTTTACTCTGTATCCTGAGCACTTTCAAATTTTCAAAAAGGCCCTATTGGAGAGCAATCAGTGAAGATACATGAGGGCTTGTCTTCAATGAAACAAACATTATATGGTAGAAGATTCCATATGGGAATGGATGGCTCCATTTAGAAAACACAACGATATTCCTGGAAAAGCTACAAAATTTGTATTTCAGGTAAGGAAAAGCACTTTACATGTTGCTGGCATAAAGAAAGATTGTCTATCTAAAGCAGATATTTCTTATAATAAGCATAAGGAGGGCATTAGCCTTGATCATGCCGTAACTATCTTCCAGGTAAGACGCCAGCTTCTGAAAGTAACTCTCATCAGTTCACAATGACTGCAAAGCTTGGCATTAGTTCAAGGGATAGCTATGATTCTGATTAAAGGTCTGCGCCTGGAGAACCATATGGAAGACTTGGAATTAAGATGATTTAGCCCAAATTGGAAACCACTAAGGCTTGGGTCACACAGTGGTCACCCATTGTCTTATTTTGTTTGGCCCAGACAGTGATTTTTCTTTGTTTTCAATGTCTGAATTTATTGCTGACTTCTTACATATTGGGAGATTATACTACTAAGATCTTAGTAGTAAGACTTTATTCTCTCCTTTATACCTGTCAGTAAGAATGTAGAGATGAACAGCAGGCCAGTTTTCCATGAGGACATGGTCATCCCTCTCAAATGGTTCCTATAAAACTCAATGGTTCCTGCGCCCGGCTCGGTGGCGCAAGTGGTTAAGGTCCTCACCTTGCACGCCCGGGATCCCATATGGGCGCCGGTTCTATCCCGGCAGCCCCGCTTCCCACCCGGCTCCCTGCCTGTGGCCCGGGAAAGCAGTCAAGGACGGCCCAAAAGCCTTGGGACCTGCACCCACGTGGGAGACCCGGAAGAGGCTCCTGGCTTCGGATCGGCATAGCATCGGCCATTGCGCTCACTTGGGGAGTGAATCATCGGATGGAAGATCTTCCTCTCTGTCTCTCCTCTCTGTATATCCGCCTTTCCAATAAAAAATAATAAGAATAAATCAGAATAAATCTTTAAAAAAAAAAACCTCAATGGTTCCTTTGCTTGGCAACTGCCAGTGATCATAAGATGACTCCATGCAAGTGCTGCCGTACAGTGAAGGCGCTCAGTTTCTGAAGAAGGAAAAGAGGTGGAGCTTTGGGTGAGTTGTGTTCTTTACTCATTCCCAACAGATCCTGAAAACATTCGACTCAGTAACAATGTACAATTTGATCAAGGATTGTGCCCTTCTCTTCCAATTCCCATTTGGAATTGAGGTACAAATTCTAACATGTAGGCTTTTTTAACTCTTTCATTACTGTTACCTTATTGTTTAAGTCTTAGAGGTTTTAAGCATAGAATATGGTCCACTGTCTTGTGTCAAATTCCCATTAGGCTAGTAACAAATTATGTGACCTTCAGCAAGTAACTTAGCCTCCCTGTGTCCTGTATGGGTCTAATAATGTAGCCACATCATAGAATGGTGGGCATTGCATGAGTTCATGCACAGAAATCCCTGAAAATAATGCCTGTGTAACTGGATGCACATTAGCAACAATCAGGAATTATAGGCAGAGTCAGAACTCCATCCAAGGCACACCAATAAGAAATGGATTCTCCAAGGTGAAACCCTAGCCTCTGTGCCAAACATACCCACTCAGAAATAATTTTTAAACAGAAAAAAATGTAAGTGCAAAGTGGAAGCAAAAAAAAATCAAATAACTTTCACAGTCTATTTGGGTCCAGAATCCATTTCCCTGAGAAAGATGTCTACTTTGAAGCAAGACTCTAGGAGAGCCAAGTGGAAAGATTTCATTTGTGCTGTGAAGCTGATACAAAGTCTATACATTACCATCTTCTTCTTTAGTCAAGCTGGCAGTCCAAGAGGGTTTGACGTGAGATTACATGCGATGAATGTCATTCTGGTCAGGCAGAACTCTGGTTTTGAATAAGCCTCTCTTTTGATGAAAGTCAGGAAGAGACAATTCATTCAAGTTTTTTATTTTCAATACACAGAATATCATTTTATTGGAAAGTCTATAGTCTGTTCTATTACAGAAAGTTTCTTGGAAAAGCCATCTATCTAAATGATTGCTGGTTATATAGCTCCAGTTAGGCTTCCAGTTTACCTATTATCTGTACATCGATGGACTTTGTCAGAATTGTGAAAAATGCTATTTTCAAATGCTTATCTAAATTATTCTGTCTCATTTGAGCACAGCTGTCATTTCCGTGTAATTACATTTGAGCATTACATAAGTGATGCTTTCTTAAGAGAGAAAAACAAGTGGCTCTAATAATCACTGTAAGTAGCCCCAAATTAAATGTCTTCTAGTTGAAAATGAAACATTCAAGACAAAAGTGGGAACCTCATTGCAATAATAGATTGCAAAACTACCTCTTTGTTCACTCATCATTTAGTCAGGATTCGCTGGCATGCAGAGACCAGAATCTTTAATGCTTTTTAACTAGCTTAATAGTGAGAATTGATCTCATTAGATAGCAGAAATTAAAGAGAATATCCAAATTCAATCACTTTTGAAAATGTCTAAAAAATACCAAGGAAGATGGACTTTACTATCAAAAATGACACTTTTCCTTTCTATGAAAACTATTGAGGTAAAAAGCAGAATCATTCTTTGAGAAGCTCTGCAGTGAATTTTCATGTACTTTCTCTCTTCCAAGTATTGGTCACTGCTAATTTAGAGTTTTAGTCATGCCACTGATATTTTATTAATATATATATATATTTTTTTCTCTATGTGAGAGATAAATCTGAGAATAAAATTTGAAAAAAGCTGAAGAGAAATGAAGAATGTGGTACCTGGAAATGTGATGAAATGCTGATATTGAGAACTGCTGAATTTTCTGGTTAAAGAAGCAGCATAGACGAATGAAAGTGGTCTCCTTGGGTGCAGCGGTGTGAAGCTTGAGGGGAGCCCAAACATCAACAGATACAACCATCAACAGAGATGTGAAAAAACGGAAATGAGAGATTAAGTAGCAATAGAAAAACAGTTGTGATATTCTCTGTAAGAACCAGAAGTCATCCTGACCTTATATTTAAGCAGAAATGGCATTTATGAAGAGTGCAGTTAGCTCACACAAGCACTATGAATTAGGCTTAAAACACAGGTGTCAGCCACATCCAAACCAAAGCCAAAATCATGTCACAAACCACCCAAATGGTACTCTTGCTCTGCCATGAAACTGCGGACCCCAGCTTGAGTTCCCTCAGTCCTGTACACTTTATGCCATTGCAACATACATTCATGACTTATTTTACACATACTTTGAATAAACAGTGATTTGCAGAATAGCAACTTTCTGATTTGAGAAGTTGACTATGAGCATGCTGTTGACATTTAAGTTATTCAAAGAATGTGCAGTTTATCAATAGCTAATATAAATGGGAATATTTAAATTTTTTCAAACAGTAATTTCACTTTGGTGTGCTTTTTCTTTTGAAACTTCTTCAATATGTAAGGTTCTACAACTCTAACAATTTTCATTGAGTAGTAATTTTCCAGTCTATTCTTTATTATTGGCTAAAATGAGGAGTTAAAAGATTACTTATAAACTGTCAAAGCCATCCTTGGGATGCAGAGATAAGCTTTTAAAAATCAGTCTTTCTGATTGAAATGTGAGGTTAAAAATATTTGCAAAAGCCAGAAGCACTAGGATAAGACTTATCGAATGGACTCTAAACAAAGGTAAATTTATATTTAGTTTTTGGAATAATGATGAGGACAGCCTGATGGTGTCAGTATTTCATGTGGAAATTCCTTGGAGAGTTGAGAAGACCGTAAACCTAATATGTTGTATCCTGGTTAAATAATTTCGCTCTTATGTTACATCTGACCCAGATACTCAAGTAAGGGAAGATGTAATTGTCTTCTAATATGATGTGGAAGCAAGAATAAAATTGAAGCCATCAAGTTTCAGCTAGCCATAAACTGTATTACTCTAGGGGATGACGCATGAGCAAGTATGATAGAAATTATGTGGATATGGACTTGTTTGCTTAAAATAGAGCTTTCTGACAGATGTGCTTCCAATAGCAATTTTAATGAGGTAGTGATTTACAGAATACAATCATGGAGAAACTTCATGGCTATTTAGGTATTCCACACTGGGTAAGAGAACGTACTTCACATTTTCTTAATATTTACTTATATTCCACGTTTTTATTTTACAGGCAAAAACACAGGCCCACAGAGTGAAGAAAAAGGCACCACTAATAATGTTGAAGATACAATACATTCACAATTTCGTTTATTTGTTAACCAGGAGCCATGCGATATTGGAAAGGATAGCTCCACAATAACAAAGAGGAAGAGAGAGAGATTAAAGTAAGATTATTTAAAATTAAGTTCCAGCCCTATGAGTGCAGGATGAGGAAAGCCTGACCTGAGAGGGTGTTTCCTTTGAAATCAATGTGAAGACTTGGAGATGACCACAAATCAATATACATGTTATGTAATAGAATGCATTCTACAAAATGATTCTAAAATGATCTCATTGTTCTCCCTCTCCCTTCAGTACTGTTCAGTGAAGCTACTCCTTGCTGCAGGCAGTTTATAAATAAATAATAAATAAATAAATAAATAAATAAATAAATAAATAAATAAATAAATAAATAAAGCAAGCATTACTTGGTAAAGAAGAGCAGGCCAAAATGTATCTGGTAGAGCTCATACACTGCCAGTGCTGGAGACTGAGGTTAAAGTCTGCAGGCAATGGTCTATGAGTGGGCAGAAGATCAAGACCAAGGTCAAGGCCTGTGGGTGAGGGTCCACTGTTGGTCCAAGGCCATAGGTCTGAGTGCTTTAGGATGTCCTTGGACAGTCACATACTGACTTCTGTACTTTGGTCATGTTGTTGCTTCCTGATCATCAAGCATTGGCTGGTTAACATCAATGTGGATGTAGCTATCAATGTTTATGCCACATGAATTCTTGTAATTTGACTTCTCAAGCATTTCAACAAAAGATTAAGGCAGTGAGCCTTCTGGGTCATCCTTCTTCTTCAAAGAAGGGGGCTTCCCTCTTGCCACCTGCTTTTGTAGTCATTGTCTTTTGTCTATGTCTTTACTAGTTTCTAAATTGCAGTCAGCCCCCTCTTCAATCCTGGCCATTCCACTGCAGTCAATGGTATTCCTTTGGATAAAATCTTGGCCAAAGCTATAACTTTACTCATTACCCTTAGATAGCAGTTCTACCTTCATATTAAGTACAAATACAATCTAATTTATAATTTAAAACATCTGTTACTGTTTAGAACCCAAAGTCTGAGCTTGATTTAAAGTGAAAACATGGTTGTTTCTTCAACCCATTGGCCAGAGTCTGCCTTTGGTCAGCTGCTTGCAGTAAGAGACAGCCATGGAGAAGAGCTCATGGAAAGAGAGAAGAGATAAAGGGAAAACAGCTACCCCTGTGGAGACTTCTGTAAGTGAGCGGAATTTTCTCCAGGAGAGTGGAGAAATGGTTGTTTCTAACTGTATTACTCTCTTTTGGAAAACTTTGGATCTCTGGGGACTTTGTCCCAGGAACCTCCAAAAGTAGCTCCCTTTTCATAGAGTCTCTGGTTGGCTGGCCTTTGCCACCCTCTTCTCGATTGGAACTGCAGCTGGTAAATAGGGGTTTGCGCCTACAATTTCCATTGCCTGGAAAGCCCTGTCTTTGACCAAAACTGTTTTATAAGAACCCAGGTTGGCATCAGAGCAATAGCCTCCACCTCCTGTCCCAAATCTGAGGTTACTTCTCAGGGGTCATTCTGGGCCTTGCAGTCATCAGCTGCTTTTACTTCAGCAGAGGAGACACAGACCATGGTCTACAAGGCCAACGTGGGCTCAGAAAAGCCTCTTTCATCTGAGCTGGCATTGCAAGGCAGCGCAGCCACTCTCCAAGAGGAGGGAAGAATGGCAACTCTTGGCTCAGAAAGGGTTTGAACAAACGCTGCCCCATTCTCACTCTTGTGGCTCATGTTATGGTTAAAGATTCCTGGGAAAAGATGGCAGTGCACAGGAGCATTTTGTTTATAAATTGTCATTTTAATAGTTTATTGGTTCTGAGATTTATCATATATTGTGCCTTGATCAAAAAAAAAAAAAAAAAAGCTTTCTTCTTGTTGAGCCTTATGACGAGTAGTGCATTAAGCCTGTGGTTATAAAGTACATTGGAAATCTTTTACGGCAAAAATTAAAGGGAAAAAAATAACACAAGAAAGATTGAAAGAGGGAGAGTCTTTTTTTTAACTGAACCCATGAAATATATGAGATCTGTTCTCTTTTAATAATGGAAAATTTATGAAAATTCTGATTAGTGCTGAGCATTTGGGAAGTGGGCTGTCCCAGTGCGCTATCTAAGGGCTTGGGTTAATGAGTCCCAGCTCTGCTTCTGGTCTCAGCTTCCCGCGGAAGCACAGTCTGGGCAATAGCAGCTCATGCACAAGGGTTTAGGTACCTGAGAGCCCTGCAGGAATCCCACAGTGTCTTCTCTCCTGGCTTTGTCCTAGCTCAGTTCCAGCTGCTCATGTGAATTCAGGAGAGTGAACAAAGTGAACAAGCAGACCAAAACTCAGTGTCTCTCTGCTTTACAAAAAAAGAAAAGAAAGAATCCAAGGATTTTTCTATTACATTCATTTAATTCCCTCAACAAATGGAGTTGGATAAGCTTCAGATAAGGAAACTGAGGCAAGGGGGGGGATTAAGTAATTTGTACCGACCATGACCATGCAGCTTGTGAATTGTGAGGCATGATATGAGCTCAGTCTGTTCTCTAGCCAGTGCTGCTGGCAGTGTTTGGATCAGCAAACATCTGGTATTGTGTGTTTTAATCAAAAGATTGAGCTTTCTTTAAAATGAATGCACTAGTATCTCCTCAACCCAACCGGCCAGCGCTTGCGTTTGGAGGAGTGAGATACTGCTGTGCAGCTGGAACCAACCAGCATTCCCCTGACAGGGTTTTACTGAATGATTACTTAAAAGCTCTCCTTTTCAGATAGTTATTCCCTTATGTGCACATAAAATTAGGAAATTCCTTGGTATGTTATTTTGCCAGTTTATTTGTTATCTGACAAAAAATAACACTAGACCACTTATGAATGCGCAGGCTCTCTTCTAAGTGCTTTATCCAAACTCCTCCATTCTTCCCTCATCACACCAGGACAGATCTTTTTCCTATTTCACAGGTAAACAAAGTCCAGGGAAAGTATTAGAAACCACTACAAGCAGACAACCAGGCTGTTGCTTCTTGTTTCACCATTTGCTAGGATTCAGAGTTTGTGGGACCAGACGCACAGCTCCTTAGGGTTCTAAATCCATAAAATGATAGGGATAATGTGAGAGAGTTAAATGAGTAAGAACTTTTCAAACTCACCAAGTCCTGTCTGGAATGAAAGAATCCATGTGACAGTATTGCTATTTCATGAGCATTTGCCTTCAGTAGGTAAAACTACAAACTGATCCTCGGTTGAACACCCCAAGAGAAGGACCTCAGAGATGCTGTCCCACAAAGAGTAGCTAGCATGCGCTACTTGGAAGAAATGTTCCCAAAAATTAGTTAGACAGAAGGAAAGCAAACTTAGAATGTGAAAAAAAAAATTAAAAAAGAGGGAGAGAAACTTCAATATATTGCTGAGACAGGGCCAAACTGGGAAACCTCTGGGAAACTTTTGTTGTTCTTAAGAGCTATTAGGCTTGAAAATGAGAGCCAGGTGCAGAAAAAGGGGTAGGGACACAAAAAAAGGAGCAGTGAGGGAGAAAAGACAGTCACAAGTCTAGCATAAAGATACAGAAAAGCATTTTTTTAAAAAAAATCAATGCAAAAACTAACCAGAGTTTTGAAGATATGACTATAGCTTTGCAAAATACAGCAACTGCTTTATTCCACAAGCTGAGAGAGGAAGAATGGAAACTTTCTTCTCTTTTCCAACAAGACATAACAAAAGCTGCACTGATGTAATTAATGAAAAAAAGATGGCTGTTTGAAACAGTGAGGTCGCTGAACAGCAGAATGGCATGGAAATGAAGTCCATATTTAGGAACAATTCATTTTTTATCTCCTGTACTTTTTATGCACACCATGTTCTCGGGTAATAGTTCTCTCTCCAGGGAGAATACCAAACCAGGTTGGTAAGCAATGCAAGCATGAGTAGTTAAAAGCTGTGATATAAGCAGCAGGCAGATGGAGTTATTCCTTGAATATCAATTAGCATAGTCCATCCAAGTAAGACTTGTACAATTGAATACTTCAACTTAATGGATCTGTTTTCAAATTCCCTTTAATGGCCCTTCTGTGACCATAATCTCTCCTTTTCCAGACATCCTAAGTAGAAACCATTATGGACAATGTATGTAGAATCCCCCATGGAAAGCATATGGAGGGGAGAATGGGGGTTGCCAAATATAGCAGTTCTGGAGAGAGTGTTTTTGAATTAAACTTGAATCTATGGGGATTATAGTTCATTTATGACTGGCAAAACATATCTTCCCAATTCTGAAAGATAAATCCCACTGATATACATGTGGATTTCAGAAGGGTTTCTCAAAAGCTCTAAGAAAAAAGAAATGCAAGCATTCCATAACTATTCTGGAATGATGCTATGTTACATGGTATGTTGGCAGTATTCTTTTTGTGAAATGGGACCTTTTGTAAGCTCTAGATCAACTCTAACCTGAGGAAACCAAGGTCAGAAATTTCATCTCTTAGAAATAAGGATAAAATGTCTATCTTGAAAGAATTCATAAAGTGGAAGATTAAAAAGGCAATGATGATGGCTGTGGGATTTTAAAAGTAGGTAAAATTCCTAAAATGTAGGCATGGGAAATATGAACACGGGCAGATTTTACTTTTGCAGAATAAGTTTGATAACTTACTAATTTTTAACCAAGTTGAATTTTATTCTATACTTAACGCATATGAAAACATTTATACTTTAAAGGGCAGATTTTTAACGTATTTTGCTGCATGAAAAATTATTTTCCTTTGTCTTAGTCTTCTAATTTCACTGTGGCCAGTAGAAATAGTCTGACAAAGTGGAATTGGCCTACAGATCCGAATAACTGATAACTGATAACTTTTTTGCCTGATTGAGTTTTTTTTAGCACCAGCTAGTTCTGTGTCCTGAGCATTTAAGCTGGCTCAACAACTTCCAGTGTCTCAATGAAAAGCAAACACCCATAATTAAGGACAATATGATTCAATATCTTTATTAATATTTATATTTACATGAGAATGGTCTTTCCTTTTCTGCTCATTCAATAAATTTTTAGTCTCTATTTTCTTTCTGATTTTTAGAACTTAATAGAACCAGAATTTTACTCACTTTGACCAATTTGTACCATAACTATCAATGCATCTTGAAGCAATAGTATGGCTTCTAATTTACAAGTGCAGTAGACTTCAGCTCTTTTTTTTTTTTTTCATTATAGATAGGTTTGTTTCAGACCACGATTGCTTTTATCAGTTAAGTGAAAACATGAACGCCATAAAACTACAAAGATTGCTTGTTTGTATTGGCTATATTTTGCATTAAATGTCTAGTAACAAATGGCCTAGAAGTGGAAACTTTAAAAAAAATCCCTATCCAGTAAATTTTTATATTTTTAAGAGAGTTGCCCAAATATAAAAAAACTAACTTAATTTATGCTGGTTAAATGACTGTGCATTGACAGTGAATGATGAATCGTAAAATCAGGTTTTACTCTTCATTAAGCTCTGAAAACCTGGATTTACAACACTCACTTTCAAGCACACTTTGCTCTTCCTGTCCATTTGAAAATTGGTGTCAGCACCTGGACACTTTAGAAAAAAATTGGGTTATGTCTTCTGTCTGGGCAGACCAACAGGCAATCTTCTGGAACACTTAATTTTTTAAAGTCAGGGAAAGGAAATGTGTTTTTAATTCTGGTTTCTTTTTTTCCCCCATGCTTTACCTGGAAGTCTGTATATGTTTAAATTCCATCCATCTGAATTAAAGCCTATAATCTCAGACCAGGTAACCCTCACTTTAAAACATTTTCACATCATGAACTTATCCAAATCTTGGATAATTTGAATATGTCAAATGCTAACGAAGAGGCTCACTTTTACTGGTGTCTGTTTCCCGAGTATTTGGATTCTTTCTCTCACAGCGTACTTACATTCCTGCTGTAAGTAAAAGTCTGTCAGGCTTTGTTTTGCCAGTTTTTTACTACAACAAGAATACCTAATATGATATCGACACTCGCAATAAAATCTTAGACATGCAATATTTTTACTTTCGGCACTATATTGAATATAAGATCTCTAGAACTCTGTCATCTTGAATAATTGCACTCAGGCACATTTTTTGAAATATGAAATCTGTGTTCCACAGACCCCAAGACAACCACACTTGTATTTTCAAAAAAAATAATAAAACACAGAGGGGTAAAACACGAAATATATTTTAAACTAGAGAAATTACTGAATATAGAAGTTAAAACTGGATGAAAACCAGGATGGTTCTTTTTTGTATGAACATTTACTTTCAGTCCATTCTGGTAACTTTTTCATGTATGTTATATAGATGCAGCTGTACATTTTACAGATGCACTTCAATAAATTGGGATGGCTTTGACTACCATTTCTGGTAACCAGTAGAGGTCACCGTATACCACCTCTAGCATTTCAGAGGAGGGGAAAAAATCTTGAATGTCTGATTGGTTCGTAAAAATGTACAAAAAGGTCAGAAGTTTTCAATATGAAGTTTTCCTTCTGGAAGTTTTGCATAATTGAACCAATACTCAGGTCAGAAAAAAGAAGTATAAATAAAAATAATGGATACAAGATGTTCGTGTTGTAAAACTTCAAGACAGAATTTCTTAGAAATTACATAAAATTCTTTAGTCAACTTGGTTAAATACAAATCCTTCTTTGTGTCAAAATGTTGAAAAGGAAACATCAAGATGTTATCAAATGCCAATACAGTAAAATCCATATATTTTCTTTTTTTTTTTTTAAGACTAGTATTTTTTCCATATTGTTTCCTTTGTTTAAAGGGGGGTATTAAGGGAGAAGGTCCACCCAATTTCCCACCCTCCCCAAGTCCCGGATGTAGGGTATGCTCTGAGGTTCTTGCTCAGGTGGTTTTGATATTTCAACAGTTATGAATCGCTGCCAATCTTGCCACTCCAAGCACTGTGAGGTCCTTGAAGAATCCATTGATTGACATAGTCCATCATAGCTGAGATGGTTGGTTGACCTGTTCTGTCTTCAAAATCCACATATTTTCAAAATGCCTTTTTGGTTTCTTTCTACCACTCAATGTTTACATGTTTAAAAGCCCCAAGTGTTTGCTTTTAGGGTGATTTATTATATGATTTCCTACATTTTTTTATGTATTAGCTTTCTCAACTACACAATAAAAGGGAATCTGTCATAGTGTTAATGTGGTTTGTGGCTAACACAGTTTACAAAGCACATTAAAGCTTTACTATATAATTCCTCCTGCTGAATATCCCGAGGAGACTTTATTTTCCTTAAGTCATGAGAGAACTGAGATTAAAAGACTTAATATTTTTATTTACAATGTATGCATATGCTGAAAAAAGGCTTGTGCTTTAGAAGGTGTAAGTTATTTCACAATTTTAGGATGGGACAAAGGGTAGAACTAGATTGAGTAGCATTCAAACTGGGTGATGAACAGAAATTGTTAGGAGACATGGTTGTTCCAGAAATTAATAGGTTTGCTGTTATTGGGTTGGATACTCACTTGGTAAGATTGTGTTGGAGGTTTTAATTCTCAAGTTTGGTTGGAAAGCCGTACGAAATTTCTAAGGAGCATTTTTAACTCTCAGATATTATTATTTTAAGTTGATAAGTGTTACTGAAATTATCCTGTGTTGGAATAATGCTAGCTGATGTGAGAAGGAAAAAAATTGGAGTAGCTTAACAAAATTGTGCATTTTGCTTTCATGCATTTGTCTCAAGCTGTTGTTTCGCTGATTAATAGAGACTCTAGAGACTGTCTGGGGAGGCCCTTGGATTTTGTGGTTGTGCCATCTCCTAGGATTTTGAAGCTCTTTTATGCTGCTCAGCAGAAGGGAAAAGAGAGAAATGCATATCTATTCCCTAACCACCTTGTACTGGAGTTATGCATTCACTTACTCTCATCATTTATTGGAAAAATCTAATAACATGATTCCACATTGATCTCCAGAGAGGGAAAGGGAAGCACAAACTGATCCACAGAATGCCGTCTCTTCCACTGTCTGCCCACGTGACAACGGTCTTCTCCTGTATGTAAAACAGACTCATTTCCTCTATTCAAAGAGTTAGCTTTATGCATACGATTTCCAGGAAATCATCATCTCCTTCAGATCTGGATGTGGCTCTCTTTCCAGAGACGGTATTTGGTTCCTGAAGCATATCATATCATTGGCCCATATCTGAACCACCCCTTATATACACATTTTTTTTTCATAAACTGCTATGTCTATTCACTGTGGATAAGATGTTGTTCCTCAGCCTGTCTGTGGTGTGAGCTGTGTGACTTGTGGTGACTACCTAAGTGTTAGTAGACAAGATGTCCTATTAATGGGAGACGTGCTCCTGGTTAGCACACAGGGGGATGAGGGCTTTGTGAAGCAGAGGCAGTTGCTGGAGCCGACGCTTGCCAGGTTAGTTGACGGCCAGCCCATCTCCAAATGCTTGAGCAAATTAAGCCAAGAAAAGGCTGTCTGGATAAATCCCAGCTAGTTCTAAATATGCAAACAATATGATGCTTAATGTCATATAGCACTTAGATTTTTGGAATTGCTTGTTATGAAGCTGTATTGAAGTCACAGATAAGGAAAAAAATGCTTAATGTCATTTAGCACTTAGATTTTTGAAATTGTTTATTATGAAGCCTTATCAGAGTCATAGGTAAGTAATACATTTAGGGAAAGAAGTTATCAACTCCATGAGAATAACTTACCATGCTTTTTTAAGGGACCTATTGTCTGAGTAATGTTTAATACTGTGTGTTTCCAAATTAAAATTTAAACTTTCATTGAGCTCAGTTTAACAAATGAAGGTACTTGAAAAAGCTTGTAGAAAATGGTGCAAAAATTGAAATCAGCTTTTCCATGAGATTTTTGGAAATTCTCTCCTGTAATAATATTTACCTAGAGATAATGCTGTAAGTATCATGAAATGAAGGCATAAATGATCATTTATATCTTCATAGCACTTTCAAGTTTCCAAATCACTTTATGTTGATTTTTGTAACAACTTTGCTAGACAGCAAAGCAGATACTAACTTTGTATTCCTAACAGCCAATTGTCAAAGACTGAATTATTTCTAATTACCATTCGTTAATGAAAGAAAGAGCAAGATCAAACATACTGAAAGCTGTGTCTCCTGACTGCTAGGATGTATTCCTTTTGATAATAGGATACCACTATTTTCCCACAGCTATTCTATAAAAAGTAAAGTTTTGACATGCTTACTCTGTTAATGTATATATTCAAAGTTAAACTTCTTTACCCTTTATCCCAGAGATAGGTATTGTGTTGCAGTGGGTTAAATTGCCACTTGAACTACTGTTGTCTAATGTTGGAAGGCTGGTTTGAAACCTGGCATCTCTGATTCATTTTGAGTTTCCTGCTAATGCACCTGGGAAGGCACCAGATGCCACGTTCTTAAATCTCTGCCACCTACATGCAAGATGTAGTGGCGGGTCTGGTTCTCCTAGTTTTGCTTGTTCCAGATCTGGCTGCTTTGACCATTTGAGTAGTGAATCAATGGATTTAGAGTGCCACTTTTTCTTTTTCTCACTCTTTTCCACCTTCTTTTCCTCCTTCCCTCTTTCTCTCTCTCTCTCTCTCTCTCTCTCTCTCCCTCTCTCTCTCTCATTCTTCCTTTAAAAGAAAAAATAGATAGAGGCTGACACTGTGGCTCAGCAGGCTCATCCTCTGCCTGGAGGTACCAGTCTATCATGAGGACACTGGTTCCTGTCCCACTGCTCCACTTCCCCTTCCGGTCCGGTTGCTGCTCCTCTCCTGGGTAAGCAGCAGAGGATTGCCCAGGTCCTTGGGTCCCTTGACCCACACAAGAGACCTGGAGGAGACCTTTTGCTCCCAGCTTTGGATCTGCTCAGCTTTTGGTCATCGTGGCCAGTTAGGATGTGAACCTCGCTTCATCTCTCCTTCTCTCTGAAATTTGCTTTTCAAATAAAAATAGCAAATCTTAAAAGAAGAGTAAACATGTAAACAAAATCAATCTCTTGATCCCAGTTTGTGCCAATTCTTTCTAACATAATACTTACTTTCCACCTATGCCTGCTAACTGATCAGTAAGTGAGAACGGGATGCAAAATATATTGTTCTGCAGCAAAAGTTTTTGATTTCAGCACAATTGACAGTTGGGTGCTAGATAATTTTTTTTTTTTTTTTTTGCTGTGAAAGCTTCCGTGATTTTTTTAGATTGCAAGGGAATTTTTTAAAATCATGGTTGTACAATTAAAACATAGGTTTATTTTGTTGCAAAAATAACTTGAAATCTGTACATACAAAGGGCCTTTAAAAACTTCATTAAAAAGGCCCAGTACAGTAGCCTAGTGGTGAAAGTCCTTACCTTGCATGCACCTGGATCCCATAAGGGCACTTTTTGTGTCCCGGCAGCCCCGCTTCCCATCAGGCTCTTTGCTTGTTGCCTGGAAAAGCAATCGAGGACTGCCTAAAGCCTTGGTACGCTGCACCCTCATGGAAGCCTCAGTGTCAACCCAAGTTTCCCATATGTGTGTCAGGAACCCAAGCACTTGAACAATCACCTGCTGCTCCCCTGGGCATAATGTGTAGGGGACTGGAATTAGAAGCAGACCAGACACTGATACAGGAGGCTAGCATCCCGAGCGGCACTTCATGCTCTCATCCACTTAGGGGAGTTGCGACAGTCCATTAACTTCTAATTCTTGTTCTGGCTCCGAATAATGAATTCTTCTCATTATTTATCTCCCTCCCAAATCCCTACTCAGGAATTCATGAGTAATATTTATAGCTTAGAAGACAAATGATCTTATCTCTTGACATTCCTCTTTCTTCTATTTTTAAAAATGTATCATTGTTTTCTTGCAACATTCCAAACTATTGTCCTCACTTCTCACTCAGGGTAGCCTTTGGATTTCTTCATTGTTTTGGGGCACAAAGTATAGTTTGTAGCCACTTTTCCTTTTTTGAGACAAGCATATAAGCAAAGAACAGCAACTTTATTAAATATGATTAATACATTCAATCTAATGGAAGTTACTTCTTGATAGAAAATAATTATTTGATAAGCGTAACAAACTACAACGAAAAGCCAGTAACAAGAGTGTTATTGTAGTACTCTGGATTGTTTGTATTTAGGGAATTAACTCTTTTCATTACAGTTTGTGAAGAATACAATTGATTTCAAGTGATTGTGCATTAATGTCTTGTGAAGAATATTTCTTTTGTTTTCTGCTAAAATGAGAATGAAGAGGAGAAAACTAACATTCCATAGAGTGTTCAGTTTGAACACATTTGGAAAGTATTCTTTTCATTTACTTGAGGTGTGGTTAATAATTTGCTTTTCAGATCATTCTGATATACATAAGGAGGTTGAGAGAGGAGATTTGGGAAAAGATTCAAAATATTCAAACATTTCTGCTAACACTGATGAAGACAGTAAACAATTACCTGTGAGGATAATTTGATTCTGCCATGTGTATCTGTGCTGAGCAATTTTTCTAGAAAACATCAATAAAGAGATCAATCTAACATTAAAGTGAGATGTAAGGATATGAAGATATCATATTCCTTTAGCATGTAATATATATGTGTATCTCTCTATATATGTATATATACATACATTTTTAATTTATATTTCATATGGTTCATTGATATTAGGAAAAGCCATTTCCAAATGTAAGATGCTTTTGGTTTGTTGTCTAGGTTGCAAAGGAACCATGTTTATACTTCATGTGTAAGCAGATTTTAGTGAAAATTTCTTTTTCAAAATTGTTTTTATGTTTGTAAGAAATCTGTAAATAGGCATTTTCCTTTTAAATGGACATTGTGTCTGGGTCTAGAAGGGCAAAAATTGGATATTTAAGTTGTTGGTTATAGAGTCAACTGAGGCTGTGGTTTATAATTAGCTGGATTTCATCAAAGTGAATTGTTTTGGCTCACTTGTGTGCCTCGTAATGCTTCAAGAAAGCAGAATAGTCAAGTAAAAGTCTATTCACGTTCCTTGTTTATTTAAAGATTCTGGCAAGTGAAAATGTGAAAGATGTGTGAGGAAGAACCAGAGCAGACCCCTGATGTCTCCCCCTTGCCTGCTGGCCTGCAGCAGGAGGAAAAACCAGTTATCCACCGTCACAATAGTGCTGTGTGAAACACAAAAACAATGTTTACATGGGATGTACTTAATTGGCATTTTATCTTTTCTCATGAGTACAGGTTGGGCAACTGATCTGCACTGGACTGCCTCATGTTCATGCTGCCAGAAGGAAGATCAATTCATGTTATCTGGTCGGGGGTGGGTGGGGTGTGCGCTGTGTACACAGCTTAGCTCAAGCCCAAGTTTCCTCTCTTTCTCTTCAAGACACTAACTAGAACGGTTCCAAGAATCCAATAGAACATGTGTAGGCATACAATGCTGCAAGAGGCCTAGGCTCAGAAGTGGGGTTCTTTTTGGGTCAAAGTAACGCACAAGACTATTTTTCAGGAGTCACAGGCTGGGAAACAGTCCCCTGATCTTAATGAAACAAACTGAGAAGTCACATGTCAAAATAGATACATGCAACAAAGAATGGAATTTAGGACATTTTCCCAATTGATTTATTCTGTAAAATTTAGATAGAGCAGTATTAGTGGAAACAGCATCTACGGACACAGAAACTTATTTTTGGCCACATACTTTATAAACTGCTATCTTTTTAGAGTCAGTTGCTGTACTTTATTTTGTCCATTTAATAATTCCAAGCTTTTCTGATTATTTGTAACCCCTATTGCAATGCTTTGGTATCTATAGGTTTGAAAAATTAGTCACCTACTCCAGTCTTTAATGAGTGGCTTGGAGGGAAAGCACTTTACTCTTCAACCATGACAGAGACTCTGGCGCGTGGTGAGATGCATGGGCTGCCTTGCTCCGTCGGTTCCCCAGGACAGCTGCATGACAGATTCAGCAGACCATTAGGCCAGACCCCTGTCTAAGGAAGGAGGTGTGGCACAGAACAGAGAGGGTATGTGCACTCATTATAAGAGCAAATTTATTAAAGAGGAATAAATTCACAAAGGAGGTTACTACCAGCATGCTTATGGAGCAAGCAGTGGCAGAGAGCAAGGATGCAGCCACCATCTGAGTTGGTGGCATATCGCAAGTGAGGGCCATGGTAGGGATAGCAGAGCTCACCTGGACTTTGAGGGGATGTTCATACTCAGAAGGGTTTCCTCTGGGTGGGCCAGGAAGTTGGAAAGCAATGCAGGGGGAGTGATGGGCAACAATTCAGGTTGTGAGATTGAGCTGGAGTTTTGTTTTGCTTTATTTTGAAATGTAGGAGCAAGAGTTACTGGGGGTATTGGATGTGCTTTCAGGCTGGAAGCTAAAATGGCTAAGCCTTAAAGGGGTCTGGTATGGTAGCCTTGTGGCTAAAATCCTCACCTTACATGTACCAGGATCTCATATCGATGCCAATTCATGCTCCAATTGTCCCACTTCCCATCCAGCTCCCTGATTGTGACCCTGGAAGGCAAATGTGTATGGCCCTTCTCTCTGTGGATCTGACCTTCCAATAAAAATAAATAAATCTTTTTTTTTCTTTTTAAGAAAAAGTCTATGTTCCATTAACCTGAATCTATAGAATCCCCGGCTGAATCTTGGATCTGTGAGGTGGAATACAGAGCCTGGTGAGGTTGATCTCTTGAGTACCTTTGCAGTGTAGGGCTACTGCTTGATCCTGGAACGATAGCAAGCCTGGACTCTGAGCCTGCTGGGGCAGAACCAGAACCTTGGCCTGCTTGGGACTGGATGAGACTTGGATTAATGGGGACTATTCTTGAGCCTTTACCACAGGTACCAGCATGGTACCTGGTGCGATGGGACTGACCTGAAGCCAATATCAACAGGAACTATCTTGAAAACAGGTCTATAATTGCAGGCCTGGGTACCAGATCAATGAGAGTTGACCCTGGGATTCGGTTTGTAAGGGATGGGCTGGCACTGTTTTAGCATAATGAATTAAGCTGCTACCTACCATGCTGCCATCCCATATGGACAACAGTTCGAGTCCAAAGTGTTCCAATTCCCATCCAGCAACCTGTCAAGGCACCAGGGCAAGCAGTGGGAAATAGTCCAATTCCTTGGGCCCTTGAACCTGTGTGGGAGACCCAAACAAAGGTCCTGGGTCCTGATTTAGGCATGGCCTAGGCTCAGCCATTGCTGCCATTTGGGAAGTGAGCCAGTAGATCAAAATCTCTCTCTCTCTCTCTCTCTCTCTCTCTCTCTCTCTCTAGCACTCTGAGTGCTAGAGTAGACCTGAATCCTGGAGCTATGGAGTCAGCATTATACTGGGACAGGCCCAAACCCAGAAACTGTGAATTCCGTCAGAATCCCAAGGCTACAGGAGCTGAATTTCACTGGAGAGCTCCTCATGCCAAACTTCAGTGCAAGTTCAAATACTCATTTCATTGTGGGTTTTTGTTTGTTTGTTTTGCCAAGCAAATAACATGTCTCCCTGATGTGCTGTCTAGGCTCAAACACAGAGTGAAGCAGGGGTGCAATCCTGCACTTCCGGCCCTATTCACTGTGCGTCCGTTCTGTCCTGCACCCAGGTGCTGTCATCTCTCACGTGGATTCCAGAGTGCTTGTGAAGTGCCGTCACGTGTAGATCACTGTGGAAACTTCTATTTCATCAGAGGCAGATGAGCACTGAAATGTCCTATTCCTTTGTGTGTTGATGTCATGGACACTTTCAAAAACTCTCTAACACTACTAATTTTCCTTTCAAATATAGCATCTTCCTGAAAAGTAAATATATGTACTCAGGGTGGGTTGCTTTCACTATGATTCAGTACTATTTGATGACATCTTTTATACTTATCATTTCCACTCACCAGTATTCATGTTCACCAAAGAAGACATTATGAATGTTTAGAATTTGTAGATGCTTACTATAATGCTAGCTTAATGAATAAGACATCAACCTTCCAAAAATACATTAATGGTATTTGTAAAGTAGTTATGGAATATTACACATACATTTTCACATTTAACATTACTGTATATGGAAAATATTTAATAGACTAGAAGCTGTTAAAATCCCTGTGTCATACTCTAATAACAGCAATGGTGTTTTCTGTAGGAAAACTCTTCATAGTTGTGAGTTGTAATCCACTAGGAGTCCAGGTACCTAGGTTCTCATCAGGTTAGAATTCAGTATCTGTTAGAAAATATCTCTGTCCCTTTTGCCTTTGAAAGGGAAACAGTTCTCCCTGACATGTCACCAGCCTGGTGCCGACTTTATTCTCTTGCTTGGAAAGGCTGATAACATCTTGCGATTACATTGACTTGTTAGCTCTGCCTTTTACAAAGAAATAAAGTGTACCACCGAGTGTCATTTAGACTCAGTCAAGCTGGATTCATATAAAGTAGAATGTGCTGGAGATAAGAATGGGCTGATATTTTTAGATCTTTTTAAATTTAAAAAGCTTTATGCCACCATTAGCATGCTCATTAAAGTAGCATTCAATTATGAGATAAGGTTTTATGCATATATAATGTATCAAATTAAGCAGAAGAAAATTACTTTCAGCCTTCTTACTTTAACTGCTTTTGCATTTCACCGTTTGGGGAAAAGTAATTCTTAATTTTTCAATTAATTTTTTTTATTAAAAAATCTCTTTAGGAATGACAATTCACTGAAAGCTTGGGGAAAGATAGGGTAGAGTTTTGAAAAGTGTCCTTAATGCATCATTGTTTCCATGTTCCATCTTCAGGCATACCTGCTCACCTTCTTCAATCCTGTTACATTATGGATCAGAGATCACAAAGTTGAAAGCTCAAGAATATCAGGTAGAAAAATAAACTTGTTTTTTTTTTTTTAAAGATTTATTACAAAGTCAGATATACAGAGAGGAAGATCTTCCATCCGATGATTCACTCCATAAGTGACCGCAATGACCGGTGCTGCACCGATCTGAAGCCAGGAGACAGGAATTTCCTCCAGGTCTCCCACGCGGGTGCAGAATCCCAAGGCTTTGGGTCGTCCTTGACTGCTTTCCCAGGACACAAGCAGGGAGCTGGTTGGGAAATGGAGCTGCCGGGATTAGAACCGGCAACCATATGAGAACCTGGTGCATTCAAGGTGAGTACCTTTGGCGCTAGGCCACACCACCACCACACTTAAACTGTAAGTTTAAAAATAAACTTGCAGTAGGGATACAACAGCTAAAGGAGGCTGGAATTGTTGCTATTCTTCTAAACCTGGCTATGGCTACTTAGTTCCAGTTGATCTTTGGAATTGTAAGTCCCTGACAAATCTGCATATTTATAAGAATTCCTTTGCATTTCTAAACATTGGCAAGTAATTTAAACTAAAGGGAATGATATAGTCTGTAACTCCCTATTGCTGTGAGCCAAAAGGGGGGAAGTAGCTGAAAGCCAGAAGCAGCTCATAGCCTGTTCAGATGCAGTATATGACAGAGTGAAATGAAATTAGGAGACAGAGCTGTCAGAAACATCAAAACAATTAGGGGTAGAAAAACAAATGTTAGAAATCCTGTGGTTTTAAATGGCAGAAAATTCTACATCTATTGTCCTTTCAAAGGGAGAGAAATCCACTGTCTCATTAAGTGAAATGTCTCCGTGTAGGTGAGATCCAGGCTGCTGGACTTAGCAATTCAACTGGATGCCGTGTGTGTTTCCACTCCTTCTCTTGGTTTTCCAATATGTCTACTTTGTCCACAGGTTTCCTACAGTAGCATTTAGTAGTTTCAACGTTTTCCATTGAAGTTGAAAGTTAATAGCGAAGTTCACATTGTACCTGTTAAGAAAAGAAAGCAGGTCTTTAGGATGTGCATACAAGAGGAAATCTCTTGCTGTAAAAGGTATAATTGATTTTCTTTATAAATAACAATATCTAGGATGATAGGCCCCACCATGACCATCGCGGTCAGAGGATGCAATTCCGTTTTAACTAAGACCATTCAGTTTCACAGGCACCTTTGGAAAGTCACAGAAAATGAGAGGTAGGTCCATAATATTTTTCTTAGAGAGTATTACTTAAAGGAAAAAGAACTCAGAGCCACAAGAAATGGTTGTCTATCATGTTGGTAAAAAACCATTAGAACTGAAGATGTTGGAACAGTGTTTTTGTCTAGTAGACAAGTGCCACTTGAGCAGACGTCATACCGTATCAGAGAGCCTGAAGCTGAAGCATCCCCCAGACTCCACCTTCCTGTTAATGTATATCCTAGAACGAAGCCGTGACGCATGGAGCGCTTGGGACCCTGCCACCTGAGTAGGAGGCTGGAATTTAACTCCCATTTAGCTTTGGCTGGTGCAACCATAGTTGTTGAGGATCTTTTTAAGAATGCACCAGAGGATAACAACTTGCTTTCTATGCATTTCTTCCCCTATTTCTCTGTCATTACTCTTCCTCTCAAATAAATATAAATGTAAGTCTCTATTAAAGAAATTAAAGCACTAAATTATTGGAGAACTTATGAAAAATTATATCATCATCAAAATTGTGACACAGCTAGTTAAGCGACCTACCACTTAAGATGTCACTATTCCATGTCACAGAAATTGAGTCCCAGTTGCTCCAATTCTAATCCAGCTTCTGTTACTGCACCAGGAAAGGAAGTAGAAAATGACCCAAGGACTTGGCTCCATTCATGTGGGAGACCCAGATGGCCTTCCTGTCTCCTGACTTTGGTGTGGCCCAGACCTGGTTTTTGCAACCATCTGGGGAATGAACTAGCCGACAGACTGTCTTCAAACATTTGGGAAGCAAAGTAGAAGATGGTAGCGCTCTCTCTCTCTCTCTCTCTCTCTCTCTCTCTCTCTCTCTCTCATATACTGCTTTTCAAATGAGTGAAACTAAAAAAAAAAAAAAAAACAAGGAAAACAATTCCAATAAATTTTACAATGTCAAAAGGAAGATGTGGTACTCAATTTTCATTAGTGAAAGAGCATTAGGAAAACATCTGTGCAGGTGCTAGTTGTTTGTATTACTTAGTACAGAAGTGGGGTTTATCTTATTAAGAAAGTGTCACATCTACCCATTTTGGGGGATCTCAACTTTGGAGGATTTGAAGGAGAACTGAATGAAGAGAGACTCCTCTATGCCCTGGATACTTTAGCTAGTGAAGGCAATTCATTGGAATGGTGGTGCAGGAGGTTAAGCTGCTGCTTGCAGCAAGCCCCATAGGGACATCGGTTTAAGTCCTGGCTGCTCTGCTTCCATCCTGCTCTCTGGTTATAACTGGAGAAACCAGCAGAAGATGGCCCAAGTTCTTGGTTTCCTGAGCCCTCATGGGAGGAGCCTCTTCTGGGTCTCCTATGTGAGTGCAGGGTCCCAGGGCCTTGGCCCGACCTCGACTGCTTTCCCAGGCCACAAGCAGGGAGATGGTTGTACAGTGGGGCTGCTGGGATTAGAACCAGTGTCCATATAGGATCCAGGCACATTCCATGCAAAGACTTTAGCCACTAGGCCACCACACTGGGCCCAACACAAGCATATTTTTTAATAATATCAACAAAAGCACAGAAATAAAGAGAGATAAATGACAACAACCGTTTATTAAGCCATTTGTATAATATGATGTTTAAAATTAAAGTGATGATTATTCTGATGATTATATTGTTTAAATAGATTAAATCTAAGAAATGTTATTATAAAATTAAATGTAGGAACATCTATGTTCCTAAAAATATTCAAGAAAATATAAGGAAAATTCATATAACATTATCAGAAGGTATTATAATATATGAGTAAAATAATACAGTATGCTTAGTATTCCTTTGCCTTGAACATACAAAGAATTGTTAAAATAGAAAAGTATTAAATACATAAAGTCAAAGTTAGAAATGTACTTTATTTAATCGAAGTAGAGTACATGAATAACACAAGTCATCTCACCACGAGTAGATGAGCAGCAAATGAAGCAACTAGTCAGACTGCAATTGATCAGATTCAAAGGGTGTTTGTAGCTAACCAGGCTCAGTGGTCACACACAATCGCCAAGTAAGAGGAGACTTCGTTAGAGTGCCCCAAATTGATAAATTAACCAAATATACAAAGGAGAGAAGCTGACTAGGCAGACACAATCCCTCATCTGCTGGGAGCTGACAATTCCTGATGGTCCAGCTAATTATAACAAATGCTAGCAAGAAATCTGTAAGATTTTAATGCTCCTAACAAATCACAATAATACATCAATGTTATGAGGCAAGGGGTAGGGAAAACTTACAAAGAACTTTTCATGTCTTGAAAAATTACTAAATCTAAAAAATTAAAACCTTTACAACATTTGTCCCACTATGTAATGATTAGCATTTTATTATAGAAAGAAACTGAATGATGATTAGCAACCCCAAAATCACCTTTCGTTATTCAACCACAGTCATGTCCCAACAGACAATTTAATTCTTCAAAACTTGTATCCAAATCTGATTATTCTGAAATGATGCTACTTTCTTTAAGATGAAGTTTTAGTGAAAAATCTAGGCAAACTGAGAAATAATAGAAATAAGAATAACACAAAACATCTTTATTCCTGGCTTTAGATTTCAAATGAGGCAAATTGCTCTGTGCTGAATTAAGAAAGCAGCCCATGGACAGCCCCTCATGGACAGAGTATAGAACACATCAGGGGGAAAAAATGAACAGAGAGGCCAGGGCTACGGAGATGTATTATGATCCTTACAGAATGTGAGCTGGGAATAGAGAGAAAATGTTGCAAATGAGTCTGACATGACACCCATTAATCCAACAAAAAGGCCTCCAAATGGAAACCTAGGAGATGATTAAGGTCCATAAAACCAGTAAGGTGTGCACCTGTTTGTTGGGATGGAATTAATTTACTTGAGGAGAACACCCTGAAGTTAGGGAAGCATTTATCAGCAAACCAAAACAACGGGAAAACGAGTTACCTTCAACACCAACCTTCTTATTTTCAAGATGAAAACATCAAACTATGGAAATATTAAATAGCATGCTGAGCTCAGGAAGCTAACTAATAGGAGCACTGAAATTTGAACCCAAGTTTCCTAATTCCAGTTAATTTCTTTTGACAATATTTCCTGCAATTTGGATGATTGCAATCCATTTCCCCTCATTTTAAGAACAGTTCCCTAAATACTTCTTGGGGATTTCGTTCTTGCCAATTACCTGGAGTGGGGGACCGTTGGTAAAGGCCTTCTCCAGCTAGAGTTTGAGTATGGGAACACATGCTAGACTCGCACTCTGAGACTCTGAGTGGGAAACGCATTGACTCAGGACAGGAAAACTGATGTGGCTGTGTAGTGTCAGCACGAACATGTTGACAAGCCTATCAGTTAAAGTCAATGCTCTGGGTCCCTGGGGCCGTCCGTGCTTGCTTCTGGGGAGCCTGGAACTTTCCATTTTCCTTCTGTTTGGGAATCGTCTCATTGTTCACACTTATTTATTTTGTTATTTGTATAAATCTTTTTACTTACTACAGAAGAATCTATTTCTTTTGCTTATAACCAAGAATCCCTAACTCTGTCTATGCTTCTAGAAATACATCAGGACATGAAATAAAAAATTAACGAAACTAAAGGAAATGCAGAACATTTCATAAACGAATCTCAAGTGGTTTTAGGGATAGACTTCTATGCATTTATGGACTCACCCAATATGTTTTTATTATATATCTACTCTGTATCAGGCAAGGGTGAAATAACAATCTGTGTGCTCAAATGAATGTGAAGAGATCTGGTAATACACTCATCAACCCAATAGCTGAGCTACCGGGTCCATATCCGAGAAAATGGGAGCCGAGAGAGAGGCCTGGAAAATGGGTCGGAAAGCTGTCAGAATAGGATCTGCAAGATGCCTGAGCCACTTGGGCCCTAGGAACTAATTCATTTATGCTCCAAGTCTAGCTCTTTCACTCCTGTTTTGAGATGACTCTCTTTATGAACCGGAGCACAGCTGAGCCAACAGGCAGAGCCACACACAGAGGCACACTGAGATGATTGTCTTGTCTCTCTGTCTCTTACCTGGGCCTCGTGGAGCTGTAAAAATTTCATTTGTTCCAAAAAAAAAAAAAAAAAAAAGACCCAGGAAATGTGACTGGGATTCTTGCCCTGATTTTGCCTGAGCCAGAACATTCATCTCTCTGGGCCTCCATTTCCTCTTCTGCACAACGGAGAGGAACAACATGGCTCTGTTTACCTCCCAAGTCTTGGGAAATACATGAGAAAATGATTGCAAAAGCTGAGTCAATTGAGAAAAAAGATCAAGAGAAAAATGTTCCTTTCCCTTTGGCATCATTTCCAGCCTTTGTTATGAACAACCATTTCTCAGCCATGGCAGAGAGAGAAGTTTAGGAAAAAATAGTGAGTTAAAGAAAAGGAGATTATGACTCTGATGCCGGCTACATAAGCTAGGCTGTGGGTTCTGCAGTATCTTGAAGTTAGAACAGAGACTGTGGGAAGAAGTTGGGCAAAAATTAAAATGCAATAAAGGTACCATGAAATTATCAGAGTGTTCATACATACATGTATTTTCATTTAAAAATTTGTGAGAATTCATTTTACTTGTTTCTTTTTTTATATTTGTTATTGTCCCGTGAAAGACTTCCATAGCCTCCATGATTTCCCTTCCTCTCCAAATCCCATCCCCACTACTGATTTTCTGCATATCATTAGAATAGTGCAGTCCTTCACAATAAGTCATAA
The DNA here is from genome assembly GCF_017591425.1 of Ochotona curzoniae. Lineage (NCBI taxonomy): Eukaryota > Metazoa > Chordata > Mammalia > Lagomorpha > Ochotonidae > Ochotona > Ochotona curzoniae. The sequence continues at coordinate 19,233,725 of NW_024464920.1, read as the reverse complement.
GTCCTTCATTCTGCTATTTAAGTGTATCCTGATGTTGTAGACACAGACAATGGCAGAGTGTCCAGCATCCTATTGTCAGGATACATTTAACAGTTTCACTGGGAGCCCATCTTTGATTTGGAAGCAGAGATGCACACTACATTGTGTATTTTCACATCTATACGTGATAGTCTCGGTTACACAGTTACTGTACATCCCCTTAAATGGAAAGTCATAAAACAAAATCAACAACGGGAATGACATGAAAATTTTACAATGCTATGAAGTTAAATAACCTGCTACTAAATGACCAATGTATTGCTAAAGAAATGAAAAAGAAAATCAAACCTTCCTGAAGTAAATGATGCTACTGTGTGACCTATCAATCAGTGAGGAAATCAGTAAGAAAAAAAAACAAACTTATTTTTGAATGAAGGAAAATAAAAACAAAAATATCAACCCCCCTGAGATGCAGCACAAACAGATGGAAATGACTTTTGATCTTGTATTTTGCATGGAGGCCTTATATCAGAGAAAATTTGTGATATTTGTCCATTTGAGATTGACTTGTTTTAATGAACATAGTGGTCTCTAGTTGCAGTTGGTAGAATTTTATTCTTTTTAGTGGTTGGGTAGTATGCCATGGAGAAGATGCACCAGTTTCTTTATCCTCTTTGGACATCAAGACATCTGCATTGTTTACATGTCTTTGCTGTTGTAGATTGTGCTGCTGTAAATATATATTCCAAGAAGTGGTACAGAGGATTTTATGGCAGGTCAATTTTCAGTGCTCAGCACTTTCAATGTTTATTTTTGGCTTTGATTGCCTGTGCTTTTGGTGACTTTTCCAAGTCTTTGCCAATTCCTGAATCTCAGAGAGTGCGTCCTATGCTATCTGGGTACAGATTCCTTGATCCATTTAGAGCTGATTTTTATATGAGGTGAAAGAGGGGCCTTCCTTGTTACCTCTGCAGGCTGATATCAAATTTTCCCAACAATATTTGTTGAAGAGACCACAATTTTACCCTGGATTATTTGCAGTTTTCTTGTTGAAGTTTTATTGTGGGTTCCCTCTGGGGTTTCTATTCTGTTCCTTTGATCTTATCCGTTTCTGTACCAGTACCAGACTGTTTTGATGACAACTGCTCTGTAGTATGTTTTGAGGTTTGGAATTGTGATTCCTCCAGCATAGTTTTTATTCTTCAGGATAGCTTTGGCTATTTGTAGTCTCTTGTGTTTCCAAGTGAACTTTTGCTTTCAAGTTTCCAGGTGAACTTTTGTTTCAGAAATAGAAGCTTTTCTATTTCTGAGAGGAATGTTGTTGGGGTTTTGATTGGCATCGTGTTGAATCTGTATATTACCTTAGGTGATATGGACATTTTGATGATGTTGATCCTGCCAATCCTAGAACATGGTAGGTTTCTCCATCTTTTAATATCTTATTCTATTTCTTTTTAAAATGTTTTATAATTTTCATTTTAGCAGTCTTCCATACTACTGATAAGGTTATTTGAGATTCTCTGCTATTTTAAAGGGGACTGTACTTTCCATTTCTGTCTCAGCCTTGGGATTATTTGTGTGTACCAATGCCATTGATTTATGTTCATTAGTTTTGTATCCTGCTACTCTGCCAAAGTCTCTTGAGTTCCAATAGTCTCTTGATTGAATCTGTTTGTTCTCCTATGTAGAGAATCATGTCATCTGCAAATATGGATATTTTTAATTCCTGAGTTCCAATTTAAATAGATTCCTTCAATTTGTGCTTTTTTCTTTTCCTTTTTTTTTTTTTTTTTACCTAATAGCTCTGACAAGGACTTCCAATTATATATTAAGTAGCAGTGGTGAGAGTGGACATCCGTGTCTAATTCTAGATCTTAGTGGAAATCTTCAAATCTTTCCCCATCTAGTGTGATGCTGGCATTGGATTTTTCATATATTGCTTTGACAGTGTTAAAGAATGTTCCTTCTATACCTTTCTTGTTTAAAGTTTTATGCATGCAGTGGTATTGAAGTTTGTCAAATGGCTTCTCTGCATCTTTTGAGATGATCATATAGTTTTTATTTTCTAATTTGTTGATATGGTGAATCACATTTATTGATTTGCAAGTGTTAAACCATCCACGCATAACAAAGATAAACCCCACTTGGTCCAGGTGAATAATCTGCTTGAGGTGCTGTTGCATCCTGTTGGCTGGCATTAGTTGAGGATCTTTACATCTGTGTTCGTCAGGAATTTGCTTTGCAGTTCTCCCTTTCTGTTGCATTTTTATCCGACTTTGGTATTAAGGTGATATTTGCTTCATAGAAGCACTTCGGGAGGATTGCCTCCATTTTTATTGTTTGGAAAAGCTTGTGAAGGATTGGAGTAAGTTCTTGAGACCATTGGTAGAATTCAGCAGTAACCACATCTGGTCCTGGGCTTTCTTAGTTGGGAGTGATTTAAATACTGATTCAATCTCAGTCCTTGTTATAGGTATATTTAGATGACAATTGTCTCATGTTTCAGTTTTGGTAGATTATATGTGTCTAAAAATCTATCCATTTCCTCCAGCTCTTCTGATTTGTTGGCATACAGTTGCTTGTAATAGATCCTAATAATTCTAAGTATATCCAGGGTATCTGTTGTTCTATTTCCTTTCTCGTCTCTGATCCCATTCATTTGTGTCTTTTCTCTCCTTTTCTTGATTAGTTGGGGTAGGACAATGTCTATTTTGTTGATTTTCTCAAAGAAGCAGCTCTTTGATCTTTTATCTTTTAAGTATTGTTCTGTGAGAATTTATGTTAAAAATGAATTCATATAAAACCCTAATTCACATCTTTTAAAGATTTATTTATTTTTATTGCAAGGTCGGATATACATAGGAGAGACAGAAAAGAAGATCTTATGTCTGATGATTCACTCCCCAAGTGGCTGCAACAGCCGGTGCTGCACCGATCCGAAGCCAGGAGCCAGGAGCTTCCTCCAGGTCTCCCACACAGGTGCAGGATCCCAAGGCTTTGGTCGTCCTCGACTGCTTTCCCAGGCCACAAGCAGGGAGCTGGATGGGAAGTGGAGCTGCCGGGATTAGAACCGATGCCCAAATGGGATCCTGGCACATTCCAAATGAGTACTTTTGCAGTTAGGCCATGGTGGCGGGCCCCTAATTCACATAAGGAAAGGATGGAAAGAGATTTCCCCCATGCACTGATTGATTCTGGATGCTAACAGTAGCTGGGTGGCGTGGAGATTGAAGCTGAAACTCAGAGTCAGAAACTCTTAAGGGTGTAGAGAGCCCGATTACTTCAAGCAGCATTGCTGGTCCCTCAGGTATGCATTGGCAGGAAGCTGAAATCAGTAGTTCGTGCAAAGGATAGAACCCAGGCACGTCAGTGTGTGGCTGCAGCATACTAACCACTAGGCCAGTCTGTACCCCACCAAAAACACAGCTTTAACTTTTTAAATCCCATCACAATACTTGTTTTCAAATAAATTAAAAAAGTCAAAATTATTATTGTCCTGACCCAAATGCTTATATTTGTTTCAGTCTTTGGCTGGTGCGATATATCTTCTGAACTTGTGACATCAACCTGCTCTTTAGAATGGAGTAGTAGTTACAGACTTTTGTCTACATGAAGCCTTACAATTTCAACCTTACTGAAGTAAAGTTCTAAGGCTATATGTATGTGTGTATAAGAAAAATTTTCACTTTTAAGCTCAAACAACTGGATTCTTGGCTTCCAGAAGATGTTAGAATAACTGTTATATCTCAAAAGTGGAACAGAGATTGGCATGTCCAGATGTGCACACATACTGCAGTATGCATCTCTGCTTCCAGACCAAAGATGGACCCCCGGTCAAACTGCTGAATATACCCTGGCAGTAGGAGGCTGGACTCTCTGACATGGTCCATACATACAGTATACATGGTCATACATAGCAGAATGATGGACGTATGACTGTTCAGGAAGGACTACGCATTACAATACTAACGGGGAAATGAGTAAGAGGAGAGGGAATTTGAGGAGGGAGATGGGAAATCCCAGCGCTCATAGAACTGTAATATGAAACAACAACCACAACACTAAAATTAATTTGAAAAGAGTAATATTCAGGGAGGAAAGAGGACAAATTATTTTGATAGTGCTTTCCATTGCCTTACATTAATCAAGGCCATCCTATCCACAGCTCTTCTAGCTCTTCTACATTGTACCTCTGTCAAACATTACGATGGAGAGATTCGACTTGAATCCGCTGATTGGTTTTTACTTCCCCAAAATAGGACAACCAGCTTGATTCTTCTCCTAATGTCATGCAACAGTAAGTAGAGAATTCTCCCAGGCATACTGTTAAAAAAAAAAAAAGAAGTCTATTTGTAACATGATTTTAATTAAGCCTGTAGGTTTGACTTCCAATTATAAAGGAAGCGTTTACGGAAACGCACATCAAACAGTACAAAATGACCAGTCAAATTCAGTTATTCCATCTTGTCCATATGTTCTCTTCCTTCATGTGAAGGAAAGCTAAGTGAACTATCATAAAAACAATTATAGTCAAAGGTTACAAATACATTGTCATTTATAACCAAAGAAATGCCAAGAAGGGTATCCAACTTTTATTCATTCAATTGTTCTATAAAAAAAAATAAGTCCCCCACTGCATTAAAATCCATGACATCTGAAATACACATAAGATTCTCAGTCCTGGGTTAAATAAAAGTTCTCTTATAAATTATCACTTCATTCTTTCGGATAAATTGTGCAGAGATACTCGCAGGACAATATGTGAATATCTAATATTTGAAGACAATCCTAGGCTGATCTAGAATCATTGACAGTGATAGAAATGTGAGCTCTTTCATCTTGAATCTTAAATGAAAAATTTTGTATTATGTCATAAAATGGTCTATTCTAAATTTGTTCAGTTTTTAAAATTTTTAAAATAAAGTATATAAAGAATTGTTAGAAACAGAAGCACAATCAGAAAACTGAATTTTTAGAGATGTTTCATTAGTACGTCTGTTTTAAAAACTATTACAGTAAGTGGTTTTAGGCTAAAAGTTAATCAGAAGAACAATCTTTTTCATCTATTGCTAAAGCATTTCTAAATCATCTGATTCTTCAACTTTTGGAAGCAGACTGTGAGAAGCTCTGAGATTTCTGTCTCATGTGATGACAGAATCCAACAGGAATACCTGCAGTGTTGCTTTTTCCATATCAACAAGGAGCATATCCTGTTTATTGGGTTGTTGGAATAATCTATCAACTTTGCAAAGAGGAAGAAGTTCTGAACTCCATACCAACCCTGAACCTCCCTCACTCAGGACAGCAGTTACTGGAGACATTATTCAGTTCTCCTCCTCATCTGCTGGTAGATAACACTTTCTTTTTCCTTTATCCCCAGACTATGTCCTGGTCATTCTGATTCTACACCATGGACAAGTGCCAGATTTTCATTAAGAGCTTGATCATAGCACTTGCTAATGCTGAGGGCACAGATTCTTCTGCCAAGTCTGATTCCCAACTCCTAACACGATGTCACTTAACATGATGTGGGGAAAAAAATTCCTATATCTTCCAATTATATACTATTTTCAATGCAAAAAAAATATATAATAAATGCAGATCATTTCAAAGGCATAGGTAATAATAAAGCATAAAATAAAAAATGAAATAATGAGAAAATAATTAAAACATAAGCTGCTATGGCTCCCTTAATGAGAAATTCATGAACGTAACAGTTTACTGTGCTGGGCTGGTAGGACTGCTTCTGGCACCCAGGCAGTCCTCTTGATAGGAACCTACTGGCTTCAGTCACCTGAAGCCTGCCAGTCCCATTATCCTTGGATGGAAGTAGGTGGCTAAGTGACTTTATCATTCCTCTCTGTCTCTTTCTGTTCTTTCTTTGTCCTCCTCTCCCTTTTTCTCCTTTGTAAATAAGCCAATTCATGTTGGATTTCGGTGATGTGTAACACCAGTCTTACTATAGCCTAGTCTCATTCTGACATATTAGAAAAATAGAAATATGTATAAGAAGTCACTTCACACAGCTTTCTTCTTATGATTCCTTGTGCAAAATATTGTGATTACTACTTTAATATAAACTAACATCACTTTTTTCCTTATTATAACTTATCCTGATTAGCTACCCTTCTCCTATTATACAGGCAGCAACAATTCTTGGCCTATTAATGCCTGCAGGGCCCAAGAAAATACCACAGAGAAACACAATTGTTTATTTTCCTGATTCAAATTAGACTGTGAAGTCTGTGATGATAAGCAAAATTACTGAAAATAAGACTTCCTAATATGTAAGCTAGCCTTTTTCAAATGATGAAAAGTTTCAATAAACTCAAATGCTTATGGTATTTGGAGTGCTTAGAGTGCTGCGTTTGTGCTTAAATCAAAGTGAGGTAGAGTGCATGACAATGGAAGAGCAACTGCCCATCTCATAAAAGGAAAGTTTGACAAGTGTTGGGAGAATCACTAAGGACACAGCTGGACCTTGCATTGCGGACTCTTGAATGCTGAAGGTTTCACGTTTCAGCACTGGGATGCTTCAGGTGGTGAAAGGGTAGCTTCACCATGAAAACTGTGATACCAACCCAACCAATAATTTGGATTCTCTCAGGATATGACTAAACACTTGTGTCACAGAATAACCCCCCAAATCAGTAGGAGTTGCTCTGTAACTTTCAAATTAGGTTCACTTTCCTTACACAGGGAAAGGCAACCTCTGACATTGTTGGTGGTGGAATAAAGGAAACTTTTATTGCTGAACACAGGGCAAGGAGTACGACAGTTAACACTCAATTCCTACTTTCCCTGAGGAAAGTAAATGATGAATCTTACAGTTAAAATTGAGGACAAGGGGTATTTGTTGAATCTTATCTTTTAGCTACTTTGGCTTATGTGATAAAATGTTGTTAACTATAACCATTCTCTGGGTAACAGAACAACTGAGTTTGTACCAATTATCTGGTCTTTCCTGCTCCTTCTCTTTGCACACAGTTGGCTGTGTCTAGAAGCCACTATCCTGCTTGCTAGTTCTATGAGTATACTTTTAAATATATTCAATATACAAGGGTACTTCAAACAGCTAGTGGAAAATGAAGCCAAAAATATCTATTTTGGTTTAAAATGATTTGAAAATCACAGTGTTTTTCTTACAGACATTTTTGAAAACTTTGTGTAAAGCTCTAAAATGTATGGATTTCAATTTTTTTGCATCAAAATAAGTTTTATCTTAATCCATTTCCCACAAACTTCTGAAAGTATTTTCATGTTACTGAAATTATATCATATTTGCCCTTCTGTGGCTTATATTATTTCATATAATAATTTCTAATTTCACATATGTTTTTGCAAATAACAGAATTTTTTTTTCTTTTTGTGGCTGAATAATAATTCTGTGTGTATAGTGGGATGGGATTCTAAAATTCATTTATTGGGCCTTGCATAATAGCTCAATGGCTAAATCCTGATCTTGTAAGCACAGGGTTCACATATTTGTGCCAGTTTGTGTTCACTTGCTCCACTTCCCATCCAGCTCCATGCTGATCACCTGGTAAAGCAGTGGAGGATTGTCCCGAATCCTTGGGAACTCACGTGAGAGATCCAGAGTGCAGGACATTGTGACCCTAGAAGGTCAGCGAGCACAGGATTACAGTAGATTGGATAATATTTGCATGAGAACAACCGAATGGCTACCTTTTGTATACCTTTTGCATACCTGATTGGATATCATTTGTGTAAGAACAGTTGAATGGACAGTATGTGTGTGAGAACACTTAGTGGAATATACAAGACAAAAGGAGTTCCAAACAAAAGCATGGAAACAGTAGATGGGTTTTGTTGATAAGCTCAATACTTCCTCCCTTATCCCATATGGACTCTCAGAGTATAAAGTCTGATGCCACTAATAAACTTCAGCTTTGACCATCAGTCAGGGTCCACGGGTGTTATTGTCGGCTCCATGCACCAAGTCCATTGCTGCAGACAGCAACACCAGAGGAAGCTCCTGGCTTCTGGCTTCAGATTGGCTCAGCTCTGGCAGTTGCACCCACTTTGGGAATCTCTCAGTGCATGGAAGACATTTCTCTCTGTCTCTCCTTCTCTCTGTAAATCTGATCTGCCTTTCCAATAAAAACAGATAATTTCAAAAAAATGTTTTAAAGTCCATTTATCTGTTGATGGATTCCTTAGATGATGTCATAGCTTGGGATATGCCTCCACTTAGCTCGGTACACAAGGCAAGGAGGAAGTATAGTGTGTTCCCTGCAGTATTGCCCAGAATTCTACTCTCTTAACCCACTTTGCTTTAACCTGTAATGAATTGTATCTTGAAGATATGTGTCTATTTCTGGGGGAAGAGCTGATTTTTTAAAATTTGTTTTTAACTTTGGTGATTATTGTCACACATCAATTAAAAGGCATCACTGTACTCATTGAGTGCCCAACAGGAATGCCGATGGCCAAGGTCTATTTGACCAATTGAAGTTCTAAGATCTGTGAGAACAATAGATTAGTTCAAGAAATCTAAGAACATTCCTTCTCTAGCAATTCATTCTCCACCCTGGTTTGTCACACAATATATATTAAACCATGCTTTCCAATCACCTAATCAAAGATTCAAAAATGAAATAAAAAAGACAACCTACAGGTAAAATTGCTGACAACATAGAGATGATTTGAATTTCAATGTAAACCTCTCCTATTATGAATTTCCTGGTGAAAATTAAATTGCAAAGATTAAATCCTCTCAAAATTACAGTCTAAAGACACATACTCAAGTCTTTCTTTGTAAACAAATTTCCAAAGAATTGGAGCTACAAAATCTGGAAGTTAAATTCAAAAGTAATTAAAATGTAAAGGCAAACTCATTTGTAACTTAAGAATTGACATTTGGGCCCGGCGCGGTGGCGCAAGTGGTTAAAGGTCCTCGCCTTGCACGCCCGGGATCCCATATGGGCGCCGGTTCTAATCCCGGCAGCCCCGCTTCCCTTCCAGCTCCCTGCTTGTGGCCTGGGAAAGCAGTCGAGGACAGCCCAAAGCTTTGGGAACCTGCACCCGCGTGGGAGACCCGGAAGAGGCTCCTGGCTTCGGATCGGCATAGCATCGGCCCGTTGCGCTCACTTGGGGAGTGAATCATCGGACGGAAGATCTTCCTCTCTGTCTCTCCTCTCTGTATATCCGCCTTTCCAATGAAAAAATAATAAAAATAAATCTTTAAAAAAAAAAAAAAAGAATTGACATTTAAATGAAGTCCAGGATCCATCCTGCCCAACTTCTTTTCCTACTTTGTTTCAGCTAGTAAGCTGTGCTGAGGGATTTTTTTTTTTGCTTTTTGCTTATAAATGCATTCTCCTTTTAGAACTGAAGAAGCTCTTCACAGCAACAAGAAAAAAAGAAGGGGGGGGGTTTTCTAAAAATACAGTAGAACACAGAATATTCAATAGTTCTGGACTCACATAATGTAGAAATGAGCCAATGACCAGGCTTGAGGCAGGTCTGCCAAACCTGTTTTTAACTACACAAAAGCTCCTGAGCAGAAGCTAATTCATTGCAGGATAATGAGCAGAGATGGAAATGCATTCTAGATTACAGCCTCTCCTGGTTACTGGGCAGTCTACAGTCAGCTGTTCAAGTTCTAGGGCCCAAGTCCTTCCACTTACTTGGAAAACTATCAAGAATCTAATTTTGACTCCATGATGATGCGTGCATGTGGTGTTCTCACTCAGTGATATTTTTTACATCACTGTCATTTACAAAATATGCAAATTTCTAGTAGTGCTAGCTGCATATTTCAGGATGCAAAATGAGGTATTATTTCTCTATATTTAATATTTTTATGTCTTAATTTACATTTACACATGATCTTGATATTTCCAGCCTTCCAATGCTTCTTTTGTTGTATAAGCAGTACATGGTGACATCGCCTCTGCTTGATGTTGTTTCAATGTTTTCAGCCTTGTGCAAGAATTTAGTAAACCTTCAAGCTTTGGACGTGCTTAAGGCAAAGAAACATGGATCCTGATCATATTTCTTCTTCACCTTCATATTTGTTTGAGTAGAAAAGTCTCCCACAATGAATTTATAAGCTAAAACGTCCCTTGAGGCTTCCACAGCTTACCCCCCTGGGAATCTGCTGTAATTTGTATTTCTGCTGTGTGCTCGCAAGAAACGAATTTTCTCACATTTTTAATTCCTTGAACACAAGTAGTGTTTCTTTTATATAAGTTTTTCTACCAGCCATCTCTTAGTTATTTGCAGGAAGTTGAATCTGCTCCTTAAGTGTGTCTTTTCCTCCTCTCACCACTGTAAAGCTTCTATTAGTAACAGGCTCTCTTACTCCCCCCCCCCCGCCCTTAGTTTTTTGCTTTCCCTAAGCTCTCTCCATTCATTCACATTCATTTGCCTAACATTTTTTATAAATCTGATCCAGTGAGTATAGTTCATAATGAGGAATAGGAAATGAGTGATTTCTAGCCCCACTAACAGTATTTTTTCAAACAGATCTGTCTACTCCATGTTTATGAGTTAAATACTCTGAGTTCTGAGCTGGGCTTGTTAGCACAGAACATTGCTGACTATCACATGCCAGCCCAATTGAAAGCTAGGGCTGGGGCCTGTCTAGCGGGGCTATATCCCAGTACATGACAGTGAGTGTCAGAACAGTGGACAGGTCACATTAGGCCATGGCACCAACCATCACACAAGAGAATGAAGTTTGGGGGGTAGATTCTGTGATGAATATTTGGGTCCAATCCTGTGGAAATACAAGTCCTGCTGGTTAGCTCAAGAGTTGCAGTGGGAGGGGCTGAGCTAGGCATGAACATGGAATTTGCCAACACTGACAAGTACTGGGGCTGGGAACAGGCTGGGCAGGTCCAGGCTGCATCCCCACATGTGCACCCTAAAACAGGGTATGGATCGCGCCAGGTCCCAACATCCACCAGCTAATACAAAGGCTGGGATGGAGGGGGCAGGCTATGCCAGGTGGGGGTCTAGCATCTGTTGGCATGTGTGAGAATTGGGTCTAGGAGTGAGCCAAGTTGGGGAACCTGGGCAACTCCCCAGTGGGTCATAGTTCCCACTGGCATGCACATGGTCCAGGCCTGGGTGTCAGGCAGGTTGGGCAAGGTAGCTCTATCCATTGGCAAACGTGTGGGTTAGCTTTGGAAAGGGCCAGACTGGGCAGGGCAAAGCAGACCTTAGCCCACTGGCAAATGCAGAAACCAGGCTGGAGTGCAGTTCATTCTGGGCTAGGGTAGCACATCTGCTGGTTTGCATGAGCCAGGGATAGGAACACACTGAGCTGGGCCATGTGCCAGCACCCACCAGTGAGAATTGGGACTGGGGGCTTGCCAGGACAATCCAGGTTCTAGTATCTAAAGGCAAAGGCCAAGACAGGTGAGGGGCCATGCCAAGCTGGGTCAGATCAATCAGTGGTAGGTATGAGATCAGTGGCTTAGAATAGCCCATGTTGGGGAGCTGAGGGGATGCCGGGGTTGGGTGTGGTTCTCACTGGTGAGTGTGATGGCCAGAGTGAGAGCTGTGATCTGGTCTGGACATGGCTGCAGCCTCCCTTGGCATGAGTGTGGACTGGGTCTGGATGTGCAAGACTGGGCTAGATTCCAGCTCCCACTGGAGCTTATGAGAACCAGGATGGGTGTAGGATAGGCTGGGCTAGGAATCTCTCTGCCGAGCCATGCATGAGTTGTGTCTGGGTGTGGACCAAGGTTGGCTGGGCTGTAGCCCACAACAATAAGAACAGAATGGATGAGGGCTGGTCAGGAAGGCCACTCTTTCTGCTAGGATGGAAGGTGGACGAAGCATGGCTGGCCCATGGACCCACCAGTGTGCTTGAGATCTGGTATTGGGAGAGGTCCTGATGGAGGAGCTTGACAGCTCCTCTGTTGGAACACAATTCCTGCAGGTGAGTGCAAGAACCACAACAGGGTACAGCCCAGACCAGGCCAGGACAGAGGAAAGAGGACTGTGCCAGACCCTGTGCAGTACCCACCAACATACATATGACTCAGGTCTGGGGCAAGCCAGGTTGTTCATATCACCCACGGGCAAATTCAAGAATCAGAATCATGTGTGGGACAGGCCAGGTTAGGCCAAAATACCAGTCTACATTAGGGCCAAGACTGGGGGCTGGCTGGATAAAGGAATAATATCAGATTGATCTTTAAACAAACAAAAAAGGCATGAATATTTCTTGGTTGAATGCGTTGAATACTATTCAGTATTTCACAAGTTTTCTCCTCTAATTTTTACAGTAAAACTGTAAAGTCATTATTATCAATTTTATAAACATGCAAACACTCACAGAGATAATGAGGAGCTTGGGACCAAGAGTTAAATGGAAATTAATATTGTTTTCCTCAAAACACTGTATTTGTAAAACTTCATTGTGTCTCATGTGGAAATCTTCTAGAACAATTACTAGTATGACTTTTCGTTTTGAAAATTAAATATATATATTTATTTATTCCTTTATTTGAAAGGCAGAACAGAGAGACAAACAGAAGGAAAGAGGGAAGAGGGATGTACATCTACTGGATCACTCCCCAAATGACTACAACAGCCTGAGATGGGCCAGACTGAATCCAGAAGACAGGACTTCCATGTAGGTCCTTGTGTGGATAGAGGGACCCAAGGACTTGGACCTTCACCTGCTGTCTTCCCAAGTCATTAACAGTGTGCTGGGTAAGAAGAAGAGCAGTTGGAACTCAAATCAGCACTTTGATAGGAGATTCCCACAGCTCAGCTCACTATTCCCACAGCTCAACTATTCACAACACCAGCCTCTACAATATTTTTTCTATAATGCAGTGCTTACAAAGGAGAATATTCCTTCCATTCTATGGTCCCAAATTTCACCACAAGGTTAATTGTTTGACAAAGCTGGGAGTCCCATTGCCTGGGAGTGGTTTCCAGATGCAGGAGTCTGACCCTTACCTATACTGTAACTATGTTCACTTTCCAAAAATAAAAAAGCTCATGCCACCAGATCATATGGAGTTTTTGCCTTCAGTATGAGCTAAAAACCTAAACACTTAACTGACACCTCCAACATTCTTAATTCTAAACAAGTGTGGTGTTAGTTTATACAGTTTATTTCTAGCTGTCAAGATTTCACATTGCCATTTAGGAAAGGCAATAAATACCAAATGTTTTTCTAAAAACATTTCCATGTTTTAAGAATCACCCAGGATTTAATGTTACAATATGTTCTTTTCCTTTTCCTGCCTTAGGAAGTAAATGAAATTCAGGGTTTTTTTTTTTTTTTCCAGTTACTATAGCTATCTCCAGTTATATGCTTGTTTGCTCTGAGATGTTTTCATTTTATAAGTTTTCCAGTTCACTTTACTGTGTTGTCTTTTGTGATTTTAAAGGGTTTCAGCAAATTAACTTCAGGACTTAAAAAATAAAAAGAAAAAAATTTTGTCATTTATTTACATTCTGACAACGGATCTAAAAGAAATTAATGAAGCAAAGGCCTAAGGGGAAAAAAAATAGCAAAAAGGGTCTGGGAACAAGTTAAGAAAAGCAGAGTGAAAAACTAGGCTGGCATAGATCCAAAGTATGATAGACAGGCAATTTATCCCAATGAAAAATAAGCAAAACTGTAGTTCATTCAATGCTCAATGCCATTTTTTTCTCTGATCTGGAAATAAGGAAACACATAAATATCATGAAGATTAAAACTCTGCTCAATTTTTTTCCTCCTTTTCGTCCCTCCTCTAACAGAATCTGTATCCCAGCTTCTTTCTACCAAAGACACAAGTATCACAACAATCAGCAAGAGAAATTCTATGATCCATCAAATTCCTGCAGGACAAGTCTCTCCCGTCTCTATCAAACAACAGAATATATCCACATCTGGGTAATTGTCATAATTTAAGAATAACTAAATTTTGGAGAACTTATTGACAGGTACACTCAAAATACTTAATGTATTCGTTGCAAACATCCCATAAGGTCAATGCTATGATTATTCACATTATAGTAGAAGAAAAAAAAATGATTGTACAACTTCAAGATCTAAACCAAGGCAGCATTAATGAGAAATGCAATGAGTATATATTTTCCACACTATAATGACACAGTGGTAATTCTGTTGATATTTGAGTGAACTATTTTCAATTGTCTTTTTCTATTTTGGAGCCAATGTATGTTTTTAATCAAACATTTGTGTATTTCATTGTCCCTTAAAAAATAATTTAGTTCCTTTGTTCTATTCCATGGTGCCTATATTTCTCCCTTTATCACATTATGTGATTTTTACTCATCTGTATCCCTTTCTAGAATGTCAGCTCCACATATCTAGAAATTAGATACTTTCATGACTTATTCATAGAGACACCCAATAAGTATCAGTTCAAGGAATGGTAGCAAATGAAACAACTTTGAGTCATTTAATAGACAATGGCATAATTCAAGGATCACCTAACTAGGGCATTGTGTCTGAAGGAGGGAAATTTGCAAGAGATGTGGCCCTTTAGTTAAATATAAAATAATTGAGAAGAGACGTTACAAAAGCAACAAGGGGTACATCATGCTCCAAAATTAGATTTATAAATTCAGAAGGTAGGGTACATGTAGGTAATATTTTCCCTGAGAATGCTGCCAATCACCCCAAACTGATTGTACATATTGCTGTAGAACCTCTAAATTAGGTCCACTCATCCAACACAGCAAGGCGATTATTGACATAGGTGTGGTGAAAGAATGTATTTATTAAAAAGTACAGAGCAAGGACCAGGCATCTTTTGCTTAATTTCCAGACATCTCTCCCTAAAGGAGTTAGGGATGCAGCCTCTTGCAGATTAAACTTGGATCTGAGAAGTGCATATTAACCTCATGTCGAAGTTCCTAGTTGGTTGAAGGAGTTTGCTGCTTTCCTTTTATTGATCAGTGATGGGGATTTACAAAGGATGTCTAGGGGACTTATGGTGGCCAGATGGGCTCCAGTTGGTCTAGGGGTTATGTGAATGCAGCAGTTACATTCTCCCCATAAATGCAATTCGCCTACACAAATCAGCAGAGGATTACCCTGGCCATGATTGGTTTTACCTACTGAAAAAGCAAATGACCACTTGAGTGCAGTGATTAGAACCTTGGAAAGCCAGCTTGATCACTCTGTTAAGTCCGTGTATTCCATTTCATAAGAGGACAAGCAAGGGCATCTATTGTTACATTATGGGGATTTGACTTCAAGAACTTCAAAAATGGATACAATTTGAATATTTATTAAGAGACAATTATAAATACCATCAGTAAATGGGTCATATATTGCTAATATTGTGTTGCCCTGTTCTTTGAAATTGATATTATTCATCAAATCTACTAAAACATTACTCTGTAATTGAATTTTATCCGTTATAAGTATTTTATGAAACCTTTAAAATTTGCATAATAATTATAGTAAGTCACTGTTTTAAAACTTATTTTCTTTTATCCTATATCATCTTAATAAAAGAAATAATACTCAGGGTGTATGTGCGGCCAAAAAGCTATGATGCTCCATCCCATGTTGTAGCACCAAAGTTCAGATTGTTTCAGCGCTGTGTATCAGCTTGCTGATAAAGTACACTCTGGGAGGCATCAAGTTGATGGCTCAAGTAGTAGAGTTCCCTGCCAGCAGGTGTGTTAGTCTTGATGGAGTTTCTGTCTACTGACTTTGGCCTGACCTAGTCCCACTGAGATGAGTAATTGGGAAGTGAACCAGTAGATGGGAGATTTCAGTCTTTCTCTTTGTCTCTCAAATAAATAAATGGAAATTTTAAATATAGATATTTAAAATATTTATTCACTTTTATTGGGCCAATTGGCCGTAATGGCCATAGTGACCAGAGCTGAGCTGATCTGAAGCCGGTAGCCGAGAGTTTATTCCAGGTCTCTCACATGGATGCAGGGTCCCAAGGACTTGGACCATTTTCCACTGCTCTTTCAGGCCACAAGTAGGGAGCTGGATTAGAAGTGGAACAGAGACATGAGGTAGCACCCTAAAGGATGTCAACACCACAGGGTAAAGGAATAGCCGGCTCTGTCATCACATTGCTCCTAAATACGCATAACTTTAAAACACCAAAGATAGTGTTTGAAACAACTTTATTACTGTATAAACGGAGCCAATGCAATTCAACAGTTAAATCAGTCCAAGAAATGTTCATTGAGCCTTAACTGTGGGTATATCCTTGTCTTTGACACAAAATAAGGAGATCTACTCTTCCTCCAATTGATCTCTTTAATCAACCCTATTCCCTTTTATCAGCTCTCACCTCTGGGCAGCTATCTGTCCAGTGTTAAGCACCCCAGGGCTAATGTTAACCAGTGACATACTTACTATATATGGGAGGGTACTTCTTAAAGTTTGAAGAAAATGCACATTATCTTCTAACTCCATTTTGTACAAAAAATTTGAAGTTACCTCCTATGGATGTTATATAAAATTAGGACTGTACAGGAATCATTATCAATATAAGTTGAAATTATTAAAGAAGATTTCCCTAAGAATAACATTGAAAAGCTTTTTAGACATGTGACT
Source organism: Ochotona curzoniae (assembly GCF_017591425.1). Lineage (NCBI taxonomy): Eukaryota > Metazoa > Chordata > Mammalia > Lagomorpha > Ochotonidae > Ochotona > Ochotona curzoniae. The sequence continues at coordinate 19,217,209 of NW_024464920.1, read as the reverse complement.
TTTAAGTCAAAAAAAGACCCAGGTTCACACAATACTCTACTTATTTTCCTTGTGGATTTGTACAATTATTTAACACTTCATGCCCCAATTAATCAGAAAAAAACAATCATTTATTGAATTGTGACACTCAAATGAAAGAGACAATTCTTTTACTGCCAAATATTCAATATAGTGTTAAGTTTATTCAGATCCATCTAACTCATTAGTGATGCTTCCACAACAGTAGAAATAGTAGTATGACTCCATTGATGCAGTCTTAATCTCAGTGATGATCATAACACAGTTGCTAGAAACTCAGCCCCTGTCCAGTGCTGCATCAAATGAGCACAGCTTTATGGATAAAGCAAAGCAAAGTTTAATATCCATAGTCAAGGTGGTAAAGCACTGCTGAGTTTCAAGAACTATCACCATGCAAAAATAAGGCATGTTGGGGTTTTTGAAGAGGTCACAACAAAGAGGGATTTAGAGTGAGAAAAAGAGAGAGAAAGAAAAGGGCTGTTGCATGTTGGCAATTGTGTGTTGACTTGGGTGACAGTGATTTTCTAATTCAGTTACATGTTCAGCGTGTCTCCAAATTCTTCAGTTGGTGAGCAGTGCCATATTTCCAGTGCCATATTCCCATATTTTGCTGGCTGACTGGGACTCAGTGTTTGGAGTCTACATATAGATGGTAGTGACTTTCTGCTTTGGGTTTTGAATTCCACTTGTCTAGAATTGGAATTCTAAGCAAAACTCCTTCAAGACAATATTGGCTAGCATAGTGTTAGCTATTGGAGAATCTAGTGGTCACATGAGTCCTGTGCTCAGAATCTCCTAGGGTTAGCTGGACCACTCCCTCAATTCAGTGAAGCTAATCGACGTTAACTCTGTGGTGGGCTCCCAATGGAAGGGCATTCTCTGGTGTCATCATTATTACTGTACTTGCCTGAATTGAAGTGCAAGATTTTTCAATGTCTTTTTCAGTGAACATACTGTTCTAAGAGTAAATGTGACAGATTACGTTAATCACAGCACATGCTCCTAGTTCTGTTGGTATGTATTCTAAACGTTAATCAGTGGGCCAGTGCATTGGCTAAACTGGCTAATCCTTCACCTCCAACTGCCAGCATCCCACATGGACACCAGTTCATGCCCCAGCTGCTCCACTGCCCATCCAACTCCCTTCTTGTGGTCTGGGGAAGCAGTAGGACATGTATCAATGCCTTGCAACCCTGCACTCACGTGGGAGACCCAGAATAGTTTCCTGGCTCCTGACTTCAGATCAACTCAGCTCTTGCCATTGTGGCCATTTGAAGAGTGAAATCGCATATGGATGATCTTTATCTTTGTCTTTCCAACTGTGTAAATTTGTCTTTCCAATAAAAACAAATAATAATTTTTATAAAAGTAAAAAAGCTAGTCATGTGTTCATAACTTTCTTAGAACATCTTTAGACATCAGTATTTTTCAATAAAAGCTGGCTTGAAATGTGAGCTAGGTTGCCACGGGCAATAGGCAGATTAAAAGAATAAAAAGGCTTCATGAGACAGTACAATCTCCTACTAACAAAATAGAAAAACTCTCTAGGGAGTCTCCTGCAAACAGAAGCTTACTGGGAGAAGTTACGAAAAGAAATAGGTGAAACATGTTTACTTATCTTTCTTGTCTTTTTGGAAAAGTATTTGAGGTCTTCAATTGGTCCATAAGAGTAGGCAAATTTGTACTGTGTTGGTATCTGGGAAGACTCAAGAGGTGAAAGTTTAACTCTTGATAAACATATCAAACTTGAAATGTCCTGTGTTTTAATGACAGCAGAAGTGTTAAGGTCCGATTCACTTAAGCTGTACTTGGTAAAAAAAAAAAAAAAGAGCCTTTTCTAAAAGTCATTTAAAAATCAATCTTCTGGGGAAGATAGGCTATTTGTGACTTTTGGAATCTTGTCTGGGAGAATTCTGTTAGTGTACACCATCAGAGTACCTGACATAGACTGATAATACAGTTTTTCTGATCTTGAGTTTCTGAATCAAACGAAGGTGTCATCAGTGAGGAATGTTCTTCCGTGCGGCTGCTTTCTCAGGCCACAAGCAGGGAGCTGGATGGGAAATAGAGCTGCTGGGATTAGAACCGGCGCCCGTATGGGATCCCAGCACGTTCAGGGTGAGGACTTTAGCCGCTAGGCCTGGCTGCCAGGACCTTTGAGTGGACTAAGTCTTAGAACAACCTTAGGAACCTTCTCATTCTGAGAAGTTCAATAGGAAATAATTTAAGTCATAATTCTGGCAAAGCTGAGTCAAAATTTTCTTAAGACTATATTTCATTTTTTTCTAATTTATCTGAGATAACTGAAATTGCCAATACACATGGGGGTAATAAGAGATCCCTAGCGCAGTAGTTATTGGCAGAGTTCCTTTAGACACAAAAGAAGGACCAATATCACTGTGAATTGACTTTGGGAAGCCAAAGCAAAGGATTATTTCTTTTAGCTGGGCTCTAGATGCCCTTTGTGACTATTGAATTCAGGTAGAAAAAAGCTGCTATCCCTCGTGTGAAAGTATTAATAAAGGCCAGTAGATACCTGGACCATCTGTTGAGGGCATGTTGATGAAGTGCATTTTCCAGGCTTCACCCGGATGAATTCCTCTCCTTTGTATAGGATGTGTAAAGAACATGACTTAATGAGACCAGGTAAGGTTATTTTTAAACAGAGAGGATAAAACTGAGTTCCCGCTCTTATGTCAGCATGCTGTTCTTTCCTTCCAAATAATCAAGAAACTATTTGAATTAAAGCTCCTCTTCTTGATGGGTAGAGTCATATTTCCACAGCAATTTTCTACTGAGAGACCATCGGGAGGATGGCTTTATGATTTAAAGTCTACCACCCACTGGCATCTTTAGTGCAATCTAATTGCAGAGCCAATTCTGTCTCAGTCTTGACGTAGTAAGGAATTTTAGTAACCCCTATGGGCTCAGGTTTTAAAACCATTTCTAAAATCTTTGGTCCAGTATCTCCCTTTGCTGCCTTATCTGCTAGTGCATTTCCTTTACTGATACGGTTATCTGCCTTCTGGTGTCCCCTGAAGTATATGGCAGCAACTTCCAGATGTTCCAGTACTGCTTAAAGAAGAGCTACCATCTCACTCCTGTAATTTATGGGAGTGTTCTCTGCATCCATATTGCTTTATCTCCGTATTTCTGCGTGTGCATGTTATGCAAGGAGAGCATATTTGGGGTCTGGGTAAAAATTGACTTTTGACCTTTTCCCTAGTTGTAAGGTTCTAGCAAAGCAATGCCTAAGACTTTGAGCCAAAGTGTTAGATGGCAATGCCTGAACTTCTATCACTAATATCCACTACAGTGTGACCTGACTTTCTAACATGTTAAATCCTAAGAGTATTACCGTCCATTAATCATTTGGTATCTGAATTTTCTGAAGGTCTATCATGTAGGTCAGGACTGTTATAATATAGCTACTAGTGACACTGATGAGCAAACATGCCCTTATCCTTTAGGGGGACTCTGACAAGCACAGCAGGGGGAGCTTCCTAGCTCCCAAATTTGAGGTGTTCCCCAACCTCTGCTTCAGTAGGAAGACATCTGACTGTGATCCGCTTCAGGGTTCACTAGCTTCAAAGCACATTACTTAAACCAAGGAGAAATTACTTTAAGAGAAATGACAGCAGCAAAACTTTTCCATGCAGAAGGGTTGGACAACTCACCATTATCAAACACTAATGAGAGAAAAGAATGCCCTCTATTTAACAAGCTAGAGGCAAAGTAAACCTTGGAGTGTGAATTGTACCATCAGCTCCCACAATAATACAATTTTCTGGAGACAGAAGTTCTGTATTGGAAGTTAAAACAAAGATTTGTGTTGTCAAATAATTTTACTATGACTTATGATGTCAAGGATTACACAGAGCTCATAATAACAGATGCCAAAGAGTGGAAACTTCCCAAATTCTCATGCCTTATCAGACTTCAGATGAGTAGGAATCATTTGGAGGATGAGATGCTCTATCCGTTAATGACCACTTTCCTCGCATTGGGGGTGTACGTTGTGGGCTTCCTGCGTGGATGCATACTCTTTCTGCCAGTGTGTCAGCTTCTCACGATGAAATACTTTCCTGTGGGCTTTTTCGCTGGACCATTATGCCTCCTGTGTTGATCCTGGGTTTCCTGATTACTGGTTATATCCATTGTCATTCTATGTATCTGCTTTAAGATCTGAGCTAATTCACATGTTGGATAGCTCTTAATCCTGTTTCTATTGTTAAATACATGATACAATATTTTGCATTTTGGTATGTGAGAACTTAGGGTCTGTTTTTGAAATTATACATTGCACTCTGTGAGTCCAGTTATTTTTAGAGATGTGACTTGAATTCCTTGTATTAGATGACATTACAAGATCTCCTCTGTGCACCCCAAGCTGGGGTCCACTATATCAGCCTGCTTTGGAGCTTTCTGCATACTGTGTTAGATCTGATGTGCTACCATTACCTATTAAATAGATTATCTCACCATTAGCGGGTACCAACATTGCTAAGGTTCAGGTACATCAGTGGAAGCAATTGACACCTGCATCAGATACATTACTCAGGGCTTTTCTCCAGTGCCCTGGGTGCTCCTGTTGTTGCCAGAGCTTTAAACCTTTTAGAAACAAGAATTTTCATGTCTGTAGACTATGCCATTGGGTGATGGTTGCCTTCAAAAATGTGAGGCTGAAGGCAACTCAGTTTGCATCCTGAAGCTTTCAGTGCCATGAATATTTTAGGGAACTTTCACTGAATCCATGCCTCGAGTCTATGCTCCAGGTTTGAAGCTAAAGGGACAGCACAGCCAGCATAGCCAGTGATGTGTGACTAAGAACTAAGGGCACTGTAATCTTCTGTGGTCCATCAAACATCCCTCAGTAAAACAATAGTCCCAACCTCACAGCCACATGTGGAAACTCCCCCATAGTTCAAAGTCTGGCCTACTGATGCTGGATGTGGTAGCTAAGTAACATAACTGATTTCACCACCTTCTCCCTCCCACCAGGCAAAAGGGTGGAGCTGCTGAGTCATGCGTCTGAGTTGAAAAAGAACCAAACAAAACTGATGGGCTACATGGAATCCGTCTGTTGGGGTTCAGTGATAGGAACAGATCTATCTTACGGTACAGACTAACTCCAGAAGCACTGAGATCAAATGCAGGCTCTCTGGCATTATCAGCAGATAGCTAAGAACTGACCTGCTTTCTCTTCCTGATTTTTCTGTTAAAATCCCCTTAACATCAATATCCCACTGCTGCTGTTGCCCGTCAGCTATTAGAATTATGAACAAAGGTACACAGGTTTCCATTTTAAAAATTTTATTTTATTTGAAGGGCTGATTTATACAGAGATAGGGGAGACAGAAAGATTTTTCTTCTACTGGTTCTCTCCCCAAATACCCACAACAGTCAGATCTAATCTGGTCCAAAGCCAGAAGTGAGGACTTCCTCTGTGTCTCCAATATGGATGTAAGAGCCCAAGTATTTGGAACATCCTTGGCTCTCTTGCAGGCACGTTAGCAGAAGTGAAGGAGGTAGGGCTTGAATAAGCAACTACATTGAATACTGGAATGGCAGGTGGAGGATTAGCCTGATATTCCATGGCACCAGCCCCAAGTGAGCCTTTTTGTTAAGACCGAGTGAGGAGATATTCTAGAAGTAGCTAGAAAACATTTGTAGTTGAGATAGAGTTCTAATTCATTCAGCCACTGAATGAAATGCAGCCACTGGCGGCCATAGTACAGCCTTGTCAAACTCCTGGCTGGCTTGCTAGTACATGTGTTCAAATAGTGGGGTGTTAGTTAGTTAGCTAGTTAGTTAGTTAGTTAGTTAGTTAGTTAGTTCAGGTTCTTCTTTTGCATCCAGATAATCATGCTAAGTATGGACATGCATACAATATGCAGAGGGAAAATTGTATTCAAATGCAAAAAATGAACAAATATTCATGTGAGCATGGGTTGCCCCATGCATAAAAATAATCATCATGAATGGGCAGTGTGCCAGAAGTTTGCCTAAATGAATGAGGGTTGGGGGACAGGAAAGAGAGACCACCCAAGTAGCACTTACAGATATGGTCTGCAAAGGAAGAATATCTCTCGGTTGTTGGCCTCCATTATGAAGTTGGGAGTGGTACCTGCCCAGGCATGAAGCCACCTGGGAATTGTGTGGCACCTCCACAAGTTCCACATTGTCCTCAACATGTATGCCTTCATGAAATCCCCATCTTGAGTTCCCAAATAACGAAGTTTTGTCCCAGGAAAGATGGAGATTAATTGGAAGTAGGAGGATGGAATTATATAAGGTGGCTTGCACATAGCTCCAGCTCAGCCAGACCTATTCAGCCTCTACTTTAAATTTTTATCTGTGTTAGCAAGAACCTAGATTAAGTCACTGAGACTCTGGGCCTGGTGTGGTAACCTAGTGGCTAAGGTTCTTGCCTTGCATGCGCCAGGATCTCATATGGGCACTGGTTTGTGTCTTGACGGCCCCACTTCCCTTCAAGCTCCCTGCCTGTTTCCTGGGAAAGCAGTAAAGAGGCCCTGCACCAACGTGGGAGTGCCTGGAAGAAGTCCCTGGTTCCTGGCTTCAGATCAGCACAGTTCCAGCAATTGCAATCACTTGAGGAGTGAACCTGCAGATGGAAGATCTTTCTCTCTATCTCTCCTCTCTGTGAATCTGACTTTCCAAGAAAAGTAAATAAATCTTTCAAAAAAAGATATTGAGGCCCTTGTCAAAAGGAGTAAGAAGTAATTTAAAGGCTCACAGTACAGGGGCACTCTCAACCTTTTATAAAGGCTTTGGAAGGAATTAAATAGTATGTGTGTAATATGCACAAATCCATTTGTATACAAAAGGTTTCTGAGGCGGCAAAAATCCATAAGAAAGCAAAACTTACAATAAGCTGGAAGTTTCTAGCCTTGTTATCGTGTAATTTTATACAAGATAACTTTCTCACTAATAAGGAGCTTCAAAACACAGGAGTGGTTGCCATGATACCAAAATTCAGTGCTATCTTGTCCTCAGCTATTTCTGTGTGGGGTGGTGCTTACTTTCGTGTGTGCCCCAAGGAAGAGGAAGGCTGGGGTGAGCTGGCTGGTATCCCTGAAAAAGGGAAGAAAGAAAAGGAAAGTGAAAGAAAAGGGAAAGGGAAAAGGGAAGGAAAGGGAAGGGAAGGGAAGGGAAGGGAAGGGAAGGGAAGGGAAGGGAAGGGAAGGGAAGGGAAAAGCAGGAGAAGGGCAGGAAAAGGGAAGGACGGGGCAGGGCTCATTAGAAGATAAATATGTTTACGCTATGAAAAAACTAGTAGCTGGTGAAAACTCAACTGCAGTGGATTTCTAATACGTAGAAGTATTAGTTTAGGTAAGGAAGGAACATAAGCTAAGCTGAGTGTTTATATATTGTGACCAAGCATCCCTTTTTGGGACTGAAAGATTTCCAAAGATGTGGCATGTTAAATCTCTGAAGCTCAACTTGGTTGCTCACAACTTGAACAAAGTTAGCAACAGCTCTGGATCACAGTTTTGCCAAGGCAACAGGGGTGGGGCACTTGTTTTTGAGCAGAAAGCATTTCCGTAACGGCTGCAATGTCAGGTTTTCAGTAGATTTCTGCATTTTGCCAATGTCCTGGAGGAGGTATACTCAGTGTCTTTCTCTTTGTGTTCATCATTTTGTAAAATCATTCGAAAACAGTGGTTGTAGATGAAAAATGAGCTTTATGTTTTAAAACTTAAGGAAATTCTTGGAAAATTAAATGGTTCATCGTTCTAATTCCAAGCCAGCCCTTACTTTTTTGTGCAGACGCAGGAGCATAGATGAATAAGTAGAGCACAGGCGCAGTATTCAAACTTAGTGCTTAAGCCGACAGCCTCCGATGAGTGAGCGGTACAGCCAAAGGCCCAATTTCGTTTCTGCAAATGAGTAGGGCAATAGGGAATATTTTAAAAATACATATCAGTAGTAGTGAATGTGGAACAGCGTTTAAGAGCATAAGAAAGTGCCAGTTCTTGGTTTTGAAAAATTGACTTCATTCACACTCCCTCACATTACTGAAGGTAGCTAAATTTTCTTTCTCAACAGGAAACATTGGAATGCTGCACGTTATTTCCTGAACTACGAAGCTTGACTACAACTCTTGGGTTCAGCACCAGCCCCTTCCGCAATGATTCCTGCCTGTAAGGTGGCTCTCTCAACCTACCGCCTGCAGAAACAGTTCTAACTCAGTCTTATATGACATAATGTCATAGGTGAACCCTACCTGCAAGGGAGTTTGGGAAATATGTAAGCTTTTGCAGACTCTTGTTTTATAACGGATTTCAACTATGAAAATCCATACTTCTGATCCCTGCCTGAATTTGTTTTCCACAGTTGCACAAGCAGGCAACACACTGACAATCATACATTGGAATCTGAATGGATTTGTTTCTAGATAATTCAGTCCTCAGGTCCCTTTGTTTAAAAAGCAGATGTTCTTACTTTAAACTTATGCTAAAGTAAGTCTTTTGCATTGTTCCGGGGGTTCGCCCATGTATTTTGAAAGGACAGCAGGAGTTAATGTTTTCCATCTGCAATATGAGTTTGGTGACTTTGGTGATGGTCTTCTTCCTCTTTATTTGTTGAACTTTGGATTGATCAAACACAAATTGAGGTAGAGATCAGGGCCTTCAGGGAAGCAATCATACACTCTCGGCATCAACAGACATTGCCAATGATAAACAAAAACAAAAGAAAATATAATTACACGTGGTTGAGCTGAAAGGTTCCACATGGCCCAAAAATGAGCTTTGCAACTGTCTGACCAGGTGACTGGCTTGTTACCAGGGCAGATTTGACAAAAGAGAAAAAGAATCTTCATTTTATTGTCCTCAGAGAACTTAGGATCCATCATGAAGAAAAGTAAATGTCTTTAAAGTGATTGACAACTTTTATTATAAGCAGAAACATTCGTTTGAGTGACACCCTAAATCATGATTACAGTTGACAGTGAATTGGCTCAGTTAGGCATCACTAGTAAAAAAAGTAGTAACTAGAAAAAATTAGTTATGCACATGCTCAGTAGATAGTTTAAACATGGTATCTGCTCTATTAAGGGCCTAAGAAATTTTCTTCTTTAAGCTTAAAAAATCAGAGTAATTAGAAATAATAAATCTATAATGCATTTGCCTTTGACTGCATGTACATGAAGTGTAATTGCTTCATAAATCGTCGTACCAGGTGCAAATGATAGACGCAACCCGGTAATGTCAGGCAGAGAGTTCAGAAACACAGCCAAAGGAGGGCAGCATGATGGACTTCCCAGGGCACACGAAAGGCGCCCCTGGTAACCTGGAGGGGAGAACAGTGGGGAAGGGAGGGACCTTGAGGAGGGGGAAGGCAGACCCCAGGGCCTACTAAACTGTGTCGTAAGATAAAGAACAAAAATTCACTGAGCAGAAACTCCAGATGTGATAAAATCAGTTGCTAGGTGATTCTGAGACATACTGAAGTTTGAGTACTAATGGATTATCCTAATTAAATATATTTCTCATGTAACTAAATAGATTCTTTCATATGATACAATGGTTTCTACCTCATGGGTTAGTTAAAATTAATAAGAGTATATGTATAGTATTCTCAGTGCTTATCACTTAAATGTCTAATATGTGATTTTTGAAATGTGGCACATTGTAGGTGTTCATTAAATGTTGAACAAATACTAAATAAGATGAAGAGAACATGTTGACTGACCCTGAAGTTTCAATTCGATATAATGTATCAAACTGGAGAAGAAATCACTTAACATTTTCCTTTCCATTCAAGGACAAGCCTCTAGTCCAGCTGGTATCCTTGGACAACTAAGAGTGAAGAATTTTGTCAAATAGTCACAGAAAACTTCCCAAGGAAATTTGTAAATATGTTTGTCATCAATTTCTTGGAAAATATTTGAAATTTTTACTATCCACCAGTTTCTCTATAATACTTTATATTCCAAAATGTTTGAAAATCAGAGAAACTTAAACACAGTGATATTCCCTAGTAATTATGAAGTTGAAGGAAAACACCATACCTTGAAAAGATCATTATTTAATGCAAAAACTTAGACTAAAAAAAAATTCCGTCCTCAAAATGTATTCATTAAGCAATCTGTTCAGTCACAGTAACTGCCTATGAATGTCAACGTGAACACTGAACACTCTTGTTTCAAGCTAACATGGCACAGATGGACATATGACCTGAGAAACAGGCGGTGTGATAAATCCAGTGATGACGGCTAGTCTGTTCTCGTAGGAATGTTACTATCCTGGAAAAACCCTGTGTTGAAAGCTGATCTCCAATGCCATAGCATCAGAGGTAGGTGCTTTGGGAGGCTCTGCCCGTATCGAGAAGATTCATACCCTCCAAGGACCCTTCCATCGTGTGAGCACACAGAGAAGCTGCCCTTGTTGAGAAACGGACCTTCACCGGAGTACCTGATAGTGCTTGATTTTGGAATTTCCAGCCCCTAGATCCCTAAGAAATAAATTTATGTTGATTGTAAACCTATCTGTGGTGTTTTTCTAATAGCAGCTTAAAGAGACCAATGCAGGCTAAGATGATCATGGACAAGTGTTACGGCCAGCTGTGTCAGCAGCGAAGGACACGGCGAGGATCTGAGGGACTGAGGCACCGACTTGAGCCCAGTGATGGTAGAAGTCTCTCTCCGAAGCCTCTCTGAGGCTTCCCTTTATTACCTTCTCTCTTGACCTTTCACCTACTTCTTGCTGACTCTTTACCCCGCGCTCTCATTAGCGCATATTGGATACAGCTGAGACCACGTGCTTCTAGCCCCAAGCCCACTCCCTGTGGTGCTCGGCTTAACGGGCGCTAGTCAACTTCTTAGCCCACAACAGACAAGAGTTGAGAAACACTTTCCTTAAGGATTATTCTTAAGTAGAAGGGCAATGTTATTTCATGTTGTGAATGAGCCTGAGACAAAGAAATTCTGGGCCGAGGGAAGATGGAAATAGTGTGATATATATGGGTGCGCTAGTGCTGATGGAGCGGCAAGGAAGAAGCCTTCTACTCATGCGTTAGCAATCTTAGACTTATCCTACATGGAAGAAATAACGAAAGCTTGTCAACGACGTATGCTCATTATAGGTAAGCATTTATTTTATTTTTTGCAATAAGTGTTAAAGCAATTAGAATCTTCTTGTCTGTTCCAAAGAAATTTAGGCATAACTATTATTCGTGGCATCATAGTGTTTTAGAACTCTCATTATGTGTTTCATCATTTTGGTTAGTGACTCTCAAATCTAATTCAAAATCACCTGGAGAAATTAATAGAACATCAATTGTTGAATGAAATTAAGGGCTAGAGAACTGACATTTGTCATCATTTTGAGGCAGATGCTAATTATTATAATAATAATTAATATTATAATATAATATAATATAATATAATATAATATAATATAATATATAATATAATATAATTATAATAATTAATAATTTTATGAGAATAGCTTTCGATCATGACTTTGTTTTCCTTATTTACCTTTATTTACCAAATACCTAGATCAATGCCTGCTGTTAAACAGATATTCAATACCTTTTTCCAGATGAAACAGTATTTCCGTGAATATAAGGGAAATAAAAGTAGTAAAAATAATTATTTTTCTTTCCTGTCACCTGAAGTTACCAAAAATGATAGAAGTAGATATGTGCCTATGAATTTGTGGGAGAAAAAAAGCAGAGAAGGGTAATAATAGTGATAAAGATGAGAGCTCAGTTGGGAATCGTAAGACTCACATTTGTTTTCCTGTGCTTACATGAATAAGAGTAGCCTTGAGCAATCCATTTTACTCTTCATGGTGCTTTATCTGTGCCTTAGAAGGACGATAAAGAGGCCATTTGCAATACTTCATTGAATAGACCCTTTGAAAAATGCCTTAGAACGAATTTATTCATATAAAGTCTATTGAATTTAACTTTAATATCAAGAGTAGTACAAATAGAATAAAAGTTTCAAATGCACTACAGAGAGTTCTCTCGCATTGTGCCTAGGAATTCTTTTCTACTTCACAAATAATATTATAAAAAGTCTTTAGTCATTGTTCACTGACTCTGGTGCTTCGTGTATGACTACTGCCATTACAGACTACACTTCACATGAGTGGGTTCTGCTTCCATTCGAAGGACAAAGACCCAAGCTTAGATGCTGATTTCCCAAGATGCGTCCTAATTCTATCAAAGCTTCTTCTCTTTCTCACTTTGTACATAGTGACTAAATTTCTAACAAGGCAGGACCACTTGCTGCTGCTATCTGTGGTTAGAAACTGTTAAGGATGGGGTGTGCTTGCTCCCCTGCATGTCACAACTAATTAACCACAGCACAGAATAAACTCTTGCCTAAAGAATTCTTTTAAAGAATTTAAACAATTTACTGGCCCCTGCTGTGCATTTTGTTGTAATAGTAGCATTCAAGGGAGGTAGGGGAAATTACATTCCCAAAAGTTGACCTGGGTCGAGACCTACACAGGCAGGACATTGACAATCCAACTTGGTCTGTTTCTGAATGGTACTATCTGAATCCATGAGAAGATAAGAAAAGCTTTTCATCTTTGGTACATTCTAGGTTTGAAGGTTAATGTCCTCTCCAAAATTGTTAAAATTTTATTGTTTTATTGTTATTGTTAAAATTTAATCGCTAACGCAATATATGAGTAGTGTACGGTAAGTTTATAGGTGTAAGTTTGTGGGGACTAAGCCCACTTATGAATTGAATTAATGCCTTTATTTGAGAAGGCTCACACAGTGTTTGGCCCTTCTGCTCTTCTATATTCTGCTATATGAGAAGAAAATGCTTTAAGACCCACTAGGCAACATGCCTGTTGATGCCTTAATGTTACACTTCTCAGTTTCTAGAACTGTGGGAAATAAATTTTTATTATCTATAAATTATTTAACAGCAGATGCTTTGTTATAGTAGCAGATGTGAAATTAAACGGTCCATATTTGGTATCATTGATGTACTGTTTCTCTCAGCCACCAAGGAATAGCTGAAAAACAGTGTCCCCCTGGTAGCACCTGCTCATTGAATTCTAAGCTTAACCATTGATCCTGCTCACTTCCTATACCAAGAGTCCTTCTTAGAAACCTCATTATTTCTACCCCAAAACTAATCAACTAATCAACTTCCCCAAGTTATATTCCTAAATTCCCAAGAAATCTGTTCTCCCTCCTGTGGTTTCATCATCTCTTTGTTTCCCTGCTTGAATTACCAACCTTTCCCAGCCTTCTATCTAACCACTACAGGTTACTTCTTTGATGGACTTAACTCTTTATTAAGATATCTTGACATGGAGTTCAACTTTCCTTTCTTTTAATTTTTTGGAAGAGTTACTTATTTTCAATGGAAAGGGAGACATACAGAGGGAAGGAGATAAAGAAAGATCTTTGATTTGCTGATTCACTCCACAAATGGCCTCAATGACCAGAGCTGAGCTGATCTGAAGCCAGGAGCAAGGAGCTTCTTCTGGGTCTCCCACAGGCGGTGCAGGGTTCCAAGGCTTTGGGCAATGCTTGACTTCTTTCCCAGGCTACCGGATGAGAAGGGAACTGGATGAGAACTGGATGAGAAGTGGAGCAGCCAGGACACAAACCAGTGTGCCTAAAGGATCCTGGTACATGCAAGGCAAGAATTTAGTTATGAGATCATCACGCAGGGCCCAACTTTCCTTTCTCAAGAAACAATTTCAATTCCTTGGGCCTGGCAGTAGACTCAACCATAAATTTCAAGGCTGGTATCACACACAGGAGTGTACATTCATGCCAGTTATTCCACTTATTTTTTTTTAAGATTTTATTTTTATATGAAAGGCAGATTCACAGAGAGAAGGAGTGATACAGAAAGAGATTCTAGCTATGAAAAAACTAAGGAGTTGAAGGTTCTGAACAAAGATAAAAATTCAATCTTTCTATTTTAAAAGATTCATTTATTTATTTTTGGAAGAGACTATTTTAGAGACAGAAGTTCTTCCATCCACTGGCTCACTCTCCAAATGGACGTAATGGCCAGATCTGAGTCAATTGGAAGCCAGGAGCTGCTTCCTGGTCTCCCACATGGATTCAGAAAAGATGGATGCACTAGAGGATGCCCAAGAGTTTGGGTCATTCTCTGATGGCTCCCAGTCCATAGTAAAGAACAGGAGGGGAAGTAAAGCATCTGGAACTAGAACGGGTGTCCATATGGGATGTCAGCACTGCAGGCTAAGGATTAGCCTATTAAGCCACTAGGTCAATCCCAGATGTTTAACTTTTTATTCAGCTTCCTTCTAATGGACCTGAGAGAGCAGAATTTGTCTCAGTCCCTGGGCTTCTGCTACATATGTGCCAGACCTGGATAGAGTTCCTGGCTCTTGGCTTTTGCCTGGCCCTATCCAAGCTCTTGTGAGCATTTGAGAAGTGACTCAATAAATGGAAGATCCCTCCATTTCTCTCTCTCTCTCACTCTTCCCCACTCTGCTCTCCCTCCCTTTCTTTCCTCTCTCCTCTTCCTACCTTCTTTCTCTAGTCGCTATGCCTTTGAAAGAAGAGAGGGAGAGAGAGCGAGAGAAAGTGAATCTTACTTCCTTCCTCATCTACAGTGAACCTACAGCAGCCTGCGTTAGTACAGTGGTATCCTGACAGTTCTTTGCCATCTCTCTCATTTCATTTCAATGATTCCTTTACTTTGTTCAGTAAATTCTTCTGGAAGTATAAATCTTAACAATTTTTATAGGAGATGTTAGTATACTGTAAAGTATAAAGGCCAAATTTGGCCCACTCCTTTTTCTAAACCACAAGAATGGTTTTGAAATTTTTCACTTTGAAAATTTTTCATTTTAACGAAAATGTATATTCTGTGTGATAAAAGTATCTATGTAAGAAATTTAAGTTTCAAAATTCACCTTGTAGTTTTGATGAGTACATCTATAATGTTTATGTATATACTATCTGTGGCTACTTTTGTGCTACAGTGGCAGAGTTGAATAGTCTAGATGCCATGAGCCGCAACATGTAATATGTTCAGTATCTGGACTCCTACCAAAAAAATAAGCCAACACAAGTTTTACAGTATTGTCTGCAGATGATAACAACAGTAAATGAAGGCCCAAGTCATGATCCTTACCATAAAGTGACTTCAGTATTTATTTTAGCATCCACTGACCTATTAAGTCATTAATAAATATGTTTAATAATTTTTAGAAATAACCTTAATGTTATCCTGCTTTACTTGATCACCTATTTGCTTACTACATGTTCTCATCACTAAATTCTCCTGTCACCTGTCCCTACCCTCCCCAAAGCATCCTTGTTTACTTTTATCCATTTTCAACATTGCTATGACTTTTCATTGTTTCCCAATTTGCCTCTTTTTTTGTCAATTTTATTCAAAAGTCCAAAAGGTTTTTATCACTTACAGTAGAGTGCTACTTCTTGAATTCTGATTTTGATATGTCAAGTCTGTACCTCCTTCTTTTGTGTAGCTAACCTACCTACCAGCAGACTTCAGGAGTGAAACAACTGCTTGCAGCTAATGCAATCAGTGCGTTGTGTCCCTTCATCCACAGAGTACCTCACACACAAGTACACTCAAATCAGACACACCAGATCTACTAAAATTCAATTCTAGTACTTTGGTCTTCCAATGAGATTTAGTAGTTTCTCCCAATCTCTCACTTATGTGATAAAGTAGAAGTAATATAAATCTGAAATGACTGTTGGCTAGATGTAAGTGAATATTTGGTGACATTGTTTAAATCCAGTGTGAACCATGGCATAAACCAGTCTGCTTAAACAAACAAAATATTCCAGTTAAGAATTTAATATAATCGCCCCTCTTTTTCTTTGCTTCCTAGTATATATTAAGCTCTCATCAAATATTTTTGAGATAAATCAGTTTTGATGTTTTACATTCTTTGCCAGCTTATAAGTCAACAAACTGTCCTGTCCCATGAAGCTACTTTCCCCTAACTATCCTCATTATTCATTTATCCATCCTTTATTCCACTGTGATGTTTTTGCCTAGGTTTCGGTAGCTGAAACCTTCCTAAGTTCTCCCTTTCCTTGAACCTGATCTAAAATTAGTTCAACCTCAGTAACATAAGCACAAAACTCTAAATCCTTTCTCTCAAACACCATTCGTTCACTTCTGATACTACAGCTATGTTCATTTCAAAGCTATAAAATACTTAAGTAAAAGCAAGGACATTGAGGTTAGGCAGGCCTAAACTAGTCTCTAAACTGTGGCATAATACTCATGAATTCAGCATTTTTGGGGGGAATTAAAACAGACTGTATCTTGGAACATAAGGGAAAGGGGAAGATTGGTACACATATTAGCATAATCACTGGTATTTAGAATGAAATCAATATAGTTTTAATATTTTAATAATAAGAGAAAATTTCACTTCTTTATATGTTGTATATAGAAAGCTTACTTCATAAATTTCAAATTGTGTAAATAATTGAATTTTTTAGTAGGTGATTAAATATTGAGTCCTTTTAAAACAAAGTTTGATTATTCCAGTTTCATTGTATCCTTTCACTCTGGGTCATTTTGACATAGAGGCTGATTAATGTGCTTATGCTTGCAAGCTAGTATTTCATGCTCTTGTGTGAAATTTAGGTTCTCAGATTCAAAGCAACTTTCCAAAAATGCAAGTAATGTCATGAATTAAACCCTAAGTTATGCAGATCTATTTCTAATTGGTGACTTTTAAAAATACAGTTAGAAAGTTAGTTAATTGTACTAGACACATTTACTCATGCCTGTACTTCTTGTTCTTTATCTTTGAATAAAGATTGAGTTGGCAGGTCTGGCAAAGGTATGCGACAAATATTAGATAGATTGCTTATAAATGTAGCAAATTTCAAGTAGTGCTATTGAAACATAAGAGGATCTCTCCAGGCCAGATCCTAACAAAAAGAATACTGATACTCAAAAATAAATTGATAGTGAAGTAACTGCTATTTCTTACCTTGAGAACAAATTCTATTGCATGATATCCAGGAGACCAAATCCGTCACACTGGCCCAGCTTGTCCTGCCTGATAAATCATCATGACAGACGTAGAGCTAAGGATTTTCTTTGTTTGACACTGACCAGATAAATGTAACCGATCAATATATAAATAATCCCAAAGCAAAAAAAAAAATTGCATAGCAACTCTGAAGGAGACATTTTAACCATTTGTTTTTGAGGATAATGCCTCTAAAAACTACCATATCTTGGATCCAGCGCCATACCGTAGTGGTTGAAGTCCTCACCTTGAATGTGCCAGGATCCCATATGGGCACTGGTTCTAATCCTGGCAGCCCCGCTTCTCATCCAATTCCCTGCTTGTGGCCTGAGAAAGCAGTATAGGTTGATCCAAAACCTTGGGACCTTGCACCTGCATGGGAGACCTAGAAAAAGCTCCTGGCTCCTGGCTTCAGATTGGCTCAGTTCTAGCTGTTGCAGCCACTTGGGGAGTGAGCTATCGGATGGAAGGTCTTCCTCTCTGTCTCTCCTCCTCTCTATATATTTATCTTCTCAATAAAAAAAATTACCAAATCTTTCAGCCAGATCCATTGAACCCATGTTGGTTTGCTGTACTAATCTTGCAATGTCTAACACTTGAAATGAAAATGAGATTCCTTCCAAGGAATGTAGGAAAAGGATTGTGCAAGACATAGAGTATAATGAGAAAAAGAGCTGCTTGACAGCAAGGATGACAGATAATGTATAAACAGCAGGGATTCTTTTCAGCGTCAGAAATTAGCAAAAAGAATCAGAAAGGTAGTATAAATGCTTTCATAATCAAGTAATCAACAGTCACCCTCAAGGATAGAAATGCCAAGGGCCGCCCAAAATCAAGTTAGATAGCCACTCTAATTTTTTTTTTTTTTAGAAAAGTGTGCTTTTTTTTTTTTTTTAACCCTTCCCTATTGTGAATTCTCTGCTTTCAGGCAAACTTCTCTTTTCTCACTTGTCAATGCTTGTCCCTAATGGAAAACTGCAGACCCTGATCCCTGTACCCAAACTGGTTCTCATCTCTTTACTCCTCTGCCCTTCCTGCTCTCTCCTCTGCTGGTCTTCACAGCGCCAACATGCTGCTTTGATATTGAACCAAAGGAAATCTTTTTTTCTTGAAGACTTTACGGCTTCTCATCCATTCAGGGACCCAGCCCAAGCTGGAATTTCACCGGCAGGAAATTGTGCTCCTGGTGGCCTTTCTTTATCTGGTTAACACTTCAGGTATCTGTTGGTTCTAACTTTACGGGTAGGAAGACTTGCAGGAGCCTGAGGGGAGCTGTGTTTGCATGGGGCATCAAAGACTAACAAGGATTGAAGAGGGTTTGGACAGGCAGAGGCCAAAGAGACCCAGCACCCTCTGATGGGAGTGTAGACTAATGAGGTGATGGCATCATGTGTACGTAGTTCCACCAATCAAAAATTAACAAACGCTTCCTCTGTCCTCCATAGATAAAATCCTGTCTCACTGACTCTCCAGCCCCATTCAGTCATGAGGCTTTGGTGTTTAATACATAAGCTGAAAACCAAATATCTGTACCTTATGGCTGGATATCTTGCTTCTACTAAGCAAGATAAGGTACTGATTGGTCAAAAATTACAGAAATTATAGCTTACACCCCCTGTTTATCCTCTTATTTGGATACAATTCCAAAACTATGTTTTATTCTTTCTTATATCAGTTTGCTGATACCTAGACTCAAAAATAATATTGGTTTCCAAACCCTCAAATTTAGCTTTTAATTCTAAAGTAGATATCATAAGCTTCCCAAAAGTATCATGTTCTTAAATTTTCTATTATTTAATCTCTCTTATCCCAGTTACTGTACATTTTTTAACTATGTAAGTGGTGGCAGATTTTTTTCTTGCATGGTGACTACAAATATTATTCTTTACAATTAATTGCTTAAATACCAACATATCTATAGCAAATCCACCCAGGTTATATAGAGAAGTGATATGGAACAATAGAAATAGGAAACTTTGATAGGGAAAGTTGACACAGGAAAGACCAAAATGTTTCTTGCTTATCCCTGCTCTTTGGATCAGATTATAGAAATAACACCAAAAATCACATAAATGTTACAACAAGATAAAGATCAGATGTTAAATCCCTTGACTTGCTTTACAAATGAACACGTATCCAACTTCATAAAAGGACCGAGTTTGTTAAAAAAAAAAAAAAATCCCTGGGAAACACAAGGCACATAGACTTTGGGAAAACAAACATTCTCCTACAAAGACTCACCGCAATTCCCTTCAGGTTTTTATTGGCAGGTAAATTTGTGTTTTCTTCTCTTGTCATGACCTTTCTGCTGTACACTTTCTTGCAAACTCAACCTCTGCACCAGTTTTTCCAAAAGGAATCTTGTGTTACAAAGCCACAAGAAAGTTCCTTATAGACAGCGCACTCTCTGGGCTTAAGTTTTCTGAGGAGAAACACTCTGGAACAAGAAGAAAGGGTAAAGGGCTTTGGGTAAAGAAAGAGAAGGAGAATGGAGACAGAGTGACAGAGAGAATTAGAAGGCTTGTTAGTGATGTCTGGAAATAGACTTCAGAAAGCCTCGGGGCAGAAAAGTTGTGTTTTGGATTTAGAGCACAAAGCATTAACAAGCCTATCAGTGTCCAAACTTCACCTTGGATCCACCAAGCTGCCTCCTTTCAAAGGTCCAAGAAGACCTGGATGGTGATATGACCAACTTAGTGATGCATGCCTGCTCCCTAGAGCAATTCCCATCCTAATGAAATCAGTAGACAGACTAATATTGTGTTATTTTGGGTGCATTAGGTAGGTTTGTTGAAGTTCTCTGGGATCCCAAGCAGTGAGAAGCTCTGCCTCATTCCAAAACCAATAGTGATTCATTTCATGTGTGGTCATTCCTTCAGAGTCAGACCTAATTTGATTCCTCCTACACCAGATGTTTGGAAATAGTTGCCAGAACACTAAAGTCTATCTGGTATCCAGAAGAAGGTGAAAGAAGCCAGGGTTCTTCTCAAGAAGAGTTTCCAGAATCCACTGACTTCCCCGGCAGCAGCAGCAACATTAGAATGTTTTTTAAAAGATTTATTAATTTATTTTAAAATCAACTAGAGAGAGAGAGAGAGAGAGAGAGTGTGTGTATGTGTGTGTGTGTGAGAGAGAGAGAGAGAGAGAGAGAGAGAGAGAAAGAGAGAGAAAAAAAGAGAGAGAGAATGAGAGATCTTCCATCTGATGGTTCATTCCCCAGGTGCAGCCAGAGCTGGAACAGGCTGGAGCCAGGAAGCAGGAGCTTCTTTCAGGAACTCAAACCCTTGAGCCATCTTGCACACATTCTCCCACGTCCTTCTATGATTCTGGCCCAGCTTCCTGGTAGCATTCCCGGGAAGCAGCAAATTATGGCTCAAGAAGATGAGATCCTGACACCAACATGGGGGACCTACATGCAAGCCCAGTGTGTGATAAGTGTCTGAAGGAATGAATTAGCAGTGTGTCCCTCCCTTCCCCTGTGTCACTTTGCCTCCCAAATAAACACACAAATAATTTTAACTGTAGAGAAGTGCAGGAAGCCATGCAGTTGGGGCAGACGTCACGGGGTTGTAATGAGCGTGGCTCCTCGGTTAGCAAGGCTATGAGTTTATGGCTGTGTGGCACGGCATGGCAGAATGTCTCTCTAATCACCTCATTGCTGCCTCACCCCATTTTGTGGACACTTGATCATCTCTCTGATATTTCATGGAATTCTCTGCAGGGTGTTGCTGTTTTTCTGTACATGTGAAATGATTCATGTAACTGGTTTAATGCCGGAAACTGATTTTATCAATCATAGTATGGTAAAAAGGGTCTTTAGCAAATTAAGACAATGAGACACAACTAAAAGTATACAGTAGCACACTTGAGCCTATATTCTTCCCAAATGTCATATTGTGTGCACACCTTTGTCTTGGAACTTACAGTAACATGCATAATGTTCTCCTTAAGAAATGGCTTGATAATATCTCAGAATAAATGGCAATCATGGAGGTACAAAGAGTTTGATTATCATGCAGCCTTAAATTGTTTTAACACATGAAGCGATGCATTTTGGCTTCCCACCATGTCAAGCAGAAGGTATATGAGACATCTTTTTTTTTTTTTAAAGATTTATTATTTTTTTTTTATTTTTGTTTATTGGAAAGGCAGATATACAGAAAGGAGAGACAGAGAGGAAGATCTTCCATCTGATGATTCACTCCCCAAGTGAGCGCAACGACCAGTGCTATGCTGATCCGAAGCCAGGAGCCTCTTCCGGGTCTCCCACGCGGGTGCAGGCTCCCAAAGCTTTGGGCCGTCCTCGACTGCTTTCCCGGGCCACAGGCAGGGAGCTGGAAGGGAAGCGGGGCTGCCGGGATAGAACAGGCACCCATATGGGATCCCGGGCGTGCAAGGCGAGGACCTTAACCACTTGTGCCAACACGCCGGGCCCATATATGGGACATCTTCTTAACCACTGCGCCACCGCGCCAGGCCCAATGGGGCATCTTCTAAAGGGAGACAAATGCTGTGAGCTACCAGAGGAAAATGTTTTAAAACTTCTATCTTACATTGGCACTTATTTTTAGGGAAAAAAAATAGTTCAAAAAGATAAAAGGAAGTTTCTTTTAAATAAAAAGAAGGCCATTTCTCCATTCAGAGAAACACTGAGCTGCCATGATCCTTTTCACTGCCGTTTAACAAAAGAACAAAAAACAATCAAATCAGTACCAGGTGAAGGTGATGATAGTGTGCGATTGATCATAAGATTTAGTAAAGATTCTGATATATGCCTTTATAAATTGTTTTCATTGAAAAGCTTTCTTTTTAATTTTGTATTCTTGATATTTTAAGTAATATTAGTTTAGGGTTAGTGAAAATTAATTTTGGATATAAGTAAACCACCTGTCGCTAAGTAACCACATGTGCTGTCAGCCGTGGAGCTCCTGACTTCAGGCGGGTAACTGCACGTTTGAATGAGTAATGGTTTGCTGGGAAGGTTTTCTTGGAAGTAAAATAATAATATGTTTTTTAGGATTGATTTTGAATTCTTTTAACCATGAAATAAAAATGAAACAATTGGATATTGTACAGAAGCTCGTGATGATTTCTGTATAAATAAAGAAGGCAGTTTTTCTGAGCTGTCCATTACGAGCATCACACAATAGTGGTCCACGTCTCTTCTTGGCTTCTTTGCCACTGATTGGTGCACCCTCTGAGCCATGAATTCAGCTGGAGCTGGTCTCCAACAGAAAAGCATTTTGTAGAAAGAAGGAAGTAAGGTAAAGCTCTTCCAAGTCACCCTTGTTGCCATCAATTCTCTGTTCTGTAAAAAAGAAAGGGATACTCAAGTTTGAAATACAATCATGCACACATGCTCGTGCTTCTGGCGTCTTGTCCAAGATTTGCCTATAACAACATCTTACCGTGTTTGCTATATGTTCTCTAGAAATTTGACTGTTTCACTTCTTAGGTTTAGATCCCTGGTATGCTGTGAGTTGACTTTTGTTTAGAATGTAGGGTGTGTGCTGCAGGCAGTTTGCAAATAATAATAATAATAACAGCATGACTTGACAAGAAGAGCAATACAGACTGTGTGTGGAAACAAGTTCAGAAACTGCTGGTGCTGGAGAATGAAATCAGACTCCACAGGCAATGGTGCACAAGTGAGCAAAAGCCTAAGACCAAGAGCTAGACTTGTGGGAAAGGAGCCAGATTTGGACAATGGTCCAAGGCCGTAGGACTGTGCTTTAAGATATCCTTAAGACAGTCACATGCTGACTACTGCGTTTGGGTCAGGTTACTGCATCTTGATCATCAAGCTTTGACTGAATAATATGAGATATAGCTGTAAGTTTTTGGGCCACATCAACTCCTATAATTTGACCCTCTAAATAATTCAATGAAAGATTGAGGCAGTGAACCTTCCAGGTTGACTCCTTCCTCAGAGGAGCGGTTTCCCTCTAGCCGTCTGCCTTCATAGTCTTTATATTGTGCCTGTATCATTTATTTTAATATTTATTTACTTCTATTGGAAATGTAGACCTACAGAGAGGAGAGACAGAAAAATCTTCTCTGCTGACTCATCTCCAAATGTCCAGAGTGACTGGAGCTGAGCTGATCTAAAGTCAGGAACCAAGAGTTTCTTGCTTGTCTCCCATGCGGATGCAGTGTCACAAGGCTTTGGGCTATCCTCTTTCCCAGGCCACAAGCACAAAGTTGGAAGGGCCATGAAGCAGCCAGAACATGAACTAGTGCTCATATGTAATCCCACCCCTTAGAGGTGGATTGCTGGCTGGTTAAGCTTTGGCAGTGGGCCCATACCTAAATGTTCCAATACCATCTGTTGAAGAGACTGTCCTTTCTCCAGGGAATGATTTTAGCTATTTTGTTGAACATTAGTGAGTTGTATGAATAATGGGTTAATTTCTGTGGTATCTAGTGTATTCTGTTGGTCAATGAGCTTGTTCTGGTCACAGCATCAAGCTTCTTTGAGTATAAATACTCTGTAATATGTATTGAAATCAGGGATTGTGATACCACCAGCTTCACCTTCCTCACTCAGGATTCCCTTAGCTATTTGAGGATCTCTTCTAATTCCACATAAAATTTAGGATCTTTTTTTCTGATACAAAAAGAATGCCTTTGGTATCTTGAGACTGATCTTACAAGTTCTTTCTCAGGCATGGCATTGTTGCTTATGCACAGACTATTGATTTTTGAACCTTAATTTTGTGTCCTGCAACTTTGTCAAGCTCTTATGAGATCCAATAGTTGCTTATTGGAGTTTTTTGGTTCCCCTTGACAGAATCATACAATCTGCAAACAGGGGTAGTTTGACTTCCCCCTTTCTAATTTGTATGCCTTGAATTTCTTTTTCTTGCCTAATGGCTCTGGCTAAAACTTTCAGAAGTATATTGCATAGCAAGTATGAAAGCAGACATTCCTCACTGGTTCCATGGCTCCATGGAGATGCTTCAAGGTTTTCCCCATTGATATCATACTGGCTGTGAGTTTGTCATACATCACCTTGACTGTACTTATTTTCCTTCCATACCCAGTTTGCGTAAGGTTTTATGGTTTTGTTGTGGTTGTTGTTATGGTACCTTATTGCATTTTTTCAAATGTTTCCTCTATATGGAGATAATTATGTGATTGTATTCATCAGTTAGCTAATGTGATGTATAGTATCTATTGATTCCTACTTGTTGAGCCATCCTTGCATCCCTGGAATTGTTCATATGTGATCCAGATGAATGATTTTGATGATGTATTCTAGGATTCAGTTAGATAGTATCTTGTGGAGGCTATTTGCATCCTTGTATTCACTAGGGATAAAAGTCCATACTTCTTTCTTTGTTGTAACTTTTCCTCATTTGGAGATTAAAATGTTGCTGGTCCATGGAAAGAGTTAGGGAGGATCCTTCACTAGCAATTATTTGGAGTAGTTTCAGAAGAATAGTCTTTAGTTTTTAAAGTTTGGTATAACTTAACAGTGAAGCCATCTGGGCCAATGCTTTTCTTTGTTGGGCAGATACATGGCATGATTTCAACTTTTTGGAATTTGTTGAGACTTGTTTTATTGTCTAGCATGTTTTCTATCCTAGAGATTTTCACATGCATAAATTCAAAGAGTGGGTATTCTGTGTCTGTGGGATGAATTATTCCACAGATGTCAATTTAATCTGTCTGATAGATAGTGTAGATTACTTCTGTTTTGTTGTTGTTGTTGATGTGTTGCGTAGTTGATCTGTCCTTTGAAGCAAATGGGGTTGAAATCTCGTATTATAATTATATTGGAACATATGCTTTCTTTTAGATTCTTTAAATTTGTCTTCAAGAGCTGGGTACTTTAGCATTAGACATATGTACATTTACTATAGTCATGTCTTCCTATTCGATTCCTCCCTTAATTATTAGATAATGGCCGTTTTCTCTTTTAACAGTTCTTATCTTAAAATCTGTTTTACCTGATACAACAATAGCCACTCCTGCCCTTTCGTGATTTCCATTTGCATGGTATATCTTTTTCCATCATTTCATTTTTAGTCTATGTGTGCCTTGTTCATAAGGGGTGTTTCTTGTGAGCCATAAATAGATGGGTCTTGCTGTTTCATCTATTCAGCTAGTCTGTGGCTTTTGACTGTAGATATTAGGTCATTTACATTTAAAGTTATTGTTGCTGGTTAATGACTTGATCTTGCCATTTTTTGTAAATATACCTATTATTTATTTGGGGGCAGAAATTTGGTTTTCTTTTTTCTTAATATTTATTTATTTTTATTGGAAAGACAGATTCACAGAGAGAAAGAGAGCAAAAGATCTTCTTCCATCAGCTGATTAACTCCTCAAATGACCACAACAGCGGCAGCTGAGTCAATCCAAAACCAAAAGCCAGGAGCTTCTTCTGGGTCTCCTATGCAGGTACAGGGTCCCAAGGCTATGGATCATCCTCTACTGCTTCCCCAGGCCATAAGCAGGGAGATAGAATGAAATGGAGCAGACAGGACACAAAACAGCACTGATGACTTTGGGCCATCCTCAACTGCTTTCCCAGGCCACAAGCAGGAAACTGGATGGGAAGTGGAGCAGCTGTGACACAAATCGGTGCCCATATGGGATGCTGGCATACACAAGGCAAGAATTTAGCTACTAGGCTATTGCATCATGCCCTTTTCTGTTTAATTGTATAGAATATTCTTAAGTTTTTATGACAAGACAAGTAGTAATTATGAAATGATAATTCATTGTCATATTTCAATTCTTATTTATTCATCCAAAATTTACCTTGAGGTATGCATTATTGTTCAATTTAGAATATCTTTTAACCAACTTTTATGTAAAATACTAGTTGAAATATTCCTATTTTTGCTATTTCTAGGATTTCTATTATTGTAGATGTATGTCTCATAAAGGAATTTGCTTCTGAATTTTTCTTTGAGACTAGTTTTGTGTCAGCATCATAATGTTCTTTAATGTTGATTTTTTAAAGTCTTATCTGATAGGGAATGGGAGATAGAGAGTACCCAGCTGCTGTTTAACTCCCGGAAGTCTCAAGTCACTGAGGCTGGGATTGGAGCTGACAGCTGGGAACGCAATCCAAGTCTTCCATGTGGCTTCCATAAAGATCCAAGTATTAGAGCAATTCTCATATACTCCAAAGTCCACCTTAGCAGAAAGCCTGCGAAGAACCAGAGCTGAGAATCAAACCCATGCACTGCAGTGTAACATATGAGCATATGACCTAAATGCCTAGACTAAATGCCTACTTCCTCATATTAGTTTTTAGCATAATCTATTACCTATTGAGATTCAATACTAAAATTGTTAATCCATATTAATTTCAACTTTAATCATTTTTAGTCATGTCCTACTCTTTTATTTTCCATATAAACTTCATAAAACCTTTAATCGCTGCTGGAAATTTGTATTCTTTTGAACGATGACATGGGTTTGAATTAACCCTATGTCATTATTTTAGAAAAATAAGTATATATCATCCAGCTTTTTTGTAAATCTTCTGGAATTAAGCTGTATATTTTCATAGGAAGATAATTCCATTTCTCTTTGTCATTTCCTTCCTTGATTATATTAAGATTATTATAGAAATTTGTGATGCTCCTGTTTTATTTCATTTATGAAATGCAAAGGGGAAGACAGGTCCTTCTCCCCTCGAAAAGTTTAATGACCCTCAGTATACGATGGTAGTTCACTAATGCTGGTGAATCATTTGTACTAAAGAGTAAAAGCAGGGGTTTCTATTGAGTTCTCATTGTTTTGACTGGGAGGAGGTTGGCGCATCATATTATTATGCAATTATTTTCATCATGCCTGCATCTCATCCTTACCACTGCTCCCTACATCGCCCCATTCCCATCTCACACATTCATCTCTATGTTCATTCTTCTTAGGATTTCTTGCATATCAAATGAAGCAATTCAGAACAGTATACATATCTTCAGAAATGATGTTGAGTGAATCTTGTCCATCCTTAAAAACAAGTCAAATTGCATCTTCCCTTCCCTCCAACATGAAGTCAAAATTCTATCACTGTTCCACTGCAGGTAACATGCAAGCTTTCTCCTGGTGCTCGTGTGTTTCACAAACCAAAATAATGTTATCCTAATCCATGCTCCATTTCTTTCATCTGTATACAACAGAATGGCAATTTCAGTTAGATTCTAAGTTCACAACAAATATTTCATCATAGCTGTACCTTTCCCACTCAAAATTTTCAATTACAGTTCACAGTCCCTGGTTTCATATTATGACAGTCATGTACTTCATAATAACCTCTTGTATGTGAAATGTGCAATTATCTCCACTGCTACTTTATCACATGCAAGAAATTCTTGTGTAGGAATTTATACAATGCTTCAGATGAATTTCCCTGTTATATTGTGGTTACAGAATGCAATCAGTTTGCAGAGGCCTTCTCTCATTCCTCCATTAAAATGTGATGCCTCAGGCTTTTAGCTTTGCTCATTGCCAGATTTTGATCCCTTGAAAATACAGTTTACCATTTAGGCTGTTTGTAAACTACGAAGGACCATATTCCAAGTTGACAAGCTGACTAAATATATAACGAAGTGGAAGAAGAGCATATCAGAATCTTCTCCACCAGATCAAAATTAGTGGAAAAGGTGACACATTTGGTAAATTTTAGCACAAAGACACTGTACTGTATCCGTACCTTAGTGTGATCTTGCATTTCTAAACTCTGGTCTAGTTACCGCAGAATCATAACGTTCTTTTAATAGTGCACCTCCTGGACCTCTAACATGACCTACTGAGTCAGAATCTCTAAGGCAAAAGCTTGCCACTTTGCATTTTTTAATAGGCCATAAGTAACTCATAAACTCTCATAAAAACTCTCAGAAGGTTAAAGAATCACTGATTAAACTAACAAGGTTGAAAACAATATGTAAAAGGTCTCTGACTTTTCTGGTTTGTCTACCAACCTTTTGATGAAAGTTATTTAAAGATCACAAACTTATTTTTAGATTCAGTTCATTACTGATACATTGATGTCTTTATTCATGCAGAAGGCAAGTGATCATGCCCCTTTGCTGATATTGAAAGCCATGAAATGTAGGCACAAACCTACCACAAATATTTAAAGTGCTTTCAAACATCAAGGGAAAAAAAAATACACTATATCCCCTCCATTTTTTATAACCTCTGCTGGAATCTCACAACAGTTCAGCAATATATTCATTCATCTGAAGCATCGACCTCCTACTTTCTCCACGTCTACTTCTGCAATTGTCTTCTCCATCTTTTTGAGCTTTTCTGACTCTGGTGTAAGCAAGAGTAAGATGTAGACTATATCATTAGTATTTTCAACTTCTCTACTTTCTACCTCAGTAGTTCTCATTCATCTGCTTTTTCTTCTGAAGATTTATTTATTTATTTATTTATTTATTTATTTATTTATTTAAGTCAGAGTTACAAAGAAAAGGAGAGAGAATAATATCTTTCTTCTACTGGTTTGTGCCCCACTTGCTTGCAAATGGCCAAGAAGAAAATCAGGAACACGCTATTCCATCGGGGTCTCCCCAAAGGGTAACAAGAGGCCAAGGTTTGAGCCATCTTCCACTGCTTTTGCAGTCATATTAGCAGGGAGCTGTATTGAAAATGAACCCAGCCAGAACTGAAATTAGCATTCAAATGGGATGCTAGCACTGAAAGCTGCTGGCTTAACCCACTATGCCATAATGCCGGCTCTAATATTTTTCATTTTCATTGTATAACCTCTATGCTTTGCTGGAAAAATGAATTCCCTTCTTCTTTCTCAAGGGAAATCCTATTAGAATTGCAAAAACTTTAAGTGTTTTCTCAGTTTAAAAAAATGGGTAAGTTTAAGTTTCAGAAGGAGGAGTAGCTGCTAGGCAGATGGAGGCAAGAGAGAGATGACAGGGAGGCCTAAAAAGAATTGTGGAGTTGGAGGGTTGAGATCTCACGGGAACACAGGTAAAGGGCCAATGTGGATAATGCAGAAGATAAGGATGAGTCATCCTGTAGGTGATGGTACCAGAGACCAAAAGACAGCACATTGACACTATGGAGTAAGAACAGAACTGAATTTGTAGGTAAGTGCAGGGAGGTTTAAAGTAAAGCAACCACAGGGAGCAAAGAGTCCAATGAAATTTTTGCTTATTTTGACTCAGACATTTTTTGTATGGGGAGTTTTTTTTTTTAAGTTTTTAATTTTGCATGATACAGATCCACAAGCACAGGTATTCCTCCTTCTATCACTGCTCCACCCCACTCAGAGTCTTCCCTCATTTTATTTCAATAATAGAGTCCTTCAGCAACATTCACAAGCCCAATGTCCTGTTATTTAAGTGCATTATGGCATTGTACTTATAGGCAATGATAGAAAGTTTAGTATCTTATTGTCAGGGTATTTTTGACAGTTTTACTGGGAGTCTCCTACTTAGTCCCCCTTTAATTTGGAAGTAGAGATGCAAACTACAACATATCTTCGCTTCCCAGAATGCCAGTCTCCATTATGCTGTTCATTTGTGAGAACATATGAATATACATGTTTACCTTTGCATCTGTTTGTTTTGTATAGTGCATGCACTATGCCTTATAACAGAAAGAACATGATATTTGTCTTTTTTGGATTGGTTTATTTCACTAAGCATGATGGTGTCTAGTTGGAGCCTTTTTGTTAGGAGTGGTAGAATTTAATTCTTTTTAACGGTAGTGTAGCATTCCATGGAGTAGATGTACCATAGCTTCTTTATCCATTTCTGTTTCACCGGGAGTTTGAGTTGTTCCCATGTATTCAGTATTATGGATTGTGCTGCTATAAATACAGGGTTGCGTGTTGCTTTCTCTCATGCAAATTTCATCTTATTTGGATATATTACTAGGAGTGGGATAGCTGAGTCATATGATAAATCAGTTTTCAATTATCTTCGCACTCTGCACACTGACTTACATGTCACTGAACTAGCCTACAAACCCACCAACTGTGGCAGAGGATGTATTTTTCTCCACATCCATGCCAGCAGGTGTTAAAGTCTATCTACACTCTTCATGTTCTTCTACTTTTTGTAAGACTCTAAATCATTGGTATTTACAAAATGTGGAGAGAATACTTACAAAAGTAAAGCTTGTTTCCTCCTGTTTTGGTATTTCATCTGCTCTTTTGTGTCATCTGCAGCCACTGTCGCTGTCATTAATGATTGACTTTAGCCCCTGGCCTTCTGAGTAAGCATGCAACTCCCATCTGACTGAAATCTCAGCTGTCTTTCATTTAGTGATTGGTTCTTGGATGGTGAATAATTCATTCAAGTTTTGCCAAAGCAATAAACTTCTATTCCAGGATTTTTTTCCCTGTCATTATAGACTAGTAGAACTCTGTGGAAAGAATCAAGATCCAAGTGACAAGGTCTCAGCTCTGGACTATTTCTTTCTATAACTGGTCTAACATTCCTATTACATCAGATAATGAACTGGCTCCCTCGGTCAAGCAATGTTTGGTTAGGTTCATTTAAAGTAGAAATAAATCTGATTAGTAAAGATCAAACAATGTTATAATTTTAATCAATAATTGCATGGCTTTATGGAATGTCTAATGATGACTGGCATAGAAAGTATTGGCCCCTTGTAGTTATCATGCTTATGTAACATTTAGCCCTCTGACATTCTGCCTGTGTCCTTTGGGCTTAGAATGTTTCTTCTTTTCTCTGATTGATATGTGGAATTTGCATAATTTTGGTGTTAATGCTAAGCTACCTGTGAGGATCAACCTAAGCTAAATGCCTGTTAAACAAGCCTCTTATTAATGCTTAATTCACCTTGCAGAATAATTCTTGCCTGATTCTTAGCTCAGTCTGTTTGGGTGATGATGCCTGTACTTCAGACTACAGTTATGGAGGAAAAACCCAGACTTCTTTGGGATTTTTTTCCCCCAACAAATGTTCTCTATTCTCAGGAATTGCTGTCTCCAAGCATGTGCAAATCTAGCTGCTAGTACGTATACTGGGGAAATTCTATATCTATATGAGCTTGGGATCATTTGAAAGGAAATCAAAACTAGAAATGGAGAAAATGGAATAGTTTTGTGAAGACTTTAAACATGCATTGACCAATGCCTAAAGCCATCGTCATGTCCTAGGACTCCAATGATAAGAGCTGATTAGTTCTCTCTCTTTCCCATAAACTGGTTGGATTTTTAATATATGGAGTCAAAATCTTGACAAAATGTGTTGACCTGAAGATGTTGGTGCATGTGAGTCAGTTTCAGCTGTCACCAATTCTGAAATCCTAGGTCTCAGAATTGCTGAGAAGATATTAGTGATGGACTGACTCCTCTGAAAATACTCCTGGTTGTCATGGTGATAGGAGGGAACAGATACCAAGTGAGGATTCTGAAATAGTTTATGTGAAATGTGAACTAGATGCAAACATTCCTAATCTAGCTCTGAGGATACATTCAGAAAACCAGGATTCTAAAGCATACAAATGCCTATAGTATTTCAAGGAATGGAACAGTGCAGCGATATTTAAAGAGAGTTACAGACAAATTGGACCTTTTATTTTGGTTAACACTAAGCAATAGATATCAAATATTGATGCTCTTCATTCCTAAAGCCCAAGACCTTGGTATCTTAGTGACCACAACATGCATTATCCATGATTCTCCACCCAGCTGGTAACCATGTAAGGCCAATATACATTAGCAAGAGGACTAGGCTTTTAGGGTTGATTCCTTGACTAGGATTTTAACTTTCACGTGTCTGTCTACAAAACTCTTATTTATAAGATCAAAAGATGGGGCCTGGAACAGTGACCCAGTGGCTAAACGTCCTCGCCTTGAATGCACCGGGATCCCATATGGGCAATGGTTCTATTCCCAGCAGCTCTACCTCCCATCCAGCTCCCTGCTTGTGGCTTGGGAAAGCAGTCGAGGACAGCCCAAAGCATTGGGACCCTGCACCCATGTGGGAGACCTGGAGGAAGTTCCTGGCTCCTAGCTCTGGATTGGCACAGCACTGGCTCTTACAGTCACTTGGGGAGTGAATCATCGGACAGAAGATCTTCCTCTCTGTCTCTCCTCCTCTCGGTATATCTGACTTTGTAATAAAAACAAATAAATAAATCTTTAAAAAAAGATCAAAAGGTGGACTCATTTTTATCTATAGTTTAAGAATTTCCAATTATAGGCTATAATTTATTTGAAATCTCATATGCAATTATTGAGTTTTTACTTTTTTATTATTTTAATCATTTTCCATGATGCATTTTTGTAGGAGTAGGGCTTTCCTCCTTTGCTTCTCCTTTCTCCCCTTCGTTTCTTCTCATATCATTACAATACTGCAGTCTGTTAGTAACAGTTATATATTTAATATTCTACTATTTAAGTACATCATAGAATTGTAGGTATAGACAATAATAGAAAATGTTCAAGATGTGTTTAACTGTTTCATTGGGAGTCTTCTATTTATTCAGGAGTAGAGATGCATACCATGACATACCAGCACCTCCCTATTCCTATATGCTGGTCTCTATTATATAATTTATCTATAATGTATGTATGTATTTGTTTACATATATATGTATATATTTGTATATACACATGTGTGTGTATATATATATATATATACATATACATAGTTAGTTAGTTAGTTAGTTAGTTAGTTAGTATTTTGTGTGAATGCTCAAACCAGTGTCCAGGTGAGATGTTGGCATTTTCAGGGTGACAGTAGATGGTGAGAGGGGCCCTGCCATCAACAGCATCAGCATAATTTTAACCTGAATTTCCAGCATCTAAGGTAATTGTTCTGGGCTCAGTCCTACAGGATTGGGGCTCAAAATCATATCTTTTGAATGTCTCCCCTCTCTTGGGAAGCCAGGCATTGCTGATGTCAAATAAAATCCTTTATTAACTAAGAGAAAAAAAAGTGAAATTATCTCCTCATTTTTGTCCTCATAGTGAAACCATGATTTATCTATAGTATCCACTCTTCTTCATATAAAATGTGTTTCTTGCTTTAAGAACTAATATTATTCTTTTTTGGAAGGCAGAGTTACAGAGAGAGAGAGAAAGACATGGGCACCCCCCACATACACACTCTCTCTCTCTCACACACACACGCACATAGACACACACAGAAACAGTTTTCCCATCTCCCGGATCTCTTCCCAAGTGGCTGCAGTGGCTTGCACTGAACCAGACCTAAAGCAGGAGCCTGGGTTTCTATCTGAGTCTTCCACATGAGGCCGAGTCCCAACCACTTGAAGCCATCTTTTGCTGCCTTTTCAGCTGGATCAGAAGCAGTGCAGCTGGGACACAAACTTATGCAAACAAGAATCCAGCATCACGGGTGTCTATTCAATCTGTATCACAATACAAGCCCCTAAATATTTGCTTTTCACATGCTGTCACATGAAACTACTGTGTTATAACCAAAAGCCAACCAGCCTCTCCTCTACTGCTTCACAGATGCAGTTACCAATGTGATTTTATTTTCTTCTCTACAGAATGTCAAGGAAAACTCAGTGATTAAATTCCCCTAGGATGAAAACTTCTGTTAAAAACAATTAATTAAAAAAAAAAACCCTCACCTGTCTAAAATAACATTTGATAGATGGCCATTCCCACTACAAATAAAGAATTCAGCTCATAGTTAGAGAATCCGTGGCCACTTCTTAGAAACAGACCGAAAATGAAGGAAGACAAAAATAAATCTCACTCCTTGGAATAGATGAGGCCTAAGCAAATGTCCATAATCAGAACCAAAATCAGAAAGAATTCTCCCACAGGCAGGGATTGCAAATGTCTCACAGTAAGCATATTTACCAAGCTGTACTATCATAGAATGCCTTTTCTTCCTTAGAAAAATCAGAGCAAAGATGTGTCCAGTGAGAAAAAATGGCAATAGCTCCCAGAAGTAGCATCCCAGAGCTCAGGAACGAGATTTCAATTAGAAGTTCTGCCTGACGCTGGATTTGTTTCAAGCACTTTCCTTTCAATCCTTGCTCTTTCACAAGCTAAGACAATGCCAGCCACATATAGGATGTTGTTTTCCGGATGCATTTGGGGAGAAAGTGATAATGAATATTGAACTCGGCTATTGCCAGAGCTGTCACACTAGCTTGGCGTCAGGGGCTCTGGTGTGCTCACTCTGAGCAGCTGTGTAAGTCTGAAAAGACGATCTGGTTGAAGGGCCTTAAACTTTTGCAAAGAGCCACATTCTAGTATGAATATTTTTAAGGTATAAATAAGTGCTGAATCTTGTTGAGCCCAAGCCCAGACTGCTGAAAATCAGTTGTAGTAAATAATCTTTGAGGTGTCACAAGATTCATGCATCAGGAAGCTCACATTTGTAGAAGTGTTGGCAGGTCATCTTGAGAATGTAGGTATATGGTTTCTGATGCTGTGCTTTGTTCAGTGAACCGTTCAAAGATGTTTGAATGATATCATTCACCTAGTAGGTGTTTGTTTTTAATGTGAATAAATGAATCATTTTTTGTTACTGTAAAATATGATAGAAGACTTTGCCTTGTTTGTTCATTCAACAAAGCTTACTAAATACTTACTGTGCCAAGCACATTATTGAGAACTTCAGTGAGAACAATGACCGAAATCCCTGTGATAGCGTTGCTACGCATAAGCCAGAAGTGCCATTTCTATTTTAATAGAAGCCATAGCATTGAGGAATAGGAATCAATTTATTTAAATAGCACATTTACCATTTAATTATTTGAACCTAGAAGAATAGCAATATCCAAGTACTAGAAGTAGATATGGTTCCTAATACAGTTTCTCTTTCTAGTATTCCAGTCAAACTAGACATTTCATCACAAAAGAGTAGGTTTATTCCTCTCTATTGCTAAATTTTTGCACCTGCTCCTTCTTCTAAATATCATTAACCCTATCTTTAAAATTTCAAAATCTAGTCATTTCTCCAAGTCCTATTTAAAGCTGCCTTCCTTGTATTTCCACCATTCTAATCCCTGACATTGAGTTCTTTTAGACTCCTGAGCCCATACTGCAACTTGTTTGGACACATTTTAGGTAAGTTAGATTTGTTTAGACACGGTGTCCCACCCTCCTTTCTTTTCTACTCTCCCAAACATCCCCACTCACCCTAAACTGCATACGTACATGATCACGGAGAGGTTGTGCCATTATTTCTATACAGTCAGGTCCTTTTTGAGAAATGTGTTATCCCGACCAAGGCTTTGACAAGAATCTCCATCCATAGAGGGGAAGCTTTCGGATGGGAACTGGAAATGTGGAGACATACAATTTTTGCTGATGTTATCTACAGCAAAGAGAATAGTGGAATACTCTAGATTTCTTCTTAGTCCTACGTTCCAATCTGCAGCCAAGATTCAAGTTGGTAAACTAATCATCAGAAGCAGTAAGTTCAGGGGTCTGAGAAATCAGTCACCTGCCAGTCAGAGCAAAGCGGAGGAGGAATGAATAAGGGATAAAGGACAGTCAAATCAGCAGCACAGGCTACTTAATCATTAATTCATTGAATATGCTATTATCCACATGCCAGTGAATTATTTAATTTATAAATATTTTATATTGAATTAAGAGCCTAAATAAATTAATGCCCGATTATTAAGTTCTTGACCTTGGGAATCTGCATTGTATCTATTTGTGAGCTACATTAATTTCCCAAACATCATGTGCTATATTGTCATCTGTTTCTGCTATACTTTCATGTTCTATTTCAAGAACTTATGTAATTTGATTGGATTGCCCCCCAGGGGTGTGCTCTTGTATTGAACTCTTTCATAGGGCAGCACATCTGTATCTCTCATACTTTGAACAGATCTCATGGTTAAAATTTCCTCTGATTTCTGAGTAAGTCTTCATGATAACCTAATTTGTAGACAGATATAAATGCCCGAGTGTGGTAAACAGCCTCCTACATGTTCCATGTAATTCTTTCCTACTGGTATTCACATTCTTGATTCCTTCTGTTTTGAATCAGGGCTCAAATAGAAGTGATGGCATGTCACTTCTAAGGCTAGGTCATAAACAGTGATACAGCTCTACCATGGCCTCTTGTGTTGGTTGCTAGGGGGATGCCAACTGCCATACATGAGAACAGTCAAGCAGCTACATCATGCTTGTGAAGGGTAGCTCAGCCCACAGCCAACAATCAGCACCAACTTGCTAACCATGACAATAAATAACTTTGGCAGTGAATCTGTTCACCCCAGGCAAGCATTAGGAGGGCGGAAACTAGCTGAAATTGGATTGCAACCAAGAGAAATCTTAGACCAGAAGGGCCTGGCTAAGCATGTTCTTCATCCTTAGATTTCATAAGCACAGTAAAGTTTGGGATATTGTTAAACAGTAGTAGGTAACTTAAATATTATTGTCATGGTAAGTCTTCAAAGAGGAGCTTGTAAAGTCGATCTATTGAGAATACTAATATCAGCTCCCCTCTTTAGACTACTTTGGAAGTTTTACTTAAAATATCTTCAAGACAATTGCATTATTTCTTATAACAAACTTGAGAGATAGGCATGGTAAAGCTTTTTCAAACTAATTTCATTTTCCATCTGAGGAAAATGACATTCAAAATTTAAACAAGATGCCCATGTTTCCCGATCTGGCTAGTAGTAAATCCTGGAATTTATTGTCTCCGCAGACAATTGCTCTTTATTCCTGGGGGCTTGGCTCTGCAGCAAGGCAAAGAGTCAGCACAGGATTTTGTGTTGACTTCCAAAATTTAGGATGTGTATAGCCGAATTATCCACATTTGCAAGTAAAGGATCAAATAAGAGATAGCATAGCGTACAGCTAGCTGCAGGACTGACCTGTGGTGGACAGCCAGGCAAAAGTGCACTCTGGATTTCCAACAGAATACTACATGCAGAATACTACGTACAATTACTCTTGTTCATTCCCCTTATTAATCCTTTCCAGATCCAAAAAGCTAGGCATCTTGAAAATCTAGCTGCAGTTTTTTCCTTTCCAAGGATTTGCTCAGATTATAGACACATGTGCTTGGAATGGCCTCACACTGTTATGTTTCTCATTTGTGATTTCACTGATGACTTCTAATATCTAGACTAGTCCCACAGACTCCAAGACACTTAACACCAAGTCCTTTTTGATAATATAGACGTTCTTTTTCTCTGACAGGCAAAACTAAGTGCACACCAAGAATTTTTTTGCTAGCTTTTCATATTTTTTAAAAGATGGAAAATTTCAACCCTTGCCATACTGACATTTGTTGCCTTTTCTAACATTAAATGACTTAAGAGCTGGTTTGTTCCAAGATGAGAACTTTGATCAGAAGTGAATTTCTTTGTTGTGCCATCCAGTGGGAATGACATTCTTTTATTCCCCCTGTTCACCCCCCTTTTTTTAAAAAAAAATCTTACTTAGTTGATTAGGGTACAAAGGGTCAAGGGCTACAGGAAAGTGGATAATATTGTTTCCACACTAATATCATCACTTTCCCCCTCTGTATCTGAGGTCAGAGGAGAAACAAAGGGAAAAGCCCCACCCAACCTCCCAACCATCCCAGATCCCCAAAGTGAGGCATGCTCCAAGGGTCCTTCTCATGCAGTTTTGATAGTTTAACAGTTCTGAATTGCTGCCAATCTCGCTGTTACAATCACGATGAAATCTATTCAGAATCCACTGGCCGACATAGTTTCTTCATGGTTGGGGTTCTGAAATCAGCAGTTCAGTTGGAGGGCTCTCCAAAGAAATTTCGTCTGAGGTGATCCCAGTCCTAATTCTTGTGTGTGCTTGCCAGTACAGGGTCCGGCACAGCCCATCGCCCCAGTCACGGGAGCCTACATTCTCCCTGCCGGCTTTGCCCCCTCCCTGCCTGATTCTCACATGTGCTGTTTGGGTGCTGTGACCACATCTGGTACGGCTCACCCCACCTTGGCATTCCGTCATGTGCACTGGTTTGGGTTGTGACCGAACCTGGCTCGACCCATACTCTATTCTGAAGCTCAGATTCTCCAGCAAGTGATGTAAATGGGTTCAGCCTGGTCTGCCCCCCACCTATGCCATATGTAAGCTGGTGGGTATCTTTCTCTGGCCTGGTCTGGGTTGCTCCCTATCGTGGTTCTTGTGCTCACCTGTAGGAACTGTAATTTTGGGGTCACACACATTTCACTTATTTCAATGTCTTGAAGTGTTTTGTCTATGCTTTCTTCTAATAGTTTCACAGCTTCACTTGAAAGGATTCTTATAAATACCAAGGCAAGGTTTAATGCCTTTATTTGGGATGGGCAGTCTCTCTCTCTCTCTTCTCTCTCTTTTTCTTCCTCTAACTTAGAGCAGCAATCAGGGGCTCACATTACCTCATGCAGCTTAAGCATCCACCTGTGACACTGGCAGTCCATATGGATGCTGGTTCAAGTTCCAGCCCCATTTCCAATCCCACTCCCTGCTAGTACCTCTGAGAAAGAAGCAGAGGATAATCCAAGTCCACAGGCCTGTGTATCCAAGTTGTAGACCTGGAAGAAGCTCCTGGCTCCTGTCTTTTAACTGGTTTGGCCCTGGCCATCGCAGCTGTTTGGATAGTAACCCAGAAAGTTAAAAATCATTCTTTCTCCATCTTTCCTTCTCTTTCAATAACACTTTTAAATAAGTTTTTAAATTTTTTTGAGTCAAAAAAAGAAAAGCAATCACCCTTTCACTTGCATTATTATAATCATCTGGGGGACCTTATAAGCATCAACCAGTGTCCTGGTGGGTTCCACCTCCATGGAATGAAATTAATTCAGAATTTCTAGGGTGGAGTTCAGCCATCATGATGTTTAATTCTGATCATTCCAATAGGTGATCAATATGAGGAATAATGGCATAATGTATTGTGTGAGAGTTGCCTAAAGTTGGAAGACCTTCCTCTACTAGACAGCCTTCACAGTATACATTTCACAATACTAACACAAGGGGCTTGCATTTTCCACCTTTCTCCAAAGAAGTATGTGTGTAAATGTCAGTGTGCAAATTTTACTGATTCTCTTTGCCTTTATTTCTTCCGCTCCTGTGGGTAAAGTTACACACATGGCACACTTTATCTTATTTAACAAGCTGAGGGCAATGATGATAATAACTCTAGGCTATGTTGCTTGTAGCCCTTAGAGGTAATTGTGTTTAATGCTGCCTGTGTTTTAATAATAGGCAGGATGTCATTATAAACGAAGTTCAATGTTGCTTCTGAATGGGTCCCACATGCATTCTCTTGCCCCAGCCTACTTATTTAATCCTGCCAGACACTTTTATGTCCATATAGATCACTTTCTTATGGAAACTCCACATTCTCATAAAGTCTTCTCTCCTGTGAGAAAGATTTTGGGCCTTCTTCCTAATCACTGCGTATGTCATCAAAGGGTTCAGAAATATGTCATCATCCCGTTTGACTTTAAGCGCTGTATGAAGTGATCTGTTTTTCATAACTCTGTACTCAAGTGACTATTACAATAATCTTCCCAGAATGGATGTTTAACAGGTGCATCAAATAAATGCATGCAAATGATCTCTGCCTAATTTCCCCACAGAGAAAGGCAGTTTTTCTCTGGGTTGGAAAACATAAAGTCTGGTTATCAACCAGAAGGATTATGTAGCAGAATTTTTCTGCATTGTATTGTTTTCCAGAATTTAGAAATAATAAGCAGTATAAATCCCTGAACATTAAAATTATATCAGCAATGGTTTCTAAACAAACCAAGCCTAAGAATGGCAGGACCCTAAGTGTAGCAGCCTTGGGAGTGCTCCATTTAACTGTTGGGGAAAGGCAGTTAACTTCAGTTTGTACGCCAGAGTCCCTGGGCTAATTTAATATCTTTTAGAACCTGTGGTCATTTTGTTTTCCAACTCACAGACCCTGGAGACATATTAAAAACTTATAAATTTTTTTGAAGGATTTATTTTATTTTTTATTGGAAATTCAGATATATAGAGAGGAGAAAGGACAGAGAGGAAGATCTTCCATCCACTGATTCACTCCCCAAGCCGCCGCAATGGCTGGAGCTGAGCTAATCCGAAATCAGAAGCCTGGAACCTCTTGCAGGTTTCACACACAGGTGCAAGGTCCCAAGGCATTGGGCCGTCCTCAACTGCCTTCCCAGGCCACAAGCAGGGAGCTGGATGGGACGTGAAGCAGCCAGGATTAGAACCGGTGCCCATACAGGATCCTGGCACGTGGAAGGTGAAGACTTTAGCCATTTGGCTACTTCACTGGGCCCAAAAACTTATAAATATTTTAAAGTTATTTCTTTTCTCTCTAAAAAAAAATCTTGATTGTTTTTACATGTGAATCTACACACCCATTTGCAATGTTCAGAACAAATAGAGGTACTAATAGAGATTAAATGGTGATTTATTATCTTATTTGTAGTTTCCTTTTAATATAGTAAATTAAGCACCTCCGCAAATAATTATCAGTTGCTTTATTTGCCAAGACTATTGCAATCTCATTTTATCTGTTTAACAAACAAAATAGAAAATTGATTTTTTTAAAAAAAGATCAATAAAGATTAAGTACAGGCTAAATAGGCTGAATAATAGGATTTGATATAGAGCAAATGTTTCGCATGGAGCGTAGAAAGGAG
Organism: Ochotona curzoniae; assembly: GCF_017591425.1. Lineage (NCBI taxonomy): Eukaryota > Metazoa > Chordata > Mammalia > Lagomorpha > Ochotonidae > Ochotona > Ochotona curzoniae. The sequence goes on along the minus strand of NW_024464920.1, from coordinate 19,176,623 downwards.
CATAAAATAAAAATAATACCCTGAATTTTCCCACATCTTGTATATTAATGCTATATGAGTCTGCTTAAAATCCCAACTAGAATAATAAATTAACAGGCATATTGTTATTCATTATGGCTAGTGGGCTACTATTAACCAATTACCAAAAACCAAAAAACAACAACAAAAAACCTTTCTTTTTGTCTCACAATAATCCTTTTAAATAAAATGCGTGCAAAGGAATGCAAAATGTTTCATAAAAAATAGAATTTAAAAATAAACAGCCTGGGACAATAACCTAGTGGCTAAATCCTTGCCTTGCATACACCAGGATCCCATATGGGTACCTGTTTGTGTCCCAGCTGCTCCACTTCCCATCCAGTTTCCTGTTTTGGCCAGGAAAAGCAGTTGAGGATGGCCCAAAACCTTGGGACCCTGCACCTGTGTGGAACAACTAGAAGAGGCTCCTGGCTCCTGCCTTTAGATTGGCTCAGCTCTCACCATTGCAACTACATGTGGAGTGAACTAGTGGTTAGAAATTCTTTCTGTCTCTCCTCCTCTCTGTAAATCTGACTTTCCAATGAAAATAAATTTAAATAAAAATCTAATTTTGGTGTGAATTTTTGAAACATGGGCACAGCTTTTAAAACACAGCTCTTTATAAAAAAAATTTTAAAAAACCCTTTAAAAGATTTATTTATTTAAAAGGCAGGAATATAAATAGAGATGAGCAGGAGTAAAGAGACACAAAGAGGACTTGTTCACCAGCTGATTCACTCAGTGGTCACAACATGCAAGGTTGGGCAAGGTCAAAGGCAAAAACTTTATTCAAGCCTTCCATGTGGGTTCAGGAGTCCAAGTACTTGAGCTATTTCCTGTTACTTTCCCAGGTGCATTAAAAGAGAGCTAGATCAAAAGTGGAGTAGCCAAGACTCAAAATCGCACATATATTGAATGCTGGCATTGCATGTGTTGGCTTCACCCATTATATCCCAAGACAATCCCTTTCAATCAATATTTCTTTAAATGACTCAATTCCATAGGCTCTGAGATTTCCCTTACCCCTTTCAAAGTTCCCTCCATGCTCCCCACTGATTTCCCTTATATTATTACAATAGTATAGTCCATCATAAGCATTCATAAGATCATCATTCTGCTATTTAACTGTAACCTGACATTGTGGGTATAGACAATGGCAGACGGTCCAGCATCCTATTGTCAAGATACACTTAACAGTTTCATTAAGAATCCATCTTTGATTTGGAATGTGTCATTGAAGAATTGAAAAAGGAAATAAAACACCATCTTGGATGAAATGATGCTACTATATGACCTATGAGTCAGTGAAGAATTTAATAAGAGAAAAGACACCATTTTGGAGAAATGAAAATAAAAGCAAAAATATCAAAATCAATGAACTTCTGAAGACTCATGTACATGTATCTGAAAAATTAGTAGTTAAAGGGCAAAGCTTTGGAACTTCTCTTCATCTATGGAAAAATATTATCACCAATGACTTATCTTGTACCTCACTAAAATAGCATACATTCATTTTTGTATTAAAAAAAGAATATCACACACATCAAATTTGTTCTTATTCTCATTTACTCATATGAATTCATTGCACACTCACTGATCCAGGGTTGAGATATTCAACACCCAAATAGAATCCCTGCTCTCTTAAGTTCATGAGTATACTGAATTTCAAAAAATTTTGCATCAATATAGATCTCTTTTAACTCTATTTTCCATAAACTCTTTAAAGTACTCTCATATTTTCTACCTAGTGGGAACATAAAAAAAAAGATAAGTACCAATTTTTTAATGAGATAATCCTCACCTGATAGCAAGAATTGAAACTAAAGTGAAGCATATAGAGTTAGTCAGTGTTATGCATTTCAGATAAGGCGCGGAGTCCTTTTCAAAGAGAACTGTGAGCTGAAACTAGGATGCTGACAAGGAGTTGGTCATGTAAAACTTGAAGCAAAAGATGTGTGCCTCAAGCAGAACAGAGCCAGCAGGGACCCACCTCGTTCACCGCACAAGCCGTTGTTCACGATGTCTGTTTGGATTCAATTCTGAATTTAGAAGGAAATCACTGCTGTAATCATCAAAGCACGACCTACTAAGTCAGGCCCTACCTGTCCTGGGCAGAGCGATGCTTTGCATTTATTTGGCAACTTTAATTTTCATACAGTTTGTCTCTCAGATGAGAATATGCAGCTTGTGTTCAGCAACCCCTCCCCATCAAATGTGGCGTTCAGGTGGGGAGATGCGTCTGCTCCTCACTGCACTCATGCTGGCCCGAAATCACAGGGGTTTTTTTTTCTCCCCCTCAAAGAAATGACTGAGGACTTTTCAGCATTTGGCACATCTTAACAGGTGCCTCTTTCAATGAGAACTAGCTACCCACAATCTACAGTAGGCATTTTTGTCACTAAAACCATGCCAGTTCTACAAAACACCGTAACATAGCCATCAAAGAGGTGAAAGTCTAAATTAGAAGTTGGGAGGTGCATATTACATCCTAAGTGTGCTGAGATAGTAATGAATAGTGCTGTAGGTTGAGCTCATTTTTAAAACAGGACAGCATCAGTATTTACAGCTTGGCAACTATGAATGATTTTATTAATGAAAAAATTAATCAATGGATATCTATATAAACATAGCTTTATCTCTTTCTCTTTTAAAGATTTATTTATTTTCATTGGAAGGGTAGGTTTACAGATGGAAGGAGAAATAAAGAAAAGATCTTACATCCACTGCTTCACTCCCCAAATGGCTGCAGTGGCCAGAGCCGAGCACATCTGAAGCTAGGAGCAACTTCTGGGTCTCCCACCAGGGTGCAGGAGCCCAAGGCTTTGAGCCATTTTCCACTGCTCTCCTCAGCCATAAGGAAGGAGCTGGATAAGAATTAGACAGCTGGGGGGGCACTCCCCACCCCGGGCCTGGTAGCCTAGCGACTGAAGTCCTCACCTAGCATGTGCAGGGATCCCATATGTGGCTGGTTCTAATTCCGGCAGCCCTGCATCCAGCTCCCTGCTTGTGGCCTGGAAAGCAGTCGAGGATGGTGAAAAGCCTTGGGACCCTGCACTGGTGTGGGAGACCTAGAGGAAGTTCCTGACTCCTGGCTTCAGACTGGCTCAACACCAGCTCTTGCGGTGGCTTGGGGAATGAATCATCAGACGAAGATCTTCCTCTGTCTCCTCTCTGATCTTCTTCTCTGTGTGTAAATCTGCCTTTCCAATGAAAATAAATAAATCTTTAAAAGAAAGTAATAAAGCTATGAAGCTCTCCTCCTCTCTGTATATCTAACTTTTTGATAACAAAAATTTAAAAATAAATAAATAAAATATTAGTCAGCTTCGGGATATGAACTAGCACCTGCATGAGATGTTGTTGCCTGATGGCAAAGGTTTAACCAATTGTTTAATTGTGCCAGCTCCAGATTATTTGATTATTTTCAAGAGCTCAGTCTCACTTAATAAAATAAACAACAAATTCTTCCAAGCAGAGATCATGCAAGGGTCTTTATATTAGGATCATTTGTAATTAAGATTATTGCTTATATTGCTTATATGACAAGTATTTCAAAGTGCTTGTAAGCATTTACTCTTAAGTGCATTCAATAATTCCTTTATAATCTGAATAACTTTGATTTTGAATTTGAATATATTTAGCAGCATACAAAAAGGAAGATCAATGCCGTATTTTGTCATTCTGGAAATAAGTGACAACACTGGCAGTGTGAGTGTGGGCCACCCCACACATTGAGATGCCCATCATGAGGGGCAGCAGAGTTTCCTGTGAGTTGAAGGATAGGAAATCTGAAAAGGGTCCCCAAGACCATCAGGTGCAAAATGAGCCTCTCCTCCTTTATCGTCTTCATTTAGTAAACAAGCAGGGTGGAATAGTAACACGTGCCAAGCTGTCTGGGATGTTTACGGTGTTTCCATCTGGAGTTTAATTTCTGCTTGTCCATCATGGCATCTTCTCCTTTTTTGTGCCTGAATGAAACACAGGTACATCCTGGGAAGGGAAAGAAAGATTGAAGAACGGGCAAATCTCCCAGGTCCCCTATTTCTAACTCCCTGCCCACATTCGCAGTATCACTTTGAGTAGGCCTGTTCACTAATTTGCTTGTTAAGTAGCCAACCAAGATTCTCTTGACTGTAAGTTTTGTTCTTAGCAGACCTCAGGAATCCAGACCAAATGCTCCAGAGAGAAAATCTGTTCTCAGACAGTATTCCACACTAATGCTTGACTCACTTCCTGTCCCTTGTCTAACCTTTCTCCGGATGACTGCTAGTGGGAACATTAATGTAGGAAGTGTGACAGAAACCCCACCCACTAGGGCACGGTCCTATGACTCAGCATTTCCGTCAAGCTGTTCCACAGCAGATGATGTCACAGATGATCAGGTTGCACCCTCGGGTCTCCCCTGTGAGCTCTGCACCTCCCAGCCCTGCCAGCCTCCCTGAAGGATCACACCCACCGAGCTGTAGTCCTGCGCCTGTTTAAACTTAGTGTTTCTCCCAGAAACAACCAAATCCACAGCAGCCATGTCCTAAATGATACTCTATTTACCCTTGCAAACAGAACAAATAATCAAATTACCTTCTGGGACCTAAAACATCTGCTTGCAAGTCATTTTCTTTCTTTCTTTTTTTTAAGAAGTTATTAGGGAAGATTGAGTTACACAACTTCATCACTGAAAGGCTGGTAGTAATGTGTTTTCCTCCCAAAATAAGTGGGTGGTCTTCCTCAAAGTTTAGGCTAAATAAAAATATGTAGTAACATATACCATATTTTCTAATATTGATTTAGATTAAAATCTGAAAGTCGTATTTAGATCATTTTAATTCAAAATCATTGAGTATACAGTCTGGTTCAGAATTTAATAGCACTTCAAATTTGTTGTCTCCTTCCTTGAAATAGTTCAAAATTAGGAAACAAAATCCTAAAAAATTTTTTTCTGATAGATTTAACAGCAAGAGGGAGCATCACTGTGACTTATGGAACTGTGTGTTATCATAGGAGCGGGTAAGCAAGCAGATGCACCCACTTTGAGTTGAGTGGCTCAAGCTGGCTTTACTGAGGTCCTGAGAACACAAACTGATTGCTGCACTCACTGGTCAGGGTCTGTTGACAGGTAGGTCTGTATTCCAAGTAAAAATCACATTTGCAGTATTGCAAGGAGAAGCTTTATTGTAGAATCACTATCAGGAAGCCTTCTAGTGCCAACTACTTATCATGTGAGTACTCTTTAGAATTGTGTAACAGGGGCTGCTGCACTGGCTAAACTGTTTAATACTTCACCTCCAAGTATCAGAATCCGATAAAGGGGTCAGTTTGAGTCCCTGCTGCTCCATTCCTGATTCAGCTCCCAGCTTGTGGCCTGGAAAAGCAGTAGAGGATGGCCCCAGCACTTGGGTCCCTGCATCCATGTGGAAGACATAAAAGAGGCTCCTGGCTTCTGGCTTCATGTCAGCTCAGTTCTGGCCACTGCAGTCATTTGGAAAGTGAATCAGTGGTTATAAGATCTTTTCTCTGTTTCTCCTTCTGTCTGTAAATCTGCATTTCCAATGAAAATAAGTAAATCTATTTTAGAAAGTGTATCACAATCCTTAATGTTAAATATGTTTATATATCAGAGGGATGCACACACCCTGAGGGGTGAGGAAGATCAGGTGTGACGACACCCCAGGTCTCCCAGGCATTAACCAGGCCCAGAATGCCCACCAGCTATTCATTGCTTTTCTCCCAGTAGCATAATATTTACCAAGGTATAAGGCAACCTAGGCAGTTACCTACAGGTGTGAAGAATTTTCACACTTTGTAATAGCTTATACGAGAACATTTGAGAATGTTCTAGAATTTTCATTAAAAAAATGTTAGCACTTTATTTGTTTTACTTGAAAGTCAGCATCACAGAGGGAGGGGTGAGAACCAGAGAGAGCTTCCATATGTTGGTTCGCTGCCCAAATGGCTGCTATGACTGAGAGCTGGACCAGTCTGCAGCTGGGAGCCAAGAGCCTCTTCATGGTCTCCCACATAGGTTACAGGTGACCAAGGAGTTGTGCTATCCTCTGCTGCCTTCTCACGCAATTGGCAGGGAGCTGGATTAAAAGTGGAGCAGTTGGGACACAAACCAAAATGTGTATGGAATGTAGCAGAGGATTAGCCTGATATGCTGCCATGGTGGCCTCTAGATTGTTCCTCATTTGTGGCAGTTTTCAGTATGTTCCACTGCCAGCCTCAACTTCCATTTTTCTTGTTTCTTTTCCAAACGCCTACCTCGTGAGATCTGAAAAATTCAGACTGTTCACAAGTGGTCCTTGCCTAGCTCCTGGAGACAGACCTTCCGGCTTGCAGAAGATCTATTCTTTTTAATTTTCTGCTTTGTGTCCTTTGCCATTTCAGTAACTGATTAATGTTTTCAGAGATCAAATGGGAAGTAGTGGAAAATGAGATCAATTTTCCTGCTTAATAGGAACTCTCATAAAGTTACAACTGAAACCAACGGCTGCAGTTAGGATTCTTCCGTGCAGTGCTTCCACGTTACAAGCATGGACAATCAAGACTGTTGAGGTGCGAACACTCACAGACAACCCAGAAACTTACTCGTGTCCTTTCTTAAAAGTAATTCTTCTCAAAATAGACAGAATTATTTACTTAGCTTGCATTTTTTTTCTGTTTTAAGGAATAGACTTTCATTTTTATGTAGGAAAGTTTTTGTTGTCAGTAATAGAGCATAGAAAATGGAATTATGGGCCCAGCCCAGTAGCCTAGTGATTAAAGTCCTGAACTTGCATGTGTCAGGATCCCATATGGGCACCTGTCCATGTCCCAGCTGCTCCACTTCTCATCCAGTTCCAGGCCTGTGGCCCCGGAAGGCAGTAGATGATGACCCGAAGCCTTGGGATCCTGCATTGGCATGGAAGAAGCACTTGGTTCCTGCTTTGGATCAGCTCAGCTCTGCCTGTTGTGGTCACCTGGTGTATGGAGTGAACCACAGCAGAGGGAACATCTCTCTGTAAATCTGTCTTTTGAATAAAAATAAATGTATCTTTAATGAAAGAAAATAGAATTATAAAGTGAGTTTAATTTGGTGCAAAAAAAAAATGAAATCAACACATAGGTTCTACAGAATGCAGATTTTCCATTCACTTCTTCTTTTTAAGAAAAAAAATTTATGAGAAAGTCACATTTACAGAGAGAAGGAGAAGAGACAGAAAGATCTTCATGTGCTGGTTCTTTCCCAAGTAGCTGCAATGACTGGAGCTGAGCCCCGAAGCCAGAAGCCAAGAGTCTCCCACATGGCTACAGGGTCCCATAGGCATTGGACCATCCTCCATTGCCTCCTAAGGCAGCAAGCAGGGAGCTGGATGGGAAGTGGGGCAGCTGGGGCACAAACCAGTGTACATATGGGATTCTGGCATTTACAAGCCGAGGATTACTTCTTATGCACATGTATTTCAAATGTTTGCAAAATAGATTTATCTTTTAATACCATTTTTCACAGACTTTTTTCTTTTACTATCATATGTGAAAACTAATACCTTATTATGTTAGGTTCAATTTTTTAGCTCTGTATAATCAAACTCAACTTTAGACAATTAGTGTACAAATTTGCTGTTGTGCAAACACACCAAAGTATGTCCAAGAGGGAGAGAGCTCAAACAGGGCCACGGGCAGCTACCCTGAACACACTCTCGAGGCACCACTTCCTGGACGGCGCTGTGTTTTGACATTGTTAATTCAGGTTTTCTAAAGTATCCTGCTTGCCACCGCCTGTTTCTTATCTTTAACATTTCATGGCCAGAGAAGAAAGGGAAATTTTCCTATAAGAACTAGAAAATCTTGGGGAAGATAACTTCCTGGTTTATGCTGCATTAACTAATTATTCCCAGGTTAATTATGAATCAGACGCTATGGTGGCAGTTTCTGATCCTTATGGATTAGCAATTTCTAAAAAGATTTCTTTAATCTCCATTTAGTTTTATCTTTTCTGCTATCATAATTTGAATAACACCAAATTTATCTGGTTTGCAAAAGTTTTCATAATCGACTCTATTTGATGCGCAGTGTGAAATACACGTGTCTTCCAAACCTTGTTTACAGATATGCCCATGTGCAGCTCCAAGTTCTTTCCTTCCCATTGTGATACAGACAATGGCATGACCTAGGAGTCCAGGGAATCAGCATGGACAGAGCCCGAAACAATGAGGCTGGCTTCTGCAGTCCAGCAGTCCAGGAAGAGATCTCAAAAGTATTGGTTTCTGTGATCTACCCTATGTTAACCAACAGAAGACATTGGAGATTTACTTTATATTGTATACACATACATAACCGTTCCTCTTGTCACAAGCAGTTAAGATTTCACAATCATTCTATCAGTGTGTTTCACAACTAGTGAAAAAATGTTTTCATTCAACTTCTGTGTAATTCAGTTAACAGGACTTTTAGAAAAGTCCTCTATTCAAGAAGTGACTTTAAGACTATTTGAAAACAGTATCACCCAGAAAATACTTTTTGCATGGTAGCTCAGTCATATTTGAAGTTTATTGCCAATAACAGGATAACTAGTTCCCATCACACGCACAGAGAGACTCTATTAGTTTATGGTTGTTACTATTAAAAATGGCCAAAACATAGGACTAAAAACTCTAGAAAGTTATGATCCTCAAGTTAATGTAAGTCAGAATTCTAAGTCAGGTCTCAGTGCGCTGCAGGTGTCTTCAGGCCTATGTGCCTTTCCAGGTGATAATACATTTCCTTTGCTTTTCCAGTGTCCCACATGCATTCACTCACGGGTCCCTCCCACTGTCTTCAAACTAGGAATGTAGCTTTGAAGTCTTTTCTCAGACGCAAGAATATTTTAAATCATTTGTTCAAAACAGAATTTAAAAAACATAAGTTTCTAATCTTCAGCGCTGTGAAGGAAATCCTCAAAATGTGATGAGGCAACTGACAGAATGGGAGAAAATATTTAGCAAACCATGCAACTGTTAAGTGTTACTATTTAAAATCTTTAGAGAGCTCAAGAAACTCAAACAACAAAACAGTCTAGTTTAGAAATAAGCAAAGGGCATGTAAAAAGCAGTTTTCAAAAGATGAAATAGAAATGGCCTATAGGGCCCAGCACGATAGCGTAGTGGTTAAAGTCCTCGCCTTGCAAGCGCAGGGATCCCATATGGGCACTGATTCTAATTCCAGCAGCTCCACTTCCCATCCAGCTCTCTGCTTGTGGCCTGGGAAAGCAGTTGAGGATGGCCCAAAACCTTGGGATCCTGCACCCTGGTGGGAGACCCAGAGGAGCTCCTGGCTCCGAATTGGCTCAGCTCCAGCCATTGCGGTCACTGGGGGGTGGGGGGTTTAACCATTGAACGGAAGATCTTCCTGTCTGTCTCTGCTCCTCTCTGTATATCATACTTTGAAATAAAAATAAATAAATCTTAAAAAAAAAAAAAAAGAAATGACCTATGGACAGATGAAGACAACACTAACAGGTAATGTAAATAAAACTGCAATGTGGTTTCACCTCACCTTAGTTAGAATGGTTATAGCCCAGAAATCAGAAGAGAATACATTCTGGCAAGGATGCATGTGCAAAGGTGATCTTCAGTCCAACGTGGGTGTGAATGTAAACTGGTGCAACTATTACAGTGTGGCAGTTCCTCGGATATCTGAGAATAGATGCACCCAGCCATTCCACTCCTGGGAATTTACCCAAAGAAATTAAATCATCATGTGAGAGCTGTCTATACTACCAACTTACAGCAACTCAGTTCACAACAGCTAAGACAGGGAATCAGCCACACATCTGTCAGCAGGTGTCTGGACAAAGGAAACGTATGAAGAAATATTATCCAGCCATAAAAATGAAGGGAGTTCCATTTTTTTTTTGTGCAAAAAAAAAAAATGGGTGCAGCTGGAAGCTATTCTTAGTGAAATAAACCGATCCCCCCAAAACAAATAACTTACGTTTTCCGTTATTTGTGGTAGCTCATACACAGAGGACAAAGAACTGCAATCTATGTGAGCAAGATTGATATGGTGAAACTGGTTTTTGTTTGTTTGTTTATAGCTTTTTTCTACACTTGAGGAACAGTGGCTTGTTTTTTTTGTTAACTTGCTGTTTGTCAAATTGTTCACTTAGACAAACATCAAGCCCATGATTGTGAGCTGAAAGTATACCATTGTAGAAATTTTTAAACAATAGTAACTAGAGGAGCAGGATGATTGGAAATATGGGGAGAAATGAGCAGACAATACCACTAACTCCTAAATCTGCATTGTGAAATGTATAAAATGTATTCACCTTATAGAAACAAAAGAATTCTTAAAAATATGCATGTTTTAGTATAAAAATTATTTTGTAATGAATGCACAGTGCTCTTATGATATGAATTTTAGGAATTTTTGGAACATAACTTTTAACTTCATTCTGGTGTCTCTTATCTTTTGCTTCGGAAGGACCCTTATGGCTACATTGATCCAAAACTATCTCTCTGTTTTCATGTCAGCTAATTAACGAATCCTATTCCATCTTAATTTCCTTTAACGTATACCCTAACATATTTGGAGGTTCTAGATATCAGGACCAGGGTATCCTTTTCGGGTAGGTGGGGGTTTATCCTGCCTGTTACAGAAAGTTAACTTTACCAGCAAAAGGCACCACCTTCAAAGGCACCAGAGGTGTTTAGATTTCTTCTTTCACTTTATATTTGTAGCTTTGCTACCTTTCCTTTATTTTCCTATTACCAATCAAATATACTGCTCAATCTCATTTAGCTAAAATACACTTTTTGGCATAGATTATTGCTTTGAAACAGTGAATTTTTGTTACAATTTTCCCTATGTAATTAACTCATCTTTGTGATTCAGATATGATGGATGCACAGATATTGTGAGTCCCATTTCTCCAGGATTTCAGAACTGTCAATATTTTAACTACCCCTTCCTTGCGGTAAAAATAAATTTAAAAAAAAGCTCCATTCCTTAACGGGCATTCTTTGCCCCATGGCGTAAACAGAACACCCGTGTCTGTGTCCACCCTCTGCGGCTGATCCGATCTGCGCTCTTGGCGGTCACACAGTGTCTGAGCAGGAGGCTGACCCCTGGGGACAGCACATCCCCTGCTGCTTTGCCAGCTGGCTTCTAATTGGATTTGACCAATGGAAACAAGCACAGGAGATCAGAGAGCAGAACAAGGGAGGGCAGGGGGTGTTTTTCTCTTTCACCCTCTGGGCTTTGACATCAGCTTTGCAAAGGGCTGGTCCTACGGCCTCACCTGGGCATCACTCTGTTCTCCCTGACCCAGTTATCCTGAGGCAGTTGAGGTTCCTGCTGCTCTTGCTCTCTGGTCCTACACACTTCTTGTTCGCTCTCTCATTTTCTCATACTTTCATATGTTTATAGAACTTTTTTTTGTGTGTGGAGTCTCTTCACTGGAAATGAATGTTATTTTCTCTTGTAACTCTGACATAACATCCTCAAGCAAAATTTTCAAAAAGGGCATTTTTTATCTTTGGTTAAGGGTAAAACAAACAAATTTGTAGCTTAATGAAGCTTTCAGTTCTGCTTTGATGATAGATAAAAAGGACTGAGGGAATTGAGAGGAGGATGCCTCGGCAGGGTTTCTCTACACCTTTTTTCCTCTTGTTTTTCATTCTGATTTCTGCATAGAGCTCAGAATTACCCATTTATTAAGTGTTTACCTGGAATTACATTGTGATTTTATTAAACCGATGTGCAAAACAAACTATCTTGGATCTAGCATGATTCTAGGAATATATCAAGTAGAGCAAAACATACAGAAATTCCTTTAATGGGTATCAGACTTAAAGAATCTGAGAAATCTGGAAACCAGGGAAGCCAGCTTATAAATTTCAAAATCAGTAAAAGGTGATGCGGAGAACAATCTGGATTTTACTTTTCTGTTAAAAACCAGATTATTGAAAGTCATTGAATTATTTTAAACAGATACATGGTGGAAAATGCTGTATTTTTGCGAAGCATGTCTGGTTGCTACAGAAAGGATGTGAATGTCTCCTAGTGGAATTTCCACTCGAGAAGACTAAACTATGACGGAGATGCTAATTAGAAAGAAAACACATTTGAGAGATGATTGAAACTGTCAGGACTCTAAAAACCAGGATAAGAATGAAGACATTGTCAAGCATGATCCTAACAACCCCTGGCTTACGTAATTGCGTGAAGTCTTTAATAAACCAAGAATCATTAGGAGAAATGTGGGTTTGTTCTCTCGCTTCCATGCTGCTTTGCTATGACTTTTAGACTGGACAGCCAAGAAGCTGAAAAATGTTTTCAAGAAATTTAGTATGTAGTGGGCATTGTCATTAATTCAAGAGACTTGGATGGTTTCTTTTTCGGGGGGGGGGGGTGGTGAACTTACCAAATATTTAGGATGTCTTGCTTTGATTCTTTTACTTAGCTTGTTGTTATAGAACCCTTTGGCAAGCACTGGTTTTCAAATCTTTTCTGTTCTGTTGTTCAAATAATGAAGCCAGCAATAGCATGATGGCTCTGTTGGCTAATCCTCCTCCTGTAAGTGTTGGTATCCCAGGTGGGCATGGCAGTGTGTATCTGGCTGTTCCACTTCCATGCAGCATACTTCTCTCGGTCTCAGAAAGCAGAGAGGATGGCCAAAAGCTTTGGGAACCTGCACTTGTGTGGGAGATATGTAATAACCTCCTGGCTCCCACACTAGTTCAGCTCCGACCATTGTAGCCATTGGGAGAGTGAACCAGTCAATGGAAGATCTTTCTGTCTCTCTCTATTTCTGCCTTTCAAATAAAAATAAATGAATCCTTTTTTTTTTAAATTAAGCCATCAGATATTAATGTTTTCCTTTCCAAATAAAGAAAATATTTCAGTTTGCTTGCAATGAATTATGATTTTGAGAATATGATGGAATGGTAGACTCGTATCCTTTCACAGAAAGCAAATCTGCCCATATTCCAAATTGCTATCAAATTTATCAAACTCAAAGATCCTCTGAAGTCCATCAGCCAGCCATAGCTTCTGTATTTAGGATAGTAAATCCTCCACCTTTAAAAGAATACAGAAAGTGTGTTGTGCCATTTTTCCCCCCTTATTTTTAGTGATATAACAGGCTGCTTTGGTTTTGGATACATTAAATATTTTAAAAGGTGTGAATCTCTGGTATTTTTATATATGTTGCATTTCAGAACTCATATCTTTTAATGGTTGTATGTTTGATACTTTTTATGACATTGAGCTGCTGCACAAATGACACAGTAAAGGATCAAAGAAGTCTTAGAGGAGGAAAAAAGCAAACCTTGATTTCACATAACCTATCTCCAGAGAGTAACTTCTAACCTGATAAATTTTCCCTTTGGCAACAAAACTTTTTTCTCCCTGTGCACAAACATATTTATTTGATTTTTTCCCCCTTATTCTTTGCCCCTGGAGGAATACACTGAAACTGAGCAGTTTACAAAGTATAACCAATCTCTGCTAGGCCTTTATCTGAAACATAACAGATTATAAACATAGTAAAGTAAGACATGCAAAATTAATGCCTCTGCTTTTCCCATAATTTTTTAATAGCAACAATTCTTCCTTCTGACAGCTCCTTACTGAGTCTGCAAAGCCACTGTTTTTCAGTATGAGTTTTAGCTTTTGGCTCCCTATTTTCACTGCGATATATTGAAGCTATGTTGACTGTCTAGCTGCTCTGTTGCTGTAGATGTGGGAGCTTCTTCAAGATACACAGGCAGGCCGACTTCAGGGTCGATCACCAGGCTATTCTGGCTATTGCTGCACAGACCCCTGGATAAAGGAGAATTTGATTACTGTGACCTATGCTGGCATATTGCAGACCCACCATAAGTAATTGCTGCTGTTGAACAAGCCAAGCATGACTTAGGAATGGTAGAAAATCTTACTTAAAGTCAGAGCAACAGTCCTGCTCCCACTCAAAATTAGGGGCTACACCCTGAGACTTATGTGATTTGTGGATGTTTCCTTAGGAGAACACCTTACATTTGAAATGGAAATAAAAATGCAAACAACTCTAAGGCTGAAGCTGTTCAAGAGGAGGGGAGAGGCTCCTGCTCACAGCAGCAGAGGGAGTGGCTCATGGAGAGCACACAGCTAACAGAGCGTGGCGCCCTTAACCACGAATGCTGCTGCGCATTTTAAATTTATCCCATGAATGTGATAACCAAGCAGAGGGACAAGAGTCTTAAATCTGTCCATAACTTCAGTCTTCTTTAAATATATGCTTTTGGAATAATACCAGGGTAGCCTAAACATGTTTATTTCATGTTTCAGATGCCTTTTGATTTGTTGTCAGGATAATTACAGCTTTAAAGCAAATGCAGATCACTGCATTTTCCTTTGTGGGCCATTCTTAGTGTCTATCTCAAAGAATTCTGAATATTGGAGAATTTTAAGATCAATACACAGCAAGGCTAAAGTAGACATGCAAATTTACCTAATGCAGTCTATTGCTCCAAGAGGAACTGGAAAATATCTACTAGAGATAATGACTTTAAATATTAGTGTAACTACAGAAGAATCAAGACTATGAAGCCACTGATCAGATGTAAAGTAATAAGAAAAAGGGAAACCTATAATCCAAATAGCAGCTTACATTTATTTTTTTAAAAAAAGTACTGTTCAGTCCTATAATGACATAGTTAAGTGAGTTTCAATATTGTCTTCATTCTTCAGATGAGAAGAAATGAAGGCAGTTCTATCATTCACCCTGTAATTCAGTGGTGAGATATGAGGTCTCCTCCAGACGGGCTCCAGACACTTGCAGGTATCGACAGGGTAGTGTGGACAAGGACAAAGATTTCTGACATCATGCATGCAGTTTCTCATGCAAGCCCATTGTCAAGGTGAAAATGCTGCATCAGGCAATTTTATCCTGGTGCCACTTGGTGTATATTCTACTCACTAGTTTGTATTTACTTTGACAGTATGGGTACTTTTGCATATCTATTAGGAGCACAATTATGGAGATCATTGCAATGCAAAGTCATGAGTACATCTTTTCTCTATGCAAAAGAGCTTACAAATACAAAATAGGAACAGTGATAACTAAAGAGAAGGGGAAGTAAATGGGGCTTTGGGAAAAAAGCCGGGCAAGGACTTTTTGACCAAATCAGTGAAGCCACTGAAGGGCTCCTTAAAACAATGCTTGTTCAATGAAGATCTGAGAGATGTGCAGTAGTTAACTCCTTTAACAGAAGATGCACATGATGGTCTTCTACACAAGAGCATTTCACAAGTGCTGTGTCTAGGGGAGGTGTGGCAGATAGCAGAATTAAGATATCAGATATTTGCACTTGTTGGGGATAGAAGGCTGTAGAGGAAGATGGACTTGGGAAAGAGTGTTCAGGCCATACCAAATCTCAAATGTTATTTAGGAGATTTATATTCATTTATTCTAATAGCAATGAGAAATCATTTCAAGTGGTGCCAGAGAGTGGTAACCAATTGTTCTTAATGCGTGATCATAGTTAACAATGTTAAGAATAAGTTAGAGAGAGGAAGAATGGAAAAAAGAAGTTAGAGGCCATTGTAGTTGGCCCAGACAGTGATGAGGGTGACTGGAACAGTTTTTATTTTTGGTTATGCATTGAAGTGTAGAAACTGGTAATTTTTTTGAAGGTTAAATCAACAGCACTTGAAGAAGAATCATTTTTGAGAATAAGGGAAAAGATATCATCAAACATGACTCCCATTATTCTTATGCAGCCTGATGAATGTGAAACAATTTACTATAATAAACAGCACTAGAAGATAAGGCTTCCAACGGAAAGTTCATGAATTGGCTCGAGGCATCTGTCTATTTTGAGATGTTTTTGAAATATCCAAACAGAAATAGAGGTAGATAGTTATGGGTTGGAACTTGGAGAAGAGATTGGGAAGGATTGAAACATTGTGAGTTAACTGTTTCTATACCATGATGTAAAGAAAATGTGTAAGGAGCTATCCTGGAAAAGCTGATAGAGGTGAGAAGAGAGTTACAGAAGAAACCTGGAGAAGGTTCAGTGTTTGTAAACCCTTTCTTCCTGCTTTCTGCTTTTCAAGCATCCTGCATGTTCCATAATCCTGAGAGAGAAAACATCACATTCTGAGGATATCAGGCATCTTTGTTCCTGTTGCAGGAACAAAGTGGTTTCACAAAGTAGTTTTAAAATGTTTCTGATAATGAAATAGATTGTCATGTACAGGTGCACACAAGGAGAGAATGTGTAGATCATTTCTCAGACTTAGTCACTTTTAGAGGGCCGTACCCAGCCTGCCTTTGCTTCCTACAGATGTCACTTCCAGCTGTTGTATAAGTGCCTTAGACTCACAACTCGATCATCACTCTTTATGAAAGTGAAATCTTGGTGTCAAGAGAATCTAGGGGGCCAGACCTAGAGAAGGATGGACATGACTGGATGTTGTGCGAGGGTCCCAAATTTAATCATTGCATGGCAGGGAGGACCCACTTTAAGACAGAATTTATAGAAATCTCGTTTACATGGCCATCTTTCTGTAAACCAGACAGACAATCCTTACTTTCTCATGGCTCACTCAAATGTTCTTTTTGATAAAAGAATTTCATAGTTAAAAGCTTAATAGTGATTAATGTGTATGGCTTAGAAGTATAATGGAAATAAACTATTGTATTTTGGTTTCTTCTTTTATTATCAAGAGTATTGTTTTTTTAACAAGCTTCTTTGTTGATTTTGGTTGTTAGTAAATAAATGTGTGTTCATGTTTCCATAATTATGTTCACATTCAACATACTTTGCTTTTCAGAACTTTTGTTTTGCTGACACATAATCAAATTATGTCTTACAAATAAAAGTATAAATAGAAGCAAATTTAGACAATTTATTTAGACAACTTAGAAGCGAATTTAGACATTCTTGAACCTCAATTTTCTCATCTCAGAAACAAGAACAATACATACAGGGATGGAGGGGCAATTTTGTTTCTTTCCTCACATTCCTGACTCAAAACAGACATTTTGCTTCTTACAGATACTGTATTAAAGATTTCTGCTCCTCCACCCCATTTTTCTTCTTGTTCCCAGAGGATGAGAAATAGTGTGTGTATGTGGTGACAAGGAGAGTCCAAAGTTCATTAATCCATGATTCTCTATTGGGCAGATGGGATATGTTAAAGCTTGATGTAGTCTTCTCTTTCTCTGTTTTGGTTAGGTAGGGCTCGCTGCAATAACAGAGACACCTACTGTGCATGATGGCTCAGCTACAACAAAGTTTTCTTTCCTTGCTGAATAAAAGAGCAAGACAGGTGTTTCTGGCTGTTACAGGCATTTCCTCTATGTGACGATTCAGGGGTTGTGAATCCTATTATCTACCATTCTGTGATCTCGTAGCCTAGCTCTCTGCATCCTACTATCAAAAAGAAAAGATGCATTGGAAGGACCAAATAAAAGATTTAGTTCAGAGTGGCATACATCAGAGATCTGGGGGTGGGGAAACCACTAGCTTTTCAGGTATTTGCACACCTGGCGTGGGTGTATGTGCATAATAATTCTACATGATTTTTTAGCCCTAAGCTCTAATATGTGAAAAAAGAGAACTTTATCTGGATTCTTGCATTAGAAAACATATTATGTTTCAAGGTTAAATTCATCTCCAACATGGATTTAGAGCATATTGATTGAGTGCTTAGTCCTGAGACCAGACTTCTTGGATTCAAATACTAGTGTTATTTACTGTATATCCCAGTTTAGTTCCATTATTCTTTTTCATAATTTCTCTCAGTCTGAGTATCTCCACTCATTTGTGAAATGGGGATGATAATACAGCATATCTCAGTGTCATTAGCATATAAATTTAATTAAACTCCATAAAACATTTAGTAAATGTTCAATAGAAATGAACAAGTATTACTACTGGTTAAAAATACATCTGTTAAGCTCTCTGACTGTTACATATAAGTTCTCAATTGCACTTAAATTCAAAGGACATAGAAGCACATTAATGAAAATACTAAGATTCTAATAATTTCCTTCAAATAGTATTTATCACTGTGCCTCAGAAATGCTAAAATTGTAAAAATAAAACACTACAGTTTTTTTGCTACTATCTTCAATTCAGAGCATTTTCTGTGTGTGTGTATTTTGTTTATAGTCATGACACATACTGCCATGCTGTTCTCATGTGTATCCTGCAATTTGCTCCAACAGACTGCTTAGATTTTAAATTAGAATTTAATATTCATAGATTCTTCATCTACAACTCTCTACCAAGTCTCGGTTTTTTTCTTAATTGATGTTCAGCCATGCTTACAGACTATGTCTTATATCATTAGTAGCCTAGAAACACTTAATATGATTTTTAATGCTCTACTCAGTCGGCTAAGGATCATTACATATTTAGATATTCAGAGGAACTTGTTACTTTGTTCTGTGTCAACCCTTCCAATGCTATCTAATCTCTTCCCCACTTTAAATCACATCCTCATTAATCTGCACGTGGACCCTTTTGCTGATTTCCTAGGGGATATCTCAATTGAACCATTGGTTTTAATACTCACTACCAAGCATCTATCTGTCTTGGATGAGTAAGGACTGAGACATAAAGCTGAAGAAAACTGAATGTCTTATATTTGTATAATGCTTCTAAATTCACAAATAGTTCATCCTTCATTGTAGCATTGAAAACTCAAACTCTGTGAGCAAGTATCTCAATTTCTGTCAAAGCAAAGTAGAGTTATAAGCAGTCAAGCAAGTTCATCAAGATCAGGATCACTCACTTTGTAGGATCTTGGGCGGTAGCTAAGAAATCCTGGTATACAGGATATTCTTTCCCTTTAAGCTATACTTCCTTTGAAATGGTTAAACACATGCACAAGTTCAAATCCTAGTTCTACAACTTCATTTATCTTTTCTGCCCTCTAATTTCTTCCACTTTCTGATGGGATTAACAGTGCTGGCCTCTCAGGCTTTCTATGAGGCTATGCCCTAACAGACATTGAATTATTATGATAAAAGAAAGAAGAAGGGACTTGGAGAATCAGAGGCTTAGAGAGTGTGAGAAAAAGAACAGGAGAGGAGGTGAAGAGCATGGGGAGAGAGAGAGAAAGGTTCTATATTATTTATTCTAGGGGATTTTCCATCTTCTCCACAGATGGGGGAAGTTATCCAGGACCCTTGGCATCCTTTGTAATGAGAGGTGTTTGTGGGGCAAAACATCCCTGTCTTCCTGCCCAAACTTCCAGTGTCTCTAGCTATTACCAACAAATGGGATTAGCGAGGAGCCTCAGCAATTTTCCACCAGTGCTCCTGTACTGCTTAAAGAAAGTGACAGGGTTGTAGAAAAAGTTTAGTAGATCTCTGAAGTTTGAAGACCTGACTCTGAGATTTTCGTAGCAACGTGATTCTTGTATCCAATTATTGCAGTAGAATTGCTGGCCTTCAGTGTCTGATATAAGGTGAAGCAAGGAGCATAATCCCTAACTAAAATATTAGACTGAGAATGAACTGCTCCACTTCCATTAGCAAGAACCACGTAAGATGCTGCAGAGACTCCAGGCAAGGGGACCACGTGGTTTAAATCTCTAAACATCCTGGAATGACAGGAGCTCCAATTAGGCTTCCTTTTCACTTAATTTTAAAATGTGATGTCCCTTACCCACTTATTTGTATTACTAAAGATACACATTCATTTAAAAAGAGAAAGGAGAGATTGATGCCAATGTGACAAATTATCAAAAACAAACAAACAAACAGGAGATACTTGTATATGATAGAAGGAAGAATGGTTGTCAAAATGTGACTGAAGAGTAGGAGGCCCAAGGGATTCAAGTCCACAGGGAAAAACTCAACAATTTCCATTATTCTAATTGCTGTGGACTGAATGATTTTATCTCCCCCAAATCCATTTGTTAACATGTTATCCCTAAAATTTTGGTATTAGGAGGCAGAATCTCTGGAAAATTAATAGCTCCTGAGGCTGAAACCTTTTATGGATGAGATCAGTGCCCTGATAAAATCAATGTCAAGGATTTGGCTTGCTCACTGTGTCAGGATTCAGCAAGAAGGTCTCATGTATGATTCAGGAATTGATCCTCTGAAAACACTGTCTACAGACCCCTTAATAAGTGGTTTTTCTCACTTCTTCAGAATGTGAGAAATAAATTTCAGTTGTGTACTGACCCCCTGGTCTATGCTATTTTGTTGTAGCATCCTGAACACATAAAGACACCTGTTAATTCTCCTGAGGAGTATGATCGTAACTTCCTGTATAGGAATCACCTTAATAAGCAATTTTTTTCTAGGAAGCTTGGGTTAACTGTGCCACTTATAATATCAGAGGGGTAATAACATTCACCTCACCTCTGTGTTCTTTAATGATGGGACCTGTACTACTTCAGAACTTCAGATACCCCAAATCTTATAAATAAAATATATTCAATGAAACAGCCTTGAATACATTATAGACTGAATAATTGACAATTTTTAAAATTTATACAAAAAGTTCTTAACATTTCCTATATATACCTCAATCACTATATACTTAACAGTGGCCCAGTAATTTCCACCAAGTTTTGTCTAAATAAACTAAATGGATCTTATCTCCCAATACCATTTTACATCTAGAATAAGCATAGCTTTCTAATGTTATATCTTGTCCAGTATAATTGATTATTGCTTTTGACTCAAAACTCAGAAAATAACTTTTATTTGCTTTAAAGCAATCAACAGAGAATAAAAGAAAGCATCACTTCCTTTCTTTTTTCTTGAAATATTTATTTTATTGGAAAGATAGAGCTACAGAGAGAGAGGGAGAGAGACATAGAGGGAAATTGTCCATTCACTGGTTCACTTCTCAAACAGCTGTAAAGCTGGGTAAAGCCAGGAGCCACAAGCATCTTCCGTGATGCCCTCGTGGGTGTCAGAGGCTAAGTTACTTGGGCCATCTTTTGTTGCTTTTCTCAGGTAGTTATCAAGGAGCTGGATCAGAAGTGGAGCACCCAAGCCAATAGCTGGTGTCTCTATGGGATGCTGGTGGCTTAACCTGCTGTGTTAAAATGTGACCCCTCCATCTGTTTCTTAAGGATCACAGGCAAAATAGCAAGCACCCTTCATGCTGTAATAGTTCTATTGTGTGCATCTGGTTGTAGAGAAAAGAAATGTGTTGTATTCTGGCCCATGGTTCCATTTTAGTAAAACCAACAACAACAAAACACGCATGAAATTGAGATGATGTGTATATAAATAAAAACTGTAGCATATTTCTCTCCACAGTTGGTACTCATCACCTCGTAGTGAAATTTCAATTTAACATATTCCATTAAATTGGACTTTATCATGGAAGCCAACTTTTTCCAAAAAACAATGTTTAAATTTATGTTTCACTTTAAACTGTCTGCTGTAGAGATTAACGCAGAGAAGGCATGCGATCTGCAGTCCAGTTAAAACCTCCTAATTCTGTATCCACTATGTGCCAATACTATTTGAGGAATTTATCTTTAACCATAAAAGGGGAAAATATGTTTCTTTCTCTTTAATCCACTTGAAAAATTTCTTGCTGCCTCAATTCCAAAACATCTCGATGCTCACTGTAGGACGGGGGAAAATGTCAAGTAAGCTAGGAGCAAAACACAGTTCCCATTTCTCCTTTGAAAATGCAAAAGGTTATTTTGTGATCATTACATCTATGCAGAAGCAAAACTCTGGTTGTTTCTTAAAACAGGAGTGGTATTTTAGGCAAGATAGTATCATGCTGGCAAAACGTTCAACATGTGGCTTTTATAGTTCTGTTTTGAGATACATGACTGATTAAAGATCATTTTTGTGAACTCCTAAGAAGGATGTGCTTCTAATATAATGTCTGGGAAATCTTACAAGTTCAAACCAAGTACAAGATGGTTGTTTCATGTAAATTAATAGTCATATTATAGTGGGGCACAGAAATATATTAAAACACATGCAGCACAATTGGGAATATTCCAGATGTAAATTGATTTATTTACTGGGCACTGGGTTTTTAATGTCTCACCCCACAGTAGTGATACATGGAAGGGTCACTCTGCTCTCTCGATGCTTCTCATGCATCAGAGGCAACAGCTGTTGTAACTGGCACGTCAGCACAACCATTCCTGACAAGAAGTGCATTAGGACAATAAATGTAATTGAAGCTATATAATTTAGGAAGGCAGCATATCATTGACCAAGTTGGAATGTATCCAGAATATTGCAGCTAACACTTCTTTCCAGGCGAAGGAACACATTACTGACACAATTATACTTCATCTTGAGCGAAGGCCTTCTCATCCTCAAAGTTCTTATCTGTCCTTAGATTGACTTGTCAGAGTTCAAGCTTATTTTATAAATGCCAGGCATAATAGAAAGATACCTCAAGCAATTCATGACAAATGGATTCAAAACATACTTTGTTGCAAAACAAATTGAAAAAAAATTTGAATAGCTTTGTCATAAAAAACACTTCACACAAAAAACAAGTTTGTCTTTTTATTTTTCATGAAATTTTTAAAGCCTGTTGTATACAAATACCAACTTCTTTAAGTACTTATTTTGGATAAAGTCATTTTTATTGTTTATAAAATGAGATTCACATAGAATACATGGAACAAGGTAAATAATAAGACAGATAAAATTGTTTGGTTAGAGTGTGGTGAAAGGATTAGAGTGTTTTACTTTACAAATTAAAATTTCAAAACAGATCACTTGAGAACTGAACAATTAGAATCCTACTCCAGTGATACGTATTTATGGAACAGGTGTTGTGCAAAAGACCAAAGCATGAAAAGAATGAAGCTGTCTCTCAAAATGCCATCTCAAGGGAAATCTACAGAGCCAACAGCATGGAGGGATACTGAGCCAAGAGATGACAAGAGGACCAGCTCCATTCTCTGGAAAATATGATGATAAGAAACAGATTTCAGCTGTTTCCTAAGTTTTTCCTCTCCTGGACAACAAAGCTGCCAAGAAATGAGGATACACAGGTTTTGACTCACACATAACCCTCCCACCTGTATTGCATCCCAGCAAGTCACAGCGTTTCTTTGATTCAAGGGCACAAGACCTACTCATATAAGAAATGACCTTCTCCTATGAAATACTGTATTTCACAGAAGAGTCAAGCAAAACAAAGGAATGTTTCATTGACATTCCTTAGAAAGAGCTCAAAATACATTGTAACATCCATCATCAGAGGGTCGTGTAAGCATTACTCTAGAAAGTAAAATCCTGCTCCTGGAAACAGTGCCACACTGACAAATAGCAACAACTAAAGCAAAAACAAGTTAGGGGCAAAGTGTCTGTAATTTTAGTGTGTATTATTTTTCAGCTCTTCTGATAATAAAAAAAATGAGACATAGACATACCCCTAAAATTTACAGAACCCAAGGCAAATGCGATGTGAAAGGATATATACTATATGCTTTATAAACCAAGCAAACAGACCTTTTCTTCTACTACGATAAATAAGATACACCTTCAAAACAAGTCAAGCAAAATCAGTAAATTATGTAAAGCTATGTTCTTTCTACAGCTCAAATTTGATAAAATATGAGAACTGAATGAATTTAACTATTTTCAATGTTGGATATTCAGTTGATAGGTTAGTGATGTCATAAACAAAAAGAATGCATAAATATTACAATTAATGTAATGTAGTTCTTTGCATTCATTTCAGAAGACAAATAGTTTTTGAAATTAAGTATTTTGCATAATTTGATTTTCTAACATTATTTAAAGGGCTAAATACGTTATTACATTCAAAATGTTAAAAATTTCTATTTTTATACAGGAAAAGTATTTAGATATTTGTACTCAACTATTTTGTTTCAATGTGCTTTAGTGTATTCATAATAAGTAAATTGAGATTATGGCTAAGAACTAGGAACACTGTAAGTCAAAGCTATATAAATAAAGTTTCTTTAATCATTTCATAAAAATATCACAAATTTTATCACTATACCTACGTACAATTTGCTAGAATGTCCTTCAGCTGACAAATGAAACAGCTGAGAATATCAGACTAAATTTGTGAATATTGATATAGTCACTAACAAGAACATATGAAGAAGCAAGACACCCTGGAACCTATGTGGTTGAGAGTGCTGAAGCGTGGAAGAAAACACTATCCCTGCTTTGAGAACTTCACCCTGAAACTCCTTTACAGTGTAATACACAGAGTTTGATGCTGTATAATGAACTTGGGCTGCATTCCAGCATGTATAGCTGTCCAAAGAAACTCAGCCTGCCTTGTGGGAACACAGCCAAAGGAGTCCATAGGCATCAAGCTAAACTGGAAGTCAAGTGATGGATGGAGCTGTGGTTTGATGTGATATATAGCAGAACTTCTTGTAACAGGAGGGTCCAGGTAACATGGCTCGGCATCCATAGGCAAAGCTGTCAAAACTAAACAGGATGTCAGGGCCCCAGCCAAGTGGGTGTGGGTACAGGGAAACGCTCTACACCCAGAGGAATTTTGAAATAATGAGAGAAAACCAGTGCAGATGTCTGGATGTATTTTATATATATATATATATATATATATACACACACACACACACACGTAGATTTTTTTTTTCAGTCAACGCAAATAGGGTGAGGAAAAAGTATTGATTCTGTAAGTAAATGATGGGAAAGAAGCAAGAAGCATGTGGCCCCTGGTCTAACTCACTTGCTGAGGGTGTAGACATTTTCCGTCAGGTAAGAATAGTTTCCTGTTTCAGTTGAGATTGATCTTAGGTGCATGGAAAGTCTATTATGAGTATAAGCTAGGTGGAGCTCAGAAAGACATGAGTTAAACAATGTTAAAATAGGACTGTGAGAGGTCCAACTATTTTTAAAGTACCTATATAGAATTATTGGGGGAAAATAATTATTATTGTTTTAAACCATAGGCAAAACATATTGATGGAGTTTAACTTTCGCTGTATTGACACTGTGACCTGAGAAGTATGGGAAAAGTTTGTACTAACAGGAAAGTTTTTAAGCAGGTTTTCAATACTGACTTCAGTGGAATCATATGTGAAAGTGGTTTTTAAGAAACCTTTATCATATGGAGCAATCCACAGCACACGCTGTCTAGAGTAAGAATAAGGATGGGACACAGGCCAGTGTGGATTGAATGGCAACACCCACGAGTTCACATGGGGCCCAAGGGTAGGCCAGGCTGGGCTAGGTCACTACACCTGCCAGTAAGAGTTGGAACTGGAAGCAGGCTGGGCTGTGACAGGCTGTAGCACCTGCTAGCAAATGTTGAGACTGGGGGAAGGCCATCTAAGATTGAGCTGTAGTACCTGCTGGCATGCATAAGAACTAAAGCTGGGAACTAGACTGGTAGGGAAACTTCAGGGACTTCCTGGCTGGGCCACTGCTTCTAACTGGCACACATGAGAACTGACAAAAGTGGCAGGTCAGGCTGAGTAGTCTACTACACCCACTGGCACACATGAGATCTAAAATAGATGAGGGCCAGCTGGGATAGGCTACAGCATGGCACCAGCTGGCAAGTGCTGGGCAGGACTGGGTGCACTTCATGTAAGGTTGGACTGGACAGCAGTACTCCCTGGCAGGAGCAAGATCCAGGGCTGGGAGCATGCCTGGCAGGGGAACTGTGTGTACTCCCATGCTAGGTTGTACCTAACACTGGTGAGCACGAGAACCAGGGCAGGGGGTAGGCAAGCATGGACAAGGTGGTGAACACCTGTCAGCACTCATGTGGATTAAATCTGGGGATATTGTGCGCCGAGCTAAGCTACAGCACCTTTGAGTGTACATGAGACCTGGATGGAATATGGGCTTGGCCGGGCTAGGCCTCAGCAGAGGCTGGCACAGGGTGGGGACAGGTGTGGTGGTGGTTGTTGTGGGTTGCCCGGACTAAGCCACAGCACCTACTATTATGTGTGAAGACTTAGTCTGTGGCAGGCTGGACTGTGTTAGATTACAGCACCCTTTGGTTGGCATAAGATGTGGGGCTGGGGCAAAACTGACCAGGTAGTTGTATCTACCACATGTGCATTAGCTGGTGCAGGTGACAGACCAAACTTGACCCTTCATTGGGTGACAGATAAGAGTCAAATCTGAGAAACTGCCCTAGACCAGAAACCTAGACAAGGTTTCTTGGGGGACTTCCCAACTAGGCTGGGGTACTTAGACCCTGGCCACGGGGAAAATCCGGAGTGCATTTACTGAGATTGGGTCTTCGCAGCTGCTGACACCTGAGCAGCAAGCAGAGCCCAGAGGTGCGCGGCAAGGCATGAAGACCAGCAGGGGACATGGATTGCCTTGTCAGAGGACGGAGGGCAGAACGGGTTGGACAATTCTCTTGGCCAACCTAGCAGCACGCTCGCAGGTCTGCGGATGCACGAAAGAGGACTTTGTCAACCAGTAGACCAGACTGTCTCGATCCTGGAGCAATGAAACCAACAACTTCTCCCAGCTTTCAAAGCCGCTAAACTAACACCCTCAGAGGGTATCACATCAAGGTCTCTATGGTGTCATCAAAGGACTGTCCTCCACCCCTGGGTGACGATGTGGTTTGACATTAACAAACAGCTCCCCTCCCTCATCCCCACAGACACAGGGAGAAAAACCTGCAATATTTGTCCTATGCACCTTCTTC
The DNA here is from genome assembly GCF_017591425.1 of Ochotona curzoniae. Lineage (NCBI taxonomy): Eukaryota > Metazoa > Chordata > Mammalia > Lagomorpha > Ochotonidae > Ochotona > Ochotona curzoniae. The sequence goes on along the minus strand of NW_024464920.1, from coordinate 19,150,014 downwards.
CGTACCTCACCCTAGCCATCTTAACTGGGGGCCCCTATGGGGACGCATCCCTCTCAACTATGTAAACAATATAAAAAATAAAGTTATAAAAGAAATCTTTATCATACATCTTAAAACTCAGGAAATTGCTTTTCTCTATGAGTCAAAATGAGACCCCTTTGAGTATAATCACTGTTGTATGTACAGTTTTTGTGATGATACTGAATAGCTCAAATGATGCACTGCTTTTAGCATCAGTGTAAAAACATGTTTCTCCTGCAAGACTTAGTTGATCCATGGATCAGCTCTGTCTGTGAAAATGTAAATTTCCAAACACAAGATTTTAAAAGAAAGATGAGTTACAGTCCTTCAAGTCTAGAAAAGTATCTTAGATTACATTACATTCCAAAGATGATTTTCAGTACTTTCGATAATACATTGTATTTCAAAGAAGAAAAAAGTTCAAAGAAATTTTCAAAAGGATTTCGTGGAAACCCGTTTTAGATTTGAAACTCAGGTTTCAAGGGACTGGCGAGGATAAAGCAGCATCTTCCTGTTCTTACTGACTTCAAAAATTCCAAAGAAACAACTTACTCTATAAGATACGAGAGGCACAGTGAAGGAGTCACGAAGTCACTTAGACCTAAGATCTCTTTGTCTCAATAATAAATAGTAATAAGTGAATCATTGGAAGAATGAATAATTTTTGCTGCTGATCCTAAACAGCCCTATTTTAGATGTGATTTTAGCGTCACAGGCTGATCTCAGCTAGAGCATGGTCTCTCCATGAAAAGTACTCTCGTGGAAGATTTATTTTTCTGATATTCAGGAGAACAGTTTGACGCTGGCTGCAGCTTCATATTATCTCCTGCTTATATCCTTTAAAAAAGAGCCAATATTTCGATCTTTGTTAAAATTCATGCTGCTATTATACTGAAATTGATCTCCCAACAGTTCGTTTACTGAAATCAGTGTTATGAAAATATGCTATATTGTGTATTTTTAAAATGTTTATTTGAAAGAGAGAGAGAGAGAGAGGAGGAGGAAGACACACACACACACAGAGAAAGAGAAACAGAGAGATTTTTTTCATCTGCTGGTTCACACTTGAGATGGCTGCGGAAATCAGGCTGGTCCCAGGCTGAAGCTAAGGGCTAGGTGCTTCATCTAGGGCTCCCACAAGAGTGTTAGGGGCCCAAATTCAGTTCGTCTTGTATTGCTTTCCAGAGCAAATAAGCTAGGAGTTGGGTCAGAAGTGGGGTAACCAGGACACAAACTGACACCCATAGGGGGTACCAATGTCATAGACAAGTATAGCACCTGGGACCTGAATCTGGATGCCAACTCAGGTCCCAGGAGCTACACTTCTAATCCAACTCCCTTCTAAAGTAACCAGAAAAGCAGTGGCCGATGGTGAAAAGGGCTTGTGTCCCTGTACCCAAGTGGGAGACCCAGATGAAGCTCCTGGCTTCGGGCTTCAGCTAGGCCAAGCCCTGACTGTTGTGCCCGTTTGGGGATTGAACTATCAGATGGGAGTTTCTCTCTCTCTCTTTCTGTGCAACTCTGCCTTTTAACAAAAGTAAATCTGGGTCCGGCGTGGTGGCCTAACGGCTTAAGTCCTCACCTTGGGCGCACTGGGATCCCATGTGGGTGCCGGTTCTGGTCCCAGCAGCCCTGCTTCCCATCCACCTCCCTACCTGTGGCCTGGGAGGGCAGTCGAGGATGAGCCAAGGCCTTGGGACCCTGCACCTGCGTGGGAGACCTGTGCAGCACCGGAGTAACACTGACCATTGCGGTCACTTGGGGAGTGAATGGTCAGATGGAGGATCTTTCTCCCTGTCTCTCCTCCTCTCTGAATATCTGATTTTGCAGTAAAAATAAGTAAATCTTTTTTAAAGTAAATCTTTAAAATAAAATCAAAGATATATTTAATAGGATAAGTTTAAAATACAAATTAGTGATTCCTGGTTCCCATGATATCTTACAACTTGTCAGCATAATGAAACGTCGTTAAAAGTGGGGTACTTTGTTAGCATTCCTTATTGATCATTTAAAAGTGATTTGCCAGCATTTTCTATTATGGTAAAAACACACATAGTGTAGAATCTAACTTCTTTAGAAAATGTGAAGCACAGAAATGTTAATTATGCAAGCTTTGATTACTCTATGCACACTGTTAGACGTACATTTCAAGAACTTGTTTGCCTTCCATGCCTTAAACTCTATCCTTTTTGAAAATTTGTGCCTCTTTCTCCATTCGTCAGATCCTGATGACACCTTTAAGCATCATTTTAAACAAATGATCCTCCATTTAATATCCTATGAGTATATTTATTCTTTAAAAGTATCTTTTAAAAAATTTTGTTATTGTTTTGAATGGCTCTTAGTAAATAATTATTTTCAGAATTCAAAAAAATCTATCCAGAGGCCCAGACATAGTTACTATTTACTTCCTTGGTATCCGCTGTTTCTGTTATGAAAAATATATATTTTTAAAGACTTATTTATTTTTGCTTGAAATGCAGAGTCACAGAGAGGATATAGAAAAATCTTCCATCTTTGAAGTGAGCCAATCCAAAGCCATGAGCTTCACCCAGATCTCCTGTGGGTGCAGGAAACCAACTTCTCAGGCCATTCTCCACTGCTTTTCCAGGATGAGAAGTGGAGCAGCCAGGACAAGAACTAGTACCATATGGAATGCTGGCTCTGAAGGTGGGGAATTAGCATGCTATGCCACAAGGCTGGTCCCATAATAACTGTAAGAAGTTAGAAAATGTAATCTCCGTATCTGTCCTCAAGGTAGAGGCTTAGTTTTCTTTCTTTAAAAATAGATTAGTTCTTGATTCCTACTTCTACACCACGATGTAATCTTACATTTAGTTCTTAATCCTAGATTGGGAATTTCAGTTTTTGACAATAGTAGTCCATTCTACATGTGAACATTTTTTTTCTCGATGTTCTTTACAGGAATGTACTACCACTAATATTTCTATCTTTTGGTAACAAATTCTTTATATCCTATAAAAATTCTGTGGTAATGTAGACTTTGTCACCATTTTGGTTTGTGAGAAATCAAATGTGGTCGTGCCTGTATGTTTCCCAGATCTGTCCTCTTCCTGTCCTTTATTTTACCAAAAAACTCATCAGAGCACGAAAGAGGACACTGAAAAGTCACTGGTTCCTATCATTCCAATGCCAAGGTGCCTGGGAATGCTCATTATTTGAGCTACCATCCACATTTAAATGCATTTTGCACCTATTCCCCAAAGCATTGGATTTGAAACAAGCAAAGGAATTTTAGGTCTTGGCAGGTTCTACTCTGACCCAGGTTCCTGTCAATAATGTACATTTGGGAGGCAGAAGATAATATCTTATACCCAGGATCATCAACATGGAATTCACCAAAAACGGAGTTCCTGGGCTCCTGGCTGCAGCCTGGCCCAACTTCTGTTCTCACAGGCATCTGAGCTGTGAACGGTGGACAGCAGGCTTCTGTCTCTATTTCTCTGTCCTTCAAATATGAGAAAATACATTTTAAAAATTTAAAATATTTAATCATCAAGTTCATGTAAGTATGCAGAGTAAATGCAATCATTTTAAACTCTTCATGAGGATGTAAAATATTATAACCAGCTAGGAAAACAATATGTCAATTTATTTAAAAAGTAAACATTACTGACTAAATGAACCTGCCACCCAAAGTGTATGTCCCTACAAAGATTTTTATGAAGGTTCATAATTAATTTATTGCAACCAGAAATTGAAAACAACCCCAATGTTCACCAGCAGATGCATGAATAAAAGAAATTGTGGTGAAGCTGCACAACAGAGTATTAGTCAGAAATAAAAATAAATGAACTATTAATATGCCCAGAACATGGATGTGTCTGAAAATTATGTTGAATGAAAGAAGCTAAACCAAAAGAAAAAAAAGGCAAAAAACAAACAACACAGTGTTGCTTCCATTAGAAAAAACATCTGGAAGATGCACATCTATATACAGTGAGAGAAAGTCCAGCACTGGCTCCCTCTGTCCGACATTTGCAATGGATTACGACCCCTGTGCCTAAAATTGGAGTGTGACTAACTGCAGAGAACAGGCTGTGGAAGGACGGGAGCGCCCGACCCAGATTCCGCATTGGTGCTCAGCTCGGAACCGATGAATTCCATGTCTTCTTTACCGTCTTCAATCCAAAGACTGATTCTGTGGAATTAACTGCCAAGAAAATTAATGGCTTAGTTTCGAATCTATCATTGGGGGCATCTATTAGGTTGGTTTGTATGTCTCAGGGAAATCTATATAACATACATGAAGGTGACTCTTGTGCATTGTTTCAAATGCTTTTATAGGAGCAAAATACACACAAATAGAACAGATTAAATAGAACAAGAAAACCATGACTAAAAAACATTTGGAAACATAGACACAAGGTAGTGGAAGCTTGCATAGAAGCCTGTAAGCATGTGGTTCACTTATATTTGCTTAACACAGTAATGGCTTTACAAGTCACCAGGTAATTTTTTAAGTGAGCAACTTCATTAACTCTGTTGCAAAAGTGTTAATTACATTGAATCTCTGCCACATGTTACTAGATTGGTAGACCAAACCGCAAGCAGGCTTTCTTGTCCTCTCATAGGAAAAATAGAGCAATTAAGCACATATTTGGGATAAATTTCTAGTGGACTTTTAAGCATAATATTTACTCTTATAAATCCTTTATTTGATTTTCCAATTTGTAATTTGCCTGAGTATTTTCATTATCGTGTTGAAGTCCAGGCAATTTTTCTCTTCTTAGTTGTTTCGCTAACATATGATGCAGATTATTTCAGGAAAAAAAATGTATATTCCTGATATCAAAGTTCAATTATTACTGAAAATGTGATTGTGTTTATTTTCTGGGCAGAATTTCTATTGCAGAATGCAGTCTTTGCAGATCTTTCTCTGTAATGGGGGAAGTTCAGGGCAAAGTGGTAGACAAAAGAATATTTTCACAGTATTTTTACCCAAAATGATCTGAGAGAGGAGTATGTTTGTGCTGTATTTTTGCAACGGAATTCCTGAGACTGGGTTACTGATTTAAAATGTGAAGATTTGCTTTGGGGTACTCTTCCTGAGGCTGGGCAATCCAAGATTGGGCATGGCTGCCTCAGCCGAGGTGGGCATGGCCTTGCTCTACTGCACCTGGGAACTGGGTGCTTGGGGAAGTCAGAAAAGGCTGAACACCCCCGGAAGCCAAGCCCTGACTCCGAGAAGGGACTTAACCCACTCATGCGGGCTTTCTCACTCCAGGACCCAAATCCTTCCAACTCAGCTCCACCAATCTAGATCACCACACTGAGGAATTCAGGTTCCAACGCGTGAGCTTAAGGAAATATACACCACAGCATGAGAAGGAGGTGAGTTTAACCGAAGCAGTTTGGCTGTAGCCCACAACTAAAGAAGGTGCCAGTCTTGGAAAGGGGGCCTTTTATGGGAGAATGAGCCACCCAGAATTACTGAATGATGGTTAAGTACAGATGTTGGAGTTAAGAAATCCTACATTAGAAGTTAGCTCCTCCCGCTTGAAGCTGCAAGCCTGGACAACTTACTAAACCTCTCTGGGCTTCATCTCTTTGTCACATCAAGCCAGCTCGAAGGCCTGTTTTTTCAGGCTTCTGTGAGGATTAAGTGAGACAATAAATATGTGTGCTCAGTACAATGTCTAATGTCTAAAAAATGCTCCAGAGCCGGGAGCTATTTAATAAATAAAAGCAGGTCACAGCTGGGAGCAAAGCAGATCAGAGCAAATTATTCTGGACTAAAACTATGACCAGGGAGAGCATGTTGGCAACCGGCTTTTCCATGAAATCCGTGGTAAGGCACAAGGAATGGGGAGCTGCACTGTCTGACAGGGAGCTCATGAGCCACAGTTCACTAGATTAATAGAAACTAAAGGAAACAAACAAACAAAAAATTCAGTTCTTTAGTTGCAGTTTGCACTGGCCACTCATTAACTGCTCATGTTCACATAGAGTTAATGGCTATTATATTGAGGATTGCAAATATAGAACCATCTTTGTAAAAAGTTCTCTTGAGTAACACTGACTTACAATGTCTATTTTGCACTGAAGATTAAGATGATGATTATGAACATCTGTTAAATAATACCCACCTAGAAATAAATTTTCCCTTGATTTGTTTCATCTTTTATTTTACACAATTTGAGGCTTCTTAAAACTCTGTTCCCCACGATTCTGTGCAACTTATGAAGCGATGAGAATATGTTTGATCATTGTTTATGCCATGGCATATGAATGTATGCAGAGGCGGTCTGTGAGACGGGCTGTCCTTGCTTTTCTTGATTAAGTTCTGAATTCTGTCAGTAGCCAAAACATCGCTGCAATGATCTGTATGTGGTTATTGACGTGTTGTTACACACCCCTTTTGTCTAGTTTTCTATTCCTCCCCCTTGCCCTCTGAATTGGGAGCTGGACACCAGTGTGAGTCTTAACGTGACCATTATTTCGGTAATATCTGGTTTTCATCAACCGCAGGTTTTGGGACAGAGGTGACAGGATCTGTTGTGTGGCTGGGCTGTCTTAATTGTACCGTAAGGGATCAGAGTCTGAAGATAAAGCCAAGTGACACAGAGTCTGCAGGACAGCACTTTAAGGGATGCTTGGCAACAGCTAAATGTAGCATGTGCAGCCGGTGCATTTGGTGTCATTAGCTAACCAGGCAGCTTATGTACCTCTTACAGCTCCCTGACCCACATTTCATCCGTGCTCTGCTGTTTTCCTCCTGGAGGGTTATTTCCTGAGTAAAGCCCAGAGCTTCTGAGTCCCCCAGCAGAGAGCTCCGTTCTGACCTCCCGGAACAGGCAGTTTCACCTGCTGTGCTAGGGTTTTTCTGCTTCCTAGTCAATCTGTTAAGAATAAGACGCTGAACTTTATGCTAGGCATGTGTCTGCAAGCAATGAATCTCAACCGAACTTGAACTATGGTTATGCAACAAGGTGGAGGAATCCACCATGGGGGGAGGGGTATGGGAGGGGTGGGGGGAATCCCTAGCGCCTATGAAACTGTACTACACAATACAATGTAAACAACAATAATAAAAAAAAAAAAAAAAAAAAAGAAAAAAAAAAAAAAAAAAAAAAAAAAAAAAAAAAAAAAAAAAAAAAAAAAGATTTTAGCAGGAGATTCTTGGGTACCTTTTCAGAAAACATATGGGCAATCGTAATTACTTTGGGCTGGTACAATTTTAGAATTGAGAGAGTAAGGGAGAGGTGCAAATCTCTGCTTCATAAATAACCAAATCTGTGGGCATTAAAAAAAAAAAAACCTTCCGAGCAGCAAGAGAATTTATGTGCCACATTTCACCCTTGGCACACTTTCCAAATGAATTGTTCAAAGAGAAGTTATATTAGGACAAACAGAAAAGAGAACCAAGACCAGATGTGGATTTTTAGTTAATATTTACGCAACACCCAAAGGGAAGATGGTGTTGCACAATAAACTAAAAATGTCGTAGGTAAATAAGGAAATCTTTACCCTGAAGAACTGGCACTGCTAAGGTATGAATTATACAACAAAGCACTGGGAATGCAAAACAAATGCAAGGTAGAGGGTGCGACCATAAGGAGAAATTCATTGAGGAAGTGGCGAGGTAGCAGATGTACGGAACCTACCGAGGGAGGAATAAGGACTTAGCACTTTTTTGGCCAGTATTGGTAGAAAACTCAAGCCAAGCAGCCTAATTTGTTTCATCTGTGGAAAGCAGCAGTAGCTTTAAATAGAACACGTATATGTGTTCAAAACTGAGACAGCAAGCTCCAGTTGGGAAAGTATACCTTCATAAACCAAAAAGCTATGTCTTCACATTTTCAATGATCTCCCAGGGTAATGAAGGCATGTTTCATCTGATTCTCACTTTGCGTTTGTTCAAGGAAGGGAGAAATGGCAGGAACTTGCTACTACTGGGCCCTCAGAGAACAATCGGAAGGAGACCATGGCTTAACGCACTGAAAGGAGATGGGGGGTCAATGCTTAACTGCAAAAGAAAATTTGCTAAAAGCAACTGGAGTTTCCTGACACCACGGGCTTTTCAGCCTTCCTACCAGGGATGGCAGGCTGGACCATATTCTGGTACATTGCGTAGTCTCCCGCACTGACAGTTCAGTAGAGTAGGGAGGGTAGGGAGATGGGAAAATGAGATGGAGGATGTGAAAATGGAGGCGTGTCTAGAAAATGCATATTAGCTGTTAGTGTATTGAAGCCAAAACTCTGTAGCGTTTGTATGCCTCCAGGTCCCCTTAATTATTGAAGAGAGCTGCCTGCGTGTGACTTTCCACGGAGGGTCTTCCTACAGAGCTGCTGCATTTTAAAAAATGTATTCTCAAGAATTTTTAACCTGCTTCCTCTTCTATCTCTTGTTAATTCTTCATCATCTTTAACATTAGTAACATATCCATTTATTTTCTCATGAAAGTTTGTGGATTTTCAGTTGTCAGATGGCTTTTCTGAGCATATTTATTTGTTCATTTATTAGTTATTGATAATTTTTAAAAGTGTCTTCTACACATTCAGATTTTTTAGGTGCTAGATATTCTGCAGTAAATAACACTAATAAAAGTCCATTCCATCTTCTTGTTAATGTGCCTGGGAAGGTAGTGGATGGTGGCTCCAGTACTTGGGACTCTGCCACCCATGGGTGAGACCAAGCTGGAGCTCCTGCCTCCTGGTTCTTGGCTGGCCCAGCTGTGGCTGTTACAGTCACTGGGGAAGGGAACCAGCAGATGAAAGTGGAACTCTTTTTCCTCTTTCTCTCCTCCTCTCTCTCCTCTCTCTTGGAGGGCTCCACTTCTGTAATTCTACCTTTAAAATGCATATATATCTATATATGTATATATATAGATATATATGCATTTTATATATATACATAAATATATAAAAAAATATAAATATATATATATTTTACAAAGGTCCTTGCCCTAATGGAATTTCCATCCTAGTGGTGATCCCATATACGAATGTAATAAAGCAATAGGGTGATGGAATAAACACAGGGGTTTGAGAGGCCACTTTATAAAAGGAAGGAAGCCTGAGCAAGTCTTTCTGGGAGGATATTGAATTGATGGTGAGGCCTGAATGCCGAAAAGGAGCTCAAGAAGATCCATGCAGAAAGATTTTCAGGAAGGAGCAAGACAAAGTGGTAGGCTCCCGAGAAAGACGTCCGTGCTGTGCATCTACTACACCCTAAATGTGAGGGGCAGAGGGAGGCGGCCAGGCTTAAAGAGGGCAACGGTAAGCACAAGCTTCATTCTGTGGGCAGCAGGAAGTCATGGGACATTTTAAAGTAGGGAAATTGTGCATTTTGAAAACTTTGTAGTGCTAAGATGCAGGAAGGGATTGGCTGGAGGAGTAGAAATGAGGAGATGATTTGGTAGGTTACTGTGTTAGCCCACATAGGGATGAGGGTCATGTGGACCAGGGCTGGAGTGTGGATGTGATGCGATAGGTTTGGGAAGTAGATGGGTGGGGTCAGTTAACAAGTCACCGAGGAAGCTTGCGGCGCATGCTGACGGTAAGAACCACACTTTGCAGTATTCACCCAGCATTTTACACACCACCTACTGGGATCCTAACTACTTCAACCCACCTTTGAAAAGGTGGTGTTTTCCTTGCTGTTTATGGATGAGAACTCGGACTGGCTCATCTGACTCTACGGGTTCCCCCCTGGCAGTAGGTTCCAATGTCATCACGTCCTGCAGTGGTGGACCAATCGGTTGGATTTCTACAGCTTTTTAGCAGAGGACATGGGGCAGGGTGGGGAATACAAGAGCACATTAAAGCCATAATTCCTTCTAGGATATGTTTAGTTGCTTTTCCCAGGGGTCAACATCTGTTCATGGCAGATGGCACTACCGTTAACAAAAATTTTTAAAAAATCTTTTTTTTTTGATCATACAGATTTCACAATTGGTTTTGTTTGTTTTTGTAAAATCAGGGAAGCGTCGCAATGTTTGCACGGCAGTCCCCCGAATCACAGTATTCGCTTTTTCAGGTCAGCGCGCCAGGTCCAGGGGTAGGAGATGCTGGCTTTCCAGGCCCGCGTGGCGGCCACGCAGCAGGGGGCGCTGCAGTCGTGTCCATCGTGGTCCAGGGAGCCGCGCGTCCAGGAAACCTTCAGGACCGGAGGAGGTGTGGAGGTCAGCCCGCGGACCTCTCGGTCGTGCAAGTTCAGTGCTCAGAGCTCTTTCGAGACGGGCCATTCTTGTACATCATATTTCATCAGGCGGCATGCTTTCTACCCAGTCCTCAGGCCGGGCGGAGAGGAGAGGACATTCGCTTCCCGCCTCTCCGGGATGGAGGAGCGCGCCCCACCGCTCACACCAGTGGGCGTCTCTCCCGTGTCCTCGGGGTCAGCCTGACAGAGTCCCCCACCACGCCCCAAAAGCACGAGCCCCAGCCCTTGCTCCGGGGTGGTACACGTCAGTCATGTCTTCTGTCGTACTCTTTTGTTTGCAACCTCTCTGTGCGTGCAGCTTTCTCTGCTCGTGCGTCTTTCCTCAGACACGGGTATGCCTGTGTGTGTTTTGGGGTGCACAGTAGGTCCATAGCCGAAACCTCTCCGTCGTTACTGCCATCCTCCTCCCTCCACTCCCGAAAGCCCAAGACACGGCGTGTCTGCGGCCACCACCGAGGCCCCGGCCACTCGCCTAACCTGTTCTGCCTCTCCCCACAAGTCCTGCAGCTGAGCGGACCTGAGCCGCCTGGCAGTGCCTGGCACGCGCCGCGCCGGGCTGGGGATCCGGCCGGTGCCGGGAGGCGCCTGGCACGGCCGGCCGCGCAGCCACCGCCGCCGGGCTCCTCGCGCTCCCCCTGCAGCCCCCCAGGCTGGGCCGGCTTGCAGCAGCCGCCCTCGGGTCCCCGGGGCTGTCCAGAGCCCAAGCGAAGGCGACAGCGAAGGGGGCGGGCGGGCGGTGGCGAGCAGGCGGTGGCGAGCCGGGCCCGCAGCCCCCCGGAGGGAGGGAGGAGCCTTGGGGCGGATCTGGGTGGGGAAAGGGGCCGGGCCGCCGGGCCGCGCAGGGCCGGCCACGCAGGCGCGCGGGGCCGTGAGGAGAGCCCCACGCGGGAGCCTCTCGAGTCCCACCCGGTCGCCGCTTCTCTCACTTGACCGGAGAAGGGGCTGAGAGGGAGCGAATAAAGAGTGAATGCGCTGCAGCCGCCGTGGCGGCCGCCCCAGTCAGTCCGAGCGACACCCGAGCGGTGCGCCCGGGCCGCGGCCAGGGGAGGCGGTTCGTCTCCTCCCTCCCACCCGCCCCTCTCTTCTCTCTCGCTCTCTCTCTCTCTCTCTCTCTCTTCCTCCAGCTGGTCCCAGAGCCCGGCTCGGTCAGGTTCCTCTGCCCCCCTAGCCCGCAGTTTTCCACCTCCTCCGTGTCCCACTCGTCACCCGGGGCGCCTCCGACTGCCATGGGTTAGGGTGGGGGTGCTGAGAGCCGCGCCAAGGACCAGCCTCGTGCAGCCGCCGGGGGGCGCGGGGCCCGAACGCTGCCGCTCGCCGCGCGCGGGCGCCGGGCATGGGGAGCGCGGTGTGAACCCGCACCCCGGGAGGACGCAGTAGCTACGGAGACGGGGCGAGGAGGAGGAGGAGGAGGAGGAGGTGGAAGCGGGGGAGAAGGGCCGCGGATTGCCAGGACCCGAGGGAGGGAGAGGTGGGAGGTGAGGGAGCGAGGGAAAAGTGAAGCAGGAAGGAGAAGGCGGCTGAAGGTGGGGATTGATGCTTCTGTTTTTTGTTGCCGCTGCTGCCCTCGCGCTGGGAGCCGAGCCGGAGGGAAGGCGGTGGAGAGATGATTGCAGAGTTGGTGAGCAGCGCGCTGGGGCTCGCCTTGTACCTAAACACCTTGAGTGCGGATTTCTGCTACGATGACAGGTAAGGAGGGTGGGCGGGACGCCAGGACCCAGCGCCGGGTTGCTTGGGGAGGACTCCCGTGGTGGCTCCTTCTGGGGCTCCAAGTGCTTGTGGGAGGAGCGCACTCCAAACCTGAAGGTGTAGGTGACGTGTAAACATTTACACCTAAAGCTAGCCTGGGGGATGCGAGCGCGCAGGGCGGGCTGAGCGAGTTTGCAGCAGGTTCTCCGGCTTGTTTCTTGGCTGTTGGCACGCGCTTACGTTTCTGAACGGAAATCCCGGCAATTTGGGAAACTTGTTTAATGAACGTGTATGTGTGTAAGTCCTAGATATTCCTTGATGCAACAGAAACACATTAAATGATTTTACGTCTGGGCTGGAAGGAAGCCGCTCCCCACCCCTAATAGATCTTCCCTGTAGCGCTTCCTTTTATTGATGGGACACTTTTTTTTTATTTCCTGAAGTTAAAACGCGAGTGTGACAGTTGCCCAGAAAGTGAGAAGAGCGATCTTACTCTGTTTCTACTTTCCCTTTTGACGTGTGCGGTACTTTGAGCTAAGCAAGATCTTACAGCTCCCCCAGCCTCCCTGCCAATGTACTGGGAGTAGGCACTGGGAAAGGGCTTGGCTGTCCTGCTTGTTGGGGCGTTTTACAGGAGATGTGAGTGATCCTGTTGTGCTAATTGGGACAGAGCTGCCCCCGGAGGCTGACGTTGTCTTCTGCTTTAGGGTTATTTGGGTGGCTAATGAGACCTGAACTGTGTTGTCAAAGAAACTGCATTGATTTCGGAAACACGCCACAGTTGTGCTGTTTATCTCTTACCTATTTTTTTTCAACGTTGTTAGTGTTTAGAAACTGCTGAAAAGCTCCCGTAACCATTAGGGAAAATTCCAATTTGTGCCTTTCTGGTAACTTAATGTGATTACAATTAAAACAGATGCATAATTAAAATATATTAGGGAGAACAGCACGCTTGGCTAAACTTATTAACCGTCCTGGGGCGTTTCATGCTCCATTGAAATTAAACCATCCAAAAAGTGAGCACAGATTTACTCTGACAGCCTTTCAGCAGCCTCTCTGGGCTTTGGGGAGTGAATGGATCCCCAGGGCTAGGGCGAGGCAGTGCTTGATAGTGAGGGGAAGTGAGGGCAGACTCTTCTGGTGGTAATTAGCCGTGTTCTATATTCTCTGGCGTGCCCACTCTCCTGCTAAAAGCCTGTTTATGGATATGTGCCTGGGATCAGCCCATCTTGGTTCCCACCCACAACAGTGAATCTGCCTGTCCTGGGTGTAGGAACATTCCCTAAGCCCTTCCTAATGCAGTGTCTCTCAGAGGCTTGTTGATAGGGAGCTGCCGACAAAGTTTTCCTCAACTTTTAAAGTGCACTGCTTTCCGCTGTTATACTAACCTGCTCTGGGGAGTGGCTCTCCGCAGGACTCTAGTGAGCTGTCTCTGCTCCTTAGATTTGTGGAACAGTGCACCTGCTGTCCCTGGGGTATTGGTGAAGCAATTCTTGCTTCCAAAAGTGGGTGGCTTTAGGGGTGAGTCTGCGCAGTTATTTGGTTCTGTTGGCAACTGTTTGAATAGTGAACATGGAAGCCAAGAATATTGTGCTCATATTAAAAAAGAAAAGTTACTATAATACAGTAACCATGAGACCACCGTTATAAAACATGTGCTCCTGTTATATGCTGTTCTTAGTTGCTGTCTCTTTTTTTGAGAGTTCATGTTGGAAGAAACCGTGAAAAGTTGAGAGTGAAACTGAGTCCACTTTCCTGTAGGTCTGGGCTCTTGAGCCATCCGTCAGAAGGCTTGTAACTTTGGAGGAGTGATATGAGCGTGATGATAAATTAGTTGTGCTTTGATGATTGGCCGTTGTTATCAGTTCTTCACATGATGTAGGTCAAATGATTTCTATTTTCCAGTTACACAGATAATGTAATGTGAAGATTTGCCTGTGTGCTCAATGCATGATACAGATATCATATACTGATAACGACACATAATGAGTTAGATTTTGCTGCCATTTACGAAGTACATTTTCTCTGATCTCAGAGCAGACTTGCACATCAAATCACATACTCTTAAGACGATGAAGTCAAGAGTAGCAGCTTCTATTTTATGTGTTCTAGAGGTTACGAGACACCCGTTCACAGGAGCACTGAGCTTGTTTGTTGTAGGCACTGTGCGTTAGAGTCATTAGGAGCACTGTGGGTTGTGGCTTTTCTCTCCAGCCGTTTCCATTCAGTGGTGTATGGAGGAGAAAGGAAGCCGGGGAGCCCCGTGGTAACCATAGGATGATGGTAACCTGTTTATTTCCCTACCCTATTTCAGACTGCAAAGGTTGACATTTAAAAATGTTGCTTAAACTGTGTCTGTGGATTATACTGCCTCACAGGAGCTTGTGTGAAATCCAGTTCTGTGAGCAGAGGCCCATGTGGAAGTGAAGAGAGCAGAGAACCTGGAGTGGGGTGGCTCGAAACAGCTGGCTCAGCTTGCTAGGTCCAGCCTCTGCTGTTTGGCTTGAAGGGTCTGACATTGCCTTGAACACGGCCTTACTCTGCTTTAGCTCGGACATTATTGCTGTGGTACTTTGCAAAGTTACTATTTCCTTCAAGTGATCAAACATTTTTTCTTAGCTCTCTAGATCATTACTTTCAATGTTTGACATAGATGGGTGGGAATTAGGTGGTCATCTGAAACTGTTGGTAAAACTATTTTCATATGTAAACGCCTGAAAGTTTCCAAGTGTTTCTGTGCTACAGTTAAGCATATATATATATATATATGTATATATAGAAAGAGAGAGAAAGAGAGAGAGAGAGTGTGTGTGTGTGTATGTGTGAAGGCACAAACACTAGACAAGGAGAAGAGAATCTATATATAGGTCTCAGCTCTGTCTTCCCTACCCTTCAATCTAGTATGACAACTGGACTGAACCCTAAGTGGTGATTAGAGTAAAATTGAGATTATAAATATACCATCTTGGCCAAACTTTAAGTCATCTGGTATGTTACTCCTTGAAGGATCTTCTCTTATTTTCTGGAGAAATTTGACATTTAGGTTAGTGAAAAAAATAAATTGCTGACCCGACAATCTCTGTCCTCTTCGATGTTTCTTGAGGATGATGACATGGTATCCTTTCCTCCTTTGTCTTCCTTAAAAACACAGCCACAAGTTTCTCTGAGAGATAACACTATGACAAGAGTCAGTTTACTTCAGAGCAAACACAACTTAACAGGATCTATTGTTCTGTAGTCTCCAATTTCATTGTGCATGAATCCTGTTGATGACCTGGCCTTTATGATACACAGACAAGTAAATTAAATACACAGACAAAACAATAAGTAAATGCTGCTCCTGTGTGTTTTTAATTCTTACATGAGTGAATCAGTCTGATTTTGGAAGTGGAAAACATATTTGTGTGTGTGTGTGTGTGTGTGTGTGTGTGTGTGTGTGTGTGTGAGTGTGTGTGTTTTCCTTTGCCTGTTTTGTGTTGGTAAGCCCAAGCATAATTCTTAATATTACCTATAGGTCTCCTAGCCATTGTGTTATGCAGCAAATTCGTGAACCTGGAGAAACAGTTCTACAACACAAACTTCTACTCTTGAATTAAAATGGCCTAAAACTCTCATGGCACTTTCCCAGTTTGGTTTGACTTTTAGATATTAACAGAAGTATTGGTTTATATAGAAATACTAGTTAGAATTGATTGACAGTATTTAAAATGAAAGAATGAAATATCTAAGGCGTATTAACAATCTCTTAAAAACTTGATTTTTCTAACATTCAGCTATTCCTCCTGCTTGATGTTTCAATGTCACCGTTAGTTTGTGGTTTTTCACCTGGAGTGGGAAGAATCCCTTGTGAAGTGATCAGTTGACTTGTCTCTAAGAAGTTCCCTTTGATAGACTTGCCTTAGCCCAATCTGGGATTGTTATCTTAAAATTTCAGAGTGTGTAACCACTGAAGACATGACTGATATTTAGCAACATTCTTGCAAGATTAAACAAGGGCAGTGTTTACTTTGCATCAAAGTTTGTCTTAACAGTTTAATATTGGGAGAAATCACTGTGTAAAGAAATATTATTATACTCTTCATTTTACTTCCAGTATATAACACGCTGAACAATTACAGTTGCATTCCGTTTCTAGTCTATGAATGGTTATATGTGGTGTGCTGGTTTTTAGCTGAATTTTGATAGCTTATGCAGATTTATTTGGAAAAATTTCAGTTTGCTATTTAGAATTTGTACATCTCTTATCAGTAAGTATTAACATCAGGCGAAGTCAGTGTGGACTGCTGTGCTTATCTTCACGGAGTCTTTCACATGACATTCGTCATAGCAAATGACCCAGATACAAGCACTGAGAGGACAGGCACAAATGCCAAAAGGAAAATGTTTGCCCGCCATCTGTCTCTTAGTTCTATACGCACACACATACAGGATTCTTACTTTACATGGTTGATTCTGTGGGCTGTTGTCATATGCACTTAATTTGTCAGTGGTAATATGGCCCTGTGGTCCCACTGAATTCTTTGTTGCAGTAATTCTGAAATGGCACTTGCCTACCTTTTGATTCCAGCATGAGTTAGGAGCACAGTTTTTCTTTCTAATCTCTCTCTCTCCCTCTCTTTGCTGTTCTTCACATTAAAAACATTGTTTCAAATGTCTCTGATTGCATGGGCTTTTCATCCCGAGCCAGGGGTGGATTTTCTTTAAAGTAGGCACTTTCACAACATACTTATGGGGAAAGACAAAGTTGACCCTTAGGTACTCTGGACAGTATGTAGCTGGCTAATCTATTTTGTTACAACTGTGCTGTTCTTACCCAAAGCACTTTTAATGTAGTAACATTCAGATTGGTTCTCTTGTTGGAACTAAGAATTATTTCATCTTTGTTTCCATACTTTTAACATCATTGTTATTTTGAAAGAGACATGAATCGGGGGTGGCAGGGTCGGGGGTGGGGTGGGGGGGGAGAGATTGTGAATGAATAACTCATTGCTTCTTTACTCCCCAGATGCCTACAACAGCTGGGGCTGGGCCAGACCGAATTGGGAGGCTGGGAATTCAGTCTGTAGCTCCCCTGTGGGTAGCAGGAACCCAATTACTTGATTCATTGCCTGCTGCCTTCTAACATGTACGTTAGCAAAAAATGGTTATCTGGAGCAGAACCAGGACTCGAACTCAGGTACCGGAGTATGGGAAATGGGTGCTTCAAGTGGCCTCCTACACACTTCCGAAAAGTCCAAGCGTGGCAGCCTTTAAGGAAAGACCAGTGGATTCTCGATGGCAAAGACCTCTCTGAATAGCTGTCCTCATTTAGCAGCTTTGTTGAAAAAACATAGACGAGACCTATCAGAACTCTATCCCTCTGTATCTCATAGTGTGAAAAAGGCATAATATTTTGAATAATTATAGGTACAACTCCACACAATGCTATAAGGTGTCTTTGGAGATATGATTTGTGTGTGCTTTTGAGGAATAAATTGCTACATTCACTAATTCACTGATGTGTACTCCCAGACATGGGCAGCTTGTGCTTGTGGTATGTGATGTGTGTGTAGCATCTGATTTTCCTTGTTAACTAGCATCCCAGGAGATGGTGCCCTGTCTTCCCTGTATTTTAGCAGGGCTGTAAAGTGTCTGAATCTGGAAGTCTGATGACGGACTTAAGAAATGCTAGGTGGAAATTCACTTGAATGTGTTTCTTTCGTATGATGGTTCAGTTTCTTTTTCATGGCTAGTCATTTTTAAATGCTTACTAGGACTCTGTTAGCCTGTTTGCCAGAACATTGGGCCTAAGATATTAGGTAGGTGGTTTTTCCTGGCCTTTTCCATAGACATTTATTGATAGAACAGAATTGCCTCATCCCAATGTGTGGTTCCTCATTGTCCGCTTGTTTGAGCCTGCGCAGTGCCAGAATCCTTACTGAGCTAGCACAGCTTGCGTCCGTTGATAAGAGGGCTTGGTGACGGTTGCCTCAGAGATTTTTGGGGGGCTGTATAGTCTAGATTCTTAATTCCAACAAACTGTTGCACTATCCATTTTTATTGATCCCTCTTCCTCTCTTTTACTCCTCCCTGACACTTGGGCTTTCAATCTCACTTGTCAGTTTCTCTGCTAGTCAGGGTTGCTAAGATGAAAGGTACAAATAAATGCTCCCTTCAGTCTTTTTTTAAAGACTCCTTGGGAATACCTTTTTGGGTTTGCAGTGTGACCTTTTGTGTTCACAGGTAATTGAGAAACAATTAAGTAAACCTGTCTCCATAGGAGGCGTTTTGAAGAAGGTAGGGGCACTGAAGGGCCTGTTTTCAAGACTTAACCCAAAAAAGTGCTGTGATATTTTTAGAGAAGTTTATTTCTCTTAAGGATATTTCATAAAGTACAGATAATTAAAACAAATAGCAGTTATTGCTCTGAAGAAGAGATGGAGGTGCTTTGATTTGCTCATGTCTGAAAGATTAATGTGGTTTTAGATGCCAAGCTATCCATGAACCACATTGCTTGAAGACCATACATGGACTATGTTACCTGAGCAGTTCTCTAACATTCTGGAGACAAGACATTAGGTTTGTTTTTGTTTTTGTTTTAAGATTTATTTATTTTGATTGGAAAGGCAGATATACAGAGAGGAGGAGAGACAAAGAAGAAGATCTTCCATCTGATGATTCATTCCCCAAGTGAGCGCAACGGCCAGTGCTGTGCTGATCTGGAGCCAGGAGCCAGGAGCCAGGAGCTCTTCCGGGTCTCCCATGCGGGTGCAGGGTTCCAAGGCTTTGGGCTGTCCTTGACTGCTTTCCCGGGCCACAGGCAGGGAGCTGGATGGGGAGAGAGGCTGCCGGGACTAGAACTGGCACCCATGTGAGATCCTGCCACATTCAAGGCGAGGACTTTAGCCACTAGGCTATTGCGCCAGACCCAACATTAGGTTTTTGTTCTCTATATTTCTTTGCTGGGTGATTTTGTGTTGTCAGAATGCAACAGGGTATGAAGTGTGGCAGAGCATGTCATTATCAAGGTGACTGGCTAAATTATATGATTTATTATATGCAACACATATTTGTACCTTTGGAATGGGTGTGCTAGATGCCCTGGCAGAATGTAGTGTTTCTGTCAAGTTTTTTTTTGATGATTTTCCTTCTTTTTTAGTGGAATTTGTTATGTTACATGTGTAATTATTCCTCAGGAGTGCCAAGCTATTTTTTTTTACCAGCTTAGTACAACTATATTTAATTAGAAAATAAGTTACAAAACATAGCCTTGAGGCAAAGAAATTGATTGAGATTTACGACTGTGAAAAATGCACAAGTTTTGATAATGAAAATACTTTATTCCTAATTGTGATTCCAGAGATTATTGATTTCTTTAAAGGTAGAACTACCTTAAGGATTCTTCCTTGGCATCTTCTAAGCACATTTTAACTTCAAAGGATGTGTTATTTGCTGAAGAGTGGCCGCCGGGGCGCAATATGGCTCCTGACATTGTGAGCAGTGTTAAATGAGGGGACTGAAGTATTTCAAACAGCCGTGTTTCAACATTGTTTAACAATCCAGTGGGAAGCATGGCAGTCCATAGGATCCTGCATATTTGGAATTCTTTGGGTCTTAATTTTACATGCAGTTCACAAGTTTATTTCTTAAAGGAATTTTTTTTTTGAGATGAATTAAAGCTAATACAGTTTTTACAGCTGTATCTTATGAAATTTTGTTGTCCTCTTTACAGATGCTTAAAAGTATGCTATAGACAGACTAAAAGGATGTAAACCATAGCCCTAGTTTTTTCTTGTCACTCTTACAGTTAGGTTATGTGTCGTCTTAAGGACACTGTTAAAAAGCTGTTCTTTAGGAGCTTCTATTGTAAACTTAAGATTAGAAAAACGCATCTTTGAGAGAGGGAGATAAATGAAAACACTTTGCAACAAGTAAACATCTTGTTTTTGTTAATTTCCAATTTGTTCCCTGATGCAGGCGTGTCTATCCTGCCTTCTCTCCTCTTAGCCGTGTCTGCTGCCTTGCATACAGCGTCAATAGTGAGACTCCTCTGGAGGCAGCAAGGACCTGCTGGATGTCAGTGCACATCCAACTGACATCTCTGCAAATTGTGTCCTCCGCAGGGGGTTGGCTGCGGAGGCCACATCCACAGGCTTGGCTCTTCTCAGCTTGGGCAGGATGCTTGTCATTATGTGACGGCTCCGGAGAGCTCTGGGTGAGACTGGCCCCGCAGTGAGCCTGGACCCATTCCTCTGGGATAATTCTCATTGTTTTGTGAACTGCTTCTTGGTTGCTTCTGCCTTCACATCTTCAGGCTTTAAGAAATACTACAAATCCTAAGCCTTCTTGCTTGCATCCTAAAAGATGTCTTAAGGTGTAACACTTGCGTCCAAATGCTTTCTGAAGTTTGGTCATACTCCGCCCCGAAATCATTCACTGTAGGCCTCCTCCCTTAAATCAGTTGTAAAGAGCTTATTTTGACCAAGCAAACTCCTTATGACAACTTTTCCAACTATGAATTTCCAAGAGAAAAGTTCGCAAGTGATGAAGAAGCCAAATCAGAGAATCAGACTTTTTTTTTTTTCAGAAATAGGACCCCTTTATGGAGGCAATTATTTATAGCTGCTGTGAAAAAAATCTAGTATACCTGAACTTGTTTGGTAAACTGCACTTAAAATAGGAAGATTGTTATGGTTAGTTTCTTGAGAGAAAAGAAACACAATAAAACAAGCAAAAGAGCCTGATACTGAATTGTGTCACTAGGTTGGTATTAAAGAAGCGGGATTTTAGCATTTAACCTACTCTTTCAGGGATGGGCACTGATTTAACCAAAGAAAATGAGCTTGGGATTTGAATAAGAATGTATTAAAGACTCCAGTGTGCTGAAATTGCCAACTAGTTTTCCATGAATATCTAATACCTAATCTCTTTAAAATATTTTCTTCAAATGGATCTCTTCAGGATCCCTTCCTTCCATTTTTTTTTCAATTTGTCTCTCTTTTGTTTTTTATCTTTTAAAAGCTATGATATTGCTTGCTTTTATCCCATATTGAACATTAGATGAAATTCTACTGTTTTTAAACCTCTTTTATGTCATCAATCTTAATAATGTGAATTATTTCTATGAAAATAATTTTGGTAGTTATGTTAGAATGTGGTACAGTCAGGAAACAGGATGTGTTTGGAAGTGAAAGAGTTTTAAACCTGATCCTGTAACTTACCTCTATGCAGTCATAATGATAACTGTCTTAAAAAAAACAGTCCTTCTTGAGTTAAGCTGAAATTCCTACTTTTTTTGAAGCTGAGTGAATGTCCTCTTGCTTCCCCTAAGGAGACATGGAGATGGACCAATTTCCGGTTTCTGCGTGTGGATTTCTGGATCAGTTTACTGAATTTTCTTCTATAGCAGAATCACTTGGGTTATTAAAATGCAGAGTTAGGGACCAGCATTGCATCCTGCCTGGTTAAGTGTTTGCATATCAGGAGCATAGCTTCAGACCTGGCTGCTCCCCCCTCCCATCCAGCTTTTAATGTTCCTGGAAAGGCAGTGAAAGGTGTCACTCAGGCCTCTGAAACCGTGTTGGCGAGCAGGATCTAGTTCCTATTTCCTGGCCTAGCCCTGGCTGTTTGCAGACATCTGCAAAGTGACCCAGTTGGTAGAAAATGTCTCTTTCTTTCTCTCTCTTCCTTTTTCTCTGATGCTCTACCTTTCAAAGAAATGAACAAATCTTAAAGACTGCAGATTCAGGGAACAAATGTTTGGCGTATAGTTAAGCTGCCAGTTGGGATGCAGCATCTCATGTTGGGTGCTTGAGTTTGAATCCCACTTCCAACTCCTGACTTCAGTTTCCTGCTAAAGCACACCCTAGGAGGCAGTGGTGATGGCTGAAGAGTGTAGATTCCTGCCAGCCAGTAGGAGAATCCCGAAGGACCTGCTTAGTGTGTGCTTGGCCCGGCCCCAGAGTGAACCAGTGCTTGGTAGCTGTGGGTCTGTTTCCCCTGTAACTCATCTCTCTGCATTTCCAATAACCAAAAGAAAGAAAGAAATGAAAAAGTCAAAGATTAAGTGCTGGGATGCGTGTGATAGGTGTGGAGGATAGGAAGGTGTGAAGAGTATTGTTGCATTGCAGGCAAGGCCGCAAGGAACTTCCCTCTGTTTGGCAGGTCCCTGCGGATGTCTCTACAACCACCTGAATGCAGCTCCGCCTCCCTTTGCATGGACACCTGACAACCCCGCTGAGAATTCTATAATCTATTTAGGCATTGTCTGCCTCTGTGGAGTTAATGTTTACTACCAATGTGAGTTTGGAAGTTGAGGTTGCTGATACTGTTTTAGCCAAAGGGCCTTTCATTAGTGCTGTCTCCCATTGACCATATGCTAATCAAGGGTGTTACCCCAGGTAGTGGGAATCTATTCTTTCCCTCTTTCTTTGATCTTTAGGTCCCTCCTTCTGTGAAGTCCTTCTTTCCTTAACTGACTCAAGAATGAGGATTGAGGTAGAAATGTGTTACTGATTGATATGCGCCATCTATTGAGAACTTTTTCCCAACCACAGCGCCAGGATGGATAACATCCTGGCTTAAGGTGAAACAAATGGCGGAGTTATCTTTAGAAACACCCACTTGACCATGACCTAAAGGGTCTGAGCCAGAGTTTGACTGATTTTGTATAAACAAAGCAGACAGCTTTCTCGCGTGATCCGCGATGATCATGAAATCCTAGTGGTCTGTCTCTCTCTCATCCACACCTCTTTCTCTCTCATCCACGCACCCTTCTCGAGTTCCGAACTCAGCTGGAGCTGGACTCCGGCAATTAATCCTGGAGCAGCCTGAGAAAACGCCGTCTATATATTCCCAGAACAGACTGCTTAATGACACCTCTATTTCGTATAATGTATTAAATACGCAAATCTCCATGTGTTTTGCAGACATTCTGAAAGGCAGCAGGAATTTCAGAGTTGAGGGTGAGGAGCTTTTTTCCTATGTTTGAGTTTAGCCAGTTGATTTGATGTCTTTCATTTTTTTATTTTTCCCTAACATCTTCTTTAAGCTAATCATGTGGGTTTGAGTTACTGTTGAGATTTTGAAAAGGTGATGGAGAGCCTGTTGAAATTCTAGGAGGAGATTAGTGCTGAAATATTTGTTGCCATCTCATACAGCAATATCATCTTTGTAACACTGCCGTGGAGACAGATCCTGGATACTGATTTTGACAAACAGATAAGCTAATATGAAATTGCCTTGGGCTTCTCACTTGAATAGGTCCTGATGCCTAGACGGAGTCTCTCGAGTCAGTGTCTTGATGGGTTGGTGTTTTTGTCATATTTCTATCTTAAGGAAGTTTTATCTGCACCTGCATACATGAAAATTTTTATAAAACACTTGAGGCAAGTGGCAAGATGTAGGCATTTAGGTAGCAGAGAGGGAAGGTAAACACGGATGAATGATGTTCAGCACTGGGTTGTGCTAGTATCAGCATGTACAGATAATCAGAAGAGCGCAGGCTGATAGAGCTTTTTAGCTCGCAAACTAAACTTTACCCTTTAGGCAGTATATAGATTGTTTGAGGAGGTGAGGGTTCCGTATTCCTAAAGTTTGAGAGTCCAAGTTAGTAGAAATCCTTAAAACTGTTTGTCCTAAAGTGTTATACTTCTCCCAGTCTTCTTAAAGTACTCTGTGTACTGTGCCATGGAGGGGGTGTTGTAAATGAACATTGGACTAAGAAAAAAGATTAGAGGTTTAGTGTTGGAGTTAACCCTGTGCTGAGTGTTTTGCACTCTTCCGCTCTCTTGAATTAATTGTATTCTTTAAATTTCCATCTTGTTTTGTTGGAATGGAAGGGAGGGATAGAGAAGCAGAGGGACAGAAAGAAACGGAAGGAGAGAAAGAATTAAGGAATGAATGATAGATCTCTCATTTACTGATACATTTCCCAAATGCTCTAAAACAGCTAGGGGACCTTACATCATGGCTCAATTGATTAAATCCTCACCCCGCAAGATCCAGGAGACTATATGGGCACCAGTTCATGTAGCGGCTGCCCCATCTCCCATCTATCTCCTTGTTTATGGCCCGGGAAAGCAGTAGAGGATGGCCCAGAGCCTTGGGACCCTGCACCCGTGGGGGAGATCTAGTAGAAGTTCCTGGCTCCTGGCCTCAGATGGGCTTAGCTCTGGCCGTTATGACCATCTGTGGAGTGAATCAGCCGATAGAAAATCTGTGCTTCCTTCTCTCTTTAAATCTGATCTTTCAATAAGAATAATAAATAAATAAATAAAAATAAGTAAACAAACAAACAAACAAATATATAAAACAACTAGGGCCAAGCCAGGCTGAAGCCAGGAGCCTATCATTCCAGATTTCACTTGTGCCTGGTGGGGATCCAAGTAGTTGGACTGCTGTGTTTGTTTGGCGTCTCAAGATGTGTAGAAGCAGGAATCAGACTTGGAGCTGGAGCCCAAATCTAGTCCCAGAGATGGGGTGCAGAATGCAGGGATCCCTGTGTTTTCCTAACGCAGTATTTTGTTTGATGACAAAGTGGAAACAGTGACTGCTGACTACACTGTGAAGTAGTCTGATGCATATTCTTTGTGATTTTTAAAAGCAGTACAGTCAAACGCTTGGATACAAAGCATGTTGAATCCGAGTGATACATGGATCCGTTAATCAGTGTACATTCAGTACCTTAATTTCTTCTCCCCTGGGAACAGAGGCTGGGTGCTGCTCCTTGTTGCCAGTGGTGTTTTCTCTTTGGTCGGCTAATGAGCTACTGTTGTCTGTGCTTCTATTGTTGAATGCCATCTCCTCTTCTTCCTCCCCCTCCCCATTTCTACTTCTAGTCTCTTCCCTTCTTGTGACCAGCAGTTCCCAGTTTCATCACATAAGCAGGGCTTGTGCTCTCCTATTCCTTTTCTGTTGATTTCCTGCGTTCCCAGGCTCTGCATCAAGTCTTGTTTTAAGTAGATGTTTTGAGCACTTTCTTCACTCTGTTCCTTCTCTGGGGTGAAATGACCAATTACAGTGCATCTGATTGAGAGAATCTTTGATATGTGTTCTGCTCAGCAGAGCTTGTTTCTCATAGCCTCCCTTTTCTTTCTTTCTTTTTTTTTCTGGAGCATATACTACTTTCTTTTTCTGGAGTATATTCCTATTCAGATGTAATTCTGGTGGCCTGTAGATTCACAAAACTGGATATCAGATAAGCTGAACTTGTTCTGCATTCAAATGTTTGTGTTAATTAGTTATGAATTGAGAGTTCACAGTGAATGTGAACTCACTGATGGCAGAATCTAATATCTAACCTGGTGAGGCATTTTTTTGGTAACTATGAGCCATATCTTTCCTATAGACCATGTTAAACAATGGGGAAGGCAAAAATAAAAGTCACGAAACCTTTGGAATCGGATGATGCCAACTCAATTCCAGTGCTGTTCCTTGCTAAAGGTATAATTTTGCTATTGTTAATAAAACTCCCTTAGCCTGTTTTCTGGATTCTGCAGAATGAGGACAACAATGTTTAGTATGAAAAGTTAGTTAGTGAATTTAAGAGGTAAGCTAAGTAGCTAGCACAGTGTTTGGTGTGTAGGATTTATTAAATATTTCTCTGAAGCAGGGCATATGTCACTAACTATATTGCCAGTAGTTTAAAGATCACGAGATAGTAACATCTGAGAATATTATGGAACATTTAGGATTTTTTTTTCTAAAAGACAGAATGTGAAAGCTTAAGCTAATTTCTAGCAATAATTAATTTGGTATCTTGATAGATTTACGGTAACTAAAAGGGTTCCATTTAATTATTATATGATGATTTTGGAATTTAATTTTGATCCTTAATTTGTAACTTGGAGAAACAGTATTTAAACCTAACCATTGATATACTGTAAGATACATCATTGATATGCATACAAATTTTGCCAAAACATTGTAGTGTATACTTTGGCTCCTGGCTTTGGATCAGCTCAGTTCTGGCTGTTGTGGCCACTTAGGGAGTGAATCAGTGGAAGGAAGATCTTTCTCTCTGTCTCTCCACCTCTCTGAAAATCTGGCTTACTAATACAAATAAACATATCTTTTTTTCTTTAAAAAGAACATCTGAAAATTGGGGTGACTGGCCTCACCAAGATGTTGATTGGGACATCTGTGTCCCATCTCAGAACTCCTAGCTTTGAGGCTCCATGCAGCTCTTCATTGATTCTAGCTTCCTGCTGTGTGTCCTGGAAGCAGCCTATGATGATTCAGGTAGTTGGATCCCCGCCACTCATGTGGACCCAGGCTGAGTTCTTGGTGTTTGGCGTCATCCTGGCCCAGGGGACGCATTTGAGGAGTGAGTCAGTGGCTGGAAGAGCTTTGTCTGTCTGTATCTCTTTCTCTCTGTCAGCTTGTCAAAGAGGTATGAACATGAAAGTAAAGGGAAAACTACAAAAAACTGACCTGAAAATATAAGTAATTCTACGTTCACTACCATACTTTACTTTTTTATTTTAAATTAGATGATATAATCTAATAGGAACATGTGCAAAATTATATATTTTTAACATCCAGTATAAAGAATTCCACTCTATGATATATATCACTTTTACATTGAAAATATAGCCGTGGTTTTTGTATAAGACCATTTTGTATTAAGAGTTGGGCTAGATTTCAAAATATTTTTATATTCCCTTTTGTTTTACGAGAAGCAGATTTGAATCTAGAAGCCTTGTTTGAAATTCTTTCTAGAGGGGTGGCCCCTGTGAGCAGCCTGTGGGGCATGTGGAGTTCTGGGGGCTTGCCTCCAGACAGGCAGAGTGAGTCTGGGGATTCTCCCACATGTCCAATCTGTGGATGGATCAGAATAGGGAGTAAGGAGATGTGTAGGAGGGGAAGACCGCTCAGCGAATATGTTGCAGGTGAGGAATGACTTCTGAGGGACCTCAGTTGACAAGGCCACTGTACTTGCAGGTAAGAGGAGGTGCTGAGATAAGAGTGCTTTGGAGGAGGGATGCTGGAGGACCTTTATGGGTCCGACTGATGCACCAACCCATGTGGGAGACATGTTAGCATGGATCACTACCCACTACCACTCAGCAGTACATTCTAAAGCTTGGGCTGGAGGCCTACCTTGCAGGGTTCCCACTGGCTTGTGTAGGAGCTAGACTAAAATGTGGGTCATGCTGGGACAAGCTATCACACCTACTGGTCTGCATGAGCCTGGGATAGGAGTAGACTGGGTAGGGCTAGGCTATAACATCTGCTGGTGAGAGTGGGGATTGGACGCAGGCCGGGACAGTCTAGGCTACAGCATCTCATTGCATAGGCCAAGACCAGGGATAGGCTATGCCAGCTTGGGTCAGAGCAACTAGTGGCATGATGAGATCTGTTCCTGGGAACAGGACTTGTTGGGGAGCTAAGGGGACAATCCAGCTGGGATGTGGTTCCATCTGCTGAGTGTGAGAGCTGGAATAGGAGTGACGATCTGGGATGGACATGACTGTAGTGTCCCTTGGCACAGGTGTGGACTGGCTCTGGGATGTGTCAGCCTGGGCTTGATCCCAGCAGCCACTGGTGCTCATGAGAGCTGGGATAAGTTTTAGACAGGCTGGACCAGGTGTCGACACCTGCTAAAAATGTAAGACTACATCTGAGTGTGGAGCAGGTATGACTGTGCTGTAACACCTAGTAGTAAGAACCGGAATGGGTGTGAGCAAGGTGGGCAAGGCCACTGTTCCTGCCAGGACAGGAGGGGACCAAATCATCCTGGACCCACCGATGGGCATGAGATCTGCCACTGGGAGGAGACCTGGTAGAAGGAGCTTCAGGAACTTTTTTTTCAGGACACAGTCCCTGCAGGTGAGTGCAAGAACCAAGGCTGGGAGCAGCCCAGACCAGGTTGAGTTACAGTACCTGCCAGTATACTTGTGGATCAGGTCAGGGGGAAGCTGGGTTGGGCCAGTTTATAACACTAACTGGCAAAACTGAGAGCCAGGGCAGGTTGCAGGATAGTCCAGAGGAAGAGCATACTGGACAGAGCTGCAACACTTATTGGTCTACATATGAACTGGGTTAGGGAGAGAACCAGGCTGGGCTGACTGTCCACTGGTATATGCATGAGCCAGAGTAAGCCAATTGGGTTTTCTTGCAGCATTAGCTGCCAGGCACTGGAACTGGGGGCAAGTCCTTTCAAGCGAGACCCCAGAGCCACTTGAGGAGTATAAGATCTCGGGCTGGGAGTGGGACCAGTAGGGAAACAGTGGGCACCTCTCTAATGAGCTGCCATTCCCACAGGTAAGCAGGAGAGTCAAGGCCTAGAGGCAGGTCTGACTAGATAGATGGTGGCACCTGCCAGCCATGAGTGTAGGTTGGATAGTGTGGTTGGATAGTTTGAGTAAGTTTTGGCACCCATTGATGTGTACGAGAGCTGAATGGGTTATGAGGCAGACTGGTCCAGTCTGCTGCACATTCTGGAAAGCACAGGAACCAGAACTGGGGACAGGCCTGGTGGGGATTATTGGGGGTTGTCCTGACTAGGCTACAATTCCTGCTGGTGTATGTGAGGGATGATGTATAGTGGACACGGTTGGGCTGGGCTACAGTGCTCATTGGTTCACATAAGAGACAGGGCTGGAGGCAAAACTCACCCAGCCACAACTACCAGTGTGTGTACGCTGCTATGAGTGACAGACTGACACACTGGCGAGCACATGTAAGTCAGGTCTGGGATCTCCTCAGATGAGGTTTCTTTTGGGTATCCCACCAAGTGAACCACTGGATTCAGAACTCCAACCGTGGGGAGAATTACAGGATCTGTGGTCTGAGCATGGAGTGCATATATCACAACTGGGCCTCCTCAATGGCTTAGCTGGAGCAGTGGATGGCATGCCCAGATGCACATGGAGGATACGGCGGTCCGTTGGGGCCTGGAGAGGACTCCTGGTACCATAACAGAGGAGGGAGGGCAGATCAAATTCTTCAACTACCTCAGCCAAGGGTTGATAGCAAATATCAGGGTGAATGGAGACTCTGGGGCAGACTGTGTCAGCAGATAGACCTTGGAAGGGTTTTGTCATCCTTGGATCAGCAAGATTGACAGCAGTTCAGAACTGTTGAAACCACCTGAACAGAAACCTCGGAACATGCTGCACATTGGGGATCCTGGGATGACAGTGGGTGGCCATTCCCCATCCTGGGTACCTGTTCTCCAACCACAGTTAATGAGGTGATTGGGAGTCTGGGTGCGGCTTCTCCCCTAATTTCCCCACTCCCCCAGATATAGGAGGAAGAAAGGGAAAAATTGGAAACAGTGGTCTCACTCATACTCCCCTAGTCCTCGACCCTTCTCATCTTGGTCAACCATGTATACATCATCAAAGATAAAAAATAAAATAAAATAAAATCTTTTCTAGAAAGCTTATTCTGCCACTCACTCATTTTCAATCTCACTAGAACCTCCAACTTGCATTAATTTATTTATAAGTGGGTCTGCATCTAAGGACATTGATCTCTCTCCTCATTAAGCCAGAGTTTTCATATGTTTGCTTAACATTTTTCTAGTGATTTGCTATGCAAGGAGCTATCATAAATCTTGAATGTTTTTGGCGTCCCATTTCTCTTATTGGACTAATGCTTCTCCTTCAAGTTGGGGCATGACTGTGATTTCTCTGGGCTCCTTCCACTTCCAGCTCAGACACACATCAGAGTTTTATGATGATGGATTTGGATTCATTTGTCTAAGAAGTATACTTGGCATGTGCCATTTAAGGGTAAACAATAATGTTTTGACTCAAACAATGGCCACATCAACATCCCTGCACTGGAAAATGAGACATATTAACACACACACACACACACACACACACACACACACACACACACCAGAAGATATTTTATCCCAGCCACAACCTTCAGTTGTTTCTTCTGTGTTAACTTATTTTTAATTGGAACATTTACTGTGTTCCTACTGATAAGAAAATCCTAACAGCAAATGGCAAACTCCTAAAAATGAGAACACATTTGGATCTTGTTGGAAAGAAGCCTATTTTTTTTTTCTTGTTCCCTGGAGCAGTTTTAGACCGTTCAGGTAAAAATTTACCCAGTATTTTAGTAAACTGGATTCTGCTATTGATAGCTTAATAGAACAAACAGTGAAATGGCTTTTAGGTTATTAAGACAAAACAACAATGAGGTATTGCAGGCTATCACTTTACTCACTGGAATTAATGTGAATGTTTAGAGGAAACCAGTAATTCAAGATCCTGTTACGCATAGTTGCATGGGTGATTTTTACAACTAAACAAAAAAACTAGCACTTGTATTTCCTCAAGTTTTGATATTGGAAAGTTGGTAATGTGTTATCAGGGTGAACACTAAGTGTAACTTCCCTTGCCAATGAACTTTGGGGAAATTGAGATAAGCTGATTTTGGGACTTTTCATGGAGCAGTGTTTGTGATCTAAAGGAGAAACGATTTGGGGAAATTCAAGTGAACTTTTTCTTGGTAGGGGAGATGAATTCTAGTCATGCGATATGGATGGTTTTCATGAGAATCTTTGTGAATTGGAAGTAATGCTGCCACAAGGTTTCTAGAACAAAGTCAAGAACTGTTAGAATTGGAGTTCTCTGAATTTAGCTGTGTTAGTGAAAGTTGTCTTTGTCTTTTTTTTTTTAAAGTTGTGATGTATTTAGATTATGTGCTGAATGTTTAGTGTTATAAATAGTGCTTTGTTTGTGTGTTTTAAATACTGGCATCATAGTAAAACTCCATGTGTTCTTTGTGTACTTAGAACTTGAATTATGAGAATTTATTTCTTTATTCATTATAAATGAGGAGGTGTATTTTCCGAGTGGAAGTCCGAAGAAATAGTAAAGTTTATGTTAAATTGGACAGTTAATTCATATGTCATATACCACATAGATTTCAGGACCATGGCTAATATTTAAAAGTAGAAATTTGTTTTTACTTATTTGTGGGAAATATGTATTTGTTAGGCATGGAGGGTGGGAGAGAAGAACAGAGTGGGAGAGACTGAAGAAAGACACAGAGAGCCTCCATTTCCTGGTTTCCCTTCCAGTGACTGCAGCGTTTGGGATTGAGCCAAAATGTAAACAGGAGCCAAGAACTCTGTCCAGGTCTCCCAAGTGCTTGACAGTTACCTAAGTATTTGGATCATCATGTGCGGCCTTTTTGACATGTTAGCTGCAAGCTGAATTTGAAAGAGAAGAGGAACTCTGTCCCATACTGTTTGCTCTCAAGCAGCAGCTCAACTCACTTAGCCATTGTGCCTACCCCTTAGTATTTTTAGACTAAGAAAAAGCATTATTTGAAAGACAGATCGACGGAAGAGGGGGAGACACAGAGATCTTCCATCTGCTCTTTTAGTTCTCAAATGCCACAGCAGTTTGGACCAGGCTAAAGCTACGAGCTTAGAACTCCAGCTGTATCTCCCAGATAGATGGCCGAAGCCCAAGTGCTTGAGCTGTCTTTTGCCTCATCACGTGAGCTATCACTACTGCCTTCTGGTGTCTGAATTAGCAGAAAGATGGGATCAGGAGTTAGACCTGGGAATTGAACCCTGTGCTCTGCTGTGGCAGTTGGGCTTGTTAATAAATATCCTTTAGCAACAGGCCAAATGCTTATCTTGGAAATTATTTTTAGTAATAATGTTCCTTTAATTGAATTTTTCATTTTATTTTATTGTCTCTCAGTGTTTTGGGGAAATAATTGAAAACAAAGTTAAAAATATCCTGCAAATCATGAAGTTTCCAAAGAGTATTATTTTGAACATTTTTAAAATGAAAGAGTTCAGCCTAACTGCTGTGGTTTTGTTGCATCCTCTGTGCATTTATTTTAGGGCCCAGAAATGGCTGTTATTAGAAGTGATAGAAAGAATAAGAAGATAAGGATATGTTAACCATTTCAAATAGTCTAATTTCTAGAAATTGCATTGTAAAAAGATGGCAATTCTGTTTGAAGTTTGAGGGAATTATTGAAATTTTATATTCAAAAAATTAACCAAAAGAGGCAGTAGCCTTTGTTTTAAAAATGTTGCATCATTCTTACCTTAAAATACGCTCAGAAAGCAGCCTTGTCTCATATCCTTGTTCCATTAGCGCGTTTGTAAATGTCTAGCTGTGTCAGGAGGTATTTTAGATAGCGGGGACCCAAACCAGAATATGACATGGCCCATAATCTTGAAGAGCTTCAGGTCTGGTGGAGAGACAGTTAAGTCTTCAATAGAGGCGTGCTTATGCTTCTAATTGAGCGCGGGAGAGGGCCACTTGACCCAGACTGGGAGGGAGACAACCACTTACCAGAAGCTTCTGTTTGGACTGTGGAAGAACAAGTAAAACTTAGCTGTACAAAGATGAGAGGCAGTGGGTAGGGGAGAGGGAACGTGTCGGGGGAGTGGCACTGTGACAGCAGGCTAATCCTCCACGAGTGGCACCGGCATCTCCTACCAGTGCCAGGTTGTGTCCTGGCTGCTCTGTTTCTGATCTAATTCCCTGTTAATGGCTTGGGAAAGCAGCAGAGAATGGCTTCTGGCTTCAGCTTGGTCCTACTCTGACCGTTGCAGTCAGAGTTCATTAGGGAGTGAACCAGCAGGTGAAAAAAAAAAATCTGTCTCTTGCTCTTGCTCTTTTTGTAGTTTTGACTTTCAGGTAAAATAAAATCTTGTTTAAAAAAAAGGTGAGAGTGAACAATATTTGGGAAGAAAAAAACTAAAGAGAAAGAGAGAAAGGCAGGGCATAAACTGGAGGAAAGGTAGGAGGGATTGGGGAGAACTCATGAACTGGCCTGTAGGTGGGAGCTAGGTTAGCACGGGCTCATGCTGTCTGATCAAATTAGGAGAACTGTTTGAAGTGGGGTGAAAAACAACACAGAGAGAACTGGACAGGGTACATTGCAGGATTACATTGGAGGGTTTGTATTCCTAATGGTGGTGAGAGTTAAGGTGGGAGCAGAGATAAATAGAAATTAAAGGAAATTTGACTTCCTGGGGTAATTGGTCAGATGTAGGGATCTGAGGGAAAAAGAGTTAAGGACTCTTCTCAGGTCTTGAGCAGGGTGAGAAAGGAAAGCCAAAAGTTGATCATTTTTGCATGAATAGAAGGAGAAGGTGTGCCGCCCACTTTCTTAAAGGTCTAGAGCAGAGGCGAGCTGTCAGAACATGTGTGGGCACATATGGACATGTTGTGGGCACATTGGACTTACATATGTCTGTGTTGGTACTTGATCAGTTCCTGAAGCGTCTACGCCTCAATGCTTGCTAGCATGTGATCCTGACACGAGTTGCTGTTGGTTGTGGGTGAGTATCTTGGTGTGTTCAGGCTGCTGGGAACCTTGGCCGGGTGATTGATGCATAGCAGACTTCCATCTTAACAGTTTTGCAGGTTGAGGAGCCTAGGAGAAAGGTGCTGGCAGGTTCAGTGCGTAATGAGGGGCAGCTTCGTGGATCAGAGGTGGCTGTCCCTGTAAACCTTCAGGCAGAAAAAGGGGCAGGAGTGTTTTCTGGCCCCTCTGGTACGGACACTCATCCCATCTCCCAAGACTCTCTCCTCATCTCTGAAAGGCCCCGCCTTTACAAGTCATCCCATTGAGCATTGGCATATAATATGTGCTTTTTTGTTTTTTTTTTTTTTTTGAGAGCAGTTATAAGCATTTAATCTGGCAGTGCTATAAACTCTATTCAGGAAAGTTGGAGAGTTGTACTTACCTGGACCACTGAATTGTAATGAAGACATAGGGACTTTGTTCCTTTTCTGTTTCTTGTTCTGGCCACCATGGTCATTGTGGTTTCTCCCTAGTTCTCCCAGTAATGCTCTGGTAAGAACTTCGGGGATCTTGACATACAATCATAAGCTCATCCACTTAAGCACAGCAACTGGTAGGGGCTTGGGAGGTCTACTGTGCCGAGGGCTGGGCCGCGGGCCAGTACCTACACTCTGGCATGGGAACAGACTCACACCATGTGGGTTAGGTCATCATAGGAAATAGGCTTCTGTTAGAAGGAAGGGCATGGTTTTCAAGGCAAAGAAGACAACTGTAGATATCCAGGACCCACAAAGCCCAGCTCCAGTCGGTTTTCATTACTCTTGACTATTTGACAAGCACTGTTGATGCTAACTCAATTTAAAATGCAATCTTAGAAATCGTGTAGCTTTGGTCATGTGTCAGAATATTGATCTAAGTATATGTGTATGTAGTTTGAATAATTATCTAAATTGGGAATGGGTGCCGTATAGGCCCAAACTACCCTAAACTCCATTTTAAGACTGGTCACACCCATTCATCTGTGTGCTATCTGTGTCTGTTTTCTTTTCACAACGGCAGAATTGAGCAGTTGTGACAGAGACCATGGGGCTTGCAAAGCCGAAAATATTTACCATCTGGCCTTGGTCCAAAAAAGTTTGCCAACCTTTGGGCTAAATGGAGACACATAATTTAAAAACTCCTTTGGCACACTTACTGATCCCTCAGCTCTTCTTGGCACTCTCAGGGGTTCCCCAACCACAGTTGAGAAACAGGTCCATAGTGTATTTGTTAGGCGTTAAAGGCCAAGTTCAGACTTAACAGATGTGAGATATTGCTGACTTCCTTTGCTCTCAGACCGCAGACTAGTGAGCACTGAGAGATGATTTTCATAGAACTTGACACATGTGCTGCCCGGGAGACTAGGAGAGCAGTACGTGACTTGATGGCATGGACTCCCAGCTGCCAGGATGATTCCAGACTGTACTCAGTGAATCCTTTCATCCAGAGCAAGAGGGTGTGCTGGGCTTTCAGGCAGCAGGACAGCTGTGTGGTCTGGGCCGCTCAGCCCCTGCCCTGTGGTCTTGGCCTGCAGTAAGTGCCTGCTGTTTGGTCTTGGAGTGGTTGCCACCAGGATGCCCTTGTTGCTGTTTGTTAACCTGGGCGCCCCCTGCTTCTGTAGCCCCGAGCTTGTGTTTCCAAGCCGTTGTTCCCCAGCTGGTTGCTGCTTTACTGCAAGGTTTCAGGCTGTTTTTCATCGTGCTCTCCACATGTATTGCTTGACCTCCCCGCAGGTCTGAGCCCTGCTTTAACTCAGCACTGAGCAGCTGTTAGTATCCATTGCCTCCTCTGGTTGGCCCACTGGTCCTGATTTTCTGTGATTGAGGTTTTGACACCTGCAAAGTGACTCTGTATCACTGCCTGGCTGTTGACGTGGGTGTTTGTTTTCCGTGTTTTTGTGTGTTGTTGTTGTTCTTTGGTAACCCAGGAGGTGTCGTTGCTAAAGTGTCAGTAACGTGCTGCTGTGGTAGTATTTCCCTCCTTGGCAAGGAACAAGGCCTTATGCTTTTGTTTTGCTCAGGACTGCCATCTTCCAGACTCTCTGAGTTCCCTATTTGTCAAGTTGTTGCAGTTTGAACACAGTTGTCCTCATGTCAAAAAAATCAGTGTCAGCATCGGAATTGCCCTGTGGCAGAATCGTGCTTCTTACATTTTTCAGGAGTGTTGTTGATATATGCAGCTCACGATGTGAATTTTACAAAGCAGTAGTACCTGCACTTTCAAAATTCTTAGTTCAAATGTTGGTGTACAGACTTCTAAAAATACATTGATTAATCCTTATTGAATGGAAAATGCTGCCATGGGTAGGATTTCTATGGTGAATTGATAAACAACCAACTTAGGATGCATATGAAATGAAACTGTATGGCCTGACAAGTAGATCGGATCTATTTTAGCCAACAGCTACTTGTTTTTCTTAAATACTGAACAAAAACTCCCGTAATTTGATTTTCAATAAAATCTATTAAAAATTTTTAATTTGTAAGTTGGACAGTAAGCAATTTCTGTAAAAGCAGACATTTAAGGAGAGACGTTTTTGACCTGGAGCTAGTAAATTCAGTATTTTAAAAAAGTTAAGCCAGAGGAGGCATATTAAATCCCACATATAGTACTGTTTAAAGGGCAACGTAATATCCAGACTTTGGGAAAGTTCAAGCCCAGTGTTAAATTTTATGAATAAAGATGCAATGTTCCTTCATCTATATGCATTGTTCTGTTTTCCGCAAACCAAAGAAGGAATAATCATTGTGCAAATAACACGGAGGCAGTAAATTTGTTAACATTGAGGCTTAGGCCTATGTAATTCTGTAGTTTTTTTCAGTGTGCAAATGGTGAGTTGCTGATGTTGCTGGGAGCCAAAGATATGTTGATATGTGAACGTGTCCAGGCAGCACTTATGTAAGACTTGGAGGTATTTTGAAATCAGTAAAATAGTTTATGGGAGCAATAAGAAAATGTATACTGCTGAAATCATAACCATAAAATCAATGTTTATGTTGCAGGTTTCTTCCCAACTCACATTTGAGGTTTACATGTTTCGCTTGCTACCCTTGGCACTTTGTGGGTCACTTGAGACACCCTTTGGCAGGGATTCACATCTGAAATCATACATCAAATTGGATGTGCTGTCATCATGGTGATCGTGTGGAACAATCATCAAGAAACACCTGGTTTCTGAAATGGGTGTTGTGCTGCTCCAGGTTTAGTTGTTGCTTGGGACACCTGTGTCCTGCTCAGAGGGTCTGGGATAGAGTCCCACTCCCTCTTCTGATCCAGCTTCCTGTTGGATCTAAGAGGCAGCAGATGATGGCCCAAATGCTTGAGTTATTGCAACCCATGTAGGAAACATGGCTGAGGATCCTGGTTCTTGGCTTTGCACTCATTCTGCTCTGGCAGATCTCTTCTTCTGTTTCTCTTTTCCCCCCCCCCTGTCTTCTAAATAAATGAATTAATTTTTTAAAAAAGAAAACTATGTTTCTACTGTGCATGCCCTGTGTTTTTCTGATGTTGTTAAAGCTATGTAGCAGTCTCCCTTCTAGTGGTTTCCATTTCATGTGACTGTCATCATTTATATCTACTAATTTTTTGTTGTCAAAGATTTACTCATTTTTATTGGGAAAGCATATTTTTATTGGAAAAGCAGATTTACAGAGAGAAGGAGAGTTAGAAAGATCCTCTATCTGCTGGTTCATTCCTAGATTGTGGCATCAACTGGACAGGAGTTGATCTGAAACTAGGAGCCAGGAGATTCTTCTGGGTCTCCCACGCAGGTACAGGGTCCCAAGACCCTGGCCCATCCTCTGCTGCTTTCCCAGCCTACAAGCAGGGAGCTGGATGGGAAGTGGAACATCCGGGATATAAGCCGGCACCCACATGGGAGCTAATCACTTCCAGGGGGAACATTATCTAATTGAGCCATTGTGTCAGACCCCCATCATTTACCTTTTGAGCTCAGTCCATATAGTTGCTGAGAACAGCAGAGGCTTGGGGTGTTGCTTGGTGCAAGTCCTGCTTTCCTTTCCAAATAGCCTAATGCTTCTGTATCTGATCATTTCCAGTTTATTTAGTACACAACTAAAACACAATCTGAATGAATTATGCCAGTTACAAACTTAATAGATTAATAATGCATCACTGGAGAAACACTTCGAAGTTTTGCATTTTGATTCTTTGTGGTATGAGTCTTTGTCACACTAGGGTGAAACCAGGAGAAAGGCACTCAGGTTGAGTTTCTCAGGGAAGTAAGCCACCTTAGTCGTAACTGTTGCCTCTTACAGTGCAGGGAGCAGAAGCAGAGCCAGCGCTTTCACCTCGGCACTATGATAGGGGTGTAGGAGTGCCATGTGATGTCTTTTCTGCTGTGCAAAATGCTCTCTCCTGAAGGTTTTGTTGTTGAGAAGAAGCTCAGTTTAATATGGTAGATTCCTGACAAATGGGTGTCCTTGGTTTTACCTCCAAACTTTTGCTCTCTGGCAGTGTGCTGGGGACCAGTGAGTGACTTGTCTGAGCCAGGTTTGCACATCTGTGTGGAGAACAGTGTAATTCCTGATCTCATGCTGTTGTTATGAGCGTGAAATCTGATTCAGCTTTATCGGTGTTTGTTTTCCAGGTTGTGTTGGAAGGATGTCACACATGTGAGTCATGTGGTCTCTGCTCTCAGGGAGCTCTCCAACCTGCTGAACAGACTTTGTATTTTGGTTTCTTTTACAAATGAACACATTACTGAGGTATAAAAAATTATTGTGAAGCCCTGAAAGATGGATTGATTATCATGGGAAGGACTGGAGAAGGATGCAGTGGAGAAATGTCTGGTTGTTGTAGTGGTGGAATTCTCAGAAATCTTAGCACTGTGACTCGAGAGCTTGGCGCGTGTACTTGGTGTGGATAATGTTTGAGAATAGAAAGCTGCTCAGGGCTGATGGTTCTCGGGCCAGCATATGATGAGGACAGGAGAGGGTTGTGTAACTTTAATATTAGGGAAATTCAAGGACAAAATCACTAGTGAAGCTTCTACAGTCATTTGAAGATGGAAATTAGAATCGTGTTGATGGTGCTCTGCCTTCCAGTCTCCAGCTCCTCCTGGCTCATGCATTCTTTTGAGAAAAATAAATTCTGAGTTTGAGGATTATGGTGGAAGTGGCATCATGGTGGCACTGGATGACTTTGGAGAATGATAAAGCTTTGTGGAATTACATGTAGCATGATCAAACATTCAGTAAACATTCTTTAGGCACAAAGTAGATGCTTACATCTTCTTAATCATGTATAAAGCATCCTATCAAATTTTTTGCACTGTTGCATACCAGTTAATCCCCTGAATCCAGCAAAGTAGTCATTACAGTTATTGCTCTTTTGTGATTAAGGACACAGGCCCTGTGAAATTCAATAATGTGTCTAAGTTTATTGGGTTGTTTAGTGGGAAATCAGCTTTGAATCTCGACGTATATGTTCCTGGAGTTCAGGTTTCTGGTCTGTCTCCTTTAATGAACTGGACTGGAGAAGAATTTATGATGTGTAAGTTAGAATCCTGTATGTTTTTCTACTATGTAACTATAAAAGTCTGCTCATTTACTCAAACAAAAATTTACTTCATATTACCCATCCTGTATCATGGCCTGCCTAGAGATGAATTCAAATGAATTTTGCTTTCAAGCAGCTTTTTTTCTGTTGTTCCTTTGAATGTATGGGCTTTTTCTCTAGATTAATACCTGAATTGTATAACATAAAGCATGTGGAAGTCAATATGTTAAAATACATTAATCCACTGCTAAGATCCTAATTCGTTTGATATAGTACATATCCTTTCTGATTCACCTATAAATAACACAGCCAAATGGCCGATCCACTAAGCTGTCATAATATCAAAGTTGCCATGAGTGTGAGCACTATTTTTGAGAACTTTGTTCCAGCTGTTTTGTGATTAGAAAATATCCGTAATTCCTACTGGTAAAAAAGGCATTTCTTATGACTGAAGGCAATCCCAAATTTTATGAGAGAGTATTGGAAGGTAAGATGGTAAGAGGCACCATTTTTCAATAACCCAGTTCTTGAATTTCTTGAATTTTCGCAGTTCAGTCAAGCAGTCAAGAATGAGAAACCCCGATAGGAGAAGAAGACACTTATTAAGGTTTGTGAAAAAGCAAGGTAGGAAATGAGGAGTAGAGAGCTGGAAGATCTCATGGGCTTTCCCCTCTGTAAATCTGAGACATGTGGGGGAGCTTGGTGGTGTCAAATCTGAGAAGGTCCTCAAAGGCCAGCGGCCACAGTCAACTTCCATTCAAAGATCAGAGCCTGTAATTATCCAATACAGGATCCTATGGGCTAACAAAACATGGGAATTTTGTTTGTTTTACTTTGGCCTGGGTAAGCAGTTATGTAAATTGAAGACACTTGGCGTTGGGTACTCATGTAGGCCAGTAAATGTGATTATTAGCTGTAACAATTGATTGAGAAAATGGGGACATACTTTGTGCAAACTGAAAGCTCCGCTGACAGACCATTAAGAAGCTAGGCTGCTGCTTGCATGGGAGAGTGGATATACTTACAGGGATCTGTGCAGAAAATGTTAGAAACCATTGATTTGGATAATCTTTCATAGCTCTTTTAACTCTGATTCTTTCACCTGAATATCCTTGATATTGAAACAAGTCTGATTTTCCATGGGTTCTGATGAAAGTAAAGTAAAAAAAAAATGAAAACAGATGAAAAACCTAAAAAGTAACTTGTGACCGATTGTCAGTCAGTGTGGTGAATGCTTTGGAAAGGAAGTGCCGTGTTGTCTGCAGCAGATGGAAGCCAGTGGTGAGTCTTGCCTGTGCTGTTGGGCCACAGGATCTGTGAGTGGTGGCTGTTCAGAATCAGAAGGAACAGACACTCAGTGACTGCCATCACTGACATCGCAGGTGGGATCAGAGCAAACATTCCTAATAGGGTTAGAAGCTCATGTCCATAGGAAAAACCTTCCCTGGGTCAAGTGCTCCCTGCTGCTGTTTTCTCTTGCTACCCTTTGTCCTCAGGGAGAGCCTGCTCATCTTCGCCCCTACTTTCCCCTCT
The DNA here is from genome assembly GCF_017591425.1 of Ochotona curzoniae. Taxonomy (NCBI): domain Eukaryota; kingdom Metazoa; phylum Chordata; class Mammalia; order Lagomorpha; family Ochotonidae; genus Ochotona; species Ochotona curzoniae. The sequence continues at coordinate 19,109,801 of NW_024464920.1, read as the reverse complement.
CCTGCTGTTTTTCTCCATCCTCTCTGGGCTGCTGCTTCCTTCCACACCGAGCTTGTGCACTCTTCACCTGTGAGTGAGCCATCTCACTGAGCTAATGGCCTGAGACACTTGCTTTTGATGCATTCCCTCACTCAGGTCTTTCTCGAGGTAATGCTAGCTGATTCATTTAAGGAGTCTGATAAAGTGTGTCTTCAGCTAGGACTTCAGAAAGGCAAATGGCAGTTTCAAAGATGCTGTTAGTTGACATGCTAGCTGGGAGGCCTGAAATTCACTCACATCATCAGAAAACTGCAGACTGTTCACAGGGACCAGTGCCAAGGGTGTGTTTTGGAGACAGGCCAGAAATGAAAATGCACAGAGGTAGGAAGAAGCCGGTTTGTAATACACCCTTGCCAGTAAACTGTGAGGTTTGGAAGGTGGGAGAAATGATCAGACTTGCATTTTAATAGACACTCCTCCAATACAAGTAGAAGGGTTAGAGGATTAGATTAGAGGAGAATCCACGTGGACACTGGGAAAACAGATAGGAGGCTTAGCACTAAGCTGGTGAAGAATACTGAGCTCTAGGGCCTGGTATGGTAGCCTAGTGGCTAAAGTCCTCACTTTGAACGCGCTGGGATTCCCTGCTGGTGGCCTGGGAAAGCAGTTGAGGACAGCCCAAAGCCTTGGGACCCTGTACCTGCATAGGAGACCCAGAAGAAACTCCTGGCTCTTGGTTTCAGATTGGTGTAGCTCTGGCTGTGTGGGGAGTGAATCATCGGACGGCAGATCTTCCTGTCTGTTTCTCCTCCTCTCTGTATATCTGACTCTCCAATAAAAAAATAAAATAAAAATTGAACTGTGTCTAAAGCTGAGGCAAGATGAGTTAAAATCATAGATATGCAGATGTTGATGTGAAACTTGGTAGCTCAGTGTGAGCACGGAGTTGTAGTTTTTTTGTGAAAAATCATTAGATGCCTAGAGTTTTTGTTTTGTTATTGTTTTTTGGCTTTGTTTACCATTTATTTGAAAGACAGTGTGACGGAGACAAAGAGATCCGTCTGCTGACTCTCTCCCCAGTGGTGGCAACCATCAGGGACATGAGCCTGAAACTGTGTCTAATCCTTTGAGGGCCATCAGGGTCCAAGCACCTGACCCATCATCGGGTGTTTTCCCAGACAGGTGGCCAGCTCAGAAGCAGAGCAGCCAGGACTTGCAGTGGTGTTGCGGTATGGGCTGGTAGACTTGCAAGCATCAGGGCAGCTCTTGCTGCACAGTGCCAGTCCCTTGAGAACTTGGTTACAGAGTACATTTTTGGACATACAGCAGGTGGTGGTAGTGTCTTCTCCACTTTAGGAGTTGTTTGCTGCACACTTGACATTTGCCGACCAGTGTTCTAAGCACTTCACATGGCTTGTCGCATCTACTTACGATAGCTGTGGGATGTATATGTGCAATTGTTATTGAGGAACTTTAAGCATAACGATTGAAGTGGCTTCACTGGAGTTATATTTAGAGTGTGGCAAAGTGTTTCTTTATTCCATTTGTATGAGATGTCCCTCCAAAGGAAAACCTGAAGAGGCAGAAAATGGATTAGTAGTTGTTTGGGTTGGAATTGGACTCGAGCAGTTGAACATCAAAGATCCTATTAGAGTGATAATAAATTCCTAATATTGATTTATGGAGATTATTATGCCACTGAGCAAATTTATTAAAAATTATTGAATCCTATACTTGACATTAATCTATTTTGTGATATGTACAATTGTTAAAAATAGAAAAAATATAAGAAGCTGAGTGTATTATCAAAAACTTATTTTTGTTGCTGTTTTCTTTGGACTTGAATAGGAAAATGCTTTGAAAAAATATCAAGGCACATCAGAGGGTTTCCCTGTCAGGAAGGCGGCCTGGTGATTGAGTCTCCAATTTGAATTTTCTTTGAGAGATATTTGGGTGGGCTCTTTTTGTGCCAGGGTTTCGGGTCTTGCTTTCTGGCGAGCTCTGAAGCATTTTCCTGTTGTCTCTTGGGACTGCTGCCTGTGGTATCCTTCAGATAGTGTGTCAAGTAACCAAGCTGCCATCAGCCTCTCTTTCTCCCTTGTATGTTCTGAAATTGTGTCAGGGAATGAGAATGAAAAAAAAAAGAGGTGATTAAATATTAAACATTCACAAGTAATACATTCTAACTTTGGATGATAAAAAAAAAAAAGACTCAGCGGGGCACTCAGGGTTCCCTCTGAGAGGAGGCAGATTGCTGTCTTCATCCATTTTTGCAGCATTAACATTGTATCACGGAGTTGTCTGCTCAGAGAAAGGAGGTCTGTTTGGGCTCCTGATCCAAGGTCGTTGGCCTTTCAACTGCAGGCTTCCGGCAGCACCGGATATCACATAAAGACAAGGTATTCCAGAGACCTAGCCAAACTGATTTTTATAGCAGAGTGATTCCTCAGTCCCTTGAGTGGATTAATTTATTTGTGAGGATGGAATCATCTCTTAACTCTCTCACTTGGACTGCAAAGGGGGCAGGCATGTTCACACCACAGCAGGTGTTTTCTGAGCTTGCTGCCACGCCCCTTTTTTTCTTCCACCCCTTTTTTTCCTTTGTTTCACTTTTGCTTTATAGATCTTGAACCTACAGAAGGTATGATCTCTTGTTTTAAAAAGGTCATGTTTTATTACAGGCAGGGTAAAGGGTGTTTTGTGAGTATATTAGCCATGATCGCTCTATGAGCCAGAGAGCAGGAACTGAAGTGGTAACTTCCTGCTCTCTGTTCCAGGGTGCTGGATACTGCCTCATCATCATAGAAAACGATAAGGTTGATGTATGAAACCAAGCCTTAATTTTATGATTATGCCCATGATCCTTTTCTGCTTCTGAGATATAAGTTTGTTAAGATAGGGATCACCGGAGAGGAGGAACACATAGGGAGAGGAAATAATACTTCATTGTTCCTGCAACATAGAAATCTAAACTTGGATATTTATTTGTTTAACTTTTTGCTTATTGATGTTTTACATACTTACGTATTTGAAGGCAGAGAGACGGAGAGAAACAGAGAAGCCAGGCTTACCCTTATGCCAATTCATTCCCTAAATGTCTGTCAGAACCGGTAGCTGGAAACTCAGGCCAGGTCTTCCCTGGAGTGACACAGTTCAGGCCGCTGGAGTTATCACATCCCTGCCGCCTCCCAGTGGGCACAATAGCAGGAAGCTGCAGTCAAGACCCGGATCTGGGAATGGAACCAAGGTATCGTGGGATTCTGGAGGAGGCCAACCTAGTCAATATCATACTGACAAGGGCAAGCACCTGCCTCAGTCTGCACATTTTAAATGCCACAGTTGTTAATGGGGTGATTTAGACTGATGGCAGGTTATGTCCTTGTGTGTTTGGAAGCTAGGGTCGTTCATGGAATTGAGTGATAGAATTCTGCTCCCATGGGCCTCATGTATGAACTTGCTTCTAAGACAAATCTATCATCGTTCAGCAGGTTCACCTGTGTGTGTGTGTGTGTGTGTGTGTGTGTGTGTGTGTGTGTGTGTGTGTGTGTGTGTGTGTGTTTGAAAGGCAAAGTTACAGAGAGCGAGAGAAAGAGTGAGAGAAATAGAAAGAGATCTATTGCTGGTTCACTCCCCAAATTTCATTCTCCAAATGACTACCATGACCTGGGCTGGGCCAGGCTGAGGCAGTGGAGTCTGACACAGGTGGCGGGGACACAAGCATTTGAATCATCTTCCACTGCTTTCCCAGGCACGTTAGCTAGGATCTGAATCCAAAGTGGAACGGCCATGATTCAAATTGGCTTTCATGTGGAATTTGTCACAGGTGGAGACTTACCCTACTGCGTCACAACACCAGCCCCAAGAGGCTCATCTCATGCATCGAAATTGGAAAAATAGATACAACCTCTTAAAAACGCTGGGAATAACTGAAAACTGCTGGACAGGACATAAATTATGCAAAATATGTTGAAATATAAAAAGTACTCCCAAGTACTTACTCAGAGAGCCTTCACTCCTTAAGTTGGCTAGCCCTGACAGAATGTCAGACATTCTACGAGGTTACAAGTTATAAATTGGCAGCCCAATTTTTAATTTAAACTTAACTGTACTGTGGTAAATATAAAAGAACAGCCCCTAATAAAAATATAGACAATAAAAGGGTAGCTTAATTTAACTAAAAATTAGAAAAAAAAATTTCTCTTTGATCTTTATTTCTAACATTTTTAATTAAAAAGAATCTGGAGTATTCTTATATGGAACCAGTTAGCAAAGAAAAGCGTGGCTGCCCCCTTGTTGCTGGTTTTATAGATGAGTAAACTAAAGGGGCACAGAGCCAGGTGGCATCCCCAAGGACTTGAAGCTGGTTCCTGTGGGGTTTAGTCTTAAACTCCATCCAATTCTGTTAAAATGCAGAACAAAAATCATTCCTACTCTTTCACATTTTATTCAAAGTGTTGTGGAGATTTCAGAGCTAAGCAGGAACAAAACTATTATTTCCAAGATACTGAAATGCAAGAAATCTATGAAATCTGAATTTAATCTATAGTTCCTAACAAATACTTTTAAAATCTGAATAGTTTTGGGCCCAGTGCGGTAGCCTAGTGGCTAATGTCCTCGCCTTGCATGTACTGGGTTACTCATATGGGTGCCAGTTCATATCCTGGCTGCTCCACTTTTCATCCAGCTCCCTGCTTGTGGCCTGGGAAGGCAGTTGAGGACGGCCAAAAGCGTTGGGACCCGGCACCTGTGTGGGAGACCTGGAAGAGCTCCTGGCTCCTCGCATTGGATTGCCTCAGCTGTAGCCGTTGCGCTCACTTCACTTGGGGAGTGAACCATCGGATGGAAGATCTTCCTCTCTGTCTCTCCTCCTCTCTGTATATCTGACTTTGCAATAAAAACAAAATAAATCTTTTTTTTTTTTTAAAAAGGAGAAACTACTAAAGCTTGGATCATTATTACTCATAGTCAAAATTTTGTGAAAGGACAGTAGTATCCACGTTTGAGCCCAGCTCTCCTGGCTCCCGGCGCTGCAGTGTTTGAAAATCGTGAAGGTTAGGGGTTAGCTAAGTTTCTGTAAGTCTCTACTTCGGAAATGTGTGTTTTGTATGTGTGTTATGATCCAAGTGGTAGTGAAGGCTAAAGATGAGAAGTTCTAGAAGAAACCCATTTTTGAACCATTGTTTTGACTGGAGATTTTAGTGTTTTTTTTTTTTTAAGAGAAAATGAAATTGATGCTTTTCTGCAGATTTTTGGGCAATTTTGAACAAGGTTATGTAAATGCAAGTTGTGTATCCAAATGCACAAGTTAAGTGTGTAAACCCAGGATTTAGAGCTGTAGTTATCGCATTCATGCCCATTGCAGATTCTAAACAATTTAGCCCTGTTGGTTATAAAATTTAAAAAAGCAGTTTTCCCTTTTTGTGTATGTATTCAAAATAATGAGTTAGAGTTCATAGCACTTACTACATTTCTGCTGCATTTTAATGATTTCATTTTTAATAAGCCTGAAAAATAAAGTACAGTTAGCAGATAAATAATGAACAAAATATTCTCTTCGCACATTTAACGGCCGTCGCCTTCCTTGGCAGATAGCTCTTAGGAAGTGTTTCTTTAATGATTAGTGAAAATATTATGCAATACAAGTACAACTGTGGGCAAGTGATTCTTCCTCTTTGTATCCAAATGACTCATGTCCCTTGAACCTAATTACTCATATGATTTGAGCATTTGTTATTTTGAGAAAACATAAGTCTGTTAGTCCTTTTTATCTTAGTGCTAAAATCTAGATGCCAAAATGCAGCATTTGCCCAAGGAACCTTGGATATGTGGTGTTAGTGATTCTGCTGGTTTTATTACTGTGAGCATGGATAAATTTGGTTTCTATTAGTCTCTTAAGTATGCAGTGGGGTTTTAAGAGGAAATGTGTATAGTAATTGTTACAGGCTAGACAAATGGTGGTTCATACTGATATTTTTGTCTACCTAAATTGTTTCTTTTAAAGATTTATTTGTTTGAAAGACAGAATTACAAAGAGAAGAAAGAGCGGGATCTTCCATATGCTGGTTCATTTCCTGAAGGACTGCAAGGACCGAGGCGAGGCTGATGCGCAGCCAGGAGTTTCCTCTGGGTTTCCCATGTGGGTGTAGAGTCCGCGCATTTGGGCTGTCTGCTCTCTTAGGTGCACTAGCAGGGAGCTGGAAGGGAAGTGCAGCAGCTGGGACTTTGAGCAGTGCCCATATGGGATGCCGGTGCTGTGGGTGGTAGCTTAACTTACTATGCCACACTGGCCCCTAGTAAAGCTATTTTTGTCATTAAATATTTGTAATTAATGTGGTTCCACTTTTGAGTACAATTGCCCATTTAATTCATCTCTGCCCGAACCTACTTTCTGCCCTCCTTATTTGTAATTTCTTGGAGGAGCTTTACTGTGTTTCAGTTCACCTGTCATTCAACTTATCTACTCTAACTATACAATTCAGTGGCTTTAGGATAGTCACAATCTCTCTGGATGTCACCTCAGTGATTAAAACATTGGTTTTAAAATAAATTTCATATTCTTTATTTCTCATTCTCATATGTTTTACTCCAGTACTATACAAGTACAAATATACTTTCTGTCTAAGTGTATTTGTACATTCTGGACTTTTCTGTAAATGGAATTATACAAAATTATACAAAATAAGAGTTTTTTTTTTTTTAATTGCTTGTTTCACTTGCCAAAGGTTTGTAGTGGTGTCCGTGCCTCAGTACTGTTTTCATTCCCAGGCCAAATGCGTGGGGTCTTCAGAAAGTGCACACAGAGAGCATGTTACAAATAAAATATAATATCTTTCTTGTAAAAATGATACATTTATTTTTCTTTGTAAGACAGTGAGAGGGAAGGAAAGACAAATCTTCCATCTTCTGTTTCACTCTAACTGCTCACAACACTGAGGGCTGGGCTAGGGATAAGCCAGGAGTCTGGAACTCGATCTAGGTTTCCAGATGAGTGGGAGCAACCGACGTAAATAGACCAATAGACCGTCTCCGCTGCTTCTCACTGCATCAGCAGGAGGCTGGATCAGAAGCAGAGATGGGACTGCATCTGGTTCTCACCCCTAGAGCGAATATGGGGTTTTCAAGTGGGATCTTAACCCACTGTATCACAATACCCATCCCCACGAACTTTTCAGAGAGTTTTCATTGAATGTAATTGTGTGAATATTCCACGTTTTGTCTTCCCATCACCTGGTGAACATTTGGGTGGTTTCTACCTTTTGACTGTTGTGAATAATGTTGCTTTGGACATTTGTCTGCTAGTTGGGCTTGATTACCTGGTTTCGGTTGCTCTGGTGTGCACATGGGAACATGATTTCTGAGAATATGATATCTATATTTGACCAGTTGAGGAGCCGTTAGATTGTTTTTCTGAATAACTGCAGCATTTAACACCCACAAGGCAGTGCACGAAGGTCCTCGGTCTTTGCCAACACTTGATGCTGTCTGCCTGTTTGGTTCTACCCGTGGGGATGAAGTAGTGTTTCATGATGGTTTTGACTTATATTTTCTTAATGATTAGTATTATTGAACATCTTTTTGCATATCTCCTTGCTTTTAGGTATGACTTGATGAATCAAAAGCTGTCATTTTTTGCCTTACTTGTCTCATCTAATACTCAGTGGTTAGCTGGAGAAAACAGATTGACTTGGGTCTATAAAAGCTGACACAAGATAATTTAATAAATGTTCTCACCTTTGCTATATTTTAACTACAAGTAGAGCTGGAAGGGAAGAAAGAATAGAACTAATTGCTCATCAAGAGACGGGTAATAAATGTAAGTGGTTGTGATACACATTTAAGTTAGATTACATTTAATGAGAGGTTTTCTAATGGAGTTAATTTGAGAGGACACACAAATCATTGAGTCTAATCTGTGTGTCTTCCAGTAAACAGCTTTAATTCCTTCTCCTCATGTAGTTTTTGGTAAATGTAAGTTACTCTTTAGAAGAGCAATTTGCTCCCATGTTCCCTATGTTCTGTGTGAAGAGAAAATTATGGATATATTTATGAGTGTATGTTACCTCATTTTGAGGGAAACACACACATCAAAGTTTTCATATGGACCAGAAAACATAAGCATTTTGAAAACAAAAGAGGAAAATTTTTAAAAGTAGATTTTCTGAATATATTTTCCATCATGATGGTATATTTTTTTTAAAAAAATTGATTTCCATGTTTTCCTCTCTGAATTAAGCGACTTATATTTTTGTTACTTTCATGCTAAAATTTAAGAAAAAAACCCCACAGAAACGCAACTCTTGTAGTTTCCTACTGAATAGGGACTGTGTCTACCATGATACAATGAATTTATTGTCTGAAAGCTATCCTTTGCATCCAAGAGTTGACTAGGAGATAATTTTTACAAATAAGACAGTAAGGAGAATTGACTGACTTAGCATCTTATCTGGAAAAGATTTTAAAGTTTGGTAAAAGAAAAGTGGATTAAAATATGCAAAGTATTCAGATATTTATGGAAAAGTTAAAGCCTTGCCCTGACTAAACTTCTAAGACTTGTGTAATGATGTGTGTGATTATTTATGCGGCCTGTAATTTTTTTTTTCTTTTTCAAAATGCTCCTCTACCCATGATTGAGTTTGCCTCCTCAGGAGAACTGCGTGGTGTAAGTGTGGCAGGCGGTACTGTCCTCATTGGAGAAGTAAAGTGACTGAACTCCTGAGATAACCACTGACCTATGCCAGGCTAGCTCCTGCTTATGGACAACGAATAATGAGTGTGTCTGCTTCATCAATACCCTTACTCACATACTCTGGCTTTTTCACTTTTGCTGGGATGTTTCTGGAAGAACTGCATGTTTTTTTTTTCCTTGTGTATTTTGCAAATTATTCACCAGATTTCTCACTTCTACTGTTATACAGGATTCTCCTCATGAATTATGCATCAGCTTTGACTTAAAAGAAAAATCAGAGAACTTTGGTTTAAGTTGTATTCTCACATAGAAATATGCTACTTTTTGCATGCTTTCTTTTTCCTTAAAATCGTTTGGGAAAGAATGATTTAAATACTGGTAGGAAACCTCCTATAATTCTTCTACCTCAGGAATATGTGATCTACTGTGCTGAAACACAGACAGCAAAACAAAAACAAAAAATGCAGTCTTCCCCCTGAGCTCTACTGAGTTTCCGTTAAACCCATGCTTCGCAAAATGGATTTTGACCAGCATCTCTCACTTTTGCCTTATGTTACTATCATTTAACTTTAACATGCTGTAAATCATTTAAAGACTGTCCTTCCCCCTCCATGGCATCCCCACGGCCATGTCTTCTGTTTATTCATGATGTCTTCATAGTACCAACACAGCGCCTGACACATAAAAGGCACTGACAGAGTATATGTTGAACAAATGACTGTGGATTCATTGTTGATTCTTTGACTTGAAAGAGGAACACAGCCACAGAACTAGACAGAATGTTTCACAACAACTGTTAAACCTCAGATCTTAGAGTTTAGTCAAGGAAGGAGTTTGAGGCAGAGAATAACTGATGTGTTGAACATGCTCAGGGCCAGACATTCTTCATGTATGGGGAAAGGCTGTGGAGTGGCAGTTTTCATTGTAGTTTTCTGAGCCATATTATTTGTAGTTGGGTAAGAACTCCTGAGAAATTGAGTTTCTTTTTATTTATTTATTTTTTTAAAGATTTATTTTTATTATTTTTTCATTGGAAAGGCGGATATACAGAGAGGAGAGACAGAGAGGAAGATCTTCCATCCGATGATTCACTCCCCAAGTGAGCGCAACGGGCCGATACTATGCCGATCCGAAGCCAGGAGCCTCTTCCAGGTCTCCCACGCGGGTGCAGGTTCCCAAAGCTTTGGGCCGTCCTCGACTGCTTTCTCAGGCCACAGGCAGGGAGCTGGAAGGGAAGCGGGGCTGCTGGGATTAGAACCGGCGCCCATATGGGATCCCGGGCGTGCAAGGCGAGGACCTTTAACCACTTGCGCCACCGCGCCGGGCCCGAAATTGAGTTTCATAGGGTCTTTTCTGCATTACTAAGCAATGCACAACTTAGGAGGAATTGAGTAGCAGACTAGGATTTCTGAAAATGTCCTTGGCCCACTCTGTGCACCATGACACCCCTGCTATGGAGAGCAGGGAGTATGCTTCCTAACTGAAGGGATAGCTAAGTTCCATCCCCACTTTGACATTTTTAACTAGGTGGCCCTGGCAGAGCCACTTAATTTCTCTGAGTTCTGATTTTTTTTATTAACAAAAGGACTATAAGGGGCTGACATGGTGGTGTACCGTGTTAATCCTCTGCCTTCAGCTTGGTATCTCAGATGGTCGCTGGTTTGGGTCTCAGATGCTCCACTTCCCATCCTGCTTTCTGCTTCTGTCCTGGGAAAGCAGCAGAGGATGGCTCAAATTCTTAGGCCCGTCTACCCATGAGGGAGATCCAGAAGAAGCTCCTGGTTCGTGGGTTCAGATCAACTTCTCACTGGGTATTGTCGCCTTTGGGGAGTAAGCCAGCAAATGGATGACCTTTTTCTTTGTCTTTACTCTCTCTGTAAAATCTGCCTTTCAAATAAGATTAAATGAATCTTATTAGAAGGGTGATATAAGGAATTTTGAATTTGTTGTAGGGATCAGTGATGAATACGTAAAATGCTCTGGGAAATGAAAATCTTTTCCATTTTCCTCTTGAATTGGGTGATGTTTGAGCACAGGACATTGAGATCAGGTGAGGCAGGCTGGAAACTCACACGCAGTCATAGTTTGGAGTTGCTGATGTGAGTGCCATGACGTGTTATGAACCTATCATCATCTTATGAGGACTGAAGGGAGCTTGATTATTCAAAAGTCCCTCATCTGTCACTTCTAAATAAGGGGGACATATCAATTATAACATTTGTAGGTCTTGAAGAAAATGAAGATTTTAAAAGGAAGCTAGGAAAGAGACTGATAATCAATTGTCAGATTTATATTCCATCATAAATCCTTTTACGATAGGCTGTTATGACTGTGAGAACATATGGGCATAAATCTTGTTATTGTCTCACATTTTATGTCCTGTGGATGGCAGTATCAATTTGTACTTCCCTTGGAAAATGAGAGATTTCCTACCTTTTGACAATTTCCTATTTGTTCATTAAGCATCTCTGTTTTGGTGTGGAGGTGATACTTATGAACCCTAACTCTATAGGCAATCCCCTAAATCTATAGGCAATCCCTTGTGTGTGGATCATCTCGAATTTTTAGAACATTTATTAAGAATGCAAAATTCCAGAATGTTCCTTTTATCATAGAATGAACAATTATAAACTTATCGTAAGAAATATCTCTTTCCCAAATAGTATAAAAAAAGAACTTTGCCCCCCTTTTCTTAGACTTTGGGAGAATATTTTTGAAAAATACCCAAATGTCTACATTTGTAGGCAGGATTATGTGAGATTATTTGTAGGAGGAGGCTTTGTTAATTTCTCCAAGGTAATCAGAAGTATAATAAAAACAAAATTATAATGAAAATAAGGATTGTTTTCACCAGTCTTACTTTTCACCAGTCTTACTTTTCACCAGTCTTTCCAGCCTTACTTTTGTATCTTGTACCGTTTTCCAAATAACTAGGGGAGTTTTCCTTGGGTATATATGTGTACCTAGTATTGATTTTGAGCAGGTTGCCTTACAATACCTAGATTATAGGTTTTGAATTACATTTTGGGATGGGTTGTTCCTAATACTCTTATTCCCATGACTACTTTCTGAAACTGTCTGTTTTTCACTGATAGTAGTTTGTAGGGCACACAGATTGAGACTTCCAGCACAGGCAGTGTGGTGGGCGATTAGCACAGTGGTGAAGACACTGCTTGGGACACTTGCCACCCATGTTTGAGTGCTTGGAATGGAGTCTGGCTCTGCTTGCAGTTCTAACATCCTGCTGAAGCACTCTCTAGGAGGTAGCAGGGAATGACTCAGCTTGTTGAGTTTTCCCACCCCTGTTGGAAATTCACACTGAGTTTCTGGTTTCTGACCTTGGCCAGTCCCAGGCTGTGGCAGGTATTCAGGGAGTCAGCTAGTAGCGGGGAGGCTGGTCTCTGTCTTTCTACCTTTCAGTAGGTAAAATGAGAACGTAAGAGCACCAGGGTGCATAGGAGGTGAAGACCATGATGCCTCCAGTGCTTTCCTCTAGTCTTCCTCTTTGTATCTTTGGATTTCTCTTCTGTAGGTTCTCTCCATTTCCTCTCTCACCAACAGACTTCCCTGAGACTGTAGCAGAATGGATTGTTGATACTCTGTTTTACAGATATTGTAACTGAAGCTCAGAAACTGGCAGTGGGTCTAAGGTCATGTAGTTAGCAATTGACAAAGCTAGAATTTGAGCCCAAAAGGTATGGTCTGAACCCATTATACTGTCATGCCTTTTCATTGATGTGCATTCTGCAGTCTGCTTTCTTCCCAGAGCCACGTGTGAGTGACCTGTTCAATAAGGAAGGCCAGTCTCTTTGTTCCCCTTCTGATTCTCATCCTTTGTGTTGGCTTTTAAAACATAATAACAACAAAAAAAAAGCTAGTAACATTTATTTTACTCTTTTGTGCATTTCGATTGCATTATGGAAAGTAGAAAAAAATGGAGGCATTAGACTACTTCACTTACCTCCATGCAGAATCAGTCGTCACCTTTTCAAGTTTTTTTCTCAGTGGTTTTCCCTTTCCATGTATGTCTTGGTGCAGTTTTTAACTAAGATTAAATTGTGTTACTTATGCATTATATTCTGCTTTTTGAGTTTATATTTTCCACATGATGCTCTTATTGGTGTAATGGAATGTCTTGTAGAAACAGGTGCCCCAAGGGCTGAGATCATTGCTATCACTAGTGGACTTAATATTTTAAAATAATCCTAAGTCTAAGCTTTTTCTCAGAAATCCAGGGCATGGAAAAAGGAATTTTCCCATCACACAGCTTCATTTTTTAAAAATTTTTATTCATTATTTTTATTTGAAGGGCAGATATATACAGAGGAGGAGAGACAGAGAAGAAGATCTTCTATCCAATACTTCACTCCCCAAGTGAGTGCAACGGCTGGAGCTGCGCCAATCCAAAGCTAGAATGCTGGAGCCTCTTCTGGGTTTCCCATGCAGGTGCAGGGTCCCGAAGCCTTGGGCCGTCCTTGACTGCTTTCCCAGGCCACAGGCAGGGAGCTGGATGGGAAGTGGGGCTGCTGGGGTTAGAACTGGCTCCTAAATGGGATCCTAGTGTGTGCAAGGTGAGGACTTTAGCTGCTAGGCTGCCTCACTGGGCCCTATAGTTTCATTTTAATGTATTCCAGCTGCCGAATATTGCAAGACTGACCAAAACAAACCAGAGTACTCTTTTTAAAGGAATAGTGGACAAGTATATGATTGAATGTATTGTATCATGTCAGTTTTATTTTTGTTTATTTATTTATTTATTTATTTATTGATGGTAGGGGAGTGTCATCTTTTAACATTATTGAAATACAGTTTTGAAAAATGAAGCTGAGGATGTGAAATGCTTGACATAATGGGGCAGCCTTTCTTTCCTGCCCCTCTGTCAGGAGACCCCAGGCAGAGGCCAGCATTTGTAACACACACATTAGAACGGCAGGGCTCTTTAGACCTTGCATCTCTCCTCCGACCTCTCTTGCCTGGCTACCATGCCTGGCTCTCTGCTGGCCGTCTTGGGAAGAAAACTTTCATCATCATTGATTTTTTTTTTTTTTACTTTTTGTGCCTCTAGAGATTGATATACAATAGGAATTATTAAATTGTGGGGTATGGTATTGTTTGAAGTTTCTTCCCTTTTGTACAAAGTTTGCTTTTATTCAAGTGATTTTTCTAATTTGGAAAGTCAGAAGTACTAGAGGTTATTTAATGAAAAACAGCAGGCTTTGCCTTACTGCGTCTGTCTTTGAGTCGCGTTTTCGCAAAACAACCTCTGTCATCTCTCTTTGGGCTCTCTTGCTGTGGGTATCTCTGTGTTGAAATACTAAGAGAGTGGCCTTGAAGCCACCCAGGCTTAAGTCCCAACTTGGCACTTCCCAGTTAGCATGCCCCCGAATAAGAAGTCTGCCCCCCTCTGCCCTCAGGCACTTTGGATAACATTGACCTTGCTCAAGCCATAATTGTGAGCATGTTGTAATTGTTCAATATTCTCTTTAGACCCACATTCCTAATGCAGAGAAGATGCTCATTCCTTTAGCCCCTTGTTTTGTGTAGTTGTCTGACACTAAGTGTTCTTTAGTGAAGGCAGTAGTTTAAGAGTAAGGTAGTTAAACAAACATACAAACAAACAAAAAACCTAGAATGGACAGACAACAACAAGGAAAGCTTAGAATCAGACAGGAAATGGCCAGCGTGGATCCAAACATGCCTCAGTAGGTGGGACACAGAGATTAGTTACGCTTCACTGGGGTATTGGGGATTTCTCTGCACACCCATCCTAAAAAAATGTACTGTACCTAAACTGATAACTATGGAATCAGGTTGAATATAAACCAAAAGTTGAAATGTCTATGAAAAAGTCATAGGATGTAGTTAAGAAACCACATTTTCCTATCAACATACTGTTGATCAATACCATGTCAATTAATACCATAAGGTTGTAAATGACTATTGATGTTATGTTTGGGCTTTTAATTGATTGGGATGATACTTTGCTGGCTTTACCTTCAGACCAGAGATGGTCTCACCAAGAAATCGTTGAACCCACTAGGATAATAAGACATTGGACTTTATGCTTGGTAAATACTTCCAATGAAAGAACCTCAATTGAATTTGAACTATGGTAACGCAGCAAGGTGGAGAAATCCACCATGGGGAGAGGGTTCGGGGAGGGGTGGGGGGAATCCCAGTGCCCATAACACTGTGTCACATAATGCAGTGCAATTAATAACAACAAAAAAAAGAGTAAGGTAGTTAAATAACCTCACAATCAGAGCCAACAATCTGAGGAAGCAGGCTTGATGAATCCATTTTAAAAATGATGTTGTGGCCACACTTCAGTTCTCTTGACCTTATCATAGGCACCTACGCCTTAAGAATTCTAACTGACACACCTAAAATATGAGATCTGCTGAGAAACTGGAGGTTAAGATGTGTACAGTGAAAAAGAAGGGCTTTGGATATCTGCTTTGTCTTCCCAGGTAGGTAAGTTGTTCTGTCTAATGTGTTTGCACACAAACCTATTGCGTTCATTGTAGCTAACAGCTATTTCTAGTAGCGTGTGGAGAAGCAGACATCTTCAACAAGGTAATTATTTTAAGTGCATCCATAGCTATGTAATGTGCACATGTGCTTGTCATTACTGTTGGAGCATTTGGAAACAAGTGCCAGATCTATCAGTTTTATACATTCAAGTTTATACATTATACAGATGGAAAAAAAATCCTTGTAAATATTGACTACTACCTTTACAAAGGTGCATTGTCTTTGAGTTTGCAAAGCACACTACCGGATGGTAGTTGCAACCTAAATTTGCTGTGTCATATGTAGCACAAAATGCTGTTGGGCAACCTTAACAGCTTTATCGTTGAACTGAGGGAATGTTGTTGCATAGGTTGCCAATGTGGGGCTCCAGAGTGTCTGGCTGTGTGGTGGTAACATTTGGCATATGTGAGTTCAGGGTTTGTTCTCATCTTTTAAGGAAAGAAAATTATATGTTAGTGAGCACAGTAATATTTTCAGCAAGTAGAAATAACATGCTGTCATGACATAATTTATAAGAAGTATTTAGTAGGCCATATACACATTTTAGAACAGTGGGAATTTTGGCTTAACAATTTATAGCTGTTTGCTTTTAACAAAGCTGTAAGCATCAGAAGCCTCCATCTATGTACTTGACATGTATCTTAATTTGTTTACATATCAATTTATTGAAAGTTTTAACCTTATTACCATAAATTACAGGCTTTATTTTTTGGCAAAGTGAAGAAAACTAGCAACTGTGGGATATAGTAGAAGTAATGTCTTTGACATAAAGTTATGTATGTTACAATAAACTGCTGTGTAATCAGGAACTAGTAAACCAAGTAAGTGTTTGGCTGACAAGGTTCTGTTTTACAAGGGACGGTTTGTGTAATGAATAACTAAATCGCTCTGGCTTTAGTTCTTGGGTCATGCTAATATATGCAGAAACAGTATACAGCCAATTCTTGATTAATAGGAAGTTTATCTTATTTGTAATCCGTTAGACCTTCCCTTTTTTCCTCCTTGTTCATGGCCTCATCCCCAGCTCATTTTCATGTTAACCGGTGTTTGGGGCAGGAAGAGTCACCATAATTTATTTGGTAGTGATTTTGGCTGATATTTTTGGAAGCCAAGAATTGTTAAAGTATTTTGTAGGTGTAAAATATTAGGATAAGTTATTTATGCGTTTAAATAATTATTCTGCTTTCTTTATCATAAACAGTTTCAAGTGTACTCTGACTCTATGGTACTGATTCTGGAAGCTTAAATACTCTATCATGGCTTACTATTGGTATTTATGCAAACTGTTGATTTGATACAGATGCCATAATGTCACCATGGGGCGTGCTTTCTTTATTCTGGCTCTTGTGTTGGTGAAAAGCGGGGATAGCCAGTTGCATTTTGGTTCTCATCAGCTTTAAGGCTCAGTGCACAACTGAAAGTGATGGCAGTCCACAGACAGACACGTTGGGACTAATTTGAATTTCCAGCTGTGTGGAAGGGGAGTTTAATCTGTATTTCTGTAGTTCACACAATTAAGTAATTTTATAGTTCTAATTTGGAGTTTCCTGGCTCCTACCTACAACACTGTGAGCTAGAGCTTAGAATATGGTAAAGCAAGGATTCCTCTTGGATGCCATCCAAATGGGGTTAATTGCCCTGAAAGGACCTTGTTGTCAAGGAATTCCTAAGCATGGCTACTAATACCAGCCTCATTGTAGGATGTTAGTGGGTTATATTTACATAATTACAGCAATTACAGTCCCTGACTAATATATAAGAAACCTTTTAGAAAGGTTTCTGATGTTAATTGTTCTTCGAGAGCATCTCTTTATTTTCTTCAAAATTTCATTTATGAAGCACTTTCTTTGTCCATTATGCACATATAAATACCATTAAGGAAAGCAAAGTGAATAGTAGAAATAGTGCAATTAAGAAATGGCAAATGTTGCAAGAGGATCATTTATTTTAAATCTGATGAATTCTAAGTTTTGGGTGTACTGCTGTGAGGTGAGGATAGCAGAGCATGTGTGTTTAAAGGCACCAGTAATTGCAACAAACCTTGCACCTAAATCAGCTGAACATATATTGTGTACCTACTCTGCCACCAGGCATGGTGGTGGTTGGTGACGGTTGGTGGGGCAGTTCAAAGATGAAAAAATACACAGTGTGCACAGCATCTTCTTGCTCTTGCAAAGTGTAAGTTTAACAGAGAAGATCAACATAAAGCAACTAACCCAGACTTGTGTGTGTACGTGTGTGGGTGGGGTGGAGTGGGGTGGGGCTTCACGGGAGCAGGGCTGCCTTTCCTAGAGCTGTTTATGCATAGTCCGCCAAGGTAAGCAGTTCTGTTTCACAGCCTTTCTTCAGTGGATGACATGCCTTTAAATATCCACTTCTTAGAAGGTAGAGTTCGTTTTGAATGCAAGTTATTTTTGGAGATTCTGATTTTGGTTGTTACACTGGCAGTAAAGAAGAAACTCGAAGACAGGGTCATGATAGGGAAGAGAAGTTAGGGACATGTGACAGTGGAACTATTCTAACTGCTATCTTTTCGGAGTACACATTGCCACTGCTACCCTTGTATAGTTATTTATAGATTATAAAATTATAATAGAGGCTATTTCCCAGTAAACATTTTAAATTTACATGGTTATGTAGCTAGTTGGAGAAAATGTGTGCTCCTTCAGCTGCAACCAGGTTATAAAAAGAAAGTATTTGTTCAGCCCTCAGATAGTAATGTTGGGGGTGCATATTAGGGTCAGGTGAATTTGATCTCATTATCATTGCTGTTCATGTTTTTTTTTTTTAAAGACTTATTTATTTTTATTACAAAGTCAGATATACAGAGAGGAGGAGAGACAGAGAGGAAGACCTTCCATCCGAAGGAATTTTGGCCGGTGCTGCGCCATCTGAAGCTGGGAACCAGGAACCTCCCCCAGGTCTCCCACTGGGTGCAGGGTCCCAAGGCCTTGGGCCGTCCTCCACTGCTTTCCCAGGCCACAAGCAGGGATCCAGGTGCTGTATGGGAAGTGGAAGTGGAGCTGCTGGGATTAGAACCGGCGCCCATATGGGATCCCAGTGCGTTCAAAGCGAGGACTTTAGCCGCTAGGCCACATCACTGGGCCCTGCTGTTCATGTTCTAAGCTTTTATTAACCATTTTGTGTGTGAATTCATTCATCCTCCCAGTGCCAATTGTGTGCCTACAATGGACCTGAGCTTCGGTAGATCATACTGTGTGTTAAGGTTCTGTTTCAGGCCTTGATAGTAAGTAGCTCAAATGAACAATTGTCATATTGATGTGAGAGGTTAGGCTTAGGTTGATGTGTTTAGTTTTCTGCTATTACTTGGTAAATTACAACGTATCGTAGCAGGCTTGCTTCCAGTCTTAGCTCAAGGTGTGACAAAGCTGAAATCAAGACATGAGCTGGATTTTTCCTTGGTGGCCCTGGGAAAATTTCAATTCCAAATGCATCCAGTTTGTTGACCAAAGCAACTTTTTTGTGATTCTAGGTCTAAAATGTGTATTTCTTTGCTGGATATTGATGGGGCCATGTTCTGTCATCAGAAACCATGCACATTCCTTCTCTGTGGCCTCTCATTTGTCCAAACCAGCCAGAAATGGTGTGTTGACTCCTTGGATCTCAGGTCGATCTGCCATTGCTTTCTGCGGCCAGACAGAAAACTGCTTTTGAAAGATTTTCCGGAACTCATTTGTCATAATCACAGGTGCAACCCCAAGGATCATCAGGTTCATCTTAAAATGCTGCTTACAACACTTGCTCTTGGAAGCAGAAGAGCAGCATTGAATCCCAATGAGAGAGGTTGAGAAGTGGCTTCTGACCAAACGCAGTCAGTCCCCTGACAAAGCAGCACGTACACCTGGCTTAACTTGTAAGTCTCCACTTTTGGCTTTGTCATTCTGCCCCATCTGGTGTTTACTGAAGACCTGTGTTAGGGTCAAGTCATGCACTGTAAGTGACTCAATTTCTCTAGTCCCAAAATAGGGATAATTATAACTTCTTTGAAGAACTCTTGAGAGAATTAGTAGTTATGTAAATAAAGGGCCTGAAGAAGATGGGAACGTAGTGATGGAGCTCTCAGGAAAGCCTTTTTGGTGTCGAGAGAATGTGAGGATTGTTGCTGTTGGTAAGGAAGCACTGATACCGATTAGTTCACCTGTGCTGCTTCATGTTCTGCAGGGATTTACTGACTCCTGAACCTCAGGGCTGGAAGAGGATAATGAAAGCCAGACACTTAACCTTGAGCACAGGATTTTGGGGAGTGGTTTCTCAAGGCATTACTAAGCTAAGTCATATGCTGATGTAATATCAAATGCAATGAATGCAAAATGTCTGTTTGAAACCAAATGTGACAGTAAAGAGCTAGTCAGTAGCTGGCCAAGCTGAGGCAAGTCAGAGTTTAAGGCCAAAAGAAAAGCCAGCGATACTGAGCCTGTCTGCCTTCCTTTTTTCTCATTAATTTTGATTTTATAAATATATTGACTTATCTATCCTGCTGATTGAGTTTAAGAAGGTCTATTTGTTATTTATTTGAAAGGCCGAATGAGAGAGAAAGTCTGGAGATCTTACTCTGGGTCTGTCACCTGGATGGGTGGGAACACGTACTGAGCCGTCACAGCTGCCTCCCAGCATTTACGGAAGCAGGAAGCTGGAATGAACCAGACCTGGATGTTGAACCCAGGCATGCTGAGAGGGGGGTTGCATCTTCACCACTGTACCAAACGCCCATCACCAGAATTCTTTTCTTAGTGCTTTAAACATATTGCAGGATTAGTAAAGTACCATTATAGTGCTCCTGTAATCACAAGTCTGTAGGGCTTTTGAAAAGCCTGTCAGTTTTTATGCTTTTGGCTTCATTCCTCTTGGGTTTCAGTGATTTTATAATCTTTTTTAACCATTGTGTCCTATTATGCATGCTTTCCAGTAATCTAAGTGGTTATAGTAATTGCAACATAATATCAGAATGACTTTTTTATATCAAACCTTTACTACATTTGCCTTTCACCGCCTTGTCAGAAAAGGCTGAGATTTTCTATGGTCTGGGCATGACTCCCATGATGGGTGTTTAGGCTCTGATTGCTATATTATTGAGAACATTTTAGCATTTCTGAGAAGTACAAACCAAGATTGCCACTTGCTTTTTTGCTTACAGTGCAAACAATAGATATTACCCAAGAATAGCTGGTTGAAACAGGAAAATATTGTAAACTTCTTGCTAATCCAAGGTGAAATGATGTCTAGTGACTATTCCAGTGGCCCAGCCTGTAAAAGACATGGTGTGAAGACTCAATCCTTTTACTTTACACTACAAATTAATACATGCCCCAAGATGCAAATCAGTGTACCCACGACTTTAGATGTTCTTAAATTAAATACAATGTAAACAATTAAAAGCCAGCTGTAATTTACAAACGTTTAAAAGTCCATCAGGGTAGAGTATTAATTGGTCTGAGGGGATGGTATTTCTTTTTAGAAATTGTTCTGAATGATTCAAGTACTAAGTGATTAACTCTGTGAGAGCTTTTCTTAATCTAGTTACATCTACAATTATGTAATTGTCGTGTTGTTTAAACTTTCTTTCTTTTGGGAGTCTTATATCATATTAATGTAATGAGAAATTTGAACAACAAATACAAGAGTAATTTAACCAAATAATTTTTTCTTAGATTAGATTCAGTTGTCCAGTCGGACAGTCCAACTCTTGGGTTTTTTTTTTTCTTCTTCTTTTTCTTAATATCAGAACTAACATGACCCTACTGGGAGAGTAATGAAAATAATTAAAATTATTATGTGCAATTCTGTTTACAAATGAATTTGAGCCTACATTCAAAGCATGCACACTGTGAAACTCAGCAGTTGTGTTTACTGTTTTAAAGCAGTTGCTCCATGGGAAATGTTAAGAAATAGCCATAAGATTAATATATTTATTTAAAGTGGCAAGTATCTCAATATGCCCCTGGAAGGGAGCAGGAAGAAGATGCCATTGCAAGCAACCTAATAGGCTTGCAGCTTGGTTTTGTTTATATATATATTGCAAATAGTTCAGGAAATACAACTGGGTAAATAGGCAGAAATAAAAGATGAGGCTCTCCAAGTACAGGTTTCATTGTTTATACAGAAATTTGAGGTTGACTTAAATCTGTGATCCTCATGCTTTCGGACAGTAAACCACAAATGTCCCATGGAGCTTTTTAAAATATGGCTTTTAAAAGAAAATTTTGTCATTCTGATACCCAAATACCAGTACCCAAAAGGCGACAATTCCCTGATGTTTGAAGGAGAACGTTCAAAAGAAAGCGTTTTGGGCAATGATGTGGAATAATAAATATATATTGGGAGAAAGGAAGAAAATCCATTGGTGTGGAAAACACACTACAAATTTCCTCTCACTTTTCCCATTTGGTAATTTATTAGGGAGCATTGGATTGCTGTAGTAGTTTTAGTTCTGTCTTCCTTTGAAATTTTTAGTAGTTCCAAGTTAAATAAGCTGGTGCTAGTTGTGGTCTAATATAATTTTTTGCTCTATTCGTTTGTAAATTTGACATTAACAAGTAACAGAATTTTTAAACCCTCAATTAGCACCTAAGGGACAAGTACATATTATTTAAAATGTACAAAGAAAGGTGCCCTATTTATTCATTACAATGGTTCTTTACCAAAAGTGAGTTGTTAGAGTGGTTATCATGGAGAAACAGATGTTTATTTTGTAGTGTTAGTACTTGATCAGGACTTTTTTTTACCTTTAAAGTAGTTCATTAGAACATTTATTATGCTTTTTAGCATATAGGAATCATCTGTTACCTTTTAAATGTTGTGATCATCTACTGAGTGACAGAGAATTTACATTCCGTATGAATGCGCATTTTCAGTAGTTCCTTGCTTTCCTGCTTAAAGTGACAAAAGTAACACATTGAGTTTCAAGTTCATTTTGGTTTTATAGTGTTTTTCAAGTTTATTGTATGATGTGTCGAAGAATAGAAACTCTTCCTTATGAGTCTTTTGGCATAAATTATTGGTCTAGTAAGAAAATATTTGTATTAAATGGGAATTCTAAATTGTTTGTCACAAAATAAAATATTTTGAGGCTGTTGTGATGAGCCAGAACCAGGTACTGTTGTTATATTACAGTTGATGCATGATTCCTGCAAAGGTGCTGGGTAGGTGCTTGCTGTGAGTGAGGCAGGCAGTGCTTGCATCACAGCGAACAGTGTTTTTAACAGTGCTAAATACACGTGGGCACTTGAAGCTGAGTAGGACAGAGTTTGCCTTTGAAGTGCTCAGGCTCCCAGCCTCTTTGTGGATATGTGTGGTCCTATGATGTGGTCCAGGCCAATGAGACGGAAGTAGAAGGGATGTATGTAATTTGATTGGTGACATTTCTTTTTCTGCCTCTTGCTGGTTGGCATGGCAGGATGACCTTTAGATTAAAAAAAGACCAAGGAAGAAAAATGCCTAAGTTAAATAGTGCAAACAGTAAAATAGAAAGGATCTGAGTCCTTCTATGCTATTTCTTGCATTGGAGTATATAGATGGGATGAAATTCTAACTTGTATAAAGTTATGATTGTTTTGGAATTCCTGTTTATTTTTCTGGAGCTTAATTCTATCATAAGCCCCAGTGAAGCAGATTTTATAATTATCAGGAGATCATCAACGTAAGTGAATTAACTAGTGGGCAAAAGGACTGTCTGTTAGAAATAGGTGGAGCATGATTAAGGCCAGGGCTCAAAGTTTTTTATTGTCTTTTATTGACTGACTGATAGGACTTTTTTTTATCTTCTAGACAGAGAATGATGAAGGGAAGCCAGCGTTTAATCCTGTGAAGAAATTCTGTCTATGTCACTGATTTAAATTGTGTTTAGGGGCCAGAGGTGTGGATTAGGCCACTACCTGTGCTGCGGGCATCCCATATCACTGATTCAAGTCCCATCTGTTTTACTTCTGATTGAGTTCCTTGCTAATGCTCCTGGGAAAGCACAGGAAGATGGCAAGTGCTTGGGCCTCTGTCACTAAGTAGGGAACCTAAATGGAGGTCCTGGTTTGTGACTTGAGCATAACTTTGGGGCCTTCTCGGGAGTGAAGATCTCTCTCTCTCTCCATGGGTGTGTATGTGTGTCTTTCTCTCGGTCTCTGTAACTTTGCCTTTCAAATAAAAAAATACAATGAAAAAAATTGTGTCTTTAGGTTTTGTCTCCCTGTGCCTTTCAGATGTCATGTTGAGTGTAGAGGAGAGGAAGGGGGGCATTAGTTATGGGGGAGAAGTTCTCCTTGGGTGTATGTGGAATTTCTGGGGTTCTCAGTTATTCCTGTGGTTGGTGTGAGTGTGATGAGGACCAGAGATTGCTGAGATGCATCTACTTAGATTTTTCTCTTGAGAGAATCTGGACAGATATCTTTATTTGGGTCCCAGTATTTTTCTACCAATTTTTGTGTTTTCTCTCTTTAGCATTTACTCATTGGAACGCTGGTTCAGTCTCCAAATGGGTGCAAAGGCTGGGCCTGTGCCATTCTGAAGCCAGGCGTCTAGAATTAATTCTACTCTTTCATAGAGGTGGCAGAGGCCCAAGTGCTACTTGTACTGTCCTCTGCCCCTTTACTGCGTATGCATCAGCTTTCTGAATAACAGAGCAGCTGAAACTTGAGCTGGTGCTGGTGGTGGCTGCCTGCTTCTTAGGGTAGAGCTTAGCTTGCTGTGCTAAATACACATTTTTAAAATGTGTATATTATCTGTTGGGCTATCCAAAATTCTAGGTCTTCTGCTCCCCCTGTGGAGGCCATCTTGAACCCAGTGTGGTCAAGGATGTCTGTGAGTGCCCCTAATGTTTTGCTGAGTCAAGGACCTCAGAACTCCACCTTCATGAATATCCTGTGTTCTACCTGCTGGTGATTGAAATCTTTTTTGTTTTTTTGAGATTTATTTGTTTTCATTGCAAAGTTAGATATATACGAAGGAGGAGAGACAGAGAGGAAGATCTCTGTTCTATGATTCATTCCCCAAGTGACCACAACGGCTGCAGCTGCGCCGATCCAGAGCCAGGAGCTCCTCTGGGTCTGCCACGTGGGTGCAGGGTCCCGAGGCTTTGGCCCATCCTCAGCTGCTTTCCCAGATGTCAAGCAGGGAGCTGGAAGGGAAGCAGGGCTGCTAGGATTAGAACTGGTACTCATATGGGATCCCAGAACATTCAAGGTGAGGACTTCAGCTGTGAGGCTATTGCACTAGGACCATGATGACTAAACTCTTTTAAGATAAATAGAGGTATACTTTTGTTCTTCCTGATTCTTTTTTTTTAAAGATTTATTTTATTTTTATTGGAAAGGTAGATATACAGAGAGGAGAGACAGAGAGGAAGATCTTCCATCCGATGTTTCACTCCTCAAGTGAGCACAACAGCCGATGCTATGCCGGTCTGAAGCCAGGAGCCTCTTCCGGGTCTCCCACGTGGGTGCAGGGTCCCAAAGCTTTGGGCCGTCCTCGACTGCTTTCCCAGGCCACAGGCAGGGAGCTGGATGGGAAGCAGGGCTGCCGGGATTAGAACCGGCGCCCATATGGGATCCCGGGCATGCAAGGCGAGGACCTTAACCACTGCACCACCGCGCTGGGCCCCCTGATTCTTTTTTACATGCCTTTAGCCTAATGACTGAGCCTGAATAACAGGGTGACATGCCAGAGAACAGAGAAAAGGAAACCTAAATCATGAAATCTTTCAAACACCTGTTGATATTGATGGTATTGATATACATGCCAATGCTTTTTATTGACTATCTTTACTTGCGTCTTTGTTATGAAGTGTCTCATGGTGGTGCAGTAGTGGCTGTGTAACTTTAGATATGCCACTTTGTAAGGCTTGATTTACCCTCTAGAATGAGTATAATATGCTTACTGCACACAAGTGTTGCGAGGAGTAAATGGAAGAGTTGGTACAGTATATTCAGCATCACCAGCCAAAAATGGCCAGACACTCAATAAACGTTTTAAAAAATCTGTTGTTTCCCTTTTCTCCAGCGTAACCTGTTGTTTTACAAGCCAGTTGGTAGTGATACTTTTCTAAATACTCCACATCCACTTTTGGTATTGGTTCCCAAATTTGTCTTTATGTTCTAATTTTGGGGGTGTGCTTCCCTCTACACTTTACCAGTGAGAATTCCACTTCCTCGGATTCTGCCATGTGTATTCAACAGGTGCCTTTCTGGTGACCTCAGTTTTTACTAATTTGACTTTACTTTTAATTTTCATAGTAAAAGGGAAGAGTGGTACTTAAGTTACGATACATTGTGACTTATCCGTTTGTATTTAGTTACATAGTTTTTATTTTTTCAGTATTTTCCATGTTTCCTTTGCTTTCCTGGGCTTCTTCACCAGTTAACGTAGTCATGGAAAGAGTAGTTTTGTGTTCATTTGGTTCCATGCATCTATATATCTGTATCTCTCTCTCTCTATACTTTATATATATGTGTGTGTGTATATATATATATATATATAGGAACAAGTTGTCTCTAGCAAATTAGATAGAAGAGAGTTCATTTTACTCATATGAAAAGAAATCCAGAGGCCCAGCAGTCTGGGACTTCTCAACATTAGAGATCAAGTTCTCCCATTCCGTCCCCAAGTCCTTAACATATGTGTTGCACTCTTGCATCCTCACTTTATTTTTGCCTAATGATTGCTACATTTCTGGATAGGGACTACATTTCTAGGAAGGTAGGGGCTATATCCTGGGAGGAAAGCAGTAAAGGAGGCAGAAAGTGGGCAGGGACACATTTGCCAGATATTTTTAAAATATTCTTTGTAGGAGCAGCATATGCTTTCTGACCAGCAAAACTCAACGTGGATTTCTTTGCATGGATGAATGGTACCAGGTTAGTGGGATCAGGGGCTAGCGGAGGGTGGAGGCATGTAACCGGCATCTTCCCATGCAAACATAAAATAGCAACTTCCACGGCTATTTCCTCCAAGGGACCCCCACTCTGAAAGTGTTCTCTGCCCCATCTCTGTCCCTCAGAAAAATAACTTTTCTGGCTGATGCTACCACTAAATCAATTTCTGAAGGAAATCTTTTTTTCCTTTTGTTTGGGGGATTCTCATGCTTAGTGGCTTTCTTTTGTTGTCAAAGACTACACAAAAGATATTGCAATTTCAGGCTCCGAGTGAGGAACCACTCAGAGCATAAATCCTTGTTTTATTGCTGGAAGAAAAAAATCAAGCGAATGAAGCAAGTGTTAGCATCTTGAAAGACACAACAGGGATTTATTTTCTCTTCTCTTTATGTATGTGTGGCCTTTAATTTTTTCATTCCTCAAGCAGAGCTCAGGCAACCCCAAATTAAAGTGGTTCACACTGTGTGACACCTGATGATTAAATCCTATTCGCCTGCTCTGGAGATGGATAGATAACAGTTGTTGCAGAAAAAACCTTTTGTAGTGGCTGAAAAGACAACTGTCACAGAGAATGCTGTAACTCCCCTGAGTTACAAGATAAAGTTAAATTAGATCAGCTGAGGTCCTTTGTAGGTAGTGATCCCTTGAATGGTATTTGAAATCTGTTGACTGAACAGAAGTAGAGTGTCCTAAGTGAGGTTTCATTATCTGTAGGAGCGTCTTGTAAATACCACAGTGTTGTGATGTGTGTTTTGCTAATTTCATGTGCTTTTGAAGCAGCTTTGCAGGCGCCTAAAATGCTTATTACCAGTGAACGCTGTACATTAACACGCAAGAGCCTAGAGAAAACATCACTTACCCTTTGGTAATGGACCACCAGATAATAGTAGCAAATGAGAATTAATTATCTTTATGCAGATGTCACAGCAGCTTGCAACAGCACAGGATTATTTATGCATTGAAGAAAAAGTGCCATTTTGTTTCCATGCAGATAGCTGCTAAAGAATGACTGATTTGAATTGGCATTATTTCAGTGGCTCATTCAGCACATCAAAGAATATCCTGAACACTTTATACAAGTCTTTTCCTCTTTTTTTTTTTTTTAATTCAAAAAGTGCTGTGGCATGCTTGAGGCTTCTGCCTTAGGAACTGTAGCAGATGATCTGCTTTGTCCTGCTTTACATGGGCAGTGGTTGCTCATGGATCCTAAATTGCAATTCCTACGGGGCCTAGCAGGAGAGAGCCTTATTGCCTGTCTCACTGTGCCATAGCATTATAAAATGTGTTTAAGAATTTGTATACAGAAATCTTTATTTGCGCTAAAATTTTGTCAGTGGCACAAAGAGCTCTTTTAACTATTAGGAAGACACATGAGGCAGCATAAAGCTTTAGAACAGCAGAGAAGTGTATGTACATTTAAACATTTCTTTTTTCTGATTTGTTTGCTTCTGTTGTGTATTGGCATGATTGATAGAAGTATCTTACCATTAGTCTCATAAAATATGTGTTTGATGGTACATCTGTACTTGGTTGCCAGGACTCCGCTAATTATAGTAGCTGACAGAAATGTGTATTTTTGTTTACTGGGTAATGTACTGTTGAACTAAACAGGTGTATTTGATATGCCCATTAGATCAGTATAAAAAGGACACAAAAATGGTTATGGCTTGAAGGTTTGTCAGCAGACATACATCCGGAAGTACCTGTGTGCATGGAAGCGTGTGTGCACACACACAGCGGATAGAAAGCTAAAAATGCTGCCTTCCACTGGTCCTGCCTCATGGCTATTTAGGCACTCATGGACTCAGGGATAATTGCAATAGAATTTTGCAGATACAATTAAAATCTCATATCAGTTTGGATATGAAGATTATTTAAACTGGTTGACCCAGATGATTGATAAATCTTTTACAGGAGAAAATTTTCTCCAACAGTGGCAGTAAAAAGCTCAGTGAAGTTCAACTCATCTTAATGCTTTTTACAAGACAGCAAAGGCCAAGAGAGAAGAGCTGTGGTTCGCCAGAAGTTGAGAATGACTTGTGATAGATAGCCAACAAAGAAATGGAAATATTGGGCTCGGCACAATAACCTAGCAGCTCAAGTCCTCGCCTTGAATGCGCCAGGATCCCAAATGAGGGCCAATTCTAATCCTGGTGGGTCCCGCTTCCCATCCAGCTCCCTGCTTTTGGCCTGGGGAAGCAGTCAAGGATGGCCCAAGGCCTTGGGACCCTGCACCCATGTGGGAGACCCTGAAGAGCTCCTGGCTCCTGGCTTCAGATTGGCTCAGCTCCAGCCGTTGTGGCCACTTGAGGAGTGAATCGTTGGATGGAAGATCTTCTTCTCTGTCTCTCCTCCTCTTGGTATATCTGACTTTCCAATAAAAAATAAATAATTCTTAAAAAAAAAAAGAAATGGAAAATTCAGTCTTACAGCAGCCAATAGAGTTTGTTCAGTCACATAAAAGTGTGGCAGTAGATTTCTATCTGGTGCCTCCAGACAGGAGCTCTGTGTAGACATCACCTGGACTTTGGCTTTGAGAGACCCTAAGCAGAAAGCCCAGCTGTGTTATGCTCAAGTTCTTACCTACAGAACTGAGAGCTAATGACTCCATCTTGTCTTAGGCCTGTGACTTACGCAGACAGATTGGTCTGTTCTGCTCTACCTGAAAGCACGAGAAACACGACATTAATTTCAGTCTTAAGGACCAAAAGGGGAAAAAGAAAAAGTTGAATAATAGTAACAGAATTGTAGGCCTGTTATGTATTCTCACTGTACACAAGAAAATAAAAGTCGAGGAACGGTATTGTTGAAGATTTTGCTTCTGGCTCATGGCAGATATGGGATAAAAGCTGGTCTTTTAATTCAAAGTTTGGTGTTTTTTTTTTTTTTCTGATTGGAATTCAGTATGGTGTGTAATGAATTGCAGTTATGGAAAGCAAAGTGGGAAAAAACTACATAATGGTTACTTTTCTGACATAATGTCAAAATGTAAAGTGGAAAATGAGAGAACAAGAGGTAATTTCAGGAAAGTATTATTATTTTTTTAAATTGCAGTATGGGAAAAGTGTTGCATTTTTACTTCTTGTTAGCCAGCATGAAACTGTTGATACACTAAATGGAGTGTTATTCTTTTTCACATTGACTCATTCCTGAATTCGTTTAGCGATGCTGCTGTTATTTGAGCGGCCACAGGTTTAACCTTTTCCTTGAAATACACTTCTTAGCACTTTCTTTTGAGCATCTTCAATCGTAGAAAAAGCCTAACTTTTTAGAGTAATTTGATACTATTCCTAAATAGCTTTTGGATAGTTCTAATAAGAAGGAACATATCTGGTGACCAGTCTGAGTAATTTAATGGAAGTTGGTTTGGATAAAAGGCAAGAAAATTGGCTTGCTTAATATAATAAAGAAGAAATAGTAGTATCACATTAAGATAAGGTTTCCTTTTTGTTTTTTTAATTCAATTTATCTGACCCTTCTTTGAGGAAAAAGGAAAAAAGCTCATAAGTTTTTTATAGCAATGTAAGTAAATGTCTTTCTATACCCCCTCTGGTGAGTGGTTATATAACTCTTGATTTTTGGAGGAAATGGAATCCCAGCTTGACAACTTGATGGGCAAGCTACTTAATTACTGTAGACTTTGTTTTCCTTATTTGTAAAATAGAGTATTGGAAGTATGCAGTAGATGAATGAACTTAGTAGATTATGTCCTGTCAGTGTATGTCTTAATTCATAGTTTGTGTTAAAGCATAGCTTGTGTGTGTATTTTTTATAAGGATTAATTAATTTATTTTATTAGAAAGTCAGATTTATGAAGTTAAGGAGAGACAGAGAAAAAGATCTTCCATCCACTGGTTCACTCCTCAAGTAGCCAAAATAGTTGATGTTGAGCCGATCTGAAGTCAGGAGCCAGGAGCCTCGTCTAGATCTCTTGTGCGGGCATGGGGTCCCAAGGCTTTGGACCATCCTCGACTGCTTTCCTAGGCCACAAGCAGGAAGCTGGATGGAAGTGAAGCCGCAGGGACACGAGCCAGTACTCATATGGAATCCTGGGTATGCAAGGTGGAGCCCTTAGTCACTAGGCTACTGTGCTGTGCCCAAAGCACAGCTGGTTTTTTAAAATATTATTTCTGGTGGTATTTAAATGGTACATTCAGATTTGACACAGATTTGTCTGGACTCAACAAATAGAATGTCCCAGTGAATCCCTCCCTTTGCTTGCTTGCTAGTAAGTCTGTATAGGGCCTTCTTGATGGTTGCTAGTGTGTGCTTGCTGACAGTGGAAGGAGGTAGAGTGGATGCTTCTGAGTTACAACCTTCTTTTCCTTCCCTGGGGAACTGTGTTACTGTGAAGTCAACTCTGGCTTCCCCTGAATGTGGCAGAATCTTTTATTAGGCCTACTTCTAACTTTGAAATTATTTATATGTGCTCGTTCATCCTGCTCTGCTTTCCATCCTTTGGTGGCGCACTTGATACCCACTGCTAACTTCGATATGCTGGCTGCCATGTCCTCTGTGTGTATCTATATACGCTTTTCCTCTGTGTGCTGTCAGGAACTGAAGAGGCCCAGGCCTGCTGTGTGTACTCCAAGGTTGGATCTCATGTCTTGTGCTTTACCTGGTGGCCACTTGGCCACCTGGTCACTGGAAGCCCCTGCAGGAGCCTGTGCTGAGGATTTCTAGATTGCCTGGTGAAGGGAGTTTGTGAATGTGTGGGAGCCAGGCTGCTGGGGCAGTGTTTGCCCTGTGTAGAATGACTTCCGGGGGAGGACTTGACTACTGCCCTCACAGATGAGGAATGACTTTAGGGGACTTTCAGAGACCAGGACAATACACCTGCAGGTAAAGGAGGAAACTGAGATTTGGTGGTTTAGAAAGGCAAAACCTGAGGGCATTTCTGGTTGAGATCAAGGCACCTGCAGTTTTGGGAGACCTAGGCTGGTAGCATCACCTGCCACCTGCCTGGCACACGGGAAGCTAGGCTGGGGCCTTGCCTCGTAGGCCTAGGAGACAGCCCCTGCCTGTGAATATTAGGCCAGCTCGCCAGGGAGCCGGGACCAGGGGATTTTTGGCTTCTCCCCTGTGGGACTGCAGTACACTCAGGTTTGAGTGACCAGGCCGAGCCAGGCATGACCGTGGAACTTACTAACACTCGCAGGAACTGGCATTGGAAGCCAGCAAGCCAGATGGTAGCTCCAGGACTTGGGTCCCTCCATCCACGTGGGAATCCTTCATGTGATGCAGTTCTGGGTTCCTAGCCCAGTCTTGCCTCTTGTGAATACTGGGTGAGTGAACCATCTTTCTTTCTGTCTCTCTATCTCCTTTAGTCACATTGCCTTTCAGATAAAAACAAATTGGAAAAATGGTTCTGTAACACAATCAGTAATTTTTTAGTTCATTTAATGAAAGAAAATGGAAAATAAACATTGTTTCCTATTATATAAAATGTGATACATAATATATGGACTTTTAAAATTTGTTAAAAGGAGAAAGTTATGGTTACCAATTCCTAAAACATTTTTCTTTTTTTTTTTTCTCTAAAATACCTGGAATTATGAAATACAAGCATGGAAAAAGGAAGGTGAAAGTATGTTTACATGTTTAGAGACTTATAGTGGTCCCAATGAAATAATATCAAGTTAAAGGAGTGAACAGACTGAGTGAAACATTTTAAAAAATATTATACTAATCTTCTCTATACCACCACAACATATGTGAATATGTATTTCATCAATATTAACTGGCTATTAATTTTCATAATTATGATTTTTGACAATTATTTTTATTTGAAAGGCCGATTTGCAGAGAAAGGTGAGATAGAGGCAGAGAGAATCTTCCATCCTCTGGTTCTTTCCCCAAATGGATGCAGTGGAGGGAGCTGTGTCTTTTTTTTTTTTTTTTTTGAAGATTTATTTGTTTATTGGAAAGGCAGATGTACAGAGAGGAGGAGAGACAGGGAGGAAGATATTCCGTCTGATGATTCACTCCCCAAGTGAGCCCAACGGCTGATGCTATGCCCGAAGCCAGGATCCAGGAACTTCTTCCTGGTCTCCCACATGGGTGCAGGGTCCCAAGGCCTTGGACCATCCTCAACTGCTTTCCCAGGCCACAAGCAGGGAGCTGGATGGGAAGCAGGGCTGCTGGGATTAGAACCGGCACCCACATGGGATCCCGGAGCGTTCAAGGCGAGGACTTGAGCCACTAGGCCACGCTGCCGGGCCCGGGAGCTGTGTCTTTTGAAAAGCTGGGAACCTGCAGCTTCAGGTTTTCCCATGTAGGAACAGGTGCTAAAGATTTGAGCCATCCCTGCTGCTTTTCCAGCCCGTAAGCAAGAGCCTGGATCAGAGGTGGTGTTTTGAGACTCAATGTGGCACCAATATGAGATGGTGGCATTGTAGGTGGAGGTCTAATCTACTATGCCACAGCATGAGCCTCTTTAATGATTGTTATGAGGGAAAATGACATTCCACTTCAATTTGCAGCATGTGTATTAAAAAATGCTTACCTGAAAGGCAAAGTTACTGAGAGAAGGAGAGAGAGAAAGGTAGATAGGTAGAAAAAGAGAGAGAGAAAAAGAGGGAAAGAGAGCGAGTGTAAGAGAGATATCTTCCATCTAATGATTTACTCCCCAGATGTCTGTAAAGGCTGAGTGTGGGCCTCGCTGAGGCTGGGAGCCAGGAACTCGTTCCCGGTCTCCCACATGGGAGCAGGGGCCCAAGCTCTGCGGCCATCTGCTGCCATTTCCCCAGGCGTATTAAGAAGGAACTAGATCAAAAGTGGAACATCTGAGACCTGAACCCACCGGCACACCGCATGTCCGCGTTGTAGGCAGGGGTTTAGCCCACTGCTTCACAATCCCAACCCTAATGTATGTATTTTGATAAAGTTAAACCTCTTTTGAAATAAGTAAGTAAATATGTGCTTCCTCCCTGTTTAGAGTTTTTCTTTTCATTTATTGTAAGCCCCTATATATATATATATTTTTTTTTAAGCTGTTCAGTTGCTTACAAGAATCACACGGCTGGAATTACCCTGTTATTAATAGGTGAGCTGTTTATATTCTTGGGAGCATGAACTAGGGAGCAGCCAGCCGTTCTTTTGCCAAGTTGGCTTAGAGACTTCAGACCCTCAACCACTATCTCCAGCGAATTAATGTAGCTTCATAGCATGAGCTTCCTCAGTAGACATGAATAAACAGCTCAGATCCAGAATGTTAAAGACAAGTAAATGCCTTGCCAGGGCTTTGCTTGAAACAGGGGTAATGAACCTCATGAGTCGCAAGGCTTCGAAACGATGGTGTCAGCGACACGCTGGGGCTGCGGTGCCCTCTCTTTATCGGTACTTACACTCTGCAGTGGGGTGACTCTGCTCAGCCTTGCAAGCTGCCGCATCCACTGGGCCTGGCATGCTGCCATTTGACAGGTAGACCTGTGTCACTTAGATCAGTTGTTCCAGCTGTCCTTGAGGGCTGCCCCAGTGAGTGTTCCTCTTCCTGGGCCTTTTCATCATCTCTTTGAGCATTGCTCTGGTGGGCCAGCAAGACACAGACAGGCCTACCCCTCTCTGACCCGTGGCTTTGCTGTGTCGCTGAAGAGGCGCTCAGGCAGATTCCGGAGAGAGGAGTGACTGCTGAGGCCACTCATCTCTTCTGCTCTCCATTCCTGCCTCTTCCCTGCATGAGCTAAGGCACTGTGCGTGCATCAGCTGTGCACAATTTATCTCCTAAAAGTGTGCAAGGAGGAAGAGCTTTCTTTCAACAGTCTTGAGTTCATCATGCCAATATGTTGCCTGAAAACAAAATGACTTTTTATTTTAGTGAAGGAAGAAAGTTTTCTGGTTTGAAAAAAGACTGATTAAAAAAAGCATTTTGAGAGACTGTTTCCTTATTTGTGGCTTTTCAGTGTGGAAGGCAAAAGTTTAAAAGTAAATACAATGGGGCCCGGCACGATAGGGTAGTGGCTAAAGTCCTCGCCTTGCACTCGTCAGGATGCCATATGGGCACCGGTTCTAATCCCGGTGGCCCCACTTCCCATCCAGCTCCCTGCTTGTGGCCTGGGAAAGCAATCGAGGACGGCCCAATACCTTGGGACCCTGCACCCATGTGGGAGACCCTGAAGAGCTCCTGGCTCCTGGTTTCGGATTGGCTCAGCTCCAGCCATTGCACTCACTTAAGGAGTGAACCATGGGACGGAAGATCTTCCTCCCTGTCTCTCCTCCTCTCTGTATATCTGCCTTTCCAATGAAAATAAATAATAAATCTTTTTTTTTTTTAAAGTAAATACAATATAAGGTTTAAAATAAGTACAAGTGGATTTCATTGCTTCGTTTTCCTTCTTGGCCAGTGTTAGGTATTTTAAATAATTTTAAGCAAAGAAAATAATTAGACAACTTGTTTTTCAGTTCTGTTTTCTGTATTAGGGAAGCATCAATGAAAGAGAAAACTTCAGAAGCTTATTTCTTTCAAAGACTGTGTGGGAACATTACATGTAACTTGTGAAATTCAGGTCTGTCTCTTGAGACAGCCTGAGGCATAATAAGTTCTCGGAGAGGCGTGATTGATTAATGCGTAAAGCTGTTTAAATTTTCAAAGGTCCTCTAAAATTCATTTCTGGTTTTTGGATGCAAAAGATAATTGATTTCAAATGTCAGCCTGTAGGATGATGAAAAGGATTGGTCCTCCCAGGGAAATTACAGGTAAAAATAAATTGTTCTATCTTAATTAAAAAACATAGATGGAATTAGAGGTGACATTGAGTGTGTTCTCTGGGAAGTCTCTGTAGGGCTTGTGCTGTGAGGCATTGGGGATTCTGGGATCCCACGGTTACATCTGTGTAGGGACAAATGGAGATGTCACCGGGATCGGAGACCGAGATTGATGTTAGCAAGTCCACCTGTTTTCTGGGAGTTACCCTGAAGGCATGGCATCTGCGAACATTTCCATTCTTCTGCCTTTTTGTTTATCAGAAATAAGTTGAGATTAAAGCATTCCTTAGGGATTACTGAGAGTCATTGCATTGCTTTAATTGCATTCTTTTCTTAGTGGCTTCTAGAAACAAATATTCTATCATTGATTTTTTTGATACAAGTGGTTTAATTCAATGAGCTAGGGAAAACAAAAGGAAATAAGAAGAACCACTGTAAGAAGTGGGCACAATCCTTAGTTAAAATTATAGATGTACTCTGCTAATTCATTTCCAGAACAAAATTTCATAAATGAAACGTTTGGATTGTACTGGAGGTACTTACCTTCTATAAGTACTTGAGCTATGGGAGCTCATGCAGCAGTGTATCATTTTGGAATGTGAATGAGCACTTTTGAGTTTACGCAGCCTGGAAACGGCGTTTTCTTGTGGTTGGTGTTTTTCAAAGCCCAGTACAGCTGTGCGCATCTCCTCATGATCAGCAATGTTTGAGGTTGGGTTAAATGAGCTATGGAAGGAATCTCCGAAAAAGGTGTCATGCAAGGCATAATTATTTTCTGAGTGCTATCTGTGAGCCGCTTTCACAAATCACAGCTTTCTTGAAATAGAGATTACAATCAAAGTTCATCTGTATGTTTTTGTAGCTAGAGTGCCTGCCATCTTTCCAGCTTGCAGTCAGTTGGAGGAGAAAATTCTTCAAATACATCGCTGTTGTAAGCAAATGTCATATCAATTCAGGTGACAGGGGTCTTATTTCAGAGGAAGTCGTGGCCAGGTGAATTAAGTTGCTCAGTGTGCCTTTCTTTTTCTTTGTTCTTTAAGATATGGAGCAGCAAGGCATGTGTATCAGTTGTTTGTGCCTCTCCGGCTTCAATCCCCCATTTCTTCCGTTTGTGGTTTCCTTCCTGGAAAGCTTTTGCACGTGCCTTCCATCTCTGCCTCTGTCTACAGGAAGGACTGCTCCTGTTCCATCGCTTGCTGTAATGGGCAGATGATCCTTTTCTGCCTAGACCGGTGACTAACTTCCCAGGATTTAAGTGGGACAATTCCTGGACTTGTTTATTTTTAATTGTTGGAAAGAAGACCATCAATTCCCCTCGCCCCCCATGGGATTTCGTTGTTGGTAGTAAGCAAGAAAGCTTCGTATTAGTGTAGTTGCAATACCATCATTTTTGGAGGGGTTTAGAAGGAGCACTTGGAGCTGG
Source organism: Ochotona curzoniae (assembly GCF_017591425.1). Taxonomy (NCBI): domain Eukaryota; kingdom Metazoa; phylum Chordata; class Mammalia; order Lagomorpha; family Ochotonidae; genus Ochotona; species Ochotona curzoniae. The sequence goes on along the minus strand of NW_024464920.1, from coordinate 19,073,599 downwards.
ATGTATAGATGTCTCACAGCCTGGTCTCAGTCCTGATTGGTGATGTAGAGGAGGAGGTTCTTGCTCTGTGTGTGTCAGTATGAGTTGGGTTGCTTCCACTTGTACCTTAAGTCGACTTCACTGAAATACTCTCATGGTATTGGATTTGCTCTTCAGTTCTGAAGCTGTGTTTTCTGTGTTTTGGCATACACATTTTTTTTTTTTTGGTCTGTGATAATTCTTCAAGATCAAATCAAATCTTATCGCAATAGGAAAAAATTACTACTAAATGTAAAAAGGAGAAAATTCACATCAGAACTCATGCATCTGCATTTGCAAATGCCATCATGTTACTTTTATCTGATTTCAAAGTCAAAATTGTATTTCACCTGATGAGTTGAGGGAGCATTTTTTTCCCCTTTTTTCGGCAACAATTTTTGATAGAATTATTTTTCCTTGGAATGAAAATGAATGCACAATTATTTGTTAACTTTTTAAGTCGTTGCTTCATGTTTCATTACCTCTTTGATTCAGTCTTGTTTTTCCAAATTGCTGAATTAGATGCATAGTGTAGTACAGTCTCTGTATTTACTAATAGCAAAGTGTGTAAAATTAGCCACCCACCCAATTCTCTCATATATATACTGACTTAAAAATTTTCCTTGTGAGAATATTAGGGCTTGAAGGTGCACAAAATGCTTCCAAGGCCAGACCTTGATTAGCGGAGAAGCAGAGTCATGGGATTATTATGGTCTGTAATGAAAGAGTTGAAGGGAAACCGTGCGTTTTGTTCATGGGAGAGGTTGAGTTTGCTTGGGAGCAATCATCCTGCTAGGAAAAGCTGCCTGAGGGCTGCACCTTGGTAATGTGCCCCCTGCTTTGGCAGGTTTTACTGAGTCCAGATTTGATCACAGCGTGGGACAAAGAAGTGCACAGACCTTCTCCCAGTCTTTGAATAATTAGCATTTGCACAGTGTCCTGAACAGTGATTGGGTATAAACAAAGCAAGCAGGTAGAGGACCTGGAGAGATTTGGCTTTGGGCAATTATTTAGCAGTCATCTTTAGTTTTCTTGATTGTGGAAGCATTTGTGAGCTTCGACACTTTTATTTGGTCTACTAGTGCTTACATTTTTTTTTGGAGGGCATCTACCACATAGTGGACGTGATGGCCTGCTGGCCGTGTACACAGATGGGCGACTACCAATCCAGATATCACAGGAAGACAGTGTTCACCCAGATGGCTCCGACAGAGTCCTTTGCCTTGAAGCAGAGCTCTAGTGCTGATAATTAAGATTGGTACTGTAGAAAACCTCTTGTGTGTACGTGTTTGTTTGTTTTCCTCAATTGTTTTCTTAAAGCCAAAGGCATGCAGCAATTAAAAAGAAAACAGGAAAAATATCAAATATTTACAGTTTTGGCATGATTTATAGTATGGTGGTAGTTTTAGCTGTATGTAATAGATGAGTTCCTGTAAAGTTGAACGGAAACAGGTCCAGTTTTCAGCATGGTTGTAAAGCTTGCACTCTAAATGTGTCCATGGGAATCTGTTAGGATACACTTCAGAGTCCCCTCATGTGATGTTTGAGGTGTGCTTACTGCAGTACTGGTCTCTTACACATCATTGTGTTTTTAAGTCTAAATAAATATCACTGCATTTGTGAAATTATTTTCCTTACTTTGGTTGTGAATAAAATCGCAAAGCAGAAATATTTGATTAAATAAACTTGAATGCTTCCCATGCACTTTGCAGAGAAGTTGTCTTGATTATCTGTACAGCAATGTCGAGGGCCACTAGATATTCATGTTCTTGGTCTGCCTATTGACGAGATGGCTGAAGCTTTCTTTATACTAGTGAATATAGTTTATGCGCTTTAGGAATATAACTTAACTAGTACTTATTACCACAGAAGCTATAGTTCTGAGTTTGCTCTTGACAACAAGAAACTATTCACTAATAATTTGTCAAATTAGTTCTAATATTTATATCTCTCTGCTTGATTCTAATAACATCTCCAGTTGTTGACATCAACGGTAAATAATTTTTAATTGTCTTTTGTGTTTTAGAAGCCACGTGCAAATATGTTGCAAAATATGCAGATTGCCAGTCTTGTACAGGATACAGGGTTCCTTGTGGCTCAGTAAGGTCTGGGTTAACAAGCAAGCCTTCAGACAGATGGGGTATTGCAAGGCTGGATCAGGACGCTCTCCTGGGTAAGGGTGGTCCTACCAACGAGCATGACTGAAATGTCAGAGGATTAGATGACTCTCTTGGGAAATCAAAATGCTTGACTGTTTTGGCAGAAAGAGTGTTTTTGTTTGTTTAAAGATGTGTTCTTGATCCTGTTAGCTCCTTCAAACATAAATTTTACCTTGTGTAATACTTATAAAAGCATAAAAATTTATATATGTGTGCATTTCTCCAATTCCCATATTTTTATCCTTGTCATGATCTAGAGTTTTCTGTATCATGTTATTTTCTGGCCTTTCTTTGTCCTTATTTGAAAGGCAGAGATACAGATATGAGTAGCTAGATAGAGCAGAGATCCTACCCGCTGGTCCACCTCTGGAATACTGCACGAAGCACAAGAAGCAGTGCAGGCCTTGTTTCCCATGTGAGTGGCAAGAATCCCTAAACTTGCTGTCTGCTAAACCCTTTCTTGAGTTTTTTTAAATTAGTTATTCCAAGTATGTGGTATGGCCCATTAGTCGTTTTGCCTGGTTTTAAACTTTGTTAAAGATGGTGTTGAACTCTGTATTTCCTATTGTCATTTTTTTTTTTTCAAAACTCAGTGGTTTATTTATCCTTTTGGTGACATATATCTCTGACTTATTCTTTTATGCTGCTGTGCAATACTCTATTATTCAGGAGTTGGACTGTGGATACAAACATTGTTAGCTATTGCTTTTGTGAGTACAAATAGGTATGGACTTTGAACAACTTGACATTAACTTATACATCTGTTTTTGCTGTTAAAGTCCTAGGCATAAATCCTAAGGCTACAATAATGAATTTGAAATACAGGTTTTTGTAGAAGTATCGATGGCAATGTTCATTTTGTAAATATAGCATAGAAAATTAGATGATGACTTGATATTTTACAATCAGTAAATAAAGTTGTGAAATATTTATTTCCCACTCAATTGCAAGCTAAACCCACGGCAAGTTGCCTATTTCCTAAGGAATATCTTTTTATAATATTAAAACTTAAAATATCATAAAATAATTTCAAGTTCGTTTAAGTAGTGTTCAGTGTAGGTATTTATTCAGTGTCAGAGACTGATTTCATTAACATGACCTAAATGCAAACGAGTGTTTAATTTTTTAAAGTTTTTGTTAATTATTTTCATTTTGTTTGAAAAGCAGAGAGAAAGAATGTTGATCCATTTGCACATTCACAAATGACCATGATTGGCAGGGACCCAAATATTTGATTTTCTCCTGGGTGAGCATTAGCAGGAAGTTGGAATTAAAAGTAGAATTCAGACTTTTACCCAGGCAGTTTGATATGATTATAGGCATCCCAAATGGTTTCTCAAGCGCTTTGACAAATACTGAGCACAGGACACTGCTTAAATGTGAGAGTCACTGTAGAAGCTAGTGTGACTCTCTAGAACGGCATGCTAGAGTTGCCGTTGGAAGGGGTCAACAGATAGTGTCTGCGAGGGCTGCAGATCTCAAGCTTTATATTATTTCAGTCTCAGAGCACCAGTTTCACGTACTGATGACAATGTCAGACTTGGCTGCATGCTATTAAGTGAAATAGGTTGTGGACAAAATTATCTTTAATTATGTGGTGTCAGTGCTTGCTATTACTGTTGTCATCACAACTACTTGGATGGCTCTGCTCTAAGAAGTAAATCCAGTTTACCTTTTGAAAATGTAAATCAAGAGAATATATCTCACCATGTTACTGCCTATTGAGATACCCTTTTAGAAAACAAAGTTGTGGGGTCTGGCACAATGGCTCATTGGCTAAACCCTTACTTTGCAAGCTCCAGGATCCAATCAAGCACAGTTTATATCCCAGCTGTTCTACTCCCCATCCAGCTCCCTGCTTGTGGCCTGGGGGATCAGTAAAGGACAGTTGGGACCCTGTACTCTCGTGGAGGACCTAGAGGAAGCTCCTGGTGTTAGATTGCCTCAACTCCGGCTGACCCTTTGGGGAGTGAACCAGCAGATGGAAGATCTTTTTCTCTGCATCTCCTTCTGTCTGTAAATTTCTTCTCTGCAAATCTGCCTTTACCATTAAAATTAATAAATCTTAACAAAAAATACAACAAAGTTGTGGTGTACGTGTTTGGTACAGTGGAGTCTCTAATTCAAGGACAGGTAATTTTGCTAATCTCTTGTGAATGTGCCTACTGGGAGGTAGCATTTATGGCTCAGGTGCCCGATTCCCTTCCACCACATAGAAGGCTTTGATTAAGGTGTTTGTTGTTTTTTTTTTTTAATTTTTTTTTTATTACCAGTTTTGGTCTGTCCTGGCTCTGGCAGGCATTTGAGAAATGAATGGAGGATAGATCTCTGTCTCTCTCCTTTTAAAACTGAAACAAAATAAAACCTTCAAACTGGCTTAATATCCAAATTTTCTCTTGTTTCATTACATAAAATGACGAAGAAACTGTTACAGGAATTAAAGGTAAATTTTCCCATTCAACTGACTTGCTCACACTTATGTTCAAAGAGAGGTGTGATCGTTTTAAAAAATTTATTTGTTTTTATTACAAAGTCAGATATACAGAGAGGAGGAGAGAGAGAGAGGAAAATGACCAAGTGACCCCAACAGCCGGATGCTGCGCCAATCCGAAGCCAAGAGCCAGGAACTTCCTCTGGTCTCCCATGCAGGTCCAGGGTCCCAAAGGTTTGGGCCATCCTCGACTTGTTTCCCAGGCCACAAGGAGGGAGCTAGATGGGAAGTGGAGCTGCTGGGATTAGAACCAGCACCCATATGGTATCCTGGCACGTTCAAGGCGAGGAATTTAGCTGATAGGCCACTGTGCCAGGTCCAAGAGGTGTGATTTTAATTGTAAATGGTAAACACTCCTTTACTCTTTATGGAACAATTTCCAGGAATGATACAGAAGCAGTGTTGATGTGAAGAGGATCCACTGTAGCTTATAGGTTCTGATTTTACTCAGTAGTTATCTGAACAGATTAGTCCCTAAGCACGGAGTTGTAGCTCATGTCCTCTGGCAAAACCACAGCCCTTGATGGATGTATTCTAAGCTTTAATAATAGTAATTTTAAAAATCTGGATTTGACTTTTACTTTGTGAAAAGCTGGATATATAAAAAGTTAAAAATAATTGGTGGTTTTTTCAAGCTCTGGGAACAAGCAGCAGCCATGCCCTTTCATAGATGACAGCCCAAGACTGCTTTGTAAAGTGTAAGTCAATTGTAAATATCCATTTCATTGTAGCTTGCATGAATTAATGCCAGGGGGTAGGAATCCTGGGAGTTATTATATAAAGTGATATGGGTTAATATGAATATGCTTAAACCTTTTGCATTCATTTGAAGTAAGTGCAAACAATAATATTTTAACAGATTTTGTGTGACCCAGTAACTATTTTTGAAAAAGTATTGCTGACAACCTATTCCTATCTACTTAATTATTTCCTATATTTGATCTTTTCTTTCTTTTTTTTATTTGTTGGCAGTGGGAAAATATAGTATTATTTTAAAGGAAGGGAATTTAAAAAAAACGATTGTTTTTTATTTGAAAGGCAAATTATATATATAGAGAGAAGATCTGCTCTACTGGATTACTCCCCAAATGGCCTATCAGCCAGAGCTGAGTTGATGCTGAGCTGATGCAAAGCTGGGAGCCAGGAGATTCTTCTGGATCTCCCATGTGGGTATAGGATCTGAAGAACTTGAGTCACCCTAAGTAATTTCCCAGGCAATAAGTAGAGAGCTGGATTCTAAGTGGAGCAACTGTTTGGGATGTCAGAACCACGCACAGAGGCTTAGCCTATCATGGCATGGTGCTGGTGTCAATAATATGAGTATTATAACTTGTAGTCTTACATCCTAAGTCCAGCTTCAGGGTTTTCCTAACTAATGGAATACATTTTAGAAGTAACTCATTTACATAAGAGGTATATCTAGGGTTATTTTCTGATGTTTTACTTCAATATGTGTAACCATCACTTTTGGGAAGCTCTCCTCTCATAGAATCCACATATGCCTTTGTGGTAGTGAATTGACAGTGAGGTCTCAGCATTATTTGAGCGAGGTTTTGTATTTATTCTCAATGCTACAGCCCCCTCCTAAGCAAGTGTGTAAATGAATTCTATTTTCTTAGTTTTAGGAGAATGCTGTTAGTTGTTAGAACTATGCCTTAGTATGCGTTGGCTTGTTCTGTACTCAGGGTTTCTTTTGACTGTTATCTGTTGCAAATTAAAGCTTAGAAGCTAAGCCTTCATCCACAGAAAGAGCTATTTTAGCCTGAGTATACAGGGAAGTGAGTAGGGGCCAGCCGGTGGCTTAGTCGCAGACAAGTTTGGTTTCTGTCCTTGCCACGTGGTGTTACTGTGATGTTGATAAGTTAGTTAGAAGTTTCTGTTTATGACATTAGTAAGAATAAAGAACCTTCTTTTCACCAAATTAAATGTTGCAGGAGATACCTGACATGAAGTACTTGCGGTATGGCCTGGTATTTATGTTGTTTGGGAATGGTTTGTTGTTATGAGGTTGAATGCAGGGCAGATAAGAGGAACTGCAGAGCAGTGAGGATTAGGGTAAGGTTGGTGTTACCTGTAATGGTGCTAGCTCATTAGGTAGGTACGAGCATTTCTAACCTCAGCTGTCCAGTCTAGTAACGCTCAACCAAGTGTTAAGTTGAGTTCCTCGCCACACGAATTCCTTGTGGCCCAGGGATTCACGAAAACTCTAATTTCGCTTAGTCTTTGTCAACTCTGGATTTCCACTTTTGCTGAAGTCTTGATCTCTGTCACTTATTTCCTCTCCTGTTGTGATCCTTTTTCTTTTCCCCCTGGGACCTCTTTATTTCCAAAATATCCACTGATGTTAGTGCCAGACTTAAACGCAGGCTTGATGTAAGTGTGGGGTTTGCAGTGCAATGCAATAACAAGTGAAAACAGAGCCTTGCATGCCTTAACCTTTGCAAGCTACTCGGTTTTTGTGGCTCTGGGACTTGTACATTGATTGTTTCTTTCTGGTCTCCATCCATTTGAGTAGAAAACCGTTGCCGTGCTGTTGGACATCATTGCCTTCGTGTTGAACCCACTTATCCCTGTTCCCCCCAAATGTTTGTATGGTATGACAAGAGAGCTGGTTAAGGGTTTGGTGTAAGTATCCCCGTTTGCCATGTATAAAATATCTGCCTGAGCGCTACACGTTCTTCAGAGGAATGCTGTGTCCACTCTGCTTGTTAGTCAAGGCCTCAGGTACTTTGATAAGACTTGAGAGTTTGAACATGAGTTAAAGAAGAATCAGCAGAGACCAGAAATCCTAGAATGTGATACTGTAAGAATAGTATTGCTCACCATGCCAGATGGAATATTTTTTGAAGGAAACTGACATAGCTATATAGGAGACCATACTATGAATATCTGTCTTACCTGAAAGAAAGAATATATGAGACCACACTTGGCCCATATGCTCATGGCCTCGGGGGCTTGGAATGCACAATGTCTGACATTTTTGTCAGGATAGATTTAGAATATTTGTCTTCTGAAAACATAAACTAGAGAAATGCAGCTATGTAGGGAAGACAGTAGTAAAACCATGCATTGTTACTTGTGATTTCTCTGCAAAGGCGGAAATAAAGGACAGGAAAACAACCCAGAGAGTGATCAGTCACCACCAGATGTTTGTCAACTCTTCTGGGCCTGGGGAGGGATTTTCACAGGAGAGGTACTTAGTCAACATCATCTTAGTGTTTTCCGGCATTTAGTTGATGCAAAACAGGAAGCTGGAGAGACATCGAAGCTTTGCTCATTGGAATTCTCCCCGGGAATGGTATAGTCACAGTGTTTGTTATGAGATGCTAGATGCCTACAGGAGCAGAGCATGAGGGAGGGCAGCTGAAATGGCAAGCATACTCTGTGATATTAGAAATAGGTGGAAGATGCAGTGTCTTATGCATCAGTGTTGGAAGCCAAGGCATAGAGATTGCTTCTGCTTCTAAGCTTTTATGATCCAAAGTGCAAACAGTCTTTAAGATCCAAAACTATCACAGACTGCAGGCCAGCAGGACCTGGGCAAGACCTGAAACTGAGTGTCATCCCAGAAGAACTCCGTGGGATGAAAACTACCATGTTGAGACCCACTGAGCTCCTAGACATTTTTAAACGTTTTTCACGAAAACACTGTTTATAATCTACCCTTTTGTCAGATTTAATCTACCCTTTTGTTAGATTCTCCCTTTTCTTTTCTTCTTTTTTTTTTTTTTCTGACAGATAATTTTGAACCGTGGTGATATGCTCTGGTTGAGCCAGTGGTGTGATGATATGGTGACTCTTTAGGGAGGCAGTAATCTGGGTGGGGGCAGAGCAAAATTAAGAGCAGCAGACACAGAATAAACACTTGACATATGAATCCAGTGAATGCTTACTGGGATTCAGGAAGGTGCTATGAGTATGTGGGCAAATTGCTTTCTGTTTTTAAAGTTTGTATGCATTTTGTTTGAAAGGGAGAGAAGGAGTTGCCATTGTCTTTTGCCTTCCATAGATGCCTTTCATGCCTAGGGCTAGGCCAGATTGGAACTGGCAGCTGGGAATGCAATTCATGTCTCCCACATTAGTGGCAGATATCTAAGTATTTTAGCAATTACCTGCTGCTTTTTATAGTGTATATAATCAGAACTTTGAAATTCAGGGGTGAGCTGGGACTTGAACCCAGGACTTGGATATGGGATACATATATCCCAAGCAACTTTTCAACCAGAGGTCTAAATGCCTGTCTTTACAACTTATTATTTCAGCAGAATATCAATGAGTTCCATTAGAGGCCATGATTTCAGTCTGATTTTGTGAAATACCAGAGGTGAATTTGTTTTTACTTTCCTGCTTTTAGCAGAAAGTCTTCATTAAAAAAAGAAATTCAATTATTCATATACTTCTACTTTCCTATATTGATGTAAAGAATTATGCTAGTAATTTTCTTTAGCTGAATGAGTATTGCATCGGGAAGTATAACCAACATATGTGTTGTGGCATATTCATGTACTGCTAAGATCTGTTTGCAAGTAGTTTATTCAAGGTGGCATTGGACTATCATTTTCTTTTTCTTTTTTTAAGCTTTACTTTCTTTCAGAATTGTGCTAATATCATGAAATGACTTGAGAGCTTTTTATGTTCTCTGAAACATTTTCTATGACAAGCACATCTGGCTCAGGGTTTATATGAATTTATTTGTGTAATCATGTTGACCTGATTTTCTTTAGAAGGTATTTCACTGACAACTTTTCATTGATTCTTTCTGTGGCTGTTATTCTGTTCAGTTTTATTTTCCTCCTGAATCTTTTTTTTTTTTGTAGAAATTTTTGTGTTTTTGTTAGGCATTTATTAGGAGAAGGCAATGGATGATTTCTTAGGACTTGAGGAATCTTTGTCACATTTTTGTTTTTTGTTCTTAGATCTGAGTTCTTTACTGCCTTTTTAAGAAAGATTTATTTTATTTTTATTGCAAAGTTAGATATACAGAGAGGAGTAGAAACATAGAGGAAGATGATTTTTTCAAAAGCATGTATATATTTCTTATTTCAGTGTTATATATATATATATTCGTTCATTTTATTTACTTAAAAAGCAGAGAGACAGAAAGGAAGCAAGGAAAAAAAAAGTAGAGATTAATCTCTAATTTCTCAGTTTGTTCCTCAAGTGACCATACAGGCTGGGGCAGGGCCACCCTGAAGCCAGGGACTTGAAACTGCATGTGGATCTCCTCTGTGTGACAAGGACTCAGGTGCTTGGGCTAGCTGCTGCTGCTTTCACAGGTACATTTGCAGGGAGCTGGATTGGAAGTGGAACTGCTGAGTCTCAGACTGCAGTTCATATAGGATGTCGTTTTCACGTGACACAGCTTCACCTGCTGTTGCACAGTGTTGGGCCCTCATTATTTTATATTTTAAAGTGATTTCATTTGTTTGTGTCCTGCTAAGCCAGCTAAGCCAATGGAGAAAACTGTTGAAAGATGGAACTTGCTTTGCTGGAGCATTAGCTTATAGAAGCCAAAGTGACAGGTGAACGAGTCTACAAGGGAAAACAGAGCAGGGATGCAGCTGTGCACAGTGCAGCAGTGTGCTATGTCTGCTGTCTTGCCTTCTGTTGTTTGGTACATCTTTGGTGCTAGACTTTCTACCGGGTGTCTGTTTTTGCCTTGACCTTAGCACCTAGTTTGTGCTGTGGTTGTGGATAACACTGTTTCTCTGACTCCATCTTTATGTAGAAGGAAAGGCCCTAGAATGCTTCTGATTCTCTGTGTGCACCAGCGGCTTTGTAAATGATGAGCTTTTCAGCACAGCTGCTGTGAGTTACGCTAAGTAGTGTGTGGCCCTCCCATGACTTGTCTACACTTCCATCTCTTAGCCCTGCAAAGTAAGATGCATGAGTACAATTTTGCCAGACCCCTTTTATTTAGTTCTCATGATGTCGGAAAAGTTTTCTGGCAGTTGATCTGGTTTGTGGGACCTTAAGGTCTTTTTAAATTGGGACACATATGCTATATACTCATGAGAAATCCTCGAGTTTCTGGTACCTTCCTGGTGTCCTTTCTTCAATATTGGTATAGGCTTTTTCTACAGTTGTGTATTTATTGGACATGAGATTTAGACTGGGGATGAGATTGGGATGGCTTTTAGAAGGCTATGACTCTTTCTGGGTGGAGGGCAAAACAAGTAAGAGTGATGCAGGAAATATGGGTGTGGTACACAGCTTAGTTATAATAACGCTGTCGTGAAAGATACGTCATGACAGTTGAGTGAGCTTGTTCCTTTTCTTTATGAACCTTCTATACCCAATCAAAAATTGCAAGGCCTTCCCATGCCATGTAACCAACAGAACCTAACAAAATGCAGATTGTCTGTAGGTAGGGGTATGTCAGAGAGGAAGGAGCCAGCATGCCCTAGGCAGTCTTCAGTGAAGCCACTCAGTTTCCTTTTTTCTTGGGAGAACCACTGGAGTGTCCATGGAATCCTGTCAGCATTCCTCTAATGGTAACATAAAATATGAGGGTTATGAGCAACTAAGGAACAATGGCAGTGACCTAGCAGTTGAATGTTCTAGTCATTATCTTTGCTGAATAGTCCAAGAGTGTAAAACTCAGAAGCAATGTAAAAACATGTATTTCTAAAACAGATTTCAATTTTCTTTCATTTTCGGAAGATCTCTTAAACCTTAGAAAAAAATCAAGATTCCTATATTCTAAGTGAATTTAAATTGCAACCTGCACATTGTAACCTAAACATAAAATTTGACTCCTGAACTTTAATTTTGTATGTACATGTGAATCACATTAGAATTTAAGTGTCCTTTAATACTTTTTATGAAACCTCTAATAAAATGGCTAGCTGCAAGTGAAATGTGACTTTTCACTTGAGTTTACATAGGAAATAATAAACCTTCTAGCCTGTGAAATTTAGTATCCTTTTTTTAATATTATATGCCCATAGTAAATGGTGGGTGATTAAATGTCTTAAACATATGCATTTGGTGAATTGATTTGCTTCTGGTGGCTCCCTATTCATTATTTATAGAGTATCTCAAAGATTCAGTTTTAGATATTCAGATGTTTTATTCTTTATAGAAAACATGAAAAACGTTAGTACTTTTATCTCAGTAACACTTTTCAGCTGTTTGGGAGTTAATAGCTTATGTTCAATAGATTTTGCATGTGCAAGAGTATGTGCCAGTCTTGAATGCTGGGCATGTTGGTGTAACCTCTGACCTCAATCCTGAGCTATCCTGAATGGAGGTCCTTTAACCTTTCAGTTTCATTAGAAGAGTCATAGGGAGGTTGCTTCGCCCTAAGCACTTCCTCTAAATGAGCTTTCACTCTTTATCGCACTGTTGGAGTTTATCTGTAACGATATTGACTTGTATTGCTCATTGTTCACTCTATCAAAACTGAAGAAGCAATAGAGAAAGTAACACGTGCCCTACCTCAGTGTGAATTAAAGGACTGTTATCAACTGTGAGAAAGTAATTTGCCCAGAGTTGTTGTCCATTTTGTAGGAGTCACAAAATAATGGCTTGTGGTGTCTTTCCAGAAGACTTTGTAATCTTCAATATCTTTGTGTTTCAACTAAATAAGTTCAGTATTTTACTTTAATTTAAAAAAATACTTTGTACAGCCAATTGAGAACACAAACCATTCATGCCTACCAGTTAATCTAAGTTTGATAAAATTTAAGAAGAATTTTAAGATAAATTTTGAACAAATCAAGCTGCTATGCAAATGCCATAACTGCGTAGAAATCAAAACAAATCAAACATTCTTTAAATGGGAAATACTAAATGTATGATCATCATTTTATAAATTTTGTCTCAGTTATGACTTGACAATAAATGTTTGTTCTTGATACATTTACATTGTTTGAAGAGATGAAATTATTTCATTGACTAACTCTTTTATTAAAGGTTATTCTTTGCCTTTTTGATGACTTACCAAGGAAACAAAGGGGCATGCTTTGTTGGGAAATGCTTATTTATTTGAAAGATAGAGAGATGGGGAGAGAGAAAGAGCAAGATAAAAAAAATGAGAGGGAGAGGGAGAAGGAGAGGAAGAGAAACGTCCATCTTCCAGCTGCTTATTCGCTAGATGGCCCCAGCATAACAGTGTTACCTGGCCCAGTCAGAACCAGGAGTCTGGAATCCATCCAAGCTCCTCCATGTGTGGCATGGATGAATACTTGGGATGTATTCTGCTTTCCTAGGAACACTAGAGGGGAGCTGGATTAGAGGTAAAGAGCCAGGACTTCAGCCAGTGCTGGAATATGGAATGACAGTGTCGTAGGTGCTGGCTTAATGTGCTGTGCCACAAAGCTGGCCCCTAACTTAGTATTTCAAAGTGAAGATTTAGATAAGCAGCTGAGGTTATGGTTACTGTTGAAAGTTTCAAAGACTTGGCAATAAGGCAGCAATTCTGATCCATGTCACCCTCAGTAGGAACTGAGTGGCTTTCAAATATTAGATGAACCGTTGTTCTACTCAGTTTTTGAAGGCTTTTGCGTTTGGCAACCTATCTTTCAAACCAGTCCTTAATTTTTTATTATAAATAAGATTGAAAAAACAGTGTCTCTTATATGTAGGACTTCTATTTCATAACAATATAAATCTTATTGACATGGGTGGGTAAGACAAAGTTAAATAATTGAGTAGGACACAGAGGTTTTTCATAAATAACTGATGAACAGCTCAAAGTGCTAAGTGCTATTTTAGTAGGATTCCATCATACCCTATATTTAACTTACATGAATTGAAATATCTAGGATAGCTGCCAAAGAAAAGAGGTAGTTAAGGGAGGAGAGTCGGTGGGGGAGAGAGGAGAGGAGAGTGCACAGTGGAGAAAGGGAGAAGGAGGTGCTGTCACACAGACTCGGCCTGTTTTGTGGTCACACCTGCATGACAGTGAGCCTGATACAGGCAAGTGAATCTTTTATTCTCACTATTCATCTCATTTTTCTTGTTTTTCCTCATTGGAGCAGCATCTTCCTCTGCTGTTGTCAACTGGATAATTAAATGTGAATTTTTTCTTACATCATGGTTCTCGAATGCAAACTGGTGCTGCATCTTTCACGTGTTTAATCAAACAAACAGGAATGTGTTTACCGCTTAGAAAAAGTGACCAGGCTTGACTTAACTCATTTTGTTGTGGTAGGGTTCCTGAGAGTCAACTTGATGATGGTTGTCCCCTTAAGCTGCCCTCATCTTACACAGTTCCACTGGGTATGTATAAATTGCTGTGGCACAAGAAAGAAGAGACAGTTAACTCTTCTAGGCTGGCAGAGGAAGGAGTGTTTCATAGAGGACACATTGTTTTGAGTGGAGAAGTGAGTGATGGTGGAACTGCTGTTTTATCCAAAAGACCAGCAATTAACATGTTTTGATAACTCGAATTCCAATGAACTAAATGAAATGAAAAAGTAAGGAATTGAGTCTGCACTACACCAGCATTTCAAGAACCCAGGGGACTTGGGTGACCAGTTGCTACCAGACCAGCAGGTGCAAAGCTTTTCCATCATGGCAGAGTTGTGGTAGCAGCTTGCCTCTGCACGCCAGGTGCAAACCTCTGTGAAGGGCAGCAGTGGAGCGTTCCCTAGAGGTATCTCCCTGGCTTCCTTGCCATGTCCGCCCTGAGTATAAACTAATTTACTTTTCCCCCTGGAACACAACTCTAAACCAAATCAGGCTATTTCCCCAAGAAAATTCTGGAATTTTACAACTGCTTAAATTCTCTGCGGGGTGCTTGTTTTAGTTAATGATCTGTGGAATTATGTAGCTGTTGATACAAACTGGGAAGCAATGTCACAATGGGGAGTGATTTCTCTTTTCCTATCCAGCAAACAAAGGGAGGGGATGACTTTTAATTATTTTTAGAAAATTTTCCTTGTATTTCTGTGTTACAGAGTTTTGAAAGAAGTATTTTTGTATTTTTAAGTGTGGCTTGATATTTTGATGAATATGGAGTTTATAGTTTTTCTTTGTAAAATTTATATAGCATGTTGACTTTTTGATGGAAAATCGAGCTCAACTGAAAATGTTATATATTGCCTTGCTGCTTTTAAACTTTTTCCCACTGCTCCTCCCCTCACAGTTATTCCTCAGTTACTTATGTTGGTTGTCACCAGGGATTACCAGCTTCTCTGTCTTTTTGGCAGGTTTAGGGTTTTGTTTCAAATTATATACTTTCAAAAGTTTGACAGTGATTTGTTATTGCTCAAGCTAATATTCTTTTGATGGTATGACAGCGTGCGATAAAATATATGCTGATTTGTGACAAATAATTAATATTGTTTGGACTGCTACAGTTTCCTAGGTTAGTGGTTTATGTTTTGACGACCAAAGAGAATTTGTCTAGTATGTAATTTATCCACAGTGAAATGAAAAGAGATATTTCTTTAGCCAGGATATTAATGATTGAGCTGGGACATGAGATCAAAGAGATCACCTCCTCACTGCCACCTGCCACTGTATTTTCTTTCTCCATCAGTTACGGGAATGAGAATTTGCGGGAAGGTTTTTTTTCTCTGTAAGAGTGAAAAGTATAGCCCTCATGATCAATTAAGGTATGTAAATGTGGTTTTATGATGTGAGTATACCAACTTTATATTTGATATTGCCCTGCTACCAGGAATACCCTGGTCACACAGGTATCTTTATCTTTTTGTTCTATTTTATTTATCTATTTTTTAACTTAATACTTGAAAAGCAATAGAAGTGAAAAAAAAAATTGAGACCAGTTTACAGACTGACACAATTTAAAAAAAAAAAGAAATAGATTTATGATGAAAGTTAGAGTTACAGAGAAAGAGATCTGTCTGTTGGTTTACTCTAGATATAGCTACGCGGTGGCCAGCACTGAGGTAGGCTTAACCCACGAACAAGGAACTTTACCCAGGTGTCGCAACCACTTGAACCATCTTTCACAGCTTCCCCCAGAGAGTGAGCAGGGAGATGGATTAGGAGTGGAGGAGCCAGGACACAATCTCCATATGGGATATAGATATTGCAGAATACAGCTTTTACCAGATACACCACAATGCCAGCCAGGCTGATGCTATCTTAAAAGATTTAATTAATCAAGTAACTAATTGATTAATTTGAATGGCAGAGAAATGAGGAGAGTGAGTGAGTGAGAGTGAGAAATTGAGAGCTGGATTCCATTGCTAGTTCACTCCCCAAATGGCTGTCGCAGCCTGAGCTGAGCCAGGCTGACTCCAATAGCCAGGAATTCCTTTGAGGTCTCCTAAAGGAGGAAGGGCAGGGACCCAGGGGCTTGGGCTCAGTTTTGCTGCTTGCTCAAGTGAGTCAGCAGGGGAACTCGTCTCTATAAGAAAATTTCATCCTGTGGTTGGTAAAGCTTCTTGAAGCCATCTTGAAAACCACACCTTCATTTCATAGCTTAGATTGCCAACAGGCCTTCCTGTACGTGGCCAGGCCTAGCAGTACAGGGGAAGAGGAAATGGTAGCCCTTTGCTTTCCTTCAAAGGCAGGACGCAGAAGCTATGATTATTGTACCGCCTCTTGCCGCTTGTTTGATCACAGCCCATAGGCAGCTGTCAAGGAGGCTAAGAAAGTGAGCATTCAGGTCTTTCCTCCAAGAGGAATATTCTGTTCTAAAGAGGTAAGGGGACAGATCTCTCAAAGGACGCATTTCTGGCAAAAACCGATCACTTGAGTGCCACTCAACCACATGTAACTATACATTTTACCATTGGCTAAAGCTGATCTCAAAGTGTTACTAGTAAATTAGGAGGATTTATTTTGTTGCTAAACAAAAAACTGAAGTATAAGGAAAAAAAAAAGTAGAAAAGCCTACTTGTTGAAATGGTGTATAAAACAGAAACAAAATTTTCATACTCACAAACCAAAGAGAGGAAACTGTGTGAGATGTGCAAATGAAGGCCAGGTAAAACAGGACATGCAGAGTAATTACAGTTGATCTCAGGCCTCATGAAATACATGGTGTTCTAAGGAACTAATAATGGTCACTGAAATTTTTCACAATCTCAAAAAGAAAAATATTTTTCCTGGAGAATAAAAATGTTCTGCTTGAGGCCAGCCTTAGTCTCTGGTCGCAGTAAAATTCTGTGATATATAATGTTGCTCATATTTCTTCCATTTTCAATAGCACTGTGGTAGGGAAAGTAAATGTACCAGTGCACATCTAGTGGAAGGACACAGAATTCAGCTCATTTTCCTCTTCTGCTTGGTTTGATTTTTTCTCTGACACTTTAATAATCTTTAATTTTCCTTACTCTCTACATGAGAGCTTGGCGGACTTTTTTCTTTCTCTTTTTCTTCCTTTCTTTTCTTTCTTTTTTTTATTGAAAGGACCTTGTTCTTTAATGTTGAGGAGAAACATGATTTGTAATTTAGAGGTAAGACCCTGGAAATAGCTGGTTTTTGTGTGCATGCATAAAACTCAATTTCTGGTTTCACCAAGAAAATCAGCCATGTGTATGTGTAGAGCATCCTACTGAATTGAACAAACTCTTACCATTTCCCTAGATACATTCATGAAAAGCAGTATCTGCTAACACGTCTCAGGAGCATCTTGGTTTACTCATACTTCTAACACTGCTTGCTTTACCTTTAGGCCATTTTTTTTTTTCCAGGACAGACAAAACACAGTATAGTATGGACTAAAGCATAGATTGGGCCAGCATAATCTTTCTGATGGTTGCTGGGCTGTGCCAGCTGCGGTGGCAATGTAACTGATCCCCCGGACAGGGGAACCACAGATCCTGTTTCCACTCTGGGTGTGTGCTGGTTTGAGGTTACCGGAACGTTTTCTTTTTATTTCATTTCCTGCATGGAATTTATTTGGGAATTGAAATCTACAAATGTGCCAGTTGCAATGAGCTTTGAATGGTATAGCTGAAACTGCCCTGCCCTGAGTAGCCAGGTAGACACGTGGATCTCCAGTGTTCTCTTTCATGATGCCCAGTTATAAGGGATGTCCTAGTCAAAGTTTTAGGTGGAATGCTGCTGCTTGGGTTGTGTGGCACCAAGTCTCTGGTTACATCTTTGGTAATGCTGTGTTAGTACGATGGTAATGCTGTGTTATGTCTCAGTATGACTTTCTCATCTAGCTAAGGTAGACCACTTTTGAGAGTGAAGGGCACACGGTTACTAACAACACCAGTGGAGCATGCTTGGATGTGGTGTCTCTGGGGAAAATGAATGGTTTTGTTCTCCTTATTCTAATAATTTAGAACCTGATTTGTTCTTGAGATTGGTTAAATATTTATTCTTCTGATATTTCAGTTGATGTAATAAGGTAGCTAAACACAGGAATCAAAATTATAGGGATCTCTTTTCCATTCTGTTTCATAAGAGAAATCTTTAGAGGGCACATGCCTTTTCTGTTTTGTTATTTGGCCTCCATTAGAGAGGATTCGGAATATCCTACTCTTTATTATGTGTCTATGTTCAAATTTATCTAGCTTTTACACTGTTAATTTTGTGTTGAATTCTATAGAGCTTTGCCAATAAAATAGAGGACACTATTTAAATATATTTCTTTAAATTTGATGTTGTCTCACCCCTTAGTAGCTAATTCCAAATTCATTTTCTTGGGTTGCAGCTCTGCAAAGTAGTATCATTTTCTACTGCCAGCTAAAATTGTTTTATAAAAAGTATTTCTTTCAGTTTTTACTTGTTTGAAAAATTTGAGAGAGAAAATGAGAGAGAGAGAGAGAGAGAGAGAGAGAAAGAGAAAGAGAGAGACTTCCATCTAATGGTTTAGTCCCTAGATACCCTAAGCAACCTGACCTGGGCCTGCTGAAGCTAGGCCAGAAACCAGGTACAAAATCCAGGTATTTCACATGAGTGGCAGGGACAGGGACTGCGTGATCATCAGTCGCTGCCTTTTAGGGTGTATATTAGCAGGAAGTGGGAATCAGTGCTCGAGCTCGAACTTGAACTCATGCCTTTGCTGTGGCTTGCAGAATTCCTAAGTGATGTGATTGATGGCTAAGCCGAATGCTCACCCTCAAGCTGAATTTTTAGCCTTGGCAGATCCTTCTCTGCAGTAGCTTGAGCATTGCTGATAGTCACGCTTTCCTTGTGTTGTTTTTCACCAGCACTTAACTTTTGTCTCCTGTTCTACTTGGCCATTAGCTTCTGATTGTTAGAGCATATTTCAGGTCACCTTTTTTCCACCTGCTTTCTCTGGGGCCCATATCATGTAAACTCATGTCCTGGATCTTTCTTTAGGATTACTTGTGTAATTTTGTGATCCCATTATGCTATCAGTAAATTGGACATAATATGAATCACTTCTTTAGTTAAATAGAAGGATAACATTTGATAATACATGGGTATTACTTTTTAAATCACAAAATGTTGTACACAGCTACATAATCATTATTCTGGTTTTCCTTTTTGTTAGATTTGATTAGGGTCAACTATTTATTTTATGTACAATAGAGTCTCTTCCACCCCAGTACTCTGCATAGTGAAGGGCGGAACACACATGTTATGGTATTACACTGTCTCCCAACAGTACAGAGAGCTGTATTGGATACACGGAGGCACATAATTCTGGTGTAGGTTCATCCAGAGAGAGTCTTCCCTCTTGTTTAGCTCTATCCTTCTGAGAAATTTTAGCAGAAGGCTTTCTAAGCATTAAAATGGAGGTTTCCTTTTATTGTGGTTGTCAGTCAATTTGGAATTCTTGTATAGCTTCACATGTCAAGGCTGGGCAGCTTTCTAGGGGAACAATGGACAAAGAAGGAATTTCCAGACAGAGCATGACATATGCAAAAGCAAAGAAGCTTCGCATGGTGGAATGGAAAGTGTAAGAAAGCTTGGAATGTTTGCAGTGCTGGATAGTGATATTGGTCATGGCTGGAGCTGAAATGGGAAAAGTTAATATATGTTGATGGGACTGTAAGTATCAAAAAGATCAAACAAATAGATTATTCTAATATATTTCAGGGTTTCAAAAAAGTTTCATGTGCTAAGTCTTTCAGACGTAATTCATTTTTATTATAATTAAAACTTGAGTATTCAAGGGATAGATATGTATTATATAATTTAGCAAGATAAGCTTATGACTAATATCTCTGCTATCCCAAAAGTATGTCAGGCAGGCATTAGGCTTAATGGCTGAAGTGCCTGGGTCCCTTATTGACTTATCTGGGTTCAACACCCAACTGGGCTGCCTTTTCCAGTTTCCTGTTTATGTAGATGTGGAAGGCAGTGATTAGGGTTTAGGATGTTGAGTCTCTCCCACCCATGTGGGAGACCTGGATTTCATTCTTGGCTCTTGACTTCAAGCACCAGGCAGAACATTTCAGAAACTTGGAGAATGAATCATTGGATCAACACTTTCTGTCTTTCCTTTTCCACTTCTCAAATAACATTTTAAAACAGTTTAATTTTTTAAAGTACGTAGTAGAAAGCACATAGGTTGAACTGTAATGAATAATAGTAGAAGTATGACAGGAGTGAGCTTGTTTAGCAGTTTCACTTAGCATGGCCATGAGGCACAGTGGCCGCATTCTCCTGATGCTGCCTATTGGAATTGCATCATTAATGGATGCTCATTGATCGCATTATTGCTTCAGGGGCAGGGGGGATGGTTTGAATGTTCCTTTGTAAATATTTAATTGTGGGGATGATGACTTTTACTGATCATCTGTTCTCAGTCTTTCCTATGTAACCCATCCACTGAATGGTTGCATCGTCAATGCATTACATAAACCACTCATTACCTTAGTACTTAGTGTGCGTCTGTTGCTTGCTTGCCTGTCTTGGGTCATGTTGCAATGCTTGAGGAGATCTTTTCCTTTTCCTTATTAAATTAGTTTGGCTGACCACTCTAATATCTCTGAAAGAGCAGATGTTTTCAACCTCAATGAGCAATAACATATTTTGTTGCTTTTCTCTTCTCTGAGCCATATGGAACAGCTTTGTGACACCTTTTCTAAAATGCCATTCTCATTGCTCCTTTTTTTCACAGCAATAACTACTTCTTTGGTTGGATGTTTGTCTAATGAAGGTATTATTGTATAAATAGTATATATTGTGTGTATCATGCTGAAACTGTGAAGTATGAACATGTAAAAGCTGTAAGCAGTATCTTGTAAAAGAAGTTTGCAAAGCTAGTTTGCACATTGCGTCATGGTCAAATACAATGTCAGGGAAAGATTAGGAAGTACACTTTTAAAAATTTCCTTAAAAAGCAAACAAAAAAGAATGTTATTTGCCTCATGAGAAAGTTGAACTAACACTTTCAGTTTTGTGGTAAAGCTGTATTTGTATTCTCAGAAACAAATATTTAAGAATTCAATATGGGACATAAAATGTAACTGGAAATTAAATTAAATAGCTGCTTTAACTTTTATATTAGTGAGTTCTCAGCATGTGAAAAATGTTCATTTTTTCCTTTTTTAAAAGTATACTTAATGGACTTTCTTGTTGCAGACTTGTATTTAAGTTTCATTCTGATGTGGAAACTAGTTTTTTAATAGAGTTATATCTCATGTCTTTGTCACATACAAAGACAAGAAAGTAGGGCTAGCATAAGGAATGTTAGATTTTGTTTGGAGTTTTCTAAACCACTCTTGTTTTCTGAGTTATTCTGAAAAAATGTTGGTTTTACAACTTTAAATGTATTTGACCGTAAATACCTTGATTTGTGTAGTAGTCTCCTCTCTGTCAAAATAGCTGAAACTTTTCCCAAATTAGAGCAGAACAAAAGCAGGATTTAAAAAGAAAATAAAAACAAATTAAAACAGGGCAGGGCATTCTGGCTGAGGATCAGATCAAAGTTAACATGATTCAAGATGCTGAATGCTTCTCTCACATTTGGCCAATGGAGATTTCTGCAGTTATCGTATAGTAAATGGAAGGGAGAACTTTTATTGCTAGAAAAATTAACAACAACAACAACCACCACACCAACAAAAAAACGCAACTCTCCTGTGGCACATTTCAGAAAAGGGTTCTTTGTCCACTTGAAAAGCCTGTGTGTGTTTGCAGTTTGCTCTGTATTATTATTTTTTTAAAAGAAAAAAACCCCAACAAGTTGGCAGTTGGTTGTACAGCTTCCCCTTTGTGGTGGAAATGCTGGGATGTTGTGGGAGAAAACCACTGCCCATCTTAACACAGATGCTAATTGTGTTCTGTAATTCTTCTTGGTTGCCATTGCGATGTTCTTTGCTGCTTTTATTTGTTGTTCCTCCAGGACAGAAGTGATTACTAATTACTATCATGCTGCACTGAAAAAGTAGGCCATTTGGTTTCCCTTTCTTTGCTTTCTTTTCTTTTCTCTTCAGAGAGGGTAGTGAAAGGAGGGCTGGAGGTTTGGGGACTGCTGCTCATCCCTACATGCCTGGGCTGCTTCTCTAATTTGCATGGGTACCTTGGGCTTTGTCCTGTGGGGCTGGGGCAGTTTGACCTTCTCTTCAGTTTAGTGACCCTTGTCATCTTGCTGTTCATTGCTGATGCCTGTTTAATGCTAATTAGGTCTTCAACCAGTTGCTGTTTCCAGCCTTGTGTTTTAGCAAGCTGGGGCTACTCTCTAAAGACCACATTGGTGGTCTCAAACTGAACTAGTATGATTGGAGAACCTTATATCGAAAGACAGACAAGCCTGTTAACTTTTAGAAATATGTGACAATCACATCATTATCATAAATAAACACACAAAGACCTGAAATTTCTTTAACGTAATGGTTCTTAATGATGGTCTGTTGCTACTTTAGTACTGAACTTGAGGATTCATAAAAAGGGATCTCAAATGTGAAGACTGAATAAAGAAATGGAGGAAATGCTATAAAACAGAAGACAGGTTAAATGGTACAAAGTTTAGGAAATATTTATATTTTGGTTGCCTAATGGCTGATTAACCTGATTGAGAAAAAGGGAAAAACCCCATAGATAACATACAGGTGCATATAGGATGTGCAGCTGACCTTGACAAATACAGGGATAAATGGAAGAATTTATTACTGGCTCTACCGGATAGACGTTTTAGCTGCATTTTAACTGAGAGCTTTGCTAGCCTTTGTGGCGCTAGGCAAATGCAAGGATCCAGAATGCTTTGCAGCCCTGTTTGACCAACGTTGCCTTCCATCATTCTAATCATGCATAAATGTTAACTGAAGCAAGTACAAGTCAAAGACCTCACCACTGATCTGTTCAGTGAGCTGGTTACAAAGTCATACTTGGAAACACAGCTTATGTATCATGGTTGGACATAGTCACTACAGCATAGTTGGTGACAAGAGGATGACATTTGTCCCTGTGGATGTTGATATTCTGCATTCTTCCTAGCCTAAGTACAATTGAGTGACTGTTTGTGGCCTTAGGATTCAAGAAATTTATAGTACACAGTACTTTTCAACTACTCTTAACTAGTCCTTTTTGTTCATATTTTGATCATGTGACATTTATTGCAATCAAATTAATAAAAATATTAAATATTCCTTTCTGCACAGAAAGAATATGTGGAGTTAATTAGGAGATGAGGTGTGGAGTACCATTATTCGGTTTTTCATGAGCTTAGTAAAGTTCACCTGTAGAATTCTGTTAGTGAATTTTTTTATAGATTCCTGATTATTTATTCCTAAGTGTTGTTTTAAGTGTGACACTGGGACTTATGATATGAACTCAGTTATAATCTGGCTGGAAGAATGTTCTTAAAGTAGCACCAATTTAATGGGAAAAGAGCTCACTACCAGGTTGTCATTTTGTGAATACTTAATCTTACTGGTTTACTCCATCATTTAAAGTTGCCCCAAGGATGTGGTTTTTGTCCTCGAATATAAGGTTTGACACCAGGTGAAGTGATGGAGAGGCAATGGGGCAGGCTGGGGAGAGTGGTAAGATAGCAATAAACCTATTATTTTGGACTGCTTACACTTGTTTTAAGTCATGATTTGTGTCATTGCTAAAGCTGGTATCCCACCTTCCTCTGTCTATAGCAGAACTATGATGAATGGGAAAATGCTTATAACAATGTTCAACAAGTCTGAGAGTTCTGTTTACAGCCGTGTTTTCCATTTTTTTTGTGTGTGTGCTTATAAGCACAAATATTTAGAGTGACCTGTCTACATTGGGGTCATCTTTCCTTTAATGTCTAAAAAAATTTTAGCTGATATATAGGATAGAATTCAAAAAGATATGTACAAAAAGAATGTGTACACATATACCTATGTTGTATAGGTTTTGTATAACACTCACCTACAAAATATGGAAAGAAAAATGAGACACAAGTGGCAACTCCAGCATATTTCTTCCATATCCCTAATTAATTATTCCAGCTCTGATTTTTTGGAGTGTGGAACCCACTTTTCAAGGCATTGGGATTGTGTGCTGGAGAACACAGGCAATGTTGTCCGGTGACTTGTGCTTTAGAGAGAGAAAAGGGCCAATGCAGGTAACTTTGTGTCATGTGTGTCTCATAGATGAAGTTTTAGCTTAATAGCATTGATGTTTTCTTTATCCTGTTTGAAGTTATAAAAGGGGCACAATACCCACTGTACCTGTAGATACTGTATCTGTGCCGGGTTTTCCTGTTTTACCAACAGCAAAGCAGAGGTTGAGAATACTCAAAGGAATCAAATTTAGCCTTTCTCTTTCTCATTCACCCGAAGGCAGCCTCCAGCACTAAATACAAGGTGACTTTTAACTTGCATTCTGAAGTCTGAAAGAGGATAGGAAACATGGGGTGACTGTTTTGGCAGAGCAATTCTGTTCTTCATCTTTGGGTTTGGGTTTTTAATTTCCCAGCATATTTTCAGCTGCAGTTAACAGCATATTAATTTCCTTAGAGGAGAACACTGGCTGTATTATAAAATCTGTTCTGAAGCTTTTCAAGCTTCATTGGTTTCCACTTTGCTTTTGATTTTGTTTGTTTTTGTTTGTTTTGGTCACTTTGGAGCTTTTAGAAAATAGCATATCGTACAATACTGCATCTTTTTAAAAATCAGTTTAATTTTGAGGATAATAAGAGGACATATTTGAAGGATATTTCTTGGCATGGAAGAGACTTGCCCCCTGTGTAATCCTACTTTTGCTTCTCCTCAGGATGAAGTAGTAGGATGGGTTCTCTGGCATCCATGTCAGTAGGAAGTCATGTTTACTTCGCAAGCCCCCTTTGGGACATGAAGCTATTGTGAATCTCCTGAGCACTAAAATACTAGATGAAAATGCCTTATAGGGAAACTCCATTTTTTTTGGCTTTTATTTTACTCAATTTGGAAAAGGAAATTTGGAAGGTATTTTCCTATCTAATTTTTAGTCTTGAACTTTTCTTCTTCTTTTAAAATATTTGTTTATTAGAAATTAAGTTAGAAGGAGAGAAAGTAAGAGTGAGAGAAGGAAATAAAATCTTGCATTTTCTGCCTCACTCCCCCGATGGCCACAACAGCCAGGGCTGGCCAGGAGATAGTCACACCGTGGCAGGGGCCCATCACATGGGTCTGCTTCTTTTGCTTTCCTCTTGCAAAATGCAGTAACTGAATCCCAAGTACAGTAATGGGGGCTCAAAGCAGTGCCTGTATGGAATTCCGCATTGCAGGCAGAGGCCCAAACCACTGTGTCACAATTCTAGATTCCCAACTTTGTTATTTTCATTTTCTCTCATTTAAATTTTTAATGCAAAAATTAAACAACCTCCCTCCAAAAAAAAAAAAAAGAAAAAAAAAGAAAAAACCACTGCTCAAGAAAATAGTGAACACAGGTCAAAACTTGTAAGAGCATATTCAGCCCGTGGGAGGGTGGGAGAGATTGCTGCTGCCTCTGGACTAATTGGATAAAACACAGTGTGAACTGAAGGAATCTTTCATATAGTTTTTTTTCCCCAGATTAATTTATTTTTATTGGAAAGGCAGATTTAGGTTTTGGCCCATCCTCTCCTGCCCTCCCAGGACACAAGTAGGTTGCTGGGTAGGAAGTGGAGCAGCTAGTGCACAAACTGGCACCTGTATGGGATCCTGACACATGCAAGGCAAGGATTTAGCCACTAGGACGTTGTACTGGGCCCTTCAATAGTTTTGACTGTTATACAATTTCATTCATTTATTAAGAAAACTATTGCTTACCCTTACCAGTATTATTCTCAGCAGTACAGTTTGCCTAGTTATGGAAACTGGGAAAATGATTATCAATGTTTCTAATAAATTATAAACTGTAGAAAGCTTTGTTAGTTTCTTAACGAATAAAGTTACCAAAGATACTATTTTCACAATTTCTGTTTCTCCTCCTCCCAGTCATTCAGATAGGTCACATTTGTTTTTGATATGCAAATTTAAGTTTTTTTTATGAGAAATGCTTTGATTATATATATATATGTGTGTGTGTGTGTGTCTGTATACATAGGTGTTTATATATCTGTGTGTATAACCATGGTCTCTGTCTATCCATGGTTTCTTAGGAAACATGATGAAATAAGACTTCACCCGTCAGGGTAGGAGCAAAAGGAGTGGCCTGTGAACACATTGATTATGAAGTCTCAAATCCATTAAAGAAAATAATGCTATTGTAGATTAAAATGACAATATCACCATCAAACCTATATCTAGAATTCAAGATTTTAGACACTAGAATTCAAGAGCTAATCTGTGATCATTAGTGTATTTGGTTGATTTTGGCAGAATTTGGTCAAATATCTTACAAAGTGAAAGGTGTTAAAATCTGAGTGAGGCAAGACGACCTTGTATTGTCTCCTGTTCTGGTTTTTAGTGTTTTTCCTTTTCCAGGTTTCTGGTCACAGCAGCGCCTGTTGCCTCTCTTCTAACCACCTGACTTATTTTACTAATCTTGGTTTTCAGGATTGCCTTGTGTTCAATTTACTGAGATTTTCCTTACATCAAGAAGTAATAGGTCATCCAATATGTGTGTGCATGTGTGCAAAGCGTTAGGGGAAACAAAAAGTCTTGCCTTCCAGATTCCTTCTTCAAGGGGATTTTAATCTAGTTGACAAATTGTGATGTACAAACCTGGAAAGATAAGTAGTTCCCTCTTCATTTTCAATTTCAATAACAGTGGAAGGCAATAATGGAAAGGTGTCGCAGGTATAGTAGATTATAGATTGCCAAATGCATTATAATGGCTCTCATGGTTCAGAAGTGGAGATTATTTGATTCTTTTCATTGCAATCATTTTGTTCACATTGACAGAGAGATCAGTGCTGTGAGATTAATCTCCTCCAACTTGGACTTGGAAAATTATTTTCTCCAGCTGGTACTTATGATAGCCAGATAGGCATGTGATTAAATTTAGGGTAAAAAGCATATTTGCCATTGTTTTGAGATAACTGATGAGTTGGTATTTGAAGATCTCTTTGCAGACTTTCCATTTCCTGGGAATTCCTTGATTGTAATTTTACTTGCCGTATGTCTCCATTGTATTTCCAGCAGCGATCTGAACCTTTTGTCTCCTAAGTTGTCACAGCCCTTAAGAGTGATGGGAAATTTAGCAAAGTTTCTTTCTTCTTCTTCTTCTTCCTCTTCTTCTTCTTTCTTCTTTTAATGTAAGAACAGTTTTATTCTTCAGTTATGTTGCAGTTGCTTTCATTTAAAAGACATTGTTATCTTAATTTCGCTTCATGCAGTAATATTTATTATCTCACAGTGTGGATAACCAATTCTGGACTCCTTTTTTTTTTTTAAAAAAAATGAACTACAATAAATATTTTTCTCTTAGGAGTAACACCAGGATTATATGAGAATTGATGAGAAATAATGCTTAGCATTTAAAATTCAGGTAATCAAGCATGTTGTATAAAACTCATAAAAGTGCAGTTTCTGTTTATTCTTAACACAGTTTTGATAATTTCATGAGCTCTGTCAGGCTGCTTCTTTCTAATAGATGTTATCTTTTGGTTGTTGGTGAGTTTGTACATTTTAATTATTGGTTAACGTAGCTTTGATGTATACAGAGGTCATTGCATGATACACACAGAGGCAAACAATTATCATTTCCAGCATTTCATGTATTCTTTCCTGCAGGGTCATTGGTTTTCTTTTCTGAGCTGAATTTCATTTTGTTTCTAGAAGTGTCTTTGCTGTTTTAACCATTTCTGAATTGGATATTATTAAAAGGTTGTTTGTAACTTTGCTTAAACTTTATTCTTAAAGAGTTCTATTAATAAGGAATCTATTTATATGTAAATGACTTTACAGTTTCCCCTGCAGTATTAATGTTTGCTGAACTTTTTCAAATATTAAGTCAGAATTCTAGAAGTCCTCTAATAATTATCTCTGACCTAATTCATTTTTAACACATCAGGAAGGATTTGTGTTCCTATCATTCTCTTAGCTGTTTAAAAACAGATGGTGGAATTTAAACTCCTTTAGGCCAGCAACGAGTTTCTTCACTGTATGCTGATAATTTTTGTCCCATTTTAAGAAAGTAATAATATGGCTTGCAAAATATTTTGGTCTGAGAGAAAAATAGACTTTTCACTGTACCAACTTTTTTTTTTTTTTACGAAAAGCTTTATGTGACCAAAAAAAGTACAGTTTTCTACTATATTTAAAATGTGGCTTATATGACTTGGTAATAATTATATTGCAATTTTGAAACATCTTTTGGGTAAAGTTTGTTTTTAAGAATGTTGGGGTTCCGTTTCTGATTATAGTGTAGTTTGAATACAGATGTGACATAGAAGTGCCCTGATCCTTTACATCGATATATGCAGGATGATAAATAAAGGTTTTCCTCTAAATCAATGAAAGTATTCAACCTGGATATGTGACTACCAGGAACAGCTCCCACGGCTTCTCATGGGAACACAATTGTTGATATTTTCTGTGATCGCTGGTAACCCAGGGACTGGGGAAGGCTGTGCTGGGTTGCCTGGAAGGGACTGTCAGCGCTGGGGCTGTAAATCTCTCCCTCCTGCCCTGGTCAGTCCCTCCCACCATCAGTACTTTTGCATTGGCCTTCTTACCCTCATTATAATTGGTTTAGCTCCAGTCTTCTGTCATGATGAGAAAATGATTTGTTGCTTAGTCGGTTTACCTTTCTCTCCTGCATAGCCTGCCCAGACATTTTCCACATTCAGGCATTGCTGTCCTCATCTGTTCCAGCTGGCATGTGCCCATCTCAGGAGAGACTGTCTTATAATTACGTCCACACCGTCTCCTGCACTCACTGTAAGCCCTTACCCGCTCCTGGGTTCTTGGACTAATCTCTGTCTCCTCTTTCCAGTCTGCTGTATTCAGTCCCTCCCTCCCCACCCCTCAGCTCTGCTCTCTTTACACATGCAGAACCAAGAAGTTTCTGAACTGTTTTCAAGGAAGGCCTGCTTCTGATTTTTTGTCTGTCACCAGATGTTCCGGATGCAGTTTGTTTGCTTTGCTGAGGTGATAAAGTGCCTCCTTTTGCCAAATGGCTTCTTCAAATCTCCAGATTTGCTCCTGTCATCTCTTTGAAACCAGCTACTGAAACATGGGATAGACAAGGTCCAACGGGTTTTTAAATCTTCTGGATGGCAGGTGTAGGAGGTGAGGATTTGCCAAGCAATCAGGAGCATCTAAAACAGTGTCAGGGCAAAGAAGAATGCAATGTGTGGGCGCTAAGTGAGCCTCTGCCAAATCCCAAAGACTATGCAAAAAGTGGGGAGAAAGAGTCGGTTGAAATCTGATGTCAGGGTTGCAGAACATTTGACTTAGAAAATAAGCAGACACAAGGACTCTGTAAATATGTGAAATTATGATGAATTAGCAACACAGACCATAGGCAGATTCATTAAAACTTCATTTCCATTAGGAATGAATAACATCAATTCAAAAGGAAGTATGTTCCCTGATTTTAAATTACAGACATCCCTTAGTATCCACAGGTATTTCTTGGATGACCCCCATGTGGATGCCAAAATCTCTTACAGAAATTGATATAATGTTTACATATAACCTACATATATCTCCCATACAATGTAAGTCATGCCTTTATTACTTACACAGTGTAAATGCCTTATAAATATTTGCTGAACAGTATTGTTTAAGGAATAATGACAAGAAAGAATAGTCTGTATGTGTTCAGAACCGAAGTACTTGTTTTCCAATATTTCTGCTACACAGTTGATGAACTGTGTGGATGCAGAATTCGTGGAAAGGGATACTGCATGTGGAAAGAGTGAGTTTTTAAAGATTTTATTTATTTTTATTGGAAGTCAGATATACAGAGAGGAGGAGAGGAGAGGAAGATCTTCCAACCACTGATTCACTGCCTTTTCAGGCCATAAGCAGGGAGCTGGATGGGGAGCGGGGCTGCCAAGATTGTATCCGGAGCCCATAAGGGATCCCAGGGATTGCAAAAGGCAAGGACTTTAGCCACCAGGCTACCACACCAGGTCCAGAAAGAATCGCTTTTGCTAGGTTGTGCAAATAACTTTGGCTTCTGATCAGTTCTGGAAAAGTAGAGTAGTGAATAAAGCCAGGGAATCGAAAGCCACTTGTGCTGACTACTGTGCCTTTACCATATCTTCCCTCCTTTGAATGAACCTTGAATGTATTATAAGATCAGATGATATATTGATCAGATTGCTTAGGTCGGGATGCATAGAATTAACAGTTTATTAAACATTATGTATTCAGTCTGCTCCTCTGTGTTTTATTTTATTTGCTTTTTATGTGTATCCTATGAAGCAAGCAAGGCAAGCTTCAGTGATTACTTTTCTTCATTTTTCAGAGGAGGAAACTGTTCAGGAAAGTTGAGTAAGAGACCTGTGTTTGCCTTGAGGCTTTTAAGTTGGTTGAGATACTTCTTGCCCTTTTTGGAGCAGCTGGGTTTGATGCTTTCTTGCAGGTCACAGGCTCACATTCCTGCAAATAGGGAACCATAAGCAATGCCTCCGTTAGTAAGTGAATTTCTGCCACTGACTTTGGAGACCTGGATTAAGGCCCTTGCGCCTGAATTTGGCCATGGCTCAGTCCTGGCCACTTTGGGCTTTCGGAGTGTGAACCACCCTCTGCTCTCACTTTCCTCCCCTCACTGCCTCTCAGTACAATCAGTATGTAAAATGGAAGAAAGATTAGAAAACTTCCGAATGTCATGCTGTCATGGGCTAGGTCCTTGCTTTCCTATGCTAAGCTTTGACCAGTGGTTCTGTTGTCATAATTGTGGAGAATGAGTTGGGCATATAGGAGGTGGTTTTCTCTCCAGCTTAGTTTACTGTTGCTGTTAGAAAGCCTGACTCAGGGTTTTGGTTTCTCTAATGTCAACTTGTTTTACTTTGGCCAGAAGATGCCATATGATAGCATCTTTATTCCTCTTATTTGAATTCTGTTTAGAAGATGGGGGTGCTGGTTTTTCTGAGGAAAGTCAGATTCTTTGATCAGATTTGCTGTGTTTGAAGAAGACTACTTGTCTAATCTTTCTGCTTTTCCCTTCTAATATATTAGGTATCTTCGAACTGCTTATGGAGAATGAGTGTTACCAAAAAACTGTGGATTTAACAACTGTTTATGCCCAAGTAAACTTAGGCTTAACTTTCATTTTCCCAGACAACTTTTGAAGTCCTCTTGTGTTTGATCCAAAATGGACTTAACTGCTGGTGTGCTGCACACCTCTGAACCCCACTGTGAGAATGCTGTTGTATGAGCACTGCCAAGACTAGCTGCTCCTTTCCGAAGGTGCTCTTGTCAGTCCAGCCACATCAACCGGTCATCAGTCCTGGAAAGGGAAGCCTGATTAGGAATATTCATTTTATTTCATTAATAGGATTTATTTTATTTATTTGAAAGGCAGAGTCAGAGATAGCAAGACACAGAGAGATCTTTCATCAGCTGATGTGCTTGCCAAATGGCTGGCAAGGTCAGCACAAGACCAGGCTATAGCTTGGAACCAGAAACTCTATGCAGGGCTCATGTGGGTGGCATGGACCCACGCACTTGGGCCACCTTCAGCTGTCTTCCCAGGCACAGTGGCAGAGAGCTGATTGGAGGTGGACAGCTGGGACTTTAATTGGTGCTCTGATGCCAACTGCCTCACAACACTGGCTCCAGGAATATGTTTTAAACTTTAGTAGTATGGAAATAATCTTTCCTTATCTTAGGCACAGTCATAGAAAAAAATGACATTAAATTTTTTTAAGTCAGGTGTTTTTACTGTAGAGTGGTGGCTACCTTGCAGTGGACTTATGAATTCCTTTCCCTGCTAAGGAAGGCGCATACAGGAGGAGAAGCCATGCACTCCTTTTCTTATGTTACGGAGCATGGATGTTGCTTTTGCAGGCAGTAGGTCTGATTCTTAAATAGGACAGCATTTGTGTATCTTAATTATTCATGTCGAGACTTGTGCTGAAAATGTGCCTCATCTTTGGTCATTCTTTCCAAATGACTTTGCTTCTTATTAGTCACTGACTAGCCATTTCAATAAATGCTCTGTTTCCATACTATATGATTCCAGTTCTTGACCTGTCTTCCTGCATTGCAAGGCTATTATATTTTTCTCTGGTAAGCAGGTCATGACTGGCCTTACATCTGAATCCTGGTGTTGTTCCAAATCCAGTTTCATTGTTGTATTACGTTAGCCATTGCAGTAATCTCTTCTCTATTCTCTGCTATAGTGTTAATTTTTTTTACATATATGTGATAAATATATATGGTAATATATATTAGAGTTATGTTGCTCTCTTACTTAAAAATATTTGAGGAATGGATAATTTACCCTGGTGGTTAAGATACCCGTATTGCACATTTGATTCCTGGCTCTGTGTCCTGACTGAACCTTCCTACCCATGTGAATTCCAGGTGGCAGTGGTCCTGGTTCAGCTAGGTGACATCCAAACACCCACATGGGAGTCCTGGTTGAGACTGTAGCTCCCAGCTTCACAGCTGGCTCAGTGCTAGTCATTGTGGTCATTTGAGGGAACGAATCAGCAACTAGAAGCCCTATTTCAGTCTCTGTGTCTCAAATAAGTAAAAATTGCTGGTACAGTATATAGACTGGAGATTTTGTCACCTAGACGCTGAACTAAAATATTGCAAAGCAGCAAAGCCTAGGCCAGCTTTTCTTTTATCATAGTCAATGTACCAAGAGCATCAGTGTCCTTGAGGACTTATTTATCATGAAGATTCTCAGGCTTCACCTAGTCCAGATGAATCAGAAATCTGCTTCATGAAGCTGTCTGATTTTGTAGCTTAGTGCAGTTTGAGTACTGCTGCTACAGGAACTGGGACAAAGTCCATACCTCCTTTAAGGTGTGGAGGGCCTCTAATTGCCATATGCTTCCACAGCCACTGCCCTAAGCTGCTTCATTATCCTCTGACCCTAATTGTGCTGGTGTAAGTCTCTTATCATTTTCAAAGTATGGCATACTTCCATGCCCTGTGCCTTGCTAGGCTATTCTATTGCACACCATTCTTTCCTACTTGCCAGTCTTGTGCATTCCCACAGAAACAGGAGGCAGCAACAAGCAGTGGATAGTGTAGGGACAGAATTGAGATAAACACTGTCCTTTGTCATTTTCCAGGTGTGTGCTCAGCAGCTGTGTTTGTCTTATGTTAAAGTGAGAATAGTAATAAAGTAGAATCATTGCCACGACTGAATGAGATGCTCCTATAAAGTGCCCATCATATTTATCAGAGACAGTTCCATTGTATAATTCTTCTTGAGGTGAAATTCAAATAACATAAAATTATTCATTGTAGGATTTCTAACTTTGTGGCTTTTAGGACATGCATGATGTTGAGAGATCTTTGATTTTCCTCAGATCATGAATGCCCCAACACCTCCTAAGGAGATTCTGAACCCGCACATCACTTGCTTTTGCTCCATCCAATATTATTTTATTGTTTTTTTCATGATAGAAATTGGGGAGACAAATATTCTCATCTTCATTTTGAGTTTCCTAAGTGTATCCAGTATTTGCCACATAGCATGTTTATGATTCAAGTTTTAAAGTGAAATGTGCTGAAGATCTAAATTAGGCCATAAATGTAATTCGATTTTGCCAAATGAAATTAGTAGTATATATATTCCACAGACATTATAACTCCCTTTGAGATCTTTTTAATGTGTGCTCCATTTTTTTGTTCCTCAGGGTGCTTTTTGATAGAATAAATATATACATTCATATACACCACAATGTTTAATTACACAAGAGCAGTATTGTTCTGAGTCCTTTCTGGCTGGTGATCCCTACATAAGTGTTTATACAAATGAAATGGTGGTGGTACAAGAAATAGGGCTTTTTTTTTTTTTTGACTTTTTTTAACCTTCTGGGATTTGAGTTCTTAAGACTTAAGGATAATAATTAAGATTTGTAAAGAACAATTGTGTGTATGTGTTCGCTGTCATTTATATGCCTCATTTTCTATTAATATTAAGGAAATGATAGACTGCATCTTTTTTTGAAAGTTAAAATACATATTTTGATTTTGAATTTATGTAAAGATTGACCTTGAAACTAATACATTGTAAAAAGCATGATTCAGTTAGTGCCTGTTGCATTTCCCGATGACATGATGATAATGCGATTTTTGCCTAATATTTTATTTGCAGATGAACATGACTTCATTCTAAAAGACTAAATTAGTGCAATTCTTGCAGGTGACACTTGATTTAATTTTAAAGATATGTGTGTGATAAGAAGCGAAAGCATGAGGATTTGAAGAATTTTTCAGTGCCTTCTCTGGCTAGTTAGAAATGTCTTACAAGTTAGTAATATGGTGTGGGGGTGGGGAAGGGAGTTTTCTCAAGTTGGAACACTGGAGCTCATTAGCATCTTTCAAACCCTAATGTGGTTTTCCTTCAGATAGATTTATTACACTGTCTTTCTCCCCAGTTCACTGCAGTGTGTGAAGGCTCAGTTGGAACAAACAAAGGAGATATATAACCTCTGAACCAATTAGCATAGCTTACAATGTTCTTAATAAGCTTATCTACTGTATGGGAGACTTGGGAAAATGACTTAACTTTTGTGCTTCCTTGATTTGTAGAGAACTTTTTCAATTTCAGCTGCTTTGTTTCCACAATGTAAATCTCACATATTTGGTTTTCAGCTTTCTGATGGAAAACTTTCTTTACAATTTGATGGCTCCAGGGGGCTGCAGTCATTCACTTTTGCTTGTGCACTTGTTTGCACAGGCTCTGTTGATGCATGAGAAAGGGTCCCAAGTAACTTGGTGCAGGGACATGCAGAGGCCTGCAATTTGTTTAGCTAGGACTGACTCCTGGGCTGCAGCCCTTCTTTGGAGCCCCTCCCCTCATCTTTGTCTTCTCTCTTGTTTTACTACTTGCCACTGACATTTGGTTCATTTTTTGTTCTTGCAAGCTACAAATAATGTACATTTCCTGAGTTTCCTATATTTGCCAACTCAATGAATGCCAGGTTTGTGATGGGGGAAATAAATTGTAGGACATGGTTTGTAACATTTTATAGAGCAGGCTAAACCCTGCCTTGCATATCTAGACAATTTTGATTCTACAGATGAGGGAAGGGCTGACATCTTGTGAGTTTTGCTCTTTTATATCTTATGACAGTCTCTTATGCTTTGATTTTGTGTTAGGTCAAATGAAATATTAGTATTACTATTTTATAACCCTTGCCTATACTCTTTATGACACAGTTCTACTTATTACTTGTTGAATTCTATATTTATTGGAGGATTACTCTTGTGATTATAAAGAAACTCCAAAGTGTGTCATTGTAAAAATTAAAGAAAATATAAGAAAAGGGAGAAGAGGGAGAGTGGCCATGTGGGAAGGAAGGAAGGTAGGGTGGGAGACATACTCTTAAGACTGTGTATAAGAAGAGCATAAAGTCTGTTCCCTTGATAATAAATAAAAAAGTAAAATAATACTTAAAATAATACTTAAGTTCGTAGAATGTATTCCAAATTTGAGAATGTGAGCTGAACCATCTCCTGAGAAGATATTTTTAAGAGGTTAGCATCAAGCCAAGAAGACATTCCCTAGTTTTCACTAGCATTAGGGATGTTCCTTTAGCGTTCTAAGTTTCAGTTCATCCGTCTGAAGGGAAGAGGCAGGAATCATGAGACCCTCGTGCCTGTTTGCATGGAGGCAGTGGTAATAGTCTCTGCCTTATTGTAAGTATTCCAGAGAAGTGATGCTGATGGAAAACTTGTGGAAAAATACCAAAGACCCCAGAGATGCAATGCAACACATAATATTTTATTCATGCACGAACCAGAAGAGGTTGAGGAGAGTAAATGATAACGTATGTTCATTTTCCATGTTATTTCTACACAGCCCGTAGTCCTAGATACAGCCTTGTATGTGCCGAATTCAAAAAGTACATGCAAATATGGAGCTAAACGTTCAGTTTGGTACAGACTTTTTAAAAAATCCATATATATGAGAAAGTCTTTATAAAGTTCATGTAAATGCAGATTGTTAAAAACTGCAGAGAATTGAAAATGTTTTTACATAAAAATAAACTTACTGTTTTAAAAATTCAAACGACAGAAGAACGTGCTCCTCCTCCTCCTGTGATTCACTTGCAGAATATTTCCAATAGCCGGGCTGAGCCTGGGCGGAAAGCTAGGAGCCAGGAACTCAATTTGTACTTTCCAGGTGGGAGGCAGGAACCCGGTCCCTTGAGTCATCACCTCCTGCCTTTCCGGGTTTGCATTAGCAGGAAGTTGGCCTCAGGAGCCAAACATTGATTGGTATCTAAACCCAAGCATTCTAATGTTCTCATGTGGAATGCAGCCTTCTTAATTGGTGTCAACTACTAGGCCAAATCCCTTTGCTAAACTCTTAATTCCATTTTTCCATGATGTTTTCTAACTGCTTTTGTGCGTTACTGAGGAATAACATGTGTTGCCAATATGGAAGTATTAAGCATTGATTGGATTCCAAAGGCTGCTACCACCTGAATAGCATGAAGGCCTTTATAAAGGACGCTTCACAGAGTGTCGGCCCAACATGCCCAGCTGTCTTCCTGCGAGGAGCCGGCTTTTTCTCCCCTTCCGTGGTGAGGTACCATGCTGATGCCTTGCTCTTGGGTCTGCTAGCTCCAAAACTGTGAGAAAGTATGTTTTTGGTTTTTGTAGATGGTGCTTGTTGTGGCAGCAAAAAAGTTAAATCTATAGTCAGAGAACATGATTCAGTGACTTACGCTGCTTTACTTTGGGTTATGTTGTTGGTTCAGGTTCTTGTGTGATTGGCAATTTTAACTGTACAGAGGTATGAAGACTTGGGAGAATCCCCATTGTGGGCTGAACTCCAGCGGTATGGAAAAGCACAGTGTGTGTAGACTGTATTCGGTGTGTCTGAGACCACTGGCAGAGGCTTGTTGCGGCTGTTGAGTGCTTAGATTGTAATACCATAGAGTGGACTTGGTGTTGGGAGGGGGGTATTGTTTGCAGCCAAAACAACCTGGCCAGATTCTTGGCAACCCTGTTTGTCACTGAAAGCTTTGAGGACTATGGAGGGGGCGGGGGGGGTGGGGAGGAGAAGAAGAGTTGGTTACTAAGGTATCTAGAAACAAGCCTGAAGAATGATATTTCTTACTGGAAAAAAAGTAAGTTTTATAATAGCCTGGTACACCAGCTGAAGGCTCTCACGGTAAATTGAGCCTTTTGTCTGGTTCACTAGTGCAAAATTGTCAGCAAGAGCTTGTAGCATTTATCCCCAAATACATAATGAATGATTATTTCAGGCCTTTTACATATATTTTAACTTAACGGACTTCTTTACCTTTTGGTGAAAAGAGTTGATAAAAAATAACTTCCACTTCTTTAAGCTGTTTGGAGTAGTCGTAAAAATAACTTTGTTAAGGGTGGTTTGGTTAGAGAAAGACTTCTGCTTACCGCTTGGCATGTTTAATAAGGTTGTTTTCAGCGAGCGATGTTAAATTATGTATCCTTTGCTGAATATAGGGTTATGTGTAATCCTGCATGTCTTTAAAAGTTAGTATTTTTAAGGAGAAATGATATTTTTAATCTTTGCTGGATATTGAGTATTAAAAATAATTGGCAGAAAATTTTAGAGAATACGTTTTGCTGATAAGAAAGTCACTTCATTTTGTGAGGGTAGGTATAAATCTTATGTATTTAAGTATGTATTAAATGCTTTATATTTTTTATGATAGGACCATGTCAATGCAGTATATTTGAATAATGCAGTATTTGAAAACTCTGTTAAGCAGGAATATGTTTAACTGGGTTATCAGATTTGTTACCCAGAAATAGAAAATTGCCTTAATGGGTGTTGTCTGGCTGCCTCTTAGATGATTCCTTACCAGTGAGTGTTGGGAGAATATCATGGGTAGCCCAAGTGCTCAAAGTGGAAGGATTCCTTGTGTCTTCTCAGGCCGACCCTGTTAGTGTGGCTAGTGTTATCCTGGAGATGTAGCCTTGAGCATTTGTATCGGTAGGCCAAGCGTTCGCATTCCTTAAGAGGATTCAGCTGATCCAAGCTATGGCTTAAGTGAGGAGAGAATTTCCATGAGGCCAGTGAGGGCTGATTCCAGCGTTGCCTTCAGTGGACTTGACTGAGCTGCAAGAGAGGTTTTGAATGCACTTGCCGTAAAGAAGTATTAAAAGTTTAATAATAACTGTTCTACTCCTCAATTGTTAATATATGGCTTGTTAGAATTATAAAGCCTGTTTGGATTATCCTAAAATTCACGAAGTTCAGTAAAATCTCATGTGAATACTATAAACTGCTATATAAATGCCTGGAGACAGCTGAATAATACCCTATAACCATTTTAGAGTTTATAGCAGTTGGTTATGAATAAACTAAAATTGAGATGTCAATGAAGTAGTTAAGATTTGGCTAAGAACTGTCATTTTCTAACACATTGGTCATTCAGTAGCAGGTTAGTTAACTT
Source organism: Ochotona curzoniae (assembly GCF_017591425.1). Taxonomy (NCBI): domain Eukaryota; kingdom Metazoa; phylum Chordata; class Mammalia; order Lagomorpha; family Ochotonidae; genus Ochotona; species Ochotona curzoniae. The sequence continues at coordinate 19,035,162 of NW_024464920.1, read as the reverse complement.
CATGATGTTGTAAGTTTCCATTTTTCTTCCTGTTGATTTTGTATTGTGGCTTTTAACTTAATGGCATGAAATTCTGCCATCTCTACTTTCAGATCAAAGGTGGACTCCCAGTGAAACTGTTAAATTTATCTTAACAATAAGATGCTGGACTCTGCATGGTCCATGCCCACAATGGTGGAATTATGACTGTTTATGATCTATACTATTGTAATAATATAGAGGAAATCAATATGGAGGAGAGGACTTGGGGAGGCAATAAGGGAAATCCCAGAGCCTATAGACCTGTGTCATGAAGTAATAAGAAATTTGCTAGTTATCCTGAGATGATCATTACCTGGTATGTGTGTGAATCAAAACATCACATTACCCCCTGTAACTATACCTTGAAACTATGTAAAAAGATGTGTCAATAAATTAAAAAACTGGAATCTGAGTGGGATATTAGTACAAGTTACTTATCAGCTACCAGTTAGGATCCTAGTCAAGTGACTCAGCACAAAAAAGTCTGTCTTGCCTGTACCTTAAAGATATAAAAGCCACTACCTCATAGTTTTGTGCAGTTTTGTTGGTTGCATTATGAGTAGGTTTAATTGGGTCAGATTAAGACCTGTAGCAAAATTATTTAAGATGCCTACTTAACACACATATATGTTTGTTACTTAATACTATGATTTGCTCCAAGAGACGAGTTGAAATAGTTCACAGTTGCCCCCCAATGTCAACTATATACTCAATTCTGTTCATTGTACAGTATGTTCAGTGTGTTGAGATTCTGCCTTGTTTTGTGACACATGTATTGTCATTTTTTAATAACATTATAGATGTTCTGCAGATGACTCTTGTAAGTTTTTATGTGTTACTTTGGAAAATAATTTGAAATATTTCTGGTAGAACTTGGCACTGGTGTGAGACAATGTGGTGTTAATTTTAATTATAATAAATGGGGGGGCTCTCTTCTCATTCATTGTTTTATTTGTGAAGATAATCATTGTACTTCTATAGTGTAATGGATACTGCCATCATTCTTAGATATGTTGCTGGAAAGTATGCCTCCTTGTTAATGTGGGTATGTTGACTGAGTTTCTCATAGAATAACTATGAAACGCTTCTCCTGTGGTTTTTCTCATATGTGATGTCTTAAGAGGTATTTAAGTTTTGATTTCTGTGTGAAATAAAGTACAGGTAGGAAAAGTCCTATCCAACACGTTGAGGAAAAGACTCAGGTTTTTCTCTGTGAACTCTGTGATAAATCAGTACCTAAGATGATAGGTTGTAGTTTATCAGTCTTGGAATTATCCCAGTGGCTTGCTGGCTTATACATTATTCAGTGCATGTGTTTGGAGGGTTTTATGTAGAGAGAGCCAGCAAAACATTAAGTCATTTTAGGCTCATGTGAGAAGATTGGCTCATGCAATTTATGTAAAATGCTGTAAACTTGTAATTCCTAGGAACTATGGAAAATGTTCTCTGAAATTTGTTTGTAGAGCATTTTTTCTGTGTTAAAGTGTTGTTCTAAATATAACACATCCAATTTTGCCTTTTACAGATATAAAGTCTTGCTCTTCAGAGAAATTGTGTCTAACAAACATCCAGAGGTAAAAGAAAATATGCATCTGAAGCAAATTCAGGCAGTGAAGACATTTGCAGGAAAAATCTTGCTTTCAAGATCAGTGACCTCTAGTTGATGCATTCAGAAAACCCATGTTACGGTTAAAACTCCTGCAAAATACTTCATTCGCTGCCTTTGGAACCTAATGCACAGGCAGGCAGAAGCATGGTCATCAGTGCAGCTGGTGTTCTTCATCTAAGATATTTTCATGGCAGAGTTACAACCAGCGGATTCGTTATAGTAGCTACCTTTAATATAAAATTTACCTCAGTCCAGCATGATGGCTTGGTTGATTAATCCTTTACAAACACTGGGATCCCATATGGGCACTGGTGCATATCACAGCTGCTTCACATCTCATCTCTGTGGCCTGGGAAGGCAGTGGGTGATGGGCCAAAGCCTTGAGACTCTGCACCCACGTGTGAAAACCAAAAGATGCTCCTCGCTGCTGGTTTTAGATTGGCTCAGCTTTTTTCATTGCAGCCATTTTGGGAATGAACCAGCAGATGGAAGATCCTTTCTGTCTGTCTCTCCTTTTCTTTCTCCTTATTTTTATTGGAAAAACATATTTAATCTTAAAAAAAAAAACTTAACCTGAAAGTATTACACTATTGAAAGCACTGATGTAAACTGTACTCAGTAATGAATAATACTCATAGGTCATGGAGCAAGTTGTTACACAGTGATGGTGCCAAGTTCTGCCTGAATGGGGAGTGAGTTACTTGGCTCTCTTGCTTCAGATCTCTGTGCTTCAGGAAGAAAGGCTGAGTCCTCCTGCCTCCTAGAGGACAGTGCTTTCCATACCAAGAGACACTTCCTAGGGCTACAAGAAAAGACAATAGAAGCATGGCCTCTCATTTGTTACTCTTATCTGCTTGTTGGGGAATTTTTAGATTTTTAAATTTTTGTTTGATTAGAAAGAGGGCTTCCATCTGCTGGTTTATTCCTAAAATGCTCAGAACAACTGGGGTTTGGGCCAGTTCAAATCTACGAACTTGGAATTCAGTTGGAATGACCAAGGGCTTGGGCCATCATTTAGTGCCTCGCAGGGTGCACACGAGGTGGAGTAAGTTCTCTGCAATGGGATGCAGGTGTCACAAGTGGTGTCTTAAATTCTCCAGGTGCCTACCACAGGTTTGGGATTTTTGGAAAGGGGTTCATAAATTTGTAGGGTGGCTATAATAGAGTAGTGTGGATTGGTTTCTTCTGGGGATTTTGAGGGAAGAATCTGTTCCGTGTGTCTCCCTTCCCAGCTGGCCATCTCTGGTATTCCTTGACTTGTCAGAACTTTGCCAGATCTCTTTTCCTTCATGTAAGACTTATTTGTGAGTATGTATGTGTGCCTCAGATTTTCCCTTTTCCAAGACAGTACTCCCATTGGATTAAATCTCATCCTTATGGCCTAACATGAATTCAATTACCACAGTAAACATTCCATCTTCAAGTAAGGTCCTATTGTGATATAGATGAGATTCAGATTCCAGCATCTGTTTTGGGGAGCACAACTTTGTACATGATAGAGTTGTTTATCATGGTAGTGATACAGGGCTGGGCCATTGGTGTGGGTGACTGGGTTGAGCCACCACTTGCTATACCTGCATTCCATAGCGGAACACTGATTTAAGTTCTGGGTACTCTGCTTCAGATCCAGCTCCCTGCTGATGTGCCTGGAATGTTGGTAGAAGTAAGTAAGTACTTGCATCCCTGAAGATGGAGTTCCAGGTTTCTTGGTTCAGCATAGTCCAGGCTTGGTTGCTATCAATGTTTGTACAATGAACCAGTAGATGGAAGATTTTCCTTTCCGTCTCTGTTCCTTCCCCTCTCCTGCTAATTGTCTGCCTTTTAAACAGGCAGTTTTTTTTAAAAAGGATTTTTATAGTGCTACTTGCAGGAAGCCTGAGGAAGCTTTGTAGTGGACGTCTCACCAGTATAGTTAGGATTCTTCCGTCCTCAAGGCTACCAACCCTAGTCAGGCTCTCTAACCTTTTGAGAGACACATATGGAAGTACATAATAACTAACAAAGTAAATGAACATAAACTGGTATAAAATGTATTTGAGAGTATAAGATAAAGGGACTAAGAACTTAAACTCTGAGTCTGACCTGGTCTCAATTCTTGTCTCTCTTAGTTATGTGACCTTGGAAAAGGCACCTAAACTTCCATAGCATCAATTCCTTCTGTTGTCAGTTGAAAGTAGTGATGGTGTCTTCCTCTCAAGTGGTTGCTTGCTGAATCAGTGAGGTAATGCTTTTCAAACCATAAATAGGGTGCCTGCCTTATAGTTTCAGCACATTAGCTGATCTTTGAAAGAAAAGGAAACAAGTCTGACTGCTTCCTGCAGGTGCTGGGGAGCAGGCCTATCCTGGAGTTAGTGGAGTGTCAGCTCATTCCTGGCAGTGTGGCTCACCTGTGTCTGCATCTCTGACCCTGGCATGGTTTCTGCTCTGCTCCACTTCTGTGTCTGGGTAGTCATATGGCATCCAGCGGAACAGTGGGCTGCTTTCACACAATTTCAATTATTGTATTTCCAGAACAGGATGTGAATTTTTGTCATGAAGATAGATTATTAGAGGGAAAAGGTGAGCATTAGAATTGAGTTTCTAAAGTAATAATAGCAGCTCATAACTCCCTCCCCACCCTAAACCTATGAGTAGTTTTAGTGTTTCCATACTTGTAGACTTGGAAATGTATGATTTATTCCTATTGATGAAATAATAAAAATATCATGTCTACACATTTTCAGGGTAGGGAGAAAACAGTTGCCCCCTGTTCATTTTTTTATGACTGGAGTCGGATACAACACATTTTTCTTGTTAGCATTTCTTGGAAATATGGAATGTGTTTGTGTGTGGCTTAAAGCTGTCCCTGTTGGTTGTAGATCATTATTAGACAACAAAGAGGGGGTTAAATCAGAAACACACATTGGCATGTTTAGAAGACAAGTTAATGAGAGTTCAGGATACTAGCCTGTTTTTGTGTAAGTTTTCTGTGTTTATCAACTGTATTTTTAAATTTTTAAAGGGATAGAAGGATTTTGACAACTTCAAAAATAGGCGACCAGTGTTTTCCAGATCTCCAGTGCGCAGGTCTGTTTGCTGTAGGCCATGACAGGATTTTAGGCAGCGTGTTGGAATCAGGGAGGATTAGAATGTGAGGGATGTAATGCAATTGGCTCTAGGCATTTGAAGAAGAGCTGATTTCCAGTTGGAGAATTAAAGGATGAAACTCATTTTGACAAAGGTGCAAACAGAGGTACTTCTGAGTAAAAAGAACAGCGCTCGTACAAAATGAATTGTTTAGGTTGCTGAACGAAATTCAGTTTTAAAGATTTACTTATCTTTATTGGAAAGGCAGAGAGAGAGAGAAGATACAGAAGAGTTTCTGTCCACTGGTTCACTCCCCAAGTGGCCTCAATGGCCAGAGCTAAGCTCATCTGAAGCCAGGATCTGGGTCTCCCACTTGTACCAGTGAATGAACAATGCACTGAGGCTTTATTACTCTGAATTTGGGTGGAATTTATTTTTTGATAGTCATTCTCGTGGCTGAAAATTCTGGAAGCTGGGATTATTCAGAAGAATAGGCAAGGAATAGATAGACCTATTTTAGTCTGATTCCCTCTGAGCCTGTGTACCAACTAGCTACTGTTTAAGAAATCTGTTCTTCTACTCTCATTTGTTCAAATCTTCTTACCTTTCCTTACTGTCCTCAGTGATACATTGAGAGATAATAATTTTTTGCATTAACTCGTCTACTCTTTATTTGAGGGTCTCTTGGGTGCTAGCTGCTCTGCTGCTTGAAGGAATACCACCATGAGTGATAACAGTTTCTATTCTTGCGGCATATCCAGTTAGGGAGACAGAAGTAAACAGATGCGTTAAAATTTAGCCATCGTGGAATATGACCCAGGTCCTGTGGGAGCATATATGGAGGAGGGGTACCCAAAAGGGCCTGGAAGGAAGTCTTATATTCTGAGTTAAATATTGGATGGCAGCAGAGTCGGTGGTTAACAACTGGCTATGACTCATAAAACCCTATTTCAAGTTTCTGGCAACTCTGAAACATTTTTTTAAATGGAAAAGGCCCAGGTAGCCACACAGAGTGATGTGGAAAATGACTTCGGTAGTTAGGAGTTACAACAATGCTGCTTCGTGCCAACTACAGTTAACTTTCTCTTCCACTTCTCACAAGGGACAAGTAAATATTGAAAATGATAATGCTTGGCTTTTATATATTTTTGTGGCATTTGACATTTACATTTACTGTATTTCTCAGATTTGTGATATGGTATATGAGTGGATGTCCACCAGGCTGAAATGCATGGGAAATTGCGCATGTTTTATATTCTCTTGGAAAATATACGTATGATTTTATGATCCCCTTGCACAGAACCCAGTTAAGTTCAAACTTGGTACCTAGTATTTAATGGAGAGTTGTGTAGCAAGCAGGCATTTATATATAGGTCTTCAAATTCCAAATCATTGCAAATAATCAAATACTCCAGGATACAAAGGCTCTGTCACATTTGATATGATTTTTATCTCTGAAATAAGCCTTTTTGGGAGGTTATTGTATTCACTGCCAGATGATTTTTTTCCCTTTATAAAAGGATTCACTCAGGGTTCTCATAATTGGGTGTTTACATCTCGCGTTTAAGTGCTGGTTTCCAGGCCATTAACTTCTTGACAGCAGACCGCAGAGGCTTGTACCAGTGCTAGACACAAGCCTTTCAGTCATAGTGTTCTCAAATGGAGAAAGAGCAAAGAGCATGTTATTGCTGTTGATTCACTCTTAGCTGTTGGGCAAATATTTCATTTTCATGTTGCATGTGACATGTATCCTATCACAATGCCCTTACATTTATAGTAATGTAGATAGTCCGGTGTAAGCTTTTCCTGCTATAAAATAGACCACAGATGTAATTGCACCAAAGGGTAGTCAGCGAAGCAATGCATTTCTGGGACTGATGTAAATAGCATCGTGCAGACCTGTTTCGGTGTCAGATAAATTGTGCGTGTTCCATGAAGATGTGGCCAAATGATGTGAGGGACCATCCTGTGAGACCAACCTACCAGCAGGAGAATAGGTAACAAGCACAGGCTATCCAGACAGATTTATGCTGGAACAACACAGGTATACCAGTGACAGAATATTAAAACAATTAGATGGTGCAGTCTTCATAATACAGAGTTTGAGTGAATATTCACACTGGAAAGAAATATACTGCATTAAAGGCAAATTATAAAGTAAATGAAATTAAAGATATCAGATGATTAAAAATGAATTGTCGCAATCATTTTATGACTACTTAAATTTTTAATTACAATGGGAATTAACAACTTCAAAATCTTATTTGAGATTGTTTGATAATGGCTTGGATGAGTTTTATTTGGATGTAGAGTTTTGCATTTTTGAATTCAATATAAAACTTTTTTTGGCAGCTGCATCTTGTACAGATTAAGAAATAATAAGAAATATTAGGATAAGTTGAACTAAAAAATGTAATGTCCTAGATATTTTGCATGTGAAATTAATTACCTACAGTAGAAATTAATTACCTACAAATAGTATGAACTCGTGTAGATAATTCAGAAAAGGTGTTTGATAACGTTAAAGTATGCAAGCACAGTGATTATGTTATCTCAATTTTTCTTGTTAAGCAATGATATTTTATGTAACATGTCAATTATAAATTTTCTTATTGTGAGTGATAAATTCCTGCACTCTTATAATTATAGTATTTAATCTTTAACATAAGCAGATAGGTGAACTTGGCACAATGGTTCAATAGCTAAATTCCCAGCTTGCAAACACTGGGATCCTTAGTTCATGTCCCGAATGCTTCATCTCCCGTTTAGCTCCCCACTTAGGACCTGGGAAAGCAGCAGAGAATGGTCCTTGTGACCCTGCACCTGCTTGGGAGACCTTGAATAAACTCCTGGCTCCTGATTTTGGATTAACTCAGCTCTGGCCATTTTGATGGTGACGCAGGGTGTGGAAAATCTTTCTCTCCTCTCTGTAAATCTGATCTGCCTTTTAAATGAAAACAAAACAGGGATTTTTGATAGTAATTTGAAGATAGGGAAACTTATCAACTTACAACTCTTTGTTTATATATAGTTTAGACCCTTACTGGTCATCCGCTGTGTGCAGAGACCATTCATTGACATTGGAGGCAAAAGCAAGACTTAACTCTTTGAATTTCTAATCTGGTGTTATTAATCCTACTTGTATCTCAAATGCAATTTAGATAATAATTTAAGTAATGTGTTATAAAAGCCTTCGTACTAGGTGGAATTTGAAATTTTCAATGTTTGTGGTAAATATATTTTTTTCTGCCCTATTTCTGTACAGGTTTTCTGTAGTCAGACTTGTTTAAAATGTAAATTTGTTGGGTCCTGCCATAGGTATAGTAAGCTGATCCTCTGTCACGCCTATGGTGTGGGTTTCCCATGTAGGCACCTGTTGGTGTACCAGCTTTTTCATTTGTGTTCCAGCTCCAGGCTCATGGCCTGGGAAAGCAGCAGATGAGCTCATGTCCCTGTAACCACATTGGAGACCTGGAAGATGCTCCTGGCTCCAGCCCCAGAGCTGCTCGGCTCTACCAGTGGCAGCCATTTGGAAACTGAACCAGTAAATGGAAGATTGTTCTCTGTCTCTCCTAGTAATTCTGATTTTCAAATAAAAAAAGTAAAAGTTTTACACATACACACACACATATACACACATGTATCCAAAGTTTTGTCCATTAAAAGGATCACATTCAGTTTAACTGTTAATAATGTTTCTCAAGTATTAGCTGGTCTCATACAATACAGTATTTCTTACTGAATTTTTTTTGAATGTCAGAGAGAAAGAATGAGAGAGAGACAAAGAGTGAGACAAAGTGGGAACATATCTTCCTGTATTACATTATTGGTTCACTCCCCAGATGTTTGAAATGTCTAGGTCTAAGAAAGACCTACACTTGGAGACAAGAATGCAGAGACTAAATTGCCCACTTGGTGACAGGGACCAACTGTATCACCTGCTACACCTTTTGGGGTGCGCATTTTCAGGAAGCAAGAATTAGGAGCCAAGTCAGGGTTCAAATGTATACGTTATGATCTGGTATTTAGGCGTTCCAAGCAGAATTTAAACCACGCATTCAACCTAAGTACCCTTGTAAATTACTTGGATGCTTGAAAATCTCAATTGTTTATCTAACTCGAACTAAATGAGATTAACAAATTATTTATTTAAAAATCATCCTGTTAAAGAGTGCTTCAAATCCTATAATTTCCAAAATGAAATAAAGTAAGTATATACTGGTAAAAGAAAACAATTTGAAATACATGCATAATGTTTTCAGAAATGATTTGGAGACCTCAGTTTGAGAAATAATAAATGAAATCCATGATGAAGAAGTAAAGGATCTTATGGCTGCTAGAATAACAATATACAAATCCAGCTCATTAAGATTATTCGAGTGTCTACTCAAGTGTTATGCTAGGTACCTTACAAGACAACGGGAACGAAATGAAACAATCACAGATCTTTTATGTGATTATAACTGATGGGGGAAAATCTGAAAACATGCTCATTACGAAGGTAAGGTAATATGAATGGAACATTCAGTGGAAGGACTTGCATTCTCTGGGAGAAGTTTTAGTAGGATATAGGAGAATACTATATGGGGACTTAGAGGTTGAGACCGTTTCTGTGGGGGCAATGGACATTTGAGTTTTAGCTGCTGAATTGGAAAGCATCACATAATACACAGGAGGGAGGGTAGGGTGGGAAGTGTCACTATGCCTGCTAAGTCTGTATTGTGAAATATGTGGAGTTTGTTCACGTTATATAAAATCACACAACAGGACAATGCAGGTCAAAAGGTAATAGCTTTTTTTTTTAATTTTATTTTTATTGGAAAGTCAGATATACAGAGAGGAGGAGAAAGAGAAGATCTTCTCGTCTGATTCATTCCCCAAGTGGAAACAATGGCCGGAGCTGTGCTGATCCAAAGCCAAGAACCTGGAGTTTCTTCTGGCTCTCCCACATGGGTTCAGAGTCCCCAGGCTTTGGACCATCCTCAGCTGCTTTCCCAGGTCACAAGCAGGGAGCTGGATGGGAAGTGGTGCTGCTGGGATAAAAATCAGCACCTATGTGGAATCCCGGGGCGTGCAAGGCGAGGGCTTTAGCTGCTAGATTCCTGTACTGGGCCTGGCAATTTTTTTTTTAAAAAAGTATTTTTGCTTTTAAACATTTCCTCAAGTGCCTAGGTATTTCAACTTTTTTCCGTTTTTCCTATTTTGAAGCAGCGCTCCCTGCTTGAAGAGCAGGTGTAAGGCTTTCGATTCTTTCAATGCCATCATAGCCAGTTGCTTGGAATGCAGTAGTTTGGGGAATGAGGTGTAAGAATGAGTTGGGATTCTTACCAGAGAAACTAAGAAATAATCCTCAATTGCTATGCTTCCTGTGTAGTGTTTTTTAGAAGAAACATACTCGGGCTGTTCAAAGCGTATAATTATCTGATGTCTTTTGTTGAGATGCCAGTGTTGTTGTCTATGATTATATACTTTGAATATTCACTAAATTTAAACTAGATATTTCTGTATCACCTTAATCTTCATTTTAGAGGAGAGAAACTGCTTATAATTTGCATACATTTATCTATCTGGAGAAACTTGGAATGCTGTGGTTTTCTGTAATGATAGGTTCTTCTGGATATAGAGGCACGATTCTGTTGATAATCTATATTCATGTTTAAAACAAGCAGTGTTGAAGCATAATCATTTTCTTTTACTCTTTTTTTTTAAGAATCATGGTAATATTACACACTTATTTTCTGTGGTGACCAGTGGAATATTATTTTTATTTTTCTTGAAAGTACAGTGGATGATGTTTTAATTGACATTTTTATGTAAGAGGCATTGATGCTATGACTTTACATTAAATTGTTTTCATTTTAAATAACCTGGGAGCTATTCCTAATTTTTAAATAATTATTAGAGGACAAATGTTTCATGCATAAAAATTTTGATTGCAAAATTGAGTCCATATGATCTCTTTTAAGACTTGGAAATCTAATTTCCAGCAAGGTTTTCTAAAACAAAAGTTAACCTTTCATTTGTTGGGCATTCTGGTAGATATTGGTATACAGAAACAAATCTGCCCCAATAGATTTTATAAAATTCTTCTGGGTTAATGTGGTTTCATAAATCTCTAATTTCACAAGGATAGTATTAATTTGACTATAGACCATAAATAATTAAATCAGTATATGCATAAGTTATAACCAGTATCACCAGACAGAATGGTTAATATCAGAGTAAATGCTAGCAGGCTGGGAGGAATCCTAGGGGAAGGCGTTTAAAGCATTGTTTTCAGATTAAGAAAACATCTGAAGTCTGTCTTTGCAAATTATTGAGAAACTTAAGATATTTCCAGGATAAGAATTTACAGTTACATAAAGTAAGAAATTGTGTTTTTCTGAATGAATAAATCCTTTGGATTTATTTTATGATACTAGGATTTATTTTATGATACTAGACATCAGCCGTAGATAAAATTCTTACTTCTTTTTGTGAGATTCACTTGAGGCTTTCTTTAAGATAGCATAATATAAAACTTCTTCCATATCTACTACATCTCATTTAAACATGCTACAAGTTGCTGTCTTACAGTAGCTGTTACTGGAGATTATGTTAAATGCCTCTGTAAGTAGAAGTGACTTCATGGATGAAATTGATCAATCAATTCTTACATTAGGAGCTAACAGCAACAAAAACTCCATAGGGAATAAATAGATGTTGGAGTGATGGTCGAACTGGAAGTCTATGTTAGACAACTTTCCAATAACAAAGTTAAAGCCGTCTTCCACTCAAATTTTGGTAAAGGTGACATTAAATCAAATGACAGTGGAGATAGAAATATAAAAGCAAATGTAGCTTTATTAATTTAATCTATTGATTATTTTGGTACCATGTGGAACAGCTCTATCGAATACAATTCAAACATAATTTTGGAAGCGATAATTTTTATATATGATAAAAGGTGTTCTCTTTAGTTTTATTGAAGTCAGTGAGCACACTGGATTATAACTTTTATTTGACTTAAGAAGCTTTTCTATCTCGCTTTTCTTTCATTCTTAATTTTGCAAGCAAAATTATGCAAACCTTAACAGAACTATTGAATTAGTGATTTTTTTAATACAAGAGCTGTGACTTTTTCTGAAATGATTGGTTAGTGATCGAGAACACATTCTTACAAATAAGTGAAATCACCTCTGTCTCTAGAAATTCTATTTTTGATTACATTTAATTAGTATATAGAATTTATTGCTATTATATAATAAATACATTTTCCATCATTGTGTGATGAAGTGGACATTTTGTGAATGGATCGGAAAAGAACATTGAGGTATTTTCTAGGATTACTTCAGTGTTTACCAGTAGCATAATTTTTTTTTTAATTTGTAAGAATTTAGGTATGTGATACTAACAACTGTATCTCTGCTTTTAAATTTGATAGCATCTCTACAGAGCTCTACAGATGCCATCTAGTTTGTCTGCTGGAATGCTTAGATTTATGGGGGACACATTGCTTGGTAATTACAACGTCTTTAGTACTTCTGTCACAGTCAAGATTCTCTTTGCTTTACATTTTCCATTGTTAAACGTTGTAACCTAGTAGGAAGGACTTGGCTTTTTATATGCTTTCATGTTTTAAGGCAGTTTTACGGTCCTACACTTACTTATCATTTACATTCTGTGTTTCCATGTTTGTCTTTTTAAATAAATCTATTTTCTTAATTCAGAGTTTGCTTTTTGCCTTTATTTCTCAACCGTTAGCTGTATGGTCGCCCTTGTGTTGACGTATCTCATTTAATAGCACTTTGAGCAATATGGCCCCATACGGAAGTCAGTTATTTCCATGATTTCATAAGCTATCTTGGCAGCCAGTTTACTTGTGGATAATTTCTTCCCTTTTCCCTTTTTCTCAATCTATATTTCCTCTATTTTTTATATGGAGTCATGTTTTAAAATCAGCTTACTAATTTCATGTTTATGTATTCATTCATTGATACATAAATTTAATAGGTGCTGGGAGATTAAAAATAAGAACACTATACTAAAGTTTGTTTCCTCTGTCATCTTAAACTGTACCATCAGTGAGAATGGAAATGATAATTATGATAATAATAATGATGATGCAGGTATCTGGCAAGTATTGAATGCTTACCATGCTGTATATTTAAGTCTCACAACAATCCTTAAAGTGTGTATATTATTGCCAGTTCACGGATGGAGCAAGTATGGCTATGGAAAGAAAGTAAATTACTTTTGGGGAATGAGTGAATTGCAGAACTAGCATTGGGTGCCAGATGATCTGCCTGTAAAATCTGTTTTATTAAGTACTCCTTTAAAATAGAAACATGATGTTGCTGAATTTTAAGCAAGAAAAAAATGTGTAGCATGAACAATGAATTCTTCCTCAAAGCAATGGGCTTCGAGGGAGATGTTTCCGCACGAGAAGCTGTCACTGAGGGAGAAGCACTGGAGGAACAGATGCTGATTCTATGAACTCTGTCAGTTTCAGATTTTTGTTAAATTTACCAAGTAGACCTTGCTTGAGTTTCACAAGATTGCTTCAATTATTTGCAAACATTTCTCTAAAATCTTACTGTAACCTATACATTTTGGTGTCTTTTTTTGATGGTATACTGTTAGGACAGATTTACTTATTTGAAAGGCGAAGTGTACAGGAGACGGGGAGATAGAGACATCTTGCATACTTCAGTTTTCTCCCCAAATGTCCATTTGAGTGTGGCTCACTGTCCCATTGTTCTCACTCTGTCAACATCTGCTACAGTTCACTTTGCTACAACTCTTGCCCCAAATTGCATATTATTTTTTTAAAAAACATTATAAATTTGAAAGGTAGTGTTCCAGAGAGCAAGAGAAAAGTACAAGTCTTACAATTGCTGGGTTCATTCCCCTGATGGTCAAAATGGCTTGGCCCAGTCCCAGCCAGGACCTGAACCAGTGCCTGTGAGAGATGCAGGCAGTGTAGGTGGTGGCTTAATCCATTATGTCACAATGCATCCACTTCCGCATTGCCTGTTTTAATTTCTTATCTAGATAGTAGCCTGTGGCCTAAGATTCTTAGTAGGCTTGAGTATCAGGTACCTGTGTCTCCTGATTTTATTGAATTTGCTGTACAGAATTGCATTTTGTAGGTAGTTGGAAAATCTAGTTTGACGTATATTTGGTAATGATTTGTTTGGGATTTCCTGTGAGGTCTTTGAATCTTAACAAATCCATAGCTTAACATGCCTTTGGCAAACAATCAAGTTCAGTTGAATCTGATTAGTGGTCAGATTACTATATTTGAAGTTACTCAACATGTTCCTGTTTTAAATACCATGCTTTCAGTTTTACTAATTTAAAAAAGAATTCCCTTGGGGCTTGAACTGACCTTACATTAGTGTTTGGGTAACTATAGCTTCTTTGACATCCAGGGTCAAAAATTGAATTCTCAATTATACTTGAATTTAAAGGGATTTTAACAGTCAATCTTACTGTGGTTTATTCATGAAAATCTCTCCTCCTGGTTTTATTGATGCTGGCATCTGTTATGTTGAAGATGAAAACATTTTTCCTGCTCTATGTTAGGAACAAGCCTGGAGAGAATGTTTATGAGCCAAAATACTTAATTAACCAGTGAGAGAAGGTGTGACCCAGCACATTTCAAGAGCCCAGAGTGCTTCAGATTGACGTGTTATCTCAAGCTGAAGGGGAATGGTGTCCTTTCCCTAGAGAGAATAATGGATTTCATTAGCTTCTGTTTTACGGGACTGTTCTTTGCAGATGCACGGTTTGAGGACAGGGTGGGAGTGTTAGAAAAAGTCTTTTCTTCTTCATTTCGTAAGGATTCAGTAGATTATTTAATCTTACATCTTTTCCCTCTTATAAGCATATTTTACTTTGCCTAATCAAAGCTAAGCATATTACTTGGTAAAGTTTGTATTATATAATCATGTATTGATACATTATTATACCTATTTTATCTAAGGGAACTTTATTGATTCATGAATTTCTGTTGCATGGAATCTGCTATTCTAATACTTGATTTTTAAAAAATGAATAGTAAAACTTTAAACGTAGAGAACATTCTAATTGGTATGTAGAAATTTAAGGATACTACAAAAAAGTCATTTCCAAATGGCCATACATTGCACTAGACAAAATCCATTTGGCAAAGTTAAGCATTACTTGTCAACTGTTCATTTAGAATGGAGATGTTCATCTGCATGTGTACCATGCTATGTAGGGACTGGTTTCATGCCAGTTAATTCTTTGAAGGCCAGAGAGTATTTCAAGCCATATTCAAAAACAAAACCGCAACACACAAATGGATGTTGATGTTTTAAAAATGTTATGGTTTACTGAGACATAGCAAGGGTTTGAAATGTATATAGCACAGAAGACTTTTGTTAACTTCCTGAGTACAAGTGGAACCTGGCTTTCTCACAGTTAAACCACCTAATATTGGGAGCATCTAATATTTTATTCAAACTATATTATTGGCTAAGATTAGGAGACAAGGAGTTTTTTGTTTGTTTGCTTCGGGGGAGGCAGAAGAATAAATGTCTACAATTGAAATGGAAGGCTTTTAGCTTAGTAAATTTTCAATTACTGGGATTGTTTTGCATATATTGGAAACAATTTAGAATATTCTACTTTGAAAGGAAGACAGTATAAACCTGGCAAATAAGAACCATTTTCCTGGTTATTTCAATCCTTACTATAGAAACAGTTCAGATTGAATTGTTGAATTACTTATAGCACAGTGTATCAACAGAGGACAAAGAAATTGTCAGAACCAGGAATTTTTCTGTTGTCTCTGTAAGTCTGTTATGACATTGTAACCTGGTTTTTAAGAAATTTTTCTGTATTTAAAAGACAGGTTAGGGATCCTCTCCAGTTCACTCCCCAATTGCCCACAGCAGCGTTAGTGTGACTGGGCCAGTGCTAGGAACCTGAAACTTACTCCAGGTCTCTCGCACAGATCCTCAGCCTCTGGGTACCTGAGCTGTTTCCCAGGGTCACAGTAGCAGGAAGCTCGGTGTGTAGACCCAGGATTTCAGTCCAGGGACTCCCGTGCAGGATATGGGACTCTGAGCAGCACTGTACCAAGTGTCTGTCTTGTTCTGTACTTTTCCTGAACCACTCTGTTCTATCACTGTTGTATGATATTCTTCCAAGTCTTGAAATATATATAGTTCTGTTCTGTCTGATACAGTTTGGCCTACGTCCTGTAATATTTTATGATTGCGAGGATTGTTATGTGAATTGACAGATGGCTGTTTATTTTTTTCCTGTTCAAATCTATTGCTCTTAGCAGCTGAATAGAAGAATCACTTCATGTGTGCATCTGTTTTTATTAGCACTGACCTGTCTGCATCGTAGTTTTACTGTTACTTGTTAGGCCATTTGTGTTTTCAGGCAGGAAACTTTATCTCCTTTCTTAGTAAGAGCATAGCAAGAAGAAACTGGCGCTTCAGTTGCTCTATAAACTAGACTTTCTTTCTTCCAAATGTACATGGATTACTGAGGTGACCCTGGGAACCTGTTGTGTTTAAAAAGAGTTAGTTGCCTTTGGCTTTTCTGTTTGTTCCGCTAGCAAGCCCAGGTTTGCTGGCGCTCATCATTCCTCCTTAGAGGTGTTTTGTTGACCTTTTTGATAATGGAAAAATTTAAGACTAATTTTTCTATCTTAGGTGGCATTTTCCATATTGAATCATGCAGCACATTCTTTTCCCTAAAGGAGAAAAGGACCTGTAACTGTGATTATTTAAAGGTGGCAGTAAAATTCCTGGTTGTTTTCAGCCCCAGGTTGCTATTCAGAGCTTGTATCCTCTTTTCTCATGAAAAAACTGTGGTCTGAATATAGAGTCTTAAACATTGGGACAACTTAGACCTATGTTTGGATTTTTAAATATTATGAAAGTAATTGCTATAAAGCTACTCACTTCTCCATATTTTCAGTGCATCATTAAAAATTTTGCATTCTAAACACTTCCAGATGTCTTACATTATAGAAAAAGTAATTTCTTTTGTCCTTCCTCATATTGAATTCTTAATATGAGTTCTCCTTACTAGCCTCTGCAAAATTAAAATTGTTTATTACATATGGGAGGTCTATAAAATGATGGATGAATCGACTCCAATGTTTCCATCCGTCTGAAGCATATAATAGTATGTTGCCTAACTCTTCCCATGAACTTGGTCACATGCCATAGATGATGATCCAATAGAAAGGTTAATTGCGAGGTTTTGGGGGTCATTTGGTAAAAGTGAACAAGAGAGTCGGGAAGGTATCTGTGTTTATTTGAAGTATAAACCTGTCAAGATAAAGGCATTCCCTGATTTGATTGTGTAAAGCGTTGAGTGCCCTCTGCATTCCTGTAGTACTTACTATGGCGGTGCCCGCTCACAGTTGCTTGTGATATTAAATACTTTTCTGGCATTTTCAGTTATTGTTGGTTCTCTCAAACTCAGCTTGTTGAAATTTTGTAATGACAAATTGTTCAGAAAGAGATTGTTTTAGGACATCGTGGACTACAAGCTACTAAGATAATTTAAGATAAAAGTAGATAATCTGATGACTGAACATGCAGACATAAACTGAATCTCAAATCCCAAGAAGTTGGAGTGGATGAGATTTCCTACCAAAGTGTGCTGACTTAATTTTTTTTTTCTCTAGAGGTAAACTTGTAGACACGATTCACAGTAGGTACTGAACTAATATCTAACTTTCCCTATTTAATATCTAACTTTTTCTAAGAATTATTGTGCTGGGCATTGCTCAAGGATAGAGAAAGTGTTTTGGTTAAATGTTAGAATTATTTATACACACTTAAGGAAAATTCTAGGTTTATAACATCTACATTACTGCTTAGAGATGGTTGTTTTACCTTTGAAAGATGACTGGTGATTGAGTACACATATCCTTCCAATGAGAATGTCTGTTTATTTGAAATATTCCTTCAATGAAAAGATAATTTTCTTCCAATGCAGTATCAACTGGTTCCTCTACTGCAATTCTTCTATCAGACTTATCTCTCATCTGTAGCTATTTAGAGAAAGTATTTATGGATTTTCTGACATTTAAAAAAATCTCTTTTGTTAGTGGTTTCTTCTGAAATGGGCTATTCAGGAATAGGCATTGCTGGAGAAACCATTGCTGTCTAAGGAACCTATGTGTATTTTTTATTTACTGGAAGTTGAGTCTTGCAGAAACAATATTGATTATTAATGCTTTTGATGTGTAAAACACCCATGTGGGCTTTGTCAACCTCTGTGCTTTGGTTAGTTTGTGTGTGTTTCGTCCTTTGTTACTCTGTTGAAAACATTTTGAAACTTGACATAGCAAACATGTCTATAGCTTAAACTGAATGCTGTGAACATCCCACCTTAGCCTAGCATTTATTTTCCTACCACCTGTGCCATATTTATTGTTCAAAAATTGAGATTTTCATGACACCAAGACAAAAATTAGGTTGTAATGATAATGGTGACTACTAATAATCCATAATAGGTTTCTTTCAAATTATGTCTCATTCTTATACGATATTTTTTTAAGTGACCTCATTTTAAAGTTGAAGAAAAATGAAGCTTACAAAGACCTAATAACTTCATGGACTTAGTAAATACTCGCTATATGGCAGGTATAAGAGGATATGTTTGGCCCTTGCTACATATCAGCCTACTGTTAACTTCTCTCAAGTTCAATGGTACAGTTGAATATTACTGAGTGCTACAAATAAATGAGTGGTGAGGCCATTTAAAGACAAAGATGAAGCTTAGATATCTATTACTAATGTAAGGAGTCCAGCTGGAAAAGGTACATACTTGAAAATTTCACATATGTGACATTCTGTGAAATGAACTATGGAGGCAATAAAGAAAAAATCGATAGTTGCCATGGTTGAAATGGGAGAGGTGAATGAGCAAAACACTTGGAGCTGTCAGGACAGTGACACCACTTTAATGCTGTCAGTATAGAAGTATTTATTATGCATTTGCCGAATTTCATGGCATATACAATAGCATGCTATGCATGGTAGGGTAGGGTCAGGGTAGGTACATTGATTATAATAAATATGCAAATGTGATAGAGTATCTGTAATGGAGAGGACATGCATGAATGGGGCAAGGTGTATATGCTAAGTCTATATTTCTTGTAATATTGCTGTGAAACTGAAAACACAATGAAGACAGTATCTTTTTAAAAAAAATGTATTTTTCATGGTCCAGCATGGGGTGCAGTACACTAAGCCTCTGCTTGTGGCACCAGCATCCCATAAGACCATTTGTTGCTCCTGGCTCAGGTGCAGCTATTTTGGCTGTTTGAAGATTGAACCAGTGCATAGAAAACTGTCTGCCTACCTGTAACTTTGCTTTTCCAATGAAAGTAGAATAGACCTTTGAAGAAATACTCTTATATAATGTGTATTTCTCCCACTGTTTGGAATGAGGGTTCTATACAGATTGTGAGGGCTTTTTGACATCAAATTAGTACTCAAATGTTCCTGTAGCAAGATATTCCTTTGCTGTGCTAGATTAACCTTAATAGCCTGTGACATCAAGTAAGATATTCGTGAAGGTGATTTTGATTTTTTTTCCTGTGAACATTTTCTTCAAATTATGAGGAGTGAATGGGGAATTTGGCAATGTTACTAAAACTCAGTACTAGCTTCTAGAAATAGTTTTATTAGAATGTTAGTGGCTGTCCTGCTGTGTCACAGTCATTTTGTTCTTAGAACTGCTGGGCACGTTGCACTATGTGGTTTTCTCCATTTTCCAAGTGGTGATCTAGCTGTGATCAAAGACATTATCCACCTGCTCTTCATAAAGCTGGGAGTTACACACAGTCTGAAAGCAGGTATGGTTGAAAATGCTAGGAAAGGAAATAAGCCAGGAAAGGGGATTGTGATCGTTTGAGCAGGTTCCTTTAAAATGGTGTGAAAAGTCTGAGAACTTTTAAAAGATACTTCAGTGGTTTCTTTTTCTCCCCCAAAGCTTGCATGTGGTTCTTACTCTTATTTCCAAGAAATTATATAGTCCTGAGTCTGTTCCACTGTTAATAATGTTTGATAGACTGGATTGTTTTGCTTCATAAATTAGTAATAAGCTTTTGAAAAATGTATACCATATTTACCTTCATGAATGAAAGACACTGAGTATATTTTTCGCTTGACTCAGTATCATCTTTTTAAGCATTGGAGATTATATTGTTCCAGTATGACAGTTATTATAATAATAACAGTTCTTGTAATTCAAATTATGAACAAAGGCAGCTGAATTGAGTTTCTTGCTAATGCAGAGCCTGGAAGGAAGCAGTGATGATGCAAATGATTGGGTTTCTGTCTTCCATTGTGATGACCTGGAATAGGTTCCCAGCTCCTGTCTTCTGCCCTAGCATTTGTGTATATGTCTGGAGGGACATAAGGAAGCTCCTTGTTTCATACTGTACATCTCTTTGTTCCTTTACTTCTACTGCC
This sequence comes from Ochotona curzoniae, assembly GCF_017591425.1. NCBI lineage: Eukaryota > Metazoa > Chordata > Mammalia > Lagomorpha > Ochotonidae > Ochotona > Ochotona curzoniae. The sequence goes on along the minus strand of NW_024464920.1, from coordinate 19,015,005 downwards.
ATGAATTACAAGTTGGTTAAGAACTTTTCTATATCCCACTTACTGATGTGTCTAGGATTTAGCAGGCACTGAATAAAAATGTATTGAATGAGTAAAAACCAAATGCTGCAATAGGCATTGTAGTAGAGAAGGTAAAGCTACTGCTTGGGTTGCTTGCACCCAGATTTAGTTTACACACCTGTTTGATTGCTGTCTACTCTGCTTCCAGTACAGCTTATCACTAATGTGCATCCTGAGAACCATCAGATGACGGGTCAAGTTTTTGGATCCCTCCCACTCACATTGGTGGTCTTGTATCCTGCCTTTAGCCTGGTTATTGTGGACTATTGGGATGTGAACCAAATAGACAGAAGATCTGTTTGTCTTTCTTTTTAGAAAGAGAAAAGAAATGCATTTTAGGCTGTTCCATGCAAATTAATTTTCATTACAGATCAGTATATGCATTGGAGGTGTCCTACCAGTATTTTATGTAACAAAAGTGATGCAGAATGGACTATGAAAAAGCTAGTAAGAATCTCATTCCTGCAAGAGTTGAGTACAAATGGCCTGACAAATCAGTATTTGGAAAACAGGAATCAGTGTAAAGATGCTGTGATTTGTGATTATTGAAATTACTACAAGAATTTTAAGATTCCTAACTATAAAATCTTTTTAGTACAATCTTTTAAAGACATACCTCAGCTAGTGATTTCAAATCTACCATATATATTGATGGTGATTAGCTCTTCCTTTGATAGAACTTGCTTAAATCCCCTTGAAGTTGACAAGTGCAGTAAGTTGCATTTGAGAACATTTTTGAAACCATCTATAGCTCTGGAACTGAAGTGTCCATAGTGGGATATACAGTGGAAAGATAAGGCACTCACTTCTGTGATTTCCCCTGTGAACCTGAGTGGGAGGGCAGGCAGAGCTCCTCGATTCAGTCAGCTGTGCCAGTGGAATCAGCGCTGAGCAGGGGAGACAGGACGAACAATGCGGATGTTTTTAAAGTCACTTCGATTTTTTTGATTCAACAAAGTGTTTGCAGTTTTTTGTGGGTAGTTCCTGCTGTCACTTGTGCTTCCTCTTCTGCTTCTCCTACATTTTGTAGATAATTGCTTCCTTTTCCAATCCTTTCTCTTCTAGACAGTTTGCCTACTACTTGCTTAACTCGGTAAGGTGAAAACAAAAGCTCTATTAAAAGCAACAACGAAAGAAACTCTCCCAAATGTGTGTGTACTGAAGTGTTCTTTCGATATAATTATTCAAATAATCAGATGAAACACTTCATGGAAGATAACCGTAAGAAGTAGAGATACTCAGGGCTTGGTATTGTGTCACAGTGAGTCAAGTTTATTATGATAAACAGTTTTATTTTTGAGGTTCTCTAGTCCCCACAGTTTGATGTTAATAGGAAACAAAACAAAAAAACAAAACAAAAAGTAAAAAACCTAAGGAAAACTCCCATCAAGGTTCAGGAGATGAGCTGATTTTAACTAATTGAGTTTTTTAAAGGTTTGTTTGCATGACAATATTTCTCAGATGGTTGTTGTCCTGGCTTCACTATGTGTGTTGTTTTCTGGATTTTCAGTTGATACTATTTCTTTTGCTCTGCACCTCTGTGGAGTTTTCCTGTTCCCAGCTAAATTTTAGAGCTCAAAATGCAGTTTGAATGGTGTACTCTAAGAAAGATATTTTTAATTTTGCATACCATCTCAAATCATTGCCTTGCATGAAAGGACTTGCCGAGATGGAGAGCCTCAATTACGTTCATATGTAATTATGCAGCAACATTTGCTTCAAATCATTGCACTTCTTTCGTGGGGGTAGAAAGTATTTCTTAATTACTGACTGGACTGATTTTTTCCCCCCTCTGGTTGAATGTATGTGGTCTGCCTGATGAGCTATTTGAAATTCTCTGTGACATGATCGTGTAACATACACTTTGGCTTACTGCAGAGTCTTGTTGGTGAGAAGCATTCAAGCCCAGTGCCGGGAGCCCTGTCCATATTGTGACATACTTTTTGTATTTAATCAGTATATTACATCTTAAAATGATATATCCCATTTAAAAATAGGAAGATTTAAGGAAGCTGTAATTTTCTTATTGAGTAAATTTGTTGAATGATTAGTAACAAGTATTTTAGTTTTTAAGAGAATAATTTTGAAGAGCTTAGGGAGAGAGAGAAAGAGGGAAGGAAGCAGGGAACTACCCTCTGGTGGTTGATTCTACACATGCATCTAAGAACTAGTTGGGCCAGGCCAAAGTTAGAAACCCAGAATCTAGTCTAGGCCTTTTACAAAAATGGCAGTGACCCAAGTGTTTGCATCATCAGGTACTTTCCAGGGTGCAACCTAGCTGGGAGCTGGACTAGTTGGTAGAGCCAGACCTTGAACCCAAACACGCTGATTTGGATGGTTGAGATCCTTAGCACTGTTTGGTCCCTTGAGCCAAAGCCTACTTCTTCATCAAGTGATTTATAGAATTACTAATATTATGTCTTGATTCAGACTTCATATAGTTTTATCTGGAGAGATTATGACACACATTTTTTTTTGTTCATTTTCTTGTATTAGGAATAAGGTGGGCAGCAATAAAAACATTGAGAATTGGCTATCTGAAAACAGTACTGCTGTCTGAATGAAGTAATTCTGGTAAGCCGATTCCATTTTGTGTATAGGACAGAATCCAAGAGTATAACACTTCTTGCTTTCCTTTCATTAAACAGGAAAGAGGCAGTTCACGTTAACCAAGCTGAGGCTTAAAGATGTTAAAGAAATGCCCCAAGTTTATTTAGTAAAGATCCAAACTGAGATAGAACCCTGTGGTTTCTGGCACTAAAAGGTTTTTGTTGTTCAAAGAAAATTTTTTTGCAGTTTCTGAAGTTTGAAAATCAAAACTTTGAATAATCCTGATTACTGATTTATCTTAGTATATTATAGGAGAATAGCAAAAAGATCTAGTGTCTTGTAAGAAGCTTTCTAGTCTTCCTAAGAAGCAGGAGCAGCTTTTGACCATGACTGATCAACTAGTACAAGGATGAAGATCTTAAGAATGCTCTCACCTCTCACTGTATGTGTCATATGCTCTAGGGAGTGATAAACATAAAATGGGCAAGTCAGTAAGCATTTGCTGTGCAGGATAACTTTACTAGGTGGTTTAGCAGAAAAAGAAACATCATGAAGAGCTTCTGTGCTTCAAATGTTTACGATTTAATTAGGATTATACTCTCAGCACTCATAAAACCTTCAGACCATACACAAAGTACCCAACCAGTTGCTAAATTGAGTAAAGCACAGCACAAATGATGGGTGTTGTGACTTGGCGTGAGATGTAGACATAAAATTCAGGACATTCCTGTGTTCAGAGGCATAAATTTGGGGAGTTACATTTTACAAAATGCACTGATTAAAATACATGCAGCCGTATCTGTTGGAAAGCAGTAAAGCCCCAAACACTCTCCAGGAAAAAGATGTAAAGAAGTGATTAAATACTGTTAGAGACAAATTATGAGCTCATTACTTATGACATTGAAAGTGAAGATTAAAATAGATAGTGATGTTTCTAGGCAGTATCAAGTTGTCCATGGCCAGACTGAATCTTTGTGTCTTGACCATACAATGGCTTCTAAGCTTTAGTTTTTGCTGTCTAATTTGGTTTTTATGTTGAAAGAGCAAGAAAGCTAAAATTTTCTAGGTCATCTCAAAAGGTTACAATCAGAATCAGACTTTCTAGTGCTTTGTTATGAATGTGCTAACATGGTGGAATCAAGAGGGATAGAATTTGAAGAAGACTGAAAACTGGTTGTCTTGATCGGTCTGATTGATTGGGCATGGGGAGGGTTTTTTTTTTCTTAAATAATGTGTGAGTAATAAGTAAGGGGTTGTTAGGTAAGGTTTCCTCGTTTGAATTTTAGTGTTACAGTGACTTTATTTTTGTTAAGACAACTTGTGCCATTTATGTTTATTGCTTATGTGATCATATACAAAATTTATAGTGCGAAATCATTGACCTCAGAATAATCCTATCTGATATAAAGTAGTGCTAATTAATGTGTTATTAATGGATTTTACCTAATATTATCGTTATTCCATGTTAATTTAAAAAGCTTCTAAAGCCAAACATTGATAGATTTCACTTTTTAAAGTTTGCAAATATTTTAAAAACAATAGCATGCATAGAGCAGGGGAGAAAAATGACCTCTTTTTCCTTTTATATTCCTCATGTCCACAAGGGCTAGAAAAGAGGCTGGGCCTGAACGGGAGGTAGAGCCCAATCCAAGCCTTGCTGTGGGGCAAAGGAAGCCAAGTACTTGTACCATCACCACCACTGTTTTCGGAGTACAAAAGTAGAAGACTCCATGTTAGGGTTGTACACATCTGTGCACACGTTCCTGTTAGGAGCCAGGAGTCTCCTCCGGGTCTCCCACACAGGTGCAGAGTCCCAAGCCATCCTCAACTGCTCCGAGGCCTCAAGCAGGGAGCTGGATGGGCAGTGGGGCTGCTGGGACACAAACTGCTGCCCATATGGAATCCTGGCACATGCAGGACAAGGACTTTAGCTGTTAGGCTACTGTGCTGGGCCCCCTGTTCAGCTTCTTAATACCATGAGGAGATAAAATGAGTTTGTATTTCTCAGTTTCTTAGTCTATCCCATGTGCCAACAGTGTTCTATCAGTAAGAGCTCGGAATGGAAGAGTAAATATGTTATTTTGTTGTTGTGTCCTGTTCGGTGCTTGGTACTTGATTTTCTTTCTTTCCAATTTTGAAGTGTTTCTTGTGGGTCCAATTCTAGAATAATTTCTTTTGAAGTGATTTGATTCTTGGGAATTATTTGAGTAGATATTTTTCAGATATTCTTGCAAGTTATAGGAATACAATAGTATAAAAGAAAAAAAGATTCCTGTTCTCAGTACCTTTGGGTATGGTGGAGGACACAATCATTAAACAACTGCCATTGTAATGGGTGCTGGAAAGGTCAAACAAAAAGACTTTATTCAGAAGTGTCATGAGGCTTCTGAAGTTAAGGTCAGTCAAAATTGTGAAGCTGAGCTTTGAAGGATGAAAGACTCCTGGTGAGGGGAGGAATCTCTTTAGATGGGTTTGCAAAAGTACAGAGGCAGAGCATAGTGTCGTCTTGAGGGCACAGATAAAAGGTCTGTGTGGCAGGTGGTCCCATATAGAAAGGAGAGATGGCCTCAGGTGAAGGAAAAAGATGAATGGAGGCTAAATAATTTTGCACTATGTAGATAATGGGAAACATTTTCTTTTTTGTCCCATTAGCAGCGGGGTGTCTTAAAATCATGAAAAGTGAAATTATCAGATGAGATTTGCCCATTTGTTGGAGAACCTGGGAACTTGTTTGTTTTTCTTTAAAAGGAGCTTGTTTGCTTTCTAAATGGTGAATGCAAAATTGGAAGGCTTCAAAGAGACATTTTCACAAATTAAACTTCATTGTCTCAAATCGAATTCTATGTTTTTGTAATTGTGCCATTGTGTCTAAGCCCAAAACAGTGGCCTTAAATTGTTTATTGATCTAATCTTTCCTTAGTATTTTATAAAAGACTGCAGTGTATGCGAGCTGGCTCTCCTGCAACCTCATTTATGTACCCTATTGTGTTTAGACATGAGAGTAGTTTGTTTGTGTTCGCGACCGTAATTTATAGATACCTGAATAGATTGTCATCAAACAATCTGATACGTTTTCCTACAGAACAGCAAACCCTTGTAGCCTTTTTCCTTACCATGTTGTCTACTGTATTTTACCAGTCACCCAGGAGAACTGCTTTGAGTGCAGTTTTACATTTTTTTAGGTGTATAATTGGAAAGTGGTGGAATACCTATTTGTGGTAAATTGGGACCACTTGCAATCCTAGAAGGGACATATATTATGGAATCTTTGGAATGTATGTAATAATTGGTACACAAAGCGTATAATTACAGATAAGTCTCAAACTTGACTAAAATGAAGTTTTGAGAAGATTGCCTATCTTGGGATACATTTCAGTAGTTTTTTTTTTTTTAAGATTTATTTTTATTATTTTTTCATTGGAAAGGCGGATATACAGAGAGGAGAGACAGAGAGGAAGATCTTCCGTCTGATGACTCACTCCCGATCCGGAGCCAGGAGCCTCTTCCGGGTCTCCCACGCGGGTGCAGGTTCCCAAAGCTTTGGGCGGTCCTTGACTGCTTTCCCAGGCCACAGGCAGGGAGCTGGAAGGGAAGCTGGGGCTGCCGGGATTAGAACCGGCGCCCATATGGGATCCCGGGCGTGCAAGGCAAGGACCTTTAACCACTTGCGCCACCGCGCCGGGCCCCATTTCAGTAGTTTTTAAAGGACTTATTTGTCTTTATTTAAAAGGTGGAGTTACAAAGAGAAGAGAGACAGAGATGTCTGCTGGCTCACTCCCCAGATGGCCACAGCAGCTAGACCTGTGCCAGTCTGAAGTCTGGTAGCCAGGGTTTTGTCCTGGTCTTCCGTGTGTGTGCAGGAGCCCCTAGGACGTGGACTTTCCTTCACTGTTTTCCCAGGTCATTAGCAGGGAGCTGGATCAGAATTGGAACTTGCTGCACTCTAACTGGCACTAATATGGCCAGAAAATGCCCTATATTTTAAATGGAGAAAATATTTAAATGATAATAAGAAAACCATGGTAGAGAGTCTAATGGATGCCCAGATCATGGTAACTTGTACAAGAGGAGATACAGAACAGGATGGAAGTAGGTTAAAAGTAAGCACTAATAAAATATATTTTTTGTAAGATTTATTTTGAAAGAGAGAGGGAAAAACAGAAATGCTCTATGTTCCGACTACCTGCTCCCTCCAGCTTGGCTGTGGCAACCAGGGCTGAGCCAGGCTAGAGCCAGGAGTTAGGATATTTTTTCATGTATTCACTGTGATTGACAGGGACCCAGGTACTTGGACCATCATTCATTGCTTTCCTATGGCAATAACAAGGAGTTGGGTTGGAAGTGCAGTAAGTGGTTTTTTTACTCACTGTCACAGTGCTAGCCTCAAAATCATCCATTTCTAAAAGAAGAGTTGAAATAAACAGTACACAAGTGGAATATTTGTTGTGGGTGGTAGATGTGACATGTAATACCCCAAATACAGTAAACAAACAAAACCACAATTATGTGATCGGTTGTTTTGACTTGGGACAAATAGCAGTACATGTAAAATAGCATGAAATGGTGAGATTTATCACAAATTAGATAGTCTAAAAGAAGATGTCCTAAGATTGGGTTTATGTATAAGTGTAGACATTCAAATAGTTCAGGGCACTGCTAATGCTGATTGGAGTCCTTGATTTCTTCAGTCTTAGTTTATGCATTCCTTTTCGAAGACCATGGAATGTCCTACACAGTTAAATCGGCTACATGTAGGACTGGAGAGTATCTGGCCTGTGAAATCATTTTGTCTGACCCTGCCAAGACAACTGGAGGCAGGATTCAAAATTGAATAAGTCTACAACAGGCTGATTTTCAAGTTGATAATTTTGTAGTGTTTGTGAATGGCTGTGGCCTTGCCAGAATAAAGGTTTGCCACCTCTGTTCTACAGGTTCAGGTGAAGAACTTTTGGTGAAACTGAAAAATAGATCAAGGCTTTGAGAAGTTTAGAAGTTTTGTTTGTAACCTCTCTTTAGTACTGAGCCAAGATTGGACTTCAGTCTTAGGCTTGTTATTTGATAGGCAATGATTTGGCTAGAATGTGTTCTCGATGAAATGGCCAATCATTGCCATTTCAACGTGAACTGGTAGCTTGGGTTTGCTTTTTAGGCTGAGCAACCAGGTTTGTAACCATCTCTTTTCTTGATGTAAAGTAAGTGTGCTTCCTGTTTCTGATAATTTTCTTGAGCCAGTCCTGAATTGTATGGCTATGTAGAGTTACATTGTGATTTTTCTTGCTAAATTTATTTCAATATTCCTCTGTTCTTGCATGTCATGGCTACTCTTTAGGTCCATTTTTTTTTCCACCACTTCAATTATATATGCATCTTCCAAGATGAACTTGCATTATAGATTTGTAGACAGGCTAAGTAATATATTGCTGTGGACTCTTTGACCAGTTATGTGTAGTAAATTGTCACCTCAATCAGGACCTTAAATGCCTCTGTATTTTTCTTGTGTAATAAATACGCTGTATTGTTGCCTTGGGTGTATCTTTTTTAAACCCGACAACATTTCTTCTGCAATGTGTTTGTGAAGTCCTACTAAAAATTATTAATTTGTAAAACATAACCACCCCTCCAAAAGAACAAATTTACTGAAAGGCACAAATCTTCACTATGAATAAATTATGTGCCAGTGGCAGCTATAATGCAAAGCAGCTTTTAAACTGAACAGAAACAGTATATCCAGGTGCACATGGAGGATATGGCAGTATATTGGAGCCTGCAGAGGACACCTGGTACCACAACAGAGGATGGAGGACAGAACAGATTAACTTCCCCAGCCAAGTTTTGGCAGTGAATGTGCAAATGGAGACTCTAATGTGGACTATGTCAACCAATGGATTTTGGAAATATTTCATTGTGTTTGGAGTGGCAGGATTGGCAGTAATTCAGAACTGTGGAACTATTAGAACCTCTTGAAGGATCATTGGAGCTTGTCCCACACCAGGAACTCTTGTTTGGCATCGGGTGCCTGTCCTCTATCCCAGGATATGGAGGCAATTGGGAGGCTGGGTGTCACTTCTCTTCTTGTCTCCTCTTTGACCCCAGATGCAGGAAGGAAAATAAAAGAGAGAATGTGGAAATGGTGGTCTCACTCACTTTCCTGTAGCCATTGACACTTTGCACCCTAGCCAACCACTTTGCACCCTAACAACCATGTACAAATCATCAAAAATAAAAATTAAAGAAAAAAGTAAACTCAACAGAAAGTTTTAAAATTATGATTTGTAGCTTTAACTTAATTTGTCATCCACAGAAATGAAACAACTTCTTTAAAAGGAGGAAGGAGAGATGAGGGATAGAAGGAAATGTAACAGTTCAATCTCGGGAAGAAAAGGATTTAGATCCAAATTTGCAGTTTCAGTTCTTTGTTGCTTCCATCAGAAATTTAAAGTTTGGGCCATGCCCAAGGAAGGCATTGTGTAAGAGGCTAAATACTATACAAAAATATGATTTAACACAGCTTCAGCCTCGTACAAAATCAGTCAAAATGTAGTTAGGCATGGCTGCCTTTCATCAATTGAAGTTTTCATTTTTTTTCTGTGTGCATATTTTTGTCATCTTTTTCAAAATGTCAATAAACTTTATGGGGTAGAACATATAACATTGCAATGTATTCTTCAGTATATTTTAAAGACAGTTGTATATTCTTTAAGGTGGCAAGATGGAAATTGCATTGTTTTGATACAGAACAATAAACCAATAAAAGCAGTTGGACAAACATTTATCAGCTCAAATAGGTGCTAGATGCAGGCACAAATCCCTGTATAATGCTTGATCCTGTGTTCAGAGCCTTATTTATTTGTGATAAATTAGTTTTGAAATTACTAGTGAAACTCCAAAGCAATGTCCACTGAAAGTTTCCCTGTTTGAAAATTTCAGTACTTTGGCTGAGACAAATCTCTGCTTCTTATTGAAGCTGTTTCTTGAAGACGTTATAGAAGAAAAACAATTAAGGAAATCTATTTCTTTTCTGCAAAATCCTGCTTCACAAATCCAGTTAATTCCCTCTCACTGAAAGTATGGCATGTTGCCAAATATGTCTGTAAGGAAAATGAAAATCCTAAACAAATAAGCCAAATCTACAGCTGTTAATCTGTAAGCTAATTGGAATATTGACAAATTCCATAATGCATTCAAGATCTTTGAGCTCAACTTTAAGAAACTTTAATATTGACCAGAACTCTATCTTGACACTTACGACTGTTATCCATTATATGAATAATCTGGTTCCAAAATGTACAGGCAAATATAGCCAAGTAAGTAGGAAGCCTGTGGAATGTTTTTTCACTTTCCTCTCTTGAACAAAACAAATAAAACAGCAATAACAAGGCTGTACCAAAATATAATTAACAATGAGCTGTTTTTAAAGCAACTTTGAAAGCTTAGGTTTGAGGAAAAACATCTAATTTCAAAATGTATGTACTTTGGGAACTGAAGAAATGCGGTTGTGTTTAAATTATGATATTTATGCTGCTGATTAAAGAGTAACCATGTGAACACTTGAATATTGATTTTTAAAGGTTGTTATTTAAAACACTTCATTTGACGTATAGTCTCAGGATATTACTGCTAAGAAGGTAAAATAAGGAAAACAGACATTTTAAGGAAGGTATTGAGCAAGTTGGTAGTGTAACTAGCGCATGAGTGTGACAGAAATCATAGAACTTCTGCATTAATGTCTGATGCTTGAGCAACAATGAATTAAGGATGGAAATGAGGATTCCTGAAGTGATATGACAGTGTTGAATCTCATGAATTGAACTGCTCTTTATATTGGTTTGTTATAGCCCTGATGATCGGTGACCTGATTTTGAACTTAGTATCTTCTAGACACTGCTTTGGCAGCCTGATCATTCTTCCTTGCTTATAACAAGTATAATTCTTTTACCACCATTGCTTAGGCAGTTCTTCTGAGTTGATTAAGGAATTGATAAATAGCTAGTCCTGAATGGGCCACCCCCACTCCATCCCAGGCTCTCCTCTTCCTGGATTCTAGTGCTGTCACCTTGAGAACACTCAAGCCTTTCATGGGTCAAGTTCCTGAGAGCTTGATGCTAAGCATAGAAGAGATTTGCAAAACTGTTCCAGTGCTGTGACCAGTGCTGACTATGTACTAGTTGTTAGTATTTTGGGTATCACCTCTGTGTGTAGTATATGTGAGAAACATACTCTGTGTGGCTCCCACACTCTGTCTTGTTTCCCTTTGGTAGTACAGAAGAGCAGGAAATGGTGATCATCTTTATTCATGTATATTCACACATAGATGACTGAATCGTGTTTGAATGTGTCTGAAAATGGAGCCCATGGTATGATTTAGTCAGGAAATGAAGTGGATGAAATCCTGTTTATAGATTTTTGTGAACTTAGTTGGATGCTCAGTGCCTTCCTATAGGTATCTATATTCTAAGTGCTGGAAGCTGTGAATGTTCTGTCTTGCATAGTAAAGGTAACCTCTTGATGTGCTTCACTCAGCGATCCTAAAATGCAGGATTATTCTAGTTTACCTGGATGGTTCCCAGAGAGAAGCAGGAGAGTCAGAGTAGCAGGGGTGGGAGAGGTGCATAAATGGTATCTCTGGAAGATGGACAAAGCAGCCTTGAGTGAAGAGATGCAGGTGGCCTCTGTGAGGTACAATGACAAGGATCCAGATGAGGCTGATGAAGGAACCCAGTCCTGCTTCGCACCTCTTAGCCTGGTGAAGCTCATTTTAAATATATGTCGTCAATAACTGCCTAGTTAAACTTGGTTTGCCACTAAGTATATGGTCATTCATTATAATAACAATGGGAAAGTAATAAAGAACCAGTATCATTAGATTGTAATTTTCCTCTATTTGCCAATAATTAAAATTATCCAGCTCTGATTGTTGGAAAGACGGCTGCAGGCCAGGCGATAGGAGACATAAAATGATTTGACCTGTCTCGTTCCCTCATTATTGTTGAGGCTTGAAGGCTTAAACCTCTAGGAGCAAGAATGTGGAGCATACAAACTACCCCCAATTCCCCTTTGCTAATCTGTCATCTTTTTCCATTTCAAACCCCCAATTACATTTTCACAAATATGTTCAAATATACTGATTACAAGGACAAAATGAGTCTGTTAGATTACAAATAAAATCTAGTTTTTGAAGGACCTTCTGACAAACTGCCATGTCATTCTTGAGTTTCGCCCTTGAGATGTGAATTGCACATACGGTAACTACATGTTGAAACAGCAGTTCTTAACCTTAACATATGCTGTAGTGAAAGCTGGCTTTCCCTCGGTTCATCTACTGAATGCTACTTGGAGCAAAATAAGTACCCAGGCTGAGTTTTATGAAATAAAGTTGTATTTACAATTTAGTGATCTGATTTAAGAAATGCCCACAGTTCTCTGGAAGTTGCGATATCCAATTAATTGTCTTCAGCATTGAATGTGGCATGTAAAAAGCTGTGAAGAATTGTTTCGTTTTATTTCGTTTTTGAAGTTATTTAAATATTTCAAAGGTCAGTAGAAATCAATAAAAACAGAATGCTCCGTGGTGACATTTCTCCTGTTCCAAATGGCTTCCCACTGTGTTGCATTAATTTGGCAGCGTGTAAATCTTCTCATCTGTGTTCATAGTTGCAGAAGAAATGGACAGAACTGACTGGACCACATCGTACTGCTTTATTGCACACTATTTCCTTCCATAGAGTAGGTTTTCCCTCTCATAAATAGATTCATCATAAAGAACATGGGGGCAGGTGGCCCCCGAGCAGACATCTCACATCTGGAGCTTGTGTGGAGTAGCAGATGCTGCTCTATGACCGTTGTTGCAGATATGAAATACTTTGCCTAAATGGGGGTATATTTACTTACTATGTAGTCTTGGATGAAAGTATTTTTAGCACTGAAGTAATGGGAAAAGCAATCATGAATTTGCATAGTATATGTAGAAGTGGCTTGAGAATTAGAAAGTTCTATGCATCCATTTGTCATGATAGTTACCATTACGACATTCCTGTCCTCTTCTTTGCTGATCACTGATCAGAAGACTGATTACATGCTCAGCCATTGTCATGTTGTCATGTCATCATGCTATCACCAACAGCCTTGCTATGTGATCCTGCCATTACATTGTTCATATAATTTCCCTCCCCTAAAAGGACTAGGGCACCATAATTGATGTAAAATTGTCAGTCCAAGAGTATGGATGTGAGCATAATATTGATAATGAGACGCTTGTTTTATCTGAAAGGTAGAGTTTTGCTTGAGTGTACTTCCTACCATGAGCATTTTTTAGCACGTGGAGCCCATTAAGTCATATTAGAGTTGCATTCACAGTTGAATGGGCTAACCATGCATCTGTTTCTACCATGATAACACCTGGATCAGTTTAGAACCTGTGTAGAAGTTTAAGATGTGGTGTAGTTAATTTCTAAAACAACTGTTGATCTTTATATGTGTGAACCCCGTGGTCTTGCACATTCTAGATAAATTCGTTGCCTTTGGAACAAGTTTATACCTGTGTGCACTTTCAGAGTAGGAAATAAAAAACACATGTTCACTCTAGCAGCTTTGTTTTCACTTAAATTCTTTTGCAGTGTGACAGTGATGAGGTTATTAGTTTTCTACTTTTAGGATAGACAATGCCTTTGTTTTACTTTGTAATCTTTATCAAATGTTCATCTAAGATTAACAGAAGATGGATAATTTTTCTTCATGGTTCATCAAAACACTTGCATATTCTGTCCCAGCCATTTACGATGCTGTAAGTTAGTTGTTGATTCCTCTTGGGAGTTGTGAAATGGACACATTAAAAATTACATAAGGGCAATTCTGCTTCTGGGACCGCACGCCTTATCTCTATGGCCAGCTAAAAGCAGAGTGTCAGTTCACTGGAGCTTTGAAAAATGACTTTTCCCAATGACCTATTGCCTTTTAAAGACAGCAGAGCTAGGAGTTCCTTTTTACAATGCTAAATGCCCTTGGAGAGTTGTAGTACACTTTCATTCTCATTAGAAAGATTGAACTCCCACCCCCACAGATGCCCTCAAAAAGGAAACCATTAGAAGACAGGGCCAGTAGAGTATCTGGGCATGCCTGTTCTGCTAACCTCCCCTAGGCAACTTTTACTGTTAACTTTTAAATGTAAAAATCCATCTACTCAGAGTGATGTGGCCATGTGGGGTTCACGACATTGCTGGTTTTCACAAAGGGAATTACTTGCCTGGTTTTAAACTTGTCTGGCTTATATTCTAAGTCATCACACAGTGCAGCCAATTTTCCACTTGTGTAGGGTTAGCTTCTCTGAAGAGTGTGCAGAGGGCGCTTTTAAATGTTTCACCTGTGATATTTGAATCTGTAAGCTTAACTCAGAAAGCGTTCTCCAAGTCCATCCTTCTGGGTTGTGTGCACCTGCCATGTTCCTGATGAGGTTCCTTCCCCAAATACTCTAACTAGGCTGTGATTTTCATACAACTCCTGTGTCTTTCTCTCATTCCTTCCAAGCTTTTTGATCACAACACTTGAGCTAGGATTAATTGATTTTTCCAAGCAGAGTTAGACTGTGAATGTCATTCTTGTTTTTCCCAGTTGGTTCATGGTCTTAACTTGTGATTAATAGAAGTGTAATTTCACAGGGGTGCATTGGGGGAGAGAGGAAGAAAGGCCCTAGAAAATATGCCAAGAGATAAGATAAACAGTCCTAGTAACTGAATGCTACATCTAATCATCTTGACTAACATTATGCACACCAAAAATGTGCCTGTTTGTGTTATCTAGGAGGGCAGTGTAGGTGAACCCCTGAATTAAGTTTTTCAGGCATCTACAATATGTCAAGCAAATGTACGCACTTTGTTTAATCTTTACTACCATGAACAGATTACAAAAGAAAAGTCAGTCATAACCATATGAGGCCAACAAACCCAAGAGGAATAATTTCAACCAAGATTTGGCTAATTTTAAACATTGTGGGTGTGTCTTAACACTTAAAATAATTTTAAGAGTTGTTGCAGATGGAAAACAAATGTAGACCCCCGACCCCTTCCCCCACACAAATTAAGGTGAAAAATTAGGTCTGTTCTGCTTAGATTCCTCTGAGTATACTATCTCTTATTCTTAGGTTTTGTTCATTGATTTCATGCCTTTCAATGTATTTGATTAATAGTTATTTGTAGTGTGAAAACAGTGAGGGTTTTTTTTTTGGCAATGGTCAGGGTGACAGCAATTATATTTATTAAACACAGTAATGATCAAGATTGAATAAAAATGAACTGATGGGTCTGGGTCTGGGTTTTCCAGGCTTATGGAGCTTAGCTAATTTAGAAGTGAGACTCAGATTCTGACTTCTAAAGGACAGTCACTAGTCGTAACTTGGCATTCCAATGTACGAATTTGAAGTCAGTGAAGGGGCAGTCAGCACATGCCTGAAATTATTTTCTAAAAAGGACCTATTAAGGCATCATAGTTTGTCCATAACATGAAATCTGAAAGAACTGATGGTTTTCACGTACCATTTAGCACATGTACATGGAGTCCTAAAATGTGATCTGTCTGAAGAGTTGCAGAGCAAAAAGTGTCAGAGCTCCCTGAAATTTATCTCTTGATTATTAAACTTGGGTCAAGGAAAGACATTGCATTTAGAAAGTGCTATGTATTAGAATGCCAGTAAATTTCAGTGCTGGCACAGTATCTATTTTTTTTTTTTCATCTCATTCTTGGACAGAATATCTCTTGCCTTCCATGACAAATTAGAGAGTTGCTGGCGGTTTGTGGGCCAAATGTTTGGGTGCCTTGTGTAGGCTCATCTGTGTTAGTTTTAAATTAGAATGTTTTCCTCCTTGCCTATCTGTTTTTCATCAGGGCACATATATTCTTGTGTCCAAAAAGACTGTGTGATTTAGCTGTGAGGCCGATTTTATTGTAGTGATGTCTGTGTATCCTGTCATCACAGGCTGCCCTGGTGAAACTTCCCATGTTTTGCATGTGTGTTGTTGCAGTATGTTCAAAGTCTGATCTTTCTCAGATGTATGTGTGTGTGTGTGAGGATTTTATAGCTGGGAAGGGAGACAAGCAGCACACTTGCTGCCAGGATATGTTTTCTATTAAATTTCGTAATATGAAATTATAGGTTAGTTTTTGGCTCCCATAAAGCTGCCTTTTTCACCCGTCACTGGAAGACAACTAACACCTTCCTTTGACTCACGTTTTCCAAGTTTCCTTAGTGTTAAAACAGGACTTTCTTTTTGAAATGCAGAAATTAAAAGAATATGGAACAAAAGCATTTTTATAGCTTTATTGAGTCTTGAGGGCAGATATATGGATTCCAGACAAAATGCAATAATAGACAGGGATTTTATTTCAAATCATCTTACAAACACTTTTTGCTGCAGATTTATTGTGAATGTGGAGGAACAGAGGCCACTTTGAACATTATATAGAGTAGTTCAGAGAAAAATGTTCAAGTCGTTTCTGCCTCTTATTAATTGTGAGTCTTTAACTCCTCAAACTTCAAGTTCCCAGTTTGTGGAATTTTTGTGAGGGTAATATAAAAGTTTGTGTGCTTTGTAAACTTGGTAAACCTCAATGTAAACATGAGGTAGCACTAGTCTTTTATCATGTCTATTTATTTAGTGTTAATACTGTACTGTATTGGTGCAATTGCAAAATCAAATTTTTATTATCTGGGGGAGAACTTACACAGTGGCTGTATTGCTCCAATGTTGCAGTACAGCAGAGTATGAAATATCATTCTAATGAATCTTTGAAGGATACACTGTAGTTAGTGTATGGAATACTATAGGAATGTTAGTTTATAGTAGGATGTGTTAATATGCTGGGCTGGTAGAGTAAAACTGCGTATCCTGCATACCACGAACCTCAGAACTGACCTAACCGCCAACAGGTGGCTGGAAGTCAAGGTGTCAGCAGGTTTGGCTTCTGATGACCTTAGCTTTATGATGACCGTCTCCTCATTGCATACCCCTGTGTGCTTGCTTTGTACATGCATATCCCTATTGTCCCTCAGTGTGTCTGCATTTTCCCTGTGCTGTATACAAGTTAAATTGGGTTAGAATCTACTCTGAGGGCTCAGTTTAACCTGATCAGTTATTTTAGGGACCTATATTCAAATTCAGTTAAATTGTCAGGTTCTGCTTCTTAAGGCTCGGTTCTAGCAGATTTGTGGGAGTTTGGGCATCATTCACCTTAAAGCAGGGAGGTACGTAGATGAGGAGTTGAGACATGTTCTAGGATCTGTGACTCATATTTGCTGACACAGTAGTTTCAGGGAGGGCTCTTTCTATATCCATCTGCTTACTCACTCAGTCGTGATAAACACAAAGAGATTAACGTAAGCATATTTTTGCAAAATGTAAAAGAATGATGCAAGTGGAAAGAGATATTATGTAGGAATAGCTGTGATGGATATATTGGCAACATGTGGAAAATTCTAAACAGAAAAGGAGAGAGGTCATTGCAAACATTTTGTAGAACTAAGATTTTGGCTGTTGAGTTTGGCTGAAGGAGAGGTGTGGATAAGGGTGACTTAGTTACTTAGTTCAGACTTAAATCAGTCTGTAGTTGAAAAGATAAGCCAAACTTCAGGATGGCACGATGTGTTTGTTTTCCCACGTCCATGCTGCCTTTTCAGGGGCTGGCTGGTTTTCTTCGGTGGGCTCAGCTTCCCTGGCCTGGCTGATTGGATCCTACAGACCTACTTACATTCTGGTTTAACTTAAGGGAAGATTTCAGACTCCCAAAATGATCAACCTTCCTCCATCCCTCCTTCCCTCCCTCCCTTCTCGCCTTCTTCCCTTCTCTCAGATTGCTTTCTTTCGGATTTCTTTATTTATTTATTGAAGGGACAGGGTACTTAAGTAATCTGGGAACTCACTGTATACTTCAAATGAGTTCTGCAAAAG
This sequence comes from Ochotona curzoniae, assembly GCF_017591425.1. NCBI lineage: Eukaryota > Metazoa > Chordata > Mammalia > Lagomorpha > Ochotonidae > Ochotona > Ochotona curzoniae. The sequence continues at coordinate 18,997,462 of NW_024464920.1, read as the reverse complement.
GACAGATATACTGAATATTAAGGTGACTATTTTTTAAATTTTTTTTAAAAAGATTTATTTATTTATTGGAAAGTCAGATATACAGAGAGGAGGAGAGACAGAGAGAAAGATCTTCCATCTGATGATTCACTCCCCAAGTGAGCACAATGGCCGATACTGTGCGGATCTGAAGCCAGGATCCAGGAACTTCTTCCAGGTATCCCACACGGATGCAGGGTCCCAAGGCTTTGGGCCGTCCTCGACTGCTTTCCCAGGCCACAAGCAGGGAGCTGGATGTGAAGTGGAGCTGCCGGGATTAGAACCAGCGCCCATATGGGATCCCGGTCCATGTTCAGGGCGAGGACTTTAGCTTCTAGGCCGCGCTGCAGTGCCCAAGGTGACTGTTTAACTGCATATATATATTCTTGTCATACACACCTGTTGAATATGTTTGGATTACCTAGTTGTTAGGAACAAAGATTGCATTTTCAACTGTTTTTTTTTCTGGGTATTCTATGGAATCCAGTCAGGATAACACATAGTAAAATTATCATCAGATACTCATTTCATTGCTGAAATAGTAAAACATTTGTAATGTCTTAAATACAGAAATTATAAAGAACATATCACACTTTGCATAAAAAAATACCATCATGAATGCTGAGATTTTTGTGAGCAAAACTGTAAACAAACAAATTTTTAAAAATTATGTAGTCATAAATTATAAATATCTAAGAAATAATAGTTATAAATTGTATATCCTTATGCTAAATTGCTTTATATTGTAGATTTAAGTGGTGAGAAAGCTTTATAATTGTTCCTAGTTGGGCTACAAAATTCAGGTCTGAAAAACTGGGGTAAAATCTTTACTAAGCTTTGGAAAAAGGCTCTGATTCAGTCCAGTAGTATAGTGAGAAGGTATTGAGGTGTACACCCCATCTAACAATGTGAAGATGGCATGATTTGGGTAAAAATATCAGATATGTAGGGAAAAAAGTAGCTTTTCACCAGAAAAATTGAAAAGTAGTAAAAGATATTTCAGATTGTTAAGGAGCTAATATTAATGTAGATTGTTCTTTCCGTCATGATGGAAGTGTAGTGTTTCTGAGATTTTCATGCCATTAGTTTTTGCTGTAATATGGAAAGCTGCTTTTCATATAACTAACACTTAAAATATCTTTAGGTAACTTAAGTTTTAATTTTAAATTTTCTTCTACATGGATTAGTGATTAGTATTCAAGGATGCCTGAAGGTTTTTATGACTAATTCCTGTAGAGATTATGAAAATGGTAGTCATGGTTTATCTCAGGCTATGAAGAAACATTAAAAAATATTCAGCTAATATTTCTTCCTCTTTGTCTCCTAGTATGAACGAAGAAGGGGGAACTATTTCACTAATGGAAGTTATTCAGGATTAATTCAGTTGTTCCTGAAGCCAACTTTAAGTCAGAAATTACTTTTTTTGAAAGGTGTTATAGTCAGGGGATGTTGGGTGACTGGATTGCTATGGGGATGCAGCCCATAAACTCCTTTATTGCTTGTGGGAGAAGCTCCTACAGGGTTGACATAAGAATCCATTAAGAATACCCCGTTAGTTCCTAGGTTTTAGGAATGTTAGAATAAACAGTGACTTGATGCCCTGTTTCTTAGATGGCCAACAACAGGCCCTCTGTTACTTCTCGTAGCCTCTTTCTGTCAACATCTACACAAATGATTGGCAATTTATTAAGTGCCGGTTGCTTGTGAAGTTGTCATTTCTACTCTTGAAAGGTTCGCAACCCGTTAGGAGTAGACAGATGGAAAGAAGCAAATTAGGTAAGGTATTCATATTCTAATGAAAAATGCATGCCCATTTGTTAGGGTCTCCTGTGCCCTCAGGAGCCCAGAAACCTAATACTGACCTGAGCACACTAGCTATAAACCCTGCAACTGACTTGGCTGACCTTTGCTTCCTAGATTCTAAAATACCCTGAGCATCTCAAAATTGGTAGATTTTAGGTGTTATAGTATTGTATTCATTCCCTTACCCTGATAGCTAGGTATTTGCATATTAACTGGAGCTTTCTAAATATAATAGCTTATCCCTAAAGAGGAACACTAATGAAGGGATTATAGGTTAAGTGGCAAAAGAGTGCCAGAGACATCTGGGTAAACCAATTAACCTGATGCTTTTTCACAGTTAATTACCATTGAGTGAGCAGAGGTCAGTGGCCAAAGTGAGTGAACTACTTTTTAGATGAAAGTGTTAATTCCCTGCATACTCAAAGTCATCTGGAATTTTCTCAAAATGTAACTGCGTCCCACCGATCCTCATCATCTCTAACTGGAATTTGTTTCATCAGGTATGTTGTGGAGTGCTTGCTCTGTGCTAGGCTTCAAGGGCACAGAAGATACATCTTCTATTTCTAAGGAGATAGCAGTGTATTAGGGGAAAAGGAATGAATTAAACCTGAGAAATATCAGTGGGATTGCATGTCCAGCTTAATTTTTCCTTTGTTCCATGACGGAAAGTAGTGCATGGAAAAGCAATACCAGTTTTTCCTGCCACTCCATCCCTCAGATTTGATTCCAGCCAAACAAACGTGTTGAATGGTCAGATCCTAAGCTTCTCACACTCCCTGTTCCATGGTGTTTGAAAATATTACCTGTTGGTCTGGAAACATTTCCCATAACTCCTCTAACGTTCATCTGCTGCTTACATGTTTGTAGATGTACTTCCCTGCTGGAAGCTTTGGGCCGTCTAAGGGTGTTCTCTCCTGACTCTGTTAGTATTTATTCAAGTGTCATGCATTTTATTGCAGTATGATGTCCTCTATACAAATTCACCTCCTCTGCCAGGCAGAATAGTCCTGAAAGTCAGAGAATCTGTTTTGCTCAAGGTTCAATATGCAGAACCCCGCACGATATCTAGCTGTTAATTGAGTAAAGGAATAAATGAATGGGCAAATCATTTTCTTGTGACTAAAGCAATCCATGTTATTTGGCAATGAGTTTGAAAAGAGGATGGAAGAGGGAACAGGAAGATCCAATGTGAATCATTTCAAAACATTTCTTACTACCTCTAAAGTATCTCCTACATAGTGGTATTTGATAACTTGATACTTGGGGTAAGAAGTCAGTGTTTTGGGCCTGGTGCGATAACTTGGTGGTTCAGTTCCTTGCCTTGAATGCACTGGGATCCCATATGGGCGCTGATTGTAACCCTGGCGGCCCCACTTCCTATTTAGCTTCCTGCCTGTGGCCTGGGAATGCATTCAAGGAGGGCCCAAAACCTTGGGACCCTGCATCCGCATGGGAGACCCGGAAGAGCTCCTGGCTCCTGGCTTTGGATTGGCTCAGCACCAGCCATTGCAGCTGCTTGGGGAGTGGACCATTGGACGGAACATCTTCCTCTCTCTCTCTCCTCCTTTCTGTATAACTGACTTTCCAATAAAAATAAATAAATCTCTTTTTTAAAAAAAGTCAGTGTTTTACAGCAATTGAGTTAATTCTCGGGGTCAAAACTAAGCATATTTTCAACAAGTTGGAAAGGTTTTGGGGAACCAGGTCTCTGTAAATGGGGATAGGGAGCCTGAAGCATTTTTGGTGATGTGAAGTGACTTGAACATCCAGGAGAAGGGATGAAAAACTGCTGTAGAGGCTGGGAAGTTTGACATGGGGTCATATAAAAAGAAGTAGTGGGAAATTAGCCTGAAACTCATAAAGAGAAGGCTGTGAAGGCAGTGTATTATTTTAAGAAATAGGGCATGATAAGGGACTCTTTGGAGGCAGTTGTGGTGTTAGTTACATTTCAGGAAGTTTTTCTATCCATAGCATGCATAATGAATCAAAACAGCAATGAAAGCAGGCAAGCCTAGCTATTTGTTTCACTTGAACCATGTATGTTGTGTGTATGTTATGTGTTGGAAACTGGGGGAAAAGGTACAATTCCTTGCTTGTGGGTATCTAGAGCTTGATTAGGGAAAGAAAGATGATAGGCAGTTGTAGGATACACGCAGGTAGTAGAAGCAGCAGACATGGAGAGCTGGGATGAAGAAGATTGAGAGTTGAGATGACAATAGGAGACGGGGAAGTTCGAGGATTCCAAGGAAATGTCAGTTGGATTTTTCTTTGAAATCCTGAAAAGCTTGAAAATGTCATTAATCAATTTAGAAATAGACATTAGAGCAAGCAGAACATGGCCTTGATTTCAGTGATGACAGCATCACTTCTATAAGCAGATGGCTTTTGGAGAAAATTACTTTAGATTCAGACTCAACAATCTTAAAATACACAAGGGCAACTAACAGTCTCACAGGATAATTGCACAGTGCTGTGGTGTTGATCACTCATTGGGTTGTAAATATCAGAAAAGCAACTCAAAGTAGTTTAGGACTTAAGGGCATTCATTGGCTTAAAGAACATTATTGAGCTCAGGCTAGAGTATACTTAGCCACAGTAGGAATTGCCCCCTTTGTCTCCCTGGTTAGGTTTCTTTAATCTTGGCTTAGCTATCATGCAGTCAGCATCCTCGGGGAGTTCTGTAGTAGACCTAGAATTTGACCTTTGGAACAAGAGTCTCTTTCTCAGGGAATTATTGATGGCTTATTGACTGAGAATGGCCTGACTTACCCTAGATCGACAGTGTGGCTAGGGATGAGGGAGAGGAGTACAGTACTTGCCCAGATAGTGTGGTGACCTTTCATTGAGGATGGCAGCAGCCTCATTGTGTCCACACAGATTGAGAGTAAAGGTGCATTCTTTCCAGAAGGGAAAACAGGATACCTTTGCTAGGAGGAAATGGTGTAGAAAGCCACAAGCTAAAGTTTTGTGTTTTTTCAAATGTTTTAAGTCTCTTATTGGAGCTTGAACATCAGTTTGTAAGAATTAAGGAGCCAGCTTCAAATGGCTAACTTACAAAGAGTATCACAATCGGCCCCGTAAAGGAACCATGGTTCTATTGTTCTTCCTTCCCGTTTATGTGAGCGTGTACATCTGCTGGCCAATTAGTGTACACTCTTGAGCAACACTCAGGCAAGAAGCATAGATGGACAAATGAGTCTTCGACTTGATGTTGTTGGAGGTGAGGACCATAAAGTTAGAAATGATAGAGAAAAGGAGGTGGAGGAACACACCTGCATGATAGAAATCCACATTAGGGTGGACACAAGTGACCAGAGAGCTTGTCAAGGGTTGGAAAAGGCATTCAGAAGATGAAGACAATAGGGATGTTAATGATCAAAGTTAACACTGCAGAAATGAATATTGTCTTATTTTCTAACTCGCATTAAAATTTAAGAGTTCTAAGTGAAGCACGCATGACCATGATCCTTAAGTTTATATGTTAGGGAATATGATAAGCAAAGTTACTGTGTTGGCATTAAATATTAGCTTTGGTTGTTAGTACTGTTGGTATTAATAATTGTAGTTAATATTGATCAGACTTTATACTACAAGCATAACTTACATACCCTGTGACAGAATACTTCTGGTTTACTAACTTATTTTCCCTTGCCTTTTTTAAAAGTTACTATGTTTTAAAGAATCATTTATCTTTATTTGAAAGTCAGATTTTACATAGTATGAAGGAGCGATAGAAAGAGAGGTGTTCTACTTACTGGTTCACTCCCCAAATGTCTGCAATGGCCAGAGCCGTGTTGATCAGAATCTGGAAACTGGTCCTTCCAGGTTTCCCACATGGGTGCAAGGTCCCAAAGACTTAGGCTATCCTCTGCTGCTTCCCCAGGACATAAGCAGAGAGCTGGATTGAAAGTGGAGCAGCTGGGGCACAAGCCAGCACCCAGGTACGACGCTGGCGCTGCAAGGCAAAGGACTTGCTTGCTGTGCTATTGTGTTGGCATACTAACTAGTTTTACAGAAGGCCAACATAGATCTTTGTCTTACAGATGAGAGACTGAGGTTTAGCAAGGTTAAGCAATTCTGTGTGTCCATCGTCATAGCTCCCACATGTCCACTGGCTGCAGAATCTGTTTTTTTTAAAATTTACTTTTAGGTTTGCTTTTTAAACTTTAAAATCTGGGCTTGCCTTTCAAATGAAACAAGCAGTACATTACAGTGTCTGTGATTTGATGTAAGCGCTCGGCACCACAGCTCATCTAAGGACTGATGGTCATCATTCATGTGGATGCTTCTGACTGGAAAGGTCAAAAGACAGAAAATAGCTGTGAGAACAACACAAAGAGTTTGGATGGCAGTGTCACATCATTCATCAGTTTTACAATAGTGTTGGCCTTTCTCAATATTTTGTAAAGAAGAAGTTGTGAGACAGCAAAAACAGAGCCACGAATGAACAAAACTGGAAATGGGACAAGACTTCCTTGAAGAGGAAGGAGATGGTATTCTGGCCTAAAAGACAGTCCCTTGGTCCTTTTTTTTTTTTTCCTAGAGAATTCTGCATCCACTTGTCTTATTCACAACTTCTGCATGGATTTTTCTCCACTATTTGCAAAGTGGAAAATTCCCTTACTCTTCACTATCTTCTGTATTTTCAACACCAATCTATTGAAGCAACTTCAGAAGATGAGCATGAAATGCTGTGAGTTAAGGTGTTTCATTAGCTGTGAAGTAACAGAAGAGGTTTTATTTCTATTTTGGGCTTAAGATACACATGGATCAAAATATGTTATACTTGGTGTTGAACAAGTGCTTTAACTTGTCCTTTTTCTGGCAAATTAGTGAGAGTACACTAAGCACTTGCAGGTTTTGTCTTTCTTACCATGGTATTGAGGGAACGTAGTGCATCCCTTATCACTGACTTGCATATGTAACATGACTTGTGTATTAAAGCCCAGTGTGATTTATTCTCACTCCATAGCCTTCTACTATAATAGCCATTGGTTAAATAAAACCCTGCTTGAACAGATAACACCTTTCAGAGAATTTTACCATATGAAATTCTCTGTTAGTGTGTATAAAAAGATGTTTTCTGTTCACTTTTCCTGATCCCTTTTTTTTCAAACAGGAGACTGTATTTAATGTTTCTTCTCCCGATGAATTTCAGATTTGTTTTCTTCATGATGTCCTTATTTTTAAGAAGTAAAATTGTCTCTTGTGGCTTATGCAAGTTACAAAATGTCTCACTAGCAAAGATTGATATTTCTTCGCCCTGAAAAAACCTTCAGAGAGAGTTATGGTGCTGAACTTAAAATAACTTGTAGAAAATTTGGTTTGGGAAAGATGTTCTCTGTTATGGTTCTGCCACTGGAAGGCTATCCACTCTTGTGAGTTTGAGAGTGTAAGGGCTTCTTCATTGAGAGTCGAGGTCTTCACACCAATGTCTGGGTTAATGTTTAGTAGCAGCTGGTTGGTTTTCATTCTGACTTGCTTGAAATCAGCCCTGTCAGACAGTATTGTATGGCAGTTTGGCAGTTTTTCATATTTCTTTTAAATTTTAGTTATAGGCTATCAAATCTTAAGCAATTACTTCTGGGTTAGTTTCTTGATGAATGTCATAGCAGTGTTTTAATTTCATGGAGCCAGAAAAACATCTGTTTCTAATACTTTAAAAGCTAATTTATATGGAAATTTACATAATATACAGTCAATACACGAAGACTAGCAAGAATCATGATCAAAATGAAAAATCAAGCTACTAGAATATGGTAGACTTTCTGTTAGAAGCTTTTCTTATGACAGGGTTCGGCTCCTGCTGGTTAACACAAAATGCCACAATTTGGAAAAGATAGTGATGTGTTTATGGTACTCGTTGGTGAATTGGTCAGCACAGGGCCAATGTTCTCTCCAGGGAAGGTGACTTGGTTCCTTTTTTCCTGTTGCTCTTTTGATTGGTTTTCCTAACAACACCTATGGGTCAAGATGGCTGCTGAAATTCCAGTGATTATATGTGTGATCCTCCCAGATGGAAAAAAGTACAGGGCGAGGGGAAGGAGGCCAAGCTTTTCTGTTTGACAGTCTGTTGGGAGTATTAACCCAGAGTCAGTAATTTGATTATACTTAGCACCCAGTGAAGTAGGTAATTGTATATTTTAGTTCTTACTCTAGATTATCATGTACCCAATAAAAGGCTGATGTTCTATTAGTTATGGGAAAAGGGGAGAATAGATACTAGAGAACAATGCTTTATTAGTACCAAATAAAATTACTTCCAAGACATAAGTTTTAACAGATCTCTGTTTTATACTGAATTAACTTGTAGGAAGTCCTTAATTCTTGTAGGACAATAACATGTTAAAGAAGCAACACAGTATTTGGCGCACAGCAGGTAATGCCAACTACTGACCAATCTTTTTATTCTAACCACTAAATGTATCTGATTTCACAACTTGCAGGTCAGGTACACAGTACAGATGGTACTACACTCTGGGAATACTATCAGCAAAGGGAGCTGAGATCATGTTTGCAATGGGTACTCTTGAAAGTTTATGTGTCTACAAAGCTGTGTTCTCTGCTTTTCTATGTAAATGACAAATGAAAGAATGTAAAGGTAAAACTGTAACCAGAAAAACAAACTCAGAGGGTAATTAGGAAAAAAAAATTACAGATACTGTTAAAAACGGCCGTTGAGCCTCATTGATCTTAGCTGGAGTGCTAGCTCTGCTGTGTCCAATGATTTTGTCACCATGGATGGTTTTGTTAATCTGAAGCTTTGCTGCATTTTGTTCTTGACGTGTGGTAGGAAGCTGCAATGCTGGTATTCAGCAGTGGTTTTCTCTGTTCAATGTTTTTCCAACTTGATTTTTAATAATTACATGCAAGTATTTTTTAGAATCATAGTTGCCTATCAGCAGATGGCAAAACTGATAAAAAAAAAAAAGCTGTATGTCCAATGTATTATAGAAGCCTAATAATACATCTGTGAATCTTGAGCTACACAATGCCTTCAAGCCCTGAAATACCCTTATCAGACTGGGCTGAATGTCAAACTGTGCATTTTCTCATTTCTATACTCTGACTACTTCTACCTGTTAGGTTCTGTTAATTCGCTTAAGTGTTTACAAATATAGCCACCCTGTGTTCTGGAAGCACAGAGAATGGGAATCAGGCATCACTAATACATCCCATTGAATATTTGCCCATGACCACATATGCCAGTACTCTTGTTTCCTTAATATGTTTATATTGACTTTTGACTTTGTATTCTGAGCAAACATGAAATTCATCTCTGATGTGATTATTAGATTTTTTTTCTCAAATACACATTAAAAAATGAAAGCATTAAAATTTTTGCAAGGTTTGTTTGCATGTCTTTTAATTGCCTCAGTTGGTATAGCTCAATCACATTTGGAGGATACCAGAACAGTGGAAAAAGTACGCACATGGGACTCTGTGCTATTTTTCCCAGCTCATGTGACTTTCCAAAATTACTCCTTGGCAATGATAATTTCCTCACTTGAGAGGACAATAATATCTACCTCACCAGATTTGTTACAAGGATTAAGTGTTGAGATTCAGCCAAGCAATGAGAATGGTGCTTGGCTGATAGCAGGTGATCAATAAATTCTAGTTCCTTCCTTCTTAAGGGTCATTTGAAAATGCGAAGGTATGCATGACAAAATGGAAGTGCAAGAAAATTGAAATCCTTTTATGATTTTCTTGTGGTTGTTTTCTACATGAACTTCCTGAAGACTGCTCATAGCAAGCATGTGAATTCTGTGGTGATAGGTTCAGTAGGAGCTCGGCATTGGGAAAGGCTGGATTTGACTAGAAAGAAGGGGAGACACCATGATGGTAGAGAGTGTTTTTTTTTTTTCCCCTAGTTTCCAGCTTTTCAAGCCTTTATTTCTGTAAGTGTGGTAGACATCCCAGAGAGCCATTAGAAATGTGAACTCTTGGGTTTTTCTGCAAAGCGCTTGGATCAGAACCTGCTAGTCACATATCTCAGCTGATATTGATCTGTGAGATCCACTACTCTGGGCCCTGAGATTCTGCATAACATTGGTTTCTGTAGGGCTTCAGTCCTGGCTCCGACCATATCCCCTGCCTCATGATCAGCTACATCCTCTTAAAAAATATACCTTCTCAAGCCTACCCCAACCTGCAGCCCAAAGTGTGCATTTGTATCCACTGTGACACATGTTGTTTAGGGCAATGGGTTTGCCACTGCCACAATAAAGCAGAAGTCACTGGTAGAAAACTGCATTTAAATGTGTTTGCATCCCAAGAGAAAGGAAGTTTGTAGGAACAAGTAGTACAGCCCTAATTGTGGTGGGAGTTAAGGTGAGGGCACGAATTCATCCTTTCTGTGCCTGGAATCCCAAGGTCACATAATGACTGAATTTCTGAGGAAGACAGTATCTTTAGCAATGACATATGGTTTTTACTTTTTTCTTTTTTGTGTTTTACATTCTGTTTTTTAACATCTTGTTTTTTAGCCGTGCCATCAAGACTAATCAGGACCTTCTCCCGGAAACTCCATGGACTCATATTTTCTACAATGATTTTTGGGGAACTCTTCTAACGCACAGCGGCAGCCACAAGTCTTACAGGCCACTCTGCACTCTCTCCTTTCGTCTGAACCACGCCATCGGAGGGCTGAATCCCTGGAGCTACCACCTCGTCAATGTCCTGTTGCATGCGGCTGTCACTGGCCTCTTCACAAGCTTCTCCAAGATCCTCCTTGGTGATGGATACTGGACCTTCATGGCTGGCTTGATGTTTGCCTCACACCCCATTCACACCGAGGCAGTGGCAGGAATCGTGGGCCGGGCCGATGTTGGGGCCGGTTTGTTCTTTCTCCTCTCCCTGCTCTGCTATATTAAACACTGTTCAACAAGAGGCTACTCAGCCAGGACCTGGGGCTGGTTCCTGGGGACAGGACTGTGTGCAGGATGCAGTATGTTATGGAAGGAACAAGGAGTGACTGTTCTGGCAGTTTCGGCGGTTTATGACGTCTTTGTCTTTCACAGGCTGAAAATGAAACAGATCTTGCCCACCATTTACAAAGTAAGTGATTGTTAGCTCTTAAGCATTGGATTACAGAATAATCTGCTTGCTTGGTCCTATGCCACCATTTAAATCGCAAATTTGTTCTTCTTCAATCAGAATTTAAAATAAGTTCCTTTTTGATGCTGGGTAAGTGGAAGTGATCTTCTTGACCTTTCTCAGCTAAGCTGGGTTTCAGTCATTGGTTGTTTTCCTTCTCAGGTTTCTTGACTTATGCTTATATTTTCAAAGGTGGCAGAAGAATAATTTAGCCTTGTAAAGCCTATACATCTTTGTCATTGAGTTTTTTATTCATTATTTATTTCCGTCAAAATTCCCTAAAATAGATGGCCTGTGATGTCATTTGTAAGAATAACATGGCTGATAGCAGAGCTCGACGCTTCAGAGGGGAAATCCTCTGCCATTTGTTAGTATTACTTTTCCTGAGTTTGGAAAGCAACTCCTCTCTGTGGTGCTCTGGGAAGTTGAATTCTTAAACAATGAATCATGTTACTTTACCCTTGTTGTACTGGATAAGAATAGAAGAGTCAAAACAGAAAGGGGTTATTAAAGGCTTGGCCCTGAAGTCAATTTAGCTTTTTACTTCAGGGATGTGCCCTTCTGCATTCTCTCAGATGCTTTCAAGTGTCTTGTATGAGAGTTGTAGAAGTACTTCAGGTTCCCCTACACCTGAATAATCTGGACAGTTTGTGTATCCGTGTTCAGGCCGGGAACTGGAGGGGATGTGTGCCTGCCTTCCGGTCCAGCTCCAGTCACAGGACACTCGGACTTGCTTTGATGTTTTTTTTTTTTTTCTTTTGCTTTGATTTTTAAGAGTCCTGGCTGACACTGGCCAAGTTTGGAAACTTTGTACTTTGAAGAAACTTTGCTTCCCTTTGGACATCAGTGAGGAATTACTGTTTTGGATACAGACTGTGAGGAAACTGTCAAATTTGCCTGATTTTTACTACTTCTTTCCCTTCCATTCTCAGTCTTCCTTATACTTACATTGGGAAGAAATTAAAAAGCCAGGAAAAAATTGAGGAAACCAGATACCTAAGTTTGTTTTTTTTTTTTCTAATTACCTTTGTTACCATTTTCACAGGCAGTGTTGTATTTTTGTTATGTAGGAAGTATAAAGTTTTCAATTAGAACTCAAGTATCAAAAGTCTAATGAAATTCTTTTGTGATTTCACTTATTCGCTTAATTGCTTAAACTTTGAAATCAAGCACTAGCAGGGTTTGATGTTTGAAAACGGATGGTTTGGACATCAGGCTGTTAATTTCAAGTCCACCTGAATTATTCTTGCAAGGAGATTTTCAGAGGCTGATGGTTTTCTCCTGAAACACTGTTGTGAACAATTACAAACTTCTTTATTTTACTGTAAGTACAAATAGAGTCAGTATAATTCACAGTCCTTGTTCTTGGTGAGGTTACGACTGTTTGAGGAGGTGGGAAGAGTAGCTGTTGCAAAACTCACATTAGCAGATGTCACACATGTTCTTTCTTTCATTTATATATTTTGGGAGAGAAAGTGATATCAGTCCAGACAGTGCTTCATCCACAGATTCACTCCTCTCCAAATGCCTGTGGCAGCTTGAACTGGAATTGGGAGCAGATTTGAAGCTAAGCACTGTAAAGTTGTGATATGTGGACATCTTGATCAGCATTTTAACTGCTAGCCCAGGTGCTCACTATACACGCATAATCACACATATACACTACTTGGGTCAGTAGTATTTTGATTCTGGAAGTCACATTTAGTGTATTTCTTCACAGTGTTCATGGCATTGATTATGTAACACCCAGTCAGCTCCTCTCCCTCAAACCTAGATATCTCCATCAACGTAGACAGAAGAGGTCATGGTAGATTAAAGGTTATATCCTCCAAGTACTGTTCCTTTCCATCCTATTATTGCAATATGAAAATGCAGATTTCTATTTGCCTGAGTCAAGTATTCTCCTACAGTCATAATCTGACATTTTCTGTGACATGTTCTGTTTGGTCATTAGATGACAAAAGTGTTTGAAGTATACAGTATCTTTCACATATGTGGATTTCACCAATTTTGATAATTTAAGATTCAGGTTACTGTACATATTCATATTACCAAGATTTTTTGTAATTTTAGCAAGAATTTTGAAAATCATATTTTTCTGCGATGAAGTATATGAGATACAGTAGGTACCTGGCATACAATAGATATGTTATTTAATATTTAATAAATACTTGGAATATTTATATCCACTGACAGTAGTCTTAGTGCCCTAAAGCAGTATATTCCTGTACAATCAGTTATAAGTCCATCATTCTGCTCTTTAAGTATATCCTGACAGTGTAGGCATGGGAAATGGCACAGTCCAGCATCTTGTTGTTGAGATCCATTTAACAGTCTCATTGGGTGTCCATCTTTGATCTTGAAGTAGAGATTCACACCCCATTATTCCTTCACACTTGTATGTCATAGTCTAGTGTAAAGTTACTATGCACCCACTTAGATGAAAATCCATCAAACAAAATCAGCAACAGATAGAAAAATAGGAAATTTACACCAAAATCAAGTTAAAATATGCTACTGAATGACCAATGTGTTGCTGAAGAAATTTAAAAAAATCAGACCTTCCTGAAGCAAAAGATGCTATTGTGTGATCTGCGAGTCAGGAAATTAATAACAAAAACAAACTTTTTTTTGAATGAAAATAAAACAAAAATATCAAACCTTGTGATATGTAGCACAAGGAATACTGCAAGGGCTGTTGATTTTGTATTTTGCATGAAGATTGCCTCATATCAAAGAGAACGTGATATTTATCCTTTTAGGATTGACTTTTTCACTGAGCGTAATGGTCTGTAGTTGGGACCACTTGGTTGCAAATGGTAGAATTTCATTCCTTTTAATGACTGAGCAGTACTCCATGGAGTAGATACACTGTGATTTTTTTTTTTAACCTCCCCTTTTGATGAGCATCTGGGTTGTTTCCATGTCTTTGCTATTGTAGATTGTGTTGCTGTAAATATAGGGTTACAGATCCCTTGCTCAAATGCAGATTTCATTTCATTTGGATTTATTCTCAGCAATGGTATAGATGGGTCATGTAGCAACTCAATTGTCAGTTCTTCCTCCAGCCCCATTTTGTCACAAACAGCAGATGCTATGGCCCGGATCAACTCAGCCTACTACATACTCAGCTTTCATGTACACCTGTGGGAGCTGCAGCCTGGTTGAAGTGACATCCAGTAACTCCCACCAGGCCTCCCCCCTCCCCTGGTTTCTGTACATGCTGGTATGTGCAGCACACTGGTCTGGTCTGTACCCCATCCCATTTGGCTTTTGTACACAGTGATAGGTGCAACAGCCTACCTCAATCCAGCTAGCCTCATTATGCAGCCCACACTCATGTTAGAGAGTACCATCACTGATCTAGCCAGACCTGCTCCTAGGCCCTGATTCTCACGTTCGCCAGTGGGAGTTGTAGCCCTTCAGAGAGGTGCCCACTTTGTCTGTACTGAGCCTATTCCCATGCGTAGATCTTGCACTCTCCGGGCAGTTCTGCAGTCTATCTTGACAGGATTTGGCCACGGTCCCAGCACTTGCCAGCTGATGCCGCAGCAAAGCCCAGCCAGCCTTCACTTAACTCTGCCTCATGCATGTACCAGTTAGTACAGTGGATTATCCCAGCCTGGCTCTCCCCCTAACGCAGTTCACATGCAGGTCAACAGTTGTTGTAGCCTTGACAGGCCTGTCTGGCCTGCCCCCATTCCTGGTTCTCGTGCTTGCCAGTGGGAGCAGTGCTCAGCAAGAGAGGCTGCACTGCTCCCTTACTCTCCGCCCTCCTCCTAGCTCTCAGTTATGCTGGTGGATGCTGCAACCCAGTCTTGCATGGCCCACCACTCCTTAGCATTAGCTGGTAGATGCTTCAGCCCAGCCCAGCCAGCCTTGTCTGTGCCTGATTCCTGCTCATGCTGTGGGTGCTCAGCATATCCCAGCCCAGCCAGCCCCAGTCTTGGCCCTAATGTGATCTGGCTGATGCTGTAGCCCGGGCTGGCCTGTCCTGCTCCCCTTCCTGGTTCTCAGATCTGCCAGTGGGTGTTATGAACTGGCCCAGCTTGTTCAGCTCCCACACCTGTGCCACACAGATGCTGGCAGTACTGTAACCTGGCTTTGTCTGGGCTGCTCCTTGCCTTGCTTCTTGTGCTCCCAGGGACTGCATCCTGACAAAGGGGTTCCCGAAGCTCCTCTGTCAGGTCCCCTTCCTGTGGCAGATCTCGTGCCCACTGATGGGTCCTTGGCACAGGCTAACTTAGTCCACCTCCTGTCCTAACAGGAATGGTGGCCTTACCCAACTTGCCCGCACTCATTCTGGTTCATACTGTTGGGTATTAAAACCCAGCCACAACTGGCCCATGCCCAGACCCAGCTCTCATGTTTTTCAGTGGGAGCTGAGACCTAGCCAGCAGAGCCCATTAAACACACTCTCTGGCTCTTATGAGCACCAGTGGGTGCTGGAGTTTGGCCCAGCCTTGCATAGCCCAGATCCAGTCCAACTCCATGCCAAGGGAGACTGCAGCCACGTCCAACCCAGATTGTCATACTCATCCAGGCTCTCTTGTTCACCAATGGGAACCACGACAATGCCTGGGTGTCCTCTTAGCTCCCCAACAGCCCTGTTCTCAGCTACAGATCTTGTGTATGCCACTGGTTGCTCTGACCCAGCTAGTAGGCATAGCCTATGTCCCATCCTGGCCTTTGCCATGGGATGCTGTAACCTGGCTTGTCCCACCTTGCCTCCAGTTCTAACTCACTGGCGGGTGCTGCAGTATAGCCCTGCTCAGTCTGCTTCCTTCAGTGTTTCATGCAACTGGTTGGTGTGATAGCCTAGCTTTACATACAGTACACTGCACCTGCAAGTGTGCTAAGGTTTGGTCTGACCCTTCCCAATTTGTCCCCCTCCAAAACCAACCCACACACTTGACAAGGTAGTCCCCTTCTTGGCTAGCCTGACCAACATCCAGGCCTGAATCATGCTCACCGGTGGGAGCTACAATCCCCAGCCCCCACCCCTGGATTTTCTCAAATTCTTCCACCATGCCCACTCCCAGACATAGGTCTTGTATGTACCAGTGGATGCTCAGCCCTCACCCAGCATAGTCTGCCACCTGTGTCTCGTCCTATGTATGGGCTGGTTAATGTTGCAGCCCAGCCCACCCCACACCCGATTCTTGGATGCTTTTGTGGTGCTGAAGCCTGGACTAGTCCAGCCTGTCCCTAAGCCCAGTACCCATAAGTGTCAGAGGGTTCCATGATCATGCCTAGCTCAGCTTGTCACCACCTCCAGTCCTTAAGAAAGCCAGCAGAAATTGCAGTTCAACAGGGGTGGTCTCAATTTCCCCTCGCCCCCTCAAAAAAAATCTTCCCCCAGGCCCGATTCTTTCTCATGCTGGTTAGTGTCATGACCTAATTTAACATCACCCATCCCCTGTTCTCTCATTGGCAGGTACTGTGATCTAACCCTGTCAGATAGGCCCCAGCCCTAGCTTTAGCTTGTGCTGATGAGTCATAATCAGTGGTGATTGATGCTAACTTCCCCAGCTCATGTCTCCCACGTGGGCTGGTACTTCAGTTAGTCTGACCATCAAAGGTTCTTCTGTTCCCCCTCAAAACCGCTCGGTCTTAGCCTCGTTGCTTACCTGTAAATACAGTGACTTCTTTGTAAATGGAAGTCCGTGCAACATACTCCCTCACTGGTCCTGCTTCCCACACATCCCCTCACCCTCTTCCCTGGGCAGTCTGCCTTCTCTCCTCTGCTGTGGTACCAGATATCCTCTGCAGGCCCCAGTGAACTGTCATATCTTCTATGCACAGCTGGGTATGCCATCTGCTGTTCTGTCTAAGCCACTGAGGAGGCTCAGAGTTGCAGGAATAGTACCCTTGTCAATACAAGTCCCTCAGAGGTCATTCCTCACCTGGATGTGAACCTTCAGGACCCTGTCTGCCCCAACGTGTGCCATCCTCCAGAATCCCTGTAAACTCATACCCCAAACCCCTAGAGTGCCCCAACCCAGGCCCCGCCAGACGCCCTGCACTCAGGGCTAAGCAATTTGGCTACTGCTGCTCAGGCAGGTCAAAGAACCCAGGCCAGGGGACCTAGGCTCTGCTGGACCCCTGCCCCCAGGGCTAACCGGCCTCTTTTATTCTTACACCAGTACCAGATTGTTTTGATGACCATTGCTCTGTACTATGTCTTCAGGTCTGGTATTGTGATTCCCTCTGCTTGATTTTTATTCTTCAGGATAGCTTTGGCTATTTATGGTCTCTTGTGTTTCCAGAGGAACTTTTATATCATCTTTTCTGAGAAGGATTTTGTTGGAACTTTAATTGGGATCACATTGAATCTGTGTATTACTTTCAGTAATATGGACATTTTCATGTTGTTGATCCTAGCGATGCAAGAATAACATGGGGGAACATTAGGGAGTGGGCAAGGAATTGGGGAGTGGAGAAGGAAATCCCAATCCTATGCCATGGAATAATAAAATAAATAAATGAAAAAAAATCTAGCAGATTATACTTAAAAATACTTCTTAAGAGGTGAATATGACCTAGGAAATATTACAGTTGGATATTAACATTACAATATTGTCAGTAGAAAGACTTGTCAAACATTGAATACAAAATATAAAACGTGAACACAGAAGGATGCGTGGAGAACAATCAATGCTTTTGGACATTCATATTTCTTAGTGTACAGTTACATATAATGTGCTTTCTATCAGATTCTTGGCTTAAGTGCACCATCTGGTACATAGTGGGTCTTGGGTAAGTTATTGAATTCACACTTAAGATTTCCCTTTTTGAAGTACATGGCTGAAATGCTAAAGTAGGTCCTAGTGCTCTCTGTCATACAGTGGGAATTTCATTCATGGACAATTGGGCTCTGGAAGATAGGATTGGATGACATGCATGTTAGAAAAATAAATTTTCTTGACCTCTTATTGGGTTGTTATTTTAGTGTTCCTTGCATTACTCTCACTTGCCTGATTTTATGTGATCCAAAAATAAGGGTAGGAGCAAGGGATTGAAATACAATTAAACTCACCTTGCAAATAAATATTAGACTTTTATCTGCCCTCATTTTTTTTTACAAGCCATCTGTGACCTCAGGGGATACATGGGTAATAAAATCAGTAAAAGCAACATTTTTCTTACCCAGCATCAGCCATTGTTTGCCTAGTGGCCATTTTCTCTGCTTATTTTATATCTGTTAATGGTTTTAATGTGGAGCCCTCTTTCTTCCCCTTTATTAGCGTCATAATCACTTATTCAGTTACAGGTGGAAAAAGAAATGAAAGCCAGGATAGTAATTCTGGTAGTAGCCTATTACAATTTGGTAAAATGAGCCCCTTTCAGATTGATTTTTAAAAATAATTTCTCTGAAATGACCACTTTTGTTACAGTTCTTGCCAACATGTACATTATCAAAATTAAATTTTATGGCTTTCTGTCAAGCAAACATGAAGACTATATTGTTTTACAGAAGAAAGAGGTGAAATTTCCCTCTCTTAATAAAGTTATGTTTGTAGAAATAACTTTTTTTGTTTAAATGCAAAGCTGGGTGTGAGTGATGGAGGCTTGTGAAATATGCTACTATTAACTTGGAGTATACTTGGTATTGTAGTGATCATTCCCAAAGCAACAAATGGCCTGTTATTTCCAAATCGTTTGCTGGATTTATCTTCAGAATGATTTCCTAGGATGGGAATCTGTTATGACAGATTCAGAACAAACTAAACATTTCAGATACTCTATTCTTCCATACATCACTGTTTTGTGTGACTCCCTGTGTGGAGAAGAACATGAAAGGGGAAATGGATCGTCTGCAGGTATTTGCACATTGACTCCACATCTCCACATGTGTGTGGGTGTGTGTGTGTGTTTGTGTTTTTTTTTTTACTTGATTATCTGCTGAAGATGGCAGTGCACTTAACTGTTGCAATGTGGTTTGTTCCTTTTGTTTCTAGAGGAGTTTGCGGTTTTTCTCAACCTACTGTGACATACATATTGGTTACTGTGAATGAAGTACGATATATGTGTTGCTTCTGGACCACTCTATACCAAATACTTTCCTTAGCTTCATGTGATAAATCTTCCACTTCCACCTGCCTTGTGAGAACCTAGATCCAGCAAAATACCTGTTCCTGATCACAGTATTTCTTTGTTGTATCAAAATTTTAGGGTAGTTGTCATGCATTTACAAATGAATTTGGATTTATACCCAGGTAACTTGTTGTTGCATTTAATATTCATGATCTGTATTACTCTAAAACTTTGAACAGCTGCCACCACTGCTAACCAGAAAATACCACAAAGAATGTTGAGGTTCACAAATATTTTACATCTCAAGAAATTAGAGATTAATGAGATATTTTATTCTTGCAGGTTGATTCCTTTGTGCAGCTTATTTAAGATGGTGTGTAATTTAGTTGCAGTTAAAGTTCACTTTGAGTAATTTAAATTTGGGGAAGCTGATGACTGCTGCAAGCTTCTGTAATGCTTGCCTTTTACAAAGAAAAATTCCTCTTTGTAAGGTCCCATGTTGAGAGGGCTCATAAAGTTTAGAGAAAGAAAAACTCATTTTTTGCTGTGGGGATCAAGAAATATCTCTGGAGTGGAGACATCTGAACAGAACCCCAGGGGATAGGTCAGATATGAATGATTTCCAGTGGAGAAGTGAGGGAACATAGAGGTATAGAATGAGAAACTCACAGGGGCGCTGAGCATTTATTGTAGGAAATATCTGCAGCATGTGAAGTTTCCAGAGGGAACTGAGACAAGATAAGTTGAGTGGAACTTGTGAATACATATAGACAGATGGGGATGTTTTAAGGTGTGTATTAACCCCCACAATATTGGGATATGGTGCATGGTTTTATATCATGATTGAATTTGAAACAGTCTGTAAGATGAGTCCAGGAACGTGCAGGCACCATGATCTGCTTGTTGCGGACAGGAATCTGTACCCCTAAGTCCTTTCCCTATACCTGGACGAGGGTTCTTTTGTTGATTGAGCCTGAATTAGACTCACAAGTTTGAGGTTACCTCTTCCATAGATTGTGTCTTCTGTTACTGCATATTCCATTTTTTAATAACAAAACCCTCTATGTTTTCTAAAGATACACTTTCTCCATTATATTTGGCATTTTATTAAATACTCTTAATGAAAACACATAGCCTGTAAGGGTTTTATCCTGTGTCTGTCCTTCCAGTATTGCTGAACAATATTCACATATGACCCCGAATAGCCACAAATCCTTCTTTGTTTTATGTACCTTCATACAGGAATACAAAAAAAAATTATTTAAAGGACTCTTTTAACATTTCAGAATAAAATACTCTAACAGCACTGAATTTCAGCCAGCTAAATCTTACTGTTGGTGCAAATGACTCAAATTGGATCTTGTAATGAATAAAGAATGAGGCTCATTGAAAACCTCTGTGCTGTTCTCATAATACTGTGTCTGGGATGCCTATTACATCATTCGGCTCAATTTTCGATAACCTGCTGCCTCGACGGAATCGAATGATGGGCTGATGGATCTCACAATTATCAGGTTACTCACACTTAAAGGGTACTGTCAGTTGTACAGAAAAAGATGTCCTTTGCAGAACTTTGAAATCTGTTGTCAGTGCTTGGAAATCAGATTCATGTCTTAAATGCCACTAACAATGGAAATGCTAATTTAGTGTTGATTTCTGCAATGAAATTTAAGCTGTAGAAACCATTTTCTACAACTGCTTAATAGCTTCTTTTTTAAAGGCATGAATGATATGAAAGTGGGATCAGTAAAACTATCAAATCAGATGCATGGGTAAATACGTATGAAATAGGATACTGTAGAAAAGTTGCATGATACTGTTTGTTATTTAAATTTTGTCAGGCTTAGCACCTACTGATCATAGCATTCTTTCTTCAAAAAGAGTAACAAGAAAGCAAATTGGAGCATAGTGCCTTGCCATGGTGGGAAGGTCAGTGTGCCCTTGCTCTCTGGGTTTGTCTACAATGCTGCAGCACCCAGATGGCTCCTGCATGCTCTATTGGTCTGATTATAACTCTTGCATCAAATGAGATAGTGTGAATGCAGAATTTAATACATGTTTCCTCAGTGCTGCCCATCTGCATTAGTGTTTTCATTCCAAAGGACAGTTTCTCTTCGTATTCATTTAATTTTAAATGAAATGAAAGGCAAGGATCATAATACTCTCCTGATTTGAGAAGGGTCTCGGCAATGCCTTTATTTTATTATGTGTCCGTCATTTTGCTTCCAATTAATGCAATATTCAAAGATGGCAAGGAGAACAGGAGAAGGTGAAGGCAGATACAAATTGTACATGACTGAATTACTTTTTCGTTAGCAAAAAATAGAAAGCATATACTCATTTCCCATTAAGTTATTACAAAACATATTTTATAAACAAAGTAGTAAAAATAGATCCTGTAATATTCACTAAATGTGTTTTAATGATTAGATTATGTATACTTAATTTCATAAAATGGAAACCTTTTTTAAAACTATGATAGGCGTAATAGCTGATAAACAATCCGGTCTTTGGAGGGCAGGCCCTGTTGATGTATCTGCACCTAGTAACTGCTGCGCAGTTGTGTGAGCACGTAGGTATTTTCCATGAGTGTAAGCTTCATTGATATCAGCCTATGTGTGTGATCACATTCTGTGAAGATGTATGTATACATAATTGAAAGTTCCAGATTACATGGAATTTTTAGACTTCTCCTAAATAAAAGATCCAGGGGGTAAATTTGCTGGTTTGGGTGTTCAGTTGTGTATAGTTTCTTCAGCTCACATGGTAACGTCTGAGTACAATTGATTCTGTAAAATTGATTGATTGTTCTCAATAGCCATTTGTTTTTGTTTTTCATAATAAAACTATTGTGGAAAAGCTATAGGGCTGGCTCATGCAGACTTAAATATAAGCTTAATTGTTTTTTAGCTGTGTGACTTGCTGTAAATCACTAAACTTTGTGGAATAACTGGGACATTATCAGGGATATTATATTTGTGTTGGGTATGATTAGAGTAAAAAGACACTCTGAAGTCTTATTTTTCTTTAATCTGAAAGGCAAATTTAAAGAGATAAGGAGAGATGGTTATCTTCCCTCTGTGGATTCAGTTCCCAAATAGTTGCAATTCTTAGAGCTGAGCAGATCTGAAGCCAGGAGCCAGGAACTTCTTTTGGGTCTACCATGTGCATGCAGAGTCCCAATTACCCAAGCCATCTTCTGTGCTTGCTCAGGCCACTGACATAGAGCCAAATAAAAGGTGGAGGACCTGGACCTAGGACTAGTGCCCATATGGGATGCTGGCACTGCAAGGCAGAGAGTTAGTTTGTTGAGCCACCATGCTGACTCCTCAAATTCTTCTCTATAAAATTTGTTTTAAAAAGTTTTGAGAGAGAAAAAGGAAAGGAAGGATGTATCTGCTGGCTTATTCCCTAGTGGCCTGCAGTGTATAGGTTGGGCTGAAGCTAGGCTGTAAATGAACCTTGGCGTGCCTTCCAAAATCTGCATTAGCAGGAAGTGGTGTTAAACCCAGATCCTTTGATTTGTTAGGAAGCCATTTTAATAGCTTAGTTAAAAGGATGCTTCTTTTCTCTGTCCCTCCCATTCTCCCCTCATCCTTTCAA
The DNA here is from genome assembly GCF_017591425.1 of Ochotona curzoniae. NCBI lineage: Eukaryota > Metazoa > Chordata > Mammalia > Lagomorpha > Ochotonidae > Ochotona > Ochotona curzoniae. Next base: position 18,974,902 of record NW_024464920.1, on the reverse strand, counting down.
TTCTCAAATTCATTTTTGCTGTAGGTACCACTCTTGTTCTCAGCCTGTTAAAGCATTTTACAGCCTTCCAATACAGATAACTTCTGTCCATTTTGTGGAGCATTCAATAAGCAAGGCTTGACAACCAAATGGCCTAGTTAGTTCTATGATGCTGGTACAGTGTGGATCAATGCAGATTGGAATTCACATTGTCCTGTGCACCACTGTTGATAAGTAAAAAGGTGTTTTTCAAAGAACAAATCTTCTGACAAACATGATTTGGTAATTGAGCTTTTGCTTGTTTGATTGAAAGCAAGTAAACATGTCACTCCCTAACTCCCCACTCCTCCCTTAGTGATATCTTGCCACATTTTAATACTTTTCTAGTTTGGAATTTTCCCCTTTGGGTTCAGGAGGGTGCTCTTGCTTATATATCTGAAAGTGGAGGGGAGAAAGACTTTCCTATTCTCTCTCCCCTCACCACTCTGTTATTTATAATTTCCTTTTACCCAGGTTTATAGTAAGGAAAATTAGTTGAGTAGCTACAGTAGCTTGCAGCATTCAAATCTCCTTCTTTTGAGAAAAAGGAAGCGCTATTATCACCCTAAGGTGAATGTTAATCTCTTTGTTTCTGTTCTTCACCAACCTGGCAGGGAATATTTTTGCAGCTGATTTTAGAATCTTTATAACAAACTTTTTCGGGAAAGCATCGTGGCTGGTCTTTTTCTATTGTTTGTTTTAATTCCCTGCATCCTAGGGGTGAGTGAGGGTAGACAGTCCTGTTTTTAAAACAGCAGTGTCTTTTGGCTGCCAGGAATTTCATGAAGTACTTCAGAAACACTTACTAGTGTTCAGACCAAAATTTTGTTTTGGTGAAAATATAAATCTTCAAAAATACAGGTTTGAAAAATACAGGTTGAAACTGCCATTGATAAAATTATCTTTTAAAGATACATTACATGAAAGATAAAGTTAGAGGTAAGGAGAGGCTGAGGGAGATGATAAATCATAGATCCTTCATTAGCAAGTTCGTTCTGAAAATGGCCACAGTGACAAGGCTTGGCCAGGCTGAAGCCTGGAGCTTGTCCTGCTTCTCCTGTGTGAGTGCAGGAACATGTGCACTTGGGCCACTTTCCACTGATTTCCGAGGGAATTATCAGGGAGCTGAACCTGAAATTGAACAGGCAGGACTCAAATGGGTGAGTTTATGAAATGCTATCATTGTTGGCAGCAGTGTAACTTGCTATACCCAATGCTGGCCCAGATAAAAATAGTTTTTGTTTCAGATAATTCAGTACTTTATTTAATTTGGTGGTTGTGGGTGTGTGTGTGCTGCTATGATGACTCAGTTGGCTAATCCTACATGTGCAAGTGTTGGGGTCCCTTATGGATGCTGATTCATGTCCTTACAACCCCACTTTTCATCCAACTTCCTGCTATGGCCTGGGAAAGCAGAGGAGGATCAAACCTTGGGACTCTGCACCCATGTTTACCCACATGGGAGACACTGAAGAAGCTCCTAGTTCCTGGCTTTGGAGGAGCTCCGCTCTGGCTATTGCTGCCATTTGGTGAGTGAACCAGTGGATGGAAATCTCTGTAAATCTGCCTTTATAATGAAAATAAATAAGTCATTAGCTTCTTTTGGGAAACTATTGAAAATTAGAAGTTATAACATAAAAATTTGAAGCCACTGCATAAAAATCTTATTACTTTTTGAGATTGAAGGAGAGGTGAAAGAAACTTTCAGACTGTTTTTTTTGTTGTTGTTTTTGTTTGCAGTGAATTTGACAAATGACTTTGTTTATAGTTTAATGATGTACATTGAAAATCTGGTTCTGAATTTTCTGGTTGTTATTTTACCACCTACAGTGTAATCTCAATGGCTGTTCTCACTTCCATGCTATTCAAAAAGAAAGAGAACCCATTTTGATTGGGTTTCACTTACATACAAACATAGAGCTGGGGATGATATCTTCAATGTATCTGCACTTTGTGCTAGGAAAAAGATTTTTGTTATTTTTTTAAGGAAGATTAATTCATTTATAGGAGAGAAAAAAAGAAGCCGATGAGAGACTATGAATGTTCTTTCTGTTGATTCACTCCTCAGGTAGCCACACTGGTTTTTCCCGGGCCAGTCCAAAGCCAGGAACCAGAGGCCTCATCCAGATCGGCTTTCAGTGGCATCAAAAGAAGCTGTTTAACCCTCTGTGCCACACTGCCAGCCCCCGTGTGTGTGTGTGTGTGTGTGTGTGTGTGTGTGTGGTTTCTTAGTATGTAGCATCTACTTGAGTTATGGATAAGATAGACTGAGGATTATGGAAAAGAAATAATTTGCCCACATAGCCACAGATGGTACATGTTGTAGAGAGGACCTCTTTCTAAATATATTTGGCTAAAGCTCACAGAGTTCCCATTATGCTGATTTTGTGAAATTTAAGTGAAAATAGAAAGCTCAAATGGAATGATGAAAAATATTATCACTTATACTGATGTTTACCGACAATTGCTTTAAATACGCATGTGTTTCCATGTGCAAGAGCTCGCTCTATGGGGGCTAAAAATACATAGTTGGATCATATTTTATGCTTGTGCCTAGGAAATAGCAGACAAATATACAGTGACTGTGTTACTCTGTGCTAAGTGCTAATAGAATTCCATATAAAGTGCTACAGAGGCAGAAGTGTCAGACAAATTAATTTAGCCTGGTTAGGGAAGACGCTGGGAGAGTGGCAGAAAAATTGTGGCATCTGAATAGCTCAGCTCATGCAGTTTAGGAAAATTTAAGACCATTTCAATCCTTGTGCATTTCATTTGCATTCAAAGTTAATTTCTATTTCTTCCTCTCTGCATGCCTGTCTTGTGATAAGAAATTTGCTTTTTTGTTTTACTTTAGTTTTTACATAAACACATGCTTAGTATCTTCTGGGAATAAAGTACTTTTTTGGATATCTGGGACAAAATGCAAAGTTAAAAAGACCTACTCGTAATTTGTATTTATTTTATGTCATGATACCTTTGGGTGAATTATTTCTACTCCATTTCAAGAGACTGAATTGACTCCCCTGTTATTCAGCTTGCAGTAACATGGGACTTCAGTTACAAAGTGGCTTGATTATTTAGCATATTCCATGAGTCAAACATGGTGTGTGGGCTTCCGTGGGTCCTCGAGGCCAAGGACTGCATAGTTTATTCCTATTATATCCCCTATCCCGGAGGCAGAACAGGCGGTGAGACCTTGGCCTTCTAAACTTGAACATCAGATTTTCCTGTAGGAGTGTGTCATTTCCTCTATGGTTCTGTCTTACGTTTCACAGAATTCAAGGAGAAGATAAAACAAAAATTAGTGGGAAAATGGAGCCAAGTGATGTTTGCATTGCTTCACAGTATTGATACTGTACAGTTTGTTTTTTGCGTTTTTTTTTTTTTTCATAATAGATGCTTTCCATGAACCTTTTGAGACCCACTGGATCTGTGGATTTCCAAATTTGTTGCAACCTTTACAATGCATTAGATCTATTCTTTGTGAGGTTGTTTGGTTTTGTTTGCAAAATGTACTATATTCTTGAGTTGAATTTGGCTATATTTGTAATTTAAATTTTCATTGTGTAGGTGCTTGGCAAGGCACTTAGGATGTTGCTAGGGATGCCTGTAAGCTGTATTGTAAGCCAGGGTTTGAGCTCCAGCTTTGCTTCTAATTACAACTTGTTGCTAATGTGCATTATTGGAGTTTGCAGGTGATGGTTCAAGTACATGGATCTTTGTCACTCACATGGGAAACCCAGAATGAATTTTGGCCTCCTGACATGGGCCTTGTCCAGATCTAACTCTTGGAGACAATTGTTTCCAACAGTTAGGTCTCTGCTTTTCCTTCTGCCTTTTAAATAAGGTGACCATAGTAAATCAAAATAAATTCATACTGATTTCCCTACTTCCTCTGAAACAAATATGCTTTTTAGAAACATGCTAAAAAGAACTATGTCAAGTTCATATTAAAATGTTAGGTTTGTCCCTGAATTACATGTTGCTGCATCTTTTTTTTTTTTCTCTTGAAGGCACAGTTTGAGATATCTCAGATATCTCCAACCACTTGTTCCCTCTCATGTTAGCCACGATGTCGGTGGCTGGTTTAGGCCTAAGCCTGAAACTTGGAATTGTGTGTCTCTGTGTGGATGATCTGAGTTCAGGTTCTCAGGTGCTCTTGCCCTGCTTTCCTAAGATCTGAAAGGAGCTAGATCCCAAGCAGACCAGCTGGGAATCTGAACTGACACTCCCATGGGATCCAGATGTGCAGGTGGCCTAATGTGCACAACCTACAACCCTGGCCTCACTGCTTCATTGTTTCAGCTGATTTGCCTTGTTGGTGTGTTCTTCATAAGCGGTCCTTTCTTGTCTTTTATTTATTTATTTATTTATTGGAAAGGCAAATATGCAGGTAGGACAGAGAGAAAGATCTTTTATCCACTGGTTCAATCACTAAGGGGTCACTACGGCTGGAGCTGTACCAATCCAAAACCAGGAGCTTCTTCCTGGTCTCACACATGGGTGCATGTGAAGGTTTAGGCCATCCTCTACTGCCTTTCCAGGCCACAAGCAGGGAGATGGATGGGAAGTTGAGTAGCCAGGATAGGAACCGGTGCTCATATGGGATCCTGACACATACAAGGCAAGGATTTTAGCCACCAGATTACTGAGCTGGGCCCAAGCTGTCCTTTCTAAATGGCTTTATATGTGAAAGAATGACTCTGTACTACAGATGTTACTTTGTAATTCAGGTGAAATATTATTCCTTCAAAAGTACAACATTGCTTTGACTAATTCGCAATATTGTGGTCCAAAAGAGTGTCTGTTCAGGGGTTCTAAATTGCCAAGGTTAGTTGATGTGGATTGTGATGAATATATGCAATGTGTTATTTTTCTTCTGATTCAAAAAATTACTATAGAAGTGGGTGTTTGGGATAGTGGTTTAGATTCGTGTACCACATCAGAGTACCTGATTTGAATAGTAATTGTTATTCTAGATTCCAGCTTCCTGTTAAGCAAAAACTGGAAGGTAATCTGATGGCATAAACAGTTGGGTTCCTGCCCCCTACTTGGGGGGAACTGAGTTCCTTCCAGCTTAGACCTCTGGACCATTAGACGGGAGCTTTGTCTTTGCCTCTCAAATAAGATAAGGTATAACACTCATGAACATAGCAGTGACTAAATTTCTTTTCAAAGACAGTGAAGAGCACATATTTCACATTTTATATTGTTCTTAATGTAACAAAACTTAATAAGTATTCAGGATTAGTGTGTGACTATTCACAGTAAATGGAGTAAATAAAAATTGAAATTCACTCATGTCAGCATTTTTGTTTCATGAACAAATAATTCATAGTTATATATGCAATCGATTGGCTTTTAGTGTACTCGAAGTTTTGTAATTACAACCATTACCTTAGCTTCCATTTTTAGTATTAATGCTAGGGGTTTTAGACCTGTAGGTTAACTTTTTCAGGGACATCTGCTTTTTTTTTTTTTTGTTTGTTTTCTTTTTGTTTCCAGTTTTTATCTGGGTTTGCAGGAGAAGATGCTGACCTGAGCTATATGGCTTAGAGAGCCTGTGTAACCTCTTAGTGGAACTCCTGCGTATTTTCAATGAAGCGCTTTGGGTGGCTGGCTGTCTTATTTACCATTTCACAAATTAGTGTGGAGTTTGGGTAATTTGGGGTATCTTCTTTGGGGTTAGGTATGGGTCAGAATGCTTGAAGCCATAATTTGTTTCCTCAAAAGTATGATAAATTGTAGACCACTGCCTAAATGTAATTTTCTGGAGTAAGAATCTTATGTCAGTATTTAATTACTTTGTTGGCTGTGTGCTTGGTATATGCAGCCCTTGATTTTTGGATGGGTAACAATGGTTAACAGTGTAAATATGAATCTGGGCATACCTTATTCCTCTCTGGGTAGTTGTTTTTGTTTCTCAATATGTTCTTGCGACTTACATGTGCAGTAGTAAATCAGTTTTCTTCAAAATATCAAATCAGCTTGCTTTTAGCATGACCAGAAGTTTTATCAAAGTATATCCATGCTTATAACATTGATGATAAATTCAGTTTCTATTCCATTACCCATTTGCAAATGGGAGTCATTTTTGGTAACAGATGTTGAAGTAAGAGACTGAATTAGAACATTTTATTCCCTTGAAAAATGGGCATCCTGACATATGCCTCACCTAACTTCCTACAGCCAACTTTACTTCAGAGCTACTTTAAAAGGGTAATTACATAAAGTTAATAATTACAGAGAGCTGTTCTATAAAAATTTAATATGCCATTAAGACATTTGTTGATTTATAGGAGATTTATGTAAAGGTTGTTTGAAACTGTACCTTGACACCCAGCTGGTAGCCTTTTCTGCATTAATTACAAGAAAGCCTCTGAAACATGTTAGACATTTGAAAGAAGTTGTGATTTCAGAATCGAGGGAGGCACGCTGTGAACAGTATGGCCATCTGGCATAATGACATCAGTCCTGCAGTTCTAATCGGGAGGCCTGGGTTCTTACATAGGCGTTGTCACTACCTGGTTTTGTAATTGTGGACAAGTCGTTTAACCTCCCCATGTGGGTGTTTTTCTGATATGAGCACATCTGAGAATGCTTCAGGACCAAATTAAGTAATTCTATTTTAATTGCAATTAAAAAAGACCTGTTTGGGGGTAAAATCCTAACATGACTTGTCATCGAAATGATCTGATTAAAGTGGTGGATTTCTTGTGAAAATGTTAAAATCTTCGTTTTGAAAAGTGAAAAATCATATCACCAAACATTTCACTTTTTTTCTGAATTTAAAGCAGTTAAAGCAAAATGAAGTGGAATCTAAAATTTTTGTTTCACCTTTCAGAGGAATTTACCTTTATTTTAATGAAGTTCCTCAATACTTGGCTTTTTCATGAAATAGTTATCTTTCATCATCTCACGTTTGATTGTCTGAGATGAAATGACCTAAGAATCAGTCTTATGCATTCCAGTTTTTAATGAATGTCATTTTTAAATTAGCTATGCTATTTTTTGCATATTATCAGATATGTACTTTGATCCCATGTTATGTGCAAGAAAATAACATGATTTTCTTAATTGCAGAATTAACTTGTTCTCCACAGAGAGCTTAACACAACACCGAAAGAAAATATATGATCAAGTGACGCCAACTTGGCTGTAATGTTTGCATGAATGTGGCTGTTTTCTTAGGCTATAGTTGGCTGACTCCTGATGTGTGCAGCAACTTAATTGTAAATCCGTGCATACATGTTTAATTATTCCAAGCTCTCCAAGGAGGTGAAGTTTAGAGCAATTTATTTGCAATAAGGTGCATCACTCCATTTCATACAAGTTGGAAGGATTTTACATAGGGATTTCATAGTCATTTTAGTTCTTACCTGAATTGTTAAGTTTTTGTCAAGGACATGTTTTATTTTTATTTGTCGAGAGAGGCAGGAGAGAACAAACATGAACTTCCACATACTTGTGCCAGTGATGCCTAGGGCTGGACCAAGCCAAAGTCAGCAGCTAGAACTCATTACGCATTTCTCACATGGGGGAAGTGGAGTCAAATACAGGAACTGTTACTAATGTTTCCTGGGGTCTTCATTAGCAAAAAGTTAAATTCAGATGTATTTGAAACCAGGCTTTCTATTGAGGGATAGTCATGGTAATTTCTAGGCCAAGCATGTGACGTGGCTTTGTATTTCTTAATTATTTTAATTTTTTTTTTTTTTTACAATTAGTACAACCAGTTGAATTTTCCCAGGCTACCCCTGAGCATGCTGGATCATTACAGCTTTTCACTCCTTCGTGTTTTGTTGAAAATACTACCAGACATATGTCCAGATTGGTTTTATGTCAGTAAAATCTCCTACATGCTAAAATTGGGAAAGTCAGTCATATCCAAACGTGGCACTGTGACTGTTCTTTCAGTTCTGAAGTCATTCAGATAATAAGATGAGACAAACTTCTGTAACAGTTCCCCCTGAGAGGGAAACCCACGTTAGGAGAAAGTGGTTTCCAAGAATAACCACCTCTAAAAGTTTATCACAGCTGTAAAAATATATCCTCAGTTGAAATTTAGCTCGTAGTACCAGGAAAGTTGACATTTTTTTTTTCTCCCCTTGTTCTGTTTTCTTTTCCCTAAATTGCTCACACATCGTTTAGATTGAATATGTTCATTCTTGAACATAGTGTGCCCTCACTTCTGTCATAGAGGGAAGCCAACAGTGGGGTTCCCGGAGAAGTCAACCTTAGGGCAGCTGACGCCCCTGTCCTCCTGGTCCAGTGCTGTGTGGGGTCAGGTATGGCCTGATGATTCCCTTCTTAGAGTATGCACCTTGCATGTCACTTGAGTGGATGGAGGTTGGTAGTGATTTTCCTTTCTTCTTTCACTGAAAATTGTAATGTATCTGATTTGGGAGGTAGCAGGAAGATGAAGGGATGTTAAGTATTCTATCTCTAGTCATGCGTCTTTGAAAAGAAGCTTTTTGTTTTAAAGAATTCAGGAGCTTGTAAAACAGTGAAGCTGCATTGGAGTTAGTTCAGACTTGGAAAAACGCCTTATAAATAAATCTGTAAATTTCTCTGTGTATTTTGTATACTTCCTCTCTGCCTTTTCTTCAAACTCATTACACCCAAATATTACATCCTTTATGTTCTATAAATACATTATGCTTACGATTATACAGTTTTCTTGTTTACATATAAGTTTCTATTTTCTCTTTTTAAATTATTAAGGTTTTTTTCTTTGTGCGGACTGTTTTTAAATTATTTTTCTATGATAGTTTTGTAAGTATAGAAATTCCTTCCTTCCTCTCCCCTCCTCCCTGTTTGTTCTCCCACCATTTTCAGAAATATTATCAACAGTAGCATTGGCCTTTGGAAACAGCTATAACTTTAACATTTCTGTTATTTAAATGTATCATGGAATTGTAGATATAGGATAAGATCTCAATTCAGTGCTGTTAAGGTATAGTTAACTAGTTCATTGAGAGTTCTCCTTTTATTTAACAACAATTTGTAATGTTTTCTTCCCTCTCTTTATAAGTAAGAAACATATTTGTATGTCATGCACTTTAATACCCATATAACATGAGTATCCTGATTTTTATCTTTTTGTGTCTTGTACTCAATTTGAGGAATAAATTAAATCGGAGGGTTTCCACTTATAATTAGGTACTCAAAATGTGAGTTTATTTTTTGTTTGTTTTAAGAGGGTCATAGTCTGCACAGTAGCTAATTTAAAAGTTTAAGTCGTTAAGATGACAGGCTTAACTCTCTGTTAGCTAATACAATTTTCTTTTAATTTAAAATTTTTTTGATTGTTATTTTATGATACAGTTCCAAAGGCTCTGGGATTTCCCTTGCCCTCTCCCTTAATCTCCTCTCTCCTCCCACACTGATTTCCTGGTATCATTACAATAGGGTAGTCTTTCATAAACAGTTATAAGTCCATGATTCTGCTGTTTTTGTGTATCCTGACGTTGTCAGCATGGACAATGGCAAGAGAGTCCAGTATCCTATTGTCAGGATATATTCAGCAGTTTCATTAGGAGTCCACCTTTGAGTGGAAGCGAAGGATTTGGATTCGATAGTCTCTATCACAATTATTTTACATCCCATTAAATAAAATGCCATAAAACAAAATCAACAAGATAGAAAGATAGAAAATTTACAGCAACATGAAGTTACATAACATGCTCCTGAATGACCAATGTATTGCTGAAAAGATGAAAAAGAAAATCTTCTTGAAGAAAATGATGCTATTGTATGACCTATGGGTCAGTGAAGGATTTAATAAGATAAAAAAAAAAACCTTGTGAAGAAATAAAAGTAAACACATAAATATCAACCCCCTGAGATGTAACAAAATCAGTATTAAAAGGACTGTTGATTTTGTATTTTGGAAGGAGGTTGCCTTGTACCAGCGAAAACATGATATTTGTTGTTTTCGGATTGACTTACTTTGATGAACATAATGGTTTCTAGTTGAAACCATTTTTTTTTAAAAAGCTTTGTTTATTTTTATTACAAAATCAGATATACTGAGAGGAGGAGAGATAGAGAGGAAGATCTTCTGTCCAGTGATTAACTCCCCAAGTGACTGCAACGGCCAGTGCTGTGCCAAACCAAAGCCAGGAGCCAGGAACTTCCTCCAGGTCTCCCATGTGGGTACAGGATCCCAAAGCATTGAGCTGTCCTTGACTGCTTTGCTAGGTTACAAGCAGGGAGCTGGATGGGAAGTGGAGCTTCCAGGATTAGAACAGGTGCCAATATGGGATCCTGAGGCATTCAAGGCGAGGACTTTAGCCACTAGGCTACTGTGCGCTGGGCCGAAACCATTTTTTTTTTTTAGAAATGATAGAATTTCATTCTTTTTAATGACTGAATAGCATTCCAGAGGTAGATGTACCACAGTTTCTTTATTTGCTCCTTTTTTGATGGGTAACTAATACTTTTGAAAGTCACATTTTTTTAGGCAGACACCAAAAAAAAGGGATGCTGTGGTACTATTATGTAACATTTTAAGTTAAGATGGATCCTGGTCATACTCCTCAATCATTAAGTTTTGTTTTTCACTACTTCACTAGAAAGCAGTGATATTCATGTAAGCATTACTGTCACAAGAATATCCTGTCTTTTAAAAATGTACAGAATTATGTTACTTAACCATAGACCTTGTTATTTACTAATTTTTCTAATTTACTAATTTACTAATTTTTCCAGGATTTGAATCGGGCATTTTAAGACTCTTCAAATAATTTGCAAAATATGTCAAATAATTTGTCACCCTGCTCTCTCCCTTCTATGAATCCCTGTGACTTTCCCACTATTTTTCCTTTCTTCTTTCCTTCTTTGAGACAATGTATTCATTCTTAATTAACTAATGTAAGGATTAGGATCATAATCTGACTTCTTAGTTCAAGTACATTTGAAATTGTTTCGGTAGTAAGTGATAGGGCTTATTTGCCAAGGTACTTCAAATTACCATTGGTTTAACTCTGAAATAGAGGACAAAAAATCACTAGGGATTCCTTAAAATAGGGATACTGGCAAAAAATAAAAACAAACAAACAAAAACAACCCATGATTTGAAGAAATGGAAAGCTAAGGTATTACCCAGTCATGTAGACTCCAGAAAGTCACAGAATAAAGATGCTCTTATCCATCATCCTTCTCCCTTTATCCCTGGCAACATGTTTTGAAATACCAGCAGATGCAATGGGTAGTACTCAGCCTACATTTTTGCTGTCTTGCTTCTACTTACGTACACACACAAATTGAATGGTTTTTTTTTTTTCTGTCTTAGCCAATCACTGAACACATTCTTGATTTCAACTTCTGCCATTTCAAGCAAAATTACTATAGATCTCTTCTTTGTGCCTTATAGTCCCAAGGATAGAATAGTCATTCCATCACAGCAACATTAGTGTATGCAATTTACTTTCTTTTTCGGTTTATTTATGTGATTTAATTTCTTAAGAATTTTCACATTTTCACTTACAATAAGCAACTGAAGTTTTCCTCTTGTATTATCTGAATTATCATCTTCACTTCTCTTGTGCTTTGTGGGCCTGATAGGTAAGATACGTTTGACTTAACACAGGTACTGCAGGACCATAACAGTCCATCTGCAGAACTGAGACAGTCAAGTGAGTAAATGAATGGTTAGCAGGGGTGTGTCCACATAGATACTCAAGACAAAGAAATGATTCACATTCAGGGAAGAATGACATACGATTTCATTACATTATTCACAGTGGCATGTAATTTGAAACTACAAATGGTTTGTTTCTAAATTTTTCCATTAAATAAGTTTGAATTGTGGTTTTTCTGTGAGTAATTTAAGCCACAAGAAGTAAAACTATTCATCAAAAGTACTGCTCCGTGCTGTCTTGTGTATGCACATATACTTAGGAATCTGAGAGTTTTGGACCATTGTAATCAAGATTCTGGTGTCTCTAAAACTGTCCTACTTCTGTTCCAGGCTGCTCAGCCGGTTCGTTGTTTCTTTGTGTATTCTTTCATTCATATGTACAGTCAGTGCAACACTCATTCATCCATCTCATGTGTGGTGACTTCAACTAACCTAGGTGCTGTTCTGGTTGCTATGGAGCGTGTAAACTGGTAAACAAAACAGACCTGTCCCTACCCTCAAAGAACTTCTGTACAGGTGGGAGGAGTGAGATATGTTAAGAATTTGATAGTAAAACCAAGATCGTCTGTTTCACCTCACATTGGGCTTTAGCAACTTCAGGTGTTATTTTTATGATACTTGGCATTGAGTTATAAAACTGGAAACCATTGGGAGCGCAGAGATTAGTACAGCCTGGGAACAGGTGAAGTAGCACAGAGTAAGAAAAGTTTAAGATAGGAGTGAGGAAGACCGTGGAAGAAATGGGTTACTTGAGATAGACAAATGCAAACTTGGTTTATTCCTGATATGTGGGAGCTGGATACTAACAGTATTTTGAAGCTTTGCACAATACGTATTTCAGCATCATTTAGAGGGTTTTGAAATACAGAAAGTAAAAATTGACCACGTATTAGAAACTCTGAATACTAAGTTGAGGATATTGGAATTTAGTCGTTTTGCTTTAGAATATATTTGTAGGTTCCCAATGAGGTGGATGAATACTAATCAAAATATAAACAAAGAGATGATATATTCCATTCCCTGAAAGCAAAGCAAGGTGGCATTTCTAGTCTTTTCCATAGCTTCTTGAATTTGGAGAATAAGCATGACCTCTGTAGACAACAGCTTCCTGTCTACACAATAAATACTGAGATTCTTCAGTATTTCTCATTTTGACAAATATGTCACTTAGTGTTTTTTCCAGCATTTCACCACTTTTTGTCTTTTTTGTCAGGTGATACTTTGAGGTCATAGAAGTGATAGCCATTTTAGGAACTGATGAGTGATGAAGAATTATAGATGGCAGCACAAAGCGGATGCTGTAAGCCATAGAGCCTTGGACTTAAAATCAAAGCATGTGGCTTTGCACCCAAGTTGTTCTGATAAACTCTGTGGATTATGAGTAATGCATTAAGCCATGCAGAGTGCTGCCTGACCTTGTGTGTAACACCAATTGACAGTTTACAAACATTTCAAGGTTTTAGCAACGATTACTTGACATAATAGTTGGAAAGATAATGCTGTGTAACATTCAATAAACATTCACAATTAGAGTTACTGCTACTGATTTGCTTCGCATTTCATAGTGACATAGGATAGTAGAAGCTGACATTTTCTAGCCACTGCTCTCTTCACTGGAAGCTAGGATCTCATCTGGGATGAATAAAGTGACGTAACAGGTGCCTGAATTCATTAGGAAATGATGCACAATCCTCAATTTCCTCATAATATCTGTCCTTCCACAGAAAAGTATGATGCAACTAAACTTGTCCTCAGTTTACCATGTTATTTGGATGCTCTAGATTGTAATTGTCAGAGGAACAAAATAGATGCCTTGATTTGAGATACGCTATCGGGTAGAACAGAAAGAAATTCATTAAGGAATCAGATATTTCTGTCAAATTTCTGGTGATTATAGTATAAGGAGTTACTATGGAAACACATTCAAGAATGAATTTTCCTTATATTACTTGAGAGGTAATGTTTGAGTTAGAGGCTAAATGCTCTATTGCATCCTGTAATTTTTAGCATTTTCTAGCAATAAAAATTTATAACTGAGTGTTAAGGTTTTTTATCTTTTGGTTTTATTCATGTTTGACTTGCCCAGGGCATGAGTTATGTGTAGGTTCTGCGGCTGAGTATCCACCAAAGCACTTAATGTACCTCGCAGCCACTACACCAGAGGACGGAGAAGCTGGTGTGTTTGAACAAGCGTAATGCAAGAAGGCAACAAGAAGCCAGAGGTTCCAGTGGAATATCTTGACCCATCCCTTCTGTTTCTTCTTCCTTTGTTCTTCATCTAAACTTAGTGAGTGCCACTCAGGCACCTGCCAAGACCTGCCAAGACCTGCTTACTGGATATCCAGCAGAGTTTTAAAAGGACTACAAACTTAAAAAAAAAAACAAAAAGATTGACAGTGTGTTCAGATGGAGTCCACAAAACCTCAACTGTTAAAGCAGTTAGAATTCCCAGTAGACAAATGCTTTTTGGACCTTATCCAAAGATAATGATCTATTAAAACAAGTTGCCTAATCTTCTGAGTTAACTTCAAAAGAAAAGTGGATGCAGGGTGAATTGAAAAATGTTTGCACATGTAAGTTCAATTTATTTAATTTTAAATAATTAGAGTATGGCAATGATTAGTGCTAATTGGAGCTGTGTTGGGCTGAAAGAATTATCCAAATATGTTTTGAAGACTCCTGAGAGACTGATGTAGTGAATGTTACTGAACTCGAGGGTGCTTTGCTGATAAAATGAAGGAAAAAAGAGGGTTTATTTTTTATTAATGAAATGTTATAAAAATCCCAGGTCATAGCTCAGTGTTAAATAACTTGAAATATAACACTTTAATGATGGCCACAAAGGCTAAGTATCCTTAAAGCTGAGTGAGTAGAGTTACAGTGGTCCTCGAAATAGGCACTTAGTTACAGAATTCTTTTCCTGACTAGTTTGAGGTCAGATTAAACTTTTGGGTATATTGTAGTCTTGTTGAAATGGGGGACAAGTCATAGTATGGTTATACAGTCTACAATGTTTTCATGTGCTTTTCTATTTCTGTCTTTTTGTGAAATTGCCTTTAAACTCCCTAAACATTTCAGTATGCATACAAGATTTTTAAAAATTAGTATTTGATCAACAGTTATTTTCAACTTTCCCCTTGAAGGATGAGAAGACATTAGTCAGCTTACCATTACAGGACAATGTTCTCTATTTAGATTGCTAACCACCAGCCCTCAGGTCCTAAACAGTGAGTTCTGGTGAGATGACAGTTCTCGAGAGTCTATGAGAGCATAATTTGTACTGAAAACATACATGTTTTTGTTTGTTCTCCCACACCTGGCCTTTTGGTAGGTAACCTTAATAACCTCTATGCATGCATGATTGAAATGCATACTTCTTTGTTCAACATAAATTCAATATGTATGAAGGTTGCTATTTCTGTGATTAACTCCATCTAAAAAGGTGCATTTAAGAAAGGTTTATATGATGGTACAAACGCTAATTTGCTTTTAGAAAAATGTTATTGCTGTCTACCTGTAATACTTTACAAAAAAGAAATTCACCGTTAAGTAATAAGATGTATAACACTGCAAAATAACCCTTTTAGCCATGAAACTCAGATTCCTTTGTCTTTTTCCATATTACCTATTCCGAAATTCGATTTTTGTTTGTAAGCTAATTTTAAGCTGTTAGCCTTAGGATCCTGCTTGCCTTACTAGTTACTAGTTCTTACATAGTGCCCTGCAGTAAGGGGAATAAACCAAATAGTGGAGCAAATGTTCAGATATAGAATTCTTTTTCCCCCCCCTCCCCATGGTAGCCTTGCCACCATAACTCACTTTATGATTCTCATGTACATAAAAGTTTGGCCTGACCACGGGTTTACGCAGTTGTCACCCAAGCCGTGGATGAGGGTGATGGGTGATGGCTCTACTGTTGGCTCTGCAAGCCAGGGCGGCCCGTCAGCTGACCCTGTGAGGATTCCTGTTCTCTTAGACTCTGCTGGGAATCACGGATAATTACGGTGTTCAGATTAGTGCCACATTGTTGTCTGGGAATTTTTGATTAGTTGATATCACTGGATATTGAGAGAACAATTATACAATCAATGAAAACTTTCCCATGTGAAAACTTTGTTTTAAAAACCCTTAAATGACTCTGCCTTCATGACCCCATCAATGAAAATAGTGTTAATTTGTAAATCAGTGTGGTGGTATATGAATAAAAACAAACGTATAGGTGTGAAAGGCCTATAAGGGGCTGCTTTTTATCTGCAAGAACGTAAATAATCATTTGTTCATTTGACACAGAATTTCCACTTTATATATAGAAGACATAAATGTAATTATAAAACAGATTCCCAAATATTAAAAAAAGGCCACACGGAAATTATGTTCTTTTCAACTCACGTTTACATATGTATATATGAATTTGTATATGGAAAATCTTATTGGTCTTTTGTATTTTCATAGAAAAACTCCCACACTCATTAAATAACTGTCTGCTATGGTATCTTTGAGAGAAGAGCTCTGTATCTTAGCCTCCCTACCGAGTAAAGTCTCATTATAATTTGTCTCTTTGTGTTTCTGAAATGCTGGGCTCACATGCTTAACTCATTAATGAGACTGGAAGGCATCTCATAATGGCTGGTTTGTCTCACTAAAGCCACCCAGAGTTAAAAAGAATGTTGCAGTTTAATCCGTTGGCGCAGGAAATGCATTTGTAATGCAATTGCCCAGTTGAGAAGAGTTTCGTAGAAAGAACTTCCTTTCCTGAATTTGGTTAATTTTGAGCTCCTTTAAATTTACTTCCCCATCCCCATGTTATGTATAGTCTTATATAATGAGATGTGTTGCGCATATTCATGGTCACCAGAAGAGTCCTCGTTTGTTTACAGCATTCTTAGCTTACAAAGAATATTCACATTTTTTTTTTCATAAAGACTGGATTGTTTTATGCCAACCTGATTTGACCATTGTGTACTGCCTGGTGGGAAGTGTTAAACCTCTCATTTTAAACTAAACAAGATTATTCCGAAGACTGGCATTCAGAGCTTGCTGTTAGTGTAATGGGTTCGGACTCTGGCAATACCCCGTGCAGTTGCACTAATTGAACTCTTTAGGTACTTGAGTTTCTAATAGTTAGTTCTGGAAGGAGCCTGTCCTTGGTACACAACAAGTTGTTAACTGCTTGATTTCCTCGTGTTAGCTTAATGAGGAAGAATGGGTCACCATGCCAACCCTAACAATATTGCTATGGTTTAGGAAGCATCTTTCCCTTGACATTTGCTTCTATTTAAGGACTTGTAATTTTAAAAATCCTGTATTATTATGCAACAAACAAGTAGGATTTAAAGTTATGTCATTTTATGCAATACATATAAGCATTTGGACATTTAAATTGAATTTTAGTTCATTCCTTTTGGAAGGTAGTAAAATGCTATCATATAATATTAGTCTTACTTTTCAGTTGTTAATTTTTCTGGGAGCTTTCAGTACTGATCAAGAGACTCATTAATTTTGCTTGGCTTTAAAGAGCTTTTACTTGAAATGGCAGCCATCTAATACATATACTTATTCAGGCTGAAAACTGCAGAAGGCAGAGTTCCCGTATTACTCATCTTAGTTTCCTCTATTTATGAATATCTTGTATTGTGCATTTGCTGTAGTTAATGTGTCACCATCCAATTTGTCATAAAAGATAATCCATCATATTTATTCACGTGCCTGAATTCAAGGTCCTGGCAGTTTCTGAAATTTTATTTTTGAACATCTGAACAGTTTTGAGGATTCTTAAATGTTTTGTAGAATGTTTCCCTATTGGAATCTGCCTAAGTGTGTTTTTATTCTTCTAACGATTAGGCTGGTAATAGAGATTTAGGGAGGATAACCACAATTGTAAAGTGATATTTGTTTTCATTACATCATAACATGGATGTATCCCTTCAATGTGGTTATCACTGTTGTTGACCTTGACTACATGTTGGAAATAGTATTTTCCAGGTTTTGTTACTGCAAAGGGCATCTTCTCTGTAATTTCTCCCTTTCCAGATTGTACTCTGGGAAGAAATCATTTCACAGTCTGACCTTTAGTAGTGAAAATCAGGCTGCAGTCCTTAGAAGATCCTTAATGGCTTGTGATTCCTTATGCAAAAGAAACACTGGTGTGCTCTCCTTGATTTTGTTATCTACTTATCCGTATGGACTCATGAATACTTATGGGACTTTTAGTCATAATTGAGTACAGTTTTTGAGGCTCCCCTTGTTCCGGGTTTGGCCATTGGGAGGTTCTTGGATAGTCTGATTTATCATGTTGACATTTGGGCAGCACTGTATGGCTATGTACATTTGGAGCACTTACTCAATTTCTTGGGCAACAATTTTCAGAAAATCATACATAGATGAATCAAATCTGAAGGAGAATTAAGAAAAAGTTGCTTTAAATTTTTTTTAAAGAGCAGTTAAATAAGAATAGATTATCATTCTAATTTGTTTAAAATTTCATTTTGTAAATGGCCTTGTTACAGCCTTGTTATCATAGGTATACATAAAGAATGTAAAGAATTGGGTACTGGTGTGGTGATTAGTGTGGGCTAATCCTCCACCCGTAGCACCAACATCCCATAGGGGTGCTGGTTTGAATCCCACCTGCTCCACTTCTGATCCCACTCCCTCCCTGCTGATGTTCTTGGAGGGCAGAAGAGAATAATCCGGGGCCTTGGGCCCCTACGCTGATGTGGCAGAACTGCAGGAAATTAGGACAGAGAGTGGGACAGGAGACCTGGAGAAAACTTGAAGGTAGCAGAAAGTGATCCAAGGCCTTGGACCTTCCCAGGTCTTGCTGTTTCTGCCATTTGCAGAGTAAACCCTGGGATGGAAGATCTCCCTCTCTGTTTCTCCTTCTATCTCTCTTGACTTTCAAGTTAAATATACACAGCTTAAAAAGACATTTTGAGGAATTTCAAGTAAGCTTATAAAATGTAAATGTAATTGAAACAAAGGGGTAGAAGTCTGTTAATCCTAGTGTTTATTTGATAAAATTAACTCAGATTTCATTGAAAACTATCTATACATAGCATGTTATTAAATTAGATGCATCAAATATTCTTTAATTCTGTGGATTTTCATGTTACTACTGTGACCCTTGATAAAGCTTACTATTATGTTAAAATGAAAAAATTCTATCTGTGTATCTTAGGTGCTATGTTTTTTAGTTTTAAAGATTTTCTTTTTTAATGTTGTTTACATGGTTGAGATGGATGCACAGCCATGTGGGCCTCCAATTAGGAAGCAGAGGGTCAGGTATGGAGGAAAGTTTGTAGGACAGATGTTTCAGTTTAATTTTTAAATTTTTCTCTGTGCTTAGGGAAGAAATGGGAAGGAGAAACTCCTTGCTGTCAAACTACAGCAGCACCTGGGGATGACAGGGGTTATTTGATAATGCCTTAGAGACCCCAGCATGGGGCAGGGGGTTCTGAGGATATGGTTTTCTTTATAGCCAGGGTCGGAGTCCAGTGATGTAGCTGAGAAGTCCTCCCAAGAAACCTTGTCTGGGGTGAACTCAGATGTGATTCCCTTGTTCACCATCCTGTGTAGCATCAGGATTGGTCTGCTACCTGTACCAGCTTATGTGCATATCATTGGATGCAGCTGCCAGATTAGTTCTGCCCCACCACCCATATCTCATGTGAATCGATGGGTGCTATGGCCCAGCCCCAGCCAACCTGCCACAGAAATGGTTCTCACACATACAGTGGGTGCCATGGCCCAATCTTGGAGGCCCCATTAACCCCCACAAGAACCATCTGCAACCCCAGTCTTTCCATGTGCCAGCCTCTCCTGTGGCCTAGCCTGACCTAGCCCACATTTCATGGCTGTCATGCACACTGTGGGTGCTATGGCTTAGCTCAGTCCGATTCATTCCCAGACCCAGCTTCCATGTGCACTGACAGGTGCTGCCCTGCCCAGCCTTGCTGGTCCCTGTCCTGGCTCTGTGCTTGCCAGCGATAGTTGGCCTAGTGGGGGATTGCTCAGTTCCCCTGCCAGGCATGTTCCCAGCCCAGTATCCTGTGCCTACCAGAGATATTGCAGCCCAGCCTGACATGAGTCACCCTCATGTGAACTGGTGGTGTTATGGTCCAACCTGGCCTCGCCTGGATTCCTTCCTGGCTCTCATTCATGCCATTGTGTGCTGTGGAATGACCTTGCCTAACCTGTCTACAGACCCAGCTCACATGTATGTCAGAGGGTATTCCAGCCCAGCCTGGTCTAGACTGCTCCTATCCCCAGTTCTGCTTACCAGCAGGAACTGCAGCCTAAGGGGGAGTTCCCCGAGTTTCCCTGTCAGGCCTGTTCCCCTCAGTGGATCTTATGTGTGCCTGCAGGTGCTGCTCCCAGACTGACATAGCCAGCCCCCAGTCCTAACAGTTGCCAGCAGGTACTACCATCTAGCCCAACTGTTCTACTCCCATTCCACCTCTCACCTGTTGCAGCCCTACCCAGCTTCTTCCCAGTCCATGTCTCAGGAGTGTCAGGTGGGTTCCTGTCAGATGAGTTCTGTGGTTCATCTTGGCTTGGACCCTCACAGCCCCTAGCTCTCTGCATAAACTGATAGATGCTACAAGTCCCACAGAGGGAAGCCAATATTCCCCTACAGAATCTGTCGCCAAATTTTATTCTTTCACTTTCTGGTGTGTGCTGCAACCCAGCCTGACATGGTCCACCTGCTGCTCAAAAACTCACGAATGAGTACTAACAGCCTAGCCCAGCAGTCTTGTCCCCTAGTCCCAACTTTTGCATGCCCCAGTGGGTGATGGGTCATGCTATTTAGAATAGCCCAGGTCTTCCATGTGGGTGGGTGTCTTTGCCTGACTCAGGCCTGCCCTTTGGTTTTCCCCCTCTAAGCCACTTTGTCTCAGCTCTATCACCTACCTGCAAGTGCAGTGGCCTGGTGTGTGGAAGACCCAGACATCATTCCTACCATGCCAAACATGCCATCAGCTACTTCCACTGCAATACTATCCCAGACCTCCTTCCCCAGCTCCTTTTGCTCACCCCCCTCCTGGAGGCCAGAGTGGTCTTCCCCACGTATCGTTAAAAAAAATGGACTAAGCAACTATGCAAGCCTGCTGATGTAGGTAACATAAATTTGGCACTCTCCAGGTCTGGAATGCCTTCCAGCTACCAGCTGTTTTTCTCCCAGCAGTGTAATGTTTGCCTAGGTACAGTGTAACACAGACAGTTGCCTACAGTGGGGGATAAACTGCTATATGTTTAACTGGAGTTGCGCTAATGAATTCTATTGGATATTTGAACTCAGTGGGAAGCATTATGGTGCATTGTAGGGTTAGCTTAAATGAATAACTTTCTTATGTAAAATGCTCAGACTTTACAAGCATAATTAATCTTCAAATTCTTTCTTCATAGAGACTGTGTATGCCTGTATTGAACCTCTTTGTATCTTGAAATATAATAAAATTACCATGGCTATTGGTTGGCATGCAAGTTTTTTTTCTCTTCTTCTTTAGAAGATAATTATTAATAAGTCATTTTTCCTTTTAAAAAGAAACAGGAATATTCTGACAGTATGTTGATGGCATAACTTGGATTAATCACACTGATATGTCCTAGAAAGGATTCATAACTAATTTCCTTGTCACATACTCAGAGCAATTATCCTTTTATATTTATGTTTTGTGGTGAGCATCTAATTGGAATTCTTTTGTTAAAAAGATGAATCGAGAGAAATCCTATATTAACACAAGGAAATCTTAAGAGTTTAAGATGAATGGTTGATACAAAATAGATGATACTAGATTTTTGTTATGTCTGGCAAGCCTTTTTCTCTTAGTCATATGGCTTTCAGAACCTGATTTTTATCTACTTTATTATTACAAGTACGATCAGTGCCAAGGGTTTAATTTGGAATTAAATGAACCTTATGCATTAGTAATTTATTCTCATTAGTTTGCCAAAATGTGAGTCTCTTGATGATTTTGGATACTCTAAGGCAGAATGTTTACATTTTTCTTTCATTTAGAATAAAATAATCCTTCTCAGTACCGTTTATGTCTAAAAAATCCGAGATCAATAGACAGTATTTTTACTTAAATGGTGGAAAGCGGAAATGTTCTAGCTGTTCTTTGTTTCATTTCATTAGTCCAAATTCCATAGCAAAAGGAATAAATGCAGGGTCTCTATAAAGGCTTTAATATGAACTAAATGGTAGTCTTCTTATTAGCTTCTACCTTCTATTTCAGATGATCTATGGGGACAAGCTTGATATTTTAAAAGCTTCACATTGGCTGCTTTTTAAGTTATACTTGTATCAAAACGTCAAAGATAGAACTTATTGGCTGTGCACCTTCTATTCCTGACTCATTTCTATTCTGTAATTTTTCCATGTCTGAAAGGTCTAGAAAAATCCCTTAAAATAATCTAATTAAAAATATTATTTATTCCTTCAGTAAAATAAAAACTGGTAAATAAATACTGCTCTTTTCCATGATCTATTCACAAAGCTCATCTATCTTGAATTTGTGCATTTATAGATAAATTAAAATAGGAAACTTGCATATTCTTGGGCATAAAATCTGTCATGGCGTTTTTGGTAGGGATGCAATAATTTTCCATTTATAATTGTACTTTTATAATAAAATTATAGTCAGAGCATATTCTTCAAAAGCATGAGAAGTTGCATTGCTGTGCATTTTCCGTGGCAGAAATAAAGACAGCCGACAAGCTATGGTGAATAGAAATAAGGCCATCCTTAACAATGAAGATATTGAAAATGGTGCATTGGAATTGTGTGCAGTATTGTCCATTTTCATTGCATTTGTGGAGGAGTCAACAAGGTTTAAATGTGTGTTAAAGATAGGTAGAAAAATGGCTTTTAAAAGTATGAGGTTGGGCCCGGCGTGATGGCGCAGGTGGTTAAGGTCCTTGCCTTGCACACCTGGGATCCCATATGGATGCCAGTTCTAATCTCAGCGGCCCTGCTTCCCATCCAGCTCCCTGCTTGTGGTCCGGGAAAGCAGCAGAGGACAGCCCAAGGCTTTGGGACCCTGCACTCACTTGGGAGACCCGGAAGAGGCTCCTGGCTTCCGATCGGCATAGCATTGACCGTTACGCTCACTTGGGGAGTGAAACATTGGACGGAAGATCTTCCTCTCTGTCTCTTCTCTCTGTATATCGACCTTTCCAATAAAAAAATAATAAAAATAAAATCTTAAAAAAAATGTATGAGGTCAAAGTTATTTCAGTGCCTACAAGTAAGTGTGTCTAGCCCTGTGTTACCCTCTGGGGATTCAGAGATATGGTAATTTTTATAATTCAGAACTGAAAGAGGGATTTTGGAAAATATTATTGTAATTCTGTACTCCAGCTGGTCTACTTTGTGGTTTTAATTTTCTTATGAACTCAAGGGATAAGAAAAATGAAGATAAAGAGCACAGTAGTTTAATTGGAGATTGTTTTGGGACGTGTTCACTTTTTTAATATTGGAAAAGCTTCATAAACTATGAATGTGTATAATGGCTACCATAGCGAATAAATATGGAGAACATATAGAAATATAGAAGATACTTGAGTCAGATGCCTATGTGCCCATAACTTCAATTTATTTTTTCAGGTATTAAGTAGATAATTGTGGCCAAAATTTTTTCTAGTCCAGTAAGTGAATGCATACCCTTTCTGATGTCAAACTTTTCTATCTGGATTTCGTGAAAATTTTGGTGCCCGTAGGAACAAAAGGACTCTGTCACAGATTTCACTTATTTGGAATATGTTTCTTTTGCTTTAATTTTTAATATTGAGAATGAGTATCTTTTAAGATGTTTATCATTGGTTTTTTTTTTCTGAATTTGTTTTGTAGACTTTCAGTCCTGTCTTTCTATGTTGTTGCTTTGCTTTTTATGATTCATTAAGATTTTCTTCTAATTCTGTGGACAAATGTGCTTTCTGTTACATGTGGTAAGACTTGACACTCGCAAGCCAGAAATTGCACTTACTATAAACATCTGAAATCCTCTGTGTCCTGGGCTTCGCGACAATCATTCTACTGAGAATTGAATTTGTTTTATAGCCTGTGAGAAAGCATTATGATTTACTCTATCTTCTTCATTTAGATTACAGAAAATATATCCTAAAACCTGGTGAAAGTGTCCAACACTGTCAGTTACAGGAATTAGATTTGAATAAATAAGTGGCGATTCTCAGTCTTGGCTATATGGAAATGACTTGGAGAAATTTGCTTAAACCAAAATGAACTCTTTTTAAGCTCGTAATGATTAGTGATCGATATCTAGGTTTGAAAACATTGTTTTAATTCACTGTTCATTGAGAAAAAACGATCCTTTTTCTCCAGGAGTATTTTTCTAGATGGAGAGGAGCGAGTGGTGCTCAGAGAACAGATTCCTTGCTTTTCATATGACAGTTGTACATCCATTGTGTCGAAGAGCACCTTCTACACACAATAACCTTTATTATGAGTAGAAAGAACTTACAATGTTTTAGGTACTCCATCATAACCCTTTGTTTTTAAGCTTCTCATGAAAGGTTTTGCTCAAGTTGTGTGCACATTAGAGATTTGCCTATTAAGATTTAAAACTTGAGCTGATATTTTAAACATAATTACTCACAAAACCTTAAAAACTAAAACATTTTGACATGAACTTTTCCCAACTGATTCAGCTTTTTCTTGTGGTATAACTTATTTACATTTTACAACCTCCAAGTTGGAATGAGTCTATGAGGCCATCTCACATCAGAGCTTTATTGCTCCTTTAAGAAAATATTTGAGATCCAAAGACAGACACACAGATAAGATAAGGCGGGAATCTCCATCTGTAAGGTCATAACCCATTTGTCCACCACAGTGGAGTCAGGCAGAAGCCAGAGACCACATCCTGAGTGGGTGGCAAGGACCCATGTATTTGAACCACTACTTGCTGCCCCTTAGCAGGATGCTGGAATATGAAACAGAGCTGGGACTCAAATCCAGGCTTTTCAGGAATGAGCTGTATCTGTTTGAAGTGGCATTTTAACCACTCGACCAAATGCCCATACTCCACACTTTGCAGTATATCTTGCTCTTAATGATATTTAGTTTCTGCAAGTATTGTAAAGCATGCCAGGATGGTCATTGTGACAGAGTGAAGTAAGCCGTCTTTCGGGATATCCTCCTACTTCACCAGAGTACCTGGGCTGTAGTCTTGCCTTTACTTTGGATCCAGTTTCTTGCTCCTGCACCCCGGAGGAAGCAGGTGGCAGCTTGGCCAATTGGGTTTCTCTCAGTTCAGTGTAAAGTGCAGATGCAGTACCTTCATGCTGAGTTAGGCTTATGCTGTTGAATGGCATTTGGCAAGTGAATTATAAGATGAAAGATCTCATAGTCTCTTCCTTTCTCTCTATTTCAAATGAGTAAATAAAATTTAAAGTCATACATAAATTAATGCTAGTGTTTCATATGGTTTTACTCTTTATGGCATTTTGTTGATACTTGTACCTCTAGAACGCTTAATATAAGATAGATTTTTTTAATTTTTATTTTTTATTGGAAAGGTGGATATACAGACAGGAGGAGAGACAGAGAGGAAGATCTTCCTTCTGATGGTTCACTCCCCAAGTGAGTGCAAAGGCTGGAGCTGTGCTGACTGGAAGCCAGGAGCCAGAAGCTCTTCCTGGTCTCCCATGTGGATGCAGGGTCCTAAGGCTTTGAGCAGTCCTCAACTGATTTCCCAGGTCACATACAGGGAGCCAGATGGGAAGCAGGGCCACCGGGATTAGAACTGGCGACCATATGGGATCCGGGCGCATGCAAGGTGAAGACTTTATTCACTACACTATTGCGCCAGGCCCTTAATATAAAATAGAGTTTATCATTCACAACTTTACTTAATAGTTTACAGTATGTAAATATCTTTCATTAGAATACCATCATGTCTTTAATGTTTCATTTTGATAAGTTTCATCCAAGTTAAATAAGGCTTTTATTAAGTCAATGTTTTAAGTCATTTTGTCTGGAACCATTTCTCTATTTAAAATAAGCTGCAACTGTGTATTTTTTTTAAAAAATTACTAATCTTCAAAGTCATGGTTAGAAAGAGAGAGACAGAAACAGATAATCTTCCATCCACTGGTTCACTCCTTAAATGGTTTGAAAGCTGCTGCTGGTCTATGCTGAGGCTGGGAGCCTGCAGCCTTCTCCCATGGGAATGGTTAGGGCCAGGCACTTGGGGGGACAGTGGAGACACAAGGAGGATCAATAAACATCTGTTCTGTGCTTCCCAGCAGTAGAGTGGGCTGCATGAGAAGTCCCAAGTGTGGCTGCTGGGTATTTCTACAGCCTATTCTTTGTGAGCTGGATTTACACTGAACATGATGAGATATCAAGCATTCCAAATGTCATGGAGTGAGACAGCTACGTAATGCCATGGTGTTGGCCATAGGAGAGGATGTTATCAGTCAATCATGGAGATTGGTGTGTAGAACATATCTTTTCTCCCATGGCTTGGTTTGTTACGTATTGCTAAGTTCTTAGGTTGAAGGAATTTATCAGAAAACTAACAAGGATGCCCTTTGACTTTCCTTTCACAAATTTTGGCTTTGAAATAAGTGTACTCTTAAATTCATTTATTTTTAAAAGATTTAATCAGTGTTAAAATATTGGGATTCCCAAGAAGCGTTTGTAATTGTTAGTTGACACTGACGTCGATGACAGTGTGACACAGAAGGCAGCAGCCTGGTTTATAAGCTCTGTGAAAGAGATTGTAGGCAATGGAATGGAGACTGTTATAGACACAGCTGACTGCTTTTGCTTGCAAATGAACAGTGGCCTGTCATAGCCTATATAGAATATCCCGTGTGTCATTCCCATATTCTCATGGCTGTTGATTTTCCTCTGCAAAGCTAAATTGAAAAATGAAAGAAAACAGATATTAGGTGCCTATTGATCCTATACTTTAGGCAATTACTTTCAGTAGGAGGTCTCATTTTGATCTGACACTAATTCCAAAAAGGAAGTGTATTGAAATAATTTTGCATAAGTCAAGAAATGGTTGTTTTGCTTGTTGGTATTTCATAGCAAAGAACAGAAAAGGTATTAATTGTTACTTCCCAGGTTAGATTTCACATTTTGATCTCTTTGAGTTGAAATCTTACCAGGAATGTTTGGAAGGAGATGGAAACAAAGTCATGTTATTTGAAAGAGAATATAATGTTTATTATTGAAAAATAATATGTATTGCATCTCCATAGGCTAACTGAATTGTTCTCATGCAGTTTTGCTAATGATCTGTCACCCCCCTCTTTTTGATTTCAGGGGAAGAACTTGTCTCTTTTCCTCAGCATAAGTTTGTTAACGTTCTGGGGAACCTCCTTGTTGGGTGCTCGGTTATACTGGATGGGAAATAAACCACCAAGCTTTTCCAACTCAGACAACCCTGCTGCCGATTCAGACAGCCTTCTGGCTCGCACACTCACTTTCTTCTACTTGCCAACTAAGAATCTGTGGTTGCTGCTGTGTCCAGATACTCTGAGTTTTGATTGGTCCATGGATGCTGTGCCTCTGCTAAAAACGATTTGTGATTGGAGAAATCTACACACTGTGGCCTTCTATATTGGACTCCTCATCCTGGCCTACTATGGACTGAAGAGCCCAAACGTGGAAAGAGAATGCAATGGGAAAGCCGTGACAAATGGCAGGCAGAATGCAAATGGGCATAGCTGCCATTCAGACATGGAGTACCGGAACTCGGAGATTAAGCCCAGCTTTGCATCCAAAGTAGAAAATGGCATTAAAGATAATGTATCACAGAGAACACAACTTCCTTCTACGGAGAACATTGTGGTTCTATCTTTATCTTTGCTAATAATACCTTTTGTTCCTGCCACAAACCTGTTTTTCTATGTTGGCTTTGTGATTGCAGAGCGCGTATTATATATCCCTAGTATGGGCTTCTGCCTCCTGATTACAGTGGGTGCCAGAGCCCTGTATGTCAAAGTGCAAAAGCGGTTTCTCAAGAGCTTGATTTTTTATGCGACTGCCACGTTAATTGTTTTCTATGGACTGAAGACTGCAGTCAGGAATGGAGACTGGCAAAATGAGGAAATGCTGTACAGGTCAGGGATAAAAGTTAACCCAGCGAAAGGTAATATTAAATTTTATGCTTTTCCTTGGACTGTTTAACATTTCAGCCTGTTACATCGTCACTCCCTTAAAATGCAATGTTAAGGAAAATTTCTCTCTCTCTCTTTATGACACCTACTCTTTTTAACTTCTCTAACTTTTGAAGTGATTTACAGTAAAGCCCATTTAGAGGCATTTCCAGTACTCCCAGTGAGAATCAGGAATTCTTTGCATGTGTTGCTAACATTGTTTATCCAGCAGAACTCTTAGGTTAGAATTTCGACCATGATATGGATTTAGAGAAATACATGATTTCCACATTTTTGTATGGCAAAGAGGACTCCTCTTTGCTCATATAGAAGTCAAGTTATCACAATTCAGTGTATGTCAGCTCTTCTGTTTTCTAAGCATTTCCTAAGGAAACTCCAAAAATTGGCACTGAAAGATTTGAAGGCAAGTCTGCCTCTAAATCCTGGAATTTTGTCTCTAGGTGTCAGTGTGTAGCTGCCCAGTGTGAGTCATCCTGAGGTGTTCAGGAGCTAACTAACTGAACAGATTGGGGTGTTCTCAGTAGTTATCACATTCATATCTCAGGGGTCTTCACTTGTTAAATATACTTTGGAATACACAATGAGAAGACCAAGTTAGGGCAAATTAAGTGGTGATGGAAACTAGAAAACATTTGGAACAACTGAATGAAGACAAGTGTAAGGTCTTAACACACAATGCATCACACTATACAATGCCAAACATTCTTGTTCTTTTCAAGCATGTCTTGGTTGTTTATGCTTTAAATTATGATGGTGTGTTATAGCATTTGAACTATTATTTTCTAATTTTTCTAACACAGTTCATTATTACATTTCAAATACTAAAAGTATGGAACTGTTCTAAATGTATGAAAACTAACGGTGGATCAGGATATAAATGAAAATGTCTAGATAACCTACAAGCAAACAGCATTCTTTTCTGATTAGCACAAATTAAGTCAAGGGTTCAGTGAGAAACTACACATTTGTTTAAGCCAAGGAACTAATTGTTGGTACTTAAAATGCTTAATAGATTACAGGGTTTCTGATGGAAACTAGAAGCATTAAAGTTGAGCTAATGCATAGCGTATAATTCCTCAATTTTCTCTGAATTTACCATGTGGTTTTCCTGGATAATAGATAATGCTTTGTTTTTAATGCCTGACCTAAGTTTCCCTGTCAAAATTGTTGCAGTGAGGTTTTGCAGAATGCTTTTTGTCTAGTTGCCCTTCACTGGTAGGCATTATTAGTATATGGAATAAGGCTGGCTGGATGGGCAATTTTCTCCTTGATGTTTAAATAAGTACATAAAAGCTCCCAGAATGCTGTTTGTATCTCAGGGTTGTCCTGAGGATATATTAAATTTCTTGGATATATTTCAGGCTAGGCTACTGTTACAAAGAGTCAAGATAGTAGAGGTTTAAATAAGATAGAACCTTTATTCTGTCAAGCAACAATCTAAGTATGTACAACACAGAGCTGATAAGATGGCGCCATGGGTTTTCAAGATCTTGCTCCTTCTCTTTTGTTCCCTTGCCATCCTAGGGTGTTACCCTGTTCATGTGGTCCAAGATGGCTCATTACCACATCAGTACTTCAGCTGCCAGGAGTAGTGGAAGAAAGGGCAAATTATGGGTGCTCCCACTGTCTAAGAACGTATCTCTGGAATTGCACACGCCATGTTGGCTCACAGGCCATTGGCCACACCTCTCTGCAAGGGAGGCTGGGAAATGTTATCTTCATTTTGGGAAGCCAAGTTCTCAGCCAAATAATATTAACTTGAAAGGAGAAGTGAATGCTGAAATATGGCAGTCTCCAACTCAGAGGGCATGAAAACATTTTGTACACTCTTATGTGTTTCAGCACTAGCTGCTGTTATTGCTGATATGATTCTGAAAAACATATTTGGATCATCCAAAAAATGTACTTTTCTTCTTTGGACCACCCAGTAAATTCATGGGTTTCCAACATATTTCCTAATCTCCTTCCAGTGAGTACAGGACTTACCGGTATTTTGATAGGTTCTTTGAGATAAATTGAATTCCATGGGTGGGTATTATGGCAGTATCCCATATAAGTGCCACTTTGAGTCCTTACTGTTCCAATTTCAGTTCCTCAGTCCAACTGGGAATGCCATGGAAGACAGCCTAGAAGGGGTGGCAAATTCTGAATGTACTGGTAGTTTTGGAAATAAACCAGATCTAGGATGGATGAAGGGTAGAACAGACCATCTGGTGATTGACCAGAGCCACTGGGAATAGAGATGGCCTCAGCTGAGATGGTAAAGCCTTCAGGGCAACAGGTGGCTGCTGCACAGATGGGATAGTGGGTTTCAGAAGCTTAATTTCTAATTTAAAATTTAGTTATTTGTAAGAGTTAGACATTTTGCATCTCCTGTTACATTCTTCCCATGGTTGTAATGGTAGAGGATGTGCAATATCCAAGCTTTTTGAAACACTTTTTATTTTGTTTGGAATAGAAACATGCAAGTGGACATCTCTCATCTGCTTGTTCCCTTGTCCCTGCAACAGCCAGGGCTGGGCCAGGCTGAAGCTGGAAATGTAGCGCTCAATCTGAGTGTCCCAGTAAACAGGGGAGACCTAATATTGAAGTACCACTCATTGTCTTCCAGGGTGTACATTCGCATAAACCTGGAAACAGTCACTGTGCTAAGGAATGTGGGTTTGCATATGGTGACTAAAACTACTGCACTGAATGCCCACCACAGCTGAAATTTAAATGAAGTTCTCCAGGAACCTTTTGAAATACCATGTTTGCAAGGATCGGTCTTTCCTTATCTGAAGCCTGCTCATCCTTTCTAGCCCCTGATGTTCTTTCTGTTTGCCACTTAGCCTCCTGCTACAGAGCTTTGCTCTTGTCAGTTTTCCTTCCTCAAATACATTTCCCTTGGTATCCTGCTTGTGACTTACCACATTTCCTCTTAGATCTTTGATCAAATTAGACATCAACAGTAAGGTGTGTTTTATGTAAAATTGGCTCTAAAATTCAGCTATCCTCTTCTGAGTAATCTTTTTTTCAAAGCATTTATTTCTGTTTGAAGTGCTACATTTTGGATATTTATATATTAACTGACTATATTGCCTGTATACACTAGATTAGGGTGTAGGAGAGTAGGGACTTTTATGTTTTTCTTTTTTTTTTTTGCAAATTGTGTTATGCAGCGGGCCTGGCACAGTGGTCTAGCAGCTAAAGTCCTTGCCTTGCACTCACTAGGATCTCATATGGGTGCTGATTCTAATCCCCGTGGCTCCACTTCCCATCCAGCTCCCTGCTTATGGCCTAGGAAAGCAGTTGAGGATGGCCCAAAGCCTTGAGACCCTGCACTTGCGTGGGAGACCCAGAAGAAGTTCCTGGCTCTTGGCTTCAGATTGACTCAGCTCAGGTCATTGCAGTCACTTGGGGACCGAGTCATTGGATGGAGTGCTTCCTCTCTTTCCTTCTCTCTGTATATCTGACTTTGCCATAAACATAAATAAATCTCAAAAAAAAAAATGTTATGCAGCAATGAACACAGTGCCAGATACAGAAAGGGCCTCTTAAAGGATGCATGGAATAATGCATGTTCCAGTCTTGGTTCTCGGGAGTCTGCAGTCTGCTTAGAGTGAGAATGTATCTGCATGAAATAAAGTAAAAGTGTGAAATATGCTAAGGCTAGACAAGGCATGGAGGAATGTTTTCTGACACGGGGCATAGAATTGGGAATGCAGTTAGTTTTGGATTCCATGATTGCTCTTGGTGACATATGCTTATATTTTAGTATAAGCAAGACTTTAATTTCAGATTCTCTACTTTTTTTTTTCTGTTTGTTATATGCTAGCAATAATTCTGCCTATAGTTACTTATATAGCATTGATGAGACTGTCGGTAACATTTACATCAGGCTGATTTTTCTTGCTATATAATGGTTATTAAATCTAGTGAAAGATTAGAAATCTTGTCAAGGCAGTCTTTCACAATTATCTGAGAACACAGATTCGTTTTTTTCCTCCCTCTTCAAGGCTTTGCAAATTTTTGTGTGCTTTGGTCTACTATATGTTCTAACAAAACGTAATTTTAAGTCTCATGAAGCATTATGCCTTAAAACTGCTGTTTTCGGTAATGGGCGCCATAGACAGCTGCCAGCCATTAACTGATTGTATGCCAGTGACAATGGGTGAAGCCTGTCGTGGTGGCTATGCAGCTAATTTATGGTTTAAATCTAGGTGGTGGAAAAATGATAGCTGATTTGGACTTTGTAAGCTGCAAGTCTTGCCTCATTATGTGGTTGATAATGTCAGGAAAATACTAGACATTGTTGATTACTATAGTTTGCTGAGTTCACCATGATTTTTTGCATTTTTGTGCGTAGCAAAGAGGAAATTTCCTATGTGAAATGTCTTAATGAGCAAGTCATATTATATCTGACGAGCTTTTGATTTGTTTTAGAGAAAATGCTGTTGTAAGCCATATTGATTGATATTTCCTTTTAAAAAGTGTTTGCTAATTTATCTGAAAGCAGTTACACCTGTGATCACTTTTTGGCCACTGGCCTCGGGGCAGTACACAATCTTGGCTTTTTCTGATTTTTCACATCCCTTTTCTGTGATTTTGCTGCCTCCCTGAATTGGTACATTTTTGCAGATTTTATCTAAAATATCTCTTTATATTTCCTTCTACATTGCATCCATAACTGCCTGATACAGAGTTGGGCAAGGGGCATCGATAAATGTGCCATTGGTTTTCTATCTTATGATCTCCATTGTCTCAATTTCTGTGAAGGATTTTTTTATGGTTTTATAGGTATAGGAATTCCCCTTGACCCCTCCTCTTTCTCATTTCCCTTTCTCCTTCCTGCACCAAATTGCCCCATATTGTTACATCAGTATAGTCCTTAAGCAGCAGTCGCAAGCCCAACATTCTACTATTTCAGTGCATCGTAACATTGTACATATAGAAAAATATAGAATATCTAGGATCAAATTATCAAGATATATTTAACTGTTTCAATGAGCGTCCCAATATCCTAGTCTCCATTATACAGTTCATCTATGAAACTATATGCATATGCTTGCTTGCCTGTATGTCTATTCTGTATTTTGTGCAAAGGTTGCCTTATATCAGAGAAAACATAGGATATTTGTCCTTTTTAGATTGGCTTATTTTTCTGAGTTTTCAACTGAGACCATTGTGTTGCTGGTGGTAGAATTTCATTCTTTTTAAGGCTGATCAGAATTCCATGGAGTAGATGTAACACTTTTTTTTTAAAGTCCAATCCTATTTCAATAAGCATTTGAGTTGTTTTCATGTCTTTGCTATTGTAGATTCTGCTGCTAAAAATATTGGATACAGTTCTCTCTCATATGTAGATTTCATTTCATTTGGATATTTTCCAGGAGTAGGGTAGCTGGATTACATGATAGATTAACTTTGGGTTGTCTGAACACTTTCCATACTGACCTCTATAGTGGTAGCATGAGTCTGCAGTCCCACCAGCGGTGGAGTGGGGTACCGTTGTCCTCACATTGAAACTAGCAAGTATTGTTAGATCTCTATATGTAGGCCATTCTTATATGAGTTAGGTGGAAGCTCAGTGTGGGTTTTATCTATGTTTCCCTAATAGCCACAGTACTCTGATATGGGACCTGGGTGTCATAACCAGTGTCATCACTGCCAGAGAAAATGTCTACCTCGTGATTTGTCATCTTCAAAGCGAATGTATTTTCTGGATTGCTCCTATTTCCTTGAAATCTAGAGCTCACGGTTGAATAAAAAAAAATCTGAGTCCACTTCTCCAATAAATGAAAAGAAGGTATTTTTGTTCAATTAAAAGCAAAGCACCTTTTTTCCCCTTTATTTTTATTTGAAAGGCAGTGTTACAGAGAGAAAGAGAAAGATAGAGATGAGAGAGATTTATCTTATCCCACTAGTTCTCTCTACAAATGGCTACAACCATCTAAGCTGAGGTGATCTTAAGCCAGGAGTCAGGAACAACTTCCATGTCTCCCACATGGGTGTGGGGGCACAACAAATTAAGCCATATTCTGCTGCTTTCCCAGTCTATAATCAGTATAGTATCCAAAGTAGAGCAATTGGGACTTGAACTGGTGAGCATTTGGGATGCCAGTGCTGTAGGTAGGTAGCTTAGCATGCTATGACAAGGAACCAGCCCCACTAATCACCATCTTAAAAACAGAATTCTGCTGGTGGTTACACTGTGTCTTATATTCAAGGATCCCCATTTTCAATCATAAGTCGTTGCCAATGTAAACATTCATTCTATAAACATCATTCATGCCCGCCACAGCTTGGGCGGGGCTAGGCCAAAGCCAGAAACCTCAGACTCCATCAAGGCTTCACTGTTGGCGGAAGCCCAAGATGTGGACACGTCATCTGCTTCCTCCCAGCATGCCTTACCAGGAAGCTGGATCAGAGGCAGAGTCGCCAGGGCTCCAGCAATCCCTCTGCTACAAAGTTGGGGTTTAACTTGTGCTTAACAAAGCCTGCCCATTTTCAGACTTTTAAAAGCAGCCTAATTCATTTCCCTTGTGTAAAACACAATTGGATATTATAATAAAACACCAAGATTTGTATTTTTGAGGGAAGCAATGTAGGCATACTTTTTCATTATAAAAAGTTTGGAAGTTTCAAGTGTAGGAAGCAGGACCTGGGTTAGATCCACTGATGCATCAGCTGACAGGCTTTGGCAGGAGCCGGTTATTGAAGTGTCTTTGCGCAGTGCTTTCTCCTAAGTTGCCTGGAATGGCAGAAGAAACTGACAATCTTAAAATGATTTCAGTTTCTGTGAATTGGAACTTGAAGTTTGCATAAAGAAAGAAACATATTTTCTGTGCTTTTTTTCCCTTCTTCCTTGGTATAAACAGTGAATATCTCAAAATTTTATAGCATGAGACCATCAGGAGAGACCACAAGGTCTTGGATATTTTGAGATTTTCTGTTTTACTTTATCAGTGGACTTAATCTCTGTCAGCTTTGCAAATAATCCTCGGTGGCTTGTAGTATTGGGACTGAATATTGTGTCTCCTACTCTCTCTGTTTTGGAAAAATCTGAATCTTTTCCAAAGTTGAATTCAAGGCATGTCCGCTGTAGTGGGTAAGATGAAATGATACTGTCCATAGTCACATACATAGTGAAAATAATTACGGTAGATGAATTGCTGGGCTAGTGTAATAGAAACATGAGCATGTTGATTATTGATGTCTGTATATTATGCATCTTCTATCACCCATCACAAAGTAATTTTAAAATTATTTTTTTCTTGAAAGTTTATTATTTAAGAGTAACGATACAGTATTTAAAATTCTCTTGCTACCCTGTTTATGGCACAGTGGTTTTGAGATTGATTTTGAGGGTAATGATACAGTCACTGAAGTCCTTCCTGTACCATCCCTCTATTCCCTGTCGTCAGGTGTAGTAGCAACATGGGCGCAGTCCTTTGGTCCATCTGGCTCTGCTGTTAATGCAGGGTGTCATGATGGGCGCTTGGTAAAGAATAGCAGCTTATTTTGCTCATGGCTGTGATGACTGGGAAGTTCAAAGGCATGGCACATCTGCTACTAACCTGTACCAGTAGAAGGGCCAGACTGAACTGACTTCATTTTATGTGGCATTAACATGTGGATATGATAGACCAGAGAAATATAATTAACTTACATGGATCTGAATGCCAAAAAGCTGAAAATTAATTACTAATGTCAAGAGCTTAACATATCCTTTTGGCTAAGATTTGGAAAAACTGTTTTTAAATCATGAGGTAATATTTGTAAACACTTGAGTATATAATACAAAGTAAAAAAGCAATCCTTGAATTACGTTAGAGCTAGAAAATTGTGGTAATTACTTTTGAATTAAGCTTAACACTACCACATATTTGAGTGAGGACTTTGAGATAATTTTGGAGATATTTAATGCTTTAGATCACTTAACATGGCTGACAAGACCACCTTTGATTTTCTCTCCTCTAGAGCAACTATAGCAAGATAAGGATATTTAATTGTCCTCCTGTCTTTCAAAGCACATAGAATAACTGTGGCTGGCTGGGATTAAGTACAAGAGGAGCTTTCAGTGTGAGTTAAGGTCAGGATTCCTAGTAAGTGGGTAGGTTTTTTGATGTAGCTGAGTATCAATATGAAGGATCCTTGAATTCCAAGTTATCCTGGCTTACTTGCTGGTGTTTTAACAGAACACTTCTCTTTTTGAGTGTAGCTTCAGAGATGAGACTTGTTAGGGCCTATCTGGCGAGCACTTGCAGCATCCTTCTTTTCTGAACATAATACTCAGACTTGTAATGTTGAGACGATTAAATATCTGTCATTTGCAGTGCAACCTACAGGCACTAACACTTTGTAAGTGGACAGAAATCTCTGGCATGCTTGAGAATAGCCGTTTGTTTACCCAGGCAATGTACATTCTGTTTTCTTTGTGTTGAAAAAGTGATGTTAGAGCTATACTGACTTGGCTCAGGTGAACTACCTAGCAAGTACAGTTTAGGACCATGATGGCACACCATGGAGTTATTTCTCTCTCCAGTTCTTCCTCTGGTTTCTTGCTAGAGCTTGGACGGCAGCAATGGTACAAGGGGTTAGGTCCCTCTCACCCACGTTGGAAATCTGAATTGACTTTTTGCCTCCTGGATCTTCACTCTCTCATGTTGAGGAATAATCCAGAAGCTAGGAATATTATATACTCTGTGTATTTTGCCTCTTAAAAAATGGAAGTTAAAAAAAATTAAAGACAGTTAAGATAATATGTTGTCTGGTATTTTTTCTTTAAGAAGTCACAAAAAATTTGAAATATGGGTAGCAAGTAACTTTGTTTTTATTGTTGCTGGATTTTATTTGCTCCTGGTAGTTCTAAGATGATGACTTTCTTGGGCTAATTTATTTTGCTTTGTGTTGTACTTTAGTTTCCAAATTTAATATGTAAAACATATTTAGTACCATAGTATGTTAGTCTATCTCAAGGTCAAACTCAATATTGATGGCACTATATTCTTATCTCTGACTAGATTGAAGTGTCTGGGAACAAATTCATGAAAGTTCATTACTAACTTTGCTACTTAAGGTGCTAAACCCGAGTTTTCACAATATTGAGTTAGTAATATGCCCCAAATGCTTTTATTAAATTATGCAACTTATGACACTTTAATGCATATCATAAGCCATATATACTTTTAGATGTACACATTTATATAATTTATTTTTCTTTTCATCTCCTTTTAACCCCTTTTCCTTTTCTCTTATTTCACCGAGGCTGTCTAGAGTCACAAGGCAGAGCGGTGTAAAAGGGAGTAATTCCCACACACTGAATCTGTTTCTTAGGAATCTCCACTGTCCCCTGCTCTTTTATAAAAACTGGAATAAAATGTGTTCTCTGAATATTGGTAATCTCTGTTAATAAAACAAAACTTGAAAAAGAGTGGTTGTTTGACCAAGGAATCATGAGGCTGATTGAGCTACCTGTATCCCATCTGGGAGTGCCGGGGCTCAATCCACAGCTCCTAATTCCAGCTTCCTGCTCTTGTTGAAACTTGGGGGACAGCAGGTGACAGACAGCACAGTGATGTCGCTCCTGTCACCCACAATGAGAATCAGGGCTGAGTCCCCAACAGCTGCCTTCAGCCTGCGCATGGAGGAGCGAATCAGAGAATGGAGCAGTCTCTGTCTACTTCTCTTTCAAAAAGGAAAATAAAAATGGGAGTTTTAGAACCAGCTACAGTTTCGCCATTCAGATAAATAGTTTCCTGTATCCAGAGTTTAAAGTGTGAATGGGATTCATCTGTGTGTCCTCTGTTAAAAATACATATTTCAGGCTTCGTCATGAACCCCTGAAACATTTATCAAGGGATTTTATTTCAATAAAACTGTACTTTTAAAAGTCATTAAGTGAAGTGAACACATCAATAAAGTATATGAGATTCAATTGTAAAAATATGAATTACATAAAATATTAATGAAAATATAAGATCTTTAAATTCAGGTGCTCCAGTGTGCAAGTACAAAAGGGAGAACTTGAAGATAAGCTAAAACATCTGTTTTGAATTGTCTTAATACAAGAAAAAGTTTAGTGAATGTTGAAACCCTTTATTCCTTAAGGAGACCACAGCTTAATCTCATCTCCTTAGCAGAAAATGGAGTATGAACTTTATTTCCTTTTTCCCTTTACATTTCTCCCTATCCTCCCCACTCTGGCTGCTTTTTCTTCCCTCTTGTCTCCTAAACCCTAGGTTGAAGATGGTTAAGAGAATTGCATTCCTTGATTCATGGCCATTTTTCAGGGTAAAACTACAAGTTCTTCTCTTTTACTTATGGAATTATTTTCTCGTATCTCCTGCTAATTTCAGTTTCCCTTTGCAGCAAGACAGTTGTTGTAATGTATATGATTTGTGTCCTTGGTTTTATAATATACCCTTGCACAATACGTAGTGAAATTTTAGATGTGAGTTTTTAATGTTTTAAAATGTTGACAGGCGGGAATATTCGGGACAGTTAGGAAGAGAGGGAAGGTACCTTATTTGCTGGTTCATTCCTCTAATGACCACAGTGGTTGAGCCTGCCGGAACAGGCTGCAGCCAGTTAGGAACTCAATATAGTTTGCCAGCAAGAGTACCAGGAATGAAATTAGTTAAGTTATAACTGCTTCCCTGCCCCCACCTCAGTAGAGAAAGGGAAGAACTGGGTATCAAAGTTGTTTACTTGGAAATGAAATATGGGCATCTTAACTGCTAGACCAAAAGATCACAAATTTTTAATTTGTATTTATGATGTCACATTGTTTTATTTTTGTTCTGAAACAATATACTCAATTTTTATTTCTTTGAAGACTGTTGTGGTAAATGAAACAGAGAGTATTATATGGTAAATGTTGCCCTTAACATTTGAACAATCATCTATAAAGGATGTCCCCTGAGGTATTCCCATGACACATTGAATATTTATCACTGTTGCTATCACTAAGACATTTGAATCAGGAAAAATCAGAAATCCAACTCCAAGAAAAATGGGTAAAAGCACGAACAAGGACTATGCAAAAGGATACCAAAATGAATACTAGGAATATACCACTAATACTCAAATTCCTTTGCGATTGAGAGAATCACAGACTACACTAATGAGGATCTGTTTTACAGCACAATTGGCAAATATTTGTAAACTGCTAAGTCCTAGTCCCGAGGACACTCTTGACGAGAGAAATCCCTTGTGCAATGAGTGACAGTGATGTCCGGTAGACATGTCATGCATCTGATCTCACTCAATGCAATCAGTTTAACTGATAAAGTCAAGGCTATGTCATACCAGCAACCCCACTGTTAACAAAATTCTCACCTGAGATAACATGTAATGAAATGTTTGATTCAAATGTCTTAGTGGTAGGGGTCCTTTTTCTGTCGAAGTTTGAAATGTCGTCCTTTTAGTTTTGAAGTCCTAAACCATTAGTTTTTTTTTTTATCTTTTGAGTTACATCAGTCGTCCTTTGATGTTCCATAGAGATACTCAGTTAAACTTTTTTTGGCATTAATTGTTTTACATTTACCATTTTAAATATCTGGAGTTTATTATTATGTGTGATTAATACATTTCAAAAATATACAGTTTTTTTTTAAGTTTCCAGTGCTAATATGTTCATTAGAATAGAATTTGTAAATTAAACTTACAAATAGTCTGATTTTATATAGATTTTCCATTCATGCACATTTGGATGTTTGGACATTTCTTTAAGGGTTTGGTTTAGATATTGTCAAAAACCCAAAATAGTTAGATTTCAATAGGCCATCAAAATGGACTTGGTTAATATAAGCAGAAATTTCTAGGGTTAGGAAAGAGTTAAACTTTAGAAACAGCTATATTGATGAATTGTGTAGGCTGATTACAGGGAAGTGGAATAATCATGTTAGCCTAGTGAAGATGCACTTTTTAAAAAAAAGATTTATTTATTTTTTTATTACAAAGTCAGATATACTGAGAGGAGGAGAGAGAGGAAGATGTTCCGCCTGATGATTCACTCCCCAGGTGACTGCAATGGCCGGTGCTGTGCCGATCCGGAGCCAGGAGCTAGGAACTTCTTCCAGGTCTCCCATGTGGGAGCAGGATCCCAAGGCTTTGAGCCATCCTTGACTGCTTTCCCAGGCCACAGGAGCTGGATGGGAAGTGAAACAACCGAGAAATGGACTGGTGCCCATATGGGATCCTTTAACCATGTGGATTAAAGGCAAGGACTTTAACCACTATGCTATTGCACAGGGCCCAAGATGCACTTTTTATATTTTCATGTATTTTCCTTTTTAATATTGTGAACATAAGGTGGATGCATTTCAAATGGTTTTTCAAGTGCACTGAATTTCCTCACTTTAGTTTTAATTGCTGTTTATTTATTACTGATAGGATTTTTAAATTTAAAATCATTATGATGGATATGTATATACCTTTCTGAACATTATATTATTACTTATTGATAGCATTGATAAAATAGTATTTATAGTTGAGTATACTGAGTAACATTTTTAGATTCATGCAAAAACTTATGTGACAGTTGTAGTTTTAGTAGCTCTTCAGAAATCTAAAGTCTTCTTTTCACAGACAGCACTGAGAAACAATTGAGCAAGTTGGGATCATGAAAAGGAATAGTTTTTCTATTTTAGTATAATTAAGTGCTTTTTTTGTCTGTGTTACACCCAGTCACCAGAACACACTTGGAGTAAAATGTTGGCTTAGTTATTTCTTGGGTATAGAGAGCACAAGAGTCTTACTCTGTGCCGTATTACGGGATTTGAATAGATGTTTTAGGAGAGTGTCAAAGAGGGAAGGGATTCCTACAGATTGGACCCTGTGGCAACTGTGCAGCTAGGTAAAGAAATGATTCACTTAGAAAAAGTGGAAAGTGTTGGATATTTTTTGAATTCTACAATGATCTTCATGTTTACATCAAATTGTGAAATGTTCATGGTTTGTTTTCTCGTGCTCTTGGTAATCTCTGGAGCAGGTGTTCTGTACGATCGTGATGTCCAGTAGAACACCATGAGCTGATGGTAAGTGATGGCTGCGTGCTTTCTGAAGGGCTATTTACTCAACCACCAGCAGTCAGAATTCTCAAGAAACATGCATGCTTAGTTGGGGATTTTCTTTCCTTTCCAAAAGATTTCCTGGCAGTTGATACAATAATAAAACAGATGTCTTAGCTTCCAGAGTCAACCTTGCCAATGACTTTTAGTTCCTAAGTTATCTTATCACTGTAACAATTTCCCCTGATATCTATCTATGCATTCTGCTGTTGGGAACCACCCTTATCTTTCTCACTGAATTACTGGAGTTGCCTTCTAACTGGTTCCAGGATTGTTACTTTTGTTCACTTTCAATGAACACTACATGAGGATCAGGAGTGATCTTTTTGAAAATGTGTATTGTATCCTATAAACCCCTTGATGAAAATGTGCTGCAATACTGTAAATAAAATGTAGCCCCAGCCATCACATTGCAGCCTACAAGACCCTGGGGAGGCCTCTGTGATGTCATCTGGACTTTCCCTTCCATTTTGCAGCCACTCCTCTGGTGGGTCTTCTTGTTTCTGGAAAAGTACAAATTTATTCATGCTTTTGATTCTTTGCCGTCTGTCTCTTAGCTGGAATCAGCAAACTGTGTAAGGTCCTTTGTGCTTTAGTTCTTGGGGGATCACATCTGCGTATTGATTTCTGTGGTGTCAGTTAAGATCAGTGCCATTCACATCACCTCACCGTGTTTTGCGACTCCACCTTTCCTCGCAGCATCCCCACTTCCAGTGGAGCATCGTGAGGGATGAGAATTTGCCTGTTGCAGGTAGTGTTGCCTGCCCAGCTTGTAACAACATGCTTGGCGCTGAGGCATTAAACAGATACCCACTTTGTGAAAAAATAAGTTTGCTAATAAATAAACAAGCAAATCAAATGTGTGAGCATACATTATGGGCATAGCTACATTTCCTTTGCCATCAAGAGGACTTGTACTGGATACTTTGAATTTTATTTAAGATTCAAGCATCTAAAGGAGATGAATTTGCCTGCTAATATGCTTTAAATATTGAAAGTAAGTCGTGTTTATAGGACTTTTTCTGGCTTCTGTGTTGCAAGACTGATTTCACTGGTATAACCTAATGCTTTCCTTGTGTTTAAGTGATTATTGGAGTATGTTTCTTTGGAGTAATTCCAAGTTAACTGTGTTCTCATATACTGATCCTACAAGCAAAGCAGGACTTTGGTGGATGTGGGAAAGCAAAAAGATAGAGTGTTAGAACTTCTCGTAGAGCCAAACTTACTAATTTGAAAGAAATAGTTGGTAAATACCATGTATGTCCCTATTAAGTTTGATGATCATTAAAAATTATTTTTGTATTTGCTTTTCCTCTTCATTTCCAGTTTTGTTTTAATAGTTCAGTTTGACAGTGTTCATAACTAACCAGTCTATTGTGAAATTTAAAGATAGATTGTTTTCTATGCATTGTGTGTCCAGTTCAGATTCATAGTAGTAAGTAGATGTTAGTTCACCATGAAGGATAGAACACGGTATGCAGATATTTGGTAGAAGGTAGAAAAAGTTTGAAGTAGCAAACTTTACAATTGTGACCCAGTACTTTAGGATGTTAACTTGGCAGATTCTGCAGTACTTCTAAATCAATTTCCTCATCCACAGAGTGGTCATAATGTGTATGTTCATGACTCTTGAAAGCTCAACAGCATGATGCATGAGAAGTATGTGGTGAGGTGGGGATATAATTAGATGTTGGATAAGAATTTAAGCACTCTTGCTCTACTCTACTTTTTTAAGGAAAGGGAGGTTTATGGATTTCCAAATATGAAATATGAATATGCTTTTAGATCAAATAAGGGTGTACATTTCATTATACTGTTTTTAATTTATATAAGCCATGTTTGATTGCTACAAATTGTGAAGAACATTAACCAAAATTAAAATGAAATGGCAAATATTGAGTTATTTAAGTGTTTTAGACTTTCTTAAAAATCTTACCAATATTACAATCCTCATCAAAAATCCCAGGAGAGACTAAATGTTTCCCAATTCTTTGGATTACCTATTAAAAATCACAGGACTTTTAAGTTATTTACAGGCATATAGGCAAATCTATAATAGAAAGATCTTGTACTTTTCCTATGAACTAAAATTGGTAATTCAAAAGCTTCTTGTTCTTCAGGTGCAGTCAGTGGAGGCTTTCCAGTGTTTATATAAGCAGTGTTGCAGATGACATCTGCTTGAGAAGAAGATAAAGGGTAGATAGTAAATACATAATTTTCAGTATGATTATGTATAGAGATTCTCAATTTCCTGGAAGTGAATCTATTGGTAAGAATACTTTAAAGGAACACTGTATCTGAGTGTAGTATATACATTTAACTGCTTGAAGAAGCCCATTTTACAGTTACATTCTGATATCTGTTTTGGCTCCTCATAGCTTTGATCTTGTTCAGTTTTTATTTCATTTTGCTTTTATTTACAGATATTCTATGCCATTTATCAGTTCATACTTGAAGGAAATCTTTAATTTAAGATGATTTCTTACAGTTTCTGGCCCAGTAAATACACAGTAATTTCAGACCAGTGAGACTCCTTCTGATACCTGAAGGAGCCTGAAGTCTTTGTAGGTGGTTTAAGATAGCATGTTCTTGGCATCATGATAAACTGTATGTATATCAGTGTTGAGATGTAATAGTTGTCTCAGTTTTTTTTTAAGGCTTTTGATTGTATTTATTCTGTTGATTTGATGAAATGTTAAAGTATAAAGAAAGTAAATTTTCCTTTCTCAAAATGTTTTACGGAGCCTTTCTCTACCCGTGGTGTTTCCTGATGGCCTGATATTATGTCCCGTATAATTGGATTGATGCTCTGCTTGAATACTTGTGTTTCTTCTTGACAGCATGGGGTAACCTTGGAAATGTTCTGAAGAGTCAAAGCAAAATTTCTGAAGCTGAAAGCGCCTATAGAAATGCTTTGTACTACCGTAGCAACATGGCTGACATGCTTTATAATTTGTGAGTATGGCTTCCTTTCTTTGGTTCAGTTCATCTTTGACACCTGCAGGGTGAGGTGCTATTGATTTGACTTCAAGAAATGGAGATGATGATAGCTCTTTTTCTGAAATGGTCTCTTCATTAATCATGCAGCTGAGACTAGTGATTTGTGATTTCTGTGTTTTTAACTACATCATCAATATTACTGTGCATTGATTATGGCTGAACTTTTTTTGAATATGCCCTGTTAAAACAAAGATGGATTAAATGCTTTTTTTAAAATGTGCTCTCTTAATAGTGAGATAGACTTATAAAGTAAATACCTGTGTATGATATTTGCACAATGAATGATTTAATGATTAATAGCAATAGAGTCTTGTCCTCATTAAAAATTTAATTTTGTCAACGTACATAAAATCAAGTGCTGAACTGGGGGAGTTGATGAGAGTGCCACAGAGGTGATGTTGTTGCTGCTACGTACAAGGGCTCGTTTGTCATCACAGTTCCTGGCTCTACCTTCAGCCATCACAGGCATCGAGAGAGTGAACAAGCACAGCTTGCTATCTCTGTATCTCAGAGGAGAACATTAGAAGAAGACAGACATCTCAGACAATAATAAAGTGCCTACTGCTACTTCTTGCGTCTGTGAATTCTCTGTACCAAATTAATTTTGTAATCATGTTTTTTTGTAAGTACTTAAGCTCTGGATTCCTAAATGTTTTGATTGGCTTAATCTGAAGTTTAGTATTTTTTTAAGTAAAAATATGCAGACAAAAGAAAATTAGATATGTAAGGAGAATTACCCTGAGTGGACTTTAATGTTCTGTCCGTACACATACTTGGACTCTGACCTAGTCCTAGACTTGACCATTGGCGTAGTAGACCTGGCAGCTTGTGGTTTGACTTAGGT
The DNA here is from genome assembly GCF_017591425.1 of Ochotona curzoniae. Classification (NCBI taxonomy): domain Eukaryota; kingdom Metazoa; phylum Chordata; class Mammalia; order Lagomorpha; family Ochotonidae; genus Ochotona; species Ochotona curzoniae. The sequence goes on along the minus strand of NW_024464920.1, from coordinate 18,930,186 downwards.
CAGTGGCTGTATTTTATGTTGCTTTGAACAGTGTCTTCCCTCCCTCCTCTCTCTCTCCCTCCCTCCCTCCCTCCCCCCCACAACCTCCCTTACCATTCCCTTTGTTTCCCCCTCTCTGCCTCCTCCCTCCCTCCTTCTTTCCTTCTTTCTTTCTTTCCTTCCTTCCTTCCTCTCTTATTCTTTTTTCCTTTTTATTTTCTCTCTCTCTCTTTCCCATCCCTCCATCTTCCCCCTCTTTCTTTTTTCCCTTCAATTCCTTCACGTGGAGCACACCCTCTCTAGTTTATCCCTTCCCTTCATTCCATTCTCTGCCATGTTACATGCCTCACCATAACTATTACTGTCTACTTTTCTGAAGCTATTTGAATTTGTGTCTTCTTTTTACTTGATGGACATTAATCTTCTCCAAATGCTATGCCCTCTTTATCTGAACAGTATTACTTAGTAAAGGTATTTATTTCATGATTAAAAACCTTCTCAGTTTTTTTAAATACATTTTCATACAAGTTGTTTAGTTTTTTTTCTCTGACTTTCTACTAAGGAGACCTTTGCCTCTATTATATGACAAGAGTTTTATACTGGGGCCTATTTCCTGTTAACTTTGTGGAAGAATCTGAAATGGACCACCATTGAATTTATTGAATACCTTTTCAATGAGTTTGCTTTTCTGTCCTTTAACTACAGCTCTTGGTTAACTAATTGATTACCTTTTGGTAGTATTTTTTGGTAAGGAATCAAAGGGAAAGGAAGATGTATTTATCCAGGCTTATTCTTTACTGAAATCAGAAACTTGCTCAGAAAAATTCTATTTTCCAACTAACAAAACCTTGGAGGCAGATAGACAGCTTCAAAACCTAGTGAAAAAATCCATGCTGGATAAGTGGTTGCTAAAAAGATTCATTTTTCCTGCTAATTGTAGGCAATAGAGCATATAAAAAAATGTCATGTACTGTTCTCTCTCCCCCAACATTTAATATTATCACATGTTTTTAAGCTATGTTGAATTCTTGGTTTAATTAGAAAGTTTAATTTCCACAAAACTTCTGCGGTGACATGGAAGTATTGGATTGTGTAACCCATGTAATTGGCAGAATTATGACACCCAATAATGATGTTTCAATGTGGGTGAATAATTCGGTGAATTTTAATAATAAAATAAATTAATAATAAATCATGAATCTTTTACAACCCTGAATATTATGCATGTATTTGATATCCCATGTACGTAAGAGTACTTTTATCTACTTATAAAATTAGGAAGAACAAAGAAGAGTGTATTGGAGAATAGTTTAGAGGTCTTTGAAAAATTGCCAGTTATACATTTCAGATATATATGCTGTCTTTACTCTATGATCTTTCCTAACATAAAGAAACTGTTTCTTTTTGTATATTTCAACTCCTAAAGTAATTTCCCTTGGTCACCCTTTCCAGTAAATGTAGCCTGACCATATTCTTTTGTGGAGATGGTAGGCATTCATCATCTTTCCTAACATCAGTTATGGCATTGTCTCTTGGAGATACTTTTTTGGCAGAAGCCTGAAACTAACAAACCTATTCCTATTAACTGTCATGAAATACTTACATTTGTTAATGAATTTTATAGAATTTCGGAAATCATAAACTTCTGTTAAATCGTCTATGTAGCATTTAGTCAGTAACCTATATTTTAAGAAAGTGCTTTGCATCCATATGCTTATTTGTTTTTTTGCATTATTGGAAAAGTATTATTTGTAGGCTTTATTAGGAGCCGTAATCTAAAAATGTGTCATTATTTAACATTAAAGTAGTAATTATTGAAGTGAGGAATGAGTAATTCAAGGAGGTCAGCTGTAACTCTTAAATTAATCCTTGTGATTTTATCTTTATATTTCAGAAATTTAGATAGCACATATAAATAACATATCTGAACATTGTTTTAGGTGAAGATAAAAAATTGGCTTGTTAGGAATAATATTTAGCAAGTATTACCTCCAGGCAACTATAATACACGACCAAATGGAAAAATTGGAAATGTACAATATCGGAATGAGAAAAATTGCTAAAAAATAGGCATGCAGACTCTTAAGTAACAGTAATTTACATGAAAATCATAGTAATAGAAATGCTTTTATAGCAAATTATCAATGTTGGCACAAGAAAAGGAAAGCAGTGTGAATCAAAAGCATTGGGAAAAATTGACAACTAAATTCAACAGCTTTCTCAGCAAGGTGTTTCACAAGTTAGTTCTATCAGATCTTAAAAGTGTTAACTCCTGTGACGAATCACACTTGCCATTTATTTTTGAAGCCAGATAAAGCTGTTAGCAAAGTGACAGACTAAATTTAAAATAGACATGCACATGCACAAAGGGACAAAAAATAAACCAAGAATAAACAGAAAATTCAGTAAATAGGAACAAAACTGAATCCACCTCAAGACAGTTTCACATTTGTGTCTATGAATGAAAGCAACTCCTACATTTATTGTGATGCAGCATCATGTTAGATTAAAACAACACTTTCAGTTAGAATTTAGTCTGATTTTGATAGCATGCTTGATATTAAAACTCAATTACTATGTTTTTAATTTAAAAGTCAGAAGATCAACAAATTGTGTCATCTCTAGAAATGCCAAGAAGGGATTTTTATCCTCCTCTGTCTCCAAAGCAAGAATTGTAAATAAATTAGAAATAAAGACTTCTCGGGGGGCGGGGTTTAAACCTGCAGCAGGACCTGAGGTCACCTAGCGTGAGGCGGCAGTATTCTTCAGCCAAAGAACTACTGGAGACAAGCTGGTGAATGTCCGTTTACACAAATTCCAGGGTTTTTAAGGTTAAGGAAGGGCAGGGCAGGAAGGCGTCTTCTGGCAAGCCCCCCCACCCACCAGAGACACTGTAATTGGCTATAAGCTGTGTCCGTTTCCCATGACCTTCCGGTCATGTCAGGTCATGTTCCAAGTATAGGCCTGGAATCTGTGCCTAAGGACCTGGGCAGGTAAGCTCTAAGCCACACCCACCAGGGAGCAGCAGGGGCCCAGAGGTGACTGCCACATTCTCTAATACAAAGAATCCTGGAAATTTTTACATTTTTAAAATGCATTTCAATATTCACATCAAAGCAGAAAACAATCCATTTCTCATTAAGTGAGAGTATTACTCATGAGTATTAGATGATCAGTTTCTTGAATTTATATTTATTATTTGTACAAAATCAACTCTTACTCATCAAGAGGCTTTTTGGAACAGATGTCTGCCTTTTCGTGTGGTTCCTGTGTTAGTTTGCTAGGGCTGCTGTAACAAATTGCCATGAACTGTCCTAAACCACTAGAAATCTGTTGTCTCTCCCATCAGGAGTAATTGTGTTAGCATGGCTGTGATGCCTCAGAAACCCTTAGGAATTTCCTTCATGATCTCTCTGGATGTTTGCTCCTAATCCTCACCATGGATTTACTTGTGGCTGCATAACTATAATGGCCTTTTTCATCACGTGGAGGTTTCCCTGTGGGTCTCTGTTTCATATGGACATCCTCTTATAAGAACAGCAGTCCTATTGGAATAGTTGCCCACCCATACTTATTTATTATCCATCAATACCCTATTTCCCCCGAATCTTGTGGGCATTATGCCTTCAAAATACCATTTATACAAGTGTTGGAAAGCTGGGACTTAAATTCAACCAGTATAATTTCCTTAAAGAGAGAGAGTGTGCCCAAGCAAGAGTTTCTAATAGAATGCCAAGAAATCGCTTGAGACATAGAATAAGAAATGGGAAGGCACACAGTTGGTGCTGTAGATTCCGTCCTAAACATGGTCTGAGAGGTCTGTCTGTGCAATCAAGGAGAAATTTTTAGAACTATTAAGGTATTAATTGCAGCATGCTGTTGGGGAGACAACACAGAGTTCAAAACTAGAGCATGGCCCATGAGAAGTGAAAACTAGGAGAAATGTAAGAAAAAGTAATCATTGGACGACTGCTTGAAGTTCAGGACAGGGAGTGTGTATGTGTATGTATGTATGTGTGAACATCCATGTGTGTATTGGTTGCTGGAGTACTTAGTAAAACCTGCAAATTTCTTGTACCCATTTCTCTTCCTCTAGTATAGATTTTAACAGTTTTTTGTAAACACCTATGTTTGCAGTTACATGCACATGCCATGTTTTTCACACACATATGCAACACTGTTGATTCTTCTACAAGTGTGCAGGTGTACTGTAATTAGTATTATTATAACTGTTTTGATTAATAGTGAGTTATTTACATTGGAACTATTATATTAATAGCATTAATGAATGCTCAATACATGATACCAAAACTATGATTTTTCACATTCCTACTTGCAGGTGGGATGGAGTAATTCTTGTGTTTATTTTCTCTTTCTAATTTTTCCTGGGAATTAACTTCATTTTCCTTGGATGGGATTCATTTTCCTTAGGTGAGATTTTTTACTGTTACATTTACAGAGTTGAAAGTGAAATTGTCCTCTCAATTACATGTATGCTTCCACACGTCTATTTTTTTCATGTCTTTGTATTCTTATACAATATCTGTTGTGAATAACTTTATTTTTTTTTTTTGGTAAAATAAGCATGTCCTTCTATTTAAATTCTCTGTATTTTGTGTTCTCTGAAGAAAACCCTTTGCACGGCAGGCATTAGGCTGAGGAGTTAAGTCATGTTTTTGGATCTCCTCCCCATCCCCATGTACGATATTTATATTTGAGTTTCAGCTCTGTTACAGACTCCAACTTCATGTTGTGAGAACTCTGGGAGACATAAAGTATGTGTCAAGTTGCTGTGTCCCTGCTACACAAGTGGGAGAAGTAGATTGCGTTCTTGATTCCCAATTTTTGGTTGACACAAGTGGAGAGTGAACTGAGAATATCTTTCCCTCTCTGTCTTTCTCTCTCACTGTCATATAGCCCTTTCTTGTTTCCTTCGCTCCTTCTCTCTCTGTCTCTGTCTGTCTCTCTTTCTCCACTTCTCCTTTTTCCTCTCCACTTCTCCTTTTCCCTCTCCTTCTCTCTGTTCATGTCTCTTTTCCTTCCTTGATGGCCAAGTTGTGCTTCAGTACAATTCTGTCTCACTAACATGGAAAAGAAATGCATGATTAATAAAGTAGTTAATGAATTGAGCAACCAGTGGGTTATAGCATGTGCTATTAATTAAGTAGCATTTGTCTCCCAAACTCAGATATTTAAAACCTAGAGTCATAAATTAATGGTGCAAAGAGGAAGGAAGTTTGATCCAATTATTATTTAAGTTGCAGGAAGTAGGCGGTATTAGTCTAATTCTCAAAAGAGGGTTAGTTTTAAGTCACCTTGAACTTGGTTGCTATCTCTGCTGTGCTTGTTGTAGGATGGCATACTCCTTCTTCCACCTGTGCTTTAGCTTCATATCCTCTGACTTCACCAAATAGCCAGACTTCCTGAGCTTGAACTGTGAGCCTCCAAGACTAAGCTTGCACAAGTTGCTTTCCTTCCTCAAAGCGTATCTTAGACACCTTGTTGAAGTGATGTGAATGAAGAAACTAATGCAAAAAGTTGGTACTGAGGAACTTCGTTGTTACTGTTAATCATATCAGAAGATGAGCGGGAGCCTTTGGAATCAGTTTGCTGGAAAACGTTGGAAATGTTTGAAGGAGCAGGGTGGAGAAAATTCAAAATGCTATTAAAATAGAATTATGGGACATTCTGATGAAGGCTTGTAAAACAGGGAAACCAAGAAAGAGCTGGAGATCATGGGGAATGGTTAAGTGCATGTGATCAGCTGCTGATAGAAGCATGTACAATAAAGGCACAGCGATGATGTTGCAGCTTGAAACAAATAATTCTGTTGTGAATTGGACTAAACGCCACTCTTGCCACATGATGGCAAAGAACCAGGCTGTGCTGTTTTTCCCCTCTCCTGAGACTTTGTGTGAAGCGGAAGATGGTTTCTTGGAAATTTCTGGGCAGCAAAGAATCATGCTGCACCATGGGATTTATGACCTGATATTAGCAAGTTTTACAGTGGGTTTTGGGATCACAAAGGGGGAGAACAGGAAAATGTAGAGAATTCAGAACGATGGCAAAAAAAGGGAGTGCAGAAAAGGGAAAATCAAAATGAAAATACTGAAACCACTTGCCAACAAAATGAAAATAGGCACTGTTATAAGGAAACTGTATGTAGATAGGTAATGAATGCCTTGGCAGACTAGCTTAGAAGACATTTCAGAGAGCATCACCAATTCTTTCACAGCCAAGAGGTTGTGAGAACCGAAACAGAACATAACCAACAATTCACAGGGGTGGAGCTCCCAGACATTTGCTGCTCAGCTGCCACAGTGTGCCCAGCTTCCGGACATGAATCTACAGGTTGAAAGCTGCCTTGTTGAATTTTAGTTTTGCTTTCATCTTTGTAATCCTCTTTATTTTCCCATTTTGGAATGGAAACATATACCTTTTTTGCCTCACTAGTGTATGTTCAAAGTCTGAAGCTTTTTTCCCATTTACTAATTTGATTTGAAAAGCAGAATTACAGATAGAGAAAGAAAATGACAGATAGTGATGAAGATCTTTCATCCATTGGTTCACTCCCCAAATGGCTGGGAAGACCAGTACAGGGCTGGACCCAACCCAGAAACCAGGAGCCCTCACGTCTCCCACATTGGTGCTGGAGCCTTTCGTGGGGCCATCCTCCTCTGATTTCCCAGGGACATCTGGAAGCTAAATTGGAGGTGAAGCAGCCAGGAATTGACCTGGTTTCCTTATGGAATGTCAGTTCTGCAGACAATGGCTTAATTGTCTGCACTGACTTCAGTATTCAATTTTCATAGGGGTGACAGCTTAAGGAGTTTGTTTTTAGTGTCACATGAGATTTGGAATTGTGAATTTGTGTGTGAGTTAAGAGTTTGGAAGGATGAGTAATGAACACATACTGTTTGTAAAAGACATGAATTTCAGGGAACCAGCGTTGAAATGCTGTGATCTGAACATGATTTGGTTCCCAGATTCATGCAGGTAACTAAATGCAATGTCCTAAAACGGCAGTATGGAGAGCATAAAAGTTGATTCACATACATAACTGAACATGTGGGAGATCCTTATGCCATTGGCATTGTGCCTTTAGAAGGCAGGTCTTATGAGAAGGTTGATAATAAAAGCTGTGTTAGGTCTATCCATCTTCTCTCTGTCTAGCTGATCATGTGATCATTCTTCCGTGTACATTTTTATTGCCATCCTCTTGACTTACTAGATGGCTGAACCAATGGGTTTCACCTGATTTTGTGTATTGACCCCTTGCTTTAACAAGTAGCTTGTTTTGGATGTTTTGTTATAGTGCTGGAGAGCTTTCATATTTCATGTGTAACTTAATCATGTATTGGATTAATCAATAAATTGACTAGTAGATGTGATGAGTGAAGATTACTTCACCAAGATGAGATCTGTTGTTTACATATAAAGAAGTATTTTTGATTTTTCATTTTCTGCTCATTGAATGTTCCCATTACTGTTCTGTCACTCAGATGATTTGCCTTGTTGCATGACTTTGCATTTGTTCTATTATATATGGGAACAGTCCCTGTCCACAAAGCATAAAAATAGCAAAATCTTCCAGAAATCCTAATTATTGAATCCAAACTGATGTGGAGTCAAGATTCTGGAATACATTCTTATAACCTCCAGTGGCAACACTTAAATTCCCTTTCCCATTCCCTGTTAACAACAACAACAACAAAACACAAAACTCTGAATACCTCTCTCACCTTAAAACTTGGTAACAGAATATAAAAGATATGCTACATGATAGAATACCCAGTCAAGGAAGGATATTTGAACAAAATGAATTCTAAAAACTTGGTTTAGTAATTAGAAAAAATAAATAGTAAATAATAAAATATATGCTTCTGATTTATTATAAATGGGGTGATGAAACATTTTAGTTTTAAAAAGCCTCCTTAAGTGAGAAATCACTATGGAATTGACTTATGTTAATAGAAGCATACTGTTCAGGCTTGTCTCGTAGAAATTTTAATACGCATCTACTAAAATATAATTCTACACTTTATTACAAAAAATCACTAATGGTGAAAAACAGTGATTACTCTAAAGTAGGACATGTAACCCCGTTTAATGATCTCATCAACCACATATGCATTTGTGCTTGTAAATCTTTGAATATATTTTAGCATTGATTTATCCATTCTTGAATTTTGGCCAAAATACACTGTGTCAAAGAAATTCACGAAAGTCTGTTTTGAGAAATTGCCAAACATTTATTAAGTCAAGGGAATTATGTATAATGACCTGGGTGCCTAAAGGATGTTAAGGGGAAGTCACAAATGGTTTTATGGAAATTCTGGAGTTAAAATACATCCAGGTCATTTAAAAATGCTTAAAATAAAACTATTTAAAAATTTTTGTGGTGTTAATATCAAGAGATTATTACTAAAAATTATGAATTATTAGTTAACGTGGAAGTTTGTTTTCCGCCATTCAGTAGTGTTTACTAAGTGTCTGCATGTAGTTTGAGAGAAGACACTGGATCTGTTTGGGTGGCTGTTACTCAGTTGCCTGGAATCATCAGTCTTGGAGAGAAAGATTCACATTAACAAAAGCATAGAGAAGGCACAAAAACAATGTGTGTCTCTGCCATCAAATTTCTACCATTTTATTGTCATTATATTAGAAATATTCACAAGTCCAAGCATGTCTACAATAAAATAGCAGTGCTGTTTGAGCTTATCATTATGCCAAAAGTATCAAGGTCCTGATCACTGGATATGTAAACACATGGTGATGACATCAGCCACAGTCGGTTAGATTGTGGAAAGTGCTGGCTGGCCTAAGAACCATTGATATTTGCCTTTGTAAATGTCTTATTGCAGAACTCCTTAAGTGACATGATCGTTCTGTTTTTCTATGAATACTTCTACATTTTGTTCTCTGTGCGATCAGTATATTACAGGTCTGCTAATTTAATTTTTCTTGGTTGATTTTGCATGTCTGTTGTCTGATTTATTGTGAATTGTCTAACAGTTTTACCATTCAGATGAATTATTTTCTCCTGTTATTCTAAATTCCTTGATCCTTAGAACATCGATTTAGAATATCACTAATTTTCACACCACCGTAAGAATGACAGATTTTAAAGTAGTATCAGAACTCACTGTTGTTCTAGGTCTTACCTCATTTGCAAATTTATATGTTGAAAGTGAGAATATCGATTCTTTCAATAAATATTGAGTTAAATGCATTGTATTAGAAGCAAGGAATTAAATAACAAATTTTGGGCCCTACCCTCAGGTAGCTTGAAATCTTCATTTAAAATTGCAAATAATACAGTGACATCTCCAAGTGAGATGCATCTGTTTTTGTTCAATGTGAGCAATCTAACATGACTTGCAGGAAAGGAAGGAAAGAGGAAGAAAAAACAGTCACACTCTATAGATTTACTAAGCAAATGATATGATTTTGGGGAAAACTTGCTCATTTTTTTTTTCTGTAATAAATTTGAGATACCTCTTAGACATACACTATGCAACTGGAATGCATTTGTGTGTCTCCTCAGAGCAAATCAAGCTAGATGGAGAGTGTAGGTTCTGGTGTCATAATTTTGTAATAGTTTAAGTAAAAATTGAGTCTAAATGTGGTACAATGTGCGTTGTCAGCCATGATGAATGGAAGGACCTTAGATAAGAAGCCTGGGGGATTAGCAGATTTGAGGAATTTAGTATGGGAAGTAGAGCCCTAAAATGTTTTCACACAGAAGGAAAACATCTCAGGTACGTGATGATGTTGGGTCACTGGGGTGGGTCAGTAGAAAGCACAGTGTGACCGGAATAGTATTTATTATAGAGAAGCATTTCAGGGTGGGGTAAGGAAAAACAATGGGATTATCCTGGTTCCAGCATCTTAGAACTACATTTATCTACAGTATGTAGTATTCAGGGAACTGTGTTTTGTTATCACAAAGCTGCAGAATATCCTAGAGAATGATCATATCCTTTGAATTTCATGAACTCTATGGCCAAATAACTGAGACATCCTGGGATCTCCTTGGCAGCTGGCACTATAAATTATTTATATCTTTTGTTCCTAGCACATTGTGAAGTGTTTGGCACATCCTTGGTGTTCTGCAATGGCTCTTGAACAGAACTGAATCAAGCAAGTGATTTCACACACATTCATTTTGCAGTAATGGAAATTGTAAATACGAGATTGTTCATGTCTGGGATTGTCTGCTGAACTAAGGGTCAGGCGTTGCCCTCCCTAGTCTTCCCCCAAGCAGAAGTGGAAGAAATTGGAATCCTTTTAGAAATTGGATCCTGACAAGAAAAGGAGACTGAGTCATGGTCATTTGTATTAAAGGTTTTCTATTATAAATGCAGTTTTGCAAAATGCCATTTTGTGGCCCATTGCTTTTCTATGTAGCAATATTCATTCAATGTTAACAGTGTAGAGAGAGTTTAAACTATTTTACATATAGGAAAAAATAATGAAAGGCTTTTTTTTTTCAGAAATCTTATTAAAAGACCTCTAATTTTGTCATCATTTTCATACAAATCATTTTAGGTAAATTTAAGGGTGAATGTTAGAAAGCCTATAAAAGGTTGATGAAGAAATTCATAACCACATGCTTCTTGTTTAACTTTTAAATAAATTCAAAGTGGTTGAAAAGCCCAGAAACTTTTCCTGTTGTTGCTGTTCCTGAAATTATGTTCAAAGTAAGTAGATTAATTTGTTTTCTCAAAAGATTTTTCATTGTAGAAAAAAGTCTTTTTTTTTTCTCTGCTCCTGAAGGAAAATGAACAGATGTAAATTTGTTCTATGCAGAGTTTCAATCAGTCCTCTGCAGATTTCCAATTACTGTGACTTAAGAATTATGTCCTAGACACACCAGGAATCATCATAATATTGTCTTCTATTTAATTTGTTTTCTGTGTTTTAGAAAATCCAACTATTTCTGTGTGATGGGAAAGTTGCTTACAGTGTACTTGAAGTTGGAAGATATCTGAATAATTCTATGATAATGAATTTTAAAAATGAATATTGTGGCATATACTACTTATTTTTCTCATACATTATTTATACAAAATAATGCTTCTGAGTCTGAATTATGATCACTTCTTTCAGCTCTTTGCCTCAATATTAGCTCAGTGAGCAAGGCCACTGAGCAGGTCCTATTTAATTTGCAGCCCCTCTACACACACACTCCTCTTCCTCTCCAGACTGTTCCTTTTTAAAAAACATTCATCACCTTGAACAAATTGCACAACATACCATCTGTAAATTTAAGGAATGATTAAAGTAAAGATAATTTGTTCTGCCTTGTGCTAAAATTTGAGCTTCACAGATAAGCTGTTGTTTTATATTTTCAAAGTGTTGCTTAGCACACAATATAAGCTTTGTATACATTTACTGAATTCGTATTTAAGCAAGGAGTTTCCAAAAATTTGTGGAAATACTTCTTAAAAAACTGTAGATTTCAAAAATGTTTACTATAAAAATGAGACTTTCTAATTACATTTTCTTTAACTTCTTTACGTATTCAAATACATAAAGCTCTTGATTTACGCTCATGCTTTTTCCTGAAGTCCTTCTGCTTGAAATCTATTTCATAGATTACTTCAGAAAAAAATTTTTCTTTGTCCTCTTTTTCTGCAGAATAAGGATCACCTAAGGATGTCCTTTTTGCTTCACACCTTCCTTGCTACTACTCATGTTGTTCTCTCATTTCACAGTGTCCCTTGGGGTCCTAATTGTTAAACATGATTAGCCCAGGGTGTTGCCTGGTGTGGGATTTGGATGAAAATGTTCTCTTCCTGCTGGCAGGATAATAAAGAAAGAGCAAATTGTGAGGAAATACCTATCAGTGCTCAGAGAAGGAGAAGCCAGCTCCAGCCTGATTGAACCTACAGCTTATCCTCAGACTCAGAAAAGCAAGGGGCAGGCACTTTCTTAGACAAAAGACAATCCAGATTTAGAAAGTAATCCAGGCTGCCCTGAGGTGTAAAGGAAGAATAGAGTTGTACACCATTTATATTCTTTGAGCACCTTTTTTTTTTTTTTTGTAAAGCATAATGATTTTGGGTTTCTATGTATCTCCTTTTGAAGTAGAAATCTTTAAAAAAAAAAACTTTTGAAGACTAGTTCATTGGAATACTAGTTTAGTGGAAGATAGTTCAGTGGAATAGTCTAGTGGAATGCTGGGATACAAAGTGTGCACTTAGCTGAAATTTAGGGATGGGGAAGAGAACGCAGCTGTGATGGCTTGTACCCTGCCACTTGTACCTGGCTTGTACCAGGCCACAGAATCTTATTTGGAATTGCAATTTTCTGTTCTTTTTTCATTTAAAAACAAACAAACGACACAATAAGCTAGAACGGTTTTGATTGTACCTGAGAAGTAAGATGATGGATGCCTAGTTTTCAACATTGAATGTATACAAGTTGCTTTGTGATAGTAAAAGTGCATGAAAACCAGTTTTTTGGTTAAAACAGCCATTCTTAAAAAGTCAAGGCAAGCAGTTATGGTTGAGAAGTTTACCAGAGGCAGAACCAGTAGCTTTATAAAAGTGAACGAATGACAAGTATTGCTGAAAGTATTAAAAAAATTGTTCATTTGGTTCATTCATCCCTAATCCCTTGTCATTCTATCCACTCCTTGCCATGCTTTCCTTTCTCCTGGCTTAGCCATCATTGTGCCTGCTGCCCCATCATTATCGTCTTTGAGTAGTGACTGTGTTTTGGAGGTGAATTGATGCTTGTTCTCTTTGATCCTTTACTGGGGTGAAGGGAATGAAAATGAAGAAGAAATTGCTGTGGTAGAAATGCTGTTAGAAATAGTACTTGCTTTCAGTTCTGATTCATTAGCACATTATTTCTAAATTGACAAAAGTAACCCCAAGCTAAAAAAAAAAAAGAGAGAGACATAAACTCAAATGTTCATTTTTAAACTCACCTTACTTGTTCTAAAGTTAGAAACTGCCAGTATGACCTAACACCTATTCCTGCTGGTCTGTGAGACACATGATACCTTTTCCCCTTTCATAATTTATTGCTTCAACAGCAGACTTTTGTTAGACCACTGCTGTTAAGGGACAAAGAAAACACCCACTTTGTTGAACATTTATGTTTAACTTGAGTACATTGCACTAAATCATGATGTGCCCACGGGGACATCTCTAACCCAAATTATAACCATATCTGTAATAGAATCAGGTCCTGAACTTTTGTTTTCCAATATTTTTGGGTTGTGATGATTCCTTTGGAATTCACAAATATTGGTTTTCATTTTCCCCTGCCGGAGCAAGCTGATTTCAGTTATGTCATCTTGCTTACGTCAGATTTCCACTGGAACCAGGGTCTCATACTGTATCTTAGTGTCTATTACCTAACTTTAGACTTCTTTTTAGATCATTGTTCTTTTCTGTTATTTGTTAAGTTGGGATAGTGCCATGTTCAAGATATATGTCTCCTTCTATGGAGAGTCATTGAGTAGGTCAGCCCTTGGCCTGAGTGTCTGGAATGATTGCACATTGTGCAGCTGAAAGCTATTTCTACTTCAGGAAATTGCATAATAATTAGATATCCATGCTGGATATCCCCTATAAATGGCAGGGAATAAGTAAAAAGCACCCATGTAAGTTTAAATTATATCTTCCGTGGCTGGTGCTTTAGTGTTAGATAAATTTTCATTTCTACTTTGTTTCCAATTGTTTGTTTGAAAGGCAGAGAGATATTAAAGGGAGGAAAGATTAAAGGGACAGAGGGAGTAGAGGGAGAGAACGTGGGAGAGAGATAGCGTGATCACAGAGCATGGAGGGACGGGTCTGTTAATCTTCTGATTGCCCTTCTAGCTACCTGTAATAGCCAAGAATGGGCCAGGCCGAAGCTAGGAACCCTGAGTTCAATCTGGGTCTACTACACTGAGGCAAGAACCCAGCTACGGAAGCCATTAATTGTTGGCTCTCAGGCTGTGTATTAGCAGGAAGTTGCAATCAGGCATGGAGTCTGGGCTACAGCCCAGCACTCTGAGTGGGAATATCTCAAGTCTGTGATTTGTGAAGGTCTGTGCCAAATGCCTACCCCAGTTTTGTTTGTTTAAATCACAAAGTTATATGGAGAAATGGAGAAAAGAGTTGAAAGAGGCTTGATTGTGCAATACAGACTTATCCGAATTATGTTTTCAAGAGAAAGAAGGAATAGGGAATAGAGAAAATTTCCTTTAGAAAAAGAAAAAAAATTCATCATGTTTGATTGAGCTTAAGCCATTTATATTCAAGGTTAATATGTATGTTTAAGTTCTTTTTTCTTCCTGTTGTTGATTTTGTTTTCTGGTTTTTCATTTAAGTGGATGTATGGGAGCTGTGTAATGGAGACTCTCATGTCTAGTAACATGTTATTTAACTTCATGGCATTGTAAATTTCTATTTTTCTTCCTATTGTTGATTTTGTATTGTGACTTTCCATTTAAGGGGATGTACAGTAACTGTGAAAAGGAGACTAACATATTCAGATGTGAGGATACAATGTAGTACGCATCTCTACTTCTAGACAAAGATGGACTTACAATGAAACTGTTTACTATATCTTGACAATAGGATTCTGGACTCTCTGCCATTATCCATGCCCACAATGATGGACATATGACTATGTATGAAGAACTGTATGTTAGTAATGATATAGAGGAACTAGGTGGTGGTGGGGGGGCGGAATTTGGGAGGAGATAAGGGAAATCCCAGGAGCCTATGGAACAGCATCATAAAATAATAAAAGTAAAAAACTATAATTCAGGACTAGTATTCTGCTGCAGTGTGTAAAGCTGCTGTCTGTGACATTGGCATCTCATATGGGTGCTGCTTCCCATCTTGGCTGCTCCACTTCCAGTCCTGCTGCTCCCTGCAAAAGGTCTGAGAAAAGCGGCCACAGAGAGGTCACATGCTTTGCTACCCTTCCTTGTGTGTGAAAGACCAGGATGAAGCTCCGGGCTACAGTCTGGCCCAGCCCTGGCTGTTGTGGCCATCCTAGGAGTGAATCAGTAGATGAAAGATTCTCTGTGTTTCCCTTTCTCTGTAACTCTTTCAATAAGTCAATCAACCTTTAATGAATGTCATTCATTGACACCTTTTATGTTAGAGGCAATTAAATGCAATACCTGAGAACACAGGCTTTGGCCTTAAGCAGACTTGAGTTCCTAATTTTCCTGGAACTGACCTTGGGGATTGTGTTTGGTCTTTATTTTCCATCTGTAAAAACTGGGTTATGTTGCTGTTGCTGTAGAAGGGAAGAATAGTGGAGTGTCTGGAAGTTAAAAGATCGCCAGCTGTTAATTATGTTCCAGTTCCTCCCCTTCCTGTTTGTGCATGTCTGGGCTACGCTATACTTACTGTTGAGCATTCACAGAAAGTATGCATTGGGAACATAATAGGAACCAAAGGAACCCTCTAGATGAGTGTCTTTGTTATAGATTTCTGCTGAAACAGTTTGAGTGACTTTGAGGATTCAGTGTACAAACACGTAGAACGAATCTAAGGCTGCAAGTGTTAGGCAAGACATGTTATGAAGAAACAGACAAGCTTGTTGACTTAGAAAGTAATAATAATAAAGCAGCAAAGAGGGCAGCTGTCAAAGAATAATTTGAGAACTGACACATACTCCCAGTGAATCAAGGTGAAATAACACTGTGGGCTTTGAGGTCTGAGAACTCCGAATCTGCTTTCACCCTGCAGGTTGCAAACTGTGTTGCTATTTAAGTCTTTAATTCTAACTCTCACATATGCATACCTCTAAAAAACTTAATATTATTTTCTATTGCTAATTATGAGAGTTAGAAAATATGAGAAACTGTCATGGAGCTATCAAGTAATAATTAGTTACAACCCTTCTTTTAAGTAGGAAAATGTATTCATACCTACTATTTTTGACACTTAGAGAAAAATTTAACCTTAGTCACACAATCAGAATATAGGTATAAAACAAGTCACACATACATTAATATAGAATGTGTTTCTCTGAATTTTAGATCCAACAATAGTTTACTTTATCGATTTGTTACTTAAGCCAGAAGATCTTCAGATTCTTCCTAATAAAATGAGGATGACCGCCTTTTAAGTTCAGTATGAGAATTCTATAAATTAGGAAACATAAGGAATCTTAAATTCTGTCAAAGAATAGAAGTAGAATAATACAGAATGTAAAGGCTCGCTTATGTTTAAATTGTGTAATCCAAGTTCAACTTCAGGAGAAGCTTCTTTGTAAGGTATACGCAAATTAACGAAGACATCACAAATTTTTAAATACAGAATTTTCTGATGAAACATGTTTCTATTTTTAGGGCCTAACAAGAGTTTATTATTCCTACTTTTTTTTTTTAAATGACAGTTCCTTTTCCCCTACAGTATCCCCTGGTAAGGTAGTTGGCAGTGCATCAGAACGGTAAAAAAACGTCAGGTTGCGCTAATGCAGACTGCTTCATATTTGACAGGTTAAACTTTTCAAAAACCTGCTTTCTGAAAAGGGGTGCGATTTCACATTTTACTTAGCTGTCAAAGTCTAAACAAAGTCCAATTTAGAACAAATAAATAAGTCTGTTGTAAAAGATTCCTGAGAGGTGACTTAACTCTGTTTTCTGAAGCCTGCTTGGCAGTTCTGTGACACTCACAGGTGACACAATATGAAACTCTTCTGCGTTGGGGAGCTATCTACTAGAACCATATGCTCTCGTCTGTCTGGTTCTTGAAACATGCTAGTTTGTCTTTTTAACCCTCTGGTTGCAATTGTTCTCTAGGCAGTGAGAGCCCAGAAATGGGAAGCAGCTAACGTATTGCCCTTGCTGGAGAAATTTATATATAAATTTTCATATAGGGCACATCTTATCATTTTATTCAGAGAACATATGGTTTGCAATAGTTTTGAGTATGTGATCCAATTATATTTTTTAGCAGGTGTTTTTTTAATGAGTTGTGATTGATGTGTTTTAAATCAAAGGCCATTTACATTCACTTCTTGTGTTAGTGTTTTTCTGCCCAAAATGGTCTTTGTGAAAGTGTTGTTTTGACTAGATTTTTAAGCACCATTGGTAACAGAAAGGGAGAGAAACAGAGCATATGATTTGAGCAAAAATAATTTAAAAAAAAATGAACAGGGAGAATTCTTTGGCTTTTCTCTCAAACACAAAGTCGGTTACCCTAGGGTGACCCGAAAACCACAGTGCCCTTTGAGATCAGAAAACACAGTGCTGCCTCTGCCATCTCCCTTGAAGCTCAAATTTAATCACATTTCAGAATCTTCTTTACTCTGCTTATTTCTGTTCTACTTGGTAATTCCTGTGCCTTTCCCTCTTTCGAGCATTTGGGTATTGGGAGGATTATTTGACATGCTTTTAAAAATACCAGTGTCATTACTCTTTTGGGCAGAGTGATAACTCTGACCACTCTGAAGTCTCGGAGCTTAATTTAAGTGTTCTAATTTCATGCAAAAATTGCAGTCCTAAATTGTGGAAGTATACACTTCTTTTTTTAAAGATTTATTTATTTATTGGAAAGCCAGATGTACAGAGAGGTGGCAAGACAGAGAGGAAGATCTTCCATCTGATGATTCACTCCCCAAGTGAGCGCAACGGTTGATGCTATGCCGATCTGAAGCCAGGATCCAGGAACTTCTTCTGGGTATCCCACACGGGTGCAGGGTCCCAAGGCTTTGGGCCGTCCTCGACTGCTTTCCTAGGCCACAAGCAGGGAGCTGGATGGGAAGTGGAGCTGCCGGGATTAGAACTGGCGCCCATATGGGATCCTGAGGCATTCAAGGCTAGGACTTTAGCTGCTAGGCCATGCTGCTGGGCCCAGGAGTATACACTTTTAATTAAATACTATTATTTCAAATTTTACACTTTGATGCTGCCTAGTCGATTAATCATTCAAAACCTGATTTCACATACTTTATACTCATTCAAACATAATTAAGAGGATTTTGTTTTATAACTGTATGTTAAACTGCGTATGTTTAATGTTGCATGTTGTATATTTATGTAGTTTCAGAAAAAATGCATGTAGAATTTTGTAATTTGGGAATATGTTGGTTGACGAGTGATTGGGAACTCAAAATAAGAGGAACCGAAATTGTAGTTTTATTCTATGTTTTAAAAAGAGGTCCAGAGGTATGCAGTCTCTCTCTGATGATTGAAAGAAGGACTGGATTTCTTGGACTCACTTTAGCTTGCCTTCTGCTACCCTGTGCCCAGAACTTGAAGCCCAAGCCTTAAGCAAAAAGGAAATGTAAGAGAGGATACACTTCCTTTTCCTGAGGAGCACTTCTAAAAGTTGCACAGGATATGTGAGCTTTCATCTCATGGGCAGATGTTAGTTACATGACCACATCTGGCTGCGTGACTGATCATGGTGGTTTTTTATATGTTTGGTGCTTGTCACCATAGCTAGTGCATTTTGCTAAGTCCTTGTGCCATCCAAAATCTTGCAACCAAAAGTGATTCAAATAGTATTAAGTTGCTTTATTTGTATCATCTGTATCTTAACAAAGTTATTGAATTTGATACCATTTATTTCTAGAGTAGTGCTAAAGATGTGGCCTGGGGCTGACATTGTGGTACAGTATTGTAAACTGCTACTGTAATAGTTGGCATTCCATTTGGCACTGTTTTTTTTTTTTTTTAGATTTGTTAATATATTTTTTTAATTGATAAGTCAGATATACAGAGTGAAGAAGGGCAGACAGGAAGATCTTTCGTCTGTTGATTCATTCTCCAAGTGGCCACAATGGCCGGAGCTGACCCAGTCTGAAGCAGGAGACTGGAGCCTCTTCTGGGTCTCCCACACAGAGGTTTTGGGCCGTCCTCGACTGATTTCCAGGCCACAAGCCTGGATCTGGATGGAAAGTGGGGCCTCTGGGACAAAAACCTGTGCCCATATGGGATCCCGGTGTGTAAGGTGAGGGCTTAAGCCACTAGACTACCACGCCAGGCCCTGGCACTGGTTTTCATCCCTGTTCCCTGATAATGCATCTGGAAAAGCAATGGAATATGGCCTAAATCACTGTACGTCTTCACGCAAACACATACACATATGTGGTAGGGTACTAGATTAAGCTGAAGTCTTGAGACAACACAGAATGTGTGTCTCTGCAATACTGTATCCCAGGTAAGTTACATAAAATATAATTATTAGAGTTGTTAGTTAAATTAGAAAATTTGATAGGCAAAATTTGTATTAATTTAAAATTTAAATATGAGTCCTATTAAGTGAACTGATTAGGAAATTCACAATGCGTAAGTGTCTTGTGTAAAAACAAAAACATCTGAATGTTAACTTCCTCTCTGAGTCAAGAACAATCAATTTCAAATTCCCATTGGGTTAAAGTTAATCAAATGAGATAATATTTATACATATATTAAAGGTGAGTGTAATACTTACTAATTGAGCATTAGCGATTGTCAAATATATTTGAACTGTTTACAATACACCTTATTATCTGCTGTATGTTAATTGCTAAGTTATCTTTACACATTTTCTATGAAACTTGTTAAGATTCTGTGTGGTAACGGTGATAATGTAGTACCGTATGATTTTGTGATACATTGTGGGGAAACCTGATAGTTGTCTAGAGTGCAGTTTTACTACAAATAGGCACAGATGATTTTTTTTTAATTTTTAAAACTATTTTTTAAAGAATATTTGAAAAGCAGAGTAAGAGAGAGAATGTGTACTGCTTCACTCCCCAAATGCCTGCCTCAGAGGGTCTGGACCAGCCGAAACTCCAACCGAGTTTCCCATGTGTGTGCAGAAACCCAAGTGACTGGACCATAATCCACTGCCTTTTCAGTGCAGCAGCAGGATGCTAGATCAGAAGTGGAGGAGGCAGGTCTCAAAGCAGGTGCTGCAGTGTGAGACGCGGGGCACCCAAGTGGCTGCTCAGCGTGCTCTGCCACAGCACGTTCCCCACACTTCTTAAAATTTAGATTTCATGGTTTTATTTTTTTATCTTTCTTATGAAAATTGCGAAAATAATCAATATTTTTTGAGAAATAATTAAATATTTTAAATGTAGTCTCTACAACTTGTATTCCCTGTGAATTTCTTATGCATTATTGACAGGAGTGCCCAGACTTGAATTTGTTTGATTCATTCAAGTTTTACTGGAAAGGTAGAGTTGCAGAGAAAAGAAGAGACAGAAAAAGAAGTCTTGCAAACATTGGCTTAATCCCCAAATGACCAAAATGGCTAAAGCTGAGCTGATTTGAAGCGAGGAGCCAGGAGCTTCTTCAGGGTTTCCCATATAAGTACAACAGCCCAAGGACTTGAGTCATCCTCTTCTGCTTTCCCAAGCCATTAACAGGGAGCTGAATCAGAAAAGAGCAGCCAGGACGTGAACTAGTACCCATATAGGAAGTGGACGCCATAGGCTTGTGCTTAGCCTGTTACCGCATGGCACCAGCCCCAAAGACCTTAATTGCTAAAGGATTGTGTTGCACTTGCTGCTAAGGACTGCTGGCTGTGCTTTCTCAGCTTTTGCGCTATCGTTGTTTGATGCTCCTTGTGGTGTGTTGTTCTGTGCGTTGTAAGATGTTGATCAGCGTTTGTGGCCTCTACCCACCAGACATCCCCGTAATTGTGACAGCAATGAATGTCTCCAGACTTTGCTGAATATCCCCTGGGTGGAAAAAGACACCGGTCGTTGAGAATGACTGTGCTAAATAATCATTCCTCTTCTGTGTCTCAGTGTTTAGAATCGGGAGGGATTTGTGTGCCTATTTACATTCAGTGTCTGTATTCAATTCTTGTCCAATCCACTGGTATCATGGGTTGACTGGTTTTCATTAATCAAGTGTCCAGATTATTGTGACTTAAAACATAGAATGGTCATTTAGACAATGCAGAGTTGTTAGGGGAAACTGGGGAGAAGATGGGCAGAAGTTTCACAGGGAAAAGAAATTCTATTTGTATGTTATAGGTATTCCTAGAATGTATTATCAAAAAAAGTCATATAAAGATTTAAAACAGAAGATTATTCTTGAAGTGAAGTGATTTCCTGGAATTCCGGTGTTACAAGAGTAGTAGCTTGTAAAAATATAGATAAATTTTTTCACTTTAACTAATACAAATACTTGCCTTTATTACATTTTGCCCAATTTATATTCTTTGTATGCAACCATCTAATTTTACTGAGATTTTCTGAAAAATAAATCCTTTGAAAGGTAGTATGAAAATAATATTTATTATAAAACAATGCTATGGCCTATTCACACACTCAGAGATTTATAAACTTGACCCTACCAACAAGTTAAAATTCAGCAACATATGTTTTTTTCAATTTCTCTCACAGAAGCCCTTTACGTTCACATTGATATATGGTGTGATTTCCTTGAAAAATTAGTTTGTCGCTAGACTCTGATATGATGGTATATTAAACTCTGTTCTTGGTTTTAGTCCACATGGAGAGCATGTTTCAGTGACATGTTGAGCATGTAAACAAACTGTATCTTTGGTTAAAGTAGTCATGGAAAAGCCTTCGTTCCTGATAATCTGTTGAAATAGAGGTTTTTGTTTACAGCCAGACAACTGGGTGTGGGCTTTGACAAACCTAGTATTAGCTGTTTAGCCTTTGGTATAATACTTTATTTTTTCTTCCTGAAGTTCATAATTTAGGAAAGGAAACTAGTCTTGATCTGATGCTGAGTAGAAATATGTGAGTTATAAAACTATTCAGCACATTTTAAGTCTTAACTGTGTCTGCTGATATTACTATGACTGCAGCCATGTCATGGGACAGTGCGGGGAATGCTTCTTACTGCCGTATGCTGTCAGCTGTCTACCATTATCACATGGCTTTAGACCTCTGGAGTCCATGCCTCAAGTGATGCTGCTTTTCCACCCTCCAATGTAGTAGTTGTCCGTGCTGTTCATTTTCTCAGTTGTTTCTCCCAGTAGGTTGTGCTGTCATTGGGGAGCTCTTCTCTGACCGGCTGATGGCTGCAGCATGTGCATCAGGCTGTAGGCCATGCTCACGGAACTCCTGAACCCACAGGAGAGCTGTTGAAGCAGCCCTCTAAGTTGCAGTCACACCATTGCTGACCTGATCAAGACAGTCTGGAGAAGGGTATTCTGAAATCCTGATAGCTATGCTGTGTGTCATCCTGGAGACTTGCCTTATGCATGCCTCAGTATTTAGCTGTGATCAGGATCGCCCAAAGAATAGGCTGGCCCAGCGAGATTGTCTTGGTGTGGTTTCCATACTATTTATTATTTTCTCCTCTGTGTGTGTTTTATGTGCTAGAAAATGACAATAATTTAATATGTTAACATTAGGGATCCCAGGAGGCTAAATACATCCATTTTCAAGTTTTATGGGCTTAGGCACATTGTCAGTGTGCTCGTTCCTTTCATAGTCGTTGCTGCCTGCCTAATAGCAGATTTGACCTTTAGAAATATAATTATGTGGGGACTAATTAGTGGGCTCTTGCAGTTATTGAGGTGACAGAAAAGATGAAAAAGGGCTGTGGCAGAATCATGAAGATGAACCTTGGGGGCAGAAACAAGAGCCTGAAAAAATTAAAAATCTGTGGACTCCATGGGCCTAGGACACGTCATGGAATCTGGAATTGCGGAGATAAGAATCAGGAATGCTTATCAGGTTTCTGAATTTTGCAAATGGAATATATGATGGTGTTTATCACTAAAGAGATTTTTTTCCTCCTATTTGTTCTGTTTCATTTATGTTTGTTTTTCAGTATGTGGAATGTTTTCAATTTTAGATGCATTGAATTTGAAATCCCAGTGAGCCCACAACTTGATGAGGCTCAGAGAGCTGTTCAAGACAGATCCAGGTATCAGGAGAGAACAGTCAGCATTCGCAGGTGTCACATGAATGTATGATGTCATGTGCAGAAAGTACTTATCCAGAGAAGTGACAAAGGCAAACTTTGAAAAGCAAACGTGAAAAGGAATGCCTGGATCCACAGGCATGTTCTGCTGTAGTCTGCAGAGGATGGTCTCCTGAAAGGAAGAGAATTAGGAGAGATTGGTCTTGTGGAAGCCAAGAAAATACAGTTTCGGGAAGCAAAAGGAATTTAAGTTTCCAGTGCTATGATTAAATGGGTGGTTCACAAAAGGACACTATTTTGAGGGTTTGAGAATTAGTAGAATTTTGATATGAAAGGAGGATTCTGGGATTAGAGCCTAAGGTTTAGTATCAAGTGGAATTTAGAAACTGGAAATATGTGGCATAGGTTAACCTTAAAGCAAATCTGATTTGGAATGGAAGCACAATAATAAACAGTATAGATGAATGCAGAAGTAAATAACTATTGTACGGCAATTTTCTCCCCTTCTGTCTAAAGAGACTCACGAACTTGATAGCAATCTTCAGAGGGAAAGAAAAATGGGGAGGGAGGAATAGGTCTGGAATCTTTTCAATATTGTGTATTCTCTTTTGTATATTATAGGAGTTGTAATTTCTAAGGAAGTTCGGATTAGCAGAGTTGCCTGTGTAGATGACACTTCTCTTGTAGGGCAATCAACCTTAGATCCAAGAATGGCCCTTCTGTCTGAATGGAAAGAAAAGTGCAAAAGACAATGCAGATGCTCAGGAGCTTTCAAGAGATCTAACAGGATCTCCATTAAGTGGGAAGCGGTATATCAGCCAAATGATTGCAAAGAATGTATATTATTCCTTTTGACAAGGGTAGATTTCTTCCTAACATTTTATTCAGCTTACTCACAACCGACAGTTTTCTCAAACCTTAGAGTACAGGAGGAAACTCCACTCTCTCTCCTTCTCAGCACTGGATAAATACACTCGAGCACACTTTTTTTCCACTTTGGGATCAAATTAATTATTGCTCAGAATCCTTTTGTGTAAGTGCACATTTAAGTATGTATGAAAGTGTGATCTTAATGTTCTTGGTAATTCCTTCATCTTTTCAAATAACTTTTTTCAAGTATTAGAAAAAATGAATTGTTT
Organism: Ochotona curzoniae; assembly: GCF_017591425.1. NCBI lineage: Eukaryota > Metazoa > Chordata > Mammalia > Lagomorpha > Ochotonidae > Ochotona > Ochotona curzoniae. The sequence continues at coordinate 18,906,255 of NW_024464920.1, read as the reverse complement.
ATATATACTGAGGAGATCAGTGAGCACTCACTAGTTTCAAACTAATTTTCTTCAGTGTTTTTTTTCTCATGATGCATATTCAATTTAATCAGAGCTTTTTGCAATAGTCAAATCACTGTTGATCAACAGCCTTCTCTTTTCTCATACTTCCCTTTGACCTGTCTTTCAAAGGCCTCAGCCAGCTTCCAAGTTGAATCTGCAATTTGTGTTGCCAGCAGCAGCACTGGGGCCCATAGCTGTGGCTCAGGTCTCAGAGATACTAATGACAGCAGAATGGCCGTGGACTCAAAGGCCCTGAGTGCTCTGTGAACTGACTTCAATTCCCTTTTCACCCATGATGGTAGTTGATATTCATTGAGGTCAGCAGGGTGGATCTGAAACAGCAGGGTAATTATATGTGACACCACCTAAGGACCATCCTAGGGAGACATACAGAGTGTCAGTATCTGTGGAGTGGGTGTTTTTCAGAGCAGTGGACTGAATGAAGGGTGCACAGTGTGATAGACTAAATCGAGATACCACGATGGCTTTGGGGACAACCTTCAGTCCTTCCCTTTGTCCTTTTGCAGCACAGGATGCTGTTGACCTGGATCACCTTTTGCTTTTCTGCAGTTGAGGACCAGTTTCCCTAGTAACACAGCTAATGGGAGAGACATCTCCCATTTCCATACATTACTGCATAGACAAGCTCCCTTTTTCAAATGATGAGAAAATGGGCTTGCCCATGAAAAAATCCAGGTCATTCGTTAGTAATTCTAGTGGAGAAGGAAAAGACAGCTAGAATAAGGAAAGTTTGGAAGTATTAGAAGACTTTTTGAAACTACTACTACATACTTTCTAACGCAAGGTAAACACAGTGAGAGCTATCCAGGATTTTCTATTTTTATAGCTATTTAAATTTATTTTTATAGCGGTAGACCAGCATTTTTACTGTGTTCCTAAGCATTTTTTTTGTTTTTGGAATATTAAATTGAAATTGTGGTGTGTGTATATCGCAATGCACATTGTCAGTGTGCTCGTTCCTTGCATGTTCATTGCTGCCTGCCTAATAGCAGATTTCTCTTTTGCTTCCGCAGAGGGTTGCTTCTCCAGGAGAACAGCAGATTCGCAGAAGCCTTACATTATTACAAATTGGCCATTGGGAGCCGACCTACCCTGGCTTGTAAGTACTTTTCATTTTCTTTCAAACCTCTTTACATTTGCGAAAATTACTCTCATTGTGACTTGCAGTATCTAAGAAAGAACTGTGTGTTCTGATTTCCGAATAAGCGTTACTAAAATTAAGACCCCTAGCCGTAGTGTTTCTCTAAATTTGTATCGTTTTGATGACTATTTATCATTTTAAATTATGTTAAAGTAGTTCCTCAACTAAATTTTAACCTCCAAAATGTCTGGGGTTCCTCGAGGGCAGTGACACTGCATGCATTTTCCAGTGGTATAAGCAGTTCCCGTGATCATTCTTACTCCTGCGAATATGTGCTCCATAAAATTGAATTTCTTGTTTTTGAAAAAAATCACACAATACCCACAAAAGCTAACCTTCATCAGACAGGATTTTATTTTATCCACAATGCATATCATCTTCTCATAACTTGTGTTTTTACTTCCTCCCATCAGCTGCGTATTTAAACACGGGCATTATTCTAATGAACCAAGGAAAAACAGAAGAAGCCCGGCGCACGTTCCTCAAGTGTTCTGAGATCCCAGATGAAAACCTGAAGGACCCCCACGCACACAGGAGCTCTGTGACGAGCTGTCTGTACAACCTGGGAAAGCTGTATCATGAGCAGGGACGCTATGAGGTCTGGCAGATCCACTCCAGCCCTTCGTTTCCCCCTTGTTCTGATTCATTCTCCATGTTTTTGAACCTAAAATAACTACACGGACCCTTGCTGTTTGTTTTTAGAGAACCTAGTGTGTATTTATTTTAAGGGAGTTTTGTGATGAAATTTGTGGGTTTTTTTTATATTTTTTTAATTAATTTATTTTATTACTCCATGATACAGTTCTACAGGCTCTGGGATTTCCCTTCTCCCCACACCCAAGTATCCTCATGTCATTACAAGAATATAGTCTTTCACAATCACTCATAAGTCCATCCTGTGAGCAAATTTGTTTGTATAAAACTTCCACTAAGTTAGAATTTGAAAGATGTCACATGGTTGAGGTTCTCAGATCAATTATGTCAACAGGTATTATGACTATTGATGCTAGAGAAATAAGATCTGTTGTGTCTCATGATTTGCTCATGATTTTTAAAAATTTTATGCTAAAAGACACTCTTTAGCAATGTAGAACTATATATATAATGTTATATACAAAATCCTATAGATATATATATATGTGTATGTATGTATATATTCATTCTCATTTCATTTGAAAGACAGACACACTGAGATAGTTGCACTGAGATAGAGACACAGAGCACTCTTTCCTTCTCAATTCACTCCCCAAATACCCACAAAAGGCAGGACTAAGGCAGGCAGTAGGCAGGAGCCTAGCCTTCAATCTGTCTTCAGTATGGATGGCAGGAACTCAAGTACTCGAGTGATCATCTGGAGCATAGTAACAGGAAGCTGAAGTTAGAACTTGAGCTGGGACTCACACCCGAGAACTTTGATATGAGGGCTTAAACACTACAGTGAACACAGGCTCTCAGGGTTTGATACTTTGTGAGAAATGCATTATTTGTTTCCGAGTATTGAAGTGATTTGGGAGTGGGCATTTAGCCTAGATTAAGAGGACAGCTAAATATATTGGTTAGCCTGTCTTTAATCCTGGTTTTTGAGTCTCGTCTCTGCTAACATATGCTATGGAAGGCAAGTGCAAAGGTTTGAGTAAATGACTGAAGTAATTCTAACCCTGGTGGGAGACCTAGAATAAGTTCCTAGGTCCTGGTTGAAGGGTCACCTACCTCCACTTGACCTTTGTGGGCATTTGTGGAATGAAACAGGGAATGGGGAGTCTGTGTCTCCATCTCTCTCTCCCTATCTCTCTGCCTTTCAAATATTTTGTTAAAAAATGATTTAACGTAAATCCTACCCATTTAAAAAATTATCTTTAGAACTAAAACAAAATAAAAATCAAAACAAACAAAAGACTTTTAATCTGAGACAAAGGAAAAGCAGTGCCTCAGAATGTTGTAGCCTGAATACATGACCCAGAATGGTCCTCCTTTTCTTTTTGTTGTGTTTGTTACATGTTTGCTTCCAATCCCTCTCTTCTTCAACCCGTCCCAAACTTGCCCATAAACTTATACGTTATGTTGAAAATGCAATCTAAAGATGAATATAAAACTTCTTAAAGGCCTGATATGATGGCCCAGTGGCTTAGTCCTCTTCTTACATGTGCCAGGATCCCGTATGGGAACCAGTTCATTTCTTGGTTGTTCCTCTTCCCACCCAGCTCCCTGATTGTGGCCTGGGAAAGCAGTCAAAGGCATCCCAAAGCCTTGAAACCCTGTGCCCATGTGGGAGACCCGGAGGAAGCTCCTGGCTCATGGCTTTGCATGGGCTCAGCTCCAACCATTTGGGCCACTTGGGGACTGAACCAGCAGATGGAAGATCTTTCGCTCTGTCTCTCCTTCTCTCTGTAAATCTGCCCTTCAAACAAACAGAAAAGCAAAACAAACAAACAAACACGAAAACAAAACGCTTGTTAAATAATTGCATCTAATAATTTCAGTGTGCCTCGTAGTCTGATAAGCTTATTTATGAAGACATTTAAATCCTGGAGAGTGAACTAGCTCAAACTCAAATTTTGGGTGACTTGCAAATATGATTTTATTAGATTTTGATTAAATGTGTGAACTAGAAAATTTGTAATAAGGGAGAATAGGTAACATCTGATTCTCAGTTAAACTAAATGTTGATATGCCATTCTCCATTGCAGTAGCAGAACGTTTTCATATGTGGAATTGAGATTAGTGTGTCATGAAAGGGCAGTCCAATTATTTCTTCATGTGAACTATTTAGTTAATAATGAATGTTTTTCATTTAGAAGAATGTTAGCTATCTTGTTTCTAGCAAATATTCCTGTACTTTAGTGCTGATCTACCTTTTGGTTTTATTTCCTCAATTAGGAGGCCCTGAGTGTATACAAGGAAGCTATTCAGAAAATGCCAAGGCAGTTTGCCCCACAAAGCTTATACAACATGATGGGTAAGTAAAACATGGATGTTTGAGTACATATTTTAGGTTTTGTTGAAAAAGTTAAATGAAATTCAAATAAATCATGCTGTTAGTCCTCATGAAAAAACTTTACTCACAATCAGTATCAACCTGAAATCTGAGAAAGCTGTGTGTTCTGATAATAGTGATTTCATGTCCTATTGTAAGATGTTGGTCGCAAACCATGATTACAAGGAACTCTGAAAATCACAGGTAATTGGAATATTAGCTGGATTCTAGAAATAGAAAAAAAATGCCCATTGTACATATAAAAAAAATCCTGATTATATTTAGAGATGAGTATAGCACATGTTTATCTTAGTGAATGAAGCAAATTCATAGTGATTTTTACCAGTTATTCTCTTGATCAGAAGATTTTGAAAAGTAAGCATGGCTTGAGACTTATGGATGTCGATGCATATAAAAGATGAGGCAAAACTGCTAACTTGTTTTCAGGATAAATGGGATCTTAGCTTTTTTCAGAGTGATCTCTTATGCTAAAAATGATATAGTCATTCTGTTTTCTCTCTTTTTTAAGATAGTTACAGAGCAAGTGAGAGAATGATTTTCCATCCACTGGCTCTCTTCCATCTGGCCAGAATTACCTGGCCCTAGCTGAAATCTGGACTTAGAAATTCATCCAGGTCTCCCTGTGGGTGGCATGGGCCATCTCTGCTATTTTATCAAGCCCATTAATAGGGATCTGGGGATAGGAAATGGAGAATCTGTGACTTGAATTGGTACTCATATAGGATACTGGTGCTGCAAGTCATGGCCCCAACATTCCTTTCCCTGTATTGAATAATAATCTAAGAAACTTTACGAATCTTAAGTATGTATTTTTGGTTAAGAACTAGGGTCATAAAGTAGAAATTCTAATATAATAATGACACCTTGATACACTGGGCAGGGCCCGCAAACTAAATGGGCACCAGTTCAATTGCTGGATGTTCTGCTTTTGATGTAGATTCTTGCTAACATGCTGGGGAAAGCAGCAGAATTTGGCCTAAGTGCTTAGGCCACTGCACTCATGTGGGAAACCAAGAAGAAGCTCTTGGCTCCTGATTTAAGTCTGCCCTAACTGTGAGGTGTGTTGGGAGCAGTACAGGGGATGGAAGATCTTTACTCTGTCCTTCTCCGTCTCTTTATGTGACCCTGTCTTTCAAATAAATAAATCTGTAACAATGAAGCCTAATAAAATACCTACATATGAAGGACTCTTGGCTGTCTTCTGTAAGATTGTTACATGAGTTACTTGAAAGTGGACATGAGTGAATACAGCAAATTGAGCTTGTGACTCTAAGACAATACCTCACCCTTTTGTTTTCCATTTTACTCATACACAATAACTTTTTTAATGCTTTACATATTAGTTGATACAAATTCCAAATCAGGGAAAGAAAGCATATTTGTCTTTGTGACTGGCATTCCACATTTTCTTCATCCATTGATGGACCTCTGGGTTGACTCCATATCTTAATTACTGTTACTTGAGCTGCTTCAGGATGTAAGTAACTCTTGCATATGCTGATTTCATTTGAGTAAATTTGCATGAGTTGGGTAGTGGGTTATATGGTAGATCTATTTCAGATTTCTGAGAAATCTTTCATAATGGTTTTGCTAGTTCACACTCACACCAAGAGAATATTAGGATACCCATCTCCCCCACATCCTTACCAGCATTTGTTATTTTTTTATTTTCAGGTGATAATATTCTAACTGGGAAGAAGCAAAACTTCATTGTGGGTTATAAATATATTTCCCTAATGGCTCGTGATCCTGAGTACTTCTCAGGTGTCTGTTGGCCATTTGTATTTCAATCTTCAAAAAAATTCTTGTTTATATCCTTAGCAATTTCCTAACTGGATTGTTTGTTGTTGTTGATCTTGAGCTCCTTATAGATTCTGGATATTACATCTTTATCAGATATAGAGTTTGCAAATGCTTTCTAACATTCTGTCAGTAGCTTCTTTGTTGAGAGTTTCATTTGTTGCATGGAAGCTTCTTAACTTGATATAATCCCTTCTGTGTACTTTTATTTTTAATTACCTATGCCTCTGGAATCTTACCCAAGAATTGCTTGCGAATGACACTGTTTTGTGGTGTTTTTTGTGTTTTCCACAAACATTTGGATGCTTTTAGATCTTAGTGTAGATCTATTGTAAGTTGATTTTTCTATGGGGTATGCTATAGTATCTTAGAGTTTAAATTTTGGTAGTATTCATATGTATGACTACATGTAAATATTTGTGTGTAGATATATTGTGCTTTCATATTGGCCATCTTATATTACAGAGAACATATATTTGTCCTTGAGGGATTTGCTTATTTCACTAAGCATACGTTTCCAGTTGGAACCACTTTTTTTTTTTTTTTTTTGCTAATGACAAGATTTTCTTCCTTTTATGACTGAGCAGTATTCCATGGATAAGTGCAACACAATTTCTTTATCCGTTGCTCTGTTGATGGGTATCTGAGCTGAGTTCACATCCTTGCTATGGTGAATTTTGCTGCTGTAGACAGAGTTGTAGGTTGCTCTCTTGAATGCAGATTTTGCTTTCTTTGAATATATTCACACGAGTGGGACAGCTAGGTTCTATGATAGATCAATTCTTAGTTATCTGAACACTCTCCCTGCTGATTTCCATAGTGGTTAAAGTAGTTAGCATCAGAAGTGAATTAGGGAACCTTTTTCCTCACTTCCTCAACAATGTTTTTGTTATTGATTTTTGAGTGTGTGCCGTTCTCACTGGAGTTATATGGAACTTCATTGTGATTTTTTATTTGCATTGCTCTAATAGCCAGGGGACCTGAGCATGTTTTCATGTGACTGTAATCATTTTTCAAAAAGTATCTGCTTATGCCTTTTGTCCATTTATTAATATGGTTGTTTGTTTTGCTCTTGTAGAAGCTCTTTGTAGATCTTGAATATCTGCCTACTCTCTGTTGGGTTTTGTGCGAAGATTTTTGCCTATTCTGTTGGTTACTTCTTTGCTTCGTTGTTCATTTGCCTTGCTGTACAGAAGCACCATCGTTTGATATAGTCCCATTTGTTTATTTTTTACTTCCACTTCCTGTGCCTTTGGTGTCTTCTCTAAGAAATCTATTTCTTTCTCTTTCATAGTTTTTAAGGTAGAGCCTTTGAACATTCTTGAGTTAATATAATCCCGTTATTCAAAAATTTTTGTAGCTATTGTGAACGAAATTGATGTTATTTGTCTTAAAGGTCTTTATTTCGCCTTCATTTATGCATGAGAGGTTCATGGGTAAAATAGTGTGTGTTGACAGTTTTTTCTTTTAGGAGTTAGACTATGTATCTCGATTCTCTCCTAGGCGGTAGAGTTTCTAATGAGAAATCAAATATCAATCTAATTGAAGAATCATTGAAGGTGCTTAGAGTTTCTCTTGTTTGTATTTTAGTATCTTTGGTTTACTTTTGTAAGTTTGAGTATAATATGCCCTTGATAAAAATCTTTTATAATCATGCATATTAAGAGTCCTGTGTGCTTCCTATACTCGGATATCCCTATCTTTGTTCAAATTATGGATTTTTTTTTTACTGTTTTTCATTAAATAGTTCTAATCTGTTCTGGGTTTCCACATCTTAAATATTGAGGGGGTCTCTCAGGGGCGGGTGGGGAAGGACCCAAGGAATGACAGTTATGTGAAGAATTGGGACTCAAGGGATGCAAAGTCAAGATGGACCAATGCACACTTCATTGAGTTTTTCTGGGCATCTTTATACTAAGATTTTTGCAGGGCAAGCAGGCAGGTTAAAGTTATTAGTTGACTAAACAATAGCATACAAGCCGCTCTAAAGATAGATCACACGGAATTTGGGAATAAATCACGAGGCTTCAGGCAACAGAATAACAAACATGCTATCCCAGTTTGCCTGTGTAGGAAGAGTGCTTTAATGATCATAGTATAGTAGACTCTGCATAATTTTCAAATGTTTTTGGTATAATTAGTAAAACATAAAATGCCTTCACTAAGTGTGCTTTTGCCAATAAAATCTGTGAATTACACCCATTGTTTTAATACCTACCATTTCAGCATCAATTTATCCACATGACTGGAGTGGACATCACCACAATGTGTATGTCTGAAGTATGTGGATTTTATTAGTTGAATGGTTATTCTATTTTACTGCTGCATGTTTTCATGTCAAAATAAGTACTAAAATTATTACTTCCTTTGGCTCTGTCTGAAAAGACACAGTAGTTTAAACTTATAGGTTTATTCTTTACTTCTTAGAAAGACCTTTTCCAAATTTTCTCAGGTATCAAATAATATGTCTCTCTTCAAATTACCATTGATTGTAAGATTCTTGGCAAAGCTACATGTGGGATCTTTATTGTTAATGGGAGATGGTGTTCAACATAGTTAATGATTTCAGCAAATTCATTCAATTATTTTATATAAATACATTGCAAAATCCAGCTGACACCTTCCAATCTTTCTCTGTGGTTACACAGATGCACAGCGCACATAGGCTGCCAACGATAAGTGTGTCCCTGGGGATTATTGCTTTGTCCTTTGTGTGCTGTTCCATTATCGAGGAAGTTATTGCCTTGCCCTAGCTCTGAAAATCACCATAATAACGTCTGATGGGAAGATCTTAATGTAATTTAAAATCCCAGACTTCTTCTGTAGTTGTGATGGCTGCCTTCTGCTTAGTTTTATCTGCTGATCAGGTTTTAGAGTTTAAGTTCTTCAGGAAACTATAATTTTATCTGAGAGCAAGTTCACCTCCTAATCAAATGAGTTAAATCCCTCGAGTGTCTACTTTAATTCCTAATACATTTTGATTAGCTTCTATTTGACAAGGAAAAAATGGCCCAGGAAAGAAGCTGCCCTATCAGTTCATCAGTTTCATTAGTCTGTCAGCATGTGCTGATTACCCTATCAAGTTTATCAACAGCCTGGAATGTGTTTTCTAATTTGCACATTTACATAGTATTACATGCCCTTTAGGGACCAATGATGGATTATAAGGCCGGGCTAGATGTGGGCTGCAAGTATTCTTTTTTTTTTTAATTGTCCCATTCATTTACCCCTTTATGACCACTGCTCCCAAGCACTTGTGTATGTGTTTGCAAAGAACGCATTTTCCTCCTTGGTTTTTTTTCTTTTCTTTAGAGATTAGGACAAATAAGGAATATATTTGAAAAAATAAAACTATATTTGACTGTTATGATTTGTCTAATAATGTTTTTAAAACATCATTCAACTTCTTTGCATTTTTTCTTTTATGAACACTGGATGAGAACATTTCACACGCTAGCGTATTTTGTGCCAGTTCACTTAATCTGAACGCTGAGCGTATTTTTCTGTTTTTGTATAATAAAAAATGCCAAGTGTGATGAATTTACTTCTGAAATTAAATTTGCTGTATTTTACAACAAGGTTATTAATTTTTATTGTAGTGATTTCTACATGAAATTTAAAAAATCTTCTAAGATAAATATTCTGCCTATTTCTTTGATGTAAGGATCCAAGATGTTTCAGTAACAGTAATAATCTTTCCACACAGAATTGAATGATTCACAGAAATCGTCAAGCCAGATGATAAATGTTTTACAAATAAAATATAAACTTAGTTTTTTAGTTTTAGTAAGGTATGAAAATACCAGAGAGAATTAGACTGAGTCACAAGAGTTTAAATTGTAGCTAGGTACAGGGCTTTGGTCTAGTGGTTAAAATGTAAAGATCCTTGCACCACATTTCAAGTATCAAGGCTATAGGGCCTTCCTGCTCTGCAGCTGCTAGGAGGCAGCATGATGGCTGTCGCAATTAGGTCCCTGCCACCGCTGTGGGAGACCTGGATGAAGTTTCTAGACTCTGACTACAGAGTTTGCAAACACTGGTTAGTAAACCAGCAGATGGGAGCATGTCTCCAGGCCCCACTCCACCATTCTAGTCTTTTTGTCATTCTGAATCCCAAAGGTATCTAGCCAGTGTTTCTGGCTTTAATATTGTGGTCCTCAGTTTTCATTTGAGTTGACTAGTTAACAGTGCTATTAATAGAGTGAGCCCTTGAAATGAAAATGTCATTTTAGGGATAGGATTTCATCTGGTTTTTTGTTTGTTTTTTAATGTCATGATGTGTTCTTTTTCTAGACTTAAATACATCCTGTATTCTGATACCTTTTATGGGTATTCCTGGGTGATCTGGGTGATTCTTTTTTTCTTTCCAAATGTTAGATGTACTTTAGATTCATTGAATGTTAGAGATTGAAGATTCAGTACCTGAAATGCTCATGGATATAATATTATAACTTATGAGATAGGTAACTAATGTTCTCCACAGTTTTTGCAACAAGCAGGACTGTGGTTCCTTTGACTTAAAATGTTTTTTTCTATTTAACCTTTATGTATCACTGACACATGACGTTGTTTATTATGTGAAAATGGCTTTTCTTTGCATACTTACTCGCAACAAATGAGACATATGGAACATTCATTATGAATAGTGAAGCAAGTTTGAATTTCTGTTTTCATAGAAGCATTACATATATAGAATGTTAAAATATTTTTCCAGTGAGAAGTGTCATTTCTGTCAGTGTTTGTTTTTTTTTTTTCTCTGTGGTTGTTTATTTCCTTATTATCTCTAGTTAAACATTGCTTCTGAATAATCCTAAGGGATTACAAGAAAGTAAATTGGGCTGTAGCTTCCAATTATTTTTATCAGTTTGAGCTCTTCCAATCCCAAAGGTCATTTTAAGCCTATTTACTGTTTAAAATAAAATTACTCAGCTTTCTGAATGCAAAGTAATTGTTGCGTTTAATTATACTAGTGATTTAGGTCATCTTGTCATATATCACGAGAACAAAGAGGCATAATCTGTCTCGTGAAGTAAGAGGTAAATTAGGGTTGCTGCTCTCTCGTTTTGTCCATCATTACAGAATAACCTGTGTGTGTGTGCAAAAAGAAAGGAGAACAGTCATGGGTCAAAGTGGAGGAGGTCTTAAAGCCAGAGGTAGTGTTGTATAAAATATAACCGTGTGGTCCCTGGTTCCATGAACTTTCTAGGAGATTGATGCTTATTTTAAATGAGTGGATGTTAGTAAGGAAAATGAAAACCTACAGCTATTTTTTTTTTTTGGAGAACATTTTGGCCATATCTTTTTGTCTGTAACAATATAGGCTCTTCTGTGTTGAATAGACAAAGCAGTAAGAAACCTCAGACTTTTTGCATCTAATATCATATTGCTATCACAATGGCAAATATACTGAGATTCTCCTGTTCTTCAAAGGTGGGGGGAGAGACATGCTAATGTTGGGTGACAAGCCTTTTAGTTGAAGAGATTATTTTCTTTTCCTAGGAGAATTGTGTAAACCTGACCCATTGTTTTTTTTTATTGCATTGAGTATCTTTATTTTCATTGCATGCTTTGATTCTCTTATGATAATTTGTTTTGTTTTAGGCATTATCTCTAAAACATTTAAATCTCAGCTAATACGTCTTTTATTCAGATATGTTAGATTTTGAAAGTAGAGTTTTTCTGCTTTTTTTCCAGTAATAAGAGAAGAATCTATTGGACCGTTGTTAGCTACATAAGACCATGATTAAGATGCCACTTGGAGTACTTGGAGTTCCTAAGTTTGAGTCCCTACCCTTCCTCCTTCTTCCAGCTGCCTACTAATATGTTCTGGAAGGCTCAAGTGGTTGTGTCCCTGCCACCCATGTGAAAAAACCCAGATTGAATTCCTGGCTTCCATCCTCAGATTGGCTTCTTCCTGGCTGTTGGGAGCAATTGAAGAAAGAACCAGCAGATAGATCTTGTTCTGTCTCCTTAACACTGGGCGCGTGCAAGTGTGTGTGTGTATTTCCTTCACTGTGTCAAATAAATAGTCGTTTAGATGTTTTAAAAATTATTTATCTGTTGGGCCAGGCACAATAGCCTAACGGCTAAAGTCCTCACCTTGCAAGCACCCTGATCCCACATGGGTGCCTGTTCTAATCCTGGCACCTCACTTCCCATCCAGCTCCCTGCTTGTGGCCTGGGAAAGCAGTAGAGGATGGCCCAGAGCCTTGGGACCCTGCACCCATGTGGGAAACACAGCAGGCTCCTTGCTTTGGATCCACTCAGCTCCAGCTGTTGCAGCCACTTAGGGAGTGAATCAACAGACGGAAGATCTTCCTCTCTGTCTCTCCTCCAATGTGTGTATCTGACTTTGCAATAAAAATAAATAAATCCTTAAAACAAACAAAAAATAATTATTCGTCTGTCTGAAAGGAAGACTGACAGAATTGAAGATACAGGGAGTTGGAAAGCGAAAGATGTTTTACTTGCTATTCACTTCCCAATTGGCCATAGCTGTCAAGGCTGAGCCAGACCAAAACAAGGACCTATAAACTGAATTATTTCCTCTGAAGCCCCACATTTGAGCGGAAGGGTGTGAAGCACTTGGGTTGTCATCTCTGCCTTCTCAGACATACGCTGCAGGAGCTGAATGAGGTCTGGAGTAGTAGCCAGGACTCAGAAGCTGCCCTGATCTCTGGGATGGTACACAAGAGGTGAGAGTGGCATAAGACTGACCTCTTAATTTCTTTTTAATTGTGAGCTAGTCCCTTAATTTTATCTGTTATTCGAGGGTGAGAAAAGAAGCAATGAATAGGATGCATGATTAGCTTATTAGAACAATTGTGGGTGAACAAAGCTTATACAAATTTTAGAATTGTATTTTTAAGGGAGTTAACCTTGTACAAGAATTAATGTAATAAATGGCCACCACTGATCTGTTAATTAGGTAAGAACTGACAACATGGTGAATGCAATTTGAGAAAATGAAATGAAAAAATACTCAGTTCATCCTAACTCTGCTTGGAGCATGAACCTAATCAGCTAAGTTTAGTTGCTAGAATGAATATTAAAAAAAATCAGTTCAACTCAATCTTCTGGTTGGTGGGGGTTTTACATGTATTATTTGTTTTTGGTTAGATTGTTCTCTGTGTAATTATGTGTGTATTGAGCTCACTTATCTCAGAATACATTTACAGTAGGAACATTCAGAGTAGTCTTTGACACAATGGTGTACATTGTAATGATGCTTCTGTTTCTGGTGGTTCCTAAGTGGATTACTGGAGGTATTGAGCATGCTCACTACGGAAGAGATTGTTTCTCATTGTGTGAGAGTTTAAACTTCACATCTTCAAGTGTGTAAACATTGACACTTCAGCTTTTTATACCACCTGCTTCCCTATTTTGAGATCTGATAATATTCCTATGATTGCTTCTGTTGACACGGACTACAGTTCTACAAATTCAAGAGTGACCATGTAACTATATTAACCATTGATCAGTAAAACTGTGGGACGGCAGTAACTTCTACTTCATAGAGATGAGTCAATTTGTTTCACTCTTGTTTCCCATCTGCACAGAGGAAAGACCAGGAGACCAGTGCCAGGTACATGGAGTTCACCAGTCCAGAAAGACAAAATGTACACTTAAACAGTTGTACAGATTCACTTCGTAAAATATATAGCCAACAAGAAAAGGAAACTGAAATTTTGGCTGTGCATCAAAAAGAGTGAATAAAACATTTATGGACCCCCAAAACTCCAAAGTTTTCTAAAAGTTCATTTCTCATTTTAAAAGTGCAGTGGTTTATGTTTTTTTTTTTCTTTTTCCAATTCATGCTGGATGTAAATGCTACATTAATGTCTGAAACCATACTACATAATTTGTGAGGCATTAGTCTGTACACTTAAAAGGGCAACATCTAGTTCAACTGCATTAAATAGGTAATATATTTTGTTTAAAGTTTCAATTAAATCCAGGGCCAGAAGACATATGGTCCCCGTGAGGAGTTGGAACACTTTAATGCCAATGGTAAAGTTGCTCAAGAATCTTGCTTAAGTCTGAGTATCACTTGCTTTCCTGGAAATAAGATATGAAGGAGTTGATTATATTTCATTACTATTAAACCACTTGAGTTCACCTGTTACATACTTTTCCAGTTTTGAGGTAACAGGAAAGATTGAAGATAAAAAGAATTGTTTGAAATTGAGTTACAAAGAAATTAATAAACTCCAGTTAATATCTAATTAGAAGTAGGTGTTAACGGTTACAATGCCTGCATCCCATATCAATTCCCATGGATTCAGTTCCCAGTTCTGGCTGCTGATTCAGTTTCCTGCTAATGCAGACCCTTGGAGACAACAATGATGGTTCACATCATTGGGTTTGTTACATGCCTTTCAGGAGACCTGAATTGAATTTCCGGCACTCAGCGTTGGCCTGCTCATTTTAAGCATCTGGAGAATGAACTAACAAATGACTGCTCTGTCCACTATCTCTGTGTCATTAAAATAAATAAATGAAATTTAAAATTAATGCTTAATGATGCCCCTTTAGTCCCTGAGTCCCAAATAACTTCCATATGTTCTGCTTGCTTCAGTAGAAATATATGAGAAGTAAGTATATATTTTAATCTTTTATTGGGCTATCGCCATGGAATGAATCTTTTATTCAGTATTAAACACAAGTTGGCTTGTATTTAGAAAATTATGGTGATGGTATGTTATATCTGGGAAACACATAATAGGATTTCAACATCTGGCATTCTAGAAGATACCAACTTCGATGTCACCTGGATGAAATGGAAATAGTCATGTGGAAGAACGATTTGCATGAAGGACATAATCTCGAAATACATTGTCAAGGAAAGCAGAAATTACAGCTGCACATACTTAAAATAGGCAGCTGGAGGGACAGAGATGCCTCACCCGTTAATAGGATCGCAGCCACCTCTCACATCAAACATAAGATTAACAAGAGGTCAGCTTAAGTGTATGTAACTGAAGTTTGATTTAGCTCTAGAAACTTCCAAAGTGAGAACCCAAAGATTTTTAGAACTCACTTTAAGCTTTTTGTTTGTTTTTGATTCTTTTTGCTGTTGTCCTTGGTGCTGTTTTTTGTTGTTGTTGTTGTTGTTTGTTTTGGTGTTTGTATAGGAAAGAATTTCAGGGAGTAGAAGGAGGAAAGTAGAGAGAGGGCAATAGAGTGTGGAGAAATACTCCATGCACTCTTTTCCATCATAGATGGCTGCAATAGATCAATCCGAGCCAGGAGCTTGTTCCAAGTCTCCCACAAGGTTCAGGAACCTGAAAGACTTGGACTGTTCTCTGTCATTTTCCCAGGTGCTTTAGCCATGTGCTGGGTTGGAAGTGTAGCAGCAGGAACTTGAACATCCCCTTTGGGATATCCCTGCTGCAGGTGGCAGCTTAATTCACGGGTCACAGTGGTACCCCCAGAGAACAGTAGTTTAATGTTGAGTTTTGATGAAGTGTGGAAACCATGTAGAAGAGTGAGTAGACAAAGTGGTGTGTTCTCCTGGTAATAGACTGACACTGCAAACCTCACAAAACCTGTCTGGAAAAAGATGTTGCTTAATCTCTCTGTGTAGTGTTCTTCCTTCCTGCCTTTAGAATTCCCCTGAAGGCAGAAGCGGGTAATGTGACCTTCTTGGAGTGTATGGCTTGCTCTGGTGAAAGTTCAGTTTCTATGACCTGCCTCTGGGAAAGGAATTCTGCTTTCTATGACTTGCTTCTGTTGTGGAAGGAGATGTAGTAAGGAAGGAAGTTTCTGGGTTTCTATACATTTTCACCAGCCCCAGGTCAAAGTATTCATCAAGCCAAAATGCCATGGTTTGTGTATTTTTTTCCCCTCAGCTCCATATAAGCAATAGCAACTAAATTTAAAGTTAAATATGTACTTAGTTACATGCAGTTTACTGCATGCATTTATATCTGCATTTCCTATCAGGTAGTGGAAAGTTGTTTTCTACACAAAGAACTTATTTAACTCTAAAAATGAGCTGTAATTGAATTTTAATTTTGTCTATGCTGATAAAAGCCAGTGTTGTATTCTGGATGAATGGAATGATGAAAATAGCATTCAGTGTTTTGTTCCATAATACAAGTTTTTTTTGTGGAAATGATTTTGTCGGTTGTCCTAGAATCCTAATCTCAAGTATTCATTAAATTAGAATGTAATTTTAAATTTCTGATCTGCAATAATAATTAACATTAATATGGCAATGTATAGCATAAATAAATTATTCACTGCCTATTATCGAGATGCATTGTTAGATCCAGGAATAAACCTGAAATATATCCTAAGAAGTTTATAGGAAACTGAAAACCATTCATTTATTCGTTTCTGACCAATTCATAGGAGAGTCTCTTCTCTCACTGCAGTGTTTTGAGCATTATTTCTGTATCATTTTTTCCATTAATTGTTCCCAAGCTTTTACTTTTTGTGTTTACCCACATGCTTCTTCGTTGGCATATACATTTTTACAATGCAGTTCAGCACCTCTTTTCGTGGTATAATGTTCCTTTATCATTTCAGCCATATTAAGCCATTTGACTTATTTTATTCTAATTCTTCCTTAGGACAAAATTATGGCTTGCGGAGGAGGGATACTGACTATCCTCTAAATACCCACGAGCACACACAGTCTGTTCTCCTCTACTTTGAGAAAACTCTGAGCATTTTGTAGGATTGGCTATTAGCGTATACAGATTGTTTGGTGATTTACCTCTGTGAAAAACCAGTGGAAACCGATTAGCCTGCAGGATTTCAGGATCCTCAATTAGAAGTAAAGACACAGGGAAGTGGACTCCTGGCTTTGATACAGGAAAAATTCTGATGGCACATCAGATATTTCCTGCATATAAGTGTATGATGGAAATAAAGAATGTTTTTACCTTCACCTGCTGTTTAACTTATCTCTTGAAGCATTTTCAGTTAATGAAACACATTCAGCTTTTTTCCACACTTTTTTTCTGGCCTCAAGTACTTGATATTTAATGGTACAAAATTAGGTGAGGAGTTGAATTTTGAATCTTTCCACAGTCATCTTCAATTTAAGACTGGTATATTTCATTTTACATCCAGGTCTTCTTTTCCAGAATCTATAATCCATGAAATATGTTGTCACATGATCAGCCACTTTGTGTTGCTCTTGACTGTGTCTTTCAATTATATGATGAGTAGCCATGGAGGATTTCTGATCAGAACCAGCATATCTGGGGAACTGCGCTGCTTTCCTTTTATATTAAGATGAGGAACAAATGGAATGGAAATACAAGAAAATAAAACAAATTGACATAAAGAATTATATTAAGTTTGTGAGAGAGGTAAATTTTTAAAAACCCAAGGCAGGGTGTTATGGTACATCAGGTTAAGATTCCTGCCTGGGATTCCTGCATCCAGTATTGCACTGCTGGCTGAGTCCTGGCTACTCAGTCTCTGATAAGCCTGCAGCTCAAGTGCTGGGAAAGGCAGAGAGTGATGGCACCCTTGTTTATGTCCCTGGCACTCATTTTTCAGTTTCTTGGGCCGGCTCTGGGAATTGTGGGCATTTGGGGAGTGAACTAGCAGATGGAAAGCTTTGTCTTTGTCTCTCTGTGTCACCCAATGCCTTTCACATTAATAAATACACATTTAAACAAATTGAAACTTGCTAATGGTTCTTTGTCAGTTTGAGAAGTACTATTGGGAACCACGGGTTTCAGAATTTAGTTGGACAATGGATAAGACAAAAGATTTTTATGTGGTTCTGTGCATTTTGTAATCTAGTGTGTGCTCAAGACGATCATAATTAGTGAAGCAGGTCCCATTTGTTACCTAAAGATTGGGGAAAGGTGTGAATGAATATGGACTGGATATGGATCTTGAACGGAGAAACTCAATTTTCTGAAAGATCCTCTTCTACCTTAAATTTTAGATTTCAATTCATTGTCAATAAAACATTTTGTGAAATGAAGGCACTGCCTACAGTGCTGCTGGCATCCTTGGCTACTCCGCTTTCAGTCCAGCAGCGTAAGTGCCTGATCCTCTCTGCCCATGTCAGAGACCCAGAAGAAGATACTGTCTGCTGGCTTCTTCTGGTCCAATCCTAGCCAGTAGAGCCATCTGGGGAATGAAACCACAGATGGAAGATATTCTCTCCCTCTCTCCGTCTGTCTCTCCCTCTGTCTCTGTAACTCTGCCTTTCAAAGAAATAAATATAAATGTTTATAAAAAAGCTCAAGGGATTCCAGATTTCACCTGATAGAATGAACAAATTCATGTCCAAGAATTTTGAAGAACAACAAGTGAAACTTGTTTTTCTGTTTATTACAATAACAAAAGGAGCTGCAGTGATTAAAGCAATGGACCAGAGCATGAAAAGGGAATTGGACCAGCAAGATAAAGTGTATAGCCTAGAAACACATTTAAAAATTCTGTAAGATTTTTGTAAGTAATGCATTAGTATTGGGGAGGAAAAGAGGTCCTTATAAGGACTTTGAGGTACTTGATTAGGTGTTTAGACATAATAAAATTGGAAAATTTTCCCCAAACCATATGGCAAAATAGATTCCATGTAAATAAATTTTAATACTGAAATTGTATAATTTGGAAAGAATACATAGCGCCGTAATAAGGAGAAATTTTGCATAAAATAGATTCTTGAAATCCACTGCTGATACTAATTCTGAGGTAATAAGAGATATGCGTACAAAAAAAGAAGATAATTACAAAACAGGATAAAAGCTAAAATGGGTGTCCTACCTATGTGAAAAGTTCGAAGCAAAATTTTAATAAGCAAAAACTTGAATATTGATCTTGACTAAAAAAAGTTTTTTGAAAATTGGTGTAACTTCTTGAAATAATACAGCAGCACGAACTTGAAAACTTTCAAATTAAAAATAAATGTATTTGAGTGTACTTGAGGTGTTAGTGAGATAGAAATTCTGGGAAAACACGGAAATATTGCCAGTGGCTGTTTGTGCAGTTCTGTTGTGAGTAGCTTTAAATAGTAAAGAAATAGTAAATTCAGGTAAGTTCTTGGTCTGATAATTTAGTCTGTCTTTAATATATCAACTAGAAAATTAATAAAATAGTTTTTTTAAAAAAATAAAACTTTGTTACTGATTTAGGAAATTATGTATAATTTGCAATAGTGATGAATCACTAATGATTATTCTTACTATTGCAGGAGTTAACAAATTAATTATTCTTTAGGCCCTTATGTTGTAAATAAAGAACTGCAGCCAAGTTAAATAACTATGTTGTCCAAAACTATGCAGTTTTTTATTGGCAAAATGAGAATTAAAAGTCAAACTGAGTGTTATTTTTCTATATAGTTTATGACTCAGTGCTACGTTGTAATTGTAATTAATTTTACCAGGTAGATGAAACATCCTAATTTTACAAATTAGTGAAAAGAAGTTACTTTCTTTGAAAAATATGTATTTTAAAACTCTGGCAAATTAGCTAATAAGGAATGAATTTTTTTAAAAAAAGATTTGTTATTCTTATTGGAAAGTCAGATACCTAGAGAGGAGAGACAGGAAACTTTTTTGTCCGATGATTCTCTCCCCAAGCAGCTGCAATGGCTGGAGCTGAGCTGATCCAAAGCCTGGAGCCTGGAGATTCTTCCAGGTCTCCCACGCAGGTGCAGGGTCCCAAGGCTTTGGGCCATCCTTGACTGCTTTCCCAGGCCACAAGCAAGGACCTGGATGGGAAGTCAAGCTGCTTGGGGTACAAACTGGCATCCATATGGAATCCCAGTGTGTGCAAGGTGTGGACTTCAGCCACTAGCCTATGTGCCAGGCCCATAAGGAATGAATTTAAGTAACCTGTGAAAGGAAACTAGTTAGAACAAGCTAAAGTTTGCTACTAAAATTCATTAAAGGAAAAATGACGAGAAAGAAAAAACATAAAATGTACCAATCAAAACTCCTGCTTTATATGGAAAATATTATCTCCTGAAAAACACAATGAATTTCTTAGAGCCCACTGCTAAGTCCTCAAACTTGGAGGGCCTAGAACATAAGCACAAATCGCATTTGTACTTAGGAACATATCCTAAAGTTAGCAGAATTGGCAGTGTGACACTTGTACTACATATGGGGCAGGAAGTGCAGTAGGAATCACATACGGACATTTTCTTTATCTTCCCTGTTCTTGCAAACTGAAAAGACAAAACCACAAAAACAATAATAGAACCTGAGACTTCTCACAGTTGAAGATATTCTCCCTGTTTGCTTGCCTGCACGGTTTTCATAAACAGGCTGTTTCAACTTTTGTAATTGAATTATAGCAAGTTTTCTGTAGGTAGACCTTGTCCATATCTCAATCACTTATGCTCATGCATTGCTGTCATAATTTTGCTCATAACCATTTGCAAGCTGCTCATTATTTATTTAGTATTTTCTTCTGTGTCATCCTTGAGGTTCCACTTTTACACATATGAAATGAAATATGTTAGTAATGAACATGAAACAAGTTGAGTTGATTGTGTCCTATGGGCCTAAAATCAAACACTAGGAAACACTGATACATGCCTTTGTCACTGTATGGAGAGTGTCATGAAAGGGCAGGAAATAATTCTTTGTGGACTTTATGTTTGGAATCAAATGCAATCTGCCATTTGGTTTAAGTTACCATAAGAGTTTAATCAGTAGGAAAGAATAGTCATGAAAGTCTAAAAATAATATAGGCTATCATTGCTCGTTGTTACTCACTTGCCCTCTTGCAAGTAAAATGTTTATATATACACACAAGTAGAAGCTGTCTGGCAATCTGAAACACGAGAAGCAGTGAGATCAAGACTGTCATATCATCAATAACCCAACATTCTTCCCCCAAGGATTTAGCCTTTGCCAGGGTTTTTTTAGACCTGGGGCTTTTAGGGAAAGGGACTAACATTATTTTCTCTCCATCTGAAGCCAGCCTAGAGACATCCAAATCCCTGTTGTCTGTGAGTGAATTGGAAATAAATCTGGGCGATGAACCTCATCACTGTATCATTGGGCAGCAAATCTTATTCTGTGAAAGTGTCTCTATTATGTCATTTTTTGTGGGATGAGAAGGAAAAATAGTCATCATTGACTTGTTCCTCCTGGGTACTATAAACATTTTTTTTTCTTCTATTTTTGTGTAAATTAAGAAAAATGAGCAATACTAGTGAGGATAACTTACTTAACCCTCTTTTCCCTCCCTGATTCCCAACTAAACTATGGTCATTTCCTTCACTGTTAAATGTACTTATTACATTAGAGTACCATTTTGGAAATTTTATAATTTTAATATTTTAATGAAGCTTTAACAATTTTATATATATAGTATGCTGTCTCCTCTAACCAAATCTTCTGATGGTACACTTTTTTGAAATTATTTTATCCCTTCTTTGAAGAATTTTGTGCTTTGGATAAAACATTTTAATGTAAATAGGTGGAGAAAATGCAAATCTGATTCTTTCATTTCATTTATTTTTTATCTAGGACAAGCTAAGCTCAGTGAACCAGTCACTTCATTTCTAAGATTGATATTAGGGTATAAGAATCATGTAAGGGAATGAAAATAATATATTTAAGTTATCAGCAAGTTTCCAAGATATAATAAACTGTATGTAACAGCTTGGTACAATGAACAAAAATTATTTTAGAGACATTCAGTCTCATTAAGATAAAATTATTGTCTTGTGCAAGTCACTTACACTTCCGACTTGTTATACCCCATTTATGAATGGATATTTTAATCTCTATTGGGGAGTTAAAATAGGGGTTTAGCAGGATCACTGTTGCACTGGAATATAGACCAGAGCTGAAAATCATGAGCTTTCTGTTTAATTTCTACACGTTTTTATTGTTTTCTAACATCCACATATAAAAGTACAATATTTGTCTTTTGGCAGTTGGAAATTCACTTGCAAAAGTCAAAGAATTCAACATGTTTTTATGTCTGAGTAATATTCCATGAGGCAGATAGATTATATTTTCTTCTGTCCTCTATCAGTGGGTGGACATCTATATTGATTCTATATAAGAATCTGTTGACATCTGTATAAGACTAATTTTCATCAGTTTGTATATAGTTGCCAAAACGCACAATCACATTTTGTAGCTCTGAAATATTTCCTTATTTCTTAAATTGTACAAATAAATACTGTGTATGGGTTCTTTTTTTTTTTTTTTGGCAGATCATTGTTTTAATTTGCAATTTCTTTTTTAAAAAGATTTATTTGAAAGGCAGAGTTACTGAGAGATGGAGAGACAGAAAGAGATCTTCCATCTCTTGGTTCATTGCCCAAATGGCCGCAACAGCCAGAACTTAGCTGATCTGAGTCTAGGAGCCAGGAGCTTTTTGTGGCTGTCTCACATTGGTGCCAGGGGCTAGGAATTTAAACTATATTCCACTTGCCAGGCCATAAGCAGGTTGCATGATTGGATATGGAGTAGTCAGGACTCAGACTGGTACCCATGTGTGATAACAGCACGATTGCCTCAGGCTTAGCCTCTTGTACCACAGGGATCAGCCATTCATTATTTGACAATACTTTTTGATTTCAAAATAGGCTTTAATGATGCATTTCTTTTTGTTTTTTTATTTATTTTTATTATTTTTTATTGGAAAGGCAGATATACAGAGAGGAGAGACAGAAAGGAAGATCTTCCGTCCGATGATTCACTCCCCAAGTGAGCGCAACGGCCGATGCTATGCCGATCCGAAGCCAGGATCCTCTTCCTGGTCTCCCACACAGTTGCAGGGTCCCAAAGCTTTGGGCCATCCTCAACTGCTTTCCCGGGCCACAGGCAGGGAGCTGGGAGGGAAGCGGGGCTGCCGGGATTAGAACCAGCGCCCATATGGGATTCCAGGCGTGCAAGGCGAGGACCTTAGCCACTTGTGCCACCGCCCTGGGTCCCAATGATGCATTTCTAAGCATGAAATACACTTTCTGTAGTGATATTTGGACATTATTTACTTAAGTGTAGTAGAAACTTGATCTTAGAAACACCATGGAAATTTTAAAAATCTTTTTCTGGAAAGAAGGAAAATAGAAACTATCAAAGCAGTGATTTTGTACCTTTTAAAAAGTATGTATTTATTTATGTTTTATTTGGGAGGCAGATTTGCAGAGAGATGGATAGACAGAAAGATCTTCCATTTGCTGGTTCACACCCCAAGTGGCCACAATGGCTGGAACTGAGTCGATCCAAAGCCAGGAGCCAGGAGCTTCCTCTGGGTCTCCAGGACTTGGCCTGTCCTCTACTGCTCTCCCAGGCCACAGGCAGGGAGCTATACGGGAAATGTGGCAGCTGGGACACTGACTCCCATATCAAATCCAGGTGCATGTAAGCAAAGGCTTCAGTTACTAGGCTATTGTGTTGGCCCCAATTGTGCAACTTTTGAAAGTTGGTTTGTGAATCCTTAAACAGTCTATTTTATGTTAATTCCAAGTGGAAATGCAGGTCAGTCTCCCCTCTGGCTATATAGTCTCTTTTAGAGATCAGTAATTGGCTACATCTTTGAACTAATTGGTTTAAATATTCCAAGTTTTGAATGTGTGCTGTGCATTTTTGTCTAAGGCAAATATCTATATATTATATACAATATATAGATATATAATATAAACATTTATTATATATATATAATCAATGTGGAAACATTTTTCAGTTGTCCTAAGAGAAGTTATGACTTGCATTTTGGGAAATGCTAGTTCACTCTGGAAAAAGAAGAAAAATCCATTTGATGGTGTGTAAAATTTATATAAATAATTGCATGAAACAGTGAAATTATTATAAAAACTTACCAGAAATTTTTAAAATCCAGGATTGATTTTCCATTTCAATAACTCATGCTTTTTGTGTATTTTACTACATCCTTTGGTTTTTCAGTTGCTATTTTCGTTGTGCACAAAACGTGACTTAATCTCACCAGCAGCTTAAATGTAAACATCTTTTAAACACTTCATAGCCATCATTTTTATGATAGTGTGGTTAAGAACTGTTCTTTGAGTTAAAACATATAGATATGTATAAACGGATACATAAATTTTTGTGCATATTACAGTCAAGCAAAGGTCATTTGAAAGGTCAGAAGACTGAAACCAATTCATTAAGCAGATTTGTCTTGGCAGTACTGTGCATTGTAATACAGGGGGAATGTGATTAGAACAGGAAGAAGGTTCTTCCTTTGAAGGAAAGATGTACAACCAAGGTGAAAAATACATTTAGAAGAAACCTCTGATTATGTCTTTAAATAGAAAAAAATCTGTCACAATCATGAATAAGATAAACCTAAAGATCTGTCTGTAAGGACACACTTGTCTGTTGTATTATAACCAAAACTGAGTAGCATCTACATTCGTAGTGTGTGTTGAAAATACAGTGCTTAACACAAATATCAAAATAATCCCGCTGGAGAATTTCCCTATCAATTGAATATTCTCCCATACATAAGGAAGGATAGAAGCAGGCTCATCTATGCTTCTAACCTTCTTTCTGATTAGCCATTTGCTGCTTGTCTGTTAGTGAAGTTCTCATTCTGGAAGTGCAAAATTTGTGTAACCTTAAAACTTTACAAAGTGGTTACCAATGGTTAAAATTCCCAAGAATCACTTTGCACATTATGCTAGGCAAGCTTGATAACTGTGATTTATTCACTGGGTTATTTTAAGTGATTCTTACAAATAATGCTTACCTACAAATCAAACACATGTAATTCTTGAAAAATTAAAATATAGCCACTATTATTTAAAGCAAAGTTATCATTAACTCAAGTTCACTTTCTCAACCAGGTTATAAGATCATGAAGTATGGAATCCTACAATTCTTCATGCCAGCCTTGCAATAAACTATTATATAACCAGTTCAATTTCAAAAGCAGTGAAATGAGTCTGAATGAAAAGAACAAGTGATTCTACTGAATAATGAAAAAAATTAAAATTTCTGAAAAATTAGTGGTAAAAGCTTTAAATGTGTGGTTCAGATGCTCCTAGGTTAAAAGTCAACTTTTGACTACTTACAGAGTTTTCAGTTAAGTCATTTTTCTTTATTGTCAAAACATAAGGATTTTCATGCACAAAATACATAATACTTAAAATCTGAATTAAGATCTTAGATTTAAAAAATTAGAAATCATGATGAATTCTTTGGAAACCAAATGTGGGAAAGAGTGAAAGTATTTGCGGCGGTGTGTGAAATTGCACAGAATACAGTGGTGATGATGATGGTGATATTCCTGCTTTTACTTCTGTTGGGCAGCTGTGTTCTCAAGTTATTATTTTTTTGTGATTGTCTTTCTAGGCGAAGCATATATGCGACTGAGCAAGCTACCAGAAGCAGAGCATTGGTACATGGAATCATTGAGATCCAAGACTGACCACATCCCTGCGCATCTGACCTATGGGAAATTGCTGGCACTAACAGTGAGTAACTTACCAGGCTTTACACTTTACAAACAGTTTCTCTGTGTAGACTGCAAATACAAAATCTGTGGTACTGGTTTTAAGTTCACTTAAGATTTTGAGTACATAATGATCATAATGCTAGTTAGAGTCTTGAACAAAACAACGTATAAAAAGTAAATTACTCTGTTACAAAAAATTGCAATATTATGAAATAATGGAGCACTCCAAATATAACATTATATAGTGACCTTGTTCTAAAAGCAGTATTTGCAGACATTTGTTCTGCAGGGGCAGGTTGGTGTGGCATAACAGGTTAAATCTCCTCTTGGGACATCTTCATCCCACACAGATGCCTGGCTCCACCTCTGCTCTTGATCCTGACTGCTGCTAATGCTCCTGGGAGGAGGCAAAGAGTGCCTGGAGGACTTGATGCACTGCCACTCATGTGGTTGATGCCGATAGTTTCTGGCTCTGGGCTTCAGCATGGCATGGCCTAGGCTTTTAAAGGGCATTTGGGAGGTGAATCAGTATAAATGGAAAGTTTATCTCTTGTGCTGTCTTCCCCCCTCTCTTTCCCTGACCTTCTCTCACTACCCCGACATTTCAAACAAATGAAAAATAATAAAATAAGATACATTTTAAAAAGTTATACAAACCAGTGGTAACCCCAAAATGGCTATAATCAGAACATATATTTCTGATTGTATCTGATTGAAATTGCCAGTATCACAACAACTGAGTTGCCTAGAATTTCAAATGAGTACCTATCTAAATGAGGAATGCAATGAGAAGTGAAAAGAATATTAGACAAAAAAATCCTTTGGGTAAATAAGAATATGCTTTAAAAAAAACTGTATAAAATAGAGGAGAAATAACTGCACGGAGACTAGCAGAATGCAAGAGCAGACTTTAGTGGGTACGACTTCTAAGAATTTTTGGATGTCAGAAAGGAGGTGGAAGCATTATAACTGGTCTAACTCAACTGCATAGAAAGCTAGAAAGACTCAAGGCTTGAAGGGAGCATTGCAGAGAATGAGTTGGGGCACAGAAAAAGGGAGTAATTTGTTGTATCCTATGAGTGGAGGCAGCAGTCATATTCCTGCCCTTTGTTCAAGGTAGGGGAATGTGGGATCATAGTGGTTGATGCAAGCAAATAAGATTGATCAGGGCCTCAGAACAGCTGGTATCATCTCAAAGGTGGAGTAGTAAGGGCATGAAAGGGCAATCAATTATAACTCCCTTCTGGAGCAAGCCTGTGTCCCATGCATTCTCCCCACGCCATGCAGAATACCAGCAGCAAAGTGTTACCCTCCTTTTCCTCAGTCAGTCTTCCTCTCATGTGTTTTTCTCCCAAGAAATTGTTGAATTCTAATTTAAAAAAAATTAGAAAAAAAAACATTTCCATGTATGTAAATTAATAGTTACCTCTCAGACTAGTCATAGAAAACTGAATTTGGCTCCTGTAGGATACCCATCTACCCTTGGGAAATTTCATTTTATTAACTGAAATATCAATGGAAAAACCACAGACTTCTAAGTCAAATTAGGAAAGCCTCAGATGTAAATGGTTGAAATTGAAACAAAGTTGGAGAAAGAAACTTGATTAAGTGTATCTCCTTTTTAAAGATTTATTTACTTGACAGGCAGGGTGGCCATCAGAGAGAGAGAAGAGAGGAAGAGTCTTAGATCTATCTTCCAGCTGCTGGGTCATTCTTTAAATGTTCCCCACAGCTAAGAGCCTAGAACTGCACCTTGGCCACTCATGTGGATGGCAGGAACTCAAGTAATTGTGTTTTCACCTGATGCCTTAGGTACATTAGCAGGAAGCTGGATGGGAAGTAGAGGTAGAACTTATTCCTCATCACTCATTTATGGGGTACCAGTGTCCCAAACAACATGTTAACGTGTTGTACCACACCTTCTTCCCTGAGAAAAGAGAATTAGGATGCTATAAAAAATGAGGGAAGCAAAAAACATAGAAATTACAAATAGCGTCACCAGGATAGAAATTACAAATGGTGTCACAAGGGCCTGGTGCGATGGCTCAATGGCTAAATCCTCACCTTGGCACTCATCAGCATCCAATATGCATCAGTTCATACCCTGACTGCTCCACTTCCCATCCAGCTGACAACATGCAGCCTGGGAAAGCAGTGGAAGATGCCCCAGAGCCTTAGGACTGTGCATTCATGTGGGCGATCCAGAAGAGGTTACTGGATCCTGGCCTTGGATCAGCTCAGCTCTGGCCACTGGGACTAATTATTGAGAAAATCAGCAGATTAAAAAATCTTTCTCTTTGTTTCTGCTTCTTTCTATAAATCTGTTTTTCCCATAAAAATAAATAAATCTTAAAAATAATAATGACACTAAACAGTTTCTATGTAAGGACATAGAATAAAAGTGAAATCCATCCATGTGCAAATGCAAAGATGAGAAGTAAAATATGTGAAAAGTGAAATTATAAGAAAAAATAATGTGAGATGCAACATATTTAGAACAGAGTAAGGGAAAGGAGGATATAAGTGGGAATTGAATGGTACTAAGTTACAATTCCTATGCAGAAATAGACAAAGTATTTTCCTGCCAAGGTCCATTTGCTTAATTATGGCATAGTTCATGAACCATACAAAATGATCAACTATTGCTTCTCGGCCTTTTGGCTAAGATCAAGTGCAAAATTATCAACTAAAAGTTAACCTATTAGGATTGGTATCATTACGTAGTGGGTACCACTGGCACTGTCCCATTTGGCTGCTGGGTCATGGCCTGGCTGTTGCCTTTTTAACCCAGATCTGTACCATGACAGCCTGACAAAAACAGCAGAACATGGCCCAAGTGCTTGGGCTGTTGTCATCCACATGGGACACACGAAAGATGCTCCTGGCTCCAGTCTGGCCCAGTGTTGGACTTTCTGGTTATCTGGGGAGTGAGGAAGGGATAGAAGATTGTGTTCCGTCTCTCTGTCCCTCCTTCCTCTCTGTAACTCTTTGAAGCAAATCTTTTTTAAAAAAAATTAGACTGCTTTAGAAGTACTGAACTATTTTTCTCACCTGTGGTTGCCTTGTCAGCGCTACAAGTTTTCTACCCCAGGAACCTAAAGTTCCCTACGCCTGATACCTCATCTTGATGCCTAGTTTATTCAATTTTAAAAAAATCGCCATGCCTTAATGTTTTCTAGCTTCTGTCTTACAGCTCCATATAAGAACGAAGTACATGTAACTCTTGCTGTTCAGTATATCTGAGAGTTCTCCTATGCAATTTAAATGGAACCCTTTAAAATCAGATTAATAAATGGCCACTGTGTAAAAATGTCTGTAAAATTATATGATACCTAATTTACCACTCAAAATAAAGAAGACAATTGAAACATTCAGCATGCATAATTTTGAATATACCTCAACTGTGACACTGGATATAGAAACCATGTGTCTTTTTTCTTTTTGGCTTTTATGGCCGAATATTTTTAATTTCCTCTACCAAAAATAAAATCTTTAAAGGCCTCTTTATTCTTTTCAGAAGCCTTTTAAAAATAAGATGTAAACATTTTAATGTACTGAAACATGGAAGGGAAAGATATATTCCAATCCAAAGTTTTAATTCCCCCAACAAAATTTTTAGTTTCCAACTCACTGATTAAATGAAATAAAACCTATTATGAAATGGCTTAAATTTAGTTTTGAAACCCCACAACCATGTCTGGTTATTTCTTTCTCAATTATGAAATTTGATCAATCTCTGATCCTAGTGGATTGTCTTTGTCTAATTGTGGGTTTCTTGGTCTGATCATATGCCATTGAGTTCACACAGAAATGATGTGGTGGAAAATGCTACACATTTTGGATTCTGAATGTTTCAAGTATTTTATAAAATGGAATTAGTTGATTTTATAAAGTGGATTAATCTTGAGGAAACAATAGAAGTGAAAATGTGTCTTTACTTTCATCAAAACTGAGCAAAACTAAAAGATAACGACATGTGACTATATGTGACCTGTGGAGTAGAATTTCGTGTATGAATTATACTAATATAAAACAAATTTTATAGTATCTGATTAGTGATATGATTGTAATTAATTTAATCAATTGGTACATTTTTTTTTCCTTTTCCGTTTTTTCTTTGACTTCGGATAATGTTTATAGCATTTAGAGAAATCCAAAGGGATATTAGGGTCCTCAGCATTTTTTGGCATGTGTGATAGACCATATCCTTTTTTATGTTCTTGCCAAAAATGTTGTTTTCCTCTCTCTGGCTGTTAAAATTGTATTTCCTCTCTACAGTCCTTCCTCACTCTCAGAAGCAGCTGTTACTCTTCTGTGCTCTGCCTTAGCAGTGGTCCTGGTATCTTTATAAAAGCACGTCCAAACTGAATGACAGGCATCAATCTGGATGCAACATGAAGTGTCAATCTTACTATCTCTTTGGTACATGATTTTTCGCTGTTTGGATAGCTATTTCCTGGCCTAATACCCTTCCTCATTAATCCCTTCACTTGGACAACACATACATTGACGTTTTTTATTCCATGCTAGGCATCACTTTAGTCTTCAGTGTGGCCCTAGAAGTTACTTAGCTATTACCTAGTAGAAACGTGAGTACAACTTTGAGGTTTCCTGAATTGAATATAATGAAATTTCGCTCTATATTAAGTAATTTTGAAATTGAATTTCTTCCCACTGATTTTCCCAAATGAATTAATTGAAGTGTCACAATATCCTTCCCTCTTTGTGTATTTTCTGATATTATCGTTAATTATTCTTAGTTTAACTGACTAAACGTATTGTTCTTGTTCAGTGTTACCAGCAAACACAGGGATTCAATTTTAAACTATTACTACTTTTACATCCTCCATTATGCCTTTAATGGAAACTTTCCAAAGAACTCTGGGAAATAGTTTTGCCTTACAGTCCTTGGTAGGCTCCATGTTTAAATATTGCTGGGTCCAGGTGACATCTCTTTATAATATATGGAACTTTTATACCAATGTCATGTTCAATTAAAATACTAAACAAGAGAGGAGTTTGAACTACTGGGCTTAAAAATTGTGATTTATTCCTTGCTTGAACTTTGTTACCGGAGGCTAATGCCATGAATTTAAAATTGGACATGCATTAAGGAGAGAAAGAATGGAATCACTTACCCATTACCTAAGGCTGTGAGTTCACTGGTGTGTGTACTTGTTCACATGGAGGGATTTTTGTTGTTGTTATCATTCTTTTTGTCCTGTTCAGTTTACTTAAACCAAATATTGTATAGTTTTTGTGAGCCAGTAAAATTAATATTGACTTAAATTGCAATAAAGGCTACTTGGCTGTGAGCTTATTTCCAGATTTAGGTTAGTAGAAGGAGGAAGGATACTGGAGACTCTGACAGTAATTTTTGATACAGAAAACCTTTATTTTGGCTGTTGCATGGAAGCTTTGAGCCAGACTTGTGTGTCTAGCCAAAGTTAATTGGGCTACATAAAATTCCAGTTGTGAAGGCACCTGAGGTAGAACCGAAAAATCCCAAACCCCAGGTTAAAATTGTGTACTCTCTCTGGAAGATATTACTGTATGTTTCCACCAGTGTTTTAAAATTATTATTGCTATTTAGAGCTCTTTTTTTTTTGGTTGGCCCTCCCCCAGAACATAGTTCTTTTCATTCTGAATACTGAGCAACTTTAGCGTTGTTTTACATGTTTTATTATAATATCATGTTTATATTGGAGAGAGATGGGGACAAAAGGTAATTTTTCTTGCAGTTGTGGACGACTAATCTAAATATGTCCTATTCAAGTTGTTAAATTTACAAGGTAAGAAAGCATAACCTACAAGATATCATACAACACAATAGAGAGGAAATTATGGAAGTGAGGTACAATATTTTAGTAAGAACTTAACAAAAGAAAGCTTATCTAAATTTTATGGTTTGTTGTTCCAGAGATAATGTGATTTTTACTTTATTTTATTTTTAATTTTTATTCTGAAGCATAATAAATATGATAACTCATTTTTAGAATACTTTATCCCTACAGCAAGATATTTATTTTGTCATCTAGTATCAATCTTATACTATTTGCTATTACCAAGTGACAAAAGACTCACTATTTTCAAAATATCACACATGTGTATTCTTTCCTTATGGGTCAGAAGTCATGACTAGAGATAGTTTCCTTTGCAGAATTGCCTTAGAGATGATAAAAGTTAAAAATACTCCAATTCTTGAGGTTAAAGACCAAATGATGTCATTTAACTATTTACGTATAAATGTATACTGCTATATTTAAAATCAAGAATTAGCTCATTAGCTTAGGGACAAATAGTGTTAAATTGCTTTTAAAAACATTTTATCATTGTTATTTTGTTGTTTTGTGTGTTGGCTTCTTGATTGGCTTCTGTATTTGGTCTTCAGTTTTTATTTGGTGCAATGTGTAGAGAACCAGATTGGGTAAGCCCTTGTGACAAGTCAAAAATCTCATGTGCATGTTAATGGGGATGTAGATGGTAAAGTGCGTGAATCTGTAGGATAACTTGGCTTTCTGTAAGGAATCCTTATCGCAAATAAATATCATGGATACAGAAATGATAGGAGAAATTTATCTAATTCCGCAACACCCTAGTGTAATTCCTTGACACCCATTAACTGTGTTTCAGAAGTTGTAGCATGCAGAATTTTTAATATTACCAATACAAAAAGATGAAAAATATTTAAAGTGATGGATAAGCCAATTAACCTGATCTGATCATTGCATTTGTATATTTATGCCTTATAAATGTGTATACTTATTTTACAACAATTACAAATAAAAGCATATTCACAAAAATTAAGTTTCACATATAGGGTGCCTGTTTTGCTAGCCTCTTTCACGGCCATAACTGGTTCTTCAGATACCCACATAAGTATCTGTGTTTGAGTCCTAGGCCCACTCCTTGTTCCAAAGTCCTGCTGATGTTTACACTAGGAGATAGCAGTAGTAGTCTCAAGTAGTCAGGTTCCTGACACCCACGCAAGATACCCAGATGGAGTTCTTAGCTTTGCATTTTGGAATAGCTCAACCCTGACTTATGCAGGTCTTTTGTTAGTTAAAGTAACCAATAGAAACTGTGTGCTTCTCTCTCTCTCTCTCTCTCCCTCCCTCCCTCTCTATCCCCTCCTCCCCCTCCCTTCCTCTCCCTCTTTGTCTCTCTCTCTCCTTCTCTCCCTCCCTCCCCACAGTAATATTCATACATATTTGTTGTCTCAACATACATTTTCCTCATTTTTATCAGGGCAACAAAGTATACTCCTAGTTTTAGCACATTTTACCATGAACTTTCTGAAATTGCTCATATTTATAGATAAGCTGAGGTTCACAGGAATTAAATCTAGCTCAGTGGCCAAAGCTATTATGCTATCTCATTGTGGGTTTTGTGTGTGTCTTAATATGCTAAAACATTTGTACAAATGCCTTCATATATGTAGATGGCTCATCCAAAAGAATAAGATTTTAGTGTTCCATTTTCCAGACAAACCTTCATTTACTTCTTAAGAGTTTTATAATAGAATTCTGATATGATCTATGTGTATTTTAAATGGAAATTATTTTTACATGACTATTATTTAAAATGACCTAAGTGAGTGTATATATGAATTTGGGATAAAATAATAATACTAAATATTAAAACTGGGTTTTTAAGTGTGATATTTGTAGTCTTAAAAATTGTAAAGGTGCAAGGTGCCAACTCCAGGAGCTGGGGACAATGGGAGGCCTGAGTGAAGCGATCTTGACCTTTACCTTTTAAATGTTTAACTGGGACAATGTGTAGTTAGAGTCGAGAATTTGAGCACTTACCTGCCTAGTAATTTATTTCTTCCCACAATGGGAAGCATCGTTCTTTTAAAGAGGCTTAAAATTGCAGGATGCTCATTCTGTAAGTCATAATTAAGGATGTCTGTCAGAAGTGGCAAAATGAGGTACATTGTCTAGCATCTACTGTAATTCGGGGCTTGCGGTAATAATATTACTTCAGGGGAAAGACAGCAGCATGCAAAAGGATTCACCTACAAGTAGGACCCTTTGAACTGTTTGACATTAGGGTGCGGCGACACTGATTTTAAGATGTGTGCTGAGTATTACATATTGTATCATTATAGTGGGGAAAGAGTTTAGCGTGTTTGTTAGGCATAATAACCAGGCCAAGAAATTTTGTCCTGAAAAATGAAATCTATAGGTTTTCTGTGCTCTATAGCTTGTCCTACTTCAGGATGAAACTGCAGTAGCTGCAACGGGAATTGACTGCTTGAGTCAGAAACTGACTTGATTTCAGCAGCAAATTACTGATTAGGAGTACATAATCTTACGGTATCAATTTAGTTTTGTTTTTGTCATCCTCGGATATTTGTCAGCAGAAGTGTATAATGAACTTGAACTCTGTTGCTCTAACTGAAGATACTTTCCCAAGGGTGTCTGTTTTGGCTCCTAGGGTGCACGCTTTGCCGCAGGTAGAAATGACCTTTAACATATTCACTTCTGTGTGAGAGAGATCTCCCTCCTTTTCTGTCCCTCTCACCACTTCTGCAGTTCTGTATGTTTTTGTTCCCAACATATAAATACCTGTCCATGCATATGGCATTTACTGAGTTTCATATATTTGCTTTTGGCTATAAATATGATCAAAGCTGACCCAGAAGGTCCTGTTACATGCCAAGGATTGCTTTTATGTAAGAACAAAATGAATTATAACTAGGGTAACATTCAAACATGCCAAGATTGTCACTACTGCCTTCAGTGCTTTGATACTTTCTATTAAGCAACTGTCCCTCAAATGTGCAAAATATATATTACCAAGATGTATTCCATGAACTTTCATAGGTTTATATATTCCTTTAAAACATTGTTTACTCAAATAAATGTGGAAGAGCTGGAGACTGTATTTGTCTTGCCAGACTGCATATAATCTATTCAAGTCTTTGAAAGTGTTTTGTGTTTAAAGACCTGTGTTTTTATTAATTTTTAGAAAATTGATTGATTTAGAAAGACATAGCTACAGAGGAAGATTCTTGTGTGTGCATCCATGGATTAACTCCTGAAATAACTGCAATGTTTTGTCTAGCAATGATGTAATTTCAAGGCTTAAATTTAGCCCTTATCTCTGGTTTGTGTTAATTTTTATACATGGTGTAGCCTGAGGACCTAACCTTATTATTTGTGTAACTACAGATTTTCGCTATATGGAGTAAAATATAAAGTAACCACAGCTAACTATAGCTTTTTAATAAGCTTTGGAATATGTTTTTTGTTTCTCAAAATTATTTTGGTGTTCAGAATATTCTGAAATTCCATATTAATTAACTATTAACATTTATTGCAGAAGTACTTGGGATTTGGTTAGAGGTTACATTGAATCTGTAGATTACTCTGAGTAGTGTGGATTTTTGACTGTATCAAGTCCTCCAACTCATGAACACAACATGGGTTTGATTTATGTATTTATTTTTTCATTTCTCTTGGATATACTATGGAGTATACTATTCTGTGCTCGAGTCTTCAACCTCCTTGGTTAAATTTATATGAAAACATTTAGTTCTTTTTGATGGGAGTGTAAATACACTGCCTTCTTATTTTTTGCGTTTTGCATTAACATGGTATAGAAGCAGCTTATTTTTGTATGTTAGTTATCCTGCAGACTAGCTGAATGTATT
Source organism: Ochotona curzoniae (assembly GCF_017591425.1). Lineage (NCBI taxonomy): Eukaryota > Metazoa > Chordata > Mammalia > Lagomorpha > Ochotonidae > Ochotona > Ochotona curzoniae. The sequence goes on along the minus strand of NW_024464920.1, from coordinate 18,871,230 downwards.
AGTTCTAATATTTTTAAAGTTTATACTGTTTACACTATTTCATAGACGAACACACAAAAAAGTCTCCTTTTCCAGTATGAATTCGTTTTCTTTCCTTTCTTCTTAGATTTCTTTGACTGTATACCCAATACTGTGCTAAATAGTAGCAGTGAGAGTGGGCATCCTTCACTATTCCTTATTATATATGGACAACTTTCAGTTTTTAAGGGCTTAATGTGATGTTTGCTTTAAGTACAAACATGCTTTCATCACGTTAGGATAATTTTTTTTTCAATTTGCAGTTTCTAGAGTTTTTTTTTTTCATAAAAGGGTATGAATTGTAGCAAATGTTTTTTTCTACCGCAGTTGGGATGATTGTGTGGCTTTTTTCCCTTTGTTTGTTGATGTGTTCTTTCTTCATTGATTTGTTTTTATATGTAGTCCCATCTTTACATTCCCAGAATTTACACCATTTGGTTATGGTGTATCATCCTTACTTCATGTTGTTGAATTTTGTTGGTTGATGTTTTGTTGAGGATTTTTTCCATGGAAATTCGTTTATAAATATTGATCTACAATCTGGTATAATTGTTTATATTGGATGAGTATAGTGTGGCCTCATGAAAAATCACTTTGGAAGTATAGTTCACTATTTTTTTTTTTTTTTGAGAGACAGTTTGAGAAGGACTGGCATTAATTCTTCTTTTCATGCTTGATGAGAGTCCTCATTGGAATCGTGTGGTCCTGCAGTTTTCTTTGCTGAGGATTGAGTAGGGTTTGGTTAGTAATTCTTTCTAATTACAGGTTTGTTTGTGGTGGGCAAATGCATCTAAGAACTTAACCATTTCCTCTATGATACCCAGTTAGTTGGTGTGTAATTCTCTAAGACTCTTTTCATTTGTTTGAAGGCAGTTACAATGTCTCCCATCTCTTTTCAATTTTTTTAGTATTACTTTTTTTTTTTAAAAAATCTTAGACTGGTTGGTTCCTTTCATTCTTTTTCTGTACTCTATTTTATTTACATTATTTTCATTTACTCTTTATTATTCCCTTTTTTCATTTTGAGCTTAGTTTTTTTTCTCTTTTTTTCTGTTTCTTTGAGCTGGAAAATTAAATTGTTTCATATTCATTCCTCTTAATATTTATTTTGCTGAGGTTTATTCCTTCTTTGGTTTTAACAATATTTTATTTGGATCAACCATATTTCTTTAGAAAAAAATATATATACATACATATAGGGCTATCTGGAATTTGAAATATCCATTTTAAACTAATGCAAATGTACCTTAGTGTAAGTAAAACATTTGTTTTTCATTTTAAACTAATGGAGATATATCTTTATGTAAGTTAGAGTACATTTCTTCATGCATATACAATTACTGCATGTGTAAAGGTATGTTTACAGGGTCCAGGGCAGTTGGATAGCAACCTCAGCTTCACCAGCAGCCGTGTGGGAGACCAAGAAGACGCTCCCAGCTCTCATCTTTGAATCTGCTCAGCTCTGGCCATTGTAGCCATTTGGGAAGTGAACAGCAGATGGAAGATATCTATTTCTCTGTCTCAGAATTAGAGCAGCTGGGACACAAACCAGCTCCACAGGCACACTTACTATTTTTTCTCTCAATATATTTCAATTTGAGAAGTCTTACTGAGTTAAACTCCTTTGGCATCAGTCTTCCGATGATTAATATGTAGGGACACTTGGTTTTTGTTGCAGGATTTCTTTTCCTATGTCCTTGGCTCTCCCTTAGAAGTTCTTCTTGTCTACTTTTCCTACCTATTGAAGAGTGTGAAAACCTTTTTATCTGAGTGCTGTTCTGAGTGTGACTTTGACACTCACTTGTTTCCTCTGGACTTAGATTTCTTGCTTTAGGGCCATGCCTTGTAAGGTTTTGCTGAATTAGGCCACAGGAATTGAAACACTCATAACTTCCTTGTATAGGATGGTGCTGGTTATTGCTAAGTGTATTTTTTGTGTCTCTATACATGCTAAAGGGTTCAAATCGCTTTAGTATCTCAATCTCTCCTCTTATATAAGGCTTCCTTTTTCTCAAACCCTGTCTTCAGCTCTTTCAACTGTACTTCATTTGTGTATGTGAGAGACAGAGAGAGAAAGCTCCCATCTTTAATGTCACTTCCCATAAGCCTATCTAGGCCTGGAGCTGAAGCTGGGAGCAGGAACTCCCTTCAGGTTGATTTCTCATGTGAGTAGCAAGAACTTAACCTGGCTGAGTTAGCCCCATTCCCTCCCAGGATCTGTATTAACTTGATGCTGGAAATAAAGCCAGAAGAAGCATTGAACCCAGTTAGGACTGTGCATGATATAGACATCATTTTTTTTTCCCTTTAAGATTTATTTTTATTGGGAAGGCAGACTTACAGAAAGGAGAAAGATCTTCTATCTGCTGGCCTACTCCTTAAGTGTCCTAGATGGCTGGAGCTGAGCCCATCTGAAGCCAGGAGCTTCTTCCAAGTTTCCCATGCTGGTATAGGATTCCAAGGCTTTGGGCCATCCTCCTCTGCTTTCCCAAGCTATCGGCGGGAACCTGGATGGAAAGAGGAGCAGTCAGGACACGAACCAGCCACGATATGGGATGCAGCACATACAAGAGGATTTATCTATTGAGCCATCACACTGGCCCTATGGTACAGACATCCTAAGCACTAGGCCAGACGCCCTCCCCTGCACTGTCATGTGGGAGCTAGCTGGTCATTTGGAGTGGCAGAGTATGAGAGTAAGAAACATCCTTAAGGGATTCTTTCAGATCTCAGTCTTTCAGTGAGATTATTTCTCTGCCCTGTGACTTGCTTAATTATTATTATTATTATTTTACATTGTATGGTTGTTCCCTCTCAGCACTTCATATGAGTCAAAAATACTAGGAATAGATAAGGTAAAAAGACTGTTCACCCTGTTAGGATCCAAAAAAAAAAGACTCTTGCAGAGTTTAACCTTAGATGGGCCATTAATATTGGAAGAATCGAAGACTGTGATAGCTTGAGGGCTCCAAGTCTGCGGCCCTGAGGATCTTCCATCTCTCCGATGCTGGTCCAGTTGGTCAACAGTAGCACTGCTGCATGCCTGTTACTTGTTGGCTCCGTACATGATTGGACAAACAGATCCTCCACTGTCACTCCAGAATCTCTTTCCACTTGCCTTTAGATTCATTTTTGTAACATGCCCAAGGAAAATCATTGCATTTCAAGTTTTTTTTTCTTGTAATATGAGGAGAGCTGTAGAGATTTTTTTTCCTAGGTGAGATTTTTTTTTCCTAAAAATCTATGGGAACCAATTTTGCTCCTCACATTATTGACTCTTTCTCTCACTTACAGGATCTATCTCAAGCATGTGATACGACATTGGAGCTGCGACCGTCGTTCCTAGGTGTTTTCTCTCTTTTTATGTCTGCTTGTTTTCCTCGATTTTTGTGGCCATATCTATGTCTGGGTGTGTCATATACATTCATGGGATGTGACACATATATTCCCTCAACAGTACAAAACATATCATAAGCAGTAATGCCTTATAGATCTATTCTTAATATGTCAAAATATGGAAAGGAATTTAGAAAAAATGTCTTGTTTTTCCCATGAAGCTTGTTTTCTCTTCTTTTTTTTCTTAGTAACCTGTTGTCTCAGAAGGGATACGGATTTATGAGCACAGGTCTCCTGTGATCTGGCGTGTTCAGCCCTGTTTCGCTCTATGATCTTGGGCACATTATTTAATTCTCTATTTCATCTTGACTGTAGAATTTATCAAAAACATTTTTTTTTCTTGGAAAGCTTTTTTTGGGTTGAATGAGTCAATACATGCATGTATTGAATTGTCGCATCCCTATGAGTCAACATTCTAAATGCTTTATGTGTATGTCCCTGCCTCAACCTGAACTTTTTGTCACCTTTCCACTTAGCAAAGTCCTACCAATCCATTTTGTTTCATGTCAGATATTCCTTCATCCATGAAAGAATATTCATTTCAAAGACTCTAATTCATGCAGTGGCTTCTACTGCTCATAGACAGCCTTAGCATATATTCCAGCATGGTTATTTTACATGCTAGCTGAATCCTGATACATTGATATTCATAAGTCAGTGCCATATTTGTGTGTTGAAAACCTTGTGGTTACATATTTGGATTATAGGGAAATTATAATGAAGTTGACATATTAACTTTCAGTCAGACCACAACACTGGACTACATAGTCTAGTAGCTAACTACCCCAGAATTAATTATCCAGAAAAAAGAACTTCCATTGTTTGTGCTTCGATGAGAGTGGATATTAACTTTCTATTACTATTAGCTGTTTTTGTCCATTTGCCCTACTAAATAGAGAACTATGTTAGAATATCTGCTTAGTTGCTCCTGTTTTTTAGATAGTGATCCAGGGCCTTATATTGCCAAGTTTCAGCATAGCATACTGGGAAAAAAGGGAGACAGAAATTTGAAGGAATTATGACAAAGGTGGGAATTTATACAAATAACTATACAAAGAAAAAAAAAAGATGTTTTATAAATTCTGTTCAAATGTCTTCTGATAAACGTTCTGCATTAGGAGGGATGGGTAAGTGATTTATAGTGTTATGTCGTTGGGTAACAATGTTAGATGTAAAATAACCCTGAATTCTTGAGAATGGATTCTCAGAAGAGTTTAGTTTCAAGCATCAACTTCAAGCAAAATTTCCAAATTTTATCTGCTGTGGGTTTTCCACTTTAATAAAAAATGAGTCCTGACCTTTTTTTTTTTTAAACTATGACTTCAGTTTTAGGCCTTGGTATTCTCATTGTTTTTTTTTTTTTTCTTTTAAAATTTCTTGAACCCTGAAAGGAAATTATGCTTTATCTTCTAAAATACTGCAAAGAGAGAGACAGCTTGGTTGATAATGAAATATTTCAGATTTAAAAATCCTTGATACATTTGTGCTGTAAAGTCCTATTTTTTTAAATAATTACCTACATCTGTGATTTAGGTTAACGAATTTAGGTACAAAATCTCTAGGTGAGAAATGAACCAACTTGTTATGAGTACTCATAAAATGTGCCCTATCCTTAATTACATGAATTTTATTTCATTTTATCCTTTTGTGATGTTGCATGTTACCTGCTAATGTTCCTATTCTAAAATACCAATACTTATCATTTGCTAAGTACTTAACATTTTTGTAAGCACTTTATTTTCACTATGGGTACTGTGTCAGTTAAAAGCCTCACGAGAAGATATCAGTACTATCCCTGTAAGTGTCTGAGTTTCTAGGGAGATTAAACAAATTATTCCAATCACCCAAATCTTGCAGGGATCATATCTGAGGAGAAGGCCAAGTTCAGATCTGACTGCCAGCTCAGATCCCGTTGTTTGCTTTATACTCATGCTTCTGTGTTCATTTATCATGAAAGTGTTTCAAGTGAATTGATCCTGTTTGCATTTCCATGGCATGATACAATATGTCCCAATGTGGATGAGGGTTCCATGTTGAGAAGCTGAGCCAGTCAGCGTGCTCCTTCCAAAATCTTCTCATCATGTTTATAGCAATTGTGCAAGGAATGATGTAGAGTTTACTAAACTGCCATCTTCTGTAATTCTGTATTGCATTGATGAATGTACTTTGGTGATCAGTTGTGTCGGTTCAGGACGTCTCATATTTCATAGATAAACCTGCCAACTCAGATGACAGACTGCACAATGTGCTGAAGAGGTTGATGTTTAGCGACTCCTGAGCAGCCTCCATCACGCATTTCTCCTACCAAGGTCCAAAGGTCTTTGATGTTGACAGTGATAATTCGGCCCTGAGCCCAACGACTATTATATTGTCTACTGGGGAAGAAAGAGTTCAGATTTTTTTTAAGACTTTGTATTCCCCATTACCATGTCACTTCTGCAATCAGTTTCTGTCTGTGAATGGCCCACATTTTTTCATGAAATCACACATTTTCTCTAAGTGTCAGAGAGAAACAATTTTATTTTGTAATAGTGCCAAAACACGTGTGTGTCTCAACCAGCACGCCAAAGTGCTGGGACTTGGGAATGATCCAATCCGGCGATATGCTTGTCATATGTATTTATACACACAGCCGTGCTCTGTTGGTCAAATGCCAGGCTCCGGCCATTTCTGCGTTTTCTCATTTACACCTAGCTTAGAAGTCCCTGAAATCTTACAAGCAGTATTTTACACTATGGAAGTGAAGGTGAATAAGTAATTTTATTTTCAATAGAGACTTACTTTTAACTCACAGAAATAAAAAGTATTATTCCTACAGGAGATCTCAAGAAACAGTAGCTCCAGTAGAAAGTAGGAATTTGGTGAAGTTCATTCCCCAAGTGGCCGTGATGGCCAGAGCTGAGCTGATCTGAAGCCGGGAGCCAGGAGCTTCTTCCAGGTCTCCCACACAGAGTGCAGGTTCCCAGGGTTTTGAGCTGTGCTTGACTGCTTTCCCAGTAAAATAAGAAACATTATTATCCACTAGAGTTTCTAAATAGTTTTTCTGAATTTAGATGTTGTGGAGAGAAATGTTAGGCCAACAGTTCTAAGATGGAATGTGGTGGTCCATTGCTTTGACACCTTACCAGTTCTCTGTGAGTCAGCTTGAGTATGCCACCTCAGTTATGAAAGCACTCCTGACTTGGGCAAAACAGCTGTCCTGGTCTGTTTGTTTCTTCTGTCCTTAGTACACATTTGTCTAATGAGAGCTTTTTGCAGTCTAATTTTGCTATTGCCAAGGGTGTATCTAGCATTACAATACTATACATGGGGTACGAACAGAAATTCTTAAGTTAGCTTTCATAAATACAGTAGATAGTCTCTAAACATATCAAGAAGCATCAGTTGGTAAGTGAATTTGTTAGTTTGTCTTTAAACTGCCAAGTTTATTTTCAATAGTGTAACAATCCCTGAGGGTGACCATGTCAAACACGCCTGTAATGTTAAAATAGCACAAACAAGGTTGCCCTAGTTTGAATCTCCAGTGCTGCTGAATCTGATTTCTGTACGTTGAGTAAGGTCCTTACCTTTTCCATGCCTGTTTCTTTATCTTTAAATGTTATTGCGTTAGTGTCTCCCGGGTGTTGAGGATTTCATGTGACAATGTATATGAAGTACTTGGAACACTGCCTGGTGTACAGTAAACTGCAACATAATGTTTCTGGTCTTGTTATATAGCCTACAAAGACCAAAGAATTTCAGTGTGCTGTGACAACAGACTACTTGAAAGATGTATTTTACTAAGCACTATGACATGAATGGAAATTTAATTACACCTGACACATCCCCATGGGCTTATTGTGTGGATGGACATCTTTCTTAAACCTCTTTGTTAGAAGGGACTTTGTCAATAGAGGCTTCGCTGATGCTGCTAATGGGGCCTAGTCGTTTCATCTGGTGGGACACTGGGCCACCCTAAGAGCAATCATTTGATGTATCTGACTCAAGTGAATTTTTAAAAGAAATAAGCAAAAATTAGAATGAGTAGGTTTTTTTTTTCCCCAACCAGCTGTGGGTGCAGCTATAATTACATTGGAACAGAGTGTAGACAGAAAGTTTCAGGCAGATTGAAATACTTTAAAGCAGTGCACACACTTACTATCTATCTACCTACCTACCTACCTACCTATCTATGGGCTAGTTTGCCTAAAGACCTTGGTAGGATATTCCACCAGTGAAGAGCATCTATACATCGGAATTCCTGCCAGAAGAAGAGAAATGGTTCATTTTTGTCTGCCGTGTTTTATTCTGTTCATCATTGCACACACTGAGCTACAGTTGATTTTAGCCCTCAGCTATTCTCCCTACTCTTAGTGACAGCTGAGAGAAGCTGGGTGCAAGATTCAGTTTCTTCTGTATTTTGGACCAGAAACTACTGAGAATGCAAACAAAAATGACATGAGTTAAGAAGTTAACTTTTTAAATTAAAAAAATGTTCACCGCTTCCCTGAATTGAATTGTGTTTTTCTAATAGGACTGAAACTAGGCCCTTTGATTTACAATGGAAGAAAGTAAAACTCTTCAAGCGAGTGGCTTTCCTTGGCTGATCACCTTCTTGGGGGCAGAACCAGGCTAGAACTCATGTTTCTCTTGTGGAATCCAATGCTCTCTTCAGTACTCTGGTTAAATCATCAAAGAATTTTGTTTCTAAATAAATTAAATGACCCTGTGTCCTTTACTGCTTCAGCTTTCTACAAAAAAATAAAATATAATAAAAGTAGGGAATTATTTACATCTGGCTTTATCCTCTTGTGAGAGCATTTGGATTAGAGAGCCAGTGGCATGCTGCCAGTGACAAATGGAGGCACTGAGATTGCCTTCCCATCAGCCACTACCTTTTATGGTGTCAAGGGATTTCTTGCTCTCTTTTGTGACCCAGCTGCAAAGCAGCTGTTGCTTGGGCTCCTGCCTTTCCACTCTCACAAGGCAACTTTCCTAACCATCCCACAGGGTTTAAGCCTCTGCAGCACAAGTGTCAACTTTAAGTTCTGTGAACAGGCCCAGCCTTTTCTTTGATGGCCATTCAGTGAAACAGCTTCTTCTGTTGCTGAAGAGTTCATTTATGGAGCTGTTCGTGACCAACAAGAAGCATCCATTGCACCAACAGCTAAAAGTTGCTGTTGTGAAAAATAGCTAACATTTGTCCGGTTGAGGATGTCCCTGTTGCAGTAATTCCATAAAGGGATATCACATTGTTTATTCTATTCATATAAAGTTTCTTGTTGAAAATTATTCTGTCTGTGAACTCTCACAGCCATCTTATGGCATACAATGCTGATAAAATGTGCTATTGTTTTCCTTGGTGACTAGAGGTGTTGCCAGTGAAGAAGGGAAGAAGGAATAAACTATGCATTCTCTGACTCTGGCAGCAGTAGTTGTTCTGAGGGCTTGCTTTTGCAAGTTGGTTAGCATTCTGAATGCATCATGGACCACCTACTCTGTGTCCGACCTTTGGCTAAGTGTTGACTAAACAACTCTGCTGAAGTGGTTTATGATTAGAAGAGGCAATTACCTGCAGCAGTGAGAGTTCACATAGTGTCACAACAAAAGTAAGAATTAAGAATTATTACAGCACCCAAAAAGAAAAGATTCAGCTTAAACAATTCTGGGCAGGTATAATTTGACCAAGGCTATAATTGCAAAGTTCTAGAAGTTATTTTTCTTTTCAGTTCTTAGGAAAAGTAAGCCTGCAAACTTTGTAGTTTTGTACCCAATTATGATTGATCATTTTCAGTGTGTAAGAGAGAGAGAAGGAGAGGAAGAGAACGAGAGGCATCTTCATTCTGCTGGTTCACTCTCCAAATGCCCACAGTAGGCAAGGCAAGGCCAGACCAAAGCCAAGAACTTGGGTGTAAGTCCAGTTCTCTCACGTGGATGGCAGAGGCGCACCTACCTGAGCTTCTCTTAGAATGTACGTTAGCAGGAAGCTGGAAGGGACAGCATACCTGGAGCCAGGTGTAGGAATGTGGGTGTCATAGGCAGCAGATTAACTGCTCTGCCAAAACACTGCCTCCTGTGATTTGTCTTTTGATTTTCTCTATTGATTTACACGAGCCTCATTGAGGTTTATCTTCTGACTGTTGCTCTGCTGCCCTTCAGAGCCGGACATAATGACCAAGATGTCTGATTTTACTCTGCCTCTCCCATCACCACACCCACGAACTTCTGTTGGTTCCTTCTGGCTTCAAGACCAACTAAACCCATCTCACTAAGATCACCAGTGATCTCTCACTAAATTAAGTGGGTATTTTTGAGCATTTGGCATAGCTGCTACTACGGTCTTGAAATATTTTTTCAATTTGCATTCAGCCTCTTGATTAAGCCATGATTAACAAATTGCAACCTTGCCATCTCAAAGGTAGTGATAATCTGTACAATTCTCAAATCTGACTTGGTATGCAGCTCTGTAAATCTGGTTCTCTTCCGTTATTTATCACCTTCCCTTCAGTTGCACAGACCAATGATGCTCAGCCTCTTACCTCTGCCTCCCTCATCACATCATCTCCCTACCCAATCCATCATAAAAAAGTTCTGTGCAAATACTTCTCCTGTTGGTCTTCCAATCTTCATTCCACTGTCACCCACCCATGTCAGCTCTGTTGCCATTTCTCTCTGTTATACTCAATATTCTCAGAGGAAAGGGTACAAAACACCAGGCAATATTTTTAACAAATAATTTTGCTAATATTTTTACAATTCTTCTTTCTTGAGACACAGAAATAGGAGAAGGGAACGGAAAATGAGCTACTACTTATTGTACAGTCTCCCAATGCCCACAGCAGCCAGCAAGCGGAGGTCTAGACCTGACAACTCAATTCATGTCTCTACACATATGCAAATAACCCAGTTACTGCAAGTGTCAACTTCTGCTTCCCTGAGTCTACATTACAGGAAGTGGGAGTCAGGAGGCATACGCATGTCCTCCAATGTGAGACATGGATAGCCGAATATCTGAATTGCTGACCAATAGCCAACCCCCAGGGAGTGTCTGACAGTGTTGGGTAAGCCAGCTGTGCCCTGCCTTGTGCTGTGTTTCCCCATGACTCACCTTGTTCTCCATTACTACACGTACTCTGGACATCAGGGCTGCGATTAGGTCAAAGCAACAGCTATAGATCAAGTTCCCATGTCTTGTTTGTGTCACAACAGCTGCAGTTCTGTAAGCTTCACCAGAACATGAGTCATGTCTTTTCCTAGAAACCATTTTCATTTCATTGCTAAGCGATATACTTGGCAAATTTTTGATGCTCAGTAAATACTAGTCAAATTAAGAGGTTTCTATGAGTAAGCTAATGAATTGCTAAAGTCTCATTGTTTTAATTAAAGGCACTTGTTTTTGTTTTGTATTTCAAAGTGAAATTCTATGCCTGTTTCCAAAGTCTAAAAATTGTTGTTAATATATAATATTGTTTGTATAGTTTTCGTGTAAATACTTAGTGTATATTTACCTGTTATTTGGTGGTAAATTAAAACAAATTTCTACTTTATTAAGTTGCCTTAAATGTTGTAATAAAGTATCAGAATACTATTCTCATCAACTGAGATTATGGATGGATACTAGTTATGATGAGATGTTGATTTCTACTTGACTTTGAACATAGTAGAACAAATCAAATAATAGTGTAAGGCATTTGCCTACATGGAGCTTGAGATACATTTTCAACTTGTCAAATGAATTACCTTGCTGAAATTTGTGTGCATGGCACATTTAAGCTTTTAGGAAAAGTATTCAAGTGAAAAGATGTAGAAAGGAAATGAAAGCTGCTGCATAACAGGAAGTCTGAGAAGGCTTAATACTTTTAGTTAGTAATAATTGTAGACGTCACCCATCTCCTGTGTATTCCTTAAAAATGAAACTTGAAACAACTCACAAGGTCAAACCTATATCTCAAAAATACCAGTTGAAGTTTCATTTTTTAAAATACATGTGTATGAATGGTCAGCTTATCATTTGAGGTAATTTTTTTGAGATAAAAATTATCCTGTATGTTTACAGTATGAATTATTTTTAAAAGATTTTTTATATTTTATTGAAAACATTATTACTAAAGAATATATAGAGGAGTTTGTGCACTTGTCTGTTTTGGTCTTCTTGTCAGTCTTGTTTTACTGTCTGTTCTTGCAAGGTCCCAGATAGTCAATGTTTTTACCTCCTGCTGACACTTGTTCTGTGACTTCCTATCTACCCCATCGCTCTACCTGAGTCCTGCAAATCCTCTTGGCCTTGTATCTCAGTCGAGCATAATTCTCGTTCCCCATTGTACACACACCTTCCGACCAAAACACTTGTTCACACACTGTCTCTGCCATGTGAATCACTGATGCTTGTCTTCGCCATCCTGCAGCAAGGTTGATGCAGCATCAACTTGGGATCTTTATAGATAACTTCTGCACACAGCTGATAACCATCAGCCACTTAGCTTCAAAAGATATATCACATCTGATTATTTCTCAATGCTCCTATCAAGAATCTGTTCTAAAGTCCTGAAGTATTGGCAGACTCTTAAGCGGGCTCCCTGTTTTTCCTTCAGCACCCTGTACAGTGAGTCTTCAACCCAAATCAGGGGCGGAGGGGGGGGATTATTTAATATGAGATGATACTCTACTGTAATGAAGTTCTTCCATAGTATTCCTTCTCTTTCAGAAAAAAATCCCAGTGCTCACTTAAGCTGCAAATACAGTAAAATCAAGATGCCACAGAAAAGATGAACATGGCAGCTGTGCAAAGGATGCCATATAAGCTTATTAAGTATTTTGTGCAGCCCCCAATGGCTGTTCAATTCATTGCTGCTCAGAAAGTGATTGGAGTGAAAGCAAACATGTGGCCTGTATTATCAAAGCCTTCAACTTTCTACCATAGAAAGAAGTGAATTCCAGGAGCCAGCATTATGGTACTGCTGTGAAACTGATATCCCACATCAGAATGTTGTTTGTATACTGACTCTTCCATATCAGCTTCAGGTTCTTACTAATGTGCATGGGAAGTCAACTGAAGATCGCCCAGGGAATAGGCCTCCTCTCACTCATGCAAAGACAAGGGTGGAGTTCCTGGTTTCTGGCTTCTTCCATTTGAGAAATAAAGCAGCAGATGGAAGTGTCTCTTTTCTCTGACACTCTTCCTTTAGAAAGATAGACAGACAGATACACAAACAGATTACACACTCCTTATGGTACCACCTAAGCCCTAAACCATCTACTCTCTCCTTTCTTATGCTGTGTGTGTTTGTAGGACTCACTCTATTGCCCCTGTACTGTTCTGGATAGCCTCTAAGATTCTAAATGTGTCAGTGTGTCAGTTCTTTAAGTCACCTTTGAAGTCACTGAAGCCTTTTTCAAATCATATATCAATCATCTGCTCTCCTGCTCGCTGAATGTTTCTGCCTCTCCTTAGTCTACATTATTTTCACCAAGGTGCTTTAGATTGACAGTGTTACCTGTTTTGTGTGCAAACCATCTACTCTCCAACTAAAATGGGTGCTAAATGGTGGCAATGACTTTGTCTTATTTCTTAAGAGGTGCAACTAAAGTTGTCCCATTGTAGGCATGTCATCCATTTCAGTGGAGTGAAGCCTTGTTTTTCTTGTTTGAGAGACAGGGAGAGATGAAGAAACAGATCTTTGGCCTGCTGGTTCAAATAGCCAAAACAAGCATGGCTGGGCCAGGCCAAAGCAGGAGCCAAGAACTTTATCCATGTGTCCCATGGGGCTTTAAGGGCTGGGACCATCTTCAGTGACCGTCCCAGACTTATTATCAGTGTGCTAAATTGGAAGCAGAGCAGCCAAGATTTGAACTGGTACATTGCTGGCACCAACTTTCATATCTGTCAAACTGTCCCCAAACAAGAGTCTCTTGCGTGCTGATCTTGTATATTTTAGCAATGTATTACATCAGACTATTTTAGGATTTTTTTCGTATGGTGGAGTCCCTCAGGTTTTGGTCTTTATTGATGGTTAGTAATAACATATCAAAATATTTTCATCCATAGTTTACTATTGAGTATTCATTAAGTTTTATATTTTTATTGTGGTTCTGGACAATATTATTTGGTATTTGCAAGCTTCTTGCTTGTGGCCTTTATTTCTGTATCGTGCCTAACAAATTCAGCCTTGTGTGAGTGATCTTTATCTTCTTTAATGAAATTCAGTCAGTTGCAAACTTTGATCCCTCTTGGCCAGTCATTGCAGTTCACCCCTTTTTGAGACCTATCCTTTCCTAGTGGTGATTAAGTTAGCCTCACACTCTGAGTTGGCTATAAATTGAAGGTTCTCATAACCGCTTTATTGAGTTAAACTTGCTAGAGTGGCTCACAGAGCCCAAGAAAAGCGATTTGTTTACTATTATTGATTCATAACAAAGGTATTTTAAAATATTCCTGCCACCCAGGAACTCTGATTAAAAATGGGATCAAATAGTAGAACAAATGATTATCCTAGTATGTTTCTTCCTCATGAATTTACAAAGAGTTGAGGACTTTTACACCAGAAAATGACTATACATACATACACAATTCGAGTATTAATATATATGTATATATACACAAACATATGCACCCACATATGTAAAGTCATAAGGCATAGTGCAAAGAAACATCACAGGGTCTTGATGTTTTCAGGTATTAAGTAGTAGTTCTTTACTATGTAATCAAGGTACTTTATAGAGATGTTTAGTGTAATAAATGGTTTGCTACTAATTTGTTTTACAAAATGTTTAGTTACTCTTTTGAAAAGTACAGAGAGAGCGCGCTCTTTTATGCATTTATTCACTTACCAGATGGCTTTAGTAACCAGGAATAGGTGATAGGCAAGGCAGGAACCAGAAGCATGGCATTCCCACTAAGATTCCCATGGGGGTAGCAGGGATCTACACATTTGGGCCATCTTATGCTCATTTCCCTAAAGCACAAGCAGGGAGCTGGATCGGAAATGGAGCAGCTAGGACTCAAACCAGTTTGCTAATGTAGAACACCATGATGGCATGCAGCAGCCTAACTTGGTGTTCCACAACTTTTAGCCTGTTACTAAAAGTAAAGTACAAAAGTTTGTGTCCATTTTACATTTTAGAAATGAATTTTATTGATGCCACAAGAATTCATTGTCTCTTATATTTAATATTCTTGTGTGCTTTGCAAAGTGCGTGATTAGTGGAATGTGTGCATTCCTTTGTGTAGGGAAACATGAATTTTTTTTATATTGTTAGATTTTATTGTTGGAAAATGCTGATCTCTGGCAGCCACTGAAATAAATGCTAACAGCCTTGTACGTTCACTCAGCTGGGCTTCTGTGCCTGAATGATGGCAGCATTAGCATTCAGTTTTACTAAGAAAACGAATTAGCTAAAAGTTATCCTGCTCAGAGGAATAGGCTGTATAAACTTTATTGGACATTTATCTTACATTTATATGTTTTATTGATGCCAGTGGAAGAGCTGTCCAGACATCAGACTGACTAGAGCTGTGGTGTGTGTGTATGTGTGTACGGAATGCTCACCAGAGTCCCTTTTTCTTGGTTTCCAAGCCATTCCATATCCAGACAGTATACAGATGGCTATTGAATCCATTTTGCTTGATATAAGGTCTTTCTGTAATCGGGGGATACTCCATAATGCTTGTTTGTAAAAACTGCTGACATATTCCTAACACAGCAAGGAAAATTATGCTGAGAGGTAACATTTTCCTCTACTTTAACTACTGCTCCTATGAAACAATAAGAGTAGAAATAGTAGGTTTGATTAAAAATAAAATCACCTCTCCAGTGATCCCGGGACATTCCTCAGATCCTGTAATGTGTGTGTCTACTTGGCTTATGCATGTGCTCCACTCTTATTTTTCTATACTATTTTGAGGATTTTCTTTTCCTCTTTATTATTTAGCTTGAGTAACTAAATAGCAGTCAAAACAGGAAGAAGATCTTTGCATGATCTTATGATATATTCCCTTGAGAAGAATATGCCACATGTTCACTTCACAGCTAGGAGACCAAGATTCATGGCATTTTATAACCTGTCCACCAAAGAGCCAGAAACCACTGATGGCTTTTGAGATCCAACACGTGTTTTCAAAACTTCATGCTTGTTTTACCAATGGATTGTACAAGAGGATGTGACTACTCAGTTTGCTTTGACATTGATAAATGATCCAATTTATTCTTTTCCGTCCTTAAAACTTAACCAAAGAAAAGCTCAAAGCCCCTAATCCTGGCATATAATAATTTTATGGACACTTCACCAATGATAACGTACAGTTTGCATCTTTCTTTTGTTATTGCCTACAGGTTATTTATGTATCACTTCCCGGCAGTGGTCTAAAGAATAGCCATATGGTTTTGAAAGACAGTCTCTGTCCTTCAGCACTATGCATCCTCTTGTACATGTGTATTTATATGTTTAAAAATCTATGTGTAATAATTCACTTTTTTTTTACAAACTTTTACTTTTATACTACAGAAGCAGCTTTATATGCTTTTCAAATAATCCAATAATCTGATGAGCTAGTTTTTACCTTTTTAAGTTCATAGACTTTATATTTTAAATGTTCATGTATTTAAGAGGCAGGAAGGCATGTGTGCATGTTCACACATATACATACACACACATGCGCGTGATCTTCTGCCCACTGTTTTCACTCTTGAAATGCTCCAGCAAGCAAGGCTGGATCTGAGTGAAGCCATGAAGTGGAACCCAGTCCTCATGTCTGCATGGACTACAGGCACTTGACTGCTTGATCTACCTGCTGCTTCCTAGATTTCTCACTGTTAGCCAGCTGGATGGGAAGCAGAGCAGGGACTTGAACCCAGGCACTGGGATGTGGAATGTGGGCACCCCTAACACTTGTAACTGCTGTGCCAAATATCTGTCCTTGGATAAGATTTTTCAGCTGTTTTAGGTTTATAAAACTGAATAAAATGTAGTTTCCATATTTTTCCTTACTTTCCATCCCCCAAAACAATTTCTGATCTCTTTAAGATAACTTACTTTTGATGTGATCAGTGATTCAGTTAAAGTCCATATTTTGTTGTCATTCTTGGTATTATATATTCTGTGGGGTTTGGCAAATGTATAATAAAATATATCTGTTATTAGCATATGATATGGAGTAGTTAGACTGCCCTTGAATCCCTTGTGCCCTGCTTTTCCTCTTATTTTTGTACTAGAGAAAATTATAGTCAGGAGACAAAATGATTGTGAAAGGGTCACAAAACTAAACACTTCAGCGTCTATTTTACCTACCTGGAATCTGTGCTCCTGTCACATAGGTTGGTCTCTTGATTCGTTCATCATTGAATTATTTAGAAAAGCCTAGGACTCTTGTTATCCTTAATAACAATATGAAAATACATGAATAGACCCTCTGCTTCAGGCGCTGGTTTGCCACTGGAAGTCCTAGACCAGTGCTCGTGCCAGTGTGGGGACTGTGATTGCTTGGGTAAGAGGGATTCAGGGATGCTTGGGGTGGGGATACAACAGAGGGAGTACTTTACAGGTGTAGAATGACTTTGGGGGGATGCCACTGACTAGGTCAGCACAGTCATAGGTGAACAAGGATGCTGAGACTGAGGGGATAGGAGGGGAGAAACTGGAGGTCATATCTGGGCCAGACCAATGAACCTGCCCAAGTGGGATACCTGGCCTGGGCTAGGCAGCATTACCTGCCTACCACCAGCACACATAAAAGCTGTGTCTGGAGGGGGTGTCTGACAAAGCTAGGACACAGTGCTCACCAGTGAGTGTCAGGGCAGAAGATGGACCATGCAAATCTGAGTCATGACAATTGGCACACAAGAAAACTAGGACTGGAGGCAGATTCTGTAGGAGATTTGTGCTCTCAGCCCTATAGGACTGTAGTACCTCCTGGTATGGACAAGAGCTACAGAGGTGATATGCCAAGCAAGGAAAGATCACAAAACTGATATGCATGGAAACTGCAGTTGGGAGCAGGCTGGGCTGGCCCAAGATGCAGTACCTGCAGGTTTACCCAATAACTGGGTGTGAGGGCAGGCTGGGCTGCAGCAACCTCCAGCGCATACAATGACTTAGGACTAGGGTTGGACTTTACTGGGCAGGAGTCTAGCTCCTGTTGGAATATATAAGAGATATCCCTAAGTGTGGGAGCGGGCCTGCTGGGAAAACTTGGGGCAGTCTCCTACTAGGCTCACAGTTCCCTCTAGTGAGCATGAGAGCCAGACTGGGGGTGAGTTTGACCAGGCAAGGCTATACCACTCACTGGCATATGTGTGGGCTAGGGGCAAAGGGGAGGTGACAAGTTGGGCAGGGCCTGGCCAAGCCTAGCCTTAGCATTCACTGGCACACATGGGAGCCAGGAAAGGGCGTGGGCCATGCTGGGCTAGACTATCATACCTACCAGTTAACATGAGAGCAAGGAATGAGGACAGGGCTGGGCAAGGCTATGCTGCAGCATCACAGGCAAGAACTGGGAATGGGGCAGATTGAGCCAGACGAGACTGCAATATCTGACTGCAAATGCCAAGACTGGGAGTGGGCCATGTGAGATCCGTAACTGGTAGCTGGTCTAATAGGGGAACTTGTTAAAAAAAAAATGAAAGCACATGTGTTAGATATTTTACTTATGATTTATTGAGACAGAATTGTGTGAAATATTGTAGGGCATTTTAGAATTTTAATTTTTGCATATGTGGTAAGACATAAACTAAAGAGGAGATACTGAGTGGAACAATATTTGTTACTCAATAACGAAATTGATTGCATGTCCATTGGTTATCACTAATTGTACATGGGAGAGGCTGCAAGTTAGATTCTGTCCATCAGAACAATAGAGCATGAAGGATGTATTTTTTTTTTAACAAATGAATGAACAAAACTGCTATGCAGAAATGGGTCAGAGTTGTATAGAATATTGCACATGAGATTAATGGTACACTTTTTAGTTTAAGATAAAGGTCTGCATTAAAATCATTTTAAAGATAAATGTGAAGAAGATGGTGTTGCCTGAACTTACACAGAGTGAATAAGGAAAGCAGATAAGATCATTACTTTTTCATGGAGGACATTGGCTCCTGGACACCATTGAGTGCCCTGGTGACCTTCAGAGGCAGCACAGATCTTTATTCTGCCCATGCCAGTAAAGGAAAAACTCAGAAAGGGTCTTCCAAAAGCTTCCTACCCTGGCCATGGCTTTGTGTTACTCTGCAGCCAGTTCTGGTTCAGAAGCAATCAGTAGGTAAAGGATGTATTGTTTTGGAGTCTGTTTGATTTGTAAGATACTATTTCATGAAAATTCTTTTTTTTTTGGTTTCTACCTATGTATTGATTATATTCTTGTGAGTAGAATGCTAATATTTTACTTTACAAATGCAACAAAGAAAATGGTCTCACTTTACATCATGGATTAGCAGTTTTTGCCCAATATAATAGAAACAATGAAACAAGTAGCTGTTTGAGATTCAACGTATTGTAATTTTGTTTCCTACTATGTAAAGTGGACAATTAGGATGATAGAAGAGAGAGAATAAGTTAGAAGATGAAGATGTTTCCTGAGGATGATGATGTTCACCTGATCCTTTTGGTTTTGGTGAAACTATTATTGCTTTGTTGTTGTGGTGGTTGTGGTGGTGGTGGTGGTGGTGGTTGTGTTCTGCGCCGCCTCCTTCTGGATGTCTTTGATGGACTCATCCTCAGGTTCTGGTCTTCTAGTTTTTGTCTTCTCTGTGTAATCTCCTCTGTCCTGCTTACTTAGATAAAAACAGGACCCTTTTCCTCCATGATTACCAGCAGCTGTTAGTTACTCATTGGGGCCGGGAGGTGAACATCCCCTCATGAACTGTTGCTGAATTATGCATTTTCTCTGTTTTTCAAGGGTCGTAAGAGTGAGGCTGAAAAGTTCTTCTTGAAGGCCATTGAGCTGGATCCCTCCAAAGGAAACTGTTACATGCATTATGGTGAGTGGCTCACAGTGTTCCCCACATTTACTGCTAATGTTGATAGGAGATGTGGATTTGGTTGCTAAAGATCATTTTGAGAGGAAATTTATGCTGCTGTTGCAGATTTAGCCTCATGCTGCATTCTTGCCTCCTATTCAAAATATTGTTATTATGAAGGCTATGTAGGTAATTTTGCTTTAGTGCATTTCATAGGATTCCCATCAGGAAGTCAGTTTCATCACTGCCCCTTTCAAGTTTCATGTAGAGTTTATATGAAACTTGTTTAGGAAACCATCTAACTTCTTGATTGGTTCATCAAGAAAGATATTAGCTTTTTTTTTTTTTTGCTGTAAATTGGAATGCATTGCTCATTAGGCATGCCATTTTGAAGTTTTAAAGCTCACATTTGAGCCTCAAAACCTTGCTTTATAGAAGATGTGATGTTCACCAGCCTGTAAGTGCTTGTATGCAGCCAAAGATAAGCTGGAAAGGATATAAAGAATGTCAGTCTAATTTCATTTAGCCCTTCCCTTCATCAGTCCAAAAAGAGCTTAAGAACAGCTCTGTTGCCCTCCGCTCTATCGTTAGTAGTGAGTCATATGTTCAGTGAGGCAAAGTATATAGTGAGCTTACTGTTTGGGTAAGATGTGCGTATTTCTGCCAGATTTGCCACTGGAATGGTTTTGAAGGAGCCAAAATAATTAATTTTGCTGACCCATTGGTGGGAAAAGGTTGGTATGTTGATGTGCTAGTTATTATCAAACAGTAGACTTAAAAGTAAATGGAAAATAAACTTTAAGTGAATATGCTTATTTACTTTTTAATTTCTTTAGTTTTCAGCTAGTAAATTTAAATGTGAAAGACTGTAAATGTAGAAGAATTACACGAATGAAATGATGGAAACAGACAGCCACAAGTGATCTTTAAATGTGAACTATTATGTTTACATGTTTATATGCGTGGAATTGTGGTGCTGTATCTATCTGGCATTTTATAATGCAGGATGAAATCTAACTTAGTCCACATTGCACCAGAATTCATGTTTGCATTCTAAAGCACAGTTTTATTGCTAAGCAGTCACTTAATCTGTACATTGAAAAATTTTATTTTTATAGATTTTACTAAGTAAAGTAATAAGACTTAGCATTTTCTCAAATCTACTCTTTTGAGTACTCTTAGGGTGCATGGAGTTTGTTCCTTGAGTGTTTTCCTTCTAGAGGTTCTATCACTGCATTTTCTTGGTGCCTTCCTTTTTCCTCATTAATCTTATTTTTTGCATTTTCTGAACTTCTTAACCATTATTTTATTCCATTTCTTTAAAGCTCTTCATTACTGTAGAAGAATTGCAAATGAAAAAATACCACTATTGCATTCATTTCAAAAACTTGTTTCTTACTATTCCAGTATTCTTAACCCTAGTTGCTTTTCAAAATTAGTAGTTTTCTATTGCATCATATTTCGGATTTCTTTCCCTCAGCATTGGTAGTAGGGGTGTTTCTGCAATGAGAATTTCTTGAACTTAATTCAAATTGTTTACTTTGTACATTATTTGGAAAAGAGTGTTGACACATGCCTTTTAAGTCTGTGTGTGAAGAAAAGTTCTTTGTATTCTCTGTATTGTTTCAAATTGGCAAATAGACATTGTTAAAAAAAAACATTTATTTTTCAGTGGACAGGGGAAATAGCTGCATAATTCAGAACAACTTTATTGAAATTTAGACATGAATAGACTTTTTTGTTTGTTTGTTTTGGTGGCAGAAATGCAAAGAACTCCAAACACAGTATGAAAAACAACTCAGTGGTTTTCAGACAATAGGAAAGCCAGATTACTTCATGATGCAAGCCCAGTTGTGGTTTGTGCCCCAGGGTGTGCTGGACGTTTTGTCTTGCATGATGTGGTCTTATGCTAGTGAGACCTAGTGCGAGGCCCCTGAAGAAGGCTGTGGCCTTGGAGGAGAATAACAAAATAATTCTTACAAGTAGGTTGTTACTGCCCACTGTTTGGCCTCTTTGTCTTCCTCTGTTGTGATGGGATCTGTCACCCTGTGGCAGAGCCCCCAAGGGAGCTCTTAGGAGACTGGCACTATGTCATTCAGATATTTTGCTTTGCTACCCAGCCTAATACTCACTCTTGTAGTAACAGGAGAAAAGGACCAACACAAACTCAAAAGTAATTTTTTTTTAAGAATTTATATATAATCTCTTGTTGTACTAGCAAATGGAAAAAAAAAAGTCCAACAAAATAGAGGACTGACTTGTCCATGTTAGTTATAGATAACTAAATTTTGGATGCCTTGATTATCGTGAATTCTTTTTATTCAAATTTTGTACATAAATATCTTTTTCTCACAGAAAAGTAGGTTTTGTAATCGGGGCATATTGAAGAGAATGAGAAAGTGGGCAAAAATGAGGCCATGCAGGAAGCAGACATGAAGCCTGTAGAACTTGTGGACTCAGCTAAGGGATTTGAATTTTCTTTGGTGTCAAGGAATGGACTAGATAAAGAGAAGAAATTAGAAAAAAAAAGTCAATGTAAAACAAGGAAAACGCTTTAGTGGACAGTTGCTGGGTGTTCGGTCAATGTAAAGCATGAGACAATGATACCCTAGAGTTAGGAGTGGCTGAGGTGTGGAAGTATTTATATCAAAATTGTATTTATCTCCTTTAGAAGATTCGAATGTCATTATGAATAGGAAAGACCTGTTTTCCATTTCTGTACTATCAGTATCAAGCAGTCATCACAGCAATGTGCAGAGTTTATTGAGTTCCATTAGGAATATTCTCCATTATAAAACTGGATCTGTTACAAAATTCACTGAAAGGGTATTCTATTTGTGTTTTAATTATTTCTTGTCAAAGGAAATATGTGCTATGTGTGATTCTCATATCAGTTATATGCTAACTTACTGGTTAATATATTCATAGAGTATTTATAGCTGCATGTTGAATGCATAGCAACATTTCTGCTACTTAAAAATGTTTCTGTTAAATCTCTGGTTGAGTCATTTCAAAATGGCTATAATTCCAGAGAGCTTTGTTGTGCATAAAATTAACTCTTTGGGATGGTTGCATGCTTTTAGTCTTCTTGAAAATAATGCAAGTGGCTGGAAAAATACTCTCCAGTTGGAATGAGACAGAGGAAATTATGGTGGTTCATATTGGCTATGATGATGTCTGTGAAATGGTATTTGAAATTGCCATCAGTTTCTTATAAGAAAAAATACTAATACCAATGCTGACCTTGCAAGACGAAATATTAAGTTGCTTTGTAAAGTTGCTTCAGCAAGTCAATTAAGTGTTGCATTTTGTAGTATGTATAATTTGTGAGGTGCAAATTCCTCATCAGAGAAATGAAAAACCTGATGGAGGATTTAAAAATGATTTCCATTATGCACACCTCATGTTGTTTGTAACATAAGCCTCATTTTCACTGTTCTTTTATATAACATACTTTAGCAATGTGTAGGAAACATTTCAAACTATAATATTCAAAATAATACCACATTCATGCATTGTCAAGCTTACGTTGTATTCCCATGTGCATATGAAGCAAAATGTTAAAGTTTTGATAGAATTTATTTAAAAAAAATCTCAAAGGTGAGTACTTGATGGCTTAATGTATAATGTAGACCTATGAATCAGGCGACTCTAATTTTCTAGTCTCCAATAGAAGATTCTACCAAAGAGGAAAGGCAATAATAAGAAGTCTTCCAGAAGATCATTTTGTCAGACAGAGCATATTATAAATCTTTTCTTCAGGCTTCTAGCATTAAATTGAAGGCAGACAAAAGTAATTTAAGTCTATAAATATTTATTATAAGGTGCCTACCATGTGCTGATTCTAACAGGTGATAGTTTATTACTCAAGATAAAAGCATAAAAAATGAAAAGGGAACAGATTTTGAAAATGTTATTGAGAAGAAGTTCAAGATTTTAGATAGATCTTCGATGGTTTCTTTATTCAGTCACAGTGTTAATTTGAAATTCCCCAGTGTTTCCTGTAGTCCCACTTTGTTTCTTAATGATCCTTTTTTTGGGCATGATGTTACTCGTTTCCAAACATTCAGCTGTAGGATGGTAAGTGCTGAAGCTCTGCCTCCAGCCTCTTAGTGTTTATCAAGCACCATTTCTAGATGTAGGGATACAGTAGGGAAGTGACAAGCTCCAGAGATAGCTTTGAGGGAGGCATACATTTTAAAAATCAGGATTGCATGCTACTACCAGTTTTTGAAAGGAAACATAATATTGTCGGACTTATGTAGAGAAAGTGGATTAGGGTACAGGAAAATTATGCCCGATGAACTCCTGCTCAACCTGTATTTGAGTGGGCAGTGAAAGCTCAACAAATGAAAGTATGGAAATGTTCTCCATGGGGAACAGTAAAGCAGAGAAATTACTTCAGGCACAGGATGTGTCAGGGAAGTTATTTAAGTACAAGACTAAAAATGATATCTAAGAGCAGAGAGGAGAAACACCGTAGCTGAGGGAAAGGAGGACGACCCGAACCATCAGCTGCCAGGATGGGAGAGCGCTGCTCACGGAAGGCTTTTCAGGCTGTGGGGCTTATGAGGACATTAGAAAATCCGAACATTGAGAATCGAAAAAAAAGGCTGCCATTGATGAGGATTGCGTATGGCACATGGGATTAGTTATCCTGTCATTCTTCCTCTTGACACAGAAGTGTAGAGATTGTAACAACTGTGACTGTAGGAACGGTATTACTGTTATTTGGTACTACTGTCAATTTTGGAGTCCCTTACATGTTGCCTAGTACTCTATTTTCTTTTTCCTGATCTTTTTTTTTTATCACTATATACCTCCTGTGAGTTAGGATTGAAATCTAATTACATGACAGAGAAAATAGAAGCTTTGAATTTTAAGTGATTTCCTGAAACAGACATTTTCAATGTAATACCTGAAGAAAGAACATGAAATGTGTAGAGCGGTGAACTTTTATCTCCAGATGTTCAAGTGTTAATGTTATGCTGTTTTTCTCTAAGATGGTTTGCATACTACTTAAGTTTTATTTTAAAATGTAGGCCCAAAAGGAAATTGTTAAAATACTAAATTTGATCTTTTATCAGCAAACACAGAGATCAGAAGCTTGAAAGAGCCGATAGCTGAATTTGAAACAGCCATATGGTTATTATTTTATTATTCAAAATTAAACTAGTTAGAAGATAGTAATAGCATTAGCTTGGCTCTGTGGTATAATTTCATTTTTATGTTTTTAGAAAAAGAGTATTTTAAAATTAACTGATGAACTAACATATGGTATTGCCTTGATTAAACATGAAAATATATGTTGTGTGGATCTTTACAAAATCACAGTTCTGTTAATTGCTGATGACGAAACCCCTTTTATTTCTTCAGTTATCAGTGTTTGTGTCTTTTTGTTTGCTCAAATAAAAGCATAGTTTCTCAGTGTTGCGAATGATTTGAATTCTCATCTAAGCAATTTTATTTTAAAATGCCCTTTTAATATACGCCCAATAAGTTTGATATAATTTAATATTTATTCCTTCGTTATTTACAAGTTATTTTTAAAATCCTTTTAAAATTAAAACTTTGAGATGATTGAAATTGGAAGAAACAGGGACTAAGTTTTTTTTTTTTGTTAGTTAAGATTTATTTATTTATTTTTGATTGGAAAGGCAGATACACAGAGAGGAGAGTCAGAGAGGAAGATCTTCCATGCTGTGGTTCATTCCCCAAGCGGCAGCAATGGCTGAAGCTGAGCTGATCTGAAGTCAGGAGCTTCTTCCCAGTCTCCCACACAGGTGCAGGGCCCCAAAGCTTTTGGGCCATCCTCAACTGCTTTCCCAGGCCACAGGCAGGGAGCTGAATGGGAAGTGGGGCTGCTGGGATTAGAACTGGCGCCCATTTGGGATCCTGGCCTGTTCAAGGTGAGGATTTTAACCACTATGCTAAGGCACCAAGGCCAGGGACTAAGTTTTAAAGTTAAGAATGGAGCCCAATATTGTGGTGAAGCAGTTCAGCTTCAACTGTGACTCCAAGTCTTCAGGTGGGAATGCCCATTTAAATTGCATTTATCATGCTTCAAAAGCCAGTTCCCTGCTAACACTCCTGGGAAAGCAACAGAGGATGACTCAGCTGCTTATCAACTCTATCATCTTGGACCTGTGGCCTTTTGAAGAGTAAACCAGCAAATGAAAGATCTCTCTTCCTGCATTCTGCCTGTCCAGTAAATAAAAAATTAAAAAATTAAAAATAAATTAAAAAAAAAACAATGATGGTAAAAATAAGGAGTTTTAAAACAAGGAATATAGTTAAAAACAAACAGTTGGAAAATCATGTTTATATAAAATTTAAACAGCAAAATACTTAAAATATAGCTTAGCTAACATTAACTGGCATTGAAGCTTTGAATAACTTACTGTACTGATATGATGCTCTCTGTAAAATTTAAAGGAAGTAGAATTTAAAAACCAAGATACTCATTTTGTTCAAAAACACTCATTGTTTTTATTCATTTAAAAATTTCTGTCATGAGTGCCCTACTTTGGGGAAAGCATACATATTATAGCATAATTTTGAAAAATAC
Organism: Ochotona curzoniae; assembly: GCF_017591425.1. Lineage (NCBI taxonomy): Eukaryota > Metazoa > Chordata > Mammalia > Lagomorpha > Ochotonidae > Ochotona > Ochotona curzoniae. Next base: position 18,845,319 of record NW_024464920.1, on the reverse strand, counting down.
CCTCAATCTGTTGTTGAGGTAAAAAATGAAAAAGATAGTAGGAACAGTATTGTAGTAACAAGTTTTTCAAAATTGTTCAACAGAACTCAACATGCAAACATTTCTTTCAAAATAAAAATACATATTTATTTGCGTGAAAGGCAGAGATACAGAGAGAAGGAAGAAAAGAGAAAGAAAAAAATCGATCTTCCATCCACTGGCTCTCTCCCTAAATGGCCACAGCAACCAGGTCCCAAGACAGGCTGCACCCAGGTGCCTTGCGACTGTATCATTCTTACGTGGGCAGGGGCTCCAGTCCTTGGGCATCTTACACTGCTTTCTCAGGCACTCCAATTATGCCCATGAGTTTATGGTTTTGTGCTTTCAAACATAGTGCTGTCACTAATTAGGAACCCTGTGGGTCCTCAGTCACTTCCAAAGGATTGCAGGTGGCAAGCCCTATGAGCTGTCATCACCGAGTTGTTCAGAGGCCTAGGGGAGGAAGCAGGGCAACTTGAATGAAGACTAGAACCTGATTGGGGCAGAGGATAGTAAGGCACTATTGTTCACCCTACAAGTATTATTTATTCTGTCTCTTTGCTTTTAATAACACAGTGAGGTTATCTCCATTTGTGAAGTGGGAGAATAGTGGCTCAAACAAAGAATCTTCATAATTGCAGTGCCTATGCTGCAGGCTCCAAGCCTCGACCTCAGTATCTCACATAGGAAGGAGCCAATGAACTCTTTCACAACAAAAGAATTAGGCAAGGGTTGATTGTGCTTCAGTTGCCTTTGTCCTTCCCTTTTGCATATTTCCTCTTTAGTCTGTCTTAGTATGAGGCTCAAGTAGCTGCAAAAACTGTGATAAAAATGGACTTGAGCTTCACAGCAGACAGTGTGGAGTGCAAGTGTGGCACAGAAACATGGATTTGGGAGTGAGTCGCATGTAGCCCTATAGTTAATTGTCTTGCTTTTGCAATTCAGTTGCATAATTTCGGGCTGATTGCTACTGCCTAAAGTGGTAAGAAGTCATTTATAATATTATAAAGTTGCATGTATTAGAGCCTCAATAAATTATAACAATGGGCATTTATTATCAAAATTATAATAAAAGTGATCATCTTGAGAATGGCTGAATCATGAAGAAAATTTTGACTAGATACATAAATCAGAGACTGAAATCAGCGGAAAAAGAGAAAGATTGAAAAACTAAAATTAAGTAAAAGGAAACCCTTATCCATCAATATGCAAACAAAAAGACCAAAGAGAAGGGAGATAATTGTTCATACGAATCCTGAGAACTAAATATCACATTATAAATAAGGAAATGGAGATTGTATTTAATAGCTAAACTGCTGTTTAAAAGAAATGTATTTTTCTCACTGTATCAAAGGCATGTTCATTTATCTGAGTCATTTTAAGAACTCTACAATTCCATGTGGCTGTCCCTGGAGAATCACACTGTATCACTGAGTTTTGCATTTTGTGAGGCTTAAATGAGAAAAACAGGCAGAGGCGCAAACATGCAAGAATTTTTGTAGTCTTGCCTATTTCTGTTTAGTGATTGAATCTACCTCAAAATTCTCCTGGCAGCTTCTTTTTCTACCTGATGCCTGGTTTAAGCAATTGTTTCCAAATCTTCTATGCCCTGCCAATAACTACCTGTTCTCTATGAACACATCTTTAAGTGAGCACCTTAGGAAAACCCACAGAGGTGGTAGTGAGCACAGTGATGCCTTCCCAGGAAGAGGATGTGAGCATTGGGGACTTGGGACCACTACTCCCCGTTTCATGCATACTGTAATTTAGTCTCAGAGATACTCCTCTTCCTCTAAGGAATTCGGCATCTATGTTTCTGTCCTTTGGTCTGCCTCATGTCTTTCATTACACCTTCCCAGTGTCAAAATGCTCAATGAAACAAATGAGGCTACTCATTCATGTGTCTTGCAAAAAGTTGTACCTTTGTCTAGTTGTGTTTCTCCCCTCACTTTCTTAATGAAAATCTATAGATGGCTCAAGTCTCACATGAACTTACTTTGTTTTCTGAAGCTAACACCATCCCTGCTGAATCTCACCCTTACTCCTATCAGTCCTGCGTTTGTGTCACTGTGTCTTCCTTGCCCCTCTCAGCTCCATCTTTTCCCTTTTTCTCTTCAGTGCATTTTCACTTTGTCCTAATCCACACCATCCACTGTACAATCACCATAATTTCTGCCAAAGGTTTTCTGACATCTCATGACACTTTTGAAAAGAATCAAGGGGAAATCAGTTCAATAACGTGCTGCTAGTCTTCCTGACCTCTTAGGCAGTGGAACACAGGGTCTTAGCCTGCTGTTTCTCTCATCGTCTCTGCATTAGACACTTGGCTTACCACCTGTCCAAATCAGACCAAATTCTTGGTCTCGTGTTCACAAAAGAACAAATCCTCAATCTCTCAGCCTCACCATGAGTGCAGCTTAATTTCTGGGGTCTTGTCTTTGTTCACTCTATCCACCTGTTTCTCAGCCTTATTTATCACATCATGTCTGTCTAAGGAAAATGGAGCTTTTGTTAACTCAAGCTGCCAAGATCATAAAAATAAAGTTGTAATATGAATAGGATGGAGAGAGAGAGGGAGGAATATCAGTTTTAAACAATCAAAGTACACCTGAGTTACTCCGGGACTCAGAGAAAGTCACTTGGCAAGTCTTGTAGAGGGTTAGTGCTCCCAGGTATACTCACCTTACCTGAACAAGCACCTTGTCCTTGATAGCATCCCATTTAGAGAGCTAGACTGAATCTCGAGCACTGCATTATCATCAATCTTCTCTTAGCAAGAATGAATTACTCCCCTCCATTAATGGAACACCTTGTGAAAGATTTTTCACAAATCCACTTTAGTGCCCCATCTTTCATTACCACTAGATATAACTGAAACCAGTTAGTTCAAAAACTTCATGATGGGTTTTATGCTGTCCCAGGCACCTAAATTTTTACAAAGTCCCCAGGTACAGATGCTTCTAGAGTATGATAATGCTGTGGCTCATAAACTGGCTGCTAGTTAAAATGTTCTTATTTTATGGTGAAAATTCAAGCAGTACCCACACTACTTCACTTTACTCCAAGTATGTTCAACTTAAATTGTAAGTTGGACTGAATGAAACAAACAAGCAGAAAATCAGCTACATCCAGAAATGACACATTCAGTTTGCTGTACCTTGAACTTCCCCTTACACATCTGCATTTAAGAATTCAACTTTCTCCATAATGTTCTTGTGTGAATTGAAACACTTTCAAGGATAAACATTACATGTATATTGGTTTCCCTTGCTGCAAGAATCATGTTGTGTGTTGTAAGCACAGTATGAGTTTCTTAGAGTAGACACACTAGTTCATAGTTAGGATCATAGGTTATTTTTAAGGTTCTCAGTCTGTCTAGTTCATTGCAAGAAAAAAATGGAGTATGATAGAAATTAGCCAAGTTGCATAGTTTGAGTTCTTCTGGGATTAGTATATGTTGGAAGGTATGATTGACATCCATACTGTTTTGCTATGGTCCTAAAGAAATGCAGAGATCTTAAAGCAAGACCATCCCATTGTCCAAGTCCAGGATATGTCATGAAATATTCACTATGCAGGCCACCTTAGTAGTTGTGCTTTGGCCACCTCATATGCCAGTGGTTCCAGCCCTGCCTATGGTTACTATATAATGTGTGGGTGTGATAACTTATGCTGGCTCAGTTCTGATTTACCTTTGAAGATAAAGCAAGTAACCATGGAAGAATTCCATTAGTAAGTCTTGATGTTAAGCATATGCATATGAAATGCCTACATCATGCTAAGAAGTAAACATGGAAAAGTCTCCTGGAACAGCCTTCCACGCAGAAACTCCAAAGCAGAAGTCTTTGTTCCTCTAATGAGTAACTGGAACAGCAATAGCAGAAAGATGGCAGAGCCTGGACTGTCATGAAGTTGTGTAGGCAAATGTGAGATTCCAGAGTCAGATGAAAAATGGTGTAATGTCACTTCCATTTTCACAAGATGACTCAAATTGCTGTTTAAAGAACATCCTGTATAGGACGTGTAGATTATTGCTGTAATCCAGGGTAAGATATTGCTTTCAGACAGGGTGGTGCTGAAAGGGGTCAGAAATTCTGGATATGCTTCAATAACTTGATTTCCATTTTACCAGAGGGCCTATTTCAGTATGAATTCAATATTCTAGCTTTTACTTTATCAATAAGATTTGCATTTACCTTAAAGTGTTTATTACAGATACGTATGAATTAATTTTCCTACAGATTGTTACATCCGTTACAGATTGTTTTTGCTCTTTAGATACATTGTAGTTTTTGTTAGAAAATACATGATAATTACTATAAAACAATTCTCATCAATTCTCATATTAATATATTAATACAGAGCAGATTCAGTGCAGCTTATGCAGTTGTAAAACTATAATGACATATCCTGTCCTCTCTCCCTCCCTTCCTTCTTTCCTCAATTTTTGATTTAACATTTTTATAAAGATTGATTGATTGATTTTTTTTGGATGCCAGAGTTAGAAAGGAGGAAAAGAAGAGTATAGCACTTCCTTCTATTGTCCACTTCCCAAATGATTACAAGGTGCAGGGTTGGGCCAGGGCAAAGCCGAGAGCTTCATTTGGGTCTCTACATGGTTGCAGGGTTAGCAGGTGTCTCAGTCTGAATTGGAACATCTAGAATTCAACACGATACCTGTGTGGGATGCTGGAGTCACAGACAGTGGTTTAGCCTGATATACAACAAAACAGCCCAAGATAGCATATTTTAAATTTACATTATTATTTAATTTCAAATAAGAGTGACAGAGAGAGAGAGAGAGAGAAATCCCAGCCAAGGGTTCATTCCCCTAGGTGGCCATGGGTTGAGTCTGGAACAGGCTGAAGCCAGGAACTCCTTCAAGCTCTCCTATACAGGTGGCAGGGATCAAGCACTTGAGCTATCTTCGGCTGCTTTCTTTAGGAGGGTTAGCAGGTAGATGAACTTACCAGTGAAGCAAATGAGTCTTGACCTGGCAACCTAGTATGTTATTGTTGGCATTATAGGCGATGAATCAATCCATTGTACCACAGTGGCAGTCTGTAGATACATTGATCATAAGAGTAACATTTTTGGCCTGGTGCGGTAGCCTAGTGGCTAAAGACTTCACTGTGCATGTACTGGAATCCCATATGGGCACTAGTTCTAATCCTGGTGGCCCCATTTCCCATTCAGCTCCCTGTCTGTGGCTTAGGAAAGCAGTTGAGGATGACCCAAAGCTTTGGGATCCTGCACAGTGTGGGAGACCAGGAAGAAGTTTCTGGCTCCTGGCTTCAGATCGGCTCAGCTTCATCTGTTGCGGCCAGTTGGGTTTGTGAAGCAATGGACGGAAGATCTTTCTCTCTGTTTCTCCTCCTCTCTTTATATCTGACTTTCCAATAAAAACAAATAAATCTTTTTTTAAAAAATGAACTTTTAAAAGTATTTTTAGTAAGCAGTGACAGTCTCAACTAATCTGGGGAGCGTATATTTACAAATGCTAGAATAGTATTTGGGCTTATGGCTTAAGGCCAGCTTATATCTTTATGGATTTATGCTATATAGATAGCTTTTTAAGTCAAGACATTAATGAGGGGTTGATCTTCACAAGCTTGTCATATTAATGTTGTTGAAATTTACTGGGTGGCTTATAGAACTTGGGGGGTGATAGGATTGTTCAGTAAAAAAAGCATATAACTGCAGCTGAAGTCAGTGGTCACTCAAATAGCAATCAATTGCTTTTCCTTTTTACAGTTCAGGAGAAAATCAGGGGGTCCCATACTACTTCTTATCTCAAGAGAAGGCTTTGTCTTTTAAAATCATCCATTTCTCCCGATTTAAATGACTTCTGGTTTTCCTTTATAATTTCTCAATAACTTTTCCTTGTTTTCAATCCTTTGATTTGAGACAGTTATGAAAGATGATGATAATTAACTTGCAAAAGACAAATTACAAACCAAAGAGGTAGTGCGGAAGCAATGATGTGCACATGAGAACAAAATGTATTTTAATTAACATTTTTGTGGTTTCTTAATTTGCTGTTCTAGTCCATTATCGAAGACAAAGTATGAGTTTGTCACTGGAAATGAGTGAGGATGATTTCTCAGAAATTTATTCTTTCATGTGAAGGACAAAATGCTTACTTCTTGTTTTAAGAGTATTCAAAGAGTAAACTTTGGTTCACTGAGTGCATCCTATTCATAACGATGCATCTTTCTATCTGTACTTAGAGAAGAGTACTTCAGAAAGTTCAGGGGAAGATGCAGTTAAAACATAAGGCTATTTTGGTATAAAATGTTTCATATTTTTACTAGATTATTTTGAAGACTTTGAAGGAATAGGTTGATTCCCTCAATGGCCACAATGGCCAGACCTGAGCTGTTGTAAAGCCAGGAGCCTCTTCTTGGTCTCCCATATAAGTCCAGGGTTCAAGGACCTGAACCATTCTGTCCATAAGCAGGGAGCTTGGATCAGAAGTGGAGCAGCCAGGACATGGACCAGACCCATATGGGATGCAGGTGCTACAGACAGAGGATGAGCTTGCCAAGCCACCCCACTAACCTCAAGATCTCTATTTTTTAAATCAAGGTATACTTTTTATTTTGCATCACCTGTTTGAACTTGTTATGGAAGTATAATCCATTATATTCTGTAATATAGGGAATGGCATGCTACATGCTGGTGGTTACTATCAGGGCTCGATTTTATTACCTAAGCTTCTCTCAGATGTAATGTTTCCAGACTATTGGTAAAAAAAGAAAAGAAAAAGAAAAAAAGTTTTCCTATAAGTCACTTATACTGAAAGTTGATTATAAGAATAGCCCTACCAACCTCACCTGAGAGCTTGTTAAAATTACATAGATCAGACTCTATCCCACGTCTTTTGAATCTTCCTTTCTGGAAAGATAGCCTTGATCAAATCCTCCAGGTGCTTCTGATATATACAGAAGCTAGAGAGACTAAGGACATGGTCCCTCTTCAGCTCTTCCGGCATCCGTTATCAAAGATGGACTCCCAGAAGTGCCTCCTCCTTGTTTTCCCTCTTTCCTTTGGGCATCCTGACTCCTTCTTATAGCACTTGTGTCCCTGAACTCCAATAACTGCTTTCAGTCCATAAACTTTTGAGATTTCTCTCAATCTAGTTAGGACTAGCAGTGTAAGTCATTAATAGTTAGTGGCGCCTGTGTCTTGGTTGCTAGTATTGACCACTTTTCCTAGCAGTGATTAAGTAGCTTCAGTTCAAATGAAATTCTCAACTATTGAAGATGTGTGCCATACAGTCCAATGTGATGCTGCATGTACTCTTACTCCAACACAGTTAATGCCATTCCCCTTCATTCTTTTAGTACATGCTCTGCTTCAAAGTGAACTATTTATATTAAGTATAAATCATCAGCAATCCCAACAGTACTAACATTTTCTAAGGAAGAGTCAATGAGAAGAAAATGCTTAAGGCATAAGCAAATGCAATGACTATTACAGATACCCAAGACAGAACTGGAATCGAGCTGGGATATCTCAGAGGCAAAAAACCTTACATGTTAGGTTTCCATGCAAGTAGGGAGGTAAAGCAATAGGTCACCTATGGAAGCATGGGGCCTTCAAAGAGGCTGTGGTCTGGTGCAACCAAAACCAAATAAGGAGAGAGTGATTTGATGTAAAGTCCTCAAGAAAGGTTAAAGGGAGATTTTATTAATGATTCTTGCCAATAAACTAGAATGTTAGATTTGAAAAAATTATAAGTATTTCTTTTTTCCTCTATTTTCTGTTGGTTCTGTGTAGTTGAAATGTTGATGGGTCTATTTTCTGTTAATTCTGTGCTATATTTTAAACAAATGCTGATTGTGTAATTTGACAGAATAATTTACTTTCAATTTCAGTTCTGATATTCAAATTCAGTTAAGAAAACAAATGATTTATACTTTGTAGTATTTGATGCTTATATCATATTAGAACACCAGTGCTGGCATACTGAGATATAAGGCTGTCATGAACAGTGAGGGGAATTATGCAAATATCTAATTATTGTACATTGTTATACTGATTATTAATATGATGAATGAATTCTGTTATGTTTATATAGGAATTTTTATGTCACCATTTATAATGCTGAACATGAATTTCTGAAGATTTTCCATTTTATAGGCCATTTGCACAGTGCATGCTACATGAGAAAGCTATCTTAAAACGGATGTTAAATTCTGATAACAGTTATGTATTTGGTTTCATATAATTAGTACTATTACTTTTGTTGTTGAACATTAAAGATGAAAGGCTTTGTTGTGAATATTGCTTGTGTATTGGTCCCTTATGTCATTGAATATTATCATCTTCATCATATAGATAACTTACCTCTGTCATTCTTTGTGAAATAATACAATAGGTATCATTTACTTTCAAATTTATATCCGTTTCCCTTATACAGTTTAAAGTAATGAATTTTAAGAAAATTTCCTTCAATATTCAATTAATTGTTACAATTTCCTATCAGTATACTCTAAATTTGAATGAAATACTGCCTGGAGTGATAAAAGGATAGTTATTTCCTACATTTTCCTGTTTAAAATATAAGTAATTGATATATGAATGTAATTTCTTACTTAAATATTGTATTTAAAAAGCAAATAGCATTTACTATTAATGTTTTAATTAATGAAGTTTATACTAAACATAACTAACCCAAGGATGAGTTTAACCTGATGTCCGTTATTGATGAGTTTGTGATTAATGTCCATTATTGCTATTTTCCCACTATTCCATGTATTATCTAATTCTTAACATCCCATTTCTTGTAACAAATAATATTTATTTGTAAAGAAAAATTGTTTTGGTTTGGCACTGTGGCACAGTGTATTAAGCCACTTTGTCCAGCACCAACATCCCATATGGGCACCAAATTGACCAGCTTCTCCACTAATGATCAGGCTCCCTGTGGATGTGCCTGGGAAAGCAACAGAATGTGGCCCAAGTGCTTGGGCCCCTGCACGCACCTGGGAGACTGGATGAAGCTCCAGGCTTTAGCCTGGCCCAGCCTCACTTTTGCAGCCAAATATGGAGTGAACCAGTGGATGAAAGATCTCTCACCCTCAGTTTCTTGGGGAGACTATCTCTGGCTGAAGGTAGAGCTGGCAGAATATCATCCCAGTCAATTAAAAGCCCCAACATAACATCAACAACAATTTACAACATTATGGAATTAATTGACGTGGTATTGAGTAACAAATATATTTTAAAAAATGCAAGTTCTTAACCACATCCTGTGACCACTTCATTGACATTTCAATTTTAGTTTATATACAGGACTGGCTGCTATACACCTTAAAATGGCTATAGGGTACTATTCAGCTGTCTAGTGTCTATTTTCACTTTAGTATTTAGCTGTTTATAGTGTTGAAGCATAATTTTGCTGAACTTGGCAGACTTTAGGATAGTCTAAACTGGGTTGTAACTCTAACAAGGCATATGTCAACAGTTGAGGTGCAGACAAATATTTTATAGAAGTAACTACAGGATATCCAAATCAGTCCTAAAATTTCATCACTTAGTTTTTAAAAGTAAGCTTTATAATCTTGTCTATTTTTACTCAATAACTTTTACTTATCTATGTTTATAATTAGTTTAATCGAAGTCATGCCCAAGGTGTATTAGCACTCTGTGAAACATATTTCCCCTTTTATTTTTTTAAAAGTTGGTCTATAGTGGCTAAAAGTAATTTATAACATGTATTAGATAATGGGCTGTTCCCAACAGGCACAAGAGAGCATTAACTGACTTTTACAGTTTTTCCTATATCTGTGTACAACTCAGAACTTGAGAAATCATTCCTGTAACCATTTCAGTACTATGACGTTGTATAAGCAATCAGGAAACCCCAAACAGGAATTCAGACCACAGTTGAACAAACCTGGCAATTGCATAGATGGCCTAGGCATTTTCTTGTCAACTTTTGATTTAGTTTTACTTAAATACACTCATGACATAAATATTAACATTATTATTTTGCTGTTAATAAATCCCTAGCTATAAATAATTAACCTATTATTGCCAACTATTTGCAGCCTATGAGTTGGGCCCAAGTTTATGTTAGTTTCTTTTTTACAGTGTTCTTGGCATAGTGTTATGTAAGAATTCCTTAGAAAGCCATGTGGTTTCCACTGCAGCAATTATTTTTAAAAATTCATTTACTCACTTATTGAGGCAGATGGAGAGCTCCCACCCACTGAGTCATTCTCCAAATGGCAGCAACAGCTAGCACTGGATCAAGGCAAGTCCTGGAGACTTGAGTTTAAAGCAGATCTCCCCTCTGGGTGACAACTCAGCTACCTGAGCCATCACCTGCTGGCTCCCAGATTTCCCTTTAGCAGGAAGCTGGGGTGAAAAGCCAAGACTCCAACAAAGTTACTGCCCTGCTCTCAACATGCAATAACTCTGACCTTGCCAAACTGACCTCGAAGTACTCTTAACTATGTGAGCTTGGAGTAGGCATTGTGGCACAAAAGGTTAAGCCATATTTTGGACAGCTGCATCCATGTGGGAGTGCTGTTTCCAGTCCCAGCTACAACATACTTCTGATCCACCTTCCTAAGAAAGGAACTTGAACAGTAGCAGATGACTCTCAAGTTCTTGGGTTTCTGCCACCCACGTGGGGGGCCTGGGTGAATTTCCTGGCACTTGACTTTGGCTTGGGTCAGCTCAAGTGCTGCAGGCATTTAAGGTTTCATCAACAGACAAAAGACAAATTTCTTTCTCTTCCTCTGTCAGATAAGAAAGGATATAAAATAATATGAACTTATAAAATTAGTTCTGTTTTTATTATTGAATGTAAATAAGTTAATGCCACGTCTACCTTTACATTTTCTTTATGTAATGTATTTTTAGCCATAATAAAGTATATGAAGTGAATATACTTCAGTGTAGATATACATGATTTTATGCTTAGAAACACAAACTGTTCAGATTCATTCCTCTTACTTCCAGCTTGAATAGTCTCTAAAAAGCTTTGCTTTTAAGAAGATTTTGAAGCACTCAGTGGGAGCCTTCAGTTATCTTGCAATTAAAGGAAAAGCATATACAGTATAACTAATGAGCATGTTGTTAGCTCTTAACTTCACATCAACTTTTACCACCATCTTTACTTACACTAATAATAACTTTATTGCCTCATAATTAATGTGCTCTGAGTTGAATTCTGTTTGCTTTCCTTTTTTGCAGGGCAGTTTCTCCTGGAAGAAGCTCGCCTCATAGAAGCAGCTGAGATGGCAAAGAAAGCAGCGGAACTGGATAGCACGGAGTTTGATGTTGTCTTCAACGCTGCTCATATGCTCAGGTTGGTTGTTGTGGAAGTTGTTGATTTAATGTACCCTAAAAGACAGGGGCCTGGCTTTATGAAGGCAATTAATTTTACTGATTATCCTGTCCTACCAACACATTCCACATGCTTTCTTTGAACCATGCTTCTTAGCTATCTAAACATTAGCAAGAATGATTTTATTCGTTCTAGTTTGTTTAATAATGTCTAAGGCAAATGAGTTTTATTGAGATCTTCTCTTTTCTGCCCCTTTGAAATTGTTACAGAATTCACAAATCACATTTATTGACTCTAATGAAAAGCCTCCAGAGTTAAACATTATGCCAGTTAGTCAACAGCATTGCCATATTTTTGTTTTACATCAATCATATTGGATATGGCATGTAGATTTATTTTACTATATTGAATAGTGGAGAAGATTATGAAATACAAATATGCTTTAAGCCAGTGGCAATTCTCACAATGACCCTGTAATCAACCTTGTTGCTATATAATGATACAAAATGGTTTTTGAGATTCTAGTGCTGCTTTGAATATTTTCAGAAGTGTTTTTTTTTCCCCAAAAGCTGCATAAAACATGGCAATAAAATTATAAGAGACTGACATTGTGGTATAACAGGTTAAACCTTCACCTGCAGCACTGGCGTCCAATTTTGATTCTGGTTTGAGTCTCAGATGTTCCTCTTCCAATCCAGTGTGCTTCTAATACACCTGAGAAAGCATCTAAACATGGCCAAATCCTTGGACCCCTGCATCCATCTGGGAGACCTGGTTGAAGCTTTTGGCTCCTGGATTCAGCCTGGAGCAAGCAGGCCATTACTGCCTCTTTGGGAATGAGACAGCAGTGTCTCTCCCTTTCTTGCTTTCTGTAACTCTGTATTACCAAAGGAAAAAAAAGAAAGAAAGTAAGTAAGAAAGAAATGAATGAATGCTTTTTAAAAATTGTGTAGGGCCTAGCACAATGGTCCTGTGGCTAAATCCTTGCCTTGCAACTGCCGGGATTCCATATGGGTGCCAGTTCAAGCACAGGCTGCTCCACTTCCCATTTAACTCCCTGCTTGTAGCCTAGAAAAGCAGTAGAGTCCGGCCCAAAGCCTTGGGACCCTGTTCCTGCATGGGAGACCTGGAAGAAGCTCCTGGCTTCTGGCTTCAGATCTACTTTGCTCAGGTTGTTGGGGCCATGTGGGTAGTAAACCAACAGATGGAAGATCTTTCTCTCTGTATCTCCTTCTCTCTATAAATCTGCATCTCCAGTATAACTAACTAACAATATAAATAAATCTTTAAAATTTGTGTGAATATAAAAAAGTGTCTTAGGAAGTGGTGCTTTAGGATAAAGTTTGAGTTTATAAGAAATTCAAATGATGAAAAAATTGCTTAAAATCAGTTGTTCTGTTTACAGTATGTGTGCCCCATTACTCATGCTGTTAACTTGAATTTCACTCCAACACCCTGTTTTTGCTAACTGACATTCACATGGCTGTCTCAGTGCTTGGTGTCTAGGGATACATTTGTAATTATGTTGGAAAGAAAAATAATAAGAAAGTTAGTTCATACTTGGGTGACTCTGAGCTGAGAACTTTTAGAAAGAACAGGAGGAGCTATGTCTTTTCAAATTTCTATTTGAAGGGATGGAGTTGCACATGTAGGTGTAAGAAATAGTGCAGAGACATTTTCTGTGGGATTTACCAACTTTTCGCAGTGGTAATATCCGATGTAACTGAAGTGCATTGAACAACCCATGATATTGACATCGATCTAATCCACTGGCCATTGCTTCCCGTATTTACTAATACAAGTGTGTATGTGAGAATGAACCCTTTAAAAAATAATTCCTCTTCCATTTTCTTGTCTAATTTCTAGTGAAATGGCCAAAAAATGATCTACATGTATTAAAAAGAAAAACTACTAAGTGCAATTTTTGAGTTCTGTTTCAGTGAGACTAGATTGGCGTAAGTGAGAGCCTCAGGCCAGGTGTCTGTGGACAAATAATTTTTCGGGAAAGTGAAATTTGAGGAGTATCTAACACACCCAGTTCAGCTCTGATTAATACTTGGAGCTCTTCCTTTGTTGCATAAACACAAAACTCAAAATAGATTATTTATTCTGGCAATTCAGATAGCAAAACCAGTTGTACCTAGCAAGCTTTAAGGGACTTAGGCAAGGAAGATTAATGTTAAAAGCACAAGAGAAACATGCAACATGTACAAATTCCATATTGAAAATGATTCACAAGCTGTGTGGAAGGTAGTATAGATGTTGGTCAACAAATATGGCCCCTCACCTTTCCAAAGCACAGTGAGACTTACTTTCTAGCCTTCTTCGAATTTTAAGGTCTGCTGCATGGGTTTTATTTAGATCATTGCATATGAGTGAACCTGATGTATGGCACTCTTGAACCAATATGTAGGAATACAGTTTCTCTTTTATTGATTTGGGAATAGTGGAAACACAGACCCTGGAGTTACCAAGTGGAAATGAATGCCTTGAGTGAGACATCAGCTTCTTTTTCTTTATCCATGAAGTTTTACCAGTAGGCTTATCAGCACAATATCACCTATGTTATCCTAGCAGGATACAAAATTGTTGGAAAGGAAAACATACTACTACTAGCAGATGAATAGAATCTGTGTCTATTATTTTAATGAACACATTACACAATTTATGAACTAGTAGTTTAAATCAAAATTGTGGCTGTTTCCATGGAACTTAGCAGAAAGTATCGTGGGCATGAAAATGATTCCTGAAAAGCTGAAAGATTGGAGAATTCATTCAAAAATATGTGTAAATATGCCCATCATTATATTTACATGCTTGTATGAATATATGTGATGTGTATACCCTCATATATGCTTTATAATCATATAGCCTCTCTGTATTTTACATACAGAGTATATGTATATATACTCAACCACATAGTCCTCACTAGGGCTTAGCAATTACTAAAATCCAGGAAGTGATTGTGGTGTTGTGGTATAGTAGGTAAAATCAAAGCCTGCAAAGCTGGCATCCCAAATGGGCAGCAGTTTGTGGCCTAGCTGCTCCGCTTCTTATCCAGCTCTGTACTAATGGCCTGGAAAGGTGGCAAAAGACACTCCAACTGGTTGGGCCCCTACAATTCAAGTGAAAGACCTGGATATATTTCCTGGGCTTGGCTTAGCCCAGCCCTGGAAGTTGTGATATTCTAGGGAGTCAAAAAGCATATGGAAGGTCTGTCGATCTCATTTTTTCTCACTGTAACTCTCACCTTTAAATAAATGACTGAATTGTTTAAAAAAAAAAAATCTAACAACTGTACCATGCAAAAACAGCAAAGTGATGTCTCATTTCTTATAAGATTCCCCTGGATTACAGGTATCTCTCATTTTGCTAACTTTGAATTCAATCTCTTGAGGTTTCCTTTGAATTTGGGAGCTGAATCATGTGCAGGAAATTGAAAAATGAAGGAAGGGGTCTGCCTTGCTTGGGAAAGTGGGACCTGCGTTGTGGCTAATTGCCAGATGTATTTACAAGGGAAGATGATCACAGATGTGGAGAGATCTCACAATGAGCGTTGACAACACACGGAGACATTTTTACTACTTCAAATAAGATGAAAAGCACTAGACACTTCCAGATGAGAGCACTTAAAAAATAAGTAAGATTGGATGTTATCAAAAGAAAGCATCAAAGGAGTTTAAAATGCTAGAACTCAGTGGAGTTGTGTCTATTGAGTTGGGAGAGGAAGCTATTGAATCAATTATTCTGTTAGAAACATTTTATGAGAATAGATTGCTGGGCATTTTTTTTTCAGTCTAGATCTGGAAACCAGGCAAAGCATGAATATATTTGATTCCTGAGCTGAAGTCTAGAGGTACTAAAATCCCTCTACCTGACTTATACCATTCATAGCTTCTGGTGAGGTTTTTATTGTTGTTATTATGTAATTCACCAACTGATTAACCAGAATCTTGTATTTGTTTGTTCATCTATCTGCTTATCGTAGTTTCATGATTTTAAAGTTATTTCAGATGCAAAGCAAGATAGAGAAATCTCCCACACAGGACTCCTAGCCCTGAAACGTTCCCAATAGCCAGGACTGATACTCAGGCCAATCCATTAGCTCATTCCAAGTCACCCTCATGGACAGTAGCAACTCAGTTTCTTGGGCCACCACTGTCTCCAAGGATCTACATGCTCAATAAACTAAATAAACTGGTGCCAAAAATTAAGATATAATACTCTGATAAGGATGCAGGTGTTAAAACTGCTGGGCTGAACAACTGTCCCATATTTTGTGCAGATTGCGTGTCTGCAGAATAAAATGTAGTATTCCCATGTTACAGGTGAAAATATTGAGACTCAGTCAGTTGCCTGTCACAGTGAAGCTGTGATTTAAGGGTAAAACAATGCTTGTTTTTGCTGTTTCACATTGGCTTCCTAATGTTCTTGCAACTGGTGAGAAAGAACCCATGATTCTTGAATAGAGTTATGATGGAGAAAGGATTTATAGCAAAAATGGGGAATGAACTATCTAAATTCTAAGTAATGAGACCCCTTTCAATGTTAAAATACAGGTAAAGTTATGGCAAAATTTAAACATAGATTCTTCATTATCGGAGAGACATTTCAAAGGCTGTACAGATTTTTGAAAATCAGAGTGAATCATTATCTTTTCATTTCTGTGCTTAAATAACAAAATATGGAAGTGTACATACATACATATATATATATATGATTTAGAGATAATATCTGCTTTATAAATTCTCCTAAAAGTGACATAGAATTTAAATGCACACCTGACAAAGCACTTAGCTATCCTCAAGCCGCTCTAGACTATATGCTTGCTTCTTTAACACTTCCAAGACTACCAAAAAAATCACTCCAACATCACTGACATTTTTGATCATACATTACATATTACTGCCAACTGTTGGCAAAGAAAGGCTAATTCCAGCTATCTCCTAGTTAGTTCTAACGTTTTAAAGCAAAGGATAGTGTCAGATGAATTTAAAAGTGGGCCTCTCCCAACTCAGGGCCTCTGAGATGTCAACATGCTTATGAATCCTGCGCCACTCGTTAAATGCATCCTCTAGAGGCTGGGTAAGCTGTCACCTTCCGTGCCAAAAGACCAGGTGGAAGAGCCTGCTTTGGTGTGAATTGCTGTACTTCCAAGCCAGCTCGTTAAGACTCCTGAGAAAGCAACAGAGGAGAGCCTGCATCCCTGGGACCCTGTCACCCATGTGGCAGACCCAAATGTAGTTCATGGCTCTTGGCTTCTGCCTGGATCAGCCCTGGCTCTTTCTGCCATTTGGGGAGTGAACCAGTTCTCCCCCCTTACCACTGTCATGTAACTCTGCTATTCAGGCAAATATGCATCTTTTTTTTTAAGTCAACATTCCTTGGTTTCTTTTTTGCTACATTTCTTTATTACCTTTCTATCCTCTATTAGAATAGGGACAGAGAAGTACAAATCAAAAAACCCACACTGAATGTTGACAGAAATGTTTGATAAGGATTAATGGTCATGAACAAATAATTGTGGGAGTTTCAATGGAAGATTATTTATGTTCCATCGTTTTTATACATGAGTGACTCTGGTTTTGCTATTTTATAGATTTTCCATACATTTTATGTCCTCATTTATTTCATTCCTACGACTATTCCAGCTTGCCACATATCAACTAGAATTAAAGTTTAGTGCTGCTTTGAGTAACTTCAAGTTGAGCATCATGTTAACTGTTGGCAAGAATCCATGAAAACTCAGCTACTGTTTCATTCTACGTTTTTGCTACATAAGCCAGTACTCTCTCTAGTGAAAAAAAATTATTGAAAATAATGACTAAGTCATTGATAAAATATTATTATTCTAATGAATGGGCTAAAATTGATGTTTTACAGCTGCTAATAGTTGCAGGTAACAGGACACTTTTAATACGACCAGAGTGGCTTTTATATTTTAAAGAAACCAAATTTAATAGTCTAACAAATATAACAAGAACTGTATTAAAATATAGGTAATTGTCATTATTTTAATTCAGTGGCCTTTAAATGTTTCATAAATATTGTGATTTCATAATAAAATTGCTCCCCAAATTGCTTTTATATATCTTATCCTATAAGATCATTAGTCCAAACTCAGCACAGTAACCCCTAAATTCTTCAATTTGCACGCACCAGAATCCCACATGGGCATTGATTGTAATCCTGGCAGCTCCGGCTTCACATCCAGCTCCCTGCTTGTGACCTGGGAAAGCATTGGAGAATAGCCCAAAGCCTTGGGACCCTGCATCCACGTGGGAGACTGGAAAGAGGCTCTGGTCTCACGGCTTTGGGTTGGGTCAGCTCTTTCCATTGTGGCTATTTGGGGAGTGAATCATCAAATGGAAGATCTTCATCTCTGTCTCTCCTCCTCTCTGTAAATCTGCCTTTCCAAAAAAAAAAAATCTTTAAAAAAACAATGCTCATCTTTCTACATCCCTCCTTAACAGACATGCAGACGTGGTTTTCTGCATGTGTTGAGGTCACACAACACAGAAACATACTGTTAAAAAAAAAAAAAGATCATTAGGCTACAAGCTTGTGTTCCAAAATAGTTTTCTCTTAGCAATTAACACCAGAGATAGGAATTAGAGATATGAAACATATATATTTTTGATTGGTTTAAATTTTGTTTTCTCATGTAAAAAAAAAAAACCTAGAATTCTGCCATACACAAATGATGAAGTTTGTTGACATTAATTTTGGGGAGCTCTTTTTTCTGAGTCTACATTTTCATTAATAGCAGAAAAATAAAATCTAAAAAACTCTAAAGCATATTCTACCCAATCCAGGCATGCTTTGGGAATTCACGGTTTATTACATAGCCTAGTTCCCAAATACCATCTGTTCTGTTTCTAGTTTTTTAGCCTTTCCTGAGAATTAGCTGCTGGAGTTAGTGTAAAAGATACAATCAACCTCATGAGATGGATGGTTCATGAGAAAGGAAGCCTCCATCTACCTCTCTAGTTGATGTAGTTTATTGGTGTGATCATTTAATCTTTATTCTCTAGATATGTGTCATACCATACCCACATTTTGGGTGTTAGTGATGTGTCTTTCTCACTATCTCATTTGTGGCTTCGTAAGCTGTCTCTTCATCTAGTCTGTGAAAGAGATTTCTTCCATAGCCAACTGCTGTTACTCTTTAGTAACCTTCTGAATCATCCACTTAGACCCATGGAAACTTAGGTGTCCCCTCAATATCCAATGCAAATCTCCTAAAAAAAGAAAAAGAAAAACCTGCCATGGGCTATTGTTTTTCTTATCTTTAAAAGTAGTTATTAAATTTAAGCTTCGTAGTATAGATTTTAACCGGTAAAAACTGGTAAATGAAAATAATCAACACTTGGGTAGAAGATTTGTAAATTTTCTGCCACAGAAAGGAGAAGGTAAAAGTAGAAAGGATATAAATATGCTGAAAAAGCACCTCTATCCTTGCTTTAAACAGATATATTCTAGAAGTCTTGGGAATGTGAGTCCTTTAATTAGTCTTCAGCAGTCTCATGGGAGGGGTTCCTGACAACATTAAGTAATTTCCCTACACATGTTGCAAAATATTACCAATTTCTACACATTTCAAACATTTGCTGATTATTCTGTCTTTTATGCGGTTAAGGTGTGCGGATCATTTAGGAGGTCTTTCATGAGTTTTAGTGAGACAAAGATAGAAATGAGCATACGTTCTGTGGGCAGAGCTGATACACTGTTCTCTTTCATTGCTGCCATAAGTACCTGCTGATTAGTAGTCAATAAACACTATTTCATATTAGAAACAAAACCCTAGGGTGAAGATTTTTACACTTATATGACAAGTGTAATAAATTCTAAGAGCTTTCTTTCCATTTTCATTAGATCATCAATTCTAAGTGTTTCAGAAATTAAATCTCCTGAACTAGACACCTCTTTGGGGAATTAGACCACTAAAGGATATGAAGACTTTAAATAATTAATAACCATTTTGGTAGAAAAATCCATTAAAGTTGAGTTGACTATTATTTTAAATGCATTTCATTTAATGGGACCCCGTTTCTTTTTTGATCTTTATCTAACTCATAAGATGAATGATCATAAAGATGAATATTAATGGTAACAATACTTTCCATGTTGGACATCTATTGGTTGATCTTTCTTCAAAGTAAGTTACGTCTTTGTAGTATTATGTTACTCTAATTTCCTACCTCTGGGCCTTTTATTTTTCTCTGGAGAAAACCCTTCCAGGGCATGACCTAATGAATTGTGGTTCAGATTTCTAAAGGACTCCGAACCAAAGTGATTCTGTCGTTTAGTGGAAGGGAACCTTCATTAAACACTCCAGTGAGGGAATTTTTACTGTTTCATACCAGACTAAAGTACTTTTCTTGACATATTAAAATCGAACTTTAACATTTATGAGAATATAAATGGCAACAGCACATTGTAACCTATCAGTGGTCCAGCAGAGCCTTAGGTAGAAGTTTTTATGTTTTTTGTAACCTCCGTTAAAACTAACTATATTTCTGATTATTTTTTCTTAAAAATTAGAAAGCTGTGCCTTGCTGTCTGAACAAATGCTATCTGCAGTCGTTCCTATATGATTGTGTGGGGTTTGTCTTCATGGTTTTTATTTACTTGACCAAAGTACAACAGCTCTGTAATCTGTAGCTCTCTCTTTTTTTAAAACAAAAATCTGATTGTGATTTTTTTTTCTAATTGAGAAAATGGAATGTTTTCCTCTTTATTGGTGACCTCTGCACCATCTTGTCTCAAAATCTTCTTGGCACTACAGCTTCGAGAAAACAGGACTTAATTTTAAGTGCAAGTCCTGTGGCCATTGACCACTCATATCAGAATCATGCTGAATATGTATCATCTGAAAGTGAATATAATGTTTTTCAGCAGCTGTTCTTCAGTGTTCAGATATGTTCACGAGGTTGGAACTGCTTAGAGCTTGTTCTCCTCTTTGAAAATCTTCTGAAGCAGCATGTGTTTCACAGGCTAACTGATGGACTGCCTCAGAACCCTGAGTCCTTCTGCTAACAGGTTGGCCCAGCCTAGGTCCTCACTGTGAATTGCAATAACAGGCCATGAATGAACTAATGTGTACAACTCAGTAAGCATCTTACTTATATAAATCAGTGGTACCTCTAATGGAGCTTGGCTGTCAGCAGGCCAGCTGTTTGAAGGCTATGGAAACTACAGAATAGATGCAAGGCTGGAAAAGTTGAATTGGCACAGGAAACAAGGTAGCTCCAATAATGAAGTACTGAAATAAACCATAGCAAGTGTTTACAGGAAGAATAATAACCAGGTTACAGCCCCATTAGTTGTACCATGTGAAAGAATTCTGGTCATTCTTTCAACTTTGTGTCACTGTGTCAGAACAGCTTATCCATTTAGCTGAGGTCAGATCCTGCGTCCAACATGGTGGCCAGTAACCAGCAAAAAGTGATCTATTTTATTTTGTTTCATTTTTTTATTGGATACACATTTTTAAAAATTCTCTTCAAATAATAAAAAAAGAATTTCTAGGCAAAAAATTTGAGATCCTGAAAATACTTACCATTGTCATAAAACAAAGCTAATACTGAGTTCTGACAATCTGTAAAATGAAATTAAACTTTATGTCATCTGCTAAAGCTAAGACTCCAAGCTTCATGTAGTAATACCTGGATTAGCTTTGCGAAGGACAATAATTTCTCTAATTCATAATGTGTAAGTGAAGAATAACATTTCCTGCATAGTAATATGTTGAGGTGCTATTTATACTGACTTAGGCATAATAACAAAATTTATTACAACACTCTTCTGCTTGTCTAACTTATTGGACTGGTGGTGTCTGTAATTGTATTTAACTAATATTACCTTGCTACAGGATCCTTGTTTATTAGCCCCAAAAAAACTGATACAGTTTTGTTTTGTTTTGCTTACAGACAGGCTAGCCTCAATGAAGCAGCTGAGAAGTACTACGATCTGGCAGCCAGACTGAGGCCTAACGTAAGTACTTTCCTGCTGAGAAGTGCCACTCAGAGACATATGATGGTTGCATGATACTAGGTTCTTTCCTGATTTCTGTTTCTGCTTACACACTAGCTGGCTAATTTAATGATGAAATCCATCAGTCTCAATCATCTTTTGGAGGTAAAAAGAATGCTGCTTTTAGCATATGCAAAACACAATACATTTTTATCATTTCATTGCAGATGTTAGTAGTGTTTTATATCTTCCATTTATTATTTTATGATACTTTTTTAAAGATTTACTTTGATTGGAAAGTCAGATATACAGAGAGAAGGAAAGACAGACAGGAAGATCTTCCTTCTGCTGGTTCACTCCCCAAGTGGCCGCAAAGGAAGGAGCTGAGCCAGTCCAAGCCAGGAGCCAGGAACTTCTTCCTGGTCTCTCACATGGGTGCAGGGTCCCAAGGCTTTGGGCCATCCTCAACTGCTTTCCCAGGCCACAAGCAGGGAGCTGGATGGGAAGTTGGGCAGCCAGGATTAAAACCAGCATCCATGCATGATCCCAACATGCGCAAGGTGAGGACTTTAGCTCCTAGGGTACTGCACCAGGCCCTGTTTTATGATACTTTTTAAAAATGAATTGCTTTACAGTTTCTTAGCTTTGACATTAAATGTCTATTATTTTTTATTCCCACATACAAATCCTGAGCTGTATACCTCCATCCTGCAAAATCTCTATTTCTAATAACTATAATTTTCAAGTTTATCAAGAACATTTTCATTCTAGTTTTCTCTGGATTAATCCAAATTCCGTAAAATAAGATGGGTATAAATTAGATCATTACTATGGAAATAGGATAGCTGTTATGAGAAAATAAGAACTTAACAACTAATTTCGTCTTGGTCTCGTAGGCACATTTTAGTCACAGTATATCCGTAACTCCAGCACATTGCTTTTATTTCTATTCATTCTTCATTGTGACACTAAATCCTGCTATGCTTTCTAGATCATGCAGTGAGAAATGCAGTTTTGAAACAATAGTGAATGAGCACATACAATGTGAGTACAAAGGATGGGTTGAGATAGGAGATCAGAGGATGAGGTGAGTCTTAATTTTCCACAGTGATTCATTCATTGGACAAGCACGCGACAGGATATTGACATTTATTACCTTCAAATATCACACACTATAGCTTAGTAGACTGAAAATAGTTAACTAATTGAAATAGGGAATGGCAGTTCCTATGCAAAGTTATATACAGCCCTGTGCGAGAACAGAAGAGAGGATTAATGCTCCCAGAGAGAAAGCTACGTGGAAAGTGTCTTTATATTCCCAGGGTGATTGAGCCATGAATAATCTAAGGACAGCATCTACAATGTCCCCAGGTTCTTTTTTAAGAGACAAAAAGCAGGATGTTTTCTTTACTCCTCACAGAGTTCATGGTTGAGACATGTGTGACCAAAAGACAGTTTAACAACAATGAAAAGGAAGCATGCATATTTTTTAAATTATAATTTTACATGATGTAAGAACCTTCAGAAATGAAGGCCCAAAGAACTGCACTGTACTTTTATGGACCATTGGGCGGCAGTATGACTGAAGCAAACAGGTCATCAAGCAGTGGTAGTAGATTGAAGTAAACTTAACAAGGCCTGTTGGTGGAGAGTCTTCTCCATGTTCTGTGTCTTCAGGGACAAGGATTTTACTGACGTCCTTGTGACCTACTGCAAGGCTGAAAGGAGCGGAAAAAGTCAAAGAAAAGCCTTCTTGTTTCTACAGTTTTCTCAATTGGCTTCAGCTTAAAATGCTCAGGATGCCACAGTAACATATTTTGAGATGACCATTTTCAAGCCCATTATATTAATTACAAGATATTTCAGGAAGTGATGAGTTGTCTGCAGCAGAAGAAAATAACTTAATAACCACAATGGGAAGAGTAATGACTGTTAAGATTCACATGGCATTTATTACATGCCAAGGACTGTACTGGATGCTTTATCTGAATCCCCTCATTCATTTCTCACAACAGCCCACAGATAACTGCTGATGGTCAGCAAAGTTAGTAACTCACTCAGCATTATAACTAAGTGGAATACATATCATCTAAGCCACTGTGCACATAAAAGAAAGGTTGATGTGGAAAAGAGAAAAAGAAATCGTATTTTATAGAAAAGATCTGGGAAGCCAAGACAATAACCATCCTTCCAGTTAGTTATTCTGTGAATGGTTATTGAGAACCAGATATGACTTAAACACTGGATGTTTAACTAGAGAAGGCTGCTCAGAAGTTCTTGCTTATGCAGAAAAAGAATTTAGATGGGAGACACAGTAGTGGTAGGCAAAGTAACACAATGTAGGAAAAATGACCTGGTAGACCATGGGCGTCTTCAGGCAGCACTCAGGACCATGTCTGTTTTAGACTAGTAATGAGGAGAGCGCATGTGACAGATCAAATGAGCATCCCAGCAAAGGACTGAAAACCTGATCTATATTCCAACTGGAGTTTTTATGGTTATAAGTGTGTCCCGCCCCTCTCGAATTCCTTCCCCTCCTCCCTCTTCTGGGAGTTGCTATTGGAGGGCTGTCTGAGTGTCGGGGTTCTGAAAATCCTCTCAGGACCTCACCAGAACAGTGTTTTAGGAAATGACCCCATTGGAGTAGGGTTAGAGAGATTCCCCTAAAACTGCCCTCCCCTGCCCCCAGGAGAAAGGCTGGAACCCACCAAGCAAGAATAATGAACAAGGACATTACATTAGGAATGCAACCGCGAGTCTGGCCTGTACTTGCATTTCTCCTCTTTCCACCACACAGAATTTCCATTTACTTTAGTAATTCCCATCTTCCTGAGCCCCTTTTACATACACAGGCTAACGTCAACCTAGCTACCTTAACGGATGTACACAACATTGAACAAAATAGGAAAGACCATCTGCTTAGGAGTTCACAGTCTAGTTAGGGACAACGGAGCTGAAGTGAATGACTCTCCACGTTACCAGTGATGAGTGCCTCAGAGCATCCACTGTCCTGTGCAGGAGACACAGCTTTGTAAATACCTGACTTAGACACCCTGGCGCAAGATTTCTAAGAAAATGGCTCAATGTGGAGAATCAAAGTTACTATTATATCTGTAGTGAAGGTAAGGAACTGGAATTTTTGTTTCTCTTTTTGTCCCTGTATATATTTTTTAGCAACGATTATATTCAAACTTCAGTGTGTAGCAGTCACTTGGGTGTCATTTCTCTTTCTGAATAAGCAAGACTTGATTTTTAAAAGCAAAATATAGTTATTTATTTGACGGTGACAGAGAGATGGAAGGAGAGAAAGATGAAGAGACAGAGAGAGAGAGAGAGAGAGAGATTCTATCAGCTGGTTCACACCCAACTGACCACAATCACAGCTGCTGGACTAGGCCAGTCAAGAGACAGAAACTCCATTCATGGTCTCCTACATAGGTGTTGAGTGCTAAGCACTTGAGCCATCCTCCACTGTTTTCTCAGCGTTAGCACAGAGGTGGGTAGTAAGTGGAGCAGGGTCTCCATCTAACCAGCACCCTTCTGTGAGATATCAGTGTTGCAGTGAGTGGTTTAACCCTCTGTGCCACCAATACAGGCCTCATCATTTGCTTTTCTTGACTATTTGTTCAGATAGTTTTCTTCAGTGCAGTAGTGATGGGGTAGTGATATGAAGGTTTTATGAGCTCACTTAACAGTCAAAACACATAAGGCTCCAAAAGAGTTCAGTCTTATTTTTAAGGTTATTTTAAATGATGAGCCAAGTCATAAAATCAATATTTAATCACTAACTCAAAGCCATTAATTCATAAATGTGTTACAGACTGCTTTTCAAAATGTATTTACTCAAGTGATACTTCCCTTATCTGGTGATAATAAATTATTTTTTAAGTTCATATAGAATACAAAATTCAAGCTTAGCTATGAGAAAAAGGTATTGCACTCGATAAGTCAACAGATATAATCATTTTGTAATACATTTTATGAATTGTGATTTGATTTTTTTGGTTCATAGTGTAGATAAGGAGTCACAAAGTCAAGAGTAATAAAATATGAACTGTGACAATAATCTGAGTTTCTCTTCCAAAATATAACATCCTATCTAGACAAATAGCTGATATAATAACTTTTTTTAGCAACAAGATATTTGATCTAAATTAAAACACCTATATAACATTTATCTAGCTACTTTTTCCTTTGTACATAAAACAGTTATTTTTTTCTAGGCTCGCTTGCTTGCCTGAGTGATTGATTGGCTTAAATTTGAAAGGCAGACAATGTGGAAAAGCAGAGAAAAAGTCTCCCAGCAAAACAGTACCGATTGCCTGCTAAGGCCAGGGCTACTAATCAGGCAGAAACAGGAAGCTTGGAACACAATCTGAATATCAAACACTGGCACTTGGAAATGGTACAGAGTTGCCTTGAGCACTAGACCAAGTACCTTTCCTTTTCTGTGGTTAGCTTACCACTTACCTCCTTATGTGAGAGCATATGCAGAGTATGCCCTGCAACCTGCCTGCACTACTGCTTACTACTATCATTATAATGTTGGTCATTAATGGGATTTGCTTCCTTAATCATGAATTACCTATTACATTTGTTCATTATAGTCCACATGGTCTGTCTTTTTTGTACAATATGCTTAATTTTTAATGTAATTGAAATTCAAATTTTTAATTATATTCTGAAGTATCTTATTAACGATTCCAGTGATTAAATGACAAAATAAAGATATGTAAGTTGGCAAATATAATACAAATTTAGGTCCTGGTATAAACTCTTCATTGGAGATGTTCAGTGCATTGCCTTTTATTGAAGTACACACAGCAAAATGTGTATCACCAAGGGCGCCATTATAAATTTTTTAATCTCATTTCATCTTAGAAGTGACTTTTCTAAAATTAAACCTTTCATTAATTTAAAAAACTAGTTATGTAATTGAAAGTCTGCTTCTCAGATAACTTTTTTTGTTGTTGTTGTTTTAGTTTTTCAAGTTTCATTTGTAAATTTTTTGGGTGTAAATTCACCATTCTGTAGAGATTGCTTTATAAAGACAGTTTTCTCTCCCACTTATGCACTTTAAAAAATGCTGAGTTTTCAGGACTAGAGGAAATATTCAAATAAAACTGCTTTGTTCTTCCTGTGGGATTTAAGCCAATTTGTGCATTAAGGATTAAAAAAAAATTTAATGTGAAGATTGGGAAATTTGCATGGTACAAAGTCAACTCCTTTGACTTGGCTTTTAGAACACTCCAGAGTCTGGAAAATGTTATTACCAATGATCAAGTCTATATATCTTGTATTTTTATTAATATTATTTTATTTTAAACATATCCTACCTATTTTTAATCAGATTCCAGATTTGTGCAAGTCTCTGCAATGTCATAGGATTCCAAAGCAATGAAAAATTACCTCTGCTCTTGAAAAACATGCACTTTAACGCTGAGAGGGAGTGGAGGGGGATTATGTGAATCACCATCCTTACTTATCAGGACAGTAACTAATGCTATCTCCTAAGTGTTTTGTGAAAGACATGAGCTGCATGTTAACCAGGTACACAGGAAGAAATCCTGTCAGCTGGATTGCTCTGAAGTGAATGAATCTGAGTGGGCAAGTTGAGAGAAGCTCAAAATGATAGAGTGTTGGTGGCTGAAAATTTTAGGGAGAGGAGAGAATTCTGGAAGTAGAAGCACATGCATGAATAAGTGCAAGCGGCAAGACTGGGGAAGACATGAACTAGCAAAATTCCTGATGAAGGACACGGTCTATCAGCCCAAGTGCTAGGAGTTTATGTTCCAGAATTATGAGCAGAATAACATCAAGAAAGTAGTAATTTAGAATGTTGCTTTACATGAAGCAATGAAAAATATGTGTATTATTTTGGGACAGTAGTGCTGTGGGATATATCCATACGTATATCCAGGCTTATAGTAATAGAAACCAAACAGTAATGAAGAGAGTGCAATGGGAAAGAATACACCAGAAAACAAGCAGTGGATTTTTTGATGGATATGGGTAGGAAAATTAGTAGTTCTCGGTGAATGTTCCAAGGTTTGGGATTTATGGAACTTGGAAAAGAGCAAATATAATAGACAGAAATAAGGCAGTCAGAGGATATGCTTATATATTTTAAAAAATGGGCAAATTTTGTATGAACAGTGACATATTCGCATTTTCTACTGAATATTCCCATGCAGCAAGCAGCTTGATAAAGATATATAGTCCTGAAAAAAGGAAGAATTGGAGAATTGAAAGTAGGGAGCATATCACTTACTATGTAGAGAATATTGGAGATACGAAAAAGGAGGAGCAGCACCAAAAATATTGAGTCTGGATTCATATTTAATCCAGCTAGATATCAAGGCAGATACATGTATTTAAATATGAAACTCATGATGCGTCCAAATAGACAGGACAATAAAGGGCAAAGAAGATATAGAAAGCCTTGAAGGATCACTTCCTTCCCAGGAACTGAAACCGAAAAACTGGGCTGTGATGACATGGGGATGGGTTAGGGTGGGGACGGAGGAGAGCTTAACTGGGTAATAAGGGAGCTAAGTTTTAAGAGGAAAATACTTCATGTGTTGATATGTGATAATCTTGTGTAAAGAAAGAATTGAGAGTGAAGGACCTACGGGCATCTGCTATTCTCAGTCAGGGGAAAATGTCTATGTGGTGTTTATATGTGATAACTAATTGCCACTTGAGATTTTTTTTTGTTGTTTTTTTAAACTGTATGACTTTTTTTTAAACTGTATGACTTTAAATTTCTAGGATCGGTGATAGACTACTTGTAGTTTTGACTCAACTCTCTGACTTCAATGCTAATATTCATCCTTCATATTACTAATAAGTCTAATATTTTATGAATGTACTACCATCTACATTCATTTTTTTTAGAATTAAAGGTGATAATGCCCAATTAATTGATTAGCTAAGCCTTAAAACATAAATTGTTGGGCTGTTGACTATCAGTAGTCTGCACGTGCTATCCTTGGCTCCATGATCAAGTCCATCACTGCGGGACAGTGAACAAGAAAGAAACTCCTGGCTCCTAGCTTTGCATCAGTTCAGTTCTGCCTGTGTGGCCATTTGGGGAGTGAAACAGCAGGTGGAAGATCTTTCTTTCCGTCCTTCCCTCTTTCCGTAAATCTGCCCTTTCAATAAAAATAAAATAATCTCAGAACAAAAAAACATTGTTTCAAAACAAATATCTATTATAGTCAAAGGCTGTGTTATCCATTTGGTTTCTTTAGCAATGATTGTAAATTCAAAGATGAAAATATGAAAACTGTGATCTTCAATAAGTTAGTGGAAAAACGTGTTATGGAAAAACAATGCATTGTTTTCATGTTTTGTGCACTAAAATGAAATTTTCTTTCCATCTCATTTTTAATAGGATTTATTTATTTGAAAGGCAGAGGGTTAGAGAGGGAAGCAGACATCTTCCATTCACTGGTTCACTCTTGAAATGGCCCCAATGGATGAGGCTCATGAAGGCTGAAGGAAAGAGCCTGGAGCGCCATCCAGGTCCTCTGTGTGAGTGACAGTGTCTCAGACACACTGGCCATCCTCTGCTGTCTGCCCAGGCGTGTTAGCAGCGAAGTGGAGCAGCGGGAACTCCAATTGGTGCTCTGATGTCCCAAGCCAGAGTCACAGACATTAGGTTAATCAGCCATGTCACAATGTTGGTCCCTCAAGTGAAGAAACCAGCTTAATGCGACCAAGTGCAGCTGTAATGGCAGCATGACTATAAATGCAAGAACTAAACACTAAGACCTAGGATCTGGGGGAAGCAGTTAATAAATATGTGGTATATTCTGGTGGAAGGAATAAAATATATTCTGGATATTTAGTTGTATTCTGATTGGAAAGACATCCTTCATCCCTAATTCAAACAAGTGATTAAATTAGGTTAAACAAGATAAACTCACCTTTGCCCATGTGAAGGATTTGAAGGGTAAAATGATCAAAGTTGTTATTTTGTTGGCACCAATAATAATTTGGAAAGCAATTAAACCTCATTTTTGCCTTTAAATGGTAGAGGAACCAAACCCTCCAAACTTCTGTGATGAGGAAAATTACACACCATGTGTCTCTTGACACTAGTAGCACAGGAATGCTTGAATCACCGTATTGACTTGATGAACACAACATGTTTTAATGCTGCATAGTTTTCTCCCTCTCTGCCTGCTTATTTCTGTGTCAACTCTATCTGTACATCTTGCAGTTAGATAATGGAGTAAAGAAATTCAACAAATTCAGGGAAAAAAAAAACAGTGTTCAAGGGAGCAAATTATCGTTAGTACTCCATGATTTATGTGGTTCTTGTTAAGTGGAAGTGAAGCTAATCATTTAAAGACATTTGGTCTTAGGTCCATTCACACTTGTTCTACTTCAGTTTCTAAATAGATTTAACCATGTTGCTACCATCTGTATTTATGTACATAATAAATAGAAATCAAAGACCTAGTGCTTATCAGCATCTCCAAGAATAGTTGCTCACTCTCTTGAGAACTTCACCTACAGCAGGGTCAGATTCAGTGTCCATCTTCATATCGCTTCTCACTAGAAAGCTCTTTTCTAAATTATTTATATGCTTCAGTTCATTTCTTCTGACAAGTTACTAAATCTAGTCTCCAGTATATTTCCCTGCTTACATTTTAGTTGCTCTTAGTTGTACTTCTATTTCTAAAATGCTGCACAAACCAGAAAAATGTATTTCTGAAGTGGTTACAGTTTTTCTTCTGTTTATCAGTTTGCGTAAATCTCATGGTTAGAAGGCAAAGATGGTTAGTACAACTCACTTGTTTACCAACTATTGGTGTGGGCTGCTAGTAGCTGACTGGCGTCAGATAGTTGAGCTGAGCTAAGCTGAATTTTTGGTTCTTTCATCCTTGGGGTATTGTTATTCATTACAACCAACATATGATCCTTTTAAAACAGTGTTTTTTTTTTTAAATACACACACACGCTTGTTCTTGATCTTTGTATATGTGTGTCTGTGTTTTATATTCACAAAGGAAAAGATCAGGGGAGGGGAAGAATGGGCTTAAATGACATTGCACTATAAAGAAAATGAGCAGGAATATTTTTAATTGGGGAACATCAAAACCTTTAAACTTAATTATGTCCTCTCATTCTCAGCTTGTTTGTTTTTACTCACATTTCTTTGTAGAATATCAGTTCCATGGAATTGTAACTGTAACAGTTTGAACTGGGGAGCACACACCAAAATTGAGTGTGTCTGCTCCTTCACAGAGGCTGGATCCCTGATGTCTTTGAGATTTGGCGGTGAGGACTCTGGGGCAGCTCCTACTTAGAAACAGCAAGTAGCTGAAAAAGGGCTGCCAGCTGCAGAGAGTCATGTGTTCCCCTAACTCCGTTTTTCCTTTTGCTCTTTGGTTGTTTCCATAGCTATCCTTTCTCATATCTGTCCTCCTTAAAGGAATTTATGTTTCTGATCTTTGAGCTTTAGGGCAAAGCTACACAGCAACATAACTGCTCGTGTGTGTGTGTGTGTGTGTGTGTGTGTGTGTGTGTGTGTGTGTGTGTGTGTGTGTGTGTGTTCCCGTCCTCTTCTAATTCTCCTTAATGTTTCATTCCCTTCCCCCATGTGTACTTATTTTTTCCTCTGTTCCTAAATCCTTGTTATCCACCAGGACCCTAACCTATATTTGCAAGTATGTAGTTTGATGTCCTAAACACCTGCAAGCTGTGGAGCCAATGTTATGGCAAACAAGTTAAACTATCACCTAAATACTGGCATACCACTGGCATACCACTGGCATACCACTGGCATACCAATAACTTCTGCCTGCTGAATTTCCCAGCCAGCTCCCTGGGACAGTAAAAGATGGCCCTGGTTCCATGGTGTAATGGTGAGCACTCTGAACTCTGAATTCAGAAGATGGCCCAAATGATTGGACCCTTGCCATCCATGTGGGAAATCCAGATGAAACTCTTGGTTCATGGCTGGCACAGTCCCAGTGAACCAGCAGATTAAAGATTCCTTTGTCTCTACCTCTCCCTCTTTCTGTCTTAACTCTGCCTTTCAAATAATCATGAAAAGGACAGGGCATTTTGGCTTATCCTGAAACTTACATATTGTTCAAATGAATTGTCATATATGGCCTATGTTCTCAATAAGGAAAAGAAAACTTGTGACACATTTTAGAATGGGAAGGGTGTCTTTGTTTATGAAATCCTGAAATCCACTAACAGACATCTAGACTATTGTGATGGGGAAAGGGATGGGGTTCAATTCTAAATGCAGCAGAATCAGCTGCAAGTTTATGCTAATGGGATTCAGGAAACACTACAATGTGTCACCTTGACTATTTTAAGATGAATGTAATTGAAGAAAGCAGGTGCAGAGTGGACTCTCTGAAGCAAGTTTAAAACCTTTACGGCGCAAGTGCCTTACTTGTACCTATAGGAAAGATGCATTCTTGTGTCTTTCAGGTCTTTCAAGACTTGCAGAGAAGAATCTCAAAAGACTGAACTTGCTATGTGCCTTAGGCCCATTACATTTAACATTTATCTTAGCCTGTCCGTTGCTCATGAACCCTAGCATTAAAAAAAAAAACCCTCAGGTTTTTATGGGATTCTTCATTTCCTTATGAAATACCTTGTGTTACAGTGAAAGTCCAGCATCCTATTGTCAAAAAATATATAACTTTTTCATTGGGAGTCTTTCTTGTATTCTGGAGTAGAGATATAGGGTACAATGTATATTCACTTCTCAGTATACTATTCTCCATTACACGATTCTTCTAGAAGCATATATATGTGTGTGTGTACATATATATATATTTATACACACATATACATACACCTGTGTATACATATACATACACTTATGTATATATACATATGCATATATATTGATATTGTGTTTTGTGTAAAGATTGCCTTATGTAAGAGAGAACATATATTTGTTTTTCGGGATTGGCTTATTTTGCTGAGCGTATGTTTTCTAGTTAGGACCATTTTTTTGCAAATGGTAGAGTTCTACTCTTCAATGGCCTTGTGGTATTACATGGAGTAGATGTACCACAGTTTCTTTTTCGATTCCTCTTTTGGTGGATATCTGGGCTGTTTCTATGTGTTCGCTACTGTAGATTGTGCTGCTCTAAATATAGGATGATAGGTCACTGCCATTGTCTATACTTGGCACTGAAATAGCAGAATGACAAATTTGTGACTGTTGCTGAAAGACTATATACTATTATAATAATATGAACGGATTTAGTGGGAGGGATGGGAAATGGGGAGGATGAAAGTGGGAAATCCCTGAACCTATGAACTGCATCATGGAAAATAAAAATTTTGTTGTCAGACCTCAGACAATGAAGCGAGATAGGAAAAAGGAAGAGTCTTTGTCTCCTGTGCCATAGCCATCTGGCACAATGGAGGGTCATCAGAAGAAGCAAATCTAAGGGAAGGCATCTAGGCAAGGTGACTACGTAGACTTCACACTCTTGCTGAAGGCCAGCTAGGTCATCAGGACAGGAGCAGAGACCTCTCTTGAGATACCAAAGGTATCTGAGATTCAAGGATGGAAAGATTTCCTAGAAACCAAATTAGTCAATTGTTTACAATAAATAAGTTAGACAAGCCCAAGATGCCGTGAGTCAAAGTCAGAAAGAAGCGTATCTGAAGTTTGGTGAGTGAGCTTTCTGACCTCCTGAATGACTGCTTCCCAGAGTGTGTTGTCACAATGTTCAGCTCCTCGCCATTGGAAAGGGTCAGAATAAAATGTTTCTCTTTATCACTTTAGAATGGCATGACTAAGAGTGTTGGGGTAACATTACTTTTGATAAACTCCAGAACTGAGGACACCTATATCCTGAAAAGGGGGAAAAAAAGAGGAATTCCTACAAAATTTGCCTTAAATATCAAGGTTCAACAGATGATTATTACAGAATACTATTCTAAGTTTTAAACATTGCTATGATTCTGAATTATAGATATATGGAAAACTAAGAATATAGAATATTCACCTTGAAACAGGACCTTTATATTTCGACAATTTTCATTTTCCCAATATGATTCTCATCTCCATTTTTTGTGTCACTTTCTTAAATGATCTCTGTTGAAATAACCCCCAAATGCAGCCATACCACGCATGCATATTTCCTTTTTGAAAAATAAATGGCAAGATCAAGAGGGCTACTGTACTGCTTGATGGACTTCTAACTCTGGGACCTTCAGCATGCTACTTAACATTCCGTTGTTGTTGATGTTACATTGTGGCTTTTCATTGGCCTGGATGATATTCTGCCAAGTCTACTCTCAGACCAGGGATGGTCTCCCCAAGAAACTGTTAAATTTATCTGGACAATAAGATGCTGAACTCTATGCATGGTACATGCTTGCAATGAAGGAATCATGACTGGGTTTGAACTGTACTACTGCAACAATGGAGGAATCCAACATGGGGAGAAGGCATGGGGAGGGATTGGGGGAATCCCAGAGTCTATGAAACTGTGTCATAAAACAAAATCAAATTTAAAAAAAAAAAACATTCCTAAGCTTCATTTGATGGTTCTGTAAGTGGAGATAAGGATAATTACTCAGGATGATTTGTTAAAGCAGTGAAACAAAGCATTTAAAATGTTGCTTGGTTCAGAGAGTCTTAAAAGCTTTAAATTTGTGGAGTTTATATATTCTTAACTCTGAGAAAAGAATTTTAATCCAAAAAGCCAGTTCCACTTGCCAGGCTCCATAGACAGTAAGCCAATTGGCATTGCCTGTCTTAGGCTCAGACAGGCTCCTTCCTCAGGGTGTTAACATGCTCTGTTTCCTCCGAATGCTGTACTTTTCCCTCCAGCGAGCGCCATGGCTTGCTCACACACTACCTTAAATACCTGCTCAAATATCACCAAACAACAGTAAGAATTTGCATCCCCAACATGCCTTGTCTTTTTTTGTGCTGTTGTACATTTTCTCCATGGCGTTAGACATCCCGTATAGTCTATACATTTTTGCTAAGCTCGCGTAATTGTCCTCTTCATGAGCTGGTGACGACAGAGCCTTGGTTCCCTTTATTTCCTGTTCCTTGGCACGTAGACTGCTGCTTGAAACACTGCAGGCACTCGGGTCTAGCTGTGAAAGATTTGTGTGAAACTGCTCTCCTTGCTGGCTCCCTCTGCTTTCCTAGCATGAATATCTTGCAGCACTGAGTTTGGATCCAGAATCTGAAACATGTTGTGTACATCCGCCTCTCCCCAATAAAACTGTGCCTCTACATGGAAGCCAACCACAACATGGGATGCTCAGCACAAAACAGCTATCTCTTACAAAACTGGAAATAAAACACAACAAAATGAATTGCCAAGAACAATTGAGATGCTGTACTTAAAGGTTTGCTTCAAGAGAATTTCAAGTGATTTTAAGAGATTGTGAAGCATAATGTTGACTCTTAACTCTTGCTGAGTGTAGAGAGGCTTGAAATCTTTCTTCCCAATCCCTGATGTGCATCCCCTGTGTCTTTGGGTTCGCCCTGATACTCTGTGGAAGGATACAATGTTCACAGTGAGTTAGGCACTCCGTCTCATTTCAGATGAATTCAGACACTCAGGAAATTCAGAATCACTCAGAATCTTGAATCTTCTGTTAAGTGTTCATAAATTCAGATTCTGACATACAGTTCATGGCAACAGACCTAATTGAATAAGTGGATGTAAGCCTTGGGGACAGCTGCTGAAGCAATGCATATTCTAAATAAAATGTATCATTATCTAGGAAGAGAGTGTAATTCCTGAAATGCTTTGCTTAGCCTAATGGTATGTAGACTCATATTACATGTGAAAATGCTGTCTTCATATTGCACAAGCTGATTTTATAATGATTTCAGACTTTATTGAGAACTTGGCAAAGAAAACTTCAAAACATTATCTTTCCTTTCCAACAGATAATTACTTTATTCAATATTTCTTTATTTGAAAAAGGAAGCATTTCAATGCTGCAAAAATAAGTATTTGTGAAAATCTTAGTTACATAAGTAATGAACGGAAAAGTTCTGCTGCCAGTTTAGTCAGTTGTATGTGTGAATGGGAAAGAAAAAATGGGAAGAATTTGTCATTTAACTCATTTTCCTATGCTTTGATATATGAAGCCATATGAGGAGGAAAACACTAAGAGGATAAATGACAGGGACATCTGACTGGGATGGCCTTTTAGCCTAGTGCTTGGTTCATTCCTGTCTTATATGGGAATACCTGAGTTTGAAAGCTGCCCCTAGTTCTGACTCCATCTTCTTCCTGATACAAACCCTCTGAGCCAGCAGTGATGACAGGTAACCAGGTCCCTGCCACCCAGTGTGAGACCTGGATTGAATTCCTGGCTCCCAGTGGTCACAAGCATTTGGAAACTAAGCCAGCAGTGGAAGCACTCTGTCATTTTGATTATGTCACCCTGCCTCTCAATTTGAAAACAAAACAAAACCCACTATTTTTTTGTAAACCAAGCAACTAATCAGATAACAACAGTGAGAGGAACTGTGTGTCAGTACCCTAAAACAAGGCTTTCCTGTCCTATATGGGACTGAATCAGGTTTCATGCCTGTCTGTAATAATGGAAGAAAAACCTGATCATTAAAGAAACAGCTAGTACTGTAGGAAATCTAACTGTGCTTAAGGAATAGTTTTAAAGGTGAACATTAAAAAATAGCTAAAAAGGCTTACCTCCAAGACAGAGTATTAGGCAGGTTTGATCAGCCCACAGTGGCTAACCTGGTAGTGAAAGTGTTGGGTCAAGAGCAAACGGATAAAGGGTTGATCTCACTTCCTGTGTGGTGTCATTGTGGATGTCTTATTCTTAATGAGATCAGCCAATCAAAACTCCATCAACAGAGAAGTTTCTTCTCTTTAATCTCCTCTCTGCTTTAGCTGTGAGTCCCTCTTTCTTTTATTGGAAGAACCTTAAAATAAGAGGGTCAGGAAATCAGGGAAAATGGTTGTATTTTGCTAATTATGTATTTGAGAGAATGCCTTGATAAAGTATTTGTTCAGACTTCCCTGGACAGATAAGGTTTATTCACTGCCATCCTTTGTCTTATTGTTTTATGTTACCTCTTTAATTTGGGAGACAAGAGGCCTGTTTTGTTTTTCTGTTGTAATCAGGCTTCTACATGTTGCAAAGCATTACACAACCATGATTTCTTCCCTGTTTGAAACTGTGATCATAAAACAGTCTAGCATATGTGTTCAAATTAATAATCTCGTGCCTTGAAAATATTGTCCACTGTGTCTACCAAAAATAATGTCATGAAAAAGTTGAATCTCATGAAGCAAGAGACATTTTGAAAAGTAGCCATCTTTGTGGGCTCCATTAAACTACTATTTTGCAAAGCTTTCTCCAACATGGTACTCCTGAACTGTTTCTGGAAACAATAGGGTAAATTTAGTATCCAATTAAAACTGATAAGAAAGTCAGCTTTGACATTCGTTAAATTAACCCAAGCGCCTACATCCACTCTGGGACTCTTTGTTTTAAGTTCTCTATAATTTTCTTTCTTGAAATCAATGCTTATAAATTTTCAGCTGTAGCAAAGGCAACAGTGGTTTGCTTCCATTCCTAAGGATTTTCTTTTTAAATCAGCCTTCTGTCATTGACCTTGAGCACAAATGTTATTAGTTGGGACTGAAAATAATCATCTTGCTTTTGTGTAATATGGTGGTTCTCAACTTGTTCTGCAAATTAGAATCACCTAGGAAACTTTTGTAAGATGCTGGAAGCTGAACTATACCGTCAAAACACAGAGGTCAGACCTCTAGATGTTAATGTACCTGAGCAGTTCTCTGCAATCAAGAGTGAGAAGCCTGGTGTGAAAGGTGCCATCCCGTTCCTGACTCACTTTCCTTCTATCAATAAATGTATATTAAACTGCTGTGTGTCATCTTGAACACAGTCTCTGGATTTCGGTTTCTTCGTCTGTCAAATGGGGCATTAATGGTTTCTTAGAATTCTTTTGGGAATCCAAGGAGTGAATTGATTTTAAGTGTCTGAAATGGTGCAAAAAAAAAATATAATAACTGTACAATGAATGTCACCTGAGCAATAATATGATCTCAGTAAAAATTTAAGCAAAAAAGATAACACTGAGCCTTTGGATTCCTTTTTAAGGTGTCAGCCCTAAGTTGTACTCTTCTAAAATACCTGTTAATTGTTACTATGTTTGTCAATTCAGTAGAAGTTTGGCTTGTCTTCATGCTTAGTCACTGAAATTCTGTATGAGCTAACAATTTCTTCATTATCTATTGATAGTGTTAATGTACAACTTAGTTGAGAAAACTGGCACATGGCAAGCATGCGATAAATGTTGCTATAATCCTCGCACTTATTAGCTTTCTGGTGTTTGTGATAACTACTCCATAATATAGTGGCACACTTTTTTTGTTTATCATTGTTACGTACTTTTACACAAACTTAGTGATCACTTAGGTACAATAAGTACCCTGAAGCTCAATCAAATAATAGACTGCTCTTGAGCCAGCATGATATAATGGTAGGAAATACAAGAACAAAATCCTAAGGTAGGTGTTAGTCTTAAAAACTCTGATCTCATGAAGAGATCCTCAGTTTGAGAGATTGACTACTTTGGTCAGCAAAGAAAAGTACTGGAAGCTTCAAACTCTGACGTCTCCAAGCTACCGAAGGGTTCTCAGCCAGGCACCTTGACTTAAAGGTAGAACAAGGGTTGCACTTGATAATGGCAAAAAGAAGTCTAATTTTTATCTTGGCTCTTTTGTTCTGTACATGCTCTTTTGACCACCCAGATTTTACAGAACTGAGTGCATATGGTATAGGGCTGTAGTCAGCATGGGATCAGCTTGATTCATGAGAGCAGACACAGCGAGATAACAAAATCTTCCTGTTCCAACATTTGCCATTTTTTTTGTCTTCATTTTTTTACCAAGTTCTTAATAATGAGGTCAGGAAGGCTATGAACAGTCATAATATTCCGTAAGATTGTTACCATGGTTTAGGTGTTTTAAGTGTGACATTAAGATATCTCATTTCAGAAGCACTAGAGAGGGAAAGTTAGCTGTACTTTCTTAGATTTAGATTGTACTTCAAAAAAGACATTACTTACATCCAAGTGCTGAGTGAAGGCGAAATGAAAGAAACCAATTACAGTTGGAGAAATCGAATGAAATATAAATCACTAAGGCTCTTTTTTTTCTAATATCGGATCTTACCATGAGTGTCAAATTTGTGCCCTGTAGAGAAAAAACTCATTTGCGGTAATTTAATATTGGAGATTCTATTTCCATTGTTATGCATTAAAAGTCATGCAGCTGCCATAGCAGAGCCTCTGCAGTTACCCCCTTTTGATAAATCTCTCACATCCGCTCTCTCTCTTACATTTCCTGGCTTCATGACTGGGGCCCGCGTCTTTCCAGGTTGAGGCGAGGGGTATGTACTTAACCTAGTTCCCCCGTTTAGCTGAGCATTCTGGTTCTCACTCCCCGAGTCTGCTCCCCTCCATCTCTGCCACCGCAGCCTTTATTCTCCCATTGCTGTGATCGTCCTGTTATGTAAGTGGGCTTCCTTCTTGGGTCTGTGGCCTGGGTCCCTGCAGAGTTATCTTTATACAGTGTAATTCTAGTCACAGGACTCTCCTGATTCAGATTTGTTTTTGTCAGATTCCTTTTGCAGACCACCTCCACACACTGAACTGTTTG
This sequence comes from Ochotona curzoniae, assembly GCF_017591425.1. Lineage (NCBI taxonomy): Eukaryota > Metazoa > Chordata > Mammalia > Lagomorpha > Ochotonidae > Ochotona > Ochotona curzoniae. The sequence goes on along the minus strand of NW_024464920.1, from coordinate 18,806,331 downwards.
TAAATCAGTAAATACCTACAACCAAATAAATAGAAATATAGACACCTAAAATTTGAATATACTTTGATTTTCAAGCTGACAGATCTCTTATATACACTTCAGTGACTGAACTTTACCATTGCATAACTTTATGAGTATCTGAAAAGTATTGATCTATGTCCTGTTGAAATGGCTGGGTGGTGTGGTGATCAGCGCAGTCAGCATTTCTCTGCGAGTTCTAAGGCCCGGTCCGTTATACTTTACCCGCGTTTTTTTACCATTCTCCCAGCGTGCTTTGTCCCACGGCCTCTCGGTAAACTTCGCTGTGGTCAGCTGACAGCACTTGCTAGCATTTACCTGAACATGTTAAGATTCAGAGGGCGACCAATGATTATGTTAAAGAAGAAAAGTTAACCTGAATTTTACCATTCTTTCATCAAATTGTATTTGCTCAGCGAAGATTGATTTCATCTGTTTTTGTTTCTGTTTTTAACTCCTTTATAAAAGGGCTAAAAAAGCCTTCTTTCAAATGTTTCCTTCCAAGGGGAAATCCCTGGCCTATAGAAATCTATCAAGAAAAATAAAAATTAAAAAATTAAAAATAATGAAATTAAATATTTGCTTTCATATTTTGTGCATACCATTGTAAGATAAAAAATGCTAAATAGGATTTGAGTTGCTTATACTAGTATATTACTCCCAAAAAGCTTACAGCAATTCCTATTCCTGTCATCACAAAGACCAAATTTGATAACATCTATCTTTTGTGTTTTATATATATATATATGTGTGTATATATATATATATATGGAACACAAATTTTTATCTTATTTCAGATTGCATCCTTCTTACACTATTGCGCTTATCTGGCTTATATGTCTTTTTGTACATTTATCTGTTAATTGCTTATCATCGTGAAGCTTGCCTTTTATACATTTTGCCTACTTTGTGCTGTATTTTTTAACACAACATTTACATTTCCAGTGTTGTTTAAGAAGGCCTCCTTTATACAGATTGTAGGGTGTGTGTGTGTATTACAGACTGAGAGACAGGTCTTCAAGCCACTGGTATGCTTCCAAAATGTTCACACCAATCAAAGCTAGGGAGGACAAAACCAGGGTCCTGAACTCCATCTGGGTCTCCCACATGGTTGACAGGGGCCCAAATATTTGAGCCATCACTTGCCACTTTCTCAGGATCATTAGAAGAAGGCCGGTTTGAAATTGTATCAACCAATATCCCTGTAATGCCAGAGTCACAAATGATAGCTTAAGCAGCTACAGCAAAGTATGAGTCCCACATTATGTGTGTTTAATTTTTTCTAAGATTTATTTTTTGTTGTTGTTGCAAAATCAGATGTACAGAGAGGAGACAGAGAGGAAGATCTTCCATCCATTCATTCACTCCCTGAGTGGCTGCAGCAGCCGGTGCTGTGCCGATCTGGAGCCAGGAGCCTCTTCCAGGTCTCTCCTGCAGGTGCAGGTTCCCAAGGTTTCGGGCCCCTCAACTGCTTTCCCAGGCCACAAGCAGGGAGCTACATGGGAAGCGCAGCTGCCAAGAATGATCTGGGGCCCATATGGGATCCCAGTGTGTGCAAGGCAAAGACTTTAACTGCTAGGCTACTGTGCTGGGCCCCTGTTTTTAATTTTCAATTTGTATTTTTAATTTATCTCAAAATTTCTGTATTGCAGATGGGGGCCATATAGAGATTGTTGTAGAGCTATTAAAAATAAAACCCTGTTTATAATCTTTCACCTGGAAATATATATGTGATTAGTAACCATGAAAGTTGTAAATTTATCACTTTAGTTTAAAATTACCAGCTTCCAGTAAAAGAACAAAACAGCATGTGTGAGTAAGCAGGTACCAGTGTTTCTGTAGTGGTTCGAATGTGGAAGGAGAAGGTGGGTTACTAATATTCTTTTACAATAGGCACATTTATTGCTCTAAGTCCTCATTGCTTCACTCCACGGTGTCCTGCCTGCCACTGCTGAAGTGCTAACTCTGCCTTTTCCCAGAGGATGAGCCGTTGCCATTTTCCCTCGGACAGAGACCAGGTCCAGCTACAGCCAGGCTCTGCTGAAGCGCCATCATTCTTTCTTCTAGACTGTCCTATCTCCCTGCCCTCAAGCCCTCACCTTTCATGCATGGTTACCACACCTTGTCAGATGGCGCACTCCCAGTGTGTTCAGAACACAGGGAAGTTCAAGGTTAAGATTTCTTTTAATGCAAATTATGCACCTCCCTTTGTACAAATTGCATTGGTGAGAAAATAATTACAAAGCAAAACCTAGCAGCAAGAAAAAAAATAGAAAATATAGCAACTAGATGGCAGCCGCATCCTCAGAAAGAAGGGAAAATTGATTGTGTTGAAAGAGCAATCATCGGGCCCGGCGCGGTGGCGCAGTGGTTAAGGTCCTCACCTTGCACGCCCAGGATTCCATATGGGCACCGGTTCTAACCCCGGCGGCCCCACTTCCATTCCAGCTCCCTGCCTGTGGCCTGGGGAAGCAGTCGAGGACGGCCCAAAGCTTTGGGCCCCTGCACCCACATGGGAGACCCGGAAGAGGCTCCTGGCTTCGGATCAGCATAGAAAATCTTCCTCTCTGTCTCTCCTCCTCTCTGTATATCCGCCTTTCCAATAAAAATAGAATAAATCTTTAGAAAAAAAAAAGAAAGAGCAATCATCACACTCTGGTGTAATTGTTATTTTGTTTTAATTATTTACTCTTTCGTACCATTATACTATTCTAAACAGTTTCTTTTTGCATGTCACTTAAATAGAAATGCCATCTACATTCTTGCAGCTCTAGTCACCGATTGAATCTTTTACTATGGATTTTCAAATATCCCTTTGCATAACCCCAGAAAGAACATTTTCTTTAACTTTGCACTAATTTATTTCTCAAGACAAAAGTATCATTTCATTTTTCTCTGTGTCTGAAACTGCAGTAAATATGTCTGATAGCTGCATACAAATGCTCGACAATAGAGTAAAAGATTCAGTCGGTGACTAGAGCCGCAGTGCTGGTTTGAGAGCTGACAGTGGTAATCCAGAGACCTCTTTGAGTTTGTATTCACTATTAAAGTGTTTTGCTTTCGAAAGTTCTCCCCATACCTTCTCCTGGAGGATCTCAAATTTCTCCTACAGGAGATTTGCAAGAAACTTCAGTTCCTTCTAGCATGTCCCTGTGAGCGTGTGTGTGTATAGCTGTGCCTCTGTGCGTGCCAGCTTCTTTGGATTCTGATCCAGCTTAGAAGCAAGTGCAACAGTTCAGCAACATTATGAATAATGAAACATGAGAGAGAATAGCTTTTCCAACTATATAAGATGCACAATCAAATGTCTTGTCATCAGATCCATAAAGCTGTATTTCAAAAATTATGTTTTAAAATGTTCTGCCCTTATCTGAACTTGACCAGAAGTGAAAAAAATAGAAAAGATGACAATACGACTTGATCTAGATGTATCAGACGTTTCCATTTCCTCTGTGTCAGCGAATTGAAGCTGCCAGGTTGAGTGAATGTGACGGCACCTCCTGAGAATTCCCAAATGTATTTTACAGAACAAGGAAGAAAAAGCACTAAAATATTTTTTATAACTTCACTTCAAATTTCTGTTTGTTAAATAAGCTATCAGCCTTTTTTTCCTGTGGCTTATGAGGGAGTCTACAAGATAGTAAAAGATTGAGATAGATGAGTTTATGCCAAGCTGGCACCTGCTCAATCCCTACAGAGAACACTCTCCTCCTGTTCCTCTCACCTGGACAGCAGAGAAAAGCAAAGTCCACGAAGTGAAGAGGAGACAAGCAAGCTCTCAACACTGATACCCAAGAGAATTATAGGTGATCTGAGATCTGAAAGACAAAGATAAAATGCTTGCCTTGAACTCAGCCAAAAAGTATGAGACCAATAATATTCTTTATGCTTCCTATAAGTTGGGACTTACGTGTATAAAAAAGGCAAATGTACTTCCATGAATCTTTAAGGTGGAGGCAGTGATCAATAATCGAGGCAGTGATCAATAATCAATTATCATGAAAATATGAACCATGGCAAGTACTAAAAATTTGTTTGTTGCCATGAGAATGTGTGGAGATATATAACAGACATGTAGCTGTATCAAGAAAGGCTTATCTGAAGCTAAATAAAATGATCTGAAATCTAAAAGGTGAATAGTGAAATCAATGATATGGGGATGGAGGAATGCTATTTTGATGTATTTTTAGCATTTATTACCTGAGCTACAAAGAGGTGCATATGAAATACTTTGAACAGTACTGGGAAGTTGCTTCTAATTATTGTAATCCTATCAAGTTCACTACATGATTGTGCCATTGCCATGCTAGAGGAGTTATTAAAGGCCCAACCTTTAGAGAACAAAGGTGTTGCGGGGAGAAATATTTCATTACAAATGTGCACCTCCTGAAGACAGTGTAGTTCTGGAGCTCCTGTGTACTGTGGACACTGCAGGTGAAACTTCAGCATAGGATTTGAAATGTCAAAGGACGTGTCTGAGAATAAAATTCCTAGAATGAGCAGGGTTGATTCAAGCAACACTGCGGTGAGCATTTTCACGTTTGAAGGTGATGTAAATAGTAGTGTGGTGTGTTCTAGAAATAACAGCGTCTGTCTATGTTAAGAGTGAGTGCTTAAGCTGTGAAATGGCAGGAGGAGTGAATGTATCATACAGAGTTGGAGCAAAGTTTCAGTTGCCATATTAAGGGGAACTTATCTAATGATCATGAAAAGGAAAATGCCATTTAGCCAAGCATTGTAAAGGTTCATTTTTTTTTTTTTAATGGAAGCAATGTTGGGACCAGAAGAACTAGTAGAAATGAGAAATTTTAAATGCCTCAAATAGAGCAATGGTAACTATGTAGTTAGGAGGTAGGAATAAAGAACATATTTGAGAAATATGAAGGACATCAAGTAGGCAGTGCTTAGTCATTCCTTAGCAAAGCATTGATGTAAGGGAGAGGCAAATTTCCCACAAGATGACCAAGTAAATTATAGCCTGCTGTTTTGATTGGGGACTTTGAAAGATAAATAGATCTAAGAGGAAAGTTGATTTGCTGCATTTGACTCATAGATATCACAGAATTCTTTCAGATAATTGAATATGAGCCAGGAGACTATGGAAGAGGTCACGATAAAACTTACAGAGAACATGTGTTCTAAGTTGAGTCCTTGGAGAAATATCGGGACATCCTTCTGTCTTCATGCTTGAAAACCTGACATAGCAGTTCCAGTTAGATAAGTAGCTTGTAAAATAAAAGAAGAAATCGTTAAGAGGTTGGAGGACTCTGTGGATATTTATGCTACCTATTGGGTGACAATTTCATGTTACATGCTTAACAAAGAAAGGAATCAAGAAGATATGCTTTCTGGATTGAGAAATTTGTGGAAAGATGAAGTTGCCACATCCAGAAATGGGAAGAATTCCCAAAAGAGAATTCATTGAATGAATGAGTAAATGAAAGAAATGGTGGGGCCCGGCACAATAGCCTGGTGTCTGCAACCTAGCCTTGCATGCACTGGGATTATATGTGAATGCCGGTTAATGTGCTGGCTGCTCCACTTCCCATCCAGCTCCCTGCTTGTGGCCTTGGAGAGCAGTGGAGGACAGCCCAAAGCCTTGGGACACTACACCGATGGAAGAGACTTAGAGGAGGCTCCTGACCCTTAGCTTCAGATGCGCTCAATTCCAGCTGTTATGTCCACTTGGGGACTGAACCAGTGGATGGAAGATCTTTCTATTTATACTTCTCTCTGCATATCCACCTTTCCAGTAAAAATCAATAAATATTTTTTTAAAAGAAAGGATGAATGGGGATATAGCTGTCACGTGGACTTCTGTGTTTCTACACCTTCCTTGGTCATTGCTATTAAACAACCATTAAAGAACATTTAATAATGTTCTTATGCTATTAGACAACTAATGTATCCTTATTAGCTTCTATTCACATGTGAGCCATGTATTATCAAGTGGTTAGCCTTGCACACAGGTTAAATATGCCTCTAGGATATCCTCTTCACAATATTATTTTGGTTTACAGGCTCTTTCTTCTTCAGTATCAGAAATTGAAATTTCAGCTCAGTTGTAGAATATTGTTTCTAGAGCTGAAGAACTGATGATTTCTTAGCACATAAAATTGATATCATGAATATGTATCTGATAAGAAGAAGACTTTGTACATATCAAAGATGTAGCTCTTTGAATCAACACAAAGACTTGTTTTTATTCAGTTTCCTGGACAGAAAACTCACAGATTAAATATGCATTACATGTATCTGAAACAGTGTAGGATCACAGTTTGACTAATGTGTGCTCTGTGCTCTCCCATTTCAGGGAGGTTCACTGTAAGCCCACCAGCAAACATGTGTGAAAAGGAGCTATGAGCTAAGGTTTCCTTGATGCATCAATACCTTTAATATATGCCTAGAGTCTACAAGACTGCATGATCTCAGCTGACCTTTGCAGTCACATCTCCAAGTTCTCTTTCATGAACTTGTTTTCCCTGTGTCTTGAACATGCCTAATCCACTTCCCTTAACAACTTGGCCGTGGCTATCTAGGAAAGCATCGCGTGAACTCTGCACACTATACTTAATCTCCATCGTTAATTTTGTAGTTGATTTAATCAGCCTAAGTGATTGCTCATTTCTCTCACAAGAATTCCATTAGAGCAGTTGATGATCATCTAGTTCAGCATCTTTTGTTCAGGCATCATTTGTTCCTAGCCAAGTGCCGGGTCGTAACAAATGCTTAAAAATACTTGCTTGATAAGTATGCGAAGATAGTTTTCTGAATGAAGGTACACATTGCTGATTTGCAGAAACAGGTTACTGGGTACCTAAAGACAGATGAGGAAGTGATGAGTTTTAGTTTGTTTTTTTTTCCTTTTGGAAAGTAAATTATTATTATGGGAAAGTGCTTGTTAAACACTTGTAGGCTCATAGACACACATCACACTCATGCATGCAACCACATGGTGGCTCATGTATACAAGACTTAAATCAGTCTTTGTTTCAGGATACCTAACTCCTCTAATTTTATCATCTTCCCTTCTTCCTATTTACTTACTGTTATACCACTGGATACCTGAAACATACCTTGTATTCTTTCAGTAATCAAATGTGAATATTCAGGGATTTCAAAAAACATCTCATGAAATAAGCTGATCGTTCCATTCAATTTTCCATGGGATTTTTGAAGTTTCACCACTAATATTTACTGAACACCTACCTGTTTAATGTCAGCACTTGCCCTGAACATTAGTAGTGAGCCATAAAGAAATGATAAATTGCCTCTTACTTACAATAGTATTTTTGGAGAGACAAAAATACTGTTATCAAGTGATGACTGTTATGAGGAAAACAAAACAGAAGGCATGAGAAAATATGACCTGATAAAGAAGGCGGCTTTAGATATATTCGTCTATATTTATATTCTTGAAAATTGAGATTCAGTTTGGGACAGAAATAATAAGGGTCCTTCCATACAAAATTATGGGAAGAAATAGCTTTTATAATGACTTAAAGAAGAGATGGAGAGAAACTTGGAGCAAAAGAGAAGAAAGACCTGGATGGAGCAAAAGAGGAAAGGGAGGATCTGAGATTGAAGAGACAGAGAATTCCTTTTGGTTTCACTCTAAATGCAGAAGGAAGATTTAGATGAAATAAACATAAGCGTGAAATGACACCATGTGCATTTTACAAAGATGTCAGAGGCTGCTCTTTGGAGAACAGATTAAAGTGACAGCTGGAAAGAGGGAGACTTTAATTGGCCATCACAATCGTTCTTGCTCTAGAGGGAAGTGATTTTCTAGGTGGAGAAGGGAAGAGATACATATTCGGAAAAAACTGACTCAATGCTTCTAAAGCATGACATGTTTCCCTTGGAATTACATTCCACTAGTGCTCAACTGGCCATTCCAGTCATCTTAGCATTCCCTTTAACTTTCTCTTCCCCTCATATTCATTAGATCCTATCAGATAACTAAATATATATATATATATTTTCCATTACTATGTTTTGCATTCTTTTCACAGCCTTTACTTCAGGTTCTGTAATTTCTTGTAGGAAAAATTTTAAGAGAGCTGCAACTGCTCCCTCCACTTCAAATTTCTGGGCCCTCAAATCTGTTCTCCAGTGCTGTCTCACACACACACACACACACACACACACACACGAGCACACTATACAACAAAAGCCCTTGTTGCATTCCAGCCCCCAGCAACTCTCACCATTTATGCAGAATGAAAATGCTCGGAAATGTCACGCACTTGACCTTCATTCCACTGAAAATTTCTTTGCATTCATATTCTCTGTTCCTTTCTTATTGGTCCCAAGAATCATCTTTAGAAGTCTAAATTTAATATCTCTGTATTTCAGTTTTGTTTCCAATTGTAAACAAGATTAGAGGCAACTTAAATGTCCACTAAGAATAAGAGTTGAGTTAGAATATGATGTATTCTTTTAATGAACAAGTATGTTACATGAGAAAGAAAGAGATCCATTTATGGCTGACAGAGAATAATTTTTTTCCAAACTGTTGGATTTTCTTAATGCTAGTGTTCTGTAAAATTGGGCTTTTTTTTTTTCAGACTTTGCTACTTTGAAAAAGTATGAAGGACGAAATATTCTTCCCAGCTACTTCCCAGAGAGTTCCTAATTTCTTGATTAAAAGCCTAATTTCATCCCTTCTTTCACAGTAGGTGTTACTCTTGGCATTTACAGTCGAGATTTATAACAGTAATGAAAATCTCCAAACTAAGTAGAAACTACCTCACAGGCAAACAAATGAGGAAGATTGAATTTTTTGCTGCAATAAAATTCTAACTGCGCAACATCCACTGTCTTCTCACTTTGCATTTTAAATTTGTGCTTGTGACTTGCAATCCTAGTTTAAGCATATGCTGTTTTGAATCTCCCTCTGCCGGGATTAATGTATTTTATTTTTCCCTGGATTCCCCTGGCATTGGGAAAAATATTTAATGTACAAGTCTGGCGTTTGAGATTCAACCTAAGAAATGCATTTGTATATGTTACATGCGAAAATGTTTGTCATTCTCCACGGATGCCTTTTAAGACAAAGTAAAAGATTCTCCAAAGGCCTGTTGTTTTTTGATTGAAGAATTCACAAAACGGACATCCTGTTTCTCAGTTTTTAAAACTGTTGCTTTCTTTCCAGGATTGGGTGATCATCTTCTTATTTATAACTTTTAATTCAGTTGCATTCTAATTAGGAAGTGCCACCTAAAAACTTGAATTTTACCACTGAGATATATCTTTCTTTTGGTAATATTTTGTAAGATAATAACATTTCTGTGAAATCCTAAAATTTTCCAAAATATATGTATGCCTACTCTATTATTTATTCCTGAGAGTAGTCCATGAGGAATGCTGGATAGCTATTTTGGGTGGCTTTTTTTTTTTCTTTTTCAATTAGTAAACTGACTTGACAATATTGAGAAGTTTTTGGAATTATTTCCTAGACCCCCAAACACTTTTTAATACACTTTGGAAAAAATTACATAAAATACCTTGTTGCGAAAATAGCTTTTACTACTGTTCAATAATTCTGTTGTTAATTTTCTTAGTTAATCTATATAAATGCTTATGACACGCATGAACCCCTTGAATACTTACTTGGAAGAAAATAATCACCACATCACTACATAAAGGGTTTGAATGGAGTGGAAATGAAGAGGAACTAAGATGGGCAGCACTGGGTCTTAGACCCAGGAGCAGTGCTTACTAGACATGTTACTGTCAACAGTTTAATCTTTGAGAGCCCAGGTCTCTTTGGGGCAATTATGAGGATCAATTGCGATCATGTAAGTTGGTGGGCTTTGAAAAATATTGCAGTGAAAGCCAACAGAGAGGACTTGAGTATAATCATTCAAGCATAGACCTTCTGTTCCATTGATACAACAAAACAAGAAGAAAGAGGTTTTATATATGATGTAAGTTAAATAATTCTGTGAGAATGAAAATGATTTGTCATGCTGAAGTTTAACAGCCCATTATACTGCTATATTCACTAGACAAATTATATTCATAAAGCAGGTAGCAAAGTTTTATCATAAAGGAGATTTCAGAAGCTTGCAATTGACAAGCCATGATCCCTTACTCACTTGCTTACCTCTTAGCATGACCTCCTTGGAACCGGAAGGGCTTTGGTCAGTGTCATAGCCTTAGGACACGTATACCTTCGGGTTGTTTGTGCCCACATGGAACAGAAATTTTGTTTTGAGTAAATAGCAAGGTAGGTAAGCACAGGAGTATCTTATCCTTGTGTAATCACTGGTTTTGGTGGTAGGGAACATAAGCTACTTTTCAATCTATAGATAAAGAAAAAAACATTAAATATATTTAGTGTGTGAAGCAGCAGTGATTGTGCTCAAAGCAGACTTGCTCTATAATTTTCTGCTTAATGATAAAGGGAGAGAGTAGATGGAGGCCGATCCCTCCCTTCTCATTTTATGAGGGTGAAATTAGACTTTATCCTGGCAGCTGGTAGAATGCTTGGCTGAAAACATAGTATCAAACTAAAATATCCCTATATTTTCAGAGACGGTTTGTGTTGCTATACAAAACAGTTACGCATGTGGTAAGTGTTCTTCATAAAAAAATAATAATAAACTGTGGGCTGATACTTTTGATAAATAAACTGTGGTCTGTATAGTGGTTCTCAGTTATAATCTAAGCAAAGTAGAGTGTTTCCAAAAGTGGATAACATTACAGGAGGATGTCAGAGTGATTCATTAGCCCTTTGTGTGTTTTGATTTGTTTATAATATTTGTATTTGCTACTGCCCCTCTTCCCTTGATTTTAAAAGCATTTTGAGGATAGAATACATTTTTCCTTTTTATTCACTCTATTGCTTAAGATGGTTTTATACACAGGGTTCAGGTCCGTACTTGTTGCTCTTCATTAGTATCTTGCCCTGCCATCACATAGAAGCTAATACTTAGGTTGCCATGATTTCAGTTACCTTTATAATTACTTCTGCTAGCATTGCAGAACACAGAAATTTTCTACCCTGTAGTCTTAGGAAAAAACAGAGTCATGCTCTCCTTTGGCAATGCTGTTGGGATTTCAAGGCAGAGCTTGCAAGCGCACTTCCCAAAGTGGCAAGTGTTGGGGAAGAGAAAGAAAAGTAAGTGCAAATTGGAGATTGGAATCTAAGTAGTGGACCACCACGGGAGCAGGGTTATCCTGAGGTTGGAATCTAAGTAGTGGATCACCACGGGAGCAGGGTTATCCTGAGGTTGGAATCTAAGTAGTGGATCACCACATATGAACCTCTGCATTCAGAAACGAGGTGAGAATTGCTTGTAATTCCCATTATTTAGTCAAAACTCTCCAGGGGGAGTGTACAGGTTTTTGGTTGATAACATTCTCTGGTTGTTGTCAATGGTACACAGAGAAGTTCCATCTATAGCAGAGATTTCCGACCTACTGTATTCCTCAGAGTGAAATCAAACAATCAAAAAAATACCGAGTTCACAGGGTCAGAGTGAAGTAATCAGCATGAATGTGCATCAGACGAAACAGACTACACAGTTATCAAAATGGTCAGAAACATAACATGGAACACCGTTGACTGAAATACTTAAAAAATAGGTGATAGATTTATCTTGAAAGCAAATATGTTACTGAAACCATGGCTGAATTTGAAAGAGCAGATTTGTCACAAATGAGAATAGCAGTGAAATTAAGGATATATTTGAACAGTTATCTAGGATTCCATGCAGAGAAGGAAAATGAGGAATATGAAAGTGGAATGAAGAGAGCAGAGAAGTGTTGTGAAATCTAATGTACACAGCTCTGTAATATAAACTAGCGAATACCTCAGAGTTTTCAAGAATGGTTGAAAGATATGCAAAACAATATGTTCTGTATATAATAAATAGACACCTGTGCCTCTCCCTGGCTCAGTAGCCTTAGAGTGTCCTGGAGACAATGACGACCTAAAAACATCCAGAAAGAAGAAAGCCTGTGAAAGTATGCCAATTAAACCAGAACTACATCAACTCAACAGCAACAATAAAACATAAAAAGCAGTGTAATCCTTGTTCTAAGATGAAAAAATGGTCTAATATTCCCTTAGAACCTATGGCTATCTCTCAAAAATTATGTGTACAGGCTCTAGATATTCAAAAACTGGGATGGATTGCTACCAGAAGGCTTGTGCCATGTAAGTATCTCTTAAGCATGTGTTTCCAGCAGAATCAAAATAATTTCTGAAAGAGGATGTAAGATACAAGGAGAAATGATGAGCAAATTAAACAATCGTCATCATCTAAGTCCAAAGACGTGGGTAGGGTGGTTTTGTCTCTGGTCAGTTCTAGGGCAGGACATAATTCAAATGCCATAACATTGATGGAATGTAGGCAAAGGTATGGTCCAAGGTATCTTTTCCTGGGATATGTGCTATTCCATTTGGAGTCATGCCAACAAGAGAGCCCAGTGCAGATGTGAATCTACAGCAGAATGCTTGAAAAACAGGTATTGTCAGTATTAAATACTGATTATTGAAGCATAAAATACATTTAGATATATAAGTAAAGATGCATAGTTACTAACTATGCAGTTCATACCTATATCCGCATGATTTAACAGGAAAAATAATCACTGCTCATAACTTTGTTTTGCTTTAACTTATGTGTTTCGTCCTTGTATACACTCCACTACAGACAGTCACTTGTTAGAGTTCTGTCTTTAAATGAAAAGAAATAGCGCTAATTGTAATGTTAAATGTAGGGTTCTGTAAGTTACCTGATAGATATGCTTATTTTTTTGTTTACTGAATTCAAATTAATGAATAACAAATGGAAGTAAAATCAATAGGTTTTTTTTTTGGTAGCCCCTGAAGGGAATTAACAAGATAAAACATGAGCTATAAGCTGCTATAGTAATCCAATAATAGCACTAGACTACCAAATTCTTGAGGATGAGCAATTAATTAAACACATTAAGAAATGTGTTTCTCAGTTGTTGGAAAGAACATGCTTTGGGTGTTAAATTTGCTTATTAGTGAAATTACTACCCTCAGACTTGTTTGGTGATCTCTCTTGTCATGTAGGTTTCATTAAATCTTTTCTTTGCCAAATTTTTGTCTTAGTACCACAATACCAAAGGTGTTTTTTTTGTGGTTGTTTTTTGTTTTGTTTTGTTTGGGGTTTTGCTTATTTTTTGTGTTTGTTTTTGGTTTCTTGTAAATAGAAGACTAAAGTTTTAGCTGTTTTGATTGTGGGTTTATTTATTTATTTATTTAGTACAATGCCCCATCTTGAAGTAGATCTTCAGCAAGTAGCTGCTGACAAATGAATGAGTGCACAAATGAACAAATCACATTAAAAGTGGTGGATGTAAGGCAAAAGGAGAAAGAGCTGAGAAAACTGCCTGTAATAGGTGACATGAACTGATGACATTTTAAAAATTATGATCAGAGACCTTTAGAGCAGGTAACACCTTAGCCCTGCTGTACCTGCAGAGGTTCCCTCAGTGACATTATTGAATTTATAACTTTATTGTGATAAATTTTCATCTCATCCTGCTCAGTTACATGTGTATAGTAAGAGATAGCTAAAACTACTGATCCCTGTTTCTTATGGTAACTGTAGTCCCTGTTCTCCCAGGCACAGCTTTGGAAGTGGAGTTGATCTGCAAGTCAGTTACCCTCTCCTTAGTTCACTGCGAAAGGCTATTTCTGAGAGATTGTGCCCACTTAGCGTTCAGCACTCAATTCATCTAATTCTCTTGGATGAATCAAAGAAGTTAACAAAGTTCTGAAACTTATTTCTGATTGAAGTAAATAAAAGTGTAAAGTTATATAACTTAATTTCTATGAGCCATTTCAAGGTAATAAAATTGTCTTTATTATGTACAATGAGCTTTAAGCATTTATGAGATAAATGGTTTATATTTTAGTAAGATACTTAACGAAATATTGTTAAGGTACTTTGTTTTAAAAATACTGATATGTGGGCCAGAGTTGTATCACAGTGAATTAAGCCACCACTGTACTGCTGATATGCAATATGAGTTTAGTTCAAGACCTGGCTGCTCCACTTCCAGCTCAGCTCTCTGCTAGTACACATGGGAAGGCTGTGGAAGGTAGCCCAATTACATGAGCCCCTCCCTCCTTGTGGGGCACATAGATGGAGTTTCAGGGTCCTCGCTTTGCATGGCTGGCCTTGTCTATGTGACCATTTGGAGAGTGAAGTGCACTTTCTCTTTCTGTCTCTATCTTTGTTTCTTCTGTCACTCTGACATTCAAACAAATACAATAACTCTTTTTAAAAATAACTATATGTCATAGCAGAACAAGACAGTGCCTCTGATATCTTATGTGTTAGATTGAAAAGAGATGCCTTTTGGACTGCTTGAGAAGTGTTTATTTTTGCTTGTTCAGACCTGAATCATGAATGGAGGTAATATGTAGCTGGAGTTAGTGTACTCAGACATTAGATGACTATTTCCAGTTTGTTGCATTTTAATATAAAATTTGTTTGAGTAGGTGAGAATGTACTCTGTCATGATTCTGTGAGCATATTTAGCACACACTAATCATTATGATTCCTCATGTCAGTATTGAAAGTAGATCTAAAATGAATCAGAATTGGCATATGAGGGCTAGTCTCTGTGTCTGAAATAATTTAGCTTGTCCTGCCTTTTATTTCAAGTTTTATTTTAGTTGTTATTCGTGAATATGGTTGAAGAAAAAGTACCTAATAAATACAGTGGAGGCTGGCAGCTATTTGTATTCCTCTGGGATGTGTGATTGCTTCCTTTTCTGTATTAATAGACTAGATCACAGCCTTACAGATTATCAAGAATAGATTTGTTCCAAGTACATGGGTAGATTTTACCAAAAACAATGCAAATTTTGTATCATAGATTCATTTGTAGGCTAATGCTCAAAAATGTCTTAGAGCCATTCAGATAACAAGAAATGGGTTGAATGTACCTGCTTTAACATGAGGAGGTAATTACTGCAGTCTGTGATGATTTCAGATACAAGGTTTATAGAAATAGAGTAGAATGGAAAAATACTGAAAATGAAATATGAGCCTGTACTCTGTGAATGGCAGAGGTTAACCATGTGCTTAGATGCATGCAAGCCACATTTATCTTTTTACATTTTAAGCAGGTGTGACACCTTGGCAAGTATGATGGCTTTACTTTGGTGTGCCTTCATGGAATATTTTCTGAAATGATGTGTGAAGACCTTGCATCATTATTTTTCTAAGCATCTATCAACAAAGTCATGGGCCTGTAAAAGTACAAATAGAATGCAATGTATCAGAAAGCATGTTTACATTTTAAGTTCTAGCAAAGATTCAGGTTTTGGAGGAATTGCTTTACGCCTTTCCATATGTTTGATCTGGTCATCAGAAGTCCCAGTACAGTTTTGGAAGCACTTTCTGCTTGCTGTGTGAACAAAGGCAATAGGGAATAAGCACTGTGATTTCTTTTTAAATATTTATTCTTTAAATAGGCTGTGGCTGCCTTCTAATGTCATGTTCAGGTGTGATTGCTCTGAATGAAATTTGTACCACTGCATTAATCCTGCTTGTTTACACGATAGTCCCCATCTGCTTTGGCTGAGGGCTAAAAAGAAACTCATAACACATCTGTTATGGCTTGAATGTCCAAATCCCCCCAAATTTCTTTATTGAAACCCTAAACCCTACTTAGAGGTGAGGCCCTTAAGGGCTGATAAGACTTGGGTTTGTCATGAGCATGGAGCTGTCACCATGGATGCCAAGCTCTTGAGACAAGGAGACAATGGAAGTTTCTCTTATGTCAGTGTAGTGAATGAGAGTCTTGATGCATGTCTGAGAATACCTCTGCTGATTAAAATTGGAATTAAAAAGCTTAATTTTGTTCAAAAATTTTGAAATCTGTAAATATGAGTCTTCAAATATTCGATGGAAATACATGTAATAAAAAAAACATCATGAATTCAGATTTTTTGTAGCAAAATAAATTCAGTTTTTTCACACTTTCTGAAATGTGTGTGTGTGTGTGTGTGTGTGTGTGTGTGTGCGTGCCAGTTCCAGATGATTAATATGCAAAGTCAAAGGAAAGGGGAAAAACAGAATTTCCTGCCTTCCATAACATTTTTATTTCTAAATTTTGTATGTGTAAATCTCAACTTCTAGCAACTATTTGAATTGTATGGCTAATAATAACATGGTTATTCCAGTACCATGTTTGAAATCGTGGAATGAGCCGTCATTTCATTACCTGTACTCAGCCTCACACCTCACTTGTACACACTTGGATGACTGGCACAGCTGAAAATCCTGCTGTGTAATGTGATTCTGATAGAGAAAATGCACACATGTTCTTCCTTCATGCTATGAAGAAATGAATAAACTTGCAGTGAATTATGTTGCTTAAGTCATTCATATTTGGAATAGCAAGAGATTTTGTTCAAGAGAAGGAGAGGAGGATGCTGTTGGATTTTGTAGTCTTTTAAGAACAGCCAGCTCCTGCAAGATAATGCTTGCTTGTGCATATTCTTTTCCAAATTCCTTCAGTTCTACTTATTTTCAATCTTTTTATTAGCCAATATGTGCTTTGAATCATAAAATGTTTTCTCACTTAGGTAGCTCCTTTGCTTAGTAATTTAACTTAAAATGGTGAGCTGTGTGCTTATTTCAAATTCAGATAGTATAATGATTATGTTTTGTAAAAGTGCAAATGAAACTTTGGTGGCCTGGGAGCTGTGTTTTCTGTTTGGATCCTGTAAAATAAAAGACATCAGAAAACCCCGCTTTGAAACAGGATCATCTTCAGTGAAGGTCATTTTGGTGAAGTTGTATTCTTCATTCAGTAGATACACTTGAAAGTCTGTTAGAAATAACCACTACCTTCGAATTATCCTGTTACCATCACTGTCTGCTCTCCCCAAACCACAGCTGTTGGCATTTTGATTGCCATAGAAATGAATAGCACCCCATATTGTGGCAATCACACCCATCATAAAACTTAAATGAACGTTCTTGTAACACCCACTGGGATGGGATATAGGAGGGAAGAATTGAGTGTACAGGATAAAATGTGTCACTACCATATTGAAACTACTCCCTTAATACAGCACTGTGTCACTTGTCACCTAGATCTGCTTTGTTTTATTCAAAATTGTTGAAACAGGGACTCAAAATGAATCATTTGTACTGTCTGTCAGAATTGGCTTGGCTGTTACTAGATCTCCTGTATTTTTCCTCACTGTGTCTACAACTTGATAAATCTTTTTATACAGATGCTTTTATTTTTTCAAAATATGGCTATCATACAAAATATGAATGCAAAGAAGTATCATTTATGAATTGAGGCATTCCATTGCTTGTGGGCCTTTGTTTTGTCAATGTGTTTTGTGCAAATCTTTAGGTTGATTGTGCTATTTATTGTGTTTTTTAATAGGCATCTTTCCCATTTTGGTTTGGTCCCAGATGGGTTAACGTCACAGCTATCACTATTGACAACTTAATCTACAAACTAATTGAAATGCAGACGCCTATATTAGGCCTGCTTTCCACTTTTGGCTTGCTCTCAGCAGTCTGCTAAGCATGCTTTTAAAAAGCAACAAATTGATTTTGATGCAACCCAGCAGTTTCAGAAGTCTCTGTGCTATTCTCATTCCAGAGGCACAAAGAACTTGAAGCGACCGGATGATTCATCAGGTGCAGTAGCTTCATGGCCATGAAGAAATTATGTGTCCTTCCCCTGTAGTTCAGTCTTAATATCTCCCTGGTAGATATGCTTCATTCTTCTTTGGATTGTTAGAATTTGTTCATTCTTTGGATGATAAACTCTTGGAGCACATTTCGCTGTGCAATCTTCTGGCATCACTGGATGGATAAAACTTTTACCTACCTCTTACCAGTGAGGAGTATAACTGAGGTAATGAATGTGCCCTTTTAACTGGTAAAAAAAAAATGTCGGTTATGTGTTCATCACTAACCAAAGCCATATAGACTAAAAAGTGTACACCATTTTTTAAAGGATTTATTTGTTTGTCTGAAAGGTACAGTTACACAGAGAAAGAAACAGGAAGATATCTTCTATCCCCTGATTCCTCCCCAAATGGCTGCAGTGGCTTTAAACTCAGCCAGGTGGAAGCCAAGAGCCTAAAACTCCATCCCGAGTTCCTATGTGGATGGCTGATGCCCAGGCATGTGGGCCATCTTCTGCTGCTTTCCCAGGCCCAGCAAAGCTATGTTGGAAGTGGTACAGCCAGGACTTGATCTGAGGTTCCTTTGTAATGCTGTAGGCAGCAGCAGTTTAAGTCATTGTGTCACAATATCAGCCCCCCAAAATACCATTTTTGTTCACCCTTTATCCAGTATCAGGAAGAGACCTTGATTATATAGTAGGTGCTCAATAAATATTTGTTAAATTGCATTGGTATTAGTATAGATTTCACTTCTCCTATACCATCTCTATTTGCTAAACCCTGCAAGTATGTCTTGTTTCAACAAACACTGATTGATTTTCTTTCATGTGCCAGAGCCTGAGCCCAACAACATAAAGGCAATTAAAGTAAATTCGCATTCACTGTATTTTTTGCCCTCTAGCAAAAAGGTCAGATACTCAGATAACAAGTAGATCTAATTTATCATCATGAATGCTGAAACTAATACATGTAGACAGTACTGTGAGAACATAGTAAAATAAGCTGTGAATAATAGGTTGTTAGACTTTTTTGAAAAATTAATGAACTTTTCAAAGAGAATAGAAGAAACACTTTGTTAGAGAAACAGTTTGCAATCAGAAATAGTATATGAAAGAGTTCCTGGTAGAAATAAAAGTTTCAGAGCAGCACATTGGTTCAACTGGCTAATTTTTTGCCTCCAAGTGCCAACATTCTGTATAGACAGCTGGTTATGTCCCAGCTGCTCTGTTTCCCATCCAGCTCCCTGCTTGTGGCCTGGGAAAGCAACAAAGGATGGCTCAGGTAGTTGGGATCCACAGGGGAGTCCCAGAAAAAGATCCTAGACCTTGGCTTCTGACTTCTGGTTTCTTGCTTGGATCGGGTCAGCTTCAGCCATTGGAGGCGTTTGGGGAGTAAACCAGCAGATAGATCTTTCTATTCTCTCCTTCTCTTTGTAGATCTGCCTTCCCAACATAAATAAATAAATAAATAAACAAACAAACTTTGTGGAAAGAATGGTAAATTTCTTGCGGCTCAAGCAGAATGAACATTGAAGGATTATTTTGAATTTGAGGGTGAGAAGAGTCATGGTACAGTGACGAAGAATCTGGTTTCTTTTCTGTAGGCACAGGTTAAAACCGCTATTAACACCACTGTATTTTGTAAAAACAAATTGTCAGAGGGCGATATATTGAGTAAGGAACAAAGTGAAGGCAGGAACCATAGAAGGCTGACAGTTTAGAAGTAGGGTGGAATACTGGGCTTTCATAATGTCAACAGTAATGAAACATGATAAAAACAGACACACGGCACATCTTCAATTTTTAATTGTTCATGAAAATGGAAGTAAAAATATAAAAAGAAATCCAAAAGGCAGAAAATAGGCATAAGACAGAAAGGCCATAGAGAAAAGTTCCTTCTGCATGCTAGCTGTTAGAGTAGCCGAGGGTTCCCGTGGAGTTGCACAAAAATGTTCAGATAAATCCCTCTGTCTCCAAGGTTTTTGTCACCAACCATCGCACTCCCACTGCAAGTCTGTCTACATCAAGGGTGTCCCAATTTGACTATAACATATTTTAGAAACAGTAGTTGTCTGGTATTGAGTCTTGGGAAACAGTGGACAGACAGTGCTATTAATGTGAATTCTGTGCTTTCCCTTTTCATATAATGCCATGTAAGAGAAAGTACTTGGAAACTCACTGTAGCCAAATGTTACTGACAGCTGTGTCACTGAAGACAAAATATCGGTATGCAACGTATTTATAAAATGTCAATATCTAATCATCAAGGAAAGGAAATTGAGCACAGCATAAGGTAATATTTTATAACTTTGGATTCAACAGAATCGGGCTACCAACCAAGCATTTTTTAAAAGCAAAATTACTTATTTGACAGGCAAGAGTTTACAGAGCAAGAGACAGGGAGAGGGAGAAGGTTAAAGAGAGAGTGCTTCTATCTGCCGGTCTACTTCTCCAAGTGGCCAAGTTAGCCAGAGCTGGGGCAGTCCAAATCTAGGATCCAGGAAATTCCTTCAGACTATCCACATGAGTGCAATTGCCCAAGTACTTGGGCTGTCCTCTCTGCTATCCTAAGTGCATTAGCAAGGAGCTAAGTGAGAAGTGAAGCAGCTGGCATTTGAGCCAGCACCCACAGTGGATGGCAGCATTGCAGGCAGCTTTACTCACTACACGACAACCCTAACCCCAACTCCTGTTACATCTTGATGTTAATGCATTTATGTATGGTGACATTGAAAGATAATTTGGCAACAACTGGCAAATTGTGATCCAGCCACTGCTTCTAGCAACTTTCCTGTAACTGAGTCAGAGATGCTGCAGACCCTTGATAAGAACCCACTGGGGAAGAGCTTGCATTAACTCACCAAGATAGTGATACAGTGAAATTCATGTGGCAGAACGAACCTTTCCTTATGTCAATACAAATGAATCCAAAACCAAAAAACCCACATTGAAGCTGAGTGCATGGCAGGATGGCATTTAATGATAGATGATGACACATCAGTAAGATGAAAACTTTGAAGTCATCTTTAAATTGGTTATGTGTGCACACAAAAATCTGTAAAACACACACTGAAGTGATAAATGCCAATTCCGAAAGAGTGTGATAGTCTTTGGGGGTTGCTCAGCACTGTATTATACATGCTTGTATGTTTCAAATGTATTTACACTTTTCTGTGTTGCATACTCTGAAATTTTTGTATGCCTAAAATGTAACAAATTATAAAACTTGTACACTGCTTTACCGCTGTGTTTGTTCACTCAGTTTATCACCCATCAATCTGTTCAGTGACCTATTCACTGATTCTTATTTTCCTTGGTCAAAGTAATGGTATTTAAAATAATCCAAGAAAAGTTGATTAGGGCTTAAGCCATGTCGGAAGAATGGGCAGGGTATAATTAGGAGACAGACTTGGTAGAAATTTGAGGGTAATTTCCCAGAGACTTAAATTTGGATATGAGCATGCTAATGTGTAGTAGGGAGAATATAAAGAATCAAAGATAATTTATTCAAGGATCTAGCTTGGTAACAGCCCATTGCACAAGCCACTGGGACAAAAGTTGAATGTTATTGGAACTTAGGGAAATAATGTATTTAATATTTTTTTAGCTTATTTAAAGTTTTTTTTTGTTAGCCTAACAAGTCACCTTAAAAACTTTATTTCAAGACTTATTTTTAATATCTACCATATATAAGAATGACAAAATTATCATTCAAAAGAGTTGTTTTTAAATAATGTTTCTTAATATAGTTATACTGTTAAGTTTTAAACATCATGGTCACTGCTCCAGTAAATTCAATTGAGTAAGCAATTTCAGTTGAATACAGTTGGATGGCAATTTGCAGCCTTCATTAAATTATTTGTGAGCTCCATTAAAAAGTGAGAATCCATTAAAACCTTTTTAGTGTAAACTCATTTAAGTTCGCAGATTATTTTCCAAAGGAAACTTAAAGGTAGTTGTCATGAAAACATCCCCAAATGTGTATTGTATTACTTGAATATTGTATTAGTCTAAGTTGGACTAAGTTAAGTCATTCTCGTAAAAATCAGTTAGTTTGTAAAGCTAAATATACAACCCTTCAATGAAAAGAAAAAGTTTTAAAATTAAATAGATTGATGTGTTGTCACCATCTTCACCTTTCTCATATTTCTTCTTGTCTCTTAGTTATCCTTGAGGAAGTATTGGCCCCAGGGAACTTGAGAAGCTGGGAACCTAATTCCCACGTAACTAGAACAACTTCAAGTCCTCTTTCTCTGGGTCTTACCCAAGTTCTGTGTATAAAGTTTTTTCTTTTTTTCATTTTGTTTTGATAGAAAGACTAATTCCCAATCCTAACCCCCATTTTGTCTTTTCTCCTACCTATGTTTCTTCCTAAGACTAAGGATAAGAAGTGAGTTTGGTTGGGTTCTTTGGCAATATTAAGGAGCTTAGATTAAAATCAGATTTTGATGGTCTTGAGTTTTTTCTCCCCTCATCCAATGTACATATTTATTTTAACTTTGCATACATTCTCCAGCATGGGAGAAGTAAGCTAAAATTATACTGAGATTACAGTAAAAGTGAAATTGTCTAGAGACTAGGCGAAGATACCACTTGCGCTACTTCAGTGTGATTTTCAGGGAAAGCGACTGTCCAAGAAAAATGTCTTCTAGTCTGAGAAGTAGGAGGCAGCATCATTTGTGATGCAGAGCCAAGAGTTCCATGTTACTGCACTGCAGGCTGCTCTCTGTCTTAGCCACAAGCTTAAAATTCCATCAACCATCTTTAATAAAAAAATAATGTGTGAGAGGGAAGACATTAGCTGTTTGGTTAGGTATCTTTCCCAGTTATAACTTTTGGAAAGAAAGAGCATCAATCTGTAATCAGCCACCTTCTGAAATTCTTGATACATGGCTGTCCATTCTTTCTGTCTGCTTAGGAACTTCTATGTGCTGTTATTTGGTTATCAGAAAGCTTTCCATACCCTTTGCTTCTGTTCTCATTTAGCCTTTCATGACTTCACTAAATAGCACTTCATTTAAATATTTATGCACTTAAATAATTGTCCAAGAAAACACTCCTTTACAAGAAAATAAACATTTAATACGACGTTTTAGTCTGCATGTTATAACTTCTTACAGGAAATCTCATCACCAACTGTAAATGATATATTCTTCCATCTGAAGGTGACCTCCACATCAGTGCTTCTCCCTGTTAAGGAGCATACAACACATTTTCATTCAGTAAGCGAGCTTTATGCATTTTTCTTAAGCTTCCCAGGCATGCTGATACCACTCCCACAAGCAATTTCCACAGTTTGTCTCAAAGACATCATGCAGCCGCCATGCTGCCCAAGCCACAACTTTGCAAGGCAGATGTGACCAGATTAAAAAACTTAAGCTTCTGTCTTTGAGTAGAAAAAAAAAATCCTGTGAGAAGAAAGAAGTCTTTCTTTCATAAATTTCTTCACACATGGAATTCAGTCAAAATAGCTCCATACTTTCCAAGCAAATAGCTAGAGTCATGATTCTCTTATCTCATTGTTTAGTATGCCTGCATGTAAATGTCATTCATTTCTATTCAGTCAACTAAAAAGTTATGGTAATACTTTAGACATTATCTAATGCATATTTGTAAGCTGGTCAGATAGAAAATTTTAACATAGATATTTAAATTCAAACCAAGATGTTGCAACTGAAATGTGTAACAGCTTAAAATATTGAATGATGTTCATAAATCTACATATTTTTAGCTTTCATGTATTTTTAATCTTTAGAGAAGGTGGTGAAGGGGCATATATGATCTTCCTTGAGATCTGTTTTCTCATATCAAGTTCATATTAGCAACTTATAAAGCTTTCTTTAGTGAGGAACATTAGCATTCCTGATACAAAATTAAAGTTGTTGCAGAAACAGTATTATAATTAGCATTTCGTAGTCCTTCCAGAAGAGATTTAACTTATATGAATTGTGCTTTGTAATAATAATGATAAAATACTATTTTTCTTTATATCATGGTAGGTAGGTGACTTCAAAGTGTTCCAAGGATAGAAGAGCCCCAAGCTACAATTTAGTAATACAGTGCAAAAGCCTATTTATGCAGCACGATATGCTTTGCTACCCATTTTTTTTTTTTTTACAGGTTTAGCCTTAAAAAGGTAAAAGATGCTAGTGAAGACGGGGCTTGTTCCTTTGCTTTTGGAATTAGCAGCTGTTTAGACACGCTAACAAGAAAATTCCTTGATGTTGAATGAACACGGAGGGAAAAAAGACAATGATGATTGTATTCTCATGTAATCTACAGCAGCACCGTGAGGGAGATACACCTACCATCCCATCCGTTGGAGAAACAGATCTAAACCCTCTCCTAACTTTACTCCGTTCCTATAGTAGAACTGCCATTTGAACCTGGGCAATTTGAGTCCAATAGCCTGTGAGAGTGTTTTATAATTCCTTTGACTTGCAGTTATGGATACAAACACTGAAGGTTTAGCACGTTTGTGCTAAAGCGCCCCAAGAAATGACTGACCCCCCATAGAGCCATCTGGTTTGTCTCAGCCTCAACACTGGGCCTGCTCTCTATTTCTGGTTAGTGAGGAGTGGTCTCCAATGGTTGGTTGTCCCTCCCTTTTACCTTACTTGCCACTCAGGATAGCCGGAAGTCCAAGCATTTTATCTACATGTCTCATACTTCAGGCCTTGAACACACTTCATCATCACTTACGTAGCTATTTATTGATAGTCATGCAAGGCTCTGTTGGCAGACATAATTCAGAAATGTGCCTGGGCATCAAGGGGCCTTTGATTATAATTGTGGTGTGATAACAAGGTCCTTTCAGGAAGACGGAGTAGGTGGTGGTATTTTCATTCCCATTGTGGAGTTCTTCACTGCACATGTAATTTAGAACTGTGTTTATTTAGATTGGGGTTTAAAGTTAGAAGCTGACCATCTGTATTTTTCTTGATAAGTTTGGAGTCATCCGGACCATAAAAAGTTTTGAAGGTCAGGAATTGCTTATATTTATAAAATTGTTTTTGGCAAAGAAAAGAGAATGAAGAAGGATTTGAAATAATGACCAGTTATGAAAGATTTATGATAATTTTGCTATATACACGCACATTTGATATAGCCCCTGAAATCCAAATTATAAAGGTTTGGCATCATATAGATTAGAAAGCAGCATGTGTTTGACCCCAAGCAAAATGAAACTAGGAAAAGTGACTTTGACATTTGTAGAGTGTCTGCTTTGAACCTGTGCGTTGCAGCATGTATTTGTTTATTTTTCTCATATCTTCCCATGAGCATGAAGAAAAGTTAAGGTTATTTCAGTATTTCACAATGAAAGAATTGGAGCACAGATAGCTTAGGGGCCTAACCAAGGTCACAGTGGTTGAGAAAGAAACCCAGATCCCTTAAAATCCAAATAAGATCCTTTTCTCCTCTAGTCAGTTTACTCTGAGCTATTTCCATGTTCACCCCTAGCATTGTTTTGGGTACAGAAATGATCGTTTTTACAGTAAAGAGTGAAGTCACATGAATTCAGCTGAAAAAATGTTTACACTGTGAAGAGTAAATCTTAAAAAATAATAGTTAATTATTTTAAGCTGTCACACAGAGTTGGACAATTAATGGCTGACCCTATCTGCAAAATGAAAATCTAAGCACAGCATAAACACTTCATTCTATCTGATAGTTGAAATATGTGTTTATATAACTGCCAAAATATTAGCTGCTGTGTTTGAGCCAGAGAATTTCAGGGACAAGACAAAAGCAGAACAGGCTTCGTTGATAGGTAGAGAAGTATTTTTTTTTTTCTCTGAGAAATGCGTTTCAGTGTTGTTAGCCAATGTCTAGGAGCTATGAGATGGAAACCCTTGTATTAAACTAATGTTACAGGATCAGTTTTTTAAGCTATTTTTCAATATTTTAAAACTTTTACATAAAATAGATTCATATTGCAGCATTAATGAAAAACCTATAATGGCTGAAGTGTTTTTAACAAATAATGTAAAACTTAAAATTGTTACATTTCTCTGTACTGTATTTTCTCCATTCTGACAGTTTTCTATGTTGACTTGGTAATAAACACTGTTAGAACTTAAAACTATCTAGCTTTTAAAAATTAAAACTCATCTGTGATTAATCACGTAATTTAGGTGTGACCATGATGGAAGTGCTTGCTTTTGAATTTTGTTCAGGTTTCTAACCCTGAAAACATCAATGAAATGTTTTAGTTTTGTTTTTGCATAAAAAAAAATCTAGAGTATTTTATGAGAAAACAGAAAATGCACTTCTATTTTATGCTTAACTTTTTTTTTTTACTTCTTTTAACTGATTAGAAAAAAAAAATCTTTTGATTTGAAATTAAGCTGCTGCTTGAACAGCAAAATCTAACCAGATTACTTGGTCTTCATGTTTTACCTGTTTTCTTAGAGAAAAAAATAATTTCTGTAAGCCGCAAATGCTATTTAAAACACAAGTAATGGCAGCTGTTTGAATTTTTAACTACCTAGTTATCTTCATGTACAGAAATTGCTAAATTGCTTCCACAGATTTCTGCTAGACAGAAGGAATCATTTACATTAGTGAGTGACGATTTTTGTCTTCCATGAGAGAAAGCTTGAGATGACCCCTTAACTGTTTTCCTTCCTGTCTTATGTTGCAGTATCCAGCTGCATTGATGAACCTAGGGGCCATTCTGCACCTTAATGGCAAGCTCCAGAAGGCAGAGGCCAACTACCTGCGCGCCCTGCAGCTCAAGCCAGATGACGTGATCACGCAGTCCAATCTGCGGAAACTGTGGAACATCATGGAAAAGCAAGGCTTAAAGACTTCTGAGACATGACACGGAACCTCGTCCTCACTTTGACAGAGTGGACTTTATTACTGGACAACACTTCCCAGCAGTGCTGTGACAAGAGCTGGTTTCGGACTTCAGGGCAGGAGTCGTTGAAGTCGCTGCTGCTCCTGGGAGATCCACTTTGCTGTTGACATGGCCACTAACACCAAAAAGGGGAACATGGGAAACCTCCTGGAGAATGGATTTGCTACCCAGAGACTGTAAACCAGAGCACTTAAAACAGGGATCTTTTGGAATTTGTAAAAGGGGAGGGTGCCGAAAATACAGACCTTGTTCATTTTTGAAAGCTAATTTCAAAATTATATTATTCCTTAAACACTGTGAGAGGAAGTCGGAGTGTGTGTTCAGCCACGGTAAACTATGAAAGATTGAGTGTTAACAGGGAGTGATTAAAGCATAGTGGGAGGTGCAGGGAGCCACTGGCTTTCCTAGGTTGTCCTAATGCTGCTGGCTTACCCTTTAGGACAGCCTGCTTGTCATTTTCTGAAGCCTAGAAAGCATTTTTTGTTGTTGGTGGTGGTGGTATTTAGCATTGTGTCAAGCTAGCGAGAATCTGCAGTTGTTCCTCAGTTAGTACACACAGTGTCTTATGTTTTAGGTGTCACAGCCTTTCGTCTTTGGAGCATCACTTGCTGAGCAGCACTTGGAGAGGAGTGGCCAGTGGAGCTGGGCGCGGCTGGAGAGGCCTTCTGTGTGTCAGGCAGGCATTCTTTAATATTGTCAGTGTGTTCCTCTACATTTCCAGCAGAATTCACTGTATTAACTGTTTTGAAATAACCTTTTAAAATGAGTGTTCCTGGCTAGTGTGTGTTTGTTGAGGAGGGTAAAGGAAAGGGATATTTAAAAGTGTTCTAGTTTCTATAACCAACAGCTATTAAGCAGAAGAGAGGGCTAATTTGTGCCTCCCCGATGCTGCTGGTTAAAAAATTAAGTCTATCTGAAGGAGCGTATGATGACAGTTGCCAGTTTGTGTTTGGAAGAGTAGGTATGAAATCATAATCGCTTTCTCATAGGTATCGAAACAATAATGCTGTTAAATTTTCAAGGAATGATTTTTATCTTATTCTGCTCTTCCCAAAAGGCATCAAACACGTGCTGCTTTAAACTGCAATAGAGGATAGCATTAGCTTGCTACATGTTTCCACGTCTTGTGCCAATGGCCTCTCTTAGTTGATAACTATTTTTCACTAGCAGATTTGGTGTTTTATTTCATGACCTGTTGGTAACCACTTCGCTCATCACTTCATGAGTAAAATCGTATAAATGAAGTAGAGAAAAACATTTGCTGAACACATTTTGGCTTGCAGTCAAACTTTGCTACTAAAAATTAACTTCATAAAACAGTCCATTATCAACTTCGTTATAGAGAAAATAACTATACTGTACCTTGCATATTTATTTATTTATTACCTACCATAGCAGAGTAACGGAAAATTTGATAAATTAAGCCAGTTTTTTAAAACTGAAATTGAGCTTTTCTCTACCTGGTCACACTCCATATGTATGTTATTAGTGGTTCCATTAAAAGGAAGCTGGACATGCAAACACATCATACTATGTTTTCTCCATATTTTATGGGTTTTGTTATATATCTGAATACAGAGGGATAAAGAATTTAAAGTAGTGTTTCTATGGCAATAGAATTTTGTGAAAAGGGCAAATGTAGTAAGAGATTTTTGGATGATGTTAATAAGGAGCCCCTTCAATAATATGTATTTTCTTTTACAACCTTTCATTGTAGGGCCAGAAGTTAACTTATGGCTCAATCATTGTGTTTTCAGAATATTTAACATTTAACAAACCCATGGTCAAACCAAAACAGTGGGTTGAAGTGTATGTTTTTCATCCTCTGGTACATTGGCAATTGCAAAAAGCAAAAACAAAGAAAGAAATAAACAATGCCAAGAGGATGGAACTTAATATAAGGCTATAAATATAAATTCAATGTCTAACATTTTTATTTATTTAAATAGTTATTGATGTATAATGACCCCCTAGTCTTCACATTTTGTGTCTTTCTGTTGTTATTGTTCCTTTCCAGCACTTGGTTCTTAGTAGGTTCACTGAATGCACAGTAGAGGCACTTCATGTTGACTCAGTTCCCAAGTAGCATTAATGATTGGACCTGTGTCATCAAATGCATGGATCTTTAATATCTAACATCCCTGACACTTCAATACAGGGCTGGACTTAGTAACTGACCAACACGGGGAGGGGGGTGGTTGTTGGGAGGGCATTTGAACATGATCAAAAATGTCTCCGCTCAGGGATTTATGGTGGGTTATTGCAGACAGTGCTAAAAATATAGAGCACAAGACAAGTTTACTAAATTAAAATTTTATTTTTTGAGAAGCTGTTATTTGTATAAATTATCAAGATTTGTAGGCTTTCCTTTTGTAGAAATAATTGTTTTATGTGCCAGAGAATTTCAATTTTGTTTTCAACAATAAAGCATTGATAAGAAATGTGTTGTGTAAGCTCTTGGTTAATCTACAGAAATAGCGCTTAAGTCTCTGGGAGTTTTTTTTTGAAAAGATTTATTTATTCACTTATTTATTTGAAAGTCAGCTACAGAGAAGGATCATCCACTGCTGCTGAACTTGCCGTATGGCTGCCAAAGACCAAGGCAGGAGCAAGCAGAAAGCGGGGCCTTCACCCTGGTCTTCATGAGCAGCCGGGAGCCCAAACACTTGAGCCATCTTCTGCGGCCTTTCCAGGTCATCGGCAGGGAGCTGGATTGGAAGCGGAGGATCCAGAACTCGAACCAGTGTCCATATGGGATGTCTGCAGCACAGATGCTAGCTTTGCCTGCTTTGCGGCAATACTGGTCCCTGTCTGGTATTTTAACAGAGGTAAGATGAAGGCTAAAATGAGTGAAAGTTGAATATGAAATGCATATACCCTTTTTAGTGTATAATCAGTAATAATCCATTTTCTATAGTTATAATAGTAAAATGATATCTATTACCAGATTGACTATATTCAGGAGAAATATAGAAGGCTTTATATTATTTTCCTTGATTGTTGAGCTATGGAAGAATACCCGAAAACTGTTCTAAAGATGGTATATTTGTTAATGTCTGGCCTCCATATGTTATTTGACAAAAAATGATCATATTTAAAAGACTGGTTGTTTCCTTTGGGTCCTAATGAAGGAACAATTATATTTTGCTGAGATAATACGTGTGTTCCAATTTCAGGTGTCAGTTGTAGCAATGGTGCAAAAATAACCAAGAAGCCAGCGGCCTTGTTAAAATTGCTATACAACCACATGATTGTTTATTGCTTGTTTTCTTTATTGTTGGTTCAAATTAGTTATGATGACTCTGTTCCAAGCACTCTATGGGTGAATGGGCTTGTCCCATCTTTAAACGTAAGCAAACTGAAGTTCAAAATTGTGAAATAACTTGCCCAGTATGACTAAATTAGTAAGCAATAAGCATGTCTCCAATTGTCAGATGCTCACGTGTCTTGCATCATGTACAAACTTAGCACTGAACCAGAATTCAGGAGATTGATTTTTGCCTCTTGGCATTCTTTATGATTTCATCTTCCACAAAGCACAGTCTCCATGTCTTTTACTGTACATGTTTATGAAATTCAACAAAGGTAATCCTTTGGAAGCATCTTAAAAATTGACATTGTAATATCCAGAAATACCTGGTTGCCCTTGAACTAAATCTATTTACTTTCCAGCTGAGGAACATAAGGCTTACAAACTGAGTGATTTGACCAAGATTCCAAAACTAGTCAGTGGTGGTACAAGCACACAACATCAGGCTAAGGTCTCAGTTATTAGGAGGTCTAGTTATATAAAGTAGTTACTTAGTTCTGAGTTACAACCAGTACAAACAAGGACTGTGTCTTTCTTCTCTGGCATGTATTCTCTAGCCGACAACATTTATATTGAGCAGAAGACTATAAAATATAATCTGCATGCAAATTCTACTTATGATTTGCTCATGAGAAATGATGTTTTTTTTAAGAAATGAAAATCTAAAAATATTGAGTCTGGGGTATTTATAACTATGTATTTTCTTTCTGAATAAAGACAGTTTTCTCACAGTGTTTCCAGTAGGAGTGGGAAAATACATCTAAGCCTTTGTTATTCGGTAAGTACGAAAGAAACTGAGTTTCAGAAAAATTTAGCAATTATAACTTCAGTTCATTTGTATCTTTAGAGTATGATTGTTCACTTAATTCGAATAATACATTTAGGATCATAAGATTGATGCATACTATTTAAATTCCAGTTATTGGAGTTATTGATTCAGTTCAATAAAGGAATATTGCTAGGAAATGTATCTTGCATATTGAAACTTCTCTCCACTGTAAGAGTCGAGCAAAGCTGAATGGCAGTGCACTGTGGTAACTCAGTTGTGTTTAGTTTTGCATTAAAGATGTGTACCTACCTTCTTGCTGTGTCGTCTGGGTGGTCTTCCTGCACGACCCAATCAGAGTCCTTTGACTCAGCTTGTATTTCGTCTGCCACTTGACCATGTGTTGTTTGCTGTTGTTTCATAGAGATTTTAGATGTATTTTGCCCCGCTTGAAGAGATCTGGGATTTAAGTTTCTTGCTATCTTAAAATTCCTATGAAGTTTTCTTTCTACATTCCCCAAAGTGTTTTAGCTTCTCACAGCTGACCCCTGGTGTTTTCGTATCATTTGCTCCCAAAAAGTAGAGAAAGGAGCTTTTATTTCCCCAGAAGATCTTTGCTTCAGATGACAAAATTAGAAATGTCTGAGATGTGATAAGATCATTAAAAATTCCTGGAGAAATATGAAAACAGTATAAAACTACCTAAAATGGTGTTTAGAAAGTTTCTGGAGATTGCCTAAGGGGGAAAGTCCAGGAAATAAAAAAACAAAAAAAAGATGGGAGAATTAGATTGTTGTTATGGATCACAAATAATTTTCTGTTGTAGAGATCACAAATAATCTTCTGTTACAGAGATGAACTATTTGATTAGAGAAATTAGAAATGACCTGTGTTCCACATTGTGTCACTGAATTGGGAAGAAAAACAGTAATGAATGAACAGTATGAACAGGAAGACTAACAAAATGTTCAATAAATTTAAAGTTGAGGCTAGAACAACGTGTTCAGAAATAGATTTAATTTTCCCTCCCTCCTTTGGAGTTTATAGGTGTTTTGCTCATTCAAGACAAAGCCATCAGTCATATAGACAGAGTGGAGTGTTCAATTCCCAGTGATGGTTCCTGGGAATCAGGAAACAATTTTTCTAATTAATTTTCTATCATGTCTCTTTTATCCTAGAAGACTCCAAATAAAATAGCTCCTATGAGATATTTGTCTTGGCAATATATCACAGGTAGCTAGGGACTGGTAATAATATCTTTCAAAAATGTACTGAAAGAAGAATCAAGCAATTAATTTTGTCTTCAGAAATAAAGGAATTAAAGTCTGTCTTCTTCTACTAGATACTCTGTCCATATAACGTGATAGAAAAATTAACACCA
The DNA here is from genome assembly GCF_017591425.1 of Ochotona curzoniae. Taxonomy (NCBI): domain Eukaryota; kingdom Metazoa; phylum Chordata; class Mammalia; order Lagomorpha; family Ochotonidae; genus Ochotona; species Ochotona curzoniae. Next base: position 18,774,332 of record NW_024464920.1, on the reverse strand, counting down.
GAAAATCAGAACTGGTGAGGGAAGAAAGGGGCCAGTGGGAAAATAGTGATTAGCTTTGATTTTAATGCACATTTTTTTCTGATCTCAATTAGCAAGTAATGGCCGTATTGACTGATTATGATTAGGTTTTTAATTCTGCTCTCATCAGTTTATTAAATACATAGATTCAATTAGTAATCTCAATAGATTTTCGTTTATTTTTATTGTTTTGTGTATTATTTTTAATCATTGTACTTAATAGCTGAGAACATGTTGTTTTCTTTGAGCATTTTCGTAAATGTGTCTTTGCCTTTACTTTATGAGAAGAGAAACTGGGGAAGTTCACTTTAATTTTGATGTTTCAAAGTACGTTTTTAAATATTGCTCCATGCCAACAAGTATATATTAGGACACTGTATAATATTTAATAAAAGTTAGTAAGTTTGTATTATATAACACATCGATGTAATATTTTATTATCTCAAGAAGTTCCTACTCTCTTACTGAGTACCTTTTAAAAATGTGATTATGCTAACAAAATCTTTTTTTCTATAAAATTACATGAAGAAAAAGTTTTGGTTAACTTGTCATTTCTGTTTCTAGAACCAATTATTTTGGAGCTCATGTTAACTTGGAAATTGTGCACTGTGAGTGATGCTGTGGGTGAGTTCATCTGATGCTCTTTCTCAAGTGACCAAAAATTTGATACTGTGAGAAGATAATCACAATGGCAGCCAATGACAGGGAATGTAGATTTGGCCTAAGCTATCTGCAAAAGGAAAGCAGTGATTCCAACATTACATGTACTTGTTGAAATCCTAGCTGCAGGTTATATCATATGTATGCTGATAGTAACCAGTGCTTGTGCTTGAGCTGTTCGTTGTAATAGAGGGAATACACAAATCTCTGAATAAATTCAATTTGGGGTTTTGGTTTAAGACATTAAAAAAAAAAACCCTTCATTTCAAGGCAACCTTATGAATCATTCCTAACAAAACGCAGCTGCTGTAAGTAAAAGCAGAGTACAGAGGTATTAAGATACATCAAACAATTTCCAAATGTCTTCTAATGACAATGCTTTCTTGGTTCTTATGACTCTAGAAATATAACCATTCTTATCTCACTCTCTCCCCCAACAACCCAGCTTTCCTTCATCTCTTTTCCTTTAATTTTTTGCAACAACATAACTTTTCATTTTTTATTGCCTGTGCTTCTGCGGTCATATTCAAGAAGCGTTTGTGCCGGTGCCTTTTCATGCTCTCCCAATGTTTTCCTCTGTTCATTTGATGTCATCAGATCATAGATTTAGCTACTTATTCTATTGTGAGTTGATATTTGCATAGGTATAAGGAAGGGGGCGTGTGGAGACCCGATTTTCTTAGCACCATTTTTAAGAGCTTTTCTATTCTCCAGGGAGTGGTTTTAGCTCATTTGTTGAAAATTAGTTGGTTGTAGAAGTGTGGATCACTTTCTGTAGCTTCTGTTTCAGTTCCATAGGTTTACATGTCTATTTCGTGGCAACTGTACTCTGTTTTGATTGTATCTTATGTCTTGAAATCACATATATGATGCTGCTAGGTTTTTTTTAATATTTCTTTATTTTTAAGAGAGACGAAGTTCCCTTTGCTGATTACTCCGCTGATGACCACAGCAGACAAAGCCAGGATCCACGTTTTCCAGATATCCCACGTGGGCACATAGACCATCCACTGCTGCTTTTCCAGGTCATTATCAGGGAGCACAGTGCTCTTTCGAAATTTTGTCACTGCGGGTAACAGTTTAATATGCTATGCCACAATGACAGTCCCCAACTTGTATGTGTGTATATAAAATTCTTTAGCTATTTGAGGGCTTCTGTGGTTCCATATGAATTTTAGAATTATGTTCTCTAGACATTGAGGATGTCCTTAGGATTTTGAATTAGATCACATTGGGTGTGTAAATTGCCTTAGATAATATGAATATGGACATTTCAATTACATCAGTTCTTCCAAAAGATGAATATGGAAGTTTTTTCCAATTTTTTTGGCTTTCATTTTACAACCCCCCCCCAAAAAAAACCACCTTAATATCTTCATATATGTATATATATATATCTCCCTACAAAATCTTTCAAGATAGACTGGAGACACCAAATTATCCTTCAGTCAAACCTCCAGATGAAAATTGAGATCCTCAGGATGCTTGTATGATTTTTATAACATCACATTCTATAGAAAACAAACTTTTCCCTCCCAACAAAATGAGTTCATGCTTAGCCCCCGGGAAGTTTTAATGGATGTGGACACAATTAGTATACTTTAGGGAGTCCTGATTCCTTTCTTATTTCCATATTCCCTTATCCTTGAGCTCAGAAAAAATTAGAAAGCAATTCCACTTGGAAGACTTTCTTTGCTAACTGGAGACGGATTCCAACTGCTTACCTACATGGTAAGAGAAAGTAGTAGAGGCTTCATAGAAGCCACTTAAATTCTTCTCTATCCACCATTTTATTTGTCTATGGCCTGAGAGTTTGATGTTAATTGCTGCTATTTAAAATGTTGTACCTGTTAAGATTACTCCTATTACTCATGAGCTGGCTGAGACAGCTTTGTTGCCTGTCTATAGCTACCTGATGCTATAGCTACCTGATGGTGCTATAGCTACCTGATGGTGCTTCCCAGCTTGTACACCTGCTGGGATCTTATACCCAGAACCTGTGTCACTGCTGCTGCTGGTCTCTTGTTATGTTTTCTTTGTTTTGTTTTTCTGCCATCCACAGATTATTTTCTGATTACCCTATAAACTACTCACATAGACCTTTAAGTATGTGGCTAAATTCAGATTCCATATATGAAGAGTAGTTCTCATTTAGTAGTGTCAAAAGGAATATTAAAAATCTTTGTTTTTGAAATTCCTCTGTCTGTCTATGCCAGTCAGCATTTCCAGTTGGCTACCTGCTTCCCTGCATTTCATCCCTGACCAAACAGCACTGTCATCCTTGGGCTCACCCGTCTCCTAAAACTGCTGAATTATGTTTAGGTCAGAGGAGTAACTTCAAAAGGAATATTGTCTAACATGATAACCACTTGACTATGGTTGTTAATTACATATATTCTTGAGAAGTTCTAGACAGTCAGTGTTAAGTGTTCTCACAAAAATGACAACTATTTAAGATAAAGACTTGTATTAATTAGCTAGGCTTATAAGACTCGTGCTTTAGTCAAAGATAACCGCCCACCAGTGGATGACTCTGACATCCTTTATGTTTTTTCTTCTCTATACTCATAAAAATTACCAGACTTGTTCAAAATGATTACATCTCTGCCTTCTGGCAAAGCATAATTTTTGTAATTTTTAAAAAATTATTATATCTAGAATTTATAATCTTTAGTTATAATCTTTGTTATTTTTTGATTCCAAAATTAATACAGTCTGCAAGTGAACTGAGGAAGAAACATTTCTTTTTCTTTCAAGTGACTTGAATGTTATTAACAAATTCAGTTAAATACTGGCTCATAAAACTTAGTTATTCTTTGGTTTGGGGACTAATGGAGTTTTGTAATTCATCACATTAGAAAAAAATCTCTTCTGTTTGTACCATATTCCCTCTGGACAGTTATTTTTGTATTCCTTATCTTGAAACTTTGCATCCTTTAGCTGAATTAAATGCATATTTTTAAATGTGTCCTACCTATAGAATTTAATTTTGATTAATGGACACCCAGTCTCAGACCTACAAAGATTGTGCTTCTGTTGTAGCAAAAAATAAGAGATGTTTAATAACAACACCTGATTTAACCTTCTTACCTTTAAGTGGAGATAATGAAATGATACAAATTAGATCAAGTAAAAAATTTGCTCTTAAATCTGATATATTTGGTAGGATTTTCTTTTGATTAATAATAAACAATAACTTTGAATTAAATACCTAAGTTTCTAAAGTGATTAAAGTTAGTTCACCACTTTTTTAAATTTTATTTTTATTGATGCATACATTTGATTAGGGTGGGAAGGGTCGAGATTTAGGGGAAAGCGAGTGAGACCATTGTTTCCAAATATTCTATTTCTTCTTCCTTTATCTGGAGTAAGAGGGGAGATAAGGGAAGAAGCTATAGCCAGCCTCCCAATTGCTTCAGTACTCAGGAATAGGGAATGGCCACCCAGTGTCATCCCAGGGTCCCCACTGTGGAGCATGCTCTGAGGGTTCTGCTCAGCTGATTTCAGTAGTTCTGAATTGCTGTTGATCTTGTTGAGCCTAGGATAAGGAAATCCTGCCAAAGTCCATTGGCTGACATAGTCCATCTTAGATTCTCCTTCTGCCCAAAAATGTGCTGTCAGGCTTCACTGAGTAGTTGGCTGATTGTTCTGCCCTCCTTCCTCTGCTGTGGAAGTCCTTTGCAGATTCCAATGGACTGTCAAATCCTCCATGTGCATCTGGGTATGCCATCCACTGCTCCCTCTAAGCTGCTTGAGGAGGCCCAGTTCTGACACATGCACTCCACAGTGTGACTACAGATACTACAATTCTCCGATGATTGGAGTTCTGAATCCAGTGGTTAAATTGTTAGTTGTACTTGCTAGGTCAGTTCTGTCTCCAGCCCTGTCTCTTGCGTAAACTAATGGATGTTGTGGCCAAACCCAACCCTTCCCACCACACTCCTAGGCCTTACATACTCCAGCAGGAACTGCAGCTGAGTTGACATGACCCCCAATAATCCCCACTAGCCATCTCCCCCCGAGTCCTGATTCCTATGCTTGCCAGTATGTGCAGCAGGCTGGCACAGTTTGTCCTATATCCCATTCAGTTCTTGTACACATCAATAGGTATTGAAGCCCAGCTCAACCCAATCAACCTCCCCATCCAACCCATACTCATGTTGGTGAGTGCTACCACATGTCTAGCAAGACGTGCCCCAGCCCTGGTTCTCATGCTCACCAGTGTGAGTTGCAGCCCTCCAGAGGTACCCATAGTTTCCCTGGTAGACCCACCCCTAGCCTCAGATCTTATACTCTCCAAGTGGTTTTGCAGTCTAGCTTGACAGGATTTGTCCCCAGTCCCAGTACTTGCCAACTGATGTTGCAACAAAGCGCAACCAGTCTGCACTTACTCCAGCTTATGCATGCACCAGTGGACATAGTCGGTTAGCCTAACCTGTGTCTCCCCCTAACCCAGTTCACATGTAGACCAACAGGTGTTGAAGTCCTGCTTGACCTGGTCTACCCCAGTTCCAGTACTCATGTTCACTAGTGGGAGCAGTTGTCCAGCAGGAGAGTCCTTGCTGTCCCCTTACCGGGCTCACACCGTGCCCCCCAACCCTAGGTCTCACATTGCTGTTGGGTGCTGTGGCCCACTCTGGCATGGCCTGCCTCACCTCAGCATTTGCCGACGGGTCTATAGCTTGTCCTGGCATGGTCTGCCCCTAGTTGCCCAGTTGCATTCATGCTGGTAAGAACTACAGACTAGTCTAACCCATCCAGCCCCCAGTCCAAGCTGTATTGTGAACTGATTGGTGTTGCAACCTAACCCAGCCTGTCCTGTACCCTGTCCTGGTTCTCAGATCTACCAGTGGGTGTTATGAACTGGCCCAGCCTGGACTGCTCCAAGACCTGATCCACACATATGCTGGTGAGTACTGTAAACTGGCCTGGTTTGGACTGCTTCCAGCCGTGGTTTTTATACTCCCTGTAGGGACTGCCCCCTGACAGAGGGGTTTCTCAACCTCCTCTATCAGGTTTCCTCCCAATGGCAGAATTCACACACACTGGTGAGTCCGTGGCCCAAACTGACTCTGTGCTCCATTCAGCATAATCTACCCCCTTTGTGCTGGATTTTGTACAAACTGGTGGTTGTTGTAGCCCAGCCCATCCACACCCTCTTCTTGGGTGTGTCTGTGGTTCTACAGTCTGAACCAACCTGGCCTGTCCTCAACCGCAATATCCATGAGTTTCAGAGGATTCCAGGATAAAGCCTTACTCAGCCAATCACCTCCCCTAGCTCTTAAGCAAATTAGCAGAAATTGTAGTAGGCCCACAAATCCCCCACAGATTCTGCTTCCAGACCTGGCAGATTATACTAAAAGTATCATCAGTTCAAGAATTTCTTATCTGAAGGGTCTGTTTGCGCTTTGTCTCCAAGATTGTCTTTAATTGAGTGAGTGTGATTAATGGACTGCTTCATTTTTCAGGATAAAGCTTACATTTTCTTTTCCCAGCAACACTGGCAAATTACTTGATTAATATCAAAAACCTCTCAATGACACATAACCTTTGAATAAACAAATTCTGATACTGTTGGCAACATGCTAAGAGGTTTTCCTGTAAGTAGGCTATAAAAGAAATTGCCTTTGTAATTAAATGCATAACAACTAAGCCTATTTTTTTTTTATTTTACTGTCAATATACCCACTTTTTCTATCTCTTGTAAGAATCAAATATATAATGAGATTTTTGCCAGGGCCGAATGCAGACTAACTTTATCTATGCTAGGTTTCTATGTGCATTTCCCTCACTGTGGAAGCCCAGAAAAACACATAAAAAGTCTATGAAACTTAGATACAGCTTCAATTACTAAATTTAGAGCTCCTTGATTTTCTCTTAAAGTGTGGTAGCAGAAAGTAATAAATGCATATTGATTTAAAAAATACTCAGTTACCTCTTCAAAACACTTTACTAAAAATCAGTTACCAAACACATGGAGTCCAAATATCAGCTGCTCTGATAAAGCAGAAAGGGGACCTTTAAATCAGGAAATATTATGGAATGAGGCAGAGGAAGGGAAAAGGAATTGAAATATGCACTAATCACATGCCAGATGCTTTGTGTAAGTCTGAATGCTTGTGGAAAGCTGAAACGACCCATTATTGCTGCGTTGCCAGTTGCGTGAGCAGTATTGATTTCTTCTTTAGAGACAACCATTCTGTTAGAGACAACCGTGTGTTAGCCATTTGCCCAGATCTAGTCAATGGGCTGCCTTTAGTCCAAATTAGGAATTAGCCAACTATGGAATTCTGAGCCAAATTAAGCCTGCCATGTACAGAGTTATATTGGTTTGCACATTATTGAGTGGTTGAAAAATTCAAAAGAAGAATATTTCATAGGCCATGAATGTTCTGTCATATTGCAGTTTCCATAGAATTTTTATAAGAACATAGCAGCACTCCATCGTTTATGTATTGAATATGGCTGCTGTTACACCGGAATGACAGAACTAGGTGATTACAACACAGACTGGACTCTATGGCCTGCCAAATTTAAAATATTTACTATCTGGCCTGTTACAGGAAAAGCTTGCCGATCCATGGTCTAAGCCAATTGTGATATTCCTGTCTCTTGCTTTTCTGGGCCCTAATCCAGCTGGCAGTGCCCACATAACAATGAAACACAAGTAAATCTGCTAGGGAGGATTCTGGAAAGTCTTTTGTTTCTTTACATAAAGCTGGTATCTTAACTCCTTTTCCAGCTTGAATAGGAAAGCCAAATCTGTATGAGAGCAGCCACCTTGCAAACAGGGGATTATCTTTATAAAAGTAAAAGCTAGAACCCTAAAGAATGGGAAAGGACCTGAATGCTCAAGAGAATTGTCAAGCAGCTATACTGAAGCATACCACCAGAATTCTAGTTTGGTGAGAAAAATTAACCCCCATCTGTAAGGTGTCTTTGTGTGCATCGTGTGCTTGAAGGCACATGCCTTCCTTACTGGTGCCATTTGCTTTTTCTTCCCATTAGCCATAGAAACTATTTAATCTTAGTTTTAAAAAGCAGAGTTGCAACAGCAAGAGAACCTTCCTTGGCATTCTTTCAATACAGTTATTAGGTAGCCACGTAATCTCTCCATAGGTAAAGTCAAGTCGAAGTTTGCTCTTTAGTAACAAATGTGTCCTAGTAGCATTAGGTTGATATTTGGAGAACTGTTATTGAGTTTATTTTCTCTTGATACCACAAATAGCTAACTGTGGGATATCTGCACTGTGGCTAGGATGGTACTTGATCCATTCTTCCCTTCTCTGTTCTTCCGTAATGGTTAAGTCTGAATGTTGTTGCACTGTGGTGTTTATGTCTGTTAATGTCCTCAGCTCCAGATTCCTCAAGGACAATAACCATGACTTATTTACCTCTGTCACTGTAGCCTCTAGCACAGTGCCATGCATGTCATAGGTAACAACAGAATGAAAGGACAGAAAGTTGGAATTCAGTGTGTAACACAACATCCATCAGATGTGTATGTCTTTTTCTACATGGGTATACACAATGAATAAATCTAGCTTTGTTAGATAGCCATCATTCATCAAATACTTCTTAAATCCAAGGAATTTATAAATATTGGCTTATTTAATTCCTTACCATTATTCCTAAATCACAGTTGAAAATGTGAGGCACAAAGTTAAATTACTTGCCCAAGATTCAACAGTTGTAAATGATAGATTCTGGTTCTGAATACTGCTAGGTTGCTTACCATGATACTTCCAGGCTGTTACTTAGATGTTTTAGGTGCAGGGTACACAATATGAAGATATCATTGCCTCCCATTATGGATTCTGAAGCAGAATAAAACACAGTTTGCTTAATACAGCTCGAGAGTCGGCACAGGTCTCAAGTCAGTCTGCTGGGGTTCAAATTCTCTTTACACAGATACTGCTTAACTTCAAATATATTGTTTTAACTTTTTTGTGCCTCCTTCTCCTTATTGGCAATTTGAGATACTACTACTAATAATGGTAATAATATCAAATTCATAGGGCTGTTATAGGGTGACATGAAAGAAAACATGTAAAGTACTTAAAACAGTGCGTAGAAAAGAAGGAATTCAAAATGAAAGCAAGTGTTGGGTGTTAGTATTATTGCTGTTGTGCACGATTTTGTCATTTTAACAAGAATGACAATAACTATTAGTTATCTCTAATGTGGGGTACACCTAGTCACCAGAAATGAGCTCACAGATAAAGGCATAGCACAAATAGTGATAAAGGCTATACAAGTTTTTGGGGAGCTCTCTAGAGAAAGCCAAATGGGACTAACTGTGTGTGAGTGTGAGTGTGTGTGTGTGTGTGTGTGTGTGTGTGTGTGTGTGTGTAACGGAAGAAGTATCTCTGGTTAGGGCATTTATCATGAAAAAGACATGTGTCCTGTTATGAAGGCTGAGAAATTTTAAGATATTTACAGTGAGCATATGAAGACCCAGGACAATCAGTGGTACAACTCCAGTCGGAATCTGAGTATAGAAGCAGAAGAGTCTATGGAACTGTGTGAATTCCACTCCAAGTCTGAGTCCAAAATCAGTGGAAGGCTGACATCAGCACACAGAACCAGTGAGGAGAGTATGTTCTCAGCCTCTTCTCTTTGAACCTTCAGCCAATGCGATAAGATCTGCTCACATGGGACAGGCATTCTCCTGACGCAGTAGATTAATCCCAAAGCTAGTATTCACAGAACTCCTTTGCCTACACACTGAGTGCTGATTAACAAATATCTGTGTACTTCCTGATTAGATCAAGTTAAAACTTAGAAAGAAACATCACAATTCTTTTTTTTTTAAGATTTATTTATTTATTGGAAAGGCAGATATACAGAGAGGAGGAGAGACAGAGAAGATCTTCCATCCGATGATTCACTCCCCAAGTGAGCACAACGGCCGTTGCTGTGCCGATCTGAAGCCAGGATCCAGGAACTTCTTCCGGGTCTCCCACACGGGTGCAGGTCCCAAGACGTTGGGCCGTCCTCGACCGCTTTCCCAGGCCACAAGCAGGGAGCTGGATGGGAAGTGGAGCTGCCGGAATTAGAACCGGCGCCCATATGGGACCCCCAGTGTGTTGAAGGCGAGGACGTAAGCCACTAGGCCACGCCGCTGGGCCCGAAACATCACAATTCTATCCCTTGCAAATATGATACCCATAATCGCAATCTCCAAATAAAAATGACAGGGAAGTGAGGACAGGATTCTGCCTAATATACAACAATCCTGAATATACTCAAAATGCATGCATACATCCTTACCCTAAAGAAGATAAAGTCATTGAATAATGTGCACCTTTCTCCTTTGATATTTTGGTGTAAAATTAAAATAGCTATTACTGTGATATTAAGTCACTATTTCTTAGATAATAAGAGAAAAGAAGGCAGATGTATTTATTATTATTCACACATGCACAATCATTAGAGAATATCACTATTAGAGTCCACACTTTTATAACTGGTTGACTGGTCATAGCTGATAGTTGTAACTGCATTCTCACACTATCTATCATGTAATCCTATGCTTTCAGTGTATACTGTTGCTGATTGTACTTGTAACCTGCAAATAGAATCCTTGGCCCTGAAGGGTTGGGGCTATTTTAGTGCTCCCATCCTAATTTTATTATAGCCACTGACCTTAATCATAGGGTACAGCAATACTGAGAGATGCCCAAAGGAATCTCCTAAGTTTTGTAATTCATTGCTCTCTCTGTTTAGTAGAAAATTCAGCATCCCCATTGGTTTGTGATCCATCCCTGTACAGTAAGGCTCTTGTTTGCCTGTTGATTCAGAGGATAAAGAGCCTAAAGGGTTTGGAATACAGTCTAGATCTCCAATCCAACAAAATTATCATTGTATTTCCTGGTAGTAACATATCCTCTTTTGCCATAAGATGTCTAGGACAATACAATATAGGAACATTGGAACAGAAGGCAAAATTTTCACTAGTTGGCCACTAGGAGCAATTGTGAGTGGTGGCCTTCTTTACTACTTGAATCCTAGCTGGCATTCACATTGGACAGGACACAAATATCTTTATGACTTTGCCCACTCATAAAGGACTATATGCATATGTTTTTTCCCAAATTCCTTTCCATCAGTTTCACAATAATAATCTTTCCAAGACCCTCAACATCCAGGCAAACCATGTGCCACAGCTCATAGATTGGTAGATATTGGCATGTCTGCCCATTTTGTCTTCGAAGCAAAGTGGACAACCAGGTTCATATCTTGGGTATCCGCTCAGTGAGAACAATTTCCTTATCCTTCAGGGATATCATGTTAACACAATTCAGTACTACAGGTGTCCACTTTTAGGTGTGCCTATATATTGCACTGAATCACCTGTAAACCAAGCCCGAGTCTTCTTTTCCTCCATCAACTGATGAATAAACCTGTTTGTGACCCATGGGTATGTCCTTGGAGAAAGACAGTTTAGCAGGGATGGGGACCACATGCCTTTGGGAGGTAAAATAAATGTACTATTCTAACCCTTTTCCCCATGAAATATCATTTATGATCAGGTTATCAGACATGTATATAAAACCCTATTTTAAACTTATTGCTTACATGAAAAGAACTTTGCTTAAATGTTTTTTGTCTTCAGCAGTTATCGTTTGATAAGAGCTTGAAAACTTGGGTCAGGCCTGGAACCAGGGGAAAAATAGGCTTGCAAAGAGAAGAAACAGAACACTCCAGCCCTGTGCCTCAGACGAGGCCTGATAAAAGCAGGGCAAAGCAATCAGAAATAATTGACTTTACTGTGCCATCAAGCCCAAGTTACAGGGGCAGAATCAAAAGCCAGAGAGCAGCAGGACCTGGGTTTAGCCAAGCAATAGGCAGAAGTGGAGCAAGTCATGGTCTAAACATGCTGTGTAAGAGCCTCAGCAGTCCCTGGGCTCCTCCTGGGGGCCTGACTGCCTCCGGCTACTCAGCAACCTATGTTATTCTAAATTGAGAACAGAATAAATTATAGGACACAGAGGAAAAATAGCATCGTCTGATATTCAAAAAACCCACATTTTTTTAATAACCCTAAATTATTTCAGGTTGATTGTACTCATTTCTTTACAGAACTATTCATTTGTTTAGTCCTTGCTTACCTCATAAAGAACAAAGATAATTATATAAGAAGACAGTAATGCAAAGAGAAACCTGAGGAAAAAATGAAAAGAAGTTGGGAATCATTCATATATATAGCCTAATTCTTCTCCGTTAAGTGAAAAGCTTCAGGAAAATTCTGAGAGAAGCCCATCTTAAAATATCTTAATGCATAATGCGATGAATCTGAAGACCATTTTTTTTCTCATTCCAGCTCTGTCATTGTCTGTCTTCTTCGAAGGTTCAGTTAAGAGCCTTTCTTCTGAGTTTTGCTTTTACTAAAGCAAGTAGCATCACTTGGTAAACAAAACCAAAGAGAAGGATCAGCGATTTCTAGGACTTCCTCTGAAACTTAGCCTTGGAAAAGTTTGTAAAACTTTTACATCCTCATTTTTTAGCTGTTAAGAGGAAAGAACCTAGGAATGAAGCAACACAATAAAACTGATGGTCTTAATAAAACATTCTGTTATATATGAAAATGTTCTACAATGAATGCTGTGAATCAGTATTAAACCGATCTGTGAGATCTCAGTTATAAAAAACTGAGTTTTTGAACTTGTCCTGTGAAATCTCAATAACTATTTTCTTTTATTAATGTTTACTAGAAGAACTTACGTCTGGGGCTCCCTGTTGTGGTGCAGTGGGTTAAGCCACTACTTGACATCCTGTATAAGCATGGGTTAAAGCTCTGACTGCTCCACATTCAATCCAGTTCCCCACTAACTCATTTGAGAAAAGAAAGGGAAACAGCTGTACTTGGAACCTTGCTGTAAGTCAAAGAGGCATAGAACACCCAAAGACAGAATTTGACTCAAAGCAAAACCTCTGTTTTTTTAAAGAGACATTCATAGAGGCAGCTGACTGCCAGCATGCATACAGAGCAAACACGTGGCAGGCTGAAAGATGGAAGTTTCTAGCCCGGTTTGTGTAACAAGCCAGATAAGGACCATGAGAGCGGGCAGAGCCCAGTTAGTTTCCCATAGGCTTTTCAAGCTTTTGGAGCCTTTCCCTCCCAGGGAGGGGGAGTACAGGTAGTTAGAAAGGAATGCACAGGGTGGGGCAGAGAACAATACAGGGTGTGCAGTTGTGCTGGGTTTTGAAATGTAGGGACAACAAGACTCCTGGGAGAAGGGATTTAGCTTCAGGTGGGTAGTTGAAGTGGCTGAGGAATCTGACTTTTCTCCATTATCCATCCCCTGCCATTGGTGATGAGACCTGCATGGAGTCCCTGGCTGTACCCTCACCCAGTCCCTGCCCTTGTAACCCTCTAGGAAGTGAACCAAGTTTGGAGAATTTCTGTGTCTGTTTTCTCCCCTTTCACAGTAAGTCTGTCTTTTAAATAAATAAATCTTCAAAAAGAAAAATGTTAACTCTGAATCACAAAACTGTGTTTTCAGCATAACCAATAGGCAACTCAAGTAAAAATATATGTAAACCAACAGTGTTGCAGGAATTTTGACTCCGAGTATGGCAGCAACCTCAAATTCTTGTCTCGCAGGAAAGAAGAATTTTCATGCGGACACAGTTTAGTTTTAACGCAAGATTTATTAGGAAAGTTGAGAAGAGAAGACTCCCGTCCTAGTGACGGGAGGGGGCTTTGAGATAGAAAGAACCCGTGCATGGGGGAGTGTTGGGATCTTTTAAAGGAATTTCCCCATCCCCAGGTGGTCCCCAGGTGTTCGGTTTTGGGGCAAAAGATCAGGGAGGTGCAGGATATGGGACATTCCAGGCCTTGGGCAGATATGCATCACTTATCAGCCTGAGGCCCTCCCACAATGGCCAAGGTAATGGCCGATAATACTTCAGGTGGGGCATTGATAACACCTGTCCCTTGGAAGGGACGTGTTCTGGTGAGTCCAAGACATGGTGGAGAAATTCTCTTTTACTCGGGGACCCAGAATACCCTAACTGCCTACTACCCACTAACTCCTCTCTCAACAGGAAATTGACTACACATATTTGCAAGTCCTTAGAAAAGATGGGTACAGATGAAAAGCATGGCTTTGGCTTTGTGTGAAACGCTTTGATACAAGCAATTCATGATACCACAGTGTACAAGAAAAGTATATAAGATCTCTCTCGCTCTTCTTCATACTCATTTTGCTAGCCAAGAGATAATAATAAGTACTGAAATGGAAAGGTGCTTTGGATTACAGAAATGTGTATGGGAACATCAGAAAATTCATGGCAAGCTGTTTATTTTGGTTCAAAAAATTGAAAACACTGCATGGTTTTTCACAATGAGGAGTTGCCATGAACTTTTAATAAATTCCCACATAATAAAAGGCTGGTTTTTAAAAATAATTATTGACATTTGTATGAAGAAAAACAATATTTTATCCAGAGAGATGCTGATTTTGACTGAGTTGTGGCATGGCAAGCACTGGGTCAACACAGGGAGAATATACAGCAGATGATCTTGAGGGAGCCTTGTCTGCTGCCCAGAGGGTGGGAGAAATGGGGATCAGATGCACACCAAATCCCGCCTACTAAAAGCATTTCAATTGCATCCCAAGCTCCGTGTGTTTTCTTTTCACCCTTACAATATCCTGAATGGTAGCACAGCTTTTTCTAAGTCAGCAAGTAGCCAAGAAGAACTACCAGAACTGAGGAATTCCCTGCTGAGAGTTCACTTGGTGATGGACAAGCAGTTGTGAACTGGTTAGAAAATGCATTTGTTTGGAGAGTGTCCACATACCAGGGGTTCAGAAGCTGAGTTCCCCAGAAGAGTAGTTCAGAATTCAATTCCAGTTCTTGATTCGAGTTTCTTGCCTCCCACTTAGGAATGGATTGCGTTCCCGGCCCCTGGCTTCACCCAGACCCAGCCTTGCACTTTGTGAGCATTTGAGAAAGAAAGCAATAGATGAGATGTCTCTGACTATCTCTGGATCTCTTTTTTCTCTCCCTATCCACCAGAAACACTTTTTTAAAAAACTGCAGCAGGTTTTTAAAAAAGAGAGAAGAAAATTAGTTCATCTGACTATTAAATTTAGGCTTTATAACTTCGCCAGATTGAGAGAATTTTCCTCTTGGGGAGTCAGCTGCAAACCTATTTCAGCAGGGTTTGGCTGCTATTCATCATCAACATGATAGCTGCTGACCAGGCACAGGGAGCAGTGGACATCTGTTCTTTGACTGTCTTCAGAGGGTGTCTGAGTGGGAAGCAGTATGGGGAGAGCAGTCAGAGGCAGGGTAGAGAGACACCTGTGTGGGTGGCATTTTGTGGTTCCTTTTACAACTTCTCTGCAGAGAGGGGAGAAGTTACTAATGATAAAATAGAGGACACACACACACAGAGTGCTTTATCATTCAAGAGAACTCCTGCCCACACATGCACATAGACACACAGAGACATTATTCCAGTAATCCTCATACCATAATCTGTGGCTTTGAGGGGACACTGAAATGCAAGGGTAGCAAGGGGCAGACACAAACACAAACCCAGATCGCTGAACTACTTTGAATTACAATTCCAGCATTCTTTAGAAGATGCCTGTCTGTTTTAACAGAATATACAACTTTCACAGGGGGATTGCAAAACTCACTTGCTGTTTGAAATTAAAATCCTTTACTTCCGCAGAAAAAAACTTCTATATACAAAACATAATAACATAGTAATGAGATTTTCTGACTAAATCAACCATCTCTGCATACCCTTAAATATTACCCTCCCATTGCTTCCTGCAGTACAGTTCAACAGGAACAGTGGGAGGTTGGGAGGGCATAGAAATTGGAAGTTCAAAGAGGTTGAATAACATGCAAGAATAAGCTCCTATGAATAGTGAAATCTTGGTTCAGAAAAGGCTCTACCGTTATGGAAGAGGTTCCAGGGTGGAGAGACATGACCCTGTTACTTGGAGACAGGTCTGGAACTACAAAAAAATTTCTCTTTTTTGGTTTTTTGTCTTTGAAAATATGTGATATTGCTAAACCAATCCTTGGTCAATTGAAAAATCCATTGAACAAAAAATATCTGATGGCATTCCAAGTAGGTAGGAGATACGGAGAGTTTCCTTAGGTACAAGTTCCATGCATTTTGCTAATTATGTTGCATCACTGATATCTGCAAAGCAATGCAAGGGATTCGTTCAAGATGGAATGCACATGTAGCAGCAGTTTGGTCAGAGAAATGATTTTATCCACTTTGTATTAGCTGACAATAGATGAGAAACAGTGCTGTATAATTTCAATAGGAAAATCCTTCTGGGCTTCCGGTGAGTCACTTAGTAAGACGTAAGATAGGCGTACAACAGTGTATTCATCTTTGTTTCTTTATTGAAGACCGTCAAGGTAAAAAAAAATCCTCAAAAACCAACCTGTTTCAAAACGTATAGAAGTAGGGAAAACAAACATTATGGCAATGATTGTGAAACAATACCAAACTGAAACATTACTTGGTCTCATATTACTTCTTTGAAAACCACTTGGGAAATGACATAACCAAACTTAATTCCTCCGAGAAGAATTGTACAGCTCCAACCATCTGCTAAATTAAGCAGCAGTTATTATAATGAGCATTTGTAATAGACCCAATGCAAAGGGGGATAATAACTTCATGTGTAACACAAAATCGTAGAAGTCTGCTGCAAACCTAAAAGTAAAGAGTGAATACAGAATAACGGATTTTTCAATAACTCAAACTGTAAGGATGTGAAGGTCAAAGTACCATATCACATTTCCATTAATCCCTTATTTCTTCATTGGGAAAGCAGACATCAAATTCGATGAAATATCCAGCAGACAGTCATCCAAATTTCAAATGTCAAACTTTTATCCCTTCTCACAGGATCCTTATTTTTCTTTTCTTTCCTTTTTCCCTACCAGTAATGTAGGTTTAGTTTCTGATTCCTTTTTTAGATCCCTCTCTGTACAGGTGAAAATTCTTCAATATAACCTTTTACAGATGTTAAGGCCTAACACATTAAGAGAACCAACCCCCTAAGTACTGGGAACCTTGAGAACTAGGAAGCATTTTCATAGCAAAAGATTACGATATTATATCCTAGCTAACTTAGATGTACCAGTGTGTTTAGTAAGTTTAGAGTTCCTGAGTGGCATTCTTTCCTTTTCTTTCAGTCCTTCCCTTACCTGGCAGATACAAAGGAAAGTTTTAATAAGGCATTCTCTCTCTCCTGCCATTAGCATCCATCCTTATGCCATTTTGAAGGCCTATTATAATGGTTTGCTTCAAATAATACCAATTTTTGTGCTATCTAGAAACTCTGGAGAAGTTCATTCATTCATCTCACCATTTGTTAAACATTAATTTGTTCAATAATTATTTCAGAAATCCCTAACATATGCTATGTACATAGAATACAAGAAGAACATGGTGCTATGATTCATGTAGATCATGTTCAAAATAGCCTAGAGTATGGAATAGGCTATGTTCAATTCAGCAAAGTGAGAAAAGGCACGCTATGCTTGGGAAGCAGCATGCTGGGGACTTGGACCCTTGCCCTTTCCATAGCCAATCTAGCTGCAACTCTGAGACAGAAATCCCCAGACACCACAGATTTCACGAGATGGCTCCATGTGTGCAAGTGTGTGTGGGGGGTTGTTGTTGTTTGTTTGTTTATTTTGTTCTTTTTTGCAACTTGGAAGGACAGACCCTAGAACTTTGAAGATGGGGCTGCAGTGGCAGTAACAGAGAAGTAGCTGGTAAAAAACTGATATTCTGCCAAAGATACACAACAAAGTTACACAGATGGTCATTATTCTTGCAGAGAATATTTTTCACATGGAAATTGCTAAACTGAATATAAGTTATGTTTGTTTAAATGACAGTAGAGATTGCTAGTTTCTCTTTCATCATTCATTGTGAGGAAAAATGCAGGTGTGACATGCATCTGTGTTTTTGCCTGTTCCCAGGGGCAATGGCAGGAGTTGTTTGTAGATTCCATAGATACTTAATTTTATCTCCACTTTGAGTTTCTCTTCCTCCCTCTCCAGACCCTCTCCAGACCTTGGAGACTATATAAAAGTGCAATGAATTTACAAATAAACACATAAACAATCCAAGTCAATGTTTATATACTAAAAATTTTCTTTCTGCCTCCTCTTTCCCAAGAGTTGGTTCATACCAAATTAGCTCTTCGATTTTCAGGTGATATTTACCATCTTGAACAAGAATCAGGTATACAGCTGAACTGATCTTTTGGAAATAAATGCATTCTATGAATTATTTATTGAAACTCTTATGGATATAACTGCTATCTTAACAATAACTTCAGGTCTTGAGTGATTTGCAGAGTCTAGGATATTGACCTTAAGGAATATTTGAGGGAAGCCAAGTAATATATTTTATAAAAACTGTAGTAGCTAAAACAGAGTGAGACAGTTAACAGGTTAAGGGAGTGGCTTCTTCAAATTATTTTGGCTGTGAAATAATTAAAAGAGCAGCTGAAACACCTAAAATGTAGCAATTCAATTAGCTCAATATTTTGGAATCATGATCCATTTTAGGGGGATATTTCCAGATGTGTTGACTAAAATATGCCATAAAATACACACAACATACATATTTTCTTAAGCTATGCACTATTTTCTCTGACAGTTCTGTTACAAATTTTAAAAATGGATGTTGCAGTTAAAGCCTATATATTTAAAAAAATTTATAGTTTTTTTGCTTTTGATCCACCAATATTTTAATATTTTATCAATTTCATATATTTTTGATATGACTACATGTGGATAAGTTACTTTAGATATCTCTGATTTCCAACTCTTGAATCTCACGTAAAATTGTGAAAATATTTAACTTCATTTTGTGATGTAGTGACAAATACTCACCTGCTTTGATAATCATGCAGCAGTCAGAGTAAGGTCTTGTTTCTGTGATTTTGTCCCTTAGTGGTTCGGGGTATACTCACACTCTCACTAAGATGTACACACGTAGAACTCTCCACTAAGAATGTAACATTCTACCATCTTGATCTCTTACACTGACCACATTGATGTCTCTTGCTCCTCCAGAATCTGGCTGACTACAGATTTTATTGGCATTGATTGTGGCTCAGACTATTGTTTACCCAGATCCTGTTCCACCCTGTAACAACTATGACAATAGATGTGGAAAGATACATTAGCATCAACCCAAACCACATGTACTTATTCCACTGATGCTTTATGCTCACAGAATCTTACAGTTTGTGGAAATGTGACTGTCATTCTATTTTCTAAAAAATGCATGCATGTTGCTGTGGTCTTTATAGGTCTACTGGGAGTGCGGAGCTGGGTGCAGACCCAGCACACACCACCGGGAACCACTTGTGAATGCCTCTCTGCTACTTTATTCGCCAATGACTCTTGAGGTAGGCATTGTGCTTGATGCTGCAGATAGAATTCCTGCCTTAAGGCAACTTAGAATGTGAATATGATATGTACACCTTTGTAAGGCAACCAATAAGTTGTACAAATACACTTATAAAGAAATGATTATAATAGAGTTGCTTCAAATGGGAATAAAGAGAGTTATCAAAAGATATAATGGAGGGAAATTAAGTAGCTGGAAGGCGTGATTCATTAGCAACTAACAATGAGAGATGAGAAGGAACTAAATTATAAATCTCTGGGTAAGAAACTTGGGAAAGCAAGAGTGCCCTCAAGCAAAAGTGACATGTAGGAAGACCCTGAATTCTCAGAGAGCAAGCGCTTTTTGAGGTCAGGCAAGAGCAGAACCCTTATGCAATGAGTCTGGCAGACCAGTGAGAATCAGATCAAAGAAAGCCTTGTAATTCATGGACGGAGGCGTGGATTCTACCTTAAGGTAACTAGACATTATCAAAAGGTCTATTAAAATACTTAGAGTATATATATATATATATATATATGAAGTAAAACTACAAAAAATGTGATAAAAGTACAAAATAATGTAAAAAAATAATGCATTTGATACCTCTACAATTCCTCCTTTCTTTTTCCTAGATAGCCACTATTCTACAGTTGGATTGCTTCATTTCTGTGCAATATTGTATTTTCTATCAAAGCTCAAATGTGCAATCCCTATGACCTTACAGTTTGTCATCTAGGTTCTAAAGAAGCTCTCATATCTGTGCACAAGAGACACTATCAAGGAACTTAAAGCATTGCTCTTTGTGCCGATAAAGTAGGACTAATCTAACGGCTTTCAGTGGAGGGATAAATACAGCTTGGTTTACTCATATAACAAAACACAGTTTATCAGACAAAGATGCCTTAGAGCTTATGAATTAATGAAGATCACATTAAAATATAATATGTTTACTTGACTAGTTCCAAAAGAATATATAATATGTGCTTTTATGTATGTATATCTTGAACACATTCACAAAGTAGTATTTATTATTTGTGGAAGCAAATGTCTGTATAAAATTAGAAAGATATTGACAACTTCTAAGCAGAGAGCTATGAAGCAGAGGCTGCATTTTAAGAGCTAAGTCTAAACATTGGTAGTATGTAACAAGGGCTATGCCACTGCCTGAGAAACCTACATGCTATAATTGGAATGCCAGTTTGAGTCAGCTACACTGTGCTTCTGATCCAGTTTCCTGTTACTGTGCCTTTGCAGGCAGTGCATGATGGACCAAGTACTCAAGTCCCTGCCACTTACATGGGAGACTTAGATGAATTTCCTTGCCTGCCTCAAACCCAACCCAATGTGGCAACATTTGGGGAATGAACCAGTGAAGAGGCTCATTTATTCTTCTCTCTCTCTCTCTCTCACACACACACACACACACACACACATCACATACTTACATGCTCATGCATTTAAACACACATAACATTTTGTGAGTCACTCTTCCAAGCAAATAAAATGAATCTTAAATAAAATGCCCACCATAGACACAAATGGGATTGCTTTTATGAGGGCTGGACAGTTCATAAGCCATTACAGTTAAATAGCTAAATAATCAACTGTAACTTCAACTAAAGAGAAGAGTATGTGAATTCAAGAGCTATGAAAAAGTAAAAGTTTTAAGATACAGAATTTGGCTGTGAGAGCAAGAGGGTTGGAAAAGAATCAAGTGTCTTTCAGGTTTCTAGCTTGAATAATTTGGTCACCTGTGCTTCTGGTTAGAGATGTGGGTAACAGGAATAGTGTGATACATTTGGAAATGGGTGGAGGTAATAAATCCCAGTTCAAAAGGCCATTTGGATAATGTAAAAATGAGAATGAGAATGGATGAAATATAATGTCTCATAATCAATGTAGAATTTTGAAATTTATATGCACATCTAAATTTGAGAGTCATCACCAGGTATTATGGGAGATAAATTGGTAAAATGAAATGAAACTGATTAAAAAGAAGAAACAGGATGAGAAGGAAAGACAGCTAGAATCAAATGTGAAGGATTTGGTTTGTGTGGTTTGGGAAGGAAATGACAAAAGGAGGGAGGAGTTGGGAGATTAGAGGAAGTAGAGTGAAAGCAGTCATTGGATTTTTAGAAAGATTTATTTATTTTTATTGGAAAGGCAGACTTAAAGAGAGAAAGAGAGACAGAAAGGTCTTGGGTCTACTGTTTCACTCCCCAAAAGGCTACAATGGCCATAGCTGAACTGATCCGAATCCAGGAGTGAGGAACTTCTTCCAGGTCCCTCACATGGCTGCAGGCTTTGAGCCATTTTCTACTGCTTTTCAAGGCCACAAGCAGGGAGCTCAAGGAAAAGTGGATCAGCTGGAAGTGACCCGGCACCCATATGAGATCCCAGCCTGTACAAGAAAAGAATTTAGTCACTCAGGCATTGCACCAGGCCCTATTTGCTTTTTTTTTTTTTTTTTTTTTTTGTATGCTCACTTACTTGATTTGAGAGAAATGTGAACATGTTTGAAGGTTCCAGGGAGGGATTCCATAAAGAAGGAGAGGCTGAAGATACAGGAGAAAGAGATTACCCATAGATACATTTCCTTTAAGAAGGTGTCATCTTAAGCATTTGATAATGAATTGATAAATAGGAACAATGGTGCCATTTCTTTGGTTGTCAGTAATTTTATTGATTGTGTCGGCAAGAGGTCACAGGTTTTCAAATATGATTGCTTCTGTAATCTTCTGAGTTAGGACAGGAAGACATCTTTGGAGAGAAATGGAGACTGCAGTTTTAAAATTTTAGGGAGAGCAGAGTTTATAGTAATTATTGTGCAGAACTGGAACACATTTTGAGGTTTTTCTGCCTTTCCTTAGATTCAAGTTAAGGTTGCTGATTTTGAATTGATGGTGGTACTAATTTCCTTGGATCACACTTGTATATCTATACTCTGTTCCCTGTGGATTCATTATTTTTGCAAAATCCTCTTCATTTCCACATACAGAAAAACTACCCTCTGGATGCACTCACATAACTGAATTTACAGTCAAAAGCATGTAGGGTGTTGTTCATCTTCAGGGAACCTGTGCTGTTCTTGTATCCAGCAGAGTTAGAAGGTTATACAACTGCAGCCTGGCAGGGCTTAGCTATCACTCACAATGCCCTAAATATTAATGGGCTTCCATATTTGTTGTGTTTTTCTAACCCTCGTAGGAAGAATTGGGTATTAGAAAGCATCAAATAAATGTCCATGTGAGTCTATCAGGAGCAATTTACCCTGTCAGTATATCGATGTCATTAATCCTGTGCTAGAAACACAGGCTTTGTGGCAGATCTCTTCAATGTGGCGGGGCTTGCAAACACACACATTTTTATTGTTCTTGTCATTTAAACATAGTCATCATTTGGGAAAATGTATTCAGGAGCCTGAGAATACTGAGCAGTATTCCACTCTGGTTACTGTGGTCTGATTGACTCAGCAGCATATTGACAGACATTTGCTTTTCCATGGATTCAAAAGAACCAATGTTTTCTTTTAAAAAAGTGACTTCATCTTCCATCACAAATGCCTGTGTTCTAAGGCTGGTGAGAGAATTCCTTGGAAACCAAAGTACATTTAGTAATTTAGTGTGTATGTGGGTTTTTTTCCTCTTTAATTTATGAAGTCCTTTGAGTAAGTAAATTAAAAAGCATTGGCTTAGTGTTCCACGTTTTGTTGTGTTTGAAGAGACTTTATTTCACAAGCAAGTTTGAGATTTAGCCAGTATTTGTAATCTGTGAAGTTTTTAGTTTGAACTCTGCCAAATAATCTAACCGTTTTGACTAAGGTTTGATCAGAAGAATGGAGAGTAGTTGAGTCATCAGTGATCATGGGGAAAGAAAACTTGGCTTTCAGTCCAAACCCTGACACTAACAACTCTAATCTTGAGTAATACTTTGTCTGGGCTCATTTCCTGACCTATGAAAAGAGGAGTTTTATTAGGTGATTCGTAAAACACTTTCCAGATCTTAATCTTAATTTTAGTAGTTGACACAGCTGTTTGGCAGCATTAATAAATAGTTAAACAGTGAAAGATTATTAATTCTTATATGGCACAACTAAAAGTGTACATGGTGAAGGCTGGAATTTAATTTCACAGTATTCATTCACATATGTATATATTCATTCAATGATGAGTGACAAAGCTTGGTAGATACTGATGAACAGGAAAGTGTACTAGACCTTAAGTGTTTCATCATGAGGGAACCTGAGATGTCACTTGAATATTAGAATAAATGTAGTGACCATGTGATAGTATCTACATATCTAGCTTGCAGTGTAAATATATTGAACATCCTTTGTGGAACTTTCACTTGGCTTGACTTTTAGAGTTTCAGTCAAAACAATTCAGGTTCCACAACTGATTGTTCAATCTTTCAACCGTATTCTTCGTAATTTTTGTAACTGACCCCGGAATCCACTTGTTTGTTTAACTCAGGAAGCTAATTTCTAATTTCTTTCTCTTTCATCACCTCTGCCTCTAAATCCATCATGAAACCCTGATCAAATATTCAGCAGTGCTTTCAGTTTCCATGGCTACAATTTGAGTTTATGTGACCATCATTACTTACTCGGTTTCCTGTAAGAACCTCCTCCTTATTCTCATTTTAATTCTCTGCTTGTGCTAATCTATTCACCAAAGAAGCTCAGAAAATCTATTGAAAGTATAAATTCAGTCCTTTCACTTTCCTACTTTCATGATCAATTGACTTTATGGTAACAAATACATTATTTGACAATTCTTTTAAATGATATATAAAAGTCAGTAATAAATTATAAAAAAGGTATGTTTCTGATAATGTATGTTATAATGTTATCATATTCTTTCTGTTTTAAAACTATGTGTCTATGAATAACCATGAAAAGAAAACTCCACAATTGGATTACATCCAATTTTACTTTAGTACTTATTAATGTAGCAGGTTTTGTAAAAATTTCAGTTAGTTGCATAGCTCATGACTAATGCTTTTCACACAATAAAAAGAGATTCAACTTTTTTCTTATGCTCTTAAAAAATTAATAGTCACTGGAGATCCAGAATAGGAATAGGCTGAGCAGGAAAAATATGTGCTGATTTTCGTAACAGTGAGACAAGAGAAGAAAAGCAGAGAAATCACATTCCCAGAGAACAGATAAGGAGAAATTCACAGTGGAAATTCTCTAAGAAGAAGTGAGACATCGTGGAGGACTGGGGACTGGGGACATTATACTTCCACGGCAGTGAGCAGGAAAATGCCAGTGATCCCTATGGCAGGCTGCTAGATGGGGTACCATTTTCTTGGAGCAATAAATTGTGCAAAAAACAAGGAGGAAACACCACCTTAATAAATCAAGTAGAGGCTGCTAGGGAATTTTAGCAGGAGATAAAATGGTTGTCTGCAGTAGCTTGGACTCTGATCTGGATGGTTGGCAGGGTGCATGGTGCCCACGCAGGCTTGTGAGGTGCTTACCTCCCTTGCTCTATCATGACACCTGGACTTGAGTTTCCAAGGGGAAGCACAAACCAATCCTAATTGATTAGGAAATTGATTTTGGACAACACTGCATCTCTTTGTGTGTACAGGGGAAGATTAAAAGTACAGTGAATCATCTACATTATCTGAGTATGAGAAACCTGTGCCCCGTGAGTGTGAAAATTTTGTGCCAGCCTGGTAAAGATCTGTGGTCAGGAGTGAATGGGTATTTGTGAAGACACTGGGTCAGAAATCAATGGTCTGGAGATCTGCTCCCATTGAAAAGTCTATGTGTGGTTCAGTTGATTTTCCTGCATCCACCCAGCACAAACCCTGATACCATAGAAGGAATAAATACTCTACTAAGCCACAGACGCATAGCTCAAAAATAAAAGCCATCAGAGGAGAAAACCCAAAAGTGTTTCCACAAATGCCTAACAATAAGCTTATAAATACAAGAAATAGTAGCATTCCATATGGGTGCCAGTTCACGTTCTAGCTCCTCCACTTCCAACCCAGCTCGCTGCTTGTGGCATGAAGAAGCAATGGGTGATGGACCCTAAACCTCCATGGGAAATATAGAAGAGGCTCCTGGCTTCAGAACACCTAAGCTTTCTGGTCATTGAGGACATTTGGGAGGTGAACCAGTGGATGGAAGATCAAGAAAGGATCAACAAAACTAGTCTATACTATGGACCAAATGTGCCTAATTGATACTTACATAACAATTCATACCACTGTTGCAGAATACGTATTCTTTACATCAGTGCATAAAATTTTCTTTAGCATACACCATATATTAGGCCATAAAGCAAATTTCAATAAATTCGGAACACTTGAAATAATACCATATATCTTTTCTGACCATGATGGGATTAAGGCTGGAAATGAACAATGTAGAAGTTCTAGAAATTTTGCAAGTACGTGGAGGCTGAACATGATGTTCCTGAATGAATAGTGGGTCATAGAAGGAAAAAAAAAAGTAAAAATTCCTGTAAACAAATTAAGATGACAGCACATCACATTATGGGAAACAGAAAAAGCTGTGTTGAACTAGTAAGCACAATTAAACTATTCAAAATAATTAAAAAGGGAGGGAATCCTCCCAGACTTTTCATATCACTTTGATTTGAAAACCAGAAAAAAGATCATAAAGAAAAAATATACCATTAACTATTAAATATAGGCACAAAATCTTTTACAAACATTCTATCTAGTCCAACAACACATCACAAAGATCATTGACCACAACTAAATGGAGTTTGTTCCTCGTGTGCAGGCATAGTTCTGTGAGTAAAAATCAATGAATATGATATATCCCCTAACCTATTTGAAGAATAAGAGCCTGATGATGATTGTATCAATAGATTCAAAGAAAGTACTTGATAAAACAAAGTATCTTTCAAGAAAGTGCTTGATAAAAACTTTAAGCAAATTGGTATAGAAGGAACATTTCTCAGCACAATCAAGGAATATGTGACAAATTCATGGCCAGCATCAGATTGAATGTGGAAAGGCTGGAAACATGTCCACTAACATTTGGAATCAGACTAATGCACCAACTTCTGTAATTGCTCTTGGTAGAGTTCTAAAGGTTTTTAACCACAACAAATTTAAACACATTAGAATAAATTAACCAAAGATAAAAGAAAAATTTCTGCAGTGAGCATTACAGCACCGTAGGGAAACAAGAAAATAGAAAAAGCGGGATATTCTTCCATGTGTATGTATTGAAAGACTAAATGTCATTAAAATGTCCATTTTATCCAAAGCAGTTCAATGAAATCCCAAATAAAATACGAAGGAAATTTTTCTCAGATATGGAAAAAATGATCCAAGATTTGCAGGCATCACAAGAGACCCAGAATAGCTGAAGTAATTTTAAACAATAAAAACAAAGCTGGAGGCATCGCAATACTAGATTTCAAGATAGTTATAACTGAAATAACTTGGGAGTGCCACAAAAATAGACATGTACACCATTGGAATAGAATAGAAACCCAGCAATTAATCCATGCAGCTACAAGCTTAAAATCTCTGGCAGACAAACAAATCAATCTTTGCAGAAAAGATGGGAAAATTAGGCTGTGTGTGCTGAAGTATGAAACACAACCTCTACCTTACAACTCATACAAAAATCAATTTATAATGTATAAAGAATCCAAATCTATGGCATAATACCATCCAATTACTGGAGAAAATATCCATGACATAAGCAGAGTCAAAGACGTGCAGGGAAAGACCCCAGTAGCACAGACAATTAAGGCAAAAATAAACAAATGGTATTACATTGAGCTAAGAAATTTCTGCACTGCAAAGGAAGCCATCAATAAAATGAGAGAAAATATTTGCAAACTATGTAAACGATAAGAGATTGCTATCCAGAATCTAAAAACAGCTCAAGAAACTCAACAACAAAAACCAATCAAATTATGACATGGCCAGAGGGCATGAAAAGAAATTTTTCAAAGGATAAAATCCAAATGGCCATCACTCACATGAAATAATGCTTAGGATGACAAGCCATCAGAGAAAAACCAATAAAAACCACAGTTAGGTTTAACTTGACCCGGTTAGAATGTCTAATCATGTAGATATCAGGAGGCAATAAATGGTGGCAAGATGTTGAATGAGGCACATTAATCCACTGTTGATGGAATTATAAACTAGTGCAACCATTATGCAAGAAATTATGGAAATTCCTGAGAAATCTGAAAATAGATCTACCATATGATCCAAAATTCCCACTCCTGGGAATCTTTCCAAAGGAAATGGAATAAACATATGAAAGAGTTATTTTCATCCCCATGCTTATTGATGCTCCATTTACAATTGCTAAGATATGCAATCAACCCGAATGTCCATCATCTGAGGACTAGATAAAGCAAATGTGCTGTATATACACAATGGAATACTGCTCAGCCGCAAAAAGTGAATGGAATGGAATCCTGTCTTCGCAGCAAAATCTGTGCAACTGGAAGCCTTTAGTTATGTTTAGTAAAATAAGCCAATCCCCCAAAGAGAAATATCATGCATTCTTTGAAACATAGTAGTTAATATAGAAGACAGCAAACTGTAAAAGAATAAAATGGACATTTTGGAACTTAATTTTTTTGCAGCCTTTGTTTATATATCTATGAATCCTGGTCTTTTCCTTTTTTTTATTCTGTATTTTGGTTAACAGGACATTAGCTCTGTGATTATAGAATATTCTGAATTTTTGTTTTTGCAAAAATTTTTTTTTAAAAAGTAAAAAAGGTTGTGGAGTCTGCAAAGAGCAGAAGGAAAGACATAAAATTTCACAACTGTAGATATGAAGTACATGAAATTTGTTCTCTTTGTATTAGTAAAAGCTTTAGTAAGTGAAGTTAAAATATCTCTTGTTGATAAAAGCCTAGATATGCATGTGTTGCTTAATCATAGTCAATTTGCTATGAATTAATGTATTTAGCTTTTGGTATTTCCTTTTCTATTCTGTTTATTTATAATCAAGATTTCATAATACCTTCTGATTGGAAATTCTAAATAATTGACAACAGAAAGAAATAAACATAGTGAAGGCATGTTTCCCCATGTATACAACCACCTTGTGTTAATAAATTTGTTGGTGATACAATCAATTTAAAAAGGATGGTTATTGATACTTTAAAATGTACAGATAACTAGTACTTAGAATTTAATACAAAACAATCTCTTTGTGGGAGTTATGCATATTTAGTAGACTAAACGTATGTCTCCTGTGTATATCCACTATATCGCTGTCATACTTGGTACATAACTGAGTTTGCCACATAACAGGTATCTAATAAAATTTTGTCTAGATGAAGTGTTTTCTCAAATTATTGTAATTCCTACTATTTGCTTTCTGTGCCATAAAATCATCAAAACGTGTATGAATTCCAATCTGTGTTATAAAATTATCACTAAAAGAGTTATTTATTCTTAAATTCTACTTGGTTTTCAGAAAGGGAATGCACGCAACTCAGATGACATCAAAAGTGCAAAGAATATGTGTGTTGCATGTCTGTATTCTAAAGTTACCCTGAAGTGTTCAGGTAAGTGTCCATAAGTCTTAAACCAATGGAAAAATTTGCTCTTATGATTTTTCAATATATCTTATGGACATAATACCTAGGGATTCATCTCAGTTTTGTCATATTGTATTAACCAAGTTCATATTGATACATGTTTTGTTTTCCATGTTATTCCCATTTCAATTATTATAAAACTGATGTAATTCTTATTGCAACATTTTTTTTTGCATTTTTCACACATGCACTCATATCTAGACATATACGATAACTAGAAGAAGGTTTTCCAAGTCAAAATTTCATGCATTTTACAAATAATGCTACAGAGAAACAATTACACCAGCTTAGACTAGCAATATATCAGAATTCTTTATAATCTAATTAACAAAAGAGTATAGATTAAAATATTCTTATTTCATAACTGAGCAGTATAATTTTATTAAGCACTAATGTAGAATTACCATATGCAGTTCTATATGAATCAAAAATAAATGCACACATTTTTCGTGCTCCTTTTATTTTTCCATATGACTTATCAAATTTCTTTAGTTATTGTTAGTTACATAATGTGAGCTATTTGTCAGTGGTGGGGAGTTATTTTATCCGTATCATACGCTCCTTAGTGTACAAACAAGATAATGGTCCTGGACTTTTCTTTGTTCCAGGACCATTATCTTGTTGTTACCATCTGTGTGGTAACTTGCTATGTAGTAGAAGACATGAACACAGCTTTCTCGATCACTCTGAATAACATGCTCATCAACTGAAAACAGAGTGCATGGGAATGAACAGTACCAGAACAATATGAAACTATTCCTACCCTGGTGCTAATCTTTTAATATTTTCACTGTAGTTTGTATTTAATCTTTCTTCTTTATTTTGCTTCGACTACATAATGTGTTATTATATAGAAAAGTGAAGTGATGGGCTTCTTTCTTAAGTAGCCATTTGAATGTTACCCTTTATGGAAATTTTTATCTGTCTACTTGTATTTTGCAATTAAACTGATTTATATATTTTAAATCCATCTAAGTTTTTATTATAGCAGACCATATTACAACCTAAAAAAGAAATTACATATATAACCTGTCCTTTTTCTAGACACATCTCTGTGTTATTATTACTGTATTTCAGGCAAGCTTTAAGAATTATTCATAAAAGGACTGTATCATATAAGTATATAGTGCATATAATCATGCATATATAACCAGAAAGCTTATTTATTAATGTTTGAGCATATTCATGTATTCAAATCATTTGTTTGTAGGCTGATGTTTTAAAAACATTTATTGGCAACTTAACTGAATTTCCTTTCTATGGGTATCATGGTCAAGAAACCAACCTCAGATGAATGAAGGTAGGTCTACATCAGCTCCTCAAACTCAAATTCTGTATTCTTCCCCTATTTCTTCAGGTCAAGCACATTCCATCTTTTCCTACTGCTTTGGTTTGTCCTAATTATTCTTTCAGTGTTTTTCAGTCTCTAAAAAATTCTAAGCTTTTTCTATCACTTGTGCCAAATGACTTGATAGGTTATTATGTTGATTTGTTCAGGTCACTTCTGATTTCTTAATTTGCAGTCCACATAACCTTCCCAATTTTAGTTCATCATTCTTTTGATTTTATACACATGTCCAATTCTAATCTTTTTCTAATATTTATATACACTTAAAATAACCCACATATCTCTGAATCTTTTGTTTGCGTCTTTTGAATGAAATGCCACTGTGTTCTATGTGCATGGAACTTAGGAGCATCGAGTTCCAATATAATCACAGTATTGAGATCCTGTAAACTCCTACATCATCTTTGTTTCTTGTCTGTGAGGCTTTTGTTACTGATATAATCCTCAGAAGCATCTTATAATTCGGAGTCAGAAGGTAATAATCCATCTCTGTGTATGTTTTCTGATTTTGGCTGCTGTGTAACCTAATGAAAGATAAATCTGTTACATGCCTCATTGGTCCATACCTGAATATTTTTTATTCCTTTGTAAAATTCCCAGGGATTTCAGTGATTGAAATCACTGGATTATTGCATCCAGTCACAGACTGCAGACACCAGCAGGAACAGTTTTGGAATGGCAAGGAGGCTGCTGGGTCAGTATTATTTTTTAAAGATTTATTTATTTTAATTGAAGAGGCAGATCAGAATTATGGAGAGAGGGAGAGACAGAGAGAAAGATCTTCCATCTGCTGGCTCACTTTCTAAATGGCTCTAACAGCTAGAGCTGAGCTAATCCCAAGCCAGAAGTCAGAAGCTTCTTCCCAGTCTCCCACACAGTTGCAGGGTCCCAAGGCTTTGGGCTATCTTCTACTGCTTTCCCAGGCTACAACCAGGGATGTGGATGGGAAGTGGAGTAGTTGAGACATGTGCCCGTGCTCATATGGGATTCCAGCACTTGTAAGATGAGAAGTTAGTCATTGAGCCATCCCTCTGGGCCCACACACATCAATATTTTCAATGCTGACTTGATGGTATGGTCTCAGCCTCTAGTTATTACATTCTGAGGGATCACTTTTGAGTGGGTTAAGCAGAACAAGCCTCTTAACATGTCCAAATGTTTCTGCCTTCCACCATGCTGTGCTGGACAATCCTTATTAACTCCACAGGCGACTTTTTCAGACACCATCTTCATTGACTTTGCATTTTGAAATTGGCTTTCTCCCACAGGAATTGGTAATTTTAAGTTACCAATGAGTGGCTTTCTAGGTAGATAAATAAATAAAAAGTCACCATTGAACATTACCAAACAAATGCCTGACTGTGTACTTTCCCTTCCATCAAAATAGCATAGATCACAATTTATTAAGCATGCCTTATTCAGAAAGATTGAACTAATATGCAATTTTCAGGAAGACTTTCATATAATTATCTTGGAAGATTCCTTATAATAAACTTTTCAAGCATGATGTCAACTGGCTTCTATAGAAGAAACTGCTAATCCTGAAATTTAATATATTATCTTCATCGTTAGAAACTGAGACAAAAGTTTGCAGAGGGTTTTCTACAATATTATTCTAGATTCCATATGATCCTTCATCACAGCTCCTATCAGTTCAACATCCCCTGACTTATCCTTTTTGATGATTACACACATGCAATTTCACTCAGGTATAAATTGATATTTCAGACTGAACTTCAGCTGAGTCTGCATTTTTGGTCAAATATTATAGACTAAGTAAATGTAACTGAAGCACATAGACACCTCTGCTTTCTATTTGGGCTCCACTAAGACTAAGCTCCATAGCCAAGGAAACAAAGGGTAGTGGTGACAAATTGAAACAATGCATACATATACCTGCTGAAATGGCTAAGCACAAATAACTAAGCCAGATCTTTGTGATAAGTTTTGAGATTAAATCTGTGGGTCTCAACTCTGGATGATTCTGTCTCCCATGGGATGTTTACCAATAACCAGAGATATCTATGGTATTACAATTAGATAACAATGAGATATTATCCTGGCTTAATGTCAATAAAGCCCAGTTTAAGAAATCCTAGATTGGATGGAGGTGGTACTCAAACTTGACACTTCAGCCTGGAAAACTTCCTTAAATTCCATTTTAATTAGCTCCATTCTTTGTTTGTGGAAGCTGTCACATCTGTTTCCACAGCTCTAATCTCTAGGCTACTCCACCCTTCCTTTCATATGCCACGTTTCCTTTTCTTATTTGGAATAATTTGGTAATGATTTATTTATGTTTCTCCTTGTCTTTTCTGCCCCACATTCTCAAATTGTTTTGACTTGCAACTCTACTCAGCAGGTTAAGTGGGTTTCCTTGAGTTCTATTTTCCTTGAAGAGACTTAATAGAGAGGGAGATGAAAGGAGAGGGTGTATAGAAATAACAAACTTTTTTTTTTCTGCTCAAACATGGCAGAGCTAAGTTAATATTAGTATGCATGAATAATATTCCTACTTAACTTTAAATTTGCTTTTCCTATCTGAGTTTGTCAAGCTCTCTACTTTATTTGAGTAATTAAAGAGTGCTAAATCAGCAGGTAGATTTTTCCTCGATGTCAGAATCCTTGTTGAAGTATGCTTTAGAAAAGCTTGACTCAAAAGGGATATGACAATCAAATAGGTTTTTAAAAATACTTGTACAATGAATGTGTTTCTTTGGAGAATTTGCTTTTAGTACATTTCTGTACTTTGAACTAGAATTACTAATTGTTATTCAACCATATTTTATTGTCAGTAATTGCTTTTTAGCATTTGAAAATAATTTACTCCCATTACTTTAGAAGCTACTAACACTAGCCTCTAAATCATCTTGATACAACAACCTCATTTTGTCTTTTGATTATGTCTTCTTTGCAATGATAAATTTAACAAGGTAATTACAACCTCAAAGTTTTATCTTCTGTGCCTCTAGGAGAATGTTAGAGTAATGCTGAAAGAATCCTAATTCTGGGACCCATGTGGTAGTATGTGAGTTGAGCCTCTGTCTGTGGCACTGCAATCTCAAAGAGGCACTGGTTCATGTCCCAGATCATATCCCATTTATGATCCAGCTCCCTCCTAATGCAATGCATGTAGGAAAACAGAAAAAGATGATCCAAGTTCTTGGGCCCCTGCCACCTGTATGGGAAGCTCCAATAAAGCTCCTAACTTTGGCCTGGCCTAACCGTGGTCACTGCAGTCATTTGGGGAATGAACCAGCATATAGATATGTCTCTCCCTTTCTAAATCTATTTCTAAATTCAAATAAATAAAAAGAAGTACACCACTAAACATTTTACATTCCAATAATCCCCAAAGTAACAATTCATAGAGAAATTGGCCCAAGGGGTCCCTGTGAAGTGCAGGCACATTTCTGCGAGGTCATTCATACATGAGCACATGACTGCATCTATAAGTATTTCCTCCTTGGCAGCTTCATATACAACTCAGGAAACAATATGGAATAACTCTCTCTCTCTCACACACACACACACACACACACACACACACACACACACACACATTAATGGGAGATGGATTTTCTGATCTTCCACACAAAAATACATGCACCTAAGCTGGAAAATGGAGTAGTTATTACCTTTATTATCAGAAAGGATAGAACTGTAAAGCCATATTACTACTAATCTGTAATATCTGATCATGTATTATATGTAAAGTTAAGATAATATTGTCTACCATATGTTCCTAAGTGTTGTGTTAATGCTTCATAAATTTATTTTCTTAGTATTTATTTATTAGGAAATAAGCACATAAATTAGAAAAACATAGTAGTGAACAAGCCAATCACGTTACTTGCTGTTTGGTAGTACACGCCAGTGAATAGCCCACTCTTCAGGTTGCAGTCCACACACAAGTCACATCAGTATCCCCACGAGTTCTCACAATCTAGAATTTCAGACTCAGTCCAGCCTATGGAACCAGAATCTATTTGAATAACACCTCCAACTGATCTATGCTTATGTTAAATTTTGATACACATTATTCTAGAACATATTATAAATATAATTAAGAAATTGTTTAAAAAAAAACTATTTTTTTTTAAATTTAGGCAGTGGTAGTGCTAAGAAAAGAATGCATCTCATATAGAAAATTTCAAGAAAAGGCCAGGATCAGAAAGCTTTACTGCTAGACTCTACTGAGCATTTAAAGAAATACTTTTATTGACTCTTATTGGAAAGACAGATTTGCAGAAAGGAGAGGTAGAGATAAAAATCTTCCTTGTGCTGGTTCACCCCTAATGGCTTCAATGCCAGAGCCAAGCCTATCTGAATCCAGGAGCCAGGAGCCAGAAGTCAGAAGTTTATTCTGGGTCTTTCATGTGGTTGCTGAGTCTCCAGACTTTGGGCCAGCCTCTGTTGCTTTCCCAGGCTGTAAGCAGGGAGTTGGCTATGAATTGGAGCAGCCAGGACATGAACCGGTGCCATTGTGGGATACGGGGGCCTTGCAGGTTGAGGGTTAGTGTGTTGAGCCACCATGTTGCCGTAATTTACTTTTTAAAAGATAGATAAGAAAAATGATTCCAAATTCATTCCATGAAACCAGCATTACCTTGAACCCAAACCAGACAAAGATACATCAAAAAAGAAGTACAAGCCGATCTCTTTAAGAAACATAGATGCAATAGTCTTTGACAGAATATACAAGTCAGTTTCAATAGCACACTGATGTGGGATTCACACTAGGCCTGGAAGGATGGTTCAACATACGCAGGTCGATAAATGTGATATACTACATCAAATTAATGTTCATCTAAATGGATACAGAAGAGACAGTTGATAAATTTCAACATCATTAAATGATAAAAAGAAAACCTCTGACCAAGTTAGATATAGAAAGAAGCACAGAAGCATTATAAATCATTTTTAACTTTTTATTACTCTAGAGAGAACAGAGCTCACGGAAACCATAGGTACAGTTCCAAGAAGACAACCCCAACGTATTTTCTCCCCTGCTCTCCAATGTTCAGCATGCTTCCTTCCCATCTCTTAATCAAATTTTTCCAAAGATATAATGTTAATTCACTCTATATTCACAGACTTAATTTACTAATAATTTCTACAAGTAAAAAGTAGGAATACCGTAGTTTAACAGGAATATAAACAAAGGCTAAAGATGATGATCGAATTCCCAATGTCAATTTAATTCCCATACAGTTTTAAGATTTAATAATATTTTATTGGAAAGGCAGATTAGCAGAGAGAGGGAGAGACAGAAAGCTCCCATCCACTGGTTCACTCCTCAAATGGCCACAATGGCCAGAGCTGAGACAATCTGAATCCAGGATCCAGGAGCTTCTTCTGGTTCTCCCACACATGTGCAGGGTTTTAAGTCTGTGGGCCTTTCCAGTCCATAAGCATGGAACTGAGTCACAAGTCGAGCGGCTGGGACATGAACCAGTGCCTGTATGGGATCATGGCCTGTGGATGAGCGAGTGCCAGGATAGGCTTTGGATTACTTAGCTTATGTGAGGGGCAGCGGGAGCAAGATTTCAGTGCATTTCTAGAGACTTGAGATCCCTCTATTGGCTTCAGCAAAAGCTTTGAGATGCTTTTCCTGTTTCAACAGCAACTTTAGACCCCTGTGAACCTTTGCAGTTGGCAAGAGGCCTGAGACCCTTTGGCTATTTTCCTCAAACTCTTCTGGTAATTTGGGTACTTTGCAATAACTTGGTCGCTTCCTCCCCTGCCTACTCTGGCCCATACCCATCTTGTGGTAGACTTGTGATAGTCTTATAATAAACAACTTTCAGGATGCAAGTAGGTCACATAAGTTGTGACGGGCTACGCAGTGCCAGTTGACAAAGTATGTGGCAATTGTACTGATTGGCTAGGCTTACAATATGTAATGAATGCTTATATCCAATAGAAATACTATTACCACCCTGAGGCTTGCTTCCCTGGACCCTTCCTATAAAAGCTTGTTCTTTGTTATTAACAAACAGACAAGTTCACCATAACTGTCGCTGTTGAGGATGCTGTCGTCATATCATGTTACCTGGGTGGGTGGTCTGCAGCCCCACCCCTCTACACTGGCACTTGAAAGTGGAAGATTAGCTAGTTGAGCCAGCACTCCAACCTCTGCCATACTTTTTTATATTCTATACCAACTGACAGAAATCAGAGAAAATATATATTTGCCTTTCTGAGATTGGTTTATTTCATCAAGCATAATGTTTTCTGCTTGCATTCACTTTGCTGCAAAACACAGGATTTCATTAATTTTTTTAAAATTTCATTATGTTTTAGGGCTAAGTAATATTCCATGGGTACACAGACCACACTTCCCTTAATTCAGTTATCAGATAATGGACATTTTGGTTGCTTTCATATCTCAGCTATTGTAAGCGGAGCTGCAATAAACATGGGGGTGTAAATAACTTTTTCATATGCTGATTTCATTTCATTTGTGTAAATTCCCAGATAGGTCTATCTTCAGATCTCTGAGGAATCGTGATCCTGTCTTCCATAGTGGTTTTACTAGTTCACAGTCCCACCAACAGTGGATTAGAGTATTTGCTTCCTTACATCCTTTCCGGCATTTATTGCTTTTTGGTTTTTGGATGGTAAGCATTCCTAGTTAAGATTCAACTTTCTCAGCACTATATGTTTGGGAAACTGTCCTTTCTCTAGGAATTGGTTTCAACAAGTTTGTCAGTTGGGTTGAAAATACATGAATGGATTCCTGGAGATTCCATTCTGTTCCACTTACAGTGCCAAACCATTTTCATTATAACTGATGTGTAGGATCTCTTGATGACTGGTATTGTGATACCAGTTTTGTTTTTGTTGATTACAGTTGTTTTAGCAATTTGTTGTTTCTTGTGTTTCCAGATGAATTTTAATGTGTTTTTTCTAGATCCCATAAGAAGATTATTAATATTTGAGATCACAATGATTCTAAAAATTGCTTTTAGTATTTGGACATATCGGTGATGTTAATTCCCATAATCCAAGAACATTAAAATTTTATTTAAGTTTGAGGTCTTTTAGTTTAATATTTTGAAGTTCTTCTAGGATAGGTCTTTCACATCCTTAATCAAATGCATTCCAAGTTATTAAAATCTTGTGTAGCTGTAGGGAACAGTACTGATCTTCCAAGTTCTTTTTCAGCCATCTCATTGTTTGGATAAACAAAGGTTATTTACGACATTACCAAATCCTCCTACTTGTTTTACTAGTCTCCTAGTGGAGCTTTTGTTACCTTACACATAGAAACGTAGGATCTTTGTTCTTGTTTCTCATATTTCTGCACTTTTGTTTGTTTTCTCTGATGGCTTGTATCATTGAACATTGCCTTTGTATCTTAGTGTGGTGTCTGATCCTTTGATAGATCTCCAGATGTGTGTGTGTGTGTGTGTGTGTGTGTGTGCGCGCGCGCGCGCACGCTGGTTGTTACCAGGAAACTGATCAGTGCTGAAATGTGGAGCAATGGTCCAGTGTGATACCTAACTTGAGTGTGGTAGAACTCCCATACTGTCATTATTAAAGGATGTCTGATTATCTCTGCTGGTATAATCACAACCCCACATCCTCTCTTCCAGTATGGTCAGTGCCAGGAATTAAACAAGGCTAATTGAGAGAAAAGCCCTACCCACTCTGATGCATGGGCCACACAAATGATCTGTGTGAGCATGGTACCCTCTGAAATGAGCCACCCATGTAATGAGAAACTCTAAGCCTCTAAAACTAGAAACAGTAATTTCTCAGAGCCCCAACAACACCCTTTGCCCTATGATGCCATCACACTATTCTGACAGGCATAGCATTCATGGTTTCCACAGTCACAGGGTGTATGTGTCAGTCTCAGTCACGTGAACTTGCCACATGCACAGGGGGTCATTCCTAGAGTCATAAAGACTGCTGTAGTGGGGTGCAGAGGAGCACTTCACAGTCCCAAGTGCGTACCCAGTCCCCTGATAATCCTCTTGGACAGACTTGGAGAAGTTGTACATACAAGAACCATCGCAACTTGTGTTAAGATTTTGCCTTCTTCCTGCTGCTAGAAGGTACTCTTGTGTGCGGTACAGGGAAATAAATATGCTTTTCCTTCATACGTTGTAGTGCCAACCTTGCCCCCTGCTAGGACATCCGTTTGAACTCAGAGTGGTCTGCAAGGCTTTCCCTCAGGCAGCATCAGTGACATGGGTTGCCACTGTCGGGTCTCACCCTGAAGATGGTGTCTCCTTCAACTCCCAGATGGCAGAGTTGTGGATGGTTTTCCCACTGACTGTTGCATATTTGTACTGTCCATCCTGTTTAATGTGTCTCTTTTTCATGTAAATTTTCCACTGCAAACTCTGTCCAATCTCACATGGGCACTTCCTCTGCTTTTCTTTTACTCTGTTATTTTCCCATGGTCAAAATTAGTACTTTTTCTCCTATTCATCTACCTTGGAGTCCTCCCTGAAACAATCAAGCAAACAACAAAAAACAAGACATCAATAACAAGCCAAAACAAAACATTATTTCAAATAGAGAAAGCTGACAGTCTTCTCTTCAAGACATAGAGTAAGGCAATGATACATAGGTTCATTCAAAACAATATTAAAAGTTCTAGCTACAGGAAGCAAGCAAGCCAAAAAAACATAGCGCATAAAGATTGGAAAGGAAGAAATCCAACTCTGAAAGTTTGGATTGAAAGCTGTAGCACTGTGGATTAAGTTGCTGCATGTAATGATGACATTGCATATTGCCATGCAGCTTTGAATTCTGACTGCTCTCCTTCCTTTCCAGCTTTCTGGTGCTTCCAGGAAGCAGTCGATACTGGCACAAGCAGTGTGTTCTTGCTGCTGGCAGGTGCGACTCAGATGGAGTCCTAGGCTTCTGTTTTCAGCCTGACCCAGTGTGTTGTCGTGGTCATTTGAGGAATGAA
Source organism: Ochotona curzoniae (assembly GCF_017591425.1). Taxonomy (NCBI): domain Eukaryota; kingdom Metazoa; phylum Chordata; class Mammalia; order Lagomorpha; family Ochotonidae; genus Ochotona; species Ochotona curzoniae. The sequence goes on along the minus strand of NW_024464920.1, from coordinate 18,735,393 downwards.
GTAGATGGAAGTTCTCTCTGTCTCCCATTCTGTCTCTAGGCTTGTCATTCAAGTAAATAAATAAGGAAATATTAAGGAAACTTTCACTAAAGATGACATTATATAATGGTAGATAACTCCAAAGACTCCACCAACACATCCTTAGAATAAATTCTGCATAGTTGCAGGATACAAAGTCAATGTACAAAACTCAGTAGTGTTGTAATACTCCAGTAGTGAATCATTGGAAAAACAAATTAAGTAACCAATCCCATTTTCCATGGCTACACACACACACACACACACACCACCTAAAATTTTTAACGGAAGAAATAAAAGTTCTCTAAAATAGAACGTGTAAAATATTGATAAAGGAAGCTGAAGAGAGCATGAAGAAGTTAAGTGATATCTTGTATTCATAAATTAGAGTAATAAATAGTGTTAAAATGTGAATACTACCTACAGTGATTCATGGACTTAATGCAATCCCTGAACAATTTCAGTGGTGTTTCTTCATGCAATAAAAAAAGAATTGCTAAGATTTATGTGGAAGTAAAAAAGAACTTGAATAGAAAAAAGCTCTCTTGGGTATTAATGACAAAATAGAGAATATTATACAGCCATAGTAATTAAAATAGCATGGTTAGAACCGCAAAAACAGATTCATAGATCAATGGAACAAATGAATATATTTGAAATAAACTCATACATCTATAGTGATCCTCTGAAAATTTACTAAGATCATACATTAGAAAAAAGATAATCTGTTTAATAAATTGTGTTGGAAAATTAGATATCAAAATGCTGAAGAATGAAACTAGCTCCCTCTCTCACTATTTGTGTATATCAGCTCAAAATAGAGCTAATTGTGAGACATAAAACTCAACACTATTTGCAGAAAACATATGGAAAACACATAAGAAGCATAGCTATGAGTAACATTTTCTGAATCAGAGCCCAAAAGCAAAGAAATTAAAGCCAGAACAGATAAATGAAATTTAGTTGAAGCAAAGAGCTTTTGAGTACCAAAGGAAATAATCATCAGAGGGAATAGAAATGCTACAGAAAGACACAAAATATTTGCAAGCCATACATCTGACAAGGAGTTGATATCCAGAATATGCAAACAATTTGAAAAGCTTGACAGTAAAATAAACAAGTCGCCTACTTAGAAAATAATCAATAGATCTAAAAAGACATTTCTCAAAGGAAGACATACAGAAGATATCCCAGGTACATGAAATAATACTCCACATCTCTAATCACCAGGGAACTACCTCTGAAAACTGCAACGAGGTGGTCCTTCACCACCCTACGTTTGACTGCTGTCAAAAGACAAAAAATAACAAGGGTTGGTAAGGATGTAGAGAAGAGTGAGTGTAAGCTAATGTGACCGTTGTAAACATAGAAAATGTAGAACTACCATATGACCTAACAATCACACTCCTGAGTATCCACCGGAGGGAAATGAAATCATTCTGCTGAAATGACACCTGCACTCCGTTGTTTATTGCAGCATTAGTCTAGTCACAATAGTCAACAAATGAACCAACCTATGTGAACACAGACTGATAAAGAAAATATGGTAAGTACACCCAAAAGAACATTAGCCAGGAAAAGCATGGAATCTTGACATTTACCACGCCACAGATAAAAGTGGGAATAATTATGTCAGGTGAAATTCGCCAAGCACAGAAAAACAGTTGTTACAAGGTTTCACTCACATGTGATTCTAAAGCATCAGCGATCCATCAGCGATCTCATGGAAGTTAAATGGTTGTTGCCAGTGGAGAGGGCAGAATGGGCAGGATAGGAACAAGAAGTTCTGTTCTACAACACCACAGGGTAACTATGTATAATGGTAATAGACTGTTTATCACCTTCCCCCCAAAAGCCTAGAAAGTATTATTTTGCATGTTTTCACTAAAAAGAAATTTTAAATGTTTGACAGAATTATACAATATATACATGGAATGCAACATTATGTAGTTTCTGATAAATATGCATAATTTTTGTGTCAAAGAATTTGAAACCAAAATATTCTGAAAGTAGCATTTTGATGTAATAGGAACACACATCTTCACAAAAATACTTTACGTAAAGTAGTAGATAAAACAAAAATCATTTATATTGTTAGATATCCTCAATTTAACACCAGAGGAGTTTAAATATAATGTTGTGAAGGTAGATGGTATTTCTGGGAGATAATATTGATGCTCACATAGAACAAGACAAGAAGGATGCAGCTTCTCATTACAAATCACATTAATCGTGCAGTCTTCTGTTGGTGCTTCTTGGCAAATGTTTGGTAGTGGTTGTGCTTTGTAAAATCAGAACTGAAAAACATGAAGAAGGAAAAAATCCTTCTTTCCTTCAGGACAGAAAGCATGACAATATAACAGAATGAGACAGAGAGATATGAGGAAGGAGAATCAGGCATGATGTGAAGCAGCAAGTTAAATACATATATGATATATGATAAATATATATTTGAAATATGTCTCCTGGGGATGCTGCACAGATACTAAAGAGAAAAGCATTATGTAGTTCAGGATTGGATATTCCTGAACAGTTAGATTAGCCACAAACAACTGTCAACAGTTAGCCAAGATACCACGTCACGCATAAAATCCACACACATAATCTTATATTCATCAAATTGCCTGTAATTGCCTATGACAAGTCCTTGTTGAAATCCCATCACCATGGTAAACATCCTCAGCTTTATAAACAGTGTTATGAAGAATGAGAAAAGAAGCAAAATGCTGTGCTTGGAGCACAAATTTTTCTGTGGAAATAAGCAAGAAAAACTGAATGGATATCCAAAGACTGTTGCTCATGTACAAAGCTGGCTGTAAATTTTTTAGACAGCATACATATAAAATGCATGCTCGTAGGCATTGTTTCCTTAAAGCTAAACAAATAAATGAAGCCGACTTTTATAAAGTAGGCACCTTCAGTTTAAGGGCTGAGAAAGTATGTGAATAGACTGTCCAAAGATTTATTTAAAGCTTGCCCGAGAAATACAAATACTGGAACATAGCCAAAAATATTGTACCAATACTGTAGGATTAATGTTTTGCAAATTCTGTTACTATTTTCTGTAGTATTCAGCGATGGACTGCTTAATAACAGAAGAGAACTGGATGCAGTTCATTTCGTCCTTGGAAGATATTTATGGCATGATATCAACATAGCTTCAATGCATTTATACTACCAATATTAATTAGGCCACTAATCTGTGTCAGTCACAGTGGGATGAGCAGGGATCCCATCAAACTGAAGGTAGAAGACTATGGCGAAACATAAATGAAAGTAAACCTTCATGTCTGGGAAGTGAACCTTGGAATTGTCTGAGCTTGCATAGCTTGTATCTGTAACATTTCCTATCAGCAGTGTTAGTGCCAATGTTGAGATTACCGAACTGCACGTGTATCCGGTTACTGAGGAGCAGTATATGCAACATGGCCTTAGAGATTGGAAGCGTGAGCAATTACAAATGGGAAACATGAAGATGATTTCATTTTATTGCTCTTAGGTTTGGAGTCCAATACTAATAATAATAACAACTGAAGTAACAGTCATTGCCATAAATTAAATGAGGGATTCAAATTGAAAGCAAACAACGTACTGTCTAAAAAAATAAATAAATTGACAAAGAATAAAAAAGAAAACATTACACTTTAGAGTCTCTTTATCCTATTGCTTGTCAAATCTTGCTAGGTTAACTTCCTGTCTCGTTATTCATCTTATCAAATGTAAGCATGTATAAATCAGGAAGTTTTTATTGATTGTTTTATTCGTAGCAGTTGGATTAAGGCTTGACATTTAATTACTGTAAATCTTTCTTGAGCACATTTTATTTGGTATTATTGTCCTGCCTATTAGAGTATGGATTGTCCAAAATAAAATTGTGAGTCCTGCCTTCTCAATTCTTGCTAACTAATGAGGAAGGTGGATATTGATCAAATGATATTACTTGAGATAAGTAGCCATTGCTATTGAAGTGTGTTATTAGGCCACTTATTTGAGTGTGGGACCAGGGACTTTTGTAAGGAAGTGGTAGTAACCTGTAGCCCAAAGAATAGGGCGTGAGATTGTCAATGCAATGACAAATGAGATTTTTCAGTCTGGTGCGATATGGCAGTTAAAGGCAGCCACTTCACGTGTGGACTTTGGTTCAAGTCCTAGAAATTACATTTGTGATTCACCTACCTACTAATGACCTGGGAAAAGCAGTGGAAAATGGTTAACTTGCTGATCCACATAGGAAACTTGAATGACGCTATAGGCTTCTGGATTCAGCCTGGCACTGTGCTAGCAGCTGCAGCCCGCTGAAAGTGAACCAGAAGACAGCAGATAGAAGATACATTTTTCTCGCTCCAATTTCTCTCTCTCTCCTCTCTCGCCCCTCTGACTCTTAAAATAATTTAAAAAACAAATCTAAAAAAGCAAACAAATAAACATGTAACCTGTCTGGGTTTACATGTCCACAATGGTTTGCTCTTTTGCTTGTGTCTTAATTCTTTTTTCAAACCAAATTACTATTGATTGACATATATACATATTATACATACACATGTATGAAATATATTAAAAATGTATTATACATATATAATGTGTAAGGCACACTACTACTGTGACACTTACTAGAGAAGCCAGAGTATTAGTCTTAAAGAAAGAAATTTCCTGTTCTTGGAAAAAGGACTTAGTCAAAGATCAAGAGACAAAAAGAAGCAAAGAGAACAGAAAAGAAACAACCCTGGAACCAAAACCAAAACAAACAAGCAAACAGAAATAGTGAGCATAAAGACAGACTCCCTCAGTAGAGGAATAAAATACATTGTTTTCAGAGATAGTCACAAAAGATATTTGCCTGTCTTGTCTAATTGGAATAGGAAAGTGGCAGAAGAAAAGCAATCACTCTGAAGTGACACTAGAAGAATTTATATAGAAAAAATTCCGAAGAATATGTCCTCATAAAAACTCACTGACCACATAAGGAATTCCATGCTGTGAATGAATCATTAGAGACAACGAACTACAGAATCAGACTGATGTATAGAATTAAAAGTATTAATACCTGAGAGAATTAAAAGTGCTTAATATCTGAGAAGAATGTTAATGAAATATTCAATAGCTAAAATCTAAAATTATGAAGAAGAAAATTTATTTGCTATTATTTATAACTGCTCTGAGTTTTTCGACTCATAAATTATTTTCATATAAGGGTTATTTCTCAAGACAGTAAGAAATTTCTTAGGCTGTAAATTCTGATAGTCCAATTTGACAAGTTTGATTTGAGAAAGAACCAACTGAATGGAATGCTAAAACTGTCATATATTATAACATATATTGTAGATTTCAGTATGTAGTAATTACATAATTTGAAGGAAGTAGTATATATGGAAAAAATGAAAAAATTTTAAAAATGCTTTCAAACTTTTAATACAAGGTGATGGTTCATCGTGCAACTAATTGAAATTTTAACCAAAAAGTGAAAATGATTCGAATGATAAAAGGGAAAAATATGTGAAATATATTCAGAAATGTTGAAAGACAACCAACTCTGTATTCAAGAAGCACTGCCCCATCAATTCAAACAGCATAAATTAGAAAAATCCGCTTAGAAAGAGCATAGTAAAAATATAGAATATCAGAGACAAAGAGCTTCAAAGCAGGGAGAAAAAAAGTGCAATCACCCAGGAAGTACAAGCCAAATACACAATTAGAATTATTCTTCAGATAATTTCTTACTGAAGACAGAGACCTTCCCAATAATGTAATCAACAAAGCCAGACAAACTGTCTTTGAAATGTTAAAATTTTCATTTTTAGAATTCTATTTTCAAGGAATTATTCCAAGAAGTAAAATGAACCATAGATGTTTTAAAACAAAGAATGAGAATCTGTTTTTGTAACAGATTGTACCTAAAAGTATGTGAAAATGTATTTGAAAAATATGGAAGCCAATCTGAAAAGGAGCACTGAGTCTCTGGAATGTTGAGTAAAGAACATGGTCAGTCAAATGAGAACATTGAAAGTAGCATTGCATAAAATAGTAATTGTAATGGCTTATATTAAGAATTCATAGCTATAGAAACTGACTCATAAATGTGTATATCAAAAACATTTATAATTATGCTCAGAATAGCATTTTGAGCAATGTCCAAGAACTTAGAACTAAAAGGACTCACTAACAATGAAATGTATAAAGTAATTGTGCTATATCCATATGATAGTTATTATCTAACAGTGAAAATGAATGAACTGTAGCAATTTGCATCAATATAGATGAAATTAATAGTTCCATCATATTTTCACAAACCTGTGGTTTTGGTACTGAGTTGTAATAACAGAGGAAAACAGAAGATAATTTATTTTTACTTGTAGCTTGATTGCAGTGTCTGATTTTAGATATAATCCATGTACTGGATTATGTCTATAATTTCCTCAGATGGTTTATCTCATATAGTCAACAGAGCAGCAGGAATCAATCTTTCATCAATTTACTCACTATAAGAATAATGTATATCATTCTTTGTTTTCTGTTGTCTGAACATTTCAGTGAAGACTAAACCTAACTTTTTCAAATACATTGCCCTATTCGTTGGCAGTAAATGACACTTCAGTTGGGAATGTGTCACAGTAGCTGCTCCATCAGTGTTTCTCTCTTCCCTCCTGGAAATGGAATCATGTTTCTGATCCAAATGTGATTTTAAAAATGAACAGCTTCTCTGTGGTCAGAGATGGCCTCAAGAAGACAAATCTTCAACTATACATGCACACACACACACACACACACACATATATACACATACACAGATATATGCATATATATCTTAAAGATTTATTTACTTATTTGAAAGTCAAAGTCACACACACACACACAGGGAGGGAGAAGGGGAGAAGGGAGAAAGAGAGAGAGAGAGAGAGATCTGCTGCTACATACTCCCAAGATGTCTGCCAACAGCCAAGCCAGAGCTGGGAGACAGTAGCTTCTACCAGGTTTCCCAAATTGATGGCAGGGGCCTCAGCACTGGGTCCATCTTTCACTGCTTGCACAGGCACATTATCAGGCAACTGGATTGGAAGTGGAGCAACTAGAACTCAAATGAGCCCACTTAAGGGATGTTGGTATTGCAGGCAGGAGTTTTACTTGCTACATCTCAACATCACCAACTAACTTTATTTAATAATTTTAATTTCAAGAATTATTTTACTTTTACTTGAAAAATGCTTCATCTTTTTCTCATACTCCTGCCTGGTAATAGGCATATAGTGCATCTGGGGAATCTTTCTTATATTTAAGTATGACTTCAATTGCTGGAATTAATGTGACATGAAAAGCCTATTTTTTAGTGTCAACTAATTTATATTTTGGATAAATGAAAAATTGTGAGCAAGTTGAACACAGGTATTTGAGGAAAGTAAAGAACTAATTTATTAGCATATTAGTTGGTATAGAGCATAGAGTACGGTTAATATTCCATATCATCTTTTTATGCAGAAATGTGTCTAATCCATTCTGTCAATAAGAGATAACAAAGTTCAGGGGCCAGTGTTATGGCACAGTTGGTTAAGCTGCTGCTTGCAGAACCAGCATCCCAAATGAACGCTGGTTTGAGTCCAGGCTGCTCCACTTCTTATCCACTTCTTCCTAATGTACCTAGGGAAGCAATGGAAGATGGCCCATTGAGGAGACTGATGGAGTTACAGGTTCTGATTTTGGCCATTAAGGGCATGAGCCAGTAGACAGAAGATCTGTCTCTGAATACTACTTGTCAAATACATTAATATATCTTTTTTAAAGAGCTTGTGGACTATGTTTTGAAGTATTGCAAAATCCTATTATAGTTCTCAAAGTGGATACTGATTTTGAATGATGCTCAAGTGAAAGTAACATTTACTCATGGAATTGGTTCAGAAATTTCAACTTTTTATTTATCTAAAAGACTAGAAACAGAAAAACAGAAGTCTCTGTCTTCTGGTTCACTCCCTTGGTGGTTACAAGAGTCAGTTCTGAGCCAAACTCCATCCTGATCTGCCACTGGGGTGTTGGGGGCCTAAGTGCTTGAGCCACCTTCTGCTGCCTCCCAAAACATATATAGAAATCTGAAACAGAAACAAAATAGCCAGAACTTCACCCAGCACTATATTGTGAAATGGCAGTGTTACAAGCAGCAGATTTATTGACTGTATCAAAACACCAGTCCTATATTTTTAGATTTGCTGTAACCTGTACAATTCTTTGTGGCTAGTGTGGTGGCACATCAGGCTAATCTGCAGCCTGTCGTGCCAGCATCCCATTTGGGTGCCTGTTCGTGGCCTGGGAAATAAGCAGACAGTGGCTCAAACTTTTGGGCCCCTGAATTCATCTAGGATAGCTGAAGGAGGTTCCTTGGTTCAAATCAGCTCAGCGCTGGTTGTTGCAGCCAGATGGAGAATAACCCAGCAGATGGAAAATGTTTCTCTGTGTCTCTCCTTCTTTCTGTAAATTTCACAAATAAAAATAAATAAATCTTTAAAAAACCAACTTTTTGATAACTTGTATGTTATTTTGACAGCAGAAACCTGACTATATTAATGAGGTGAAAGGTAACTGATTACACAACTACAACTACAACATAAATGATAGCAAAAGTTTTGCTGAGACCAATTTATCTTCAATTTAATAAAATAAAAGGTAAGTATTGCTATATTGGAATCGTTTACGAACAATTATTGAATCTGTTCTTTTGCATTAATATCATATGAATATGAAAATTGTGTTATTGTAAATGCTGTTCATTTGGTGTGACCATGAGAATTTAATGTATTAGTAAATTCCTTAAAACCAGAAAAAATATATAGTTTACCAAAAGGTTTAAGCAAAAGAATATATCACAACAATAAGTTACATAAGAACTATGGTTCTTCATAAATATCCTGTTATGTAAATTGGGGAAATAAGGCGACTCTTAGGATTGCAGTTAAGACAATGGCAGTGCATATAGATTTTTCCCAAAGCGTCACTATCTTTGCATCAGTGGTTTCATGTCTAGAACTCTTGTCGTTTTTGCCCTTTATGAGGCTTCAGAACAGTGTATCTAATTTGACATTATTTACTTGACATTTCCCTTTGGCTCTTTCATCGGATTCTGAATCTCTACTCAATGGTAATCAGCTATTCATTTCTTCCCTCTTATCCTCCAAGATTCCTTCATTTAGCACTTAAGGAGTTTAGCAACTTCTCAAGTCAGAAACTTCAGCATCTTGCTAAATTCCTTTCTAGTCAACTCCTTATTCTGAATCCCTTGTCAATTCTTTCCTTTCTGCCTGTAAGTAGCCTTCAAATCAGTCCATTTATCTCCATCCTCTTTATGGAGCTTCCTCTTGAAACCATCACCTTAATGAATGTGAAAAGAGAGAGAGAATCTTGTATCTTCAGGCGCCATCCCCAAAATGGCCATGACTGAGCCAGCATGAATTCAGGAGCATGGAACTTCATCTGCATTGGGTCGCAGGAATGAAATGAATGTGCTCTCTCAGGATCAGAAGTAGAGAGCTGGGACTCAGATTGGCACCAAATCTGGAATGCCCCTGTAATCAGGTATGACTAAACCTGCTGAGCCACAGTATTGACCCTATGATTATGTCAACTTTATCACTCTTGATGGCAAATGGAGAAGGCAGTGTCATGAGAAGAGAAGGTTAGAATGCAGAGGCTCAGCTCAGAGCTGAGTGTTTGGGTCACCCCACCGTGTAAGCTCCATGCATGCACAGAGGTGTTAGCCAAGGGTGAGTCAGCAAAGGAGGGGACCATGAAGACACATTACAGTCCAAGTATAGTTGCAGTAGTGAGGACTGTAATATGTCCACTGACTTTGTTCTTCTACATTTACAAGGAAAGGAAATGGATCATAATCCTAGCAGAATTGAGCCCAGATGGCTATACTTACATGAAAAAGTGGATCCAAGCACACCGGTGTGGATCATTGGGGAGGCTGTGGAACCCACCCTCATCTCCCACATATTCCCCTAGCTGCAAAGTTGATTGCTGACAATTCGCAGATGGAGCTCTTGCTCAGCATGACTTTTAACCAAGGACACCTGCTGTGCCAAGGTTAACCCCGTCTCCACAGTGATGGCTACGTAACAGGGCAGTGTAGAAGCAAAAGGCCCAGCTACTTTAGCTTACCTGAGGCCATATCTGAAGAATCATGCTACTTTCTGAACTGCTACAGGTTGGCTAAATAAGTCCTTTCTTTCATTTATCAGTATCATGTTTAAAAATAAAACAAGTCTGTCTTGGAACAGCATCTCAATCCAAATTCTCTCTCTGCTCATTTGTACTTTGTTCACTCCCTAACAATGAATGTTGTTTGTGGGAATTCACCCTATAAATCTCCCAAATGAAACCTTTTCTTTAAAGTCCATTCCCTGGGATACCTGAACAAAAACAGCGTCTTGCAATCTTTTACAAGATCTGTATATCTGCCTTCCTGTTTCCTTTTTGCCTGTTTTCTTAAGTCTATTTCTAGTTCACTAATCATTTTCAGCTGCATCCAGTCTGCTGCTCAACTCATGCGCTAATGTATTATTGGCTTCACATAGTTTCACCTTTACATCGACAGCATCTTCGTTTACTCATCTCTTGTAAATTCGTATTTAGCCTATATTCTCTACCTTTGATTTTTTTCTCTACATTTAAAAAAATACTAACCAAATGATTTGAAAATCCTTGTTTGCTAAGTGAGATATCTGTGTCAGCTCTCCTCCTAGAATTACTTAGAATGCTATCCCCACCTTCCCAGTCGTTTCTTAATGTATGTCAGACATACATGGTCGAAGTCTACAGGCTCTGGAGGATGTTATCTTCCAATGCTGGCAAACAAGGTTGCAGCACCTCCCTGAGATCACCTAGTAATTCAAGCCCAGATGTTTCAGTTTTAGTAAACTCAACATTGCTCCTGATTTACCTGTTTGTTTTGGCTGTGCTGCCTCTCTCTTCCAAGGTGTTTTACATTTAGCCTGATAGATCTCTTTCTCCGTGGGTTGGAAGGCTGGAGGAAATTCAGCTTGCTGCTTCAGAGCTCTTGGGCCAGCGCTCTCATTTTCTGCTGTGTAATGTCTCAAAATATGGCAAACTCCTCAAAGGTAAGACTAGCGGTATTTTGAAATCAAGCTACCTCTGCCAGACTTCTGATAATCCCAGACTGGATTGGAGCTTCGGACCTAGTTTTCCAGCCTCTTGCCTAATGCTGAAGCTTAGCAAATGTTCTGTCAGGAAAAAGCAGTTGTATATTTGTAACCCTTTACCTTTGTACTCTTTTATATTAGTTCTGTAGAATCACTCAAGAGTTTGCTGGCTTTTTCCCCCGTTTGAAGGATCTCTGACTGGTCCCATTCATTTCCCCACAAGCACATAGAATCAAAAAATGCCCCAGGGGAAAGAAATCCTCTCCCAGTGAGCTTTTCCACTTTCTGGGATTCTAGTTTCCTTCTGAAATTCTCTTTTTCTTTAAAGATGTCTTTGTTATAATTTATCTAGTCTTTTCCAGCTTTGTAATAAGAGTGTTCTCCTTTCTGAATTCTACTGTCTTTAAACACAAGTCCTTTTGTCATTAGCTTTTAATTTTATCAATTATGCATATTATTTGATAAAGTCAGTCTTTCAAGGATTTATTCTTGTATTCTAAACTTGCAAAATCTTTGTGTATCTTAGCTCTTCATAGGTTAATTTCCTTCTTGAAGTTCATTCTTTTAGAAGTTCCATTATGAGCACTCGTTGTTCAAAATACTCCTAGCAAATGTTTGCCTAAAATGTCTTTAATTTACTTCTGTCCTTGAAATATCTTCTAACTGTGCATACACTGACAGTTATTTTCACTCCGCACTTTGAAGATTTAATCTAATTCTCTCGTGTCTTCCATTGTTGTCAGCTGAAATGTCAGTCCTTTGTAACTATTCTTCCTTTTCTGTTGGCCTTTTTAATGTCTTCCTTTGATATTCGATGTTCTTCAATTTCCCTGAATACTTTTGTTTTCATTTCTAAAATGTGCCTGAGATGTATCAGCGTTCTAAATCTACAACTGGAGTCATCAGTTCTGGACATTTGTGTTACATATATTCCTTTCGGACTCTGTGACTCTCCCAGTATAATTCAGCTGATGTTGTTGTCTGGTTATATCGTTCATACTTTTTATTCTTTTGTCTGTCTTTTGCTAGCTTTTTCTCCAAGGTTTTTTGGCAACGATTTCTTTTCATCAACCCATCGGTTTACGACTTCTCTACCTATCTCTAGTCTAACATTTGTCTATTCAAAGAATTTTAAATTTTTTATATCAGTCCTAGGGCTTGGTTCTACTTTGAATCACCAATGTCAAAGTTTATGAACACGTTTTAGCACATCTGAATTTTGTGTATATGTCTTTGCCTTTCTTTGTAACATTTTTTTGTACCACATTTTAAACAGTGTCTTCATGTCTTAATTCACTTGGTGTATCTTCAGAATCTAATTATCATCTAACCCACAGTTTCTAATTCAATTATGACATTTTTATTTCCAGAGCTTGTATTTGTATATCTCCAAATATGCATGATAACTTGAGAAGCTTTTATTACTAAGATGTAATTTTTAAAAAATAATATTTTTATTTGAAAGGCAGATTTTACAGAGAGAATGAAAGATATAGAGACAGATATACTATCTGATAGTTCAACAGCCATAGCTGAGCTGATCCAAAGCTAGATCCAGAAACTTCTTTCAATCTCCATCTGGGTACAGGCTTACATTGATTTGGACCGGCCTTCGCTGCTTACCCATGTCATAAGCAGGGAGCTGGGTCGGAACTGGAGCAGCCTGGGCATGAACTGGTGCTCATCTGGCATGCCAGTGCCACAGGACTAAAGCATTAGGTCAAAGTTTGGTGTGCTGCTGTGCTGGCCCCCATAAGTTAAAACTTTTTAATTCATTATGATATAAGTATAAGCCTCTGACTGTGATAATTTAAAATTTTCTCTGTGTGGTAACTTTATACCATGCGACTGTTCGTTTCTGCTTTTGCACTTGCCTATAATGGAATATGTATTTCACTGTTCTGTGACTTTTGTTTGTGATATTAGAATCCTTGGAATCCAGTCTTTTAAAATATTTGATTCTAGATTTGAATGTGATTTCCTGAGGAAGAAATTGCATTTGATTCTACCAGGTATATGTGTATCTTTTTTTCACCATACCTGTAAGCATCTATTTCAGAATCCCTTCTGTCTGAGGGCGGGTATTGTAATTTCTCACTGAGACAGTTTCATTTATTGTAATGGTGAAGGTAAGCATAGTAAATGTAGTTAAACGTAGACCTCTAAGCATTTTAGAGGCTTAGAAAAACAAGAGATGTATTTTCCTCGTGCCAGATGTGATGGAGAATGGAGAGTCCTCCTACTTTTTCTTGCTGTCTGGAAAACATTACCTCCACAGGACCAGGTCTGGGAGTGGAGTACATTATTTCTGCCCACATCCTCCTGGCCAAAATAGTACCCCACAGTCTCAAACATGCAAAGGAGCCTGGGAAATGTCTTCCTCTGTGCCTGGAAAAGGAAAGATTACAGTGAGCAAATCGCATGCTCACTATCACATCCACCAAGGTTGGAAGTGTTTCAAAAAACTACAATGACTGGCACGTTTGGGATTCTCTGCCCTGAACTCCCAACTTGCAGGGCACACTGGCTTCAAAGTTTAATGCTCTGTTAAGGATGTGGTTAATTAAAATCTTTGGGAATACCAATTTTACTGCTTCAGGGCTTTATGTGTTTGTAGTTTGCTGGAAATTTGGGCCTCTGAGAATTTCCCTTCTTTTTCTGCCAGCTCATTCAATGACATTTTTTTAAGCTGATTTTTTTTTTTAGACTGGTCTTAGATATTCTCTATCATAAAGATTTCGTAGGAGAATTAGTCAGTCATGTCGATTAAAGTGGAAATCCTCCTCAGTTTTAGGGGGAGTTGATTCTTACCCCAACTGCTAGTTGTATCCTGTTTAACAAAAAGCATGGCTGTTTGCTTATGTAAAAACCTTTTGATTTATTAGGGCTGCCAAATCATTACTTGTGTCCAGTCTTCATTTCATGGTTTTCATGTGAAAAACAAACAAGGATGCTTGGACTAATTGTCTGGGGAGCTACTATCAACCTAGCTTTCATTTAAACTAATGTTACTCCACTGATCCCATTTTCTTTCAATGTTATGTTCAAAGAGTCTTTCTTTAATTATTATTTTTTTCATGATGCTACAGTTTTGAATGTAAAGGGACTAACATCTCCATCTCCCATGCTCCTTCCCCATTCTTCCCCCATTCCTGGAAAAATATCTAAAGGAAATGAAATCTACATATGGAAAATGACCCACAACCCTGTAATTATAGCACCAGTATTCCCAATAACAAAGACTTGGAAACAACCCAGATGCCCATCAGAAGACAAATGGATAAAGAACTAGTACAACTGTTCTATGGAATATTATCCAGTTGTTAAAAAGAATGAAATTATTTAACAACTGAGAGTTGTATGTTCTCACATACTGTTAAAGCAGCTTCTGTTTAAAGTATATTGAAAATTATTTTGAAAAATTGTTTATGCCCTAAAAGGAAGCATATACTTGTGCTCCATTTTGATTATAAAGCAAAATGAAATTAATGAATTCAATAGCTTGGTAGACTTCCTTGTATTTTTGATACAATAGTTCTGAAAGAATTATAATTTTGATTAGTTCCTCTAAGTACAATTTTCTTTTTCTAGAAGTGATTTCTAAAGCTTTAACTTGTGGTTCTACTAGATAACGAACTCCTAGTACTACAAGAATATGGCAGACTTTGTTTTTCCAAACCCTCTCATCCTTCAACTCTTCGTAAGAGTAAGTTGATATTTGCTTTTGAAAGTTTTGTTTTGTAGTATACTTTTAAACATTTTTCTTTTCTTTCAGTTGCTAGTAAATGTTAATTTTGTGAAATGAATTGATTTTCAATTATATATTTCTGTCTCAGTTTGTCAAATTCTTGACATAATGTCCATACTATAGCCAACTTGGCTAGAGATGGTAATTAATGTTATTCAGATATTAAGAAAGAAAAAGCATCAAGGACATTTTTTATATTTGTCAGATCATATTCCCTTCTTTCATGTATTTCTTCGGATGACAGTATGTGTTGTTGCCTAGATCAGACAAACTGCAGTTTATGAATAGAATCTGTGTGTTGGCTTAATAGGGAATATGTTTTAGTGTTTTCACTAAAAGAAGAAATCTTTCCTGTGATCATTGTGCAGGTTTTTCACTCAATCCTTTTATTTAAGTTTCAAGTAGAGAGCCCAACCTCCACTGTGTAGTTCATAGTTGCTACAAAGGAGAAAGATTGCCTGCTAAGCAAAAATAAATCAGCAACAGATAGATCCAGAGCACAAGAACTAACCGGCAGCACAGATAGAGGAAGCTGGAAGATCTGAGAAATAGGTGATGATATTTCAATCAGGAAAGGCAGAGAAGAGCCCTGCCAGAAGCACAACTCAAAGTAATAGATGGTACTTATCCTAGTACTCTTTTCCTTTGTGTAGTACTATAACTGCTCAAATTTTATGTGTAGCTTTTGCTTTTAGTAGAATTTTTAAAAGCTCTCACACACTAAATACCCCAAATCACGTACTGCAATATAAATAAGTACATTTTTATCTTATGGAAAATCTTGGCAATAGGCTTGATTGAGAATCTGTCCTCAAAGAAACTTTGTTAGAGAGACAGAGGGAGAGTGAATGAGAATCAGAGTTTGTATGTATAGGTTCATTTTGTACATGCCTACAATGTCTTTGAGGGCTAGAACATGGGTGGTGGGTGGGGTGGAATGAGAGAGAGAAAAGAGAAAAGAGAAAGCCAGGACAAAGGAAACCAATCTAGGTCTGTCATCTGGGTGGTGAAGACATAACTATCTCTGTCACCACCTAAGGTGTCCCAGGGTCTTCCCTGATAAGGAAGAAATAATATATTGAGGATTTGAACAACAGTTTCATTTTAAATAAAACCAGCAGGTAATTAACTTGCACACCCAGTATTAGCAATCCCAAAATGAAAAAAATTTAGAGAAGAAAAAACAGTTGGCTGTTAGAGAAAATTTATAGTTTCTCTTAAGCCTTTTGGATCAATGAAAGAGGAAGAGAGAGAGAGAGAGACAGACAGACAAGTGGGGGCAGGGAGAGAGCCTTGTTCTTTGCAGTCACAGCTAGCAGAAGTTCCAAGGAATGATTTATTAGAATCTAGAGGGGGGAAAAAATGGAATAGGGTAATGGATTTCTCATTGTGTAAAAGAATTGTAATGTGTGATTAAGAATTAATTTTCCTTTGAATTGTAAATCTCTGTCTCAAATTGCCAAATTTGCATTGAAGAAAGACCAAGACAAAGCCTGTGTTTTATTTTGGGAATTGATTATTGCACTGTAGGATGTCCAGTGGCAAAAATCAAGCAGGAGAAACAAGTTTCTATTTGCAAAGTGTTAAAACAACAGCCAGATTGTTTCTTCTTCACTTACTGTGCACAGTATGGACTGGCACCACTGTGGTAAGCTTAGAAATCTCAAGTGCTGTCAGGAAAAACAAACCAAGTCCTCCAGACAGAATGGAAGGGTGAAAAGACAGAAAGGAAAAGACCAAGAATTTATCTGCAGTTAACAAAAGAATGATGCATTTGTTGGCAGACTAGTGGAAACTGTTTTGTGAGCAGGGAGTGATTTCAGGAAATTTCTTCCTTCCAGCTTGCTGTCTTTGTTCTTAAGTAGAGCATGCATGTTGAATTAATTAACAGTGAACACTTTTTAAGCTATTAAATGTCCTTTAAGATCCCAAACCGTATATATCCTATATGAAGCATTGACTTGAGGACTTCCTATAATAGTTGGATTTTTTTTTGAAAGTTTTCTTATTAAGTTTCTCATTGCTGACAGAAATTCCAGCTCACCTTGTCCTCCCTAACTTTCTTGCCTGGTTTCCCAAATTATTTCTAAACATTTTAAGAACACGAATATTTCCTTATTTAATGTGTGTTACATTATGTATTTTATATAGTACTTTGTACATATGGGCATGTATTTGCGTATATGTTTATATGCTTGTCCTTGCTACTGTTGAGAGATTTTGATTGCCTGAATATTTTTGTATCAGTTTAAATTCTATACCCATATCATTTATGGACAGAAATAAACTGGACAACTTCTCTTCTTTAATCTGCATTCTGTTCAGTGCTTTCCTGTATCATAATTTTCATTTCCCATTGCTAAATTTAGTTGTTTACATATTTACTACATCTTTTAATACAATGTTTGAGACCTCAAAGGATGCTTTTGACATCCTTTTAATTTCTTTTGTTGCATCCTTTTATCCTTTGAGTACAGTTGGTCCATGCAGTCATTTTTAGGTAAATTCTGCTCATTTGTATACATTTCCTCATTTCTTACACTGAATATTTCTAAATGAAATAAAAATGTAAACTATTTTTGAATGATTACTCAAGGATTAGTGTTTTTCCAAGCCCCTGCAAGACTCGTTATTCCAGGGTAATAATCCAATATTTTTAAAGGTTACTCTCTAATATCTTTACTTCCTCTCTCATGTTATAAACAATTTTGTTTACCACCTTTGCTTTCTCTCTTTTTCCTTGTCTCCCCTAGGTTTAACATTGGTGCTATTGGTGCTTATTGATGATAAGCCTCATTTTTAACCATAATGGTTACTTTCTAGTCATTTCATGGCTAGTGCACACTACCTGAAATTCTAAGTTTCTGCAGTGTTTCTCATGACAAAACTTTCAAATGCCCCACCGGAGTCCTCCCTTTGACATCTTACTGAGCGTATCTTACTGTGTTGTTGTTGCAGGATTTTTGACTCCGAGTATGGCAGCAACCTCAAATTCTTGTCTCGCAGGAAAGAAGAATTTTCATGCGGACACAGTTCAGTTTTAAAGCAAGATTTATTAGAAAGGCTGAGAAGAGAAGACTCCCGTCCTAGCGACAGGAGGGGGTTTTGAGATAGAAAGGACCCTTACCTCCTGCCATAGTGGCAGGAGGAAAAGGACCCCAGTGCTCTGCCATAGTGGCAGGAAAATAAGAACCTGTATCAATGGTGGGGAATGCACCTTTTAAAGGTTTCCCTCAAAGATGTTTCTCCATGAACAAAGAAAATTCCTGGTTTCCATGGAACCTGGCCTTGGGACAAAAGGCCACAGAGGTGCCAGACATAGGACATTCCAGGCCTTGGGCAGATGTGTATTACTTCTTCCTGCTCTCCTTTCAATGATAAAGAGATCAGCCTGAGGCCCTCCCACAATGGCCAGAAGTAGTGGCCAATACTTCAGGTGGGGAATTGATATGCTAATAGCACCCCTGTCCCTTGGAAGAGATGTGCTCTGGTGGATCCAAGACATGGTGGGGAAATTCTCTTTTACTCGGGGACCCAGAATACCCTAACTGCCTACTACCCACTCTAACTCCTCTCTCATTGTAACCAAGCTACTTCATCACAACTGGCTGTGACTGTCCTTACCAAACACATCACTACCTAGGATTACATTTACCTTTTTGTTTGCTTTGTAACTACTTCTCTAAAATCGAGACTCCACAAGGATACATGTTTTGTTTTAATTGCTTACCAAATCCCTTAAATCTGTAACAACACACAGTGTATAGTGAGCACATGATATCTGTTGGATTGTTGGATGAATGAATAATTCCAGTAGTTAGGGAGTTTTCACTCTTAAGAAACCCCTGCATGGCTGACAGCTACTGCTTTCAGTCATGGTCACATCTCGGACTTCAGTATGACCAGCTTCAGGCTCAGTCTGTAGGATAGCGATGGCTTTATTATGACTAAAGATAGTTTTCACAAAACCACCTCAGAAATACCTTTTCTTCTGTTAGATGTCCATTTTTGAGCCAGCTTGTGAATATGAACTACAGTAAATTAGGAAGACTGTCATTTGTGATCAAGTGACATCTTTGTATTCATGACTAACTTGGTCATTTTAAGTGTGAAGGTTAAAACCTGATTGTCCAATGTAAAAGCAAGACGTTTAGTTCTTTTCTAACCAAAAATTTGAGTTTGAAGTGATGTATGTATTAAAATTTTGGAATAAAGCCTGGATAAGTGACATATGAAACTTCCTTTGTATTTCTCTCAGAAACAAATATTCTCTAAACAATTGGGATTGAGATAATCTGAGTAGGTTGTTTTATTTGCTCCTTTTGGCATATGATGATGTAACTCTACTCAGAAAAAGCATAATTTCATTGTATAATGAGAATTAAACAATCACAGGCATTTTGTGATGTTCCTGACAGTGTTATATAGCATGTCATTGGAAGCTCTGGAATGTCAGGAATAGAATTTTATTAATCTTTGTCTCTCTAAAAGCAAAAACAGTATGCTTACTATTGGGTAGGAATTAAGTGCTTATAAAATGATCAATCATTTTGTTTTCATTTTTGAGATCTGACCTTTATAGGAATTTTAATTCATTTTCTCAAAATGAATTTTGGCTTTTTGCTTCTTTTGCCAATGTTAAAGTCACAATAAAATAAATTACCTGCAGCTAATATTCACACATTAGTTATTATGTACTAAATGACATGTTCAAAACTTAGAAACATTATGTGAAACATTCCCTGGTTCAGTGATTCCAAGGAGTTTTGACAACACACTCTAGTGAGTTAACAAGTTCGATAATATGCTCGGTATATCTATAATTGTTCATCAATAAATTACAAAGTGTACTGCAATTTTAGAGTTGATATTGTTGCAGGAATTTTGACTCCGAGTATGGCAGCAACCTCAAATTCTTGTCTCGCAGGAAAGAAGAATTTTCATGCGGACACAGTTTAGTTTTAAAGTAGGATTTATTAGAAAGGCTGAGAAGAGAAGACTCCCGTCCTAGCGACGGGAGGGGGTTTTGAGATAGAAAGGACCCTTACCCCCTGCCATAGTGGCAGGAGGAAAAGTAAAAAAGAACCCCAGTGCTCTGCCATAGTGGCGGGAGGAAAATGAGAACCCGTATTAATGGTGGGGAATGCACCTTTTAAAGGTTTCCCTCAAAGATGTTTCTCCATGAACAAAGAAAATTCCTAGTTTCCATGGTACCTGGCCTTGGGACAAAAGGCCACAGAGGTGCCAGACATAGGACATTCCAGGCCTTGGGCAGATGTGTATTACTTCTTCCTGCTCTCCTTTCAATGATAAAGAGATCGGCCTGAGACCCTCCCACAGTGGCCGGAGGTAATGGCCGATACTTCAGGTGGGGAATTGATATGCTAATAGCACCCCTGTCCCTGGGAGAGTGAGTTCAAGACATGGTGGGGAAATTCTCTTTTACTCGGGGACCCAGAATACCCTAACTGCCTACTACCCACTCTAACTCCTCTCTCAATATGTTAAAGAATATTTTAAGCAACTTACTTTTAAATAATTCTATCATGGTTATTAACGTCCTTTTCTGTTATTACTGAAAATCATCCTTGTAAAACTTCTTAGAGCATGGTACATTGGAGCATGGTATGTAGCATGTGGCACATATGCTTTATTGATATTCTTTTGAAAACCTAGAATTAAGCAGTTTTAGATGAAGAGAATTAAAAGGCAAGTGCTAAATTTAGTCTATTTTGACTTTTAATTTTAGTAAGTTCCTATAGATAGTAGATTCTTAAACAATCTGCTATGATATTCCTTTCTTAAAAAAGATTTATTTATTCACTTGAAAGGAAGAGTGGCAGATAGGGGAAGAGACAGAGGCAAATACAAGAAGAGAGTGAGTGAGAATGAGAGAAGGAGGGAGAGGTTTTCCCTCTGCTAATATGTTACCCAAGTGGTAATAACAGCTGCTTATGGACCCGGCGGAAGCCAAGGATCCAGAACTCCATCCTTGTCTCTTAGATAAGTGGGAAGGAGAAAAGTACTTGGGTGATCCTCCACTGCGTTCCCAGGTGCATCAACAGCAAGTTCTATTGAAATTGGAGCACTGGTTCCTGAAGAGTAGTTTGCAGTAGAAGAAATATTTTATGAGCTATAGTTAGGAATACACTTCTAAATTGCAAAGACTTATAGATAGAATTCACCTTTAAAATTCCTATCTCCCTGGGAGCAAAAATCTAAACAAAACCCTAGTTTGCAGGTATCACCTAAATGCTTAAATGCTTAAAATCCTTCTTTGGGATGAAATGGTTTGCTTTTCAAGTTCTACACTGCAAATGCAAACTTTATCTCAATGATGACAAAGAAAGATATTCCATTCACTAGTTTACAGTTCCATGCTCTGCCACCTTCAGTTGGCTGCAACAAGCAAGCCTAAGCCAGGTTGAAATCAGGAGCATAAAACTCAATCTAAATCTCCCATGTGAGTGGGATTGAATTATCACCTGTTCCTTCCCAAGGTTCACAGCATGGGGAAGCGGAATCTGCTCTGGGAATGGGTAATCCAGGTGGCATCCCAAGCACTGTGGGTAATCCAGGTGGCATCCTAACCCCTGTGGAAAACACTGGCCCTCACGGAAAAGTTTTTCATGTGGATAAGGCAGTAGAATAGAAATGTTATTGGCTCAAGTTATTATTTTTTTATTGACTAGCTTGTATGAACTTGTATAGCTCTCTCAAATATCAATTGCTTCATTTAAAAAAAAGAAATGGAGTGAAGTAAGAAGCTTTAATATGATATAATTACCCTAATTTAACTTAAGATTGTAAATGTGTATGCACATTCAGTTTATTCATAATATACATCTTTTGTTAACTTGAAGACTACTCTGTGCTTGAATTTCACCAAATTTTGCATGAAAATAGATTTAAGTTTTCCATGAACTGTTTGAACTCCCTTGAACAATATTTATGTGTATTATAAAATGAAATGCTACTTCTGAATCAGATTATTTTTCAGAGGATATTTTTGGAGAAGAATACTAAAAATGTTAATTCTCCTTGATTCCAGTCTTCAGTCATTGTGAAGATTGGAAATGATAGGAGTCCAAGATAGACAGGAGGTGGCTGATTGGCTGCTATAGTTAATTCTTCCACAACACATGTTTTCCCCAAGATAGGAAACAATTAGTTCCAACAATTTTCTTAAGCACAAGAGGGATCCCATAAATGGATACCTTAAAAGGCTTCAAGGGGAGATCAAATGACTTCTAAACATATTTATAGAATGAAAAACTCAAAAGGGCTAATTTCTATCATGCTCTCTGAATGAAAATGTAACTTATATCAGACTTTTGTCCCTTTCTTGTCTCTAGAGGTTTTCCATGTCACATTCTGAGAAAGAGACGAAGCTAACTAGAAAATGAGATCCTTTCTGCAGTAAAAGGAAAGTAGAAGTAATGCTTAGAGAAAAATAAATTGAAGTTTATTTCTTCTGACAACCAGTCAAAAGTGCTGTGGAAATCAAGTTGTATCCAGGGGGCTCTTTTGTCACTGAGATAGTGATTACATAGTTAGAAACGGAGAAAGATGTCTCCAGAAAATTGAACAGTAGTATTCATGAAAGTGTCCAGAGGCAATAAGCAATTGAAGAAATGGGGTAAAAATATACAGCGGAAGGAAGAAGAGGAAATAAGATCAGAGAGACTGGTAGTTTTTTTGCTTACAGAATAAATTTTTACCTTATGAAAATTGAGGGAGTTGCACAGTATTACTGACATTGAAACTTATTTAAGGTATTTGAAAGAGAAATAGAAAAGCATATACATGCACACACACTGACGGAGAGAAAGCTCACCTCTCTAATGCCTGCAACAGCTAGAGCCAGCTAGGGTGAAGCGAAGCCAGCATATGGGAATTCAATTGGAGATTTGTACAAGTCACTGCTGCTGCCTTCCTGGATGCATGTTAGTGGAATGTGGGGTTTGGAATAGAACCAGGACTTGACCCCAGGCACTCTGGTATGGGATGTGCTCCTCTAAAAGGAATATTAACCTCTGCATGCATAATTTTTAAGCAAGGTTTGGGATAAGCATGGTCACTTCATGTTCTGTTTGCAAAGAGTGTTTGCAATTTTAAGGTACTCTTATTTAGAAATAAGAATCTCAAATGGAATGTCCTCATCTCTTTGAGATAATAGTATTTAACTTGCACAACTCTTATTCAGTTTCTCCTTGTCTCCACTGTCCCCTCCCCTTTTCTATAGATCGATCACTGTCCCTCCATACACAAATAAACATCTAGTAAACCACAGAAAGTCATTTACTCACCTATTAGAGATTGAGTACCTTCAGAGAGAATGGTGTTTATTTTATTAGCACCGAGCCTGAGTTCTGGCACATTGCACTCAGCCAGTTAACCAAAGAGTGCAGTGAAAATTAGTATCTGATCATATTTAAATTTTATGGACTATATTGCTGATAGCATTATAATTTGGATTTGTCATCTCCTTTAGGAGTTACTTCTATATTGATGTTGTAATTTCCAAAGTTTTGGGCCTTTTAGACATAAAATTCTTAGACATTCTTTTCCTCAGAGGCCAAGGCAGCCTCTCTGCTCTTCTAATAAGTAACAGAGAGAAGCTTATGAAAGGCTAGAGAAAGAGTTGAAACACACACACACACACACACACACACACACACACACACACAGCAGTGTAGTTTTCAGGGTTTTACAAACATATGGTAACAAAAGGTAAAAAGGCTTAGAAAAACAGCAGGGATTGGGATGAGGGTAGCTGGTGAGAATGAAGGAAGAACAGATAGATTCTAACTTGGAAATGGCTTAACACTGCTTGTGTTAAAAGTGAGTCACCAGCTGTCCTTACCATTCTTACTGCTTTTTGCCTGTTATATGTACAAGTCAAGGCAGGTGGAAAAGGAAGGAAACTTCATTCACAATCAGAGAAACATGGTTGTGACCTAGGTCAGAATGATTCTGTGGATCAGAAATAAATCACACTGTAGACTGGAGAAGAGCTCATCAAAAGAATATGAAAAGACATTGTACTTGAAACTAGAGGGATAAGAATGCAAAAGAAGAGAGTGGTTAGGGTTGAGAAAATGATTTTGCTATTTAGAATAAAAATACTTTTGGATGTGAAAGTTACCAAGAGAAATTTAAAGAAATTTATGTGTTTAGGTAAAGGTAAGTGGAGTGATGGAACCAAAACTAAAACTACATTGCATTATTGAAATTCAAGTTAGGAAATAAGAATGAAAACTCACTTGGGAATTATTTTGCTCAAGATGAAAGTCAACTTTCATATAAAATTAGATGTTTTTCTCTGGCAAATCCATGATAATCAACTTTATTCTCAAAAATTATTACTTTCATACATTCATTTGTTTCATTAACCTTAGTTTCTGGAAAAAAAATTCCAATTCAACTACATTTATTTGTAGTAAGCATTTTATTGTAGGGAATAATAAGAAAATTGACAGTTAATACCTCTGATGAACAAGAAATGTGTAATAAACTATATTGATGTATTAGACACAGAACTGAAAATATTCATATTACAATTAGTATACTAAAACTTCTAAAGTTACTGGAAAAATACCCCAAAACATTCACTATATCCTTTTTGATGAGTTCGCAACAATAATGATCGAATAATTCTGATGAAATAGGTGTTGATTTGTTGGGGGAACTGTTCTGGGCATTGTAGATGGTAAAGCAATGTCCGTGGCCTCTATGCAATAGATACCAAAATATCCACAAGAGGGAGAAACTAACCCCACTTTTTATTTAATACAAAGAAATCTGGAATTCTACTTATCCAGAGGGGTCAAATCGCTGGGAAAATAAATTACACATCAAACCAAGTAATGTACCCGAGAGCAAGGATGAGATGGCAAGATGCAACTATACATTTGCATTCAGAGGAAACCAGAATGAGCATTAAAAAAAATTGTAAAGCTGATCATTCTCTCTCTCTTTCTCTGTTTCTGAAAAGAAGTGTACTCTGCATAACTCCAAGTGAAATAAATTCAGAATGAGATCTTACATGTAAGAAAATCAGAGAGATGCATCTTTGAGATTTGAGATCTTTGAGATCTTTGAGAGTTGGAGGCTATAGTTTTGTCAATTCAAACTGCTTCTCATTCAGTGGTAAGTGCTATCTTTTTCAGTTTTGCAGAGGCAAAAGATGGATAAGCATTTATAATCTTTTCAGGTTTTGTAGGAATAAATCTGAAAGTAGCTGGCATGCTGTCCAGCTGTTATGAAAATGACTTTTGTGGTAATCTTCATTCCAGTTCAATGGCCATTTTCTGTATTTGGGGTTTTTTTTTTAATTCTGATAGAAGTTGGAATCCTGCCTAATTCTACATGAGTAGAAAATTTGTAGAATATAGAATTTAAGGATATGTCAATTTTTCCATGAACTTTTAGGAGTATCTTTGTGATTCTATATGCTATTTTCCTTTTATTCCTTAAAGACTAACTGAATTTGGACACTATTTGCTATAGATAGAAATGTTAAATTTATTCCAAATATAGCTATGAAATTTTCCTCATGCTGACCATCATTCTATCTGCTGAATATTAAACCATTGGGAATTGTGGCACCAGGAGGGGTGGAACACAAAGCATTCTGTCACTAACCAGGAAGGAACTGGGTGAGTCACACATCACCTGCATAGAATAATCAGTAATGATCTCAGACTCTTTGATTAAGTGCTTAGCTTTTGAACTGAACTGTGGGAACTTTGTGCTATCTAAAAGAAAGATTTGAAACAGCTCTGACACTGTGTTCTTCATAGGTAGGAAAGAGGAAGAAGAGAATGTTGGTTGAGTTCCACCAAAATCTCCTTACATATGATGTAAAGGGAGAGGGCATTCCATTGTTACTAACCAAGAAGATCGCTGTTGTGGCTGCTGGATGCTTTTCTCAGGACTATTTCTTCATTTCTGTTGCTGTTAGTAGCAACAAAAATAGCAGCAATTTCAAGTCATTTATAAGCATTAATGTAAGTCAGTGATTGGCAATCATTTTAGTTTGAATAATAGGTGTCTTGAAAAGGCGTGTGTATTCGAGGGCTTGATCCCCGAAGTTTTGTACTAGTTGGTTAATGTTACTGCGTACAAGGTAGATTCTTGCTCTAATCATGTCTCCGGGTGGGTGGGCACAGTAGGCGGTCTTAAGGTCCCTGGGAGCATGTCCCTGGACAGTATCTCTCTAGAATTTATTGAAAAAGCTCACTTGGGCTTAATGTTTGAAACCTTTATTACAACATTGTAAAATTATCCCAGGTCTGGAAATGAGGAAGCTTATTTACTTCCAAATGAAAAAAATCTTACAAATGATTTGGCTTTGTAATGTTATATTCAGGCATGAGAGACCAAATATGTATTATCTAATTTTTAGCTTTTGCTTTTGCTTGAAGATCAATATTCCTAAATGCATTCATTAGAAAGGTTGAAAGTGTTAGCATGTTCTATTCAGTGTCAAAACTAAAATTTTAAGTCACAAAAGAAAATGAAAATCTTTTTCAATGTCAATATGTGCAAATTTTTATTTTAAAATATATTTTTGTCTCACTATACCTTATTGAGGGGAATTTCATTTTTATGAGAATAAATAAATCACAAGGATGCTTTTCTGATATGTGTGTTCCTCTCTAAAACACAAGTACTATTGAAATGATAAATTAGACTGCTTTAAGTTTTTGTGAAATTAACCAAGAATAAAATCTTAGGAGATAATTAGAAATAAATCTTAGTACTTTTTGCTGCCTCTTGTATTTATACATAATTCTTCTTTGGAAATAAGGAAGTTAACAACAATTTGTTAGTCATTTAAAACTATTCAAGCTTGTAATTTTTATATTTATCTTATGTTTAACATTGCTTAATGTGATATGTGTACAGTCTTGGGTGCACGTAAGCTTTCACACTTATTTTACATGCTGATATTTATCTACAATAATTGTTATAAAGTACCATGTAAAGTTATAAGGAAGAATATGCCTATAAACTATTTTTTAACATTATCTAAGAAATGGTTATGGTATTTCCAACTGGAACGATCAAACAGCAAAGGCAACCGGGATCATGTACTCATCTATTCGACTCAGGTTGAAGGAGGGAGAAATATGTGCACCAAACCTGAAAGATGCTTTTGGAAGAATGACAAAGTTTCAAAATCTGAACCTTACATTCTAATTCCATTAAATTCCAGATGCTTTTGTAAGAAATGATACTACCCAAAATAAATTGGAAAAATTTAGCCACATAATGGAAAAAATATTTTTAGGAGTGAAGTGGGAAAAGTTGAGAGAGAGAGAGAGAGAGAGAGAGAGAGAAAGGAGAGAACTCCAGTCACTCTCACCAAATATTGACACTGGGCGATGTTGTCTGGGGCTGGGGCGAGGGGCTAGGACCACAGCCCAGCTCTCCCAGGAAGGCAGTTGGAGTCCATTTGCCTGAACCAACCATTATAACCTTTCAAAGTCTACACTGGCAGGAAGCTGGAGTCAGGAGCCAGAACCAAGAACTGAACGAGTCAACCCAATGCAAGATGCAGATTTCTAACTTCTAGGCTAAGTGTGTGCTCCTCTTTATCACATCATTAGCAAGAAAAAAATGGCAGATGATTTTTCAGTACTTGGAAAAAAGAAGTTAGAGCCAATACTGGCTTGTGCCATGGATGCTTTATTAACTGCCACTGAAACGCTCTCAAATCTGCCCTTTGCTGAGACTAATGAGCAGTTAGCATTGTCATGGGGAATAACGATGCTCCACAGACATTTCCTGGAAATTTTGCTCCTAAAGCCTTGGTTAACCATCTCAAAACTCTCTCCTAAAAATGTCATTATTCTAGCTCCTTAGGAATCTAGCAAGAAAAATTCCATGAGGATCCCCCAAAACTACTACCATGAACTTTGCTCTCCAGTGATCCATTTTTACTTTAGCTTATCACTTAGACTTCTGTGTAGCCAATCTGTGTCTGCCCTTCTTGGTTATTCTGGGAAAGCCAGGTTTCACATCCTTTTATACTTGTTAGAAAAAAATGCTTCCAGAATGTAGTCTTATCTGAAATTTCCTTGGGGAGCTCTGCTCCTATTTGATCTAGGTACAGTGGTTTTGAGAACCCGTTGAGCAGAAGAAAGCTTGCTTCATTATTAAGTCAGAGTTGTGTAAGCTGGGTCAATTGAGATGTTATGCTGTTACATATTGTTTACTCTCTTTATCATCAGTCATTCTTAAGTTAGGGGATGAACAACAATTTTATTTATTTATTTAGTCACAGCATGATGTGGATGCATTGCAGCTGCAGGCTTCATCTTCAGCATCATGTCATCACTTCTTAAAATGAATTATCTATTTGTGAACTGTTTATTTCTCCAAAGGAGTGATCCTCAGGGACTTTCGGTAAAGTTGCACTGACTTCACCATTCTTCCACCCAAGTCTCACCACAAATTTAATGTTTTCTCTTGCTTCAATTTTAGCAAAATTTTGGTTGATATGCTAGGGGTTCTCTCATTCTTTTATTTGTCTTAATGCCTCAAACTAGATCTTTCAGATATGTCATAACAAGTTAGTACAAATTTTAGTGCAAAATTTTCTTAAAATGTATGTTTTGGATTTTCATAATATATATGTGCCATGAATATTGTGAAGAATCTTTAGGTGTGCATCTTTTTGAGGTTGCTTTTTTTCTTCCTTCTTTTTTCTTGAATGGTCTGATTATACTATTGGAATATTCAACCTCCAAGTTAGACTGAATTTTAAAGAAATACAGCTAGTTCCTGGCTATCAGGAGTCGAGAAATCTGGTGCAAAGGCCAGAAGCATGGAGATCAGAGCATCGTGAATGCAGGAGCAGGCACATTAGAGGCCTTTACATTCACTGCCTTAGGAAGTTTGAGTTTTACATCTTTATTTTAAAGGTATTACCAGGTTGACGTTAGCATTCACTAAAAGCATAGCTACTGGAAAAGAAAAAAAAATTTAAAGAACAAACCAACAGTGTAACAAAATAAAACTCCAAACTAGCACATATACACAGTGTGTGACTAAATATCGCTGAGTAAACCCAGATTTTACTCCAAGATGATTTCCTAGTACTCAAGGAATTCTTGGAACACAAGGTATTTAAATGTTAATTCTTATGCAAAATGTGCGGAAGTTTATTTAATCTATTTATAGAATTTCCATATTACATATTTTCATGAGCTTTTTCCAGATATACTCATGTGGCTAGCACACAATTGATGATATTCCTTTTTGCTTCTTTTTAGGTATATATGTCTATGCTGAACAAGTAAATAAAAAATAATTTAACATTACATTTTGTTTAAGAAAATAGTGGAAAACCCTCTAGAAATAGAAATTTACAAGGTATAGGTAAATCAGCTTTCATTTTGTTTTGAATTTTATTTGAACGATAAGAACCAGAAATTTGTATTAATTCCATAAGTTGAAATTTCTGGAAGATACCTATTGATTTCTCAGGATTTAAGCCATAGAGTTAATAGACATAAAGGCAATAACATTTTTTAATGATTTATTTAATTTTTATTGGAAAGTCAGATATTCAGAGAGAAGGAAAGACAGAGAGAAAGATCAAATATCTGTTGATTGACTCCCCATGTGGCGGTAATGGCTGGAGCTGTGCTGATCCAGAGCCAGGAGCCAGGAGGCCCTTCTGTGTCTCCCACACAGTGCAGGGTCCTGATGCTTTGGGCCATCCTCAGCTGCTTTCCCAGGCCACAGGAAGGGAGCTGGATGGCAAATAGTGCCAGCAATAACGTTTTTACAGAGAAATAATTTAACTGCCTTATTAGATAATTTTTTTTCAGAGATGCCCTGTAGTATTCTAATCTACTCTTCCAGTGTATTACATGAGTGAACTCATATAAGTTTTTCATTCTGTTACTATGCAATTCTTGTTGACAATTTAATCCAAACAATGTGTTATCTTATAAAAAGGAGGCATTACCGATTGGCTTAGAGTGTTTTAAAATGTTAAGTTGTCATTCAGTTTGAGATATGATGGTTTCTGTTGAGAATTTTCTTCTGTTTAAAAGGTTATTTTCTTATAAATGAGAAATTTAAATGTTTATAGCTATACACCGCCTCATTCTAGAATGCTATATTATCACAAAGTTCAGATAAGGTTTAATTTAGTTGAACAATAATTTAGAAAATGAGAAGTGCTTAAGTAAACACTGTTAAAGTTATAGGCTCTAGGGAACATATATAACAACTGTATGCCATATGAATTTCAGGAAATTGAAAATTGATGAACAGAATAAAAGTGTTTGGCTCAAGCTTGTCATGTTGATTTGGCAAGCCACTGTTATTTCTATTACATTGTAATGCTTTATCTTCATGATTTGTTTCTCTTGTAGAGAAACTAGTTTATGTAAGTTTGCATGTTTTAAGCCTTGAAGTGGATATAACTGTATGTTTTTGATTTAGTGTATATCCTCCCTTTTTTGTTATTTGGCTTGAATTTTTTTCCTATAACCTCTGAATTTACCAAGAAGAATATATTTACATTAAAAAGACCGAGAGGCAGAGAAATAAAGAGAACTATTGCTAGTTCACTCTCCAATTACCTAAAATGTCTGGAACTAGAACAGCACCAAAGCCACAAGCTAGAATCCTACCTGGATGTCCCCCAGGCAGGGCACAGACACAGTGACTTGAATTTTTATCTACTGCCTTTCGGAATGTACCTTAGCATGAAGTTAGAATTAGGAAATGAAACCTGTTAGAAAACCAGTACATTTTGAGGCATTGTATGCATACCTCAGCGGCTAGGCTGCAAGCTGTGTTCCCAATAAACATTTTAAAGAAGAAATTGAAATTAGGCATTTTTTGGAGGAAAGGCCGCCATTTGATATTAATTTCTTGGTTGGTTGTTAGCCACCCTGAGTCTTGTTTGATTTTTACTTCCTTTGTGTCTCCTTAATACCAGGATATGATTGCATTATTTTGATGTTCATAGATTATTAGAATGCTCTCAGAATTTCATATGCTTCAGAGCTTCTTCAATCTCCTTAATAGCAGTTAAATTTTCCACTAGTGTGTAGTTTGCTACTTTATGTCTGCAGCATGTCATCAGAGAATCAGAAGGACAAGCATACAGTAGAAAAAATGGAATCTCAGCCTGACTAAAATAAGACATGTGACAGATGGTACCTGCTAGTTGCTCTTTCCTTATTCAGATCCAATTGAACTTATTTGCCTGTGTATCATGCCCTGGAATTTGTTCATAATTAATCACCATGATTCATTTTTGTTAGAAAAAATAATTTCCATCATTAATGCTTATGGAAAACTGATAGATAAAAAATAGTTAGGGCAAAAAGGCTGTTTTTTTTTTTTTTTGTCCTGTTGTATTTCCACAAAGAAGGGAATCTCATGACAGCTGTCTGTTACGGCTTTTCATTCTGTCAGGAGAGATGTTAGTTTTTTGTTAGAATGTTTTTTGCACCTTTTCAAATGTGTTATTTCCTTTTTCTAAAGTTTTATTTATTGAAAATGTAGAGGCAGAGTGAGAGCAACAAAGGTGTTCCAGATGTGTGTGTGTACCATGTGTGGTAGAGTGTGTGCAAAGCGAGGGGGAAGGAGACTGAGCGAGGGATCTCCTGTCCTTTGATTCACTCCCTAGTTGCTGGCAATAGCTGACACTGTGGTCCAGTCAACGTCAGGTGTTGGGAATAAATCCTTGTCTCCCATGAGTGTGGCAGGGAACTAACTATAGCATACATTGTAAGGAGCTGGAATCCAGAGTGGAAGCAGAGCTTGAATCCAGACACAGTTCTGTGGTGCTAGTACCCCAAGCATTGTCCTAACTGCTATGCCGAATGCTCATCCCCTTTTCCTTAAACGAACAACCCCTGAGGAACATAATACCACTGGAATATTCTTAAGTTTCTTTACCTGTAAAATAGATACTCAGATATTTCTAAGGTTATCTCTACTTCCAAAAATCAGAATTTACTATTTAGTTATGCCCCACAACACCCTCCTTTCATGTTGAAATAGATCTCTTTTAATGTGTATGTTCATAAATTCTGAATTATTCACTCCAATGAATACTTTAGGAAGTGTGTGCCGTTTGCCTCCCAGTTTGCACTGGTGCTCTGGTGTTGATCACTGGCAA
Source organism: Ochotona curzoniae (assembly GCF_017591425.1). Taxonomy (NCBI): domain Eukaryota; kingdom Metazoa; phylum Chordata; class Mammalia; order Lagomorpha; family Ochotonidae; genus Ochotona; species Ochotona curzoniae. The sequence continues at coordinate 18,703,325 of NW_024464920.1, read as the reverse complement.
ACTGGTCACTACACTACACAGAGCCTGCCACCTGTTTTCATCAATAAAGATTTTTAGGACATTGTCAATCCGTTTCAGTTGCCGACATCTGGTGCTGCTTGCACAGCTATACATAGTAAACTGGTTGTAAGAACATGTTGCCCATAAAGCCTATAATATTTAGTGTTTCTTCTTTTACAGAAAAAACTTAAAAATCAAAAATGTGTCTTATTGAATCTGCGGTAGATTTTTATTGATTTCACTGCAGTAAGAATTCTGTTTTTGGTAGTACTTTTGATTGTGTGTGTGTGTGTGTGTACATGCACATGTAAGCTATTTTCTTTAGCGCATGCCCCTTTTTTGTTCATTTGTCTATATCGTTCTGTTACATGCCAGTATTTTAATTGATCTTAAATAAGTAACCAGCAACTGACCAGATTAATCAGGGTCTCCATAGAAATGGAATCAGCATATATTAATACAGACACACATAAGGGTGTATTTATTATGGAAATTGGCAGACACAATTACAGCGGCCAAGAAGGCTTGCAATCTGCTATCAGCAACTGTGGAGCCAGAAAGTGCAATGTAATTCAACCCGAGTCTGATGGCTTCAGAGTCAGAGGGATCATTAATATAAATTCTGGAGCCAGAAATCCTTAGAACTGGCAGCTCAGATGCCCAAGGCCAGGAGAAGATGTCGTCTCAGCTTAAGACTACAGAGGGAGTTTGCCTCTGCTCAACTTCCTGTTCTAGTCAAGCCCTGTACTGACTGGATGTTGCACAAGCCCATCCACACTGCTGTGTGCGGGTCTTCTTTGCCCAATGGCATAGTCTGTTCAGGCTGCTATAATAAAATTCAGTAAAATGGGTGACTTATAAATAAGTACAATTTATTTCTTATGTCTCTAGGGGTCTAGTGGTCTAGGACCAAGTTTAACGGCAGATTTAGTGTCCAATAAAGACCCATGTTCTACTTCCTAGGATGATCTTCACATATGGATATTCCTTGGTCCAATCAATAGGACGCACAATCATTACACTAGTTATGTCACTTGAAAATTTCCAGCAGGCAATATATGAGTCTTGCTGCTTAAAAGAGACTAAGAAATAACAAATGAAATCTGTACATTTTGTCTGAAAATACTGCTTGTGGATTGAAAAACAATCTACATGTTTTCTGTAACTCTAGTATACTGCACTGGAATATTTTCTGTATATGAATCAAAAAGTGTGATGTTAAATAGAGTTTCATTTTTGATGGAATAAAGAAGATATGTATGGATTTTTTTTTTTTTTTGCTATAGTAGCCTTTTCATTTAAGGGACATTGCCACTTTTATGCTCATTTTTGTTATTCCATCGAACATGTGTGTGGAGAGAAGGAAGAGAAAAAGAAAGCTACGGGACCATAGAAGGCAGAACGGAGTTAATAGGGGAAAGAGCTTTGCTTTGGGGAGCATTTGGATCTCATAGCTGGGTGAACTTCATACCTTTCCTCACCTTCACAGGAAATTAGACCCCGTACCACGGTTACAATTGACTCTATCGCGTGAGAGGATGATTCATGAGGATGACATGTACCCTGATTGTTGTGCTCTTTAGAAAGATACTCTCCACGAAGAGCTCACATTTCTCCACTCCAGATGGAGATGACGTTTCCAAGGAAGATGCAGAGGCGCTCTGGCTTACTAACCGCATCTTCAGGTGCACGTCACTCTCAGGGTTCTTCTCATCCCATGATTGAAAGAGTAACTTGTCTTTGAAGTGTACCACTCATCTGTTTTTGACCTCTGAACTGCATGAGTTCCTTCCTTTCCTTTTTTTTTCTTGTCTTTTTTCTCTTCTAAAGCTTGTTGAAGACATTAACCTTCTGCCTTGAAGTGAACTGCTTGAAAAATTTCAGGAAATGTGTATTGGAAAAGCTTCAGAGATGCTCTTTGTGCTTTAATTTGGTAGCTCAGTACATTGATATGTAAGATGGGGTTCACTGCCTGCAGAAATACCTTTTGGATATACAGTCAGAGGGACTAGCCAGCTGCTCTGATCTCACAGGGGCCCTTGCATCTCTGTTCCTCGATAAAGGCTTCCAGCCATCTTTGCCAGTCAATATCAGACATCAAAATCCTTAAATTTGTTCGAGAGTCTTTGTGATTCAGCTGGCCAGAATTTGTACTACTCTAATCACAGCACAATTTTGTAGATATAAAATGCAACCTTTATTCTGTATCAGCCTAAAAGTGGCCTGGGAATAGGGAAATGTCTGCAATTCTCCTCTGGTCAAACAGATACTCTGTTTTTGTGACTTAAACTATATTTATTTCCTAATGAGTTATTCGCCGACTTCACACATTTTTGGCACTGGGTATGTTCTCAGGGCTTGTGGAGCCCAGGACTTTGCTTCTAGTCAGGACAGATTCAGGTTCATGATAGTAAATCTAGACCATGGCATGATTGTTCCCTAGAAGCGAGTCTGAGAGAGTCAAGATGTGTGGCCATAAGACTGTAGCATAGTCCCCATCCAAACATGGACTGTAGGATGGGAGAGCTACCCAGGCAAGCATACCTTGCTGTTAGAGGAGAGTATAAAAAGCTTTTGAAACAGCAAATAGCCCCAGATCACTGAAGACTTGGAATTATCTTTCAAAATTAAATTTGCCTGTTTGTACTTGTTTGAAACAAGGAGACAGAGATATTCTAGCTCTTGGTTCACTGCTCAAGTAGTCGCAACAGTCAAATCAGAGAGGCAGAAATTCCATCCCAGTCTCTGACTCGGGTGAAGGGGAGCAAGTACCTGGAGCGTCTTTTGCTGTCTTCTCAGGCTCATTACCCTGAAGCTGCGTTGAAACTTGAGCACGTTGAACTCAAATTGGCATTCTGATATAGAATGCTAGTGGTGACTGAACCCACAGTGCCACAACGTTGTCCCTCAGGTTATTTTAAGTAAGTCTTAATGTAGTACCTCAAAATGTAGATTACTTAATATTGCCTAATAGTGGTGACCTCTTTGGGCTGGTGTGTATGTGTAAATGCCATGGATTTGCATTTAGAACATGCTATTTTTATGTTCATCATTACTTTCAATGTATTTTGAGATAGTGTCTGCTTTCCTTGCTAAAATAGTTGTTTTGTAACTGCTTATACATGATTCTCGGCTAATAAATTCCCCTGTGTTTTGTGAGAAACCATCCTTCATTCAATGGTGTAATTATAAGATTACAAGTCAAGATTATTAGGCTTCAAAATAATCCTTCCTTAGAAACATTTGTATGCTGCTATACAATAAGAAAAATGACATTTTTTCCATTATATTTACTGTTAGTTACCACTAGTATCTTATCTTACTGTGATAAGAAATTATAGACAGAGAATTACATATGTGTGTATGTGTGTGTATGTGTGTGTTGGAGGGCAGGGGTTTAGTCTCACAAAATGTCTGTGCCCAGGATCCAGTGTTGTGATACAGCAGGCAAAGCAATGATAACAGTATCATCCTTGTAAGAGTAAAGCAGTGGAAATTGGCCCAAGTGCTTGGCTTCCTGCTACCCACAAGGGTGACTTGGACAGAGGACCGTGATCCTGGTGTTGGCCTAGCCTAGCCAGAGACATTACAGTCTTTTGGGGAGTAAACCATGGATGTTTTCTGTATTTCCCATTCACTCTGTCATCCTGCCTCTAAATAAATCTTATAAATCTTTAAGGATGTCTGCCTCTCGCATGAGAATGCCAGGGTTCATTCCATTCTTCCATTCCCTGATGCTGGCTTCCTGATTGTGGAAGCCTGGGGAGTCCATTGTGATGCTTCATCGGGAGAATTCCTGATATAGACCTGAGAAATCAGAATTGCACTCCGGCCTCCTATCTGTGACCTTATCCCATTCTTGTCTATTACGGACATCTAGGGAGTAAATCACTGGAAGGAAGCCATTCTGTCTGTCTGTTTCTCTTTCTTTTTGAAATAAATCATTTAAAAAGTTGAGTTCTCAGCTTAAAAAAAAAATGCTTAGCTATAAAATAAATTTAGGTGGACCTGGTATGAGATAGCCTAGTGGCTGAGGTCCTTGCCTTGATTGTGCTGGGATCCCATGTGGGTGCTGGTTTGTGTTCCGGTGGCCCCACTGCCCATCCAGCTCGCTGCTTATGGCCTGGGAAAGCAGTCGAGGACAGTGCAAAGCCTTGGGACCCTGCACCCGTGTGGGAGACCTGGAGAAAGTTCTGGGCTCCTGGCTTTGGGTTGGCTCAGCTCCAGCCATTGTGGCTGGTTGAGGAGTAAATCAATGAATAGATCTTCCTCTCTGTCTCATATTCTCTCTGTATATTTGACTTTCCAATAAAGCAAAAAAAAAAAATCTTAAAAATGAGCTTACTGCAAAAAAAAAAAATTGTTTATATGAAAGGAGAGAAAAACAGAGCGAAGAAAGGAGGGAGAAATATTTTAACTACTGAGTCATTTCCACATGTTCACCAGCCCAGGAAACGCTAAAGACAGGAAGCAGAAATCTGTCCATGGTTGGTGGGGCCCACATGCCTCGGCGTTCTGCTGTCCTTGAAGAACACTATTAGGAACCTGGGATGGAACCTGGGATGGAAACATAGCATCTAGGATTTCCCCAAAACTGTGAAAGCATTGTGTCATAGCACTGGCACTATTTGCTTGCTTTAGGGATAGCATCATTTGTATGGGCTTTAAACTCAGGGCTCTACCCTTCTTTCAAATTTGTGTTGAACATCCAGGGAATGGATAGTGCTCATTTTAACCAATCACTAGTACTCATGTATTATCCTGTTATTCCAGACAAGAAACAGGCCTTGCTGATTCTATGTTGGAAGTATCTTTTTCCAGGGTAGCTGTTGTGGCACTGAGAGTTAAGCCACTTGGGATACCTGCATTCCATTTCTGAGTACTTGTGGTAGAATCCCATTTTCATTTCTGATTCAACTTCTTGCTAAAGTGGCTGAGGGTCAGGAGAGAGATTGCAGTACATGGATTCATGCCATCCATATGGAAAACCCAGGTAGATTTCCTGCCTGGTCCTGCCCGTTCACTGCAAGCATTTGTGCAGTAAACAAGTAAATGAGAAATATCTCCCTTCATCTGTTCTCTCTGTCTTTTGCTTTTCAAATAACTAAACAAGCAAATATATAAAAAGAAAATGAATGGGTTTCCTAAGAAGTTTGCACATAGAGGTTTTGTTTTGTTTTGTTTCTAGAAATCAAAGTATCTTTTTCTGATCTCTCCACCAAATCTTTTCAGTTTCTCACAGTCATAAAATACCACTCACAATCCATAGCAAGTTTTAAAGCTGTTCAGTCCTTATTCTGACCTTTTTAGTGTATTCTCCTGCTGCGTTCCTTCCATTAATATCATCACTTGAATAATGGTTTAAGAAATAAAATGTTGAGAACTTGGTCAGTTTTATGCTTTTCTTTATTTTACTTTCTTTGCTTGCAGTGTTTGCGCTTCCTTTTCAGGCTGACAGAATTCTACCACTGTACGTGTTTGGATTCCAATGTTGGCATCCTCTTCAGGCTAAGCTTCCCCTTTTGTGCACTGAGGCAAAAGCAGGTTTCCCTATCTTCATATCTCAGTTGTGGTTCTTTAGTTTTTAGGGAACTTTGGTGTTGCTGTCTGTTGCTGAGAAACACATTATTCCAAAGCTTTGTGACTTTTAAACGAACATTTTTTTTTATATCACAGTCTTTAAATATTAGAAACCTGGGCACGAGTAAGCTGTGTCTGCCTCATAAAGGCTGAAATTGAGTTGTCAACCCGTGATGTATAGTTGATCTCTAACAGGAGAAAGAATCGCTGCTGTACTTAGGACCCAGCCCTTAGCAACTTCAAGGCTGTTGTACTGAGAGCCTTAATTCATTGCTGCCTGTCGGCTGGAGTGTACCCTCAATTCCTTGCCAGGGACACATATCCACTGGGATGCCTTGTGTCATCAAGCCAAAGGAGGTTTGATAGCTACAAAGAAGTTAGAATCTTCTGCAACCACTAGATTCAGCCCACATGCTCATGGAGATGATTGCACATGAAGCTAAAAGCAATTTGGCATCATTTTAGAAGTCTGTACTGTACTGATCAGTGCTCACAACAGTTGTAAAATTTTGACAGCAATAGCATTACCTATATTTGCCAGGGAGGAAGCTTAGTGTTAAGGGGTTAAAAAAGTTGTTCATGGTCATACAGTTTAAAAAATGAAGGAGGTTAGATTTAAGCCCAGGAAGCCTGGATTAAGCATGCTTTATGCTTAGTCACCACAAACTCCCAGGAAATGAAGAAGACAGTGACTGTATACAGCAAAGGCAGTTCTGGAAAAACAATGTTAATAAATGTAGTGTGTTTCATTCTTGCATTTTGTAAGAACATCACCCGACTCCCAGTATACTGTGTCATGTAGACAGTATTTGTATGAGAAAGTCCTTGAATATATGCCAGTCGTTAGGTCACCTCCTTTAGGTTGATCTCTGTATTTGGTCCAGTTGCTCACAATCAAAGTTGCATGTGTAAAGCAAGTCTTCAGTGTCTCTGGCAGAATGACACTTAGCAGCTGTATGTGTGCTGAGAGTACAGGTGTTGTGCTGTGTCATCACTCTGCACTGCATCACTGAGTCACAGTGAGGTGTTAACTTTCCTGTTTTGTGAACCAAACAGAACCACCATGCCAGATTTACCTCCCGGTTTCCTAATGGCCAACTGGGAGAAACTGAGCTTTACGAACATATCCTAGGAGCATTAATTTGGTTTTATTTATTATTTTTTTAAGATTTATTTGTTTTTATTGCAAAGTCAGATATACAGAGAGGAGGAGAGACAGACAGGAAGACCTTCTGTCCAATGATTTACTCCCCAAGTGACCACGACACCTGGAGCTGAGCCAATCTGAAACCAGGAGCCAGGAAATTCTTTCAGGCCTCCCATGTGAGTGCAGGATCCCAAGGCTTTGGGCTGTCCTCAGTGAATTCCCAGGCCACAAACTGGGAGTTGGATGGGAAGCAGGGCAGCCAGGATTAGAACCTCTGCCCATATGGGATCCCAGCACACTCTAAGGATTTTAGCTCCTAAGCCTCTGTGCAGGGCCCAGAACATTAATTTTATTTACCAGTGTGTAGACAAGTGCTTTTAATCTTGTTGCTGTCAGACAACTTATAAATGGGACAAGATAATCAATGTTCTAATATGAAGGTGTGTCAAAAATGTTTGTGCAAAATTGAGTTGAAGGATGTTTATGTTGATGACAAAATTTTAAACACATGCATAATAGAAATATTGAAAAAGTCACAAAAATGAGTATTAAAAATTGCACAAATTTCAGAAATCTTTCTGCACCAAAATAAACTCAGCATTTAATTCCTTTCCCGTGGACTTTTACAAGTACCTTTGCCTGTGTGTTTTCAGTTACCACAGCTCCAAGTAAACTAAAGGCAGAATATATTTTTAAGGTGTGCAATTAAGTAATATTTAGGCCTGTGGTTATTGATTACGTGTATAATTGGGACTCATGGTAAGCAATCTCATTCTGTAATATTGGCGAGTGCTCAAAATGGAGGCCATAGAACCAAAGCAATAATGGCATCTCAGTTTCTGCAGTTTGGAAATATGTCCCTTAGCACCTTTATTTTTTGGAAAGTTTACAGGAGCTACAAAATTCTTCCTCTTTGAAATCTGAAGTGATCATTCCATAAACTTTTATAAATTGTGTTTTATATATGAACCTAATGGTTATATATTGATGAGACTCTAAAAATGATGTTTTCTAGTCCTTAGAATCTCTGCCCAATGAGGAAAATATATAGCAAGCATTCAAACTCAATGGAAAATTTACCGACTACTTATGTAAGGGACAGCAGAAATCTCCCTTTCCTAGAGGGTCTGTGGTATTTATATTAGTTATGGAAATACATGTTTTCAATTACTTCCTTTAATAGTTTTGTATTTGTCTTATTTTTCATATGAGTAGTAAATTCCCCAAGAGTCTGTGCCTGAATGAGATTGTTTCCTCCAAATCCAGTTGAAGAGTGCTTTTCTGCTAAGCCTTTGTGGGTTTCTCCATTCATATGCGTCATGCCTCCAGAACATCCTGGCTATGTCTCTAACTCCTTCTTTGGCATATAAATTCCTTATGGAAAAATTATATCATGTATATGTTCATGTTGAAATTTTGGCAGTGCATTAGGTCCTAGTTACTTAAAGTGTGATTCTTGGACTGGCCACATCTGTATCACCTTAGAGAATATAGAAATACAGTATCTTGAGGCCCACCTTCTTGCGGGTTCTGACCAGCAGACCCCCAAGACCACCGAGGGGATGAGGCGACGGAGTTCCTCAGCAAGGACCACTGGCAACAGTCTGGTTGAGCATGCCTGTTTATGGCAAAGCAAGCATAAGTGGAGGGGCATCTCCTGACTGTCCTCCCTCCCAGTGCTGGCACAGTAATTGGCTAGAAGGCAGCTCTATCCCTTTGGACCCTCCAGTCCTGCTGCAGGTCACGCACACTGCATGTACCAGGAAAATCCCAGTGCAGCTCATCCACAGACAGAGAAGGAAGACTGGGGTACAGCCCACTGCTCTTGCATATATGGCCAGTGATCAGGTTGAGGCTTTGGTGTGCCAAGACCATTGCCGGGGGTTTCCCTTGAGACATTCTGTGCCGTGTCCTTTTGACCTCCCACTTGGGAAAATAGGGGCCATTTCTCACACCGCCTCAAACTGGAAGAGAATCTGCATCTCCTCCGATGTCTCCAAAAGACTCCTCCAAACAGGAAGTTGGTTAGTACCGTCCTAGGGATATAACACTATCAGAGTTTTTAATCGTATATCAGGGACCACCTGTATCAAAATCACTAGGAATAGGGTGGTGATTGGAGGGGTCATGCCTTTGTATATTTAACATGTCTGTAAAGTGAGTCTTGTACTTCTAGAAGTTTGAGAAGGTTCTGGCTGTAATGTCTGACCTTTTGAGCCAGAGTGTCTCAGTTTACTTCGTACTATGTGATCATGGTAGCATATATTCATTTACTCTTTAGGGCTGCTCTAAGACTGGCATGGCACAATAATTACATATGCAGGGCATTTAGCACATTACTTAGTACCTAGTGGTAATGTGGTGATGTTGTTGCAGGATTTTTGACTCCAAGTGTGGCAGCAACCTCAAATTCTTGTCTCGCAGGAAAGAAGAATTTTCATGCGGACACAGTTTAGTTTTAACGCAAGATTTATTAGAAAAGCTGAGAAGAGAAGACTCCCGTCCTAGTGACGGGAGGGGGTTTTGAGATAGAAAGGACCCTTACCTCCTGCCACAGTGGCAGGAGGAAAATGAGAACCCTAGTCCTCTGCCATAGTGGCAGGAGGACAAGAAGCAAAACCCTAGTCCTCTGCCATAGTGGCAGGAGAAGAATAAGCAAAACCCGTATCAATGGTGGGGAATGCACCTTTTAAAGGTTTCCCTCAAAGATGTATTCTCCATGAACAAAGAAAATTCCTAGTTTCCATGGTACCTGGCCTTGGGACAAAAGGCCACAGAGGTGCCAGACATAGGACATTCCAGGCCTTGGGCAGATGTGTATTACTTCTTCCTGCTCTCCTTTCAATGATAAAGAGATCGGCCTGAGGCCTTCCCACAGTGGCCGGAGGTAATGGCCGATACTTCTGGTGGGGAATTGATATGCTAATAGCACCCCTATCCCTTGGAAGAGATGTGCTCTGGTGAGTTCAAGACATGGTGGGGAAATTCTCTTTTACTTGGGGACCCAGAATACCCTAACTGCCTACTACCCACTCTAACTCCTCTCTCAATGTTAGGTATCCCAAACTGTTGTATATCCATGATGTTTTTCAAATGCATGTCTGCCTTATAGAGTGGCTGGTGATGGTATCCACACAGTAAATATTCTTATGTCCTTTGTTTTCTTCATACATATTCCCTTGCTTAAAATGTATTTTGTGATCTCCCTCCTTTTCCTGTCACTGTTTTTCCTTGAAACCTTTTTTTAAGTCCCTACAACACCCTTTATAATGTTTAACATTGAATTTTTTTTTTTTTTGGTAAATATGATTGCATGAAACATTTGCTGACTTTGGTAATTAGAAATATAAAGTGGCTTCAGGGCAAAGCCAGACAATACAGTGACCTTGACGAGGAGATGGATGAGGAAGCCTGTGCAGAGATAACAAAGGATTAGGGGTTTGCGGCCACTTTGAAGAGGCACCTATCATTTATCCGATTCTTGGAGTCAACCATATACAATGTATTTAGCATTTTTACAGGCACTAGCCATAGCTACCAGCAGTCTGTACTGATATTGAGAGAGGAGTTAGAGTGGGTAGTAGGCAGTTAGGGTATTCTGGGTCCCCAGTAAAAGAGAATTTCCCCACCATGTCTTGAACTCACCAGAGCACATCTCTTCCAAGGGATAGGGGTGCTATTAGCATATCAATTCCCCACCAGAAGTATCGGCCATTACCTCCGGCCACTGTGGGAAGGCCTCAGGCCGATCTCTTTATCATTGAAAGGAGAGCAGGAAGAAGTAATACACATCTGCCCAAGGCCTGGAATGTCCTATGTCTGGCACCTCTGTGGCCTTTTGTCCCAAGGCCAGGTGCCATGGAAACTAGGAATTTTCTTTGTTCATGGAGAAACATCTTTGAGGGAAACCTTTAAAAGGTGCATTCCCCACCATTGATACGGGTTTTGCTTCTTGTCCTCCTGCCACTATGGCAGAGGACTAGGGTTCTCATTTTCCTCCTGCCACTGTGGCAGGAGGTAAGGGTCCTTTCTATCTCAAAACCCCCTCCCGTCGCTAGGACGGGAGTCTTCTTTTCTCAGCCTTTCTAATAAATCCTGCTTTAAAACTAAACTGTGTCCGCATGAAAATTCTTCTTTCCTGCGAGACAAGAATTTGAGGTTGCTGCCATACTCGGAGTCAAAAATCCTGCAACAATATTAAATTTCAAGTGTTCATTGTGACTCCAAACATATTTTGCCAAAATTATTTTCAAGGTTCCCATTAGGAGGTACATTAAAAAGCTTACAGAAAAAAAGAATTAGCCCATGATGGAGACCTGGAAGAAGGTACTGGTTCCTGGCTTTGGATGGGCTCAGCACTGGCTCCAGCAGCTATTTAGGGAGTAAACTTCAGGATGGGAGCTCTTTCTCTATCTCTACTTTTCTTTGTAAATCTGCCTTTTCAATAAAAATAAATAAATCTTTAGAAAAAAGGAATTAAAAGATAAGGCTGTTTCAGTAACAGATTTTCTGAAAACCAGTTTCTTTAAAATACATAGTTTTTGAAATTTTTGGAGACTTCATGTTTTAGATCTTCATTCTTTTATGTCATTAAACGAATAATATGTTACAAAGAAATATTGCGATGTATTAATTTTTTAACATTTTAGAGAGATATTTATTTATTTATTAGAGAGAGAGTGGTCTTCTGTTGGCTGGCTCACTCCCTAGATGGCCACATCAGCTAGAGCGAGGCCATGGACACCACAGGCCAGGAATTTCTTCCTGGTCTCTGACACGGATGTAGTGGCACAAGCAGATACATCATCCTCTGCTGTTTTCCCAGGCCACCATAAGGGAGCTGGATCAGAAGTGCAGGTGGCAACACATGAACCTACATCTGTATGGAATACCAGCATTGTAGGTGACTGATTGACCTGCTAAGCCACAGTGCTGGCCTCAAGATACTCAACTGCACAAAGTTTAATTAACCCTATCAAAAGACACCTGCCTAAGTTGCCTTGTATGTAGTCAAGTGTTATATTGCTGAGAGAAAAGTGACAGGTAGCTGGCAGGTATTCTGAGCCTGGTTCATTCCACATTTGTGTTAACTATACCAGTATGATAGCATAATCACATATTCTTTTTTTAAAAAAATATATGATTTGTATTGGAAAAACAGGAAACACAGGGTCAGGGCATGCTACCCTGGTCCACAGGTGAGAGGAGAGTGCTGCTGATTGCCCAGGAAAGAGGGGTTGGGAACAGTTTGGATTGGGAATGGTTGAGGGCTTGTTTGACAAGGAGGAATGACTTCTGGGGGTTTCTGTACACTGGGCCACTGTATATCTGGGTCAGGCTAAGGCAACCGTTCATGTGGGAGACCTAGGCTGGGCTAAATAACTTGGTTGCTGATGCACTCAGAAGCTGGGGCTAGGGGCCATGACTAGCTGGGCTAGGCCACAGAATCCTCCTCCACATGTTGCAGTGGTGAGTGCACTATGCATTGTGGCCACAGCACGAACCACAATGTGAAAGAATCAGATCCGAGGGCAGATTCCATAGGGGACTTGTGGGCTGTACTCTATGGCACTGCAGCACCCACTGGTTTATGCAGAGAGTGGAGGGTGGTGACAGGCTGAGCCAAGCTGGACTGCTCTAAGAGTAATTCACCTGACATTCGTGGGAGCTGGGGCTGGGAGGAAGTCAGGCAGAGCCAGGCTGTAGCACCTGCTGGCACATGCAAAGATCAGGACTGAGGCCAGACCATGCTAAACAGAGCTGGGGCATTTGCTGGCATGCATGGGATCTGGAGTTATGAGCAGGCTTGATAGGGGAAATGGGGAAACTCTCCTACAGCTGTTGCTGGGGAGCACAGGGCTGGGGGTGGGCCAGATTCGACAAAGTGGTGGCAACTGAAGGCATATGTGAGAGCCCTGTCTTGGAGCTTGGTAGGCTGAGCTAAGCTTCAGCACCATAAGTGAGCACAGGAGACAGGTGGGATGTGGGCTGGGCTAGGCCACAGCAGAGACTAGCATGTGCAAAAACTGGGGCTATGGGCAGGCCTAGTTGGAGTTTATTGGGAACTGCCTCTACTAAGTCATGATACCCACTGTTAGGCATGAAGATCAGGTCTGTGGAGATGTGGCTGGACTGTCTGCAGTACCTGTCAGTTTGCACAAGGTGTGGGACCAGGGTGGAACTGACCAGTCAGCTGCATACATTGACATGTGCATTAGCTGGTGCTGATGACAGACCAAACTGACCCTGCACTAGCTGGTGCATGCTTGAATCAAGACTGAGATCATTCCAGATGAAATTTGTTGAAGATCACAAACTACATGCCAACTAGACTGCTGGACTCAGGCCCTAGCTACAGGGAAAAATCACAGGATGGGTTGTCCAGCCTTGGAATGCATGTATCAGGACTGGGCCTACTCAGTTGCAGATGTGGTAAACACATGCCCTGATGCACATGGGAGTCATGACAGCCAACTCATCTAGATCATCAAAGAACATCAGGTATTTCATCAGAGGATGGAAAGCAGAGCAGATTGAACAATTCTTTGCAGCGTATTTTTGGGTCTGTGAATATACTAGTACTGACTTTGTGAACCAGTAGACCTTGGAAAGAGTTTTTTTTTTTTTTTACTTATTTGAAAGGCAGAGTGTTAGAGAGGGAAAGACAGTGGCAGAAAGAGGGAAGGGAGAGGGAAATGGGTGAAAAGGGAACAAGGGAAAGTGAGAGGAGACAGAGACCTTCCATCCATTGATTTAATATCCAAATGATAACATCTCACAGGTTTATTCAAAAACGCCATCTGGGTCTCCAACGTAGGTCTTAGGGACTCAAGTAGTCAACCCTCTGCTATTCCCCAGAGACATTGCCAAAAAGCTTGATGGGAGCCAGAATGGAGAGGACTAGAACCAACACCCTGGTAGGGAATGGAGGCATTCCAATCTGCCACTTAATCTATTGCGCCACAGTTCCAGGTGCACAAATTATATTTAGAGGCAGGGTAAAGGAAATGATGTAGAGAAACTACCTGATTAGCTACAGATGGCAATTGTCATATATAATCATGATTTTTATTGTGTGACAGCCTGTGATCAGGTAAAGCTGTATTTTTGTGATTGGCTGAAACTGTTGCTTGATTAAAAAGTTACACTCTTGGCTTTAGGTTAGATTACAATTTGTTTACACTTCAAGCTGGAAAACAGATCACTATGTGTGAAGGCTGTTTTGAAGCAGATGTTTAATCACTCACGTACAGAGATAGGTTCACACAAAACTCCTTGCAGTCTCCTAAATATCAGGGTTGCTAAAAGGAAGGAAGTTGACTATCTGAAAAAAAAAATGCAAGGTTTTTGTTTTCATAGAGCTTGTAAAGCAATTTAACTAGAAAGACATTACAAAATTTGAAGAGTAAACTGATTTAAAATGTAAATTAACGCATCACCATTTTATTTAAATGTTTGAATAGGCTAAGCTCTTATTTGTAAGGAAATACGCAAACTGTTGTATACCAATAAAACCTTTTAAGGGGTTCCTTTTCCTAGTTTATTGCTTCAGCCACATCTTTTCTCATTCACTGAACCCAACATATAAAATTAGTCACTAAATATTGGCTAAATTGACTAGTTGGATATAAGAATAAGTGAATGATTAGTGTGATTTAATGTAACCAGTGTTAATTTCTCAAAAAAAATTTACAATCTAGCTATTCCAATGCTGGAAATATATCCAAAGGAAATGAAGTCGGAATTGGAAGCAAATATCTGCACACTCATGTTTAGAGCTGATGTAGGGAAAACATGGGCTCAACTTAGATATCTCTCAGCTGATGACTGGATAAAAAAGATAGTGCATATATGCATGATAGAATATTACTCAGCCATAAAAATGAATGAAATCCTGATATTTGCAACAAAATGGGGTTCTTCAAGCTAAGCCAGGTACAAGAAGATAAGGATTACATATTTTGTCTTACATGTGGAAGTCTCTTCCTTCTGTGTATGTGTGTGTGTGTATATATTATATGTTCTTTGTATATATATATATATATATATACACACATATGTATTTACAAAGAGCATATAAAAAGCTGTATTAAATGACATGTTTTACAAGTATATATATATTTTTACAAGTATATTTTTATAGAATTAAAATTAAATAGAGTATAAAGTGAAAGCATTTGTTAGTATAAATACGATTGAAGGAGGTGGACGGCTTTGGACTAAGCGCTTTTCCTTTCTTCATCCAGGGTCCTCGTCTATGAATCTAAGCCTCAGTTTCTCATCTTGTTAAATAAACCCACAGTTTTTAGCTTTCTTTCAAAATAAATATTTACTTATATCAGATATTCCTTGGTATTTTAGGTTGAAAGTAAAGCTTAATTTGTTTTAAGCTATGCTTCAGTGAAGGATTTTTGGATTTTTTTCATTTTGATATATTTGTTAATTGAATAAAAGGGGAAAAATTGTCTTTTAGGAGCAAAAATTTTATGACTTAGAATTATTGTAATGTTGACTATTTTTTTTAAATTAAGAACCTCTACATTGAAAGCCACCTGCATGATTAAAAATGGAGAGTTAGGTTACAAAAACATTCTGCATTTAGTTTGGGTAAATCCAGAAATAGTACTAAAATTTTTTTTTTCACTAAAATATATTAACAGCCAATATTATTATCTCAACATTTAATTAAACCTTCTAATGAACCTTGTGGCTTGGGAGAAAGGTAAATAAAAATAAGCTTTATGCTACTCGGATTCTTATTATGATTAGATGATTAGGCAAAATAACAAGCCATGTTTTTCTATAAATAAACCATTGAAAAGCCATACAACATTTTTTTCTCTTACATGTGCAAGTTAATATATACATAGAGTATATAAAAGAAGTATATAAAGAATGATGCTGACACTCTGCTGCCCTATTGTAGTCTTAATATTTGCCCATTATCAAGTTTATCTTTTTAATTCCTCTAAGATCACAGTTGAGAATTCATGTTCTTAGAATCTACCATCTCAATACCTCTCTTATCAATAATTAATATTAATGATAACTACATATGGTTTACTTACTATTCCTCATTAGAGTCTAATTATTATATCAAATTGGGCACTTACACTTAAAACCTTGATATTAAGCATAGTACTTAATTTTGAAAGGGCATTCAATGTTAATGAACATATAAACAAATATGTGATTTGTAGAATATGCAAATGGACTATGTCATTGTTGCTAACATATGTATCTGATTATAAAGGTATAGACTTCCATTCTACTTTTCCTTTGGCCTGGGAAGGCTAATTTCCAGACTGTATTTGTTGTAAATCCTCTGTATTAGAGTCTATTTCATAATTGTTTACATTCCTAAACATCTTTTCTCTAATTCATTTGAGTTAAAAAAAATAATAATGACCTTTAGGATGTTATGCAATGAGACCATTTAAATTCTCATGAAAATTTACATTTTAAAAATAAATTTAGAAAAATATCATCTTTGTAAAAGTGTTAGGTTTTTAAGGATTTTTAGACATGTATCCATTGTTAAATTGATAATCTGATTTATTCTTTATCACATTACTTATAAGTGACTGCTATGGTCTTCTCATTCTGTGTGATGTTATCATAAAACAAGTGAAAGCATGGTAAATAAATTGTAGCAAAATCTTTCCAACATTCATTTGTAGATTAATGGTTTATGAATTAATGTGGGATTGATCAAGGAATTAATGGGAAACCAAAGTGCCTTTTAGTGTTTATATTCAGCTCAGTCAATATTTGTAAAACAATATTTGCTATCTAGCTAACTTGCTATGTCAGAACACATTTGTGAGTCTGATGGGAGACTGCAGGGGAAGACAGTTCAGTGGGAAAAAATTTTGATTAGTATCAGGTTCATGTTTAGGTTCTGTCGTATTTTCATGGTTCAGCAATTTTTTCATTGGTTAAGGGGGTCATACTAATTTTTGGCCTGTCCCCTTCCACTCAATTATGCAATTATGCAGATGAACCTGTTCCAATATGGTTCCCTGGAAGCATACAGACACATATTTTATATGGGCTCTAAAGACCCCCTTGTTCCGTGTTAATTGGAGGCTAAGTACAAAGAATTTCTTAGTCTTGGCATATATTAACATTTATAAAAAGTATCGAGGGCTAAGCCATCTGCTGTATATTTTGCAACTGACATATTTAGTGAAGGAAACTAGAAACACAAATCGGCACCATTCACACAGAAAGGAAGAAACTGTTTGCTCAGGATTAGATATTTTGTCTCATGTCACTTTTGCAACAGCTTAAATTGTTACTTTCAGTCAAAAAATAATGTGTCTTTTCTCCCCAAACCATGTATATAAAGCATTTTAGTATAATTGTGTTTTCATTTATTTTAAATAACGCAAAGAAAAGTATCAACCAAATCTGTTAAAACATGTGCTAGCATCTGTCATGAATAGCTTTCACTGTTTCCCCTTCTTTGTCTTTGTTATGTTTTCCAGTAAGAGACAATAAGACAGGCTATATAAATCTTTGCTTTTACACAAAATGAATGTTTTCAATATAGAAGCTACCATACTACACTTCAACTATACATATTGGCTTGCTATTTTTGAAAGTAATTTTGAGGCTTCCTATTCTTTGTCATAATTTCCTGGTTTGAAGTCTAGAAATTGCACAAAATATATAAGATGAAAAATCATATTAGCACTGTCCTATTGGAATACATACAGCTAGACTGTCTTCTTTCTAAATCTGTGTGTTAAAATATGAGGAAATTTTTTTATGGAAGACTTCCCCCAAGATTAGTGATTATGTAATTTATATAATATCAAATGCCTATGAGCCAATGATTGCCATATTGTCAGTGGAAAGATGAAGTGAATCAGATGACACAAAATCTCCCTGTGGTTTTTATTTCCAATTCTATGATGGCTACTGATTCTCAATGTTTTTTTGTGTAGCTGTTGGCTATTTTTAATCCTTTGAAAAGGTGATATTTATATCCTTTGGCCATTTATTCAGTATCAATTTTTGTTATAGTTGAGTTTCTTGGGCTTTTAGTAACTTCTGGCTATTACCATTTTATCAATGTAGTTTGCAATTTTTTTCTCCCACTCTGTCAACCAGCTCTTTACTTTGCTTAGTGCCTTTGCTGTGCACAAGTTTCTTAGCTTAACATGATTCCACTCACCTATGCTTGCTTTAGTTGCTGTGCTTCTGGGGACTTCCTCAACAACTTTTGCCTATGCCAGTGTCTCATGCTTTCCCCAAAGCTTTCCTTTCTGTGTTTGATGTTATTATCAGTTTTTCCTCTTGGCCCAAATTATAGATTTTAAACATGATGCTTCCACCATTGTATAATCCAATTTCTTAAATCTTTCTATTCCTTTCTCCTTCACCTCTAGTTTGGGAGATCTCTCATTAACACACAAGATCATTTTTTATAACAGTAGGTATCCTGCTTCCTATAATCACCTGCACTGGGGCTGTACCTGTTTAGTGAATGTCTCCTTTGGGAAGTTGGAGCCTATGCAAGGGGTGAGAATTTCAGTGTGCAAATGGCGATTGGTACAAATGACAAATGTTACCTCTGAACAAACGATGAATTACAAGTATGCCATGTTGCTTGGATGTCATATGTAACTTTTTGGTTTTAAGGTCACTAACTTATTGCTTTATAAAAATTGAAATATGCTGATGAACTATTTTCTTTCTGATCTTAATAGGGCTAACTTTAGAGTAGAGATTTATCTGAGTAAGAGTCTGGTGGGAGTTGTATGCATGGACCTGGTGTGGCACCACAGGGAGGGAGCGTATATGAAACAGGGCAGGGTAGCCAGGGGTCTTCATGAGGCTGTGTGTAATTTTATTTAAGAAGAGCATGAAGTTTCATATCTCCAGAGCAAACTTTTGATAACTCACTAATTTACAGTCTTTTCTGCTTAGGTTCCTAACCTTGCCTGAAAGAAACTGGTGATAAGCAGTATTAACTCCTTAGCAGCATCTAGGGACACTGAAATGTAAGGAGGAAGAAGACCTGCCATCTTGGGTAGGATTCCACTGCACAAAGACATCTCCAAGCCCACTGACGGGGTCTGAAAGTTCATTAATCACAGAAAAATAATACGGTTTTTCCTTTGTTCGGTTGGAAATATTGTAATCTATAAGAGATGGAAAATCACTTCTCAATGAGCAAATAAATGGATGTTATAATCTCTGAAATTGAAAAAATTATAGAGCTTTGTTGAGTGGAAACAAAAGAAAAGATTTGGTAGTTTACATTACTGTAACATATAAACACTCTGTACAGACTCCATGGGAACTGATAATCATTACTTATTTATTGCTTTTAGAGACCAAGTTTTACTTAATATTTTTATACTTTTTAATATATTATTATTTTACACCAAAATGTTGTGTATCACTGTACCAAAAGTATGAAAAAATGACCATTTCCTCATTTCAAGCTTGCTGAATAATATGTGGATACACTAACTGCATTTGCTCTGGAATATGAAAAGGACAAAGGAAGTACCCTGTTTTCAGGGATTTGATTGACAGAAACTTTTGCTGAGGAAGTGAAAAAGCAAGGAGGACTCTGTAGGACAAGAAGAAGACAGGAGACAATACTGCAGCCAGCTGCAAGGTGTGGCCGGCTGCCTGCTATGAGACGTTGTCCTGCCATGTCAATGTGGGAGGAAATTGTGGCATGCCTTAGTGCTTGACATTGTGGTAGAGACAGAATTTCCAGTCTCCCACTGACTTTTACTGTTCAACTTCTGGGCTAGAAACAGGGAAGTCGGCTTACCCCCTCTTCCTCCACTTTCACAGAGAACTGCACTCTGCAGTAAAAAGCCAGGCTGTATGATTCTCAGGCACTCCTACCAGCATTGGAATCAGTGTGAAAAAGAGACACCATCACCTTAGAAGGGAAAAGAGACTGAGGTAACCTGCGTCACTTCTGACACGGTGTAAGGCAGAACCCGAGGTCCACACTGACTTAGAGTGTGGCCTAGAGGATTGGCAGGCAGTGGCTCACTCACTCACCTGTGACGTGCTCACTCACTCACCTGTGACGTACTCCCCCATCCCTCTGGTCTGCCTGAGCCTAACACTGAGAGGTGGCAGGTTCCAGGAATGCCTTCCCTCCCTGTAACTGGAAGAGTTTATAGGACTGCGAGTGGATTGCCTGCTACTTGTAACTATGGGGACCTTGCATTCTATCACTGCAGGAATTCTGTGACTGTGTGTTAGGGTGTGGGGTGTAACTACATCTCTGGGAATCACTGTGCCTGGCTTCAGAAGCTCCAAATTTCATGAAGCTTAGCATAGCATCATTGTAGAGGGTTCTGTGCTCACATTGAACACTGCACAGTATCTTACATGCGATGCATGTGCCTGCATTTTTGGGGTGTGTAGTGAATATTGGCTTGCTCTGGGCATGGATCAACTTAGCAGAAACAAGGTGAGGCAGTGATCACATCAGCCAGTGTGATATGCCAATGTAAGAGATCGCCCTACGCAACCTTGATGTAACCCTTGATGATTCTTGCACTACTCCTGAGCCCTGACCAGAGTCGCCTGGCCCCACCCACCATGCAGTTCTGAATGTCCACGTGAAGGAGCAGGTCACCCCTTAAGATAAAAATGCACATTTCAAAGATAAAAGTCATCAGAGGAGAAAACCAACAAGGGATTCCACAAATGACCTAGAATAAATCTAGAAATACAAGAAACATGATCATGGAAGACAGTATGGCTCCCCAAATGGAACACAGCAAAACTTTAATATATAAATGTGCAGATGAAATGATTTATCAAGCACCTGAAAAGAAATTCAAAAGAATTGTCAGATTGCTTTAAAACAGTGAGTAGCAAATTCATGAATTTAAGAACTCCTTACATAATGTTGATGAAAAATTTTATGAAAAATTGGTATGCTATAGAAAAGTAAAACTGCAATTGTGGAAATTTAGAATTTAGCATATCAAAAGATAAGTGGAATGACTTACCAGCACACTCAGTCAGAAGAAAGTGTCAGAGCTAGAAAGCAAATCTATGGAAATATCTCAGACCAAAAAAAAAAAAAAAAAAGAAGAAGAAGAAAAAGTCCAAAAACACTAAGTAAAGTGTTCAAGATTATGTGTCAGATGGCCTAATATATGAGACTTCAGAGTTCCTGAGCAGGAGATAGCTGCGACTTGCAGAAACAGGCATCGAGATAGAGGAAGCACGTAAAAATCCTAATATACATGACTATAAACGGTCTTTGCCATGACATACTATAGTGGAACTGACAATAGTACCACAAAGAAGACAACTTAAACTGTAGACAGGAGAGACACCAGGTTACCCTGAGAAGATCTGCAACTGGACTGATAGCTAGTTCTCATCAGAAACCCTGTAGGCCAGGAGAGCCTGGGGAGGTACAGTCCAAGTCCCAAAGAAGAAGGAAAAAAGTTCAACCCATAATTCTGCATTAAAAAAAAACCCCACATTTTCAGTTGGTTTTTAAAAATTACTATTTGTTGAAGGTGGAGTTATAGTGAGAGATGGAAAGACAGAGATACCTTCTAACCACTGGTTCATTGCCCAGATAACTCGAGCAGTTGAGGCTGGGTCAGACTTAAGCCAGGTGCTTATAATGTGGAGCTGCTTCTTGATCTTCTACTTGAGGGCTGGAGCCCAAGTGCCTGGACCACCTTTTTGTTTTACTAGGTGCATAAGGAGCGGGATCAGTAGTGGAACAACCAGGAATCAAACTATCCCATATGGGATGCAGATGTTGCAAGCAGAGTCTTAAATTGCTACACCACAATGCTAGCCCTGAAAACCATGACTTTCTATGAGTCTTGGACATGACTTTCACTATTTCTCTACTGATAAACTCAGGAAAATTTGTAATGACTTATCAGTTGAAAACAGGATTTTTCAATAAGTGACATGTGGCTAAAGCTAAATGAAACCATACATTTCTGGAGTAAAAAGAAAATAATTGTGGTCATACAAGATTGAAAAAAACTTTAAAAACAAGCCTTAGAGGAAAGGACTAATAAATTTAACTAGCTATAATATAAATTATCACTGTATGGGAAGATATAAAATGAAAACTAAAGACTCAAGGGGATCGTTCTGAAACACATATTATGACCAACAAAATTTTATGTGCGAAATATGCAGAACCCTCTTCCAAATGGCAAAAGCTTGGAAGCAACCTGATTAAAGGGAAAAAGTTAAACATTTCCTTAATCTAAAATTTCAAAATCCAAAGTACTCCAAAATCTGAAACTGGGAGCACACATGACACCACATTTCAAACATTCTCCACTTGAGCTCATGTGATATGTCACAGTTAAAACACAGAGATGCTAAAGGCACTGTCTAGAATTAATTTTAAAATAATGGTTCTGTATGAAATATTAATTAATATTGTGTTGTGGCTTGGGTCTCCAAATTATCTCTGATGTGTCACAGTTAATCCAGAAATAAAAACAGGGTTTTAAATCCAAAGACACTTCTGGCTCTAAGAATTTTAGATATAGGCTATTTAACCTATATATAATCTGGGGTAGTTTTAGCTTCAAGTGTCAAGAATCGTTAATGTACTGGAAATTAATTTTCTTCTCACTAAGGTGTAGCAGGAATCAGTAGTTAGCTTGAAAGCTTATTTGGTGGTTGCTGTATAACTTGGGATGCATTGTTTCTTTTTAATTAAAGCATCTTTTTAAAGATTTATTTATTATTTTTATTGCAAAGTCAGATATACAGAGAGGAGGAGAGACAGAGAGGAAGATCTTCCGTTTGATGGTTCACTCCCCAAGTGACGGCAACAGCTGGAGCTGAGCTGATCTAATCCGAAGCCAAGAGCCAGGAACTTCTGTGGGTGCAGGGTCCCAAGGCTATTGGCCGTTCTCAACTGCTTTTCCAGGACACAAGCAGGTTGTTCGATGGGAAGTGGAGCTGCCAGGACACGAACTGGTAACCACATGCAATCCTAGTGCATTCAAGGCAAGGACTTTAGCTGCTAGGCTACTGTGCTGGGCCCTGATCCATTGTCTTTTAAAGCTCTTTCTCTGCCTGCCATCTTCTGTATCATCATGATTATCTAAGAGAATTCCCTGCTGCAAGTATCCTAATGGAGGGGAAGAGGGCGATAAACCACCTCTACCACTTTATGGACATTTGTAAGAAGTCCTATCATTCTATCATCTCATTGGCCAAAATTCTGATTCCTTCTAAGTGTTTCAGAAATGGTCTTTTTAAAAATAGTTTTCATAATTGATACACAATATCTATACATGGTGATACTTGGTTATAGGTATACATTGCATAATTATCAAATGAATGTATTTAGCATATCCATTAGCTCACATATTTAGCAACATTTGATGGTAAGACATCCACAGTCCTCTTCTTGGTACATTAAAACATTCAGGTTTCGGGTCTGATGTGATGGCTCAGTGGCTAAATCTTTGCACGTGCCAGGATCCCATAGGTGTACCAGTTTGTGTCCTGGCTGCTCTACTTCCTTTCTAGCTCCCTTATTGTGGGCTAGGAAAGCAATCGAGGATGGCTCAAAGCCTTGGGATCCTGCACCTGCATGGGAGACCCAGAAGAAGCTCCTGGCCCCTGGCTTTGGATCAGCTCAGCTAGAGTTGTAGACTCTTGGGGAGTGAACCAACAGATGGCAGATCTGTGTGTCTCTCTTCTCTGTAAATCTGTCTTTCCAAGAAAAATAAATATATATTTTTTAAAAATTACAAGAACATTTAGTTCTCTTGTGTTTAGCTGCAAAAAATCCTGTTCCTTAAGAAAGCAGCAACTGGGGCAGGTGTCATAGTGTGGTAGGTCAAGCCTCCTCATGTGATGCCAACATCCTATATGGATGCTTGTTTGAGTCATAACTGTTTAATTTCCAATCTAGCTCCCTGCCAATGTGCTTGTGAAATTAGTGAAATATGGCCAAATGCTTGGGGCCCCACAAGGGAGACCCATAAGAACTTCCATGATGTTGACTTCGGAGCAACTCAGGTTTGACCATTTTGGCCATTTGGAAATTGAACCTGCACATGGAAGTTCTGAAAGATCTTGCTCTGTCTCTCCTTCTCTCTGTAAACCTTTCCAATAAAAAAATTAATAAATATTAAAAGAAGGCAGCTATTGGCTACTTACTACTAGATATTGTTAGGCATAAAAAATTCACCAAAGAGGAGACACAAAAAATGAGGTATTTTAAAAGATGTTTAGCTTTACAAAAAAAAATCATTAAATTTACATGGGACAAAATTGCTTGGTGGGGGAGCATGGTAGCCTGGTAGCCAAAGTAGTTGCCTTGCGGTCACCCAGAATCCCATATGGGTGCCAGCTCATATGCTGGTGGCCCTACTTCCCATCCAGCTCCCTGCTTGTGGCCTGGGAAAGCAGTCAAAGACAACCCAAAGCTTTGGGCCCTGCACCCACATGGGAGAATTGGAGGAAGCTCTAGGCTCTTTGCTTCAGATCAGCTCATCTCTGAGCATTGCAGCCACTAGACTAGTGGATCAAAGGATGGAAGATTTTCCTTTGTCTCTCCTCCTCTCTTTATATCTGACTTTCCAATAAAAATAAATAAATCTTTAAAAAAATGCTGTATGATTTCATGTGCATTAAATCCACAAAAATTTTAAAGCACCATGTTTATGCAGGTATTGATCAATAGAATTTCTTTTAACTTCGATTGTGGAAGTGTATAAATGGGTAAAACCTATTTAGCAATCAATTTGGCAATACTAAGAATAGCTCCTGACACATATGTCATCGAACCAAAGATTTCCACTTCAGATGATTTATTTATTGAAGAGAAAGAGTAATAAAGAGGGAGAGACAGAGGAAGACCTTCAGTTTGTTGGTTTGCTGTCCAGAGTGCAGCATTAGTCAGGTCTGGCCCAGATCTAGGCAGGAGCCAGGAGGTTCATCCTGGTTTCCCACATGGATAACAAGAGCCCTGTGTTTGGACTGTCCTCTGCTGCTTTCCCAGGAGTTGATAAAAAGCTGTGTTGCAGCAACTTCAACTCCAGTGAGCACTTGGGTATGGAATGCTGTCAGAGTAAGCCATGGCTTAATAGGGTATGCCTCATTTCCACTTTTCAGTATATTTCATAATGACATGGTGTCATATGTTCTCAAACAATGTAGAGTGTACAAGGATTGAATAAGATCATAGGGGGTCAGTGTTGTAGTGTGGGTTAAGCCACCACATAAGGCACTGGTATCACAAGTAGAAATATCTGTTAAAGTCTTTTCTGCAATACTTCCTATCCAACTTCTTGCTGATGCTTCTGGGAAGATTTGGAAAATTATCTTAAGGCTTTGGATCATTCCCTGCTTCTCCAGTTTGGAGAGAAGAATAAAGTTCCTGGCTTCTGGCTTTGACCTGGCCCATCCCTGGTTGTCGTGAGCAATTGAGGGAATGAAACAGCAGATAGAAGATTTACTCTGTT
Organism: Ochotona curzoniae; assembly: GCF_017591425.1. Classification (NCBI taxonomy): domain Eukaryota; kingdom Metazoa; phylum Chordata; class Mammalia; order Lagomorpha; family Ochotonidae; genus Ochotona; species Ochotona curzoniae. Next base: position 18,678,128 of record NW_024464920.1, on the reverse strand, counting down.
CTTCCTTGCCCTGTCACTTTGCCTTTCATATCTATGAACTAACCAATTGATAAATCTTTAAAAAAAAAGTTAACAGAAAATAGAATCATATATGTTTATTTTGGTGCTCAAATTTTTGAATCCATGAATCACAGACATTTCTCACTTAAAAAACTATTGCTCTTAATAATGAGATAGACGTAGAGGAATAAAAACTTACACTATAACTCACAGAAATTATCGTGTTCCTGTCTACACTAATCATGCGTACAAATACTTTGGTAGACTAGTGGCACGTGCATTTTTGTTCACTTTGACTTCCTGTTCTATCATTGAAAGCTTGAAGTTACTCTAGAGCTGATTTTAGAAAAGCCCTCTTATTAAACAACCAACAGAGGAAGAGTAATAGACATAAATTGGTTTATTGAAACCAACTAGATTTTAACTTACTAAATTATCAGTGATCTTTATATTTTCTGTCATCCTTTTTCAAAGCAAATTACTTTGTGGGGTTACCATCTAGAATCAGGTGTTTGAAATTTGCTGTTTGACACAAGCAAATCATGTTTGATTTAAAAGCTTTATCTCCTGAGCTTGCCCAGAAGTGAGATCTGTTTTGTAAGAGCCTATTGTTGATGTCAGAGAACTTTAAGTCTGCAAAAAGAACAATTTACATTCAATGTGCTTGCTACTGGAGAGGCTGGTTCTTAAATTATTTATGCAAAGAAACAAATTGTTCTGTTCCTCTGCTGAAATTATGCCAAAAACATACTTATGAAGAGTGAAGTTTCCACTGAAAATTCAGCTTCTTCATCAAGGTTGTATCTTTTATCCTGTCACTAAGTGTTCACACTGATAAAGATGAATCATAAGACCATAACAGTGCTTTATCCAGACTCTTGATAAAGTAAAAAACTACAAGCCATGGTAGCAGATTACACAAGCAAAAACTAACAAGTTTTATTTTATTCTAGATTGCTAAATGCTTAGTGAAGTTATACTGCTCAATAAACAAGCTTGGCTCAATATTATTTTTACTTAGCAGAATATGTTCTCAGTCCAAAACAAAACAAAAAAAGTGAAAGAGAAAAGAGGTTAAAAAGACTATTACCAAAAATCTGTTTGCTATAAAAATAATAAACTTCAAGAGCCAAAGAAAACTCAACTATGTCAGGGTTAGGATTTGATTTACTAAGGGAAATGGGAAGAAACTATTATTTTATATGTCTTACAACACGAGAGGTTTATAAGAAAGTTAAAGCACTAAAGTATCAGTCTTTCTTAGACCTTGGTGATTGTGCCCCAAAGAAACCAACAGGTTGCAATTCATATTTTCTAAGTGTTTTACTCAGTGTGTTAAACATGTACCATCTTATTTATGGACAGAATCCTTCTGGGCAGATCCTGTGACTTTCCAGACTCAGACAAGAGAACTGGCATAATGATGGGCACCAACTAATTGACTACCATGTGGAAACAGACTTCTGTTGTTTAACCCATTATAGAACAGGCTGCTGAAACATTCTGAACAACTGCCATTTTCAGGATTTCCTGTAGCACAAGAAATAGCTTATTACTTTCTGTTGCATTTCTTGGAATCACTTAGATATCAATTACTGCTCCTAAATTTTTTTTGTTAGTTCTGCAAACTGGATGTGTCAAGCTCTTTGCCATATACTGCATGATTTCTTAACACAGTTTTCTTTATCTCACATTAGACAGAAATATCATTTGAATACAAAATAAAACAGAATTAGTCTTCTGGACTACGATTGAACAGGCTTATTGTCACTCATAGTGCTTGTTCCATTTGTCTCTGTGCTTTTGTCTTTGTGCTAATGTTGACCTGTTTTATTTTTGTAGCTTTAGAGAAGGCTTTAGGGAAGGTAATGACAGGATGGATCTTAGCCAGGTCATAGCTGGAGCCAGGAACTAATCCTGTTCTGTCTTGTGCCTGTGTGCCTAGGAGAGACTCTGCTTCCTAAATTCCTTTTCCTGCCCTACTTCCTAATGACGAGAATCTTGCTTCATGGTCTGCTAGAGGCTGGGAGAGTGGTGATGGAGGCAGATTGGCTAAGGAGTGTCTAAGAACTCAGTGTTGGTTTTCAGTCAACATTAGGCTTTAAGAACTTGAATTAATTTTCCCTTGAACTACATAAAACTGAAGAAAGGTGATGCAGGCAATGCTTTCCATCTTGCATTCTTATGGTTGTATCAAAACCAGGGATTGTGACATTTGACTTTCATAACTCTTATGAAGGTGTCTTCCTGTGGGAATAACTTTTCTTTTTTACAAAAATATTTATTTTTATTGGAAAACACACTTACAAGGTGCTAATACATTCCCCAAATGACTATAAGAATTGAGCTGATCTGAAGCCAGGTGCCAGGAGCTTTTCTGGGTCTCTTGAGTGGGTGCAGGGTCCTGAGGCTTTGGAACATCTTCCACTGTTTACCCAGGTGATAAACAGGAAGCTGGATGGGAACTGGAGCAGCTGGGACAAGAACTGCATGTTTGAGATATTAGCATTGTAGTGCAGAGGATTAGCCAGTTGAGCTATCGTGCCAGCTCTGGAAATAATGTTTTAATTTGGTGTCTTTATGGATAGGCTGGTGTCTGATCTTTCTATTCATCCATTATCTTTGTTATTCTCTTATGGTACTCTAGGTTAATCTACCACCTGTAGGACTGGCATCCCATAGGGTTCCGGTTCAAGTCCTGGCTGCCCTACATCTGATTCAGCTTCCTGCTAATAAGCCTGGAAGGACAGCAGAAGATGGTTCAAATGCTTGGCCCCATGTCACCCACATATGAGATCCAGGAGAAGCTTCTAGCTCCTGGTTTCAGCCTGACATAATCCCTGCCAAAGTGACTTTTTGGAGAAGTGAACCAATGGATGGCAGATCTGGCAGATCTCTCTCCTTTCTTTTGCTTCCCCTCTCTTCTTCTCTCTCCCCCTTTCTCCTCCCCTTCCCCCCAATTGGGTCTTTCAAATAAGTAAAATTTTTAACGTCCATAGAAAAAAATCAATAGTTGAGTTTCAAATTGTTTCGGTGCCAAAATAAACTTTTAATTCAGTTTTTCATATTTTTTATATATCCTCATATGATTCTCCATGTTTTGCTTGTCTTTGCCAAATATCATGAATATTGCAGTTGGAGACCTGCAACTTGGAATAAAGACAGCACGCAGCTGGACCTTAACAATTTGTGACATATAAATAGCTTGAGTGAAAGTTAACTTTTGTTATTATAACTCCCTGAGATTTTATGTCTCTTGTTATCGCACATATTCTAGGAAATTCTAAAAAGAATTATACTTTGCTGATGATATTGCTATGGTTTCACATTAAATTGCTTTAAAAAAGATTCTGAGTACTTTTGGAGAAGACTCTAACATAAATGACCTAATTTTGAATGTATTTGGTTTTTTCAGACTGTTAAGCAGGTCTTAAATTCAAAATCAAGACAATAAAATACTTAGAAGGGACAGGATTGCTTCCTTGTTTACATCATAGAACTTGTTTCACACTTTGTGAAAGGCATTTCAGATTGATTTACTTCATGTCCATATTCATTTCTGGTATGTGTTAAGTTCAGTTGATAGAACTATCTGTAAGAAGGTACATTTATTCATCTGTGTTATCATTTTTCATCTAAATAGCAATTTATCTCACTTAATTCCCAGAAACAAACATTTTTTTGGTGAAAGAATAAACTAGAATCCGTGTATTTACACATGAAATTTAGATCATCTCTAGGCAACTAATAAATATTTGATGACCAGCTGTCTCCCCTTGCTTAGAGCAAAGGTGGGGAACCTTCTTTCTGCCAAGGGTCATCTTGAATATTTATAACATCCTTTATGGGCCATGCAAAATCAACTTAAAAACTGCTATATTGGGTTCAACATTTAATTAACTCACCACTAGTGTGATGTCTGAAATGGCCTGTCTTAGGTGAGATATGTGATGTTTGCTGTTTTTCCAGGTTTGCATTCATCGGTGTGGAGCACTGCTGAGTCTGCAATGGTAAGTTTGGAAAAGAACTCCTCGTGACAGTAAGATGTTTCAATGCATGGTTCAGTGTGCTTCCTCTCACAATGGGAAATCCATTTGTCTTATGAACCACATGTAGATGTCAAGCATTTGCAGGTTGTCATACCTAGTTTCAGCTCATCATCACCTGGCTGTTGAAATGTTTAATGTAGTGAGATTACAGGAATATCAACTGGTTCCACATGGAATGGTTTACATTTCCGTTATTCTTGGATCCTTCCTTCAATACCTCAATTATGTCTCTACTTTCACAAGAGTGTTCAAATGTCTCAGGAAGCTTTTGTTCTTCCAAGAATGTTATTTCTACAGCTGGGTTCAGATGATTCCATGATTGAAATCAGGGAGCCGAGGACCTATTTGTGGCCTTGCAGCTTGGTATTCAGCTCTGAGGTATCCCTAGATATGTCCAGCAAGAATTCAGTGTCACATAGCCTCTTGCTATCACTGAGACCCTGACAGGTTTTTCCTTCATCTCAATGAGCTGGTCAATTTTATCCCATGGTTCAAAACCTCTCATGAGTGTGTTCCTTTGACACAGTTGCCATACTTCACAAGCTACACAAGCTCACAGTATTCTGAGTGAACAAATTTTAGTAGCTTACTGGTAGCGGACTGTTGAAGTCTCTGCATTTGGGGCCAGTGCTGTAGCACATCAGGTTAGACTTCACTCTGCAGCTACAGCATCTTTAAGGATGCTGGTTTGAGCCCAGGATGCTCCACTTCCTATCCAGATACCTGCTAATAATCCTGGGAAAGCAGAGAGGATGGCCCATGTGTTTGGGCCCCAGCATCCATGTAGGAGACCCTAAAGAAGCTTCTGACTCCTGATTGCCCTGAGATGACTGTACAGGATGTAGTTGTAAATAGTTAAGTCACTGGGATTAAGGCAAAGGCCATTCAATTTTGCTTGAAAACAAAAGCAATTAATTTTTTAAAGGTTATGGCTGGAGCTGTTTCATAATTTTGTGTTAGCTCAAGGGTTATTGTTGTTGTTTATAAAAATGAGTCTTTCAAACAAGTCCTTTCATCTTCTAATGCGAGTGACTGCCAGTGACAATAGCTTCTCTAATGTGCCAAACTGCAGTTATCTGATGTATGAAAATGGCCAGTGGCATAGTGTTTGTTATGTCGCTGTCTCTCCATCAAATACCAGACAGAAATCTCCTGTGGAATCTTTCAGTGTTTTCCAATATCTTGTGCTAGGTCAGTCATCAAATCTGATACAGGGTGTCAAGACGAGCTAGCAATGAAACAATTTTATTTTCTCTGGTGCTAAATTCTGCAGTAGTAAGAATATACTCTTTCATAAAGTCTTCCTCATGTTGAGGTCTTGGGTTTGGTGATTAATGAACTTTTTGATGATTAATGACATTACCCACTGCTAAATATCTATGTCACTACAAAAGCAGTAAAAGCAACTGTTGTAGCTGCAAATGTTACCAGAGTGTTGATTTCATCTTAGATGTGTTTGAACTCACGACTCATTGTCCAGCATGTTTTGAGCTGTGATGACGTTCTAGAAGGGCTTTTTTCATTTAAGCATCAGATTTGCCTGTGACTTCAACAAGAAATGACCATTTTTCCATTTCCCTGGAAGGACTGTCACTCTATCTGAGCTTTGCTGTTCTTTTGTAGGATGACATGCCGGTTCAGTGTCAGTAACTATCCAGTTGTGCATCACCAGCTATGTGATGATTTTGCTTTGATCACTGTTCTAATCCTCTATCTTGATTTTGAACACATCTCATGTTCTTATCATTGAGTCTTGAGGTCTGTTCTGGGTAATGTGGTTCAGTGTTTGTGAGACTTAGTGATTGTGGACATTTGGGTCAAGGCCAGATTGAAGTTGTCAGCTGTGTTGATAACATCATTGTCAATCGTCAGATGTAGTGTCATCACTGTCAGGAGGGATGATCTCGCTGCAACAGCTCATAACCAGGGCATTGGATTTTCATCACAGTGTGTTTATAGTTTTACAGTGTTTACTTTTCACACCTGTCTGGCCATGACTGTCCTCTAAGCCTCTGCAATACAGACAGGTGACCAGTCAACCAGAAACATGCATGTCAGTTCCATAATGTGCTTATATATGTCCTTTCTATCCGGTAATGAACATGCCTTGCTTGCCCCTCAAAAGTTGGATTACTTGTGATTCAGTTATTATAAATGTATGACACTACGGAAAAAGCTTTGAGAAATTCCCGTGTCTGCTTTGGCAGGGCCAAACAAAATGATTTCTTAGAGCTTATGTGACCTGCAGGCCGGAAGTCTCCCACCCCTGGTTTAGGTAAACCTTTGCTCATTATTTGAGGATATAAAATTCTGACTCCTTTTCTCTTTCAAGTAGTTATTGGGTTTCCTATTTGAGGAACCATTTGCCATTTCCAACTTCTTTTTCTGCTTCTGTAATTTTTTTTTAAAGGAGTTATTTGAAACTGTCTTGTTTTCTTTGACTTAAACTAAGTGAAATGTTTCTATTGATTGGAAATTCACATGTTTCTTTCTTGACATCACCCAAGTGACCTGAAATTTTATTTCCATTTTTTAATAGATTTATTTCTAACATGGAGATCCCACATTATACATGTCATACGTCCAATTTTGGTATAAAGCTTTTTAGTTATTTTTGTTGTAAATAAAGAACACTAATGAAGATGCAATTTTTATTTGTTGGTATTTTGGTTTTATAAAGAGGTGGGCAGATAGGTAGTGGGTCAAGGATAAGTAAATAAATGGCTGGATAGGCAGATGTATTTGATAGTAGGATTTATTTGAAGTGTAATATATTATCTTATACAAATTTCTAATTTGGACTACCAATCTAGAGATATTTAAGATTTTTAAATAACATGTTAGACATGCTATTTTTTAAATAACATGTTAAAAATTGTCATTGAAAGAATATGAGAAGGAAAATTTAAGTCAGAGAGATGAGTTTACTAATCACATTCTACTTTTACAAATAAGGCTCCTTTTACTCTATTCAGAATTCTTATTTTGAATTCCTGAAAACAACATTTATTTTCTTCTTTTTATTGTGAAGAATTATAAAATCATGGAACTAAGAGATTTGATGATTATCCAGCCAAATCTTCTTACTTAATCAGTTAAAAAAAAAAAGATGCACCTAGTAAGTTGGCAAATGCCTCATAGCTAATTTGGTGTAGAACCAGGAACCGTGATTGTCTGTTCAGCACAGTTTCCTCTCTGCTGTTCATGTATGACCCACAGAAATTATTGAGCAATATGTAAGTTATCAGATATTCTTTGCATTGGGATAGGTACTAGAGGAATAACTTGGAAAGAAAGTAGAATATAGTGATGAATGAAATAGAATAGAATATAAAGGTAAATTTGACCTTCAATGAAACAAACCTGATGGAGCGATATATATGTAAATGCAGCAAGGCTTTAGGATTTATAGGTCGAATCTCTAGGTTTTTATGAAAATCTAAGAGATTTGTTGAGTGAGCACATGAACAGGCATGCAAATATCTGTATTTAAATGATCAGGTACATACAAGTTAAAAAGAAGAAATTCAGGGTATATTTTTCAGATCTACAAAGAAGATAAAATATTAGAGAGTTTTATTAGTACCCATAGATTTATAAAGTATATTACACTTCTCAAACCAAGATATAAAAGCACAAGAGTCTTTGCTTTGCAAAGAATCTTGATATATTGTCAGGCATTTTCTCTTTATCTGTTCTATTACCTAATAGTCCCAGTTTCTCATCTAGACAATTCCTTACTTAAGTTGGATTGCTTCCTACCTTGTAATATTTGGAGTAAAATATATTGTACATACTTCTTAGGAACTTTTGAGAGGTCAGGATGAGATGAACTAATGTCTGAGGTTTTGTAAATAACATAGTAGTTTGTTGTTTCTTTAAGAACTCTTAATGGTTTTGCTAGGAGTATAAAGTGAAAGTGGCAGGTTATTTACCAAGTATCTTTGTAAAGGCAATTTTTGTGTTCTGCACAGCCCTCGACAAGAAAGGTAAAAGTTATCTCTGTCACATTCTATGAATTTTAAAATTACATAGTGCAGATAAATATGTAAATAACATATGAGGCTACAATCTAAATGTCAGTAGCTTAATATATAGCCATTTCTTATTAGCATGTAGACATTATATTCGCGGCAAGCAAGACAGAATGAAATTTAAAATGGTGTTTGATGCCTTTTTAGTTTTGAGATGTGGAGACATGCTGGTAAGCAGCTTTATAAATTAGTGGTGATGAGCATTGTTGTTTGATATAATAATTTTCCTGGGTCCAAATATTTTTATGATTTATATTTAGATGCCTTCTTTTGATCATTAATAGTCTTACACATTTGGTACATATAGACTAGCATGTCACTCTGTATTATTATGTTACTAGAGTATAAATGAGATTCCATAAATTTTATGTTATTCCTTTGAGATATATTTATGAGAAAAAAAATTGATAAAAAAACATTGTATGAGACATACATGCTGCTGTTGTGTAGTTATAAATAAGAATTAACATAATAGTATTTTTTGGCTTTTGTTTATCTGAAACATTGGTACATGTGACTGGAAATCTTCATATACCATGGCAATGATGTTAGGATATGTGTCTTAAAAAAAAAAACAGAAAATTGCTGATTTCTGTATATAACTAAAATATATTAGGCAGCAGTTGTTAACCATGAACAAAATGTATTTACTGAATCTTAAGAGAAAGTAGGTGAATGGTAGTTGAACACAAATGTGCTGGGTACAGATTTTAGTAGGGCATCTAAAGTTATATTTTGTAATTAGGACTATCAATAAAATATGCAGTTTATTTATGTATTTTTTCTCTCACATACACATACACACTTAGAAAATCTAAAATATCATAAGAAAAAACTCTCTTCAGTGTTTAATGATGTTTAATTAAATGTTGCTTCTTCATTCACTTATCTATCTACTCCTTCAAACATTGGCACATGCATTTATTAAATATATCATAATTAAAATGTGCCACAATTTAGGAATTTCATCAATTGATTTTACTGATTTTTTACTTAAAATGTTGTTTACTTGAAATGTTGACAAACATAAATTCTAATTCAGAAGGATAATGTACTGAATCTTTCTTGGTATGTATCTTCCTCAGTTTAATCCTGACAAATCAGATATCTCGATAGATAGTAGGCTAAGAGAGGTTGTGAATCAAGTAATAGAAAGTTTGGAATTTTTTTTCCGGAGAGAAAATTAAGCCTTAAGATATATGACAATTTATTAATGCTTCTTACTATCAAATAGTGATTTCTCTGTGTAACATGAAGTGGCATTAACTTTTTTTTTTAATAAAATACACATTTTAAAGCTTCATGCATGTATTTAACAGTTGCTAAAAGACATTATTAAGTCTATGTATTTTCAGGTTCTTTTCTGCTTCTTAAAGATTTTGGTTTGAAATTTGATACTTTGGTCCGTTGTAAGCCCAAGAACTTTTACTGACAAATTAATCTGCCATCAAGGTCATTTATCGTAGGTCACTTCCCTTCCCTTTTTCCACATGCCTCCTCTATATCACTTGCTTTATGATTAATGCTTATTGAATGGATTCCTCTTTCAAAAGGCAGTAAATTCCAGACACATTTTTACTCTGAAACCAGGAGACAGACTTACTGAAATCATGATGAAAATACCTATGAAAAATTCAGCTTTTAAATATTATCGAGGTGTCTCAAGTTTTCCTGAAAAAAAAAAAAGAACAAGAAAGTACTGAGAGAATCATGGAATTTAAAAGGTGTGATTAATTGAAATTCTAGTAGAAGTCAGCAAGGTTGAGTGCCATTCATCACACTGATTTGATATGAGGTATGTGGGACTTCAAGGTTAGGCAAGGTGAGGTGAGCATTTCATGAGACCAGTGCTTTTCTTTATTCTCTTCTGAAAGGAAATCATCAAGAGTTCAAAGAAAAATCTTAAAGAAACCATAGGATAGCATATCTGTGTTTGGATCACCTTTAAAATTCATTCTTATTTTATATGAAAGATTTTGAATTTATTACTATAGTAGCTAAAAGTTGGATTGCTGAAATGCCTCATTGCATGGCATGTTTACATATATTCATATCAGTTATTCAAATCTTCGCACCAATGAGTAAATTATCTGCAAATTTAGATTGTTGATGCCTTAGTATTTTGAGGCACAACACAGTGCTTCCGCTGCTTCAATTTGGCAGTACCCGAGAAGCAGGCTGGTTGTTAAGAAGTCCTGCCATTACTTTAGCCTTCCTGTATAGTGGTTAGATTATTTTAAAGTCATTGAGTAGGCTTTGTAAATTTAGGGTTAGAAGGGCAAGATGATGTGCTCCTGTGAATAGGTGCCTCTCGCAGGAAGAAAGAAGACATGGAGAAGCATGTTGGACTATTTCCAAAACTCACCAAAGAGATGAATCTTTTCTGCCAAAAGGGTTCACAGTGGAAACAAGAACAAGTCTACACCAGGAGACATCTGCATGAGATTCTGAGGGTTGGTGAATAAATGTACATTATTGCTAATTTAAAAGTTGATGATCTGGACTAAATTCAAATACATTACCAAATGAATAGTACCTTCTGTGCTGTTAGGTAATTATGATAGCAAAGAAGTTTATTGATTAAATTTCTGTCATGAGATTTCAAATGCATTTTCTTTAGATAGCATATAAATACAATGACCTCTTACAAACTTGAATTTAATAAAATATTCATGGATTGTTTTTCACTTTATTTGAAAGAGAGACAGACTAGGAGGGAGAGAAAGATACTCAGAGAGCTCTACCAACTGCTGGTTCATTCCCCAAAGGCCTATAAAAGCCAGGTGGTTAGACTAGACTGAACCAGGAGCTGGAACTCAATCTGAATTTCTTATGTTGGTGGCAGCACCCAACTTCTTGTGTCACCATCTGCTGCTGTCTAGGGCTTACGTTAGTAAGAACCTCTAGTTGGGGGACTGGAATCTGTGTATCCCAATATGGGAAATAGATTTTGCAAGTGTTATCAAAATGCCTACTGTCGTTGGGGATTTTTTGAGGTATTTTTGCTCTGTGTTTTGACAAGAACAAGATATTTGTGTTACTGTTTCTTGGTATGTGAAAAGAAGATATCAAGCAAAAAAAATCACTTGTTTTTAATTGATATATAATTATGCATATATTTATGGAATAAAATGTCTTATTTACATATTGTGTAATGATCAAATCACATTAATTAACATATGCCTTTAATTTTCTGTCATAGGTTTATGATAAGTAAAATAAGAATCCTCTTTTCTAGCTATTTTGATATTATATAACATGCTGTTATTAATTATATTGAGTCTAAGTTACAAAATACCAGAATTCCAATATTTATACTGGCATCTGGCAGTGGGTACATTAGAGAATTAAAGTGGGATCAATGAATATCTTTCCTGAACTCCTTTGTAGGACAACATGGCAGTAATATATGGGAGACAAAAAATAGATTGTTCTTATTTGAAAATAATCTGTAAATCTTTCAAATTGTAATCTATAAATTGCAGACAAAACTATTAAATCCAACTCATCATTTGGAATAATTTTTCAAATACTCATGAGCACCACTCAACCAATGACTTCTTAACAAAAATTCCTCTGTGTTCTTCTGGACAAGATAACATGATAGCTGCCCTGAGGAATATTTATGTTTTTCCCATGCCTTCCTTCATGGTAGATGACCTACGCCTATAACCCCAGAAATACGTGCTTTCTTAAAACAGGCATTTCTGTGGCTACATTTAGAACACTCACCGTCTCGTTTAAGTAAATTCTGTTCTTCATTTCTTGACTAACTTTGAAAAAGTAGTGCATGTGGCTTGTAAAATTTTCAGAAATTCCAAAGTGATAAATATTCTTTTCCTTCCTGTAACTTAAGTTCCACAATTCTACTCCCCAGGGGCAAATATCATCACTGATTTCTTCTGAACTCTTCCATAAATATACTGTAGTGCATAAAATATTTCTCCCCGCCCAAGAAAAATAGTAGTCTATTGTTGATGCCGTTATGTATCCTTATAGGTAGGTCCTAGTCTGTTATAAGAGGAAGATTTTAGCTAACAGTGTGTAGGTGAAGTAGACTGAAATATGCACTACAGGGCTGGGCATTGCTGAGTAGTGATGCATACAGTGGAAAGAAACGGTGTGCTCAGAATGAGTGATTAAATACTCCGATGTGAATGGAGTGTGTGGTTGCATCCATTTAAGCACAGCGTTATCCTAAAAGTGAGCTTCATTAAGTATCTGGGAGCAGAATAAGTTGTTAAATGCATGTTAAGGCTATACTTGGTTGTAGTGACCCGTTTCATTAGTTGGTGACCTCGAGTCCTATTATGAGAGCCAAGATTCTCCTGTGTGTGATTCTCTCCCACAGAGAAGATCTTTGTCTAGCAGTAGGAAATGTGCAGCATGTTTTTGTATTTGAAGATGTGTTAACAGCAATAAAGTGGAATTTTATGCTCTTAAATATTAGATCATTTTAGAAGTCAATGAATTTTTCATATACTAAAATGTTTTGCTTCAATATTTACGACTAAGAAAAGACTTGTAATAAAGGTGACAAAATATCTTGATAACAGTTCTATTTTATACAGGAAAATATTTTATAGAGGGGAAAAAACTTGAGATTTTTGCTTAATTGTGTTATAAGTTAGTTGAGAAAATACTCGTTAATAATTCTTGAGATAACAGCAGCTTAATATAGCTGAATTGTTTCTGTCTCACATGAAATCCAAAACAACACCCCTTTCTTAGACAAATGCTGAAGAATGATCTCTCAACCTCATTATGTAACTTCCTCCATTACCTTGGGTATAGCTGGGAAACGAGGGATGATCGGAGGTAACACATGAGGGACTTATTAAGGATTGGCTTCAGCAGTGATGTACTTGCTGTGCATTATTATCCTTGACCTCAAAGATGCTGCAAAATACAGTATGGTTCTACAAATCCACCATCTTTACTATGCCCTTGAGGTTGAGATGCTGCGACCAGGTGGGAGACCAACTCCTCGCTTTGGTCTGTCCATTCTGGCTGTTATGGGCATTTCAGAGATGGGAGATTTCTGTGTGTCTCTCTCTGAGTTTTAAATAAATAATTAAATAAGTAACAAACAATTTTGCAAAACATAGTAACAAGTGAAACAATAACAATAGCTATTGGCTATTGTAATAGATTATTAATCTGTGCTATAACACATTTCAAATACGTTTGTAAGGTAATATAAATTATGATACATAAAGTACTTGAAAGAAGCTATCTGGTATGGTAGGTAGAATTCTGATGTTATAGCTGAGGGTAGTAAATTATAGAATGATAAATTAAATTGATCACAATCACCAGAATTTGTGCATACTAAGCTTTAAGCTCAAGTTTCTGTAACTAAAGACATTCTACACATGAGGGGTTTTTCTGTGAAATAATTATCTATTGATTCTGCTTTGAAAGTAGCATGTTGTAACCATAGCATAAAATATTAAGAAGCTCAAGGCAAAACACAAACACACATATGGAAATACACAAACATATTCCCAAACACCTTCCTTCTAGCAGAAGCTTCAGGCACTAGATACAAGTAATCACGAAACCAGCAGTTGTGATGAAACTTTAAAAAGTTCATGGAAAATGATGCACAAATTTTTGTGCTTTCTTCTCATTTTTCTGTTTGATTGGATCTTTACTCAAAATAGGTTATCAAGAATTCAAAATCATTTGACATTTGTTCAATGAGCACACGTAAGATTGTGTATGCAGGGTTTTTTTTTTTTTTCTGGGGTAGATTTCTTCTCTGATGACTTGGTTTTAGCTGTTGGCTTCTTGGTAATTACAGCCCTTTTCTCCACCAAAATCTACTTTTGACACCAACCGCTTTTCCTTTTTTCTTGTCTGCAACTTCCTTCTCCTCTGAGTTGGCTGGTAATAATGCTGTTGTCTTTTTCTCCTGGATTTTATGATTCCATGCCTGGTGGAATGGTATTGTGCATTCCTTTTGCTCATGGATTAATTTCAATGCAGTTCTCAGATATGTAAGTGGACTCGTCCACTGGACTTTATGGTGCATTCTTTTGCCTAGTCCTTGGAGGGCTCTTTAGATCTCTAGGCTTTTCAAGAGTCTGCTTGGATACCTGCTAGCATCTTGCACCTGGGAAGATTGTGGTTACTGTTGATGGTCACAGTCTTGCATAAAGTACTTTATAAGTTATCTAATTTCCAAAAAGCATTTTTGATCCAAATACAGAAATGACACATATGCCCACTAGAAGAAAATTTTAGACTGTTTCTTTTTGCTTACAGTGAGCAGATTAATTTTAAAAATGTTTCCTGTAGACCATAATGATAACATGATCCTTTTTATATGAGACACAGGATCTCTTAAACTAGATTCAGAGACAGTTTTCTCTTTTTTGCCCTTGCCAGCTTTCATTTGCTGAGATTCATAGACCTTGCTGATATCATCCTAAAACTCAAGTTTCCTAAGCAGTGCATTTGCCGCCTTGATTTTTTATATATTTCAACTTTATCTTTGACCCCCAAAGGAGTATGATAACCTTTAGTCATGCACAGAGCTGTCAAGGCTGACACAACCTGGGCAGAGATGATCCTCTAGAGCTTTTGGGGTTGTGGTCCCTCTACAATAGTAAGGGTTGGTTGGTGCAAATATGCAAACGCCTGAGCAGATATTTCCAAAACCACCCATCACCTCACACTCAAGTCACAGCTCTGCCAGTACCCATGACTCAGCACTAGTCTGATGACCTGCTAATTTGCTTACAGCCTGGTGTGTTGTTTCAGCTGTTGAAAAAGTTTCAAAATTTCTGGGTGAATGTGAGCCTTCAATGCAAGCAAAGTGACATTGTTGCCAGATGACTCCCTTTCCAGAGTGCACTGATGTTAGCAGATGAACACACATAGCAAGGAAAGAATGTCATACTTCTTTCAACTTGTCTGCTTCGAGGGGAAAATGCCAAAAAATTTTGAAATTCTTGCATAGTTCTTTCACCACATGCATTTTTCATGAACTTTTTGGAAGTCTATATATTCATGGATTAAAAAAATCATGTATCAGAGTAAATATTCTAGTTACAATTTTCACAACCTTTATTATACCCTTCTCTAAATTCATTAATATTAGTTTTTCCATTCTATTTTCTATTAGACTGCATTTGTAGATAATTGTATATTTCAAATGTTTTGTTGTTATGGACACAATGAGTAGACTAAGTATTCATCACACTTCTTCCTTTGTTTATCCTTCTTAACAGAAAAAGTGTTTCAAAGACCTTGTTCTTTAATAAGAAGGGCACAAAGGTGTTGACATAAATACATCTTAACTCAAGTTGTAACTAACCTTGAGGAAATTTAAATGTGGCTACAAAGTCAAAAGAAGGCAGACATTGATATTTTAGCTTGTTGATCCCTACAAATTCTTTACAAATTAGGAATTTAGAGCCAAAGGGAAATAGAGGCATATGAACATCTTTGTGAGCAAAAATTGTGGGTTTCAGGAAGAGCAAGTACAAAATTACAAGGTGAGTGCCATATACATTATACTATGATGGCAATAGATCTATATGGAAGAAAATTAATTCTTTCGAAACTTTTTATGTAATCTCTGTTATAGCTTTAAAATTTATCAAGGAGGGCCCTGCGCGGTGGCGCAAGTGGTTAAAGTCCTCGCCTTGCACGCCCGGGATCCCATATGGGCGCCGGTTCTATCCTGGCAGCCCCACTTCCCTTCCAGCTCCCTGCCTGTGGCCTGGGAAAGCAGTCAAGGACTGCCCAAAGCTTTGGGACCCTGCACCCGCATGGGAGACCCGGAAGAGGCTCCTGGCTTAGGATCGGCATAGCGTCGGCAGTTGTGCTCACTTGGGGAGTGAATCATTGGACGGAAGATCTTCCTCTCTGTCTCTCCTCTCTGTATTTCTGCCTTTCCAATAAAAAAATAATAAAAATAAATCTTTAAAAAAAAGATTTATCAAGGAGTAAATCCAAAGAAGTCCTGCCTATTATGAAGCTTACATAAGAATAAATACATGACCTATCAAGTGATATTATGTAGGAAAATAGTACGATGCAATAGAAGTCATTGTGTAGGTTATGGGGTATTTAATGTAAAAGTTGTTGGAAATGACCTCCCCCGAAAAGGTGACATTTCAACGAAAACCAGAAGGAAATGGTGTCTTAGAGAAGGCTGGAGAACGAAAAAGCAGCAAATGTGAATGTCCTGGTGGAGCATGCCAGAGGCAGAGCAGACCAAAGCGAAAGGAAAGAGAGTATGCCAGTTAAGTGTGAAAATGATAGCAGAATCTAAGTGAGAGGAAGAGGCAAATGCACTGCAGATTGCAGAGAGTGGCCCAAGCCAGCAGCTTGGGAGTTTGGGAATGAGTGAATTGAGAAACCACTGGGTGGTTTTTTAAGAGAGGAACAACATGATCTATCTTATGTCTTTTAAAAAGAAGATGTTTTTGTTGTTGTTGGAAAGGCAGATATACAGAAAGAAGGAGATATAGAGAAAAAAATCATCATTCCACTGGTTCACTCCCCAAATAACCACAACAGCCAGAACTGAGCCAATCAAAAGCCAGGAGCCAGGAGCTTCTTCCCAGCTTTGGCCCATCCTCTTCTGCCTTCCCAGGCCACAAGCGGGGAGCTGGAAGAGAAGTGGAGCAGATGGGCTATGAACTACTACACATATTGGATCCTGGCGATGCAAGGTCCTGACCTATGTCTTAAGAATGAAATTTCTGTGTGTATATTAGATGGTAGATGAAATAGTGTTCTGGCAAATGAGATTTGTGTACATTCAGTTCACCTCATTAAGGGACTAATTTTCCCAGAGAAGTGTCCTTACCCAGTTACTGGGCCACATAGTGGTGCAAAGGCCCAGCTATTTTGCCGAATGTGGACTTCTCTAATGGTGATCATTGTTACAGTTGGCTTGGAGGAGATGGTGCGATTGGTATTACTGCATGTCAGTAATTTCTACCAAATACTGCTTCCTTCCTTTTTCTTCCTCGGATCTTAATTCTCTAATAAGTCTTTTGCATTCTTGATTCTTTTTGTATATACTTCCTGGAAAACCTGAAAACACCAAAAAACCATAAATAGCCAGAAGTATCCTGAAGAATAAGAACCTAGTGGGGTAGGGGGAATCACAATCCCAGACCTTCGAACATATTACAGGGTGGTGATTATTAAAAACAGTGTGGTACTAGCACAAAGAGAGAATGCCAATGGAGTAGAATAGAAACAACAGAAGGGAATCTACAAAGGTACAGCCAAATAATCTTCAACAAGAAAACAGATGACAATCCAGGGAAAAAGGAAGGTCTCTTCAATAAATGCTGTTGGGACAATCGGTCGATAGCCTGCAGAAATAAGAAGCTAGACCAAAACCTTTCACCATACACAAAAATCATATGTAAATGGATAAAAGTTCTAAACCTGCACCCCAAAATCATGAAAGTTTTGGAAGAAAAATTTGGAAACACTCTGCAAGATATAGTTGTAGGCACTGACTTCCTAGAAAAATCATCAACAGCAAAGAAAGTCAAGATCAAAATAAACAAATGGGACTTCATCAAACTAAAAAGCTTCTGCACAGCAAAGGAAACAGTTATCAACATTTTTAATTTGACATATCAGCAATGCTTCTCTGTGAGTTCCAAATCATAAAATGATTCTGTTATTTTGAGTATTTGGTACTCAGTAGTGCTATTGATTAACAGATAAAGACACAGTTTGTCTTTATCTGCAGTAGTACTACAAGTAACATCATTACATAAATTTTGCTTATAGAAGAACTAAGACAAGGAGAATCATAGAAGTTTATTGGTCATTACTGTGCTGCCAAGGGAAATTAAACAGATTTGTGATCTGGCTGACTAATTTAGAACTGTTCAGGTATTATACAGCACAGCTAAATTTAGACTCTTTAAAGAGGTTTTAAATCTGCAATTTCCTGTATTTTTCTCTTCCTTTGTTGACTTCATTCTCACCTCTCACTTCTTCAGTACGCCCACCTCCCAAGGCTTTTCCAAATTGTGGTAGTTTGTTAGGGCTTTAATATTATAGCTTACAGCTTGATATTACATATATAGCAGGCTTGTTTCCCTAGAACTATGCACATCTTTAAACTCTGATAATGTAATGTTAATAATTTGTAAAGAAATGATGGAAAGTTGATTCGATGATGGTGTTTGAAAAGTGGGTGATGGGAGGTTTTTAGTTCATTGCGGAGCATGTCCTTGGTTCTTGATTTGATTATTTTTTTAGTCAGTTTCTGCCTGGCTGTTCTCTCTGAATGAATGATGCCTTCCCTTTCCTTACACTCTCTCCATGCTTCTAAGGATGATCCTGGAGAAATGGTACCCATGAATTGAATGTTGAAATCAATTGAATGGAATTAACTCAGTAGACAGACTTGTATTAAGAAAGGGATAGACATAGTTCCACATGAACTTCATCAATTGTTTCTTAAAGGAAATTGAGATGATCTTGCTGAAAAAAAAATGAGAACTTACCACAAGGCCGGCCAAAATCATTATTATTATTAAATATGTGCAGTGGACTCGTAAACTGCAAATAGGTTTTAAGATTATTTAAGTAGACCTAATGAAACACTATTGAAGATTTTTTAAAAACCAGGGGCATTAAAATTTACATTCTTCAAGAAAGATGATTGGTGTCATATCAGCAGCATTACTAATAATTTTACCAACAGTTCTTTAGATAACTCCAGAACAAGTGCCAATTTGCAAGATTTTGTTCAGTGTTTTTTTTTTTTTAATTGTCCTCTATTTTTATTCTCTTTAACTGAAACTTATGTTTACATAATACCACTTGAGGAAGAATTTTCTGTGTGTTTTGAACAAATAGTAACTACAACTTTGTGCACAAAGAGTCAGCTTTAATGCTTACTTAATTTGTTTTGGAATCTCCATGGACCAAAATGGAAATGCATACTCAGTTTCAGTTTCACTGTGTTGTGTTTCTCAATTCCCATTTTCTCTTCAGTGAAAATTTTTTTTCTGGGGAAAAGATGACATTTAACACTGAATGATCACAATGTTATTAGACAACTATCCTGGAATCTAAATGGATAGATTTGCTTAACTCTAGGCAAGGTTTTTATTATCTGTCTCTGCATGTCTGTCTATCTATGTAACAAGATATATACATATGTATATATAGTATATCTGCATTAAACTATATATCATATCTATATATAGTTAGATTATGTCTAATATATTTCATATATGCATATATATGAGAAACACTATAATATTAATTTGCTAAAATTGTATTTCATTGCTGTCTGGCCTATTTATTTTGCAAATATTTTTCAAGTATTTATTTAAACATTTGTACTACAGACACACACACACACACACACACACACACACACACACACACACACATCTTTTCTCTACTGGTTCTTACCCCAAATGGCCACAATGCCAGAACTTAGGTCAGGCCAAACTCAGGATCCAGTAGTTTTGTCCAGGTCTCTGACATGGTCCAAGGGCTCCAAGGACTCAGACCTTCTTCCAGTGCTTTTCCCAGATGATTAACAGAGTATCAGAAGTGGAGCAATGGGGACGGAAACTGGAATCCTTACTGGATGCCTATAACAGATAGTGGTTTACTCACTCTGCCACAACAATAGTCTCATGGAATTATTTTTATGCATATTTTTCACTGTATAAGTGCAAGTAATATTATAATGACTTTCATTTAAATATAACCTGGTTGCAAATATTGCCGTTTTATGCCATTCATTTCTTCAACACATGATCAAATTTTTATTTGAATAAAGTAGCACTTTTTGCGATTGTAGCATTGCTCAGAATATTTGAAATATAGTGAAATTGTTGTGAGAATACCATTTATGCGCCAAGTGAAAACTAAAATTAAATAAATACGTATAAAAGATCCAGAATGTACAGTTTAGGAAAATTGTGTTTTTATTGTGTTCTTCACTTTCAGAACATTATTAAACTATCTTGTAGTGTTATGTGACTCACCTTGCAGCAGTTAAAATCCTAATTTTCCATATAAATACATATGAGATTTTTTGGTTAATGCTTATAATCAGATTATATTTTAATTTTGTCTGAGTTTCTGGCTTTTGAGAGAGAAAATAGAACATTTTGACTGTACTTTAAAATAAATAGAAGCTTAATAAATATGCTTTTTGAAATAAGAAAGTATCTCACCCCTGGGTTTTTCTTGGCTTCTTATTAGCACGGATATGAGAAGTTCATGGATGCTCAAGTCCCTTGTCTATAAATATGTAGTATTTGTATATTATTCATATGAACTGTCGATTTTCCATAAAATGTTTAAGAAATTGTTACTTAGTTAAAGTTGGAAATAGTATTATTTTTGTAGGAGTTATTCAGTATTTCTAGTAGGAAGATAGCAGGGTGAGGCATAACAACAAATGAAAGTCAAGAAAGAAAAAGAGCCAAGAGCCATGGAAATAATACCTCGGTTGTTTTAGTTATGTTTCTCCTGTAAGTCGTATTTTATGATGATTCTATTATTGTCTGTTCCTGTGAATAAAAGAAATTGTTTCTGTATGTCCATATTCAGTGGCTCGGGAAGTTAACTTTTACCGGTATGTAGCATAACTCTTAAATATTGCAAAGAGAAAAAATAAACATGACTTTGATTTCCAATATTTTTATTAGAATCCATATTATCCTTTCAACTACAACAAATAATGAAAAGTGACTCCACTCCTAACTTCACCAGTTGTAACAACATCAGGGAGGAAGACAAAACTTTTACACTTTGATCATTGTGCTGCATACATTGAGCACTTGCACATGACATTATGGGAGCTGATCTTGCAAAAGAAACCAAGATATAAGAAGTGCAACTTATCTTTTTCACCTCGTATGTTTCATAATCTCCGTTGTAAGAAAAGCTCCTATCTTTCTCTATTCCTTGACCACTAACATGTTGAAATGATATAGAACTTCCAGAAATATGTTTGGTCTTTAAACTGCCAGAAGTTACAATCTAATGTTATTTACAGGCAATCTGATTATTATTCTTGGGAGAATATCTGCTTCTTTGGCTCAACTCTGAGGGCAGGGAGAACCCTAAAGTGAGATTTCCTGTGTTTCAAAGGCATAACCTATTCTCGAATTGTTCTCTGTTTAATGAAGTGAGTCCTCAGAAGGCAGACATGTCTCTTCAATGTCTTAGAACTAATATGCCTGGACAATTAATTTCTTGATGTGAAATACATAATCTACTTTGGAAATCATACTTTTTCCCCAAAGCTGTGTGCAACGGTTTACTTGAAATTCAAAATATTATCTGGTATTGTCTCTCATCATTTGATTGTATTAGGATTTTAAGAGTTCTTTTTATCAGAATGCTCTGCTCCCTCAAAGTTGATTGTTTCCTTGCTTTTAGCATCCAAATAAGAGGCATTTGGGTAAATCTTGCAAGGTGTCTGATGTGACAAACTTTTCAACGCCAACAACTCAGTTTTACTTTATAATTTCCTGTATGCACAAATCTTTCCCAAAGTCATAAAACAGTGGCCTGGTAGCAACATGATTCCTCATTTATATTTGCAAACATTAATAAAAATACCCAGATGATGACAGTTTTTCAGTATGTTGAAATACACCCTTTTAATGAAAAAATTAAAATTATGAGACATATACAACATTTATTAATAATATATTTTATTCTGTTAATATACTTTAACCTATAGAATGGATAAAATGTATCCAAACTTCAGAGTATATATACATACATACCATAACGAGGTCTAAAAAAGTAACTGAGTGTCATGGTAACAAAAGATTCAGTCTTGTGCCTAAAACAGAATAGTCAGTGAAAGCCAACTGACTTCATGCAGTGCTCTGCCAATAGTTTGTGCAACAATTGTGTAAAAACGTTAAGTGAAATATGCATATTGGACCTGAAAATAAATGGTGATATTATCATACTCGTGAGAAGATGTTTTGTTCAATTCCATTTCTGCGGGTTTCTTGTTTTTGCAATATGTTCAAAACTTACAACAGTAACTGATATTCAGTAAATGAATGGACAATAAATATTTAGGGCATCTGTTGTAAATACTCAAAGTTTTTCTTATTAGCAGCAGTTGAATTTTGGACATTCTTCTATACAACTTAAGACTCAGGTTACTAGGCAACCAAAAATCTTATAAATTTACGTTTTTACTTTAAAACCCATAGCTGATGACAATCTGGTACAAAGTATGATCTATAACAGAGAATCATGTCAAAAACTAAATTTTAATTTTGGTGTGTTTTTTTTACATTGTGTGTGTGTGTGTTTTATATTGTGTGTGTGTGATTTAATTATTGGGACATGAAGCAACTATTATATACTGATAAACTACTATGGTTGTTAAATATTTATCTAGAAGGAAAGTGACGATCAATGGGTAGTTTACCTGTGAGGATTGTGAAGAATCCAATTCTTGTGACTGTGTGAATGGACTGGAATAGCCTTTGGATGTATGAGTGAGTATGGAAAAAATTAAGAGGGCTTTATCACCATTTACCTCCAATTCCTGAAAAACGGGACAATTCCATCTTCACTCCTTTTTGGTTAAATATTGCAATAGAATAAAAGCAGCAGATATCATTTTCTCTATTGTTTCAGGATAGTTTGAAATAATCAATTTGAACGTGGGGATCAAATGCACTAAATAATGTGAAAGACGAAAGTGTGGTTTAGTGTTATGGTGCAGCATACTGTGCCACCTGTAGTGCTAGTTCAAATTTCATCAGTGATTCTCTATCCAGCTTCCTGTTGACGCTTCTAGGAATACATTACATGATGGAACAAGAAATTGTGCACCTGCCACTCCTGTGGGATAGCCTCGTGGAGTTCCTGGTTTGTGGCTTAGTCTGTTCCAGCCAGGCTTTTAGGGTCTTTTGGCTGAATGAACCAGATGGGAGGTATCTCTCTTTCTGTGTTTTCCTTTCTCTTTATGATTTTGCCTCTCAAATAAACAGATCATTTTAATGAATTTGTTTATTAAAAGAGAGTTATGGAGAGGGAGAGACAGAGAGAGATATGCCATTCACTGATATACTCTCTGAATGACAAAGGCAAAGGCTGGGGCCAGGCCAAAGCTAGGAACTCCATCCATGTGTCCCATGTGAGTGTAGGTGCCTAAGTTCGTGGGCTGAAGTCTTCTGCTTTCCTAGTCACGTTAGCATGGAACTGGATTGGAAGTGGAGATGTCATAAATCAACTGAGGGCCCAGTGTGGGGGTCTAGCGGCTGAAGTCCTCAGCTTGAACCCTCCAGCATCCCATATGGGAGCCAATTCTAGTCCTAGTGGCTCCACTTCCCATCCAGCTCCCTGCTTGTGGCCTGGGAAAGCAGTTGAGGACAGCCTAAAGCATTGGGACCCTGTACCTGTGTGGGAGACGCCAAGAAGCTCCTGGCTCCTGGCTTTGGATTGATGCAGTACCGGCTGTTGTGGTCACTTGGGGAGTGAGTCACAGATGGAAGATCTTTCTCTGTCTCTCCTCTTTGCTGCATATCTGACTTTGCAATAAAGAATAAATAAATCTCAAAAAGAAATCAACCGAAATGTTGGCATCACAGGAAAGAGCTTTACCCACTATGCCATAATGCTTAGCTAGGTAAATTTCTTAAAGAGGCGAAAACACTCATAATAAAATTATAGTAATCCAGAGTATTTTTTGAGCATCAGTTGTAAGCCTGGCTCAATTGTAAGCCTTCAGAATCAGTTTTGTAAACATCAAATATCATTATCAGTAGATATTCTTTCCACCTGAGTTTAGAAAGGAACAAAGAATAAATGATTTGAAATGGTAGGTTTACTCTGATGCCAATTAGCTCTTGATATTTATAAACTTTTTTTCTCCCTTGTCCATAAAACGTTTTGAATTTGAATTTTTTTGAAATCTTTTCAAACTTTTCAATTTTAAAAGTTGTAAGAATAGTAAGAAACTTGTATATTCATACAATATATTAATCAATTATTACATTAATCCAAATTTGCATGTGATTTTTCCATTTCTTTCATTTTCTTCTGTTCAGAAGTGTTACGAAGCCCTCCATGGTCTCTAAGATCTTGGCATGTTTTAAGATCACGTAACAAGTGTCAGTGATCAGTGAGAATTCTGTTCCCTTTTCATTGCACTGATTCAACTGGCACATGAACGGGTTCTGTCCCATTTCTGGTGGTGTGAACTTCCATCATGTAAGTAAGGTGATGCCAAGTGTAAAGGTTATTTTTTTAATTTTCATTTTGTTGAAAAGGGAGAGATTGATTGGACTGGAAGTGGAATAACAGGAAATTGAAGCAGGCAGCTGGAGATGAGATGTAGGTGTCCCAAGTTGGGAGATGGACTTGCCGGTCCATCAGCTCACTCACATCTCATCTTTCAATCAACTTTGCCAGGAACATTTGAAATACTCATGTTTTCATAAAGATGTCTCATTTTCCACCCAACTTCACCCACTCTGATTTATAACTCACAATTGTTGTAGTTATATAAATCAGAAAAATTTTATTCTCTTTCCTCCCCTCTTTCATTTCTTTCCCCTTCTCTTCCCACCACGTTTTTTTTTCTGAATTGTTGTAGATGTATGTGTTCCAATTTTATTCAATTGAACATAATTTGTCACTAACAAATATTTTTACATGACATTGTCCTAGATTTCATAAGTGGAGACTTCCTTCAAACTAGTGCATGTGTCTGTTTCACGTGACCCTACCATTCTTTGTGTCCATCCTTTATTGCTGACATTTTGGAAAACTTCTTTGTATTTCTTATTTCTATCATATTCATAAATTAGTTATTTAATTCAAGAAGCCCGGCAGATCTTACAATGTTTATTGATATTAAGCTATCATTTTCCCAGACCTTCTTAGTGATTAGAGCTAATGGATCCATATCTGTGTTGACATCTCTTATGGAGGGTCACACTTTTCATATTTATAGCTTATTTCTCTTTCAGTGAAAAATCTGGCTTCTATTCTTATTTCGTTTATTTGTTCAATTTCACAATCCTAGTACTCTGCTACTCCCTACCCCTTGGAGGTCTACATTGCTTCAACCCCTGCCGGGCCTTTTATCTTTCCTATAGGGACTGTCTAGTAGCATCTTGACTGCATTATTTAGGAAGGACAGAAAGAAAGGGATGAAGAAAGAGATGATTGATTTTGAACAAGAACAAAGTAATGCTAACCATGATTTTTTAGAAAAAACAAACTAGGTGAAACATAATATTTCGGTAAATTTTCAGTTTAAATAGTGACACAGGAGTAATTATATGATATTCTAACCAAGTAAAATGCATGCTATATATTTTTATTTCTGTATGTGTACCTTCCACTCCCTTGCCCTTAAAGTGTAACATTCTATTCTAAGAACAATCGAGTGATTATCCCTTTGATTTTCACATTTGCAATTGGTACTGCTTCTCATCTTCAAAGGAGAAAAGAATGAATTCATGGATTTCTTTATTTCATTTGGCTGGCTACTGAGGGCTATGCTGTCCAATTTTTTTTTTGAAAAAATATGATCATTTTAATTAAGAAAATATGGGTAAATTAAAAATAAACTCCCTAAGGATAAAAGAATCCACAATCCCCCAATCATGTGTAAGCAGTGAAAGATGTTAAAAAAGGGAAATGCCCTGACATTCTTATTTTGAAAGGTTCAGTTTAAATATAAAATGACTTGACAAACACAAACCCTGATTAGACACTGGATCATAACATGACAAGAATAAATTTGCTAAAAACAAATAAGTCTGAAAAAGAGCAATGCTGAGGGCAGAGCACATTTCTCTCAAGGGAAAAATAATGAGTGGGAGTAAATGCATTTCAGCAGGCATTTATGATTAGATAGTACTCCAGGGAGGCGGGCTGGCATATTTAGTGAGTGTTCTAACTAATGAAAGAAACACAGCTTGAAAAACCTGCTTCTTTGATTTTCTCAATTTTCTCAGCTATTATTCATTCCTGTAATCTTTCTAACACCTGGAAACATACCGCTTTTGACTTTACGGCAGCATTTAATTTTCACAGTTTTTCCATAGCCATTTCTAAATCTTCAAAGTCTGGTTCTTATTTTAAAAAGAAGCTAGTTTTTAAATACATAATGAGTTTCTCCGGCTGTTTTCCAAGACCTCTGCTGCTGAGTTTCCCCTCTGCCATGATGGAGATGCATTACAGATATGTTGCCGCCCTGCCCGATGGGTATTACATTTCCTGAGAGAGAAAATTTATGCAGTCATTGAAGTTGTTTTCGGAGCACCTACTGTATTCAGTGCTGCCATGATTCAACATTGCCTCTAAAAAGAAAAATCCTGGCATGGATGAAAAATATTATAAACAGCAGTTAGTACAACATTCTAGAATTCTCTTTGTTGGTACGTCTTTTTACGATGAGTTCTTAGTTGAGACTGTGAGCAACTGATTTTACTTAAGTAGAAAAGAGAGAATTGTGGAATGCATCAGTGGCAAGTCAAGAAAATGCGTGTCAGGAAATACACAGGAAACAAGGCTGGCTCATCTGTTGAGAGGCACAGCCAGGATCTGGACACGAGGTAATGGGTAGTTTATATTGAGAGGAGTGTGTCACAAGGTGAGGCAACACCTAAGGTTCTGCCTTCAGAGTGATTAAGAACATTGGGGTGAGCAAGAATCCCAGCTTGGCCAAGACAGTCAAGGATTTAGCATTGGAACCAATGCTAGGAAAACTGCTTATGCCGAGAAAACTGGGATCATTAGTTACTGTTTCTGTAACATTTGGCTGAAATTTTATCCTTGCACAGAAAACACACATCACAACAGATTTCATTCTGTCAATAAAAGCTTGTTTGTAGTCAGTTTGTAAAAGCCTGTAAATACAGGTTGAATTCTGTGAAAATACCATGATTCAAGCTGGTTTACATTTAGGATTAGCACTGTAACTAACTTGATTCACAATTTTGTGTAAGAACAGCCACAGCGAAAATTCAGTATACTGTCTGTTTAAATTATATACTTTATGATCTATATTCAGCTCACCATTTATTATACCATTCGCCATTACTGAACAATTGTCTTCACAAGGCTTTTTCTCTTACTGCATCTGTATTTAACCCAAACTATAGATATTGCACACTTTTTGTTTGTAATTTGTTGGTTAATATTTTTTGACATGTTCTTTGCCGAGTGTTCTATGTTATCTGGTTAAATACATTTCACAGAGGTCCTATGATGTTATTATTTTCCAAATGAAGCTGTTGTGTTGGAGAGCGCTAGCTTATCCACTATCACATATCTAGCAGGGAACCAAGCTAAAATGGAACATGCATTTAATCTTAAGAAATTCATCTAGATTGTCCCCAGTAGTGGGTGGAGCTGGGGGTAGGGATGTGAAAGGGGAATCCTTGCCTATGAAAATCATATCATGAACAATAAGAAAATTTAAAAATATAACAATAGGGCCTGGCACAGTAGCCTAGCGGCTAAAGTCCTCAGCTTGAACACGCCAGGATCCCACTTGGGTGCTGGTTCTAATCCCGGCAGCTCCACTTCCCATCCAGCTCCCTGCTTTTGGCCTGGGAAGGCAGTCGAGGATGGCTTTAAAGCCTTGGGACCCTGCACCCTTTTGGGATACCTGGAAGAGCTTCTGGCTCCTGGCTTTGGATCATCACAGCACTGGCCATTGCGGTCACCTGGGGAGTGAATCATCGGACAGAAGATCTTCCTCTCTGTCTCTCCTCTTCTCTGTATATCTGACTTTGTGATAAAAATAAAATAAATCTTGAAAAAATATATAATAATAATAAGATTAAATAAATAAATTGTCCCTTAGGAATCACTGATACACTTTTAACTTTTCAGAGGGTTATTGAATTCAAGCAGTATTGCTGCAATGTCTGGCATATGGAAACAGTGGTTCTCAAATTTAGAAATCTTTCAGAAGAGTAATATAGTAGCTAAATAATTTATTTAAATAATTTACCAACTATTTAAATAATTAACCAACTTACATTAAAGGAATATGTAGCAATCTTAGGTGTCTAAAGACTCAGACTTCTTTTAGGGAAGCAATTTAAATCAATATATTTAGACATCAGGATTTAGATGCCATCTCAAAACCAAATGCACAGTCAGGATCAAGCTTATCTAGCTGTTTAGTCAATTGAAAGAGCTATACTATTACATTTAAAATGGCTAAATCAAAATATTGATAAATGAATATGTTTAGCTCAAATTATAATTTTAATTCTGAAGAAGGATTGCATTTATTTTTCTGTTAATACTAGTATTGTGTTTATCTAAGCTATTCCCACATCTGTAGCATTCATTTGGTTGATCTTTGCTATTAAAATGAAAATGCAGAGAATCATGAAACAAAGCAAACTTGTGAGAAAATCACCTTAAACTAGGTATTTTCCTAAATAAAATTTCACTATTTCATAATGAGTGGTTATAGTGTGAAATACAGTCTTAACTGTGATTTCCAAATATTCAATTCCAAGTTTCAACTTTTCACAGATCTGAGCAGAGGCTACCAAAAAATAGAACATGAGGGGATTTTAAGTCTAGACAGCCTGAACTTGGGAGAGAAATCAAAATTCCACACAGATAAGACCGGCAATACATAGATATTAAAATACAAAATAAGATTTATAGCCAGATAGGGAGCAGCAAGAATTGGGACATTTTCATAACCGGTATTCTCCATCCTAGAGCAGTTACATTTCAGGAATCCAGGAAAGGCAGAACACGGTTCTCCGTTGTTGAACTGGTGTGACTGTCAGATTGAGCACTTAAGTGCTGTGGGCTAAGAGGAAAGAACAGGAAAGTGATTCTTGACAGCAAAATGGATGACCCCCAAATCCCTTTTGATTGAATTATGTAGTAGTAAAATGTAGAGCCATTTTACTCCATTGAAACAATTAACCAACTTACACTAAATTATCTGCATGACTGTTGATGCATAATAGCTCTTAGTTGTGAGGAAAAAAAAGGCACCTTGAATTTTATGAATGTTTTCATTCTGGATTTGAAATGCTCACTTAGAAATCTGAGTTGAAAATACTTTCCAGTGGAGGAGTAGATATATCACTTTATAGGAAGCACAGAAAGATTGTGTGAAAGCACATGTGGTACTTCAAAATTACACCAACAGGCTAATATAGTTGGTAAATTGGTCCCAAACACCAGCACATATATTAAGGACCAAAAAAAAAAGTTTGACAGGGAAAACATTTCTCTTGGGACCATAGGCTGGACCATCTGTCAAAGAAAGAATTGAAACCATATTTCCATTAGCAGTGGCCATTGATCATTTGGTGGAGATTTCTGTAGACAAATTGCATGGACTATGTCATCTTCTGCTATCTTATCTTACATGTACAGACCTCAGACATCCTTCAAGGAAAGGCAATTTGGTGCATAGAATTTGAGCAGGATTGTTAAAACTGGGATTCCAGGAAAGGAGATCTACAGACATCAGTTGGAGAAAAAGTAATTGGAGACAATGGGTTGAAGCTGTTTATCTTGGCATCAGTAAAGTTGCTCTGTGACTACGGCCCTTCTGAACAACTTTAATTAAAAAATCACTTAGTTGGTAGATAAGATAAGAAAAACTATGAATGAATCAACTGGCAAAATAATAAAAGACTTTTTTTGGTAGTGGGAATAGTAGATACCTGGAGATAAACATTACTATGTTGTATAGAAATCATTTGGATCATCTGGTGGACTTTTCAGATACGATTAGGCATATACATATATATATGTAATTGTTAAAAACCATATATAATTGTTAAAAACCATCATTAATATTGAACACTGCTTGTGTGAGAGAGAATTATATATAGATTATATATATACATATATATACACATCGTAAAAATGGTGTTATCTGCTATTTTATCAATAAGTTTACAGTTACTTTTGGCAACACATAAAAATCCTCATATATTTTATGTATAATATTAATACTTGCTTTAGTGTCAGCACAATATTGCCATCTCATGAAATTAAATAAGATACACTATTCATACTGAGTGACGTTAATATGATATTCTGTTTTTCTGTGTGTATATTTTGTTTTCCCACTAAAAAGACTGGGATCTCCCAGAAAAGGTGCAATTAGCTTATCTTCCAAATATTTTCCATGTCATTCATCACAGTACCACACACATCATTAATACACTCAATTACTGACGTAAGTGATATGTAAGTGGAGAAGATGCATGGAATTGCCTAAAGAGATTGTAAGTATCTGATAAACATAAAACATGGAAGTATTTGTTCTTGGAATATGATACTCTTTGAAGCTGCACCCAAATATGTTTTTCTCTTTCCTAGTCTTTAACGATAGCATAAAACAATTATCAAATGTTAGTTCTTCTTTGTCTTGACTAAAAAGGTTTACAAAGCATTCAATGCCAGCAGCATTGAATTTCACAATGAATTAAATTTCACAAATGAAGAACAGATTTTTACCTGAGGACAGTATAAACTACCAAACCCTGATCCTCACTGAGAGTGGCTGAAAGTGGATTCTTTTATAGGTATTCAGCCAGAAAAAAATTATGTTAACCCATGTCAGTAGGTCTGAGAGCAAACAGGCCTGTGCTTTTGAAATAACACAGGGTGAGGTGTTGGATGAGCCTGGAAGGAGAAGGGAGGAGGGAACAGCATCTTCCTGCGCTGGCCCTTGAGTTGTCTTTCCTCTGTCTCTCTGTGGGATGCATACAACTGACAGGATTTTAACAGTGCTTTCAGTGTCTTTAATCTCTGCCATATTAATGGGAGCCTTGAAGATAAATGCTTCCCAAATGACTCTCAGTGATCAGTTTTGCTTGTTTGTATTCATTGTGTCCCTCTGCTCTGGTAAATCACAGTGTGTTGGCTTAGGAAAGAAGATAAGGTTAGTATTTTGAGGGTGAAATACAGTGGTAATTTACAAGCATATGCCTGATAATACATTTTCGCTGCAGTGTTGGTATAGGAGATTTCCAATTATTCAAATCATATATTTAGTTCTGTAATTATTTTCACCAGTCTGGTGAAATGAATCACATCATAATTTCTTTGTATTCCTCTCTGTAGAGTTTGCATATGTATAGAGTATGAGTTTTCAAAATGTGAACATCTAGAGATCATGAAGTCAGTGTATCACTGACTTTTTTTGTTTGTCAAAAAGGCTGTTTTTCTTTATGTAATGGGCAAGTTGATCCATAAATATTATAAAAAATAATTCCAGGAGGTAATGTTGTGGTATAGTGTGCAAAGGAGCTGCCTGTGATGCTGGCATTTCATATAGGTGTTTGTGTCCCAGCTGTTCCATTTCCAATGCAATTCAATGTTAATGACCTGGGAAGAAACAGTGGAAGATGGCCCAAGTGTTTGGGCCACTGCTGCTTTCATGGGATACCTGGTTGAAGCTCCTGGCTTCTGTCTGGTCTAACCATGGCTGTTGTAGCCATTTGAGAAGTGAGCCAATTAATAGGTCCTCCTTTCTGTCTCCCTTTCTCTGTCATTCTTTCAAATAAATTGATTGAAATTCAGCACACATCTGCTTTTTCTATTCCCACATCAGCACAAACATTTAAGAATTCTGAAAAATTTTTGATACTGTGATAATTTCTATTGTTCTAAATTTTTATAATTAGCTATGGACCTAGTAATTAAAGACTTTTCAAAATTTGCTGTAATTGCATTTGTGGGAAATAAACCTATAAATGATTAACACATGCTTAATTCATTCCCATTTTAGATTTCAAAGAAAATATATTTTAAGTTACTTTGAAAAAAATCCTTGCAGGGATGGGCATTTATTATAACCATTAGGACACTATTGGCACATCCACATCCTATGTAGAGCAGTTGGATATGAATTCTGGCTACCTGCTTGATGCCTGATTCCTACTAATGTGCACCTGTGAGGCAGCATGTGGGGACCAAAATACTTGTGTCTCTGGCGTGGGCCTGGACCCACTCCAGCTGGTGTAGGCATTTGTGGGAAGTCTTTGTTTATCCTTCTCTTCCTCTTGTTCCCATTCAAATAGATTTAAAAGTAATAAATAAAAGCTTTAAAATTAGTTATAGATCATTATTTCCTATTTCTTAACCCCTACCACTTGTCTTTAGGTAGTCTTATTTCCAAACACATCCAATATTTTATAAAGCCACAGTGTAGAATGAGAGAAAAAGAGCAGTCTTTAATCCACAACAGTTGGGTTTGCCAAGCCAAAACCTGGAATTTGGAACTGCATTTGGGTATCCCACCTGAGTGTCAGAGACTCAAAGACTTGAGCCATACACTGATGTCTTCCCAAGCATGTTAGCATTGGAGTGGATGGGGAGCAGATCAGCTGGGCCTTGAACTGGTGCTCAGACATGCGATGCTGTCATTGGAGGCAGCTGCTTAGCTCACTAGGCCATAAGGCTAGCCCTTTCATGTCTGTTTTAAGCAAAGGATAAATTTTACCTGGACATATATTTTGAGTCCTTTTTAGGAATGACTTCCTGGCAGCTTTGGTCACATCTGACTTGAAGAATAGCATCTCCCTGATGATTAGTTATTATATTGAAGATGAGAGTCTTGCAATTGAAAATAGAGTACAAGCTTCATTTACATTTGTTCTCCTATTGAATTTATATAGAGTGTTTCCAAAATAATGTAAGGACCAAAAACTGAAATGCTTTTAAAAGTTCACCAAATGCATTTAGGGTTTTAAAACAAAAGCAGTTCACCTTGACTTTAGAGCTCCCCTAAAAATGTGAAGAAAGCAAGTTGAACAAAAAAAAAATTATTATTTTCATTATTAAAATGCCACATCTAAAGATATGTTCACATAATATTTCCAAATAACATTTCAAAGTACAAACAAAGACAAGACTGTCACAGCATCTTTCCTTGGAGGATGCCTTACCTCCACTCAGGCCAATGTATCACCTTTTGAAAACCTAGATCCCAAGGAGAGAATAAAGCAATAAAACATGAGTAGGAAGAGCCTATTCCTCATGCTGTTACTAACATCCATCAAAAATCCAGAGTCTTTCCTGGCACTACTTTCAAACTGACTCTTTCCCATCAAACAAAATTACTTATGACATCATTTAAGAAAGCAACCTTTTGTTTCCTGTCAATAACTGGCAACATGTTTTTGCAAACCCAACCCATAAGTCAGTGTACTTTACATCTAATAAAAAAAAAAAAACATGCAGCCAGTGAAATCACTTCTAGATGTAAGGCAAGAGAAAAAAACTTAAAGGAGACATGGACTAATCCACCATGTCTATTTTGCATTCCCCATGGAATTTGACATAAGCATTTTCCTCAGCAAGCCTTCCTTCACCACTTAGGAAGGAACTATGAAGTATGTTTATTATGAACTTTTGAACTGTCTGAACTTACTCTCCCCAGTGAAATGTTGCCTTGAAAATGCTCTCCTTTTTTTCTACTAGTGACATGACAGCTAAAGCTGTTGTCTCTTTGTCATTCAGCTGGAAAGTATTACTACGAGAAATACATTTCCTAGCATTATCCCAAGTTCCCTGAAAAGGGGTAAGCCGCTTGGTGAATAATTAATATTGGCAGAGATGTTATAATCCTCTGTAGACTCTACCACACTCTCCTGGAGTATATCCCAAGTACAAAGCAGCTTTGATTTAATTCATTGTCCATCCCAGGTTTGTTTTTCTTTTACTAGCCTGCCCTCTATGCAAGACATCATATAAATAAAATTACCGTTTCTGGCTTGAATCATCACTAGACTTGAGTTAGTGGTTGCATGAAAGGCTAATTTAAACAACAGGCAGGGCCATTGCCTTATACAG
Organism: Ochotona curzoniae; assembly: GCF_017591425.1. Classification (NCBI taxonomy): domain Eukaryota; kingdom Metazoa; phylum Chordata; class Mammalia; order Lagomorpha; family Ochotonidae; genus Ochotona; species Ochotona curzoniae. The sequence continues at coordinate 18,644,227 of NW_024464920.1, read as the reverse complement.
AAGACAGGAAGGAGCTCTATCCATGACTATCCTTGGCAGTAATATTGTGTCCAATTAGAATGAATCATATTCACATTATATCTAAAATATATCATAGTAAGGTGAACTCGGAATTTTCTCTCATAGAGTCAAGAATGAAAGAAAGCTTCAAAGGTCATTAGCCTGTCCTCTGGCTTTCTGAGGCCTGCAATTAAAAAGTCCTTGAGAATTATCTGCCAAGTTCTTAACATTATTCAGACAAGTAGGCACCACAGCCTCCTTCTGTAAGTCATTACCATGTCTGCCAGCCTTTATAGTCAGTAAGGTCTGCTTGCTATTTAACCCAGCCATGAAAATAGTCTCTGGCCTAAGTACAGTGGCCCCAGAAAAAAAAAAAAAAAATAGATGGGCAGTGTAATTTTAAAAATGGCACAGGAATAAATTTATTTTTTTCTGTCTCCTTACGAAACTTTTCCTTTTGGTTTTCATGGTAATCAGTGGTTTAGAAAACTCTGTTTATTAAACTGGTAAGGCAGATCCTTTCACAGTGTAGAACTTTGGCTTTCATGCTGCCCTTGGTCAAAGTACATTCCTGAAGTACAGTACAAGGTGAAGAGCAACCAGCCACAAACAAAATAACAATAGTCATAAATAACAGAAAATCTGAAATTTTGCTGTGAAACAGGGCTTGGGCTAAAATTCCCTAGCTTATAGAATCCTTACAATATCTTTTGAGATTATTATTCCCATTTTACAAGTGAGAATATGAAATTCAGAAGCAATAAGTAACTTGTTAAGGTCTCGCTCTTTCAGGGAGTAGACCCCATGTCTGAGCTTGGGTATTTTGGAGTTAAATTCTGTTTAATCCCCAACAAAGTAAACAGCATCTGATAATTATGAGCTTTCTCATATTTTTGTACTTTAAGGTGTGGGAAACAGATCAGAAACAAAAAAGTAAAGTAGCGAGAGTAAGAATTGGTACAATTTTATGGAAGTGTTAACTACCTATATATTTCTCAGATAAAAAATATGGAAGATGTTTTGAAATGACGAAAAGGCACATGTCATGTAGGAACAAATTCTAAGGAAAATTTCCGGTGAACTGTAACTTACCATTCATTTTGTCATGATTGCTGACTTATATAATTCATAGAAATAGGATAGTATAAAGCAAGGTTTACATGTCATAAATCTTCCTTTGGTTTGGGGGAACATCACAGCAAGAAGTAACTCATTTCTAAAATCTGATGTGAGGATTTGTATTATAGTCCTTTGAAGCACTGCATTATATACTGTCACGATTTATATGATCCCTTGGTTCCAGAGTTTAAATCTCAGAAAGATGAAGATAGGAACTCTCAGAAGTCATCTAAATTTCTTTTTTACTTTCCATAGGCTATGGCTGGGTCTCTGGCAGAGGGTTGGTGAATAAGATGAAAGGCTATATATTCATGTTTTTCAGCTTTGTAAAATAAAAACAGACAGGAACCCTAGCCTAATTATTTTTTCTACTGACCCTTTAAATAAACAAAATTAAATGTTGAGAGGAAGAGACCTAATATCTGAAATTCCCTTAGTAGGACAGCTATGACAAAACATTTTCTATAGAAAACAGAACTTAGTATCTAGAATGCGTGTCTTACAACTGCGGGTCATGTGAGCCACGCAGTTTTCTAGAGTGTTACTGAAACACCTCTGTTATTTCATTTGTTTGTTAGTTATAGTCCTTGCCTATATCTTTGCTTACACATGGTCTTTTTTATTGTTAATTTGTTGAACTCTATTTAGTTCAGCATTACACCTTTGACCAATGTAATGTGTAATGTTATCTGCAAATGAGTAGTTAGAAAAGATAGTTAACATCGATGTTTATTCTTGCAACTGTGGTAGCATTAATTTGCCTGGCTTTATTTAGCTATCCTAATTTTGTTTTATTTTATGTATTTGTCCTCAATTATTTTAGTTTTTTGTATCACTAAGCTGCATTGGTTCTTGTTTGGGATGGGAAATGTGTATGGACATGCCAGCATACACGTACATGCAGAGTCAAACACACATGTATTTCTAAACAGAAACACTACAAGGAGTGATAAGAATTAAAATATTTTATTCAAAGCAAAAGAATATAAGAGCACATATGTGTCCCCAAAGAATCAGAAAGGAAGAGTCTTAGAGGTTGGTTTCAATATCCAGGAAATTGTGCAGAGTTGGATATTGTTTTGTCTGGGTAAGAAACCTGGCTCTTTCTTTTTAATTTTAGAAAGATATATGTTATTTAATTGAAAGGCAAAGTTAGAGAGAGGTGGTTGGGGGGAGGGAGAAAGAAGGGAAGGAGGGAGAGAGAGAGAGAAAGAGAGAATGAGAGAGAGAGATTCTTTAGATGCTAGTTCTTCCCCAAATGCATGCAATGGCCAGGGCAGGGTAAGACCGAAGTCATGAGCGTCTTCCAAATCCCCCATGTGGGTGCAGGGGCCGGACCAGGCACTTGGCCTGTATTCTCAAGTTTTCCCACAAACATTGGCAGGCTGTTGGATCACAAGTTTTGAGTGTGGGACAGAAACCGGGACCCATATGGAATGTGGCATTGCAGGGAGTGACTCTACATGCCATGCCACGGTCTCCACTCTAGATCTTTGATTTTTGTGAGGCAGACATTAGTTTGATCCTCTGTGTCAGCTTGGATTCAATATTAGAACAACCCAACAGGTTTCTCTTGATGTTTACAGTTTTCTTGAGATATTTTATCAAGATGACTGGGTTAATGACGCTGCCTACCTCTTTCTCAGTTTTCTTAATTGGAATACTTTAAAGCAGAGTGTATTTCTCCACATATATTGTATTTGAGACAAAACTCTAGCTCAACCTTATAATTAATGGTATAATCAATAATAATTCTGGTAATTTGTGCACCTAAAGCAGATTATATTTCATTAATAACTTTTTTTTTAAAGTTTTATTTTTATTATTGGAAAGGCGGATATACAGAGAGGAGAGACAGAAAGATCTTCCGTCCAATGATTCACTCCCCAAGTGAGCACAACGGCCGATGCTATGCCGATCCAAAGCCAGGAGCCTCTTCTGGGTCTCCCATGCGGGTGCAGGGTCCCAAAGCTTTGGGCCGTTCTGGACTGCTTTCCCGGGCCACAAGCAGGGAGCTGGAAGGGAAGCGGGGCTGCTGGGATAGAACTGGTGCCCATGTGGGATCCTGGGCGTGCAAGGCGAGGACCTTAACCAGTTGCGCCACTGCGCCAGGCCCCATTAATAACTTTTTTCAGTATTATTTTATGACAGTTTAATAGGCACTGGGGTCTCCGTTTCCTCTCTCAAAGTTCCTCCCCCTCTGCTTTGTCCTGCCCTCCAGTCTCACAATGGGTACCTTTCGTGAATTCTTAGAAGTCCATCATGCTGCCACTGATAAGTCTCCCAAAAAAGTCGGTCATCGGGTATTTCGCTGTGAGTCCATCCTTATACAGTAGTAACTTCCAAATCAAAAGGCACATAGATGCTTTCAGAGAACAATGCTAAGGGCAAAAATGGGTTATTGTTAAAGTTAGTATTACAGACAGATGATTTCTCTAAGTATTTATATCAGTTATCTGTGAATTAAGAGTCTCACACAGTCTACCTGTCCTTATGCTAGAAAAGAGCCAGATATTCATTTATTATTAATAGGCTGCGGTAACATTAGCTGTTCTTAGAGTTCCTGAAAGTATGGTTATTCTATCTATGTCTTAAGGGAAACAATTGATATTTACTGCCTCACAGGCTCAGAGGGGATACAGGAACGGGTGGAAGGGGAGGGGGGAGCAAGAGCCAGTTATGAGAACAAGATGTATTGCCATGTTTGCGGCAAAGGCATATTGAGCACAATGGGTCTCAGAAGATAGCATATAAATCAGGATCTTCTGACATAATAATACAGGAGAGGTCTTTTAATGGAACTGGCTTCATAGTCGTGGTGAGCCATAAAAAGCCTTTTTGAAAAACTGCAACAATAATTAGACATCTGCCAAGATTTCAGTGTTGACGTGTGCTGGAAGACTCAGAACTTTCCAAAAATCTGTTTTTTTTTTTTTTTTAAGATTTCTCAAGTAATTACTATTTTTTCTTTTAATTAGCGAATTCTGTGTGAACCTTTACAATAAAGGATAAGGGCACTTTGAGAAGAGAGTGGTGACACAGTTTCCATCTGTAATTTCTGTTAAATTAAAGAAACCAGGAGAGATTTCAAATCTATTGTAATTTTAAAGCAGCTAACTGACTCTAAGCACTTCTAACACCTTCTGTAAAATGTTGCTGTGTGAATGGGAACTTGAATTTCTCAGAAATAATGACTAAGAAATCAGCAGCTGAGAGGAGAAGCATATTTGTTTTATTTAATACAATATAGATAATTTTATGTTAAATGCATTAGGAATTGTGAGTGAAGTGTAAAAATATTTTTGCCCTCTCATCAGCAGATTTGCTTCATTCATTGCTTTTAAGAAAAATGAAAGAGCCACACCTTTCTGAACCATATTATAGGAATTCTCTCATGAACTGGAATCCTGTGAAGGATATTTTGTTCTCTGCCCACCCATGAGCAATTCCTACTTTATTTCAGCAGCATGTTTTGATTTGTTCTTGTGTGTATTTACAATATGTTTAAAGATACAGAAAGACATGTTTCATGATAGTTAAAAAACACTGTTTGAATTTAAAAACCAAAATGCTGGAGAAGTATGTAAATCTAGTGTGGGTTACAAATGTGTGCTGAAATACTTCTTGTGCACAGTATAGCTTCTAGGTTCATATCCTCTGTTATACTTTCAGTCTAAAAGGTATCTGGACCAACTGATCTTCTCAGAATGAGATCTAGGCAGCTCATTAACACAAGTGAATGGGGACGGTGATGGAAAACGGGAAGGTCCAAATGCTGTTGAAGGTGTACAGTCTCTGGCTCCATTTGTTTCCAAGGCATTGGTGAATCTCTACTAACTTACGGGTTACCTCTATTTTCACTGTTTGCCAAAAAACCATCAATGTAGATTTCACCTCAAGAACTTCAGGTTTATATGTAAGATACGGAGTCCATAACCTCTGTCCCTATCAAACTAAAAAAAAAAAAATCCCTGAGATGTATGAATCTCTATTAGCTTGTCTTTCTTCAAGGAGTAACCTTAGCAGTTTATATTTAATATTACAGATCTGTTCTCACTGAGAATTGATACATTGACAACATCAGGAAGAAAATATTATTAAATTTATGACTAGTCATGATTATTCATTAGTCATGTTGCTTTGCTGCTGAATATCAATTTTCTGAGGGTTGTGAGACAGTCTGATATTCGTAAAATAAGCAATATTGTTACATTACACATATGTAATTTGTATTACACAACACACCATTTCATTCAAGGATCAGAGATAAACAGAAGAGAAGGTCCATTTGAAATTCAGTCTCAGTGGGTCGTCATATGAGCCCATTAGAGTGATCATTTCCATCTTTCTTGATGTACAAGATTTGAGATTTAAGAGACTGAAAGATCAATCTTGCATCTGTTGGCTCATTCACCAAAAGGCTACAATATCCACTACACCAAGCTAAAGCCAGGAGCAGGGCAGCCCTCCTGGGCATCCTACCAGGATGGCAGGGCCTAAGTACTTAGGTCATCTTCATTATCTGGTTGGAAGCGGAGCAGCCAGTATTTGAACAGTACTCATGGGATTGTGGCTGCCCGTGTGGTGGGTTAAGTTGCCATGCCACAAAGCCAGCCCCAAATCTCTTGTTCTTTGTTAACAATTTCAAATGTACATACGTGTGTATGTGTGCATGTATATTTCTTTGTTTGTAATAATACATTTAAACATTTCAAATACACGATACAAATTTAGCAGAAATAAAAACATTTTAAAATATTTCTGCTTCATGGTCAAGTACCAGAAGTTAAAATTTTGAGACATCAGAACAAAAACCATACTAGTAAGGAAATTGGGAAGTTGATAAATAATAGTTTACGTCATTTCCATTTTTATGTATATCAACATATGATTGTTTAAGAGAATTATATATAGCAACTATTCTGGGTAATCCAGAAAAATAAATATCCCAAGGAATTCCAGAATTTCCAGATTTTGTTTAATTCAAAGTTAGCTTTCTCTGTTTATTAAATTTGGTAGAAAAAACTTTTATCAGGAAGAAACAGCATTTGTAGTATTAACCACAGATGGCTTTATGTTTGTGAACAACTGTATTTTTTAAAATACTGTATTCCATTAGGAATACTGTATGTTTTCTTTATAGGCTTGTTAAATGTAATTAAAGAAAGCTATATTCAAATAATTTTGAAAACATAGCAACCCCAGAAGTATGTTTTTTTTGTTATGTTCTTTTCAACCAAACATAGTACATTTTTTACCAATATACTTTATTTTACATCTGGGCAAAGGCTTTTGAATGGTATTGATTAGTTGTTTTCTACCTATAGCTTGATCCAAATAAATTGAGTTAAACAAATAAATATTATTTTTGGTTCTCATGTTTAAGGAATGCAGTAGTAGTTAATGGCCAAGATATTCACAATATCCAGAGTTTTTAAATTGGTTTTGAAAATTAATAACAGGTTGTACATTTCCAAATTTTCTTCTACATGCACACGTTTAAAATGTGCTTTATTTATGTTTTGTAATTTTGTTTCTGTTGTGGTCACACTGATCGTGACTTCTCATTGTCTGCAAAAGGGGTACTCTTTTAATGGATCAGAGGAAATACTTCCCTCAACTATGCTAATGTAACACATTACGACAGGACTTTTCTTCTTTGTGAAATAGGCTTTATGCTCTACTTAGGGCTTTTATCCTTGTCTTAACTGAATAATGGATTAAAAAATAGAGTGGCCTGTCTTTTCTCTTTGCCCCATTCCTAATCTTCATGGCAGAAAATGATCTACTTAGCTCAGTAGCCACAAATTTGTTTAACTTTTCAAAAGGTTAATATAACATGTATTCCTTGATTGCCAAATGACAGCAAATTTAAGTATTCCGCTGAGATTATTATAATGCATTTAATGAACTTATCCCAAGTGCTACTTGTAATTGATGCCAGTGAAGATGAAGACATTCTTGTGTTAGTTGCATTGGTTTTTCATCACTTTGACTTGCAGCTGACTTCTTCACTCATTTTCAGACATTGGCACACTTAGTTCTTCGAGTCACTCTGTATCGCTCTACCAAGTGCCTGCTCTACGATGGGCATATGTACAAACGGATAGCAAAAGAATCATTATCTTTTTGTTCACTTCAAAGAACATCTGGTAAAAGTATGCTGCTATCAGCATACAGTAACTTATGGATGAGGGAGAGCTTTAAATGCATAGAATTATTATTAATAGTTGGGAGTCATTTTCAGTTAATTTCAACTAAGAATGACTGATGGATTTATGATTATTTACTTGAGATTTAGTACTGTCTGATTCTACTTTTTACAAAAACGTATGAAAAATGTTCACATTTCCATCTAGTAAATTTTCCTTTTAATATCTTTTGGAAAATAAGCTTATTGTACATAACAGTATTTAAGTTGTACAATATGATGCTTTATATGTGTAATTAAATAGTTGCTGTGGTGGCAAGAGAATGTATCTACCATGTCACATAGTTATCCATTTGTCTGCTGGGGAAGAATCTCTACAATGTAATAACCTAATTGAAATCTTAAATTGCATATAGTATTACTAACTATAGTCCTTATGTTGCACACTAATCATTTGACTTATTAATTTTGCATCTTTGCTACTAATATCCTGTGGTATATATAATTATATTTCTGCCCCCAACTTTAAAGCTGTCGTTTCATTCCCAGCTCCCTATATTTGACTTTGAGGACCTGTGTTTTCATTTCATCTTTAGTTACATATTATTATGGTGACTCTGAAAAAGTATTTAGACTGTGGCACAAGTTTTTATGTCCTTGGTCCTTCTAGCCTTTCTTTGTAGAATGGACAAAAGATTTAAATGAGAAATTATATGCAAATTATTTTGAAGTCTAATTAGGATATAAATATCAGTGCTTTTACCAATTTTGCTTTAATCTATTTGATTCTCTCAACATTCTATCAAATAGTCAAGGTATACTTATTTTTTTTAAAGAGTTATTTTATTTTTATTGAAAAGTCAGATATACAGAGAGGAGGAGAGACAGAGAGGAAGATCCTCTGTGCGATGGTTCACTCCCCAAGTGACTGCAACGGCTGGTGCTGAGTCAATCAAAAGCCAGGAGCCAGGAGCCTCTTCCTGGTCTCCCACGCGGGTGCAGGGTCCCAAAGCTTTGGACCATCTCAACTGCTTTCCCAGGCCACAAGCAGGGAGCTGGATGGGAAGTGGGGCTTCCGGGACTAGGACCAGCGGCCATATGGTATCCTAGGCATGCAAGGCGAGGATTTTAACCACTATGCTATCGCGTCAGGCCCAAGGTATACTTACTTTTAAGAAATAATTAACACCCTCAGTAGTTTAGTTCTTGATAGTACATAATGATTAAATTTAGCAAGGACCACTGATTTTCAGACATTCATAAACTAGTGCCAAAGTAGACAATATATTTTTAAATGAATATTGTGTAGTTAAAGCCGTGAATGAAATAGGCAGATTCACATTGAAATAAATCATTGGTATTTAGTCCATAGGTTAAATCCACATAATTTAATCCAGCAAATAAATAGGTAAAATCCACAGTTACAATATAAAATTAAAACAGGCAATAATTTCTACTTAATAAATAAAAAAATTAATTACACATTTATTGAGCATAAAAATCAGATGATGTGTTTTGACTGTTTAAGATAAGAATGCAGGAGCTGATGGGCATAGCCTAGCAGCTAAAATCCTTACCTTGCACGCACCAGGATTCCATATGGGTGCAGGTTCTAATCCCAGCAGCCCTACTTCCCATCCAGCTCCCTGCTTGTGGCCTGGGAAAGCCGTTGAAGATGGCCCAAAGTCTTGGGACCCTGCACCCGTGTGGGGGACTGGGAAGAAGCTCCTGACTGCTGGCTTTGGATTGGATCAGCTTGGGTTGTTGTGGCCACATGGGGAGTGAATCATCAGATGGAAGATGTTTGTGTGTCTCCTCCTCTCTGTATATCTGACTTTCCAATAAAAATAAATAAATATTAAAAAAGATAAAAATACAGAAAATTCTGAAGCATAGACATGACTTGAGAATTGATGTACGGATAGGGTAGGGATCAGTTACATGAAGAACTGGTCTGAGAACAGTTCAGTAAAGAAGAGGATTTCTGAAGAGCAGGCACAGCAAGACTGCCCAGGGAGGGGCTGGTGAAGTTTTATAGCAGGCTAATCTTTCACACATGGCATTTGCATCCTGTATAGGTGCTGGTTTTTGTCCTGGCTGCTCCACATCTCATCCATGTCTCTGCTTACAGCCTGGGAAAGCAGCAGAGAACGGTTCAAGTCTTTGAGCTCCTGTACCCCTCTAGATGGCCAGGAAGAATCTCATGATTTCCAGCTTAGAATGAGCTCAACTAGGGCCATTGTGACCATTTAGGAATGAACCAATAGTTAGCAGACCACTCTCTGTCTCTGTCTCTCCTGCATTCTCTGTAAAAATCTGCCTTTCAGATAAAACACACTCATACGCGTTTAGTAAAATGAAATAAAACGATGCCATAGAACTGCATGCAGTGAGCTGGGCAGAGAGCAGAAGGCAATCGTGGTGCACTGCAGCATTCACACAGCTGTGGACACTGTTGCAGCCCAGCTCCTAGGGCTTCAGCATCCCTGCTATGCATTTTCTCAACGGCTTCTAATTCTTCCATAATGTTGCACTTAATTGTAATTGCTTAATTATCGGTTACTCTCATTAGACTCTAAGTAGGAAAGAAGCCAGGAATTCTTTTTTTTTTCTTTCTCATTTATTGTATCCCCAGCACCCAGAATAACTTCGCTAATTATGGATATAAAAATTATGTGATGAAATGGAAAAGCTATTCAACTACTAAATGCAGTGTTGTTAAGACCAGCTGTTGAGAGGCTCCCAAGTCAGCATTCTTTTCACTGTTCCCTAAACAACTGTCTTAGTTCATTCATGCTGCTATAACATGACCGCATCATTTCCAAACAACAAAAACTATTCTGACCAATGACACTGTCTAGGTGTCCTCACAGGGTGGAAGACGTGGAAGGCAGTGACCCAATGCTTTTGCCTGACTTCTTCTTCTGTATCATATAAAAACACAGTAAAAAGGCATTAGGCCTCAACAGATACTGTATTTCACAATAACTTAATCTTGAGCTTTTCATACATCAGAAGTATAAAACATGAGTTTCTATTCATTATTCATGAATTATCCCTTCTGTTGTACTTTTTAATAAGATCAGAATTGGACAAAGACACTATGTTCATTTAGAAAAAAAAAAAATTTCTGTCTTAAAACCCCAAATATTGAACATAGACTAGTCAGAATGAGCAGTTTTTGTTTTTGAGGCACTTAAAAGTAAATGTTTTTTCCAATTGGACTACCATTTGTGGAACACGTTAGTGTGAACAAAGAATTCCTAAAGTTCATGCCCATTAACATTTGTTATTAAAAGCCAATAATTTTATTAACATTAATTGTATGAATTATATACAGTATTGTTCACAGCTTCCCTTATGGACATTTATACTAATTTCGATTTGTATTTTAAAATAAAACTATATTTACTTATTGAGAGAGAGAGAGAAAGGAGGGTAAGAGAAACAGGCAGAAAGAGGGAGAGCCTCCATTCATTTCTTATTCACTAAATGCTTGCTGTGACTCCCCAGCTGGAGCGCACTTAAGCCAGAAGAGGGAACTCAGTCTGTCTTCCACATTGATGTTAGCAACTTGTCTACTTGAACCATGACTAGTTCCTCCCAGAGTTTACATTGGCAGGAAACTGGAGTCAAGAGCCAAAGATGTGTATCAAACAAGCATTCCAACACAGGGTGTGGGCATTTCATGGTTATTGGAATGGTGAGATCAGATATCTGTCCCTACATTCATTTTCTTTTTTTTTTTAAGATTTATTTATTTTTATTGCAAAGACATATATAGAGAGGAGGAGGAGAGAGAGAGGAAGATCTTCCATCTGATGATTCACTCACCAAGCGACCACAACGGCTGGCCAGTGTTGATCTAATCCAAAGCCAGGAGCCAGGAGCTCTTCTGGGTCTCCCACGTAGGTGCAGGGTCCCAAGACTTTGGGCCGTCCTCGACTGCTTTCCCAGGCCACAAGCAGGGAGCTGGATGGGAAGTGGAGCTGCCAGGATTAGAACCGGTGCCCAAATGGGACCCTGGCGAATTCAAGGCAAGGACTTTAGTCGCTAGCCCACCACTCTGTGCCCTGCATTCATTTTTAAAACCAGGAAATGAAGAGCAGAGTATTTGACTCAAGTGTAATCATAAGGTTTAAAGTCATATACATGAATTTCTAAAGTTTTGTGACTTTAAGTTAAATTTTTCATTTTATTTTCACTGAGTAAGCTATTTGTTATTGTCTTAATAAATGTGCCGCCACTGAGTCACCAAAAAGTCCTATGTTTTGAATATTATTATAATATTGCAACTATATAAATGTTGAACTATTCCTTTATATTTCTTACTGGTTTCCTATTTAATTTTACTGCGATACAAGCAGCAAGATGCCTCAGTCTATACAGAAGGATTTTAGCTGCGAATGCAAACAATCATGTTAGAGTAAATGACATCAAGTCCTCATTAATGAAAATGGAAGATAATCAGATTTAAAGCACATGTGGATGCAGATGAAGAGAATAGCTGACTTCTTTAATTCTTCAAACAAGTAAGAAATGGTGCTGATATTTTGAAGGAGAGGCAAAAAATAATGCACTATTAATTAGTTTTGTATTCTAGTTATCAGGCTGTCAGTTTAACATTAATCATTTAACAACACACTACAAAGTTATTTACATATACTATAAAATTAGCTATGTAATGCAATTTATTATTTTCAGCGGCACTCTATCCTGTCTTGTGCATGCTCATGGTATCAGATCTCAGTAAGATAGAAAAATAAAATCGGTTGTCAGAAGCTCACAAACAAGATTATTTCTGTTATTAATTTCACTTCATTTGGAATGCAGATGAGACAAAGACTGAGACAGGGGCAAATGAAGAGAGATCTTCCATCCACCATTTGATTCCCTACATGCTGGCAATAACTAGGGCTAGGTCACCCTAAAGACAGGAAGCCGTAACTCAGGGTAGGCCTTCCACCTCCTTGGCTTGCATCTTTACCTGTGCATCCCAGAGTATTCCATTAGCAACAAAAACCCCCAAAAAACAAAACCAAAAACTGCCTTAGAAGTGGAACTGGGACTTAACGTGTCATTCCAGTAAGGGATGGTATAATCCTGGATGCATCAGATGCTTTCCCGTCACTGTTCCCACAAGTCCACCACACACTGGTTCCTTTTATTTACTTAATTATTTATTCAACTTTTCAACTGATTAGGTGAGGCGAAGGTTTTCTGGATTTTTGCTATTTTATATTTTATTTTTTATTTTTCACGATACGGTGCCATAGGCACAGGGATTCCCTCTTCCACCCTCCTCCACAATCTGCTCCCCACTCCCCAGTGTTTCACCCTTGGGTTCTTAATATTGTGTTAAATCCCAATTATTTAAATTTAAATGCCTCCACTCCCTTATTAGTAGATATTTCTTGACTATATAGTTAATTTGAAGAAGGAAAATGGATTTTTAACATTTCTTAATACTTGAAAAGCACAAACATAGAATTATGAACTATATAATATGATTGATATGACACTCTGAATAAGTTTCAGAAGCTAAAATGAGTGTCTGGTGCTGTGACATAGCAGATAAGGGCCCACCTGCAATGCTGACATCCCATACGGATGCTGCTTTGAGTACCAGCTGCTGCATTTACCAACCAGTTCCTGATAATCTTCCTGGTATTAGGAATGGGAAAGCAGCTGAGGACAGCCCAAGTGCTTTCGCCCCTGAACCTACGTGGGAGACTCAGAGGAAACTCCTGCCTTCTGGGTGGTCCAGCCTACCTTCAGCTCTGCTGGCTATCTGTAGAGTGAACCGACAGAGAGAAGATTCTCTTTTCTATCTCCTTCCCTTTTCCCTCTGTAATTCTTCCTTTATGGTATAGAAATAAATCTTTTTAAAAAAAGAGACTAAATTAGAGTATATGCAAGGAGCTAAAACTAACAATAAGTGAGAAACTTTTTAATGAACTCTTTCATTTTCATTGCTACCTTTCTTGGTCATGAGATTTATCAAGGGAATCATTAGAAAGAAAATAACCAATTTAATTATTATAGTTTTCAGAAAAGTATCTTTTTTAGAGTTGTAGCATTATGTATGCAATTCAAAGCAATTCAAAAGTATTGGAATTATGTGGCATGCTGAAATTGCTAATTGTAGGTATTATTATACAATAAAAAGTTTTCCAGAAACTTCTGCTAAAAATGCTTTCAAATGAAACCTGTGACTCACAAGTAATGAAGAAAGATGAAAGATGAATGTTTTAACCATCTTGCACTTGAGACAGAGAGATTATACAGTAAACATCAAAGAATCTGAGACTCACTTAAGAGGAATTTTCCAGTTCATATTGCTGATTGTACTTCAACAGACAGGCACTAAGTGTTTCTTGTAATTTAAATCATAGTCACAACTTATAACCTATCTTCTGGATGATTTTGTTTAAAGTTAGCTACAAGAAAGAAAGAAAAAAGAGGAAAGAGTGGAGGATTTTTTTAGCACATCAAGAAAAGTTTGCACAATGAAAGTTAGCAAGAAAAGTGAACTTTAACTTTCAACTAAGTGCCCATATGTTCTGATTTTTCTGTTATACATTCCACATATTCTAAATGATATATTCTGCATTTAATGACCTCATTTATTTCTTCTCATTTTATCCAGGAAAATTAGACCTAATAAAGAGAGTTATTTCTAGAACTGAGAAGCCTATGTTCCTGTTATCAAGCTTAAAGATTCAGCTTTCTTAATGAAGTTACGTTTCTAGGCTTACCAACTTTATCTGCTGTTTTATTTCATCTCTCTTGTCCCTGTGTCTCTGTTTTACTGAAACCAAAGAGAGTGCTTTCAGAATTATTGGTCCTATAAAGTTCTGTAATGACTATATATATACCCATCCCATTGACAGGGTAGCTGGTGTGTTGGGCTAGAATAGACCATGATGTTATGGCAATGGCTTGATAATGGCTCTCTGATATGTAGTATCTTCCAGTTTCTGTGTTACAGATACTCCTACTAGGGCTACTTTTATCCATTATTTATTGCAGATTTGCCAAAAAAAAAGACCCAGTAATTCTTTACTAGAGTATTTTCCTTCTATGAGTAAAACAAATGAACTCAAGACCACAGAAAGTGAGGAAATTTGCTTAAGGACCTAGGGAGTGATCAGATACACATCATTATCTTTATTTCTAAGCTAATTTAAGTTTGTAGATTTTAATTTTTACTACTTATAAAATAACAATGGGCCCAGTGCCTGCAAAACTTTCACAAACTTTCCTCAATAACTCACTAGAGAGATGAGGTGTAGTGAAGTTGTCATCCAAGAGGCTGATGCCTCAACCTGTCAGAGAGTACCGAGAGCTTGGGTCATGATCTCACAGCAATAGAGAAATGGAGGAAAGATGGGCAAAGGGTGCACAAGATGGGATAAAGGTCTGGGAAGAGAGTTCTCATTGATAGAATGTAACACAGAAGAGAAAGTGGACTAAATCAAATGCGAAGAAGAGATCTGGAATTAGCAACAAAGATAAAAAGTATTGGGCCTGAGTAAAAGTGCTGCTAGATTTCCAAAAGAGTTTTGGTAGAATGACACATAGACATGAAGGTCACAACCAAAGAAACTCATCAAAGCTAAATGCTTTGACCATACAGAGTCAAATCTGTGAGAGGGAAGTTAATGAGTATAGGCTAGTCCCTCAGAAGAAGGCCAAATTTCAATTTTAGAAAGGATGCTGCTTATTTCAAGTAAAATGAAGTAACTAGTGTATGAAGCAAGACTGAAGTTACCAGGCTGGACCATTTGCTATGGACTAAGTCAAAGTTTTTTTGACATTTCAGTAGATAAAATTAGTGCTAAGTGAGCTCTTTCCAATATGATTTAGAACCAGTTTTTTTTTTTTTCATTTTTTTTCTTCGTCTTTGACAATCTTTACATACTTAATTAAGGCACAAAGGTTCAAGGGCTGCAGGAAAGTAGGTAAGGCTATTATTTTTATAAATTTTTCCCTGTATCTGGGGTAAAGGGGCAGATAAATGGAGAGGCCCAACCCAATCTCCCACCCATTCCAGGTCCCCAATGTGGGGCATGCTCCAAGGGCCTTGCTCAAGTGGTTTTGAAAGTTCAACAGGTATGAATTGCTGCCAGTTTCGCCGCTCCAAAAATGTAGTAACTGTTGGAACTTTTGCTAAACAAGATTCATTCCTAAACAGTAGGAAAACTTGTCCAGTGAGCACAGTATTCACCCCTTCTTCTTTACTCTTCAAACTTTGTAATATTTCCTAACCTGACTAGGTCAAAGTAGTCTCACTTAAATTTACCGGTTGTTAATTTATAATCTGTTCAGCATTACCCTTTTTTTAAAACAGTCCTTATGTTTTTATTTTACAGCATAAAAGGGTTTTAAACCAAATCCACACTGCAAATCCATTTATTAATTTGATTTCAAAAACAAATGGCAATTTCATTACAGCCCTGTAGCCAAGCGCCTGTGAAGGCTTCAGGTGCTGTGAGGTCATCTGTGTTCTTTCAGACGGAAGCTCTACCTCATCTATGAGCAAGAAAGTAACTGGAGGCTTGTTGTAAAAATATAGGTCAAACAAGCTCAGTGGTGTAAATTGCATTCCTTTGAAGTCTGCATCTATGTTTTAATACATTTGGAAAAGTAATTTTTTTCTCAAAATTCTTTCCTTTATACATTTTTTTAAAAGGAAAAGTGTGACATGGCTTTAGAGAATAGAAGTGTACATAGTAAATGTCTTAGTCCACTTGGTGCTGCTATAAGGGAACACATAAGGCTGATAATTTATAAAGAGTAGAAATTTATTCTATTGTGATTTTGGGAGCTAGGAAATCCAAAACACAGGATCAGCTACCAGAGAAAGGTCTTTTTGCTGCATCATCCCATGGCAGAAAGGAATTAGTATTTCAAAAGTAAGGGTTGGAACTCATAGCCTCAATTCCTTTTTTCAATCGGCAATTCATTCATTCATGAGGCTAGCATATTGATACATAATCACGTCCTGTTAGTTCCCACCTCTGAGTACCTTTGCAATACAGATTAAGTTTCCAACACATGCTTTGTAGAGGACACATCCAAGCCACTGCTTTTGAATAAAACAAAGGAGCAATAAAATTTAACATTCCATTTACGTATTAAAGACATAACTCTCTGTTGGTACCACTGAATAATCAATATCCAAATGATTTTATCATTTTCTCTCACTAGGAATTGAGTCAGTGGCTTAGAACAAAGGACTATATACTGTGTATATAAAGACGTATCAATAATGTTTGGAACTTCTCAGTTATTTGACTATTATTATTAATACATTGGAGATGGTTATATTTGTATGGACAAATATAACATGTTATTGGCCATTTTGCCTTAAAATAAGGCTACCTGTATACTGTTGTTGCTTAATTGAATTGCGATTCTAATGATCCAGCAATGACTTAGAGTTAGAATGTGAAGCACATAAACAAATCCCCAGTGTGGCTTACTTTCTTTTCTCCACATAGCTAGATTATCTTCAATCCCGGCTGACCTTCTTAACACTTCTCAGACTGAGAAGTAGCATCTATGGTGTTTATTTTATTTGAACTGAGAGTGCTTCTGGCTATAATAGAAGTGACGCTGTGTGGCTTCCAGAGCTAGGTACAAAAGCAAAGCCTGATGAGCTCAGGTCACTCACTCATGGCATACGGCTGCTATTCTGTGAAGAAGCACATTGAGAAAAATATTTAGCTGTTGAAAGGGCTGTCTCCAATGGACAAGGCAGGGAGACTCAGAAGGCAAAGTCAGGAGTGTAGAGAAGTGAGCCAAGAAACATGGGGAACAGTTGTTAGACAGTAAGAGTTTATTTTAATCAAGGAACTCACTGGATTTCAAAATGGTGGTGGGACAATGCTTTCATGTATTTCCTGCTGTCATCCTTTAAAAAGGAATGACAGTGTGTTATAGCATTGTTGCTATGCTCACACTTCCATTGTGCGCTGGGTATATGTAAGGCAAACAACTTTAGTTCACACCTTTTTAAACTGAGAAAAAAGTAGCACTAAATAAGATATATGCAAGCAATATGTTTGGAAGAGACCATCTGCAGCAGATCCAATTTGGATAATAAGATGCTTACCTTTACACTGATTGTATAATTAGACTAAATTTGTTCATTGAAGTAAGCGTATTTTACCCATACATGTTTTGTAATTGTTGCCTTCAGAGGACATACCATGGAAAGCTGTATTTTACTATGATCTTTGTTTTCTTTTTAAGACTTATTTTAATTTGCAAATCAGATTTTACAGAGATAGGCCTGATAGAGTTCTTTCTTCCTTCTGCTGGTTCAGAAGTGATCCTCAAATGGCCACAATGGTAAGAGCTGAACTGTTGTAAAACCAGCAGTCACCAGCTTCTGTGTCTCCCATGTGGGTGCAGAGGCCCCAGGACTTGGGCCATCCTCTGTTGCTTTCTCAGATCATAAGTAAAGAAACCAAGATATGAACCAGTACCCATATGGAATACTTGTACCACAGTAGAGCATCAGCTATACCCACAACCCTGACCCAGGGAAACTGTATTTTGCAAAAAATAACTTGGAGCTGGCATTGGGGTTAAGCCTCGGCCTCTGATCCCATCATCATGTATGAACACAGTCTGAGTCACAGATGTTGCAGTTTTAAGGTAAGCTCCTCAATTTCACCTAGCACAGCCCTGATCATTGTAGACATTTGGGAAAAAAAACTAATAGATGGAAATTCTCTCACCACCTCTCATCTGTGTGTGTGTGTGTGTGTGTGTGTGTGTGTATGTATGTATGTATGTGTATAATTCTGCCATTCAAGCAAATAGGTAAATATTATAAAGCTCTTTATGGATCTTGTTTCTCATATATTCTCTTAAGATACCCTCAATACTCTTCCCATTGAGGGGTGGAGTATTATATAATATCTCCACCACGCATTTTGCTTATTGTATAAGTAATGCTGCAACACTTAGCATTGTATACAAAAATAGAGAGCTTAGAAATTTTAGGAACTTATCAATCCCTTTGATGTTCTTCCTTCATCCATCTGCATATTCTGGATTACTGTATGACTAATGACCAAACATTATTATCTAAATTATTTTCTTACTTTATTATAATGATCAATTGATTTATGGGTTATGGCCTATCACAAGTACATTCCATTGGGATGTATAAGGCATTTAACATAGCAAAGACACCACCCTGTACTGATTGCACTGTAAACCACAGCTCCTTATATGTACATGTCTGTATTCAAGTACGTAAATATGTTATGTAACTATGCAATACAGAGAAGACCCACTAAGGTATAGAAGACATATTAGAAATATTTGCATTGCGTTAGAAAAGGTGAGGAAGAGCTAGAAGTCATACATTCAATTTATGGATATGCTACTGTTATTTATCATAAAGAAACAACACTTTCCAAATTTCAATTTATTTTTAAAGACTTACTTGTTTTCATTTGAAAGGGAAATTTATAGAGAAAAAGAGAGAAAGAGAGTGGTCGTCTATCTACTGATTCACTCCCCGAATGGTTGCAGTGGCTGGCACTGAGCTGATATGAAGTCAGGTATGAGGAACTTCTTCTGGGCCACCTATGGGTGCCCCAGGACTTGAACCATCCTCCACTGCTTTCCCAGCCATAACTAGGCAGCTGGGTTGGAAGTGGAGCATCAGGGATATGAACCAGTACCCATATGAGATGCTGTGCAAGCAGGTGGAGGATTAGCCTGTTGAGTCACAGTGCCAGTCCCCATATTTTAATTTTCTTTGTAAATTTTCAAGATAGTGTCAGTTAATGTAAAATATTAGTAAAATACTAGCTTATGAAATCAAATGGGTTAATTTTCCTTTGCAAAAACTTGAAATTTTATTTTGAACATGCGTGGACATTATGTCAGAGCTGTTCGTATTCAGATTGCAAACCTTGGAAATTTATGAGTTCTTCACTCCTGAAAGTTCCATTTTTTTCTATGTCTGCTATATAAACCAACTACTTTATCTTTTTAATGGTTTATTTATTTTTATTGCAAAGTTAGATATACAGAGAGGAGGAGGGGAGAGAGGAATATCTTCCATCTGCTGGTTTACTCCCCAAGTGGCTGCCACAGCTAGCGCTGAGCTGATCTGAAGCCAGGAGCAAGGAGCTTCCTCCAGGTATCACAGACTGGTGCAGGGTCGTAAGGCTTTGAGCTGTCCTCAGCTGCTTTCCCAGGCCACAAGTGGGTAGCTAGATAGGAAGCGGGGCGGCTGGGATTAGAAACAGTGCCCATATGGGATCCTGGTGCAGGCAAGGCAATGACTTTAGTCACTAGGCTACCGTGCTGGGCCTACTTAATTTTTTATTGTGACAAAAATACTATAAGCACAAGAAATAATGGTTTATTAACAATCTAATTTGCAAATCCACTGTTGCTAACTACAGCTATAATTCTGTGCAGCACATTTCTAGATATTTTTCATTTTGTAAGGCTGAAACTTCGTCGT
The DNA here is from genome assembly GCF_017591425.1 of Ochotona curzoniae. Taxonomy (NCBI): domain Eukaryota; kingdom Metazoa; phylum Chordata; class Mammalia; order Lagomorpha; family Ochotonidae; genus Ochotona; species Ochotona curzoniae. The sequence continues at coordinate 18,624,455 of NW_024464920.1, read as the reverse complement.
CATTCTCCTTGCAAGGATAGTTAGGCAGGTATCTGGGTAGTACTGATAGATAGGAGGGTGATGTGCTAACATTGTTCTTTAGGTGAATTTTTTTGCTTTTGTTTTGGTGGGTAAGACTATTATTTCCACAATTTCTTCTTTCTCTGTATCTGGGGCAAAAGGGGAGATAAAGGGAATTTGAGATTTGTATGGAATGCTGCTTGGAAAAAAAAAAAGCAAGATATATCTCAACAATTGAATCAGTTTGTAAAAACAAGTTGTTTCCTCTGAGAACCTAAAATAGACCTCTTTCTGTGCATAACAAACTAACATTATGTATAGCAGGTTTGAGAGAGGCCAAGAGGAGCCGTGAACCCCATGGAATTGGGTTATTGCCCTTGCTTCTGTGAAAGAAATAGTTTCATAATGGAGCTGCACCTTGGATGAGCTGTATGAATTAAAGGTCACTTTCCATTTTTCAGTTTGTTCTGTGACATGACAGTATAAAAAACATAGATCAATTTTAAGGTGGAAAATAAAAATAAAGAATGACGAATGCCATTTTCTGAAGAAATATTCACATTGTATAAATTGGTTCCTGTGTTCCAAACAATATTCTTAATTTGTCATTGTCATTCAGTGTAGAATTGGAACTATCTCTTTCTATTGTAAGAATGCAACACATTGGTTATAGCTGCTTCGCATTTACTTGTTTTTCTCTGAGCTCTGTGCATTTCAAGGGGATTGTGGAATATGAAGCAAAGTATGGTTCTCTGGGACAAACCTGAAGTTATTAATTCAATTTTTGTTTAAAGATTTATTTATTTTCATTGGGAAAGTCAGATTTTACAGAGAAGAAGAAACAAAGATATTCCAATCGCTGATTCATGCCACAGATGACTGTCATGGCTGGACCCTCAAATCCTTCTGCAGGTCACATACATCATGCATGGGTATGGCTGGAAGGTATACTATAGATCCCATATACCATGTGTGGCTGGAAAGTATGCTGCACATCACATATACCATGTGTGGCTAGCAGGTAATGTGGGGCCTCACTGACTTTTCCTAGTTGCTTATCAAGAAAGTCCAAGCATAGCTGAACCAAGGACAGAGAAGGAAAATTAACAAGCAATCCATTGCTCTCACCTGCATGTCCAGTGATAAAGTCAGGTTGAAGTCTTGGTATGCCAAGACCATTGCCAGGGGCTCCCCAAGGGCACAGCATGCTGTGTCTGTGTCCTTATGACTTCTCACATAAGTCAAGCAGGCAGAGATCCAAGGATGTTCTCCCACACATGGGTTATATGCATATGAGAGTTCTTCAAAAAGGCCATGATGGGATCTATATTGTGCCACAGCAGCTTAAATTGCTACATGCAACAGGATGTCAGAGTGCTATTTTGAGTGCCTGTTGAGCTGCTTCAGATCCAGATTCCTAATAATGTGATTAGGAAGGCAATAAAAGATGGTTCAAGCACATGATCCCTTGACACCCACCAGGGTTTGGGATTGATTTCTTATTGCCCAACTTTAGTCTGGTCTATATTTGACTGTTGCAGTCATTAGAGAGGATGTGTGTGTGTGTGTGTGTGTGTGTGTGTGTGTGTGTTCCTCTATAACTTTGCCTTCCAAATACATAAGCAAATCTCTTAGAGAAATGCATGGAAAATGTGATAATGAGAAAACATTATGGATTTTGAAGTATTGAAAAAAATGTTTAATTGAGTCAGTGTGAAAAAGAGAGAAAGAGACATGCACACCAATTTATTTCACCAATTTACCCTCCAAGTGTCTACAGTGGTCAGATTGAAGCCAGGAATTAGAGCCCCATATGCATCACCAAATGCGTGACGAGAGGCCGATGATTTGGTCTATCCCCTGTTGACTTTCCAGGCAAGTTAGTAGGGAGTTAGATTCTTTATTATTATTAGGATTTGGTTCTCTTTATTGGAAAGATAAAGAGTGAAGGAAATTCAGAGAGAAAGATCCTATGTCCGCTGGTTGACTCCCCAAATGGCCTCAGAGGATGGAGCTGAGCTGGACTAAAGCTAGGAGCCAGGAGCCTCCTCCAGGTCTCCCACAGAGATGCAGAGTCCCAAATCTCTGGGCTGTCCTCAACTGCCCTCCCAAGCCACAGCAGGGAATTGGACAACAAGTGAACCAGCTAGGATATGCACTGGTGCTTAATTGGGATCCCCACACATGCAAGGGAAGAGTTGAACCACCAGGCTACTGTGTCGTCTCCCTGCCCCAACCACCTGTCCAAAGATTTATCCATTTTTATTGGAAATACAGAGTTACACAGAGAGACAGAGACAGAAAGGAAGATCTTTCACTGCTGGTTCACTTCCCAAATGGCCAAAATGGCCAGAGCTGGCCCAATATGAAGCCAGGAGTAAGTGCTTCTTCTGGGTCTTTCACATGAGTGCAGGGTCCCAAGGCTTTGAGCTAGCCTCAGCTGCTCTCCCAGACCATAAAAGCATGGAGCCAAAGGAAAAGTGGAGCAGTCAGGGTACAAATGGTTCCCATATGGGATCCTAGTGCTTGAAGGGGGAGGATTATACAATGGAGTCATTGCATCAGACATAGGGAGATGGATTCCAAGCAGAGCTACCAAGACTGATATGGGATGTGGTCGGATATGGGATGTCAGTGTTTGATGTGACAATTTAGCCTACAGCTCCACAGTGCCACAGCCCTAAAATAAACTACTTTGAATTCCAAATTTCTATGAACTGTTGTAGTACCCTGATTTATATTTTTCTTTCTTAATGTATTATTTATATACTTGTAAAGCAGAGTGAGCAAACAAGAAATAGAGATACAGCGAGCGAGAGAATGATTTTCCTTCTGCTGTCTAGATGGCTGCAGGGGCTGGATCTGGGCTGCTTTGAAGCCAGGAACTCCATTTGGGTCTCCCAGATGGGTGGTAGGGTTCCAGTCACTTGAGTCAGCCTCTTCCACTTTCCTAAACACATTGCCAGAGAGTTGGTTTGCAAATGGAGCAGCTGGGACTCAGCTGGAGCTCATGCGGGATGCTGGCATTACAGGCAGCAGTCTAACATGCTGTACCACAATTCTGGTGGTGAAATTCAATGCTTTTTCTAGAAAGAACTTGAAAATCTGTGGATTTTGGTTATTGTTGAGAGTACTGGAGGGGAAAGTGAGGAAGCTCCCAGAACCAATTTCCTGCAAAAGTAAGAGATACTGACAATGAATATCATACTGATCGTTTTTAATCTTATCTCTAGGAATGATCCTTGTTCAGATCTAGAAATTTAAAAATTTAGTGTTTGTTTCCAATTACATTGCGTTCTCTAATAGCTTCACTATGGCTAAAACAGAACTTATCATTATTTGTTTCAATCCTCCTACTGAACTTACTATCTTGAGGAATGACACTACCATCTGTGCCACTGCAGGTAAAACAAAACAAATTAAGATATCTTTATTTTTTTCTCCCTCTTGCCACCACATCTAAATTAAAAGTAAGCTTTTAGCTCTACTGTCAGAGCATATTTTCAACTGTACATACATCTCTCCCTCCTTTTTACCCAAGCCTTCTTATCTTTTAACTGTACTCATTTGAGTGCTAGAGCTGACTGCGCAGCAGGTGAGGGTTAACTGTAAACTTTTCAGGAAATCGATGAACTGGTAACTAATCATTGGTCAGTTAAAGTTGATGATAGTGGGAGGTTTTATACCACACAAATTGGCAAATGTCCAACTATGAGAGGTTATCTAAAAATTCATGGGAATGGTGTATTTTGAAAAAGTTCAGCATGGTTTTCAAAATTCTTTCTGCACCCAAATCAAAAACAAACAAACTCACTTAACTTCATTTTGCCAAGTACTTGTTGAAGGACTCATTATTTCCTACTATTACCCTAATATGTGGCTAAGCTTTCACCACACTGATTAAACTCCATTGCTAACTGTGCTTCCTGCTTTGGTTTGAACTCCCTCCTTTAATTCGTTGATCACCATCACAGGAGACTAGTAACGATTTTTAATGAGATTATGCCATTTTGCTGCTTGAAACTCTCCAATGGCTTCTCATGTGTCTCAGCTTGCCCCTGTGGTTTCCAGCTCATCCTAACTACCATTATTAATTCCAGTTTGTTCTTTTTCATTCCTTTCTTTGACCCAATGTTTTCCTTTCAAATGCCTGCATGATGACATCAGGACCACAGCCAAGGAAGCACCAGGCAAACACAACTGTTCACATGGACTCTAACAATTACATTAGGATCATTCTGAGTGGTTCTATTTCTCTCAGTTGAATTCTAACTGATGTAACTCAGAATAAAACCCAAAATGTTCAATAGCTTAAAGTGTATTTAAGCTGCCTGATCACCCACATTTGACCTTGAGCCAGTCCATTTCTGCCATCCTGTATTGTGGTCGCATTGTCTGTTCCTGAAACGTGTAAAGATTCTCAGCATTTTAGTGTTTTGGTATTAGCTGCTCCTCTCTCTGGGCTGGCTTCTCTTTGAACTCTCAATTCAAATGTCATCTTCCCAGATAAGGGTTTTCCAGACCATTTCTGTGGTGTTTAGTCTGAATTGAAGTCCATTGCAATTTTTGCAAATTTGAACATTCCTGTCATTTTTATTTCATACATTTGTTGATTATCTTTCCTCTCTCTGCAAAACCTAAATATCTCTGAAGCACAGAGCTTTGCAACCTAGTCAAAAGTCAATTAGTATTTGTTCAAGCCCTATTAGAAGATTCTCCAGTGTTTCTTACATTGTGTCCAAAGCAGAATAAAGGCACTTTTAGATGACCAGCATTTTTCTTGGGAGAGTGTAATTTTTCTTTTTAAAAATTGACTTAATGTCTGCCTGAGACAAAGCAGGGTAAAGAGGGAGGTAGAAGAGATGAGATGACCGAAAGGACAGATTGTGTTGTGTAGGGTAATGCATTCTCTGAGATTCCTACTTGATACAGTGTGAACTTGTTACAAATGACATGAGCTGAGTTAAGGAAGCTTAATTTTGTTTCCATGTTAACTTATAGACAAAACAACATTTTGAACTACTATTGCCTAGATGCAGAGGGAATGCTAGGAACCTCTCTTTGAGTATTAAAACTGGGAATATGAAGGGAAATGGAGATAACCTTCTTGTGGGTGTTGTCTTCTGTCCTAGAAGTCAGAAAGACGCATAGAGAAATATCAAGAGTTTTGTTGTTGGTATTTACTACTCAGTGAGTATGTGACTTTGACTATCAGATTCTTAAATTCTCTCTCTCTCTCTTTCAAAATTTATTTGCTTTTATTGGAATGCTGTATTTTTACAGAGAAGGAGAAACAGAAAGATCTATCCACTGTTTCATTCCGCAATGACCGCAATGGCTAGAGCTCTGCCAATTTGAGGTCAGTAGATTTTTCAGGTCAGCTGTGCTGGTAAAGGGTCGCGAGGCTTTGAGCCATCCTTCACTGCTTTCCTAGGTCACAAGCAAATAGCTGGATGAGAAGTAGAGCAGCTGGAGAATGAAGTGGCATCCATACGGGATGCCAATGCTTGCATTGAGTTATTCAGTTGAGCCCTTGTTCTTGCCCTTTATACTCTCTTAATATTAGTTTCTCATTTTTTACTTTAATGCTATGCTTTTACTGTCTCTTAACTTTATTATGGTGACTGCCTAAGTGAAAACATTTAAATCACTTAAAACTGTCCATCATATAATAGCCATTTATTTTAATATTAACTAAATGCGGATTACTGTGTATATCTAAAAACTGAAATCTGAAATTATGCATTGCATTTCTATATCCGTGTACTTAATTCAGTTCTTTTGCTATGATAGCCAGGAAATGCTTTCTAAGTTATGTCCTCTAATATACTTTACCAACATTGATAAATAATCATTATCTCATAGCTGGCAGTTGGATATGTCAGCAAAGCTTTTCCCACATATCCTGAGGATTTATTTTGTGCATTGATAAAATGTGGGTAAAGGGTTTTCACTCCAAAAATGTCTTCTGCTTTCCATACAATGACTCTTACAAAATTGTAATGTTTTGTTATAATTTTTACAAGATTGGCAATGTTTGTGTTTAAAGATTCAAAAGACATACACTGTTTATAGTGATCTGTCATTTTCTATCCTATTCTATTTGTCCATGTAATGATGCTTTTATTTTGATTAGGCAACCATGATCATGTTCTTTTTTTAAAAAATTATTTATATTTGTTGCAAAGTCAGATATACAGAGAGGAGGAGAGACACAGAGGAAGATCTTCCATCTGATGATTCACTCCCCAAGTGACCACAACAGCCAGTGGTGCGCCGTTCTGGAGCCAGGAGCCAGGAACTTCCTCCGGTCTCCCACGCGGGTGCGGAATCCCAAGACTCTGGGCCATTCTCGAATGCTTTCCTAGGCCTCAAGCAGGGAGCTGGGTCAGAAGTGGGACTTCTGGGATAAGAACAGGCACCCATTTGGGATCCTGGCACTGTCAAGGCGAGGACTTTAGCTGCTTTGCCATCGCGCCAGGCCCCATGATCATGTTTGTAAGAAAGCCTGTGCTGCACAAGATTATGTAGATAATGACAGTGACGACATTATGCTGATGGAAACAATGGCAGTGAGTGTAGAGGTACTTCTGGGAAAGAAGCAGAGGAAGTCCCAAGTGCTTGGGCCCTTGTGCACATGTGGGGGACCTGGAGTAGATCCCAGTGGTCGTTACCTTTTGGGGAGTGAAAGAGTAGATGGAAGGCATCTCTCTCTCTCTCTCTCTCACTCTGCATTTTGAATAAGTCAGGTAAAGCTTTAAACAAAATAAAGAAAACAAAGAAGCAACTGGAAACAAAACAAAACTAGAAAATTATCCACCATCAAAGACAACCACTTTCTGAAAATATTAAGAAAATCTTTGATAATCTTTCAAAGAAGGAACTAAAAACATGTGAGATTATCAGTTTGTTTTATTAAAAATTATGCATTATGCTTTGTTTCTAATAAATATATATTATCATATGTGAAATGAAAATATTGTAAAGACTAACTTTAAGCCACAAGTTAATTATAATGTATCACATTGATTTTTTCTGTGGAAGCAACTTTATATGTATATTGTGATGCGATAATTTCAACACGATATTTTTTACTTTTTATTATTTTTCAAAACAAAATAATTGAATATTTAAACTAATGATTTGGGTAGGATCTTGCCAATATTAATGGAGATATCCTTCAATGATCTCTGTACCTCTGTATGTATGTGTATTTAAATTTACTTTTAAAGATTGACTCATTTCTTAGAGTTACAGACACAGAAGAATGCAGAGAAAGATCTTCCATCACCTAGTTTACTCACTAAATTAAGGTCTTGACTTTTAATCTCCAAAGCAGATTGCCATCAAGTCCTAGAAAGTGCTCTGCACTGAGGGTCATGGCATGAAAATGCCTTTGTTTTTCATTTTTCTGTTCACTCTAGAGATTACCCTGTCTTCTGGATGTGACAAGATGGCACAAATTCCAGCATTTCCTGTGGGCTCATAGCTTTTTCCCACTACACACATGTGACACAGGATAGGTAAGCACTATTGTTTCATTAGAGGTTACTTCATCCAAACATAATGGCTATTAAGCAGATAAGGGATTGCCTGTGCACAATTGGACGTGACAGCTCCTCTCCTAAATTCCTAAGCAATTCCAGTGCTAGACGCAATGGCTCAGTGGCTAAATCCTTGCCTGGCTTGTGCAGGCATCCCCCATGTGCACTGCTCCTCTCACCCAGATCCCTGCTTGTGACCTGGAGAAAGCTGTAGAGGATGGCCCAAAGTCTTGGGGCCTGCATCCACATTGGGAGACCCTGAGGAAATTCCTGCCTTCTGGCTCTGGATCACCTCAGCTCAGTTCATGTCATTTCATCTACTTGGGGAGTGAACCAGCAGATGGAAGATCTTTCTGTATTTCCTTCTCTCTGTAGATCTGCCTTTCCAATTAAAATAAATTGATCTTTAAAAAGTGCATTTAGAATCTGATACCATCTTAATGGGCAATGCTTTGGGGCTTGACACCTGCCACACCTATATCCCAAATGGGTTCTGGTTAGTGTTTTGGCAACTTCCTATTCAGCTGCCAAAATAATTCCCTGGGAAAAAAGCACAGGATAATGGCTTAAGTCCTTGGGCTTCCGCCACCCCTGTAGGAAACCCGGAGAAGCTCGTTAATCCTGAACTCAGCCTGGTTCAGTCCTGGTTGTTGCCAGTCTGAGAAGTGAACCAGAAGATGAGAGATCTCTCTGCTGCTCTCTCCCTGTCTCTTTGTTAACTCTGATTTCCGTATAAGTAAATAAATCTTCAAAAAAAACACGACCTGATATTTGATATTTTGAGTTGTAACATATACAGACAACCGAGCATTTTGTCTTTTTGAAGGTGAAGTTAATGTGCTAAACAATTTAAAAAAACTATATGATTATTTTCTAAGGCTCCTACATTTAACCAATGTAGCAGTCTAAAATAATTAGGAAACAGACATGTAATTTACATAAAAGCTGCTAAGGCAGATGTTTTTGAAAGTGTGATTTATTTCCTGTAGAACAATGAGAAATTTAAATATGAGTTTTGGAGATTATAAATGCTTATACTCCTCTCTTGTGGCTGATCGTCATTTGCTGTGGATTGTCTTTTTCTTAATGTTCCTTTATTTTTTTCCTGGATGGTTTTGTATCTTTCACTGTGATGTCATTCTTTAGAATGGAAAGCTATAAACAAATGGGAACAGTCAGATTTTGATATGAGTAATACATTCTGTAGGGACTGAGAAATAATTCTTAGAGTAATATTAAATTAGGTAGGTTTAATTGTGTTTTATCAGTTTGAGTAACTAATATATGCCAGACACAGCACCAAGTCCTGAGGGAAAACAAGCATGAATGGTCTGGTGCTATTCTGAAGAAGCTAGATCTATAGGAGAGAAAAACTCTAGGGCTTTACTTCGGTATTATTTGATTTCTTTTAAAAATTTGCACAAATGCAACTCGATATTCTGAGCTATTTGGTAGTTTGGGATATTTTCATAGAAAAGACATTGGTGCATAAAGTTCATTCTCGATTATTCATCTACACAAATATATTTCTGTATTTCCAAACTATAGAACATGTTTGATAAATTTGATTATTAGTTCTGTGCACAACGGCAGCTTCTTTCTTTCTGATGCCTTGTCTTACCAAATTGATTGCCTTGTTTAATTGGGAATTTGAGTGTAATATTGGATTAAATTGACAGAAATCAGTATCTCGCCATTCCTAATTATAAGGGAAAGTTGGCAGTATTTTGCCATTGAGCAAAATTTTTCCTGTAGTTACTGCTTTTGGTAGGTATTATGCATCAATTTAAAAAACAATTTTTTCTCTTCCGAGCTTACAACAGCATAGATATTCCAAGCAAAAAAATCAGTGTGATGATGCACTTACAAAAGACTATGTTTTCATCAGATTGTGTTTGCCATATAAATTATTGAGAATGATCTAGTACTATATTTTTAATTGATTTGTAAATAAAATTTAGTAACTATGAGTTAAAACATTACTATGTTTAATTTTATATTGAACAAGTCATTAGATATCCTGGGAGAGCTGTCTTTAGGGGGATAATTATCAGAACTTTTGATTGCAAAAGCATGTTACAGTGTCTATAGTGCTGCATATAACAAACTTATAGGTCTTTAAATATGAATTGTACTCCTACAACCCTTACTGTATAGCAGAAATATTATTCTCCTGTGATATTCAGAGTTTACTAGGTACTCCAATCATCTTTTTTTGGGCATTTATTTGTATGAGAATCCAAAGTTGACCATGAAAGTATTTAAAAACCTAGTTCAGTGGAGTAAATGCTCTGTTCACAGGAGACGGCCAGATTTCCTAAGCCTCAACAGTCCCAATCCAGACTCCTGTGAGCAGGAAATATGCTTATTGCTATTGGGCTTAATTGATGCAATATAAAGCTGCAGTAATTTCATTTATTTCTTTTTTATTTATTTCATTGGAAAGGTAAATTTACAGAGAAAAGGAGGGACAAAACCATATTCTGATTTGCTCTCCAAATGACTTTAACAGCCGGAGCTGAGCCAAACTGAAGCCAGGAGCCATGAACTTGTTCCAGGTCTTTGATGGAAATTCAGGAATACAATGACCTGGGCCATCCTCCACTTCTTTCCCAGGCCCTAAGCTGGAAACTGGATGGGAAATGGATCAGCTGGGACACTAACCAGTAGGGATACCAGATCTGGCGCTTGCAGGTAGAGGAGTAGCTACTTGAGCCACCAGAACCCCTGCCACAATCTCATTTCTACCTCTTGATTTTAATTTCAATGCATCCTTTCTGTATTATCAATCCTATCAAAAATTGATGACTGATTCAAAGTAAATTATAATATGCAGTTAGAAAGTGAGTCATTAATAAGATTTTCAAGTTAATTTGTTTTGGTGTGTTAAGTGGTAAGCAAACTTCATGAATCTTTAAGACAAGAGCTTACTAATAAAGCTGTATCATTGAGTAGGCTTCAAAATCATGTGAGATATTTTGTAGGGTACCATGAAGAGGAGTAAATTCATCATTATTCCTGCAATTGATGCTTGTGAAATCATTATAAGCTGATTAAGCAAATCCATAGAATATCCAATAGCTATTCCAGTGGGAAAATCTCCTAGGTTTTCTGTGGTATTACCCGAATCTCCTTGTCTGGTGTGTATTTGCTTTGCAAAAATATCTAAGATATTTTCTGTTTATCAGATGCACTGTGATTTATCAGTTTAGTCATAAAGAAGATAATGGTCTCTGAGGACCTCACTGTGTTGAAACTCAGAGAAAATTGGTGTGGTGTTGCAGGCAGACATTGGAAATGACACTGTCTTTCTAGATGAGATATTAGACAAGTACAGCATTATTTACAGTAGTTCAAATTGCTTTCATTCAGGGACAGTTGGTCATGGCATAGAGCAAAGTTTTGGAATAGAAACTGTCATCTCATTGTTTGAAATCAAAGATCTCACTTTCCTCAACTAAATCTTTTGTCTGTCAGATCATACAATGTATCCTTTTGCTTCTCTAAAGCAATGTTGTTTTAAAGATATGATACAGAAGTGTCCTGAACCATTTAGGGTTTTATCTGGCAAAAGCAATGTATGATCACAACTTCCTAAGCTTTTAAGTTCTTTCTTATGGATTTTGTTGAAGAAGTTTTGAAAGTTAAATTACAAAATGTAGGCCACAGTTGAATTCACGTTCCATGCAGCCATTTCTGAACAGATGTTTGAAGTATATCCAACTGTTCTACTAACATGCTCAATCTAGTGTGGCAGAACAGGTATCTTTGTCTTACATGTGTATTTTAATTTGTCTTCAATAAAACTCTTGAATCCATTTCCACATGCTCTGTCCAAGATTCTGTTGAATAATGGTGAAATAATGCAATTCTTGTGGCTTGTAAGATGTAGGATCAAATTTAAGAATTGCAGGTTGTAGTTGACAGATATTAAATATATAAACAAATATTAAATAATCATATATGCAGATTAAAGAGTGATAATATATAACAGAGAATGAATGAGTAGTTTTGAAGCTTGTTACACAGGGATCTAGTGCAAGAACATCTTTGGCTAAAAGTGATCAATGGGAGTCTGAGAAGAAGATTGCCTATACAATGTTTTCTATAATTATTTGACAATGAGATTTTTTCCCCCTAATTTACAAACTCTAGTGAACAACCAAGTAAGGAAAAGAGAAGAGCTGTAAGTATAAAGAGACCAGTGCTTTAGGCTTCTTTGATCACCAAGTATCAATTTGATTTTTGGAAACGTCTTTTATTTTGTGTGTGTGTTATTATTTTGAGCTCTCAATGAAGGTGTGTGGGCTGTGTGAGCTTAGATACCTCCAACCACCTAAAATTACCTAGTTCGAATGTTTTTGTTTAAACTAGCCATAACATGGCTTTTCTTACTTTTTATTTATGGGGAATGTATTTAGGGAAATATTCTAATAAAAATAAGTAGTTATAGACAGAAAAATCTTATATTTTGCTAAGTTTTGTATTATGTTCATGGGCAGGAAAACTTTTCCACATTTCAGGAAAATTTGATGATAGAAACACTGAGGGCCAATGAAATCCTAAAGGCATCTCTTCTCAAGTCCTTACCAGTTTCCTATTTGACCTGATTTTGTTCTCATAAAATTTAGTCCATATGCTACAATGCTGTATCTAAAATCAGTAAATTGATTTTCAAGAATTGTTGGAAATTCTAATGCTCCTTGATTTCTCTTTTAAAAAGATAAGTTTTCTTTTCTTTAGATACCAAAAATTTTTTTGGTCAAAATTAAATCAATATACTGTATTTCCAGTCACTAAAGCCCTGAAGTTGTTCTGCGCAGTCGCCTACACGTTGTTGTATCTTCCTTGCTTGTTTCTCCCCATCACAGGTATTCCATTTCATAAACTCTTCAGAAAACTTGTTGTAAAAATGCTTCTCCAAATAATCTAGTAAGAGAATCTTCAACTTGTTAAGGAATTGAGAGACTATTCAGTGCAATAAACCCCTACTAAAGGCAGAAGCTGAAGTGAGCAATCGAGATTCCAAATCATGCTGCCAGTTAACGGGAATGTTAAAACTGCACTCTGGGCCCGGCGCGGTGGCGCAAGTGGTTAAAGGTCCTCGCCTTGCACGCCCGGGATCCCATATGGGCGCCGGTTCTGGTCCCGGCAGCCCCGCTTCCCTTCCAGCTCCCTGCCTGTGGCCTGGGAAGGCAGTCGAGGACGGCCCAAGGCTTTGGGACCCTGTACCCGCGTGGGAGACCCGGAAGAGGCTCCTGGCTTCGGATCGGCATAGTATCGGCCCGTTGCGCTCACTTGGGGAGTGAATCATCGGACGGAAGATCTTCCTCTCTGTCTCTCCTCTCTCTGTATATCAGCCTTTCCAATGAAAAAATAATAAAAATAAATCTTTAAAAAAAAAAAAACTGCACTCTGTAAGTCTCCTCAGGAGCTTTTATAAATATCGCCTGTTGAGGATAAATCATCACCTGGATAATAAAACACATTGTTTTTCTTTAAAACATTTTTCATTTTTTTAAGTCAAAAATATAAAGAGGAGGAAAGACAGAGAGGAAGATCTTCCATCCGTTGATTCACTCCATAAGCAGCCACAATGGCCAGAGCTACACCAACCTGAAACCAGGAGCCCTGAGCCTCTTCCGAGTCTGGCACATGGGGGCAGGGTCCCAAGGCTTTGGGCCATCTTCTACTTCCTTCCCAGGCCCAAGCAGGGTGCTGGATGGGATGCAGAGCTGCTGGGATTAGAACCAGTGCCTATATGGGATTCTGGCGCATGCAAGGTAATAATTGTAGCTGCTAGGCTATTACACCGGACCCTATTTTTCATGTTTCATTTAAAATTAGAGATTTTAAATCAGAAGATTTTCTCACTATTTAATTTACATGTATGTTTCAGAATAGAGGGCTATATTATTGTTTATGGTAGCTTTTAAATTTCTTACGTTAGATTACCTCATGTACACAAATTTTAAAGGTCAAATCCAGTTTGTATAGTACATTCTTTCTTGAACTTTGCTGCTGTTTAGATATTAACAGCGGTAGAAATAAGTTTGCTATCTTTGTTGAAATCCTTGATTCTTATTATCCATGTTGGTTTATATGTAGCAAGATCTGAGATAAATTAAAAATTATCACAGACCTCTAGAGTAATAGCACACTTCACTTCTGGTGAGAAGCAAAATTTGTATAATGAAACGGTATGTTAAGATGCAATGTTTGTTTCCCATTCCCTTTGTGTTTTTAAAACAGCTTTTTAAGGCCAAGAGTTATTCAGGAGGAAAGGAATAACTGACTGGTTTCATAAATTTAGGCAAAGGGAGCGACGGATGAACCATTTGCCCAGCAGTGGAGCAGGACCAGAAAGCGCCTTTTGTAAAGATTTTTCTTGCAGTCACCATGTGCTCCACTAATACTCATAATGTATTCTTTCCTGTACTGTTTTGTTTTTTTAATGAGCCAATAGGACCCTGGAGGCACACAGGGCTATTCGCTTGATCCACTCTTCCTAACAAACAAGCCATGTGATATAGAAACTAATATTTTAAGAGGAAAAGTTTCTGAATTTATTAGGAGTCAGGTTTGGATGGTCCGAGGAAAAGGTTCCTCTGGAGGTCTTTCTTTGAATGATCCATTCCCCGTCTAGTTAGAAGGGATGACAGTACAGGCCAAAGTTATTTCATATGTGTTAGAACCAAGAACAGGACATGCAGTTGTAGTTTCCACTTCTCTGTGCGATGGGGTTTGGCGCGCAAAAGAGTGTAGCAGTGAAGCACTTATTCCAGGGACGTCACTATTCCTTTACGACTGCTGCACAATTTTCTGAAATGTTTCCGTTAAAGAATCTCTGAAGAGTTTAATCCAAATACATTTTGTAGTGCAGCTTCCTTGGACCCTATACACCTCCAGTCAACAGCCTTAATGTTCAGACCCAGGGATATTCAGTTTTGAAAAGGCCTGCTGCTACATAACACGCTTCCTATAGTACAGGAACATCCAACTAAAGACTGTTTTGCTGCCAAGCTTAGATGAAGTGCTATTCCTAAGTCCTTCATCTCTGTAATAATGGCAAATTTCTTAGGTTTTTTTTTTTTCACCATTTTACATTTCCTTTCAGCATTATGATCATGTTGGCTTCAGGGCGAATTCATCCTAACTTCTCACCAAGTGTATGAAAAAGGATGATGGTTTAAGGATCCCAAACCAATTCTGAAAATTTGACTTCAGCTTTTCTTAAAGGCATTTTTTTTTGTTTGAATTGGTTTGGGATCCTTAAACTTCTTGTATGTGGGCTGTCCATAGCTCTTTACACCTGGAAAATCTCCAACTTCTGTTTCATTTAGCAGGTTATCAGTGACTTTTTTCTTTTCTTCTTTTTAGAAATACACTACACATATTTAATTTTTTGGTGGTATTCACATTTTGCATATGCTTGACTTAATTCTTTCCTTGGGGTCAGTGTAGTAATACAAATATCAAAATTGGCCCTGTGGTACAGGCATCCCCTATGGGAGCTGGTTCACATCCCAGCTGCCCTGTTCTGATCTTGCTCTCTGTATGGCCTTCTCGCCATCTTTCCTTCTTGGTCTTTTAAAATCTCTCTTTCAAATGAAAATAAATTTTTTAAAAAGGTGTTCCTCGAGGTCAGTAAATCTTTCCTCCACTTCTTCTATTCTGCTATTCTATTTTTCAATTCTTATTTTAAATTTCACTGACCGAAGATTTCATCTGCCAAATTTCTATTTGATTCTTTTTTCATTCTTAAGTTTATCTATATTTGCTTCTATTGCATTTAGTTTCATTATAATCGTTATTTTGAATACCACTTTTGGCATCTCACAGATTTCCTTTGGTTCGGGCACCAGTTCTGGAGAGAGGTTGTGCTCTTTTGGAAGTGTAGCACCACCAATGCTTCTTTGTGTCTCCTCTGTGCCCACATTGACATCTGCCCATCCGGTAAAATCTCTCTTCTTTAACGTAGGTTTTTGTGGAGTGGCATTTATGTCTCAGATGGAATGCAGGGCTTCACTTGGCCTGTTGCTGTAGTTTTATTTTTAGAAACTTCAGCAGTGTAGTTGCTGAATAATTTTTGTTTTAATAATTGTTATTTGTACATGTGGGCAACACAGTCGTCTAGTCTGGTGCAGTTTTCAGGGACAGAAATATGTCTTTGAGGTGTGTGTGTGTGAGTGTAGGTATTCAGTCCTTAGGATTCAAGGTCAGTCACCATAGAGTTGTGATAGCCTTATTTTTGTTGAGGAAGGAGTGGAGAAGGAGTGACTGTCCCCTGTTCCACTAGCAGATCTAAGTAATTCTAGTGCTTGTAGCACCAATTTCTTTGGTTATAGGATGTTGTTATACAAATGGGCCATTCTTCAGGTCTTACTGGAAGGTCAACTGGTCTTGAGGCTTATGATAATGAATGCACAGGTATTAGGGAGAGGGATGAGAACTGAAACTTGTTGCTATGCTACCAAGTGACTATGGGATACACATGAGATAGTGCTCTGGCATTTGAGTAGAGTGAGGTACAACGCCAGCAGGTTCTAACTGGATTGAGGAAAATGGAATTTTACAGTATTGATATTGAAGTGCACACTGGAGCCATTTCCCACATTTCCAAGGATGGAAATGAATTATTTTAGAGGTTGAAGCTACTTCTGGGGGCAACCTCACATGGAGTAGGTGTGCCTTCGGTGCTAGTGCTGAAAAAGTTCTCCCCAGTTACAGGATGTAGATCTGTCCTCTACCCTACCAGTTACATCTGGTAGTAGAAGAACACAGATCCACTGCGAGACTCTCTACTGTGAAGTCTGGCACTGTGTAAAAATGTGGGATGGGAGAGAGGCAATGTTTTTATCCCTTCTCATGACCAAGCCTTGGCTCAGACCTCAGCGAACTCCTAGGACTGGAAGGAAAGTCAGTGGTTGGCTGGTGGAGTCCTCTCTCAGCTGCGGGTGGTAGGGCATATGGGAATGTCTTACGACCGTGACGTGTGACATAGCAGCCAGCAGCATCTCTCCCCTTCTCTCATCTCAGACAGTCTTTGTTGTTTTTTCACTTTTCCGCTAAAATTTCCGCCAGTAAGATCCCTGCAAATACACTTCTTTTGTTCTTTTCATATCCAGAGCAGCTGAAATTAGCATGGCTGTTCCTTGTTAAACCATCTTGGATCTCCCTAGGGAATTTTTGTTTTGTTTTGTTTTCTTTCAGAGATTTATGTTTTTATTCGAAAGACAGAATTACAGGGAAGGAGAGAAAGAAACAAAGATGTTCATCTTACTGTTTCATTCCCTAAATGGCAGGGAAGGCCAGGGCTGGATCAAGCTGAAGCCAGGAGCCAGGGGCTTCACATACATCTCTCACCTGAGTTTCAGTGAGTCAAGCACTTGCGCTGTCTTCTCTTGCAATCTCAGGTTTGTAGGAGCCGGGAGCCAAGTCTGCAGTGGAGCAGCTGGGACTCAATCCTGCAACCATACTGTCATCTCAAGTGGTGGTTCAACGCACTGCAGTACAGACTCAGCCCCAATTTAGGGAACTTTTAACTGCTAGAAAGAACTTAAGCAAATATTTGACTTTGTACATGATACTCCTCCGTAAGTTCAAAATCTAGCATTCATTTATTCAGTCTTGATATTTTTTACTTTTACAAGTGCCCTATTAGCCACAATTTTCTTTAACTTACTGGCAATAGTAAGCATTTACAAGACCATATTAAATGTAACAATAATAAGCTACTGATGTACTTAAAAATCTGTAGAACAACAAAACTTCAGTGCACTTCCCAACGTGCACAACCAAACCTCATTTCTATATAAAGCTTAATAGAGAGAATTCTTAGGGCACACAGGATGGCATTATTGTAATACCAGTTTTCTTACTTTATTTTTTAACTTGGAAAATCTCATATAGGCTTGAATAATTACTCATTTAGCTAGAAAAACAATATTTTTTTTTTTACTAAATCATATCTTAATTTGTGAAATTTTATGTACTAAAACATTTAACGAAGATTACTACTGCATTAATTAAAGCACACATCCAAGGAAACAAGCTATTTTGAGACATAATTTATACTTTATAGAACAATAGCTCTTAGAATATTTGGAGACAATTTTCATTATTTGGGAAAATGGTAGCTTTCTATTTAGTTTTAAGCATTTATTTGTCAGAGAAAAAGAACAAGAGAGCAAGAGCAAGCAATTAGAGTGTCTCCATCTTTTGGTACAGTCCCCAAAGCTGTCTGTAGTTGCGGTTACCTGGGGTCAAATCTGGGAGTTGGGAATTAAAAAATCCAGGACTTTTATATGGGTGGGAGGAACCCATTTTCTTGAGAAATCATTGCTGCTTCCCAGGGTCCACATTAACAGGATATCAGATTTAGGAGCAAGAACTAAAAATGAAACCCATAGTAACACAGGAAGCAAACATCTTAACTAGCACCTCAACTGGCATACCAAATGACTGGTCCCACACCTTAACAACAGTGATATTAACCACTATATTTCAGCTTAAACTTTCCCATTCACTTAGATGTCAAAATGAGGTATAATTAGTACAAAGCAATCAACCGTATTAGTTAAGCAAACTGATCAGCTCACACAGACACTTATAACAGGTCATGGAAAATGGGACTGAAAGTTTAACTTATTAAAATACAAAATATTTTGAAGTTAATCCATATGAAAGATTTCAAAAGTTCACAGAAAAAAATATTTGTTTTGAAAAAGCTATGCATGGATTTCAAAAATTTTGATACCAAAATAAACTTATACTTAAATCGAATTTTCAATAATGTGCTTGAAATATTTCCTAGAAATATACTTTGCTGTGTAGATATTTTCTGATCCCACCATACATGCATTGTTTAAATGCACACAATACTTTCCCATGAGATGTTTCAGATCTTACAACAACTAAATAAATGTTTCCAATTTTTATATACTTCAGAGAATGTTGTTCAGAAACACCCAGTAATTTATTTTTACATTATTTTTCAGTGCCACAAGACTGTTTCACCATTGTTAACAGATGTTTTTGTCCCCACAAGAGTTTGCTATGCTTTCATCAAATGTAGAGATACAAAGAAATGCAATAAGAGATGTATATTCTTTCCTCTCAAAACATTTATCACAATCAGTTCAGTATTGGAGCAATACTAATATTGCTGTGGTCCCTTGAGGCTGGAAATGTTTGTAACGTAGCAATGGTACCATGAGCTGGTGCCAGGCTATATTCATGGAAACACTTAGCGATAATACCGCTTCAGTCGAGGCAGTAATGATATAAACAGGGCAAAGGAAATACCAGGATTGCAGCAGATGCAATTGATTATATGCTTTGGGGAATATTCCACTCATTTATTTTAAGTGCAGTCCGGATCAAAAGACTGTGAGGTTGTCAGTAAGACATATCACAGGCATCAAAATGTGCTGTGACAGTGTTCCTGTGTAACTGACACAGCAGATCATGCCTTTGGACACTGAGGCTATCAGAAGTGCAGCTTTGGCACTGTCAGTGGTGGAAAGTAATCTGATTTAAGTGACTGAGTTCCTGTGAGCATGATCAACTTGTTCCAAGAAAATAAGGAGAGAACTGCTTTAGGTAAACTTTACCTTTATTTAAACTTGACCTTCTTTTTTTCTTTCACTAAAGAAACATGATAATTTTTTTATGATAGACATAGATGGCAGTCTCCATTGCAGAAATACGTTTTGGGCATCAGAAAGCTACATAGAATAGCTTCTAAAGTCAGAATTTCAAGTGACATATTCTAGAGAGATTCTTTCCACGCGGGAGAAATGGCTTTTCATAATTTTTTAATCAACTAAATGGATATTTTTAGAGTTAAATATGTTTCTTGTCAGACTTAATTTTTTCGCTAGACCAGGTAAGTTAAACAGAATTTCTTTAATAAAAATGAAAAAACAAAAAGCCAAAGATTAGGCACAGCATTTTGCCTTTCCTCTTATCTTTTGTTGATTAAAAGTTACAGTACATTCTAGAATCACCTTGAAAGTTTGAGAATGCCCAACTGTCTTTTGACAGCTGGGGCTTGAAGGGAATTGCTAAACATTTCAATAGATGAATGGATGGGAAGCAGTACAATTAATGCTAATTTACAGCTGCATGCCTATGAAATTACACATTACACTTGCATTAATTATGATTTTTTTATTCCTTCAATGAATGACAAAGGAAATAATAATGTCTTGTTACTGATTATACCAGGTTGTCATAAGATATTTTGGAAAGAATGGGATTCACTTGCCTAACAGATAAT
The DNA here is from genome assembly GCF_017591425.1 of Ochotona curzoniae. Lineage (NCBI taxonomy): Eukaryota > Metazoa > Chordata > Mammalia > Lagomorpha > Ochotonidae > Ochotona > Ochotona curzoniae. The sequence continues at coordinate 18,604,628 of NW_024464920.1, read as the reverse complement.
AAAGGGTTACTAAATTTCAGTGATACCAGTCCTTTCACTAGATTTTTCACGAAATAAGCCAAGAATCAAGTGTCTCTGCTTCAACTTTGATACTTTTTTGAAAGTCAGGTTGCTGTATGACTTGGCAATTGTAAAAGAAATCTCTGATTTTCTAGTCACTAATACGTTATCATGTTATTGCTGCTCCTATAACATTTGATCCCAAGACACAACATAAGTTCTCAATTACTTTACAAAATCATGGAAATAAGAATTTGAAACCTTGCATTGGAATTACCAATATATTCACTTGCAATGAAATGACATTTACATTATATTTTTATCAGTGATTTCTTCATTTCTATGAATTCAGGGGAGTCAGAAACACCAAGAGGCGTCGAAAATAAAGGAGGTGTAGTATACGTGGTTTCTCATATGTGCATTTTTAAAAAAAGATTTATTTATTTTTATTGCAAAGTCAGATATACAGAGAGGAGGAGAGACAGAGAGGAAGATCCTTCATCCGATGAGTCACTCCCCAAGTGAGCACAACGGCCGGTGCTGCGCCGATCCGAAGACGGGAACCAGGAACCTCTTCCAGGTCTCCCACACAGGTGCAGGGTCCCAAAGCTTTGGGCCGTCCTCGACTGCTTTCCTAGGCCACAGGCAGGGAAGTAGAGCTGGATGGGAAGTAGAGCTGCAGGGATTAGAACCGGCGTCCATATGGGATCCTGGGCAAGTTCAAGGTGAGGACTTTGGCCGTTAGGCCACGCCGCCAGGCCCTCATATGTGCATATTTTAAACAGAGCTGTACCATCCAACAATCCTGATTTTATCAGAATTCAACATGTTTATTATTTGAAAGCATATATTATGATATTCACTAAATAATAGTCCATTCAATTTGTGTCATGCTCGGACATCTTTTAAAACATTTTGTTTTGAAACAAATTTGATTTCAGATGGGATCTAAAACTTAGTTGCCAATTTAGTATTATTTTACTTATTCTGCTATTTCAACACTGTGGCATAATGCTCACATTTTCACTCTTTATTTTGTTTAATTTTATTTTTATTTCTGTATTTTATAATTATTATCAATTTATGGTACAGTTCCATAGGCCCTGGGATTTCCCTTACCCCCCTCCTCAAAACCCTTCTCCCTCCCAGCGGAGTTCCCCTATGTTATTGCAATAGTACAGTTCTTCTATAAGAAGATGGTCTATAAGTCCATCATTGCAGGCATGAACAATGGCACAGAGTCCAGCATTCTGTTGTCAGGATATATTTAACAGTTTCATTGGGAGTCCATCTTTATCTGGAAGTAGAGATACATACTGCATTTTATCCTCACACCTGGATAGGATAGGCTTTATTACACAATTACTATGCATCCCCTTAAATGAAAAGCCGCAAAACAGAATCAGTAACAGGAAGAAAAAAAAACTTATAATATCATGTATCATGAAGTTAAATAACATGCTACTGATCGACTAATGTGTCATTGAAGAAATGAAAAAGAAAATCAAGAACCTTCTTGAAAGAAAATTATGTTACTCTATGATCTATGAGTCATTAAAAATTTAATGAGAAAAAAGTGTTTTGAAGAAATAAAACTAAAAACAAAAATATTGGAATCCATGAGATATAGTTTCTGCTGATCTTTGTTGGTGAGGTGTGTCTCATGTATATAACAAAGAGCTGGGTTTTGTTTTTTCAATCCTATCACTAATTTTTATTTTTAATTGATGGGTTTAAGCTGTTTACATTCAGGATTAATATCAATAGGTGGCATTTGGTCCTGTCATTTTAGCAATAGGTTGTTCATTGATTTAGTCTTCTGTTTTTAATTTACTGGATGCTCTTCACATTTGCCTTTGGTTTTGGTGGGTGCTTTTCCTTTTCACTGTCAAGAGAACATCTTTAAGTATCATTTGTAGGGCAGGTTTGGAAGAGGCATATTCTTTTAGCTTTTCTTGACTGGAAGAATTTTATTTCATTTTCAAAGACAAGGGAAAGCTTTGCTGGGTACATTATTCTGGGCTGATGATTTTTTTTTTTGTTTAAGAATCTGGAATATGTTGCTCCATTTCCTTCTGGCCTGTAGTGTTTCCTGTGAGAGGTCAGCTGTGAATTTAATTGCAATTCCTATATATGTTAATTGATTTTTTTTCATGTGCACATTTAAGGATCTTTTTTTATGTTCAACTGAAGAGAGCTTGATTATCATATGTCGTAGTGAAGATAACTTTTCATCAATCCTGTTGGGAGTTCTGTGCTCCTCCTAGATGTTGTTTCCCAATTCTTTCTCTAGATAACGGAAATTTTCCTTTATTATTTCATTGACTATGGCTTTAAATCCAGCTTCTTTTTCTGTACCTCTGGAACTCCCATAACTCTCATATTTGGCCTTTTATCGTGTCTGATAATTCTTGAATACTTTTTTTTTGTTTGTGTGTTTAGCTTGATACAGCTCTGCTGCCAGTTTTTGTTTGTTTCCCCATTGTGACAAAAAATATCTTCTAATTCTGAGATTCTTTCTCCTGCCTCCTTCATTCCATTATTGAGACTTTCTACTGAATTATTAACTTGCTCTATTGCACCCTTCATTTCCAATAATTTGGCTTGATTTTGTTTCAGTGTTGCTATTTTCCGTGTGACATACTCCTTAACTTCCTTGAACTCCAGTATATGCTTCTCATAGCCTTTGCCTCCCTACACAAAATGGTGCCCAATTTGACTGTGTTGGAGATCTGGGCAGTGAAATCTACCCTGTTCCTGCACCACCAGTTTGGAATTCGCTGCTCTGTCTCTGCTCCTGGTCAAATAAAATAAACCAGCAGGATGGGCAGTTCTTTCTCTGAGCTTACCTGTTGAGCTCCCAGTGAACTCTCCTCACCTGGCTGCTAGTAGAGTTCAGGTTGTCACTTGCTGAATGCTGCTGGGGATCTGGTCACTGCAACACTGCATCATTGTCTCTGCTGCTGTTTTCTTGTGTTGGTCAGTCTCCAGGTGCCCTTCTGCTGTTGATCTGTTCTCTCTTATTTTCAGAAATGTGCCCTCTCTACTTTACCCTGGCTAAAGTTTCTTTGTCTGTTTAAATGTGTCCTTACCCTGTTCTGCCATCTTGGTTCACATTTATACTCTTCAATTAAAAAAAAAAAAGCATAGCCAGAGTCAGTAGATATAGGAAACTGGAATTGACAATTGACCAAGGATGCAATGGGTTCAATAGAGTGGTGCTAGCAGTGATGATATGAGGTAATTCTTGTATGAAGTTTGTGTGTGTGTGTTTGGGATGATTCTGAAAGCTTTATAGATATCAACTCTTTAGTGGCTATAGCAACTCGTGAGGGCTGACATCAATTTATCTAGCCAGGTGAAAAAATGAAGTGGATAGTTAGTTGTATCCAAATCACAGAGAGAAAACGCCAATTGGGATTTGAGCCTAACAGTTTATTCTTCTGTTAGTTATCTTAATCAGTCTAATACAACATTATTGCTTAGAATAGAAAGGGATACTATTACCTTTATTTGAATCCTTCCCTGACCCAATTCATTTACAATAAATAGTTATATAATATATATATTACAACCTTTATGTATGTACAATATACATATATATAATATGTAGACTATATCATCTCTTATGTAAATACAACATATGTTTATACAATACACAGTATATATACTGCTGTTTAACACATGTATACTTTTGATACACATATACTTAGTATCTTATAGTTAATAAATATTTAACTTCTACAAAATTAGTATAATTATATACAATGTAGAGGCCTACCCTTTGAGTTTAACTTTATGTCAAGAGAATTTCCAACTTAATTCTTCACAAATATAAAATTATATTTAAAATACATTTATATGATATTTGAGTTGTTTGTGTCTTATATATCTCTAGGTAAAGGTAGTGAAATAATATTCTTATCCACAAAGGTTACCATACATCCTTTTTAAAAAGATTTATTGATATTTTTGAAAGGGAAAGTTTTAGAGAGACAGGGGAAGATACACACACACACAGACACAGATTTTTCATCTACCAGTTCACTCTCCTGTTGGGTATAATCCAGTCCAGACCAAAGCCAAGAGTTTATCTTTTAACTGAATTTTTAATGAAATTTAAAAATTTCCTAGTATGTCATCTTGTTGAAATCCCTAATTAACATGAATAGTTTTCCTTCCAGGTTTTTAGGTACTTTATATCTCTTGGTTATTAAGGAAAAGGATAGAAAAATTCATCTAAAAACAGTTTTATTGTCTTTCTATTGTTATATGTCATTACTTTGTTTTATAACTTAGATTGTTTAAAATAGCTATTTACCCTTCATTAGAATATTAACTAACATTGGGATAATTTACTCAAAAGGTACTTATTAATTACCTAATTTATGCCAGGCACCTCGAGATTCTTGTGAAGAGGCAGGAACAGATAAGTAAATGAACATGTTATGTCAATTCATGGCACGTTTTAAGGACAAAAATGAAACATTTACAGAAGAAAGGAAATGAATGGTTTGTATGTTAATTTCAGTTGGGCCTTGATGATGTTATGTTGATGTGGAGAGCAATCCTTGAATAAGGACCAGCAAATGCCATGGGGAAGAGAGAGGAGTTTCCACGTTGGATTTAAAGAAAAACATCGAAGTTGACATGAATCACAGGAAACTGAATATTATTTCTGAAAGATAGTATAGGGACAAAGCCAATTACATAGTGGATATTTTGACTACTTAAAAATCAGAGGTTTTGGTTTTTTTAAATGAATGTTTTAATTAATGAGGAATTTGAATCAATTTCAAAATGAGAGATATGAGAATCTGTACAAAGGCTCACAGGTTTCTTTATATCCGTCTTAGATTAAGAACAAAATGTAAAAATGAATGACCCTTTACCACAACACAATACAGTAAACTAGTGCACCTGCCTTAAGGACTTCTGTTAGTACTCAAATATATAATTTTTGAAATATTTCAAAATATTTTTGAAAGATTATGAATTGGATAGAAAATAGTAAGTTTTTCTATTTTGAAAACTTAGGATTTTACTGGATATTCTGTTCCTCTTGGAGTGTGTAAGAGAGAACTCATGATAATAAAGGAGTGGAGTACACGTGCACACACAGTCATTTAGGCATTATAAACTTCTGCACTTACCATTTGTCCATATAATGTAAAGGCTACCTTGCAAACAATCTAACAACAAAACATTACAGAATTAGTTGGAAAAAATGAGAACTTGTGCGTTTGTCAAATATCACACTGGCAGTTTTCTTGGATAGCATGTAGGACGAAATCTTAGCCTAATGTGTGCCAAAGTGGTGATTGTTCACTTCCTGAATGTCTAGCCTGGAGCTAGATTTTATTTCAAAGCATCTTACTTTCAAGGCGTTGTGAATGAGCAATTTAACTTGTAGAAACAAATGGAGTAAGGGAAGTCTTCTTATATTACCATCCTGAGACATAAGGTATAATAAGGCCTACTTGCAGTATCTACTCTTATGTCAGAGGGATTTTCTGAAAGCTGACCTAAGCTGAAAGTGACAAGAAGCATTTATCTCTTTGCCTGTTACCTAGTGCTAGGTAAGAAACATCTTTAGTGCAACAGGTGTCCAGCAATTTTTTGTAGTATATCCAAAAAGGAAAGACATCTGATATAAACAACCTGCTATTGTGCTGAACATAAAAAGATTAAGACATAACACTCTTTGCAAGTTGCAAAAATACTAAGAAGACAGATTAAATGATCAGAAACAAGAGCATTTCAGTTTTTAAAATTTAATTCTGTTTACTAATATTTCCCAAACCTCAAATATTAATGCTGCATGTTCTTTCTAATTGAAAGTGAGTAGCACTGTATAGGAAAGCCAAGTTCTCGTTTTTAATAACACATTCACTGTGCTTTGCTTTAATGCTAACAAAAGTTGGCATTGGGCAAATTCTGTTGCCCTAATTCCTTTCTGAATACTTAGAGATTATCTTCCATATGATCACATTCAGTTGTTAGGTATTTTCTTTACAAGTCAGTCTTAGCAACAAAAGAGGCTTACTGAGACATGCAGAAGTGCAACTGGTCATATTTCTCCCTTAAAATTTTTCAGGAATCTTAAACCATATAAGAATTATGGTTAAGGATGAGTTCCCACATAGACGTAATGTTTTTGATAATAAGAGAAATCAAGTACTGATATACATTATCAAGAGTTGCTAGTTTGTTGCAAATTGTAAATCTCTAGTGAATCACCAAATTTGAAAAGCAAATTAGCGATGTAGATAGAATGATTTAGAAAGAGATAGTTGGTACAGAATTGTGAACTAAAACGAAAATGTGTTTTCTAAATTATGATCCAATGATTCAGTGATACTTCTTGCTAAGTTAAACATGCAGAATTTAATTTGTAAAATTTTATTTTTTACGGTAAGTTAACTCTTTTATTTTGAATCTATTTCCTCCAATGGGCTTTTATATCTTACTGCACATACATCTATCCAAACATGTTACATTTGAGGTTATACATTTTGTTCTTTCACTAGGGAATAACTTTTGGACAAATGAAACCATGTTAGAATTGTTTGCATACCAGAAGCTGGGCCAGTGCTGTGCATTATTCTCATAATTAAGAGGTGGTAGATTAATGGAAAAAGAATGAAAGCAAAATGGAATGAAATTCTTGGCTCAAGTCTTAAAAACCTGGTCCTGTAATTTTGGCTTGTAGCCATTGGGTGGCAGAAGTATGCCACAGCCAAAAAAAGTCAGTTTCAGGCAGCACTAGGTGCCCCCTTGAAAATTCCTGCACCCCCCTTTTTTTAAGAATCATGAGGGTTCTGAAGTCTTAGTAATTAGGTAAGGTAGTGGATAAAATGTCTTACATAAAATTTGTTCAACAGTGAAAATCTTAAGTATATTGGTAATAAAATATTCTCTGACAATTTTCGTCTCATATTCTTGTGTTTAGATGTCAAATGCACTGCTTCTCTTGAGAGCCTTAATTTTTCATTAATGTAATGAAAGCGCTTCAGTTTAGCTGAAAATGTTCTTGATTTTTAGTGCTTGTCTTGTCTAACATTCTCGGAAATTTTCTCTGTTGCTTGAGAGTCAAAATTACTTCTACTGCATATAAATAGTTATCATTCATTGTGGCCACTTCATGTATAATATTTATGATTTCTATTGTTTTACATTTTTTTGGAATGAATAAATGTCTTCATGTTGTGTCCCTTTTCTGAATAGCAACATCCATAAACTTAATGTTTGTTTGTTTATTTATTTTAAAGACTATTATTTTTCATGGTATAGTTCCTTGGGCTCAGGGATTTGCTCACTGCCCACCCCCCATCATCCTCCCTTCTTCGCACATTTTTTTCTATATTGTAACAATAATATACTTCTGCAACAGCAGTCACAAGCCCATTGTTTTGTTATTTAAATGTATCATGACATTTGTCTAGATAAAATGCACTTTAAGATGAGGAAATTGGGTTGGGTGTTGTGGAATAGCAAATTGAGCTCTGACCTGTGATGCCCAGGGTGGTTCTGCTTCCAGCCCAGCTACCTGGTAATGGAGCAAGTGGTTTCCTGACTGCCTGAGTCCTTGGCAACAATGCAGGAGACTTGGATGATGCTCTGGGCAGTCATTTAGGGAGTGTCAGTGCATGGAGGCTCACTGTCTCTCCCTGTTGCTCACACTGCCATTCAAAGAAATAAAATAGGTCTTTGAAAATTATTAAGATCAGTCTTCAGGAACCAAGTTGATATTTTGATATTTGATTATCTTTATTACCTTTGTCTATATCCTTAAGGATTCTATTTGATACTTGTTGAATTCTTTGGTGGAGGGTTAAGCTTGTGAAGTAAGTTCAAGTTATGTCATTGTGAAGATTTAAACAAGATTAAGAAAAGGTAAAAGAGGGTGGGAGCAAATGAGGGGAGCATGGTTGGGTGGGAAGTATCGTTATGCTCTTAAATCTGTATGTGTGAAATTCATGAAATTTGTTCCCTTTATATAAATTTCAAAAAAGCTCAAATTTTGGTCCACCAAAATGGAATATAAAACAAGTGAACAAACTAAATTACTATGCAATGAAGGTAAATCTTTAATGCTTCCTGTAAAATTTTTTGGAAAGAACTGGAAGTTTGCACCTAGTTTGAATTTCCCTAGTTGATAAACCCACTCCATAGAAACTTATTGAAGTAGATTTTTTTTTTTTCAAATTCACATTTGATCACACAATACATTTAGTTTTTAATTCATATACTATGTTAGGGTGACAAAATGGAACATATATTTATTGAAGTTCCTGCCAGACTGTATTATACTTGTTCATTTACTTGTGTGCTTAATCTTAAAACAAACAAACAAAAACCCCAAAAATGAAACAATGGATTCTCTGAGGGCAAAGATTGAATCTTTTATATTTATATTCTCAATAACTATTAAATGGTATGAGTATTCACAGTAAATGTTCAGTAAAAAAATCTGTCATGTCATTGATAAATAATGATTCCTTTACCAAAGTTTCAGACTTTATTCCCACTTGTGTTTCCCCTTTGTTCTTATACTCAGGAGCTCAGGGGAAAAAAATCTATTGGTAGAAATATATATAGATATCTACAGCAGACATTGTTGAAATCTACCTTTCTTCTTTGACTTTAGGTTTAGTTTTGATGTTGGAATGCTTTTTGCTTGAACTGGAACTCCCTTGAGATAATTTCATTCTCTTGGTAGTGATGGGGAAGGAGTGTGGAATAGAATGTTATGCAAAGTAAGAGAAAATCTGTTGGGAGTTTACTGGTAGAGTTTTCTTGCCTTGCAAAAGCAAAATAGGAAAAGATTTGTGTTCTGCTGTTGCACGTTGCAGTGTAAGGAGGATATGAAGTTTGGAGATACATTAACTTTTTTAAAGACAAAAACTAAAATAAGAACAGTAGAGCAGAAAAATGATGTGACTCCATTATGGGATTCTAAATTGGCAAGCTTTGAAATGTCACAGTCCTTACCCCTGAAATAGATAACTTAGTCACAACAATTACCTTATTCACTATTTGTTTGCTTGAAGTTATTGGGAATTATTGGAAATTTTGCTGTATCAAATGTGGGTTGTACTCTTAAGAACTGTACTTTAAGAATCCTCTTCTGACTTGGCAAACCGTAAGTGACCTTAAAGCTAACAGGAAGGATCCAGACACCACTCAGTTCTGGTTGACTCAGGTGTTCGACAAAGTCCAGACTGTGCTTTCAACAATACTTAACTGTCTGTGTTAAATGTGTGGTTTGTGGAGAAAAACAAGCTGTTTTTTTTTTTTTTAACAAATAGGCATATATTTATAAATTTATTAAATTTTATAAACTTTGCTGGCATAGAGAAGATTATCACAGAATTTACATATAAGATTGAAAATACTTTAAAATCTACATTTCATACAATTGCTTTTTATATAACTTTTTTTTTTTTACCAAATTTATATATCCTTAGCCAACTTATATTTGCAGCTGTTACATAATTCCATGCCCCAAATGAATCTTGGTTGATGTTTTTAGTTGTGATAAGAGAAAAAAAGATGAAACTGAACCTGCTTGGGAGCTTCACTATCAGTGATACAGTAGCTTTTTTGCTGAGTCAGTAACATTTGGTGTTCACAATGAATAGATGCAGTCAAGACATTTTATTCTGCTTTGTAGACACGATCTCAACACGTTCATAAGTCTAAACAACTCATAAAACAATTAGTTTTGCTGTTTTATTCGCTGAATACTACGGAATGCAAATTTTTGAATACCTAACTTCAAGCTACTGATAAAGAATATAAATTGGGGACTTCAGTAGCACATTGTAATATTTCCTCCATATAGAAACAATAGGAGTAAATAAATGCAAATGTAAATATACATAATAGTGAGAAAGTGATATCTGAGTGTTTATCAATATAGTTTGTACAGTTAATTTTATGAAAAAGATTTTATAGAATTGTAACCTTAATTTCCATAAATTAATTTCAAAAAAATAATTGTGCTTAAAACTGGTTGACAAAATACATGAACATTTAAATCAGATTCTCATCAGCTGATATGGAGCAGCTCAGAACCAAATACCTCACCAGAAGGTGAGTGATTCATTTATGTCGTCCCCATAGCATAGGTCTGGGTAATGACTTAGATAAAATCCCCTGTTCATCCTGACTGTGCTTCTTTAAGTAGATCATTTTATTAAAATGTTGTTTTTCTTCCTGAAAAGTTAATGCCAAATTTATACTTAGTATAAATTTAAGGGGTAAAACCAAATTATTCTAGGCTGTAAATGTTTGCCATATCTCCATATGTGCCAAATCGCATTAAGTATTATGATTTCTATTCTGAATATAATGGGAGTTTTCATCAAGGAGTATATGCCAACAAAAACTCACAGCTAGGCAATTGTTACATTATTTTTTTGTGTTTTTGGAATAAAAAATAATGCTAAATTTTCTTATTAAATCCTGAAATTTCATATAATTTCCCATTTTTTAAACAGACCAATTAATAATTTTTATAAATCTGATAAATATGTGAGGAATTTAAGTCCAAATAAATTTAGCCTCAAGATTAATATTATGTCCAAATCCAGGTTTATTTAAACCGTACAGGGAACAAAAGTAAGGAATTACATTGTTATTAATAGTTTTGTAAGGCTGTCGTTTAACCTTTCACTTTCCAATTTTCATTCAGAAATAACAGCTTGTTAATTTCTTTATTACTTCTGTAGAGAACTTGTTGTATGTATAAAAGATATCTTATTGAGATTGTCTTTAATGGTCTGATTATATGCACCATTTTTTGTTTGTTTTAAAGTATACCTAGAAAAAATGGCAAAGTGATCTTTTCTTTTTTTAATTTCATATTAGAAGATTATTTTTATCTGGAATAATCAACTTATATATAAGAAAAGATAAAGAAATCTGTTATTATATAAAACAATACCTAATTTCACTCCAAACTCTTGAGAAACATGCTACAAACCAAGTACATTGGAATTAACCCTATCATCTCAGTAGGGACAGGAAATTAAGAAGGAATTCTTCATACCAGAATAGCATCTGGCTAAATTGTATTCATCCAGCTTACTAACTGGTATTTATAGATGGTACAGCTGAATGAAAGGTCAGCCAACTATATGAATATTTGAATTACAAAAAAAAAATGTCCATGCTGTCATCATTTTATTCCAATTGCTGTAGACATAATACTGTTAATCTTGGGTAATTTCAGACAAGTGCCTGAGCAATTCAAGGACAATCTTTTCAATTATATAATGATTCATATAATTTAGAAAAAGTGGGGATATTACTGCTGACTTCTCTATTTAAACCATACCTTCCATTTCTTGTACGTGTAAAGAACAAATTTAAAAATATTAATTTTGCATGCATTTTCTGTGCCCCTACGTAAAATACATATATTCATAAAAGTTCCTTCTAATATTTTGGTCCTAAAATATATATAAAATGGTTATGATATTTCCTCAGTAATAATTTAGCATTATCTCAGCCTGGGAAATTTTTAATATAATCTATAGCAGTTAAAAGTGTCTTGTTATTTACTGATTATGATAAGCATATATTTATATGCTGATTTTTTTAAAGGGAAAGCTATTGGTAATTATAAACCTTTTTTCCCACTAAAATGATTTCTCTAGGAAATAATCAGCCCTTCTGGGTCTGACTGAATTTGTGATAGAGTTTTAAACTGTTGCCTATATTACTGTATCTCATTTTAGAGAGCCAGTTAGATCTTAGCTGTGCTGATTCTAATCCAGCTCCCTGTTCATGTGCCTGGAAAAACAACAGATTATGGCACAAGTAGTTGGACCCTGCCACCAGTGTGGGAGACCTGGATTAAATATCTGGCTCATGGTTTGGTCTGGCCTGGCCTTGACTGTTGTAATATTTTAAGAGTAAATCAGCAAATGGAAGAACAGTTTCTCAATGTCATTTCCTCATTCTATGTCATTTTGCCTTGCAAATAAACAAGTGTATAAACAATATTGTTGACCTATTTTCATTTGACCATGAGATACTTGATAATATCTAAGACATTTAAAAAGCAAAATGAACTTATATTCTGATGATCACATAATGAAACAGTAAAAGTTGATACACTGAATAATCATTTACACACATGGCCTAAAGGAAGAAGACATCTACCAAATTAATTCTGGAAAGTTTATTATTATTATTATTTTATTTGAAGATCAGAACTACAGAGAAAATCAGAGACAAGAAGATCTTCCATCTGCTGGTTCACTTCCCTAGTGCCAACATTGGCCAGACCTGAACCCATCTGAACCCTGGAGCTTTTTCCAGGCCATCCACATGAGTGCTGGGTCCAAAGGATTTTGGACATTCTCTGCTGCTTTCCCAGGATATGATCAGGGGGCTGGATAGGAAACGGAACAGCCTGGACATGACTGCTGCCCATTTGGGATCCCATTGGTTGCATGAGGAGAATTTAGCCACTAGGCTGTCCAACTGTGCCCTGGGAACTTTCTTTTCTCAACAATAAGCTGATGTAAGATCCAGAAGCAGATGTAATAATTAGGAAAACTGCCCAAACATTAGGTTATAAAAAGTACCCAACAGTCCATTTGTTTTCTTTTTGTAAAAAAGCTGAAAGGGTATTAAATGATAAAATTAGATTTAACTCCTTGGTTAACAGATTGATAATTAAAATCTCTGGAGTGTTGATCAAATTGCTGGCATGTATCTGTCCGCTCAAATCCATGCACAAACTTTATAGAAAGTTAAAATTACTTGATAGGCCCAAACTCAAGGGGTGGAAGTGCATTTTCTTGCTAAGTAATTTTGCCTTGTATTTTAGTGTCCTATGTTAATATGACTTTCTTGAATTGGATGGAAACAGCCCATTCTGAGTTTACCTGAACAGTTTTTAGGTCTTAACAGAACAGGAGTTTGTGGTAAGGATTCATTGGCAAGAAAGGAAAAACAGATTTCTCACTGTACATTGGAAATGTGGGAGTGTGATTACAGAACCTGACACAGATGGGGACTTCAGTCAAGTTCCAAACTGGCACACAGTATAAAACCACAAGCCGTTATGTACACAGTTCACAGTGGAGGCCATGTGAACACCTTCCTCAACCCCTGGAGGTGTGCAAAATACCATCTTGCAAAAGACATAGTGATTCAAAGTATACATATGGAACCAGACTACTTGGTTTCTCATTTTATGTTTATTTATATTTTTGTATTTAGCATACATTTATCATGATTATTATATTCCAGGCAATGTTTTAATCATGTTTATGAAGATTAATTCATTTGAGCCAACTAACAGTGGATTCAGTATTCTAGTGTAGGCAGTCTGAGATAGAAATAATATCTATTCTTTTTTGTTTTTATGAAGAATGGATAAAGCTACTACATGGTAAGTCCCTAGTTAGTGCATGATGCTCCGTAAATAATAAGTGTAAGTATCCTTAACTATTGTTTCTACTTGCCTATTTTCTGTGTGGTTCTGTATGCAAGTGGTGACAATTCATCTCTAGTCATTTTCTGCTAGAAATGTATTTTTAAAAGTATGTATTTTAAAAAATATGTATTTTTTTCGGTCTTAACAAAACAGGAATTTGTGGTAAGGATCCATTTCTCTAAGAAAAATAGATAAATCTTGGGGCTGGCAGAGTGGCCTAGCAGCTAAAGTCCTCGCCTTAAACATGTCAGGATCCCATATGGGTGCTGGTTCTAATCCTGGCAGCTCCACTACCCATCTAGTTCCCTGCTTTTGGCCTGGGAAAGCAGTTTATGATGGCCCAGTGCTTTGGGATCCTGCACCCTTTTGGGATACCTGGAGAAAGTTCCTGGCTCCTGGCTCCAGATCAGCACAGCACCGGCCGTTGCGCTCACTTGGGGAGTGAATCAATGGAGGGAAGATCTTCTCTGTCTCTCCTCCTCTCTGTATATCTGACTTTGTAATAAAAACAACTAAATCTTAAAAATAAATACATCTTTTAAAAAGTGACACTAACATCTTAATGGTTTCTTGCTTTTAAATTACTCATTTTAATCCTTTGGTCTTGCAAGTACAACATGGTTTGGTGCCATGCTTTAATAAATACCCAGTAAAAAGCATCTATTCTCTCATTCCTGATCAACATATCACTTCAACAGATTTGTGAGTCAGATTGTAGCTGAGAAGTGCAGTTTTGTTTCTGGAAAGCTTTAACCAAAAAGCAAGACAGTTTTAAAGTATATAAGATCCCTAGACTGAATCAATTTATGGAGACAGAATCTAAGCATCAATCAGAACTCCACTGCAGCATTTGGGGAGTGAGACTACAAATAGAAGATATCTCTTTATCTCTCCATTCTGCTTCTTGCTATAACTACCCCTTCCAAACAAAAATAAATCTTTAAAAAAAATCAATATCCGGAATGTATAGACATTAAAAATAGGCAAAACAAAACAATTTCCATTGCAAAAACAAAAAAATTCAAAACGAAAAAATTCCATTGCAATTCTGTGTGAAATTAATTGGAAACATGCTCTCAAGCTAAGGAAACATGCTAGCTTTCACATTACCACATTACTTCTTGGGTTATCCATATTTCAATGATTGATCAAGCCTGATCTGTATAGTTTTTTTAAGCTATAATAATGAACATCTCAGTATGGGAGGTGACTGAAATACTTCGGGTGATTCTGCACGTCTCTATTGTGATTTATTATGAAGTGCTTTGTAGGCTTATCCAAAGAAAGGAATCTTATTTTCTTTTGATATAATTGCACAATGAGAATATGAGGTGAGCACACAAATTGTGAAAAGGGGCAGAAATATAATAATAATTTGGGTCAACAGTGGAGATATGGTTTTTAAGTAACTAACATTAAAATGATACCTAAAGCACAATAGAACATTTTGTCATAGCAAAACACTTTTATACTGCTATGAAACATACTAGACACTTGCAGTTAGAATTAATGGGAAACACTAGGTCTTTCTAAAATGTCTAAACATTGCTGCTTTACAAAACAGGATAGAAACTCTGGGTCAAATTATGTTAGGCCATCTTGAAAGTTATAGATTAGTCAACAGTTCTGTTACATGAATACAAGTCTGTGAATTTGTAATCTCCCAATTTTAAAAAGAAATTATGACTAATTACTCACACTAATAAGGAACTGTAGACCCTTTCTTTGTTCTAGTTGTCTTTCAGAACTAAATTTTGTTTCTCTTATGCAATATATAGTGCTCTTAGTAATAGAAAATGTATTAAGTTGAAAAAGTAAGCATAAAATTATATAATGTTGAAATGTCTGAAAAATTTTGAAATGTATGTGAAATACTCTATAGAATTTATACAAAGGCTATCTAAGCTTTCTTTTAATCTTCAAACTTGTCTACATAGGCAGCATTTTAATTTTTCTGATTATTAGAATTCATAGCTTCAAGTTAAGTTGCTTCAAGGCACTGCTGCAGCTTTGGAGTAACCTTTTACAAGTATTGACTTTGATGTTTAATTATTACAAAGCAATAATGACACAATTAAACTATTTTGCTGTTTTTGAGTGTTTAATAATTTCATTCCAGTTCATTTTAATTTAATTATCATATATAAAATATTTAGCTATAATATATGATTTTTATGACCGTCACTATTATGGGAGATGTATTTCAACACTTAATTAGAAAATGCCTGGAGTACTCTTTTATGTTTTTGAGACTTTTTAGTTTGACTTATTTAAATATGTAAGAAATGTGGGAGTTATATCATTTAGGATGATTTCAATGTTACAAATTAACAGAAAAACCCTTTCATCTTATGTTAAATAATCCTTTATTTAACTAAAAAAATGCAGAGCAAAGATTGGCCTAGCAGTTAGTAATGATATAAAGGTTCAGATTTCTATTTGTTACATCACATTTCTTGGGTTCAAATTCATTCTAACATTGGCTGTCTTTGAGTGAGGATAAGTCTGAAAACATGTTCATGGGCATCTATGTAGTGTCCTATGATTTAATGTACAGTTTATGTAACATGGCTAAGTTAAGCTAACTGAGAGATGAAATGCACTGATTAACTGCCTAAGTCATGAATTATATATATAATTTTAATGAAGGAATCAGTTTACTTGAAACTTCATATTTTTGATCTATGACTGTGTAAGGCAAAAATGTCAAATCCTAGTAGCTTTTTATTATTTCACAATTTTGCAATTTAGGATATGTGGATACCTTCCTGAAAGTTTTGCCTCCAGGGTCTCTCAGAACCTGCAATCTCATAATTTTAATTTTGTGTTTAAGAAACAAAAAAATTT
Organism: Ochotona curzoniae; assembly: GCF_017591425.1. Taxonomy (NCBI): domain Eukaryota; kingdom Metazoa; phylum Chordata; class Mammalia; order Lagomorpha; family Ochotonidae; genus Ochotona; species Ochotona curzoniae. The sequence continues at coordinate 18,588,322 of NW_024464920.1, read as the reverse complement.
TAGCAGGAAAATTTTATAAAGGAACGAAGTTTATTTATCTCACAGTTTTCAAGACTGAAAGCCAAATTGTATGATGACAGTTCTGGAGAGCATCCATTCCAACAACTCTTCTAACTGCTGTACGCTGTTGTTACTATTCATTCTTGGAACAGCTATTTAGGAAAAGAAGGTAAACCCACATCCCATATCAGAGTGATTGGGATCATGTCCAATCTCTTGTCCTCAAACACTTAACCAGTAAGATACCTAGAAGACAGCAGATAGTTCAACCACTTGGTCCCTGCCACCCTTGTGGATTATCTGAACGGAGTTTTTTACTCCTGTCTTTGGTCTTACCCAATGGTGGCTATTGTGTTAAGCAGTAACGAGTGGATGAAGTTCTCTCTCTTCTGCCTTCCTACACCTGTAGTTTTATTTTTCAGACAAATGAACAAACACTTTTTAAGAGAAAAAGTAGAGAAAGAAAGGGAGTTAGGAGCCTGCCGTAAGGTAATCACAGATATGGCACGCCATCACTTTTACCATATTTTGTTTAGTAAAATACTGAAGACAAAACTACATGAAGGATAGAAAATTGCAAGTGTAAACACCATATACATAGGTATGATGTTAGAAACTATGCAGTACACCCTCTAAATCTGCTTGGGTTGACCCTATAATTATGACTGACAATTTATTAAAAGACTTGTGTTATTTTTTAATGAACTGGAAAGGAAGAGGACAAGTGATAAATGTTGTGTACACCGTTGAACTTTCCTAAGTACGGTCAACAGTTATGGCTGGGCCAGCCTGAAGCCGGGAACCTGGAAATCTGAGTGTTTCATATAGATGATAGGGACCCGTCATTTGCTGCCTCCCACAATGCATTGGCCAGGATTCAAACAAGGAAATCTGATCATTGGATACTGGTGTCCCAACTGGTGGCTTAACCAGTGTGGCACAATGCTTACCCCTCTTTTATTTTTTTTTTTTATGACTTTTTACTCGTTTATATTTTTCAAAGATTTTCTTATTTTAAAGCACAGTGACAAAGCCGGAGACAGGGAAAGGGTATGAGTTGGTTGCTTGCCCACATTTCTATAACTGGTACTTAACCAACTGGATATCAGGAATTCAGCCATTGTTCAGTCCATTGTACTCTAATTCCAAGCCTAACAGTTGAAGGTTAAGTTCAGTGAGCACAGACTTACTCTGATTTTAGCTAAGTTATAAAATAGGCTTTTTTGAGGTTCTGTCCTTTCTGTCAACAATGACATTAGTTAAACAAAGGCCACTTGCAGCAGGAAGAAAGCCATAATCAAATAACTGAAGATAGCTGGTATAGACATATTTTATTTAAATCAGTTGTTTTACATGTATTCAATGAACAGTTGTGGTTACATAATGACCTATAAAATGGCCCCAACCAAACAGGCCCAAAAGGAGAAGTTTTCTTTAGTCATTTTAGGACAACCAAATTATACCAAAAATAAATCATTGATTTATTAAAGCAGAGTAGCCTTGAAATCGTAGTCATTTTGGCTACTTGTACAACACATGTGCAAGAATGTTCCCTCCCTGCTTATCAGCAGTTGACCTTTGAAGGCTGTGTTTCCATTAGGGAAATGAGATCGAATATTCAAATAATAGAAATCTCTCAACCCAGAAAAAAGGGGGACTATTTAAACAGTTTATACACAGAAATATAAAACTAGGGGCCCGAATTACGGCATAGTGCCACTTGGAATGCTGACATCTTATACTGGCACAGCAGTTTGCATCCCTTCTGCCCCCCCTTTTGATCTAGCTCCCTACTAATGTGCTCAGGAAAGCAGTGGAAGATGATCCGGCTCCTCAGGCCCCTGCTGCCCACATGAGAGACCCAGAAGATAAAGCAGGCCCCTATCTTACACCTGTCCATGTCACAGCCATAATGGACATTGTAATTAGGAAGTAAACTAGAGGATGAAAAGATATCTCTTTTTCTCTTCCTCCTCTCCTGCTGCAACCTTTGTCACTACATCTCATAAAGAAAAAAAAAAGGAAGGAAGGAAGAGAGTGAGCGAGGGAGGGAGGGATGGAGGAGGGAAGAAGTAAGGAAGGAAGGGAGGAAGGAAGGAAGGCAAGAAAAAAAAGGAAAAGAAAGGAAAGAAAGAGTAAATGATAGCCCATGCACATGTGTGTATATGATGGATTTATATATTTTTGTGTCTGTAGGTATGTCATGTACAAATTCAAGAATAAGATATCAGCATCATGGAAGAGTTCAGAAGCACTCTGTTGGGAGGTTAGAAATGAATACTCAGAGATATAACTAAGAGAACAGAGCTGTTCATGTGAAAGTTGTCAGTTCTACTTTAGTTTTAGCTCTGTGACTTGGATAAACCATACGGCCTCTATACCTACAGTTTCTCATTTTTACAAATAAGATTCTAAAGCATACATTTTTGTTTGCTGTGACTTATGAAACTGTTCTGAACCAAGTGAAAGAATCTTCAAAAGAACTTCTTATCCCATTCCTTCAGTGGAGCACTGAGAAGTACAATAACATTTTCCTCCAGTTAAAGTCAAGTCTAGATTTGATATATTTGAGTAAATTTTAAATAGCTGAAACATTCCAACTTCTTGATTGTCAGTTACTTTCGATAATAGTTACTGAACATTGATCATGCCCACAACAGTGTTTTTCAAATATTTTGCTATTTACTTTCAGACTTCTGTGATCGAGGAAAAACACGTGTAAGAAATAAAGGCAATCCAAAGTACTGAATTTTAGGTTTACGAGAGGTTAGAAATGCGAGCTCCAGGAAGAGCCCTTTTTAACAGCAAGAGCAATGGAGGAAGGGTGTAAAATGGAAGCCACATGTGATGTGTGACTTGAAAGACAGAAACAATTTTAAATTGAGCAGATAATGGATTAGAACTTTTTCTTTCAGAGGGGAAAACCAGTGTCAAGATGTGGCTGGCAGAAACGTACAAGCAACGTGCACAGCCAAAAGGCTTGGTGTGACGTGACTGGCAAATAAAGGGTATAGAGTAAAACACCTAAGTTGGAAGTAACTAAGTGAGCTTGGAGTCAGACTCTGGGGAGCCTTAGAGGCCAGTTGAAAGAGTTTTAACTTTATTTTGTGAAATAAGTACCGCTATTATGGTTTCTGAGTGACAGGACTGAAATAGGAGAAACAAACAAGGAAGTTGATGTAATAGACTTGAAGTAGTTTGCCATGTTAAATGTGGTTTTCCTTACAAGCAGCTGCTTGGTGAGAAACTAAATGACTGGCCCGGGAGATAACTTCAAACTTTAAGTAGCTGACATCATCTAATATTATTTTCTTGTTAAATTTCTAATAGGCCATTTTCAGCTTTTTTTAATCTAATTTTTCTGTACTTTTGGGAAAACTTTTCTTATTAAAGTGTGGTTGTTTCCAGTGTCTTACTTGTTGTTGCTACATGATTTTTTTAAAGTGTCACTTTTGTGGGCTTAACTAGATTTCTTTTTATCTCCTCATTTGGCAGTGCATTTATGATTGTATATTTATGAGATCTTGCCTGTTTCTATGGGAATGAAAGGAATAGAGCCTAGTTAGCACTATGCACTGGATCCAGCTGAAAGTATCTGTAAAGGCCTGAAGAGTGCTGCTGTGTAGGTATGGGTGTTGCCGGCTCGGCCTTGGTGTTGATATGTTCATTGCAGATGTCAGTTGTCTGCGAAAGTCAGATGAAATGGCGCAAAAGTATCGAGCCTTCGGAGGTGGCTTGATTTCTTCCTAAAGTTGCATAGTAGAGTTTTTGTGTTATTAATTGCAGTGAAGCTAGAAGATTCCTTGAGATCCCTATTTCAGAAATGTGATTTTATCTATAGTAGCAAATAAATAAGGAATGCTTAAACAGAGATGATGCATTGTTTTTGTTCTTTTAAAGAAATATTGCATTTCAATCCTTATATAAAAGCCACAAAGGGACACGGATGCTCAGCAAACCATAAATAACCTTCTCCGATAGCACAGTGTTTGCTTGGGTGCTGTACTCGAAGCATTTGTCAATATTTGGGCAAGAATATAGATTTTATCACTTTTATATTGAGTTAAATATATATAGAAGAATATTTGTAGCCATTTTTAAATGCTAGATTTTTAAAAGGATAGTTGTTTAAGGACAGCTGAAACAACTTTATAAAATGAAGAACTCACTTGTTCACAATTGTTCCAAGTGAATGTCTGTGAGTCACTATTTCTAACCCATTATTCTCTGTTCTTGCAGCTATGATCTTGAATCTCTTTTCATCTCTTCAGTCATGGGATTTATGTAAGATGGTGTCCATTTAAAATCATTAATGATGACTCTCAATACTTAATCTATACACAGGAGCTAATGATTGTTTAAGGGATAAGTAAGGATAAAATCTTGTATTATTTTTGCAAATATGATTCATATACACTTACTTACATGTAGGAATACCCCCAACATCTACCTGCCATTCAGTTTTGCCATGTGATAGTTTTCTTTCGCCAAGAGACATTTGTGAGATCCAAGCAATCATTTACAATGTCATTTTATGCATATCTGAGAGTAGTTCAGTATGCCAGGATAATAAAGAGATATACAATCACTAGTAGTGTTGCTGGATGAAAAATTTAAGAATGAGAACTTCCTTGAAGATTGGAGATAAGGAACTGAAGAAATCTTGAGGATGAGAAAAATAGCCAGTCTATGGCAGAAGTCCTAGGCATCCAGCTACAGAAGACGAAGCCTGTGGGCTCACCTTTTACATTGTGAACCCACAAGCAAACATCTGGTAGTGATCCTAAGGCTGCCGCTGGCCAGGAGAATGGTGGTCAGGAAGGATAATTAAATGCAGATAAAAAAAAAAAACAAGAACAAATTGGAGTGTGCTTACCTATCTGTTCATCACAGCACCTTTATTTTGCTTTAGCTTTGAGCTATGTACAGTAACTGCATATTTACTGGGTGTAATGGGAAGTTTTGATTCATGTATACATGATGAAATGTTCAGATCAGGACAATTATTTCCATCACTATAACTTTTCTCATCCCTCATCATTTTTTTTTTTTTGCTTCTCTGTTGTGAGAACATTCAGAATCTTTTGTATATGCAACAAATTATCGTTACTTTTAGTCATCTTGTACAATAGAATACCAAAATTTACTCCTCATATGTAATTGTATGGATTTACCTTTTGACTAAACGTTTCTTCCTTCCTCTTCCTTCTATTCTCATCATCTGGTTGTCTCCATCACACACCTAATTTCTGTGAAGTTATCGGCTTTCGATTTTACATTTGAGTGATAACACGCAGTATTCATCTTTTTCTTATGTAGTACTGATGGGAATGTAAAATGGCATACCTTATGGAAAAAAGTAAGAAAGGAACTCAAAAAGTTAAGAGTAGACTACTATATGACCCAGCTATCTCCTTACTTAAAATACAATCAACAGAAATAAAATCATAATATCTAAAAATAAGTACCTTGATTGCATTTTTTTAGGGGATGGGTAGCAAAATTTACAGTAGCCAAGCTATTTATGATATCTTACTGTGGCAATTTTAGTTTGCCACTCTTTTACTTCCAATGCTCTCTGGCTGACTCTTAAGAAGGAACTTCTGCAGAAGAGGGATTTTTGTGACGTTCCAGCACTGACATGTTGCACCATGGGAGCTTGCCATGTTTGGCTTCTATATTTTACCTGCTCAGAATGTGGATTCTGTGCAAGGTAAACACACGTGGATCAGAGCCACAGCCAATCAGCAGGTCTTGTATGAAATGAAGCATCAGTAAATATTCAATGTGCTGAGAAGTTAAGGTTGCTTGGGATGATAGCACTGTTGAGTAACAATGAAACTGATACAGAAGTGAGGGGCTGACCTAACCCTGAGGGCAAAAACATGTATCGTTCTCTTTTCTTACTGGTAGAGAGTAAAAGGGATATGGAAAAGGAATGATTTGTGTTTCTAAGTTTTAAGCATTTGAAAAAAAATCCCAAGGGAAACGTAGAAGAGAGCTAATGGCATAATAAAACAAGGCTGTGGATGAAAGCATATTGAGAAACAGTGTTAGAAATGCAAACTGGCTGGTATAAGTTGCATTGAGAAAGATTTTATGAGAAAGGTGGATGAGTCCATAAACAATCTTTTTTAAATAACTAGTAAAAACTAAGATAGAAAATGTTTATGATTTAAGAATTTAAAAGTAACATTTTTTCTTCCACTTATTGAAAGAAGAGTAATGCTAAAAAAAGAGTAATCTTTCATAATATTTGTTTAATGTGGAGAAGGATATGAAGACAGCATTGGGAAAAAAAAATCTCTGTATGGTCACTCTGGCTTTTGTTAAACACTTGATGAGGTTAGGTGATTCCCCAACAACATTTATGAGTTAACTAGCTCAGGAAAAGACAATAAGAATAGCCCAATGGATGCCTAAATAAGTAGCTAGAATTAAGAGAGATACATAGAACTGTAATTAGCTGTTAGTACAAGAATCTTAATAGAATCGGGTAGATTATAAACCAGTAACATTTTTGAGAATGCTGAAAGGCCAAAAGCAGAATCAGACTGGATGAAACCTGACTCTGACTGAGCTCTTAAAGGTCGTGATAAGAGTGGGAATCTGTCAAGAAGACCAAACAATTCTAAGTGTATTCTGTCAGAATCAAACAAAATAGATTTGGCAGTTCTGTTAACTATTGCTAAAAAAAAAAAAAGAAAAGAAAAGAAAAAAAGTGGACAAAAGATAAGCCTAGCTGTTTCGATTGGATATGCTTAGCAGGGTAGGAGACCTTACTATAGAAACCTCATGCTCGTTCAGCTCTGTTTAGAATGGGTATGAATAAACATTTGCATTTGTATTCTAAATTTTTGCACTATGAATCTAGTATCAGAGACACAAAACATATCAAGCAAAGCTGCAGATGAAAATTTACAAACCTACTTGGAGAATTCATCAATTCTCCTTAAGGAACTGATTGGACAGGTAAACAAAAAATCCATATTTTTGGAAAAGATCTGTGAAGCACCAGCAGCCAAATGGATGGTTTTGACATTTAACAACCACTATTCACAACAGCAAAACTGTACTTCTTTTTTTAGTATGCAGGAAACAACCACCAAGATAAAATGTAACATAAAACCAAGAGTCTAAATAAATGCTCAAACATCAGAATGTTATTTTAGAACAAAATAAATCATAGATTAAAACTTTGGTGGAAAAATCTTCAAATATTTGACAGTGAAATATTTTAAAATAATTAATGTGTAATAATAATAATAAGCAAGAGTTTCTATATGAAATCATTACAGATTTTTAAAAGAATTATGTTTATTTAAAAGTAAAATTACATGAAGAAGGACAGGCAGAGAGAGAGATATCTCCCATCTGCTGGTTTGCTCCCTAAATGGCCACAGTAGCTGAAACTGAACCCAATCCAAGCCAGGAGCTTTTTCCAGGTCTTCCACATGGATGCAGGGACCCAAAGGCTTTGGCAATACTCTCCTGCTTTCCCAGTCTGCAGGCAGGGAGCTGGATCGACATTCTAGGAGCTGGGACATGAACTGGCACCTATATGGGATGCTGGTGCCACAGGCAGAGGCTTAGTGTACTTGTCATGGTGCCAGCCCCTGTAGATTTTCTAGGTGTCAGTGGGGTCTCTTCTAGCTCATTCTGCATGGGCAGTGGGTAAGGTTCAGGACTTGGTTTTCTGTTTCCTTTGTGGGAAGCTGGCTTGAGTTCAAGGCTCTGGGGCTTCTGCCTTTGGTGTGCCTTTGGGGAGAGAACCAGTGACGGTGGACAATATCCGCTTCTCCTTCTGTCTCAGCTTCTCCATTTCTTTGCCTTTAAAATTAAGTGGAAAAAAAAAAGAAGAGAAAGTGAAAAGAGTGGTAAAATTGTAAAAAGGAGACACAAGCTGCTTTGAGCCCTAATGTCTGTCCAATTTTATTTTCCAGCAAGTTCTGTTATTTCTTGAAGAAATATCAAACTAAGCCCTCCTACATCGCTAGTCTTATCTCTCTCACTGTGCTGTTGAAGTGTCTGTAGCATGTGCTAGAATTCTTTGCAGTTTCTTGGACTCATCTTCTACAGATTTTCTTCCTGTGTTGTTTTCCCTTCTCTGACTGTTTCTGTAGGAGTAGTTTTCTTTCTGTATTTTTGAAGTCCATCTTTTGAGGCACATTTTACTCATCCAGAATTAACCTGTCCCTGGTTTAAAACCATATTATCAAACTATGGCATATATTAGTTAACATGGTCTGCCTTACACTGTAATTATTTTGGTAAAGTTTTATTCCTTTATTTTTAATTAACAAATATATGAATATATGTAATGTAGCATTTATTTTCATAAAATGTCAATGCAATAATTAAAATGGTAATTTGGCCTTTATTTGGTAATCCATACTCATCTCCATTTCATGTCTTTTTTTCATGATGTATTCCCATAGGCTCAAGGATTTCCCCTTTCACCCCTCACTTTCCCTCCCTTCCACTGATTCCCCCCAATACTATTATCATAATATAGCCCTTCAGCAACGGTCATGGATCCATCATTCTGCTATTTAAATATATCATGAAAATATAGGTATAGACAATGGTAGAAAATTCATTATATTGTCAATATGTATTTAACAGTTTCATTGGGATATAATTTTTATTTGGGAATAGAGTTGTATGCTATAATGTATTTTCATTTGTTGGTATGCTAGTCTCCCTTATATATTTCTTTTAGGTGATGTATATATGCGTATAGAGATAGATCTTGTTTTCATGCAAAATTGCCTTGCATTCAGAGAGAATATATGGTATTTGTCCTTTTGGGATTGACTTATTTCACTGAGCATAACCATTTTTTTCCCAAATGGTAGAATTTCATTCTTTTTAATGGCTGAATAGTATTCCACAGAGTAGATGTACCATGGTTTCTTTAGCCATTTCTCTTTTGATGGAAATTGGGATTGTTTCCATGTATTTGCTATTGATTGTGTTGCTGTGAATATAGAGTTATGGATCACTTTCTCATATAGAGATTTCATTTCCTTTGTATATATTTCCAGGAGTAGGATACCTGGATCATACAGTCAATCAATTTTTAGTTGTCTTAGCACTCTCCATACTGACTTCCACTTCCATAGTCGCTATATTGGCCTACACTCCCAACAACAGTGAAGTAGGGTACCTTTGTTTCCACATCAATGCCAGCAGATAATGTTGTTATTAGGTTTCTGCATGTAGGCTAATCTCACTGGAGTTAGCTGGAATCTCAATGTGGTTTTTATTTGTATTTCCTTAGTAGCTAATCACCTCCATTTATATCCAGTATATTAATATAAAACTTTAAGCCTATTCTAAGTTTTCACATGTGAGAAATAGTAAATCATAGTCACAAACTATGAGCTTAATTGGAATTATCTGTGAAAACACACAGGGTGCCCCTGGCATTTGGTGATTACTCAAGAATATTAAGCATTTTTATTATGCAACAATTATGATTCTAAGTGTTTTACAATGGTATGCATGCATTTGTAAATCATGTCGTATTATGGGTTTCTTTTATCATGGGTGAAAAAGTACTTAGTTATATGTATTATGTTAGTTGTATGTCATATATATTGTAGATAGAAAATTTAAAATAAGGATTATAGCTATTTCTTTTCCTTCTATATTTTCTATATCAATAAGAATGAGTGGTTCAGCATTAACATATACAACTGTATAATAATTGAAATTCCACTTCTCTTTGTCATTGATTAATGACTAAATTGAATAAAATGCTGTATGTAAAGGTTATTTTAAAAATTAAGCAAACAATCATCTCATTTTGGTTACAGACGTGCAGATTTTGATTTAGTGACTATTTGTGGAAATGACTGTACAACAGCAGGAGTTTGGTCTTTACAATTTTTATTGTAAAGGGCGTTACAATCATGAAATGGCGTAAGTAGCTTTGAATTGACAACATGACGAATTCCCTTACTAGTGTGCATCCATCATGAAATCATTTCTGAATCTCTCTTTTTAACAGAGTTTTCAAGTACAATATTTAGGGGCACAGATTTTCCCTGCCTGATTATGTCAGGATTTCAATAAACCAACTACTACGATCTGAGCAGGAGGGTAAATTTTTCCCTATGTACTTTTGGAATTTGGATACATTTGGTAACTGGTCTTTTTCAGATCACCAACTTTAATAAAACTAGGATATTTATAGGATAGGAAATTTTGAAAATACATAAAAGCTGCATCATACTAACCTAGAATCTGGAATGATTTAAACTATTTCCTTTGATATGATTCCCGAACTCTATATAAAACTCAAGTGATAGAGCAGAAATAAAATGTGGTGTGGCATGTCTAGAACTTTTATTACTAGCCTGATTTTAAAACTGAATGAAATTAGAGTTCAAAGCTTAAGTGACTTCACATTTCTTTTTTCTCCTTTGGAAAAGTTTGTAGTCCATGAGGAGAGGAGAATAATTGGCACTTCAAAACAAAATCATATATATATATTTAAGTAAGTTCCATTGTTCATCTTCTAAAAAAGATTCAGAGGTGCCTTAAAAATGGATTTTATTTATTTCCATTTTTATGTTTCCAGCAATTTTCAAGGCACAGAAAGTATTAACTAGATCTTTGCTGAGAAAACCAGGAGTGAGGTAATTCAAAATGGAATAATAAAAATGATCACAAACGAAACAGTATAAAAGTATATTGGTAGACTGAGCGTGCTAAATCTATTGGATAACATTACTGAACATTTTGATAGATAATTATTTTATCGAATTCCTTTAGTTCTTCTGGTTATAAATTGGTTCATAAAATCAGATGTATCTGCTTTTATGTAGCAGACTGCATTTCGGGGAAGGAGCTAGTAAGACAATCTCAAAGAAAGAGATGTAAAAATTTTAATGGTCTTGATTTTGATTTTTGTAATACATTTATCCATATCCATGCTTGTAGAGGATCATTACTTATAAGGTTTCATTTTTAAGGCCGATGAAATGTAAATGCAGTATTGCCTACAGGTGGTCCAATTGCGATGATTATCTAGGCCACTTGTTTCATGATGCAAGGCCAGGTCCTCAGCTGAAATCAGTTACTTTTCCGCTTCTTACTGGCAATACCAGTGGCTTTCAAACCTGAGCAGGCATCAGAATCATCTGAAGGGCTTGCTCAATCACAGATGGCTAGCCACACCCGTGGAGTAGTTGATTAATAGGTATGGGGTATATCTGGGTAACTCAGAGCTCACAGTTCCTAGGTGTTGCTGAGAGAGGAGCTCTGCGAACTGTGGGCATGTATGTGTTGCTCAGTCGAATCTGCTCTCTCCCCTCTTCAGCACTGAGAGTGCTGCGTTTAACACCCAGTGTCGTGGAGTTTCTTCATCACTTGGACAAGTTACCATCTATACAGCAGGTATGTACTAATGCAGTTTTTAACACAGTGCTCAGGAGTATTTCACAGCTATTGCTCTGGGTCAGGAAGACGGTTGTTTTCCAGTGTGCCTGCTCCTCAATCTCCAGGGCTCTGTAGGTGTTGTTGATTCTCAGTGGCATCTATGCAAAGAAATTTCATTCGTTTACTGAGCACTTGTGAAACTAAGTGCTAAAACTAATGCTAAAGTTTTGGTGAAAAACAAATCTGTAAATCTTGAATGCAAAGTTTAAGTCCTTTTCTATTTTGCTTTTACCTAATTGTCTTTTTCTCCACTCAGGCTGTATTTGTTTTCTCTCAGATAATGCTGTCTAAATATGTGTATACCTCCTCCATGTTCCTGAAAGCGCTTTCTGGAATTTGATAGCAGACTTAAACCATTTGTATTGCTCTTTTAAGCAATGGTGCAAAACTCTCTCAGGAAATTTCTTGAGCCTCCCCCAAACTTCTAAAATATCACTGTTTCTCACTCAGTGGTGACTGTCTTGTGCAGTCTGTGTCATCTTAACGGTTCTAGTCTTTGAGCAGATTTGGTTGTGAGACTTACATTATAGCTTCTGTGATTACTATAGTTGAGACATCCTTAGAAATGTTTAATCAATGAGCAATTGTTCGCTTTGTATCATAAGAATAAAACATGAACTAGTTCTAACAGAACTAGAACTCCTGGCTTAGGTTTTTCTATCTTAAGTCTTAGTAATTTGAAGTATGAAAGCATGTAGAGGCTGTCTGGTCAGCATTCTTGACTGTGTCAGGAAATAGGTTAATATTAACAGAGTTTGAACACAGCTTTGTATCCCCAAGCTGATGACACGGGATCCCAGGCGTGGCGTCTTCTCACAGCTTTCACTACTTTTCGGGAGATGAGCTTTCAGGAGCTAACTTGCAAATGGTTGTTTTGAAGTATTTTAGTTGAAGCAAGAGTTCTACTTTGTGCCTAGTGTTTTGTTTTCCTTGTATTCACCCATCCCTCCTGCCTGGGCAACTGCTAATCATATCATTGTCAGTTACTACGTGCTGTTAGTTTGACGTTGTGAAATATTTATCCATCATTTAAAGGGAGTACATACGTAAGTCATTTAACTTAAATTCATGAGTAAATCTTACACCTTGATGAGTTGTTTTACATCTCAATGTGGTATCTGTCTTTTTAAAAGTTCAATTTATTTTGAACTTGGGTTTTTGCTATTAAATTTATCTGGTAAACTTGATAAGAATGAGACTTATGTAATTGTGAATTTTTACCGCGTTAAAGTAATACAACAGGAAATGAGAGTAAAAAATGGATATAATATACTGGGGAGGGATTTTTTACTGGGAAATGATTTCAATTCTTTAGGGGAGGCATTCTAATTGGAAAAAAGGTTGAAATCATTTGACTAAAGAATCAGATGAAGAAAAATAAAGTTGTTCAACTGAGTATTTGTTTTCCACCAATTTACTAACAAAGCTAATCATGGCTAAACTGCCACAAATGTGGTAAATTTTTAAATATGTGAATGCTGTGGCAGTGTGATTGCATTGTAGATCAAGGGAAATAGAAAATCAACAGTCAAATTCTTTATTTCTGTTTTTTTAATTTTTTTGTAAGATTTATTTATTTTACTTGTAAAGTCAGAGAGCTAGCTCGCTTGCTAGCTTCCAATCGCTCAATGACTCTGACTCCCTAAATGGCTGTGTTGGCCGAGTCTGACGCTGAGAGAGCCAGGAGCTTCTTCTACGTGTCTAATGTGGATGTAGGAAGCCACGGACTTGGCTGTTGCTCTACTGCTTCCCTAGGCGGTAAGCAAGGAGCTGTACTGCTAAGTGGAGCAGCTGGTTTTGACTTGGTGCCAGTTAAAAGAAGATTAACCTGTTACACTACCGCCAGCTCTTAGAAATAGTCAACACTTAAAAAATGATCCATTAAGTCCAGCGCGGTGGCCTAGTGGCTAAAGTCCTCACCTTGAATGTGCAGGCATCCCATTTGTGTGCTGGTTCTAATCCCGAACAGCCCTGCTACCCATTCAGCTCCCTGTTTGTGACCTGGGAAAGCAGACGAGGACGGCCCACAGCTTTGGGACCCTGCACCCATGTAGGAGACCCTGAAGAGCTCCTTGCTCCTGGTTGCTAATTTGTGCAGCCATTGCGGCCACCTGGGGAGTGAATAATCAGATGGAAGACCTTTCTGTCTCTCCTTTCTATATCTGACTTTGCAATAAGAACAAATAAATCTTAAAGAAGAAAAAAATCCACTGTGTTTGGGTTTAGGGACTGTAACCTGGGCACAGGAGATGTCTAAGTGACTGACCTGAGTTTTCCCTGAGGAACATGTGTCCAATATGTGTCAGATATGCTGCAGCATGCATCGTTACTTCAGAACAGAAGCAAGACTCCTCATGAAACTTCTAAACGCAGCTTGACAATATGATGCTAACTAGATTTTCTACCATTGCTGATACCAGCAGTGCCAGGCTACACTTAACTAGCAGAATATTGGACGTAGGAGTGTTGCTTAAAGTCTATGCTATCACAATAATATGGGGGAAAATAGTGTGCTGGGGACAGAATGGGGAGAGAGGAAGGGGAGGGTGAAGAGGGCCTTAGACCTATAAAACTGTATCATGGAACATAATAAAACAAAAATGGCAAAATCAGTACTGTTCAATTTGCTTTAAAAGCTGTGTTTTAGAACCTTCTCTTCTAGTCAGTCAAAAACAGTACACAGCCACTGATAAAATATTCTACAATGCTGTTTTTCAGAATACTCTTTCTTTGATCCCTCCTTTCTTTCATATGGTCTTCAAGATCTAAGTAGAGAATCATGTTTGAATCTTTTGTCTTGCAGCTATTGCAATGACTACTAGGGAGCTTCTTGACAAAACTGCTAAGGAGGAAATGTGAAGGAACCAACAAGATTGTTAATGTGCGTTTTCATGGACTTAACGCTATGCCTGTTGCATAGAACTGACGAACTCCAGCTTAGTCAGCAAGATTCTCCAAGGATTCTTTTTTTAAAAAAAGATTTATTGATTTAACATAAATTACACACACATACACACAGAGCGAGAGACGAAGAGATCTATTCAGTCTATTGATACACTTCTCAGACAGTCGTAATGGCAAGGCCAGAGCCAGGAGCTTCTTTCAGGCATCCTGGGAGTGTTGTAGGGGGCCTGTTGCTTCTGCTGCTGCTTTTCCTCAGGCCATTAGCTGGGATCCGGATCAGAACTGGAGCAGTCAGAATAGGAACTGTGCCCATACTGAGTAGCGTGTGTGTGTGTGTAAAATCGCCACATTTGCTGTATCCAGTAATCAGTGAATTGACATCTAGGTTGATTCCATAAATCACCTTTTGCGAATTGAGCTGCTATAAACCTGAAGGAAGAAGTACCTCTTACGCTAATTTCATGTCCTTTGTGTATATTACATGGAGTGAGGCAGCTAGATGATATCGTAGACAGATTTTTTTTAGATTTATTTTTATTGAAAAATTAGCTTTACAGAGAGGAGAGACAGAGGATCTTCAGTTGGCAGGTTCACTCCCTAAACGGCTGCAACAGTCAGAGCTGAGTTGATTTGAAGCCTGGAGCCAGGAGCTTCTTCTGTCTCCCACACGGGTGCAGGGTCCCTAGGCTTTGTGCCATCCTTTGCTGCTTTCCCAGGTAATAGACAGGGAGATAGATTGTAAAAGGAGCACCCAGGACATGAACTGGTACCTGTATGGGATCTTGGCTTGTGAAGGTTAGCCATTTGAGACATTATGCCATGCCCAGATTTTATTTTATTTATTTTTTAATTTTTATTTTTTTAATCGAAAGGCGGATATACAGAGAGGAGAGACAGAGAGGAAGATCTTCTGTCCGATGAATTAACTCCCCAAGTGAGCACAACGGCCGGTGCTATGCTGATCCGAAGCCAGAATCCAGGAGTCTCTTCCGAGTCTCCCACGCGGGTGCAGGGTCCCAAGGCTTTGGACCGTCCTCGACTGCTTTCCCAGGCCACAAGCAGGGAGCTGGATGGGAAGTGGAGCTGCTGGGATTAGAACTGGTGCCCATATGGGATCCCTGTGGCATGTGCAAGGCGAGGACCTTAACCACTGCGCCATCACGCCGGGCCCCCAGATTTTATTTTGTAATTTCTGGAGACTGTACATACCATTTTACATCATGTTATACATGTTTATATTACCATTGGCAGTATATAAAGTTGTCTTTTTGAGTACATAAATTAGAAAAATAAACTGAGCCCATGAGTGACAGACTTAATAGAGTTTGATTATTTATAGCCTTTGTGTTCCTGCTGAGCAGTGGTGTTTCTGATTTTTACTTGTTGAACTCTTTATTGGCAAATAGCTTAAGTTTCTCTAGTTAAAGTACATTAAAGGCCCTGGCACAGTGGTGTATCAGGTTAAACCTCTGCCTCTACCTGAGGCTCTAGCATCCCTTATAGCTGCTGGTTTCAGTCCTGGCAACTGCACTTAGAATCCAGCTTCCTGCTTATCAGCTGGGACAGTGGCAGATGATTAGCATGCTCGGCCCCTGAACCCACTTGGGAAACCCAGAAAAAGCTCCTGGCTTTAAACTGGCATCACCCCGGCCATTACCACCATTCAGGGAGTGAACCGGTGATTCTGCCTTTCCAATAAAAATAAATCTCAAAAACCTGAAAAAGATTTTACAGTAAAGACTGAAAAAATAGGAAACCGGGGAGAAAGAGCAAGATGGTAAAGTAAACAAGAACAGCTTGGGTAGCACATTTATGATAACAAGGATTAACTCGTAAATACAGAAAATGAATTGTGAAGACCTGGATTCTCTTGTAGGCAGCTTTCATTGTGAACTCATGAACAAATTTAGAAGATCACCTGAGAAACTGACTAATCATTGTTGATCTGGTTTTGAGTGCAACAGAGTAATCTTGTAAAATTTCATTCTGCTTTTAGAGTTATGCATGTGAGTGGTTAGAGATGATGATACCTCTCTCTGGCTTTTCCTTAGGGATTCGGATGCAGGCAGCACTGTGAGCAAGGCAGGTTATGTTGCTGCCTACAGTCCTGACATCCCGTACAGAGCACTGGTTTGCGTCGTGTCTGTTCCTCTTCGGAGCCGGTTCCCTAATACTGCACCTGAGAAAACTGTAGCCTATGTATAATGCTGAATTGTCAAGGCCGCTGCTACCCACATGGGAGATCAAGTGACGTCTTGTGATGTCTCTCTCTCTCCCTCTCTCCCTGTGCCAGTCTGCCTGTTTCACATCAACAAACCCTTGAAATGACAGTAATGTGAGTGCGCATATAAACATAGGATGAGTATAATCTATGGAAAATTTTAGAATAAGATTTAGAGGGAATGACTGAGAGAGTAGAGCGATAGAATACGAAATTTCACTTAATGGTATTTGCTTTATTCACTTACCAGTGGTTTGGTGCTTAGGTAATTTCCTGGCTGCTGTGAACAGTGTTTTAATAATGTGTGTCGGTGCCCTTTTGCTTATATACTCATCTCATTTCTCTTGTTCATATACCAGGAGTGAGATTGCTGGATTGTACAGTAGTATGCATTTTTAACTGTTTTTTGGGGACTCTCCATGTTTTCCACAGGGGCTGTGTCACTTCCCATTAATAATGTACGCGGGTGCCCTTGTCCGTGTATGTTGGCTGACACTTTGTCTTTTTGATAGTAGCCATTCTAACGGGTGTGATTGGACTTGCTTGTTCTGGTTAGTCATAAAAATGAAATCTCTAGTGTAAGAAAATGGGACACATTGTTTTGTGTGAAATTAGCCAAGACCAAGAGATAATTATTACATACCTCACTCCCACAAGGAGTGCAAATGAAAGATTAACTTGTGAAATTCAAAATATAATAGTGCTTACCTGACGCTGAGGAAGGAAGGAATGAGGGAGAGATTGATGGGAGAATTCCAAGGTGTCTAGCTGAAATAAGTAGTTCTAGGATTATTTAGCACACAAGAATGATAAAATAATGTACATTTTCGTGGTAAAATCTGGAAAATATGGCTTAGGGTATTTTTTTTCCATTAAAAACGTCTGATGTTTGAGAAGTTATTTGCCCCAGTTCAATATTACATCATGAAAACATGGATCCAAATATCACTTGATACCTCATAAATATGTATACTTACAAATCTGTTTTAGAGTATAAAAATGTAAAACGGGAATTATTGGGATTTGAAAAATGAGAAATTGGAATTTCCAGTGTTTGAAATTATTTCACTATTATACAACTTATATTTAAATGGAAAGTAAAGGAGAGTCAGACAGTAGACAGCTGATATGATCATGAAGAGAAGGCTGGATTGATGAGTAGGACTGAGTTGCCAAGTAGAGCTGTCAGAGAGAGAGGGACTGCTTGGAACACTGTCATGGGCCCAGACGTTGCATTGGATGCTCATTTACAGAGAAGAAAACAAGCAAAGCTTGCCAATAATGCTGTGACTATAACAGTCGGCATTGTCCTTTAATGATCACCCTGGAAAACAAATAATTAGCCAAGTTTGATTTTATAAAGCATTGAGACTGTTTAAGCAGTTAGATCTGCTCAGAGTATAATGGTTTCCTTAGAGGCAAATTCAGTCTTTGGTGGTTCTTTATTTGTTGATTCAAAGGGACAAATAGACTTAAGTGTGAGTAACGTGGTTTACATTGTGCATAATATATACTTTTGCAAGAAAAGATTCTTGCACAATCAAAATATTTCTGAATGAAATGGATTCAGAAGTATCACTTAGGATTTTTGTAGAAGCGGTATAGAACTTGATATTCTCACACAGAAAGTATTAAAGAAGGAAAAGGAACATGGTAGAAAGCGTTGAGTTTTAGAGATAGGAACCCAACGGCGGTGTTAGAAACAGCTAGAAAACCTTTCAGAAATATTAAGTGTGATTTTTAACCTCACAATGTTATGAACCCTTAAAGTAAATATCCCAGTGGTTATTATCTCTGAGGATGCAATACCATGTATTTCCAAGGGTGTTACGGATTTACTTCTTTTCTGAAATTCTATGAGGAGGACGCCTCCTGTACATAGTAAGTGCTGTTCCATGGAGAATGAGCACTCAGAAGCCAGATATTCTGCCAGGGAATTCTTGATCGACAATCCAGTAATTACTTTGACTAATTTCCAAAAGATTACAGCTATGTGGTTTTATTTCATAGATTCGGAAACAGACGACAGAAACTACCTGGATTTGTTTCTGTATCTCAAAGTAATTTGCAAAGTCAAAAAACTGCCATTTTGTTCTGCACATGATACTGAGCCCTCACATGTGTTTTAACCTATAAAAAGCAAAAGTGAGTATTGCTATCAATAAGAATATTTTTCCATGAGTGCATTTGGACCTACATGTCTGTCCGTGTGTGTCAATGTGAACAGTCATGGCCACAGTGGAGGAAATGCAGGTTGAGAGAGAGAACAGTAACCGAAGATGAGCTGTGCCTAACTGAGAATTGGAAAGTTGCCGCGGGGAACAGGACTCCCTGATTCATCAGTTTCTTAGTTATATTCAAAAAATGTTTATATCATTTCTTAAGGTTTTCATACTGGTGTTTTGTATTTTCTTAGGAAATGGTTTTATCTTTACAATTCAAAATAGAATTTTACATAATTATGCTTGAGAGTTATCCATTGCTCCAGAATTACTATCGAATTTAGCAATATAAAACAAATATAAATTATCTCAGTTTTTGGAGTTAGCAATCCAGGCACAAGTCAGCTGTGTGCCCAGACTCAGGTCTGTGAACAGGTAGAGGTCCAAAGCTCACTTACAGGACTATTGGCAGGATATGAAGGCTTGCCATTTATTGGTGACAGACTCTAGTTTCTGCCTTGATGGCCTATCCATATTTAAAACATGGCAGTTTTACCTACAGTGAGATGAGATGAGGAATACTGTAACAGCATTTTGCAATTTAATTTCTTTTTTTTAAAAGATTTATTTTTATTATTTTTTATTGGAAAGGCCGATATACAGACAGGAGAGACAGAGAGGAAGATCTTCCGTCCGATGATTCACTCCCCAAGCAACCACAACGGGCCGATACTATGCTGATCCAAAGCCAGGAGCCTCTTCCGGGTCTCCCACGCGGGTGCAGGGTCCCAAAGCCCCGGGCCGTCCTGGACTGCTTTCCTGGGCCACAGGCAGGGAGCTGGATGGGAAGCAGGGTTGCCAGGATTAGAACCGGCACCCATATGGGATCCCGGGCGTGCAAGGCGAGGACCTTAACCACTGCGCCATCGCGCCAGGCCCTGCAATTTAATTTCAAATGTGACTTCTAATCACTTCTGCAATCACCATAGCATGTCATTAGGCCATAAACTGGAAGGGGACGTTCTAGGGGGATATGAATATGAGAAAGTAGGATTGTTGAAAGCCGTTTCAAAGGCATACCTCAGACACTTCAGTAATTCCTTGCTTATCAGTCCATCATGAATCTCTGCTTTTCTGGACTAGTAATAGGCTCCAGCTTAAAGTGAAGCTAAAACACTGCTCTTTTCCTGTCTTTATTTTCTGATCCCTCTTCTCTCCACTTGCTGTTCAGCTCTCTCCAACCCCTCAATCATGGTTTGACTTGTTGGTCGCAATACTGTACATTTCTAATAATTATGCAACATCTTTTTTTCTAAAATTGTTCTAAATGTATTCTAGGATTCACACTTGAACTTTCCCTTGACAAAGATAAGATACTGCTTTTATTGATCTCCAGTCTTACTAAGGTGCACTGCTTTCCGTGGAGAACTTGGCAAGGCATGTGTGGGAGCAGTGTGGCTCGGTGGTTCACCAAGCCATCCTAAAGCCCTTTCTTCCAAGTCCTGGGTAGATGTTGCAGCAGCTGTTTCCATACACTTGCCTGCCTTATCAGAACTCTTAGTTCCAGTCCAGCTCCTCTACTTTGGATTCACATTCCTATTCATGTGCACACTGGGAGAAAGCAGCTGTGATTGTTGCCCATGTGGGAGAATCAGGTTGAACTCTTGCACCCTAGTTTCTGTCTGGCCTGGTTCTGCTGTTGGTAGGCATTTGCTGAGTGAACCAGAGAATGAAAAAAAAATGTAAATGAGCACTGAAAATGGAACATGAGCTTAAAATTGAATTTTTAAAAATATATTTTGCATTGAAATGTATGGCAGTGCAGGGTACTGCATGCAATGCTTTTCAACAATTTTGTATCCTCCTTGTCTTTTTCATGCCCATTTCTATCATTTAATGGCATTATGTTTTTTTCTTTTCCTGGAAAGAAGACTCCCCTGAGAGCCGAAATTACTAACAGCTAAAAGTAGCATTTACAAGTAGTTAAACATGAGCAATTCTTTTTAACTATTCCAGAGTCTCACCTTCGGGATGTGCAATTAACTGGAAATAAAAGCCTCTACAAAATACTTATACGGAGAAGAATTAGCAATGCTAATTCTTCATAATCAAAATATTTTCTGAAGCAACAAAAAATCATGAAGGTAGATTGAAAAGGTTCCGAAGGTAAAACATACGTTTTTTCAAGTCTGTGGACTGTATTTAAAATGCTCCAACCTTATTTATCAAATCAAGCTATGAAAGCTTTAGTGCAATCACAATTAAAATTCTTTGTTTTCTTCAGTAAAAACCTTAGTATCTCATACCTAAATAAAAAATTTGAACTAGAGGTTTCTAGCAAAATTTTTTCTTTCATTAAAAACAAAGCAGTGTAGTTATGGTATAAAATGCAATTTTAGTTATTGCTATTTGTGTTTTTATGTAATTTTCAAACCTCAGATGTTCCAAAATTAAATATAATGTACTGGTTTATTATCTTATTCTTAACATAAAATATTTACATAATGATAGCAATCCATTGGAAGATCAAAACATGTAGAAGGATGGAACTAAAGTGTATTAGTGCAAAAAAATCTGGAAATTTGTGAATATACGGAGTCCTCAAAGTTTATTTAAACTACTTACTATATAAAAGCTATCCCTAGATTTCAAAATATTTGTACCAAAATAATCAGTGTTAACTGTTCACATTTTTTACATGCCTTGCCTAGCTGTTACTTTTTTCCTTGTTTTTATTATCCCTAACAAATCCGTTAAGCTCAAATTAAACAATTAAGCTAGAGTACCTTTTCAGACACAAAGTAAGGCTTTACTTGATCAGATAATGAGGCCTGGTTTACTTGTATTTTTATTTTAAAACAAAGTAATTGTGCAGAGGAAAGCTTTTATTTTTTTACTGAAAATGTGTTTAAATCCTAAGAAAATAATTTTATAGCATCATCAATTCGCAATATTTTTATTTCTATTTCAGGCATTGGTTTAAATACAGTGCCACTAGGTTAAAAAAAAAAACTACAGTATAATTAGGCTAGATCCTGCTGAGTTAGACAACAGAGACGTGAATGACATTAACCACATGATTGTAATACCTCAGCAAGCAAGGTTGCTACTAACAAAGTAAATTTCAGGGGTGATATGGATCTGTAAATAATACTTTTGGCAGATACCTCTAATGTGCATAATTCAAATGTTCTGACTTTTACCTATTCTTTACATATATCAAACAAAGCAGAACAAGAATTAAATCAATGCTGTCAAACATTCTATTCCACTAGTAAGCCCTTTTGTTTGGATGCAAAAGTACCTAGGTAAAATAAAACACATGTTATATAAAGTGACTGATTTCTAGTGCAATTCAATTTTTCAAAGGTTTATTCATTTTTATTGGAAAAGCAGATCAGACTTATGGATAGACAGAAAGATCTTTCGTTCACTGGTTCACTCCCCAAGTGTCTGCAGTGACTGTAGCTGAGCACATCTGAAGCCAGGAGCAAGGAGCTTCCTCCAGGTACCACAGACTGGTGCAGGGTCCCTAGGCTTTGGGCCATCTGCTGCTGCTTTCCCAGGCCATAGCAGGGAGATGGATGGGAAGTGGTGCAACCTGCTGCAACATGAACAGGCATCCATATGGGAACCTGGAGTGTGGCAGGGGAGAATTAGCCAATTGAGCCATCATGCCAGGCCCTGTAATGTAGTTCTGTTTCCTCATGCTTAAATCAATAAAATTGATACATGTGTTTAAATTATCCGTTGCAGGATAATTATGTTAATTTAAGACAAAGCATATCATTTGAAAGAATTGTTGAGCTTCATGGATGAGGACTTCTGTTATCTTCCCTCATTACGTGAATGTATTCAACTGTATTTTGTTTCATAATCTTCTTTCAGCATCTCTTTCTTCATGGAGTTTGCCTTTAAGAGAGCATCTACTCACTTAATGATATTCTTTCGGTTCCATAACCTGACTTCACTCTTTAACTTTCTTTTAAAGATTTAATTTTATTGTACTCAGATATATCTATCTATATATAGAGATACATAGATATATATATGAAGAGGAGAGACAGAGAGGAAGATCTTTCATCCATTGATTCACTTCCAAAGTGGCCACAGTGGGTGGTTCTTTACCAATCCGAAGCCAGGAGCCCGGAGCCCCTTCTGGGTCTCCCACGTGGGTGCAGTGTCCAAGGCTTTGGGCTGTCCTCAACTTCTTTCCCAGGCCTCAAGCAAGGAGCTGGATGGGAAGTGGGGTGGCTGGGATTAGAGCCTGTGCCCATGTGGGATCCAAGTGAATGCAAGGCGAGGACTTCAGCTGCTATCCTACTGCGCCAGGCCCTTCTTTACCTCTTTTAACTGGATACATTCAGTATCTCATCAAATACTCAGATTTTTGTTTTGCAAGTTGTTCTTCAAGCTCTTTATTATATTTTTTATTCAGTGAATGCTTTGGCACTGATGTTTTTTTCCTAATGCATTCTTTCATGTTTCACTGACCTTCCTTGATTCAGTGTTTTGGATGTCATTAGTAAATAGTCAATTTTCTTTTTGGTGTGTCATTTTCTGGAGCATAATTGTATTTACCTGCATTACACTGCTTCATCTTTCTCGTGTCCCTGAGTGGATGCATATGTTGCCAAGAGTACTTGGCTCTTTTAGATACTACGTAGTGGTTACCGTAAGGAAAGATCTCCCTCTGTGGATGGGTCTTGGAGTGCTGGTCTGGAGCAATATGGCTCTGGTAATGACTGTGTATAAAATTAGAACCTCCATGGAGCAATGAGTAGCTAACGGTAAGGGCAGAATAGTAGCAATAAAATGTCAGGTTTGGAAGGATGCAATGACTGCTTGTTCCCAGGACAGAACACACTACAGTAGCATTCCCTGTTCCAAGATACCACAAGTGCAGGTAGCAGTATAGACTGTAATGTTGTATCTTTGTTTTGGGGATAAATATATCCAAATGGACCCCTTGTGCATCAGTTAGCTGGTGTTCACCCTTTTGAAGCCTGCAGGGTGCCCTCAGGGGTGAGGACGGACATCTGTCAGTGACTGCCGTGAAAACTGGATGCCTAGTTTTTAGCTCATACACATGGAAAGAATATTTGTCTAACTCGGTTAACCATATGTAACCTGAAAAACTAAAATGTTTTGACATCCAAAATGTTTTGGTATCATTGTGGAAAAAGTTTTCATATTTATTATATCCTGTGGTAAACTTTACTTTTGTTTTTGTAGGTATGGAGATGCCTTCCACCCAACCCTTTTTTCCACTAGTACCAGTCTAGTCCTTTAGTAACAGTTACAAATTTAGCATTCTTCTATTTCAGTCTGTCATGAAACTGCAGGTATATGCAATGTTAGAAAAATCTAATATACGGTCAGTATAGTTAACTGGTTTATTAACTGCCCTGTTTTATTCAAGAGCAGTGATAGATATACCAGCGTATCTTCACTTCCTGATATGTTTTTCCCCATTATAAAGTATGAGAATAGATGTACATACTTTACTTGTGTATATCTGTTCATATTTTGCATGAAGGTTATCTTATATCAGAGAATACACGAATTTGTCCTCTGGGACTGGCTTATTTCACTGAGCATAATGCTTTCCTGTCTGATTATTGCTCTAAATTTTGGATTGGGGGATTAGGGATGATCAACATTCAGTGTTTAGCTGAAGAGTCTTGGTATATTGTTCCTACTTCTTCCTCATCCCCTTCTCCCTTGCTGGTTATCAGTGATAACAATTGTTTACATGTTGTATAGTTGTAAATCCTTCTGGGCATGAAATTTATTTGCTCGATGTTTTAAGATGATTAAATAAAGAACAAGATTTTGCCTTTGTCAACTAATCCAAGATGTATCTATATGGGTATCTTTGAACTTATTCTATCTAAAATTCTTAAGTCAGAGTAATGCTATCTCTATTTTATGACACAGTTTAATAGGCACTGGGGTCTCTCCTCCCTCTCCCCATGTTCTAATATGTTTAATCATGTTTGTCACTCTAAGTCAGTAGTGGGCCAATGATCAGTACCTTCTCCTTCAACGCTTGCCTATGTGTTTTGTACCTTTTAATGAGATAACCTCCTGGAAAGGGGTCACTTGAAACTAAACCCAGCCATAGCTTTCTGTCGTGGGTTCTGGAGGCCTGAAGAATAACCACAGGGTAGGAACTGGTCACTCCTACAGAGAGGGAGCACTGGGATAGTCAGAATCCCCAGTCACATTGTCAAGGGTGTCTTTCCAAATTCCCAGCCAGGCTTGTGTTTTCTGCAACTGAAATCAAGTCCTTCGGCAGGAAAGTTGCAATGGTTCATTGCTGTTTTCGGAATGTACTGGGGTTAGGCTTACCCATTTTCCAAAAAAAAAAAAAGACTGGATTACTGAAAGGTTTCAATTAATTGACAATAATGTTCTTGTAATTATCTATGGCACTAATGATGCCTATGAGGATTGTAATTAATGGTTTGCATGTTCCTTTCCCATTGATTGAGTCTGGGATTTAACTAAATGATTGAAGCCTCCAGCTGCTTATCTTGTTAGATACCATTCTAGGGATTGGATGCTTGACTAGAAAACAAAATATATAAGGAAATACTTGTAGTGGGTCTGTGTATTTCTGGGTTTCTAATAATGGTAACCCTATGTACAGACTTTATATACGTTCTATGAAGATGGAATTAAATGTTAATTTTATTTTGGTGCCAAAGTGTTTGTAATTCATGCATTCAAGACATTTTAAACACTTAATGAAAAATACATACTATGACATTACTCGCCAACATGAGCTTTTTTTCATCCATAGGTTTTGGAAGTTCTGATTATATATATATACACACACACATTTATACAATAGAGAATTTAATGTATACAAAATATATCATAATTATAGCTATACATTATACATAGGATGCATATTTGTATATTTGTGTATGTATACGCATATGTAATTATAAACAATGTTTACTGAAATTTGCGTTGATTAAAAATATTAAACGACTCCACATTTGTCTTTACAGTTCACAACCAGATAATACTGAGCAGTAGGTAGAAAATGGGGAAAACTGGGAGATGTCAGACTTAAATTCTGTTTATTAGTGTTTGGTAGCCTGAAGTCCCAGATAAGGAATTTACATTATTATGTATGCTAAAACAAAAATCTACAGACTTTTACAGTCTGTGTTTTGAAAGATCGATGAGTATAGAGTCATGTCCATTTTAGTCACCTGTGCCTTCCATTCTGTCCATCTAGCACTCAGTGTGTATTATGCTCAATAGATGAACTTTACATTAAGCTGCTTGTCTTAAGCAGATATTTTTCTTATAAGGGAATGTATAGGAAGGGAATAAACCAGGATAAAAGGGAAGGGTCCTGAAGATTTAATCTTCAGAGTATTTGTCATAAGTAGTTTCATCGTTTTACCACTAAAAGATTTTCCATGGTTATTGATTGCTTTTTTTTTTTTTAGATTTATTTATTTTCATTACAAAGTCAGATATACAGAGAGGAGAGACAGAGAGGAATGATATTCACTCCCCAAGTGAGCGCAACGGCCAGTGCTGTGCTGATCCAAAGCTGGGAACCAGGAACCTCTTCCAGGTTTCCCATGCGGGTGCAGGGTCCCAAAGCCTTGGGCCATCCTCTACTGCTTTTCCAGGCCACAAGCAAGGAGCTGGATGGGAAGTGGAGCTGCAGGGATCAGAACTGGCATCCATATGGGATCCTGGGCATGCAAGGCGAGGACTTAAGCTGCTAGGCCATGCTGCCAGGTCCGGGCTAGCTTTTCTGTAATAACAGATTAAAAACACAATCTAATTTCTTTTTTTTTTTTTCATACTTGGGTGCAATGCTTGGGAATTACAGTTCTAATGTCACTTTGTGGTACATGTAAGTAGCAGTGTGTGTTCCTAGAGCATGCAGTTTATGGGAAGATGTCATCATTCTGCAGGTTTATATAATATATAAATATACATACTCACTTATCATTTGCCAAAGCTAAGGTGGAATCACCTTATATTGCCAGTAGAGTGGAAAGTACAATTCTCCCACACCAAGAGATAACATTTTGTGTAAAGCCAATCTTGATTTTGGTAGTCATCTGTGATGCTTGACAAACTATTTTACTCTTTACCTATTTGTGTTACAGTTCTCTAGAAACAAATTTTTTTTTCAAAAATGTGCATATACATACAGATTAGTTTTAAGGAATTAGGCTAAAATGTTTATGGAAATTAGTATGTAGTTGATGCATTCCTTTAAGACCATCAATGGGGAGCCTTGCTCTACTGGAAATGGAGCAAAGAGAACATGAACAGAAGCCCACCAGGAATGGTACTGCAGGTAGCAACTTTGACCTGAATATCCCATGATGATGGCTCCCTGTATCCTCACTTGTGATCAGTATCTCTGACAATGTGCACTTTGACACAGCACATGATGGCTCAAGCACTTGAGTCCTCAAAGTCATATGGGAAACTTCAAGTGACTTCCTGATTCTGGCTTTGCCTTGGCCCCATCCTGGCTGTTGCAGGTATTTGGAATGTGAAACATTAGATGGAAAACAGTTCTGTCTCTGTGCCTTACAAGTAAAATGAAAATAAATAAAAACAGGAACAAATTTTAAAGAGGTAAATACTTGATTTGTTTTATAAAAATTATGACTGGCTGCCTGTGTAATATGAGAAGCAGGAAGAGAGGTTAAATAGTCATAGTCCGTAGCCATTCCTATTAAGAAATTGATTGTAAAGATTCAAATTATTGTTTTGAAATGTTTTCTGTTTAGAAGAATGCATAGTATCTGAAGTTCTTGAAATAAGATACTAGAGTGGAGGAAGCAGCTAGCTTAAGCCTGACTGTGCAGTAATGGAACAGCAAAGATGCTACGGACAGAAAGTGCTGCGTTAAGAATTGTCAACTCCCAATACTGACCAGCTGGTAAGGCAGGAGCCATGCCCACAGTCTTCCCTAGCACTCTCGCATTCCTATTGGCCATAATAAGTGAAACGTTACATTTGATTGTTAAAAGGGATTACAGCTTTGCTCTATTTGGGACCGTGTTGGGATGACCACAGGATAAAATGAATGAATGAAATCTTTCAGTCTCGTTAAGACCTGGCCAAAAAAAGCTAGCTTTTTAAAACCTATGACATTTCTTCAGATAATCACAGATAAAGAGGGTAATGAGGCAAAAAAAAAAAAAAAAGGAATAGATATAGATCATAGAAGCAATTCAAATTAAAGTGTGAATAGTTCATAATTGATGTTATCATTCTTATATTTTGTCAGTTCTAATGTATGCTTTTTGAGTGTTTATAGACGATATGTATGAAGCAGACATATAACATTTATATACGGCTCTTTAAAAATGAAGCATTAACCTTGGGACTTTTCATTTAACTTCTACTTCATCCATACAGTGAAATTGATATGAAAGGAATTTGTAGATTTTTCTTAAACCTCAATTCTTGAGTCCTGGATTACATTATACAATAATGCAGAAAAGGGAAATAATTAAGAAACAAGAAAAATGTTAGCTTTTTATGTACCTTGGAAAACAGGAAAATTATGAATTAAGACTTTCAGGATATTAACTAGACATTCTGTTTTCAGTTTGCATTAAGAGTTGATAAAGTATCGTGTAAAAGGATAATCATGGATTCAAAATGAAGAAATAAAAGCAAATTACAAATAGTGGAAAGAGTTGGCAGGAAAGAAATGGCAAATTATTGGCAGATGTAAATGAGAATTTCTGACATCTAATTGGGCAAAATAATTGGCTAGATCAATTAGTTGTCATGGTGGTTTGGAAGGAATATTTTAGAGTATTCATGCTGTCTAAAAACTACAGATGTCCCGTTTTTGGCACACATGTCTGAAAAAAATCACACAGAAAAAGATTTAATTATGAAAGGCAAAACAAACATTTGTTCGATTGTCTGCCAGGTTTTGACCTAGAAAGAACTATGATTCATGAAATGATTTCAGCTCTTTCTTGTAAACATATCAAATTCAACGTCTTAAATATGTGAAGTGTTACTCTCCAATACAACCTATGCCAGTAAGAGTATGCTCAGAGTCAAGGATACTAAAAAGTTTCCAAAATGCATGTTATGAAAAAAAAAGTACGATTAAATTTTTGCACCGACACCATCTTCTGCTTTAATTCCAATGACCTTAAACATTTTGAAACATAAACATTTCTCTCCAAGAAAACCTGTTGAGTACAGCTTGACTTGCTGTGAAACAGATAGTTACTGGGTGGGTAATAGTCCCAGAATTGAGAACCATGGGATTTTTTCTCCCTCTTTTTTTTTTTTTAAATGGATATTGTTCACAGTTTAAGCAGGAGACTGTGGAGAAAAAATAACGGATAATACACTGGCAAAGTATCACAAGGACTCCAACATACAGTCCAACTCCCTTGCTTCCTCGCTCAGCCTTCCATCATCCTTGGAGCACTGTGTCCATTTGCAGTCTGTGCATGAAGGGCTGCTTTCTGGGGGGAGTTTATTTCCATCAATGGAAGCTCCAAGTTCTGTCTTTAAAATTTAATCTTGAATAGTCTGTTCCCATGAATATCACACGTGGTTTTCTTGTCCTTGAACTTTACTGAGGATATCTGTGATGAGGACAGTTTTATTATTTTATTCCTTGAAATAACATTCATAAGAGGTGTATGAACGGCATGATAAACAGTAACATTCCAATATAAATTGAAGTACACATTGTCTTTAAAATGCAAATAGTTCTGGAAAACATTCATCTGGTGTGAAGTTAGAGAAACTATAAGCAGATGGGGCATCTGTGATACAAAAACTAAGAATTGTGAGGAGTTTGGCCCAGTGTGATAGCCTACAGACTAAATCCTTATGGGTGCTGCTTTGTGTGTCTGCTACTCCAGTTCCCATCCAGCTAGCTCCCTGCTTTTGGCCTGGGAAAGCAGTAGAGGATGGCCCAAAGCTTTGGGATCCTTCACCCACATGGGAGACCTGGAGGAAGCTCATGGCTGCTTACTTTGGATCATCTCAGCACTGGCCATGGCAGCCACTTACCGGGTAAACTAGCGGATGGAAGATCTTCCTCTGACTCTCCTCTCTATATATCTGCCTTTCCAATAGAAATACATAAATCCTTGCAAAATAATTTTGAAGAGTGATATGGCCTTTCAGGGAGACACGAGCCTGATTTTTATCAAGGAAACTGATGCTTGACTATTGAAATTCTTTGAGTCAGTAAAGATATGGGAATATTTGTTACATGGGCTTCATTGAGAGTTTAGCAAAGTTCCTCATTGACTATACAAAACTGAATTCCTGTGAGATTGAGAGGACAGAGTTGTTTAATCATGGATAGGAAATTAGTAAAAGAACTAAAGATGAGCAGGTGCTTTTCTATAAGAATAAATGATAGATTCCACTATAGATTTCCATAGGTTCAGATTTAACATAATCTTGAAAAAGGATAATGCCAAGGAAAAAAGCCAATGGCCATATTATTGAAGCCCCTTGCATAACAAATGCCATTTTAATGGGCGTATAGCTGCAGCAGACCTCCTGAGGCAGGGTGTGGATAGAAGACTCACATACGGTTTCATATGTGTGCAAGGTTAAGGAAAAATAATCTGAATCCTGCATGTTTACAGGGGTACAGGCAACCAGAAGGTTTTATGACTTGGGAATGGAGTATGTACTGACTGTTGAAACAAAACCATTGCACTCTAGACAATGAGGCCACGCTGAGTGTGGGCATCAAAAGAAAGCAATGGAAACAAAACTAGAAAGGTGTCCACACTCATCTTTCATAATTATTTTTCTGTAATATTAGTGGGCTTTCAAATTTCTTGCACAAAAGAAAATACTCCTTGAGTTTTAAGGCTAGTAATTTACATAATCAAGGAAAAGAGATGGGAACATAAAAGACATTCATGTCAATCAATAAGCATAAGTATTTACTTGTTATGTTGTTACAGCCTTGACTATACATTAGAGCTTTGTGAAAGTTTAAAAAAGGGTTAGAAGTGCAAGGAAATATTACTGTAGTATTAGGCTGGGGCAGTGTATTGAACTGTCTCATGCAAAGAGGATTTAGACCAAGAAGGTTGGCACAGAGACCGCATGTTGATGTGTTAGAGCCCTATGCCCCAGATGAAGCGAAATGGAGAAAGAACCTCTAAGCCAATGACTAGCTAATGAAAGCAGTTCTCTAAGTAGATAAGTATTTTGTAAAGTGGGGTCCCTCTGTCATATGAGAATACAGTGAAAAGATGGCCACTAATGAATCAGTACTTTCCTCACAACACATTTGCCCTCTTCCAGGGCCTTGCTCATAGATTTCAGATACTTAAATTGGGAGAAGTAAATTTATGTGTTTTTGTTTTGCTTTTTAAGTCAGCAGTTGATGCTGGTTAGAACAGCCAGAATGGACAGAGATGCTACGAACAGTCTGGATTTGATCACTAAGGCTTTAGTTGTTGTTACAACGGAAAACTGTGACTTTTGCTGACAACTAATTTATGTGTAGTTGCTGGACATACACGTAAAACTAATGTAAAACATAATGGAAGCTGCACAGAGGGAAGTGTTAGGCTGTACACTGAGACACTGAGTTGAGATAGCATTGTCACACAGCAAGTTAAGCCAATGCCTCACTGGCATCCCATTTGAAAGCCCCTGTTTAAATTCTGACTATTCCAGTTCTGACCCAACACTCTGCTAATGTGCCTGGTGGACATAGTAAGATATCCCAAGTACTTGGGCTTCTGCTCTCCATATGTGAAGCCTTGTAAGGTCAGGGGATATTTCCAAACTTCTGGATTCAGCTTGACCTAGTGCTGGCCATAGTGCCAATTGAGGAGCAAACAAGCAGATGAAACCTTTTTTTTTGTTTTTTTTTCTTCTCTCTCCATCTCTGTTTTTCTGCCTTTAAAACAAAATATTCAAAATACATTTGCAGTACAGAGAAATGTTGAAAAATATTGAAAACGTTCCACATAAAACATCAGCTTCATTATATATAGTAATTATATATTTGTGCATTTTGAAGATTTTTATTTGAAAGGAAGAGTAACAGAGTGGGAGACAGTCTGGGGTGGGAGGAGAAGACGGAAGGAGAGAAAAAGAGTGACAGAATGAACAAGATCTTGCATTAGTTGGTTTTGTGTTTTCCTCTCCAGATTGCCACGGCACTTTGGGTTGAACCTGGAGTCTGGAGCCTAGAGCCCCATTTAGGTCTCCAACATGGGGGTCAGGTCACAGTGTATGGAGCATCAAACTTTCTCAGGCATGTTAGCAAGGAAATGAATTGGAAAAGAAGCTGGGACTTCAATAGCTACTCTGATATGGGACAGCAAAAGTGCAAGTGGTGATATAAGACATGATACTCCAGGACTAGCTCCCAGATAATTTCAGAATTATATCACTTGCTGATCAAAGATTCCTATAATTTTCCTATTTGCTGCTACAGGGTGGTGTCATAGACACAGCATAATAGAAGGCTTATGTAAGATGATGTCTTCTACACTTGATGTCGGCCAAAATGATATCCTCCTAAGTTGAAAGCTATATTCAGGTGAAATTCTTAAAACTTCAGGATGATATCTTATTTGGAAATAGGTTCGCTATCAAGGTACTTAAAATGAGGCTATACTGTAGGAAAACATACCTTTTCTCTGGAGACTTGAAGCCTGAGAGCATGGTGTTGGTATGCGCATGCTCACTCTGATAGGCCATAGAACTCTTCTTGTTTCTTCTCTCTGACTTCCTCTTTACTGGGAGTGCCTCTTTATTTTTAGTTTATTTGAAAGAAAGAGAAAAAGAATTTTTCATTCACTAGTTTGTATCTCAGATGATCACAACACAAAGGTCCAAGCAAGAACTAAGCTAGAGGACTTCAACTGGATTTCTGCACGGATGGCAGTGCTCCACCAAACTTATAAATTGTCTGATACGTGCAAGGGTGCAATAGCAGGATGCTGGATTGGAAGCCAGAGTAGTTGGGGAAAACAGAACAAAATAAAACACCATCACTCTAATATGGGATGTGGCCATGCCAAGGTGCTTAACCTGGTGAGACAAAATAGCCACTCCAAGGACTGTATTTAAATAGCTAGAGTTCTAGCCCAGTGTTTCATGTTCTGGCCACCAAATCCATGAAGACCTAAGGAGTACGAATGAAACATGTTTTCCATTTACACTAGTGGTGGCAACACCTAGCAAAGAAAGAGGAAAGCCGGTATTTGAGCAAAATCAATACCTATACAACTGTTTCACATAATACAATGTTACTGACAATAAAAAAAATAAAAATAAAATTTAGTATCTATCGCATGCCTCCTATTTGTCAGATACTCTTGTCTCAGGGGATGCATTTTGAGCCACATGAAGAAGATCTCTTTAGCAACTGAAATCATACTATTGGTGAGATACTCACATGTGCCAAAGCTGATATTCTCAAAATGTCTTCTGAAAAGTAGTTTTTAGGGAGAGAAAAGAAAATTATCAAAAGAATCATTCTTGTATGTCAACCACAGTTTTTTTTTTTTGTTTTGTTTTGTTTTTTTATCAACACCAGGGCAAACATTGTGTTAGATTTTTTTTAAGAAAGTAAATTCCACTACATTTTTTTTTAGTAACAGAAGCACAAATACATGTATTTAACATCTTTTTATTAGCTTCCTATTATCTTTCTCCCTCTCTCCCCTCATTCCTCCTCCTCTCCCTCCCTTCTTTCATATACAATGTGTTTTAACAGCTTATATACAGTTATAAATACTGAGTTCAGTGGGACACAAAGTGGCAAAGATTAATCCTTTGCTAGAATTGCATGCCTGGTTTCATAGAGGAAATAATAGTTACGCTGAAAATACAAAAAGTAGAGGGAGCAAGTAAATATGCTGGTGGAGTTATAAGGGAAACAGGATAGGGCATGCATGTCCTGTTATTTTGATGATAATGCAAATATCCCCTTTTTTTCACAAATAATTCTTCCTAAAGCCAGAAAAACTATTTTTCCAAATGAAAATATAATTCTTAAGATTTTTTTTTTTTTTAGTCTCAGGATGAAATCCCAATTCATTAAAATGCTTATCCATTCCTCTTAAGTTATATGAAGTATAGTTTTAAGATACTTGTCTTCATGTTATAGCTTTAATTATTTCCAGTCCTGCAGAAAGCCGTGATAAAACCATCTAGCCAACGTGTGAAGAAGTGCTGATTAAGGGAATATAGTCATGCAGTCACATAAAGTAAAAAATAAAGTTTTTTGCTGAAAAATATATAAATGATGGAGCAGAAAGATTTACATTTTGGGGATTTAATTATCCAAATAATTACTTCGATTATTTATTTGTGGAACACTTTTTAAATGTTTCGTTTTTGATGCAGTTTAGTTGGTGCTGGGGTCTCCCTTCCTCCTCCATGGAGTTCCCTTCCTTCCTTTCTGTTGTCCCTTCCTGACTCACAGTGGAAAGCTTTCTGCACAACATTAAGTTAATTAATTATTTAAGTTCCCTTTTCAACTTGGTTGGTTTCCATTCCAGTGTCATTCTGATCTCTATCTGTTCCACTATTACCAGTGCAAAAAATACATTATCGTTTTTTCTTGGTCTAACAGTATTCGTTGTGTAGACATTAATTCAGTTTTATATATTATAAGGCAGTTGATACGATTATTGCATACTTCTTTGTGGGTTTTGCTAAACAAACACAAGATTTATTTTCTAAAGACAATTTTTCTGTATGTTTTATGTTTTGCTTTTATAAGGTCAGTAACCTTTTTGTATATTTTTACATACATTTTGATATTTTTTTCTTGCTGTTTAGATTTAGTCCACACTTGGAAACTTTTGACCTCTGACTCTGTTACCATTGTAGAAAGAACTGTTCAAATCACTCATCTACTACGGCAGACAATCCAAGAAAAAGAAAACATATACAAGCTCTAAGAAAAATAAATCCATAATCAGTGTTTTTTCCATAGTTGCTAAAAGCCAGTGAAGCAATATTTATGTGAACTCTACCAAAAGGAAATGTTTCACAAGAAATTATGTCTTTTTGTAGGATCTTTTGTGTGTGTGTTGATGCAATTGAAAATCACTCACATTGGGAGTAAATCTCATTTTACAATTGGTGTTTCAATATGCATATAAATTATTAAATATTAGTTAAAATACTAAATTTATAAAATACATAAACATGTTTTCTAGTAAGATTGTTTATACTTAGGCATAATTTATTTCACATTTTCCTTGATACAGACACAATTGCCTTTAAAAACAGTATTCTGTTTCCATTGTAACATGAAAAATCTCATTAGATTTGTATCATTTTAAACCCAAAGA
Source organism: Ochotona curzoniae (assembly GCF_017591425.1). NCBI lineage: Eukaryota > Metazoa > Chordata > Mammalia > Lagomorpha > Ochotonidae > Ochotona > Ochotona curzoniae. The sequence continues at coordinate 18,553,247 of NW_024464920.1, read as the reverse complement.
TTAAAATGATATTCAATGATTTTTATGTATTATATCACGTTGTATATCTCCCTTTGGTATGATACATGTTGATTTAATTTTTCTAGGTTATTTCATTGTTTTTAAGGGCATTTGATGGAAAACACAAAGATTTTCTAAGTTGGACTTTTATTTACTGAAAAATAGAATTTTATTTTATGACAGGAACTAGCATAAGAGGTAGAATTTTATAATATCAAAAGAAACCTATAATTGTCCTTTATCATTTCTTGCATCTACCTTGTCATTTCATATGATTTAAGATTAGTTTCTTACATTGATATCCTTTCAAACATACAGGTAATGAATATTGTTTCTAATAATTTACGAGAAAAGTAAAAAACTTCTGCATGAACTTAAAACTCAGTCTATTTCATGTTTTTAGATTCCTATGCTGTGATACACAATTTACCCCAAATATTGTGGCTTAAAACAACAAATCTATTACCTCAGTTTCTATGGTTCTGAAGTCGAGGTATGGGTTAACCGTCAATAATCAAAGAATTCACCTTAAATCTTCCTCAAGTTGTTGGAAAATACATTTCCTTGTGAATGTAAGCTTTGTGTCAGATTCCATTTCATGAGGCCAGGAGAAAGAGCAGTAGTGCCAGGAGTAGAATGTATTCTACAAGAATCTAAATTTATTCATTAGAAAATACAGGCAGAGTGAGAAAATTAGGAAAAGAAAGAGATAGTTTTTCTCACCTTCACTAATTGACTCCCAAAATGCCTGAAACAGCCTTACTAAAGGCAAGAATAAGGACTGAACTCAATGTGAGTCTTCCGTGTGACAGGAACCCAACTACTCACGCCTGGGCTATGCATTAACAGTAAGTTGGATTCAGAAATGGAACCTCCAATTCAAACCTAGCAGCTCTATGTAATACGGGCATTAGGTAACTTCTGAACTCCCTGCCCTGAACACTGTCCCTGTGAGTCTCACATTGTGTAATCATGGGTGTGCCATTGGGTCTCCTTTGCCACACTCTGCTGGTTGGCAGGAAGTTGTAAATTCCACTTAAATGAAAGGGAAGACAATTTCACTAGGAAATTAAGACATGTATCATACCAAAGGGTAAGGTCTAAAACAACTTAGTACTTCATTCTTACATAAGTCAATAGTGTATATCATTATATATCATAGAATACCAATTCCTTATACAAACTCAAATTAGACATGAACATATCAGCAATGCATTAGAACACTTTTTCTTAATTTAATCTGTACAGCTGAAGTGGTTTAGCACACAGACATTAAGGTTTCCACCTTTCCCTCTCTTTTAGAGATTCATGCTTCTAGAGGAAATGAAGGGCTTATGTATCTTGTTGCTTTTCATTTTGCACAGAAACTTATAAATGTGAGTATATGTTCACAATAAAGGATTCAGTTAAAGTAGGAATAAAAATACTCATTATTCATTATTCATATATATACAAACACACATCTCTGAATACCTACAGGCATGTATCAATATATAGATATTTTTAGTGCCACTTTAATACACTTCTGTTTCATAAGCATTCTTATAGTCTGGAAATGTATCTAGGAGAATGATATCTCTATTACATTTACTTTTTAAATATAAATATGTATTAATATTTAAAAGAAGTACAGAGAGAGTGAGGGACAAAGAAAGATCTTCCATCTGCTGGCTCATACCGCAGACAGCCTCAGTGGCTAAGGGCTGGGCCAGTTTGGGGTCAAGAGGTCTATTATGATCTCCACATAGGTGGGAGGGGCCCAGGCACTACAGTCCAATTCTGCTGCTTTTAGCAGGCTATTAGCAGAGAGCTGGGTTCAAAACGGATCAACCAGGTTCCAAACTGGGGCAATATGGCATGACATAGGCCATATTGCATTTTAGGGGATAGCTTCATCCTCTATGCCACAACACTGGCTCCATATCTCATTTATTGTAGTGTCTATTTAGCATTCATTTTAAGGATTTCTATTTAGTTATAAGTTCTAATTATATACTAAAATATGTCTTTTATTAGCTGGTTTTTTTTTCATTTAAAAAATGTCATAAAATCCAATCAAAACCAGATTAAACAGAAAGGGAAATGTATTTTCCATCACAGCTCAAAATTAAAACTCAGTAGTCATACTAGCTTTGAGTATCTTGGCTGTGTTGCCTCAATTAACATCATCTATAGCTGGCTGCTCTCCATGTCTGGCTTGGTCCTCTTCTGGGGTAATTCTCTTCAGGCTGGTTCTCCTGTGAAGGCGGCCAAATGGCTGCCAAGAGCTCCAGACCTCCAGTTGCATCCTAGGGAACCAGCAGTAACGAAGGCCTCTGTTTTCTCTTTCCACCAGCAAAAGTCCTCAGAGTTCATCTACTAGGGGCTTTTGCTTTCATAAGTCACATTCTTAAATAATTTTTATAGGAGGTGATACTCTGATATTTGAGTTTGGATTAAGTCTTATTGTTGAAATACCTGTAAAAAAGCACCATGAAACGTATGACTGAACAACAGAAATTTACTTCTCACAGTTCTGGAAGTTAGAAAACCTGATATCAAGGTGCTAGATTCTTAGAGTCAGAGCACTATTTTCAAGGTCAAGGAGTCTCTCTGGGGTTTCTTTTCTTTGAAATTATTTTTTTTTTCAAGAGGCAGATTTACAAAGAATGAAAAACAGAATTTTTCCATCTGCTGGTATACTTCCTAAGTCGGCCAGAGCTTAGTTGATCAGAAGCCAGGAGACAGAAGTCTTTTCTGGGTCTCTCCCACAAGAGTTCCAGGTTCCAAGGCTTTGAGCCATCCTCCACTGCTTTCCCAGGCCCTAAGCTGGGAGCCGGATGGAAAGTGGAGTAAATGGGACATGAATGGGTGTCTCAGGGATGAGCGCTCTGCAAGGCAAAGGATCAGTCAGTTGAGCTGTTGTGCTGGTCCTGGGTCTCTTTGTGAGTACTATATTCCTGGTCACAATGTAATCCTTATAAATCCAACTTCCAATAGTCTTCTGAATACCAAGAAGTTGCTGTAATTACAGCGTACACAGAGACAGCAATACCATGTAAAGACTCATGCCACTCCTAGAATGTAGAATATTAGCTGCACTCAACAAACAATAGCTATAAAAAAACAATAGATGGGTAGATGAATATGAGCAGGCCAAACAAACAGAAAACCAAGCATTTTCTTTTCTTGTGAATGCAGCCTTGACAATGTGTTTTGTGTTAAAATCACGAATGATAGACTAACACATGCATTTAAAATTATCCTATTTCTATATTTTCCTCCATAATGGGTAGCTCAAATTTTAATTTGATGATAGTATGAGTTTGTCATTATTACAAAAATCACTATCTTTATTCAAGTAGGTAAAAATGGAATTTGTCTTTAGGCATTTCTGTTATAATAACTGTAGACAGGCATAATTTTGCTCATATTCCCTATGAACTCCTGGCTCATTTGGTTCTCAGGTTATACCAAAACAAACCAAAATACTACCTCAGGAATTAAATATTGCTCAATTTTATTTACATTGAAGTTAATTTTACTCATGCAAGGGTGAGACTGAGGACTTGGTCATCATCAAGAACAAAGACATTCAAGATTTACAGACCCTTTTTAATGTGATGACCAGCTCCTACTAGCACATAACTTTACAAATACAAGGAGGTAAAGATAGAATACTGATGTACAGTTGTAATCTAAGCAGACCAGATGAGTCCCTAGGAGTTTCTTGCAGGTCTTTGAGGCCATGACAAGGACGAAGTATAGCCAATTTTTTCCAGGCAGCTCTGAGGAAGAAGGGTCATCCAGTAGACATAAAGCTAAGGCTTCAATTCTTTTGAAGTTTGGGAACCTCGAGATGTGCCTTGAGATAGGAGATGGTAGAAAACAAACTTCAAAGTAAATATAAAGGAAAACAGAGGGAAAAAGCCCTGTGATCTACAGCTGAAAACATGGTTTTTCAGAGCCCAAGTATGCAGAGGTCAAGGGAAAGTCTTATAATTGTAAGAGTGACAACAGTAACATAAAACTGCCTGATTCATTTTGCAGGAAAACTGTTGTCATATTGGCTTTTGTGAAACATGAGATGTGGTTCAGCCTGCAATGAAAGCCCCTGGTCCTATGAGTAATGACAAGAACCCTACATTAAAGGATAAAGTTTTAAGACAAAATTATAAATTAGATAGAAATTTACAGATTATGGCTAAAGCAATTTTTCTTTGGAAATAGTCAATTTAGGATTAAATGGCAAAATCATATTAAGCCATAATTATTTGCTTCTACATAAATTATCAGTGGTTAACAAGGTATAATGAACCATTTTCTATAATAAAAGTGGAAAAAAGACATTTAAATGCATAGTGTCTTTTAAATCCACTCAAAAATAACTTTGACTCAATAATTTAGGACATTGTGCTCTGTGCTAGCTTTTTTGTTGGTTGGTTTGTTTATAATAACATATTAAAGATTAGGAACATAAATATGTTAGGGATATAGATAAAAATAAAAAAAAGACCAATGGGCAATAAAGGAAAAGCGTGCAAACTTATGTAGAGAAGATTTACTGAGCAATGAAAAAATCCAAGTCAGAATCAGTTCTGGTTTTAATTTTATCATAATTAAAAGTTTCAGTAACAGGACTGTTATACTTTAAAAATGAGTCACTAGAAGCATACGTGGGTGAAATGATTTTACGCTGTAAGTTTCACAAAGAAGACATAAAGCTAGGATTTGAGCTCAGGTGGAGTCTATCCTCCTCTTAAGGTTTATTGAATAGAGAATACCATTGACAGTGTGGCTAGAGAAAGTTGCTTTAAAAGGTGAAATTTAAATTGGACTTCCAGGATGTGATGCACAGCTTGGAGTTAAGCACTTTTACCTGAGGAGGAAAGGAAGTACTATGCCTAATGTGAGAAGAATACTAGCAAATTAAAAAAAAAAATTAGTGATTAAAATGATAGAAAAGCGCGGGGACCTAACCAAGAGCCACACTTTGCAAAGATTTGTAAGGCAACACTTGAAAATGTGCATGAAACCCAATGGGAAGATAATGAAGAGTTTTACAGAGCAGCTGCAGCTGATGTGATTTCTGTTTAATTGCATGATGTACAATGAAAGGAGAAAGATCACAGATCCAGGGTAAAAAGCAAGATTACTTAAATAGTCCTGGAAAGAGTTTTCACAGGTGGAATAAAAATAGACATATTTAAAACAGATTTTTTTTTTTTTGAGGCAGAAGTCATAGGAGTTACTTGACAGATTGTCTGTGGATGGTGAGAAGGAGAAAAGAACCTATGATGACTCCCTGCTTTCTACAAGCACCTATGTAGTAATACGTTAACTAGTTTCAGTATATAGTGGAACTGTGCAAGGTCAGAAAAGATTAATATGGAATGGTTTACAAAGTTTGGTGTGAGGGTTACATATGATGCTTGTGAAACATTTAAAGGTACCAAAATGGATAGGAGGACCTGGATTATTAAAAATAATGTCAGCAGGAGTTATAATTTTAGAGTTATCAGCATAGAGATACTTTAAATTTATCAAGGCTAATGAAAGCATGTTATTCAGATAACAGTTTCAATACCTCAGAGATGCTTGGCAATGAGATATGATGATAGGGATAACCATTAAAGGAGAAGCAGGGAAAAAAATTGAAAATATTCATCGTTTCAGATTTTACATTGCAAATAAGTAGGCAGCAAATTAGTGATATGTCCTTGAGTTTATATTATTTGATTTGTTGCATAGTCAGTTGGCTATCATCTACTACATTTCTTACTGCTAGCAGTAATTGTAACATTTATCTTTCGAAAAACCACAAACAAACAAAAACGATGAAACATTTGTGATTAATGTAAGCTAATGCTGTCAAAATATCTGTCATCGAATGATTAGTTCAAGAACAGCAAATGCTTAGAATCACTTTAAAAAGTGAGGAATTGGCTTAAAGACTAAGAATTCGTGTTCAAGAATGATACTGACAGCATCAAGCACTGAGGAGTCGGCATTTTCTGAGCTAATTGTTTAGAAGTAGATTTGTTCTCCAGCTGCTATAAAGTGGGAGATGGATGATGTGAGAATTTGTAATTTGTAATTTAAAACTCCATGAACCATGAATTCTGGAGTCTTTGGTCAGTCAGTTGATTTACTAGAAATGATGAGACCACCATAATCCATAAACTGTCTCTTTTCCCACAAACATGGCAATGTACTAGAAGAGAAAAACATGCAAATTGCTCATTTATGGTTTTTTTATTTTGCTTTTCTAAATTGCTGCTAAGCTCACTGAGTCGAATTTCTATAACATCTTTAATTATGATGAAGTCTTGGCTTGAAAAAAGTAAAGTTGTTTAGTAGAACTCCATAATTGGCACTGAAACATTTAACCAAAGTGCGAGTTCTGAAAATTTTTTATGTGGACTATGGGAATAGCATCATGGAAAGCTGCAGAATTTGGTATGGAGGATATTAAATGTTGGTATAGAGATTTGTAAAATTATTCCAAACAAAACCAAGCACTGTGCATAACTTAAGTTTGTAAAATAAGGATACATTTCTGAGTGTATTCAACATGATGAATCATATAAGCCATATCAGTTATCTCCAATCAAAAAATAGAACTTTCATAATGTAATCTGTGAATCCACCTTTTAAGGAAGACCAGTTACATTAAGTACTTCTGAATCTAATGTGTCATATAGATCAGCATATGCAGGCTTCAGGACATATTTTCAATGTTGAAATTTTGTTAATAGTGTTCTCAAAATATTATAAATCTGGTTTCCAGATACTGTTGTCACAGCTAATGTTTCAATTATTTATTGTTGTTTGTAAGGATATAATTTAAGAGTTGCAGAGAGGGATATACACAGGGAGAAAGAGAAACAGAGAGGCAGATCTTCCATCTACTAGTTCATTCCCCCAAATGGCTTCAATGACCAGGGCTTAACCAAGCTTAAGCTAGAAACTTCTGGCAGGTCTGTCTCCTATGTGCGTGCATGAGCCCAAGCACATCATGTGGGCTGTCATCTGCTTTCCAGGTACATTAGCAGGGGATGGGGTTAGAAATGGGGAAAGCTACAGAGGGCTGCATAATTTACTATGCCAAATAGTGGACCCATTTTTTACTTTTATTTTTATTGAAAAGGCAGATATACAGAGAGGAGGAGAGAAAGAGAGGAAGATCTTCCGTCCTATGATTCATTCCCCAAGTGGCTGCAATGGCCAGTGCTGCACCAATCCATAGCCTGGATCCAGGAACTTCCTCCAGATCTCCCAAAACGGTGCAAGGTCTCAAGGCTTTGGGCCATCCTCACATCAACTGCTTTCCCAGGCCTGAAGCAGGGAGCTGGATGGGAAGTGGAGCTGCCGGGATTAGAACTGGTGTCCGTATGGGATCCTGGCACATTCAAGGCAAGAACTTTAGTGGCTACTCTGTCGTGCCGCCCCCCCCCACCCCTTTGTTTTCTTTACGTGCATACACAGTAATTTTACTAATTTTATTTTTCAAACAACTATACAATCTGGGTTAATTTTATCTACTATTTGGAAAGGCACAATGTTTTTCCCTCACTGAGTTGTTTCATGCTGTATGACCTGCTGCTGCAGGATCATTATTAGTGTCTGAAAAGTTTATCTTTCTGTGGGAGATTCAAACAAATTTGTGGCAATTTTCTGTTTTCTCTATTTTTCTCCATGTTTCCTGCATTCTCTCCATCCCTCCTCCCCATTTGTACACTGTTAAATGTACCCACAACTGCATCAGAACCTGTTTATGAGGAAGTTATTTTTAATTACAATTGATAATAATTGCACTTATGTTTAACAGGAAATGAATTTTTAAGCCACAAACTAATTGCTTTAGAAGCCTAGAACAATTACAAGTGCTTTTCTTATTTTTTTAGCAGGAAAAGGATTTAATATTTTTTTCTAAAACAGGCTTGTTCCTTTGACTACTGATATTTTTAAATACATTGCTTCTGAGAAGTTTCTCCCAGCCATTGAAGTTGGGAGGAGGCTGTCACACAACCTTGGAAAGTTTAAGTCATATGTTACCATTAGGATGATCTTCACTGTGAGATGTCTGTGGTGGAAAACCTGAGAGCTACTTGGAGCTTAGTCATTAAAGAGAATCCCAATTATAGCCTACAGTCATTATATTTTCCTCTCACATGTAGATACCTGATTAATGTTGAGTCAATTTTTGGTGATTTAATGGATAGGGTCAAATTTGATTCTTTTGCATGTGGGTACCAATTTTCCCTAAACAGTTGTTAAGATACTCTCATGTTCCCAGTGCATGTTTGAAAAATCAGTCAAAGATCAGTTGGGTGTGGGTGATCAGGGTACATGATGAGAGTCAAAGGAAAAGGAAAGAAGGAAGACAGGAACGAAGAATAAAACAGAACTTCAGAAACCCTTTTCTTTCCAGGGATGAAATTCATGTAACATTCTTCTTTTTGCATAACATTCTGTTTAGTTGGTGGAGGAAGAGAGAGGAGCAAGAATTTTTTTTTAAATTTATTTTTATTTTTCATAGTAAAGTTCCATAGGTTCAGGGATTTCTATTTCCACCCTCACCATTCCTCTCCACCACGCAGCTCTTTGTTCCCTTACATTATTACAATAGTATAATCCTTTGGCAACTGTCACAGGTCCATCATTTCGCTATTTAAATGTATCCCGATGTTGTAGGTATAGACAATGGTACAAAGTCCAGCATCTAGTTTTTTTTTTTTAAGATTTATTTTTATTATTTTTTTACTGGAAAGGCAGATATACAGAGCGGAAGATCTTCCGTCCAATGATTCACTCCCCAAGTGAGCACAATGGCCGGTGCCATGCAGATCCGAAGCCAGGAGCCTCTTCCAGGTCTCCCAATGCGGTTGCAGGGTCCCAAAGCTTTGGGCTGTCCTCCACTGCTTTCCCGGGCCACAGGCAGGGAGCTGGAAGGGAAGTGGGGCTGCCGGGATAGAACCGGCGCCCATATGGGATCCCGGGTGTGCAAGGCGAGGACCTTAACCACTTGCGCCACTGCGCCGAGACCAGCATCTAGTTTTTAATATATATTTAACAGTTTCATGGGGAGTGCATCTTTTATTTGGGAGTAGAAATGTATACTTCAATGTGTCTTCACTTCTCATTATGCTAGTCATGCATCCTCAATTTCTTTAACTCCTCCCCCATCTTTTTGGAGTTATGCGATTAAGACTTTTATATTAAATATGTAAGATTTATTCTACTTTAGGCAAACAAAATTTTAAAACTAAGTCATAAGATATAAATAAAGCCTATGAAAAAATACTTCAGTTAACGCAAACAATTTTCTTCTCCCTATAGTGCATGATTTTGCTGTTTTGTCCCACTTTGATAAGGACACAGAGGAAAATATGAGGGGACTTCAGATAGTAGGTGAAAAAAGAAAATACAGTGTGCATTTCACATGGACCTAAAAAAAGATGTTTATGTGAGCAGCAGAAAGAAGAGTGAGTTCCCATCTGCTGGTGTGCAACCACTTCAAGTGGGAGTCAGGATCTCAATCCAGAGCTACCATGTGCAGTGCAAGAACCCAGTGACTTCAGTCTGTACTGCTGCTTAACATGTTCTGCATTAGCAGGCAGCTGAAGTCAGGAGCTGGAGCCAGAAGCAAGAGGCAGGCACTCTGTTGTGGGATGCAGGCATTCTAACCAACAACTTAGTCATCAGTGTAACTCCAAACCAATTCATTTTTTTCCAAGCAATTCATTTTTTCTTTTTCTTTCTTCATTATGCCATGATATAGTCCCATAGGCTCTGGGAGTTTCCTTCTCCTCCCTAAATCTCTACTCTTCTACCACCATTTATTTCTCCCTGTTTCATTACAATATTATAGTCTTTCATAATCAGTCATACATCGATCATTCTGCTATTTAAGTATATCCTGACATTGTAGGCATGGACAATGACAGAGTCCAGCGTCCTGTTGTCAAGATACACTCAAACTTCATGGGGAATCCATCTTTGGAAGTAGAGATGCACGTTTCATTGTATCTTCACATCTATATGGGATAGTCTCTACTACTCAGTTACTATACCTCCCCTTAAATGAAAAACCATAAACCAATGAGAGAAAAATAGAAAATTTGCAACAACATGAAGTTAAATAACATGCTACTGAATGACCAATGTGTCAATGAAGAAATGAAAAAGGAAATCAAAGACCCTCCTGCTATTGTGTAACCTATGAGTCAGTGAAGAAATTAATAAGAAAAACCTTTTGCGAATGTATGAGAATGAAAATATCAAACTCCCTGATATGTAGCAAAAACTAGAGACCATTATGCTCAATGAAACAGGCCAATTGCAAAAGTACAAACGTATGTTCTCTCTGACATAAGCAACCTTTATGCAAAAATGAGATCAATGGCCATTTTAGTACTGTTTTTGCCACATCTCTGTAATTTTTGCCGCCCCTCTGAGGAATGACGTGCCTTGTTCTCTCCCTAACCATCCTAGTTACATAACCTGGCATATTGCCTTTGCTTTTAATCCTTTCAAAATCTTGATCTCTGCATTCTTCATTGAAAATCAGAAAATTCAAGAAAAGGGCCAGTATAAATTAAAAACTGACTGTATCTCAAGAATCACAAATAAAAAAGTTAGCAGCACTCTGTCAGGTAATGATCAGCAGTCCATCACCAATGAAAAAGTTGGCATGTTTACCTAATTTGTGCAAGTCAGAATGCTGGTTTTTTTTTCATTGTTGGAATCAAAATGTGATTCAAATGAATGGAAAAGTGAACAGTAGTTGTAAATCATATGACATTAAACTATCAAAAATTTCCAAAGCTTTTTTGTACACCAGAGTACTAAAATTTACATCTCAATTCACTAAAAATTAAAACTGATTGTCTTTAATGAGAACATATTGATGAAGTTGATGAAAGAATATGTGCATTTCAACTAAATTTACTCTTTACTCTTAAGGCATTAAATATCCTCAGACTGCATAACTGTGGCAATAGATCCATTTACAGATGAATTCTTAAGCATCACAATAACTAGTAAATTACAATTGCCATTTTGCATTTGTGGATCACATTTTCTGAGATACCATGTATTAATATAACACACGTCGCATAATGAAGAAGCTTGGGACATAGCTGAAAGAAAAATTAGCTTATATATTCTGAAATATTTCCTAGTTTTTAAGGATGGGAGAAGGAAAAATAACCCAGGAGCAGAATTCATGTGAAGGGTAGAGACATCAATCAGGAAATAATTTGAGCTGTTCTTTAAGAATAACGAATGAAAACTTTGCATTACATGGCAGTTATGGGGGTAAATTGAAGCAAAGAAAGATTTCAGTAATGTAACGCAGCATGAAAAATATTTTTGGGTTTTCCGTGGCAGTCCTGAAGGCTTAAGGCAGAAATGAGTTGGTGAGACAGCAGCCACAATACCAGTGAAGGTTAAAAACATTTTAGATACCGTTTCTCAGTTTGGAAATAGCCAGTTGCATTTGAAGTAGGTATGACCATTACTGAGTTTGAGATATGTTTGATATAGTGATTTCTTTCCTGCAAATAGGCTGTCATAAATCTTGAGGTGAGAGAAAGAAGAAAGTTTAAAACTTGAGGAAACTTTAAAAAATGGAACCTCTTCCTCACTGGGGAGAAAATACAGTAATAACATTCATAGTACAAATATACAAATATATATTAAAGTTTAATAAAGGCCATAAATTAGTTCACTGACTTCAGAAAATTTAAGTGTTGATTTTCAGGGAAAAGAAAGGTGAATAAAAGGAAGGATTTGAGAATCTTTCATTGTACATTGTATATAGGGTGTATTACACAATGTAAATCTAATACTCAAAGGAGAAGGATTTAAAAATCTAGATGAAAATCATCGACAACTTTAATATTTTTGAAAAATATTGTATGCTAAGAGGCTAATTGGGTGAAGTTCAATTTAAAGTGATTTTTATGTTTTACAGCTTTAAAATCAGATAATTTCAAGTATCTATTATTAAAAACTAGCAAAATTCATAGCCCTGAAGGTGATTGTGCAAGGTGCATTTAGTTAGTGATAGAAGTACAAATTCCACAGATAGGTAATAGATTGGAATAATTCAGTCTGAACATATAATACTCTAAGATCCTGAAAACAGTAGGGAGGAAAGAGGGAAGCTGGAGAACATGTACCAAATCAGAATCAGACAGAAGGAAGCAGTTCCTGGTGTTACAGAGCATGTGAAGTGATTATAGTTTGCAATAACACATTATCTATTTTATGAAGCCAAGAGAGCAACTTCAAGAATCCAACTGTTAAGTAACAATCAAAGGGTGAAGAAAAGTTTTAACTTACCCTGATTTTATCAACATGCGTCTTTTCCATATATGAAAATTTTCTGTATTACTTATAGGGAAATAAAACTTTTGTTATTTTTGGAAGAGTGTACTTTAAATGATCTTGTCTCTACATGCTATCCTCACCTCCCAGCCCTTAACTCACCTCCCAGTCCTAACTCACCTCCCAGCCCTTAACTCATTTAGCACTTTAATCTCCTTTGTTTGCTTTTTATAAACTGGCTCCATACCCAAAGCTTTATTTTCTGCTGTACCATCTACTTGAAATCCTTAAATGTTTCAACATCACAGAAGGCTGTCCTGACTGTCCAATCTAAACTACAACCAACAACCCATCCACTCCTCAGGACTGTTTTCATAAGATGACCCTATATGTGTCAGCTGACTTGCTGCCTGTCTCCCAGTATTAGTGCATGGCATTTCTCTTAGCACAGGACATTGAAATGTGCAATTTATCATTGTATTTCCATCTCCTGGTATTATGAAGACATAAAATGCTTGTGAAACAAATTTTTAAAATTAGACATTCATTACAAAAGAAAAATAATTACAGCTTTAAATTACAAGAATAGGAAATGATTTAAGCATAAAGGTATACCTATATGCTTATGTTATGACAAGTCTTAAATTTATTGAAAATGAAAACTGTAAGAATGAATTTCAAGTCATTTTGTGTAAAAATAAATTCACATTGATTCATTGTAATATCTTTTAAGAATGGTAGTTAGAGGCAGTAAGAATGGTGACAGTAGATGAAAAAGTTCCCATATATTAAATCTCTATTAAAATTGACATGTTCAAACATCAAGTTGATGGTGAAATTTTGCTGTTGGGATGATGAAATCATTAAAGTTTTCTAAAAAATGTGGCAGTGTGGGGAGCCGTGAAGTTGGGTTGGGTGGCATGGGTGTGTGATGGCACTGCTCCTCGGTTAACAAGGCTCCCAGGAGTTTCTGACTGCATGTCAAGGCCCTGCAGAACGTCTCTGGTCACCTCATTGCTTCCTCACCCCATTGTATGGACATTCAGTCACCTCCCTGATGTTTCATAGGATTCTCCTGAGGGTGGTGGTGGTGTTTTGCTGCTAAGGTGAAGTGTTTCCTGTAACTGGTGTAACACTTCAAACTGATCAATCATGTTATGATAAAAATATTTTTAGCGACATAAGGTAATGACGCACAGCTAAAGCATACAATAGTACAACTGAGCCCAAAATGTCTCCAAACATCCTGTTATGTGCCCATTTTTGATTGGAGCTTGCCCTAACATAAGAAATGCTTTCCTTAAGAAATGGCTTGATAATATCTTGGAACTAAAGGCAATCATGGAGGTACAAAGAGCTTGTTTACCATGTGCTTCAAACTATTACAACACATGAAATGATGCATTTTTTGTTTCTCACCACAGAAAGTAGAAAGTATATGGGGTATCTTCTAAAGGGAGACAAATGTGAACCCCCCAAAATGGCTTAAAGTTTCTACCTTACATTGGCACTTGTATTTAGGGGAATAAACAGTTTATAAAGATTAAAAAGTAGTTTATTGTAAAGGCCCTCTGTAGAATGGTTGAGTTTCCCCAATCCCTTTCACTGCCATATAACAAAAGAACAAAAAACAGTTGAATCAGCAGTAGGTGAAGGTGATGGTAAATAATGCATGATTGATTATAACATTTAATAAAGAATTTAAGATATGACTTTATAAATTCCTTTCATTTATGAGCTTTCCTTTTCGTTCTGTATTCTTGATATATTAAGTAATACTAGTTTATGTATAGTGAAACTTGATTTTTGATGTAAGTAAACCACTTGTCATTATTTAACTATATATGTTCTGCCAACCGTGGAGTTCCTGGCTTCAGCCAGGTCACTGCAGGTTTAAATGAGTAATAGCTTGCTGAAAATACTTTTCTCTGAAGTAAAATAATAATGTTTTCTAGGATTGATTTTGTAATCAGTCTTTTATAATGAAGCAAAAATGAAGCAATTAGGTGTTGTGCAAAAGTGTGTAATGATTTGTGTATAAATAAAGAAGGCAACTAGCATCATGCCATAATGGTCCACATTTCGTCTTTTCTCGTCTCACCAATCCATGCAGCCTTTGCAGGCTCTGAATCAGCCAGAGCTGGTCTCTAGCATGGCAGCAATGCCTCAAAGATATTAGCAATTTCCAAAGGAATAAATAAGTTTTGAGAAAGGAAAAATAATGCTGATAGATGAAGCCCATTGCAGCAGACCATCCATTCTCAAGGAAAAAGTTACCCTTGTTCAATAGCTAAATAAAGAATACAAAGAATCAACAGTCAACCCTGTGCAATTGGTTCACAGTTTGGACAGAAAAGCTAAAGGTGGACAAAGTTAAACTCAGTGGGCACTAACTGTTATACGTAAGTCAGCTGCAGAAGAGCTGAGGAAGACTAACCAAGTAGGGTTAAGATTCAGAAGTATTTTCCTCAAGAATTGCGACAAGAGATGAAGCACAGCTTTCTTGGTGTTAGCGGAAGACACAATCCAAGAAGCAGCTGTCAAGAGGAGGAATGACTCTATTAGGAACTTTATGACCCTGATTGTCCTGCATCTTTTTAAACATCAAGAATTTATTGCAATTATTTCAGAAAGTTAATTTTCTTAATCTTTTTAAATTAAGATGGATCTGACATAGACCACACATAGACAATGCTTTGATACACATTTATACTTTCTGAGTGTTTCAATGGTTGTGGAGCCATTGCTTGTTGAATTACTGTAGAATTAGCTCCACTTTCAGAATCATAAGTTGATGCATCACTGCCATCAAGTGAAGAACATGGTCTCAGAGGACAGGAATGGAGCTGTGATTTTTCCTGGGGTCAGCATGCAGCATGAACACAGCCTGAAGGAAAGAAGTCCCAGAGGTTCAAGAACTCGGGTACTAGACACAACTGTTGTCTCAGAGACAACAGGAAACAGTGGGAACTGGAGCACCAGGAGAAGAAATACTGCTTGCTTCTGTCCTTATGTGATGGAACACAGCAGTAGTCCAATAGATATGCTGGTGGTGAAGAATATTTGTGGCTTGGGCTCTATGGGAAATGCAGTAATCTTACAATAGCTAAATAGCACACAAGTGTGCTGTGTCTGGTCATCCTAGAGAGTGAGGTGACATAACTCAGCCGAGATTCTGTTTCCTATGGGATGATGAATAGTGCCTCATCAGCTCATGTGCCAGTGCAAGTGATTATATTGTTGAGCAGGGCTGCGGTTCCCTTTGGTTCAGGCTCTGAGATTAACCATGCTTCTCTAAACCAAAGCTCCAATCCAAGGTGGTAAAGAACTATCTTTATTTGTTTGTTTTTCAGGTGCTGGGGTTTGGCATGCAGCTTATTCCACTTTATCCTAACTTGTTTCTTCATTGACCATACGCTCTTGCTTCTGGACTGGTAAGTTGTATGGTTTTGGGCATTAGGGTTGTTACTGTTCCCTGGACTAAAGCTCAAGTTCATTTGCTGCTGCAGCATCAGGTTACATTAAGCATCTGAGGACATGATTGTCCCACTGGCAATAAGTTCCAAGTGGCTTAGTACACAAGCATGGCAACAGTGGAATGCCAAATATTGGTTGTGTTTCCCAGGATGTAGGACACTTCAACAGTTTGTATGGAGAATAATGCACTGTCACAAGTATTTGCATGGTTTGATGACTACAGACTCAGAATGGATGGATGGATGCATGTTATAGGTACCAAGAGCAAGACACTGAGCGTCAACTATTTTGCAAGATGGTACAAGTGGTAGAAGCTTAGAACAGGATGGATAGAGTTTCTCTATCAGGGCAATTGTGCAACCTATGGCAGCTCCTTAAGCTGGGCTTAGAGAGTGTAGTAAATATGATTCTCCCATAGTGAATACTGTAGGTATCTGATATGAATCAGTGAGTGGTGCCTGCTCATCCTCACCCTCCTGTGTCCATTTTGTGCCAAGACACAGGACTTTATTCCTTTTATGGCCCAGTAGTGTTCCATAGTGTATGTATGCCACATTGTCTCTGAATTCTGTTATCAAAAATAATTTGATAATGCCAGTGTCTCAGAGCATTTACCCCATGTTTTTCTCTGGTAATATGTTGATTTCAGGCCTTAGATTTAGACCGCTGAACCATTGTTCATTGATTTTTTTTTAATAAAGGTTATAGAGGACTTATTTGTTGTGTCTGTATCTGTGGATCCAATTGCCGTACTGAAGATTCCTCTTCAGGGAGTATTCTTGATGTGTTTTCAGGTTATTTTTTCAGAATTGTTTGTTGTAGGCACATGACTTAATTTCTTTGGTTTCTATGCTTTTCTACTGGCCTAGATGTCTATTTCATGCTAGTACATTATATTTTTGTTTGAAACAGCCTGTAGAATATATTGAGATCAGGAATTATGATGCTTCCAACTTTGTTTTTACTATTTAAGATTATTTTAGTTCTTCTGGGGCTCTTGTTAACCTGTGAATTTTTGGAATTTTTTTTTAATCTGAGAATTTTCTTGATATTTCATTAGGAATTACATTGAGTCTGTAAACTGATTTGGGGTAATATGGGTATTTTGGAGGCATTTATTCTTACAATGTATTAACACTGAAAAGTAAATTTATTTGTATCTTCTAATTGTTTCTTTGCTGTCTTGTTATTTTCATTGTAGAGTTATTTCACACCCTTGTATAAATCTATTCTAAGAAATAGATTTGTTTTTTGTAGTTGTTGTAAATGGATTGAATCTTACAAGTCTTTCTCAGCCATGGCATTGATGTGTATACAAAGGCTATTACATTTTGAGTGTTGATCATATGTCTTACAATTTCACCAAACTCTTTCATGAGTTCTAGTAATCTGCTTGTCAAATTTTTTGATTCCCCTATAAAGGATCATGTCATCTACAAACAAGGATGGTTTGAGTTCTTCCTTTCAAATATGTGGCCCTTAATTGTTAAATTTTTTCTTTCATAAGGGTTCAGACTAAAGCTTTCAGAACATTATTGAATAGCAACAATGAGAGTGGGCATACTTTACTGGATGTTAGAAGCATCATTCTATATGATATTTGCTGAAAGATTTTCATATATTTATTTATGTATAAGCTATATAACTTCTGTACTCAAGTTTAAATTTCTTTAATCAGGAAAGGATGTTGCATTTTATCAGATGCTTTCATTGCATCTTTAAGGAAATCATATGGCAATTATTCGGTTTTCAATGTGATGCAACATGCATACATTGTACATAATTGTGGTAAATTTGTTTCAGAGAAAATGACTTTTTGATGTGGTATAGCAATTGCTTAGCTAGTATTTTACTGAGGATTTTGAATATATAATGGTCAGGAATTTTGATCCATAGTTGTTTTTTAAATTGTTTTATGTATGTAAGAGTACAAATTTCTTGTTTCACATATACACAGTTTTCAGGGCATAATGATACTTCTCCCTTTCTTCCTCCTTCATTTCTACCTTCTAGCCATTTTTTTTAAATGATGTCCTACTTTGAATTTATAATCAATATCAAACCTTCACTAAGTAAATCATCCAACAAATGGTAATTGGAAAAACCATTTTTCCACAAGAGTATGTGTGTGTGTGTGTGTGTGTATAGTATTTGAGCAAAATTAACACTTTCAAAATTTGGTATTTTATAGCCCTTACCTCTTCTCTTGTGATGTGTTTGTTGTTGTTGTTGTTCTTTATAAGATTTTTATTTTACTTGAAAGCCAGAGTTATAGTGAGAGACTGGGAGACAAAGACTTTCCATCTGTTGATTCACTCCCTAAATGGCTGAATTGACCAGAGCTGCTCTGGTCCAAACTAGGGAGTCAGGAGCTTCTAAATTTCCCATGTAGTATGTATAGTGGCCTTACTGTCCTTTCCTGCTGTGCTTGGCTACATTTGATCATTGAATGGTATGTCAAGGATCCTGAATTGTTTTTCTAGTTTGATGCTGCTGTTTCTGATGTTGTTTTGATGTTATTTCTTATGTATTACTGCGTTCATTTTGGGGAATCATGTTGTCTTCCCTGTTCATGTTTCTTGTATTTTTATGGGTGTTTTATTCTGTGGGTTTTTTGTTTGTTTATTTTTTGGGGGGGTTACATCTGGGGAATCACTTGCTAGTATCTCCTTCAAAGGTATACTTCTTGGAAATGTGCTCCTATGATATGGTAGAACACCTGTGGCTTACAGAAGATATTGTGGAGTATGTATTGTCTGGGGCCAGCAAGCACCTGCCAGAGTTTTAACTGTGGCCATGGTTCAGAGTGACACTCAAATTGGGCATGATTGATTTCTGTGCATCATAAGTGGTGGGAGGAGATGATTGTGTTGGTTGATATGTGTTCACAGCCTCAACATTTCCTGTATCGAGGTAAATCAATAGATTAACTGTATGAGTGAGCTCACCCCACCGACTCAGGTGCATAAATTGCATGTAGCACCTCTGAGGGACGTAGTTTGAGTACCAAACATCTAGAAGGCATCTCTATGGCATTGAGGGAGTTCTGAACCTCTTGATTTCGATCATCAGATTGGCCAGAAAACCAGTTAAGCCTTTGTTTTGTGGGGATATAGAATTCAGACCATCACAGGATTTCCACATGCCACAGGGTACAAGATCTCCCTCGTCACAGTGTACAGAGAGGATCCCTTTTCTGTCCTGTAAGCTCTTTTGTCCCTGGAGTGAACTGCCAGACAGGGGTTGGTTGGTGTTCTGCCTCCATAACCTGATCTGGTCCCTTAACAGGAACCCAGGTGAGAGAGAACATGACCACGTGGGAAACATTTTTCTTGTCTTGAAAATATAAAAGCCCTCAAATTATTGAGCAGGGTGAAATTTTGTGAAATCTGTTAAGATCAAGAAGAGAATCCATTAGGAAGGTATGACTGTTAAAAATGGTATCTATGACTAAGTTATAGTTTCTTTTCCACCTCAAGACATGGCTAAATATCTTTAGCAAGGTACTGCTTTGTAGTTTATTGTGTATAAAATACAAAAATTCTGAGTCAGAATACATGAAAGATTGCTGTCCATTGCATGATTCCTAGTGCTATCTAGAGCAGCTCAGCGCAAGTTGAAGTTTACCAGTAATTTTGAGAATTCAAATAAAATTATGATCACTTATACTTGGTTGGTACCAGATGTCTTGTCCTTCAAAGTATTCTAATTCTGAGAAAATAATAGTGAAATGATTTTTAGCACATGTACTTCACAGACAATTCTCAGTTAATGTGTATTATGCTAACACTCTATAGGTAACCAACAGCTGTGGAAAATCATGATGGCAGTAAAGTGAAACAATCTTTTATATTATGGTAAAACAACATTCTAACAATTGTTTTTGATAACAACAATTTCTAAATAGAGTCATTTCCTTGTCTAAATGTCAGAGTCCTTCAAGCCAGATGATCATGGTTTCCTGGCATATTTAACTTTTATATCAGCACAACAAATTGAACTGAATCTGTTGACAAGAATGATTGCTTTGTGGATTGTCAAATTTGTTTTGGATGTTTTTTAGCCTTAGAGCCATTGGTGAGCCAGAATAAAAGCCTAAAATAGCCAAGTTCACTAAAGTAAAAACACAAGAAACACGTTGACATATGTTGAGATGCAGAAAGCTGCTGACATGTTTTCATAGTAAGTTGATCATAAAAAACAAAACATAACTTTTTAAACTAAAATTGGGTGAAGATTTAGCGATGCATGTAATTTATGATTCTTTTTATGAAACAATCTACTTGGTTTAAAATATAATTTATATATATTTAAATGGTTAAGTAATTATTTCTATACAAATCAACAAAAAGCTTGTTATTGTGTGTAAGACACAGTGGTGTGCTCTCTGCAGCATATATAAATCTGTTCAACTTGGCTCCTGCCTTGCAGAGAGCTTTATTTCTTTCATGAGTTAACCAGCACCTTTTCATTTATCTGAAATTATGCTGATTTTTGTCTGGGACACACTGATTGCTCAGTGTGGCTCCTGAATATGTGTGCCTTTTTGTTCTCAGTAATTGCATGCTTACTAAAAAAAAGTAACATTCCAAAATGAGCTATATTTGCTTTTCTAACAAGGTAATTTGACAACATTGTGTTCTGGGTTGCTCTCAAGTCTTTTACTAGAAAGATGCAGTGCATCGTTGTATCCGTAACTAAGATTTATTATAGGGAAGAGGCTCACTGTAAATTTGGCAAAGAAAAAAGTTAGTACAAAGTTAGGGTAAAACCAAATAATATCCTGAGCGTGGCACTTCAATTCTTCTGACTACTAGGTCTGACATGGCATAAAACATGCCAGCCAGAGAAGCATGTGAGCCCAGGAGTTTAGAGTTTTTACTGAGAATCACTCATGTGAGAATGATCTGTGTAGCACATGCCATAATTCCAGACTGCCAGAGAAGAGGTGTTCATTATTGTCTGCATTGTTTTTATGATTGAGACACAATGCACCACTTTTATTTAGGAATTTCGTATTAGCATTAGGAACTTTGTTTCAATCCAGTTCCTGATTCACCAACTTTGCACACAGACTGTTGTAAGGATAACAGTATTGGACCTGCTGAACTTTGTTTCCTATCCACACAAAAACTAATAAAATAGGGGGAGGATGGGGAAGGCAAAATTGTTTCATGAAAAATATTTTAGAGTTGGCAAAAGCTAATTCATTAAGAAATAATTGCAGTTGAAATGTATATGCGATAGTTCAGTACTTTTTAAATTTAATGTTTGTCAGAATCATTTGGGGATTTTGTTAAAATGTTAAATGTCCTGAGATTTTCATAAAAATGTCCAAATATGGCAATGATGGTGTTAGTCAAAGACTATGCTTTGAGTATCAGGTTTTTAGAGGGACATAAAAAATGACAGAATATTTGATATCTGTCTTTAAATAAATGATTTTAAAGCTTCTGCTCAAAATTTGAAATAGAGATCTAATTAGTCACTTTTGCATTGCTACAACAAAATAATCTGCATATTTCTAGAAAAAAAGAGGCTATTTAGCTTATAACTCTGTAATCGAAGGACCTGACACCAACACAGATTCATTTTCAGTGAAGGTCTTACAGCAAATGTTGCTGCATGGTGGGAACACACCCTAGAGCAGTTAGGGAGTTGGCACGCAAAAATGAAAACAGGGTAAGGCTGGCAGTAAGAGACCAGTGAGCCCTGTGAGGCCAGCATTGACCTATTTAGGAGAGCAGTCAAACCCATTTACTCCCTGTCCAGGTGTCTCTTTGAAGATCCTTCCCCCCCACGTTTCAATAGCATTATCTTGGGAATTTAAGCCTAAATGAATGTTGGTGCAGACAAATCACAATTAAATATAGTGTCCTAGCCAGAGCATTATATTATAAATGTGACTGAAAAGGACAATTATACAGAACATTATTTGTGGATACAAAATCAGAAAAGATCATGCCCCTCCACCAAAATATTCATCCATAAATACACAGTTGAATTCTTTAATAGAGTTATATGAAAATTATATTGTTAATGATTGCTTTCTGGAGCTTTTCATTTGCTTTCTATTTTCTTACTGGTCAGGTGTACTGACTAGCAAAATGTTTAAGAAAAAATATAAAAGTAACCTGTTATGCAGGAAGAACATAAAGAATATAGTGATTTCAGAAATCAGAAATCTTAGTTCAATCAAAAAAATATGGTTTGTAAACAGGTGGAATTTGAGTCGTGGAGACTTGGTGTATGAGTAGATTTTAATAAGCCGTGATAGATGAGATGGAAATGGTGATGGAATCTTGTAAGAGAGAAATGGGATTTATGGAAGATTATAGTTGATAGAAGTCTAGGAATGTAGGCTGATTGTTTCCAGATTGTAGAAATTTGATGCACAGAGTGTAGCATTTATTAATACCCAAAATAATGGAGTCTTTATCCTCCCACTCTGTCACTTTCAGAATCCTTCAATGGCATTTCCGAACATTTAAAATAGAACACAGATTTTAACAAGGGCTCTAATCAATGCTCCATCTTATCAGGACACAAGCTTCATTTCTATTATCTGCGCCAATATTGTGTTCTTGAATGTGTCAAGCAGTTGAGTCATCAAAAAGTTCATGAATATCAGATTTTTATCCATGTTTCTAAGAACTTTTTGAAGTGTGTTTGTAAAGCCACTTTAAGACTTTTATGGCTGATATTAACGGTCACTGACAAATATTTCCCAGATAAAATCTTGTACTTGTTTATATGTTTAATTATTTTGTGTTTTTTAAAGAGTATTGACCATTCAAGCCATGTTTTTAGCTTAATCTAAAACTGCTGATCACATCCTATCCCTTTGCTTTGTTATTTGAATTCCTTCATAAACTGTATTGAAACCTAGAATTATAATTTTTGTAACTTGTAACGTTTAAATCTATTCCTATAATGTCATGATGCACTTAAATGGTAGAATGATGGACTTGTGACATTTGTTGAAGAACTATCTTATTATACTAATGCAGGGGGAAACAGTGGGAGGTGGAGTGGCGATGGGGAGGGTGGAAGGGAAATCCCTAGGCCTATGGAACTGCATCATACAACTAAATATATTTTTAGATGATCATTACATTGTCTCCAGAACTTAGGATAGTGAGAAACCTATTAGGTATTTTATAAATATTACATTAATCCCCCCCTACATCAACTTACATCCTAACCCCAATGTCCCTCCCACAACCCATCCTTCATTCGTCAATATTATATATATCCCCACTATCCCAAATCGGGCAACCCCTTAATCCCTATAACCCTTTACTCATTTTTAACTTCCCCAACATCCCTCTTGAATCCCAACGTACTCACTTATTTAACCCCTTGTCTAAACCTTCTCCCTTCCTCCCCCCCCTTACCCACACCCAACCCGTACCATATTTTTCCATCACCTTAGTACTTTAAACCTACTAAAATCACTATCCCCCACATCCAATCCATCCAACACGCCACACCCCTCACCCCTCTTACTTTTCATCACCCCATAACTCCCATACCCACCACTCTACACCAATTCATTATAAACCCATCCCCCCACACGCATATTATTCATCTATTTATAACATACCATACAAACCAATTAACTTTTACATCTTACCCTCCCTAAATCTAATTTTTTTTACACCCCCCCCTTCAAAATACATCTCTTAACCCCCCTCCCCCCTCATATCAATTCTTTTCCCTCCCCATCCCTTCTTTCCCCTTCCACTCCCCCCACCATTGTATGATTATATCCCATTATTTTAATTAACATAAACCCCTCACCTCCAACCATTACACCACAACCCTATCGTAACCTATCATTCCTTACCAGAGCAATTCCTGATGTACAATAGTTGCTTAATAAATATTAGATAAATAGGTATGTTAATTTTTATACTTTAACTATTTTATTAAATGTCATTGTTAAATTTTTTTTAAAAGTGAGACTCTGAATTAGTGTGAATGATACTAACTTATATCTTATTAGAAATTTGTTCACCATACCTTAACTATATAGTTGTTCAGGATACCTTAACTATAACTATATAGTTACTGCTCTTCCTTGAGTATTAATAGGATTCAATAATGTCACAGCTGATGCTACCAGCATCAAGAATTATAGAAGTTCTAGAAGCTGAGTTTGAGATGAAAGTTCCAGCTGAGTCAGGTTTTGGGGAGGGCTCTACTTCTGGTTGGAAATCCCCTACTTTCTTTTGCATCCTGTGTAAGCAACAATGAAATCTCTGTGGTGCTTTTTGTAATGACACAAATCCTGTTCATCAGGGAGTTACCCTTGTAAGCCAGTCAGGTTTCAAAGAATCCATTCATTAATGTTGTCCTATGGAGGTTAGAATTTTGACATGAGAATGTTCAGTACATTGCAATTGCTAATGATATGTTTGGTACAATAATAGAATATAGCAGATGTAGCGTTAAGATAGTCATAGGGCCTCTAATTTTTAAAATAAAAATCATGCATGAACAGTCAGAGCAGGCTTTAAGCTTGACACTACACTGGCAATCATACACAGTTCCATTTTCAAAAGGGATAAAACTTTAATGTTCTTTTGTTATTATTTTATTATTGAACATGTATTTTATGAGTAATGACTGAGACAGTGAAACAGGTTTTGAACAAAAAGATGTGTGAATGTTTCTCTACCATCGTTTTCTGCTGCTGATCATCATATAGCCTCTGTAATATTTCATGAACATTATGTTCTAATTGCTGTACAGTGACAGTCATCAAAACGTAACATTAATAGAATGTAAATGCCCATGACTGTGTAATTAGATAATGACAATCCCAATAGACCACATTTTCAATGAGAATCACGACTTATTTCAGACAGACTGGTGCCAACAGAATTTTGAGAAACATGAATGAGTTACAAATCCTACTACATGCTTTCACATCTGCATTGTATCTCTGTATTAGAGTAGTATGTAACTCAAAATAATGAAATAGAAGTGGAAAGGGTGTGATCTATATATTTTTTCATTTCCTTATTTATCAGGGAATTAAAGGTAGTGTATGTTAGTAGAACGGATGTGTTTCAAGGCATGAAATAAAAGCAAATCAATTACTGTTGTGCACTTTTGCCATTCATGTACAATAAGAACTGTGCAAAATTGTTGCTTCTACAAATAAGTTAATATTATATTTACCTTTAAAATTAACAGTGCATATACACATAAGCTATAGAATTTATTCTAATTTCAATTTTTATTGTTTTCATCTAGGTTACTTTTAATGTCAAATAGAAATTGCCATGAAAGGTTAATACAGACTATATTTTGCTTGCTTGCTTGCTTGTTTTTAGCGAAAATCATTTTTATTTATTGAAAGAGGAATAAAAACATCTTCCATGCGATGGCTCCTCTCCAGATACCTGCAAAAATTTAGATAGTCAGTGTTGAAGTCAGGAGCCCAGGAATTCATTGTTAAGTCCGTCATGTGAGTGACAGGGGTCTACATACTTGAGTCAACATTTTTTGCCTCTGATGTTGTGTACTATTGAAGCTCTGAAATCAGAATCAGCTGAGTTTGAAATTAAGCATCACAATATGGGAGTTGAGCTTGTCTATGCAAATGTGAAAGAGAAAATAGGAAAATAGTATGACTGTAATCCCAATGCAGAGTGAGTATATTCTGCTTAATTCTATATGTAGATATGGATGGTGTTTAAAACATATTCACAAAGCTTTAATCCAAGAATTTCTACATTAGAGAAAATAATACAAAAGGAACTGAATTCTTTTTCTGTTTCCTTCCTGAATTCACATCTTTCTAAGAAAATGATTTTATTTAAATTTTATAATATGTAGAGCTATTATGATTAATTATATGATAATAGTTTATTCCTTAATAGAGAAATTTTTATTCAAAAATTAGTCCAACATAGATGCAAGCAATGATGAGAGAATAAATTCCTCTAATAACAGATAATTTGTTTACTACCTTTTAATATGACCACTCAGGTTTCTCAAGTAAAGATGTTTATGAATTTGTTTCTATTCCTGGGATTAGCCTCATTTGAATGGCCTGTTGTCTTAGATAAACTATTGGATTCTATTGCTTATTTAAGATTTTAATCTTAAATGTCAAATATTTCATATATGAAACTGGCATGCAATTTTAATCTTCTGTAGCAAACTGAAAACCTTTACAATTAGTGCTATTCTCACTTGATAAAAAAATTAGAAAGTGTTCTTTTCTTATACTTCGGTAATTTCAGTGATTTTCTGCTATTTATCAGTTCCATAAAATTTTTATGAGTGTGATTATGCCAACCCCATTCCAAAGTAACTGATCGTTTTATTCTTTCTAGCTGTGCAAAGCCTAACTTGAGTACATTGGCACCAAATTCAGCAACAAATCTGATTCATCCACATTTTCTAACCGTTTTGCTGGTTTGTGATTTTGTTACTGATAGTTTAAAAAAATGTTCTTCTGTATTAATTGTTATTTCCTAGAATAAATTCTCATTGTATACTGCATTTGCATTTACTGTCTTAATAATTAGATAGTCTAGAGGTTTGTCTATTTTGCTGAGTTTTTTAAAAATTCATATTTTTATTGCTTTGTCTTGCTTTTTCTATTAACTTTTCCTTTATTCTTTCTCTTTATTCATTATATATTTGTTCATGCCTTGATTCACTTGTAATTTTCACTGTTATTGGTAAAGATGTGTAATAAAATTCTTCCAACAATTGCTTTGCGTTTCACTAGGAGAGTTTCTGTAACAAATGTGCTTATCACATGGAACCTTGCCCTTGCTTGGTTAGCGACTCTGTCCTCCATTCACCTCATTCCTAGGGTTCTACAGTTAAAATCATCTTAATGTTCCTGTTTTGATGCCTCTTTGTTTTCCTCAGATTGAAATGCATTTTTTAGAACCTGGAACGTCCTTTAAATGCTATCAGTTAAGGAAAGAATACAGAGAACTGTGATTTTTATAATTTGAAACAATAAGCTATGCCTTTTCAAATTCACAGTTTCCTTTAGGGCAATTATCCTCATTATCTTGCTATTATAATAATAAGGCAATTATTATTGGAAATTACATTTTTATGCACCTTTCTCTGAAATTTGCCTTGCTTTTATGCATATTTATTGGGTTGGCTCTTTGTAAATGTACATCCATGGAACCCTTCAAATATGGCATTATTTCATTATTGTCCCCTATGTTCCTTGTATTTATATAAAACTGTGGCTTATAGACCTCCTACTGAAGAGATTTTGCTCCTTCAGTGTCATTAATAAAAGATGTGTTTTAACTTTCATAAAAATATTTTTGTAGTTACATGTTCTATCATACTTACAGATAATGAAATGTGGCTTAACTTTTGCGTCTGTTCTTTGAGAAACAAGACAGCCAATGGTTCTTTGCCTTTTGTTTCATAAAAGATACAAAGAGATGGAGGTTTTGTTTCTTGTGAGAAAAAACATTCCTTATGACTTATTTACATTAATCTGAATATTATTGTAAAAACAATCTATCCTTCATGTAATTTTTGAGTTTTGGGCTAGGACAGGCCCAATGAACAAAAATTACATCATGTTAATTTTTATTCACTGTATATATGTGTGTGTATATATATATTGCTTTATATAATGGTCACTCAACATTGCCTGAATAATTGAAATGGTGAATTTTAAGCTAAATTTCACTACTGAAATCTTATATTCAGTCACAGCTCAAATGTCCCTTCTTCTGTATTTCCTTACATACATCAGGAATTAAAGCTCACGATTATGGTTTTTTGGTTAGATTTTGTAGTGGCTTAGCTGGGTTCATAATTAGTTATTGCTCCTTCTCCATGAAACTAGGTGAAATGAAAGCACACACTCTTGTCATGATGTGGGTACCATTCACAGTAATGTGATCATGATTAGGGAACAGACTGAAAAACCTTAAGTTGCTATATTATAGGATTCCCTTCAATCAGTAACTTTCAGGAGTTACATCATACTTCTGGGTTAATTTGGGGACTCCATCTCCCCACAAAACATTTTAAAAGTAATTTATAGAATAAGTATGTGTTGAATATCTTCTGTGTTGCAAAGTCACTCAGAGAGTGACGTAGTAAAACAGTAAATGATATAGCAGAAGTCCTTGTCAGTTACAGTATTCATATTTGACGTGAGACGAGACACAATGCATACTTGACATTATAGTGATAAAGCATAGTCTGCGCTCCATATCTTAATGTTTTCTTTCAGCCTGAATTGCAGATTTGCTTCATATTTTTGTGGTATCTGAAACGAGGATGTATATTACAATGACAAATTTAATGTGGTGTATCATTTTACATTATTAATAGTATTAATAGTGTATGTGATGAAGAATATCTTGTTGTTTTGAAGGAAATGTTGCAGTTCTACTTGAAGATCCCCTTTTCTAGTTTTGCCTGTTGCCTTTCACGAAACACTGAAAAGCATTTCTTGTGAGCAGAGGGTGGCATGCTATCCAATATCTTTTCTTTATTTCCTGCCATGTTCAATTTTGTTAATTTATAAAATTTATGTTTCATAGGCCTGCAGGATAGCTAAACTCCAGCATCATGAGACTTAACTACAGGTAATGATCAGGCTCAAGCTATAGTTATTTAAAGCTAAAAATTATATAGTTATAATTGTTACAAATAAGAAAACTAAAAGGTTGGAAGTTGATATCCTTAGTCTACCCCAGTTAGAATTGTAGTCCTATTATTCCCAAGGAAGAAACCATTTATCTTCTGAGGAATTTATGTAACAATCAGCAGGGTAGAGTTAAAGAGGCAAGAGTAGGCTAGAGAAGGCTAGAGAAGCTGCAGCAACCATTTACTGATTCACTCCCTACATGGCTGTAAAAACTAGAGCTAAGCCACACACAGACTAGAAGCTAGGATCTGTTTCCCCAACGGTGGCAGAGTCCAAGCACTCGTTCACAGGGAACATGGGAGGCAGAAGCTGTAACTGGGAGAAAAGCTGGCAATTGAAGACAGGTGATCCTGAGTGATGTTCTCACTGCACAATACCACATGCCTATCCCTACTTAAATGGTTCTTTACAATAATTTCACCTTGCTTCTGGGCAGTATGCTTCCTAAATTACACATGTGTAGTCAACAAAATAAAATATGCAAGATCTTGAAACAAGCTTTCAAAGAAATTATGGTAGGCCCTCTCTTACTGGGGCTGCAACATGTTGCATTGTCTCAATATCAATAAGAACAATCTTGTAGACAATTAGATATCAAAATTATAATTTATAGCAATTTTCCAAACACTGCTTACCCTAGAAGAATATTAGTAATATGCAATTCCTGTTGCATAGCTATTTAAAATGATTGACACTTACTAATTCTACCCAGACTGGAAACAGAAAAAATTCTGGATTATCTATCATTAGAGATTTTGTGTTTTATTATAAAGGAAAAAAAAACTTCATTAAATACACTACAGGCAATATTATTTTATTCTTAATAGCTCATATTCAGCCAAGCAGTGGTAAAGGTGATAGTTTTTATTTAAGTGAAAGCCAAATGTCTATCCAAATAGCCACCTGCTCCAGAAGCAACACAGAAAAATGATGGAAAGATATTTTACTCAGATGGAAAATGACTCCTTTTTGTCATGTGCTATAAGAAATATCATGTGAATTATTTCTATTTTAAAGACATGGAATATGAACAGTATTTTTTTTTTGGCCAAAACGTGCCTTTTTCTAGAAAAATGACACCTCCTTTATCCTGAATGTTGAAGAGATGCTTCACTCTTACCCATTCCATAGTCCTGATTTTAAGATCATAGTTTTATTAAATACCATGCAAGAATTAAGAATTGTGTGCACAGTCAAGCAAATAAATCTTCCACATGTCTCTCAGAAGTCTTTCATTCACCCAGATTTCCCTTGTAATGCATTACTTCTGCTTGCTAATCATGTTGTCTGGATTCTTTGCTACAGCCTGTTTTATCTGGCCACTGTTACTGTTCCAATACTTTTAAGATAACACGGATCCTTGACCTTGCTTATTGAGGTTTTGCATGTTCCCTTTATATGTTACGTCGTTCTTCAGGCAGTTTGGTGATAAGCTGATTGAAATGTGTATCGGTGGTCTGAGAGGATGATGCAGGTAACAAGACAAGTAGGTGAGATAGGACCTGAGGACAGCAGAAATAAGGAGAGGAGCCAAAAACCATGAAGTGAGTTATGCCAACATACTGAAGAATTGGTAAAAAGGAAAAATAAGGATATTGATTTAAAAGATTCACTTTGAGAATGAGGTTGAAATTATAGAAACTGAAAACAAAAGTAACATGGATGATGTGATTACGTGGAGAGGGAGGATCTACACTGAAGGATTAAAACTGAGGGACAAAGAACCTTATTTTGTTTATTAGAAAATGAAGAATGCTTTTAGAGGCTCTAATAATCACTGCAGGCTCCTTCAAAACTTGAAATATTTTTCTTCAAGCATTCAAAAGTAATTTTGTGCTTAAAAGCTGCCCCATTAAGAGAGCTATTATCTTACCTTCCCAATTCCCTAAATTACCCGTAAATTGAATTAAAAGCATTGTCTGCCAGATTTTCTTTAGTATAAATAATAATCACCCAGCAAATAGTTTTCAAAAATCATTAGACTGCAAAAATAGTGTTTGGTTTGTATAGTATGCTTTAATTCCATCTGCATTTATCAGTCAGCCTTGTTCCCTGCTGACCCTCTTTGTGTTTTAGAGCATTTTTATAAAATTAGACTCACAGAACAAAAATGACTTGCAGCATCCATGATAGCAGTGTTTTTGTGACATCGTAGTAAGTCAGAAAAGTACACAAAAGTTAAACTTTTAATTGAACTTTAAGATATTACATACTTGTCTTGATTGTTAGAATCAAATAATTTATTTCAGTTATGATTTTTCTGAAAGTAAATTCTACAGAGACCAATCAAAAGCAGTTTTTTTAATGGGGTAGTTTATCTTACTGATATTTATGGTGCTATTTTATTAGGTTTATTTCTGGGAAAGAATAAAGATAGATTTGTTTGTTTCTTCAGAGAGACCAATTCCAGAAAAACAAAGATGTTACCATATTTTGAAAATCAGCAAAATATTTTTTAATGAATTCCATGCAAAAAAGGTATTCTAAAAGGACAGATTTATTATGTATAAAAATGTGGAGCTGCTTTGAAAAATGGCACGATATGTATATATATTTCAGCCACTAAAATTTCATTATCTGGCCAGGTTTTAGAGGTAAAATTAAGATCATTTCCTTATATGTATTCCTCTGTATACTTAGCACTTTGACATGCTATGTTTACTTAAAGAATTTATTTCACCTTTGATAACATTCTAAAATATATGTTGCTTTAAAATCTAGATGAATAAGTATTAGGGTGTGATATTGAAATAACTTAGTTACATGGCAAACTGCACACAGAGGCAACATAAAATAATTTATCTCAGTAAGTGAAATTGTGGAAGAGAGATATTAAGCTACAGGTTTAAATTTAGGAATTGATACATGGTATGTCATCATGAAATATGGTGTAGAGCTTCAAAGATACACTCATGAGGATTTCAAAATGGAGATTTTTCAAGAGAATCCAAGAGAATAGACTAAGTACTGCCTAATCGGATGAAACTTGAACCAAGAAGGAATGATGTCCTATAAACCAAGTGAAGAAAGTGTGATGAGAGAAAGAAAATAATCTACTCTGCGAAATGCTGCAGCTTAAACAATTAAGTTAACACCCCGCAAAAAACATATGGTTTAGCAACAAAAGCGATGATTATCATTGTTTGTCAGTTGTTGTGTCAATGCAGTAATAAAGAGGAAAGGCTGACTGTATTCAAGAGAGCTAAGAAAAGCAGAACAGGAATAACAAAGCACATTAAACATTTCTAAAATGGGAATAGTGATGATTGTTAAAATCAATGATAATATAACTCTCATGACAGGTGCTGTTTGGTCCTGAGGTGAAGATTTCAGAATATCTGTGTGTCTGATGGCAACAGTCTCAGACCAGGGAAATGTTTGATTAAGGAGATGGTATGATAAAATACAAGAAGTGTTGAGGTGAATTGTAGCATAATGCTGTTTCATAGGCACTCAGGTGTTGGTAGAACGAAGGAATCACTATAGTGGCTAAGTTTGACAGTAGGATAGGATAGAGCCTGGGAATAACTGCAAACAACAGCGCAAACATCAACAGTGCGATTCCCTGAGATTCTAGTCAGTGATGAAAGAAGGGAGTCATATTTTGGAATGAGATTTTAACACAGCGTTTTCTTCCTGACACCTTGTGCACAGGAAATGGAAAAGTGCAATGTATGTGCAAGGACAAGGGAAAGTTTTGCTGGGTACGTTATCCTGGGCCGATAATTTTTTGCTTTTAGAATCTGGAATATGTTGCTCCATTCTCTTCTTGCCTGTAGGGTTTCCTGTGAGGGGTCTCCTGTGAGTTTAATTGGCATTCCATTATATGTCAGTTGATTTTTTTCATGTGCACATTTAAGGATCTTTTCCCTCTGTTCTATTGAAGAGAACTTGATGATCATATGTCGTGGTGAAGATCGCTTTTGGCCAACTCTGTTGGGAGTTCTGTGTCCCTCCTGGATGTTGTTTCCCAATTCTTTTTCTACATTAGGGAAATTATTTTGATCTTTGCAATGACTCAAACATACTATCCCTGTAGTAGAAAGGGGGGAGCTGGGGTTAAGAGGTTAAGGAGTTTATTTGGGTTAAACAGCTGGTGTAGCTGGGCCCCAGATGGTTGTCTAATTCCAAACCTTGTGATTCTAACAGCTGTTCTCAAATTTTAAAGCCAGCAGACTAGTGATTCATTAAAAGAAACAAGAAATTGAATTGCATTGTGTGTGGGAGAGAGTGGAGTAGTAAAAGAGGGGGAAGGCAGAGGTTGGTTGTTTAGCTATTACCATACTGATGCATGCAGTCTACAGATCTCTACTGCCTTTATATTATAAACAAGATTATGAGTAGGTGTTTTCAAGTGATTTTTATACATACAAAACAACCAATGTTCTTTCAAGAAAGCTTAAACATCAGACCTAAATTAATTAAATCCTTCTATTTGTATTTACTGCTCTGAACATAAATTAGTGGCTGCCACAGTTGACATCTACAGAAAATCACTAGAAAAAAACATTTTTTCCTCAGTGTGACTTAGGAGTATTTGTTACTTTTCATAACAGTTCTGTGAAATATGCTTTTCCACATGGCGTATTTTGACTTTTTCCTTAATGCTTATTTTCTTGTGAATTGCTTTACTCTACACCTAACTCATTGTTATTTTCCTTCCATGTCTCTTCAAAATAAACAGTATGGCTTTTCAGAAGTAGGATTTTCAAATCCCAAATTACCCTTCCCTGTGCCCCTGGATACCTTTTTAAAGTATGGCTTCAGTAAGATATTTTTGGTTGATGCCTATCCTCCTGTCTAATTCTTCATTTATCCTTTGTTCCTGAAATGTATAGTGGCACTTGTGTTGTTCATAGCTATGTAGGCAATTAAAAAATAGCCAAAACAAAAATAGCACAGCAAAACTTAAAAAGCTGGAATGAACATCAGTCTAATGGTCTGGGGAAACTTGTGAGATACAAGAAAACGCTGCTCTTAGTACATTTTCCATGATATCACACAGAATGAAAAGCCATGGACATTGAACCACTAGGTTTAAAATAATGTTCAACTTGATTTAAAAGAGTTTCTTTAGTCTGATGAAGATTATATTTTAGCACGACCACAAGCATATTTTGAATATCATTTAAGAACATACTGTGACACTGTTGCAGTGAAATATTTATATTTGTTGGCAGAGATAATGAGCAGCATACATTTCTCATTTTCCTGGAGGATGGTTTACTCCTGGCAGCAGTTTCGATTTCTTTGAGATACACACTGTACTCATTAATAGTGAAAGTTGTCTAGTTAACCACTGCTTACCTATCATTAGGAAAAAAAAAATGTCTAAAACGTTAAGTTGGCTTTTGGAGCCTGTGTAGAGTGAATTAATCAAAGTGAGATGTGATAAGAGCACACTGTATATACTTGAAGCTTAGTGGCTCTGAGTGCAGATAAATATGAGATAAGAAACGCTCTGAGCGCTGTAGGCTGTGAGCTTGATATATGTGCCTATGCTTCTCGTTGCAGGTGATAGCGCAATAGGAAATGAAGGTTCCACCCTGAACCGCATTGTGTTTCTTTTATAATACAAAGCCATGGTAAATTTCCAGAAAGGCATTTTGTTTGGTTTGTAACCTATTTTTTTTTTTTAAAGATTTATTTTTATTATTTTTTCATTGGAAAGGCGGATATACAGAGAGGAGAGACAGAGAGGAAGATCTTCCGTCCCATGATTCACTCCCCAAGTGAGCGCAACGGTCGATACTATGCCGATCCGAAGCCAGGAGCCTCTTCCGGGTCTCCCACGCGGGTGCAGGTTCCCAAAGCTTTTTGGGCCGTCCTCGACTGCTTTCCCAGGCCACAGGCAGGGAGTTGGAAGGGAAGCGGGGCTGCCGGGATTAGAACCGGCGCCC
Organism: Ochotona curzoniae; assembly: GCF_017591425.1. Lineage (NCBI taxonomy): Eukaryota > Metazoa > Chordata > Mammalia > Lagomorpha > Ochotonidae > Ochotona > Ochotona curzoniae. Next base: position 18,518,888 of record NW_024464920.1, on the reverse strand, counting down.
ATATGGGATCCCGGGCGTGCAAGGCGAGGACCTTTAACCACTTGCGCCACCGCGCCGGGCCCCATTGTAACCTATTTTTTTCTGATAGCTTCATTCCCCCAATAGTTATAAAATTTAATTTTTGAATTTTATTTGCAAGTGTTTCTATTTCTTACAATAACAGTTATCTACTTTTGTGATTTTAATGCAACATGTATGAGAGTGCCTTTACTTGTGAATTTTTTAGTGGTGTTACTCTTGTGTTTTCCTTCACAAAAAACATGATTCAGTTAAAAATATTGAATTTCATCTGCATATCCTTGTGGCTAGTCCATGATAGATTTAGTCTAGTTCGCATTTAATGAATATCAATCAGTGTGCCTAAGGATATCAAAACCTTAATTGTGAATATTTGACCATTTTAATCTATCAACTTTCCATTATCATACTGAAGTACACAATTGTATAATTTACTGTGTAACACAGGTTTACCATTCATTTTCTAAAATCTTTGACCGCAACCATGTTTCAGAATTGAATGTTTAGATATCACATGTCTTCCCAAACCTGCAGAAAAAAAGAAAATACGTAAGTCAAAAGTGCATTCAGTGATCCTAATTTATGGACAGACATCATAGCTTTGTAAGGTAGTGCACTATTAAATACAGATTGTTCGCCTTGGTGATTGCATGACTGCTGGGGAGCTGTGACCCACTGTGATGCCCAGCACTATGAGTGAGGAACTATTACATGCTGCCATTCAGGGAGGAAGAATCCTAATTTGAAATTCTAAACCTACTAAGTTCCCACTAATAGTTATTTATGAGAATATGAACAGGACCAGCTGAATCTTAGTTTTGACAGTCCTCAACAATAAAAAATATTTCTCAGTTTCTATGTCTATCTGGTCCATCATTTTTGTATTATCATGAAGTCAAAAAGGGCAGTGAATCCATCTTCAATCTTGGGTTGTCTATAGATTTTCAATATGATTTTGTGTGTTACTTTCCTCCCTATGAGTTCAGATTACAAAACTGTTGTATGCATAAAGTTTAGAAACATCTATTGATTCATTTGAAAGGAGAGCGAGAGCAAAAGAGCGAGTTTTGAGATATTTTTAAATAGCTAAGTTTGAACCAGGAACTTACACAAAGTCCCAAGTACTGTGATAGTCTTCTGCCTTTCAATGTGCAATAGCAGGAATCTAGGTTGGAAGCAGGGTACACAGAATGTAAACCAACAATCTGATGTGGTGTAACAAGAAGTAACTTTACCCACTGTTTCATAAGGTCTGTCCCTATGGCTTATTTTGTTATGTTTGTTGAATCTGTTTTGTGTATAATGATGACTGTGGTTTTTAGTGTAAAATTTGCATTTTCAGGGAAATTCAGCTATCTGAAGAGAATTCAAAATTATGTGTAAAATTATTCATTAAGATCCTAATGTAGTCTTCCCAAGCTGTCTTCATATTTCAGCCATGTAATGACAGTATCATGACAACTTCCTTACCAGGTGTGTATAAGGGGAAGAGTTTGGTGCAATGGTTAATACATTAATGGAAACACTTGCATCACATATTGGAGTGCATGTGTCAAAGCTCTGCTTTTCAGATCCCAGCTTCCTACTGGCCTGAACTCTGAGAGGCAGCATATGCTGTTTCAAGTACTTGGTCCCTTCCCACTCACATTAAGAACTTTGAGTTCCAGCCTCATGGCTTTAATGCGACACATCCTAGCCTACTGTAGACAGTTAAGGTGTAAAAAGTGTTTGTGTTTTTCAGTATTTGTGCATAAATTTCCTTGACTTTATCCTTTTATGTGTAGTTTGCATTTTCTCATATTTTAGTACATAAAACCACTCTAGTTAGTTAGCTAACTATATATGGAGTACACACATATACATATGTGTGTATATACATATGGACATATACATGTGTGCTCACATTCTTGGATATAAGTTCAGGGGAAATGTGTATTTATGAACAAACTACCCATGAATTTTAACATTTTTCAGCACCAAAATAAACTTAATTTTTCACATTTTTAAGTATCAGTCATAGATTTTAAATGAAGCTAATTAAGAGAAATGGTAATAAGTTACAGTTGTGTGGTTTTTCACTTCTAAGGCATGCTTTCACTGTGTCTCTTGTGAGTCTATTCAAAATATTCCTATCAGAGGAGAAAGAGTTCCAAAAAGGAACTTCATCTGAGAGGTAAAGGCACTGAAACTCAACCTGTTCAAGAGTTGCAACCACAGTTTAGAGAAATGCATTTAATATCTACCTTTTATACTCTAAGAACAGATTTTTTTTCCTTTGTCAGTACCTGCCCTCAATTATCATTTTTTCCACAAACCTCAGTCCAGTGATGTCACACATTACCTTTTAGTAGTCTGTTCCACATGTTTTATTGTATACTAAATATATTTTATTCTGTTTCAGTGTAAATAAATTTATGTATAACTAATTATCAGAAATAGAACAAGTTATATTTTCATTAAAGAAGAGGTGACTGTCTAACACAGCAGAATACCAGAACTAAATGAATGCTATCAAATTGTAGCCTGAGGTTTGCTCTCTTGAGAGGAGAGATGAGAAAGCATAGAGATTGAAAACGTACGGGCACTACACTGAGGATTTTCTTAAAGCAATCAGTGCTTTGAAAAAGGGCAATTTTCACACCATGCAATTGAATGTTATTTAAGGCCATGCATCCTTTCTGAAATGGATTTGTGTGCCACCTGTGGGTGTTTGCCCCCCGTTGTAGGGACCACTGCAATAGCTTGCCTAGCATGACTGCCCATTAGTGTTACAGTGAATTTCAGATAATTCATGTGAAAGCTCTTCCACCACATTAGCAGTAATTGCCACTGTTAGACCCATGCTAATCACTGACACATATTATTCTGTATGATAGTTAAGATTTTATGGATGTAGTTTTTAGAATACACGTTTTACTGATAAGAACCTGAAAAATAAGAGATTAATGTAATACAGGTTAAATAATCACCAAATCACAGTGCTGATATTTTAACCCTGTTTTACCCAACTCCAGAGAGCATACATGTACTCACAGTGCCATGTACATGAATTATATTTAACATTACCTTAAAGGTAATGAGGGGCCAGTAAACTAGTCCTCCACCCGTGGCTCTGCATCCTGTATGGGCACCAGTCTGTGGCCTAGTTATTCCACTTCCGATCTAGCTTCCTGCTGCTGGCCTAACAAATGGCAGTGCTGACCATAGTACTTGAACCTCTGAACTCACATCGGTGAGCTGGAAGAGGTTCTGATGGATTCAGTTCAGCTCTGGCTGTTGAGGCCATTTGAGGAGTGAACCAGCAGGTGGAAGACCTCTGTTTTTTTTGGCTCTCCTCTCTGCAAAATATACCTTTGAAATAAAAATAAATAAATATTTACAAATAGTGAGGATATTATATTGTTGACATTTTTTTTTTTTTGCATTAGACAGGTTAGATAGAGGCCTTTGATTCCTTTAGGTTTTGCTCTATAATTTATGCTGCCATATTTCCTTTGCATAATTTTATATGCTGGAATTCTCTCCCACACCAACATTCTCCTTAAGTTCTTACATCATAAGTCTGAAATGTGGATAAACTTTTCTCACTGAACAGTCACTAATAGCACACATATGAAATTAGCTGTCTATAGTAAAACCCTAGAAAGTCTTTTGCTTGTTTGCTAAACAAACACACAAGTTTACTTTTCACTTCGCAGAACAGTTATGCATAATTTTAAATTTAGTAACAGAATCCTGCACGAGACACTATGTACTGCTTGGCTATTTCTACATACTATTGTATTTGTGAGATTCAGATTCAAGTATGTAATGCATGTGGTACCTATTCTCCTATTAGATATTTGGGTAAATTCCAGTTTTTGCCTAACACCTGAAATATATCCTCAGTGCTCTTGTACATATATTTTAGGAACACGTGTATGCATTATTATTTTGGATGTTTATATATGAGTGGCATTATTGGGTCTTAGGAAATGCATGGGTATCGTTTGTGGAAAAAAGAGTTTTCTTGTCTTATGCCAGCCAGTGGTTGATTCATCCTTTGTAAATATATTCTGACTTCCTTTTAGGAAAAGACTCAATACTAACATACTTTTCTTAATGCAATAAATCAATTTTACTATTCCAGAAGCAGAAGGGGACCTTGGAAACCTTTTTTCTTTTTTTACAAGGCCTTTACTGGAATTATTTAGCAAAAATATAGACACTTAGATCAAAGTTAGTTCAGTAAGGTTCTCTTTTTTTTCAGACTTGACTCTCGTGAAGGGTAATTTGAAACAGAGCAAGTGGTTGGCACTGGATCCTAGTAGCAGTGGTGGTGACTTGGAAAGTCTACAACTTGTGCCTGTTTCTTGTCAGTGTTAAGCCTCTTCCTTTGCCTTCTTCTGATCCTATGAGCTTCTATCTTTCTAAGCTACTCCCTTTTCGATGAAAACATCCACAATGATTTCAATTGCTTGCAGCTAAGGAAGCCTATGTCATATATGAGCTCATCAGCTGCACGTCGGTAATATTCTCATGCTGAGTTACCAATAATTGTCTGTTTCACTATATTCTGAAGATGTGATGGCTTTTAAAACAACCTTGACTCTTGTACACAGTTGAGGATACCATAAAATAAATATTCATCTTTATGACTTTTGGATGAATTGTAAAGTTTTCCTACAAGAGTAGCCTGGGAAAAAATAGCCAAAAGTATGATCTGTTCTTTAGGCAAATTCAATAGTGGATAGATGTTAATAAGGGAAAATTTGGGAGCCATGGCATGCTAGGATAGGCATTTGCTATGATGTTGGATCGCTACAGCTCTGCTTCTGATCCAGCTCCCTGATTATGGCCCAAGAAAGCAGTCGAGGATAGCTCAAATCCTTGCCCTCAGTACCCAGATGGGAGACCTGGTGGAGGATCAAATCTCCTGGATTGGGGTGGCCCAGCTCAAGCCATTGTGGCACTTTCGGCAGTGAACCATCATATGAAAAACCTCTTCGTTTCTTTGTCTCTATCCTCTTTATTTCAAATAACAGTAAGTAAATCATAAAAAGGGAGAATTAAGGAGTTAGAGGAAATTTCTTTTATGTGATTTTTATTGACTATTGTTATTTTGAAAAGTTATTTTATATTTCAAGATAATTACATTACTTGGCAGAATTCACAAACCAATTTTCCCAGAGTCACGGCAATAGGTAAATTGCTATGAAATTGATAGCTTAGGAAGATTCTCTATTAAGTACACTGGGATATATAAACACATACGGGAAAATTAACAAGTACCAGGTAAACAGCAGAAAGAAATCTCCAGGTTAGAAACTAATAAAGAACAGAAAAAATAAGCAAATAAAAAAATAAAGTATTGTTCTACATAAACAAAGTCTACAGATAATAGTCAAATCAGAATGTGACTCCCGTACATAATGCTTTTTTTGTGCTCTGTGAATTTGTCATCACAGATTAGGGTAAACATATTTGATTTTAATTTACTTCAGTACACCTAATGGATTCTGATTGTTTCCTTTAGTTGCAAAAATATTTCATTATTTTTATGGCAAATAATATTCTATAGTATAAGGCATTTTCTATACTAAAAGACACTTACTAAAATTGGCACAATACAGGAAAGATAGCCTGGCTCCTGCACAGAGACATTTTCTTTACCCTGTCACCCATTGATGGCGATCTGGATTGATTCCTATTTTAGTTACTGTAAATTGAACCGATATAAACATGGGGATATAGACAACGCTCATATAATAGTTCATTTTGTTTGGAAAAATCCCAAGAGATAGGATGTCAAGGTCTTATGGAAAGTCTATTTTCAACTATCTTTTTTTCTTTTTTTTTAAAGATTTATTTTTATTATTTTTTCATTGGAAAGGCGGATATACAGAGAGGAGAGACAGAGAGGAAGATCTTCCGTCCCATGATTCACTCCCCAAGTGAGCGCAACGGGCCGATGCTATGCCGATCCAAAGCCAGGAGCCTCTTCTGGGTCTCCCACGCGGGTGCAGGGTCCCAAAGCCCCGGGCCGTCCTCGACTGCTTTCCCAGGCCACAGGCAGGGAGCTGGAAGGGAAGCGGGGCTGCCGGGATAGAACCGGCGCCCATATGGGATCCTGGGCGTGCAAGGCGAGGACCTTAACCACTTGCGCCACCGCGCCGGGCCCTATTTTCAACTATCTTTAACACTCTTCATAGTCTCTTCCATAATGACTGCACTACTTTGTGTAAGCACCCGCGGTTCTTTACATTTCCCCCGCACCCTTGTCATCATTTATTGTTTTTTTATATTTGAATGATAGCCATTTCTAATTGAGATCAGTAAAACCTCATTGTGGAGTTTTTATTTGCATTTTTCTGTGGTACTGCACATAAGCAGTTTTTCATATGTCTGTTTACCATTTTAATTTTATCCTTTGAGAAATTACAGTTCATGTCCTTTGTCCATCTCTAACCTGGATTATACTGCTGAGTTTATTGAGCTTTGCATAGATCTTAGAACTGTTTATAACCCCCTCTCAGTTTCATACTTTGCAAATATTTTCTCAGTCTCAGCTGGCTTCCTCTTCACCCTGTTGATGATTTCCTTTGCAGTACAGAAGCTTCTTAGTTTGATGCAGTCTTATTTATTTCTGTTCTGGTTGTCTGTACCTGTAGGATCTTTCCCAAGATATCTTTGTGTTTGCTTATAACTTGCACTATGCCCCCATTATTTTTCTTAATTTGATGGTATCAGGTCATACATCTAGAGCACTGTTCCAATTACTACTAATTTTAGCAAAATATACTAGTTAAGGATCTTGTTTCAAACTTCTGCATATGAAGAATGCACATTCCCAGAACCATGTATTGAAAACTTTGTGTCGGGCCCGGCGCGGTGGCGCAAGTGGTTAAAGGTCCTCGCCTTGCACGCCCAGGATCCCATATGGGCGCCGGTTCTATCCTGGCAGCCCCGCTTCCCTTCCAGCTCCCTGCCTGTGGCCCGGGAAAGCAGCAGAGGACGGCCCAAAGCTTTGGGAACCTGCACCCGCGTGGGAGACCCCGAAGAGGCTCCTGGCTTCGGATCGGCATAGTATCGGCCCGTTGCGCTCACTTGGGGAGTGAATCATCGGACGGAAGATCTTCCTCTCTGTCTCTCCTCCTCTCTGTATATCCACCTTTCCAATGAAAAAATAATAAAAAGAAATCTTTAAAAAAAAAAAAAGAAAACTTTGTGTCTATCTTCCTGGATTGATTTTGTGATTCAGTTGTTAGTAATCAATTGGCTGTATTTGTTTAGGTTGATTTCTGAGATTTTTCTTTTGTTCCATTAATCCATAAGTCTGTGGTCCTTTTGCCAGAATGAGGCTATTTTGATTGCAATTGCCAGGTGGTATGTGCTAAAGTTTGATATTGGGATACCCTTCACTTTTTATCGTGTAACACTGCTTTAGCTATTAGCTATCTCTTGTGTCTTCACAAGATTTTTGGCATCATTGTTTGTAGGTCTCAGAAGGATGTCCTGGGTAATTTGATTTGGATCACAGTGAATCTGTAAATTACACTCAGTTGTGTGCCCTTCTTCATCTCTTTAAAGAATTTTTGTGGTAAAGACTGTTTTGTCTGATATTAGAATGGCTACACCTGGTCAATTTTTCTTTCTTTTGGCATGGAATATATTTTTCCATCTCTTCATGTTGAACCCTGTGTGTACTCTTGTTGGTAAGAAATGTTTATTGTAGGCAAGACATTTTGGTCTTGGCTTTTAATCCATTCAGTTTGTATATTTTGATTGGGGAATTCAGGCCACTTGCATTCAGAATATTGTTGAAAGAAAGCAATGTGATACAGCCATTTTTCCATATGTAATCTCAACATTTGTTTTGGGTTTTCTATTTGCTTTTCTAAGGTTTTTTTAAACCTTCATTATGTTTATCATTTTCTATTTCTATGTGGAACACATCTTAAACCATCATGTGTAGGGCTGAGTGGGTGGTGGAAAATTCTTTCATTTTCTGTTTGTTTTAGAGGGTCTTTATTTAGCCTTCTTAAAAAAAATGAGGGTTTTGCTGGTTGTAATATTCTTGGTTGGCACTTTCTTTTATGACCTGGATTATGTCTCTCCATTTTCTCCTTGTCTGAAATATTTCTAATACAAAATCAGCTGAAAGTCTGAATGGAGATCCTCTAAGAGTAATCAATTGTTTCTTATGTACACATTTCAGAATATTTTATTGGTGTTCACCTGTGGAAAGTATGACTATAATGTGTCACAGTAATTTTTTTTTGGTCATTTGATGATATCACGTAATTCTTGGACACTTTCTTTGGCGTTACTTAACTCATAATTTATATTTATATTTCTTTTCTTTTTTAATTTTATGATATGTTTCCATAGGTTTTTGGATTTCCCTTACCACTTCCCACAAACTCCCTGTGCCCTCCCTCCACTGTTTTCCCCTATATTATTACAATTGTATAGTCCTTCATAACCAGTCATAAGTCCATCATTCTATTGAAGTGACATTGTGGGTTCAGACAATGGCAGACAGCACAGCATCGTATTGTCAAAATATATGCAAAATTTTTATTGGGAGTCTCCATTGTTTTGGAAGTAGAGATGCATGCTGTCTTGTATCTTCACATCTGGATAGGATAGTCTCTATTACATAGTCACAATATATTCCTGTAAGTGAAAAGCCATAAAACAAATTCAACAATAGGAATAATTTAAATGAATTTTATAACACCATGGAATTAAATAACATGCTATTGAATAAACAATGTGTCGCATCATTTTCTCCAAAAGGTTTTATTTTTCTTCTTTTTCATTTCTTCAGGATAGCTTTGGAAATTCATGGTATTTTCTGTCTTGGAGGTCTTCTGTCCAGTAGGCCACAAGACCGCAGAGGGTGTGGCTATGGCATTCTTTTGCAGCAAATCATCAGAGACAAAACTGGTCAGGGAATGTCCTTCTATTTGAAAGAATTATAGGCTTATATAGAGTAGGAAAAGGAGGCAGGAAGAAGGGAGGTCCTGAGAGTACTATTACCCAACAACATTGTAAGTGGTTAATAGGTGTATCTATCTATTTGGACCCTCCAATGAAGTTAAAGTTCACAGGAAGCTATGTCTCAGGCAAACTCCTTATCTGCTGAAAAGCAGGATGAATGTAACATTTGACTTCCTGGAGTTGTTTACCATAGAAGTCCTTGCACACAGAAGAGAAACTGGGATGCAGCCCATTGCTTTTGCTGCATGCTTTTTTCGGGATCTCCTACATGTGTGCAGGGTCCCAAGGTTTTGGGCCGTCCTCAACAGCTCCCAGGCCACAAAGAGGGAGCTGAATGGGAAGCAGGGCCTCCGGGTTTAGAACCAGCATGTGCAAGGCGAGGACTTTACTCCAGAAAACCAGGCCGGACCTGGTTTCTCCATCTTTTAATGTCTTTCCTTCTATTTCTTTTAAAAATGTTTTATAGTTTTCATCATAGAGGGTTCCCAAGTATTTGGTTAGCTTAATTCCTAGGTATTTGAGATTACTCTCCACTATTTGAAAGGGAACCATATTTAAGATTTCTTTCTCAGGCATGGAGTTATTTGTGCATACTAGTGCCATTGATTCATATTCATCAATTTTGTATCCTACTGCCCTGCCAACATTTCTTATGAGTTCTTAAAGTCTCTTGATTGAAACTTCCCATTCTTTTATGTAGAGAATCATGCCATCTGCACACAGACAATTTTAATTCCTCAGTTCCAATTATAATTCCTTTAATTTGTTTTTCTTGCCCTATGGCATTGATAAGGACTTCCAATACTGTGTTGAATAGCAGTAGTGAGAGGGGACATCCATGTGTAGTTCCGTATCTTTTCTTTAAAGATATATTTATTTTTATTGGAAAGTCAGATATACAGACAGGTGGAGAGACAGAGAGGTAGATTATCCATCTATTGTTTCACTCCCCACGTTACCACAATGGCTGGAACAGCGTCAATCTGAAGCTCGGAGCCGGGGCCTCTTCCAGGTCTCCCATGTGGGTGCAGGGTCCCAAGGCTTTGGACCGTGCTTAACTGCTTTCCCATACCACAAACAGGGAGTTGGATGGGAAGCAGGTCTGCGTGGTTTAGAATAGGTGCACATATTGGATCCTGGCACATTCAAGGCGAGGACTGCAGTCACTAGGCTAACATGCCAGATCCCCTATTTCTATATCTTATTGGAAAAGCTTCAAGTCTTTCCTCATTTAGTATGGTGCTGCCATTAGATTCTTTGTATATTGCTACGATTGAGTTATAAAGTATTTCTTTAATTCCTGTCTTAATGTTTTTAGCATGAAGTGGTGTTGGGTTTTATCAAATGCCTTCTCTGCATATATTGATGATCATGAGGTTTTTATTTTTCAATTTGTTGACATTCTGTATCACTTTTATTGATTTTCAAATGTTAAACTATTCCTGCATGCCAGTGATGAATCCTACCTGGTCTGGGTGAATGATCTGCCTGATGCACTGTTGGAAAATTTTGGCTAGTATTTTGTTGAGGATATTCGTGCCTATGTTCATCAGGGATATCTGTCTGCAGTTCTCCTTTTCTGTTGTGTCTCTATCTACCTTTGCATTAAGGTGATACTGTCTTCATAGAAAGAGTTTGGAAAGATTGCTTCCCTTTTGTATTGTTCAGACATTCTTGTGGAGAATTGGGGTAATTTCTTGAAGCATTTGGTAGAATTCAGCAGTGAAGCCATCTGGCCAAGGGCTTTTCTCGATTGGGAAGGATTTAATTACCAATTCAATTTCAGTCCATGTGAGGGTCTATTTTGATTATTAATTGCTTCTTGATTCCATTAGAGTAGATTGTATGTATCCAAGAATCTGTTTCTTACAGATCTTTTGATTTGTTGGTATAATGTTGCTTGTAATAGTTCCTAATGATTTTATGGGTGTCCGAAGTATCTGCTGTTAACTTTCCTTTTTCATCTCTGATGCTATTGGTGTGTGTCTTCTCCCTCCTTTTTTTGATTAGTAGGGCTTGTGGGGAATTCATTGTGTTGATTTTCTCAAAGAACCGTTTCTTTTACTCATTGATCCTGTGTATTGTTCTTTTGATCTGTATTTGGTTTGTTTCCTGTCTTATTTTGGTTATTTTTTCCTTCTTATCCTGGGATTGCTTTGCTGTTGTTTTTCTAGCTCCTTCAACTGTAAGTTTAGTTCATTTACTTGGTGCTTTTCTAATTTCTTAACATAAACATTGATTGAGATGAACTTTCCTAACACGCCTTGATTGTATCCCATAGGTTTTCATATGTTGTGTTGATGTCTTCATTTGTTTCAAGCAATTTTTAATTCCCACTTTGATTTCCTCTCTAACCAATTGCTCATTTAGTAGTACATTATTCAGTCTCCAAGTATTTGCATGTCTTCCTGGGAGTTTTGAATTACTGATTTACAGTTTCACTCCATGATGGTGTGAGAAGATGCATGGAATAATTTTGCTTTTCTACAATTTGCTAAGGCTTCTTCTCTGGCCTATAACATGATCAATCCTGAAGAAGCTCCCATGACGAATGAAAAAAAGTACATTCTCTGTAGGATAAAAGGTTCTGCAGATATCAATTAAATCCATTTGCTCTATTGTCTATAATATATGATACAAGAATGGCTACAACGGCTTATTTTCCCTTTCTGTTAGGACTGGGACATCTTTTCCATCCTTTCACTCTGTTTCTGCTGATCTTTCCTGGCTAGATGTTTCTCCTGTAGGTAACAGCTATATGGGTTTTGTTTTTTGATCCACTCTATGATTCATCTATGATGTTGGATTGTTGAGTTTAAGCAATTTACATTTAATGATAATATGGATAAGTGGCAGTCTGTTCCTGTCATTTAGCAGTGGATTGTTCTTTGATTTAGTCTTCTGTTGTTGTTTTGGGGGGGGGGTGTGCTTTCCATATTTGCATTTAATTTTGGTGGGTGCTGTTCCTTTTCTCTGTCAAGAGAACATCTGAAAGTATCATTTCTAGGGCAGGTCTGAAAGAAGTGAAAATGGGTATGTTTTCATTCATGTCTTCCGTGGATTTTCTTAATTTCCATATCTGCTTCTCATTGGTTTTGACAGGATTATGATCGTTGTTGTAAATTCATACTTGGGCAATTCATCAATCTCTTCAGCTTTGCATTCTCACATTGTGTTCATTCTTGCCTTAACAGGAGCCCTATGATTTCCTTTGTTCATGTTTCTCATGTTTACCTGCTTATTTATAATAATTTCTAACAGTAAGTTATCTGTCCTACACCAATGATAGTTTTATCTTTGAACTCTGTCTTTGCAACTTCATGGAATGACTGCTCTTACAACGAATGTCTGGAGATATGGACTAAATGTAGGCTATGCACTGTTTTTTGTACTCAGGAGCAGGGTAAAATTCTGGGCATTAGGCTGTGCAACTTTGCTCAATGTTATTCTAATTACCTACCTGTTTCATTAGAATGTTTCATTGTATACCTGTTTCATTTTGTTCCAGTAGCTTTTTCATCTGTATTATTCAGGAATGGGTTTTCATCATTTTTATTAGAAAGCCTGATATACAGAAAGAAGGAGTGGCACAGACAAACATCTTCCTTCCACTGGTTCACTCCCCAAGTGGCCAAAAGGGCTGAAGCTGAGCTCTGACTCAAAGCCAGGAGCCAGTTCTTCCAGGTCTCCCACATGTGTGCAGGGTCCCCATGCTTGGGTCATCCTCTGCTGCCCACCTCGGCTACAAGCAGGGTGCTGGATGTGAAGTGGCGAAGCCAAGATGAGAACCAGCATGCATATGAGATTCTTGTGCATTCAAGGCAAGGACTTTAGCCAGTAGGCTATCATTATATTTTTTATGTATTTTTGTTTTTCCAATGCCTCAAATCTGTATTTAAATTTTTCCACAGAGTTCCTTCTAATTTTTATTTATTTATTTATTTTTTAGGTAATTTAAAAAGCTTCTCTTTCCATCTGTGCTCCTATTCTACTGTACTTAAAAGCATCCCAGCAGCTCATTAGCTTTGATAGGAAAAACACACCACTCATTTATTTTTATTTAGCATGTTAATCAGCCTGACCTTCAAGACTTCAATTTCATTATGGAAGGCTTACAATGCTGTATTCTTCTTAATTATTTGCTTGAATGTGACATTTGTTATTCAGTCAGTTTTATTGCTGCTGTTTATTTCTTATTTGTTAATCCAAGAAAAGTACAAAATGCCCACACTTTCACCCACTAACTACAAGTATAGAATATATCACTAGTGTTAGTCTACATTTCATCAGTAATACACGTATCTTGTATTTTCAGCTCACTTTATTTCTAAACAGGTTCAAAACAAGGGAAAAAAACTTCAGTGAGAAATATACACTTTGAAATGAATTATGCAAAGTTAATCTTTGTAGGTTATTTTTTTAAAAATGCATTCAATATGAGGAAGAATTAAGCACATATATGGTTACTTTGCTGTTACGGAATATTTCAAATCAAAATAATCATACTTGTTGGACTTCAACAGTAGTTGCAGAAGTTTATTTTACAAGGGTATTTTTAACACATTGTGTTTGTGCGGAAGAAACAGAGTTTTGCTGGTTCATATGCCAAATGTCAGAAATGGCTGGGATGGTATAGGTGCCAGGAGCTGGAATATTGGTCTTGCAAGTGGAATATAGGAGTTAAACCAATGCTTCAGAAACTGGGAATATAGTCCTGGTATTCTAACATGAAGTGCAGATTTTAACCACTATGCTAATGCTAACTCCTCAAGATAGCAGTTTTAATTCAGTAATCAAACTCTTTTTCTTTAATCCTCAGAATGTAAATAAACTATTAAGTTTAACATGTTGTGTTTTTTTTTTCTGGATTTTTAAGAACTAATTTCTGAGAATAATCAGCCTCTCAAGACATTTTTGCAAAAGAAATTGAAGCTAATTTGAAAAAACTAGTTGATTTTATCATGTTATTTACTGTATTAAAAATGCATTAATTTCAGAGGAATGTACAATAAAACATAAAAAAAATTAAAAAAATAAAAAGTTGAATCAGGCTGTCCTGAAATAGAGTTGATATAAGACTGAATTTAAGGAAGAGTAAACAAGAGTCATAAATATATTGAGCATTAAACACAGGATAGATTCTTTTTGTAAGTCGAGGTTAAAGAGACAGGCAGAAGTATGATAATTGGGGTTTGGTAGGCCACAGTGGGGAGATTCCTTATCCAATATGATGATCAGTTGAAGAGTTTTGACAGAAGTTTCATAATTAGATTTTCTAAAAATATAAATCATTGCAGTCCATGGTTGGAGCAGCGCCTGAGACTAAAATACTAGGAATTGAAAGAGAAGTAGTCAGATTCAGAATCACTCTAAGGATAGAGTATAATATAGTTTTGCTTAATTTAGAATTTGGATTACCATATACTTAGAGTTGTATCTACGAATTACATGAAATATGTTGTATTTATAGAAAGAAAGAAATAATTAGATTTTATACAAAAAAAAATAAAACTGCAACATTTTTGGTCAACGGATTTATGATTGACCCAAATTAGAGGGGACAGACATAATATACATTCTGTTTTAGAAACATTATTTTGAGATGTCTATTTAAAGACCTACGTGATGATGCTAATATTTGTTATTCAGTTAAACAAGTCCAGAGAGAGTGAGGATATTGTGTGATAGGGAATTAAATTTAGGAATTAACGAATTATTTTGATGGTTTCATATCTGCAAGACTGAATAATATCACCCAGGGCTGAGTATGGATACGGAAAACATGAAGACTGAACTGTGGATCACTTTAATACCGGAAGGGAAGGGGCAGGTACACAGAACATGAGTAAATGGATTAAATCTGGGCTCCTGGGGTATTTTGAAATGAAATTCTTCAAGAAGGAAGAAATGCCTATGAAATGCTGTCAAGGAGTTGAATAAAACTGGGGCCACAGATGGCAATATGACCATAGGACTTATTAGCATAGAGATTTTCATTGTTATTAAATCAGTTTCAGCAGGCATGAATAAACAAACCCTTTGAGGAATTTTACTAAAATTGATAGGAGAGTGAATCAGGTCACACAGGTACAAGAAAACATGAGATCAGGTGGGAAGGGTAGACATTTCTCTCGGTTCTCTCGATCGATTTTGCTGTTGGGTTTCTGAAGCTCTTTGTAAACCTTGGTTATTAGTTGCCTATGTGTTGTGCAGTGTGTCAAGATTTTCTCCCACTTTGTTGTTTCTTTGCTGATTGTTTCCTTGACTTCACAGGAGCTTCTTAGCTTGATATAGTTCCATTTGTTTATCTTGGTTTTGAGTGCCTGTGCTTTTGGTGATTTTTTTCTAAGAAGCTTTTGCCTACACCTGTATTTGTAGAGTACTTCTTATGTTTATCTCTAATAATATGATGGTTTCTGATGGTAATTTACTGAACAATTTCCTACTAATTATTTAAGTGATTTTCTGAAAATACTGTCATACTTAGCACATGTTATTGTTCTTTGTACCTTAGTGTACAATGTGAAATTAACAAACAAAATGTGTTGCTCATCACTTTGTCTCATGCCTTGTCCACATTTGCTTTGAGTGGACCACTTCCATCTGGTAACCATGGCTTGATTGTTATTAAATCTACAGGACCATACTGGTAAAGCCGTATTTCATCTTCTGTTATAATTCCTTGCAGAAATACTTCAAGGTCTTGATCACAATTGCTGAAATTTTGCATTATAACTGTGTTTCTCTTATCTGCACAATAATTCTGGCACCCATTAAGTAGAAAGTTTTTTTCCCATATCGATTTTTCAGTATTACTGAATAAGTTGAGCCATTTGAGGTTTATGTGGTAGTGACTGCTGTTTCTGCTGTTAATTGTGGTTATTTTCAATTCAGGTACAGATAAGATTAGATTTTTCTGGGAAATTGAGACTGATTTTCTGGCTACTACAGATTTAATTGTTACACTGTCCCTGTAAAATTAGTTATCCATTGCAAACTGCTTCTTTGAGGCATTGCTTCTCATATCTTTCTGTAGAGCTTTGGCGATTCACCATTCTTCTAAGGATTGACCCTGAGTAGGCTTTCTTTGTGTGTGTGTCAACACTAGCAAAATTCATACTGATCTGGTAGGGACTCTTGCAGCTGATGTGCTATATAATTCATAGTGCCCCAAATTAGATTCTGTATAGAAGTAACAAGTTAGTACGAGTTTATTTTGGAGGAAAAAGAATTTGAATTCTGTGTATTATGTACATACTATGTTTGTTATACATAATATACATTCTCCATGACTTTTATTGCACTCTTTGTGGGTGTACACTGGGTTTGTATGATTATCTTAGCGTAAGTCAATGGTATCTCATTGTACTGAGCTATTTTGGAAAAAGATTCTGTACACATTTTTCCCAATACTAGCAGAACAGCTTAATTTTATTTCAGAATTTAAGAAACAAATACCAAATGTAAATCCATTGTTTGTTTTAACTGCCCTAAAAATTATATACTTTTATCAAAATAATTTTAAATTCTCTTGTATTATAACTAATTGTCGACACTAATTGTGTTCTTGTGATGTAAAGCCTGTTTTGTATATAAATAAGATATTCGATGTTTTTGCATGATGATTGCTTCCCTGCAATCATACGGTTGGATATACTTGATCAAGTAAGCAAATCTTGGCATTGGCATTTTGCAACTGATGAAAGCCTCTTGGCTTCAGTGAATTCTAACATGGTTTACATGATGCATCCAGGCAAAAATACATTTTTAAAGCATGTTTCTTGAGAAATGTGTTTTTAGAAAATATTTTAGAAACATATTTTAGTGAAGTTTCTTCTAAAGGCTCATGAAAATTGAATTTAAAATGTGCGTTTCCATGAGCTTTGTGACATATGCTTATCCATACATGGATGTGCACATTTGCACACATATGTACAGATGAAATCTTTCCGATATTATCAGTGTTATGGAGTGGTATTTTTCCTTTACAAATGTTTGAGACCCAAAGAGCAAAATCTGAAACAAAACAAATCTGGGTTCCTCCTCTTTCAAAGTTTTGTCATCCTTTTTGGCCTAAATCTTGTTTGTTATTGCTGCATCTATGTGCTTCTAAATTTATGTTTGAATATCATTGCTTCAAATTTGAAGAATAGGATTTATGAAATCTCCATTTTCTATAGAAGGGAGCTAGTTCCATTGAAGTGAACCTTGCTTTGAGTCCTGATTAATTAATGAAATGCAAATAAACCACACTGAACATCCACTGTTGAATATCATGTCATTTTACCTTTGTCACAGCAATGTTAGAAGTATTGGAAAGGTGTGTTGAAGGAGATTAACTGGGAAGAAGCTCATATGAGAGAAAAACAGGAACATAAAGCTAGAATTCTGGAGAAAAAGTAAAATAAATTTGTAGCTTCAAAGTTTGGAGCACAAAAAATGAACGAAATATGGATAACTTGAAAAGGACATCATAGAACGAACATCAATCCTCAGTGTTTATTTTGAGCAAGTTGGTGACATTTAGAAAGAAGAAAAGGTTCCAGCTGTTTTCAGCAGGTGGTCACTTTGACATTTGTATATAATGTCTCTCCAGGTTAATAAAACTTTTTGGTCTCTGCAGGTTAAATTTTCGTTTTATGCAACTTGTTCATTTAAAGTAACAATCCAGCACATCAGAATGTAAAATATTTAAGCCTGAATTCATGTTTTACATAACAGATGGGAGAATTGTAACTTCAAGAGTTCTTTATCTTTGTCTTTTTTTTCCTAAATTTTATTCTGCAGCATTTACAAACCCAGTTTATGTGCAATGAAACAAATCATGTTTCTAAATAGGCCAAACAGTTATTATCAAAACAGATTCATGTGTCTTGGCAACTAACAAATAACATGGACATCTGTTACTAGGAAAATAAATTAAACCAAATAAATTGAACCATAGTGAGTATTGCTATAATTTGGTGATTAATTTATAGTTAAAACTGCAAATTTGTACTTTATAACATCAGCTGAAACTTGTAACTATATCCTGTTTACAGCATGTCATGTCACTCACAGATATATTTGAAATATTTCCCCATTCCTCAACCCCCAAAGCATAGCTTTGTCATGCTGACTAGAACATTCTCTCAAAGAGAACCTAGACACAAATATTTACGTGAAGCAGTCACAATACAAATACTTTGCTCAGTTTTCATATTTCCTCTTTTTAAAACCTTTTGTCCCTTCTTGTTCCTAAAGAGAAGTATCCGTGCTTTCTTATGTATAAATTGGCCTGTATCTTTGCTATGATTTACATTGTCCCTCCTAAGATACGTTTAAATCAATTGTGTTTTTTTCCAAAATGTAGCTAGGAAAGCCTCTATGTTGTTGAGACTTGGAACTCTACTTACTGCCCTGCAAGTACTGTGGCTAGGGAAGTAGTTTTCTCCATTCCTCCTGGTATCAGGGGTCCACACTGGTTATTCAGAACCTTAACTTCCTTGGAGAGTACATGTATGCCTTAGGAAACTTAAGAGATTCTCCTTCTTGAAGACCGGGACATACGAATGTATTTATAGGTGACTATTTGTCTGCTGTAAAAAGAGTACTTAAATAACTTCTCAGCATAGATGGTGTCTTCTGCAAACTGCTGTTTGAATAAATTGCAGTTACGCTCGGGAGAAGTGCACTGCTCTTGTTGATATTTCCATCCTCTAGTAAGAATGATCTACTTCGTTTTGGAAGATCAAAACCCACTTCCTGTCTTTGATTTCATTGGTCTTCCCCTTCAGCCAGAAAAAAAAAATCAGAAATAGGATAGAATGTTCTATATTTCTATCTCAAACTATTTTTAGGAGTAAACATAATATGTTTCCTCAGTGACTTAATCTGTTATCCCCCTCTTTCCTTTGTTGATAATCTCTGCTCTTAAAAATCAAGTTTTTGTTTGTTACCAATGAAATGGGCTTTAAAAGTTTATGAAGAAACAACTATCCACTACCTATAAAATGGAGGAAGATATTTGTGCTTAGAAAAACATTCATAATTTACATATTAAAAATATATATCTCAAATTACACCTCAGCTTTTTTTATTGAATTTTTCATTTTCCATGCTGTAAGCATCCTTCTGGAAAAGTGCCGGCAAGGACAGTTGTAACAAGATGACATCTTTAAATCGTTGTGGTAGGCTATGACAATGACCTAGCAAACATATGAGGTACATGGAAACAATTCCTGGAAAATAGAGTTAAAGCATAAATTCAGGAAAGCTCTATTTTCCTACATGGTTTTGATAATTTATTATTTTTATTTGCTTAACTCTGTATATTAAAACCATTAAACCTTTTATTGCAAGGTAAATTTAGAATACAGTATTTAAAACTAATAAGTATTGAGTTGAAATTGAGGGCTAGATCTATGGAGTAGAATTAAGATGCCTAAATTTAGTATTGGGGTACCTGGCATTGTGTCTTGGTTCTATTCTCAGTTTCAGCTTTCTGCTAATGTGCACAGTGGGAGATAACAATGGTGCCTCAAGTAATTGAATTCCTGATGCTTATGTGGGAGACCCAGATTGTGATTCTGAATCTCAGCTTTTGTCTGGCCTAACCCGTATTACTCTGGGTGTTTTGGGAGTGATCCAGTAAGTCTGCTGGACTCTTAGGAGGGCAGAGACAGAAATAATGAAGCCACCACCTGCTGTCCCTCAGAATGAGCTGTAGAGGAAGCTGGAAATACAAGTAAAAGCAGGACTGACCCCAGGAACTGTGATGGGAGTCTTACCGTTTGTACCACTAACAACACTTCTCAGCGGGTTTTACATTTATTAAAAAAAATCCCAAAGATTGCCCCAAAGAATCTCCAATATAGCTAATAAATGAAACCAGTGACATTAAGGAACAGATAGTCAACACATAAAAACCAGTAGTGCTGCTATATGCCAGTAATGAATTATCTGAAACAAAAGTAAGTATATTTAAATATCTAGGAGTTGGAAAATGTGATGAAAATTTTCTATAATGAAAATGATAGGATTTCCCAGGTTCATATACTGGAAGAATAGCAATTTGGCAACTTGTTCAATAGGAATAACTAGTAAAAATTCGAGGTAGAAAAATATTGTAGAAAATCTCATCTTCAGATTGGACACAATTTCTTGTTGGGGAAATAAGCATACTCAAAATGATATACCTAGCTATCTAAGTAGTTACGGTTGACTGTTTTACCAAAAAAGTACAATAGTTCTCTAGAATTCCACATTACACTATCTCTTTCAGAATAGAATACTTAATAAAAATCAAAATCTTTGAGTTCATATTTCTCAGTATCTGAAATTCCTAGAAATATTCACTTGGTTTTAAAGTGTGTAGTTTTATTCTGTAGCTTATCTTTTCTGTGTTATTCCTGGAAGGTATAAATTAAACTATAAGATTTGTAAATTTCATTTGATTTTAGTTATACAAGAAGAAAAATATAACTAATAAAATGTGACTGCTTTCACATGAATAATGTTAGTGCCATTAATGCAGACTGAATTGATTCCTCAAAGAGCAAAGAACAGCTTCTTTGCATTTTTGTTTTAAATTTTGAATTTTATGGTACAATTCCATAGAGTCTGGGATCTTCCCTCCTCAAATTCCCAGCCCAGTCTGATTTTCCTCATATTGTTACAATAGTATAGTCCCTGATAATGAGTTATAATTCCATCTGTCTGTTAAGTGTGTCTCAACATTGCTTATACAGAAAATGTCAGCCCAGCATCCCATTGTCTAGATATGTTTGTCCAGATATGTCCAACATTTCCATTGGGAGTTCATCTTTAATTTGGCAATAGGGATTCATACTGCATTGTATCTTCACATCTGGATATGGTAGTCTCTGTTACTCCATCACTGTACTCTCCCTTAAATGAGAAACCATGAAATAAGGTCAACAACAGGTATGAAATTAAAACAAAAACAGAGGGAAAAAAAATCCAGCACCATGGAGTTGAAAAAACACACCACTGAATAACCACTGCATGGGTGACAAAAAGAAAACACAAAAGCCTAGTTTGCATGATGGTTTCCTTAGAGAGAACATATGGTGTTTGTCCTTTTGGGACTGACTTATTTCACAGAGCATAATGGTCTCTAGTTGGGACCATCTAGGTGTAATGCATACAATTACATTCTTTTTAGTGGCTGAGTAATACTCCATGTAGTAGATGTACCACAGTTTCTTTAACCACTCCTCTTTGATGTGCATCTGGATTGTATCCATGTCTTTGCTATTGTGTATTGTGCTGCTGTAAATATAGGATTACAAGTCCCCTTCTCATATGCTGTTTTCATTTCCTTTGTGTATATTCCCAGGGGTGGGACAGCTGGGTCATGCAGCAGATCCATTTTAAGTTCTCTAAGCGCTCTCCATACTGTTTTCCATAGAGGTTATATCACCCTACTCTCCCACCAGCAGTGAATGAGGGTACCTTCCTCCCCACATCTATGCCAGCTGGTGATGTTAGTATGATTTCTGAGTGTATGCCAGTCTCACTGGAGTTAGGTGGTACCTCAATGTGGTTTTCATTTGTATCTCCCTGATGGGCAGGGAGCCTGAATATCCTCTCATATGTTTGTTAGCCATTTGAATCTCTTTTTTTGAAAATTAACTGTTTATTTCCTGTGCCCATTTTTTCACAATTTTTTAACTGCCCGTGGGTTTCTTAAGCTCTTTGTAAATCTTGGATATTAGTCCCCTGTCACTTTTGTAGTGTGCAGAAATTTTCTCCCATTCTGTTCATTGCTTCTTCATCTTGTTAATTGTTTCCTTTGCTATACAGAAACTTATTAGTTTGATGTAGTCCCATTTGTTTATTTTGTCTTTGCCTGCCTGTGCCTTTGGTGTCTTTTCTAAGAAGTCTTTCCCTGTTCCTATTTCATGGAGAGTGCTTCCCATGTTTTACTTTAATAGCTTTATAATCTCTGGGAGTAGATTTAGGTCCTTGAACCATTTAGCTGATTTTTGTAAAATGTGACAGGGGAGGGTCTTGCTTCTTAATTCTGACAGTTGCAATCCAGTTGTCCCAACAGCATTTGTTGAATAAACCAGGCTTCTTCTGTGGATTATTTTTAGTTTTCTTGTCAAAAATTAGTTGGCTATGCACATGTGGGCTCCCTTCTGGTGTTTCGATTCTGTTCTATTGATCATCTTATGGGATGCCAGCAGTGCAAGGTAAAGGATTATCCTATTGAGCTACATTTTAAGATTTGTTTTTATTTGAAAAGCAGACTTGAAAGACAGGTCTGCATCTAATAGTTCACTCCGTAAGTGGACACAGTAGCCAGAGCTGAGGTGACCTGAAGCTGGGAGCCAGGTGCTTCTTCCACATGTCCCACATGGATGCAGGGTCCCATGGACTTTGGCCAGCCTTTCCTGTCTTCCAAGCCATAAGAGAGGGCTGATGCAGAAGTCAAGCATCTGGACATGAATTGCCAGTATTAGATGCCAGGGCTCTAGGGTGCTATAGGGTGGAGAACTAGCTTACTGTGCCACAGAGCTGGCTGCTAGCATAGTCATTTTTAAAAATGTTAAACCATTGTAATTTTTCAATTTTTAAAATAGCACTTTATAAAAGTGAAATTAGGCTGTTGATATCCTACAGATTAATTACTGATGGAAAATTAAAATTTTAAATGTCAGTTACAACAGTAGATGGGTCTTATAGCTGAAGGTGAAGCATCTATTGGTAACATTAAGAGGCACTCCAAAAATTAAACTGCATTTGATGATTGCCACCTTTGAAAATATGTATCTCAAACCTTTGTATATCTTGATGTCTCCTGAGTTTCCAGAAAATCATATTTTTTATTGAAACACAAGTTTTATTTTAGTGATATCAATTTGTAAACAAAAGTTCCTCAGGAAGAACCATTGCCTTATGGGAATAAATGTCCATGGGGTTAAGGGTTGAGCACATGTACACATGTTCACTATGAATTTATGATATAAAGCTTTAACTATAACCAAATATTTGCTCAGTATAGATTCACAGAAATTTCAAGTGAATTTACTCTGCTTAAAAGAGTTATGTCAAAGGAGACACAGTATGTCCATGGCCATAAGAGATTTTTAATATGAAGGGTTAGAGAGGAACAATATGTCCATAAACATAATTACAGCCACTCGTACACCAATTGCTTACCATTTCTGAAAACAATATCCATTACATGGTATATAGTATGTATTTGTTGGGCGAATGGTTATATAAATGTCATCAGCTTGTAAAAGTATTCCAATTGTTCAGAAAGCATGTGATAGTATAGAATAGGATAAGTGTAGAATAATTCATGTGTCACATCCCTGGTAATCACTCTGTTCTGTTTTCAGTGGCATTTACATGTAGCCCTGTAGTGTGGAGTAAGCAGCCCACAAGACATTACGTTTCTTACCCTTTCATTTTCCCATCCATCATTCCTTCCTTTGTGCAAATAGTATATTCATTATGACAGTGCCAAAGCACAGAAATAAAGAATAGTATCTGCCAGCAATGATGTCACCAATAACTGTGGGAGACAGATGAGTAATTTGTAATTAGAAGAAATTATATAAACATTGTGCTGGTTTCTGCAAGCGTGCATGCCTGAGTTTGCATATTCATGCAATGTGATAGGGTGTAGTGCTTCTGTTTTGTTTCTGACATCTCAGCTAGGTTAGGACAACTAGGAATACTTAGTGAAATCTCTCTCTCAGAGGAACAGTGATGTTGACTGTAGATCTGATTCTTCTCCTCACCTCTCATATTGTATCTCTAGCATACCTACTCTAAATATCATTAAACACGCAGTATCCTAGATTGGATGGATGTTGTGTACAATAAAATGCATATTTTATTTCTGATTTTTATAATTTATCATTGGAAAATCTTTTATTCATTTTAAAATCTTTCACACTTTTTCATTTTTTAGGTGTACCCTAAAATTTGTGTGTATGTAAAAAAAATGGCTTTAATAGCATATGACAAATTTCCTAATCCCACCCTCACTTCAGAGATTCACCTATTTCTTCTTCCAAGGAAGCAGCTTTCAAAAAGTTGCATCAAATCCCTTTCAGTTCATTGAAGTACATATTGGACAGTAACTCAAACATAAGGTAGCTTTGAAGCTTATACAGATTAAGAGGCATGGGATTATTAGGATGACATTTCCTTTTTGGATTAGTTCATTTTTTGTTGCTATGACAAAATGGTTGGGTCTAAAATATATGGGGCTGTGTCTGAAATAGTTTTCAGGACTGCTATTGCCCCTCTGTCAAGGCTAGATTGCATTGAAATGAATACTTGTCTGTGGTTCTCAGTGCCACAATATAAATGTGGCAGAGGCAATGAAATAGTTTAAAGTGTGAAGTCACAAGTTTGTGGCAACTCTTTCAATTTTTTAGAAACTTTATTTAAATTGGAAATGCAGATCAGATTTACAGAGAGAAAAAGATACAGACAGGTCCTTCATCCACTTGGTCACTCCCCAAATGGCCAATGGCTGGAGTGAGTGGACAGAGTGAGTGGACAGAGCCAAGAACCAGGTCGCCCATGTGGGTGCAGGGTCCCAAGGCTTTGGATCATCACCTACTCCTTTCCACACCCTAAGCAGAGAGCTGATTGGGAAGTGAGGCT
The DNA here is from genome assembly GCF_017591425.1 of Ochotona curzoniae. Taxonomy (NCBI): domain Eukaryota; kingdom Metazoa; phylum Chordata; class Mammalia; order Lagomorpha; family Ochotonidae; genus Ochotona; species Ochotona curzoniae. Next base: position 18,494,249 of record NW_024464920.1, on the reverse strand, counting down.
GCCAGGATTAGAACTGGCACCCATATGGGATCTCAGAGTGTGCAAGGTGAGCATGTTAGCCACTAGGCTATCATGCCAGGCCCTGCAATTTTTTTTTTGAAAGAACTCCTAACCTATTCTTTGTGCAGATATTTGCTTCCAAAAGTCAGCGCTGAATTTTTGAATCACCTGTGTCCCTTCTATTCTGTCTTGCTCATCACTTCTTGATTGAGCTCTTTCTTACAAAATCATTATGCATTTAAAAATCTTTCTGTGACATTGTTTTTTTTCCCTTTTATTTTGTCACTTTTGCTATCTGTAGCTTTGAGACATTGTTTGTAGCCTAAATACTTTTAATTTAAGTCATTGGCTAAAGCACCCAAAAAGTCTTCTTGAGTTTGTTGATTTTCAGCTTTCACAATATATGAAATACACTTGGTTAGATGTTTTAAAAAATTACAAGACTAGTGATGCCCCAAAACTGTTCAACATTTTGTTGCCATAGGATCCAAGAACCAGTCTTCAACATGGGAAGACATGTGTAGGAATCAGTTACCTAGTAAAAAGTCAGTTTTATGTTTTGGGGCAAAAGTAGAGAATGGTTCCCTGAGCAGGAATTTGGAAAAACATGAGAGGAAAAAAAGGAACAATAGCCTTGTAATAGCTAATGGAGGCAAAAAGTAAGAGATGTGATTTCTTGCTCCACTGTGTTACCAAGTAGCTGAGTAGATAAACCATTAAATATTGTTCCATCTCATCATCATTACTATTTGGGTATGGTATGTACAATTTGTTATACAAATTAGGAATAACATTCGTTAAAAAAACTAATAGTTGATACTTATTAGTATGGTTAGCAATTGTAAGTGATTATATTACATGGTATTTGTTTCAAAAACAGTTTTAAGTGTTCATTGAAAAAGTTTCATGAATACCAGTGATGAGATTCTCTGAGGTTCTGATGGGTGGATGTCTTGTGGTTCACTTGTGTATATTTCACTGCTATAATCACACTGAGAAATTGGCTGATGTTTAAAGTATTAGTGAACAAATGAGTGAAAGTCTCATCAGTCCAAAGTAATAGAGACCAGTTAATATTTTCCATTTATATTTCCATACCTTTTCTTCAAATGAGAAATAGAAAAAATATTAACTATTAGTTTACTGTGTGTCCTCTACTATCCAAGAAATGTATAAAATAAATACTTGTGCCTCTATAAATTAAGTAGTTATTTCCATGTCCTAGAAAAAAATGTAAGAAATTAGAGAGGCTAATTCATTTATTCAAGCTCCAAGTTGAAAAACTCTTGAGCTGAAATTTGAGTTCAAGTAAATAGACTTGAGAACCAAATATTTAAATCATTAAGCTTTCCGTTACAACCATCACTTCACATGCCTGTATAAAGCATTCATTGCTATGACCTCCTTAAAACTCTTGGACAAAGTATCAATATTTTACATTCCCACACAAAGTTTGTCCTCTAGAGTTCTTAAAAGCTAGTAATAGCTGCAGGGGAGTGATGAGTAATGTGTGGGCATATACACATGTGTAAATATTACATTACATAAACAGAGAAAAATATTCAATTTCTTGGCAAGCAAATTGTTTTAAATATGTTCATTTTTATTTGGCTAAAATGAAATACATGCATTCAAATGTTTTTTCAAATATGTTGATGCTGAAAGTAATAATAAACTTACCTTATCTTCTAGTTTTACAACATAATTCATTAAAAGGTTTAACAGTCATCCATAAGATTCTTTAGATACCTTAGGTGTTTCATAAGAAAAACTGCCCATTAGTTATGCATATTTATTTTATAAGAACTCAAATTTGTTTTTTAAGTAGTGATAGGAAAGTACCTAGTGTAGATTCTGCAATTTTAATTTCCTTTAAAAGTCTATGAGATAAAAATTAGAACAAGATAAAAAAATCTCTCTGCAACCACAGAACTCAAACTCACTGGATGTATTTCTAATCTTTACTTCATAATAAGAAAAATCTCTGCACTAAATTATTTTAAAGTAAGTAAAAGGAAGTATTGCTTTTTAAGTTGTAAATATTATTTTTCACTATTATATTTACATTCATTTTAACTGAGATGCAAGCCTTTTATCTCTATTATTTGTGAGTTGTGTGGATACCGGCAAGTAAAGTATAGAATTTATAAAACATTTGTATATAGCTGAGTGGAATACATTTAAAGTTTCAGGGACTATGAGGAAATGGTTACTCATTCCTAAAAATATAAATATGCTTGTCCATGATGAATGATAGATGATTTTGATGATGAGCCTCTGGCGTATGTTAAGATTTTGAGATACAAAGTGGCCTCTCTTTCCAACAGCAGATGTTTCTCTGCTAATATTGAAATAAGCATTTCCCTCTGAACATCTGTCGGAGTACATGTCTGCAATGAAAATGAACATCAAGGACAGTAGGATCTGCCAACTAACAACAAAAATACTTCCCATTACATCAAAAAGTCACTATTTTTTAAAGATAATTTTTTTAGTTAAATTTTAATTTTAAATGTCAATTAACATTTACAGCCTTTACTATGAAGTGTCTTCAGTGGAGTATTGCATTACCTAATATACACAGGCAGATTTATATGATGTTTAATTTTAAGCACTAACTGCATCTATATATGGAATCTGGTTTCGGATGCTTTGCCAAATAATATGGCTGACTTCTTATTTTGTATCATTTTTATTTCATTTTTTTAAAAAAAATCTAAGCAGTATGTATGAAGAAAGCAGTATTTATGAAGAAAGTGTAGTATAGATATTTAATATTGTGGAAATAAAACGTATAATCCTTTACTACAAGTATAACATGGAGATCCATTTCCACATAGGAAAACCCAGAAAAATTATACTTAATTAAAAGGTGCTTCCGGGCCTGGCGGCATGGCCTAGCAGTTAAAGTCCTCTCCTTGAACACGCCAGGATCCCATATGGGCGCCGGTTCTAATCCCAGCAGCTCCACTTCCCACCCAGCTCCCTGCTTGTGGTCTGGGAAGGCAGTCGAGGACGGCCCAAAGCCTTGGGACCCTGCATCCATGTGGGATGCCCAGAAGAAGTTCCTGGATCCTTGCTTCGGATCGGCATTGCATTGGCCATTGTGGTCACTTGGGGAGTGAATCATCGGACGGAAGATCTTCCTCTCTGTCTCTCCTCCTCTCTGCATATCTGACTTTCCAATAAATAAATAAATCTTTTTTTAAAAAAGAAATATATAAAAGTTGCTTCCACTAATAGGAATATACCTATTGCAAGTAAACGATAAAACTGAGACAAGATCTTGAATTCCTTCAATCAATTTAGTGTGTTCATCTCATTTATCCTGTTGGCAAAAATGCTCAACTGATTAAGTTTAATAGCAACCCACTTAAAAATTACATCTATTTTCATCTTAAGAATCATATATATATATAGGATTCTTCAGGGTTTGCATGTCATTCCATTTTGCAAAACATCAACCTATTGTCAGGTGCTAATGGTTACATGCATGTTGCCATCTGAATGCAACTCCTCATTTCTCAACTGAACATACAGAATTTTGTCTTCACCTTTTGCTGCTAGACAGACAGTAGATTGCTTCCTATTCACCATACTGTTTTTCATAATGGATTGTGTGCAAGTAGTGGTATCTGAGTTTATTTTCCACTTTCCTTAAATATTCCATACGCAGTACTAAATTCTTCTTATATTTGCCTAAAATGTGAATCAAGATAGGGTTGATATCAAATCCACTAAAGACATAGAGCCTTGGTGAATAATTACTTGCTAACAGATAAATGTACATCACATTAAAGAATATATTTTTTTATCATACTAATTGAGAGTGTCAGATTTGTTGTCACAGCAGTTCATATTGTTTCTTTCTGAAACACCAGTAGTATAGTTTCTATATCAGTCTTTATCTGTATTATGTAAAATTAAATTCTGAAGTTTCCAATTAGAATCTTAACAGTCTCTACAGAGTCGTTCTCTGCAGCGTTCCTGTTTGCTACTAATGCCATAATTATCCTGAAGTTATTTGTCAAAGTTGTGGTGCCACCCTTCCACTTTCAAAAACTGATGAGATTGGGAACAGGTGCAATGCAGCATTTACCGTAGGAAAATTAATTCTTCTACCAACCTTGGATGGGTTCAGTTGTTACATTTTTACACTCATTATTTAATAGCAAAACCAAATTATTAAATGAATATAATTACTTCAGATTTTAGAAAGTTTCTACCCAGGGATAGTAAGCTATCCATATGGAAACATATCTCTGCATGATACTGAAAATACACTACATGAATTAGCCTGGAAATATTGCGTTAGTACATCCTTATCAGAATCCCACAGAATAATTGCTGCAATCACTAAAACTATTTTGACATCCATTTTCTAGGTTCATTTTGGTGGTTACTCATCGGTACTTTTGATCATTTGAGCTATGCCTTCTCTTCAAGGGTAGATGTTTTGTGTAACTCTCCTTTTGTCTCTTTCCTTTTCCCCCCACACAGAGTATGGTTCATAGTAAATATTCTGGAAGAATTGATGTTTCTACCACTGTGGTGGGACAAGCAGTTGGGCTACAGTTGTTGGAATGCCAGCTCCCCAAAGTGGCATGATTAAATCCAGAGTCTAATCATTCTGTTTTAGTAAATTCACAAAACAATCTGATGGCTGCATGTTTGGTCTTCATGGTGGTACACATGTTACACATTTGCTGTGAAATTGCTAGTGAGAATTTGTAACCAAAATGTATTGTTTATGAAATATATTTTCTCTGCAGTTCAAAAACTGAATTCATATGGTCCACTAATGTTCGTAAAAGCTGTGAAATTAATTGGATTTCAGCTGCAGTCTGTTTTGCTTTTCTATTTATATGTAGTTTAAACATTTCTGAGGTTTTTTTGCATTGACTATAACATTTCCATACATAAAATGCAAAAGTCAACTTGCTAATACTTTAGTATTCAAAAATATGACTAATACTTATTTGTGTTTAATATGTACATATTACAAAGCTTGCAAAAATAGATACTTCGGCTTTTGGATGTAATAGAAGAAATATTTAGTTACAAGTGACTTTATCATCTCAGCCAGAAAAACACATAGAAATATTTTAAGAAAATATGTTAAATTGAATAGTTTTATTTGTTTCAGCATAACACATTATTGGGCAATAGAACCCATTTATTAAATTCATTTGACAACATGTAATGCATTAAATGAATCGTGAAGATTTGGCTGTGTTTCTTTTGTTGATGCATTGCATTTCTTGTTAATGAATAATAGTTTGTTTTCTATAAATAAAATCTTGGAACCATTTTCATGAGAAAAACATTTAAAATTTGGAGTTTTCTTTTGACATATTCCTCCTCTTTTTGGTTTCTATATTAAAATACCCCATTTTTGTGGAATTTGAAGCAGCCACATTCATAGCAGCCAAGTTGAATGGTAATTACCAGGGTCTAGAGGTAAAGATAAATTGGGAGATATTGGTAAAGGTACAAATTACAGTGATGTAAGATAAATTCTGCAGAAATACAATAATTGGATTAGTGTTTTACAATACTGTAATGATCTTCTTTAAGTTTGAAAAAGAGGTAGATATTAAGAGTTCTCACCAGGAAAACAAAACTGTTAACAATAGTATGTAATGTGTTAACTGGCTTAATTGTGTATAATAATTTACATTATATACTGATGCACATATTCAGAAAAGGTACCTCAAAATATACAATCTTAATTACACTTCATTAAAATTTGGGGAAATGTACCTATTATTGGTTGATAGAAAGTAATTGATTTTTATAATTCCCTGAGATACAACTATGTAAAGAGATTATGGATTTTATTAATGTAGCCATCTACCAAATTAGCTAAGTATATTTGTCAACAGAGTATGCTTTAAATCATCAATAAAAGCTATTTTAAAGTATATATATGATATAATGTATTTATATTCCTAGTGTGTCAACATTCCATTTCACACACACAAAAAGTTTAGCATTTGTTTCCCTTACCTGGAAACACTTTGCCCCTCAGTTCCATGGACTGTGTTATATTCTGAACTACTTCATCTTTTCTTGAGTGAGAGAGAACCAGTTGATTTTGTAAGTGCCCTTGTAATGACTGTAACTGGGATAGTAGTCAAAGCAGGGGACCAGGAACTGAATCTGGATCTTCTGTTGGTGGAAACTGCCTGAAATAGTGTTGCTCCCCACAAGGTATTTCCTAGTAGGAATCTGGAGTCAAAAGCTGTAGTTGGGTATCAGGTCCAGGTACTCTGATATTGGATCTTAGGTTCTAAACTAGCACTGTGAGAGCCAGGCTAAATGGCCACTCCCATTATACTTCTTAAGTCATGAATTCCTCCATCTTTATTATACTTTTGTCTTGTTTTCTCAGTCCCAGCTTGTCATCTAACTGTACTAAGTATCTCTACTTGGGTGGAGAAATAGGAGAAATATAGCATACCAAATTGAGTTTGATACCTCCTATAGACTCACTTGCTCATTACATCTGTCTAAATAATAGCCAATTTAAAAAAAAAAAAACCTCAGATTTTTTTTTTTTTTAGTCATCAAATCTAGGACATTATCCTGATTTTTCTTACTCTATCATATTTCAGAGACAACTCCTGAATAAATTCTATTAATTGCCCTTTTAAAATATATAGTCTAATCATTTATCTTGTGGCCAGATTAGCTCAAATAAACATTTTCTGATTTGACCCTCCCCATATATACTAAATGAATACTAAATGACTTTCCCTGAAAAATTACAATAACTCATAGAATACTTAGAATGAAATACAGGTTCTTGAGAAGGACTCCAGGTTGCACATTATTAGATTTTATACACTATGTTTCAAATATGTACCTATTTTTATTGGAAAGCCAGATTTAGAGAGGCAAAGGTACAGAGAGGGAAAGGTTTTCCATCTGCTGGTTCACTCTCTAAGTGGCTAGAACAACTGAGCTGAGCCAATCCAAAGCCATGATTCTCTCCTGGGTCTTCCACATGGATGCAGGGTAAAAGACTTTGGACATTCCTCTGCTGCTTTCCCAGGCCATAAGCAGGGAGCTGGATGGGAAGTAGAGCATCTCGGTAAGAATCCGCTCCCACATAGGATGCCAGCACACGGGTGGTGGAGGATTATCCCGTTGAGCCATGGCACTGGCCTCATCTCTTACTCTACTTTTGCCTCCTACCCTTCTCTTCTTTCACGAACTGTACTGCAGCCCCATTGCCCTGCCAAGATTTGGAATGTTCAAGTTTGGTCTATCTTCTGACATTTGCATTTTTTTCTGCTTTTCCTGCTCCAATATTTGAGGGTAGATTTTTTTTTTAAAGATTTATTTTTATTATTATTTTATTGGAAAGGCGGATATACAGAGAGGAGAGACAGAGAGGAAGATCTTCCGTGCGATGATTCACTCCCCAAGTGAGCGCAACGGCCGATCCAATGCCATACCGAAGCCAGGAGCCTCTTCCGGGTCTCCCACGCGGGTGCAGGGTCCCAAAGCTTTGGGCTGTCCTGGACTGCTCTCCCAGGCCACAAGCAGGGAGCTGGAAGGGAAGCGGGACTGCCGGGATAGAACTGGTGCCCATATGGGATCCGGGCATGCAAGGCGAGGACCTTAACCACTTGCGCCACCGCGCTGGGCCCTGAGGGTAGATTTCTAAAAACTACATAGAAATGCATGTTTCATAAACAACATGTATGAATTTTTAAATTCTATGCCCTAATAAATTTATCTCTTAATTTTGAAAGACTTACCGGAAGACTCTTGTATTGTGGTTAAATTGAGAGCATTCTCCCATATTTCATCTATATGTTTCATCTAACTGTTCAATATTTTATCTACTTGCTGTAATAGACTTTTTGGTTCCGTCTATGGCCCGACACTGAGCATTAATTCCTTAATGATGTTAACCAGCACTAAAGAAATGTTTAACTTTTAATCCTCTGTTTTGCCTACTAGAACTTAATTTTATAAAGAAAGGTCTCCAATTGGCTCACTGCAGAGATTCTATTGTCTAGAAAAAATGTCAGTATATATTTGTTGATTAAATGAATGACTAAGTCAAGCCAGATTTGACTGATGAACTTTTTGTTCATTCAAACTTTAATTACTTTTCTTATAGCATACTTGTTTTTTATTGCTTAATCGATAAAAATGGATTTCAGTTTTCATAATGCAGATTTAGAAGCATAGAGGCTCTTCCCTCCTGCTTCTTCTTATCTTTTCTCCAAGTTATTACAATAACACATGCATTTGCTTCACAGCAACAAGCTTAGCTTTCTGATATATGAAGGTATTATAACATAGTAAGGAGAGGAAAAAAAATAAAAATGGAAGTATAGAAATGCCATATAGTTATTAATTCCAAGTATGCTAATCTGACTTATAGTGATTATGTTTTTGTGTTCTGTGTATTGATTGTAATAGATCAGAAACTACATGTGATACTTACCCTTTGGGGTCTGGCTAACTTCCCTAAAGTAGACTATTTCCAGCTGGATCCATTTTGTTGAAAATTTTAAGATTCATTGTTTTATGGGTAAGTGTTATTCATTATATGTATGTACCACATTACTTTATCCAGTCATCAGTGGGTGGGTTGGCTCATACCCTAGCTATTGTGAATTGTGCTGCTATAAACACGAGGTTACAGGTAACTCTCACATGCAGATTTCATTTTGTTTGTATATATTCCCAAAATGTGATGTCTAGGCTATGTGGTTGATCTATTTTCAAATAGTCCCTACTGTTTTCCATAGTAGTTTCCATTCTCAGTGGGATAAAGTACAACTTGATTATGTGTTTTTTTTATTTGCATTTCCCTGATCGTGAGTTCTTGATACTTTATATATATATATATATATACATATATATATATATAAGCTATTTGAATTTCATCTCTTTAAATTTTTTAAAGATTTTGCTTTTATTGGAAAGTCGACTTACATAGGAGAGACAGAAAGATCTTCTGTCCATTGATTCACTCCCCAGGTAGCTGCAGCGACTGGAGCTGAGCTGATCTAAAGCCAGTAGCTTTTTCCTGCTCTCCCACACAGGGTCCCAAGGCCCTGGGCCGTCCTCCACTGCTTTCTTGGGCTACAATCAGGGGGCTAGATGGGAGGTGCGGCCACCAAGACTAGAAATTGGCACATGCAAGGCCCTGAATTTCATCTTTTGAAAAATGCCTGTAACATGTCCTTTCTACATTTCTTAACATGTTTAGATGTTTTATAGTTGTTGATTTTACTGACAGTCTTTGTAAATCTTGGATATGTCTTTTATCTCTTTTGTAGTTTGTATTTTCTCTCATTTCTTTGGATACCTTTTCACTTTATTTGAGGTTTCTTTTGCAATGCACAAGAAGCTTCTTAAAGCTAGGATCCAGGAGCTTCTTCCGGGTCTCCTGCGTGGGTGCAGGGTCCCAAGGCTTTGGGCTGTCCTGGTCTGCTTTCCTGCTTTCCCATGCCACAAGCAAGGAGCTGGATGGGATGCAGGGTCGCCAGATTTAGAACCGGCACCCATATGGGATCCTGGCACGTGTAAGATGAGAACTTAAGAATCTTTATGTTTAGCTGTAGAAAGTTTGACTATAATGTGTCACAGTGAGGGATTTTCTGGTCATGTCTAATCAGAGTTCTTTGTGCTGCCTGATTTTGGATACTCTGATTTAATTGCATTTTTTTTTTATCTCAGTGGGCTTTTGAATATTCATCAGGAGCCAGCAACATGGCATACAAATATGGGCATTGATTTGAGCACTTCCTCCTCAACTTAGGACACAGATGCCATCTAATGACCTGGGAAAACCAGCAGAAGCTGGCCTAATTAATTTGCAACTTGCCAAGCACTCCCCCAGGAAACTCCCGGCTCCTATCTCCTGCTGGTCCGGTCCCAACCACTGCAGCCACCTAGGAAGTGAACAGACAAATGCAGGATCTCTGTCTCTCCCTCTCTATATACAACACTTACAAATTAATAAATCTTTCAAGGAAAAAACACCCCCCAAAGAATTAAATAGTACATATCAATAGCTTCTTCACCATCTATATCTTTAAAAATAAGAAAAAAAAGCATATTAACCTCTCTCTGATTCACCCTACCGACCTCTGCTGTGTAGCTTTGCACCATGGGAGAGCTACTTTGTTGAGTATCTCCTTAATATCTATGGCTTAAATTTGAGCATGGAGCAGAATTATCTGCAGATATTGTCATAATTAAAAATGGAAGAAATGGAATCCTTTTCATTATTAAGTTTGGGTCAGGATTAGATGATTTTAGTAACCGTTCCATGCACACTGCTGACTTCACTACTCGGGGGACACAGTTTGAGAATTACATGTCTACAGAGTGTTTAGAGATTATCGGAAGATAGGAAATCTCTGCTGTCATTAAAAAAAAAAAAAAGATCTTCACAGCTCTAGGGTTTAAACAACAGACATTCATTCTCACAATAATGAAATCTAGATGCCCAAATCAAGCTTTTTATAAGGTCACAGTGCCTTTATTAAGCTTGGGAGTGGCCCTTGGTCTTTTCCAACTTCTCCAGCTGTCAGCAGTCCTTGGTGTTGCCTCTTATTGCTGCATCACTCTTCTGTCTGTGATCATATGTAATTCTCTTGAGTTATCAAAGTCCATGATGGCTCTTTGTCTTCACTGATGTTATTAGCATTGAAGTTAAAGGCACTAAATCTTATTGCCATGGATCCTTGACTCATTTTTTTCAAGAAAAAATAGTTCATAGGTATATCATCTTCACATTAGAAGTAAATATGGCAAATGTTAACCAATGTATAAAATTTTAAAATAAACAGAAAGCCTATTAGAGTAATACATAATGACTGCAAGAAGAATCTGACATACCTTTGCTTTTTTTTTGGTCATTTATTAATCTATTTACTTTTTACAAATGTGCATTTAAAATATACTTGTTAATGTCCTCCTGTTGTATGACTTGTTCCATTTTTTTAATAACCTTTTAGTAACCTAAAGTCAAATTTTCTCCTTCACAGTTAGGTAGACATCAATTTTCAACAATTAAATCTAGCAGATTGAATTGCGTTGGGAAATATCCTCACATCTTACTTATTAATAGTAATACTAAGGGTTTATTTATATATAATATTCACTTGGTGTTTCATGTGTAACATTATCAATGAATGGATCAATTAATTTGTAAGAAAACAAAATGAATCAGTTAATTAGTAAATATGGAGTTACAATTGTGATTTAGATCACTGTTTAGATATTTTCCAGATACCACAGTGGAAGTACTTGTTTATTCTTTGTCTCCATTTCAAGACTCCTAACTTCAACTTGTATCCTATGTATCCTAATTCATATGAATCTAAGTGGGTTTACTTTAGTATTTTAAATTATCTGTCTAAAATGACCAAATTTTACATATTTCACACTCGTTTAGAAGCATAAACTTCCCATCATATGAACCATCCTTCCTTCTTCCTTTTTTTTTTTTTTTCCTCTTATTTACTTTTATTAGAAAGCCAGATTTACAGAGAGAAGGAGAGGCCCAGAGAAAGATCTTCCAAGCTCTGGACACTCCCTAAACGGCCACAGTGGTTGGAGCTGAGCCCATCCAAAGTTAGGAGATAGGTGCCTAGGAGCCTGCTCTGAGCCTCCCGCATGGGTGCAGGGTCCCAAGGACTTTGGCTATTCTCTACTGCTTCTCCTAGGCACAAGTAGGGAGCTTGGTAGGAAGTGGAGCAACTAGGACACACACCAATGCCCATATGGGATGCCAGTGAATGCAAGGAAGGATTAGCCAATTGATTCATTGTGCCAGATCCCCATCCTTCCTTATATCTTTTTTTTTGCAATGGATTATTCTGCATTTATTTAATGACAGGCTTAATACTCTATTAGGTATATTGCCTTGCCTGTGTTGGTAAATGTTTCTTTGATTCCTAATTTACTTAAGGTTTTTATTGAGAATGAATGTTTTCTTTTATAAAGTGCTTTCTTTGCATAGATTGTGATAATCAAAGAACTTTTATTTGTCTCTGTTAATGCGATGTTTTACATGTACTGATTTGCAAATGTTGCACTATCCTTGCATATTAGGTATAAATCCAGCCTCATCTGAGTGAATGCTGCATCTGACTATGTAGAATTTTGTTGAGGGTCTTTGAATCTGTGTTCATCAGGGATATTGATCTGTAGTTCCATTTCTTTTTCTTTAAGATTTATTTATTTTTCTTGCCAAGTTAGATATACATAGAGAGGGAGAGACAGAGAAGAAGATCTTCTGTCTGATGATTCACTCCCCAAGTGACTGCAAAGGCCCGGGGTTGAGCCGATTTGAAGCCAGGAGCTTCTTCTGGGTCTCCCACATGGGTGCAGGGTCCCAAGGCTTTGGGGGCTGTCCTCAACTGCTTTCCCAGGCCACAAGCAGGGAGCTGGATGGGAAGTGGGGCTGCCAGGATTAGAACCAGTGCCCATATGGGATCCCGGCACATACAAAGTGAAGAATTTAGCCATTAGGCTACCACACTAGGACCTACAGTTCCATTTCTTTGTTGTATCCTTTTATGATTATTGAAATAAGGTAATGCTGAACTAGGAGAAGTTTTGGGGAGATTTCCTCCCTTTCAGTTGTTCCAAATAGTTTGAGACATCTTGAAAAATTGTGATAGTATTCTGCTGTGAAGCTATGTGGTCCTGTTGTAGTTGCCTTTGCTGTGGTTGTTTTGTTGTTTGAGTCCTTATTACTTCTTCAGTCTTCATCTTAGTTATTGATCTATTTATTCTTTCTATTATCATGATTCAATTTATATAGATTGTGTGTCCAAAAATTTATCCATTTTTTTTCTTGGTTTTTCTAATTTTTTGGCATATAGCTATTTGAAATTCTTTGTATAGTTATGATGTTCATTGTTATATTTCCTGTTTTTTTTATTTTGTTGATCTGGACCTTCTTAACCTTGTTTATGGTAAGCTAGTCTAATTGTGTATTGATTCTGTTTATTTTTTAACAGCTTGTAACAAGTGTTATGTGTACTTCTTTGGATTTAATTTTGTTTACTTCTCTAGTTTGAATTCTTTCTTCCAACTAACTTTGAGATTGATTTGTTGTTGTTTTCCTGGGTCCCTGAGATACATTGATAAGTAATTTATTTGATGCCTTTCTAGTTTCTTGATACAGGTGTTAATTGCTATGAACTTCCCTTTTAAGATTACTTTTGCCATATCCCATAAATTGTGCTATGTTCTATCATTTTCATTTTCAGGAAATTTTTTATCTCTTCCTTGGCCTAATGTTCATTCAGTAGCATATGATTCAGCCCCTGGTTGTTTGCCTATTTTTTTGTAGAGTTTCCTGAGTTCTGGATTCCAGCTTCATTCCTCGGTGGTTAGGTAACATGCATGGAATAATTTACTTGTTTTTTTTTTAATTTGCTGAGTCTTTATGGCTAACCATATGGTCTATCATATAATAAGTTTCATGCAGTAAGGAAACAAATGTATATTCTGCAACTGTGGGATGTGCAGGTATCAGGTCCATTTGATCTATAGTAAAAATTATCTCTATTTCTGTTGATTTCCCTTCTGGTATTCTATCCATTAAGGAAAGTGCTATTATTGAAGTCCCACATTATTATTGCACTGGAGTCTATTTCTATGTCTCTGATTATTGAGCTGATTTCTTAATCATAATGTATTGCTTTTTACATCTTAGTATGCATCTTTTAGTGTTATAGTTTAATCCGTTTGTATTCAAGGTTGTTATTGAATGGTAATGACCTAGCCTTAATGTTTTTCTATAAATATCCCCATTATTTGCTATGGATTTCCTTTGTGCTTTAACTAGAAAATTTTCTACCTTCACATCTTTAATTGTTTATTACCATTCTCCATTTCTGACTGCAGCACACCCTTAAGCATCATTTGTATGGCTAGAACATTCTTTCAAATTCTGTCTGTTTTGTAAGGTCCTTATTTCACCTTCACTTATAAATGAGAGCTTTCCTGAACTCAGGAAAGCGTGTTGGCAGTTTCTTTCTTTTAGGACCTGGACATGATGTCTCCATTCTGTCCAGCCTGTAGAGTTTCTGATGAGATACCAGCTGTTAATTTAATTAGGAAACCTCTAAAAATAATTGGGAATTTCTGTTATGCACATCTTAGAACCCCGTCTTTGTTTTACCATTGGAACTTTGAGCATAATGTTTTGTACTGAAGATCGTTTTTGCCTAGTAGGAGTTTTAATTTTTTTTTGTTCTTTCATTTTTAACATTAAGGCAGTTTTCTATTATGATTTCTCTAAACAGATACTCTAATTCATTTTCTTTTTACAAAATTAATCTTTAATTAAATTTTTCATTTTCCTTTGAGCATTTTTATATAGTTGAGAGAGATGTATGTGGGCCTCCAATCAGGGTGGTGAAGGTCAAGTATGGAGGGATGTAGATGGGACATTTTAAGAACTCCTAATACACGTTTGGCTGATTGATAGTGTCTCATAAGTCTTGAACACTCTTCTTTCCATTTCTAATTGTTTCTTCTTGATTTTATTGGGTTGAGATTTCCAAAAATATTTCGTCTTGCCTTCTTTTCTCACCTGTTCTATTGTTGGTGATTTTCACTTTCCACTGTATTTTCTATTTGACATTGAATTGCTCATTTATAATATTTCCAGTTGATTTTTCTTCATCTCTTTGTAGAAGTTTTCATCCATAACATGTGATGGGTTTCTTTATCTCAATTTGTTTTGGTGTGCTTTTGAGTTATCTGTGTTCATCTTTTTTCCATTGATTTTCAGGCATTTCATTAATCTCTTCATTTGCACATTCCAATAAAACATCATTGTGTTCCTTCTGGGGAGTCATAATGTTTTCCTAATTTCTACTTTTGGTGTACTTTGTTTTTAGGCATGTGTGGAAACACGTTCTGATTTTCTTTGAATGATGACTCTGACTTAGTGGAGCAACTGCTCCTTCAGTGAATATGCAGAGTTGTGTCCTGGGCATGACTGGTCTATTCTGGTAAGTGCTTGAGCATGGGGGAGAGGCGAGGTGCTGATCAAATGGCCTTAGTGGATCTCCTCTTAAATCAACACAGTGTAGGTAGTAATTACAACTGTTAGTGTAACCATAGCTATGCAATCTTTGTTTCAATGCGATCCAGGTCCAGGATTAGTTCTTGCCGCTACAAACCAACTCGTGTCCACATATGTACCACAAAAAAGGTCTATGCAATTCTCTGTGTGAGCATAAAGTCCTGCAGGGATCCAACTCCGGCAAATGGGAATCATTTAGCCTCTGCTTTCAGCAACACTGAATGCCCAGAGATCCAGCTACATACCACACACTGCCGTGTGATCACAGGATTCTCATAGTGACAGGGTACTGAGGACCCACTCAGTCCTGCCATGTCCACACTACTCCACAGTTTCTCTGTGCTTTCTACTGCAGACTAACCACTGCCAACTTGCCTCCAGCTTTCCCCTGGAAATGCAGCTAATATGCTTATCTTTGGCTAGCTTTCACTAGTCAAAACCAGCATCATTCTCTACTCAGACATCCTGATGATCCTCATTGGGAATACTTAAGAATATTATATTTGTGTTCCTAAAACAAAACTAATACATGAATTGATTTTCTAAAGTCAAATATGTATATAAGTTTGTGTGTGTGTATAAAGAAAAGCCTATCTGCCTGTAGAAATTCTAGAATTTAATGAAATGGTTTATATCAGTCATTCATTTCTATTATCAGACTTTTATTATTATGGCAATAAAATTGGTTTTAGCATAAACTATTTGGAATGACTTCCAGTTTCATCAAATTTTGCTAGTTTATTTTCATGAAAACATTTTAAAAGTTATAGAAAGTTTTTCTGATGAGAGCTATTTGAATGCCACAATCTACTTCTCATGATCAGAGATTCAATAGCAAAATATTTTAATATATTTATTGAAGAATCCTGATTTTGTGGAGAACAAACATGGAAAGGATTTATTTCTCTAATCAATGCTGCCAACTATACAGCATTAAATCCTCCCTCTTTGGTGGGGAGTAGACCCTTTAGTGAGGTCTTGGGCATGAGCAGCAGCACTTTTCTGCTTTACGTTATTTAAAAAGTCTAGTCTAGTTTTAAAAAGATGATAATTCTGTTCCACGCAAAACCAATCCAGCTCAGGAACAAAAGCCAAGAAGTTGGAAATGTCCTCTGGTCTCTAATTTTCTTATTTCACAGGGAATCAAATGGGAGGCTATTGAGTGCTTTTTTTGAAACATCTGCCTTCTGTCTACCTTATGCTTTTAAACTGCTTCGGCTGCTGTAGGAAGAAGTGCAGAGTAAAAGTTGTGCAAGTCCTAGGCGAGAGGGGTCCAACTCATTTTTAAATAAAGACCTTTTTTGCATGACTTGTTGGAGTTTTTAAAAGGTGTTACACTTACTTAGCATTTGTATTCACTTGACACTCAGTGTTTACTGTGTACCTCGTTTTCTTATGTTTTACAAATGCTAAATATCTAAAAAATAACGGGAAAAGGAAGACAGTAAAACTGATCAACATGTCCAGGATCACTGCTGACAATTTAGTGACTAAGAGATGGGAGCAGCCTGGCTTCAGTGTCTATGTTCATAACTACTGTAAGCTGACCTCATATGATTGTCCCAAGCTTTGGACAATAATTTAATAAAAATTGATAATCGTGATCTGGAACCAAAAGTTTTACATGTTAGAGATACAGTTACACAGGCTTGTAAATCATCAACATGCATTTTTTTCTGCCTGGATTATCAGAGTACAAGTGAACTCTGAAGGAGAACTCCACTGAGAAAAAAAAATAGCATTTGATAAACAGAAAGGCTTAAAGAAGCCAGAGAATCTTTAAGACAGAAAAGGCTTAAAGATCCAAGGAGATCAGAATGAGTATCTACAATACAAAGTTATGAATATTCTTGCACAATCCAAAAACTGGTGCCTTGTCAAGCAGTGCTCCCTATGGTTCAATTCCTCATTCATTCAGAGAAGGAGGTAAACACCTGCCTGGGGGAGTGCTGACAAACATCAACCCAGCTTGCATAACCCTTGGCAGAAGAGTCTCAGACAACTACCTCCCTAAAAGGCTGCTGATCAAAATTGTTATTGTTGGAAGGTGTGTCAATGAAGATTTTCTCACAAAGTATGTAATCAGATGTAATTTTCATAATAACCTTAAGAGAGGTTTTGAAAAATGCTTTTACTCCTTCCAACACTCAGTGAAATTGTAATTTTCATTATAAGCATCCTGAACAACTTAACTCTGGCTGACCTGAGCCTCAGTTGAACCCTGAAGTCATTGAAGCAAAAGATTAGAGTTTCAAATGCATGCAAATGAACAGCTGCAAAATGTTCAAGTATGTTGAGGAGATTAAGAATGAGGAAATTAGATACTTTAATTACCAGGTCATTTTGGTTTTGTGAGAGATAAGCTGGGTCAGTCTTTCCAAGCTGCATTGCAGACCAAAATTAAAAGGTGACATCTCAATATTTGATTCATTTTGAAGATTTTCTAGTGAATAATGTAATATGTATGCCAAAATTTACCTGATATGGCTGATTACCCTCTCTAATCAAGATCTTGTAGAGGGGCCATTGTTGTAGCATAAAGCTGCCACTTCTGCTGGTATGCATGTGGGTGCTGGATTGTATCCAGGTTGCTCTATTTCCAGTCCAGATCCTTGCTAATGGCCTGTAGAAAGCCAAAGATAGCCAATGTAGTCGGGTCCCTGCCACTCACCTGCATGACCCAGATGAAGTGGCTGGTTCCTGGCTTTGGCCTGGCTCCATTGTAGCCGCATAGAGTGTGACCCACAGATGGAAGTTCTCTGTAAATGTGATTTTCAAACTAAATAATAAAATAAAACAAAAACCTTTGGAGGAAACCTTAGATTTCCTTTTTTCTAACAATTTGAGATAGAAATGTCTCAGTAAGTAGTTATAGAGAATAAATTTACCAGTGTTTTCTTGTACTTTCTACTTCAATGGTAATCTGCCCACTCATGCATTGTCTTAAATTCTGAAAACATAATATCATATATAGGAATTCTTGTACAATTCATTTCCTTATTTCTAAAGAGCTTTCCTGAATATTCATGTTTAATTTTTCCATATGTTCACTGGAATGACTTAGTTAAAAAATAACACTAAATTTTTTAAATACTTATTCATTTCTTGAAATGTTGAGCAACAGTTAGGAATCTTCCTTATATCTGCTGGTGCTGGTGACAAATTGATAGGTTTACTATTTTTAAAAAAGATGCGTTTTATTTAAGAGTTACAGGAGTGGTTGTGGTTCTTGGAGGAGGACTGCAGAGATCCGTCTTCCATTCCCTGACTTACCCCCCAAGTGGTTCCAATGTCCAGGGAGAGGGCATTATCTTGGTATAAATGACAGGCTTTCATTCTTCTTTAATGATGAATATATTTCTACTATATAAATATGCTGCATTTTCTTGATTCAACTGTTTCATAGGCTTGATTGATACCCTATCTCACCTGTAGTGTACAGTGTTACAATAAATAACATTACTTTTATTCCTTAATAAACATAGGGATGAAACTCAAATTGCTGTTATGATTTCATTTCCTTTGAATGTATGCCCAGAAACTCAACAGCTGATCCTATGGCCTATCTATCTGTATTTTATCAAGGAACATCTATCCTGTCCTCCATAACAGTTGTACTAGCTTATATTCATAAAAGCATTTTTAAAATGCTCTCTGCCCTTTAACATCTTCATTGACATGTTATTTTTCATAATTGCCTCTATCACAGAGGTAGGCTAATATTTCACATTGCTTTTTGTTTGCCCTACTTGGCTGGGTATTCACAGTGGTCATTTCCTGTTCACAATTGGTTATTTCTTTTTTGTTTTGGTAAATGCTTATCAAGATCCTAGGTTATTTAGTAACTGGCTTTTAGTTTTTTGGGGTTTTTTTGTTTTGTTTTGTTTTGTTTGTTTTTGTTCTTGTTTTTTTTTGTTTTTTTTTTTGTTTTAGCTGAGATTGAGTCCAAGCACTGCAGTCCATTCTGAGGTAAATTCTTTGAAAATTTCTCTTGATTACTACTTTAGTTTCTTGGCTGCTTATCTATAGAATCTTCATGTTTTATTTATGTTTTGCTGATACTGAGTTAATCTACATCAGTCCTTTCTGATGTGAATAGTGTGAAAAATTCTCTCTGCACATGACTCTTTTTCTCTGGATTGCCTATCTGTAACATCTTCAAGTTTAAAGTTTTTATTACTACAAAGAGAAGACAGTACTTCCATCACTCCTCCTCTTCCTCCTTTGCACCTCTCTTCTTTCCTTCTTTTTTTGTCAGTTTCGTAAAAACACAATTTTAATCTTTTTGATATTCACAATCATAATTTATGCTGAATTACAATATTCCAAAATTAAAGTGTATGATGACCACAAGTGAACTGGAGTATAAACACAGGATAATGACAGCCTAATCCCAAAGTGACCATTTCATTTCTACACTTTTTTGGTAGGTTATATGACATGCTCAATTAAAAAAAAACCCTATGATTCTTATCTTTCTGAAACTGGCTTATCTCGCCAAGTACTATAGTATCCAACCGTATGCAGTTCATTGTAAAAGACAGAATTTCATTCTTTTTGTGTCTAATTCTCCATAGTGTGTGTGTTATGTATGTGTATGTGTGCATGTGTATATGTATCTCACATTTTGTTTGACCTGTCATCAATTGATGGATATCTTAGTTAATTCAATAGATTAGCTATTAATTGGATTATAATAACATGGAGGTATAAATTACTCTCACAATCTCATTTCACTTGTGTCAATACCTAGGAGTGGGATGGCTGGGTCATATAGTAGATTGATGATCATATCTCTAATAAATCTCCATGCTGACTTCCATAGTGGCTTTGTCATTTTAAAGTTCCCACCAAGAGTGGATTAGGGTATCTTTTCTCCCACATCTAGCATTTGTTGTTACTGATTTTGAGATGACAGCCATTCCAACCCAATGCTGGGTTTGGCACAATAACTTACTTGCTTAAGTCCTCGCCTTGGATGCACCAAAGATCACATATGGGCTCTTGCGGGTATCCTAGCTGCCCTACTTCCCAATCACTTTCCTGCTTGCGGCTTGGGAAAGCAGTAAAGGATGGCCCAGAACCTTTGGGCTCTGCACTCACCTGGGTAACCCAGAGAAGGATCCTGGCTCCTGGCTTCAGATCAGTTCAGTTCTAGCCATTGCAGCTGCTTGGGGAGTGAATCAATGAATGGAAAATCTTACTCTCTGTCTCCTCCACTCTATATATCTGACTTTGCAAGAAAAATAAATAAATTTTTAAAACAAAACTCAGTGACTTTTTATTTACATTTTTTGGTGGCTAATGATCTTGAGCATTTTCCCATGTAACTGTTGGCCACTTGTTTAGCATTCTTTGAAAAAAAAATGCCTGCTTATGTGCTTTGCCCCTTTATTAATTGGATTGCTGTTTAGTTGTTGAGCTTCTCAAGCTATTTGTAGATCCTGGGTATTTATCCTCCATCAGTTGCATAATTTGCAAATATTTTCTCCCATTCTGCTGGTTGCTTCTTAATCAGTGCTTTGTTTGCAACACAGATAATCTTTTTACCTTTGATGTAATCTCATTTGCTTTTTTTTTTTTCTTTTTTCATTCCTGGGGTCATTTCCAAGAAACCTTTGCCTACCTTTGTATCTTGAAGAGCTTCTGCAATATTTTCTTGTGGTAATCTGATAGTACCTGATTGTATATTTGGATCATTGATGCATTTAGAATTGATTTTCATGTAAAGTGGTTTTGTAGGGTTGTTGTTTTATACTTCTGCACATACAGATCCAATTTTATCATTACATTTTGTAAAAGAGGCCGTCCTTTTTTTGCTGGTTTTATTTTGGTTCAGTTGTCAAAAATTAGGTGGCTATAGGTGTGTGAGTTCATTTCTCAGATTTCTATTTAATTCCATTGACCTTCATGTCCATTTGATTTTTTGCAAGTCCCATGCTGTGTTAATTACAACTGTCCTGTGGTATGTCTTGAAGTCTGGAGTTGCAATGGCTCCAACTTTGCTTTTTGCTATTTTTATTGTTTGCTTTCTTTAGCTGTTTGAAGCCTCTTGTGTTTCTTTATGAATTTTAGCATCATTTTTGTCCTGGCTCTGAGAAAAACGTAACAGATATTTTCATCAGGATGGCTCTGAATCTGTAAACTGCTTTAAGTAGTTTGTACGTTTTGATACTAATTCTGTCAATCCACAAGCATAAAATATTTTTTCTTTTTGATTTTTGTTGTTTTCTATTTCTTCAATGTTTTAAAATTTTCCTCAGATAGATACCACACATGCTTTATTAAGTCGATTAAAAGTCGTGTGTGTGTGTGTGTGTGTGTGCGCGCGCACATGTGTGTGTATGCATGGGTAGCTATTCTGAATGGGACTCATCTTACCAAGTCTTTCTCAGCCATCATGGAATTTTTTTGTATGATCAAAGCTGTTGAATTTTGTGTTGATACCCTGCCACTGAATCAAACTCTTATGATTTCCAGTAGTCTCTCATTGGAGATTCAGTTCCTCAATGTATAGTGTCATGTCATCAGCAAGAAGCCTTCCGTTTCAATTTGTATTGATTTGATTTCTTTTTATTGCTTCATAGCTCTGGCTTACACTTCCAGTTTGCAATGATTGAATAGCAATGGTTAGAGTGGGAAGGAGATCATGACACAGAAGCAAGCACTCCCAAATGAGGTAGCAGCATCCTGGCCAAATCTGTATCCATTCTACCACACGCTGATCTTTCCCCCTCTACTCTCTTCTTTCTGTCTCCTCTTCCTCCTTCTTGTGCCATGTCATTCTCCCTTCTTCATCTTTCCCTCTTTCCTTTCTTTTCCTTATGCTTGCCTTCTTCTGTTTTTTTTCTCCTGCCTTTTCTATGAATCCTCCTCCTCTTCTCTCTTTCCCCCTTGTTCCTCCTACTCCCTCTTCTCCCCCTGCTCCCCTACCTCTATTTCCCCTCATTCTTCCTCTTTCTTCCTCCTTACCACTCCATCTCACCTGCCCACCCCACTCCAGCTTTCTGCATTCTCCTCCTCCTTGATGGAAATCTTATGATTTCTGACTCATTGCTTACTATGGATCTGTTTAGTTTGCCTATATCTTCTTGTTTTAATCTTGATAAATTTTATGTGTCCTGTAATTTGTCCATTTCTTGGGAGTTTTTTCAGTTTGCTAGCATATAGCTTGAATAGGAGCTTTTTATGATCTTTTTTTTCTATTTCAGTAGTATTGGTTATAATGTTTCATTTCTCATCTCTGATTTCTTTTTTTCCTTTTTACTTTTTTGGTCAGTCAAAAGGCTTATCCAGTTCATTTACCTCAAAAAGAGAACTTGATTTCCATTTACCTGACTTATCTTTCTAGCCCTTCATTGTATTCTATTTATATCATTTGCATCTTAATTTGTCAAGGAAGTTTCTTGTAGGCATCAGGTAGTATGGTTCTGGTTTACTAGTTTTTTTTTTTTAAAATCAATCATCTCACATCTTTTGGTGGGGGAATTAGTTTACATTCTAGTAGTTTATTTGATTTTAAGATGTTAACTTTAAAAAGTTGACTTTCTAGCTAAGAGTGCTCTGTGTTGGTGAATTCTCTCAGTTGGTGATTATCTGAGAGTATCTTTTTTCTTTTCATTTCTAAATAATTCTTTTGCTGGATATAATATTCTTGCTTACAAGGATTTTGTTGACATTGAATCCATCACCCCACTCCACTATGGCCTTTGGGGCTTTTGCTGCAAATTCTGATGATAGTCTATTTGGTTTTGACTTATATGTAACTTGATGCTTTTCTGTTATAATCTTTAGGATTCTCTTGATGTCATTAGCTTTTTTAAAAAAGCACTTTGGGCAGAGGATTAGTCTCTTGAGCCACCACACCAGCCCCAGTTATTTTTTAGACACATGAATTGACACTTTTGGACATTTTTGGCATCTGCTTTGAAAGCTCTTTACAAAGAGAATATGACAAACCCAACTTTCTGTATTTAAGCCTGGGTAGACTACTGATAATAAATAACAATTATGAACTGCTGCCTTTATCTGTTTTGGTGATGCTTAACATAAGATCTGGGTAATTTCTAATGAATAAAAATTTATTTATTACAGATCTGGAGGCTCTGAAGCCCATGATAAAAGAGCCAGCATTGATGACAAATTTCATCCTGTAAGAAGCACCTTTCAAGGTAAGAAACAAAAGGACATAAAATGATTAAAATGGCAAAAGAGTTCACTCTTATAGTGATACAGTTCCTGCTTATGAGCATAGAATCCTCATGGCCTGAGCACTTGCATTTGATCTACTTTTTAAACACTGTTGCAGTGGCAATCAAATTTCAATCTCAGTGGTTTCCTGAGTGGCAGGTCCCCATGACCACCGAAGGGTGAGGCCATGGTGTTCTTGAGCAGCAATAACCACAGGAGACAGTCTGATCAAGCATGTTCGCTTGTTATAATGCAAACACATATTTGTATCTCCCGATAGTCCTCCCACCCAAAAATGGCACTGCAGTTTGCTAGAAGACACGTCTAACTCTCTAGACCCTCCAGTCTTGTCATAGGTCATGTATAACACTCATCGCTGGTAGGTAGGCTATAGGTCACATACACGGTATAGGCTGGCAGGCAATGTGGACCGCACCTGACTGCTCAGAGTTGCTTATCAAGGAAGTCCCAGGACAGCTCATCCAAGGACAGAGAAGAGAGACTGGGGTCCACCCACCTCTCTACCCTGTATGACCAGTGAACATGCCAGGTTGAGGTCTTTGTTAGCTGAAACCATTTTCAGGGGCTTTCCTGGGGACACGGTGTGCCATGTGCCTATGACCTCCGACATAGGCCAAGCAGGCAGAGATCCATGGATAATCGCCTACATTTCAACATGTATTTTGCAGGTTCAGATATGCAAATCATAGAAAATACCATCTTTACATTCATATATGCTGAATAATTTCATATTAAACTTCACTCCTAACCTTCCTGAAGATTTATCCTTAATAGTAAATGAAATGACTGAAACTGACATTTACTAAAGTTTGAGATAACTAAGTTGGTGTCAGGATATATGTTAATCTCAGAACTCTGTTCACCATGTAACAGTCAACTCATGAAATCATGTGCCAGATGATGCACGCTGCATATTAAGAATGAAGTTGGATGTATTGTTGAAGCTTCATTTAGTTGTATCTACTGTATCCTCCACTTTTCCATTTCAGTCACTGTAACTGGATACTTACACTATAATTATGTCTTCTTGTTTCTTCTCAAAATTTTTTTTGTAAATTAAAAGGTTATCTACATGAACCTTAGAAAGTTGTGATCTCTCTGAAGACTTCATCAAAATCACAGGAAATTTTGAATTAGAAAAAGGAAATGTGATTAATATGATATTTATATCAGTGTTAGAATCAACCTTAAAGATGTTTATCACATACTTTAAACCTTTCCATATCAAGAATTTTCTAGTTGCATGTGTACATGACACATTTAGAATACATTCTTCAAATTTATGCTTGAGAGCAGTTGCAAATGTTGTAATAAGATGCAAGTTTTCTTGAGAGTAAAATGATACAGGAGTAATAAATTTTATATCTAAATAAAGTGATTTTAAATGGAGGCAGGATAGATGTTTATCACAGTACACCTCTTATTTATGTTAGGAATTTCACATTTTAAAAGATGTTATGCTACTGATATCCATGCTTTTAGTTTAAACAGTTTCTGTGCCTTTTTTTCGATAAAGGAGTGTTAACTTGCATGAAGAAATCTCTGAAGTGACTTTCTTGATTATTTATCTTTTCCTCTTCAGGAATATTAAACATTTGGTGCATAATTATGCAAAATAATAAGCAAAGCACAAACAAAAAAGCCAGGGTTAGCTTGCTCACTTAGCACAGCTCAAAATTAATTTAAATGTTCTTAGTAAAATGTGTTTGTACCAATCAGTCTTAATACTTTCCTTGCTCAAGTTTTTCATATGATGAATAAATATGAAATTAATTTTATTCACACCTTGTCTGTTAGGATAATTCCCATATGTTCAGACCCCTGCAAGTTTATTTTTCTAAGATTTACATTTTCCTCTTTAGTGTATTTTACAATTTAATATTGCCTTTTTATATTGTTTCATGAGTATATAAGTCTGCATTTTTCAAACAGGTATAAAAATAAGTCATACTATATATCTACAAATGTATTTAAGTTCAGACTCTATGTCTTACCTTTATAAATTTCTAATTTATATTCCTCAGGTTGAAGTTCTTCATTCACTGCTGGGTGAGTGGCCATAGCATGTACAATTCAAGGATGCAGGGTAAGTGAGTTATGGGAAAATTAGGTCAATCCCAGAAACGTCCAGCGTCCAACACTCTAGGGAAATGTATGGCCATCAGTGGTACATGAAGCAAGTGATACAGAACCAAATGGAGAGAATGTTAAAACAAAAGTGAGGAAAGCACCATGCCTTGGCTAGGACATGGTAAAGAGGTTAAGGATGTTCTCAGCGTGTTACGATTTTTAGGCATGGGTTCATATTCATAATAGCATTATTTTTCTCCAGTTTTTTTTCTATCAAGTAAATATCCCCCCTGGAACTATGTTTACATCAATTATTAATTTTTTAAAAATCAGTTTTTGGGCTTTGCAAGTTGTGTGTTACACATTTCACCCAAGTTTCTAAAGTTTGAAAGTATGTTTATGTTTTGCAGAAAAAGGTTATAAAGGAGTAACTAAAACTTTTCTGCCATACTTCATGTGAGTAACTTGCTTTCACTTGATTTAAATTGTGCTCAATTATTTGAAGCTATTTGAATCAGAAGTTAAGTTTCACCAAGGAATGAGTTTATTTTCAATTTAGAATAGGAAAATTTTCTAAGTTGATTATTTAAAAGAAAATATTTTTATCATTTATAAAGCAAATAAAGTTCCCTAATAATTGATATTATTGACAAGTGGTTGAAACAGACTTATTAACAATAAGTTTGAACTCAATCTTATGTACAGTATGTGAATATATAAGCATACCAAATTAGTGTAATTTTAATTCCATTTGCAGAGCAAGGACATAGGCAAAGGCAGTGATAGAGAAAAAAACAGGCAGTAGAGGATGCATATTTTTAAATTTAGAATGGATATAGTGTGGTATACAATTTCTATGTCCATTTTACTTGGATCTTTTTATATATTAAATCTTAATCCTCAATTACTTCTATGAGAAGTTTAATTATTAATGCATTATATCAAGATAACAAAAGGGCTTAGAGAGGGTAAGACGTTTATTTAAGGTTCTATAGCTAGTCTGTTATGTTTGGGATTTAGCAGTTTATACCCGTGGATTACTCTTTCTAGCATGTGAAGTTGTAAATCCTGAGAGTAAATAAACCTAAATCTAACAAATTTCAGGAAAAATCTTTAGAAAAATGCTCTTGCGAATAAGAATATAGATTACAGGCATGTATCTGATACTGATTGTCCTTTCTCCAAAATACAGAGAAAGGAAGTTCCAACGATATTTTTTTCAAGAGATTTAAGATTATACATTTTATAAGCTTTTATGTGTAAATGCTGTATTTATTATCCTCTATCTGGCATCAGGTCCTTCATTTCTACTCCAACAGCTCTTAATATGGGTGGCATTTACTTTACTATCCCTACAGCCAAAAATCTTTTCTGATTTCTTTTCTTAAAACATCCTCCTCATTTTAGTATCTTGTAAAAATGCCTATGACTTTCTTCTAACTGTCCCAAGTCCTCAGACTGATGAAAATCTGTCATGGCGTATTAAAATAGTGAACATGGTTTGTTACCTGATGTTCCCAAAGACCAATCTGGGGTTCCTCACCAATGTTTGGAGAAGATAAAGGTGAGATGAGGACCCAGGGTTCAGTCTTGCCCCTCTCTGATCAGGAAAATGCTGAAAAAGCAATTTCTGACTGGAGGGATGTAGAATCAGGTCTGTGATGGTAGAATAACATAGACTTGTGCAGGGTTTCTGTGTTCAATGAGATCTTCATTCTTGGAAAGGGTCCTGTGTGTTTAAGGTCGATCATACTGTGTTCTGTTTAGACTTGGGTATATACAGAGCCAATGAGTTGTAGATCTCAGCTCCATGCTTCTTGTGTAACCATGTCCTAACTAGCACTCTAAGGAAAACAGGAAGTGAATATAATCAGACCCATTATAAAAGTTTAAGGAAGAAAACAAATATAAATGTTTGGGGGAATAGAACAATAGCTAGGGTTTTGAATTTGAGGCATTGGGAAGATAGACAGGCAGCAGATTTGAGCCTGAGAAATGATACTTCTTACATTTAAATAAGGTCTCCAGTTCTAGTGTTTCCCTTTGAAAAAGATGATTTTGCATTACTATGTTCTGTGTGTATGTTATAGAGGTGGGCAATCTGGTAAAAATATTTTAATGTGAAATGACCATTTTTAACAATGGGAAAAGTTGAAGTATCCATAAGAATTGCTGACATGTAATGCCACAAAGGGAGGAGGCCTGAACCTGAAAACAGAAAAGTCAACAAATTAGGAAAGGGATGCTTTTTCCTCATGGCTAGTAATATGTAGTCTTTTTGCATTTTTTTCAAAAAATATTTATTTGAAAGGCAGAATTACAGAGGAGGAAAAACAAAGAGAAGAAATCTTCCATCCACTGGTTCACTCTCCAAGTGGCCACAATTGCAAGGACTGGGCCAGGCCAACGCCAACAGCTGGGCATTTCTTCTGGGTCTCCTGGGTGACCTCAGTTCAGTCAGGCTGTCTTTCTTCACATACATTTTCTTTGTCTTCGGGAAGTATGCACCCATTTCATTCCCCCAAATTTCTTAACTTTTACAGCAACATTACCTATGAATAATGTATGTTATTAATCTGCACTGAGTAAACCAATCTGGTCTTGGGTATGATTTCTTTTAATAGGGTTCTAATGGCCTTAAAAAGTTGTCAGTGCAAATCCTGGGAAGCACAGTGGGCAGTGGTGATAGCTTGTGGATTTGAGTTCCTGACATGCTTATGAGAAATTTAGATTGAGTTCCCATGTCAATTTGGGCCTTTTTGCAGGCTTTTACAGTCAATTACTGGATAGAAATAGTTTTAACATTTCTGTCTCTGGCTAGCAAATAATTTTTTGAGGATGAGAGCAAGAAGCAGAAGGAGACAGAAACAGGAGCAGAGAGAACAAAGCACAGGATAGTGTGACTTCTTTATCTGGAGAGTGGGTTGCAAAGTGGCTACTTTGACTCCCTGGGTAAACATTAGCTTAGCAAACTCTAGGTTTCATTGCAACTAGAATTGGTACATGCATACTTGAATATTCATCTTTTGCCAACCAGTTTTACCTTAGAAAGTTCTGGTATATAATTATTTATTAAGTATGTATTGGAGGATGAATGCAAACAAATTAGGAAAAAATACGAAAGCTTAGACTGGAGAAGATTTGCTTTAGGGATGAGAGAGAACAATTTTAATTTGGGTTTTTTGTGTTGCCAGTGTGCTATATGATCTGAGGATACTCTCTTTGTGATGTAGCTGTCAGCCCTTTGTTGACCTGGACAAGGCACTTTAGCTACCGCTGCAGGGAGTGTTATTGCTTCCAACAAATCAAGGATTTCATTGTCATGTTTGACCCATTTTTTTCTCTGCTGTTAGAAAGCCTCTCTTCAAAATAGCCTTGCAGGATTGTACACCTGAAAAAGCATATTGCGTGTGTGTGGAAATGTATAGATGTAAAAATATAAACATAGGTTGATGTGTTCATTTTTATCCAGTGGCTAATTGCAGAGGTGCTATGATCTGTCTTGGGGCTACATAAATCTCATGAGAGGGCTTCAACTTCCAGAATTTCTTGCAGCATCACCATTGTAGACTAAACATTTTGAGATTCTTGATCCCTGAAGCCACCTCTGTAAATTAAGAGTTCTGTATGCAGATCATATTTTTAGTCAGTTGGGTCCAACTGGCTGAAAAGGATTTGTTCTGTTACTGCTATACAGTTGTGAAGTGGCCCTCTCTCTATTGTGGGAAGTCAATTCACAGGAGTTTTATTCAGATTAAGATTATTCAGTAATATACTCTGGTATTTGCCTTGCCATCCCAAGGTAAGCCACTGTCCCCTTCCCCACCTTCCTTTATGTTCAAGGAATGGTAAGATATGATGAAAACATGAATAGTGCAACCAGACAGCCTAGTGTGAACTTAGCAATTGCTGCTGCTTGTGAACTTTTTCAGAAAGCTGAGAGGCAAGCAGGCCATTCTAGGATGGCAATGTTTGACTACTAAGAAAAATAAGCAATGTGGTCACCGAGCATTATCCAGTTTAGATTAATACTCCTGGGCTTATTCCCGGGCTAATGGGCAGAAAGATAAAAGGGCTTTCTGATATCTGGGAACCCCCTAAATGGGCCTGTTAGTTTTTCTTTTATTATATGAAGCCTTTGAACATTTGGAGTGCATATCAAAAGTCTCCTTTCCTTTCTTTTTAATGGTTCATAAAAGGGCTTTGGTGTAAAAGTCAAGTATCCACATACAAGCTAAACCTTACCATGCCCTCAAATCTCCCCAATTTCCACTCTTCAAATGCCTCCCATCAATCTGCCAGTCGTCTGTCTTTTAAAAAAAGGTTACTGAATTTGCCAGCATGTTGAGATTTTTAACCTTTTTGGAAAAGATCTGAAAATAATCTAACAATTATTTTCAGTCAAAAAATTAAGAGTTATGATAGCATGTTGATTGGTGTTACACTTTGTCTTTTGTCAATCCGAATGTCATTAACATCCTAGAGTAGGATTTTGCAAGCTAAGAACCTTGCAGAGATTGATCCCAAAATGTACAGAGAAGGGGGGCGGTATTAAGCACTTGAGGCAATTAGTTCCAACACCATTATTTTTATTATCCAGGAGTTCACATTCAAAATATGTTCCAGGATTCAGATGAATGCCCAGGAAAGCATCTATAAGATCTGAGGGTTGGCGTTTAGCATGTGTCAACTTACTCTTGGTATCTCATGTGACCTGAGCGGCCTCCTGGTAAAGGCTAAACTGAAAAGTTGTTTTCTGTAAGTTCTGATGGTGCTTTTTATGATGAGTCTGTTCTCAGTCCAGGAGGAGGACTGTCTTAAATTTTCAATAACTAAGTCATTTTTCAGAGTTTTGTGTTTTCGGGGAGACCTAAGCCAATAGGATTGTAGTTTGTCAGCTGCAAGAACTTTCAGGAAAGGCAGATTTTCTTTGGCTCTCCAAAAGATCTTGGACCTAAATTTATTTGTTTCAGTACTAATTTATGTGTACTGACAATCAACCAATTTTAAAATAGTGATTTAGTTTTTATGTGATCATGTCAATGTTTGAACTCAGGCTGGGTATCATTGATCAGCAGGGACTGATTGCTGCAATTTAGCACAAAGCCCTTCAGCTTCCTAACATTTTTTTGGAGACCAATTCTCTGCTACTCTGGAATAAACAATGAATTTAGAACAGCTTGGATTGTACTACAGTTTAAATTATGACTGGCTAAGATGGAAATAGTTTCTCCTCTCACTGAATCTTCTCAGAAGGCACAATTTTCACATTATATAAATTTGATATTGAGGATGGGCAGTGGACACATAGAAATCCATGAAGTGTGGGGCAGGCATTTAGCACACAAAGGCGCCATTTGGGATGCCTGTATTTTACATTGAAGAGCTTCTATTGGAGTCCTAGCTCAACATCCGAGCCCCACTCCGTATCACTGCACACCTATGGAGTCTCTTGGTGGTCAGCAGAGGATGGCATGACCATTTCAGTTCCTGCCACCTACATGGGAAATCCAGCTTGGATTCTTGGCTTCTGACTGTCCCAGCTCTTGTTGTTGTCAGTATCTGGGAAGTGAACAAGTTGGTAGAAAATTAACCAATCAATCACCCTCATTCTCGTTCTCTCTCAAATAATTTTAAAGTTAGAAGAGAAAATGTGTAAAAAGATCTTAGTTAAAACCCATGAAATCATTAGGTATCTGCATTGATCTGTACTTGCTTTAAGTGTCTAAGTTTCTGAATGGGGTGCCTTAGGGGTATGAGACTAGGAGGTTTCTTCCTGCTCTCCAGTTGAGGGCCTAATGGGTCTGTTCCTGTGTTCCCAGTAAGCCAACATAGTTTCTGATCTCTGTTTCATCACTAGCAACTGGCAGAGCATGAGCTGGAAGAGCTGCTGGGGGGCCTTAGAGAAACTGTAGCCATAGAGGGGAGGGAACTATACAAGCAGTTAATTTCTTCTTCTCCCGCCTACAGCCAAATGCCTCTTTTTATTCTGAGGTTGTTTTCTGAAACATAATTTCACATTTCTGCAAATTTTTATTCTGGCACAAAACCATGAAAGGCTTTATGTAAGAGCGCATTCCATCTTCTCTGTTATTTGCAGAACACAATTGCTGGAGGATATTACTACAATTCAGAAAATCATTTTCAGAGTATCTCTCACCTGATCAAGTATATCGTGACCAAGCTATGCTATAAAAGTAATCATCTCTGTTTTGTATGCCATTCATAACTAAAAATTGTGCAGTTTTCAAGCAGGTAGCCTATAAAGTGTCAAATGGAAGGCTTCTAGCATTTTTCATAATGCACACAGCAGAAAGATAAAAAACATCTGAACTAGTCTATGGCCAACAACCTGAGTATTCTTGTTAACATTCTGAGAGTCACCAAGAACCAGATTTCTTGGATATCTTGGGTTTGTTTGACAAACATGATAAGGCATGAAAGCTCTTAAAACAATGGGTCACTGATTTTTTTTTTTTTGGCCCTGCAGAGCAAGCTGTGGTCAGTTCTTTCTGATCTGGGAAGGGGGTATATTTACTTAGGCATACATGTAAGGATACTGCACATCATAAAATATGATCCTTAAGGGTGTAGTCATTTTAAAATCCTGAGGAGTTGTAAAGGGCAATGCCTTTTTTTTTCCCCTTGGGAGTCTGGGGACACTTGAAATCTTAATGGAGATTTTATTTGCTGGGTCTCTCCCCACCCCACTCAGTTTTTCTTCTTCTGACTCACAGGTACAATATGAACAACATAAATCATGACCAACCATGGGCAGATAACATACCAGGAGGCATTAATCCAGGATCCCACCTCCAAAGAAACCTAAACAAGGACTAAGCAGGAGTAATTCTACAAAGCACTGCTTCTAATTACCTGCCTCTAACCAACATTAAGATTCACCCCACCAGGACCCATAAAGTCGTAAGTAGATTACTCACACAGCTCTGTTGCCTCAGTAGGAGTTTGTTCCCAAAACGAATTAGAAAGCACCAAGATGTGTGAACCACTGTTGGGCGATTTGCAGGTTACTGTTCCGTGTTGTCTGTGTTGCTTCTGGAGACTTTAGGGAATGGTTACATATGTGCAAACAAGAACTTATAAAAATGGCAAGACCCATTATTAAAGTTTAAGGCAGAGAGATAGTGAAATAGGAATTTTGAGTTTGGAGTGCTAGGAGAAAACTTAAGAAGTAGTTGATAATCAGTGGCACTCTCTTCCATTTCCCTTCACCTTCATGGTTTTAATTGCTACCATACAATGACAGCATATACAAATGCCTGCCAGGCCTCTTTCCTGGTTTGTGCTCTTAGCAGTCTCAAATACAGGATACTGCAAGTAAGCAGGCAAGCAAAAGCAGCTAGGCCATTGTTCCTGCTTTCTGCTTCCTACTTGGCTTTCCCTATGTGTACAGTAGTGTACTTTTATTGCTGTAAGCAAGACTGTTAGCCATCATCTGTCTTCTAAACCCACTATATCCAAACTATCACCATCAATTGTATTTCCTAAATTCATCTCATATCAAACTTCTCTCACAGCTATTACAACACTCTGCTACACTCAATGCCAGAAGAGATTCTCAATAATCTATAATTAGATCAACACGGCCCTAAACTTACCTTAATCATTCTCCAAACTACATTTCAAAAGAATTTGTCAAAAATACATTTCTGAATAATGTTCTTTTTATGCCTGATACCATGGTCCTGTAGTATTCATCATTTTTCTCTTACACTTTTATTCAGTCCCAGTGAACTTCCTGTAATTCTAACTGCTAGCATATATTGCCTCCTCTTGGAACCAGAAATAGGTATTTAATTCATTCTATAGTTCCGGTTCAAATAATATTTACTTGAGATTTTCTTTAATATAGGTTTGGCATACGAAATCAAAGTATCTTATAAAATTATCCCATTAACATTCTACTTTTTCAATTTTATATTTTCACTGAATTATTGCAATCATCCATTAGTACATATTTCTTTACCCACCTATCAATAATCTGATCTATGATAGGAATTGGCTCCTCTACATGCACTATTGTGTCTATGAAGCTTTTTTTTTAAGGTTTACTTTATTTTTATTGGAAAGCCAGATAGAGAGGAAGATGTCCCATCCATTGATTCACTACCCAACTGGTGACAAAGGCTGGAGCTGAGTTCATCTGAAGCCATGAGCCAGGAGCCTCTTCATGGTCTCCTACTCTGGGTACAGAGTCCCAAGGTTTTGGACCATCCTCCACTGTTTTTTTTTTTTTTAGGCTACAAGCAGGGAGCTGGATGGGAACCGGGGTTACCAGGATTAGAACTGGCACTCATATGGGATCCCATCAAAGGCAAGACAAGGACTTTAGCTGCTAGGCTACTGTGCTGGGACCCCATGATGTTTTTATTGCCTATAACATAAATAACGATGTAACATTTAACTCTCAAAATAACCCCATATTATTTTACCACATTAAAAAATCCCTGATTTCTCATCTTTGTTAATAGTCAATCTGTTTTATAATTAAATAAGTTCCTTCATGTTTAAACTTTGTAATAGTTGAAGCTCTATCATATGTGACACTGAAAGTGCAGGCCCTCAGTGTTACTAGGAATGCTTCAATTACTCAGCAACCATATGACATTAGTGACTATCATTGGATAGCATAAATATGAAATGTTTCAACATAGGAATTGTTGGAACTGTTTTAAGGACTTATTGGCTCAAATTAATTTATGATTAACACAATTTGAAATACTAATAAATCAGATTTATTATATAATTGCAAAAGTTTTGAAGCCAAAATAACATTGGTTTTCATCAAATCTATATGCTCTTTGGTGATGAAATTTAGTACCCAATTTAAAAATAGCAAACTATGAGTATAGAGGGGTATAGGTTTCTGTTCATGATTGTATAGGTGGATTAATACCTAAACACAATAATAGGTTTTATTATATCATTTTACAGATTAATTCTGAAGAACTAGATATAAGAAAATAAGTAGTGAGAGATTTTAATATACAGAAGTCTTGGAAAAGTTTTATAGGGAGTAAAAAAGAAATGTTAATGAAAAAGGCATTAGTTCAAACTATTTAGAAATGAAACATGTTTAAAACCACCATACTACATATTCAGTATACTCCTTGCATAGTTAAGTCTTACATGATAGCACATTGAAAACCATTGTCTAGAAAGGCTTCTCTCTACCAAGTAACTGAATTACCTTACTATTCCCAAAGGGATAGGCTAAACTAGGTCATCTACCTTTTTATGAATTTAAAATGTCTCCTATGGTTTTTACAAAGAAAATTTTTATTTGCCAAAAAACTTAAACAACAAATACACTGATATTGCCCTTATGACTAAGACAGAGAAACTCCTATTTAGCAAAGTCATTTTTTACCCTTCCAGGAGGAAGATTTTTAATGAAGTACAGAAGGGAGGAAATACACATATTGCCTAAACCTAGCCACCTTCCAAAAGAAAACAAAATATCACGTATCAATTGTTGCATTCAAATTCGACTTGGTCTTTAAAACTGCATATAAATGACATGGGTAATTTTCAAAAGAATTGAACTTGCTCTCAAAATAACTATGATAACAATGGATTTATATTCCCTCTCAGAAGCATGCATTTTAATTGGCATCAAACTAACACCTTGCTTTGAAGGTTACTCTGACTATCATCAAGGTGGCAACCACAACTCTTAGATTAAGATGAGAAATGCAAAGCAGACACCAAAGGGGAGGTGTCATTCACCTTGCTGCAGATAAGTTTACTTACTGAAAACAAAATGCTATGCTCCTAGGAGCATACATCTTGTTACACAATACAAAGGTAAGTATACCCAGAGATGTATAAATCCATAATCTATTTTACAAATTCTCCCTAATTCAATACCACTAATACCATTTTTTTTCTCTTAAATGATCAGAATTGATTTTTGATTACTTAGGAAGTTAGCACTTCAAAAGACCATATGAGTGGTCAGATCAAAGTTCAAATCTATGCTATCATTTAAAAACATATGGGACTTCTGGTTCTGTTTCTTTGTCCATTAAATCAATATAGAAATACTGTATTTCATATAGTATACAGAACAGGACCAATATCTAAAACAAACAAAAAAATCAACATTTTAAGAGTCATACAAGACAGCCATCATATAATATCAAATTATTATAA
The DNA here is from genome assembly GCF_017591425.1 of Ochotona curzoniae. Classification (NCBI taxonomy): domain Eukaryota; kingdom Metazoa; phylum Chordata; class Mammalia; order Lagomorpha; family Ochotonidae; genus Ochotona; species Ochotona curzoniae. The sequence goes on along the minus strand of NW_024464920.1, from coordinate 18,458,704 downwards.
ATGTACATTTTCTTTTCTATATAGGCTAGAATTACTTTCACAGTAATTGTCTCATTCATCTTGCTAGCCTTAAATCACAAGATGGTTTACATTTGTATTCAACAGTCTGAGCTTAGTTTTTGTTGTGAAATTAGCTTTTTGTGCATCTTGCCTTGAAGATTTAACAATGAAAAACATATCATTGAATTGATGATTTTCAGAAATAGAGGTATCCTACGTGTGCCCCCACATCATACTCTTCTGTGCCTTCTAGGTACCACTGGAATACTGGCTTGGCGTTCTCTCCTCAAACAAATCCACTTACAATCTTCTTTTTAAAATGACTTTACATTAAAATTTCTTACAAAGATGAGGGACTTGCAGAGGGCCTCTGATTAGAATGGACAGAGTCAGGGTGTGTGTCACTGGCGGGTTCACAGGATATTCAAATTGTACTTAATTTCTGTCACAAGTCACCATTAGCTATATGTATGTTTTACTTCTACTTTTATCCTAAATCTTAGCGGTATACTAGATGCATCCATCTCCCTCAACTCCCACCACCAATTTACCTTGCATCCTTTTTATTCCTCTTATTCACCTCCTTTTCCAACTTGATGCTGCTGGAAAGTAGCACATTTTCACATAACTAACTGTAAACAATCTTATCCCCTTACTGTTATTCTAGCAATATGCCATACTTCACATTCCATCGGGGACAAGAATCTGTTTTAATTTTTCTCTTACCAATCAATACATTTGAGGTTTTTTTTTTTTTGTATACCTTACTCTTGTTAATCTGTTTGATTTCTCTGTGTATGATGGTGACCCATGACTCCATTTAAATCTTTTAGGTGATTTTGATGAATCTTTTGTTTAAACATCATGTGCATACTGGTGACAACAGTATTTGTTATCTCCACTGAAGGCATCATCCTGATACCTGGTATGTTTTACCCAATTGCCTATAAAACTTCTATACTGGAATGTTCGATAGGCTTCTGAGTACATTGTAGTAACATTCATATGTATAGATTACTAAATCATTTGTGTAAAAATAATTATATCAATGCCATCTTCCTAATACTTAAAAATAACCATCTATAATGCATTCTCATAGTCTGACAGTTATGTTATGCAACTATATTTTACTTCCTACATGAAATGATTATCTGAAATATAAGGATTGTAAGCAAGAGATGTTATCTGTTTCATTTTCTTATGGATAAATATCAGTGTAATTCTCTAAATGGACTACATATTAGCTGTTCAGAACTAGCTTCTGCTAAGTAGGATTTAAGTGAAGTACAACAGGGAGCTTACTTGGAAGAACTCTCCAATAAACTACTGTGACACAAGTGGAGACTGCATCTCTACAGGTAAGGCAACTCTGTGGAAATTCTCAGAACTGGAACTGGTGTGAAGGAAATTTTTCTTTCTCTTATGAAAGAGACATTCTGAATGCCTCTTGGGAGGGAAAAAAGCTTTTAGATAAGATCTGTGTCTGCCTATGTCTTAGCTACATGCCACCAGCTTCCTATTTACAAAACTTATCAAAGAACAGGTGTTTGGGGGAAAAATAGATGTTACAAGAAGACTGTTAGTTTCTGAATTGTAGTAAGAGTAAGTGATCTGCATGATTAAATATATTTACTTCTAGAGTGCCTTATTTCAATTAAAGGTTGTAGTGAGAAACCAAATAAGACAGAACATAAAAACTGTTTTAAAAGAAAATATAGCAGGTGTTGTAAGTAGAGAATAATTTTATGTGCAAATAAATTGGATAACAAGGAAAAAGGCTACATTTTCATATTTAAAGCATCTACAACTCTTCTGAACACTAAACTCACATGCATGAGTGTATGTTAATGCTGTTTATTTCTTACTTACATGAATTACGTGCTACAAAAACATGGAGTAGTTAGAAAAGTAGCACTCTTTCTGACCATCCTTCTGAAGGACTCTACTGTTGAGAACTTCTTGAAAAAAAAGTTGTTTTTTTGTTTTTTTGGTTTTTTTTGGGGGGGTAGTGATACAGCTTGTTACCCAATAGTGCACTTTCAATCCTTCTGCTTACTAACAAATCTCTTTGCTTGAGTTTGAAGAAAGCTAAGAAAGAGACTTACTTTGGTTTTTACATTTAGTTAGTCTATTTTTCCAGTGAAGTACCATTTGTTTTCCTAAGTGGTATTTTGCGTCTCTTATGAAACTGCTTCATTCTTTACTATTCTCTAGAATGTGGGTATAGGACAGAAGCACAGAGGAAAGCTTACACATCAGTAGACTGAGTATTAATATAGAAACAGCTGAAGTTCCTAAAGCCAAAGAAACAATTGCATAGTCCAAGACTGATCATGACTGGATTCTCAGTTAAATAAGAAAGCAAAGTCTTTTAGAAAAAAAAAACTTAATTGGGTATCCTATTATGTCATATTTTACTAACCACATTCTTCAATATTAACCTTTTCTTGGTTCACTTATCTTGTTCTGCATGTATTCTCTAAATTAGCTATACATAAACCCCATACGCAGATGACTAAAAAGTATATATTTACATCTGGATTCTATTTCCTCAGAGACAAAATGATATATTAAACATATCCTGAATGTTTCTTTTTGGAACTTAGGTTGCCTTTACAGTTCAATACTCTATTCACAAATACATTGTTACTTTCTTCCACATTTGTCCATGTCTCTTTATGATTCTAGGTTTGCCATCCAATCAGAAAATAATGAAATCTGCAGGTTAGGACTGTTTTCACTTATGTTTTTCAAAAGGTCATTGACTCTTAGGTGACGTCCAAAAATGTAATCACTTATGCTTTGACTCAACCATGGCTCTGATCATCCCTTCTTTAAATTATGGTAATACTATTTCATTGCTTGTCTCCAGTATCTAAACCCTTCCATCATTTAGTCATATTGACATCTAAACGACCCAATATTGAAATCTGATTACTTTATCCTGCTTAAAAACCAAAATTGTTCCCTGTAGTCTTTGGAAAAATAGTCAAACTTTTAGCTGCCCTGTAAGCTGTAAACATGCTTGCCTATACCCATTACATTAGTGAATTTGTGCCAGATCCTGTTTTTAACTCTGTACTTCATTCAGCTACCATGCTTACAGTTCCACCTTTTCCACATGTTAGACTTCAACTGATATTTTAACTTTCTAATGCAAAATTTTAAACCAAAAGCATTGCATAGTGTGTTGTGCAACGATTTTTTAAAATTTTAATTTGAAAGGCATACTTTATAAAGGAGGAGATGCAGAGAGGTCTTTCATCTACTAGTTTATTCCCCAAATGGTTGCAATGGCTGGAGCTAAGCAAATCTGAAGGCAGGAACTTCATGAGGGCCTCCCACATGGGTACAGGATTCTAAGGACTTGAGCCACACTGCTGTTTTCCCAGGACACAGAGAGCTGCATCAGAAATGGCATGAATTGGCTCAGCCATAGGATACCAGCCTTGTAGAGCAGAGGATTAGTAAGCTGCGCCACCTTGCCAGCTTCCTATTTAACTATATAGAAAATTTTGACAGAATAATGTTCTTGTAGTTGCAATTTTATCTTTGTGTACAAGATACTTTAAGTGCTGATCTTTAAGCCAGAAGAAAATGGATGACCTAGACTGTAATTAAGTTATCTCTGAGCTATTCTATAAAAGTTATGATTGTAAATTGGAGAACATACTATGATTTTATCAATGTAATTGTAAAAGACTTATTGACAGTAAATTAAGCTTCATTGAAACCATGAATCAATGGAAGTATTCACTTATTAAAAGTGCAGTAGTGAATCATTACATACGAAAGTAAAACAAATGCTTTAAAATGTGCCTGAATATGGGGTAGCTAAAAATTAGGATTGTATTAATATTCTAGAGAGAACAGTGTTTCCAAGTGGGGAATGGGACTAATTCTATTATGATATGTACCCTCAGTCCTTAGAAGCACCAAAAGAAAGAACTTCTTCATTTTCAGACACTGTTCTAGTGTGAGGACCACTCCTTTTAATGCAGGAGAAAGGTTAAAATGAAAAACAATGAACAAAACAACAGTAAATGTGGGAAGAATTGGATAAAACAGGAAAAATGGATGAGCCACAAGTTTTAAAAGCAATTATTCTTTTAAAAGGAGTAACTATAGGCTTTTGTAAATATTTTCATATGCAATTTACTTGTAAAATAATGCTGTAAAGAGGAAAGTTGCAATGATTCCTAGACTAGGGATATTAATGCCTAGTCAAGGAGTTTCAAAAGAATAATATAACATGAGACCTCCCCCCAGCTCCCTGTCCTGGAAGCCTAGAATAGATACTCCAGCAAAAATAAAGATCTGAAAAACTGACATTAAATCCTCTCAAGTTGCACATAGAAATTTGATAAGAGCCAATTTGGAACCACTATTGTTTTTGAAGGTTTGGGACAGCTGTAGAATATAATCACATCAGGTTGGGGCATCTAAAATACTGAAACCTTACTGAGATTCAAGGTGACTTGGTTACTCAGAAACAGTGTTTGTGCCTGTGGAAACTGGCAAATGTATAGATTTACAAACCTAAGATCAATGGAGCATGATGTAAAAGTAAAAGGGAAATAAGAACACAATTCTTAGACATAAATCTTGGGTTGGATACCGGAATAAAAAATTCGCTCTAGATGAAACATCCCTAGTCAGGATTACGATCATTTTGAATAGCGAGTAATATTGGATGGAACAGAAATGTGGCGCAGCACCTGTAACTGCAATTCAAAAGATACTAAGACTTGACTGTTTAAATGCTGAAATTTTTGGAAACATTTTAACAACAAAAAGCAGTGACCTGTTATTTTCTTCATAATTTTCTTTGGGGGAGGGCTTGCATTTAACCCTTCACTTTAAGCATGTTTATATAAGGATCCAGGGAAAGATTAGGGAATTGTGTGTACATTTTATATATGTATTTTTTGTTGATGCTTCAATATCTAATCAAATGAAAGTATATTTACCCAGCTTGCAATTCTTTAAGTTGCTTAAAATAAGTGGTTCCAGTGAAAGTTGAATTAGTTTGAAATCAGTTATGTTCATGAACTACTGTGAAATGTAAAGATAGATATACATTAAGACAATAAATGATGCATAGAGGAAAACTAAGGCTCCGAGAGCAAAAGCAGAAGTGTTACAAGACCCCAGATAAGAACACTTCATGAGTGAAAAAGATAGTTGATGGAATTCAGTTACTTTCATAAAAATGAAGGTATCTATAAATTATTAGATGAGATCAGGGTATTTGGGGGTAGCAAATGAATGGGTTTCTCTGTATTTTAAGACTGAATGCTGTCAACAGAATTATCTGCTGTTAATGCAAATCTTAAAAGTTATTTAGAGGTCCTGGCACAGTAGCCTAGTGGCTAGAGACCTCCACTTCCCCTCAAGCTCCCCACTGGTGGCTTGGGAAAGCAGTCAAGGACAGCCCAAAGCCTTGGGACCCTGCACTCTCTTGAGAGACCTGGAAGTTTTTGGATCCTGGATTTGGATTGGTGCAGCACAGCCATTGTGGTCACTTGGGGAGTGAATCATCGGATGGAAGATCTTCCACTCTGTCTCTCCTCCTCTCTGTATATCTGACTTTGCAATAAAAATAAATCTTTAAAAAAGGTTTGTTTGAAAAAGACCCAGAGACCCTGTACCCACATTGGAGACTTGGCAGAAACTCCTGGTTAATGGCTTTGGATTGGCCTAGCTCTGGCTATTGAGGATACTTGGGTAGTAAACCAGTGAGTGGAAGATCTTTCTGTCTCTCCTCTTTGTAATGTGATTTCCAATAAAAATAAGTAAATCTAAAAAAAAAAAAAAAAAGAGCCAGGTAGAGGGATCTTCCATTCATTCTGATAAGGGATGTGGTCATACCCCAAGTGGCACCTTAACAATATCAAGTGCCTCCTTCAGTTTTACTATAATGAGCATTTTGCCGACCTTGAGAATACTCCAATTTCAAACCTTATAGAAAGTTTAAATTTCATTTACCCTATATTTTAAGATCTGATACAGTATTGTCACCATTACTACCATTATGCAAACTTTTGCTGACTATGTATTTAAAAATTATCAGAGCCATATAAAGGGAAGTGCTATCTGCACCTATCAATAGGTAAGCTACAGTATTTGTTTCATTCACTATGAAATATAACAGTGCTTATCATTTAACTAGCATTGTTCACGCATTTTAGAGCTTCTATTTGACATTTACAGAGCTATTATGATGAAAATTTTTTGTTTGTATAAGAAATCTTTTATGGACCATATAATTTTAAGAGCACAATGCTACTTCCTACACAATGCTACTTTTCACAAACTATATGCTTTCAATTTTCTTTATATTTTCCTTAGAAGTTTAATCTTATAAAGAATGCAATGAATAGCAAGAGGAAAAACCACAGTTTCTCAAGAGTATGCACAACAACTATAAATAATCATTTCAAAATGTCAATTTCTTAACCCGCATTTTAGAGAGCTAATCCCAGCATTGGTTGAGTATAATCTAGCTGGGTCCCAGGACTGTGAAAGTCTCTGAATGCTGTCAAGTATAGCAGAAGGAGTTCTATATAGACAATACTATAGCATCCAAGGGGGCTTACCAAAATGACACCTAAAGGTTCATCTTCAAGAAAGGGATTTTAATCTATGTATGACAGTTACACTTTAGAATCAATACACATAACAGCTAGTGGGCAAATATATTCTTGTAAGAACACGAGATATATGAAGTAGCACAACAATCTGATACACCCCCAAAATAATTTTTACGTAAATTCTCCAATACAAGAAGATTAGCACAAGGCCTGAAAGCTGACGAGTATTCTGGTATAGTAAATTAAGACAATCACTGTTTGCAAAGGCAGCACTAGATATCCAAAGCACTGGCTCAGGTTCCAGCTGCCATGTGTCTGATCCAGCTTCCTGCTGATTGGTCTTAGAAAGCACCAGATGACAGTACAACTACTTGAGTATCCATTATGCACGTGGGAGACCTGGATGCAGCTCTGGGCATCTGGCTTTAGAGTGGCAAGCCATAAATAACTCCAGCCATTTGAATGGGGAAATAGTAGATGGGTGATCTTTTTCTCCATTTTCATCTAATGCCCTTCAAATGAGGAAAATATTCTATAAATAACTCAAAATAATACTCAAAATATATGCAACGAGATTCCAGAGAATAGAACCTGACCATTAGGCCAAACCAGGGAGCAATGTACATGAAGTAGATCCGGTGAAGAGAGAGCAATGTTATAAAACAGATGAAATGAATAGCAAGGAATAAGAATCCAGTAAATCAAAATAAATAAAGCAATAGAAAAAATGTATAACCTTGTAGGTAGGTCTTATAGAATATTTGTCCTCTCCAATAAGAAATAGAAACCATGAAGATGGTCATAGGGGAGAAGAGGCAAGGAATGTCATAGATACTTAAAACAACCACAATCTTGCCCAATATATAGAATGATATGGACTTATCAGTGTGACAGGTTTATGTTTCCCAAAATACACATGGCCAGAAAGGCATTTTTCCCATAACATTGCAGTCAGACTCTCCAAAGTGTAACACAGAGGTAATTCTAAAATTTGCAAGATACAGTTCCAACTACATTTAGGGAAATCCCCATTAGACAAACTGAAGATTTTTCAACCACAGAATTCTAATAGGCCAGAAGGGACTGATAATGCATTTTCCAAGTTTAAAACAACAAAACAAACCAACAACTACTGCAACCAACAAAACCCACAGTAGACTATTGACCAGGAATATGATACCCAATAAAGTTATTGTTCATAATGAAAGAGAAACAGACTTGGTGAGACAAAACTGGAAAAACTAGTCACTACCAGAAAAGCCATGACATCTTCTTAATGGGATGTCACATATGGAAGCCCAAGAAAAATTTCCTATTGTCTTATCAACATATTGAAGTGTAAAATCATTAGAATAAAAATGCAAGATAAGCCTCATCAGTACAGCAAATCACTGAACCTTAAAAGAACAAAGGAAGAGGGGTACAAGAAAAAGCATATTCAAAATATGAACTGCATTTTCAAAATAAAAGGTACAGACTGCTGAATGTGTGCAGAATAATAGAAAACAAAATGTGGATTATAGGAATTTCACTTTAATAGTAAAGACACACAGAAAGTCAAAGTATGACAAATATAATCCAAGCAAAAACAAACCCCAAAGGAGCAGGAGTGCCTCCGATTATGTAATACAAAAGTAAAGTTCAAGACTTGCAAAAGAAATTCTGAAAACCTGTACATAATGATTAAGGAATCAATTCAACAAGAAGATATCATCAGTGTAAATCCACAGCTGTCCAGTAACAGAGCACCTAATTCTGTAAAAACACTGCCAGACCTCGAGGCAGAGAAAGGTTCTAACACTGTGATAGTGAAGGACTTTAGCAATCCACTTTCATCAATGGACAGATCATCTAGTGACCAAAACCAGAAATCAATAAACATCAGAGTTCAGACACCCTGTAAATATACCTAATAGATATTTATAGAACATCTAATCCAATAGCTGAAAAATACTATTTTACTCAACGTATGGATGGCTCTGTAGAATATACTAGACATGTCACAAAATAGGCCTCACAGATTCTAAAAACTGAAATCATATCCTTTAGTTTCTAAATGACTTCAGAATAAAACTAGAGAAGTGGCAACAAAGGAATTTTAGGAATTACAAAAATTGGTGGAGACCAGAAGGTCTGTTTAAGTGAATGACAACTCACTACTAAATCTTTTGTAAAATAACCTAATATGGAAACATAGCATATCAGAATGCATTGGTTACATAAAAGCAATAGTAATAAGAGATAGTAGAACAATATATGTCCAAAATAGATTAAAGTGTTTTTAAGATACCCTACTGATATACTCTAGGATCTAGCTGAGTAAAAACAAAGCAAATGCAAATAAGTGGATAAAAATAGCAAAGATCAGATCATCTGTTAAAGAAAAGGAAACTAAAAACACAAACTCAAACTGAATTCATCTTTTTTAAAGGATTGAGACTCGAAAGTGAACAGACTAGGAAAAACAGCAACAAAAGTTATTGGAATCTAAACTGAGAAAAAATCAAAAAGTAAGCTTAAAGGCAACCTTAACCACCACAAAATGCCAATTTCCATAAAATAAGAAATGAGAGAAAAGATGTTACAACTGATAGCAAATACAAGGAATCATTAGGGTCTATTTTAATCAACTGTAGGATAACTGGAAAATTTAGAAGTAAATTCCTGGCTGCATAGAACACTGCAAATTAAATCACTGAGACACAAAAAACCTGAACAGAAGGCAAGTAGTAAGATTAAGTCTGTGATCAAAAGTTTCAGATCAAAGATAAATCAAAGACCAGCTGTCTTCACCACTGAGTTCTACTAAATGTTAAAGGAAGAAACACTAATTTTTTCTTCTCAAACTGCTCCAGAAAATCGAAAGGGAGGGAGGGAATCCTTCGATCTAGTTCTATGAAGTTAGCAGTAATTCTTTATCAAATACATATATAGTAGGGCCATAGCAAAATCAATCTCCTCAACAAATGTAGATGCAAAATGCACAAGAAATTAGCAAATGTATAATTATGTGTTATTTTCTAGTTTTGCTATAATTGTCCAACATATTCATTGATAATGTATCACGACATAACCAGTATAAAAATCAATTTTCCCCTCACGGATACAGAAAAATGTTTCAGTAAAACCCAACATCACTTCATGGTACTACCACCAAGTAAATAATATATGTAAGGGTCATACTTTAATATAACAAATACCTATATTACAAACCTACAACCAATGATTAATGGGGAATGTGACAGATGCTTAATTTCTACACCTAGACAAGAATAACCTCCTTTACCATTAAGTCAAAAGGCTTACTTATAATTAAAGATAAGGCTTAATTACCCCTGTTGGAGATGACATGGCTTTCTCTATAGAAGTACTTAAATACTTTACTGAAAGACTACCAAATCTGGCAAGTAGGATCAATAACATGACAGGATAGTCAATCAACATACACAGTTATAAAAAATGGTATTATCATGAATTGATGCTGGGTTTTATTGAAGGATTTTTACAGTGAGAATCTTATAATTTAATCCTGTATGAAAAGTCCTCCATTCTGGAAATTGTAGAACATTGATAAAAGAAACTGAAGACACAAGAAAATGTGAAGATGCCATATGTTCATGGATTAACAATTTCAATATTGTAAAAATGTCCATATTGATCAAAGCTGTTTACATACTCAGTGCACTTTGCATCAAAATACCCAATTACATAATAAAACATCATAAAAATCATGAAAGCACCAGATTGCCCAACTATTCAACACAATCTTAGGTCAAACTGGATAAATATATGTGCTTAATAATACCTGAATTAAAAGTACATTTCAGGGCTATTACAAGAAAAACAACATGGTACTGCCATACAACCATTTTGAGTCATGGAATACATAGAGAACCCACCTATTCTCACATCTACAGCCAACTGATTGTCAGTAAAGTGTCAAACACCTAAAATGAAGAAAGTCTCTCAAACAATGCAGAGAAAATTGGATATTCATGTGTAGATGATAGATTCTTAATGCATCGCATAATAAAAAAATCAATGAAATCACCAGAGAAAAATGCACAGTAAACATTTTAAGATACAAGTATAAGTAACGATTTTACTGAGGGCTCTGGAAGCACAGGCAGCAAAAGTAAAAATAGCCTAACATTGAAACAAAGAATCTTACGCACAGTAGTTGAAAGGGCAATTTTTACATTGGGAAAGTACTTTTGCAAAATAATCTGACAACACACCAATATTCAGAATATATAAGAAAATTAAAACAGTATAGGTGTTGTAGATGAGTATTCCTGCATCCTACACTGAAATATCAGGGTTTGAGTTTCCAGAACATAGCTTCTTGCTAACACATACCCTGGGAGGCAGCACCTCAAGAAACAGATATAGCTACTCTCTTAATAAAATATGGAACAGGTTATTCTTAAGTATAGGCATGCCATTGTGTTGTAAAACACTAATACTTATTCTTAGTATTTATATTTTAGCAAGGAAGTTCATCTGGGTCTGCTATATGAGTTGAGGGAATCCAGCCTGCAATTGTATTTATTTATATGTTTTACAATGTATATGTACACTAGAACTGTCACCTTAATTTTTCTATTTTACTTATTCATTGCTTGGGGGGGGGGCTTTGTTGGGGAAGACACACACTTCAGATTCCTCTTAAAAATGTTTCAAGTGTGGAGATGGCTCTTATGGTACAGCAGCTTGTACCACGGCTTAGGATAGCCACATTCCATTTAGGAGTGCCTATCCTATTCCTGGATCCTCTGCTTCCAATCCAGCATTCTGAAAATGTGTCTGAGAGGCAACAGATGGTGATTGACTTGTATTTTTTCCTCCCCAGTAAGAGATCCTGCTGGATCCTGTTGGATGCTTCAGTTCACAGCCTCAGCCTGGCCTAACATTAGTTGTTGCAGCTATTTGGAGAGTGAGCCAGCACATGCAATATGTGCGCTGGCTGTTTCTCTCTGATATCACACACACAGGAATAAATAAGAGGAAAACAAAAAATTATGTGCTCATAAGATTGTTAGTTGTAAAGACATATATATATGTATATATATGTATAAATATTTTATATGTATAAAATATAGATATGAGGAAGAAGAGTTATTCTGGTAGTAAGAGATCAAGACTGGTTTCCTTATTTGCAAAAGATTTTAATTTTTCTAAGACTGATCAAGAGAAGAAATAGTAGTTGCAAAATAAAAGGCCATTGACTTAAACATTGAATTACATAAATATTGTAACAGGGCCCAGAGAGTAGCATAGTGGTTCAAGTCCTCACCTTGCACATGCTGGTCCCATATGGGTGTCAGTTCTAATCCTGGCAGCCCTGCTTCCCATCCAGCTCACTGCTTGTGGCCTGGGAAAACAGTGGAGGATGGTCCAAAGGCTTGGAACCAGCACCTGTGTGGGAGACCCAAAAGAGGCTCCAGGCTCCTGACTCAGTTCTTTCTGTTGCAGTCGCTTGGGGAGTGACCTATCAGATGGCAGAGACCTATCTCTCTGCCTCTCCTCCTCTCCAATTAAAAAAAAAAAATTAAAACCAAAGTAAGTTGCAATAATGCAAGTCAACATTATGAAGAGGCTTTTCCTGACCTAAGTAGTTTAAAAAAAAATAAAAATTAGACAAAGTTTGAATCCATAGCAATGTCCCTCCCCAATACAAAAAGCCCAGGAACAGATGGCTTCATTGATGGGTTCTAACAAACTTGAATTAATTTCAATACTGCTCAAACTACTCAAAACAATTGAAAGGGATGGCATCTTCCAAAACTCCCAAGAAGCCAGTACCACCTTAATCCCCAAACTAGAAAAAGTTACTACAAAGAAAAACAACCACAGACCAATATCCCTATTGATCATAGATGCAAAAATCTTCAAAAAAACACTGGCTAATTTCATCCAACCACACATTGGAAAGATCACACACTTGTTCAAAATAGGATTTATCCCTGATGTATAGGGAAGGTTCACATATGCAAATCAATAAATGTGATACATCACATGTACAATAACAAGCTGAAGACTAAAAATCAAATGATTATCAATAGATTCAGGGAAAGCATTTGATAAGATACAGAACCCTTAGCATTTTTCTCAATAGCTGCAAGTAATTTAAATGACTTGTAATTTAACCATGATGAGGAATCACTGTGATGGAGATTACAAAATATGTAAGAAATAAATCAAAACATGGAAAAGCTTCCATGTTCCTAGATTGATAGAATTTGTTAATGTCTATAATGCCAAAGGTAATTTACACATTGAATGCAATATTAATTCAAATACCTACAATATTCTTCCCAGATCTAGAAAAGAAATGATGCTAAAATTTGTATGAAAACAAAAGAGATCTAACATCTAAGGCAATCTCAAACAAGAGAAAGCTGGAGGAATCACTGTAACCAATTTCAAGTTACACTACAGGGCAGTTGTAATTGAAACAGTTCAATACTGGCACAAAGGTAGAATGCACGCTTGAGGATCGATTAGAATCCAGAGTGGAACAGGTTGCTTAACACAGTGGTTAATTTTTTTTTCACTCCAGCATATATTCTCTTCATTACAGTCATAGTATTTTCATAGACCACAGAAAGGGACAGACAACCTTTTCTACTCATTAATAATCATGATACTAAGCATCGGAATATAAAGTCACATCCCATTTCAAGGAGGAATTTGATGTCTGCATGACACACAACATTTACTTACAAAGGGAAAGTGAGTTCTGGTCAACATCTGTATAGACATTATGAATTGTATGAAATTTCATTGGAGTCATTCCAACATCCAAAGTGTCTCCATTTTTAATCTGCACTTGTTTTAATGTCATCAGGCAATCTTCTGCCTCCTCTCCCCCAAAATTGATGGCCATAGATTTGTACTATAACCCCAGGAGCCAATTTTGTTTTCACACCCACATATTCTTTCTCCACATCACTCTATAAATCTTTGTTTTTCTTGTTTATCTAGAGGTTTCTGACACCAGCCTTCAGTGACTCCTTAGATTTCTTCATACTTGGCAGATTTTGATAGTGGCTCTCCAAGGACAATGAAAGTATCTGGCAAAATTAACTTTCTTGATAGAAATCCTTAGGAATATAAAGCCAAATTTATGCAGCTCCCCAAAACAGTTAAGTGTCTGATATATATCACACTCGGTATGCATATTTTACAAATCTAACCTAGATGGATGAACAGTGTATATAATGTTGATGTTTCAGTGCATCTATATTTGTGTATCATTCATTTGAGGAAGAAAATTATTTTTCTAAGGTTAACAATTTGATTATCTACATTTAGAATGTTTGGATGACGTTCATTGTATATGTGAGCAGTAAATTCAAGTTTTAAATATTTTAATGCACTCAGTTTATAATTCATAATGCATTCACTCAGGCTTTTGAATATTAGATTACATCTCTAATACAGAATGATAAATTTGATTCTTTCTGTTTCCCTTTCAAATAGTAAGAGGAGTCCAGCTAAATATAGCGGTATTCTTAAGAGGATAATAAACAATTGGTAACAATTCTTTTTTTTAGAATTTGTTTAGAGGTTGTATAGTGAGAATTGCTATACTTAACCATTAATCAAACACTATCCCATCCCTCATCCTGACCATTCTTTGACAGTTGCAAAAGAAAGGAGGGATGGAAATATAGATCATATGACTTATCATATATCAAGCCCCAAAGCCACGATCCTGTGCCAAGATCAACATCACGTATTATTTGTGTATACTGAAGGTATGTTCTTTTATTAATAACCCTCTGCTTTATATCTGGGAAGAACACATTTTTTTCTTATATAATCACTGCATTTTAAAATCAGGTCATTTAACATTGATACAATATTATTTTTAATCCACAATTCACACTCAAATGGCAATTCCAAAAAATTCTTCATTTATTTTACTTTTAGCCTGTGTAGGATGCTCTGGGATAAATTTCAGCATTTCTTGTTTTTTAATTTAACTTAATATTATGATCAATGGGAATCTCATACCTCTTATGACCTCATACCTCTTAGAATACCCGCAGAAGTGTATAACATCCTTGGTTTGGTGACCCCCCCTTTTCAAATGCATTAATTATAGCCACTCATATTGCGAAGTATTCTACAAGATAACAAGCCTGAGAACTGACTTGACCAAAGATTCATAAAATAAGTGTACTGATATGAAAATATGTATTTATAAAAACACATTAATTTTATGTATCACAGGGGCTCTGGTAAGGTTTTGAAGCTCTAAAGTGGTAAAACATATGTGAATTTTATGAGATTGAACAAAAAAGACAATTATGTGAGGATTCCAAAAGAAGAAAAGATTATAACAAAGGTCTGTTTGTACAGAATTCACTTTGCTCTGTCACACCATTGAGGCATGTTTTTTTTTTTTTTCTGTAATGAGAAGGGCATCTTTAACATGGGAATTATTTTATTTTCCTTATTTCAGGCGACTCAGAATGCCCTCTTTGCATCTTTTAATCCAAAGCAATCCTATCAAAATAGTATTTTGGGGGTGGTGGTGGTGCATTTTGTTACATTTTACAAAAACGTGAATATTAGAATGTTCAAATATATTTGCTTTGGGTAAAAGCATACAACTTTGTAACCATATGAGTTTCCAATCAAACTATATTTAATACCCCAGAAATTCTCTCCTGCCACTTCCCTTCAGAAACTATGACTTTAAACTCAGATACAAGATTAGAATTTTATTGCTACTCATTTTAATGCCTATAGCTGGAACATATATAATACACAAGTCACTAGCTATAATTATGATAAATGATTGAACAATAAGAGGTATTCTATATACTACATTACTGAGTAATATGCCACCACAAAAGGTTTGGCTTCAGTAGTTTTAATTCCATTCCTTTATAGATAAGGCTACTGAAGCTGAGATAATGTCTGAGCTTATCTTAGTTTACAAAATGCTTTTTATTACTAATAAGGTTGAAAGGTACAGATCACCACACATAAGAAGAAAATCACCACACATGAAGATCATTTCTCATATTCTTTTTAGAAGATGTCTGGTTAAATTCTACCTTTGAAAAATGAAACAGCATAACTGGATAGAGGTTGAAAGTGACGACAGTGGAAGAAATTTCTACAAAGCTCCGTTCATTTTTTTTGCAAAACGTATCACTGAAGACAGAGAAAGTTCAAAACTTACATCAAAGCCCAGATCATCAATAATGAAATGTTCTGGGGTGCATTCGGTCAACTTATAACACAGAATGGATTTAACAAGAAAATGTGCTTTTATCTCAACCCACGATGAAAGTTGGATTTGCTTAATTTAATAAATACTTGATTTTGATTTTTGTCCGTTTTTTTTCCTATTTGAGAGACAGCAATACAGACAATCAGACACTGGAGTCAGAAGGCAGAGCCAGAAATGGGCCTCAGCATTGTGAACATTGTAAGCACCGGACTATACATCTTGCTGATTGTTTATTTAAACATTGCTAATAGAGTATGCTCGGAAAAGTAGTTGATAGTTATATTTCTGACACTAGAAATTCTGATGGGAGTGAAATGCAATCTGAATAGTAATGACTGATTAAAAAATTTTGAAGATGAAGAATTGGACTGAAGTTGGGGAAATGAATTTGCACTCCAACTGTAAAGCTATAAAATGACCAGCAAACATAAGAGAATGCAGTCAAGATATTCATCAGCAGCTGAAGTTTTCTTAATGATTCAAATATTTTTCTGTAAGTGAAATGTGATATCCATAGTGTGTATAATGCTAAATGTATCCAAGTAAAATCTGCATTCAAACTTTGGGAGTTTTGACCTCAGATTGTTGTATGAAACCCAAATAAGAAAGTAGAAATTACCTTTCATTTTCAACATCAGAAATAAATCTGATATCAGAGTTTGTGACTAAGATACTCACATGATTACTCCTCCCCTCAACAGAGGCAACAGTTTGAATAAATTTAGGCATCAAGAATTCTTCACAAGAATTAAGGAAACCAGGTAAGTGAGCACAGGCCTAGGTTTTTTATAATAGCAGAACTATTGAGCAAAGTAGGAAGGAAAGCATGTGTCTCTCCTCTATTTGCCCTAACTTAGCATTGAACAGATAACTCACTTTCTGCTGATGGTAGTTGGAAGAATGAATTCATTTGAGACCTTAGCCTTCCCATTAGGCCCAAACTTACACACTGAGATTTTAGATATTTCATAGTTCAGGCAGCAAGCACACTACCTCTCCACCATTACCCTCTGCACTTCCTGCAAATGGTAGAACAAGCCTACATCCACAGGAGAAGGGAAGGAAGGAGAACTTAATTGCACCTATGTGGAAAAGAGTCTATCGGTCCAAATGCCTGGGACCAATGTTATGTTGCAATAGGCTGAGCTTCCAACCTGAAATGACAGTATCCCATATGGGTACGGATTTAAGTCCTAGCTCTTTCTCATTTGATCTAGGTCCCTGCTAATGTGACTGGGAAAGCAATGTAAGATGACCCAAATCCTTCAGTACATGTACCCACATTGGACACCTGGATGGTGTTCAAACCTCCTGGTTTTCACCTGGCTCAGCATGGGCATTTGGTGAGTCAGTCACCTGTTGGAACTTGATCATTTCTCTCTATGACAGTCTTCCTTTATGAATTAGTGGATAGAAAATCTCTTTCTGCCTCTCTCTCAGTAATTTTGCCTGGTAAATGAATAACGGTACCTCTAAAATTCAAATGCCACTTCCCAGGTCAGTGCTTGCAGAAGAACTCTAGAGTTGCTCAGAATCATAGATCTTGACTCCAGAGGGATTGTTTTTTACCACACATGGGCCTGGCCTTCATCCCTCAGATTGCAAAGGACCTGCTAATTGTAAGACATGGCTGCAGCCTAGGCAAGTCAGCGGCTGCCATCATCACATCTATTGTAACCTTAGCCAGACAACCAGGAACCAAAGGACTCTGCATAGGCAGTTGGTGCTAGACTGCGGAAACACACAGAAAAGAAATGCTTGATCCCCTTTCCTGTGCCAAATACTGCAAGCAGATGTTTTCTGAAACATAAGCCAAAGCCTGGTTTCCCAGGAAGATGGTTATGTTAATGTATCACTGCCAACTTTGTGTGCACTTGGCCTAAACCTTAGCTCTTCACTTCCCAGATTTCATATGATTTGTAACTACCAACTGTGACACATAGGTGTTTATCAGCTTCTATCAGCAGAGGTGGCAAAGGGCTTGACTTTTATCACCTTTAAAACATCCTCAGGTAGACATCAAGGAATTACAGAACAGTGTCATTTCCATCAGTGACAGTCAATATTAGTAAAATGTAACATTATGTAGGTACTAATGGACCTTGTGACTAGGCCACTATAAGCAAACAGAACCTATGAAACTATTCAAGTTCAAGTTAAGTGTCCTGTGGCACAGTTGATTTGTTATATTATAGCCAGAATCACATATTACAGATCAACAAGACAGCAACTAAACAGAGAAACAATAGACCTCACAAAGACAATAGAACACATGGACTTAGTAGACATTTACAGAACCTTCCATCCCATGGACACAGAATACACATTTCTCAGTGGTACATGGCACCTTCTCCAGGATTGAACACATGATAGGGTACAAAACAAGTCTAAAAAATAAATTAGAATCATACTGGGCACTTTCTCAGACCACCAAGGATTGAAACCAGAAATCAACAAATCAAAATGCTCCAGGAAATTTGTAAACTCTTGGAGGTTGAAAAATATGCTGTTAAACTAACAATGGGTCAAAGAAAATTAGGATGAGATAAAAAAAATTATGAAAACCAATGAAAACTCAGAATCAGATATAATTATCTGTATAAAACCTGGGCTGCGATTCCATCTCAATAATGGGTCATACCAGTAGGGTTTTGATCCCAGTCTCATGCTGGTGCTGGTCTCCGTAGGCTATGGGCTTCTTGTACGATACGAAACTGTGTCGGTGGTAGACACAGGCCTGGACATCAAGGCCTACTCCTGTTCTAGAGAGAGGCTTGCAGGGAAGGACTATTCCTGTTTCATTGTGCTGAGTAATGTGTCAGCTGCAAATCAGATTATTCTGAGCTCAGGGTGTCACTCAAAGAATGGCAGCTTGCTGACAATCGAACTGTGGCAAACCTTGAATTAGGGCATCATCTGGCACTGAGGTAGCAGAAATGTCTGCAGGTTCAGGGGAAAGGAATAGACTGCTTAACATTTATGGTAAGGCAATGACAAAGTAATCCAGATCACAAAATTTTCAAATGATAGCTCATCTTCCAACACAAAGAAAAAGTTGCCAACAAGAACTCTCTAAAAACAATGACATCATTCAATGGACAAAATAGGGTACTGGAAACTAATCATCTCATTATGACCTGGTCAGATGTTTGGATGATTTAAACTAGAATTTTAAAAGAGCAATGAGAAACATCTTAATATTCTAATAGAAAATTTACATTAAGATACAAATTTAAAGAGTCTTCTAACTTAAAGCTGAAATTAACACCACAATAAAGACATCAATCGCAGAATCAAATGTAAGAAGAATTCAGCATAGTATAAAGCGGGCTCTGAAAAAAATCAGACAAAAATAAATCAAAGGGATATCTCCAAACAAAAACTTTGAAAATTTACCACCCCTAAATTTACCTTAAAATAAATGCTAAAGGGATTTCTTTAACATAAAAACAAACAAAAATATGGCACCAAGATAGAAGGTAATACCAAGTGATGGGAAACTCATTATTAAGAGAAGCTATATAAATTCAGATTAATAGCATAATAAACATGTTTCATAAATCACTCATCCTTAGCATTAAGGCTAAGCTCCAAAATAATTAAAATAGTAACTGCATCAATTTTAAGGGGGAGGAAGCAAAAGAAGATGTTAAATACAGCGTTGAAAATCCAAAGTGTAAGACAAGGTGGGATTAGAATTCCAAGTGTTAGCATATTTGTATTTATCATGGTTTTATGTCTTATTGTCTCCTAACTTTATAAAACATAGTTTATGGTAAAATGGGTCATGTTAACTAAAAAGCACAAATATATAATAAAATGTCCAAATATAAGCAATGGGTCAAAGCTCATGAGTAGAGAAAGCTGTTGAAACAAAGGAAGATTATTAGAGAAACAAAGAAAAGTCTTTAATAATAAAATTGGAAAATAAAAATTAAAATGATGGTGGCAATATGTTTCCATAAATAATTATCTTAAATCAAAATAGCTCATTAAAGTAAAAGTCACACAATGACCAAATGGATAAAAAGGGAACCTAACTATAGGTTGACTATAAAAATCTCATGTTATATTTTAAGATCAGGCAGAGACTGAAAAAATATGTCCTATGCAACTGGATCTCAACTTAAGCAAGAGTATCCACGTTTCATCAGATAAGATACATTTTAAATAATATTAAGACACATTCCTGATTAATACAGGGTTTTGTCTGTAAGGAGCAAGTTGCAATTCTATGTGCCACCAAATACTGAGCATACACATATCTTATCGATAGATGTAAAAAGACTGTCTCCAATAAATGTAGTGAATTTTTACATCCTTCTCATAGAAATGGTCAGATTTTTCCAAACTCAAACACCACATTATATTTTCATCTTGGGTGAACTGGCTCTAACATTGCTTTAAACAGCTGCAGACCATTTCTTTTCTCAACACAAACATGGGATATTCTCAACAATACACAATGTACTGAGTCACAAAATAATTACATTTCTCAAACAGAAATCATATCACATATCTTCTAGTGACTTCAGTATTTTAAATTAATAACTATAAAAAAGCTTTGGAAACTTAATTTTTTGGAAATATATAAAGATTACGCAGAATTATTTCTGAGAAACTCATGCATCAAAAATAGAGAAATAATTTCTCAAATGAAAATAAAAAACAAACCAAACCCTGTTAGATGTAGCCAAAGCAATAGTAAGAGAAAGTTTGGCACAATCAATGCTTACATTAAAATAAAAAGTAATATCTCCCTTACAATTGTATCATAAGGAATAGAACCACAGCAACAAGTGAAACCCTAAATTAGAAGAAGCCATTCCACTCCTGGAAGTTTGCACACCTGAAATTGAATCAGCATATGAAAGTAGTTTATTGAAGCCGAGGTCACAATACCTAAGACATTGAATCAGCCCAAATGTCCATCACGTGATGACCGACTGAATAAGGAAATGAAGACGCATATTCTATGGAATGCTACTAAGCCATAAGATGAATAAATTCAGGTCTTTTGCAACAGATTATATGCAGTTGAAAATGTATGACATAAAATTAAGTATGAAAAAGACAGATACCAAATATTTTATGTCATAATGCAGAATATCAAAAAAGCATAGGAATGAAATGGACATTTTGTGACTTGATTACTATTTTTAATCTTTGTTGAATATTATGGTTAACGGTACTTTCTGCCTGTGACTATGAAATGGAATGATATTGTGCTTCTCTGGAAAAAAAAGTATAATAAGAGGGAAGAAGCAAGATTAAGACAGGGACTTAAGTATCATTATCTTCTTAGGACTGTATCTATGAAATGTTTAAAATCTGTTGTCTAAGCTTTTTATCAATATAAAGCATAGTTTTAAAAAAGCCCAAAATAAATGTAATTGAGAATACAAATTTCAAGAAAGTAAATGAAAACTGATTCTTTTAAAAGATAAGTAAAATTGATAAATCCTTGGCTGTTTAAAAAGAATCAAGTATTTAAAATTGATCAATCCCATTCACAATAGCTATAAAATTATTTTTTAAATAACCCTGAGGTAAATGTATCATTTTTTTAGGGAATCTAATCTCTCCAATGAGAATTGTGAAACATTAAGAAACAGTAGATGAAACATACAAAAATGGTTTGGAAGAATTACAACAAAATGCACTACTAACATATGTAATGAGTTAAGGCAATCATAATCATAATACCAAAGTTGTTCCTCTGAGGTTGAGAAAAAATTATTCAAAAGTTCATATGCTAGATGGGTAGTAGAGAAACCAGGATACAAACCGGCACCCATATGGGATCCTGGTACATGCAGGGTGAGGACTTTAGCCACTAAGCTAACACAATGGGACCTAGAGCAATATTAAGCAATGAAAACAATCCAGAGACATTATAATTCCAGATTTCAATATTATAACTTAGTCATTAAAATCAGAATAGTCTTTATACTGGCACAAGAGTAGACATATGAAACAATGGAACAGAATTAAGAAACCCAGCAGTTAATCCATTTTCTACAACCAACTAGATTTTAACAAATGTTCTAAGAGGAGGGTGTCTTCAACAGTGAGTCACGAGAGTCCTCAAACAATATTGTTGGTAAACTACACCTCAACATTCCTAAGTGTGAAGCAAGGCCTTACCTTATACTCTGTAAAAATCAACTCTCAATGGATCAAGAATCTAATCTCAAGACCTGAAATCATCCAGTTAAGAGAGGAAAGGAAATTCGGCAAGATTTTGGCCAAGTCAAAAATGTTTTTGCTAACACACCAGAAGCACAAGCAATAACAGCAAAAATTGACAAATGCAATTATATAAGGCTAATAAGCATCTGTCCTGAAAAGGAAATGAGAAATTGAAGAGGTAGCTGATACAATGGGAGAGAATATTTGAAAATTCTGCATCTGATCAATGCACTTTGCACAATAATGTTACGTAATTGAACAGCTTTATACTCAATGGGAGAAAGCAAAAAAACCTTATGATTTGGAACGAGAAAAAGATTTCCACTTTCATCTCTTTCACTCAACACAGATGTCTTGGTCACAGCAATTAGAGCAGAGAAATAAAATGAATACAAATTTGAAAAGACAGCATCAACTTGTTTTCCCAGACACAATTTTATATATAGGAAACCTCAAAGACTAATAATGTCTAGAACCAAACTAAATCAACAAATTTATAGAATTTAAACTCAGAAACATTGTTCTGCAATCACAGATTATCTAAAAGAGAACTCAAGAAACCAATCCCTTATTGAAATATATAAGCATCAATTTAGCCAAAAAGGTCAGTGGTCACAACAAAAGCTTTAAAACATTAAGAAATTGAGAAAGATAAAATTGACACTCCATATACATACATTGAAAAAATCAACACAATCTAAATGTCCATAAAACAGCTTTAATACATTTCTATTCTAATACCATTTAAATTTTTTAACATCTAGGCAAAAGCATTACTAAAACATGCTCAATTTCAAAATACTCCAAAAAAAGCAAAGTACTCTTGGTAAAAAAAAAAAAAAATCAAGTGACTTTAAATATTACAAACCCACAGTAGTTGAAATACTATAGTATTAGCATAACAGAGCATTTATGAAACATCATGGAAACCCGAACATAAATTTCTTTATCTACAGCAATTTAGAATTAATCTTTGGCAAAATGCTAAGAGTACACATTGGGAAAGGAAAGACTTTTTAATGAATTGGAAAATTGAGTAACTACAAAAATGAAACAAAACCAAGTTTTCATTAGGCACCAAATTCAACTTGAAATGAATTAAAGACCTAAATATAAGACTTACTGAAATCATTAGAAGAGAAAATAACTTCAAAGTATCATTATAGCCTGTACATTTTTATAATACTTGAAAGAACAAAAAATGAAAAAACACTAAAATAATCTTATGAAAATAAAGTAGTGA
Source organism: Ochotona curzoniae (assembly GCF_017591425.1). Lineage (NCBI taxonomy): Eukaryota > Metazoa > Chordata > Mammalia > Lagomorpha > Ochotonidae > Ochotona > Ochotona curzoniae. Next base: position 18,435,423 of record NW_024464920.1, on the reverse strand, counting down.
AAAGACAAAAATAATGAAAAAAAGTATTTGCAAGTTGTATATTTGATAAAGGATACATAGAATATTCTAGACCTAGGAAATGCCATAGCAGAAATGCTCAGGTTTAAAGAAGCATTTCTTTTCTTCCGTTTTTTTCTTAGACTATTTTCATTGGGATGACACATCTCCAAGAGGAGAAACAGAAGGATTCTCCATCTGCCATTTCACTCTGCAAATGACAACGAAGGCTGGAGTTGAGGTGATCTACAGTCAAAAGCCAGGAGCTTCCTCCAGGTCTCCCAAGCAGGTGCAAGGTCCCAAGGCCATCCTACACTGCCCTTCTAGGCCACAGACAGAGAACTGAATGGGAAATGGAGAAGCCAGGGTGCAAATCAGCATCCGTATGGGATTCTTGTGTTTGCAGGTGAGGATTAGCCAATCAAGTTATTGCGGTTGCCCCAAAGAGGCACTTCTTAAAATGCAAACTCACAGTGCCTGACAGGTACTTGAAAATGTGCTCAACAATAATTTTCAGAGACACTTTATTCCAACTAGATTAGCTATAACTTGCCAGTAAAAATAAATGAATCTGTAAAGTCATATATACAGAGAGGAGAAGAGACAGAGAGGAAGTTCTTCTGTCTGCTAACTCACTCCCCAAGCTGCCACAATGGCTGGAGCTGTACCAGTCTGAACTCAGGAGCCTGGAACCTCCTCCTACTCTCCCACGTGGTTGCAGGGTCCCAAGGCCCTAGCCCATCCTCAACTGTTTTCCCAGGCCACATGCAGGGAGCTGGATGGGAAGTGGTGCCACCAGGATCAGAACCGGCACCCATATCGGATCCTGGCACCAGGCAAGGACTTTAGCCACTAGGCTACCATGCCGGGCCCAATTGGCTATAACTTTAAAAAAAAAATGAGAATTACTCAAAGGGATGTTTAGAAATGAGAACTACTGTATAGTTTGTTGGGAATACAAATTCATTGTGGAAGTACTGTGAATAATATAAATACTATGGTATTCAAATAACCCACAGCTAGGAACAGCTTCAAAAGAAAGGAGATAAGTCTACCAAAGAGATAAACAGTGCTCTCCATTTTGCTGCACTATTTAAAATATCCAAACACAAACAGTCCAAGTGTCTTTCCACTGATGAACAGATAGAGAAAATGTATTACACACATACTTTAGGATACTGGGCTGTGTTTAAAAAAAAAATGAAACCTTGCCTTTTAGTTAGTATAAATGTGGAGATTATTATGTTAAATGAAGATAATCAAGATGAGGAAGGTAAGAATTGCAGTATGTCTTGAATGTAGTGATACTCATGGGCGATCTCACAGAAGTTGAGTGTTGTTATGGTGGGGAGAGTCCGGGGAGAGGAGGCGTGAGCAGCCCCTGCCTAGTCGCAGCACTGAAGGAGTAAGAAATCCTGGTCTATCTTGCAAAGGAGAGTGCCGTTACATAACAGTCACATACCATATCATTCTCTTTAAAAGTTTGTAGAGAAAGGTATTTTAACTCTGATTGGACCTGATGGGGTTTATATATGCAGAAGCAAAACATGATTTTTTATAGAAGTGCAATTTTCATGTTTCAGCTAAAAGACAAAATCTAATAGCTACGTATTTTTGTTATTAAATCAAATTTGCATAAAGTACAATCTATTAAAGAAATGTATCCAGATGTAACACATTTATTTTCCTACTTGTAGCAAAATAAGTTATAGTCTCTGAAGGATGCAGAAATAAATTTTCTAAGAAATATGAAACATTAAATTAAAACCACAGCGACACAGAGTGTGCTTCCTTCTGCCAATTCACCTTTTAAACAGCTTCAAAGGCCAAGGCTAAGCTGGGTTGAAGTCCGAAGCCAGGTGCTTCTTCGGAGTGTTTGGAAGGGGGCAAAGAGTTGAGCCTACTTCTTAATTTTTCAGGAAATTAAAATAAGACTACATCGAGAGTGGAGCAACCAGGATATTATCATGGAGCTGATCACGAAAGGAACAGTCAGAATTAGATCTGGGAGGGGTGTCTCAGTTGGTGGTTTTTCCTGATAGGCCACAAGGTCAGCATTTGTGCTACTTCTGCAAACCCCAATCTTGTGGAACAAATGCCATGACATTGTATGCTAAGCCTCCCCCTGTGGCACCCAGCATCCCATTAGGAGTCTCTTGGGGTTCTGGTTGCTTCACGTCAAATCCTGGGAAACCAGCAGTAAATGGCTGAAGTCCTTGTGCACCTCTACTCACATGGGAGACCCAGGGCAAGCTCCTAGCTCCTGGCTTCAGATCAGCCCAGGTCCAGCTGTAAAGTCATTTGGAGAATAAACCAGCAAACAAAAGAGCTCTCTGTCTTCTGTCTCTGTAACTCTGCCTTTCAAATAAAGGTACAATAAGTGTAAGAAAAATAAACAGCATTCCTGCTTTGTTATTTTTATTGATATTTTGTAAATAACCTTGTCATTTATTTTAGAAAATATTCTGTCTGAATTATGTTTAAGATGATTAGTAAAGGGATGCAGCATTTAAAAACAATCTGTTTCATTTCTAAGATTGTATTATTGTATTATTTTGTAAGGAATAATGTTATTGATATTTCAAAACTTACCAATTCAGACTATACATATATTTGTATATTTTAATTATAGAAATTATTTTTGTACAGAAATTTCAGATGCAACATCAGTGTAAGTTTATATCTATTGAAAATGGATAGAAACTTTGGTTATTGTGGCCCATTGACAAAACACATTAAACTTTACATGTAAATATGCTATTCTGTTTCTAAAATTTTATGAGGTTTTAGTACTCAGTAGAGCAACAAAAGTCTTTGTGCATTTTCTAATGTCTCTTTTTACTTTCTTAAAGAACAGGAGTTAGCAAAAGGATCCTGTTTGACCCTACCTAGTAGTATTCTTATTAGCCATGGTTTAGAATACACTTCATTAGATTATGAGATGTGCTCTAAAGTATTTATAGATGTCAGTTTTTTATATAATTCTTACACTACAAGAAACAATATATTTTTGCAAAGCAGATGTTTTTACATATTTTGACTTTTTATAATACCAATAATTTAGTTAATCTTGAGTTTTGAAAAGCTTGTGTTATAAAATTGAATCCTAAAACTTTAAGAAATTATTTGTATGTGAGTTGTAAGAAACAACATTAAAGGATTATTATAGAGAAATAGTTAAAATGATTATATCAAAAGTTGGGAAATAGAACTTCTTAAACATACCACCTTTTCCCCATTTTCTAATTTTTATTCTTAAAAGCCAAGTTGAAGTAGAAGACAGAACAGAAATACACTCGCCCTTAGCACTGCAAGTCAGCAGATCAGATAAATCTGCATGTTAAGTTCTCAGGGTTCACTTTGAGGTAGGACAACATTATTAGTTTCCTGTGGCTACTGTAATAAATTACAAAGAAAGTGTTGTTTAAAACAATATAAATTTATTTCCTCATAATTCTAGAGGTCAGAAGTCAGAAATCAAGATTTTGACAGAGTGATGTTTCCCCAGAGGCTGGCCTGGTTCAGCTTCTGGTGCCTGCCAACATTTCTGGAGTCAATCTGTTCAACTCTAAATTCTGCAGGTGCTTTATTATTCTCCAACATTATCAAGGATACTGTCATTTTAAGATCCTTAACTGTTTCTATAAATTTACTTTCCCCCACAAAAATAAAGTCATTGGATTCCTGGGAATAATGTGTGACATGCTGGAGGTTCATATCAGCCTAACACATGTCAAGTAAGCTTTTAACATGGGAAATGATTCATGAAGTGTGAATACACATACACATACATAGTAGTAAAGCCTGGATAGAAATAAGACAACAGACCAGCAGAGAAAACTGTAAAGCATTTAACTTAAAAAGATACGCCGTTTGGCTAAATTGAAGAAAAGACTGAGGGCTCAGAAAAATGGCTCAGTGGCTAAATCCTTGCCCTGAAAGTACCATGATCCCATAGGGACACCTGCTCGAGTCCTAACTGCTCCACTTCCCATCCAGCTCCCTGCTATGACCTGGGAAAAAGTGGAGGAAATCCCAAGTCTTTGGGGTCCTGAGCCACACAATGTAGGAGACCTAGAAGAAATTCCTGGCTCCTGGCTTTAGACTGGGTAGCTCTGGCCATTGCTATCATTGAGGAGTAAACCAGGGGATGGAAGATCTTTTTCTGCTTCTCTTTTCAAATTTGCCTTTCCAATAAAAATAAGTAAATTTTCAAAAAGAAAGAGAAGCCTAGATAAGACAGCTATTTGTAAATGAGAAATAAGCATAAGAGATTCAGTATTACATCTATCTTCCTCTATATTAAATAAAGGGGAGGAAATTAATAAAGGTTGCTGGAGTGTTGGTAGACACAACAGAATTTCTTCCAGAAGAAATTTTGGAAATACTAACACTGCAAATCTTGAAACTATTGGAAATCAGACAATTTTTAATTAATAAAATATTTAGAGAACAGTTAAAATATCAAAATAAGAGAAAATCATGGAAGATGTATTCATTAATGAAATTATATATCAAAATATAGACGTATACATTATAAATTTGGACAGCTTTGTTAATACAATTCAAAGAGGAAATATTACAAGGAAATTGAAAATACAGAAAGTGTTAGCTAGCCTGCTCTGAGCACCTTGGTCCACTGAACTCACAGGAAGTAGACAGGATTAATGTTCCTCTCTCCCTCCAGGTGGCAGCTGGCAAACCACCCTGGTAGACTAAGCCCTCTGATGGCCCACAGAAGCACATATACAGTCCCTTTAAAACTAGCAGACACTCAAACCCCACTCTCAGGAAGGTGTATCACAAAGGTTGGGGCTCACTGAACTACTACTGCTACTCTGCAGCCTTTGAAAACTATTGGGCTCCCAGCTTCAGGGACCACAGGCACTGTACCAGTTGCTCTTCGCCTACACAGACTCAACGGTATCATGTATCAGTACACACTCTGCTCAGAGCTGCTGCTGAATACCCTTCAGCTAACAGTGTTGGCCTCTAGGCAGCTGGTGTGACTTCACAAACCCTATACCAGGTCACTGGATCAGACATAGGTGTTTATTACACTGAAATCACTGATTACACATGAGGAAGTTTCAAAAACATTGCATTATTGAACCAAAACAAAGACATGACATCTAACCAGTGTCTTATTGAATTTTTCAAAGAGTTATTTAACTATAAAAGCACTGCAGAAGCAACTGATTCATGAGATGCACAAATATCAAGGTAAAAACGTAAGTAAAATGAAAGAACGTAAGTAAAATGAAAGAAAGCTAATATGATACAAAAAAGGAACACAACAGCTATCAACAGATTTCAAAGACAATGATTGCCTTTAAGTTAAAAATAATTATTTTAAGAAAACAGGAACTATAAGGAATAAATGATCTAATTTAACAGTTATGAAAATTGGTGACTTGAAAATCATACTTAGCAAAGACAGAGATCATCAATAAACATGCAGAAATCTTGGAGTTGAACAACTGAATACAGTAAATAATATATAATTAGAAACCTCAACAATACTCAGAGCAAATTTTAAACAGTTTCTGAGCTTGATGACAGATCTCTTGAAATAGGCCAAACAGAAAAGTCAGACGCATAAGACTTGTGGGATATGCTTAACAGATATTGTAGAGGGATGAGAAAAACACACAAAAAAATCCAGCTAATAAAATAATCACTGGAGAATTTATTTTAAGGAAGAAATTGGCACCCAAGTCCCAAAGCTGATTTGAGCAAAAGAGAGTTACTAGAGAATATCACAAACTGTCAAAATCCCAAAACAAAGAATTTTAGGACGAGTAAGAGAGTAACAGCAGTTTTCTAATCAGAACCCATATAAATCATGGAGACAATGAATAAGTCTTGAAAAATATTGACATATAATATATATATATATACACACATAAACATCTCAAAAATTAAGAAATAAAACCTTTTCCAGCAAAACCTGAGAAAATAACCACCAGAGTGAGCTTAAAAGAAATGCTTAATGGCACCCCACAATAGAATAAAATGGAAAATTGCTACCATAATGAAAAAACTGGAAAGTACAAAAAGTGTACTTGTAGAATAGATGCAAATATGAAAGAAAACACCAATACGCCAATACAGAGATTCTCAGAAAATCAGAGTTGAACCACTAAAGAGGAAAGGACCAAAAGCTATACAGAACAAGTTTGAAAGAACTTCACATAGTGGAAGAACTGCTTCTTTATTTAGCAGTGACCTTTAACATAAACAGACTAAATCTCCAATTGAAAGATTTAGTGGTTGAGTATCCAAACAAAAAAAATCAATAAAAGCACCACTGAACTATATGCTGCCCATTAGAAGGCACTGTAAGTGACAAAGACGTAAAGTGGAGGTTTGGAGAAAGATCCTCCATATCAGCAAAAACAAAACCCAAGCAAGCAGTAGCAGCTACATTTATAGCAGACAAAATGTACTTTTACTCAGAAACAGTATAGCGATGGAACTGAAATTTTACAGAATAAAAATCTAACAGGAAATAAAATTATAAATATATATGCATTTAATTTAATAAAACATAGGATCACCAATTACATAAAAGCAAATGTCTCTTAAAAAAGAATCAAACGTAATAGCTAACAACTTTAACACTCCACTTCTGTCATTAGACAGATCTTCCAGACCAAAACAAAGAAACTTCAGAGCTACGTTTATTTGATTTGTAATGTAAGTTAAGACATTTTCAAAATATTTCATCCAATTTAAGCAGAACACACATTCACCTCATCAGTATATAAAACATTCTCTTGGCAGAGTTCCTAAGTTAGGAGAAAAGATATCTCAATTACTTTTCATGGGTAAAAATAAGGCATTTTTTTCTGACTGCATTGGAATAAAACTGGAATCAACAGTGAGAATTCTAGAAACTGCATTTACATGAAATTTAAGCAGTATGCACTTGAGTAAGCAAATGAACATTAATAAAAGGAAAAATTAAAACTTGGAACAAATGAAAATGGAAACACAACATGTAAGCACTTACAGGATACATCAAAAACAGTACTGAGAAGAAAAATTTTACCAGTAACTCCCTAAATTTAGAAAATAAGTATTTAAAATAATCTAATTATATACCCCAAAGAACTAGAAAAGCAAGAGCAATCCAAATATAAACTAGAAGAAAAAGATCAATGAAAAAGCAAATGAAATTGTGACTGGAAACAAAAAAGTACAAAATCAGTGAAATGAATGGATCATGTGGAAAGCAAAAATCAACATTTAGCTTGACAAACAAAGATCCATAGAAATGCAAATGCAGAGAGAGGACCAGTGGAGAGAGAGAAGAAAAGGTGGGGGAGGTAGAGGTGTAGAGAATGAGGGAGGTGGAAAGAGAAGAGGGGAAAGGAAGGATGAGCAAGTGTAAGAAAAACCATCCTCAAAATCACAGATGTGTAAAGGAAACATTAACATTGATATCACAAACTTACATAAGGCCCTTAAGGACTAATGTGAAAAATATACACCAACAAATGGGAACACCTAGCAGAGGATAATAAATACCTTAAAATCTCAATCAGATCAGTACTGGAAACTAATCAGGAAAAAAGTCTCAGAACAAAGATAAGCCCAGGACCTGCTGGCTTTCCTTCTAAATTTTCCCCAAGTTTATCCCCGCCACTACCAGGAGCAGGGACACATATAGGCAACTCCTACCCACTGGTTCACTCCCCAAATGCCAACAATGACCCAGCAGCCAAGAACAATCCTTGCCTGCTATGTGGGTAGCAGGCACTCAAGTTCTAGAGCCTTCATTTGCCTCCAGGATCTCCACTGAAGGAAGGAAGTGAAGTGAAGCTGCAGCTAGGAGCAAGAGGCAGGCATTGTACCTGTAGGCATTCACTGGGGAATATGGCACGTTATCTAGTATCGTGACCACTTGTTTAAATGTGCATTTCAAAAGCTTTTAACTATTCATTTTTCTCATAGTATGTCAAAATACTAAACGGTAGAGAACTTTTCCAAACTTATTCTATAAAGTCTGTAATTACCTTGATCATGAAACTACAACCTGGTGCCTCTGATTAACATGTTTTAGCAAATTGAACCCCAATGGTACATTAAAAATTTGAGACAACATGAACAAGTGAGACTATTTTAGGGATTCAGCAATGATTCCACATATGTAAATGAATGGACATAATAAATAGCATTAAACAAAGAGTAAAATCCCCATGAGAACGTCAGCAGACACACACAAAAAAATGTAAGAAGCAACATCTGTTATGACTAAAATCCCTATCTAAATCAGGTACAAAAAGCAACGAATCTCATAGTAGTATTCACTGTATAAAGCATGAACTACAGCAGCGTACCGAATGAGAAAGCATTGTAATAATACAGTGATAGGATACTGACTCACCACAGATGTTCAACAAAATATCCATTGTCTAGAGCAATAAAGTAGAAGAGAAATTAAAAGCATGCAAATATGAAAGGGTAATGTCAAAGTATTCTTTCTCAGTTGCCATGATTTTAAAAGTTGAAAAATCAAAACCCCAATTCAAAAGTTGTTTAAACCCTGAATGGGTCCCATGAAGCTTCAGGAGACAAAAAAAAAAAAAAAAAATCAGCACAGCTAAACCAGCAGTATTTTCTCTACACCAGTAATAAAATTGCCAATAAGTGGAAAAAAAAAAACTCATGCACAATAGATACACCAAAACAAAAATCTTGCAATAAATGTAATCAAGAAAATGGATGCTATTTTATGATAAACCTAGAACACTGATTGAAAATTGAAACTTACTGAAATGGATATCCCATGTTCATAAATTGGAATGATAATGTTCACATGCCCACACTGCTCAAAGAGATTTGTAGAGCCCATGCACAATCTCCCACCATAATGCCAATGGCATTCTTCACAAAACCAGAAAAAACAACTTCTAAAACTTGTCTGAACAAAGCAACCCCAAAAGCCAATGCAATTCTGGGTAAAAAAAAGAAAAAGCAAAACAGAAGGAATGACAATACCTGATCTCAAAACAAAGCACAAATCTATTATACAACAGAATGAGGCTGCCATAAAATCAATGTGCAGTCAACACAGTGATTTAGCAATGAATCCACTTATACATGAAATCAATTTGACAAAAATTAGTTAAAAAAAAAACTGTCTCTGCAAAATTAATGCTACATACATATGTAGCATTTAGAATCTTAACCCTATCTTCACTAACTGCTTTGAAATATTTAATTTAAAAGACGGAGTTGAGAGACTGAGTAACCGAGCTTCCATTTGTTGGCTCATAGCCTCTAATGGCTGCAAAGTCAGGGCTGGGCCAACCCAAAGAAGGGGCTTCTGGACACCCTCTGTTGCCCTCCTAGGCACATTAGCCAAGAAGTGGATCAGTACTGGGACAGCTGAATTCAAATCAATGCATGCACGTACCGATGTCAGTGCTGCAGACAGTGGCTTAAATATGGCATAGCACAAGCCTCAATACCTCACTCTTTAAAAATTGTTATACTCAAAACAGTTCTAAGACATAAATGTGACAGCTGAAACTATGAAATGAATGGAAGAAAACAGAGGTGAAAACTGTAAACTATCACTATAAGCTGGAGTTTTTTAATATAAAATAGGAAAAACAGACAAATGAATGGATGAATGGGATTATATATCAATATTATACCAAGATAACAAGTTTCTAAATTGCAAGGAAAGGCACAAAACAAAATGGTAGAAAATGCACAGCTAGTTTCTGACAAGGAATTAGATATAATGATAAAAGGATCTCAAAAACTGCACAATTTAAAATGAGAAAAGCCAATTTTAAAATGAGCAAACACGTGTATAGACATTTCTCAACTCACAGCCAACATCACTAGCAGGAAAATATAAATCCAAACCACAATGCAATAGCACTTCATATCATTTAGAGTTAATATGATCCAAAAAGACAAAGAAATGTAATAGGCATGTGGAGAAGAAAGTGTTTTTGTGTGTGTGTGTGTGTTACTTTCATTCCACTTGCAAAACAGAACAAAAAGAGATCTTCGATTTGTTTATTCACTCCACTAATGTCCACTCTAGCTGGACCTCGGCCTGGCCAAATCTAAGCCCCTGGAATACAATCAAACTCTCCAATGTGGTGACAGGGACCAAAGCACTTAAAGCACACACTGACTTTTAGAGTGCGTATCATAAAATGCTAGGACATATGGATGTCCATCAGATGAATGAACAAAGGTAACATGCTTCATATACAAAATAGGAAAATATTCAGCAACAAAAATGAATGAAATTCTATCATTTGCACAGAATGGATGAAACCTGAAGACACCATGTTAAATGTAAGTAGACACAGGGAAAGACAAACACCAACTGTTCTCCAAATTACATGAAAGGTGAAAGTTTAACTCAACATAGTATGGTAATTACAAGAGGTTGGGATGTGAGGATTGGAAAAAGCAATAGAGAAAGTTGGGTGTGTTTCATGAATTGACATAAATGGGTAAGATTTTAATAATAGAAGCTAGATGTATTTATTAACTGTAACAAATATACTGATATAAGTTGTTAACATGAGAAAGTCGGTATTGTGTATACAGAAACTTTTTCCTAGTACACAATTTAAACAAATGTTCTGAAATACGAACTTTAAAAAGCCAATATTCAAAATTACTAATATCTATTAGCATTTTGTTTTTCATTCTGAACCAGTTTTCCTGTAACACATAGAATATCTAGATAGCAAACATAGATGATTATATATGTTATCACAAGAGATTGACTGAGGAAGCAAACTTAAGTCCATGCTCTGGTAAGCTGATTAAATAGACGTATGAGAATAAACATCATTATAATTTTTTCAGAAAATTTATATGATCACGCAATTGGCCATTTCTATTGATTAGTTTATCTTCATTATATTGGAAAGATCGAGAGAAAGAGGGGGTGCAGAGAAAATGGATCTTCTACCTACTGATTCATTTCCTAAAGACAAAGCAAATGCCCAGCGAGCTCTGGGTAAACCACAAGCCCGGAACTCCATCCAGGACACCCATCCCTTGTCCTTGCGCCATCATCTGCTGGCTCTTTTAGCGCACACTAGTAGGAAGTTTGATATCAAACTGGAGATCAGATGAAACTGGAACAGTGGCTTGCTATTTAGATGTACTTTTGGAAAGTTGCTTGCTTCAAACCCACCAATAGAAACCTGCTAAGTCATGACTGTATAATTAATAGCCTAAAATGTATAAGAACCAGGGGCTGGCTTGCTCTGGCTCTCTCTCCTTCTCTTTTGTCCTCCCTGCTGATCTTGCAGCAGCCTTGGCTGTGGCTGCCCCTCCCCCTCTCAGCCCTGCTGGACTGGGGGAGGTGGCTGGGAGACCTAGGTTAACCTGAATAAACCACCTTTATGCCTTAAAAAAAAAAAGACGACATTTTAAACTAAATCAAAAGTGGATAATAAACAGTTTTGAAACAAGTGGATAATTCCTGTGGGATGGAGTAAGGGAACATCTTCAGTTTTTACTACCTTTTTCAGAAATATTCTGTTAGAGCAAATTATTTAAGGTAAAAATATTGAAGAGTGAGAGGCATAGATTTATCAATAATTAAATATTAAAATCATAACATTCAAAAAAGCCAAATTTTATGTGTGCTAATTCAAAACAAATGTATATACTATGAAAAGACTAAGGATAAACTAGGAAAAAAATATTGTTTTGCTTTTGAAAAGCAGGCCAATTTTTCTTAATATGTAACTACTTTTAAACAACTAAAATTGGTGAGGAGTTCAAAAATTTTAACTCATATGGTTGCTTAAAGAAATAAAAACTACAATGTTTAGGAAAGGCTAAAATGACCCTCATATTAATCCCCAGTAAATGCAAATCAAATTTCTCTACAGTTTTCCATTATTCTTGCCTGTTAAAAACGTGTCAGTTTGTTCAGCTATTCAACAAAATTTTGCAGAGCATAACATTGTGAATAGGATTTTAAAAACACTACTTTAGGAAGTTTGTGGAAGATAGATTTGAAGAACAAATTTGTTTTAAAATTCTGAAATCCATGCATGTGTGTGTACACTAATCAAAAAGTTTACAGCAAATATAAACCTGCATGGAGTTCAAATATCTTCGCCCAATAAACTTACCTTCCAGCTTCCTGCAAGTACTTTTAGTCTTGCATAAAATCAATTTAGGTTTAGTAAGTGGAATAATGAACCAAACACATTTATGCCTTAATCCATGGAATCTGTGCAAATGCTACTTTTCATGAAAAGGGACTTTGAGATTGTGCTATTTTAAGGAGCTTGAGACACATATTATCCCAAGTTATCTTGGTAGACACAAGGTAATCCGTGTTACTATGTGAAACCAGATAATCAGAGCAAGATAATGAGCCCAGTACACAGTGATGAGATCAAGAGATGAAGGAGCCATGAGCCAAGGAATGCAGGTCAAACTGGAGGCCAAGGAAAAAATATCTGAAGCTAAATTCTGTGGCACGTAGCATGGCATAGCAGGTGAAGCTGTTGCCTAGAACACCAGTATCCTATAATAGCATGAGTTCATACCCTAGTAGTTCCATTTCCAATCCAACTCACTGCTAGTGGACTAGGAAAAGAAAATAACAGCCGGAGTACTTGGGATGCTTGGGACCCTGCTGCCCACATAAGTGACCTGGATGAAGCAGGGACGACTTAAGTGATTAAGTTCCTGCCACAGAAGTGGGGAGACCCGGATTACATTCCTCTCTCCATCCCTTGGCCATTGCGGACATCTGGAGAATAAACAATCAATGGGAGGTGTGTTTCTGTCTTTCTTCCCTTTCTAAACTTTTGTTTTAATTTAAGTAGTCTTTCTGGATTCATGATCTCCAAAATTATAGAAAATCTTGTACTTAAGCCTGTAAATTTGTGGGAAAGTGCTAAGAAATTGACCATGGATTTCTAAAAAAAAAATTTATCATGTATTTCTATTAAGTAGAATGATTTATCCATTTTGAGTAAAATATTAATTTCCTTAATCAACTTTGCAAAACTGAAAACTATACATGAGTTCATTTCAATTTTACTTAACGAAAAATCAACATGTCTCAGAAGCTGTAACTATATAGATGTGCTACCACTTAACTATGAAACTATCAGACAAATTCCCCAAATATAAAACAGAAAGTCCTTTAAATTGGAGGCTTAAACAATGAAGTGAAACAGTATACCATATCATTTTCAATATATTCATATATCCATACAATTTTTTATAAGGGAACCTAAAAAGAGTGTCTATCCAACAACCTCATTAATCACGGGAACATCACGTGTAATCTTCATTAGGAACTTTTTAAAATGCTTTATCATCTTAGATAAAACATTTCTTCATCTTCCAAGGCAATTAATTAAAGAAGACAATAATCTTTAAGACAATAAAACTTCCACCACATAGTTGAAGCAATATGGCTGACATTAAAATAAATGTGTATCATCCTGAGAACATTTTTATGATCATACCATGCAATAGCAATTGACTAATTAAATCACCTAGATTGATTGCTTTCATTAATGTTAACCGTTTCTCATTCATTATAATGTGTTTAATATTTAAAGCTTGTATTAAGATAGGTTGCTATTATGAAGTTTCGTGATATTTTCAGATTAATGCTTTTTTCCCCTCATTCACTTAAACTCAAGTCTCCTTTAAAATAGCACCATTTTCTACATCTTTTTAAAATTCATTTGACTGCTTAAATTCCTTTCTTGTATTGTCTCCTTTTAAAGACCCTTGCTCATGCATATACAATGAATCTCAAAATCATATTCTTTGAATGTACCAATTTGTGCGGTATATTTGTTATAGGGCTTTATATTGTATTTTATCTAGAAAACTTTTCTATGGAGCATTTGTTAATATTTGTCCATAAATTATAAAGTTGACACATTTTTTCTTGGCTTTATAATCCTAGTAAGAGTTATTGTAATTGGATGCTTGGAAGCCCTTTGGGGATGGAAATACATCACCCTTGTTCTTTCTTCTTGAGGTTTATAACCTCTTAAAATCGCAGTAGTCTTTATAGCTATTTTACAGTATATTGTAACGTTTTTAAATTGTCATCTTGTTTTGATACTGATGGTTAAATTATGTAAGAGTCCTAAAAGCTTATAATGCTTATTCAAATTATATCCAAATAAATGGCAATAGACTTTTGATATATATGCAAATGCATTCAAATTCACCCATCTCATTTATCCAGTTATGTATACCATATTCTTCCAGTTGGTTGCCGATGATGGCATTGTGACACAGTGGGTAAAACTACTGCCTAAGACACAAGCATCCCCTATTTGTGCCCCGGGTGTTCTACTTCAGATTCAGATCCCTTCCAAAGCATCTGAGAAAGCTTCAAGGGTAGCCCAAGAATCTGACTTCTAACCACCCATGGGAAACACCCAGATGAAGTTCCTGGATTCTGCCTGGCACAGCTCTGGCTGCTGCAGCCAATTAGACAGTAAAGCAGATCTCTTTCTCTACCATTTCCTCTTTCAACTAAATATTATTTAAAATAAAATTGTTTGCCAAAATCAAATTTTTGAAAGATGATATTGGATGTATACTATACACCTAGAGTCTTAGAAGAATATCCTTAGGAATTAGAGAATTAGATCCATATTGTGATATAGTGACTGCAGATTGTCTATTTGAAATATATGCCAGTAATGGTTATACATAAAAATCTCTTTGTGAGATTCTAAATATTTAATTTTCATTTAATTATTTTTAATTCATGTATTTTATCTTTTCCTGGCCAAATAAAGCATGCTGCTTGTTGTTAGTACTTTCATCCTTAGGGTGGTATACAATCTCTATGGGATAAGGAAGAATAATGATGGCATAATGAAATCTTAGCTAAGATATATTAACAGATCAAGGAAAATCTATTTTCTGGAGATTTGCTCTAGAAAAAGTTTCTCCCTCATAATATATAATAGAGATTATAATCTCCCTAATTCTCAGGTTTTACCTCAAACTTGTCAGGACAGAAAGAGAGTAACTTGCAGACCTATGAGAATTGAAGCACAAAAGTCACATCTGGTCTTCAGAGGGTAATGTGCAGTGTACCAATGGAAAACTGTCACACATATATGATTCCATCTGTTATAGCAGAACTAATGGAGGAAATAACAGAGCTAATTGGAAGTGAATGGCACATAAATGGGTTCTTTCTCTGAAGGGGATGGGGTGAGTGATGTCACACATACTGACTATTTCGTATGCTTGAACACGTTGGCTACTGGCCGTTGGACACACACACCCCAAGTTCAGACTCCATGGGGTAGGGTTAGGGTCTTTCCACTGTGGCAGGTGCATGTTAATTGCCCTGCTAAGAAAGGAGTGGCTGCTACTCATGTGAACTTTCAAAACACATGTTCATGTGTCTACATTGCTTTATCCAGTGATCAACTGTGTTATGTTTTCTCTATGACCCTAATATTACTGTAGGTAGGAATGTTTCAACTTTTGCTCTCAGTGTTTAACACAGCAATGATTTTTGTTGTCCTATTGAAATCCTCCAATGGCACTGATCATCAGAACTCAAGATTCTATTTGTTTATCACCATCAAAACTGCTATTCCTTTTTGCTAGGTGTACTGCAAGCAAGACATTTTAATTACTCAACCTTACCTGACAGGATAGCTTATTTTCTTAAAAAAGAGAAGATGCCGGCCCGGTGCGGTGACGCAAGTGGTTAAGGTCCTCGCCTTGTACGCCCGGATCCCATATGGGCACTGGCTCTATCCCGGCAGCCCTGCTTCCCTTCCAGCTCCCTGCCTGTGGCCTGGGAAAGCAGTCTACCACAGCCCAAAGCTTTGGGACCCTGCACCCGCGTGGGAGACCCGGAAGAGGCTCCTGGCTTCGGATTGGCATAGCATCGGCCGTTGTGCTGGCTTGAGCAGTGAATCATCGGCCGGAAGATCTTCCTCTGTCTCTCCTCTCTGTATATCCGCCTTTCCAATAAAAAAAATAATAAAAAGAAATCTTTAAAAAAAAAGGGAGAAGATACGAAATTTGAGGTTGGTTAACAGAAGCTCCTATATGTCTTAACACAGAAAATATGAGTTTCTAGAAAGAAAACAGTTTGAAACAGTACTCTGAGAAACCTATTTTAGTGGTAGGAAACAAAATATCAGCTAAACTATCCAGTTCTGCAACAGGAATATTTCAACTACACTATGATCAGAATTATAAGGCTCAACAAAGTTTGCAAAAACTGAAAAGGTTATTGGGTTCACCAAAAGAAATTGCCCCAGGGGCCATCTGGCACTGAGCAGTGATATGTGATATTGGTTTATTATTGGCTCTGGTTTCTGACATACATGTACTCACATATGTTAACAACTCACAAACTTGGCAAGTGACAGGTGAGATGGCACAGTAGGATAAATCATCAGCTGGAACACCTTAATCTCATCAGAATGCCAGTACAAGACTTGACTGCTCTGCTTACTTTCCCCCTTCCTTCTAGTACATCCTGGGACGCAGCAGATGATGCCTCTCATTCTTGAGCCCCTGTCATACATGACGGAGACTTAGGAGTCTGTAATTCATCCAGATTATCCCAGGCCTTAGCTTGTGACTATTGTAGGCATTTAGGAAGTAAACTAGCAGACGTAAATGATTTGTGTGTGTGTGTGTGTGTGTGTGTGTGTGTGTGTGTGTGTGTGTGTGTGTGTGTGTCTCAAAAAACTAGAGTGATAGTATTATAGCTCTGCTAATTAGTAATTTGAGATTACAATGGTTATTTTTAAACTTTAAATTTTACTTAAAAAATTTTAGATGCAAGTAGAGCAGGGAACACAGAAATTTGTGAGTAGAGTGGAGAGAAAAGTCCTCACAAAGCTGGCTGAATACCCTCAAAGGCTGGGGGTTCTGGTCTGACAAAAGCTGGACCTAAAAGAAAAGCCGAAGTCAAGCCTGCCAGGGATTGACCAGACCCAGTCACTTGGACATTCTGTCTCCCACTGAATACACAGATAGAAAGCCAGAGCAGGGATTCAAACCAGGACCTGAACCCAATCACTCTAATACAGGCATTCCAAGTGGTGTCTTAACTTTTATGACAAACATTTGCCACAATGATTTATACCTCTGTTAATTCACTGCATGTTTTTGACTTTGCTTTATATCATAAGATGACCTCAATACATCATTACATTAAGCAATAGTGAAGTACAAAAATCCTTGCATTTAGAAAGCCATGCTAGACATGTATGTTTTGTGTCATAATTTATGTACATCCACAAGAGAGCCCTTTTACTATTTTATGTCATGATATGATTGCTTCAAAAAGTCTGCAGAAAGTGTAAATAATCTTATAGCTGCCTTCCCCTACTATTTGAATTTCCCTTGAGTTTTGCTTAATTAAAGCTTTAAAATTGTAAGTTTATTTAAAAACCAGAGTTATAGACAGAGGGAGAGACAGTTATAGATAAAGAGGGAGGGAGATCTTACATCTGTTAGTTCACTCCCCAAATGATTTCAATTGCTTGGATTGGGCTGGGTTGATGGTAGGATCTTTGAGCCCCATCTGGTCTCCTACATGGGTGGCAGAGGCCCAAATGCTTGGCCATCTTTTGTTGCATTCCCAGAATATATAGCAGAGAGCTTGATGGAAAGTAAAGCAGCTTAATCCTGAACCAGTGCCCATGAGATGCCAATGTCCTTGGTAATGGTGCAATCAATTGCACTTCTGTGCCAAAATGCCACCCTTCCCCAATTTAATTTTAAAGAAGATGCTAATTTTTCTATGCAGGATTTGAATATTTGCTAAAATTATGGATGTTTCCTTTCTTTATATTCCTCGTTAGAAACAAGTACATTCCCTAAGCCAAGAACTAGAGGAATTTGAGTACACATAAGCTAGTCTTCTTTCATTTTTTATTCAATATAATTATATTTTAAAGCATTGTGCATCTGTTATTTCCCTTGCTAGAGTGTTATAGGTTATTCTTATCTATTTAAACTCTGTTATTCACAGATGGAATATGTTTTTGTGAAAACATTGCTCAATGAATTTAAAGTGATATAAATGCAGTTATGTATCTGATATACTAAGGTTCATATTTGGTGAACATATGTAAGCAGATGAACCTGCTATAATAATGCATAGGGAAATACAAAGAAAATATGTCTGAGTTAGAGGCAGAAATTACTTTTAAAATGTTTGATTTTAGGATATTTTTAGTGGTAAATCCTCATTTTGAACTTACATGTAACTATCATGGCATCTTTTCAAAGTAGTAATTTTATCATTTTTTTAAAAAAATTCTATTTGTGTGTCTGGAAACAATTTCTCCTAGCTTTTTATAGTTTCTAAAAATATACCTTGAGATTCTCAAAATACATAAAAGCCAATTCCCTGCCAGTTTTTCACTTGAACGTATTTGAAATGGTATTATGATTCTAAAAATAATATTTATGTTTAATGTATCCTGCTTTGAAATTTGTACAAGACGTTTTATAACTTTGAGTTGTTAGCATATATGATTATATAAATGTTAAAAGCTGAAGCCAGTGCTAAATAAATGTCAGTGTGATTGTGAGAGAAAAAATGTAATAATTTACATCAGCTTGCAAGTCTAAACATTGTATAAATATGGTAAAATCTCTAAGCCCTGTTCCTGCTGAAGAATACTGGAGTTTGCAAAGGCCTTGAAAACACCAATATTTCAACTTGTAAGTACAGACAATGAAACTCAAACTAAACCTGAGAAATCATGTACAGTTTCATACTTTTCAAAGAAAATGCATCATTCGTACATTTCATGCTATACTTCTGGTTTAATATTTTCCTGGCCGTTTCTCATTCATTCCCTCTACAAGAAAAAAATTTCACCTTTAATTTTTATACTTTGATTATAGGTAAGAAGGAGAAACTATTGCCATCCTAAAAGTAGGGCAGCCCAATTAGTCTTACTTATAATTACCCTCTTCATCCTATTTCTCACTTCAGAAAGAAAACAGATCATTCCTATTAGCTATTTTTTTTCTTCTTTTCTTGTTTACTGCACAGCAGTTTGTCAAACTTGACATGATGGATATTTAGAGCCAAACAACTGTTATTTTTGGAGTCAGCGCTGCACATTGTAGCACACAAACATCCCCGATTCTGCTCAAAGATGCCAGTAGCGCTTCATTTTGCCACAAAAATCTCCAGACATTGTCAAACATCACCCAATCATTGAGAATCAATATGATGTAGGAAGATTTGGGAGTTTAGGAGCTTGTGATATTAAGATTGTATTCCTTTCTAAGAATAACAACATGGAATTACATTATGCAGGGGAACACAATCTCTAAAAAGAAAATTCACTATGTCAGTTGAACATACACAATGCACATATTTGTTACAAATAGACACTTGGCACAGATTCTAAGTATGTAATTACTTCTGGAGGCAAAATTCAAGACTTCAGAAATCCAGATTTTACTTTATTCTGTTGCAGGAAAGTTTGATAGAGTGATTGATATTAGAAAAACAGAACCCAACATGCAATCATTTTCTGACAATGTCTCACCTGGGCTGCTAATATTCTTCCATTTTTATGATATGTATGCATTGTCACAGGGAATTGTAGTAAGCTATTGACACACTGATTTCAGAAAATGGACTCCTTTTTGCAGCTCACACTCAATTAGCTTTAAATATTTAATCTATAATGCATCCATTGTGTACCAATAGCATTAAATCTATTAAACGGTGTGATCGATTACTTTGCTATGTTGACACTTCTCAGAGAAGTAACTGATCTTTTGTCATTTGTAAGACAGTTATTAAGAAGACAGTTCCATGACAAAAATGAGTTTCTTTTGACCTTAAAACTAGAGTTTTAACTATAGTTTCCATTCTTACAGTAACTGCCCAGTAACTACTTCCTTGCTGTTTTTTATACTAGTTTATTTTAGTATAAGAGTTATAAAATTCCAGGCCTTGAAGGCTTTATGTTAAGTGAATATACATGCAAGCTGAATTTTTCTGCTAAATATCACTGCTTGACATGATACTAAATCAAACTGGAGCTACTTTTGTGTATAGAATTGTGATTGAAAATTAAATGCTACACAATGATAAAGGATTTTTCATGCTTTCAAAAACTTGACCAATTTGAGAAATTCTCGAAGTTAAAAAAAAAAACTTAGTTGGTGAAATTTTTTTCTAGGTCCCATAACTTAATTACCAGTCTTACTACCCCCCTGTTCCTCCAACACCATACACATCAGGATGTCATCCAGCCTGTGTCTCCTTCACCCCAGTTACAATGTTGTTCTCCCCATGCTGGGAGTTGGCACGTACAAGGACCATCTGGTTTGCATTCATCAATTCTTCCCTTCATGCTTCATTATTCTAGTGCCCAATCTAGATTTAATAATCTGTCCCAAATATGACAGTACTTTATAAAGTAGGAAACATCATTAAAAGAATTATTTTTGAAATAACATGTTTTAGATTTATACTGCAGTAGTTCATCAGTGAGAATGCAGTCATTGTTTCAAGCCATTGCCTAAGTAGAAAATGACTTTCACCTACATATACCTTAAAACCACAGATCATTAATACTATAGCACAATATTCTTAACCACTTGGTTGACAAAAGTGTAAAACAGTTGAAAAAATAGAAAAGGGAGGATGGAAGAAAGGAGAGGTTGGAGAAAGGAGTGGAATGTCATTGTGTTCTTACAGTTTTATTCACAGATCACATCGAACCTGTTAAATATTAACAATTAAAATTTTAAAATGGGAAAGTAATTATATCACATGGGAAATTGTAGAACTAAACAATTTGAGTTTAAGCAAAGTATTTTGTTGCAAAAGAAACTGATGGGCTTGCACATTATGTTTTTATAATACACATCTCTCCTGAACTTTCTGAAGATCTTTTGAATATGAGAATTATAAATTCTTATGTCAAATTAAATAATGTCCAGGAGTATTTTAAAATACCATTGTACTTTTGAGTCCTTTCCAGTTCATTTTAGCACATCATGTTAGCCTGTGAGACAGTTAGCTACTTTTGATTTGAAGAGGAATAAATGGAGATGGGACAGTGTATGAGTCACCCAATTATGAGCATGAAGTGGGCTCCTCACTAATACCATTTGTTTCACTCAGCATGGAGGCTCATCTCTGCTACTCTTGGTCACAAAGGATCCAATTTGTCTACCATATTTTTCATCATTTGTAAGATTATCATCTAGATTTGTTTTCAGTAAAATGGAATATATGTATATATTACAAATGGAGAGTTGTCAGTGGCACAATAACTCATTTGAGTAATTCTCCATCTGTAAATACCAGAATCCTATATGGGTGCTTGTTCATGTCCTGGCAGCTCGACTTCCCATCTAACTCCCTGCTTGTGGCCTGAGAAAGCATAAGCAGATGGCACAAATTCTTTGAACCCTGCACCTATGTGAGATACCAAAAAGAACCTCCTGGATCCTGGCTTCAGATTGGCAAAGTTCTGGCCATGTAGGTGGTGGACCAGTGGATGGAAGATATTTCTCTCTCTCCTTTCTGTATATCTGCTGTTCAAAAAAAATGCTTAAAAGAAAAAAAACAATAGAAGATTTTATTCATTTTCAAGGTGAAATTGTTTTTAATTTAACTATACTTTCATCTGTAAAATAAATTTATTTCAAAGAGTTACAGAGGGAGAGAGAGAGGTGGATCTTCATTTAATTGTTTACTTGCCAAATGGTCTCAATGGTCAGCAAAGTCAGCTACGTGGAAACCAGAACTGGAATTCCATCTAGTCTCACACGAGTGTCAGGGGCTCAAGTGCTTCAGTCGTTTGTTGCCCTCCTATCTAGCAAGCAGCCAGAGTTGGAATGGAACAGTTAGGACCCCAACCAGCATTCATGTGGAATGTTGATATCAGAGGCAGCAGCTCAACCCACTGTTCTACAAGGCTGCTTCCAACCGTGTCACATTTTTCAACCATGACATTTCAGTTGTTTCCAGAAATGGACTATTTGAAAGAATGCTGCAATGAAAACCATAGCTCATATATCTTTTTGAGAATGTAATTGTTCTTATTTCAGATCTGTACCAAGAAATAGTTTTGCAGAATCACATTGTATCTCAATTTTTAAAATGTTTTGTGAATTTCCATTTATTTTTCACAGATTCTGAGCCACTCCTACCAGCAGTGTCTATGGATTTTAATTATCCCTTACCCTCATCAGAATTTATTCTCATTTCTAGTTATCCTAAAAAGTGTAAGGCAAAATCTCATTGGGATTTTTAAAATAAAGATGATCTTGTTCACATTATATAAATGTTAAATGATTTTTTACCATTTAAAAACTTAAGTATTTTTAAATGAGAGAGAGAGAGAGAGAAAGAGAAATATTTTCCATCCACTTATCTATTACTCAAATGACCCAAACCAGAATCTTTGAATTCCATCCTGGCTTCTATGTGGACGGCATAGTCCCAAGCATTGTGCCATCTTCAGCAGCTTTCCCAGGCAGATTACAGGAAGCAGGAAGGAAAAGTATAGCCAGAACAAGAATCTGATACAGGATGCTGATACAGGATCTGATACAGGATTCACAGAATTCTGCTATTCCAGAATTCTGACCCTTTCAAAGTGCTTTTCATTTGCATGCCTCTGATGATGTGCAATGCTGAGCATGTTTGCTTTTGGACTGTCTTCTTTGGAGAAATATTTATGCAACCCCTTAGCCCATGTTTTAGATTAGTTTTTTTCTTTTTTCCAATATTGAGTTGAAGCTTCATGTGTTGCATATTGTTCCTTGTTGAAAATACGGTTTGCAAATTTCCCTCCCATTCTATATATTCCCATTTTACCCTGCAAGTTATTATCATTGCTGAGAGAAGCATTTTAGTTTGATATTGTCCCATTTGTACATTTGTTTTTGTAACTTGTTCTTTCAGTGTCATAACTAAGAAATTGTTTACAAAACCAATGTTTAAAAACTTTTCACTCATATTCTGCTAGGAGTTTCATTGTTTTAGATTTTAAGTGTTTGAAGCTCTTTGACTGTAACTAAGAGTGAAAACCTAATGGTGTTGTGTGTGTGTATGTAGAGAAAGAAGAGGCCAGCTCAACGGCTCCATTGGCTCATCTTCCTCCTAAAAGCTTGGCATCCCATAAAGGCACTGGCTGATCCACTTTAACCAGATCCCCGTTTATGGCCTGAGAAAGCAATGAAGATGGCCCAAAGCCTTGGGACCCAGCATCTGCATTGGAAACCTGGAACAAACAAACAAACAAAAAACTGCTGGCTCGTGGCTTTTTTATTGGCTCAACTCTAGTCATTGTGGTTATTTGGGAGTTTACCAGCAGGTAGAAGATTTGTCTGTCTCCTCTTCTCTCCATTAATCTGTCTCTCCATTAAAAAAATAAATTTTTAAAGAGAAAAATATGAAGTGGGTATCTTTAAAGTTATTTAAAGTCATACAAAGCTATTGTATGAACCTGTAAATATAATTGCAATATATTGACAAATCAAAAACTGTTCAGAAGCCAGAATTTAACTATTTAGCTTACACTATGACAAGAATGATTTTCAGTCGGGTTTAAACTCACACTGATATTTCTCTCTAATTGCCACTCCATGCCCTCTTAGCCACAGATAACTAAGAGATTGTTTTTGTTTTTCTATCAAGAACAGATTGGTTTCTGTTTTCAAAGTTTGGTATAAATCTAGCAGCATATGTATTTTTAAGAGACTATTTTTGAGTAGTCACAGTATATTCACTTTTTCATCATATCAGTATAGACACACAGTGTTTAAAAATGATGCTGGGGAAATCAGATCTACTTGTATATAAGTATAAACTGAGACCTCAGTCTTACAACTTTTGCAAAAATCAACTTTAATTATATCAAATATCTGCATCTATGAGCTGATACCATAAAATTACTAGAAGAAAACATCTGTAAAAATCTGCAAGACATTGATATGTAAAAATCCTTCCTCAAGAAGACATCAGAAACTGATCATAAGACAAAAATAAGTAGATGGGATTGCATCAAATTAGGAAGCTTCTGAACTACAAAGGAAATACTCAACATAGTGAAGAAGCCACCAACAGAATGGGAGAAAATATTTGCAAGTCCTACAACTAATAAAATATGAATATCCATCATATTCATAAGAAGTGCTGAAGAAGCCCCACTAAAACAAAGCCATCTAGTTAAGAAATGGACAAAAGACATACACAGGTAATTTTCAAAGGATAATATATAGACGTCCAACAGACATCTGAAAAGTGCCCAGGATTCCTGCTCATCAAAAAAGAAATGAAAATCACACTGAGGTTTCACCTCACCCTTTCACCTTACCTTTCCTTCATGCATGTGTCCTAATCTCACTATAAAACACCATTAGATCATAGTAAGACACACATGACCTTATTTTATCTTAGCTCTTTATAATCTTTGTCACCATAAAGTCACTCCAGGAAGTACCAGAGGGGTTAGAATTTAATATGCACATTTTGGAGAGAACAAAATAATGCCATAGGAGTCCTCAGCTAATCCTTAATCATCAAAGCAAACAAAATCCTCTGATACTCCTGAAGCAAAGGTACCTAACTATAGACCACATGAATATTTAATTAAAAGGATGGTCTCAACAGAGTTTAGATGAGTGATGCATATTACAGCAAATAGTTCTTGGCACAACAGTCTAAGTTATAATAAGGTATATGTATCCTTTCCACTTAAGCCATAGCTAAAGTTTGCGTTCTAGTGAGACCCATCTAAAATATTCATTGCATCTCTGTTCTAGGATAAATATGTCAACAAATGCCTCCTATAGAAAGCACTTTTAGTACAAATATTTTCAAATTCCACAGTATATTATATTTCTGAATAATTCCTCATATCTTTAAATATTATTTATAAATGTTAAATATTCTCTCACTTAAAAGGCTGGAAGTGCTTTTAAAAAGAAATTGATAATATTTTGAAACTTCATGTTTTAAAACATTAGGGCATAAAATTATAGCCTTTCTGCAAAAGTAATGCTTTCTTGTGAACATACACAATTTTCTTTCAAAAAGAAAATGTTTTTTAATACCCATTTGTGATTGTGGGTCAAAAATTATCTATGGCTGTGATGATGAAGTAGTTTATATTGTTTGCTAAATATGCTTTTATATTCTATATAAAACATAAGCCTAATAAAGCATTGCATCAAATATCTTTAGAAGACTTGTTGTTCATTGTGTGGATGTTAATTCACATGGAATGTTATAGTAGCTTACTGCATCAAAAGCATTAGAAGGAAGTGAGATCTTATTTTTATACCACTTGTATGTCAAAACTATGTAATGATAAAATGGGCTTTTAAGATTCATTTTATTTATTTGAAAGACAGAGTCTGGATTGAGGGGAAAGGCGGGGTGAGGGGAGTAGGAAAAGAGATTTGATCTGCTGGTTCACTCCCCAAATGGCCATAAGAACCCGAATTGGGCCAGGCTGAAGTAATAGGCCTAGCAGTCTATTCAGGTTTTACATGTGGTTGGAAGCAGCTCAAACATGTGGAATATCTTCCACTGCTTTCCTAGGCACATCAGTAGGGAGTTGGATCTGAAGAAGGCATCTGGAAGGGAAATTGCATCCATGTGACTCTGGGGTTCCAGGCATGGCTTAACCCCATGCAACATAAGTCTGTTCTTTTTTTTTTTTTAAGGAATAGAAAAACCCTCAAGATTTGTTTATTTTATTTTTATTTCCATGATACACTTCTGTAGGCATTTTACTATGAATTTTCTGTTGTTTTAGGAGCTTCCTTATAAAATACAGGACATTTAGCAGCAACATGTGTTCTACCAATTGGATGTCATATGACTGTCCACTTCAGCAATAGTTTTTAAAATCCAAATTATGTTGTGATATCATTGTATAATCCCATGTATGTGGTGGGGACAAAAGCATTTCCAATTAACAGCAACTTCTCTCAGGAACTTATTGAAATAGAGCAACACATTGGCAAACATCAGTTTTTAGTCTGTAAACTACAATTTAAGTTCTAACGTAGTTATTCATTCTCTGGAATTCTGTTCACCGATTTGAAAATTTAGGACCATCTTCATGTGCTGATTTAAGAATTTGGAATACATAACCTAGTATGTATTTTTAAAAAGCATGTCTATTAGTAGCAAAAAGTAATTATTAAGGGACACTAAGATGTTAAGTTTGGTCAGAAAAACTTTCAAACGTAACATGCAAACTGAAGCTGAAATAAATGCAAGCTTTCCAATGGAAGAAATAAAGAGTAGCTTGTACTGGAAGAAATTCTACAAACAAGATCAAGAGTTCTGTCATTTGCCAAGATGCACTATGCATTTTTTTTAAGACTTATTGTATTGGAAAGGCAGATGTACAGAGAGGAGGAGAGACAGAGAGGAAGATCTTACTTCCACTGATTCACTCCCCAAGTGACCGTAATGGCCAGTGCTGCACCAATCCGAAGCCAGGATCCAGGAACTTCTTTCTGAATCTCCCATGCAGGTGCAGGGTCCCAAGTCTTTGGGCAGTCCTTGAATGCTTTCCCAGGCCACAAGCAGGGAGCTGGATGGGAAGTGAGACTGCCAAGATTAGAACCTTAGCCATTAGGACCTTAACCATTATGCTATTGTGCTAGGCCCTGCAATTTTTTCCTTACTCTACAAATGACTTTCCGTCTACAGGTCTACATAACTAACAAACTCTGGCATGTAGTAATATCCCACATTATGATTGAAGATATGTATTAGATTAAGAATTATCTGTAGGCTCAAATCAAGCAAAAAACTATGTACAAATCAACTTTAATATTTATTAGGGGTTGGTGGTTGCATAGTACACTAAGCTTCTGAGGCACTGATATTCCTTATTGACACCAATTCTTATCCAAGCTGCTCCACTTCCAATCCAGCTCTCTATTAAGGGGCTGGCAAGGAAATTAAGAATGACTCAAGTCCTTGGGGCGCTGCACTCCTGTGGGAGATCCAGAAGAACTCCTGGCTCCTGGTTTTGGATAGGCGAAGTTCTGGCCATTGTAGCCTGTGGTCATTTAAGAATGAGTCATCAGATGCTGGACTTTTGTTTTTCCTGGTAAAAATGTCTTTAAATGATTACATTGTTTCTATATAACTTTCATTATCATTGCCATACTTATTTTCACAATTATATTGGCATAACACATGGAATATGTTCAATGAAGGAGTTTTTGTTTCATAAAGTTTGCATTAGCATGAAATTAAATTTCAGATTGAGATAGAACCTGCAATACAGAAAGAACTCTATCCCCTACTCATGTAACTTCTAACCACATTCCTATTGTATTTCATCCTTGGTCTCTAAATGAGTAACTGCTCAGAGTTTATACTTATGATTCTTGTGCTGTGGAATAAGCATATAATAGTTGTTTTAATTTTCAGAACAATAAACACACCATATTCCATAATGAGCAAGGACTGAGTCAGAACTCAAATTTGGCTTTAAAATAACATGTTGTGCTAAAGAATCCCAGACACTTCACCAACATTATTTCTTTTTCTCGTATTTAGAGAATTACGTCTTATATGCAAAGTGTCATTTAATTCCTCATTGATCCCAGCTAACTACAAATATAATTTCATGAAACTTCTGTGATCCACATTGTTTTATTTGCCAGCATTTTGATAATATATAGATTGGTTTTTTATATGCATTTTCTCCTGGAATCAACTACTCCTTGTATGAAATTGTCAACAGCTCGAAAATCTCATGTGTTCAACGTGAACTATGTTGGCTTAATCTCGAATACTAATTGATTCACCTCCTTTTGCTTTTGTATGTGATATAACATAGTATTTCCAGAAATTTATACACAAAAAGACAAAACATTGTTCAACCCATTCAAAACCAATAAATATTATGATCTTAGTCATAGAGGTTACATAGAGGTTTACAAACTGAGGGTAATTTATTTCTGAATTTTGACATATATGTCTTACTTTATCAATATCCACAGCAATATAATCTCTATACTGAGACTCCAGAGGGAATCAGATAAATTAGATAAATTTCCCCCCAAGAAACATTTGTTCAGCAATATGCTGATATCCTATCCTCAAATTGATACTTTAAAAACGACACATTGTTACATGTTTAGTGCAAAGAGAGGGTTAGAACATTGATCTGTAAGGCCCAAAACTGTGTCAATAAGATAGTTTCAGACGCTTCATCTCTTTAATTGCATAATGGCTAAGCTATGTGCTTGATCTTTGTTAAGTACTAAGAACTAAATTTTGAAGGCAGTGTTTGGTGGTTATAAAAGGAAATGGGTGGGGCCTGGCGCGGTGGCGCAATGGTTAAGTCCTCACCTTGCACGCCCGGGATCCCATATGGGCGCCGGTTCTAATCCCAGCAGCCCCGCTTCCCTTCCAGCTCCCTGCCTGTGGCCTGGGAAAGCAGTCGAGGACGGCCCAAGGCTTTGGGACCCTGCACCCGCATGGGAGACCCAGAAGAGGCTCCTGGCTTCGGATTGGCATAGTATCGACCGTTGCGGCTCACTTGGGGAGTGAATCATCGGCTGGAAGATCTTCCTCTCTGTCTCTCCTCTCTGTATATCCGCCTTTCCAATAAAAAAACAATAAAAATAAATCTTTAAAAAAAAAAAAAAGGAAATGGGTGATTAGATTAATGCCAAGCCTAAAACTATGCAACAGTCATGCTTTTTTCTTTCCTGTACTCACTGATTGTCCCCCGCAATATTACATTCAGTAATGGGAAATTTGTAGAAATTTACAAAGTAAAAAATTTTTAGGTTTTCTTTATAAATTGGAGTCTTTACCCACATTTCCATATCCTTCTTTATACTTCTCCATCTTCCAATATGAGGGCCACTTATTTGTTTCATAAGATGAGTTTTGCAGAGCATATTGCTGTCTGCATCCTTAGTATCATTTGGATATTATTGTTCCTAATTCAGTTAGTGGGTTTTATTATATCTTACTGAATTTATTTTCTTAGGAAAAAATCATTATCTGGGGACTCATTTGTTTTAATTGGCCTCTAAGGTCTATGCTGGGTGTTTGTTTGGGGTTTTTTTATTTTTTGTTGGTGTTGTACATCAATAGTTTTAGCAGAATGCTATGATTGGTGTGTGTGTGTGTGTGCGGGCATAACTTAAATTAGGCCTTCGTGTATTCCTGCTCCTGGATAGCATGGTCATCTCTTGTGGGTGTGGGAAGGATGCAACTTTTCAAGTAAAAAATCTTTCTTACTATATTGTGTTATATGACAGAAAAAGACTTCATGCACATAATTAAGGTATCTACTCCACTGATTTGAAGGTATCAGAAAGGGATATTTCCTTGGTGGGATTATCAGAACAGTCCCTTGCATGATCAGTGACAC
This sequence comes from Ochotona curzoniae, assembly GCF_017591425.1. Lineage (NCBI taxonomy): Eukaryota > Metazoa > Chordata > Mammalia > Lagomorpha > Ochotonidae > Ochotona > Ochotona curzoniae. The sequence continues at coordinate 18,406,024 of NW_024464920.1, read as the reverse complement.
AAACGAAGCCTTCCTGTTGGCTTTAAAGAACCAAATTATCACATTTGCTAAGAATATTTGACAGGGACATGCAGGGCCTTAGAACAGCCCCTTCCTAACACCCTACAGCATTAAGGTCAGACTTGCCATCCGGGGATCTGCTAGGGGAGTGCTAGTCTGAGTGCTAGTGCTTACTTTTAATCTAGGTTTCTGCTAATGCACCTGAGAAAGCACCAGAAGATGGCCCAACTACTTAGGTTCTTGCCTTCCATCTGTGATATCAGGAGCTCCAGGCTCCTCAGGGTTTCTATCAGCCCTGGCTATTTTGGCCATTTGAGGAATGAATGAGTATATGAAAGTTTCAGTCTGTTTCTCTCTGCCTTTCAACTAAATAAGAAGAATGAAAAGAAGAACAAAGAAATAAGAAAAAAGAGGAAGACAGACTGACTAACGTTGGTCCTGTGTCCACATCTATTAAATGGAAGCTTAACTCCAGGTGAGAAAATTGCTAGACCAATAATTGCATTTTAATCTGTGTGACATTCAAGTGAGTTGTTATACCATATTTGAACATTTGACCTAAAATAAACATGGCACAATCATTGGGTATTGTGCAAAGGTAATGTTTGTGGTATTTTTTAAAACAGCAGTATAAAAACATTATGGAATTATTTCTCTAGTGGTACCTATTCCTTACAATGAATAAAGAATGGACACTTGAAGCAACTTTGCATTTCAAGACATTGTTACCTATGCTAAAAGTTTTTATCACTTTTAAGCATTTGCACATATACTATATTATCTATCTACAAATTCTAGATGTGTAGTTAAGGAATATCTTGGGGTCTATCTTGCTTAGACTATTGGTGTAACATCCTAGAAGTTTATAAGCAAGTTTCAATTTCTATTTGATAAAACAGCCAGTGCAACCAAAGAACACATGGAAAGACCTTCATTATCTTAATATTTCGAAACCTAGGATGCCATCTGAGCTGCTATTACTCTGAAAGCAAAGGAAACTTTCATTTTCACCAAATCCAAAGAAAATGCTTAGAAAGCCAGGGAGGCACTGTGGGTAAGGTCTACAAACAAAGACATGCACACTACCCACCCCCGCCATGAGGCACATCATCCAACATGCATGACCCACAGGCACACGCCATCCAACCTTGATAACCTACATGCACATATACACACATCCCATGCACGTATCATTCAACCTTCATGACCTATACATACACACATACAAGCACATATCCATGGATACAGCATCCAACCTTCATAACCTACACACACACACACACACAAATGGGCACAACATCCAACTTTTGTGATCTATGATAGGATATTCAAGCCATCTCTGGAATCATGCTAAGAAGATTTCCCTCCCCACAGGGAAATAAACTTCACACTATGATATCTAAATCCTAAACACAATCTCCCAGGGAGAAATCAAGAGACCACACAGCAGCACACTTGTGTTCATTGTGGATATGAAAGGCAATGAGCCCAAGACCAACTGGCTACTAGAAAGCTCTGTGATACTGATGTGGCCAAGGCCAATACTTGATCACAGCTGATGAAGAGGAGAAGCATGTGTTTAACTGGTTTGTGATTATCAAGAGTTGTGTTTTCCCAGTAAAATGGAAATAATCTGGACTGAATCCAGCTAGCTAATCCTAAACATATTGTTCAACATCTAAGAAATTTTCATCTTTTCAGATACATTTTAGTTGTAACAGAGTTTGCTTGTAAGTTGATTAGTCACCATATTTATATTTATATTCTTGTACTACTACCTTATCCTTTGTTCCTGAATTTGATATTATTGTCAGGGTAATGGCAAAAAAATTCCTAAACATCTTTAATATTTATTAGTATATGTAATTAAGATTTTATTGAGAGAGACAGGATGAGGGTGATGTTTTAAAATTAAGTTGAAGTACTTTTGGTAACACTGCAAGTTAAAACAAATCATGAAAATTTTGACTTTGAAATATGGTATTGTGAAGACAAAGTCCTTTTTTATAAAAGCTGCAAAATGAGAATTTTTAGCTAATGAGTGAGACTTGGCAGGACATAAATGGAAATATGCTTCATTGGCCAAAATGTTCTGGAGGCATTTGAATGTCTAAATAGATGATACTCAAAAAAGCATTTTTGGAATTAAAATGCCTGCAAACATTTTGATCAGGAATTTGATTGCCATATGTCCATATCCTCCAACTTAAATGGGGAACACACTTCAGTTCTCATGGGATTTCTTACTTCACGGCAGTACTGACTTATCATCAAGCACTGTCTTACAATAGAAGTTGTGTTCTTTAATTTTATGATTATGATTGCTTGCTGATCATTACAAATGATCAAGGACTTAAGCTAATTGGCTTATGGAAGCTTAGTATGAATAGGAACAGCCATGTCCATATTTAGCGCATGGTCTCAATGATGTTCCTGCATGTCAGCATCATGGTGTTTAAAAACCATAAAACTTGCTTTTTATAGATTTATTCTTTATCTAAATCTCCACATTATGAACTCATTTTCATTGTGGTTTCCTCATAAAACTTTTCAAAAGAAAGATGTCAGAAAATGTGTGGAAAAATCACTGCTGAATAGTATACTAATTATTTCATTTATCTTAATTAAACCTTACTTTGATAAAATGTGCAGACGTCACTAAAGGTCTCCCGTGTTTTGGGAGAAGAGTCTTTTACCTGGTAGTTTTCTACTGCATTCCAAACTCCCACATAAACTATCATTTGCTATTGGACATTTGTTTTCTGATTAACCATGCACTTTAACTTTTCCTGATCTCATGAGTATTATTAACATTTGTAAGGGATTACATATGTGTAATCTTGCAATGTGAAAGCCCTAAGAACTTTTTAGGAAAAATATTTCAAAATTTTATTATTTGAAATCAGAACCACAGGAACAATGAGCTCCTCCATCTCTCTCTGGTTCACTCTTCCAGGTTGCTCCTGGGAGCTAAGAACTTCACAATCTAAGTCTCCCACATTGGCGGCAGGGGTCCAAGCACTTGAATTACAAGTTGCTGCCTCCCAGATCACAAATTAGAAGGAAGCAGACTCAGAGTGAAGGCAGGACTCCTTCGTCCCAGGTACTCCGATATTGGATGGAGGTGTCCCAGACAGTAGCTTAACTACCTGTGCCACAACTCCTGCTGTAAGAGCAAGGCACTTTCCTCACTGAAAATCATTTTCTAGATCTGCGCATATGCACATTGTTGGCACTTGATGTTTACAGCTTTTCCCTTAAACTGGCAGTTAAGCAGCTATCATTAACAGTTTTAAGTCATGCACAAATTAATTGGAAAGTATAAGATATATAGTTTCATCCCTATTATTATGTCCTCTATTATAAAGTCCTGGATATATCAATCTTTTATATTTCACTTTTATTTTTTAAAATCAAGTTTTTTTTTTACTTTGTCTTATTTTGTATTGTCCACTTTTTGATAACTGAACTTTTAACACACAAATGTCTTAATAAGGATCCTTCCAAACCATGAAAAAGGTTTCAACAAAATCAAATAATATTACTTGAATTATAGTACAAATAAGGTTGTCATACCTCCTGAGCAGCAAGAGAAAGGATTCAATCAGGAGCAGAAGTGTCATAATTGAAAATGAAGGTTTTTATATTTAATATCTCACCTATTTTCTCTTGCAGTGGCTACCTTGAGGTCGCAATTTAATATCTAGTCATGTCCAAGCGCACTTAAATTATATGTCAAATACAATAACTCCCTGACTAGCAGACACATGAGAAGAATTTTGAATGTTTTCAATTTTCTAATTTAATAAGACAGTATGTCTTAATATTTTATGTTTTCAAAAAGCTTCACTGAGCTCAGCAATGAATGAATACCAAGAACGTGGAAGACAAGAACGATTGGTTGAAACAGAAAAGCATGAAGTTGTCTGTCCTCAATCTGCGCCACAATCCTGACAATGGTGCATGAAATGACCTTGTTTCTCCCTGTGGCAAACTGCAGTGCCTGACATCCGTGGGAATGCTTGCATGCCTGCATCCCTGAGACACTGTTCTACAATTCTATCTCTCCTTAGTATTTCTTTCACTATACCCAGGTGCTGTGCATACAGCCAAATGTTACATAACATTTGAGATGAGGACTGATTGCACAGAACACTAGTTGGCATGCAAATTGGATTTAGAAACAGAATTATTGTATTATCGAAGTGAGTACAATCTTCTTACAACAGCTACTTACTTATACTCATATCCGAAGACAAATATGGAAATGTAGTCTTCAGTGCTGAGCCAGCTTTGTCCCAGATTCTATTCAAGTTGAAACTATAATTCTTTGACAATCTAGTAAAAATATTCTCTCAAATTCTGCAAGCTAGCCTTTCCTTTTCCTCCCTCCTCTCATAAGCTCCTCCTGCAAAATATGTATCTTATTACTTGTCTCTACATACCTATCTTGAAAAGCACTACCTGGAATTCTACATCCTCCAAAACCATTTACCACTGTTTGATTATCTATACTTTTCCATAGCTTCTCTATTATATCACATACTGGAATATCTGTCTAGAAGTTTGTTCCCTTAATTCCTGAATCCCCTAAAGCAATGGTAATATTATGTCAGTGACTAGCTCATTCTTGTCTATATCCTTTGTTGTTCCCAACATGGTGCTTTGTAAATACAGAAAGTGTGAACAACAACTTTGAGTTCATTTTGAATATCAGACATTATGTAATCTTCTGTCTATACAATCTTCCTTTCATTCCTGTCAACAGACCTGAGAGATTCAGCAGGACAATGAAACAAAAGGTTAAACAGTTGTGTAATCGGCTCAGTTTCAGAAAGCTAGTAAGTGTTCTAAGATTTAATTTGAGGTTTCAGACTCCCCCTTTATATTATCGTTATGTGACTTTGCCATGATTGTATCTTATCGCACTTCCTAGCTGTCTGTACCACATGCAATAAGATCTTGTGATGTAACCTATTAATCAGTAATATGAGAGATCGATTACTTGTGATCACCCAGGATTGTTAATATCCCTCTTATTACTGTTATTACGATTACCCATGGGCAATGATGATCTAGTCCACATGGCACTCCCATTTGAACCACATGGGTCACATGCTAGCATTAATTTCTGCAGGAATTTATTGGACACTCTTTATGTACCACCCTAGACTTATTGATACACGTGCTAGAAGTTAGACAACACCATAGAGGTGAAAACTCACTATTTTATTTACATTTTTTTTTATTCTCAATCTGTGGAGGACTATACCTAAGGGGAGGTATAATGGAGGCACAGTGGAAATAAATAGATCCATAGGCAGAAACAGAGAGAAGTATATCTTTGTACATGCAATACAAGGATGATCTCACAGAGAAACACCACTAAGCCCCTACGTTGTTGGGCGACAGCTCAATGGCAGTATGGACTTCTGAGGGTACTGAAAGACACCTATTCACAGATTGGAGGGGAGAACAATGGGAGGTGAAGACAGGGAGGGAAACCCAAATGCCTGTTAAACTGTGTCAAATTTTTTTTAAATTGATCATTAAGGTCACTTTTTTGGCCCTTTCCTAGAGGATATACGGTTTAGTTAAATTTCCTCATCCCATTTGACTTTAGCATATCCATATGGTTTCCTCTGATATAAGCTTTATGTTCAATCATTTCCTCTTTGGCAGAAATTTAAGAATCAATGTGTATCATATATATATATATATATTTTACAGTTAGAGGGATTTCTACAAATGTCTACTAGTCTGAATATTTAAGTAAGCTGCAGTAAGTATATCCCTAATGCTGATCTAACCTCCATCTACCAGCTCAAAATCTGTAGGAGTAAGTCAACGAACTTGAACTTTAATATTGTAAGAAACCATGTCCAAGCTTGAGAATCAATGACAGCACTAATTTTCTTGTCTAAGTCTCAGCTCAGATTACGCTTTGCAGGATGATACGGGTATTTACTAGGTGTTGCCTTAACATTTGTTAGACTTAAAATGCAGATAAGAAGTTTCAGAACATTACATTTTCCAAGATAAAATGAGGATCAAAATGCTTAGTTAAAAACATGAAGACTCCAAATGTATTTATTTCAGATGATATTCCTTGTGTAAAGATGCAGCTGATAAGTTCTAATAAAAGCATATAAATTATGAAATACAGAAAAGAAAAAAAATGAAAAGAGATCAACTATACTTTGGTATATCTTTCCAAACCTCTTTCCTTCTCTTGGTGTGCTCCATTGGTAAAATAGCACACGGACAATGTAAGTGATGCCATGCATTAAGTACTATTAAGTATTCTGTCCACATTTTTCTATTATTATTTCTATCAATGCTATCATGCTCTTGTAGTAAAAATATATAACTCATCTATAAAGCATTCAAATTTTATAATCTGTAATTACCATCTGATTTCTCAGCATTGAAGCATCTGGAAGAGATGAATTTGAAGTCATCTATACTACTTACTCATTTGATCCTTACTGGGTTAAATCCTCTAAAATCTGCTCTTTCAATATGCAAATTCTTGGTACTTTGTTACCCTTCATTATCCTTTTAAATCCTTGTCACACCCCTCAGATAAACATTATCCTGTAGTCCTATTGGAAAAAGCAGCATACAGCCAGTGATTGAAACCAGAATTGTCTTGCCCTAAAACTTGTAGACTTACCTTCATACCTTCATTATGAGGCCAGTTACTCTCTGCCTTCAAATGTATGAAGCTTCTCAATGAAATGAAAAAAATTGCTGGCTGCCTTCAAATGTATGAAGCTTGTCAATGAAATTAGAATGCACAGTTTGTCATAATGCCTCTTATTTTCCTTTTGGATGAAACAAAAATTATTTTTTAATATAACTTACAAAGTATAAGCATCCTCGTTAACATCCATTAAATTCTGCAGACATGAAAAAATCCCTTCTCTTGGACAAAGAAAATAATTAACCAAATTAAGTTTTTTTCTTGAAGGTTATGCAAAATGAGTCAAAAGTGCTAAGTGGAGAGTTTGATGCATAATAAATACATGGAGACTACTGGTGCCACTGAAACTTGCAAGAAGTGGTAAGAAGCACTCAACTCATCTACGTATTTTAAAAGCTCACCTTTTGAGTACTGGAGGCGATTTCATAAATATGTGTATTATTTCATTTATTTTTATAGAGTATTCAGCCATATTAAATAAAGGCATGATGACTTTACTTATGAGCAAGTCTTCCAACATTACTGTAGTCATCATGGTTCAAATCATGATGACTCATAAATATCAAATTGATTAGAAATCACTAGGAACAGTTTATGTGCAAAATAGTTAAAGAAATTATCATTAACTCCAATAAGTTCACTTTGTTGAAACAGACCATCAATGTCAATAGTTGTTTTAAATATTATTTTATGAATGAATGTTATAAAAGTTTCTTACCAGAATGAACTAGGTTGACATATGTGAGCCTGGCTTGATTATAAATGAGAAGCATGTTCTTTACATTTCATGGGATATAGCCAAGCAAGCTGCAGTCATTTGACTTCCCAGAGTTGAATCCAGAAGTTGCTAATTGCCTTGGGGAGCCTCCTTTGGCATTTTGCCCAACAGCACTTTTTATAGGAGGAGCAGGTTCACACAGAGAGCTTGAAAGCATCTGGGTTGCTGCTCTGAGCGCTACTGCTGACAGATTTACCATCTGCCTTCGAGAAGGGCAATGGTTTAGGGAACTTTGATACTAAGCATCTACATGATACCCTTTGACAGTCAAAGGCTTCATTTTAACTAAGACAAAAATAAATCCTACCTAAGCCAAACGAAAAGGAAATGACCTAACAAAAACAAGACCATTGTGATTTTCATTTTAATTCTCTATAAACATAATGTGAAAATTCAGCAATTTCATTGGCAGTAAATCATGTATTAAGCGTGTACTAGTGCCAAGTTCTTTATAAATTTACATATTTAATCAGAAGATCTACACATTATTCACACTTTATCTTCAATTTAAAAGTACAAATTTGTAGAAATTGAGTTTACAACTGTCAGAGTAGAAATTTGAAAAAGATCATCAGTTCACTATAGTTTTCACCTCTATGAATTCTACATTTTTATCCATTTTATCATAGATTGGCTTAGGCAATAATAGACACTATGTTTCCATGACAATAGTACTCAGGATACTCAGAACAAGATTATATCCAATGAAGGTTAGCATCTCCCTTGCCTCATTTGATTCTCCAAAAGAAATTATTATCCAAGGAAAGATTATAACTTTACTATAAAATTATATATCATGGGTAAGATCAGAAAAGAATTATATGATGAAATTATAGTTTACAACGTATTATATACTGTTATACTGATGTGCAAATACCTAGCAAAGTTAAAGGCTCTATGGGAGTTTATGATATACCTATGTGAAGGGCAGTGCATTTGGTTTGAATGCTATACTTGCATCTCTATCTTATTTTCACAGTGGATTGACGAGTACTTCCAGCTAGTGATATGTTACATGCCTAATCATATTTGCACACAGTTCCAATTATATTTGCTGCTTTTTTGGTGAAGCATTCTTTCCCTGATCTTTAACCACTCGCATGCTGATTATCTCAATGGCATGAATAAGATTTCTGTTAATTTTAACTGAAGACTTCATTTGAATCTTAAGTAGAAATGCATAGATATATTTAAAACAATTGCACCTTCTGAAACGGTTCTCTGTGGATATTTCCTCCTGGTCAGTGAACTCAGGCACATTCCAGACAATAAATGATTGCTGTTGGAATGCACATCGTGACCGATAGTTGCCCTGCTCTCCTTTCCCCTGGGGAAATCAACCAACCTGGTTGCAGACTTGTCAGTTTATAGATAGGCAGAATGATTTATACTCAGCCTGTGGCTGCTTACACCAAAATGCATATAGCCAAATCACACTGGAGATGAAAATGGAAGATATTGACTCATTGTTTAGGAAGAGCCCCAAAGCTCACAAGCTCAAGCAATATTCAGAATGTCATCTACTATACAAATTGTATAGTGCACTAATAGAAAACTCAGACCTACAAAATCTTTTTAAAAAGGCAATGTAAAAACACTTGTAACATTCCGAAACTTGTGTTTCAATCTATATAAACAATGCATAATTACCAGCTGTATTTAAATGTTGCCAGATACCAGTAAGGGAATCCACAAAAAAAACCCACATTTATGGGCGAATATAAAAGATTACAATAAATCAGAGATGAAAAAGAAACGTTTGTATAATTGAATCTAAGACTATGTGAATATACAAACCCTAATATGCAGTGTTTCACAAAGATAAGAATTGCATCCTAGCTGTCTAAATATTATGAATATTGAAAGAATTTCAGTATCTGAAAACAAATACCTTTGAAGGACACCCTGATTCAGCCACTTGTAAACTTTGTACTTTGCCATAAGTTGCTTAAATTCTCCTTACCTCCAATGAAGAGATTAGATATCTAATGTTCACATGAAACATGAATTGTTAAGTATAATGGGAATAGTTGTCACATTGAAAATACTGGAACTGTGCTAGTGTCTGATTTTGCCCTATAATTCATTGACTGCTGAAAATTTCAAGCTGATGTCCAAGTCCTCCACTAACTTGCTCCCACCCTATTTTTCTAGCTTGAAATCTAGAGTGTCCTGTGAATAATATTAGCTAAATTGGCTAATAAGTAGTCTTTGTTGCCCATATTCTGCCTTTTATACAACTCCTACTTTTTATCCATGTTAAAAATGGATACAGGCTTAAAACTGAAAAACATGTAAATGAACATATAAACAAATTAGTTTAAAAATTTGATACTATTTAATAGTATTTAATATTTTATATATTTGATATTGTATATATTAAAAACTTAATAGATATTTAGGCCATTCTCAAAATTAGTATTTTTTTTCGAGTCAGCTCTCCAATTATGTCTACTTGTTTGAAGAAGATGCTGCTTGGTTCCTGTTGGTCAAAATGCTTTTATTTTATATTTCTTCCACTTCAGTTTTTTTCTAATTATAATCTTTGAAACTAGATCTCAAAATGTTTAAGAGCATTATACAATCAAGATATTCCTACTGATCCCGACCTGCTTCAACAAGATCAAAATCCACTTGCATTTTGTACAAAAATGAAACCAAGAATAAATCAGATAATCCTTGGCTTGCACAAGTTACACATAGATTCATGGAAACCCGTAGAAAAGTAGTTAGATAAATATTAAGAATATTAGGAATTCTGGTGTGCAATTTTAAACTGTTTGAATCAGTAGTCTAAATTCAACTGTTATAAAGTAGTGTAAATAAATGAAGCCAGTATAACAGAAGCAAGAAGCTTATAGCTTCATTTAAATATCCTTGTATATGTTCCTATTCCTGTTACCCAATCTGTCTACCTGATCAACCCATGTACCTAATCCTCTTATACTAAACACCCCAAGCTAATCCATATTTTCCAACCCAATCTAAGACTGTATTTAATTGTTCATGCCAATGCAAATTTATTGGCAAGTCAAATTCCCATGGGTACTTTGTGACCTCTGGGAAGCCACACTAGAATGAACATATTCATACACTGTTATTGACTTGCTTGCAAGTGTATTGAAATTCAATCAGATTCTGAAATAATTTTTACTCATGCTTTATGCTGCTTTTTATCCTATTTTCATTCCATAATTTATCTTGCTTCCATACTCTAGCAATACTCAGGTTGGACTGTGGGATTCTACCAAGTAATCACAGCACACTGTGCGCGGGCAGTACTGACCAGGCCTCCTATGAGGCTAGCAGTAGATACCTGCTGATCTGCATTCTTTCTTCTTAAGTTTGGTCAAACTCTTTTATGTTATGTGAAGAGAATTATTTAGGTAAAAATTTGGGGACATGCATACACACAGGTGCATGCATGTGCTTCTTGAAGTTTCTTTAAAAATACTGCATGTCTATTACCTTTCTCTTTCCATTATGTATACAGATCTCCTGAATTTAGTGTTCTTAAAACAAAGGTGTTACAGTTTTCCTGCAAACTCTTGCACTTACTTCTGTGAATAAAATCTTATCTCAGTTCAGTTTAATTATCATTTGACTCCATGTATTCATTCCTGACAATGCTTTTCTCAACCTGTAGAGTACTTTTTTGAGGTTTGTTTTGAGGTTAACATGACTCAACCGAAGTAAAAAAAAAAAAAAAGTAAAAAAAAAAAACCCAAACCTTTTTTCCTCTTATGTTGGAAGGTTTGAAGTAGCAGGCATGACAAATTTCCTACCACCAATGACTATTCCTCAATATTCAATAGCTCAATTCTTGTGGGACTCTAAAAATATTCTTGGAAGTTTTACTAGAACATTATCCTATATTTACTCCTTCATAATTCTATATTTATTCCAACTTGGAAGATAATCCACATCCTAAATTCCTTGTTCTGCTTTCTATTCTGCATGTACAAGTGGAATCTGAGCCTGATGTCATCTTTACTGTCTTAAAATTTATTGCTATGTTTTAACTGCTAAAGCTAAGAGGGGAGGTATACATACATTTGAGAAAAAAAAGTGGGCTGTTAGCCTCAAAAAGAGATGCCTTTCAGCTTTACGACTCTCTCCTGTCTTAAGAATTCAAAAATCTTGGCAAAGGATGAGGCTGTACTGTCTCCAGTAAAACAATTAGAATTGTAAAGAAAGAACTACGCCATTTCTTCAGAAAGACTTCAGTATAAGCATAAATTAAGTACTTTCCACTAGGATTTGCATTAAAATACTTCTGCTAAACAAAAGATGTCAGTAACGAAATAAGAAATCAAGTGAACCAATTTAATTCACCCCATGGGAAGCAAATTAATGCCTTATCTCATTTCTTATTCTGAAAATTAATGGACTTAAAGTCTTCGTGAAATTCTGAATTGCATTACCAAAACAGGAAAGTAAAATAGAAAATAGTTTTTATATTAATGTCCTAATGACATTAATGCCCTTAATATAAAACTAATAGAAATAGTTTATTGATGTCCTAATGACAATGTCACAACAGAAAATATTTTATAGTTGCCATTTTGTATTACTTTTAAAAATAGCAGTAGCTCTAAAATACACAAAGTATATTACGAGATGAAACAAATAGAAAATGTAAAGCAGAATCCTCTGCATGACTTGAGTTACTTATAATTATTAACAAGTATTTCTATTGTTTCTGTAACATTTCTATTCAGAACATGATGAGCTGTATTTTTACGTAATAACTTTATCCAATCCTCTCAATAAATTGCTTAGTAGAGTCCTGTCCAGTTTTACATGAAGAAAATTGTTCCCATCATTAATACAAGGTATGAAGCTAGCAAGCTGTAATTTAGGAATTAAACTTTACCATATATGATGTTTGAATAACAAAACACACATACACTAACACATGCATACAATGCTAGGATTGTTAAAGAACAGTAAATGCTAAAGGAAATGCCTGACTAAAAATAATTGCCTTACCATGCTACATATTTCAATACAAAGAAGATAGGTAGCTGTTTTTCAGATACGTTTTAATTGTTACAAGTTCAGTGTAGTAAGTGAAAATGACAGGATCTAACTTGTTTGAAAAGTTGGGATGGTTATCACTACGTATTTCCTGAATTTGCTTAAGGATGATCTTGGGAATACTGTTTCCAGTTTTGCTTGACAATGGTTATAGGCCCAGCACGGTACACTAGTGGCTAAAGTCCTTCCATTGCATGTACTGGGATCCCATGACTGCTAGTTCCTATCCCAACAGCCCCACTTCCCATTCAGTTCCCTGCACGTGGCCTGAGAAAGTAGTGGAGGATGGTCAAAAGCCTTGGGACCCTGCAACTATGTGGGAGACCCGGAATAAATTCCGGGCTTCAGATCAGCTTAGCCTCGGCCATTGTGGCCACTCGGGGAGTGAATCAGCAGATGTAAGATCTTTCTTACAGCAGGTTGAGCTGCAGCTTGGAACATGAACATCCCGTATCTGATTCCTTGGGGTCAAATTCTGTTTCCTGTTCTACTTCCTGATTTTCATTCTGGGAGGCAGATGATATTTCAAATGTTTTTGTCCCTATCACCTGTGTGAGATGCACATATATAGTGCTAATTCCAGACTGTGCACTAGTTTTTCCCTGGCTGTTGAGGGCATTTGCAGAATAAACAAGTGAAGTACATTTTGTCTTGCTGTTGCTATCTGTCTCATCGTCACTCTTCTTCCCTCCCTTTTGCCTTCTCTCACTCCACATTGCAACATAACTAGATCCTGGGTAGTGGGAAAAAAATCCTGCTCAAATATTCCTTTTTGAGGTGCTTTTATTTCTGGGAAGTCTCTGAAAGAATAGGTTACCTTATATGACATTTTGATGTAAGGACCCATTTGAGCTAATGGCAATTGAAAAATGGTAGATTTCTCCTCAAAGAAGATGATTAAAAACTCCCATGTGGCAGAGCCAGGTTTGTCAGTGGCTTTTGCTCTATTTCATGAGATCTGGGGCTTGGGGACTCACAATGGGGACTGTGGGAGCTGGTTTGAGATCTCACACATGTCAGTCCCAATGGTGGATGGGAAAGGGAAAGGTTAATATGGTATGCCCATAGGCTATGCCTGAAGTGTTGCATGCACATATGTCCAGGGCAAAATGGAGAGGTAAGGCCCCAGATCTGTATGCCTGCCAGAGAACTGAGTCTGGGAATATGTCTAAGATCTTAGATCTCTGGTGGACAGGAAGAGCTCCAGGCCACCACACCACTCCACTTGAGAAAACCAGGCTGGGGAACTCATATGATCCTGGGCATAGGGACTATTGATCGATTGTTCAGGCTAGGATTTATGAGGATGTGAGAGAGGGGGTACCACAGAGCGAGGATGTTGCAGTTAAGAAATGACTTCTGGAGATTTCCACCAACAAGGTCACAGTAGTTACGGGTAAGCAAGGGGTCTGAGACTGAGCAGTTTGGAGGGGAGAATCCAGAAGACCTTTCTGGGTCAGACCTGAGTTGGGCTAGTTAGCACTGACCACCAAAGTCCACCATCCCCAAGTGCACACAAAAGTTAGGTCTGAGGACCTGGCAGGGCTAGAACATAGTACCTGTCAGTGTCAGAACTAAGGATGAGTCATTTTAGGTTTGGCCCTAACACTAGCCAGCAAGTGAACAGAACAAGGCCTGGGAGCAGATTCTGTAGGGGATATGTGGGCTCACTCCTTTGAACTGTAATTTCCACTGGCTTGCTTAAGAGTTAGGGGTAGTGATTGGCTCAACTTGATATGACCATGGAGCACTCCAACACTCATAGGTTTGGGAGCAGTCAGGCAGGTCCAGGCTTAGCACGTGCAGGCACACCAAAGAATAGGATATGAGAAAAGCAAACCGGAAAATACAAAAGCTCATACAAAGGCCAACATGAAGAGGGCAGACCATGCTGGGTTAGGGCCTGGCACCCACTGGCATATGTGCAATCTGCACACCTGACACAAGAGTCAGATCTGCAGGTGAGCACAAGAAACAAGGCTGGGTTACAGTACCTGCCAGCATACATATGTGTCAGGTTGGGGGCACACTTGGCTGGGCCAGTACATTAACACCCACAGACTTGTCTGAGAACCAGGATGGGGTGCAGGCCAGACCAGGTGGGGCCTAAACATCATCAAGTTCATGTTAGGGCTGAGACACGGGACAGTCCAAGTTGGGCTAGGCTGTAGCACCAGCATAAGCTGAACGGGGGACATACTGGGCCAGGCCAGGCTAAGGCACTTGCCAGCAAATGCCAAGTAGGGGAAGCTCAGGCCAGGCAGGGCTGCAGCACCTATTGGCTTGCACGTGAACTGGGTTAGGGGAGAGCTAGGTTAGGCTGACTGTACTTACTGGGGCATGCATAGGCCATAGTAAGAGCATATTGACTGGCCTTTGCCACAACATCAACTAGAAAGTGCTAGAACTAGGGGTAAAACCTGTCAAGACAGATTGCTGAACCACCTGGAGAGTGCAAGATTTAGGACTGAGAGTGGGTCCAGTAGGGAAACTGTGGGAACCTTCCAGATGGGCTACAATCCCCACTGGTGAGCATGAGAAACAAGATTTGGAACACAGTTGGCTAGACAGGCAGTGGCAATCTATAATATGACTGTGGGCTGGATCATGAAGTTGGTTGTGTTGAGCTAGTCTTCAATACCCATTGACATGTATGAATGGAATGTGGAACAGACTGGATCAGTCTGCTGCACATAACAGCAAGCACAGTAACCAGGGCTTGGGGTGGCCCTAATGGGGATTATTGGGGGTTACTGCTAGGAGGCTGTGGCACCTGCTGGTGTATGTGAAGGCCAAGAGTGTAGTAGGCAGGGTTGGGCTAGGATACAGAGAGGAAGAGAAACAGAAAGGAAGATTTTCTGTCCTCTGATTCACTCCCCAAGTAGCCGCAATGGCCAGGACTGAGCTGTTCCAAAGCCAGAAGCTGCACCTATGTGGGAGACCCAGAGGAAAAGTCCCAAAGTTTTGGGCTGTCCTAGACTGCTTTCGCATGCTACAAGCAGGGAGCTCGATGGGAAGCAGGGCTGCTGGGACATGAGCCAGCACCCATATGGGATCCATGTGCTTGCAAGATGAGGGCTTTAGCCACTAGGCTACCACATCTCAAATTTTTAAAAATTCATTCCAAAAATGGAAAATAAATAGAAGCAGTATAATATTGACTCACATCAGCAAAATAGTGTCAGATAAGTAAACTTGAAAACAACGGGTAGGATTGTTCAACAGAATTTTTGGAGGGATAATGATTTGACCTTAGTTCCTGCACCAGGGTCCAACACAACAGACCTAGGCTGTTAACCCACAAACTCGAAGCTTTTAAGGAATCCATGTGGGCATGATAGTCAACTCCATTCAATGTTTTTTTATAAACAAAGTTGCATTGTAACACCACACTTAGGTTTCAGCCCCTGGTTTCTTCACACATTTCTGCCTGTAAAATTCACCGCCCACTCCATTGAACTCTAAGCCCCTTTATGCTTTGTGGAACAGATACTGAATTGTCAAGCATGAATATTTGGTCTTTAATCATATAAATATACATCACGATACAACATCCCCTATTTTTACCTATATCTACCACATCATGACACATTTAATTAACATGAAGTTAAACTTGTAGCTGTTACTAAAGGACTATACTACTGTGATGATTCAAGGACTAATAGTGGGAGGGGAAAATAGGAAGGGAGGAAGGAAAGGGGAAGTGAAGAACCCCAATACTGGGCCTGACACAAGGTAGCTCTGTGGCTAAAGTCCTTGCCTCACATGCGCTGGGATCCCTAATGGAGCTGCTTCTTATCTTAGCTGCTCCATTTTCCTTAATTCCCTGCCTGTGGCCTGGGAAAGCAGTAGAACATGGCCCAAAGCCATGCACCCTGCACCCACTGGGAGACTTGGAAGACATTCCTAGCTGCTGGCTTCGGAACAGCTCAGCTCAACTGTTACAGTCACTTCGGGGGTGAACCAGCAGATGGAAGATCTTTCTGTCTCACCTCTGTGTAAATCTGATGTTCAATAAAAATAAAACTTAAACAAGGGACATTTTTTTTAAAATAAAGAAGAACCCATGTAACTGCAAAAATGTATTGTGGTGAATAATACACTTTAAAAAATATTAATATGGGGCCAAGTGCAGTGGCTCAGTTGGCTAACCCATCCTTTTAAAAAGTGCCAGGATCCCATATGGGCACCAGTTCTTGTCATGATTGTTTCTCTTCTCATCCAGCTCCTTGCTTGTGGCCTGGCAAAGCCCAAGTCCAAGGGCCCCTGCACTCAACTGGGAGACCTGGGAGAGGTTCCTGGCTTCAGATAGATTCAGCTCCGACTATTGTAGCCATTTGGGGAGTGAATCCACAGAAGGAAAATCTGTCTGTCCTCTGTAATCTGCCTTTCCAATAAAATTAAATCAATCTTTAAAAAATTGTCTATAAAAACAAAACCCTAATGACTTAAAATTGCAGGTCTTTTAAAGGATTTTTTAATAGAGGTGAGGACATGGGCCAAACAACCACCACCAAGACTGCAGGAGCAAGCAAGCAATATCAAGGAAGCATGGTTTCCCAGAGCAGAAGCTCACAAGCTGAAACCTCCATGAAAACTAATGCCAAATATGAAAACCTGAAATTTTATTGCAGAATTGGTTGGTGTTCAGAGTAGACAGGTCCAAATGCTAAGTCTAAAAGGGGACACAATCACGGGGGGTGCCACATTATGACGTTACTACCAGGAACTTTACCAGGTTCCCACAGCAAAAGTGAAAGAATAATCTTTTTTGCCTTCTGCAGAGGAGGAATCGTAGCCAGTGTTATTATATAAGCCAGAGTATTCTGTTGTTCTTTACAAAGCATGGTCTCAGAGGAACGTCCCTAAAGAAAGCCTGTCAATCTAATAGACCTGGGGAAAAAGGAAATGTTCAGGATAAAGGGTATGATATGAACAAGGGCTCAATTCTTCAAATACACATGTCAGTGTTCAAAGTGCGCACACTGACAACAGAACAAACTACATGAGTCCAGGTTAACAGCAATCAATGTAAAGAGAAACAGATGAATCCACTTGCATAGTTAGGGACAAATATCCCTCTATCAGAAATGGAGAACTTAAGCTGGATGAGAGTCAAGAAATGCATAGGTGAATTAATCAATCAATTAGATATGATTAACTTGTATGGACTTATTTCAAAGCAATGCATATTTTCAAATTTTACAAGGAAAGTTTGCTGTAAATAGATCACTTTATACATCCTAAACATGCTTGAATAAACAACAGAATAAAATCCTACAATATTTTACAGGCCAAAATTAAGTTAAAAATAAGTAACAAAAAAAAAAACCCAGAAAATTTAAAAATAGGAGGAAGAAAATATTTCTAAAACTCATTTCAAGGGCCTCCAAAGAACTTCTTTTAAAAATTGAACGTAATAAAAGTGAAAATGTAAACTTTCAAGATCTGTGATATTCAATCAAATCTGAGTACAGGAAGTGCTTTGCGGCATTAAGTTAGTATACTGGAAAAGAGAATGTAGAAGAGCACCAACATGGTTGACTTGTGTGAAGCTGCAGTGACTCTGTCACAGAAATGCAGGTGGAAGACAAACCCCATATTCTAAGAGGATTGAGAGGAACTTTCATTAGCAAATGGACACAACAGAAGGAAAAGACAACAATGTTGCTGCCAACCTCCCGAGTATCTATATGACTGGTTACTTACTGCATAGGAACAAAGGCAATTCAAAACACACAATATGGATATTAATGGAAAATGGCAAATTCAAGTCCTAACTTATCAATAATCTTGAATATAAATATATTTAGTTCTGCAACTGAAACATACAGATTGGATAGACAGATGTTAAGACAAAGAAAAATTCATCTGAAATATGCTGCCTACAAGAAAAAAATTATTTCTCCTATAAAGATACAGAGAGGAAGTTAAAGGGTAGGAAAAGGCATTCTATGCAAATAGGATCTAAAGTGAGCAGCAGTAGCTATTCTTATATCAAACAGAGCAAACTTACACACAAAAAGTATTCAACGGACATGGAAGGCCATTACTCATAATTAAAGGATCAATTTAAGAAGAAGATATTACTATTGTTAACATATTTGTTTGCACCCAACCCCAGGCACTTCAGTACAATAATGGTGGACCTCAACACCACACTTTCATCAATGGACAGACCAACCAAAGAAAAAGAAATACAGATAATCATACCATATATCAAATGGTCCTGACAGGTATCTATAGTACATTTCATATCTTGGCTGCAGGATACCGGGATACACGTTTTGTCAATAAATGGAACGTTCTGCATGATAGACAATATTCTAGGTCATTATACAATGACACATTTTAAAAATTGGTAAGCATGTTTCTTTTTTAGCTACCACAGAATTAAGTTGAAAATTACAAAAAAATAATCAATACTCAAAAACACATGCTTTGAATGAACAGTGGTTCAAGAATAAAATAATTCCCAGGAATGAATGACAATGAAAATACAATAAACCCATGCTTACAAGATATAGTACAAGTAATATGAAGGGGAATTTTTGACACTTTGAATGCCTAAATCAAAATATTGAAAAGTCATCCAATTGATGTAACAATACATCCTGGAAAAGCAAGAACAGTAACCTGGAAAAACAAGAACAAACTTAACCCCAAATTAGTGGAACGAAAGGAATAAAAAACAAACAATAAATATTAGAGAAGTAATAGAACACTATGCAAAGATCAATGAAAGGGAGAACTCACTTTTCAAAAACATTAATAAAGCATTGATCATCTAAGAGGAAAAAGAAATAAAATTAGAAATAAAAAGATTTTGCAACTGATACCAAAGAAATACAAAAAACAATTCGAAATTATTACAAATGGCTATATGCCAACAACCTGAAAAATACAGAGGAAACATTTCTGCACAGATATGCTTTATCTAAGTTGATGCAAGGAGATACAGAAAAGCTGAACAGACCAATTACTAAGATTAAATCAGTAATAAAGAGCTTCCCAGCACAACAATTTTAAAAAGTCCAAGACTGAGAGTGCATCATTGCTGAATATCACCAAATTTTAGGGGAAAATAATCCCACTCTTTCCTAAACAATTCTGACCAATTAAAAGGGAGGGAATGCTTCTAAAGTTCTATCATGAGGTCAGTGTAATTTCAATATCAAAGACGAAAATAAAGAGAACTATGGAACAATTTGAGCATGATGAACACAGACGCAAAAATCCTCAACTTAGTATTAGCAAATGAAATCTAGTAACACATCAAAAGAGTATCCCTCTCAGACCATGTGGAATTTATCTTAGAGATACAGGGATGTTTCAACATATGCAAGTCAAGAAACATGATACATCACATCACATCCAGCAAATGAAGGATAAAACCATGCAATTATCTCAATAGATTTGGAGAGAGCATATGATAAAACAGAACACACTTCCATGGCAAAAACTTGGTTCTGTACCAAAATGAGTTTCCATGGATAATGACACCTGCCAGAGCTTGTCGTTGCTGTTCCCAGGTCAGGCACAGTCTCAGGCATTTGTTCCTTTTTACTCTATAGATATGATGAACTGGCCACTAGGAGTGGAGAGTTCTTGGCTTATACCCAGATGTGAAAATTCTGTGATAAGTCTAAAACTGACAACCAACTCTTCAGCCTTGCACATACCCCTACGCTGATGCCTGTATGTTCCGTGAAGAAAACTCTTACCAGTTGGGTGGGCTTTGTGCCCTAATGCTATTGGTAATTCTAACCATGGCATTTCAGAACCTATCCCATCTTGGCAATAACCATCATGGATTCTTAAGGTCATCTAAGCCTCCTGGGTCTTTCAACTCAAGTGTATTTGTATTCATTAGAGATCCCCCAATTAATTCAAAACTTGAAATCAAATAACACAAGGACTACTGCCTTTATTTTTGATGGGTTCCTTTTAATAAAGCATATTGATTGCATTAACAGTAATCTATGAGATGAAAACACCACCAAATGATATAAAGAAAAAAAGAGAATGGTTAAAAATATCTCAGCTATGCTTTCCCAAAATCTTAGCCTAGCCTCAACATGGCCACAATACCAGGCTCCAGTTGCACCTGACAGTTTTGTCCTTTTGCTGGGTTTTGTGTCTGCGTTCTGACAGCCAAAACTCTCCAGGAAGCGCTATACTGGGTTTTTCTTCAGAAGCTTCCTTTAGAGCAAGATAAACATGTCAACATGGAACCTCTCAGTTTCTGGTGTTAAGATGAAAATGACCTATCCTACACTTCCGTAGCAACAGGTCTTTGTATTCACTCCCTTAAAGCCCCCTCCATATATTAGACATTGCATTAGGCTGGATTGTACCTCACAACTTCCTCAACCAGTAACAGGGACAGGAACTTTTGCATAGCAGGGGTAAAAGAAACAATGCTTTGAATTCAGGCCTGCTTCCAATAGTTGGACACATCTCTAGATGAGGAGAGATGGAAGTGAAGACTCATTTTCTGTTTCTAAAAGAAACTGTGGCATATATACACAATGGAATACTGCTTGGCCATAAAATGAATAAAATCAAGATATCTGCAATTGAATGTCAACACTACGCTGAAACGAGCCAGACCCCCTACAAAAGGACAAATCACATGTTTTTCTTATTTGAGGTATTTAATGTAAAATATATTGTTGAAAAAAGTGTAGTATCTGCTATCCTACAGTGATTGTTTTCTGGTTACAATTGATATTTGTCTTACTGTTATGTATTTTATAAAACATTTTAGACTACTTTTTTATTATTTCCTTTCATTTTTATGACATAGGCTCTGGATTCCCCCAACCCCTCCCCATACCTCCCCCCTTGGTGGATTCCTCCACACTTGCAGCATTACAGTTCAAATCCACACACGATTCCTTCATTGCAAGCATGAACCATGCATAGAGTCCAGGATCTTATTGTGCAGATAAATTCAACAGTTTCTTGGGAGACCATTCCTGGTCTGAAAACAGAATTGGCAGAATATCATCCTGTCCAATGAAAAGCCACAACATAACATCAACAATATCCAACATTATGGAATTAACTGACATGGTATTGAGTGACCAATTAGAAAATGCAAGTTCTTAACCACATCCTGTGACTACTTCATTGACATTTCAATTTCAGTTTATATACAACCGGCTGCTATACACCTTAAAATGGTTATAGGATACTATTCAGCTGTCTCGTGTCTATTTTCATTTTTATATTCAGTAGTTTATAGTATTGAAGCATTATTTTTACTGAACTTGGCGCATTTTAGGATAGTCCAAACTGCCTTATAACTAACAGGGCACATGTCAACAACTGAAGCGTAGATTAGTTTTAGGAGAGGTGTGCAGAGAAATCTTCAATACCTTACTGCGGAGTAACTAATCTTTGTGTCCTACCTAGTAAGGTATATGCGAGTCCAAGCTGACCATTTCCTGTCTGGTTCTAAGCTTTCCTTATTGGTCTCTGTGTATCTAATTTTTGGGGGCGTGGGGGGGGGGGTCCGGAGCTACCCTGATGGTCATTGCAAGAGGTTGGGGATCCAAAGTTGGAACTAGATAAGGACCAAAGTTCTTCTACCAAGTCCCAAAGGAAGCTTACTGTTCTATTTCTCAGGGTTTCTGGCTGTTGTTCCAATGACATTACATCCTGTGAGGAAGGATCTGGGCTTCTTCCATCCCATGTGGGATATCTGATACGGAATGAATGACCTCTGAGTTCTCAGGGCCTACAAGGGTACTCCAATTCTCAGTGGTCTCCTTGGCAGTTGGGATATAGTCCTTGTGCCTGTATTGATAGTCCTTGGAGAGGATCTGGGAGTCTGCAGCATCGAGATACAAGCCTCCTTGTGTCCACCTGCTCCACTCTGGGGTCCCCCCGCCGCTCTGTGCATAGGACCTCCTGTTTACAAGTTGTCAGGATCAGTCTTGATTCCCCTGTATGTCTTTATAGTCTTGCTAATGTCTAATGCTGATTCGAGTCTGTTATCTATAAGTTACCTGTTATATTCTTGATAGGTTATACTTAACGTCTTCCACTTGCTTGGAATGTGTGAGGAAAATTTCTTTACTCTCCCACCCCACTACGGAATAACACAGGGCATTAAAGTATAAAGGGTTTACACCTCTTTCATGTAGCTCATAAATAGTCTGACTCACATTGATTGTTGGTTCATTGGTTACTTCACAATATCTTCTTGCATGGGATACAGGCTGTTTGGGGTTGAAATATCACAATTTACAGGTACTGTTTTTCAGATTGACATTTCATCTTAAATTAAGGCAAACATGTGGTATCTAACCTTTTTGGGATTGGCTCATTTTGTTAAGAGCATCTAAAAATAGCTTAGTATTCCCTCAATAATAAATCAAAAGGAAAAAACACAGATTTAATTTTAAGGCTTTATCTCTGGGCCTGTGCTGATGTTTCACTGCATTATTTTCCATGTGAGACAGAACTGCTCAATTTAAGAAAAATAAAGTAAAGTGAAGCCAAGGGACAATTAAGTTTGCATAACAAGAAGCACTTGTTATTGCAAATCTTTTTAAAGATTTATTCCATTTTTTAATTGGGAAAGGCAGATACACAGACAGAATGAAATACACACAGAATGATCATCCATCCTCTGGTTCATTCCCCATCTTGCCAGGACTGAGCTGATCTGAAGCCAGGAGCTTCTTCCAGGTCTCCTATGCAGGTGCAGGGTCCCATGGCTTTGGGTCATGCTCTACTGCTTTCTCAGGCCACAAGCAGGGAGCTGGATGGGAAGTAGAGCAGCTGGGATACAAACTGGTACCCATATGGGATCCTGGCAGATGCCACGCAAGTATTTAGCCACTAGACTATCACACTGGGCCCTACTGTGAATCTTTATTTATCAAACCACATTTTTATGGGTGCTTCCTCACTCTTATTAATTAAAAAGTTAGCCCAGATAATTCTTATAATTCTTAAATTAGTTAGATTTACTCCCCCTGGGGCCATCAAATACAGGAACCTTCACTGATATATAAACAAATGCTGTGACATTAAAAACAATACTTTTTAATAGTACAACAGCTATTGACAAGCAACAAGAAATTCTAAGAAGCAAAGGGAGTAAAATCATCACATCTATGATAAAAATGTACTTGGCAATGCAGCAGACAAAAAACATCAAGAACTATGTAGTTAAATGTGTAAAACAAACTGCAAAGTGTATGTAAGACACCTGAGGTATAGCCGGCAATCAGTACATGATAGGGAAATCACTGTAATATAGTGGGATGTTGCAGGAAATTTGATGCAAACTTTCACTCAAAACTTTTTGCCAGACTATTTACTTATTTATACAAAAGTAACAGATTTCATCTATTTCACAGATAGGGCTTTAACAGAACGTTTTCCACTTTTCCCATTTTCCTTATTTAACTTATATTTTGGCAATGACATATTTTCAATTTACTTTACAATCAAACCTTAAATTATGTTTCAAGAAAAAATTCTTCCTTTATAGATCTGAGAAAATAAGTCTGAACAGTCCATAATTCAAGCTTTAACATCAAGGGGGAAAAAAAAAAATCGGGGCCGAGCACAATGGTCTAGTGACTACAGTCCTATTGTTAAATGTACCAGCATCCTATATAGGCACCAGTTCATGTCCCAGCTACTCCACTTCCCATCCAGCTTCCTGGTCGTCATTTGAGAAGGTAAGAGTATGTCCCAGGACCTTGAGACCTTGCAATCATGTAGGAGATCCAGAGGAAGCTCCTGGATCCTGGCTTCAGATCAGTTCAGCTCTGGCTTTTGTAACTGCATGAAGAGTGCGTTAGAGGATGGAAGATCTTGCTCTCTGTCTCTCCTCTCTGTAAATCTGACTTACACTCAAACTTACCAGTATAATATATTGATATCTATGTTGTCACGATTATTTTAAAAACTTACTCCATAAGCAATGTTGAACATCTTTCCCTTTGGTTACTGTTTTATAGCTCCTTCCTTTTCCTGATGGATTGTGGTTCTTTTACTATTTTATGAACTCTTTACTTAATAAGTTATTAAGCATTTAACTATTGTAAATTGAAAATATTATCACAATTGCTTAAAAAAATAAAATCCTAAAGATTAGTAGCTATCTGTAAGACAGAACTGAGAGAGGATAATAAAATCTATACTTCCCAGACCAAACTGATCAATGCTGCCATACTCTTGGAGAACATGAAGTTTTGCTTATTATGGCTTGAATGTTTTCCAGAGTTAATTTACTTTTCATTCATGCATGGACTGAGAGATGTGTAGATGTTTGATCTGTTTCCTGTGATTATGGGTGTGATTTGTGGTCATTCCACAGTTTAGAATTCTCCGATGCTCCCAGCAGAACTTAGTTTTTTTATGGGAAGCTATTCCTTCTTAGAGTGAAGATTTTTCTCCCCGATTTCAAGATACCTGTGAGCATTCTATTTAGTTTCTGTTCAGTTACTAATTTCAGGTTTGTAGTCACCATACTCTATGGTTAACAAATCACATCTTATCAGTTCAGAATATTATCAAAATGTTGCTAAGTTCCTGAGTTTTCACAGAAGTTAAAATTATACTGTTATATCAAACAGTTCTCAGATTGACGTTTAAACACTAACTTGTTATTGCCACGTGTCTACACCATCTAAATCCTTCATTGCTGATACTGAATAACATTGCAGCAAAAAGGCATCAAGGAAAGACTTGACTACTTTCTATTTGGAAATTTTACTTTCCTACTAATAATAGTTACTGTATATGGACCACCAGTTTACATTGGGATTTCTGGTTTTTTTTATTTTGAAATTACCTTTCTCTCTAGATTCTTATTCAATATACTTTCTTTTGTTTGAAATTATTCTAGTGTCTGTCCTCAGTTCCCCGTAGCTTTCTACCAGTCTACTGGTCTGTTTTCTTCAGAAACACAACCGATTCTTTGCAGAGTTCCACTTGCTTGTTGGCAGGAGGTTAAATGTGGCATTAGAGCCTAGCTGCTGCCAGGACATATAAATATACATTTACCACAACACATTCTGGTTGTTTTAATTTAAACCTCTCTTGTTTAGTCTCTTCTTTATACAGACTGAAGGTAAGTAATTGATTGGGTGATGTGGGAGACCTTGACGGGTTACATTTTTGTAATCCTAGAAGAGTCATTATGGCAATTCGATGCCAGTCTATGTAGTTGTTTTGTGTCTATTGATTTTAGATTTTGGAGTTTAACTGAAATTTCCAAACAGGAAATTTTTTCTGTTGGCTGTATTAAATTTTTAATTTTGGTTTGAAATTAAGTTGACTTTAGAAGACACAAAACCCCAAATGACATGATACCAAAAACTCTATGCAAATAACTTCTTGCATACGTTGCCATGCAAATGACATATTTTGTACCAACCTAATGCTATTTGATTGCCAGTTCCCTGGTCCTTCTTCCCACTTGTGGTTGGTTCTATGACTACCTATGCCAAAAGGAACAGGCAACTCATCTGGGTATCTGGCATTAAATTGAAATCAAATGTATTTTTTTCTAATAAAAGGATACTTTCGTAAAACCTTTATACTGCTCAACTCTATTTGAATAAACTGTATCACTAGAAAAACATACAAGTGAGAGAATGGGCCTTTTTTGCTTATCACAATTGAATAATTTATTCTTGAATAAAACAGTTATCACTAGCTTAATTATTACTAGCTAATCTAATATTTTCTTCAACTCTAATGAACTATTAAGGTAAAAGAGCAAAGTAAATTATTTCAGATAGTCTATTCAAAGTAATGCTATTTTAAAAGCCCAATTTCTCCAACTTTAAATGAGTTATGTATTCTTGGTGAATTCAAATAATGTTACCTATTTTGTTACTGGTTATACAAATTCAATTCTTCTTATTTGAAACATTTATATTTATTGTAAAGCCAGATTTACAGAGAGATGAATAAACAGAAATCTTTCCAAGTGGATCACTGCAAGTTGCCACAATGGCTGCAGCTGAGCTGATCTGAAGCCAGGAGCGTCTTCTGGGTCTTCCACATAGGTGCAAAGTCCCAAGGCTTTGGGTCATCCTCGACTGCCCTCCCAGGCCAAAAGCAGGGAGATGGATGTAAAGTGAAGCAGATGAGATACATACCAATGCCCATATGCAATGCTGGCACATGCAAGGTAAGGACTTTAGCCACTAGGCTACCACACTGGGCCCTTCATGGTTCTTTAGTAAGATATGTAACAAGTAGAATAGTATGATTTCCTCAGGGTTTCCTAAAAGTTGTACTTTCTCTGTTAATTCATATTCTACTAGCCAGAAAACAGATAATTTAATAAGTAAAAAATAATGGTGTTTTCTAAGATTTTTTTCTTTGTTATTTCAGCATATTTGACATACATATGAAAATATACATGCAATATTAATGATGCTTTTATAACCCTGTCACTCCTAATGCGAAGTTTATCAACTGGAAATATACACAAACAATATTTTAAAAGTTTGTAGAAATGCATATTAATGGATATCAAACATTTGTTGCAGTAAAATTTGCATTTTAAATCCACTTTCTATTTTTGAAATTTATACAGACAATGATATACATGGAAAATATTTCACTTTCCTCAATGGTAAAGCGAGACTATATGACATTCTAAAGCAGGGATAGGGAATGCCCAGTCCTTGCTAAAAATAAATAAATAAATAAATATATAAGTATATAAATAGCCCCACAAACTCACTGTTTTTGCTCTGCCAGCCAACCACAGGCAAATTCAAAATTCAGTGCATCAATAGTAGGCTAAGTTTCAAGTTGCTAATTTTTATGTCATACAGATGATGTTCTGAATATCCAAATTATGCTTGACAGAAAAAAAAGTTTCCCAGCCCCTTCAGGAACTCAATAATGCTTATGTAAAAAAATCCCAAAGAAAAATGACTGAAAAAGTAGCAGATAAGGAGTAGAAACATACTCCAAGGGCTAAAATACAGTTTTGTAAATTAAGAAGGCATTATGATAATATGCATAAGAAATCAGCATATATTTTAAAAACTAAATTCAGAAGTAACTCAACAAGCCATGCGTATATATTCATCAGTATATTCATACATATGGAAACCTTAAAAGCAGACTTTATCAAGCAGCATAATTCAACTTCAAACTTGTTTCAATATTCTATTCAAATCAATGAAAAAATTTTAAAAAGGAATGAAAACTGACTCCAACATCATTTGACAAATGAATACTGAAATTTTTGCTTGCCCATGATTGACAAGAGTAATGGTATTAGAATTACCTACTCAACAACATAGTATCTAAAATGTTCCCTAATCTTAAGGACATCCAGATTCAGAATGTCCACAGGACCCTATGTAGACAGGACCAGAAAAGATCCCCATACCTAAATATTATATGAGAACTACCACAATATCACACAGGAGAGGGCATCTGGTCTAATACCGATGAATCTGGTGAGTATGCCCACAGCCTACATCCGAGTACCTGGCTTTCACTTGTGTCTGCTCTGGGTTACAGCTTCTGACTGATGGAAACATTACAAGGTAGCCATGATGGCACAAGTGATTGGGTTCTTGTCTGCCACGCGAGAAAACTGAACTCAATTTTTACCAACTTCAGTCAGACCCACTTCTACCCACTGTGGGTGTTGGCTACTGAGAAACCTGTTCTTATGCCTTTAAATGAACACACATATTTGAGAGTGCAACACACACAAAAATTCTAAAAGAAAAAAAAACATAAGAAAGCCATCAGGTCACATTTAAGGGAAATCCCAACAAATGAAAAAGTTTTTCAGGAGAAACTTTAACAAGGATCTATTTTCAAGTTTTGAAGCAAAACTATTAAGAATGCTAAGCAAAGACAACAAATATAAAGGTAGACATGGGAGGAGTCAATTCAATAGCAACACAGATATTTACAAATGTATACTGACTCAATGCTCCAGCACTGACAGAGGAAATTTCCAATACAATAATATAGGGGAGTGGTCTTTCATTTCTTTCATCAATATACAGATCACCTTGGCAGTGGGGGTGGGGAAAAGTCAAAGAAACATTAAACTGTACTACAGATTAAATGAAGTTACACATCCATTGAATTTTTCATTCAACCTGATAGTCTTTGCATCATCACATAGAACACTCATTATAAAAGGTACAAAACATGTCACACCAAGTAAAAACTTAAATCATAGCATTTGTCATTTCTGATCACATAGAAACTTACAAACCTAACAACTACCTACAGAGTAAACAATCTAATTTCAAATAAGCAATGATGAGGAAAGCAGATTAAACTGCCTAAGAGTGCCAGTTTAAGCACTGATATTCTGTGTTGACCCTAGCTTCCTGCTAATACTGGTAGGCTATGGAAGATGGCTCAGTTTCTTGGACCACTGCTATCCACATATGAAACCAGGTTAGAGATTCTGGCCCTTGGCTTTGGTCCAGCCTAGCACCTACTATTGTGGCCATTAGGAAAGTGAATCAATTAATGGACAATCTTTCAATCACTCTCTTCCCCCTTGACTTTTAAATCAACTTAATAATGAAATGAATAGTCAATCATTTAAGTAATTTCAGTTTTAAAATTCCTTTAAATAGAGGTCTGCAAGTTTACCTTGCGGGTTCCTGGGGAGGAGAAGTGACCTGAAGAAATGGGGAGTCAGTGCTCTCATTTGGCAACTGACAAAGTTTATTTCCAGGGTTTCAGTTTTTATACATTTCATGCAACAATAGTTCAAACACAACTCAGAATTAGGTCACGTCTCTAAGAACAGAGTACAAAGAAGCTAACAAGACAGCTCAAAGTGTTATTGAAACAGAGAATAGATTAAGACAGAGCACAGATGTCCGCCTGTCTTCAAGGAGAGCATGAAAGCACATCCAAGGACTCACTGCGGGCAGGAGTGCACTGTGGGGGAGAGGCCTTCCGCCTTCTCTTTCCTCTTCTCGACAGGGTCCCACAGGCCTCCGCTGTCCCAGCTATCCTACGGGCTGTGTTCCGACAGGGGCCAGTCTTGAAATGGGCATTGTTAATCGCTGAAATAGATTAACCTAATACATCTGACATTGATATTCTGTATGAGAAATGATTTAAGTACTTTCTGTAACAATTCTTCTCCTGTTCTCTGTTAGTGTGTCCAGTGATTCAGTAAAAGATGGCCTGATACAGCTCCAAAGGCTCTGGGATACTTCCCTTCCCTGCTCTCCAAATTCCACTCCCCGGTTTCCCCTGTATTATAATAGTATTGTCCTTCATAAACAACAATAGTATTGTCCTTCATAAACAGTCCTAAGTCTGTCATTCTGCTATTTAAGTGTATCCTAACATTGCAGGTATCGACAATGGCAGAGAGCCCAGCATCTTTTTCCCCACACACCGGGAAAAGCTTTAATGGTGTTTCTGTACAGCGGGGCCAATAAAGAGTTCTCCCCACGGCAGATCCCAGCATCTTATTGTCAAGGTATGGTCAACAGTTTCATCAGAAGTTTATCTTTGATTTGGAAGTAAAGATGCATACTGCATTGTATCTTCACATCTGAATATGATAGTCTCTTTTATACAGTTACCATAATTCCCTTAAAATAACATTTTTTAAAAAAGCTAACAGTAAATTCCTTAACATACATGCACTAGTGACAGGCATGCTCCTATGAGACAAGTCTGAGATCACATCTGAATTAGGATTAAATTAGTTTTTCATTTTCAAATATGGCTACAAACATTTTAACTATCAGTATTTTGAAAAATTGCTTACTAATTGACAAAAGTAAATAAAGATTAAAACCACCAGCCCCTATCCCCCAAAAAAGATGGCCTGAGTGCCTGGATCCTTGCAACAGAAGTAGAAAACCAGATGAAATTCTAAGTTACTGGCTTTGTCCTCATGTAGCATTGACCACTGTGGCCATTTGGCAAGTGAACCAGCAGATGGGAGTTCTGCCTTTCCCTTTTGCTCTATAACCCCAATTTTTGAAAAAGTATGTTTTTAAAAAGCGAAAATGAAAAATAGAACAAAGCTTATAGGAAAAAAAAATCAAAAAGTGTTGAAATAAATTGGAGCATAAAACAGTATAAAAAGTTCAAATGATTGGCCCAGTGCAACTCCTCAGTGGCTAAATCCTCACCTTGTATGCACTGGGATCCCATTGGGTGCCAGTTCACATCTTGGATGCTCCAACTCCCATCCAGCTCACTGCTTATGGCCTGGGAAACAGTAGAGGATGGCCCAAAGCCTAGGGACTCCCCACCTGCATGGGAGACCCAAAAGAAACTCTAGGTTCCTGGCTTCAGATTGCCTCAGCTTCAGCAGTTGTGGCTACTTGGGGAGTGAACCAGTGGACCAAAGATCTTTTTATTTCTCCTCTCTAAATCTGCCTTTTCAATAAATAAATCTTTAAAGAAAAAAATTCAAATGATCTACCATATGACTGAGCCATCTGCTCCTAGGAATTTACCCAAAAGATGAAATCAGCATACAGGAAAGTTTTGTGTATCCAAGTTTACTGCAGTCAATTTATCATAGATATGGATTCAACCTACATGCCCATCAATGGATGACTGTATAAAAAAAATGGAAAACTACTCATAGAATGAAATCGTTTCTTTTTTGGCAGAACAAATGCTCCTGGAAATTACTCTGCTTAGTGCAATAAACCAGTCCCCAGATCCCAAAGAAGAAAATGTTTTCCCTGATCTTCCTTAGCTTACACACAGAATCAAAAAAATAACATATGAGATTGACATCTCGAGATCTGATTATTTATAGCCTGTGTGTATACTAAGGTTTTCTGTTTTTCTTGCTATTTGTTGAAATCTTTATCCAATAGTATATTAAGTCTATGATTGTGATGTACATTGAAAGTATGTGATTGTAAAAATAAAAAAGCAATTAGGAAGGAGAGGATGAGAACACATCACTGTGTAGCTAAATCTGTATTATGAGATACATGAAACTTAGTCACTGTTCATGGGTGGTTTTTAAGAAGTTCAACACAATCAAAGTTAACACTTTCTGAATATTTAGATATTTATTTAGATAGGGACAAAATCAAACATAAAAAAAAATCACAACCTATATCACCGAAATACTTTGGTTATTATAGACTGTTATGGACAAGGATATCCTGAAAAACTGGAATGTCTAGAGGAAATTGGAGGGATTTCTAATGTGCATGAACCACCAGAATTAGACTAAACTGAGGAAATGATGAGTAATGTATTTCAATGGGTAATAAACTATTTCAAGAAAAGCTCTCACCAAGTAGCATTGCGGTGAGTTCTATTGCAGCTTTTAAAAATGAACATGAATTCTTCACACTGCAAAAACGAAACAAAACAAAAAACAAGCAAACAAAACCTTCAAAATTCATTCCAGAAGGACAGTATTACCTTGGAAGTGAACCTAGACAAAAACGCAGCAAAAAGGCAGCAGACCTATATTCCTAATAAATAAGAATGTTGTAAATTACTGCAAAGACTATAAAAAGATAAATTTCAAAAAGCTAATAGATATGTAAAAATAAAGATTCAGTGCGAGATTTTTGAAATTTATGCATATTTTCACAATATGCATATTTTTAGTCTATTTAAGATCTCTTACATAAAGATTACATTTAATCATACACATTTGTACATGCAAATGCTTTATAAATATTCCTTATGCAGCTAATTTTGAATATTTACTTTCAGCTATTTGGTTTAAAAGTAGTGTTTCAGTAATGTTTCAATATTGTAATATAAGTATGTTTATATGACACAAGAATGCTTCAGACACTAAAACAGCCTTGAAAACAGTTCTAAAAATATTTGGTAATTTTATATATTACAGCCTTCCAATAAAACATTTTTTACATTTTTGTTTGTTTGATGTATAGGTAAACACACACAGAGGAAAGAAATCAATCTATGCCCCAAACAGCAGGGACAGGTGAGGTGAAAGCCAGGAGCCCAGAACCCTATCTGGGTTTCTCATTTTGGTGACAGGAAGCCAATACTTGTTCCATTACCTGCTGCCTCCCAGGGTGCGCATTGGTGGGAAGCTGGATTTAGAAGTACAAATGGAACTGGAACCCAGGCAATCTGATGGTGTTTGCTTGGAACACCTGCATTCCCTAACTGCAAACCAAATGCCTGCCCTCCATAAAATATTTTACATTAGATTTCCTAAATAGATTTCAGTCCATATTATTGTATTTTGTGTTGTTTCAAGAGTATTTAGAAATAGCATCAGAATATAAAAACAAAAGAAATAGAACTTCTGTGGCAGGGCACTCTTTGGCATTAAATTTGTTTTAGAGTGTACTAACTTACCAAAACAAGTTTTGAAGTACAATTTACATACAGTTTGTAAATGTTCAAGTTCTGACAGTGCAAAACATTATCTTCCAAGTAGTTATTAAGATTTAATGGAAGGCTTTAGGATTCAAAGCAAATCCAAGGGGATAACTAGACATAAATATGCCAAGATAACTGAGTTGAAGAAAAATCCATGGCAGGTGGGCATGGTTGGACAACGTATTCAGCCACCCATGTCCCATACTGCAATCCCTGAGATTGAGTCCTACCTCCAATTCTAATCCTGCTTAATGCTAACATTTATGGGAAGCAGCACAGGATATTTAAATATTTGGGTCCCTGGGATGCACATGTAGTTCCCAATGGATTTGCCAAATGACTAGAGAGCCAGAGAGTTGTGTGATAGCACATTATGCTGAAATCTGTGATGCTGGCATTTGATATACACATGAGTTCAAGTCCCAGTTATTCTGCTTTCAATATTGCTTCCTGCTGTTGCACCTGGGAAAGCAAGGGAATATGGCTCAAGTACATGGGTGTATGTTATACATGTGGAAAATGCAGATGAGGCTCTTGGCCCCCTGGTGAGGAAATTAGTGGATGGGTTATCCACCTCTCTCCTCTTTTAACTACACCCTTAAATAAACAAATCTCTATAAAAGGAAATGAGCCAAATGACTGGTGCTGTGTCAGATATAAAGTTTTTAACAGCAACTGTGTAAAAACTAAGATATTGCAACTACTGTCCTTTCCTACATTATCATACAATATCAATAGTGAATTTTTGAGAACCCCTTCATTTATCTCACTGATGTTTCAGTAAGAATTCAATTAACTTCATGGGTAAATGTTGTTAGTGGATATGATTTATGCCAAATATTCATTACCTTATGTGTTTCTGAAACAAGTTTAAGCACCAGACTCTAGCGTTGTATGACTGATGTGTTCCTGTTAAAATTATGTTTTAAGATACAGTGGAGAAATATTTGCATGTGTTACTGTCCAAACTGTGGTGGATTTGATCTGACACTCTGTTGCTATGGAAAACACAGTTGTAAGCACACATTTACAAGTGTTGTATAAAAAGTTCAATTTATTATAGTTGAAAAACCTATTTAAGGAAAATTTTCTGATGTTAAAAAACCCACACCCTGATTTAATGCTCATGACAGCTCTTCGAACTTGTTAACACTGCCATTTTGTCTTAGACTTCCTCATAGTGGGCACATTATATTAGCTATATGTTGTGGCCTAATGATGAAAGTGGTGATAAGTTTTGGGATCTCTCAAACATTAAAAGGATAAATTTAAAATTTATAGTATTTGAAGACTTCCAAAAAAATCTATATCCAGTGTGGGGAAGCCATATGTTCCTCCAAACCACAAGGGAAATTGTATTTCATTTTATAAAACATTCCCACTAGAAAAAAAGGGTAGCCCTTCTGTTTATCATTATAGTTTATGAGGTAACTTCAATGAAATCATGGAAGTATTATCACATGAGCAGCAAAGGATAAAATCTCTTTTGCCAGGGCCTTTAGAGGATAGGAAATTTGGGATATGGCACAATTGGACCTTATTTTCCATACTGTGAATGAGATTTAAGATATGGTATGGGTGAGTGACAGTTCTCTTGCCATCAAAGTTGAAGTTCAACATTTTCAAAACTTTTATGTGGGATGTGAGGTCATATTTTATGCCTAACTCAGGAGCAAAAAAAAAGCATCCTTTTAATGTAGTTTGTACTGATATTTGATGTGGGCAGTTTGTGGTGACTCAAATGTTCCAACGTGTGAAGGAAGTACCAGCAAACATGCCCAGGGTAACTCATTGTAAGTATATGTAGTGATGATTTTTGGAACAAAGTTGGTGAAGTCATAGCAAGGATATTTTCCATGGATGAAAACTACCAGTTCTGTCTACTCATTTCCTTTGGAATACAGAAGATCAAAGAAAAATCTTATGTAGAGTGTTTTCATTCAAATATAATACAGATTTTTTCTGCAAGAGTATGTTTCTGCTTTTTTCCATATTCTTGTATGTATTCACGAAGCACGCACTATGTGACACTGTGACATAATTGTAACAAGAGCAGTCAAGCCTTCCCATATTTGTATTACGCCATGTACCAAGGTAGGCGCTTCATAAACACGCTACCAGGGCTCTAAGCACTATGGTCACTTCCTACAGCTCAGGAAAATGGAACTTGGTGAGATTTTGCAAGTCATTTTCTTTAGGTTTCAGAATCCACGTTTTGAATGTAAGGTATGATTCTAGAACATGAATTTATGACTCCCCTACCTTCAAATAACTTAGGTCATGACACACAAACTTATCAAACTCCTAGAACATTAAAAAGATTGGGTAATTCATAAGAGCGTGAAAATATTATAAACAAAAAGGCATGTTATAAATTTAATAGTCACCTGAATAGCTAAATTGTTAAACACGTCTCATTCTTAAGCTAATAATATATTCATATTGCATTTACCTATTACAAAAGCCCATTATTTTTAGATATCAAATACTTTCTAATTTGAAAGAATAGCAAATTCATTCTTCATGGATGGGAAACTGTCTTTGTGTTAGAAGGAATAGTGTTTGATCTAATTCATACTAGTCACCAATTACAAGCATTTAATTAAAGTTCAAATTTCTTATCCAGAAAAATGTTCTCATCCCTTAAATTTATCCCTTAATATGTCAGCAATATTATTTTCTCATCTTTTAGTTATCACTCTTAAAAAGAGCATCCTGAATGAATTAAATTTCCTTAATATATGAAAACCTTAAATTTGTGAAATAAACTGTTACTAAAAAATTAGATGAATAATCCTGTACTCTTATCTAAAACTGTAGAATGACACATTGATGGTGTTAATGAAAACATTGTTAATTTGGAAGATAAGCCTATCAATTCTTCCAACATCAGATACATGCTTTCTATATAATCAAGAAGTTATATTCTTTGGCATTTATCCAAGTTGTTTACACAGGAATATTTACACAGCCACTTGTCAAGTGTGAGAACTCTGGCACAACCATTTAGAAGACTGAATAGGATTCACCCTTTCTGATTGTTTAGTTGTTTATGTAATTAACTTGTGATGTTTGAGTCATGAATTAAGAACTCTGAATAGTGTTTGGAAGCCATTCCCATCCTGTGCTTATACGCAGCAGAAGGGGGACAGGGATTGCTGCTCAGTGACCCATTCATTGGTGCCTTTGCTCCTTTTCCAACTCAGTGTCCAATTATTGTGACTTGGGAAAGCAGTGAAAGATTGCCCAAGTCTTTGAACCCCTGCACCCACATCAGAGAACCAGAAGAAGCTCCTTGCTTCTGCCTGGATCATCACTGGCTGTTGCAGCTATTTAAGGAGTTTACCAGCTGACTGAAGATCTCCCTCTCTTATTTTAACTCTCCCTTTCGAGTTCTGTAACTGACTTCCAAACAAACAATATAAATCTTTTAGAAAAAAAAGAAGGACCCCACTCTGTCTCATCAAAAAGCCTAAATTTTGACAGCACATTGAATAAGAATATTCTACTACAGACATCTTGATTTCAGTATCACATGACACACATCACATTCCATCTACAGAACCATTAAAGACCCTGCAAAGACCACAGAAGAATAAGTTGGTATTGTTGAAATCACTAAGTTTATGGCAGTGATAGAAAAATTCAGTTAGGTACTTAATGTATAAGGAGATAATTTTAGTTTCATTAAGGTTATTGATCTATTTCTTTTAAGTATCGATTTAGAAAATTGTCATGTAGTTTTCATACATATTAGCAAAATATTACTATTTTTACAAGTTTATGAAGGCGTCACTAAGTACATTAAACTGCATGCATTTTCGTATTTGATGAATGTTGAATACTGACATACAAACATATGCTCTTAAGATTCATTATAGAACATTTCCCTCAATTCCAAAAGTTCTGTATTCAAAATTGTTTGTCTACATTATCATTGTGATTGATATGCCTTGTATATACATTTATACTTTAATTTTGTACAAATGGTATGAAGTACTATACATCTTTGGCTTTTTAATGCCAGTCTGCTTAAGACTCAGCTTCAGCAACATATGTATCATTTGGGATTATTTTAACTTACTAAGCAATATCCTATTATATCCATATGATAGTTGGTATATCTATTCACCTACTAGTAGTTTTATAGTTTTGATATTAGATTTTCATTTTCCTTGATCAGATTCCTCACAGTGAGATGAATTGTGGTGATACATGCTTCACTTAAAAAGTGAAACTTTTTTGAAGAAGTTACTTCTCATTTTAAGAGACAGTGCTGAGTTTGTTGCTATTTTTTAATAGGTAAACAGAAGCGAAACATTAGCACATGTGGACAGTGTTTTATATTATGATGTAGTTGTTAGTTTTACTAAGCTTGGTATGAAGCATTCTCTTTATTAGTTGGTAATAATTGCAAAATAAATAATTTATTATAATTTGCCTGCTGGTTAAGACACCTTGAGATGTCTGAAATCCTTGCCAGAATTCCTAAATTGGAGCCTTTCGTCTGTTACTAATCATCTCAGTTTTCTTTTAAGTGATGTTTGGAAACGTTTTGCCCTGTTTCAAACATTTCTGGAATGAATCAGTGAATTGAAGAACATTCTGTTGCCTCTGTCTCCCTACCTCTCAAATAAACAAGTTACTTGTAAACAGTTTTCAAAAAATTTAGACAAATCCTTGTATGTCATTAGACAATTATCTGTATTTTTAAAATAGCATGTACTCCAAGATGTATTTTTCACTGGCTGATATCCTGTAAGTCTCTAGTCTTTGATTCATTTCTAATTCAAGACCATGAAAGTACTTAATGTTATCCTATGCTGTCTTGCATGTTTTCAGTCATGTTCCAAGATGAGCTGCAATCAGACACTTAAACTGACCCATACCCTACACTTCAAGAATGTTACCTTCAGCTATCAAAAAGTTCCCAAACTTTTTTTTAAACTGAGATGATCTCTACTCGAGAAGTATAAGCCGTATCTAATCCATAACCTCTGTTGACACACTTCTGAACTGCACCTGCATAGACTTGAAGTCTCCAAGTGTGGTAAGAATTTCTTCTTTTATATATTCACTTTTATATAAAATAAAAGATATGCTTCCTCTACTTATAGTTTTGGGAACTATTCTCTCTGATATCCTTTTTCACCACAAATAAATTATTTTGTGTAACAAATCATTCTGATGTGTTTCATAGAACCTATAATTTGGGGTTTACAATAATATTACTGAATATAAAATCAGATTTTAAAAGGAATGTATCAGACATTAATGTAAAAGCCATGCAAAACCTCCTGATATTCCATGTGTACATATGAATGCATATAAATGTCTAAAGATACCAAAATGTAACTGAAGGCATTGTCAGAAGTAGGCAGAGGTAGAACATGATAGGACATGGAAATTTAGACACTTAAATTTCTAAAATGTTTAAAGTGAGTGAAAATAAGTAACTTAAAATAAGTAATAGTTTTTCAGGCTATATGGTTCAATGGGAAAACCTCTAAGATCTTCACACCCCATACCCCAATAATGGCCCCAGGAACTGGCTGCTCCACATCTGATCCAGCCTCTTGTTAATATGCTTGGGAAGTAAGTGACAATGGTTTCATTACAAGTTCCTGTCACTCAACATGGGAAGCTCAGATCAAAGTCCTCACTTCTGGCTTAAGCCTTGTCCAGTCCTGAATACTATGGTCAGGTCCTTGCCTGTTCTCTATCAAAAAGAATTCACCGACTTAATTGAGTGATCCAATTGGCCTTAGAACTTCAATATGTAAGAATCTTGATTACTAGTGTTGTCCTGGAGTGGTATGTGTAGGTAAATTTCAGATCAGCCACCTTGACGTAACCTCCAGAATAACCAAAGCCTAGCTCAGCTATCATAAGTTACCTAAAGATTACAGCACCGTTGATCAAGAAATGGAAGGTCCTGAACACCACTGGCCCCAAATTTAAACTGTAAGAACTCTCACCCTTAACTCTTCAGGGAGCCTGGAAATCAAGCAGCAATGGCCTTCTTACTTGCTCCTGCTTTCACCACCTGATATTAGTGGTTGGCTTTCTGCCCATTTGGCAAGAAGACCTAGCTTGGAGAGGGCATGGCTTACAACAACATCTCCAATTCATTTGGGGTGTTGTGCAGCAGCACAGTTATCTTGAGGACTTGGAAGATTTCATTTTGTATATAATAATTTTATTTTCTTTATCCATTCATAAGTGGATGAATATTTGGGTTATCAGCTCTTTGCTATTGTTAATAGTGCCACATAAAAGGTGAACATGCAGGTGTCTCTTCATTAGAGACATTTCCCTTAAACTGAAACCTGGAATGGGGTTGATGGATCATATGGTAGTTCTGTTTCTAATTTTGTAGGAACCTCCACACTATTTTCCAATAGTAGTATGCTAGGGTTCACTTTTTCTCCACATCCTTACCAAGGACACCATTGTCCTTTTGATGTTAGCTTCTCTCACTTGAGTGAGGTAATATTTCATTGTCATTTTAATGCCATTTACCTAATTGGCGATGTAAAATTTTTCATTTACATTTGACCATTTGTATGACTTCTAATGAGAAACGTCTGTTTAGATCTTCTCCATTCCCTTTTTGCTCTTGTTAGTTACTGAGTTGTGTTCTCTACAGGTGTGGAAGTAAAGGTTTCTAAGTCTAAAGAGAGAGGGTCTTCTCAGAGAAGCCAATCACATGTAAAGAGGTAAAAAAGTTTGCCTCGACATTGGTTTCTCAGAAAATTTACAGCCCACAACAAAGGAAAGCTACCAGGTAAAAAAAACAATACAGTCCCACAGACAGAAGTTGAGAGAATTTATTACCAACAGAACTGTGTGACAAGATGTGTTAGCCTTCCTCAAACTGAAACACACATGGAGTATAAACAGATACAGTGTAATACAGAAAACTCATTTTATGAATAAATATAAATTCAGAATTTTTGATGTTACGTACACGATATGTAAAACATGTATGGCTTTACCGTTAAGACTGAATGGGGAAAGCACATTACAACAGAAAGAGAACCAAATAGAGAAAGAGGGCAAAGATAACGACAAAAATACAAAATATCGGGGAAAAAGTGACACAAATATAGGGTTGTTTTCTAGGATTTCTTAGCTCTTTTATTGCTTCTTTATAAATCCATGTTGACTGCTACCATATCAAGATGGACAGTTACAGCCAAAAAAATTTTTAACCTTAGTAAGGAAGGAAACTACAACTACAATAGATTTACCAGAAAACAACACGAATATTAAGGAATAAAATATACCTTAGAGGAAATGACAACAAATTCAGGCCCTGAAAAAGGTGATAAAGCTAGAATAAAAAGTGAACTATGATCTAGCACTGTGGCACAGTGGATTAAGCTGATGTTTGTAATGTTGGCCTTTCGTATCAGAGGGCTGGTTCAACCACACTGTTCCACTTCTCACTTTTGACCCAACTTCCTGCTAATGCCCGTGGGAAGGTGGTTTTAAAAAAAGCCCATGTCCATGGGTCCCTGGCACTCACATGGGAGACTTGGGTGCAGTTTATTGTTCCTGATTTCAGGTCTGACTCCTGCACCAGCAGTGGTAGTCATTGGAAAAGTAAACCAGCAAAGGGATATTACTAAACTCTTTTCCACTTCTAATTTTCTTTCTTCCTCTTATTCTGCCTGTCAAATTGATAGATTTTTAAAGAATACAAAGGAAGAGTTAAATTAGCAGTGCTAATTAATTGTTGTGTCAGTGAATTAAATTCTCCAATTAAAGGACAAAGTGAATGAAAGGATTAATGGCATTAGTAAACAGGACCCAATGCAAGCCTGGTGTGGAAGCTCAATGGCTAAAGCCTCACCCTGTAAGCGCCAAGATCCAATACAGGTGATATATTGCTCCATTCCCATCCAGCACCCTGTTTGTGGACGAGGAAAGCAGTAGAGGATGGCCCAAAGCCTTCACCCCTTCACCAATGTGGGAGATCCTGAGGAAGCTCCTGGCTCCTGGGATTGGTTGTCTCAGCTCCAGCTATTGTGGTACTTTGGTGAGTGAACCAATGGATGGAAGATCTTTCTCTTCATAAACCTCAGCTGCCTTACCAATAAAAATAAATAAATCTTTAAAATAAGGAGAAGCAGCTTCATTGATATGGTCACATAGGCCAGAAAGTAGGAAGAAAAGAATAGTATTTGATGCAAATGGATTCCAATGTACTCATGATTGTATTATAAAGCAGAGTTGAGAACAGTCCATTGTGGCCACTGATGAAGTAAACCTATAGGCAGAGATTACCTTTCCCTCTGCCATTCAGTCTTTGAAACAAATCTGAAACTTACGAAACTTACAAGTCATACAATGAGAAAGACCTAAGTCCAGCAAAAGGGAATTCTACACACACACACACACACACACACACACACAGTTGAAGCACAAAAATACATAAAGCAAGTATTAATGGACCTAAATTAAGACAGACTAATATAGTAATAGCGACTTTAGGGTCATACTTTCAGAAATGGACAGAAGGGGGCCAGTGCTGGCATTCAATAAGCTAATCCTCCACCTCAGTGTGTTGGCATTTTATATGGATGCAGGTTCATATCCCATATGCTCCATTTCTATCCAGTGTCCTGCTTACAGTCTGGAAAAGCAAGGACTTGTGTAGTATGACTGAGATAAGCTACTGTCTCCTGGCTTCAAATCGGTTCAACTCCAGCTATTGTGGCTACTTGGGGAGTCTACCAGCAGATGGAACATCTCTCTCACCTCTGTCAATCTGCCTTTCAAATAATAATCAATCTCTATTAAAAAAAGACATATGATCTGGACAGAAAATCTACAAAGAAACATCACAATTAAATTGTGCCCAACTGAACCTAACAATCTAGTTACAAGATAGTCCAACAAACTGAAGAATAAAAATTTCAAAGTGTATTAAAATGGGACAAAATTTAAAGCAGCATTTGCTCTAACTTCTGAGCATTCAACATCATAATCAAGATTGGACTATTTACACTTTTTATTGATTCTTATTCAAAAGGTTGAACTTGGACCCAGCACGGTTGCCTAGTGAATAAAGTCCACACCTTGCATGTGCCAGGATCACATATGCACACCGGTTCCAATCCCAGCAGCCCTGCTACACATGCAACTCCCTGCCTGTGGTCTGAGAACGCAGTAGAGGATGGCCCAAAGCCTTGGGATCCTGCATTCATGGATGGAGAGCTGGAGGCGGCTCTGGGCTCCTGGGTTCAGATTGGTTCAGCTCTGGCTGTTACAGCCACTTGGGGAGTGAATCATCAGATGGAAGATCTTTTGTCTCTTCTCGGTATATCTGACTTTCCAATAAAAGCAAATAAATCTTTTTAAAATTGAACTTACAGTAATCTGATGAAAGAACACTTAAATATCTTGCAAATTTGATTCCAATAATTTACAATACAGCAACTGAAAATACACTAAAGCAATTTTTCTTCAGGAAAAATGAAGAGGATTAGGAGATTGTTTTCATTGGAATGAATGGACTTGGGAAAATAGCTATAAATGTGATTGACATTAAACTTTCTCAAACATTTCAATCATTAGAGAGGTGTATCTGAGCAGTACATGAAAAAGACAACTCTGTAATTGAATCAGTAGATTCAAAAAAGTGTGGAAATAACAGAACTAGAATAGGAATATCCAGGAAAAGCCAATTGGGTCTCCCAGGGATGATTTCTCCTGCTTGCTTGTGATCTGCCTTACTTTGTAAAAACGGATTTTAATAGTCTTACCTGGCCTTGGGATCCTTTTTTCTTCCCAAGAAAAACAGATCAATAAAAGAAGAATGTTATTCCATGAAATATTTCCCTTTATCAAAACCAAAAACACTTTACATAAAGTAATAAACTGTTTCTGCAGCTAGCATTTACTTGATTTTGGAGAGGTAGTATTTTTATTTTTATTAGGGATTCTAACTTCCAGTCCTGCTTAGAAAATTAGATCATGATTTCCTAAGTGTTCTGACAGGAAGCAGACTTATTTTAAGAACCCTGTAAGACCGCTAGGATTTTGCTTGGGTTCTTGAAAACATAGCATTTGCCCTCATCCACCCAAATTTCAATAAAAATGGCACTAGCTTACTATCAGCGAGGGGGTGGGGGCGGAAACTAGAGGAAATTCAGAATTGAAAGAAAATGCAGGTTAAAAAAAAAGTCATTACTTCCAATCTTACAAGCAAAACATTTTTGAACATTTGTTTACAAGTCACAGCTAGAAAGAAAAGGGGAAGACAGATATTTCCAATTTACCAACTTACTTCCTGAATGTCCACAGCCACTAGGACTTGGAAGGCCCCAGGAAAGGAGTCAGGAGTCTTAGTGGCAGGGGCCCAAACACACGGGCTATCTTCTGCTTATCCAGGGCTACCAGAGAGGAAGATGAGAAGCACAGCATCTAAAATTTGACCTAGCATCCCTGGTCTACAATCCATAGGGGATGCAGGCAGATTGAGGCTTACTGCTCCACAGTGCTGAATCTCAAAACACTTTCAGTCTTTGGATCTCCCCAGCATGACTCCAACTGGTTTTAATTTCTCTGGTTTATTATCTCACCTCCATTAGGTTCCCATATGCAAACGTTCTTTTTACCCTGCAGAAGCAATATTTATGATAATGTATTAAAGTCATGCTGTTATCTTGGAATTAGTGATGAAGCATCTATCCTGTATCCTTCCTCTTTTAATAGAATTAAAAAGGCTTCAATTTTAGATGATAAGTGCAAACATATACATACACACTAGCTAAAATCAGGTAGATAAGTTAGATTATGCAAGATATAAATAGAGTTAACTATGACATTATTTGTTTTTACATAAACAATAGAAGTCGCTTTTCCTGAGGAACTGAGGAGATGTTGAGCCTTCCAAGGTTAAAAGGCTATTTGAAAGGAGGTGGTGAATCTCCAATGCAAAATAAGGATAAGTTATTCCATTTCAAAAGCACACTGGGAAGTCAATTTCAGGTTTAAATCCTTTCAGAATTTTTATCCAAAGTTGAAGTTAATTATTTACTTCATGCTGTACACACATGGAAAGTTTCACTTCAATTTTGTCTTTCAACTGATGTTTTCCCATTGCAAAC
This sequence comes from Ochotona curzoniae, assembly GCF_017591425.1. Lineage (NCBI taxonomy): Eukaryota > Metazoa > Chordata > Mammalia > Lagomorpha > Ochotonidae > Ochotona > Ochotona curzoniae. The sequence continues at coordinate 18,362,031 of NW_024464920.1, read as the reverse complement.
TGGACCCTTAGATCTTGGTCAAATTTTTTGGTGAATTTAATTAATTTCAAATGCTATGCTGGCATTTTCCTGAAAGATAATTTAAACTGATTAAATCAATAAATCCACACAAATCCTGAATTACAACAGATCTATATTCTGAAACTGAGTTGTTAGAAAATAAACTAAGTTCAGAGGGAGGAAATCAACTTGAATCCATGTTAGGAAAGTGGCTGAGAAAATGGGACATGGATTGTTGGGAAAAAGGCATAGATGAAATGGGGAGCAAATTCACAGCCAAACTGAATTCATTAGCAGTAAATTCAAAGAGGTGGCCAACTGCCTGGGCATGGATGGAGTGACTGACCACTTGGCAGAGGTTCAGTCTTTTTATACTTATGGTCTTACGGTGTTCCTAGTGGTAGGGGAAATCAACATTTTTTTTTTTTTCCTACAAGTTCAGGAGACTGAATGACCTTCTCATAGCCCTTTCAGCTTTGCTAGTTTTGCTCCCTGGGAGTCAGGCAATGCTGAGGCTTGAGGGAGAGGCAGGTTAGACTGGCATCTTATTTTCTTATGCTGAATTGTCCAGTGTGTATTCATTTGGTCCTTGGCCAATGATGTGAGGCCTGGTGCTTGTAAAGGCTGGAGAGTAGAAGTTGAATACAAGCTCCCCGCGTATCTAAGGGAAACCACGTTATGTTCTTCTGTGCCCAAAACTCTATTCCCAAAGAAGTATAATACCAGCACCGGCTTTTTGTCCTGGTGATTTTAAACGGTGGTGTGTATGTCAAAGTTATTTCTGTTTCAGAAATATAGGGTATGAAATAAACGGTGGAAGCTATAACATGCACTATTTTTCTAAACTGACATTACTCCTTGGTTTTTGCTAAATAATGAGCTTACTGGAAATTGACACACAGCACCAAAACAAGAAACAGCATCTACAGATTTACCACCTGAGCTTCCCTTCAAGATTAGTAAATGATGATGACTATTCTGCTACAGCCTCCTGTGGGCAGTCAGGCAGGAAAGCAGGCAGTTGGGGTCTCTAATTTCTGCTAAAGTTACCTGGAAAAACCAAATCCTGCTTCTGCCGATTTCTTTCCCTTCCAAGAGCACTATTCCCCATAAGGGAAAACAAAGGACAGAATCAACATATCAATTCCGCTCTTTCAGTATTACCAGAACGGGAAGAGGAAGCCACCGGTCCACTCTTCTGATGTCCCTTGGGTCTTGCATTGCTGCCTTGCTGCCCAGTGTGAATGAGGCTGTTCTTTCTTCCTTTCTGTCCTTTGATTTATTTGAACCCCCTTCATGAGATGGTTCATGAAAGACACCTTTTGCACCATGTCCTCAGGTCTTTTCTTCTCCCTTGGAGCCCCCTCTGGGCACTACCATAAGAGCCCTCTTTCACTTTTCTCTTTCACTCTTTCCTAAAGTGTTGTTGCTTTGCACACTACAGTTGTCCGCACCAAAAATTCTTTCGTGTGAGACAAGTAGTGAAGTTGCTGCTATGTTTCACATCAAATTCCCTGCAACACTAGAGCAAAGTTTAATCAGTACTTTGGCAAAGATTTTCTGGTAAGTCCAGATCTTTCCTTTGAAGTATTCTAAAATTGCTAATTGAGGTCAGAAAAACCACAAGAAAGTATTTTCCCATCCTTCATCTCCATTAAAATTTCAATTTGCTACAGTGCTCAGAGAGAAATAACTGGGCTTCTGAAAGGTAGAGCTCCAATTCAAGATTTGTTAGCATTTGATCCCTTAGAACTCGAGCTTCCAGTGAATCCTAAACTTCTCATGACGTGGAGCTGGCAATTCTGTATAGATCGATGGAAGTTTAACAGGACTGATAATTCCATTTAGGTAAGATGCTTTAATTTATGCCTTATGAAAAAACATCGTTTTGGCTTTCAATTTAAGATATTTTCATAATATTCTAAATATTCAAGGAAATATAATGTATTATTTTGGACATATCCTAATTAGATCTGACAGTAGCTGGAAATATATGTCTTTTGGAAATGGTATTTGCTGATGACATGGTGTGAAATACATAACACTGCATAAAACTTGAGATTTGGTGTTGTAATTCATCACTTTTAAGTTTCACTTTTAACAGTAGTATTATTTACTGAAGGGAAAATAATTTGAGAAAAACTGACTTCACATTCTAATTTTGAGAATATTAAGCAAAGAAATGTCATGTTATCATTTATTAGTCAAAAATTCACTTTAAAACACTTTTTTAGAGTCTTAAAATAGACATAAAACATGCAACGGAATAGCAGTTAGGAAATGGGACATTAGGGATGTTATGTGAACATAACAAGTCAGATGGTTTTAGTCCATCTAGATCCATGTCACATTATTTCACCTAAAAAATGAACATGTTTTTAGGGGAATATTTGCTTCAAAGGAGAAATACATGAGTGAGAGAAAAATAAAATCTGAAGGAGAAGGCACAAATGCCATTCTCATGTTTTCCTTGAAGCTTAAGTTTGGAAAAAAGAGGAAAATCATTTCTTTTGGTAGAAAGTGACCAACGTTCTGCTAGAAGGTTTGGTGAACTCATTGAACAGTTTCACTGAATGCGTCAGATTTCCTCTTTTCTGCCAGAATGTGTGGGTTTAGAAAGGTTACAGGATGTTTCTTGCAATAGAATCTGGACAGATTTGTGAGTGAACAACTATGCTGTTTCCTGTGAACTTTGAGAGAATACCTTTAAGTTATACAGTCTGCTTTTCTCATCAATAAAATTTAGGCACCGATATGATAAATAGCAACGTCTAAATTGAACTGCGGTGATGAGGAAATAAGCTAAACTCCATAAAGCAGTTAAAATGCAAGTGGCCCTTTGACCTAGCAGTTACAATGTTAGCACACCCAATATGGCATAGTGCAGTGCTCAGAACTTAGTCTCGACTTTTAGTCTAATTCCAGCATCCTAATGCATATCCCGAGAGGCAGCAGGTGACGATCAGGTGATTGCTGCCAGCCATGTGGGAGACAGTGTTCATGGCTGCTGGTTTCATCCTTGCCCTGGACTGGCCTCTGGATATTTAGGGAGGGAAGTAGTAGATAGACTAAGAAAGAAATTCCCCCTTAAATGGTACGATTTATTAACAGAAAAGGACCAAAGACAGCAACCAGCTCATAGTATATACTTTTAGGATTTATTATAATTCATTTTGAATATGTTGAGAATATCTACATTTTTATTCCTACAGTAAAATCATAAAACATTAATACTGGAAACTTTTTTCACAGAACATCCTAAATCACTGTTTTCAGTGAGACTATGACAATAACACAAATGGGAACTTCAATTCCAGCATGCAAAGACTGTTTGTAATACCCAGGTACCATACAATTTCCTATGCACACACACTATTTAAACACTATCCCTTCCTAGAGAGGTTACCCCTAACTTATGGCAGAAATTTAATTATGTTCCAAATGGTCTTTCAGTTAGGAAGTGGCAGAGGTAAAACTAAATTACATAGTTTTTAAGCATGAACTTCACAAATGCTAGCTAAGAGAGGATTTCCTATTACAATAGGAATTCATCAGGAGGACTAGCCCCGGGGTCGGGTGGTCTGGTGATGGCAGGGTTTCCTAGCCTGGCTCCTTTGGCCCACCATGTGCATGGAATCAGCTGAGCCAGCTTAGCCACGAGGAAGGCAGGAGGTGATGGTGGCAAGGCCAGGGTTGGCAGTGAGCTATGAGTGCTTGGGTGCGGACCAGTTAGGTAAGGCCACTGTTTCTGCCAGGACAAGGGGTGGACTAAATCAGTCCGGGCCAAGTCACTACCACTGTGCATGAGATTTGCCACTGGAAGATTTGACAGGAGCTTGGTGAACTCCTTTGTGAGGACACAGTCCCTGAAGGTGACTGTAAGAACCACAGCAAGGAGCAGCCCAAACCAGGCTAGGTTACAGTACCCACCAGCATATGTGGGGCTTAGGTCTGGGGCAGGCTTGACTGTGCAGTACATAACATCCAGTAGCAGATCTGAGAACTAGGACAGCGTGGAGCCTCAGCACCAGCCAGCTCACATTAGGGCCAGGACTGGGGGGGTTGGCTGGGCTGCAATAAGCTGTAGCACCCATCATCACGAACTGGCATCGGATGCAGACTGGGCCAGGTGACAACACCTGCCAGTAAATGCCAATGTGAAGCAGGCCATGCCAGACTGGGCTGTAGCACCCACCAGTATAGATTAGAATGGGAGAGGGGAGAGCAACCCACCAGGTTGAAGGGGCAGCATGGACAGCCCTGTTTGGACATTGTTCCCGTTGACAAGTGATGGAATTGGGACTAGGGGCAAATTAAGCTGGGCAGGGCTACAACACCTGTTGGCCTGCATGTGAACTGGGTTGGGACAAAGCCAGAGGGGCTAATGTGACTGTACTCACTGGCACATGCAAAGGCCAGAGTAAGAGCTGGTTGGTCTTTGCTCAGTATCAGCTAGGAATTGCTGGAACCAGGGATAAATCCTGTCAACTTAGACTGTAGAACCACCTGGAGAATGCAAGATCTGGGACTGGGAGTGGGCCCATTAAGAAAACTGTAGACATCTTTGATGGTCTGCAACTCCTACTGGTGAGCAAGAGAACCAGGGCTGGGTCCAGGACTGGCAACTGCCAGTGTGAGTGGACTGGATAGCAGGTTTGGTTGGGTTAAACTAGGCTTCAATGCCCATTGCCATGTACAAGACCTGAATGGGATGTGGGACAGACTAGACCAGCCTGCTGTACATAATGGCAAGCACAGGAATCAGGGCTGGGGTTGGCCTAATTCAGGGTATCGGGTACTCCTCCTAGGTTGCAGTTCCTGCTGGTGTACCCAGGCTGAGTGTGTAGTGAGCTGGGTTTTTCTGGGCCACAGTATCCATTATTTTGTAAGAGATGGAGCTGGAAACAGACTTCACCCAGAAATTGCAATTACCAGTGTGTGTGTAGGCTTATTGGGTGATGAACTGAGCAGACACATACAAGAATCAGGTCTGGGATCACTTCATATGAGTTATCCTTGGGGATCCCTCCCTCCAAACTGCTGGACTGAGATCTCCAACTATGGAGTGAATTGCAGGATTGGTGGACTGACAAGAGTGTATGTATCAGATCTGGGTCTCCTTTGTGGGGCAGTGGAAGGCATACCCCCAGGCACATGGAAGACATGGCAGTCTATTGGAGTCTACAGAGGATATCTGGTACCAGAGCAGAGGGAGGAGGGCAGAACAAATTGCTCAGCTATCCCAGACAGGTGTTGACAGCAAGTATCTGGGCAAAAAGCAGACTAAGAACTAACCACATCAGCCAATGGACCCTGGAAATAATTTCTAACCATTAGATGGGCACGACTGACAGTATTTCCAAACCATCAAAACCACTTAAGCAGATCCCAGGGAACATGCTCCATATCGGGAGAGCCTGGGTTTATATTTCGAGTGGTCATTCCCCATGCCCAGGTACTAGAGCAGTTGAAAGGCTAGATATGGTTTCTCCATTTGCCTCCAGATACAGGAAGAGAAATTTTAGAAATATTGGTCTCACCCACTCTAACCCTATACATATGTATACACACACACACACACACACATAAGACTGCTCAAGTTAATAATTTTAAGTTTTATTTTAAAGATAGATTTTTATTTCTAATTGAGAACTGCTAGAATTAATGGCTTTAAACACATTTGAAGTTTTCCCTCACATATAACCGAAAGATTGAAGAGATTAGCTTTTCCAGTATGACTTATTATTCAGTCATGCATGATGTGCATCACTGCAAGTCATAAATTTAACGTATGTGAAATGTTTCCAAAATTAAAATTACAAATTGTTAAGCCATAAAATTTAAGACAATAAAACAAAAAGGCTAACATTCTCTATGTTTGCAGATTGGAAAAAATTCAAGTTGTCTATACTACCAGAAACAATGCACAGATTCAGTGTACTCCCAAAGTACCAAGGACATTACATACAGATCTAGGAAAAAATAGACAGTAAAATTTAGTTGGAAACATGTCATACTTAAGTAGAAATAGCTATATTAAGTATCATGTCTATATATTTTAAAAAACTGAGTCATCGCAAGTCCAGACTTAAAGATGTATTACAGGGAAATTATGATCAAGGTATCACAGTACTGGTAGAAAAAAGTAGATATGTAAACCAAAGGAACAGACTAGAAACTCTAAAATTAATTCCTACTTCTACAACCAACTGATCTTTGACAAACATGCTAAAAATCACTCAGAAACAACAAGTCTCTTTGATCTTCAGGAAAATTGGATAGCTACAGGTTAGTATGAAACAAGACCCTTGCTTTACACTCTACATACAAATCAGCTCAACAGATCAAGCATCTAAGCATGGGACTTGAAACCATTGGTTTGCTAGAGGGTAACAAAGAAGAAATACTGCAAATCATTAACCCAGGCAAAGACTTCATGGAATAGACCCAGAAGCATAGGCAATGAAAACAAAAGTGGACAGCTGGAATTTCATCATGCTAAGAAACTTCTGCACAACAAAGGGAACACTCAAGATCAAGAGGAAACTGACAGGGCCAGCATGGTGGCTGAGCAAGCTTATCTCCCAGCAATGCCAGCATACCATGTGAGTGTTGCTTCCAGTCCACTGTTCCACTTCCAATCAAGCACTGGCTAATGACCTGCTAAAGCAGTGGAAGATCATCCATCTACATAGGTTCCTGCACACCGATTAGACCCAACCCAGATAGAGACCCACACAGAATGTCCCTCCATAGACTGTCCCCCTAAACAGAGACCCTCCCAAGGATCTCCATCACTACAAGCCCTCCAACATGAGTTTCCCCTCCAGAGTCCCACATACTCCCCCAGAGATCTCCACACTGAGTCAGAGAACATACAAAGAGACATAGAGGACAGACAATAGAGCGAGCCTGCATATGAAATGTTTGTAACAGCCAGAATTAGTCCTAGTTGAAGTTAGGCACCACATACTTTTTATTTGTGTCTATCATATGGGTAGCAGAAACTCAAGTCCTGCAGTGCTGTCTTTGGTCTCGTGGGAAAATTTGCAAAAAGCTGGGTAAAAACTGCAAAGTAGCCAGGACATGAGTCAGGCATACTCATCTCTAAAATGGAACACATACATCTGAACTACTCATTAAGTTGAAACGCCACCATGGCTTCCTCTAGAACAGTTTTCAGCTTCACTTCCATTAGGGTTGATGGTGAGATGCTAGAGGGTAAAATTATGCTTTCATATGCTTTATTCATAAGTCTGAAAGTATGCAATGAATCTATTGAATTATGAGGCTGGGATGGTTACATTAAGTGGAGGTCAAATAATTATTTTAAGTGATACAGAACGACATGTTATTATGAAAATGAGGTCAATTCACCAAGACAACACCATAATAAATGTGCATATCCATAACAGTAAGATTATAAAAATCAGAAGAATTCATAGATTGAAAGGAGAAGCAAAGTCTGCAATTACGTGTGGGAATTTCAACATGCCTGTCAGAGAGGCATACATAGAGCAATATTTGAGGGAAGCTAGCAGAAAAACTACTGAAAAAATCTTGGAATTTTACTGAAATACAGTTTTAACCTGATCCGAGTTATTGCTCTAAGATTAAGCTTGAGAATTTTAGGTGAAACAAAGGAGGACATGTTTTGTGACCATAAATTGGGCACATTTTTTTTTTAAGAGTCATCACTAGGACGCAGAGACAAACAGAATCCTATATATGGGAAAGGTTGCAAAACATGATAAAGATGTTGCACAGTAAATAAAAGACCTCTAAAATGCCCGCTTGGCACACGGTAAGAGTACCTATAGCATGTCTGCATCTCATTTTGTTGCATCTATGTTCAGGTTTCAGCTCCACTTCCAATTCCAGTCTTAACACTAATTCTAGCACATCTTGGGAGGCAATAGGTGATGGTTCAAGCACTTGATTTTTTTGCCATTCATGTAGGAGATGCAGCTTGAGAAACAGATCATGACTTTGACCCGACACAACCCCAGCTGTTATAGATTCTTTGGGAAAGAACTAGTAGATGGGAATTCTTTCCATCTATCACTCTCTGCCTTTCAAATGTGAAAATCTTATTTTACATAAGAATGTCAATAAGAGAACAATTCAGTACCTATGCCTATACCTATTAATATCATGAAACACTTAACTAGCAGAATGTTAAACTTGTAAATGTTACTGAAAGACTACACTATGATAATAAGGGGAAAATGGGGGGGGGATGCAAGATAGGGAGGTCATAAGGATTCTTCCCTTTATTTTCCTTTCTATCTAAAACTGTGCCCTAAAAATTAAATGTTTAAAATATTACATGAAAAATGTGAATAACAAGAATTACTATGAAATATTTTTTAAAAGAGGCAAAGCTTTAAACAATCAAAGAAAATATAAAGATGACAAGTGAATGCATGGAAGGAATGATTGAATGTTCAATACTGTTTACCATCAGAAAAGTACAAATTGAACCCAGGATGTGTTTATACACTACAGTGCCTAAAACTATGATAAACTGAAAAAATTTGTAAAGTTATGTTTTTGAAAAATATAGCAAGTAGGACAACTCATTCATTAAGGTTAAGAATGCAAGTTTGTCTGGTGTTTTTAGAAAATCATTTGCAAATTTCTTACACAGTTAATAGAACTTACAAAATGCCCTCTAGCTCTACTCCTACCTATTTCGTTATAAGAAATGAGGTGTCCAAACCAAACCAATCTCAGAATGTTTGGGACAATTTTGTTCATGATTGCTTTAGCCTGGAAACAATTTAAAAACCCATTAAGTAAAATGAATGAAGCACTTTGATAAGTTTATAGAGATTCACTTCCACGCTAAGGAAATTTTGACAACAGTATTAATGAATTTATAAGTAACTTTTTGCTAAAACAGATCATTTTTAGAAGACTTAGTATTGCAGGACTCCATTTATATGAAGTATACAGCAAGAAACAACCTCTGTAGGCACACAGGGTCTTGAGTACTAGGCTAAGTTTACCACAAAGAGTTTTCCGGGATGGTGGATTTGTTCTGTAACTTTGATTATCCTAGTTTCAATATTCACACCTGGGCACCCAAGAAGGGTACATTTTATCAACATGCATGTTCAATATGTATATTGTTTGATCATTTTTGCTTTTTTAGTGTTTATGCATTTTAAATTAGTAAATTTATTTTTTGTGCCTATTTAGAGGTCTACAAGTTTATTTAAATATTCCTCTTGAAGATTACATGTCCCGTTAAATACATCTTAACAATAGGATGCTGAACTCTAAGTGTATCCTGACATTGTAGATAAGCACAATTGTAAACAGTCATAAGTCCATTATTCTGCTATTTATGAAGGACTATATAATTGTAATAATATAGAGGAAATCAGTGGGAGAGGAGGGGACTTGGCAAGGAGGAAGAGAAATCCCAGAGCCACTGGAATTGTATAATAAAATAAATTTGAAAAAAGGTAATATGTCAAGAAATAGCATGACTTATAACAAACCATGTATTCTGCTTTTATGAAGTTTAGTTGTGGTGGACAGTATTAGAAACAATCCAATTTGTCACTGACATGTCAGTTTTTAATATATGATGACAGCCTGTCAATTGACATGACTGTGGGAACCATTTCCATTAATAAGTTGACATTATAATTTGATGAAACATGTATTTCAATGGCAGTCATTCTTTGCCTGCCAACCAGCAAGTTCTCTTTGGATATCAGTACATGACATTATGACAAAGGTCATTGGTTTTAAAACCAGTTGCCCTTTTGTGATCTTTTCACTTTCAACTATAAATGCAAAATATTGTCCCTCACATTGAAAATCTTACGTGTTGAGAATATTGTGATTAGCTAGCTTTCAGAGTTACATGTATTTTAAAGTTTGGGAAAAGAATCAATGTCCTACCATCCAAAACAAATATTTGCATAACTGCTCATTTTGAGATTCAGACAAGTACTGATCAAATAACTTTTTAAACAAATTTACTATAGTGATTGATGCCTGAAAATTTCCAAATATACAGGTATGTTTTCAAAGATAATAAACTTGAATCTATATGAAAGTATATTATGTTAGATTATTATCCAGAGTAGGAGATAATATTCATAGCTGATTTTAAAAAAATGTCATCTCCATCACCAATATGTATTGCTTGTGTCATGAACCTGGTTGGCTAGTTCTGGTCCGAGTCATTGTGTTGGACATTTCTAATAGTCCCTTTTTAAATTAATCTTATGTGAGATTTTTTTTCATATAATTTTCCAGAAAGGTACAATCCAAAAGGTCTAGAAGATATCCTTTGAAGTGACACTGTAGTTTTAATTTGTTTGAAACTCAGATTAAAACAGATTAGAGATTTTCTGTTTGCTGTATCATTCCCCAGATGGCCACACCAGCTAGGGTAGGGCCCTGCCAAAGCCAGGAACCAGCAGTTTCTTACAGGCCTGGTTGGCAGGAGTGCAAACATCTGTGCCATCTTCTGCTGCTTTTCACAGGCCATTAATAAGGAACTGAATTGGAAGTGGAACAACTAGGAAATGAACTGGCACCCATAAGTGGTACTGGCATCACAGATGGCAGTTTTACTCATGATGTTCTAACACAAGCCTCAATCCCAGAAATTTTGTACAGTTTTGAATATGAAACTGAAGATCAGGTCAATTACAGGCAGAAGAGAACGAGATGCTGATGAGTCTTATTGGTTATTTTGTCATCACGCAACGTCAATATCAAATGAAGATCAGTATTCAAGTGTACAAGCACATCACATAGCAGCACTCACACATACGCACTTGAACTATTTTGTATCCATCAAGAGCACAAACTTTGTACCCAAGAAGACCAGACTAAACTTGAGCACATCCTTTTTACTCTGATTGCTGCTTCCTGATCTGCATGTGTCCAGATCTCTTTCCCAAGTAATTATTTTCTGGAGAATGCCCTTTACCCAAAGCTATACAGCATTTCACCACTTATCTAAGTCTTCTGCAATTATTTTTAGAAATCCATGATAGTTTCTCAAGTTTGTTAACAGAAAATTCTTATGTTCCTTTCCCTCTTATGCAGTATTGTTGCAAATAACAAAACATTGATTTTTATCAGTTACATAGTTCGCGGTTATTCAACTGCTCTAAAAAGAAACAGAGGGTAATTTGGAGACTATCATGATGAGCTGATCATCTAGCATGAATGGATATAGTGGTCTTAATAGATAAACTGGGGCCCGGCAGCGTGGCCTAGCTGCTACAGTCCTTGCCTTGAACGTGCCAGGATCCCATATGGGCGCCGGTTCTAATCCCAGCAGCTCCACTTCCCATCCAGCTTCCTGCTTGTGGCCTGGAAAAGCAGTCGAGGACGGCCCAAAGCTTTGGGACCCTGCACCCGTGTGGGATACCCAGAAGAAGTTCCTGGAACCTGGCTTTGGATCGGCATAGCATCGGCCATTGCACTCACTTGGGGAGTGAATCATTGGATGGAAGATCTTCCTCTGTCTCTCCTTCTCTCTGTTTATCTGACTTTCCAATAAATAAATAAGTCTTCAAAAAAAATAGATATACTGAATATCAGCAAAATATTCTATAGTATATTGGTTATTTATAAATATGATCATACTGGGTTGCTGTCTTCCTCCACTATTATGAAAGTATGCAGCCTCATGCTAAAGAGCACTGATATAGTTTGCAAAGTACAATTCACCCAAAAGTTTAAAATTTATAACATGTTCCTAAGCATAGTGAGTATTTGATATAACTGACTTCATCAGGTTTAGGGTCTTCAGCACTTCTCCAGACCTATTAGGATCACTTGTTTTCATTGAGTGAGTAATTCATAGTGTGCTATGAAAAAAGACAATGTAGTAAAGAGTTCACAAGAAGAGGCCACTCTTTTTTACCTTTGTCAGGTCTTATCAGACCTGTAGGCTGCATTCATAAATAGAATTCTGATGCCGACTTTAGGTCCCCTAGCAGCCACAATTATTTAAAAGTACAAACATTTTGAGCACAGGCAGGTCAGTCCTGCTTTCACCTTTGTCCCTGTGGCCTTTGTTTTTAACACAGGTACACAATTTCTGTGGGATTTGCTCTAAATGGTGCAAACAGGATTTTGTTGAGGAGTGAATAGGAAGCATGTTAGAAGAACCAAAATATTGTCCTATGTAGATAATCTAAGGTTAATTTTCACTTTTCTGGTGGCTATATAAGCATTTCATTAATTTCTACTTCCCAACATCCTAAAACTGTATTAGATGAACTTGAAATTAGTTTTTACAAATGACAGGTTGTTATTGCTTGACCTAGTTTTACAAATGCTTCCCTACCCCTCTAAAAACTATGTACATTAATGTATCACACAGATCAGTTTTGTTAATTCTCAAACACCTGTAGTCCTATATAAGTAAATTAAAAACCACGCACATGTACAAAAGTGATGAGAAATTGGCACATTGGCTAAGTTGTCAGTTGGGAAACCACACATGACACATCAGATTGCTCACATTAAGCCACAGCTCCCTTTTTTCAGGCTCCTATTAATTTTTATCTTGTGCAAAAGATAAAGACTCAAATGCTTGTGTGTCTACCACTGATATAGAAAACACGCATTGAATTCTGGGCTCCTGGTTTCAGTCTAGTGTATCCCTGGCTGTTGCAGGTATCTGTTTAGTATACCAGCTCCTGGAAAATCCCCAGGTCTCTGTCTCTTTGCCTGCCAAATAATAGAAGAGAAACACACACACACACACACACACACACACACACACACACACACACACACCACTACACTTCTTATCACCTTATCAACACTTTACTGTCAAAACCTATAGAGATTTGAAAGAGTCAAGCAAGAGAAAATTGTAAATGATGTAGTCCAAAAGAATCTTCAATAATGTCTTAGGTATTTTAAACATTTACATTACTGCTTTTGTAAATTACTGTTACACATCTAATAGATTTTATTCTAAAGTGGTCAATACAAGATTTGAAAGTCACTAGCATTAGAGATGAGTATCTCCTAAAGTTATTTGCTATAAAAAAGCACAATATTTTACTTTCATTAATGAAATGACTACTTTTTGACCTCTTGTTGGTTAAGCATGATCCATAAAACACTTCCCTTCTGATACATGAATATGAAACACTGGCAAGAATTTAAGTTAGAATGCAATTTAAACTCATGGTTTACCTATTTCTGACTATCATTAAATTTACTTTTAAAAGACTTCAGAAAATAAAGGAAGGAAAATGGAAATGACAGAAAAGATAAGGAGGTAAGCAAAGGGGAAAGCAATTAGTTTGCTTGTTTCTTTCTGCACAAGTATTGTGCTAAAAAAAAAAAAAAAAGGAAAGAAAAAGTAAACCGATACCTATTTGACATCTGAACATGAGAAAGATTGAACAATGCATGATAAAAATTCAAGTTGAAATGTTAACTTTAGAGCTCTAATAGAATGGTCCTAAGATTTAAAAGTAGGTTACCTCTTTGCTTATTTGAACATTAAACTGTCACATAAGTTTAAGTTTAAAACTTATGATGATCTGAAAATTGGGTGCTAAATAAAGTCTGAAGACCTATTAACCAGCTTGATATTTAAACCAAGAACTATTAAGCTTTTCTGTTCAGCATGTTTTTAGACACTTAAAGGTAGTATACAAACCATTAAGAGTGGACTATGGACCTGAATACTATTTAGCTTTACCAAAACACAGAATAATTTTTTAAGTACTAAGAAACTGCAAAGATATAGGAAATGGAATAGTGGCTTGAAAAAGAGCCAGGATGCCTTCCCTTTAAAGAAAATCACAGTAATACAGAACTTGTAACCTTTATCCTTAGACAGGCTTACGGCAACTCCCATAATCAACTCAACCCCCTGTTGTTGATATGTAAATTCTTCAAAAATTCCGCTCTTATCCTATGTGACCCTCAGTGTATAAAAGTCTGATGCCACTAATAAAGTTTAATTTTGACCATCAGTCAGTAGTCCACACATGCACCAAGCCCATCACTACCAGACAGTGAATACCTGCCCTTTACCACTATACCGCTTCTTCTCCATACTATAACCCAAAATACTTTTACCATAATGCAGACCAGTCATAGTTAATACATTTATCAATTTCCAGTTGCAGCTATGTGTAAGACACATGAATATTGCATCTGAGACTGACTTCATAAACCCATTTGAAAGCTTACATTTTATATTGCCTCTTTCAGACAAATGGTTTTCTGTTTCTTACAGAAGGCCTGCCCTCTATCCCCACTATAGGTTGCATATGCTGTATTCTCTCTGCAAAAGTGCTCAATGAAGTTAATCTGGTGGCTCCTGTCCAGTCTCAACTTGCAACTGAATCATCACTGAGAAAGACTATACAGGTTCTGCTTTCTCAGAAACTTAAATTATGTTTTTCTTCTAGCCACTTTCCGACCTCAGTGTTTTATGAGGATGAAAAGAGGTAATGCTCTTCAAGCACATCACAGACTGGAACATACTGATTAAATATTAATGGTTTTTAAGATTTTTTAAAAAGTTCCTGAGTTAGCTGGAAATTTATTATGCTTTATTAAATGCATAAATATGATACAATGGCTCCTTCTCTAAAGAGTCTGGCTTTTCTCTAGGCAATAATTCAAAGTCATTCCAAAGCTTTGGACATGTGTATTGTGAAGTAGTTTCACATGCATAGCTTATACAGATCTGAAAAGCCATTAATTTATTTCTTCCCTATGACTTTCTACCTTTCCTATCTCTGAGACTGTATAATTTTGTAATTTCCTTCCTCTAGTCTCCTTAGCTGGAATCTTTATTTTCCTTTGCCCTCTGTTTCATCTCCTTCTCTTCATTCTTCACATTCATAGGTGGATACACACACATACACAAATATTTGTAACTGGAGCAATGTCCAATTTCACAGAATAAATTTTAAGCAGGTTACCCTTGGTGCAAGTAAACATAGTGGTATAAAGTAAAATTTTTATTTAGAAAGGTTGATTTTTAATTATAGCCAGGTATGATTATTAAATCATAAAAATTTTTTTTTCTGCTGAAAAACATGGATTGCCTGTTCCCTCGACCCTAAGCTATACAATGTACTTGAGACTTGTTGATTAAATAAATGCAGCATCTCATGGCTTCCTACTTAAGCAACAGTGATCATTGCTATAAAATACTATTTGCTTGATTATGAGATGTAATTAACACTGTGCAACTCATTACATCAGTAACATTTCCACATTAAATATCAATATCTTTTTTTCTCCTTCCTGGGAGATGGCTATCCTATACTCCAATTTATCTAAATTTAAATAATTTGGACATGGTGTATTTTTAACAGGTGAAACATAGTTGAGTCAGCCACTGTTTTTGTGAATACATTGTAGAGATAGTGGCTGAAAAGTCAGGCTTAAAACTTATTTAGAATGGGAATGCCTGATGGTATTTATCATAGATTTTATACAAGTTCAGCAGAACTTTGCCAGTGACCAAGTGTGGCAATGCTTTCACAAGGACTTTTCAGCTTTTCTTGAGAAAAAATACACATTATGGAACTGTTACCAATCTGTCATGCAGTTCACTAACAGCTTAACTGGATATTTCCAAATTTCATCTTAGTTTTTCACTTGAGTATATACAATAATCTTGCCAATAGACTACTGAATTTGGTTTATCATTTAGTTTTTGCCAATAAACTACTGGAAAGTACAGAAAATTGCACCTGTAGAGTTCTAGGTCTTCAAGCACTAGTGTAAGTTTAGTGTTAGCAAGGTTATGTACCTGGCACAAACTCATCTTTGAGATACACAAAGGGCATAAATGCTGCCTTGACACAAGTGTTATTTTGGCACAATGTCCTGTGAGTTTCACAAAAGAAATCACAATTACTCATGGCTCCCCCTTCCAACCAATTGCTTTCTGGGACTTATTTTAGACATGTGATATAATTTGTTTTCTCATTTGAAAACAGTTCTAAGAGTTTGTAAACGTTATTCTAAATCTGAAACCACATTCACAAATTATTGCACTTTCAAAATATCTTTTCAGAAGAAAAAGTGAAAGCTCGGAATATTGAAAAAATACATAGAACAAAGTAGTTGCATGTAACTTTCAGGCATTGAAAACAAAATTATGCATGACTAGATGTTTTATGCGAAATAACCCTCCCTGCAATACTTGTTTTTACCTAAATTTGTCAGCATATGTTTAAATAGGATGCAATGGAATCTTCTACCATCTTCTACCATGTCTATTTCCAATTGTCACTAAATTATTACCCATTAGTTGTACATCATGAACAAAAAGGGTAACATATCAACAAAAATACTGCATAAGAGTATTGCTCTTCTTTTTGCTCCTTAAGCACATAGTTGGCACAAAATAGCATTACTTTCTCACCCATGAAAGAAAGTTTTATTTCGTCCTTTCTTTAGACCATTTCCCTTAAAAATAAACTTACATCAATTAATCTCTGGAATGTTTGATTTTAATTACTGCAATACTTTAGTCACATACCATCCCTTACAAATTCTTTGTCTATTTAGGCATTTTATTTCTATTAAAGTTGGGACTGCTGTCTTTCACCTCCTTACACCCACATGTCATTCTGTTAAGCCAGATCCCAGGATCCACTGTCACTATATTTTAGTAGTAGCCTCAAAGCTCCCTTCCCTTTCTTACACTCCCATATTTCTGGGTTTTAATGGCTTATTTCACAGGCTCCCAGGCAATCAGGCCTAGTCTATCAAATTTCTTCCAGTGGGACCTAAAATTGATGGGTACAATTGATTTACCCTATTAAAAGTAAAGACAACTTCAACAAAATGGAAGGAACTGAAACTTAGTAGGGTAAATGAAATTAGTAGGCACAAAAAGACATCTTACTTGTGGGTGTGACAGAATATAGAGCATGTGAGTTTATCATGTCATTTCACAGAATTATCAATATTGTCTCACTGAATTATACCACTTACTAATGATATACCATTCTTTGTCACATGTTATGTTCATTGTTATGGATACCAGTTCTAATAAGTATCTCTCACTTCAAGAAAAAAAATAAACACATATCTACATATGAGTTACAAGCTGCAAAATGTTTGTAAAACAAAGACTTATTGTATCATCCTTTGGTCTGAAAATCACCCTTCTAGAAGCAAGATTAGGTACATACATGAATGTCAACTCTTGTACAGAACTAGTTGGCCTAAAAGTAAAGTCCAGTTATATCAGCCAGACTGCCTAAAACATGTAAGTTTTTGCATTTCACAACACCGTATCTTTAGGCATATATCTAATAGTAGCTAATACTTCTATCAACTGATATCCAAAGTTCAGAATAACATTGACGTTTCAACTTACTGGTATATACTGTTGTAGCTGCAAATAACACATTAAGAAAAGGACTGTTCATTTCTCACCTTCCAAAAATATTTGCACTCTTGGTTTCAAATAAGGAATATCGTGTAGTTACAGCAAAATGCACTTTCTGAGAATAATACTGCAGAGCATACAGTTTGTAGCAGTAAGCCATATATACTATACATCTTAAAGCACAATGCATAGATTTTTCATATTAAAATCACTCTGCTGTGTTTCACTGTACCATGGCAAATTTAAAGTTTTTCAATTGTGAGTAACAAGATTAATCCTCCAAAACAGTAACCACCTGGGAACTTGCGAGAAGTGCAGCACAAATTGCCTCAGACATGCAGGCTACAAATCATGAGAAATTTTTGGTTCAACCTGGCCACATGATTCTAATGTCTAACAAACTTTGAGAACACCGACTCTGAATAAACATGATTGAAGTCAAGTAGAATCAGGGGTCACTAATAGAACTTAAGGCAATTACACATATTAAAAGACAGTAATCTTAACCTGCATCTTAAAACATCCTACGTTATTTTGACTTTTGGCACACAGCTTATCTTGTTAAATTTTGCTAGTACTGTTGCTGTTGTATTTATATTGCTTTTTTCCAACATGGCTTTGAGGGATCTGTCCTGAGAGCGGCTGTAAATGAATACAGCTGCTCACAGGAGTTCTGGCAAGGACAAAATCAGGCTGTATGGCACTGATCAGACAAAAGACGATGAGAAAATGTAATAAACAACAATATATGAAATGAGAGAACTCACAGGTTTCGCAGTCCAGGGATTTTGGCCGATGCTGGGAGGGAACTGCAGACCCAGGGCAGTGGGAAGCCAAACCGGTGTATGAAAAGCAGAAAGCCGTAGCAAGGACTCATGGGACTTTACCTTTACTAAGGTTTGTGGGCATGCGCCTTAGCCTTTCCCGTGAGAGTGGTGATTGGCCACATTAGTGAAAACACGTGCAAAGGTGGGCCTTATTTACAATGCCCTGGTGTTGACTGTTAGCTTTTATTGTGGTCAGCAGCTGTGAGGTATGTTTGATTTGCACTGAGGTTGGGGAACTTTAGAGAGGGCCAAAGGTGTCAGGAAATGATTGGATTTCAGACAACATATGTCAGGATAAAATGGATATTAAGGCAGCAGGCATCTTAAACAAATACATGATAATTATGATTTTTATTTTGTGTAACATAGATTGCTAAATGTTTTATTTCTTAGGTTGAAAGAAACAACAGCACTTCTATATCATTATTATTCTTTATATATACATATATATATTTAAGGTTTCTTTGTTTTTATAAGAAAGTCAGAGAGAGAAGGAAAGACAGAGAATAAGATTTTCTATCTGCTGTTTAACTCCCCAAGTGGCTGCAACGGCCAGAGCCTACACAATCTGAAACCAGGAGCTAGGAGCCTCCTCTAGATCTCCCACATGCGTGCCTGGGAGCTAGATAGCAAGTGGAACAGCTTGATGTGAAATGGCACCCATATGGGATCCTAGCAGCGGTTGCAGTGCTATGATTCAGCCACTAGGTTATTGTGCCATTATTATTCTTTATGTATTTTTTTTTCAAAATACCTTGTTTCATTGTAATTCCATTACACGAGACTTTATAGTTCCAACAGACTTTAGAAAATACACTGATTACACAGACACAGTTAATTAGCAAGCTAACCGTCTGCCTGTAGCACTGATATCCCTTACTAAGGGTGCTAGGTCTTCTCCTGACTATTCCAATTCCAACTCAGCTCCCTATTTATGAACTGGGAAGGCAGCAGAGGGTGGTTTAAGTCTCCTGTCCCCTACCTTGATGTGGAAGACCTGGAGGAAGCTGGCTTCAGACACAGCTAAGTTCAGTTCATTGTGACCAACTGGAAAGTAAACCAGTGGATGGAAGACTTTCTCTATTTCTCCTTCTCTCTCTATAAAATCTGCCTTTCAATTAAAAATAAAAAAAATCTTAAAAAAAAAAAACACTGGTGATTGATAACTATGCTCTCCACCATTTTATGGGTTGTTCTTGGATTTTTTTTTCACTTTCAGAAATATTTATTTTACCTGTCACAGATTTTAATACTAAGTAATTCAAGTACGCTTTTACATTAACACTATCTTAATTAAAAAGTTGGATTGTTTAGAAGAACTCCAAATTCAGTAAGGGAACCAATGTTCAGAAAGTAAGAAAACTTACATGCAACCCCACGGACCAGCTGAAGCTCAGCTGACAATTATGAAAATTACTTAAGAGCACAGCATCCATCTCTAATTTAAAGGAAGGTTATTCATGCCACTGACCCACCAGGGATTTCAGACATGGACTGATCATATAACTCTCAGGTCCAATTGTAATCTATCAGAAACATCTACTCTAAACCACTAACTCAATGTCCATGGTTGACATTCTGATCATCAAACAGATGGTCCTTGTTTGGCAATTCGCTAGTCGCATTTCCAAGTAGTGTGGGAGATTGCTCTAAAACACTTTTGGATCCAGATTTGGGGGATTTCACTCATTCTCTGACTTAATAAATAACATAAAAGTTCACGTCTATAGATGATATGGTATTTATAAGTGGTATTGCAAAGTAGCAGCTTGTTAGAAAAGGAGAAATTGCTTAGGCAATTTGTGAATTCTTTGTGAGTCTCTTCACGTCCCACAAAGAAGCTATAGCAGCTAAATGATCTTGGGCAATTAGCTTTTACGATTTTTTTGTATCTGGAAGAGGAAGTAAATTTTGAGGCAAAACATGGGAAATGAAAAAAAAATACTCCGGCATTTTAATATTCCATACAATATTGTTTTATATACTTTGTGGTAGGCAATTGAAATGATTACTGTGAACAATTAAAACCAATCTCAAAAAGCACCTACCCACACAGCTGTCAAGCTTTAAATGTGATTTTATTTAGGAGATACAGTTCTTCTCTCTTTCCACCAAATTTTTGAGTGTGAACTTCTGTAATTTTCTGGTATCAACATTTACTAGATTCCTTCTCTTCCGAAGACCACTTAGAAATATAGAATTTTAACTTCCTGCAATGATGGCTTGTAAAAGCATTGCTTAGCAGCGTTGAAGTGCCCTTTGTCAGGCTCATTAAGGATTTTGATACTGGGTTAAACAGTGAGGAGAGGGAGGAGAGAAGATGGAAGAAAACTAAGTCACCTGGCTGCAGAAACTCAAGTCCATGGGCAGTGTTGGCTAATGAGAAAACCATCACAATTTGGCCAAAGGAACTTTAAGAATCCAGAAATTTAATTTTCAGTATTCATTTATCCTTGCTGAAGCAAGGTCAACTCCCTTTGTCTCATTTTTTAGTAAGAATGGAAACCCCCCAAAAATACAATTTAGGAGAAACAAAGTAAAATGTATTTCAGTAATCCTTAGCATGTTTGCATGGAATAACAACATCCACATCACCTGGGAATTAGTTAAATATGCAAATTAGCTGGCCCCTCTGCAATCTTTGAGTCTGAATCTGTGGGGATTCAGCATTCAGCAGCCTGAGTTTAAACTCCTTTAGGTAATGCTGCCAGAAGCTAAATTTGTGAAAACTATTATTTCATATCTATATTTAGAAGAAATAAAGAAGGAGACAGTTAGAGGACAGGAAATGCTACAGAGATTAAAATATCTGAGAAAAAAACTATTCTGTTACTTAAGGGATACATAAGCAAGGTAAGAGTTTTCTGGTTCTTGGCAAAAGTTTTATATGGTAGGTATTTTAAATCTTTATAACCAACTGTTACATAAGGTTGAAGAGAGAGAATGACCTTAGCTTATACTTTGGGTATACTTTTTTTTTTCCTAACACAAAAGTGACAAGTCAAAATTTCTCTTTTGCTGTATGTTAGAGTTTAGGAAAGCTTTCAATGGCAGCTGGCACCAGATGATTTAACCCATAAGAAGTATCTAACTCATCTTTTGGTTCTTACACTCTCTAAAAACACATCTAAAGATGTATTTTAAAATGCCTTCAGTTGCTTTCAAAGTTTCATGACTCATAGCCACTTGAATTTATGCAGTTAGAGGCATTCGATAGTTACAGCTCACTTTAAAACACCTTAAAGATTTTGATGGAATTTATTTTCAGTTGGAAAACCATCTTAACATTTAGCATGCGTGCTCTCTAGCCTGTGATGACTATCTGTAAGTTGAGAAGCAAATACTAGAATGCTCTTTGAGTATTACTACAGTAATTGATCTATTTATTTAAAAAAGACTAAAATGAAGGAAGAGAGCTATACTTTTTCAACATTTTAACTTCAAGTATAAGTGGTATCTTTTATATATAATTTACAAATTCCTTTAAAGGGGTCAAAAGTTTATTTGGGGTATTATCTGATACCTTTTGCGTGTAAACTGATAAATCTGATATCATATTTGGTATGTAAACCATACACATAATATCTTTTACTTTAATTTCTTTATAGAACCATACAGTAGGAATTTAAAACACAATGTGAAACAGCTTTCATAGAAAATTATTTACATCTTTATCTTTTTCCCTAAATTCCTTTTATTTAACACCTAATTGAATAGAAATTTTCGAAAGTAACTCATTTATTTATTTATTTATTTATTTATTTTAAGTTTTTTTATTTCAATAAAATTTATTTTGACATTCTTTATATAGTTAATTAGGGTAAGAAGGTTCAAGGGCTACAGGAAAGTGGATAATACTAGTATGTTTTCCATATTGTTACCTTCATGTTTAAAGGGAGATATTAAGGGAGAAGGCCCACCCAATTTCCCACCCGCCCCAGGTCCCGGATGTAGGGCATGCTCTGAGGTTCTTGCTCAAGTGGCTTTGATATTACCACAGTTATGAATCGCTGTCAATCTAACTCATTTATTTATAAATAATTCAATTTAACTATCATAGAAGTAACCCATACTTTCATATTTTTAAGTAGTTTTTAATTATATCATGTAACTAAAGTAACAAATTTGTCTACTGTAGGAGTGCTTAAGGGGCATGCACAATGGTCTCTTGATAAGATTCAGCTGCTCAGGCTAGTGAGGCACAGAGAGAATATATTTGTTAATCTGGCAATTTAGCCTTCTGCAAGAATATTTCCGTGAGTTAAAATTTAGCTACTTTAAGTAAAGGTCAATGCTTTAAATTTTTTATTCTGATGATTTAGACTAATTGTATTCAGCAGGCAGAAAGATGAAAGACAAATGGGCTGCCTGCATTTATAAGAATCAGGAATGCAGCTGGGACCCAAGCTCAGAAACATTGATTCTGGATGAAGGAGTCTCCATGATGTCTGAACTGCTGGGACAATCGCGTGCCCCAGAGTAATTATGTTTTATATAATTCAGATTTAATTAAAATATAGTTCTAATTTTTGATTTCCATGGAAATTGCAGTGAACCTTTGCCTTTTATGTAAGGAAATTGTTGTGGAATGATTGACAGCTTTCTGAGACAACTGTGCTACCATTTGATGTAGTCAACATGGTCTCTGGATGATGCAACACCTGGGGAGCAGGAATAGTGCTCTGTTTGTAATGTAGGTGTTGAATAACTGTTGCTTAAAGAAGAAACAGAAATGGTACAATAGGATCCTTTTCTTACCTTATTACCTTGTGATCTTTTAATCTTCATCCCTCACACTCTTTTTTCTATATCCTATCTTGCTCTAATGTAAAATTACTTGAACCCTGATCACAAGATAATCGCACATTTGTTCTGTTATTATTCTTAAGAGAAAAGAGAAAAAAAATTAAAGGCGATTATTGGGAATTTTGATTTGGAATAGAAAATTGATACTTCCCCTGAGCATCAGTTAGCCACATTGTATGTATGCTGTCCCATGTTCTGAGGGGTCAGAATGTGATAATCAATGTTTACTCAGAAAAAGCCTCATTGGGATAGTATGCATTCTCTCATTTAATTGGAAAGACCAATTTACAGGGAGAAGGAGAGTTCTTCTATCTGCTAGGTTACTCCCCAAATGGCCAGAATGGCCGGCTGGAGTTGAGCTGATCAGAAGCCAGGAGACTCTTCCTGATCTCACACATGGTTGCAGGGGCCCAAGGACAGGTGCCATCTTCTGCTGTATTTCCAGGCCATAAAAGGGGAACAGGGTGGGAAGTGAAGCAGCCAGGACAAGAACCAGTGCATGTATGAGATGCTGACACTTGCAGGTAGAGGATTGGCCAATTGAGCCATTGAGCAGGCCCAGCAGTTTGTAGTTTAAATATTGTTGCCTGAGGGAATCTGTTTTACTTCAGAAAAAAAAAAGTTTCAAAACCATTCTCAGGAAATGCTCATTAAAACAAATCACTTTTCCAAGAACTTTTGAAACCCCCTCTTGCAATATCATTATCGCTCCCTTCAGATATATCATAGGCAGTAATTACTTATTTATATAATTTTTTAATGTTCTTTAACTTACTGGATTGTCTTATTTCTGAGTGTGAGTGTAGTCAGTGCCCTGCTGAGCTGAAGAGATTCAGTTTTACACTTGGCAATGTAACTGTTTAATGCACTCACAGACCATGCAGAAATGTTAATAATTAAGTAATAGCTTTCCCCCGTGCAGAAAGCTACTGGCATGAGCTTAAAGCCCTGAGAAAAAAGTAACTGCACAACAGTGTTATTATTTACCATGGAGAAAAAGGCAGCTCATTAGTGAACTGTGTAAGCATTGTTGCAGGAAAGATATCATCAGAATATATGTTGGCTTTACAGGCCAAAGCCTAATGTCCTTAGAGAATGAAGTAGGTAGGATAATTGTCTCAGCTATAAAACCAAAATTGGGAGTTCATGGAAAGCAACTAGAATTTCTGGAATAAAATGATTTAGGGTATATCATTCTCCTTTTCTTATAAAATTAGACTGCAGTAAGAAAAAAAAAATAGGTAGTTGGCTGAAAGCCTCTTAGAAGTCATTTTTCCATTGAGACTAAATATAATGAAAATGATAATGAAGCTCAATTTGGAAAATTCCCAGTAATTTGTGCAACCACTCTTTTTGATGCTATACATGTGACATGTTTTCTGCATGGGAGATTCCATAATTGTTTTAAACCAGTATTATAACTTTCCTTTTTATCTTTTTTTTTTTTTTATTGTAACCATTGTCACATGTAGTGTCATTTTTCCCCACACAAAAATATTTGTCAAAGCAAGGGAAAATGTCAAAATGTTTTAAATTTAGAACATTTAAAAATGAAAGATTAAGTTTTTCTGTTGCCTCCTCCTCAAAGGAAAAAAATAATCTAAACAACAAATGGCTTAATATCTGATCCCATCCTTTTATGATTACAATGATAAGATGGCTATATAAAAAATTCTTTTTTTCACATACCAGTTATTTTTTTAATCTGTGTCCACTCTGCTCTGCCCTTAGGTATTTTAAACAGTTTTATAAGGACATGCATTTATACTCAGTGCTTAAATGCATCATAGCTCTGAGACTGAACTAACAGAATCTTTGCTTTATCATCTTACATCCTCTTACCAAGTGATAAGGACAATTAAGCCTGAGACTGTGAATCAAGAAGAAAATACGTTGCCTGCAGCTCTTTTTTCATCTGACAGCATAAAATAATTTATTTTAAGCAGTTACTTTCTGATTCTGGGCATTAAAAAAGATTGTTAGTTCCTACATTCTCCATCATGAGTAGGGTATACTCCTGTCTTAGTTACACAGATTGGATTTTTCCCATGTATTTGGAAGGATCATTTACAACCACAATAATTAGATAATTTAATTAGGGAATTAGCTTTGGAATCTGGAGATATGGCAGTTAGAGCTAGATCTCATTTCAGTGTTTTCAACATTGCTGTCTTCATAATTTAATTACTTTATTTTCCAGTGTCAACTTTTGAGTCTTACATAATGACATCAAAGACAGAGATCCAGAATTGGCCTTAGACTAAAGATTTTATGGCCAGCACCATGACTTATCTGGCCATTGGAAAGGATTAATGCCATTCACTGTCTCCATAAAAGTTTATTAAAACTATGTATGAATAATGTTGCTGTGTGTTACCATGTCTTGGTCTCTGAATCAGTTTTTGCCCACCCCGTATTAATCGTTCTTCCATTTGCTATCTTTTACTTTACCAATTTGAGTGAGAAATGATAGTTATTTCCTCCTCCTTCTTAAGAATGCTCTTCCTTGTATTACAGCTAATTTTGTTCAAATATATCTAGAGATACACATTACAATTTGTATAGAGTCACAGCTTTGCTTTAATAGCTCCAGTGGTAGTTATTTCTATTGAGGTTGCCATAAGCTAGCTTTTATACTATTTGCTTATAAAAAAAATAAGTATTTAAAAGAGGGAATAAAGCCACATAAGGAATGCTGGGAAACAAAAGATATAAAAATTATTTTTTCTGTGTGATTCTGAAATAATTTGGGATGTTTCAGGAAGTAATAGTCAAGGGTTTAATATTGTTTGCTTTAATTTAGGAGGAATTTCACTATTGGATACTTGGACAAAACCAAACTCTTCTAAAAATAGATACCTAGCAATAAATAAAACACAAATAAATATATTACCCATATAATATGATATTTGATTGCCAAAACTGTTTAAAAATTATACAGAAAATGAAATGCATCAATATTATCCAATTTGGGGGAAAATTTTCAAACTTTCTTAGGTGAACACAATGCCAAACCTCTGTAATCATTTAAAGGGAAAAACAACAAATGGAAACATGAAATTTGTGTTCTATGGATTTGTTGTAATAGAAAAAAACCATGATAATTCTGAAGTACACTGAATGCTTTGGAATTTCAGATTTATTTCACAGTATCTCCATTATATAACCTTCTTTCTTGTGCATTAACCAAAGTAAATTTGTCTATTATTGGTACTTGTTTACACATATTAGGAATTTCACAGTCTACTTATCTCCACAGTTTTAATCCCGCATTCCATTTTGGAACTCAATGATTTCAGCAAATCCACAGGGAGTTTGGGCTGTGATATTCAATAATTACTCTTCATAATATAAACACACATTCATCATTCTGAGTAGCATTTATGACTGTGTTTTAATTTTGGTTTTGTGTCACCAAACTGAGAATTTACTGCAATTGAAATAAAAGGGAATTTTCAATGTGTTCTAGTGGATTATTAAGATGATGTCTGCTTTATTCAGACTAGCAATATTGAGCCTGGCATGGTAACCTAGTGGCTAAAGTCCTCACCTTGCACGCACCAGGATCCCATACAGTTGCTAGTTTTTATCCTGGCAGCCCCACTTCCCATCAGGTTCCCTGCTTGAGGCCTGGGAAAGCTGTCAAGGATGGCCTGAAGCTTTGGGACCCAGCACCCGCGTGGGAGACGCGAAAGGGGCTCCGGGCTTAGCACAGCTCTAGCCATTACAGTCACTTGGGGAGTGAATCAACTCCTCTCTGTAAATCTGACTTTTCACAAAATGTTAGCAATATCAAAACTCAGTGTCTGGAAAAACACAAACACTGGAAAGAAATTATCTGTGCTGACAAGATAAAAGGTTTTTCTTAAACATGCCCTTCTTTGCTCCTTTTATTCATTTTGTGCTGCCAAAAGTCCTAGGACAAAGAGGTGAAATTGGAGAAATTCAAACTGGAGCATTCATGCAGATATTTAAGCAAACACACTTTTTCTTTCTAGTTTCAGGAAAATATTTTTCTTTTGTTACAGCTGCTGCTGCTTTTATTAGAAAGGCAGATCCGTAGAGAGAAAGATCTTTTGTCCTCTGATTCACTTCCCAAGTGGCCACAATGGCTGGAGCTAAGCCAATCCGAAGCCAGGACCCTATGGTCTCCCATGTGGGTGCAGGGTGTCAAGACCTTGGGGTGTCCCCGACTGCTTTCCCATGCCATAGGCAAGAAACTGGAAGGGAAGCAGAGCAGCTGGGATCTGAACCAGCACCCATATGGGATCCCAGCATGTACAAGACAAGGACTTTTGCTGTTAGGCTACTGCATGGACTTCAAGGTTTGTCTTTGAACTGAACCATGGTTATAACAAAAGAAAGGCAGAAAGAATCTCTGGCAATCTTCACATTGCCCATCTTTCCTCTAATTCTTCATCAGTTCATCCAAGTAGCTGTACAGGAAAAATTTACATTTCTTTTGTTAAAAATATTTTTGCCATGTGCCATGCCACCTTATTCAACAAGTTGCACAAGTTTACTATATTCTTAAAATATCAATAATCTTGTTTAGGGACACACTCTTTAGAGACCCTGGTAGGTTCCACCTAGAAACATATCTATGAGAATTGTGTGAGGTATGGTTGGTTATGTCCTCATGCAGGCCTAGAATGCTTTCTAAGAATTATCAGAAGACAGAAAAACATATACGAAGCAAGAAAGTAGTAAGCAAATACTTGCTTTACTTGCCTGTGGTAGGTAATATGCTTTTTCATGACCCAATTTAAGTAAGTATGAATGATTTACACTGCCCTTTTAATACTAATTTCATGTAACCTTTGTTTCCTTTTTTGTTGTTAACTATTTTTATTTACTCAAGAGGCTTAAAAAAGAGAGAGAGACAGAGAAAGAACTTCTACCAGCTGGTTCACTCTCTGAGTAGCCAGAATGGATAGAGTTTAAGTAGAAACCTGGGTATCTGATCCAGGTCTCAAAACTTGGTGGCAGGGTCTCCACTACTTTGAAATATCACTTGCTTCCTCCCATGCTCTGTACTGGCAGGAAGCCGGAACCTGGAGCCAAAACAGAATCCAACTCATGTACTCCATTAAAGCAAACAGTGTCTTAAATAATGTCCTAAGGTTCTAACCCAAGGTTAGACCAAAATCTTGAAATCCTACCCACATCTCTCAAGAACGGAACTGAATCAAAAGTGGAGCAGCTGGTACTTTGAACAGTTGACCAAATGGATGCCAGTTTCATATGGAGGGCTGCCATTGTAGGCAGTGGATTAACCCAGTGTTCCATGACACTGCCTCTCACAGATGTATTTGTAATAGAATCTTTATCATAGAACTCTCTCAGTTCTCTGCTTGTTTAATCCCCACGTGACCAGAATGGCTGGAGATGAGCCAATCTGAAGCCAGGAGCCTGGAGCCTCTTCTGGGTCTCCCACATGGGTGCAGGGTCCCCAGGTTTTGGGGCATCCCAAATTGGTTTTCCTAGGCGCTAAGCAGGGAATTAGATGGGAAAATGGAGCTGCCAAGATACAAACCAGCACTTATATGGGATCCCGGCTCATGGACTGCAAGGACTTCAGCCACTAATCTACTGTTCTTTGCCCAATCCTAAATGATTTTTAACTATGTGAATTTTTACAGTCTAAAACCCTTGTCAAAATATTTTTCACCTTTAACATGCATTACATATTTATATAGCCATAACACAAATTTAAAGAGAAAATTTAACCTGCGACATAATGGAAGTAGAAAATACAATTTTATAAAGCAAAGTATTATTTTGAACATAATTTTGCAAAAATATTGGTGGACTGGTGATGACAAATTTTGAATATTCCTCTTAATGAGGGCTTTACACTCCAGGTTCATTTAATTTAACTGCAAGCAAATTCAAGGTAGTCTATAAATGCTAACAACTGCTTGGAGGAAAGAGAAGTAGGACAAATGTAATTAAAGGACAGAAATCTGGTTTACTAGTCACTGCGTTAAAAGCCAACTAACAATTTTGTATCCACATATAATAAACAGCTGATTGTATTATAGTCTTTGGTTTCTTAAAATGTAATGAAAATAACACATGTGAATTGGTCCCCTCATTCCTTCCTCCTTCTCCTCCTCTCTTTGTCTTTTCCCTTTTCCTCTATCCCAGTCTCCTTCACAATGCTGCACTTACTTCCTACACATAGTAGTACCTCATCTCCTCTAAGTGCCAGACATTCTAGGGTTCGGATAAGATCCATGAGAGCAGGAGCTGAAAATGTATTTAAAGTCTTGCAACTTTTTAACTCAGCTTCATTTTTTTTACCCTTTGAAAATTGCTTAAACATATCTGTGCTTGAGTCTTTGGTTAACATGGAAATGTTTCTTGAATCTACTTCAAGAGATGTTGGCAGACCTAAACAGTTTAGTGCTTAATCCCTCAAAATGAGCTCTTCCAACCATAGCCTTTAAAACACTGGGAGCTTGTTAACAAGATGCTCCCTCAGACATTGTGAATCACGATCTCCATTTTACAAGTACTCCAAGTGTTTTGTTTGTATAATGCATTTCGAGAAGAACTGGCAGTTCTCATACACATAGAATATGTGCACTTATGTAGAGTATACCTTCCTTAAGAGCCATTCTTGCTCAGCGAGTAAAGGAAATATTTATATAAAAAATGTAGTATTATAGGGACAAATATATTCGGTGTTATTCAAAGAATTAAAAGTACTAAACCTTAACATTAAAATCATGCAGCCTGAGGTTTCAGTTTTGTGTGTCTGTGTGTGTGTGTGTGTGTGTGTGTGTGTGTGTGTGTGTGTGTGTGTGTGTGCGCACGCACTGGCACGTTAGGAGAGTGGAGGAAACAAAGGAATAAATACAGTACTTTCAGAATACATGGGTGGTAAGTGCAAGGAACTAGTTTTGGTTCCAATTTTTCTTTTTAGAAAAAGCTGGTGAATGTGAGTGCTTTAAACTGTACTGTCAGGTGCCACTTGAAGAAATTTTAAGAAGGATCATCTCAGTGTCTCAGGCCTTAAATCTAGGTTTTTGATCCATTAGAATTGATTGTGTTAAATGGTGAAAGGTAAGGTTCTAATTTCCTTGCTTTGGTCAAAAATCAGTTGCCTATACGTACATGAATTCATTTCTGGGCTTCCTATTCTGTTCCACTGGTGTATATATATTGGATTATCATGTTTCTCCATTAGATTTACAAACCATGAAACTATTTTCATCTCTCTGTTGACATTCAAATCTCAAATTGTCACTGCTCAACAATTTTACTTTTCAATGTCTGCTTGGTATTGAAAACAGTCTCAAGTCTGTTTCAATCTAAAGGGGAAAGATGGAATCCCATTTATAATTAAAATTATTTTTTCTTTTAAAATTTTTAATTTTCTTTTTAATATTGTTTACACAGTTAAAAGGGATGCATACCCCTGTGGGCCTCTGATTAGGATGGGGAGGGTCAAGTATGGAGGAAAGTGATGAGATACAGGTTTCAGTTTTGTTTGTTTATTTGTTTTGTTTTGTCTTTTATTTTTCCTTTTATCTTTGCAGGGGAGGAAGGAGGAGCTCCTGGCTGTTAAAGCACATCAGCACCCAAGGATGGGGGCTGGTCATTTGAAGATGCCTTAGAGCCTCTGATATTCCAAGGCTTGTTACTTGAGTGGTTTCTTTCTTTTCTTTCTTTCTTTTTTTTTTTTTGTTCTTTTTTCTTTTTAAAGATTAATTTTATTAGAAAGACAGATCTACAGAGAGAAGGAGAGAACGAAACAGAGAGAAAGATCTTTCATCCAGTAGCTCATTTCCCAAATGGCCACAATTAACCAGATCCCAAGCCTGGAGCCAGGAGCCTCTTCCAGGTTTGGCATGTGGGTACAGGGACCCAAGGCTTTGGGCCGTGTTCCATTGCTTTCCCAGGTCATAAGCAGGGAGTTGAATGGAAAGTGAACCAGTTGGGACACGAAATGACACCCCATATGGGATCCAGGCAATAGAGTTACTGTGCAAGGACTTGGAGTGGTTTTGATAATTCTGGGAAGTAGTTGGTTTAATTGCTCCAGGGTTGAGAAAAATTTACCAAGGTCTATTCATTGACGAAGGCCACACTAGTGCATCCTCAGACCCAGAAACATGGTGCAAAGCTTAGCAGGAGAATTGCCCTCTCCTGTCAAACCTGTTCTCAGCTGTTCCCATTCCAATATATTCCCAGAAGCCCTTCCCTGGACAATATGCAGCTCTCTGGCCTAAGGGCTGGGGTGGCATTTCCTAGGCCAGAGTTCCCAACTTTCCACACTTGTTTTTTTTTTTTTTTTAAAGAAAAGAAGATAATAAGCAAGTATGCTGGCTTACAGATAAAGTTAGCAGAAATTCAACATTAACCATGTCTGGAATGACATTCAGCTACCTGGTGATTTTCTTCCACAAGTGAACACGTGTCTAGGTACAAGACAACCTGGGCAGTTACCGATAGTTGGGGTGGGTTTACTGTCTTGTTACCAAAATGCATACATAAAAACTAATTTTAAAGAAGTTCTGAAATCAACTGCTGTTTTTATGTAGCCTGTGCCACAGAGAATGTTAAAAATGAAAACATTTACTTTATACATTAAACTTTTCAAAAACACGGTTTACACAGGTTATGACTTCAGTTAGCAGTCTTCAAATTAAGGCAAGGAAAGCATGATAAATATGCATTTTCTCCTGTGTCACTGACATCAAGATGTAAATATAGCTAATTGTGGCCTCTTCAATACAATTACTAATCAGTTTTGCAACAACATGTTATTTGTGGCCAGATGTATGCAAATGTTCAGGTTCCTGTTCCACCAGATGGTGTTTATTAGGAGATCTTAAAAGCTGAAGCAAGTGCCTATGATGTTATTCCATCAGTTCACATGAAAGGAAAAGCAAAACAAAATTAGCACTTGACAGCCCTGAACTGATTAATATTCCTGAAGCCCTATAAATTTTAAGAAAAATTCAAAATCCAGGGGCTTTGTCTGAAATTTCAAGGGAGAAGTTGTGACATAAAACCCTATATCATCATAATATTTGTACAGTAATGTTTCTTTCTGATTTACCTGAACAAGTAATTTAGCAGTTGTTGTGATAGATAGGTGCATTTTGGTTTCTTGGGTATAAATTACATAGTTTCTGATTTTAGCTTGATATTGTTTATACATAAAGCGTAGTATTGTAAGCATAATTTTATTACCTTCTTCATTTTGGAGAATAAATTCTGTCATCTGTCTTTTAAAATAAAAAAGATGAAAACCATGGGGACCTCATGACCTATCTATATTTTACATATTAAAATAATTTAGATTTTCACATTGAAAAATATGCTGCAATGAATAATTTCTCATGCAGATTTTTTTAAACTAGTATTCATCTCATTATATACTACTTGTAACTTATGGGTATTTAAAAATATTTGAACATATTATAACCAAAATACAAATAGGCGTGCATTTCTGTGTATTTTTAGTATTTTGAATATTAGTTTCTTGAATAGTTGAATTGTATTACCCACTGTGCCTAAATTATATAGCTTATCTATTTCGCTCAAGAAAGAAAAAAAAATTCATAGCTCTTTTATGGTGCTCCATAAGGGTCATGATACTTTGTTGTTGCAAGGAACTTGGGTATCAGAGGAGTGTATTTCCAATGTCGAAAGACTAATACAAAATAGAAATAAATTATAAACAGTACAACCTGCTATATTTTTATTTAGTTGAAAGAATTACAGAAGGAGAGATAGCTAATTTGCTCCCCAAATGACTGCGTTGGCAGGGCTTGTCTACAGCATAGTATGGAGCCAGGAGCTTCTTTTGAGTCTCCCACAGGGTGCTAAGGCCCCAAAGCTCTAGCCATCTTCTGCTGCTCTTCCAGGCACGCCAACAGGGAGCTGTACTGGAAGTGGCACAGCTAGGACTTAAACTCATGCCCAGAAGTCATGCTGGCATCCCAGGTGGAGACAACCTGTTAGGCTACAATGCCTGCTCCAGAATCTCCACTCTGGTTTTGTTTTTTAAGATAATTTTCGTTTTTAATTTGAAAGGCAGAGGTACACAGAGAATGAGAGACAGAGAAGCATTTCATCTACTGGTTCAGTCCGCAATGGACACACAGCTGGAGCTGGGTAATCCAAAGCCAGGAGCCAGGAGAGTCATCCAGTTTGTATTCATTTTAACTTCAGAATATCTCTATGCAGCAAGTACTGTTTATGTTTTACAAATGAGCAAACCGTGATACTGATAGCTTAAAGAAACAAATGCCTTAAGGAAGTCAATCAATGAGCAGTTCAACTTCAACGTATTTGCTTATTCACTCTATCAACATGCTGATTATATTACATGAAATTATTTTTAATTTCTCTTAATTTTGATTAGCAATCTGATTCCTAGTCTATTTGTCACTAGTATCTAAGCAAAAATTAAATGTCCATTTTTATAGAAAGACAAAATTATGATCACAATGAAATTAATTTGCAAGTCTGCAGTAGCTAAATGAATCAACTATAAAACTTTAGTGCAGCTGCATTTGTTATAACTTTAAACAGTTTTTCTAAGTTCTTAATAAGAAATAGGATTTGATTTTTTTCCTTTATTATAGCATGTCAGTTCCTTTACTATGTAATCTAAATATTGATAAACTTTAATACATCTATAGGTCTCTTCCTGCCAGACATCTTTCTGAAAGCTTCACATATGTTTTAATTTTCACCATAACATTTTGCATTAAACTGCCATTACTTTTACTATTATTATCCCATTCTAAAGAAGAATATAGGCAAATATTTTAGGCTGAGTTTGGTATGATAAACTAAATGAAAATTAAATGAAAATCTCTTATAAGCACATTTCCTTTCATAACCTTTCTATGTACATGTGTGCTGATAAGAGTAAAGAAATTATTACTCAAAATTTAACTATAAAATACAACATAGAATTACATTAAGATTTTGACTTTATTGACTTGATTGAATTATATATCTGTTATTGCATTGAATTACAGCTTATTGTCATGCTAGGAGACCACTGGGTTAATAAAAATGTTTACTGGGCAGATTTACACAATATTTTACCTTACTAAGTGACAAAATCAAACAGATTATGCATCATCTGAGGAAGATACACCCATGGAAGTTTTTAATGCTTTGTAAATTGATGTTTCTAAATGGAGCTGGATCTTCTTTTGGACACATCTTAAGTAAATTAGTTAAGTGATCTGAACACTTTCAGATTTAGCAGCAGTATAACCTGGCACAGGTTCACCCGTGGACTGCTGTTTATGTCATCAGCAGGCACAGGCAGGTCATCCACACCTTTGGTTTTCAGCAAATGAAAAAACTTTTTCTTTTTTCCTTGATTTGGATAATTTGCTCTGGGGAGCTGAGAAACTACCTTTAAGTCACATCGCTTAAGGAGTCCTGAAATCCTGTGCTCATTCCTTGGTCTCAGGTGGTTCATTCTGTGTCTTTAACTAGATTGTCAGCATTTTAAGGATAGGAGCTTAGCTTTTATTCATTTCATTATTTCAGTGTATAGAGGAAGTAACTCAGTGATGGATAACTATCCCACTGATGGAAGCTGAATATGCAAAAATAAATAAGAAACAATGCTGAGATACCAAAGTTACAGGGATATAACCAATTAGTGTAAACGCAACTACAGATAAAATTTCAGCTATTGCTGACGTATCTCCATGAGCTCATTATAAATGACACAAATGGGTTCACTTTTTTCCCTAGCTGTTTAGTCTCAGATTTGATTACATGTTATTTGTCTAGACTCTCACTTTTCCAGGTTTCTATGCTGTGTTCTCATTTTCTTTAGTATCTGGACCTTGAAAAAGATAAAAATATTACATTTTTTCCTTTGTTATAGAAGGCCCTCAATTTCATTTGAACAGCCATCTCCTAGTCATTCAAATGTTAGATCATTAAATGCCATGAGTTAAGTTCTTTCATTTTATTTTCAAGCATATTAGACATCTGTGCTCAAGTTTAAATTTTTCCTTGACAATTTTATTTCCTAATGATAAGTCTTGGGTTACTGTGTGTTCTCTAGCATTCCCTTGTGGTCCCATGGGCAAGAAATTTGGATGCTCAAATTTTTGTGGTGTGGTCTTATTAAATGATGTGGTTGCAGTAGTGTATTGTCCAGCTCCATTTGGCTGGAAATAACAGACTGCAGTAATATTGGCTCTTACATGGTGCTGCATGTTGTTCTAGCAAGAATGAGACACTTCGTGTGAGGACTACCTGTAGTGTTACCTGATTACCAACACAATACACTGCATTTTGTCCAAGACTGTTCATCTTTCCCTTGTGATTTGTAAATCGATATTTGCAACTAGATGCAGGAAAACTGTCAGCAGAAGGCTAAATTTCCTACAACATACTATTTTGATTTTTGTAATGTTTATTAATATCTTCAGACTCCTTTGTGACAGGTTTACATGTCTCTTCCAAATTTACACATCAAAACCCTGAGCTATACAGCCTCAAAAAGAGATGTTTTCCGGAAGCAAGATCCTTTGCAGATGCTATTAGTTAAAGAGTGATTGGACTCAAGTAAGTGAATCCTTAACTAAAATGACTGGTGTCCTTGAAAAAAGTGGAAATTTGATCAGAGATGTATACACAGAGGAAGGATGCTATGTAGAGATAAGAAAAGATCAGGGTAATGCAATGAAGACCAAGGGATTCTCAAGGTTGAATGTATACCGGCAGAGGTGGACTTTTTCCTCATTGCCTGGAGAAGATATTAATCTTAGACATCTCACCTGCAGCAACATGAATTCCTCTTGAATTTTAAACAATATACTTATTATCTTCTGGCAGGAAGTCTTAGCAAACTATTACAAACCTAGACATATATGTGGCCATCTATACCTTCCAAAGTAATTCTCACCAGCTTAAACAATTACTATAGCCATGTTCTTATCTCACTGTGGATAATGAATTTCTTTTGGTGGGACAAAACAAAATCCTTACTTGTCTACTTAATTAGTCATTTGATTAACTGTTGCCTTGTTTTAGACATGATATAGAAATCTGATGGAAGAATAGTTTCTTAATAAATAAAAAATATTTGTAATATAAATTTCATATTTTGGTTCATGAGTGCCAAAGAATGAACTTGATTTTAATATGACATCTGTAACTATTTCATTGTCTTAAATTGTGTACAATAGGTGATGGCAAAGCATATTCCTAGTTCCAATAGTACAATTCTAGAATACAAGGTACTTACTGTGAGAATGTTGACAGTGGCATCAAGTTTTAAATTCTTCTCCAAAGATGACTAGATATTCTGGAAATGTCTTCTTTAAGAATTAAAAGAGAAAGCCCATTGCTTTTTATTGAGGTAGTCTTCCTTCCCCTATCCACCAACAATTCATAAATACAATGTAATCTTTTGATAACTATTACATTTCTAGCACTGCACTCAATTATGTCATTAATTATGCCAATAATGTCATGATAGATAGAATAAAACATTATCCCATCCCACCCCACCCCAACAATAACAACAGCAAAAACAATGAAAGCTCAAGCTGTACATTGACAAATTCTGGAATCTGAAACATCTGTCACATTTTAGGGACAAATACAATCATCTGATCTGAATTTGAAGATTAGACTACTATAGAGTGGACTGAATATTATACAATATATATGATAACTAGTACACAGAGTACAAAAAATACAATCTATATAAAGGAAGTTGACATTCTGAGACGTGATTATTGTATACAGTGTGTGTCTAGACTTGAAGATCAGGGTATTTTTTTTTCTCACTTACTATGTGTTGAAGTCTTTATCTAATGGAGGGTTAAGATTATGACTATAACCTAAAATTGTATCATTATTAAAATTAACAAAGAATAGGAAGGAGAGAGGAAAGTGAGTAGGGATTTCAATCAAAAGAGAGAGTAGTATAGGAAGTATCACTATGCATGTAGATTTATATTGGGAAATACATGAAATTTATTCACTTTATTATATATTAAAATTGTGTTTTACATTTGCTAATCTGGCTCCTGTAATCATTGACTGATTTTGGCTGGTTTCAAGTTCCATATAAATGTTCATAAACTGCATATTTTCTGCAAATGACTTCTTTCATTCAACATTAAATTTAAAATGAATTTATTTTTTAATATGTTTCTTTTTTATTATGTACACTAGTAATTATAGATAATGTGTCAAATTTATTTATCCATCGTATACTTGATGAAAATTTATTTATCCATTGTATACTTCATAACATTAATTTTAAATACAAAAACTAATGTTATGAACATTCTTATGCAAATGTTTTTCTGCACATATGTGTTTTTTCATGTTGAGTATGCAAAAAGGTACAAGATTGCTCTACCAAAGGATATGCTTAAATTCATAGTTAGTGCCCCGGCATCAAGCAGTTTTTCAAAAAGACTATGTAGATATGCACTATTAGCATCATTCTATGGGTTGCAGTTTCCTTCAACTTGGCCAAAACTTTGTATTTTTTGCTTGTTTGTTTTGGTACATTTAGTACATGTGTTTCCAGTACAATCTAATACTTTTCTAGGCTTTCCATATCCTGTTCATCTAGGTCTCTGAACTGTGCTTGCATGCCTATTCTTTCTCATGATATCTAATGTTACATTATTCCTCAGGGACAGAGATGCATTTTAAAAATAGTTTCCTGTTATATGTATTGGCAAGAGATAGAACTAAATGTATGTTTACTATCTACCATCTTTGGTAAAAGTTTTTCTGTAATCCATTTTCAATTAAGAAGAAAAATGCAGTAAAAATACTTAAAATAATTCATGTGCTATTTTTAAATGAAATATTTATTGTTCAATTTTTTTTGCTCATTGCTCCATTAAAGTCCATTAAGTTGGCTAATATGTTTTTCTCCTAAATTTTCATTAAAATTGAAAGAATCATAACAGTTTGAATCTAAAACATTAGAATTTGATAATGTTTCTTGTTCCTCATTTTAACATACTTGGAGTTTATCAGTTGCTTCTGATCCAATTCAATAATCTACATATACAATGCAGTTAATTTAGAATATGCAAATGAGGTTTTTTTATTAATTGAATTTTGAGTTAGTTAGCTGAAACCTTAAAGTCTACTTTTAGAGATTTTTATTTCAAACCATTTAGGTTTTAGGGCCTGGTGCAGTAGTCAAGCGGCTAAAATCCTCACCTTGCACGCACAGGGATCCTGTGCTGTTCCTGCCTGTTCCACTTCTAATCCTGGCTGTTCCACTTCTCATTCATCTCCTTGCTTTTGTCCTGGAAAAGCAGTCAAGGATGGCCCAGAGGCTTGGGACCTGTATCCACCTGAGAGACCTGGAAGAAGCTCCTGGTTCCTGGCTTCAGATCAGCGGAGGTCCTGCCATTATGGCCCTGCGGGGAGTGAGTCAGCAGACAGAAAATCTTCCTCTCTATCTCTCCTTCTGTCTGTATATTTGACTTTTCCATAAAAAATAAAATAAATCCTTAAAAAATAAAGTTTTTAAAATATGGTCTTCAATGTGACAAAAAATTTCATAGTAAATGAAAGATGTAGTTTATACTAAAAATAAAACTGTTACCATTGTAATGGAAAAGCTTGAATTTAACCATCACTAAGTTTTATGTTTAACAGATACCACAAATTCCACTTAATGAGATTTTGGTTTTTCTGGAACATGTGGAAAATTCATGTTGTGTATTTTTTTGAAAGCAGATAATTGTAGAAATATATGTGATTTAATTTGTGATAAAGTATTGAGACTATTTTATTAAAATTCATTTCCTACTTCCTATTACACTTTTTCCAGCTTTGCCTGACTTAATAATCAAATATAAAACATGGAAGATGATAAGCTACACTTAAAGTTCTAATATCCCACATTAAATTGAACAGTGGCTTTGACTAGAGATCTGACCTACTAATAAGGCATGGTCTGATGAACATAGAAGGAAAAACATAGTCTGTGCTTTGTCAATGAATAGAGACAAAGTCTTTCAATTTGTCCTCCAAATAGTAAGATAACATTAATCACTAAGGTTGTCACAACAAAATATCATACTTAGCTGAAATAATATCAATTTAATTTCCTACAATTCTTGATGCTTTGGTTCCAAATTCAAAACATTTGCAAGTTTGGAATCTTTCACAAGGCACATATCTGCCTGTTACTTATCCTGTATCCTCACATGGCTTTTTTACATAAGTGCATGAAAATTTGTGGTCTCACTTACTCTTCTTAGAAGTTCAGTCAGACTGGGTTAGAGCTTGTGCAAATAGTCTGATTAATCCAATTTTACTTTAAGGAAATATACATTTTATTTGGTATAAATATGTCTTAGAGAGTTAAATATATAATTTTTTTTTCCTTTAATCCTACACCTAGATATCAGGTGGCAATTCCCCAGCCCCCAGGTAATACAGCAGTTGGGAGGCTGGGTGTGGTTTCTCCTCTTGTATCTTCCTGTCCCCCATATACAGGAAGAAGAACAAGAAACTGTTTAACAAGGTCTCACCCACTATCCCCTGATCCTCAACCCTTCTCACACTGACCAACTATGTAAACATCATCAACATAAAATTTAAACATTTTTTTTCAAATCTGTGAAAATGCTAACATGAATGAAATGCACAGGAATGGAAT
The DNA here is from genome assembly GCF_017591425.1 of Ochotona curzoniae. Taxonomy (NCBI): domain Eukaryota; kingdom Metazoa; phylum Chordata; class Mammalia; order Lagomorpha; family Ochotonidae; genus Ochotona; species Ochotona curzoniae. Next base: position 18,322,364 of record NW_024464920.1, on the reverse strand, counting down.
TAACCACAATCCTATTACTCAAAGAAAAGTCCCATAAATATCTAGGTCTACATGTTACTATCATCTTTAACAAGTATGGTAGAATACTTTATTATGCTGTATGTTTTATAAACAAAAATATCAATGAACTTTATTTTTCCTATGTTTCCAAATGATATTTTTATCTTTGTGGAAATTGATCTTATGACTTCATCACAGTTTATTTCTCAATATTAAGAAAAAACTGTATTGGATGGCAGGCATACATGAACAGCTATCCAAAAAGTATCTAATCTGAGCAAGATAGTAAAACCAAAAGAGAACAAAATGGCTATACAATGTTTTTATGCATTGGTGATTTGACAATACTACCGGAATAAAGGAGGGTAGTCAGGGGAGAATTAGATAAAGAATGATTTTGAAAGCCACTCTTACAGGATTCAATTTTCATCCTGATGGTACAGGATGTACATTCGTGTACAGAGTCATAGTTCAATAAAATCAATGCTTTTAAAAGATTAATCAAGTGGCCATCTGTAGTGGGACTGATGTGAAGAAAAGATCAGTGATGAGATTACTGTATTAATTACAGCAAGAAATAAGGAGTGGTGACATAGAAAATGAAAAAAAAAAGATTTTAAGTGATGCCTTTTAATTAAGACAGTGACATAACCGAATCACTGTGAGCAGCTAGGAAAAACAAATATTACCTTGACTAAATAGCAAATGTGAATCTATGGCAATATTCTTGACTGGGAGTTGTAGTGGCTATTTGGAGCATAATTAAATACTCTCACGTTGCTAAATAGGGAACACTGGATTAATTATACATCAGCCTGGTTGTGCAGTGCTGTATAAAGAACAAATACTTCAGAGCTACAAACTTCAAAATGCTCCCAATTAGGAAGGCAAGTAGAGAAAATACGATGATGTGAGAAAAAAATTAAAAACATCAAAATTTTGGTAATGGTATTAAATTATGGGAAGCAATAACCTAATGAGAACTTGAAATACTATTGTAATTGCAAAAGACTATTGTAATTTAGAAAGTTTCTTGCAACATGTGAGAGTTTAGACTCAGATTGCTGATCAAAATAACGAAATGCTGAGGATATCTCTACCCAGCATAGACATTCATTAAAATAGCAGAGAAAGAAGTTATATTATTTAGTAGGAAGACAAGTAACAGAAAACTTCAAGGATTCTATCCGGTCTTAATCAGTTGACAATTTTGAGAAGTTATCTAAAAGAAATCTAGAGTCAAGATGGAGCATTAATCACTTTTTTAAAATCCTTTTGACACTCCAAGAACACATGAAAGACAGAAAACGAAATTAGTGGACCCAATTTAGTTCCTGTTGTCATTTCTACAATCCTTTCATCATGTTTGAGATTCTTCCTTTGTTAAATCTTGTTATATCTTTTCATGCTTTTACACTTTTTAAATTCACAGTATGTGATACTAAATTCTTTTATACTTATAAATTCTCCATGCTCCTAGTAGGTGCATTCCAGTATATCATTTTTTTATATCTTGTAGACCTGTTGGATAATCCTTTTGCATTTGCTGCATTTTGACTTCATTTTTATTATAAGCAATTTTTGAATCCAGGCTTTGATCTGTAACCTAATCAATAAGCTGTCACCAATCACAGGGGTAGACGGTTAAGTATGAATATCCAGATCTTTCTGAGTTCACCTCTGTTTACAATTCTTTTGCATCATAAATTAATCATTAATCAACAAATTATTTGTCTCTTACAATCCGATGCATTTAGAATCCTGGGAGGCAGTAGAAGATGGCTCAAGTGCTTGGGCTGCTGCCACCCAAATGGGAGACTTTGATGGAGTCCCTAGATTCAGGCCAAACCCTGGATGTTGTGGGTGTTTTGGAAGTGAATCAGAAACTGGAAAATTATCTCCATCTGTCTCTCTGCATGTTTTTCTCTGTTACTCTGCCTTTCAAATCAAATGAAAATAAATACAAACTAAAAAGATTTCACACTACCAACACTCCTCAGGATCTACTGCAGCAGATAATAACATCTCTGAGCATTTTTGGCTAAAGGCATCTTTTTTTAGACAGCTTCAATATGTGTTTGAATTAAGTAGTAGAATTCTGGCTGTGCGTATACAGACCATTGTTCAATATGCCACAGAAGAGATTAGGATCCTGGAGGCAATTATCATTAGCTTATGAGGTAAACTCAGATTATACAACAGAAAGTCCTTTAGGCAAGGAAGAGTCTTAGCAATAAGGGAAGTGCTGTTTTGTCCTGCAAAATTCCAGGGAATTTAGAAAAGCAAAGGTTTTAGGCTCTTCCAGGTAAATGTAAAATCTCTGTCTCATATTAGATGGCCCAGAAACTTCCACTACGGCCCATACCTGGTGTGATTACATTTCTTCATTAAGTGCTGCAAATCTGCCTGCAATTCAACATCTAGATCATCACTAGTAATATTTCCTTTGATATTTACCTGCTTTTTGAACATGATACTAATTTTCACTGCTATAGATTTTTGTCATCTTTTCTCAAAGCTAAACTATCCAGAGCCATAGCTAACTAATTTTTACTGCTATAATCTATATAACTGATATTGTTGATATAAATACAGATGTGCTCTTCCAATCCAATTTCTTTGAACTATGCTTCAACCCATGTCAAAAAAAGATCCTTTTATGAATGAATCAGAAGTCACTGCTTGTGTAGATTGTTCCTAGCTTTTTTCTCCACCTCACTGTAGTAGTGAGGGATTTGACAGTATTTATTTACTCTTCAGTCAGCCCAATCCTAGAACAGCATTTAAAGTGCTGTTTGCTTTATATCTCAGTGTTGTTAAGAGTTATTTTGTTAATCAGCACTTTGAGAGACAAATATTAACAGACTCAAGTCAGATACTTTGAAGAATGTCCATTTAAAAATACTATTTATAAACATTTACATGTAGTGGAACGCTAAAGCATATGTGGGTCTTTATAGCAATGAACCTCTTACCATTTGCCATCACAGTAGAAAAAGAGGAATAGTGTTGATTACAGAAGCCCACAAGAAAATAAAACTAGAGTCAGCATGAATTTTCAGTCAAAGAAAATAGCCCAAAACTTCCTGTAATAAAGAATCCAAAGGGATTAAAATGGCCTGGCCACTTCCTGTTGGATTCCCTGATGCTCCTGTTGATTATACTCAGCCTGGTGCTCAAGGGCATGGGAACTTGCTAAGAGCATTCCTGTAATACAGAACAAGATTAGGAAGACTGATGATCAGATTTAGACACAATCATTTAAGATGACTGAAATGAGTAACTTTATGCCGTAGAAGAGCATACATATTTTAATGGGAAAATGTGGTACCTGTCTAAATGACACATTTATTTTTTCAAACCTGAATTTATTTTTTAAAAAAATTTATTTGAAAGGAATAGTGACAACGAGATAGTGAGAAACAGAAATTGTTTATCCACTGGTTCACCTAACGAATAGTTGCAAAGCTGAGGCCAGGCCATGCGGAGGCCAGGCCATGTGGAGGCCAGGCCATGCAGAGGCCAGGCGCCTGGAACTCTATCAGGGGATCCAAAGTTGGCTACAGGGTCCAAGGAATTAAGTCATCTTCTGCTGTCTTCCCAGTTGGATAGCAAGTTCTGAATAGTAGCAAGAGATTCAGAACTTGAACCAGCATTTCAAGATAACATACTATCTTGAATAAATGTTGATGTATGTATTTGAGGTCTACCATATACAATTCAAAGCTCAAGTAAATAAAATCAATTCTCTCTAGTAAAATTATTAATCTATCATTTCATACAGTTACCTTTTGTGACAGTAATAGCTAATATCTTTTTTTCTAATAAAAAGTGCTGGTATAATACAGCTGTATTAACTTGAGTTATAACGCTATAAATTAGGAGTCCAGACATATTTATCCTACTTTTCCATTATTTTACGTGCTTCAATATCCCTCTCTTCACGTTCTCTTTCTTGCTCCTGTCTATGCTAACAACTGCTTTATTCTGTGTGTTTAATTCAGCTTTGAAACTTTTTCATATTACACATTACACCAAAATCATGCAATATTTTTCTTTCATTGTCTGGTTCATTTGACTTAACAGTAGGAACTGGATTTTTGTATTAAAGCAAATGACAAGTTTTACACTAACTACTATCACCTATTATTTGCCATATCCTTATTTATTAGTGCCTTTATGAGCATTTCCTAACTCGATCTCCAAACAATCATGATTCTTGAATATTATACCAGTGTTTACTCTTTGTTGATACTATTATACTTATTATGGGGAGAAACGGAATGAACAGAAAGTAAAAAAAAAAATAACTCAACCATGTAGATACATAAATTTGAAAATAACATTTTAGTTAAATGTTAAAGTTTTATAATGTTACATTGTTACAATTCCAAAATGTTTAGGTAAATAGTATATACAAATTCCTAAATGCAACAGACTGAATCTTGGTATTCCATACTTCCTCTGCTGAAGTCCAAACTCTGATCCCTTATCAGAGGTTGAGATTTTCAAAGGTAATTGGATTATGAAGAGCTTCCAAGAATGCAATTAGTGCTTTTACAAAAAGTTATTCCAGAAAACAATCTTGCTCTCTGTCCACCATGTGTGAATATAATTCCAAGGAGGCAACCTACAACTTGGAAGAGGAGTATCACCAGAATATGACTATACTAGCACACTGAGCTGAGACTTCAGTCTCCAGAACTTCGAGAAATACATTTCTGTTGTTTATAAGCTGTGATAGCATTTTGAGCTGACCCAAACTCCAAGAATTATAAAATATGTGCTGAGCAAAGCAAAATAAAAATGTCAAACTCAATGGTATTATTTATTGTTTGAATTGTAATAGATTACTTTCTATTGAAATATTTCCTATGACTGCTAATATTATTTATTTTAATGCTATAGAAGACCTCTATTATTTTATAGACACTGCTACTTTATATCAAAATATCATTTATGTTTATACCTTTCTAAAGTGATTAAAACTGAACTGCTCTTTTTTCCGCTTTAGCCTATGACAGAGTCATTCTGAAATCATTGTCCTGCTACATGGGTTGAGACTACCAACAATTCACAACGTTCTATCTAAACATGAATGGTAAACAGAGATGAGCTTCATAAAGTTGAATATATAAATAATGGCAGTTATTTCATTGCACTTTCATTACTTTCAAATGGCTAATCATCTTTTTTGTATTACTAAAATCCATTTTGAAGGCATTCTGCAATCTGTTATATAGGCAGCACATGCTTGTTCAGAACAATTTAGCTTTAGTTTTATTTATAGTAAATGTCAACTTCAAGGGAGCTTCTAAAAATAATTCTCATTACTTAAAATAAACAGGATAAGAATAATTTTGTAGCAAAGACAGACATATTGAGCAACTCTCTAAATGGTTCTTCATAAAATATAACTGAGAACACACCCAGAACAAACAAGTCGATGTAACCAAGGACACTATTGTAAGCTACATGTCCTTTATTTCTTACAAGTCTTTGTTTCAAACTAAAAATTACATTGTTCTGCCTTAGAAACCATCCAAGTTTAACCTTCTCTAATATGAAGATATACCATTAAAAGGATTGTAATATTTTAAATAATATTCAGCAACCTATTTTCAGAGTAAAATATAGGATAAGGAAAATCATGGATTTATCTCTTGGTGAAATGAAAAACACTTAAATATTTACTAAAACCACATAAACACAAAAATATATACAATATACAAGCTTTCTTCAAATAACATGTAGTATATAGGTGAGTGAAAGACATGGGATTGGATAGGCTGTGTGGGATATAACACGGAAGAATGTGAACAAAGAGAAACATTTTAAGGGAGTAACTTTTTGACTAATTATGAACAATAAATTAATGTTCCTTATAGGATAATAGAAAACACTGGGTACATGGTTCTGATATCACCAAGTACTAGGCTCAAACAAGAAGGTAGGTTAGGAATATGCTAGAGATACTTACGAAGATGTCACATTTTTTTTTTATTAATGCTTTCAGGAAATTTTATAAAGCTTCAAAATATCTAAATGACTTCCTCATATTTGTATTTTACACAATTTACACAATTTTACACTATAAAACTGGGTTTTCAGTAATTCTAATCTTGCTGAAACCTGCTGGTCATTATGTCTGAGGGCCACCAGACTTAGCTCGGGAGGAACCTGCAGGGTAGTACACTTGTACAGTCTTCCTGGGGAGGTTGGGGGGCAGTGCATTGTGCTTCACCCTGCCTAATGATTATCCATCAGTTTAAACCTGTCTGCAACCTATAACATCATCTTGCCTTCCCTTGAAAACTTTCTTTCATATCTAACGGGGTAACATTAAATACAGGTATATACATGTATTTATTTTAGGTACAATCTCTACATCCATGCCATTGAGCTAAAGAGAGCTTCCTGCTCTAAGACAAAAACATAATCTGAGTTAATCCTTTTGTATCCACTTTAATCCATTGCTAATGCTTTTCAATAAAAGGGTTTAGATCCCCCACTCTTACAGAAAATGATTCACAATGTCCTGTCAGTGTTTTCTTTCATTTTGTGACAATAAGAATGCTAAATTTTTACTTTGTAGAATAGAAAGATATCTATACTTCAAAAATTCATCTTCTTCAACACCTATCTTCATCAAAAAGGTGATAATTTTTATGGACTTAAGCATAAACCATAGGGTTCGGTTTTGATGTGTCATTTGATTTTCATGTTGTATGTGTATTCCAAAATATGCCTCATCGCAAAACTTTAAAAAAATATTTACTTATTTAAAAGAAAATAAAATATAGGGTAATAGAGAGAGGGCAAGAGAGAGAGAATGAGAGAAAGAGTGAAAGAGAGAGAGATTGAGGTTCTACCTGCTGGCTCACTCCCCAAGTGCCTAAAACAGCTAAGACAAGTAAACTAGGCAGATAGAGAAAATTACAAATGTCTTCCATTTTCTGGTTCATTACACAAATGTCTACAAGAATGTAGTTTGGGCCAGGCCAAAGCCAGGAGCTTGGGATTCAAATTGGTGTCTCAGGTAGTTAACACAATCCAATTACTTGGGTCATTGCCAAGGGTGCATAATGTTACAATGGAAGAAGAGTCAAAGCTTGATGTTGGCCCAGTGTGATAGCCTAGTGGCTAATGTCTTTGCTTTGAGCATGCTGGGGTACCAAATGGGCGTTGGTTCTAATCTCAGCAGCCTCACTTCCCATCAAGCTCCCTGCTGGTGGCCTTGGAAAGCAGTCAAGGACAACTCAAAGCCTTGGGATCCTGTACCCACAGGGTGACATGGAAAAGGACCTGGCTCCTGGCTTCGAATTGGTGCAGCTCCAGCGATTGTGGACACTTGGGGAGTGAATCATCGGACAGAAGATCTTCTCTGTCTCTCCTCCTCTTTATATATCTGACTTTGCAATAAAAATGAATAAGTCTTTAAAAAAAACTTAATCTAAGACATTCTGCCATAACATGTCAAAGTCTGAAATAGCATTTTTTTTTCTGTTTTGTTTTGTTTTTGTTTTACTTTTTTATTATTATCAGCATTTTATGATTCAGTTCCATAAGTCCTTGGATTCCCTTTACCTTTTCCTAAAGTCCCCTCCACTCCATTGAGTTCCCCTATATCATTACTATAATATAGTTCTTCATAAACAGTCATATGTCCATCATTGTGAGCATGAACAATGGCAGAGTGTCTGGCATGCTGCTGTCAAGATATACTTAACAGTTTCATTGGGAGTCCATCTTTAGTCTGGAAGTAGAGATGCATATTGCATTGTATCTTCACATCTGGATATGATAGTCTCCATTACACAGTTATTATACATCCCCTTAAGTGAAAATCAGCAACAGGAAGAAAAACAGAAATTTACAATGCCATGAAGTTAAATCACATGCCACTCAATGAATAAATTGTGTCACTGAAGAAAAAAAAAAAAACCAATGGGCAAATGGCCACCACTTTTGCACTTTTGTTATTTACTTATTTTTAAATATCTGTTTAGAAGGTGCATGCTGACACACTAAAGGTATTTGAAATCAAGTGCTTGTAAGTTTCCTGAGTCAAGTACTTATCAGAGAATGAATGACTGATGTACCATTCAGAAACATTTAAAAGCCCAGATTTAAGGGAAAAGGGCAGAAACATAATTATCAGAAAGCATAACCTTTGTGAGATATGAAGACAAGAAGATCAAGGAAAGTTGCATTTTATTGTCTAGGGAAGGAAATGAAATCATGGGGAGAATGTTTCCAATTTTTAATTTTGAATGACTTATGTGAGAGTTTAATTTTTGCTATTCAGCTGCACTACCATCTTTGTATGCAATCAGATCCCATAAGTAGTTACTAAATTTAATCTTTTATCATATTTAGAATTTGCCAAAATTTTCTATGGTTTTTTTTTCTTTTCAACACAAATACTTTCCAAGCAATAAAGGAAGGAAAGAAAGAGAGAAGTAACTTTTTACCTACTGCGTCAATTTCCAAATATTTAAACTAGAATTCAGCCAAAATGAAACCAGGAAATGAATTACCTTAGAACTTTCCATGTGTACAGTCATCATCTGTTGCCATCTAGGTGTATTAACAAACACCTAGAGTGCAGACTCAAATGGTTACTGCCATATGGAATGTCAGGGTCTCAAGTAGCAACTTAACTAGCTGTACTCACCGGCAGCACTGACCCCCCTTCCCAATGTCATACAAATTTTAAGACCATGTTTTCCATTAAAAATCACTGGGATGGGCCAACATGACAACCTAGTGGCTAAATCGTTGCCTTGCACATGCCAGGATTCCATATGCGCACCAGTTCATGTCCCAGCTGCTCCACTTCCCTTCCAGCTTGCTGCTTGTAGCCTGGGAAAGCAGTAAAGGACGGCCCAAAGCCTTGGGATCCTGCGCCCACATGGGAGACCATGGAGAAGTTCCTGGCTCCTGGCTTTGGATAGGCTCAGCTTCTAGCCATTGCAGCTGTTGGGGGAGTGAAGATCTTTTTTTCTGTCTCTCCTCTCTATAAACCTACCTTTTCAATAGAAAATAAATAAAATATTTTTTACAAATCACTTGGATAATGACTATATTAAATCTGAAAATCACCTTGCATAGTTAATGATATATGCTTTTAAAACCATAAATGTGGAATCTCATTTGTTTGAATCTTTAATTTTCTCCATCAATGTCTAATTTGCCTAAGTTTCTATAAGAATTGCAGCTTTTTTAAGCTGTTGTATACAAAACTTTTTAAAATTATCTTCTTAGAATACTTGGGTATTAGTATGTAAAATTTCATAGTGTGGATATTTTAATATTGATTCTGCCAATTCATGAATGTGGAATTTTTTTTCATTTTTTTGTACTTTCTATTTTTTCTTTAATAATTTTATACATTTAATTTTAGAGATCATAACATTCCTTGCTTAAATTTATTCAAAAGTATTTGATTTTTTTTTGTAGCTACTGTGAAGTGCTTGATCTTATAGCTGCTTCTCATTCATGGCATTATTTTTGCATATAAAGACTATTGATTTTTAAATTGTTGTTTGTATCCTGCAACTTAAACTGTCTTATAAGGCTCAATATTCTTAGTGGAGTCTTTTGGTTACCATATATCTAGAATTATGTCACCTGAAAATGGGAATGCTTTAAATTCCTCTTCTACAACTTGTGTCTATTTAATTTCTTTATCTTGGCTATTGGTTCTAATACTTGCTATTGGTTCTAATACTTCCGGGACTCTATTCAAAGGCAATTGTATGTATGGGCATCTTTGTTCCAAATCTTAGAGGAAATGCTTCCAACTTTCCCTGTACAAAGAATGAATGGTGATATCAGGCATCAAAGAAGTTTGTGGGACCATATGTGTGGCATTATTGAAGTCTTTCTAAGGTAATTTTGATTCTTCAAATCCAGAGTAATCCTTCTTTGTCCGAGTTTTGATTGGATATGTGGTCATGCATATAAGCTTTTCAGCACTTCATATATGCTAATAGTATCTATTCAACAAGAATGTTAGCATCTGGAAAGCAGATTAATTTCTATACTTTCATATCCTCTATTATCTCTGACAGGGAGAGACAAACATTTTATAACATACATAAATATGAATACATTTTAAGGTGACAATAATGAGAAGATTTATTTTAACAGAGTGATTAAGTGGTGAAAGGCAGACTACATGCACTGGGTAGGATTATTTTATTAACCTGAGGGAAAAGCTCAAGAAAAGGGAACATGGGGAGGTGCTTATGAAGAGAACAATGACATTTTAGCCTCATTTCAAATATCTAAAAATAATTGCATACTTGGCTCCTACTGAGAATGCATACTCCTGAATTTATATTGGCAACAGTGTGAGTAAAAGAAAAAAAAATCCTGAAAGACAGATGTTGGAGATGAAATGAAAATATTTCAGGATTAACAGAGAAGTGACTTGGCCATAATTTTAGCTCTTTTCCTCTACCTATGAATATTTCACATTTTCTTTCTCATCATGTGAGATTATATTCATTAGATTTTATCCTTCGTCATGAATTTATATAATGATTAATTATGACATCGGATATGGGTAATGGTTAGTAGAACCAGGAAACTACATAGCTCTTGCTTTGAGCATGGCTGGAATTTTAAAGTTCTTCCTTCTTTTATTGCAAAATAATCAAATTATTTTTGGAGAGGGATTAAAAAATATTGCAACACCTGCCAAAAGAATGAGCAAGTGTTACAAGTATATTTTTAAATATTTGTGCTCTCATTTAATACAAAAAATGATTTCTTATTTCCAAAATTTTCTCTTAATTAAAAGAGCAAAATGAATTAATTTTACAATATTCTCCAAATTATACCTCGCAAAATATTGGAATTATAATTGTATATTTAATCATCTCTGCCTTCCCAGTTTTTGATAATGTTAAGGTAAACTCAACTTGCACATAAGATCGGTTTAGGTGTATTTCCTTGTGACTTCTCATCCCAAAATATTTTAGAAAGTGAAGAGTAGGAAAGTTAGTACAGTTCACAGTCAGATCATAATTATCGTTCCAATTCTAAGTATTGTTAATGGGACTGGATAATACTTATGAATGAATGAATGCAACAGTGAATAATACATAATGGCAGAATGATGAACAGATTATATGTAGCATAAGCATATATATATATATATATAATATGTTGTTAATGTTTAATCAAGTCATACTGTATCTGCCTAAAAAATATTTAGAAAATAACAATTAACTGGCCTGTCATGGCAGCCTAGTGTCTAAAATCCCTGCCTTGCATGCACCAGGATCCCATATAGGGCCCAGCATAATAGTCCTTTCTTTGCATGTACCAGCAGCCCATATGGGCACCAGGTCATGTCCCAGCTGCTATACTTCCCATCAGCTCCCTGCTTGTGGTCTGGGAGGACAGTCCAAAGCTTTGGGATCCTGTACCTGCATGGGAGAGCTGTCAAAATCTCCTGGCTTCAGATCTGCTTAGCTCCAACCACTGCTGCCACGTAGGGAATAAACCAGCAGACAGAAGATCTTTCTGTCTCTCCTCTCTGTAAATCTGACTTTCCAATGGAAGTAAACAATCTTAGAATAACAATTATCATTAGTGCTTAAAAATTCAAAGCTAGAAGTCAGGAACTCAAGTCCAGTTTTGCCATATTGGTGGCAAGGTCTCAATGACTTGTGTCATCATTTGCTTCTTCACAAGGTGCATGTTAGTAGGAAGTTGCACTGGAAACAGAGACCCTGGGACTGAATGGGGTCCTGCAGTGTGGGAGAAGACTGCAGAAATTTAACCAAACTCCTGCTCCCATTAGGCCACATTTCTCCCAAATTCAGAGATTTTCTGTCACCCTATCTGATTATTTCACAAAAGCCAGAACCAACTAGACATACATAAAAAATGTGTTTAATGGTCATCTGATTAAAAGCAGTTTAGGTCCAGGTGACCAAGCCCACCTGCATGGTGGGGGCTGGGTCCATGCGCCCTGGTGGTGGGGTGTGATTCTAGCAGAGCCCAGGTCCTTGGGTCACCTATGCGGTGAGTGTCGGGTCCTTGAGCCCCAAGGTGTGGGGTCCAGTTAGACCTGGATTTCCTTTCCCAAGTCCTCGGGCCCACCTGTGTAGTGGGTGCTGGATCCGTGAGCCATAGGGGTGGGGATCCGGAGACTTGGGTCTCCTGGTTTAGGTCACCAAGCCCTTAGGCATGGTAGGGACCAGGTCCATGAGCCCCAGGGGTAGAGGATACAGTGGGTCCCATGTCTCAAAGCCTGGGTCCATGGATTTGTGAGCCCCAAGCGTGTGGGTCCAGAATAGCCCAGGTCACCTGATTCAGGTCCATGAACCCACCTAGGAGAACTGGTTCTCCTCAGTGTAGAGGATGGAGTGCTGGACAGCAGACCATGGTGCACATAGAGGACATGGTAGACCATTGGTGTCTGCAGAGGACATCTGGCACCATAGCAGGGAATGAAGATAGGACATATGAACAACTACATCAGCCAAACGATGACAGCAAATATCTGGGCGATTGGAAACTATAAGGTCGATGGTGTCAGCCAATGGACACTGGAAGGGGTCTCTCACCCGTAGATTAGCGAAATTGTATCCACCTGGGCAGAACCTTCGGAACATGCACTATTGCGACCTTGGGTTGATATCAAGTGACCTTGTCCCATCCTCAGGTACTGGAATGGTAGGGAGGCTGGGTATGGCCTATCCCCTTATCTGCCCCTCCACCCAGAAGTGGGAAGAAGAAATAGAAAGCTTGGAAACAATGACCACACCCACTTCTCCCTAACCGTAGACTCTTCCCACCGTGATCAACTATGTAAATATAATATAATATAATATAATATAATATAATATAATATAATATAGATAGATAGATATAAAGTCAATCATGCAGGCACTCTTATAGTCCCCATTTATAGATGATATAATTTATGTAACATACTTATATCAAGACTGACATATTTTATCAGTAATTGATATCTACCTGTCATTAAAAAAAGCAGTTTAGCTGAAGTGATTATTACAGGTTAACAAGTGAAACACACCAAAGTATTCCTTTCATCAGGGAGCACTTCCATTTGTAGGTTTATTTCTTCAGTCCTGATACCTTTGCTCTTATTATTCTATTTTTTAGAGATTTATTTGTTTATTTTGAAAGTCAAAAGAACAAAGAGAGAAAGAGAGAGAGAAATCTTCCATCCACTGATTTACTACTCAGATTGCTGAAGTGTTCAGGGCTGGGCTAGGCTGAAATGAGGACCCAGGAGCTGTATGCAGTCTTTTGCATGAACAGCAGGAACCCAAACTCTTGGGCCATCTTCCACTACATTTCCCAGGCCATTAGCAGAGTTTTAGCTGTTGACAACTTACCCTACCTTCTCATTCTATGAGCAGGGGGCAGCATCAGAAGAGGAGCAGCACAAACTTGAACAAGTACCCGTATGACATGTTGATACTGCAGGTCGAAGCTTTACTCCATTACACCATAGCATTGGCCCTGTGATAAATTACTGCTGTTCAATAAACATTTATTTTTCTTGTTATTTAGTTATTTTCTTCAATATTTCATTAAGCTAGAAGGGGGTTTACTGTCTATGCATGTATTTTGGTGGTTATTCTCTCCATATTCATTTTCACCGACAGAAGAGCCCTAGTTTTCAAGGGAGACTTGCCGTCATTTGGCCCTCCTGAGTTGTTTACACCTTCCTGAGCTTTTTCCAGCTACATTTCATCCGTAATTTCACCAGCAATCACACCACTGAATATTGCAGATGAGAACCTGTCATAATTTCAGAGTAGGATAAGTTTATGTCTTTAGTGTGATTTTCTTACCCTTTTCTAACCCTATCCAGCCCTTATAGTCTTTTAGTACAAATTAAGTGGAAAAAAACCCTACAATCATTAAATTCCTTTTTTTCTGGAAGGGAACTAAAAGCTCAAAACCCATAATTTTAAAAAATAGTGTTTAAAAGTGCTCTCTCTCAATGCAATATCCTAGTTAAAATGATAATACTATATACTGTCACAGTGCTTTATGATTCAGAAAATTCATTTTATCAGAGCCATAAAGGTACCATCATATCATATATTTTACTGTTAACAGCATTTTAGATACATTTACATATCCATATTCATAAAGCCAAATCAATTATTATTCAGCCCTAAAATTTATTCATTCTTATTTTTTTTATTTTTTGGGTCGAAACAAACACAAAATATCCATATTACTGTACTGCAAATATAACATAGGATTTAGAAATTATTGCTGCAGTTTGCAAATCCTGCTTGTATTTAATAAATATATGGAAATATTTTTGTGAGATTAAGAACAAGGAGTTAATCATTTGTTGCGATTAAATCAGCTCTCCTGACTTCCAACTCAATTTTTAGAATTGTGCCCAAGTGAGTCTTGGTAGAGTTGCAGAGATGCCTCTGAGCAGCTCAGCTCAAAGAGAGGGAAGGGCAGAAAGATATGAAGCAACAAAGCCCTCAGTTCCTTTGCCAGAATAGCTCTAATTTCTTGTGTTAGTGTACAGCATAATTTTTTTTACTTAAAACATACCATGGAGGGGCCCAGCGCCGTGGCTTAGTGGCAAGTCCTCACCTTGAACACGCCGTGATCCCATATGGGTGCCGGTTCAAATCCTGGCAGCTCCACTTCCCATCCAGCTCCCTGCTTGTGGCCTGGAAAAGCCTTGGGACCCTGCACCCACATGGGAGACCTGGAGGAAGTTTCTGGCTCCTGGCTCCAGATTGGCACAGCACCAGCCGTTGTGGGAGTGGATCAATGGACAGAAGATCTTCCTCTCTGTCTCTCTTCCTCTATATATCTGACTTTGAAATAAAATAATAATAATAATAAACAAACAAACAAAAAAACATACCATGTGCCTGGTGCAATGGTTCAGTGGCTAAATCCTAGCCTTGTATGTGCCTGGATCCCATACGGGCATTGGTTCGTGTCCTGGCTGCTCCATGCCCCATCCAGCTCCCTGCTTGTGGCCTGGGAAAGCAATAGAGGATGCCCCAAAGCCTAGGACACTACCCAATGGGAGACCCAGAAGAAGCTCCTGGCCCTTAGCTTCATATCAGTGTACTCCAGCTGTTGCCGTCATTTGGGGAGTGAATCAGAATGAAAGATCTTTCCTCTCTGTAAATCTACCTTTCCAATAAAAAAATAAATCTTTTTAAAAAAAATGCCATAATTAAAACAGGATTGGAAACGACTGTGGTAGAGTGAATACTATTTATCAGAAGTCAAATTAATAGAAACATTTAATAAATCATTGTAACAGACAATTACAACATCAGAAACTTAATCTGTGCTATGCATTCAACACAGGATGGTGCTCCATTGTCTCCTTCCCAGCCATTCTGCAGACTTCTGTTTACTTTAAAAAAGATACATGGGAAAACATTCACTGACCCTAAATTCAGCATCTAAAAAGTGACATTTTCCGACATTTCATTGCCAAAACAAGCCACAAACTCATATCGAGATGAGCTGTACTGTGAAGGAAGAAAGCTGTAGATACAAAGCAAACACATAAGCAGCAAGAACAACAAAAACAGAAGCAATGATCACCATAAGATCCAGCTCTACGAAAGAGAAAATGATGAATCAAGTGGAATAAACACCGACACAATCCCTGAACTCATGAATAATAAGAGAGTAAGTACAATCTCTGGGAATGGAATTGTTAGTTTCACGGTATACACCCTCCATCATAATCTGGATGTATTAAAGCAGAATCTGCCAGAATATAAAAAGAGGAACATTGGAAAACAATTCTTTAAAAATCAATGATCCTTGTGTCATTATAAAAGCACTTCAAGCTCTCTATTGCCCAGTAAGAACGGCATAAATTATAATTAAATTTAATCTGAGAAACGTGATTATTTATAATGATTTCAACGGGCAAAGCATGCCATTTTGAAAATCAGAACATGAAGTCTTATAAAGTGACGTAAAATATAAAGATATTTTTAACAGGATTTAATTTCAAATCTGCAGTTTTGTTTACTAAGTTTTGCACTGAGATAAAAAAAATCACAAACTGAACTTATGATTTTAATACTTCCTATGAAAATTAACCTGTGATAATGCAATATGATAGCTTATACTGATCAGTACCACAGTTCTAAGCCAATAAATACACCTTGATATTTAATCCATCTGTTGTACAAATCCCTTATTCCTGAATTGAACAGACTTTCGTTAGGTAACTGCTACAAGCCCCTCAGCCCAGAAATGCGAGGATCCCATATGGGTGCAGCTTTTTGTCCCAGCTGTTCCACTTTTGATCCTACTCCACACCAGCTTGGAAAAGCCACTAGGGATAGGCCATGTGTTTGGGCCCTGCTGTCTATGTTGGAGACCTGGATGAAGCTCCTGGATTCAACCTGGTCAAGCTCTGTTCATTGCAGCTATATGGGAAGTGAACCAACAGATGAAAAAATTTTCTGTGTGTTTCTCCCTTTTTCTATGTAAATCTTACTTTCAAATAACTAATAATTTAAAAAAAATTATTTTTCTGGAGAAGTACTATTTAGCCTTAGGAGAACAAGGATAAGAAATTATATCAAGGATAACTCATTCAAATAATGAATGCTATATAGTACCAGTAATCATTTTGGAAGGGACTGTGCATAGAAAGAAAAAAAATTATAGTTAGTGACCAAGAATATAACCAGTTAAATAATTTTGTCCTTTATTCAATAAGCATTAAAAAATTATTTGTTAGCAGTTATTTTAAGGCCTTTCTTTGCTAAATGCTTGTAAATGTAGGAAAAACAGATGAATGTGTCTGAAATTCTAGAAAATATTTATATTTGAATAGAAAAATTAGAAATTATAACATTAATAATCTTGTAAGCTATAACAATGTAGTAGTGAATTCATACATAAACTAATGAACTTTATTGTGCATTTCAACCACAGTTAACTTTATTTCCATGTATTAACTCAATCTGATTCAGGCAGAAACAAAATTTCTTGCGAGGTAATAACTTGATGAATTTACTGTCAGATACTAGTTACAATAGGAAATATAAGAGTTTGTAATAGATTTAGACAGTGAGACAAACTGTATTTTTATAAAGAGATGAGGAATTTTTTAGAACTTTATATTTTTATTGGAAAGCAGATCAGGTATATAGAGAAAAGGAGAGACAGAGATAAAGATTTCCATCCTCTGATTCACTCCCCAAATGGCCACAATGGACGGAGCTGCACTGATCTGAAGCCAGGAGCTTGGAGCTTCTTCCAGGCCTCCCACACTGGTGCAGGGTCTCAAAGCTTTGGGCCATCCTCTACTGCTTTCCTAGGCCACAAGCAGGGAGCTGGATGGGAAATGGAGCAACCAGGACATGAATAGGCACCATATGGAATCTTGGCCCTTGCAAGGTACTTAACCATTAAGCTATTACACTGAGCCCAGGAACGGAGAATTTCTTAACATTTTGTGTTGGAGAATCCATAAAAGGGATGACGATGCTTGCTCAGGTGCTGGGATCACACTCTGTGTTATGTAGTAAGAACTATCAGCCTCTAGCTGATAGAGAAAAGGGGAAATGTTTCCTGGGATCCTTTATTTCTTTAATCTTGCCCATATGGGAATGATGGAAATGGGGTGGTCTTCTTGTTAACTGTACCTATGCAGCACATACAACTCATTCTCTTCTATCACTAGAAAATGTATTTTAGAAATTCTGTCAAGGTGGGCAGACTCCTCTTTATAACTCCTGCAGGTCTATGTTTTGGAGTTGAAACAGATTGCATTGTATTCATTACTGACTAATTTAAATACATGTTGATTATTTACCTATAAGTGAGGATAAGGTTTTTTGATAATTGGTTATATGTAAGGCTAGACACATATGATAATGCAGCAAAAAGGTAAGGACAGATACCACAACAGTCTATGCCACAGGTTCCTTTAACTTACTTTTGTTTTCAATATGAGCTGAAACACATCCTAAAAAAATCCTCTTTGAGAGTATATCACAGCTGTACATATTCAATGTAATTGTTTGGAGTAATAGTACTAAATATATATATAGTTAAACATTGGATATCTAAGCTGAAGTAACAAGACAGAGTATGTTTGATAGCACAAAGTAGTGATGATCACAAAAATCTATGATCCACCACCTAATAAAATTGTAAATGATGCTGCAGTGTGGCTCAGGGAATCTGTATTTCCATATTCATTCTTGCTCCTCTCAGCCGTGCCGAATCACAATGTCTGAATTGTGGACCAGCTGACACAGCCTGACGTTTCTTCCAAAAATATCAAAAAAGTGCCTAAGTAAATGAATCATTTAAGCAAACACAAATAAGTTGTCTCCAATACAAAAGAACCCTGTCAGGTGTCCCTTGTCAAGGTGCTCAGGGATTAGCTGGTCATATTCTCTCTTCCTTTAGCGGGATATTTTATAATTGCACAGACTTCTTCCTTTCTAGAATTCTCATCCCGAATTTTCATGGTTGTTATCAACTTCGATGTCTATGATTCTTTTTCTTAAGAGCACTAGATAGTGCACTGGTTGGACTGCTCAATATCAAATAATTAAAGGGCTTGTAAGGGATGTGATGATGTGCTAAGTACACATGATATAACCACAGGAGACCTAGTATGGCTGCACAGTTACTGCTGCCAGACATAAAAAGAAAATTCTAGTTTTTCATGCTAATTGATACAAAAATAAATTGTAAAAATATTCACAAAATCAGCAAGGCATGCCAAAATGTTTTTTAGTTGCTTTTTCTCAGCTATTTTTTTTTTTAACATTTGGTGGTAAAATTGATCCCATCAGTTCCCTGAAAGGTACAAAGTTGTTAACTGAGGAACATTGATATTTTTTTCCCCATTTTCTTGCCTCAATAGTTCCATAAATGAGCTTAATGGAGTAGATATTATTTTGAAAGCTACTTATGGGACCAGTGTTCTGCCTGTAGCACCAGCATTACAGGTGAGCACCAGTTAGTGTCCCTGCTGCTCCACTTCTGATCCAGCTCTCTGCTTATGTTCTAGGAAAGTAGGAGAGGATGGCCCATGTCCTTGTAACCCTGTACCCATGTGAGAACAGAAGACGCTCTGGCTCCAAGCTTCAGACTGGCACAACTCTGGTTTTAGCGGCCTTTTGGGAAGTGAACCAGCATTTGAAAAATTGCTCTCCATTTTTCCCTCTCTTTCTGTAATTCTTTCAAGTGAAATCTTTATTTTTTTTCAAGTAAAATAGGTTGTTTTTTTTTTAAAAAAAAACTAATAATCCCACATATTTTTCAATGAATTTATGAATACTTCCAGGGCTGTACATCACTTTTATACTACTAGAACGATATGAACATGGTGACCAACTCAGGCCAACAGAAGACCTTGACTGCCTCAACAGAAGACGGAAAGTACAATACAGCAACAGGTGTTGCGCAGACCAAAGTGAGGAGATCAGAGCTCAGATGGTACTCCTATGTGGATAGCAAAGAAGCCCAAAACATGAAGGACTATCTGCCATTTCTCAGGATACACAGTGTCTGAAGCAGAAGAGCCAAACTAAAAGCAGGCACACCTATGTGGTGTCCCCAGAGGCCACCTATTTACTACATTAAGTGTCTTCCCCCTCCCTACCATCTTAATCATTGTCAAAATTATCTCCACTCTCTTTGTACTTTCAAATTAATTTTAGAACCATTTTATCTAATTTTCATTTAAATAGTTAGCAAAAATATGTTAAGAGGTTCACAAAGAATTAAGGGAAATCCAAATTAAAACATCGATGAGGTACCACCTAACACCAGTAAGATTGGCCCACATAAACAAAAACACCAACGACGCTTGCTGGCGAGGATGCGGGGAAAAGGGAACCCTACTCCACTGCTGGTGGAGCTGCAAATTGGTACAGCCTTTATGGAAATCAGTCTGGAGAACACTCAAACAACTCAAAATCTGCATACCATATGACCCAGCAATAGCACTCCTAGGAATATATCCAAAACACCTGTTTTACGACCAACCAACATGCATCCCTATGTTCATTGCAGCACAATCAGTAATTGCAAAAACATGGAAGCAACCGAAATGCCCATCAGCAGAAGATTGGATAAGAAAGCTTTGGTTCATCTACTCCATGGAATACTACTCAGCTATTAAAAAAAACAAAATGCAGTTCTTTGTGGCTAAATGGGCACAACTGGAAACTATAATGCTAAGGGAAATGAGCGAATCCCAAAAGATTAGATACCACATGTTTGCCTTGATTTAACCTGTAATTTTTTGTTTGGTTGTTTGTTATTTTTTGAACCTGTCATTGATACTGTCTCAACCCAGATGTTTCGAAGAAGGGAACTTGCATTATTTTTAACATATTGTTTACCCAATACTATGCCAACTAATTCCATAATGTTGTATATTGATACTGAGGCCTTGTTGGGGCTTTTAACTGACCGGATCTTTACTCTGTTAGACCTATCTTCAGACCATAGAAGGTCTCCCCAAGAGGCCACTGAACTTATCTGGACAATAAGACGCTGAACTTTATGCTAGGCAAGTGTTTGCAAGCAATGAATCTCAACTGAACTTGAACTATGGTTATGCAACAAGGTGGAGGAATCCACCATGGGGGGAGGGGTATGGTAGGGGTGGGGGGAATCCCCAGTGCCTATAAAACTGTACTACATAATACAATGTAAGCAACAACAACAAAAAAAAAAGAATAAAAAAAAAAAAGAATTATAGTCACACTTTAAATCAATGTGAGGAATGTATTCTGAATAACGTCTCTGTAATATATTTTAAAATAAAACATAAATTATAACCACAGAAATATAAATTATGGGAAGGGTGCTAGCATTGTGGTGGAATGGTTTAAGTTGTGTCACATAAGGCTGGAATCCAATTGTGGAGCATGGGTTTTAACACTAAGTGGTCCACTTCCCATTCAAATTCTTGCTTAACGCCCCTGTGCTGGCAGCGTATTTTAGTCAGGAACTGGGGCCCCTGCCACTGATGTGGAAGAACAGATTGAAACTTGACTCCTCTCTTCAGCCTAGTACAGCCTTGGCTGTTACTGCCAGGCCTCCCTTGGGAAGTAATCCAGTGAGTGGAATATGGATCTCATGAGGAGATGTAAGAAGAGACAGAAATCATAGGAGAAAACTACCAATGCTTGGTTTTGGACTACTAGTCTTGAAAAATGTAATAAGATAAAATTTTGTTGTTAAAACCAACTAATCTGTGGCATTGTTAGACATCACATCAAGTTAATACAAAGCTGTATTATCATTTATATTACACTAGATTAATTCCAAGTCAATGACGGACACCAAATTTAACTGTAACTATATCCTGACATTAGGATGCTGGACTTTCTGCCATGGTGCATACCTACAATGTCAAGATATGCTTAAATAGCAGAATGATGGACTTTTGACTGTTTATGAAGAACTATCCTATTATAATAATATAGGGGAAACAGAGGGGTTTGAATTAGGGAAAGGTTGGGACATTATTGAATGGGTTTATATAAAGACTAAGTAAAATGTTTAATAAGAAAAGACTGATAGAAATCTGGGTTTATGTTTTGGACCATAACAATTCTGTTAATACTATTTGAATTTTTTTTTTCCTAAGAAATCTCTATACTGTTTTCCACATTGGCACTAATTAAGATTCCCACTGACAGTGTTGAGCATTCACCTTTCTCTACACCCTTGATAGCATTTGTTACTCTCTTTTTTATTTCAGCCAATCTATATGTTACCTTACTGTGTTTTTGAATTGTTTTTATCTTATACCACAGATAAGAACTTAAGTTTCATGATCTGGGTTTTCCTAATCCATACATGAGAATCATGAGACATCCATTTTCACAACAGAACTTTTTAAAGGCTTATCATTTTTTTATTGGAAAGACTGATTTACAGAGAGAAGGAAATACAGAGAGAAAGAGCATCCATCTGCAGGTTCACTGCCTAGTAGCCACAATGTCCAGAGCTGAGCCTATCCAAAGCCAGGAGCCAGGAGCTTCTTCTGCATCTCCTACTGGGTCCCAAGGCTTTGGGCCATCCCTTACTGGCTATCCCAGACCACAAGCAGGGAGCTGGTTTGGAAGTGGAGCCGGAGGGCATGAACTGGTATCCATAGGGGATCCTTGCACTTGAAGGATTAACCAATTTAGCCATTGTGTTGGTCTCTCTTAATAGTAGTTTTTAATGGTGAAACTGGAAGGTATGTTCATGGTTACAAATTTATAATTTTTACTTCAAAACTTGAACTCCAGTTTTGATATAGGCAAGATCTAAATCTACATCACCAGAAGTGGCTTAACCTGTGCAACAATGTGAAATCCAGGTTTAGAACTTTTGTAGGAATTCTGTTTGACCTCTTGTTTCTCTTTCCCACATGCCTTCTGGATAATTCTGAGCCTTCAGTTCCTTAAATTCCTCCCAGAACTTTATAATGGTCAAAGAAACCCCTTTGGTGAGTTTGGGAATATAAACCCAGGACAAAGTTGGAGCCTACCTACCAAAGTTATCGAATAAGGTAACCTTTGATTTCTAAATTCTGGTCTGCTTCCACAGTTTTTTTTTTTTCTATATTTCTGCCATGATTCAACATAGAAATCCCCATTTTTATTCAAAGCACTCAAGTTTTTTCTCCTGTAAGCTTCATGCCGACAAATTTCTTTTTATTTCTCAAAACTTCTCACTATTCAGATCTTCATGGAAAAAGCAGTGTTGCAATTCTGATAGGGATTCTTGTGTATCTGTGTGTCACTTCGTATAATACGGACATTATAGCTGTTTAAATTTTCCCAATTCACAAACATTATGGGTGCTTTTATTTTTTGTTTTCTTTAATTTCCCCTATCAAAATTTTACACTCTTAATGCTTTTATAATTAATATGACAGAAATATCCCAACTTCTTATTTAGATCTATTTCTAAAATTTTATTAGTTATCAATTATGATTTTTAAAAATTTTCTTCAGAGTGCTTAAAGAAACATTTTGCATGTGATTTTCGTATTGTTTTTTGAATTAAATTATTAGTTGCTATTCTCTGTGTCTGTGTATCCTACAGTTTGTGCGTGTGTGTGTGTCTCTCTCTCATTTCCTCCTTATTCAAGTGTTTTTCCACCGTGTGCATTTACAATGCACTTATTTGTGGAAATATTGCTCCTTTTTTTCTAATTCGGACAGTTTTTGCTACTTGCTCTTGCTACTACTTCTATAATTACTTTGTTTTAATGTGGTGTATCAAATACATTCATTTGCATATGTGAAACAAATCTCATTTCTCATGAATAAATCATTTTGTTAGGGTGTATAATATTTTTATGCACTTTTGAATTGCATTGACTTGCATTTTCAATGATTTATCTCTCTATAGATACAGACAGAGATATATATATCACTTTACTTTTCCTTTGTTTGAAACTATTTAAGAGGGCCTTTAGTCCTTTGACTATAAGTTTAAAATAGGTTATTTAAAAAAAGGTGGATATTCATTTTTTTAAAAGATTCTTATAGTTAGGTTCACCTAAGATATTCTGTGTTGATATCTTTGGTTTTGTCAGTATAACGGTAGACTCAGACTGGCTGTGCATTTGTACTATTTGTTTCATTTTTGGAAGATTTTCATCTATTCCTTGAATGTTTGGTAAAATTTAGTCATAAAATCATCTCCATCTTATCCCAGAATTTTCTTTATTGGGAGAAATTTTTCCTACTTAATTTAATTTATAACTTTGAACTTTTTATTCATTGTTAACCCAGTCTTGGTAGGTTGTGCATTTCTAGGAACCCATCCATTTTGTCTAGATTATCCAATTAGATATGAAAAAATTATTCATAACAGTTCCTGGTGATTGTTTAAGCTTCTGAAATACCCATTTTTAAGGCCCTTATTTTATGTATATTTATTCAGGTCTTCTCTCTTCGTATGTTTAAACCAGCTAAAATTTTGAGCTAATGAGATAATTATGTAGAAATATTAATTGTAAGATTATTTGGGATAAAAGTTAGTGAGTAGATTGAAGAAGCTCCATGAAACTCACCTTTGTGTGTGAATATGTACATATTAATCTGTATCTCTGCTACCTCTTATCCAGAGAGACACAGACAAATGCAGAGAGAGAGACAGACTATGGCTTGTACAATTGTGGAGGCTGAGAATGTCCTCTGACTGTCAGCTGCTAGATGCTGCTAATAGAGCAGGTGGTATTATTCAGTCGAAATCTAAAGAACCAAAAGGCTTTAATTCTGATTAAAAGGCAGGATGAAATGAGCTGTCCCAGCTCAGATAAAGAGGCAGGAAAAATCTAGCTGTGGATATGTAACTTCACTATCCTTCCAGATGCATAAATGGCTTCCAAACAAACAGAATTTCTCTGTAACCACAAATGATGTTAAAATTAAAAATCACTTATCAGCTATAATACTTATTTTTCTCCTAATCAGATATACCTTTGTTTCTGTCATATTTTATTACTAATTCAGGAAAAAAGTCTTAAAAAACTGGTATGACGTGAAAGCACCAGCCATGTTCAACATTAGGAATATTGGGAAGACCCTGGTCACGAGGACCCAAGGAACCAAAATCGCCTCCCACGGCCTCAAGGGCCGCATCTTCGAGGTGAGCCTCGCCGACCTGCAGAATGATGAAGTGGCCTTTCGCAAGTTCAAGCTCATCACCGAGGACGTCCAGGGCAAAAACTGCCTCACCAACTTCCACGGCATGGACCTCACCCGGGACAAGATGTGCTCCATGGTCAAAAAGTGGCAGACCATGATTGAGGCTCATGTTGATGTCAAGACTACCGACGGCTACTTGCTGCGCCTGTTCTGCGTTGGTTTTACTAAGAAACGCAACAATCAGATCCGGAAGACGTCGTATGCTCAGCACCAGCAGGTCCGCCAGATCCGGAAGAAGATGATGGAAATCATGACCCGGGAGGTGCAAACAAATGACCTGAAAGAAGTAGTCAACAAACTGATTCGAGACAGCATTGGAAAAGACATAGAAAAGGCTTGCCAGTCTATTTATCCTCTCCACGATGTCTTCGTTAGAAAAGTGAAAATGCTGAAGAAGCCCAAGTTTGAATTGGGAAAACTCATGGAGCTTCATGGTGAAGGTAGCAGTTCTGGAAAAGCCACTGGGGATGAGACGGGTGCGAAAGTGGAACGAGCTGATGGCTATGAACCTCCAGTCCAAGAATCTGTTTAAAATTAGACTTTTTAATCATGACAAATAAAAAGTCCTATTTGTGAAAAAAAACAAACCATAAAGTTAAAAAGAAAAGAATCACAAGTTGGTTAATAAAAATTCTATTTACTTATGTTTTTAAATAATTTCCAAATTTTATCTTTGAAGTTTCAATACATAGAAATAAAGTTTAAAGAAAATATGGAACAATTTTTAGGACTGGTAATATGAAAAACAAATGAATAGAAATCATTTTATGTAAAATATGTGTTTCTAGTCAGTGAATGCTATTTACAACTTTATCAAGAAAAGTAGTTATGTCAATATTTTGGGTTTTACATATTTAATTAGCACACCTTAACATTATAGGACAAGTATTAATTCCAGTCATTTTCTCACAGGCAATTTTCTTAATGAGATTGCAACTTTTAGCATTAAATATGTTATTTCAGAAACACCCCTTTTATGTAAAACTTTTTAAAAACCACATGATTTCAAACAGATAATTTAATTTTGCCACAGAAGTTTTGACACAGGATAGATTCCAACGGAATTCGTGTATTTAACTTAGGCCTTACATTTTTGGTATCATTGTGCTCTCCAATTTTAAATGGTTGTCCTCATATTAAACCTGACCTTCTTGAGTGACACAAAGTTCCATATTTATTTTTCTATAATGAAGCAGCTAATTATTTTTAAAACTTGGTGATTTTCTCCACATAATTCCCTTTCTTGGGGGGATGGTAGTGCAATTTAGTGATCAGTTGCCCACATTCTCAAGTAGTTCGGGAATATATTGATTCTTGCAAAACTGACAGTTATTTTTCCACAGGTAACAAAATAACCCAAAAGAATAAAGCCTTTGGTAAGCTGACAGTCTGTTTGAAAAATAAATGGCATTGTAATGTTTGTTATCAGATAAAGCACAAATTATTATTGTCAAGGATAGAAACAAAGACTTCAAAATAGGACAACAAAGGCTAATAGAGGGTATTATATATATTTAATTTAAAACCTCTGTGCTAACAACCATGACACTCTGCATCAGAGACAACCTCTGATGGAGAGAGAGCTGGAGGGAGAAAAGGAAAGGGGGAAGCAGGACGGCCAGAGCAGTGCCAAATCCTCCCTTTGTGGCGCCTGCAACCCTATCTGAGTGCTGGTTCAAGTCCTGACTGCTGCATTTCTGATCTCCCTCATAACTGCCTGTAAAAGCAGTGTAAGGATGGCTCACAATGTTGGACACCTGCACACATGTTGGTGACCCAGAAGTAGCTCCTGGCTCCCAGCTTTGGATCGACCTAACTCTGGCCATTGCAATTATTCAGAAGATATCTCTTTTTCTCTCTCAGTTTCTCTCTCTCTCCCTGTAACTCTAATTTTGTACTAAAATAAATAAATCTTTAAAGGAGTAAGAAAGAATCCAAAAAGTTATTGCTTTCTTTTCTTCTTTTTTCTTTTTTGTGCATGTGTGTGTATTTAAGGAAACTCCAAAGAATGTCTTTGTCTTTAAAATTTATAAGCGTGGTTATAGGATATGATTTTCAAGATATTTAAATACTAAAAAAAAATTCCAAATAAAATGCTTTATAAATTGTAGAAATAAGGGACACCATAAGAAAACTAGGTGAGTATTGCATATTTGCTCATTTCATTAGGTGGCTGGTTAACAAAAGCTTAAATGTCACATCTGAAAAACGGTTTATATTTTCAAAATTTGTTAGAGGAAAACAGTCATGCTTACACATGATCTATGACTATTTTCTTGCTATAGTGGCAGAATTGAGTAGCTATAACGGATCACACAGCCCTCCAAGCCTGAAATGTTTACTATTTGTTCCTTTTTGGACAAAGTTTGCTCACCAGTGTCTGTTTCAGAGTATACAATGAGTTCCATATGTTATCAAGTATTACATCTACTTTACAGCAGCAGACATAGGACAGTATGTAACTTACATCAATTTGATGAGGAATATTTAGATTTATGATAGCTTGGATGTGACTAAGAGTCAACAAAGAATTGACACATTCAGATTCCAGTAGAGATTCACCATGTTAAAGAATTTTTACTCTGTTCTCACTTCTTTCTGCTTGCTTTTCTCTTGGTCTCTCTCTGTTTCTCTCTCCCCCCCTCTCTCTCTCTCTCACACACACACACACACGTGTGTGTGTAAATACACCACACACACAAACAGATGACAGCAGTTTGAATAGTTTGGAACAAGCTTGTGGAATCATTTAGTAGTTCAGAGAACTTCCATTAAAAAAGAAAACTCACATTTCTTTGTAATGTAATACTTAAAGTCGATACATGTTCAATTTGATATCTTCAGACTTTGAAACTAATTACATCATTTTAAGAAACTTAAAATTAATATATTTGCTATTGTGAAAGATTCCTATAATAATTTTGTCTATTTCGCCATATCAGTCTCCAATGTGCCTGGTATATGTGAAAAGGACAAAATTTTACTGAATGTAAGCAAAAACTCATCAATGCATCTGAATATTGCAAAGGGCAATGTCATGCACTAAATCATGATTTTGAGTGTGGAAAAATTGACAGTGTTAGGTTTGGGTCCTAGTTGGTTTACCTTCTGTCTATAGAATTAGGGAAAATGAATTGAATTCTATGAATGTTGTTTTTTTCAATGATAAAATTAGCTAATATTCAAATATAGCACTATTTGGAGGTTTAGTATTGACAAAGTACACTAAGAATGAGGCCAAGAATTTGAGAACTGATCATAGCTTAAAAACAAGCAATAATAGCCATGTGATATGATACAAACTTATAAGCTCAGATTGTGAAGATGCATATATAATTTTTAAATTATATCATAGATAAGATACTATGCTCACTCCCCATTTCACAAACAATATAACCAAACTGCAGTGTTTAATAATTATCTTGAAACCAAGAAACAGGGTTAGAACTCTATGCATTCTACCTGTAGAAGATGAAATCTTAATCAAAATGGCATTATTTCCAAGCAAAAGTAAAACTATTTGTCTTGCTTGAAAAGTCAAGTGAAAATAAAAGTCCCTATAAGTATCAACAAGATAAAATTTAATTGAAAGGAAAATAAGATTTCACATATGTTCACAATATCAGTCCATATCGAAGATATTTAAATCGAATAAACAGATGTGTAGAATAAGAGCTGATGATGGAGGTCATGATTTTTCCACTGTAGTTGGAGGAAACAATGTAGGAAGAACATGGCTAAATCTGTGTGTGTGTGTGTGTGTGTGTGTGTGTGTGTGTGTGTGTGTGTGTGTGTTTCTTTTCTTGAATCTTTTTCTGGACTAGAAGGGTTGATTGTGCAGCAATCACATTTCCCATTTCAGAAAAAAAGTTATCTGTACAAAAAATAAAAGTAACAAAATAAAACCAGAAAAATAAACACTTGCCTACAATCCAGGCTCCAAAACTGTAGCCAGTCATAATAAAGAGGTCAAATCATACCCAAGTGCCATTTTTCCTATCCTACAAGGGGTTAAGCTTCCTGCCTGGAAGAGACTAAAAGCTTAACACTCAAGCACAGTTTTATAAAATCTAACAAAAGCACAAAAACAACTCCCACCCCTTTCCCCCCTGCAAATCTTCTCCCTGTGTCTAATCTTTACGATGGTGGTATTAATGAATTTCACTGGGGAAAAAATATCCAAGACCTTCCAGCTAGAAATACAATCTCATTTTCAAAGAATAAAAAAGTCAACATGAGGTCACGGTGAATTTACTGACGAGGGAAAATTAAACAATATCTTTATTGTTTGCAATGGAAAAGGCTAAGAGCCAATAATTACAAATGAAAGCAAATTGCCAGTTCATGCCAAGCTAGATTAGGAAAGGTTAAGAAATGATGCAAGTCACTTTAATTCATATTTCATTAGGCAGAGTAAATCATGTATCCACAATCATTATCCAGATGGGAAATAGGAATAACACTGAGTCCTTGGTAAAATAGAACTGTCTCCTTTTCTCTTTCCTTCCTCTGTATATCTTTACTTCGTTCCTTCTTCCTTTTTTTCTTCCTTCATCTGTCCCCCTTTATTAGTTCCCTTTTTAACATAATTTTCTCTTTTAGTTTTGCCTTTTTTGTTAATATTAAGTGACATTCTAATTGTATTCTCAGATATGTCATAAATAAAAAGCTCTTTTTGTAGTGAAGCAAAATTATGCATAGAGCATGTAGTTAGATTCACTACCATGTTGACTTTAGAAATAATTTCAGATATTACACTTTCATTTTATATATATTTGTATTGAAGTAGTTCATATCTATTACACATGATGTAATGTAAGTGGCACTTTGTATATGTCACATTAAGTTTCTTTCCTTTTTGTATTTGCATTTGAATTTTTAGCAAATAGTATGCTAAAATTCTGTGCTACTGATTTAAAAATAATTTTCTGTAAGGAAAACTGCTAAAATTGAGAATTGATACTTTATGTGTAATACTGTATTCATGTTTTAGCAAAGAGTAATATGTATTCATAGATATTGTATGTAACATTTTAACATATAGAACTAACTACATAAATAATATACGGCACAAACCAGTTTGCTATATGCATATTTCATCATCTGCAGGTACAATCTATTCAGTTTATTTTTTCCTGCCATAAATTAGGAATAAGAATATACTATTATGAGATAACTTCAAAGAGGTTATACAAAGTGTGTTTCTTGAAAATGTGTATTATGAAAGTTATGCACAGTTTTCAATGTTGCCATCAAAGCAATTGTCATATTTGTTAGATTATTATTTTTTGTTTGTTTTACTTAAAGGTAGAAAAACAGAAACAGAGTAGAGATACTTTCCAGGTGCAGGATCATTCGTCTAATGCCAACAGCACCCAGGAGCAGGTCAGACTGAACTAGGAGTTTACAACAATGTCGGGGTACACTTAAATAAGGGACTGATACAACTATGATTCCTTATGAAGGACTACACTATTGCAACAATATGGGAAGAATCTGTTGGGGGGTGGGAGTTTGGGGGAGAATCCCATAATATACAAAATTGTAAAATTAATAATAATAATAATAATAAACACAAACGAATATGTTCCTCCCTGTCATTGCCAGGAGCAAAAGTACTTGAGTCAGGTGTGCTGCCTTTGAGAGTATGCATTAGCTGGAAGCTGGATTGGCGGCTGAGTAGCCAGAATTCTAGTAAGGCTTTCCATTATGGAATTCAAGTATCTCAGGTGAAACTTAAATGCTGTGATAAATTTCTGCCTCAACATTGTGTAATTCCACAATTTCCACAATTTTTTTTAATGTTGAATGTAATACTTCATATGAAACATGTAGCAAAAGCTATCAGTTAAGCTAAGGATATTTGTCTGTTGCCTACGAAAACTTGTAACTATAAAACATCTTTCAAAGTTAATGCTTACAAAGGAGCAAAATAATACATGAACAGAAGTCACATGACTCAGATATAAAACATATGAATCATTAATGAAGTAGAATATTTCAGGAAGTGGTGGATGTTTCAGAAATGAAGGAGAAAAGGAAAACTTGCAAAAGTGAGGAAGAAACACAATGAAAAGAACAAAGGGGCTATGATAAACTGGCAGAAATTAGGAAACAATGAGATTATAAAAATGCTTTTTAAGTAAAAATTGTACCAAAACTATGCAACTTAGAAGACAATTACAACTTAAAATCAAACATATGTATTACGAGCTTAAAGAAACTGGGAAGGAAAAGACACAACATGATCACAAAGATGAGCAAGAACAAAAGGGTTTAAATGATCCACTTCAGAAGGAGAAAATAACAAATAATTTGAAAGTATTCTTTATAAGAGGAAGGCAACCTTAAATAATATACCACAGCACATTTAGAGATTAAGGATGTGTAAAAACAGAAATGGAAGGAAGGTGAACACTGGTACGCTACCTAGATGAATAAAAAAGAGGAAACGACCGGTGCAGGCCTACAGAACAGCCTTGCTGGTGATAGTATAGCTCAGCACCTGTACCCATTAGACACATTGTATGTATTTGCTCTCCTTTCACACTAATCAGGACTTCTGTTTTCTCAGACAGTCCTCTAACAGAGAAAGTAAAGTGACCGTTGTTAACAACTGAAGCCTACTAGGAGTTGGTATCTATGACAACAACATATTTGAGATGCTACAGGTTTAACACAACAAAAAAATTCATCAAACGTATCATGTGGGATACACTATAGATGTATGAGTATCTTTTCTTTGTCAAAATATGATTTGGAACTATAAAACCAACAAAACCTAAATTGGATCATTTGTAATATTTCTTAATATGTTAATATGTTAATCTCAAGTGAGGAGTTGTATTTGGTTCTTCAAAATATGAATGACTTATTTTCAAGAAAGAGCTCATTGGATTAGTGTCTCATAAAATACCTTAGGAAATGGCAGCTTAATAATTTTCAAATTTTCAGCTATGAAAATTTAAGTTAAATATGTCCACTGAGCAGTTAATCTTATGACTGGAGACAATGCCATAGGCAGATGGCACAGCCAGCACCAACAACCAAAGATATTAGCATGCCTGGCTTTCTGAAGGACAGTGTGAGAATAGTAACTTCAGAAAGTGACTTGGGTTGGGATTTGCAGTGGAGGAGGTGGGGAATAAAAAATTATGAGAAAACAGATATAATTGGACTAACAGTTTAACCAGACCTGTACCTGTGCTCTACTGTGAAAAAACTCATTAAAGTAGCAACAGGTACGCTCCAGGAAGTAATGACATTGCCTTGGAATAGGACAAAATTGATGGACACAGGGATTGGATATGCTTCATGTTTGGATTAAATGAAAAATCATGTAATCTTGGTTATTTTGCACCTTTTTGTGCTAGTATTGTTCATGTGTAATTGTTTCTTAGCACTTTCTTCTTCCACTACATTTTAGTCAAATAATTTGCTGAGTATCTCAAACATATTTTAGAGAATTTTTTTCCCATGCAGAATCCTACTTTGATATCTTTATTATGTCTTGTGGATATCGAGATTTGTTTTAAGTGTTGGCATTGGAGGTAGAAAAGTAATGCCTACTAGTCAGATTTTGGTTTGTTTATGCTTTCAAAAACATGGCAGTAGGTAGATATTACTATATTACATTTCTGTATTGCTATTTAAACTTTTTTTTTTTTTTTTTTACAATTTCGTGGAATTAGAGACTGGTCAGGGGCAGAAGAGAGAGAGGAAGCATTGCCACCCAATGACATGCTCTAAGTGTGTGATTAGGGCTGAGCAATAGTTGCAACCGGGAGCTGGGAACACAATGCACGTTTCCATGTGTGTGGCAGGAATCCAGGCACCTGAGCTACAATTGCTGCCTTCTGTTTTCTACATTATTCAGGAAATTGAAACCAGGATTCACAGTCCAGAAGCAAACCCAAGTATTCAGATATGGGACCAGGTATTCTAGCTAGCACCTTCATAGCAAGGCCAAGGCCGGTCCATATTATCAACTGAAAGAGAAGGTAATAAGTAAAAGTTGACTCCAGAAACTTTGTGGAAAATGCACAAAAATTTTAAAACTGTTCTTAACTTCGTTTTTCCATGAATTTCTGAAATCTCTTCATATTTATGTATTAATACTTCATTAAAACTGCAAAAAAAAAAAGAATTCTGACTAAAATCATTGTGATTATAAAGGTGACACAATTAACAGCATCCAAATACAGAAAAAAATAAAAGAATGGTGCCAAATAGTTATATGTAATCAAGAAATAAAACCTCAGTTTTATTCTGTCTCTCATTTAAAAGAAATGGGTCATTAAGAATTATAAGAAAACATAAATCATTCTAGAAGTTGCCCTGATTTCTTTCTAAGAAGCAGCCAGAGCGGTCACCGTCCCATTTCCCCCTAACAGCAGTTAGGGTCACTTCTTCTGGGGGGCGGAATGAGAGAGGAGTTAGAGTGGGTAGTAGGCAGTTAGGGTATTCTGGGTCCCTGAGTAAAAGAATTTCCCCACCATGTCTTGAACTCACCAGATGCACGTCTCTTCCAAGGGACAGAGGTACTATTAGCATATCAATTCTCCACCTGAAGTATTGGCCATCCCCTCTGGCCATTGTGGGAGGGCCTCAGGCGGATCTCTTTATCATTGAAAGGAGAGCAGGAAGAAGTAATACACATCTGCCTAAGGCCTGGAATGTCCTATGTCTGGTATCTCTGTGACCTTTTGTCCCAAGGCCAGGTACCTTGGAAACCAGGAATTTTCTTTGTTCATGGAGAAACATCTTTGAGGGAAACCTTTAAAAGGTGCATTCCCCACCATTGATACGGGTTTTGCTTATTCTTCTCCTGCCACTATGGCAGAGGACTAGGGTTTTGCTTCTTGTCCTCCTGACACTATGGCAGGAGGTAAGGGTCCTTTCTATCTCAAAACCCCTCCCGTCGCTAGGACGGGAGTCTTCTTTTCTCAGCCTTTCTAATAAATCCTGCTTTAAAACTAAAAAAAAAAAAAAAAAAAGAAAATAAATGAAATTTATATAAATTGTTTTTAGAATAATGGAGCTAAAAATGATTAAATATCATATTCTGGTTTTAATATGAGTTGTTTATTATCTGAACATTTTATAACATAAAATACTATACTTCTGGAAAACACATATGATGACTTACATGAATTTAGCTATTATTAAATTTAGTTACTTAGGAAAATGCTATATTTCATTTTATTAGAGAAATATTCATTACAATGGAATTTTTATTAACACAGAAGAATGCTTTTAAGTATTAAGGTTGTAATATATACATTTTACATCTAAATTCAATATTCAAATAATTTAAAACATTATTACATGTACTTCAAAGAAAATACACATACATGTGAACATGCCCATATATGGAAAAATGGCAAACAGTACATATTCTAGCTTTTTATTTGGGTGGCACTGATCATGACATGGGATGTTTTTATTGTGTTTTATAATTTTTCAAATCAGATGATTTCTGACAGACCTAATTATTGTTTACCTGCTGTAATGTATTCAACGCATTTCTCTGATTTCAGAATGGTCATGTGAGCTGAGTTTCTTCAATTTCCCCTTCATATCTACCTTCCATCTTTCCTACTATGAGCTGCAGTGAGGATGCTGAGATATGTAAGTTACACCGTTGCATTTTCAACGTGTGTTTTGTTAGAATGCACAAAGATGGGGAAGTTGGCAGAAGGTAAAAGTCGGCTTGCTGTTTCCCAGGACTAACTTCTATGCCATCTTCCTGCAGGTTCCAATGGTCTCTCTTCCTGCCCTAGGAGTGACAGTCCTTTGCTCTAGTGCCAATGCTTCTGAACATACTCCTTTATTTTACACATGATTTATACCAGGCTGATTAATCTCTTGCTACCATGAAAATCACATTTCTTTCCTGTTGCCTTCCCAACTCAAATGTATGTATTTTAGGACCTATGTGCTTTTCCTTGAACTTATGTTTTAAATTTAGCAGATAATACTAAATTGATATTCACAAAATATTATGAACCTAAGCATACATATTTTGATCATGTAAGGAATATGAACCTAAGCATATATATTTTGATCATGTAAGGAATATATTCATAGTTTGTTGAAATTAAATGCATTAATTAAATGTATAAACTGGAAGACTACCTGGATGTGGTTGCAAAAGCTTTGGTATGATATTGCTTATTATTCTGTCATATTTTGTAGACAGATGTGGAAATTACTGAGAAGATTCTGAAAACTGGCAAGACATTAGCCTTCCGTGTGGTTTGATTAGAGGCTCTGAACTCAAACTCGCAGGCTTTGGTTCACAGAAGCTGTGCTGCAACTTTTTTATAGATTAATTTTGCTTTCCATGAGTTTTGTTTAAACAATCTGGCTTTACTCTTAAATTAATTTTATATCTAAGAACCTTCAAAATTTGTAAACATTTCTAATAGTTTAAGAAAATTAAAATGTTCATGGAGAGGTGAGTCAGGCCAGGTGCAACCTATAGTGATAGCTTCTATTTACAATATTGGTTTATGAGAATATGGCATATATAAAGTTGAGTCGAAACTATTGTTTTCAAAAACAGATGAAAATCTTGTTTTTTCCTGGGAAAGAAAAGCCTCAAGGGTCCCACTACTTGGACAATCATCTGGTGATTTCCCAGGCGCATTAGCTTGAGAACAGAGCAGCAAGACTCAAATTAGCACTTCCATATCAGATGCCATTATGATAGGTGGTTGCTTAATGCTGCATCACAAGTGCAGCCTTTATCAAATAAATATAT
Source organism: Ochotona curzoniae (assembly GCF_017591425.1). Lineage (NCBI taxonomy): Eukaryota > Metazoa > Chordata > Mammalia > Lagomorpha > Ochotonidae > Ochotona > Ochotona curzoniae. The sequence continues at coordinate 18,286,889 of NW_024464920.1, read as the reverse complement.
TTTTTTATGAAATTGCCTGTAAATTTTGTTCCCATAAAATATATTTTGCTAGAATTAATTTTCAACACATTAGATTTATATGTTAATTAAATTTGCATTACCCAAATTATTTTTAAGATTTTTTTTAATCAATTTCATTTCACATGGATTTCTTTCCGTTTTCAGACGCTGTTTAGGTTCAGTGAGATTATGTAAACTGAATATAAAAACGATTTCCCCAGACAATGCTTCATTATATTAATTTCTTAGCTTCATTTCAGTGACCTTTACAACTATTTTGACATTGTGACAAGATTTTTTTGCACAAATTAAAATAAACTCTTATCTTTATAACTTTTATTCAAATTGTTTCTTCAAATATGCCTGTGTGTTTGTATTCATTTCCATTCCTACTTATTTCTGTTGACATTTCATAGCTATTTCATCATTCATTTGATAAAATCTTGAATTAATTATAATGTGAAAAAGTACACATCATCCAAAATATGAATGTGTGTGTGTGTACAAGTACATGGATATATTTCCTTTTTATATGTAAAGTTGTTTAGATTGCTTGAACTAATCATGTTGATGAAAGACAAATCAAGCACTAGTGACTGGTCTGTGCAGCTTACCTTTATAGATCAGAGTACTGATTCCCCAGCTTTCAGGACAGCTGTCCTGCCCAATATTGTTCCTTCCCTCCCTGATTATAGCTCTTACCTGATGACCAATCAATAGTACAATAGATCACAATGCCCGCCTCATCCCAGTACACTGCAACCCCAGCTTCAGAGTTCACTGATCCATCCGGTAATGTCTAAGCTCTCAATCAATCCTTGCTTCCTAATTTCTTTAAACAGCACTCTTAAGAGAATTTCCCTATAAATACTCAAAGGTAAAATCAATATCTCAAAAGTCCACTTCCTTGTGATTTTAAGTGAAAAAAAGTGGCAGGTGCACATCTAGCCATACGGTAACATTTTTTATTGTTTTGATGGCACAAAAGGGAAAGGGCCTCTGTAAGGCCAGATACAGTGGGAAACAATAAGAAAAAAATTCTTCAGTTTAAGCTTAGATCGAATGAGCTATTTCCAAAGAGAATAGCTGAACAAAATAAGAGCTTATTTCCTACTCCCTCAAACCGAGCACTCCTACACACATATACAGATACACTCATAACTTCATAGCAGAATACAGGATACTGCTAAATAGAGTTGACAAGGGAAACAGATCTTTCCCTGGTATTATATGCAAAATTAGTAAGGTAAGAGATTTACAGATGAGATTGTGATTTTAACATATTTCTATCTGCTCACTTTAGAAAATCATTTAAATAGTTGTCAATTGAGCGTTGAACAAAGGAAAAAAATGTTGGATACAAAATTTTGAGATCTAAATATGAAAACAAATGTAGGTTATAAAAGTTCCCATGTTATATAATTACAACTGATGTGACAAAATTAGTGCTGTGCATTTTCATATTCATTGAGAAATAATATGTACTAATTTGAGTGGGGGACTAAAGACACTATACCTAAAATAGTGTAACATTTGGCCATGATACTAAGTGAATACTGTGCTTTAAATTCATAGTGGCAGCTAACATTCTACTGTGAAGAAATAATAATACCCCATCATTGAAGAGCTTTAAAACTTATTGTCATGAGGCATATAGCACAAGTACATTTACATTGAAGTACAAGTACAGGCCTACAAATGAAAAAAAAAATGTATTAAGTAATTGAAAAGTATGAGTCCATACTTGTGTTTATGTGTTTGTGCAGGCATGTATTTTAAAATTTCATTTCCCATTCTATGAATGTTAACAACATTCAGTTCTCTAGAGAGAAAATATAGAAACCGTATCTTGTTTAGGAAGCAGGAACTGGCTTTTGATAAAAGACTTCCCTTTCTCTTCCACAATGCATCTGGGACCTTCACAGTTGATTACTGTAATATTTATATATTGTAGTTTTGACATATATTTGAGAACTGTAATACACTTAATACTGGAAAGAAGTTGGCTAGTATCAGATATTTTTAATGAATTGGAAGACAGCCTATTTTGTTTCGTCTAAAATCAAGGGTTTTATATATATATAAAACCCTTAGGATGAATATGAGTCCAAAAATCCTTCATCATTAGAGTATAAAGCACAAATAAAAATGGTGCCTTGTTCCTGACCCCACTAACTGGAATATCGGGTCACTGGCTTTGCGCTTATAAACACAAATATAATTGTATTCACTAGTTTTAGGTCACTACTTTTCTTGCATGATTGTGGATGGAAATTATATTACAGTGTTCTGGAAAGTTTAAAATGCTAATAATTTTATTTTTGCAATAGCTTAAGTTATTTATAGTAAATCTTAGCCTAAGATATTTCAGACAGATTTTTCAAATGACATTTAAAAAAATAAATAGGCTAGAATGACTAATTAGTACATCTCTAAACTTCCATTTGCTGTTTATTTCCAGTAATGATTTAACTTTTACATATTTATAGGAGAGTTTCATAAATTATAAATTATCGGTCAGTTTCTCATAAGTGATATTGAGTACTTCCTAACAGAATGTACTAGGAAGGGGCACATTACTCCAGTGACATTTATTCCTAACATGTATATCATCTAGGGAGTCTTGAAAGAAAAAAATCAGACAATCCAGACTGAAGGATATGTGCAAAAACAAAAGGCTAGGAGTCTCCCAAAATGTGAAGGTTTTAAAAGATAAAAGAAGACTGAGTAACTGTCACTCTATAGGAGACTATAGTATAGTTTAAAAGAGCTCTGTGATGCTGAGTGGTTCTGGAAAGAAGTCTGGTTAGCAAAAACAAGTAAGCTGATCCTGAAATGCACATAGCTTAGCCCTCACTTACCTGTGAAGGCTACATTCCAGGTTTGACTGATGATGCTTAAATTAGCAGTGAACCAAATACCGTATATGCTCATATATTGTTTTCCTTGCATACGTATTATAAGGTTTAATTTATAAATTAGATACAAAGTGAAGAATTGATAAACTGCACCTCATGTATTTAGAACTTATGAAGTATTCATTTAACTAATTGCATTTTGAAAATTGCAGAAAGTGGAACTGCAAATAATGGACAATTACTTTACATGTTAGTTGGGAATGTATGTTAGCTTAGCCCTTATGTCAAACAGCATGTCATTTCCTCAAAAAATTAAAAATAGAGCCACAATATGGTCTGGAATATCTACTGTTGAGTAGAAATCAAAAACAATTAAAATCAGTGCATTGAAACAATATTACATTGACACATACATAGCCAAGATATGAAATAGCCCAAACACAGGATACTGGCTTTCTGTGCCAACATTCACATGCATACATTTTTAGGCAATTATTTGTGCTATCTTTATAACAAATAATTTTTACAAGAAATTTACAAATAAAAATGAATTTTTCTTGGAATACCAAACGTTGTTTTGATATATACATATATGCATATGTGTGTCTATGTAGAAACAGTATCACCATATTATATAGTCACCATATTATATAATAGGACATCAAAATTTCTTTCCTCATGGTGGTTGTTTAGCCTAGCAGGTAAGAGTTTACAGTGCCTTTCAGAATACCTGGTTTTGATACTCAGCTCTGACTCCGACTCCAGACTCCAGCTTCATAAATGCATGCGCTGGAAGACAGTAGTGAGCATTCCTATAATTTGGCTCCTGTAACCCACGCAGGTGTTCTAACTTGGGTTACAGCTTTGGCTGGCCCAGTTTCAGGCTGTTGTGGTATTTGGATAGTGAGCCAGCAAATCAGGACAGGGAATACTCACATATACACAAACACACATATTTCTGTGTCTGTATCTTCGTCTCTACCTACCAACCAACCACAATTAATTTCTTCTCCTTCTAGCTTTGCCAATCCATTGACCAATATTTCTCAAAATTCCCACCTATTCTCTCCTGTACTAATAACCAGAATACCGCTTGCAATTTCTGATGAACCAACTTTTACGCATGCATGAGTGAAAGTTATCTTTCTGGACTTGGCTCATTTCACTTCACATAATATCCTCCCGTTGCATGTGTATTGTGCTAAAGGATAGAATTCCATCCTGCTTTGTGATATACTAGCATCCCATTATTTATAAATACTGTTTCCCATACATTTGTCAGTTCACTAACATGTATTATCCATTTATTTACTACTTTGAAGAGTGCTACAGGAAATGTGCGAATAGATGTCTCTTCAGCACGGAGAATTTTTTAAAAGATATCATTAATCAGCCATAATATTGTCATAAAAATAAAGAATACTTAATTCTTCTTAACCAGAGGAAACAAAAATTAACACTGTGAGTTTCCCTCTACATGTTTCTGTATATAATTATTCAAAACAACTTTCTCTCATAAATACAATTTCACAAAAGCTTTGGTATGTTTGTTATTCAATAGTAAGATATCCTGTGATTTTCAAACAAATCTTTGCTTGGCTTTAAAAATCCATCATGGGCCCTTTTGAAAGTAAATGGCATAGATATAGTTAAGCATTTTATTGGAAAACATTGCATGCTGTTCAATAATGTATCAGCATTTCTAAAGTTATGCTTTTGGTAGACATGCTCTTTGTTTTTAACTTTGTTTCTGAGCAGGTGTTGGTGATACATGAGCAAGAATCGCTGTATACTAACAAAGACCCAGATAAAATCAGTTTAGTAACAGATGCACACATATGAATTCATCATCTTGTTTCTTTAAACAATGTACTTTCCCTTTTAAGTGAAGGTGTATTTTGGCCCAGCTGCTGGAATCATTTATCTTCTGTATCTATGCTAACATTTATATACATTTTTGCAAATCATCTTAAGCACATATTTAAATGAGGTGTGAAAGATGACTCCTTTCTAAAACTGCTGTACTTGTTGAATGAAACAATAAAGTATTGTCAACTGTTCCTCTTAGACACTGTCTTATTGCTCTTCCTCCATTCTTTTTTTCTCCACTAGCACCACCCTAACTCATACCGTTGGCACCACCTACTTAAGCAATGTCATTGTCTTCTGCCTCCGCTCTCAATCTGTTGTCTCCCTAACCACAATTTTGTTAACACTGAGAGCTTCTTTAATATTCATATCTGTTTCAGTCATTCTCTGCTTAATATGTTAACGACTTCCTGCTATTGCTAAGCTAAAGTATAAACATTGAGCATATTTTCTAAATTGTTGTTTCAGCTTCCCCCTTTTTAATTCCATCTGTTAGTATTCTTTCCCTGAATTCTTTGTTCAGTTTGTGTTCAGTTTGATGTATCCAAATATATAAAGTGAGTCATTAGTAAAGAAAAATGATTTATCCGACTTATAGTTCTGGACACTCATGTCAAATACCAGCACCTTAATGATTCCATTACCTCATCTCCGTCATCCAAAAGGCCAAGCTTTTAGTGCACAGTCATCTTTACATATCATCATAGATGATAATCTGTACTTCACCATCAACTTTAACATTACTCTATGATATAATGGAGATGAAATAAGAAGAAATATGTGGACCCCAATTAAATATATAGTCAAAGGAGGGGCAGGTTTGTATATTCTCCAATATTTCTGAGGCCACCAAAAATAAACTTTGACATTACAGTCTCGATTCTGGTGTTTATGTGTCTGATGTGGTAAGTGTTGAAAAGCAGCTACTATATAATGATCAGTCTGTCAACCTTGTGCTTGTTCATAAATAATCAGTAATAGTTGTTAAATAGCTAGGTGTATAAATGAACCAAGTGTGAGATAGAGTCTTCGGCTTCAAAAACTTAGAATCAAATGAGAATGCCATTGTTTTACATAGCACCTTAATAGCTACTTTTCTATATTGAGAATTTGGTAAGGCCCAGATTTACATTTATATGCGACATAATATAATTTTATCTAATCTAAGTAATATTTAACTGAAAGTGAGTTACATTTTGAGTAGTCACTATTGTATATTCCCATTTCATCACCAAGATATTTACTTAAATAAATACAACAAATGAATCAAAGCACCACTGAATTAGAATTGAGGGCTGGCACTATTCATTTCTTAATTAAATTTTTACAGATCAGTGCATTTAGAGCAGCAAATATTATTTATGATTAATTATAAAAACAATTTCCTCAGATTCGTGTCTCTGTTGAGCAATGTATTGGAGAATCATTGAATACGAAACCCCAGGAAGCAAAGCCCACGGATGTTTAACAATTTAGCAAGTAAAGAATTACCATTGTTTTAAATTACATTGATATGCCTCACTAGTCTAAATTAGCATTTTCTTAATTCTTTTGTTTTCTTTCATAAGTGGCATGATAGCTCATGTTTTATGGAGTAAAATATTTGTTTAAAAAATGAGACTAATGTTTTGAGGAGTTTGTGGTAGAGATAATAGAATTAAAGCAGTTTTACATAAAATTTTTAAGTGATCAACTTCCCTGTGAATAAATTGATACTAAACCTAATTATGCCCTAATTGAAATTATATTATTTCTAATCTTAATAAAGCATCCTATGATATATGTAAAATCTCATCCTGGTTGCTTATTTGTCCTATTATTTTTGTAAAAAGTTGAAATTGTAGGTTATTCCCAGAGTTATTTTTACTTTAATGCAATTCCAAATTTGCAGAAAAAAGTATGAAAGAGTGATGTCACAATACTCTATCCAGATTTGTGTTATTTATACTTTACCCTTTTTTTCATTTTCTCCTTCCTTATTTTCTACTCTGGATAATTATATACATATAAATATCCATATAATATATGTATAATTATATACATATAAATATCCATATAAATATGAGTAGGCACCATTAATAGCTTCTTTATAGATATATATATATATACATGTGTTACATATAATGTGTATAAATATATACACACCTGTGTTATATAATGTATGTGTGTATATATATACATATATATACACACATTTGTAATCTTTTTATCCAAGATATTATTATATATCATAGATTCTGATCATTAAAATAATCCCGTATAAATCTTAATAAAGTAGGGTATGTGATTCAAAGTACAAGCTAGCATAGAGGTTTCAAAGACACCTCATTACTAACTTTCTGGAGTTCTCATTAAGGGGGGCACCTTGCATTTGGATAATCAACTGTCAAGGTATGTGCTAAACCGTCTTAGCTTTAAGACTTCTGACACAAATTTCAAGTAGGAGTACTTGCTCTTACAATGCTAAGTTTGTCTGAATTATCAAATAAAGTTAAGAATGTCAGTTGATTGTGAATTTCAGGGAAAAAAGGTCCATCTAAGTAGATACCAAACAATTAGTGGAAGGCCTTCTAACAAGGTAACTTATAATAATACATAATAAAAAGTAAAATATCAAAAATATAGGAGACAATTTTAAAGCAGTGTATGAGAGCATGTTAGATGATTGTCAAACAGTCAAGAGTGCCTCAATATCAAAGATTGTGTTCTAACTAATCCTAAAACATAAAATCTAGTGAATAAGTATGTAGAAATGGTGTAAGAAGATTAGCATATGGCTTTCACATTATCAAACAATCCAAATGCTTTTCAGTAATTTTAGTCACAAAACTAATATGAGGTAAGTGAGAAAATATACCTAAGTACAACTGGAAATTAGGCTGATTACATATAGAAGGCATCAAATAATTACAAATTAAAATAATGGGGTAGACTTCCAATAAATATTTAAAAAAATACATTAATGTCTGAAAAGGACCCTGTTATGATTAACATCAGAAAAGCAACAGTAATAAAAAGAATCTAACTGTAACTCTGTAACCTACACTGACCAAATAAATTGTGATAGAAAGTACAGCTCAGTGATTTTTCCTGAAGTGATGATTAAAGATAAATCCAAGCCTGTCAGTTCCAATGACTTTTAACTAGCAACAAAGTAAACAAAATTCACTGCTTCCAATAGAATACATAAAGCAGCTTCAGTCACTATATAAATATTGTGCAGACTTTATATATCTTTCCAATTCGTTGTAATCACATAGAAATACTAAAATATTAGAAACAATACTTGCATATGTCTGGTAATTGCTAACATCATTATACATACACACTTCTGAGTAATATTTTATGCATATTTATTTGAAAGAATGACAGACAGAAAGGGAAGGGAGGGAGACAGAGAGAGATCCTTCTACAGGTTGGCTCTTCAAATGCCTACAACAGCTGGGGCTGTGGTTGGCCAAGATCAGGTACCTAGACTCCCTATGGCCTCCCACAAGGACAGGAGGGACACAAACATTTGAACTACGATCACTGCCTCCTAGGATGTGTATTCACAGGAAGCTGGTTCACAAGAGGAGGCAGCATTCAAACCCAGAGTCTCTGATACAGGAGAAAATTGCCTCGCAACCAACTACAATCCCTGCCTCCTATACAATCTACTTTATTCTTCCAGTTTTACAAGCAAGAAAAGATGGTCACTGTAAAATTTGTTCCTTACTTTAGGATTCCCAATTTGTAAAATACACACATGTCTCAGTCCTAAAAGTGGGATCCTAAGCCCCATTTTCTACACTCAAATCTTTAATCCAGTAGGCTGCCAAAAAATGCAGAGTGTAAATGTCTTCCTTCCATTTTAATACTATCCATACGATAGGAAACATCTTTTAAAAGTTCATGGAAGATAGAATTTTGATGATAACTTTTTACAGGGCAACATAATACATTTTTAAAAACTATATCTAATTCCTTCCATACTATTCACTGTGTGACTGGTGACCCTCATATTTGTGAAATAAAACATATTACAATAGTGTCATAAATTTTTTTATGCTTGAGCATTTCTTTTTGAAAGCCTTTCAAAAGGACAAACACAAAGAAGAAATTTTCATTGATAAAAAAGGATCAGGCAATTGGCCTGCAAGTTGAGGATATGATTAACACTCCCCAGATTTCTTATCTGAAAGCCTGGACTCTCCTCGGCTTTGCTCCTGACATGATCTTGTTGCTCTCAAGATCTTTGCCTGCTTTGCACATGAAATTGACAACAGGCCAACCCACTACTCACACAAAGTTTATTGGGGGCTTGTGCTCCACTGAGAGTGACAATGCAGTAAGATGTTCCATGAACTGTCTCTTGAGAGAAACAGGTTAGTAGCTTTTATTGGGTGTGGAAGTCATTTGAACTTCACTAGAGCCTAGAATCTGGTCTTCTCTTCCTCAACACAAGATGCCTTCAGATTTCAAGTTGCATGGTTGTCCATATTCTGCATAAAAACTGTTCTTATTTTTGTGCATGGTACAGTTAAAATGCTGGTGTTGCTCACAAGTGTAATCCCAGAAAGGTGAGGATCAGCTCCACTGAGCCATTCCAGGCAAATATGCAGTCTGGGGGAGTCCCTAACTAGGCAGTAGGGCATCATTTACAGTTTAGTTCTGGGCACTCTTTATTACTGCCTTGTTTGGGATGTGAATAGATGAATATATTTAGGTCAGAAAATGGATGAGTGCCAGGTCTGGATAGGCTTAGTTCAGTGAGTTCTGTTTCTGCCCTGTGTCAGTTCCAACTCTGCTAACGCAGACGGAGTCAGCAGGCAACAGCTAATGTCTTTCCATCTCCGCCACCCATGTGAGGCATCTGGCTTGAGTTCTTGGCTCTCGACCTCACTCACCAGGAGTGAGTGTGCAAGGGCAGCAGTTCTCCTTTCAGGGGACATTTTTAAAAAATTAAAATTCTGACAGTGTCTACCAACAAATAGCTAACCACAGGGAAAATATTTAATAAACCCTAACTTTTGAAGTATAGAGTGTTGTTTGATGTGCATTGTGAATATTAAGAACTTTAATTATGCAATATATTTGAAAATATTTCTGAGTTTGTTGGTTGAACTGTCAAAAAAGTAGCCTTTGATATAGTGATGAGGCAAAGTTACTTTTTGAAGCCAGGATATTATTTAAAAGTAAAGTTCATTGTGTAAGTTAAACTTCCGTTATAAACAAACCTGAATATCAATAAATATTATAGTGCAGTTAGTGATAACTTGCTATTTGGTCTATGTCATACACTGTGACACTTGGAATATCATAAAGTATAAGCCAATGTGTTAGGCAACCATATTCTGTGAATTTTGAAAGATTTCTTCGCAAAGGTTCATTCATGAACTCTGCCTTTATGTCCGAGGGCTAGAACAGTATTAGTCAAGACAGGGCACAAAAGCTTGTGTGCTGGATGATGTTACAGAAGAGCACGTCGTGCAACACTGTACTTAGAAGGGAACAGGATACGGGGGTAAGGATTGCTCCAGGAAACAGTATGAATGCTCCTTCTGAATGAGCATGTGTGTTTCTTCTGCAGGAAGTACCCTCTCACTTCTATTAACATCTCAGATACTTCCTTAATCCTTGCTATAAAAGCCCTGGCAGACTGCCCTTTGGGATGCAGGTTCTTTAGTGAACCATTTCTGTATCCTTACTTATCACAAGTTAAGAAGACTTTATTTTGAGCAACTTCCGTTTGAATCAACTGGAGACAGAAATCTCTTGTGTCTGCTAACACTGATAATCTGCTTTCTCCTTCACTGAATGGCTTCTTGAGTAGGTGGAACTGTTGCTCTCTCAATATCATATGCATTTCAAGGACACAAATATAGAGATTTTATTGTCTTGTTGGTAATAGTTTTATTAAGTTTTAAGTGCAACAAAAATAAGTGAATTAGAAAAGAACTATTCATGTTCTGGAAATTTCTGGCACATTTAAGTCATGGGTATGTGGAAAAGGGAAAGTCTATAGAAACAAATGACTGGCAACATAGCTAACTTGAACTTTATTACCACTGAAACAGTCCAAAAGCTCATCCTAAGTCTTTATTCCAGTAAACATTTAAATTTAGTATGTTACATAGAACATACACTAAGGCTTTTTAAGCTTATATTTATTTTTAGTTTTCTGAATTCAGCATTCATTTTTTAATTTGTAGAATGTATTCACTTGCATCTCCAGAGAAAATGAACAGAGGCCACATTTAAAAACAGTTGCAATTTCACTCTAAGAAAAACAAATCATACTATCACATAGGAGATAGGAACACAAGATACCCATTAACCGAAGAAACATCTCTGCATGTGTTTTTAACATGGTTTACCTCAACAAAGCATAGAAACAAGCTTCATTCATTGACTTGTTACAGATCAATCTGCCAAACTAACTCTGGAATCACCTCTACATGGATCAAGAGCAAGGGAGATTCAGATTCTTTTAACCCTTCAATACTACACTGCTTTCTTTTTCCCTGTTAGGGACTTCCTCAAATACAATCATGCCTATAATAGTCAAATATGCCTGATATGTGACCTCCCCGGGGTGTTGGTAGTGAGCAATACCTTCATTTTGAACATATAATGTGCACACAAGCATATAAAAAAGGAAACAAGAAAAACAATAGCACCCGTTCAGTCAGGTGCAAAGTGAACTGTCATGTACTGAGGAGGGACGTTAGTAAGTACTGCAGGAAAGATACACGTCAAAGTCCGTGTACCAAGCAGCAACTTCCATGTCTCCCCAAGCACGTAAAAATACTGGCGCAATACTTGTTGGAGACCCAGTTGTTAGAAACACTGTCCATCATGCTGTCTCTTATGTTTGAGCAAAAGGTTTCAGTAAACTTTGTGTTGCACATTGGCGTCTTGTTACTTTTTATTTGTACTGCAGCCAAAGAAACTGGTTCTGTAACAGCATCACTCAGGACATTTCTGTCCAACAAGAAAGAAACACAATCTCAGAGAAGGGAGTCCCTATTAGACATGAATCTCATAAACACAAAGTGACTCAGGAAGAAAAATAAATACAGAAATATAGCTTGGATTACATTAAAGTGTATGGTACTCTCTAAAATTCATTGGCATGTATTACAGTAATTTCTAACACTGACAATAAATAGGTAAATCACAAAAAATCTTGGATTTAAACAAAAGTAAAATGCATTAATTCAAAGAGATGAGTTTGAACAAGCATATGATTAATTCAGAGTGTATACTGGCATGATTTTCCTAAATAATAAAATTTTAATCATAAAGAGTGTTTTTCCACAATCAGTGTTAAAATCTGAATAAGGTAAAAACAAATCTCAAGTTTCATTGTATTTTTTATGTATCCTTCGTATTTAAATTGAAAATGTAATTTTTCTTTAGAACCTGAATATCATTTTATAAAGTTGTGCCCAACTATACTATCTTGAAATGATCAAGTTAATTTTACATATATTTACATTTTCCCAGTATGACATCTCAAATTGCATTTTAATAATCTTAGCATGACTAGAAATCTGCTCTTTGCGAGAATTCTGTGCTTTATGCCCTTATATTATTGGTTTATTTCTCTTTGTTACACACATACATACATATGCATGCATACACACAATATAATTTCCCACAGATAAAAATGGATTCTATTTTTGCTTTATTATGATGACTTCATACACTATTTTTGTTGTATGTTTAGAATTATTATCAATGCTTCAGTTTTTCATAAAAGTAATAACTTCTAAATTTATTATTTTTACCAGCGGGATTTGATATGCTTTGATATCCTCATTTCAATCCTTTAAAAGGGATAAACAATGTTTTATCAATTATATCCCGTATATTTGTCTTTGTATTTCCCTATGTATTTACTTTTCATTCATTGACTATCTGGTGTGCCACAAGTTTTATGCTAAACAAGGTGATTTAAGACTAATGAGCTAATTATCTGTAAGAAGCATATACTGTTGAGAGAGGAAATTCTCATACAGGGCAGTAACATTCGCGTTACATACGTGGTAGGTGAAAATGAAAGGAATGTGATTTTAGGCACAGGGCCCAACATGAATTGGAATCATGTTTAAGAAACATAAGTAGTTGGATGTGATTTTAGTGCAGAGGGCAACTTGTTTCCACAAATGCTGAATGGCTTCCTATGTTTTCTGTTTTCCAGGAAAAGCTAACTATGCAAATGTGCTTGCTCTTGCAAGTACAATTTAATTTAACTACAATGCACAATCCAGTAAGAGAACCTGGAGAGCATTCTTTATCAATGATTAATTTATTTTCAAATTTTGTAACTAATGAAGTACTCATCTGTATCAATTAATAATTCTAATAACTGAAAATTCATTTTCTTTAGCTGCTTTACAAATGGTATAGCAAAGGATCCACTTGTCAAGTAGGTAAATGTATTTCACAGAATTTACAAAGTACACTGCTACTGTATATATTGAAACTGCAAAATAATGTTGAAAGAAACTAAAGTATGAGAAGATTTTCTACTGTTTAAATGTCTATATTTCCCACTTAATCTAGAGAAATGGTGTTATTCCTGTCAAAATCCAAAAGATATATATTTTTTTAAATTATGGTTTTAACCATCCTAAAATTCACATGGAACTCCAAAGTGTCATGATACCCAAATTAGAAAATTTTGAAAAAAGGGAAACAAACTATAGTTACTCAAATCCTTGATATACAAAAGTATATACAAAAATATATAACATATTATATAACCATACTTTTGTATATAATTGTATTTAATTTTATATATAATTATATACAAAAGTATATAATTGAGCCTAAAATAAAAAGGAGCTATTTCCACAATGACAACAAAAATTAACCTGCAGGACTTGTATTAAGTGAAATAAAGTAGTTACAGACAGGTTTACATGATCTACTTTTACTCATAAAAAATATATGTATTAGTCAAAATTAAACATAAACTGTGCAATAGTGATTGCTAGGGGAAGGGCCTGGGAGAAATAGAGATGTATAAAGTTTCATGTAGGAATAAGTTCTAGATATCTGCTGTATAATATAATGCCTGTATTTATCACATTAATGTCATAAACTGCAAAATTTATTTAAAATGTAGATACCAAATGAAGAGTTGCTATCACAAAAACATAATAAAATACACAAACACAAAAGACTCATGCAAGACATTTCTTAAGGTTTCCCATCCAGCTCCCTACTTGTGGTCTGGGAAAACAATTAAGGACGGTCCAAAACCTTGGGAAGCTGCACCAGTGTGGGAGACCTGGAGGAAGTTCCTGGCTCCTAGCTTTGGATTGGCGCAGCACCGGCCATTGCGGCCACTTGGGGAGTGAATCAATGGATGGCAGATTTTCCTCTCTGTCCTCTCTGTATATCTGACTTTCCAGTAAAACTCAAATAAATTTTTTTAAGAAGTTGAGTAGCAGAAACTTGAATGATGTTTTTGGTAAGGAATATTTGCATCCCACATGGCAATCCAGCAAGCTCTGCCACCTCAATAGCACAAAACTTTAACTTTTAATATAGTTGTGATTAATTCTAGTAAAGAAAATGTTACATATTTTATCTGTGACTAGTCTATCATTAAATTTCTGACACAAAAGAGAAAATTCAAATGAAAGCACAAAAGTGCTTTTCTGGGTAAAAATAAGCCATACTTTTGTGTGTATGTATATATATATATGTATATATGTGTATGTATATATATGTATATATCTATTCCATAACTAGCATTTTGATAAGAAAGAAATAAACTTATATTGAGAATACTATTATTTCTCCCATGGGTTTGTTCAGGCAATTTACTGTGCAGTTATGGTGGACATTTTTCATTATTTTTCCCTGTGTTTATGATTCAGAAATTTAAAAGGGGTTACAATGTATTCAATAAATGTGCCCAGACTTTGAAATACACAAATAATAGAAAATTTGCTGTTGTAAAGTACAGGCATGCTAGACTTCAATTTTATGTAATACTTTTTGCTCTTTTATGACTTTTCTCAATAAGAACCACAAAATTAAAATAACCATGCCCCATACCCAACATTTTGAAGTTAACGGTAGCAAAACTGTTTCCTAAATCTGCTTAAATACTTAAAAGGAACTATTTCAAAAAACAACAGGCAGAGAAGAGATCTGGGAAGTTCATTTAGGAGGAAACCCTTCATCTAGAAGCTGGACACAAAAAAGAAAAGGTGCATATCTACAAATATATTTAAAATAATTGAAACTGCATGTTTACCAGCATTTTTGTCTTCATGCTTTGCAGAGAAACAATTGTTTTCAAATTCTATTAGCAAAGATAGCTTAATAATTTGCTAGATCTTCTGTAAATAGCTTCGTGTAACAGGTTTGAAACAGGTAGATAATTATGTAATTCAATATAAAAAGACAGCACTGCGATTATAGCAGCACCCCAATTAGTTTACCTGTGCTGTTGAAGAAAGATGAAATCAGAAAATTTAGAAAAGGAAGCAGTACAGAATAGCATTGAATTAGCATACTCACTATTTGTGTGAATTCCACAATGTGCTTTTAGAAATATTTAATTATATTACTTTGTTATTCATTGTTAAAGAGAACTCCGCCTGGTAGTGGCTAAAATATGTTGTCTCTCTCTCTCTCTTTTTCCTTCTTCTTGCCATAGAATAAATTGAAGTGGTAATGGTAACAGCTATAGTAGCTTATATTATAATACTGTTGCATATAAAATTAACACAATTTCTGCCTATTGTGCTAAAATGACAAACAGAATCAACAAAATGAAGGTAGAAAGAATGGGGAGGACAATTTAAACATAAAATAATAATTGATAAGGAAATAAAAATTTCCTTATGAGTATGCTTTGGAAACTTTCATACGCATATCATCTAAAGTTGTGTCATATGATCCTCTTGCAGAACAATGGAGCCTGGAGGAGAGGCACAGAGTCTGCAGGTTCTACATGTGATGTATGCTACAGGCACAAAATCCTTGGGAACGGACATTTCATTCCCCAACCTCCCAAATCTTGGAATCAAATGCATTTGTGTTTCATTCAGGACATGATTGTTGACATTGACTATTATTCTGTACAATAGATAAGTATAATATATCTGTATGAATAGAAATGATTACAATAATTTAGAAAACAAACTCTACCACTACAAAAAATTAGAATAGAAATTTGCATTATATTTTATGGGGTATGATTTAATAAGTACACCTGGGGGCAAACACTGTGGCATAGTGGGTTGTTATTGTTTGCAAAGTCTGCATTCCATCTGAGCACTGCTTCTAGTTTCTGTTCTTCCACCCAGCCCCCTGGTAACGTGCCTGAGAAAGCAGATGGATGTGTCCCAAACGCTTGATCCCTGTTCTCACTTGTAGTTCCAGACTACTGGCTTTGTTCTTTACCAGCCTTGAATACTGCAGCCATTTGAGAAGTGAACAATGGGTGGACTTTATATTTGTTTCTTGGCCTCTCAGTCTTTATTACTCTTTCTTTCAAAACAAAAAATTTGAAAACAAATCACACTAGCACATTTAATCAGATTTAACCAAACAGGCATTACAAATATAATATTGATGCACTAGAAAATAAAGTATTTATAGAAATCTTGTGATTTCTAAAAATGCTTTGATGAAAAGATAAAAGCACAAATATATCCTTAGTACATCACAAGGATTAACAATGAAATTTGGAACATTATAATTGTTATACACCACTAGATGTTTTGCTGCTGTTAATTTCTCTTACTAAGGTAATATCATAGACATATCTTACGGCATGTAAACATAACACATTTTGTTCTGTTGAAAATGGTAGCTAATGAAAAGGAATTCAATTGAAGAATAACTTGTGAAATTACATATAAGATTCTGAAAGAGAAATTAAACATCAAGATGGAAATATTACATTAACAAAACTGCTTGCTAGTACTATATTTCTTAAGGAATGTAAGTTTTGAGCTCTAATTCTCAGGGTTTAAACCTCCCAGCAGGCCCCAAGGTCACCGAGGATGAGGCAACAGTGTTCTTCATCCCAAGAACCATCAGACACAAGCTGGTGAGGAATGTGCATTTATTCAACACAAATGCTAGGGTTTTAATGGTTAAGGAAGAGGAGGGCAGGAGGGTGTCTTCCGGCAGGCCTCCCCACCCATCAAAGACACTGTAACTGGCTAGAAGTCATGTCTATTTGTCTTGATCTTCTTGTCAGAGAGAGTCCTGTTCCATGTGTTTCCCCTTGACCTTCTGGTCATGTCGGGGCTCACAGTCCACCTGTAAGCCTGGAAGCTGTGTCTTGGGTCATAGACAGGTAATTTCTAAGCCACACCCACCAGAAAGTACACAGAGACCTATGAGCAACTGCCCACATCTCTAATATCATCATTGATACTTTAAAAATAACTGAGGCAAATAAATTTCCTTTTTAGAAACAAACAAAATGCTTACTTTGGAGTTTAAAAAGAAAAACTATTATAAAAATGTTCTTTTCATTTTTGAGAACATGCAGCTTGACAAAATCCATATCATTTTGAACATGAAATTTAATTATGAATCCTATCTCCAGGAATTTTTGTAGAAGCAGATAATTTTCTTGGCTTGATCTGCATTTGTTTCATACAGAAGCTCTTAGTGGTTACAACACTTGGATCACATCAACATTTTTCTTACAAATCAAAATTGTACTGAACAGTTGCCAAAACAGATAGAGGGAGGATCATGGTAAAGATTTAATTGTTTCACTTTTAATTTGTATTCTTGTCACATCTTAAAATAAATTTGCTTACATTCATTTTTGAAAGTAAATTCCCAGCAATGATTCCACTTTTCAGTAGCCCCTTATTTTTCAAAGAATAAATATATTCCTGTATTAAAATATATTAGACAGTGTTTAAAACACATGAAAATAAAAGTAAAAATAAAGAGGTTGTCTTTTTATGTTCTACTTGCTGAATTCCTTTCTTCGTGGGGTATTAAACTGCAAATTGAAATTATATCATTGTAAAAATTAAAAGTAAAGTAAGGCAAGGAGAGATAATGGGAGCTAGGAAAGGAAATATAATTATGCACTTAAATGCTACTGATGAATACATAAAAACTGTTCCTTGCATAAAATAAGTAAAAAAGGTTTAATAATGTTAATCATATATCTCATTTAATCTAATATTCTAAAATACTATTTTTCAATATGTAATTAATTGCTATTATAATCCATAATTACATTGTAAGATACAATAAGATAATTGGTATAATTACTACTCATCATAAATCACATATTTTATCTTCCTTTTGTACTAAGATTTTAAAATTCAACTACTCTGGTATACTACAATACAAACTAATTGCAAATCAAATGTGGTTCTTGGGAAATATATAAGAGTGTACACTCCCAGATTATGTGACATTCTATTCCACTTCTGCTGGGCTAAATGCAGTGAATGCATTTTAATAATCAAACTAAAAACTGGGTTAAAATAATGCTGTATAGTTCAAGATGTATGGCAAAGATTCATGACTTAATAGAAAGCAAAACCACCTGTACTTGGAAATAAATCCAGCATGTACACTGTCTAAAAATTTAGACCACATGTAAAATAATATTTAGATAATCACACAAATCTTCTGTTAATGTTGAAATATTTGAAACATAACCATCCAATAATAAAAGAATAGGTAAAAATTTCTCATACAATCTAATAGTAAAATTTTATGAATGTAATAAAAATTTTGAGTATTTAAAAATATAGTTTGAGAGTAATAACATGGACAATATATCTATGCAGTAATTTTACAAAGAAGAATTGCAAGACATGTGTCTGGTATGACCTCATTTTGGTAAAATAGAAAGGATTTATTGCTATTTGGGCATACATATGCAGCTAAAAATAGATCTAGTCTTTATAATATAACTTGGGAATGTCTCAGTTATGAAAAACAGACATATATGTTCATATGAAATATCTAAGAATGTTTCTAAAATCTTTGGAAAGCAGATGCAGAATCTCAGTTGTACTATGCTCCTCTAAAACTTTTTGTAATTATCAACTGCATCTTGCCCTGTGTTACTTGTTTTCACTTACATTTGCTTAATTATATTTCTTTTCAACGAAATTAGATATTGAAAATGTTCCTATGCTAACTTTTCTATCAATGTATTTTAGGGCATAACAATATCTTAGCAGCTCAAGTCACTGCCTGTAAGGCTGGCATCCCAGATGCCCAAGCTGATCAACTTCCAATCCAGCTCCTTGCTGGTGGTCTGGGAGAAGCAGTAGAAGATGTCAAGAGTTGTTTTGCCCCTGATACCCATGTAGAACAGCCAGTTGAATCTCCTGGTTTTAGCCACCCAGCTCAGGTCATTGTGGATCTGGGGAGTGAACCAACGGATGCAAGCTCTCTGTCTCTGTCTCTATAAATCGCCACCCCTCCCAACTCTCTCTAACGCTGATTACCTATACATAAATACATGTTTAGAAATGTGGTTTAAATGTATAAATGTACAAAATGTATACATCTTAAAATGTAGTTTATAGTGAAGTTGACATTTTGATCAATAAGAAAGGGTAATAGATAACTTAGTGCATTAATCTTATGGAATTACACGGAAAAATGCTGAAACGGAAATTGTTGAATTGAAATAAGAATTTTGATTTCAGTCATTTGGGGCACGAATTTTCTTTTTATTTTATTTAAAAAAATTTAACCCACACAATCATACAAATCTTTGGAGCTTGGTTCTATGTTTCCTTACAGCTATGCTTTATATAGTAACACACATTCATTATCTCAAATATTTATCATTTCTTTGTGAAGAAAACATTTAAAGTATTTCAATTTTTATATTTTGAAATATGTGACAGATGATTGTTAATTAAAATTACTGTGCAATACAGCTTGACAACCTATTCCTATTTCTGTAGCACAGTTTCTGATAACTAATATTCCAACATTTTCTCCAAGACAAAAAGTGGTTTTAACCCCACATATAGGTAAGTCAAAGGAGTATTTCCCTTTCTATGTCTGAGTTATTTTAGTAAGTGTAGTATCCCCAGCGTCATCTACGTTGTTACAAAAGGTGGAATTTCTTTATTATGTCTTAATACTATTATTGTGTGTATAGATAGCAATATATTATATCACACATTTATTTTTAAAATATATGCTACGATATCCTTTCTTTGAACATTCATACCATGTTTGACATTTAGGTTAATTGCACATCATCCTGGCTATTGTGAAGAGTGCTGAAGCAAATGTGGATATATTCGGGGCACCAGCGCTATGGTTCAGTGGCTAAATCCTCATCTTGCATATTCCAGGATCCCATAGGGTGTTGGGTTGTGTCCTAATCTGGGAAAGCAGTACAGGATGGCCCAGACACTTGGGAACTTGCACCCACACAGGAAACCTGGAAGAAGATCCTGGCTCCCGGCTTCAAATCAGCTCAGCTTTTCCGTTTGTAGTCACTTGGTGAGTGAACCAGCAGATGGGAGATCTTTCTAACTGTATCACCTTCTCTCTGTAAATTTGCCTTTCCAACAAAAGCAAATTATAAGAAATGAAAGTATCTTTTGGATATGCAATTTCATTTCCTTTGGATATATTTTCAGTAGTGTGGTTGCATGATAATCTTTTACTACGTTTTTAAATTTTTGAGAAATTGTGATACCTTCAGCTATCTTTTTCAGTTATGATTGCTTTTCCTTATTTCAGGACATTTGTGGCTATATATAAATTTAACAGGTCTCACAGTGTTACTTCTTATTTCTAATAAGTTTTTGTAGAGTCACTGAATTTCTCTACTTTAGAATTATGAAATAGAAATAAATTCTAAAGAAGTCATGGCATTGATAATGTAAAAAACATTTTCTGGGACCCTGTGCAGTAGCCTAGCGGCTAAAGTTCCTTGACTTGCATGCACCAGGATCCCATATGGGCACTGGTTCGTGCCCCAGCTGCTCCAATTCTTATCCGGCTCCCTGCTTGTTCCCTGAAATAGCTGTCGAGGTTGGCCCAAAGCCACCCTTCACCCTCCTGGCTCCTGGTTTCAGATTGGCTGTAGTTTCTTGGGGGTGAATCAGCCGACAGATCTCCCTCTCTGTCTCTTCTACTCTCTGTATAAATAAAAATAAATACATCTTTTTTTAAAAAGCATTTTCTGCCAAAGTAATGAAATAAGCATTTTAGTAAATGTATGTACATTTAGAATTTAAATAAATTGCTATGTAAATGTATTATGATATACCTAAATCTAAATATATCATAAACTACACATATGTGAATAACTGAGACACTTTACTCAGCTAATATATTAAATGCACATGATATATTAATATATGGCAGTGATTTATTTTTCTTTTTTCCCCCAATCTTGAGCATTTCTTCTAGAGTTGTTGATAAGAGAATAATCTGATAGAGAAGTGAAATATCTTGTCTTTTAAACAGAAAAAATTAAGTCTTATTTCCATATGAGTATCGCTCCAACCAAAAATCTTTTCATTATATCCATTCTAGCTTTAGAAAATACATTACCTATATTAAAGACACTCATGGTAATAATTTATATCAGACATATTTTCCTAAATAAAAGTGTATATTCCCTCACATATATTCAGCACAGCTTCTAAATCATGCTTTATGAATGCATTTGAAGAATACTCGAAAGTTTTCTCTCATTGGCTTATTGTTTGCAAATTTTCCTGAATAAAGACAGTGAGGTTGTCTTGTTATCCAATGCAGTTTGAAAAATGTACTCACATAAAACTGAGGTGGGGGAGAAAACAGCATCCAACTGTTAACTCAAAGAAGGCTAGGAAAGCATGTGTAATGATAATTCATGAGAATATACTAAATGGATCCACACCCAAACTTGGTTTCTATAAAATTAATGACCCAGTCTACTATAATATGAATTTCTGCCAGTTCTCAGTGTAGGATACAGCTCTGTTTTGACTATTATACAGCAAATAGTAACATCTGGAAATGTGAAGGTCAAGGGTCATTTTGTGTATAAAACTGCATTATTATGATTCTTAATAACCTATTGCTGACCTTTGCATGATTTGAAGATGGCTGCTGACATTGTTGTATAAGTAAATTAAAACCCATTCTTTCATTCTGCTGTCATTTTATTTTGATGACTTGTATAACTTAAACACACAGCATAGAATTCAGATATTCCAAATACTGTATCTGTTTGTTTAAATTGAAAAAAATTCTATTTTTGCTGGAATTCATTTCATTGTACATATGTTATATTAACATTTGGCAGGCAAGTTTTATTAAAGTATGACTGTTTCCATATTCAAAGTTTGCATATTATTTCCTACTTCCTTCTTATGTTGATAAATGAATATATTCTATATACATTTGAAAGTATGTAGTATATTAAGTGATATTTAAAACAGAACTCTAGATTTTTCTTTTACTCCCTCATTATGCCTTTCATATCTCACAACGAGCTTTTTATGGAATGGAATGTTTGTGCCCTCTTTGCCAAATTTATAATGAAACCATAACTCCCAATGTGCCTATATTTGAACTCAGGACTTTGAGGGGGATGATGGTCACCTGGCCTCTGGCTCTATAGAATTAGTGTCCTGAGAGGAGGACACCCCAGAGAGCTCTCAGGACTGCTCACACCACAGCAGGCAAGAAGAGTTCCTGGCGGCACCAACAAGATGGAATTCACTGATCATGCCATTGAAGGGGCTTTGCCAGAAATCAGACAAGGCTGCTTCCCTGACTTCAGAACGAATCCTTTAAGGACAACCCTGGCAAAGCAGCTGACCAGTTTGCTGAGTATTTTGCAGAAAGGCACACATGCGGGACGTTATTTCCAAGCAGTATTTCAAAGAGTTAGGAAAGAGTTTTGCGTAAATGCTGCTCATATATCAAGTGATTCTCTGCTGATCTTAGAGCTGTCAAATGACTACAATGAAATATTTTGGCTAGTAGGTTACTAAATGTTAGGTATGTCAAGTAAAATGCCACTTCTTAGGAGAAAGCAAAGAATGGGGATGGTATGGTAGTTCCTTGAGACTTGGGAGAAGCAGAGGGACAGAGGAAGGTGTAAAGGTTTATCAGCAGGAGCTAAATAAGCTTGGAGAGGAATAAGTTGAATGTTGTATTACACAGTACAGTAACTAAAGATAATGGTGATATGCTACATTTTTCTTTATAAAATAAAAGCTAGTAGATAGTGTTTTGAATGTTTTTGCCACAGATGAATTTTATCTAAAGAGATAAATATGTTTTTGCCATAGATGAATATTATACATTCTATACATGTATCAAAATGTCATATGACACCTTGCATATGAGTCCACTTTGCATGTAAGCCCAATTTTTAGGTCTTGGTTAAAAATGAATATAAAATATAAAAAAGAACTACAAAAAATTTATAGCTTAGTATTTCAATATATAGGAATTCATTATATGTTTAATTATGGCAGACAAAATTCAGTCTTCTTTTTGAATTTTTATTGCTTAAAATGTGTCCCTACCTGATTTCATTCAGATTTTTGAATAACACTTTGAATAGCCTCAGACTGTGTCTCAGCTGCATCATTGGGTCACAGGAAACAATATGAAACATTTTCAAGTAGAATGAATGAATTCATTTTTTAAAAGCCTTGGAGCAGATGTTCCGTAAATGTGTAAATTCAATGGCCCTGGCAAATCAATGTCTGTACTCAGCCTCTAACTTTTGGTAATATGGATTACTTTTTCCATAAATAAATGAAGTTTCTATTTGTAGTTTACTCAAGTGAGTGAGTCTCTGCTTTAGTACAAAGGTTTTTAAAAAATCATGATTTGAGCTTCATTCAATTGCTTCTTGAAATTCTAAAAATCCATTGTTAAAGTCAATATTGGCAGGTGATCTGCTAACTAGATTAAGCAGGTGGCTAACAGTTTGTTTCATTGGTTAATCAAAATTGCTAAAAGCAACTGCTATACATGTTGATGAACTGAATATAATATTTTTGTCCTGGTGAAAAAAATACATTATTTTTCAATAGGAAAAAAAAAAACACAAAACTATCATTAGCATTTACTCTTAAACTATCTACTGTTCGCCAGCTGTAGGCACCTGCCTTTGTTGCCTTGTACCTAGGCAAGTGTTACATTGCTGGGAGAAAAGCATCAAGTTTCTGGAGGGAATTCTGGGCCTGGTTAATGCAAAATTTATATTAACTATACCAGTATGCTAGCATAGGTGCTTATTCTCTTTTGTTCATTTGTTTTAAAATATATGTGGAGAAGGTGGGGAATGCTAGGCCATAACAAACCACTCTGACAACCAGGTGGGGGGCTGCAGCAACTGTTGGCAAGTATGTCAACTGGGTTTGGAGGCAGGGCAGAGTGGGCTAGGCTCCAGAACTTGCCGGGGTCTAAGAACACCAGGATGGGTTACCTTTTCACCTAAGAGCTATGTCTGGGGGTGGGTCAAGTTGAACTAGGTTGTAGCAACCACTGGTGAGAGCTGAAATAGGTGTGTTCCAGTTTGGCGAGTGGGCAAGGCTGCAGCTTCTGCCAGTGAGCGCCACACATATCAGGCTGAGCTATAGCACCCACTGACACCAAAGGCCTGATAGAGGTACTGCTGGCAAGTGCTGAGGCTGCATGTAAGTCATGTTAGACTGGATGACAGTATCCCTGGCAGGCCTATGATCCAAGGCTGGAAGCAGGCCTGGTCAGGGAACTGTGGGAACTCCCCTGCTGGGCCGCAGTTCCTGCTGTTGAGCATAAAAGCCAGGGCTGGGGGCTGGCCAGCCTGGTCAAGACAGCAGCACCAACCACATATGTTTCACCTGTGCTTGGGGGTTAGGTGGCGTGGACTGAGCGAAACTGTAGCACCCATGGTGTGCACAAGCACAAGAGCCAGGTAGTATGCAGGACAGTCTGGGCTAAGCCACAGCACATGCCCTCACAGGCAAAAACCAGGGCAGGGTCTGAACCTGTTAGGGGCTATCATGGGTCCTCCTGACTAGGTTCGTGAAGACCAAAATTCTGGTTGGCTGAGCTGACAACACCCATCAGTTCCAATGAGAGATGCAGCTTGGGGCAGAAACTGACGAGGCAGCTGCATCCACAGTTATGTAGTTTGGCTGGTGCATATGACAGACTAAACCCTGCTCTGACTGGCACACATAAAAATCTGAGGTCTCTCCAGCTGAGGTTTCTTGGGCGACTCCCCCACTAGATGACCAACGGCTTCTAAGAACTCTCAAAATCACTCAAGTAATACACTTGGAACATTTCCCCAAATCGGAGTCTTTAACGCATCATTATATGACTGTTCTCCCATCCCTAATTTCTGATATAGTTTAACAGCAAGGAGTGCCTCCCACCTTCAGGCATAGTAGAAAAAAATGAAACATTTGTCCCACACACTCTCCTCCATACTTCAACCCTCCCCACCCTAATTGGAGGCCCACATGGACATGAGTCCTTCTCAGTTATGTAAAGACATTAGAAATAAAAAAGAAGAAGAGATAAAAAATTAAAAGAAATTCTATTATTTTCTCAATGATAGTACTACCACAGTAAAAACTTCTATTTCCTCTATCTGAATGTTATGATTAGTGGTAAATTAAGCACGTTATTATAAAGTAAACTGAAATTAAGTTTTCCTCAAAAACTAAAGAAAATGAGAGGAAGAAGGGGATTGAAAGAGAAAGGTGGGTAGGAGTATAAGCATCTTTGAATTGTGTTCATAAAATAGACAGAATCTATTCTCATAGTACTCGTAAAAGTTTGAAAGACTTTTCATTTTTTTCCTAAGAGCAACAAGCCTTATTATAGTGCAGTAATCACTGGTGGTACAGTGACATAACTTAGCTCATGAGAAATTCCTGGCTAATACGCAGGTAATTTTACAAGGTGTAAACACAGGAGTGAATCCAGTTAACTTGTCAGAGGAGGAAATCTTAAGAGTTGCTGGAAGCTTCAACTACAGTGTGGTAGTAGAAATGGTGAGGTGGGAGGGGAAGCAGAGCGCAGAACAATTCGAAGATACAATAAAATGACAGTCTCGAGGATGAAAGAGATATGAGGGGCAATGTGGCTAAATATCTCTCAGGTCCACTGAGTGTCTACATTCACAAGTTCCTTAAGTTTTTTACACCTGCACTGTGAGAAACTACCTATTTTATTATTTGTGTTTTTGTGTAAAATAGTGATATTTGCATACATAAAATAACTAGTACAAAGTCATACCACTACTAAAAGATAATATTTGTGATGTAATCAGAATGCTATACTTTGCTACATCCTATCACTGATCATATAAAAGATTTCTGCTTTCACAAGCATTTTTCAAAAAGATTACAAAAATTTGTAATATATAAAAACTGTGCATGGATTTAAAATATTTTGCACCTAAAATTCCTTTAATTCTGTTAATGTTTTAAATTCTGTTATTCACTTCCCCATTCTTAAGATGATATCAACTGACCTAGAAAATTCTATCCATTAAATTATGATAATAAATATTTATTGAAACAATACTTGCAGAATATATTGAAAGGAAATTTCCTTTTATATATGTCTTCCAAAACTTTCATGTATTAAGCTAGATATATCTTTGTCAACCCTATACTAATTTTCGCATTTCAGATATTTAATATTTAAAATTGTGATAGGACTGTTTTTCAAGGGACAATTATTGGGCTATCATTGAAGAAAATCATTATATATGTGTGTGTGTATATATATATATACATATACATAAATTTTAGAGTCTAAGGGCACAGTTTTATGAAAGAGTAGTAAATTATATCTATTATATCCTTATGTAACGATTATTTCTCTTTTCTTTTTAAGATTTTTTTTTTTAAATTGGAAAGTCAGATATTCAGAGAGGAGGAGAGACAGAGAGGAAGGTCTTCCATCTGGTGATTCACTCCTCTAACGGCCACAACAGCCAGAGCCAGGAGCCAATCTGAGGCAGGAGCCCAGCACCTCTTCCCAATCTCCCACATGGTTGCATGATCCCAAGGCCTTGAGCCATCCTGAACTGCTATCTATCTATAGATAGATAGATAGATAGATAGATAGATATTTGATTCTTACTTAAAGTTTTAAAAGAATAAAAAAGTATTTTTAGCCACAGTAACATTTTCTTTTTTATCAAAATCACTGCAGTGGAAGGTAAGCATGTAACAGATGTGACATACCAAAAAGGTATCTTATTTTGTTAGAAAACTAATACAATGCAATGACTTTCACAAGGTGTTTTACACATTCATGGGTATAGTTGTATATATTGTTCTCATATTTTTACCTTGCTTACAATCCCTGGTTCCTAAAGGTTATAGTTTTCTACCTATAGTTATGAATAAGGCTGAAATCAATCTTGCCATTTCTGTTATTTCAGTTTTTAATTCATCAGAGATGTGGAGTTTGTGAAGACCTCATATTGCTTGTCCTTAAGTAAGAGATACCTTATGTATCTCTTAGAATTTATTTTCCTCAATAGTCCTTCTCATTTCTAGAATGTTGTGTTTTTGCTTCCTATCATCGAACTCATAAACATTGAAATGAAAATAGAATACTCCAAATGTCAAGGATATCAAAATAAGTGGTCTGTGATCTCACGAAAGGAAGAGTGGTTATTCCTTTATATTTTAATATATACACAGAGTTAGCTTAAATACCAAAGTACAGCACCATACAGTGTAATAAGTGTGTACTAATTTAGTTATCTTAATGAAACCAATCTTTCAAAATCACAGTAGCCCTTGTCAATTTTATTTTCCATGTGTTTTTAATTTTTATTTATATATGGATATATAGTTTCATTTTTTATTTTTAAAGAATTATAACATGAAAAAATTAATATATTTCACAATACAAATTAAGAAATATAGTGATACTTCCTACTCTAGCCTCCCTCCTGCCCACTTTCACTACCCAACCACCTTATTCTTTAATTATTTAATTTTCTACGTTTTACAATGACATACTTACATTTCACTTCTCACTACTCCATTAAGTAAAGATAACAGCACATGGTGAGAGCCCAGCGCAATGGTCTAGCAGCTAAATCATTGCCTTGCACATGCCAAGATCCCATATGGACTCATGTCCTGGTTGCTCCACTTCTCATCAAGCTTCCTGCTTGTGGCCTGGGAAAGCAGTCCTTGTTACTCTGCACTCATGTGGGAGACATGTAAGGAACTCATGACTCCTGGGTTCAGATTAGCTCAGCTTTGCCATTACAGCCACTTGGGAATGAATTGGCAAACAAATCTTTCTCTCTGTATCTCCTTCTCTGTAAATCTTCATTTCCAATAAAAATAAATAAATCATTTAAAAAGATACTTAGCCAGTAGAAAATGGAAAAAGAGCCCTACTGTTCCTCAAGAGTGCAGACAAAATGTTAAATGTTTTATTTCTATTTGTTTATTTGAAATATGGAGTGAAAGGAAGGAAATGACAGAGAGAGAAACATACAGATTTTCTCTCCATTGGTTCACAGCCCAGATCTGCAGCAACAGCTGTGACTGGAGCAGGGGAGAGCAAGCAGTTAGGAACTCTATCTAGGTCATTCCTGTAGAAACCAGGATAGTCAGGACATCATCTGCCTTCTCCCAGCACATTAGCAGAAAACTGGATCAGAAACAGGAATGAAAGCAGAATAACTGAGGCACTCTGACCTGCGGTGCAGGTGCGTGAAGTTGCAACACAGATGGCTATCCCTAATTGGAACATTAAATGTAAAATAAAGCCTCTATTAAGGGCATAAAATTACCCTTATAAAATTGTTAATAATGACAATTGAGAAACTGTGAGCATTAGCAAATGAAAGTTCTGAATGTGTAGTACATACTGTTGTAGAGTTAATGACATCCAATTTTCATGATAAATCTATTGGATAAGTGTTGCTGTCACTTGTACACAGAGACTAAGTAGCTTACCCAGCATGCAGCAAATGAGTTATAAATCCTGACTATGATGTCTAATCATTCACAATATTATAATCACTCATCCCCAAATAACAAGTTTTTGTTTTTCTCTATTTCTTTGCATGAATAAATAAATAAGTATTACTGAAAGCCAGTCAAGTATGTTATTCCTCACTCAGTCCTCTCCATAAGCAAAGAAAGCACTGAGATATCCAATTTATCCAATTGAGTCAGTGTGAGTAATTTGGACAATACCAGATTACCTGATAACTTTTAGTTTCTGTGATATATATTCTTGGGATAACATTTATACTATACAATGCTAAATTTATTCCTAGACAGTTATGAGGAGGTGGTAGGGAGAATCAATAAAAGTTGGTATTCCTTATCAG
This sequence comes from Ochotona curzoniae, assembly GCF_017591425.1. Classification (NCBI taxonomy): domain Eukaryota; kingdom Metazoa; phylum Chordata; class Mammalia; order Lagomorpha; family Ochotonidae; genus Ochotona; species Ochotona curzoniae. The sequence continues at coordinate 18,257,852 of NW_024464920.1, read as the reverse complement.
ATGCAGTGTTTGCAAACATTTCCTTCATTATGTTAGCTGCCTTTTCGCTCTGTTGAATGTTTTATATGCTGTACAGAAGCTTCTTACATTGATTTCATCTCATTTGTTTGTTTTTACTTTAATTGCCTGTGCTTCTCGGATCTTATCCAAGAAGTCTTCGCCTACGCAAACATCTTGCAGTGTTTCCCCAGTATTTTTTTTTTCTAGAAATTTCATGGTTTCAAGTATAGTCTTGGGTCCTTGATTCATTATATAAGTTGATTTTTGTGTAAGGTGTATGGTACAAATCTTATTTCATACTTGAATTCCCAATACCAATGTACTCAAGACTGTCCTTTATCTGGGGAATGATTTTAGCTCATTTGTCAAAGATCAGTTGATTTTAGATGTGTGGATTAATTTTCAGGACTTCTTTTATGTTTATTTGTCCACATTCTATTTCTGTACCAGTATCTGGCTAGCTTGATTATAAATGCCTTGTATATTCTCTATTACTAAGTCTTAAGTGGGGATGGATGGTTTCTTAGTGATCAAGTGATTAGATAAATATTGACCTTAAGTCACAAGGGGTATCTCTTACTTCATTACTTTAAACTCCACCTTTCACTTTGGACTCTTTGGCCATGTAGGTTCTTTGAATTATCCACACATTCTAGGTATTGCCATGATTCATTATGCGGATTTTAAAATCAGCACTGCTATCATTTTCGATGCTGTTAAAACAGTCTTACTTAATTAGTTAGTAGGCATCTTTTTTATTTAGCAGGTATCAAAATCCTGGTGGTAGCCACCAGGTTTCAAAACATCTAATTTTCTATGCCATCCTCCAATACTCAGTTCTGTGTTTTCAATGAACAACCATGGGATGACACATTATTTCTTTCAAACAATGATTAGTATTTATTGTTTTTATTAGAATTTTAATAAACTGATTGGTAATTGTGAATGTTCCATACAGTGAGATGTTTTAATCTGTTTTTATATTTCTGTACTTCTCAAGGGCTATCATTGTACCTTATCATTTTCTTTAAAAAATATTGAAATCTCATTGTATTCCTTTACCCGCAATTTTGGGAGCATTTAAGAGGCAAAGATTTTAAATTTTCTGTGGCTAATAAATCTTTTTAATTAGAATTCAAGTACTTGATAGTTTAGCAAAACAAAGTAGCATTTTTTTGTTTTCATTCTTGTGCTTTAGCCCCATTCCCCAGTTTGTGTACAGATAAAAGTGATCCTAATATCCAAATGAAATCAAGTAGTCTTTAAATGAACAACCCAGCAAAAATTTAGCATTAGTAACAAGTAAGCAGAACATTTTAAATGCTTTTCTTTTAAAAGATACAACTTAATTTCTCTAAGTGGTATTGATTATAAGTAAATAAATTACCAGTCTCTGTGTAACTTTTACATGTACTGTCATCTTAGTTCCTTCAAAGAAAGGAACTTAGTATAAATATTCAAATTTTATTGTAGTTACACAGGTAATTTAGTGATTATATTTAAGAATATGACAAATAGATTTACACGGAGGGAATACATGTTATAGAACACTTCGTTTTATGTGAAATAAGGGTAATGGCCTCACAGATGATCTGAGCAGCAAAGGGAAATGATACATATTTAATTCCTGTTTATACTACACCATGCTTTGCTTTGCCTCACTGAAACATTTTCCTAGAGTACTACCAATAGCTGAGTTTTCTTACTGCGCTTTTCTGAAGCAAATTTGGTGGTTTTCAGAGGATTTTGAGTTTCAGAACCAACAATTAAAATATTAAAAGATTGGGAAATACTAGAGAAACATCTGTAATTCATGGAAAGTAAAATTCAGTAAATAATGACATGGTAAGCTATTTTACAGACAATTAACTTCATTGAATTTCTTTTGATGAAAACTCTTTAAGTGAAGAGACAAATATTCAATGCATGATAAGTCAATGTTTTTTTCATTCATATTTCTGGTAGGACAAAAAACAAAAAGCAAGCAATATTTTCACATTTATCAGTTTGTCAATAGTTGGAAGACAAAACTATGTTCACCTGAAAGTAGCATATACACACAAAAAAATATTGAGAAATTTTCTTTTTTTTTGAAAGTACTTTCTCACTATTGCACTTGTTCAGAACAGTAAAAAGAAACATACACACAAAAATAATGAGTTGAGAAGTTTTCCTTTTTTTTTTATAAAGCACTATCTCACTATTGAACTTGTTCAGAACAGTAAAAAGAAAGACAACTAGGTTTTTGTCTGCTGTTCCTTTTAGTTCTGTTTCTTCTGAGTTACGGTATTAGAAAGTACGAAAGCTACTTGAAATGTATCAGTAAACAATGTTCTGAAATACCTGTTCTTACAGTGTTTAGGGCCATGATTTCAAACTGAGTTTCTTCAAATATCAAGCAGGCTGATGAACAAAATTGAAGATTCCAAACCTTTGATACCATATATAAAGAAATTTATATGAGGGAATTTTGTTGCTGTGTTCTGAGTAGAGAGAAGATGCTTTCTTTCATCAACTTCTCAAGAGTTGGAAAAACCTCACAAAATGCAGCCCACACTTGGTGATTTCAAAGTTTTCCCAATATGATGGTTATATAACTGTGCTTATAAATTCACGTTTATAAAAAATATAGGCAAATTGGCAAATACCAAGAGAGAGTCTGATTCTCAGTGAGATATTCACAAAAAATATTTAGAAACAAAGAGAGGTTTCTTAGAGCACTTAATCTTGAGACAGACTTTATACTTTAAGAGAATACTATTTTAATTTTCATTAATGACTGATGGTAGCCTGACATTAAAATAGTCTTTTTGATAGAAAGGTCTCCAACCAAACTAAAAACAGCAACCTCCACTTTTCCCCTTAATATCCTTTTGAAATCACTTTCTGTTTAACAGCGGAAGAAAACAGGTCATAGTCATCCAGTCTGCTTGTACTTCCTCTGATCTGATCTATCACATTTGCAGTATTGATTATCCTGTTTCCTTTAATTAACTTTATAGAACTTGCAACATGCATGTTTCCATTTAGATTGCTGATTTTGTTAAGATTGCTTTAATGTCTGAAGTAAGCAAGCTAATGAAATTTGATGAGATGAAGTTTGTTACTTTACTAATTCCAGCTTGTTTATAGAAACTTTTTTTTACATTGCTGTTTTCAAAAGCATTGAATATACTTTAGTGTAAACAAAGAATGACAATAACAGGGAACATCATTAAATAACTACTTGCTAAAAATAGCTTTGTTGGTTGGCAAAATAACTTTATATTAGTATTTATTTGTTGTATCATGTATAGTCCTAGGAAGCTTTCTAAGTCAAAGAAGTATTATTACAAAACATGATAGATACCAGCTTAAATGTTTCAAGTATGCAAAGTGAATGGTTGGATCCTCAGCCTCAATGAGATTATCTGCTAAATAAATATAATTCTGAATAACATGCTGTGGAGACTGCAATTGTGAAGTGACAAAATGGGTCAATATCAGAAGTGATAAAATAAAATGTTTTTCATGGTATTGATAAATGACTTTTTAAATGCAGCCGGTAAACATTCTTATCTTTGGAATAAACTTGGTACATTTTATAAGATGTGGCACATGGTTATTTGAATACGTTTTTTTCTTTTTTTCTATTTAATGTTCTATTAGTTCTCCCACATTTAATGTACCACATTAGAAATCTTGCTGAGACTCAAATATGGCTATTTAATTCCCATTGTCTCTATTATTCTCTGTCTACAATGTGTACCATCCCAATTTCTATTACCATTTAAAAAGATTTTATTTATTTATTTGTATGGTAAAGTAACACAGATAGATAGAAACAGAGAAAGAGAGAAATGTTGCATCTGCTGGTTTACTTCCCAGATACCTATAATACTGTGGGCTTCACCAGCCCAAAGCACGGAGGTAGGAACTTCATTCAGTTCATTTACGTGATGGCAGGAACTCAACTACTTTGGTTATCATTCTTTGCTTTCCCTGGTATGGTAGTGGGAAGTGGATGAACTAAAAATTGAACAAATGCTCCCAAATAGCATGCAGATATTTACAAATGATTTAATATGGTGCACCAGAATGCCCTCCTATACACTAACAGCTTTAAGATGACTACCTCCTTGTCCTCATTTATTCCTTCATTTATCTTTTTTGAGGTTTGAATTGAACACATCCTCTCAGTTACATTCTTTATCTATGTCCAGCATATTCCTATGTTATTAAGCAATGTCTATATGCTGATATTCTGTTTCTTTGCATAAATTTTAGCTAGTAAATTTTGAATTTATTTATTCATTTGTTTCCCAGCTGTTTCTCCCCTAATGAGTATAGATCCTCCATCTATTGAGAAGATGCTATGGTTTTTATTCCTCATTTTGTTGTTGTGGTGTATTGCACTTAAAGAATTGCTCATGTTAAATCATGTCTAAATGCCAGGCATAAATCCTACCTCATCCAGGTAAACCATTTGTCTGATCTATTTCTAGATTCTGTTGGCTAGTACTTTATTGAGGACTTTGCCTCTATGTTCATTAGCGACATAGGTCTATAGTTCTCTTTATTGTATCTCTATCTGGCTCTGGTATTAAGGTAATGTTGACTTCATAAAGAAAAATTTGGAAGTATCGCATGCATTTCTATCATTTTAAACAGCTTGTGGAGTTTGGGGGTAATTTTTTCTTGAAATGTTTGATAGAATTTGGGGGTGAACCCATGCAGTCCTCTGTTTTCTTTGTTGGACAGACTTAATTACTGATATGATTTCCACCCTGGTAATAGATCTATTTATATTTTTAATTAGCTCATGATTCAGTTTTGGTAACTTGTATATTCAGAAATATCCGTTTCTTTTAGATCTTCTGCTTTGTTGGCATATAGTTAATTGTAATAGTTTCCGATTATTCTATGTATGTCTAAGGCATCCACTGTTATATTACATTTATTTTTTTATTTGAAATGATAATTTACACAGAGAAGGAAAGACACAGAGAGAGGATGTTCTATTCATTGGGTCATTCCCCAAATGGCTACAATGAGCTAAGGTGGGCCTATCTGAAGTTCAGAGCTTCTTCCAGTTCCCCCAAATGAGTGTAGGGACATGGGCCATCTTCTGCTGTTTTCCCAGTTTATAAGCAGGAAGCTGGATCAGAATTGGAGGAGCTGGAGAAATGGAGTGCCCATTTTGGATACAGTCTCTGCTAGAAAGAGGATTAGCCTGCTGAGTCACTGTTAGGTCACTGATATTTGATTATTGCTTACAACCTTCATCTATACTCTTGAAGAAAAATAGGTTTGTTTTTGTATTTTTGGTAGTGGTTGAATTTTTAAAGGAAGTGTTAAATCTGTGATTGAAAAGTGAACTGACAGTATGCCATTGTGCAAATTTTAAAAGAAAACCGTCAGAAGGGTGGTTGTAGTTCTTAGGAAGAAGGTAGGATGGAGTGTATCAAAATGCTCTTAAACATATAGTGTGACATACAGAAAATCTGCTTACTTTATGCCAATAAAATATGAATATAAGAAAACAAATGGGGTAACAGAATTCCCAAACTTAAGTAATTAAAATATCAAAATTTAAAAATCATAATTTTTAAAACAAAATGCAAAAATAAAAATATAAGTAGTTGAAAGCTAAGCCATGCCTCAAAATTGACAAAAAATGCAAATTAAGCTAGAGTATCAGGTACTACACTCGAATCATCATTTTGTAAATAGAATCTGGGTGATCTGGCTGTCAACTGCTGAGTGACTGATTACCTCACTGGATAATTTGTTATCTTCTTATTAGTAAAATGTATTTCTGTGCCAACTAAAATATTTGATTTTGGCACAGGAAATTGATACAAAACCTGACACTTAGATGATGCACTTTTTGGAAGAAAATGTTCTTAATTTCATAAGCAGAGATGGTTCATAGGCATTTTCTAAATTCATATAATTGAAACTAAATAATCAACTTAGAAACATATCTTTAACTACCAAAGTAGTAGATATTTATAATGAAAGCACTGTACTCTTTTGAAGAGGAATCTCTGCTGTTTTATAGCATGAATTCTTGGCATTAAACCAAAAAAATAGCAGATGATTATAAATTTCCTCGGAAAGATAAAGCAAAAAGTCAAAAGCTGTTGTGTTTACTTTAAAGTCTAATAGACATTATCAGACCACAATGCTTGAAAAAAAATTGATGCCATGAAATTTGTAATATTGCTTTAATCTGTGTAATGGTAGATGAGTGAAGTCATTCTTTACAAAATAATATTTTATTTCTTTCAGTATCAGAATGAATAATAGTAACACAGAGCATGTAATTTTCTTGGCAGAATATGCAATTTAGTTTTTTTTTTAACTAGAGATTATTTTCTCTCATCCAATGTAATTCTGATATATATAGAATTTAGAAAAAGCTAGATTTCGCACAATAGATATCTGATTGGTCGCTTCAAGATTTCAAACACTGAATGTATGGAAAATGCTGGGTATGACATTGAACTGACTCCATAATAGACACCATCAAAGAAAATGTGTTACAAATGAGCACAAATTATAGGATTAAAATGAAAACTAAAATGTTAATGTTATTTTATGCAGAGCATATTTTAAGGATGGTGAAAAACTAAGCTAAAGGAACTAAATAATCTAAAGTGAACTAATATACACTAACTTAGATTTTCTTAGTAATGATTATTACCAATTTTTTCTAATTCCTATGTTGTTGTGAGAAAGATGTGGGATTTTCTTTACTTCTGCTTTCCATAATTTTTTTAAAGTTACATAGTGTATTACTCTATATGATGAATTTCTTCAACCTTTACTTTCTTTTAATCAATCTCTTTTCTGTAGAGGCATGTTAAAGGACAGAAAATATAACCAATAAACCTGTCTTTCCTTACATTACTAGCAGGCACTTATTTAGTTTACAGTGTATTTTAAGCAGATTTTTAGAAGTTGTACTCAATTGTTACATGGGTTGTCTGACTTAGCATAACTTGAGGACATTTCTTCATAATTTATTGGGGCAGTCATTTGCTGCTATTTATTATTTTTAAATACAGAAAATGTTTAATGGGAAAATATCTATATAGATAATTTGAAAAAGAAGATACATAGTTGAAAACATGTTACTAGGAAATCAGAAACTCTAAAAATGATATGCTACTGCACATGTAGTGGGACAACTAAAATAGGAAAACTGAGAATATACATTACTACAGTGTATGTGGAGCATCATCAAATGATGTTGACAGAATAAAAATTGAGACAGACACTTTAAAAAGCAGTGTGACAACTTTTTATAAGGCAAAATATAAGCTTGCTGCATGATCCATCATTTCCACTCATACTTGTTCAAATGTTCTGAAATCCTACAACAAATAAAAAATCTGCCCAGGAGTATTTATAGTTAATTTTGTCATGATCACTCAAAATTGGAAGCTGTCAAGTTATCGGTCAATAACTATATACAATAGGAAAATGTGATAAAAGCATGCAATGGAATATTAATTAGTATATTAAGGTGATGAACTGTGAAGCCAAGAGAATAGAAGGATGAGCCAGAAGTCCTGCATTTAAGTAAAAGGAACTATGCGAAAGAAGTAGCACGCTATTTGATTCCATTCATGTGACATTCCAAAAAAGACAACATTGTGGAGGTCACATAAACAAAAACAAAACATAAAAACCTGATTTCCAGAAGTTTGGGAAAAGAAGGAAGGATCGCTAGATGAAGTCCATGGGGTTTTTAGTGCAAACTATTTTCTATGCTGATACAGTCCTGGATACAACAACATTAAGTACTTGTCAAAAACTCGTAGAATTTTACAGCACAAAGGATGAATTCCAATGCCTTCATACTTGAAAAAAAATATTTCATGTGAAGTAGTGAGTTACAGGGAGAGATGGTGATAGAGATTTTCCACCTACTAATTCACACTGCAAATGGCCACAATTTCCAGCAGTAGGCCAGGCTACTGCCAGGAACCAGGAACCTCTTCTAAATCTTCCAAAGCCCATTTCAAAGATTGAAACATTATAAAACCAGGCGTTCTTTTAACTTTGTTCGTATTCTTACATCAACATCCAGGGTCAAAAACTGTATTAATAGCACAGTTGGTGTGCTATTAATCACACTTGGTGTGATGAGATGGAAATAGCAATGTACCTCCATGATTCTACCTCCCAAGCACTTTATTCAAAGCAGAATATAAACACCTGATGGAATTCAATAAAGAGAGTAATAAACATGACCAATCCTTTTACAAAGGATTAAGATCATTAAAATCAAGAAAAATCAGAGAAACTCATATTCAAGGAAAGTTGATGGCTGCAAATTAAAATACGATGTGTAATCCTGGCGAGAATTCCAGAACAGAAAAGGGGTATGGGTAGAATAACACCTGAATATTATCACTAGTGTAATGATAATGGGTTAAAATTAGCTCGTAATATTAATAGGCATATCATATAATATGAGATCTTAAAAAATATGTTTATCTACATTGGAAAGGTAGATATACAGTGAGAAGGAGAGACAGACAGAAAGATCTTCCATCCATTGGTTCACTCTCAAAGTGGCCACAACAGCCAGAGTGGAAGACATCGGAAGACAGGAGCCAATGGCTTCTTCAGGGTTTCTCATGTGGGTGCAGGGTCCCAAGGCATTGGGCCATCCTCTACTGTTCTCAGACAACAAGCAGGGAACTGAATGGGCAGTAGAGCAGCTAGGATATAAACTAGCACCCATAAGTGATCCCAGTGCATGCAACGTGAGAATTTATCCAGTAGGCTATCACGCTGGATCCAATATAAAATGTTCATAATAACAAGTGGCAGATGTAGGTTAATAGGGGTAAATGAAGTTTCTTCAGTTTTTATATGCCATATAAAACTGCTATATGAAAGTATGTTATTAAAAATTGAAAGTAGTGAGTAATATTTTAAAACACCATGACTCAATTATAGAAATATTTGAGAAGGTACTTGAGATTCTTAAATAATGACTTTTGACCAGATGTTTCAATCTAGAGACAATAAAAAGTTGTTCTCTTTTTAACATGTTGTATTTGAAGAAAATCTAAGGGATAGGTTTTTGAAAGCAGGTAAGACTTAACATTTAAATTACTAACTAGAGAAGTTGTGGAATCTCCTCTTCTTCAGCTTTGTAAAGATAGAATTATCTTAGCTATAGCTGAATCAGGAAACAGACTAAAAGATATTACACATTTCTGAATTTGCCTCTTGTGATAAATTTTATTTTACAGTAGCAAGCTGTCACTCTGAAAAAAATAATTGATCACTGAAAATGATAAATGGTATGAACAAATGACGTAGGTGAAATAGAGACTTATACTGCAGTTGAAATTATCAACATGATGAAAAGCCTGTATATTTTTACTGGACAGGTATTTATATAATTTCAGATAGTCAAAGATAAATTCATGCAGTAACTGATTTATTCTACTAATATTAAGTGGCTATAACTAGTATAATTTTTTATGAGAGCTGAAACATGTTTAATAAATTTCTTACATGTTAGAAAATCTATGAGAATTTGAAAGGAGGGTATGTGATACTTATTAAGAAAATATAGTATATGCAGGTTATAATTTATTCAAAGTATTTTTTCTGGTCAATTAAAACATGAAAACTACAGACAAAATTATATTGTGAGAGATTTATTTACAAATTGGCACTGTCATTTTCAACTGGTTCTCTAAAATGAAAACAATCCTTTTTTTCTGATGTGTTATCATTTTTCTTTTGTTTGTTCCATTTTTGAAGATAATTATCTTAATCAATCCTGTCAAAGAGTAATCCTGTGACTTTTTAAAAAAATGACTAAGACAAAATCAGACAATTGAGGCTATTAGGAATGGAAATTCTGAACTTTGCAGCCACATCATTCACTCACATATGTTTATCAAAAAGTTTTCTGAAATAGTTACTTTCCATGCTTTCACAGACATCAATCAATAGCAAATTGAAAGTTCTTTGTGCTCTAATTAAAATCATATCACCTATAAATACTCTTTATTGTTCTTATAGAGTTGTTTTAAATGAATTAGGGCTTTGTTTTTCAGCAACTTTGTTTATGGGTAACCAGCACACTTTTTGTATATTAAAATAATAAAAAGTGCATAATAATTATGTTATCTCCAAACCAATTCAGTCTTTTTTACTCTCTCAGCCTATGTTGACAAAGTTAAATTAGCTGTCTACTTAATACCTAATATTACTGGAAAAAAAACTTATCCCCAACAGCTCAAGACAAACATACATATGAGTAGCAGTTGTGCCACACACAATTAACAACCATATTGATATATGTGCCCTAATGAATCCACTCATTTTTAAAGAACTTGTCAATTAGTTTCTTATTGTGTACAGTAATATGTTCTGGAGTATCAGTAGATACATAAATCTGAAGATAACATTCTTTTAAAATTATTTATGGATTTGTTTATCTTGAAAGTCAGAGTTATAAAATTTTATATTAAATGTCATTCAAAATGTTCAATGAACATGTTAACATAGCTATTGGGTACAAGACAGTTATAATATGCATAACAAATAAGAATTAAAATCAAGTCAAGCTGTAATAATCAAATTAAGGTATTTAGTATAGGCTTTTCAAGCAGCATTCCTTAGTGATAGGATTATTCAATTCTTACATTTTGGTTATTTTGAAATACATAATACCTTGTAAACTAGAATTTCCAAGATATCAAAAAACCCTGTATATTATTCTTTGTTTAATAATGTAGCTTTGTTAAAATTAGCTGCCATCTGAACTGCCTCCTTCCCCTAACTCATGTTAGAAAATGCATGGCAATTTATGAAGCAAGTTAGGCACAAAAATTCGGATCTGTAAAGGTATATGCATATGTGTGTATATACACAACACGTATACATATATATGTTTGTATACACAGGTATACCCTTTGTAACTCAGTAAAACTATTTTAAATAATACTCCAGTGAAATAGTCTGCTGACACATAAAACCAAACATAAATATTCATAGCAACAACAGATCAAAAATGAAAACCATTTCAATTCTGGTTTAATTTCAAAAATTAAACCAACTGTAGCATTTTTATATCATGTAATACTCAGAAATATATAGCAAGGAATAGCAATGAATTACTGATTCACAAAAGGAGAATACGCCTCAAAAGCCTTATGCTGAAAGGAAGGGAAAAAAGCAAACAAATACACATATTGTATAAGAATAAGTTGAATATCATATAAGTGATTTCATTTGCATTACATTTTTCAAATCACAAAAATTTAGAAAATGAAAACAAACTGATATTAAAGGGTTTGAAGGGGTAATGGTAATAATGAAACACAGTATGAGGGCATTCTCTGTAATTAACTAGTTCTCTAACTTACTTTAATAATTATAAAAAATTTACACATTCATTAAAAGACATACAACTATTACAAAAAGCAATGGTTTGGATGCCATTTGAAGGTGTCCCCAGAAGGTTCATGTTCTGCATGCATGGTTCCCAGTGTGGCGGGGGTGAAATGGTGGAGTCTTTATGAGACAGAGCTGAATGAAAGTGATTAGGCCAGTGGGGGCCTTGTCTCCAGAAGTAAATACGGTATTCTGACCTATTAATGATGTGAATTCCTAACTTGCCTGGTTGCCCCTTCATAAATGTATCCTTTTTTTCCCCCTTCCTAGTCTCTTTCTGCTATGATTCAACTATGAGTTAACAAATGGGGAAGACTGATTGTTGATATTAAAACAAGTGAGCTAAATAAGTCTCTTTTACTTATAAGTTTTTACAGAAACAAAACATGAAAATCTGTACTTTGTACATGTGCCAAACCCTTGTCTTGATTTTGTATAAAACTTATGAGAAGAGTTGGTAAAGTGTATATGGATCTTTTTAAAAATCCCTTAGAAATATTTGGTGAATCTCGGGCCTGGCGCGGTGGCGCAAGTGGTTAAAGGTCCTCGCCTTGCACGCCCGGGATCCCATATGGGCGCAGGTTCTAGTCCTGGCAGCCCCGCTTCCCTTCCAGCTCCCTGCCTGTGGCCTGGGAAAGCAGTCGAGGACGGCCCAAGGCTTTGGGAACCTGCACCCGCGTGGGAGACCCGGAAGAGGCTCCTGGCTTTGGATCGGCATAGTATCGGCCCGTTGCGCTCACTTGGGGAGTGAATCATCGGATGGAAGATCTTCCTCTCTGTCTCTCCTCTCTGTATATCCGCCTTTCCAATGAAAAAATAATAAAAATAAATCTTTAAAAAAAAAAGAAATATTTGGTGAATCTCTAATGATTTCAAAGTGAAAAACTAAACTATGCAGACACACGTACACAAGTTAAAAGTTTGTTGAAAACACAAAAGATGCAGAATAGCTGTAGAAATCCTGTGTGAGAAAAAATAATCAATTTGGAGGCATAGCATGCTACTATGTGATAGTAATTAAAACAACATGATACTGGCACAAAAAATCAAAACACACATCCACAGAAGAAAAAAATGGAGTACAGAAATTAATTTCCATGTGCACAGTCAATTGATTTTTCAGAGATTCCAAGAATAGGCATTGAAGAAAATGTAGTCTTTATGACAAATGGTGCTTACACAGCTAGAAATACATATTCAGAAGAATGAATGCAAACTCCTACATTTCACCATTTAATTATCTCAAGAAAGACCACTCCTAACCATAGGACTTGAAATTATTAATGTGCTAAAATAAAGAATAGGGGGAACACGTCAAGACATTCATATGTGTAGAGATTTCTTGCATATGACCATAAAAGAACAGGCAACAAAGGGAAAACTGGACAAATGTGATTATAACAAACAACAATTCTATGCAGGAAAGAAAACGATCAATAAAAACAATAGGAAAACAATCAAAGAGCAGACACGTGACAGGGTGGGAGAAAATACTGGCAAGCTACTTATCTGACATAAAGCTAATATCCAGAATATATGCATGTTCTTCCTGTTTGGTGAGAGCTAAATAATATAATAAAACTCACTCTGAATGCAGATTATTGTTTACTGGAGGTTAGAAAAGGTAGTTTGACTTAAAATTATGAAAAGCTGAATGTTACTCAGTAATTGAGGCACGTTATCAAAGCAATATGAATTTTCTTAAGACCTATTTAATTTTTGGAAAGGCAGATACACAGAGAAGAGGACAGACAGAGAGGAAGATCTTCTGTCTGCTGATTCACTCCCCCAGGTAGCTGCAATGGTCAAACCCATGGCCAATCTGAAGCCAGGAGTCTGGTGCCTGCTCTGGGTCTCCCATGCAGATGCAGGGTCCTAAATCTTTGGGCCGTCCTCAACTGCTTTCCCAGGCCACAAGCAGGGAGCTGAATGGGAAGTGGGGGCGCAGGGATTAGAACCAGTGACCAAATGGGATCCCAGCACACTCAAGGCTAAGATTTCAACAGCCAGGCTATCACGCAGGGTGCAGCAATATGAAATGTTAATAATGAAAACTGGGTTTAACAGTGTGACAAATAACTCATACTAATGTATTAGTTATAGTAACATTGTGATGGTCACTAAATGGAGACTCTATGGACACTACAAGTTTTTTTTTTTTAATTTCACACTTTGCTGAAATGAAAAGCCAATGATTTAAAAAAAAAGCTTGCTAAAAACATGGTAATAGTTTGAGGCAAAATGAAATGATGATGGGTTTGATGTGAAGCTGTGTTAAGACATGTTACAGCTATTTTCATACTGATCTTGCTTGCATGCTAGAAATTTACATCTTAATGCAAGTTAGTGATAAATGAAGTTATCAATACATATGGTCTCAAGTGTAAGGCAATCAGACAAACTTTGATTCTCTGATGTTTTACAGATGCTATAATAAAAAAGAGGAGCATGTTGGGAAGAGTGTGTGTGTGTAAGCATATGTGTACTTAACACAAATGTCTCTACTCCCTTCCAGCTGCCAGTGGGATTAGTCTTTATGAAAGTGTTGGCCAGCTGGGGTCATGCACGGCACAAGTGCATAAGCATGATAAGCCGATACCAGAATATATATTTAAAATGAAGCCAGTTAATTAAATTTCTGTTGGGTACACATTAGCATACCTGGCAGAAAGTAATTTTTCTGCTCCAATTAAAGTAGCAACTTAAAACTTGCTGAGGACTAATATATCTCCTAAGTAATTATAGAATCAGCATCTTCATGTTGCATATTTTAATGAAAAGCTGCATTGCTAACTCAGAAACAAGCTTGATTGTGGTATGATCTTGGCAGTCACAGGCAAATGAAATTGTGAAATTGAATTTGAAATCCATGGCACAATACTGTTTATGGTAAATGGATGATTTATTTTATAAAATCTAAATTTTATACATGTTAATATTCCTCTAAAAGTATCACAAAGTTCAGAAAGCTAAAATTGCAACAGAAAAGAAACTACAGGAGAATATAAAATATTTTGACAAATAAAATATTAAAAGATGTTTAGTCTAAAAATTAGTCAAGGGCACCTATTTGTTAAATTGTCACCTTGTGTCCACATCCTGGTTGCTCCACCTCCCTTTCAGCTCCCTGTTTATGGCCTGGGAAGACATTGGAGAATGATTCAAAGCCTTGGGACTCTGCATCCACACAAGAGACCTGGAAGAAGCCCCTAGCTCCTGGTTTTGGATTGGCTCAGCTCTGGTTATTGCGGACACTTGGAGAGTGAACTAGTGGATGAATGACAGTTCTCTCAGAATTTCCTCCCATATATCTGCCTTTCCCATAAAAAATAATTTAAAATAAAAAGTCAAAATAGGCCCAATATCTGAGGTATCTATTCCTCTGAATGATTTTCTATCATTTTATATAAATACAACAAAATAAGTATATTACAAATGCTAGACTAGTTTTACTTGTTTCTCTCATACTATGTATATGTGTGTGTGTATAAATTTTTTAAAGATTTGTTTACTTTTATTGGAAAGTCAGATATGCAGAGGAGAGACAGGGAGGAAGATCTTCCATCTGCTGATTCACTCCTCAAGCAGCCGCAACAGCCAAAGCTGAGCCATCCTCAACTGCTTTCCTAGGTGACAAGCTGGGAGCTGGATGGTAAGTGAGACTGCCAGAATACAAACTGGCGCCCAAATGGGATCCTGGCATATGCAAGGCGAGGACTTTAGCCACTGGGCTACCACACTAGGCCCCATCATGTTATATAAAAGGTGAAGCAATGCAATTAACAGTCAATGTACTTAAAAAATTCGATTGATCAACTTAATTGTTAATGGATATTAGGCAATTTGATTTCTAGTATTTGAAAATTCACCAAATTCTCTTTAGTTATCTATCCATACATGAAGGAACACTCATGTGGGTTTTGACTTTTTGCTTTACATACTTATGATACTTAAGAAAACCTACAGTTTACTTCATAAATGTAAGAGCAGCAAATTGAGCCCAGCACAATGGTTCATCTGGAAAATTCTCCCATTGAAAGCACAGGAATTCCACACGGCAAAGGTTTGTGTCCTGGTTGCTCCATTTCCCACCCAGCTCAATGTTTGTGGCCTGAAAAAGCAACAGAGAAACACCTACAGCCTTGTGTCACTGCCCCTGCATAGGAGACGTGGAAGAAGCTTCTGGCTTCTGGTTTTAGATAGGCCCAGCTCTGGCCATTGTGGACACTTGGGGAGCGAATCAATGGATGGAAGGTCTTTTTTATTCCCCTTCTATCTGTAAAATAATCTGTCTTTTTCCATTATAATAAATAAGTCTTAAATCTAGCAACAAGTTAACAATATATCAGATTATATAGCTTTAATGCAATTTGGCTCTGAACTCATGCGAATGATTAGGTATAGGGCTATAAAATTGTAGGATCTTTACAAAGTTATTAGATCAGATAAGACCATTAGTTTGAAAGTTGCCATGATGAATCTGTGACTCCATAAGCAAGGAGTAGAAGCCAGATAAGTAGATATATGTAATCTGTCTCATGCCATGTGATACTCTGTGCTATCCTAAGATTTTACCAAAAAATACCAGCATCAGAGACTAAACCAATACTAGTTCTTGACCAATTCCAGACTGTGAACCAAAATAAACCTATTTTCTCTCTTTATAAGGATTCCTATCCTATAGCAAATATTTTGTTATGGTGATGGAAAGTTGACTAGTACAGTGAATTTGCCAGCAAGCTGGTTGCCATAATTTAGTTCTATTGTTCACTATAGCTATATTCATATATATTATATTTGACATACATACATATATATATATATATACACACACATCTATTGGTGTATATGTGAGTATTTACACACAAAATACGCATAACAACTCTTAATGAGTTACGAAATTATGCCTGCGTTTCTTCCTGATGACTTTTTAATTCTCTTTTCCTTCCTCATGTCATTCTAAGCAATTACCTTGACAACATTGCCAAATTCAGAGAATATCCAGGACTGAAATGCCAAAAGGAAGAACAGCCAACAATTGAGAGAGGTCAGAGTTCACAAAACATCAGATAATGATGTGGAAGAAAATGTATATTTGAAGTAAATTAAAGGACAGAGCTTCTATTACCAAAACGAATTTAACACCTTCTACCATATCCAGTTAAACTTGATGTATTCTGTTTGATATCCTGTACATTGCACACACAAGAGGTAGGCAGCATGACATAATGAAGAGACAGAAACTTACAATTTTTACCTTCTGCTTATTACAAGCTTACTTTGTTATATTACTCAACATCTGATTTACAAGAAATTTATGAGTAACCAAACAAGTACAGGGGACAGGATTTTCCTAATAGGATTTTGACAACTCAAATGTGTCATGGCCCATTTATAAAGTACTCTACTTTACAACTACTTGATAACTGAAAAAACAATAAACGAAATATGGCAATTAAACATGTCATGATATTTTGAATATATTTCTGGATCCTGAATGTTAATATTAAATTAACACAATCTGTTTGAAGGAAGATAAATAGGCATTGCAGCAATGGATGCAAAATTAACCTTTTGTTATAATAGAATAAATTCCCAAATATTAGATAATTAGCATTAGTCATACATCTAAGTGGCATAGAAAGAAATTTCATTTTCTGATTCACTGCCTAAAAGGCCACAAGAGCTGATTCACAGCTGGGTAGGACCCAGCATTCAAGAACAGGAGTAATAGCCAATGTCCTTCCATTTCTAGCAAGGTTCCAAATGCTTGGGCCATCTTGACCACTTTCTTAGGAATATAGGTTGTATGTTGCTTTGGAAACCAAGCAGCTGAAACATGAACTGCTGGGATCCGTGAAGTGGGTGTGGAAGACACGAAGGCGCCACCTTCCTTTGTATGGACACCAGACAACCCAGTAGAAGAATTCTGTAATCTATTCAGGCATTGTTTGGTGCTGGGAGTTGGTTTTTTATTATCAATGTGAGCTTGGAAGTTGATGCTGCTGCTAACTCTTGCCAAAGGGCCTTTTACAATCCGTGCTGTCTCTGTCTCTGCTGCCCCCATCTGAAAATCCTTGATCTTTAGGTGATGCATTTCCTCCCTTAACTTATTAAAGATTAAGTTGTAGAATGAGGATTGTACTAAGAATGTGTTACTGATTGATATGCATCATCTATGTCTATTGAGAACTTCTATTGAGGGCTTTAAGGTGAAACAAAGTGCAGAATTATCCTTGGAAACACCGATTTGACCATGGCATAAAACGTCTGTGCCAGGGCTTGTGAATGCTTCTGTATAAATAAAGAGGACAGCTTTCTTGCATTATCCATTATGATCCTGAAATTGTAGTGGTCCATTTCTTTCCTCTTTAGGCCTACTCCATGCACACCTTCTTGAGTTCTGAACTTGGCTGGAGCTGGATTCTGGCACTGAACCACACTATTAAATGCCAGCCTCACCTTTGGTGGCTAGAAATATGCCACACCACAAGGGCCACAGATATTCTCTTCATGATTTATTATTATCATTATTATTTGAAAGAGCTATAGAAATAAAGGAATATATCTCCATAAATTGGCAGCCATAGCCAGCATTAGACCTGGCCAAGGCTTGGATCCTAGAACTCCATCTGAATCTCCTATGGGTGCAGGGGATTAAGCATGTGGATCATATTCTGCTGCTTTCCTATGCACTTGGATCTGGTCTGGAAATGGAGAAACTAAGACTTGAACTGGCATCCATATGGGCTGCTGCTATCAAAAGTAATGGTTTAACCCACTTTGCTGAAATTACAGCCCTCCTGCCCCTACCCCCATTTTATAAGAAATTTGAGTCTTAAGATATATAAGTACTCACTATCGTATATATGTGCTTAGTTATTTTTATTTGAATTTCAGATCTAGAGTGACAAGGAGAAACAAAGATCCTCTGCCAGCTGGGTCACTCCCCAAGCAGCCACAAGTGCTAGAGTGAAACTGATTCAAATCCTAGAGCCAGGAGCCCCATCCACTTCCTCAACATGGGCGCAGGGTCCCATGGCCCTGGGCTGTCCTCAACCGCTTTCCCAGGCCACAAGCAGTGAGCTGAGAGGGAAGTGGAGCAGCTGGGATATGTACTGCTGCCTGCATTGGATCCTGGTACATGTAAGGTGAGGACTCTAGCCACCTAGGCTACCATGCTGGACACAGTACTCACTGCCTTACTATTAACTTAAATTAAGTATCAACGGATGCAATTTGTAAGACATAAATTAACTGATATGGTTTCAGAACCTCAGTAAATATCAGAGTAGTATGGTAGTCATACACAAGCATATCCTTTTCTTCTTATTTTCTGTGTGTTTGTGTGTCTGTCAACATATGTGTACCATTTATGTTTTTCCATAGTAGAATCCACCTATTAAAAAAGTATAGTTTTAGGACACCTGGTTGCCTTAGAAAGTAATTGTATAATGAGTATAAGTCCATTGGCTCAATGCAAAAATAAATTTGTACATCCCACTGGAGTTTTTTTTTTGGAGGGGGTCTTTAATATGCTATTATGTAAAGTACTAATTATGTAAATTCTGTTACAGAACATAAATAGACAAGTAGACGTTTGACAATATAACTAATGCAGTTAGTGATAAATAATCAAATCTTACGAAAAAAGAATAGAAATAATTCTCTCATCCTACTGAATGGTAATGTATCCGAAAACTGTGCTGTGATCTGCTTTTATGCAGCCCTTCTAGAATTCCATATCTAAATAATCTCACATCTTAGCTTCCATCACATCAGTCAAAAATAAAGTTCTACAAGTTCTATGGGAAATATGAAAAAGTACAATATTGTATGCATTCCATTTCCAAAATGCCATTTTGCCCCACAAATAATTGTTTTTAGATTGAACTTTCATGACTTGGAACAAATAAATAATGCTATTCATAGTGGTTTGGTTTTAGGCCAGTCTTCAAATCCACTTAACCCAAAATGGAATTTAAATCATGATTCTAATCTCCATATGTAACTACATTGTTATGGGAAAATGAACCAATATGTTCTTCTCACTGAATCACTGATGTCAAACTGTTTACTATTTTACTTCTTTAGATTTTCGTTTGTGGAATTGTGGTTATAAACTCTATTCATTGTGGTAGACTAAATACATTTTTTGTGAAGTATTTATACTAAACATATGCGCCCTCACCCATGAGTAGAGTGTACTTCTGGCTATACGACTTGCTTAGGTCATTGGAAGACCTTCATGTGTACTTGATTTCCTACACTTTTAACATTGTCATGGGAGATCATTGTGAGAAGCCTCTGTCCTAACTACAATGTCAGAACAAAACACATGCAGGAGATTTCATAGGCATCCTTT
Source organism: Ochotona curzoniae (assembly GCF_017591425.1). Classification (NCBI taxonomy): domain Eukaryota; kingdom Metazoa; phylum Chordata; class Mammalia; order Lagomorpha; family Ochotonidae; genus Ochotona; species Ochotona curzoniae. The sequence goes on along the minus strand of NW_024464920.1, from coordinate 18,238,069 downwards.
AGATTTGATAGCAAGGAATATTACATTATTATGATTTGTTACTTGCATTTTGAGACTGTTATTTATGAAAGATTACTAAAACCCAAGCAGATACAAGGGCAGAGTTTGTCTCAGAGACTCAAAGATTGAGAAAACAATAGATGATCTATGTGAAAGTTGAGCTAAAGGTATAAAAAAATGTTGTAGGCAAAATGTGTAAAGATCTATGTTCTGTGGTTTAAAATGATTTCTGTTAAAAAATGAAAATAATATGGGGAAAAATACCAATGCCCCCTCTATAGTAGTATCTAATGCACACATACAAGAAAAATAATGGTAGAAAATGAATATGATCACTTCAAAATATTCACTAATGATTAAAATCAGTGAAAGAAATAACAGTAGGAATATAGTATTGATAACATAAATAGAAGGTCTCAAAAAGTCAAAATTATTAAAGATATACCTGGGAGTCAAAAGAAGGAAAAATGACATGAGGTTTAGTCAGGACTCAAGGGAAAGTACAATTTTGAAGACAATGCAAAAATTATGTAGCAAGTGCCATAATTCAAAGGCAATTCAAAGAGCTCAAGGAACAATGAAATCAAAACTGTGAACCTATTTTTATGCTAACTAAAATTTGAAATTTGTGTGCATTTTATAGAATACACACTTTACTACTTATGAAAAACTATTTTATGTGGAAAAGGTTTTGTAACAAACTAAATTCATATTTTTAGTCCATTTTCAACCAACTTTTTGAAGCACCCACACAAAATTAGGGAAACAAAGAAAATTTAACAAGCCAAATATTGCAATACCTAGAACCTGATGAATAAAGCTTAAAACAGACTAATTTTTACTAGAGATGAATATCTTTGATTAGCAATGGTAGGGTATATGCAGTAAAGGTACAATGAGAGACATTATTCAATGGGTATCCTTTATGATATATAAAAAAATGACTGGATAAACAGGGTGTCTAAAGCTTGGGCTGTGTATGTCTGTCATTTTGTTTCTCTCCAAATGAATTAGTTCCACAACCAAACTTTCAGTAAGAAAAACTTGGCATTTATTTTCCACATGCAACTCAACCATGTCCTTGGTTACAAGGCAGCCAGCAATAAGTAAAAACATTCAGAGAATTTAAAGGTCAACTAATCAAATTCATTTTTAAAGTCTGATGTGAATGAATGTTTACTCAGATGTTCCAAAACAGACTGCCCAAGCTATACAAACCAGAGCATTCCTCAGAGATTTGTGGGAAGAGGCAATGGCTTGCACTTTTATTCATTCTGATATGATGCATCATAAATATAATCAGGTAACTCATAAAATATTTGCTTTTGCTTGAAAACAACATATAAAAATTTCAACTAGATAATTTTTTCAAGAAAAACCGTACTAAAAAACAAATTCTATTTCAATATTACCTTTAAAAAACAAAAACTAAAATCTGCTTTAAAATTCAATATTTCTTTAAAAAAATTCAAATTTCAGTCATTTTCTTGCTCTTCCCCTAAATTGTTATTTCTATAGTTAGATTGAGGTTTGAAATGTCAAGAGTGAAAACGTCCTCAATTTTCCAAAACATTCCAAAATTGCAAGACGTTATAACTTTTGTACTATAAAATAGGTCTTGAATGATTTTTAGTAAATGATTATGCTTTAATCTTTGTAAAATGTAGTAAATTTTGGAAAAAACTTACATTTTTATCAACCTAAACATAGAAATAAGCTATTTTTTCAGTAATTATCATGACATAAAGGATAGAGATAAATGCTGATGATTTCCAATTATGAACTTAGACTTAATATTTTTGACTTTCATAAAGAATTTTCCAGTTGCATATAAAAAGGTCAACATTTTTAACATTTATAATTCATGAAATGAGCTTTTTGTCAAACTACACTTTTGTTGGCATTTCCTGTTAAATACATTATTTTCAAAAAAGCTTTATTAACATAAAATATGCAGTACCCATAAAATTTACAAATTGAAGACTTTTGACATATTTTAATGCATAGATTTTTATCTTGATTTGAACATTATATAATTATGCAAAAATAAAAACAGCACATGGTTGCCCATAAAATATATTTTGTGTATCATTTATATTTTAAGGACTAGAGTTCAAGAAGAAATAAACCATAAAACCTAAAAAGAAATAGAATTGCTCCATGGCACAACATGTCTGCATTACAATGTAATGGCTAAAGAAAGAAGCCATCCATTCCAAAGTACTACATATTGGAAGATTCAATGAAACTGACATTCTGGAAAAGGGGAAGCTCTGAAATAACCAATTGGCTGGCAGACACTGGAGAAGTAAGAAGACCCTAACTAACAAGGAGTATTTTCAATGGTGATGATTATATGACTGCACACATTTGCCAAAATCACAGAATAAAGCATCAAAAAGGAATTATTTCATCATGTATGTTTTTAAAAAAATCATCTCTTACATTTTCTTTCAGTAAATTCATAATTTTGGATCTTAACATTTAGACCTTTAATCCATCATGAGATTATTTTTGTATTTGAGAAGAGGTTGCATCATTTGTTTCACAGGTTATCCTTCTCCATTTTATAGTCTCAGAACTTTTGTCAAAACTCAGTTGGCTGTATCAATATAGATTTATTTCTTAGCTTTCTATTCTGTTCCATTTAAATGTCAGTGCTGTGCTATTTTATAATAGATCTGAACAGCTTTATAATATGCTTTGAAATCAGTTATTTTTATTGCCATATTTTTACTTCCCTTTTTAAGGACTGACTGGACTATTATGAATCTTCTATGATTCTAGATAAATTTAGGATTTAAAAAAATTGTATAAAGAATGCCAATGCTATTTTGATGGGGATTGCATTGCATCTGTAGGTGCTTTAGCCAGAATAGAAATTTTAGTAATATGGATTCTTCCCACCCATGAGTTAGGGATATCATTTAATTTTTTGTGTCCTTGGTGATTTCTTTCATCACTATTTTCATTACAGAGATTTTTCACTTTGCTGGGTAATTTTATTTCTAAATATTTGATGTTTTGTGGTTATTAAGATTAGAGAGATTTCTCTAGAAGTCATTAGAAGCATACAAGAAAGTGTTTAAGTTTGTATGTTGATCTAGTAGTCTTCATCTTTACTGAATTGGTGTATCAATTCTAGCGGGTATTACTATTTTTTGAGTGCTTAGCTTTTTCTATGTACAACGTCATATCATCTGCAAACCTGGATATTTTGAGTTCTGTTGAAATTCTGATGCCCTTTATTTCTGTTCCTTAATTCCTCTTGCTGAAACCCCCAGCAGCATACTAAATAAGGGTAGTGAAGTGAACATCCTTATCTTATTTCACATCTGAAAGGAAATGCTTCATTTGGCATGATATTGTCTGTTGCTTTGTGGCACATAGCCTTTTTTTTTTGAAGATTTATTTATTTTTATTGCAAAGTCGGATATACAGAGAGGAGGGAGACAGATGTTCTTTTATATCTAATTTGCAGAATTTTTAATCATGAAAGGCCTTAGATTTTATCAAATAATTTTTTTGGCATCCATTGAGATGACCATATGGGTTTTATTCTTCATGCTGTTGATACGGTTTTTGATATATAGCCATTTGCAAATGTTGTGCCCCTTGCATTTCTCGAAAAGTATCACTTGATCATGATTTTTATCTGTTTGTTGTGGTTTTACATTCAGGTTGCTTGTGTCTTGCTGAGAATGTTCATATCTCTGCGCACTAAGTATATAAGCCTGTAGTTTTTGTATATCTGTTTGGTTTTGGTATCAAAGTAAAGCTGGGCTTATAAAAAAGTTTGGGAGAATTTCATCCTGCTCAATATTTTGGAATAGTCTGAAGAGTTTTGGAATTACTTCTTTGAATGGTTTGTAGAATTTATCAGTAAAACCATCAGATCCTATACTTCTCCCAGTTGGGAGACTTTTGATTGCCGTTTCAGTCTCATTGTTTGTCATGGGTCTGTTTACATTGCCTATGTTTTCATGACTTAATCTTGATAAATTCGATAAATGCAGGAATTTATCCATTTCTTCAGGGTTTTCCACTTTATTAGCATAGTTCTTAATAGTTTCTTATGATACCTTGCATTTCAGCTTTATCAGCTGTAATATCTTATTTTTTATTTCTAATTTTATTATTTGGTTTTTATCTTTTTTCTGTGTTAATCCAGTTACAGATATATCTATTTTGTTTATTTTCTCAAAAATTTTGTTAGGTTATCTTCTAGTGGATTTGTTTGTGTAGTTCATCTACTTCTACTCCTGTCCACACTATTTCTGGCTTCCTGCTAGGTTGTGGTTTGGATTGCTTTTGCTTTTCTAAGTCTTCAAGATTCATCATTATATTTTTAATTTGAGAATTTTATTTTTTTTAATTAATGTAAGCATCTAATACTATAAACCTATTCTTATTGTTGCTTTTGCTGCATTCCAAAAATTTTTACACGTTGTGTTTTTATTGCATTTGTTTTAGGAAAGATTTTTATTTCCCTTTTATTCTCTTTAATAACCCATGGATTATTCAATAATTAAAAAATGCATTATTATTATTGGATTAATCAATAATTTGAGTATCAGATTGTCCTTTCTTTTCTATTAAAACATTTGCTTTTAACTTTCAGCTCAAACTTTCAAAATATATATTTCCTCCTATTCCTAATGTGAGGAAACTGATGTCCACTAAAACTAAGTAACTTTCAAAGAATCCTATTTTATAAATAATGCTTCTCAGGAAAAGCCTAGGCTTTTCAGCTTACAAAACCATTTTTCTTTTACTGTATTTTGCTTACTATTTTTATTAATAGCTACTGATTCTAAGTACTTGCCATTAGACTATAAAAATTATTGTCACAAGTATTTGATTCTAATTGCATGTTATGTTTTTAAGCAAATTTGTCCTCTTTTATTTAATAAAATGAATTATATTAATACTATTAACAAATTTCATCTAACTTTCTTGTAGGTTTTATATGCAGTATTTTAGATTTTATAAACCACTGATTATGACCTCCAAAACTTTTCTTTCTTATTAAAATAAAATACTAACACTTTACCTTGCATAATGAAAATTTTATAACATCTTGCTAATAAATAGTAGAATACAATGATTCATGTATACATCTGGAATTTCAAATAGTTTATGGATAATTAATTAAAATAAATTTGGCGCTGAAAAACTTGATATCCATGACTTTTTTTTTTCATAATAAACAATTTGTGATTCAGTGAATTGAATGTGGTGGCTAATATATTGCTTTTTAACAAACGTGCAGTCTATACTGGTGTGTTTATGTATGGTCCTTACATAACGGTTCTTACATAAGAACCATTGTAAAACAGAGGACCTGTGAGATGATGTGGGCCCTGGAGTCGGCATTAAGGTAGGTGGAGAGGTAGCCAGCAATGGACAACTAAGGAGGCAACAGGAGCTATGGAATCCCAATTCCTAGGACAGCTTTTAACTCACAGTGTTTATTTTTTAAATGATTTAAAGTCATTAATGTACATACAAAATTTCCCCTCCGAAGAACATGAGAATTACAGTACATTTCACTAGAAATGTTTAGAAAACACTTGCTGACTAATGCTGGATTTAATCAATTTGCAATGCCATTTCAGATAACTGTATAATGATTAATGTCTGTCTTCATGTGTGTAATGCTCTGAAGAAATCTACAAAATTTAATCTAATCTGATGTTTGAGCAATTCTGTTTTAAAGAAAACATTCCTTTGCATAGCAGCTACTTTTCTGAGTTTACCTCCTATTCTGGAGAGGTAAAATGCAAAGTGAAATTGGATTAAAAGTACTATTTTGAAAGTTAACAAGATTTTGAAAGTTAATATTTCAAAGTAATATTTTGAAAGTTAACAAGATTTTCACTTGTTTCTTGTTTGATGCCTTTAATGAAAGAAATTGCACAAAAATCAAATATTATTCTAGGCAAAAATATCATTAGAGTTTTATTTTCCAATATTTGCCAAAACCAACTTGGCACTGAATGTGATTCTACAGAACATTTGAAAACTTGTTTTCTGTCAAACTCATGTCAATATACAGATGGGTTCCATTTTCACCAATTAAAGTGACACTTAAGACTAAAATTTGGGGATGAAATAACTAGCAATGTGTGAAATGCCTTAAAAACATATGCAGTAATATAAAACTGTAATGAAATGTAATAACACTAGCTAAACTATAAAACTATGCTGAAAAACTGGCAGATTTGGAGGTACGATTGGGATGATCATTGACAATTTCATGTACTCGTATTATACCACTAGCGAAAGGAATCTTAACTTGTATTTTGGAGGGAATATTTTCAAATCACACATTGTGTAATTTTTAGAACGAGGGGGTTGAGCTAGAAACAACTCCTAATGTTTATAAATAATCATGTTTCTCTTGGGGAAAATGTTGTATATTATTGTTAAAGCACTGGTAAAAACCCTAATGATAGATTTTGAAATACTACATCTTTGTGCGTGTGTGTGCACGCACATGCACACGTGTGCACACATAGATATGCTTGCAAAAGGAGCATATGTGGAAAGTGAGTCACCTAATGAGATCAGGAAAGATATTCTCTGAAAGTTGATTTCCTTAGCAGCCTGACACATGAAATGATTCACAGATTAGGGTATAAATTTATCTTCTATGCTTTAAAATTTACCTGAAATTAGTGATTTCAATCATATCTATGTAAAGAGCCTTGGTTATAAAGTTTATGAGAAATGAAAGCTGCCCTTTCTTTCTTCTTTGGATTTGTGTTATTGATGGTATATAAAATAAAAGCATATGCAGTTCAGTTAGTAAAGCTGCAGCAACAACAACAAAATATAAGTGTATGATATATTCATGAAGTTTATGAAAAATGTGTATTAAAACTATGCATTGATTTGCTTGTTTTTGTCCAATATCAACTCAAACTTGCTTGCTATAACATTTCTGAATAGAATCTATCTTGAGACACTAAGAATAATATATTAATTTTATTTATTTTTAATTTTTTTATATAACACATTAATTTTAAAATAGCTTCTTTCACAGCAACAGGAATTCTGCTAAAGTTAAGCAAGAACAAAACATCAAATTTATTGTGAATCTTGTGTAGAATGATGGCAGTCATTTGTGTAGAATGATGGCCAGTATTTTTTTTTACCAAAAAATATATAGAGAACACTTTTCCATAAGCAAAAGTAGGCATATCTATTTAATTAAAATGAATGATTTATTTCTTCAAAGGTATCTAAATGCTTACCATCATAGCTATTATGGAAATGGCAATTAAAACCAAAATATGATATGGAATCAACAAAATAGTAAATTGTTATAATATCAGTAACCAGTAAATACAAATAAACAAGTATTGGTGAGGGTGTGGAGAAATTGAAATTCTTATATTGCTGATATTAATATATAATCATGCAGCACTGTTGTTACCCAAAAGATTCAATAATGTTTTGGTATACAACCTCACAATACTCCACTTCCAGTCATATATTCTAAAGACTGAAAAGGCACTGAAACACTTATACAAGTTTGCTAATAGAAGCACTATTTGCAGTTGCCAAAAATCAAAACAAGCCTGAGGACAATCCAAATATTCATCAAGTAATGAAAGGATAAGCAACATGTGGTCTATACCTTCAAAAGAATATTATTCTGCTATTAAAAATAATAAAAATAATTTTATAGCATTTATTTCCTAAAAATATTACTATATATGTAAAAAGACAGATAATATGATTATGCATATATGTTTATACTCCTATCTATTTCCATTTACATATCCAGGAAATAACCAGAGTAGCAAAATCCGTGGAGAAAGAAATCAGTTTGGTGATATTCCGATGAAGAACAATGGGTGTGAAGGGAGTAAGAGGGAATGAGGAGAGATGAGGAGAGCTATTGAATAGGTACACTGTTTTCTTTGGGGATGATGAACATATTTTGCAACCTGAAAACAGATGGTGATTGTAGAATATTTGACCATACTGCCTTGATAATAGATATCATCGTACATAGATTTTGGGAATGCAAAATAGTACAGAATACATATAGATCATTTAGTAACAGCTAGCAGAATTATTTGTGTATATAATCTTTGACCGAACAATTGCACTTCCAAGACAAATTTTATAGATGTAGTGCTAAAAAATATCAGATGATGGATGCACAAGGCTATTGAATGCAAATCTACTTGTAACAACCAAATGCTTGAAGCAGAGTAGATCTCTCTCAACACAGAATTTTTTTAAATAAGCCAGAGTGCCTATCCAAAATGGAGAACTTTCATTTGCTAAACAGTATGAGGAAGACTGTTACAATATTACAGAGAAATTGTTATGATAGGTTGTATCATGTAACTGGTCAGCTGAATGTTAAAACAGGCTAATCTACAGCGTTATAACATAATTTAGTGGTTCCTTAAAGCTGAGACAAGGGAGACCAAGAATTGATGATAACAACAGGAGAAAAGAGCTAAGAGGGGAGGGCATCCTAGTTTGTTTGTATAGATAATAAAAATGCTTTATGACTTATCAGTGATAAATGCACAACTCTGAAAATACTGACTGCTTCATTGTGAACTTAAGTATTTAACTATATGGTCTATGAATTAAATCCCAGTAGAATTGTTATTAAGAAAAGGACAACAGGGGCAGAAAGTTTGGTTCATTCTGAGGCTACTTAGCATGCCAGCATTCGATATCACAGTGACTCAACTTGGGTCCTAACTGTGGTTTTATAGCCTCCTTCTACTAATTTGTACCTAAGATGTACTAAGCAATGAATCAAGTAGAGGGATCCCTGCGAACCACCTGGGAAATCTTGATTTAGGTCCATGGCGTTGGTCAAGATTACTCTTAGCTCTTACTGATCCTTAGTGTGAACCATCAGATGGAATGTCTCTATCTCTCTCTGCATTCTTTGTCTTTCTTCCTTTCAAATAAAAATGGATAAATAAATTCCTTAAAATAAAGAATAGTGATAGATTTGGTGTGTAAACCAGGAAATCTGACATCAGATTGAATACCTTAGTCACTGAGCTACAGTAAATTAAAAATCCAAAGGCAACAGTTCAGATTAATGGATGTTTTCAAAATACATTACTATTTGGAGACTTCCAAAATGTGGTCAAGGGGCAATGGAGAAAGTGTTTTCAAGTGTTGGAAGTTAATTCAAAATACATGGAAACCGTGTTTGAGATCTAAAGCAGAGAGTACTTTAAATAGCAAGCCAGAACCCGAAACACTGGAAAGTAAGTGCAATGGGCAAGAAGCTTATTTTGGGCCTCCTACCTGATGAAAAGTTATTTCAAATTGGCTCGGAGACAAAAAAAAAATCCGATGGAAAAATGGCAGCCAAATGTATAAGTATACTGACCTATTGTGTAATGTTGCCAAGATTTGTTATAGATGACTTACAAGAATAAGTCTAGGATAATTCCACAAGAGAATATTAAAGTAGACTTAAGGAAAGAATCTGGGTATGTTGGCCAACTTTTTTTTTTTAAACTCACATCTGATACCTTAGTCTTACCTGGAAATTGATGCAGATCGGTTTACATATGTAGTATTTACAATCCACAGAGGAGGAAAAATTAGAACTGAGATGAGGATTAGTCAAAGGTGACAGCAAAAGAACTGAGCAAGTCAAGTTCTTGTTTGCTGCATGCCAGGTGACAATATGAAAGACAGAAAATATCTGAATGCAAATTAGCCAGCTTAATTTTATCAGTGATTAAGATAATTTAAATCAGTGATTTAAAGGCAATTAAAGAGTCATATCATCACATTAAGATCTTTTAGTATTCAATATATTTGTCAAAATATCAGTGTTTTAAAAAGTTTTCATATAAAATATTCAGTGACAAATTCCAAAACATTCAATCTTTGATCATATTTTTGTGCATAAAGCATGCATCGATAAAATATGGGATATTGTATGCCAAACAACATTTCAACTACTCCAACAGACACCTTCCTGGAAATATTACTTATATTGTTATCTACCTCCAGACACAGCAGAAATCCTTGCTGTAGTAAAAACTCAATATTTATTGAAATCTCATTAAAATTGTAATTTCTATGAATGTGTATTTTCATCTGCAAAAAACAAAATCAATAGTGCATATCAAACAGAAAAGCCAAAATTTGTTTGGTGTAATTACTTGTTTTGAGTATTCAAATCAATGTAGCAAAGATAATGGAATAGATAAATTTTCTTTGACAATAATTAGATAAAACAGAATTGTTCATTTTTTGAAAAAGCTTAATTAATCTCTCAGGAATAGAAATATAGGCACAAATATATGAAGTCATTTGAGATATTTTCAAGATTTTGTTTTCATAAATACATAATTCACTTCATTTTACTTCATGTTATAGTGGGTAAGAGACCTTATATGGTAAATATCTAGAAATGTAGTGGGTTATAAACCAAACAATGATTAATATTTCCTATCCTAGGAATCAAATCATTTTTTTCAAATCTGTCCTTTTATTTGACAATTATTATGTTAATTGACAAAGTAATAAAATTACATTACTAAGTAAAAATTACTTCAAGATATGAAATGCAATTGGGATTTATTTGGTACGCATTCTTTAGTAAAATACTAAATAAAACTCTAAGGCTAGATAATCAGTACTTTATCACTGTGAGATGATTTGCATTCATTGTAGACAATGATGTTATTAGTTGCATATGCATACTGTCTTCCCACAGATTATTTAATAGTATAGCCCCTCAGCATCAGTCGCAACTCCAATATTCTAGTATTTAAGTGCATAGTGACATTGTAGTAAAAGACAATGGTAGCAAGTCCAGGATTCTAGTGTCAACATTTTTGGGTTTTAAGAATAAAACTCAATAATGGATATAATATTGCTAGAATAGTGTCTGATGTTTTGTGAGATATTAACATACCCTTATTTTCTATTCTTCCCTGTGAGAATTACCTTGGCTACATTTTTAATATATGAGCATTAGAGCCATTACTAGATTCAGGGACCACCAACCAAGTCTTTACATCTTTATGGAACACAATTTGGGCAATACTATTTGGGTGGGTAAAAAATCCTTTAGGTGCCAAGTTACAAGTATATAATTTATATGACTTTTGAGAGTCATAGTTTATAAAAGCACTTGGCTACTAACATGGCAATTGTACTGTTAAAAATTTAATAGCACTACATAATTAAGTCAGAAACTATGTTTTTAAACTTTTAAAAACACATATATAACAACCTTTTGGAATTTGAGTTTCAAAGTTAATTTTAGCCATAGCAGATACTTTAAAATATAGCTATTTAAACAACTTATACCTTAAGTAGATACCTACTGAACTAAACTCAATTAAATCATATATGTGTGTGTGTGTGTATATATATATATATATATATATATATGTGAAAGTAAAGCATTTAGACATCAGCCATGAATTCTTGGTTTTGTTTTTGTTTTCTATATGAAAAGACTATATTTTTTATCAAGAGACATCTGTTGAAACATATGGAAATGACTATGCATAAGACATAATCAACTTGGTGCTCAATTCTAGAAATGTGTATCAAGAATCAATAATTATATACATACTTTTCAGATAATTTGAACAAAAATAGTATACATTTCTAAAATTCACTTAAAAGAAATTCACTTAAAAGAAATTAACATTTTAAATTTGTTGAATTTATTAAATTTATGTAATTTTAAACATTCTGAGATAAACTATTCTTTGATAAAATTATGCAATTATTTTGGATTATGAAAGCATCATTTCTGAAAAATGGATTTTCAATATATAATGCTTTAACTGAATTGAACTGTAGCAGCACTTATGTTCCTACGAAAAGTATTCAAAAAGTTCATGGAAATTGCATATTCTGAAAACAGTATGTGTGGATTTAAAAATTCTGGTACTAAAATGAACTTATCTATCTGTTTTGCATTTTGTGTGAGTTTTGCCTATTATCAGAGAGAACATATAATACTGCTCTTCTGGGATTAACTTACTTTACTGAGCAAAATGGTCCATGGGGACCATTTTACTTCAAATAGTAGTATTTCATTCTTTTCAATGGATGAGTAGTATTGTATGGAGTAGGTGTACCAAAGTTACTTTACCTATTCCTCCTATAAAGGGCTTGTTGTTTAAAAGGCTTGTTCCATATCTTCACTACTGCGGGTTGTGCTGCTACAAGTTTAGGGTTGCAGGTTAATGGGATAGTTGGGTCATACAGTAGATCAATTTTCAATTGTCTGAACACTATTCATCTGCATAGCAGCTGTACTGGCGTACACACCGAATTTCAGTGGAGTAGAGTACCTTTCTCTCCATATCCACACCAGTAGCTATGAATAGATTTCTAAATGTAGGCTAATCTCACTGGAGTTTGGTGGAATCTCAATGTGGCTTTTATTTGAATTTCCCCAACAGCTAGGGAGCTTAAGCAATTTTTACACATACATTAGCATTTGGGATTTGTTCTTTTAAAAATAGCTGATCATGTCCTTCAACCATTTCTCAACTGGGTATTTCTTTTGTTGTCATTAAGTGTCTGAAGCTCATTGTAAGTTCTTTCTATTATAAGTCACACATCCATTTTGTAGTGTGCAGAGATTTTCTCCCATTCTCTTGGTTGCTTTTTCACTTTATTGATCATTTCCTTTATTCCATAGAAACATATTATTTTGTCTACCTATTTAAAATAAAAGTTTTGCAAGAATTTTACAGAAATTAAATGAGAGCCCAGAGTGATAGCATAGTGGCTAAATCCTCACCTTGCATGTGTCAGGATCCCATATGGGCTCTTGTACATAACTTGGCTGCTCCACTTCCCTTCCAGCTCCCTGCTTGTGGCCTGGGAAGGCAGTAGAGCATGGCCCAAAACCTTGGGAATCCTGCACCTGCATGAGAGGTATGTAAGAAGCTCCTGGTTTCTGGTTTAGTATTGGCTCATCCCTGGATTTTGCAGCCCTCTTGGGGAGTGGACAAGTGGATAAAGATCTTTCTCTTTTTATCTTCACTCTGTAAATCTGGATTTCAAGTTTAAAAAAAAATAAAATCTTTTTTTTTTAAAGAAGTAAATGAAGATGAAGCCAAAAGAGATAAACTTCAAACAACTTTTTAGGGTTTTAGGAAGGGGGATAGAGAAGCCAAGTGTTAGATGGAATCATTGGAAATAGGGAAGAATAACTATGAGGTAATAAATTATTGGAATCAGGATGGAGACAAAAGGTAGGAATGAATCACACATTCTGATGGAAGAAAGGGTATAGAAAACCAAAGTTAATCTAAACATTTGGATACGTTAGGGAGTTGTTTAACTTAGTGGTTAAGATGCATGGTATTTCTGGGTTGTATTCCAGGCTGTTGTTATATACTCCAGTTTCCTCCCAATACAAAATCTGCAAGGCAGCAGCCATGAGGCAAATAATTTGGTTCCCACCACCTGTATGAGGGAACTGCATTGTATTCTGGCTCTCATTCTAGGCCCAAACCCAGTCATCGCAGGCATTTCAATGAGTTAAGCAGCAGATGGGAGCTTTCTGTACCTGTCTCTCATCTCTCTTCCCTTTCTCTGCCCCTCCAAGAGATATTTCAAAATAATTGTGAAGTATTAATAAATCTTATTTGGTCAAAATGATGTTCCAATTAGAAATGAAATCAACAGTTAACTGTGAGACCATTCAAACCTGCTAAAATCAGTCACATTTTGAATTGGGTGGCACAATAAATGCTTAGCCATTTCCTCATTGGTTGAGACACAACCAGTGGGAAATATCTTTCCCAAGGTGTCAGGCCAGGCAAAGAGTCAGGCAATGCTTAAGAACCAAGACCCTTCTGAAAACCTTTGGTATCCCTACTTGCAAGAGGTGCCTACCTCCTACCATTCACCTAGAAGGTCCTTTCCTTCTCTCTGCTTTCCACATTCACCCGGTCACTTTGCAGATAAAACTTTTCTGTCTGAAACTGATTTCTGGCTTTTGATTTCTGTACTAAGCTGAAGCAACAATCCACCAAGCTTTACCATTTTATTTTTCCATATGACTATATGAAAACTCAAACCTGGAATATGCCCAAAATATCATATAACTAATTTTTCATTTTCTAATGTGTCCATTAAATTTTAGAATACTAAAAACCATCCTCAATAAAGATTATTCAACTCCTATATCATTTAGAAATAGACCTGTGGCAGAAACATTTACTGTTGGTAGATACATCTTACTCTGCTACTCATCGCTCAGTTTTTGGTTCCTGTCTGTGCTCATTACCTTTCCTGCTCTCTATGTTACTGTTTTCTTTGATAGATTTTGTTCTTGACTCTTGCTATTTGTCACAGTCTAGAGATTAGTGGCATACTAAAAAATTACCCTTTGCCATTTAGATTAAAACTAAAATTCACCAGGGTCTCTTTAGTTATTTCACCACTGTTACTTGTCCTGTATTGTGTTAATAAGCTCCTCATTAGTCAGCTATGACTGATGGGGCATATTCAGAATCTTCAAGAGGCTGGCATGGCTATCAAAGCCAGAGACTCTGCAATGGGACAGTCTCAGCCAGCACTCTAACTGCTTTGCCAAATGCTTGCCTCATGTATAATTTGTTTTTAAAGATTCATTTATATTTGAAAGGTAGGATAACTGAGAGGAAGTCACACACACACACACACACATGCACAACTTCTACTCACTAGTTTATAACCTAAATTATTGCAACAGCAAAGGCTGTACCAGTCTGAAACCAAGAGTTAGGATTGACTGGGGCCCAACCACCTCAACCAATTTACACTGAAGTCAGTAGCCAGGACTCAAAAGTGGCACTCTACTGTGGGATGTTGGTGCTGCTTGTGATGATTTAAAACTGTGTGCCACCATGTCAGCTGAAAAATTTAAACTTTTTGAGAAACTTTCGTGTAAAATCTTTCTGGCACTATCTGGCCTCCTTCATTTGAGCTCACCATATAACCAGTTCTGTCTATGAGCTATTAGCAAATGTTTGATAAGTGGCAAAATTCCTCCAGTACAGATGGCCCAGAGCCTTAGGAATCTGTCTTTGCCCCTGCAGTGGGAGACCAGAAAGAATCTCCTGGCTCCTGGATTCACGCCAGTTCAGCTCCAGCCATTGTGACCATTTGGGGAATGAACCAGCAGATGGAAGAGAAGACTGCTTCCAAAGTTCTTTAACCAATTTAGAAATGAATGATCAGTTGACTTAACATAGAAGAGCTTCAGTTTCCATTTATTTAGAGGAACTGGTGTATATATTTTCATATACATACTTTATATCTTAAAATATTACCTTATTTGAAAAAAATTTGAAAAACTTAAAAGGTAGAAATTTTAATATATACTGTATAGTATACTATAGAGTAGATAGTATATAAAAATATCATGTATAAAGGCAAAAAATAAATAATTTGTATAATATCACGAATAGTTTGTGGAAGTATTTTTTAAAGCAGTTTATAGAAAAATCCAGAAAATCCAAACAGATCTGCACTTCATTTTACTAGGCTGCTTTTTGCTTGATTAGACAATGCTTATCCACATTGTTTTGTTCTGTGTTGTACTTAATATTTACATGAAATCAGTTCTAATATTGCATCCAATATTTTACATATTTTAAGATAAATATACTTACAAATGTTTACTTTGATTATTTTTATGAGTTAGCTGTCCAGAAGTATAAATTCTGTTCCAAAAAACAAATTTTAGAAAATATCCACATTAAAATTTCATACTGATGTTTTTCCAAATAACAAGTCTTTTAACCTTGAGATGACAAATATGAAAGGATTACGCTAAATGATGCAACACTTTTGTTGAACTAGCTGGTGACTTTCCCAGGATCTATTTTCTATATGCCTATCCATAAAATATCTATGCATAGAATTCGTGTTTTTTTGATCAAAGGTAAAAATGAAAGTGTCCAACATTAACAAACGAGCAACAGGCTGACAGTTGCAGGCCAACTCACATCAGGATGAGGAGGGAAATCATACTGTGAAATTTTAAATTATGAGAGAAAAACACATTCCATAATATGATAGATAAGTACAACAGCATGAAAAAAAATGTTCACCAGAATGAAATAGTAAGGAAGAAATGAACCTAATCCATGAAAGAATCACAGAATTACTATATTGCTTTTGTTAAGCATTAATTTTTTACAGGATTTAAAAGGATTTAAGTTAATTCTTGGTTATTAGATGTATGAAACTCATTGTCAGTGACATTCATTATTATGCATAGTGAATTCAATGTGTTAGCAATGAAGTGAAACATGTTTAAATGTAATGAGCACTGCTGACGGAATCCTTGCAGTCCTCTGCATTTCCCTTTGTAAGTAATTCCTAAGAGGGAAACACAAGTTTGCTAGGAGAAAGAATATTCCACACATATATATATATATGTATATATATATATATTTGTCTTCTGTTTGAGAATTGGCTTTGAGTTCTAACTCTACAAGGTGAATTTTTGTCTTCAAAGTTGTAACTTTGTTCAGCTAAATTTCTTCTTACTATTCTCTTAGTTATTTTGCTTTATTTCAAAATGGTAGTCCCTCTCTCTGCATCTATTTCTGAGAGGAAATAGAAGTTACCTGGACAATGTTTATCTTCTTAGAACAAGATCTATAAAATACCTGAATATATTTTCTTTATACTAATAAAAAAATTCATTTTAACAGTGACTTGCTACTGAAATCTTCTGATTGCTGTTATTTTCTTCTAATTTATTTTATTTTTATTTGGAAGAGCTGCAGAAAGAAGTAGGGACAGAGCAATCTTTTATCTGATGGCTGAGTCACCAAATAGCTGCAATACCTGGTCTCCTACATGGATCCAGGTTTCCAAGAACTTCAGCCATGCTCCGTTGCTTTCCTAGGCCGTTAGTAGGGAGCTGGATTGGAAGTGGAGCAACCAGGATTAGAATCGGCACCCCCTAAGTGATGCTGGCACATCAAGCAGAAGTTCAGCTTTCTTTGTTCTAATGCCAGCTTCTGTTTATTTATTTGAAAGGCATGGTGACAAGGAAACGGAAAAACAGAGAGGTTGTGTATGTGTGTCTGAGAGAGAGAGAAAGGATGAAAGTACCAATTATTCTGAATTGAATTAATCTCAAAAGCTCTTTTAATGCTAGGGCATTGTCTGTATATACAAGTTCTTGGGCCCCTGTATCTACCTGGGAGACCAAAAGGAGGGTCCTGGCTTTGGAAAAGCCAAGCTATGGCAGTTGCAGCCTTTTGAAGTGTGATCCAGAAAATGGAAGACCTTTCTTTTACTCCCTCCCTCTCTCTGTGTCTCTCCTCTCTGCAAATCTCCCATCAGGGTCAGGCACAATGGCTCAATGGCTAAATACTCACCTTGCACTCCTTGAGATCCTATGGGTGCTGGTTTGTGTCCTGGCTGCTCCACTTTCCACCAGCTTCCTGCTTATGGCTTGGAAAAGAAGTAGAGGATGGGCCAAAGCCATGGGACTCCATACCTAAATGGGAGAGTTGGAAGAAGCTCCTGGCTTCAGCCTGGCTCACCTCCAGCTGTTGTGGCCATTTGGGAGTAAACCAGCGGACTGAAGACTTTTGTCTCTCTGTTTCTCCATAAATATGATCTGCCTTTCCAAAAAAAAAAAAAAAAAAAAAAAAAGAAATAGATCTGTTTTCCTAAATTGCTTTTAAGTAAAAATTTTAAAAAAACAACTTTATAAAAAACGGCAATTCTATCCCCAAGTGAATTGTTTTAAAATTTCTATGCCTTTTTCTTTTTCTCTATTAACTGCCACGTAACAGAGAAAACATATGATATCTCTCTTTTGGAGATTGACTTCAATTTGTTAATGTGGTGTATCACATATATTGATTGTGGTATGTTGAACCATTGCTGCATGCCAGCAGTAAATCCCACTTGATCTGAGGGAATGTTCTTTCTGATCGGTTGTCAGATTGGATTAGCTAGCATTTCCTTTTGGATTTTTGCATTATTTTCATCAAAGATACTAGTCAGTAGTTCTTTTTCACTGTATTTTTTTTTTTCTGATTTTGGAATTAAGGTGACACTGGCCTTAGAGAAGGATTTCAGGGATTTCCCTCCCTTTTCATTTTTTTTTTAATAATTCGAGAGTATTTGGAATTAGTTCTTTTTAAAGAGTTTGGTAGAATTCAGTAGTGAAGCCATTTGATCCTGGTCTTTTGTTGTTGCTATCATAGGGCCTTTACCATTGATTTTATCTTAAAAATTTTCCATTTAGAATTTCTATGTCCTCATGACTCAATTTTTGTAGACTGTATCTGTCTAGAACTCTAGCCATTTTTTCTTGGCTTTCCAATTTGTTGGCATATAGCTATTTCTTGATGATTCTTTTTCCTTCTGTCATGTCCACTGAAACATTGCTTTTTTTGTCTTTGATTTAATTATGTTGGAGCTTCTCCTTTTTGGTGGGAGGGAGGGGCTTATTTGGGCTGGTGTTGTGTCAGTTTATTTTATAACAAGAATAATAAATATTACAAGAAGAGCTGTTTTTTTTTTTACCAGCTATTCATTTCTCTGGCCTTTTGTATAATTTTTTATCTTAGTTTTGTTGATTTTTTTCTTATATTTTAATAGCTTATTTCCTTATACTAATTTTGGTTTCAGATTGTTGTTTTCTAGAACATTCTTGAGATGCATTGTTAGATCATTTCCTAACCATGATTGAGATGATACCAAATCCCAACACTCATTAGATAGTAGACTGGAAAAGCAGCCGTGGCCACCAAGAACATGGATTCCTCAGATAACATGCTATTAGCAATTAGCTGTTCTCTCTGCAATGTCCTGGACTGTCTCATCGTATATACTGTCTCATCAATAGGCACTTCTGTTGATATATTATGTATTACACATTTTTTAAATAAAGTTCTGATTTTTAATACCAAAGTAAATTTGAACTTTTAGGTCTGTGTGGGAGTTAATAAAGAACACTGAAAATATTGTATAAGCCTGTATGCATTTACACTCTGTTTTCATAAGAAATTTGAAAATAGTAATAGTTACAGGTTCCTATTTATATATCTAATGCCCTGAATGAAAAAAAGGATAATTTTCTCAACTGTGTATCAATCATAATATAGTATAGCATTCAGGTTGAAACATTGATTGATATCATAACAGCTAATTTAACATAATGGGAAGCTAATATTTTTATTTAAATTCCATCACATTTATGTAGAAACCAGGTTAGAATAGGATTTTGATGTTACTTTCTATTTTCACAGATGATCTGTTTAAAATGCTAATATAATTTTCCTAATAGATGTGATACATAAGATGTATAAGGTGAAGATAAAAAGCCCAATTTCACATCTCTGCTAAGTTTTATGCTGTTTCTTCCTTAGCTTTGTAAGCTGCTCTATACATTATGTAGAAAAGAACAAATTGCAGGTGTGTGTAAGAAAGTGTCAAACAGAACGGAGGCCTGAATTTTACCAGAAGCTAATTCAAAACAAGGCACTATTTGAAACACACATATGCCTGGGCCCCCAAATTGTGTCTGTTTCCACAAAATTGAATCTGAGAACTTGTTCATGGAAAGCCATAAACCAAACCGCATTCTTATAAAAATGCAACATAAAAACTAAGCATCTGTGTATCTGGAATGCATGCTGCCTTTAAACATTAAAATAAAAACTTCAATTGCTTTTAACACTGAACTGGAAGTAAGTCTTGGCTGTCAGTTTTATGTGCATAGGAACCTTTTACAGGTAGGCTGTTGAATTATCCAGGCACTTAGTTTAAAGTCGAATGTTCAAAATAAATCTTTGAGAAGTGTTAATAAAATATTATGGCTTGGAACTTTGGCTAGGTGACTACTTTGATGTATTTTTAAAAATTTTTCTGAGATGGAGGAAAGTTTTCCTGTGATTTATTCTTGAATATTTAAATTTATGTATAATTAGTAATAAATCCCAAATTGATAATGAGATTGATTTAACACTGGTACAGAACACTTACTTATTTGTTTAAAATATTCATTGCTTGAGAATAAATTTTAAGAATTTTATCACAAATCATGAATATGCAGGTAGTAATAAGCAATTCATTGGATTGTGTGCCCTTTCAAATTAGTATTGTTAATTTCCTGTACTAGGGGATTTATAAGCATACAATCTTTGTTATAGTAATAGGCAATTATTTTCTTGTTAAGATTTCTAGAAAATTTAAAGAAGTAGGACATTTCAGCATTTGAAAGCACAACTTTTATATGATGAATCAGATAAAAAAAAGTTCCTGTTAATGACTAAATGTTTGCATTTCCTCAAATTTTCCATGTTGAAATGTTCACCCTCAGAAACACTGTATACAGAAGTGGTGAATCTGCAAGATAGGAGTGTCATAAATATGGAGTTCTTACTAATGGAATTGCTGCCTTTAAAGAAACAGGAACGCTTCCTCCCCCTCCCCTGTTCTTGGTGATCCTCCAAGACAGCACCATCTGCAACGTAGGATGAGAGTCCTCACCCAACATTAGCGCTACTCGAATTTTAATCTTGGCTTTCCAGTTTCCAGAAATGTGAGAACAAAATGTAATCTATTTATGCCAAATGGTCTACATTAAGTTGTTATTAAGAAATCAGGCCTGGCACCGTGGCCTAGTGGATAAAGTCCTTGACTTGAAAACGCTGCGATACCATACCATATGGATGCCGGTTCTAATCCCGCCAGCCCCAGGGCACCTTCTTCGGATCATTTTCTCCTTCTGGCCATTTGGGGAATGAACCAGAGGATGGAAATCTCTGTTTCTCCTTCTCTCTGTAAATCTGCCTTTCCAATAAAAAGTGAAATCTTAAAAGAGGAAAAGTAAAACACCATTCTTTGTAATTTGTAAAAATGAAGATTCTTTTGTTCCTAGAAAGTGAAAGAAAATATTCCTAGCCATGGGATAAATATGATTATTTTAAGTTGGAGTCACCTCCTTTTCCTATTCTCTTTCATGCTCAAGGTCAACTTAAAGACAACGTGACCAGAGTGTCTTACCCCAAAGGCATCAGAAGTCAAGTTTCTTGAGATAGCGTCCCGATTCACTAAGAACAACCTGAATATTATGTAGAACAGAATATCACTTACAATTTCAGTATGTTTACTAATAATCACCATAGAAACTATAATGATTAAGAGTAGATTACCTTAGAATAATTATCTGAATTGGTTTTGTGTCTCAAAGTTTTCTTGAGAGTGGAGTCTTTTATGCATTCTGTAAATGTAACTAAATGCATTTTGATTCTTTTACTTTTAAAATGATATTTCATAGGTTGATGTTAAAATCTATTATAAACTGGATGTACTCAATGACAACTGGTAGATATATTTATATTAAATGACATTTATATTTAATGAATTTATTATTTTAAAAAGTTTATTTTCACTGAATTGACAGAAAGAGAGAGGGGGGAGTGAGAGACCATGAGAGAGAGATGGAAAGAGTGATGTCCCACAAAATTTCACCCAGTCAGTGACCATTACAGTCTGTGCTGGGGCAGTATCTCACGACTCTGTCTTGGTCTCTCAGATGGTTGGTTGAAGCACCAGCACTTTGCTATCATCTCCTGCCCCTCAGGATGCATTTGCAGGAAGCTGGACAAGAAGCCAAGTAGCCAGGTCTTGAACCAGCAGTCCAATATTTGATGCTGACATCCTAAGCAATAGCTCAACCCACAATAACATAAACCTATACCAGGATATAAATGTAATAGTCTACATTAAAGCCAAATTTAGAAATTTTGAGTTCTTAAAAATTAAGAGCTATTCCAATGCTCTTAGGGAAAAGTAATAAGAAAGCAAAATAACATAACTGACCAAATGTAGGCATAACTTTACAAATGGAACTTCAAAATGTAGCTCAACTTAATGTCAACTGTAGTTTTATTCCATGCTTTCAACACTTATAAACTGTAATTCATATAACTAATTTTCTGATGTGACATGAACATCATATATGAAATATTCATATATATAAACATATGTATATAACTTATATCAGAATACTATAACAAGTCAAACAATTTTCTGCTAAACAATCATGAAATAAAATCATATTGGTAGTAAGGAAAGAAGAAATTTTAACAAAAAAAATTTGGCTTAGTACACAGCCTAGGAGTTTAAGCATTTAAAAGTAATTGTGAAAAATGTTTTTTCTCTACCGGATTAAAAAATATAATTTTTCATTTAATATTTACTCCCATGTAAAACATAATGTATGGATAAATAAATACACAAAGTGAATGCCAAGACATAACAGAGTTCTGGATGTTGATCAATGTACTTAATTCTGATTCCAGGTGAGTCATTAGTGAGATCTGAAACATTGAGCTTGTGTTTTAATCCTCAAAGTGATGTAGAAATTGGATTTAGCAATCTTTTGAATGATAAAAGTCAGATTAGTTAAAATTAGAAAATAATTTAATTTTTCTTACTTTGCTCCGATTCCTTTATTGCTTGATACCAGCAGCAATATGTGAAATAAGCTATCATGCTATCATCAGATGTACAAATGCAATGAAAATTAACATATGATAACATAATTAACATAATTTAAATGTAAAACAGGCCGAACTTTTGGAATCTTAGAGGAGATCTAATAAGCATTAATGTTACTCATGCTATATACTGCCTCCTATAAAAAGGGTTCCTCGGTGTAAATGAGGCAGTCACTGGAGCTTGTCTTCCTGTTTTTAGAAAGTGTCTCAACCACTTTAATTTTTATAGGAATGATTATAGCTTATTTAGTGTAACAAGAGAGTTAATTTTTTTAAGTTTTATTTTTGCTGTCCTGTCTATATTGGCAGTCATCGAATAGGTTGAAAACAAATAACGAGTTGTTACACACTTCTATTACACCCAATGAATGTGGTTAAGAAACATACAGCATTTGGAACATGCATTACTTTCAGTTTGTCTCCCTAGATTTCATACTGATGTTGAAATTTTAAGGATAGGCATTTGATCTAATTAGGGAATCAAAGAAGTGGGTACATGGGAGACATTTAGGCACACAGATTTATTTTTAAACCTAAGAAATACTGAGGAGAGGAGAAGTTTGAAGTGGAAAAATTGGTTTTATATGGTATATTTAGGTGTAAAAGTTCTTCTGTGTCCAATGAAGAGGTCCAGAGGATAAAGTCTAAAGAAAAGTTGGATTTGGAAATGCTGATTTTAGAATACCCTGTTTGTCTTAATAATTCTTATCTTGACTCAGTGACTTTGTAATACTCCCCTAAGTTTTGTCCTTCACAGTTCCAAAGTTCACTGATTTTACATTATGTAAACTCTAAATTCCAAAGACTTTCCCACCATTTTCATTGGCTCTGTATCATTAACATCAGGAAACATGCAGAACCTTTCCAATGCTAAGAGTATAGCATAAAAGAAACGGTTTCACGCATGAGTTAAACAAAAGAACATTTGCACTTGTGCCATGGGGCTTACTCTTTACTTCCTGGAATTTTGGTTATCTGAGAATAATAAAATTTGGTAATGCTTTCAATATTTTAAAAGAAAATTTTTTGTAACACTGGTTTAACCAAAAAAAAAAAAAAGTCTTTAGTAGAACCCCAGGAAATAGAAGAGATACTGTGTTAAAGGAAACTGGTAGAGTTCAGCCTTTCATTCTATCTATGCCCCTTGCTGACACTGTGAGCTGTCCACTTAGGGCTCAGTTTGTATTCGACAGAATGAGATTGTGTCAAAGGCCCCCTGTAAAACCCGATTATGATTTTATTAAGATACTGCCTCAGGAAGGAAGTCTGTCTTACGATTCTGCTGGCCCTGAATGAATCTCCACCGTTGCCAATTCCAGAGACTGCAGGTGGTAACCTGCCCCTGTGGGAGTACCTGTATTGACAGCAGTAAGAGAAGAGACAGAATCTGACACTCAGAAATGTTATGCTGAGAGCAGAGCAGTTGCTCTGTGATTTGAAACACATGGTAAAGAATACACAGGATGGAAAAAACACACACTGATAATTCAGATTTCACAGTGCAGCATTTTTGCATCTCTTATTTATAACCAACAGCAAAGGAAATAATCTTCATTAGCATTTTTTGAAAAACAAATTAACAATTTACACATTTTATCATTCATATGGCTTTTAATTGTGCAAAATGAATGTTAATGATTCCTAAGCATTATTTTCTCCAAACTATTTTTTTAAGGATTTATTTTCATTGGAAACACAGATTTACAGAAAAAAAGGAGACACAGAAAGATCTTCTACCTATTGGTTCATTCCCCAATTGTTCACAATTGCCAGAGCTGAGCCAATCCAAATCCAAAAGAGAGACACCCCTTCCAGATCTCCCATACATCTACAGGGTCCCAAGGACTTGAAACGTCTTCTATTGCTTTGCTTTCCCAGGCCACAAGCAGGGAGATGGATGGCAAGTAGAGCAGCCAAGACACTAACCAGTGCCCATATGGGATCCTGGTATGTGCAAGGCAAGCATTAGTTAATCGAGCCATTGCCCAGGCCCCTCTTCGCCAAACTTTAAAGAACTACACATGGGATATATTTTTGCATTTTCTTTAGTGATCACAAGCTATTCCTGTAAGTCATGATGTTTTTGTTATGTTACAGATAGGAAGGAAAATCGATAGATGTTAATGATGTTTCATATGACGAAGATGTAATGATTTTTCAACTGCATTTTTCTTCTCATTTTAATTAGTTGTATTATTATGGTTAATTGATATATCTAATGGACATACAGCTGTATGTAACTATTTTTTCAGTCCCCCCTGTAATAAAAGACTATCAGTTTTAAAGACTTTGGCATCAAGTACTGGTTGTTTGCTTCTAATTCATTCTATACAACTTATGAACACCTAATATATGATGGGAATTGCTTCAGGCATTTGAGTGTACATGTTAGTGTACAAAAGACTTTTGCTTTATCGTTAATCAATAGAAAAAGACCAAAACAAAAACTAGATAAAAACAGGTAAAACCTTGAGGTAAATATTAGAAACTTGTGCTATTTTAGAAAAAGGAAAGTTAATAGAGCGTAACAGATATGCTGAATATCGGGTGTGGGGATGATGACGAAAGAGGAGAGGCTGCAATACAAATGGGTCTCATTAAAATGGTAACTTGAGGCAAATATTTAAAAGAAGTAAGGGAATTAGTCATATAGTCATGTGGGAAAAGAGCCTTCCAGGCAGCAGGGAACTTCGCAAGGACCTCATTTGGGGAGCAATTTTTTTGGAACAGCACAGATTTGAATGAATAGTGATGGGGGAATAGCAGAAAATGGGGTCAGAGGGAGGGCAGAAGACATACCATGAAAAACCTTGTAACTGATTTTAACAACTCCAGTTTTTATTCAGTTTGTAATGCGAAGATATATCCTTTCATTGAAGCTGATGTCTTAGCATTCTGAAACTCACTGAATTCTCTAATTCTCTAATAATAAGGTTGGCTCCTGATAATGCATAAATAGGTTTATAACACTTATTTGAAACAATGTGTTTTTAATAATCTCAAATTTCTTGGCCATCCATTGTGATCAGATGTAGCCTACATAATATCACTGACAATTATAGCTGAACCAATGTGATATCACATCAAATTTTAGAGATTTATTTCTTTGGAGTATTCTATGACAAGAGACCTTTCCTTGCATTCCTCTTTGAGGCACATATTTTCCATTATGACAAGGAGTTAATGCTATTGTTTCAAAGGCTTCTGTATATTTGGGATGTGCCGCTGTGACAGTTCTCAAATGAAGTCAAGCATAATGAAACAAGCACTCTCCAAGATATCAAGCATATCTTGACCAATTATTTACTCTCTATATGAGGAAATAACTACAAATTTGTCCATAAACACGGGTGCCAATGTTATCCTGACCTGGCAGGGACCCAGTTTATTATGCAGCATCCATATGAGCCCATTTTAAGAAGGTCAAGGAAATGATTTCTATCCCCAGGCATCACTGGCAGCTTGATGGGTACCAGGTTGTAACCAGATAAGACTAACAAATTCTAGAATTTTGTGGCACTGTAAAGTAAAAACAGCTCTTACAGATTTACTAGGCATTTCTCCATGAAAACTAGAAAATAATTTTTAAATTATTTTCAGTGTAATTAAATATATAATTCTTGAAAGGATACATACATCTACTGTAGTTGAACATCACACAGATAACAAAATATTGCATAGTACCCCCAAAACAAGTACAAGTTTTTTATCTGTTAAAACTTTTAGGGCCCAGCACAGTAGCCTAGTGGCTAAAGTCCTTGCCTTGCTCTTGCACTTCTACCGGGACCTTGTATGATTGTTGGATCTTATCCCAGCAGCCCTGCTTCCCACCCAGCTCCTTGTTTGTGGCCTGGGAAAAGCAGCAGATGACGGCCCAAGGAGTTGGGACCCTGGACACACGTGGGAAACCTGGAAGAGGCTCCTGGCTCCTGTTTTCAGATTGGCACAGTTCCAGCCCTTGTGGCTGCTTGTGAAGTGAATCAGCACATAGAAGATCTTCCTCTCTGTCTCTCCTCTTCTCTGTGTATTTGATTTTTCAATGAAAAACTTTTTAAAAGTCTTTAAAAATTTTTTTTAAAAATCTTTAAAAAAATTTACAGAAAAAATTTTAAATAAACCTATATCCAGCAGTTGATAAGATGATTCAATTTGCTTTCTTATGATTTGTGACATTCTCACTGTAAGCTCTCAGAGAGTTTATTTATTCTATATATTTTTCATAGTATTGCTGAATCTTTAAAAAAAAAAGATAAAGGATAAAAACTCTCCTTTTTTTTTTTTAATGTTGTCATCAGTTTCTTTTTCTTAGAAATGCCTCAGTTTCAGGACCACAAAAGAATCTTGACTATCCATAAAAACAACTTGCCTTAAAATCTTACTTATGTGTGTGTAGTTCATTACTGGCACTTGTGGCCACCTAGTTTCCTTGGCCTATGTTCTGCCAGGTATGCCCGTTGTTCTCCACGGTCAAGATTGCCTTTCTGCCCTCATTGCGCCTGCCTTGCTTTAAAACTGAGTTTGGCCATCTGGCCTCTATTCAGGCATGATGCTATCATTGTCACTGCCACCAATGACCTCAAGGGAATAACTACAACTTTAGTATCTACAAGGGACAATTGAATAAAACACACACACACACACACACACACACACACACACACACACACACACAACATATTCTTGGGCAGCTCACAGATAATTGGCAGGACATATCTGGTGTATGGGGAATATGCCTTCTACCATGGACACTACTGTGAAGCTTTTAATCCTTTGCTACAACTTTTCTGGCAGCTAAAGATTTTCTTCATTTTTCCAAGCTCTTTGCCAGTCAAATTCTCTATCATGGAAGAGTTCCCATAAGAGTAAATTATGACAATTCTCCTTTGTGTAATCCTCTCTTTTAAATCCATCATTTTATTTCCATAATTGCATGCCATTTTTCTTCTGTCATGTTTCTGTAGTCCTCTATTCCTACAATTCTTATTATTCTTTTATCATCAAAACGCCAGCTATTCCTAGGAAATGATACAACTTAACCCCAGTTACTAGTCTGGTCAAAAATGGAAGAGGTATATTCTGTAGACATCATATTTAATTGTCTTTGAAGGCAGGGAATCTTGCATTATTTTTAAACAAGGTCTGATCATGGCATTATATCTTCAAGTTTTCTTCTGCCTTGTGTCAGATGTACAAATCCCAAGTCTCAGGTTCCTTTAACTATTGCTTGGAATGAAAATTAAACCTTCCTGCAGCCTTGCCACCCTGCTAAGTACATCTGGAGCCCAATTGTCAGTTCTATGTGCTCTTGAACTATAGATTAGGACTTCCTTATAAAATGCCAAGCAAGTCCTCTGGTGTTCATACCTATGTTTAACTGAGCAATAAATTACCCTTAGTCTTTCTTTGTTTTCCTGTAATTCATCAGCAAAACTCAGAACCTCCACCTAGTTTAGCTGTCCTTTAGAGTTAGCACTTTGTCTACAGCTCTGATAGTGTGATCTTCAAAAAATTCATGAAAAAAATGTATACTGTGTAAAGATTTGGCAAATTCTCCAATTTCTTTGCATCAAAATAAGTATCATCTTTTTCTAGTTTTCTGTAAACTAGGTTTCTGTTTTGGAGTTCCTTCCTGTATGCTTGTATGTTAGGTCACATTCATTCCACTTTACTAAGGTCCTTGCGTATCTGTGTAATGTATAACAAAAGCACCACAAGAGTTCGCCAGGGAATGTTCATGTATTTATCAACACTGGTAGCATTCTCACTGTAAGCCAGCCAGCAGGAGCCTCAGCTTCAAAATCACATTTCACAGTCTGCTTCCTACAACTACACTTAGGACAATCTTAATTCATTCAAAATCTCTAATACAGAAAATTGGAAACATGTATTCAATTTAGTTTGATTACTGTGAGAGAAGTACTATGGAGTAAGGGAAGCAAGATAAGACACATGTAGGACTTAATATATAATTCAGTTGCAACAGGAGTTCCTCACCAAGAATTCCAAATCTCAACTGGACCTTCAGAATTAGACAAAATTTAGGCCAGAGCATTGAGCCTTTATATCCCCAAATTTATTATTTTTTTAAAAACTACCTTTGTATTTATGGCCACAAGTTGATAACATCAGCTTCGATCCATTCAGATGAGAAAAGTCCCTGGATTTTCTGTGTGCTGCAAACAGCCAATGTTCCTAGCATCTAGAGGAGAATCTCTCACTACATATAAGGATATCTTTGCAGCGAATAGGGATCCAGTGCGTCAGTAGAGAATTGGAAAGTTGTGAGTGAAGTAGATTGGGGTAGATGACAATTTAGTTTCAGACATATCAAATTAAGAAATTTTGTTGAATGTTCATCTTCAGGTTCAAGTAGGCAGTTCTGTGAGTCTGGGGCTTATGAGAGAAATCTTGTTCTCAAAACATAATTCAATCCCTTTTTTCCATGTGTGTGCAGCCAGTATAAAAATGTTAATGGTTAAAGTAATAATTAAAACTTGCAAACTGTCAACTATTGTGTGTCCATCTGTGTGTTATTCAGCACTTCTACATTGCCAGACTGTCTAATGTTCTGAATGTGAAGAGTTAGATGGGATAACAAGCAGTTACTGTCTCTGATCCCTGGTAAAGTTACCTTTTAAAATGTAAAATCCTGCTTCCCCCCATTTCTTACCCTTCCTAGAGCACAGAATGAACATATCATTTCCCGTGTCTTAGAATTGTTGTCATAACTACTTCCAATAGCCTGTAATATTATGCTTTTTTTCCTGCTTGGTATCATGTTCCAATCTTTATTTTAAAAAACCAAACCAAACCAAACCAAACCAAACCAAACCAAACCAAAAAGCTAATCTTCTATGTTTCTGTGCTTCTCAAGAGTTTCTCAGTTTCTCCTATGTAATTCATTTGCAAGTGCCAATTCAGGCCAATGCTAGGAATCTGTATGCCTTTAGTCTTGAAACACAAAAGCTTGTGAGCCTAGAATCCTGAATAAAAATAATTTCAGTGGGGCAAAAAAAAAAGAAAGAGAAGAAAGAGAAAACATCAGGATGGGAGGAGGAAGCCACCAGACATACTTTTAAAATATCCATTCTGTCTTGAGCAAAATGCCAGGCTTTGTTTCCCAAGGTGAATGAATCCACTTCTCGCCCAGCTCCCCTCTGTTTTTTCTCTCTCTCTAAATTTTTTGCCCCTTCCTGAGATGGTGCAATAAAGACATCACTTCCACCATTTTTTCAGGCCTTTCCCTGGAATCCCCTCCTGTCACTAGGGCAGGGAATTTCTCTCTCATTTTCTTAAATAAATCCTGCTTTGCAAACTAGTGTTGTCCATATGAAAATTCTTCTTTTGTGCAAGACATGAAATGAGGCTACCATGGTCTTTTCATGTTGAATTCATCACAACAACCTAGTTGGATTGCCACTTTAAACTTGCTAAGTAAAGCCTTGAAGGGGAAAGCACACCTCTTTAGCACTTTTAAAAGCCCTCCTCCTTTTCTCATTCCACCAGTGATGTGAAGGGCTCTGCCCATTAGTCCATTTTACACTTCACATTCCTTCCCCAGGAGGAATGGACCTTAAGTGCTGCTAGGGGTTTGGAGTGACTGCCACTCAGGGTGTATCTTTGAGGTTATTCTGAGAGTCGACCCGAGGTTGATCCAAAGGTCAATCTAAAAGTGCCAGGTTCAGTGTGGACTGTCTTGGGGGCATTGTATAATGTACCATCTGGAGGGTGAAATGAAACTAATATGGTGGACAATGTTGCAAGAAGCTGCTTAACTGATTGTACCAGCCCTTGCAATTTACCCATTTTAAAGAATATATTCTATCAGATTTAAGATTTAATTTATTTAAGACTACTATACTTTGAATGTGGGAATCTGACAATTCTTTCTAAAAATTATGTAACTATCATTCAATAAAATTGGCTTATTCTTATATATGCATAATGAAAGGAATCCAAGCAAAATTTTCACTGGTCATTTCAAAAGTTATTAATCTTTCATTTATAAAAGATACTTGAGCTTACAGCTTAAATAATAAACCTATCAGTCATGGATTAATGAATTTTCAGGAAATGAAACCATAAAAAAGAAATCTGTATGATTCGTAAAGTGATAATTACTATTACAAAATGGGAGGGTATCATGAAACTGAAACTTATTTGAATACATTGCAATTGTACTGTAAATGTTATACTAATTCCATGATGCTGAGAACAGAAAACTGGTACTGCATTACTTATAAAATGTAACTAGCATGAAAATCACATATATATTTTACAAATACAGAGAAAATTTACATTAAAAATAGACTAGACTGGTATATACGGAAGGTGAATTAAGGGTTTAGAAATCTGACAACTGGGTTTAAAAAAATCAGTAAACTCAAAAAAGCATTAATAAGTACTTTTGACAAACTGACATTGCAAAATTATATTTAAGTATAGAACATTAGAGGTATTTAATGGGTTGGTGATTGCTAAAAATCTGGTATAGAATTATGTTTTATAAAACAAAAACATAGTCTCAAAATCAAGTAGCTAAGAAATTTTGCTAGGATATTGATGTAAAAATCTCTATGACCTTTTAAGGAAGAGAAATTCTGAAGATCAAAAATAAGGGGAAAAAGAATGAACATATTCTTTTTATAAGTTAAGATATTCCATTAAAAGAAAAAAACACGCTTTTGCTCATAAGTACGTTTATTCCCATGAGTCTTTTGAGTATCTGCCTTCGGCAATTACGATTTCTTTAATGAGTGGAAACCAACATGATTTCAGAAGGCACACAGTCAAAAGAAGGAGACAGACTTCTAAATAAACAATTGAAACAAAAGTACTAATGGCTTGTGCAATAATCTATAATGCAGGCAGAAACTGTTCTGTGCATTTATAAAGATTTATTCTATTTATAGAGATCATTAATGACTCTTTAGAGGTAGAGAGTGATTTGAACTGGTTTCAAAGGACAGAGTGAAAAATGAAAACTTGAACTAGAAAAAAAAGAGAGTTGCAGATAGAAGAACATTTATAAAGGGAGAAACCGGGAAAAAACTATAGGCATAATTGTAAATCCTTTATGCCTGTTACTTGATCTGTTACAGGAATACTCTCGTGGCACTCATTCCAGCTTGATCTATGCTTCAAAGGAAATATTTTAAAGCTATCCAGTAGTGACCAATTTTCTATTCAACCTGCTTGTCCCATATTTAAGGAGCACTGCTTATTGAAGAAAGCAAGAGATAGCGCTATGTCCTTCCTATAACAAAGCTGCCTCCAGGTAAATTAATACTTCAGCTTTATATCAGAAAAATTCAACAAGTATTGAGGTCTATGAATGTATATGACCCCCATGTAGTAATGGCTTGGTTTGTGATGGACTCTAAAGATATCCCTAATACTTAGAATTATCTTGAGATTTCAGCTTCTCAGGATGGGAGGAGGAAACCACTAGACATTGTTGCCCAAGGAGAATGAGTCCACCTCTCGCCCAGCTCCCCTCTGTTTTTTCTCAATTAAAAAATAATGGCCACATATGAGATTAATGCTAAATCTGCATGGTGTAACTGTAGTGACAATGGAAGAATACACTAAAATCATCTCCTTTCCCAGAACGAAACAGGAAGTTTATGATGATGAAATAATAATTCTAGATCATATTAAAATATACATTGGTGCTTCTAAAGACTGATCTGGTTCATTTTAACTATAATAGCATATACTTAGCTCTTTCCATTCCTATAATGACAGTGAGTCAAAATTAATAGTCCCATTTTCAACCATTCCTTTCTAAAGCACTGCTAAATTGGTTTATTAAACACAACATACCCACACTGATTTAAACATTCCAACTAGAATGTTATATTTATTAATATTCCAGTACAATATAATTTTAACCATTTTATTGCTATAAGTTATAAGAAAATTCTGATTCTAATAATCATAACAGGAGTACCAGTCATAATGGTATTTTCAACATAACATTGATATGAAAAAAGCACACATTAAGCACCATATTTTACTTTATATATTTCAAATGCCTGGGCATGCAGTAGCTTTCATTTGTTTTAAGTAAGCTCTGATTTCAGATACTGTTCTTATTTCTTAAAAATCAATATCCTATGGCAGTGTGGTTTAATTGAAAAAGATACAACTTTTATTTGTGTGATTTACATATTTTTCTTATTGTCAATAGGAATAAACTCAGAGATTTCAGAATATTACAGTTTCAATAATTGTGCTAATATCTCCCAGTGTTCTTTACAAACCAATTAAGTGATATATATATGTTGATTGATATATATATCACTTAATTGATATATATATGTTGATTGATATATATATCACTTAATTGGTTTATATATATATTAATTGGTTGATATATATATATATATATATCAATCAAACTATTTGATGAAGACTTCGTTTGTGGAACTAGTATCTTTTTATACCAAATCAATATTTATTCCTATATGTTTCAAAATAGCTTATGCATATACTTCCAACTATATAACAAATATTATATATCAGAAGTTTGAGTTAGATATCCCACAAAGAAATGAGAGTGGCAACAAAGTAGTGGATCTATCGCTAAGAATAGAAAAAAAAAGGTTCTTTATGATAACATCAAAAATTCAATTTTAATACAGTAAAGGAGTCAATAAAATAGGCAACATCTTTTAAATGAAATTATTTTATAGTAGTATTGAATAAAGCATGTAAAATAATACAGTAAAAAGAGTTATTTCAAATATAGTAAAAACGTGGGTCATGCATGAAAGCTTGAAAAAAGTACCTACTTCAAGATTTAAAAATCAGATTGGATTTTTCTGAGCTTTAGTTTTTATACTCCAAATATATTCCAGCTGTGGGCAACTGCCAGCTTATGAATATTTATAAATCATTTCCTATTTTCTCCTGCAAGATAAGCTGGAAAGAATTTCATAGAGAATCTGATTTTACATGAGTTTCCATTGCATACTTCCTGAATGTGAAGCGATGTTTAACTGAAATCTCAAAAACAGCGCTACTTGGGTCAAAAAGTGATTTTAGGTTACACAGCATTTGTAACAGAATTGATTAATATGTGGCTATTATCTTTATATAGCAGTTTTTCTGAAAGATATTGCAAAAACCTTTTATTTATGAATATCAAAACCTATACCATTTAACATTTTTATTCGTGAAGGTTTTAATTGTTGAAATTTGAGGAGATGAAAAGATCACAATCATGAATCACTCAGGGTTATTTAGTTTAATTTTCTTCTTAAGTACAGCTGGATCAAATTTGGATTCTTCACAGATAGTGCTAGTTATATTTTCCCCCTAAAATGTGTTTGGAAATGGGGTCTATATACACATTAGTCCCATTTCCTTTCACAAAGCATTGCATTTTAATGCTTTCATTCTTTTATTTATTAGAATGTGGGGCTGCACTGTGGTAACACAGCTGTCTGTCACTCTTGCATCCCATATGGACACTGATCTGTGTTCTGGCTGCTCCACTTCTGATCCAGCTCCTTGATAATGCACCGGAGAACAGTGGAAAACAGCCCAAGAGTTTGAACCCATACCCCTACATGAATGACTTGGATGAAGGCCCTGCCCCGGGCTTCACTGTGGCCCAGTCCCTGACTTTTCTGGCCATTTGAGGAGTAAACTAGCAGACAGGTGGAAGATTTCTCAGCTTCTGCTTTGCTTGTCTTTTTTTCTTTTTTTAATTGGAAAGTCAGATATACAGAGGAGAGGAGAGACGAGACAGAGGGGAAGATCTTCCGTCTGATGATTCACTCCCCAAGTAGCTGCAATGACCTGAACTGAGCCAATCCGGAGCCAGGAGCTCGGAGCTTCTTCTGGATCCCCCATGCTGCTGCAGTATCCCAAGGTACCGTCGTCGACTGCCTTTCCAGGCCACAATCAGGGAGCTGGATGGGAAGCAGGACCTCTGAGACACAAACTGCCATATGGGATCCCTGCGTGTCCAAGACAAAGACTTTAGCCACTAGACTATTGCACTGGACCCCTGCCTCTGCCTCTACCCATCTTTCTCTTCAGTTGTGCCTTTTAAATAAATGAATATATTTTTTTGGAATTTTAAAAATTTATTATTATTTTTATCATTTTATGATACAGTTCCATAGGCTCCTGGAAATTCCCTTATCCCCTAAAATGGACACTTTCAGTATTTGTAAAAATTATGGGGGGTGCAAAATATCACTTCTTGTCATATTTTGATACATTTTAAATAATTTTAAATAAATAAAGTGAGATTGAGGCTATAAGAACAAGGCAGTGTGACCGGTGCTTGGCACAGTTGGTAAGATGCCACTGAGTACACCCAACAATGCATAATTGGAGTGCCTGAATTCCAGCTTCAGTTCAACCTCCAACTTCCATCTTCCCATTAATGTACAATCTGAGAGGGAAGAGAATATGTTTCAAATACTTAAGTCACTGAATCCCTTGTGACAAACATATTGAAGTCCACACTCCTGGTTTTGACTTGACCCAGCTGCAATTCTGGAAGGAACTGGGAGGGTTGAATTACTCCACTAAAGATCTATTTCTGTCTTTCTCATTTTCCCCCTGCCTTGTAAACAAAAGAATATTCTTTGGAGGGTGACACTGAGGTATATTGGATCTGTGATGCCAGCATCATATATGAGTGCCAGTTCAAGGCCAAGCTGCTTCACTCGTGATTCAGCTCGACTGCTAATGTACCTGGAAAAGCAGCAGGTAACGATTCACGTGTTTGTGCTCCAGCACTGACAAGGGAAAGTGCAAGAAGCTTCTGCCTTTTGCCTGGCCCAGTGTGACCCTTGTGGTCAGGAAAGGAGTGAACCAGAGGATGTAAGAGCTCTTTCTCTCTCCTCTCCTCTCTCTCTTCGCCTCTCCCTGCCTTGCAAATTAACATATATACATATATATGCATATATATATATATATATATAAAGATTGCTGAGTTTCACAGCTTCGCTCTTACACTTAACATCTTTATTTTTGCTCTTTTTAAAGATGTTTGTTTATAGCCAGTTTAAAAAATTATACTCTAAGGGTAACTTTGTGTTTACTTGCACTCAAATTTGTAGAGTTTCTTATATTTGTGAGTGGATATTTTCATCAGGTTGTGCGAATTTCTGATCACTCTCTCACAGTTTTGAACCATTGCAATCATACCATTTTCTTTTTTATTTTCTTTAAATACTCCAACTGTAACTATTGCTAACCTTACAACAATGTTCTACTAAGTCTATTATATATCCATTATGCTTGCTTTTCTTTTGAAATTCAGTTTGGATAACTGCCATTGGTTTGCTTACATTTGTATTAAACAAAATGCTCTCTGAAGTTTTAAATATTTTCTTTTCAACAGTAAATTTTCTATTTAACTCATTTCAAAAGTTTTTCTCTAACACTTTTTTTTTATCTCCGTTTATGCCTCAGTTTGTTAGTTTTAAATTTATTTTTTTTACATGAAAGGTCTAGCTACAGCTACAGAGGGAGAGGGAAGCCTTCTACCTGCTGATTCATACCCCTAATGCCTGCAAAAGCATGAGCTGTGCATACCTGAACCCAGGAGCTTCTTCTGGGTTTCTAACATGGGTGCAGGGGTCCAAAAATGTGCATGATCCTCCACTACTTTCCCTGGCACACCTGAGCAACTGGGACTAGAACCATCCACTTTGCGGGCTGTTGTTGCTGCGTCATTAGCAGCCCATCACACTTACTTTAAGGTAGTGTTTCCTCTCAGCTTTTCTGTCCTTTGTCTGAAATGTGTTATTTCATTTTTGTTTTCAGCAAAGGTCTTTCCCCTGTGGAATCTTTATCATCTTTGCCATTATAGAAAACTCTTATGCAATTGAAACAGAGTTTATTCTCCTACCACATACATGACCGAGTTTGACAGATATCTCCAAGGGAAATAACCCACGTGTTATTGTTTCAGGCATGTTGCTATAGTCCCATCTCACTGAGCAACGTTCTTTGGTTTCTTCAACCTGGAACCAACTGTTAATCCAGGCTGACCTTGTGTTCCTGACCTTTTCTCAGTGTTCAGAATCAGCAGGCACTCCAGGAAAGACATGCAATTGCAGATAATCAGCTTTCACCTTCCAGGTTCTGCTTTCCAAAACCTTGACCCATTTGGGCTTCCCTGATTCTGGAGCTCTCTGCTCTTTCAAAGTAAACTACTTGAGTGGTATAGTTATGTCATCGTTGGGAACTTGGTGTTTATCATGTTTCCAGGCCCGTAAACATGAATATCTATGTACCTCCATGACAACCAATCTCATGGTGACCATCAGATCCAGAACAGCTATAGCTTTGTTATGCAACCATTTGATTAGTGTCTGTAAACTCTTACAAGCAACTTGGAGGGCACGGTAGGACTGTGATGCAGATGCAGATGTGTAGATAAGTCTGTGTATGTTCAAATGCCACCAAAGAAAGGACACAGATACTTCTTGTGCCTGTACTGCTGTCAGGCTTAGTAGCCATTTCTGGCTACTCACCACCACTTGCCACCACTGTGAGTAAAGGATATTTAACTCCACACATGGATCTGACTTGTTCTTTAACCTGTTGGAATCCACATCTGGTTTTCCTGGAACCGAGTTCTTCCGTCAGTCACCACTGTTTCGTAGAAAATCATCCCATTGCTACCTGAACTCAAATGTCACTCCACTCTGCATTTTAAGCCTACTTTCTTCATATGCCAAATACCTGATGGTAAAATGCTTTGTCTGAACTATCTTCTCACTCATTACTGTATGATGATAATATGAGTAAGTTTATTTATTTCATTTTTCTAGTTGTATAGTTAAAAGTTAACTGTCTACAAAATAGGCTTACACATATTAAACTAGCCAAAATGTTGAACATACCTGAAATAATGACAAACTTTAAATGTTCAATAGAATATTAACTATTGTATCTATTTCTTGAAAATAATGGAGTTAAGTGATATCTATTTCAACTTTGAACTTTACTATAAATTTAAGTTAACTCACAGGCATTTATTAGACAAGTGCCATATGCAAGGCCTAGCATAACCATTTTATGAATATTTGCAATTTACCAATGCTAAATTAACACATCGGCACCTCAGAAAATAAGTACAAATAGTCCTACCAGCTACAGCCACTTAAAGTACACTTTCTAATAAGTTCCACTTGTGTAGAATAGAAGTTCTAATTACTGTAATGCTGCCCCTAAGCACAAACCAGGCTCCTGAAATATCTCAGGAATTGGCTCATTGACTACACAAAATGCCCTGCTAAGAACCGATAGAGGAGCTGCCAAGGAAGAATTTGGCTGCAGAGCAAATTAGATTTAAAAAAATTAGTTTCAGAAATGTCTATTGAGTTCCAACCTGTTTAAGAGTCTCTTTAATTGTCTTCATCTAACTGCAAGTTTCAGTAAGATGCAAATGAATATTTAGCATTTTTAACGCAATGATTTCCCAGTTCCTCTTTGATTGTATCCTTTCACGATTTCAATTTGAAATGCATTTGGATAATTGGGTCACATATAACTAGAACAATATTCATAACCAATTTAATCATTCTTTTTTTTGGGGGGGGGCAAGTCAAATATCCAAAGAATTAGTTGATTTATTTTGAAAAAGGAAAAGCAGAACAATAAGGATAAAATTGAAGTGTTGGAGCTAGTTGAGGCAGAAATAATCTTCAAAAGACAGAAAGTAATTTTATTCCAAAATATTGTAGAATACCAATTCTGAGCTAGAAATATTTGGAAACAAAGAATAATTATGATTCTTATTCATTTCTAGTCTCGTTTGCCCAACTGCATTTATTAATCAACGTTTAATGAGTAGGCATGGAAAAGGAATTGAAAATGTTCCTCAGCACATCTATGTCTCCTTTCAGACTATGTGGGTGTGGGTCCAGGCTGTGTCATTTTAAGACTTTTTTCCCCACATTAACTTTGAAATACTCTCATATGTATGTGTTTATCATATACATATATTTATATCTTTTCATATTACAAAAGAATATTATAGCTCCTTTAAGACAAGAACACTTGAAGATGTCTTCATTGTAAAGGTTGTGTAGAAAACAGTTTAAGGCAGCAAACATTTGCGGCATTAGAATTCTGTTCCTAAATTTAAATACTTTCTCTAGCAGTTTGAATCTGCATATCTTATACATTTTACCTCTTCAGTCAAACCTACTGTTTCCTCATTTATGGGGCTATTTCATTACCTGCACTACAAAATTGTGAGAAATGCATATATATATATACACACAGATGCTTTTGACCACTGTGTCTGGCATTTACGAATCAGCACTGATTATACAATGGTTTAAAATAACCACAATAAAGTATAATGGAAAAATTCTCCCAATAAATCTCATAATTATCCTAACTGTTCTATTGACAAAATTGGAAAGTAACTTATGTTTATTAAATGTATTTATTATAAATATAAATATAACATTTATATTATAAGAAATATAAATATATAAGACATATATATATGTAATTGCTTGACTGTAGAGGAAAGTTTAACAATGACACATTAACCCTTCTCTCTTTTCTTTCCTTCTCTGAATCTCTGCTTCTCTCCTTATTTCACCCACTGTTGCATGAAGCTTTTTTTTTTTATAGAAAATAAATACATTTCAAAGGTAGAATAGGGAATACCTTTTGTCCCAATAAATCTCTTCATAAGAATATCTTCACATGCAGGCAAACTAAAGAGAAAATCATACCTTACTCTCACTTATGAGAGCATTCATTCTTTAGAGGGCAAGCATAACCCGATTATGCACTTGTATGATAAAATACAGTACAAGTTCCAATATCTCTTCCTACTAACCCAAAACAAAAATGAATATACAATCATATCTCTTTCTTAAGGAAAGGCACAGCTATCAAATCATTACAAGTGATAATCTGTCATTCTTTTATCTCTATTTTTATAATTTCTCACACAAGTTCAGTCAAGTTGGCGCCATTTAAAATTTGAGAAAAATGGAACACAACATTATACTTAAATGGCATAAAGCATATTAGTTAATTTGTTGAATAAAGCATATTTTATACTCAGATCTAAAGAAACAGGGTATCATTCATAGACAACAGACTCAAATCAGCATTGAACAATACTTAAACTACAAAGACATATAGGGGGAATCAGGAGTGATCCTGACAACCTCTTAACAGGAGGTCATATGCACAGAGCTGGGGAGCACTCCAGAGTGGAGCAGGTGGACAGGAGGAGGCTTGTATCCCAACCCTGGAGACTCGGATCCTCACCAAGGACTATCAGAACGGGCACCAAGGACTACATCCCAACAGACAAGGGAGAACACAGGGAATTGGAGTGCCTTCGGAGGCTGAGAACTCCTGGGTCACCCAGCCCCATTTGGAACTACCACATGCGATGGAAGAAGCGGAGATCCTTCCTCACAGGATCCAAGGTCATTGGATCAATAGCCAGGAGCCCTGAGGGAGCTGCAGAAACAGAACAGTAAACTTCCTTCGGGTCTAGAGAGAGGGGCTTTTTCTGGTCCTTACTTAGTTTCAACTTTGGACCCCCACCCTCTCTTGCAATGACCATCAGGGTCTCTCTGGAGACCCCCCACTCCCCAAAAAATAGAATAGATAGAGAAGTCAGAGAAATACAAGGAAAGCTTGGAAGCAAACAGGAAATGGTCAGCGAGGATTCACACACACGTTACTAGGTAGGACACGGAGATTAGTTACTCCTCAATAGGGTATTGAAGATTTCTCTACACACCCCTCCTAAAACTGTTCTGCACCTCAATTGTTCACATATGCCTTGTTACAGTTATAACCCAGTTTTGACTATCCTAAAATCTACCAAGTTCAGCAAAATTATGCCTCAATACAACAAACTGCTAAATACTAAAATGAAAACGGACATGAGACAGCTGAATAATACCCTATAACCATTATAAGCTGTATAGCAGCTGGTTCTATGTACAAACAAAAATTGAAGGGTCAATGAAGTATTTGCAGGATGTGGTTAAGAACTTGCATTGTTTTAACATTCTGATTATTCAATACCATGTCAATTAATTCCATAATGTTGTAAATTGTTGTTGCTGCTGTGCTGGGGCTTCTAATTGATCGGTATGATATTCTGCCAGCTCTACCTTCAGACCAGAGAAGGTCTCCCTAAGAAACTGTTGAATTTATCTGGGCAGTAAGATGCTGGACTCTATGCTTGGTATATGTTTGCAACGAAAGAATCTTGACTTAATTTGAACTGTAATACTGCAATAAGGTGGAGGAATCCACCATGGGGGAAGGGCACAGAGAGGGGTTGGGGGAATCCCAGAGCCAATGAAACTGTGGCACATAATGCAATGTAATTAATAATAATAAAAAAGAAACAAATAGGGTATCATGACTATAAACTATGAAAATTTATTCTGAATCCTATAAATTCCTGCTTTGATATGACTAGATAGCAAAATGACAAACAACTACATTTTATTATTGAATCTGTTAGAATGATTTTTATTTTAGTTAATTTATTTGGAGGTTTGAGTTCTTTCCATAAATGGACCACTTTTTCTGTCATATATGTGAAAAGTTTTCTGAAGTTTTTGTGAACTTTGTAAGTAGAGAAGTCTTATTTATAACAGACAAATTTTATGCAATCACCGAAATGCATTAATTATGTCTCCTTTAATAAAATAACTTACTGGAAGAAATAGTTTGCTGAAAACTCCCTGCTAAATTACTATTGGAAAGTTTCATTATATTCAGTCTGAGAATGCATACTGTAGTATCAATCTTAAGTTGTGGCTGAACACAGCAGAGGTTCTATTTCTTAAGCATGTCTGTATGATAAGGGACATTTCAATGGAATAGCGTGGACATCTCCTTTGGATTAATCAAGTCCTTCCCTGTCATGTACTACATTCCAAGCCTTTGTCTTCCTATTATTCCTTGCTTCCCACAAACCTTGGGCAGTTGTCAACTGGAACTCTCCAATTGGCTGCAATAGCTGGGTCTGGGTCAAGCCAAAGTCAGGCTGGAGGAACTATCCATGCATCCTACATGAATGGAAGAGGATCAAGTACTTCGGTCATCTTCTACCACCTTTCTAGATACATTAGTAGACAACTGTACAGGAACAGAGCAGCTTGAACTCAAACCATCATTCTAATATGGCATGCCAGTAGGGCAAGTGACAACTTATTCTTTAAGCCTGTGCCACAATGCTGGCCGCTACTTAACAATTTAGAATCCACAGTAAACTTTATAAAAAGTATCATAATTGTGGTTATCTAAATGATTATATGTCATTCTTCCTGCATTCCATTCTATGCTAAATGGCTATATATAAGTTAATCAAGCTCTTTTATTTCAAAAGTTTTGTTTTTCATGAGATAGGTATCAGTAATGATAATATGTAGTTATGGCATTTAAATTGCATCATTAACAAATACTTAAAACATTCTTAGCCAGAAAATACCCTACAATATATGTGAACAATGATTCTGAAACGATGCATGAGAAGGTGTGTTAATTCCATGCGTGTCCTTTCTTCAGGTTGCAGGT
The DNA here is from genome assembly GCF_017591425.1 of Ochotona curzoniae. Classification (NCBI taxonomy): domain Eukaryota; kingdom Metazoa; phylum Chordata; class Mammalia; order Lagomorpha; family Ochotonidae; genus Ochotona; species Ochotona curzoniae. The sequence continues at coordinate 18,195,992 of NW_024464920.1, read as the reverse complement.
AATTTCAGTGGAAATATTCCTCTGTATTGTGGAGAAACATTTCACCCAGGTAAGGCAATTAAAAAACAACACTTTGTTATGTATGCAGCGCATGGAAACTATTAAAATACAAGATTCTGTTTCAGTAGTTTTGAGATGGAGACTGATGTGCTGCGTTTCCATCATGCTCCCAGATGCTCCCGGTGCTGCTCTGTGAACCGACCCGAATCATTTAAGGGATGTTGGAAACTACCCATCCACCCTATTGTATCATCTCCATCTGTTTTAAAGAATCACAGACATGTTGCCATTTTAGATTCATGACTTTTAAGCCATCTCCTGTATCTAAAATTGAAATGGAAATGCTACTGAGGAAAAACGAGAAAAAAATTTCTGCCTAGAGAATTTCTTGCATCACCCAGATTTAAAGAAAAAGAGAGATTTTTTAGTGGCATTATCTGGTGACATGGATTTACCTTGAAAAGCTGTCTTAAGCATATGTATGTAGTTTTCTTTGACTGTCTTCAAAAACCAAGAGTTACCGAAACAGAAAAGACAGCAAAACGAATGTAGAGATTAGTGAAGCCAAATATTCTCTACTTTCGATCTTTCTATACAAAGTGAAAAGGACTTAAAATAACACTTATTTGCTCTCTTCTAGTTCTACGATTCAGAATGTACATATATGAATGACAATACCAGGGTGGTAAGCTCTGATTTTGTTTCTAGCTTTTGCTTAATAATATTTTGATCCACTTAGAGGACACAAATATGCACTCCATCTTATTTCCTTTACATTTTTCAAAAAGTGTTTTACTTCAACAGCAAATTTTTTAAAATCCTGGCTTGATATATTAATGCCGGAAAATCAAATTTATTGAGAAGCTTAAGATGGTGTTGTAGAATATTCTGCAAAATGTCTACTATTATTTTGCAAATATCTTTTTAAACATAAATTATTGTATTGCTACTTCTGTAAGACTTAACATAGATCATGTAGATCAGGCAGAAATATAGTGAATGACATCTATTTGGAGTTTTTGTCTCATAATTGACCATTTATGAATTAGATTATATACAATAATTGTTTGCTGTAAGTTATAGTTGCATTTCTTCAAGTATTCACCATTTTTTATTGTTTATAACTTGCATTCTTGGTAAACCTCTCTGATGAGCTATAGCTCTTGATGAAAATAATTGAGTAAACACAAAGATCAGTTGGAATCCAAGTGTGGAAAGATTTATAATATGCTCACATCTTATTCCCTTTACTTGGGTCAGCTCTTTCTGCTATAACAGCTGGAACTAGAGAGAAAGAAAAGAGTAGTTGAGGAGGAAAAGCTAAGTATTTTCCAAAATAAGTGTTGATTTCACTCCCATTTTTATTATAAAACAGAAAACATTATGGCAAAATAAACAGTTTTTTAAAATTATGAGCTTAAAATCAGAGCATAATTTCTTTGGTTTTTGTATGTTTATTTCTAGCCTTTATATAATTTCATGCAGTTTTTATTTATAATCATAACATGTACAAATACCTTTTTGTTTTGCTGCATAACCCTAAAATGATCATTCTGACTGTTGGCTGAATAAGAGTTCATGGTTTTAATGAAACATAAATTCCTCAGCTATTCTGTTCTTGGAGACTTAGATGCCAGGGTACTCCCAATAATACAAACTATGCTACATTTTTGAAATTGTAGTGTTTTTACAATTTTGACTAGAGATTAAACATTAGAAGGAAATTAGACAAATATTTTTGAGAAATATCCTTGAAGTATCATTTTAAACAGAACATTTATCAGACACATATCTCTTGTGGGTATATGTGGATTGTTTTGGCTGTAATAAGGCCACCCACAGCAAAAATTTGTTTTCACACTCCATCTGTTTGTTATGTTCTGTGTAGATTAAAAAAAATCTGCCTCCAGTGAGACAGAATGTTTGGTAATACTTCTATCATATTTTTCAATTTCTTTGTGACTCACACTCTCTCCATATGCCTACCAGGATTGTGAGCTTTGCAAACAGTTTTCAGAATAGGGATTTTTTCTCCAAATGAAAGAGGATTAATGAACACATTGCATTCATCACTAAAAGTGCTCCTTAAATACCAAATAGTGTCTGCTCTGTAACAAGCGAGCAGAGGCAGAAGGCACAGGCACTAGGATTACTCTCAAACTCTGCAATAAAATCTCCTGAATGGAAGATTGTACATGTTTGTTAAAGATAGTTGAAAATACTGATTTCTAAGTATGCTTATACAATTTGTTTTATTTGAAAGATAAGCAAGGAGGGAGAGAGAGAGAGAGAGAGAGAGAGAGGGAGAGAGAGGGAGAGGGAGAGAGAGAGATACAATTTCTCATCTGGGGTTTCACTCCTTCAATTCTACCACATCCTGAGCAGGCTGGCCACAGTAGGTTGGAATCAGAAACCTCACAGAGGTCTCCCACCTGCGTAGGGAGGACCCAAGTTACTGAGCACCATTAAAACAAATGTGGTATTCCAAGAAGAAATCAAACCAATTATGCATAACTACCTTTTATGAGTTTATTTAATTTCCCATGTATGGTTGACTAATGTTTTAATAATAAATTAATATATTTGGAAGGTAGAATGGAAATTTTTTTCAAGTAAAAAATGATCCATACCTATATTTTATCAGTGCATTGATACTTATGTCTCTTTTTTTCCTTTCCTTAAAGTGGTAGCAATACTTTTCTATTCTATATTATTATATTAGGAATTAACCACATGTCATTTTAGAATATGTGATATATTGTTACTTTTAGTGTTATCAGTTTTCTTAACTCATCATTTTATTTTTAATAATTTTAGTTATATTTATTTGAAAAGGAAAGAGAGAGAACAGCAATCATAGAGATCAGTTGAGTTGGCAAATCCAGGACCTAGGAGCACAAACTGGGTTCCTCACGAGGGTGACAGGTACCCATGCACTTAATTCATCATTTACTGCCTTCTAGTGAGCATATTCACAGAGAGCTAGAATTGGAGATGAGCTTGAACTTGAATGCAGCACTCCAAAATGGTTTCATAAGTGTGGGCTAAGGGCTTTTATAATTTTGTTTAAAGGCTGTTGCTGGATGTTAAAACCCATAAGCAATGAACTGAACTATGATTGCACTGAAATGTCTATTTAAAACATTTTACGTAAACAGACACATTTTCTTATTCTTTCACACAATTAGAAATTGGATGGTTGAAAACGCTGTGAATTCAATGACACAGTAGGCCACACAGAACCTAAGTGTCTTATATACAGTAAGTGCTCAATAAATTTCAGTTGATATACTCAAAGAATTAAGTAAACCATTAAAACAAAACTTTTACATAGGAATTATAATACTTGGCCTTTTTCATTATCCTTTGGTTTCTAAACATGTTTTAGTCTTCACTTCAATGTGTTTTAGATGAGTTTCCGAATGTTTGTCAATCATTTAGTCAGTCTTAGAGAAAAAAAGTCAGTGAAATTTTCTCTATTCTACTTCATTTTAAATAAAGAATATAACTAGGAATAAATAAAGAATATAAATATAAATAAAGAAGATAAATATCAAATTTCTAGACAAATAGTTAAATATGGAAACACTTGCTTCATTTCACAAAGAAGTTCACTACTCTCCTAAATTAATTTTCCTACTAATGCAGAATCAGAGTTGACCCTCCTACTAATTTCCTACCAATTTTCCTACTAATGGAGAATCTGAGTTGACCCTTTCTACAAAGTTGCCACTTTATGCTCTAAAATTTTTCCATTTTAATGGCTTTTATTTTCATTTCTACTTCTCTGGAAGATTTGAAAATGAGCCTCAAGCATAGTAACTCAGTGTATGGCAATTTTGAACTTCTAATATTTTTATGAATAAATACTAAGATTAATATTTCTCTGACTTTCATCATTTGATTGCAAATACTGGTGTTGCAAATATTGGGCCTATAGATCTATTTTATGTGTGGAATTGTGTTTAAGTTTTTCATTTATGTAAATATGTTTTAAAATTCCATCTCTGATTACCCTTCAGTCTTATTTTGATATATGACAGTAGGCTATCTCTAATGAACCATTGCTACTTCAGGCTAGGTAATGCCAAAATGAAGAGGCAATTTTTTTTCTTAAATGCAATCTTTTTTCTTACATGATTTCAATAAATGCTGTAGCTGACACTCTAGCATTTCAACTCAGAGCTGATTCATGTTTTTGACATCTTCAGATATATCCACAAGCATTGCTAGCTATCAGTTATATATTAAAAAATCATGTTTCATGATTCTTGTTCATAACTTGTTTTATTTATATAAAGTGAATAAATTTCATGTATTTCACAATTCAAATTTAGAAGCGTAGTGATACTTCTCATCACAGCCTCCTTCCTGCCCATGTTCTACATTCACTTTCTCTTTCCTCATTACCATTTTATAACTTTTACATGAGTATACTTACATTTCATTTTCCAATTATAGGCTTAACACTACATTAGGTAAAGATTTCAACACATAGCAAGTAGGAAAAAAGAAACAATTTTGCACAAGCACGCAACTGAAATTCTGAAATAATTATAGTTAATCAGAGTATTTGGATTTATATCAAGTTTGATTCATATGCTTATGAATATAGACTATATTTCTTAAAAGATGTTGTTAAAATGCTTCAGTATACATATTGTTTTTCCCATTATTTAAAAATATTTATTTATTTTAATTGGAAAGTCAGATATACAGAGAGAGAGAGAGACAGAGAGAAAGATCTTCTGTCAGCTGGTTCACTCCCCAAATGGCCACAAGCTAATCCAAAGCCATAGTGCTTCTTCAGGGTCTTTCACAATGGTTCAGGGTCTCAAGGCATTCTTCAGTCATCTTCTATTGCTTTCCCAGGTCACAAGCCAGATGGGAAGCTAAGACATGAAACAACATCCATATGGGATCCAAGTCACTGGGCCACTGCACCAGGATCACTTTTTAATTTTTTTTCGAATATAGATTAAAAATACCTGCCTTGCCTTTCCTTCTAGGGAGATTCTTATCCTTTTGCACAGGCATTAGATAATGGTGCTATATAAAAATAAAACCCTTACTTAGTAGTTCAATTAATAAACACATAGACTTGAGGAATTAATCAAACTAGCTATTTTCTTTATGAACCAGCATGCTGCTAATGTGGCTGGGAATTCGGCACATCACGTGTAGTTCCTGGTTCCCTGCCACTTGTGTGGTGGAACAGGATGGAGTTTTGCCTTTTCTGTTGGACCAAACCCAATTCCAGCCATTTCGGCAATTTAGGTAGCAAACCAGTAGATGGAAGGTCTCTTCTCTCTGTCACTTCTTTCCATCAGCCTGCCTTTCAAATAAATAAAATAAATTTGAGCAACAATTATGAGCTTGAGTTATCTGTTATTTGTTTTATTTTTTAAATGTGAATGTATGTAGCAAATTATGTGGCTGTATTTCCTCATTATTTGACTACTTCATAACTAGTACAAGTACTTCAAAGAAAAACCTACAAGCCAGTAAGTTTTGTAATTGAAAGAACACTTCTTGACGTATAAGGCATTACTAAAGAAATCTGGGAAGCCAGAAACTTGGATTGCTTTTGTTCTTACCATGCCAGAGACTGCGACATCTGAGGTCTAAGTTGTCCATCTTAAATTTCCGTGGGATTCCTATGAAAAATAATCAAAGACACAGTTATATGTCAATTCCAGGTAGGTAGCTATCATTTCTGTCTTTCTTTACCACATTGTTATCCTGTTGCTTATGAACTCTCATTATCTCATATTTAACTCCTGATGCCAGTGGATATCATAATATTGAACTATATATAAATAGTACTTCCTATAATATTCTAAAATTGAGGTCTTAACTAGAAAACTCATCTTTAATTTTGAGCTGTCTCAGTAAAAGAGATAAAACACAAGTCCTATTACCTTCAATAACACAACCACAATTTTAAACCTATGATTACATTTGAGACAAAAAGGGAAATAATATAACCAAACAATAACTTTGCTTTTTTTTAATCATTACATGGACATCAATAACAAATAGAATTTCACTTCCTGAAGCATATTTTGTACTTGCTTAGGAATAAGAGAATTTTGAGCCTTTGAAAGCATGACCTAGCATAGCATTAGAAAATTTTACATTAGGGTTTATGACACAGGGTGATTTAAAAAAAAATGTGAAGGGTATTTTAGGTTCTGAAACTCATTCCCACATGTTTGATGGCATGTTTTTAATCTGTGTGATTTAGTCAAAGCTTGTACTTTAACCTTTTCCTAAACAATATACATGTGAAATGTTCATTTATAGAAAATTAACATTTATTTAGTATCAGTAAAGTAGATTATGGTGACTGATGATACGGGATGTTGACTTTATTGAGTTAATTAAACTCAAAGAGGGGAGCCATCTTAGCAATACACAAAACTTCAAGTTAGAATCTCAGACTAAAAAAATAAAAAATTTTACTTACTATAGTCATATAATTTCATTTTCTATATGTTAGGTGTCTTTGTTTCTTAGTTTGATAAAACATATATTTGAATAACATTTTATTTGATTTAAAAAGTAAAATGTAGTAAATGATCCCTACCGTTACCTATATACATGCATAATTTTCAGCATTTCCAGTATCAAATAATCTAGGGCAGTAATTATTTTAAGTAACATTTTTTCTAAATGTCCTTTTATCTTAAGGTTAATTTTATAGTAAACATCAATTTTAAGCCATCTTAACTAATGTGAGCACTTTAGGCTAATATATTTTCAAAATTAAATTATTATTTGCCCTGTTGTAGTTGGACAATGCTTGTATATACTATGAATCATGAAATAACAATGCAGTAATTCTAGATTCCTACAGTCTTTCCTCATAAAATACTACCTGATATCATTAGCATAATTATGCAATATTTAATATTTTTAGACAATGCTCATTTTATGTTATGTTTGATATTGCTGTATCACATAAATACCCATGTGTATGAAATGCAATCTGGCAGAATGGCCAGAAAATGAAGAAAAGCATGGCACCGGAATTTGAGCTTCAGCTGGCAACAATTTCAAAGATTTGGGTGACTCTTTGTTGTGGCACACAATTGCTGCATTATAAATTAATGGAAAAGAGGTGGTATCTTGAAATAATCATTTGATCATGGCATCCAGGAATTCAGAGTTTGGATCTGTGAATCGTCTTTATTTAATGTTAGACCAGGGTCATTGGGTGGTAATTTGCTGGCACCTGGCCAAACATAGACAGTTGAACCTGGATAAAATCACAGTTAGTGTTTTATCCATAACGATTGCAGGCTGCGTTAAGCAGTGCTCTTCTCCCATGGCATATGTATTAGAGCTTCTCGAATCTCCTTTGCATGAGAGAATCGAACTTTTTATAAGGCAGCTTATGACATAATGGATAAAACGCTAACTGTGTTTTATAGCTTATGACAGCCAGTAAGCCAGATTGAGCTGCCTTTACTGTTGAAAGGCATGCCAGGAATTAGCACAGGATCTCTTCAACCCTACTTGATTAATCAAGGAGTTAACAGGGTATCAAGTGCTGGGATCTGCACTTTCTTTCAGATTATCACAAGTTTCCTCTGGAAGAGTTCATTTTCATTAATTATCCCCTGAGATCCAAAACGCTATACACACACACATACACACACACACACACACACACACACATACATTCCCTCTTTGACAAAGATTGAAAAGTGGTATATTTTGTATCCTCACATGAAAACTCTTGATATTTCCCATACTAAAGATTCAGAGAAGTCTTTTATTAAAGATGAATTAATTAATTTATTTTTATTGGAAATTCAGATATACAGAGAGGAGGAAAAAGATCTTCTGTCTGCTGATTCACTCCAAAAGGGGCTGGGATGGCCTGAGCCAAGCTGATCCAAAGCCAAGAGACAAGAGCTTCTTCCCCGTCTCCCATAAGGATGCAGGCTCCCAAGGCTTTGGGCCATCCTCCACTGTTTTCCCAGGGCAAAAGCAGGGAACTGGATGCAAAGTAGAGTGGCCAGGACACAAACTGGTGCCCACTCAGGATTCTGGCATGTGCAAGGCAGGATTTTATTAACTAGGCTATCTGCTGTGCCCTAGAAAAGTCTTTTAATGAAATACTTGTTTTTCATGTAGTATGAAGTGTATAAATCAATTTTCTAAATATTTCCTATTTTAATGTAACAAACTGAACAATTGTGATAAACTAAATATATCTTGAATAAAGTTGTCTCAGACATTTTGAATATACTTAATTTTTTGTAAATATTTCTGGTATACCTCTCTTGTAACAGATGTACGCATTTAATGAACTTATGCTAATTTTTGCTTCTGTTCTTTGAATAATGCAATGAGACCAGATCAGACCACCATTTCATGATCACATATTGGTGTCATAGCATTTTAAAACCTTGTATCAGCTCTACTGTGGTAGCCAAATAGCTCAAGTCTTCACCTAGCAATCACTACAATGCCATGTGGGCAACAGTTTGTGTCCTGGCTGCCCCAGTTTTGTTTCAGCTCCCTGCTTGTGGCCTGGGAAAGCAGTTGAGGATGGCCCAAAGAAGCTTCTGGTTTCTGGGTTTGGATTGGCTCAAATGCTGCCATTGCTTCAATGGAATATAGTAATTCTAATTAAGTCCTGATTTTATAAATAATTTTGTGTATTTGTTTTTTATATTCAATTATATAGAATTAGACCCTTTTCATGAAAGTTATTGAGATAAAAAGAATACCTCTTTACTACTATGATGATACAAACTTCATGCTTCTAATAAGTCAGCCGAGCACCCCAGCTATTGTAAAATAGTTGATATTTTTAACCAGTTAGACTTTTTATATTAATGTTTTAAAGACAGATTACTACAATAAATATAAATAATCACATAAGACAGAAACAACCATAAAATCATTTCCAGGGAAAGACTGAATTACAATTTCTATTGTGTATCAAAAGAGAAGCAGTTAAGTATGATGATCCATTTTACATTATCACAAAACTTTATATAATGTCAAACATGAACCATGTAAATATGGAAACCATCTAATAAGTAGGATATCTTATTCAACATGAAGACGGAAAAGAATACGAAGGGGCAATGAATACTCAAAGAATTTATATTTCCTATAAATTTAATCATGCTTAACATTAATTATTTCATTGGAAATCATCCATCTCCTCGCTATATCTAACAGGACCTAGAGGTTGGGTGGATGAAATAGAGTGCTTGGGAAGGAACTTAATGTCTCTTCCCACGGTTCTACTTCCAAACTGACGATAAAAGCTTCAATGAGTCCACCAACTCCTAACCAATATTTATATTTATAAACTAGCTATACGGTTAAAGGTATGCCCCCAAACAACTCTAACAGACTTACTATTCTAAGTGTTTGGTTGCAATTGTAAGCCAAATACTGTATTTCTATAGTTCCAATATGAAGTGATATTGAGTAACATTTCAAAGCAATCTCCTATGCTACCTTTATATTTCTTCATCTTGAATTGATCCTAAAGATCAAATTTTAACTGATACACAAAAGTTTGTGGGCTGGTACCATATGTTCTTTCTATGTGTATGTATGGTATTCATTTTTGAGCTTTCAGTGGTCTATCTAAAAAGTTGACATGTGTTGCAATATTTATTAATTTGTCCAGTTGTCTGTTTCACTTAATATAAAATGGCAACATCTCATTTTTATCTATTTTCAACTATAGCCCTTGGTGTTCTGAAATTTTACAATGATGTGCTTAGAGTATATGTGTGGATTGATGAATGTGAATTTGTCTAAATTACATTAGAATCAGTGTTGACTAAAAAAGAATAGAAAATGTTATTCCCAGTCATCAAAATTTTAAAATGTTACTTGCTAGTACTTTGTGTGATAATATTACTTCTTGTTTTTATGTTTTCTTTTAATTTGTCCAAAAACCCCAGCATCTACATATTATATTTTTTTAGCCTAATCCAAGCTGCCTAAGTCCTAACACATTTTCTTGATTTCCTTTTTCTATTCTGCTTTACTTTTATCTCCCCTAACTGAATTTTAAGTTTTAATTATTTAATTTATATATGTGTACATTATTTGCATTGTTCTTTTAGTATTTTTCCTTTTTTTTTTTTTCATTTTGGTTGGTTGGTCTGCCTCTGCTTTTGTGTGAAGAACTCCTTTTCAATAGCTGGTGATCCTTTCCAGTTTCTTTAATGTAAATAAAGTAAAAATAATTTGGGTAGATTATGATCTGGGTCTTTTCTGTCTGTGGTTGACTTCTCTTTTAAAGCTGTCTCCACCACTCTTCTATTAATCCTGTGTGTTTGTCCTTTAAAGATTTAAGCACAGTCAGGATTAGGAGCATGTACAAATAATTTTATATGTTCAGCTCACCACATTTAACATGAATAACCCAAACTGTATTTTATACGTGGCCTGTATTGTTTTTATGTTTTGTTTTGTTGCACACAAAGTGTTTGTGTGTGGGGGGGTGTGAAGAAATAAATAAGGAAGCAATGATTTTACATTGTGTATCAGCTGATGTTCTTTATTCTGTGGTATGCATTCTTCAGAGACAGCCATACATAACTTCTTCTAGAATCTCTAATTAAAAATTAGCATGCACAGATAAATAGTCAATGAATTGATAAGTTATATAAGAAAGGGAAATTAATTACATGATGTCTTATAAAATCATTTATATTTATCACTTCACAACTTTCAAGTGTTTTGTTCAAGTATGTTATTATTTAACAATCTAGCTGCCTAAACATAATTATTAAAGAATAATTCATTTTTCTTTTGAGCTCGGGAATGTCAGCTGATACAGGTTTGGCCAAGGAGGCTGAACCAGTGTATCTCTAACACTTTGTTTGAAATATAACTAATCTCACATGTCAATACTTACAGTGCTATCAACAGCCAAAGAGAAAGAAAAAATAGAATATGTGAAAATATATTCATAATGAATAAGAAATAACATAAAGACTCTTCTTAAATCGTATGTATTTTACTTTGCAGTTTCTTCAATATGTAGGCTGGTTACTCATCCACCTCAGAGAGAATTCATGATTATTTTTGGAGTTTGCACTACAATAGCATTTATATTTGGGCAAATATCACTATTTCATTTTTTAAAAGTATTTTCTTTTTATAGTCTTCAGCCAAAGGGGAGGAGGCATAAAAGCTCTATATTTAGCATCTTAACAAATTCTGAGTTACAAATGATATTTTAGATGGTGAGCTACAAAATAATTAGGAATAATTCACACATTTTCTGGTTAAGGTAATTGTTTTAGAGTCTGAGTTTTTGTATCAGAGCAGGAAATAATCTCTCTTCTCAAATAACAACAATTAGTGTTATATCAGAATTTCTAAGTCTCGATTTAAAATTATATTAAGCATGACTTCTGAAAATTACACATTCATTGCAGAAAATTTGAAGCTCTAGTAAATATTGTAAAGGAAACGTAAAACACTTGGAATTAATATAATTTGTTTCTTTTTAAATGCAACAACCCCTTTTTTTTTCTATTGCAATTGGCAAAATACTTTGTTACATGAACTGGAGAACTATTTCATGAAAATTAAATTCATCCTTTAGCTGGAGAAATGATAGCAGATAGATTCACTTATACATAAGGGGAATAGAGCTTTATACTGCTCAAGTGGCAAACATATATAAAGCTATTTATTCTCTAAATATAGGCAGAATTTCCACTCATGTTCTGGGGCCAGTGGAAAGTGATTTTAACATCAAATTAAAATCAGTGGATTATCAAATAAAGGCAAATTTAAATTTATTTTATTTTTCTGATTTATTTTTTTGCAAAGGTTGTATTTCATAAAAGCTTTTAGAGATTTTTGCAAATATATTGAGTATGTTTTAACCAAGATTTATTCATACGCCTTCTAGAGATCTATAAAAATTTTTTAATTGTTGATTTAAAACTGGTGGATGATCACTGTTGCCTTCTCCTTCAGTTGAATAAATCTTCAAGTTCAAATCCCCCATCAAATCATGACCGTTTATTTCAATATGAAGCCATGATTTTCTCCATGATCATGTGTAGGAAGAAGAAAGAAAATGTGGTACATATTAAGTAATTGATGCTTTGGAATACTCCTTTTGTATTATAGATCTTCTAAGCAACTGCAACATTTTAATCCTTAACACATTCTGCACCACAAAGATGTTACCACTTAAACTTTTCAACTACCAGTACTTTAACATTGCCCTATGCTTTAAAATATTTAATACTTATTATTTTTGCAATATTATTTCATATGTGTTAGCTTACTCCTTAGTAAGTAAAATCATTTTTAAAATTTTTAATCGGGATCGAGGAAGATGGCCGACGTAGGAGGGAGGTTGTGAGGGAGCAGCTAGTGAGAGAGGGATAGAACGCTACAGAAGCAGCAAAGAGGAACAGCAGGGAACCGCAGGGAGAGGTCCGTGAAGCTCCCTGGGACAGTGTGGAGCCAAAAAGATCCACACAACTCAGAAGAACAACGAGAACGGAGCAGGGCAAAGGCAGAGAAACCGACATCCCACTCCAGACCTGCTGAGTCACTCTTGAAAACGGCCTGACGGGAGACGCGGCCAGCTCGGAGGCGGGGAGATCAGGGGGATCGTCACCGGCGGGAGGCCTTCGGCAGCGGTGGAGGCAGACTGCAGCGGCCGGACGTTTGGTGAGCTGGGGGTTGACGTGGCAGCCTCCGCATTTCTTGCCCCCTGCTGAGGCTACAGCCTCAGAACGCGGAGCAGACGGCCGAAACTGTTGGGTCTGTGTGGAACTACGTACAGTGGTGTTGTGTTGGTGGCTGAGGGGGCCCCGGGAAGGCGCATCGGATGTTCTTGCGCTGAGGGGACCAGTGCGGCTCGGTGCGCAGAGGTAGCTGGCGAGGGTCTGGAGTCCCCCACATCCTGCCTGGTGAGTGCTTGAAACCACCAGGACTCTGAACGCCGCACCGAGCGGGCTGGGCGCCCCGCCTACAGCAGCAGCACCTCCGTAGCGCAGGTGTCAGGTGACAGGAGAACTCCGGCACCAAACTGACACGGTGCGAACCTGCCGCCGTGAAGTCATTATAACAGGGCGCCTGGGCCACTCCTCTGCTAAGGGCCTGTGTGGGGGAGCCACACGGGAGCAGGGGCTCTGAACACCCACACACCACGAGTGGTGGATTCACTGCATAAGAGCCACGCCTGGAAAGTGCCTCACCCACAGTCCCGTGTGTGGGAGACGCACCAGGTGGGCTCTGAAAAACCCTGCAGTCCCTGACACGGAGAACGCAGGGAGAAAGCACATAAAACCTTCTACGCCCTGCGGATTCCCGTGAAGGGAGCACACCCAGAGAGCGCCTCCATCCCGCCACGCCCTGGGGTGTCACACCTGTAGAAGAGGTGCCCAGAGTGTGCCTGGAATCCACTGGGCCCCCAAGGTGGTGCTCTACAGCCCCGGGCCCTGAGAACGCACCAACGGTGCCTTGAAAATTACCACGCCCAGCAACACCACGCCTACAGGCTCCAATCTCTACAGGAAAGCACCTGACAGCCCCTCAACACACGGGCCCATCTGCCTCACCAGAATACACCAACGCAATGGGAAAAACCACCAGAAAGAGTTGTGCTCCAGATGAAAGAGCCAGCACCCCACCAAACAAGGGCCAAAAGCCATTATCAATATCGACGATACGAGATGAAGACATGGAAGTGTTACCAACAAAGGAATTGATGAAAATAATGATAAAATCTCTCAGAGATGTGGACATAAAGCTGGAAGACCTCCAGAACCGCATAATCACCGAAATACAACAAATCAAAACCAAACTGGATGCCCAAGATAATAAGATTGAAAGCCTCATCAACAGAATAAATGCGGCAGAGGAAAGGATCTCTGAAACAGAAGACACACAAAATGAAAGTGCCCAGCGAATTAAACAGCTGGAGACAAACCTCAGCAAAACTAATAAAATGATGCAAGAGATGAAAGATTACCTTAGAAAACTGAATATTCGGATCATCGGCCTCCCCGAGGGAGTAGAAAGAGAATTTGGGATGCAAGCAGTGCTCGATGAAATTATACAGGAAAACTTCCAAAACACTTGGAACACGAACCCACCCCGCATACAGGATGGACAGAGAACTCCCAACAGACATGATCCAAAGAGATCTTCACCCAGACACACGGTGCTCAAGTTCTACTCCAATGAAGACAAAGAAGGAATCCTGAGACAAGTACGAAGTAGAGAAAAGATCACATACAGGGGAAAACCCATCAGAATCACTGCTGACTTCTCCGAAGAGACCCTACAAGCAAGGAGAGAATGGACAAAGATCTTCCAAGTCCTGAAACAAAACAACTGTCAACCAAAAATAATCTACCCAGCAAAGATCTCATTTGTATATGAGAACGAAATCAGATACTTCAATAGCAAAGAAAAACTAGAAGAATATGTCTACACAAAACCAGCTCTGCAAAGTCTCCTTAGAAATGCGCTAGTCCCGGACAAAAAGGAGGCAAATCACAAACAAAGTTGGCAAATAAGAAGGTCTCCAAACTAAAGGCCGCACAAACAAGACAATTACATAGGCAACAACACACACACAACACAATCACATGGCAGGGCAAAATTGCAACCTCTCAATTTTAACTCTCAACACAAATGGTCTAAATTCACCAATCAAAAGACAGAGATTAATAGAATGGATCATCAAACAAGACCCAACCATCTGTTGCCTACAAGAAACGCATCTAACCAGAAAGGATGCAAAGAAACTGAAAGTGAAGGGATGGAAAAAGATATTTCACGCCAATAGACGAGAAAAAAAAGCTGGGGTAGCTATCCTAATTTCAGACGAGATAGATTTCATTCTAACTAACATCAAAAGAGACAGGGAAGGCCATTTTATACTGGTGAAAGGAATGATCCATCAAGAAGCAATCACCATCATTAATGTTTATGCACCGAATCTTAATGCACCTACTTACGTAAAGCAATTACTTACAGACTTAAGGGAAGACATAGACACCCGCACAATTCTTGTAGGCGATCTCAACACACCTCTAACAACAATGGACCGGTCTACGAAACAAAAACTCAACAAAGAAACAACAGAGCTCACACAAACAATAGAACAACTGGACTTAGTAGACATATATAGAACTTTTTATCCTAAGGCCACAGACTATACATTCTTCTCAGCGGTGCATGGCACCTTCTCCAGAATTGACCACATGATAGGACATAAAGCGAATCTAAACAACTTCCAAAACATTAGTATCATACCATGTACCCTCTCAGACCACCATGGGATGAAACTGGAAATCAACAACTCAAAACTCCCCAGGAAGTATAGGCACTCTTGGAAATTGAACAATATGCTATTAAACGAACAATGGGTCAGAGAAGAAATTAAAGATGAGATCAAAAAATTTATGGAAACCAATGAAAACTCTGATACAACATTCCAAAACTTGTGGGACACCGCCAAAGCAGTGCTACGAGGTAGATTCATCGCAATCGGAGCCCATGTCAAGGCCCAAGAAAGACGCCAAATACAGGAACTAACCTCACACCTCCAGGATCTGGAAAAACAGCAGCAGAAGAGTCCCACACACAATAGGAAACAAGAAATCATCAAAACAAGGGAGGAGATAAACCAAATAGAAATCAAAAAAACTATACATAAAATCAACAAATCAAAAAGTTGGTTTTTTGAGAAAATAAACAAAATAGACACTCCACTGGCCCGATTGACCAAAAAAAAACAAGAGAAAGTGAGAATCAATAGCATTAAAGATGAAAAAGGCAACATAACAACAGACACTGCAATCATTAAGAAAATAATTAGAAATTACTACAAAGAACTGTACTCCCACAAATTTGAGGACCACCAAGAAATAGAAAAGTTCTTGGACTCCCACCACTTACCAAAACTCAGTCCGGAGGCAACTGCAGAATTAAATAAACCCATAACCGAGGTAGAGATTGAAACAGTCATCAAAGATCTCCCAACGAAAAAAAGCCCAGGCCCAGACGGCTTCACTACAGAATTCTACAAAACATTCCGAACAGAACTAACCCCAATCCTCTACAAGCTCTTCAAAACAATAGAGGAGGAAGCAACCCTCCCAAACTCATTCTATGAAGCTAACATCACCTTAATCCCAAAACCGGACAGAGAACCATCAGAGAAGGAAAACTACAGACCTATTTCTCTGATGAACATTGATGCTAAAATTCTCAACAAAATCCTAGCCAATAGAATTCAAAAAATCATCAGACAGATCATTCATCCGGATCAAGTAGGATTCATCCCTGGAATGCAGGGATGGTTCAACATTCGGAAATCCATAAATGTTATAAACCACATCCAAAAACTGCAAAACAAGAACCACATAATAGTTTCAATAGATGCAGAAAAAGCTTTCGACAAAATCCAACACCTCTTCATGCTAAAAACTCTAGCCAAAGTAGGCATAGATGGGAAAATCCACAACATAATCAAAGCAATTTATGAAAAACCCAATGCCAGTATCATACTGAATGGAGAAAAGCTAGAACCCTTCCCACTGCGATCTGGAACAAGACAAGGGTGCCCGCTATCACCACTGCTATTCAACATAGTCCTAGAGGTACTTGCAGAGGCCATAAGACAAGAAAAAGAAATCAAAGGCATACGTATAGGAAACGAAGAAGTCAAGCTTTCACTATATGCAGATGACATAATCCTGTACATAGAAAAACCAGGAGACTCAATACAGAAACTGCTAGAACTTATACGAGAGTTTGGCAGAGTGGCGGGGTACAAAATTAATGAACGAAAATCAACAGCCATAGTGTACGCAAATAACACCAAGATGGAAGAAGATCTAACCAACAGGATACCATTCAAAATAACAGAGAGAAGTATGAAGTATTTGGGAATAAATTTAACCAAAAGCGTAGGAGACCTATTCGAAGAAAACTACAAACTATTTAAAAAGGAAATTGAACAAAACCTCAAAAGATGGAATAACATCCCGTGCTCCTGGATAGGCAAAATCAATATCATTAAAATGTCTATACTACCACAAGCAATATACATTTTCAACGCAATTCCAATCAAATTGCCCAAAACATTCTTCACGGAACTGGATACAATGATTCAAGAGTTCATCTGGAAACACAAAAAACCACGAATAGCTAGAACCATCCTGAAAAATAAGAAGTTAGCAGGGGGAATCACAATCCCGGACCTCTGGACATACTATAGAGCAGTGGTTATCAAAACAGCCTGGTACTGGCACAAAGACAGAAAGGAAGATCAATGGAATAGAATAGAAGCACCAAAAGGGAACCCACACAAATACAGCCAATTAATCTTTGACAAAAAGACCAATGACAACTCAAGCAAGTGGGAAGGCCTCTTTAGTAAATGTTGTTGGGACAACTGGCTGATAGCCTGTAGAAACAAAAAGATAGACCCACATCTATCACCATACACTAAGATCCAATCTACATGGATAAAAGACCTAAACCTACATCCAGAAACCTTCAAACTCTTGCAGGAAAATGTAGGAAATACCCTGCAAGACCTAGGAGTAGGTTCCGACTTTCTAAGAAGGACACCAAAAGCAATAGCAGTTGAGAACAGAATAAACAAATGGGACCTCATCAAACTAAGAAGCTTCTGTACAGCAAGGGAAACAATCAACAAAGTAAAAAAGCAACCCACAGAGTGGGAGAAGATCTTTGCACACGATATAGGCGATAGGGGGCTAATTTCCAGGATATACAAAGAACTTCAAAACAACCAAAAAACCAAAACAAACAAACCACTCAAGAAATGGGCACGGGAAATGGGCAAACATTTCACAAAGGAACAAGTCCAAATGGCAAACAAACATATGAAAAAATGTTCCAGCTCCCTAGCAATAAGGGAAATCCAAATTAAAACATCGATGAGGTACCACCTAACACCAGTAAGATTGGCCCACATAAACAAGAACACCAACGACGCTTGCTGGCGAGGATGCGGGGAAAAGGGAACCCTACTCCACTGCTGGTGGAGCTGCAAATTGGTACAGCCTTTATGGAAATCAGTCTGGAGAACACTCAAACAACTCAAAATCTGCATACCATATGACCCAGCAATAGCACTCCTAGGAATATATCCAAAACACCTGTTTTACGACAAACCAACATGCATCCCTATGTTCATTGCAGCACAATCAGTAATTGCAAAAACATGGAAGCAACCGAAATGCCCATCAGCAGAAGATTGGATAAGAAAGCTTTGGTTCATCTACTCCATGGAATACTACTCAGCTATTAAAAAAAACAAAATGCAGTTCTTTGTGGCTAAATGGGCACAACTGGAAACTATAATGCTAAGGGAAATGAGTGAATCCCAAAAGATTAGATACCACATGTTTGCCTTGATTTAACCTGTAATTTTTTG
This sequence comes from Ochotona curzoniae, assembly GCF_017591425.1. Lineage (NCBI taxonomy): Eukaryota > Metazoa > Chordata > Mammalia > Lagomorpha > Ochotonidae > Ochotona > Ochotona curzoniae. The sequence continues at coordinate 18,177,547 of NW_024464920.1, read as the reverse complement.
TTTGGTTGTTGGTTATTTTTTGAACCTGTCATTGATACTGTCTCAACCCAGATGTTTCGAAGAATGGAACTTGCATTATTTTTAACATATTGTCTACCCATTACTATGTCAATTAATTCCATAATGTTGTATATTGATACTGAGGCCTTGTTGGGGCTTTTAACTGACCGGATCTTTACTCTGTTAGACCTATCTTCAGACCATAGAAGGTCTCCCCAAGAGGCCACTGAACTTATCTGGACAATAAGACGCTGAACTTTATGCTAGGCATGTGTTTGCAAGCAATGAATCTCAACTGAACTTGAACTATGGTTATGCAACAAGGTGGAGGAATCCACCATGGGGGGAGGGGTATGGGAGGGGTGGGGGGGATCCCCAGCGCCTATAAAACTGTACTACATAATACAATGTAAGGAACAATAAAAATAAATAAATAAATAAAATAAAATAAAAAAAAAAAAATTTTAATCAGTCAAAATGCTAATCTGATTAATTGCTGTATAAAAACATCAAGAACTTCTCTCACAATATTTTATTATTGCATAAGTCGGGAAGATCAGATACATTCATGCCTGTAACTAGAAATAGCATTCCCCTCATTTCTCTGAGTTCCTTGAAGATTGTTTTGTAAACAGAATCCAAGTCCAGTTAACAAAACAAATTTAGTTGATATAATAGTTTTTGGTTTAAAAAAGCAAAAGAAAAACCATCCTCCATTGCAGTGGTACATATGACATTCTGCTTTGAGCTACCACAAAAGCTTTCAAACAGAATGAAACATAAATCAATGCAAGCTGTGGAAACAATAGTTTTCCAAATATTGTACTCTGGTGTTGAAACAGTGTCACAGCACAAAAATATATCAGGATCTGAATTAGACCACACTCAGAATTGCAAAGGAAAACATACACTTCTGTACAACACAGATGTTGTCTCTCTCCTCCTGCTATACACACAGATGTTGAAGTTCTGAGATAGGTCTGTGGAGTACAGAGTTGATTGTCATGGACTATCATTAACTGTTTGCTTTTAATGAAGTTCACGTTAATTTGGAGATCTTTGGGGGGGAATTTTTAAGGTACTATTATTGAAGATTCATTCCCTAGTAATACTTCACTATTGTTAGCTAATATTTACACAGCATCAATTTTGAAAAGATAGGATTGTTTTGATAATCCTCAGTGACAATAATGAAAGACATTAGCAAAATTGGTAGGTTTGTACAAGACTTGTAACATGCACACCCACATCACACATATAATACATATGATATATGTATATATTTAACTTAAGATTACTTAAGAGCATTATTGATAAAATATCATGTTGTTAACTACTATTGGTGACACTACAGAAGGAAGTGACATTTCCTATGGTGTCCTAATTTTTTTCCGGGAAGAATCGCTAGTATAATGTCAATTGAAGCATACATAACATTAAGGAGAGCGATTTGAATATACATTTGAGGGAAATGGTATGGGGCCAGGAAGTACAAATTGGGACAATGCTGAAGGGTACAGACTACCACAGTGGGGCCAGAAGGACTGGAAACGAGTGAAGGAGAGGAAGTGTGATGGGAAAAGAGGTTTGAAACAACCAGTAGAAGCCACTAAACAGAAAAGATTGTATAAATACTGTCAATATACTTTCGAAGTAACAGTTCACACACGATGTTTGGAATTTAACTGTTATTTATTTTATTTTAAATATCCTGGGCAGAAATGGAAAACGTTGCCTTCATGGACATTTGTAAAAATCCAGTGGACAAAAATAACTTAGACAAAGGCAAATTTAAGGAGAAGAGGAACAGTGAATAGTATAACATGGATTATTAAATGGAAAGTAATCACTGAAAATTATCCAAGTAAAAAGCATGTATTGAGGAACAGTGGGTTAAGCTTCCATGTGCATTGCCCTCAGCCTATATCAGAGTGCCAGTTCCCAACGACTGCACTTTCAACCTAATATCAAGTTTATACATCTTGGGAGGCAAGGGGATGGTGACTAAAATACTTGGGCTCCTAAACTCATGTGGGAAATCCAGATAAAGGCTCCTGGCTTTAGCTGGCTCAACCTAGATTGTTGAAGGCATCTGAGGAATGAACCAATAGAAAAAAGAGTTCTCTTTTTTTTTTCTCTGCTATTCAAGTAGATGAAAATAAAAATAAACAAAAAACTAAAAATATGTTAGATATATTTTGTGGCTGTAAAACCACTTTAAAGATCACATTTATTCAAGGCAAAGGTGGTTAATTCACAAAAGGTTATAAGATTATTCCAACTGAATAATTTTGAATGGCAATACAACAAAGTTACTTGAAATATTGGTATGTATCTTGTAAAAGAATGAGATTCTAAATTTTACTTTTAAAAATGTTTAAAAAATTATTTATACCTGAAGCAAACACATAAGGAGAGAGAATGAGGAGAGAGAGAGAGAGAAATGTTCCCTGTTTTGTGGTCCATTTGCCAAGATCCCACAATTTCAAGGATTGAGCTATGGCTCAGTCTGGCAGCTAGCAATACAACCAAGTTGCACATGGGTAAGAAGAACTTAATTACATAAGCTTTCACTGTTGTATCCAGGGCCTGTGTTTCCAAGTAAATGGAGTTAGAAGCTGGACTGGGGAATCAAGCATAACTACTGCATTGTGAACACAAACCTCTTAACCATTAGGCTAAATGTCTGCTCCTAAAATGATTATGAGTGATGTCATCATTTCTAGGCGTCACTTTATTTAGGTTTATACTAAGGGTACTTCCAATATATGTTATGGAATTGCCCAGTCCTGACTAAGCATGCAGAATAGCAGAAAATAGGTTAATTTTTTCAGAGAAAAAAAAAAAACACAGCAGTACTTGTCACTGTTACTTGGAACCTGGGTTACTTACTTATGCATATTAATGATTTTTCTAGCTGTTTAGAAATAATACTCATTCACCAGTCATAATACTGTGGATTTTACTTTTTCTTGCTGCATTAGAGCTTATCTATCTTCATGAAGGAATAAATAAAAATAAGTTTATGTTTGAAAAGGGGCTATTTTATATATGGTTAATTGTTTTGTGTACTAGTTTGTGATGATTGCTTAATCAGTTTTCTTTTTGTCTCCTTAGAGATGATATAATCCCTTATTATAAGAGGGTGAGGAAATTTGCTAAATTATTAAAGGATGGATTACTTCATGGATTTATACAAGGATATGTGAATTAGAATACAGGTAGATGGTAGGGAGATTCATTGGGTGGATAGACACATGGTTGGATGAGAAATGAAATCTACCCAACTAAGTTGGGGATGTCTCTCCCTGAGAAAGTGGGTATTTTCACTGTTGTTTCTATTTGGCAATAAAGACAGGGAAATCACTGAGAATTAAAAGATTACTGCCTCTGGCATGAATAGCAGTATAACAAAACTTCTCAGGAAGACTTCTAGAGTTTTGGCTTTCCTGTGGCCCTTTTCCAAATAATGATGGGAATAGCACAATCAATCTCAGCAGGTAGAAATGTCAAATGCAAACATAGATGAATGGGCAAAATCACAGCAGAAGTCTTATCTTGTTCAGTAGAGCTATGCTGAAACCTTACACATTAAATGAAAATCGTTCCATTTCTAGCAATCTCAAATGCAGAAGACAAGTGAGCATAATAGATGTGGTATAATATTTCCTGATTAATTCCTTTGATACAAGCTTAAAGAGAAGGGAATACTTATTAGTATTCTGTATGCAATCTAGGCAAGAGGAAAGTTGACCAGCAGGGGAAAAAGATGCCTGCTTTAGCTTAAAAGTTATTCTAAGTTCTCATGGCCTGGGGCAGTGGTTAATGTTTTACACAGCTATTACTATACTTATTTCAGCATCTCTCAATCAAGGTATACTATAAAGTGTAACTTGAGATCTCAAAGAGGAATGTTTTTCATTTCAGAGAACACAATAGAGAATGTATAATTAATGAACAAGATATTTCCAAAAATTAAATAAAGATATTCTGAGTTTAAAATGCCAATGATGGACATTAAATTTAATTAATGTTAAATGTGGTAAAATGCTACTGCTTCCTATTGTGTGGAGAAAAGGCAATTTTAATACTTTAAATGTATCAAACAATAACTGTTTACTGAATATATTCAAACTATGAGAAATGGCACACACATGTAATTTGAATTTCATGGCAAATTTGAATGTGATAATTATTGTAACTGCCTTTAAAACTAATAAATTGAATATTTGAATAAGGAACCTGTGTACTATTACTTAAGAGTTGAATTGCCATTTAGGATACAAACCACATTTTTTCTTCATAAAAATCCTGGTTACTATGGAATAATGTTTTACTCAGAAATACATTGGCCAACACTGCCATCCAAAATAAATTTTATTTAATAACATTTTAAGAATATATTAATAAAACAATTTACTTATTTAAAAGCAAAGTGAAATGGGAGATAGAGAGCTAACCCAGTGATGGCTGGATAAGCCTGGAACCAGAAACTCTAGCCAATCTCCCACATGGGCAACTGGAACTCAAGAGTTCAGCTATCCCAATCATGACACTGAAATACCCAAGGTAACTCCATCTAACCATAACCAACTAATTTCTGACAAATGAACTAGAAGTATCCTTGAGTAAAGGACAGCCTCTTCAGCACATGACGCTGCGAAAACAATCTGTACCTGTGGAAGTAGAGAACTAAACCCTTACCTTATACCTTATAAAAATAAACTCAAAATGGACCACAGGTCTAAATCTAAGACATGAGACTATTGAATCATAATGAATTATGTTGTGGGAAAACATTGGCATAGGCAGACACTTCTTGGAAAAGACCCCAGAAACACAAGCACTGAAAGCAAAAACAGACAAATGGGATTATATCATGCTAATAGGCAACCAACCGACAGGATGGCAGGTAACATTTGCATACTAGGTCACTGATAACACACTGATATCCAGAAACGGTGACGAGATCTGAACACTCAGTAATGACAAAACATACAACCCAGTTAAGAAACAAGCACAATATATACACAAAAATTTTTCAAACAATGGAATTCAAATAGTTGACATGCAAAAATGCGCAGTATTGCTACCACTTAAGGAAATATAAACCATAAAAGCACAGTGAGGTTTCACCTCACCTCAATTAATACAGAAATCAGAAAACTGTAAATGTTGATGAGGATCTGAGGGAAAAGGTACCCTAATCTATTGTTGGTAGAGATGGAAAATAGAGCAAATTTCATAGAATACAGTGTGGGAATCCCTCAGAAATTGGGAAATGGATCTGTTCTCTGACCTTATCATCTCACTCCTAGGAATTTATCTAAAAGAGATGAAATCAGCATATGAGAGATTTATCAGTACTCCCATGTTTATAGCAGCTCAATTCACAAGTTATTATATGCAATCAATGCAGAGGTCCTCCAACTGTTGACTGGAATAATAACATGTGCTACATACACAGTACGGAATATTAGTTAGCCATAGTAAGAGAATAAAACCCAATTTTTATCACAAACAAAAGGATACAATGGAAAAATATTATGCCTAGTGAAATAAGCCATTCCCAAAAGGCTCTGTGTTACCTAAAATACCAAGCACACAAAAAAGTATTCTATACAAGTGTAATTGACATTTTTGAGACTGGGTTATTACTCACAGACTTGAAACTACGCCTGAGGAACAGGCTTGTTTATTTTGTTTTGTTTTGTCCTTGGTATTGCTGAATTTCCCACTTAAGAGAGTGTAAAGCCTCCGATTGTCAAGTGAATTGAAAGCATATTATTAAACCCCCTGTTACAATGGGGTTGCTACTCAGTCTTTTTTTAAGGCTGAGTTTCATCATTTATCTAAAGAGAAAATACGCAAGTAAGGGGTCTAGTTAAGAGTGCAATATTACATTTTTATGTAAAATAAATGCTAATTGGGGATTATTTATTAAGCATGTAAGTGAATATGTATATGTCGGAAACGCTTCATAATGTGCACGTTGTAGCAAACATTTCTGTAAACTGTCATAAGCTCTGTTACCTTTGTATACACTGCCACTTCAATTTTGAAATAAATTTCATAAAAATAGAAAAAAAAAATCCAGAAAGAAGCAGATGTTTGAGGAATGCAGGCTAGACTGCGCTCCTAAATTGTGAAATACATGCAGCTTGTTCACCTTACATAAGTAAAATAATTCAATAAAGAAAACTACTTGAGTAGGGGGCTGAGCAAGGGGCTGGAAGAGGGCTAGCAGGGATCTGACTGGCAGTCTAATGTGGGATCTGAGTATCTCAAAGGGAGACTTCACTGTGTGTGCTACAGTGCTTGCCTTCACAGAATTCTGAAAGTTATTTATGTACTTGTTTGAGAGGTTAATGGACACAGAGAGGCTTCCCATCTGCTGCTTTACTCTTCAGATGTCAGCAATAGCATGGCAGTAGCCAAGAAGTCAATTTAGATCACTCATGTGGGTGGCAGTAACTCAGCATTTGAATCATCACCTGTTGCCTCCCAGGGCAACATTTGCAGAAAGCTAGTCAGGTCTGGAAGCAGTACACAAACTCAAATCTTTGGCTATGTCTTAACTGCTAGGCCACACTCTTGCCCCTGGGAAGAATTCAATAGCATATGTCCCCATGGACTTTGAAATTTTTTTTTTCATTTAAACCAAATATATTTAGAGAACTGAGTAACCTATTTTTAAAAGTGTGGGAAAGAAGGGGGAATAACACAGAAAATGTTCTCTCAGGTAAGATTTTAGGAAGTCTTAATGTTTTTTTTCTGTATTTAGAATTGAGAACAAAAGTTTGAGGGAAGGAAGGAGAGAGCTACAAAGTTTTTGTCGTCACAACCCACGATGCATGACAACTGGAATGGAGCAAGTCTGGGGAGTGTGTCTGAGGAGCCCTGCCTGCAACTGACAGAGCAACCCTTTGTGCTCAGACTCAGCGAAAGGCAGTGCAGTCTAAGCAAGGGACTCGTCTTCACTGCTGGGGAAAGTGATAAATGCTATTGAATTGCAGATTTATATTTTTGTGCCACAGTGAGTAGGGGATTTAATTTGGACATATTTTCAATCGATAAACATCTGGGGGTCTGATAAAACATATATAAAACAAAGTGTTTCCCTCTTTGTTTTCTTTTTTAATGTATCCCCCCCAAGCTTAAGATCATCCCAAGGATATTTACATATTTATTGCAAGTAACATAATAACATATTGTCCTCAAAACTTATTCTTTTATTGTGTTTAGTCATAAATTAAACGTAGAATGAGTGTGAGGTTGATTTGCACATAGACAAGTCACCACAGGTCTTAGCACATATTTTGTTAGTTAATACTTTTTATAAAATACTTCACAGATTGAATTTATTAAGCCTTAGCATTTTTTCCAAGGCTATAAAATCATGAAATCATTTCTATACACGTGGCAATACACAGATTTATTTCATTTTCAAGTTTCTTTTGAATCGACAATGCTCACCATTTTCTGGCTATGATTTAGAGTTGAAGCAACAGTGTTGCCCTTCATCCTTCACAGTGATTTTCAAGGACAACCACTGTCTCTGTTTACTGTGTGTGCTCTTCGCAGCTTTCAATTCTAGAAAAATGCCTGATGATCAAGGCGCCCGCATTCCAGTGTAGTGAGTTAAGCCCCCGCCTGGGACTTGAGCTTCCCACACAGACTTTGGTTGGCAGCACCAGGCTGTTCTCCTTACAGTCTCGCTCCCTGCTAACTGCTGGGGAAAATTGACAAAAAGACAACCCCAATGCTTCCCCTAGAGCTGGGAGATCGGGAAGAAGCTCCCAGCTTGGGCCTGGCCAAGCCCTGGCTTTGTGACTATTCCAGAGGGGGAACCATTGGCAGATGAAAGATAGCTCGCTCTCTCTCTTTCTCCCTTCCTGGCTGTGACTTTTAAAATAATAAATAATTCAAACCACTTGAGCAAGTATCTCAGAGCATGCCCCACACCCAGGACCTGGGGTGGGTGGGAAATTGGGTGGGGCTTCTCCCTCAATATCCCCCTTTACCTCAGATACAAGAAGGAAACAATATGGAAATCATAGTCTTACCCACTTTCCTACAGCCCTTGAACCTTTTACCCTAATTAACTATGTAAAGGTTGTCAAAAAATAACAGAAATGAAAAAAAAAATCTAATTCTCATTTTAAATATATTTTCTCTGACTTTTTTTATTGACAGTAGGCTGTGCAATTTTGTTTTTAATTTTTGTTTATTTTCACCTATTTGAAAGAGAGACAGAGAAAGCTATTTCCATGTACGAATCATTCACGCCCCCAATAAGCAGCACCTTAACAAGCCAAAACCGAGAGCCCAACACGTCATTTTGTGTTTCCCGCTCCAGGCTTGAGGGACACACTTGAGTCTCTATTTGCTGCTCCCAAGGATACATTTAGCAGGAAATGAAATGGAAAAAGAGGAGTCAGGCTCCAGGCTGGCGTTCCACGGGCTCCTAGGACACAAGTTGTAATTTGACCTTGTGTGCCCTGACACTCAAGTTAGGCAAGCACATTTTAAGAGAACACAAAAGAACGAAAGTTAATTGCGTCTAAATCATTTATAGACTTGTATTTTACTTCAGTCTCTGTGTTGCACAGAATTCTAGTACCAGAGTGCATATCTGAAGAAAGGACACTTCATTTCAACTTACCGAGGCAGAACAGTTAGCTCGGCTTCACAAGCAGGAACTCACGCACCCCCTCAAAGTGATGCTGTCTCTTTAAATGTCGATTGGACTCCCCCACCTTTCCAGGATGCACCCCCTTTATTCGCATCCAGGACCCCCTGAGATCTCCTCCTATGGGCATATCCAAGTTTCTCTTGCATTTTTAAAAGAGATTTTTAATCTGTTTTTATTGGAGAGACTTAATAAGTGAAGCAGAGACAAAGAGAAACAGCTGCCGGCCTCTGACTCACTCCCCAGGTGTCTGCAATGGATGGAGCCCAGCCAATCAGGAAGCCAGTAGCCCGGAGCCTCTTCCGGGTTCCCCACGCAGGCGCAGGGTGCAAGGCTTTGGGCTGAGCTCCGCTGCCTTCCCAGGCCGCGCTGGGAGCTGCAGGGCAAGTGGAGCAGCCCTGCTTAAAAGAAGCTCTCTCCCAAGGGCCACATTTGGAGCTCCTCCTTGGGGTTTGAGGCTTTGGGCAGCGGTACCTGCTTGGAATGAGGTGGCTCGTGAGCTTTCCTCCACCGCGGAGCTCTGCCGGCTGTTCCAAGTGACAGGTACCGTTGTCCATATTTTTTTTTCTTTAATTTATGAGCATTTTTGGGGTCCACTCATGTTAGCGTTTTTGTATGTGGGGTAGCACACTTGAGTATGAATGAAGGTTTATTTTCTCACTGCCAAATATTTTTTGTTGCTGTTTTCACATGAAAAAAAAAAAGCGTGTGAGTCCCTTTTACAGTTTTCTTTGTGGGGTCAGACCAGGTGAGCCTGTGGGCCTTCCCAGGCCCGTGGGCCAAACATTCCACACAGCTGCCAGACAGTGCTGTGATGATTTATTGCAAAGGGATTTGCCTAAGAGACTGGGGAAGGGCTGGACTACTGGTGTGTTGTCCTAAGATAACAATATATAAAGTTAAGATTTAGACTTCAGGGTCACACGTTACTCAGAAACACAAAGTCAGACAACTGGTGCAATGTTTGTAGAATACAAGCGGGGCAAGGGCAAAAAGGAGTAGAGACTGTGGCTTCCGTTCTTGCTCCCCGGGGAAGGGTCTGCTCAGTGCTGAAGTCAGGGGAGGGGAGAGTGTAGGGGTTCCTTGAAAACCACTCCATTTAATTCAACGGTGTCAGGATGAGATTTCAAAATTATGAACCATGACCATTAGCAAATGGAGTTTTCTATAGTTATCATCAAGGGTGGCACATCCTACCAGTTTGAAAGGCAATGAATTTGTGTTTGATCTCTGCCATGGTTGGAATTTAGAAAGCCAGTTACATTTTGTTACCTTAATGTGTTTATATTTTTATGTATCTGTACTTCATTACAGAAATAATGAAATTAACTTCAATAATCAAATTTAGGATGCATAGGAGTAAAAAGGTACAGGCAACAGGGTAGAAATTAAGACACTAAGGAGAGATTACATCAAATAAATGGGTTAATTTTTTAAAATTTTGCTAGATTGGTTCACATAGACAAAGTACAGTGTCCTAGTAGTGCACATAAAAGAAGCACTATATTCAATTTTAGCGTTTAGGATAATTTTCAGTAAAAGTAAGCCGGTTGTTATAGAGAATATTTGCTATCCAGAGACAACGTAGTTAGCAGTCAGCTCCCATGTGCCAGTCAGAACTGTGTGATCATCTCCTGGCTTTCCCCATCTAGTGTGGGGGAAAAAAAATCACCTCAAAAATATTTAAAAGTGTAAATTGAAAATAAAACATATGAAGAATAAATGTTTTCATTTGTTATACTTAAATGCTGTAATGATGTTAAGCAACTATCAGAGTTGGTATACATTTTTGAACCCTTAATATTTCCATTCCTCCATACATAGATCTCATAGTTAATATATATTTACTGGAAGTTGAGCTTCCTTCAGAAATTAGAAGTTGTTTGAGAAGAGAGTATGTTGGATTCAACAGTTTTATTCCTAACCTCAACCATAATTCATTTGTTGAATTATAATTAATTATATCAGTGATTTTAGGCATATATATTGGAGCTTTAGAGTAAATGACAAATGAACATGAAATTGTACTTTTACCATCAATTTAGTGTGATTCTCAGACATAACACATTGCTCAGTTTTCGAGAAAATTATATGAACTGCTAAAAGAAGTGGAAAATAGCTTCTGAAACAGGATATTAGCAGTGATCCAATATAAACAAATAGTAATGTGGTTAACAGTGAGAACTCTGCTGTGTGCTGACTACAGAATTCCATCTTGTTTATATTGTCAGTATTTAGAAATTCTAATGTCCCGTTTTAGCTAGTCTAACAGAAATTTGTCAGATAGATACATTATAAAACGTCGCTTGTATTTTGAATTTCAAATGGATGAATAAAATATTTAGGGAGCATATTTCTAGATCTAAATGAAAAGTTAAGTGAACATTAAGAATTGAAGCATTGGCTTGTTAGCTTTAGCCAACACATGAGTTCATAAAGGCAAGCTTTGGGAAGTGTATTATAAATAGGCTTAAAGGTATCCAAGAGAGGATACGTTAAAAACAGTGTGTAATACAGAATGGTAATTTACTTCCTGCAAGGTTTACATGGACAATGTCGCATGTTGGCTAGGCAGCCCTGTGACTTGGAAGACTTGGCTACAAAATCTGAGTCAAGGAATAATGATCAAGTTACTACTGTCATCCAGACAGAGGGATTGGAGGAGGAGCCCAGGCATGGATGGCAAATGTACTTAAATGTTCTAGAGTTGGCAGCTGTTGTTTCACTCAACAGTCATGGGACTGACCACAACTTGTTCTTCCTGTAGTTTCGGTCTTCTGCTAGTCTCAGAAGTCTGAAAATGTACTATGTGGAGAAAATAAGCTCCATGGTTGGGAACATGAGATATCATATCATAAAATTTATGAACACATAACTTTGGAGGTCAGATATCTAGATCCCACTTGTTTTGAATGTATACAGTCTAAATATGTTATGGATGCTTTAGTTTTTGTCTGGATGCAATGTATTTTACCAAGTAAATGTATTAAGATTATTCCTCTTTATAACTCTTGCCAATATTATTTCTCATCTTAAATACTGACTTCATACCCGTCTTTTACTGTATATTTTATGCCTGCTATATGAATTAATATAAATCTGAATAATTGTTGATGGTATATTTGAGGAGTTTTTTTTACTATATTTCTGTTTCTAAAAAACATTTTTTCCATTCTTCTACTACGTATATTTTTAGTTTATTGGCTGTGTACAAGAATTGCTTTATGTTATTGGTAGTTGGAAGTTTTAATTTCATGAGCCTTTGAGTGAATTTTTGTGTGTTTTAATATCCATAGTCTCTCACTATTCTCCAAGAACCTCAGAAACAACGTTGCACCCTTACCTTTGTCATCCACTAACCTCTGTTTTAGGTTACAGGGCCTAGAAAGAGAATCGTGTAATCTGTTACCAAGTTATTCCACGGTTACTTTTTTAAAAATATATTCTAACTTTGAATTTTAAATTGTGTGGTACAATTTTGTGTTAGCTTGGATTCCCCCCCAAACTCCCACCCCTGTTGGATTTTTCCCATTTTGTCACAATGGTGTAGTCCTTCATAAAGAATCATAATCCTATCAGTCTCTTATTTAAGTGTACCTGACATTGTTGATACACTGTCAGAGAGTGCAGCATCCCATTGTTACACATGTCCAACAGTTTCATTGGGATTTCATCTTTTGTCTGGATGCAGGGATACATATTCAATTATACTCCCACGTCTGTGTATGATAGACCCCAGTACTCCATCACTATACATTACCATAAGTGAGAAGCCATGAAACAAGGTCAACAACTGGTATGAGTTAAAACAGTCACAACCACAACATCAACAACAAATTACAGTACCATGAAAAAAAATGCACCACTGAACAACCAACACATGAGTGACAAAAAGGGAACATAAAAGTTTCTTGGGAAAAATGATGTCATCGTATAATTTGTGAGTCCGTGATGAATTCGACTAGAGAAAAGAGATTATTTGTAATGAACAAAACTCAAATAAAAACCATCAAAACACATGGGATACAGCCAAAAAAGCAAACAAGCAATCAAAAAACAGTATGGATTGAACTATTGGAGTTACATTTTCTATGTTGGTTTCCTTATATAAGAGAGAAAATATGGTATTTGTTCTTTTGTGATTGACTCATTTCACTGAGCATAATGGTCTCTAGTTGGGACTACATGGTTGAAAATAGAATAATTTAATTCTTCTTAATAGTTGAATAATATTTCATGGAATAGATGTACCACAGTTTCTTAATTTTTAAAATCCAGTTATTGTTTGCATTGGTTTGTATGGTGTAGACCATATGCATGAAAGTCAAGGATTAGTAAATTTTTCATTACTAGTTCTTCCACTTGCTAACACATCTATGATTATTATTAAAGAAAAGACTGTTTTGGAGCTTGTGTTTGGCCTGCTGGTTAAGAGGTCTGTGTTCTGCTCTGAGTGGCCTGGATGTGATTCCTGACTCTAGCTCATGACTCCAGCATCCTGGGAGGTGGGAGTGAAGGCTCAAATAATTGGGTACTTGCCACCCATGTGGGAGACATCAATTTTTTTCTGGTTCCTGAATGTAATCTAACTTTCATCTCCAGCTATTGTGGGCATTTCATGATTGAATAAGCAGAGAGGGCTTCTCTTTGTGTCTTTCTTTCTCTCTCCCTCTCTCAGATGAATAAATATATTTTTTTAAAGTGTTTCCTCTATATACAAGATATTTTATTGCCAAAAGTCATCTTCCATCTTGGTAAATATTGTTTCTAACTGGCAAAAATGGTATCACATTTTTCTTAAGCCGCTAAAAACTCACATGATGAATTTTTTTTGCAGTTATGTCAGAATGAATTTATCTGAAGTGCAAAGAGACTAAAATGTAATATTTTAGGTAAAAGACTGAAGGTAGAGGAGAAAGAGCTACTATGTTAGAATATGCCAAAACCACAAAATTGCTGTAAGCTTTTGCAGCACTTTTTTGCATAAATCCATATGTTCTTTAACAGTATCCCTTATTTCTACCATACGTGAGTTGGCTTGACGTCTGAGGTGTCAAAATTATTGTTTTTTACGTGTTGTATTGTTATACAGGTGTCAGTCTCAACCTGGTTTTTGAACTTTTTATTTGCTGCCTTCATTCGTGAAAGAAGGAACAGTAAGGAGATGATCAGATTGAAATTGAGAAAGTGATCTCATTCAGGAGCAGGACATGCATGGATTTTTCTCTTTCACCTCAATCACAATCCTCTGCTTTGAGTACACACACTGTTGCCACATTCATTTATTTCTGCCTCGGTAATGCCTTCCTCTATTTTAATGTCTCAATGATCTAATTTTCTTGGCAATTTTCAATTACCATATATAGGGGAAACATTTCAGAGAACTTTTGCATCTTCTCAGTCATTTTCCTTCCAAATCCTTGCAAATCTTGTCTAATTGCGTAGTTTCACTTAACACTTCTACATGGATAACTTCCAAAACACTATCTCACAACATGTCTCTGTCTCATTTTCTGGTGTATCACAAATTATAGATATCTGAAGTACCTCCAGCTCACTCCCAGAAAAGTGAATTCATCGTTTCTCTGAGAAATTCTTTTGCTTCTTAATCTCCTTCCCTGTCAATGGCAAGCTTATTGTTCTAGAATCTCATCTGCTTGGTCATTGTTTAACCTTGCATACTGGCAGAGAAAGGTTATAACTGTTGTTTTAAGCATATATTATTTCTACTTAGTAATTTTTTTCTTATTGAAATTTTTGTTATTTTAAAAGTGCACTGAACATCAGAAAATAATAAAATCCACGTTTCTTCATGTTTGACACCTTAGATCCTAGTATTTTCCCTTCTCTGATTCCAATTCATTTTTATACTCAGAATAAATTATACATTTAAAAGTTTAACACTTATGTTTGTACTTTACTGATTTCAGGACCATCTTTCCTTCTGAGAAATATTTCCTTTTCTGAGCTTAAAATTCATTAATTACAATTAACATTTATTTTTGTGTTTCATAAAATATATAATATGTTTCCATGTTTTTAAGTGTATTTCAAAATTATCATACTGGATATGGTTTCCTGCATTTTTTGCATATCAATATTTTTTCAGTACCAGAATCTCTAATTTATTAATTTTTACATAGCAATGAGTGAACTGAATATTCTTTATCAAGTTTTAATTCAAAGGATATTTATGTTAATTACACAAAGAACAATGAATGTTCTTGTTAATCTAATTTAACTGCTGGGCACAGGTTTTATGTGGTATTCACTAGTGGTGGAATGGTTAGTTATTTTATGAACTTGTTTTCATTTTATCTGAAAGGAAGGGAGTCAAACAGACCTGGTATGTGCTGACTCAGTGCCCAGATGTGAACAGTGTATGTTGCAGGGATCCCAGTCTTTGAGCCTTCCTAGAACCCTTCAAAGTATGAGTTATCAGCAAGCTGATGCCAAGCAACATGGGGACTGGGTCCAGACACCCAAACCCAAGCAGCATCTCAGCTGCTGTACTGAGTGTCTGCCTCAAGACTGGTGTAACTGTATTGATTTTAAAAAACTGCTAGATTTTAAAAATAAATAGCTCTAGAAAGTGCATTGATTTCAGATCTTAGTATGTTTTGTGAGAATTCCATAAGCTGCTATCCTTATTAGCATTTGTTAAGTTGTCCTAATTTTGTAGATCCAGTGGAAGTATATGACATCCCATTTGTATTTCTCTGTTTATAGTAGAACTTGTGTATTTCCATTCTGTTTTTCTTTCTTCAGACTTACTTGGTAGGGTCCAAGCTCCTGGACCATCCCTTGCTACCTTTTCAGGCATATTTGTAGGACTCTGTATCAGAAACAATGCAGCCAGGACTGGAACTGTCACTTGATAGGTGAGACCAACATCACAAGTTGCCGGTTAGGCCACTGAGCCAAAATGCTAGTACTGTTTATCTCCTGTGTCTTTTATAAAACGTGCTATCATTTTCGTTTATGCAAAACTTTAACGGTTTGGAAATGTGGTGTCTCATGGTACCAAAAATTATCTTTATCTTCTGCTGGCTTTTTTTTTTTCAAAATGTGTTTAATAAACCTACTCTCAAGTGGTTTCAGGCAGCCAGGATGGAGTGCTCCATACAGAAGTATATATGCGCATGCTTGATTTTTCAAGCCCTTTTGAGGAATTTGACCTCTATGCTGATGATGAGTCTTGCAAATTTTCCCCTTTTTAGAATTTTTTTGGTAATTCTAGAAGCACAGAGAATGCACAGAGAAGCTGCAGAGAAATAGGTTACAATAAACCATGGCAGACGCCAACTCCCTGGCGGTTGTCAGCCTGCGCTGTCTGGGAAAATTGAATGTTGTGCTTCTGACCTGAAGTGACTCAAGGCAAGCAGATTTTCTCTGAGGGCTTGAGCACACCAGGTAAAAGAACTCTGCATGTGATTTCAGTTACAGTTGTAAATTACTTTTTCAATTTTGGTTCTAGTATATACTGTCCCAAATCAAATTTTGTAGTTTTTTTTTCCCCTTTTTCTATATTTAATCTCCAAATTAATTTTATTAAAAAAAAACTCATTGTTCAATGCAGCGTTTATAGTTTGTCCTTCGTTTTGTTGCAGTAATTCAGCATTTTCCTTCTTTTGCGAGTAGTTTTCTTGAAAAGAAATGTCAAATACAGACTTCCAATTTTTACCTATTGCCCGTATGGTGGATCACAATGCACGACCGGACTGTAGCCTGAATTCTTGGTTCATCTGTCAGTTTTCTATCTCACGATTTTTTTTAATTTGCTATTTTTTTGAGGGTGATAAGTTCTGCTACAGTTATTTGCTGACTGTGGCTACATGATTCTTTCCGGTTTCTTACATATGGCCCATGTCAAAGGCAAGCTCGTAAGGTAGGATGTACTTCAGAAAGCAACTGGGGGTCTCTCTGGAAGGCTGAGTGCTCAGGCACATCCACTGACATTTAGTCCATCAAAATGGCTTGTCAAGATATTAGAATTTTAAGAAAGATGGTTGGGATCAGATTCCCAAAAGCATGGACTGAAAAGAAAAAAAATGTATACAAGTGTGATTTCAACAAACAGAAAGCATCCATATAACAAGGGAGAAAAACTATAGGAATATGAAATAAACTACAAAGTGAAAAAAAAGCTTTCAAACTATAATTGACAGAATTGTTTTATATACTTTTAATGTTTTTTCAAAAATAATTTTAAGAGACAAAGATTTCACGTTATGTGGTATTCTTATGTTTTGCTACATCACTTGCAGCAACATCGATGGAGCTGAAGGTCATTAGGGTTACTGAAATAAGCCAAGTAAGGAAATATGAGTACAGTATAATCTCACTCATATCTGGAATTTAAAACAGTTGGTTTCATAGGTTTTGAGAGTAAGTGGTAGTTACCAGGTTAAGGAGAGTAGAGGAGAAGGATAGATGGGGAGCAGTTAATTGATAGGTATTAGGTGATAGAGAAATAGGTATAGGCATTTGTAGTGGTCTGTTGCACATTAAGGGGTGATTAAAGATGATAATAATATACATTTAAAATATGGAATAAAGAGTCTTGACAATTTTGATGATAAATAAATCATGTCTTTAAGAAATATATATGTTTACCCTAATCAGACACCATACAATGTAATTATCACATGACACTCCATAAATATGTACAATTTTAGGAATCAATTTTTTTTAAATATAGAAATGTGAAAACTTGAATACAATTACGTGTATGGCATTGCCTTTATCATATTCTATTTGTCAAAAGTGAATCATAAGTCTTGCCCACACTTGCACAGAAAGGGAATATGTTAGACTAAAGAAACCAGGAGTCAGAGATCGTGTCCCATGACCATTGTCCACGCTGTCTTCTATTCTGAGTATTCCTTCAGCAAGCGCTGTACAGTCATCTTTAAGATTTTTTTTTTCAGTGTAAATCTGTTTAAAGAAACAAAAACAAATATATATTAACATAAATGCTTGTTGTTAGAGAAATAGAATAAAGGTATTGTTCATACTGGTGGGAAATTTCTTAGTGATTGGGCACATATTTCTGTATTACTGACATTAACTACAACATCGATTTTTCACTACATGTACAGTAATTTTTCTGAATGCAAAAATTATTAAAATTGATATGATATTAAAACATAATTATTAATTTGTTAAATATCAAATTATAATTGATTAAGAATATAAAATACAGAACAGTGAAAAAAGTAATAATGTGTCAATCGACAAATTGATATTTTTAGGACAGTAGAGTCTATTAGGGAAACAAATATGAACAAGTTGCTATCACAATTTACATGAATTAAAAGTAAGTATGGTAGGGGCTGGTGCCATGGCTTATGAGGCCAAGCCTCTGCTTGTGTAGTCAGATTTGCACATGGCTTCTAATTTGTGTCCTGTATGCTCCACTTCCTTGCTTATGTACAAGGAAATATCGGAAAGTGGCTGAAGCCCTTGGACCCCTGCACCAACATGGGAGACCCAAAGGAGGCCCATAGTTCCTGTCTTCCACATAGCTCAGCACTGGCTTTTGCAGCCATTTGGGGAGTATACCCAATGGTAGAACCTCTCTCTGTCTTTTTTCCTTGTAGCTCTTTCAAATGAAAAAAAAAAAAACAACAACACAATTTTAATAAATAAGTAAACACAATAAAAAAGCACCGAGATCACAATGGATATATTAAAGTGCTTGGGAGTCACCATATGTAATTGGTGATTACTGTATAGGACAGAGTAGATACAGGCCGTACTGCAGAAAGCTGTTTTACATGTCAATATATGGGAAAATAATTAATGAAATACGGGTTTACATTTTATTTTCTAAGGAGTCATAATCTGCTTTGTGAGATAGCACTATGCTTTTCTACTTTGCCATATAATACAATAAAAGAATGAAACTTTAAAAATATATATTGCTGTTTTCAAGGAAAAATAATATATATGTACATGTACATAAAATATGCTTATGAAGTGGATATGGAAAAATAAACATATAAATAAACATAGAAGACTTATTTAGTGGCTGATATTGTTGTGGAGTGCATTAAACTACGGCCCGCAATGCAGAGCCCACATTTTGGTGTAGATTTTTTATCCTAGCTGCCTGGTAATGTGCCTGGGAAAGAAGTAAAGATGGCTTAAATGCTTAACACCCTGACACCCATGTGGGAGACCAGCATAAAACTCCTGATTCCTGGTTTTGGCCTGAGATAACCCCAGTCAGCAGATGAAATTCTGACTCTTTCTCACCTTCTCTGCCCACAATTCTACCATTCAAACATATTTTTGCTGTTTTATCTATTTATTTATTTATTTTTAAAGATTTATTGAGAAGTCAGATATACAGACAGGAGGAGAGACAGGAAAATCTTCCATCCGCTGATCCACTCCCCAAGTGGCCGAAATGGCTAGAGCTGAGCCGATTTGAAGCCACGAGCCAGGAATTTCTTCAGGTTCTCCCACGTGGGTGCAGGGTCCCAAGGCTTTGGGCCATCCTCAACTGCTTTTCCCAGGCCACAAAAAGGGAGCTGGAAGGGAAGTGGAGCAGCTGGAACACAAACTGGCATCCATATGGGATCCTGGCATGTTCATGGTAAGGACTTTAGCCACCAGGGTACTGCTCCAGGCCCTGTTTTATTGTTTTTTAAGCTTACATAAAGATATATTGTGTATTTCATGTATATGAAGGCTTAGAATATTTCCCACACAGTCTCCTTCCTTCCTTCCTTTCTTTGTACAGAAGTACAGACAATTAAAACAGTTGTCTGAATATCAACTTTCATTCATATACCTTACTTCTATAGAGCAGTAATATTTCTTCATACTTGCTGAATTTTTTATATAGTGTAGGATTAAGCCTGTGATTGCAAAGTAAACTGAATACTATCAAAAATTTAAAAGAAATTAAGGAATATGATATTTGCCTTGTGGGTCTGGCTTATTTCACTAAACATAATGTTTTCCAGTTGTGTCCATTTTGTGGTAAAATACAGGATTTTATTCTTTTTATGGTTTAGTGATATTCCATTGTGTATATATACCACATTTTCTCCATTCAGTCATCAGTTGATGATCATCTTGGTTGATTCCATGTCTTTTTTATTGTGAATTGAGCTACTATAAACCTGGGGATGTATAAAACTCTTTCATATGCTGATTTAATTCCATTTGGGTAATTCTCAAGAATGCAATGACTGGGTCCTATGTAGATCCATCTTTAAAAATTTGAGAAATCTCTATATTCTCTTCCAAATCAACTGTTATTAGTTGACATTCCCACCAACAGTATATGAGATAAATTTTTCTTCATATCCTCACAAGTGTTTGTTGTTTTGGGATTCTGGATGGTAGCCAGCCTAAGTATGGTGAAGTGAAACCTCACGGTGGATTTTACTTGTATTCCCCTGATGGCTAGTGATCCTGGATACTTAGTGTGTGTTGTTGGTAGCCATTTGTATTTTATCCTTTGAAAAACACATGCTCATTTCCTTTGCCCATTTATTTATTGCTTATTGTTGTTGAGTTTTTTGAACTCTTAATGTATTGTACCTATAATTTCTTTAACAGATGAATAGTTTACAGATATTTTCTGCCATTCTATCAGTTGCATTTGTGTTGATTTTCGTTTGCTGTGCGGAACCTTTTTGGAATTTTTATTTGGATTTTTGAATTTTATAGTACGATTCCATAGTCTGGGATTCCTCCCCAGATTCTTCCCTCCTAAATTCCCACCTCGCAACTGATTTTCTGCATAATATTTTCTTTTCCTTTGTTGAATTTGTCGCTGGCTCATGGATTGCACAGTAACATCATTTTACCCAAGATGTTTTTATGTTTTGTTTCCATTACCCATGTATTGGTTATTCAGTGGCATGTTTTTTTGACTGCATGGTGCTGGAATTTTGTTGTCATTGTTGTCATGATTCATAGTGGTTATTGACCTTATTTCATGGCTTCTCATTAAAGGAACTATATAGTGATGGCATAATAGGGACTACGATATACAGATGTCTGGGGACACAATGCAATATGCCTCCCTGTTTCCAAATCAAAGATGGACGCCCAATGAAACTGTTGGACATGTATCAACAATGAGATGCTGGACTAACATTGTTTATACCAGCAATGTTAGGGCATACTTAAACATCAGACTGATAGAATCATGACTCCTTATGAAGGACTCTACTATTGTAACAACATAGGGTCACACTTTTAAAACCATATTTCCAGGAGCGGTTTTTAATTCCTATATATGTGAATTTTTATTCAGTCTGTAAAGTGGATGTGTATGTAATATATACATTTATATATGTATATATGTATAAGCACAAATACACAGGTGTGAATGTGTGTGTGCACGTGCAAGTAAATATATCCATAATAACATCTACATTAATGATGCTTTGAAAGGTAGAAAAATCCCTTTT
Organism: Ochotona curzoniae; assembly: GCF_017591425.1. Lineage (NCBI taxonomy): Eukaryota > Metazoa > Chordata > Mammalia > Lagomorpha > Ochotonidae > Ochotona > Ochotona curzoniae. Next base: position 18,156,418 of record NW_024464920.1, on the reverse strand, counting down.
ACATTGCAATTCAGAATATATCAGAATATTGTTGACTGTGATGAGTTTTTTTTATTTGATTTAAGTGCAAAACAAGATATCAATGAACCCATGTGGTATTTGGACATGGTTTCACAATACATAAAGTTTTTTCTACTGCTGAAATCTTTTTTTAAGTACATACAAATTGTTAAGAAAAAAAAGTAGATCATGCGTTAAATCAAAGTAAATAAAAAATAAAATATGTTTAAGAAAATAAAAGCAAGTGAAATATAAGATGCTGTGACAATAATTCTGGATATAACTGTAGGAAGGTTAATTGCCCAAAGCCAATCTATGACTCAAACAGCTGATCACAGAACTTGTGGGAATTTACTGAGGAGTTAGACATAGATGCTAGCACTTTTGTTTGGAAAAATACATTCCCTAAGGTTTATAATAGGATGCTAAATCATGTTGTATTATTCACTGTCAGAAAGAGCACAGTAGGATAGGATGATGAAGACCAGATTCATAACCACAAGAAATTGGAATCTTTGCCAAGTTAGTAGCTGCATTCTATTAATATATACCTCAATTTTCCAGATAAATTATTGTTTCAGAAGCATATACAAGTAAGTGAAAAATGTATGCTTCATTAGAAATAAAAGTGCATTAATTTTTCTCTACTCAAGTAGTGGTATTTTTCTCTGCTCCAGTAGAAATTTCCTTCTTGTTTTTTGCAATTCATTTATTTAAAAGAGAGAGGCAAAGAGATATCTCCCATCTACTGTTTCAGTTCATTTGCCAAATGCCTACAACAGCCACAGCTGGGTCAAGCATAAACCAGGAGACATGAAATCCTACTACGTTTTTCAGATTCCATCTGTGTCTCCCAAGGGCATGTCAGGCATTCAATCACTTTATCCTCTGCCTGTTGTCTCCCAGGGTACACATTAGCAGAAAGCCGCAATCAGGACTGGAGTCGGACTGCATGGATTTTGAAATGGAATGTGAACAAGCTAACTCTAGTCTTACCCACCCACCAAAATAATTATTTTCAAAAATGTTGGAGATTTGCCCATTGACTGAATGTTTTGCTAAATTATTGATATGAAACGTAAAGAAAAACTTAATCATAATTCCATTATATCAGAAAACTAATGCTATTAGTGATTTGAGCAAGGTTGGAGAAATTAAAGAAAATGAAAGATGTTAGGGTTCAATTTGTTGATTTAACAAAGCTTTTCATTATATCCAGGGAAATTAGTGTGGAAATCAGAGTATGGCTTTAAAAATAATAGATTATTTAAGACTAATGAAAATTAACAAAAATGTTCAAATTTAAGAATAAGAATAACTTGGGCAGAAAGTTAAACCTCCACATATCCCAGCAGCATCCCATTTTTGAGTGCTAATTCAATTCCTAGCTGTTCCACTTCAGAGCAGGCTCCCTGCCAATATGCCTGACAAAGAAGCCAAAGATGGTTCAGACGTGGTTCCTCCCAGCCACCCGGGAGAATCACTGGCTGCTGACTTTGAGTTGGCCCAGCCTAGTCCCTTGTGGACATTTGGGAAGTAAATCAGTGGACAGTCTCTCTCTCTCTTGCTTTCCTTTTCCCTCTCCTGTACTCTCTTCCTCTCCTCCTTCTCTCTTTCCCTTTCCCTGTCTGTGTGTCTCTCCTTCATTGCTATAATTCTACCTTTCCATCAGATCTTTAAAAAAAATGACAAAAGGGTGCAAATCACCTATAACACCAAACTGAAGTTTAAAGAAATCTACTAAAAATACATTAAAATGTTGAATTTATGAAACATTCCAATCTCAAATTTAACATTTAAATTGATTCAGTATTAAAAATAGATGATTGCTTGTTTAATATTATATTGCACAGTTAGGCAGATTATTATGAATATATAATTTCAGAGAGTAGGAAAACACTTTTCCTCAATGAATATTATTACTAAGTTAGGGAATTCACATCCAGATCCAATACCTGGGTTCAAATCTTGGGTGTGTTTCCTGGGTGTGTTTCTAGCTTCTTGCTGATATGAATTTCAGGAAGCTCATGAGATTGAGTCTTCACCACTCTGCTGAGAGATCCAGAGTGAATTCCTAGCTCCTGGCTTTCACTTGGTCCAAACTCCTCCATCATGTGCATTTGAGGAGTGAACAAAGAGATTAGAATTCTCTTTTTTTCTCTCTCTCTCTCCCTCTCAAATACTGTTTTCAGATTTATTTATTTTCATTTGAAAGGCAAATTTTACAAAGAGAAGAGAGAGGTCTTCCATCCTCAGTTCATTGTCTAAATGGCCTCAGTGGCCAGTACTGAGCTATGCTGAAGCTGTGAGTCAAGAGCTTCTTCCAGGTCTCTTACTTGAGTGCTGGGACCCAAACTTGGGCCATCCTCCAGAGCTTTTCCAAGACACAGAGAACTGGATGGGAACAGGAGCAACTGAGACACAAACCGGTGTCCAAATGGCATGCTAGCACTGCAGGGTAGAAGATTAGCTAGATGAGCCACTGTGACAAGTCCTCAAATATGTTTTTAAAGGGTTGTAATATTTTTCTTTTATTTTTTATTTCCAAAAGTAAATCAATATTTTCCTGTTTGACAACTATTTAACAAATAGCAGATATATCAATGTAATATTAATTTTAAGAGAAAAAGTTTATTTTTAGCATTTTAAAATGTATAAAGGTCTTTATTATGTAATAATCCGTAAAACTATGAATTCTATTTCAAGCAAAATCATAAGTTAATGATTTTTTTATCACTTTCTACCTTGGGTACTCTAATTCAACACCATGAAAAAAATTTATAGAAAATCCATTTTTTTTATTGTTCTTGTAAAATTTTATTTCTGATAATTTCTACATGTTTGATTAGGGTGCAAGCGGTGCAGGGCTAAGAGACCATTGTTTTCACATTCTCACCTTTCCTTCCTGTATCTGGGAGAAAGGGAGAGGTAAGGGAGATGCCACATCCAGCCTCCGAACCATCCGAGGATCCCCACTGTGGAGCATACCCTGAGGGTCCTGCTCAATTGGTTTTGATAGTTCAACAGTTCTGAATTTCTGCCAACTTTGTCACTCCAATCATGAAATTTCTCCCGACTCCTCTGACTGACATAGTCCACCTTAGAGATTTCACTTGCCCAGGTATTCACTGCCAGCACTTGGCTGAGGTAGTTGATTGGTTTGTTTTGTCCTCCATCCTCTGGTATGGTACAGGTGTTCTCTGCATGCTCCAGTGTACTGTCATATCCTCCTTGTGCTTCTGGATATGCTGTTCACTGCTCCATCTATGACACTGGGGAGGCCCAGCTCTGACACAGCATTCCACAGTCAGACTGTGGGACCTGCAATTTTCTGCATGGTTGGAGTTCTGAGAGTCCAGTGGTTCAGTTGGGGAGATTCCCAAAGAAACTTCATCTGAGGTGATCCCTGACCTGGATTTCTTGTGTGCGTGTGCCAATACAGGGTCTGGCACAGTCTGTCGCCAAAATTGGCCTACATGCCCAATGTTAGTTGCAGCCCATCACCCTCCCAACTCTCAAGCTAACAAGTGGCACTTATAGTTCTCCCACTTGTCCCCCACAGAATCCACCCCGACCTGGTTCTCCTGCTTGCTAGTTGGTGTCATGGCCCAGCTGTAACTTGTGTGTGTGCTGGCATGTGGTTGTCAGACATCCATGCTAATAAAGCCCACCCAGGACTCCCATATGGGCTGGAGTATCAGTCTGTCCCATAAAGGTCTTCAGGTCTCTCCCGTCCAAACCACCAGGTCTTAGTCTCCTCGCTTACCTGTAAGTACAGTGGCTTTGTCATTGAGTGTCCCTCAAGATTCGTTCCTCACCTATATATATAGAAGTATTATCCAAGAATGTCCCTAGGCAGTAATTGATACCCCCAAGACCCAAGAGCTTTCCGCCGGCTGGCCAATACATGGTCAATACAGAGGTAGCTGGGGTGCTAGGATTCCCAGCGGGCACCCCTCTTCACTGCTCAGACTTACCTCAGGAAATTTCAATTTAACAATTATTGAAATTTGAAATTTGTTTTTCTGATAAAAGAAATGACCATACCCGTTATAAATGTATCATTGCTGAGACTCAGTTTTATAGTTTTAATAGATCAACTTGTTTTTAACAAGTACTGCCAGCTAATGTGTGTATTTGTGTGTATGAAATTTTTGGATAGAATTGTGATTTAAAGTTCATTTTTAAGTAGTAGGATTGCTATTAACTGGAACCCAGAAAACCTGCCAAGAAGCATTATGAATTTTATTTTTTTAAGGTTAGCAGTTTGGATCAGTGATTAATATGCTTTGAAAGACTTTTCATTTAGAGAAATCCCCATTTACGTCAGAGGATAAATTAGAAAAGTAGAATAAATAAGCTCAATTTAAATAATAGAAATTTACAGAAGCAGTGATAACTTTACTTTTAAAAATTATCAGTGAATTGCTACTGAAGAAGCTGAGGAAAGAGGGCCAAGTACGTGTTGGCTGGTGATATGTGGACCTCTTTCAGAGCTATGCCAACAGTCCTTAGCTCTGACTTTGAAACACCTGCTTTCTAGGATGGACTGACTGTCAATCAGCCTTGTAAAAAACTGAGACTGCTTTGAGAAAGTGTGAAGGAGAGTAAAATCTTGAATTGTTTTCTTCTGTCACATAAGCTTTTAAGAAAAAAAATCATATAGTAATAAAGTAGCCAGCTCATCTTTTCAAAGTTACCAAATCTAAAGTTTATTGGGGAAAAAAAGTTTTTTTGTTAAATCAAATATAAGATTATTTATATTATAAGAATATAAGATTCCTACATGAGGATTAGAAAATGCATAGTGTTTATAAAAATTGCAGCACAAAAACTCATAATATAGTTTGGTAGTATCAAGTTGAAAATGTGAATATAAGATATTTTAAGGAATTGCTTTTCTTATGTTCCTTTTTAATAATTTCTAATGAAATGAATGGCATAGAATAGTATTTACTGCAAGAGCATCGAGACCAATGTGTAAATTTATACTCAGATGAGTAAGCTTATGATTTGAAACAACACTTTAGCCTCCCTAAACCTTGGATTTTATTTCTATAAAATTGGAAATTTAACTCTCTTCCACTATGTATTCTAAAACATTTATGTGTATCTCATTTTATATTTATGAAGTAGCTTTGAAAGGAATAAGATGAGAGAGGTGTACAATGTTGAAAAATAAAACATTGATTTAGTGTCAAGATTAATTTAGGTAACACTAAACTATCATTACTTCTTAACTAATTATTGTAAGTTAAACTTAAAAAGTAAATACTTCTTTTATTATAAATTGTTTCCATTTGTTTTTTCAAAACAAATGATCAAAAATGTAAGTTTATTCTTTAAGCTATTAAGGTTTTTGGAAGTCAGTGTTGTGGAGAGATTTTCCATCTGCTGGTTCACTCCCAGAATGCCAGACCAACTGGGGTTGGGTCACACTCAAGCCAGGAACCAGGAACTTCTTCCAGACTTCCCTGTAGGTCTAGGGATCTATATGCTTGAACTGTTTTCTGCTGCTTTTCCTAGTCCATTGACAAGGACTGGAACAGACATAGAGCAACCAGAACACGCACCAATGCTGTAAATAGCAGCTCAACCATGTTTAGATACAGAAATATTGTATCCACTGGCTCGCTGCTCCAAATAACTGAAATAGTTGTGACTGATCTGGCCCAAGAAGAGGAGCCTGGAACTCAATCAAGGTTTGTCTTGTGGGTGGCCCTGTGAAATGGATGAAATCCACTCTTTACATTGATAAAATTTAAATTAACAAAGCAACAAACAACCTCAGAATGGAACCAAGCCCATCATGGCTGGTTAATTATACAGGAAAAAAAAACCCTCAAATGTGGAGGCAAAAACAGACAAAACCTACATGTGAACACAGAATGGTGATTACTAGAAGCCAAGAGGGTTGGGGACTGGATGCAGAGGGAGCTTATCAGCAGGTACCAAGTTTGAATTATGTCAAAGGGTTAGGTGCCTACAGCTGCAGAGAATAGTGAAGAAACAGTGGCTCACAGTAACCTATCCTATTTATATGAAAAAGAAATCCCAAGCCTCTAATGCTTATGTCAAACTGGGCGAAGTTAGAGTTCCCTGTTTTAATTGGAACACATTGTAAATACGTACCAAATATTTCCTTCTGGCCCATAATTAGTTACTGTTACTGTTGCAAAAAAGATTTTTTTTTTAAATTGAGAAAACAGTCCACAAAAATAAAGTGACTTGTTTTGGGGAATAGAACAGACGGTAAACTAATCAGAAAACTGAATTCTTTTAACAAATTGTCCCCCATCTTTTTGGAAATTCGAGATACTGGGTTTTTGTGCCTTTACAAGGCAAGCCTTAAACTTCACTAGCAATGATAATGAGTATTAGAGAATGGAGAAATGAAAGCAAAAAATGGGAGTAAAAGAAGATGATATTTACAGTTATTTTTTAAGTGAAAAAGCAGTCACTGAAGATTAGTGCCACTGTAGAACAATGAAAATATCAGAAGATACATAGAAGCTCTCTCTTCAAAAAAAGGTCCTCTCTCAACTGTTCATATTCTCTTTCTAACAAATATCAAATACATATTATGGTTATATCTATATCTCTCTATCTCTATCTCTATCTCTATCTCTATCTCTATCTCTATCTCTATCTCTATCTCGAAATACTTAAGCTGCAGGAAACATGTTTCGCAGTGCCCATCTATATGATTTCATTCTATTTCCATAGCCTTGTGTTAAGTAGTCACTTTTTAGGTGTTTGAGAAATTTTGTACTTAGAAATTTTGGACTTAGCATGCAGATATATAGTGTGTGTGTGTGTGTGTGTGTGTGTGTGTGTGTGTGTGTGTATGTATGTACAGGTTTATATTACATGCTTTGAATTAGAAAACCTCTATAGGGCCTGGTTTTGCTCTGTGTTACCTACCCTATTTTAATGTCCATGATAGAGAGAAATTTGGAAGTTAGTAGTGAAAAACATTCATGTAACTGGCTCATATTCTCCATGATCTTCTATGACAATAAGAAAATGATAATCAATTTTGATAGAGACTCAAAGATGGATGATTAGCACAGTGATTAAGTTGCATCAGAGTGACTAATTTACATCCCAGATTTTCTGTTTCCCATGGAGCCACTTGCCAGTGATCACCCCGTGAGGCAGCAGGCTGTAGTCCTGGACATCAAGTTGAAAAGTTAAATTCAGTTCTGGTGCCTCAAATGCCCAGTCCCAGTTGTTGCAGTCATTTGAGGAGTGAACCAAGAGATTGAATCGTCTGTTTGCTTTTCTACCTCTCAAGTGAAATAGAAGTAAAATAAAAATGAGTCAAGATTTAAAGATGACTAAACATCAAAGCCAGCATAGAAGAACTTGATTTATAAATATATTCTATTCAATAAATATATTCTATGCCTATAGCAAGAAATATGCATGTCTGAGAAGATGGAGAATGTCAGGCGAGGACAGAATACAACTTTTTGGCCAAATCAAAAACTAAGGAATTTACATAGAAAGTTTTGAATATATGAATACATGAATGTAAAAAAATTGTGGTTGCCTAAACAGTAACTAGAAACTATAAAAATAAACTCTGTAGAACTAAAGATAAATAAATAAACCATGTCTTTGAAGAATAGAAAAGAACGTACGAAAGTACCAAAACTGCAGAGCCTTAGGGATATGAGTGCAAATATAGGTTTTAGCATATTTGTAATAGGAGCTTTAGAAGAAAAGTATGACAAAAAGCATATTTGAAGCAATAATATTTAAAAATCCTATGAATGAATATAAACCTATCTCCTTACCTTATCAAGAAGAGTAGATTAGCAACTGCTTGTACAAAAACTTCAAAGAAATGCAAAATCAGCAGTTAAACTGCTATACAAAAGAGTAAAAAAGAAAAACAAGAAATATACTGAAAATTGCATGGTGGTGAGCAAAAAGTTGATGCCTGAAAATAATAACATGACAATTTTATGCTACAGGAAATCCTGTCAATATTTTCAATCAAATTAATATTCAAAGAGCTGATTGGTAGCCATGAGCCAGAACCTTCTTCTGGGTCTTCCTTGCTGGTGCAGGATTCCAAAGCTTTGGGCCATTTTCTGCTGCATTTCCAGGCCACAAGCAGAGAGTAGGTTAGAAAGTGGAACAGCTGGGACACAAAATGATGCTCATGTGGGATCCCAGCACTTGGAAGGCAAGGATTTAGCCACTGAGCCAACGTGTTGGGCTCAGGTAGGCAATTCCTATAGATGACAAATTGTTCAGCATTAGCATGTGTTTAATGTACAAACTAACGTAAACAACCTGGGAAAATGATTTCTCTTTTCCTCGGGGTCAATGGATGCCATAGTATTGTCAGTTGCTTCATGTGCTGGTTGAGATTGGAGATCAGATTTTTCTTAAGATTTTGGCTTGAAGCCTAAATTGAAATGACAGTATCTGTTACTTTACGTAGTTCTTTCCAAGTAGTATGCACATGTGGTTATATCATTTTCCTTTTAAGTTATCCTTTGACGACCGCTGAAATATATTTATATAGAGAAAATCTTTTATTTGTGATTTTCTTCTGTGGTTTTTCACTGACTTCAGTTTCACACGCTTCATTGTGTGTGTGCATGTGCAGATGTGTGTGTATGTACTTACACTCATGAACTAGAAAGAGAAAGAGGAGGAGACGAACAAAGCTCTTCCTCCTTACTGTTTTTCCCTATGAACATGCTGAGCTGAAGCTGATGCAGAAACAATTATACCACTTGATATGTTACTGGTTATAATTTTATGATAAACATATTATGACAATACTTCTTGACCAATTGAAAGTCAACTGTGTGCCGTGATACCTTAAAACATGGAAAACTTATTATGGTAGAAAAGCCGTGATATGACAGTAGCATGACAAAGAATATCAATTTTGTTACTTAATCTCCAGTTCTAGGCATTATTTTTTTTTTTTTGGTTTTGCATTATTTACTCAGCATGAATTCATTGTATAAAGAGAAAATACTAGATGTTTCACAAAGTGTAACTTGTCAAAATAAAGGGTTAATTTGACAGTATATCAATTATGTTGTGCACTAGTGATTACATTGTAAGGTAGAACAGGAAATCAGTGTTTCCAAAGCACATTGTTGGAGTTACAATGTGAAGAGACAGAGAAACTCTTCATCTGTGGGTTTACTGCCTAAATGGCCATGGTGTCCAGTGCTGGGCCCCACTGAAGCTGGAGCTTCATCCAGGACTCCAGTGTGAGTGGCTGAGGTCCAAACCCACGGACTAATGTCTGCTGCTTTTTGCAGACCATTAGCAGGGAACTGAATTTTAACTGGAACAACTAGCATATGAACCAGTGCCTATATTTGATGCCATTAAATTCTGGAACTAACACTAATTAAACTCTGCATAGATTGATTGCTGTATCATTGTGTAGAATATGAGAAGAGAACAAGATTTGTTTTTATTTGTATATATTTCAAAAGATTTATTTATTTTTATTGTAAAGTCAAATATACAGAGAGGAGGAGAGACAGAGAGGAAGATCTTCTCTCCGATGATTTACTGCCCAAGTGGCCACAATGGCCAGAGCTGCGCTGATCTGAAGCCAGGAGCTCTTCCGGTCTCCCATGCAGGATGCAGGGTCCCAAGGTTTTGGGGCCATCCTGCACTGCTTTCCCAGGCAACAAGCAGGGAGCTGAGTGGGAAGCAGGGCCGCTGGGATTAGAACCAGTGCCCACTTGGGGTCTGGCCCATGCAAGGCAAGGATTTAAGCCGCTAGGCTACCATACCGGGCCTAAGAACAAGATTTTTAAAGTGATAGTGAGAATTGTTTAATAGAAACTTATATTATTACATATCAAATTTATTTTACCTTATTTTAGACAATCCAAATGGAGTGTTAAAAATTAGGCCTATATGTCAATCTTGTTCATTAAATGAAAATTACTGTCACTTAATTTCTGTCACTTCCACATATTTCCAGTGTAATTTTGTAGTGTACTAAAAACTAAACTTCTTTTTTTTTATTGTCATAAATGTATCTCCCTCTTTTTTCAATTCTGTAAAATTCAACCTCCATAAGTTTTACATTAAAAATAGTCAATATATCATTGCCATTTAAAAAAGGTTCACAATATTGATTATGCAGTTCTATTGCTGTATTTTGAAGTGTGATAATTATTTGCTTCTGTAATGGTTATGCTTTGAAGATTATTTGACAGTTGTTCAATACCCTTGAATTTTTTTTTCATTTCTCATTGATTTTGGGCTGTGACTAGGTATTACGTTTCTACCTGAGTGTTTAGAGCATCATGGCCTCAAACATTTTGAAGGAAAGCCTCTTTTCCAAGGACAGAACCAGGAAATGTCAAGGTCCAAAGTCAGATTCCTATGCCTGTGAGTCATCAAGATTTAAGTGGTGTTACAAGGAGAGTTGTTACAGACTTCTCCCATTTAGCTTTCTGGAAGCGCCGAGTGTATTTCTTCAGCAGCAGAAGCCACTGGCAGGTTGTGAGCCTGGCTCTCTTAACTTCCTGTCTAGCTGGCCTGAATACAGTTTGTCAGACCACAAAACTTAATCGATCATTCAGAGGTTAGCTGCAATTGCTCCTGTCTTTCTAAGTAAATTTTCAGTTTGCATTTTACAAAATATCCTTTATCTTACCAGTATCTGGAGGTATTTTAAGGTCCTGATTTAATAAAATATAATGGATTTAAATCTCATTTCATTTTATGCAATCACATTTGGTTGGTTTAAAAATGGCACATCTAATGGCTTTCTTTTTCAATTATTTAACTCATGACAAAACTCATGTAACAGATTTTGAATGTCTCCTTTCCCATACTTGCCTTCAACCCTAAGTATTTGTTTCATCTGAGGAATTTATACTTGTTCAAAGAAACACGCTCAGAATTTTCAAGCAAGAAATGATTGTGAGGATTAATGTGGATAAACTATTGTTTCTGAATAAGAAATTTGTACTATTTTTACAATTGTGAACATTTCTATGACTAGTCTGTAAGCAAGAGTCAAACATGGGGCCACTATCATTTATCATTTTTCCCCTAAGTGTAAATTTCCTACGTAATGACATAATCATAGCAACTGCAGTACTATTTTTCATATAGTAATTTATAAGCACAAATTACTTTCACTTTCTCTTTTGCATTTAAGAACAGCAATATTAAGACATATTTTTCTGCATCTCACACACAAAAAAATTAAGAGTTAGGGCTTTAAAATAAACTTTCCTATCACATTGCTAACAAGTCATATATAGGAGAATTCTTCCCTACTTGAATGTATTGAGATAACATGAAATGTAATTTGGATGTAACAGTTTAAGCTGGTGCTTCTGTCAGACATTTCGTTTCATTTCAAAGTGACATCTTGAGTACCGACTGCTCACCTTGTACCGCTTACAATTAATGAGCCTTGAAATGCAACAGAAAATGAAGTAATTCTTTGGGACCATGTCAGGCACGTGGGAGACCAGGATGGAGTTCCAGGCACCTGGTTTCATCCTACGCTGTCCCGACCATTGGGGCCATTTCAGGAGTGAAGAATAGGATGCCTCTGACATGCCTCTGTTTCAGACTTGGTCTCTAACTGTGCCTTTCAATTCAGTAAACTGAAAAAGTTGAAAGCACAATTTGATAAATATGGACATCTTCGGTAATTAAAAAGTATGATCCACTGAAAAAAACAAACGTGTTGAATATAAACATAAAGGAGATATTCATTTTTCACTTTTGAAATATGAGTGATTTCTAATCACATACTAAAGCAGTATGAATAATTAAATGTTTTATTTCCATTTCTGAAAGTCACTGTAGAATGTAAAAATATTGTGAGAAGCATTTGCAAATTATGTATCTGAAGAAAATTTATATAGAAAATGTATGATGAACCTTCAGAATTCAACAGTGAAACAACAAAATAAAACATAAAAAGAGTAAAACATCTAAACCACATTTTAGCTAAAAGTGACAAAAAGTAAGTAGCATATTAACAGAAGCTCAAAATAATTAATCATTAGAGAATAAAAATGATTTTCCCTTGATTGTGTCTGGTGAAGTCTTTTTCCCTGTGCCAAAACTGTCAGAGAAAATGTTCTGCACATATTTTTAAATGACAGTATTTGTCATTTCCTAATCACGAATACATGAGGATTTTCTTGGCTCATGGTAAACCATGAGGATATGGAGGGGTTTCAGTAGTTAATACCCACAAAAATGTGGGTAACCCCTAACACTGTAGATCCCAGGTATTCTTCACTCCCATATTCTCATAATTGATTCTTAAATCAGTTTCCAGCAGATCAGCACAAATGTAACTTGTGTTTTCTGCCAGCTTGGGACCCCGGCTGCTTCTACTAAGAGCAGCTACTTGCATAAGATGTTCTTTCCATTAACCTGGTTCTCCAGAATTTAGGTGTAGATTTGCTAAGAAACCACAGTTCTTTCAAGGTTTCATGAAATTGTCAATTTGTTTAGCTTTTCATCTGTTACAAAGAGTTTAATAATAGCATTTTCTTGGCCAATTTTTGTTTTGTTTTGAGGGCTTTTTTTTTGTTTGTCAACTTATTTAGGTTATAAGAAAAGCAGTATTTTAATATTGTTAATATAAATTTACTGGCTGACAGATATTGGTCTTTTATGACTTGTTAATCTTTGAAAAAAGAATGCCATGGCTAGGTACATAATTGACAGACTATTTTTTCTTGTCTTTAATACATATCATATATTATATACATTATTTTTGATTAACATGCATTGGATTTTGCTTGGTACTTAATACTTTGTTCCTAGTAATTCTTGGTGCTTAGTTAATTGATGTTAGTTGTTTCTCACCTTTCCTTCTAACACAGACTTTCAAGTGAACACTGCTTAAACAGCATTGTACACATTTTGTTAGATTTGTATTCATTAAGCACTTAAATATTTTCTGTTATTTGTTGCCATTACTTACTTGCTCTATTAATCATTAAGAAATAAATTGTTGGGGCTGGCACTATGGCTCAATTGACTAATCCTCTACCTGCTGACATCCCATATGGGCAATGAGTCATATTGTGGCAGCTCCAATTCCAAACCAGCTCCATGCTTATAGCCTGGTAAAGCGGTGGGGATGGCCCATGTCCTTGATGCCAAGCACCTGATTGGGAGACCCTGAAGAAGCTCCTGGCTCTTGGCTAAATTTGGTTTGGCTCTGGCCATTGTAACCATTTGGGGAATGAACCAATGGATGGAAGATTTTTCTGTATTTCTCCTTCTCTATAATTCTGCCTTTCCAATAAAACAAATCTTCAAACAACAAAAAGTAAATTATTAATTTCTAAAATTTGATTTTTAATAATGACCCTTTTATGGAGGTTTTCTATCTTTATGGTTTATTTATTTTTACTTGAAAGTCAAATCACACAGAGAGAGGGAAACAGAGATGCGACCTGTTGATTTACTTCCTGAAAGGCCATAGTAGCCAGAACTGGGCTGGTTTGCAGCTGGGGTCCAGGAGTTTCTTTTGGGTTTCCATGTTAACGTTGGGCCCAAGACCATCTGCTGCTTTGCCAGGCCATCAACAGGGAGCTGGATCAGAATTGAAGCCACTGAGCCTAGAACTGACACCCAAGTACTAACTAGCCCTTGCTGTACTTTGATTAGCCTGCTGTGACACCACAGGCAGGCCTCTTTAGATAATTTCTAATTCAGTGTCTTTGTAGTTAGACAATATGCACCTTTTTAGTTGTTGTAATTTCTTACATGACAAGATATAGTGTCTATTTGGGGCATAGTAAAAGGCAGAACACATGTTGCTAAATATAGTTTCCTGTAGATCAAAGCTCAGTATAATAGTATTATGAAGATAGTATAGTAGTATTATAATACTATTATAATAGTATTATGAAGATAGTATAATAGTATTATGAAGATTTTCTATTCTTGTCTGCTTTTTGTTGAGATCATTTAAAAATTACATTTGAAGTAAACGAAGTTAAGATCCCTACTTATGCATAGTGAATTTTATGTTTCTTGATTTAATTCTGTTGATTTTACTGTATGCTTGAAAATTTTGTGTTCCCAGTCATATACGTCTCAAGTTATGTGTAAGTTGACTTTTATTGTTTCCTTTAACATTTTTAATTCAGAATATTGTATGTGATATGAATATCAGTGTAATCTTCTGGATATATGTTACTTTCAAGGTTTTCATTCTATTTATTATTTTCAGTATTTTTATTCTAACTTATATATCTGATTTCCTTCGCTCATTGTTTTCCTTAATCCTATAGAAGTTCCTTAATTATTTGTATAGCATTGGTAAAAGGGAAATAAAATCTCATAATTTAATTTGAAATTGCTTTGTTTTGATGGGCATAGTCCTTCAGTAATTCTTTTATAGTATATTGTATGCCACACAATTTCTTGGTTGCTTTTAGGAACTTTTGTTTATATTTGACTTCCGAACTTTGTACTACAGTGCATTCAGAGTGATTTTCTCTGGTGTCTTTTATATTTGCTCCTTTTGAAATTCTTTAAGATGTAAAGTTGTATCTTTCTACAGATTTTAGAAACTTGGTTATTATTTCTTGAAATATTTTTGTGCCTTGATATCTCTCTGCTTTTTGGTGAAATTTCAACTATACGTGTATACGTACACACACAAGACCTCATGCATATTTTTAAAGTAAAATTTGTTTGTTTGAAACATTTTGAGAGAGGGAAAGACCTTCCATGACCTGATTCATTCCGTTAGTGACTGCAATGGCCAAATACTGGGCCAACTTATATTGCTGTCCCAGACACACTATCCTAGAGCTGGATTCCAAGTGGAACAGCTTGGGATAAACAACATCATCAACAACAACAAAACAGAAACAGTGCCCAAATAAAATTCTGCTGTCACAGATATTGGCTTTACCCAATTTGTCAAGGGTTCCACATAATGATTTTCATATCTCTCAAAGAAAAATGTTTATTATAGACATGTGTGTGGAATTAGACAGGGAGTAGGCAGTTAAGGTCTCTGGTGAAGTTACTTTTAAGATGTTAATTGTGCTTCTAACAAATGGGGCTTCTCCCTATTTCCATACCTTCCTGAAGGGAAGAGGAAACAAGGGACAGAATGAACATCCAATCCCCACCTCTTCGTGCAAGGAGAATGGCCCACTTTGGTCATTGTCAGATAGGTGGTGCCTTAGTTTCTGGTTTATCTTCAGGAGGAAGCTATGAGTCTCACCTTTTGTTTCTGGGTGAGTTGAAAAAGTTTTTTCTTTGTTCTTTCTTCCCTTGGTGTGATTCATGCGAACTTTTATGACGCATAAAAGACCTTATTTCCACAATTTCTTCATTTCCTAAGGTCTTCCTTCCTTAGAGTCCCGTCCTGCTGCTAGGGCACTTGTAATTTGCCTCTTCTTAAATAAGTCTTACTTTGTAAACTAGCGTTTGTCTACATGAAATTTGTGTGAGACAAGAATGAAGTCACATTGAATCAACTACAATAGATTCCCTAAAATGGGCAGAATACTTTTAAAACTAGGTCTCAATGAGCAGGGTAATCATATATTCTGTAAACTAAATTTTGTGGGAGTTTTGTGTAGTAGCTAAGCCAGTGTTTGGGCAACCGTGTCCCATATCAGAGTTTCTGGGTTCCAACTTCAGTTTTCTTCATGTCAGTTCACTCCTCCAATAGTTGCAACAACCTGATCTGGACCAGTCTGAAACTGGTATATTGTACTTTCTTCCAGCAGTTTGACATGGGTGCAGTGGCACAAGGGATTGTGTCATCTTCCTTGCTTTCCTAGTCCAAAAGTAGGGAACTGGGTTGGAAACAGAGGAGCCAGACCTGAATTGGTGCCCATATGGAATTCTATTGCTTGAAGTGGAAGTGTAGCCTGCTACATCATGGTACTGGTTCCTGCATGTTTGTGTATGTTTGTTTGTTTAAACAGTAAACCATAGAAAATGCTTTGATTTTCATTGAAAGCTCAAGGGAACATTTCATGTTCTTGCAGAAAAGTGGAAAGATACTTCAATGTGATTTATCAGTAAGGAAACAGATTCTTCATTGGGTCAAGTTGTAGAGTCAAAGACAAGTGTTACTGTTTATTCAGAGTGCTTATAATACTTTCTCCATGAGTAGTAATATGTAAACCAACCGTCTCTTACTATTTAAAACAACTATAAACATACTGACTATGAAGCTAATGAGAAATCACTTCTGCCAAAATCCTTAACAGTAACAAAATAGTAAGCTATGAAATGAAATGACTGACACATAGATTAATCAAATAAGTAAAATGTTGTATTACTCCAACAATGTTTCTTGAATAATTAGCTACGTTGAAGAACAATAAATGAATATAATTTGATCAAGAATGATTTAAACTGTAAGTCTCACGTCAGTATTACTATTATGTGAAAACACACATGCAGTATAACTTAGAATTTGAAAGTCCATCCTGTACATATATAAATATTTTAATTTTTAAATAAAAATTATACATTATCAAATTAAAACTAACTACTAAAGAATATTTGATTTAATTGAATATAATTGTCTTCAAGTTCCAGGACTACAATCGTGCTATTTGTCTAGTTCTCATATTTTATCAGTTTCTTTGAAATTGGTGAAAATTTATTTATATATTTATTTGTGTACATGTATATGTACATGCGTATTTGAGCTTTTTCAGATACTAGTAAATTTCTTTAAAAGTTTGCAAAATATGTTTACCATGCTATTATAGTTCATGAACACATTGAATTAATAATTACTACAAGTGATGAAATCCAGAAATAACCAATTTCATTTAAGTCATTTTACATTTGCTAAATTTGATAAATGCTAGATCATGCAGGCAAAAAATACAGCCCCAACTTATATGAAATATAAATGTCTACAACAGTACGCAGATATTTACAAATTAAACAGGATTAACGACATCAACTTAATTCATTGCATATTCAAAAGCTGATATAAGATTAAAAATAACTTAACATTTTTATACATAAATTTTACTTTTAGAAAACTACTGCATAAAGAGGATGCCTGTAATAATGAGACTGAGTTAAGCTGAGACCAGGAGATGGTTCCACCCAGGGCTCTCTCCTGAATGCAGAGAACTCAAGTACTTGAGCTGTTCTCTGTTGCCTTCCTGTGGTTCCCATAGCAGGAGGCATGATTTAATGGCAGCTACATTAATGTGGAATGTAGACATTCCAGACCAGGACTTAGCCAGTTACTTTACAATGCCTTTTTCTAGCCTGTGTCTTCAAAAATCACATAACGAGAGCCAGATATTATTCAGACTACACGAATCTTCTCACATGATATTAACTAGGAGCTTAGTTACATTTAAGTAGGCTTAACTTGATCACCAATTTGAATAATGAGTCTAGTGTGACAAAACTTGAAAGCTCATCAGCAGACTCGGGATCCCAATTTCATCACCATTTAGGGAATAGGGAGAAATTCCTGGAAGTTAAGTTTGAAGGATATGTCATTTGTTGGTTCACTGTTTGGTTCCTATGGTCATCTTATTCTTCCTAAAGAAAGCCAAGTAAAGAGATTATTTTTAGGAGTCTAAGATGCTCAGAAAAGTTATTTCAGTACATATTATCCCTGAATTTTTGTCAAATCTTTAAAATGGGCAGAAAACACTGAATACTACCTGCTTTACTGGAAACATTCCACCTGTTTTGACTTGTATTATCAAATGTTGTTAAGTAAAGAAAGAATATTCATAAATAAAGCAGTGATTTATAGAGGAATGCAAAAAATATAAAAGCATTTGTGTCTCATAAAAATGTATTATAGCCCTTAAGTAATTATAAATAACTGCATGAAAAAGTTGATATAATAAATTTCTACTTGAGCAGTTGTTGCACATTTTTTGTAGATTATAAAACACAGAAATTAGGTAGTAAAACAATCAAACAGAAAGGCGTTTTGCATATGTGTATTTCCTTTTGCAATAGGATATCATTTTACTTCTCTAACATTCGTAAAAATCTTTTATAAGATAATTTATTCAGAGTTAACACACAAATCTTTAATCATGACAAGATCAGAACTAGATGGGAAGCGGAGCGACTAAGCCTTGAAAAAGCACCCATATAGGATCCTGGCGGATGAAGGTGAGGATTTTGCTACAAGGGTATTGCACTGGACCCTCTGCTTATGTTTTTATGAAAATCCTTAAGTAATGTTCTGTACCACAATATTAAGAGAAGAATGCTCCAAAACATTGGCAATGCTCCAGGAACCTGTATTCTATTGATAGAGAAAAGCAAAAGTATATTACCACCATTAAAAATGCATCCAGCCTGCCTGAGTGCATATACTTAGCCATTATATTTCTTAATGTTACTAATATACACAAAGGCTATTTGTTGTAAATTTATGCAAAATAGCTGGGAACATTGACTTTTTATAAAATATCAGGAGTAAACAGACAATGAAAGTTCATGTGTGGGGCCGTACATTCTCCAGATGTGTACAGATTTGCATCTGTAACAAATCTTACCATATACTACTTGAGAGTACAGATGCATCAAATAGAACAGAAGAACACCTGCCACGTGATCTTGTGCTGTTTAGGAAGCATAGAGTACTACGTTCTGTTATAATGTAGCAAGTATGTTAAACTCAGATTTAACAAATTTATGCTAACTCTGAATACATAAACAAGTGCTTATTATTTATTTGAAAATACTAAACTTGGGATTGTAAAAGTTCTTATCCAGCTATTGTAGCAGAAAAGAATGTGAATACTGTATCATTTTGGAAAAGATAGCTTCTCCTCCAAAGAAATGGGTGCACACTCAATACCAAAACGTTTTTTAAAAATTTCACATTTTGATACAATAGAGCAAAGTTTGAACAGTGAACTAATCTGTCAGAAGGCAAGGATTATAGAACATTGAATAGAGTAAAGTAGCCAATGGATGGAAAAGGGTAAATTCTAAATAGATTATAGATACCCTTAGGTATATTAAAGTGATTTATTACAGAAAGGATTTTAAATTGGAAAAGCAGTTCTATCCATATAAGTTTATCTGTTGAAGAAAAGATGGTTTCTGGTGTATGTAAAATTCTGTCTTCTGCATAAAAATTAATATAACTTTCCTGCCAGTGCTTGTGATTTAGTAACTCATATGAAAGTAAACTCAGTGCCAGGAATGGGCTGATCCAGGAAGCCAACACCTAACAGTAATCTTCACAGTTTTCCAGATTTCCTTAAATACAGCAGTGTCGGAGACAACTCTCTTAGGTGGCAGAAGGTGGCCACCAACAATTCAAGTTCAGAAAAATATTCTTTTCAAAAACATCTAAAAATATTAACCTAAAATACAGGGCACACAAAATGTATTCTATATGAGTAAAATGTATATCTTTATAAATGTTAAGATTGGCCAAGCTTATTGAGTCAGCAGTAATTTCATCCGTAACCTTACAAGTGTAGGCAAAAATCGTTAACAAGCTCAAGGGGCATAATGCAAGGTGTTACATTTTGCCAAGACTTAACTATTTGTAATCATAAAATGAGCAATTTCATGCATTCCACAGAACAGATAGGAGCAGAGCGATGCCTCCTACCGTAACCTCCCTCTTGCCTACATTTCCCATCTACCTTCATTCTTCCTTATTCCCACCCCCCTAATTTCTGCAATGACATATTTTTATTGCACTTCATAGTCACAGCCATAACACTCCATTGAAGTTATTAACACATTGAAAATAGGGGAAAAAAGAATGATCTGCTATTACTTAGGAGTATTGACTAAGTTTTTAAATAGTAATTATAACTCAGATGTCAATTTCAATTATATAGGTAACATTTTTGTATTCTATGTATTAATTCTCACAGATTAGGAAAAAAAACACCTGTTTTTTGGGGGGAAACTAACTTATTCCACTAAGCATATTATTTTTTAGTTGGATCCGTTTACTTACAAAAAAAAAAACAAGACTACTTTGTTTTTATGGCTGAGTAGCGTTCCTGTGTGTTTGTGTCACATTTTTTTAAACATTCATTAGTTGATAAGCATCTGTGTTGATTCCATATCTTAGATATTATGAATTAGGCTATAAGCATGGGGGTACAGTTAACTTATGCACTGATTTTATTAGATAAATTTTCAGGAGTGACATTGCTTTGTTATATGGTAACTCTATTTTCATATCTCTTGCAATCTCCAGGTTGTCTTCCATGAAGTTTGCATTAACTTACACCCACACCAATAACTGATATTTGAATATTTGATTATTGTTTATAGTCTTTGACGAGACTCTTGAGGTATAATGATTTTTTTTCCTTACCATTTGTTGAATTCCTTATCTAATGGAGTATTACACTTGTGATTGCACAGCAAACTGAAAGCTTAGCATTGTAAAAAAATTAAGAAAAACTTGAGAATGAGTAGGATAAGCAATGAATGTGGGCAAAAGGGCAGGTAGAGTGAGAAATTTCATTATCCTCCTAAATATGAACTTTTACTTTGAACTGGCACCCATGTGGGGTCCCAGTGTGTAAAGGTGAGGATTTAGCCACTGAGCCATTGTTCTAAGTCCTCAGATGTCTCCTAAAACTTATAAATTAGTGATACCTATATATCCTGCTTCTTAGTGTAAATTGAAGTTTGAGAAAACTAGATGACATACTTCTGTGAAATGCGAGCAACAGAACATTTTGGTCTATTTTATTGAAGTGTGATGTGTAATTGTCTACATTACGTATAGATCCTGCGCTTTCCCTCAGACATAGTCATCATTAGCATATTAATGAGATTCATAGATGGCTGCATTACGTGTTTGGAGGGTACATTTGTCTGGCTCGTTGCAGGACAGTGCAATAAATAAGGTGTTGAATACAGGAATAAATTTTGCAAGAATATGGAAGAAAATCAAATCTGAAAAGATACAAAGGCCATACTTAGTAAATGAGATCTAAACCAGAGGAACAGAGAATACGGAATTGCCAGAGTTCATGAGAAAAGTTGGCTAGGTGCTGCTCCCTTTGTTACCATCAAGAAAAGGAGCACTTGGAATCTTCTGGGGTTTGGCAGGTCTGCAAGACAGGGGATTTTTTTGAGTGCTTTGCACAGTTCTGGCAGTGGTGCCTTGATTTTGGATCTCAGTGACTTCTTGACTACTTTTAGCTTTCAATTCTTACATGACCTACCCTCGTCCTCAAATGCTGACACATAATTAAATATGAAAGGAGACTCAGGAAAACACTGTGACAACCTTCAAAAGGCAATGATCATGGTGTTAACAGCAGGCAATGAGCACATTATGGAAAATACCATAACCTGTCCAGTCACAGAAGTATGATCACTTGTGAATGCTTAAATAATTATTGTTGGAGTTGAGATAAAATTTTCTGTTTGCACTCTTAGATGTTTGAACACTTATGAGGTTAAGACATATTTGGTAGATTTTCAACTGTATCCCATTTTCTTCATTTTTCTTGTCTAGTCTAGACAGTCTTCACCCTCTAATATTATGTTACATAGGAATGTGCCTTGCTTACATATAGTCAGCTTCTCTAATATCATATTCAAAGGATTTTTTAAATGCATGTCATACAGATTTTTAAAGGGATAATTGATTTGGCATAAATGCTGTTAGCAGGTTGTGGGGTCCATGTTTTTTATCAAAGTGCCTGGGTTCCCAATGTGCTCCTGTGCCAATTCCAACTTTATGTTAATGTGTGCCCTGGGAGGCAGGCAGTGACAGCTCAGTATTTGGGTCCCTGTCACATATGAGGATTGATTTTTGGTTCCTGTTTTTGTCCTGGTCCAACCCCTGGCTGTATTTAAGCATGTGAACCAATAAATATGATCTCCATCTGGGCCTTTCAAATAAGTAAAGACAAATGAATTATTTTTAAAAATGTATTTTTGATTAAGCTGTTGATAATTTTTATTAAAACTGTTCAGTTTACCAAATGTAATTTTAACGGAAATTAATGGGAAGAAAAGCATAGTAGTAGTAATTAGGCAATGTAATAATATTTTGGTAAGTTATACTATGCAAGAAGCAGATGATGGGGCCTGGTGCGGTGGCGCAAGTGGTTAAGGTCCTCACCTTGCACGCCCAGGATCCCATATGGGCGCTGGTTCTATCCCAGCAGCCCCGCTTCCCTTCCAGCTCCCTGCCTGTGGCCCGGGAAAGCAGTTGAGGATGGCCCAAAGCTTTGGGACCCTGCACCCCTCGTGGGAGACCTGGAAGAGGCTCCTGGCTTCGGCTCGGCATAGCATTGGCCGTTGTGCTCACTTGGGGAGTGAAACATCGGACGGAAGATCTTCCTCTCTGTCTCTCCTCTCTGTATATCCGCCTTTCCAATGAAAAAAAATAATAAAAATAAATCTTTAAAAAAATAAGCAGATGAAAACTTTCATCTTTTATAATTCATAAATTAGTATATCTGTTATCACCCTGAGTGGTAAGCAACTTTTATCAACCTCTTTTTAGACTGAATGAAAGGCATACAAATTCTAATTAATCTATTTAAAGTCAAGGAGGTGAAGAATGGTTTTAAATCCAAATCCAAATGCATACTATTTGTATTTAATCTGAACTTTCAAATAATTTTTAGGATAACCAAATTTGGAGAGAGATATGTGGAATTAGAAAAAGAGTTCTTTTTGTTTTTTTTGAAAGGAGATGTTGCTTTTTCTTAGAATGCTTCTCTAGAACCTGAACTGTGTTTTAAAAGCTCCTTCCTCTGATGGTGGCTTTTGTATATTTCTTGAAAGGATGCAGTTACATTTTTTCTTTTATTTTTAATTTTTAAATTTTAGATGATATTTACGTAGTCGATCAGGGCGGAAAGGATCTAGGGCTAAGGAGAAGTGGGCGTGATCATTGTTTCCAAGCCTTCCATTTCTTCTTCCCATTTCTGGGTAATACAGCAAACTTTTTATTACTAACTCAGAATTGCATTGTTGCAAGCAACCAATTCTGTTAAATACAGTATGAGTTCCAGCAAGAAAGTTGGATGACAATAAATTATTCTCTGACATCTACTTTTAATTTTTTTAAAAGTTATAAACAGATATTATTTAAGAAATAAGGCAGTGATTCAAAAAGTTCTTGAGCTTTTTAAGTTTTTGTAAATATACTTTAGCCTGTTTTGCAGCACAATATCAATTCACCTGAGAAGTTATTCCACAAGGATTAAAACATGTGTTTCTAACTAAGCTTACTATTTTATAAGCTGGACAAATGATAAATAGGAAAACATCTTAAAACCATAAACTTATTTGTTGAATATAATGTCTCTTGGGTCAGAAGCAATGCCTGTACACATACAGAAACACAAAATATGAGGCAAGAGGAGTAGGTACCAGCAAATAAGTCTGTCATTTTGTACTGAAATTCTCCATGTTCTCTTCTCTACTAAATTCTGCCCTTTCACCCATAGATTCTGTATCAGTGAGGAATGACTTGCTTTTAAAATACCTTCTTTTTTTCTTTTTAGCCTCTGCATTACAAAATTGCATCGTATTATTGTCCGAGTTGACAATTCACTTTCCTTATTTTTGAATTGAGTGTTTTCATTTTTCTGCAACTTGCTCACCTGAATGGAGACTGATGTTCGAAGTGAAATGAAATTTACTTATGCCAGACTTAAATTCAAATATCCTCTCCCCTTCCAACCCTGCCCTTGCAGTAATTAGCTAAAGTTTTTAAAGTGACTCTTAGAATTATTCAAGCTGTTTTGCATAATTCTCTGGTTTTGTTACTCATCATCCCAGCAGTTCCCTAGCTTCTGAGGTGCTCCATCCTTTCCTTACCAGCTCCTTCCATTTATCCCTAAGTCGTCCTTAGTCTTTTTTTTTTTTTTTGGCATGTATCACAGTAAAGTCACCATGGCTTTGCATATCAGAAATTTTTGCCTGGTCAGCAGCTATATCTTGTTGCTTAGTTGAAAGTAGGTGCTTCTCCGATATTCAATACCTAAGTTGTTACTTGACCCCTCTTTTTATATAGATTTATTTTAATCACTTAGTTTATTTTTTATATTGTCTTGATCAATTTTTGATTGGGTTATTTGTGTTCTGTTTAATTTTGTGAGTTTCTTATGTTTTGAATATTAACTTCATGTCATATATGATATGTAAACATGTTCATAGAAATTTTTTACTCTGTTCATTGTTTTCCTTTGCTATGCAAAAGCTATTTCCTTCTCTGTAACTCTGTTTTCTTTTTGTTGCCTGTCCTATGTGTTATATGTAAAAATAATTTCCATGATCAATGCCAAGAGGTTTCCCATTTGTTGCTATCTAGTAATTTTAGTTTTAAGACTTGTGTATAAACATCATTTCATTTCAGATTTGATTTTTTGTTATTATTCTGTTTTATGACAGTTTAACAGGCATTGGGATTTCCCGTCCCCCTCGCCAAGGTCCCTTACCGTCTCTGCTGCACAGATTTCCCCTCTAGTCTTACAATGGGTATCTTTCAGATTTGACTTTAAAAGCAGTGTGATGAGGATCAATTTCATTCTTCAGGTGAATATAGGGTGTTCCAGATATCGCTCACTGAAGAGACTGTCTCAAAACCTTTGTGTGTTCTTGCAACGTTGTTAAAGATCCATTGACTATATTCATAGGTTTCTCTGTTCTATTCCATTGGTTTTTATCTTAATGCTGGTATCATTTTGTCTTACTTAATGAAACTTTACCCTGCATTTTGTGCTTCCCTGCTGTGCTATTTTTGTTCTGGGTTGTTTTGCTTTAGCCTTCCTCTGCTACTATCCCAGGCCATAAGCACCCCAATTTCACCAGCAGAGGGTTCTTAAAAAAAAAAAAAAGAAATGTTGGGATCATGTGGAGTGCGGGGTTTACTTGGGAAGTCTAGGTGAAGTCCAGACTCCTCCAATTCTGGTCCAAATTCCTGTGTATGCATGCTAGGAGACAGCAGATAGGGTTCAGGTGGTTGGGACACTGCCACTCACGTGGGAGACATGGATGGACCTCCAGACATTTTGGCTTGGTTTGTCACAATCAGACTAATTCCTTAAGTGAGCCAGCAGATGGAAGATCTCTACAGATTTATTTTTCTGTGTCTGTCTTTCAAGTAGATGAAGAAAAAAAAATAGTCAAGGAGGAAACATTAAAATTAAACCGTATAATAGAGCTAGTTATTTCTTCCCTTTAATATATTTTTGAGATTTAGCTATGTTATGTCGTGCATCAGCTTGATTTCTTTTAGATATAGGGGTTATACACATGTTATATTTTAGTCTAGATAAAAGAAATAATATATAGGCAGCAAGATGAAGCATGAGATGTAAAAGTAATTGTAAAATAAGTCTTAATGCATAAATCAGTATTTCTTTTGAGCATTACATTTTGTAGACAAATGCTCAATAAGGGGAGAATTAATGTAATAGAATATTAATTTATAATGGTATAATTAAAAGTGTACTTAATTGATAATTATGCACCATGAATACCTGAATAAATACTACTTACATAAGTCCCCAAACAGAAACAGGGAAGATTCCTACACTCCTGTTAGAGAAGTTTGTGTAATGATGCAGGCTGATTAGAGACAGACGCCCTGGAAAGATGACATTGAAGACAGACTCTAATTAGAAAGAAGTAACCTTGAATTTTATAAAGATAAAAGAGTATAACAGATAAAGAGTACATTAAGTACAAAGGCTGGTGAGTAATCTATTACTTAAATTCTGTTTGACTTGAATTGCTATTCCACTGTAAGGAAATTAAAAAAAAAAGAAATGAAATTACTTAGATCATGGTGTGTGTGTGTGTGTGTGTGTGTTTGAATGTAAAAAGTATAAAAGTTTAACATTACAGAGGATAGGTAGGAAAAGTTCACAGAACGAAAGTTCTGTACTGACAAATGCTGTAAAGAAATCAAGAGTGCAGACTACTGAGAAATGCAAATTTATGTATCAATTACAAGGTCATTTTAATTCATCCAGCTCATAGCTTTCTGGAGAGATAGGAAGAGAAAGAACATTATTAAGGTTGAAACGGGAAGTCAAAATTGGAGATACAAATGAATTATGCTAGTTTAATATCATTATCTCAAAATGTAGTAAAATATTTGACTGTCATAAAATCTCTTTTGCTAAAATCATCAGGAAATCTAGAAAAGCTGATCTCTGAATATTTGATCAACTTTCTGAATTTTCTGATTTTTAAGTATTGGACATCTTATTTCCAATTTATATAATTTTAATCTAAAAATAAATTATTTGACTTTGAATAATTCAATATGAAAAGAATGAAAGTTGATGAGTCATGGAAGGCAATTTGGTGGATACAATTTTATTTTATTTATAAATTTTAATTTTTAACCTGTAGAAATTAAGTTAAGGATACCATTAAAATTTTTAAGTTAAGGATATTAAGATAGGATGTAAAATTTTTGAAAGTTTAAGCAGTATCTCTAAGTATCTGTTTAATTCTTAGAAAGATTGATTTATTATTTATTTGACAAACAGCTATAGAAAGAATAATCTTCTATCCTGTGGCCTATTTTACATGCCGCAGTAGCTTGGCTGGGCCAGCTCAAAGCTAGGATCAAGGAATTACATCTTGTTTCCACATGGAAGATGGGGCCCTACATGGCCCAAGATGGGTCAGTTTTGCCATTGGTCTATGACCAAACAATTAGGATTTTAACCACCTCCTTGATATGGGGTGCTATCTTAAAGGCATCTAAACTCACTGTGACGTGTCAGTGTTGGTCCCTAAATCTTTATTACCAGTTTTAAGAAGTTTTATTTATTTTTATTGGAAAGTCAGATACATAGAGAGGAGGAGAGACAGAGAGAAAAGATCTTCCATTCGCTGATCCAACTTCCCAAGTAGCTGCAACGGCCAGAGCTAAACCGATCAGAAGCCAGGAGGCTAGAGCCTCTTCTGGGTCTCCCATGTGGGTGCAGGGTCCGAAGGCCTTGGGCCATCCTCGACTACTTTTCCAGGCCACAATCAGGGAGCTGGATGAGAATGGAGGTGGCCAGGATTAGAACCGGCACCCATATGGGATTATGGACATTTAGCCCCTAGGCTACCAAGCTGTGCCTTTCCTAAGTCTCTGTTACCATTTAAAACAAAGGTATTAAACTCAGTTTGCAAGGCAAACCTTCTAATGTAAAATACTATGAAGAAGAAGTTGAAGAAGTGTTTATTCCACAAGCAATCAGTGAAGATACCCTTTAGGATGCATTAACACACACCAGAGTTCTTGGGTTTTGCAGTTTCATGCGCAGCTCTGGCTTTCCATTGCTAATGCACACGTGGGATGCTGAGTTTAAGACCCAGGTAGTGAGTTCTCTATCACCCATGTGAAAGACTGTGACTGAGGCATCATTGTTTTTTCCCTAAGATTTATTTGTTTTATTGAAAAGTCAGATGTACAGAGAGGAGAAGAAACAGACAGTAAGATCTTCCATCGGATTCACTCCCCAGCATCCCCCAGGTGACCACAATGGCCGGAGCTGCTCTGATCTGGAATCAGAAGTCAGGAACTTCCTACAGGTCTCCCACACAGGTACAGGATCCCAAGGCTTTGGGCCATTCTCTATCACCTTCCCAGGCCTCAAGCAGGGAGGTGGATGAGATTCAGGACTGCAGTATTAGAACCTGTGCCCTAATGGGCACATGCAAGGCAAGGACTTTAGCTGCTAGGCCACTGTTCCAAGCCCAATTAAGGCTTCTTAATTCTGAGCACTTGGAGAAAAAAGTGGTATGATAGTAGCTTTAATTATCTGTTGCCCTTGTCTTTCAGATGAAGAATATAAATAAATAAATTGCAAAAGGAAAAAAAAGGCAATTGTAACCCCAGTAACAGAATGTACATTATATAATCTTTTGTAGTATTAGCTCATTTGATCCCTGGCACTTTGTAAGAACTGGCTCTAAAACAAAATGGAATCTTTTGTTCAGATTTATTTATTTTTATTAGAAATCAAGATTTTTTTTTTTTTTTTTTTTTTTTTTTTATTATTGTTGCTTACATTGTATTGTGTAGTACAGTTTCATAGGCGCTGGGGGATCCCCCACCCCTCCCATACCCCTCCCCCAATGGTGGCTTCCTCCCACCTCTTGCTGCTAACCAAAGTTCAAGTTCGGTTGAGATTTCATTGCTTGCAGACACATGCTAGCAAAAGTTCAGCGTCTTTTGTCAGATAAGTTCAGTGGCCTCTTGGGAGACCTT
This sequence comes from Ochotona curzoniae, assembly GCF_017591425.1. Taxonomy (NCBI): domain Eukaryota; kingdom Metazoa; phylum Chordata; class Mammalia; order Lagomorpha; family Ochotonidae; genus Ochotona; species Ochotona curzoniae. Next base: position 18,128,214 of record NW_024464920.1, on the reverse strand, counting down.
TCTATGGTCTGAAAATAGGTCTAACAGAGTAAAGGATCCTCAATTAAAAGCCCCAACGAGGCACTTATCACTATACAACATATGGAATTAATTGACATAGTATTGGGAAACAATATGTTAAAAATATTCAAGTTCCCTTCTTCGAAACAGCTGGGTTGAGACATATCAAATGACAGGTTTCAAAAAAAAAAAAAATAACAAACAACACAAACAAAAAATTACAGGTTAAATCAAGGCAAACATGTGGTATCTAATCTTTGGATTCGCTCATTTCCCTTAGCATTATAGTTTCCAGTTGTACCATTTAGCCACAAAGAACTGCATTTTGTTTTTTAATAGCTGAGTATATTCATGGAGTAGTGTACAGCAAAGGAATCAATTCAACATATATAAAGCAACCCACAGATTGGGAGAAGAGCTTTGCACACGAATAGGCGATAGGTGGCTAATTTTTTCCGGATATATAAAAGAACTTCAAAACAACCAAAAAACCAAAACAAACAGCCACATCAAGAAATGGCCACGGGAAATGCAAAAACATTTCACAAAGGAACAAGTCCAAAATGGCAACAAACATATGAAAAAAATGTTCCAGCTCCCTAACAATAAGGGAAATCCAAATGAAAAAACATCGATGAGGTGTACAACCTAACACATTATATTGGCCCACATAAACAAGAACACCAACTCGCTTGCTGCAGATGCCGGGAAAGGGAACCCTACTCCACTGCTGGTGGAGCGGCAACTTGGTACAGCCTTTATGGAAATCAGTCTGGAGAACACTCAAACAACTCAAAAATCTGCATACCATATGACCCAGCAATAGCACTCCTAGGAATATATCCAAAACAGCCTGTTTTAACGACAAACCAACATGCATCCCTATGTTCATTGCAGCACAATCTGTAATTTCAAAACATGGAAGCAACCGAAATCCTTCACAGAAATTGGATAAGAAAGCTTTGGTTCATCTACTCCATGGAATACTACTCAGCTATTAGAAATCAAGATTTATAGAGATAAGGAAAGACAAAGAATGATCTTCCATCTGCTGGTTCACTACCTAAATGCCTTCAACAGGCTGGAGTTAGGCCTGTTTGAAGCCAGGAGGCAGGAGGTTCTTCCAGGTTTCCCACATGGGTGCAGGGTCCCAAGGCTTTGGGCCATCCTCTATTGCTTATTTTTTTTTTTTTTGCTCATTTATATAGAAGAGCTCCAAAATGCATATATATTATTTTCACAATTGCATTTTTGTAAAGTTTTTGAAAACCTTTTATTTGAAGGATTTAGGTTTTTGTATTCACAATAAGCTATTTTTTCATATTCTCGTATTGTAATGTTGTTATGGTGATTTGTGATCAAGGGAAAAGAAACATTTCTGAATATTTAAATATGGATGTGAATGAAAATGGGTATTGGGAGAGGATGAGGGACCACTGAAGGAAAAAAAAAATGTAGAAGAGTGGGATCCACTGGAAGGCTGTGCCTTGACACCAAGGACTCTGTAGTAACTACGCCCCCTCCGTAGCCACCCTTGGGCTTTGGAATCACGTCTACATAAAAGGGTATTTAGATGTATGTATCTGTCACTACATCCTAAAGACACGATACAGATACAGTGTATAGACTGGCTTATAGTTTAATACTTCCAGGAATAAGCTCCTAATTATTTATTGAATTTTAATCATTGTTAATCAAAGAAGGTTGCTTCTTAGAATAAATATATACACTTTTATTATTTACTTATAATAGTTAAGATGCAGAGAATCACATTTTCAATCACATGTATTAAAAATTAGAGAAAACCTGAATGAATAACGTGGAGCAGTATGAAATAAAAAAAAATGTTCTGATAATGCTTAAAACCACTTGTGAATTGTATTTAGTGTTTTTTAAAAGAGTGTTGCCCTTTTGCACTTTGCATTGTACTTTTAAAGAATAAGTATATGGTAAACTGTCCCTCGTGGCTTCCAGTACTTCTCAGTTATGACCTGAAGACAAGCTTAAATTATAGAAGATGAATAACCAGAAAATGTGTGTATGTACTGTATTTTATATAGTTTCTGTGACTGGCAAATCTCAATGAGTCTTTTTCTCAGCTTAATATAATAATAACAAAAAAGCCAAGAATTGGCTGTGGGCAGAGGAAAAGTTTTATTTGCAAAATGAACAAGTGAATGTGGAAAGGAGAGGGAAGGAGCCAGGACCTCCCGCAAGATCCTGGAGATGGAGAATCTCCTTAAAAAAGAAGCAAAGAGGATCATCAGGGTTTCTGCATGTGTCTTGTATTTTTAAGGGTTTTGTCTCCATCACTGTGTATCTCTCCTGGGTGGAGCTCCCTCTGTTGGATGTCCACATGGGCAGATATCCCTCATAACTGGTCTCTAATCAATTAGGAAATTCCTGGGCAATTCCTGGCTGGCCACTTGAAAGTATTCTTTTCTGGCCAACTGATGAGAAGGATTATGGACCAATGCAGAGGTATCTGAAAATGGTGAGTTTCAGAAGAAACAGGGAAATTTCTTTCTTACTTACATTGTCAGGCTTGTGAGGATTTAACCAATATCCTGTTTGCCAGTACTCAGGGCATGCACAAACATGGGGCAGTAAAATGGTAGCCTTGGAAGAATGGCCTGGCAAGATTGCCCCTGGACTCGACGTAAGATTTTAGTGGAATTGGATGGTCTCAGTTTCTTCTCATCTTATTAGACATCCATATATTTTATGTGTGATACAAATCTAGTCAATCTCTGCCATTTGAAAAGAATCCTTGAGGCAGGTATTGTGGTGCCGCAGGTTAAGTTGTCCCTTTCCATAGCTGCATGCTTGAGTGGCTCCACTCCTAGCTACTCAGATAAAACCTCATGCTAATGCATATAGAGAGGGGCAGCACAGGAGAACACAGCTTCCCTGGCTGCTTCCATCCGTGTTCCTAGACCCGGACAGAATTCTTTCTTCCTTAATTCAGTATGGGCATCTAGCCAGTGGAGTAACATGTAGAAGAATCTCTCTCTCACTCTCTATTTCTTTGACTTTCAACAAAGCAAAATATTTTAAAACACAGGAAACCACGATGGCAATAATAATAACCCTTAAAAGTTGAATGAATGGATTAATTTTAAAATGTTTGTAAACAGGAAAAAAATTAAGAGAATTAAAAGCATTACTGTCTGTTGTGATTCTGAGCCATGTACCTAAATTATTATAATCTATAGAAACCTAGCACAATTTCACTGGGATTTGGCTTTTTGCACATCTACATTTAGATGTGGCTTCATTAATTTTGGCTTTTTTTTTTTCAACAGTAGTTTACATTTAAATCCAGGATTTTCTTTTAAAAACCTGGTGAATGGAAGATGTCTGGCATAGAAAGTCAGATCCTGCCTGGGATTCCTGCATCTCAGGTAAGAATGCATGGGTTCCAGTTCTGGCTCTGTTGTGATTTCACTTTTCTGCTAATGTACACCTGGAAAAGCAGCAACCAAAAGCTGAAGTACGTCAGTGCTTGCCATGCATCTGGGAGACCCTTGGCTTTGGTCTGACCCAGCCCATACTGTTGCAAGTATAGAGAGTAAACTAGAAGATGAGATATTCTCTGTCTCTCTCCCTCTCTCTGGCTCTCCCTTTGATACATAGATATGGATACAGATAATATATTGTTTAAAAATTGGAGAATATTAGAAGAACGAAGGAAGAGTTTTCTACAATGTATATTTCGGCAGCAAACATCATCGTAGATATACTTTCAAAGTTTCAATACAGGTTAACTATTAATACATGCTTACCAAACATGATGACGTTATAAAAGTATAATAGTCATGATTCTGTCAATCTATTCTTTAAAAAAAGTAATATAAAAGATCTGAAAGTTAGCATGCTATTTAGTGTGCATATGTAGTAATGTTTAGAGTTTGGATTCAGGTTGTATTTTGTCATGAAGTCAGGAAAATTATTGTTAATGTCTAAACTGCTCACACATTCCCTGTAGCATTCCTCGTGTTAATGTATTTAAATAGTACATATTGAAAATTAATAAGTACCAAGTAACTTGAAATTTTATATTCATTTCATGTTTGAAACAGGTTCTGTACTCCATTATTGTTTTCATTTTATAAGTTGGCAGGTTAAAATATAGGGAAAATTATTATTCATTAAGTGGCTGTTCCAGTAGAGGAGCCAGACTGGAAAATAGTCTACACTTAACCGCACTTCAGAAAGGAGTATAGGAGTTTTTAGACTCTGTAACTGGGGGTCCTCTAAGCCATCTGTGTTTTCTAAGTGGTTCACAGTGAAACCAAACTTTCATATTGTGAAACAAAAGGACAAATCCTCATTCTCCTGCATGTGTTTCTCTTAGTCTGAGGTATCTTTGCCTATTTTTGAGAAAGACTTGCGGAAGTGGTACTGCTGGCCCCATAAGACTCTAATGAGCTTTCTCAAGAAGTCAGTACTCCATTAGACAAAGCCTTGCTGGCACATCTTGTCTGAAAGGGTTTGTTTAGTGGAATTCCATAGCTAAATGGAATGTACCCATCACCTTTATTTAAATCTCAGATCAACAGCAGCTCACCTGGCCATCAGACATTCCACAAAGGTCGTGGTATCACTGACAAATCTAAGGATAGTCATTGATTTCCATTCAGGAAATTGGGGCACTCAGTCCCAATTTCAGTGTGCAAGAACATCACCTTTAACACCTCAGGGAGCCCAGGACTTGAGCAGCTTCTGCCAGACTCTGATCTGAGCTTTACATTCAGACATCGATTTGCTTTGTACACACTGGGTTAGCTAACCCAGTTTGGGGTGTTTATAACAATATCTCCAACTAGTGTGTGGAGTTGTTCTGCAGCAGAAGGAATTGTAAACTGCTCTAGATTTAAAACGGAAGGTAATTTTGTCACTTTGAGACTAAAATTAGACTCCAGTTCCCAGACCTCTCTTTTTCTACCCCCATACTTGTTCCAGAGCAAAACATAAGGGAATTCTCTTTCTTGATGATTCCATTTCAAAGACATTACAAAAATAGAGATCCTAGGTCCTGGAGAAGGACTTTTAGGAAACTTATTACTGTCAAGAAGCTTTTAAAAAGATTGGCATATCAGAAGCCATACAGGGTCACCAAACCCTCCCCACTGCCCTGCCACTGCAGTGCCACAGCTGATTATCAAACTAGGGACAAGCAGGAGGGAGGCCACAGAGGACTACTTGAGGTGTATGAAATAGTTGTATGGACCTCTGCAAAACGGCCCACTACACATGCATGTTGCAACAAGGTCAGTTGATAGAATGCCTAGTGAACCTGGACAGCCTCTGAGGGCTGAAGCACTACCCTGCTGACATACAGGATAGCTAGGAGGGGTGAGCCAGCTGGAGGTTGTGTAGAGGTTCTCTTGGGGCTGAGCTATTGAACTCATCAGTGCACATGGGGTCTGTGAATGGGGCAGGCTGGGCCAGGATGCAACACCTGCTGGCTCTTGTGAATGCCGGGCCAGGGAAAATAATTGTAGAAATTCAGGGAGCGTCACCTTGTCCCAGCCAAGGCACCTGCAAATGAGTGCAAGAGCTTGGTCAGACCACTGCATCCACCAAAATGAGTGAGAGCCAGATCTGTGGGTAGGCTGGCTCAGGCTGCAGCACCTGCCAGTCTGCTCTATAGCTGGATATGAGGACCAGCATGGTAGGGGTTCTGGAGGGTCACTTAGACAAGCCCGGGTACCTGCTGGTCAGTGCAAGAGTTGGGTCTGCAGGCAGGACAGGTATGCATGAGAGCTGGTCTGAGGAACAGCCTAATAGGGGTTCAAGAGGTCACCCTGACTGGGTCACCATGTTTGCTAGTGTGTATAAGTGCTGGGCCAGGGTCAGACTGATACACCTACCAGCACTTGTGAGAACTGGGGCTGGGGGCTAACCTGGCAGGGGTTCTGAAGCATTCACCCCTCTCAGGCCCCCACACTCAGATCAATGTGAAGTATAGGGCCAGCAGCAGTCTGAACCAGGCTGAGACACTCACTGAAGAGCATGAGAACTGGAGCTGGGAGCAGTCCTGGTACGGTGACTTGCTCAGGAGTGAGACTTTGGCAAATAAATAAATGTTATTGAAGATGTTTGCATATCAATTAATAGAGAAAAAGTTGCCAGCGAGAACATTTCTAAATATATTAGCCAGAGGTGAAGTCTGGGGACATAACCCCATGAAGCCTTAGGAAATGTTGAGACCCACTGCGTCAGAATTTATTTTGTTGACCTAGTCAATGTCAATTTTAGGCACTCCCTAAAAGCAAGTCTTGAAATTGAAGTTTATTTAGTAATCTTACTTCTCATTGAGATGGGGATTATTTTGCAAGTAGCCTGACCCTCCCTTATGTCTTACATCCTGGAGATAGAGAATTCCTTGCCGCTTATCAGTAGTACAGGATTGCACATTTTACTCGTTTCTTGCTGTTTAAAAGGTCTTTTGTTCTGTTGGGATAATGTTATGGGAAGGACTTCTTGACATCACAATAGGAAAAGACCCTACTCCTGGTCTCCCCTTGGAAACTCTTTCTGCCCAGTCTATCACAGCAGACAGGAAGGTTGTGTAAAGACTTGAGAGAGTGGTACAGCACAGTGACATCTTGCTTGAAATCCTTACCCTGCATCTTTTGGTATCCCGCGTGGGTGCTTGTTTGTTTCATGACCTTTTCACTTCCCATCCACCTGCCTGCTTGTAGCCTGGTAAAACAGGACAGCCCAAATCCTGGACAGCCCCAAAGCCTAGGGACCCTGCAACTGCATGGGAGACCCAGAAGAAGCTCTTGGCTCGTTGGCTCGGATCAGCTCATCTCTGGCCATTGTGTCCACTTGAGGAGTGAATCCACAGATCTTTCCTTCTCTCCTTCTCTCTGTAAATTTTACCTTCCAATAAATAAATAAATAAATAAATAAATAAATACATACATAAATCTTAAAAAAAATAAAAAAACACTTCTGAGAGAATGAGTATGGCAGCTTTCAAGGGCTATGCCAACGCAGCAGTCATTTAGTAGTTTATTAAAATTTCTCGCAAAATATTTATTTACCTATTTGCTCTGTCTCCAGTTTTTCTCCATCTCTTGTCTCTCTCCATCTCTTGCCCTTCTTAATTTCCCCATTCCTATTCCAGTAACTCAAGTTCAGGCTAGAGTCTTCCAGCATTTGTATGAATAGAGAAAATAAAAAGAGGAATGTGGCTTTTCTTATTAAAATCAAAGTGTGCTTTACAATGTGTGAAAGAATATGGTATATAGGAATGAAATGGCAACAACGCATATGACTTATAATGGTGAAATACAATGGTCATAACTAATCTAGCTGGGAGAAAATATTATAATTGCAATAATTTGCATATATTGGTACATACATAAATTCAGAAAATAATGGTATATGTTTAAATATGTGATTACATGAAAATATTTGTAACAGGTAGGCTAAAATGAATATTATTTGAAAGGAAGGCTAATGATAATCATAACTCTGTATTTAGCATACTAATTAACTAATATTTTTATATTACTGCACAAGATTTATATGTGCTTTCATGTAATCTTTTAAAAAGCTCTTTATACCTTTGCTAGTAATTGTTTGATTTGATAAAACAGTTACAGAAAAAAATGAGTAAGCACAAATATACAAAAACCCAGAGAATGTTTTTAAAAACTGATGAAGTTCATAAAAATTTCAGAATGAATTATGAGTTAAAGAAATTCTAAAATAGATAATTTTAATGCATCTGAAGCATTTGATAGTAGATGATTTATTTTGTATCTAATTTAAAAATCTATCATTTTTAATATGGTTTACATAGTTTAAAGCGATACTTGCCTGTGTAGGCCTCCGAATAGAGTGGGAAGGCCCAGCTATGGAGGAAGGTGGGTGCGATGAATGTTTCAGTTCTGTTTTATTTATTTATTTACTTATTACATATGTCCACAGTGGGAAAAAAAAGAGGCTGATATTCCTTGCTATCAAACCACATCAGCACCCAAGGATGGCAGCCGGTTGTCTGATGACACCTTAGAGACCTGATGTGGAGAACAATGCCCTAAGGTGGTTTTTTTGAATGGTTTTGATGGTTCTGAGGCACTGTCAGCTTGGATGCACCAGGGTTGAGAAAACCTTTGTAAAGTCTCTGGGCTTAGTGCATCCGTAGGTCCAGGAATATGTTGTAAATCTTGGCCAAGAGAGTGGCTCAACATGTTCTGCTTTCCATCCTCTGACAAGACACTTATCCTCTGCTGGCCTACATGAACTGGTTGCCATGTTCCCCCATGCACATCTGGGCATGCTGACAACTGCACAGTCATTGGCAACTTAGGAGGCTCAGTCATGACACATACACTCTAAGGTCAGACCACATATGTTGTGATTTTCCTTGTGTTCAAAATTTGCATCCAAATATCTAGTTGGGGTGTCCCCTACAAAACCTCACCTGGGGTGATTTCACACTTGAGTTTTGTGTGCACCAGTTAGTGCAGTGTCAGTTTTGTTCTGTCAGTTGTAGCAGCCAACACATGTACTGGTAGATGCAGCTACCTTGGTCAGTTCTGTCTCTAGTCCCATCTTTCACATGTACTGTAGGATGCTGTGGCATAGCCCAGTGCAGTCCACCATAGTCCTGGTCTTTCTGCACAGCAGAAAGTACCTTGGCTCAGATAAGGCCACTGCCACTAACCTCTGTAATTACCCCCCCAGCCCTGCTTTTGCATGGGCTGTTCTAAAATTTTACCAACTGTACAGTGGCAGGGGTATGCCTGAAGCCTGGGGTGGCATTTCCCAGCTTGGCATCCCCTGCCTTCCAACATGATGTGCTATAAGGCAGTGTTCAAAATTTTCTAACATATCTTAAAAATAAACAGAATGGACAACTCTGCTGGCACACTGATATATTAGCGCAGATTTGGCATTACCCAGACACAGAATGCCTGCCAGGTACAGGTTGTTTTTCTCATAGCAGTGTAATACTTGCTTAGATACAAGGAACCATCTGTAGTTGCCTAACAGCTGGAGTGAGTAATTCCTTAACAGAAATTGAGGTACAAGGTAATGCTTCCTCACTGTGCCCAGATTAAGAACAAGACTGATACATTTTGAATCTCATGTTTGTTAATTACTATGTAAGTTTTCCTTGGTGATTTACTCTTTTTTTCAGTGTCTTTAGGGGGCATTAATTCAGGTTTTAATTCATTGGCTAAACACAAATATATACATACAACATATGCTTCTAGGAACTCTTTTTGGCATAGAATAGATAAGTAAAATTACAGATAATATTAAAATTAGTCATATTAGACATTTATTTTAGAAACAAAATATTTTAAATAAAATGTACTGTCTGACGTAAGTGGATTATACACTTCTCCCTCTCTTCCATCTTCAAAAAGCCCTAGTTTACAAAATTTATGTGAATATTAAAATTGTCTTTGTTGCTATAAATAAAAGTCTATTTTACACTAGACTATTAAATTGTTCTTTAGTCAGCTATAATCACAAGAAAGCTGAAATAGTCAAGTGGCTGTTTTGTATAATCACCATTGTATAAGATGGAGAATGTCTTCTGTTTTTACTAGAACAGCTTTTTTTTGCATCTTTTTTCTCAGTCATACAACTTTTAAAAAATTTCTATCTCATTTTTCAAAAATCACATCATCTTCTAAAAAAAAATCAAGACATTACATTCCTTGAGAAAGAAAAAGGAAGCTATTCTCAGATCTAAAATATATATTTTTTTAAAGATTTATTTTTATTATTTTTTCATTGGAAAGGCGGATATACAGAGAGGAGAGACAGAGAGGAAGATCTTCCGTCCAATGATTCACTCCCCAAGTGAGCGCAACGGGCCGATACTATGCCAATCCGAAGCCAGGAGCCTCTTCTGGGTCTCCCACGCGGGTGCAGGTTCCCAAAGCTTTGGGCCGTCCTCGACTGCTTTCCCAGGCCACAGGCAGGGAGCTGGAAGGGAAGCGGGGCTGCTGGGATAGAACTGGTGCCCATATGGGATCCCGGGCGTGCAAGGCGAAGACCTTTAACCACTTGCGCCACCGCACCGGGCCCTAAAATATATTTTTTTAAGATTTATTTATTTTTATCAGAAAGATTCAGGGAGGAGGAGAGAGAGAGAGGAAGATCTTCCATCTGATGATTCACTCCCCAAGTGAACTAAATGGCCAGAGCTAAGTTGATCTGAAGCCAGGAGCTTATTCTGGGTCTGCAACATGGATGAAGGGTCCCAAGGCTTTGGGCCGTCCTGGACTGCTTTCCCGGGCCACAAGAAGGGAGCGGGATGTGAAGCCAGACTGCCGGAATTAGAAGCAGCGCCCATGTGGGATCCAGACTTCAGCTTCTAGGCCACCACACTGGGCCCTCACAGAAGTACAGTCTTAAGAGAAAATATGCATTTACAGACACAAATCAAAGTTGTGGAAAACCATGACAGTGGAGTGAGATGAGAGGTGGAAAAATGAGAGGGAATAACATTTTGGAAAGGAATAAAAAGTATGAGAAAAGCTTTGAGAAGTGCATAGTGTGCCAATATCTTTTATCTGCTTGTCAGTTTCTTTGATCTGCTTTACAACTGTATTCAGTGTTAAACACAGTGCTTTTGAACTTCACCAGAAGTTTCAGTTAGGTATTGTGAGTTTGAAATCTGATCACTAAATTGATTGTATAGTTATTGTGTAGTAAAACAAAAATAAATTTAAGCAAACTGATGTTAATAGAAGTTCGAGTTCAATCACTTAAAATATTCAGATCAAAGGATGCATTTTAGCTGTGGTATTTCATGCCACAGTTAAAATGCTGCTTGAAAAAAAAACTGCACTCATAGGAAAATGTCTGTTTCAAGCCCTGATTCACCGCTCATTACACCTTCATGCTTTTAGCACCCTGAGAATCAATAGATGATTTCTCTAGTCTTAGGCTTTAATCCTGCCAGCAGGCCCCTAAGTCACCGAGACTGAAGCAACATATTGATACTGGTTCATGTCTCATGAACTCCATTTCCCATCCAGCTCCCTGCTTGTGCCTGGGAAAGCAGTCGAGAATGGCCCAAAGCCTTGTGATCCTGCACCCTAGTGGGAATCCAAAAAGAGGCTCCTGGCTTCTGGCTTTGGGTGGAGCTCATCTCTAGCCATTGTGGCCACTTGGAGAGAGAATCTTTTTTTCTTCCAATTTCATTTCATTTTTTGACACTTTTTCATAGGCTCTGGGATTCCTCCAATCCTTCTCCATGACCTCCCCCCATGATGGTTTTCTCCACCTTGTTGCAGTATTACAATTCAAATCTTGTCATGATTCCTTCATTGCAAGCATGTACCATGCATAGAGTCCAGCCTCTTATTGTCCAGATAAATGCAACAGTTACCTTAGGAGTCCATCCCTGGTCTGATAGTAGAACAAGCAGAATATCATTCCCTCCAATGAAAAGCCATAACATAACATCCACAACAATTTACAACATTATGGGTTTAATTGACATGGTATTGAGTTAGGAAATACAAGTTCTTAACCACATCCTGTGACTACTTCATTGACATTTCAATTTTAGTTTATACACAACCGGATGCTATACATCTTAAAGTGGTTATATGGTACTATTCAGCTGTCTTGTGTCTATTTTCATTTTTATATTTAGCAGTTTATAGTATTGAAGCATAATTTTTACTGAACTTGGTGAATTTTATGGTAGCTCAAACTGGCTTATACCTCTAACAAGGCATATGTCAACAGTTGAGGTGCAGAACAGTTTTAGGAGGGGTGTGCAGAGAAATCTTTAATGCCTTAGGAGTAACTAATCTTTGTGTCCTACCTAATAAGGTATGTGAGTCCAAGCTGACCGTTTCCTGTCTAGTTCTAAGTTTTCTTTATTGGTCTCTGTCTATCTAATCTAATTTTTTTCGGGGGCGAGGGGGCGCTCCAAAGCAGCCCTGATGGTCTTTGCAAGAGAAGGTGGGGATCCAAAGTCGGAACTAAGTAAGGACCAGTGATAGTTCCCCTCCCAAATCCCAAAGGGAGTTTACTGTTCTTCTGTTTCTGAGGTCTGCTCAGGGCTCCTGGCTGTTGTTCCAATGACATTAGATCCTGTGAGGAAGGAACTGGGCATCTTCCATCCCATGTGGTAGATCTGAAAGGGAGTGGATGACTGCAGAGTTCTTGGCCTACAAGGGCATTCCAATTCCCCGTGGTCTCCTTGGCAGTTGGGATATAGCCCTTGGTGCTTATACTGATAATCCTTGGTCAGGATCTGGGAGTCTCCAGGGCTGGGATACAAGCCTCTTCCTGTCTGCCTGCTCCACTCTGGGGTGCCCCCCTGAGGGAGAGAATCATTAATGGAAATTCTTCCTATTTCTCTTCTCCTCTCTGTATATCTGACTTTCCAATAAAAAAATAAATAAAATAAATCTTTAAAAAAAGTAAAAAAAAAAAAAAAGAAAAGTAGAGCAATGATTTAAAATGATTGAGAACATTCTGATATTGGAGCATTCCAATGGTGGCTTGACTGCTGCACCAAACACCCACTTCAGTAGTAAGAATTTTTATACTGTTGTTTTTTAAATTTAGCATTATGTATTTAGTTTTTCATTAATTTAAAAAGAACACATTTCTTGTATTCTATGGGTATAGTTCCAACAAAACAACCATGCTTCGCTCTATTTCTCTTTCCCACTGCCTTCTTTTCCTTTCATCCATTTTGTAAGAGAGAGATAACTTGAGTCCAATCTATATTCACAGGCTTAATTTTTCTTTAACCATGATGTTAATCAAATAAAAATATGGAAACTACAGTTCCACAAGAGTATAAACAAAGACTAAAGATGGTAATCATATTGCAAAATGTCCTTCCATGCATATATTTTTGCAATTTATATTAATTGCCACATGTCTGAGAAAACATGACATTGGTCTTTATAAGACTGGTTTATTTCACTAAGCATAATGATTACATGCTAGAAAACAGTAAAGCGTGTTAGTTGAATATATTTGCAGGTTTGAAATAGTTACCCTTCATGGATTTAAATCTGATTAACAGGTAGGGGTTTGCTTTGAAGTTGGACTACAGTATTTGGATTTTTTAAATCTCACAGTATTGTGCAAACTTACACAATTTGCATTTCCCTTTGAGAGATATTTTGTTCCAACTCTGTGTTCAGTAACAATACCTTAGTAACAAATTTAACCATGGTGGAGAAATGAACACTGTTAAAATCAGCAGATAAGGGACCAATGTTGTAGCGTTATGGATAAAGCTATTGCCACAGATGTCTGCACCTCACATATACCTTCATGTTCTGGCTGTCAGTTCTCTGCTACTAGCCTTGGAAAAAGCATCAGACCATGACCCAATACTGGGATCCTTATTACCTATGTAAGAGACCTGAATGAAGCTCCTGGCTCCTGGTTTTAGCCTGACTTAGCCCTTAGCCACTTTAACCATGTGGGGAGTGAGCCAGCAAATTGAAGATCTCCTGTGGAATTTGCTATTGACAGGCCCCCCAAGACCACCAAGATGTGGGGCGACAGTGTTCTTTGGCTGCAAGAACTACTGGGCACAGACTGGTGGGGGATGTCTGTTTTATTGTAAAGTGAGCACAAACTTACATAGAGTAGAAGAAAGGGAAGGCAGAAGGGCGGTTTCTGACAGTCCTCCCACCCAACAGTGGCATTGTAATTGGCCATAAGGCGTGTCTATCTCTTAGGACCCCTCCAACCAAGTTACAGGTCAGTTACTTACACATGGCTGGAAGCTGTGGCTCAGGTCACATTCACCAAGTGTGGTTGGCAAGTAAGATGTGGGTCATATTTAGCTTCATAGATTTGCTTATCAGGAAAGTCCCAGCACAGTTCCTCCAAGGGCAAAGAAGAGAGACTGGGGGTGAAGCCCACTGCTCCAGCTGCATGCCCAATAAACAGGTTAGTTTGAAGTCTCGGTCAGCCAAGATGACAGAGAGTTCCCCTTCCTCCTCTACATGTTGTGTCATGTGTGCCTATGACCTTCCACATAGGCTAAGCAGCAGAGAACCAGAGGCGACAAAAAATTCTCTCTCTCTCCCCCTCTCTTTCTAGAACTCTGCCTTCCAAATAAATAAACCTTAAGGTTTTATATGTATATGTTTTTGAAATTAGCAAATAATATAGTTCATGGGGTTTTCATCTATTTCTAACTCTATATGATAATATTGAGCCATTACTGCACTCAGTTTCTAGAATATACTGGAATTAATCTTTTTCCACAAAAAAAAAAATGAGTGACTTAAGGTAAAAGAGGCTATAAGTGCTTGTATATGCAATCCGATAACCAACCAACAAGTAAAAAAAGAGATAAAATTTCTCAACACTATTATTCTGTTTTACATCAATGAAGGAGAGGTCATATAGCTAGGTTTTTTCCTACCAAATTCAGATACAGTAGGAATACTACTTTTCAAAGAAGAAAATGCTTACTCAAAGTGAGAATAACTTGAGGAAGAGCAAAGACAGTGTCAGACTACATCTGGGACTTGTTCAAAGAGGACTGCACTTTAGTATGGTCCTTCACTTTGCCTAAAATGCTGTTTGGAGAATGTATCAACTTTTCACACAAAGAACTTTTGGAACATTCCATCTGAAGTTAAACTAGTGTGACACACAGAGGAAAATGAGCTGTCAGACCCATGGAAGGTTGATACAAAAGCAAGATTCTGAATGAAGACCTTTTCTAACCATGTCATAAATAAAATAACAGAAAGATAAAGTTTATTTCTCAAGGGAACTGTGAGCTGAAAAATTCTTTGGCAGCAATAAAACTGATAAATAACACACTGGATTCTTTCTGTAGACTCTTCAATTTGGCATTTGAATTTCATATCAATAGTTGATAGATTGCCAACTCTACAATTATAAGTGATAGATAGTGTCTAATATTTGATCAATATTTAATATTTTTACGGAAAAGTGTATGTGGCCCTACACTAGTTTTATTTTATTTTTATTTTTATTTTATGTTATTTTATTCTTGATGTTGACATAGTTGATCAGGACAGGAAGGGTTGAGGATCAGGGTGAGTGGGTGAGATTTTTGTACACATTTTCTTTTTGTTCTTCCTGTGTCTGGGAGAGGGGACAATACAAGGGAAGAAACCATGCTCAGCCTCCCAATCACCCAGTACCCAGAATGTGGAACAGCCCCCCGATGTCATCCCAGGGTCCTCATTATAGAGCATATTCTGAGGTTCTGTTCAGGTGGTTTTGATAGTTCTAACATGCTGTTGACATAGCTGCTACAAGGATGAGGAAATCCCTCCAAGCTCAATTGGCTGTCAAAGCTTCTGCTTCAGGTCTCCATCCGTCCAGAAATTTGCTGCAAGCTTTGCTGGGGTAGTTGATCAATTTGTTCTGCCCTCCTTCCTCTGCAAACCAATGGATGCTGTGGCCCAATCCAGTACTGCTTACCACATGGTTGGTCCACACATACACCAGGGAAAGCTACAGCCCAGAATGACCACCAGTTACATCCACATGATCTGGTTCTGTGCCTGCCAGCAGGTGCAGTGGACAGATCCTGTCTGTCCGATGTTCTATTCTAATCTTATAAATATCATTGGACATTGAAGCCTAACTCAACCCAACCAATTCCACTCTTGTATTCATCAGTGGGCACTGAAACCTAATTCAGCTCAACTGATTTCACTCTTTAGGCCACATACATGCCAGTGGGTGGACTGCCTGTCCAGGAAGGTCTGCCCCCAGTTGTGGTTGTCATGCTAATCAGAACGAGTTGCAGCCCAGGCTAGTAGATGTTGTAGCCTTGCCCAGTGTGATCTGCCCCCCATCTCAGCTCTCATGTTCACCAGCAATGGCCCAACAGGGGAGTCCCCAGTAATCCCTACTGGGTTTACACATCTCCCCCTGGTCTTGCATGTGCTGTTGGGTGTTGTGTCCCAGTCTGGTACGGCCTGTCTCACCTTGGCATTTGGTGGGGAGTTCCATAGCCTGGCCTGGCCTGGTCTACCCTCATTTCAAATCATGGTAGTAGTTGCTACCACCCAACCAAACACAGTCAGCCCTCAGTCCCAGCCATAATGTGAACTGGTTGCTGTTGCAACCTGACCTGCCTGTCCTGCACCTCATCCTGGTTCTCAGATCTGCCAGTTGGTGTTACAAACTCGCCCACCTTGGCCTGCCCCCAGACCTGAGCCATACATATGCTGGCTGGTACAGTAATCTGGTCTGGGCTGCACACAGCCTTGTCTCTTGGGCTCACTTGCAAGGACTTTGTCCTAACAAAGGAGTCCCCCCTCCTCTATCAGTTCTCTTCCTAGTGGTAGATCTTGCACACATGGGTGAGTCCTTGGCACAGACTGGCTTAGTCAGCCTCCTTTCCTAGCAAGAACAGTGGCCTTGCCCAACCAACTCACACCCATTCCAGTTCTTACTGTTGGGTATTACAGCCCAGCCTTACCTAGTCCATGCTCTGACGTAACTCTCACATGGGTCAGTGGGAGTTGAAACTTAACCCAGCTTGTTCTATACACACTCTGGCTCTCACAAGCACCAGGTGTTACTGGAGTCTAGCTCAGGCTGTCATGGCCCATACCCAGACCACAGCCATGCCAAGGGACACTGCAGCCATGTCCAGCCCCGACCACTGCCCCCATTCCAGCTTTTGTGTTCACCAACGGGAGCTATAGTCTACCAGGGGAGTTTCTCAAGTTCCCCTACCAGACCCATCCCCAGATCCGTATCTTGCATGTGCTGGCAGGTGTTAGGCCCTTACCAAGGAATAGACTACCCCTTCTTCCTGGCCTACGTATGAGCAATGGATAGTGTTGCTCAGCTTCTACCTTACCACATTCTTGGATGTTCCTGTGGGTGTAGCAATCTGGACCACCCGGCATGAACCCAAGTCCAGGATGATTGTTGGAGGGTTCCATGATCATGGCTGTCTCAGCCCATCACCACCCCTACAATCCAAGCAAACTTGAGGAAATTGCAGATCTACAGGGGTATCCCCGCAGAATCTGCCCCCAGACTCAGTTCTCTCATGTGCTGGTTAGTGCCATGGCCCAACTAACATTTCCTGTCTTCTGTTATGACTCTCATTGGCGAGTATTGTGATTATGCTTTGCCAGGTAGGCCACCAGCCCAAGCCTTAGTGTACAATAAGCAGTGAGTGGTACTCACTGGTATTCAGATAGATCCATTTTAACTACCCCATGTCTGGTCTACCACATGGGCTTGTGCTTAGGCCTGATACTTAAAGGTTATCATGTTCCAACCTTAGGCTTACACTGTAGGGTGGCCTGAGAGCTTTGTCCAGTGTCATTGGTGCTTAAGTCACCTGACCAGAGCTGTGCCACTCAGGACCCCACCTGCGGGACAGGCTGACCCTCCTTGCTCCGAACACCCGGCAGACCAAGGGGCCCCAGTCTCCAGACTCAAGCCCTGTCATCGAGACCCTGTCCCCAGGGCTAGCTGACCCCTCTGGGTCTGAGGACCTGGCAGGCTGATGGGCCTTAGTGTCCAGACCCGAGCCCCACTGCCCAGAATACCACCCCTGGGGCAAGTGGACCTATTTGGCTCTAAGCACCTGCAGGCTGATGGACCCAAGCCTCTGGACCCATGCTCCTGCCCTAGGGCTGGGCGGCCCCTCCAACTCGAAGCACCTGGCAAGCTGAGGGGCCCAGCATCCATACACAAGCCCTACTGGCAATGTTTTGTTTCTAATGCAATTGACTCAGCGTAGCACTTGGTGGGCATATTTTGATGTGTTTTTGGTATAACCCATTATTGTTATCCTCCTGAGGGAAAAACATCTGCACTTCTTTCCTGAACTTATATTTCCAAAGTAATGTATTTGTGATTTTTGAAGAGTGAAAAAATTGTAAGAAAATATCAAAGCTGTTCAGTATTTCAAGGAGTAACTATAGCAGTGGGATCTTACCAGAACGCAATATCATGCAAATTATTTCATAGAGAATTATGTTTACCAGAAAATATTTGCATGTATTTTCAAAAAGTATTAAGCTAAATGAAATCATCATGGTATAAGGACAAGCTACACCTCTTAGGGAATATACTGGAAAGCTTAGAGCAGATGCCAGTCAGCTGAGTTTGTACATTGCTCAATTCATGTCAGATCCCGGGGATTACTTGAAAGGAGCAGGGCATGGCTGATCTTACAGATTAAAATAAATAATGTTATGGGATGCGCCATATAAAAAACACCAAAGCCAGTTGAGAATTTGTTGAGTCTTTATTAGCCAGCTCTTCAGAACAGGTCAGAAGGAGATAGCTCTGAGCTGAGTGAGCATTTAAAGTTAAAAACCATGCTTTTCCTTGTGACCTTTGTGTTAGCAATCAATCAGTCAATCAATCAAGCAAGCAAGAGAGCAGAAGCTACAATAAGGTTCAATCCAAGATGAATTTCACTTTTCATGGGGCTCAGATCCCAAGTCTTGACTCCTCCATTCATGGGGCTCAGTTCCCAGGACCTTGTGCCTCCTTAGGGGAAGAGGGCCCATCTAACCCGACTGGTGATCATTGGATGCACTCATTCTATAATTTTTCATTTTGTCACAGTAGCTGCTGCTAAGCTGAAGAAGCGTTGCCATCAAGATACTGTCAGGAATAGAAAGCAAACATGTGGTAGCAATTTCTGCTTCTTTCAGACTTCTGTACTCCTTCAAGCATCCTATTTGTCAAAGCCTAAAAAGGCAAAGCAGAATGCATTTAAAAATAGTTAAATTCATTGAATTTTAACATTGTTTACATAGTTGAGAGGGATACACACCATGTCTGTCTCTAATTAGTTGGAGAGGGTTGAGATTTGGAGGGAAGTGAATGGGACATATGTTTCAATATTCTTTTTCTCCTGTATCCACAAGGGAAAAATGGAGGCATCTAGTCCATACTGTCAAAATACATCAGGATCTGGGAATAGGGGACAGTCCTTTGATGATGCCTTCAATTCCATTATGTGGGGAATAGGGTTCTGAGGGGGTTATTTGAGTGGTTTTGATAGTTCTGAAACATTGTCAGCTTGGTTACACCAAGGTTGAGAAAATCTTTCTAAGTCTATTGGCTGACCAGATCCACCTTAATGCATACCCAGGCCCAGGAATATGTTGTAACGCTTGGCCAGGAGTGTCCTCTGCTGGCCTAGATGAACTGGTTGCCATATTCCCCCATGCACATCTGGGCATGCTGACAACTGCACAGTCATTGGCAACTTAGGAGGCTCAGTCATGACACATACACTCTAAGGTCAGACCACATATGTTGTGATTTTCCTTGTGTTCAAAATTTGAGTCCAAATATCTAGTTGGGGTGTCCCCTACAAAACCTCACCTGGGCCCAGCACCTTGGCACAGTGGTTAATTCCTCACCTTGCACGCCCGGGATCCCATATGGGCGCCAGTTCTATTCCAGCAGCCCCGCTTCCCTTCCAACTCCCTGCCTGTGGCCTGGGAAGGCAGTCGAGGACGGCCCAAGGCTTTGGGACCCTGCACCCGCGTGGGAGACCCGGAAGAGGCTCCTGGCTTCGGATCGCATGGTATCGGCCATTGCCCTCACTTGGGGAGTGAATCATCGGACGGAAGATCTTCCTCTCTGTCTCTCCTCTCTATATATCTGCCTTTCCAATTAAAAAAATCATGATAAAAATAAATCTTTAAAAAAATTTAAAAAATAAAAATAAAAAAAACCCCTCACCTGGGGTGATTTCACACTTGAGTTTTGTGTGCACCAGTTAGTGCAGTGTCAGTTTTGTTCTGTCAGTTGTAGCAGCCAACACATATACTGGTAGATGCAGCTACCTTGGTCAGTTCTGTCTCTAGCCCCATCTTTCACATGTACTGAAGGATGCTATTGTATTATCTATGAGTCAGTCACGAATGTAATGAGAACGTCTTTTGAAGAGATATCTCAAAAAAAAAAATCAAAGTACATGAGATACAGTTTCTGCTGATCTTTGTTGGTGAGAAATGTTTCCCGTAGGCAACAAATAGATGGGTTTTCTTTTTTCCAATCCAGCCTACTTATCTATAACATTTGATTGATGAGTTTAAAGCTTTTACATTCAGGGTTAATGTGAATGGGTGGTAATTCGGTCCTGTCATTTTAGCAAGGGGTTGTTAATTGATTTATTCTTCTGTTATTTTACCTGGAATGTTCTTCACATTTGAGTTTGGTTTTAGTGGGTGCTGTTGCTCTTCTCTGTCAAGAGAATTTTTGTAGGGCAGTTTTGGAAGAGGCATATTCTTTTTATTTGCTTTTGAAGAATTCTATTTCATTTTCAAAAATAAAGGAAAGCTTTGCTAGGTAAGTTGTCCTGGGCTGACAGTTTTTTTTTTTTTTTTCTTTTAGAATCTGGAATATGTATCCCATTCTCTTCTGGCCTATAGTTTCCTATGAGAGGTCTCCTGTGACTTTAATTGGCATTCCTTTATATGTCAGTTGATTTTTTTCATGTGCACATTTAAAAATGATCTTTTCCTTATTTGATGAAGAGAGCTTGATTATCCTGTGTCTTGGTGAAGATCGCTTTTGGTCAAGCCTGTTCGGAGTTCTGTGCCCCTCCTGGATGTTGTTTCCCCATTCTTTCTCTAGATTAAAGAAACTTTCCCTTGTTATTTCATTAAATACATTTTTAAAACTGGTTTCTCTTTCTGCAATCTCTGCGACTCCCATAAATTTTATATTTGGCTTTTTAAATAGTTTCTTTCAGTTCTTGAATACTTTTTCTAGCTTGACCCAGTTCTGCTTCCAGCTTTTTATTTGATTCCCCCTGGTGAAAAATAATATCTTCCAATTCTAAGATTTCTTCCTTCTGTTTCCTACATTCTGTTTTGAAGACTCTCCACTGTACTTTTAATTTGCTCTACTGTATTTTTCATTTCTGATATATCAGCTTTCATTTGATTCATTTCCAGTGTGACATATTCCTTAAATTGCTTGAACTCCTGTATTACGTGTTTCTCGTTGTTGATAAGAAACTTTTCAACAAGTCTTTTGAATTCTGTATCCCCCATTTTCTTGATGTCTTCCTCAGTGAACTCTGAGGTGGCATAGTGTTTTGTTTCTTTTCAGGGGAGTCTTCAGTGATAATCATTGTGTCTTTGTCTCTTCTTTTGCTCTTGGTCATTGTACTTTTGGTTATCAGATTCTTCTCCTTGGGCAGGTTTCTAAATTGTGTTACCTACATGTCTACAATTCAATTTTACTTATTGTAATTGGTACACATCTCTTTGTTTGCACTCACCTGTGCCACTCTCTCCAGCTAGTTTCATGTCTGGATTTTTTTTTTTTTTGTTAGATTTCCACCATGGTCTCCATAGCCCCAGCTCCTGGCTCACTAGACCTGTTTTGACCTGTACGATGCTGAAGTTGGTATTCTTTTCCCTGTGGGACCAGTGCAATGCACTGAGCTCAGTGAGTTTGCTCCCAGCACAGCAATGTGCAGCTCGCTGTTGTCCCTGCACGTTTAAAGCTTTTGCCACACTGTACAAAATGTACCACTACTAGAGTTCTTGATCTGTCAGGTCTGAGGGCTACCTGGACCTATCTTGGGTGGAACCTGTAGGATTCCATGTTGTTGCAGTTCACTGAACCAGAAATTAGTTTACTCCCAGCTCAGTGCATTCCCAGTCATGTCCCAAAGCCTTTGTCTCCCCACACCAAAATGGCACCGAATTCAGCTTTTGCAAGAGGACTGGGCTGAAACCCAACCTATTCCCACATTGCCCAGCTGGCACTTGCCACTCTGTCTCTGTTGCTGGAAATATCAAACAAACCAGCAGGATGGGCAGTAATTTGTTTGTGTTCACCTCCTAAACTCTCAGTGAATATCCCTCACCACCTTGTTGCTGATGGAATTTTGGCTGCTGGTGCCAATTCAGATCATGGCTCGCTGAATGCCGCTGGGGTGTTGGTTACTGCAGTACCACACTATTGTGTCTGCTGCTTTCTTGTGTCTAGCTTTCTCCAGATGCTTCTTTTCTGTCATTCTATCCTCTTCTGTTTCCTGGAATATGACCTCTCTGCTTCACACTGGCAAATATTTCTCTGTCCTTCCCTGTTTTGGCTGTCTTGATTCTCTTCTGCCATAAAAACATTAAGCTGATTGCTTTTTTCAGGAGTGGGCTCTCTTGCATTTATATTTTTGAATGTGTCTCTTCTACCTTACTTTAGTAACTGAGTATTTATAAACATAACATTTTTTGTTAGATCAGAGTTTCTTATTTTGCTTTGTTGACATTTTCAACCACATGTTTCTTTATTCAAGATAGGCTATATTTTACACTGTAAGTTTTATGGAAGCATCTGTGGTATATACTCATTATCCTGCAGTATATAATGAATGTAATATACTATAGTGTAAATAGTGCAATGAGAGACTCAATTAAAAAAAAATATATATATATATATATATATCTGTTTGAAAAGAAGAGGGAGTGAAACTCTTACATGCACTGATTCACTCCCCAAATCTCCTCAACATCCAGTGTTGCATTGGAGCCATAGGTTGTAGGCTAGAACTTTACCCAGTTCTCTCTCATTGGTGGCAGGAGCCAAACTATCTTAATCATCAGTGTTGCCCTGCAGTTTTTGCCATTGGAGAACCTTTTGCTGGGAGCAAAACTGGGAGTCAGACCCAAGGCACTTGATATGAAATATGGGCATTGCAACTGACATCTTAATTATTTGGCCAAACACCTGTCACTGTGACATTTTGCAATCTCAGGAAAATCTAGGCAGTAAAAGTCTCAGGTATGTAAATTCAGAAAGTGGAAATCGAGAATAAGATAATCTTCACTGGATTATTTGACCATAGATAGTAGCATCAGAGATGAGAACCTCAATAAATTCATTTTCTGAGTTGTTTCCTCTCTCTTACTATTATAATAGATCCTGCATGTAAATAAAAGGCTGGTAACTGGGAGATAGTATATTGTGTTGTTTTTTCTTAACATATTTATATCCTATAAATATTGTTTTTTAGTTACATATCAATTAGCAAGGGACGTGTGCTTTAAACATTTCAGGACATTCAATACCTGAGTGTTCTACAAACACACACACACACACACACACACACACACACACACAAGGATGTGTTGGTAGATAAAAGAATATGGGTTGGAAGAGTTATTTTAATATTTTAATGTTAAAGTTTTATTTTCTTGAAAGGTGGAATTACATAGAAGGAGAGAGAGACAGAGGTTGATTTTCTTTCCACTCGTTCACTCCTCATGCCCACAACAGCGAGGGCTAGGCTGGAGACAGGAGCTAAGAGCTTCATCTGAGTCTCCCACGCAAGTGCTGGATCCCAAGTATTTAAGCATCTTTGTCTTCGTCACAGGTGCATAAGCATGGAGCTGGAAGTGGAGCAGCCCAAACCTGATCTGGTGCCACTTTGGGATGCTGGCATTGCATGTTGTGGCTCAACCCACAATGTCTCAGTGCTGTCCCGGGCAATTTTGTTGCAGTTTAAACTGGGAGGTCCACCAGTGGCTCTAGAGGGACAAAAATAACAGTTACAGACTAAAGAATGTTATGGAATATAAGCCTTTTAAATTACTACAAAAGTAAACAGATTTAAAATCCAGTATATTTTATGAAATTGGGTAATGTAGACATCATTGATGGAATGCTTCTGATGAGTATATAATTAAAAAAAATCCATTAGCCTATCAGAAGATCTAAGCTTTATCAGAAGACTTACGATTTGAATTTAGGTATGCATGCAAAATACTTAGATTTTATATAAAAGTCAATTAAATAATACTGTGCATATAGATATGTACTCTAAGCCCATTTTCTCATTGTGATGTTTTGTTCTCTGTTGTTTTTCTCTTTTCCAAACTGTATCTCCATCTATTACCCTGTTCCATGAGGTGTGGTATATGCCTCCCTTCTGCAGTGACAGTCCCTTGGTTGTGCCAGTTACTTTGGTCAATCAGATGTTAGCAGCTCTTGCAATTTATGTATTTTATGAAGAAATTCTGGCAAACATCACATGATTTCTGAGCCCTTTTCTTTCCCCTTTTTGCCCCTTATCTCCCAGCAAAAGCATATGTGTAAAAATTTGAAAGAAGCTCCTTTGGCCTAAATTCTACAAATAATCCAATGAAATATTTGAACCTTTTCTTTTTCCCCCTTCTTTGAAAGAGAGGAGTTGGAAGAGGGAAGAGATATCTTCAAGTTTCCGATTCATTTCCCAAATGTTCACAATGACCAGAGTTGGGTCATATTGAACTCAAGGTTCCGGGAACTAAAACAGGGTCTCTCACGAGGATGACAGGGACCTAACTACTTGACCCACGATCATCACCTGCTCCTCACAGGTGGTACATTAGCAGAAAGTTATAATCCAGAGTAGGTCTGGGACATGAATCAAGGGATGCTCCTCTCTCAAATGGTGTCTTAACTGTTACCAAAAGCTTATTCTATTTAACCCTATTTGACAAACTAGAACACTGGGGCTCATGGAGGTTAAGGCCCAGCATCCCTAAGGTTTGTCAGTATTTGATTCCTGGATGGTTGATCTTTTTTTTTTTTTAAGTTAAGTAACATATTACTAGATATGACAGTCTCCATTACACAGCTACTATATATCCCCTTAAATGAAAAGCCACAAAACAAAATCAACAACAGGAAGAAAGAAGAAATTAACAACCGTGAACTTAAATAACCAAATGACTAAAGTATCGCTGAAGAAATGAAAAAGAAAGTCAGCAGAAACTATATCTCATTGATTTTGATTTTTTTTGTTTTGTTAGTTTCATCTCTTCAAAGCAGATTTTTTCTGATTAAATTCTTCAGTGGCTCATAGATTATACAATAGAATCTGTCGTTTTAATAGCTACACATTCGTATATACTTAATGTTTTTAGAAAAGTATCTTTTAGGCTAATTTACAGTATACATGGCTGTCTTTTAATAGCTAAAAGATTTAATAGGAATATCACCTTTTTCTGTAATATTTTATGTCACATGTATGTATTTCTTAAAATGAAATAACACATACCTGATACGTATAAATATTGTAATTTATGCAAATATAAAATTGAACAATGAGAAAAACCATTTGTACAGATCATTTTATGTAAATAGTAAGTAATCTGGTATTATCTTGACCTATGTGTTACATAGGGATAGAGCATTTAACTTCTGGCTCTTAGGATTTTGGAATGCCTTACGTTAAAACCTGCATAACTCATGTTTTATGTGCTCTTTTTTATATGTAAAAAATAGTGCTACAAATTTTATAACATGTCTTCCCCCCTGTGGTAACAGTATTTTAAAATACATTTAAATCATTAGTCCCTCAATGCTTAAAAAACTTCATTTGGAAACATTTAATCTGGTAAAAATTTGAGGTTATGGAAGTCAAAAATGTAAAAGTTCAATCTGCAATACAGTTGTCAGAGTAGTTGGATTTGTATTAGATGAGCAAAATCATTTTGTAGGTATAGCTTCTGATCATCTTCTGTCATTTCATTACTTTAATGCATACAAAACAGATGTGATCTGTAAGTTATTGCAGTTTTAAGCCTAGCATTTTCCGTTAAATCAAATGCACGCAACTCTCAAAATATCTGAAAAAAAAATCATCAAATAGAGTCTTCTAAGTGTTATCTGTAACATTTTCACAACTTATTTGATGCCAGAATTTTTAGGTGGCTTTAATAGCTTTCCTAGACATTTGAGACTCCAACTAACAAATAAACTAATCTAAATAAATTAACAAAATAAACAAATCACTACAGATATGGAGGTCCTGAATATATGTCACTAGTATTAATTTAAATTTCTCATGGTCTTGTCTGGCCTGTGGAATGTCTAAAACACTTCTGTCAGCTCTGACTGAGAGTGGAGTTCAAAAATCAACCATAAAAGGCTTGGCTTGTTCTGACTGAAGTAGATCTAAACTTTGAGAAATGATAAACTTCAGCTAGTTCTTGCCTATAAGAAAGGGGAATTCCAAGCAGTTAAGGCAATGGGGAAAAGTACTAATGGTAAGAATTATTCAGTTGGGTTTTAGCATCCTCATGTCAATAAAAGAACATAGACCTTTAGATGTGTAAAATGTTGCCCCCATTTAGCTATAATGTATCTGCTAAGAAACAGATTGCTTATATTGAAAATTCTCAATGATAGTAATGTAACTTTAAATTATCCCTCATGAAATTAGGTCATTTAGAATCAGTAAAGTCACAATTACATACATTGAATACAAAGAAAATTTATGTTCTAACCTGTTTTGGGAAAAGAACTCAGCTGAAATGAAGCAGTAAGAATTTGGAAAATATTGACCAATTCTACTGCAAATGAACCTTACCTTTCAAGCTTCCGAATAAACATAAGCACCTCTAACTACAGTACTTTCACCCTGTAGTCTTGAAATAATTGAATGTTTTGGGTGTATTCAAGCACCAGCTTTTCTTAAGTGAAATAAAGCACCATTGAGCAGTACTTTTGTAGGATTTTGATTCATGGTTTTTATAAAGTGGTCTGTCTAACAATAATATGTGGCTGTTGCTCATCAAGGCTGGGTTTAAAGATGAGATTGTTGGATTTATGTCTGTTTCTGCCTCATTACATTTATTTTAAAGCTTTGAAACAGAATAAAACAGAAAGAAATTTTAATCACCCCACAATATGTACATTGAGATAGGAACTCATTATTTTTGTGTATTAGTTATAAAATATCAACATGATACTTCTCTTTAGGGGACTGGATAGCTAGATAAAGAATATGTGGTATAGATACAGTAAGGAATACTTTTTAGCTATAAAAACAGATTAAATTGTGTTTTTAAACACAAACGTATTTTCTGTATGTGCTCATGATATTTACAAAATATTTGAGACTACCTCTTGAAACCTCTGTTCCATGTATTGCTCTGTCAGTCATTCAGTAATAAAAATAGTAAAATGAAACAAAATAGCTTTTGTCTTTACAACAGGAAAATATAAAAACATTTTGCAGTGCTATTATGTACTATATATTCCTTTAAATAAGGATGTTAATAGTTGTTTTGGATATTGTGAGAATATCTAAGACTTATATATTTTTAAAATTATAGTTATCTTAGAATAGTGTTCTTGTTTTAGTTAGGTCTTCTATGTTCAAACATATGGACATGCACATTCAATTGCACGTACATATTAGTCTTAACCATCCTACTAAGAATATAAAATTATTGTTTTTTGTTTCTTCCCTGGAGACAAGGTTGCAAACTATGTCACTGCTTGTGAACCATCATCAAAACTGTTCTCTATTTAGATTCCAAACCACAATCTCATTGCCATGATGTTTTTTTCTTTTGGAAAATTTTACATGATTCAGGAGAATGGAACATTTAACCAACTATTTTTATTCCCATTTATTTGATTTTAAAAGGTACTGTTACTCAAATAAAAGAATGCATATCTTCATTCATACACATTTCTAAATTTCATTGTAATCCCTCTGTAACAGTTTGATACTCGGCTATATTTTATTCATTTTCGAATCGGGCTAAGTCACATGACACTATGTTCAGGAGCATTACCCAAAGGTGATGGGGTGAATGTGTGATGTACTGGGGATGGCATTACTTGGAGAGCCTGTAAGTCATATCAGAGTGCTGGCATTTGAATCTCAGTCCTGCTTCTGCCTCCAACTTCCTGTTAGTACACTTTGGTATTGACCCACATGCAGGACCCATGTTGAATTCTCAGATCCTTGTTTTGGCCAGGTCAGATTCTGACTGCTTCAGGCAACTGGATAATGAACTTATGAATGGAAGATGTCTTTCTGTCTCTGACTGCATTAAAAATAAATGGCAAATAAAATGTTAGAAAAACAGAGAGATTAGGCTTACAAGTGTGGTTTCTTATGTCAAACAATATTTCCTGAAAGTTATTATAAATATTCTGCCAATATTTTAAGTTACCTTTAATGTTCTACAACAGAATGATAAACAATTAAATATAAATTTAAGCAATGACAAAAACTCCCAAATTCATCAATTATGATATTTTTACCCTTAATAAGTATATTGTGGTTTTCTGGCAAGCAGTAATAACTACCAGACAAAGACATCTGCTTTCTAATCATTAACTTTACTTTCTGTTTTAAGCTTGGAAATAGCTTCAGACAGATTTTCATAACATGTTAAATTATCAATTAAATAAAGCAAGCTAGGAAATTGCTGAATTGTGTGAGTAAAATGAAGTTTAAAAAAATTGATGTCAACATTGTCTGTTAGCAGTGAAAAGTATTCTGCTATTTCCATCAGTGTCCCATCTGTCCATGAAAATATTCTCACTCATCAGGATACAAATCCTACTTGTTTTTAAAGTGCATGTGGAAAGGATGTTCCCATCAATTAGTAGAACTAATTTCCATGTACTTTATGCAGAAAAATTTTCCGTCCTGCTTTGGAACTTCCAGGAAGCACATCATGCCATTAAATAATATTAAAAATTTAAATGTAACAGTAAAAATTAAAATTTTAATTTTGTCTTCAAATACTGTCTTTAATGTTAAGGATCACAAATAAGGGACCTGTAGGTTAATTAAAACACTTACAGAATTTTTCTCTTAAATTTGTGTTACTCCAGAGAAGTTTTCAGTAAACTTGTCTGTGATCAAATTAATCATGAAGAAGTTTGTAAATTCACCCACTGCTAAGAGTAATTCTGTGAGATTCAGTGAGGAATTGCTCAGCTGTTTCAAAGCTGTACATAATATACATCATCATTCATTTTATGGCTTATTGCACCAGTATTGTTTTATAAATGATGTCATAGAAGTCAATAGAAGATGCTTATACAATGGAGTTAACTAATGCGTAGTTATTGTCAAAATCGTCAAAAAATTGTGCATATAATCTGTGCATGGGTTGGGAGTGTCAATAGATGTTTTAGAAGATGTTAAAGTTCTTAGATATGTTGTTTTTTAGAAAATGGAAACATGCTATTCTCCATCTGTCAGTAATGTATCACATCTTAATTTTCCCTGCTAATATTGTCTTACAGCAATCATTGTTTTTACATCCATGAAACCTTATACTAAAGTAAAGGTTTCCAAATTTAAAACATGGGAGGATGTGCCTAGGAAAAATTGCCAGTGTCTGTTGTGAAACACTCTCTTAAGACATAGATTATTAATGCCTTTTGTAACAAATAATTTATTATTTTTAACAAATATTGTACATATTTTTCAGGTACTTTGTAATGTTTTTATACTTATGTACATTGTGTGATGTTTCAACAATACTGGAAACCTTGAGTTGAAGCGTCTGTTATTAACTGCAAGTGAGTTTTTGCTTCTTAGCATATTAAACATGTTTCTATACAACAATTAATTAGACTACGATGCTAATAAAATATTAAAGTGGTAGCACATTATGGAAATTGCTGAGATAGAAAAAAAAAACACAACCATGGAAAGTCAGTGGAATGATTTGAAAAAGTTGCAACGATTTTTGTGAGGCTTGATACCTGCAAAGCTTTTCAGTAGGAAAAAATGTAGGAAAAAAATCCCACATATTAGAGAGACTTGACAGTGTATGGGCTCTAAAACAACTAAATAAATATGGAACCCATAAGTTGATTGAAATATTTGTGCAATTTTTTTTCCTTAAAATTCAGTATCATTACATTCCTTAAGATTCAGTATCATTAACTGTTGGGCAGTTAAAGTTGTCTATGGTTAGAAAAGCTGCTGTCTCAAATATATGTGTATATTAATTTAGTAAGAATTAATTTACTACAAAATTAATCATTTTAGTGAACACCAAAACAAAATTGTTAATATAAGAATGTTTCTAATATTTTCTGTAGTATCCATATGCATATCACATCACATTTATACATAAAGTTTGGTAATTCATTTATTGTTGGTACATACCTACTTCTCAAAAAATGAGTATTAAGCAACTTCTTTGAAACTATATTAGAATCAGTTCATTGGTTAATTTATTTAATACAACCCAATAAAATAGTACTTTGTGATGCATTTCTAGGTAGAGTATTATGTACAATTATTGTCAGTCATTTGAAAGGTAGTTATCAGTTAGTTAAACATCTAACCATGTGTTAAACACATTTGACAAATCTCATTCAGTTAATCACTTATTCCTATCTTGCTGATTACATTATTTCACTACAATATGATTGGTAAAACTAGGTATGTTATCATTACTTAGAGCAGGAAGATTTATTGAAGGGTTGGAAATGCCGTTGAGCTCCACTACATATGAAGTTGGCTAAATTGCTGTAACTACAGATGATACATGATGTTCACAACAAGAAAAATGCAAGATAGATTTTGGTGAAATATGAAGAATTTTGAGCATGCTCATGTCAAGATATTTTTTTAAAGCTATGCATGTATTTCAAAAACTTCTGCTGAAAAATAAATGTCTTTAAATGCAATTTCCCCTTAATTTTTGCAGCACTGTTGCCAATTGATCACTTGTGTCATATTTAGGCAATTCTGAAATTAGCAGATCAATATAATGTGATTTTGATGAAGTACTTGAAGTCTTCTGTTTGCTTAAATGAAATGGCTGTCTTACTTTCGTGTTCATTTTGGAATGCTCTTCGTTCTTTGTTTTTTTCAGATTTATTTACTTTTTGGGCTGGGCGAGGTGGCCTAGCAGCTAAACTCTTCGCCTTGAACATACCAAGATCCCATATGGTTTCCGGTTCTAGTCCCACCATTTCTTTTAAAGATTTATTTCGTTTTATTGGGAAGTTACATTTTACAGAGAAAAGGAAAAACAGAAATATCTTCCGTCTGCTCGTTTACTCCCCAAGTGGCTACAATGGCAGAGCTGATTTGATCTGAAGCCAGGAGCCAGGAGCCAGGAGCCAGGAGCTTCCTCCAGGTCTCCCACACAATTTCAGTGTCCCAAGGCTTTGGACTATCCTCCACTGCTTTCCCAGGCCACAATTAAGAGTTGGATGTAAGTGGAGCAACTGTGTCATGAACTAGTGCCCATGTGGAAGCTGGCACTTGGAGATGGAGGATTGCTCAGTTGAGCAATTATGCCAGGCCCTGCTCTCCATTCTTATTTAAAGATCAACAACTGAGGTGGCACAAGATTACAATATGTGCTCTAGGATTTGACCACATATCTATGTAATTTCTCTGAGTTCAGGGGTCAAGTGCAATTGGTAATAGTGGATTTCTCCAGGAAAACTCACTTCGAAGGTCTCAGACTTGTGTTCTTGTGTGCCAGGTGGTACAGATGTCAGATTCAATCTGCCCCCTTCACCAGCCAAAATACGTAGCAGTGGGTGGCAGCAGCCTGTTCAGTCCCTCCCTCAGTGCTAGGTCTTAAACAAATCAGCAGAGAGTGCTGCCTAACCCAGCCCAGCCTGCCCCCAGTGTGTGCTGTGGCCTAGCTGGGACAACTTCCAGTTCTAGTTTTCTCACGTGCTGGCCGGTGCTGCAGCTTAGCCCAGCCCAACCTTCCCCCAACTCTCACATGTACTGGTGGTTGCTATGACCTAGCCCAGCAGCAGTATATTTTAGTGCTCATGCAGACAAAATATGATGGCTTTTTTAACTTAGTGTTACATGGGTAGTCCTAGAGGAAATAATACTAATAGGCACAAAATTTTAAATTCAGAATATTAATCATTATAATATTATATACTTACTTTCAATAAACAATTGAATGAAAGGTTTAATTACTTATGATTATAATTATATTTTGGTGAATATTCAAGCAGTATTCAAAATTTATAACAATAGCTCTAAACCCAGAAAATATTTGAGTGAAATTTAAAAGCCCTTCTTTAAATTCCTGTAAGTTTTTGAAGACAAGGATTGCCAAGGCAGTTTATCATTGCTGTCTTAGGAAGGATGCTCCATGTAAGATTTAAAGCACAATATACATCAATAAAATTCAAGAAATTTTATGATGTCTGAAGCTAAGCAAGTGTACCAATGAAAAGAAAGTTTTGAAATATAATCTAAATTTGGGAAATGTGAAGAGACATATATTCTTATGATGCAAGGACCATTTACAAGATGCTTATATCCTGTAATTTAAAAAAAAAAATTCCCAAATCTAACACATCCTAATGAAATTATCTATAACCATATAATGAACAAAGAACAATTTTCACAATAGAGATAGAAGAAACTTCAAGATTTGAAAGTATAAGTAACCAGACACAGGAAGGGAAACCACCGTTTTGATTCTGGCATCCCATAGGTGAAGTCCTGTTTAAGTGTCTTGGCTGTGCCTCCTTCCATCTATCTCTGGCATTCTGCAAGTTCTTATCTCCTGTATCCATGTCAGAGACCTAGAAGGATTTCCTGGCCGACCCCTGGGGAATCTCCCGTTCTGCTTTCTGTGTATCCTATTATCTGTCCCTTCCAAATAAATGAATCTTAAAAGAAGAAGAGTATAACGTTGTATCAAACATCAGCAAAGTGAGTATGATTGATAAATATTCAAAACAGTTTTGCTTAAAAGCTTTTCAAACATGTAATGGCAATATACACAAAATGGTCTTCTCACTCTCTATATATACATCTTTTTATGCAGATGTGCACATTTATAGCCATGTATATAATAAGTAATGAAATATGGATGTATTAGTACTTAGCTATGAGGAAAGCTGAAAGTGAGATTGTGAAAGAGATGCATACAGTAAAAGCTTCAGCTTTATATCTTTATTGAAAGCATCTCAAAGTTCATTCTTTGGTTACCTTTTCACTTGACTGCATAGGACAAAAATCATTCAAGTATGATGTTATTTTCTTGAAGTTCATATGATGAAAAAAAAAATCCTCTCTTTCTACTCTTCTTAAAGTCCACAGATGTTTGTGATCCTTATTTTTCCTGATGAAAGATGATAGTGTATTTCTTATAATATGTAACCAAACTGTCTTTCTGACTTTAATACCATCTGTCAAAATGAAGAAAGCAAAAATATTTTTATTCTATTGTTTTTCTTCCATAATTGTATAATGCCTTGGTAGCAGTAGACCCATGAGTATCGTTTCATTTCAGATAGAGAAGCTTGTTTTTTTCTGTATGTGATTGGATGGATTGTTATTTTTAAGAGATCTATAAAATGCAGAATCTTGTTTCTTCTCCTTTATGGAGACAATTTGTGTAAAAACATGTATTTATTATCCACTCTATTACAATTTAGTGAATACTAAGAATAAGGAAATGAACAATAACCTCAAAACAGTGAAATATAGCACACACATACATAGGCATAATTTTTGCAAATGTCATTTCCTCCCAGTCTTATATCTACAAAGGCTTATTATTTCCATTTTTAAAAGATTTATTTATTTATTTTTATTGGAATGTCAGATTTACAGAGAAGGAGACACAGAGGGATGGATATTCCATCATCTGCTTCTCTCCCCAAGTGGCCAACAGCCAGAACTGAGCCATTCCGAAGCCAGGAGCCCAGAGTCTGTTTGGGGTTTCCCACATGGGTGCAGGGTCCCAAGGCTTTGGATTGTCCTCCACTGCTTTTCCCAGGCCACAAGCAGGGACCTGGAAGGGAAGTGGGATGCGCGGCGCAGGTTTCATTCTTCTCTTGATACAGTTTACATTTCTCTCCCTGCTCATAGTTCTTTAACGGTGTTGATCTAGTCTCCCTTGCTAGATCACCACCTCCTGGCAAGCACTTCCTTATGGAACAGCTGGATACAACCAGCTACTGACCAACCCTGCTGCTGATGACCCCTCCCTTCAACATGTGAACTATGTAGACAGGTCACAGTGACCACTTCTTGATTCCAAAATGACCACCTGGAACTGGTGCTTTCTTGCTTTAAACCCATCAGTTGAAACTGTCTGCATGACAGGTACTTGGTCAGGGCCTTAGATTCCAATGATAGAATTTAGTTTAAGAGGTGATTTTGTTTTTGTTCCCCCTTTTTTCCCTGCTCATGGAGTATGCATTTCCAGAATGATGGTGCCCTCTTAAATAGCCTGGGAAACATGTGCCCTGCTTTCTATGATCTGTACACCATTCTGATGTGATGCTCTTATTTCACGCCTCCCGTTGTGATACCTCCTCTGTGTTGTAGCTAACAAATGCAGGAGGATACTCTGCTAAAGAAGAGTTCTCCTAGAGGGTGGCTGTCAAACTGAACACAAGTCAGACAAGAGCTACAGGGCATCTGCTAGTGTGAATAGATTCCCTATGAGAGAAACATATGGTTATAGTTTGGACACTTAGGCATAATGAATAATGAATTATCCCATGAAAGCCACATCCTCTGGAGCCCCTAAGGACAGGGATAGAGTTATGACTGTTTTCCAGAAAAAGTTTTCAATACCAGATTAATGGAAAATATAGCACATATTTATACTTGAACCTTCAGAAACTTTAAAATACGTGCCCATTATTCAATAATTATAGCAGTGCTTTGAAGTGGAGATATTTTTGGAAGGTGCATGAAATTCTTCAGATACCCAAACAAACTCCATTGCTATAAAGCTACTTCTGTACAGCTTGTTAAAAGAAGCTTACTTGCTTGCTCAAAAACCATATGGGAAATCTTATTTTGATCAATATTCACACAAAATAATTGTGTATTCTCTTAATTTAAACTAGCAAATTCTCTAATATTTATACTGGGCTCATTTTGAAATTTTCAGCTCCATGTTACATTATAATTTTCTGCTTTAATATTGCTGTAATTACATTAGATCACATTTGTATAAACCATGTGGTAGGTAATTTTTATTCATAATGATTTTGATGCTGGTGTGAAAAAAATTTTAAATGTAGAAAAAAGTTTAATCAATAGCTTAAGTATTACGTTGCATGTGTACTAGTATTGATCCCTTCAAAGATGTTTTTCTCAGTGGGTTACACAGAGTGTTGTAAATACACATTTGCAACATAACATTGTGCAAACTATTTAAGATGGTGATTGTCACAGTTACGAACTGCTAAAACAAAATACTATAGGCTAGGTAAATCATATAGAGCAGATATTTATTACTTAATATATTTGAGACTGAATATCTCAAATTCAACTAGCCATCATTTGTCAAAAGCCTTACTGCATCATCCTGTGGCAAGTGATTGAATGGAAAGTGAAGGGAGACTTGTACACAAAGGTTGGAAATTACCCTGTTATAATACACCTACTTACAATATCATGAATTTAATGTATTATAAGGATTGGTTTATAGCCAAATCACTTCCTAAGGCTTTTATTACTTAACTGTGTGACACTTTGAGTTAAATTTCAAAGTGATTATCTGAGGGACAAGCATTCATAACAAAGCAGACAGGTTGTATCTACAAAGTCTTGTGGAAGTTTTGGGAAAATATTCTAGAGTGATAAACTGACTTAAAAAAATAGGAATTAGGAATGTTAAGACAGCAGAACTAGTCAGGAGCTCTAAGAGGTAGCCTTGGTGATATACGACAGAAAGTGTGATAGAATTCTGAAGCTATAGCAAATTTCAAATGAAAGAACATCAAATGTGAGTGATAGGAATATTGAAGTATAATGTGAGACACAATATAAAGGCTTGCTTGAAATTTATTGTAAGTGTAAATGAGAGTAAGGATTGATCCTCCCTTTAGAGAACTTTGACAGGGAATAGTAGGATTTCACTAGGAGAAACAGTACTTCTCACAAACGTGCAGCAAATAAAAACAAGTGAGATAAGTGAAAGAAAAAGGAAGAACAATTATAAGGATGTGGAGTTCATTTTGTGAGAAGTAATGGTCTGGTGGAAGAAGCATCAAGTGAGACAGGGAGTAAGAATGGACTTCATGGGCCCGGCGCGGTGGCGCAAGTGGTTAAGTCCTTGCCTTGCACCCCTGGGATCCCACATGGGTGCCGGTTCTAATCCTGGCAGCCCCGCTTCCCTTCCAGCTCCCTGCTTGTGGCCCTGGAAAGCGGTCGAGGACGGCCCAAAGCTTTGGGACCCTGTACCTGTGTGGGAGAACCCGGAAGAGTCTCCTGGCTTCGGATTGGCATAGCATCTATCGTTGTGCTCACTTGGGGAGTGAATCATCGGAAGGAAGATCTTCCTCTCTGTCTCTCCTCTCTGTATATCTGCCTTTCCAATAAATAAAATAATAAAAATAAAAAAATCTTTAAAGAAGGGACTTAAGCCATTGCTGCCAATAAAGGAATAAGTGAATTTCAACTGAAAAACAAACTTGGATGTTTCAAGCTGATTCATTTATAATGTTATTCACTACTATTACCAGAAAAATAACCAATTTTGAGGTGGAATGAATTTAATTAATTTGAGGATATATGAAGTTTTTCTCAATCCGAATTAGTATTGCAGAACTGTAAGGTAGATACTAGCTCAAGATATAACTCTGAGGAAATTAAAAGAAAATTGGAATTCATCCACGTAATAGTAATGTGTGAAGCTATGAAGCTGTATGCGTCCATCAGGAAGTGTGCATCTTCAGACATTGTGATGGTTGAAGAATACTGGAGCACACCAACAGATAAGAACTGAACAGAAAGAACAAGGCCACGAAGAAGAGGGAGAAGAAAAAAACATAGAATAAATTGTGGAAAACTATCTTATCCAGGATTCCAATTCGAGACAGGATGTGAAGGAAAAAAAATGGTTATGACAGTGTCAAATTTAAGCAAAACCAAAGAAAATAGCAACTGAAACCTTATCTTTCTACACACTGAGGATTCAGAAGTTTCATCAGACTTGTTTTGAGTAGCTACACACCTATGGAAGCCAAGTTGAACAGCGGATGAAGGATGTTTAAATGGCCACTTAAATGAGAAAAAAAAAAAAACTAAAGCCCCAGGGCATGTGGATTTCTGAGATTTATTTGTCTTTCTTATTCAAAATTATAGAATGGATAGGTGATGAGAAAGATTTAGAAGAAGTGATACAGCATACCTGAGGGAAATACTTGAGAGATGAGATGAAATATTTCTATTTGCAGATGGAAGAAGTAAGGTTACTATATCGGGTTATTCCCCTCCTCGATGGAAAGCAATACAGGTCTTTGAAAGTGACAGCCACATCTGGAGAAATCAGAACCAAGTTAGAGCTTCGAGTTTGTCTTTGCTAGAACCTAAAACAAAGTAAAACATGGAAAAAAAAAAAGCAATGAGCTTAAGTGTTCAGATGATTTCAAACAAACACAAGAGGAGCAGTTTAAAGGAAGATGATTTACAGCAGGACCGTCTCCTTAACCTCCCTGAATTAGGAGGTATTTGCGTGTTTCATGACAGATAGGATACACAAATGTGGGCCAAGAATGCGGTCTCTAAATAAAAACACCTTAAGTCGTTTCCAGTCCTTTTCTTTAGAAGCCAAGTGTATTTTTAATACAAAATCTGCTCTTAAATTGCAGGTTTTGCACAGATGTCCTTCCAAAAACTCGTTGTCATAAAATATGCATGTGTTTTGTTTTCTGCCTTCCTTATATCAGTACTCTCAATGTCCAGCTTTCCACTTAACTATACTTAAGTCATATGATTTTAAATAGATTTGACTGTTTAATTCATTTCATATGGCTTTCATTTATGATTTCTTCCTCATTTCTACACTTGTGCTTCCCCTCCAAAATTTGAATAATCACTCAAACAAAAAAAAAGCACTCTTCCCAAACTTATATCTGTTATTTTCTCATAGGAAATATCTCAACCACATCAAGGAGGGTCACATACTATGTATTTTTGATGGCTTATCTGAATCACTGATCACATTAACGAAAACCTTTCACTTTTTGATTAGCAGTTTGTGGTTAATACATTTTTATTTATTCTCTCCATACTTTTAACATTCTTTATGGCATTCTTCTATACTCCTTCAATATTTCTGGTTTTGATCTATATTTAAAGATTTTATTCCTGTTCATTTATTTTCATTTTTATTTGAAAGACGAAGAATCAGAAAAAGAAATTCATAGACATACACACAGGGAATATACCCATTAACTGATTCACTCGCAGTGTGTTCACAGAATCCTGCATTAGGGCTGTTCTCTTCCAGGACCCAGTCAAGGTAGCCCATGGGAGTATCAGAGAACCCAATAATTCACCCACCACCTGATGCGTTTTTAGCACACATTCTAGGAAGGTAGAGCGGGAAGTGGCACCAGAACATTTAGGATGTGGATGTCCCGAATGTAGTCCTACCCATGCCACATTCCTGTCTTTAGAACATTTTATATTAAGAGAACACAGCCTTAGAATTGTAACTAAGTTGGTAAGTAGATTTAAGTATGATTTTGCTATTTATTAAAATGAAATATATAACAGCATCTAAGGCATAATAACATTTAGATTATAATGGAATTATTTGAAAATATTAGTGACTATCTGATTCCGTTTTGTTTCTACTATAAGGAGACACAAATAAATCTGAAGGATCAAATGGCTGGGAATAATGAAAGTGGTGCAAGAGGGAAAGAAAGGACATGATGATTAATCAGGATTAATACTTAAGTCCTGTGTTTATTAAGAATATTGTGCTATTAGCTTAATTTCATTAACTATTGTAGTATTGTGAAATAGGTATATTTCTGTTATGCACTTAAGTAGAAGAATCCAAATTTTGTGATCTCTGCAAGGTCCTTTAACTTCCCTAAACCTCAACTTAGTCTATTTTTGTATGACCATTGGAACTGTACCTATTTCACAGTATTGCAAAAGTTAATAAATAGCAGAATGCTATTTATACTGTTGTAATACAGGGGAAATCAATGAGATGAGGGGCTTTGGAAAGGGTAAAGGGGAAATCCCAGAGCCTATGTAACTCTATTATGAAATAAACATAAAAAGAAAAGAAATAAAACAAAAAGCAAATTGGATGCATTGGTCTGCATCCAGCAATAACTTGTAAATACTAAACACATTTCTGCTTAGGACTTTCACAAAGTTAATTTGAATACTAGTTCTTCTATTGATTGCTTGTTCGATTGAAGGAAAATTGCAAAAAATGTATGATTTCAGTTATCTAGTCTCTTATAAGAATGTTTGCTTGAATTAGATATTTGCACGTTTTTATTTACATAGTCAGTAGACTTAATGACTACTAGAGAAGGGTTCCATGATTTCCTCAGAAAAAGAGACAAGGTTAAGTGTCTCTCAGTTTCAGCGTAGAGTTAGACAGTTGATTCAAGAATGAGAAGTTTATCTAGCATGGTCATAGCCCTCCAGAAAGTCAGACTTGGATTGTTTTCAGCCTTTTTGATTTATCATAACTGCAACTTTTACATATTTTGCATGGTCTTAACCAAATGTTATCCTTTGTAATGGAGCAAAATGAGAAAATAAAAATGCTATACTTGGATCCCATAAAATAGTTCTGATTTCATTCCATTAACAAAAATCGGCATATGGCTACATTAATTAAGTGATAAAAATTTTATTATCTGTTGAAATGATATAGTGGAGGTAAAAATATACTACTCAGATACCCCTTTAACAAAAGATGCTATGAATAGTGGCATTGACCTGTAACAATCAGTTGCTGCATTTTTGGAGTCACCGTATCTTCAAGCCAAAACAATGTTCTTCCTGCCCTGTGTCAAAGCACAGAACTTAGAGAAATGCTTGAGCTTGGCTGTTACTGTTCAACTTGAGACTATATCAATAGGCAGTATTTGGCTGAGGATTCTTCAGAGTTTGACATCATTTTTTCTAAGTTGCACTTAGCACAGAATGTTCTTTGCTCAATCATCCTACCTTTCATTTTCCCTTTCAAAGATGTGTTCCTTACCTTTCTGTTACTTTCTCCATTTCATATGGAAGTTAAATTTAACTCACATGTAATTTAGCTTTGACTGTCACTTCTGTGTAAATCCAGAACGACATTGGTAGCTACACAGCTTACTGAAATTATAGTAATTCAAGCAAAAAAAATAGGACAGATATAAAATATTCCAGAGCTCTTTAGTTGTATCTGTAAACATCTGCTCTTATTGTGCAAGAAATAACTGTGCAGAAAAATTTCTCCTATACATTAACACAATTACTGTGTCCCCATGAAGAAAATACAAACTCACAAGCAATTACTTCAACTAATTCAAACACAGTAATTCACAATAATGTGATATCATATGCGTTCAGGTTGCATATAATTCTGAAGCTGATGAAAGGGTACATTTGTTGCAGGAACTTAAGTTGGCACTTGATGTGCTACATTCCATATCAGAGTACCTTGTTCAAGTCACAGATATTACTGCTTCAAATCCATTTTTCTTCAAATGCACATCCTAAGAGATAGCAGATTGTTCAAGTAATTGAGCCACCGCTGCTTATATAGGAGACCAAGACAGACTTAACCAACTTTAGCTTGGCACAGTTCTGGCTCTTCTCGATATCTGTGAAGTGAAACAATGGATGGAAGATGCCATGCTGTTTCTCTGCCTTTGAAATAAAATAAAACAGTGGATTTAATTTAAAAAGGAAAACTCTTCCAGATCTCCCATGTGGGTACAGAGTCCCAAGGCTTTGGGCCGTCCTCATCTGCTTTCATAGGCCATAGGCAGGGAGCTGGAAGGGAAATGGGGCTGCTGGGATTAGAACCAGTGCCCTTATGGCATCCTGGCACTTGCAAGGCGAGGACTTTAGCTGCTAGGCTATCACGTTGGGCCCAAAAACAAACAATTTCTTACGTTAAATATTCAGTAGTGGAGTTTAAACTAATTTAATACAATAACAAACAGACTTTAACAAGGGAGTCATCAGATATATTCAGTGATTGATTCCTGATTGACAGGAAGCAGTGTGAATCCTCATCTGTTAATAGAGCAAATTCTTTAATTGATTCATCTGTTCTTTTTTTGTCTTTGGAATTAACGTATAATATTTTAAATGACCACATGTGGCAGTATTTTCATTATGATAATACCAGTTACCAAAACAAAACAAAACAAAACAAAAAAACAGTTACTATGTGTGCAAAACCATTAGGTCCATGAGCATGAGTCCTGGAGCAAATCTTGAACTCTCATTAGACATTGTGCTCCACCACACCAACCCCACAAGACGTTTTTTTAATAATGTAAAGTAATGAAATTGAAATATTAATCATAAGGCAAAACACAGCCTTTGCTGTAGGATACACCACTTTTCACATGGCCACATTTCGATGAGTGTTAAACCGTGTACTCCCCAGGCAATTGTAAACTTCTGAAATCTATATCCTATGAAGGGAGGTTTGGAAAGCTGAGAGGTTTTGTGGGAATGAAACTATCACAGGCATTATTATAATGCAATGTTATTTCTTTGGAAATAAATTGTGTGTTAGGTTCATTTTCTAGTTTTTCCAGGAAAACTTGCCTCTGAATGACCAAACTAAAACTCAATCCTTGATATAGCATTTAAACTTGTGGAGTACTTTTGTCTTTTAATTTATGTGCATAGATAAGTGGTTGTCACTGAGCTTTGATGAAACACATGCTTGGAGTGCATCTTTCCTGCAGGTCTGATTCATAACATTTCATTAAAATTTTTAATGAAATTGAGGGGCAGTCATTAAACAAGAATAATAACTTGTACTATTTACAATTGGACACATTTTCCAAACCACTGAACAACTACCAAGTTACTAGATTTCCATCCACTTTCCCTTTACCTGCAGGTTCCCAGGCATGTTG
Organism: Ochotona curzoniae; assembly: GCF_017591425.1. Lineage (NCBI taxonomy): Eukaryota > Metazoa > Chordata > Mammalia > Lagomorpha > Ochotonidae > Ochotona > Ochotona curzoniae. The sequence goes on along the minus strand of NW_024464920.1, from coordinate 18,086,619 downwards.
TCGGCCATCCCGATTATCACAGAATGATTTAACTAATTTTTTTCTTCAGAACAGCATAATGAAAAAGCCTAGCTTTTTAAAAAGCATTTCAGTGTATAGTACTATGCAGCTTTCAAACTCCAAGCCAATGCCATGAAATTCAGAGGGTATGTGTCTGTGTTGATTCAGGAGAATTAAGTTGTAAGATGTGTTTTCATTACTAGTATATAAATCACTTCCATTGAACAAAAGGGATCTGGATCTGTAGCCTGCAATGCAAGCACCACATATGGATGCTCATTTGCTTAGCGACTGCCCCACTTTGGGCCCAGCTCTTTGTTAATACACCTGGTAAAAGCAGCAGAGGATGGTCCAAGTACATAGGTCCCCGCAACCACGTGGGAAAGAGGGGTGCAGTCCTGAGCTGCCTTCCAGCCAGCCCAGCCATGGCTCTTACACCCTTTTGAGAAGTGAACCAATGTGTGGCAGACTCCTCCTGTGTGTGTCTTTCTCCTTCTGTCTGCCTTTGGCTCTCACTCTCTTTAAATCCATCTTTCAAATGAATGAATAAATCTGGAAAGAAATACAGTAAGAAAGGCCGAAAAAGAAAGGCATTCAGTAGTAGTATAATATGATCAGCGAGAAAGCTTTTCTTTCTTGCTAGGCACCAAGAAGTATGGAGTGATTGAGAGAAACTCTGTACTCTGCTCTGCAGATTTGCTCAGTGATCTGGTTTCTTTCTGTTCTTACTTCTTGTTATTCTGTGTGGATACTATCATCTACAGGTGTATTGCTACAGATATACCATGCTCTAAATTCAAAATTTGGGAAAAAATGCAAAATAATCTGAAGTCAATTATATTCCCAACAAATCATATTGAAAGTTATAGCATTGCTTCTGCACTGAAAGTTTCCATAAAATGACTGAATCTAATGGTAAAGAATATATTCACTAGTGAAGCAAAAAGTTTTATTCTCCAATTAAACACTTTTCTTTCTGAAAGGAAATGAATTGGGAGAACCTATATAGAGAAACAATGATTGAATATTTTAATAATAAATGTAGTTCTTTCCCTTTTGTATCTTTCCATTTGGAGCCAAGAAAAGGATCATCTAAATCTATGTTAGTGGCTTCGTTATAGTTCTATTGTTGAAAAACATCTTATTCTGTCTATATCACAGATCAAACTGGACGTGATTTAAGAGAATGGACTACATTTGAAATTGGGGCAAGTGAGGCTTTAGTGGAGTACATTCAAGGATAATGCCCTTAGGGCTGTTAATTGTTACTCTAATAATACAACTGGGGGCCCAGCGCAATAGCTTAGTGAATAAAATCCTTACCTTGAAAACACTGGGATCCCATATGAGCACCAGTTCTAATCCTGGCAGCCTCACTTCCCAGCCAGCTCTCTGCTTGTGGCTTAGGAAAGCAGTCAAGCCCAAAACCTTGGGACCCTGCACGCATGTGGGAGACCTGGAAGAAACTCTGGGCTTCTGGCTTCGGACTGGCTCAGCTCCAGCCACTTCAGTCACATGGGGAGTGAACCATCAGACAGAAGATCTTCCTCTCTGTCTCTGCTCCTCTCTGTATATTTGTCTTTCCAATGAAAAATACAGAATAATAAAGAAGAGGTGTCCTCTACTGCTTTCCCAGGGCATCAGTAGGGAGTGAGATGGATAGTGGACAAGCCAGGACATCAATAGGTGCCCATGTGGGAAGTGGGCACTTGCAAGGTGAGGATTTAACCATTGAGCTATAATATCAGATCCTTGAAACATTTTTTTAAAAAGATTTAGTTATTTGAAACTGAGTTACAAATAATGAATGGGGAAAGAGAGAAAAAATATCTTCTTTGTGCTGGCTCTCTGTCCAAATGGTTGCACTCTTCAAGACTGATCGAATGCAAAGCAAGGAGCTTCATCTGAGTTTGCCACATGAATGCCAGGGAAAAGGACTTGGGTCATATTCCATTGCTTTTGCGAGACTATTAGCAGAGAGCTGGATATGAAGCAGAGCTACCAGGATGCTAATTAGTGCCTATATGGCATACTGCCATCTCATGCAACAGCTTTATCTATAATACTATAGCTCTGACCCCTTGGAGTTTGATTTCATTCATCTGGTTTCATTTCCAGTTTCCTAGCAAATCTTTAATATAAAGTGCATCATTAATTAGTTTAAAGAATAAAATCTTCTTCTCTTTTGTTTTTTTACTTTGAAATCATCCTACCTGCATTATTCACTTAGCCCCCTTTATTATTTTTCCTAGTTTTTACAGTGTCATTTTAAAAAAAAAATTCTTTTTATTGCAAATTCAGATATACAAACAGGAGGACAAACAGGGAGGAAGATTTTCCATCCAATGATTCACTCCCCAAGTGGCCACAGCAGCTGGAGCTGAGCCATTCCAAAGCCAGGAACCCAGAGCCTCTTTTGGGTCTCCCATGTGGGTACAGGGTCCCAAGGCTTTGGGCCGTCCTGGACTGCTTTCCCAGGCCACAAGCAGGGAGCAGGCTAGTAAGTGAGGCTGCCAGGATTAGAGCTGGTGCCCATATGGAATCTCGGCATGTTCAAGATGAGAACTTTAGCCAGTAGGCTACAGTAGCATGTTTTCTTTTCACTTCCACAATCACAGACTTAACACTTCATCAGGTAAAGATATCACTGCATAAGAAGTAGAAAAGAAAGAAAGAAAGAAGGTTCTATTTCTCAGGAATATAGACAAAGGCTCCAAACTCTAACCAAAGTCCTTCTGGGATTAGCTTACCTCTCTAAGTGTAATGCTTTCTACTTGATTCATTTAATTGCAAAAGACAGTGCTTCAGTGCCCCATGCTATGGCTATGTGGCTAGATGTTTGCTTTGAATGCATTGGGATCCCATATGGGTGACAGTTTGTTTCCTCCCTGATACACTTCCCATGGAACTTCCTGCTTGTGGCCTGGGAAAACGGTCAACGACCCAAAAGCCTTGGGACTCTGAATCCTCATGGGAAACCTGGAGCAGGCTCTTGGCTCCTGGCTTCTGATCAGCTCAGCTCCAGTTGTTGGGATCACTTCGGGGAGTGAACCAGCATGTGGAAGATTTTTCCATCTGTATCTCCTTCTCTCTATGAAATCTGCCTTTCCAACACAAATTTTTAAAAGACTTGTTATAGCTGTGTAGTATTTCACAGTGTTCCCATGTTTTCTTTGTTCACTCCTCAGTTAATGGGCATCTGTGTTTGTTCTTTTTCTTAGCTATTATGAATTGGGCTACCATAAATATGGGGGTACACGTATCTCACATGTTGACTTTGATTTACTTGGGTAAATTCTGTAGAGTGCTATAGCTGCACATAGGATAGATTGATATCAGATTACTGAGGAATCTGAAAATCAACCAAAAGGTCTTTTATAAAGTTTGTGTTAGTCTACGTTTTCACCAACAGTAGATTAGGAAACTTTCTGCACCTCATTACCAGAATTTATTGCTTTCTAAATTCTGTATTTCAGCCATTCCAAATGGAGTAAGGCGGAAACTTGATGTCGTTTTTATTTGCATGTCCCTAATGGCTAGTGAACCTGAGAGTTTTTTCACGCCCTTTGGCAACTTGAATTTCATGCTGTGAAAAATTCCTGTTGATGTTCTGTTTTCCCGTTTCTTAACTAAATTATTGTTTTGTTGTTACTGATTTTCTTGAGGTACTTGTAGATCCTAGATATGAATTCTCCATTAGTTATGTAATTTGCAAAACATTTTCTCCGATTTTGTTGGCTGTCTTTTCGTTTTGCTGATGATATCCTTTGCAATGCAAAAACTTTTTTATAATGGTGCAATTGCATTTGTTTATTTTGCTTTGCTTGTACTTCTGTTTATTTGTTTGTTTTTCCCTAGGAAGTCTCTGCCTATGCCCAAGTCTTGCATACTGTTACTGATATTTTCCTTGGAACTTTCAGTGTACCATATAGATTATTTTTAGAAACTTAATCAATTTAGAATTGATTTTTGTATCAGATATAAGGCACTAATCTTGTCTCATACCTGTACATGTAGATTCAAGTTTTGCAGAAGCATTTGTTGAAGAATATATCCATTCTTCCTAGATTGCTTTTAGTTTGCTTGTCAAATATTGATTTGCTGTGTTTTTATTTCTGGGGTTTCTTTTCTGTTCCATGGGGTTTCATGTCTGTTTTTGAGCCCAAATCAGCTGTTTTGATTACCGCTTTCCTGTAGTAAATCTTGAAGTCTGCTCTTGTCATGTGTCCAGCTTTGTTTTGTTTACCGAGATTGCTTTAATTATTCCATGTCTCTTGAGTTTCCGTATGATTTTTTTCCCTAGAGATGAGGATGTTGTAGGTATTTTTACATTCATTGAATGTAAATTGCTTGTATGGGCATTTTGATGACAGTAAATCTCTGAATCCACAGATCTGGTAGAATGTTCTATGTTTTGGTCTTTGGTTCCTTCTTCAGTTTATGTATTCACATTTTGTAGGTTCCATGTAGAAATTTTTCACATTCTTGGTTAAATTTATTCCATTTTTAAAATGTTGAAGTTCTTGTAAATATGACTGATCCTTCAAATTATTTTTCAGCCATGGAGTTGTTGTCTACGTATCTATAATGGCTGTTGAAGTTTTTTACATTTATTAATCTTTTTAAATACATTTTAATTTTGAATTTTGAATTATGTGATACACTTTTGTATAGGCTGGGATTCCTCCCCCCCAAATTCCCACCTCCCGTCAGATTTTTCCCATTTTGTTGCAACAGTGTAGTTCTTCATAAAGAATCGTGTCGGGGCACACTTAAACAAGAGACTGATAGAATTATGATTGTTTATGAAGGCTGTTGAATTTTGTGTGTTGATTTTATATCCTACAAAGTTACGATACTTTCTTATTAGTTCCCATAGTCTTTTAGTCTTTGGTTATCCTGTAAAAATAGAGAATTGTGTCATCTACAAACAGGAATATCTTGACTTCCTCTTTTCTAATTTGTTTCCTTTTGATTTATTCTACTTGCCTAATGACTCTAGCAAAAGCTTTCGGAACTGTATTGCATAACAGTGGTGAGAGTGAACATTCTTTTCTGGTTCTGATACCTTGGACCTTTGACATCACTGGGAGAAAAAAAGCCAATAGTTGGCACATATTTTGAGCTTGGTTAATGCCAAATTCGTGTTAATTGTACCAGTATGCCACTGTAGTTACTTATTATTATTTTTGTAAGATACATGGAGAAGGCATTTCATATGTATATGAAGGTGGGCAACTCTGGCTTGGGACATGCCACCCTGGCACCCAAGGTGGGGAGCTGATTCTCAGAAGGGATATATTGGAGTAGGAGGAGCTGAAAATATGTTTGAGGGAAGAAATGATTTATGGAGTCTTTCACAGACCAGGCCATTGCACTCACAAGTAGGAAAGGGAATAGAGACAGCATGATTTAAACCTGGGCTGGCTAAATAGCATCACCCACCTCCTGCTGGTGTTCACAAAATCTGGGGCTAATGGGCAAGCCTGGCTCGGTTAGGCTGCAGTATCCACCCATGAATGTTGGAACAGGGGATGGGCCGTGAGAGGCTGGGCTGTTGCACCTACCAGAACATGAGAGAGAAACTATATCTGAGGGCAGATTCTGTGGGGTAATTGTGGACTTGCCTCTTGTAGGAACTGCTGAACCCATCTGTGTATGTGCAGAACTGGAAGCAGTGATGGGATGAGCTAAGCTGCACCACAGAGCTCACCTGACAGGAACTCATGTGACACTCATGTTGGCTGAAGCTGAGTGAAGGACAGCCAGATAGGTCTAGGCTGTAGCACCTTCTGGTGTAAGCAAGGACTTGAACTTAGGGCACACCATGCCACACCAGACTGCTCCCCCAACCAGCACCTGTGAGATCTGAGGCTGGAAGCAGGCCTGCTGGGAGAACGTGAGGAACTCCTGTGCTAGGCTGCAGCTCTTTCTCAGGATCATGGGGCTGGGACTAGAAGTAGTTTAGACTATGCCGTGCTGCAGCACCAGTTAGCAGATATAAGAGGTGGGTCCAGGGGTGGGTTGGACTGGGTGAGTACATATTGAAATCAGTGAGAGCCAGAACAACTTGCAGACCAGCCTGGGTTGGACTGCAGCATAGACATTTCTCATGAGGGCTGGGCTGAGACAGAATGAGCTAGGCTAGGTGAAAGTTGAGACTGGGTGCAGCATGTGCTAGTCCAGGTTGTAGCATGTGCTGATGAGTGTTGAGACTGGGAGCAGGCCATCTAAGACTGTGTCACATCCTCACTTTCTTATACACAAATCTCTCGTCAGAGAGTGAAAAGCATAACAGGTCAGATAATTCTCCTGGCCAAGCTTTACAGCATGTTCCTGGGTTTGTGGATGCACTAAGGTTGACTTAGTAGACCTTAGAAAGCTTTTCTCCAACCTGGACAACAAAACCAACAACTTCTCAGAACTATCAAAATCATTCAAGTAACCTTTTAAGAACACTCTTCCCCACATTTAAGTTTCTAGGGCATCAGCAATGAACATCCCCCATCCCTAAGTGCTGATGTAGTTTGACAGGAAGGAGTAGCCCTCTCCCCCTCCTCTTCTATGGACAGGAGAGGAAGAAAAACATATGTCCCACTAATCTTTGTCCTTACTTGACTTTCCCCACTCTAATCAGAGGCCTGCATGAGCATTCCTCCATTTTAACTATGTAAACAATATTAAAATAAAATTAAAAATTTATGCTAGCAATGTTTCCTCGTTCAATGAGATCCTGGCTATGTGTTAATCATTTATTGCCTGGGTTGTGCTGAGGTATGGTTCTTGTAAACCAAATTTTCTTAAGGATTTTTATAACGAAAGGATGGTGTAATTTAGCATAACCATTCTCTCTATCTATGAGGTAATCATGTTGTTTATTATTTAGCTTGATAAGATGACTTATCACATTTGTGGATTTGTGTATTTTGAACCGTCCCTGCCCACCAAGGACAAATCCCACTTGATTTCAGGATGAGTGATATATTTGATGTGTTGTTGGATTCATTTCACTAGTGTTTTGGTGGGGAGTTTTGCATCTACTTTAACCAGGGTTGCTTGTCTATAGTTTTCTTTATTTGTTTTGCATCTTTTTTTCTGGTTTTGAAGTTAAGATGATAATATCAATGAAGGAGTTTGAGAATATTTCTTCCCTTTGAATTGTCTTGAGTAGTTTTGCAAGAATTAACTTTAATTCTCCCTGAAAAGTTTGGTAGAATTCAGCAGTGATAGAAAGGGTTAACTTGTAAGTCTAAAATGTTGATCATGGCTTTAAATATGTTTGTATCATTCAATTCCAGCAAAGCCTCTTTCAGAGCGAAAACCGTATCACAAATGTAGTAATTAAATTTTCTAAGATAACAAATTGTGGAGCCAAGGTTTAAATACAAGACCACCTGCTTCCAAAAATGATGTTCCATCTGTTACCTAGTGACAAGATAGATTAGTAATTCAATACCGATTAGATGGGAAGATTGACATGAACTGTCACATTAAGCATTATTGCTCAGTTGGCCCACGAATCTGATTGTACCAGAAGTGCTGAGATAGTTGATCTCTCTTAAGCAGTACCTAAGAATCAACTTGGCTTTCTGTTCAACTCGAAGAGTATAACAACAGAAACGTTAAACAGTGCAGTACAGTGCAGTGAGCAAACAGATTTTGAGTCAGATGTCATTCATGTGCAAATAGCATCCGTTGTTAAATAGTTAATTAAGATTATATTGCTCAAAAAGTGTTGTTCAGGAAAGAATGTAGTCACTCATGTAAAATTAAAATTGTTAAATGAAATTGTATTTGAGGTACATTTTCCTGCAAATTTCATCATGAGCTTACTTTTATTACAATAATTTGAACACAGAGTTTGTGGCCCCAAATTGCAATTTGGCTGTGTAGCTTAGTATTGATCAGGGCTGTATGAGTGAATTTTTCTAGGGACTTTTTTTGGGGGATGAAGGAAAAAGGAAAACTCTTGCTGAATGACATACCCCAGGTTTTGTTGTTGTTGTTGTAAAATATACTGACATTAGGTTTTCTTGAACATACAAATTTACCAATACTTTTAAATTGTAAATATGTCTCAGAAAAGCATGTTTTCTGCCTCACAATTTAAGTTTAAGCTATTTGATTTTATCCATAGCTACCCAATTCCTTCTAAACCATCTACAAGTATGCTGTGTACAACTAAGTTAATAGGTTTCAGTGACATTTGATTTGCACACATTTAAAGATGCTTCTTAAAGATGCTTTCATTTCTATAATTTATTCCACATCTGAATCCCATGGTGCTATTAAAGTTAAAGTGACTCCAGAATTTCAGTGGAATTTTCTTAGATGCCAGATTTGAGAATACAGAGTGCAAACACACAAAATATATCTGAGGCTAGAGAATCTCTTTCTTTTGCGCTCTGAAGGACAGTGAATTTCAATTATGAATCATTTTGCAGAGAAACATGCATTCGTCAATGAATGCCTCTTAGTATCAACTCTAGCCAACACTATGTCATGAAGTAATACAGAAGAGTAAGATAGAATATCCTGCAAAACTCCAGGCTGATCGATATAACAAAGATTGTATAGGTAATTGATGACTGTTTCAATGTTTTGTACTGAATTTTCCTACTTGCATCATTAAAAATTTATGAAAGACATGCAAGTTAATGTTAGTATAAAGAAGAGTGGCGGGGGAGGGAATGAATGTGATTAGGTATCTGGAAGAATCATTACCATGTTGGCTGCTAAAGCAGGGATTTAAAGTAGAAGTCATTGTCCAGGACATAATGAAAGCAGGTGGAAGGCAGAGTAAAGCTGACTTGACAAGGTTAATTTTCCAAGAATCTCCGAACTGAGATACTTAGGATACCCTGATGCAGAAAGACAAGCACTTGACAGCACCTCTGTGCTATTCTTGCATAGAGAAAAATAAGAAGGTAAACAATTATCTCCTAGTCAAATTCATATAGCCAAAGGTCATTCTATTACTGGGGAGAACTACAAAGGCTAGGATTACAGACCAGAATAGAACATTTTTATTTTAGTAACTGTGAACACTTGGCATAATGGAGGTCTTTATCATCTCGACCTAGAGCATGATGTATCTGTCAGCAAATTCCACTCAAGGCTGAACAGCCTCTAGTATCCCTCCATTTTGCTTCATTCTGAAATATAACCAAATAGTTAATTCCTAACAAGCTTCACAAAATGCTCTGTAAAACAACAGTGATACATTAGGATAAATAAAGAACTGGTGAGAAAGTTTGGAGACTGAAACAAAATTTTTTTTGTTAAAGGGCCCAGTGGCATGGCCTAGCGGATAAAGTCCTTGGCTTGAACCTGCCAGGATCCCATATGGGTGCTGGTTCTAATCCCAGTGGCACTGCTTCCTATCCAGCTCCTTGCTTGAGACCTGGGAAAGCAGCTGAACATGGCCCAAAGCCCTGGGACCCTGCACCCATGTGGGAGACCCAGAGGAGCTGCTGGTTCTTGGTTTCAGATCAGTGCAGCTCCTGCAGTTGCTGTCACTGGGGGTGAATCATGGGACAGAGGATCTCCTCTCTGTTTCTCCTCCTCTTTCTCTCTCTCTATGTATATCTGACTTTGTAATAAAAAAATTAATACATCTTAAAGGCAAAACAAGAGAGAGCAGTTTAATGAGTATTTATGTATTCCAGGAAACCCAAACTAAACACACACACACACACACACACACCTTAAAATCATGCAAACATTAAAAAAAAACTAATCACATGTTGGTATCAAAAGTAATATTCTTAAAATTAAGTCCACGTTTGCATATAAAAATGGTAATATCCATAATAACTGAGTAAAAAACAAGTTTAGTTTAGATGCACTAGTATTGCATTTCAGAACACCAATTATTTATCTAAAGTTATTTTAAAATATCTGTTTGATTATTTTCATCTACTTGAAAGACCAATAAAAAGAAAAACAGAGGGAAAAAAAAAGGGAATGCAGATGTCATTCACTAGCTAGTCTCCACATACCTGCAACAACAGGCCTGGGAAATGAGGATTCGAGAGCCTTGAACTCCACCTTTTCTCCCCTCGGAGCGGCAGGGGCAGAGCATCTGCTACCTCTCAGATGTATTAGCAGGAAGCTTGATTCGAACTGGAAGTCCCAGGCCGCAAACTGGCAATATTGATAGCTCGAGGAATGTTATAACTCTTCAAGACTCAGGAAATCCCTAGAAAGATCTTTGGGCTTTTGTTAGTCATTCGTTTACATGAAGTAACATACACATCCTTTTAAAAATAATAATGACCGTGAAAAATGTAAAGATAAATAGGTCTATTGTGACAATAAAACTTGTTGGAACAAATGAATTTAATTTTAAATTTTGTTGAAATAATAGATTCCTAATTCTGTTTATACATTACCAAATTAATTTCATGTTGACACAATACAAGCTGATCAATACATTTCAAGTAATCATTGCAATTTAGACCTTCCAAGTGACTCTTTATGGTGGTGAGCATTGAGGGTCTTCCTAAAGGTACCTTCCATCAGGACCATTCAGAGCCTTGGATAAAGATTTGCCTGTGGAAGCTTCTTGGATCTCAAAACTTTATTGGTCTTTAGATAAGGCCATCATTAAAGTGGCAGTTCCTTCTGTTCAAAGAGAAAGACATTCCTCTCTGATGAAGACTTCTTTGCATTGTGGTATTGACCATGACACTTCTTCATGAAGGGAAACTGTTCCAGTTCCCTGGCTTTCCACACCTGAAATGCTCTGTTGTGTGTTCTTCAAGGAGATGAGAACGTCTTTTGGGCTAATTTTGAGGCAAATGGATTTTTTTATAGCAATTGTCCTTTTATGAGCTGGTTGTAAAAATGACTTCCTATGTTGGAAATATTCTCTTTCTCGTTGCCCTTTATCTGTAATTTTTACCTTCTGGTTCATGGAGATTTGGGATTCCCTGACTAGTTTTTGAAATTGTACCCTTGGAACAATTCCATAGGAATGCATGCACAACTATACAGCTAAGCAGTCTCTTTAATAGGTCCTAGAAAAAAATAGAAATAGACCCTGTTCTCCACAATTCCAGCTATGCTTAAGTGTTTGACTTGGATGCATTATATTAACTGCAATTTGGATAACTTTAGAGTCCCTTTTTGTACTGAAAATGGATCTATTGTTCTACCTAACCACTAGGACACCCTGTTTGAAACACCTTCTTTGGGGGCACCTGTTTTGATTACCTTTTTGGGGTATCACTGTTTTAACCCACAAGAAAAGAGATTCTTTCAAGATCAGTCACCATCTAATGCCATAGATAGGTAGATAAATGGACAGATTTAAAGCTGCCTAACTTGGGGTAGCTGGCCAACAGTGTTGGCACTGTCGTTACAAAGTGTCAGTGCAGTTGGAGGTGCATACATGCATGTTTGGAGTTTCTTTTTCTCTATAGCCCGCAAAATAAACCTAGTGATTGTTATTATATTACTGGGTATAGGAATTTAGATTACATCTCATCCCAGGAAGTTGAACTCATACGTTATAAAAGTAGCTGGCTTAATTTTAATTTCATCCTTTGGATATTGTAATATGAAAATTCTCAGGGATGTTATACTGCCCTATACTATCCCTACCTAAGGCTTGTGACCTTAGTAATCCCTGCCATTGCAGTGGCTCTGATGGCTCCCAAAGAATAAATAAGAGAAAACCCACACAAAGCTAAAATGTGGGTCTTATATATCTTTCTCTCAGGACCTTTGGAGTATCCTCATTTCTTGTGAGCACCTTTATCACCACCAGGGAATTTCACCTTGACATGGCATAATTCCCACATCTAGAGCATATTTCAGAGTCTTAAGAACCAGTGTAAAACTATATATACACACATATATACCTGTATCTATACACACATATGCAAATGTATAATACCTACACACATGTGTAAAATATGTGTGTATATATATGAACACACACATAATACTGCTGAGCAGCCATGTAGCATATAATTGGCTAGGGGAAATCATCATGTTGAGGGTGGCATCTGTTGTGTATTTCTTGTAAAAAGAGAAATCCTCATGGTAGCTGCTGTGTTGTTGACCACATTTTCCACTGGGGCTGCCATGTTCAGGTAGGAATCCTGTCTTCCAAAGCAGGAAGTGCAGTCTCTATTCCATGTTTGGAGTCTGCTTTCCTGGCACCAGCTATGGTTGCAAAGTTATATGATCTGTTACACTGGACTGCCCCTCCAAGTTATATCAGAGTTTAGAAAACAAAAAGTTGTCCTAATGTGTCTGACTGAAATCAAAATCCTGAGGTATCAAAAAATTAAATTAAATAAAAAAAATGATTGGCCACATGAAAGCTTTGCATAAATCTAAAGGCTTACATTTCAACTTGCACAATAACATAAATAATTCCTGCAAACACATTACAAACAACCTGGAGACATCTCTAATTGTGCAAACATTAAAACATATTTCTCCCACTTCTCTACTCAAATACCACTAATGAAAACTGTCTATATTGACCGCTCCTTGCCCACAACCACTGCAAATACAAATATGTTAAAGAAATTAACATTTATATTTTTGCTGACCTTGCTGAGCTACAAACTCTGAGAAAAGAAATGGGAGACAGATTTTCAGGACTTGGAAACATTGTACTGCTTAGACAGAAACTGATGGAATTCTGTTTAGCTCCACTGCCATTTCTGCATTGAATTTTCTCCCAACTCGCCTGTCAGTATGTTGTGGGATAGACGAGGCCTAAAAGTATCTGTTCCAGGCTTTTGTCTGTTATGTAGACAGGCATTCTAAGAACAGACACGTATATGGCTTATAAAGTGATTGTGATGATTTTAAACACGAGGAAATCACAGACATAGGTGGCTCATGTTCAGGAACAGAGTGGGCCAGGAAGGGAAATGGTGAGAACAGAGAGTCTCCTCTATGTGAGAAGATAAAGCACCCTTCTCCATTGTTGGTCTCTTATGAAGTTGTAGAGGGGCATGATGAAATGGTACCACCCCTTGGTCTGGGAAGGTACATTCTGACAAAAGAGCCACTTCACTGAAAGATGGGTAAACAGCGTTACACAGGGCAGTTTAGGCCTAATAGGGTAGCATGGTTTAACCCATATCAAGTAGACTACATCAAAATTAATATTTATTGTTACCCATTTGAAATGAAAGTTTTATATTGCTTAACTATGTATATGCAAACATAGAGTGGTGCTTATGTTTAACAATTTGTGGTTCTGATTTCAAGTTCTCCTGGTTTGTTGTGTAAGTGATTTTGTTAAGGAAGCCAGGTAAATGTTATCCTATTTGTGTTGAGAGGTCAATGAAGATTAGAACAAAATAAATTTATGATCAGTGGAATGATGAATCAACTCTTGAAAGCAAGGCCCAGTCATTTCTCCCTCTTCCCTACACAAAATATCTTTGCCTTTTATGAAAAGAAATTGATTAAACTCAAGAAGTGATACATCTATGCTAGTTTTGTCTGAGTAATGTCTTTTCCAATTTTCTTACAAATCTAGAACTAAATAGCCTGGATTTTAAATTCTAGCTTTACATCAATGTTGCTATATAATTGGAGCAACTTAACAGTAGAAATATTTAACCTGTATTGAAAGTTTTTAAAGGTTTTAAGTGGACTGTCAATGGAAAGTATTCCTACAGTAGGTAAAATCACTAAAAAATTCTGTTCTGGCCTCTAGCAAAATTTATTTTATTGCCTACACAATATTAAATATAGAAAATAGTTGCCTACTAATCTCTTGCTTATATAGATGTTGAGTATCTTTGCTGACTTAGCCAAGCAAGGTGGATGGCGCCTTTCATTCGAGAGGCTGCTAGCCATGACTCACTCAGCACTTCCATAAGTTCAATAAATATGAGCAAGTGAAAATTGTTAAGAATGAAAGAGTGCATATGGCCTCCAGATATGGGTCTGCTACTATAGAACCACTAACATAGTCTGCTTCAAACAATTTAACTTGGAAGACAACCAGTTATTATGGAAACACTGAGTATGCTAACAGGTAAGAATTTCCCTTTCTGAAACCATGTCATTGATTTTTTTGTTATGTTCTTAGACATTCTAAGGTCACATAAACTTTAGTTTTCAGTTTCACCTCCAGCAAGTTTTATAATCCATTGCATTTAAAGAAAGGGAAACATATCATGCAAATGACTTATATCTGTTAATCTCCCAATTAAGTTATTGTCAGTCAGATGTTCACTTATTAACCACTTATTAACCATTAGACACTTTTACTTCATGTATGTTTTCCTGTAATAATCTAGTAAGTCCTTTTGATATTGATAACAGAACTATATAAATTGTTTTAGATGTCTCCTTGTACCTATAAAAATGTGCTTCAGATACATTATAGATGACAGAATTTAGAGAGAAACGAAGTGACAGGAGCATACATTTTGCAAAAAAAAAAAAAGGAAAATGATTATTTTAAGAGATGGGAACTATTCAGCAATGAAAAAAAAAAACATCATGAAAATTAATGAGGTGCCTTCTAAAGAAGACAGGGTGGGTTGTTCCAAATATAATTAAAGGGATGGTTAGGAAAAACCAGATACTAAACCAGCTAATGAGGAAAAATTTAAATTGTGAGGGCTGCTTTGATAAGTACAGGAAGATTATTGACACTTTGCAATTTGACTACAGATCAGGGATCACTCTGGATATGTGACAAAGTATAGCATGAAACATGTAACTTAGATTTTTAATTCTTGATGTGATGTAACAAACAAAATGACTCAGAAATCATTTTGTTATAACCTATTAGTAACATTGGGATATCATAATCTTTCCTTTGGTTAACATGATTTTCTTTTGTTTTTTTTTTTTGTAAAACTACCTTACAAGCAACATCACGATTCTGATTGAAGTGTTCTAGCTACACCCTTGCTTGTAGTGAATGTTCACCGTTCCTGAGTAACCAAGTACAAGAATTCAGTAAACATGTGCATACACTATGAACAGGAGGGATAAAAGGAAACACTTGTGAAATATAAGATTGGGGCGAGCTTCAATACAGCCTTTTAGGCATTGCTTAGAACACCTGCATGACGTAATGGAGCCCCTACCTTCAATTCTCAGTTCTGCTGATTTCAACTTCCTGACACTGATCAGGAGACACCAAATAGCTGGGTTCATGCCAGCGAGAGACTCAGGCTGAATCCTTGGCTCTAACTTTGGCTAGCTAGTCCAGATGTTTTACAACATTTGGAGTGAACTAACTAATGCTGTGATGGTCCATACAATAAAACAATGCTGTCAGTAAGTCTAGATCTCCCGAAACATCTCTCAGAAAATCTTGAAAGGAGAGTGAGAGAACTTATCACAAGAAAATGTCTTACTCCACAATGTGATTTTGCTTTTCTTTTACAGCTTGCATGGTAAGCTGATGGCTCCAAATTGGTTTCTGTACAGGGGATTGGGGACCTGTTTGCCTGGTTCAGTTGTTCACTACTAGACAGGATACAGTGATTACTGATTGGATAGTTTAAAGGCACACAATGCCTGGACTGATTGGATGTCTGTGTTTCATGCAACTTTATTTCACTGGATAATGTGTATTGTGCACTGATACAAGCTTCTTTGATTGAAGGATTTGTATGAAGTGCCATCTTAATTGATTGGATGGTCATTGCTTAAAAGCCTCTGAACACTGCTTATTGAAGCTGCTTGCCTCTTCCACTTGGAGTGGTATGGGAGAGTCCACCACTTCTTGCTGGTGAGTAAAAACTAGCAAGCTTCTAAGAATCTGTCTCTGACTCATTTTGGGGCATAGAATCTGTCAGCTCATAATAATGGAAGTTCTCTTTGTCTTTCTCTCTGCTTTGTGAACCTACTAATCATTTAAAACTATCAAATAATAGAGAAATCTTTCAAACATCTATGTTTCGTGTTTTATGGTCATTCTTGGAAACATCCCCAGTATTGACTTGGGATTCAAGTAGAGAAGTACTTGGTTAAATGTTAGGATTTTGATGTCATAAGCTGCCACACACCCTCAACTATTGACCTTTCCAGAATGTACCTGTTCCCTTTGCGACTGGCTTGTAGAGAACATAAATGTAGTGGAAGCCAGGAGAGTAATCACTTTCTGCCCTGGGTTTGCAGCATGAAAGCTTCATTCCCTGAATGGATTGCTTTTTCTCTCCCATTTTTCTGTTCTCCTTTGGGAAATTTCCACTCATGTCCTTTGCCAATTTCTAACCAGGATATATTTGTTCCACTGTTCTTACGTTTCTGGACTTCTTTGTAGATCCTGTATATTAGTCCTCTAGTTATTGTGTAATTTGTGAATATTTTCTCCCATTCTATTGGCTGATTCTGCACTTTATTGACAACTTCCTTTGCAGTGTGGAAGATTTTAAATTGATGTGATCAAGTTTGTTTAGTTTTTCTTTAAATTTCTTGTGCTTTTGGTGTCTTGTTCATGAAGTGTTGGTATACAAATATGTCTTGTGTAGTGTTCCTTTCTCCCTGCATTCATTTTGGCTTGCTTTTCAAAAATAAGTTGGATATAGATATATGGGTTCATTTCTGCAATTTTTATTCTGTTCCATTAAACCTCATATCTCTTTTCATGCCAATACCAGGCTGTTTTTATTAAAAGTGCCCCATTGCTTGTCTTGTAATCTAATATTGTGATACCTCCAGCTTTGTTTTTATTGCTTAGGATTGCAATTTGTTTTTATTGCTTAGGATAGCAATTTGGGGCCTCATGTGTTTCTGTATGAAATTTAACATTATTTTTTCTAGATCTGAGAAGAGATAGGTATTTGGGTTAAAATTCCATTAAATCTATATGTTACTTTTGGTAATCCATTTTGATGATACCAGTTTTACCAATTCATGGACAGGTCAGGCTTTTCCAGGTTTTGAAGTCTTCCATGTCTTTCTTTAATGTTTTGTAGTTCTATTACTAGAAATTTCTCATGTCTTTAGTTAAGTTTAACCAAAGATATTTAAATTTACTTGTACATACAACTGTTTCTTATAAATAGAAAAAGAATATGGTTTCTTGAGACAATATTGACTCTTGAGGTTGTGAACATTGTTAAAAATAACAATGTATGCTTATAATATTGCCTAAACTCCATTTATAGAGCAGCCTTAACTCCACATTTGAAGGAAAATTTATTGTGGGTAAAATGTTATCCAACAGCATTACATGTCACAAGAAAACATTTCATAAAGTGAAAAGTCAATTGGTGTGGTGGCTTAAACATCCTAAAAGAAATCACTGTAGCCAAGCCAACATATAGCAACTGCCACTCTGATGAACCAGAAAAAAAAAAAAATGAAACAACAAAAAAACTGTCTGCCTTCACAAAAGAAGGTGTTGGCTCAGTTGTTGACTAGCATATTTTCACAATAAAGTATTTTTAAATAAGTTACATATATTTTTTAGGTATAATGCTTGCACCCCCAAAGACCAAAATATATATTTAACTTTTATTTTAACTGGGAATGAAAATTTTCACATGTTGTGCTTTATTATTGCGACATTTACTATATTTTAGCATGGAACTGATCTCAGCATATCTTGGAGGTATACCTGACATTGGGTCATGTTTCCTATTCTGTCAATCATTTTTTCTTATTGCTATGTTTAGATTAAATATTTAATTTTAACTTATAAAGCATATATTGATTGTATGTTGACAAACAATAGTAATTTGTTGACTAGAAGTCAGTTATTGTCTCAAGTCCTATATACATAAGTGGTAAATTAGAACTGGAATATAATCCATTGTATCTGAATGTATAGAAAATAGTATCTAATTTGTTCCCCATAACTTCCACATTATTTTTAACACTAAAGACATAAAGTGTAAAAACTGTTTCTTTTTAAGGAGCTAAAGTAAATTTTTGGTAAATTCTGCTTTGAAATGCTTATCTGTGAAAAAAATATATTGCATTCAATCCATTTCTATTCGAGTCTGGATCATTCATTGAAAAAACACCTTCCTGGGTTTTTTTTTTTGTATGTTCAAGAAATTCTTTTACAACTGTGCAGAAGGCTTTTAAGTAGACAGTTATGATATGCATTAAAGTATTTGCATAGATATTACAACCACTGCAAATGTGGACATTATCTTACATAGTTGATTTCATCACTCATCCATCTAGGTGAGTAGTACAATTCTGGGCTATTGTCTAAGTGCAGTCTAAATGAATTGTTTACAGAATTACACTAGTCCTTATGTGAAAGGTCAACATGGAAAGAATGTAATTACATACTGAGAAAATCAGAGTCACTTTATTCTGGTGGCTATATTGCAGAATTTTAATTATGCTTTTATCCTTTTGTCCTGAAATATCAAAGTCAAATAGCTAAGTGTATTACACTTTCCCATGGCAGCTGATAAAATAACCCAAATATTGTTGTAGTAATGAGGCTTACAATTAATATTAATTTCTATTAGATATATGATTTTACAAATTCAGTGCCTTTAGTAAGTTAAAAGGGACATTTCCTACGTGACAATTAACAGTCATGCAGAGTGGTGTTACTACGTTGCAACATTTTCTGAAGTGTTTTAACAGAAATATGATAAACTCTTTAGCTCACAAGAGTCTCGTACCTTTGAGAACTGATCTGTAAAATCAATAACAACTTTCATTAGTCTTTTCTGATTTCCTTGATTTTTTTTTTCTCCTTTTTCTTACATGTTAAGAAGCCATAATGGAAATTTCCTTTACCATTCCTGAAGGAAGATTTCTGTTTTCCTGCCTTGTTTTCAGACAGATTAAAAAACTTTGACCTGAAAAGTCACTCTTTTAAAAGCTCACAAAAGTGTTGGATTTTTGTGTGTTGTTTTGTTTTTGTTTTTACAAACTGTCGTTGCTTAAAATTGTTGGTGAGTTGAATTCAATGTTTACTGTAATGATTTTGGGGGAGTCCAAAATAACAATTGGGAAGGCAAGGAAATTGTCAAATTTAGTTTAACATCCTTATAAACTGCCACATTATGTTTGTCAGTAATTTCAAAGTTCCAACAATAAACTATTTCAGTTAATTATACAGGCTTATAAAGCAAGACTGAAAGTGGAGAGTCTCCAAGGGAATCAAATGATTAAACTGATAGTTGTCATGTCTAATTACAGTTTTTAGAGCAACCATTTTGAAGCAAAAATTAAGTACTAACAGTCTTATTTAACTCAGAGGGATATTTTCATTGTACTAAATTAATGTGTAGTATTGTGTAGAAATATGGCTAACATATATTTGGGAGATTATTATATGACTTTCGAATTTTAAAGGAATCTTAAGAATGTGCCACAGGGCAGGTGGGTCACAAAAGTAATTTTAAAATATGAGAATTATTATTACAGTAGACTGTTCTTATACTATAGGCTACCTATTCCATTGGCATATTCCAATCACATTTAGTGTTTTCATGAATTTACATACTTACATGCTTTAAAGTTGTGCTATCCGTATCCTCTGAATTTACTGGTTACAATCTAAATGACAAATAAGACAGCCCTTGCTTTCATTTTAATAGTCTTTTATCTAAATATAACGCCACCTAAAAAGCACCAATTGGTGTCTTTCCTCCTTGCCTTGTATTAATTCTTTTATCTGGCTTGACTGTTTATATATCTGTAGAAAGTTTAGGTCTTAAATTAGTGTATTTTCTCTGTTAATACATGACTAAGTATATTCTAACATTGTAGGTCTGATCAGCACCAGAAATTTCAGCACCCTTTTGTCAAGAATAGTAGAATGATGGATTTATGACCGTTTTGAAAGGATTATTCTGTTGTAATAATACAGGTTAAATCAGTGGTGGGAGGGGAACTGAGGAGGAGGCACAGAGAAATCCCTAATCTTATGAAATTGTATTATAAAATAAATAGATTAATAATGATAATAAGAAAAATATGTGACGAAATTGCTAATCTGTCTGGATGAGTTGTTGGCATGAGAAAAAAAGATTTTGTGACAAGGCATTGTAGTGTAGCATCTTAAGCCACTTCTTAGGATTCCTGCCTTCCACATCAAAGTGCTGGTTTGAGTACTAGTCATTCTGAGCTTCTTACTCATGTGCCTGTGAGGAACAGCCCATAGCTCAAGTGATTGTGTTCTTGCCATCCCCATATGAGGCATGGATGAGGTTCCAGACTCCACAAATCAATGTGGTCCATCTCTGGCTCTTGAGGGTATTTAGAAAGTAATTTCTAGTAAGAAAAATGTCTCTCCTTCTTTACTCTTCTTCTGCCTGTTACCCTGCCCTCTAAATCACATACTCCACATAAAGAAACCAAATAGTAGGACACTGCAGATGAACGATTATTAAAGATAATGTTATGAGCAGCTTTATGTTCAAAATTTGATAAATTGAGTGATATCCATAGACTTCCTGAAAGGCACAGTCTGCCAAGGCACATATAACAAGAGTTAGGCAATTTGAATATTTCTATATACATTAAAATTAAATCTGTGCATAATAAGCAGGACCAGATGTGTTCAATGGTAAACTAATAAAATATTTAAGGAAGACATTGTATGGATTTTCTGTAACTTCTTCCTGAATTTACAAACAGTGACTGAGCCTCCAGATACATCCCATGACTCTATATGAACAATAAACAATAGTAGAAAAAGAAAACCAAGCAAGCAATGAAAAAGAAAATGAAGCATTTTTAATATATACTTTATCATGAGGTTGATACTAATATGTAATGAACAGTCCTTGGTTATTTTTAAGATTTTTTTTTTTTTATTGGAAAGTTGACAGAGAGGAAGAAAGACAGACAAGAAAATCTTCCCCTCTCTAAGTGGCTGCAATGGCCAGAGCTGTGCCGTTCCAAAGCCAGGAGCTTCTTTCTGGTCTCTTGCATGGGTGCAGGGTTCTAAGGTTTTGGGACATCCTGAACTGCTTTCCCAGGCTACAGACAGGGGCTGGATGGTAAGCAGGGCTGCTGGGGCACCATACAGCACCCAAATCGGATCCCAGCAGGTATAAGATGAAGACTAGCCACTACTCTACTGCGCCAGGTCCGGTCCTTAACTTTTAAACCAATTGTCAGGATTTAAAAAAAAAATAAAATACAGATACACACAGTAGGGATAAATGAATCTGAAAAATGAAAGCTATATTTGTTTTTAATGATAGTATAAATATATGGTCTGCTGTTCCAGTGACTTTCACATCTCAGTTGGTACAAGGACTTGCTATGAAGAACGCAAGTGGTGTATACTCCTGCTTTTCATATATATTGTCTAGTAGCATT
The DNA here is from genome assembly GCF_017591425.1 of Ochotona curzoniae. Classification (NCBI taxonomy): domain Eukaryota; kingdom Metazoa; phylum Chordata; class Mammalia; order Lagomorpha; family Ochotonidae; genus Ochotona; species Ochotona curzoniae. The sequence continues at coordinate 18,065,367 of NW_024464920.1, read as the reverse complement.
ATACAATCTGCTACTTTTGGTTATCCTTTAAGTAGCATTTTTTTTCTACCATTTTCTCACAGTTTATGTGCTTTAATATTGGAAACTAAGTCACATTTTTGACAGGACCCTATTTCACTAAGTAATTCAAATGATTCAGCATTAGTCATATGACCATGCCGTATTACTTTTGGGATCTGAATTCCACAACAGACTCTTCTGTCATTATGGGGAATGCATCTAGGATCTAGAAAAGTTTGGGGAGCATCAGACTGAATGAAACACACAACTGGGCAGGAGATGGTCAGTTTTATTTACTGGTACATTTGATGTTATCCATATAAAATGGTATCTCACTGAGGGTATACTTACTTTTGTTTCAGAATATATAGATTTAAGTGTTTTCTTTTAGAGTCATCCTTAAGCTTGCCTTTCTCCAGGTATTGAATGAATTGTTCTCTGTTATGGATTGAACCCTGTTGTCAGGTGATGATAAAAGACCATCTTGAAGAAGAAAAAAGAAATCCCAAGGCACAGCCATAAAGGGATGAGTACCAGAGAAAAATTAAGATTTAAGGCCGTCACAGAAGTCAATAAAAGCTTAGTACCTTGGAAAAAGTCCTCAAATCAATGTTTACAAAGCCATGGAATGGCATTTTTTAGTAGATGACAAAAATAGCATGACACTTTATTTTTTATAAGAAAAAATGGCTCAGAGAAAAAGCTAGAAGCATAAAAAAAACAAGAAAAATTACAAAGCACAATTAAATTTCTTTCAAAAAGAATCCATGTTACACTACCTATGTGTGATGAGATGTTGCTTATATTATTAAGATCCTGCACCACCAAATTTATACTTTGACTAATAAACATAATACTATCATGTTGATTTGGATAAAATCATGATATTTTATACAGCATGTTCTTAAATAAAATATTGTAGGAATATTCTTTAAAAATATAAAAAATTGCAATATTCTCTTTCAGCGTGTGTTTAAACATGGCACCATCCTTACAAGATTTAGGGTGTCATAGATAATTCGACTATACACAAAATCATTATAAACTTGGTGATGTGTAGAAAGTTGCTAATGTGGGAGTTCTAAGCTGTAGTGTTATTGAAAGATTTATATCAAAGTAGAAAGAAAACAAAGGGAGAAAACTCTTAGATATTGGCCTTAGCAATGACTTTTTAGAAAGCACAACAAAACATCAAGTAACGAAGGAAAAATGAAGAAAACAGCCACATCAAGCTAACATGCTTCTCCTCAAAAACAGCAACAACCAATAATGTGGAAAGATAAATTATATATTGGGAAAGAATAACTACCAGCTTTATTAATTAAATACAAGGTTAATGCCTGAAATGTATAAGAAATTTGCATAACCCAGTATCAAAGCAACTAGCTTTAGAAAGAGGAAAGAAAACATATAAATATGATTAACATGTATAGGAAAGTGCGCCAAACATTACTAATCATGATAGAAATGCAAATCAAGGCCACAGTCAACAATCACTTCACTGCACTTGGATCACTGTTGCCAAACACACAAAACATGACAAGTGTTAATGAGGGCTTGTAGACAAAATAATCCTATATGCTGCAGAAAGTATCACCACAGCCACTATAGAAATTCCTAAATCAGTTCCACTGAGATCCTCAAAAAAATCATGGAAAATATGAGTTATGCAAAATTACATTTAGATTTCAAATATTTTAGAATAAACTTACGTTTCAACTTTATTTTAAATTACCTTTATGAAGTAGTATGTGGAAAAAATGCATGCATGCATAGACACACATAATGCATATAGCATGATGTCAATATATATGTCAATATATATATGTCAATATATATATATGTCAATATATATATGTCAATATATATATATGTCAATATATATATATATGTCATATATATGTATCATATATATTCATTCTTTCTGCATTGGTATCCATCCATATTTACCTATTTTTCCCTTTGATCTATCTATTTGTTTATTTATTACATCATCTATAAACACTTAGGCTATAGATCATTATGGCTATATTTTTAACATTGTGAGTTGTTTCAAGGAATATGAAAATTTAGATATGCAGATATTTCTATGACATGCTGTGTCTATAAATATACCATAATTGAATGCTCTTTGAACTAGTTTTAACATCATTGCCTAATTACTCAGTATAATGTAATGATTTTAGGGTGCTCATTTACTTTTGTCAGTGATTCAGGGTTTTTTTTTTAAGATTTATTTACTTTATTGGAAAGGTAGTTTTACAGAGAGGAGAGACAGAGAGAAAAATCTTCTGTCTGCTTGTTCATTCCTCAAACGGTTGTGATGGCTGGAGCTAAGCCATCTTAGCTCTAGGAGCCTCTTCTTGTTCATCCATGTGGCTGCAGGGTCCCAAGGCTTTGGGCCATCCTTCACTTCTTACCCAGGGCACAAGTGTGGAGCTAAATGGGAAGTGGAACATCTAGGATACTAAATAGCCTCATATGGGATCCTAGTAAATGCAAGGTGCAAAGTTAAGCCAGTCAGCCATTGTGCTGGACCCCATGGATCACTAAAAAAATTATTTTTAAAATTTTGAATGGTGTCTTTCTTTTCTGTGTTTTGCTTTTGTAAGGTTTTTTCCTTCTATTTTATTTTTAGTTGTATGGATACAATTCCATAGGCACTGAGATTTCCTTTACTCCCTCCCCAAATTTCCCTATCTGCAACTGACTTCAATAGTGTAGTCCTTCATAAATAGTCATAAGTCCATCATCCTGCTATTTAAGACTGTTCTGACATGGCAGGTGCAGACAATGCCATGTTTGATTATGCCAACATATATCCACCAATTTATTGGGAGTCCATCCTTGCTTTGGAAGTAGAGATGCATAATACATTATATCTTCACAGTCTGAATATGCTAGTCTCTATTAAACAGTTACTATACATCCCCTTAAATGAAAAGCCATAAAATAAAATCAACATAATCTTTATGTACTGATCATTGCTCTTTGCTTTTCTTTTTTTCTGATAAAGCGTGTAATTTCTCCCTTATTTTGGGTGAGAAAGGATTTCCATGTAGTCCCAGTCCCAGTTGCGGTGCTTTCAATATTTCAAAGCAATGTGTTTCTGACATTCTCTTTTGTCAATCCAGTGGGACCTTTAGTTCAAATACTGTTGTTGCTTTTTCTTTTTTCTTTTTATTTCATTTCTGTGGAAATCCTTCAGAGAAGACCTAGTAATCTGATAAAATGCAATCCATCCTACGGGCATCAAAGTACAACAAATTATGTGCTTTCTGGATTGTGACAAGTAGCAAACTCTGCTGATAAACACCGCAGATTGCACTATGGGTGTTAGTGACGGTCTGTCCCATCACATCACACAGTTTCCACTGAACAATTTTAGGGTGTCTTCTTGTAGTCTTCTGGTGTCTGTTTTTTATAAGCTTAAGGTGATCTGTTTTGTTACACTAAACCGAAAACCACAGGGAACATGAATTCTTCTCACTCCATCCACCTCCCTGTCTGGGTTCAACCATAGCTGTTTCAAGTCATATAAACAGAAGAACGTTTCTTTTGCTTTCAATGAAAAAAACAATGCACATTTTACTTTCTCATTTCCCTCCCTGGATTTCTTTTTGGGGACTCCTGTAATATGTCCCTATGTGCTAATTACCTTTTCTAATTAAGCACAGTTAAGATCAATGTAAATTCCCACCTACAGGATATGTAGGGGTTTGATTGTCCACAGAAGGAAATTTGCCAGAAGATCTCCATTATGGGTTGAGCTTGGCTACAAGGTGTGATTCCATGTTAGGGAAGCCTTTGCAACAGGCCTGGACACTCCCAGTGGCGCTGATTTGGAAGCATTCAGGGGTTAAATACATGGCATGCTCTCAGGGACCTCTGTCCACATTTGTCGAGGGGGTAATTTGCAACTAATCGGATCTCTTAATTGGAAACTCATGTGCTGATTCTGTCGCCAGTGGCTAGGAGTTTCTGCCTTCTGTACACATTAGTGTTTTTTTTTTTTGTTTTTTTTTTTTTTTTTTTTTTTTTTACTTTTAGTCCTCACATACAAACTTATGACTCTAATTGAAGTTTGGATGAATTAAGAGTAGGTTTAGTTCCCAAGAAGATGTATTTGATAGTCTCTTTGTAAGTCACAGCTATTAATTTATAAAAGATAATCTGTAATTGTACTAAATAGGCAGATTCTGCAGACAGTGCTTAAAATAGTCTTTGGAAAATCTCAGGGGATAAATGCACAACTGTTTTCACATGTGCTCAAAAACTGACAATAGTTGTATAAAAAGTGACTCAACACATAGACTTCAGAGTCAGATATTTTCTGAAAATTCTGACCCTTCAACTTACCAGCTTTGTGATTTAAATAAGTCTTTTAGCCCCTATGGCATTGTGAGTCGTTGGTTTCAGTATATAAAATAGACTTTCCTGGGGGCTGATGTGATGGCTGTAGTGGCTAATCCACCGCCTGCAAGTGCTGGTATGCCATAGGGGTACTGGTTCATGTTCCAGCTGCTCCACTTCCAGTGCAGCTTTCTGCTAATAGCTGGGAAAGTTGCTCCAGCCTTGTGGCCATTTGGGGAGTGGACTAATGAACAGAATATCTTTCTTTCTCCTTCTACTTGTAAATCTGCCTTTCCAATAAAAAAAATAAATCTTTTTAACAAAAAACTACATTCATCATGAGATTATTGTGAAGATTGAATTAGTTTTGATAGATCCAATGTGGTTCAAGTATATTGGCATAAATATATATCTTATGTGTTATCTGCAGGTTTTTTGTTAGTAATTATTATGGTCTTCATGGGACATTATGCTGTCAGAGTCAGTATGTGGCATGACTTATCTTTGTTTTTTTTTTTTCAGAAAGTTTTGTTGACTTTGGAATGTAAACTAGCACATTTCTTAATTCTCTTAGTTTGCTAAGTGATGTGTTTTTTTTCCCCATGATTTTTTCAAACTGGGCTCTTTTCATTTTGTTGCCCCACAGAATTCTCCAGAGAAATTAAATTTTGAATTGTCTCGGGGAACATTCTATAATGCTTTGTCTGTACTCACTCAGTGACATCCTACAGGTTCACAGCTCATGTCCTTTTACAACATGGTAATTCATATGAGTATCGCCAGTCCAGATGTATTTCTTAAAGTCTCCCAACAGTGTTTTCACAGATTTCTCATAAGAATCTTGAGAAGGCATTTGTTGAAACAAGCCATATCACAGTGCCTGAGTTCAATACCCAGCTCTGGCACTTGACACCAACTTCTTGTTGACACAGGGTCTGTGAAGCAGTGATGATAAGTCAGGCAGTTGGGTCCCTGTCACCGATGTGGAAGGCTTTGGCTGAGCTCCTGACTTTCATCCTCTTTAAACATGAAAAACTTACCATAAACATTGTGAAACACATATTTAAGCCTATTTCTCGTAAAGCTAATACTTTCTCATGGTGATGAAACTTATGATGAAAGTCATTCTCAAAAACATACTTAATATATCCTTATTAGTGCTTTCCTGGTTTTGTATCTCCTAAAACATACACAATCCAGAAAAGTCATGATCAGTGCTGGTTAGTTGTGGTGTAGCATGTTAAGCTGCCAGCTATTGAAGATCAAACAGACTGATCTGGGGATTGGACCAGTAGAGAGAAAATCTCTCTCTGTACCTCTGACTTTCAAAATAATTATTTCTGAAAGAGAAAAGAAAAGCCCTTCTCATGTTCTTTTCAATGATCTCTTTATTATTTGTCAGTTTAAGGCACAAACTCTGCATCTTCAGTTGAACTCCATTATAGAATAATTAACAAATAAGTTGTTTCTAACAACATAATATTAGATTTGGTTGTTTTCACTGAAATTTCACCCCATGGTTTTCTCTTCTGTTGTTATCTCTGTAACATGCCTTCCAGGGTCAAGTACAAGGCAGACATAAAGCCATAGTTTAGTTCATTTAACGGGCCAGAAAGAGTAAATAATACATACTTCGCTCAGAGTGGTGAAATCAAAGGTGAATAAAATTCTTTTTCCATTTACTTTATTCCACTTTTCATAATTAGTACAAACAGTTGTCTTTTCTCAAGTGTCACAATTTGATTTTAACAGTAGCAATAAAAAAAATGTAATCCCCATGTATAGTATAGTATAGTTGATGAAATCCCATTTTTATGCATTTAAAAACCAAATATTCAAAGAATATATGACTAAAAGTTTGTACAATTACAGAATAAATCCAAGGATAAATTTTTTAAAATTTTATACAATTAAACTACATCTACTTTTCAAAATAACATGTATGATCATTGCTATTAATATCAGAAGTGCTTCTCTTTCCTTTACTTAATCTGAACAGAAAAAAAAGCCAAGATTGCCAGCCAATAGTCTTACACTTACAAATGCATACACTTTTATAATGTCTACGTATCATGTAACCTCTATGGGTAAGAAAGCTAAATATCATATTGTAGCAAGGTTTCAGTTGAAGGATCATAACTCATATTACAGTCCATTAGTCTCAGATAAAGCTTACAATAGCAGACATGATTACTTAAACAGTTCAGGAATATATGATGAGAGTTATGTAACATAAGTCATCACTAAAGGTATGCCACAATTTTTTTGCATTTAGATCAGCAAATGGAGTACCAGCAAAAATTTCACTTTATATTCATATCCAGCTCATTTTTGTAAACAAAGTCTCAAGAAGAATAACTGAGATTGAAACAGACCAAGAAAAAAAATGTGGATATCCATAGCTATTATTCATGTAATAACTTATGGTCTGAAAAAAAAAATAAAAGCAAACCAGGATTTGATTTTTTTCCCCTAAAAAGATGCCAGAATGGCTTAACAGTTGGCACTAATTCACCTGCAGGTGTGAAAAGTTGACTGTGAGTAACCATGGCGATTAGATAAATAATAAAGAAATACAAAAAATAATACCTTTGACATTTGAAAGTTCACAACAGCCAAAATATGCTGTACTATTTTTAGAAATAATGTTTTAAAATCAGATTTCGGAACAAAGAATCATAGATATAAAATTAGGTTGGCGTATAAAACGAAGCAGCTTATACATTTTGGTGTATAGTCATGCAAACCTTTGTTTTCCTCACTTCATGAATTCTTCCTGAATTTAAAGCTGCATTTTCTGAAAATATTTAGATGCATGAACTGCATTTATTTTCTTACTGTCTGATTAAAAATACTGATGGGTAATCACATGTTTTATCTAGAGTGAATTAACAAAAAAAGAATTGAAATGAATGATTTGTTTCACAAGAAATGATTCTCAGGCCCGGCACAGTAGCCTAGCAGCAAAAGTCCTTGCCTTGCATGTGCCAGGATCCCATATGGGTGCCGGTTCTAATTCTGGCAGCTCCACTTCCCATCCAGCTCCCTGCTTGTGGCCTAGGAAAGCAGTGGAGGATAGCCCAAGGTCTTAGCACCCTGCACCCGCATGGGAGAGACTCTGGGCTCCTAAATCCAGAGCAGCTCAGCTCAGGTCGTGGTGGCTGCTTGGGGAGTGAATCAATTGATGAATGAATGGAAGATCTTCCTTTCTGTCTCCTCCTCCTCTCTGTATATCTAATGTTCCAATAAGAATAAAAGAAATCTTTAAACATTTTGTCAAAATTTGTGCTGGTCTTTCTAAAATGTAACATTATTGATGATTATTATGGAACTGTGTCTATTTTAATTAGACAATAAGCAATTTAAATGGATAGATGTCAGTTTGATTTCTTTGATGTATATGATTGTTTGTAAGGTAACACAATAAAATCCCCAAAAGTATAGAATTAAAAACTGGTAATAAATCTGAACAAAAAAAACCCCAAAGGAATACAGGAATAGAGTATGTAGTGATAAATAGGGAAATGTTTAATCATATCAATAAATTATAAATAATCTACATGAGGAATTATTGGGATATGTATATATATGAGGTTTTCAAGAAATTCATGGAAATGTATAATATGAAAACATCATGTATTAATTTTAAAATACTTTGGCACTGGAATAAGTTTTCCTTTTATTCCATTTTAAACTTTTTGAAGCATCCTTATGTAAATGAATACTAGTAAAATTTCCTACTATCAAAAGTCTTCCTATTACCAAAAGTCTTCCTATTACCAAAAGTCTTAAAATCTTAAATGAATGATTTGGAGAGACAGGAGAGGTTAGGAGAAATATGAGAGAATCGAATGATGGATAGAAATGTAACATCTGATGAAACCAATATCAAGTATAAAATTTTCATTTCCTTGTGTCCATGTAATCCTAAAGTGATTAACTAACTCTTGCACTAAATCCTATGTATATACAAATTGATTCCAAGTATATTTGTTATTCCATAAAAAAACTCAACTTTAAATAATTTATAGTGATGGAATTTGATTTCAACAAATTTAAAAGGTTCAGATTGCAGCATTTTTTCTAATAATTTTCAGATTATGTGGTCATTGTGTTTGTATCAATAACAATAAAGTACAGATGATGCAATTTTAGGCTTGCAATATGCTTATAAGTCACATAGTTTACTCACTGTTACTGATTAATGGTTATATATGAAATAACTGATGACTGATTTACTATGTGCTAAACCAAACTAGTTCCTCAATGTCACACTGAATGCTCAGGATTATGTAAAAGCTTTCTCTGTAAAACATGTATTGCAGTCAGATAAGGAACTCCAAAAGGTATCTGTGAGAAAATAGCACTTTTTTTGCCTCTTGTTTTCTCACAAATTTCGTCAGATAAATATAATAAGTACAGAAGCCTAGGCTACTGAAGCAAGATTTGGTAGCTGTCTCTGTTTTCTGTTTTCCTTAGCTGCTCTCTTTAGAGTGAAATACCTAAGGAATGAGTTTCTTCTTTCAAAATTCGTAAGAATAGTAAAACATTTGAAATATTTTTTTTGTATTTTAACTTTGTACATTTTATTTCATTTTTATTTGAAGATCTATTTATGTTTCTGTTGGAAAGTCAGATTTACAGACAGAAGGAGATACAAAGATAAATATCTCCCATCCACGGGTTCACTTGCCAAGTGTCTACAATGAATGGCCGGAGCTGAGCCAGTCTGAAGCCAACAGCCGGGGACATCTGAGTGTCCAATGTGGGTGCAGGGTCGCATGGCTTTGGGTCTTCTTCGACTGCTTTCCACCCCACTAGCAGCGAGCTGGATGGGAGTGGAGCACTGGAACCCATATGAGAACCCAGCAGTTGAAAGTTGACAGTTTAGCCACTGAGGCAGGCCTAAATATTTATGATTTTTATGCTCCTAACTTTGAAGATGTTTTGATTTGTGAAAAGTAAAATTTTATCTATGATTGTTTTCTTGACATATCATACTGTAGGGAGAAGAGGAGACACAGTGAATTGGGTAAATATTGATCTGTTTTTGTTGCTCAGGAAGAAATCTCATAGGCTGACACTTGTTTATTTTTACTCAGTTTTATAACAATAATGTTGCTTTATTCCTGTATAGTTATATCCTTCCATAAACTATAATTATCTGTTTGTATTTTGGATCTCTTCTCAGTGCCTAATCGTTGACAGATTTCTGAAGACTTAAGCAGCACAATTGAGGTTGACATAATAAAATTCTGAGCAGAAAATATTATTTCACAATTTGCCAATATCAAAAGGATAGTTACACAAAGAGGATATTGGAAGGATTTCTGGAACAACTGTATTATTTTCCTAGAGCAAATTCAAGAAAAATTTATTTGCAGCAAACATTCCTAGAGTCATTGACCAATTCTTGTACTAAATCCTATCTGTATGCACGTCGATTCCAAGTTTATTTGTCATTACATAGGAAATAATAATATTCACTAATATCAGCCCAACTGTGATTCTTCAGATTATTTGGATTTTTAAGATAGTTTATATTAGTTGCATTCATCAACTTGCTTCGAAGTAATGAGATGTAGAAGTTAAGGAGATTAAACCAAAATACATATTACAATTTAAGTAGTAATGCTGTGCATATAATTTATGGCCACCATTTCCCCCCACTTACCTGTTTAATTAAGATTCCACCAAGTTTGTCTCTTCTATGTCTAGACTAAAATGGGACTGACTCATATTCCAACATTTTATTTGAAGGGATTTATCAAAAGTCATAAAAAATGGAACCAAGGGGAAACACACACACACATTTAACACTGAAAATTGCTCCTTTTCTGGTTTTATTTCTGACTTCTGTATGCTTCTTTTGTAAACATCACATAATGTCATATGTTGAAGCTACTCCATTATTACTAATTTTTAATATTATTCATTAAAGAGGAATGTTTTAAAAAATATTGCAAATTTACAACCATAATCCAAGAGTGAGTGGATAAGTAATAATTTTTTAAAATTCAGTGACAATAATTATTGTACCTATGTACAAGTGTGTGCAGTATCTTCTTTGAGCACGTTGTAGGACAGTGTAAATTATCATTTTAACAAGTTCTGAGTCAAAACATTTGAGTCAGTGGCATAGAAAACACTCATCTTTCAGACTAATTTTCAAAGTCTGTGCTCATGAAGTCTCAGATACTGACATTCACCTCTATGAGAATGCACTTATTATCTTGTTTTGGTCCAGGATAGCCTGTACATTGCCTCTATTTCTTATTACAGTTATTATACGTCTTAAATGAATTGTATTCCTTATGAAAAGTAAATGGTTTTATTGATTCTTTCATAATCATACACTTTAATTATCTGATTATATAATAGAAACTTACCAGTTGCACAATCCATAATCTTCCATCTAAAGAACTCCAAAATCTAGGAAATATTCTATCTAATATGACACCTGTTATGTGCTAAATTATCAAAACACAACATACAAAGTATAATGTTTTAGCCCACTTCCCTAAAAGTTTTTTTCTTTTACTTTTTCCCTGTGTAGGCTCATATTCCCCCACTCAAGTATATCCACAAATGGTAATAAACTTGAATGTGTGCAGGCTAGACTCACTGATGGCGACTTCATGTGCCTCACATGCAGTCAGTATATACATACACTACTCTTAGTGAGTTTACTGTTTTGTTGTTTTTCCTTTCCCTTGATCTGTGGTGTAAATATATTGTTGAACATTTAAAAAGGCCTGTAGACACCCTCTATAGTTAACATGGATAAGAAAAAGAAAAAAAAATATACTTAAACTCTTTTTCAGATTGTGAAACGATTGGAGAAAGTTGACTTCAAACTAAGTGTGAGACATGTTATGTAAGATTCTAACTTGATAATAAGCACCACAGATGACCTGAAAAAGCAAACAAGCAAAAGAAATGTGAGGCTAAATAGTTAATGTTCTATGCTGAAAGCAATGAGAAGAGATTAATGAAAAGCATAGAAGCACTGCAGAATGCTAAAAATGAACATCATGATTTGGCATGGAAAGAGTCCTTCAGTGAGCACATGCCAGTTAGTGGCATACATATCATGAAACAAACAATGAACTGAAAACTAAAGGAGGCTGAAAATACTCAACAGGCTGATTGTAAAATTTTAAGAATTAGTGCAGTATTAAATTTTATTTTTATTAATGATTCATGTATTTGACAGGTAAAATAATCATACAGAGAGAGAAAGAAAAATTGGTGTGAAGACAGTGAAGAAGGGAGGGAAGGAGAGAAGGGGAGAGAGAGAATATTTCTGCTGCTTTACTACTAAATGAACACAGTGGCTTGAAGCTGGTCCAGGCAAAGACAGGATTCTGGAATGCCAGTTGCTTATCTTGGTGGCAGGGTCCCAAGTACTTGGGCCATCACCTGTTTTTTTTTTTTTTTTTTTCCCCCAACAACGTTAACAGGCTTGGTTCAGAAGCAGAACAGCTATGGCTCAAACCAGTGTTTCAGTATGGGCCGCAATGATCACAAATGATGACTTAATACACTGTGCTTCGGCACCATCTTCAAATTATTTTAATGTGTTAATTTGCTAAATGTTGTGTTGAAAAAGCATCCACTGATCACAAGACAAGAAAATCATTAAAGATTTTGTGAAGCTTTCACTGATGAAAATTTGATGTCAGAACAAGTTTATAATGAGAAAATTTCAATTTTTAATGTCTTTTTCCTAGAAGGAAAGTGACTATAACTTATGAAACTACCCCTGCAAGGGCTAAGGAGGCCAAAGACAGAGTAATTGTGCTGGGATGTGATAATGTGTTAGACACGTGCACTTGTGAAGTCATTCAATGTTTGATAGTAGTGCAATTCTTGTCCATCCATGGTTGGCTTGCGAAATGCCATGGGTTTTCAGAGACTTCTTTCCTGATTGACTTACTAATCATTCTGAACCAGTGGCTCATGATCACTGCAAGGCAGGTGATAAGAAAAATGATTGTGTTGTTCTTTTTAATTCCTAGACAATCAGCATGTGCATCATTTAGCTGTCAATAAATAGATTTTTAAGATTGTATTTATGTTCCCCAGATGTGCCACTGTTAATTTAGCCATTTAAACTAGACTATTCTCAAATCAATGATGAGTAAATATAAAAAAACATCATTTCAAAGCCTGCTAGCAGAAATGAGAAGTGATGTGGATGTATAGGCTTTTCAAATTAAGTTTTCTTCGATATGTGGCATTTAAATACAGAATACAACAAATACATAGGGATGAAACTGACATTTGTGATACCATAGCTGTTTTTAGTACTTGTTTATACTCCTGTGGGACTCTGCTATTCTTCCTTTGTATTGTATGGTTATTGGTGAATTAAGCCTGAACATATAGAGTGGATTAATTCTGTGTGTTTACAAAAACTGCTAGACCTGAAAGGAAGGGGATAAGCAGGGGAGGGAATAAGGTTGTCTTCTTGGCATTGCAACTATGAAATCTGTTCTCTATGTTTATTGAAAAGAAAGACAAAGAATTTATGAAGAATAGTGCCATATGTTCTGTTGCCAATACTTATAATACAACCCGTGGCTTGTGATTTTATCCAATGATTATGATGATAAGATAGTGATTTTACAGGGTGCTATGTGTCATGTATGTAAAGTAAAAAATAGATCTATCACCTCCTTATTTATGCAAAAATACAGAAATCAATATAGAATTTTTAACATTAATGATGAGCCTCCAATTGTTCATTGGCCTTTGATAAAATGGCCACATTGTTTCTGAATTAAGGCAAAATCGGAAATAATGATGGTGATGATATTGCTAACACTAAAGGAATATATGCATAGATGAGGTAGAAGAAATCTGTAATATGCTTATTGAACTGGAGTAGCATGATTAAAGAAGAGATCATGCCAGTTTATAAAATACAAGAGAGATTTCTCTCACAAAATGCATTATTAATGAGGCAGATGACTCTAAAGAATCTAAAATGCCATCTATCAGAATTCCTCCTCATTCTAAAGTACCCTTTCCTAGTGCTTCAATTGATTCCTTTTTTTTTGTCACATACAAATGTAAAATGTACTGCGTAGTAGCCTATGAATCAAAACATAGGTGGAAAGTGGAGGCAGAAACTCCATCATCATCATCCTTTGTTGCTGTAATTTTATAGCTAATCCTGGTGTCCTGATGTGGTTTATATATCAGTTATTATGAACATAAAACTCGTTGACTGTATTAGTGTTGTCATGTTTACTTAATATGTGAATAAGCATTAAGAAAACAATTTCTGACAGCAAATAAATTCAGGTTTAGGAATAAAGTGAAACCAAGTAACCAGAGATTGTTAACATGGGTGACATCTTTAGTTTCTGAGTTTTTAAACTAAATGAATTTTTTGTCATGCAAAAAAGTGCTAAAAATACATAAAATTACATTCAGATTATGTGAAAAGGGTATTTATGGAACATAAATGAATTTGATGCTTAGGCTTAGGCCCCACCTGCAAAATATTTATGATTGGTATGCAAATATCTTTCAAGCCCCCAAAATTCTGAAATGATTCTGACCCTAGGGGATAAAGGCTAATAAATTTGTGCATACTTTTGACTACTTAAAAAATAATATAAATATACTATAAATCAGTGAATATTTAATTAAATATTCAAATTGGCTTAAATATTACTTTTCGTAAGTAAATAAAATTGATAACAAAAGCAAATAAGATTTTATAGTCAGTTGTATTTTGAGCAAAGGAAACACATTCACTAGTGCTACATTAACAAGAAATATTCTTTAAATGAATAATCATTATTAATCAATAAGAAAATGTCAGTTGGAATGATACTAATTGCAATTCTCTAGAACTCCCCATTTGTAATCCAACTGTACAATAGAAAAACAACTTATTTACAATTCACATACAATGCTATGGTGTCACAAGATCAGACTTTGAAGAAGACATATTTATAGTTTATTGGCTGATTTCTGTTTATATCAAAGATCTGTGGTGGTTTCTTACGTCAAGTACTAGCACTAACAATGCTGGATGCCTGAGAACTATTTTGGGGATTCAGTCTTCTTTGGCCAATCAACCATTAGTTTTGGAAACAGAGAAATAATTGTTTTTTTTTTTAACCTTATTAAAGCAATTCTGATTTAAGGGATTAGCACGATGTTTCAGTGACTAAATCCTTACCTTGCACATGCCAAGATCCCAAATGGGTGTTCCTTTGTCTCCCTGCTGCTCTACTTTCCTTCCATCTCCCTGCTTGTTGCTTAGTAAAGCTGTAGAGGATGGCCCAAAGACTTGGGACCCTGCACTCACCTGGGAGACTCAGAGAGAGCTCCTGGCTTCATGTCAGGTTAAGTTCAAGCCTTTGTGGCATGAACCACTGGGTGGAAGAACTTTCTCCCTATCTCTTTCCTTCCTATATCTGTCTTTCCAATAAAAACAGAACTGAGTTCAATAAGGACACAGAAATTAAAATTTTCAACATTTTTCAGTAATGCTTCTTAAGTGAATATATGCATCCACATAATACTATTTTTAAAGCATGCTGATTATATTAATATCATTTAATGAAAATCATATATTTAGAAGAATAATAGTAATTATATAAATTTAGGTTGTGAAACAAGACGTGTGTATGTTGTGGAATGTTTAGGTCACACTTACCGACATTTTATCATAGACCTTTTGTTGTGATGAGTTTATATAAAACACATTTTTGCAGTTTTGGAATTTATAATATGGTACTATTGATTGTAGTCATATGATAAAACAGATCACTAAATCTTTGGTTCCTTTGATGAAAATTTCCCTCTCTCCAGATTCTGATAACCACCATTTTACTCTATACTTACATGATTTTAACACTTTTAGAATACATGCAGAAGTGAGATCTTTTCTTGTGAATGTCTTTTTTTTCTGTTAATATTGTGCCTTCCTGTGTTTTTACTACATTTTTCATATACGTTTCATAAACATTTTGTATCAAAACTGTATTTTCTTTATCCATTCATCTATTGTTAGACACTATATGTTTGGTCATATCGCCTAACAACGAGTCAAAAATTATTTCATTGCCTTTAGCGCCTTTGAATATATTTACAGTGTTGGCATTCTTGGATTATACACGGATTCTATGTTTAAGTTTGAAGAATGTGCATACTGTTTCCCAAAGAAGCTTCACTAATTTACATTGCACAGAGAGCTATAGATTCTCTTTTCTTCACAACCTTATCAACATTTTAAGTGTCAAATCAACAGATCTTTCATTGTTATTAAAATATCACAAGAAACAATCCGGGGTTCTTATTTTAACAATTGGACAACTTTTAGATCTTATTCATAGCCTGCTGAAGTGTTGCTTTTTAAGATATAAATACCATCCAAAAAGTTCCTGATATCCTTATTTTTAACTGTTGTTGCCTGCTGAATTAAAGCAGCCTAGTTTGTAACAACTTCAGTGTCGTTTCTTTCAAGGGATAATTAATATTTCTGGACTTGGGATACTAAGCATGCAACACCTGCATCATCCAAACATTTCACAGGAGGCCATTCTCCTGAATGACCACGTTGATGAGGAACTGTGCAAACTCCAGTCTCATCTTCTAACAATATTCTGAGTACGACTACAGATGGTGTGAACAGTAGTCAGTTCCTTTTGATTTCCCCATAGTTTGTCAACTTGGAGCCTCTTTTTCTTTCCCAGGAAGCTGAGTTCTGCACTGATGTGATTGAGGTCCATTCACGGGGTTCCTTTGGGCTTGTTAGTCACAACCATACTGACTGCTGTCAACATTTTCTGGAGTATTGAGTCTGATTGCTAAGAATGGTCTTCATTTTCATAATAGATGTGGTAAAGAGAGTTCCTACTTTTTTCCATTCGATCCTTATAATTTTATTTTTAGTTTATTAATTTCATGTTTTGATCATTCAAAAATCCTTGCAATATCTGTTGAAAATTTTTTATTTTTGCATTGTAGATACCTTAGGTTGTTTTTTGTTGAAAAAATGGCCATTATGTGATAGATAAAAGGGACTCTATAATTGGCATTAATGATGTCTCAGAGGATTTAGGAATAGAAAGCATTGTATACTGTTATCATTAATTTCAATGTTTAAATAAGCTTATACTTGGGGCTTGTGAACCTCACCACTGATTTCTCTTCTCTTTGCTTAATCTTAAAAAGATAGTATGACTGCATAGGATCTAAATTCCCTAATGGATAATGCAAGCAGAAGTTGGACAATTTTTTCTTGCTGTAGTTGGTTAGTCTTAGATAAAATGTCATTAGTTATGCTCTCATTAAAATAGTTTCTTCATGAGAATAGGCCTTATTGTAAAGAACAACTGCTCTGAAATTTTTCAGAATGGTAATTTTCCGTTCCCGTAATTGGAAGTCTAAGTTGAATTCATTCTCAGAGGTTCATTAGATATCTAAATGAGGTAAAACTCAGTGACTTTTGATGTCCTCCTAAAGTTTATTGTTCTCAGATGTTTTCCCTTACCCCACAACATATTGACAAGTACAATATAGATGTTTCTGGGTGATGCTACCTCCTTTGAGGAATGCTACAATTTTCCACCCATTTTGTTGTCTCTAACTTTCGGGGCAGTTGTTTGCCCTATAACCTTATTTATGAAACTGATCAAAGAATATTTTATATTCTTTAGGTTTATTTTAGTGTTTTAATTGTAAGCTTGATAAGTCATTTAGACATTTTTCAAGTTTTCAAATTAGTTGTTTTAAAATTGAACTAACTTGTAAAAACCCTAATGCTATTTGTATTATTATAATGTCTTTCTTGTGCATGAGGGTGTGTGTTTGTCTTTTTTCCTGATGAGTATCACCTGGGTTTACTATATTTTACTAAATTGTGAAGTATTATAAAAGGTGGTAGTTGTCGAAGAAGAATGTGTGTGTGGGGGGGTGGTTTAAGCAAACTTTCAGAAGACAGGATAAGAAATGATTATACATTTGTAGTGTGTGTGTGTGTGTGTGTGTGTGTGTGTGTGTGTGTGTGTGTGTGTGTGTGTGCTCGCGCGCTGAGGGGTTTGTATCATTTTGAGGCTATTTAACCAATTTTTCCATGGTGAATCAAATAGGAGGTCAGTGAATTTTCAGGGTCATTGAGGCAGCTGTCTTGTAGATTGGGAATGTGTCCGTGATGACAGCAGGGATATTCTTTGGCGATTTAACTGTAATCATCATGAAAGATATTGACCATTGAACTCATAATGTTAGCAGCACACATGATCAGATATGGTTAGATATTAAATATTATCTGAAGTTAAGCATTACAGACATTGGATACATGTGGGAGAAAGTGCAGTTGAGGAATAATTTAAATTTGTTTTTCTGGGCAAATGGATTACAAGAGTTATGAAGAGACTGTCCGCATGAATGAAAAGCAGATTTGATGTAAATTTTAGCAAACAGATATAACATTCATCCACTTATTCTCCTGCTCTCTTTCAATATTCCATGTTCTATTTGGGGCAATGAGAATAACATTCAACCGGGACTAGTTTTGCTGTGTAAGTCACTGTTATAAGCATAGGATTGACTATAAGCATGCATTTTTAAGACTCAATAAATGAAGAATTTCTTTCCATATGTGATTTAACAATTATGTAACATATCTTACATAGTTTGGATATAACTAAGTAAAATGTTTTCCTATCTACATGGGATCACTTCTTAGCTGTTTTAACATTACATTTTTGCCAGGAAAGCATAGCTATAATGCAATTGGGACCTTTCATTTCAATTTCTACATCCCTTGCAGACATAGAAGCACCGTTATAAGGCATGTACATAATATCATTCTATTATATTTTGAGAGGCCATATTTCATAAACATGTATTTCTAATTTTATCTCCACTTTGTTATTGGCTATCTTCCCAAGATCATTTTCTTTCTTTTTCTAACCACTTCCAAAAGCTGCACATTTATTTTCTCGAATAAGAAAATGTTACATAATTATGTAATTATGATCCTAAACAAAACATTCATTCCTATAAGTAACATGGAATTATTTCATATGGTTACCTGAAATATTGCAAAGTATAATTCAAAATTTTAATTGATAATTTCAAACAGACATAGTCTAAATATCCAACAATTTTAAGTAGAAAAGAGTAAAAGCTATTTTTTCTGGATCAGCTTAGCCTTAAATTAACCATGCCAACTTCTATTAATAAATGTTCTGAAAATTTAACTTCCAAAGCTCTTTTTGTTGTTTTTATTTCCTTTTCAGAAAATATCCATTAAAAACAGATGGACTTTTGAAACACAAAGCCAATGGGAAGTGATAGATGTCTCAGGAGAACAACAATTTCACATTATTAAGAATGTCCGGTAGACTTTGTCCTTGGATATTCTATATATACTTAAGCAACTTTATGGATTTTCAATAAAGCTTTTGATAAAAACCTAAGTTTAATGGAAGTATTTTAATCTCTCACATGCAGGCAAAGCTTAGATTATTTGAAAGAAATTATGAACAGGTGCTTTATAACAATTTTATTACATGTTCAATCAGTGCATTATTAAAACAATATAGTTTGTATTGCCACCTAGTGGATTACTGAATGAAAAATCCCCCTTGAGTATTCCTGACACATAATATAAAACATATGCATAATAATTATTAATCCAACATTCTTATATATAAATGCAGCTTTTCCCTCCTCTTTCTCTCACATTAGTATTTATCTTGATATAAAATGCATTAAAAATCTAAAGTCATTAAATTGAAATATTATCAAAACAGGAAGCCAGATATCTGTATTTGAAAGAAAAGAAAATTTTTCAGAAATAATCTTTTAGGATTGAAATTTTGAAGTTGCCAGAAGCATAATGTGTAATACTAAGAACAAACCTGTTCAAACATGTTTGGAAGAAGAAGTAAACCTATAAATAAATTGTGTTTTGACTATAACTAGTCATAAGATCAATGAAATAACAAAATAGGTAGAGGTAAAATGAGAAATAAATAATGAATATGTGCCAAAGTTAGAAGTCAGTGCAAATACCAAAAAGAGCAGATATAAATAGCTTTTAATACTATGAATATCTTAATGAAGACAGATGGGAGAACCTAAAAAATAATTCATTAATATGAAAAATATAAATTTCTTACGTGATCATAAATTATTAACTCAAAACTAAAGTGAACAAAAAAGCATGTAGAAAGTATAAAAAGTTGAACAAAATAGTAGATATTCATAGTAAAAGAGACCTGATTCTTTATATCTGTGTATAATCTTTACTAAAAGTTAGTCCTAATCAAGTAAAATCCATTTTCCATTTGCTAAATAATGATTTGTGAATTTAAAGTAAGATAGCATCAATGACAAACTATATTATCAGTATAATTAATTATGAATGTAACATCTTCATGTTATATACAGGTAATTGAAGGACATTTAAATTTAGGTAATTGCATCTGACGAAAAAGTCAACCTTATTCTAAACTAGCAAGAATTCAAATATAATTAATTGCAAGAATTAAAATTTCTGTTTAAGTTCAATATTTAGTTTTTTTGAGCTTTGAGCAACAGCCTGCTAGAATCCTTGCTGTAGGAATCTGGCTGTTGTTTTCTTTTTTTTTTTTTTTTATTGTTGCTTACATTGTATTATGTAGTACAGTTTTATAGGCGCTGGGGATTCCCCCCACCCCTACCATACCCCTCCCCCCCTGGCTGTTGTTTTCAATATCTAGGCTCTTGCCAGGGAGTATAACAGAGAGAAAGAAGTGAGACAACAATTATTTCCTCGGAATGATACACATCCCTTCCACAAGCGTTTTTAGGTAATCAATTTCACATCGACTCAATTCAAGTAGAAGAAAAGCACAGCATAACCAAGACTGAAAGGAGAGACAACTGAATTCTTGTGTCCCAGAGTTTGTCACCGTATACTGATTTTGAACGACCTGGAAATTTATAGCAGTTTGTTGATAGCTACCATTACGATCAAACAAGCGAAACTATGACGTCTTCCTCAGTTTCTTTTTCCCTGTCAACATTTCACCAACCCTTATATTTTTATCACATTGCCAGCCAATCTGTATCTTTCTGAAACTGGAAAATAAATGAGCATGTATTCGAATATAAAAGTTTAAGAAATCTGTTATCTAAATATCACTCAATTGCTCTATATCTAGATAGGTGAAGTTTAATTTTTTCCCTTTATTTTACTTTTATGGTATAATTCCATAGGCTCTGCAGTTTGCCCTAATGTTCCCTTTCCCAACATATTTCCCCCCATTATTGCAATAGTATAGTCCATCATAAGCAGTGATAAATCCATCATTCTATTGTTTAAGTGTATCCTGACATTGCTGGTACAGACAATAGCAGACAGCCCAGCATCCTATTGTCAAGATATATTCAACAGTTTCATTGGAAGTCCATCTCTGGTTTGGAAGTAGAGATGCTTACTGCATTGTATCTTCACATGTGCATATGGTAGTCTCTACTGCACAGTTATTACACATTCCCTTTAATGCAAAGCCATAAAGCAAAACCAAGAACAGGAAAGATTTTTCTTAAATGGAATAAAAAACTATAAATAAGTATTAAATAAATCCCCATGGAGGGAGAGAGAAGCAAAAGATTGTATAAACCTAAGAAAATGAGAAAAAGGGAATTGAGAACCATATATTAGACAGGAACAAGGCTGCTCACAAAATGGGAAGAAGAGTTTGAATCCATCCCAATACAAATAAAGCTTCAGGGGAATTGTCTTAAGAAGATGAGAATGATGTGTTCCTGTTTCTTTGTCTTATTCAGGGCAAAAATTCACAGCCAGGAAAAACATTGTTAAACATTAAATGTCATCACTAAATATAGCATGAACTGAATGGAATACAGAAAATAGAAACAAGTGTCAGTATTAATGCTTAGTGTGTTTAATTTGATCTTGCCAGCCTATGTTGTTCTCAATTTATAATATCATGTCTACATTTTTTGTTTTTCTTTTTGTTTTTGTAATTCAAAGTAGTTTTCTGGGGAAAAAAAACTTATGAAGTTAACTGTAATTTTGACCAATGCTGAATAGTAAATCATTGAGAAAAATTATGTCCTCTCCATGAAGGACATTATCCAGTAGAATAAACAGTTTACTGAATGAACATTTTAAAACTTCAGTAATTTTGTTAGGGCTATTTTATGTCCTATACAAATGATTTTGACTTTATGAAACAATCAGTGTTCATAGTCATTGAAGTGCACCCTTCATTTCAAAATAAATAATAAGTTAATGCTTTATGTTTTTGTGTTATGTATTTTAAGGATTATAAGCATAAATTAGGATACATAAATAAGTTTAGTAAGAAAACATGGTAACTGTGGATTGTCAAGTTTATGTTAATAATTATAATACAATCCATTTAAATATGATATTCCTAAACAATAGATAATAACAGTAGTCTCAATTGACATGAACTTTGTTCCAAGATTACCATTTGGAATTGTATTTTTTAGCTTGTTCTCAAAGCATCAGGATGCATACATGTATAAATATTCTTTGACTTTCATTATTTCAAAATAAACTTAGGAAATACTTTTGAATATATTATTTATCTACAGAAAGTACAGTAATGTATAAGTATTGTAATTTTTCCATTATTTATTGGCAAGGACATATTCATTATCAAATAAACCATAGTTCTGTTGCTATAGATGGCAGTAATCCTGAAAATTATTGAAAAGTAATTGCAGCATTTCATGTAGGTTCAAGATAATCATGTTTTAAAATACTACCAAGTATCATCCACAGTAAAGAATTTTCTGTTTCTAAATTTTCTGTTTTTCTTCCTGTTACTGATTTTTTTTATCCAGATGTGAAGATACAGTATAGCATGTATCTCTTCCTCCAAATCAAAGATGCATTCCTAATGAAATTGTTAGATCTATCTTGAGAATAGATGCTGCACTCTGTGCTATTGTCCCTACCTACAATGTCAGAATTAAACAGCAAAATGATGGACTTATGATCAATAAGGACTGCACTGTTGTAATAATTAGTGGAGGGAAGGGATTTGGAATGGGGATAAGGGAAATACCAGAGCCTATGGAAATGTATCATATAATAAATAAAATTATTTAATTGGATTCAAAGTTTATAAAGAACAGCAATTTCTTTCATAGTAAGTTACACGTAATTCAAAGTTCTTTATTTGAATTTCTACAAAAAAGAAAACAAGAGGCAAAGACAAAAATAGAATTCTTACAGATTCAAATACGCTTTTTAAGTTTTAGGACAATATCATTTACTGACCTGTTTAAACATATAGCTAAATCTTTCTTTGAGAGTACGAGTGAGCTAAAACATTTTCTTCATAAAGCAAATTATGGAAATATTTTCCATATCAGTGCTTTCATTTTTAAGTTCAAGTTATGCAACAGACCCTCAATTATTATGGCTTAAACTCTGTTGTGACTAATAGTAATTTGAATGTTTGTTGAAAATCCTATAGTACAGTACCTTAGAAAGATTATGTATAGCCATTCGTTCAGTGCTGTGTTTGGAAAGTGTCTAATATGGGTGAGGTGTCAGTGCCCATGCTTTTCCCCAATGTTGCTTTGTGAGGACAAGATGCCTCCTGAGAGGGCCTACTTCCTAGTCATTCAATTTTTACACTGAATCCCTATGTAACCTGCTGCTTGTGCGGTGCCTTTTCATGTTTTCAAAGAAGGAATTCACTAGAGTATCACTTCAAGGCTCTTTTCTATACCAATTATCTGTTTTTCTTGCTGTGTAGAGTACCCTTTCTAATTAGCTATTGAACGAACACTAGCCAAATATGCTCAGCATACCTCCTCCATCTTGTAGAGTCAGGCTGCTTTATATGCTCTGCTTTGTATTTAATCTAGCTCTGTCTTTGCATGGGTCACTAAATAATTATTTGATGCAGTGGTAGCAAGCCATGTTATTCCAACCTAGCTTTTGTTATAAATAAACATGACATGTTTGTCTCCATCTGTCTGACTTATATATGTATATTTTCTCCTATTACATTCTTTGTACATATTTTTGAAGGCTTGTTTCTCATTCAGTTTAACTAGTTCCATTATAGACTAGGAATATGATTGCATTGCACTATTTTAATTACTTAAAAAATTTAAGCACAGTATATGGGCAATAAATATATGTTAAATAAATGGATGAAAAGTGTGGCAAGAATTTCTTATGACAAATTGATCTTTGATATATATTATGGGCCTTGGAATGAAAGTCCAGTAAGCTTACTCAATGAGTCTGCTGATGTTTGTTGGAATATAAAATACAAGTGAGATATATTGATTGTGACAGGGAGCCAGTCTCCATTGTTAGGTTGCTGAACTTTGTAAAATCGAGAAGGCTTTCTGAGAAAAACATCTTCTGAAACACATATGGCAAAGTTTTCTGTTGTTTTCCCTGGACAGTTCATCTCTAGCACTGTGATTCTTTTTACCTAGATCCATTGAGAGAAACTGACTTTTTATTGAAGGTGAAAGAAGCCCCATTGGCACAGTGACAGCCAAAAACCTTTGCAAATGAATGGATTTCTCATTCTTCTGCTAGAGTATGATCTTTGATTGAATAGAGCTATTTAGCTCCCATGGTCCAATTACATATATTATACCAACTTTATTTATATTTAAATACACACACACACACATGCATTTATTAATTTCATTTATGTAGTAGAAATTTAGGATCAATATGGGTAAACAATATGTACCTGGAAGTAAATAATTAAAATGGAAATTCTTTTTTATATTTTTTTTTCTTATTTTTCATGATACAGTTTGTTAGGATCAGGAATGAAGCTTTCCTGCTGCCTCCATCCCCTCCCTCATATTATAATAATAATTAAGTCCCTCCTGAGATTGTAGGTAAAGAGAATGGTATAAAGTATGTCATTCTAGTGTCAAGGCATATTTAACAGTTTCATTGGGAGTCATTCTTCTATTCAGAAGTAGAGGTGTGTACTACAATGTATCTCCACTTCATGGTATACTTGCCTTTAGTGTACAGATCCTCCAGATAAATATATGTATATACATGCTTACCTGTAGAGGTATTGATCTTGTATTTTTGCATGAAGCTTGCATTATGTCGGAGAGGACATACAATATTTGTCCTTTTGGGACGGATTTATTTCAAATAGAATAGTCTCTAGTTGGAACCATTTTGTTGCAACTGGTAGAATTTCATTCTTTTAAATGACTTAGTAGTATTCCATAGAATATGTGCCACAGTTTATTTATCCATTCCTCTTTTGATGGACATGTGGACTGTTTCCATATCTTCATTATTGTGGAATGATCTGTCATAAATATAGGATTGTGGTTCACTTTTTTTTCACATGCAGATTTTGCTTCCTTTGGAAACATTCCCATTGGAATAGCTGCATCATTTGGCTTGTTCTTCTCAGTTCTCTTAGCATTCTCCATACTGACTTCCATAGTGGTTTTACTAGCTTACACTCCCACCCACAGTGAAGGAGGATACCTTTCTCCCCACATCCACACCAGCAGGTGTTATTAGACTTCTGAATGTAGGTCAGTCTCACTTGAGTTAGGTAGCACCTCAATGTGGTTTTTATTCATATTTCCCTGAGAGCTAAAGAGCCTGAGCAATTGTTTTCATGTGGCTATTAGCCATTTGAATTTATTCTTTTGAAAAATATGTTTATTTTCTTACCTCATTTCTTCACAGGGTTGTTCATTTTTCCGTCTTCGAGTTTTTGAAACTCTTTGTAAATGCTGGATATGAGTCCTCCAACATTTATGTAGTATGCAACGATTATCTCTCATTCTGTTGGTTTCATTTTCACTTTGTTAGCTATTTCCATTGCTGCACAGAAGCATCTTAGTTTTATATAACCACATTTGTTTATTTTGTCTTTGACTGCCTGTGCTTTGGGTAAAGCTCCTAATAAGTCTTTTTCAGTGCCTGTATCTTGGAGAGTACTGTTTACTTGCTGAAATATGAGCTTAAAAAATGTGACATAAGCCTTAACTTTAAAATTATTAAATAAGAAATACAACTCTTGTAGGATAGCTTATGTTTCACAAATCAGACAAAAAAAGGCTCTCATTTTCTTTTAAGAGGAAAACAGGAGTAATAACAGTGATATGGTACCTCCTCTGGCATATGGTAAAACATTATAAAATGTATCACCTGTGCATTTTTTCATGATCTGAACTGAACTTGATCTAATACTGTATTACCATCTTCCTTTTCAAAACTGATGAGTTAGTGATTTATAATATGGTGGAACTTTTGACCTCAGCAGGATTTTGCAAATGCTGTTGCATACTGATTGAAAATGAAGTTCTGAAGGAATATTTCTCTTTCCTCACCTCTTTAAGCATATTTCACCTGTGTTCTTAGGAGATAACAATTCATCACATAACTCAGCTATCAAGATGTTTAAATGAGTAGAAATAGTCAACTACGATTTTGGTGTAAGACTGTGTTATCCATGGAATCTTTGAAGTCCATAAGAGGAGGCTATTAAAATAGATTCCAAACATGTTCATTTCCAATGGGTCAGAAAGTTATATAATAATATAAAGTAGCACACTAGCACTTTAAAATGATTTATAGTTTGTTAAATTTATCAATACTATTAACTCTATTTCAACCAGAGAAACAAATTTATCCTTTTAAATATCACATTTATCTGTGAACGGATGTCATTTGTAAAGTATCCTTAGTCATCGTATTATAACCTAATTATAAACTTTCAAAGAGTCAATTTTTTCTCAGATTTTAGACTTTTAATGTTTCTTGGAAAGTTGCTGTTGATGTTAGAAAAACTCAAAAAGTAGATTTTATGTAAAAACAGTATCTATAATCAATAATATGTATGCAATAACTAAAAGAGATAGGATAGCAAATTATAACTTAAGTCATTATATTACTCTAATAGTTCAGAAAGATTTCCTCTGAAATAAGATACATTAAGACAGTCTTTTAGTAATAGGCAATCCTTATCTGTTATAGACTGGACAATCCAGCAGATGAATATTGGTCAGTTTGGTACAATCAGAAAACAATAATGACAACTTAAATTCAGGTTTATTTAAGCAGTGCTTATCTGTTCAAGGTTTTTGACAATTTAAAGGGTAATAATTTAATCATTTCAATGCTTGATAATGTATATCTCAATTTAAATATGTTTGATAGAAAATGTATAATCATGTTGAACTGCTTATTTTTGAAAAATTCTTGGCTTTAAGAAACTGATTCTAGACAAAAAAATAAAGTGAAGTTTTTACTTTCTGTTGTTTTATGATGTGATCATTGTTCACATAATGTGAATGAAATACATTTGAATATTCCAGAATTTAAAATAGCATTACTTTAAAAAACAAAATTATTTTTATTGGCTTTGAAATCTCATATGTTATATAAGTGGCACACTGTTTTAAATAAATTGAAATAATTTTGATTTTTCATTGGTTTATGACATATATGCAAAATCTAACAAAAACCACCAATTGCTTGTTTTAAATCTTTTCAACTCTAGTATCCTTATCTTCTTTCTTTCTTTCTTTTTAAAAGATTTATTTTATTTTTATCGCAAAGTCACATACACATAGAGGAGAAGAGACAGAGGAAGATCCGTCCGATGATTCACTCCCCAAGTGACCCAATGGCTGGTGCTTGATTGATCTGGAGCCAGGAGCCAGGAGCTCTTCTGAGTCTCCCACACAGGTGCAGAGTCCCAAGGCTTTGGGCTGTCTTCGACTGCTTTCCCAGGCCCCAAGCAGGGAGCTGGATGGGAAGTGGAGCTGCCGGGATTAGAACAGGTACCCATATGGGATCCTGGTGTGTGCAAGGTGAGGACTTTAGCTGCTGGGCCATTGTGCTGGGCCCTATCCTTATCTACTTTTAGAGCAATATATTTTCTGTCAAGAACTTTAAAGTTTAACACTCCTCCACATAATATTTCCAAAGAAAAACCTATGCACCATCTAATTTGCTTTCCTAATCATATGCCAAAGTAGAAAATTCAGAGCAAAAAATCAATAGTGAAAAATACAGCAATCATTTGTTAATGCATTACTGTACTTTTGAGTGTATATACAAAGCTAACAGAGGCTGGAAACAAAAAAAGAAAAAGAATCTGGTGAAACAGTGCCCATTGGCTTTCAAGCTGTAGTCACACATGGTGCACATACTAGTTGGAGTCAAAATGAACAATGAAATGTAAATCTAGGTCTTAATAAATAGACAGAAAATCCTCTTGGCTACCAAAATCAACTCATCATAAAACACATTTTTTGAACATCTAGAATATGACCAGTGAATTTTACATTGAGAAAATGATATTCAAGTTTACCACTTTTGGTAGTAGATAGAATTAGAAAAAAATTATAAAATGATTAAAAATCTGATTACAAACTAGTTGCGAGAACCAAAAAAAAAAAAAAAAAGGTGAGTGATTTGCCAGAAAATGGAGCAGAACTGTGTGCAAAGGCTAGGTAAAGTATCCAAGTTAGTTGAAAAAAGAAATAATATGAGAGGAAATGTCAAAAAGCTCATAGAAAATGGAATGAAAAGATAATGTACATATGAAGACTCATATAGCGCCTTCAATTCAGCAAAATGCATTCTAATCATGAAAGTTGTCTTAGCTATGATTCTAGAGAGTAGTCAGTGTGCAAGAGTTTGTCCAATCAGAACATACATAAAATATATAGGACCAACAAGAACAAATAGACTGGTGAATTAAAATTTTCAGTTGTGCTTCCTTAGCTCTATATGGTATTCAGTTATTTATTTAACCAGGGTGCTTTGTTTTCTCCTCAGTAAAATAGGAATAATTGTACCTATTCATAAGGGTGTTGCAATAAGTAAGATCATGAATGAGAAAAGCTCAGCAGTATTCTTAATAAATTTGTCAAAATTAGTAGTAGTGTTCTCATATCTGCAAGACTTATTTTTCTGTGAAGATAAAATGGTAAGAGTTTCTCTCTGCAGCTCCGGTGGATTGGTTTCAAAATTTTTTTTTGTTTTTAAGATTTATTTTCTTGCCTATATATATATATATATTATTATTTTCTTGCCTATATATATATATATATATATCTTACAGAGAGAAAGTCAAACATAGAAAAATCTGGTTTATTGCTGGTTTACTCCCCAAGTGACCACAATGGCCAGAGCTGATCTTATCCAAAGCCAAGAACCTCCTTTAGATCTCACATGTGGGTGCAGGGTTCCAACACTTTGGACCATCCTTCTCCACTTTCCCATGCCACAGTCAGCGAGCTGGGTGGAAATGCAGTAGTAGAACCAACACCATATGGAATCCTGAAGCTTGAACCAAGAGGATTAGCCAAGATATAATTGTGCCAGGCCCAATTTCAGAATTTTTAAGATAAAGCCAAAGAAAGAGAATAAATGTCCATATTTCTAATCCTTTTGCAACCTTGTGATTTGAATGTAATTGTTAATGTGTCAGTGTTACAAACTTAATTGTGCTCTCCCTATAGTTTATGTTTAAGTCTTAATTGACATGAAGTACATCACATGATCTTATTTGAATAAAGTCTTTGTAGTGGCAATCTTGTGAACAGACAGTATTTAGGTCAATGCTAATTTAATAGAACTAGTGTCCTTAAAAATAATTTTTGAGACAAAGACATTCGAAGAGAAAACATTTTGTTAAAGGAAATGGGAGAATATGGAGAATTAACACTAAATCTAGCAAAGAGGCATGCCACATTCTCCCTTTACATTCTTTAGGAGTCAGCCTTGCTAGCACCTTGTTTATGGATGCCCAGCCTCCAGAACTGTGAAACTATAGAGTTTGCTCATTTAAGCTACCTGGTTGTGACACGTTGTATGGCAATACTTACAAACTAATAAATTGGTGCACAGTGCAGTGTGGAATGATTAATTCAGTTTAACAATGATACTTTGAATTAGCAATACATTTCAACTTCAAGGAAGTTCAAAACCTTGGAAGATGTTTCTTCATTTATGATTCAAAATACATAATAATTCACACGAAACCTCACTTTGTCCCACATGCTCGTTGATCATGATACAATGAGAACTTTTAGGGCACAAATGTTAATATCTAAAATAATTTTCCATTTAAATAAATATGCTTCACATTTTTGCATGTGCTATAGTCCTCAATTTTTCCAGATACCAACATTATTTTAAAAATCATCATTAATTATTTAAAGAAAACCAGTTTTAAGGGATCTTTTTTTTGGGGTAGGGAGGTGGACAGAATTTGCCAGTGAAGGTGAATTTGTTTATATAGAAAAAAATGTTAATTAAAAAAATGAGTTGCTACTTGGAGAAATTTCCATGAAGAAATACAAATAACATAAGGCTAATTCAAGATGAATCTCTTATATAAATCTGTTTGAGACCAGTGGGAGAATAATTCAGTTGATAAATGACAGTATAACCAAATGATTTTCATTAATGTAATATTGTCTCCCAATCATCTAGTTCAGAGTTATATGTTTCACTTTATTTCCCTGAAATATGTAGTAAAAAAAAAAAAGTGCAGAAGGTGTACTTCAAAGCTGGACTTTGACACTTGGCTATAGGTAGTCTTGTATTTTTTCCCAGTGAGAGACACTATGTTCAAACAAATAAGCAATCCAAGACGATATCTGGGACTATGTTGGAGTTGTCTTTACCAGACTGTTTAATCAGCTAACCTAGCTACCACATAAACAGTGTCTCAGAACAGTGGGAGAGGGTGAAAGGGAAGGACAAAACAGGTAAAAGAGTTTTTTATTTTTCTGAAATTTATGCATTAGAATTGCTGACAGCTGTTAAGTATTGCTAATTATATACACTTAATAGTTGTCAAAATCTACCTCTGGCAAAAATAATTTGTATTTTTAACTCTATTTGCATGGTTTTTGTTAGACATTTTTGGCTCATTATCATCAACTGAGAAACAAGGCTACAACAAGTTGCTTTTGAGTACTCAGTAGTTCGAAAACTTCCAAATGCAAATAGGTCAGACTATGCTTTCTTATCTTCCATTTCTAGGACAGCACAGCCATTGTTTACAAGTCCAATCACATTTTGTAAAATAAAAAACACATTTGCTCAAATTGACATCAGCCTTAATTGGAAGAACATTGAGGTATTACAATGGAAATGAACATTGTCTTCTTTTTAGGCTGAGAAGCAACCAAAATCTATAGAAATTAAGACAGGGTATTATGTCCTTATCTATTTTTCTCCTTAAACACAGAGAAATATATCAAGAATGAATTCTGCTTTCTGCTGCTATATTTTAGTTCATGCCAATTTAGGGAGGAACGTTTCCCAGTACAAAATTATCTGTTAAATTTATGGGAGTGGGCATTTGGCCTAATAGTCGTGGAAGCTTGTTTTCCTTCTTAGAGTACCTGGGTTGGATTCCTGGCTCCTGCTGCTGACACCAGCTTCCTGCCAATGCACTCCCTGAGAGGCAGTGATGATGGCTCAACTAATTTTTTCCTGCTACACATGTGGGATATTTGGATTGCGTTCCAATCTTTTGGCTCCTGCCCCAGCCAGCCCCTGCCATTATGGACACTGAGTGGGTTAACCAGGGTATAGAAGCATTTTCCCTGTGTCTCTCTGTGACAAAAATATAAGGAAAAAAATGGGATATACTCCTTTATTTAATGTTGACTATTCAACGCTGTAATTTACTTGAGCCTTGGTCAGTTCAATATTTTTAGGGAATGTGGATCATATTCAAGTTCGAAAATTAACCTTCAACCAAACATACGCTTAGAATAACCCCATTGACCATATGTCAGGCAAACTCTCATACAATTTTAAGCTGAATTTTCTTTCTTTTTTTTTTTTTATTGTTGTTAACATTGTATTATGTGATACAGTTTTATAGGCACTGGGGATTCCCCCCACCCCTCCCATAACCCTCCCCCCATGGTGGATTCCTCCACCTTGTTGCATAACCACAGTTCAAGTTCAGTTGAGATTCGTTCCTTGCAAACACATGCCTAGCATAAAGTCCAGCGTCTTATTGTCCAGATAAGCTGAATTTTCATGACGAAACTATTTTGTGTACTCTCTTCCATAAAATGTTGGAAATTAAGTTTTTTTTCCTGTCTGGGGCAAATATTTTGGGAGATTGTAACCTAGTTCCTTGAGCATTGAGTCTGGTAAGTATTGAATAACAGCCAACAATTTTTAATACAATTTTTTTGAAATTAGATTATAAATTTTATTTTGAATGCCACTCAAATAATAGGCCAATAGTGCTATTATTTGGATTTCTTCCTATCTTCTAAGCAATATTTTTTGGAATATTTCACCTGAATAGTTGCTTTAACATTTTGATGGGTATTTATTATTTAAAATGAATTGTGGTCATCTGCTATAACCTATTTCTTGAAAGTGAAAAGAATATTCATTAGACTCGTGTTTATGCAATTATTTGGCAGTTTTAGGCTTTTTCTCTTTGCCTGTAATTTAGCTTCCTTGCCAGTTTAGAGGAACAATTAGTAGTAGTATTTTAAAACTTCACATTTGTTCTCAGTTAAGGCATATGCATGTATAAAATACAGGTTTTGATAGAAACATTTGTTGTTTTAATGATAAATATTTTTGATAAATTTTAATATCATTTGTTTTAGCCAGATTTAGAGATTTTTAGCTCAGTTCGAGGAGCTGTAAATAGTCACTGAGGCCTTCATGTTTTACTGGCAAAATTTTATTATCTTCAGTCCTTTTGGAACTTTTGTTGGCTGACAACAGGGTCATTTAAACCTTGCACAGCTTTCAGATAATGAGTAATGTTTGTGAGTTGTGAATGCCATCAAATAAGCTGTTCCATGACAAGCCTAATAGAAATGGTATTTTGCTCATTTTTGAGTAATGAAAAGCAATGTTTACCACATGTATTTGATATATTTTTAACATATTACTCAGCAAAAATTCTACAGATAACCTAAACCCACACATATAAGCCTGTCACCCACTCTCTGGATTATAATTTTTTTTTAAATTTTAATTGCATTGTAAATTTATGGACCAATAATGAAGTTGTTTTCTACTACTCTTAAGAACGTTCACTTTAATAGTAAATTTCGTATATAATTTCTGAGCATTTTTTTAATTAATTCTGGTTACATAGAGCTTAGCTGAATGGTAAGAATGTCTACATGTTAGAGAATAAAATCCAATCTGCCAAACTGATATGGTTATAAAATTCTACACGAACCATGATAACAGTAAGTATATAGGAAACAGAACCTGTCCCAAATAAGACACTATAAATACATATACACATG
The DNA here is from genome assembly GCF_017591425.1 of Ochotona curzoniae. Classification (NCBI taxonomy): domain Eukaryota; kingdom Metazoa; phylum Chordata; class Mammalia; order Lagomorpha; family Ochotonidae; genus Ochotona; species Ochotona curzoniae. The sequence goes on along the minus strand of NW_024464920.1, from coordinate 18,032,703 downwards.
TTGTATGAAAACATTCCTTATTTACTGTCCTAAATGCCTCTTCCTCAATGTTTCTTTTTAGATGGTCATGTTAAAATAGTAAAGTTAAGAAAAAATTCATTTCTCTTTTTAACAAAATTTAATAACACCAAGAGACACCCATGACTCCAAATTATAAGGCAGGAAGGAAATTGTAGTGCCCAAATGCAAAGAAGATTAAACCAAAACATATAAAGCATGTCCCTCAGATTTGACAGTGTTGAACTTCACCTGAGTTCCGAATACATACACCTGAGCATGTGTTGTGCCCCTGAGAACAGGTTAACACATTGAGGCATCCTTCCCCACATAACTTCCTTGCACTCCAATACTATCCTATTTTTCATGTATCCTTCTAGACTCATATATAACCTCTTATTTGCTAGTGACAAGATTAATTGCAAATATCGCTTTTTTAGCCTGAACCTATCCAGACCAGACACAACTCTCTTGACTTCTCATCCTGGCTAGCTTAAAAGCACCAAAAATTAGCTAGTTAGACAAAACGATAAATATTTCCTGTGTAGCTGACTGACAGCGCATTCTTCATTGCAAAATAAATCACAATTATAAATCATACAAACGTTAACTTGTTTACTTCTTTTTATAGAAGTTTAAAGCAAGACTATCCTGCCAACACATCATTCTTTAGAATTGGGATTCTCTCTGTTGTAATAGCCTGTAAAGCATAAAAATGCACACTTGTTCTTTTTTATCTTTGGAAAGAGACATTCAAAGATGTGCACCGTATAAAAAGGAGACACTTTTGTCTGCATAACATTCAAGAGCATAGACATCTGGATTGTAAATCCCATCCATATTATTTAAAGGCTTTTTTTGAACTTCAGAAAATGTATCTGAACTTTTGCCTCAATTTAAAATGAGTGTGTTAACTATTCATAGTGTAAATTTAAAAACTAAATGGGTTATTATCTTATTTATATAGATTACTCAGAACTGTACAAGGCGCATAGTAACCCTTATTGAAATGCCGTTAACTGCTCTTATTATTGCTTTTCAATGTTTGCTACTGCTACTATTACCATTATTAATTTTAGTTTTTTCTCTTATGTAAATCATAGTAAATGAGGAAAGAATTACCTAGTCATTAAAAAGAAATAGAATTGAGTTAATTAAACATGAAAATATCCCTACATGGAGTTTAAATGAATATGAGCGACAGAACTGGGAATCACTCCGAAAAATAATTTGTGTTAAATGGAGCAAATACTCTTGTTGGAATGGAATAAAATGTATTAAATTGAGAATATGGATATTCAATTATAAAGACTAGATGTTAATTTTATTTAAATTCATTTTATACAAAAAAATCCTTGTTTCTTTCAAAGAAAACACTGGGTCTAGCTCTGTACATACCTCAGTAAAGCAGATCCAATAAGATTTTATGTCACAAAATCATGAATTATGATCACAAAATGACAAATATGTCATTTATTAATTTATCTATTTATTGAGAACCTATTAATATAGGATGAGCTTGTTATACATTGGAAAAGTGACATGGTCTTGTGGAATTTTCATCAGTATTTAGATAGATATAATTAACAGCTCACATGCAGGTATTAGACAAGAGAGCAAACTATGTTTAGACAGTATTAGAACTTGAAAAGTGGAAGAGTGATGGCAATGAAGTAAATTGCTAATGTAGATAAGTACTGGGGAGAAATATTAGGTATCACATTAAATAGAATAACTGGAAACCTTTGGAAAGATGGGCTTTTGACAAAGATTTACCAAATGAGAAGCAATTAGCCTAGTCAATAAGTAAGAGAAGACTTTACAAGGTAGATAAACTAGCTGGGGGAAAATCATCTAATTCAAAATGCACTTGCTATTATTGAGGAAAAATAAAGAAAGTACTGTGGTGAGAATATATTGAGACATGGACTGCTTAGAAAACAAGGATTTTTTAGGCAGAGTGGAGGCTCATGTAGATTCAGGTAGGGTGTCATTGAATTTTAAATCTTAAAATGTTGCAAACTTTTCAGATAGAAGCAACAAAATACAAACTGTTTTAACAATATTACACTTGCTAGTCATCTGAAAATAAATTATTGGTACAGTGATGGAAAAAGGAACAGTTTTCCATTTTTTATTTAAAAATAGATAAAATGAAAGTAACAAACAATAGGCTGATAATAGTTCATAGAGGAGCATCATTCTGTTTCCCAAAATATTTTAAACATTAAAATAGGAGGGTTTCAGATAAATAATGTGAATCATGAATCCCAACTCCACACTCACAGATTTTAGAAGTTAGCTTACCCCTTTGGAAGACCAGGGTATTTTAAATAAACATAAAGAGACCTAAGCATGAAAATCATCTATGAGAAGTACTGGCAGATTTTATATTTATATATTTTGAATTTTTAATTCTGTGGTACAGCTTTGTATAGACTGGGATTTCCCCCAAACTCCCACCCTTTCAACCCCCACTAGATTTTCCCCATTTTACTACAGTGGTACAGTCCTTTATAAGGAATCATAATTCCATCAGTCTCTAATTTAATTGTGCCCCGACATTGCTGGTACCGTGTCAGACAGTCCAGCAGCCTATTGTCTGCACATGTGCAACAGTTTCATTGGGATAGGCAGATGTTTTTACATGTGAACTTCCAAGTATCATCTAAATTTCATTTAAGTTATATTTTTTAAAGGGCATTTGAATCAGAAAACCAAGGGATGCATTAAAACATAAAAATGGAAAGTGAAAAATAGCAATATTTTAATGTTGAAAGCTGAAGGAGTTGATATAAAAATTAAAACAAAACAAGAACAAACAAAACAAACCCTGTTTGTGACTTAGATGACAATACCTTTGTCATCAACTGTCATAAAGAAGTTTGTAAGTGCAATCTTACATGAAACCACAGTAGGTATTTTTTAAAAATCAATAAGCTGATTGCAAAGTTAATGTAAGGACACAAAATTGCATATCTTAAATATATATTCATATATATAATGATACAAAAGAAACTAAACAACCAAATTTTAAAAATAAGAACAAAGTTATAATACTGTTACTGATGGTTAACAATGCATTCTAAAGACCGATTAATTGCAGTCACATGATATGTTGTAAAGATGGACAAATTGCAAAAATATGATGTGATGTAAAGACAAATATACCCATATAAAAGAATAGCAAGTTCAGCAATAGTCTCAAGATTAACTGTTTTTTTAAAGATTTCATGCGGAAATATAAAGGCATTTAGAAGTTGAAAGTATTTTGGTATTTTTGTTTTTCCTTAAAATTATTATTTTTTTTTGTGGTACTTCTCAGTGCATTTAAAGTATATGTGGGTGACACCAAATATTGTGGAAATGCAATTATATAAAAAAAGTATGAAGAATATCAAAATTATCACTTCTCAGTTTTTTGGCTAAGATCAAGTGAAGAACATTAAAAAGTTTCCTAGGAAGGGCCTAAAAATAAAATTAGGAAAGAAAATGTGTTTTAGACATTGTCCTTCATTAGTAAATGACTTTCGGCTAGAGTCTTGAATTTTTCCAAAGTATTACTCCTGAGGATAGATTAACTTTTGTTATTTTTGAAATTCCAATTGCTATTTGATACTTTTTCATCTTTTAAATAGCAGTTTTAGGGGATTTTTCCTTTTACGAAACAATATTTATTATAGAATACAATAAATGATGACAGCCTAAAAATGAGCTGATTATAAATATCAGAATATCAGAAACTAAACGTATCGGAAACATTCCATTTGCTGCAGGAACACTGTGTGCTCTGGTCATTGCACTATGTCTACATTCACAAATTTATCTTCCTGCCATAGCAAGAGCAAATTCCTTTTAGTTACAATAACAGCCTGCTTGATTCTGCCTTTCATCCAAAAAAGATTATTTTATGTATATATGATGGAAAATATTAAATAAGCTAACCTCTGCCCCACCTGAACATTTCATATTGCTTGTTAAAGCTATGCATACATCTAGGTGTTCCTGACAACTACCAGCTTTCAGATGTCTCAGTGAAAAGTCACAGGACTCTGGGAGTCTTGAGGTTGAGGCAAGTTCAATCAAAACATGCTGGAGCAATCCTGAGTGTAAATGTGAAAAACAGCAGAGCTTACACATTATAATAACGGCAGTCTTCACAAAGATATTCCCTTTTCTCTTTCTCCCTTTGTTGAATATTTAAGGGAAGTTTTCACGAAGAAACTGTCTTCTTTCTGCTTTTTGTTTGAATGAGCAAATATAAACGATATTCAAACTATCAGAAGGAGCTTGTTAGTACACATCTAATGTGCATTCCCGTTGTGCATATTTGTCAACACCAAAATGCATACATACCAGACACATTTTTATCAGAGATGTACACTGATTAATACTTTTGCAAGAGTAAAACAAGGTTATTTATTTCAAGCTTGTCCCAAACCTTATCTCTTTAAGAGTAGTCAGTGTTTTAGAATGCCAATGTTGTTAATATACTCATTTGTGTTTCATTTTACAAAGTTCTAAGTCTTAAAAAAAGGACTCAAAATGGTTCAGTAATACCTGACTTTGCAATTAAAATTGAAAATAAATCTTTAAAAAAATCTGTGAAACAATGTGTAAAAAACAATTATTTTTCAAATTCTCATCAAATACCTGATGTGCAGACAAATTTCATTCCTTCCCTTTTCCTGTTAAATAAAATGCTTATATATATTAAGGTTATTTGGGTGAATGGTTATTTTCAAATTCTGGAATTAATGTTAATAAATTTGGATACTAACTGCATAATCATGTTTGAACATAAATCGCTTTAAAGCTTTATAGAATATTTCTAAGAATAATTGTTTAGTGTCTGTTTTGCAGTATCCTAATTTATCAAGTTTTGGAACTCATTCTTTGAAAATTAAGTTATAAGCTGTGTATTATAAAAGTGTGAATAGGATTATGAAAATGGATTCTAAAGACCAATGATCAATTCAATAAATAAAAACAGTGCAGGTATGTTCTGAAGCTAATTAGTAGATCTCAAAGAGCCTGAAAAACTAGGCTGTTATCATGTAGACAAAGATTGATTACTCCTCAATGCAGAATTTTTAAAACTTCTTACAATAATTATGAAAATTATACAAATAATAAAATAGAAACCATAATTTTTTGAAAGAAACACATATTTGAATCTATATTTTCCATTATATCTAATTCATTATTTTTGTGGTTGTGTAAGTATAGCTTGTTTATCTCTCCATATATACATATATGTACACATACATACACATAGAGGTTTACATATACACATGTGTGTACCTTCCTGTATAAATACACACATATACATTCACATATGTATGAATACATATACATATACATATACATATACATATACACATGCGTGTGTTCATAAGTAGGATTGATCTACCTATTTGTTTTTTAGAAAGCTTATTATTAGCTATAAAAGATGGTTGGTGAATTTTGCACCAAAAGAAATGACAGAAGTTTGAGCTAATAGATATGCTACTTTCCTTGAATCTAATCATATCCAGTGCAAAAGTGAATCGAAACATCATGTTGTACATGATAATATGAACAATTGTCAATCAAGAAAATAAGATAAAAGGATTCTGTATTTTTTAATGCATAGTTCAGTTGAATTACATGGTTTTGAATGTATGGAGATAATAGCCTAATAATTCATAGATAATAGTCTATATTTTTCAAACTGTTAAGGTTGTAAATACAATGAGCCATATGAACCATTTTTTTTTCTGAAGAAAACCATAGCATTAAATATAAAAGTTATACAATTGCTGTTTTGAGAAGAGGTGTATAGCTACATTTAGTAGCTATCAACATAGAAAATGTTATTATAATCTCATAATAGTTATTATAAAGTGTTATTATAATCTCTATGTTATTGGAGGCTCTCCAAGAAAATAGAACCAGTCAGAAATTCTGAATCACAAGCACACACACAATTATGAAGGCCAAGAGGTTCTGCAAACTGGAAAAACGGGAAACACCAAACTTGAAACGTAAATTGTGAAAGTAAGAAGTAAAATGAAAGTAAGTGTGTAAGTTTCAGTTAGGAGTCCAAAAGCTTGTAAATTGTTTGGTCACCAGCATACACCTAGGTTCTGAGGATATTACGACCAGGGAAGAGCTTTGATGTTCAAGCAAAGACAACTAAGATATCTCATTTATCAATTGTGTGTGTGTGTGTGCACGCACGCTTATCTAGGCCTCACTGTTTGTTCTACCTGTGCCATCAGTTATTTGGAGATGTCTGTCCACACCTCTGAGGGTGAATTTCTTTAGCTGCTCTAGTGTGGATTTCCCCCAGAAACAAGCACTTAGTCACACCCAGAAATAATGATTTGTCAACTGTCCAGACATCCTCTAGTCCAAATTTACACATAAAATGTACCATCATAGTTTCCTAATGCCTCTTTACATGCAACTTTTGCTCCACATCTTTGAAAATAATGATTCTTTTTAAATGTTTTATACTACAGCTAATGCTTACCTTTTCATTCATAATGCCACAACATTGAATTAAATAGTATTATTCTGCTTTTAAAAATTCATTCATTCGTCATAATTTTTTGCTGATTGACCCATGGCATTGTGTGTACCAGTAGTTTGTTACTTTCATGGGATATTCTGTTTTATTAATTCACAAAAGTATATTTATCCATTCTCTTCACTGACACATGGAATGTTTCCAGGTTAGGGCTATTAGTAGGAATATTGTTACATTCATGTCTAAATATTTTGTGGACACATGGTTGCATTTTTCTTAGGTAAAGCTTAGGGTTAGAATGACAAGGTCATAGGTTTGATAGAGCTATAATTATAGAAAAAACATTCAAACATTTTCCTAGGGGTTTGTAACATTTTACACTGTCACCACTCGAGTGAAGTTCAGTTACTCCGCCATCATTTTGTCATTTCAAAGTTTTTATTGCGATTTTGATTTATATTTCAGTGATGAATGATGATGGTGAGAGTTTTTTCATGTATTTCATCTTTCAGCAATCTTTTCTAGCCAATTGTCTGATTTAAGATGATGTCATTTTTAGTGCATTTCCTTTTTATTATCAAGAGAAATCTAGTCATTGTTTCCAGGAGCCATTGCCAAACAGGGTCCTGATTTTCAGTCTCTTTCTCTGCTTCTAAACGTATAGTAAATGCTCAGAGAATATGCATCAATGGGATATAAGCTAGTTCTTGTTCGTCTTGTGTGCTTTAATCTGCTCACTGGCTTCAAAGATTCTTGTTGTGGCTTATTTCTTTGTGTAAATTTCTGCTAAGTACAGCTGCCATTTTGTTCTTAGTAAAAACATTGACTACGTGCAAGTCATCCTTCCATAATCAGAGCTGAAAATTCTGCTAAGCCAGTTCATTCCACAAATACTTGCAACAGTTGAAGCTGGGCTGAACCAAAACCAGAAGCTTAGAATTCAATCCAAATATTTCCCGGGGATATGGAGAACCCATTTACTTGAGCTGTCACCCGCTGCCCTCCAGGCACACTATAGTAGGCAAGTTGGAATGAAGAAACAGGTTAAGACTCTTAGCCAGATGTGGGATGCAGAAATCTCAGATTATGTCTTAACCACTGCCACAAATATCTTCTGCTAAACAAAATTATTCTTGCCCTGCAAAGCATAGATGGCTTGACCGCTGGTTACCTTATTATTCAATCATCGTTTTCTGCTTTATTTTTGTGGAAAACACAAATCAAATTTCTGTATTAATTGTGCAATATGAACCCAAATTTGTTCCTATATAGTGATGTTTGCATTATCTGTATGTTTCCTCTTGTTGAAACACTTCTTCCATTGATGTTTTTACTTTTATTTCTTTCTCATTATTCTTACTGAGATGCCGGTTGTTGGAACACTGCAGGAGGCTTGTCCTAATATTAAGACTGACATCTTGAAAAAAGTATGCTGGAAAGTATTGAATAGATTCTATATCAGAAAATGCATGAATTTTATTTAAAAAAGTAAAAAAAAAATTGGCAGACATACCAAGTCATTTGAGGATATAGGCTATATACTTTTGAAAACTATGTCATGATGAATGATATGAAATTTGCCGTAGAATAGCACAGAATATCTGTGTTGTCTATTTCTGGAATACTTCAGTAAGTCCCTAATATCAAATAGAATGATGTATTAATCAGAGTTCTCCAGTGAATCAAAACCAACATAATGGTTGACAAATGAAAGAGAGATACACACACACATAAAAGGGATTTAGAAGGACATATATATCATATATAAGTGATATTGATATATATTATATTTATATATTATATTTATATATTATATATTATTATATAATATACATTATATATATAAATTTATATATATTTAGAAGGACAAGTGTATTAGACTCATATTTATGGAGGCAGAGGAATTCTAGATAATGTCTCATATACTTAAAATTTACTTCTGTTAGGTTATTTTATAATTTTTCCATATTTTGGAGAAACTCTTTGGTTGTTATATGTAGTAGTGTTCTGTCATTACTAATATAATATTGAAGTTGTTGTGGCAACATTATACCTTCTCTAAGAACTGAATCTACTTTTCAATTTGACAAGGCAACAGCAATGAACAGATAAGTAACCCATAATACTAAATGATCATGAATATTTTAATTCAGAAGCCTGATATTATATAACTTGTTATTAATAATTATACTTGAAATCATTTCATTGTCCCCTTCATGGTTAGACTTGAGAGGCGTTACTGTGGATGCTAAAATTGGTGTCTTGGTTACTTATTTTCTTTCTTGTATTGACTTATTTTGTTTTTATTTTCTGTTACTTCATCCTAAGTTTTCTAAATTAATTTCTTCTTAGAATTAGTGTCTACAGTTCAGTAATTCTTTTAAAATTCCACCAATATTTAGTACTCTAGATATATTTTCTTACCTGCCAGCTTTTCTTTGTTATCTGCCCTGACTCTACTACTACCAACTGCCTAACAAGCATGGGATTTTTCCGAAAGCTAAAGTGGGAACTCATTGGTCTAAGTATTTATAAGCCTTTGCCTCTAGTCTGTCATTCTTCTAGAAGAGATTTGAATTGTAGATCTCTGATAGCGTTATACTGTTTACTTAAAAAATTTTCAAAATAACATAATAGAGTTTTAATAAACTGTTTTTGAAAAAATAGAAAAATGTAGGTTGTAAAATTTGGAAATGAAACTGAATGTGTATTATGTCTGAAATATATATATATATGTGTGTGTGTGTGTTTACATTCTAAGGTCTTAACGTGATTAAAACTATAAACATATGTTTTATTGTTTCTTTAAAGTCGTTTTGTTTTTATTGGAAAGGCAGATTTACAGAGAGAAGGAGATACAAAAAGATCTCCTGTCGGCTGTTCCACCCCCAAAGTGATCACAAGGGTCAAAGCTGAGCCAAGCCAAAGCCAGGAGCTTCTGCTGGGTCTCCCACACAGGTGCAGGGTCCCATAGCTTTGGATTGTCCCTTGCTGCCTTCCCAGGCTACAAGCAGGGAATTGTAAGGGAAGTGGAGTAGTTTGGCACAGACCAGCACCCATATGGGATCACTTCACATGCAAAGTGAAGATTTTAGTTACTAGGCTATCATGCTGGGCCCCAAATGTGTATTATTAAATCACTATTCTGTAGAGGCATTGTAGCCCTGCCACATGAGATTCTGGTATCCCCTGTAAGCACTGGTTTGATTCCTGGGTCATGTGCTTTCTGACCCAGTTCTTGCTGGTGTGACTTGGAAAGAAGCAGAAGGTAATTCACATGATTGATGCCTGCTATCCATATGGGGAACCAAATGCAATTTTTAGCTCTTGAGTTTAGTCTAGTCCAAATCCAGCTGTTGTGACCATTTGAAGAGTGAGCTGGCAAATGGAAGAATTTCTTTCTCTCTCTCTCTCTTTCTCTCTTCCCCTTTCCCCCTTTCCCCCTCCCCTCCTCTCTCTGCCTTTCAAACAAATAAAATGATTCTTTAAAAAAGTTACTGTTTCCTTAGGTTAAGAATTTTCATTGTTAGCCTATTTTTGTACACAATGTGACAAAATTTATTCCCCAGCCTGCTTGCTGCAATATTGAGTTCTGTTGACGTAGGAGTAGACTTAGCCATTCCACTGACCTAGTGACTTGATTTCCTTCTGGTGTGTATTTACCATTAGTATTACACAGTAATCCCAAACTAGAAGTGTGCAGAAGTAAAAGCCCCAACTTAATATTTATTTTCTTTTCAAAGGAAAGAGAAGGAAAGACCCTACTGTTCATAGATAGTGGAAAGTACTGAATTTCCTTCTTTTTGCACTTGGTCCTCTCTTAACATTGTAACTAGGTAGCACTAAGCAATGGTTTGCAGTAACCATGGAGAACAGAGAAAGGAGTTGTGGTTAAGAAGCCACCTTGAAGTTAGCAACAGAGGAAATTTTTCTCTGTGACCATGGGAGTTGTAGTTGTAAGGACATGTGATGAAGAAGCTTCATGGTTTATTTCCTCCTTTATTTTGCTACCAGATTCTAAAGGAGATGCCGCCACAGGAAATATTCAGTGGAAAAGGGAAGAGAAGCCAAGTCTAGAAGACCAGAAGGCATTAGTATGATTACAGAGTAGGGGTTCTACAAAGCCATTCCTTTAAATTGTTAAGATTTCCTGGACAAGCTCCAAAGTTGCATATGCAAAAATCTGCCCCTAAACACAATACTAAGACTTTAAAAACTAAACTGCAGAAAAGAAAATCACCATCTTGATCAAAGACTCCCCCACAAAATGGCATATATGTGAGGCAAATTCCAGCTAGTCTTAAAGAGGCTTTAAAGAGAAGACTGTATAGGAAATCAGCCTTCAGTGCAGCCTGAACTCAACAATGTGGCTGGTCTTCAAAGACAATCAAATGAAAACCAGCTTGCTTCGGAAACTTAAACAAGAACAGGATGCTCAAGATATGATCTTCAAAATGACCAGGATATAGTTCAAAACTATTCAACACAAAAAATTTCAATAAGTAAGATTAAGGAAAATCATCAATGATCACTTGTTTATTTTAATGTCAGAATGACAGAGAGTGAGATATGGAGGCAGATAGATAAGGGGAGGGGGAGAGACACAGTGAGATGATGAGAATTCCATTCATATGTATAAAGGATGCCCTTAAGAGGCTTACCTCCTGCCTCAGCACTACACTGAAAAACCTGTGCCATTACTCAGGATCTTACAAATAATCTACTCATAGCCTATGATCTGAGCTTTGCAACCATGATTTTGTCTAACCCATGAGGCTATAATAACATCTTATCCATTTAATCTCACTTACCCGTTGTTTTCTCCATTTTTAGAACGATTTAGTTTTGTAGATTTCTCAGGCAGAGTTACACAGCAAGAGGGAAAGATAGCAATTTCCTTATTCACTGGTTAGATCCCTAAATGGTGGTATTTTATTTTTCTGAAACTATATGAAAACTGTCTCATATGATAGCAATATGAATTCATTTTTGCTCAATACATATGTGGACAAAATGATTTTTTGAATGATGGCTATGTGAACACACATGGATTAGCGCATGCACACATGTTACTATCTAGGTCTACTGAGAAGAGCAAGCTTTTCCGCAATACAAACGAGCACAATAAGTAACAGGGCCTTGGTTCCAACAATCTTCAATGAAGAATCCAGTATGTCCTGGAGAGCTGGATGGTTCTAGGTCTGTGGCAGGAGACAATACACTCCTAGAGCATCTGTCAGTACCAAAAGTCAAAGAAGATTATTAGACAAAGCAATACAAAATTAAAAACAACAAAAAACACTAGGAGACTGAGAGAAAGACACAAGAACCACCTGAAAGAACTCATCATAACCACTTCTAGAACCATTTGATCAAAAATGCATAATAATTACAGAATAAATATGGAAGGAATAGCAATGCAAATAGAAAATCATTATATGATAGTAATAATTATAACATGCAATGTAATGATATAATAATCAATTCAAATTTAAGAGTAGTCAGAATATTTGTAACATTAAAGAGCATTGTTAGTCACCAAAATGGTTTTAATTTTATATTTAAAAGTCTTAGTATTTTTCCTTTTGGAAGGTCAAATTTAACTCCCTTCTTTTAAATGTGAGCTAAGCTTAATGATTGATTTTAATAGAAAAAGAGCATGGAAAGGGAAGGACATTTTGTTTGCCTTGGAAAAGTTTGGCAAAGATGATTTCAGGTAGTATGATCAGAAATAGTTCATGTCAAGATTCTGTATGACCTTATTTGATTTTATTAGAAAGTTACTTGTACCTCTGTGCTATTTCACCCCCAAATTCCTGAGAAATCTACAAAGTATCTTATCTATATTTTCTATAAGTGCAAAGGACATTAAAGCAAGCACATAAAAGAAAGATTGAGAAGCTATTATATGCTGGAAAATACATGATAATGGAATGTAATATGTAGTTCTGTATCTAATCCTGGGATAGAAAAATCAGAGTAATAGATTGTTTAGACTCCACACAGAATGTGTAATTTTTTACATACTTTGAGGTAAGTAATTTATTAGTTTTTTTTTTTTTTAACATATTAGGTGACCCAAGACATTAAGGCTAGTAGAATGGGGACAGGAGTTTGCTGTTTATAATGCTCATGTCCCATATTAGCATAAGGGACATTTCACTAAAAGATAATAGTGATGGTTGCAAACAAAATCACATATGCAGTGTAAATTCATAAAAGTTCAAAACAGCCCAAGTAAGGTATGTAATTTGAAAAGGCACACACATACATGAGGCCTGCTATTTGAATGCACTTAGTAGGATAGCAGGGACAGTGTAGGCCTGTGGGATGCTGTTGAGAAGAGGCGCAAGGAAAGAGGAGGTAGAAGGCCTGTTACCCACAGTGTGCTTTTGCCCCCAATGAGTCTTTGGTTGTGCTTTCTCGTTTTCCTTAAATATAGGCAAACATCTCTGCTCTGTCAAGTGATCCAAGGATGGACAGTACTCTTTATCTATGCCCTGTTTCAATAATGCTTTGACCAAGTCACCTTGTTAGCTTCTTTATACTCTGTTCCCAGACATGACCTAATTCTCGGTATGTTTGGACTGTTTTACAAAATGTATAAAAACTGAAACCCTGGAGATAAACTTTGTCAGTTGCCTAAGAGAGCACTGTCTTCAGGTCATATTTCTTCCCCAGTAACCCACAAGATAAACCTGCAAAAAGTTCCTGGTAAAAACATATTGTAGGAAAATCATGAAGACATATTAATTTTGGTACCAAAGTAAGCTTATATTTTCATTTCCTGTTTCCACAAACTTTGTGAAGAATCTTTGTGGCAAAAGAACAGTGAGCAGGGCCTCACATACTAGCCTAGTAGATAAAGTCCTCGCTTTGCATGTGCCAGGATCCCACATGTGCACCAGCTCTAATCCCAACAGCCCCACTTCCCTTCCAGGTCCCTGCTTGAAGCCTGGGAAAGCAGTCAAGGACAGCCCAAAGCCGTGGGACCCTGTGTTCATGTGGGAGACCCAGAAGAGGCTCCTGGTTCTTGGCTTCAGATTGGCACAACTCCAGTTATTGTGTTCATTTGGGAAGTGAATGATTAGACTGAAGATCTTGCTCTCTGTCTCTCCTCCTCTCTGTACATTTGGCTTTGCAATAAAAATAAGTAATTCTTTAAGAAAAGGAAAATGAGTAAAAATAAGTTATTACCATCAAGTCAGCATGTGTTAACTTGTAAAGGGATTCTTTGGACAGTATGCTAGGTAATAAAAATACAAAGGCAAGCAAGGACTCAATTACTATGCTATGTTTACTCCCAGAGTGGTGGTAAGACCATGCATCAGCACTTAGGGACTTCTGGAAAGGCAGCAATTTTCATCCTAACTTACATGGTGTTTACATGGACATTGTGGTTTTAGTAATTTGATAGACTGCATGACACAAGATACTGCTCTTTATGTATGTCATTTTTCACGTGCCAAAGGAGAAATCATCAATGAATACATTTTTTAACAGAACTAGAGAGTACAAAAGTAGATTTCATTGCAACTAATTATTGAAAGGCATCGTTTATATAATTAATATGTGGAGGACAATTTCATGAAGCAAAAGTCAATGAGTTACTTAGTTTGACTCATTTAACTTTAAATTTGGAAACCAGTTATGAAATAGTTCACATTATTGTGCCCAGTTTTTCTCCTCACATTCTGAACTATAGAGTCATGTATATGAGAGTAGAAAGGATGGCTTGGCTCACCATGCAGTTTAAATCTTCAAAATTACTGCCAACCTGAGAGCTTAATATAATATATTCAGACTAAGTTGATACAGTAAAAAGTGAAAAACAATTATAAAGACACAAAGAAATCACAGGAGAGGTACAGGAAGAAGTAATATAATATTCTAAGTTTCACTTTTGCATCTCTTCCAGTCATTTATTATTCAGGCAAATCAAAATCCCAGAATAATTATGCCTTCTCTGTGGCTAACAAAAAGAGTCCAAGTAAAATATTTTATTTTATCATGGTCTAGATTATATGGCTAAAAAGAGTTCTACTTACCAAATGTAGATCTTTAATTCTCTAGGCCTTTAACTCCCTTGCTTTTCTATTGTGGAGCTATTATTATTACTATTTTGTTTCTTAAAATATCTGTTGCCGTTCTCTTTTGCACATTTGTTCACTGACTATGGGGTTTAAGTAAATCCAGACCAGAAGAAATTATCCTGAACCTTTCTTTCAGTGTTGTTTTAGTAAGGTTTTCTCCCAGTTGTTTTGCTCACATGAGAATAGCAGTAGATTTATTCTTTCCACTGAACATTTCTGTCACTACCAATTCATCTTCACAGTATAGACTTGTACAGCTGTAGCAAAAAGTGCTGTAAAGGCTTTGCAATATTCTGGTGAGTCTTTCTACATCATCTATTGCATCTGAAACAAAGAACAAGCAGATCATTGATACTCTCCCTCTTCGGAATTTTATCTCACTTGATCTATTTTTGCTAAGCATTTGTATCTCTACAGTATTTTCTTTTATTTGTAGTATTTATTGGAGTATTTATTTATTTGAAGTATTTATTGAGAGTATTTTCTTTTATTTGAAGTCGATATTTGTAAATATGTAGAAAAAAATGACCTCCACTGAAATTTCTCTTTCAATGCTAGGATGTTATGTATTTCCATTGCATTCTGTAGAACAGCTTTCAGGCACATTGTTGTGAGCTAAGGAGTTGATTAGTGCTCATTGGGATGGGCATGAACAGGAACTGGGCATATGGCTAAAAACTTCCAGACTAATTGAACTCATCTGTATCCAATATCCTGCTAAATGAAGATGTGGGGGTAAGAGTATATAAGGAAAGGTGAAGGAACACTAAAGGGAGACTTCACAGAGACTTCTACCATCACTGGTCTCCTGTCAGTGCTTCATCCCCAGACCCTCTCC
This sequence comes from Ochotona curzoniae, assembly GCF_017591425.1. Taxonomy (NCBI): domain Eukaryota; kingdom Metazoa; phylum Chordata; class Mammalia; order Lagomorpha; family Ochotonidae; genus Ochotona; species Ochotona curzoniae. The sequence goes on along the minus strand of NW_024464920.1, from coordinate 18,017,261 downwards.
CTGTCCATGTTACTGGCCAGAGAAAATGGCGTCTAACATGGGGCATGGCACGAGGGACCCCTGGGCCTACCAAGGTAAGTTTAGAATTCAAAATTTTGCATGGGCATAAGTGATTTCATCCCCAGATTCTCTCCCTGTCCTAGGGCACTTGGGACAATCTGAGGGACCCCTAGAAATCTGGAGGTGCATTAATGAATTCATCTCCAAAACTTCTCCCCATTTTGGGGCCTGAGGGATAATCTGAGGGATCCCAGAAATCCAGTGGTCAACTTAGAATTAAACATTTTGCAGGGGCATAAGTAAAATTTATCATGGGGCAAGAACTCACTAAAGTACAGATGATTAAGGAAATCCAAGATCTACGCCAGTCACAAGGCACCGACACTAAGCTTAACACCTCACAGAAGTTCATTGAAGCTATCTGCAATGTATCCCCATGGTTTGCTCTCCTTGTAGCCACCTTTTTCCTCTGTTGCTTGGTAAAAATGCTTTGTCATCCACTCAACTGGTGGTACAACCCTTCCTTGAAAAATTATCCATAAGAAGGGGAAGGGAACCACAAACCAGGGTAAGAAAGAAAGAACCCCAAGCCAGAGTAAGAAGACAGAGGGGACCCAAAACCAAGATAAAAAAGGAAAAGGAGCCCCAGACTGCACAAAGATTAGCTGTCCTCTTCTGAGGAGGAGAAGGAAGAGGATAGAAGTGAGTCAGCTGAGGATTCTCCACCCATAGAGCACATGCCCATAGAGCGTGTGCCAAGCAAAAATCTCTTTTGGACAGGCATGGAGACCTCTGCACTGCCTGTGCCATCGGTGGCATTAAATCTAGGCCCAGCCATGATAGATTTACAGGAGCAACTTCAGTGTCTCTCCCTTTAGTTGAGGCAAGATTAGTTATAGCTTCAGACAAAATACAACTTGTTTCTCCATTTAATTATTTGGAATTTCAGCCTTTTCAAAATTATATTAAACCCCCAAAATTTCCATACCCTAGATGCTTTTAGCCATCTTTAAAAAGACATCTGAGAATTCAAAATTTCAAATTTTAGGGCTTTTCTTGGTATTCTTACGAGACCTCAAGAATCCCAACAGATTCAATATTAAAAGAAAACAGTGTGTCTGACTGTGACAAATAAGGTTCTCATGCAGTTTGATTAGACATTTAAATATCTGTTCAAAAATTTAATTGATAGCAATGATACCAATTAGTATGAAATTCAGCCTGATGGAAATAAAATAGAAACCCTTGTGCATATAGTCTTGAATTCTAAAGTTCCTTTTCATTTAATGTGAAATGAAAAACCAATATTGTTATCATATTTGCAAGATACAACATTGCACTGTCTGAGGGTAAACTGTGGGTTCATAATGTATGTGATAACTTGAAGTCTTATAATCATTTTAGTCACAAAGGAAGATTTACTGCATATTTTCCTTTATCATGTGTCACCATTGCAACAATTTGCTAGATTGATTTGATTATCTTTAGAAAGATAAGAAAACTAAAGCTTAGAAAATTTTTTTTGTTTTTTTTTTGTTTTTTTTTTGTTTTTTACGGAAGATAGGGGATTTGAACCCCATTTGTTTCTTCTGAAATCTCTGTGATTTCTATTACAGTGTCATTCATATTTGACCATATTATACCTACTGTACTCACAAGTCATCAATAAATTGTTAGGTTGTAGTATATGAATAACCAACCAAACAAACAAGAGTGCCAACAGATTAATCTCCCATTTTGTGGAGACAGTTAATCAGGTTGATTAAATTATGTTAATATTATTGCCAAATGGACGTGACACACATCCCAGAGTTTGGGACAAAAAAGTCTGTTACTGTGGATACTTGCTCTGAATTTATTCTAGGTACTCCTCAGACAGAGGAACAAGTCAGGCACACTCTAGCCAATTGTAATGCATGTTTTTCCATATTGGACACTCCCAAAGTTATTAAAACTTATCATGGCCCCTGCTATACCAGCAGTAAGTTTTGTGATTTTGCTGCCTCCCACCATATACAACTAATTACAGGCATTCCTTATAATCCTCAAGGACAAGGTATTGTGGAACACACCAACCATACTATTAAGGATTACCTTATTAAGATAAAAAAAGGGGGAGTACAGCAATTCCTGAGTTCGTTTGAATCTTATATTACATATCTTAAATTTTCTAACATTGGATGCTGAAGGATGGTCTGCCACAGATTGTCTGGAATCCATCTCAGAAGCAAAAGGGTTATATGATGTGGAAGGATCCCTGGACTGGTCAGTGCAAGGCCCATATCCCATCCTCATATGGGGGTGAGGATCTGTTTGTGTTCTCCCAGAAAACAAAAATGACCCATGGTGGATTCCTGAGACGTTTGTTCAGGAAGCTCCCACTGCTGAGTCTTGTGAAAGCTCTGGTACTGGCCATGCTGTAGGCATTTGAGTCGGAAGACCGATGGGACAAGCAAGTATATTGGGTCATTGTTAAGCACCCCTCCTTTTTGTCTTCTTCCTATGAGCACTGAGATCCCGTTATTTCCTGCCAGTTTCTCCTTAAATCAGACTACCAGACTGCCTAGTGCTCGACCCCAGCTGTTGGGGGTCTGGCCCTCCCTTTATAAATAGCTCAATTTCTGCCCGCACTTTTTCTTACTTTTCCCCTGTTATTACCACGGGGAAAATACCTACCTTTTCTATGTGGCAGCTTTATGGGGTATGGACATTCACTGGCATGCCCCCCTTTTCCCTTCTTCAGGGATGCAATTATTCCCATGGAATTTATTGGTTCTGTTACTCCTCTGGACTTGTGGACTTGCTCATGTGGGTGAGCCTTAGCTGCTTGAATTCTAGACCCTAGTCTGCCTGTGTTATCCCCCCGTTTTTCTCTATATGATACAGAAAACTTCTCTGAAGTGAATTGCACCAAGGTCAGCAGCACCCTAGCAGCATGTTGGAATGGCAATGGCGATACTGATGTTGTCACGCAGCTGTCTGGAATTCTGGTTGTGCCTGTTGGGGCTAACAGAAAGGCCTCTGTTGACCTGATAAGGCATAAAAGAGACTTTGGCATAACATCAACCATCATAGCCAGCATTGCCTTGGCATCAGCAGCCACTGCCACAGCAGTGGTGACCCTAGGACACACAACTGCTACCGCTGAGACCATGAACAAGCTTGTGCAACTGACTGCCTGAGCTATGGAACAACAGAACTTTATTGATGAACACGTTTGGGTGGGCATGCTTACCTTTTAAGAGCAGATTGATTTGTTGGCAGAGGAGCAACAGATGCTGTGGGATTTGGTCTAGGCCTCTAGCTCCCCATCATGTCTTTATGTATGTAACACCTGTGCAAGTGCAAAATGTTTCCCAAGCCCGGGAACTGCTGTCTGCTCATTACTACCGAGCTAAAGATACTCCTAGCCATGGAACAGGTTTACCAGCCTCCCCAAGTATGGTTTGTGTAGCTGCAGCAGGCAATGTGTTGAATGGCAGCCAGTTATGGGTAAGATGGACCGGGCACTGACCAACCTAAGATAGGGGCTCTGTCATGCTATGGAGATTCCCGGTGATGGGTAAGGCTGATAATGTGAGAGTCCGCAACTAAGGCAGGTGCATTCAAGTCTGCTTTAAAACAAAAAAGGGGGACCTGTTGTGGGCTAAGGAATTGATTAGTGCTCATTGGGATGGGCATGAACAGGAACTGGGCATATGGCTAAAAACTTCCAGACTAACTGGACTCATCTATATCCAATATCCTGCTAAATGAGGATGTGGGGGGAAGAGTTTATAAGGAAAGGAAGGAACACTAAAGGGAGACTTCACAGAGACTTCTACCATCACTGGTCTCCTGTCAGTGCTTCATCCCCAGACCCTCTCCCTGTCCATATTACTGATTCTGCTGGTTGGAGTAGCACATAAGGAATATGTTTCTTCGTAGATTTTAGTCCATAGTTTCAGAATCCAAAAAAATATTTGCAGATTGCTGTAGACCAGCTTCTCAGAATCCTTCCTTGTCTTGGATGATAGCAGTTATGGATCATGGGCCACAGTAGTCTGATTTTACCTAAGGATCAAAAGACTATTTGCATGCATCAGACATCCTAGCTGTATGCTTTTCTATTCTACGTGAAGCTTGGTTAGGACACAGCTGGTTGTGGTTGAGTGAAAGTGACAACATCAGATATACGACTGGTATTGAAGAATGTCAGACACAGTTCTGAAAATCACATGCATTTTTATTCAGTATAAATTTTATCACAGTATAAAAAGTTGCTATGAAAAAATAAAGATTTTAGAAATCTGTCTAAACGTTCCAATTTTATAAATATTAAATAATCTGAATTTTAACATATACTTTGAATAATGTTTTTTCTGGTGAATAATCTCTACATTTTTGTATTAATACTAAGTGAAATTTATAGTAGCAATAAAGGAGGTAATATGAAGGACACAGGACATGAGATTTCACATATCTTTTTGATAGTAGATTACTAGCTGTAACCATATAACTCAATTTTGACTTTGAAACCAAAATTGTGTATTAAAGAATAAGTACTAAATTTCCACAGCAACTCTTTGTTTCTAGATTTTCTGTTTATTTTGCTCTTCCACTCTAAGAACCTTTTTTGTTATACGATGAAAGTGATAAATCAAAATCTTGAGATACGTGATAGTCTGTGACTTTTCTCAGAAATTAATAACATCTGCAATGGAAAAGTGCTGAAACCCAAAATTTCAAATAAATAGGACCACAAATGTTGCTATTGACTTGGAAAACGACTGTCAAAATGAAAATCCATGTTTCAAGCCATTCTCATTTCCTTCCCTCAAGTTAATTTCCTCTATAGCAGCTTTACAATTGATGACAGCCAATGAGTTTGACTCACCACAGTGCAGTAATGTTCACATTTTGCAAACAGCACAACGTATACCAATACTGGAAAACTGTGAAGACAGCTTTATTCTCATTCTAGACTGATTTTCTTTTCTTAGAATGAGAAACATAGGAATTAATCTCAGTAGCATTCTATTAACCTAATTGTAATATTTTGGTATAAATATCTGTGACAAATTTATAATAACTATCCATTGAGTTTTATTTAAATGTCAAATAAATACTATGACAATATATTTGTATAAAATATGTTTTTATATTTCTTTGCAATTTACAAAGGCAATAACTGGAATGCATACTATGTTGACATCGGAACTGCTCACTGATAAACCAGTAGCCAGCTTATTCTCTTGGTTCTTAGAAATTCAGAAGGAACATGACATCTTGTTAGGATTTCTGTCTATTTCACTGGATATTTGGTCATATTCTAACTGAAAAAATCCAAACTTTTTCTGAAAAATAATTTAGGCCTTTGTAAATATTAAGCAAGTTTCTTCATAGCAAACGATTTACAAAAAAACACAAAGATTAAAAATTAGGTAAATTAAAACTAAAATATTTCCAAATTTTTTTCTGGGTTTCTCCATTTTCAACTGGATCATATAGATCCATAGAAATTTATTCAAATAATTGCTAGAAAATGAAATTAAAAGCTACATGCATTTGGGTGCAAATGATGTTGAAATATGTACAAAATTATATAATTAGATTAGTTCTTAGTGAACCATTTGAAGACAAAATATTGTACTTCATGAAGACTGCATTCATGGTGTTATGGAGATTGCAATCAATCAGTGAGTTCTGGTGGATGTGAAAATCAGAGAGAAGATGTTATAAAGTCCAGCCTACAAGCAATGAAATTCTAAAAGGAAATGGCCATAATGTTGATAACAGGGGAAAGAGCTGAAATGGCTACATTCTTAAAATATTTAGTATTGTTTTAATGTAAATAAGAAATAATAGGAAAGTTGCTTTCAATATCTAATAAAATATGAGGTAGAACAATTATCTTTTACAAATTTGAAATTTGGGAGTCAGGCTATTAGACCTGCTGCCTATTGAATTCTTGAAATGCTTGTTGAATAATTTCTTTAATACAAAATTATATTTGTGATGAAAAAGTCAGTTGAAATTATATGACTGTAAGAATTATTAAAAGAAAAATAAGACTGGAAGAGGATTGAGGGTGATAGTTGCAGAGGGAGGAAAAGAGGGCGGGAAGGATAAAGTATCATTATGGTGTTAAAACCATATAAATGAAAATATATGAAATTTGTTCCCCTTATATGAATTCAAGTAAAAAACATGTAAAGATATAGATTATGATACAATGAAAATAGAATAATTTAGGCAACTAGAGATGAGAGGGGATAAAAAACATTGAGAATTTTTGGATTGTGATTAATGGAATATTGCATTCTTGGTGACTTTCAACTTTCTAATTGCATTCTGTAAAAGCCCTGGATATGTTTTCGTCTGTCTGTGAGTCTGTCTGTGAGTCTGTAGTATGTAACCACACACACACACACACACACACAAATCACAAAAATCCCAAATCTGGAGTCATATTTGCAATTCATTAGATTGCAACATATGCAGAAAAGCTACTTATTCCAAGTAGATTTTTCATAGTATTTATAGTATACATAATTTTTTTTAAAATGTGTGTTTGAAATAACTATAGTATAGTATTTCATAGTATTTATAGTATACATAATTTTTTTAAATGTGTGTTTGAAATAACTATAGGAGAAAATTACACTTTAAAAAAATTTAGAATTGTTTCCAATTGAAAATGGGTACAGGCTTGTTTGATCTTCCAAGACACTGCTTTCAAACTTTCAATAAATAAAATATATCACTGTTTATATACGGGCATGGAGAGAACTATATTTATGTATCCCTCCATCTAAAATAATTTTGTGTATGTGTCCTTGCATATGCAAGGCTTTAGCGTGATCATTTTTGTATTTCCAAATGTACTAAATATTATTGGCTTAAATACGGTTACTCTTTTCCTTGCATTTATAAAGAAAATTATGCTCTAATTTAACCACATGAATTTTTTTTTGGCTGCATACTAATCACTGTAAAGATTATATAAGAATTCTGTAGGGAAAAATCTTTTTTAGCATTGTACAATGATTAATATTTTATGACTGTCTTTACCATATTCGTGTTCATTCAATGATATATGACTCCTGTATGATATGTTCTTTTGCCTCACTGGTCTCTAGTCCTTTGATCTGAATCTCTGACTTAGCTGGCATTCATTCCTTCCTCCCCTCATAACATTAGGGGCACCTTTTGGTAGGAGGAATAAATAGTTACCAGGAAGGGAAACAAGCGAACTGATGGGACATGAATTTTTAAGTTTAAATTAGTAGATGTGTTATTATGTAAAAACCCTATACATCAATTATACTTGTTTGGAGATTATAAAGTATAATCAGAGAAAGTTATGTTGAGTGAACTCCATAAGTCCATAATTCGTCTGTTTGCACCTGTGTGCACATCACATATTAAGCCAGGACATTGAAACTAAAGTGAAAACTTTGTTGAAATAAGAACACAGATTATAATACTAGTTGCTACATGTATTTCAGACTTGAAATGTATTAATTTTTTACCACAGGCAATTTATATAACTCTTGCATTCTTTAGTAATTTCATATTTTACATGGAATGATACTTCCCATTTCCTAATTTGTTATAATGAGTTAATCTCATAAGATAGGCACACACACATACACACATATATATCTCACACATGGAAGAATCTCTTCTGTAGTAATCTTCACCCTAACCCTACCTATCCTCTACACCATAATTCTGAACAAAGCACCTTTAGATGTTACCAGAAATATCCTGTCTCCCATGTCTTCTGCATTTTGCTGGTCTGTGGGTTTTGAATTTGTCAACCTTCACATTAATGTAAGTTAATATTACAAAATAAGTAAATATCTTCTTGTGTATGTTTATATACACATCCAAGTGATTATGCTTCCCCAGAATACCCTAATGCACTCAGGTTTCTCATTTTCTGACTCCAGTTTTTCTAAATAATTTCTTTTTCAATTTAGAAGGCCTTCCTGCCAAGAGGGAGTACAAAAAGGATAAAGGGCCAATGCTCTATTCTGTCCATTTTAAGATTCACAAGACAAAAAGAATATTATATCAACTGAATCCCTTAATTTAGAAAGAGAAATGACCCATATATCTTATTTACATCTTCATTCGTCTAAAATTAGTACGTTTAAAAAAAATAGTTTCCTTTTCATTTTTTAAAGATTTATTTAATCTAATTTGAAAGGCAGATTTAGAGATATAAGGAGAGATAGTGAAAGAATTCTTCCATCTGCTGTTTTATTTCCCACATAGCTGGATCTGGGCCGGTCCAATGATAAGAGTCTGAAGCATCTTCCTGGTCTTCCACCTGGGTACAGCTATCCAAGGACTTGGCCCATCTTTTGCTGCATTCTCAGGCACATTAGCATGGGACTGGGTCAGAAGTAGAGCAATCTGGACTGAAGCCAGCACTGATGCAGGGTGCTTGTACTGCAGAGACCTAACCTACTATATATCATAGTGCCATGCTATATTTACAGAAATGACAGACTCCATGTACAGTTTTTAAAAATATTTATGTGAAAAGCATTTTTAAAGAGGGAGGGAAGAAGGAACAAAAGGAAAGGGTGAGAGAGCGCAAGAGAGAGACCTACTGCCTGATGGTTCATTCTCTAAGTATCTGTCACTAGTTGAGACTGGACCAAGGAAAGGTCAGGAGCCAGGGACTCCATTCAGACTTCCCACATAGGTAATGAAAACCCAAGCATGTGGGTCATCCTCTACTGTTTTTACAGGTACATTAGCAGGGAACTGGATCAGAAGCTGCTCAGCTGAGCCTCAAACCAATAACACCAGTGTGGGATGATGACATATGACAGCAGCTCAGTACACTCAACTACTCTGCCAGCCCCTTTACCCTCAAGTATTTTTCCCAATGGAAATGTCCTGTAAACATGTACTGTACTCTCAGTATGCAGTGCAATTCAAAGATACACTGATAGTGTCAAGATGCAGAACATTGTCACCAACATGAGGAGAACTCAGCCTCCCTTTTATCATCTCTATTGCCTGATAGCCACTCTTCTCTGCCTATGTAACTAGCAAGTTTAAGATTGCAATATAAATGAGATCACAGTGAGTATATCTTTTGTGTTTAACTTTTTCACTCAGTACAAATACCGGGAGGTTTTTTTCCAGGGTGTTTTACACATAAGTAAATTTTACTCCTTTTGTATTGCTGAGTAGTATTCCCTGTGTCTGACATATTTTGCCTGAGCATTTGCTCAATATAAGACATCTTGGCTATTGCTAGTTTGATATTATTGTGAAAGGGTTGATAAATACATCTATATACAGATTTCCATGAATATTATAGTCATATATATATATATATATACATAAAAATTCCTTTATTTTTATAAGGAACATATTTCATCTGTTTCATACATTTTTCTCCCTTCCTCACATCCTTCTCCTCCACCCCCCTTTTTTGTTTTAATTAACACACTGATGTACTTCCAAGTGATTTTCTAATCACATGTTTAACCTTCTATTAAGTAAGCTAGTAAGCAGAACAACTACTGTTTCTAAGAAGTGTAAACATTAACCATCTTTTTTTTAAAGATTTATTTATTTTTATTGCAAAGTCAGATATATGGAAAGGAGAGAGAGAGTGGAAGATCTTCTGTCCAGTAATTCACTCCCCAGGTGACTGCAATGGTCAGTGTTGTGACGATTCAAAGCCAGCAACCTGGAGCTCTTCCATGTCTACCGCGTGGGTGCAGGGTCCCAAGGCTTTGGGCCATCCTCAACTGTTTCCTCAGACCACAGGCAGGGAGCTGGATGGGAAGTGGTGCCACTGGAATTAGAGCCAGTGCCCATATGGGATGCCAGCACAGAGGACTTCAGCTGCTAAGCCACTATGCGGGGCTCGACATACGCTATCTTCAAGACTGATTTTTGAATTGAGGTCATGTGTATAGGCTCACCACAAAACTTTCACTGTTTGGTATGTGTGCTGTGTCCAGGATGAACTAAAACTATTTGTGACTCCTAGACCTTTAATTTTTGATTGGTTCTTAATGGCATTTCTGAATTTTAGATATTTCTTCAACTCCTTGTGTAGGTTGAACAATGCAAAAAGGAAACTATTTATACCACCCTGACATTAGATTCCTCTGTGCCTTGGTTAGGTGCAATGGTTGATGTTTAATTGCTTTTTTGATAAAACTGGGAAAAGTGTATCAAGCAAACTTTCCAAGACTTGGAGATATCCATTTAAATTTACCTTTTAGCTACTCCTTCAATTGTGAAAAATAATTTAGACATATAATCATCTCTATATTTTTGTACTTAATGAGTTTATGTATTATATGTAATATCTATAATCATCTCTATATCTATAAATCATAGCCTATAACCTTTACATACAACAAACCCATATGATATGGTTCATATAATTAACACATATATTTTAATATATAATTTTAATGACACACACATATATATATTTAGATAGATATATGGAATTTCCAGTTCTGAATATATGTATATAAACACAGGGCACACACAAGTTTAATTATTCTGGGTTCTAAGTTAATGAGTGGAAGCTGTCTGGGAAGTTAGAGAAATTTATCTCTTCTTCACTACATATGACAAATGTTGAATATTAGTTCTGCAAGGGAATTAAAAGAATGCATTCCTCCAGGCCTGAAAATAGACAGTCATCAATGCATACTTGTGTTAAATGAATCATTGGATGGCTATTTCACAATTAATTTAGGCTGATCATAAATATAACTTTAAATATAAAGTTAGGGCCCTGGCACGGTAGCCTAGTGGCTAAAGTCCTTGCATTGAATGGACCGAGATCCCAAAAGGGTGCCAGTTCTAATCCTGGCAGCCCTGCTTCTCATCCAGCTCCCTCCTTAAGGCCTGGGAATTCAGTACAGGATGGCACAAAGCATTGGGTTCCTGCACCCAAGTGGCAGATTTGGAAGAAGCTCCTGGTCCCTGGCTTCAGATTGGCACAGTTCCAGCTGTTGTGGCTACTTGAGAAGTGAGTCTAGATGGAAGATTTTCCTCTCTGTCTCTCCTTCTCTCTGTATATCTTCCTTTCTACATGAAATAAATAAATCTTTATGAAAATATAAAGCTAGGGTTCTCTTTTTGTTTTTCACTTTTCTTTTGTACTCCTTTTGTTTCCTTTGATAGAAGGGTAGAGGTAGATGGAAATTTTCCTTTTCTGTTTTGCCCTGAACAGATTTTTGAGAAAATAGAAAAGGAAGCTGTTATATCTAATTACTAGAGGGGTTTTGACACCAGAACTGGAAAGAAATATAGAGAATAATTTTTGATACAAAACAATATATAATATGCAAATTAACTTTAAAGAAAATTAGATATTTAAAAATAAGTTATAGGAAACAATAATTGCTAATAATTTGATCAACATTATATAAAATGAGTCAGAACTGCATTTGTTTTTGTATTATGTAGTAAAATGTAAATAAATCTTAATATAATTGAAACTTAATATGAGCAAATAAGGAATAAATCAAATAAAATATACTTGCTTAAAACATGTGGCAGTAACTGTACAAATCTCTCTGGTTTAAATCTCTTAAAACTAAATTGTACTGCTTGACTTTCCAGTTGCCACAATGGTGGGGAATTGGGCCAGGCAAAAGCCAAACCACTCAGTTTAGTAATTTCTTTTGTGGAAATTTTGTTGTTTCTCTCACTGCTCAAAATTTATTCCCTGCACATGGAAACTAACAACAAAGTAATAGTTGTTTCAGATGCCAGTAACAGTTGATAACATTTAGATATAGACATCAAATAGTTTAGTTCATAGAAAAAATTGGTAGTCATAATCTCAATTCATTCTTCATCCGTTAATTTTTTTAAAAGTTTGAAATATTTATTTGAAAGACAGTGTTACAATGACAGAGATAGAGATATTATGCTTCCCAATGCACTTGCCAAATGGCTGTACCAGACCAAAGCCAAGGACTGTATTCATGTCTCCCATGTGGATAGCAGGGGTCCAAGGACTTGCATCGTCTTCCAAAAGCAGTAAACACATGGGATTGGAAAGCCTTGAAAACATTGAAAGTTCTGGACCTGTATTATGTAATGGTTCTCTCTCATCAGTCCTGTTGTGGGAATGACAGGCAGCTTCTCTAGTAATGGGGTAGTTTGCATGGTAGAATGTTGATTCTCTGTATCTTGTAGCTATAGAAGTCTTGTGACTGTATGAGTTCTGTACAGGACATGAAACTGGAAATCTCCAGGGATGTAAGTGCATTCTTGGTCACTCACACAATCCAACTTCAGAAACTTGTAGATCCCTCAGTGCTGGAGACTGACTTTAAGGTCATTTTACAGAAAGTGTCAGTCATCTATGTAATTCATATGCATGAGAGGATGGGAGAGTTCAGACCATGTAAGTTCACTCAGGTCAGTGAATTAGAAGTTCACCTTAGAAAGAAGAAAATATCCTCTCCTCCTATCAGCTAGTGAAAGGAGAGTCACCGTGCTCCACTGGAGTGTCATTCTGAACTCTTACCCCACCCACACACCATGGCCAGCGATCCTTGGCTCAACCCAATACATTCCTCTTGATCTCCTGTGTACATCACACGAATTCTCCCAAGCAACAGAGCCCTGTTTCCACAAACAAAAGCTTCAAAAGAGATAGCATAAAAATCAACACAGAAATAGAAGACACAGGAATGAGAGAGACAATATGCCTCCTCCAAAAGACAACTCTGTTATTATTAGACCATGAAGATGGGGAAATGAATGAAATGCATGAAAAGGAATTTGAAAAAAAAATTACTCAGAAACACAGAAAAGCAGTTACATAAAGTAAAGAAATCCATACATGACATGGGTGAGATTTTCTGAAAAGGAATAAATATGAAGAAAAATCAAATGCAAATATTGGGTGGCAAATTTAATATTCAAACAAAATGTACAATGGAAGCCCTTCACCACAAATGTGGTGAAGCAGCAAAGAGCATTTCTGAGTTAGAGGACAAGTCTTTTGAAACATCTAACTCTGACAAAAGAAGAAGAAGAATTAAAAGCAGTGCTTAGGGTCTATGGGATCTGACCATACAATCAAATATATGTGTCATAATTCCTACATAGTGTAGTTTAAAAACTTACCCAATAGCAAGAAACTTCTCCAGGTTGCAGAAAGCTAGGAGCATCTAAGTACAGGCAATATCATAAAAACCTTCAGCATGTCACATTATGGTCAAGCCTTAAAAGTAAAATAAACTAAAAACGTAATGATCATTTAACTTCTAAAAACATGATGTTTTTCAAAAACTTCTCCATACGTTGCATGAGTGTAATATATATCTGTGTTTCCTGTGTTCTTGGTAAAATCAGTATCCCATGTGTTCACGATATCAATTTTCTAGGTTAATTTTGCTACAATTCTGAAAATATTTACCAAAACTATTTACTAGACATGTAAATAAAGAAACTTTACCATTTACCTTCTGTATTACACATTTGAAAAAAGCTTTTGTAAATCTGAAAGAACTACAGGTTAACGTTGAACTATGTGAATGGTAATGTGTTTTAAAAAACCTTATCATTAACTGTAAAGCCTTTGATTCCATGGTCTTTAAATTTTATATGGGCATTAATTGCCTCTTCCAAAATGTATAATGTGTATGTTAGAAATCATTTCATTTGTATTAGAGATTCTTAATATAATTGTTTAAAGTTTAACATATGAAATATATTTTAAAATTAGTTTAATATTCTTGAAAGCAGACATTAAAATATAAAATAAATGTATGGCTATCCAGATGCACAATGGATTCCAACTTTATTTTTGTTTTGCCTATAAGATATGTATAGCTTCATATGTCCTATAACCACCCTCATACATGTTCAGTAACTGAATTATCATTAGTCTAAAATAAATAAGTTTTAGAATAAATGAGTGTTCTGTACAAACTGATGTTAAAAATAAAAATGAGGTACTGATATCTAACTGTAGCATCCATATATATATCTATGTATGATTGATTGCACTTTGTGGGTTGCACTAATATTTTCCATTATTGTACCTTAATTTTAGTATTGTGTAGATTTTGTCAGTCTCACTGTCATGGAAACATTGATTCCCCATTGTAATCGCTCCTAGTGTAAAACACAGCTGCCTAACAAATGTACACTGGAATGGGTTCCTTTTAGCATCTGTTAAACCTCAACGCAATGTATAACCCCTCCTTTCAGAGTACATCAATCATGGACGAGTGAGACAGAATTAAAGCAGTTAGCCCTGCTTGGCTCCCTTTGTATCTAATTTAAGCATGTATGACCCATTGCATTCATTGTTGTGCTTATAACAGCTGTTTTTTATTATTAAGAAAAGCAGCTTTGCGTGCAGAACATAAAACAATAAATGTTAGCCATGTGGATAAAGTACATTTGCTTCTAAAGGTTATAAATATACACTTAATAAAAAAGTAAGGTGATGCTAACCATATTTCACAAAGAACAAATGGTACCACTTCAGGCAATAAAATCTAACACCTCTTGATCAAAAGAAAACAAAACACTCAGTCCAGCAATCCTCGGCATTGCAAAAGTTTGCAATTAATAAAATAAAGTGACTTGGGATGAGCACAAAGAACTGTGGTTTAGAAGGAACATCTTTAGGGCTTTTTTCTACAATGTCATATAAATTAACTTATAGAGACTATTGAGAAAGTATAGAAATTACAAAAAGGTCAGTACAAATGCTATGCTGCAAAACATAAGCTTAATTTGACTTGTATGTATAATAAAAAAAATAGGAAATGATTCTGTCCAATCTACAATATTACCTCTATTATTTTCATAATAATAAGTATATATTAAAATATGTGATTATAATGTTCTTTTAAATAACAGTAAAAAAGTAAGATAGTTTGAATACTTGTTGATTAGAAAACTCGCTTCCCAAATGGGAGATACGGATGAATTTCCTGGCTATTTACCCTTCTTAAACCTGGATGAGGTTAGGTCATTGTGGCCATTTGGGAATGAACCACCAGGTAAAGATTCTCTCTCTCTTTCTCTTCAATCTATCTCTCCTTGTCTGTGTAACACTGCCTCTCAAATAAAGACCACAAGTCTTTAAAAAGAACCTTAGTAGCTTCTTTTTTTCAAAAAGGAAAATGCTTCTTTTTAATTAATACTAAAAACTCCAGCATCTGTGCAGAATTCAGTAAGGTAGTAATTTATTTTCATTCATTTATTCAAGTAACAATCTTGTAAAGTGTCCTTGGATTATTTTGAAATTTTTTCTTCACTAGAAAGTAATTTCTGCATTCTTGTATGGAAATTCTTATCTTTTAAATTTCCCAGTCAGTCCATAGTCATCACACGTTAATTTTTCTATCAACTTTAATAAGTACTAGTCCCTCCTATCTTTTAAAATAATTGACTAATGAGTGCCATAAGGAAAGTACTTCGAGTTCTCATCTTCATCTGATGGTGAGAATGCCTGCCTACATAGGAAAATGCTTATTTTTGTCCCAAACTCTGGACAATTCTCTTTGAATTCATGGCTGCATTGGATTTATTAAGGTCACTATGTCGAATTTTCTTAATATCATCTTCTCATGTGTTATTGCCAAAATGCTTGTTTCTACTTTTGAGCCCCAACACCTCATAGAAATTATCAGGAAAGAGTTACAGCATTTTTAGTTTATTACACCTATCTTTATCTTCCAAAGATTCACATTTAATTTTATATTACTAATGTAGGACAAATTTGAGGGTAACATGTCAAGCTTTGCTTCTCTTAAAGAAAGGAAAGCCACTGTGGGAAATGCATTCATAATTCTTTTGTCCTGACCACAGGAAGTCTCTCCATTCTTTGTATAAACTGATTTTGGAGTCTTACCAGGCTCTTCCTGAAATGCAATCTAGATTCAAGCTATAGCTATTTACTTGTATGTTAACATTTCTTATTTCCCTAGAACCAACTGAACACCTATTCTTAATATATGGCTAATGAATACTTTATGAAATAAAATTTCCTTAAAAAGTAAAACAATTTTTATTTTAAACTATGAGTGGCTAAAAATTACTCTTTTTTATTAAATTCTATATGGATACTCTTAATAGAGGCCACCCAGGATATTGCATTGTAGACAAAGATCATCATGAACCCAACATGTAAAATGGAAGGTAGACTTCCCTGTGGAAAGGAAGAAGCAAATCACAAACAGGGAATAAATGCAGAAGTAGATGCTGATACATTTTTTAAAGTTTTCTGATTTGTGGAAGTTTTCAGATTTGTAAAAATTTTCTGAAGGAGAAAACTCATTGATATTTCTTTCATTAATATTCTGAGAAAACACATTCCAAATATGAAATGATTTGAGGAAAATATAACTTGTGTGTCCCAAAAAAGGGAAAAACAATCATGGGCAGAACTGGAAGGCAAGTTTACAGGGTGAATGAAAAGCAGATGAACTATGATATAGGAAATTGCTAATGTTTCTGATGTTACAATGAAAATTGTGGCAATAGATCAAAGTTACAGAATGGGAGAGTGGGAAGGGCCAGTCCTGACCAGGCCTCTTAGACTCTGGGAATAGATTTGAATTGGTGCCAGCATCATGATACAGAGGTACACTGTTACATGTCCTGGCTTTGTAAGGGAGGAATAATCTAAGTACTGACTGCCCATTTCCTATCCAGCCCTCTGCTAGTGTGTATGGTAGATAGATGATGCCATAAGACCTTCAGCACCTAGTCCTTTGGTACCTGTCACCATATCCTTTAAGCAAGAGGGTGCAGGAGATGTTATTTTCGTATCTGCTATTACGATAAAAATACATGTCTTCATTTATTATACATAATGTTATGCATATTTAAAAAGCAATAATCTGCATTTTTCATAGAACAGAAAGTATGTACTCGTCCTCTTCACAATTTTCAAATATGATTCTCACTTGCAATTTTCACAATTTTCAAATGAGCTAAGAATATTTTAAACAACTATCCATTATGACAACCATAAGTAAGTAAATATTTCTGAATGAAGAGTTTCAGAGCACTCAGTTTTAATTCATTTCTCTAAAATGATTTTGTCCCTGAATGTCTTCCATAAAGTAGATAATGAAATTTTAGTGAAATGAAATTCTCAATTGACTGAACAGCACTCTAGTGAGAAAAGCTTTCCTATGCCCAACTTTCGTTTTTCAATTATTATTCAGTTTGTGTAAGTATGGACTTACTCATTCCATTTTTATACACAAGTATGAGGTACATTTATGCCATTTTTCATTTTGAAACTTACATTTGGCCAGTGGGAGCAATATCATCTGGCCCTGTGTCTTTTTTTTTTTTTTTTGCCAAATTACCATTTACTTGGAAAGAATTTCTTTGTTGGACAGTTAGATGTTCCAACTCCTTTTGAACTTCCCTTGGCCCAGACTGGATACTTTTCATTTTCACAAGCAGCATTTTTGTAGATAATAATATCTTAGCTGAGTATGCTCACGGCTGATAAGCAGCCTGCTGCTCCCTCTCAATAATAACTTGATTTCAGTGTGTGTCATTCCAGCTTGCAACATAGTTAAGTTGCTCATTTCCTATCCCATTTTTGTATATCTTCTCACCAAAATGTGAATAATATTTCTAAGAATATTAATGTATGTATTTAATTCTTTTTTATCCTTTTTTGCCAGCAAACAAATTTAACATTTGGTCTGTATAACATTTATGTGGTTCAAAACTCTATACTATAGGAACAAATACAAAATTGCATCTATCTTACCATATTCCACCTACACTTGTAAGTAAGTTATTCTGTACATTTTGAAGTTTATTATTCTTGGATAAAATTTTCTTTACGGATCCCGTTTTTATGTTTTTCCTTAAAATTTTAACATATTATAATGTGTTCTGTTTCATCCTATTGAACTTAGAACTGCAGCTTGAAAAGTATCCAATTTTATTTCAATGTTTTTTCCTAATAGCATTCCAGTTTAAAAAAATTTAAATGTATAAGAAACCAGTATTTCCAATCAACAATGTATGTATACCACCATATTAATTACATTATATTGATAAGATATCTTGATTAATTTATGCAAGGCATTGTATCATTGTTGTCACTAACCAGTGTTTTGAAATTAGTAGATACGCATATTCAGGGTAAACTCCTAGAAGTGAATTGCGAGATAAAGGAATAAAAAGAAAGTGCAGTTTTGTAAGACATACCCCCCCCCATGAGGATTGGCTTTATTCATCCTCGCTAGCAATATATGCAATATATTGTTCATCATTGCTTTTGTTTTAATCCATTCAAATTATTTCAGGCAGAATTTGGAGTCCATCTATGGTAGCCTACCAGTCTAAAATGTAAAGCAAATTTAACCTACAAGATATTTTCGTAACTGTATTTGAGTAACTTAGCGTCAACCAAGTTCATTGATACCTTTAATATATTTCCTAAAATGTTTTGAAACTGTTTATATTTATTTAGTTGTACTTTACATACATTTATAAGTTATATTTCTTCTTACATTGAGATACAAATAATGTTCAATGGACTGTCCAGATCCTTGTTGCACACTTTCAGGAGACTTAAGGCATATGTACAACAGTATCCACCATCAATATCATAGTCAAGAGCATTTCCGTCAGGCCGGAAAGTTCACTCGTGTTAAGTTTGTATCAGTGCTGATGAATATTCCCCAAAGCAAGAATTATTTTATTCTGTTTTTTGAGATTTTATTAAAATTAAAGACAGAATTAAAGAGAGAGAGAGAGATCTTCCATCTGCTAATTCACTCCTCAAATGACCTCAATAGCCAAAACTAGGACTGGTAAAAGCCACGAGCCAAATCCAGGAACAGTAATTCCATTTTGGTCTCCTACATGCATGCAATAGCCCAGATACTTGATGCATCTTTCACTGTTTTCCCAGGTACATTAGCCAAGCTCTAGATTTGAAATGAAGCAGCTGTTGACAGCAGCATAACCTACAGTACCACAATACCAGTGCCCCAAAATGTTTGGTTTTATTTTTTCAATATATAAAAAAGTTTATTTTGCACTTATGTTCTCCTGATCTCACGTAAGAAAAATAAGTCTGTGTAATCTTGTGGCTAGATATATTACTTCTGTAAGTTTCATCCATGTTAGTACATAGATCTGTAACTTCATGTTGCTAATATTCCATAGCCAAATATCCTTTTTCTGTTAGCTTCCAAACTTTAGTTTTAACATTCTTCTTTAAGAATATGAGGTTTTTTTTGCTTTAAGTAATTTCACCTTTTCAACACTACCTTGATACAAGTAAGTTATGCTATATATATGTGTGTGTGTGTGTATATATATATATATATACATATATATACATACTATATATATATACTATATACTATAGTATACTATATACTACATACTATATACTATATGCTATAAATATATAGTATATAAAGTATATATATAGTATATATATATATATATACTATTGGAAACAGATCTATTATTTTCTCATAGTAAGAGATTCATCTTAATGATCATAAATTAGAAAGAGGATATATTTTCATGTACAGAATATGTTTTAGTGGGACAATATATAATTACTTGAATTTTTAAATCACAGTTTTCTCTTTTACAAATACTTAAAAGATCCATAAAAGAAATTTGCAATTTATTAAACTGTTTTGCAAGGAAGCTTTCATTGCTTTGCATTCCAACCAAGTAGGTATGAGAAGTCCAGTTTTTTTAAACATATTTCTGAAATGTTTTGTCACTTTTTCTAATTCAAAGCATCCAAAAGTAAATGTCTGTATCTCAATGTGGCCTAGTACCATAAACTCTGCGGTTAGTGTTATTAACTGCCCTCTTACAGAATAACTAGGCAATGAAACATTTGTTTTAAAGATGTTTTTAAATTTTCACCATTTTTAGTTGCTTGTATTTTTATTACTACAGCAACTCTTTTTATATTCAACTTACAAATTCTTTAATGTACATGTTGAGCATATTTCCTGAAAACATAATAGGAGGCAAGCATTTAGCCCACTAACGTTGTTTCACTTGTCTAATTATATTCATTTTTAATGCAAATGACAAGAATTCATTATTTTTTATGGTGGAATAGCATTCCATGGTGTGTGTGTTTGTGTGTGTGTGTGTGTGTGTGTGTGTGTAATATATATTTTTTTATTCAGTCACCAGTCAATAGATATCTGTGTTGATTCCACGTCTTAGCTGCTGTGAATTAATCTGCAATTAACGTTGGAATAGAGAAGTTGATTCTTTCATATGTTGATTTCATTTCTTTTTGGTACTTTCCCAAGATTGCGATATTGGGTCATGTGGTAAACCAATTCTCAGGCCACCTAGGGATGCATATTGTCTTCCCTAACTTCTTTAACTTCCAAATATTTCTCTTTGAAGGTGTCTCTGACTAATGAAAAATAGATATGTGGAGAAAGTGGAAAAAACTCCGTGTTTTTGCCCTTGATTCAGTTGACCTCATAAATGAAACTTAGAAGCAAGGGTTCACTTGCAAAGCCATGCTTAAGCTGAACTCAGCATTGCATAGCCTAAGGTACCATTGCTCAATTTTCTCATGTTGTACATGCATCTCCTGTAATTTTTTGCTGGTTTTCCTTGGATGATGTCCTCAATTTGACACAACTCATCCTCAACTTGGAGCATGCTTCTAAGAAATTATCTGAAAATATGTTACAAGAATTTTGGACAAATGACTATGGCATTTTAAGCATATATAATTAGTTATCTCAAGCAATCATTTAGCCAAAGCAAACAAAGGTTTAGCATGATATTAATTATTAACTTATTATATGTATATATGTTATAATATAATGATATAATATAATATATATATACACACACATACAGAGAGAGCGAGAGAAAACCTATATAGGAAAACAATGTGTCTAAAACTCCAGAATAACTGTCATTCCAAAGCAAGTTACAGGATTATTAAGAAGAATTTTTAAAGGATGATTTTTAAAATGTTACATTTTTAAAATATTCTCCCCTATTCATTTTTAATTCCTATCTTAAAGTCTAAAAACATCTGGTCTTGTAGGTTATGTAGAAGTTTAACAACAAAGCTAAAGTGTGCTCCAAGGTCCCTTTTCCTACCAGAGGGAAGGGCTTTGAAAACTTGTAAAGCTCAATACGTGTCCTGTGGAGAAGGCACTGATAATTTCGCTTATGGAGGTATCTCAAGAGACAATGACAACATGCCAAGTAGCATTGCCATAGAATTGCTAGAAATGCATTGCTTTCTGTGGCTCATCCTCTTAGACATTGTTGGGAAAGGTTATCTGTTTACTGTCAGGAACCAGCTGTTGCCTTGCCACAAGAGAATTGACATACTTTTGTTTTGCATTTTATCCATGCAAATTGTCTTGTTGTGTATGTACTTAGACTTAAAAATAGTGATATAGATTTAAGGCTGCAGAAAGGCAACACTAATAGAAGAAATTGACATGCATTTGACATTCTCATTTTCTGGACATAATCATTACCTGCTCCTGAATGATGAACAATAAACTATAAATTTTATAAGAGAAAAATAGCTAATTAAAACACCTGTCAAATCCATGGGCTTTATACTGTGTAAGCACAGGAATAAGTAGAGGTATAATTTCTCTCTTATTCTTAGATTTTCTGTCTCATTAAACTTCAACACTGAAAAGTTCTTCAGTCTTACGTGTGAGACAGGAAAAGGCAGGTCACTCACAACTCGTGACTGCAGATGCATGGTTCTCAGAAGGGCTTATTCTTGTCTTTGCAGATCTTGCAATGAAGTCAGTTCTGCTGTACAGCAAAATTAAACCAAATAACTACACAGATAATTCTGTAACTGCATTGTGAATAAAAAACTAAGCAAGAGAAGCACCAAATAACACAGCAGCCAATCACAAGGAGACTCATCTTAACTAGGGATGAGATGGAGCACCTCTGGTAGATGATATTTTCTCTGAATTAAAAAAAAAAATGAGTGAAAAGGTTTTCGGTGAATGGGTGTGGGGTGTTGGTAAAGGAGGGGCATATTTCCTGTGAAGGCCATAGTCTGTGTGAAGGGTGGGGGAAGGACCAAGGAGTAGGTGCCATCCTTCCCCCTTCCAAATAAACAAATCTCTTAAAAAGAGAGAGAGAGATACAATCTCAGATAAACGCAAAATAGTGGTCTTGAATAAAAGAATAAAAGTACTGGGTGAGAATTAAGAAAATGGATTGGATAAAAATGAAAATTGGAGAAATACACATGATTTGACTTTGAATTGTGCTATTTGTGACATTATTTTATAACATCTATACTCTTTATTTACCATTTATTACTCAAAATTCTTAAGTTACTGTGTGCAGCTTCTGAAGGCCCAGACTGATATTGCCCATTGATATTCACAGGCTTGTTTAATCCTTTTCCCCTGACTGTGACCCAGATTAGTGACTTGTTTCCACTGGTAGAATATAGAACAACAGAGGGGCTGCCACCACTGAGATTAAATTCTAAATATTATCAGTTTCTGCGTTATGGTTATTCTCTCTCTGGTCTCTTACATGAAGCAAGGAAGCATGCTAAGAGCTGTAATATGCAATGCTCACAGGACAAGAAAGTCAAAGAAATCTATTGTCAACAGCTTGTAAGAAATTTAGATACTTAGCTCAGTAGCTTGCAACGATAGAAATCCTGGCATCAATAAATGGGAAAACGTCTGAAGTGGATCAACTCCCATTTAATCCCTGCAGACAAGTTGTGACCTATTCAATACAGTGATTATTGCTGTGTAAAAGACTCAGTCTGAAAACCCAGCTAAGTTGTATCTGGGTTCCATTTTCTCAAAAATAGTGGAGATAAAACCACTCTGTTTTTGAACAGTTTGTCACAAGGAATGAATGACTAACCATAAAACCTTCTGTAAAGATTGATGTAGCCCCTGAAAAATCAAGGAACAATGAGAAACAAAGTGAAACAAAATATTGTTTATTGTTTATACTTCACAGGGAGCCTATCCTGCTAATATAACTAGCATAGAATCTTAATGTGACTCATTATTTGATTTTAAACATCTTGAAAAACTCAAAATGCATATTTACACCAAAATAGCATGTCCAGAAGTATAGTTCTTGTACATACTGCAGATTTGCAAACCCCTGTGCTTATTATCGGTAAAATTCTCTCAGACTTGAAGTTCCCTTTGTCATCACTAGCACAAAACACCCATTATTTTTGTTTAGATTTATTATTTGTTTTTATTGCAAAGTTAAATATACAGAGAGAGGGGAGACAGAAAAAGATCTTCCATCTCTTGATTCACTCCCCAAATGACTGCAATGGCTGGAGCTGAGCTGATCTGATGCCAAGAACCAGGAGTTTCTTCCGGGTCTCCCACGTGGGTGCAGAGTCCCAAGGCTTTGGGCCACCCTCCACTGCTTCCCCAGACCACAAGCGAGGAGCTGGATGGGAAGCTAGGCTGCTGGGATTAGAACCAGCGTGCATTTGGGATCCCATAGTGTTCAAGGCAAGGACTTTAGCTGCTAGGCCCCTGCACCGACCCCAAATACCCATTGTTAATGAACTATTTCTACTTGTGGCTCATCTCAGCATCCTATAGTTGCTTTCTCATTTTTTCCTGTGTTGATACAATATCCCTGCAGATACAAAAACATACACACACACACACATACATGCGCACACGCACACACACACACTCTCAAGTGTCTACTTAAATGTGAAAGAGTGTACTGGAGGTTAGGGTGATTCTGGAAGAAAAGACATTTATGTCAAAACAACATATGTAAGTTTAGATATATAGATTTAAACAACAAGCAATTCCAAATCTGATTTTTATCCAGGATGACATTCTCACAAGTTGCTTCCATTTGTGTGGGTCTCCAGTTGTATCTCATCTCAACAGTTAATAATACAGGAAATGATCACACTGTATTTTAACTGTAACTTCTTGTAATAAAAATATGTTTCTCTAACCCTCAGAGAAAGCCTCTCTTCAACTTCTCAAGCCAACAGTTAATAACTGTACTGTAAAATGTGGATCCTTGTGCCCACTGTGGTAGCCTAGTGGTTAAACTCCTACCTTGCATCTGCAGCCATCCCATATGGGCGCTGGTCGGTATCCTAGCTGCTTCACTCAGCATGCACAAGGAGAGGGCTCTAGCCACTAGGCTGTGGCACTGGGCCCATCCCAGGTCATTTTAAAACCCTTTTTTTCAAACTATGTCACTATTCATAAGGTCTATCTGTTGAAGATTGCAAATTGTGATGGATTGGTACTTCCTCTGGCAATGCTATTTTTTCCTATTTACATTTTGAGAATTCTCATTTATAGAAGAAAATGTTCATACGTGATTTCAAAAAGAAGTTCCTACTTACCTTATAAATTATACATAACTCTTTATATCAGTTTTTAACAATTGCTTATTTTTGTTCTACTTGAGGATTTACCAAATATAAAATCACATAATTAAATACTTACAGCTAAATATGTATGAATAATAATTACAATGGAATAACATACAAAAATCTGTGCTATGCTTCATGACATTTCATTGTGATTTCATAGTATGCGTTTTTGTTTGGGCATTTGCTTTTACTTTTATAACACCATATGTGACAAGTCAATGTTGTGATCAAGCCAACAAATTTAGCTTTGTTTCTTTTATACAAGGATTCTCATTTTTAAACTCTTCTTGCAGATATATGTATTTTAGGGCCTTTTGCTACTTTATCTTTGAAACTGTTTTCTTGTAACCATCAATGAAGCTAAATTATTGCCTCTAAGTTTTTCTTGTTCATATGATAAAATATTGTCCACGTTGTCAAACCAAACCTATCAGCCAACAATTATTTTCTGCCCAACTTTAATCAGATAGCATTAGACTTATCTCACATTTCATCATACAAATGCATACTGCCACATATTTATCTTATAAAACTCATTTTCCCCCCATACAGCTCATCCTACTAACTTTCAGAGTGTTTGAATTTTATAGTGTCATTCTCCCAATTATCAAATATTTCATGGATTTATAATGTCTCCTTCTGAATTTTCACCTCTGCTAAAATGTATAGTCCGCATCTATCCTTAACTGGAAACTCTGTGTTCCTGGTGTTTCTCTCTTTACATGATTCATTCATAGTCATCAATTGAGTGTGTCTGGAGTACGCACTACTGTGCTATGTTCTAGGCATGCCACCATGTAAGATTAATGAGACCAGGCTTTGTAAAGAAGTCTTTTGAGTCTATAGCTCCTTTTCTTTATGTATCATAGTATGTCTTATTTTAAGTCTGTTATTCCCTTTAGTTATATGTTATTTCTTTAATTTTAATATGGGCACATAATTTGATTATGTGTGGCTAAATAGCAAGAGTTTTGGGTTTTGTTTAATTTTTTTGTTTGTTTCAATGGTTGTTACATTTTTTTAAACTTAGACTTCAGTTAGTAAGGACATTCAAAGTTGGACATTATGTGAAGCTGGATGGGAAGTGGAGCTGCCGGGATTAGAACCAGTGCCCATATGGGATCCTGGCTCATTCAAGGCAAGTACTTTAGCCACTAGGGCCATGCCGCCGGGCCCATCATATCCACATTTTAAGGCAACTTTATTAAAAATAAAAGCAGATATTTCTGTAGTAAAAAAAACCCACAGACATAAAATTCATTTGACAAAAGTAATATAGAAGATATATCTCATGATGACTTGCCAGAATCATTAGGATGCAGAGTGTGTTTAGTGAAAATGGAAAGAGTGCAAAAGTCTATACATATAATGGAATGACTGTGTGGGGAATAATTAAACAAGAAATTCAAGCAGAATATTATTTGGCAAAGGCATAGTCCTGTACTTTTCAAAAAGTCCAAAATATTCTTTCTTCTCCTTTTTGAAAAAGATTTATTTATTTTATTTGAAAAATTTACTGAGAGGATAGTCGGAAAAAACTGCATCTGCTGGTTCACTCCTTTCATGGCCTCAGTGGCTGGAGCAGAGCTAATGTGAAGCCAGGAGCTAGGAGCCTCTTCCGGGTTTCCCACAAATATTCTGGGTCCCGAGGTCCTGGGCACTCCTCTACTCCTTGACTTTTAATTATAATATATAAGCATACAACTTGTCCATTGCCCGAATATGGGTACTAGAAAGAATCAGAGGACTGGCATTGTTGTGAAATGGGTTAAGCTGTTGCCTAGGTTACCAGCATCCCACACCACAGTGCTGGTGTGTGTCCTGGCTGCTCTCCTCCTGATTCAGTTGCCAACTAACGTTTCTTGGCAAGCAGCAGAAGATAGTCTTTTTTCTTTTTCCACATTGTATTATCTAAGCTTTCTTTCTGCATCATAT
This sequence comes from Ochotona curzoniae, assembly GCF_017591425.1. NCBI lineage: Eukaryota > Metazoa > Chordata > Mammalia > Lagomorpha > Ochotonidae > Ochotona > Ochotona curzoniae. Next base: position 17,990,923 of record NW_024464920.1, on the reverse strand, counting down.
AAGCTTTACATATAATCTGTGAGTATAAACAAAAGAATTTTTTCAGATTTACTCTAAGAAAGTCAATAAAAATTTTAAATGCTGCATTTTCTTTGTTAATTAAAAATTTTGCTGGACTTTCTACCATTTTCTGTGCCTACAATATCTGATACACTTAAAAGAAAGAATGATGGGCTCACGACTGTTGCTGAAGGACCATACTATTGCAGTGATTTAGAGAAAAACAATAGAGGGAGAGTAGTTAGGGAAGTTGGAGGAAGAAAACCGTGAAGTGTATCATGAAAAATAAAAATTAAAAATAATAAAAACAAAAATATTTTATGAGTAAAAATCATTTATTATCTCTATACTAACACATGATATAAATTTACATAGTGGAAACACTCTTCCTGAAAAAAAAAAATCCCACTATAGATTTTCCAATTATGGGGCCCATTGTGGTAGCCTAGTGGTTAAAGTCCTTGCCTTGAACACGCCAGGATCCTATATGGCCTCCAGTTCTAATTTCAGCAGCCCTGCTTCCCATCCAGCTTTCCAATTGTGCCCTTGGAAAACAGTCGAGGTGGCTCAAACCCATGTTTGAGACCTGGAAGAGATTCCTGGCTCTGGGCTATGGATCAGCCCAGCTCCGGCCTTTGCAGCCACTTGGGGAGTGAATCAGTGGATGGAAGATCTTCTCTGTCTCTCATCCTCTCTGTATATCTGAGTTTCCAGTAAAAATAATACATAAATCTGAAATAGACTCATGTGCTATGAAGAAATGACTATAAAGATTTTGGAGAGCTGGAAATATGGTGAATAAACACCAGAACAATATGAAACAGCTGAGACTACAAGAAGCCATGGCTCAGTGATCACTACCACCGCTGGAGTGGGGAGAAGAAAAAGTAGCCATTGGACTCATAATGCACGGAACAGGGCACTGAGAAAGCTGAAGCTGACCTCTTAGCAGGAGAAGCTACTTGGTGAATGCCAGCATCACAAGAATTTGCAGCAACAGTGTAATGATCCTAGTTCCTGGAGATCTGTGAAAAATAAACATCAGTTGAAGACCAGAAGCAGCTGCCTTTGTCAGTGAGAAGCTTGTTGCTGAGGCTTTTCTGCCAACTCGGTATGTTTTTACTTCTGCCTTCTGATTGCCCTCTAAAGACTTGCTATTGGCAGGGACTAACAGGAAGCTGGTTAACAGCAGAGAACTGAAATTGGCAGAATCTCAGAGTCACAAAGTGGATTGTAGGAGACATAATTTTAAAATCACTTTTAAATGAAAAAAAAACTGTCAGTAACCAAATCTATCAGTTAAAGCAATGAACACTGAAGTTTAAAAAATCAAGTTTTCCACCCTGAATAAAAATTTAACACAAAATGCAGTCAGGAGTCTTCACCACAATGCCTAGTTATAGGGATCGCATTACTTTTAAAACACACACAAATGAGTCTTTCATGTTGATGCACAGATATTACACTCTGCAGAATGAAAACACTCACTTACTATATAATTAAGCTCTTCTTTGTAGCCTCATTAGTGAATAATGAATAAAGGTTTGAATGAGGATCAACGTCCAAAGGTAAATGTGGTATCTAGCTCAAGAAGAGCTAGTGGCTCCTTTGCTGTTTTTAACACAGGTGTGCTAACTCAAAATCTGTAAAAAGTGTCAAACAAGTGATAATATATGAATTTGTAGGGCATGAAACATTTTCACAGTAATTTTCCAAACACTTAATAATTATGTTCCAAGGTGAACAAATTGGTTCTCTGAGAAAGAGATTAAAAAGATAATAATCACTACAAACCAAGAGAGCATTTGTTTTCCTTAAAATATTCTACGTTTTAATGTATTTTTCCATTTAACCCATAATTTTACATATTAGTTACATTATCAAGCATTTAAAATTGTTCTATGATAAAAATAATAATACATTATAACACAATATTAAATTGATTAAACTGCCCACGGAAGTCACATAATAAACTTCTATGTTGGAATTCGTGTTTTCTATCAAGGGATATGAAACATAAATTCTTATATTCAGATTCATTTCCTTAGATAGAGGATCATGCCATCTTTTTACAGTGATGATTAAATCTCCTATCCTTCTTTCTATGTGTATCCCTTTGATTTGTTCTTATTGCCCAATGGGTCTGTCTAAAACTTCCAGATCTTAGTGGAAATGCCTCCAACTTCTTGTTCAAACTAGATGTGGGTTGTTTATACATCACCTTGATTGTGTTGAAGAATGATCATTTTGCACACAATTCACTTATGGTTTTTATCATGAAATGAGGCTAAATTTTATCAGATGTTTTCACAGCAAATATTGTGATAGTCATATGGTTTTTATTCTCAGCTTATTAACATGCTGTATACCATTTATTGATTTGCATATGTTGAACCTCCCCCACATACTGGGAATAAATCCCAGGTGATCTTTCTAATGCACTATTGAATTCAAATAAGTAATATTTTGTTGAGATTTCTTCTGCATCTGTGTTCAGCGAGATTATTGGTCTCTAGTTCTCTGTCTTTGCTGTATTATTTGTGGCTTTTAGAATTAAAGTAATGTTGGCCTCATAGAAGCAGGGTGGGAGGATTCTCCACAGTTGCACTGAGTAGTTTGAGGATTGGAACTGGTTCTTCAAAAGTTTTCTGTCCTGGCTAATCTGTCCAATGATGAAAGCTGGTGTGTAATCTACCATTACTATTGTGTTGGAATCTTTTCTTACCTTTAAATCTTTTCACAATTGTCATAAAAATCCTGTTGTTCTGGCATTGGGTGCATATACATTTACTATAGTCACTTCGTGTTGAACTGGTGTCTTGATCGTTATGTTTTGTCTTTTTTCATCACTTCTATTAGTTTTTGTGTTAAAGTAATTTTTTTAATTTCCATTGGCACAGACTATCTCTTCCTATCCTTTCACTTTCAGTCTGCATATCTTTGTTATTGAGATGTATTTCTTTAAGGCAGTGAATATGTGGTTTTTGTTTTTGAACCCAAATGTGCCAGTCTGTATCTTTTGATTAGAGAGATTAAGCCATTTGTGTTCAGGGCTATTATTGAAAGGTAATGAGTTAATCCTACCATTTTCCATAAATATTATAATTATTCTTAGTATTTTCTTTGGATGTCCTCTGTAATTTTATGAGAAGATTTGTACCTTCAAATTCTTTCATTGTGGTGGTTATCCTCTGTTTCTGTGTGTAGCACAACAGTAAGCAAAATGTAAAGGCTGGACAAGTGGTAGCACATTCTTCTTTCCTTTTTTTTCTTCCTTCCTTTCATCCTTCCTTCCTTGCTTGCTTGCTTCCTTTCTTTCTTTCTTAGCGACTTTATATCACCTTGATGTATAAATGATAGTTTTTCTGGGTTTAGTAATGTGGGCTGGCAGTTTATTATTATTATTATTAATTTATTATTATATTGTATTTTGATAATGATTACATAGTTGATTAGAGAGTAAAGGGTCAAGGATTACAGGAAAGTGGATAAGACCATTGTTTTCACATTCTCTATTTTCCTTTCAGTATCAGGGGAGATGGGAGAGTTAAAGGGAGAAGCTACACCCAGCCTCCCAGCCATCCCAGGGTCCTCCACAGAATCTACTCCTGGACTGGTTCTCTCGTGTCCTGATTAGTGTCATAGTCCTTCTTAATGTGAACTGTCCCTGATCCAACATTCTGTCAGGTACTTGGATATAGTCCTGCTAGACAGATCCCCAGCCGTAGCTTTAGCATGAACTGGCATGTGTTCAGCAATGTTCCATGATAACAAGCTCTACTGAGGACTCCCGTGTAAGTTGGCATAGATTGGCAGTTTCTTTTAGGAACAGAAATATGTCTTTCCATTTTCCCCAAGTTTCCATTCTGTTTCTCCTTTCACCATAACACTTCTTCCTGTCTTTACATAGAACATTATATGGTACTATGATCTGTAGTCACTCTGCTCCATCATGCTGTGGAACAGTATAATTTGTGATTCTTGCTATACAACTTTGCTCTTCCTCCAGTTGCCCTCTCCCAACAGTTACCAACACGTTAACCAGATATGATGCCTCAACATGGCATTGATCTACTTTTGATACATGTTTTTCATGTATTTGTTCATGTCATCAATGCTTACTTAACTGTGTAAATCAAAATCATTTGTGATGTGTCTTTAAAAATATTTATTTATACAAGACAGAGTGACTGGCTCATGCTAAAGCCAAGATTAGCCCAGCAATTCTTCACATTGAGTCTTCATATGGAATTTTCACATGTGTAGCAGAACCCTAAAGCCTTCAGCATTACTCACTGACATCCCTGGGGCATTAGCAGGAAACTAGACTAGAAACGGGGATAACAGGAATCAAAGCATCACTCAGATATGGGATCTGAGCATCTGAAGTGGTAATTTATTCTGATGTGCCACAGTGTCAACCACTTGAAAGTACATTTTAAATGACAAAAATTCCTAGGTTTCTTATGTGGTTCTGCGTTGAAGAAGCCATACATACAGAAGTACTGGATGAAGCCATTTCAGTTGGGCAATGCATATTCACTTAAGATCCCACTTAAATGCTGCCAAGGAAAAGTAAATACAAGAGGGTTGCAATCTGGGGCAGAAATTAACAATTCACTTGAGGCATCCATCCCACATCTGAGTCCTGATAATGTGCCCCCTTGGGGCAGTGTGTTATATCCTAAGTTCTTAGATGCATTCCATACAAGTAGGAGACCCAGAGTTATTTCTAGGCTCCTGGTTTCATCCTAGTCCATCTCCAGCTCTTGTGAGAATTTAGGGAATAAATTGGCAGATGGACAGTCTCTCAGTCTGTCTATATTCTCTCCATATTTAGTTAAATAAAAGGAAAAAAATATGCTTTTCCACCAAGGTTTATTTTATTCAGTTTTGAGGAGAAAAGATAGGGATGGGGAGAGACTAAGAAGTCATAAGGGAGACTAGAAAGGAATGAATGTAAGACACCTAGAGGAGGTCTCTCCAAGTGAAAAAAAAGTTACAAAATAATAACTAAATTTATTTTAAGCTTAGAATCTGGCTTAATTTTCATGCATCCTCAGTAAAGTCATTAAGCATTTAATTTGTCTGTCTTTTAAAAACTTCCTCAGTGCTTCTAATACTCAGCCACATAGGAATGGAAGCAATAGATGATTACTGATGTATTTTCCAGTTTTGGCATTTCAGGAGTCTAGAAAAACAGACTGTAGTGAATAAAAATCCCAATGTTAATCTGAATAAAAGTCTTTCCTTTACCTGCTTCTACACTTAGGTCGTTCCAGTAGATGCAGGCATGTAATCATTGCTACAACCTGATATGACAGTGCTAAATGAGAGTAATACCACAAATGCTGAGAATTCTGCAGCAACTAGTTAACATTTCAATTGGTAATTGACACTTAATTTATCAAGGGGTATTCTAAATAGTAGACTATAATTCTGGAAAGCTCATCGTATTGCGATAATTACCATTTTAACACTATTGCTTTGTTGAACATTGAGTTCATCACTCAAAATTAACCACAAGGCATCACAAAAAAAAATTACTCCTGAATCTCAGGCAGTGTGGCTGACATGTTATTATGCATAAAAGTCAATATGTAGTTGAACTTTACAACTCATCCGGGGTTAGAAGACCAAGCCGAAATATTTAAGCTCATGATCTTGGAAGGAAAATTATGGGGAAAAAAGTTCCCAATGAGAATCAATGGTAGACTTCTGGAAAAAACAAGTGCTATGTGGAGTAATATTTAACACAGAAGTGAACCAACTGTTTATTTTTAAAAACGGCTTTATAAAACTTAATAAGAGGAATGTTCTTTCTTACCTCTTCATCCCCACTTTTACCCAAATCCTGAAAAGTGGTGAGCTCTTTGTTTTAAGGACTCCATCAATAAATTTAGCATTCAAAGATAATTCTAATATTTAAACCTCTTGCCAGACCTTTGAACTTGTGGATAAGGATTTTATTCATTCTCAGCCCATTTTTATTCAGTATTTCAAGATCCAGGTCCATATAAGAGATTCTACCACTTTCCTTTCATTTTTCTAATCAGAAACAGAAAAGGTAGTAAAGTGCTTCATAAATTATTTTAATTATTTGTTGAGTCTCCATGAATACTCTAAGTATCCTCCATGAACTCAACTTACACATTCTGAAGTTGTGAATTATGCCTATTTTCCACCATTTGCACAGGATTTCCCACTAGCCTTCTGTTTATAATTAGTTCTTTACAAAGAACTAAACATATGTGTTGCAGTTTCTTTGAATCATCAACATATATTTAACACAAATTACATCTTCTGATGAAATTGTGTTCTCAGAGGAACTATTTGTCATTTGTAAGAACTTTTATTTACAATGTAGAATTAGTTTCAGGTTTCAGATGTGCTGGGCTGAAACTTACATGCATAAATTTTTGAACATACAAGATCATCACACTTAGTTCTGACCTTTTTGTTACTAACAAGGCAAGTATTCCCAGGTACTAATAACTGGAAGCCAAAATACAAGGATTAGCAATGATAAGAACTAAAACATTATAATAGAGAATTAAGGTAGAAAATTTTATGATATCTGTATAACTGTTTCCATAGTTCACCCTGGGCTAGTTCTATAGAAGAAAAATATTCAGACAAAAACATATGTATCTAATCAAAAATAAGAAAAAGATCTATCAGTACATGATTTTCGGAGAATTATACTTTTCACTTATTTATAGTAAAATGCAGTTCGGAGAACAATAAGCTTTTTCATTAGATTAGTTACATCTAAAAAAATGTTTATTTTTATTGGAAAGGCAGATCAGATTTATAGAGAGAATGAGAGACAGAGAGAAATATCCTCCATTCACTAGCTCACTACCACACAGCCAGAGCTGAGCCAATGCAAAGCCATGAGCCAGAAGCCTCTCCCAGGTCTCCCACGTGGGTGCAGGTCTAAGGCTTTGGATTATTCACAGCTTTTCCAGGCCAGAGGCACAGAGCATCAAGAGAAGTGGAGCAGCCAGGACATGAAATTGCACCCACGTGTGACATTAACTCTTAAGTGGGTTTTCTCCTAAGATAAGTAAGATCAGTCTGCATAGGTGGTTGGAAGTTTTAGGAAGATAGGATAGACACTTCAACTCATTTTGAACCTTTGCATTTAGAAAAGGGATCCTGTTTTTCTCATTTTGTTTTAAAAATAAGACTTTGATTATAACTTGGGGGACCATATAAACTGTGGAAATGAGTAATGACTCTACTTTGGCTCTGATCTGCAATCTGTGCATTCACATAACTCCCATTGAAACTAATTATTTTTCTGTCAGCTTTTCTTGGTAGGAGAAGACATTGAGAGATTTTAGTTAATTAACCCATATTGAAGTCACTGGGAGTTCACTGATGTTGGTAGGGTTATGTGCATGAAAAAGATATAAAATAGGATACTGAAATTTGGTCAGGTGAAATAGTTTGGCAAAAAAAGGTCAGTTTTCTAAAATAAAAGGAGTATTTACCTGTATTCTAAATTGTAGTTTGAATTTTTTGTTGCCTATACTTTTTAAAGTTAGTTACAAATAGAACACATCACAATTCATTTCTTCAAGTTTTCACAAAAATCTGACTTCTCATTTTAATCGTAAGACTGATTTTTTCCTTTTGTGTTTCTGTTAATGTATGCTAAGTCCTTCTTTAGCTAGAATTTATTTTAAAATTTGTTGTAAACATGTTTAGAAGAAAGAAGAATTGAGCATTGAGTAATCACACACCCTGTCATATACACGCAAAGATTTATAAGTATATGAATGTTGTATATCTCAGAACTATATTGAACTATTGGTGGGACAAGTTCTGCAGTCTTAGTACAACAGGTAATGTGGTAATTGATAGATAATAAATGGAAGTAATATAAAGAATTATGGTATATCATACCAAATTTAAATTCAGAAAATCTATATGTGTATTTGATTTACAGAGAACATTCTTGTATTTTGGGGGAATAGTTTATGCTTTTTAATGCATTTTACCATGCTCAGAACAATCCTGGGAAATATAAGTATCTGTAACACAGAAATGAGAAAACAGTAACTCAGAGAAACAAAAGGCAAAGTTCAAACCTTGCTTAACGGTTCCTCTTTACAATTTATTTTACATTATGCTTGCCATACTTACTCATCAGTCATCTATTAAAATGTTTTAAATATAAATTCACTGAAACATTACTTGATAACCGTGTTTCTTTATCTCATTGTAGTTTCCCAATGATTTTAAATTGCCTAATCATTGTTACTTTGAATCCCATTACCAGTTTAAATGCTATTCAATTTCTAAGAAATATATACAGTTCATAGATTTACACATAATCTCTGAACTTTTAATGATATTTTGCTATCTTAATGATATTTTGCAATGTAATTATTTATTATGAAAATTATCATAATTTAAATTTTATTTAACAAAATAAAGCAATTATCTTTAATGTGAACACTTCATTTTGATATTATTTTTGCTGTATCACAAGTTTTGATATGCTGTGTTTTCATTTCTATACATTTCAAAAAAAGCATTTGATTTCTTATTTTAATCTCTTCAGTGACCCATTGGCTTTTCAGAGGCATATTGTTGAGCTTCCAAGTATTTATAAGTTGCCTGTCCTTGCTTTTTATCACTCGTTTTATTCCTTTGTAATTTGGGAATATACCCGGTATGATTTTAGTCTTTTAAATTTATTGGGACTTGATTTATGACCTATTTTTTTATTAAGTAATGTTCCATATGCTAAGGGAAAAATGTGTATTCTGTGGCTATGGATATTATTATGGATAAAATAATTTACAAATACATGTTAAATTCTTTTGCTTTATAATATGTTTTAACTCTGATGTATCTTGGCTGATTTTCTGCAGATGATTTATCCATTGATAACAATAGGGTTGTTGAAATCTCTGTTTTTAGATCGAATAGTATTTGCTGTACATATCCAGGTTGTCTAGTGATCATTGCGTATATTTTTATGATTATTTATACTCTTGCTGAACAAATCTTTGTTGCAATATATACTGCCTTCCTTTATTTCTTTTCACACATTTTGATTTATTCTTTCAAAGATTTTTGAAATCTGGAGCTGGTTTGAAAGCAGGAGCCAGGAACTTCTTTGAGGTCTCCCACATGGGTACAGGGGTCCAAGCCTTTAGGTTATCCTCTGTTGCTTTCCTAGGTGCATTAACAAGGAACTGGATCACAAATGGGGTAGCCAGCTTTCAAGCCTGTACCTAAATGTGCCCCTTTAAAGGGGAGGGGCTTTTATCCATTATGCCACAATGCCATCCTTAGTTTCTGAAGCAAAGTCTATTTTATGTGATATGAATATAGCCATTTCTGTTCATTTTTTTAAAAAAAATATCTATTTATCTAATTGTTCTTTTTATCCCTTCACCTTTACTCTATGTGCATGCTTTACCAGATGTAATATTCTTGGTTGAAAATATGTTTCTTTCAAGACCTTTATATGCCATCCTATCCTTTTCTGTCCTATAGCTTCTTTGCTAAGTGTGTTGTTAGTGTCATTGGTTTTTCTTTATATGTAACTTCACACTTCTCTCTTACTGCCTTGGGTTTCTCTGCTTGTTCTTTTGAGAATTTGACTACAATATTCTTATGCTGCACTCTGGATAACCCAAATTATAAACTAACTCTAAATTCATTATGTATTCCTTGGTTAATTTGTGGTGGAATTTATTATAGTACCATATTAATGAATGCAGCGTTTAATTTGCACTTACCATATGCTAGCATTATGTTGCTACCAATAAACTATCATGTGTCATGCCTTTTCCATTGGTGGTCATTTTTAACTTTCTACATTATTCTGCAAGGGAAAAGAATACTGTTTTGTTTTGTTTGTGAGTAAGTAAATTCAAATTTAAAGAGTTTGCAAAAATTTCTGAAAGACATATAGTTGAAAGACATAGAATATAAATTCTTTTCTGATAAACTGCATTTGAAAGTAAGTATACTAAGACTAAATTTAGAATGCATTAAATGTGAGTTTTAATATTTAAACCAAATACAATCCTACCCACTGAATTATGAAGTGACTTTGAACATTTGTTGACATACATAAAATAAAGCAAAACATTACATTATATATGTAAATAGCACTGAAATATTTTACCATGTTTTGGGACAACCTTATATGTCTGATTTTATAACCAATTTTGTTATTGATATGAGAAAATAAATTGTCTCCAAAAGTGGGCCCGGTGCAGTGGCGCAAGTGGTTAAAGGTCCTCGCCTTGCACGCCCGGGATCCCATATGGGCGCCGGTTCTAATCCCGGCAGCCCCGCTTCCCTTCCAGCGCCCTGCCTGTAGCCTGGGAAAGCAGTTGAGGACGGCCCAAAGCTTTGGGAACCTGCACCCGTGTGGGAGACCCACAAGAGGCTCCTGGCTTCGGATCCCGTTGCGCTCACTTGGGGAGTGGATCATCGGACGGAGGATCTTCCTCTCTGTCTCTCCTCTCTGTATATCCGCCTTTCCAATGAAAAAATAATAAAAATAAATCTCCAAAAGTGTAACTAATGTTTTGAGATTTGTGTTGCTGATGCATTTTAAGAAAAATCGGAACGATAATATTTATGTATACATATATTTATGTATGTATGTATGTATGTATATATACACATAGCTATGATTAAATACTCAATTAAAATTGACACAATTCAACTATGCAAGATATAGGTAATTAAAAGCAGTAATCCAGTTCGTTAACTTAACTGGTAGTGACTGGTTTTCCGGTCCTTTTTAATAACAGTTTCCATATTTAAAACAATTTATATACAAAATTTGTAACTTATTAACAGGAAAATATTTAAGTGAAGAAAAAAGCAAATAATTTTGGCTAAAAATGGAAATAAATATGAGAGCTTTGATTACCATGAAGTGAGCTTAGAAGTATATGTGTATGTAATTAACTTAGATTATGTCAAAATTCATTGTGTTTGCCATAAGCATACATACAGATAGTAATATAAGACAGCTGTTTAGTGTATATCATTAGGGTTTTTGAAAGTGGCTTTTATTTTCTTATTTACCTTTTTTTAGATCTAATAAAGTGAGAAAAATGAATTTTAATAGTAATATTAGAAGATGATGATACTTTGTAAATCTGACCTACTGCAAAGAATGTTATACCAGGGCATATTTATTTAAAACTTTTGGCAGATCTCATTGAATATTGATTTCAATGTCTTTATATGCCAAATTTTTTAAAATATATTTACGTGAATTACAAAGATTTATTTTTGTTCAAACTTTCCTTATGAATTGAAAAAGATTAAAGTAGTTTATTATTATGGCATAGAGGATTAAACTGCCTGTGCCACCAGGATTCCATATGAGCACTAGCTGGAATGCTGGTTTCTGCACTTTGATCAAGCTCCCTGCTCATAGGACTGGAGAAGTGCTTTTCCCTTGTCACACATAGGAACAACCATATGGGAGTTCCTAGCTCCTGTTTTTGGTCTGGCCCAGCTTTCGCCCTATGCAGCCATTTGGGAAGTGAGCCAGCAGGTGGAAGGTGTGTCTCTTCTCTCCCATACTCAATGTATAACTCTTTGAAGCAAGTGTATAACTCTTTAAAAACAGTTTATTTACCATCAAATTTAGGATGATTTCTATGTGTTCTGCCATGAAATATCTACTAATAAACATTTATATGTGCAAAATATTTGGGGGCTCAAAAGATTATTTACACTTCATCCTCAGTTTTCTCTTAAACTTACCTGAGAAAAAGAAATCAGAAACTGTCAGCAGACACTAAAATCCTTTAGTGTTTGACACTTCGTATCTGCTGGCAACGTCCCCAGAATGATGTCAACATTTTGCTGTACAGAAAACTTAATACTCCCCCAGAGCATCTCACTTTTGGAATTGATGAACTTTAAAATATCAAGTGCATCAATGTTTTTTTTTCTCCAAATGGTAGCTAAAATCTTGAGAATTTATGCTCTGTTCTCTACAGTGAGTGATATTATAATATGGAAAACAAAGCCCTTAAATAAAAATATTAAATGTCTGAAAAAACAATTATTAAATGAACAGATGATTTTAAAAAGGATTATAAAAACAGATATGGGAAATGATATATTAAAACAGGGCCTAATTGTAGAATTCTGGAATACAGCATTCACTAGAGTCATACTTTAACAGCTTAAGTAATGTTGATTTAGGATATGACTGTACATTTTATTTCTTCCAGTAATAATTCAAATTTGTATTATCAATAATGCAATGACATAATTTATTTAGTACCCATATGTAAAACTAAGGTGTTTTATGTGTCAGTTTTATACATTACTGAAGTATTTTCAATTACTAATTTGCTTTAATGTTTTAAAAAATCATATTAGGGCCCGGCGTGGTGGCGCAAGTGGTTAAGGTCCTCGCCTTGCACGCCCGGGATCCCATATGGGCGCCAGTTCTATCCCAGCAGCCCCGCTTCCCTTCCAGCGCCCTGCCTGTAGCCTGGGAAAGCAGTTGAGGACGGCCCAAAGATTTGGGAACCTGCACCCACGTGGGAGACCCGGAAGAGGCTCCTGGCTTTGGATCTGCATAGTATCGGCCATTGCGCTCACTTGGGGAGTGAATCATCTGACAGAAGATCTTCCTCTCTGTCTCTCGTCTCTGTATATCCGCCTTTCCAATGAAAAAATAATAAAAATAAATCTTTAAAAAAATATTAAAACATTTTGTGTTTTCTTAAAATATGAATTGCAGAAATGTTAAATTGTCTTAACAACTGCAGTACACTCTCATGACCATAAATTATTGTAGCAAATTGAAACTATTTTAGGAATTCCACTTTATATATTAGAAGCTATATACTAAAACTAAGAAAAACAGCATTAATAATGATGTCTGATATTGTTTACTGATTATTGAACATAGCATGACACTGAGAAACAAGATTATGAAAAATCTAAAAGTAGAAGAAAGTCATAATATAGTAGCTATAACATTTTGTTTGTGGCATTTTTCCATATGATGTTCACATGTTTTCAGTATCTTTTGTATGTAAGTATTTATTCTTCATTTTGATTGATTATAATGTTGAATGCATTTCAGTTGTCTTTTAAAATTTATTTAATTAAATAAAATCGATCATATTATATTAAAACATATATTAATGGATCACTACATAAGGTCTAATATATATTACATCTGAAAGATAAAAAGGATAAAAATATTCAAATATTTTATGTAAATAATGGTCAATGACCGGTAGTCTAATGGCTAAACCTAATCAATTGCCGTGCTATATTATAATCAGCAGTTATACTATCAAATTTAAATAGATGAGGAAGAGGTTAAGTAATTTAGTTAGATTGCACACCCAAGTTGGTAAGTAAAGAAAATTGTATTCAAATATAAATCTGTTTGACCAAACTCTACTGGTTAAAACCAAAGAGAATATACAAATATAATTTTAAAAAATAAGTAAATGCAAAACTAAAGAATAGGAAAGAAAATAAATGACTGGGTTATGGAGCTTTGCTTTCAGTAATTTACAATAAGCCTACCCTATTGCAATTGTTTCTTTACCTTTAACTGAATAGAAAACACAAGTTTAATGTATTAGTGTAAAAACTATCGCCTATAAAGACACTCAACAAAATGTGTGAAAAGCTTGTCTGCAAAACTACAATCTTGGGGACCTGTGTGATGGCTTGAGAGGTTAATGCACATTGTGCAACACTGGTTTGAGCTGGTTGGAATACTCTGATCCTTGTCACCAATATAGAAGATAAAAGTAGAATTTTTTCCTGAGTCTTGGCTCATGTTTGTTCATTGCAGCCATTTGAAGAGTAACTAAAGGATTGGAAGATATTCCCCTATCTCAGTTACCAGATAGCTGCTTTACAAATAAATAAATCTAAAAAAAAATTCTCCCATAAATCATAATAGTTGCCTTATTTTTTAACTTGAAGTTTCATAGACCGACTAATCCAATATTGAAACTCTCAAATACATTAACATTAAGAAAATAGTGATATTGGGTTTAATAAGACATCTATGGTTAACTCTGTGGCCTCTGTTTTATTTGGAAATATATGTTTAGTTATAGTAATATTTACATATAAAAAGAGAGTAGATATTCTTTAAAAAAATTCAGTTGGTGTCTAAGAGAAATTACAGCCTATCAATATTGAAAAGTAAATGCTTTAATATGCCTTGGAAATAGTACAAGAGATCGCAGCCTGTCAGTATTGAATAGTAAATGCCTTTAATATGCTTTGGAAATAGTATAAAAGATGCACATTTTAGCAATACTGATACTACAACTAGAAAAAAATGTGAGTGGCACCACTTTCATTCCTTTGATTTAGATTTCAACTATATTAAAAATTGGAGTTTTAGGACCTGGCATGGTAGCCTAGCGGCTGAGGTCCTGGCTTTGAATGTGTCCGGGGTCCCATATGGACACTGGTTCTAATCCCAGCAACCCTGCTTCCTATTAGCTCCATGCTTGTGGCCTTGGAAAGCAGTTGAGGATGGCCCAAAGCCTTGGGGTCCTGTACCCTCATGGGATACCTGTAAGAAGCTCCTGGCTTCTGGCTTTGGATTGGCTCAGGTCTTGCTGTTGCAGCCACTTGGGGAGTGAATCATTGGACGGAAAATCTTCCTCCCTGTCTCTCCTCCTCTCTGTATATCTGACTTTCCAATAAAAATAAAATAAATCTTTAAAAAAAAGTTTGGAGTTCTCGTGGAAATGATTTGAGGTTCCTAAAAGCAGAAGAAACTAAACATACCATATGGTGCAAAATGAAAACATAAGCTAAAAACTAGTGTGCTTAGCTCTCATGTTAATTTGGATAGAAATAGAAATCTGAGTTTCATAATTGTTGTAGATCTAGTCACTCTGAGAGAAAAATGTAATATATTACTTTAATTGTTCTCATGTCTTTAATGTAACCATGCATAACTTAAAATAATAAATCTTGAAGGATTTCCCCCTTTCCAAATGATTTTTCAGGTCTCACTTAACTAATTGCCTCAGCTGACAAATTGATTGCACATGTGCAGGATCTTAGATTTTTTTTTTCAAACTGAGGAAGTCAAAATGATAACAACAAATTAAGTTATACCAAAAATTGCATTATTGGATATAAAAAATATATAGTGTAGTTTACAGTGGTCATATTAGACAGTTCTAAAGAACTAAACAAAATAAAAATCTGTCTAAAACTTGAATCATAATTCCTTACATTTTCAGACACTCTCTCCCTTAATTTCAACAAATTTCTTCACTGAGGATTTACCCATTACTTCTGTGACTCTATTTTGTTCAGTAATTGCTGTTCCAACTTGCTCAGATCACAAAATACAGTTTGTTCATTGGTTTCCACATAAGCATCTTCATTAAATTTTTCTTGGTCTTGATAACTGGAGCTACATAAGGTCTAAACAGTTGTTGTGTCTTTGTCTCTCTGTGTGTTCTTTCTCAATAGTTTCATCATTTCGTTGTGTTGACTCATAGAGAAATATAACTCTTAGGCAAATTGAAATCACACATGCTCTATGAGCAATTTATTAAAAAGTTCCTTTTTATAGATCATGTGTTGTTTCACGGATGCACTGCTTAATATGTAACAACATTCATTTTGTTTTGAAGCCACTGTGCTCCTTGATGAGACTGTAATATATTTTCTGTGTTTGATTCCATGGTATACCTATGGGAGTATTTCCAAATGGATGATCCCTGTCATGTTTTCAGGTTTGCTCACACCTCTATTCATGGTTATGTTCATTTCTTTCATTGGCATTTATCTAAAGAAATAAAAGTTATACATCATTAAAATGGAGAGCATACAGTTTTTGTACCTGTCTATGGATAAAATTTGATTTCTCTGTCGTAGTTCTGCTGATTTCCTTTTATAGCACAGAGCGAATTACTTTTCCAAGGCATAGTCTTGAACAGAAAGGGCGTCTACTAATCTAGGTCATACTAAAAGCTTTTTAGAAGCAATATTTTGCATTCTTTATGAATGTCATATCATTGGGAAATAGACATGCAATATGGGACTAAATTTCAAAGGTTTTGTGCAAGTTCTTGTTTTGCTATTTTTTTCTCTTTAATTTCCATTCACATTTTGTTTAATTCACCCTATCAAATTTCTTACATTGGTTGACAGAAGTTTGTCATTTTAACAGAGATAGGTGGCTTTAATAAATTGCTTCATTTTAGTGACAAAAAATATTTTATTCTTTAAATTAATTTTAACTTTTAATTTTCTTTCAATGTCAAAGAAACTTAGAGAAAGAGAGGGAGAGGGAAAAAGAGAGTGATTATCCGCCTGCTTATTCACTCCCCAAATGCCCACCCCAGGAAGGGCTGTCCAGACTGAAACCAAGAGATTTGAAATTGTTTGGGGCTTCCCAGTTGAGTGACAAGGACCCATGTACTTGAGCAATCATAACCACTTTCTCACAGGATGCACACAGGTCGGAATCTGAATCCGAATTTGAGTAGTGAGAAAAATGAGACACTCCCTTATAGAATTAAGGCACCCCAAAGGGCATTTTAAATGAAGCAGCAAAAACCCCACCTCGGAGGAAATTTTCGTCTTCAAAAGTAACACAATTTCCTTGCCTTTATTGATCATTGCTAGATGCTGTTTGACAGGGCTGCTGCGAACACCGTGGAGCAATTTTCCCTTTGATGTGGTGAATTCATATATTTGTGATTCATACCCAAAAGGACTGGAAGATTATTTAACAGTTCCATTTTTTTTGTTGTTGTTCCCATAGAACTTCTCCATACTGTTTTCTACCAACTAAGAGAGGACTCCTTTCTCAGCAACCTCTTTGCATCGATAGTAACCATTCCTGCAAAGGTAAGGTGATATCTCATTTGATTTGCACGTCTGTTGTGGCTAGTGTACTGAGCCTTTTTTTTTTTTTTCTTTTATTGGTTAATGTATGTTTTTTTTAGCCGTATGTATTTCTTCATTAGAGAAATGCTTATTCAGGTCCTTTGCCTTGTCTTTACTGCTTTGGGCTTTAGTGTTATTGTTGCTGAGTTTTTATTGTTACTGAGTTTTTGTTGTTGCTGCTGTTACTGATATATTTTGGATGTTAATTCTTCGTTGGGTAAGTAAATTACAAGTATTTACTGGCAAATGTCAGAAGTGTCTTCACTCAGTGAGTCTTTTCTTTGATGGGTGGAAAGTTTTGAATTTGCTAAGGTATTGTATGACTGTTTTCGCTTTTGTTGCCTATGCTTTTCAAGTCTTTTCCAAGAAAGCATTACCTATCACAATGTCAGTGTGTTCCCTGTGTTTTTTTTTTTTCACAAGTAGTTTTATAGATTCATGTCTCACATTTAGGTTTTTCCTGGTTTTGAAATGACTTTTATATGGGGATAGGTATGAGTCTGATTTTTATTTGTGTACATAAATGCATACAATTGTTATCCTTAATGCAAGGATGTTTTTGTCACATTTATCAGTATATTACTATTCTAAGTTTTTGTGATGTTTCTCATTTAACTGTTTGACTCACCTGTAACATACCCAATTTCTATATGGAATTAGTATATATTTGTACCATAATATTTACTTTAAACAAGAGAAATGTATAATATATCCAAACAATTTAATAATTCTAAATTTGATATCATAAAATTAGATTATATACAAGTATTATGCAATTTTACATTTTTCCTTATTCTTAATTGTAAGTACCAGAGGTTGCAGATGAGGTTACTTTAGTTTATTTTCAGATGTTTTAATACACTTGAGTCACTTTTAAAGATAAATAATGATTTACCTTGGGGTTGAATGGAAATCATTCACATAATGATATTAATAAAATTAAATTGTACTTTAACAGAAGTATGTCATACTTTATCATTCCTGCAATGAATTTGACTGAATGATACAATAAAGATGCTAGGCTAGGTAACCACTTAGGCTTTTAAGTATTGAAATCCTCTGAATATTATTTACAGTATTATGTATAGGTAAGAATTTACATTCTTTTTTCAAAAGAGTAGAAATATAAGCGCACGTGTAATTGCAAGAGCTTTGTTGCTTTAAAATAATGCTTAGAACCATTATAACAACTAGACTTGATTAAATATAACACTTTTTCCAAGTATTTCTTTGTAAACTCTTTAGAAAATTTTAGTAATGAATATAAAAGCAAATGTCTTAAAAATGTCATTATTGCTTCATCCTTTTCTGTTGATTTTGATACAAAAAATATAAAAATGATATCAGATAATTTTATCAGTTTAAAATGTACTCAGCATTATCATTAATGACATACTCATTATAATAATTTGGGGAAGTGTGAAAATATCAAGTGATTCTCTAACCATAATTTGCTTTTATTAAAAATGTGCTGTTTAATTTTATCACTTTTATATTTGTATCATTAAATGTGTTAATATAGCCATCAAATGGTCACATCTCTCATCCTCACCCCAAATTCCTTCATTTCCACTTTTGTTCCTTCCTCCCATCCTCCATACTCATTCCAATATGCACAAAACCAATAGTCAATGATAATTATAGCTCTACTCTTCACTTAGTTTAATTATTTTGATATATATCCATGCTGTTTTGTGTCCCCATTGTTAAGTTTTGTTTATTATTGAGTGTAGTTCCATTTTATGGACATACCTCAATACACAGTCACCTTTTGCTGGACTCTTATTCATGTATGTCTACAAATGCTTTTATTTTCTTGGTTAAATGCCGTGAATGGAACATTTTAATCATGTTTTTTAGAAATTTGAAAACTGAATTATGAAATGATTAATGATTAAACTATTTATATTACTACTCTTTATGGGAATTCTGGTTATTCAATTTCTTTGCAAAAGGGTGCCATCAAATTTTCTTTAATTCTTCTTTTTATTAACGTTTTGGCTAATGTGTATTTATGATGCCCATAAGCATCAATAAGAAAATTACATCATGCTTCTTGGTCAAGTTGTATAATTTTTTTGATTAAGCAACAGTGGATAAATCACCTTTACTTTTAATGTCATTGCATTATATTTATATTTGTATCACCTTTCTGCAACAAGTCGGTTGATATGCTCCAGTGTAAGATGCATTTTTCATAGCTGTTTCCTTGTTATTGAATTTTGAAAAGCATTCATATATTGTGGATGAAAGTCGTTTGGCTTACAATACATTGGCTGATATTTAATTTGTCTTTCTTGCCTGTGTGGACTATTATGTCTACAGTAATCTTGGAATTCTGGTGGTAGTGGTAAAAGCAGACATTGTTGATTTTTTTTTTTTTTGGCTGTACTCTGAAGCATAGTACTAGCCATAGATTTTGTACATATGTATTTACCAGGTGGAGAAATTCGTCTTCTTTTTCCTTTTATATTAGTTTTACATGAATGGATGTTGTGTGCTATCATTTGACTTTTCTACATTTTTTCCAATTATTTTATTATTTTGCTTGTTCGGTTGTTTATATAGTAGGCTAGTTTGAGGAGTGGACCAACAATACATTTGTGAGATAAATTGTGGAGTAGCTCCAATTGGACTTAATACTCCATTCTGTGTTTTTGTGATATTACATTTGACTGAATAAAATTGAGGTTTTTTGGATGTGCGCATACCAGAAAGGTATTAACTGCAGTTTTCTCTTTTTTGTTCATTTCTTTGGTAGATTGGCAGGATGATATCATCGCGTGATTTGGAAAATTTTCCCTTCCTTCTGTAAAAAACAGTTCAGTAAAATTAGTGTTAGCTCTTTCAAAAATATTTGCTTTAATTCAGACAAGAACTCTAGGCTAGGAGTTTTTCTCTTAACTTTGTGTCATAAATAAAATCAAGGTGCTTAAATAAATACAATTCTATATAGGTAGTTTATTTCTTCTTGCATAAAAGCTATTAGATTGTTTTATGGCAATTTGTATATTTCATCAGTACATTTTTATAAATGTATTTTCTTTTTATTTGAAATGCTGATTTTTAGAGAGAAGGGGAGAAAGCAAGAGAAAGATCTTTCTTCCACTAGTTCACTCCACAAATGGCAGAAAGGCCAGAGCTAAGCCAGTCTGAATCCAGAACCCAGAAGCTTCTTCTGAGTTTCCCATAAGGTTGCAAGGCCCCAAGGATTAGGAGTCTCTTCTGCTTTCCCAGATCCTAAGCCGTGAGGTGAATGGGAAGCAAAGTAGCCACGATATGAATTGGCAAGCAAGTGTAAGATTAGCAAATTGAACCATCATGCTCGTTTTATATACATAAATAAACATATATATATAGTTTATTGATAAAATAATTTACATTGCTTCCTCATTATCATTTTACTCTGCACAGAATCTGTAACGATATCACCTCTTTCATTTCAGAGATATTGATTGTGTTTTATTTTTCTATGATCAGTCTCTAAAGAAGCTCCTGTGTTTTATTGATCTCAAAAAAATAGCTTTCAGTTTCATTGATATTTTCTATTGTTATTCTGTTTTTTATTGCTTTCCACTCTGAACTTAATATCTAATATAATGAAGTCATTTATTCTTGTTTCTAGTTTCCTAATGTAGAAATTAAAATAATCAACTTCTGGCTGTTCCAAGATTCTACTGCCAAGAATATACCTGTTATTCTTACCTTTAAATGGCATTTTAAAATTTTTATATTCAGTGTTTTTCTATAATATCAATTCAAAATATCCGTATTACCTAGTTACTCTTGTTTTAACATTTTATTTACTTATTTTAACAATAATGTTTTAGAAAAGAGAAAGATGTTTTATTCACTGGCTCACTCCCAAAATAACTCAAATGGGCATGGCAGGGTGAGACTAAAATTTTGTTTGTGGAAATTTCATTTGTTCTCATGCCTGATAATCCCTTTTTCTGAAATGTTCACCCATTTACAGTACGACCATACAGTACTCTGAATTTCATATGTTGTGTTTTTTTGTATATTTTTCTTTTTAGAATATCCATATTTCTAACAAATTACTCAAGATTTCAGTTTCCATCTCCCACTTTTCTTATGAGTTTTTACATGGTAAGAGTTATTCATTTCCAACATCTGAATTATATATGACTATAACTCTCATCACTTTACCTTGGATTTTGCAAAACATGTTATTACTTTTTCACCTGTGTCTTCTAGAAAAGATTGATTTGAATTGGATTAAATAGTTAAATTATTAGCAAGTTGCTAGATTCAATTTAGACTGAAGTCAGATTATTAAGGTAGACCCATTTTGGCTGTCCTTTGCATCTAGAAAATAGGATCTAGGGATTTCAACTAATTTCTGGAGAGATGGATAGCTCCATTTGTAGTTGCATATATACATATATAAAGTATTTGTATTTACATAAATGCATAAATACAAATTATGTGTCTATACATATTTGTAAAACTCAAAACCTTTTCCATTACTCAGGGAAAGACTGCATTAGTATGTGCCTTTTGATGGTTTAAACTAAAATTTGTAATCCCAGATTGTACATGTCCATGTCTGTTTTATCCTGAATTAGAGAATCATGTGACCAACCACTTGACAATTATAAATAGATCCTTTACCAGGACTGCAATTGTTATACTTGTATTAAAAACACCTTTTTAAAAAATAGAAAACTCTCTGAAAGTCCAGATTTAATTGTGGGTCACATCTTGACTAAATCAAGGCAAATATTTTGCAGTGGTTGGGAACTTTTATATCTGCTTATATTCCTGACATTTAAATTAAAATGCGTATTATCAACAATTATTAGAATAAATCACCATTACTTTTATTTTTAAGATTTTTGTTAGCCAATGCAACCTATGGTATTTATTTTTATACTTTTCTGTTGTGGATTTTATAATTATAATTTATTAAATTATTTTGCTGGTTGAGGCCTCTGAATTATTTATCTGATTTTTATCAGATTAAAAATTTACGACTTAAGCCATAGTCTTTAATAAAAATATACTGCTACAAAATGTTTTTATTACATTTTTATATTTTAATAAAGAGTGCATTTTTATATAAATAGCATTGATGCCTTTTGTTATCTGTTTTGAAGCAAAAGCATCAGGAACAAAGTCATCAGTGTGGCATCTCTTCCATCTGTTGACGGAAAACTGAATTTTTGGCAGAACTTCAAGGTGACACTAGTGACCTTCAAAGATAGTGTACTAGTTTTTGCCTTTTTGCTAACATAGAGTATGAAGTTTCTAATCTGAAGTTTGTGAAGTTCATCAAAACTCAAGTATGCTTCTGCTTTATTTGGTTGTAGTAAGATTTCATGGCAGTTGTGGGGTAGAGGACACAGCTGGTCCCCAGCTGGTGTTTGTATTCTTTTCTGAGTGGTAGAACTTTTTTTCACCAGGCTCCAATACAATCAAACTCTACCTACATTCTATTTACCATGAAATTGAAAATGCTTTATAAGCTATAACTTAGGTAATCACTGTATAATGATAAATAACATAAAATATGTAAGAACATCTGTAATGTTAGAAAGCAAAGGAAAGAGGATTTGAATGAAGTTTTTGAAAGAACCATTTAAAGAAAAGTCAACAATCATAGATGTTTAACTGAAAATTGATGTTTTTGAGGTTGAGGACCACTTAATAATTCAGTGTGATTATGTACTAGCCTAAACATCAAATTGGGGAAGAAACAATTGAATCAATCACATTTTATGTTTTAAAGAAAAGGCAGAGAAAAGATCAAGAAGGAAAGAAGTTTGTCTAGTAATAATAAAAAGGAAAAATTAGTAATACAAACACTGATTTAATAGCCAAGATCTGGGTAAGAATATGGATTGGTAAAGGATAGAGGCAGTAAGCATGAAATGAAAAAAAAAAAAAAAGAAATAATTTAGAATGTTCTTTTATATGTCTACATTTGACTTATAGCCATTATTTCATTTTAATTTGAACAGTATCCATGTAATAATGGGCTAAACATTTTTTAAACAAATTAACTAAAAGGCAGGCGGTAAGTCATAGTTAAGTGACTCAGTGAAGTCTTTACACATTCTGGTTTTATCTGTTGGTTTGCTTTATCATCTTCAGAATTTGACTAATATTCACATCACTGCATCAGACTTGTGGGAGGCCTTGCCTGTGTCTCTGACTGCCTAGCCCATGTGGGAGGCTGTAGGCTAACAGCACACTATGTCCCCTGGAGAACCTCTGACAGGAGTCTCAACTAACTGAGACCCCAACATGGCCTGATCACTGGGCATGCAGCAAAAGTGATGGGCTGTACCCCTGTCTCCTCTCTCTTTATCAAACTGTGCTAGGACTTCCTTGGTAAACAACTCTGGGAAGCCAAATGTTACATTCATCCTGCTTTTCATGAGGTAAAGAGTTTGTCCTGAGATACAGCTTCCTGTGCTTCCTGTACTTCATGACCTTTAACTTCATCGCAGGGTCCAGAGAGATAGACTTACCTATTAGCCAGTGCCAGTGTTATTGTGTGGAAGTACTGTCGGGACCTGTACTAATCTTCTACCTGCCCCCTTTTCCTATCCTATATAAGCTAGTAATTCTCCCAAATAAATGGACATTCCTCATAACCAGTTTGTCCCCAGTGTTTCTGCTGCAGAAGAACACTGAAACACCACCCTTCAGTGGTCTCAAGGCCTGCTGGACAGAAGGCCCCCAAGTAGACTTAACCATTAAGCACCAGGCAACAGCATCCATTTCTTCTGTCTTCTTTCCATAAGGGAATGCATTTTCTCCCGAAAACACTTAACCAACAAACACCTTGGGTTGGAGTTGTAGTATAGTGGTTAAATCTGTCTCCTGTAACATGAATCCCCTATGGGCATCTATTGTAGTGTTGGCTGTTCCACTCCTAATAAAGCTCCATGCTAATGTCTGAGAAAGCAGCAACAGATTGCTCAGTTCCTCAGGTTCTTATACCCATATGGGAGAACTGGAAAAAGTTTACGGCCCCTGAGTTTGGTCTAGAGTAGAAGATCTCTCTCTCTCTCTCTCATTATGCTTTTCAAATAAATAAATCTTTCTTTAAAAAAAAGAGTTATTTGATCATTGAGGATCAGTTATCAGGACAGAGCCTTGTGTCCATCCACCAGCATGCCACTGATTGTGGTTTGCTTTGGTTGGAATATGCCTGAATTTAAACATTTTTCTATTGTGTTCATGATAAGAGATTCACTTTCACATAAAAACTTCATACAAAATTTATTTTAGAGTAAAAATATAAATTCTGTGAGAGTATTTTTGTCAAAAATGCAAAGAAGCATTTTGACATTTTCTTATCATTTAAAGTGGACTTTGTTTTTGATCCACACTGAATTGATTAGATGACTGATTAGGGGTCATATTTATATCTTACATCCTGAAGTATCAATGTATCTATCTATACACACACAAATAGATATATATTATATCTTTACTTGTTTCTTACTGTAGGCAGCTTGTTATATAATATTCTATGAGTTGGGCCCAGCACAGTAGTCCAGTGTCTACAATCGTTGCATTGCATGTGCTGGAATCCCGGTGCTGACTTGTGTCCTAGTTGAGCCACTTCTCATCCAGTGCTGTGCTTGTGGCCAGGAAAACCAGTAGGGGACAGCCAAAAACGCCTTGGGGCTCTACTTCCTCATGGGATACCCATAAGAAGCTTCTGGCTTCTGCTCACCTCTGGCCTTTGTGGCTACTTGGGTAGTGAATCATGAAATGGAAAATCTTTCTCACTGTCTCTCTTCCTCTCTGTGTATCTGACTTTCCAATTTAAAAAATTAATAAAATCTTGAAAAAATTCTATGAGTCATGGAGGTATACAAATGCTTATTAGAAAGGTACTCAACCATATTTCCCTGTCAAAGGCATTATGTGATAAAGTAGATTACTTTAAGTTCTCTCTGTCATCATTTTGGATCTTTCCTATCAACTTCTTATGTCCTAGGCTTCCTGCTGTTAAATGACTCTTCAATATAGTTGTTGTTTGGATCTTGTCCTAATATGAAGTTCAAAGATATTTTAAAATTGCAAACATTCTCTATTCATGAAAGAGAAGAAATCATGTACATTAGGTCTGTAAAACAAAAAATGTTTTATTCATTTTCACAATGTGTGAAGGATTACTAGTCCATCACAACATATCCTTTTAGAAATGCAACAATTTCCAAACCCAGAAAATACCCATCTGGTGGGATCTCAAGTAATGCAACCAGCTAAAGCAAGACCAGTATTCCAGCAATATAAGCAAATTGCATTGTTGTAAAATTGTCACCAAACAAATGTGTCTTTTCTACGAGGTTTAGCTTCACTGTTTGCTACCCTATTTCCAATTTTCAAAATGTAGTATGCTTTTCCCTCTTTGTGAATTCAATATAGCATCACAGAATTTTAGTTATTTAAGGGAAAGGCAACCCAGAAAAATTGCCCTGTGTTGGTCATCTCTTCCACACACAAGAGTCAGTGAAACAAATAAATAACTATATGTCAGGTGAGTGGAACTGAGAATAAGCAAGAAAGAGATGCATAGTCTATAAGACCTTTATACCCAAGATAACAGTATAGATGATGAAGTAAAGTTCATCGACCCGGTTTGATTTCAGTTCCTTAGCCAGGGAGGACTCCCATTATAGAGTAAACAGTGACTGAGAAAGTCCTAAGCAGATAAATTTCCGTGCACAACAACAGTCCTACTGAAAGCAGAGTTGTGCAGAACCATAGTCTTGTATCCCAGTTAGGGGCTACCAGCGGTCTGCACCTCAGCTGTGTGTCAAAGAAAGTCATTGTATAGTTTCCCCCACCTAATGGCCAGAGCCAAGGCTGCTGCAGCATAGGGAAATACTGAGGGAAAAATATCACTGATGAGCCACCAATAGTATATGTTCTCTGCTAAACACTACCCTCAGCAGCCACTGCCCTAGGACTGTCATTCTGCACTGTAAGGTCCATGCATCTGCTTTATAGCTTACCTGGTTAGTCTGAGATGCATATTCTGCATTAAACATTCTCTACAACTCTCTCTTAGATCTTGTGTTCTATGTTACATGCTACCTGTAGTCAAACAGGCCAGTTCAGAGCCACCCTGGATCAACATCGGGCCCAAGGACATGTGCCAATAAAAAATATTTGATAAATAAAGCAAAATCATGTTTATAAGGGAGCCCCATTGTTTTGCTGTAGTGAATAAAGCTGCTGCCCATAATATCAGCCCCTCTTGTGGGTTCATGTTCATGTTCCACATGCTCTACTTTTGTTCTAGTTTCTTGCTGATAGCCTGGGAAAAGCTTCGAAATATTATACAACTGCTTGGGCCCTGTTAGCCACTTGGGAAATCTGGATGAAGCTTCTAGCTCTTGTCGTCAGCCTGGCTCAACCCTGGCATTTGCAGACATTTAAAAAACGGATCAATGGTAGAAGATTCCCTCATACTCTTTGTCTCTCTGTTTCTGCATCTATCTCTCACTGTAACTTTAAATTTCAAATAAATAAATTTTTTTTAAATGAGCAATTGTTAGAAAATAGAACACAAATATTAAGAACATGGGTTTTGTCCTGCCCTGGCAGTGGCCTTGTAGCCATCTGAGAAGTGAACCAGCGATGGACAATCAATCTCTTCCTCTCTCTCTGAGTAACTCAATTGCAAATAAACAGATAAAATATTAGAAACATTTTAAACTGTCAAACTTTTATTTATTTTTATAACAACCTTGCAGTTAAAAAACTCTAATTATTAAAAGCTATAGAATGTCTACATAGATTATAAAATAACAATAGACTCTAAGGGCCTAACTATAAAAAGACACAATGATTAAGACAGCCGTACAACAAGAAGATACAATAATTGAACACTTTTATGCATCTAATACTGGAAAAACTTAAGTAACCAGCATGCTACTGAAAGAACTATGGCTGATGAAGGAAATTGAGAGAGAAATGAGGTAGTGTTAATGCCTGAAGTAGTTGAACTCCTATCACCCATGTAGGACACCAACTGAGTATTTAGCTTTCACATCAGCTGAATTCGACTCCAGCATCATAAAATTCGAAATCAGAAATAGACATGCTATAATAACTAACTAACTAAATAAATAAATATTTCATTGAAAGGGCAAATATTATCTAAGTATTCATACCTCTAAAGTAAAAATAAAAATGCAAGAAAACACATATGAATCACCACTATAAACAGTCATCAGAGGTATGTCTGTCAGAACTACCATAAGACATCATCTCACCCAAATTTGTATAAATATTGTTAAAACACAGTATGTCCGTGGGAATATAAATGAACAAAATTGAGAATATACTTTAATATACAAGTGAAAATCTAAATTAATACAACCACTACGGAGCAAAAAAAATATGAAAGTTCTACAGAAAACTAAAGATCAATCTTCCATGTGTAGCATTATTCATAATACCCAAGATATGGAACCAACATAGATACTTATTTGTAAAGTGAATAAATAAGGAGTAAGTAACAATGAAATATTATTCAGTAATAAAGAAGAAAAAAATTTTAAATTGTGCACATAGTATGAAACTAGATGAGATTATTAATAAAAGAGATGGGCCAGGCACAGTAGCCTAGTAGCCAATGTCCTCACCTTGTGTGTACCATTGATCCCATATGGGCACAGGTTCATATCCCAGCTGCTCCACTTCCCCTCCAGCTCTCTGCTTGTGGCTGGAAATATTAGTAGAAGGTGGCCCAAAGCCTTGGGACTCTGCACCCATGTAGCAGACCTAAAAGAAGTTCCTGGCTTCTGGCTTAGGATTAGCTCAGCTTCAGCCATTGAAGCCACTTGGAGAGTGAACCAGCAGATGAAAGATCCTTCTGTTTCCTTCTCTCTGTAAATCTGATTTTCTAATAAAAATAAATACATCTTAAAAAAGAAAAAATAAGCCCGGTAGAGTCAGACAAATGGCTCATGTTTTCTTTCCTCTATAAAAGCCAAAATTTGAATGGAACATAGAAGATATTACTAGTTACCAGTTATTATAACTGGGAGAGTGTGGTGGGAACTGATGGAATTTTAAAGACAACACAATAAGTCCAGTTTTCAATAAACTAATAGTAATGAATGAAAAATTAGGGAACAGAAGCTTGAAGACTCCAAATATAGAATTGGCGATGGGTTGTGACCATTGGCAATCGGATGTGATTTGCTTAGGGCATGATGAATAAATACCTAGATATACCACAGTGTATCCTCTAAATATTTGCAGTCATTGTATGTTGATAAGAGAGTATAAGATTCTTACAGAATAAAAAACCAATATTTTTTAATGCCCCTTATTATAGGTATAAAAATGTCATTAGGCAGAATAAAGTTTTTCAGAAAAATGAAAAAAGTGCACTACTTTTTTTCCTTTAAATGTGTTCCTTAAGTTCATGAAATCAAAACCGACATTCTTCTCTGTGCTTTACCTGCTTTACAGTCCTGTGGAACATTTTGTTTCAAATGTAGATGCAGATCAGTAAAAGTTATAGAAGAAGAGAGGAAGACAAGCAAATACTTGTGAAGTATAGAGCCCAGTCAATTTCTGCCATAAAATAGAATTCTTTCTCAGTGAGGAGTCCCTTATGGAAACCTTTGGCAGCATGAAATCTTCATCCGCTTCCTGCCAGCAAACTTCCCCAGGCTGTCTAACGCACTAACACCCATATGGCCATTTGTTTCTTGCCAAACTAACTATTCCACTAGAGTTGTTTTTGCTGGAAATTTAGCTTTTTAAACAAATTACTGTGCTATCTCTACAAAGGGCCCAGTAAAAATGGACAGATTTGCATGCAGTCAGCAACGTGACTGTGGCATGCCAGATCCAGTCAGGCTGAGGATTACCTTATGATTCAATACTACATTAAATGGCACACCTCTGATGACATCATGACAATTGTCTTTAAACAAGGGACGTATGAGGATGCATGACTTGTCAAACTGTATGCTTCAAGGCTTTTCCCACACTTTCCCCTGTTCTGATAGTACTGTCACTTTGCTGTACCAAGTTACACCCGTTTACCACAAAGACATGCATTTCCAAATCCTTTTCTGGACAGAGAACTTGGTTTGAGTTTCCGCAGTCCTGCTCCTTTCTCTTACAGGACTGTCATGAAATTGAGGATAAAAAGAATAGCTTATGTTCTCTTCCTAATTGTAATAGTACATTCGTGAGCAGCAGCGCTTACTATCCAGTAAATATTTGAATATTAAATATTAAGTTGCAAATTTTTTAGGCATATAATGCAAGGCTTGAGTTCATAGAAAAGCAATGTTTATGAAAATTATTGATTAAGTACGTCAACTTACGTGTATATATTTTTATTAGCTATTTTTCCAGTATGAGAAGTAAATGTACAGTTTTTAAAATATGTATCCTAAGCTATTTTAAGACAATGGTTAATATTCATATTGTGATAATTGTGCCAAGTACTATATTTGTGAAGTTTTTAAAATATAGCTTTTGTCATTATACTACATTTTCATCCTTGTTTAAATATATTTTTTGTATGTGTCTTTTTGTAAATTTTCTCATTTTCCTGAAAAGAAAAAAAAAACTGACAGCTTTATGTGCAAATGATTTTGTTTCAGTTCTATAGCAAGTGCAAAATGTAGGGAAATCATGCTGGTTTAGTGATAAAACAAATACAAGTGGACTTTTTCAGGGAGGTGGGAAAATGAGATTATTCCTAGGAAATGAGTATAGCAAGATGTTTTCCCTTGAAATAACCTAACATTGGGTCAGTTTTCTTTCTGAGGAAGTAAAGTGACACTTGATCACTTGGTCCATTTAAATTATCTGAATATACAGTCTTATAATATTCAGGTGATTCTGTGATGCAGAACCAGGTGTAGGATAATTTATCTCCCAATCTAACTATTCTTGATTTTTTAAAAGTGCACTGTTAATAGTTAAGTGAGGACAACAGATAAACCATACAATCTTGAGCAAAGAGGGCCATAATATAAGAAGTGTAGTGCAAAGAGTTCAGTTACCTTCATTCCTTTATTTTTTTAAAAAAATCAATTTTTATTTTATTGCTATTATTGTCATCCTTACCTACTGATTATATGCTGCATTTTGCTATTTTGTATGTACTATTTGGCTTATCTTTTATAAAGCATATGGGGTAAGTACCATTTAATATTGCTCATGAAAAACCTAAGCTAAAGACTGACCTTTTCTTTATGATTCTTCAGTAACTCTCAGTTTTAAGCTGTGTGCTTCCCTAGATAGGGAGCACATCACTATGTAACCCCTAGTTGCACTAAAGCCTAAGAAGAGATGAAAATCAAGCCAAAATCCTCTCCCATGGAAGCTTTATAGAGCATGTGGCTTACAACATCTGTGTGAACACTGTATTAAACAAGCAATAAGCCTCTTGTCAAGCAGAGATCATAAGGAAATAAGACACTTTAGTGATGTAGGTAAAACTCATTCATCCTTGCAGTGCACAGACTTGTGAGCATCCACCAAGTATGAAACACTGCAGTAAGATGGAAGAAAATCAACTCTTGACTTCATGGACCCAATGCATAGCCTTAAAATGAGATAGAAAAACAAACACACACAAACAGCTACAGGAGCACTGCAGTGTGTCTGTGCGTAGATGAGGATGATGCAGAAGGGCTTTCCGAGTCGAGGGTGTGAGTTGAGGGAAATAGTTAATGCCCACTTTAGTTTTAGGAAAGTGTAGATTGCTTGAACTAGAGAGAATAGAATTTAGGTATGCTTAACACTAGAATATATGCAGACGTATACATCAATACACCTTAAAGGCTCTGCAGGGATAAAAAAAAAACTGTAAAAAGATTCTATATGACTCTTAGACTCTCATTTTTGAAAACCTCTGTGATTTTAATTTTTGCATGTGCAGCATTTTAATTCTAAACCTCTGAGATGCAAACTAGCAACTTATATAAAACATAAGTGGTCAATTTGTGTAAAAAGAAATATAAAGGTCCCTTGATACTTTCATTTCTTGGGAAATTGTTATATTTGTCACCACATTTTCAGAACATTATGAAAGCATGAGTAAATTGCAACACAATACATTTACTCTCTTGAAATAATGAAAGAACTTTTTGGGAAGCTCAATATATGAAGAATATGCTTCTCAGATAATTAAATATTTATATTTGAGCCCAGAAGAACAAGGCAGGTAAATGTATGTGTTATTCTATTTAGAATGACACTTAGAAGCTGCACAGAAAACAAGAAAGAGATCTAATTTCAGATACACTGTATTGCAAAATAACACAAGCAGTTTGTCTGTTTTGTTTCTTGTTAGAGCTTCGAGAGCTCCCTGGAAGCGAGAGAATACGAAGTCTGCAATTACTTGAGTTCGTTTGTGTTTCTTTGGTCTTTTCTATTTCATAGACACTTCTTTCCCATTATCCCTAATAGTTTTATAACTCCTAAATACATTGGAGAAAATTTCTACTGATTGCATATTTTTTTTGCTTGTTGGCTGTGAAAAATCCCATGTACAAATTTCATTCAGAACACAAAAAGCTAAACACCATGTTTCTCCTTTTCAGTTTATTTCAAGAATATGCACATTTAGAACTTCCTTCCTTTGTCAACCACCTTTTCTGAAATATGAGGGATGGTTACCATATCTTTTTATTTCAAGGAGATATTGTATTTTACAGTATGGGTTTTAAATAGAATGGAAATCACACATTGTGGGAAATTGGAATTTAAATGAAATCAACATATTGATTTGTTTCAGTTTCTTGTGTTTTTATAAATGTAGAGTTATTTTCTTATATGTGTACAATTATTGAATATACAGTATCACATTAGGCACAGAACAACTTCATATAAATCATTTACATAAATTACCATTTCTATATAATACTAATAACATCATTTCTTGCATTTTGCACAGATTTCACTTGTCTTCAAAATATTTTCTAGCAATATATTATGCTTTGCTTTACTTCTAATATATGACCAACACATTTCCTGTTCTTTTGATTTTTATTATTGTTGTTTTAAGGGTTCTTTATTTAGAAAGCAAACTTACAGAGTCAGGCAAAGAGAGAGGAAGAGTTCCATCCTCTGCTTCCCTTCCCAAATGCCTGCAAAACCATGGGCTCTCTGCAGGTCACCCGCATGGCATGGGCTCTCTGCAGGTCACCCGCGTGGCATGGGCTCTCTGCAGGTCACCCGCGTGGCATGGGCTCTCTGAGGTCACCCGCGTGGCATGGGCTCTCTGCAGGTCACCCGCATGGCATGGGCTCTCTGCAGGTCACCCATGTGGCATGGGCTCTCTGAGGTCACCCACGTGGCATGGGCTCTCTGCAGGTCACCCGCATGGCATGGGCTCTCTGCAGGTCACCCGCGTGGCATGGGCTCTCTGCAGGTCACCCGCATGGCATGGGCTCTCTGCAGGTCACCCGCGTGGCATGGGCTCTCTGAGGTCACCCGCGTGGCATGGGCTCTCTGAGGTCACCCGTGTGGCATGGGCTCTCTGCAGGTCACCCGCATGGCATGGGCTCTCTGCAGGTCACCCGCGTGGCATGGGCTCTCTGCAGGTCACCCGCGTGGCATGGGCTCTCTGCAGGTCACCCGCCTGGCATGGGCTCTCTGCAGGTCACCCGTGTGGCATGGGCTCTCTGAGGTCACCTGTGTGGCATGGGCTCTCTGCAGGTCACCCACGTGGCATGGGCTCTCTGCAGGTCACCCGTGTGGCATGGGCTCTCTGCAGGTCACCCGCGTGGCATGGGCTCTCTGCAGGTCACCCGTGTGGCATGGGCTCTCTGCAGGTCACCCGTGTGGCATGGGCTCTCTGCAGGTCACCCGCGTGGCATGGGCTCTCTGCAGGTCACCCGTGTGGCATGGGCTCTCTGCAGGTCACCCGCGTGGCATGGGCTCTCTGCAGGTCACCCGCGTGGCATGGGCTCTCTGTAGGTCACTCACATGGCATGGGCTCTCTGCAGGTCACCCGTGTGGCATGGGCTCTCTGCAGGTCACCCGCATGGCATGGGCTCTCTGCAGGTCACCTGCGTGACATTGGCTCTCTGCAGGTCACCCGCGTGGCATGGGCTCTCTGTAGGTCACTCACATGGCAAGGGCTCTCTGCAGGTCACCCGTGTGGCATGGGCTCTCTGAGGTCACCTGCATGGCATGGGCTCTCTGCAGGTCACCCGTGTGGCATGGGCTCTCTGCAGGTCACCCACGTGGCATGGGCTCTCTGCAGGTCACCCGCATGGCATGGGCTCTCTGCAGGTCACCCGCATGGCATGGGCTCTCTGCAGGTCACCCGCGTGGCATGGGCTCTCTGAGGTCACCCGCATGGCATGGGCTCTCTGTAGGTCACTCACATGGCAAGGGCTCTCTGCAGGTCACCCGTGTGGCATGGGCTCTCTGCAGGTCACCCGCATGGCATGGGCTCTCTGCAGGTCACCCACGTGGCATTGGCTCTCTGTAGGTCACTCACGTGGCAGCTTCCCAAGCTTTTGGGCCTTCAGCTGCTGTTTTCGTAGGCATGCTAGAAGGCTTCTGGATCAGAAGCAGATCATCAGGCACCAGAAGTAGTTGTCCTATGAGGTGTTGGCATTTCAGAGGCTCAACTCACTGCATCACAACAGTCTCCTCAACACATTCCAAAATCTGAGTATTTATGTTTCCTCAAAATCATCTATTTTTCATGCTGTATTTTACCTTAAGAGCAATTCTGTGGTCAGAGAAATTAATATATAATAATAGGGTTTAAATGTATATATCCAAAAGCTAGTAATCATATACATTTGAATTAATGAAAGTTTCAATAACCATTCTAGTTTTGGAAACTGTATCTATAAATTTGGGAAATAGGAATTTTATTCACCCTACTGGAATAGGATGAAGCTATTATTCATTTCCCACAATTTTTAAAATTTGTTTTTGGTTTGAGTATTGGATTTTTTTTTTTTAGACAACATCTGTGTACTTCTAGTGTACTCTCTGATTTCTTAAAATGAAGATCATAGCTTTTCAGCTACTAAAAATATGTATTCATTAGCTAAAAATGTCCTGGAAAAGGAGTCGAGAATGCCTCAAAGCCTTGGGATCCTGCACCCACATGAGAGACCTGGAGGAGGCTCCTCGCCCCTGGCTTCAGATCAGCTCGGCTCCAGCCGTTGCGGCCATTTGGAGAGTGAATCAGTGGATGGAAGTTCTTCCTCTCTGAGCCTCGTCCTCTCCGTAAATCTGATTTTCCAATAGAAATAAATCTTTAAAAATAAATAAATAAATAATCAAGATTATAAGCAATTCAGCATAGGTGACAAAGCTGCTAATTTCTAAATGCAGTGAATTCTATTATATTCTACTCTCTTCAAGGAAATATTCTAAAGAGTCAGTAAGTTTGTTGATGTTAAATTTCATTTGAAATTACAAGTTCACACTTTATATCATATTTTCATTGAATCAAAATAGTAACATCAACAGTTTGCAAGATAATCTGGATTTTCTCAAATGTGTATGGCCTAAATATCATTTCCTAAAAAAGTTTAAACATATTTTGATGGCCTTAGTAGGGGAAAATAATGCTGCAAATGCTTTGAAAAATGAAAAAAAAAATTGTGTACATTGAAAATAGTCTCTGAAACTGAAGTTTTTCTCTTTTAGAATATTTTGGAAATTGTTTTCAATATTTTTATTTTCTGAGACTGGTATTATTATTGTATCATCTGTATTTCATCTGTTGAAAGTCCTTATTTTGCATTTAAATTTAAGGCAGTTTTTGTCACACATATCACCCTGGACCCCTTTATTGCTCCAGTGTATGCCCGTATTTATAATGCTGTCACCCAGACAAACTCTGGCGGAACTGGCAGCTTCCCACAACCCAGGTGGACTTAGGACACAGAGATTTCCTCTGTCTTCGCCTTTCCTTTACTGCCCCAGCCATAAATAAGTGCTTTATGGTTTTCACAGTGTATATAGCCAATGCTTGAAAATCAGAGCTATACTTATAATTATTGATTTCCTACCCCCGAAAAGTGAATTTCAAAATGATTTCTCATGTCCTTCCTAAGTGTCTGGGAGCATTTCCGGAGATATGCATTAAATACATTTTGTCCAAAAGCACTAAATTGAAGCGTCCTTGCCTATCTCTCCAAGGCAGACAGTTTATTGACTAAATTAACTACTCTCCAATTAGCCTGTTGTAATTCTGTTGCTTTAATATGATTAGTTGCACCTCTTACCTGCTTCTGGTCAGAATTTATGCTCTGATTCCTGTAGTGGTCCTAGTAATCTGCATGAAGCACGATTTTGTCTTTGAGCCATTCAGTATCTTTTATGAAAAATATATATAGCTGCCACTATTTCCCATGTATTTTGATCATTTATTCTAAGTTGCAGATATTCTGTAATTATTATTTCATTCATTTTATTTCTGTTGATTTTTCTCCTTTAAATTCCATGCGTTTGGATATGTTAGGATTTGTGGTCTTTATTTTTCATTTTGGGTGCTTTCTAGGATTTTCCAAACCTTACTCCTTTATTTCTGCCTGTTTCTGACCTTGGTGGCTAATTTTCTGTCTACACAACCAGTATGGAAAAGGTTCTGACAGATGTATTGGTATGATACAATTTAAGGGCACCAGACTATGGCACAGCATGTTAACCTTTCTCTTGCGCTGGCTGCATCGACATCAGAGTTCTCTGAGTCCTTACTGCTTTGGGATCTGCTTCCTGAGCATGCTCCTGCGAAGGCAGCAGGAAAGAGCCCAGGAATGTGGGCCTCTGCTCTCTGTGCATACGCTCTTGGCTTACAGGGAATATTTAGCTTTTAATTCCTGATGCATCATA
Source organism: Ochotona curzoniae (assembly GCF_017591425.1). Lineage (NCBI taxonomy): Eukaryota > Metazoa > Chordata > Mammalia > Lagomorpha > Ochotonidae > Ochotona > Ochotona curzoniae. Next base: position 17,955,166 of record NW_024464920.1, on the reverse strand, counting down.
TGATGCTGTGTACCCTGTAGTGGTGAGGAATGTTCAGCTCAGGGACTATTACTCGAAGGTCTATTAAATCATTTGGCTGGCCTGGGTGTGCCAAGCAGCTGGGGGAAGTCGTGAAATCCAATAACTCCATGACAGGCTAATTTCTAAGTTGATAATTTTGAATGGCCTGTGAATATCGTTACATATATCGGAATTGCCATTAGCAGAAAACCAGTTTCTCATCCCTGCAAATGAAGTGTAAAAAATGAACAAGCGTAACTCTGGGACATATTGTTGTGGGTGTTCAGTCTCTTTAATGAAAATAAGCTTTAACAAATTATCTATCTGCATATATATATATATATTTGTATATAGGTATAGATATATAAGACTTCATAAAATCTGTCCTTTGCATATTCAGAATTAGATTTTAATAGTCTTTAAGTATTCATAGCCCTTGTTGGTCTCCAATTTCTAGTTGCCATGAACCCACACAGAATCTATTCTTTTGTTTGGTACATTATGATATTCATTGCTTCTCCTGAACCATGCTTATAGGTGATAAAGCTAGTAATTCAAGGGAAAAGACACTGTGACATTTAACAAGGATAAAATAAATGGTTCAATTTAAGCCTAATATTGCCTTGGAGAATATGAAATGCCATAGTCTTAGTAGTCCCAAAAGGCTGACATTTTTCAAAATCCTTGAAACACTGGTGAACATTTGATAAGATAGCAGAATCTTTATGAAGAATATCCTCACAGTAAATAGGAAGCGACCTCCCAGTTAACACCTATGTTTTCAAAGTCTAAGATTCCAAGCAAACTTAAAATCTTATCATTTAACTTATAACTTAAGGTAAACCTCTCTCTCTAAACAGGTAAATAAAATTGATTTCCTTTTCTAAGATTGCATTATTCTCATGACATTTTATTTTAAACCAAGTACTCATCTCACTTCATCTGTTTGTTGTGAGTAATCTCTCTTGAATGGAAGCAGAGTCCAAGTACAAAATAGCTCGTAACTTTGTAAGCCAGCAAGCTGGTACTAACATGCCTTATCATAGAGTAGTAAATTAATTCTAGTTCATAATTTTCAATATTCTTATTTCTCCATATTAAAAATAACTATTTTATCAGTGTTTCAATTTGTGCCACATTAGCAAAAAATCAACAACACCTTCTAATAAATATACTTATTTATTTAAAAGGCAGTCCCATATGTAGAAATTATACATATTTTATATGTATATATAAAATACATATGTACATAAAATATATGCATATATAAGATATATAAATGCATATGTATTTTATATATACTACATATAAAAATCTATGTATTTATATATCTTATATATGCATATATTTAATGTATATATTTTTATATGTATATGAAGAGAGAAAGAGAGAGATATTCCATGTGCTGATTTCTTCTTTTATTTTTAAGATATATGTGTTTTTATTTGAAAGAGAGATTATAGATGGAAGCAGAGTGACAGACCATCTATTCTCCGGTTCACTCCCCAAATGGTCACAATGCCCAAAGATAGATCAATTCAAGGCCAAGAGCCAGGAGTTTCTTCTGCTGCTTTCTCAGGTCATAAACAGGGAGCTGGATTTGAAGCAGAGAAACCAAGACTCGAACGAGTGTCCACATGGGACTCCTGCATTTGCAGGTGGAGAATTTGGCTGTTGAGTCATTATATTTGCTCCATCTCCTGATTTCTTCCCTGACTTATGTTGATATTAAAGTCTAGGCCAGGCTGAATCCAATCCAGGAGGTATGAAATTAATATTGGTCTCCCACACAAGTGTTAAGGTCCAACCACTTGGACCTTTTTCTGCTACCTTGCTAGATACTTTAGAAGAAACCTAAATTGGAAGTGGAACACGTTGGGAGTAAAGCAGCACTCCAATATGGAATGATGATTTTTTTCAAGTAGTGGCTTAACACTCTGCACCACAGTGCCAGCCCTCAAAAGGGGATTATTAAGGTTATTATAATTTAATATTTTACAATTAATATTTTCTAAAACGTAATGACTTTAGAGACAGATTGAAAAATTTTAATATTTGATTATTCAATTGTTTGAAAGTAATGTAACATCTGTGACTCAGTTTATTCATTTGTTAAAGGAAATAGCCAAAACTTGTAAAGTTTTTAATGATAGTCTTGTAAAGTACACGTAAGGAATGGCCTTGACTTTAATCTTTAAAATATAACAAAACGGAAACAGAACTGTTTAAATGGTTGTCATAAGTATCACTGAAGATAACAGTTTGCAGCAGATAATGTTATGGTATATAGGGAAGTAACTAGATATTGGTAAAAGAGAGTATCAATACTAACAAACCCATTGAAAATAGCAAGCAGATCCACCTGAGCCGCGGGAGGGGGTGTTTATTTTCTTAGAGCAGTAAACCTGTTGTATGTGATACAATGATGATCTATACATAAATATTACACTTTTGTAAACCCCGTAGTATTTTACAACAAAAAGCAAGAGGGTTATCTCCTTCAGTGTTTAGGTAGTCATGGACTACAGATATAAGACACTCAAAACATCAAAGCAATCTAATTGAATGTAGGGAGCAACTATTTTGAAGGGTGGAATGGGAAGATTTGCTCACGTAAGAAACTTTAGAGAGGAGTAAAGGAATGGAAAACTAAAGATAATAGATAATGTGTTATATGGGATTTAAGTTGATAAAATTTGTTCTCATAAAGACATAACTAAGCAATTCTGAAATTGCTATACATGTGTACTGAAATAAAATTGATATATGAATGGCAGTTGTTGGAAACCAGATAATATTATATTAAAAAATATTTTTCAAGCAATGATATACAACAGACTTAGGATCTGAATTTCAATATTTTCATCCTAAGATCACCTCAACAAACTGGAAAAGAAGTGATGTGTAAAGATCTACAAGGGAAACAGGTTTGAAAACATTATAATGACAAAGTTGACTAAGTCCATTTTCCAAGCTAATATTTCGGTGGACATTTTCAATGAGTAAATTGTGTCCTCAAGGTATCATTCTAGATACCACAGAGTCATTTCCATTTAGCCACCCCAGAACTTTGTTGGACATTTTCAATGAGTTAATTGTGTCCTCAAGGTATCATTCTAGATACCACAGAGTCATTTCCATTTAGCCACCCCAGAACTTTTGTCTGAGAACCCATCCTCAGCCTGCGTTCCATGCAGTGCACACCTTTAGGAGCAGTGTCAGCTAGATTATCTCACATGTCCAGGATGTGAACAAATAATTACTGAACTATACTCCAGGAAATGTGATTTATGTGTTTATCTTGTATTTTTAAGAGGATTTTTGTGTTGCTTATTTTAAATACAAATCGTAAGGCTAGATATTCCTGCTTTTATTGTCAATACCAATTTTATAAGAAACTCAGAAAATGCACCATACAAAATGAAATGTTTTCTTCCTTTCTTTCCTAGTTGGTATGTTATATTTGAAGTGCAGCATAAAAGTGCTTGTAATTATGAAGTGCAGTATGATATTTTTATACTGTGTAATGTTCACATGGCACATCCACCTTGCGTGTATCTCTTCAACATTTATCATTTGTTTTTAGCAAAACCATTTACTGTCCTTTTTTCTGTCTTTAAGATTTACAGCATGTTAGCATTATCTGTATTCACCATAACACCAAAATTCTCTCTCAATCTGACTAAAACTTGGGACCCATTAATCAACCTTTCCCTATCTCCTCCCACATGGTACCTCCAGCCTCTGGGATGCACCATTCTACTCTCAGCTTCAATGGTAAGAACTCTTATAGGTCCCACATATGAGTGAGATAATTTACTATTTATGTTTCCATGCCTGACTTAGTTAAATTAACACAAAAGCCTCCAGTTCCATTCATGTTGACACAGATGAAAGCATCTAATTTGTTTCCTGTGGGTGAATAGTATTCCATGTTTACATGTACCTTGTTTTGTTTTACTGGTTAATGAACAGCTAGCTTGTTTCCATTCCTTGATTATTATAAATAGTGCTGTAAAAAATATAGGTGCACAATTGTTCCTTCACATATTGAGATCATTTCCTTTGGATATGTATCCAGTTTTGGTGAGATTATTGAATCATATGTTTTGTCTTTTTGATAAAAGCAAATCTTAAGTCGAGTAAGATGGTATCTCATTGTGGTTCGATTTGTATTTCCTTGACAATTGTTGCTGAGAATTGTATTTTCATGCATCTATTGGCTATTTGTTTTCTTTTGAATGAAAATGTTCAGTGCATCCATTGTTCTTTTTAGTCATATTTTTCTGTTGAGTTGCTTTTCTTTCTTACAAGTTCCGGTTATTAATTTTATCATATGTATTGTTTGTAAGTATTTTCACTTTCCTGCAGTCTGTCTCTTTACTCTGTATTGCTCTTTGTGCCTTAGGTTTCTAGTTGATGATATTCTATTTGTCTGTTGTTGATTTTGTTTTCTGTGAGAGGTGGGAGTCTTATTTTACATTTCCATCTTGATAACCACTCTTCTTAATTGTACCCTGCACTGTCATTCGCAAGTACTTTCCTTAAGTAGAATTAAAATGTTATATCTTCTTTTCATCTTCTCTTTCCACACTTCCATTGTCACATGCCATGTTTTGAAATTTTGTTAGGATGGCCTAGTCTTTGATGGTTCCTTTTCTTTATCTACCATCACATTTCTCATTTTTCTTAGATTCCAGGACGGATCTTTCAGCCAAACAAGTCATTCTTTTTTCTTGTGCAGGAAAGTCTCATTTCCTTTTACCCAATACATCTCACCTTAACCAGTATCGTAAATCATTTCAATTTTCTCCTTATCTTTTTCCTGCCACAAAGTCTTCACCATAATTATTTGGCTAGAATTTTAATCCTAATGGCACTTGCCTCATCACCATTACTTAGGCTTACTCCTCAAATTCTCTGTTACTACTTGAATAGTGAGAATTTAGATAAACATTCCATGTGTTTTCCTAGCATAAGTCAACTATTGTAGACGTCATCAAAATTATCTTAACTATATCATCCAAACAACATTCTTCATTTGCCTTTTGCTTAAAAGAGTCAGTTGAATACAAGGACCATATACAACTTGCTTGGCAATTAAATCACAATATGAAATATCATTATTGTTATTGATGTATCAGCGTCATGGTAGTCATGAGACATTTGCCTCTTTTTTTTAATATACCTTTCTTAACAAAGTACTTACAGTTTTCTATACAAAGCAGAGCTTCTTTTCATAGAAATTTTAAGTTTTGAAACTTGCAATATAAACCAAGTTCTGCTGGGTCATTATATCCAAGTCATCTGTTTTATATTGGTTAATGTTATTTCTTGCAGATGACAGGAAATGCAATTCAAACTGGCTTAAAAACATAAAAAAATATTTTTTATTGCCTCATGTAACTGAAATGTCCAGCTGTAAGTTTTCAGGTGAAGCTTGATCTAGAGTCTCCAATGCTGTCAACGGGACTTATTTTCTCTACATATCTTGGCTCTACATATATGATCTTGGCTTTAATTTTAGCCCTCCAACTTCTGGGTTTCAGTGAAGAGGAGAAATGTCTGTACTTTTTTTTTCAGTGGCCCCAGGAAGAATCACATTTTATCTTTTTGGTTCTGTTTGGATATTCATAAATTACCCATCACTGTGTGCAAGTTACTCTTCTATGTCACTTGGTTAGCCTTGAATTTCCCACCTGCTTGCCATACATGTGACATTTTGTAATTTGTAATTTATAACTTATTTGTAGAAGTGATTGGCACATGCAATTATGCACCCCTGAATATTTGCACTTGTCCACTGGAAATCATATAAATGATAAGCCATCAGGGATAATTTTAAGTTTTACCTTCTAACTTGAGTTCCTTTAATTTCTTTTCCTTGCCTAATAGCTCTAGCAAGGACTTCTAATACTGTGTTGAATAATAGTTGTGAAAATGGGCATCCTTGTCTAGCTCCAGGTCTTCTTGGAAAAGCTTCCAGAGTTTCTCCATTCAGAATGATGCTAATATCAGATTTTTCACATATTGCTTTGATTGTGTTGTAGAATATTTCATTTGTGCCTATCTTGCTTAGGGTTTTCAACATGAAGTGATGTTGGATTTTATCAAATGCTTTCTCTGCATCTATTAAGATGATTATCTGCTTTTTACTTTTTTCATTTTTACTAATGTGGTGTATCACATTAATTGACTTATGTATGTTAAATCAACCCAGCATGCCAAAGTTAGATCTCATCTGTTCCAAGGGAATAATGTGTCTGATGTATGTTTGGATTCTATTATGAGTTATTTTGTTGACGATTTTTCCATATTTGTTCATTGGGGATATCAGTCTGTAAGTTCTCTTTATCTGTTGTGCCTTTATTTGGCTTTGGTATTAAGGTGATGCTGGCTTCATAGAAACGTTGGGAAGGATTGCTTCCCTTTCTATTGTTTTTGACTAGCTTCTGGAGGATTGAGATCATTACCAGAATTTATAACAGAGTTTGGCAGTATAGCAGGGAACAATGTCAGTAAACATATATTGATGACCCTAGTATGCACAAACAACTCTATAACTGCATGGCTAAGAAAGAATTTGTAAGTATAGTCCACTTTAAAATTGCAGAGTATAACCTTGAATGACTTGGAATAAACGTAACCAAAGATGCAGAAGAACTCTGTGTTAAACACTAACTAACTTCAAAGAAAAACTGACACAGGAGACATTGAAAGCTGGAGAAATAGCGAAATTACAATGTGTCTGGTTTGGTAGAATCAACATGATCAAAATGTATGTATTTTGAAAAGCAATTACAGATTCAATACTAGATTTTCTACCATTACCTGAAATTCCATTTCATTAATATTAATAATTAAAACCACTTTAAAATTCATTCTTTTCTCCATTTCTTCATTCAGCCTTGGGTTTTTTGTTATACATTTTGATTTTCAATTTTTGAATTATGTGGTACAATTTTGTGTAGACTGGGATTTCCCCCAAGCTCCCACCCCCTTGATAGATTTTCTCCATTTTACTACAATGGTATAGTCCTTCATAAAGAATCACAGTTCCATCAGTCTCTTATTTAAGTGTACCCCAACATTGCTGGTACAGACAATGTCATACAGTCCAGCATCCCATTGTCTACACATTTCCAACAGTTTCATTGGGAATCCATTTTCCTCTGCAAGCAGGAATGAATGTTGCATTATACCTCCACATCTGGATATGATAGACCCCAGTACTCCATCACTATACATTTCCATAATTGAGAAGCCATGAAATAAGGTCAACAACTGGTATGAGTTAAAACAGTCACAACCACAACATCAACAACAAATTATAGCACCATGAAAAATGCTCTGCTGAGTAACCAACACATGAATGACAAAAAGGAAACACAAGAGTCTCTTGGGAAAAATGATGCCACCATGTAATCCATGAGCCAGTGATGAATTCAACAAGAGAGAAGAAAATCTTTTGAATAAATAAAACTGAGATAAAAAACATCAAAACACATGGGATGCATCCAAATAAATAAATAAATAAGACAGTATGGATTGGATTATTGAAGTTACTCTTTGCTTGCTGAATTTCTTTATAAGAGAGAACATATGGTATTTGTACTTTTGTGATAGGTTCATTTCATTGAGCATAATGGTTTCTAGTTGGGACTACCTAATTTTAAATAGTATAATTTCATTCTTCTTAATAGCTAAATAATATTCCAGGGAGTAGATGTACCACAGTTTCTTTAACCAGTCCTCTTTGGAAGCACATATAGATGACTTCCATGTCTTTGCTATTGTAGATTGTGCTGCTGTAAATATAGGATTACAGATCCCCTTCTCATGCAGATTTCCTTTCAATTGGGTATATTCCTAGGAGTGGGATAGCTGGGTCATATGGCAGGTTTATTTGCAATTCTCCAAGCACCCTCCTTACTGATTGCCACAGTGGTTGTACTAGCCTACACTCCCACCAGCAGAGAAGGAGGGTACCTTTCTCCCCACATCCACACCAGCAGGTGTTGTTATTTGAGTTCTGAATGTAGGCAAGTCTCACTGGAGTTAGGTATTACCTCAACATGATTTTCATTTGTATCTCTCTGATGGCTAGGGATTCTGAGCATCTTTTCATATGTCAGTTTACCATATGAACCTGTTCTTCAGAAAAATGTCTGTTCATTTCCTTTGCTCATTTTGTTACCAGATTGTTTATTTTTTCTGTCTCTGGGTTTCTGAAGCTCTTTGTAAATCCTGGATATAGTCCCCTGTCACTTGTGTAGTGTGCCAAATTTTTCTCCCATTTTGTTGGTTGCTTCTTCATTTTGTTAACTTTTTGCTTTGCTGTGCAGAAGGTTTTTAGTTTGATGTAGTCCCATTTTTTCAATTTGACTTTCATTGTCTTTGCTTTTAGTGTCTTTTGTAAGAACTCTTTCCCTGTTCCTATATATTGGAGTGTATTTCTTATGTTTTCCTTTAATAGTTTGATGGTTTCTGGGCATAGATTTAAGTCCTTGATCCGTTTAGAGCTGATTTTCATGCAATGTGACAGGTGTGGGTCTTGCTTCTTAATTCTATAAGCAGCTGTCCATTTGTGCCAACAGCATTTGTTGACTAGACCAGGCTTTTTGCCTGGACTGTTTTCAGTATTCTTGTCAAGGATTTGTTGACTATGCATGTGTGCACTCCCTTCTGGTGTTTCTATTCCATTCCACTGATCTTCTCTGTTCTTCTACCGGTACCAGACTGCTTTGATAATCACTGCTCTGTAGTATGTCTTGAGGTCTGGAATTGTGATTCCTCCAACTTGATTTCTGTTTTTCAGGATAGCTTTAGCTATTTGTGGTCTTCTGTAATTCCAGATGAACTTTTGTATCATCTTTTCTATTTCTGAAGAGAATAGAAATTTTTTTCATAAATCTCTACATAGGAGAACCAAGACTCAGTCATAAGACCATTGGAACTAATAAGAGACATTGACAGGGTAGCAAGATACAAAATTAATGCACACAAGGCTATGGCACTAGTGTATACAAATAATTCCATGGATGAGAAACAAATTGTAAATAGAATCACCTTTAAAATGGAGGATAGGAATCTTAAATACCTAGTAATTAATCTAACTAAATACGTGGAAGACCTCTATGATGAAGACTATAAAATATTAAAAAAAAAAATAGAAGAAGACATTGACAGATGGAGACACCATGTCCTTGGATTGGCAGTATCAACATCATCAAAATGACCGTATTAACAAAAATAATATACAGATTCAACGCCATCCCAATCAAACTCCCAACAACCTTGGGTTTTGAAACTCAATAAATGTAAACTTACTTTCATAGGTGTCACTATTTTTTCATAGGTGTTCATATTTATTTGAATCTCCCAACATTATTTGCTTTTTAAATTTAAATATCATATGTGTCTGTTAATCTAATTTACCTTTACAACCCAATAACATGAATTCCTTTCACAGCTGGGAATGCTCAAGACCCAACTATTTTACTTAAGCAGTTCCTATTTCTTCCAGTGTTCCAGTTTCAAAAAACCTTTGTGTTGACTATACTTTTAGACAGGTAAAAGCTTACATAAAATCAGCAATGAAATATATTAGCCCATTTCTGAGGTAAAGGCCTTAATTTATCTATATGTAGATACTAATAACCCATTGAAAAAATTTGATCTTATTAACCTTCTTGATTGTTTGTTGGATAACATATTAGCAAACGTTTAATAAGAATACACTTCTCTAAATGTACTGAAAAGCCAGGTATAACCAGAAATTAAAAGTGGAAAATAAGAAATGGAATAAAAGGGATTATACCTTATACAACAGAACCACCTTAATGATCAAATACAGTATTATGAACACCTACATATCAAAAGTTGATGAATAAATTCCTAGATACAACATATTGTGACTGTATCATGGAGAAATACAAAATGTGTACAGATATAGAAACTAAAAAAAACATAAGCAGTAATTAAATCTTGCAGTACATGAGAATTTTGCTGCTTGAAAAATGAAGGAAGAAAGAATACAAAAAACCCTACCTATTATCACTAATGCCAGTCATTCTTATAAGCCCATACAAACCTTTGAAGGGAAGAATGCTTCCAAACTCATTTTATGACATCAGGATTATCCTAATTCCAAAACCAGAGGACAATACATGGAAAGAAAATGAAAGGTCAATGTAGCTGATGTTTCAAGATTCCCAACAAAATAACAGTAAAATTGAATCACTCAACGTGTAAAAAGAATCATTAATCATGACCAAATAGAATTTAGTTGCTGGACGTGAATCCAGGCACAAAAGACAAATTGTAGTGTATCTCACTTTTAAGTGAACGCTACCACCCATGAAAGCAGGTAGTAGAACTGTGAGGCTAGCACAGAGTGGAGCTGGTGGGATTGGGGAGAGAGTGTTTAGAGGACACCAACTTTTAGTTAGAAGGAATGAATTAAAGGAATTCATATCATGCATATGAAATTGAATATATTTAGTAACGATGTACTGAATATTTTAATTGGCTGGATATGACACTAGCAAAAAGTTTCTAAGAGTATGGATAATATCTTTCATCTGATGTAGACATGTCACCTGTGTTTGTGTGCATTGTGTGGAAATATCACACCATTTTGTAAAATGTAAATATATACAGTTTTTAGTCAATTAAAAATTTGCATTAAATCTCTCTTGGTAGATACAGAATATTGCTAAAAGATTTTATTACTGAGCATTACAGTTATTAACAGTACTGAAAAAATAGTGTGCCAAGGACCTGGCACAGTAGCATAATAGAAGAAGTCCTTACCTTGCATGCACCAGGATCCCATATGGACGTCAGTTCATAGTCCAGCTGCTCCACTTCCCTTCCAGCTCCCTGCTTGTGGCCTGGGAAAGCAGTAGAGGACCCTGCACCTGCGTTGGAGACCTGGAAAAAGCTCCTGGCAATAAAAATAAATAAATCTTAAAAGAAAAGAAAAATAGCATGCTGAATCATACCTTTTCACAGTACCTTATTCTTTTATTTTTTTTTAAAGATTTTTTTTTTTTATTGGAAAGGCAGATACACAGAGAGGAGAGACAGAGAGGAAAATCCTCCGGGTTTCCCACGCAGGTGCAGGGTCCCAAAGCTTTGGGCCGTCCTCTGCTGCTTTCCCGGGCCACAGGCAGGGAGCTGGAAGGGAAGCAGGGCTGCCGGGATAGAACCGGCGCCCATATGGGATCCCGGGCGTGCAAGGCGAGGACCTTAACCACTTGCGCCACTGCGCCGGGCCCTCTTTTATTTTTAAAGATTTATTTATTTATTTACTCGAGGGTGGAGGGAGGATGGCAGATTTGCAGAGAATGAGAGACAGAGAAAAAAATCTTCCATCTGCTTGTTCATTCTCCAAGTGACCAAAACGACGAGAGCTGAGCCCATCCAAAGCCAGGAGCCAGGAGCTTCTGAGTCACCCTTGTGGGTGCAAGGTCTAAAGGCTTTATGCTTTCCTCTTCTGCTTTTCCAGGCCACAAACAGGGAGCTGGGAGGAAAGTGGAGCAGCTGCAATACAAATTGACATCCAAATGGGATCCCAGAGCATGCAAGCGAAGGAATGTAGCTGCTATGCTACTATGCCGGGCTCAAGAGCAATTTTATCTTCCTTTCTTCCAAAACCTTTACTTAGAGTTCCATCAAATACTGTTTCTCACTTTGTATCACTTACCAATACATTTTTTATGAAAAAAAAATTAAGTGCTTTCACATTCAGTTTGAGCATGACTTTGTAAAATTCTTTAGTTTTCATAATACATTTCCCTAGGTTCAGGGATTTGCCTTTCCACCTCCCGCCATCATCCCATACTGTTTTCCCTTATGTTAGAATAGTTTATTCCCTGAACAACAGTCACAGGTCCATCATTCTGCTTTTCAAGTATATCCTGGCATTGTAGCTATAGGGAATGGCATAAAGTTCAGCTCCTAGTGTCAAGATGTTTAACATTTTCATCGGGAGACCATTTCAGTTCAGAAGTAGAGATGCATACTGCATTGTATCTCCAGTTCATGGTAGAGTTGCCTCCTTTACGCAGTTCCTCTAGATACATAATTGTATACCTATGCCTACCTACATATCTGTTGAGCACACCTTTAAGTAGTCTCATTATGAAAGTTCTTGACTTTACAAACTTCATACCTGAATCATTCAAAAAAAGATTGATGAAAATTATGTATGACTATTTAGAAAAAATTCAAATGATTATTTTTCAAAAGACCAAAAAAAACTTTGGCAGCAAATGAATCATGGAATATTAAATATCGAGGTGCTTCATGACAAGATAACTGAAACCAAGGCTTTCACTTCTGTATGTACCACAGCATGTTAAAATTGCTTTTGTTTTCAATGTAAAACTTGGCATAAACAAGAAAACAAAAAACAAAAAGCATGTTGTTCAAATCAGCTGTGCATTGGCCTCTGAGTATGGTCTTCAGTATATGAGCTAAACAGAAAGACTTGTTGGGAGCTACACGCATTCCCGCCTGCTGCTTGCTTACACACTAGAATCATTGTAGTGTTCCATTTACAGTAATTCTATTGGGCTATCAAGCTCAAGTCATTATTCTTTCATATACAAGATGATTTTTTAAAAGTTGTTTACATCAAAATCTATAAAACAAAAGATATATTAAAAGCTTAAAATGACTATGTCATAGGAATATAACTTCCTGAACTATGAAAATTGTGACAAGTTGTTCAAATTTACATCTTCCTCTTTGTCTTAGTGACATTCATAAAGTGTCTCTGAAGAACAGAAATATATCAAACAAACAGATGTGAGAAGCTGTGATTTTCACCAAAATGAAGGCATATCAAAGTAACTCTGGGCAAGAGGCCCAGCATTCTACAGAGACACCTGAATTCTGCTTTCCCTGCAATTTATGAAGCTTTCTAGTCAAGTCAATACATTTATGATTTAAACTTGATTAAGTAGAACATAAGAAATGGTTCAATAGATTTGATGGCTTTCCTTTGTGTCTAAAACTCCAACAGGTCATGAACTATATTAGCTTTATCAGAGTTATTTTTAACTAGCAACTCCATAATGTCATTGGCTTAGATACACAAAGGTTATGCTTACTCATATTATACATCAACTGTGGGTCAACAGAGACTTGACTCTACAAATCTGCATTCTGAAATCCAGTCTGAGGAAATATCCACAACCAGAGACATGACATTTTCATGGCAGTTATAAAACAGTAATTACATAAAGCTACATGGACTCTTAAAATCTCTTCTCAAAGGCATGCATGGTCTTTGTATGCCATTTAACAAAGTAGGACCAACTAAATGGCAATTTGACAGAAAATATTTGCTGCATTATACATAATTTGCAAGCCATATGATAATAAGTGTGGATTATAATCTTACAAGGGAGTCAGAAAAAATGGTTATGATAGTAAAATCTATCAAAAATTCTAATATTCACTACTATATTTTCATAGTAAGGATAGTTTTAATTATTGAATATATACAATACTAATCCCATGACCATTCTAATATTTGCTTATTTCCTACTATGTACCTGAAATACATTAATTATTTTATTCATATAATAAGCACACACACAAAAATCTCTAGAATCATAGTTCATAATATGATAGGAGAGAGAAACTAAGAAAGTATGTTAAATCAACAATGATTAGATGGGGTTATTTTGGGTTCAAACTAGTGGGAAGAATTAGAGGCTGCAGTTTTAAATAGACTGGTTAAAGCAAGTCCTATTGGGAATTCAATAGGAAGATCAGAAATAATATGGATGAAATTCTGGAGATGTGGTTAGAAGAATATTACTGTAAAGAGACAAGTGAAAAATCCGATTGGAGTGTATCAAGCAAGACTGAGGAACAACAAGGAGGCTACTTTAGTGCAGGAGAGATTAAAAAAAAATCCAGTTTCATTCTGTTAAAATCCAGGTTAGTCCAGAGAATTAAATACATGTAACAATGATGATAGGAGAAATGGAATAGGAAAGAAAGAAATGAAGACTAAAGGAAACAGAGTCAGTTACCAAATAATGTTATGAACATAGAAGACTAAGTTGTGAAGAAGCAGCTTAATTGTTGGAGAGGCCACAACGTAAGATTTATTTTGAAAAGATCTGTTTAGAATCACTGTGGTCTTGATTTCTTGTTCTTAATAATAAGACTGTTGTAAGTTTCACATGGGAAATATATATTTTATCTTTAAAATCATTGTTGCAACCTTTAAATTAAATGTTCATTATCCCAGAGTCGAATGCTTTTAATTGCTTGGTAGCTGAAGCTCAGGCAGGTAAGGGAATATACTGTTGAAGTGCCCACCAGAATCTGTAGGAAACTTGTTTTTCTTTTTATCATCTTTAACCTTTCTATGATTAAGTTACTAAACAATTGAAAACCTTGAATAATGACATTGCTTTTATTTACATTTTAAAAAATTGTTCTGATTGTGATGTTCAGAACAGATTCATGCACATTTCCACTGGAAAAGGAAGATTAGCTGTAAGCCTACAGGAACAAATTAAATGAGTGATGACACCGATTTGATATGGAGGATAAGAAATTTGGTTTCTACATCTGGATTTATTTTCATAGAGGTAAATCTCTAGGGATTTCTTTCTAGATTAGATATGAGATGAAAAATAAAGAGCCGGCAGTAATGATTGCTAGACTGCGCCTAAGTAAAGGAAACATTGATGACGTGGACTGATGGCAGCAAGGAACGGATTTATTCTCACTTTCCTTTTCAATTCACATTTTTTAATGCAAAAAAGATTAAGCTACTCTGTGGTTGGCCACATCATTGACATTACTGAATGCAAAAGTTACATGTAAGCAGTTGCATATTGGAATTTGCCCTCCTTTCATCAAGAATCGGAAGCCTCCAAATAAGCACAAATAAATGCTGAAATGATGAAAAACATATCCTGCAGTCATCTCCACAGCTGTTGATAACACAAAAATAATCCCTTCAAGAAGAGTGAAACTGGTTGATTGGTAGACACCCCGTGATACAGACATGACCCAGCTGAAAGGAAGTAGAACAAATAACCACACAGATGATCCTAGCCCAAACTGAAAGCCACATTAATTTTAGTCAAATAAATCATTTCTGCTTTCAGTCATAATGTTTAACATGAAGGTGTGGTGAGAGAAGAGATGTTATATACCAACTTATTCAATGAAAATAATGTTAATTTGGATTGGGAACTTTTTTTCAGACTGAGTTATGAGGATGCTGCATAGAAACTTATTTTGAGACACATTAAATACCAGAAGCTTATTATATTTCCAAGTCAAAGAACTGACATGGAAATTTGTTTATGTCCAATTACATGAGTATAGAAAGATGAGATGAATTGCAACCGAAGGCACATGATACAACTGAAGGGGATTAGAAAGACTTGTGGTGATTCTCACCAATGAAAGTCTCACAAGGGCAGTGCCATGTTGGCACATATTTAAAAGTAGGTTTTCCAAGTAGTGAGGATGTGGGAGACTTCAGTTTCAAGTGTTCAGTGTGAATCATCCGCTTGCAAAATTCTTGAGCATTAGATAGTCATGTCTGTTGCACTAATAAATGTTGGGCTCTGCATAATAATACTAGGCATTCATTCTTGTAATTGATCATAAATGGCTTTATAACTTTGAGAATTCCACATGCTCAGAAATTTACATATTTGGGTTGTCAAAAATTACTAGCTGTTATTCCAAGAATAATTAATGCATGCTAAAATTATTTAAGTATTTTCAACTTAATGTTGCTGATTATTATTTCTTTTTAATAAGGCAAGACTTTAAACTTTCAATTCTGTTCTCAGTAATGCAACAACTCTTCCTGCTCTTCTTAGAAAAGATTTCTTGAGGCACTGCTAATGCCCTGCAGAAAGTGGCTTTAGTTTCACAGGGAGGACTAAATAATCACCACTGGAAGATCTCTAATTTTACGGAATTTATTGTCCTGATAAGCAGTTCACATTGACCCAAAGATAGATTTTGGAGTCAGATCAGAGTCTATTGTGTTTCTCGAATATTTCTATAACCTTACAACTTTACTTACCTTTCAAATTTTTTTTTTGTAAAAAAGGAAATTGCAATGCTTAAGTATCTATGTGACCTTGATGATTATCAGATGGCAAATAAACACAGATTACTAGATCTACTCCTTCAATTCTCAGACAACGTCATACATCAAGCAGCTTTAAGAACTTCCAGGAAACCATGACCTCTCACAAAAAAAACATAAGATGCCAGAAGTCAGTAATTTGGAATTGAAAGTTCAAACTGCTCAGAAAAATTTTAAATAACTATTTTCAGGAGATAGAAACACAAAATGAAATACTTCTCTTTCCATCTCTCAGTGACTCTGACTTCCAAATAAATAAACCATTAAAAAATTTTGAAATTTGGGAGGGAATGGAGCACAAGTGTACAGTGCTTTATTAAGATTTCTTACATCCTTTTTTTTAACTTAGTTTCTTTCCCTATCTTTATAATCAGTGTGGTTATCATTTCTGGAAAGCTTGATTTCAATGGGCTGAATTATCAGAATTCCATGATTAGTAAAATATGTTTTACACTAAGGGGAATAAAAAGTGAACCAGATATCTAAATAATGATAGGAGTTTAATCCCACAAGAGGAAAAGCATGTGTAAATTTGACAACCCAGATATGAATAAATTTAGAATCTTTATATTAATTTTTATTTATTTATTATTATTTCTCCTTCTCCTTCACCCCATCAAATTCCCCTATATTATTACTATGGCATAGCTCTTCATAAACAGTCACATGTTCGTCATTGAGGGCATTGCATCACGAAAAAATAAAATGCCTAAGCAAACCAAGATTGAATAAGTAATGTGAAGTTCTCCATCAAAGATAAGTTGAAGGCAAGCTATTACCATAAATATTTAAAAAGAATTAAAATGTCCTTTCTTCAACACAACAAAAAGGAATTCATCAAAATTGATGCTATGAGGACCACATTGCCTTGGTACCAAAATTAGAAACGGACAAAACACTAGAAGAAATCTGTAAGCCAATATTTATTTATGAACATAGTTGAAAAATCCTCAACAGTGTAATAGAAAATCAAATCTAACATCACGTGAAAAACATGAATCCAATCTTGATCCAGTGGAATCCGTCCCAGATATGTACTGATGGTTCAATATGTGGACATCAACATGATAAACTATATCAACAAAATGAAGGACAAATTGTATGATCACCAGGGCAGTAAGATCTCAGTTCTGCCCAGTGATATTTTTTGTTTCAGATTGTTGATAAAAATCTACTGGTGTTAAACAAAATGATTTTGTTCTGTTCCATGTGTCTCCTGTAGCAGACTAAGTTGGCCATGTTTTTGTGACTGCCATACAAAGGCACAAATTGCAAACAGAAATACATATAATATTTTATATAGAAAGGAGAACTAATATACCATCACACCATCATAGTTCTACTTGTCAAACAAAAGATCAGGTGAAATCATATTATGGGAAAATATCTGCATTTGTGCATGCATGTGTTGTATGTGTAAATGCACGTATATATATGCAGGTATTGTATATGTATGTGGTATATAAATATATTCCAAAAACTAGTGTTCAGTGGTGTACACCGTACTGAAAAAAGATGATGCAAGCATGCAAATGTCATTTAAAAAAAAAATTATAGGATAGCTTTGTTTTAAAAAGTAGCATTTATAATGATATATTAATTGTGTTATTGTTCCTGTGCTGTTTTTAAAGCATTAAAAATTATTATAATCATTCCCTCAAATGTCATTTTCAATGAAACATTGAGTAAATATCATGTTAGGATGTTTAGTGCCCTCTAGTGTGTAGACATTAACAATAACTTGTCATTTTCTTAATTGTGTGGTTAGTCTAACCTTGTTAGACGTTAAAAAAAAATGCCATTTTGGTCTAATATGAAGTGGGTTTAAAAAAAAAGTTTAACTTGGAAAGCAAACTAAAACCAGATGTCAGTTCAGCCAACATATAAAATACCCCAAAATGTAACTTTTTTGGCTATTTTCATTCCAATCTGATTAAACAGCCCTTCCTCCATTTGTCTTTGAATATCAAATGAGATTTCTCATTTGCATAAATCCATCTTAGTACTTCAAGCACGCTGCAATATCTGATGTCCTGGTTAATGCCCTGAATCCCATGTTTTTCCTGGATATATGTATGAAGCCATGTATGCATTCTGATAACATGGATGCCTCCTCTGAAACTGCTAACAGTTTGAAACATGTGGTTTGTGATTAGAGCGATTGGTTGGTGCCAAGTTGTAAGAGCTTAACATAAAGGCTCCTACTATTCCCACAAAGAAAATGTTTTTTAGAGTTATGGTAGAATATGAAGGAGATATGGCTATCTCAACCAAAATAGAACCTTCAAACATCTCAAAAAGTGTTTGTGAAAAATGAACAGAAAAGATTTGAGCCAAGAAAAGAAAACTTAGACAAAATCTGAACTTACTGTTTTTTTTTCTTTTAGAAATTAATTTTAGTCATAGCTCCATCAGTCCTATGAAGTGGGCAACTGTTCTCTATCAACAGGCAATATCAATTGACAGACTTTGTGCATTAAAAATACATAGGCAAATCTATCAGTATTTGTTACATTTTCTGTTGTCAGTCTGTGACAGCTACATCAAAGTGCTCTCAGAGACGACAGGCCAGTCAGTGTAAACCAACAGATGGGAAGTGAACGCCTCTCAGCATTGACGTTCATCGTCTTACCTATTTACTAAAAAGTGAGCAATCAGGGAAACTCAGGAATGACAAATTGCTCTGTGGTTTGGATTTACAGAAAGAGTCCACTAAATATCATGAACTATTGCTCAATATTCAAGAGTCATCCAAAATGTTAGGTAAGGATGCAATACCATTTGTATCCAAAATGCAGTCTAAACTGGGTGAACATTGGTACCTGTTACAATCTTAAAAGAATTACTTTATAGGCCCGGCGGCGTGATCTCGCAGCTAAAGTCCTCACGTTAAATGCGCCAGGATCCCATATGGACTTTAGACATTAGGCTACCATGATAGACACCCCCCCCCCCAAGTTTTGATAAACTTTTTGAACACACTCATACTTACATTGACTCCACCATGGGTGAGTAAACTTCAATTCAAGACACACTGAACATGTTTTTCACTGAGAGCTTTCGACAGCTATATGTTCAAATTGTCAACAAATATAGTTCCAAGAAAATATTCTCTTGACATTTTGGCCCTCAAAATATTTTATCATCGGTGTTTGTTAAAAAGAAGCAATGCCTATATTTGTCTGCTATGGACAAACAATACAATCCATTTGTTCTTCAGAAAGTCATTTTACAAAATTTCTTCAGCTTCTATTTGCATTTATAAATCATCAGTCATGAAATGGAAAAACTTGTATTAGTCTGCATGTTAACCTATTATCTCTATTCTGTTCTTCCCACCCGTCCATTGTAATAAAGTAAACTCAATCCTTCTGCCGTCAGAGGGTTATGGATAATATTTTAAGGCTATGAATGAAACAAAATCTGATTTAATCACTCAAAGTGAATTATATTTATGATCTTAATGGCAAACAACAATATTCAGTGGATTAACTAAGTAGCTGGAGCATGACAAATTAAACATATAAGGGATGATAATTTTCTTACATTAAAAAAGCTCCAGTTTATACAGCTGTCAGAAAGGACCTGTGATCTTTCTTCCCCTCTGGTACATGATCTTTAGCATATAGCTTTTGTCCTCAGGACTGCAAAGTGGCTGAATGTCTACATGAATTATGAAATGTTCTTGTTAAACAAAAAAAAAAAAGAGAGGAGGGTAATGTGATGTTTCAAAGGCTGAATCCTCACCTTGCAAGCATCAAAATCTCATGTGGGTGCAATTCGGTGACCTAGCTGCTCCAGTTCCCATCCAGCTTCCTGCTTGTGGTCCGGGAAAGCAGTTCAGGATGGCCCAAAGCCTAGAGACCCTGTGCTTGCATGGAAACCCAGAAGAAGCTCCTGGCTTCTGGCTTTAGATCAACTTAACTCCACCTGTTGTGACCATCAGAGGAGTAAACCAGTAGATGGAGTCATCTACTGTATCGCCTTCTCGTTGCAAATCTGATCTGCTTTCCAATAAAAATAAATAAATTTTTAAAAAGTTAACAAAGAAGAGAGGAGCAGTTTCATGGCAATGTAGGTTAAACTGGCTACAGTACTGGCATTTTGTGAGAAACTAAAGTTGGCGTGTCAATTAGACAGTGGTATTTGCAGGCCAGGTTGCTCTTAACTGTGGAATATGTGGTTATGCTGTAGATTTCTGTATGTTCTGTATCTTCACAATACGCAAAATGTTAAAACTATACCAATTAGGTCAATTTGCTGTTACTAGTAAGGGCCTTTATTTGAGAGACAGGAACAATGTTTTCATACTAAGTTGGAGGCACTCCCTATTTTCTGTTCCTTGGCCAGCCGGCCTTCATTGTCTAGACTTTATGTCTCAAATGTGAGAGAGTAAGAACCTACCCAATTGAAGTCAAGTCCTTTAAAAACAAATCCTTAAATGTGCACCATCCCAAAACTAAAAGAATTTTAAAACCTATAGCACACTGGAGGTACCTCACAGAATACACACAATCCAGTGGGGATATTCATTGATATGACTAATTCTACAGCTGTAATTGTTCTTCACTTTCAATTGATTATAAAAATTTGTTTCAGGATCACATCTGTAAAGACCCCAAACACTAACAAGTTGCAATCATCGGAGGAGGTTTTTGATGCTTTGTCCTTTTGAGTCCTGCAGTAGAATCTGATTCCTATCACCTCCACTGTACATAGGAATTGCTATCTTTAGTATTTTAATTATATTCCCGGAGGAAATCATTTTGTCTCAGATCTTCTCTACTGAAATGTGGCAGGCAACTTTTAGAAATGTACCATTAGTTCTCCCCTGTCCCCGCACTGAAAAGGATTCTTTTTTAATTCTTTATTTTTCATTTTGCAGTTCCTAATGCTTAGGGATTTCCCCCTTTCACCTACCCTTCTCCCCTGCCCTCCCCCACCCACTGATTCCCCTTATATAGTTACAATAGTTTAGTTTTTCAACAACAGTCACAAATCCATCATTCTGCTATTTAATTGCATCCTGACCTTGTAGGCATATGGAATTTGTATAGAGTCCAGAATTCTAATGTAAAGATATATTTAACATTTGCATTGGGAGCCATCTTCTATTCAAAAGCAGAGATGCATACTGCAATGTATCTCCACTTCATGGTGTACTTGATTCCATGATACAGATCATTTAGATTTATTTAGAGAGAAATTAGAGAGAAAGATCTTCCATTCACTGGTTCATTCCACAAGCTGCCATAATGGCCAGAGCTGAACTTATTCAAAACCAGGACCAGGAGCCCCCTCCATGTCTCCATGCAGATGCAGGGTTTTGGACCATCCTCTATTGCCATCTCAGACAACAAGCAGGATTCTGGATGGGAAATGAAGCAACTAGGACATGAACTGTTGCCTACATGGTATCCTGGGGTGCAAGGCAAGGATTTAGTCACAAGGCTATGACACTAAGCCCAAACTTGAGTGGTTTTTCCTATCAGTCATTTGAATTTGTTCTTTTGGAAACTGTCTGTTCATTTGTTTTGCCCATTTCTTTGCAGGGATGTTTGTTTTGATGTCGTTGAGTTTCTGAAACTCTTTGTAAATCCTAGATATTAGTCTGCTATCAGTTGTGCAATGTGCAAAGATTTTCTCTGATTATGTTGGTTGCTTCTTTACCTTATTGATCATTTCCAACACTGCAGTGTTAGTTCCAGTCCTAACACACCTGTTTCTAATCCAGCTTTCGGCTTATGCTTCTGGGAGAAGTAGTGTGTCAGGAGTAACTGGATCCTCACTTCAGCCTGTCCTTACCTTGGCTGTCATTGTCCTTTGCAAAGTGAATCTGCAGAAAATCTTCTATCTGCTGATTCACCCATTCTTCCTCTATTTTGTTTATTTATATAAATTTTCTATTTTTAAAGCAAAAAGGAAGGCAAGGAAACAAAGATTTATAGATAATAGAGAGAGGGAAAGTGAGAGAGAAGAAAAAAATCCACTGATCCATGTAACCAGGGACTCTACCCCAGTCTTCCACGTGCATGTCAGGAATCCAAGGCATTGGCCCCCATTCATTTCCTTCCCAAGTGTATGAATAGGAATGTGGATCAGAAACAGAATAGCCTACAATCAAACTAGGGCCTCTTGGTAGTGATGTGCAGCTATCTTAAGAGGTGGCTTAATTCACTATGCTAAATGCCCATTCCACATAAACTGTTGTATATTATTCTGCCTCACTCACTATCTCTTATGTACAGTGGCATAAAATTATTATATGATACAAATTCAAGTTAGCTTATAAAATTCATCACATCAAATGATTTCTTATCAAGTGTTCCTAAGAGATATTTCTGTGAAAACCAGCCACTGAACCATCATCACTGGCATTAGACCCTGGATGTTTATACCCACCCCATCCCAAACACAAAATTCATTTTAAAATTCTGAAACTCTAAATTATGGTATAGGGAGGGTGGTCTTAGGAGACAATTAAGCTTTGAAGATTTAGAGCTTGTAAATGGAATTAAAGGCCTCATAAATGAGGTTCCAGGGAGATCTTCAGTACATTGAATCTGTGATGACACAATGGAAAGAAGACTGTCCATACAGCAGGAAATAAGCCTCATCATACACTGAATTCACCAGTGAATTGATCTTGGACTTGCAATCTCCAGTAGCATGAAAGAAATGTGCTGTTGGCAAGCTATCTAGCGTTTTGTACTATGGGTTCTAATAGCCTAAACAGTTGAAGACTGAGTGCTGGGAGAGAAAAGAGCAAAGCAGAGCCTCATCTAAAGGATAAGAATTTAGCCAAATGCAAATGAAATTCAGCCTTCTATTATCAACCTACTATTTAGGCTCTTTTAGGGCACTCCTGAACTGTAAACATTTAGATGTAAGGCAGCCTTATTTCCTGTGATTCTGTTCATTTCTGATCAATGTCTACTCTGGCCTGTGCAGCTCATAACCCTTTAAAAATCAGGTTCCTACTGCAACTTTCATCCTAGAATATCATCTCTTCTTTATCTTAAAATGACCTACTTAGATATTTTTAGTCTTTGCCTCAGGAAATAATTGCCTTATTCCCCAAAATGGATGACACGTGTGAGACACCAAAAATTCTAACTCTTATTATGTTGTATATTGGATTTTTAAACATAGTTAGTTTTTCTTTTAAACTGACACAGAAGAACTATAAATATTTATGCAATGCCATGTAATGTTTTGATGCTTGTGTATATTGTATAATGTTCACCTCAAGGTAAACACATCTACCAACATTTACGATTTGTTTATGCTAAAACATTTAGCATCCTGTTCTAATACTTGTTTATAGTCTATATTTTGTAGTCTGTATTTTATGTGCATAAATCAGTATTGGAGCTATATATTTTTCATCATTGTAAACATGGTGCCATTTCAAAGGATTATCTTAGTGAATATATGAGTGACTGAATCCAATGGCAGTTTGCTTTGTCACACAACTCAAATATCTCATTTTCTGTGATGCAAAGAGTATACCTGTAGTGTTCATCGTATTTGTCCCATCTGAGAGCACTTACTCTATGGCACAGCATTAGTATCACAATAAATGAATTATAACTTATAAAAATTCATTAACTTTGTTGGAATGTAGGCTTTATGAATTATAATGCATTTTTCTCATTTAAAACGCATGCAGAAATTTTATCTTTTTATATAGTTTGTAGCTATTTCTTACACTAATGTTTTTATTACACTTAATTTCTACAAAGGTATAGCAAAGTGAAGAGGAGAGAGAAACAAAGGCAGAGAGAGAAATTTTCCATCTACTGGATTACTCCCCAAAATGCCTGTAACAAGCCACAGGTGGATAAAGCCAAAACTAAAAACCTGGAATTCCATCCAGATCTAGAACATGGTAGCAGAGCCCCAACTGTTGGAACTATCATCCATTTCCTCAGGATGTGTTAGCAAGATACTGACTGAATCAGAATCAAAGAGAAGGGATCAGCATAATGATTTAGTGAGCTCTATTGCATCTGCAGTACCAGCCTCCCCTATGGATACTGGTTTGTGTCCTAGCTGCCCTGATTCCAATCCAATCCCCTGCTTATGGCCTTGAAATGCAGTGAAAGAGGCTCAAAGTCTTGGGCTCCTGAAAGCATGTGGAAAATCCAGAAGCAGCTCCTAGCTCCTGGCTTCAGACTATCCCAAGTCAGTTTGTGATAGCCATTTGGGGAGTGAACCAGTGGATGAAAAATCTTCTCTGTGTGTATATGTCTCTCTCTCTCTCTCTCTCTCTCTCTCCGTAATTCATTCAAATCAAATCAATAATTCTTAAGAAAGAAAGAAAGAAAGAGAGAGAGAAAAGACAGAAGAGCCGTAATTTAAACCAATAGTAAGCTGTGGGATGCGGGCACAGTGAGAAGCAATTTAACTTGCTGTGCCACAATGTCCAACCTAGACTGCAGTTTTGTCATTGTGCCTGCTTCATGCTTGCCTCCAGAACACCTTAACTCTTCATATTAGCCTAAAAATGTGGGCAGATTCTGACAAAAGTTCATAGAGAAATAATGCCCAGGCACATTAATAGTAGACACTGTTGATATAAAAGAAGTATTGAATTGTCTCTGTTTAACACTTTTAGATCACCCAAGAGAAGACTTTCTTTTTTTTTTTAAAGATGTTTTTATTAGAAAGTCAGATATGCAGGAGGTAGAGAGGAAAATCTTCTGTCCACTAATTCACTCCCCTAGAAGCTGAAATAACTGGAGCTGTGCCAAACCGAATCCAGGATCCTGGAGCCTCTTCCGGGTCTTTCACACAGGTGCAGGGTCCCATGGCTTTGAGCCATCCTCAACTGATTTCCCAGGCCACAAGCAGGGAAGTGGGTTGAAGTGGGGCCGCCAGGATGAGAACCGGCACCCATATGGGATCCCATTGCATGCTAGGTGAAAATTTAAGCTAGGCTACCACACCAGACCCAGAAGACTATTTCTCAAAAGCCAGCTTTAAGAATGAACTGTAATTCTCCAAAGTTGGGTACAGATTGTTTTCATAATAACTGCTTAAAAATCTCTCCTTTTTTGTTTTTTTGTTTTTGTTTTTGTTTTTTGAATAACTAAGCAAACTATACCAGCCAAATCAACATTAGTCATTAAATTAATGCTGAAGTCTGTGAGAACAGCAAAACTTTGATACCAGAGAATAAGAATTGATTTTTTTAAAGTTGGGAGGTATTGCTTCTTTTAAGTGTGTGTGCATGTGCGTGCATGTGTGGATAGGGGTGGAGAAGGGAGTTTTTCATTAGCTGTTTTATTGCCACAAATGACTACAGCATCTACATCCAAACCAGGTTGAAACCAGCAGCCCGGTGCTCAGTCTTGGTTCTCTGTGTTGTTGGCAGGCACACAAACACTCGATCCATTTCTACTGCATTTCTGCAACATTAACGGGGATTGGGGTTGGAATTCAAGTACACAGGGCTCAACTTGGAAGTTGGATTTGGGATGACAGCATCCTACACAGAGTCCTAACTCAACGTACCACAATGCTTTTCCCTGAAGCTACCTCTCTAAGTGATGTATTTGGTTTAGGTATTTTTGCAGTTGGTATTTGTTTTTGCAATTGCAATAATGCCTCCTGATAATAAAACCACTCTCATAGCTCAAAATGTATGACCACAAAGCAAAACAGATTGCTATACCGTAATGGGTTGCAGCATTGCTTACTGATTTCCCAATGTGTCCGAGTACACTAAATTTTAAGGTATTATTAAATACAATGGCAGAAACAAACAAAAATCTGGCATTATTGATTCTATATATCTAGTACCTCCTTCTGTAGTAATCAAAATTCTAGCAATCCTTATAGTATTTCTAGAAGCTGTGACCTAATTGAACCTCTCTTGGAGTTTTACTTTCTTGTAAGCAAGAGAACATGAAATTATTTGCTCTGGCCCTGCCAAACGAATTGCTGAGACGCTCATTATTAAATAGTTATATAGCAGCCTAATTTATCATGATAATTTTGTGTGGTGTGTAAATGAAATATATCCTTAAATGGCCCATGGAAAAAAAAGAAAAAGCACCCTACCTCTCTTACAGAGTACATTCTGTAGAAATTTCAGTTACTTCTATTTAACGTGTATTATGGGAAAGAGGGACATGCCTTCAACTCGTGTAATATAAAGGCCAAACAAAGGGATAACGCTAATTTTGACAAGTTAGGGAATATAATGAAAGCCTACTCTTTTATCGATGAGGCCTTCAAAGCTACTCAAAGTACAGTAAAATTTAAAAGGCGTGTGTGAATTTATCCATCACTTAGTGTTTGAACAAAAAAATCTAGATCAAGGTAATAGTTTATGTGAAGAAAAATCTTTTCAAACAGTAGCCTGCTTCCTTCAGCAAGTAATGCCAATATGATAATGGCATTCAGAATTTTAACTAATATACTTTATCTTACTCTGCTGCATTGCTCAGAAAGTCTAAAGACATTCCTAATGGTTCCCATGAGTAACAATGTATCTTTAAAAAATGCGTGATGGTTTCTGAGTGCTTTGCAGAAGAAAGTAGTATAGCTGAACTTGGTTTAACTAAATAAATGATATACCAGCCACTCTTCTTATTTCCTATTTGCTTTTTCCCCCACTTATTTCACATTTCCCAGTAACTTAATTAGCTTTTTATGCTCTCTTTGGAAACAGTTTACATTCTGAAAGCTTAAATTAAACTTCAGGTTGAAATGAGAAAGTTACTTAACTGGAAATATATATTGCCTAAAAAAAATTAGGTTTGGGTTTTACATAAATTGAGTCAAAAATGGAATCTGTATATTTAAAAATCTAATAACACATTACTTCTGCCAAGAATTAGGCCATCTGCATGTAGTTCTCCACATTTTATAAAGATAAAAGATCCACCAAAACTTGAAGATTACCTGCTTCAAAGTTGAATTTCCCTCATTTTGATAAAGGAAGTAAATCCAGTACTTCCCCAAAATACAAATATTTCAACAAGTCAGATTAGGCTATTATTTTCTTTTGACATGGAAAATGACATCTCTGGTGGATTTTAATACACTATAGAGTCTTGCATTATTATTTGAGATTCCTTGGAAATCTTTTCATTATTGCTTTGTTGTTCAGCATCACTTTCATTGTCAGTTACTCATCTTAATGTACAAACATGGTGGAAATTCAAAAAAGTGTTTACATAGAAAGAAAATGGCTTAATTTCTTAAAGATGATAACAATAGGTTTTCTGGACTACATGCATCTTTCCTCTCCAGCATCTGGGGATGAAAACTTGTGACCCATCAGGTTGTTTGTGTTCCACGGCTTGAACTCTTTGGGTCTTTCACTACTCAGGGGGCTTGTGGTTCCCCAGGAATGAAGAACTGCAGGAGAGAGGAAAGGCTGGCAGTGTTTACCTGGGTAGTCCAGTTGAAGTTCATGAGCTAGGGATTTGGAGAGCACACTAGAAATACTGAGAGGAGATGCAGGTGCTCTCCTGCGGTTGTGATCACTGTTGCTCTGGAGAACCCCTTCAGGAGGATCTGGTTCCAGCATCACCCTCACTCCTTCAGAAACTCATATGTGAGTTGTCTCTACACTCTGTTAATCCTTTGCTTTGTTGTACAAAGCTGGTTGGTTGGATATAATTCTATTTGTTTTTTTGTGTTTTTTCATTGATTATGCTTAATCTCTTCGGAATTCAATCTCACGGAGCTTTTTCCATTTTCTTCTACTTGTTTTGTAGTCTTAAGTTGTATATCTAATAATTCATTTTGGGTTTTTGTATGAGGGATGATATAGAAGTTCTCTGGTACTCCTGTGTCTATCGATATCCAAGACATGAATTTCTATAAAGATTGCATTCAATTTGTAAATTAGTTTAGTTACAATGTGCATTTTGAGAGCTTTACTACTTCCAATCCTTGAACATGGCCATCATTCCATTTATTTGTATAATGTTTAATTCATTATTTTTGTTTAATTCATTTTAGCAGTATTTTATAATTTTCAGTGCACAGGTATTTACTTCCCTGCCGAAAATCACTGATTTTATTTCTTGATATTATTGTTAGTAAGACTGTGATTTTTATTTATTATTCACTTAAAAATTCTATGTTTACACTACAATTGCTTGCTATGCCCACTTTCATTTTCTTTTTTCTGATTGATGATTGGCTTCTATTGACTTGGTTAGAAGATTCTTAATCTTGGGGTAAATACAGCACTCTATGTAACTAAGCTTAACTTTGCAGAAGCAAATAATTATGCTAAATTAGCCTTTTGAATTTATGAACAAAAAACTCACATGGGTCGCAAGTACTGCTCAAAATAATATTCATCTTCAAATTTGTTTATTTTCTCCTGTGCAAACAACTCATTAAGAAGTTTGGTGTGGTTTACAAAGACAAAAATTAGAGTGGTAGGAGGAATCACTGCAATTTTCATCCATGAAAATTATATTTTAGGTGTTTATGATTGGTGTATGATAGGGCTATTAAAAAGGCCAATACTTTAAGGCTTCACTGTTATCTCCTTAAAATTAATTACATGTTTTAGAAATATTCAATACTTATTCTGGAGATAAAATTATTGAAAGTAAATTTAAAATGAATGTTAAGCCTGTGAGATTAGCGGCAGACATGCTAGCAGTTAAGATACTAGTTAAAACAATCACTTTTTAGATAGGAACGCCAAGGTGTGAGCTTCTTCTGTGGCTGACACCGGCATACCGTGGTGATGGCTTAAGTTACTGAGTTCCAGTCATCTACTTGAGGGACCTTCTAAACTGAATTCTTGGCTCCCAGCTTAAGCCCAGCAGGAATAGAGTCATTAAGTGCATTTGAAGAGCAAATCAATAAATGGCATCCCTTCTTCCTCCCTCTTTGCTGGATCCCTCTCCCTCCCTCTTTCCCTTTCTCTCTTCCTTCCTCTTCAATAGCTCTAAACTTAAAAAGAGAGAGAGAGAGAGAGAGAAAGAGAAAGGTGTTATTTTTCTACACAATGAACCATCACTTGGGACTCTAAAAACCCATATTAGAATACCTTCTGTAAGAGTTACATTTCTATTTCTCATCTGACTTCCTGCTAACACACCTAACACAGATAAAGTTCCGAGCAATTGAACCCTGACACTCACCTTGTAGGTCCAGATGCACCCCCTCGTTTCAGGCTTTGTCCCTGGCCCAGTTGCTCAGTCAAAGCTGGTGGATACAAACACGTTCATATTCATTCTCTCTGCCTCTCTCTCTCTCTCCCTTTCCAACAAAAGAAACTAAACCTTACCAAAAACAAAACAAAACAACAAAAAAAAAACATAAGGAGTCAGGGAGAGAGAAAATTATAATTTTATTCATATGATTATATATATATATATTAATTCCATTAAACCTGTTCTCTTTATATTTTAAAAACTTTTAAAAATAAAAATGACATGGGAGTAGTAGAAAATGTGGACATATGTATGTAAACATATGGAATTTGGATACATATGCATGTGTATGTATCTATACATGAGTTTGAGGGGCAGAGAGGATGAGAGAAAAACAACAAAGTGATGTAAATGGGTAGCTAAGTTCAAATGAGAATAGTGGTCACTGAGGCATGAACACACTGAGCGGACAGAGCATTCATGGAGTGGATACACCAAGAGGACTCCTGGGAACGAATTCCTTCACCTTGTGTTCTATGTTTTGTTGTTTTTTGTTTGTTTTAATAAGGAAATGACACAGACCACATAGTCCATTATGAACTTCCTAATCTAAGAAATGACTAATAAAAATAAATCTTAAAAAAAAAGAACTATGACCAAAACCAAATCTTCTTTCTCACTGACTACACTCATAAGTGATTTGTAATCAAATAATCAATCCCCACCAAATAACGTACAAAGCCAGGTAATATTCTGGGCACTCAAATACCACAACAAATAAAAACATGAAGATCTTTGCCTTCGTGAAGCTTACTGTTCTTTTGAAGAGACAGAAAACAGAAACAAGTGTATAGCTTATTTTCGAAGTATCAGTAATAATCTCTACAATGGTACTTCGAAAATTTTATAGAAAATTGGATCAAAAGGCAATTATTTAGCCATAAAATCTTGAAAGATATATATATTTCTGTAGTATACATTCTCCACAATGAAGATTCCTCATAAAATTTTGCATCCAAATAAATATATATTTTAATTCTATTTTCTACTGAAATTGCAAAGCTTTCCTCTTATGAAGTGGGTGAAATAACAGCTGCAGATAGTGAAGCCAAGGAAGACTGCAATGAAGATTGGAAGCAGGTTCAGAAATGAAAGACACTGAAATACATGTGAGGGCAAGAATGGGAAGATTTCCAGACAGAGGGTACAGAAGATAGCGATGTTCTGTCCCTGACATGATCATCTCATCAAGGCCAGTGTGCCTGGGTGGAAATGCTCCTAAGGAAGATCAGCATGCAGTGAGTTCATCACAGGTCTGTAGCTCGCTAGGCTGTGACTTAGGCTAGACACCATGGTGAGCCAATGAGAAGAGGGACACGATCTGACTTAACACTTAAATAATCAGTTTGGTTTATCACAGGACAAGGAAATCAAATTAGGATTTTATTGAAATAGGTGAGATAAAAGAATATGAAATGTTGGACCCTGCTGCCAGGTGGTGACAACTGTAAGAAAGTAGTATCAAATAAAATGCTGATGTGTTTGTTAGAGGGTTCAACAGAGGGAGAAGGGGTGATACTGAAAGTGTGGCAATGAGCAGATGAGTTTGTGAATGGAGTTGCAAATGGCAGAGTTAAAATCTTCAGCACGAGTTTTGCTTTGGACTGCCTAGTCAATATGAATGAAGGGGTAGCGGGGAACTGTCAGTGGAGGAATCATAGAGGCAGAACAGAGCATGAACATAGTCAAGCCAGCAACTGTTTGGAAATTGTCAGGGGATAAGATGGGAGACAGAACACAGGAGCAAATCAATCACATAGAAGACAGTTTACAGATTCTTGTAAGACATCCTAAAATACAGCTATCTTGTGTCAATTGAGACAGAAAAGTACAGAAATGTGATATGTCTATGTAATATATCTTAAAGAAGAAAATTTCTCACTAGATGTTTCAAAAAGGATAGGTCAAAAGCTTCTTTCCTTCCAAGCTTTCCTTTACTCCCATTATGTTCTAGTTGTTACTTTTTGCAGTGTAATCTCCATGTGCATCCATAAAGTGTTACAAAGGTGTATTCCTTTTGTGCTTTGGAAGATAGTGGTTCTCCCTGGAAGTCCCACATGCTCTTGAACTCACTCACCCTTTTACTTTCTTTGGGAAAACAGCTAGGTTTGTGGCTCCCTTAATCACGTGCCCTGTCATTTTCATCTTTGTGTTTCCCTTGAACTCTTGACTCACAGTCAGAATGGGCACGTATTAGAACAGTCAATATTGGGCATGTAGATATAAAGACTAAACTCAAGATTTCTAGAAATCTATTACAAAATGCATAATCCTGCACTGTCAGATGTCATTATAATTTAAATGAAAAATGCAAAAATTATGTTTCAAGCCAAATACATTTATCCTGTGGTGATCACCTTACTGTATACACTGGATTATTGATTGAGTGAAGTTTTTTTTAAATAGGAAATTCCCATTTTAAGTTTAGCAAAACTGAATTAAACTTACAGTAAGATAGCTATTGCTCTTGTGATTCAATTTAATTGCAGGCCATTTTAGGATCTGAAGATACACAGGAATGTGAATGTGGCTGAAACTCTGGGTCCTGCTTTTTAAATACTGGCCTCAATTTCTTCCATAGGAACTTTAGGATTGTCTGCATTTACGTATCTTGATGCTTACCACTTGCATCCATTATCCTGAGCAAAAAACCTGATATTTCTCATTCTGCAGTAAAAACCATATTTCCAGAATTAGCAGTTTCTCCTATGATAAAGTGGCTACTTCCTTTTGATCTCCCTTGACATCCATTAAGATACAGGCTCGCCCATTCTTAGAGCAGCATTGAGCAGCTCTAGGCTGTCTATCCTGATAAGTGTAAGCAAAAATTACTTTTTATTCTGCTAGCTAACAAGAATCTTGGCTGACTTTTTAGATGAGTTTTTGAGCCTGGGGTACACATACACAAGTGCTTTTGTGAAAGCTTATACATCAAAATCGCTGCTTTGAGCCTGAGACTAATTTTTCAACATTTCTCCAATATGTCTCATAAGTCAACTTGGAGGAGTGTTGGCAACGCCCGCGTTGCCAAGTACCCCGAGCCCCGAGTCGAGCGGAGGGACTAGGGTTATGAGACAGACAAGACAGACAACACACAACACACTGAGACTTGTTCCTGTGAAGTGAAGTCTTTATTCAAAGTCAAACTCTCTTATATAGTTTGCTTGGCCCCTCCCAGGATCTTCCCAATGGTTAAGCAACACCTAAGCTCCCCCAAGGACATGCAAAAAGGGGAAGCAGGAAGGAGGGAAATTGCAGTCAGGACGTGCAAGAATGGGAGGCAGGAAGGAGGGAAATTGCAGTCAAGCCACGGGCTAAATGTATCAGGCCATGATTGCCCTTCCTGTTACACCTTGGAGAAACAAGCTGTGCTGTGGAGTTAACCCTTGGGAGACCCGGCCGTGCATGTCCCCCTTTTTTTGTTTTTAATGGACACCTGTCTTAGGTTGTCCAGCAGTCAGTTGATGCCTTACCCGTCATGGGGAGCCCCACCCGGGGCATGTGGGATCCCTGTCTTAGGTTGGTCATCAGCTCTGCCAGATCTTACCCGTCTCTGGCTGCCCGTTACACATCATGCTCAACCAGAATTGAGCTCTAGGATTTTCCACAGCTAAAGTCATCACAGTTTGTCAAATGATGACCTGCTCCGGGGCTTGTTGCCTGCATAGGTGGCAAAGAGGAGTAAACAGTACTGCAATCATGGCTGTAACATCAGCCCCATGGCTAAGACTCCGCTCCATTCCTTTAACATCCCTGCTCTCAGTTAATGCCATTTCATGGGGGTAACACATATATGATGTTAAATTGAGGGAGTAGCTGGAGATCTGCATTTCTCATGGGCAGGATGCCAGGAAGTTGCACCACTGCTGTCAGGGTGTCTTCCTCCCAATGCCTTCATTTTGCAAGAACATCATTCGGAGTGGGATCATGCTGAGTTGGAGCCAAGGAGATTTGTCGTGTAAGTCTCTCGGGAACCCATCTCGGTGATTCTTCATCCTGAGGAAAAACACAAACAGAGCCTCGCCCCCATGTTAGTACTGGATCTGGTCCCCGCCATTTATTTGTGGCCAGATCTTTCCATTTTACTTGGCCTTTATTCTCATTAGCAGAGCGTAGCCAATGGCGCTCTGCAGGAACTACATCATTGGTGACAGTTAAAAAATTTAACACATAGATGGCGGATGCCAGTAGGGAATGGGGAGAGCTGCAATGTTCGGCCACATCCCCTTTCTTTATTTTTTCTAGATAAACTTTAAGGGTGCGATTGGCACGTTCAACAATGGCTTGACCCTGAGGATTGTAAGGGATGCCTGTTTTGTGAGTTATATTAAAATCTTTGCAGAATTTTTCAAAGCCTTGGCTAACATAAGCCGGTCCATTATCAGTCTTAATTTGTTTGGGGATCCCCATATAGGCAAAGGCCTGTAAGCAATGGGATTTAACGTCTTTTAATTTCTCTCCTGAATGAGCAGAGGCATATATTATATGGGAATAGGTGTCAACAGAAACATGCACATATTGAAGTTTTCCAAAGGAAGGGACATGGGTAACGTCCATTTGCCACACATGATTGGGCAATAACCCTCTGGGATTAACCCCTAGGGATGGGACAGAGCAATATTGAGCACAGACTTCACAATTGGTGACAATCTGGGTGGCTTGTTCTCTAGTCACCTTAGCATGTAGTCTTAGAGAAGCTGCATTGAGATGGAACCTTTTATGAAGGTGCACTGCCTGTTCATAAGGGTCCATAGTCAGAGATATGTGCAACACCTGAGTCAGTGCATCTGCCCGCGCATTACCCTCACTCAGGGGGCCAGGCAAGGAGGTGTGCGCTCTTATATGCCCAATAAATAAGGGATGAGTGCGCTGCCAAATCTGCTGCTGTAATTGTAAAAGAAGAAAATAAACTGAGGAGGTCGGGGCTATATAGGCTGTGGTTTCTAAAGGTAAAATAACATGAGCTACATAGCAGCTGTCTGTGTATACATTCAGGGGCTCATTATGGTAAATTTGAATGGCAAAAAGCATAGCAGCTATTTCAGCGGCTTGAGCTGATTTGTGGGAGATGGAAACAGCCCGTTCTTCATGTCCAGAAACTATAGCAGCCTTGCCTTTAGCTGACCCATCAGTAAAAACTACACGGGCTCCTAATATGGGTTGTTGTCTAATTATTTTGGGAAAAACAACCGGATGTCTTTTGAAAAACTGTACTAAGGGATGGGAAGGATAATGATTAATTAACTGAGAAGAAACCGTGGCACAAAAGACAGACCAATCATCAATATTATTTTGTAGCCATGTCACCTGTTGGGAATCATAGGGAATGGAGATGAAATCAGGATATTTCCCAAAAATCTGCAGGCTGATCTTGCATGCCTTATACAACAAAGATATAACAGCAGTGGGATAGGATTGCACAATTTGTCTAGTGGATGCTGGGGAGTGGACCCAATATATAGGTCCAGTTTGCCAAAACACTGCTGTAGGCGCGTGATTGGAAGGAAAAACCAACAACCGCATTGGCGCCTTATAATCCACATAACTAACATGAGCATTCTGAATGGCATGCTGGACTAGCTGCAGACATTCCCTGCCTTCTTTGGACAGTTGTCGGGGTGAGGAAGGATCTGGATCACCTTTAAGAATATCAAAAAGGGGCTTGAGTTGCCCAGTAGAAATGTGCAAAATTGGCCGGATCCAATTGATATCACCTAACAAACTCTGCAAATCATTCAAGGTTTTCACATCACTTAATCTGATGGTCAAATTCTGAGGGGTGACACCAGTTGGCAAAAGCTGATGGCCTAAATACTGATAAGGAAAATCTGTCTGAATTTTATCCGGGGCAACAACCAATCCGGCTGTGGCTAAGGCCTGATAAATACATTGTGCTGCTAACCATAGGATGGAACGAGTTTCAGCCGCGATCAAAAGATCATCCATATAATGAATCAAATAGATATTTGGAAATTGTGATCTAATTCCTTTTAAGGCCTTATCCACATAGATCTGACAAATAGTAGAACTGTTCATCATCCCCTGAGGGAGGACAACCCAATGGAAACGTTGGGAAGGGGCTTTTAGATTGATGGACGGTAAGGTAAAGGCAAAACGCGGAGCATCTTCCAGGTGCAAGGGAATGGAGAAAAAGCAGTCTTTTAAATCTAACACAAGCATATGCCAATCTTTTGGTATTCCCACAGGAGATGGCAAACCAGGTTGCGTGGCCCCCATAGGGGCCATGACAGCATTTACTGCACGTAAATCTTGCAAAAGCCTCCAGTTGCCATTTTTCTTTTTAATAACGAAAATTGGGGTGTTCCAAGGAGAGGTGGATGGAACAATATGTCCAGCCTCAAGCTGCTCCTTTACCAATTCAATTGCAGCCTCTAATTTTTTGCTTGAAAGGGGCCATTGTTCAACCCAAACAGGTTCATCTGTTTTCCATGTTAATTTAATGGGCTCCTCTAACTGACGAGGCTGCTCTACAATGGCCCCTGCAAAAAATGTCCTAAGCCTGTTCTATCCCCTGGGCTACGAACTTCAATCTTTTTATCACAGACTGGTTGGGGGTCACCTTGAAGATGTCTGCCCAAGCCCTTTCCAGGAAAGTATCCTTGTCTATTAAGCATATTTGGCACAGGCTGAGAGGTCAACACAACATTCATGGCACTCAGCAAATCTCGTCCCCACAGGTTAATAGGAATATGTGGTAAAACATATGGCTGGAAAATTCCTGAATGACCCTCTTGATCCTTCCACCTTAACAACCTAGCACTTTTCTGTGGTTGAGAAGTTCCTATCCCTTGGAGAACGGTTGGGGTGGCCTCTAACGGCCAGGAGCTTGGCCACATTGCCTGGGATATAACTGTAGTATCTGCCCCAGTATCAAGTAATCCTGTGAATTTTCTCCCTTCTATCTCTAACTGCAAGGTAGGTCGGGTTTGCATGTCGGAGACCCAACATGCCAAGGGGCCGGAATCACCAAAGCCTCCTTGTCTATCTCTTTTATGAATAGGGTTGTCTGTTGGAACCTTAGGGATCAAGATCAGCTGGGCAAATCTCGCTCCTGGTGGAATGATGATAGTGCCTTTGGCTGATTCTACCATGACTTCTATTTCTGCGGGGGTATCCTCATCTATCACTCCTGGGAGTACTCTGATTCCATGCATGGTAGCACTGCTTCTTCCTAGGATCAGGCCCAAGGTATTCTTAGGCAAGGGGCCCCTGACTCCTGTCTTTATCCGCTGGGGCCCCAGGAGTGGGGTCAATACCTCTCCGGAGGCGGCACAGAGGTCCAGTCCTGCGCTACCTGGTGTTGCTCTGAGGAGAGTTGAGATGTCTGCATTCCTTGCCGTGGGAGCGGGACTCTGAAAGTTGGTACTGTTCCAGAAGCTACAGGTGTCTGCTGGGCTCCGTACACCTGAGGTTGGGGGGCCCGGAGCGGGCCCCTGACCCCGTTTCCCGATAAGGGATTGCCTTGGGCATCATACCTGGACCTACAATTACTGTCCCAATGATAGCCTTTATGGCATCTCCGACAGAGATCTGGGGCCGGCAAGGATTGTGGGGGTCGCCTTCCTTGTTGGGGGACATTAGGACACTGTTTTTTAAAATGTCCGGACTGTCCACATGCAAAACAGGCTTTAGGATATGCCCTAGGTTGAGGCTGAGGGCGTTGAACAGCAGCTGCTATCACTTGTCCAAGGGCATGGGTGGAATCAATATGTCTGCAAATTTTAAGGTAATCATGCAGAGACTTATCTCTATGGGACCGAAGAGCATCCTGGCAATATTTATTAGCATTCTCAAAAGCTATATGTTTAATTACTGGCATAGCTGGTTCTAGGTTACCAAAGATCTTAGTAGCAACCTGCATAATACGGTCCACAAATTCTTGAAAAGGTTCTGCAGGGCCTTGCAAGACCTTAGAAAGCTGGTCTCCTGTATTAGCATTAGGTAAAGCCTTCCAGGCTCCAAGGGCTGCATTTGTTATCTGTGCATAAACTCCTAGATCATAATTAACCTGTTGTTGGATGCCCTCAAAAGGTCCAGTGCCAGTAAGCATTTCAAAGCTTCGATCTGCATGTCCCACAGCTGCGTTCTGCTCAGCAAAATTTCTGCACCTATCCTGAAAGTCCGCTTTCCATAGGAGAAAGTCACCACCATCCAGAGCGGAACGACACAATTGCATCCAATCACTAGGAGTAAGATTCAAACTTGAAAAGGATTCTACCAGTGCCAGAGTAAAGGGTGCCTGGGCACCATAATCTTTAACAGCCTGCTTTATATTTTTGAGGTCTTTAAATTGAAGGGGCTGATGCTCCCGGCGAGGGGGACCCCCTCGAACTGGGACCTCTATGACTGGGAAACATCGAACCCCGCCTACTGGCTGATCAGTGGGGCTATCACTCCAGGGCCGCATGGGATACTTATTGGGTGAATGGCCCACAGCTTCCTCCTCAGGAGGAGCGGTAGGGGTCACAAAATTAGGGGCATATGGTGGTTGCCATGAATTGGACAACTTGCCAGAGAAATGTTTATCTATTCCCGCCTTCTTTAATTTTCTTTTAATTTCCCTAATTTCTTGCTTTAAGAAAATCTTCTCCTCATCTCTTTTGTTCTCACTCACTACTGAAGAAGAGGCCTCATTCTCTTCTGAAGAAGAGGCTTCGTTCTCCAAAGAGCCAGCTTCACTCTCCTCTAAAGAAGAGGTCTCATTCAGGGTGGCCTCACTCGAGGTGGCCTCACTTGAGGACTCAGTTGAGGCTTCCACAGACAGCAAAACCTCCCTTTCCTGGATTTCTTCAAAAGTATTCTGCACTTCTTTTAACTGTTTTTTAACTTCCACCTTATCACTAAATAAAGAATCACGGACTAAGCGCCACAAAGAAAAGTTGGCAATAGGGAAATTCTCTGGGTCCTTTTGCAAGCAGGATTGCAAATTAGCCTTAACCTGTTCCCAATCGGGGACACTCAAGCTCCCTGAAACAATAAACCAAGGACTACTGGATTGAACGGCTTTAACAAAATTTCTAATCATCCTAGTTTTAACTGGCTTCCCCAGTTGATGTAAAAGTTCTTCAAGCTCAGCAGCCAATTTATCCTTGGAGAAGGCAGAACCCATCTTTTTTGCAAGGTAAATGAAACACCAAGATCCAACAATACTTCAAAACAAAGGTAAAACCTTACTGTATTTCACAACAAATCTTAAACCAAACTGTGTTTCAAAACAAGACTAAAACCTACTATATTTCACAATAAATCTTAAACCAAACTGTATTTCAAAAGAAAACTCCCTCTCCTACCAGTTTAGGAAAGTCTTACAATACGTCCCACTTACCTGCTGGCCAGCTTCCCGGGACGACCCTTCGTCGTGTATCCTCTCTTTCTCGATCTCGGTGGAACCTCCAGATGTTGGCAACGCCCGCGTTGCCAAGTACCCCGAGCCCCGAGTCGAGCGGAGGGACTAGGGTTATGAGACAGACAAGACAGACAACACACAACACACTGAGACTTGTTCCTGTGAAGTGAAGTCTTTATTCAAAGTCAAACTCTCTTATATAGTTTGCTTGGCCCCTCCCAGGATCTTCCCAATGGTTAAGCAACACCTAAGCTCCCCCAAGGACATGCAAAAAGGGGAAGCAGGAAGGAGGGAAATTGCAGTCAGGACGTGCAAGAATGGGAGGCAGGAAGGAGGGAAATTGCAGTCAAGCCACGGGCTAAATGTATCAGGCCATGATTGCCCTTCCTGTTACACCTTGGAGAAACAAGCTGTGCTGTGGAGTTAACCCTTGGGAGACCCGGCCGTGCAGAGGAGAGTGATGCAGGAGCAATTGTAGAAATGCATGTCATGAGGCATTGGTAAAGAACCCAATTTACTTACATTTTAAACCAAAATTCTGTTCAAACAAGTATTGGAAAAAAAAAGTTTCTTAGCCCTGAAAAAAACCATATTACTTAATAAAATGGAATCTTACTGTAGTCAAAGATGGCTTAAGAATTTAAGCCTCAGTATCACATTTTATCAAAAGTAATTCCAGAAAGTTACTTTAACTTCATCTTCACTGGTTAGAAAACAATCCAAACACTGAAATTCTTGCATAAATGGAGGAAATACTATGAAATGTCATTAAGTTAAACTTTTATTAATAAATACAAAATTAGAATGAAATAAAAAAACATACACCCAAAAAGTGCCTAGGGGACTTCTGAGGTGGTAAGGTAGGGATAGTAGGTATGTTGATGGTGATGGTGGTGGTGGTCCTAGTACTAGGGCAATACAAACTGAAATGATGGAGATGGTGGTATTGAAACCAAATAAATTATTATGTAGCTTGAAAATTTAAGTGTGGTAGAGAATGGCATATAATGCCTAAATTCAATTTAATCATCCTCCTACTAAATTAATTATATAATAAGTATTTGAATACAGGTTACCGTGTACATAGATAGATACAGTTGTACCCTGAGTTTTGATTCCCTATAGTTTTTGTACAGTGAGTTTAGCTTTATTAGTAAAAATCATGATCATTGACATTTGCTCTATTTATTTGAAATGGCAGACAGACAGAAGAGAGATCCTGTATCCGCCAATTCACTCTTCAAATACTGGTCCTCTACCAGGGCCAGGCCAAACCCAGGAGCTAGGAACTCAGTCTTTGTTTCCTATTTCAGTGACAGCAATCCAACTACCTGGGCGTTCCTCTGTTGTCTCCTAGGAAGTGCACTAGCAGGCATCCGGAATGGAGAGCAGATCCAGGGCACAAACCTGGGAACTACAATACACTCCACTACGGGATGTGGATTCCTCAAAAATTATTCAATAACTCCCAAGGGAACTTTATGCCTGCAGGATATAATAATCATAATCTGATTTTACTAAGAATAAAATGATCATTTATGTAAAACATGTTTAAATCATACTTATATTAGTTTTAGAATAAATGTTTAGAAGATACTGAATCATTTCTTTAAGGATTTATTTAGTTAATTGAAATGCAGAGCAACAGAGAAACAGGGAGAAACAGAGAGAGAGGCTCAGCTACTTCAAGACTCAAGTGGCTGCAGTAGCCAGATTCAGACTAGGCAACGCCAAACTCAAAAACCAATTACTTTATCCTGATCTGCCCTATGGGTGGTAAGTGCACAAGCAGTTAGGTGGATTTCAGCAAACTTCTAAAATGCAGTAGCAGGAAATAGAATCAGAAGCAGAGTAAATAAGATTCAAATTATCTCTCCAACATAGAGTGCTGGCATTGCAAGCATAGGCTTAACCCACTGCACAAACCACAACACCAAATACCTCATAATAAATTTTCACTTTTTCTAGTATCTACACTTAAAAGTAGTCTATGTTTCATTGCCTTGAACGTAAATTTTAGACACTGTCCATTTCTCAAATCATCAAAAAGCAGTTAATTAATAATTTTCAAAGGGAGCTAGTCAACAGATTAAGAAAAAAAAAAAAAAAACAGCAAGGACTGGTGACCACAAATATTTCATCCCAGGATCCTGTGCTTTTTCATTGCTAAAACAGAAAATCTGGGGATTTGTTTCACAACAGAACAACTGCCTTGGAAATTAAAACTTTAGATAATCGAGGTTGTTTAACTTGAACAATTCCTCATCAAAGCTTGCACAAATAATTTGGGGGAATTATTTCTTTAATCATTTTACTGCTTAGATAGTAATAAACCTCCCTCGACTCACATAGGTCACATATATAGTTTTAAAGAGGAATTGAGTATACACAGCATGTTATCAAATGCTGACAACCATCCAGGAAATTTTGGGTCCTTTAACTATTCATTATCTTTTCTTTGGAAAAAAAAATATTTATTTATGCTTCATTGGAAAGGCAGATTTACAGAGAGGAGAAGTGAAAATGTTCCATCCACTGATTCACTTCCCACATGGCTGCATCGGCCATAACTGTCAAAACAAAGCCAGGAACCCAGAGCTGCTGCTTTGTCTCCCAGGCAGATGTAGGATTCCGAGGGCCTGAGCCATCCTCCACTACTTTCCCAGGCCAGAAGCAGGGAGCTGGAAGGGAAGTGAATCATTTGGGATATGAACTGGTGCACCATAAAGGCACCAGTTCACTTGAGTCATTGGACTCGCCTCTTATTCAATATCTTTAAACACAGATTTCCTCATCAACAATCTATGTACAAGAATCATGACAACTCTCTGACATACTATATCTAAATCAGATTGTATAACTAACAACAACAAAATCAGGACAGGAGACAATTTATGGCATAGTGGTTAAGACCCCATGCAGGATGCTGTCATCCAATATCCAAGTACCTGGATTTAAGCCTCATTCTGCTTCTGAATCCAGCTTCCCTTTAATATGTGCCTTGGGAGACAGCTAGAGATGGCCCAAGCACTTCAGTCACTGCCTCCCACTTGGAAGACAAGGGATTTTTTCCTGGATCCTGGCATCTGCCTGGCCCAGCCACAAGTGTTGTGTGAGCACTTGGGAGTTGAATCATCAGGTGGGTGGAAAATGCTTTCCTCTCCCTGTGTTTTTGTCTTTGACAAACAAGAATCAATCAAATAATTATTTTTTTAATTTCCATTTACAAATGATATACCTTGCTTTAAGAAAAAGTTATAGGATTTTAATTTAAATAACGTAAAGCATGATTAATAATGGAGTATTTAAAAAATGTTCTTAAGTGGTCAATTCAGTTAATCAAAGATTAAACAAAACTAGGAGAAAAATTACTGCAATTTATTTGCCAGTTTATTCAAGTGTGTGATTGATTGTTCAGTTCATTGATGATAACTAAAAATGGTATCTCTCCTTTTCTTTCACTTTAAGATTTTATAGAAATAGCAAAGTTAAAATGCAATTTATATAGCAAATAATATAATTTAAATTTTCACAGGGTTATGAAATATCACCCAAGATTTTCAATAGTCCTCTCACATTTATCTCTCCTGTGTCACTCTACCAAGACTATTTTATAGAAATCATTCAGGTCTCAGATCAGGGGATAATTTAAAATGGAAGTTATCCACTGGATCTGAGCTATTCACTACATCACAATTCTGGAAACCCAATGAAAAGGCTCTCAAAAACAAACACCAACAACAGACGGTGGAGATCTTATAGCAAGGAATGTGTTTGGTAGTTAATCCTCTACTAAAGGGAAATGTGCTGTATGGGAGATTAAAGTGTATTATGGGATATATTTTGTTGCAAGAATTCTGCTGGGTCTCAAATTAGAACTTTTCTAATATTACCTGTAAAATTGGAAGGACTGGCCAACAGGAAAACATTATGTGTAGCATTAATTCCATCAAAGAGTGGAAATACATTTTACTCTTTTGACAAAAGCACTTGATCAACATTATATGTTTAATCTTTATATCAAGGTTATTTTAAAAATACAAAAAATATGAGCATTATTCCCATCCTTACAGACAAGCAGTCTCATGTTTCAGCCAGCAGCCATGCCAGGTTCTCACCCAGGCTCACCAGCCTCCTGGGATCACCCATCCGATACTACCTCCATGCATAAATATGTCAGCGTGAATGCCTCTAAATTTAATCAAGCTGCCTCATAAGCAATGACGCTGAGAATTATTTTAGAAGTATTATATAAAACAAATATAGCTTAGCTTGGCATGCTACATGTTTACAGATTTTAAAAATTGCATTTCTAAGATGATATTTGGTAGAAATAGTGCTTTTCAATGGACTACCCATTTTCCAGGTTATTTTCTATTTATTGTTACATTTCATTTAACTGTTTTCGAGAACCTATGCTGACTGATTGAAATCCTACAAAATTTCATGAAGCTTAATTACAAAAAAAAATGTATTTCATGTGCAATGTTTTATGAAGCCTCATGGAAACAATCTGTATTCTATCAGTGTTGGTTACATATACGGTTGTTTGGAAAATCAATGCAAAGAGGTAAAGTTTGTGAATTATGATGTCAAGCACTCCACATTCTATGCTCCTCTTGTTTTTTCAGCTGTTCAGAGTGCCCTGTGATAATTGTAGAATTGTCTATTTATCTAGTTGTGTGGGTTTTCTTGATTATGCTCTGAAAGTATGTAATTGAATACATATGGATTTGCAATGCTTATCTCTTTCTCAAGGACCCTTTATCATTATGAAAGTCTCCTCTTTATCTCTTAAAAAGGTCCTAACCAAGAGTCCACTTTGTCTATTATTAATATAACTCTGCAACCCATCATTAATTAGGTTAGTGCTTAAATTTTCCCAGCGTTTTTCTTCGACCATCCTGTGTCCTTATATTTTAAGTATATCTCTTCTAACAAGCTTGTATGTGAGTTACATGTTTAATCTAGTTTCACAATGTTAAAGTCCTGATATTAAAGATTAACGTACTTATTGTTATTTGAAAGACAGAGTTGCAAAGAAGACGAGTGAGAGAGGGAAACAAAGAGACAGAGATCTCTTTTTCTGTCCCCAAATGACCAGAAAAACCAGAGTTGAACCAGGCAGAAGCCAGGACCTAGAGGTTCTTCTAGGCTTCCAGTGGAGGTTCAGGGGCCCAGACACTTGTGTCATCTTCAGCTGTTTTAAAGGGCCTTTAGCAGAGAGTTGGATTAGAAGTGGAGTTGCCAGAATTTGGAATCTACATGAGCTGCCAGTTGTCACAGGTGCAATACCCAATCTTACGTTTGTAAGTAGTATATCAACTTATACTTAGGTTTATTATTGAAAAATGGAATAATTTCTTTTTATTTTTCTGCTTGTTTTCTGTTTGGCTTACATAAGCTTAATTCCTTTCTGATGCATAAGCAAATTAATATTCTATCTCGTTTCTTGACTTGCTTTCATTGAATCAATTTCCCATGCGGTTTTATTTTTATTATCTTGTTAGTTATCTAAAGATTATATTACTCAAAATTAAAAACCAAAAAAGATTATATGACTCCTCGTTTTATTAAAATTTAATACAAGGACTATGTAAGTTTCTCTGTTTTTTTCATTTCTTTCTTGCAAATTTTGCTTATAATCAGTTTTAAATACCAAATAATGCCATTATTTTTTCAGAAAGATTTACTTGTATTAATATACATGTGTGCTATTTCTCCTATCATTCCTTTTTCTTAGATTTCTGCATTTGTCATTAAGATTTTCTTTCCACCTGAAAAATCTCACTATATTCTACATTGACCATGGTTTTCCCGGGCTCGAGTGTTTAGTGTGGTGTGACCATTCAGGCACAGATTGGGTGCCTCAACCCCATGTTGGAGTACCCCAGTTCACGTCCTGGCTCTGCTCCTA
Source organism: Ochotona curzoniae (assembly GCF_017591425.1). Lineage (NCBI taxonomy): Eukaryota > Metazoa > Chordata > Mammalia > Lagomorpha > Ochotonidae > Ochotona > Ochotona curzoniae. The sequence continues at coordinate 17,910,533 of NW_024464920.1, read as the reverse complement.
GTTGGGCTTCCTGGGAAGGCAGGACGTGATGACACTCGAAGAGAGGTCCCTGCCACTCCTACAGGAGATCTGGAGTTGCAGGTGGATACAGTCCTGTTATAGCAGTTTTGTTATTGTTATTGGGAAGTGGACCAGTGTTTGGAAGCTCACTGCCTTAATTAAAACAGTTGATCAGTAAGTTAAAAATCTCAGTGCCCTCATTAATATCTTTTATAACTAAAATATCTTTTTTCTTTATTTGTCAACTAATTTTACTTGACAGAGAATTGTTTGAAATTCTCTTGTTTCTGTATTTTACAATTATATTTCATTCACTTCTGGAGCCTATTAATGTGGCACTTTTCTCCTTGGATTACTTTATAGGAGTCTCTGTTTTACCTTGGTTTATAGTCATGACACTAATGCTGTTTGACTGCATACAGTGACACATTCAAAATGGACTTTTTGTTCACATATTTGTAAAGACAACTGGATTAGGTGAAAAATTCAATAGAAGTTTATTCATATTTTACCTAGCATAGTATTAAAATTCATAATATTATATTAATTAAGTGGCAAAAATATAAGAGAAAAAGGGAGGGGCATATATATTATTATTTTAAGATATAAGTATATAATACATCTAAATAAAAATCAAATTTCTATAAATATAAGATGAAATATATGTGATACATATTTTATATTTGCATATAATTTATATATTATATTTAAAGAAATATATATTGTAAATATATCTATATATAAGATATATAGATAATATCATGTATTATATATAAAATATAATATGTAATGTGTGATATGTGAGGTATATAATGTATGTGATATAATATATCTCAAATACATAATACATATCTCATGTATGTCATAGCATACATTTATAATCTATATTACATATAGATATTATATATTTTGCATATATATATATAGAGAGAGAGACCACTGCTATTTGCTCCTGGTCCAACACCCCAATCAACACTACAGACACCAAACATGTGTCATAAGCCGACAGTCAAAGCTGGGGTCTGGGAGCTCCTTTGGGGTCTCTCATTTGAGAGAAGAACAGCCATCTACTTAAGCCATCAAGGCTCATCCCTAGGATCTACATCAATAGGAAATTAAAGTCAGGAATGAGAGCCAGGGATCAAAGCCAAATACTCTGACATGGGACGAGAATATCTTCTTTTTGGAATCCTAACTTCAGCGCTACATGGTAATTTTCATTTTTTATTATTAATAAATTATTAAAACCTGATTCACATTAAAATATCTTACAAACATATAGTTGAAATAAATTTTAAAGAACATATTCAGGGGAACAACTAGTTATATGTTTATTTTTTTTACCTTTATAATTCAATAGTATGATAAATGATTGTATTAGAAAGCCATCTTTGGTTTTGATATTTTTATTTCATTCTCACTTTCTGTGAGCAGTTTGTACAAAAATATATAAATGCCACTCTTCCTAAATTTGTCATTCGTTAATGAAAACAGTCATGTGTAACAAGGGCAGTGTTTCCACTACAAGGTTTTATAAACAATAGGAGCTCAGTAAATATGATTTGGTTTGATGAATGAGTAAATATCTTTGATTTGTGTTCTCTGCTTTAGCAATCTCAATTTCACATTGTTTCCAGCCATGTTATCATTATTTGGCTGACACATAATTTTACACTTTTAAATAATTTCTCTTCAGTATAAATCCTCACACATGTGACATTTTTTGATATACAGATTATGAGCACTGATTGACACCAGGACTAAGCGAAGAAAGAAGGTTGAGGGAAGACAGTCAGCAGTGTGCTGAGATCAACGTTACTGACGTCTTCCAGGCCAACCTTCTAAAAATCCTGTACCATAGCCTAGCGAGATTCATCTGTCACTGCATGGAAGAGAGTATGACATGTTTTCTATATGCACTAGGGAAATTTGAAGAAAAGCAGAGTGAATTGTCATGTTTACATTTCCAATGGTTGAAGAAGTCCTGGCAAAACAAAACAAAACAAAACAAAACAACAGGTTGGGAGGGACATAGGAAGTAAGGCCAGTCTTCTTCTTCCGGATGGAAAGAGGGTTAACAGCTGAGAGCTGTTCTATCCAAACACGAAAAAATCATGAGATCGCACTGAGAGCACACCAACTGGTAGAAACAGGGAGAAACAACAGAGCAAAATCAACAGCAGTCACTGAAATGTTACGTTTTTCCATGTTTACAGGTAAAATACCAAAAAGATTCATTTTCTATGTGGTTTTATTTTTATCATTAAACATTTTTACTAAAATGAATTTTTCCAGCAACATATTGAGGATTTATGGCAATGATCAATCTAGTGTCTTAAATTTTATTCCTGTATGTATTATTTACACCATCTAATGTGGTGAATAAATAATTCTCTAACCATATGCCCCAATGGCAACTAAGAAAACAGGAATAAGCTATATATATGTAAATATATATATGTATATATATATATTAATACCAGTAGAACAATTCAAGTAATTCAAGTAACAATTCAAGTAAGTAAGCTATAAGCATCTTTTGAGATGTGAATTATGAAAAAAGGTGACTGTTTCTAGCTTAGTTTTATTTTTCTGTTATTTTTTAAATAATAGATCAATATGTTTCTAAAGTTGTATTTTAATTTGGCCCTATGCAGTAGCCTAGCAACTAAAGTCCTCACCTTACATGCTGGGATCCCATGTGTGTGCCGGCTATAATCCTAGCAGCCCTGTTTCCCATCCAGCTCGCTATGTGCCTGGGAAAACAGTCGAGCACAGCCCAAAGCCTTGGGACCCTGCACCCATGGGGAAGACTTAGAGGAGGCTCTGGGTTCCTGGCTTCGGATTGGTTCATCTTAGGTTGTTGCGGCTGCTTGGGGAGTGAATCAATGGAGGGAAGATCTTCTTCTCTGTCTTTCCACCTCTCTATATATCTGACTTTCCAATAATAAAATAAAATAAATCTTTTATAAAAAGTTATACTTCCTTAATGAATCAAATATAATATATTTCTCTATGTGTTCTTTGGACTCAAAATTTGCCAGCTTTTTTGTTGTTGTTGTAGTTAATGCTTTCAAATGCATGGGATCTTTTTTCTTTTATCTTTGCCATGAAATGGGCACTCAGAGTAATCTTTAACCAGATGGAGAGAAAAATGGCAAAACATAAAGGCTAGAACAGAGGAACTTGGAAATTCTAACCTGTATTATCCCTACCCCAAGAAACCCTCACAGACAGATTAGAAACTCCAGATGATACATCTGAACAGATTTGCATGATGGAACCCTGTTGAGGAAAATTCATCAACGCATCCATTTGCCAACAATAAATAATGCATTTCAGATGTCTGTTTATGCCTGTGAACACGTTAACAAATTAATTTAGCATCATATTTGACTGAAATAGAAAGTTTGACCCCTTCAAGATTGATCATTTTTACAAAATAGATTTCCATCTTTGCATACTGGCAACATATCAACAATGATAGAAAAACTGGCATATTGCAGAAGCCCATCTTCCATGGGAGTATTTTGCAAAAGCCAGAGACACTTTTGGTCAATAGAATTGAATTAGCTGTTAAAATTGTCTGTTTTAAGTACACATTTTCAGACTGAATTTCGCAATCAGGCATCACAAAAGAATTACAAAGGCGAAAGCCTGCTTTTAGGTTAGTTTATTGTTCAAGCAAATAGAAAAGCAGCAAATACGGAAAAAGATAAAATTTACCTAAAATTGTAGTGTACTAAGGTCATATTTGTCTAGGTTTCCAAGGATAGTATTGTGTTTATGTGCCCTGCAGCAGCTAATCTATCTTAATCTCAGGAGTTCACTTGAAATTATTTATTTTCTATGTGTGGTTTCTTGTGCACTTTCAAATAATATAAAATAAAATTATATAAGGCTATTACCTACAATATTGCTATGCCTTGGGCAATAACACAGGGCTAATAATATACCAAAGATTCTCCTAAACATTGGAAAAGAGAAGCAAAGCAGAATTTTATTATACAACCAAATAACTCATGTACCTCCCCCAAATCTATATATTCAGCATGAATTTATCCTTTTCAAATTTGAAGAAGACTGTCTTATAGTATACCTTGCCCCACTTTTACAGGTCCCTTTAGGTGTATCAGTATAAAAATAATTTCCTTCTTAAAAGGTATTTATTTATTTTTAATTGAAAGGCAGATTTACAGAAAAGAAAGAAAGGGAAAAATATTCCACCAGCTGGTTTACTCCCCAGATGGCTGCAACAGCTGCGGCTGAGCCGATCCGAAGCCAGGAGTCAGGAGCTTCTTCCTGTCCCAGGTGGGTGTAGGGTCCAAAGGATTTTTGTCTTCTTCCACTACTTTTTCATGCAATTAGTAGGGAAATGGCTCAGAGGTAGAGCAGCTAGGACAGGGACTGGTGCCCATATGGGCTGCTGGAGCTTACAGGTTGAGGATTAGCCGGTTGAGCCATCCCTCTGGCCCTGGGACTTACTTCTGTACTCCTGCATCCGTCTACTACAACTCATATTCTCAAGGCTGAGAAAAGGGATTGTAGTGAACACATAAAAACATACTTTATGTTGTGTGATATGAACCAGACACAGAGAGACAAATACAGTATAATCTCACTTAAATGTGGATTCTATAAAAGCTGTATTCCTAGAAATAGAGAGGAGAGTGCCCTAGTGCGATAGACTAGCAGCTAAGGGCACCAGTTTGTGTCCGGGCAGCCCTGCTTCCCATCCAGCTCCCTGTTTGTGGCTTTGGAAAGCAGTTGAGGACAGCTCAAAGCCTGGGGACCCTATACCCACGTGGGAGACCCAGAGAAGATCCTGGTTTCAGAACGGTGCACCTGGGGAGCGATTAGCAGACAGAAGATCCACCTCTCTGTCTCTCCTCAGCTCTGTATGTCTGACTTTCCAATAAAAATAAACAAATAAATCTCAAGAAAAGAAATGGAAAGTAGAATGATGGTTACCAGAAACTGGAGGTCAGAGATCTGGATGAGAAAAAAGGACATGTTAGTCCAAGTCTACAAACTTTCAGTGAGGAGGAGTAAGTTATAATTATCTAGTGCACAGCATAGTGGTTGTACTTAATAATAAAATAATATTTGAAGTATTGTATACTTCAAAATTATTGCAAGAGTAGGTTTTAATTATACTTAATGTAAAAAATGGTAGGCATGTGAATTTTTTAACTGCCCTGACTTAATTAGCCCACAATGTATGATGCATGCATCCTAACACATATACCTAATGATAATTTAAATTATAACTGCAATTAAATTAAGGCAAAAAAAAGAGTGTCATTGAATGGTATCCATTTTAGGAACTTGAAGAAATGCAAGTAAAAAAACGAAGGGTAATTTTAAGTAAAAATGCATTCCACTTTTATGTAATAATTTTCTCGTAGGAATCTTCAACTTTCTTTCTGTTTCCATTAGACTGGTACAATATCCCCAACTACATCCATGGCCTCACTTTTATGGGTTCATTTACCCATAATCCCTTTGGAAAATTATAGAAATGAACAATATATTACACAAAGTCACACATCCTTATAAAGGGTCTGACCCTTGCTGATCTGCCTCAGCTGTCAAAGCGGCCTCCTTCCCTGCAGATAACTCTGAGTAGTCCATCTGCAACCTCCACTGAGACCTATGTCAGCTGCCAGCCACCGGCTGTTCATGGTATTTGTGAGCTTCCGCGTGATTGGAGGGTCCAGAGAGATAGAGAGGCCTTCGATGCTGTTGGTGGGTGGGAGGATTGTCGGGGAACACTCTTCTGTCTTACCCTTTTCTTTGTGTAAGCCTGTGCTTGCTTTACCATAAACAGACATGCTCGACCTGACTGGTGCTTGTTCCTGCTGCTGAGCACCAGCGCCAGCCTCATCCCCTTGGTGGTCGCAGAGGGCCGCTGGCCAGGAATCCCCGAGAAGAACAAACCTGGATTAGTGATCTGCATTTGTTCTAGTTAAATATCTGTACTACCTAAAGATTTCCTGTGACAGTAAATGGATGGGGAAAAAATGATAATCATTTCATAATAAGCAGACAGCGTAGTAGCCAAATCAGTTTACCATTCCAAGAATACTATTTTTTCAATGCTGCATTGAAGGAAACAGGTATTGTGAAGCAGAAAAAAAAAAAAATCCTGTAAAGGACTTGGACAGAGTGAAAACAGGTATATATTTTTTTATTATGTATATTTGGATGATAAATGTAAACTTTGATAAATTAGTTATCTGTTAAAACAGCACTCAAATTATTCCTTAAATGAATGCTTAGGTTAAAGTATAAACAAATATTTTTTTCTAACTTCTAATTTGAAAAAAAAAACTGTCAAAATCTTACAAATTTAAAAGTCACCTATATATATATATATATCTTCCAGAACAAGAAGTTTGTATAAAATTATGTTTACCTTAAATGCAGCACTTGACACAATTTAGGAAGAAATTACTTTGTAATTAATTTAAGATAACTTTATTTTCACATTTATACACAGATCTAAATAGAGCTATTGTGGCTATGAGGTGGTAGGATTTGGACTTCACTCCATTTATTTCATCCGAGTGTTATGAAAAACCTCGTAATATTTTAAGTAATATATTTTGATTATAAAATTAAGATCTCAACTTGAGTCTCAAAATACTTAAAGATGCAATGAAAAATCTATTACTCTATTAAAAATGGCTGTAGCCTCTCACCTCCTACAACCAACATTTTCTAAGGTATTGCTCTTAAGTAAAAGCACTCATAAAAATATCACAGGGCAATTTAATTTAATTACTTTGGCTTCACTTTTTGCTTACCGGGCAAAATTTCTTCTCCCAACTTCACCTAACAAGGATTGAAGGAACAAAACCCTGTACAACTATTCCCTTTGTTATGAAACCAAAGATGAGCTGTTTTAAAAACACATTTGATATTTTTTACAGTTTCCATAATAGCTTGCAAAGGCCCAGTTTGATAATAATTTCCCTAAGGAAGGTGTTCAAGCAATGACTTTTTTGCTTTTATTAAATTCGAGTGAATCTTTACCTTGTTCATGCTTTGTTTCATCCAGTTATAAATCCTCAGCATGCAGAATAATAACACCAACAAATCAGTTTAAGGAGTTTGGCCCTAGTTCCTGATGAGTCTTCAGGGTAAATTCTTCAGGTACTTGTGCAATGCTGAAGAACTGTCGAAATACAATTTTAAAGTAACCCTACAGTTAACACAAGAGAATAAGGAAGCTTATTTGCATAAAATTTTGAAGAATAAACATTGCAACTGGCTTCCAAGAAAACATTTTATTTAATATTTTAAGTATTGGAAAGTTGTAACATTTATAGAATTGTCTCAAAAATGCATATTATCACCAACTACTCATTATTCTCAAAAAAGAGGTTTTGCCAAAGTTAAAAAAAGATTCGGGTGTTTGACTAAGCAGTGTTGGGACTGGGCACACCCAAATAGCATTTCAAAATGCCACGGTTGGAGCCACAGCTGTATTTCTGATGTTAGAACATGCACTTCCTGGGAAGGGACAGCAAGTGGTGGTTCAAGCGCTATAATCTTTAACAAATATACAGGACTATTCATAAATTGAGTTTCATTTATTTATGTATGGCCTAATCCAGCCTTTCCTGATACAGGCCTTTGGGGAATGACTCAGGAGATCGAAGCCCTTACTCTGGATTTCTAGATCTTTCTGCACATTTCTCTGCTGTTTAGATAAATAGAAATGAAGTGTTGCTAGAAATTAACAAAAGACATGTCATCTTCCCTCTTTCATTAAATGCTGATTATTTAGCAGAAAAAGCGAAGGAAAATAATCAGTTCTTAATACAAGTGATCAAATCTTAAGCTTGCAGCAAAGCATCAGTGTAATCAGCCTTTTATCTGATAGTCACCACCAACTCAGTTTTGCTCCTATTGGAAATCTCGCTTGACCGTCCTCTCATACAAGATCGTTAACTTATGTATATGCTAGAAAACATCTCCATTGGGCCCGGTGCCATAGCTTAGCATCTAAAGTCCTCGTCTTGCATACACCAGGATCCCATATGGGCACTGGTTCTAATCCCAGCAGCCCTGTTTCCCATCCAGCTCCCTGCTTGTGGCCTGGGAAAGTAGTCGAGGGTAGTCCAAAGCCTTGGGACCCTCCACCCGTGCGGGAGACCCAGAAGAAGTTCCAGGCTCCTGGCTTTGGATTGGCACAGCAATAGCCAGCCATTGCAGCCACTTGGGAGAGTTAATCATCGGATGGGAGATCTTCCTCTCTGTCTCTTCTCTCTGTATATCTGAGTTTTCAATAAAAAAAATAATACTTTAAAAAAATCTGTATCACTAAAAAAAAATGCAGTTCCATTTTTTACATTTTATTTTAGTGTGTCCTTCCTAGAGATAAAATATATTAATTTGCTCCTGACAAATTACTTCCACAATTTTTCTTGAGTTAAAATTCAAACTTTTTTATTATTTTTAGTTTATATTTCATATTTTTCTTGTTAGATTTAGAAGCATTGGACTTCCACCTTCAACATTCTTCCTCTCTTTTTCCCTTCTTATTTTTTCAGCAGATTATTAAAACAGCATATCCATTTATTTCATAGTAGCCATTTTAAATTTCTGACATACAAAGCTATCATAACATAGTAAGTGGAGGGAAAAAGTACATGGAAATTTTCAGTTGTGTGATGGGGAGCCAACAAAAATTATGCCTCCACATTTTGATAACACCTGATATAGGGAAACCTTTATAATTCTTTAATATTCAAATTGTGGAACCTGTTTCTGACTCCCCTACCTAGACAATAAATAATACTTAAGCCATACGTTATCCCCTGCTGCATTCAGTCCAAAGGGACTGCACTTAGAAGATCAGTTTAGCACCAGGTGTTCGACCCAGAGATTAAGATTTTGTCCATGTCCAGCCTTCAGTGTCTGGATTTGATTCCTGATTCTGTGGACCAGTGTCGTGGCATAGTAGGATAAACTTGTGGTGCAAGTATTCCATATGAGTGCTGGTTCCAGTCCTAGTTGCTCTACTTCTTATCTAGCTCCCTGCTAATGTGCATGGAAATGCAGTGAAAGATGGTCCATGTTCTTGGCTTCCTGAACTCAGATGTGAGACCCAGCAGAAGGTCCAGGCTCCTTGCTTCAAACTGGCCCAGCTCCAGCCATTGCACTCATTTGTGGAGTGAACCAGAAAATGGAGAATTTCTCTGCATATACCTCCTTCACTCTCTATAGAAATGCCTTCCAAATAAAAAGTAGAATATGATAAATCTTTATAGAAATAATTTCTGATTCTGGCCAGCATCCCATCAAATAAGATCATGGGAGATAAATAATTAGGTACATGCCACCTATGTGGAAGTTTGAAATTAAGTTTCTTTCTCCTCTTTTTCTCTTTATCTCTCTCCTCAAATAAGATAGATAAAATAAATTTGAGGCATACAATGAATTCGACTAAACATTTGCAAGAGTTAGAGTAGATGTTATACTATTATTTCCAAGTTTTACTTTTTTAGAGATTTGTTTTCTCATTTGATAGGCAGATTTACAGAGAAAAACGACAGAGTGAGATCTTACATTCACTGATTCAACCCCAAATGTCAGTAATGGCAGGAGCTGAGCCACTCTGAAGCCAGGAGCCGGGGCCTCCCTTAGGCATCCCACATGCGTACAGGGTTCCAAGGTCTTGAGCCATCTTTCTGTGCCTTCCAAAGCCTCAAGCAGAGAGCTGGAAGTGGAGCAGCAGATCTAAAACTCTGCCTGAAATCACTGGGATCCCAAATAGGCACCAGTTTTGAGCAATGGCACCAGCCCCTATCTTACTTATTCATTCTAAGGAAAAGATTATGCCAATTTAATTTAACATATTTTTGGATGTATAATAAAGTTAATAAGAGCACTTACAGAAACGATAGGCAATAGCTGGAATTCATTGTGGCTAAGCACAAAACCCCACGAGAGTACCATTCAGGAGCTGCCCAGTGAGCGTGCTGTCATTATCCTCTTAGGTCCTTGCTGCCACCGTGTGGCTTTGATCTCTCTTTACCTAGGATGAGAAGAACAGTTTGAACCCTTTAACTTCAGTGCACAGCAATGGGAGACTTGCACTTCAGGGAGTTTATCCTCAATGTCCTATTTGTATCTTGAATGTCACTGCCTTAATTACATACCCTTGGTTGATACCAGAACTGATTGATAGCTGATTATTATTATTATTATTAATTTCCTTTCATGTGGAAGTCATTGACATAGAAGGAAAATGTGATTAAAGAGGAAAAAATGACTTATCAAATTGGCCTTAAAATTAACAGATCAGAGTGAAAATAATGAATACTAATAGAGAATGAATAATTGAATCAACGAATTTGATTTAGTAAATGTTAGATCAAATTTTTATTGTGGACATAACAAATTACTTCAGATCTATCATCACCAATTTAGATGTGTTTTCTCTCAGCCAAATTAACATTTTTCTCATGGAGTTAGATGAAGGTATGGATGACAGTTCATTCTTTCCTGGACACTGTAAGTACGGATCTGTTCTCTCTAATTTAGCTCTGTGCAATCCATGGCTCATGTCTCCCTTCTTGAGGACCACACTCTTCCTCAGTTAGCTCACTTCTCTGACCACAGTGCACAAATGATGTTATATTTAAGACACATGCTTCAACTGTACCTATCCAACTAGTGCTAAATAACCATCCCATTTCAAAATCCTTAAACTTAATCATGCCTACAAAATCATTTTCTTATGTAAAGCAACGAATTCCAAATTCTAGGGATCAGGACATAGGGATGTTTTGGAAACTGTTATTTTGCATAGGTCAGAAAAAGTAAAAATTCAGCACCTTCAAGATAAAGGATATATACCACCTTGAAACCAATTTTGAAATCCATATAGATTGATCATATGAGCAATACTGATAAACAATGAAAAAGTACGAATAACACAGATCACTTTGTTATTAATGATGAATTTTCAATCAATCAAAATTAAATATAAAAATATCTAAAATATTTATAAGTCAGAACATACTTAATCTCTATAGCAAAATAAAATCATTTGGAAAGGTTGAAAAATAAGTTGAAATGAAAGTTACAGCATAGTTACATTATATTGAATAGATATTCAGTATCAAAAGCTTGGAGGTTGAACTAAAGTGATTCTTAAAGGAACGAATAACACTGCTACTCATTATCATGAAGAAGAAAGAGTGAAAATAAATGTCCTTATCATACCAAAGATTTACAAAGAAAATTAGATTGATACAAATAAAATTCTAATAAAGATAAAATGGAAAGACAAAAGATAATATAAAGTTAATCAGATAAAGCACTGCTTTTTTGAAAATTCATCAAGGACATAATGTCTTTATATGTAGATGTGGCAGACAGAATACAGCTGCCCTCCAGTCTAACGTTCTTCTGTATCTCACTTTACCTTATTCCTTCTGTGTGCCGCAGTGATGTCTCCATGTTGTTGGTAACTGCTTTTCTCTCTGGCTGGATGCTTTTACTTTCATAGACCTATTCAACACATGTATTTGTCATTCTTTCCCTTAAGTTCTACCCAATGAAACTATTCAACATTGAAAATGTATCTTCTAATATGCTGCAGTTCTGACAGTTTTTACATTCCTGCATAATTTGTAAACTCACCAATAATACCTTCTGTTTAGATTCTACAAACTCTATGAGGAAAGTAATTTCATTTATTCATTGTACCTTGATGACGGAAAGGTAGAGACCGAGGAGAAACAGAGGCAGAGGAGAAAGAGACAGAGGTCATCCAGCTGCTGCTTAACTCCTCAAATGCACTCAAGGCACTGGAGATGAAATTCCATCTGAGACCCTAGTACTTGGTCCATCATCCACTGTCTCCTAGACATATTAGCAGGGGGTTGAATATGAAATGGAGATAAGACATTGTAACTTAGAATGTGGACACCTAAGCGTCACTTAACCCACTGCACCACAATGTATATACATACGTTGAAACAAATAATCATCTGGCTGTACTATAAACAATAGAGCTTAGCCTTGCTGTCTAACTATGGTGTTGTATCCATCAACCAACACCACACTTTACACCTTTTTATTCAATAATGTCTCTTAAATTAAATACTCCAGTTTTTGAATGTGCCTTTGGATAACAAGCAGGGAAATCAAGGAGTGAGAACAAGTGACTAAAAACAGTGTTGAGCTTAACTCATATATCTCAACTTTCCTAAAGTACTAACTGCACGCAAACTTAAGCTGGTTTTGTGTAAGATTATGGTACTTGAGATAGGTGTTGTGGTACAGTAGGTTCAGTCATTGCTCTGGATGGGTACATAGCATGTTGGATTGTGGGTTCAAGTCCAAGCTCCATCACACTTCCAGTCTATCTTCTTATTAAAAATTTCTGGAAGATAATATATCAAGAGCCAGGTACTTGGGTATCTGCCAACATGTGACAGATTACATGAAGTTCCTTGCTCCTAAATTCAGTACACCTCACCCTGGCCTTTATATTCATTTGGAGAGTGAAGTAATGAATAAAAGCTCTCTCTCTTTCTCTCTCTCTCTGTTTCTCTGCCATTCAAATAAATAAATCTTTAAAAAATAATAAGACATTTGTATAAGGCATCGAATTTATATTTATGATGATCCACTCAGTGCACACTAACGAAACAGCTTCATTATTTTGGGCCCCATTTTTGTGGTATTCCTTACAGTTTACCTCAATGCCTAGAGCACTGTATTAAATATACTCCTAGAACCATCCCGAATTTCATTGGGAGTAAGCTTTCACTCAATTTTATTTATCTTATGATTTTGATTATAATAAACCCACAGCAAGCTTCATGGATAGGCCTCAGTGCTTTCAACCAGTCAATACAATTCTATCTCTGCTGAAGTTTGAAGAATGAGGTGTGACGAGCTCACTTACATAAGAGATAGAATTTCTGATACATTTAAGGCTTGATTTGATAGTGATCACCCTTGATGCACTCATTTACTATTATTGTGAAGCAAGAGCAATGTAATCTGGTTGCTAGTACAGCCATTCCGTGTACGAAATGAGGGTCAAATCTAAGCCAACCTGTACAAGAGGACACTGCTATGAGAATCACAAAGATGAAGCTGACCTTCTGAGTCATAATGGTCACTGCAGTGACTATGGGCTTTTCAGTTCGAAGTCAGAGATCTATCCTATTATTGAAGTTGTTTTGTTCTTCATAAAATCAAGGCATGCATTTGTAGTATATAAAATTAATATATTGAGAAAATGAAGTATATTTTGTTTTGATTTTGTAAGATTGAGATTTTTGTAATGTATGAGTTTCTTCCTACTCTCTAGCGTGAACTAAAACTGATGTTCTTCATAGCAAATTAAAACACTCAGCAGTTTTGTTTGCTGAACCGTAAATAAGTTTCAGCATGAATGTGTAAAACACTTGCTCTGTGCATTATTGCAAATTGAGATAATTGGGGTCTGTAATTATAATATTTCTCTTCAGAAAAATGGAATCAGAGCACTAATCTTATAATTTATACGTTGATCACTGTATCGTTCTGTCAGGCCTCTGGCCTTCAAAAGATTTCCTGAGTTTATTATATATAGCAAAATCCATTCATTTTGTTATCTGCACCATTTGTAAGAATGTTCTCATTAATTACATTCAATTACAACAATTATGCCCTAATCCAAAACCATGTCTTTCCTTCAACATTTTTTTCCATGATGTTTTAAACTCTTTCTCTGGGAGAAAATAATAATTCCAGCTCGTTGTGAAGACATGATGAACTATTCCCTTGAAGGCTCATTTACAAAAAATAACAAAGAGCTCTTACCAGAAAAAAGGAACAATTAATTCAGATGCAGAAGTGACCTGTGCCTACCCAAACACACATGCATACTTCAATATTCAATAATTTGGTTAGCTTATTTCTGTTTGTTTTCTTTTTCATTTTCATGCTTCTATGCATTTCCATCTGGACTGCCTCTGGAAGGAACAATGTATTACAAGAAAGCTTGTTCTCATATTTCCAATCTGATTTCAGCCTCTATGAGAAAGGTTCAAATAATCACAAAAATGCTGAATTTCTTATCTGAACCTCATCTGTAAACCTTAAAAGGCTCACCCATCACTATTTCTTAATTTCTAGCATTCCCCGCTGGCTGGAATATTTGTTATGATTAATGTATTTCTAATCTTTCCCTTTGTCTTTGACTCATTTTCTATCTGTCTTAGTCTTCCAGAGATACAATCTTTCCGGTTTTCCGCTCACATTGATTCATTTACTTTCAGCTGTTTCATCTTTTCAGAGGTTAACTTTGGAATCGTGGTTAGAGAGATACTGGAAAACATAACAGAGCAAACATTTCAAAGAAATTTTCAGTTAATTTTGTAAATTTCTTTTTAAAAATAATTAAACCAACATTTAGTTATTGAACACATTTGACAATTCAGATGTGGTTAGCCAGATAATGTTTCTCACTATAACATAGTTATCATCTTATTTTATTGCACTATGAATATAATTAAGAAATTTTAAGTTTATAATTTTATAGTAATATTTTTTACTTACATGAGACACTAGAAAACATTATTAAATATAGTCTCAAATCATTAGTTGTTTCATTTCACAGAACAGAAGGAAGTCGATAGCAGCAATGAGTATACCATAGCATAGTAGCAATGAGCATACCATTTTCCCAGAGTCTGAGATTTGGGAAGAGGAGCCTTATAAAAGGTTGAAATCAGAGCCAATGTAACTGGAAAAATTAAAATAGTAACTTTCTACCTGATGCAAAATGCAAAAGTCAATGGGCAAGGAACATTGAGGATTAAAAATAAGGGACAAAAGACTATATAATCCTGTAATACAAAAATCCCTAACACATGTGGCTAAACAAGTTGCTATGAGTCAGTCAGGAAGAATCAAAAAAACTCCTCTCGGCAATTACAGTAACGGTAATGTTTCTGTATCTAGTAATTAGTTTGAAGAAATTAAGCTGCATATTTCAAATGACTAAGTTTTAAGGAAAAGCATACACTAATTTGACACATAAAATCATAGCAAATTATTTTTGCAACAGAAATTCTTAATTATTGCGAACATGGGAAAATTTGTAAAGGATGAAAGAAAACCTGACTGGCTCATAGGAGAAGAGCTATATGAAAGTCAGGTTGAACTCAGAGGCAATAAAAATAACTGGAAAAAAAAAAGCCCTATAGTCTTTATTTCTCTGACATGATATTTAAAAATTTGTTGAGTAAGTTTTAATCTAGATGACATACTATTAGAGAGATATTAAAATACATAACAAACTCTGGAATATTTTTCACATTGATTTAATGGTAAGATTAGTTTTTGTTGCAAATGCCATATCTATAACAGATATGAAAGGTTAGCCAAAGGAGCAGTTTCTGTAACAACACGTAGAATTTTCACACAGATTCAAATCTGTAGTTCTCATTAGTCTCCAAATCTGAGAAAGTAAGTTAATTTCTAGGCCTTAATTTGCTGGTTAGTGTGAAAAGTAGCATCACTCTCCTGTAACTACTATAAAAGCAGAAAATCATTAAAGAAAAATATGATTACAGATCATAAGGACACAGTAACAGAACTTCAGTAGATTGGACGTGGAAGTCAGACACACCAGAGTCCAGATCAAAACTCTACATTTAGGCTGAGGATTTAAGGCCAACACCAGCTTCTTGTAGCTCCAGTTTCTTCTGCTGTAAAACAATGAGAGTGGTGCCTCCCTCTCCAAAGAGTTCTCAGAATTAAGGAGGATGCTATTTCGCAGAACTTTCAAAGTAAGTCACTGAGGAGATAATGTTGCCATTATTATTAATAACTTCTTGCTTTCTGCATATTTTTAAGTTTATAGGTTGACCTAGCAAACTGCTGCCCACTAAATTATAACCTTTATAAAATTAAATTAATAAGCTAAGGGATGCTAAACTGAAATTTTGTTACTGTCATTATTGGATCACCTGGATAAATGTTTTCATCGATTAAAAACAACTCATTTTAAACCCAAGAATAAATTGATAAAATCTTGTTTTCCTAAAAGTCTATAGAGACGTAAAATTCAATTTTATTGTCAATAGGATGCGCTTTATTTCCACCCTCAGAGATGATCTGTCTCCTCGTTACTTCTCCCCTTACCACATTTCACCGGTTTTAACTGGTGTCAACTCTTTGTGACCTCTGGTAAGGGGAATGGCAGAAGCATCTGGCAGGTTCATTTGCACAGTAATGAATTCTGTCTACTAGTCTGCCAGAGACTGATAGGGAGAGTGAGATTACCTTCCACCAGAGCCTATTATAAGTGATTGACATGCTTGTATGATATCTGTCTTCTTAACAGCCCTCTCTTCTCACCTAGAAACATTTCATGAACAAAGGACTATTGCACATAAATGAGATCTAAAACATTTCCTTTTTTTAATCTCATACTCTCATTTAAAGTGCAAAAAGGTAGATTTTTTTTTTAAAGAAAAAACTGTTATGGTGCTGCACACAACTAGTTCAAATGAAAAATTTCCGTTGTTAAAAGAAAGATAAAACTGTATTAAATAAAAAATACTGTCACAAGAAAAAATATATATATGAAGAAAAGTAGAGAATGCTTCCTGACTCTTTGTTTTCTTCAGCATTTGTAAATGTGCAGTATTATCTATTTTTTCTGATATTAGCATTCATTAAATTATTTGCATCTACATTTATTTTCTAATCTTCTGTTTTAGGTTTTCAGTTCTACAGTATCTAGTTTAATAGAAATTTTGGTTTTGTTATAGTCCAACACTTATTCATAATATTTGTAAAAGCCTTAATAACTAAATAACACACAACATTATGTTTCCCATAACTTTCTAGTTTTATACATTCAACAATTAATTTAGCAGAAAACATTACAGAATTTCAATGAAAGAAGCATACTTTAATTCTCATAAATTTTCTTTTTTATACTACTATACCTGCAACATATTAGCAGCAACATATTAGCAGTAAAGCATCACATATAATTTATTTAAGACCTTATTATTGTAGTCCATTTTTCAACAAATTGGAAGACTTAATGCAATATAATTGCAATAAATCATGAACAATTCATCTTGAAATTATTTCCATGTAGTGATGAGAATTTTCCAGCTTTTGAGGTTTGCATTTATTCCTGTTTATGTTTATGATCCATGATTTATGTTAAAACTCAGAATGGTTGAATTTTAAAATATAACTAATCCCAATGTTAGTCATGCTAAGATGTGATGAATTAAGAGTTCAAGTACTTATCTACCAAGTTTTCAAAAATATTTACTTCTTTGTTATAATATATTTGAAAGTCAATAGAGAGCAAAATACGCAAATGTCTTCTATCCCCTGGTTTAACCCCTAAGTGTTCTCCATAGCTGGGGCTGGGCTAGGCTGAAGCAGACAACTGGAACTCCATCTGGAACTCACCCCTTACTTGAGTGAGTCCAAGCAGTTGCCATTATTTGTTTAACTTAGCATACCACAGTGCCTACTCCTCTACTAAATTTTGATTATATTTTTAGTCCATGTGTTGAGTTCCTGTATAACCATTTCATTATATAATACAACTGGATAGATAAAGATGATAGAGAGATAGAGAGATAGATAGATAGAGAGAGAGAGAGAGAGAGAGAGAGAGATAGATAGAAAGTTAGATAAAAACAGATGCACGTATATCATGCTCTATGGTTGACATTTGTGGCAGAGCTCTAATTGGAATTGCTTAAGGCATAAAACTAATATCACCATAACGTGTAAGTACTGTGTATACCAGTTTAAATTAATTACATGATGAGGAAGTGAGGATGAGGCAGAAGTGTTTCATAGACCCAATCTGTATTCATTTTCATCGAAGGAGAAAGCAAGGGGCAGTCTGATACAGAAGCAAACGACAATGCCTCTGCTTGCAATCACAAGCAAATTGTAACACAGTGATTGTTTATAATATGTTACTCCAGCTTAGCTATTTCAGTACAGTTAAGTATTAAAAGGTGGTAGAAACCATCTGTCAACTATCAACTGTAGTGAAACAGCTGCTTCTATATTTTCCTTACGAGGAAAATATGTTCTTTCTATTTTGATGACTGCCTTATTAAAGAAAGGAGAGAGTTATTTGGATATTTGGGACCTTTCTGGCATTAGTATTATAAGTTAATTTAACTTGAAGCATAGCAGGAAATTGATTAATAACTATAGAATACACACATGATTTAAAACCATGAAGAATAATTACTTTACCAATTATGGGATGTTCAAAAAAGTTGTGATTGGTCGGTAGAAGGTATATTATGCCTTGTTAGAGGTATAAGCTGGTTTGGACTATCCTAAAATTCACCAAGTTCAGTAAAAATTATGCTTCAATACTTTAAACTGCTAAATATAAAAATGAAAACAGACACAAGACAGCTGAATAGTACCCTATAACCATTCTAAGGTGTATAGCAGCTGGTTGTGTATAAAGTAAAATTCAAAAGCCAATGAAGTAGTTACAGGATGTGGTTAAGAACTTGGATTTTCTAACACATTGGTCACCCGATACCATGTCAGTTAACTCCAATACCATGTCAGTTGTAAATTGTTGTTGATTTTATGTTGTGGCTTTTCATTGGAGGGATGATATTCTGCCAGCTCTCTACTTTCAGTGAAGGGATGGTCTCCCTAAGAAACTGTTGAATTCATCTTGACAATAAGATGCTGGACTCTATGTGTGGTCCATGCTTGCAATGAAGCAAGCATGAGTGGATTTGAACTGTACTACTGCAACAATGTGGAGGAATACACTATCGGGGGGAGGGCTTGGAGAGGGGTTGGGGAGATCCCAGAGCCTATGAAACCGTGTCATAAAACAAAATTAATTAATTTCAAGATTAAAAATAGAAAGAGATATCTTTTAATTGGATTTTATAAAAGCACACACATTAAAAAATAATTTCTTATACTTTATTGTATATCTCCTCTCCCACATACATGTGATTTTTAATAACCCATTAAAATAAAATAATAATAGTCAAAATTCAAAATGTTTATATTTAAATGACTTTATATTTGCAATGATCTAGTGATATACATCACCAGTATTTTCATTATTGAAAAACCATTTACTGCAGATAATCATAATGCATAGTACACATATCTTTGAAAAAATGAGAAGAAAATATGTTTAAAACATTTAAACAATGTTAAATGTTTGAGAATATAACTATATTACCTTTGGTGGACACTACACATCAAATACTTTTATTCATATATATGTGATATCATAAATATATACAACATGTCTGTTGAAAATGAAATTTAATAAAGAACAAACATTTCATGTAATATTTGACAGGGAGCATAATGAAAATGTGCTAAAACATGGGAAGTTTCTTTAATATCAGGAATAAGGAAAAAAGTATTCACTTTTAAATATAAGAAAAGTTTAAATATTACTTAATTTAAGAAATGGAGATGTAACTTGGGTGACTTTATGATGTAAAATCTTATATAGATTTTATGGTACTTTTTATATTTTATTTTACTTTTTGGGCATATTTTATTTTATGATACAGTTCTATAGATTCTGGGGTTGCCCTGCCACAGAATCTTACATAGATTTCATGGTACATTTAAGGTCATCTTGATCAATGAATATACGTACTAAAAAAAATAGATATCTTAATTTAGACAGCTAAGTAAAAAGTAAGGTTTCTTATATTTTATAAAACAATTCTTTTATCTATCTTCTTGAGGTATTCTTTTTTTTTCTTTTAAACAATCCTTATTAATGGCTCAAAGGTCATTACATGAGACCGTTTCTTTACTTTTATTTTTATTCAGTACTTTTACTGAGAGCCAATGGGCTTAACACTCAGCACAATAAACATGAGACAGAAAATTGAAAAGTTGTCATGTTGTGTAAAATTCTTTGAATACTTGCTACAGCTGACCTGTACCAGGAAAACATACAACTGGGAATTCTATGCAGATTTCCCATGTGGGTGGTAGGAACACATGTAGTTGAGACATCGTATGTAATCTTGCAAGATTCACCTTAGCAGGAAGGTGAAAGGGAAGTCAGACCTGAGGCTTAAAGCCAGGCACTCTGATAAGCAAGGGGAGAGAATCCCAAGTGTGTATTAAATCCTATGCCAAACACCCTGCCTTGAAATATAATAATTTATGAATGGTCACTCATAAATTTCCAGTGTTTTAAATTTCAGAAGTAATATCAATTGTTTTATCTCCCAGAAACATGCCATAGTACTTAAAATGGACAAAAAATAGCATTTCAAAAACTGAGCCTTACTGATTTTTTTTTTTTGGCTTATTCATGTATTGTAAGGAATAGATTACTTTTAAGGTAAACAAATTTTCTGTATTTCATATACAGATTTATGAGTATAATGATACTTGCCAACCTACCTTTCTCCTTAATCTCTTCTCTTTTTCTTCTTATTTTTATGGTGATTTATTTTCAGTTTCATAATCACAGGCTTACTCAGTAGGTAAATCACTCAACAGATTGTAAGCAGGAAAACAAATGTTTCTCAGGAGTATAGACAAGGTCTCTAAGCATTAATTAAATCTCAAAATGTTAATTTCACTCTATTTACCCATTTTGTACTCTGCATATTAATTACCACAAATCATGAAAAAGTTATGTTTGTCTTTTGGAGACTGGCTCAGTTCACTAAGCAAAATTATCTCCAGTTGCATTCATTTTGTTACAAAAGACAGGATTTTACTCTTTTTATGGCTGAGCAGCATTCCATTGTATTTGTGTGTGTGTGTGTGACATTTTTTTTATTTGTCATTAGTCGATGGGCACCTTGGTTGGTTCCATTTTTTAAGTATTTCAAATTGAGCTGCAGTATACATCAGGGTACAGATAATTCATTCATGTGCTGACTTCATCTCTTGTGCAGATCCCAGGAGTGGGATGGATAGGTTATATGGTATGTCTGATTTCAAATGTCTGAAGAATCTCCATACTGTTTTTTATAATGGTTAGACCAGTTTATATTCTCACCAACAATGGATTTAGGTATCTGTTTTTCTATATACTCACAAGAATTAAATGTGTTGTTTTCGGTTGGTGGTATATTAACTTGGAGAGATGAAATCTCACCATGGTTTATATTTGCACTTTCCTAACGGCTAGTGAAACTGAGCACATTGTTCATATCTATTAACCATTTGAACTTGATCTTTTGCAAAAATGCCTGTTCATGTCCTTTGTCCATTTCTCAATTGGATTATTAGCTTGCTATTGAATTTCTTGAGCTCTTTATAGAATCTGGATATTAATCCTTTATCAATTGCATCTCTTGCAGATATTTTCTTGTATCCTGTCATTTGCATCTTCACTGTGTTTCCTTGCTCTGTGCAGAAGTTTCTTAGCTTGGTGCAATTACATTTGTCTAGGTTTTACTATTCTTATTCTTATTCTTCTTATTATTATTATTATAACTTTCAAGGTCTTGTCCAAGGAGTCATTCTCTATGCCAATGTCGTAACAGTTTCCTCAACACTTCCTTCTAACAATCTGATGATACTAACTCATAAATTTATATCCCGGATCCATTTTGAGTTGATTTTGGTTTCAGATTGGCTTTTTTGCATGTGTTTTGTTATTGTTTATTTTATTTCTTTGGAAAGACAGATTTACAGAGACGGAAACACAAGACAGAGATCTTCCAAACACTGGTTCACTCTCCACATGGCTGTGATTCCCAAAGCTGAACTGATGTCAGGAACCAGGAGCTTCTTCCAGGTCTCCCAACTGGGTGGAGAGTCCAAAGGCTTTCCCAGGCCATAAATTGAAAGTGGGATGGGGAGTGGAGTAGCCTGGATATGAACCAGTGCCCATGTGGGATTCTGGCACTTGCAGGCAGAGGATTAGCCAATTGAACCAAGGTCAACCACCCTGACATATTATATTATATTATATTATATTATATTATATTATATTATATTATATTATATTATATTATATTATATTATATTATATTATATTATATTATATTATTTCACACTTCACATGGAGATCTAGCTTTTGCAGTACATTCATCCAAGAGACTATCATTTGTCCAGGGATTGATTTTAGCTCATTTGATAAATATTAATTGGTTGTGAATGGATGGATTAATTTCTGGAGTTTCAGTTCTGTCGAACTGATAACCGTGTTTGTGGGTCAGTATTATGCTGTTTTTGACAATATTGCCCTGCGGTGTGTACTGAGATCCGGTATTGTGATGCCTATAGATTGTTTCTTATTTTTTTAATTGCTGTGGAAATATGGGCTCTCTTGTGATCCAGTATTAATTTTGCATCATTTTTTTCTAGATCTATTAATAAATTATTTGGCTCTTAGTCATGCTATAGCTGTTGCTGAAATCTAGGAACTGAAGTAGTGCATAGAAGATATTCTCTCTCTCTTTCTCTCACCCACTCCTCTCAAATACACAAGTAAAAGTTTTAAAAAGTATATTACCTGGCTGTAGAAAAAAAAGCCAAATTTATCCCCATTTTTAGGGATAATGTTTTTTATATTCTCAAAAAAGAGAATGCACATGATAAACTTTATGCTACATCCTTGCATATGTAAAGGTCTCTCTCAGTAGCTCCAGATATAAATGTCTAGAATTAGCATAATGAACACCTAGACTATGTACATCAATCCATTAATAAATTTAAAAAATTGTATTTTAACAAAGGGTTCTAGGTATTTATAAGAATTCTCCAACCCACAGTGAATCAGAATATTTTCCAGAATGTTTGACACTTTATTTATATCTTTCTGATAACACTTCACTTTTGAGTAAGAATGTGTCGTAAATCTATAATACAGCCATTCAACTTATGAATGCCCATGTCAAGGATAAACAAACCGAAGAGTTAAAGCATGCACTATTATTTTAAAGAAGAGGAATATAACATATTTATAACTAGTCTTAAAATAGTTTTTCTTATAACGATGAATAGGCTAAAACAGATTTCTTATTTTTCAAATAGACTTTGTTAAAAACATTGTTGATTTATAAATTATATCCATTTATAGACAATATCCACATGAATGCTTTATAGAGAGTATTATATTCTAGGTTTCATGTAAAAATTACCTACTGTATCCTAAAGCCATTTGTAAAAGCATTGCCCATACTGTATTCCTTCATTCTGCCTTACTGGAAAATTCATTTTCCCTTCTCTGATTTCTTATAATGACTTTAAAGTTTAGGATTCACTTTGGACTCTTATTATTCATTTAAATTCTGCTTCTTCTCTAAGGTTAAAGATATATATTTATGAATCATTCAGCATATCAACCACATGTGGATTATAAAATGCTACAGGCATATGTTATTTGTGTCCTGCTTTCTGATTTTCTGATTGACAGCCTGAGTTTAAGGGTGACTGAGTTTATTTCCTGCAGTTTAAGATTGATAGAAGTTTAGCAAAGCATATTCACTGATATCTAATATTGCTTCCTTAATGACAGTAGAAATGAAAATTGACACATGAACTCTTTGAACTCTAGAAAAGAAAAAAAAAAAAGACTTTACCAGACTGTGGGTTTATGCAAATGGAAACACAAATTAACTTAAAATGTTGAAAGTAAAGTAAGAAGAAAGAATATTTGAAATACAGCCAAAGAAAATGGCAAAAAATTATAAATCTTCCTGTGATTCACTTGTAGATTATAAATGTAGGTATTATTCTTTTTATGAGGCCAGTATTCTTCTGTTGTATTAGTTTGCATCCAGATAAGCAGACTCAATTATATGATGCAAACGTAAAATTCTAAGAAAAAAGTTTTGCAATAAATACATCATAAGTTCAGTTCCACATTTATATGCAGTTAGGAGTTATAACAAAAACTACAAAGGAAATATCGTATTTAAGCAGCCTTGTTTAACATAGATGTTGGAGAAGAAAAAAGAAAGATTTGATTTCTATTTCGAATTGGTTAATATGAAATCAATTTACATTGTAGACAAGGACAATGTTAATGGAAAGTTATTTAATCATCCATTTGTTGCTATTTTCGGATATTTATTTATTTGAAGAAACTCCTAACTGGTCTCCCATGAAGGTATAAAAGTTCAAGCACTTGAGCCCCTTTCCATTGTTTTCTCAGGCATATTATCAAGGAGCTGGGTCAGAAGTGGTGATGGTAGGACTCAACTGGTCAACATATAGGATGCTGGTTCTGCAGCAAGCAGCTTAACCTGGTGCACCACAGCACTAGCTGTTTGTTTGTTTGTTATTAGCCAAGATTTCAAACTTGGAAGATGA
The DNA here is from genome assembly GCF_017591425.1 of Ochotona curzoniae. Lineage (NCBI taxonomy): Eukaryota > Metazoa > Chordata > Mammalia > Lagomorpha > Ochotonidae > Ochotona > Ochotona curzoniae. The sequence goes on along the minus strand of NW_024464920.1, from coordinate 17,886,221 downwards.
AGGTTAGGTTTTTTTAGTTAAATCAATCATGCTTTAGTCCTTAAGCACACACACACACACACACACACAGACACACACACATGCAAACACACATTCTTTCAGGATATTCCTGCTTGAAATGTGAGAAAACTTCCACTGAAATATCTATCTACAATTTAGCTTTTGACTTGCAAAGAGATTCTTAAATAAATTCCACAAACATCCATTTCTCTGAGATTTTACCATATGTACTGTATTTGCCTATTTATGTACCCTTCTTTAATAAATGCAAGCCACATGAAGGCAGAGATAAAAGTAATATCAAGCATCAACTGTTTCTATTCAAAAGAGCTAAATATCATATACTAGCAAAAGCTGTCATCTGTTAAAAAGTATCTTTTTTTATAAATAAATCCAGATGCCATGTGTTAATGTCAGTCCTCCTTTCGACTTCACACCTGAAATATAATCTGAAGTTTACCCTTAATTTCTTCTTGAGATAGGCAAGATACTGTGTCTATTAGAGACGACCAGAGGTACATGCTCAGATTACAGCAGCTAAAATTCAATAGTTCTTGCTGATGACCTATCAAAAGCACACTGTAGAGAATGGCATGATGGCTGAATTGGCTAATCTTCCCCTTGCAAGCACCAGGATCCCATATGGGTACCATATCCATATGGGTCATGTCCTGGTTGCTCCACTTGCCATCCAGCCCCATACTTGTGGCGTGGGAGAACAATGGAGAATAGCCCCAAAGCTTGGAAGCCTACACCCATGCGGGAGGACCTGGAAGAATTTCCTGGCTTCAAATTTACCCAAGTCCAGCCATTACAACAAATTGGGGAAAGGACCAGCAGATGGAAGATGTAGGTCTCTCCTTTCTGTAAAGCTGTCTTTCCAATAAAAATAAATATATCTTAAAAAATGAAATGAAAATGTAGAAGCACACTACGTGAGGATCATTTGCTGTCCACTGTTGTCAAAATGAGTTTCACATTTTAGACTATAGTGAAGTCGGTAATCTACTATAACTAAAAATGTGAACCAACAAGAAAAAACCCAGGGTCGCTGATTTCTGGCACTGTTCTAGATTTGGTGGATAGCCCTAGGAAAAATACTTCAGCACTTTAATGTTTTAAATGAAAGAAATGATATGTGATTCATAGGATTAAAAGTGAAAACATGTATAATCTTTTTTCTTGGGTTCTCTTATCTTAGCCCTAAATATTTCCTTTAAGAATGTTACAGATTATAATACCAAAACTATCATTTTCTCAGAGAATCTGATTTCCTGAATAGTTCCTATTTCCCAGATAGGTATGTGGCGCTAAACATCATCGTTGGATTGTTCCTTTCCAAATATGGTTCACTTTATGGACAATTTTGCCTGAAGAAAACTCGCATTTAAACCTGTAGAATGTTTAAGGAATTATCAAAATTCCTAGTTCAAAATTCAAGCCACAGGATTAGGGGTAGAAAAATCACATTTCTGCATGTATGTAAATTTATTTGACTTTGTCTTATGTGATTTATGATATAAAGGAAACACAGTATGATGAATTCTCTTAGATTTTTGGTCCCTTAAAGGTGAACAGATTGTGTTCTCAAAATTCCCAGGTCCTTAAATCTCGTTTCAAACCTGCACTCTCTGGAACTTTGTTTGCTCATCATTTGGAAGTATTTACTTTCTTTCCATCTACTTTATCATTAACTTTTACTATTATTAAGTTTCTTATCACTTTTATAGATACCCTATTTCTATCTGTTGCTGTCATATTCTCTGCCAACATATGAATTATTTCTTGGCTGAAACCATCTTATACTTCTCTTATTCCTCAAAAATACGCAAAAATGTTCATTTAAAATAATAGTAAGGATTTTAACAGAAAAATATGTAGTAGCTGATTTTCTAAGTTATATTAAATTTGACACTGCCTATTCCCTATACCCTTTTACTAGATAGTAAAAAAATAATGATGATGATGATAATCATAGTAAACAACCTTGTCCTTTACCCTTCTCTTTACCAAGTGCTTGAGAACATTCTGGAACTCATTCTCAAAGGAATATATTCTAATCTGCATCTACTGTTTGCATCAACTTATTATTCAGATTCAGATGGTGGCCAGATGGTGGATGTCTCCACTGCCTCAGTAACCATTTGAAACTCTCACCTGACCAGAAGCATATGCGTTACAACCACACCAGCCTTCCTTTGCACAACGTGAGCCTTCCTAAATCCTAGCTTTCTTTTGTCACACTATGATCTGCTATAAGGAACATTGAAAATGTTGCTACGTCCTTCCCCATAGGATTGCTCTCATTTCTAGCCAAAACTCATTTAATATATACCTTTTGTTTACTGCAGTATAGCTCTGCTTCCCCAGAATTTTTTCCTCAAATCGTGCATTGAAATTCAGTGTTGGCCCTTTTTCTGTTGCTTAGTGCAGCAAGTTATGAATGCTAAAATATGATTTTTTTGTTAATAGAGTTCTTTGTTTCATCACTATAGGGTTCACAGGTCAACCATAACGAAACAATTTTAAATAGGTACTTGACTTGTAAATATTTTAGTTCATGGAAATGTTAATAAACAGAGGTAGTAAGGGAACTTAGAACTTCAAAAATTAAAAACGTGTTAGCCCTTGACCTCACTGACTTCCAACAGAGTTAACATGAGACTTCAGTCTTACTGTCTTGTGTAAGATAGTATTCATAGTATCCATTGCACTTTATTGAAAGTGAGCAAAGCTAGAAGAAATCAAATAAATTATCTTACTTCCCTCCTTGTTAAGTTCCAAATTAGATAATTTCCACAGGAATAACACTTTTTTTCTAGAGGAAAGGAAGCACTGTTCATTATTTATTAATAAGTATCTGACATCATAGATCAAATAATTAAATCATAAAACTGGCAATGTAGACCTGACATCCAGGAATAACACAGAAAATAGAAAACTGTTATTTAAAAATAATAGCCCTTTCCTGAAGTACTTACAAGGAAAGTTTTAAGTACAATGAATTGTGAAATAGAGCAAAGTTATTTTTAAGGTTTAGAACTATGTGTTGGAAATGATAGAACCGATATTTAGAGTACTCATATGCCAGCATGAAATAAGATAGGAAAATATTAGCAGAAAAATTTTAAATCTTTTATGCTTACAACCTTAACAAACTGTAAGGATCACCATTAAGAGACATATTATGGTAGGTGAAATATTTAGTTTTTGTCTTTTTGAAGGAACCCAACTGCCAACAACAATATGAAAATAGTAAATTCATTCTGATATTCTGTGTGATGTGACAGATGATTTGTGACCATTTTAGGAACACTATGCATACCAAATACTGTGTCGTGCTTGACAACATTCAGAGTTTCATGAGCCTTATTTAAGTCAGTCAAAATTGACAGCAACCAATATGTAGGCTATTGTGGAAAATAAAGCACATGAGAAAAAGATGTTACACTGAGTGTCTTAACTTTTAAAAAACTGAATGATCTAAGCCTTAGTCAAAAATCAGATGTCTCAAAGCATCAATAATATGATTCTGAAAGAAGTAGACAATTTCTGTGCTTAGGTTTACAGTCCCTGATACTTATCACCAAGCATTCTTTTTACAGTGAATGCCTGTATAATTAAAGCAAATATTCTTAAAAACATATTGACTCCATTCAACTTGTATGTTTTGAAAAGAACATTTATCTTCTTGTTGGTGCTACATTTTCCAAATCTATGTAAATGCATCCTGAAGAAGTAATTCTAACTAAAATATTTATTTTAAAGCCTTAATATTTCTAACTGCCAAAACATTTACATTGTGCTTATTTTGAACTACGTGTTTGATTACATATATAGGGTGTAGTAGATTGAGTTTCTAAGATGATGTTAAAAAGTTTCACATTCTTAAAGTCTTACTTTGTGCATCTCTTCCAATTAGTGATGCCTTCTAACCACGACATTTGCAGCAGTGACTGTCACTTCCATGATTAGATAATCAAATTGCATCTTGTGTGCTGCTAGACGGTTTTCTCTTTCTTGTTTGATGAAGCAAAATATCCACTGAAAAAAAATCCGCAAGAAAAGAGACCGAGTAGAAACACTACCCAACATCCAACAAGAAAATGAAGGTCAAGATTCAATAGCTCACAGGAAACCAAATTCTGTCAACACCACTTAGTAAGTTGGAAGTGGAGCCTCCTGAAGTTGTGCCTTCAGGTGAAAACTCAGCTCCGGCTGATATCTTGTTTTCAGCCTTCTGAGTAATCCTGAATAATAGGCCCCCAACTAACTCATGAACAACAGAGAAAAAAATATCAACATGCAGAGGTTGAAGTATAATTCATTATGCTTCCATGTAGCAGTGACAACTAGTGAATCTGTAAGATAATGTAGTGATGAAAATAAATTGAAAAAGAAAAATTTTAATTCAGTAAATTATTAATATTGAGAATTTCTTTTTTGAAAGTGTATTTATATTCTCATAGTTATTCACTGTTCATTTGTTCATTTGAATCCAGCAGAAAACAAAACCATGCTGCCTGCTCAGTTACTTATGTCATAATTCCTTTATCCTTAATCTCTGGCATCCATGTGATCAGTAAGCCTGTTGAAACAAGAATTTCTCACATCCGCTCTTTTCTCTCCTTCTCTCTGGAATTGTTTATTACCTGACATTTGAAGCATTACATCAAGTCCTTTGTAATTATATTGTATGCCCACTTTCCCTCTACAATTCATCTTATTCAGATAATCCAGATTGTACTTTTAAAATTTGTGTGTGACCATCACTTTCCTCCCTATTATGGCTTTCATAGAGTAAAGTTCTGAATCTTAAATAGAACACACCTGTGTAAATATGCATACTCTTGCACCTGCAGACTCTGGATTTAATATTATTTTGTGTATGTCGGATAGACTAGCATTTTGTCTTCATTTCCTCACCTGGGTCATACTTGGTTGCTCTACATACTACTCCTCTGGCTGGAGTGCTCTGTTAGTCCATATCAGTCTCCCATACTCAAATTCCTATAGCCTATTCTTTCAGAATACTAGAAACTTATAATCATTTCAAGAAAGGAACCTTTTCTAAGCTCTAGCTTAGCTAAACTTTCCATTTATATCCCTTAAATTTACACTGTGCTTTTTCATGGCACCATTCCTGACTCTGAAAACTGGGCAGGGGCAGAAGAGGATACACTGAAATCTGGTGGGAAAGGTTGACACTATTCATCAGTATTATCTGTAGAGCTTACTGAACAAGAAGTATCCATTCCTAAATGCCAACAATGCTGACCTGGGGAAACTATGCTCTGTATGTACTAATGTAAGAATAAATTAGATAATGAGTGAATAAATGAATCTTATTATGAAAAGGTAAGAAATTATATTAACATAAAAACAGTGATATCAGGAAATTGTTTCCCTTCACAACTATTTTTTAAAGGATGTATTTAATCTTTCCCTTCATGTGTTAAATAGGAATTGGCTCATATGCATTAAGCTCAGGGTGTTGGAGATTCTGTGGTTAATCAAGGTCCTGTACTCAAGGATCTATATATATCAGAAAAGGAGGAAGGCAGTAAACAAATAATTACTTTGTGATGAGTGCTGGTGAAACAAGAGAAAGTGTTGGAGGAGATAGAAGTTGGCAGCACTTTCACAATGATGGAAAGAGAGACAGCTATGCCAAGAACTGGAGGAAGAATTTTCCAGGTGTACACATCATGGAAGCAAACTCCACTAGACAGGAAAGATCTTAGTGTAGTCAGAAAACTGAAAAGATTCCAGTAGGTTTGGATCACACCTTTGTGTTTTATTCATAGAGCTGTGGAAATTTGTTGAGTGGATCCCAAATAAAAATAACATGACCTGACTTACATTTTTAAAATATCATTCTAGCTGCTGGTAGAAAGTACCTGGAAAAGGGAAGATGAAAGTCAGTGGGTGAAATATGAAAGTACTTGCAACAGGTCATTAAATGATAACATTTGGGAGTTTTAAATCAATAGATGTTTATTAAATGCATTTTAGATGTAAAATAGATGAGTTGCAGAGAAATTTGACTGTTAATGGACAGAAAAAGGAAGGTACCAAAAGCATATCTTCATATCTTTTTTATTAATAGAGCAAATTAATTTCTGATTATGTCATTGATTGAATTTAGCCCAGAATCAGTTGCTTATGAGCTATGGGCTAAATAGGATACAGTAGTTCTTTTTGCAAATAAAATATCTTTAGAACACAAACACACTGGGGCCAGTGTGATGGTATAGCATGCTAATCCTCCACTTTCACCAGCATCTCCTACTTTCAGTCCTGGATGTTCTACATCCCATCAAGTTCCTTGCTTATGGCCTAGGAAAGCAGCAGAGGCTGTTTGAAGTCATTGACTCCAGTACCTATATGGGAGACTTGGCAGAAGCTCCAGATAGCTGGCTTTTGATTGGCTCAGTTCTAGCCATTGGAGCCATTTGGGGAGTGAAACACAGGCGGAAGACCTCTGTTTCTACCTCTTCTAAAGCTGCCATCTGTGATGCTGATATCCTTCCCTGGTACTGGTTCACTTACCAGAAACAACTCTTTTGATCCAATACCTGATAATGGCCTGGGAGAAGCAGTATAAGAAGACTGAATAACTTGAACCCTGCCACTCAAACGGGAAACTTGGATGAATTTCCTGGCTTCCAACTTTGGTCTATCTCAGTCCTGGCCATTACAGAAACCTTAAGGAGTGTGCTATCTCTCATTCTATTATGTTTTAATCTTTCCAGTAATAATTCTATCTTATAATATGATCATCCATTAGGGTTTTTTAAGGTTTATTTTATTTTTATTGGAAAGACAGATTTAGAGAGGAAAGCAGAGACAAAATGAAAGGAAGATCTTGTGTGCACTTGTTTACTCCCCAAATGGGTCACAAAGCCAAGAGCTAATCTGATCCAATGCAAGCAAAGAGGAACTTCTGCCGGATCTCCCATCTAGGTGCAGGGCCACAGGGCTTTGTGCCATTCTTACTGTTTTCCCAGGCCACAAACAGGGAGCTGCATGGCAAGTGAAGCATCTAGGACATGAGCTAGTGCCCATACGGTACCCCAGCACATGAAAGGCAAAGATTTAACCACTACACTTGTGTGCCAGGCCCATATTCATTCGTTTTGAATATGATGAAAAAAAATGTTCTTACTAGGCATTAGGCTTGATTTAAAAAAAAAAAAAGCTATTGATGGCAATAGGCAAATGACATTATAGATCATGTAGATAATAATTTGGAGGAAAATACATTGAAAATTATAAGATTTCAGATCCCCTTCTCATATGAAGATTTCCTTTCAATTGGGTATATTCCTAGGAGTGGGATAGCTGGTCATATGGCAGATTTATTTGCAGTTCTCCAAGCACTCTCCATACTGATTTCTACAGTGGTTGTACTAGCCTACACCTCCACCAGCAGTGAAGGAGGGTGCCTTTCTCCCCACATCCATGCCAGCAGGTGTTGTTAGTAGAGTTTTGAACGTAGACCAGTCTCACTGGAGTTAGGTATTACCTCAACATGCTTTTCACTTGTATCTGTCTGATGGCTAGGGAGCCTGAGCATCTTTTCATGTGTCTGTTAGCCATTTGAATCTGTTCATTTGAAAAATGTCTGTATAAGAAATTGTCCTATAAATGTAAAAATCATAATTAAGGGAGAAAATCCTTGTTATGACCTGTATTGTGTATCTTCAGAGATTTTGCTCAAAGAAGGAACACATGGCACACAGTACTTGTGCACATGTTTTTTTAACATTCCAATGGAAATTTTTAGTACTCATTTGTGCAGACTTTAGCTTTTGAAATGTCTTCACAGTGCATCGATTTGATCAGATATGATCACATGATATGTCTCCTATAGAAGAAATTTCCTCCTTTTTAAAAAGTATATTTTTAATTAAATGAAATCATGAAATAGAAATGAAACAAGGAACAGTTTACAAAGGTAATTTTTTTTTCAAAAAGAACTCTTCTTCAGAGTAACTATATGTCATAGAGCACAAATGCATTGTAAAAAAATTAAATTATTTATTTTATATTATTCAATTTACTTTCTGACTGGAAGTTTTCTTCAGCTTGGGAAGAAATTTAAACTTAGAGTTTTTGAGTATCTGTTTTCTTCTACTAGGGAAAAAGCTTCTACCACAAGCAAGAAGTAATATTTATCATCCAGCTAGTAATACGCAATGAAAATATAACCATATTTTAAAGCCTTCTTGTATACTTAGCTGGACATTTGTGGTAACTGGTTTACAGTGATGAGTCAGCTCAGGTATGGGATGTCTCTAACACTTTTCAGCTTGGGGGCAGATACACAGTTGGTTAATATTAGCTAAAGCCAAAAGAGAAATTATCAGAGACTATGGTGGAAATAATATAAGTCAAAGAAGTTGATGATATCACAGGGTATAATACCATTATGAGACCACAATGCTGATGTCAAATTGTCCTGCGATATGGTGATTGTTTACTTAGTAAGCAATTATAAAGTTTATTTGCAAGGTGTAGTGGAAGAAGTGAAAGCAGTCTGCAACAGGATGAACTATTTAAACTTAAAAGTGTAATTAAAATTAAAAAGCCTTTAAAGTCAGCAAGCTAATTTGCAAGCATGAAAATCCATAGCAGAAATAGAGTTGCCTTAAGCCAAGAATTGAACCTAGATGTATATGTTAAGATTTTGTATTGTTTTACCCTACATGTCTGCTTAACACACACACACACACACACACACACACACACACACACACACACACACACTGACCATTAGATTGTAAACATTCATCCCTTTGAAATAGTTCATTTTTTGGTTCTAAATAAATCTTCCATAAAATCTGCTGGAGGGAACACAAAGATAAACAACTTTTATTCCTGCCACTTCATTTAGCACTAAAGAAATATTGAAGGCTGAAGGGGCTTTCAAAATGCATTGATAAATGAGGCAAATATTGAGTGTTCAGAATCCAAAGTCAATATTTACCTAGAGCAACAATCTATGTTAATACTTCTTCTGGCAAGAAACCAATACAGCATTTATCCATGATCTCATATATCAGTTTGTGCATGTCAGAGGTTAGAGAACCATTAAAGATTATGGATATAATCATGTGTTTCCATCTAGAAATTCTTCTAGTATACATACAGTACAACATTTCAGTTTGCTTTATTTTTCAAAAGGTCATCAGAAAATTCTGATTTTTAGTTGCTTAGAGTTTATTTCTATAAATATCTGGTGATCAGTAAAGAAGTGATTTGATTATCTCTTTTTAGACCTGAAATTATGAACTTAATCTGGATATACTGCCTTACTAAATCATGAAAGTACCGTTTCTACACAATGGATTTTAGGCATAAGAAATACTTTCTTTGTAGAAGATTAGCAGCAATAGTGTGTCTACACAGAAACAACAGAGTCACAATGAAGTCATTAGAAAAAAATCAGAGGGCTTTGTGGTAAATAGACATTAATTTTCTAGGCCTACTGTAATACACTATGTGAAAATTGCTAACTAAAACAACAAAAATACATTCTCTCACAGTACTAGAATCTACATGTCTAAAATTAAGGTGGGTCATTCCTATGGGTTCTGAACAATAATTTATTATATGCCTGTATTATTTGTTCTATTGGTTATCAGAAGCCCATTGGTCTCTTTGGCTTTTAGATTGATTTACCCACATTTCAGCTCTGTCTGTCACAATTTGTTTTCTCCTTTTATAAAAGTAATCATAATACATAGAGGTTACCCAATCTATAGAACATCATTAGTTTAATTCAACTGCAAAGACTTTGTCCCAAATAAGGTAAAACTCCATAAATTCCAGGTGACTATGAATTTGAAAGGACACTGTCCAACTTTGAACAACACAATTTCGTTTCTGATGTGTGTGTGGTTCCCATGAATCCACTGTACAATTAGATCCACTTGTCTATCCATATTTAATATGGAATTAGTCTTGGAATTTTGATTTTTAAAAATAGATAGAGACCCCAGTGGAGTAGCCTAGTGACTAATGTCCTCCCCTTTCATAAGCCAGATGCCATATGGGTGCCAGTTCATATCCCAGCCGCCACGCTTCCCATTCAGCTCCCTGTTTGAGGCCTGAGAAAGCAATCAAGGATGGCCCAAAGCCTTGGGATCCTGCACCTGTGTGGGAGACCTGGAAGAAGCCCATGGCTACTGGCTTCGGATCTGCTCATCTCTGGACATTGTGGCTATTTGGGGAGTGAATCAGCAGATGGAGATCCTCTCTTTCTTTCCTTCTTTCTGTGTATCTGCCTTTCCAACAAAAATAAATAAATCTTAAAAATGGTGAATACTACTATATTAATTCTTACTAAATTTTAGAGCTCAGTTAGTGTTAGATGGAGGAAAACTTCAGGAAAACAAGATTACAATAAAATATTATTGGGCCCAACACAATAACCTAGTGGTTAATGTCCTCACCTTGAACACACTGGGATCTCATATGGGTGCCAGTTCTAATCCTGCAGCCCTGCTTCCCATCCAGCTCCCTGCTTGTGGCCTGGGAATGCAGTCGAGTATAGTCCAAAGCCTTGGGCCTGTACCCACATGGGAGACACAGAAGCAGCTCTGGGCTCCTGGCTTCAGATTGGTCCAGCTCCAGCCATTGCAGCCCAGCCATTTGGGGAGTGAACCATCGGACAGAAGATTTTCCTCTTGGTCTCTCCTTCTCTCTGTATATCTGACTTTGCAATAAAAATAAATAAATCTTTAAAAAATATGTTATTGGCGAGGTCATCACAAACTAAAGATAATAGATGTCCTTATAAAATCAACCATCCTTACCTATAGTTTTTTACTTAAGGAGTTGACTTCAGTGTGTGATTTAAAGGAAAACTTAGAAACTGTGCAGAATGGAAAATTGGATTAATGGCTTCACGTAATGCCTTAAGCCAAAAGATTATAGATTGATAGTCTTAATCTTGGTTCTGGATAGGTGAGAAGGAAATCTTCTTCCCTAAAGAATTTCTGATTATAAACCAGAATTGCATTTAAAGTAATTTCAGATTGGTGGTATCCCAGATGCCTGGCAAAATTATTTTTCCCTGGAAAAAAATAATATTTAGTCCAGAGCTCAAAATCAAACTATAGGTAATTCAATTTCTTATGGAAATTGAACTCAAAGTAAAAGTCTCCCAACCAAGTACTAATCAGGTCCGACCCTGCTTAGCTTCCGAGATCAGACACGATCAGGCATGTACGGGGTGGTATGGCCATAGACTCAAAGTAAAAGTCATAACATAAAATATGTTGCTTGAAAATGGGGGAAAACAATCTAAACAGGAGTAACATGTGAGAGAATATTAATTTAGGAAATAGAAAATAAGCTACATCACTGTAAAACAGAGTGCCATATAACTTGCTCTAATATACTCTGAATCGTATTTTAGTTGATCTTAGTATTTCTTACATCAAATATTTGAACAAAAGTTTTGTTTAAATGTGAGAAATGAATTTTAAAAACATATAAGTTTGTAGAGAACAATTTATTTTTAAAAAAAATCTATTTTAATCAGAATAACAGATTTACAGAGAGAAGGCAAGACAGAGATATCTTTCACTTGCTTGTTCACTCCCCTGGTGGCCGCAAGAGCTGGAGCCGAGTCAATCCACAGCCAAGAGCTTCTTGCAGGTCTGCCACAAGGGTGCATGGTCCCGAGGCTTTGGAACATCCTAGCTGCTTTCCCAGGACACAAGCAGGGAGCTGGATGGCAAGTGTACTAGTCAGGATACTAGCTGGCATCCATATGGAATCCCAGTGCTTGGAAGTGGAGGATTAGCCAGTGGAGCCATTGTGCTGGTCCCCAAAACAAAGTGTTTGTGACTTTTTAATACTTTGTTGTTAAAAGTTGTGCTTTATGAAATAATTCAGTCGTGTTTTTTTAATCTTAAATTGAACTTTGCTAAAAATCACTGGAAAGTCCTGTCTTCTACATTTACATAAAGAATGTTGCATATATTCCATTCTCCTATCATATGAACATTCAGGATATTCTAAGCTTAAATTACTTGGAGAAATAATGTTGTCTTATCTCACTTCAGTTTCCTGCTATAAAATACATAGTATAAAATGAGTAAGTTTAAAGCTCACTGTGTATAAACATTCAAGGATAAAATTGGAATGCTCCAATTCTGAATCCAGGATTTGATTCTTAAAATATAATTTCATGTATTTTGTAATTTTAAAGAAGCTATTACAACTGCTAAACACAATACATGTTTTATGTTCCAGAGTCAGTACTGCACAGAAATTGAAATGTCATTAAAGTATTGTCTCTTTCTGTTAAACCAGATCACTTTTCCCTTGTTTGCAATGCTACTAATTCACATTCCATTATTTAATGTATTAACTTCTTTTTTCTACATAGGAAGAGTAAATGCAAACTTTGATGTTTGGATTGTAGACCTTGCATGCAAATCCCCTACATGCAATAGCAAAGTGAAGGGGAGATACAATCTTGAAAGTCTTTTTTTTATTTCTGATACACATTTTTGTCTAAAGTGCTATTTCCATTGGTTTCTTCAGGGAATACACATCTGTTATGCCCACACATATCTGGAGCACTGCTCTTTCTCAAATTAAGTACATGTGCATTCTTGTCTTCATATACTCATCTTGATAGTTATAAATCAAAGGCAGCATTTCAAGAAGTCATCTGGTCCATCCTCACATCTCCAGGCATAATTGCCTTGGAGAGAGCCCAGAAAAGGAATGAGTTTATTTTTCATTAGTAACATCAGAGAAAATGTTCCCTCACCTAAACACAAAGAATACATTTGTGCCCATGTTGCCTTAAGTACTGTTGTCATTTTAGAAACTCATTAATTTGGGGATTCTGCTGTCAAGTTCCCTCTTTTCAACTGTAAAATTAGCAAAATAGTTTCTGAATGTGCTCTCCTTCCTCAAGTCCTTCTGCTTGTTTCACTGCTTTTTAAAAAAATAAAACACAATAAAATCTCTTCAGGATCTCTCTTTGTTACTGTCAGTAAACTTAGAGATACTTATGAATATTTTAAAAACATGTCTGGAAAAAGTGGAAGGACTTAGTAAAGTGGAGCCATGGGATGGAAAGCATTTAAAATTGGCAAGCAAGTCGAGGAGGAAAGGAAGAACATATAGGTAATGTTATTTGTTTGTTTGTTTGCTAGCAGCAACAATATTTTTATTACACTGACTCTGCTGGATTTTAGATGTCTGAGTTAAGAAACTGAGCTTATTTTGTGTAGTACTGGGAATGGGTTTAGCTTGTTTTTAAGATCTCAGCATTTCTATAGAGATATATAAAAGATACACAGATAATTATTGGCATGAATGTATAAAAGTTGTTGCATTTTCATCACATTTATCAGTAAAAGAAATAAAAATTCTGCATTTAACAGTATTAACGATGAACTATGACAGTAATTGATAGTTCCAAACAGTAAGTGCTATTTCTTTAACCTGCATTTAAGCTTCTAATTTAGTTTTCTTAAGCAAAAGTCTTTCCTTGAAATGAAGTTTTAGTATTTTTCTATAAAATGCTAAGCTTACAATCACTAAATAAAATTTTCTTTATGGTTTATATTTCTCAAATTTGTTTCTCTTTTTATTTTAAGATTTATGTGTTTTACTTGAATGTAGAGGTACAGAGAGAGAGTGAGGGATGGAGAGATCTCCCCTCTGCTGATTCACCCCTCAAATGGTCACAATGACTAGAGCTGTGCCAGTTTGAAGCTGTGAGTCAGGAGTTTTTGTCTTGTCTCCCAGGAGAGTGTAGAGCCCCAAAGTCGTGGGCCACCAACCACTGCTTTCCCAGGCCATTAACAAGTGGCTGACCAGCCAGAATACAAACAGGTGCCTATATTAGTCTGCTATGCAACTATGCTGAACTCCATATTCCTCACATTTCTTGTTTTGGGTACCTACTTGCAAATTTTAGAGCACACATGTTTAGCAAAATACAATACAGTGTGTATTATTTACCATTGAGAAAGCATAGGAGAATCAATTTAATTCAAAATGAGTAAGAAAATACTGTATCAGAGAGCTTATTCTCTGGCATAAGAAACATGTTAGAGTAATAAGTGCATTCACTAGTTTATATGAAAACAACACTGGCAGGAACTCAACAAAATTGGATTAATCTAAGAATTCAAACTTATTGGCACAAATAACTAAAATAGCATGTTGTCACATCACTCTTTGAAGAGGCAGCATTCATACAGAATGCAAACGGATGGTACTCCCCAGGTTTATGCTATAGGCATTAAAGTGATTCAGAATCTGGAAATAGACTCATGTTATTGACTATATTCATGAGAAGTCAGACTTTTTTCATCTTTCATTCATTTAATTCTATTTTTATCTGTATTGACTTGATTATCAGGTAGATCCTCTTCTATTCAACAGCTTCAGATTTAAATTCTATCTGGATCTCAGGAGAAAGGGAATACACTATTTACAGTTTCTAAAAGTCAAGGAATTAATACTCAATTAGTCTGCTGTGCATGATAAGCTCTGCCCTAATCACAAGAAAATTAGTTACGGCCGCTGAAATGGATTCAATCCTACGTAACATCCTTAGAATGGATAGTTACCCAATTTAAGCTAGCCTGCTATTTGAGCATATGCAGTGGACAAAAGAAGGGGCACCATTTATCAACTTAAAGAAGGAAGTAGGCAAGTGCCAACAAAAAGGTCCAAAGGCATTACAAGAGCATCAAAAATGAAAATGAAAATAATCTGCAAGTGGACTCACAGTGAACTTAATTGAATAAGTAAAATTTAGTCTTTGACATTTAAAATGCCTAGGATATTAACATTTAGAAATATAAATAATGATATTCCAAGATAATTGAAATTAAAGCTTGAGAAAAATAGATTGAGACAGGAAATAATGGAGTAAGCACAGAGCATACTACCTATTATATAACTAGTCAAACGATGACGAAGCAAAAATAATTAGAGAAGAAAATGAGTTGGAAGCAGGTAATGAATGCCAAGATAAAAAAAAAAGTGACATAAATAATGGAGAATTAGTGATGGCTGTTGAGCAAGGGAACAAAATGTTCAGATTTGTGCCTTGACAAGATTCTTATTGCTGCATAAAAGGCGTGGTACCAGGAAAGGGTCATTTAGGGGTGGATGGCTTGTATGAGATTTTGAATTGAAAATTCAGTGACAGAAAGGCGTTGGAGTTTGCACATCTTCTCGTGAAACTTCTTAGCTCAGCCTCTGCTCTTTTGTGTTACCTAGTGTATCTGTATGTAATGTCAGGCTTCTTAATGAACAATGTAATAGTCTTCCTTAAGCCTCATAATATTTGTTCTCTTTTTTATCACTGTCTCTGTGAATCAATAACTACTTTTGAAAGCATTTTGCTCTTGATTGTCATGGCACTATTCTACACTAGAGACATATTGATCCGTATCTTCTACTTGCTTCATTTCTTCAAATGGTATTTCAATCAGTCTTTATCTCTGACCCCCATCTTATTTCTGATGTGCTTCCATTCATAAAGTGAGTCTTCTAAGCAGCTGCCTTCCTCAGTGAAATCAGCAGAACGCCAGCCTTTCTCTTCAGCTGTGACACATTTTATAGTTCACCGAGTTTCCATAGCAGTATCTTAGCTTTTATAATGCAAGTGTACAAAACCAAATTTTCCCTACAATTATTCAGTCCTCCTCAATTTTCCAGTTATTTTTCTATGTTTGAGTATATTTGAATGACAGAGACAAGGAGAGAAAGTGAGAGAGAGAGGGATAGAGAGCAGGCTGAAGCCAGGAGCCTATAATTCTATGTAGGCCTCTTTCTCAAGTGGCAGAGGCCAACACAGCCGTGTTCTACTAAGGTTTATTTGTAGGTAACAGGTAACTTCATGAAGTGACGCGCCTGGGACTGGAGCTGATGATCATTTGGGATACAACTTCACAGAGGGTAACTTCATTTGCTGCTTTGATATACTGACCCATTACCATTATTTTTCAGTAATTGTTTTAGTATCATATATCCAGTGCAATACCTCTTTAAAAAAAAGATTTATTTACTTTTATTACAAAGTCAGATATATAGAGAGAGGAGGAGAGAGAGAGAGAAATATCTCTGATGATTCACACACCGAGTGACTGCTGCTCTGATCCAAAGCCAGGAGCCCAGATCCTCTTCCGGGTCTCCCACTCGGGTACAGGGTCCCAAGGTTTTGGGTCATCTTCAACTGCTTTCCCAGGCCACAAGCAGGAAGCTGAATGGGAAGTGGGACTGTTGGGATTAGAACCGGCAGCCATAGGGGGATCACAGCATGTTGGAGGCAAGGACTTTAGCCACTGGGACACAGTGCTGCTCCCCAATACCTCTTTATCTACAAAGACCCTTTTGGGGGATGTTGGGAAACAAAGACCCTTTGATATGCCACACTATGTGTGTTCTATGAAATGCCAGACTACTTAGTAAATGTTGTATAATAATCATTGATTAGGTTTTTTGTTAATTCAGCAAGTATTTATTGTGTTAAGTATTGAAGCTGTATTATAGCAATTAAGAATAATTGAAGAATCAACCTAGAATAATTGAACAAGTACAATTCCCTGCTCTCATGATCTGTTTCCTTTCAGTTGTGGTGTCCTAGCAAAGGCTTTATGACAGAGGGCTTTCTTTCAGAGATCTTTGAATTAATTAATGCATAGATAAAATATTAGGACCTTCATAAATGTTGAAATACCCTGTATGAAGGCAGGTAAAAGCATCATATTACATAACCTGGGGACAAGGTTTACAGTTTTCCAGGATAGCAACCTCAACACATTTTATGTATAGTGTACCTTTATGGATTTTTTTCCTAACATTTGTGACAATTTAATTGCAAGACTAAAAACGTATCAGATGAATAATATTTATGTAAAATATTTGAGAAATAAGCAGATCATTCATTTGTTCACATGTTTAAAGGATACATGATAATTTTTCACAAAATGAATTTCATTGAAAACATGGGTGACTTTATGTGATTGTTTTTACTTGCTCTTAAAGCATGGGACAGTCTGTTGTCAAATACACAAGAACATGAAGGAGCTAACTATTTTATAAAAAGAAATGTAAAAATTTTGTCTTTGCCAGAGTTTCTCTGATGATTTAGAATGATAAATTTTGCTATATTAAAAATGTGCGTAGTAGTTCCAGCACAGTGGCTTAATGGCTAAATTCTCACCTTGAAAGCACCAGACTCCCATGTGGGGGCCGGTTCTTGTTCTGGTGGCTCCACTTCCCTTCCAGATCCCTGCTTGTGGCCTGGGAAAGAAGTAGAGGACAGCACAAGGTTTTATGCTGTGGGTTTCTATGCGTGTGGGAAATCCAGAAGTTTCTGGCTCCTGGTTTTGGATCAGCTTAGCTGTGGCTATTGTGGCCATTTAAAGCGTGAACCAGATGGAACATCTTTTTCTTTGTCTTTCCTTCTCTCCTAAAATCTAATCAGTCTTTCAAAACAATTTATATATACTTATATATATATATATTTATATATTTATATATATATATATATATATAAAAGATTTGAATGGTGACTTAGCAAGGGCTGGGGAATCTCATTCTGCTAAGGATTATTTGGAGATTGATCACATCATTCATCAACCTTACAAAATTAAGAACTTAATAAATAATAGTAGTTATTATTCTCCATAATTTTACATTCATATAATCCATAATTATAATAATTCCATTTGTTCATATATTCCATAATTATATGAATAATTATTATGAACTTAATGATCATTCAGCTTTGGCTGAAATAGTGAATTTTGAGTCCCGCCTGTGTAGGATCAAAATGTGATTTTACTGGCCTTGAACCCACAGGCCCGTCATTCTTCCCTGCATAGTAGCAAAAATGTGTGTTTCAAATTGTGCTTAATCAAATGGTTTTCATTTCTGTATAATGATTGTTCTGTAACAGTTGATATAAAGTATTAGTCATATGGCATTCAGCTGGCAGGTGTTTACGCCAAAGCTGGAACTCCAGTGTTCATGATACCAATAATAACTCTGTATTTACCTTTATCAAGTCCTTTTAGTCTTGCCTCTGTTAGAGGGACTGTGCTGTGCATTACATGTTTAGATTATGGATCCTGTGTCCAGCAAATGTCACTAACACTTCTAGATGTGGATGTGCAAAAACCATCAGTCTGGATTAAAGTCCCATTGACAAAACAGTGGGGGATAATGGAAATATTTGGGTTTTAGAAGCAATGAACTAGGTGATGTTGAATTATCCCAAATCTGATGCTACTGAAAAAAAAGAATAATAATAAGGAATTTTTTAAAAAGTTTCCTAAGCACCTGAAAATGTGTTCTAAATAAGTTATTTTATCTGAGTTGCATACTATTATAAATTTAGGAATATGCAATCTTCCCCTCTTACTTCCAGTGAAGACAAACTTTATTTTGCCTTCATCATTGGAATAAAGTTTAAAAAGCAGCTGTTTCCTGGATATAGTTGAGAAAGACTTAATGCAGAATCTTATTTGTGTTTTAATTCATCTAATTATCCCATGAAAAACAGAAGAATGAATATGTTGTGAACATTAAAAAAATACATTAGGAGGACATTTTTAAAAATTTTTCCCAAGCCATGATGACCTCCATGCAGCGAAAAAACTGTAATGTGATTGTTCTTGAAAGTACATTACACTGATGTTCCATGTGTTGCAGGGATAGGAGTTAAAAGGTGTTTTAGAAAACAAAATTGATAAAAGCGCAGTATGTCATACATTATCGACCTTAATCCAGGTATTTTTGATCTTTCAAAAAATTTTTTGTTCCTTTCCTAAGGAGCTGTTTCCAAAGGAACAGAACTATTTCAAATCCATTTCCGCTACCTTTAAAGGCAGCAACAACAAAAACCTCATCACAGAAAAAAGAAACGTGGAGACTTATATTTATCTCACAAATGGAGCTTCTACTGCAACAATTTGGATTTTTTTTTCAATCACATTTGTGTGTTTCCTTGATTGTTTTCTCACAGCGATTTTAAGAAGCTTTCAAATAACAATCTCCTGGGCAGTGTAATTTCCCGTGTGCAATTATGTCTTGTGCAATGGAGAAAATAGAGGTAAAGGGTCATTGAAAGCCATTTATTTCATGTAAATTAAAAGAAACTCAGTCTATGAATCAAAATAAGAAGGAAATGACAATGTGTTGAGTGGCTGTGATTATGACATGTGGATTAGTATATTTTCCATATTTAGGAGCAAATGTAAAATAAATGGAATTCCAGGCAATCCTATATAATGGCCACTGGGCACTATTCCACTGTGTTTCCAAACAGGAATCCCCCTAAATGCCATTAAATGGTTTGCATCTGGTTTAGACTCAGGGAAACAAGCACAGGTTAAAAATGAGGGTGTTGGTATGTGCTGTTCTTTAGTAGCTATAATTTCCAAACTTAAGTGACTTCATTTACTCTGACAAGAACCGAATCCCCAATGGCCGTTTTAAACAGATGTTCAAACAGCTTTAGATCATCCCCAGTGAGTCCATTTAGATTTCCAGTGCTCTTTTTCTTCTTGAGGAAGGCCACTCTAATTATACATGCAGAAGGGTATCTGCAGCATAGATTAAAAAGTAGCTCTTACTATTTGTGAGATTTTATGCAGTCAAAGAAATTCCCCAGTAATCAAAACAGCTGTACTGGAAACTTTAAGCATTTTCCAGAACATTGCTACACCATTTATATTATATATCATACAGTTGCAAGAGTTAGTCATTCTAAAGTGAATGCTACAAAGGATTAATTAAGCAACCTGTAATCATAATTACAAAACTTGTTGCTCAATGGAGGAAGACTTAAAAAGTCCATTTTAACAGAACTGTAGGCTGTCACATCATGTAACATACCTTTGAAAAATTTACTGTTTGCTCCTCTACCTAAAATGTAAACCTTAGGAGGTTCCAGAATTTTATTTTTTTGTTCTCAGCTCTGTATACAGCAAAATGCAAGCCTAGTGTGTATTTGCACAGAAAAAGCATTTGCTGAGTAACTAAGCAAGTAAGCAAATGCAGTCAGTTCAAATGCTAAGTACGGATCACCTTCATAACATAACATTAAGTGCAGAGTTCTAACATGAATACAAACTTACTTCTAAATTCAGATTTTAAAGAACTACGCGTTTCACATGAATATTAATTCACTATATTTTTTTAACTTCTACCACAGAATTAACTTCAAATAACTCCTGTGAATTCATATTTTTTCCTAGAAAATGAGATATCTGAATGTCTAACAAAAATTATGTGTTCAAATAAATTTATATTTATTTTCTTTAAATTTTAAAAATAATAATAAATTCTTAGTAGAAAAAGAATACTGTTTTATGGGATCTCCTTTTAATATTTGCACCACTGAAGTATCTAAGGAATTGTACCTTTGTGAAAAACATAACATGTAAAATTAAAAAAGAAAAAAAAGCCATCATTCTTTTTAAACATCCTGTTCCTTGGGAGGTCTGATGTCATAGGCCAGCTCTAAATTTGACTGAGCTAACCTTGGGATTTTGTGAGCTGCATAATTATGGCAATAGGAGTGCTGTGCTATGCCTACTGTCAGAGAATATTTGTCTGTTCCTATCCCCGTAAAGAGGGCTTTTGAAAAGCTTTTCTAAGGTGCTAGAAATTAAACGTATATATACCTTGACAGTATGACTAGATTTTCTACCATTGTGTATACCTGCAATGCCAAGATACTCTTAAATAATAGAATGTTGGACTTGGGTGTGTTGCTGAGGGTCTATACTATTCCAACAATATGTGGGAGAAATAGTGGTGGGATGGATAGTATGGTAGAAAGGGGAGATGAAGAGAGCATCCCTGTCTCTGTGATCCGTAAGCTTTTTTCTACCATAGCCTCGATAAACTTTGTCTTGCAGTCAACATTTTCTAGTACTAAGGTGGCTGCTTTCTTCTGCTCATGTTCCACATCCAGCTTATTCATTCCAGAACCTTCCTGATCCTTCAGATCACTGCTCAGTTGTTACCTTTGGGAGCCTCTAAATACTAACTCCCTAGCTCCCTCTTTTATGTCACCTTTGTAAATCAAATGTGGTCCTTCCTAAGACCTCCTTCATTCAGGACAAGAATTTCAAGCTTGAGGGTTTCTGACCACCCATAGTGGCTACCAATGCACGGGTTCCCAGTATGAACGTTAGTTTGATAAATCATCAAAGCATATCACAGAACTCAGAGAAGTGTTTTATTTGTAAGGACAGTGGATATAGCAAAATGGACGCAAGTAAGAAACAACCAAGAGAATAGCTGCGTAAAACAAGAACTCAGAGGGTCCCAAAACAAAGTGATTAACTTTCCAGATGGAGTTAGAATGATTGATCCCTGTACATCAATGAAATCAGCAACCACATTTACTCAAAATTTGATGTCTCGTTTTATTGAATTGTGTAATGATTTAATCGGGTCTTTGGTTGAAGGGAAGGGAAAATAAAGAAAGGGAAGGGGAAGGGAAGTCAATTGGATGAAATCCCTGCACTGATTTCCAGAAGTTAGTATGGAAAAGCATGTGTGGCTTGAAGCACAACTACATAGACAGTCTTTCTGGAATGGCCAAGCCGTCTGGACTTTGTAATTCCTGCAAGCTATCTAGGGGTCCTACAATAAAAAAACACCAAAAGTGATTATAACCACCATAAACAACAGACACTCCTATCAGAAATTCCAAGGGATCAGAGGCTTCTAATAGTATGTTTCAGGTCAACATTGTGGTATATTAGGTAAAACTGACACCTGCCATTTAGGTGCCAGTTTGTGTACCAAGTGCTCCTCAACTCCCAGCTAATTATCTGTGAATAGACAAAGGCAGTGGAAGAATGCCCATTTGCTTGGGCTCCTACACCCATGTTGGAGACGTTGATAAAAACCCTGCATTCTGACTTCAGTCTGGCGTAGTCCTGGCCATTACAGCAATCTGGAGAGTGGACCAAAAGATGGAGGATCTCTCTCTCTTTCTCTGATATTTTCTCCTTTCCTTTCTCAGAATTTGGTATTGAATTTCCTTTCAAAGTTGAAAGCTTTTATATTTTGGATATTATAAGGAGATTCAGCAGATTTCTTAATTCTCACAACACTGATTTAGTATTATTATGTACTAGGCTGCTTCTAGATGCTGAGACAGGGTGGTGAACAATAAAGGGACAAATACCCAGTCCTCATGGGACATTCATTCAAGTAGAAATGTTGACTGCAATGTGTGTTGGGGGTGATTTTGTTTTGCTTTTTGATGAACTATTGAATTATGTAGGCATCAGATCCATCACTTTTGATGATTTCCTAAGTACTCTCCCAATGAACTTTTTCTTTGCTCAGTAGTGAATTTAAATTTTTATTTTAGGGTGAATCAACTTGAGCTCCTGTAACTTTTCTACAAATTTTGCATTTATATTCCTACATCGATTGTACCTTACAAAGGCAAGCTATTCCTTATCCTCCACTGTCACTTCTTTAAACTGTCACTTGTGGTAAAACACAGACTAGTTTTACAGTTATTATAGGAAACATTACTAAATTTCCTGTCTTTCAATTTTTGCTAAAGTCATTTTTCATTTTATTGGCTATAGTAAATTTCTTAATAGCATATTAAATCTTCTAGTTAAAAATAGTAAAGAACTAATTTATAATGGAAATCATATTTTCAAATTTGTATGTTTTTCGAAAGCATGTAGCTAAGTAGATAATAATTCCCATGTTTATAAGAATTTTCATAGTAAAGAAACTCATACACTCAAGTATAAATCATTACTAACATGATTGCTTCTTTAAATGAGCAAAATTTTTGTTAATATCTAACATTTTTCAAATTTTAAATGTCCCAGTTTAGTAAGAAACTGTAATAGTGAGTGTTTGCATGTAACTTCCTTAAGAGGTCAGTTAAGCTGCAGTGCTCTATAGAATAGAACTTCAAAGTTGTTAATCCAATTTTTAAAAAACTCATTTTGCTGTAGTTATAACCAAGAAAGAATTGCTAATGCAATATTCAAAAAGAATAGCATTTTAAATATGTTGTAGGACCAAATGTGCTAGCTTAGTGGCTAAAGTCCTTGCCCGACGTGTGTCAGGATCCCATGTGAGCATTGGTTTGTGTCCCAACTGCTCCACTTCCCATCCTTGGAACCCTGTACCCACATGGGAGACCTGAAAGAAGCTCCAGGCTCCTGGCTTTGGGTTGGCTTGGCTTCAGCCATTGCAACCACTTTGGAAGTGAACTAGCAGATGGAAGATCTTTCTCTCTCTGTTTCTCCTCTCTCTGTAAATCTTTCCAACAAAAATAAATAATCTTAGAACAATGTTTTAAAATACGCTGTAAAAGTAAAATAAGATGAATTCTAAGGGTTTTCAAATTATCTTAACTGCGACTGTTAGGCATTAACAGCTATCTTTATTTCTTAAATTATAAAGTCACATATAACTGTCTACACATCAGAGATGGGAATTATGTGGAAGAACACCAGCAAGATTGATTAAGTCTCAACTTGTGTTCACTTGCCTCCAAGTCTCTGCCTGTTTTCTGGTGGGCTTGGCTTGGAGTTTACCTGCCTATGATCTGAGGCACAGCTTCTAGCACTGCAGGTAGAAAGTGACCTATGATATGACTGAAAGATCAAACGGAATAGACACGCCCTGTAGCCAATCAAGGTCATTATTGGTATGGCTGGGGGCGGGGTGGGGATTGCTGGAAAATGCCTTCCTGCCCTCGCCTTTCTGAGCCTTTACAACTTGTACTTTGTGCATAATAAAGCATACATTCCTCACTAGCTTGTCTCCAGTGGGTGGTTCCCATGGCTGAAGAGCACCTTCCCCTCACCCTTGGTGACCTTGGGGCCTGCTGGAGGTTTTAAACCCCAAGAACCACCAATAGAATCAAGACACCCACTTCCATTTTCAAGCCCTGGCTGTCAGTCTGGAAACAAGAAATCCCGCAGAGAGTAGAAAATATAAACTTACATTGTGCTATTGACTGAATTAGATTAAGAAGGTGGTGTTTCCACAATTGAAAATTTCCCAACAGTACTCCATGGCAAGGGTGAAAATCGTGACATTCCCTCTGGAGAGCTCTGTAACTCATTATATGTAATTGGTCAAACAACAGATGTAAGTCGCTTCCCAGGGAACACTAAGGGGAATAGATCTTTAGAATCTATTCCAAACAATCTGACTACAGTTCTTCCAGCTGAGGGGAAGGAGTACCTTGTGGAAAAAAAAAAATGTCAAAGATGCAACATTCTCAATTCTCCATGTCAAAAATATGTGGTATGTGTCACTTCTAGCTAGTAGGCATTTAATTTAAAAAAAAAATTACAGTGGAAGCATTCAGCTGGGAAAACAATTAATGGAAAATGAGGAT
Source organism: Ochotona curzoniae (assembly GCF_017591425.1). Classification (NCBI taxonomy): domain Eukaryota; kingdom Metazoa; phylum Chordata; class Mammalia; order Lagomorpha; family Ochotonidae; genus Ochotona; species Ochotona curzoniae. Next base: position 17,861,812 of record NW_024464920.1, on the reverse strand, counting down.
AAGAAGTAGAAATTGGCTTTCAGGTAAGGTTTACTGAAATGGTGCTCCATGTGATTCGAGTGTGGAAAGAGGAGCTATTCTTTCTAACCAAGAATAACATGCGTAACAGCAGAATTTGGAACTTTTAGCATGTAACTATAGATATAGCCCTGAAATAAATGGTTATTTTAATTTCATTTCCACAAACATTTTCTGGTCTGCTTCTTACCAAACACAGTATTCAGAACCACAACAACCACAAATGGGATAATTCATAGAATCTGTTCACAAAAAAATTGTGGCGGTCATACATATTACAATAGTAACTATGCAGTTTTACTTTCTACTCCAGAAAACCTAAACTAGGACATATACAATAAAGTATCCATGGGGGGGGGTCATTTTTTTTTCTGTACCAGACCTAGAATGTTGCTGGAAAACCCAATAAAGTATTGTTTAATGAATGCATAAGTGAGTTGAGAAATCACAGAAGAGGGAATAATTAATTCTGACTGGCAAGTTTGGAAAGCTTTCAAAGAGAAGCTGACATTTGAATCGGGTTTTCAAAGAAATCAAATATTAACAAGCAGTCAGAAATAGTGGACCATCCAAGCCAGAAGCAACAATTTGCAAAATAGGTAAAAAGTTTGCCGTTACAGTCAGGAAATATTTGATCTAGTTTGGTTAAGCTTCAAGTTTTATAGGTGTAAAGAGGTTTGCCGTAGAAGATGGTGTGAAATGTAAATTGAAACCAGATTGTAACAAGTGGTCTGTACTCTGTTACTTTTAGTTTACATGATAATGTTAAATCCATGCAAGTTATTTAAATTTCTGGATGTAAATGTCTGCTTTGTTTTTTCCTTGAAATGTGTTTTTCATTTAACGTAAAACAATCAGAATCTTACTATTTGGTAGATATAGTTCTAAGTATGAGGCACGATCACAAATAAGACAGATATAAATCCTTCTCCATATGGAAAATGTAGTCAACTGGAGATGATTGATGGCTGGGAAAAAAAGCAGTAAATGTACCAAATATCTATAGTATTGACTTATTTGGAAAATATGAATTGATCACCTCTGTGTTGCAGTTATTTTTAACACAAAATTCATTCCATTGTAGACTTTTGCTAGTGATAGTAAACATTAACACAAAAATAAAGTCAAAATATGAAGCTAAAGGGTCACTAAATACAGTTTTGAAGACTTAGCGATTTTTAATAGAGACATCAAGAAAGTTCTCTAAAACATCTGCACAAAGACCTCCAAAATGTGATGAATAGAGTTGAAAGAACCTGTAGAAGAAATACAAAATTTAAGTTTTTTGTTGTGATGAACAAAAGATTGGATGATATTGGATATAGTGTGAATCAATTATGAGGTTCAAGGAAGGCAGTAATACCAGGAGCGTAAGTGGAAAAATTATATGGAGCATAGCCCATGGATTTCTCATAAGTCAATCAAGTGGAGGAAGTTTGATCACAGAATTGGTTTGATGTAATGTATTACTTTATGTTACCCAATTGTGTTGAAATAAACTACATGTATGTGCATATATGTATAACTATGTATAGGTATAGTTGGATATGCAGGAAGAGCATAGAGATAGCTTGTCACAATTTGTTTTTGTTTCTTTTTTTGCTTTCTTTAGATGGAGAGAGCAGCATTTAAAATTTGGGATGAATCATTGCTGAACTAAAATATTTAGAAATAAAAAAGTGAAGTTAAATCCACAAAGAAAAAATAACTATTAAGAGAACCTAGTGACATTGATATCTTGTATTCAAATCATTTAAGTGTCTTACAGAACATTTTGAGTTGTAACATTAAGTTTTGCTAAATAGACAAGTCAGGAGGTGAGACTTGATTTTGAACTTTACAGTTTATGATTACTGATCATCATCAAGAGACTGTTTTAATGGAATCAACATGACATAAAGGAACTAAAAGAGTAACACAAGAATAAGAAGAAATGAAACTGTAGAAAAGGTTAGAGAATCTTGAATTCAGGGAGTGTAAGTTTAAGGCACAAGAGTTTTAGCAGGATTTGATATATGTCCATATGCATATGAGATTTATATGGTAATGGTAAGAAGATTGCAGTAAGAGAAACTATATGAGACAGAACAAAAAGTGGAGAGAAAAATATCCGAAGCAGTATTTTAAAGAGGTGGCTGCTATACATGAGCAAATAGAAGAGTTAGCCAGAGTGTACAAATGAATTGAAGGACAGAAAGACAGGTTTGAGTAAAAATGCAGAGTAGTAGACTTTGGGGTAGGAATTGTAGAACTTCTCTTACAATTGCATCTGTTTTTTACAATGAACGAGAAACATGGTTATCAGGTGAGAATGAGAAGAACACATTGACTGGGGAAATACAGTAAAATCGTCTCACTGAGCTAAGATTCCAGTTAGATATGCTTAATCATACATTTACAGTGAGATCTGGCAGCATAGTTTATTTTTTTGAAGCCACAATCAGCTGAGACCATGAAGGAATATAGAACATGTCAATATGAATTTTTAAAAGTACCATACTTGGTGAAAATTATTGAGATTTTATAGTATTTAATAGCTACATATATTATACATGCGTGTTGTATGTATAGTATGCATAGAAACTCATGTGGTATGTATTATAGATAGATACATATATATTATACATATAATGCTATATTAATATCTATGGTATATATATACATATATAGCGAGCGAGAGACACTGCATACATACTTGCATACTTTACAGCTTAAAAGTTTTAAACCATCAGAAAGGTGTATTTCATCACTGAGTCCAATAACATAAGATTCCACATACTCACAAAAACCGTGCTTCTGAATGAAAGTCACAGTGCCAGCACTCAAAGTAGATCAAAATCTTGAAGTGCAAACTTTTCATATAACTATATGAAAAGAGCTAAAAGGACCTGGCCAAAAATGTACAGATGAAACTGAGCCAAAGGCTGTGGCATTTTCATGTCTTAGAACACTTGCAAACTCCCTTGAACCTAGTGTTGTTTTGAGACTCAGCAGATAAGTTTCGTTTTACTATTTAAACACCAAGGCTTTCACTCATACATCATGTTAATAAGTTTCTTTTCATGAAAGGAGGATGATGTTGCCAGTTATTTCCCTGAAGAACCCTCTATGAAACAATTGTTCCACTCCAAGAAATTCTTCTCATATTGCAAGATTAGATCTATTTCATTCATTACAGTCACCCATGGTGATCTGTGTGGGACTGTTACAGATAATTGAATAATTCAACAATGGCTTTAGCAAGAGTGGTTCTTGGCTAACTTCATTTTCTATCCAAAGCTTTGAGAACACAATGGCAATTTTAAAGGTATTAAAATATATACTCTTGACTGAGTGGGTTTTCAGTGTTTGGCTTGAAAGCAAGGTCTTTCCAAGAAAGGTAACATTTCTTGTTCTTTTTCAAACAATGCTTTATATTTCTTATAGTTTTACATATTCCTTAATATCTAACCATAAATTCTTCCTCAGATGTTTAAATTCATTTATTTGAGTCTAAATCAAAATAATCTTAACATTATTTTTGGAATTATGTATTAGATAGTAAAAATATCAATATGATTTGAAAATAGTCATGATAAAGACAACTCTGGAAACTGCATTAACACAAAATTCCAAAAATCGTACTCTGAGCGACAGTCAGCTAATAACAAGGACGTATGTGTGGAGTACAAGAACACCTGCTCAGATGCTTTGTCATCAAGTCACCTACCCAAAATCAGCTGTTAGAAGGTGTAAATGAATAGTAGAGCAAGTGGTTTAATTTTGTCCAGATTCCAATATTTATATACACTTTTAAATGCTGTATTTAATATTCAGAACAGAAAGAATAAAGGTCCTGCCTAATCCTATATTGGGAACTTGACACACGCAAAACTATAGAGGCTAAATGTTTATTGAAGCAAGTGCATAAGGGCCTAGTGCAATGGCTAGTCAATCCTCCCTCTTCAAGTCCTGGGATCCCATATGGATGACAGTTATTGTCCAGGCTGCTTCACTTGCCATCTAAATCCCTGTTTGTACCCTGGGAAACCAGCAGGGGATGGTCCCATGCCTTGAGACCCTACACTCACCTTGGAAATTCAGCAGAAGCTCCTGGCATTGGAACAGTTCAACTCTGGCTATTGTGGCCACCTGGGGAGTGAACCACCAGGTGGAAGTTTTTTGCCTCTGTCTCTTCTCTTTGTATATCTGCCTTTTCAGCCTTAAAAAAATAAAATTCAAAAATGTAAAAAGTACATAAAAAGATTTACTTATTGGTAAGGTAGAATTATTTATTTTATAATTTGAATATTTAGTTTTATTATGAAATTGTGTTTATTTTTATTAATAGAGTGATCTGACTTGATGGATTTCATAACTACAATTCCAACAATATATTCTAATACCTTGCTTAATATAATATTATTTAAAATATCTTTCCATAATAATTACACATAACCTATAATTTTTTAATTTTTTCAAAATATTACATAAAGTAAAAGAATGCAATTTTAACCCACAATATCCATACAAATTGCTTTGGTGTCTTTCCAGATTTTATCATTTTAAATAATTTTATAATGAATTATCATGTATTTTTATATAACAAACATGTTGTATATTTTACAGTATATTTGGATATGTATGCTTAAGTGAATTAATTTGCTCATATATAAACGCATATGTGTATATCTGTGTATCTGAATGTATACATGTGTAATATTTATATACCCTATGTGTAAATATCTGTATTTACCAAGATGACCCTCCCAGATCATCTGTAGGTTGACTACAATTCATACAGGCTTTCTGCAAGCTCTATTTGTTTAGTCTCTCTTTGACTGTGATACATTTACTCCACGAAATATAACTAGAGCAGTTGTTTAATGGAGGCAAGCATAGCACGAAGTGAAGATACATGGCAGTATGAATTTCTACTTCTGATTAAAAGACTCCCAATGAAACTGTTAAATATATTTTGACAGTAAGATTCTGGAGTTTCTACCATTGCCTATACCTACAGTATCATAATACACTTGAATAGAAGAATGATATATTTATTTGTTTGTTTGTTTGTTTATATATTATGATACAGTTCCACAGGCTCTGGGATTTCCCATCCTCCTCTCTAAATCCCCTCCCCCTCACTATTGATTTCCCCTGTAGTATTACAATGGATAGTCCTTCATGAACAGCAATAAATCCAAGAATGATGGACTTGTGACTGTTGTTCAAGGACACTACCATACAAGGGAAAGTAATCAATGGGAGGGCAAATGGGAAGGGTGGAAGGAGAAATCTCTTGTGTATCAAAGGACTTGGAACACAGAGCCAGTAATCACACACACAGATGGTCAGTAGTCAAACTTTATTTACAGCAAAAGATTTTTGAAGACTGGGGATTATGTTGGCATACAGTGGGGGGGGGCGGTCTACAACAGGAAGTAATTTATATGTACACATGCAAGAGACGTCTCTGCCTTCCTCAGAAAGTTCTTTTGACTCCAAGCTTGATAAACAGATCTTTAATGCAGACTATAGATTTCATTCTTTTTAATGACTGAGTGATATTATTTTGGGGGTAACATTATATGTTACTGTCTTTGTTCATTAATCTGAAATACTGATTATACTCTATAATAACCTGTTGTATATTTTATTAGAAAATAAAAAGGAACTCCAAAGATGCACTCATAATAATGTCACAGAAGCAGAAATGTATATTACTCTAATCTGATCAGTACACATCTTATGTAATTATTAAAAGCCCACATTGAGCCCATTAATATACACAAACATTATTTATGAAATCATTTACAATTCTTTAAATTAGTATTAGTTCTTGAAATATTGAGCAATTTAGCAAGAGAATGGTTCTTTCTTTTTTTAGGTTCTTGGAAATGTGCCCTTTCCCAGTGTCTTAAATTCACCCAAAGTGAATTTATTAACTTAGCTAATTTATCCAGCAAACCTTAGTGATTGTCTACATCTTTCTGTAAAGAATAAATGAGATACAGACATTTGAATATTGGCTTTTGGTATTACTTACACAAGGTGATTTGGTTTTATTTTATGTAAAAATCCCTCCTATTTAACAGCATTAAATCCTAGCTTTATCTAAAGCTGCTTAGTTAATTAACATTTTAAGAATCTTTATTTGCATAGAATAATCCCTTTAAAATTTGAATATATGCATGATGTGTTTCTAGAAGAAAGTATGCAATAGGATCAGTGTGATTGCCTAGTGGCTAGATATGAGTATTGGCATCCCATAAGGGGGCCAGTCTATATCCCAGCTGCTCCGCTCCCTTCCAGCTCCCTTCCAACTCCCTGCTTGTGACCTGGGAAAGCAATAGAGGACTGCCCAAAGCCTTGGAACCCCATGGCCATGTGGGGGACCCAAAAGAAGCTCCTGGTTCCTGGTTTCAAATAGGTTCAACTCTGGCTATTTAGGCCACTTGGGGAGTGAACCAGCGGATTGAAGATTTTTCTCTCTGACTCTCCTTCTCTCTGTATATAAGTCATTCCTATAAAAAAATCAATAAATCTTAAAAAAGAAAATATGCAGTAATACAGAAAACTTTTGTGGAGTAGTAAATAAGTTCCAGGATAGTCAACGTGTACTTTTCTCACAAAATGAGAGTATGTACTTGTGCCACAGCATTGAAGTGGAGACAGGACCTGGAATTATTTCTAGATTCAATCACCTGCCTCCATTTTCTCTCTTCTTCAAGCCTCACACGAAACTCATTGGTTCTGCCATTGTAATGTCCTCTCTAACATCTAAATTTTATCAAATGATTCCATTCCATGATGATCATTTAATTCAGCATCTCTCAGTTGAGAAATTATTTCCACTACCAAAGAACACTTCAGATTGGCTCAGCTCCAGCCGCTGCAGCCACTTCGGGAATAAATCAACAGACGAAAGATCTTCCTCTCTGTCTCTCCTCCTCTCCATATACCTGACTTTCCAACAAAAATATTAAATAAATAAATCAGTAAATAAATAAATAAAGGCAAATTTACCAGGAGAAGGAGAGACAGAAAGAGCTTCTGTATGCTGCTTCACTTCTCAAATGGCCACAGTAGCTGAGCTGAGCTGATGTGAAGCCAGAAGGCGGGATCTAGGAGCTGCTTCTAGGTTTCCCAAGTGGGTTTCGTGGCTGGAGGACCTGAGCCATCCTTTACTGCTCTCTTGAGCCATACACAGGGAGCTGGATTGGAAGCGTAGCAGTCAGGATTAGAAACAGTGCCCGTAAGAAATCCTGGCCCGGTAAGGCTGAGGATTAGTGTCTGGAGCCACCATGCTGCCTCCTAGAATTCTTTTTTCTATATATTGATTCTAACAATTGGTAAAAGAAATAAATGCATGATACCATACAAAATACACCTAACACTGAATGGGGAAGGGGTGGTTTGGGCTGGGTGGGGAGAATCTCAGTGCCTATAAAACTGTGTCACATAATGCAATGTAATCAATTTTAAAAAAAGATAATAAAAATTTTAAAAAGAAAAAACAAAAACAAAATACACCTAACACTGAAAAGAATTTACATGACATTTGCTAGATATTAATGTATGTATATGTATATTTGTGTAAGTTAATAACTCAATTTTTATATAAATCATAAGCAGCATATTAATATGAATCAATAATATGTTAAAATCTCTATATGCATATTATTATATGTAAATATTATATGTATATAATTTATATATAAAAGTATGATCATATATTTATATTCAATATGATAGCTATTCTGAAATATGAAATGCTATCCAACAATTTGTGGAACATGGAATTAAGTGATAACCTGACACAAAAATTTGAATTTCATGCATTCTGAATTTTCCGTTAGACAGAATTCTTACAAACTTCTCAGGTAGTTTAAATTGATACTCTTAGATTAACTCTTTGAGGGAATTAGGGGAGGAAAATATGTGGGTGTAAAGATTTTATGTGTGGTGTTTTGTTTAAACTAAGAATATTTGAAGTTACCATGTTTACTTGTAATTACCAAAGAGAAAGCTGGTTCACAGTAGTTTCACTTTTCTGGCTATCTTCCATTCTGCAAACTTATTCATTGTTCTTTCATAATCTTGGTTTGCACACGTGTTTCAAATTTTATATAGCATTTATTAGATCATTTTTGAAAAATTTTAGGATTCCATACTTTCATAAGCACTCCTTCTAGCTGTGAAGTATTCATTACCCAAATTTATATAAATATTTTCCTTTAAGATTTCCTGCTAATGTTCATGGGAAGGCAATGGGAGGGGGTCCAACTACCTGGAGCTCTTCCACCTTCATGGGAGAACCAAATAGAGTTCCTAGCTCCTGGATTCAGCCTGGCCCAGCCCCTGCTGATGTGGCATCTGGAAAGGCAAACCAGTGAATGGAAGATCTCTCTGTCCTTGTTTTTCTTTCTTGTTCTTTTAAATAAGTGGGTGAAGAAATAAATAATCTTTTTAAAATTTTTAAAAAGTAAGGCTGTGTTGGGCCTAGCATGGTAGCCTAGTGGCTAAAGTCCTTGCCTTGTGATCGCCAAGTTCCCATATGAAAGCCAGTTTGTGTCCCAGCTCTTCCACGTCCCATCCAGTTCCCTGCCTGAGATCTGAGAAGGCAGTGGAGGATGGCCTAAGGCCTTGGCACTCTGCACACATGGGAGACCTGGAAGAAATTCCTGGCTCCTGGCTGTAGATGGGCTCAGCTCCAGCTATTGCTGCCACTTGGGGAGTGAACCAGTGAACTGAAGATCTTTCTCTATGTATCTCCTTTCTATATACCTGCCTTTCCAATAAAATAAATAACTATTAAAAAAAAAGAAAAAGAAAACCCCTTATTTCTTTAAAACTAATACATAGTAGCATTCTTAAATTCCCTACCAGAAGAATTAGAATTACAATATGTTTATCTAATTATAAAAAATATTTTTCAAATTACATTAGTTTAGATTATCACCAGAAACACACTCAAAAGGGCCATTTCATCTTTTCATGTCATAACATTACCATTTCAAACTGTGAAAATTTTCTTGATTTTATGTCTGTTTTCATCTCCTGGAGTGCCAAGTGTTCTGTATCAACCCTTCTCAAACTGCAACTGGTGTAAAAGTCACGTGCGCAGCCTGAATACAGATTCCAGGACCCAAACTGGCAGCAGATAGGATGTGCCAGCATTCCTTATCAGAATACTTGGATTCACTTCTCAGCTCCTCTGCTTCTTAGCTAGCTTCTTGCTAATGCATACCTTGGAAGGCAGCAAATGATGTTTCAAATACATGATTATCCACCTATATGGGAGACTCAAAATGACTTTCAGATTCTGTGACTACAGCTTGGTGCAATGATATACTGAGCATTAAGAAAGGTAATAGCAGATAAAAGATTCTGTCTCTCACTATCTATCTCTTATCCCTCTCCTTTTATATCTTTCCTCCCCCACCCCCTTCTCGTTCTCCCACTTTCAAATAGAATCAAAAAAATTTTTAAGTGTTTTGAAGTGCCACACAGGTCCCTAGATGCCACCCCTATGTATTTTGATTCACTACAACTGTCATCATGTTCTAAGAATATTATGTCTGGTAAATTATACAAAATTATGAAAGGAATTAGCTTATTGATTTAATATATTTGAAAATAAAATTACATTGTATATATGCACAATGGTAGAAAGTCTAAAATTCTGTTGCCATGGGTATTCAAGTTTCATCGCGAGTCCTTTTATTATGGAATGGAGATGCACATTGCAGCATATCTACAATGCCAAGATACACATAATTAGCAGAATGTTGGACTTGTGACTGTTGCTGAATGATCAGACCATGTTAACAATATGGGGGGAAATGTTGGGTGAGAGAGAAAAGAGAGGAAGAAAGGTGAGGTGAAGAGGGGAACTCCTATACCTGCAAAAGAATATAATGGAAAATTATACAAATAAAAATAATCAAAATGATAAGGAAAAGAAAACTGCAGAAAGGTAGTTGGGCGGGGCGGGGGGGGGAAGGTGGCATGGAGAGACAGAGAAAATACTTCCCAGTTCATCACAATAGCTGGGGTTAGGCCAGATCAAAGAAAGGAATTTCACCCAGGTCTCTCGCATGAGTCACAGAGGCCCAGAAACTTGGACTATCTTTTACTACTTTCCCCAGGCCAGAGGCAGGGAGGTGGAATGGAAACAGAGAGCAGCCAGGAAACAGACACCCATATGGGATGCTGGTGTTAAAGTCTGCGGTTTTACCCACTATACTATATTGCTAGTTCCCGAAGCATTAACTCAAGGAGGGTTAACTCGTTTCACTGCAGCTCTAATCTTTCACACCTGCCTTATTTGGATGGTTAGCCCATTTTAATTACCCAATAATTTTATAACACCGTTGGAAAAAAAAAAGGTCAAATCCTATCGTTGCTGAAATTTTACTGTATATGTAACTCTGGAATTAATGTGACTTGGAATTAACCAAACCTCGAAGTGAATTCTGCTTCACCATAGGATGTGGTCACATGGTGTCTTCAATTTGCAGACAGCTCAAGTCTATAATGACCTCTAAATCTCAGAGGACCTTACTAATGTATTTTATCAGATAGTTAAATGTCTCACATATCAAATCCTTTAGACATCTCAGCAAGCCTTTTTGTATGGCTGTTAAATATTTTGGAACAATTTCCATGCTCTTCATTGGGCCTATTACTGGAATGAAATTCTAGATAGTCCCTCTGTAATTATCTGTTTTATGAGTTCTGGGACCAGTTTATTTCTCTCTGCTTCACTTTCACTGAAATATAAAATGGGCCAGATGATTTCTATCACCTTCTCTTTCAACTCAAAAGCCGATTCCAAAAAGTAGTGCTTGATGTCATACTCTGCTTTCGCCTTTTGGAGGTGGTGAATATATGCATTCTTTATCCCTGAGAAAGCTGAAAGATGCAGGGAAAAGTAGATTTTACCATGTTATCATAAAACTGTGTTAAAGTTATTTGTGGGATATAAGCTAGTTCCCAGGCCAATTTCTTAACCTCATGTCATGTTTAGGTTTTTTATAAGCACCCATTGTTTAATTATGTACATCCTTGGAAAAAAAAACACCCTTCACTGTAATCCAATCAACTTTAAAAAGAGGTGGTACTTGATACTTTATCAAGCTCCAAATTTCTTGATTAATCATAGCTTTTTGAATTAATAATGCATTTTAAGCCAATTGTTGCTTAGCAGCACAGGAGTATAAGAAGATAGTTTGAATTAAGATCTGAAAGAACTAGCTCAACTTTTACCACATGTAGTTTTAATAACTGCTTGACAAAACCTTGGCTTCTCTTGTGCTTCCGCGGAAAATCTTTAACTTTAAAAGGAGCAAAAGCCTTGCCCTGCAGGTCCTAGGCCAGCCACTTACAATCTTAGAGTCTGTTGTTCTGTATCCAAGCTTGTCACTTCATCAGAGCCAAAGTATCTCTTAAATGTGAAGAGCAGGTTTCTAGGCAAAGCAGGAAAATGACTGATTCGCTCCCTCCCCATCATTTCCCACTGGATCATCAAAGAAGTAACTCAACATGGTGGGCTGTCACTTTGGGTAAGATTGTCAAGTCTACCTAGGCTCAACTTGTCCTTGAGGCTTAACGTTTCTATACTCTGTATCATTCAGTGAGCAAACACTGTCTGCTTAATGTCTCATCCTCAGTATGGGAACTTCCCCTTCTAACAGCTGTTAGAGCTTAGCAATTTTGTATTTCACCCAGTCTAAGACAAGGGATGACCTGTATCTTTAGAACGACACACCATACAAAAGCACAATTTAATATGCTATATTTAAACTAACAGTTCTAGTAAAAAGAACTCCATTGTATCATCCACACTCCTAGTTTTGATAGTTAGGAAGTAATATCTTAACTTTTCAGTTGAAAAAGGCAAAGATAAAAAAATATACAGTACAATTCATGAATTGAAGCATCCTCACAGATCACCTGGTTGCAATCAAAGCCAAAAAAATTTAGGAAAATGTGAAGCATTACATGAACAGCCTTCAAAACCAGTGCATAGTTAGCAAGATTGAGATACAATAATTTAAACAAAATGTATATGAATACTTTATAGTCCATTTGGACGTGAGTATGTAATAGAATTAAAATTGTTAACACATTGCATTTTGCAGGCATCAGAGGGCCTTGTCTAATTTTAAACTATATTCATAACAATAGAGAGTATTATAAAGACATCAAGAATAAGCAAAGATAAAACAGACTTAATAAGATCATCTGCCCAATTGTGAACCATACATAGTAATATATTATTATTGTTGTTATTTAACTTTTCTACTGTTATTTTCATGGCTTTATTTCTTTATAATGTGAACATTAAACAAAATATAGTAATCTGTATAACATGATAGAGGAAGATTCCATCTGGGTCAGAGACTGGCATGTTGTATTTTGTATTATGGGTTTTTTGTCATTAATTCTTTTTTTATTATCATTATTTTTGACAGTCTTGACATAATTAGGGTAGAAAGGTTCAAGCACCACAGGAAGATGGGGAAGACAATTAGTTACGTATTGTTTCCTTAATGTATCTGATGTAAAAGGAGATTTTAAGGGAGAAGCCCCACCCAGTCTCCCACCCACCCCAGGTCCCAGATGTAGGGCATGCTCCAAGGGTCTTGCCCAAGTGGTTTTGATAGTTCAACAGTTCTGAATTGCTGCCACACTCACCACTCCAAACACAATGTGTTTGTTGGAGATTCCACTGATCGACATAGTCCATCATAGCATCTCTGTTTGCCCAGTATTTTCATTGCCAACATATAACTGAGGTGACTGATTGACTTGTTCTGTCCTCTGTAGTTTGATGGTTAGCGATCTGAGTCCAAAAGCTCGATTGGGGGGATCCCCAAAGAGACTTTGTCTGAGGTGTTCCCAGACCAGATTCTTGTATGTGCTAGCAGGTACAGGGCCCAGTACAGTCCATCGCCCTGATCAGCTGGTGGTTGCAGTGGCTGGATTGGTTCTGTTTCCATCCATGGCTTCCTCTGGAACCAATGGGCGTTTGCAATCCAGCCTGGTTCTGCCCAGCACAGACTCGGCCCTCTCATAAACCAGTGGGAGCTGCAGCCAAGCCAGAGTGATCCACATTAACCCCAACCAGGCCCGCCCCCTACCCTGGTTTACCATTATGTGCAGCAGACTAGTCCAGTCTGTCCCACATTCCCTTCTGCTCTCATACATGTCATATTCAGAAGAAATCCTTTGTGGATGTCTTCAAATGCTGCTGTACTGCCGTTTGTATCAGAATTCTGAAGTTTTCCTAAAGATGCTCCTGTATTAGCCAATGTTTATTGAGATGATGTGAAGGATTCTAACTGTCCACATTTTAAATAATTTTATTAAAATATAATAATGTATTATTGGGTAAATTTTTGTCTTGAGTCAAAGGGATTTTTCTCATTAAAGAACTTCTGACACTTTTTATAATTGCCTTTATACACTGAAAACAAATGAAAGTAAATATTATATTTCTTTAAACAATAATTTTGACTTGAGATGAAGGGCAGAACTTTTTACTCTAATTACAAAGCCCTTCTGCTACAAACATAGTATTTCAAACTTTGATGATAAATACTCTATAAATTGCATGACAAACTTCTAGTGTTCTATTTCAAATACTTGCAAAAAATTCTGAAAAGGAGAATGACAAAATTAAAGAAATCTTTTTTCAAATATCAGAGCATATTAAAATTATTTTATTAAAAAAATAATGCCACATAAGGAGATACAAAATACCATCTTCACTGTCTGTTACAAGTATGATGGAGAAAAACAACAATGTGTTGGTTATGTGTTAGAAAATAGCAGAGCTCAATAACAAAGTCTAAGAAACCCTAGAAAAGTGACATCGAAATATGGAGTGAACAGTTGTCTATTTCCTTCGTCGAAGTCTCAATTAGAAGAATATTGAACTTGTGATTACAAAGTGAATTGAAACTTGTGCTACTGCAAAAATGCAATTCTACAAATATTTTTAAATAAAATATTTTAAAATAAAAATAGATAAATCAAGCTTGGAAGAATACTCCAGAATCTGGAAGACTCAAGCAGAATCCTCTGAATTGTACTTTTAAGGAAACATGTCGGTAACATAAATGACACCCAGCCAGCAGGTCTGAAAACACAACTCAATTACCACATTCTCTTTTCACCAAGTCTGCAATTCTGAGAACATGTATATATCATTCCCAATGATGAGCATAATAGCTTCCTTGCTTGCAAATGATAGCTAGCATGTAGAGCAGACAAATGTTTTCAATAAGAGAAATTTGCAGTGTGGTTCTACTGTACCATTATATAAGCAATTCTGATTGACCCACTAAGATATGTTGCTTTTGAAGCCATCAGTGCTGGAATGATAGAAGATAAGTCACCACTGTACTTAGAAATAAGGATTTGGGACAGATATTAAATAATCCAATGTGGATGACTTTAAGAGGATGACAGACATATGTTACCAACACACTATATGATAGTCTATGAGCTTAATGGTGAAAGTTCACATTGAAGTAATAGGGTATATATTAGTGTGTGTTGTATACGTATATGTATATGTATAATGCTAAGGTTTAAAGAGAATCCTGTAAATCACAACGTGTTTTCTATTTACATTGTAAATGCATAAGTAAGAATATATCAGATTGAAGAATATCATCATTTTACTAACAAAGGGTAGTTTTGAATACAGAATATTAGAGCAAAGTGCACTCATCCATCTCCATAATTATCAATTTTGACACTAAAATATTGCCCTTCTCTGAAAGACTTGTAGTTAGCAAACATTCTGACTAACTGACTCTTACTGGTCGGGGCCAAGATAGAATGTATTTAAGAGAAAACAATTTTCTATAGATAGAAACTTCTAGAAGATTGACTACTTACAATTGAAAAATATAAACAAAGATCCAACTTACTAATTTTTCCCATAAATGAAAATTAAAGCAAGAACATGAGAATTTAAGGAGAATCCCTCTTTATAGATAGAAATAAGTAGTGAGAGATGAGTCAGTTTTAAGAATAGGTTATATTTTTAATCATTTGAGCTTAACAATGTAATTAGCAGTTAACTGAAAAGGTGTTTCAGTATTTTAGAGAATGAGGCAAGCATTTTCTGATCTTTTGGCGATGACTCTCCAGTGTCAACTCTTGGTGGACACTGTGTTTACAAGGTCTTTGGTGATTCTGATGAATGTGAATAACATATAGTTTAAATTCACCCAAAACTGCTTAATACTCAAGACTAAAAATAAATTTTATATTCTACCTCTTTTCCAACTTTTGCTATTTGTTTTGTCCAATATAGTCTCTGGGCTTACCAAACAAAGGTGGCAACATTACAGCAGACCTCATTAAGGCGTCTCAATTATAAAATGCTGATGTCTTCCATGATTATATTCTAAGGGGAAAAAAAAAGATTAAAATGATCTTGAGTATGTCATGATGCCAAAAATGATTTAGGTCAAATATTAATTTATTTTGTAGCGCAAATTCAAGGAAATTGAAGGTCAAAGGCAAATCACCTATGTTCTTTATTTTGTTCAGTCTCTTTTAATACCACCTGTCTCATGGACTAATTATTTAAATGCTATCAGCCTCACAAGATTATCACCACACTTCTCAGCTTAGGAAACGGGCCCATTGGTATCTCCTGCCTGAGTCAGAAGGGTTTCATTTAGGTTGAAGTCCAGATAGATTTTTATTTATGTCTTCCTTTAGACATTGTGTTTAGCCAAGGTGTGAAATCAAGCTGTCTGTGTCCTCTCTGTGTCTCTATCATGTTCCCCATATCTTTCCATGGAGTCTTAGTTCTACAGATTTTCTAAGTATATTGCCTCCAGGCCCAAGAATTACTTTATATTTTCATAATTAAATAGTATTTATTTTGTTATATTCTCTTGTATTTAATGATCTTCTCGAATATAGACAGATTTTTGTTTCATATAACTTAAGAACTTTCCATAATTCCTTCTCTGACCATGGATACTGTTAAATATTGATGAATAATCAACCAGATGTTTCTCACATTCTTTTCTGCTTCTCATTTGAGAGGTACAGAGACAAAGAGAGTGACAGAGAGATAGCTTTTCCATTCACTGATTCTGTTTACGAAGGCCAGGACTAAGCTGACGTGGAAGCCAGAAACTAGAAACTCAATCAAAGTCTCCCATGTGAGTGACATAAACCCAATTCCTGCAGTCAGGAGCCAGAGCTAGAAAATGAGCCCTGAAAGGGCCAGCACCATGGCATAGTGTATTAAGCCTCCCACACGAGTGCCAGCAAGGGTGGCGATTGGATCCTGGCTACCCTCTAGCTCCTTGCTAATTTTCCTGGGGAAAAAAAAAAAAACAAATAAGAGATCTTCTATCTTCTAGTTCCCTCCTCAAATGTTCACTAAAAGAGAGAAGCCCGACCATAAGGAGCCTAGCATTCAACCGAATTTCATAACATGATAGTCGAGATCTAAGCACTTAACCAGGTGTGCATTATCAGGAAACTACTTGAAACACAGCAACAGAACTCAAACCTGGCACTTGAATAGGGCATGTGGCAGCCCAAGCAACTTCTGATCTCCTACACAAAATGCCTGACCTCTTACCAATTTTTTGAACTATGCTTGTACTTTTGAGTTTGAATTTGTTCTCATTGCTAGGTACTTTCAGTGAAATTATAGAAATCCAATGGCGATGAAGTCATAATACTTTTAAATTTTAATTAGTTTAAATATTTCTGTAAGTATATGTGTATAAACCTCATCTACTCTAAATTTGCATCACTGTACCACATTTGGCATTAATATTTTGCTTTGTTTCTTCACTAAAGAAGCTTGTCTTTGAATTCAGTTTTTAAATATCTACTCTGACGTGCATGTACTACACCATTTAATCCTCTGAGATGCATGCCATAGGAATTCTGTGGGGCCTAAACTTACCTTAGAGTGTGTCTTCATTGATTCATACATACAAAGAGGAACATGTGCAAAGTAAGCTATACATCCTGTTATCCGAATCACTGATACAGTTAGAGCATCGTCTTAGAAACAAATGCTTTGTTACCAAGGTTGTCCCTATTGAGCCATCTTTTGTGCTTGTTTTATTTTCCTTGTATGCATAAATGCTACTGAAGTATTCTTAATAAGTAAACATAATGATTGATTAAATCTTAAAATATATCTGCATTATGCAATATTATTCCTCCTAGGAGATACATATTCCATGAAATCACCATTAAAAAAAGGCAAAACTAGGCTGTGGTGATAAATGAACTATTCTGAATATTTTCTTAATATGTAAAATGTTCCGTTTGGAAATATACTATTTAAAATATTTTAATGTAGATTTGCTTTCAAGCTTAGTGTAAGGACAAAAGCAAGCCAAATTCAACATGACGTTACTATAAAGAGTGTGAGATTCTTTTTCCTATTAGCAATTCAGAGTCTCAGCAACTGAAAGGAATATTTTTAATCATTGGTAATATGAAAGCTGCTCAGCATCTGGAAGAGAATTTGCTTATAAAATCATGTACAGTGCTGCGTAGTAACGTTTGAGTTTTTTTAAAAGCTAAATCATAGCTGGAAAAACCTAATCAAATATTGTCATCAATTATCCATCTGTAACAAATTGGAATGCATCAGTCTCAATGATCCCAATGATGTTATACTAGCCTAAAACAATTTAGAAAAGGCCTAATAACAAATATTTAGACATAGTTACTTGATGTGGAACTTAACTCGGGGGTCTTATTTATTTAATGATATATCCATGATTTGACTTTGATTTTATGCTAAGAAAGTAAATAACTCTGGATAAACTTAACATTGTTGCAGAATTTTTTACGGCCTCTATCTAAACTTTGAAATTGTCTGATTTACTAATGAGTTTACCTGAAAAACATCACAAAAAAGTACCTGTGATGCAAGTGAGAAGTGGAAAACATTCAATATATCCCCCTTTTTATCTATACCGTGCTTCTATAGTAAGATTACATCAGTACTGTAATAAAATGTGATTTATAATTAAAAAACAAAACCTATGTATCCTATAATTCTCTAGGCAGAGTTGAGTATAGGTTTCATTGCGATCCATCCAAGATGTCAGCTGAACAACATTACACCTAGAGTAGCTGAGGATCTATTTCCTGGTGCTTTTTTATTTCTACAGGGTATCCACATTCCATGAGTAGAGTCCTCTTCTTTCATCTTCAAATTCTGGTAGCCATCTGATTTGTTCTGCTGCCTCCCAATTGTGGGCTATTTTAAGGCCCATAAAATCATTTGGTGTGGCAAAAGCAATCACAACAAATCCACAGCAACCAAAATTTTAACGAGATAATATTGCATGATCTACAAATAATGTTAAAAATCTTCAGGGCCCAGTGTGAAAGTGTAGTGGTTAAAGTCCTTGCCTTGAACGCACCCGGGATCCCATATGGACGCTGGTTCTAATCTCGGCAGCCCCACTTCCCATCCAGCTCCCTGCTTGTAGCCTGGGAAAGCAGTCGAGGACAGCCCAAAGCTTTGGGACCCTGCCTCTGCATGGGAGACCTGCAGGAAGAAGCTCCTGGCTCCTGGCTTCAGATTGGCTCAGCTCTAGCCATTGCGGCTGCTTGGGGATGAATCATCAGATAGTCCTCTCTGTCTCTTCTCCTCTTGTATATCCGCCTTTTCAATAAAAAGAAATAAATCTATTTTAAAAATCTTCAACAGTTTCCTCATACCTGGTAAAGAGCTTATGACATGGATGTCTCTGTTGGGAAGAAATGTGGGACAGAGAGGAAGAAACAAAAAATTTTATATTATTTTTCCTATATATTCTGTACACTATTGACTAAGCCATTTTTCAATATATTTACATCCCTAGAAGTTTTTAGGAAGAAGATAACATTCATTGGTTCACTAAACAAAGATCCTAAATCTCTGTATCCCATACAGCCTCTGTTGAAGAGGCAGCGGCGAAGTTTTAACCAGCTAGAATCCTGGCTAGACGTGGCTATGTGACATCATTCTTACTAACAGAATGATT
Organism: Ochotona curzoniae; assembly: GCF_017591425.1. Lineage (NCBI taxonomy): Eukaryota > Metazoa > Chordata > Mammalia > Lagomorpha > Ochotonidae > Ochotona > Ochotona curzoniae. The sequence goes on along the minus strand of NW_024464920.1, from coordinate 17,842,760 downwards.
AATAGGTTTGCTGTGGGCGTCCAAACCATATTTCCCCTTTCTTTCTTCTTTCTTGTGTATTTGTGTATTTATGTATTTATTTGAAAGCTTATGGATTTATTTGAAAGACAGAGTTATGGAGGAAAAAAGAGAAAGTATGCATAAAGGAAATTTTCTATCCACGGGTTTACTCCCCAATGGCAACAATAGCTGTGACCGGGCAAAGCCAAGGACAGAAGCCTGGAGCCAGGAACTTCATGAAGGACTCCCATGTGCCCCAGCATGTGGGCCATCTCCTGCTGCTCTCCTAGATGCCTTATCATGAAATTGAATTGGAAGTGGAATGAGGAGCCAGGAGTTGGACTAGTGCTCAAATGGAATACTACTGTCACAAGCATCAGCTTACCCTTGTACCACAATGCCAGCTTTTTCCTTTCCTTTAAAATGATCAAATATAGCTGCTTAGCAGACATTATTTTTGTATCCTGCCTTGACTTCAGATATGACTGTGGGAGATGGGCAAGCCATCTAGAGGGTGTAATGTGGCATCTATAAAGAAAAGTCCTACAGAATCACTGTATGGCTGCCCTTAAGTATATAACTCACCAAACCAATGTGAAAAATGTCTCCTCAATATTTTGTTCATGGGAAAAATGAGCATCAGTATGTTTGTGTGATTTTTAGTGTTTTAGTGTTACCAATAATCAAACTGAGCTTTCTGCAATTAGTAGTCTTTCAAATTTACCTTGACTCTGAAGCCACATAACAAGACCTTTTCTTATTTTTTTAAATTACATGTTTAGTTCTGATTGATCCTATTATTCACAAGAAAACCATATTTTTTTGAATCAAGCCTTAGTTTCTAAAATAACAATATAACAAAATAACATGAGTATGGAGCAGAATCTGAAAGGTACTTACACTAAGTAGCTGGCCCATGTAGTCAGGTCCCTGATAACCATGTAGGACACAGATTGATTTTCTGGCCCCTGTGTTTTTGGGGAGTAAATCAGTGGATGGATACCACCTCTAGCTCTAATAATATTTTTAAATTAGTACTTCTAAAAGAATGTAGTCTACTATTTCCCAAATCAGATTTTTCTCGATTTTTTTGTCAAAATTTTTGCCACACTGATGGGCTGTAGGAAAAAATATTTCCATAGTCCAACAATTTAAAGTAAAGGACAGTCCATTTCTATTAGAGATTCATAGTGCTCATGAGAATATTACATTTTTAAAGTTTTGCAATTAATATGACTTGTTTAACTTTGTTGAATCCAGTCCTTCCCAGACCTTGAAGGTTCAAAATAAAACAAAAACAAGTATTGCCAGTTGTGAACACTGTGTTGGAAAAACAATTTTGGAAAATGTCTTCTTAAAGATATTATTACTGTAGATGACTTTCAGTGACAAAGTATAGAAAACTCTTTGGAAAAGCATAGAAAATGAATTATCATGGCAATATGCTGTTTCTTAGGCTGTTATTGTACAAATGCCATAAAATTTGGCTGTAGTAAGAATTCCACACTTTCATGTAACTGCATTAGTATTCACATTAAATACAGGCAGAAATATTTTTAAATATGTCTTTAAATAATGACTGGCTAGGGAAAAATGAGAACTCAATTCATATTATCTCCTTCTATGTTTCACAATATATGACAGTTGTGACGTTGCCCTATATTTGTTAAGAGGCTTGCTCTTGAACAAGACTACATTGCTCACTGAAGTCTGGTTAGCCTCCACTTCATCCTAAGAAAATTTAAAGAGAAAAGTTGCTATCCAACACTCAGGATCTGTGCCTAGCCACTGCTGAGTGAAGAAAGATCAGCACTAACTACTCCAATAAAGGAAAGTGACAAAGTATAGTACTGATGTGATCATTCTTTGTTTAGAGTAAGTCAGAAACCGATCACAACAAAGGGAAAACAATCCAGACTCCCTTTTCTCTTTTTACATTTGCGAGGTTGAAAGATTAAAGAACCCAATTACTCATTAAAAACAGAAAAGGAATATAATAAAAACAGAAAACACGTAACTCATTAAAATGCTATAGAAATCTTTCAAGACATCACTTCTAAAAGCTTGAAGTGTTTTGACTTAAAAACTGAAATTAATTTTATTTTTATACTGTTTTGTAATAGTAATTGTATTAAGACTTCTGTTGGAATTTACTTGACATTTGGCAATGTCCTATATAATTAATGAGACCAGCTGTGTGGTTTTGGTTTCTTTTTTTTTTTTTTTGCATCTCTGTAAGTTCATAATTTGAGGTGATTCTTCAAAAATGATTTAGTCAGAAGCTATCATAACCAAAAATATTCCTAAGTTCTACAATCAAATTTTCAAAATGGTACTATAAAGCTACTTTTCATGATGGAATTTTGTATCTGAGTTATGCAACTCAAGTTATCTATGAATACTTTCTCATCTTAATGATACTGCATGTACATGACAGTTGTTGATATCTCAGTCACAGCTTGTCCTATGACCAACTTCTAACCTCTGTGAGCATTGTAGCTAACAGGCTATAACTGTGACTTTCTCAAAATAACTGCTGTAGGTTGAAAAAAAAATATCTTGCTCAGAAACACGCATGCAGTTAATAGCTTCCCTCCAATTAATGACCAATGAAAAGGTATAAACTTCTGTCCCTTAGTATCATAATCATAAAATCTGCAGCATACATTACTCTCTATGGATGTCATCAATCCTTCTGTGTATCAGACCAAAAATAGTGTTGGTAGGCTTTCTCCCCACAGAAGACCCCCTTCTGAAAACTCCCATCATTTTCTTACATGATTGTCTTGAGGACTCACCCAACAGATAACATATACCTGTATCTCAGTCTCAAGCTTTGCTTCCAAGGATCTACCTACAGAGAGAGGAAGTTGCAAGAAGCAGACTCTGAGGGTTTAGATGTGGACATCTGGTGACCAGCTGGACTGAGGGGCCCCCTTTCTGATGATGGGGAGAAATTTGATAGCCATTGATATGTTGGGAAAATTCAACTGTGAGTCTTTCATCTTAGGCTAAGATAAAGTTGTAAAGACTATATGACATTTGATATCTGTTGTGTTATCTCTAGCCTTTAAGAAATATAAATAGTATAGCAGTTATGTCACACAATTATGTAACACTGGGTCAGGAATATAATATTATGAAAATAAAAAATAACAGTAGAGGTGATAAAACACCATATCTAATATTTGAGACAGAACCATGGGAGTCATAGACTTCCATAGCAAAACTGGAAAACACCATAATTTGCTATAATGAGAGAACTGACCATGTGGGGGAATAAGTATAGAATGTTGCCTAACAAACTAGAAAATGTTAATTTCCCATCTTGGAAATTCCTTACAAGAGGATTGGGCTCTAGTTTTGAAAGCAGTATGAACCTGAGCCTTAGGATAGGGTTATCAAACAGACTGAAAAGCCTTAAAAAGCATGGACAGTATGACTTACCTCTTGTTAAAATGTTGCATGTACTCTCTTTGCCACAATCTTAGGTAGGTAGAATTTTGTTTTCCATGAGGTATGCAGGTATCTAGGACCAGTGGGATAATAAACTTCAAGATCTAGATGCTGGGTAATTAACTTTCTTAAAACATCTTACCTTTACAATCTACTTTTTTTTTTCCAAGCATAATTTGGAATATTCATGTCTCCTCTGAAAAAGTTGGAACATGGATTCATTTGGAGTGAATAAACTGTTCCAGCTTTGGCAGGAATCAGTGTGAGAGATAACAAGGATGACAGATCTGCACTTTTGCTTCTTGCTGAATTCTTATTTAAAATCTGTTTTGAGTGCTTGTGTAATATTTTATAGAGAATGACCTGATGTGTTGACTGTGATTGTTAACCCACACCAAGGAACTTACCTCACATGAGATATAGTAAAAATAAAAGCTCCCACCTTGCAGTGCATTTAAACACTGCTGGTGATTGCTAACTGCAATATGTTCCCCAGAAAATACAACACACACAACAAAAGTCAAGAAAAGAATGAAAAGAGTTGAGACAATTTTAATATTCATTGATAAAGAATAGTGGAGTAGATTAATATATCAATAATAAGAACATTACACTTTATTGTTTTAAAATTTATTTAACTTTAGTGGAAAGTCAAATATACAGAGAGAAGGAGAAACAGAGAGGAATATCTTTCATCCGCTGATTCACTCCCCAAGCTACAATGGCTGGAGCTGAGCTGATCCAAACCAAGGAGCAGGAACTTCCTCCAGGTCTCCCATGTGGGTGCAGGGTCCCAAGATTTTGGGCCATCTTCTGCTTTCCCAGACCACAATCATGGAGCAGAATGGGAAGCAGGGCTGTCAGGATTAGAACCAGTGCCCACATGGGAGGTCAGTATATGCAAGACGAGGACTTTAGCTACTAGGCTACCGTGACTGGTCCAGAAATTAAACTAAAAACTAGAGCTATACAAGTTGAGTTACATGATATAAATAATATTAGTTTATATGAAACACAAAAACCCCAAGTCCCAAACATAAGTTATGGTTTTAAGCAAATTGTATATGTATTCATAATCACAGAAATCGCGTTCAATTTCCACCCCAGTGACTCGCCAGACCCAGGGATCCAGTGGGAAGTCCATGGGAGCTGGTGGATATGGGCTTGGATTGTGGGGAGGAACGAAGGTATAGCACTGGTGGGCATGTGGGGACCTGGGAGCTCACCTCTAGACAGGTGGGGGTGAACCTGGGGATTTCCCCATTTGCTTCATCTTAGGCAGGAAAAGGAGAGGAGAAAGGAAAGGAGAGCCCCAGGTCAGCATGCTACCCTTGTGTGCTGGTTGATCAGGCCTGGAGAATCTCAGTGAATCTGCATCTTGGGTGTGTAAGGGGATAAAGCACCAGGCCAGCTCATGTGCCAGGAGCTTGGGACTCTGGTGGGTGGGGAAAGCTTTGGATTAGCACACCACCCACTGGGCTTCTGAAAGGTTGGGCTGAAGAATCCATGCACTCCTGGGTACAAGTATTGTGGATTCAGTAGGGAAAAGGCCAAGGGAATATGGGGGTAGGGAGGACCATCATGGGAGAATCTTGCAGGTAAGGAAGGAATCCTGCAGGACTCATAATTACAGGGCCACAGTATTTGCAGATAAGCAAGGGGACTGAAGCCTGGTGTTTTGGAGTGGAGAAAGCAGAAAGCCTTTATTGGTCCATCCCACATGGGAGTTCTGAGCTGGGTTTGTTAGCATGGATCATAGGCCAGATCCTAGCACCTGACAGTGAGTGTTGGAACAGGGGACAGGTCACAATAGGCTGGGCCATAACACCAACCAGAATGTGAGACAACCATGTCCGGGGATAGATTCTGTGGGGGATATGTGGGTCTAACCCTGTGGAAGTATAAGGTCACTTGTTGGCTTGGGAGTTGAAGTGGTGATGGGTTGAGCTATGCAAGACTATTGAACCTGCTGACACTCACAGGTGCTGGGGCTGGGAGCAGGCTGAGCAGATCCCTGCTACAGCACTTGCAAGGACACCTTGAAACAGAGTATGAGTCTGGCCAGGCTGCAATATCCACTGTCCCATACAAAGGCTATGACAGAAGGAGCAATCTATGCCAGGTAAGGGCCTAGCACCCAATGACATGCATGAGATCTGGGTCTGGGAGTATGCGTAATGGAAGAACTTGTGAAACTCCCCTGTTGGGTCACAGCTCCTGGGAGCTGTGAGTGGGAGTGGGCCCATTAGGGAAATAGCCTGGGCTCCTCCCTCTTGGGTTGCCAATCCATTGGTGAGCATGAGAACCAGGGACTGGGGGAAGGCATGGCTAGACAGATGGTGACACCCACCAACACTAGTGAGAACTAGATAGTGAGGTTGATTGGGCTGAACCAGGCTTCAATGTGCATGGACGTGTATGGAAGCTGATTGGGATGTGGTACAGACTGGACCATACCAGTTTGCTGTAACTACTGGCAAGCACGGGAACCAAGACAGGCTGGTAAGGGTTATTGCAGCTCAGTCCAACTAGGCTGCAGCTTACATTGGTTTATGGAAGGTAAAATTATGTGGTGAGCAGAATTGGGCTGTAATCCAATACCCATTGGTTTGTGTAGAAGACACGACTGGAGACAGGACTGACCCAATAATTGCAACTATGAGTGTGTGCATAGGCTGATTTGGTTGACAGACTATGCTGGGCCTTAGATTGGCAAACACACATAAGAAACATTGCCCTTTAACAAAATAAAAGCAATTGAATCAACACTAGGTGAAGGTGACAATAATTAATGCATGAATTAATTATAAGATTTAGCAAAGAATCTATGTTATACGCTTTTATAAAATCCTTTATCAAGTTTTATTTTTACAAAATTTTATTTTACATTTTAAAACTTCATAAATTATTTTATAATCAACTGTTTTAAGAAGTCAGACTTCAGTGCTTCAAGAATTTAAGTGAAACCTTGAAACACTTAAGTCTTTCTTTAGCTACTTAATTCTTTGACAGATTATGATGGAAGAATACCATTATTAATTGAATCTTCTTCCATTTCTTACAAAGCCTTTGCACTGTTGGTTCTCAAATTAATAAACTGAAGACTGAGCAATACCTTATCTCACTCAAAGTCCAGGAGGTTACACTGTGTTATCATTGATGCTACTTCAGAAAAGCAATATCCTGATCAAGCAATTATCTGACTGTGTCAGTTTCAAGATCTATGTGAAGCCACTGGCAGCCAGAGTAATACATCTTATATGAATGTGTGCATCTCCTTTTGTATCCATAGGGCAAGTAAAGGAAATAAATCTAGTAAATGACCAGCAAGGAAAAAGAACAAATGATACACCAGACGGATGATTGAGAGTAAGGATCTGAAGCCCAGCTTCTGAGTTCCCAAGCATAACTGTTACTCTGAAAACTTGGGCCTTTTTTTCAAATAAAATGCTAATTGTACCTGTTTTTTAATATGGTAATGAGGATTAAATCTGTTAATACCTTTAATGTTCTTATAAATGAGCTTGGCATACTGGAAGAACTCATTGGATACCCTCTGATTTTACAATCATCATCTTTACCAACTAAGCAATCCAGTTGCAAAAGCAGTAAATAAATAGATTATTATTTATAGGTTATATGTTATATATATCTAGCACAAAATACAATATTAACTTTTCCACATGACCAAGTTACTTTATTCTACATATAGTAGCTTTGTAGCATTTATTTCCTCTGGGCTTAATCATGTCCCAGTACCTCCTCCATCAACTTTCTAATCAGTTTTACCAAAGTAGACACAACAAACCGGGGAATTAACTCTGGAAGAAATCTCAACCAATGACTGAACAAAGCGGGAGTGCTTTGAAATCTTTGTCTCAGGGATGGCTTTGAGAAGGTGCCAAAATTAGAACATACGTTCAGAAAGATATTATTAATAGACTGAACATTTTATACTTTCAGAAACCCCTCAACTAATTAAAAAAAAACCTATAAAGTGATGCAAAAGAAAGCAGAATAAATAACTAAGTGAATAGTAGTTAAGTACTCATAGTCAAAGCCTTCCTCCTACTCCATTTTGGCAAGTTCATTTAAACTATGCACCTATTGAGTATTCAGATTATGCCAACTACAAAGATATGCAATGAAAAGAAGTGTACATAATAAAAAAGAAGAGAAAGAATTATAGACAACATGTGTTATGGAAGTAATTCATGTGAATTTCCACTGTGACAATATTAACAGGGTGTTTTCGAGGTATTTATTGGTTATAGAAACACCACCCTCATGAGTGGATCAAGATCTTCACTGTGGAGATGGGCTAGTTGTTACAGAAATGAGCTTATTATAAAAGGAGGAGTTTTATCCTCTTTCCTCTCAGATGAACATACCTCTATTTTACGTGTTGCCCTATTCCAAAATGACATGGCTACAAGACACCTACCAGATGTACCCTTTCAATTGCAGACTTCCCAGACTGAGAGCTGTAAGATATATGGTTCTTTCATTTATAAATTTTTCAGCCTGTGGTGTTTTATCATAGAAGCAGAAAATGGGATTAGTACACTTAAAACACACTCACTAATATTGTTAATATAATTGCATTGATATATGATGCAACACTGATATATAGGAAAATCCTGACTATCATGCTTTTTCTTGCTTACTTTCTCTCTACCTTCATTTCTTAATCTAATATCTACTAAGTCATCCTGCTTCCTAGGCTATTGCTAACTCCACTATTTTCTGCTCCCCAACCGACTTCTATGACCTCAGGTAGCCTCAGGTACTGTCAAAAGCTACATCTCTAAACTCAGAATCTCCCATCACATTTACTCCTCTAGCCTATAAACTCAGTATTAAAAAGTTGATTTAAAAATTGCCTTTGGCCAAATTCCAAATCTCTACTCACCATGATCATATGCACTAAATCATGAGCAGTTAACAGTTCAAATGCATAAGATTAATTGTTCATTTCCATGATTATTAAGTGAGTTTCTGGCCCTGATACCTACCTCTCGTCTTATGTTTTAGATACAAAAAACAAAACTAAGTAGTATATGTTAGTTCTTAATTGAAAAGTTATAGTGCACAAGTTACTCAGGGATTGTGTACAACACAATCATCACTCGCTGATCTCTCCGGACAATGACCGGGAACTGATTTCAAGTTCAGAAACCATAACTTCTTCATCTTTGTACACCGAGTCCCTGCCATTTGGCTTGGTATACAAGAGCAGCTCAGTGTATGCTGTCTCTGTCAGTTGCCAGACGTTTTTATTGAAATGTGAAATAGAAACACAGGGAGAGGTGAGGCTAAGTGAATGGCATTTTAAATTTGATCGCAGAACGAGGATGCCCCACAAAACCTTAGGCTCAGAGAAAATTTTGTTTGAAGTGGCACCACTGACAAAACATTGTACTATGAGACGGTAGTGAACTACAACTATTTTATCTGAAATGGAAAGAAAATGATCCTTTCTATTCTGGTACACGCATATAGAAAAAGAAAATTTCAGTGAGAACATTTTGAGTTAAGGGGGGATAAAAATAAGACATCAGTTGAAATAAATTACAATAAAATAGATTGTTAAAGGGCTTAATTACTCACCCCGCCACTCCTGTGAAGATATGATGTGGAAAAAATAATCATAAAATGGCAGCAGGGATTTTTTTTTCTGCTCATATATTCAACAGGCAATTAATCTTAACTGCAAGAGGTGAGTTTGACTTGCTAAAATTTAAAGCCAAAGAAGAGCAAAATGATCCCAAATGAGCATATTTTATCTGAAAAGTACACTAATCCGTAGTGTTTGGCAGTTATCTTGTTTGTGGAGAACAGTTATTTGGTGTAGCAGTTACTCAGCTGTTTAGATCGCCTATGTACCATATCATAGAGCCAGGGTTTGAGTCTATTAACAAGTAATGGTGTCAGTCATTTAACTGCTGCTACCCATATAGACCTGAATTCAGCTCCCAAGTCTGTGCATTGTGGACCTTTGGGGAACAAACAGAATGGGAATAAGATAAGCGGATGGAGGGCAGAGGAAAATGTTATTGTATTCTTAGAATTTTGTCCACAAATGACAAAGAATCTGACAAATACTAATTAAAAATAAGAAATAGTGTAAGAGACATGTAGAATTATACGTAGTTTGTGCTATAAGATGTTAACTGAATATACACATTGCATAATTTCCAATCAGGGTAAATATATTTATCCCTTCAAGCACTTATAGTGATAACACAAAAATTCCATCTTCTAGGTCACATTAATAGATAAATATACAGTGCGTTAGCATCATCTAGAATCACCCTAATGTATAATAAACCCCAGAACTTCCAAATCCAATCTCATTGTTGCCTACCATCTGACAATAATCCTTACCCCAACCTGCCCTGCCTCCCCAGAGTCTAGTTAACTACCATAATATTTTTTTTAATTCTGTGATGCCCCAGACCCTTAGACTGTACATCCGAGTGGAACCATATGATATTTATAATTCTGTGCTTCACATATTCTTTTTAACATAGTGCTCTCTAGTTCTATCGGTGTTGTTGTAAATGATGTCATCTTTTACAACTCAGTAATATGCTGTGATGTTTCTGTACCACATGTTCTTTACCCATCCTTTAGTGATTGAGCCTTTATGTTTCCATTTCTAGTGTGTACTCCTATACTAAACCTGCAGAACAAAATTCACAAAAATAGGGGCAATTTAGAGCACTTTACAAAGAAATTCTATTTCAGGCACAACCTAGATTTTGTGGTTTTTTTTGTTTTTGTTTTTGCTAAGGATATTTTTAGTTTTGGGGAAAACAGTGTGAAAATTCCTTGAAAAACTGAAGATATATTATTACAATGTATGATTATGTGTGTATGTATCACATATATAGACACAAAACCAGTTATATCACAGTGCATGTATCAGCAATTGGTGTACATCAGGGTGCACTGAGGAGCCATTACTGGGACAGGAATTTGGTACAATAATTAAGCTGCCACTTGCAACATCTGCATCACATTTTGGAGTGTCTTATTCAAGTCCAGATAGTCTTAATTCCAATCCAGCTCCCCATCAGTGTGCGCTCTGAGAGGCAAAGGAAAATAGCCCAATTACTTGCATCTCTTCCTCCCACTCAGAATATGTGGAATGGTGTTCTGAGATCCTGGCTTTGACCGAGCCCAGCCCTGATTGTTATGCCCATATCTATTTCTATCTTGCTCTAAATTTCAAATTGAAAAGGTGTCATTGCCCTTATTCAACTATTTTAGCAACTGCCTATTCGAACTTTCTTGTGATCCATGATTTCTTACGACTCTAATTCCAATGACCCTTATTTGTAGCCGCTTTACTTTTCTTGTAAGACAGCCACAAAAGTAGAATTTCAACTTCTTCTGCAATAACAGAAGTACTTGGTGCCTGACTACTGGGATAGAAGAACTGTTCGCGGCAGTTACTGTCGTGGGCAAATAGGCATTCTTCCAGCACTCAAGAAACCTATAGTTATGGAAAAGGGGACGATGGATATAGACAAGTAATAAACATGAAAACTATTGAAAAAAAACTAAATCCAAGCATATTTTCATAGGAAAGAGAATAAATTGAGGACAATTTGAGAAATGTTGTTTAAGGGCAATTTGTCATGGGAAGTAAAACAGCTAAGTGAGGAAAAGAAATAAAATGAGCACTGTAGGCAAAGGGAACAACAAGATTGTGAGTTTTACAATAGGACTGAATTTAGTGACAGAATCACAAGAAATCAAAAGGTTAGAAACACCGACATCTTCAAGGCCCCAGCCTGTGTTAAGGAGCTTACCTTTTGGTGTAACTACAGTAAGAAGACCTTAAAAGAATTTAAGCAGTGAGTCCAGCGCAGTAGCCTAGTGGCTTAAGTCCTCACCTTGCACATTCCTGGATCCTATATGTGTGCCATTTCTAATCCAGGCAGCCCTGCTTCCCATCCAGCTCCCTGCCTGTGGCCTGGGAAAGCAGTGGAGGATGGTCCAAAAATTTGGGACCCTGCACCCACCTGGGAAAACCCGAGGAAACCTCTGGCTCCTGGCTTCAGATCAGCTCAGCTCTGACCATTGTGGCCACTTGGGGCATGAAGATCTTCCTCTCTGTCCTTCCTCCTCTCTGTTTATCTGACTTTCCAATAGTAATAATAATTTTTAAAAATTAAGTGGTGTAAACCATAGCTGAATTACATGTCCATAAGATACCCAAGTAACTGAGAAGTGACTGAAAGGATATTCTCAGGGAGAGGACAGGGGATAATAACCATAGTCTGGATGAGGAGTGATGGTTACCTTGATAATAGTATGGACAGATTTATTTAGCATGTAAGGAAAATTTGGCTTCCTCATACATTTCATTGAAGTTTTTAGCTTTGAATAACAAGGGAGATGATGCAAAAGAGTGGTTCCTTTGGATCCTCCCATGCGAAAGAAAGACCAAGAAGTGTCTAGATAATTTTATATCTTAGTCTACTTTCACATAATTCTTTAGGTTTCTAATCATTTTTAAATTTTTGGGAAGATTTATTTGTAAGGCAGGTATACACAGAAAAGATGGAGAGATCTTCCATCTGCTAGTTCCCTCCTCAAATGGGTACACTGACCATAAATGAACCAATCTAAAGCCAGGAACCTCAAGTCCCCTTTCTCCCAGCACCATCTTGAGCCTAGAAACACACTCCTGGATGCAGGGGCCCAAAGACTTGGTTCATCATCTGCATTAGCAGGGAGCTGATTTGGAAATGCAGTATCCAGGACATGAACCCAGAGCCTATATGGTTGATAAGTCTACTGCACCAAAATCTCAATTGACATACAGAATCTATACTTACAGCACAAAGCATTAAAATTTGACAGACTATGTGTTGTGTACTTTTCTAGTTTTTATGTTTGCTTAGTTGACTACAGTGCTTATTTCTAGTAAGGATATAGTCTTGATTGGCAGTGATCTCTATGCTCCACTCTTGTTGCAGCACAGAAAATTAAGCTACTGCTTCTGATACCTGTACCCCATTTAATAGTGACATTCAAATCCCAATCGTTGACTCTTATCCATCTTCCTGCTAAGGTACCTGAGAAGTCAGTAGGTGATTGCCCAAGTCCTTCGGCTCTTACCATGTATGTGGGAGAAATTGTGCTATTTTTGTTCTTATGTTTCCAGGCATTAATATATGAGTGGTCTTCAGAATATTCAAAGAAAATGTATATTCTTAAAAATATATGCATGAACTTATTTTTGGATTAAAATGAATTTATCCTTTTTCAAAGAAAATTATTTATTTGAAAGCTTGGGAGACAGTGAGGGGGGAATAGAGAGAGGAGATAAAGAAGGATAGAGCTAGAGAGAGTGGTAGAGAGAATTATAACAAAACATGTATTCCTATAGGCCTTAAAGTCTTAGCCATCCTTTTTTTATGAACAAGTGTCTTTTAAAGGAAATCTTTAATAAATAAGAGATAAATAGAAAAGAAATACACTCACACAAAATTTCACTTTTCAGGATCTTCTATCATAATGTTTAACTGAAATAAATAAAGAAACTTATTCTCTCTGCATTTCATACTTGAGCCCTACTCACATGATCGCTGGTTTGAATCCTGGTTGAATCCTGCTCCACTTCCAATTCAGCTGCCTGATCATTGGCCTGGGAAAGCAACTGAAGATGGTTCATGTCTGTGCGCCACTTTCACACATTAGGAAGACTTGGATGGAGTTGCAGTGACTTCAGTCTGGCCCAGTCTTGGCTGTTACAGCCAATTGTGAAGTGAACTAGCATATGGTAGAACTTTCTCTTTCTTGTTCTCTTTCTCTCTAACCGTCCCTCATTTTTAAACAAATCTTAATAGAATGTCAATATAAAAATTCTCATGTTTTTTTATAATGACTACTCTTTACATTTAGAGAAATATAATCAATCTTTTTGTAGTAGTATTTCTGGTAATCAATTAATAGAGATGGAAGTTGATATATTAAGACCAAAAAATTCATTAAAAGTCAATTAAAAAATTAATGTAGGGGAACGGGTGTTTGGACATCAATAAACGTATCCCTCAGGATGCCCACATCCCATTTTGGAGTTTTGAGTCCCAAATCTGTTACTCATCTCTCTTTCTGCTGATGTGTACCTCCAAGATAGCAGGAGAAGGGTGATTATGGAAGATGAGTCTCTCCCTCTCCCTTTCCATTTATTGCTATTTCTATCTTCATCTTTATCTCCCCATCTCTCTCATCTCTCTATCCTCCTCCCTCAGTCTCTCGGATTTTCAATTTTTTTTCTTTTAAAACTGTAATTTTATTTTGATCCAAAAATAAGTCTATGCATAGATTTTTCATATGTTCCTTAAACTTCCTGAAGACCACTCATATGTTAATGCCTGAAAACATAAGCAAAGATAATAATAGAATTTCTGTATCGTGGTGCAAGAATATATCACAAACTGTTCTTGGCAAAATTATCAAAGCTACAGCATTTAAAACTTTCATCTTTTACAATAGTTTATACAAAATAGAAACATGTGTTAGACAACATTACAGTTATGCAATCTGCAAAAAGTGGGATATAGTGAGTTTTAGTTTAAAAAAAAATGATCCCCAGTGTCAACGAATACTAAAAAAAAAAAAAAAAAAAGGGAAAGAGAATTAGGAAAACACTTAAATAAACTTGTGCAATTTTGAACTCTTAAAATGAAAGTATGAGATGATTGAAGAATTTGATCATCAGTTATGTAATGATTTTGAGGATTTACCGTTCATACATGAAGCATAATAATGTCATTAAGGGGATTTTTAATAGCTGCTATATTTTAGAACTAGAATATGTATGAGGCAAATTATATCATGACTGGATTTTCATTCAGAATGATCCAGGAAAAGTTTGTAAAGGAAAAGTTTGAGCAAGGGTATGAACAAACAAGTTCAGAGATGGGAACAAAGGGTTAGTTATTCAACAGTCCCCTGTTTTGTATGTTTGACATTTCACATAGCAAAATTACGTTGTTTTAAACTCTTGGAATTAAGATGTCAAAGTTCTTTCCAGTAGAGATTTCTTCTCAGCTTGCTTTGTGCAAGGGCTCCAGTTACCTGTCGCTCAGCACTCTGCATTGCTGGGGCGCCATCTTACTGGCTGAGTCTCACACTTGTTTAATGGACAACTTTAGCTCTCATTCTACTACAACTGAATAATGTCCTGCAATTTTCTTTGCAGATCCAGACTCACTGATGTGTTTTCTAAACAATCAACTGCCCACATCATTGTCAATCCTAAGCATCCCACATTAGCAGAGACTTAAATTGTCAGATCCTGAACTATCCTCTTACATCCGGGTACTGTGAGATAAAGAGAGTGTTTAAACTGTTGTTCTTTCTACTGCTGACTGAATAAGGCAACCACTGCCTCTTTCATCTCTTTAAAAGGTAGAAATGATTAAGATCAGGTTCAATTTTATAAGACATAATTTTTTGGTACTTCTGTGACATTGCCTTTGATATGAGATAATTATATTGCTTGAAGGACATAACATTCTAATCCTAGAATGTGAAGCAAGAGAATTCTCTCTTAAATTTAAATTCAGACAAGTACCATGTAAAGTGAATGCTTTGAATATTTCAGTGACTTTTCTAGGGAGACAATTTTCTATTTTAATCATGTATTTTATATCTTAATTTAGAAGGTGAGATAGGTGTATCATTCTTTAAAAAGTGTCCCTTTAACACATTAATGGAAATTTCTCTAAATTATATTTGCATATTCTAATCTTATTCCTGACTAAAGCTCATCTATCATCCACTTAGCTAGCCCTGACACAAAATCAGTCTCTGCTTTACTCAAGGCAGACCATTCAAATTTCCTTGTTTAAGGGTAGGATCCAAAACAAAATTAAGGGCCAAAAAGAAAAGGATTAGTTTATAGAAAACTAGTTTATAGAAAACAGCACAATTTTGTCATAACCTAATTCCCACAGTTGAAATAAAATATGTGGTGTATTCTTTTCTTTTTTCCTAATTACCCTAAGTTGTCCGTATGAAACCCCATGCCACCAGTTTCAGCATCTCTTTCACCTTTAATTATGATAGAGCCTGCAAACACTATACATTGCAAAGGTAACTGCAAGTGTTAGACATAGATGATAAATTTCTATGTGTAGTAAGAAGCTTAACCTTATGTCCTAGAAATAAAAATCATGTATGATGACCCAACAGTTGCTATATTTATGATATGCGTGGGTTTTAGGATGAAACAGGATGGTATATTTTGTGCTATACATTTGTTTACAAGAAGTATACTGCTGTATTTCAGTTTTTAGAGGGATACCCGCCAATATTAATAATATTTTTTAAATACTGAATAAATGTAAGCAAGGATACAAAAGATTTCTATGATGAAAATTGCAAAACACTAGTGAAAGCAATTGAGGAAGACTCAAAAACCTAGAAGCATTTCCAATATTCATGTATTGTACTAATTAATTTTTAAAATTTTCATAAGTTATAAATCAATTCACAGAGTCAGGAAGATTTCACAAAAACACACTGACACTTTTTTTTTTTCAGAAACAGAAAAAAATCAGTCCTAAAAGCCACATGGAGTCCAAAAAGCTCCTAAATAACTAAATTAGTCTTGATCAGTGAAATTAAAGCTACAGGTTTCATCATACCTAATTTCAAGTTGTACTCTTAAACACAAATGTCATTGCGTTTCTTGGTCTTTTGGCTAAGATCAAGTGCAGAAATGGATCCATACATCTGCAATCAACTGGTTCTTGGCGAAGACAACAGAAACATACAATAGAGAAAGGACAGTCTCTTCAATAAATGATAAATTAGAGCAATCTATATATAGATTTCCCCTACAGCCTCTACCCCATACAAAAATCAACTAAAAATTGATCAAAGACCAAATATAAAATGTAAAACTAAAGTCTATCAAGTAACATAAAGTTATTTATACTATATTAGGCAAAAATATCTACCTTGTTACTGTCTGAGAGTGATCTACAGAAAGAAATGAAAGCCTGGAGACAGACAAAGGTTGTTGAAGTTTACATCAAGACCAGTTATCACACAGATTGTCTCCTTCCTACTCCTCTGCACCCTCAGGTGGTATTGACATAAATAGTGCCCTTTTATAAACATGCTAAGCATATTGCATTAGCTATGGAACAACTGAAGAAATTCTCATGTTACAATTCTTCAGTGGACTATGATTGATCTACTGAGATCGACTATTGTAAATGAAGTTGGGACTGCTGTTGCTGTACAGCAGATTAAAAACAGGTTAAACTATTACATGTGATGCCAACCTCCCATAGTGGAGTCCTAGTTTTCAGTCCTAATCACTTCACTTACAATCCAGCTGCCTGCTACTGTGCCTGGGAAATCACACGTGATAGCCCAAGTATTTGGATGCCTGCTGCCTATATGGGAAGCCAGGATGGAGCTCTCAGTTTCTGGTTTCAGCCAGTCTCCTCCCTAGTCATTTACCATTTAGGAAATGAACAAATGGATTCATTTCTTTCTTTCTCTCTCTCTCCCTCTCTCTCTCTCTCTCTCTCTCTCTCTCTTTCTCAATTTGTCTTTCAAACTAATTTTTAAAACAAAATACCCTGAAATTTATCAATTGAGATTCACTAGACTAGAAATTAGAAAATAACATACATTCTCCCCATTCATGCAAGACATCAATGTTTGTCATTAGAAGATCCAAAGTTGCACATCTGTACCACAGGCACTGTTGACATTCATCTATTAATCCTGAATTTTATTTATTTGGTTCTGAGGAGGAAGTGCTTGGATGCTTTTTAAAAAAATATTTTTATTTAAAAAATAAGAATTCAGGGGAATGTAAGTTATTGTTAATGTGTACACTGTGAGACAAATTCTATAAAAGTAAGCAAAGTCAATGAAAACTTAGTCAAGTAAAATATTAAGGAGTTGATGGATCATATCAAGAAATGAATTTGTTAAAAGAATTTATTGCACCTAAATTGTGAGACTGATTTTCTTTACAAGTTTTTAATAATGATCCATTAAATATAACAAAATCACACAATAAAAAGTTTTGAGGGATTGCTTCTTCATAGCATCTTAGTAGTAAAAGCAACATTATTGCATTGCACTTGTCATATTACCCTTGTGAAAATAGACATGAGCTCAACTGAATCTGAACTGTAGTAATGCAACAAGAATCCACCATGGGGGGGGGAGGGTTTTGGGAGAGGAGGGGGGAATTCCAGGGCCTGTGAAACTGTGTTGCATGATGCAATGTATTCCAAAAAAAAAAAAAAGAAGAAAATAGACATGAAATATTCCACACTCCTTATTTACTAAGTGCCTGACAGATGACTTACTTTGTTCAAAATAGATGCCACTACTTACAGTAAATATAAGGAATGTTGAACTGATGTATTTTGATAAGAAAATCACTCTTAATATACTTTTTGTTTGATTTTTTTGCACTACAAAGGCTAAACAGTAAATAAGTGCTTACCATTCTGAAGCACAAAATAAAAAGAAGGCATTACAATATAAATGTAAATTATTAACTACTTATATTTAGTATCCATATAAATTGCTTATGTGTGCCTTCTGCAAGACTTTGTTTACATGTGTTGCTAATCATAATGATGAGGCCCCTTTATAATTAAAAAGAAATTATATCTAGTGGTCATTCAGCAAATACAGCTTTTAGAAATAAATGAAATATGAAAAGTAACATCATAATTCTATCATTTTATAATCAAGAGTAAGATCCTTTCAAGTTGCTCAATCTTTAAGTCATGGGAAGTGTAATTTACCAGTTCTGTTCAAAGACAAAATTTGTCAGTGCTTATTTTTATTCCTTTTGAAATAATAACATTTAATCAAAAAATTTTTTTCTGAATAATTCTTGAAAATTAACTAGCTTCTTTCTTAAGAACTGCCTGGATACTTCGGTGTATCAAACTTTTTAAAAAGAGTTAGCTAAGCAATAGTTTGACAAAGGCAAGAAACACAATTCTACAATCACATTTTGGATAAGTAATTTATCATAACTGCTTTTTCCAAAAGATGACAATACAATTTTTACTGATTGTAATATGTTAATATAATGAATAAGTCACATTGTTAAAACAAGAATAAAAGTTGCTTTGTCCTTTTGGTACTAGACAAGGTAGTCACACTGTAATATGGTCCCAATGAAAATCAGTTTGACATGAGATGAAGAAAAAAACACATATATAAATATGTAACACTGAGAATTGAGGCTTAATTATGGTTTCATAATTAATACTTCATGATTCCATGATCTATGCTCTCCCAACTGCTATAGTTATTATCCATCTTGCAACTTATTTCCATTTTATTTGAGAGAAAGGCAGACAGAAATACAGACAGAAACAGGTCTATCATTACTGGTTTACTCCCAAACACAGCTGATCTAGGTCAAAGCCAGGAACCCAGAACTCCATCTGAGTCTCACGTTGCTCAAGCACTTATTCCATCACCTATGACTTCCCAAGATGAGCATTAGCCAGAAGCTGGATTGAGGAAGTGGAGTAGCTGAGGATAGAGCCAGGCACTCCAATATTGGTATCTTATTGCCAAATACCTCCTCCACAACTTTTTTATTTCATCATTTCTAATTGTTAAAAGTTTTAAAAAGCATTGACTTCTATTGGCAAAGGTTTGCTCACCACCCAGCAGTTAATTTCCTGATGAACAAACCAAAGTCAAAATTGTTTGGCTTGAGTGGACATCCAACTCAAATAACAATTTCTGAGAGTACTCGGTTGACAAGTTTGGGAGCTGGCTCAGCTTACCTGCTAAATATGCCTAGCATGAAGCTGGATTAAGCAAACTGTTCCTGGAGCCAGCTTTGGCAGTGTTTCAGTAAATACTCCTGGCAAATGTTTCCAAAAATTTAAAAGCTAAATTTTAAGAGAGTCTTGCAAGATATAAGTCCATCAAATTCATTAATGTAGATATTTCCTGCAGGTTTTTGTTGTTTCATGCAAGAGTTGCAAAGCAAATTTTAGTATAAATGTCTCTATTCATGTGGGGATAAATATACAGGCCTTACTTTATTTTTCCTGTAAAATTTGCCTCCATAATGGTTGAAAAGTTGGCATCCAGTTTGTTGGAAAATTACAGCACTGCCAGAAGAACCTCCACAAGAGAGATCTCGTTTTAGTTTTGCAAGAAAGTATACATTGCTTTATTTCGAGTTTGGGAGCTTTCCTAATCATCTTTTGAAAAGCAGCTGATACTTTAGTTGTGATCTAATGCCAGTCTGATTGGTTATCTCATTCTAGAAGTATTTATTGAGTATGTATATTGGACTCAAATATACTTTTTATGATGTGTGGATATACTTCATGCCCCAGGTTCCAAAATTTCTGATCTTTAACAATAGTTGAGATATTCTTCACAGTGTTTACTAACTAAATCCTTTGGGGGAGTACAAATGAGAATTTCTGACCACATGGCTGTTTTCATATAGTAGAAAAATTTTAGCAGATAATATATGGGTTTACTTCAGTTAAATGAATGGTGTAATGAGAAAATGAAAACAAATGCATTCCCAGTAAGAATAGCTATAATAGAAATGATAAAAAGGGGGAAAATGGGTAGAAGTAGGATTTTGAGATTTAAACTAATTAATTTTCATGAAATACAAACCAAAATTTATAGTCAAGTGCAAAATCAATTTAAAAACAAATGTGGTACAGGCCCTGTGTCATTGCAGGTAAAGCCACTGCCTACAAGGGCTGCATCAAATATGGACATTAGTTCTGGACCTGGTTTCCCTACTTTCATGCCAGCTCCCTGTTATTGCACCTGAGAAAATGATGGAAGATAGGTCGGAATGCTTAGGTCCTTGTCACTTCTGCCTCCTGGCTAATCGTGGCACAGCCTTCTAGGGAATAATCCAGCAGATGGAAGTTCTGTTTCTCTTTGTCTCTCCATCTACCTATACAACTCTCAATTTCAAGTAAGTAAGTAACTCTAAAAAAAAAATTAAACGAAAGAAATTGCTTTTAATATAAATACCTTCAATACTATGTCAAGAGATTTAAATTTGATCTGTGAATGTTAGAATTTCTTTGAAGAATATTTAAAAAGGTGACTATGGGTTAAAAATACCAGTCATTGGATAACACAAGATAAAGGTGAACAAGATACAATAAGGCAGCTAAGGAGGGAAAGCTTTTTTTAAACGTACGATATTTACTGAAGTGTGTGAAACAGATTAGATGGAAGGAAGGAAGAGTTGAAGTGATTTTTTTCAACTTCCAGCTGTGCTTCAAGGTGAATCATGTGCTGTTTTTTAATATATAAAAGAAAAAAATTGGTAATAAGTATGTTATATATGAGGTAAAATGACTCTTATGACAATCCTGAAAGATACCAAGCCAGTCGATGCAATCTCTCTCTGTCTTCCTACTCTCTCTCTGTAACTCTACCTTAGAAAAAATAACAAAGTTAGGAGAGAGAAAAGAAATATTAATTAGTTGTTAAGAAATTGTTCTGCATATATATTAATAGATGCAGGCTTAAATTCACTAAGTTAAGTTGTATCAATAAGTTTCTAATATAGAACAAAATTATGAACTTCATATACTAGAAAATATATTAAAATGATCAAATAAAGCATGAAGAGACACCATAGTTGTTATACAATACAAACTCAATTATTTAAATCGGGCATCTAACCCATATTGCATACAATAAAATAACAGAGGAAGGGAAATAACTTTTTAAACATGCGATTATTTACCGCATGTTTACCCTTTCTCAATATGTGCTTAATAATTTCATAACATGTAAAAATAGAAATTTGACAATTGCAAAAAAAAAAAAACGCCTATCTGTTGCCTACGGCAGACACATCTCACAAAAATATGTGGAAACTGAAAAAGAAAGAATGGAAAAAGATATTCAGGTTAATGGTAGAGAAAAGTGAGTTGGTGTAGCCATTCTAATGTCAGATTATATAGGCACTAATGTAAAATATATGAAAAGTGATGAAGAAGGACGCCACAGGCTGATCAAAGAAGGAAGAGAACACCTCACTAGTTCCTTCGGATGCTTCCTTTTCCTTCTCTAATTTTATTTGGTTTTTCTTCCTTGTTTATCTCTGCTAGTTTGTCTCAGGTTTGTTCTGCTCATCTTCATAAAAAATGAGCTCTCTCTTGTTGCAATTTGTAGTTTTGTTCATTTCGATTCCATGTATTTTTTCTGACTTTTATCATCTCTTCCTTCCTGTTCATTTTTTGTAATGAGGCCTTGAGATGCTTTATTAAATCACATATTTGAGATATTTCAATTTTTTGTAAGCACCTGATGTTATAAATGTCTCTTTCAATACTGTTTTTGCTGCATATCATGGTTTTGGATTTTTTAATTTTAATTTTTGCCAAGAAAGTTTTTTTTATTAGTCTCTCTTCAGTAACACAAAGGGTTAGCATCATTTTCTTCAAGAATGTTTTTTATTTTCTTTTTTATTTTGTCTGCAAAACATTGGTCATCAGTAGTGTGTTATTTAACTTCATACTGTTGTAAATTTTCTATTTTTCATCCTTTTGTTGAATTTGTTTTATGGATTTTCATTTAAGCGGATGTATAGTAACTGTGTAATAGTGATTATCATATCAAGATGTGAAGTTACAATGCACCTCTAATTCCAAATAAAAGTGGACTCTCTGTGTAACTGTTACATAGATCTTGACAGTAGGATGCTGGTCCCTCTGCCATTGCTCATGTCTAAAATGCCATGATAAACTTAAATAGCATACTGATGGACTTATGAGTGTTTATATTATTGTAATAAAAAAGGATAAATCAGCGGATGGGAGGCGACTTGGTGGGGAGGGGAGATCACATATCTATGGGACTCTATTATAAAATAATATAAATAATAATAATATAATAATATGAATAAATAATATAATTAATTAATTTTTTAAAGTTACATCAAATGATAACCCATATTGAAGAGTAAATGCATGCTGAAAAGAGAGCTCCTGGCTTGGGATCGGCATAGTATCGGCCCGTTGCGCTCACTTGGGGAGTGAATCATCGGACGGAAGATCTTCCTCTCTGTCTCTCCTCTCTGTATATCTGCCTTTCCAATAAAAAAAAATAACAAAAATAAATCTTTAAAAACAAAAAAGAGAGCTCAAAGTGTAATACCTCATAATCACCACAATAAGCAAATCATGCGTAACATTTTTAAAAATCACAGTAGAGTCCTTTGGTGTTCCTGTTACTTTTGGTTCTATTTTACACAAGACAAATCTGAAAAACAGAGAGGAGACAAATTTTAGACACAATTTTATGAATAATAAACACTATTCAGTGATATTCTGAATGTCACTAATGCCATAATCCTATGTGTATGTGTGCGGTCATTACTAAATATTTACGTATTTACAACACTCAGTCACTACAACTCCATCACTAACAACAGCAACAAAAAATTCAATGTAAGTTCAATAAAGATGTTGACTGAAGTTTTGCTGTATCCAAAGCACCTAAAACTAAACCACTCAGTAATCACTTCAAAAATATATTTAAATCACCAGATGAATAAGGAAATAGTTTATATACCAATCATCCAAAATGTGATAAAATAGCCTGTTTTAATTAGAGAATATATGCTAGCAAACACCAATTTAGGCCTATAAGATACTGCAGAGAAAATGTATTTCAGAACTTAAAACATAAAAAAGTTCATTACTCTATGTCTCATACTAATGCACAAGACCAATTTTAGATTTTAGTGTAGGGGCATGGTTTTTAACTCCTTAATAATAATAGCGTTTTTAAATGGGGTCTTAGATTGGTAGTAAAAACTCCCCCATCTCACATTAAAATATCTGGTTTTAATTCCTGACTCCAGTTCCTTACTTAGGCTTCCCACTAAAATAGATAGCAGAAGGCAGAAGTGATGCCTCAAGCAACAGATTCTGCCACCCATATGAAAGCCATGTGACAATCCTTACTATTGACATGGTTGAGCCTAGCACTACTTAATATAGGTTTTGGGGTGTAACCCAGTAGATGGGAGCTTTCTCTCTTCATCTACCTGTCTCTTCTACTCTGACCATTTGCTTTTTAAATAAATTAGTAAAGAAATAAAGACATACCAGTTTATAATGATGGTTATATATAATTTTCTTTTTTTTTTTTTAAGATTTATTTATTTATTGGAAAGTCAGATATACAGAGAGGAGGAGAGACAGAGAGAAAGAGCTTCCGTCCAATGATTCACTCCCCAAGTGAGCGCAACAGCTGATGCTATGCTGATCCGAAGCCAGGATCCAGGAACTTCTTCCAGGTCTCCCACATGGGTGCAGGGTCCCAAAGCTTTGAGCCGTCCTCAACTGCCTTCCCAGGCCACAAGCAGGGAGCTGGATGGGAAGCGGAGCTGTCGGGACTAGAACCGGCGCCCATATGGAATCCCGGGGCATTCAAGGCAAGGACTTAAGCCGCTAGGCCATGCCGCTGGGCCCCATAATTTTTAAAGAAAATATAAATGGGAAAGTAAAGAATAAAAACAAAATTGGAGGGCCTGATGCAATAACATAGTGACTCAATCCTTGCCTTGCATGCACCAGGATCCATATGGGTGATATGGGTACTGATTCATGTCCTGACTGCACCACATCCCATCCAGTTCTCTGCCTGTGGCCTGGGAAAGCCGTGGATGACATCCCAAAGCCTTGGGAACCTGCACCCATGTGAAAGACCAGGAAGAAGTTTCTGGCTCCTGGCTTCATATATGCTTGGCTCTGGCTATTGCAGCAACCATGCAGCCTACAAGTATAAATGATTTTTAAATTCTCAGGTAAAATTCAATTGAGTATTAGTAATGTATTTTTTAATCTTATTCATTTTTAAAGAATCTTATTCATTTTTAACCACACAAATCATGATAACATCTGAAAAGATTTTAGTCTTAGGACATATTGAGTTTCCTATAAATATATGAACTTTTAATGTAGGATCATGCAAAGTGAAGGTTTTTTTAAAGATTTTTTATTTATTTATTGGAAAGTCAGATATACAGAGAGGAGGAAAGACAGAGAGGAAGATCTTCCGTCCAATGATTCACTCCCCAAGTGAGCGCAACGGCCGATGCTATGCCGATCCCAAGCCAGGATCCAGGAACTTCTTCCGGGCTTCCCACACGCAGGTGCAGGGTTCCAAAGCTTTGAGCCATCCTTGACTGCTTTCCCAGGCCATAAGCAGGGAGCTGGCTGGGAAGTGGAGCTGCCAGGATTGGAACCGGCGCCCATATGGGATCCCGGGGCGTTCAAGGCAAGGACTTTAACCGCTAGGCCACGCCGCCAGGCCCAAAGTGAATTTTTTGGCAAAAATTGAAAAAGCTTGAGGATAGTGCTGCGTTATCATGGGTTAAGCTGTTTTTCTGTGATACCAGCTACCCTTTCTAATTGCTGATTCAAGTCCAGCCAGTCTGTTTCTATCTAGCTTCCTGCTATTGTTCCTGGGAAGGCATTAAGTGCTGCACCGAATGAATGGGCACCTGGTACCCATATGTGAGATTCAAATAAAACATCTGTTGCTGACTTTGATCTGAGTCAGACCAGATCTCTCTCTCTCTCTTTTATTCTATCTCCCTCTCTCTCATTCCTCCTCCATCTCTCTGTTCTTTTGAAACAAGTGTATTAAAATCTATGAATGAGATTAAACCTAGTTCTGTAATACTTGGTTCCTAAAGTATTACTTCTCATTCTATTTGCTAGGCTCACACATTTTAGGTTGTGTGGAGAATTTTGAGAACCATTTATATGCATAATTTAATGTTGAATTTCAAGTCATCTTTAATTGAACACCTTAATTGCAAGTGAATATGGCTCAGAGTAAATAATTAATCCTCAAGTTAAAATGGTCTTTTACAGATTTTCATACTATAAATGTGAAAATTGAGGACACTTTATTCCAAGGTCAAGGGGGAAAAATGCATACTGTGAGAAAGTACATATTTTATGATAAAAATATATTTAGGACAAAAAAGCACCATCACTTTATATTTTCTGAAAAATTATCCTTTAAATGCTAACAATCAATACATTAGTTCTCCCAAAATAGGAGATGTCTGAAACAGAGAAAGTTTATTAAACACAATTATGCTCATTGGGGACACCTTTGTGGTATACAAGGTTAAGCCACCTGCCATGCTGGCATCCTAATTGGGTACCAGTTCATGTCCTGTTACTCCACCTGCAATCCTGCCTGCTGCTAATGTGCCTTGGAAAGTAACAGAATAGTCCAAATGTTTGCACTCCTGCACCCATATGGCAGACCTGGGAGAAGCTCCTAGCTTCATCCTGACCCATCCCTGTCCCACTGTTCGCCCCATTTTAGGAGTGAGCAGCAGATGAAATATCTCTCACTCTATCTCCCACTTTCTCTCTCTGTAAATCTTCCTTTCAAATATTTAAATAAATATTTTTACAGTAGTTATACACTTTAGTTACTAGTTTATTCTATATTTTATTTTTCCCTTAGTTAATATGTTCAGAAGCATTTTATACTCAGGATATGGGCTCAGGATAAACATTGATTCAGACACACAAACTGCTCCAAAACTTTAAATCTATACATTTTCTTTATTATTATTATTATTATTATTATTATTATTATTATTATTATTGGAAAGGCAGATATACAGAGAGGAGAGACAGAGAGGAAGATCTTCGTCCGATGATTCACTCCCCAAGTGAGCACAACGGCCAATGCTATGCCGATCCCAAGCCAGGAGCCTCTTCCGGGTCTCCCACGCGGGTGCAGGTTCCCAAAGCTTTGGGCTGTCCTCTGCTGCTTTCCCGGGCCACAGGCAGGGGGCTGGAAGGGAAGCGGGGCTGCCAGGACAGAACCGGCGCCCATATGGGATCCCGGGCATGCAAGGCGAGGACCTTAACCACTTGCGCCACCGCACCGGGCCCAAATCTATACATTTTCAAACAGCTCTGCTGGTTTGTACCCAGTTCCACTAGTCTCTGGGCTTGTGCATGACTCTTGCCTGCTGGCAGGTGAATTCGAGTCGACTTTGCTGCACGTAGTCTTGCTTTCCAGCAGGCTTTCCTGAGCTTGTTCTAGCAGAAGCAAGATTCCAAAATAGAGAATGGAAGCTGACTAAGCCTTAAGGAACTATACTTAAAAATAACAAAATAGCATTTTCACTTTACTCTATTGTCCAAAGAAAGTGTGAAGTACAGCACAGATTTAAGAAATATAGATTTTAACACTTAATACAAACATTCACTGAATAGATTTATATGACACAGGCTGAATATACTCAGAATAAGGAAAATAAGTGCCAGTATTTTAACTGAGCTACTATAGAGTTAGACAAAGGAATTCTATTTCCGCAGTCCAAGGCTGAATTTATAGATTACATTTTAGAATTTATGATGTAAAAAAAAGTGTTCATTAAGCTTACTCAATTAATTGAGGCAAAAAAGTTCATTAGTAATAGGTCATTAATTCATTTGGGGATTTGTTGTTATTGTACAGCAATAAAGAACTGAAACAATGGGTATAAGAGCAGGCATTAGTGGGCAGCTTAGGAATCAGCAGGTATCAACAATTACAACAAGAATACCTCCGATTACACCACAGAGATAATTGGGCAATTAATACATAGCTTCAAGTTTTTTTAAAAAAAAACATTTTTAGAAATATTTATTTCTGTCTGTTTGAAAGGCAACCTTACAGGAGAGAAACAGAAAGAAAATCAATTATGAGAGACATTTACCATGCCAGTTGTTCCCAAAATGGCTGGGATGATAAGAGATAGGAAATTCTTAAGAGAGAAAATTCTTGCAGATCAGTGTTTGTGCAAAGGCCAAAGAATTTGAGCCAGTTTCTGCCCTTTCGCAGGCCGTTCAAAAGGAACTGGATGGGAAGCAGAGCTGCCATGACTCAAACTCAAATCCATGTGGGATGTCACCTTTGCAAGCAGCTGCTTAACTTACTGTGCCACAATACCAGCTGCTCCATGATTTTAGATTTTGAACTGTGAACTCACCAATTCCTTTCACATTATATTTAAAATTCATTTACATTCTGATATGTTAACCATTACTTTACATTTGAATCTAAACAGACATATTTTATGCCAGTTATGTTGTTTGACTAACTTTAGCTAGGTTTATCGACTTAATTTAATGAAAATCTAACAAATAAAAAGACACTCTTATTCCAAAGAAGTTAAAAGAGACTAAGTGAGAAAAAAGTCATTATTTCTTCTAAAAATATTTTATTCTAAAACAATACACAATAAGTTGAGACTTAGATAAATTTCAACTGAGTTTTAAAAAGCTTTCTGTCTTGAGAAAATACTTTAATATTAAAGTTTTAAAATTTCCTCTTCAATCCACAACACTGGACATGGAAACAGCCCAGATGTTGTCAAAACAGGAGTGCATAAAGAAACTGTGGTATAAACGATTTCTGTGGAATACTACTCAGCCATTAAAAAGAATGAGATTCTACCATTTGAAACAAAGTGGCCAAGGAAACTGTTAAATATACCCTGACAACAGGATACTAGACATTCTACCACTGTGTATATCTACAATGCCTTGATACACTTAAATAGCAAATTGTTGGACTTGTGACTGTTGCTGAAGGACTATGCGATGGTAATAATATGGAACAAAGCACTGGGGGGGAGGAAATTGGGGATTATGGAGGAATCCCTACTATTATAAAAATGTATCCTGAAAATAATTGTTTTAAAAGGGGAAAACACACTCTTATTAACAATGTACACTTAAAAACAAAAAGAGGAAAATTCTAAAAATATTTTCCACTGAATATAAATTTGAGATTGTTAAGTAATCAAATAACAATTCATTCAAGGGTGATCTAGTTCCATGATTTATATATTTGAAGAGGATAAACCCTTTTCATTTAAATATGTGGTATGTTTAATGTTTAGGAACAAGGATACCAGTTCTCAAACTGCTAAGATTCATAACCTTATTGTCACTTCTTTATTGCAACACATCTTGCCTCTTTATTTTATATTACAATGCAGACATCAGTAACTTACCCAAGGCATTGGTCTAAGAGCTAAATAAAGCAGCAAGCAAAACACCAATCTGCTCAATGTACATTGAAGCTCTTATTTTCAGTAGTTCAGTTGCTAAATGCCTCTTTAATATAGAAAATTATCTATCTAGTCCATTGCAATTCTTTTGTAATTGTTAATTCCTCTTTTAAAATGAAAAAGAAAACTACCATTTGTTGACTGCCATGCAATCTTGCAAAAACCATCACATTCTAAAATTATACATTGATTGATTTAATAATTTCCATTTCTGTGAGGCAGAAACTACTATTATCCTTACATTTAGGATGTAAAATTGAGGCTTCAAAATGTCTTAAATAATTCACTGATTGTAAATTCTTTGTAAATATCACGGTAAGGAAACAAGTCAGGTATTATAGTCACACTTACTATATTATGATGTCACCTCTAAACTGCTCTGGACTATAAATTATTTCCATTTTTCTCCAAATTGCTAAAATTACTGCTCCCAGCAGTCTATTTTTGCAACATCTTTGTGTTTGCTAAAAAAAAAGTAAAAGGACAAAAGAGAAAGGAGTGAAGCAAAGGGAAGGAAAGAAGGAAGGAAGAAAGGAAGGGAGAGGGGGGAGGGAGGGAGGGAAGGAGGGAAAATAAAACAAACAAGAAAAATTTCAGAAGTTCAGATTGTCGGAACATAGCCCGAAGGATAGCTGGGACAGCGGAGGCCTGTGGGACCCTGTTGAGAAGAGGCTCCAGGAAAGAGAAGGCGGAAGGCCTCTCCCCCACAGTGTGCACCTGTCCCCAGGGAGTCCTTGGATGTGCTTCCATGCTCTCCTTGAAGACAGGCGACACCTGTGCTCTGTCCAGTCAATCATGGATGGACGGTATTATCTATTCCCTGTTTCAATAACACTTTGTCTAAGCCGTCTTGTTAGCTTCTTTGTACTCTGTGTTCTTAGGATCTAATTCTGAGTTGTGTTTGAACCATTGTTTCATGAAATGTATAAAAACTGAAACCCTGGAAATAAACTTTGTCGGTTGCCTAGAGAGAGCACTGTCCCCCCATTTCTTCAGGTCGCGTCTCCTCCCCAGGAACCCGCAAGGCAAACTTGTACAGATGACTGGGGGAGAGAGGAATGAAGAGAACATCATTACGTTCTTAGAATTTTATGCGCAAATTATATTGAACCTTAAAATTAATTTAACTTTATAAAAAGCCTAAAATGAAATAAAATATATAAAATGGTTGGGAGCAAACTATGTTTCTGCATATGCTAAGTAGATACAGATTGTAAAGACTCCTAGGAGGATTTAATTAAAATAAATTGCATATATTTAAAGAAAATTAAATTAAATTAAAAAGATACATCTCAAGCATGATTTAAGCCTTAAAGATTTTTAAATGGAACAAGAAGAGTAGTAAATGTGTTAATTATTCTAGGAACCTTTTTATTAGCAAATTACAAATATTCTATATCTTTATGTAATCATCTGTTTTTATTTTAGGAAGTGATATTACAGTTTAGTTAACAGCAGGATTACAAGAGAAATAGAAATCAAATACTCCTGAGGGCTACATCCCAACAGCTCAATACATTTCCTTGTGCGTTTTTTCCTGACCACTCAGCATGCAAGTGTGATTATGAGACCATGGAATGAAGGGCTGTCTTCCATTGTGACAAATATGTATTTTAGATGCAAACCAGAGGTGCTCATTGTTCAGTCTCTTGTAAAAGCCTTACCTGAAGAAGAAGGGAGATACGTAAATAATGTTCCAACTCAATGCTAAGCAAGAGTCAGAGTTGCCCAAGGTTCTACAAAATGGAGAACAGCACACAGAACGGAACATTTTCTACCATCCCCTGGAAAAAAACAATCTGTCATGCTTTATATACTATCTGGATAAAACTTCTTAGTTTACCTTTTATCTCATCCTGCCATCAATATAATGGCTTTTTTTCACACTTGCGTTATAAAAGTGCAGTAATAGGTTATATAACAAAAGACGATAAATATTCAAGCATGACGTTAATGAAAATTATTAATTGAATATAACATTTTCTATCTTATCTGAAAAGGAAGATATTGGAGGCCATTGAGATCTTAGATTCGCACCTATCTGTCTAGAGTTATAATGGTCTAGTTACAATGGCTCCAGCCATTGCAGTCACTTGGGGTGTAAATTATTGGCTGGATGGAAGATCTTCCTCTCTGTCTCTCCTCCTCTCTGTATATCTGCCTTTACATATAAATAAATAAATATTTTTAAAAAGAGTTGTAAAAAAACAAAAGAGGCTGAAACAGGCCAACAGTATTGTCAATAGTTTAAAATACGATGCTCACAGCAAGCATCACCCACTCCAAATATATTCCACCTGATTCGAGAAGGAAAATACTCTTGTTATCTAGGCGCTCTATGCCATAAGAAAAAAGTGCTAGATGGCATTAGTGGAATTTAGAAAACAACAACATTATTTTTAAGAAGAAAAGAGGGAGAAACGATGGGTTTCAAAAATGGAAGTTAAATTTCTAAATCATATATGCAATTTTATGCAAGTTCTTTTCCATAATGAATGTGGGGTAGATAGTGCAATCTTTGAGTGGATAGTTTGACGATATTTGTATCATTGAACAAGATGGCAGAAAAGAGGCATGATCCAAAGTCTTGAATAGGAAGATAGTGGATTATCTTAATTAAATACCAAGTTCAGAAATTATCATCAGTTAAAATACTGTTCCAGGATGTAGTATTTTATTCTGTGTTTCATCTCCAATAGCCTTAGCAATTGCTCTTCTCCAGAGTGCTCTTCCCTATTGGTTTAAAACAGCTCAAGCAGCTCTAAATCATACATGTGATACCTTTTATAGTTTAAAAATAAATGATCCCCATAAATATTCTGTGAGGCCATTATTACGCTGTGTGATCACTTATGGATAATTTATTGTGATTGCAATGCACTGATTGGCCAAATATTGACAGTAAATCTATTTCGGGGTCTTGAGGATAACATCAACTTTATTCAAACTACATGAAATGAGATTGAAACAAATGACAAGAAAGTAGTAGCCCTCAAAGCAACACATTGTCAGCCTAGTGAAAAAAAAAAAATACCAGAATGGATACTTCAATAATAAATGAGAAAAATTCCCATTCAGCATAAGAGACATGCAACAAACTGAACATATTTCAGTTGATTACTGTTTATTTCCCTTTTCTATATTCCAGGTGAACTACAGGTTTTTTTTTTTTTTAATATTTGGTGACTCTTTAGCAGGAGCTATTAAATTTCTGGTTAGAGTATAAGTTAAAAATATTTCTAAAATTATTTAAAAATAGGGACATGCCACTGTGAAACAAAATATATTCATTTTATTCCACAACTAAATTAATATTTATTTATTTTACTTTGGACATGTAGAGTAATATTATATCCTTTCATAAGTATCTCAAAGTTGTTAAGTAATGCTGATGCTGTAAAATTGATTTATTTTCAAGGTTGAATACAGTCATGGAGCATTATCAGGGGAATACTACATATAACTTGGAATACTGCTCATAATGACAGTCATTAATTCTTAAATTACATTAATGAGTTAATTAATAAATGAGCAAAATTATAGACATCCATTAAACTAATCATTCAACCAAACCCAAAAGCTCTTAAAATCTATAGCTTTGATTCTACAGAATGCTCACGTGATGCTTAAGAAAATTAGTAGAGATGAGTTGAGAAGAGTGTTTTATTTAAAGATTATATCTCTTTAAATGAAAAAAGAGTAAATAAAATCCCAGGTCATGTTTACTAGATCATTTTGCACCATCTATGATTTAACTATCTTCACTTAAAATATTAAAACTATACATCGCTATATCTGGAGAAGGAAGTCCTTTTGTTAGAAGAGCAATGGATTTTTAAAATATAAAAAAGGGGCCCGGCGCAGTGGCGCAGTGGTTAAGGTCCTCGCCTTGCATGCCCGGGATCCCATATGGGCACCGGTTCTAATCCCGGCAGCCCCACTTCCCTTCCAGCTCCCTGCTTGTGGCCTGGGAAGGCAGTTGAGGACGGCTCAAAGCTTTGGGTCCCTGCACCCGCGTGAGAGACCCAGAAGAGTCTCCTGGCTTCGGATTGGCATAGCATTGGCCTTCAGATGGAAGATCTTCCTCTCTGTCTCTCCTCTCTGTATATCCGCCTTTCCAATGAAAATAAAATAAATCTTTTTAAAAAATAAAATATAAAAAAGGAAAAATTACAAATACAATTCCAGCTACACATGTATATATGGGATATTTCTAATCCTAACAGCCCACATGTTTGCCTACACTGGCAGAATAAGTAATGAAACTTCATGACCTTCAGCAGTGATAGGTAGGCACAGTGTTTTGACAACTGATTTGCCAATCTGCTGCAAGCTATAACATCTTTAAACTTGACGAGGAATAAAATGAGGACTACATAGCACGATATAAAATAATCTCACAACCTGAATTGAATGTATGACTAGAGCATCAATTTACAATAATCTGTACTTCAGATAACTATATGGATATTTTAAGGTCACAAAGCAAAGCAATTTTACGACATAGTACATTTTTCCAGGATTGTATACACTTGACGGCTACTTTATTTGCTCTTTTAGTTCCTAAGAATATTTGAGAATTAATTCGTTTCATGGAGCATTATTTTTCCTTAAGAGAGATCCTCTGTGCCAGAAATTAACACCTTGATGTTTCTAAGAAATTGTCTGCAATTGGTTACCCCTGCATCCATAGTTTAGAATCAGTTGCTCCCTATAGAAAACTGATTATATTCATGTTATGTTATATAGCTTTAGCTTTTATTTGAAACCTAATATACTTATTTAAGAGGTATATATTTTTATTATTCATAATATTTGTGTTAATAAATAGTAAAAGTCTGGAGAAACAAGACGAGTTTACATATAGTTTTTTTAAGATTTATTTATTTTTATTACAAAGTCAGATACACAGAGAGGAGGAGAGACAGAGAGGAAGATCTTGCCTCCATTGATTCACTCCCCATGTGAGCACAACAGCCAGTGCTTTGCCAGTCAGAAGCCAGGAGCCAGGAACTTCCTCCAGAGGTCTCCCACGCAGGTGCAGCGTCCCAAGGCTTTGGGCCTTTCTCGACTGCTTTCCCAGGCCACAAGCAGGGAGCTGGATGGGAAGTGGAGCTGCCGGGATTGGAACCGGTGCCCATATAGGATCCTGCCATGTGCAAGGCAAGGACATTAGCCACTAGGCCACTGGGCCAGACCCTACATATAGTTTTTATTACCACTCAGTATACTGAGAGAGTGTAACTGCCAAGCACTTATGTATTTGTTTATTTCATGGCAAGACATCAAATTTTCTTTTCACCTTAAGTTATTACACTTATCTAGAGATCTTTTCTTTTTACTCTTAAATTAAATCAGTAGGGTGCAATTTTATATGCAGTTCAGAATATATCACACACTGATTTTCCACTCTAACTTTCCTGAAAGAACACTGCTACCAGATAAGTACTAAAACACAGATCATCTGTAACCATTTATAGAATGCATAGCTACTTTGAATCCTGTTTCAGTTTTTATTACTAGAAACCAATACCTTGAATACACTTTAAAAACACTTAGGGATAAACCAAGGAATTTATTCGTGGGGACCAATGCATTTGTGCGGCAGTTTCTTCCAGTCATGTTACCTGCCATCTAATGTTTAGTGAAAAGCTCTGTAATAATCTGAGCCCATATGAATCTATATGATAAAAGTCAATTAATACAGTCCTATAGGTTCAGACATCATTGTAGCCAGTGACACAAAGGCACTAGACCTGCATCCTACTATGTTCTCCTACTATTCTTGCTCTTCGAATATTGGTGTTTTAATAAAGCTGCAATTCTCACAGTACCAAAAAGGATCACTGTTTGCTTCAGGTCGGCAGAGTTCTTACAACACAGGGGGAACATTTCTGGGGAATGATTTTAATTGCCTTGGGTTTTATTACATGTTCCTCTTTAAAAATATTGTTAAGTGAAGAAGAATGATAATCACTACTTTTATGTAAAAGGAAATGATGTGTGATACAGACCCATATATCAGATAGAAATTATCAAGATGTTGAGAGAGATATTGCTGAAATAAAGATTTGGTTGCATTTTGTAAAAACCAAAGGAAAATACTTGGTTAGTACAATATGAATCAATAGTATAAAGGTAAAATTTACTAAGAAAGGAAAAACCAAATACAAAATTGTTCTCTGCTTTGCTTGGTGAATTTTAACCAAAGAATAAATGGAAATTTCAAAAGATGAAGCATACATTAGAACTCTTTGTATCATTGTCTTGTATTTCCAATAAGTAGTTTTAACCCTGTGGTAAAGTTTTTCTTTTTTATTGAGACACAAAAACTTTTTCAAAGTCAATGCCTTGAAACAAGATACCAAGCTTATCAGAGAGCCCTAAGTAAACTTTTTAAATTAGGTAGTGAAACTTCCTAAGAGTTTATCAGTGTCTGACTTTTTTACAAATGGAATGGAAAAAACAAGAAGGGAGTATTATTATAGTAAAATAAAAACAGAAGCCATTACTGATCTTATATGCTAATTTTCAAAGTATTAGGACAAAAATGAACTATCAATCTTTTATATATCAAGTTTTCAATACTTATTCAAATATTGCTAAGTAAGCGTCTGAATGCTTTTAATTTGTTACAGCTAAGTTGCTTTCAGTTAGTGTTAGGGGCAATTCCGTCAGGCAGTCATGTACCCATCTCTATAGGTGGCACCGTGCAGACAAGTAGAAGAGTTAAAGAATGATAGGGAAAAAACTTTGAAAGAGACCATGTCTAGGGCCCAGCGCCATGGCCTAACAGCTAAAGTCCTTGCCTTGAATGCGCCCTGGATCCTATATGGGCACCGGTTCCAATCCTGGCAGCTCCGCTTCCCTTCCAGCTCCCTGCTTGTGACCTGGGAAAGCAGTTGAGAAAGGCCCAAAGCCTTGGGACCCTGCACCTGCGTGGGAGACCTCTGGAGGAAGTTCCTGGCTCCTGGCTTCTGATTGGCAAAGCACTGGCTGTTGTGCTCACATGGGGAGTGAATCAATGGAGGCAAGATCTTCCTCTCTGTCTCTCCTCCTCTCTGTGTATCTGACTTTGTAATAAAAATAAATAAATCTAAAACAAAGAGAGAGAGAGAGAGAGAGAGAGAGAGAGAGAACATGGCTAAAACAAAAGGAAATGTAAATTCCATTACTGTTTTAAAAGAAACTGACTAGCATTTGGAAGGAATTAGCGTAAAGGAAATTATGAGATTAAAGGGTTTAAAAGGTAAAAAATAATGAAATCCAAATCAGAACCAGCTTTGCCAACATGTTATAGAATGCAATTTACAAGGAGAAAAGAACATCTTGAGAGCATGCTTTTAACAAACTAAAGCCTCAATCACAGGGCACTTCAAAGTGTAGTCCGTGTGACACAGGTACTTGGTCAGCAGTATCCTGTGGTTAAATGTGAGAAATGATTAAGATACAGTACATTCGAATTCAAGCTTGAAAAATATCTGTGAAGTAAAATAAATCAAAAGTGATTTAAGACAAATTGGAATAAATGATGAATGAAATTAAACAATTCAAAAGATACAAATTAGACACTAGAACTTTACAAGGAAAAATAAGAGTAACATTTGACATTTGTGGCTTTTTAAGCTTCGTCTTTGAG
Organism: Ochotona curzoniae; assembly: GCF_017591425.1. Lineage (NCBI taxonomy): Eukaryota > Metazoa > Chordata > Mammalia > Lagomorpha > Ochotonidae > Ochotona > Ochotona curzoniae. The sequence continues at coordinate 17,806,524 of NW_024464920.1, read as the reverse complement.
CATTTTCATTTCTTCAATCTTGTGTACATATAGCATTTAAATTTAAAAACATACTTTCTTATTATATTCCATGAGAAATTGTGGTTTAGATATATTTGGAATGGAATTATGCTAAATTATTATGTATTGTTTTAATCCTGTGATCTTAAAGAAATCTTCATTTCTTAACTTAGGGTAATTGAATACAATTTTCTATCTTAGTCTTGTAAAAATGAATAAACTTAGTCTGATAATGAAAATGATAAAACAAAAAGTGTTCCATTTTGAAAGACCTTGAGTCAGATTTAATTCCCACACACATACAGTAAATTCAGCATTAATATGCACACCTAAACTTGCAAGTAATACTGGCTGAGCTTGATTTATGGACCTGCCTTATGTTCCACTGTCCAGATGAGATTCTCTATGTGATAAGTATTTGGTTACAATTTTCAAGCTGATTCTGTGATAGGAAAAAAATGTTGAGAAGAAATATGATTGGATAAAAACTACTTTTTTTTAATATAGCTTCATATTTTGTTGAAAGATCAGGTCCTTTCTCCACTGAGTATAATGAGAATAAACTTCAACTAAACTGCCATTTGTCTACACATGTGAAGGCACATTTTTCCAAATTTCACATCTCTCCAATTAGAATACAGCGCAGTTGATGGTATCTTACAGTCACTCTGCCAGAGGGCGGTTGTGGCAGGAATACACCGTGTGCCTACTTATGTGTTAACGAAGGCAGCATGACAGGACAGCTCCACTCTACACATTAAGAATTAGTTGAGGAGAGAATATGGCTCTCAATCATTGCTTAAAATATTCAAATGAAACCTTCTACTATCAACAAAGTACTAACATTAGAACTTAAAAATGTGACTTACTTACATCTTGATGACACAGAAAATGTCATTGTAAGGAAAAAGCAGACAGTGTTGAATGAAGGCAAAGTGATCAAAAGGTTCAGAATTTGAATCCAGTAATATTTGATTAATATGCTCCTTCAGTAATAACTGACCTTGGATGCGTAATATATGAGTGGCAAAATTTCAAAATCAAAAATAAAAATTTGCTCTAAATTTATTTTTAACTTTTTAAGGAAGGACTAAAATACTAATTTACTGATAACTTATTATCACTAAAATGTTTTAAAGCCTCTGTATTAGAAGTAGTAATTGGGCTAACATATATATTATTATTATATTTTCCTTAATATAGAGTGTCCAATGCTGCTAATTTTGCAGATCCTATAGTCAAATTCAGTCCTCAACTGCTTCTTTAACTTATCTGACTTCCTATGTCTCTATTATCTGCATTATGTAGACATATTAGCTCTCAATTTTTAAAAGTCAATATATGTGAGTTAATACCCTGTATTTTCCTTTGTAGTTATTTGCATTTATCACTCAAGGAACAAAAACTTTGAAATTTAAACTATGAATATTACAAACATTTAGTTTTTACTTATCAATCATTTTGGTCTTGGTATCAGAAGCAATAGAGGATTTACCCTGTTTAATCATTGTTACTTTCCTCTCCTGTTTCTTAACCAATTCACAAAAACAAACTATGGCAACTCTTCGGGTTTTCCCTTCTCTAGAGAAGTAGAGAGAAGACATTAGTAGCTCATGACCTTCCCTCTGTCTTACGCCTCATAGTTACTTCAGAAGATCATATGAATGGTAAAGTTAGACGTTTTAGTTGATAGTTTTAGATAATGTGATATTTATTATTGATATAATGTTTTTCTTGTTGCAAGAAAAGACAGAATTAAAAAAAATAGTTAAAACCTGATCCTAAAAATGTATTTAAACTGCTTATACAGGGGCCCAACACAGTAGCTTAAAGGCTAAAGTCCTTACTTTGCATGTTCAGGATCCCATATGGATGCCAGTTTCTGACTCAGATGCTCCAATTCCCTTACAGCTCTCTGCTTGTGGCCTGGGAAGGCAGTAAGAGACAACCCAAAGCCTTGGGACCCTGCACCAGTGTGGGAGACCCAGAGGAAGCTTCTGGCTCCTGGCTTTGAATCGGCTCAACTCCAGCTGTTGAGGCCGCCTGGGGAGTAAATCAGTGGACAGAGATTTCTCTCTGTCTCTCCTCCCTGTGAATCTGACTTTCCAATAGAAATAAATATAAATCTTTAAAATATATGTTTTCCTCTCAGTGATACTAATAAGATTCAAGTATTATTTTCCTCTTTAAAAATAATTAATAGTAAACTTACATTATGGTACTTTGCAGCAAAGAATTTGTGTGCCTATAGATAACCTATTTAACTGTAGATGCATATTGTATTATATAGCATGTTAATTTTTCTATACATTTATAATTCTTACTAAAAGAGATTTTTAATCTTCACCAGGGATCCAGAAATTCTGTTTAGTATCTACTGTAAATATTGATCATTAAAAAGAAATCCTCAATATTTAGTTATAATATTATTTCCCAATATGCAACAAATACATCGTTGCCTTTAATTTATTATGACTAGGATAGCATTAGTTTTTTTTTTTCCCTCTGGGCAGATTTGAAGACAAAGCTAAGCACCTGACTCCAGAGCTTTCCTTTTGTATCCGAAAATAACGAATATGGACCACACTGGCAAATGGTCCCTTTTCCTGCACTTACCATATCTTGATGTGCTTACGCATCAGAAAGTTTAAGTTTGTAGTGGTGAATTGAGTGGCTGTGCTTTTGTTATAACATGGGGGGACAAAAAGTGAGAGGGGAAAATTGGGAGAGAGGAAGGGGAAGCAGAAAGATGCACTCCTATGCTGGTAAAACTGTATGATGAGAAAGGATAGGTAAAATGGTTGGGTGGCGCATTCAGCACTAGGAACAGTTATTGTGCTTTACCGAAATGCAGAGATCTCACTCTGTCTCTGCACATATACCATATTCCAACAATACTACAAGGCATTATCCTGTTATTATCCCTATTTGACAAGACATGGAGGAATATGGAAGTCACACAGTTACTATCAGGCATTGTGGAAGCTTGAACTTAGGGATTCTGGCTCTGTGTCGTCTCATGTCCTCCTCACTTCTCATGTCATCTGAACTCTGTTGTAGCTGCATCTTCCTCTGGCCTTGCTTTTATACCTACCTCTTCTAATTTTAAGATTTGTAAGTTTATTTTGTCCAGATGGATAATCCAGGATATGGTCCTTTTACTTTTAAGGTAATCTAGTGAATATCCATAATTCTGTCTACAATTTTATTTCTCCTTTTCTGTGCAACATAACACATTCATAGGTTCTGCAATTTTACACATCTTTTTTGGGGAGAGAAGGCCAACTGTCTATCGATGCCTGCAAATCTCTGTTCTCAAGCCCTACATTACTCAAACTTTAACAAACATGGTCAAAACACAGGTGGTTTCTGTTGAGATCACTCAGACTAACTCTCATATACTCTACATATTCCAGAGCACCCAAATGATTAAAGCCAGACAAACTTAGATTTCTGAAATATGTCTTGAGTCTAGTCATAAACTCAGCACGCACTGATGTGAAATGTAAGGGGCAGGGTGCTACTCATTCAATTGCCGTGGGATTTGAACATGTAAATTCGTTTAAAACACAATTTCATTATGTCTATGTCGTAAAAACATTAAACTTCTCTTAGTATAAAAGAATAATACTCCTGTTATTCAGGTTCTATTGACATCATTTGCGTGTCTCTAACAACTTTCTCTTTCTTTGTCCATGCATTCATTTCTATTCCTCAAAAAAGTTTCAAAGATTATTTTTCTCTGTGACTTGTGTTCATCAAGACATCCAACGGTAAAGAATTGGAGATTCTGTTTAACAAGACAACTTGCACCAAAGACTGAGAGGAAATTTGCCTGTTCCTAAACACATTTTAGATCGTGTTACCTTTATGACTTTTGTTGACTATTCCCTCATTTTCTTCCAGCCCTGCTGCTAAAATCGGATGATTAACATGATCCTTTTTTCCCATGTGCTTTTAATAGTATTTTGTTCCTTCTTCATGATCACACATTTTGCATTTTTTCATAATTTGTTAATTACTCCAGCTTATAAATTCTTTTCAAGATTTTATGTGCAGTAGAATATGACTTTCCAAGTGATTTTAATAGAGAAGTATAATTTTTAAATATCTTTTGTTAAATAAGTACAGTGTTTTTCCTTCTTTGAGTTATCTAATGCCCTCTTACTTTTTTTCCTGGAATTAAATTGATAGATGAAAACTACCTTCCTATGCATAATTAAAATTATCCAATATCTGAAGTTGTTTATTGGAGATATTAAAAAATATAATAAAAGACTTTATTTTGCAAGTCAGTGTTCATGGAAATCTACACTAAACAATGTAGTGCGTGTATTTAGACTGTCTTTATGTGTACAATCACAGTGGATCCAGTTCCACTGAAGCTGGCAGCTAGCATACATTTCATTATATTGTCTACCTAGGTATAGAGTTATTTTGACCTTGTTTCCACAATATGAAATATTTCTGATAAATTTCAAAACAGAGCTTAACAAATTTTATAAATAGAGTTCAGATGCTCTTTAGTCCACATTGGCAGACCTTTAGCAAACACTTTGCTTGTTTTATTTCAGTTAGCATAATATTCTCCAGGTTCATACATGTTATTGCCTCTTACCAATTTTCCTTCTTGGTTAAAGCTGAATGATTTTCCATTGTTTTGTATATATTATATTTTCTTTTTAAATATTAACTTATTTTATTTTAAAGGCAAATTTTAGATGAGAGAGATGGAGAAACAGTGAGAAAGTCTTCTATCCAATTGTTCATCCCCCAAATGGCTGTAACAGCCAAAGTAGAATTGATCTGAAGCTGGGAACCAGGAGCTTCCTCCAGGTTTCCAATGTGGGTGCAGTGGCAAAAGTGGAGCAGCCAGGACAAGAACCAGCACCCATAGGGGATGCTGTCATTAGAAGGTGGAGAATTAGCTTTTCATGATAGAGGTCCTTAAGCTAAAGATTCTCCTTTATCCCTCCCCATTCCTCTCTCTGCCCCCACTGTTTTCCCCTAAAGTTTAACAATAGTACAATCCATTAAGACCGTCAATACATTCATCAACTAACGTACATCTAGTTTGTTTAAAATCTTAGTAACTATCAATAATGTTTGATATACATGAAGGTGCAAATGTGAATTGGTTCCCCTCTCATTTTCTGAAACATTTTGAAATACATGCATGTTTTCACTAATACATTTTCCATGAGTTTTTTAAGAACCTTGTATGCATAAATTGTAAAAATGTTTTTTTGCCAACTAAGGTTTGTCTTTTAATTCCATTTTCCACAAACTTTATTAAGAGCTCTTTCACAAGCATTTCCTTTTGAAAGAAATAATGATAAGGACTATGCTTTGTGGCATTTTCTCTTCCTCTTGACGTAAAGAATTTTTCCTTAGCATCACAGTCATGTTCACATACTATTCAGCTGACTGCCATTCAAAACAATCACTAATTGTCCATCTATATGCATGTACAGGTGTTACATTTAGAGCAAAATATACAAGCCTTAATAAACATTTGTTTACTTGAGTGAAAGGCACATAACCCTGACACCAATTTCTGTTTTTTTTTTCACATTTTGGGTAGTTAGGATTATTTACACTTTTACCATTCAGTGCCTTGTACTAATTATGGATAGGTTTCTGTGACCATTTCTTGAATACATGTATAAGTGAAGCAGCTACTCATTGTTAGGCAAAAGGCTTAGCAAGGCACCTGATATGATTCAACTCTGAAGCGACAAATAATTATGATTTCAGAAAGCAATACTGCAAGATCTTGAACTTGTAATTGGAGGTGATTTTTCTTTCAACACTTACTTGAGTTTTTAGCTAGCTTGAGAGGAGCAACTAAAGCATAGCTGTCTTCAAACGTTGAGGATTTTCTCCTGTGCCATGAGCTACATAAACAAATCAACCCAACTGAGTGACCCAGGTCAGAAAAGAACAGACAGAAACACCACCTTCAGGCATGGCTACTAAATCTGGGTATCTGTGTCTCACACATGCAAGTCCATGTGGTCAACTTCTGCAGCCACAGGGTTGCTAAAACGCTGTGTGATGGAAAATATGCACCCTGTTGGATCAAAAGTAAACAACTGTGAAATAGTGAGCTCTCAATAGACCACAAGTATATTTAAGTAGAAAAACAGCATCCCACTATGCGATTACTTTAGCCAGCTGTGTGAATTTGCCTTGGGCTGAGCCAGACTCTCAGCAGTGCCAATTTGTCATTAGTAGAATTCTGGGTATGCATCTTTTGGAGCCAAGAAAATGGAGTGAGGTGGCGGGGGAGGGAGACTCTGAATACCTGAGTGGTTTTTGGCAAGCTCAGCAACTGAACACAATTGCAATCTAAACTCTGCCCTGTGAAAGAATCGTAGCATTAATGTTGGGAATAAATGTCTAACTGATTTGTTTGCCCTTGCTCACTTGAATAAAAGAGCAGTAAATCAGCGATCAACACCAGACAATGTTTTTCCATCCAGAGAAATATAAAACAATGAAATTATTCATTCCATTAGAGCAGTGGAGAAAAGCTAGCATATCTTTATAAACCTAGGTTTTACTTTTAAGTCAGAAAATATGTATTACTTATCTGTTTGCATTAGAAGTTATTTGTTGTTGCCTGTTTTATAAGTGTCACTTAGAGATGTCTGTCCTCTTAATAGTTAGCCAGGACTTGTTTTTGCCTTTTTTTTTTAGGGATTTATTTATTTTTATTGGAAAGTCAGATATAACAGAGAGGAGAGAGGGAGGAAGATCTTTAATCCTTTGATTCTCTCCCACAATGGCCACAATGGCTGGAGCTGAGCCAATCTGAAACCAGGAGCTAGGAGCCTTTTCTGGGTCTCTAATGCAGGTGCAGGGTCCTCAAACTTAGGGCCTTTCTCTACTGCTTCCCAGGCCACAGGCAGGGAACTGGATGGGAAGCAAGGCCACCGGGACATGAACTGGTGCCCATATGGGATCTTGGTGTGTGCAAGGCGAAGACTTTAGCCTCTAGGCTACCATCCCAGGTCCATTTGATGTTGCTTAACCAATATTTTTGAAAGCTCCCACTTTTCCTAAAGATTTTATACTCTAATCATAAACCATGAAACAAATAAAAATGTAGAGGTGCATATTCAAAGGAACAAAGACAGAGGGAGGGAAATAAGTAATGATCCATAATGGACTGTGCTGTGGACTGCACATTAATAGGCTAAGAATAATAGATATTGAGGAAGCTAGGAAAGAAGTTTAAAAATAAGCACTTGGTTCACTGGAAGTGTCACAGAAGACCTCTCCAAAATGATGACTAAGTTTATATGCATTAATTCATTTATGAAATGTATAATAAAATAGGAATTTTCTAAGCCATTTGGCAAATTCATGAACAAACATGCAAAAGCCCTTAGTACAGAAACCATTAAGCAGGGAGCAGAAGGAGGTAAGAACAAAAATAATGATAAATATTTTAGACAATTTTAGACAATTAGATAAATATTTTAGACAATGTTATATTCAACATGAAAAAATCACACGGAAAAGAGGGATCAGAGGAGGCAGTGTGTTTTCCATTTAAAGGAGATAGTACGGAGCAAAGACTTGAAAGGGGTAAGAGATCCACTCGTGTTTAATTTGGGGTAAGGGTATCCCAGGCAGGAGCAAGATTGAATGCAAATTCCAGGGTGATTTGCTTGGGGATTATCAGAAATAACAGAGGCCAACATGTCTGCAGCAGAGCTGGTGAGAAGTAGTGAGAGATTTCAGAGAGGCACCGTGCTTCCAGGACTGCACAGCATCCTGTAAATCCTGCAGATTTGCTCCTGAATGCCAAGTCCATGGCTATGCATCAAATTACTTTTTCCCTGGAAATCAATTCTGTCTCATTTGTGAGAAAAAAGAATTTTGAGGGCAGGAAGTGTACTGCATCTAAACTTACTGTGCACTCTCAACAGAGGAAACCATTTGTCTGGCTCAGTGGTTCATTCTGATGGCAGACTCAGGATCACTAATGCAGATCAGTGCTACCACAGTTGGCAGCTGTCCACATGAGGGACTGAGGTACAGAAAGGTGTCAAGACTCAGGACTTTTGGCAGAATATCTCTGCAGAAGCGTGTACTGGGCACCCAGGTAGATCATTGCTGTAGGCCGTACCTGTTCAGTGTGTGCACTATAAACCAGCCGTGGCAACCTCAATGAACCTGCATTTCTAGTAAATCTGAATCTCAACAGAGAACCGTTAAATCAGAACATACATTTTAATCACGTCTTCAGGTGGGTTATGTGCACATTCAAATTTAAGATATATTTCTCTAATTATGACCTCAGTCTGTGTATTTATGTCCAAGTACTTCAAATTTATTTTTTATATGGAATTACATGGAAACCAAAGAAGTAAAATCATGTTCTTCTTGATAAAAATTTCATGCAATCTCTTGTGTAAACCTATTCTACTTTTGTATCCATATTTTTATAACCTGGAAACAATTTGTGAAAGAGTTTGTGTGGCCAGAAGTCCATCATTACTAATTCCCTGTAATTTGATATATTAATTATGTAATTATTTATTAATTCATTGCTGAAACTTTTTAAAAGTTACTCTGGAGAATTGAAAATTTCATTTCTCTTAACCTAGAAATTTGAGTGGGCTCTTCTGCATGTTTGGAATTACAAAATGTTCAAATTCATGCAGGAAAAAAACTGAGATGGTTGTGTTGCACAGGGTTTGGCAAGCAATACAGTTTTTTTTTTCTTTTCAGCCTTGTTCTTTTGCTCAATGCTTTAATGAGTAAATATGAGGAATATACTTATGGGCTAGAATTTCTTCCTCCACATAAGCATTTTTTTAGAAATAAATAATAACCTATTATTTAAGTGAAATGTTCATAATTAAAAATAAATGAAAAATATTCATGGTTTTATATATATAAATAAGCCATGTGTGTGTATAATATTAAATTCAGTGACATATCCAGCAGAAATAATAAACCTCAAAACCATATATAATTATGCCCACATAATTTCCACAGCTGCCAGGGTAATATCCCAAAACCCCACCACCACCACCAAGGGAAAAAGTAAATACAGCACAGAACATTTTTCTCTTCAAATTCATAGCAAATAACAGTTTATTTTTCTCATTCAAACATTGTGTTTGAAAGTGAATATGTTGCAGAAATAACCTGCCATATTGCCTGTGGTTGGCAATGATTGAAGTCATTCCCAGTGGCTCATATTTGTTTACAAACTGGCAAAGAGTTCAAAAACTGATAGGTATATTGAATATCTAACTTGGAAGTTGAAGTCTGTGCGTTGGGGCTGGCATTTGGTCTGCCCATTGAAATACCCGTTTCTTATGTCTTAGTAAATGAATTAACAGATTCCAGTTCCTGACTCCAGCTTTCTCCTAATACTGACATTAGAAAACAGTAGCTATGGCTCAGCTGATTAAATTCTTGTAATCTGGTTAGATTTCAGTGATCTTCCATGTAGAAAGTCCCTGGTTCCCATCCCAGCTGTTGTAGTCCCTCCGGGAATGAACCAGTGGATTGAATCTAGCATCTAAATGGTCTATCACTCAATTTAATGAATCCTTTTAAAATCCATGCTCTTTGATGTGAGAATAATTATAGGGAACAATCTAAGACTTGTAAAATGGCATTGAGCTCAATTCAACATGGTACAGCAAAGAGCATCACTTATTGTCAGGATCAACTCTAATAATGAAAGGTTATTAGTAGCCAAAAATCATAAAAATATGAATTGACTCAGTAGAACAAAGAAGGTAAAATGCTTCAAGGAAAGTAAAAACATACTGTCCCAGATTTTACAAAAATAGGGTGCAGCTTCTAAATCCAAAGTTGAGTTAGCTTTCAGAGATAAAGTAAGCTGTATATAAAAGTATCATGGGATAATTATTTTTCTAATTTTATAGAACATGTTGAATGATATATGTATTGATTGCAAGTCAGAGTAACAGAGACAGAAAAAGTGACAGAGAAGCAGCTTTCCATATTTCTCTTCCCAAGCATTCATACCAGCCAAACCTAGGCCAGGCTGACACTGGCAACCAAGAATTCCATCCAGACCTTTCATACGCGTGTGGCAGTAACCCAAGTGACTGGGTCATCAGCTACCACTTATAGGTAACATTGTCAGACAATGTTGTTTCATAGAGATACTCTTCCATTGTCTGGAACTAGAACCAACACCCACATGGGATACAAGCATTGCAGAGGGAGCTTAACATACCCTGCCATGATGCCAACCAACCCTTGACATCTGTTGTCAAATATATACTATAAAACCTAACTTGCTGTAGACCAGATATTATCACAGAAAACCATCATACTAACAAGATGACTCTCTCCAGCGTGCTGTGATGAACAGAACCATTTCAGGCAGAAATAAAATCCCAAGTAATATCTCTACAAGTAATATTTTCCATAGTCCTTGATGTTGTGTTTATTTTCACCAGTCATTCCTATGGGATTTCCCAACTGTGACTGTTCCAGGGCCTGTCTGTGAAATTAGGAACAAAGGATTTGGTGTAGAAATTTTAAGACTGTTTAGAAAAGCTCTTTTAAAGAATGTTTTAGATTACATTCTGCATGATGAGATTATGTGTGAGTTTATTTGATGATTTTTCCAAGTTTATATAATGCTTGCAAGTTAATTTCAGGAAACAGAAAAAAAGTAACTTATGTGAGTTTTGTTATAAAGGCCAGTATCAGTACCACTTGATGCACTAAGATAGCAAGGAGGTATATTGAGGTAATAGTATGTGGGGCCGCTGTTGTGGAACATCTGCATCATTTCATAGTACAGCTCAGGTCCTCAGTCCTCTGCTTGCCATTGATCTTTCTCTGATATATCCCAAAAGCAATAGGTAGTGATGCTGTGCTTGAGTCTGACCATCGACATGGCAAACCCAAGGGAAGATCTCAGCCATGGTGTTAGCCTGGCTGATGGGGGTATTTGGGAAGTGAACTGAGGAAGAAGTGAAGAGTGTCTCTCTCTCTCTCTCTCTCTCTCTCTCTCTCTCTCCTTATAGATTTCAAGTACTTAAATTTTTTAAAAAAAGAATTGTGTGGGTTTCTTTTTAAAATTTCTTCTTGCTGTTGTTGTTGCAAAGGCAGACTTACAGAGAGAAAGAGACAAAGAAAGATCCTCCACCTGCTGGTTCACTCCCCAAATGATCACAATGGACAGAACTGATCCACTCTGAAGTCAGGAGCCTTTTCTGGGTCTCCCACACCAGTGCAAGGTCTCAAGGTTTTGGGCCTTCCTCTATTGTTTTCTCAGGCCACAGGCGGGGAGCTGGGAACAGCTGAGACAAGAATGTGCGCCTATATGGGAGGCCAGCATCTGCAGGCATGGATTAGCCAATTTTACCATTGTGACACCCACTTTTTGTTTTTATTGTTATTCATATTTTTCATTTTCTTTTTGGATCTCCTGGAGACAGAAGAAGCAAAGCAAAAATTAATAGATTTATTAGTAAAAATAATAAATCTTCAGGAAAAAAGTTGTTGGTAAAGGGAAGTCATATGTGCATCTGAGTTGATGGAATATATGCATGCACATTACTCTATTTCATCTTCTCAGTTATTAATTAAAATATAGTTTATGTGTTTTTAGTCCGTCAAAGAATATGTCTCATGAGATTCCCAAAAATATATGTTTAAAAATAATACTTATCAGTAAACTCTTTCAGATGCATTATCTTCTAACTTCAGAAAGCTAGGAAGCTATAATTTAAGGAGATTCCTAGGTCATTTTTATGATAATATTTATTGTTGTAAAAGAATAAATGAAATTTATTGAAAATCCTTATATTCAGAAATCACTGTTTATCCCATTATCACATTTAATATTAATTCTAGGGAAAAAAATCTATCATCCTTCTTTTAACCATAAAGAAAGATTTCTTAGGAAAATGAAGTGAGTGTGTAACTAGGAAACCACTCCCTTCCTTTCTCATTCCTGAATTTTTGGAAAATAATTGTCATGTGCCCAAGAATAGTACATCATCCTTCTTGACCCGCTCATGTACATTTACTTCTGACTAGCCTAGAATAAGTGAATATGGTTTGCATTTTTGTTTTTTAAGGAAACCTTATAGAAGAAAGTATTGACCAATGACCTGAAACAATGAAGTGCATTTACTGTAAACGTGGTTCATACTGAGAATTTATGATTTGTGCACTGTGGGTACAGGGACATACATAGTGTTTTGTTTTGTTTTTTCCCCTACTGATTGCCCTTCAATGACCACATGCCTTAGTACAGCCTATTGGAGAGGCCTTTGTGAGTACTGGGTCCAAACCGAATGCAGACTGGAAAGCTACACCTGAAATTCTAGGCCTCATCCAGAACAATTTCATCCAAACCTTCACTGTTTTCCCTGTTAATAGTTTATTATAAACAGACTGACCTAGAGCTACAATACTGGCCCAGATACATTTATTGTGCCTTGAGTTGATTCTGATGAAAGAACTGATTCTATCATGGGACAGTTTTCTAGAGAATGAAATGAAATTGTGGTGGCTTAAAGGGAAGGAGTAGGTGTGGACAGAGGGGAGCATGATGAGGACTTAAAGCATGAGTGGACTTAAAGGGAAGGAGTAGGTGTGGACAGAGGGGAGCATGGCGAGGTTCCCAGAGTCGTATCATAGTTGCCTAGGTCTTGCTAAAAACTTCCTTGGTTAAATGTTCATAGCAGCAGAGAACTTTCCCAAGCACATGTTACAAGTTTGTTAGTTTGTTTGTTTTTCCTAATTCTCATGGATGTAGGTGGGTTTAGGGACTTTTGGCTGTTGAAACTTGATCTTAATGGCTTCAGGAACATAGTCTCAGAATTTATTTATTAGTATTTATAGTCTTTATAATATTTATTAGTTTCTTGCTATTTTAGCATTGCTTACAGGGCGTAGAGGAGAACAAGCTGTTCACTGAGTCTAACTCCAATAAGGTGTCAAAGTTATGATTGTTACCTCGACCTGGTAATCAAAGTGGTCAAACCCTGCTCTGCATTGCAATTGTCCTTGGGATTTAGGCTAAACCATGACTTCCTTCTCATGGTAAATCCACACTTGCTCCAAGTTCTAGAAAACGTAGGCGGAGGGAAGCCATTCAAATTAACAATAGGCAGAACTGTGTGTGTTGAACCTGAAGAGCACTAATATTGATTTCAAGTAAAAAATAAAAGAGTCATACTGCATTGTTCTCTGTCTTGGTATATAACTTTTATTTCTTTTTTAGAGGGTTTGCTTATTTTTATTAGAAAGGCAGATTTACAGAGAGAAGGACATCATGGGCTCCTTCACAAAACAGCCCCAAATGCCAGAGAAGGGGCCAGGAGCTTCTTCAGGGTCTCCCACATGGGTGCAGTGTTCCAAGGAGTCGGGTCATCCTCCCCTGCTTTCCTAGTCCACAAGTAGGGAGCTGGCAGATTTGACTGTTGAGCCAAGATGCCTACCCCAATAAGCTTTATCTCTTTTAAAATCAAATTAAAATGACCTGGTATCTCCGAATTGCTTTAAAATATTCCACAAAGGATCTGACATGGCAGCCTAGTGGCTAAAATCCTCACCTTTGCATTCACCCAAAATCCTATATGGGTGCTGGTTCATGACCTAGCAGCTCCACTTCCCTTCTAGCTCCCTGCTTGTGGCCTGGGAAAGCAGTCAAGGATGGCCCAAAGCCTTGAGACCCTGCACCCGTGTGGGAGACCCAGAAGAGGCTCCTAGCTCTTGACTTCGAATTGGCTTGGCTGCAGCGGTTTCAGCCTCTTGGGGAGTAAACCAGCAGATGGAAGGTCTTTCTGTCTCTCCTTCTCTCTGTAAATCTGACTTTCCAATAAATAAATCTTTTTTAAATTCCGCAAAAAATAATGTGTAATATATTTAACAATCCTTATAACTACTCAAATAAGTGAGTGGGACTTAACATGAGAATTTGTTTTTATCCTAAACTGTTAACTATATCTTGACAATAATAAAGTCTAATGCTGGACTTTATTATTGTCCCTACCTACAATGTCAGGATACACTTGCATAGTAGATTGATGGACCTATGGCTGTTTCTGAAAGGGTATAATATTGTAGTAATTTAGGGGAAATAAGTTGGGAGGAGGAAAATAGGGAGGAGAGGAGGGAAAAATCCCTGAGCCTATGGAGCTGTATCATAAAAGTAAGATAAAACAAATACATAATAAAAATGTTCATTGATTTTTATCCCAGAAAATAAGTTCAACTCTTACTTCAGCCAGGTCTTTCACGGTTTCTTCCCCCCCCCCCCCACAGTAAAGGCTGGCCCTTTGTACTTCAATATCTCTGTTAAAAACATTGTAATATTCTGGGAAGGACAGTGGTTGGAAAACTTTAGTCCATGCTCAGCAATGAATGTGAAGGGTGTGGTAATCCAGTTTAGAAAAGAGACAACTGGGAAGAAATCATAAAAGTATCTCCTTTAGTTTCTGCTGAATATACGTAAAAAGTTGTAGTTCAGAAAAGGTGAACTAATCTAGTTTTTTAAACAGATTAATATGAATAATAGATTAAAAAGATAATTAGAGAAGCACCGTGTTTTCACAAAGGTATTACAAGGAGAATAAATTCAAGAAGCAGCCACTGATCGTAAGGATGATTGAGGTATTAGATCAGAGATGTTTGGAAGAGGAGCTCTGGTAAGCTAAATGTCAAACTTCTCGGATGGAAATAGACAATGAGTTCTAACCTCTCCATCTTAGCAGGAAGTGCCCAGTAACTAGGATCTAGATCTTAGGGTAAATATTCTGCCTAGGGACTTAGATTTTTTTTCCAGAGTTGGGAGCTGTTGTTAAGACTGCACCATTACGGGCCTGGCGCGGTGGCGCAAGTGGTTAAGGTCCTCGCCCAGCACGCCCGGGATCCCATATGGGCGCTGGTTCTAATCCCGGCAGCCCCGCTTCCCTTCCAGCTTCCTGCCTGTGGCCTGGGAAAGCAGTCGAGGACGGCCCAAAGCTTTGGGATCCTGCACCCGCGTGGGAGACCTGGAAGAGGCTCCTGGCTTCGGATCGGCATAGTATCGGCCCGTTGCGCTCACTTGGGGAGTGAATCATCGGACGGAAGATCTTCCTCTCTGTCTCTCCTCTCTGTATATCCGCCTTTCCAATAAAAAATAATAAAAATAAATCTTTAAAAAAAAAAAAAAAGACTGCACCATTAGGAATGACACCAATATTACAGAGCAGAAATTGAAAATGTGGTTTTGGAGACGAAAGATTATAAATCAATTACCAGAGTAATCAATGTCTTCTGCTTACAACCTGTAAGCATACCTCTCCATATGTTGGTAACAATCCTACAACAACTTTACATTTTCAACTAACGATATTCCATTCTCTGTAGACACTTGAAAATATTCTCACCTACCTCCTCAAAAAAAAAAAAAGCAGACACACAAATTCTCAACAGCAGAATTCATCTCTGGATACTTTCATTACTCCCCAGATTCAGTCATCATCCCACCTAAATATTCTGTTATCTGATAACTAAATTACAATTTTAACATTACAACATAAATTTAATGGATAGGGGTAAGAGTGAAACAAAGTAATTGGTATTTGCACACATTGTGTCATAATGGAATACATATGCTTAGCTGTTGGAGCACTTGTTGCTGTGACCTGTCACTAAGCTGTGGTGATATCAGGCCCAATTCATAACACTTGCTGATTTCTGTGGAATAACTATTCTCCTGATGATTGATTTTACGCCGATGAGGTGATACTGAATACAGACCTGAGAATCTGGTGCACCATTGCATCTGGGAAATTCACAGGAGAGGGCTCCAGCAGTCATTACTTTCATTGTGTTGGAAGTCGAAACCGCACCTAGTCCTTTTTCAACTGGTCAGCTTTCCATCCTCATTACCATTAAATACAGAGACAATGGCACATTGATTGGTGTGGTGGGGCTAAATCATAATTACTGAGGATTCACCACAGTTGCTGATGCAAGAAGGACAGGCTTGAAATCCATGCAATTTGCTGGGAGGAGGGGAAAGATTGGAGTTCCTTGTTACATACATTGCAATTCATGAAGTTAGTGAAAATAAAGCAAAGCACAAAGAAAAGAACAAGGATGCAAAATAGCAAATGGAACAGGTCCACTCTCAATCCAAACCTTCCAGAGTTGGAGACCGAGTTCACCACCTGCAAAATCAAGATTCTAACAGAAAGCAAATGGTACATGGAACACAGAATGGAGAGGGATCAGTAACTACTAATGTTTATGTCCCATACCTAATAGCTTTTGGCACATTTAGGTACGCAATGAATAGTTGACACCTGAATAAAATTATCTGGAAGATTAACTAGCCAACCAAATTAAATTTTATCAAATCCATCAATGACTTTGAGTTTGAAATTTCCTTTTTTTTTTTTTTACAATGTGTGTCTAGAAATAGCCCTCAAAGTGGTTAAATTATTTTTGTTGGCCTGATGTGAATTTTCTGAACATTGCTCTTTCTGATCAGAGATTGCTTTTGTTTTAATTATGCTGGAGTAAGAAATTCTGGAGAACTCGATATAACGACTAATAGCAGGTGGAAAATAATAACAAATCATTGGTTTCTGTATTGAGTCAGAGAAAGAATAACACACCTGCACACTGTTTTCTAATTCCCATCATCTTCTCCACCCTTCAGAGCTCTTCCACAACTAGAGTCCCTAGCCAGCAAGACATGGGACCATCTCAGTTGCATTGTGAGGTGTGCAGAAAGCAGGAACATATTGAGACAGCTATGGGCAGACAAGCAAAAGATGCAGGATGCTTCTGACAGTCACTGGATTCTTCCTGAATTTTGCCCACTTGCATGTTCTATATCTTGTGATCACATGTGGAGGCTGCCTATGATTTTCTCAGTTCTTTTAAAAAGGGTTGGCACCAACAATGCACACAGCTGCGGTCACTGGTGCCAACTTCTCTGCTCTACCTGCACGTCCCAATTTTCTCTCATAGCTATTGCACGAGATTGTCTTTGGGCTTTCATTTGACTGTCTGTCCTGAAATTTATGATCACCTGTAAATGTCACACTACTCCATGCCCTAAGTAATAAGTAATGAAGGTGAGTGGAGCAGATAGAATAAAAAATAAGCAGATGTCAACATTTGGTTTATGTTTATTTGAAATTATTGCAGATTTCCTACTACAGACATCATTAGAGATTGATCAGATGAACCTTTTTTTTGTCAGAAAATACAAGAAGAAATGTTGAGAAGTCCAGCATTTACTTGTAAAATTCCTTGTAATACTGCAATACTGTAATTCTATGAAACACAAGGCAACAACTAAGGAGTAAGCATGCTGGGCCATCATGGAAGTGCTATTAAGTTACCTATTGTGTTATTGAATGAAGTCATCAAATTAATAGCATTTATTAGCGGTTAACAATGCTTCAGAGCGGGGCTGTCACTGTGCAGTGGCAGGTTGGGCCACTGCCTCCCAGACGAAGACCAATTCTATTCCGGCTGCTCTACTTCCAATCCAGCTCTCTCCTAGTGCATGTGGGAAGGCGGTGAAAAATGGTCCAAGTGTTTGGGCTCCCGTCACTCAGTTGAGAAACCCAGATGCACTTCCAGGCTACTGATTTTGAAATGCCCTAACCCTAGTTGTCACAGTCGTTTAGAAAGCAAGTCAGCAGATGGAAGAGCTCTCGCTCACTGTACCTTCTTCTCAAATAAAAAAAATTTTTAATGCTTTCAGGTACAGGCATGCATTATTTCCTAGTAAAACATCATCACAAAATTATTCTTGGAATCTTTCCCTTAATTGTAATTACTTGGAAATTACATATAGATTATCCAAACAGTGCACATATGTGAAATATTCCAGCTGCACAAAACCCTATGTCAAGTATGCACTTACATACCAAAGAGTCAGTGTTCTTTGCTCCCGGGTTTTGCAGAGCACGTCAGCCTCTCCGTAGTCCCCCCATGCACTGATTTGTGTGTGGGCATAGGTTCTAACTCCAAATAACTCTCACCTCTAATTATTCCTTTTCCTTTGCATTGTAGCCACACCAGCTAGGCGATTCCTATCTCATACCGACTTGCCCCCACACTCTTGCTTCTATGTTTCTTCCTCTTCATCACCCCACCCTCACGCCATTTATTCTCAGCATACAGAGTGTGTGTATATGTATATGTATATTTAATAAAATCTGGTCCTACCAATCAGTTGGTTCAAATTTTCAGTTTTCCTGTTAAAATATGATGTGGGACTCAGCACGGTAACCTAATAGCTAAATTCCTCACCTTGCACGCATCAGGATCCCATATGGACACTGGTTCTAATCCTGGCAACCCAGCTTCCCATCCATCTAGAGTCTGTATTGGCAGAAAATTGAAGTTTGGAGCTGGATCAGAGTACAGAACTTAATCATTTTGATGTGGGGCTAAGGCATAAACTCAGAGCCTTCATGGCCACTCCTGTATCCAGTCTTTAAAGTGTATATGTCTTAGGGGTTCTAACCCCAAGGGGATGAGGCGACAAGAACCACTGGAGACAGTCTGCTCGGGCATGTTTGTTTAATGCAAATCAAGCACGAGCTTATACAGACTAAGAAAGGGGAAGGCAGAAGAGCATCTCCTGACAATCCTCCCACCCAACAATGGCACCGTCTTTGGCTAGAAAGCAGCTCTGTCTCTCTGGACACTCTGACTGTGCTGCAGGTTATGTATACCATGTACGGCTGGCAGGCAACGTGGGACCATACAGAATTCTCAGAGTTGCTTATGAAGAAAGTTCCAGCACAGCTCATCCAGAGAAGGAAGACTGAGGTGCAGCCTACTGCTCTCACCTGTATGGCCAGTGATCAGGTCAGGTTGAGGTCTGAGTGAGCCACTGTCAGGAGGTTCTCCTTGTGCCATGTCCTCCTGACCTCCCACATAGGCCAAGTAGGCAGAGGTCCAGGCAGATCTCCCACATACGTGTTTCTATTCACCTGCATGTAAGGGGGAACAGAGGAGAGAGTGGGAGAGAGAAGCCCAGCTGCCCTCAACAGCCGGTACTGGACAAGGTAAAAGCTAAGAGCCTGTAGCTCAAATCAGGGCTCCCACATTAGATAAAAGAGCCTTAGGACACTTCCTGCTGCCTCTGAAAGAAGCTGGGTCAAAAGCACAATGACCAAAACTGGAATTGATGCTTAGATAGGACGTGTCCCTGTCCCACTTTATGCCTCAATGCCTACAGAAACTAGGATCCCTTATTCTCCGTGTACTTGCTTATTTTCTTTATGTCCTACATTATATGTGTCATTCTCTCAGCAGTATTGGAAAAAAAAAAGCCTCAAATTTATGGATGAGAAAGAGAAGAAAACAGAAATGAGTGGGGAAGAGAATGAAGGAGAGAAGAGAACCTAAAACTAGCTCACTTTCCTAAGTTCTTAGCTTACTTGTAACCAATCTTTTTAAAGCACATTCATTTTCTGCAGTAATTTGATATTCCCAAACCATAACTGTATATTGTATCACATTCATTTATTTCAGTAGACACATGATAAATTTATAGCAATGAAAATTATTTGATTCTATAATCAGGTAATTCAAAATAATGTGAATATATTTACTTTGCTAGCCTACCTAATACAATGAGGTTTTACTTGTTTCCTAAGATGACTTATGGCACTTCACACACTAATGCATACCATACATTCAACAAATGCCTAAGCAGTGTTGAAGAAACTCGTCAATTCATATTTTAGTTATTTATTTATATGTTTTAATACAGTTATTTTCAAAATATTTTAGTAATGATTAGAGGTGCTACTGGGATATCAACATGCTAAGTCAGTTTTGCTGATGTTTACTTCATGTTAGAAAATAAAATGTTAGTATCTATTTTTTAATTGTTTTATTATTTTATGACACATTTCCATAGGCTCTGAGAGTTCCCCTCCCCCATCCCCTAAGCCCTGCTCCCAACTGATTTCTCTATATTATTACAATTGTATAGTCCTTCATAAACAGTCATAAGTTCATTATTCTGCTATTTGAGTGTATCCTGACAATGTTGGTATGGGAAATGGAACAGAGTCCAACATCCTGTTGTCAAGATATATCTAACAGCTTCATTGGGAGTCCATCTTTGATTTGGAAGTTGAGATGTATATTGTATTTATTTTTTTCTTTTTTTTAAGAATGTATAATGTTGAGTCTAGCATGGTGGCTCGATTGGCAACCCCTTAAGGCACTGGGATTCCATAGGAACACTGCTCTGTGTCTCATCTGCTCCATCTCACATCTATCTCCTTTTCTATAGCCTGGGAAAGCAGTTGAGGAGGGCCCAAAGCCTTGGGACCTTGCACTCAAATGGGAGACCAGAACGAAACTACTGGCTCCTGGCCTCAGATCTGCTCAGCTCTCACATTTGCAGCCGTTTGAACAGTGAACTAGCAGATAAAAGATGATTCTCTCTGTCTCTTTTTGTCTATAAATCTGCTTTTCCAATAAAAATAACTTTTTTTCTTTAAAATAATGTGTAATGTTTATCTTTAAATACTTTCAGGTTTCACTTACATGGACGTAAAGTATTTTTCGAAACTATGTCATGGTAGAAGTATATAAAATAAAGCTTTAATCCACAGCAAAACCCCAAATTTTACATAAATGTATACCTTCCAAAACAGGAATTATTACTGTAAGATTACTTGGTTATAAAGTAAAAAGTAGATGTAAAACATTCTTTAGCTTTAGAAATGTTCCACTGCCCTCTGGTGGACGATACTGGAATAACACACAGTAGTATTCATTTAAGGTGAAAAAAGGTTAAAAAAAATGTGAACCGCCTGCTTCAATTCACACTTCTTTATTTGGTTTGCGTGTTGTTGTGAAAATTGTACTAGGCAGTTTCTCAACTACAATTTGGTATCCCTGTAACTCTTTTCCCTTGCAAACAAATCAATATAGAATTTCCACCAATTTCTTTCTTGTATTAGGCCCTTTCAAACTGTATCAGAATTACTATAATACTTACAAGACAAAATTGAAATACAATATAGAGATATAATTTAAATTTGATGATTCATAATCTACTAATCGTTTTTAAATTATAGCTTTTGATACCAATAACATTAGATAAATAAGAAAATATTGATAATAATAGTAGTTAACATAACAAGTTTTGACATGCTTTGTTCCATGTACAAACACTGTACAGTATTAACTCGCTGTATTATATCAGCCTATGGATTATGTACTGTATCACAGATTTCAGCTGACAAAATAAAAGCATGGGAAGCCATGGTAGTTGCTCAATCAGATGGATATGAAGTAGCGTACTTGTAATTGAACCCAGGATACATGGCTTCAGAATTCTATTGCTTCTCCATGGTCAGGATAGTTACAGAAAGTTTTACATATTTATTTATGATCTCAGAAGAGAAATTGGAAATTGCCAGCTTATCTTTAGTCTTACTATGTCAAAGTATTCTAACACACAAAATGGACAAACTGATTTAGTTTGATACAAGTTGCAGCCAAGGTCAGATGTCAGCTTGACTAGGAGCCACAGAATGACTATTACTGCAAAGACAAAATAAAACAAGTGCTAGTGAAGTTGTACAGAAACTCTTACATACTGTCGGCAAGAGTGTAATGTTGCCATTATGCAGAGCAGTGTGGATGTCCTGGGAAAACCAGAAGCAGAATTATCAAAGACCCAGTTATACCTATTCCACAAATTAACCCAAAGGAAATCAAATCCACATATGAGGGGAGTTAATTTCACGCCCTCATCGTGCTATTCCTGGTAGCTGAGGTATGGAATTGACCTAATTTACCATTAAAAGATGAATAGATTAAGAAATAAGATATACATAACACAGTATGATCATCCATAAGGAACTGTAAAATCCTGTCATTTGCAGCAAATGAATGGAAACCAGAGGACCTTGCGTTATGTCAGCCAGGCCAGGCTTAGAAAGACAGATATTGTTTTTCCCCTGTCACATGTGAAAGCTTAACTAAATAGCAAACGTCATTAAACAGTAAATATATGTAATAAGTCTCGCTTTGCACACTGGAATTATCCTCATGAAAATCCTTCTTTCGTGTAAGAAAAGGATGAAGGTTGATTTCATCTTCTTGTGTGAAATTCCCCACAACAAAGTGATTATCACACAGCCCAAATCTCAAACTAACCTCATGCAGCCACAAACTTGCTACAATATGCTTATTACTTTAAATCCCATATCTATCAAAAATTTTATATCAAAACTTTTAGGCTTCTGTTTACTGGGGTAAGTTCTCACGCTTGCAGCTTTCTCCACAACTTTCTTACCTGTTGGCTTCTTCAATTAACATTAAAAAAACCCTCAGTGCCTCGATCAGAATTTAGGGCTCAGCATGGTAACCTAGTAGCTAATGTCCTCACCTTGCATGTGCCAGGATCCCATATGGGCACTGGTTCATGTCCCAGCAGCCCCACTTCCCATCCAGCCACCTGCTTGTGGCCTGGGAAAGCAGTTGAGGACGGCCCAAAGCCTTGGGACCCTGTACTCACATGGGAGACCCAGAAGAGGCTCCTGGCTTCTGGCTTTGGATCACTCAGCTCTGGCTGTTGTGGTCACTTGGGGAGTGAATCATCAGGCGGAAGATCTTCCTTTTCTGTCTCTCCTCCTCTCTGTATATCTGACTTTCCAATAAAAATAAATGAATCTTTTTTTTAAAGGCGCAGAATTTAAATTACAGTTACTTTAAAGTAGTTTGGAATTTTGAAAATATTGAAGCAGTTTCTTGCAATTGAGTTACTTTACCGAGATGTTATGAACCTAGGGTTCTCAGGAAACTAGTTAGCCTAGAGAACAAGGCACTGAGAACGTAATGCCAATGATGCTTTGTTCGTGGCACTATGCTTTAATGACAAAACAACAGATATTTTAAGGATCACATTGTGGATGACAAATTTTTAACTAAGCATGATTATGATACAGTAGATTATAGCATTCTGGGAAGTGTAGCAGTGTTTCACAGATCTTTACACTCATTGATGAACACAGAACAAAGAAATCTTAAATTGATGCACAGAGGGGCCCAGTGCGATAGCCTTTTGGCTAAATCCTCGCTCTGTATTCGTTTGGATCTCATATGGGTGCCAGTTCTAATCCTGGCTACTCCACTTCCCTTTCCATCTCACTGCTTGTGGCCTGGGAAAGCAATCGAGGATGGCCCAAGACTTTGGGACACTGCACCCCTATGGGAGACCTGGAAGCATCTCCTGGTCCCTGGCTTTGGATTGGCTCAGCTCCAGTCGTCATGGCCATTTGAGGAGTAAACTAGCGGATGAAAGATCTTTCTCTCTATATATCTGCTTTTCCAACAACAACAAATATAAATCTTTTTTTAAAATTAATACACAGAGAAACTTCCACAACTTAGCAAGTAAGAAAATGGGGATTCTCCAGCTCAGAAAGCAGCCATTCAATAGAGGCAGGAATGGCGGGGAGACTTGACAGAGACTCCGCAGGGAGGCTGGTCAGTTAGTAGAAACAAGTTTGAAATGCACCTTGTTGTAATCAGATCTTGTCTGTGTTTTTAACATGTTGACTAAAGAGCTAGGCAAACTTGACCTTGGCTTCCTTCGTTAGGGGGGCCAACAGACCAGGTCCTGGGTCATGGCCGCTGAACAGGTACAATGTTCTCCCACAGTCTGCACTATAACTCCCCAACATTTGAATACCTGAGTCTTCCAGACGCAGATAGAGAGCTTGAGAAAGTTGGCCAAGGTGTGATGTGAGTGTGGCAAAGACACTTAGGCTGAAAGCAAACGCAGGACAGGAAGATGCCAAGGGGGCTGTGTTAAAGAGTGGACAAGCCTCTACCTTCGTGAAATACCAGCAAAGAGATTTTGGTTGCCACAAGACAAGGCCAGAGAAGACGTAGAAGACTAGGCATGGAGCATTCTGTAGAGAAAAGTTGTTCAAGACTTACCTTGGTTCCTGTGTTTTCCCTTGGCTAGCTCTTCCATGTATGTCACTGCACATGGCCGCAACAGAGGTCCATGCCTCCTCGCAACAGAGAATTGAGGTGTGAGACAAAGTTACAGTGCAAGATAGCAAGTTTTAATGGGGCGGAGTATCCATCAGAGCAGACGGGCACCCCTGTGGATGGAGAGAGAAATTCCTAAGCAGAATCTGAGAGGTGACAGATCGAAGGGCAAATATGGAGTGAGATATGCCCTCTTAGTCCCAAGTTGCACTGTTTTTTTTTTTTTTTGAGAGACAGATCAAAGGTGTTTTTGGTGAAATGTGAAGTGTCAGAATTTATGCAGAAGTATGTCCTGAGAGAAAGGGGCTCACCTCCCAAGGCAACCCTAGAGCAGGAGTCCCCTCAACCAAGAATCTAAATTCTGAGTCCTCGTGGAAAAGAGAGAATACACAGATTTAGTCCGGAGTCCCTGCTCTAAGTGGTGGCAGATGAGCAGTCCCCATGTCTTTTGGTGATGAAGGAGGGGGGAGCCAATCAGATACCCTGTGCCATATGGGGGGAGCTGAACCTGCTGCAAGCTTTAGCATCCCAGGTTTGGAGTGACAAAGACCTCTCGAACCAATCCTATCCACTGAGAATCCAGTCCTGTGTCTCATGTGGAGGGGCGACTCTATGGAAGGTTTCTGGCGTGAGTCTGCAGAGGGATGAGAAAGTGGAAATAAGGAGCCAGGCGCTTCTATAAGGATGTCTTGCAAGTCCATGTGAGCCACTCCAAGGAGGATGCGCCGGGGAGAGGTACTTAGAAATGACGGTAGGAGGGAAGTCACTGTTGCCTTCGGTCTACCTTCATCCCAGGTTTTGCCATCATGTTTTTAGGTTTTTAGCTTAGGTTTTGGGGTTTTAGGATTCAAAGGAAACAAGGTGACTAGCTAACATGGAGGAGGCTTTATTTTTGGAAGGTTAGAATTGGAGGATTGGGGTTTTGTGGGGGTAGAGAAGCGGTAAAGAAGCTGGGGCAGGGCCTGCCTGGCCAGTGGACAAGGCTGGGAGGAGGAGTTGAAACCAGACTTCCCTTTCTGAGCAGATGCTTGGACGTGTCACACTAGATACTGTACATGTGTGCAATTATTATGTTAACTAAAAAGACTATGAAACCTTCCTGAAAATCTGGTGTGGCACAGTGGGTTAAGCCTCCGTTCGCGGTAACAGGTTCCCATGTGGGGATACGCAGGTGAATGCACAAAGAGAGACCTCCGTGTGATGAGTACTGCTCCTAAACAGGACAGATTGTCTCACAGAGGCAAATACTACCTAAATGGAGAAGTGAAAGATGGAGTCATCTTAGTGAAACTTCAAAGGAAGAATGGAGACAAATATAAACTTGTGGGAGACAATGTGTGAAAATAATAGAACAATTGAAAATGTCCCAAGACTTGGAAACACACAAAAGCATCAAATGTGCAGGGCAGGGTCTTAGCATGAGGAATCAGATTTCCCACTCTAAGTGTTTTAAACTGATGGGAATATAGAACCTTAGAAGGATGTTAGTATGCTTATTTATAATCTTGTGTCCAAAAGGTACGTACTAATATTTTGAGTGTGAACAATCATCCCTGGGCCCTGCCTGCTGCCTGGTGGGCCTGGCTTACACTTTACCAGCCTGCTACCTGAGGCACAGCTTCCACGCCTGCATGTGGAACGTGACCTCCAACATGACCAGAAGATCAAGGGAAATAGACATGTCTATAGCCAAATACAGTGTCTTTGGTGGGTAGGGGAACTGACGCCCTCTTGGCCTCCCCTTCCCTAACCTTTAAAACCTTGGCATTTGTGCTGATTAAATGGACATTCCTAACCAGCTTGCCTCCCATGGTTCTTTGGCCAAAAAAACACCATCGTCTCACCCCTGGTGACCTTGGGGCCTGCTGGCAGGTTTAAACCCTGAGAATTGAGTCTTCTTAAAAAATTAAAATTAATACATATTATTAAAAAGTTGTTGTCACAAATAAAATGTATAAAATTTACATAATGTTTTGATATGCAGGTAACAATTCTAGGCATTAGTAGAATAATACAAAAGTTGTCTCTTGTGAGTAGGAAAAAAATGAATTAATTGTCCGTCGTTGTTCTCTGTGTATGTGCTAGCGTGTGTAATGAAATCTGCTTGCATTAGACTGGCAGAATAACTGTCACTGTACTATTTTGAATGTGTCCAAAATTATGCAATACACAAACACTACTGAGAATGAGAATACAGATTTTGTGGCATTGCTTCATATTTCTAAAGGAAATTGGGATATTGAAAAAGTGCAATTTTGTTCTACTCAATCCCTTTAAAATCCATGTCAAGCTAGTTGCCATTCCTGGCTGCTCAGTGGGACTTCACTGCAGGAGCTCACAGGTCATGCCTCTAGCTAGAACTGCTCTTTAAAGGTGCACAAGAAGTATCATTATTTTCTATTAAATGATGAAAATTCATTCATGGTTGTTCACTGTATTGTCGGATAATCCTTAGCATTCTGTCCATTCCAAAAAAGACATAGTTTACCAAAGATGTGTTTTGTAGTTTTGACATTAGCTAGGATTATGTGAGCAGAATAAAGAAGTCTGTATGCCTTAAGTATACACGGGTATTATACTTGGATGAGAGAAAGTATTAAAAATGTAGGTAGTCACACACAAAGCAGGATCTTAAATTTACTACATTTTATTACTAGATGCATTATAAAATGCACTTTTGATGTAAGAATACCAAAAACAACCAAATGATGACAGAATGAGTGCGCAGTTTTGCTATTGGAATTAATCTGCACATTTCAGTCTTAAGACTGTATCTGTGCACATCAAGGAGTCCGTTCTCTTTGTATTTAATGGCATAGTAACAGGAGAATTGTGTTGCAATAGTATCACTTGTTAGCTGTGACCCTAAGAGTCTAATATATTAATAAGTTCCTTTAAGAATAAAAGTAAAGAATTAAAAGGTTAAAAAAAAATTTTAAACAAGATATATTCATCCTCTTCGTTTACAATTTTTTTAATATTTTGTTAAAAGATAGGAAAAAGTAAAACAATAGCAAATGAGAAGCTTGGTTTCAGTGCTGTGTGGATGTCTGGGTATTAGATTCTAAAGTCAGGAGCTGGCCTTGTAGCACAGCATGTTAAGCCACTGTCTGTGACTCCCCTCTCACTTTGGAGAACTAGGTCGAGTGCTGGCTACCTGACTTCTGATCAGCTTTCTGGCAACATAATTTGGCAAGGCAGAAGAAAATGACCTTGTACTTGGGGCCTTGCCATCCAGGTGAGAGACGAGGATGGAGTGCCTGATTCTTGAGTCCAGCCTCCCCAGCCCTGTATATAGCCAGCCCCTCGGGGAGTCACTCAGGGGATGGATGATAGCTGTCTCTGTCATTCTGCCTTTCAAATAATTTCTTTTGAAGAATTATTATTTAGTCTGCTGAAATTAAGTCAGTTTTAGTTTACTAGTGGCCTCATTTAGCAAAAGAAATGGAACGCAGGCTACAATATATGTCACGATCGGAGGGGCCAGTGCAATGGCTAAATGGCTAAATCCACTGCCTCCAATTACCAGGATCCTGTATGGACACTGCTTTATGTCCCCGGTGTGGCTCTTCCCATCCAGCTCTCTGCCTGTAGCCTGGGAAAGCAGTGAAGGATGGCTCAAATCCTTGGGACCCTGCACCCATGTGGGGGACCCGGGAGAAGCCCCTGGTTCCTGGCTAATTGGTTGGTTTGTTGATAGGTTATCCATGTTGATAATGTATTAATTCACACAGAAACTAAAAAAAAGTTCTTACTATTACATTTGTTGAGAATGTTACTAAAAATTAAATGAATTAAACAAATTAAACTGACTAAAAATGAAGTGAGAAAGTACACAGGCAATTATTCAAGTTGTAGATGATTTTTAAAACAGACTTCGGGCCATTTGGGTCTTATGTGACTCAGAAAGGCTATTGGCACATTGTTATCGCACATTAGTTTGACTGACTTCAAATTGTTTCACCCTGATGTTTTTATTATTTACTCAATTTAAAACAAAACTTTATGAAGGAGGAAGGGAAAAAGACACATTTTTACCAAGGGTTTGTGCTCTATGAGGGATGAGTATGAGGCATGTGCTCTACATCGATGGATTCTGTTGACCTGATCAGTAATGTGAGTAAATGTCAGCAATGAGCAGATCAGATGAACACTGCAACTGCTACTGCTATTACAGAGGTTAGATAACACTGGGTTTCCACATTTTAATTTTTTTTGTCTATTAATTTTCTGAAACCTTCCTTTAAAGTAATGCAAAGATGAGGAACTCAGTATGTTTTAAAATTTTCAATTTATTTGAAAAGCAATTAGAGAGAGGGAGGGAAAAAGAGAAAGGGGGAGAGAGAGAGAGCTCATACCGCTGATTGAGACCCCAAATGCCCACAACAGCCAAGGCTAGGCAGAAACTCAACCCAGGTCTCCTATCTGGCTGACACAGTCACGTATTTGAGTCACCACTTGCTGTCTCAGTGTAGGCATTAGCAGGTAGCTTGACTGGAAGAACGGAGATCCAAATCAGGCACCACCATGTAAGACAAAGCATTTTAACCACCATGTCACATCAACTCCTGAAGTTCTAGAATGCAGAGAAAGACTTCAAACTACTCTATTAAATATTACCTTAGGTTTATTAAACATTATCTTACACTGTAATTTTGATCAAGGAATATTTCTTAAAATGTGTATTTATTTAGAAAGGCACATTATATAGAGAAAAGGAGAAAAAGTTTTTCATCCACTGGTTCACTCCCCAAATGGATGCAGCAGCCAGAACTGAGCTGATGTGAAACCAGGAACCAGGAGCTTCTTCTGGTCTCCCACAGGGGTGCAGAAATTTAAGAACCTGAGCCATCCTCTGCTCCTCCCAGGCCATAAGAACAGAGTTGGATCAGAAGTGAAATAGCCAGAGCATGAAGCAGCACCCATATAGGATGTCGGTGCCACAGAGCCTATGATTAGCCTGCTGTGCGACCACGGGTCCCCAAAGAGTACATTTTTATATCTACTTACCAATAACTATGGAAGGTGAATAGTTTAGTTTACTGAACCAAGTTATCAATATCCAAACATAGTCAATAGATCAAAACATGGCATATACTGCAAATGTGAATGTGTGTGTGTGTGTGTGTGTTTTAATCAGCCATGATGGCAAAAGAGGATGTTACTCAAATGCTGGCAAGTTAAGTATGTACATAGTTCCAAATTTTATGATAATGTGAAAATGATACACATTTATTAGAAACCATTCATCTATTTTTGAATTTGGATCTTTCCTAAAGCTACTAATATAAAAATCTTACCCTCTAGTGAGGCTAAGTGGTTCCCAGTCAGCCCCATAGCCCTGAGGACCAGCAACCTATGCTCCATAATGTTATGAGTTGCTAAGTTACAGTGTCTAGTAGATTAGGCAGGCCCACTGCATTCCCATCTTACACTGTTTTTAACTTAGCATGAATTTAGCTGGTGTAATACTACAGCAAGTAGAGGTGTGTCTGTATTTGCTATACACATATACATATATACGTATGTATGTATATATGTGTTTACTTCTGGGGTAGCTTATAGAAGAATTTATCACAAAAATAAACACAATTTATATTTCTTCAACTTCTGTAATAATAAGACACATCTATGGTCTTCAGAAAAAAGCCTCTCCACAATAAATTATCCACATAACAAATAGGAAGCATTAAGAAGAGTACAGAAGGATATTAATTATGTTTGCAATAAACACACACAGAGCATCTATGTAAGGATACAGTATAAAATGGTAAATGTAGCTACCTTCAAAGTGTGATAGGTAATTTGAGAAATGTTGGGTGAGCAATTGATTTCACGTGAAGTGTTATAATTTTTTAGTTCTGATCTAATCATGTGATGATACCATTTATGGAAAATGTAAAATGTTTAAAACATATAGAATCTAATACTTGGTTATTTAAACCTCCAGCTGCCTCCTGGCAGCTGGTGGGTCTCAGGACGGGGCGTCTCATGCCTGGATCCCGGACGGCCGCCATGGGCACATGGTGAGCCGTCCTCCCCGGGCCTGCTGGGATTCGGGGGCCGCTTCCTTCGGGGTGAGTAGACCGAGGGGGGGAGGCCTCCGGGTCTGGGCAGGTCCGGGGCCCACCCGCCGCCTTCATGGGGCGGTGAATGGGATTTGGGAGGGGCGCGACCTTGGGCCTGGGTTATTTAAACCTCCAGCTGCCTCCTGGCAGCTGGTGGGTCTCAGGACGGGGCGTCTCATGCCTGGATCCCGGACGGCCGCCATGGGCACATGGTGAGCCGTCCTCCCCGGGCCTGCTGGGATTCGGGGGCCGCTTCCTTCGGGGTGAGTAGACCGAGGGGGGGAGGCCTCCGGGTCTGGGCAGGTCCGGGGCCCACCCGCCGCCTTCATGGGGCGGTGAATGGGATTTGGGAGGGGCGCGACCTTGGGCCTGGGTTATTTAAACCTCCAGCTGCCTCCTGGCAGCTGGTGGGTCTCAGGACGGGGCGTCTCATGCCTGGATCCCGGACGGCCGCCATGGGCACATGGTGAGCCGTCCTCCCCGGGCCTGCTGGGATTCGGGGGCCGCTTCCTTCGGGGTGAGTAGACCGAGGGGGGGAGGCCTCCGGGTCTGGGCAGGTCCGGGGCCCACCCGCCGCCTTCATGGGGCGGTGAATGGGATTTGGGAGGGGCGCGACCTTGGGCCTGGGTTATTTAAACCTCCAGCTGCCTCCTGGCAGCTGGTGGGTCTCAGGACGGGGCGTCTCATGCCTGGATCCCGGACGGCCGCCATGGGCACATGGTGAGCCGTCCTCCCCGGGCCTGCTGGGATTCGGGGGCCGCTTCCTTCGGGGTGAGTAGACCGAGGGGGGGAGGCCTCCGGGTCTGGGCAGGTCCGGGGCCCACCCGCCGCCTTCATGGGGCGGTGAATGGGATTTGGGAGGGGCGCGACCTTGGGCCTGGGTTATTTAAACCTCCAGCTGCCTCCTGGCAGCTGGTGGGTCTCAGGACGGGGCGTCTCATGCCTGGATCCCGGACGGCCGCCATGGGCACATGGTGAGCCGTCCTCCCCGGGCCTGCTGGGATTCGGGGGCCGCTTCCTTCGGGGTGAGTAGACCGAGGGGGGGAGGCCTCCGGGTCTGGGCAGGTCCGGGGCCCACCCGCCGCCTTCATGGGGCGGTGAATGGGATTTGGGAGGGGCGCGACCTTGGGCCTGGGTTATTTAAACCTCCAGCTGCCTCCTGGCAGCTGGTGGGTCTCAGGACGGGGCGTCTCATGCCTGGATCCCGGACGGCCGCCATGGGCACATGGTGAGCCGTCCTCCCCGGGCCTGCTGGGATTCGGGGGCCGCTTCCTTCGGGGTGAGTAGACCGAGGGGGGGAGGCCTCCGGGTCTGGGCAGGTCCGGGGCCCACCCGCCGCCTTCATGGGGCGGTGAATGGGATTTGGGAGGGGCGCGACCTTGGGCCTGGGTTATTTAAACCTCCAGCTGCCTCCTGGCAGCTGGTGGGTCTCAGGACGGGGCGTCTCATGCCTGGATCCCGGACGGCCGCCATGGGCACATGGTGAGCCGTCCTCCCCGGGCGGCCAGTGCGCCATTGGTGCCAGGCTCCGCCTGCTGGCCGCCCGGCTGGGGAGCTCTGGGGATTTGGTTCTTTGAGTTGCTGCTTAATTAGCTCCAGGTTGAACCCATTGTGCTTCTTGGACCTGAAAGAGGCAGTAACTCTTCCTTAGCAAAACTTGTAATCACTAATAATTCTGAGCACCAAATACCAGTCATGCAGAAGCTATGGCTTGGGGCTTGCCCTGCACAAGTAGCTCCAACAGTTGGCCAATGTGTCAACTGGTAATGGAACAGAGTAGATTAGGCACGACTGAGCAAACCTTAGCCCACAAGTAAAACTAGAAACCAGGAGGGAGCAGAGGTCATGCCGAGCTAGGCTCTTGTACCTGCTGGTCTGTGGGAGCCTGGGACGCTAAGCCACAGTGTCTAAGGCAGAGTTCGGGACAGGGGAGGGGTTGTGCCAAGCTGAGTCAGAGCATCCATTGGCAGGCATGTGATCTATGCCTGGGAACGGACCCGGTTGGGGAGCAAAGGGGACAACCCTAGCTGGGCTGAGGTTCCCACCAAGAGGTGCGTGGCCTGGAAGGGGGCTGCGTTCTGATCTGGATACAGTTGCAGTCTCCCTTGGCACAAGTGTGGACTGGGATTGGATGCACCGAACTGGGCCGGACCCCGACTCCCCCTGGTGTTCTGGAGGACCAGGGCAGATGTGGGATGGACTAGGCAGGGTCTCAAACCCCTACTGAGCCATGTGTGAGCCATACGTGGGTATGGACAAACCATGGCTGGGCTGGAACATCCAACAGCAAGAACCAGATTGGGTTGAAGGCCAGTCAGGAAAAGCCACAGTTCCTGCTATGACAGGAGGTGGACTGAGTAGGGTTGGCTCATGGACCCACTGGTAAGCGTGAAACCTGGCATTGGGAGAGGTTCTGATGGAGGAGCCTGGGCAACTCCTCTGGCAGGACACAGACCCAGCAGGTAAACGCAAGAAACATGATAGGAAACAGCCCAGAAAAGGCCATGGAAACCTACCCACTGGCATACAGTTGGCAGACGTGGGGGCAAGACCAGGCTGAATCTGTCCACATCATCCACTGGCAAATCCAGGCACCAGTGTGGGTCGACCCAGGGTCGGTCGCAACAAAGACTAGTGCACATTATGGAATGCCGAGGTGAGGTTGCCTGTACCAGAAGGGACCGCAGCGCCCAACCAGCCTGAGAACAAGCAAGGAAGTGGGCAGAGCTGGCAGGGGAATAAGGGAGGGTTCCTTTGCTGGACAGCTACTTCCGCAGGAGAGCATGGGCTGGGATGGGGGCAGACCAGACTAGGCAGAGCTACCACACCTGTGCGCCTCATGTGGACTAGATCAGGGAAAAGCCAGGCTGGGCGGATTATTCCTACTGGTGCCAACAAAATTAAAGTGGGCGAGGTTTGTTTGGGCAGCATCAACTGGAATCTGGGAGTGGGAGAGGCCTGGGAGGGAAATAGTGGGCTCATCCCTCTTGGGTTACCACTTCCACGGGAGGACATAAAACTAAGACAGCGGCTGGGGTGGAATGGGATGTGGGACAGACTGGATTACTGCTACACTTACTGGCAAACCAGGGTAGGGGGTGGGCCTGGTTGGGGTTATTGTGGGTCGCTCCAACCTAGGCTACAGCTCCCGCTGGTTTATGTGAGGGCCAAGTATGTGCTGGGCAGAACCAGACTGGACTGCAACACCCATTGGCTCCAGTGGAAGACGGGAGTGAAAACAGAACCAACCCAGCAATTGCAACCACCAGCTGATTGGAGCGATGGACGGTGCCAGGCCCTGTACTTGTTAGCACATACAAGAAGTTTCTTTGGAGATCTTCCTAATCTAAAAGCTGGAGTCAGAACCATAACAAAGAAAAGAGAGAAGACAGAACGGGTCAACCAACCATCTAAGCTATGATGGACTATGTCAATCAGTGGATTTTTCAAAGACCTCATAGTGCTTGGAGCGGCAAGATTGAGAGCGATTCATAACTGTTGCAATATCAAAACCACTTGAGCAAGAACCTCAGAGCATGCCCTACACCCGGGACTTGGGGAGGGTGGGAAATTGGGTGGGCCTTCTCCCTTAATACCCCCCTTTTAAACATGAAGGTAACAATATGGAAAACATATTAGTATTATCCACTTTCCTGTAGCCCTTGAACCTTCTTACCCTAATTAACTATGTAAAGAATGTCAAAATAAAATTTATTAATAAAAAAAAAAAAAAAAAAAAAAAAAAAAAAAAAAAAAGAATCTAATACTTACACATATACTTAAAACCTAAAACATCATCATCTACTGAATGAATGTATTAAGTGCTGTAATTTGTTCTATCATATGTGCACACTTCAGGATGTTTGGCCAGATTAACTGTGGATATTGTGTATGTGCCACCTTGTCTATTTCGGTGTTGATTTAATCATTTTTGATAAATGCAGATGCTAATAGTGGTAGGACAGTTTTAAATAACTACCTTTTCTAAACAGTTATGAATAGAAACATTTTAACCAAATGGCATTTGCTGGGACTCCTCTGCTTTCCATAATGTCATCTATGCAAGATTTTCATAACACTATAATTCGTTATGCATCACAGATGATTAGAGACCCATCAGTTAACTGCACACACAGTTCCTTGGGTGGCCTTCAAGGTGTTTATTCCAGCATTCTGAAACCATAGTGATTACAAGTTAACATTCTTTCCTTTGTCTCTAAACTGGTGACAGCTCTGTCAATCATATTTCAATCCTATATGGAATGTGATGGCTATTATAAAATTCATACACACCCACTGAAAAGAAAGACTGTCCAGTTCATGGGATAAACAGGAAATCAGACATAATTTTTTTAACTTTGTTTATTTATTGATTAAAATGTAATGCCATACAATTTTTAACAATCACTTAAAAAAGGATTTATATTTGCATAAAACAGAAGCAAAACAGAAACATATGAAGTAAAATGCCATCTTGCTTCAAGTTTTCAAATCAGTACTTAGAGTACTAATATACATCTATGTACATTGCAAGTATATTGTATAAATATACTCTGAGTAATCTTGAGACCACAATAAATATCAAGTAAGTTTTTAGGCACACGGCATAAGAAAAATGCAGACTGCATAATTCTCGAGAGTGCTCTTAGCTCATTCACTCTTGGGTCACTTTCATACATATATTTTACACAAAATGTACACTCCTCACTCACGGGATCCTCAGACACCTGTGACTGTCCATCCCAGCATGAACACCGCCTTATTCTTTGCTACTATTGCTCTGTGCAGCTATTACATAAGAAAATATTTTGCAGCTTTCTTCAACTAATTACCTAGGAAGGTGTCATTGCTACCAAAATAAGTACGGCCTATCTACACAATATATCCATGGAAATGTGCTGTGAGGCACCAACTGACAGAATTGCTCATTGTAATACTGGGAGTTACCCTGAAGGTAAACTTACAGATTTGAAGGTATGCCGTTTTTGAATCGCCAATATTACTAAGTCCAGAAACAATTAGAAACTGAGGTAACACCTGTTTTGTTGAAAAATAGAAATACTTGGAAAAAAACCGCCAAAGTACCTTTTAAAAAATCCGGCCAGATGTGGACCTCAGTCATGGATAGCTTTGTTGGTCATCCTGTCGGCACAAATGTAAACCAAAGAACCCAAAGGAATGCTCTAGCTGAACTGACATACACTGTTAGGAGTGGAGATCACAGCCATGAACACCTGAGATCGTCCTCTGATAAGAGGAGCCCGATGCTTCCCCTAGTGGAGCCAGTGGTCATTGTTGTAAATGAACCAGATAGGACCCGCTGATCCTTCTCCCCAGCTACAGATCGGATTCTGGCATATCTGGCATATCTGCCATCAAGTACCCTATTCCGTACCGTCCATTGGGAGCAGTATCCAGAGTTGGTGATCCACTCTGCTTTCTATAAATGTTTTTACCAAAGTTTGGGGATGACATCTCGCTTGGTATCTTGCCGTGAATGAGGCTGGCATCATCTCCCTCTAAGTTTACAGGCTCTTTGAGGACCCTTCCTCGCTTATAGGTCACAGCTGCCAAGTTACCAGAACTGTCGTCTATGAGGTTGGAGTGACGGACCATGAAGACTACGGGGACAGGGAGTACTGCGAGGATAATCAGAGAGATACAGACAGCCATTCCCCACATTGGGTAGCTCATGAATTCCTCAGATGCCTGCAAGAGCCAAAACATAATTA
Source organism: Ochotona curzoniae (assembly GCF_017591425.1). NCBI lineage: Eukaryota > Metazoa > Chordata > Mammalia > Lagomorpha > Ochotonidae > Ochotona > Ochotona curzoniae. Next base: position 17,770,706 of record NW_024464920.1, on the reverse strand, counting down.
TTACTAACATTTTTTTTGCATATAACAGAAATTCACTTCAATATTTTCAATTATTACATATTTTAAATTATGTTCACATGCTCGTGCATATATTTATGCAGATAACATTTAATAAAAAATATTTACGGAGGTGGGTTTGATTAACATGTTCTCCAGAAACCCAATAGATACTGGTTCATAATGTTAACATGAATGAAACGGTTTTAATAAGGATAGACTCAATCTTAATCATGTGATGAATGAATAATGTATTAAAACACAGATGTTTAGAGCATAAAATCTAAATATCAAGATTGCTATGGAAAAGCAACGTCTTTTAATATGCAGAATGCACAGTAAAAATGCTATGTAGAAAACAAAAGGCAAAATACCTTAAGCTAGCATTTTCATGCATCTTTTAAAATCTAACATTATATTTTACCTTCTCTTCAATCCATGCATTATATCCAGGAGGACTTAAGCCCATATTCACAATGCTAGCTATAAGCAATGACAACAGCACTAGAGGAGAGATATATTTCCACATATAGTAGTAGTATCTGCTTGGAGCGAAACCCAGCATATCTTTTAAATCCTCCATAAACCTAAATAAGAATAAAGAATGTGATTATTTTTGCAGTTGATTTTGCTCTATTTTTAAGGTGCATTAAATCAGTGTTATAAGACCTTACACTGAATAAAAAGCTTGTTAGGACCTGATATAATTTTAAAAATACATAACATAATGTGAAACAAGTTAGGTATGATTTTTCTTTAGGGAAAGCCTAGCTTATCCAGTTATTCCCAAATCTCTTCATACTGAAAACTTTCTGTCTGATGAGCACAAAATTTGAAGTCCTCTAGAATCATTTGTAATTGTCATAGTAATGATCACTTAATTTAATCAGATATGTATAATCAGGGTTTATAGCTTCTTAATTAGCTTTGTCTTGGTCTGTTTGAATCGAAGCTAACTGATGCTTCTTTAAAGCCATCATTATCCGCCAGGGTAACTAATGTTTGTTACATCATCTGGGTCCTTTGCTCTAGAGTTTCCCAGTGTGAGTTGCTCCGATTGCAATCCCAAGTACATATGAGTTCCCTGTATTTTGCGAATCTGTATTTAGACCTGGAATCATGACTGAACTTTCATTGGGTTTTTCAAAGTCAGGATAGTGAGGTATAATTTACAAGAAATAAAATTTACCTTTTAAATTATGCAAAGTTAACATTTTCAAAGCTTATATAACACATTCATGTCCTCAGTTCTGCCATCTTTTTTCAAACATTTCTTTGTACTATTTAATTTCCTATAAAATTTTAAAGAATTCTGATATATGCTATATTTACTATTTTGAAGTGTCATTAATCATTTATTTTGCTGTGTGCAATTTTTTTCTTTTGGGTGTTAATCTGTCTCTGTCTTTTTTCTTAAAATAATATCCCATAAGACTTAATCACACTTAAGTAAAAATAAATTATCTTTTTCATTTAGGAGAGATAAATGACCTCATATTATACCAACTCTGCTCTCCTCATATTTATCTGCTTTTGACAGTTCATTTCTTTTGAAGCACAGAATAATATCCCATTGCCTGGATGTATAAGAGCTCCTCAGAAGTTTATGAAAAATTGTATATTATGAAAATGTGCATGGATTTCAAAAAAATTGCACTAAAATAAACCTATTTTACATTTCCATGGATATTTTGAAATCTCCTCACACTAGTTTGTTTATCAAAGGACATCTTGGGTGCTTCCAAGTTTGGATAATTATAAATAAAACTGCAAACATGTAGACAGGTTTTCAAATCATTTAGGCTAACAAGAGATGTGATTGTTAATTTGGGTCCAAACTTTCTTCTAAGACGATAAAAACCATTTTGTTTCCATCAGCAGTGCCTCAGAGTTCTACACCCACACTCTCACCAGCCGTTAGTGCTGTCCAAGTCCTCAATGTTGTGGACATTCTAACATGCATGTGGCTGCATTTCCTTTTAACCTCAATTTCCATTTCCCTGATGATATGGGAAGTCTTTTCACATGCTTATTTGACAAACTAAGAGAAGTTTTTAATCTATTTACTTTTACTTTATGAATTGACCCTAAAGTAAATATATTTTTATTACAGTTTTATGTGTTTGAACGGTAGACAGAGAGTTATTTCGCATCTGCTGAATCATTTCTCAAATACCCTCAGCAGCCAGAGCTGAGCCAGCTTGAAGCTAGAAGTCAGGAACTCCACACAGACCTCTAACATGAGAAGTGGGGACCTGAATACTTGAACCATTACCTGCTTTAAACCTGGTTGTACAAAAGCAGGAAGTGGAAAAGGAATTGAGTCCTGGCACACCACTACGGGATGCAGGTATTTCAACTGGCGTCTTAGACTTAAGACTTCTTACATCCCAGGCCCCCATTAATAGTATTGCCTGAAAGAGACTTGATTTCGCAAGCAATTCTCTTGATTCATTTTTCTCCTCTTCTAAATGAAACAGATATTGACTAGTGACATTTTCAAAAGAGTTTAAAATGAAAGTATAAAAGCAAATGTACTTACTTATCAATACCATAAACAAAGCTTACAGCAATATTCTCCAAAATGACTACAATTAGCAGAGGCAGTGTAGCAGAATAATCATCAAACATTGTAACAAAGTAATTTCCAGAGCGCTGCACAAATATGAGGCCAATACAAAATGCCAGAAGACAGCAGATAACTGGACAAGAGGAATCAATGAGATAAATCAGCTCCTGTGCAGTCAAGTACTTTGAACTTCATTACGAAGAGAACTTGTTTGAAAAATAATATCTCTCTCTGAGTCATTTTTAACATATTAAAGACTGTAAGTAGCACAGAATTATTATAGTTATACACTTATCAAACCTTTGAAACTATACCAATTACACAAGTAGGCAATACATAGTATAAAATAATACAGATTGCAACATACATGGAGTTAAATTACCAGAGGTGGGTCCTAGCTTTAATACAATTCACTGTAATATAATAATTCATCTTGCTGAATCTGAGGAAACATATTTACCAAGCATAATAGTAAACTGGCAAAACTGAGGAAAAAATCTTAAATTATAAATTTCCATACCCAACTCCTAGGATTAGTGAGAAGTTGACTCTTCCGGCAAACCCAAGAGTGTCTGTCCCTTCTCTGTCTTGAAATGTTATGCCACAGTGTTGAAATCTATACATGGCTAAGTTCAATGACATCATGTAGCTTGTAACTTTGGGAAGCCTACATCTGTATCTTCATTTAGCCCAAAGAAATCTCTTTATCTTACTTAAGCAGATAGTCTGGAAACTAATTACAACAGCACTGACAAATCTAATTACCACACAATAACAACAACAAAAAATTCATCTAAAAGGAGTTTCTTTAGGAAACAAAATCCATACACTTCTGACCAGCTACCATCAACATCATAATTCAGGGAGGTTTTCAGAGTCTGTATTCTCTTCCTATATTTGCACCAAATACTTTCTGCTATTTTGCTCCCTAGCACGGAGACCCACAACAGTATTTTTTTCTCAATCAGCATTTAACAGAAGTGAATAACAACAATTCAGGAGAGGAAAAAAACCAGGTATCTGTGATTCAGTCACGTGTGTTTCACTGAATAATGCCTGTAAGTTTGCATTAATTAAGCCCATTGCTTCCGCCTTTTAAGCAGTGCATTGTAGCTATGAGTTACAGCATGCAAAAATGATTTTCATCTATACACATTCAATGTAGGAAAAACAATAGCTAACTTGGAGTCTCTGCATATGAAATGCAACTGTTTCTCACAGTGTACACAATATTTCAATTATCTCAAGTTTTGCAATATCTGAATTTAATGGTAAACTTTCTTTTTTCCATAATTGATAAGACTGACCCTGCAGAATTTGACTAGTGTACTCAAAAGCATAAAGCTAGAACTAGCAGATTTCAGATATATACCCAAGCCTGTCTGACTCAATAGTCCATGTGATAATCTCTTTGCTAATTACATGCTAACTGAAGGAAAATGTGAAGAAAGTGCACTCTAGGCAATATAAACAGTAAGAACTTGACTGGACAAGTAAAAGATGAGTGATTTACTTATCTATTTTTTTTTCTAAATAAGCATCTTTTCATTTGCTTTTTTTACGTGCTTTTTCCAAATACATCTTCCAGTGGGAGTCAGCAAGTGCTACCATGTGGGACTCTCTCTATACACTGCTACTTTTCCCATCATTTTGCACACGGCTTGCCATAGGAGAGGAATGGATTAAATACACGAGGATGGAGGCAAAGAAAATTAAGCAGAGATCATTTTTGTAGCCAGCATGTCAGGCAGGATATTAACATTGGTATTCCAAAGTAGAAACTGCTTTGTTTTGGTTTATCTGAGTTGAAGATCTATACACACACACACACACACACACACACACACACACACAAATGCTGACCTTGCATCATTTTAAAATACACATGTACTTGAAAGAGTGTTACATTTATGTAATATGTGAGAAATATTTGCACATACGTTATTGCTACATTTATCAACGATTAAAATTTAAACCCTTGAGGACGCTTGTAAACCACTGCCTGTGGTTCAAGACCACCTGTAAACCTTTCCAATCTTAGTTTACATCACTCCGCAGTCTTGTTTCTGTACTCTGATCTGGCTAAGTATCCTAATGTTCCTTTTATCCTCGTTTATTATTCCTACTGAAGCTACACTCTGACCTTAGAGAAAGCCCTTCCACTTCCCAATGCAGTCCTCCGACAGCTCCCTCACATGCGGAGATATCTCAACCTTAAATGAATTCTCTCCACATGTGGAATCGCCATTATGCTCTCCATCAATCTACTTATATTACATGACACAATTCTTCTGTACTCAACCTGATCTTAATTTCAACACTGCTCTTCTGGAAAAGGGACCTTCTCAAATCTCTTTATGTCTCTCATTGTTTCTATTATTTCCGCCAGATGCAAGCATATAGTTTAGCACTGGTCTCTGAACAACATGTACAGACTAGAGATATTTAAAAAAGCACACAAACAGATGAGTTTATCTTCTTCAGTCTTTTTTTTTTTTAAGCTTTAATTCATTTTTATTTGAAAAGCAAATTACAAGGAAAGAAGGAAAGACCAAGAGGCATCTTCTATCTGCTGGCTCACTTCCCAAATGGCCACAATGGCCACAGTTGAGCCAATTAGAAGCCAGGAGCCAGGAACTTCTGTGGATCACCCACCTATGTGCAGTGGACCAAGGACTGCTACCATCTGCTGTTTTTCCAGGCCACAAGCAGGAAGCTGGATATTAAGTGGAGCAGCCGGGATACGAACTGGCAACCATATGGGATGCCAGTGATGCGGATAGAGGCCCAGGCTACCACACCGCAGTGTCGGGCCCTACTTTCTTCCCTTTTTAGAGACACTAACTAGTGGTAAACCATCATTGTTGACATGTATGTCACAAGATCCTACATTTTCACTTAGACTACAAAGATTTTGGATAATGGGAATTGAATCTAAAATGATCTCCTTTTAAAAAATATTTATTGGGCCCGGCGCGATGGCGCAGTGGTTAAGGTCCTCGCCTTGCACACCCCAGGATCCCATATGGGCGCCAGTTCTAATCCCGGCGGCTCTGCTTCCCATCCAGCTCCCTGCCTGTGGCCCGGGAAAGCAGTCGAGAACTGCTTTGGGACCCTGCACCCTGCGTGGGAGACCCGGAAGAGGCTCCTGGCATCGGACCGGCATAGCATCGGCTGTTGCGCTCACTTGAGGAGTGAATCATCGGATGGAAGATCTTCCTCTCTGTCTCTCCTCCTCTCTGTATATCCTCCTTTCCAATAAAAATAAAAATAAAAATAAAAGGACGAACTTTCATCCACTGATTCACTTCCCAAGTGGCCACAATGGCCAGAGCTGTTCCAATCCAAAGCCAGGAGCCTGGAGACTCCTCTGAGTCTCCCTTTTAGGTGCAGAGTCCCAAGGCTTTGGGCCATCCTGGACTGCCTTCCCAGGCCACAAGCAGAGAGCTGGAGGGGAAGTGGGGCTGCCAGGATTAGAACTGGCACCTCAATGGGATCTCTGCATGCAAGGCAAAGACTTTAGCTGCTAGGCTACTGCACCTGGCCCTAAAGTGATCCATTTTTATAGATTTATTTATTTATTTATTCATTCATTCATTTGAAAGGGAGAATGGTGATGAAAGAGGGAGGAGGGATGAGAGAGAAGGCTTGCAGTCACTGGATCACTCCACAAATGAATGCAATGCCACAGCCAGGTCTGGACCAGGCTGAAGCCAAGAGCCAGGGATTCCATTCTGGTCTTTCGAAAAGGTTAAGACCCAAGGATTTTGATGATTTTCTGATGCATTTCTGAACAGAGTAGGCAGTGCTCGAACCAGTACTCCAAAGTACACGTCCAAGAGCTGCTTCTCTGAACTGTTCCAGTGACTTGACTCCTTATGAGAAATACTACGTGCATTTTGTATGTATTTCTGGGCTAGTGATCCATGACAATAACATTACTATTTCCAGTGTTAGTAACACTATATTTAAGTATTAAATAATAATAAATTGGTAGCTAAAGTAATATCTATTAAATATATCCTGCATATATCATAGTGAGAAACATCATACACATTAATAAAGTCCAAAACATAATACTTCCCTATTTCCATCTCTAAATTCTGACTAAGAACAGAACAAGCTCTGTCAGTTAATAAAAAGTCAAACACATCATAAACTTACCGGTAAGAACTTCCTTCCTCACTTTGAAAGTGTCCACAATGGGGGTGATGATCCCTTCGATGGTTCCAAACATACTGCCCAGCCCTAGGTTGACCAGCATGAGGAAAAACATCACGGACCAGAAGGGAGAGGCAGGGAAGTGAGTCATTGCTTCAGTGAAGGCGATGAAAGCGAGGCCGGTCCCCTGCACAGCCTGGAAGACACACACGGCAGTAACAGGCAGAGGTGACAATGGGAAGGGTACTCCCAGTGAGGGCCAGAGGCCGCTGGGAAGAAACATTCTGAAGTCAGGCTTTAGCCTGTGATATAGCAGGGTTTCTTTCTCAGAACCCAGATTTAGATAGACCATGTAGATCCAAATAATGAACGTCTTCCTATAAATACAAAATACATTACACAAACAGCGTAACATGAAAAAGTCCATGGGGAATGTAATTAAAGGTCGGTGTGACGGACCTCATCATTTTTGGTTCTGTGGACATTCATGCATATGAGCAGTTATGTATTATTGCAGCTACATAACTTCAAATATATATATATATATGCACACACACATTTATTTAAGAAAAGTCCATATACATATATAATTATTTCTGATCCATATATTAAGAAAAAAATATTTATTTTTATGATTCCTCAAAATAGATTCATCAATTGGTATAAAAATACACTATGAGGGGCCAATGCCATAATTCAGTAGTCATCTCATACGGATGCCGATTCATGTCCCAGCTGCTGCACTGCCAGTCCAGCCCCCTACTTCGGGCCTGGGAAAGCAGAGGATGATGGCTCAAGCACTTAGAACCCAACTGGGAGATCCAGAAGAAGCCCCTGACTCCCAATTACACGTCAGCTCAGCTCTGGTCATTGTAACCATTTGGGGAGAGAATCAGTGGATGAAAGACCCCGCCTCTCTTTATCTCTTTCTGTAAATCTGCCTTTCAGATAAAAATAATTAAATCTTTAAAAAATAGACTGGGTAATTGTTTTTTAAAATAAAAACACGAATGCAAAGCTAAAAGGTATCAATGGAATAAAAACTAGGTTAGAAAAAGTCACTTCTCTATCTTTAAACAAAACTACATCTTCATCATTGCTATTTTTTTCCTAGTGCCTAAAACTTCAGGTTGACAAGCTGGTATTCATGATGCAAGGGACACAGTGAATTCTGTATCAGCACCAGTAATAAAATTTTTTATATTGGTAATGCTTGGCACATGACTAGTTAACTATTCTATTTTTATTTATCTCCATTTACTTGAGCAAGAGAGACAGAGAGATCAGGCGTTTTGTCTCACTCCCCTAGTACCTGAAATAGCCAGTGCTGGGCCAAGCAAAATCCAGGAACAAGAAACTCCATCTGGATTTCCCACTGGGCGGCAAAAACCTGCGCACCGAAGCCATTACCTGCTGCTACCACGGAGTATGAATTGGCAAGGAGCCAGGCCAGAAGTAGAGGAATGACTTTAACCGAGGCACTCTAGTAAGGATGAAACCATTCCAAATGGCGTCTTTACCCACTGCACCACCAAGTCCTGCCCCAAAATTGCTCTTAAAGTAAGGCATATCTGGAATTTTTTTTTTTTTTAGGACAACATGTTCATTGAAATGCAAGGTGGATTTTGAAACAGCACAATCGTTGCTAGGCATTTGAAGGACCATTTTTACAAAATTAATCTGCTGTATAATGGGCATCGGAACTGAACAATAATCATTTTATTGCTCAAACACGAACTACTAACTTGATTTAGCTCATCTTCAATTTGGCAGGAACTGAGACCCAGCGCAGGAAACTCTTCTTCTTTCACTTTTTGAATGATCTCATAAACCAAGTGGTAATCTGCCGCAGTAACCGCTGAAAGGTTGATGTGGTGGGGGATGACATCCTGACTGATGTTCCCCATTTTCAAAAACCTTACAATCATTTCCGAATTTCTGAAACATAGAAAAACCCGAGAATGAGTGCCGAGGGTGTCTCCACATCCGTTTCCTATGCAATTGTGCCATCCAAAGGCTAATGGAAGTGAGGCTCCATACTGTGCAATGCATTTCTCGTTGACGACATTGGCTTTGAACCCCAGTACTGCGAACACCACCAGCGTTGCCAGGACGGAGGTGAAGAAGTTGATGAAAGACACCAGTACGGCATCGAAGTGGCAGTTGTTGTCTCTCTTGTTGTAGCTCGAAAAGGCAATGACACCACCGAATCCCAGACCCAAGGCGAAGAACACCTGAGCGGCAGCCTCTCTCCAGACCTTGGGTTCCAGCATTATCTCGAGCTGTTTAAGGGCAAACATAAGCCAGATCAGCTCCACAATTCGATTCCAGAGCAGGTGGCTCAGAGGGACTATTATGTCGGTATGTTAAAAGGATATTTCGATGTTCCCATTGGTTAGTTAAACCTGGGTGATAACCTGTTCTTAAGAAGACATAAGTAATTTTTTAAAGACTTTTTTTTAGAAAAATTTAAAAAAAAGAAGAAAATTAAACTGATACGTGAGGATTTTACCGACATGAACATTTTATACAGGATTCTTTTTTTTCTTCTTTTGGTAAAAGCAGACACACACACACACACACACACACACACACACACAGGGCTATTTCCTATCATGTCTTCTTTTCTTTCCACAGCAAAGTAAATCAAAATTACTAATCACTCTGAAATCATTTGTTAGCATTTTTTTCCCATTTTTCTTTTCTTTTACAGTGGTGTGGAAATCTTATGCTTGCAGCAATAGATACTAATTATGAACTATCGGGCAGAACTGTGGGTTCATGCTTACATATGTGTTATTCATTCATTCAATGTATGCCTGAAAATATTTGCTCAACAATCATTTGAGATTAGGCTGCGGCATTTAAATATGCCCTTTCAGATCTGAAGTTCTAATGTTCTGAATCTTTGCTAAAATTATAGTTCAAGAAACTGCTTTGTGACTTTTAAAGTTATTACTGTATAGTCTCCATAAACTTCTGATGCAACAATTAACATTAGCCATATGTAAGGTAGACCTCAATAAACAAGTAAGTTAAGCCGCGGTAACAAGTGGTACTAGTGACATTGGGATATTATCTGTTTTTGCCACCGAGTGAAATCATTTTTTTGGAAGCAACATCAGACGTGGTTGAGAACATGAGCTCCACAGACAGTTTAAGATCCTGACAGTGAATGAGTTTAAAATGACGCACGGTGTGGTAACTGACTTGATAGCACATGTGAACTAGCGGCTGGCACGCTGAGAAGTACCATGAACAGTTAATCATCCTTAATATTCGCAGAAATGCATGTACTTGTTGTAGCTATCATCTGAATCATCAAACAACCCAGTAACTAATCTACTTCAAGTTACATGGTATTTTGGGAGTAGCCATGAGCTATGAAACAGATTGCAAAATCTGTGTTCAAATACTGAGAAGTATTGCCTCAATTAATTTTCCATATTAGTATTAAAAGTTATTAATGGTTATTGTGAAACGCAGTTTATCTTTATAACTTATTAATAATCAACTAAGGTATGACTGTCATTAACCGAGGTTGTTACCATTTAAAGTCCCTTAACTGTCTTTCTCAGCTGTGCCCACTAGATGGCAGAAAAGAGCTATCTACGAACAGTGCTATTCCTTCTAATATCTGAAATACCCATTTACTGTTAGTGGTGCAGGTCCAAGGCAGACCAGGCAGGACCAGTTCACATCATTCACTGGCGAATCCGAGCACCAAAGTGGAGTGTGGGTTGGACCGGGTCCAGTTGCAACATACACCAGTGCACATTATGTCCTGGACTGGGTGCTGGCTGGGCTGGGCTAGGCTTTAGCCCCTACCAACCTGAGCTGAAATTGAGGGTGGCCGGGCCAGGCCAGGCTACAGCACCCACTGGCAAAAGCTGAGGTGAGGCATGCCATGTAAAATTGGGACACGGTGCCCAACGACACATGCAAAACCCAGGGGTTAAGGGGTAAAGCTGGTAGGGGAAATGTGGAGGGCTTCCCTGCTGGACCACCAATCCCACTGGAGAGTGTGAGTTGGGATGGGGCAGACCCGACAGGACAGAGCTGCAACACCTGTTGGCCTCATGTGAGCTGGATCAATAAAAGCCAGGCTCGGCTGACTGTTCTAACTGGTGCAAGCATAAACCAGGATGAGGGTTGGTTGGGCTTTGCCGCAGCATCATCTGGCAGATGCTGGCACTGGGGGCTAACTCTGTCAAGCTAAACTGCAGAACCAGCTGGAAAGCACATAATCTGGGAGTGGGCCCAGCAGAAAAATAGTGGGCACCTCACTCTTGAGTTGCTAATCCCAAAGGAGAGCATGAAAACCAGAATTGGGGCAGACATGGCTGGGCAGAATGGCACCCACCAGCATCTGTGTGGGCTGGATAGTGGGACTGGTTGGCTGGAACTAGGCTTCAATGCCCACTGGCATGTAGGAGAGCTGAATGGGATGTGGGACAGACTGGCCCAGTCTGTTGTACATATAGGCAAGCACAGGAACCAGGGCAGGGGCGGGCCTGGTGGGGGTTACTGGGAGTTGCTCCAACTAGGCAGCAGCTCCCACTGGTTTGTGTGAGGGTCTAGTGTGTGGTGGGCAGAATCAGGTTGGACTGCAGCACTCATTGGTTCTTGTAGAAGACAGGGCTGAAAACAGAACTGGTGCAGCAATTGTAAGCACCAACATATACATAAGCTGATTGTGGCGACGGGCTATGCTGGACCCTGTACTGGCATGCATGCGCAGGAATCAGGCCTGGGATCACCTCAGACGAAGTTTCTTTGAGGATCCCTCCAACTGAACTGCTGATCTCAGAACCCTAACCATGAAGAGAAGTGCAGGTCCCATGGTCTGACCATGGAGTGCAAGTGTCAAAGCCGAGCCTCTCAGAGGCTCAGATGGAACAGTGGACAGCAAATTCAGCTGCACATGGAGGATATGGAAGTCTGTTGGAACCTGCAGAGGACACTTGGTACCACAACAGGATGGAGGGCAGAACAAATCCATATCTACCCCATTTATGTGTTAACACTAAAAATCAGGCTAACGGAGACTCTAAGGTGGACTGTGTCAGCCAGTGGATTCTGGAGAGATTTAATTTGTTTTGAATGGTGGGACTAATTCAGAACTGTTGGACTATCAACACCACTTGAGCAGGACCCTCAGAGCATGCCCCACATCAGGGACCTGGGATGGGTGGGAGGCTGGGTGGGGCTTCTCCCTCTATTCTCCCCAGATCTAGAAAATAAAAATGGTAATAACAATAATAATAATGTGGAAACAATAGTCTTACTTTCCAGTAGTGCTTGACCCTTTGTGCCCTAATCAACTATGTAAAGATTATCAAAATAAAATAATAATTAAAAAGAAGTAATTTACAGCTACTTATCTTTCTTACAGAAATGGTTCCGTTCTATGACCTTTTAAAGCATCTTCACAATGAAAAGTTGTAAAAGGAATTAACTTTTTAATAATGTTCACTAGTCCAAATAAAAATGATGTTAATTTATGCTGCACTTTTAAATACTGAGGCAATGTAAAAGTATTATATTGAACTATTTAAAGCTGGAAAGACTTGTTCAACACATGCTTGCAACTGCGTCACAAGTAATTGCCAATGGCAGGAGGTATAGGGATTTACAAAGAATTTGCTTGTTTTTAACCCCAGCAATTTTTGCTTGTCACTATAAATATCAATATTTTTGATAACTAGGCATGGCCTATTGGAAGCATATTTCATTTACAACATGACTGGAATTCATGAATCTTAACTCGTGTTCTCTAAGAAGTAGCAGCAGCTCTGTGAAATGGATTCTTTGAACCAGCTGAGTAAAGCAGACGCCGCTGTCAGCACTTTTGCTATTACAGAATGAATAGCACCAGCTCAGAACCAGACGTGTAAAGAACACAGCTTCTTCTACAACTTATCAAGGCAGCTGCTCTGACTGACAGAGAATTCTAGAGACACGAATCCCTTCTGTCAAAACCACAGCATTATGCTGGCTGCCACTCATTCTTCTGATGACTTCCAATTTTGGAACTAAATTTGAAATTGTATCTATATGCTTGTCTCTTTATGTCAGCCTATGACAATATTAGTAGCAAGCTAACACAGAAGAACAAACTCACTATAGTTTCCTATTAAATCAAAATAAATGGGGTGTGACAGAGTTCATCATGGTTGACCAGCTATGACTGACCAGGTTCAGCGTGTCCAGCATCGAGGCTGGCTCTATTGGGCTGAATTCTATGAAGAATAAAGAGAATTTTCCCTGAGATGTTCATGCATCTATCAAGTGACAAAGCATCCCAAAACTGACCATTAGCATTTTATTCCAAAATCTCGAAACAAGCCAGAAAGAAAATGCTAATTTTTCTCTGAAATAGTGAAGTTCTGAACCTGTCAGTGGATTTCTAGTAATCTAGCAATCTCACATATTAACACGTTCATGCTTTTTCTGGTAAAAGGATTACTATTTTCATTTTAGTAAAAGGGTCCACAATGAGGTTAAGAACCACTGAAACAAATGGGAGGGTAACTTATGTCAATGTAGTAATTGGAGGTTAATTTTTATAATCAAGGGTGGATTCTTAAAGTTTAGATACTGATGGGCTTACACCAAAACCAAAATGGAACACTTACACTTGAAGATAAATGGATGTAATTATAGGCACTGCATTAAAGTTCGGGTTTGTATAGGCTGATTAGTACAGCATCTACAGGGGCCAGCACCATGGCTCATGTGGCAAATTCTGTCTGCAAGTGTCAGCATCACATATGGGCACCAGTTTGTGTCCCGGCTGCTCCACTCCCTGTCTAGCACCCTGTTTGTGGGCTGGAAAAACAGAGGATGACCTCTGCGAGGGACACCAAGGAGACTCTTGGCTTCTGGGTTTGGATCAGCTCATCTCTGGCTGTAGCGACCATCAGGGGAGTAAACTAGAGATATGTTAGATCATCCTGTATCCTTCTCTCTGAAAATCTGGCTTTCCAATAAAAATAAATGAATCTCTAAAAAATATAACAGCTGTGGGTTAAAAGCCTAAGTTGCACATTTAAACAGTTAGCACTTGAATGTAATTGTGATAATAGTTTAACAATACCCAAAATGCTTTCATGGTTTTAAAAGTTAAATAGAAATATGGTACATACCTTGGGTGTGAACATATGACGGATGCCATCAATTGAACCACTTAAAAGGAGTGCTCTGATTAGGAAGCATATAAGTACTACATATGGGAACAAAGAACTAAAATACATAATCTGCAAGGAAAAGAAAATAGAAATGGGTGAACACCTAACATTTCTTTGCTATAGTTAAGACTGTCTATGTTCTATTCTGTACTTTAATGGCCACAGTTTTTAAAAACATTATCATTGTTAATAACCTTATAGATACTTTGTCTTGACTATTTTATGTAAGATACTATTTGCTATAAAATGAAAAAATATTTTTAATTAAGGATTTATTTTTATTTACATGGAAGTGTTACAGGGAGAGAGAGGAGACTCCCCAGAGCCCCTGCCTCTCTGTTCTCTCTGACACTTGAGGCTCTTGGTATCATGGGAGGATGCCAAGCCCGGACAGTCTTGCAGGGCAGATCAGGGATGAGGCCCTCCTGAAGCAGCCTCTTCTTCTGCACATCTTTCACTTCTCATTTTCATCATCTCCTGAAAGTTCCCACTGACCATCCAACACCAGAGGTGCCTGTTTCCAACCTGTACTCTCCAATACCCTTAGCCCTTAGCCCACTCCACTCCCCAAAACACACACACACACACACACACACACACACACACACACCAGGAACCTTCGATGATGATTTTGATGTTATGTGTTTTGGCATCGCCTAGCACTGTTGAGGTTATTTTGTTATGGTTATTGGCAGTGTCCTTCACTGCACAGCCTGTCCATTTCCATGTCTCTGGCTGACACACAGCAGCTGCAGAGCCAGGGTCGCTGGAGGGAGCAGCAGGAAGAATGGAAGCAATGGCACCATGACAGAGATTGGTCAGGGCAGGAAGTGCCTGAATCCACCCATCACCACAAACAGTGCAGAATAGAGAGCACTATGATAATTGGCACTTTTTGTAAAGTTTTGTCCATTTAAGAAACATATTTGAATATATGTGAAACACACAATTATGGATAAAGTTTTAGTACACTATAACCAATATTTTAACAAGGATAATTAAATTTTAATTCAACTGTTTGTAAGGGAAAATAGTGTTTAATTCTTCTCTAACTTTATTATATCCCATCACCTACATTTCTTGATTTCCTGTCAGTGTTTTCAGATGGATCACTTTTCAGTCAAGCTACATACAGATTTTTTTATATCTTATTTTGGGGGCCACATCTGTGACATAGTAGGATAGTCCTCTGCCTGTGGTGCCAGTATCCCATTTCTGCACCAATTCTAGTCCTGGCAACTCCTCCTGTGATCCACGTGTCTGTTTATGGCCTGGGAGAGCAGTGGACGATGGCCAGAGTCCCATGTGGGACACCATATGGCTCCTGGCTCCTGACTTCAAATCAGCTCAGCTCTAGCTGTTGCAGTTATTTGGGGAGTGAACCAGCTGATGGAAGATCTTTCTCCCTCTCTCCTTCTCTCTGCAACTTTGCATTTTGAAATAAGAACTCAGAAATCTTTAATATATATATTGCATTTCATCTACTTGAAAGGGAAAGAAACTGAGAGAGGAGACATTCAAATAGAAGGAGACAGAGAGAGAGAGAGATAAAAAAAAAAAATCTTTCCATCTTCTGATTCACTGCCTAGCTGCCCACAAAAGCCTGGACTGGCTCAGGTGGAATCAGGAGCCTGCAAGTCCATCTGGGTCTCTCCATGGCCCAGCACCGAGCCAGCGTGGGCTGCTTCACAGGACATATCAGCAGGAACTGGAATGAGAAAGAAAAGTGCCAGGACTCGAGTCAGTACTCCAAAAAGGGATGCTGCTGTCCTAGGAAAGGTTCAACCAACTCTCTTCCAACCCAAGCCCCACATTTAGCATTCTTTAATCTCGCCGGCTACTTTCATTTCACGTGAACTATAGCGCTCCCATTTTTGGCATTCCTTCACAAATGTTAAACCTGGATTTACTATCTGCACAATATTTGTCTGCTTGGTTTTTCAGCAGAAATTAAATCTACTGCCCGATGAAATGTCCAAAAATACTGGTAATCCGACTTATTTCCAGACTCTGGATTTGAAAGAAGACTTCATATAAGAAGTAACATTTGAACTAGAGTTTGATGGTTATCTTGAGTCAGCTCTTAATGAAGGCATCCACTTTTCAAATTCTTAATTTATGTGACAGACAGAGAGATGGACATACAAAAAAAAAAAAATAAGCACTATCCTCTGATTCATCCCCCAGATGCCTGCAGGCACCAGGAATGCAATCCCGCCCTGCCCTGTGGGCTATGACGGTGCCTCCCAGAGCTTGCAGTAGCAGGAAGCTGCAGCCAGGAGCGGATATGGAACAGGGGCACATGAGCACAATAACTGCTATGTTAAATGTCCACTTCCGTGCTATTGTGCAACACAAATTGTTTGCAGTTAAGCATATGACTCTCATTTTCCTATATTAGAAGGTACACTTTAAATGTAGCTTAAATCCAACCTGGGAATATGCATCCTTTATATATATATATTTTTTTTTTTTGCATACCTTAGTCTTATAGTTTGCTGTCTAAAATTCTTTAATGAATTTGCTTACTGCTTGCCTTTCTCTGCCAGGAGAATGAAAAATTCATGAGGACACACTCATCATCTACCTTCTTCATTGAACAAAACTGGATCAGTGACTGATACATAATAAATGTTTAATCATTATCTGTTAAATAACTAACTAATGAGTGAATGGCCTTTACATTGTTCAGGAACTGTACATTTTTAGAATGGGAATAAAATATGAAACATATTCCCTTGGCTGATTTTAAAGCCCCTGGACCTTTGATAAATAAAACAGCTTTGGAAAACATATTGGGTCTAACATTGTGGCATAGCAAGCAAGGCGTCTGCCTGTGACATGGCATCCCATATGAGTGCCATTCATGTTCAGCTGCTCCACTTCGAATCCTGCCCCCTGCTTGCCTGGGAGAGCAATGCAGGACTATACCAATTGAGAACCTGGATAAAGACCATGGACCAGGCCCAGCGATCTGTGGAGTGAATTAGAAAATGGAAGGCCTCTCTGACTCTCTCTCTAACAATATAAAACATAACAGCTGAAAAATATTTAAGAAAAAGATGTATTGAATGCTACATGTTTCCATTTTGTTGAACTATTTTTAAAATAGAAAATATGATAAGTCCTTCCATTGCAATTTTTCTCACATTTTAAAATATAAAAAATATCTGCAAAAAGATTCATTCTTTTAAACATTTCATTACCTACTTTCTGCTCTGCCATAGAACAGTTGTTTCATTCTGGCCAGTTATCTATTCTTCCTAGGCTTGTTAGCTTTGCTGGAAAATGAGAATAAAACATGAAAACCATCTGGCCAGTAGAGATGTAGCTGATGTACTTAGCACAGCGGTAATAATAATAGCAAAGTAGTACAAGTTGAGCATCCCTTAAGCATAATGCCTGGGATACAAAGTGCTTTGGGTTTGATTCTGTTGGGTTTACAATATTGACAGCAATATCACAAAATATTTTGGGAGGAAAACCCAAGTGTACATAGAAAATTCATGTGAGTTTCTTATGTACTTGACACCACAGGCTAAATGCTTTCTTACACTTCCTAGCTTATTTGAATGGCAGAATAACAGAAAGAGAAAAAGACAGAGAGGGAGATCTTCCATCTACTGGTTCACTCACCCAGTGGCCACAACGGCCAGAGCTGAGCCTATCCAAAGCCAAGAGTCAGGAGCTCCAGCTGGATCTCCCATGTGGATCACAAAGTCTTAAGTACTTGGGCACTTTAGCATGAGACTGGACTGGAGGCAGAGCTGCATGTTGAAACGGGATGTTGTTCCGAGGGTGAGTTCCTGCTTAGCCGCATGCTGGCCCACTACAATGCTTTTTGGGATGCTTATGTTTTGATTGTAATCTTTCATGAAATCAGCTTTTAAAATTCATACTTGTAAGCTTGTTAGCAATTATAAATTTGGAGAATTTGAGATTTTAGACATTCAGAGAATGGTTGTTCAACTTGAACTGATAGAAAACATTATCTTAAAATAACCAAAATGCATAGAGCTTCTCATTTCCATCCTTTGTCTTTGAGATGAGAATTGCCTTACCAGGTGTTTGTAGCGAGGGGACATGCACTCTCTGCTCAGTCACCTCCAGCATATCTCTGCCAGCAACGTCAGTGTTACCAGCATGGACCCCACAAAGGTCTTCTTTTCTTTGAGTATTTTCCACTACCCCGCTAACCTCATAAGTGACAACTTTCAATTATTTATTGTGACTATAAAGAATGTTCCCATTTTTCTTTTGACTATTTGAAGATTGTGATCACAAGTCTGAAATGTTTGTTCCCCTTAATAAAGAAGAAAATGACAGATTTTAGTATGACTCAGAATTGTAGACAAATCAAAAGGTGCAGTAGCTACCCACCCCCCAAATGACCTTTTCGCATCTGTTTTACTTCATGTAGTTTCCAAATAACACTTTGGATAGAGGGTGTGTGGCACTTGGGTTTTGACAAAATGCATTACAAATTCACTCAATTTTAGCAGGTACATCCTCTGGATTGTTGTTTGCATACCAGCCTTTCACCATAGTTCTCTAGACTGTCTTTATGTTTATCTGGGGATATTAATTTGCTGTGTGGGCAAACTCAGAGTTTTACATTATTCCTCATATATTTATCTCATATTCATCCCTAGATGAGACTATAAATGTGACAATTTAGATGTCCACACTTTCGTTGATGTTACTTACAGCTCTTTTTCTCCATATCAATATCTATCCAATTCCTTCTTCAAACTCTGTCCAAAAGTTACTATCTCACTGAAATAATAATTACATGCTCTACATAATTTGTATTACACTTTGCTAGACAAATTGTACTGTATGACACAAGATAACCTCAAAGTGCCGGGAGACAGAGATAAGTGATTCTTTCGATGACAAATGAAAATAGGTTGAGAAGGAAAAAGACTTGATAGGAAGAGAATTTGAATAAGGATTTTTAAAACTTTCCCCGACGAAAAAGAGACGGTTCATCCTTATCAAATGTACTCCTGTTAGGAACCATATACAAGTACTATACTTGGCTTAAGAATCGACCTCTTCATTTATTATCTAACTGTGAGGTGTTTCTAGTACAACAGAAGACATGCTCAGTTAGATCTTTTTGATCACACAGAATGGTGATAAATGTAAAATACTTAAAAGATATTCAAATATAATATTATTACATTTACTTCATCAAAGAAGAAAAAAAAATTATTCACAATTTCCACCAGAAAGTTAAACATAGTGGGCTATGATTTACCACTAAAAAAAAAGAAAATATGCTAATAAAACTAGAAAGAAACAGGAATTAAAGAAAACGGAGGCATCTTTCATGAAAGCGTTCATCAGTGCGTGGCGACACATATAATAGAGACATTATGATATTGCAAATTGATGAACATAGGCTCCAGACTTAGATAGACCCATATTTAACCCCAAGTGTTAGAATTTACGAATTTACTAGCCTTGACTTTTTTGTGAAGTTACCTGATTTCTCAAACATGTTTTGTTGTTGTTGCTGTTGTTCAATATGGAAGAGGATCTGAAAGTAATAATGACCCCTTAGTGTTGTGGAGTCTGCTTCAGTTCCAACCCAGCCCCTCTTCATGTGCTTGGGAAAGCAGTGGAAGGTGGCCCAATAGCTTTAGCTGCTGCCATCCTCAGAAACCTGAGTGGGATTCCAGGCTCTTGGCTTCGGTCCTTGCCACTGCAGCAAAAGATGCTGTCTCTCTTGCTTTTTCTCATTCAGTGTGTGTGTGTGTGTGTGTGTGTGTGTGTGTGTGTGTGTGTGTGCATGCGAACATGTGTCTCCCTCTCCAAACAGAAAGGCTAACAATAATGTGTTATGGTTCATCTAACATAACAGATGTAATGCAATGGCAATGAGGATGAAAAAAAAAAAAAGAAAATCTGAAAGAAAAATAATAACTAGCAATCACTTCCCTAATGTATCCTTCAAACCCAACACAAGGAAGTCAATGTATGCAGAATTCACCTAGTATCCTTTTCAGTCCCAGCCTTTTTATATCTTCAGTTGCCCTAAGCAGTCATGCTCTTACGTCCTTCATGTCCCTCCACATTCTTGGTCTGGATTATCATTAAATACCTATTGATGTTCAGAGCTTTAAGAAATAGTATAACCGCCTGAGTCAGTGTCCCCTCTATCACTGTTACTGGTATATTGGTACTGCCCATAAACAACGAAGACTTAATCCTCACTGCACCTACATTAGGGCCTAAGGATACAAGAATTAACCTACAACGAAAGCTCATTCTCCTGCAAGGCTGGGGGACGCTCTAGAGGAAGCAGGATGGCTTGGGAAAATTCACACTGGACACACATTATGAACCGAGAGGGGAGAACAGAGTGAAGGGGAGGGAATTTGAGGGAGGAGAAGGGGAGAACACACTGCCAACTAAATTTTATCAAAAAAAAATTTTAAAGAGAAATATTCAAGTATATTAATTTTTAAAATTTAAAATATTGGACCCAGCGCAGTAGCCGAGTGGCTAAAGCCCGTGCCTTGTACATGTCAGGATCCCATATGGGCACCAGTTCTAATCCCAGTGGTCCTGCTTCCCATCCAGCTTCCTGATTGTGGCCCAGAAAAGCAGTTAAGAATTGCCCAAAGTCCTGGGACTCTACACCCACATGGGAGACTGGGAAGCTCCTTGCTCCTGGCTTTGGGTCAGTTCAGTTCCAACCATGTGGCCGCTTGGGGAGTGAATCAGCAGACAGAAGATCTTCCTTTCTGTCTTTCTTCCTCTCTGTACATCTGACTTTCCAATAAAAAAAAATCCTAACAAAAATATTTATTGATATTTATTTTTAGGTAGATTTTATAGAGAAAGAAAGAGACATAGAAAAGGTCTTCCACCCACTGGCTCACTCCTCAAATGGCTGCTCCAACCAGAACTGAGCTGACCTGGGGCTGGGTGCCAGCAGCCTCTTCCAGATCTCCCATTTAGGTGCAAGGGCCGAAGGATTCAGGTTATCTTGTGCTGCCTTCCTAGTCCATAAGCAGAGAGCTGGATGAGAAGTGGAGCAGCTGGGACACAAATCAGCGCCCATATGGGATGCCATCCAGAGAGCAAAAGATTAGCATGCAGCACTACTACGGCAGCCACCTCTACACTACACAATTTAAAAATGTTTAATGTGACTATTCCTTTAAAACATTAATTGTGAAAGAATTTAATAGTACAAGATAAATGAATTTTTCATTTTGCTGCTCTCATGAATTTCCATGATTGGAAAGTGGTGATCACAGAATACAAACATTAGGGTCCACTGAATAGCAAACAGAAAGAATCTTAAGGAATTAACAACAAGTTTAAAGATTTATTAAAATAAGGAAAGTAAAGTAATTTATAACAACAAAATAACTTATAAATCACTGGAATGATTATAAACAATGTTAGCTGTCACTATACTCGCAAGTCCTTAATTAAAATAGTTTTAAAAGCCATCACTTTCGGGGAGGGCATTGTGATTTAGTGAATAAAGCTGCCATCTGTAATACTGGCATCCCATATATGGGGGCCAGTTTGAGATCAGTCTGCTGTACTTCTGATGCAGTGCCTTGCTAATGTGCCTAGGAGAGTAGTGGAAGATGGCCCCAGTGCTTGGGCTCCTGCACTCAGTGTACGGCCTGGAAGAAGCCCCCGGCTCCCGGCTTGTACCTGGCCCAGTCCTAACCGCTGTACCCATTTGGGGAGTGAGCTAATGAGTGAAAGATCTGTCTCTGTGTCTTCATCTCTAAGTGTAACTTTGACTTTCAAATAAATAAACAAATCGGTTTTTTAATCATTATCATACTAATCTTTTTTTTTCAAAAAAAAAGATTTATTTAGATTTATTTATTTAGATTTATTCAGATATACAAAGAGAAGGAGAGACAGAGAGGAAGAGCATCTGCTCAATGATTCACTCCGCAAGCAGCCGCAATAGCTGGAGTTTAGCTGATCTGAAGCTAGGAGCCTGGAACCTCCTCCGGGTCTGCTAAGCAGGCGCAGGGACCCAAAGCTTTGGGCCATCCTTGACTGCTTTCCCAGGTCAAAAGCAGGGAGCTGGATGGGAATCAGGTATGCTGGGATTAGAACCGATGCTCAAACGGGATCTCAAACGGGATCTCAGCATGTATAAGGCGAAGAACTTAGCCGCTAGGCTGCTGCACCTGGCCCTGTCCTACCAATATCTGATGAACTGTACAGAACAGGGTGTTACATGCCATTTGAACATAGAAATTCAGAAAAGAATTTGAAGAAGTGTCTGGAGCATGGGAATAATGATCAGAAAGCAGGATCTGATATACTAACTTTTCCAGAAGATTGAATGCCTTTGATCATAGCTAAGCAAACCATGACCCAAGCAGCCAACAGACAGACAGTCATCTTCCAGTTCAAGCCTCCACTTTCGGAAATGGAACCAGAAATATTCAGTGCTTCTCTGTACCAGTAATAGGTGGTGGCAGAACTTTTTTCACATTCCGGCTGTACAACTGTAGGAAGAAAGATGATAAAATCATGCCAAAGCATAAAGGGTAATGAAACAGCGTTTTCTCAGTGGACTTGTAGATGAATTTATAAATGTTCTCCACAAAGGGAACAGTATTACACAGCAACACTCAAGTTCACAAAGAAGAATTAAAGATTCAATTGTTCAAAAATTTCAAAAACCAATAGACATATATGTTCTTTGGTATATCTTGTCATCGTAAAAGAAATGACATTTCAGCTTATCAAAGCAATTACAAATCAAAATCATTGCCCTAAAAGTAAAATCAATACTGGGTTGACCCAAAGAAAAATAATGTAAATTATTTTATTTGTAAAGCTTAATCATAGGTTGAAGTTGTAATGTTCGAATATACTAGTTTAAGCATATTTTTGCATCATTTTACTTTTCTTAAACGTAAGTACTGAGGCATTTTAAACTACATGAATGAGTAATATTCTTTGCTTACTGGCCATGGTTAACATGGGGGTTCATTTTTCCTTTACACTGCAGTACTTAGAAAACAACGAGGAAATAAAAAAATAACAAGAGTTAAAGATATAAAAGCAGTTATTTAATTCTTTCCTTCTGTCCATTTTCACAGAAATTAATGAAAATGGAAAACATCAACTAGGATGTCTGTGTTAACAATTGAAGACTTATAAAAGTTGGCCCTAATGTCAAACGTAAAATAACGGGGAAATGGTTAGTGAATTTAGATGATGAGAATTTTCTCGAAGCGTGCCAGTCCTAAAACTGAGGGAAATTCTGTTGTGATGCTTTTGATAGCTTAGTATTGTTGATAGCTTTCTTCCACATTATTTTAAAGAATGATCATTCTTACGCCTGTGCTGTTAGTAATCGTATAATCCCTAAACACACACACACACACACACACACATTAGATAGCGCATGTCTTACAGGTGTGAGAAACATTTTTCACCAAAGGACACTGATCCCAAGGAAGAGGCTGCTGGAAAGACTGAGAAAAATAAAACAAACTCCAGCCGATGATGACATTGTAGTAGAGAGCCACAAAATAACACACCTGCAAAATAAAATAACAGAGTGGCATGAATCCCCCAGGCCCCTTTTCCTTAAAATGCTGAGACAAAATGTGAAAAATCCCATTGAACATTAACAAAATCCCCCTACTTCATTATTTATGGGAAATATACTGCCTTCTCTGAAAACAACTTTCCATGTCTCAACAATGCTAAGTTAAAGCAGCATTTACAGTTATTTTGTGTCTCAGTGCCCATTGCATTACCATTTTGAAAAACATGACTAAGAAAATGTGTAAAGACACTTACTCAGAGAAAATTTACTTGAATGTCAATTACACAGTTGCAAACCTTGTAAAAGCTGATTATATATATATACCACACTAAGAAACTTACTACACAGCTTGCAAATCCAATCCCACCAAGTTTGGGGCTTATGTAATTCCATACGCCGATGCTTCCTCGTCGTATTCTCTGACCGACAGAAAGTTCCAGGAAAAAAAGGGGAATGCCTATTACCAGGAGTAGTATTAAGTATGGTAAAAGATAGGCACCTGCACAGAGAAAAATACATAAAATGTATTATACATTCAGTTGCCGTAATCAAGAATGCAGTAACTCAAATCATCTCATGAAGACTCTATTTGAAACTCCATATAATATAAAGGAACTTGCATAAAAATGCCATTTAACTACTTTATACATCTAAGATTTTAAAACTTGAATTTGCTGATTTTTAGATAATTATTTTAATAAAAGCAATGATGTTAATAAAGGTTAGTTTTATCTTGTTGAAAAGACAGCTGCATTTTCTGTAAAGTTAATTATTTAAAAAAATAGTGTTCTGGATTAGGTTTCACAAACTCTTACAGATCTCATTCATATGTGGCTTATGAAGACCTTTATTATACTGTACAACCCATTTAAATAATTCATTTCATGTTTGATAAATGAGAATGAGTGAAATGTTGACGTTAAAACTGGCCTTTTTTTTTCTGAAACTGACATAACAGAATATACCTAAACTGACAAAAAAAAAGTGTAAAACATCTACCAAAGCAAAACATTTTTGTTACAGTTTTCAAAATTCTAGCAAGGAGCAAAGAGAGTGCTGGAGAAGCCACGATAACTAGTGTCTAGTGTTAAAATGTTTATGTTATTAGCTATGTAGTAAAGTTTCTATAGCTAAAATCCTAACTCCCTTTCATCTAAATTACACAAAAAGGCATGAGAGAAGTGACTAGTAAATGATCAAGTATTTTTTCAAACTATTTCTTTCAGTTATCCATATTCCCGTGCAAAAATAATGATAATTATCAAAGCATTTCCTTTAAAATAGTTGTTTCTGTGTAACCCTGTGTTATAAAGGATGAGACTTTGATCCCATACAGCACCGTGCATTTAGAACATGAATGTAGCAGCTTACAAAACAAAATTATGAAGATTCTACCTCCAAAATGATTGGTAGTATTCAGGGAGCACATGAAAGTGCTCCCCAGGGAATGAGAGAAAGAAATGTTAACACTTCATCAGATTTTAGATACTGAGGGTTCCATATGTATGTGAGTCCCTAGGAATAACATGATGCTTGGGGGAAGAGAGAAAGAGAATGAACTAAAACTGGGTTTATTGGGATTCCTTCCAAGGTTATTCATGGAGGACATACTATTAGAAACCTAGCTTTTTTTTTTTCCCTAACTTCAATTAACTCTGGGATTGGTCCTCATATTTTATAAACCTAGACAAAGTACAATATTTACAGTGGTAGTATTTAATGCTTATCAGACATGTTTTCCTAATGCATAGTATGTCTTTGTTCACTTACACATTATAAAAAATCCATCAAGGCAAACACAATCAGTAACCCCATTTCTCAGGGTGGGAATGAAGCCTGAAGAAGTGAGTCACTTAGTACAAACTTAGACAAGTCAGTATATTTATGTGTTATGCAGAAAGTGTTTCAAATGATGAAGAATAGGAACAGTAAGAACAGCTGGAAGATAATTCTCAAACACATAGAAAAATTACTGCTATATTTCAAGTCCAGTAGTAAAAAATTGGTTTTTTTCCTTTTGTGGTTTTTTTGTTTTTTTTGTTTTGTTTTGTTTTTTTTAGTGATCATTTGCTCAAATGATAAAAGCCACTGATATTTTAAAACATATACAAAGATTGCCAAACAGAAGACAGGGACCAATAATACGAAGAGTAAGTTGATTTTTATACATGGAAATATGATGGAAGAGCCTTTTTTCCTAGTAAAGTGGTAGTAAATAAAGAATATTCCAGAGCTTTCTACTAAATCAGATAGGGTAGCAGAAAGCAATCTTTTCAGCCAAAGCAGCCTTCTTCCTTAACTGTCTGGCTAGGAATATTTACAAAGGGGAAAATGTCAAAATCAGAATTCCTTTTGAGTTACTCGTGGCAAATGGAAGGATATTTCAGAAACAGAACAGCCCAGGTTGTTGCTAGCAGATCTGTTAAATAATTGATATGTCATGATGCAGATTAGATGAGAAGTTTACAATTTCAATCCAGTAGGAAGACACCAAGTTCTTGTACTGATTCTTACTTCTCAGGCATATTTCCCAAATAAATTACTATTAATATGCCTCTTGGTGTGTGCCTGTTTGGATTAACTAAAAAAAAAAAAATAGCATATTTTTGTCACCATAACACCTTGGTTTTATTTTATTTTATTTTTTAATCTCTTAGTAGATAAAAAGAATGTTCAGGGTAGTGTGGTGCTGCACTTGGGACACATGAATTCCCATGTCAAGGTGTCTCTTCAAGTGCTGGGGCTGATGCTTCTAACACAGCCGACAAGAGAGGCAGCAAGTCCTTGGGTTTCTGCCATCCATGCGGCAGATACAGATGGAGTCTCTGGTTGCAAGAACCGGCCTGGCCCAACCCTGACTGTTGTGGATATTTGTGAAGTGAAATAATGGATGGAAAATATCCCTCTTTCTCCTTCCTATCACGTTTTCCTGTCTTTCAAGTAAGTTAAATAAGTAAGCAAATACACCTTTTAGTGATTTTCATAATAATGACTACAGTTGATTAGACACAAGGCTCATAGTTTATAATTCCACTAAAAATAGAATCACATTGTTCCAGTGAATGAAACTACCATGATCTAAATTCAAATATCAAAGCCCCCTTTCTATCCTTTGTGTGCTGAAACTCATGAATTATGGAAACATCAACTATTTATCCACTTTTATTTTAATAGTTTTCATGGCCATAGATAGTAAAATTGCAACCCAAAATGAGTTAATTGAACATTTTGTTTAATTTTAATGTACCATGAGCCAGAATCATGTGTGAACACTTCCTTCCTGAAGAATTTTCCTAGACTATATGGACAATTTTTTTTTTTGCTAGGTAACCCCTTATAATTATATGCACAAATACAAAAGTAAGAATATCAAAGATGGTAGAGATATATTTGCTTAAAAGTAAGAATCCTTTTAAGGGTTACTTTGAAACTGAACATTATCCCCCAATACCATACAACTAGAAGCTGAATATGTAAGGTAAGGATGAAGAATGACTGGCATTATGTTAATTACCTGAGTACATTCCTTCTACTGGGATCTAACAGTTCTGGTCAGCATTTGAAGGTAATCATTCTAAATTACATGCCATTTTTGCTTAAATGAAGGCTGAGGCAACGTAAAACTCAGACTTAACAAGTCATGGAGAGAAAATTCTGTCTTCCTTCACCAGTTTGTCTTATATGAGAGCTTTAGGTCATTCTTCAAAGGGAATAACTGACAAGCACAAAGGATGCAACATTTGTTAGAGAAGTTCAAATCAATAAATCAAAGATGTTCATAGCATCCACAGAAAGAATGTGAAAATGTGTTACCCTTAAGCAATCACTGAGTATTTGTAGCAAGCCAGTCTGCTCCTATGGAAACCTGATCTCAAAACAGAGCTGGGCACACTTCCCACAAAGGAGTTTCTCTAGCTTCTCAATGGAATTCATAGTCTCAAAATTAATGAGCATGCAGTAGCTCCCAGAGCTTCTTAAGGCAAGCAACTGCAATTCACTACAACCACCAATCACACAGACACACAGGCACATGGAAAAAACAAACCACTTACCACCTCCATTCTTCTGACATAAATACGGGAATCGCCACACATTCCCTAAGCCTACAGAAAATCCAACTTGTGCCAAGATGTACTGTAGTTTACTGTTCCAGGCTGGTCTTTCATCTTCAATTTCAGAAGCCTCTTCAATGTCTATGTCTTTCTCTTCTTGGACATCAACAATCAGTTCACTCTTCTTAAAAGCATCATCAGCTGAGTCTTCATTGGAAAGAAGGTCTTTGACAGACTCAATAACCTCATCATCAAATTCTCTTTTTACCACCTTGCTATTCTTAGGCATTGGAAAGTATAGGAAGT
Organism: Ochotona curzoniae; assembly: GCF_017591425.1. NCBI lineage: Eukaryota > Metazoa > Chordata > Mammalia > Lagomorpha > Ochotonidae > Ochotona > Ochotona curzoniae. The sequence continues at coordinate 17,742,872 of NW_024464920.1, read as the reverse complement.
ATTATTAATACAAACTCCTTGCAGGAAATGTGTTAATTTTTCCTTTCACAAAATGTTACTTGATATGAAGTACAGAATGAGGAGGATTTCAAATAAATCCTTGATTCAAGGTGATAAAGTCTTATGAATCCTTGACCTCTATGTCCAATAGTGTGTCAGAACCTGGAAAATTGTAAGTTGAAATGTGATAGTAGTTAATGACAAAAACATTAAAAACATTAACACCTTTTATTGTTGATTTTTACAATAGCAACTATTTATACACATTATAAAGCATGATTGCCCCTAGTCATTTAGAATGTATTTCAAGAATTGCAGAAAATCATCAAACACAGTAGTGTCAAATATATTTTCTTTTGGCTAATTTCATTCTTTTTATATAATTTTATATTGTTCTCAGATATATGCTATTGCATAACACATACTCCGTTCACTTATTAAAATTTAGTGACTTTCTTAATTCTCTTCCTTCATAGATCTTTCTTATACATGTCTTACTTTAATATTACATGCATTAAGGCATGTCAACCTTATAAATTTGTCATATGTGTATGTGTGATTTCCATTAATCTATTCATCCATTCACACATTTTATATTAATTGTGATTAGACTTTATGAGAAAAAAGTCATCAGTGAATCATACCAGCTTCACTTTTAAGGATCTTATATCTCATAGAGAAAGGTACATCCCAAATCCTATAGTACACTGCAAAAAAAAAATGACCCAACATCATTACAATAGGAAAGACCAGGAATGTTATGTATTCTTCAGTGACAAACTGGTCATTCAGTAGCATGTTTTTTAACTTCATGTTGTTGTAAATTTTTTTTTTATTACTGTTCCTGTTGTTAATTTGGGTTCATGGCTTTTCATTTAATGGGAAGTATAGTAACTGTGTTAGAAACTAATGTAGCAAGTTGTAAAGATGAAATGCCATCCTCTCTACTTCCAAACCAAAGATGAACTCATGAAGAAACTGTTGAATACCTCTTGACAATAGGACACTGGACTCTGTGCCATCGTCCATACCCACTATGGAAGGTTACACCTAAATAACAGAATGATGGACGTGTGACTGTTATTAAAGGATTGTACTACTGTAAAATATGGTGGAAATCAGTGAGGGGAGGGGATTGGAGAAAATGGAGGGTAAACTCCAGAGCTCATGGAACCACATTGTAAAATGATGATAATAGTAATAATAATAAACTGGAGCTAAAGTTGGGCAGAAATGAAGTCACACCTAAGATAAAGAATGGTAGAAACAGAAGTATGAAGTAGCAAAATTTCATAATAAAAAAATAAGTAAATATTCTCTAAATCAATGCAAGAAAAACAGCCATTACTTTTTCTTTCATATTTGTATGACACATCTCATATCCTCATCTGTATTCAGATACAGATCAAGTAAGCAAACAAGGCTTACCTACAGTACAGTTCAACAGAATTGTCTAGTTTTAAAAATTGACTAAAGAAATTAGGGCTTCTCTATAAAGTTATTCGGGAGCTTCAGAAGTAACAATCTAATGATTCTGCCATTCACTGCTAGAAAAAAAAATGGATATCCTTGATAGAATTGCTAATTATACTTACATTAAAAGTTATTTTTTAAATCATATCAAATAGCAGCACAGAATGTCAAGTAACTCAATGAAAACAAATTCTTCAACTTTGCTATTTAGATTTCACTCATCCTTTCTTGCCTCCAAGTTAAGATACACACTGATATCAAATAACTCATTTACATCTTGAAGGCTGAGAGGAAACTATGAAGAAAATTCTGGAAAGAAAAAAGCATTCCCAAAGCATTTTGAGCAATAGACCTATTTTCTAGGTTGGCTAACCACAGTGACTATTTTTACAGAGCAATTGTGGTTTGAACACAGAAACAGGTCATAAGTTTGGGTTTGTCAACCATTCAATGTGAATTATTTTCCCTTTAAATCAAAAAATATGAGTTGAATAATAAAAATTGAACAACTGAAATTAGTGAAATTTAAAATTTTTTGCTGAAATGATGCAAGCACATGAAATAACTGTTCATGAGATATAAATAAAGCAGATTAAAAGCATACATTTATCCTCTTCGGATAAAAGGCATTGGCATAGTAACAAAAGATACACAAATATTGATTTGGCCTGATAAATGTAGAGTTGTGTCATAACACTACTTATCATTACTTGTACAACTTCTGGTAGGTTCTTCAGTAAATGCTGGGTCTCAGTTTGTCTATTTTCATACACACAAAAAAGACAGGGATGTTTCCAAGCTTACAGATATGAATATAGCAGAAACACTCATCATTTTAAAAAAAGAAAAATTTTGGAAGATCATGTCACAAGCTAATTATCATAGAAATTGTTGTATTTGTTCTATTTATTTCTTATCTTTGAATGGCAAATGTATTAAAAAATAAAAATTAAAATAGACTTTTGGATATCTTATATCTTTATCAAGTGAATAGTTACCATCAATTTCTATTTGGTCAACGTTTTTGATGGTCATATTTTCTATTTTAAAAATAAGATTCAATGTAAACAACATTTAAATGCAGAAGTATACATTATAAAAACTAACACAACATTAATATGTATACTTACACAATACAACTTTATACTACCTATTAAAGCTGAAGTGGACATATCAAAGAGATCGTAAACATATAAACATATATTTACATCCCTTTAAAGCTTTTTTCCTATCGTATACAAAAAAATAGTAGATTAATGATATTACAGGTAGAATAACTTAGGATCCCTTGTTAACTCTATTTCTTGCTCCGTCTCACACCTCCTGCTCTTTGGGTTGGTTGCAAAAACAAATAAAAGAAATCGCAATTAACATGAAAATGTTACAATTACATGTAAGCCTGGGACAGGTTTGGGGGTGTGCTTTTTTAGAGTATGGCTTTGTTTATCTCACATTCATATCTTCATTTAAGCTTGTCTGCCAAATGTTGATGTATGTGCTAGTGTTGTAGCTAGAGGATCCTACACCCACTTACAAGAGACAATTGCTCTGTGCACAGGCCTCCTGTTGACATATGTAAAGCTATGACTCCAGAGTTTCTGAACAGATTTGTAAAAATGAAATCTAGGGATAACAATTTAGAAGAGAAACACAACTTTTCTGAAAGATAAAAAGCCTTATGAATTCCAAAAGCCTGCCTGCAATACTAAATCCCAAAAGGTGGGCCATTAAATGTAGACTAAAAAGAGGTTGATTATTGTCAGGAATGTAATACAATTTTTACATCTGGAAGTATCGCCAAAAATTAATCAGAAATGTCCAGGTTTAGGAAGTGGAAGATGGTAAAAAGTTTGGTATCAATAGTTCACTTGTACAGTAGTAGAATAAATATCAAGTATCTGCGTAGTCTCTGCCAAATTAGTACAATCCACTCTTGTGACAGAAAGGCAATGGAGGACAGCCATCATCCTAAAGATGCAACTTCACTTGCACCTTAGACTAGAAATAGTTGTTCTCCCCATTATTCAAGAGCCTCCTGTGTATGAGTGTAATAGAGAAAAGGTCAAAATACAGCCCAACATCTGTATGTTGTAAAGGAAATTTACTATGTCACGTTTATGTCTCTGGATGGTTTTCTTCTATTATACTATTACCTAGTAAAACCTAAATTACATACTGATTCCTTACCAAACATATTGACAATCTTTTCTCCAGGGAATAAATCTGAACTGTCAGTGTGGAATCCCCTAGTAATTCTATATTTGCTTCATTTAAGTGGCATTATTTATCAAAAAGAAAAATGCCAAGAGAGAACTCTCCTCACTGAAACACATAATTAGTTGCTAAGAATGAAAAAGTTTTGTGCAGAAACCAGAGTTTAGTTGCACTGGCTGAGAGAGGAATAAACCTAAGTGAAAGACAAAGAGGAATATAAACACACATCAAGGAACGCAAGTATCCCAGGAGTCAGAGATCATTTAAATAATAATGTGGAGAAAGGGTGGCAGGAATGCAAGCTAGTACACTAATATAGAAAACAATATGGGAATTTGTGGGGAAAAAAAACCTCAAAACTGTCCAGCTTTCCTACTTATGAAAGTATATCCAAAAGAAGTAAAATTCACTCACATGCTTATAGAATCAAAATCCACAATAACAAAGATATGGACTCAACCAAGATGTGCATCAGTTCATGACTGGATAAATAATGTAATATATTTACAAAAGAGATATCACTGCACCATCAAAAGAATACAATCCTGCACACATAGCAGAAGATAGAACTGGAGATGACTATATTAAGTGAAATAAGTTAGGCATGGAAAGATAAATATCATCTGTTTCCTCTTATGTATGGAAGAAAATAGTATTGAAAGCATGAAATTGTATGGATGCCACATTATTTGGCATAAATTTCAGATACATTATCTGATCGATTTGTACCATATAAAGAACAATTTACTTTCTACCCTTCTCTATTGATTTTATGATCATTATCATGAATCCCAAATTTTGTGAAATTGTAACTATTTTCAAGAAAAAAATAGTATATACATACATGGATATAATATCCACATATGAATATGGAAAATGTTAAACTGTATTAATTGTTACAAATTTTTTAAATTAAGTCATTTTAAATCAAAAAAGGAAAAATTATAAACAAGATAAAAATGTAAGTGGAAAAATATTAATATTAATTCAGTGGGTGGATTTGTGGCTGACATTGTGATGTGCGGGTTAACCCACTGCCTCCAATGCCAACACCCATGTGGGAACTGGAGCTAGTTTGGGTTTCCATTCCACCAAAGTGCTTGGGCCCTGTACCCATGACTCACATAAAGCTCTTGGCTCTTGGCTCTTGGCTCTTGGCTTTGGCCTGGCTCAGCCCTGCTCATTGTGAACATTTGGGGAGTAAACCAGTGGATGAACCTCTCTCTCTCTCTCTCTCTGTCACACACATACATACACATACACACACACACACACAGATGAAAATAAATATTTCATGTAATTTAGGAAGAAATACATGATTGGGAGTCATCATATAATATTTACCAACAAATTTATACTTCCAGACAGGACAGAATTAATAAAATGTAAAACATTAAAAGATCAAATGACAAAGGTTTTGCCTAAAAATTTAATTTTTTGTTTTAATTTAAAACAGCCATACCATTAAAACAAAAAAGGAGAAGGATGCCTAGGAATTCAAAGCAGTAGAAAGAAGAAAAAAATGGTATTAGTTACTTCAACAACAACAACAAAAAGTGTGTTTTCTAATTAACTCGTATACCAGTTCCAGCTGAAACTTATGCGGCTGGAGGTTAGGGACTGAGGCATGGGAAGTGAGAGCCTATATGGTCATGAAATTTAGCAAACCAAGACAGAAAATCAAAAGATGAACAAAATAACAGAAGTCATGGTAAAGAAGTGAGCACCAACTTTAACAATGAGTAGCAACTATGTTTATGGGACAAAGGTATAAGTTAAAAGTAAAAACTAACAGAACATGGAATTTGATATAGGAGGAAATGAAAATGACAGAAATAAAATGTAATAGTTCTTATCTTCTACCTATGTAGTAACAGATACTGAATTAAAATGAAACCTGAATTCTAAAAGAGGCTAATGTCTGCAACCTTTGTGTTTTCATCTGCCCTTACGTAATTACCAATCATGACGTTTGACAGGAATCAACAGCCTCACGTGAAAAAGACATGCTACAGTTTCAGAAATGGACTGGATGTTAATTCTACTTCCAGTTCTATGACCTTGGCTAAGTTAATTTTCTCAATTTCCTCATTAGCAAAAGAAGGGCAATAACAGGTTTATCTAATAATAAAGTGGATGGATGAATGCCAGACTCTGAGAGCACTACTGGTATGGTTGGATTATATTCCAATGGATTGGTTGTGCATTACTCCATTAAGATGTAATATACAGAACTGATACTGTGTTACTCTCTTTAACACCTTTTGAAAAAAATCAGTAATTTTTTGCTACACAACATATCCCTTCAAAACTCAGTACTGAACAAACCATGTCATAATTCATGTGAATCAAAATATGAGCGAGGCTTAGATGACTGGTGGTTCTGATTTTTACTTGAAGCTCTTCAGCTATCTGTCAGCTCAAGCCTAAGACCGTCTAACTCACCTGCCCCACACCCTAATTATCCAACATGCAGTCTCTCCAAAATGCAAGCCCTGATTTGTTTACAGTAACAATTCATATTTCCAAAGACAGTTTAAAGTTAAACCTAAATCTCAAGGGTTACTAGGAGCTTCTGTTTGTGTCAAATTACAGAAGTCTCACTAGCCAAAGAAAGCTTCACATCTGTGTCCATCTACAGTCAGGAAGCAAGAGATGCAGCCAACCTGTTGATGAAACGAACAAAGTTGAAACGCAAAAGACATGAGCACTGAGGACAGAAGACTAGCAAGACCATGTTTGGAAAAACCCTTTTACATTTGGCCAATCTGATATCCCTTCCAGGTAACTAGAATCTTGAGAGCAGAAACAGAGATCAAAAAAATCTCATTTCATTCAATTCCATGAAAGGCATTATGCCCAGTCTATAATTACTAATTGTAGTCATGGATCCGGTTTCTAGTTTTCAGAACACTTTTCATTCTTGCCCCTTTCCATCTCATTGCCAAGCACTGCATTGTTTCTTTGAGGCCCTGTGACACTGCCAGAACTTGGTAACCCTTGTCTCTTGGCCAACATAACTGTCTACAGCTTGCATAGATCCTAAATAACATACATTACAAATGCAATACTATAGTTATCTTTCTAGTAATATATCTGGATCTGAGCTCTGATTTTACATCACTTAACTTCGGAATTACATTTACATTTTCCTCATTCTCTAATTATTATATTGCTTTCATTACCTCCATGTATATTTTTCAGAACAAATCTACTTTCAAGCACTTAAAACTAGACACAAAACATCTTAATATCAACATAATAAATTTAAAGCTCAGTTTCTCTCAAATCATTTGTTTTTAAGATTATTTCGTCTCTACATATAATGTTCAAAATATTTTGTCCATTTATATTAATAAAAATAAATAAATAAAATCAGCCATCTCAGATTTTAGATCAAAGTACATTAAGTAAATTAATTCAATTTGGAAATACTTACATCTTAAAAAAATCCAATCTAGAAACATGATATATTTTTTAATTTTTCTCTAATTTCCTTCAGTAATGCTTCAAAGATGCCAAAGGTTTAATTTTGCACAGACTTTATTATATTTATCCTGAATTAGCATATAGTGTTTGATATCACAGTATTGTTTTTTTAATTTCAAGTTGCAATTATTTTTGTTAGCATTAGTGTTAATAAAATTTCTTTTATAAATGCAAGTTTTCCATCTTGCAATACTGCTAAATTAGCTTTTATGTTTTTAAAAGATTTCCTAAGATTTCCATTTACACAATCATGTCATCAACAAGTACTTTTTTTTTCTTTGTATTTTTCTTTTTTATTGTTAATAACGTTTTATTATGTGATGCAGTTTTATAGGCCCTGGGATTCCCCCCATGGTGGATTCCTCCACCTTGCTGCATAACCACAGTTGAAATTCAGTTGGGATTCCTTCATTGCAAGCATATACCTAGCACAGAGTCCAGCATCTTATTGTCCAGATAAGTTCAGCGGCTTCTAGGGGAGACCTTCTCTGGTCTGAAGGTAGAGCTAACAGAGTAAAGTTCCGGTTAGTTAAAATCCCCAACAAAACATCAGCAACAATATACAATGTTATGGAATTGATTGACATAGTATTGAGTAAACAATATGTTAAAAATAATGCAAGTTCAATTTTTCATAACACATGGGTTGAGAGAGTAACAGGTACTTTTCTAATCATTTACCTTTAATTTCTTTGTGTTGGCTTATTTTTCTAGCTATCACATTTACTTACAAAAAATGCTGACAAGAAATGCCAAGAGCAAATATTCTCTCCTAATTCCAAATGCTACCGATAAATTACTTCATATCTCAACTTTTGGGGGGGAGGATTTTCATTATACATTTTTTTCACAGATATTCCTGTTCATTTTGGAGAAGTTAGTCGTTGGTTATTTTTATGCTTTATTTAGTACAGATTTTTAAAAATTATGAATCATGAATAAATATTGAAGTTGGTATATTTTTTCATTTATTAAAATAATCATAATCAATTAATATAATGGTGCTTCCAAAATATGGAAAATAAAATTAAAGGCTCTGTATTGTGTTGCAAAACTGTTAAAGCCATGCATTACACACATTTCCAACAGCTTTCTGAAGATGCCTCACTTAGATTACTACATTTAGTGCTTTCACATCTTCAACTCATCCTTCATTCATACAATGACACTCACTTGTTCAGGAATGACCTTTTTTCACATTTCAATGCAATAAGTCTTCTAATACATTGTTTGAACTTTTTTCAAATATATTAATAGAAATGTGAGTACATTTTGTTTCATATTTTGGTTCTCTGGTTTTGTTGGACTTTCAAAGTGAGCTTTGAACTAATTTCTCTTTTACTTTTTGAGAGAATACTTGTAGGATTAGTTTCACTATTTCCTTTAGTGTTTGGCAGTACTCATCAAAAAAGCCACCTGTGCCTTTGGTTTTCTTTCTGAAAATATTTTAAATTGAAATTCCTATTCATTTCATTGATTTATATCCACATATATTTTCATTTTCATACTAATACTCATGATAAACTATCTTTCTTGAAAAATTCATACATTCCATCTAAGATGTCAAATGTTTTTCATACTATTTCAAAGTATTTCACAAAATATTTGTAGTAAGATATCATTTTATTTATTCCTGGTAGTAGTACATTTTTCTCTGATTTTGCCTTGAATAGTCTTACTAGTATTATTTGTTAGAAAATTAAGTCAGCACTATCTGAAATTCCCAATCCATTTTGTAACACATTTTCGTTCTCAAGCTTGGAAAATGCTTATATTAAATCTTGATTAATATTTCCAATAAAACATGCAAAAATTTGAACTTGAAGATGACTGCTTGCATATCAGAATGAGGTACAACTCAAGCAGAATTCCTTGTGTTGACAAATATTTGGACATTGGTCACTAGTTGAAATTTATAATGCACTAAAACATCATAATATATCCCCGAAAAGTTAAAATTGTGTTAAGCCTTTTTGCATGTGAACAAATATGAAACTCATGGATTCAAACAAAATACATTTTCAAATTTTAATATATAAAAATAAAATTTTATAGAAAGTAAAATTATCTGAATAAATCAAAATATTGACTCATATTGTAACTATGACTAGCACAGTTTGTTGATTAGTTTATTGCTGTGAACAAACTGCAAAAGGAAAAAGGCAAGAGATGAAATATAGCAAATATTTTGAAAAATAATCAAAACTATTTAATACTATAAAATTGAACTAAATTTTTTAAAAATTTTAACTTCTTTTCCATAAAAATTTTGTATTAAGAAAAAAATAACATAACAAAGCCAATAAAAAGGCAATAAACATTTTTAAATGAGAACATATTGTCGCATTTGTATATTTTATTAAATATTTGTTCTACCCAGAAAGGAGGCATTATAATACACTGATCGAAACAGCCAATTTGTTTGTAAAAGTAACCCCACACATGAGGGAAGATGTGAAGAAACCAGGCCAGTCATATTTTGCCGGTGAGAATGTAAACTGAAGCTATGTTAATGTAAAAATAATAGGAAAAATGTAGGGGTGACAAATGGGGATGGAGGGAGGGATGGAGAGTGAGGGAACTGTGGTGTTACAACTGTATCTATAAAATACATGAAAAAAAAATTTCACAATGATTTTTAACACTAATAATGGACTTCTCAGTGACCATCAACCGCATTCAGGAACATAGCTCACAGAAATAAAAAACTTCCGAAATTTAAATATAAATGTTTTTGTAACTTCATCCATAATAATGAAAAAATTAAAACTTACCCAAACGTGATTCAGTGAGTGAATGATTGAACAAATTTTGCTACATCCATGTCATAAAATATAGGTCAGCAGTAGAAGGGAAATAACTATGTACAAAACTGTAGATGAACTTCAAGGATGTTGAATAAAAAACAATAAAAAGTAACCGAAAGTCAAAAACACATAAATTTTGCTGAAATATTTTGAATGTCTCTCATATGGAAGAGAAATGCCATATTTTAAAAAAATAAATGAAAAAGAAAAATGTCACCTTTGAGGCAGGGTTATGATACAAAAGGCATGCATCATGAATGAGCTCAGTTTGAAATCTAAAATCTCAGCTTCTTATCAAGCTTCCTGCTAATGAACCTAGAAGTGGAGGACGGCCCACGGACTAGGGTCCCTGTCATCCCTGTGGGAAGCCAGGTGCAGTTCCCTACTCCTGACTTTGGCTGGGTCTAGCCTCTGCTGTTGAACCACCCGAGGAGTGAACGAGAAAATGGAGGAATCTCTGATGTTTTTGCCTGTCTGCCTAAGTGTCTGTCCACCTTTCAACTTACTAACTAAATCTTTTGAAGCATAAAGTACATGTGTCTGCTGGAAAGCATGCGGAAAATGATAGGAAGAGAGGGGGAAAGAAAATCAAACAGATGTTCCAGTTCCTTGGGCTGAAGCTCCAGGGCTGAGAGCAAAGGCCTTGATATCCTAGCCAGTTAACACCAATTGGAATGGAGGAACCACACAACTGAACCCAGTTATTCCAACACATGATGAGAAATAAGTGATGGTTTTAGGATGGGGTATAGTGTGTCACAGAAAGTTGAAACATTTGACCATTATTGGATTTAATTGAAAGCATAAATATTTTTGCAAAAATGCAAAATACATTCAAAACAGGCAATGGATTTAAATTTTTAAATCCACACAGTAATTTTCTTTATATCCTCAAAGTTGGTATCAGTGTTGAAAGCCACATTTAATTAGTTTTATGTAAAATGTCATGTAGACAATCTCAGGAATGAAACAAGGATTATGATTAGCAAGTATACATACACAAAAATACTCATAAAGGATTATTAGGCACAAAACCTACATTTGAAAAACTGGTAATTTACAGCTAACATACCACTTTCTTTTTTTATTTAAAAAGTAATTTTATTAGCATTCATTAACAGCATCTGAGTAAGCACTGGCTTTTTAAAGTAACACAAAATTATTTTCCTTTTTATCAGAACCAGGAGTAAAGCGCGGGGGGAAGTCAGACAATGACAAAGGGTGACAATTTTGCCCAATGCTTTACTTTTTTTTTGTCTCCTGTTGTTCTTAGATAGGTCTCTATTTTATGCCAAAACAAATCAGCCTTGCAGATCAATTCGAAATAAGGTTCTGAAAACATCTTATACATTTGTAGGTGGTTGATATGTCTCTCCTCTTTTCATCCTTCTCCAGATGAAAGGTTTCTTATGATAAGGGGACCAGTTAACACAAAGAAGTGTGGTTGAAGCCATGATGTTTGCTATTATTATAGAAAACAAAACACATTTCTCAAAACACAAGGAATGCTTTCTCATCTCAGTGCAACAGATTGTTTGCCAGCACAGCATTCTTTTCCCTGTCCCCAAGGAGCGGTAGAAGCAAGGCTTTCTCAGAGGCTGACAAATAACATACCACTTTCTTAAACACATCATACCCAATATTAAATAGTCCATTTACTAGCTCTCTAAGTATTCATGAATTGGAATTCTCAATTTAGTAAATCTGCCAGTTGTCTCTAAAGTGACACATGGTTTAATATTATTATGAAAATATCAGAAAAAATATAGACAAGATTATTCTAAGGTTTATACAAAACGTAGAGACCGGACAGCTATAAATACTTTCAGAATTTCACAAAAATGAAAACAAAACAATGATAACCCTGATTCCAAAATTTACATTTGTACGTTCATGGAAATTATGTAGAAGAGACACACAAACAGGGCCACCACGGCAGTTCAACAGGTTAATCCTCCACCTGCAAGCACTGGCATGCCATATGAGTGCCAGTTTGTGTCCCAACTGCTCTACTTCCTATCCAGCTCCCAGCTTGTGTCCTGAGACAGCAGGGCAGGATGGCCAAATCCTTGGGAACTCTGAACCACATGGAAGACCTAGAAGAAATCTTGGCTTTGTATTGGCTCAGCTCTGGCCATTGTGGCCATTTGGGGGAGTGAAGAAGTAGATGAAAGATCTTTGTCAGTAAATATACCTTTCCTATAACAACAAGCAAATCTTTGCCAAAAAAGACACACACACACACACACACAATGGAACAGAAGACAGTGCACAGAATGGTATAAAACACTGATATGCCCACTGATTCTTGGTAGACACACAAAAGTAATGACAATGGAGGAAGGATTACCTCTTGTCACAACTGAGGAAACAAACCTCCTTGGAAAAATATAAAGCCTCCAAAATTGTAGACATCAATGTGAAGCAGAAGACTTCAAAATCTTGAAAGTAAAACTTATCAAGCAAAATCAGATGATAGGGTTAGGCAAAGAGTTATCTGACAGGATCCAATAAAGCAGCAATTGTTGAACTAGGTTTCAAAACTCTTACTCGGTAAAAGATCCTATTAAGAGGATTAAAACACAAGCTAAAAACGAGGACATTTTTGAAAAGCACATATTAAACAAAACATTAGTAGTAAAATAAAGAACTTTTAAAAGCTAATCACTAAAATTAATTTGGTAAAGTACAAAAAAATTTTTCTCACTAAATACATCATGGATGGAAATGAGATCCAGTATTATTAGCCATTGGGTAAACGAAAATTAAAACCACATGAAGAGTCACTATTCAGATCATACCAAACTTAACAATGGTCTAATTTAAGATATTTTAGGCTGTACAAATGGTGGAAATGTGAACTGCCGTCAGTAGAGAATTCCCTTAGATCCTGAATTTTGACCTTTATGGAGGCTAGGGATGTGCAATGTATATGCAATGGTTAGTGGCAATGCAGGGCAGCTCTTAGTCAGGCACAAGATCCCTAGGGTAAATGAGGAAAAGGTTGCACAGGATCACAGGATGTGGAGACTGGTGATTCAGGATCTGGGGCTACGGCAGAGAGCGTGGAAGAAGTCTGACATTAAGAGCTCAGCCCTAAACTTCCTGGAGGGAATGGTACAAGTCTGTAGATCTGTGGATGACATGGCTTAGAAACTTGTCCTAAGGAAAAGAATCTGCTAACCAGAAGTGCAATGATCAAGAGCGAAGAAGAGACAGTGGCACAATGAATATTACTGAAGACTCCCCTACATAGAAGCAAAAGCCTTTACCAATCCCAGAGTCACCTGAAAGAATACATCAAAAAAAATAGAGGATAAAGAATCCAAAACTGACATATAGAGGAACCCCGATCAGACTCACAACTGACCTGTGGGAAACGACTGTAGGTCAGCTGAACTACTCACAGTGAACTCTGCAGGCCGGAAGAGAGTGCAGTGACATACTGCAGATTTTAAAGGGGAAAAATTATCAGCCCAGAATAACGTAACCAAAAACTTTTCATCTCAATATAAATAATTTCATTTTCCCAATTATTCTGGACACATTATACTCAAATCTCCAATTGAAGTGTTATAGACAAAACTTAAAAACCTAGAAGTACAAAAGTTCTATTTCTGTGCTTCTCCTTATAAAGAAGCATTACTGCTTTTTTTAAAAAAAAATAACCAAATAATACCCCTTGGTATGACTGTATCATATATTTAGATGATATCTGATAATTTGCTCCTAAGTGTTCTAACACGTAACTATGTATCTATCTTACATTTCCATCTCATCAGAATAAATTTCTAAAGTGAAACTACTTGATCAAAGGTATATGATGTTTTAGTTTTGATAAATATTACCAAATGATCCTTTATAAAACGTCTCAATATACATGAGCCCACGCAATATCTGACACTGCCTATATCCAGCTGCACCTTCCAATACAATGAATTGACTTTTTTGTTTGCTTGTATCTTTAACAACTGAATAGGTGTAAAGGCTTCCAGGGCAAGCTTTCTATTCAAAGCTAACAATCAGTTAACCCTGTGTGAAAAGGATATGATCCTGTACTAACCACAAGCAGTGACCTGTTCAGGCTGAGACCACCTGTGTCCTTGACCAAGCAGTTATGCACATTTACAGCCACCCTGCACGCCAGTCTATCCTTAGGGTGTGTCACAGAGAGAAGAGAGGATAAATATGCTTCAGGCAACATTTTACCAAATACATCTGTCAAAACTTTGTCAGTCCTGGTATAAGAGCAGTTCTATAAACAAAGCCGAAATAAACCTAAAACAACAAATTGGCAATAAATGCAAAGTCTAACCATGGAACTTTCAATGTTTCTCACGCATCAGGCAATGTCTGTCGATTTTTGTTTGTAATGCCATCGGCTCAGAAATGACTTCAAAATCTGTTCTGAATATGAATATGCCAATATATGTAATTATGTATATGTTCAGTAATCAAGAATTAACATACTCTACAAAGGAGAAACAGAAGTAAAAGAAAAGTTCTGTTAAACTCTGTTACTCACCCAAGTATTTGTTAGGTCCATAATTCTAACTCAATGTTTTTTCTAGTTGCATGGATCTAACTGCAGAGTTTAAAGGAATGCAAATTTCTTCTGTATTAATACACAATTTCATTCTAGGGTAGAAGAAGCATATTTTCTAATATATTCTAATATTGAACCATGAGCATTGAGTGAATTAATGATTACAAGTATTGAGTTTTAGGTTTCAGTAACTATTTTGGCTGACTTTAAATATTTCAATAAGAAAAAAAGACCATTCATATGATTTCTGGTATTTCAAATACCTGAAGTCTTCAATTTTAGAACCCCTTACTACTTTTTATTAATTAGCTGACAATATTAATCTCTTAGAAAGTGTACAGGCATTTCTCTTAGTTCCACTGAAATACATTTTGAGTTAAGTGTGTTATTAATTCTCAAGTCAATGTACAACTAGAAAAGCTATGCACAACCGTTTGAGAGTTTATCTTCCTTCAAAATTCTATTAGGCTGCATACTGAAGAACACACTGACAGTTTCAATTGCAGCAAAACCGATTAGTAAATGCAACTTGAAGCTTAGTGGAATAAAATATTCCAATAAATATGCTAGGATCTTGCAAATAGAATAGCAGTACCAAACAAAAACAAAATTGCTCGATCGTCAAGTATCTCGAATTTCAATGAAAGCAATGTGCATAATTTCCAAACAAAATTCAACCCAGTACTAAGTATTAAGCAGCTACAACCAATCAAGGACTGTCGCTCAGCATCCATCTTCCAGAAATGGAAAGGATGGGGTGAAAAATAAAACAGTCCCTCTAAAACACTTTGTCTCCTGCGTACCCAAGAAGAGCAACCCGGCACTGTGACAGATATGGAACAGCTCGGACAAGGATGGGTGATGGGCAGACCCAACACGGCACAGAGAGCAAACCTTTCATTCTTCCCCAAACGATGGGCTAGCGAAGCGTCCAAACGAAGCCAACTGGGGGCCTCCCTTTAAAACGCCGCAGGACCCCAGGCAACGGTCGCAGCCTCATTTGCATAAGTACCCAAACACTGCTGACGTCACTGTGCCGAGTCCGGCCCCGCCCCGTCCTACTCGGGCCGCTCGGAGGACTAGAGGCCGGGGAGGACCGGGCGCACGGAGGACCAGAGGCCGGGGAGGACCGGGCGCACGGAGGACCAGAGGCCGGGGAGGACCGGGCGCACGGAGGACCAGAGGCCGAGGAGGACCAGACGCCAGGAGGGCCAGAGGCCGGGGAGGACCAGACGCCAGGAGGGCCAGAGGCCGGGGAGGACCAGACGCCAGGAGGGCCAGAGGCCGGGGAGGACCAGACGCCAGGAGGACCAGAGGCCGGGGAGGACCAGACGCCAGGAGGGCCAGAGGCCAGGAGGGCCAGACGCCGGGGAGGGCCAGGCCCGGGAAGGCGAGCTGCAGCCGGGCGCGCCTTAGCGCTCCGCTCTTGGCCGAAAGAATTCCCCGCAGGGTGGGTCACGCCCGCCTCCGGGATGCCTGGGCATCGTGACGCATTCACATTGATAAACCCAGTGCGCAAGTTAAGACCGGAAAAAAAAAGAAAAAGGCTTTCCCTGGGGCGTCCTACTCTAAGTCGGAACCGCGCGCACCAGACAAGAGAATGAAAGGCAGAAAAGCGATCTGGGTTCCAATTCCTTCCCGTCCTCAAAAAAAAAAAAAAAAAAAAAAAATCGCAGCAGCACCACCCTCACCGCCCCACTCTCCGGTGCCAGGCTGCGCGTTGCCCCACGTGCCTGGTGCACGGCTGCAGGCCCACGTTCGGACCTCGACTGGCAGGAAGGCTCTGGCGGACAGGAACCAGAATCACGTGAAAAACCCTCAGCCTTAGGTGGTCGCCTTCCGCAGTTGCAAAAGCAACCAGAAGCGAATGGGAAATGAGGCCGGCTCGCTCTCCCCGCCCCGCAGCCCCACCCGCGCGAGCATCCACTTCCAATTCACCTCGGGCGCGTCTCTCGCCCCGACCCTCCCAACTTTTCTCCAGGACTTCCAGGAGTCGGACCCCACCCTTCCATCTCGACTTCTCTCGGAAACCTGGGGGTCTCCGGGGACGCCGAGAGTAATTTTCACAACGGGAGAGAAGAAAGGATGGCGGCACGTTACGACCCATGTGCTTTCCCCTGTACAAGTGCCACCCGCTGTCCCTCTCCTCCCCATTGTGTACAGGTGCAGGACGTGTGGCCCAAGGGGGTCGCCCTCCCAGCCCAGCCTCGTCCTCCCAAGACAGTGAAACCGTCTCTCTCTACCCCTCTAGGACCCAACCTGAGGTCCTTCCCGGGATGCAACCATCAATTCTGCTCCCGGGCCTGGTCCCCTGGACCCTTGGCGGCTAACGGCGAACCCCACCCTAAGCCTAACCGAGCCCCTAGCATAGGACAGTTGTCCTTACCGTGAGGGTGCCGTGACCCAGCGCCTCTCGCTGTTCCCACGTCCCCGCGGCAACAGCAGCAGTGGTGACGGCTAAAGGGGGTCGGGTCCAGGTATCCCCCGGGGAACCGCAAAGAAGCTGCCCGGAGAGAAGTGGCCGCTGGGCAAGGGCGCGCGGGCAGGAGAAGCTCGGATTAAGGGCTGGCTGCCTTGCGGGCTGCGGAGGAGAGACTCGTGAGCCGCGGTGCGTCGGCCAGGGAATCAGCGCGGGAGGCAGGCGCGGAGCCGTGCGCGCTCCAGTGTGTGTGAGTGAGGGTGTGACGGAGGCGCCCACGTGCCCGGCCCGCCCGTGCTGCGGGCGGCTGCAGGGGGCACAGGCACAGCAGAGCGCCCGCTGCGCGCCGCACCTACCCGCCGCCTCTTGACGCAGAAGCCACTGCGGCTGTGCCCTCTGCGTCCTTCCTGCGCCTGGGGCTGGGCCGGCTGGCTGCGGGGCAGACCTGGAGAAACACGATGCAAAGCAAAACAAAGTCGCCCTGCTTGGCTGCCTTTCTGCAATGCTCACTAGCGAAAGGATAGGCACCAGCTGCCTGTCCCCAGCTTTTGTCTCCGCGAGGCTAACAATAGAAATGGGTCTGCCTCACATCCTCATTGAGTGAGTTGGCGGGGCTGGAAGAAAGGGGTTACCCAAAAAAAGTCTCACTGGCTCTTTCCCTAGTACAACTCTTGCAGAAGAGGTGGCCTGGTGGCTCTCATTGATTCGGGCCAGCCTAGGAGAGGCTGATTATAGAGCTACTGCCCACCCCTGGCTTGGTGCCTTTGGAAGAAGACTAAAGCCAAGACTGTTCACAATTAAGCCACCTGGAGAACTCCTGTGTACCTCTGAACCCAAAGCGTAGTCTCTGCAAATGGCTGAACTGCCCCCCAAGAAGGGTATCTGCTGTGGGGATTGAAGTCTTTGAAACTTTCAAAATTTGAAAAAACATAAAATAAAATGCCATGGACCTGGAACATAGAGCAAGAAAACTCAGTGACTTCTCAACTCCAGATAATCGACATAACCATTAAGAACTACCAATTCCTTAGATTTTGACAGTCTGTATCCAATTAAAATTGAATTAAATAATAAGACTTTTGCACACAGGTGTTTCATGCAATGAAAAAAATCTCTTTCCTGGAAAGAAATCACAAG
Source organism: Ochotona curzoniae (assembly GCF_017591425.1). NCBI lineage: Eukaryota > Metazoa > Chordata > Mammalia > Lagomorpha > Ochotonidae > Ochotona > Ochotona curzoniae. Next base: position 17,724,787 of record NW_024464920.1, on the reverse strand, counting down.
ACCTGAGTTTCAGGTCAGAACATTGCTACTAATCCTTAGTTTTGAAAGCAGCCAAGAAAGTTTTTACTCAGCCTCTTTTCCAGTTCCACCTTTGAAAAATTAAAAATAAGAGTTTATTCCGTACTTGGATGGTGGGTTGGCCAAGCCCTGCCTGAAAGCCATAGGAAATGTTTATTAACATGAACACAGGAAAAAGTTTAAAATAATAATAATAAAGGTTGTAATAAACCTCTTACAGAACATTTTACATCATTTGTTTTTTGCACAGATTTGGGGCAGGCAAATATGTCCACGGATACACACGATTTAATGTGTCTTCAGAACGAAATACAGCACGAATACCACCAGTTACAACTGAGAGGGGTTTAGGGAAATAGGTAAAGGTATGATCTCCAACACCAAATTTAGGCGTATCTGTAAGAAGTAAAGTTGTGCTTGCTTGCTGAAATCATTTCATACACTGCTAAGGAGAAGTATGTCATGCGTGTCCCAGCCCCTTACGTTTTCCACTGACGTTTGACCGGTTTCAAATGCGTATGGAAAACAAGTCAGTACCTGTGGAGGGGTGTACACGATTACAGGTGATACTAATGTACGTGTTGATGCCAATGCAAAGAGGAAGGAAAAACCGCAGGTTGTGTTGGGCTTTCCACTAAGTAGCTGAGTCTTTATGTTATCTTACTTAATCTTCTCAACTGATTAAGGAGGTGATTTTTCCTAATTTAGAGATTAGGGAGAGGCGATGCTCAGGAAACAGTTTGCAAAATGTGACACACAAGATCTCCTGGCTTCGGAGTTCATGTCTCTACGTGATACCTTGTAAGCATGTAACACGTATGTAGATTTTTCTAAACAACAAATGTAATGAATAGACAAAAGAGCTGTCTGAAAATGCCAAGTGGAGTAGGCATAGACCCTAAAATAAGAATATGGAAACTTCAGTCTTGCGTAAACTATATCCATTTTTAAATTGCAATAAAATAGACTCTTCAGTAGTTTAAAATTCATTACCAATGTCTTTTATGTTAGTGATTATTGAATGCTTTTCATGTCAGACTGAGGAAAAATGACCACAGATTGTTGGTTTGGGAGACGGAGGCAGTGAGCCAGAAGAATAGCAAAACTTGGAAGAATATTTTAACCTGCAAAAATGGCTTGTCTTTCTGGTCGTACTACATTTGATAATACCAAGAAGCAATCACGCCATATTAATTATGCACATTTAAGATATAAAGAACAATCATTATATATTTTTTTCCTAACCTATCAGCAATCTTATCATGTTAACATAGACATTAAACATTGCAAACAAAAACACTGAGAACAGGATTGTCTAAAGCCACCAATTTAAAAGGAGTATGTTAGATGCTTGAAATAAATAACACATATGAATTTCAGTCTTACTTTTATACAATTTGTATTACATACCTCATTTTTAAAAATTTCATTAAAAACCACAATGAAGAAGAAAAGCAAGCATTTCTCTTCTACTGCAAAAGTGAGAGATTGATGTGCTCAGGCATTCTATTCATTGTTTGTTAGACCAAATCTCATAGAATAACAATATTATGTTGTAAATTTTTTGAAGATATAACAGTAAAATTTAGAAAAATAAATAGGAATATAGCAAAAACCTGATATGATCTGTTTTAAATGTTTTTAATATGACAATATTATAGCGAAACATTGACGTCAATGCACATTTTAAAATGATACGAGCGCTATTTCCCATATTTCAAAATACACCATCTATTGTAGAGATTATCTTTCATGCTAATAAAACGTGTATTAGAATGTGTTCTCCATGCTCATTTCAAAATTTCTGTTCAACAGAAATATTCACAATCCCCAAATATCTACAAATATTCTGTTGTTCCTCTTTCCTAATGGGTAAAGGACCGATAGAAACAAGAAAAGTAACTGAAGTAATGGTAATGAGATGGTGTTTCTATGGGTAGAGGATGTATTAAGGAAATTGAAACAGTCAAGTCAAATTTTTTTAAATAAGAGGCTGAATTAGTAAAGCATTAAAGATAATGCAGCAAATGACAGATTTTTCCCAATGTTTCTGCCCTTTGTAGATAAAGCTCTAATATCTTTGAAAAGTAGAAAGAGCAACAAAAGATTGAAGAGACTCTGACCATCTTACTTACCACAGGGTAAAATAAGTACATAAAAATTCAGAGTTTAGAGTCTTTCATTTCCTTCCTTGGGTTCTGTTTCCCTTGAACCATTCTTGGTTAAATATTTTGCTTTGTTTTTGCTTTTATTTATTTGAGAGGTAGAGATAGAAGAGACAGAAAAATCATCTGTTTTCTGTTTCACATCACAGACCCGTGCAATGGCCAAGATTGGGCAAGAGCAGCCTAAAATCAGGAGCCAGGAACTCAGTTCCAATCTTACTGCAGTTGACAGGGACGAAACTGCTGAAGCATCAGCTACGGTGTCCCAGCATACATTAGCAGAGTTAGAAAGACATAGGCTATCTAAGTTTGACACCCAGCATGACATGTGAATATATGCATCAGCTTGATTTGATCCTTAAAGAAGAGCAGCTGTAAATGTTACAGGTTTAAGATATGTAAGAAATTTTACTTTATAAATGTGGGAAAATTAGGATGGAGAGTAAAGGTCTAAAAGTAGAAAACCAGATAATCAAATACTGACAAATTCAACTTTCATCAATGCCACAGATGTGGATTCACAAGCTTACACAGAGAAGTGCAAGGAGCCAATACACCTGGCCCTGTGACTCCCTTCATTCCCTCTGTGTTCTCCATTTCTGTCTTGCAAAGCATATGCTATGCTTCGACCAGGGACAAGTCGCAAGAACCTCCAGAGAAAGAATTGCTTGCATATGTAGTGCCCAGTGCACTAGAAAGAACAAGGGGAGTGTCAAATCAGCAGAAAGTGTCTGTCCATCACTGAAAATGTTTTCATGAGTTTTTCCGTATTTTGGAGCTTTAAGGATGATTTACTTGCTTATTTATTTGAAAGGCAGAGCTAGAGGAAAGGGAGAGGGGACAGGGAATTTTTGGGAGGGGAGAAATGAAAGAAATAGAAGGATACTCTGCTGTTCACTCCCTGACATGGCCAGAACTGCCAGGCCTGGGACAAGTGGAAGCCAGGAGTTAGACAGTGACCAAAACAGCTCTGTAACATAGGAACATGACATCACATGTGGTGGCCTGACCCTGTGTTAGCACATTCCCTTAGAATGACTTTTTAATGTTGATTTTACAAACTACATTATGAATATTTCATGTTTCACTAAATTGTTGAATAGCATGTGTGTCTCTTCTTGGAAGCGTTTCTGCTTGAAAGATTGAAATAAATCAGTTTGTAAAACCATCTGGATCTAGTAGTCTTTACGAGTTAATTCCCCAAGATTTTTGTTTTTAGAAATATCTGCTTATTTCAGTTTTGGTCTTTATTTTCAGTCATTTTGCAACTTATTTCCAGTCACTATTTAGAGAAAATTTTAACATAGATTTCTGTATATTACCATTTTGTATATTAAAGTCAGTTTCCCCACTACATGTCTGTTTTTCTTAAGCCCAGGCAAGTAAAGAAGGCAGAACAATTCTAATAATAAATATTTATTTTGTCCCATGCTGATGGAGGCAACCCAAGTTTAGTTGCAAGCAGATCCAGTTGCTGGTGAGGACTTGCTTCCTGGGTTGCAGAAAACCAAATTCTTGTTCTGTCTTCATATGGCCAAGAGTAGAACAGCGAGAAACAATATCTGCAGTCTGTTCTTTTAAGGAAACTGAATGCATCCACAAGTGGCTCCTGCCTTTTGATATATTTACTATTAATCTGTCAGTCCCATAGCAGTGTGTGCTAGTCAGCTTTTTACCGAAGAATTACAACCCAACAACTTTTATTTCTGTTTATATTATGTTATAATATATTATATTATATTATCAAATGTTCACTAAAGTCATTCAAACTTTTCTTTGACTGTTTTTTCTTTTAACCTATGACAAAAAAAGACTTACCTCTAAAGTGTGCAACACTAGGAATGTCTGATACGGTTTTCCTTTTCATCTCCTCTGGAAAATTAGCTAATCCTTCCTTGAACTCAACTTGAATATTCTTTACTAAATGCAGTTAATAACAGAAAACTCATATTAATTACATTCTCGTCTCCAGAGGCACAGGTACACTGGATTTAATATCTGTTTTTCAAATTATTACAGATTACAGGTTTATCAAATATGTCACCATTGTATTATGCTGTTTTCCATTTTTCCAATTACTGATGACTATTTATTATCTTGAACCAATGCCATCAGAGGGCATTTTTGCTTGTTCAATTTGTGTTACGTCAGTACCAACCTGTTGCATTAATTTCTCTATTAGCTTTATGTCATAACAAACACACATTGTGTACTTTCTTGTTCTAGAACCTAGGCTAAGGATGCTATTTTTAATGTGCTTATTTATTAAGGCAAGAGCAAAAGGCAAACAAATTTTACTTTTTGAACCATTAAACTTGTTTTTATGTCAGCAATTTTTCATTTTCAACTGTCCTAAATTTGGCTTTAATTCCGCCATATCTTTATTTTATCTTTGCTGATTTGTTCTTTTCCCTTCATTGCTTCCTTACATTGATGCTCAATTAAATTTCATCTATTTTATTTTAGTAGGCAATGCAAACTGTCTCGCCAGTTACAAAGGGATGCCATATTCAACCTTTATATTAGAGTTTCTACTGCAATGTCGGGGACTTTCTCCAGATACTTTTAGTTTTCTGAAAGTTGATTCTATTTTCTGTTTCCTTAAGGCTTTCAATTTAGTTGTTTTCAATTTTTTTCTGATTTATGATAATAAATAATATATATCTAAGAGATACATACTTGCCAACATGGTTCACTAAGGCTTTTACCTCTTATTCTACAAATCCAACTACTTTAACAATTTTTATTAATGTAAAGAGAAGAGATTGCATGTATTTTATAAGTACAATTTTCTCCTACGTGCTGGTTCACTCCCTAAATGGCAACCATGGCCATGGCTGGACCTTCTGCTGCTTTTCCTAGCATTAATAACCTACTGCATCACAACAAGATACAACATATTCCTCAGTGTCTTCCTTCACTGTGTCCATTTCAAATTCTTCATGGCTAATCTTTTTCACTTGTTAGCTCATATTCACAAACTTCTTATTCCAAATTCCGTTTTAATTAAAGAAGAAGTGAATTGTTTGTGATATCATCATCCTAACCAGAATTCCTTCCTTGAATTATGCATATAAGAACATTATATAACTACACTGACATTGGGAAGTAATATTTGTATCAGTGAGGAAGCATTTAAAAACATGCAAAGATAGAAGTTAAGGAATTTAAAAAGGAAAAATAAACTCTAACATTAGAGTGAAATTTTAGAATAAACCTGTTATGGTTTAATATATGTGTTTGGTAGAATTTAATTTTAAATATGAAATTCTGCTAAAAAAAAAAAGACAAAGCAAAAATACATGCAATAATGGGTATACTGGTAGTTAAGTCTTGGTTGCTAAATACCATCTTCCACCCAAAACAATCAATGTTTCTGAAAGGAAAGGCTACAAGCAGGTTTGGCACAAAAAAAGTACAAGATGAGCTTGGAAAAATGTGCCAGAAGTAATTAAAAAGAGAGGGACATATCAAAAGGAATGAGGAAATTGCTTGAAAAGCTTCCAGTTTATGAAATATGGGCATTTTGAGTTTGGAAATTAATAATAGTGATATAGAATACACGCTTTAATCTCAGACTAACCTTTTTAAAATGTTTAAATTACTCTGTAATAAACCAAGGAATATTTACATCTCCATTGGTATGCCATAGTTCAATTACAATCAGAACAATCTATCAAATAATTTCTTAGAAAAGCTTTGCTGTAGGGTATTTTGCCAAGAATAATATATTTCCTTTGAAAATAATAATACTTAGTGATTTTAAGATGGATGTTACGGATTTTTAATTTAGTCATGCACAAACATTCATTTTTTTTTTTACCTAAACCAAATTAATTTATAATACTGAGAGATAGAGGGACATAAATAACATGTCTTCAGAGGAAAAACAGTGTGCAATCATATTTCATAATATTACTTAAGTGTTCTGCCTATAAAGGATTTTTAAGATAAGTACAAAACATGGAAATCAGAGACAGGAGGGAATCAATCCACAGTCTTGTATAAGCTGTATAACAATTTTATTCTTCTGTTGTTTCCAAAATCCCCTATCCTGATTCTAATCATCATCTTGCTTAATTTCACATTCTTTTCTTGAGAGTTTTACTTCAGCATACTTGAAATACAACTAGGAGAGCCTGGCATGATGGCTCAATTGGCTAATTAATTCTCTGTCTCCAAGTGCTGGGATCCAATGTGTCAGTTCATGCCCTGGCTGCTTCATTTCCCATCCATGGAGACCTGGAGAAGGCTCCAAACTCCTGGTTTTGGATCATCTCAGCTCTGGCCCGACCTTTATGGCCACTTGAGGAGTGAATCAATGGACAGATTTTCTTCTTTGTCTCTCCTCCTCTGTGTGCATCTAGCTTTCCAATAAAAATAATAAATCTTTTTTTAAAAAAGCACCTATGAGCTTGATGGACATCTATTGTTTTCTTTTTGCTTTTTAAAATAAAGACCTATTTATTTTTATTTGAAAGGCCAATTTCCAGAAAAAAGCAAGGGTAGAGAAATAGAGAGATCTTTCATCACTGGTTGGTTCACTTCTCAAATGGCCACAATGACCAGAGCTGAGCAGGTCTGAAGTCAGGAGCCTAGAACCTCTTTCTGGGTACCCCTCAAAAATTCAGGGGCCCAAAGACTTGAGCACTCCTCCATTACTCTCCCAGCTTTTAAACCGGGAGCCTTAACAAAATTTACACAGCTATATATTCTCAGCAACCTCTGTCAGTGGGCCTTCTACATAGAACTCTATGTTTTGTTTGGGACCGCTGGTCCGTCTATAAATATGTGTCTTTCAAAATGTTGTCCTACAAAATCTTGAGAGGTAAAATAGCGATTAAAATCAGAGTCAGGGTCAGCACTATGGTGCACAGCCAACTAAGCCTCCACCTGTGACACCAGCATCCCATATGTGGTGTCCCGGCTGTTCTGCTTTTGATCCAGGTCCCTGCTTATGGCCTAGAAAGACAACAAAGGGTGGCTCGAATCTTTGGGACCCTGAAGCTACTTGAATTAATTTCAGGTTTGCTTAACTTGTTTGTGCTTCAGGCACATCCTTTGCAAAAGAATGATAGCACCTGCCTCATAAGATAGTTGTAATTGGGATAAGTGCAAACAACAGTTTGATTGCCAGTGGCTCAACTTCTGATCCATCTCCCTCATGATGCACATGGGAAAGCACTGGTAGATGACCCATGACCCTGGGCTCCTGTAGTCACATGGGAGACCCACAATGTGCTCCTGGCTTCTCCTGGCTTCCAACTGGCCCACACCTGATCATTGCAACAATTTGGGGTGAAGTAGAGGACAGAAGACCTTACTTCTCTATAATTATGCCTTCCAAGTAAATTTTAAAAAGTTATCTGATGTGTATTTTATGAACTTGTTTCAGTTGCTAAAATTCTAATGCCTGTTTGGAAAGACCTAAAGAATACTTAATGGAAGGTTGCAAACACAAGGAGTTACCTGACATCAAAAAATCAAATGTAATGTCCAACACAAATGAATGAGTGTGAGAAAATATCTACTATGCACCTGGTTTGCTCTTACATTAGAATAAGTTACTTACTATACTTACTTTCCTTTGGCAGCTGCTGAAATGTTGTTTGTTCTTTAGAACCTAGGTTAAATGTTTTACCCAAGTGAAATGATGGGACAACAGAACGGAACGCCACTTTTCAAGGAAGAATTGTATTGAAGAAAGGTATTTAGGCATGGATCACAGAGCTAAAAGTTCAAAGCAAGCTTAGAAATAATTTAGAAGCCATTCTGCATTGTGTTAGATGAGAATTCTGCATGCAAGGGAGGTAATATAGCTTATTTATGGTCATAATGTTAGATAAAAGTGTAATTACAGAAGAAGAAAAACATTAAATACACTTTCATGTGTATAACATTATCTTCTAGTAAATAATATATGGGAACTCAAAATTGAACCATTAGAGTCTGTGGAATCACTAAAACAAGGATTGCAAAATATGATGTAGATCAAGCCTCAGGTCTGCATCCCCAAGGAAGTATAAAGGGTTAGAAATCTAAACATGGAAGTGTGATAATTTCTTTTTTATTTCTTAAGAAATAAAATGTGGAAAGCAGGCATTGTGGTGTGTTGAGTTTAGCCTCATCTTGGCATGACTGTGTCTCAAATCGGTGCTTGGAATCTTGTTCCAAGTGTGCTTTCTTTCCTTCATCCTACTAATGTTTGGGAGGCAACAGAAAATGGTCCAAGTCACGGGTCCCACCTCCCATGTGGGAGACTCTATTCTAATTCACGGTTCCTGGCTTTGACATTTAGGGGTCAAATCAGAGAGTTAAGGGAGAGAGGCAGAAAAATGGAGTGAGATCTTTCATCCACTGGTTCATTTCCCAAATGCCCACAGAAGCAAGGATTAGATTAGGGATGAAAACCAAGAACTTAAGAGTTCCATCAAGATTTATATTTGGGTGGCATGGGGCCAGATACTTGAGTCGTCACCTGCTGCCTTCCAGGGTATACTTTAACCGGAAGCTGGATCAGAAGCAAACTAGGCAGGACTAGAGCCGGGCACTTTGGTATAGGGTGTTGGCAGTCTAAGCAGTGTTGAACAATTGCAAAAAATCCCTACCTCGGTAATTTATCTAGAGGAACACATTATTAGTGCAATAACAAGGAAAGAAACCATTCTCACTTATTTAGTAATCTGCCTGGAGGATCCAGCTTTTGCCAGCAAATGCATACTTGCAGAATTTCAGAAGGCTGAGAAAGCAGGATTTGGACAAGAAATGAACTTTGAATTTAAGAACAAAGGGAAAAATAAATGATAGTGCCAATAATAAAAGAATTAATTTGGTCTTCAATCACTCTGTTTTGCAGCAATATGTATTACTACCACATTCAAGTCTACAAATTCAAAAGGCCGTTAAAAACATTACCCATCAAAATATCAGCTAAGTCCAGGAGATTTCAAAAAACCTCACCTTTTAGTGTTAAGGATCCATTTAGTTGTTCAAATTGATGAGAATACAATGTCTCTGCATATTTTAATTTAGAAGTATTGGTGTTTTAAGATACCACTCAGTAAATATTTGAAATGCCCATGTTACTGAGTTTTAAGGAGATTTTACTTGATTTTTAAATTGTTAAATTCAAAAGTGACCCTTTGGGCCATGCGATGTGGCCTAGTGGCTAAAGTCCTTGCCTTGAACGCCCCGGGATCCCATATGGGTGCTGGTTCTAATCCTAGCAGCTCCACTTCCCATCCAGTTCCCTGCATGTGGCCTGGGAAAGCAGTCAAGGACAGTCCAAAGCTTTGTGACTCTGCACCCATGTGGGATACCCGGAAGAAGTTCCTGGATCCTGGCTTCAGATAGGCATAGCATCAGCCGCTGTGGTCACTTGGGGAATGAATCATTGGAAAGAAGATCTTCCTCTCTGTCTCTCCTCCCCTCTGTATATCTGACTTTCCAATAAATAAATAAATCTTAAAAAAAAAAAAAATGACCCTTTGGGCCAGGCACCATGGCCTAGCGACTAAGATCCTCTCCTTGAATGCACCAGGATCCCATATGGGCACCAGTTCTAATCCCAGCAGCCCTGCTTCCCATCCAGTTCCCTGCTTGTGACCTGGGAAAGCAGTCGAGGATGGCCCAAAGCCTTGGGACCCTGTTCCCTCGTGGGAGACACAGAAGAGCTCCTGGATCCTGACTTCAGATCAGTTCTGCTCTGGCCATCTGGCCATTGCAGTCACTTCCTCTCTGTATGTATGACTTTGCATTAAAAATAAATAAGTCTTTTTTAAAAAGACCCTTTTTTGTTATGAAATTAACTACATCCAAAAACAGCCTCATTTGTGTTCTTAAAAAAATCATACCATTAACATAAAAATAATAAATTTTATTCAAAGTTTTATGAGAAATATTGAATACATTTTTCTCTTCTTCCTGAGTGCTAATATAATCAACATTATGAAAGATTATGAAATTGGAAAAAATGAATCTACATACATATAAATGCAATCATAGCAGAAAACTCATTAATAATACGTATTACAATGCATTCGCAAAAAATAATTTATTGATGGAATACTACTAAAATAACTTTCAATTTTAACAGCTGGATATACTTAATAGTTGATTGTTTTATGTTTTGAAAACAGTTTTCCCACATAACTAAAATAATTAACTTCAATGTCAGAAGTATTTTGTAATAGTTTGTGTTTCTGTAGAAATTATTAATGTCAATATATTCCATCTAGATTGGTAGCAAAAAAAAATACTAACTTCATTATGTTTGAATTAGTAAATTTGTATTGTTCCATAAGATTCATATTAAAAAGGAAAAAATAAGTTTTCACTTAAAAATTAACCACACCTTTATAAATTGTAATCACAGCAAAACATTTTATTCTGCCTCACAGAAATAGGTCTTAAAATGAGGCACTTCATTTTATCAAAAAAAAAAAATGGAAACTGGGATTCAAGTATAAGTTACTTTGGTACAAGAATTTTTGAAATCCATATATGTGATAATTATTTTGTTAAAGCTTATAAAAATGCATATTATAAAAAGATTCATGAATTTAAAAATATTTGCATGAAATAGACTTACCATTTTACCCATTTTTCCATAAAATTTTAAAAGTATTCTTATATAATGGGAATCAAGCCAAATAAGCAGATTTAATAAAATGTTTATCTTTTTGAAGAGCATAATTGACTCAAAATTTTTTGAGAGTTAAATTTTATAGTTAAAAATTTATTGGGAAGATCATGCATTTACATAAACACTGGCTGATTTTCATAGCAGCTGCCGAAAAATTTGTGAAACAAGTTTCAGGTTGGCAAGAAGAGCTGCAGGCTGTCTTTGATATAAAAATATCTGCAGGCATGAAAGATGTCTATGCAATTAGAAAAATGCAAACCCAAGTTTTACATTTCTGATTATTTCTTTGTGGATCATTTTTATTCTCAGTGATCATGGAGAGTTGCAAGGGAAAGTAATCTGACATGGTAATGTCCCACAAATAAATTGACCTGTTGTGTGCTGTAGGTAACTTTATTGATACCCTTGGAATATCATGAACATTTAATGAGTAGGCTACTGCCAGACGTACCTAAAACTTTTCTTAATAAACTAGAAATAATAGATGTTTCAGATTTTATTGCAATCTTTCCATCCTTTATTTTTGACAAAATTAGTAACTTCAAAAATATCGTATGATTCCACTTGTGTTATTTTTCTCCAAAATATATATCTCATGGTATTTTTTTTCCTACAAATTATTTACAGGCAAATGAACAAACAAAATCTCAAAAAGTTCCCCATGGATGCTTCTGAAGTAATTTTGTGTGTTAATTTGATTGGTATTGTTATCTGTTGTATGTAGTTTACCGAAACTATAAGGAAAATAAAATTATTCAGTCACCTCCAATTTTTGACAGAGCAAATTTTAAAAAGATATTTTTAAAATGTATTCTTCATATTACATGAATTCCTACATAAACATACTAATCATTCTAATCAGTTTCCAAGTATCTCCAATCTATTATTTTTAGTAACTACAAAGTTATGATTATTTTTGACTAGTAAAACTCAAGTTCTCATCTCATTTTATTTAAATGTCAATTTAAAGGTACAGATAAGCAAAGCACGTATATTCTTTGTTTTTCTCTTAGTTGGACGTATTTATTAATTTCTTGGATTAGTTTTGCATATCTTATGAGCTGTATATAAAATTTGAAAAATAAAAATAATCTGAGATAATTAAATACATTTTCATTTTATAGATTCAAATCATAATGTGTATCCAATTTTTTTTTTACTCTAGGAATTATATATTCTTCCAAATCAAGAGTAAAAATGCATATTGGTGTCTATTCAGGATAAAATCAGTCAACATGCTTGCAAATGAATTCAGATTTTGGAGCTAGATTACTGACATGTGCAAAGTATACATAGTTATGGAGATTTATTGACATTTTTGGTCAATCTGTGTTAAAATTGACTGATATTGAAAAATCTTAAGTCCAATGGTAGTTCTATTTGTTAAGCTCGTTTTATGTCCATAGAAAGTAACTATATGTAAGCATATTTTGTTAGTTGTAGTCAAGAAATATTCTGTTGGCATACATTCGTATCTCATTTCTAGGGATAATTTCAGTTTAAACTAGTCTTTCACTTTCTTCCCTTTCCCTTTTTTTCTTTTTGCCTGTACCATCTCTTTCTTGATTGAATGTTTTTTTTAATCGAGAATACAACTCTTATTAAATGTACTCAAGTTGATAATATAATTTAAGGGAAATTAATAAATTAACCTTTCATCATGTTTTATACAAATAGTTATGGATATCCAATATCTTAAACACTCTCCTGGGTATCATTTAATGTTTTATATCACAGAAGCTTCAGTAACCAACACACTAAACACAAAAGCTAGAGAATTGGCTGCTAAAACTGCTCAGTATGAGATGGTTGCATAGCAAGGAGGAAGTTTAATCCATAGGGCAATAATGCCAATCACAAACATGGTCATTTTAAGATTATAATCTGTAGCGAAGTTACTGTCAGAACAAATTGAGCAATTTATATCCAATTAACATACAGATAGACTTTCAAAATTCACCTGGAAACTGACTACCTCTCACCCCTCTTGCCACTACCTTTGCTGAAACACATGCATCTTTCACCTTTTCCAGGCCAGTTGACTCTTAATTGCCATAACTCTTCACTTACCCTCCTATGCTTCATTTATTAAGGCAGCCCAAAGAATGCCTTAAACTGGGAGTCTTGCCACTCCTATGTTTAAAATCTACAACGGCTCCCTCTTTTATTCAAAACTAAATTTCATAGAATAAACTGCAAGGTGCTCCATGACCCTTACCCCTCTTTAAAACAACACACAGCCTTTATCCAGTTCTGCCTTGCTTGTCTTCCTTGCTCAATGGCTCCTGCCACTTTGGCTTTCTCACTGCTACTCAGCACCCTAGAACCAACTGACTCTTACAGCTTTTGCATAACGGCCTTCTCTTGCCTGAAATACTTCAGCCATCAACCTTTATCAATATCCCGGAACATCAAATTCCTCTGTCTGTAACACTGGAACTTTCACTTCTCCTTCACTGATTCTTCATTGCATGTACTGCATTGGAATGAACTATAATTACTTAGTTGTTTTTATGTTTATTATTTGAACTCCCCCTTAATATCATCAGGAAAGTGAATTAATAATGCGTACTGATGGGCCCGGCGCGGTGGCGCAAGTGGTTAAGTCCTCGCCTTGCACGCCCGGGATCCCATATGGGCGCCGGTTCTAATCCCGGCAGCCCCGCTTCCCTTCCAGCTCCCTGCCTGTGGCCTGGGAAAGCAGTCGAGGACGGCCCAAGGCTTTGGGACCCTGCACCCGCGTGGGAGACCCGGAAGAGGCTCCTGGCTTCGGATCGGCATAGTATCGGCCCGTTGCGCTCACTTGGGGAGTGAATCATCGGACGGAAGATCTTCCTCTCTGTCTCTCCTCTCTGTATATCCGCCTTTCCAATAAAAAATAATAAAAATAAATCTTTAAAAAAAAAATAATGCGTACTGATATTCAAGTCAGCTATGTAACATGGCTTAGAGAGGGCATATACAAAGAATATGTGGAGTAAAGGAACAAACAACTTTATGAAGAGATAGGACATAGTAGAGATCTTTTCCCCTAAAAAAATCCATTTCTATTAACATGGAAATTATCCACATTGTATTTGGATAGTTATTTTAATTATTCTTTCATTTCCCATCAGTAGGCTTTGCTATAAACCAAAATGATGACATCAATGTGTATAGATGAAATAATAAATGATAATAGAAAAATAATCACTGAACTTATCTTCCTTATTTCTCATTACATATGTAAGTTCAAAGTCAAAGTCTAGTTATTTTTCATTTGCTATTTAACAGGGAATATCTCCTGGGAAGCTACATTAGGTAAATTATTAGTCTGCTCTTCCAACAGGCAGATCAAAGCCTGGGCTTCGGGCCACTTTCAGGGAGGGTATCCATATGTAGGTCTGTAGCAGCAACAGACTGGATTGCTTTTCCTCTTTGATGTGAACACATTTCCACACACCTGTTTTGTTCCCATTATCTATTCATTTGGTGCTGGTGTTTTTTTCCAGACCAGTACATAATAAAGGGTATAAAATGTAACTATGACTGTACTCTCTTCTGCCCAAAATAAAAATGAAGACCAGAAGATGAGCAAGTAATTTGCTAGCTGATCTGGTTTCCATAAAAAAATACTTTAGAATTTACAGGCATAGTTTCTTTATGACGTGTAAACACAATGTGACATATACAATACCTGACTGAGCAGGAAAGAGCTCAACACTAAGTAAAGAGGCATAACCTGGCCAGTTTGTTTGCAGGCTTTTCAGAAGAACACAAGGTGATGTTGGAATTAACTACTACACTCTAGCACTCACATTTCTCATTTAATTCTCAAAAAACAACTGTTTTTCCAAATTTTAGCCTAAACTAAATCATGTTTTATGTTAAACTAGTAGCAGCATTGCATTATAGAAACTGCATCATGAAAAATAAAAAATAGATTAAGAGCTGTAGAATTTCAAACAAAGAAAAATTGAATTAGTTCATGAAAGTTACTCTGTTTTTTTCCCAAAAGAGTAAATATAAAGAGATGTAAAGAGAGCTCTTCCTGGTATGGTAACCTAGTTACAAAAGCCCTTGCCTTGAACATGCCAGGATCCCATATGGACACACGTTCATATCCCAGCAGCCCTGCTTTCCACCCAGCTCCCTGCCTGTGGCCTGAGAAAGCAGTGTAGGACAGCTCAAAGCCTTGGGACCCTGCAAATGCATAGGAGAACTGGAAGAAGCTCCTGGTTAGTGGCTTCATATCAGCTCAGCACTGGCAGTTGAGGCCACCTGGGGCGTGAATCATTGGATGGGAGATCTTTCTCTCTGTCTCTCTGTAAATCTGACTTTCAGTAAAACAAATAAATCTTTGAAAAAAGAGAAAAAAAAAAGAGAGAGAGAGAGAGAGCTCTTCCATCCAACCTCTAGCTGGCTCACTAAATGACTACAAGGACTGAATCTGAGCTTATTTGAAGTCAGAAACCAGGGGCTCCAACTCATATCCCTTGTGGGTGCAGGGGCCCAAGGATTTGGGCCATTTTCTGCTGTGTTCCCAGACCACAAACAAATAGCTGGATCAAAAGTGGAGTAGCCAGGACACGAATAGGCACCCACATGGGTTGCCAGTGCCACAAGCAGAAGCTCAGCCTAGTACACCATTGGGCCAACCTCATTAAAGTTACTCTTTTAAACAATAAACCTCAAGGAATGCTATCTTTATGTAGATTGCTCCTGGGTCTGTAGCAAAGAAATACATTATAAACAACTATAATTCTTAAATTTGACTTCAGCTGGAACCAACTTCTTAAAAGATTGATAAACTTTTTTAAATCTTTCTTTCAAAACTCCAAATTAGGAAGCTATATATCTTTGCTTTCAGGAAAAATATCTTTTTGATATTACCTGATGTGCGCATTTTTCAAATAATGATTTATACAGTCTGGGAAAGAAAAATCTCTTATTCATTATAAATTGATTGATAGCCATCTGAATTGCCTAGGTATTTATTATTTTAAGACGGAAAGGAAATATAATGAACTCAGTCATAATATAGTAAAAGTCAATCCTAGCACCTTTTTGGGTGGTTTACTTCAATATTTCATTGCTGTTATTTCTCTGAGTTCATCTCTGCACCCCAGGTTCCTGTGCCTTGATGTCTTGAGAAATGGTACCATACTGGATGTCTAACAATGGCTCAATCATATAGGAAAATTAGGATAATTTGCCTAGTATTGATAAATGGCTTTATATTCATCAGATCTTTCAGCAAAATGACCAGATTAAATTAGAACATTTATTTCTAACTGGGAAGGTATCCTTAGTTATTACAGTGATTGGTCTCAGCCTGCAGAGTGATGAGTTCTAATGAAGAATACTTTGTTCCTGTCCTTGCTTAAAGTCTGGGTAAAAAATCTAATGCTCCTAAATCTTAGGCAAAACTTAATGTATGTAAAGTTAGTTTAGAATACAAAGTAAGTGACATACAAAGTCTGTAGTTGGATAATGATGTCAAACAGAAGCAAACATGAAAGCTCTTTCAACTCTAGAGTTTACTTATTCTACGCATATTTAGCTGGAAATCTTTTGTAACATTGGCAGTATTATGATTTTCAGTCTAGTTTTAATTAATCACGGGATATTTATGGGTCTAATATGAAAGCAATGCAATTATTACCATACCTTTTTACTTTTTCAAGATAATCACCTGGGTTCTTGGAATTAAGCACAATATTCCATGATTTTGAAAGTGTGACAGGAAAACAATTGCATTGAAATGACTGTTTCATTGAGCAACATAATAGTACTAAACAACACAAGAATTGTGTAATTTTTCTTTCCTGGAATATATTGAAATCCTAAGTTCTAAAGCTTCTGGCATTTGCATTTGTAATTCTCTTCATCTGTCATTCAGTTTCAAAAAGAGACTTCATTTTCTGTTCTTAATCAGTGTTAACAATGTACAGGCTAGAGTAATGTTTCTTTTTAGTCCCCAGCATTGCAACTATCTAACACTGGACACAGAATAATTTTATATATACCTTTTTGTAGATGATGATGACAAGAGAGGCTAACACCATAGAGATTATTTATTTGGGCAACACAATACAATAAAAGCACTAAAAGCTTACTGTTTAAAAATTCAACTTTGCCATCACTATTCAAATTGGTATTAAAAAGTGCATGGACTTTTTTTTATATCCAGCAAAGTTTCCATGTATATTGCTGTGTATACAAAGATTCTACTTCGAGTAATCTATGAAATTTTGCTGCTCATTAAAAAGAAAACTCTATGAATGATTCTTGTTGAAGACAAACTAGATGACTAGTCATTAATTAGTGCCAATGAGTATGGAAAAAATGATACCAATTTTTTGCCAAATTCAGTATCCATGAAAATGATGTATGTATTAACTCTGTTACCTAGAGCTCTCAATCAACATTATTGTAGCCATGATCTCCAAGGATATTTAAATGGATTCATTGTTAGAATCAAAAGCCAATGAAGACTTTTTTTTTTTCCAGCAGCCAAGTGTATTGTGTCGTCTTCAAATACAAAATCAAAGAATAAAAGAGTTGGTTCTTTCAGAAAATTAACAGACTAGGTACCCCCGGCCCAGCTGACAAAAAAATGGGAGAAGAGAAAAATTAATACTATCAAAGATGAAAAACAAATATAACAGATGCTTCAGCCACACAGAGGATAACCAGAAATTACTACAAGCAACTATATACCAAGAAGTCAGAAGATTTTCAAAAAGATGGATAGGTTTCTGGACTTATACCAGCTACTAAAACTAAGTCATGGGGCAAGAGAAAATCTAAATAAACTTATAACTGGGGTGGAGATTTAATTTGTAATTAAAGCCCTCACAACAAAGAAAGGCTGGGCCTAGATGGCTTCACTGCTGAATTCTACAAAGCATTCCAAGTAGAACTGACCCTAAATCATCATAAACTATTCAGAACAATAGAAAGGGAGGTCATGCCCCCACACACTTTCTATGAGGCCAACATCGTCTTAATACCAAAACCAGACAGACTAACAGAAAGAACACTATGGAACTATATCATTGTTGAATATCAATGCTAAAATCTTCAATAAAATACTAGTCTACAGAATACATCAGACAGATCATACACTCAGGCCAGGTGAGATTTATGTATGGCATAAAGGGAAGGTTTAACATATGCAAATCTAAAAATTTAATACACCATACCGAGAAACTGAAGATCAAAAATCATGTGATAATCTCAATAGATGTAGAGAAAACATTTGATAAAAACCAATGCTCCTTTGTCTAAAAACTCTATGCGAGGTAGGCATAGAAGGAACATTCCACAATAAAATCAAAGCAATTTATGAAAAATCCAGTGCCAGCATCATGCTGAATGGGGAAAGATTGGAAATTTTCCCACAAATATTTGGAACTAGATGAGGATGTCCACTATCAACACTGCTATTTAATATATTATTGAAAGTACTTATAAGAGCTATTAGGTAAGAAGGAGAAATTAAGGGAACTCAAATTGGAAAAAAGGAAGTCAAGCTATCTCTGTTTGCAGATGACATGATTCTGTATGTAGGAGAATCAAAACACTCAATAAAGAGACTGCTAGAATTTATAAAAGATTTTGGTAAAGTCACAAGGTATAAAACAAATGAACAGAAATCAACAACCCTAGTGTATGCAAACAACTACACAGCTGAAAAAGAGATAATCACTATGATACATTTCAAAATAAGAGAGAAGATACTGAAATAGCTTGAAGTAAACCTAATTAAAGATATAGAAATCTCTATGAAGATATTTTTAAGAATACATTGAAAAAGTGATAGAAGATTTTTAAAGAGTGGAGAAATATACCATGCTCCTGGATGTGCAGAGTCAATATTATCAAAATGTGCATATTACCAAAAGCACAATACAAATTCAGTGTGATTCCAATTGAAAATACTAAGAACATTCTTCACAGAGTTGGAAAAAAACAATGATGCAAAAGTTCATCTGGAAACAAAAGACACACAAATAGCCAAAATTATCCAGAAGGATAACAACTTAACTGAGGGAACACAATCCGAGACCTTAGGACATATTATAGGGTGGTAGTGATCAAAACAGCCTGGTACTGGTACAGAAACAGAGAAGATCAGTGGGTTGATACAGAAACAGCAGAAGGAAGATCACACACATACAGCATTTAATCTTTGACAAGAGAACAGAAAAAACAAAACAAAAGAAAACAAAAAAACCAATCGAGCCCCGCTCAGTAACCTAGTGGCTAAAGACCTTGCCATGCACATGCTGAGATCCTATATGGCTGCCAATTTCTGTCCTAGTGGCACTACTTTCTACCCAACTCACTGCTTGTGGCCTGGGAAAGCAGTTGAGGATGGCCCAAAGCCTTGAGAACCTACACTTATGTGGGAGTGTAGTTCCTGGGAGAAGTTTCTGGCTCCTAGCCATTGCAGCTGCTTAAGAAGTCAATCATTGGATGGAAGATATTTTCTCTATATATTTGACTTTCCAATAAAAATAAATAAATCTTCAAAAAAAAAACAGGTAAGAAAGAAGGCCTCTTGAACAAATGCTGTTGGTACAACTGGATAGCAGCCTGCAGAAGTAAGAAACAAGACCCCCATCTTTCACCATACAAAATTATCAAATACAAATGGACAAAGGATCCAAACCTACATCCAGAAACCATCAAACATTTAGGAGAATATGTTGGAAATACTCTACAAGATACAGGTGCAGGCAAAGACTTTCTGCAGAAATAATCAAAAGCATAGGCAGTTAAAACCAAAATAAACGAGTGGGACTACATCCAACTAAGAAGCTTCTGCACAGTAAAAGAAACACTCAACAAAGTAAAACAATAATCAATACAGTGGGTACAAATCTTTGCACACTATGCAGAAGACAAGTGGCTAATATCCAGAATATACAAAGAATTCCAGAAAAACCATAACAACAAAACAAACAAACCCAGTCAAAAATGGGCGAAGGAAATGAGCAGATGCTTTTGAAAGGAACAAAGGAACAGACATATGGAACAAATGGCCAACAGACATACTAAAAAATGCTCAAGCTCTCTAGCAATAAGGGACATTAAAAAAAAAAAAAACTGAGGTTCCCCCTAACTCCAGTGAGAAAGACCAACATACAGAAAACTACCAACAGTACCTGCTGATGAGAATGTGGGGGGAAAAGAGAGCCCTACTCCACTGCTGGTGGATTGCAGGCTGGTGCAGCCATTATGAAAGTTGGTATGGAGAACACTCAGGTAACAGAAAATTCACCTACCATATGACCCAGCAATTTCACTCCTGGTATATATCCAATGAATCTGATGATAAAAAGCAATGCGCATCCCCATATTCATTGTAGCACAATCAACAATCACAAAAACATGAAAACAACCTAGATGCCCATTGAAAGAGGACTGGATAAAGAAACTGTGGTATATCTACTCCATGAAATTAAAAAGGTATTAAAAAGAATGAAATTCTATTGTTTGCATCCAAATGGACCCAACTGGTGGCCATTATGCTAAGTGGTGGCGATGATGATTAAATTTATGTGTCGAGGTGACTAGGCTAATGGCACTCAGTTATTTAGAAAAGCATCAATTTTATACTGCTGCAAAGTTAATTTTATATATGAGTAACGCTGAAATCAGTACACATGGAATAGAGATTAAGGTCAGGTTCTGTAGATTTTGAATATAGCATGTTAATCTCCATGCGCACTGTGGGTAGGCCTTGTCCAGTCTGTTGAAGGTCCAATGAGGGAAGAACAGAGTTTCCTTCAGGATAGGAATCCTCCCTCCAGTTTGCCTTCCCACTCAACATTGCAATGTACTCCCACAAAAACTGTAAGCCTTCCAGTTTGCCCTGAAGACTTAGATCTTTCATTCCCAACAATCACATAAAACAATCTATTAAAATCTCTTTCTCTCACTCATTGGGTTTTAAAAAATAAATTTACATAGACACAGACATCCATTGTTTGTTCCTATTGATTAATCATTTTATTAAAAATTTTTATCAGCTAAAGCAAAAACAAAAAGGAAAGAAACTGTATTTAGCTCATTAGCTTCATTTTCCTTACTCTGTATCTACTAATTCAGACTCTAATGATTCTGACACAAGAAGAATGTTTTGCAAATGGACTGTGTGGTGTCATGACTCTGTGGACATTTATTCATGCTTTTCCCAGTGAGTAAAGCATGACTCACACTTTTTGTCAGCTGACTCACCTTGACTCATCCCTAAAGCCCAGTGCTAACATCCTCTTCTCTAGGATGCCTTTTAAAACCTGTGTTTTCCAAACCGCCCTTCTAGGCATGTTCTCTGTGGCCACCTCCACCGTATCTGTGATGCATTTCTAGGCTGTATTAATTATCTGCCACTGCATAGTGCTATTATCCAATCTTAATAGCTTAAAACAAGTGTTTTATTGTACTAATTCGGTGAATCGGGAATTCAGCACTGTTCCACTGGCCAAAGGTCTGATAAGGTTACGATCAATGTAGCCTACTGGAGCTCTGACACCCAAAGGTTAATAGAAAGGCTCTATTTCCAAACCCATTCACATGGCAAAAAGCAGTTCATTCTTCAGGTGTTACCTCTGTAATGATACATGACACTTGCTTCCTCTAGAAGCAGCCAGAGCAAGCAAGCCGGAAGTCATATCCTGCAAGGGATCTCCAGCCGTTCTTACTATGTTCTATTCTTCCAAAGAGGAGTCATCAGTGCCTAAGTACTTAGTGCCTAAGCACTCAGTGAAGGGAATCACAGCGAAGTGAATACTGGGAAGGGGGTTGCAATGTCTATATTCCCTGCTTAACATGTAAGCACTGTTTTGCCTTTGTTTTTGTTTTGATTAGCACTTGTCACAACCCAAGGCAAGAACAAATGTCTTCTTTCATATATATATATATATATATATATATATATATATATATCCTCCAGGACCCAGCACGATCTGAGCATGTGATATGAATTCAATTCATATCTGTGAATTAAGCTAAATTTTATATTTTTTATTCAAACAAGACCTTCAAACCCAAAAAGCCCTGGATATATCTGTGGACTATTCCTATCCCGTGTTTCTATCCATTCCTTTTTACCCATCCAAAATTACTTGCCATGTATTCTGTTCCAAACACAATTATAACTACATTTCCATGACTTTTCAATAATATCATACTGAAAATAATAGTGATATTTATTTTATCCCTCCCTTGTTTTAACAATACTTAGGTTTTCTCCTGCTTTTTAGATTTTCATCTTTTCCTGTTTTTCTCCTCGGGTGAATTTTAAGTTTATTGAGAACAGAAAAGTCTTCCAACCATCTTTATATAATTTAGAATGACATATAGTACAGTATTCAATTGTTTGATTTCATGGTAAAAATTTTAAAGTATTATTTAATATTAAGCTCTATTATGAAAGCTGAATGCACTTATTTTTTCTTATGGCTATTATAATCCCTTTAAAATGACACGGTACCAGTCAATGGCATTTTCCTCTGCAGGACAATGCATAATAATCCAATGAAACTAATGAAATCTTACTGTGCTGGAAAATTAATCATGAATTTCAAGCGCAAAGTATTCAATATGTACACACAAACACATTTACTAACTCAGTGCCTGCCAAGTAATGTCAAAAAACAAAAGCAAAAATCAACAAAGCTACCAAATCCCGCTTAAATTTACAATATTCATGAAGATATAGGTTTTTGTTCATTAGTTGTATGATTTAAGACCCCAATTTTAACTAAATTCACAATATAGCTGCTAAAACTAGTATTTTAATGTGACTGTGTTACTAAATAGTGCATAGAAACTATGGCATAAACTAGCTGCCAATTGAAAATTTTTGTTGGCTAAAGTTCTAGTTTCATTAAGCAATCAGTGCTAATGAAATCTCTGTTTTTGACATCAAAATACAACTGAATGGCTAAGTCTTTTCTTCTCAGTCATTAACTGCCAGAACTTAAAAAAAATATCTACTAACTATAGTTTGAATTTTTCTACTTAATTTGCTGAATGAACAAAATTATATATCCAATCCTTCCCTGTAAAAAACTTATAGAAAATTGAATATAACTTAAAAATGAATAAAAATAAAGGAAAAGTTTAGACATTTTATCTTTCCCCTTTTGATACTCTGAGTTTTTATTATGTAATCAATTCCTATTTGAATAACTACGCTATTAGGTGAAGGCATTTTCCTCTTCCTCACTCTTGTAAAAGTAATGTAAGTTTGGGTAAATTCATGTCATATTTTCTGAGAGTCAGGTTTTATTAGGAAGATCCTTTTCTTTATATAAAATGGCAATAATAAGTAACCTCAATAAATGCTAATTCTTTATTCAGAGATTCTGGATACTCTAATTTTATAGATACTCTGGATTTTTCTGGGTACTCTATTTTATAGCAGCATTAAGAAATTTTGATAAGCTTAATTTAATTATTAACATAAATCTACAGTCAGAGATCATATCTCTTCTCACTTTCATGTTCCTATCATCTACCGTGGTGACTGGCATGGAAAATTTATTCTACAAATATTTTAAATACATTCATTTATGCTAAATTAACTATTAATTTCACAATCAGTTTTCTGCCTTACTTATGTATTTCACTTTTATCCCAATAATTAGCTGAATATAATGTTTCAACTCCAAATTTCCTTTATGTTCTCTGTGAGGTTGGAATTTTCAATCTGTCTGTTTCAGAACTGTGGGTCCTAGAATATGATGATATGCCCATGGGCCCACAACTTCCAAGTAGTAATGTTGAAATTTTTAAAAAGACTTATTTATTTTTAATTGGAAAGTCAGATATACAGAGAGGAGGAGAGACAGAGACAAAGATCTTCCATTAAATGATTCATTCCCCAAGCAGCCGCAACGGCAGAAGCTGAGCCAATCCGAAGCCGGGAGCCAGGAGCTCTTCCTGGTCTTTCACATGGGTGCAGGATCCCAAAGCTTTGGGCCATCCTCAACTGCTTTCCCAGGCCACAGGCAGGGAGCTGGATGGGAAGCGGGGCTGCTGGGACTAACATGGGCACCCATGTGGGATCCCAGCATGTTCAAGGTGAGGACTTCAACCACCATGCTATCGTGCTAGGCCCAATGCTGAAATTTTAATTTGGCCTGTTGGACTCAAAAAAAATTGTAATTTAACATAGAACTCTGGTCATTGTATACTATGCTGCATCTACCATGTCATGTAAAAATGATGATTTGCTTTCCTGGTCAACTTGGATATCATTGGTATGATAAATGATTTTCTTAAGAGAAATAGGTACAGATGCAGAATATTTATGGTTGTATTTCTAATAAATTTTAACTTTGAACACTTTATTCCTTTATGTGAGAGTCAAAGACACATGGAATGAAAAAGCAGAGAGACACTGAAGCACACATTGAATTAGAGATAAACGAAGTGTTTCCATTGAGTGATTCATTTCTTGTTTGTCAATAGTAGTTACAACTTCATTGGAAACTCTTTTTAGAACTCCCTCGTGTTTAGCAAAGAACCAGTGTGACAGTGAGCCAGTACCCTATGAGGACACTGTTGCCATCATGGTCTGCTTTACCAGGAAGCTGGAGTCAGGAGCGGGAGCTAGGGAAAGAACTCAGGCAGGTGAGGGACATGACCGTCTGTATCAATGTAACTGGGCTGAGTACACACCTCAGTGCCTACACGACGGAAGCAGTCCTGGTTTGCAATTTTTCTATGTGATTCATATTGACCTTTTATAAACTTGCTTATTTTACCTCTGTTATTACACTTGTTTCATATGTTCCACGGCTAACAGTGACTGCTGTTGAGACAACAGATGCGTTTAAGTCCTTAGTATGGTGCCTGAAATAGGACAGCTTTTCAATAAATGATAATAATGCTTTTGATAAGGATTGTACCATAATTTTTATTTCTGAAATATTGTTCCAGTTTTCCTTTAATCTGTGATTAAAATTTACAGTTCAATATTCTGTTGTTAAACTTCATAATTAAGTAGATGCCATAGAAAACTACCTATTGATTTTTTATTAAATTGCAATCATGCATTGATCTGTCATGAGAGATGAATAAAAGACCTAATTTCCATCATAAATATAAAACATTTACATAA
The DNA here is from genome assembly GCF_017591425.1 of Ochotona curzoniae. NCBI lineage: Eukaryota > Metazoa > Chordata > Mammalia > Lagomorpha > Ochotonidae > Ochotona > Ochotona curzoniae. Next base: position 17,699,838 of record NW_024464920.1, on the reverse strand, counting down.
AAATTTACTTGAAAATGTAACTATATCATTACTCTGGCTACTTGACACTGTATATATCAATTACAATATTCTTGTTTTATATCTGTAAATAGTATTTATTTAAGACTATACCTTTGAATAGCGAAAAAAAAGATTTCAGAAACATTAGGCTCATTTTGTATTTCAAAAAGATAAGTCAGTAAAAAACTGATGAACAGGAAATCATACATGCTTAACTAATAAATGCCACAGGATTTATTCCAAACCATGAACTAATGTTCAGCTATGAATGTACACTTTGAGGATTAGCCTGTGAGTACAGGATAAAACATGTTCAAAAGACCTCATTTTCAGAACAATAAGATGCCTAGAGCAGTATGAGACTTAATTGAATATAATTTCACGTATACACACATTTACATGCTTACAACCCCTGACAAGTTAAAACTTCATCAAGAATTTGACATCAAATCGTAAGTAATTTCTACAGCAACACTGAGTGAAAGCATAATCCAGACAGGATGGCATGACTAACACCTACATTCTTTATTCAAGTCACAGTTGCCCCCAAGCTGTCTTTAAAATGAAATTTTCTTTTCTCTATTTATTTTGAGGGAAGTGTCATGTTTAGCTGACATCCCATCCTGAGGATATTGTTTTCCAAAGGACAAGACCTTTTAAATTTTATTTTCCTAGAAAGAAAGTAGTTCTTAATCATAAAACATTTCCATAAGCAGCTTCAAAATATTTTTATTCTTCATAAATTAATAGTAATAACAAGAAGCAGCTCAGCAATATTAAAGATATTTTATTTACATAAATTTAGTACCTACTTTTAAATATCTTTATGCATATGTTTTATGACTTCCAGAAATATTAAATGTCAGTTGTATTTCTATTGTATGAAGTGAATTTAACTTTCTTATTAATCAAAAATAAGGCTAATATAAACAATACTGAACTAAGTTTGCAGATTTGCTGGAGATATCAAATTTATAAACTAAGATTTTAAGGACTAGTACATTCACTTACATATTTGATTAATTCCACAAAAATGAAATTTCTGATTTATGCTGAATAATTATGAACTATTCTAATGGTGTCAGTATCATTTAAAATATATATTGTGTCACTTAGGTTATCAATGACACATATGATTTAAAACATATTCAACTGTTTTCTAGTACAATAAATTTCTCCCTTCTCAATGTTTTAATTGTATATTCAGCCTAAGAAGCAACATGCTGAGAGAATAGGGTAATTGTTACTTTACTTGTCTTACTTGTCAAATAATTTGAAGCAGACTTAGGTCAACAGCATTTGTAATTCTCACTGAACAGTAAACAGTGGAAGGAATTTTCCAAAGAGATGGAAAAGGCAAGGATAGAGCTGTTATGAGTCCAAATGCGGAGGCAAAAAAATTAGCTCTAAAGTATTTCCCTTGTCTTCCTCATATCTATGTTTATTTTTCAAAAATAAAGCCTTTTATTTGTCGTTATTAAAATATGAATATTAAAAATATTGTTGAACTGGTGCTTCATATCTATCAGTTCATTTGACTTCAGCACCTGTATCTTTTTTTTTTTTTTAAAGATTTATTTTATTTTTATTGGAAAGGCGGATATACAGAGAGGAGAGACAGAGAGGAAGATCTTCCGTCCGATGATTCACTCCCCAAGTGAGCGCAACGGCCGATACTATGCCGATCTGAAGCCAGGAGACTCTTCTGGGTCTCCCACGTGGGTGCAGGGTCCCAAAGACCTGGGCCTGCTTTCCCAGGCCACAGGCAGGGAGCTGGAAGGGAAGCGGGGCTGCCGGGATAGAACCGGCGCCCATGTGGGATCCCGGGCGTGCAAGGTGAGGACCTTAACCACTGCGCCACCGCGCTGGGCCCCAGCATCTGTATCTTGCTCAGTGACTTTCCCTGAACTACTACCTTCACCTGGAAGTTCTGAGTTTCAGCATTTCTTCTCCACACTTCTCCTGCTCTAACAAAAATATATACATATATTGTTTAGGCTTTTCTATGTCTTTTCCCATATTGTCTGGAATCAGTCTTTAAAATTTCTTTCAAGTCTCTTGCTTCCAACTTTTAGGTCATTATTTGAAACATCTCTTTCTTAATTTGTAAGACCAGCTGATGCTGAGCATGTCGCATCTTGTTTATCGAATTGTTTTTTGTTAAAATCAACACAGAACAAATAAAATAAATAACCATCCTTTTTTTTTTATATCAACATATCCTAAAGTCTTGTTCTGCCATTTTCTAACCATAGAATACATTGTTCTCATATGTAAGTTCCATGATGTAGAAGTTAATTGGGCATGTTTCATCCTGACTGTCCTAAGGAATTACCCTGAGTTTTCTAAATGCCATTCCTACATTCTGCGAATAAGCCTCTCTTGAAACACATGGCCCTGGATACCATCAGATGCCATTTTGGTTGCTTGGATCCCTATTACTAGTGCTTCATAATATTTTTTATATTGAAAAAAGCAGTTGCTTTCACAGGACATCAATCTTTCTTAGAGAGTGGATCAAACACTGCCTTCTTGGCTCAGTTTGTTGTTTTTTGGAGGGTGCTTATTTGCCCCAATAACCATGGAGATACTCAGGGAGACGCTAGAGCTCACAGCTTTGTCCCCTTTTTTCTCCTTTGCATGTTAGAGCCTATCCAAAACTCTCACTGTTGAGTTATTATTACACTACTCCACTCTTAACTTTCTTGTGCAAGTTTCAAATATGTGGCCCACAGACTTTGGAGGTATGTAGCAATTATCATGGAAAATGTTTGACAACAGTGCTAAAGATAGGCATTGGAAAAGGGATAGTCTTAAATACATTGTGATAGTAAAACGATATAAACAAGTAGAAAAAATGAATGTAACCCCTTTCATTATTTACAGATTTGATAAGAGTGGATTAAAGAACTAAATTAAAACCTGAAACTTTAATGTCATTGGAAGAAAATAGAGGGAAAAACACTTTAGGACATTGCAGTGGGCATGCGTGCATTTCTTGCATCAGACATTAAAAGCATATGAAATGAAACAAAAAAAAATAGGCAAACAGAACTTCTTCAAACTGCGGAACTTTTTCATAGCTAAAATAACTAACATAGCAAAAAGACAAAGAATTGGAGACTAAAAAATAGGAGAAAACATTTGCAAGCTATTCATCTATCAATAAGTTAATATCTATAATGCATTTATGATTCAAACAATTCATTAGCAAAAAAAAAAAAAACAAAAAACCGAGTCCAATCAAAATGTGGGCAATAGTTCTAAACAAACATTTCTCAAAAGAAGATAACAAAGATGTACATCAGTTACATTAAAAATGCTCAATGTCTTCAATATTCAAGGAAATGCAAATCAAAGCCACAATATGATAAACCCCACTTCCGTAAGACTGATCAGTAACAAAAACAAAAAAGATAAAAAATCATGCTGAGAATATGAAGAAAATTGATTCATACAATATTGGTTAGAATGAAAATTGGTGTACTGTGGCAAACAATTTAAGGTTCTTCAGAAAACTAAAAATATAACTAGCAATCCTATTTTTAGTATGTGTCAAAAGAAAATGCAATTAAGCAGTCTAAGAGACGCTCATATTCCCATGATTATTGCAATACTATTAATAATAGTTAAGGAAAGGAAAAAAACACCTAAGTAATAATCAACTGATGAAGCGATAAAGAGATTTGGAGTTTTGTATCTTACCAGTTCAAAATTGTATAGTTTAAATGTATTTTAAAAAATATTTGGTGACAATGAAACTGTTGGAATTGTGTAGACAATGGGATGCTGGACTGTCTGACATTGTCTGTACCAACAGTGTCGGGGTGCAGTTAAATAAGAGACTGATAGAACTATGATTCCCTCTGAAGAACTACACTCTTGTAACAAAATGGGAAAAATCTAATGGGGGAGTGGGAGTTTGTGGGGGGGAATCCCAGTCTATACGGAATTGTACCACATAATTCAAAATAAAAATGTATTAAAAATTTTGGCAAATTTATTTCAAACACAGTCACAATTGGAGGGAGACAGGGCGAGAAAGTGAAAAAGCGGAAGCTTTCATCCATTTGCTTCTTTTCCAAGTGGCCAAAAGAGCCAGGTCTTGGCCAGGCCCAAGCTAGCCAGCACCTTAGGACTCCATCCAGGTCTCTCCTGTGGGTGGGAGGGGCATGTGTTTGTGGGCCATCTGCTTTTACTTTCCAGCAGTTTTAGCAGGAACCTGGATTTGAAGCAGAGTAGCCTGGACTTGAAGTAACATTCTGTTATGAGACATTCCTGTTTTAAGCAGCAGATTAATCCATTCTGCCAAAATGCTGGCCCCTTCATTTTGACTGTCACTTTAATTTTGACAGAAATTTTGAGCTAAGGCAATCTCCTATCATTCCACTGGTTTTCTACTTGACCTTGTTTGATAGCAACATGTGAAATGAGAATGAATAGTTAATGAACTTAGTGATATATCTCTGTGAAAAGGGGAATATCATAATTTATTATGTTGTAAAATACAGGAAATGAAAATTTTCATGTGATTAGATTTTAGTAGATGAGATATCATATCTTTAGGAAGTCCTCATTGTTTTAGTCACCCAAATGGTGTGAAACAAATAATTACAAAGTCTTACAACATTAACTAACACGTTTTGTTATTTCTGAAGTTGTGTGGGGAGTTGGTTGCGGAGCCATGCCCAGTCTGTGCTGCTTCTTGCTTGCAATCTTCACAATGTAGCAGTCGAATTTTAGCTGCAAGCAGATGCCTAACTTTTCACCAGCTCTTCCCAAAACCTCTCTTCCTCCAGCAGTTCTGCCTAAACTTCATGTGGGATTACTGGTCCAAGAAGAAAGCAGGGGAAGTTGCAACACACATTAAATTCATAGGTTCACTTATTCCAGAAACTTCCTTACTTAACATTCTATTGATCCAAGCCGTACAAATGCAGTCTTCATGCACAGGAAGCAGACATAACCTCTGGTTCTTACTGACATGAGCAACAAGCTAAGTAGCATGTTTGGAAACTACAATATTCATTGTTCTTCCATTAAATATTGATATATAATTATTAATGCTTATGATCTCTAAGGGCAGTTGTCCAATGCTTGTGAAAGTAATCATATGATAAATTAAATAGACTATTGCACTCTGTAGCCATATGTGTTTAAACTATATTATCTAGTTTTATCTGTGTATTCTTACAAAAAGGAATTCATTGGCTAGGACTACTATTTCCCCCCACACATCAACTCCCTAACCCTTGCCTGTCTTATGATCCCACAGTGGAAGATTCTTATGAGTACATGCATACTTTCTCTGTGAACTGACTTGCCTGACAGAGATGTAGTGGGAAAAGAATGTTTGCTTATCCAGGTCATGATCTTTTCCATCCTAGTAGAGTCAGAGGATTAAGGTAGGGTTTAAGACATCATCCTGGATACATGGAAGACTAACCAGAAAAACCCTAATTTGTAAAAGAGGGATTATGCATTTCAACATCCCCCCATTTAATATAAAAAATGAGTTTTCTTTCTCATGCTTATGCTATTAGATATGTGTATGTTAAGTTTGTTTCTTAATGGAACCAACTTGGAGAGATAGAATATATTTTGTGTTGTTTCAAATTTTATTTATGGAGATAAATTTAAATGATCAGAGTTATCATCTGGTAACCGTAAATTGACACGATTGCTTTGATAAAAACCTTTTTAAGCAGATCATAGCCATCCTACAGTACATACAATATTTTATGTGAAATTTTATCTTTATTTTCTAACCATAGAAAATATATCTAGGGAAAAAAAAGTGTAGTTTGAGTTTGCAAACTTATGCTTTGTGATTTATTTTAATTGCAAAGATCAAGAGTATAAATTTACTAACCAAGATCTGCTTAAGAAATGTGCTCAATAGTGTCAGTCCACATATGCATGAAAGCAGCCTTCTTCTCTGTTCCGAAAGGAGAATAGCACATTTTTGCTTCTATACTAAAATAGTTATTTTTTTTTTTTAATCCCCTAACCTTCTCTAAAAAACTGACTGCCATGACTGGGGCTCCACCACATGAGCGAGATAAAAGAATGGGTTACGACCTCAGTAATCCCTGGATTTGGGAGATTCTTCCGTAACCAGTGTAGTGGGCAAGCAGGTGCCATGGTATGTGATTAGAAAGCATATTTGAGTTGGCCTGTGTAGGGGAAGTTCTTTCTTGCCTATAAATCAAAATATGGGTTGTCTCATAATTTTATGTCTTATTCATGGGCGATTGAAATGTCTTTGATTTATTTGTCATACAGAGTAACACTAACTTGCCAATTTCTTTTAATTTCAAAATTTATTCAGGGTTATAACCAATCTCTTTGTGTCTTACGCTTCTGGCCCTCCCTTTCCAGCTTATAACTGAAATTCTGGTTCTTTAAGTTGAAACAGAGGGAGACAGGGAGTGAGAGAAGTTAATTATTGACTGGTATCTCTGTATCATGGCTTCATTCTTTCTAAGCATACCAAGTACTTAAAACTGACAAAGTCTTTAGCAGCTATATATATGCATTTTTTAGAGGCCTCCTCATTAATATGCAATTTTCACAAGCTGAGTGAATGCTTCTCTCTTGTGGATTCTTGCAAAGTCTTGGAACTCCTAAAAATCCACTGATTTCTGTCACTTAATAATAAAGTTCTTTTGCTCTGTGAGGTGGGTCATACTGGCCAATCATTAAGAGTGTCTGCACACTGGTCTTTTACATATGACTTACACATGATTTTCAGGGAAACAGTTACACAAACTGTACTCCAACAGTTTGGGGGAAGCTGATCCTAATTAACTGGCAAAACTTCTACTCTTGCCTTTAAAGAAGGCCAGGTCTCTAGCTCCCACTCACTGAAAAGAGTCTAGATTAAATGCACTATGCTCCCTAAACATTCCAAGTTTTTAGATGGGACAGTTAAAGTGTGTTTAACTCTCTCTGTCTCTCTCTTTCTCTCTCTCAATAACTAGTCTTCAGCCCTTTAATGTGCCTGTTATGACTGAGGGTGTTAAGTTTTATGCAATTGGTATTTGGGTGTATCCTCTGTCTTACTTTTGTACATGAGAATCAGAATAGTGCAGTAGATAAAAACAGGGACTTTTGATCATTCATTCTTAGCTTCAAATTCTGAGTTTCATACGTAAATTTTATGCAGGTTTCCCAAGTTTGATGTAAGTTTCACAAGTTACATAAAACAGCAGTTTTATGTTAGTTTTATTCTAAGATTCATATCGAAGTTTTATGTAAGTTTCATAATTTTGCTACATTAAAATTTCCTCTTCCTTAGAATGGTCCCACTTGACTGGCATTAAATGACTACTTCATTGTTGATTATACAGGACACAGAAAAAACTTCTGAGAAGTTGAGACAAGCATACTTTTACCTTAGTGTCTTGCAGAATTCTCATTATTATAGAAAAGAACCAGACAATCGAACATATTAAAGACATAAGTTCAACACAGCAGGTAATAGAGTGAATGTCAAAAATACTCCAATTTAGTTTTATGTTTAATTTTCTTCTTTACTTACTTGGAAATTTCTCTAACTAACTGTGACTACATGTAGTCAATGACAAGTCTAAGAAACTGGTAACATTGACTAAGAAACTATTTTAAATTTAGAATTCCATGGAAATGACTTTAGAACACTGTAATAGAAGTTTTAACATTTACAAATAAAACTCATATGATCGCCAGATATTTGCATTAGTTTTTTTATTCAAGAGTTTTAAGTTTTATTTTCTTTTGTGCGCTTTCATTTTTAATTATTAGCTTGAAAGGAGGAGTGAGATACAAAGAGGAAAAAAGTAATATTCCATGTGCTAATTCATTTCCCAATAGGCTACAATGACTGGAACCAGCACGTGTGAAAGCCAAGAAAATAAAATTTCATCTGGGTCTCCTCTATGGATGGCAGGGGCCCAATCTTAGGTCAGATTCTGCTGTCTTCCCAAGGATATTAGTTGGGAGTGGGTAGGAAGTAGAACTGACAGGACTTGAACTGGCTTTCCAATACAAGATGCCAAGGGGCTAAACCTGCTGCATAACATTACACCTATTCACTTTTTGTTGAAAAATAAAAGTTGTCCACAATTTTATGGAGCAAATTGCACAATCATCAAATTAGGCTAATTCACAAACTAAACTCATCAACTCAATTATGGTCAGAACATTAAAAAATCTCCTTTACCTATTTTAAAATTTATCATATGATTAGTCATACTCACCATGCTGTACAATAATAGTATATCAACATTTATATTTAACTTTAACTTGGTATATATTGCTCAGTGTCTCCTTTTTCTAATCCACTACCATCAACAGCCCTTCAGTAACCATTATGCCACTGTCTTACTACAACTTTGAATTTTTTACATTTCGTAATTAAGTGAAATCATGATTTTATTTTGCATGCTTTGTTTATTTCACTAAACATAATAAATAATCCTAGGTACATCCATGTTTTTGAAAATAAAATAATTTACTAGATTATTTGAGAGAGTAAATAACATTCCATTGAGTATATATATATATATATATATATATATTACAGTTTAAAATTCATTCATTCATTTACAAACATTTAAGTCAATTCAACATCTTGGCTAATGTGAATAATATCATATTGAGCATGCGTGTACCAACAGGTCTTTGATATATTAAATTCAGCTCCACTGTGTACACATGCACAATGGTGAGATTATTATCTTGAATTATATTTCTATGTTAAGCTCTTTGAGACAATTTCTCATTGTTTTTCAAGATGGCAATACCTCTAACAGTATGTAAGGGTTCTCTTTTGTCTACATTCTTGCCATGAGCTAATAAAACATTTTCAATTAGTACTCATCATGCCTTTCATATATAGTCATAAGATAGCCATTTACAAAATTAATCCTAAATGAATCAAGTCAAATAAGTAAGTCAAAAAAGTACAAACTGGGAATTTTTTTTAATTAAAACATTAAAGTTTGGAACATAGCCACCAACATCACAAGATTTCTCCCTAATACCTACATAATGTAAATTACATCTGACATGTCTCCTCAGTAAAACCGCAGTGTCCAGACATAAGTAAAGCAAATAGCTTTCAGAAGCTTAATTTATAATCCTATCCAATAAGTATACATACAACTGCCAAAAAATATTAGTCATCTAGTTATTGGTTTTAAATGCAAATCCTATTTTATCTATCATTAAGATACAAAAAAAAAAAAGCTTTGGATCAATAGCATATTAGGGCCAATCCTCAGTCACTTTTATTTTTTGTTTCAATTCTGTGACTTTACTCCTTGATTCACGTAACCCTTTTTTCACTTGATTTTTCATTTCTCATATCTAATATTTTGGGGTTTGAATGGTGGCATATAGATTAAGCTGCCACATACATTATTAGTACTTCTCATAGTTGCTGATTGAGTCATGGATACTGAATTTTATCATTGAATTTTTCCTGGTGCATTTTCCAGAGTTAATTCTCTCATGATTATTTCAAAATCTTGGAGCCTTTTATCACATATTGCTTACCACAGGTATTCTAGCTACAAGTAAATGCTATTGATTCTACTTCATGAGTAATTTTAAATTTCTTTTTACACTCAGACACAATTATTATTTGAAAGGTAGGTTGTGTGTGTGAGAGAGAGGAAAACAGCAAGAAGGAAGAGAGGGAGTAGGAGGCAAGAGGGAAAGAGAAGAAAGAGGGAGAAGGAAGAGCGACAGGTAAAGAGAAAATGAGAGAGAGAGAATCTTTAATGCATGTTCATTCCCCAGATCTCCAAATTACTTCATGGCTAGAGCTGGGCCAAGTTGAAACCAGGAGCCAGGAACCTCAACTGGCTCTCACAAATGGTTGCTAGACGTCCAACTACTTGACCAATCTTCCACTGCTTTTCCAGGCACATCTATAGGGAGCTGGAAATGGAGCAACTGAGATTCCAAGTGGCACTCCAATACAGGATGCCCACACAGTTGTTGGTGCCTCATCTCACTGCAATACCCTGCTAGCCTCTCAATCAATATGGCTTTTGATCTCTTTTGTGCAACTATGTTTTATTCTCTGTGCAGTTGCCAGTATAAATGAACTTCTGTTGGCTACACTTAAGAGTTGGGTCCTTTGTTAAGGAGTCTTATAGTGTCTGATATTTCTCTGTGGTGTTTATAATGATTTTATTTTTTACTTATTTATTTTTACTGGAATGGCAGGTATACAGAGAGGAAGAGAGGCAGAGGAAGATCTTCCATCTGATGGTTCTCTCCCCCAAGCAGCTGCAATGGCTGGAGCTGAGAGCCAGTCCAAAGCCAGGAGCCAGGAGCTTCTTCCAGGTCTTCCACGTGGGTACAGGTTTGATACACACTTATTAAGCTAAATATCACAAGATAACAGCTCACATAATAGAGTATGTTGAGTATAGAAATTAGAAATTCAAATGTAATACTGACTTGACCATATCCATCTTTACACATGACCTTTACATAGTTTATGTATTTCTCATTGCCTTTGACAATAGGATAGCTAAAATGAAGAAAAACAGCAACTGAAGAATCAAAGATGGTTTATAGTGTGCATTTCCATTATTCTGGCATAGGTATTAGTTTGCTGTAAATCCTTTCTTTAATTCTCTATTAATCCTGGTAATAAATGTGATTGATTGATTTTGAAATAAGATATAGAGAGGATGCTTTTATTTAAGCAGTTTCAATAAAGAATTATAAAGTCTGCTTGATCACAAGGCTTATAAGAACCACTTTAAAGGCAACCCGCCCTTGAATGGTTTAGCTATTTCAAAGCATCATGTGCTTGTGTGTGTAACATGTGACGTACAACAGCTAGTTCTTGCCATCTGTAGTGTTGCCCTTAGCAACAAAAGAGCATGTGACAGTGCTTGTGTGACTCTGCTGGCCTGCCACAGTATGGAGGAGGATTTAAGCAAAGTGAGGCAGACAGGAAATATTGATCCAGGCAACTGTACTTTTCAAGTATATTACAACAGTAGTGCAGATTGCTAAAGAAAGAAGAAATAGGAGTAAAGAAAACAAGCCAAGAAAACTGGAGTAACTATGATGATACAAATTGACTTTTTAAAAAATACATTTAGGGCAGACATTACCATTTCATTCTTTTGATCGATCATTTTAGAATTTCTATTTAGTAAATATAACTAAAAGTCAGCTTCAGCTTAACGTAAAGGAGGTAGTTAAAAGTCACACATATCATCCCTATTATTAAAAGCAAGATTGAGAAATCTGTAAACTGTTACCATGATCATTTAAGAAGTCATGAATTCTCAGAAGAAAAATTTTGCCATCCATACACCACTTTACATAGTCCATAAAAACCACTTAAAATGAATACAGTTATAAGATTGGGTATATGAATTAACTTTGTATAACCATGCCTGAAGCAAAACACACAAATGTATATGAAGCTTATAGCAAGGGAAAATTCTGTAGTGTACAATTACAAACAAAATCTATTTAAAAAAAAACTTGCTACGTATCTTCAGCCAAAAAAAGCAACGTGACAGCTGTAAGAAATAGTGTTGGACAGATACCATGTAGACAAACATGCTTGTGAATTTCAACACATTTGTTAATCTTTTGTGGGCAGAATTTTGGTGAAAAGAACAAATCTGCTGAATTGTCTGCCTTGTCACACAGCACTTTGGTTTAACCTAACTTGATGTTTGGAGCCAGCCCAGACTGTTTTTGCATATAACATGCTCAGGATGATGCTGTTTCTTGATACCTGCTCCCCAGGAAGATCTATCATTATTGATACTAAGCTATTGTGGGCATGCTCCAGTTGGAGTCAGTTTCAATATGATGGTAGGGAGATATAATAACTAGCTTATGTGTTCCTGAACTCTCATTTAATCATGATTTCAGGGAGTTATCATGCTCTAAACCCCTAGACCTAATCCAGTTGCCAAATAACACATTAACAAAGTATTATGTTAATTTCCTTTTTCTAATAAGAACAGAAGCATGATGAGGGCAATCTTATTGTCACTGTTGTTCACTATGTAGAACTATCTGTGATTCCACAACCATGTTTCAAATAAAGATTGTAGTAATTCATTATAAAATGAAAACTGCGGAAAGAGACATTTTTTAAAAGATTTATTTTATTTGAAAAGCAGAGTTACAGAAAGGAGAGACAGAGAGAGATTTTTCCATCTGCTGGTTTGCTGCCAACATTATCGCATCGGCTGGAGCTGGAGCCAGCAGCCAGGAGCTTCTTCTGTGTCTCCCAAGTGGATACAAGGGCCCTAGCATATAAGCCATCTTCCGCTGCCTCCCAGGGTGTAAGTAGTGAGCTGGATTAGAACTGGAGTAGCTGGCACAGAACCTGGTGCCCACATGGGATGCTGGTACCACAGGCAGAAGCTTAGCTACCACATTAGCACTGACACAGTACAGTGGTTTATAAGAAGCGGGAGAGAATCTCAGATAGCTTCAAGAATGAGGGAGACCCATGAACTAGAGAGCAATTAGAAACATCACTGAAAACATCAGACTTCCAATGGAAAAATGAAATAATAGCTACGAAGTAGAGAAAATGCAAGTGTTTTGTTGTAGTTGCTGTTTGTTTTAATTTATTATTTGAGACAGAAAGATCCAGAGAATTCCTATTGCTAGTTCACTCCCCAAATGCTCAGGCAGCTAGGACTAGGTTTGATCCAAGGCCATGAGTTGGGAACTCAGCCCAGGTCTCCCATGCAGGTTACAGGAATCCAGGTTCTGCACCATCAACTCTCATTTGTCTGGTTCAGCATTAGTAGGAAACTGGAATTAGGAACCAGAGTCACGCATCAAACTCAGGCATGCTTTTAAGGGAAGCAAATGTCTTGAACACTAAGCCCATCGTTCACCCGGAGAAGAGCTTTACTATTTTTATTTAACTTTACCTTTGTTGCTATTTTAAAGTGAAGAAATTAGAATAGGCTGTGGCATTGATTACATGTGTTGCTGTCTGTTGTTTATGTACTAAATGCTATTTTTTCCAGAAATATTTAGCTAGGCATATAATCACTCAGAGATCATACTTCTCAAATTCTCTTGCAGTAGAATCTGGCCATATGACTGAAATGTAGCCAGTGATAAATGAGTAAAAATGATTTTTGCAACCTCTGTAAGTCTTATCAATGAAAAGTTTGTATTCTCCACGACTGATTATCCTGTATCTTCAGACTAACATGAAAGTTGAGGTGGGAGCCTGGGTTCCATTATCAAATCAATAATCCTTCTTTTTTAGAAACGTTTTCACTTGTTTATTTTCATAGATTGAAAATAGTTTTTGGAATAAATGTTTGTCATTAATAAATGAAGCTATAATAAGCAGCACAGTATTACTATGTAGTTAAAATCAAATGAATTCAGATATAACCATTCATAACTTAACCTGCTCATAGGGAGAGAGAATTTTGTGCACCTGGCGGTTTGCTCCAGTATTTCTCATAGCATAGTCATCAACAAGTGCCGTAACTGGTGTCTAGCTGACAACACCCTCTGGCCTTGGAAGGTAAACATCTTACTCTGCAGACAGACTGCTTGTTCCAACACTGCTTTGTTTTTTTTTTTTACCTTTTCTAAGAACAGGTTGTTGTGCAAGTTACTCCAATGGCTCTTTGTCTAAGCTTCCTCATTTAAGAAAGATTTTACTGAAAGTTGAACAATATAATATATGTAATTATCCTTGAAGAATATTCAATATACAGAATGGAAAAATATTCTGTAACTTACATACATATGTATTAATTCTATCACTTTTAATTCATATATTGTTTCTTTCATAAGAGCTAATATGAAGGGGCAAATATTGTGGTGTGTATGTTAAACCACTACTTGCAATGATGGCAACCCATGTCAGAAGAGCAGTTTAGTTCAACTGCTTCCACTTCACATTCAGGCTAATATTTCCGGGAAGACAGTCAAGGATGACTCGAGTACTTGGGTCCCTGCCACCATTCACATTCATTGACCAGAAAGCAGTTATATCACCAACATAGCTCCAAAACAGGCTAGAAAATTCAGCACTAGCTATCTGGACTTACATAGAAGTGTAGAATGCAAAGTGAAGGCACAATTCATTTCTACCACTTTGTGGCAAAGCTCAATCCCTAAATAATCAAATCTTATAAATCACAAAATTTTATCAAACTATTTCTATCTTCACCTCTCTATTTGGTACCTAATTAAGTGTCAATTTGAAATAACTTATAGCATATTTTCTTTCTATCCTTTTGTTTACCTAGAGTTCATTTTTGCTAGGTTATAATTTCCTGTTTTACCTTCCATAAAGTTAAGCTTTTGTTTCACATAGTTCCTATCCTTGCTCTTTTCTAGAAGACAGCCTCAACATGAACTTTCTTACTCATTATATTATTCATCAGTAGCAAGGGTACTGTTTTTCTTTCTTTTTCTATCAATTGTGTTCATTCCAACTACTGTGCTTTTTATATTATGTATTTTCATTTGGAATTTTTTGGACTTTTTGTATTTTCAAATCTCTCCTATTTTAAGTCTTCTTAAATATATGTAACAGACTTAATTTAAATTCCTTTCTGTGAGATGCATTTATTTTTGTTGCAAAGGCAGAATTTTTACAGAGAGAAGGATGGACACAGGAACAAAGATCTTCCATCCATTGGCTCACTCCCCAAATGTCTGCTGTGGCCAGAGCTGAGACAATCCGAAGCCAAGAGCCAAGAGCCAGGAGCTGAACCTCACACCCCAGCCCCTTCTGGGTTTCTCACACAAATGCAACATCCCAAGGCTTTGAGCCCTCCTTCACTGGTTTCCTAGGCCAGCAGTAGGGAACTGATTGAGAATTATAGCAGCCAGGACACAAACTGGTGCTCATATGAGAGACTGGCACTTGTAGTGGAGGATTAGCCAATTGAACCATTATTCTAGCCTCCAGTTTAAACTCTTGATTTGTCTATTCACATACTACTCTGTCAGATACATTGTTCAACATTCTCTTTTCCATGGAAGTAATACTATCCCTTTGGTATCTGATTACCTTTGCCTATGAGGTCGTGCTATTAGAGAGGGCATGAGTTATACTGTCTGCAGGCGGCTATGGGAAAGGGACAAAAACCAGGTGCTAGTCTGTGTTAGCCCTTGTGAGATGATCCACAAAATAGAAGGCAGTTGTTACACTTTGAGGGGTCCCATTTATGTAGCCAAGGACTTCCCCCAAAATTATGGCTTCTTTTATACTCAATGGCATGAAACCAGTAACAAAGTAGAAACTGAGCAGCAACAGCACCAGCTCTGTTCAATGATCAAAGAATAAAGTAGCAGGAACCTGTGTCATCAACCAACCTACTCAGCCTGCTGAAGACAGAGAAGCCACAGATACGGAGCAACAGAAATTTTGTAATGTTTAAAAATTAATAACCACTTAAGAACTGAAAAGACAGAGGACAGACATAGAGGTATATTGTGTGTAGTGTAGCAAATCATTTAGCTTATATGTAAAGAAGCCAAACATTTCTAAAGCAATCTCTGAGCATGCTTTTTTTTTTCATCTGTGTGAGGTGAACTTATAAAACTACATTTCCTTGAATAAAATGAATTATAATGAAATAAAACAATTTCTAAGATTTGTGATTAGAATAAGAGAAAAGCTTGAGGGATAAATTGCTTCATAAACAATACCAGCAGCAAAAAAGCCTTCCTAGTCTTAAAGAAGTGATAAATATAACTGTTTTTATGAGATTCATGAAATCATTTTCCTCTTTCCAAAAAAAAGTTTATGAAGAAATGTAATTTTTGTGAAATTTAAGATGAACTTAACATTTTATGTGTGAACACATGATAATTTAACAGAATTTCAAGGGTTTTTACAAATAATTCCAAAAGTAACAGGATCATAAGGAGTGCCACTAAAATTTACTAAAAAATAGCTTGATAATTTTAATTGCTTTTATATAGACAAATAATGTCGCAAGGAGGTAACAACAGCTGCTAGGTTGCCATGGTAGCATTTTCTCCCCAGCTGAGGAAACCATACAGAAGAAAGGATATAGGTCAGGAAGTGTTCCTACTGACAAAACAACTGCATATTAAAATCAAATGCTTTTGTAAACATCCTATTCTTTATAACTGTGAATCCTAATTTCAGCTCTGAAAGACAGACTTACTCATATTTAGAATCATGTAACAAGCTGTGCAGTGAGTTATAGGCATTCTAGGTCAAGAACCCTCTCCTCTCCACATTTTTTATTTAACTGGTAGTTAAATTAAAATGTGACTATGACAAAACTTTCTGCCAGCATTTGTTCCTTACAAAAGGAATATATATTGAGGCCAAAGTCATGGCTCAGATTGGCCCACTCCTGCCGTTGCAGGCACTTGGGGAGTGAGCCAGCGCATGGAAAGTCTTTGTCTCTCCTCCCTTCTGTAGATCTGTCTTTCCAATAAAAATGAGTAAATCTTTTTTTTTCTTTTTATAAAAATAGGGATATATATTCACAGTTTCTTCCAGAAATCAATTCATCTCCAAATAATGTACCCCAGTATAAAAGGATCAACTCTTTTCAATGAGCATCTTCAGTTGGCTCTACACTCCGATAAATGACAACATTTGTAAACATGATTGAAACAAGATATAATTCAAGGGAGAGAAGAAGTAAGGGTGAGAAGATAGAGAAGAATGGAGTTAGGTTGGACAGTAGTCAGAGGTAGAAATAATGAAAGAAATAGAACTAGAAATGAAGGAAGTGACTGGAAGGAGAAAGTTGGGAAGAACAAGATCGGGGAGAGGAAGAGCAGGCTTGGGGGAAGGGGTGAGAGGAAGGGCAGACACTGGTAAATACTGTAAACTCCATGAATGAAAAGGAGAAGTTGGCATTGCAGATACAGTGGCTGACATGAAAATAAAACAACTGTACCTTTTCTCAGTGTGAAGCCCCCATTTCACCGTTTCTACTGCATTTCATTCGGATTAGAGAAATTCAGTGGCCATTTGTAAAGACAGCATTTGTCTGGCTTAAGCTAATAATATATTGCATTGCCCCTGGATAAGTGATCAGCTAATATAGCAAATAACCCAGTTTGAGACAAATCAATCAATCTTTCTTTCTTTCTTTCTTTCTTTCTTTCTTTCTTTCTTTCCTTTTCTTTCTTTCTTCCTACCTTCCTTCCTTCCTTCCTTCCTTCCTTCCTTCCTTCCTTCCTTCCTTTCTTTCTTTCCTTCTTTGTTTCTCTTTCTTTCTTTCTTTCTTTCCTTCTTTCTTTCTTTCTTTTTTTCTCTTTATCTATGAAAAAAAAATTTCAAATTTCTCTTTGCACAGTAATGTAGAGTTTTATTTCTCTGCAGCCATCTTGGAAACTGAAAACTTGTAGAGAATATAAAAGATGCCTACAGAAAAGTCATCAAATGCTTTGATTTAATGGCATTGCAGACATGGACCATATACAGAAGACATACTTGTCCTTGTACTGTTAAATTTCAAGGGTACTTCATAGTTCCAAAACAACCTAGGGTTCAATCTTCCAATTCTTGTTTTTGGGAAAGAAAAATAGTGAACTTCCCCTTAATTCCCAAGTCTTCCCACCCTTTTGGTGCAATTGAAGGTAAATGAAGTAGCTTACATAATAATGTTTGTAACCTTGAGTTAAGAATCTATGAGACGGGCCCGGCGCGGTGGCGCAAGTGGTTAAAGGTCCTCGCCTTGCACACCCAGGATCCCATATGGGCGCCGGTTCTAATCCCGGCAGCCCCGCTTCCCTTCCAGCTCCCTGCCCGTGGCCTGGGAAAGCAGTCGAGCACGGCCCAAAGGTTTGGGACCCTGCACCCGCGTGGGAGACCCGGAAGAGGCTCCTGGCTTCGGATCGGCATAGTATCGACCCGTTGCGCTCACTTGGGGAGTGAATCATGGGACGGAAGATCTTCCTCTCTGTCTCTCCTCTCTGTATATCCGCCTTTCCAATAAAACAATAATAAAAATAAATCTTTAAAAAAAAAGAATCTATGAGACTTCTTGGATCTGGGATAGGAAACAAATAATTGTCAATGGGATAATACTTCAAACTAAAATTCACACAAGGAAACTGAGGCATTGCATTTAATTGTCTAGAAAGTGGTAAATGTATGTGTTGATTGATTAACTTTTAGGTATATGCCCTTCATCTAAAGCAGAGTGGTACACAGTTGATATTTATGTAACATCATTTGAATATTCTTGCCTATTGGTGAATCTGTTAGTAATAAAAAGAATGTAGCTGTTGTGTGATGAAAAATTGGCTGGTTTTTGTACATGATTCCTAGGAGACAAAGTTTAAATGCTTGGTGTTTTCCAGGCAGTACAAATATATTGTTTTGAATCACAGTGGACTTTCATAGTTTATTGTAATAAGATGACTCATGATGACCCCCGAGTTAGTTTATGTTAACAAAATGATTTAGGGCAGGGTTGGACCACTCGAGAAAACCAACCATATGTTCAAGAATTTTAACTTTAAGCAACATAATAGCTTATTTTTCAAGTTGGGGGAGTGATGAAGAGGAAATGGGGGGGTGGCTAGAGATCTAATTAAGTCATGTTATCAATGATTTGTCTAATCACGCCTGTGCATTGATAGTATAATAACACTGTGGTTGAGTCTCTTGATAAGTGAATACCCTGATGTACAAGGTGGACGGCACGTCCTGATTTTACAGATTTTTCATATTTCCTATGGATGCCCTCCAGCCTCTATCTCTGCACTGTGCTGGTCCTCTGACTGATATCCTTTCTAGTTAAACTATAATCTAAAATATAACACTTTCCTGCGTTCTGTGAATCATTTTAGAAAATTATTGGACCTGAAAGGGTATTGGAAACCTCAGAATGATGGAGAGCCTCCAATGCCCTCTTAATCCTGGCTAGTATGTGAATTGAGGGGAGTCTTGTTGTGGACCATGATCTTTAACTGCTAGAGTCTGTGCTAACTCCAGGTGGTTAGTTCCAGAAATGAATTGTAACATAGCTAGTTTCTTTTAGGCTGATTTAGATGAAACAGAACAATAACACACATTAATACAAAACATTAGAGCTTGAGGAAAAAGTAAAAAAAAACAGTGTATCCTAATGCCAAGTCTATTACAATTTATTTTAACAAAAACAATAAATGCTTCCTTGGTATTGATATTTTTTTTTCCTAATAAGCTATATCTGGGGTTCTAGAAGTCCTCTAGGTAATTCACAGCACTTTGGAGAGAGAAATTTGGTGGAAAACTTGTGAAGGGGGATTTCTGTATTTTCAGTATGGTATCTCCTCTAATTCCATATTGAGGCTTAATTCCTCCATGCAACAATAATAGGATATGCTTAGGTCATGGGAGGCAAAGCCTTAATTAGTACATCAATGCAAAAGGAGGGTTCTCGTTCTCTCAGAACTATACTAGTTACAGCACAAGCTAGTTACTAAAAATGAAGACCACCTCTTACAGTTTCTCTCTTCTGCATATTTCTGTTTGCCTTTCACTTTATGCTGTGAGTTTATGCCACCAAAAGCCCCTCGCCAGATGGCAGCTGCCGGATATTTAATGTCCCACCCTCCAGAAGTATCAGAAAACAGAAACTGTTGCTTCATGTATTACCAAGCCTCTGATATTTTTGTTAGCAGCAGAAAATGCACAAGCACATTGATATTTTTCAACAGCTTCTTTACTAAAGCTGCTGGTATTCATAGCTTATACTTGAAGACTGAAAGATAAACAAGAAAACTAGAATTGCACATAAAGCCAAGCAAGCATGAACTCTCTTCTTTATTTCACTCTGTAGTTAATAGAGTTCTTTTTTAAAAGATTTCATTTGTTGTCAAAATATTTGAGTAATTGAGTGGAAAGTAGCAGAGGGGGATCAAATGATTATTGACTCCAGAGTGGAAGCACAGCTTAAAGTCAGGCTACTCAGCTCAGAATCTCTCTCTGTCTCTCTCTCTTTCTCTGTGTGTGTGTGTGTTTCTTTCTACCACAACATACAAGTCTAAGGATTTTGATGGATTTGTGCTAAGTTGATAAATAGGTAATACATATTTACATAGTTATATATATATATAATATAATTTTGGTTCTTATAAAATCTACTTCTCTTCACTGCATAAACCCTGCACAGGGCTTTATTCCCAAAAAGAAGGGACTTAGCTTTTCCATGAAGGACTAAGTGCTAATTTAATGTTAGTGATCATGATTTTTACAGTGCTTTGAGCAGGGGTAATATTTTTCCTCCAGCATACTTCATACTGGAACCAGCATAGACTTGACTGTTGAGATTAAAAGAGTGATAAGGGTGATTGTAAGGACATTGCTAATGAATCATAAATCTAATTAAGTTTTAAGAGAGGTGAAGATGGAGTGACTGTAAATAATGAGGATGTGGAGTTAACATACCAAAGGACCACAAAACTAGAAGGCCTGTCTCTATGGAACAATTAGGTTCAGAGTGACAGGAATAGTGGGAAAATGCCCAGATCACCTTCATCCCAATTTAGGCAGTTGAAGTTCGGAAGCAAAAGGGACCCAGGCATCTTAGCTGGAATTAAAGATTAATAACCTGCAGTCAAACACTTGTAGACACAAAAGTTCAAAGTAAAACTCAGTATTTTTTCAATATGCTGTAAGCTTTCAAAGCAAAGTTCCAATTCTGTCACTGTTTTGTTCACTCTTTTGAAAGATTATATTTGAAACATTTTCATATGACATTATTCCATATTTTAAAAATAGTTTCCTCCTCCCCTGAGGTATTCCCGAAGTTGGGCACAGTAAGCAATGTATCCCCTGCCATCATTGCCCAAGGAGACCACAAAACCAGTTCAACTCAACTGCTCAAGATACAAAAAGCACTTCTCTATCTCTCTCTCTCTCTCAAAGCTTCCTCTGATACCCTCACTCCATGAACTCCAGTCAATTACATGTTTTATTTATTTCTGTAAGGTTATTTTTATTTGTTTGAATGGCAGATTTACAGAGAAAAACTGAGAGAGAGAGAGAGAAAGCTCTCCCATCTGCTAATTCACACTCCAAATGTCCTCAATGGCCAAAACCAAGATGATTTAACACAAGGAGCCAGGAATTTCCTCCAGGTCTCCCATGCAGGTATAGGGGCCCAAGGACTTCAGCCATCCTCCGCTGCTTTTCCAGACCATTAGCAGGGAGCTGGATCAGAAGTAGAACAGCCAGGACTTGAACCAGTGCCCATCTGGTATGCTGGTGCTATGAGGTGGAGGATTGGCCCATTTTGCCACTGCATTTGTCCCCAGGGTATTTATTCTTAATGTGATAGCACCTAATTCATCGGATTGATTTTTATTTTATTTACGTTTAAAATAAACAGCTACTTAAAGACAAAATTACTTTTTCAAGATCACAGCTAATAAGTGGCATGATTTGAACTTCATCCATCTAACCCCAAAACTATGCATTCATTATTTAACAAGAGTTGGTAGTAACTTCTTTTTGCAAAGAAAAACAGTACCACTCCTTGTTTCACTCTGTGAATTATAATGTTGGGGAGAATTTCTACTCTTTTTGAATATAATTAGTGATAAGCTTTAATGCATTTAACAGCTATTATGTGCCTATTGTCACAATATAATTGCTATGCAAAAATATTTGCCTGCTTTACTATAGATATTCACCATGCTAGCAAAGCCTTATAATCTCTAAATTTACTTTGTTAAGAAAAAGCTCTCACTGTTTCAGATTTTATAATTCATACAGTGCTAAAATTCATTATTGTTTAATAATTATTTATAGAATTACTGGAAATGTCCCATTATTCAGTCTAATCTAACAAACCCTCAAAATAGGAAAGGAGTGTTGCGGTACAGTGGGTAAACTGGTGCGTGGGATGCCTGCTGCTCACACCACAGGGCTGATTTCAAGCCGGGATGCTACGACTCTGAGCAAGCTTCTTGCTAATGCACCCTGAAGGTGATGGTTCAAGGTTTGAACTCCTGCCACCCTGTGGAGACTCCGATGGAGTTCCAAGCCCTTGGTTCTGGCATGACCACCTCTGGTTTTTGGAAGTATTTGAGAGTGAACCAGAAGACAGAAAATACATATTTCTTAGCCATTCAAGTACATGAAAAATAAGTAAACATTTAAATAAAGGAGTTAAATAATAAAGAAGGAGAAATGATGAAATATAGCAAGTAATGTAAAGCCTAATGTGTTTGTTGGTTGATTGTTTTGTAGTCCTGTCATAGTAGTGGAAACATTTTATATTTGTGTTTTCCTGTTTCCCGTGGTCCTAGAACAGTTACTTCTTTAAGATCATACAAAGGAAATACAGTGCATTAATATTATATAATATGTCATAAATGTTAAGCAAAATATAGGTCTAATGGTATTTTATAGCAATTTTTATAAAATAATGTTTTGGCAAAATTCTTCCAAGACTGTTTGTATTCCACCAACATCTCTCATTCAGATTCCTGGAGAAAGCAGATAGCAGGGACAATAAGTAATGGAACTATCAGTTACTATTCACCCACAAGTTTGTACAGTTTACTAACACCTCAGTCATGAGCACAGTCAGAAGTAACAACCCAAGAGGGCAACGGGGGCTTTTCATGATACTGAATCACCTGGGGTTTTAAGGTCCATTAACAATTACTGGCCACCTTCAGGAGCACTGTAAAGGTGATTCAAGATACTGTTAGCCTTGAATTTTTTTCAACTCATTCATTTCATGACAGTTTTTAAAGTGCCATGTGTTGCATTGAAACTACTTATTTCTCAAACTCTCCTATTATACTAAATGATTAATTCAGTGTTCCAGCTAATTAATCGTCCTCAGCCACTCTTTCCGTAATTGGCTTTAGTGAGGTAACTCGAGGCATTCCTGGACCTTTTCCTTTCAGAGTTTCACATTTAAACTACAGGCAAACTGATGACTCGGCCACAGTTTGCCTATGGAATCTGATAGTTTTCCAACTAACTCAGTTTTCTACCCTCTGTTCATGATCACCATCAATTCTCATCTGAGATCTTAAATAAAATTCAATTGGTTCTTCCTAGTACATCTATTTAAAGATACATTTGTGCCTTTTAGAATTGTTTTCAATATATCAACAGCATTGCCCCTATTAAAATCTAAGGCTCAAAATGTCACGTGCAAAAATCTGCCAATTGCTTCCCATCCCATTACAGGAAACTGAATTCCTGAGTATGGCGAGCGCCCTCTCCCTAGGCCTTTTACCCCGATAATCATTCTCTCTTCTTTCAGTCCTCCAAACTCCTGCTATTTTCCTCTGGCTATACTTCATCTTTGTCTTGGCGTTGGACCCCACCTGTTCTCTTCTGCCTCAGTATCTTTCTTCCTGTTTATCCTTTCCTGTTGCTTTCAGAGTCCCTTCCTCTTTTTTCCTTGTTCTCATCTCCACTTCTTTGCTCAATGGTCATTTTCTCAGTGAGTCCACTTTTGTACCTTCTATTTAAAGCTGCAATGTAGAGTGGACATCTGGCACAGTGGTTAAAATGAAGCTTGGGATACCCATATCAGAATGTGTATGCTTGTCTTCCAATTACATCTAGCCTCCTACTAACACACATCCTGATGGGCAGCAAGTGATGGCCCACACACTTACGTTCCTGCCATGCCGATGGAGATGGATATTTAAGGTGTTGGCCCCTGACTTGGGTCTCATCCAGTCCTTTCCGTTGCAGGCATTAAGGTAGTGAAGCAGCAGTTCAAAGGTATCTTTTTGATGGTCTCTTTCCTCCTCTCAAGTAAATAAAAAATAAAATTGCTTTTAAAACTTCAGTACTATGAACTCCACAGCCCTGCTCTTTATTCCATATATTCATTTCTATTATGTTTTCTCATCATCTGACATACCAGTTATTAAAATATTTTGATGTTTGGCACCTTGACTTGGTGATAATCAATAAAAATGTTCATGTTTTTACTTTTTTCCAGCAGTCAGAACACTGCATGACATCTGGCACGTTTTCAATAAGTATTTCTGAAGATGGAATATGTTGCTCTACAAAGCCAATTACAATTATTTCCACATTTTTAGACTGTTTGATCTCTGAATTCATGACCAATTCAGTCTTCATCATAGCGGCACACATATTTAAAAATGTGCTAAGTGTCTGGAAGGGGCAGAATTTGTGACTTAAAGTGGAGAATGTAGCTTTGGAGCAGGGGGAAGAGAGAAAGTAGAGTGTTTTCTGTAGACTCAAAAGATCCTGAGACTGACGGTAGAAGTTGGTGGTTTCCCAGAGTTCCTTGACTTTCCTGACATTGTCCTGATGAGAACAAATTCTAAAGGGAGAAGACAATGTGGTTTCCAGCCTTGACTAAAATGTTTGTGCCAGGGGTGATGTTCAAATAATAACTAGCAATGCTAAAAAGAAACAGCAACTGTTGCTTTGTGAGGCATATTTCCTTTGGTTGCGTGTTATTAAGGCGGTCTGGCTGACTCAGTCAAGGGTTACTACAGGAAAAGAGCTGACGTAATGGCTTCCTACCATTCCTTCATCGAAGGAGTTCATTGGCATTCCTTTGCCATTAAATAATACACAGCAAACTTAGATATCTTTACCATGCTAGACCAGTCACTGAGCAGCATGAGTAGACTTGAACTAGGGATCGTGTGATTTGCCAAAGCGAGCACTTTCAGGATGACGAGTATATTCCGATAATCAGTGTCCACACAACTGACCACCCAGACTTTTAGCATTACCTAACAGCTCAGTATTTCTGCACTGTTTCTGGAATGGACGAAAGTTTTGCAACTGAATTCCTTGCCTGTCTGGCAGGGGAGTGACTGGAAATTACAACTAATTCAATTCAAACAAGTTTAAAATTAATTTTGTTTTGAGTATGTGATTGTGATTCGCACTTGCTCTATGTGTGATGTGTGGCTCATGTTCAGGTCTTTGTTATTGCTTATATTCTATCTTTTTCATATTGCATCATAAGAAATAAGCAGTGGGCCAGCCAGATGTCAGGCTCTGTGCCTTTGAGCATGGAAATATCTCTCTGTTAAACTACTTTAAATGCATGTGTGAAGTAACTGAAGTAATACATGAAAAACTAACCAAGAAAAGCCTACCTTGAAAAGTGTGTGGGGAGGGAATCCTTCATTTGGCTTTCCCCAAGGACACATTCTTTTACAATACCCTGACGACATAAGTCACTGTTGTTCATTTGTGTGTCATGGATGCACTAATATATAAGATACATATTCAGACTGTTGAAGTGAAATACATACCATAATTAGAAGCCTTAATACTTCTTTATTAATTCCTGAATAACCCACTAGACAAAGAAGAACAATGGCAGATCAAATTCCAAACAGAATTTGAGAAATGCATACCATGAAATGATTACTTTCATCTGTGAAAGCCGCAGAATGACTTAGTTATATTTTTTCTACTCAATGATCAACACAGTGTGCCTAATGTGCAATTTGAACATTTATATATTCACCTAATATCTACTGTTTACATTGTTCTTTTATATACTCTGTTCTTTTATACAATCAACATTTTATTTTTTTCTCCATCTAGACTGTGAGTTTTGAAATGTACTTCAGAAAGTCAGTACAAAATTGAATGAAAAGATGTTTAGTGTGTTGAGTACATACTCGAATCCATGCATTTTTTAATAATACAAGTTTCTTATGACCCTAAATAAATATTCTTGTGGTCAACAAATTGCCCACTGAATGCTTATGGCTGTGGCTGTGATAGATTGCAGAAGAACAAACATATGTCACATTAATATGATGATTTGTAAGAATTGCATTATAGTAATTACCATGCATTTGATGTGACCCTGAGAACCTAATGTATTAATAAACCCTTTTAAATAACAAAAAATCTACTAAAAATATTACATGTTTTAAAGAAAGGAATAAATACATGAATTAAAAAGATGCTTCAGATTTGATGAAAGTATGATGGAAGCAGTGGTATGCAGTAGCCAATTTGTACTGCCTCAGAAATGCCTACTGCTAGTACAAACATTTGGTGCTGTGGATTAAGCCAACATTTTAGATTCCATGTTTTATACTGGGATGAGTTCAAGTCCTGAGTCTTGTGCCAATTCCAGATACTTGCTGATATGTGCCCTGGGAAGCAGCGGGTAGTTCTTTGAATAGGTGTTCCCTACCCACCGTGTGGCAAACCCAGACTGAGTTCTAGCCTGTTGTATTTGGTCTGTCCCAGACATGGCTGCTGTGGACATGTGGGGAGGGAATCACCAGATAAGAGATCTCTGTCTCCATCTCTCAAATAAAAATAAACTTTAAAAAAAAAAACAAGTGATGAAGTTTCATGAAATTTGCAAGTCAAGGGAATTCACACTGACACCTTAAAATCAGTCATTTGTGGGAGTATTTAAATCATTAAAATAAGTAAAGACAATAAATCCAGACTCTTTGTTCCAGAACCAGACATTAAAAGCTTACTAGCACACCACTGGATATAGGGCCACCAATTCAATTCAGCAGGGAGAGCAAGTTAGAAAGTCTGGTCAAGAGTACTAGAGTAAACCAGGCTTTAATGGGTAATTGGAAAAGGATGCATGTATCTCTCTCTTTTGATTGATATACTTAAGAACGCTAGAGAGAGATGGGGAAAAAAAAGAGGCAGAAAGAGAAAAAGATACAGAGGGAATATCTGTCATCTCTTTCATCTTCTGTAGCCAGGAGTTTTTCCTGGATCTCCCATATGCATGACAGGATACCAAACACTTTGGGCATCTTCAACAGCTTTTCCAGGATATCAGCAGGGAGCTGGATGAAAAGTGGATCCCCTGGCACCCATATGAGATTGCTGGCCCCAGGTGGACACATTCCCAGCACACTTGAAAGCATAATCTGTGTGGGCAACTCAGCTTTGTTGGCACTTAACAGTTTGGGGTAGATGAGGCTAGAATGGTTTGCAGGGGTAAAATTATGGTTGCTTTTTGTTCTGTTTTCCAGTTTTTCAAACTGAAAGTAAATTCTATGAGGAAGGTGTTTTATCTTTTGTATTCACTGCTGTATCCTCTGTACAAGGGATGGTGCCTGAGATGAAAAGGACACCATATGAGAAAATAATAGTAAAGAGGAGTAATAAGAGAGTTACGTGGTTAAATATTTAAATTTGCATTTTTACTTCATTGTTTCACTGGCTTTTGTGAAATGGCTCATACAAACATTCAGGGGTGGGAAACTTTCTTCTGCCATTCAGAGATCATACAAAATTATCAACTTAAAAATTTTGGCAGGGCCAAACCAAATAATTTAAGAGTCTGATATGATAAGTGGGACGGATGCAAGGCGCTCTTGCGACAGAGGATATTACAAAGCCAGAGAACAGTGGAATTTCATAAGGCGTGGCTTATTACAAAAGCAATATCTGGAACTCAGCTAGGCAGAAACCAGGAAACAGGAACTCAATCCAAGCCTCTCCCAGCTAATTGCGGCCGTACCTGCTGCCTCACAGCGTGCACATTAGCAGAAAGATGGAATTCACTCAGAGCCACACTGGAACCCAGACACTCTGATCTGAAATGTGGCCATCCAAGCTGGCAGCCTGAATGCTGGGCCAAAAGCACACCCCCAGATATTGTCAACTGCAGACCCTAGAATCTTTACTAAGATCTCATCATTATGAGTACATTATATATGTATATTTTTAGTTTTTTTAATGGAGAGGCAGATCAGATTTATGGAGAAAAGGAGGAACACAAAGAAAGATTTTCCGTCTGCTGTTCCACTCCCCAAATAGCCATAATGGCCAGAGCTGAGCTGCTCTGAAGCCAGAAACTAGGAACTTCTTCCAGATCTTCCATGTGGGTACAGAGTCCCAAGGCATTGGGCCATCTCTATTGCTTTTCCCAGCCCATAAGAGATGGGCAGGATGGGAAGTGGGGCATCCAAGACATGAACCAGTGCCCATATTGGATGCCCACGCTTGCAAGGTGAGGATTTAGCAATTTAGCAATCATGCCAGGTCCCATTATATATTTACTTACCTTAAGGAATAAGTTTCTGACTATGTTTACATGGGTATTTTACTTCAGATGATTATATTAGGGTAAATGAGGAGTAGGTGTCATCATAAAGGAAAAGGAAATAGAAAATTACTTTTATCCGACTTTAATTCTACATGATTAAATCAGGTAATATGTGCGTAGTCTTTCCATCAGTGTTTAGAACGAGACTGACTCTATTTTAGTGGAGAACATTAACAGCATTGTTAGCAGAAAGGAAAGGAGTGGAAGAAAGTCTGTCATAACATCTTAATACCTCCATTTACTCGGATCAAAGCGCAAGTGTATTGAGACATCACAAATACTTTTCTGTAAGCAAAGCATACACTCAAAAGAGACTAACAATACTGGATATTTAATAAGCTAAAATTCAGCCAAATTAGCACTATAAGCAATGCATTCTCTGTTAACACTTATTTTCCATTTTTCATTCCCTACAAGTATTTTTTGTAGTTGTTAATTCATGCATACTATGAACTGTTGCTTGTTCATAAAATTATGAATTTTATCTTACATAAAAATTACTTTAAAGAGTTGTGGAAATCAAATTAAAAGAACTTTATTTTGCACCAAGAATTTTTTACTTATGTGCTAGGCCTCTTCAAAACATTTACAGAAAATGAATTGCATCAATCATGGATTTCAATAACTTTGCAGAAAAAGCTTACTTTTTAATTGTGAGATTTTTGCACCAAACTGCAATATTTCCCATTAATTTTTCACGAACTTATGAAGTGCACTTGAATTTTTTTGCCATGAATGTAATAACAATGGTATTAGTCAACAGAGTATACTGTGGTAGTGGATAAGTTCTGCATTTGTCCTGTCCAATATGGTATCCAACAACCAACAGCCACACATCACTTCTGATCACTTAGGTGTGACTTCATCACCTCCAACCAAAATTAGTTATATGAAAGCAAGCCTTCGTCTAATGGTTTCTAAATTTCTATCAACAGTGATTCAGCACAAAACAAAAATGTCAGCAAAACATTACTGTGGTTATTTAATATTTTCCATAATTAAAAGTGGCAAAATATTTATTTTCTCCTAGTTAGGTAGTATTATGTTACATTTTTTGATGCTGAAATGCTGACAGCATATGGTAACTATATGTTAAATGGGCAGAAAAAGTATGTTGATGTCCGTTCTCTTTTCTATTTTGCAGAAGTGGAAGAGCCCAGAGTTTGTAAAAATGTCCAATCTTCCCTTTCCTCGTGTTTCTTGCCCAGTCATACATTCACAAATCTCCCTCCCTAAATTTTCTTTTTTGGTGTTGGGTTCAAGTAAAAAGTCATTTCTAAAACCAGTTGAGGAGGACTTGGAGAGGGAACGCTGCAGGATGCTTAATGAATCTTAGAGAAATACTGCCACCTGCTGAATAAACAATGCATATAGTTATTTAAAAGAGTGCCTTGTTTATTTCACTGGAGAGAAAAAGAAAATGATAATAGTAAAAAAAGATTTCTTTCTTTTAAGTAATTACCTATAAAAATCCATAATGTTTCTTGCAGTAAATATGATCCTAAGAAAGCTCCATTAATGAGACTAATACTGGAAAACATCAATTTTTTGCTAGCATTCCTTTTTCTCTAGATACTGATGAGCCTAAAAAAGGAACCACAACTTTTAGTAAAAACATCAGCACAACGGTAGTTTTCAATAATCATGTTAATGATGTCCTTTATGGATACACTTGTTTTATCCTGTTAGTTGGCAGTATTAACACCCATCCATCCCTAAATATGAGCATGTATGCCAGAGGTCATATAGTTGTACCTGTGTTTCTCTAAGGTTTGTTGTTGTTCCTGTTAGGCCGTTGGGATGGAGAAGGCATCTATATAACATGAAACTAATCAACTTTTCTGAGCGTTCCAGTTTTCAGAAAGTATGGTACATTAGTTTCCTATCTTAATATGCCTTATTCTTCTAGCTAGAAAATTTCCCTTAATGTTTGCCTACGGTTTTCTTCACAACTGGAAGTTCCTGCCTTGGCACAATGCCAACTATTTACTGAGACTTCAGCTTGGGGCCCTTTCTTTGAGCTAGAAATGTTTGCCTCTCTAGCTCTCATACATTTTTATATTTCTCCATATAGCATGAGAGATATTTAAGTGGAGGTAAAGTCTTATTTTATTTCATTATAAGCCCTAGGTATAGCACACATTACCTAGATACTTCTCGAATCAATGGATGGATAGATGGATTAAATTAGTCTATAATTTCGTTTTTGTGTACAATTGAGAAAAGGAACTAATGGAAGCTTGCTTTAAGTAAAAAAGGAATTTTCAGATACTCAGTATTCTTAAAACATTTGTGAAAAAAACATTTACCGTACTGATACTGGTGTTTATCAATTCTATGTGTAGGTCTTACATTTTACTTGGTATGTTTCTAAGTTTTTTTCTTTTCATTTGTTCAACTCTAGCTAGCAACAGACTTTTAAAAATGTATTATAGCTTATGAAGTTTTAATTTATGTATTTACCATGAGAAAAGTGAACACAAAGAAACTTATATGAAGCTACTTAGAAAGAAACCAGCCTATTAAACTGAAGGATGCACTGAAAAGCAGAAAAACAAAATGTGTTCGCAGTAGACTCAGGGCGCCTCCCTCCTTGCTGTGACTTGAGGCAGCCCTGTTCCTGAAAACCACCACGTTCTTCATCCCAGAGCCAGAGCATGTGCACACTTGACTTCTAACTTTGCTTTGAACCTGCATGTTGTCTTAGCTTCTTCAATTTCTAACCTATAGCTCTACTCCAGGATTTTTATTTTCCAATCCCTGTAATGTTTTAATGAGATAGTCGACTGGAAAGCCTCCATAATTTGTATATTTGAATTTCGGTTTCTTCTCCCAAGATATTCTCTCTCTCTCTCTCTCTCTCTCTCTTTCTTATTTGAAAGGCAGATTTACAGAGCAAAGGAAAGACAATGAGGTTTTCCAGCCGCTGGTTCCCTCCTCAAATGGCCGTAACTGCCAAATCTGGGCCAATTCTTAATCAGGAGCCAGGAGCCTCTCCAGATCTCCCATGTGGGACCATGAGCCCAAAAACTTGAGCCAAACCCAGGTGCTTTCCCAGGCACAAGCAGGAAACTGAATCAGAAATGAACAGCATGAATCAAATGAACCAAGGCATGAATCAGTACCAATATGGAATGCTGGTGGCCACAGAGGGAGGCGAGGCTTGCTGCACCATTGCTCCAGCCCAATACTTTTAGCTTGACTCTATTTACAACAGCGTGTTGTAAACCTACAGTCTGAACAAAAATTTGGGCCCTGAATATTAATCTCTATCTGAAAAATGGGAAACAGAAAAGTGAATAACAAGTCAGAAATCCCTAAAATGTCCTTGATGTGACACATAGACTTGAATGTGAAGTGCTAATATTCGGCAGTGTCAAGCTGAAATGCTTTATCAAAAGACACAAATATGCAAACAAATTCATATTTCTGTCATTTCAAGCTGGGCTCTAGGAAAATATCTTTAATATTTGGAGCTAGCTCAGACTGGTTCAACACGTAGTTCCTAGGTTTGCATTAGGTATCATCCTTTATAATTCATGGAAAGGACAAGTAAGCTAAGGTATGTGTCTTTCAGGCAAGTGAAGTGAACATTTCATATTTCTCTCTGCTCGTTTTTCATTTGCACACTCTTGGTAACATAGCAGCACTCAGCTGCAGCTGAAAGTATCATATCCTGAAATAAAGGAAGAAGAAAACAGGGACAAGAGAGTCAGATAAAATGCCCCACAGTTAGACAATGGCAAACAAAAAGATAACAGGGAGGAAAATGAGGCTTATATACAATTTTGAAATGCTTCTAGTAAGAAAGTAAGACCCAAAGGTGATCAGAAAAACTCTTATAGGGTATGAAAATAAAATTATTATTATTATTATTACTAGATAATTTTTAAATGGCCAAGAAATAGCTTATGAGGAAAATTTATAAACTTAGCATACTATAATTGAACTAAAAGTGGCAGAGTTACGAGTACAGCTTCATTCTATAATAAATGGAAGTGGTGGGCAGATAAATGAATATCATAGGCTACACAAACTCATGCCATTCATAGACATACAATGCAGGGGGAGTGAAAGAGCACAAGAATGGATTGATTATAGACAGAAATGAGCAGAGGTTTTTATGGTGTGGAATGACAAGAATTTGCGGAGTATTGCTTGTGGTGGTGTGGGTTAAGCCACTGCTCATTAGGCGGACATCCCATATTGGAGTGCTGTTTCAAGTTCCAGATGCTCTTTTTTCTGATGTAGCTCCTTAATAAGGTGCCTGAGCAAAGCAGTGGGTGATAGTTCAAGTGCTTGCCAGCCTTTTCCCTCTTCCCCCAATCTGTTTGGAAAACTGGATGCAGTTCCTAGCTCCTGGCTTCAGTCTGGTCTAGCTCCTGGCCATTGCAGTCATTTGGGGAGTGAACCAGCAAGTGAAAAATTCTCATTCTCATTCTCATTCATTCTCTCTCTCTCTCTCTCTCTCTCTCTCTCTCTCTCTCCCTCTCTCTCTCTCTCTCTCTCTCTCTCATTGTTCGCCTCTTTCAGTCTTTCAAACAAATAGATCTATATGTTAAAAGATTTTGAATGTTCCATCACATTTTTACAAAGAACATAATGCATGGTCTCCTGGAAACCAATAGAGGAGGAAGTTTCTGGAAGAGGAGGAAATTTCTGGAAGGGGATGACACACGACAGAGTTTGAAATAGGCATGAAAACTCAGTCTTGCACAACGCAGCCACCTTACACAGGAGGATCCCTGAGGTAATTTCAACATAGCAACAAAAACTTCAAACAGTTAGAACACAACAAACTTGGTGTCCAAGCAAAGAGTCACAAAAACCCATGACTGTGTTTACACAGAATGGTAAGAAGAGATGATCATATGTTGGGCTTTTCACGGTCACAAGGGCCATGCGTTGGAAATAACGTCAGTGAAAAGAAAGACAGGCTCACACAGACATACACAGTAAGTTAGTGTAATTCTTATTTGAGTATCTGTGTGAATCATCAGAAGGTTTTGTTGTTTTGTTTTGTTTTTTGCTACAACCAAAGAATTTGTTTTAAAACTTAATGAAATAAGGTCTTGGGGGTAGTAATTCTCTTATTCAGTTCACAACTAGTTAATTACTGGTCCAAATCCATAGACATTTTAATAGTTTAAGTCTTTAGCAATTTAAGCAGCTCATAATTTAGTTAAACTGTAGGTTGTATTTTCACTAAATAATCTGGAATTGCACGTAGTACTGTCGTTGTAGTTCCTCCAATGGCCAGATGATGGCAGCACAAAAGCGAGTAAGTCAGCAAATAAGATCCTGTGATTAATTCTGAACTGTATGTGGGGTGGTACATTGGGAATAAAGGAAATAAAGAAGTTTCATGGAGAAGAGAAATTATAGATGATCCCTAAAGAATAAGACAAAATTTGGATGAAGGTAAAAAGTAGTCAAGATAGGAGTTCACAAACTTTACCATGAAGGATGAAGAGGTGTGTCTCGGAGTAGCAAAAAACAAAAATCCAGGGAAGTAGACCAAATAAGGTTTATTATGGATCGTGTGTGCTTTGCTAAATATTATTTTTGGATGAAGATAAGACTGTATTTTGCACATCAATGTGGAACTGGGAAGTGAAAACAGTAAAGAACTCTTAAGGTCATTCTACATAGCAGATGCACTAGTTCATAAGAGATGACGGTGACGTGAACTGCAGGAGAGCTGTGGGCGTGGAGAACAGTACTAAAACGGGGCAAGGTAAGGTGTCGTCAGTGGGACCAAAGAGAGCGTCAAAGACAGAACTGAACCAGCTCTGCAGAACTCAAGCCCATAAACTGTCCTACAACAACCTGTCATGTGTGTTAACTGTGCAAATGATCACGTGCCATTTATATTGATTCTTCTGATAATTAACATTTGGAACGTTAGAAAATACTGTTGTCCTGTTATCGCCATTATTCCTGATGAGGAAAAAGACTGAGAACAGTAAAACACCTTGCTTTCAGCTGTTGAGTTAATAAATGGCAAGGCTGAGACTCAAAGCTAGAACTCTAAATCACTTGTCGAATTCATATTGTTTATCCTTAAATGTAGCTTTAAAAAAAAGTGAACATCTCAAAAA
Organism: Ochotona curzoniae; assembly: GCF_017591425.1. Lineage (NCBI taxonomy): Eukaryota > Metazoa > Chordata > Mammalia > Lagomorpha > Ochotonidae > Ochotona > Ochotona curzoniae. Next base: position 17,665,706 of record NW_024464920.1, on the reverse strand, counting down.
ATTTTGCAAAGATTAAGTAAGATTATAAAGCACTTAACGCAGTGCCTGTTTGAATGTTATTTATGACTCTATAAGTATGTAAAGACTGTATGAGGAATATATGCTAGAGAATGAAACTAAATTAAAAAAAATATCTTCAGTACTATTTTTAGTACTAGAATGATACTCTGTGAAGTGGAAATATCAATACCATTTGAATAACCAAAGGGCTGTTGTAAATTCCTATCAAAGTCAAAATTTTTTCACCATTCCATTAATATGATATAAATATTCTTGATAAGTAACTGAAATAGGGAGTTCACACATAGCCTTTCATTCATAATCAACAGATGTTATGTTCTTTCTAAAGGAAATAGATTGTGCTAGGTGCTAATCCAGTACACAGTAAGCCAATCAGCTCTAAATGGTCTCAAAATCTAAATGAAATAGAAGCATTTATTCTAATGAAAATAGAAACCAAGCAGCTTAAACAACCAGGGCACTCAGACAGAATCTCACACAACAGTTGCTAGCAATGTTGTGAATAAATGAATCTCTACTGAACACTTTTTAGTTGCTGAGCCATAGTTTCATGTTAAATTCAATTACGTAACTTTTTAAATTGTTGCTGTATCTTGTTCCTTCTTGATTAGTAATTCTTGCTTAATTGTGGCCAATTCCAAAGGTGTCAGTTTCTTTTTTCCAACAAGATACATGCATCGCCAGGGAACAATTTATTTTCAGAATGACTTTCATTAATCTTTTCTTATTATCAATCTATTTGACAAAGTCAACTTTAAGACAAAGAGCGATTCAGACCTTGTTCTCAAAGCAGTTGATTACTAAAATCATGTATATATAGTTTTTAAAATTGATTGGATAATTTTTAGGTAAAATTTAGATATTTCTTGTTAACAGAAAGGATCCTTTGTTTGCCGAGGCTCAATGAAATGCTTGCTTTCAGCTTATTGAAAGGCAAATACATTTCACAATGATGCTTAACCACTCACTTCCTCTTAGAATCTAATGCTATATATGCAAATGTTTTAAGTGTGAGATTAGAAATATGTTTTTAACTAAAATTAAGCTTCACATTTTATATAGTGCCTATTTACTTCACAAAATAAACTTAAATATATATTTTAGGTTAAAATGACCAGTGTGGCATATACCTAGAATTTCAAATTGCAGGTTGAAATAACAGATATCTATTAACATTTTTATAGTAAAAGAATTTCATAAGATGAATTTTAAAATTTCTTATCCCATCTACTTCTAATAAAGGATTTTGTTGGGGATAGATCAATATTTGACCTTTTCCCTTCTATTTTTAAAGCATCTGTTATTATTGAAGGAAAAAAAATAACAACGAAGGCTTAATAAACCTTGTTGCTGTTCTTCCACACCTTTAGTCCCTGAATTCGAGGGTTTCCAGTAAGGAACAATTTTCTCAAAAGCAGCATTTACTGGTCGTGCAATCAATAAGGATGGTTCGGAAACACCTTAAAAATCAACATGCTTCTATTTATGGAATTATCACAAAACCTCTTCTCTTCATTCTGTACGTTTCAGTATCATATAAGTATTAAAAATCTGCCTGAAAAACAAAAATGCAAACTCATTCAGCTCCTGAAACACAAAATGCGTTTGAATTCAGAGTCGAGATTGTTTGTCCCTCTAGGGTACCTGTACATGAAAACTCGGTCTGGCTTTCTTGCGATTGGCTGTTGCCGTGGTTACGCTTTGTTTAGAAACTGTGGGCTCGGTCTTCCAGCCCAGCCCGGCGTTTGGCCACAGGTGGGTGAGCCGGGCCCTGGGAAGCAGCGACTGATTTTGGGGGAGGCGAGGCAGGTATTGGGGAGCGCAGGGCCAGTCTCCCCGCTGGAGCTGAGGTTTCTAGAAAGGGGAGCGCTGCCCACCAGGGTCGGCGAAGCTCCAGGCTGCTGCCAGCTCGGGTTTTCTTAGCTCTCCCTGACTGAAACAAGGTCTCTCTGAGGAGACGCAGTCGCAGGCTCCCCTAAACTCCACACACACCTGTGATGTATACGCCTTGTCTTTGCTGGGTGCGCTCTCCAGCTTCCTCCTCTGGGGCAGCTGTGGTTTGCTGTGGGGTCCGAGTGGGGCTTCACCGTCGTACCCTGAGGTGGTAGCTGAGGGCTTGAACTGCCGCTGGTCGGGTTATCAGCACGGCATGTGTCTGCACCTCGGACACACCAGCTTTCGAAACATTAGCACGCGAAACAAGAATGCAAACCTTTAACTTTCGTATTCATTCCAGACTGAAGCAGCATTTTGCATACGTGCTGGCGAGGGCAGCTGGTGAGTCAAAGTGTATTTTTAGATAAGCGTTACATTGTAGAACTAGTCTTAAGGTCAAAAATAAAAGCGAGTCCAAACAAAGTATTTTGAAGGAAACTTGAAAATTCCTCTTTTAGGAAGACAAAAAAGTAAGAGAGTGTGTGTGTGTTTACCTGAAAAGGTTTACTCCTGATGCTTTTCTGTCACTTGCTTTTTTGAATTAGTCTTTCTTAGCTTTCCACAAGAGTACAATAAATGCACCCATTTTTAAAAGAACTAATGTGGGGTTTTTTTTTAAATTCATGATAATTTATATAGTTTTTATTAAATGTTTGGGATGCCACTAAGATTCATGGACACTTTAAATAACGCAGAAACATCTGCACACTTGCACAAAGTCAACCAATGGAGCTATTTTGCGAGCTCTAGTATAATAAAAATATTGACAACAATGCACTGTACTAATCTGCCACATATGTCCCCAGTTTTTCTTGTACTTATTTGTATGTAAAATGTGTTTTTGTGTAACCTTTGTGACCGTAGTATGCTCATGTATCTACTGCCACAGTCACTGAGCAGTTTTCACCTACAGGAAGACCTCCCATGGTGCTTCGCAAGCTCAGCTGTTTCCCTCCCTCCCGCATCAACCACCTCTGCTCCCCATCATGTACAATGTTGTCTTGGGGCTTCAGGGTTTTTGTTTGTTTTAGGTAACAAGCGTCCTTGGAGGCCAATAGGGATTTGTCAGTGTTGATGCACACTGCCACAGAGTATTTTAATGTTGATTCTGCCCAATGAGAGTCAGTTTTACTTAAAATTTCTTGGTTCTGGTAGCCAGATCATTCATTTATTTTTTTCTCACAGAAATAACAGAATAACATTTGTTCTGTCCTTTTGTGGTCAACCATTTTTTAAAAAAAGGAATGAATGGAAGGATAAAATCATGCTCTTTGATACATGGTACAATATAATAAATTGTAGGGAAATTTTTGAGTAAAATGTTAACATTTTAACATTAGACTATGAAGGATTACTGTGACAAGCCAAAATACCCGTAGTCTTTTTTTATTATTATTATTGATATGTTAACCTCTTCATTTTCATCTGCGTGGTTCTCCTGTGAAGGATGATGGAAGACGATGAGGATGCAAAACTCCAAGAAGAGATAGAAGCCGAGCTGGATAAAATGAGCATTTCCTCCTTAGAGAAAGAGGACGTGGAGAGTGATCCGGAATCAGAAGCTGAGAGCGGCGACAGTGACCAAGTGAGTGTCACGTGTTGCACTTTGATGTTTTCAACAGGAGGAGACCTTTGAGCGCAAATGATGCTTTTATGGAGATGATTTGTGAACTTGCTTTATTTTTGTAAACTTTGGAGCATGGTTAGTACATAAAGTGTGTTGATGGGTTTAACTATAAAAAGCACATGGAAGGCAGAAAATCACCTATAATGTCACGCATAGAGATAGTTTTAGAAAAGTGGGATTTTTATCTATGTTTATGTATCACACATATATTCTGTTCTTTTTAACTTAATCATGGAAATTTTAGCAAGTCAGCTTTAAATTTGTGTTATTTCTGTCAAGTTTACGTGCTTACAATGCTTTTTGCGAATACAGACCCTGCGAGGCAGGGGCTCAGCTGACTGACTGCCAGCACCCTGTGTGAGACCAGGGCTGTGTCCCTGCTCCCGGCACAGTGAACACGTGGCGAGTGTTCAGCAAGGGCAGCTCACCTTTGCTCTGTTCTCTCTATCCTTGTATACGAAGCTGTACATGTGTTTCTGCCTCTCACATAAATTTAACGGTAAGTGAAAAAAAAAACAGCCTCTAATGAAGTTAAAATGGTAGAAAGATAACAAATTGTTTTTTAACTTATTTGCTTCTAGTTTTCCAGGAAAGAATAATAAACATGTAAAAATTAAAAGATTTTTATCCAAGTAGGGGTTCATTATATGAAGCATTTTCAAATCATATCTACATTTATTCACGGTTTTGGTGTGGAATAATGGATGAAATATTTGACACATAATTTTAATAATAAGTCATTCTACATTTTTTTTATTTTTTGCATTTTCAGGACATAGATGAATTACCAGAGTCAGTTGCTTACTGTATTAACATCATAAAGAACAAGAGTAAAACAGCTGAAGAGCTCATTCTTCAGGACTTGGAAGAGTTTGATGTTTTAAGTAAGTGGAATTTTTGTTTACCTAGAAGATGAGTTTTCTGCAAATGTAAATTATTGCTTAAAATGGAATTTAAAAATACTTGAGATTCATTTATTTTTATTGGAAAGGCAGATATACAGAGAGAAGGAGATACAGAGGAAGATGTTCATGCACTGATTTATTCCCCAAGTGGTCACAATGGCCGTAGGCTGAGCTGGTCCAAGGCCAGGAGCCAGGACCTTGTTCAGGGTCTCCCAAACTTGTACAGGGTGCCAAGGCTTTGAACCATCCTCAGCTACTTTGCCCAGGCCACAAGCTTGGAGTTGGATGGGACGTGGAGCAGCCTGGATATGAATCAGCATCTGTATGGGATACCAGCCCATACAAGAAGAGGACATTAGCCACTAGGCTGCCATGCTGGGTCTATGACATAGCGATTTAAGCTGCTGTGTGCAACACTGCTTGCCATGTGTACACTGGTTCAAGTCCCCTATGCTGCACTTGGCATGCAGCTGTCTGCTAGTGTGTTTGGGAAAAATAGTGGAAACTCAGGTGCTTTGGACCCTGTACTTATGTGGGAGACATGGATGAAGGCTCCTGGCTCCTGCCAGCTTCAGCTGTAGCAACCATTTAAGGACTGAACAGCAGTTGGAAGACCTCTGACTCTCCTCTTTCTTTGTAACACTACTTTTCAAATAAATAAAACTTGAAGAATTAAGAACTTAGACAAGTACTTAATTACATAAAAATATTCATGACGTATTCTAGTTGTTTTAAAAATTAATGCCAGAGGGCCGGACACAGTAGCCTGGTGGCTGAGATCCTCTCCTTACACACGTCGAGATCCCGTGTGGTTGCTCATTCTAATCGCAGCAGCCCTGCTTTCCATTCAGTTCCCTGCTTGTGGCCTGGGAGGGCAATTGAGGAAAGCATACTTGATTTATTTGTTACTTTTATTTTGGAATAAAGACCATATGTTTCATCTGTTCTTTACTGTTCATTATCTTTGGATCTTGAATTGTTCTTATCCATCAAAAATATACTATGACAGAATTTTTATTAAAAAATGATAATAAATTGAAATTTTGACATGGGCTTCCTACTCATATATTTAATATTATAAATTTTTTCACTTCTAGGCTGTAGCTATGGAGGAGTTTCTAATAATCCTAGATATCTAAAGATAGGATTTTCGACAGAAAATAAAGAAAATCCGGCTCAGTTAATGAAGGTAAATGTTCAGTATTTGAGTGAAAGTAATAGTGTTAGTGTTAGAAATTTGTCACCCCTTCCCATGATTCCCTGACTTTCAATTTACTAGTTTAAAATACACTCTATTTTAAGTAAATCACTTGAGTTGTATAGCTTCTCCTTGCTTCTAGTATACAACTAGTAAAATTTTAATCTTTATGACTATAAAAAAGTTAACTTGAGCTATCAGCACATGGAGCATTTGCACGTGTTCATGAAAAAGGCAATACTGCGTTCAATATTTTCCTGAAAGCTTTGAGGAAAGCTCTGCAGAGTGTCCAGTGTTGGTTACCTTTTTTAGACTGTGCTGTGTTCCAGGAGAGACTGCACCTGCTCTATAGAAACTTTAATTACATTAAAATCTTACAAGAATTTTTAAAAGCAAAGGAAAAACAGGATTAGAAAATAAGAGTAAAGGAGACTCATACTATTTAGTTTAAAAATTGCACAAATACATGTACAAGGAAGTCCCCATGGATTTGTTTCTTAGATGAATTTGTACTTCTGTTATAGCTCTCTTTGTTTTTCCTAATCCACTTCCTATTCCCTAAGATATTTAACATGATTGAAGATTCCTTGTGTCTCTTTGCACTTTTTGTTGGCAACACTCAAGCTTGAGGTTGTATTTTTGAACTGTTACACCACCATTGTGGTAAGTGTGCTCTGTTTCTGACCAGGAGGAGTGTGTACACTTATGGAAAAGTACAGCTCCAAATGATGCCATGCGTGATTCAGGCTAAAGGACAGGAGGGTGTGATTTTTACATTTCATTGGATATATTAAAAATTTAAATGCAATAGCCGCTAGTGATAAGAAAGATGGTGATGTATTAGCTACAAACGTTGGTGGAAACATTTCAAAATTATTATCAAGCAGTTTAACTGAGTATTATGGGTTAATATTAAATGCTAATTAAAATTTGAAAATATGAGGCGGATAAAATCTGGGTTTCTTAGATGGGAGAACATTTCCTTGTAGAGAAATTGTTAGTGTACTATGGATTTATAGATGAGAGAGCTTTGGAATAAACTCTCCATATATGCATGCAAAATATTCTTAAAATGGTAACTTGTTGTTTCTGATGATTGGCAATCCTTTAACTGCATAGATACTATCTGAAATAGAAAAAGAAGAATTTATGAGAAGTAAAACCCAAAGTGCCACTCCTGATTCTGTTGTTGGAGATTTGGCTCGTCCTCCTCCTCATGGCTTGCCTATGGATGTACAGACTGCGCAAGGTAAATGAAATTGCTCTGTTATATGTTTGACAATTTCATGTTATTAACCATAGCTTTTAAGAAGACTTTGAAATATTCTTTGAATTCAGCAAAGAATTGAAAGAAATTGAAAATAATATCTCTACTTGTTTTTTTACATATTATTAATTTTTCTTATCATGTTATATTATTTCAGTATATTCAACATTTTCCTACCATATTGTAGAGTATAACAGATATAATTAACCCTGAATTGATTGAGTAGACTTACCCATGTATTTCAGTCATTCCTTAATTATCCACACAAGCATATTTTTATTTTAAGCTTTTTGAAATATTTTAAAGCAAGCTATTCATTATATTTATTTACCACAATGGGATTGCAATTTATATTCAATAACATAGTTTGTTTTTGTATATTACACTTTTACTTTGATAACATGCTGACAGTATTACTTCACTTTAGAACTACTTCTATACTTTTTTATGGCATTTTCTTTTCTCTTTGTTTTAGGATACAATTCCATAGAATTACTTTTATACTTTAAGTTATATTTTTTGTCAGGTTAGATTTGAAGAATCATAATGTATTTCTCCTCGTGAATCCAGATGATGCTGATATAAGTTTTGGGTATTACGAAGTGGAGGAAAGATGCAGACGGTCATTTGAGGCTTGGCAGGACAAGCAGAAAGAACTTGAGGATAAAGAAAAAGAAATTCTCAAAACTCAGAGGGAGAAAGAAGAAAAGCAGTTTCAAGAAGAAGAAGAGAAGAGACATTGTTGGATGAAACAATTTGAAATTGAAAAAAAGAAATTAGAGCAAATTCAGAAGGTTTGCCTTTTTCATTTTGCTTTTCATATTTTCTAATCCTACCTCTGGAGATTTTACATGCTTGGTTAGGTTATGCAGTGCATAGAGATTTTTTTGATATTTTCTTCTTCTTCCCACCCCACTTCCCATGGCTTTTAGTTATTGCCAGCAGTTGACTATAAATAGGGATTATTTATTCTGGACTTTGGTCATTAAAATTCCAGCAACTGAATCTTTATAGCTGAGAGTATGAAGTTTCAAGGATCATTCCAGTCTGAAATTTACAAATATGATGTTGCTGTTTTGTATATTTTTCCAGTCAGAGGAAAAGGCAACCCAGTGTTCTTGGTTATGCGTTGTCCTCACCGTGTAGTCTGGCTTGAGAAGCATCATGTAAAACAGATTTGGTTGAAGCTGTGAAGCCATCTAGATGTATTGTATTCTTTAAACTGACCATTTTTTGATGTGGAATTTGTGTTTGTTTTAGTATGTGTTTTGTTATGTTGTCCTGGACTGTGCTGTGTGTGTGTGTGTGTGTGTGTGCTTTATTCACTCTCCCTGCCCACACCAAGAGGTCAGTATAGTAGGTAATGCTAGGGGCATTTTGAGAAACTGGTGGCTTTTAGGATTCTATTTGTGGATCTTCAAGAACTTAGAATATCTTACAGCACACAGGAATGATCTCTGCAGTTTTCATTGTTAAGGCTACTTCATGTAGCGCCTAGAACTTGCCAGCTTCAAGGGTTCGACGTGGAAAACATTCACTATTTCGTGGGTGCACTAACGGGACCGAGTTAAAAGCAGAACAGCCAAGACTTAAAGTGGCACTCCAATAAGGATGTCAGCGTTATAGCTGATGGCCTAATCTGTGCCACCACACCCTTTCCGTATTCTTAGTTTTATTTTTTGGAGAGGAGGAAATAAGCATTTTTATTAACATAAAGAGGACAGATTTCATGCATTTCTTAGACACCAATTGTAAAAAGATAACCATGCTTTCTTCCTTTAATATATCCTGCCTCTTTTCTTACTTTTATTTTTATCCATTTAAATTTTCAATAATATAGTTGAATTTACTTTATGATCACTGGCTTCTTTAGTGCTCAACAAGTAAAAGGTAAAAATCTAAGCAGAGAGACAGAAAGATGTCTACCATCAGGTAACTCATCCCCCGAACGCCACCACCTGTGGGGCTGAGCACGGTGAAAAACAGCATTTCGGAACTTAGGCTGGGTCTCCCACTAGGGTGGCTGGAGCCCAGCTATAGGAACCATTTTCTGGTGCTTTCCTGGTACGACAGTGGCAGGCTGCCAGGCTGCCAGTGGAACTAGGACCCAAACCGGGCACTCTAATAGGGCATGCCAGTTACCCCAGGCAGTGTTTTTTTGTTGTTGTTGTTGTTGTTTTTTGTTTGTTTGTTTTTGCACGTTCATTGGTTACATCACAGTATCTTATGGCATGAGATACAGGCTGTTTGGTGTTGGAATAATATTACAGTTTACAGGTACTATTCTAACCTTTTGGGATTGGCTCATTTCCCTTAGCATAATGGTTTCCAGTACCCCAGGCAGTGTTTTAACTTTTGTGCCCAGAACCTGCCACTGATGTTTCTCAATTAAGGTTTTAATGTTCAGTGCAGGGAGTTGAGTTGTTATTCCACAGACCGTTAATTAAATGCATTATAATAAAAAGTTATCAGTATAAGAACACTATCTCCTTAACTGATTTTTATGTGAATTAAATGGAATAATGAGAGAAATCATTGTACCGCAGAACCCATTTTACAAACACTACTATTTCCAATTCTTACAATTTCCATAGTATTTATAACCAACACATTTCATTGTGTAGCTAAACACACTAAAATAAATCAACATTTCCAGGTCACAACTGTGTTTGCATCCTCAGAATGAGAACCAAGGGTATTGTTTAAGTGATATTATACTGTGAGATTGAAGAACTTATCAGCCCTGGTAACTGAGGACTATAGTGTAAATTGTTATCTTGTTTACAAATACATATTGTGAGAATCTTATATAATGAACTAAGTAGCCTTTGATACTAGAAAATAATTTATGCTATTATATGTTTAGGAAGAACAAGACAAGATGAATGATGAACTCCATAAAGAGGAGAAAGTGTGGGAAGAGAAGTTGCAAGAGCATGAGGTATCCATTTGTTTTTAGTCATATTACTTTTTGTACATTGGAAATAAACTGCTATGTTTGAAACTGGTTTAAACTCATGTTGTCCTGCTGTAGGATTTATTTTACTGCTTGAATAAAAATAATTAATCACCAGAAACTTTGAATAGAATATCTAAAACAACTAAAAATTAATTTGGTGGATATCTCTTTGTAAAATTATAACTCCAGATATCGTTTAAGATTTGAGAAAAGATGCTGTTTTGGTCCTTTCATTATGTCTGAAGGGTATTGGAAAAGATTACTGTTTTTTTTTAATATATTTAATTGCCTATGTTTAAATAGTCTTTGGATTTGAGTTGATTCTGGGGATATAATATGTTTAAATTTTATTCACTCTACACTTTATATAAAATTATTTTAATTTATCATAAATTGAGAGTGGATTAAAATTCCAACACTCAGCTACCTATCTAATCAATATTAAACTTCCTTGTATTTCAAGTATTTATCTTATTTTTATAAAAATCTGGAAAAGTAACTATTGTGACTATACTGTGTTATATTAATATCCCTGTTTTTAAAATAAACTATACATACTTACAATGTCTTTGTATGAATTGAATATAGCAAAATGTTTAAAATTCTGAAGTCCAAACATACAACTGTAAAGAATAAAACTTTGCAAAAGACAATGTTTTCTCTTTTGCTATCAAAACGGAGTTACTTATGCATAGAATCTATTACTACTTACTTTGAACAACTGAAAATGGTTACATCACTTATTCATTTTTGCTGTGGTGTTAATGATTACAGATTTTGTGTTTATTTCTTGTTTTGAAAGTTTAGGATATTTCATTTTATGTGGTGAGCCAGGAAATTCTTTAAGTGCCTAAGACACAGAAGTAAAAGGTGAAATAATACTTGATTGCACAGAGATAGATTCTTTAGGGTTCTGATATATTACACATCTAAGGGGCTGTTAGTGTGTGGGTATGTGTATTTGTGTGTGTTATAAAGCCAACTCATTTCTTGATCCTATGGCATTTTGTTTAGAAAACTTTTTTTTTTCAGTTTCAGTTTTTCTGAGTTCATTCTGGAACTCTTATATTTTGAAATTTCTTTCATGAACTTCTTTGTAACTTGACAAAGATATTTCATATTTTTGTTAATTTGCTAAGAGAAACCATTTAATTTTGAAATTTTTCAATGGAGATATTTTCCTCTAATCCCTTGAATTAGTCATTTTTAAGCTTCAATTCTTACTTATTTCTGTGGTTCCGGTGCTCACTCTGAGTGCCATTTGTCGGAATTTATATTTCCAAGAGGTTCGAGTCTACTTGTACCATGTGAATTTCGACCTGTGGTTTACTTTGCCTTTTCATATACTTTCTATCCTCAAGAAAAATTTCTCATTTCATATCTACATGACTAAATATATCCCCCACACACACATTTCCTAGATATTTTTAATTTTTATCATTTAAGTGGCTTCCTGTATATTATTCTAATTTCAATTTTAGTATTTGTTTTCAAGCTCTACATGATATTTTCCTAAAGTCATACATTTAGTTTATGCTGACTGAAAAATCTATGTCATTTTAGGAATTTATTAGAAGCCTGCATTTACAAATGGACGAGGAAAGAACAAGACTTAAAGACTTACACGAGAAAGAAAAAACACGTCTGTTAAAGCTGCAGCATGATGCAGCTACAAAAATTCAAGCTAAATATAAAGCATTTGTAGCTTACCAAAATTACAACCCAATCATAAAAGACCAACTAGAAGCTAGGAAGAAGAAAGCACAGGAGTGGAAAGAAATGGAGGCAAAAATACGACAGAAGGAGGCAGAAAGACAAAAACAATTAGAAGAGAGGGACAGGATAGAAGAAGAGATTAAAAAGCAGAAACAGGAAGAAAAGAAAAGGAGAGAGAAAGAATACGAAGAAAAAAAGAATATTCTGAGACAAGAAAGAGAGGAACTGCGGAGCAAGGAAAAATTAAGATTAACAGAAGATGCAAAAGAACAGTCAAGAATACGTAGTGCATTAAAAAAAGAAGAATATAATGCTAAATATTTAACTGCTGAAGGTCAATCAAGTGTGTGTGAAACAGCCTTAAAGATAGTAGATAAAACTTTGAAACTGGAAGATGTTCCTCATTGGCTAGTTGAGGAATCAAATAAGGCAAAAAGTGTAGACACACAGCTTGCATCAAAAGAATTAGTTCAAGAACCATTAAGGCAATCTGTATCAAACCAAGAAATTTTGGTAGAATTAACAATAGAAGGGAAAAGCACAAACCTAGCAAAAAAGCAGTGTTCAGAAAAGTTGGCAAAGCAAGAAAGAGAACATGAACATACGGACAAAAGAACTGAACTGGAAAACCTAAATCTTAAGCAAAACGAGCAAGACCAGTTTCAGCGACTAGAATTAAATTCTCAAATGCAAAAAGGGAAAATTGTCGGATATGACGTAAATGAGAATGTGGGAGATAAAATCCCAGCGATGATAGTTGGACATAATGTAGAAATCAATGAGGTGAAAAACAAGGAGGTACAGACAACAATTAAAGGTGACCAAAAGAGAGAGAGAGGAGAAGTAAAAAATGAAGAGGTGCCGATACACACTGAGTCAATTCACAAGGAGATGAACACTTCTCTTATTTCAGTGAAACAAAAACTGCAGCCACTAAAATTAGAAAAGTCCGAAGACAGAAGAAAGACATGTATCATTCAAGCGAAGGAAACCGATTTAAAATCCAAAGAAATTGAGGACAATCTGCAAGACACCGCTCTGAATAGTGAGGTCGTTTTCAACACTGATGGTGTGATCAATACAGAAGTCAAAACAGACAAGCGGGATTGTATCTCACAGTGGCATCCACCTTGTGAAGACTTGCATGGCAGTGATGCAAGGAGTTCCTTGGTTTCTACTGAAGTAAACTGTCTGAAATCTGACATCAAACCAATCCGTGAAGCATGTTGTGAAAATACAGCTGAGTGTGAGACGATCATCACCAACTCTATTCCAGGGTCAACACTTTTATTTCATATTGAAGAAATGAGACTGGCTTGGGTGAAATCATCTAAACCTTGGTTTGAAATTTTTAGTCAGAATCAGCAAAAGAAAACTGTTACAAGAAGGAGACCTGTGAAATGCCCAGCCAACACAATGCCTCCTTTGAATACAGCAGAAATCCTGCAGGGTGGTCCTTGGGGTACCCTCCAGCAGGTATGTTCTCAAAAATATTACCTGAAATTTTAGTAGATGCACTCTTTTTGTATAAAGATTCCGCCTGTTAATAAAATGCAATATTGACATATGTTCCATTTGAGAGCAGGGATGCATTTTTTTAATTTCAACCGAATTTACTCAGGCCATTATCTCTCTTAATCAAGCAGTATACGATGATGATGATGATTTTATTTTGTACTGCTTAATCTTCTGAATTACGTGTTCCAGACACCATGGCAATATTTAGGTTTCTAAGACTGAAAACATCTAGGAATCTAAAGTTAGAGTTGGAAATGACTAAACTGATAGTAAGGTTGGAATTTTCCTTAAATATGGGCTGCCATACTGATTCTTTTTGCATGAAATGGATTTTTTTAAGGATTATTTCCATGAAATAGGGAGATTCCCGAATCCTTGGCTAGAAATATAAATTATTTAGTTGTATGCTGTGTAAATATGCTACATGTACTCCAAAAATTTGAAATAGTGCCATCAGTGCTGCTGTGTTCCTGAGATCAAGAGTTGTAACAAATTGTAAATGAACAAATGCATATAAAACAAAGAGACTATTTTTTCTTTTAAAGATCAATTTTGTTTTGTTATTGGAAAGACAGATATTTGGAGAGAAGGAGCTAAAGAGAGAAGGAGATAAAGAGAGAAAGATCTTCTGTCCACTGGTTTACCCCGCTCCCCTAAGTGGCCACAATGGCCGGGGATGAGCTGATTTAATGCCAGGAGCAAGGAGCTTCTTCAGGGTCTCCCACCTCGGTGCATGGTGCCAAGGCCTTGGGTCAGTTTCCACTGCTTTCCCAGGCTACAAGCAGGAAGCTGGATAGGAATTGGAGCAACCAGGACATGAACTGGTGGCCATACTGGATCTCAGCAGATGCAAGGCAAGGATTAATCCACTGGACCATCAGGCCTGGACCTGGAAAGAGTTTTTTCATAATGCAATACCAGAAAGGATTTATGGTGAACCTGTAGTTGTCTAAGGGCTGAAAGTCAGATACTTTTGCTATGGATTATTAAGCTTTTTGGTATAGAGAGATGCTAGGGAAATGGACATTTACAGTAATAAGTTTATAGTGCTTTTAAATTTTCCCAGTAAGTTTCTTATGTGCAATGTGCTCAATGAGTACTCATTTGTGGACTCTAGGAATAGAGGAAGAGGGAGAAAATCAGATCTTTGTAATTACATATGGTAACAGATCATACATTATTAAACATCTTAATATTACTGTAAGATTTTAGTATACTTTATGACAATAATAAAATAGAAAATTTTACAAGATAATGAAGAGACATGAGAGAAATATATGGATAAAAAGCTAACATGTACTTTATAATGTCTTCTATCTCTTGGCCATGTATTGACAAATTCTTTAGATCTTTAGAGCTACCTATTGACTCTCTCCTTTAGTCTTATTTTTCCCCTTAGGTTATGTTATCTGTGCAGTTGTTTTTCTTATACTTACTGAAGCTACTAAGATATTGAAAGTTTTCCTGTATGATAACATTAGTGATTACATTATTTAAATTAATTGTCCTCATGAGTGTATGTTAGAGTTATCTATAAGAGATAGCTTCATGGCTAAAATTTAATTATTCCAAAAATAAACTCAAAATTATAAAAGTAGTAATCTTTTTAAAATCATATCCCAGTTCTGTCCAATAAGAGTACTGAGGGAGTTAAGAAGTGTGAACTTTTTATGTTTAACTTTTCTCCCTCCTACTCCTTTTCTCCTTTTTAAATGCTTATTTATTTGAAGATATATTTATTTTTATATCACAGTTAGAGAGAGACAGAGAGAGCTAGATGAGAGAGAGAGATATCTTTCATCTGCTTGCTCACTTTTCAATTGGCCAGAATGGCAAGAGCTGAACAGGTCTGAAATGGGAAGCTAGAAGCCTCTTCTGCATCTCCCACATGAGTTTATGGGCCAGAACCTCAAGCCATCCTCTGCTGCTTTCCTGGGTCAGGGACTCCAACTGGCACTCGTATGGGTTGACAACACAATGGAAAGAGGATTAACGTGCAACACCACTGTGCCCACTCCTATTTATATTCAGAAAAGTTAGAGAGAGAGAGAAAGGGAAAGACAGAAATCTTGGATCTGTTGGTTCACTCTCCAATTGCCTGAAAATGACAGGGTATGGCCAGACTGAAGCCAGAGCTTTATCTAGGTCTCACACATAAGGACAGAGGCACAAGCACTTAGGCCATCTACTGCTGCTTTTTTTCAGGCTATTAGCAGAGAGCTATTTCAGAACTGGAGCGTAGGGTGTTGTGGGGATGGTGTCTTGAACCAGGGCTTATGTGGGATGCTACCATTATAGGTGCCGGCTTTAACCACTGCATGTACTGTCATTCCTCCCCCGCCCCCTTTTTTCCTACTGATGACAAACTGTAATGTGTTTATAGTTCACAGAAACTTTCTTATCATATTCTTTTTTCTGATTCTGAAAGTCTGTTGAGGAACTATTGTTTCACATTTTTTACAAAGCTCCCATTGGTAGCATTGGTGCTGGTCTAAAGCAGTGCTATAAAGCACCCTTTAATCATGTCACTGTAACTCATGGCAACTATTTTGAGCTTTTAGTTTTCATTAAAACATGAATTGTACGATATGGAAATGAAAAACACATGTAAGTATTCAGTACAAAAGTTTAAAAGTCTGTCCTGAAGTTGTGATACAGTGTACTCCTTCTTACAGTGCCTAGAAGGGAGTCCTAGATTCTCCCAAATACAACTTTCAGACCTACAAGACAAAAGTTGATAGTCCAAGTACTTTTGTTTTCATCATGTAGGTGGTGACCTGATTGAGTTCCTGCCTGCTGGCTTTGACCTGGCCCAGCCCTGGCTTTTGTGGCCATTTGGGGAGTGGACCAACAGTTGGAAAATGTCTCTCTCTTCCCATCTCTCCCTTTTTCTCAGTAACTCTCTCTTCCTCTTTCTTTGAAACTCTTTAATACTAATAAATAATTTTTAAAAAAATAATTGTGGGTTTCAATTTGTGGAATCAAGTAAAATTTTGTGAGGCTGATGCAGTCTATATTTGGTATTATTATCAATGCTCTCCATCTGAATTCTCTAGGTTGCAACAGTTACATTTCAAGATTTGCCAGGTTGTAGTCTCTCCCCACTGGCAGAGTGTACAAATCTTCGTTTTCTATCTCTTCGACGCTGTGGATTAACTTCTTTGCATAGCCTGGGTAACTGCAGAAGGCTGAAGTACATAGATGTACAGGTACGTGAACATAAAGGACCAGGGAGGGAAGTCAGGTGATATGACTTAGATATCACTTATCTCTTATTACACGTGATACGTCTGTTGGGTTTTGCTACTTTTTGCTAAATAGAAAGCAACCACTTTACTTAGGAGCTCAAGACAGCAACGATCTTCTTTGCTTCTGGATCTGTGGCCCGTAACTGGAAGCTAGGTTTAACGAGACATTTCTTTTGCTGCAATTTGTGTTGACTGAGTCTCACATATTTCAGTCAGAGGGATGCTAGGCTGCAGCGTCCCAAATTACATGTCTTTTGTATCAGTTACGTCTGTGGAGATATCTAGGCTGTTGGAAGTTCCTGTGATTATTTTGCCCTTCTTTACAGTGTGGCTTATGACAAAAGGGAGTGTTCAACAACAGCAAGCTCCAGTATGCGAATGCTTACCAAGCGTCTCTTCACATCACGTTGGCTGATATTTCATTGACCAAGCCCTAATTTCTCATGGGAAGCACTATGTGGATATGTGAATTGTAAAATGTGATTGTAAAATTTACTGAGTAATCTGAAATTAACAATCCATCCCGATCTATTGCTCATTAGAGGCACCTCCTTCCCACATGCAAAATGATCCAAAACTTACTGCATCAGGCTCAGATCTGAAGCATTGAATCTGTTCCCATGTTCCCAGTGAAAATGGCACTCTCAGATTCAATTCCTTGAGTACATTTGCTCAGTTGGAGTCATATCAATTTAGAGAACTACAAGGTAAAAAAAAATGAGAAGTTATTTTTTTCCATGTACCACCATTCCTTATACAGTGGTATACAGTGATGAGACAGGGCTTAGTTAACTTCAAGTGATTTGCATTAACAATAGGAGAATCGAGATTGAAAAAATATTCTTTCTTGTTTACTTATATTGCTTAAAATGTTTTATTTTCCTAGAAGAATATCAAATATGAAAAGTAACAAATTCTGTATAAATTATGTAATATTTTCCTTATATGGTGTAATAGTTTGCAGGGTAGTTGAAGAAGAGGGGGATTCACATATTGAGTGGGAGATCATATCGCATCCTCTTTTTACAGATTTAAATATTTCAGTAATAAGCCATTGAAGTTAAGCTAATCTTATCTGTTCCTTGCTTTAGGAAAACCATATTGAGATGATCAACTGTGAAAATATGGACAGTCTCTGTGTTCTTCTTCTTAATCAAAATCAACTGACTTCTCTTCATGGTTTGGATGGCTGCACTAATATTCAAAATCTTGAACTTTCACATAATAAGATCACTAGAATTGGTGAGAACAGTACAATTTTATTGAGATGTTTTGTTCCTTATTGTATTTTCTTTCACTTTTTTAAACATAAGCTAATATCATTCTTGTGCATATGTATGCTATGATCCTTTGAGCTTGTATCAAAAACAGAAGTATTCTTAGTGTAAGTAAGAACAATATATTCCCGCCACTGGAAAATGTATAGCTCTTAGTAGCTCTGTAAGTTAGTGTATTTGTTTTTCTGGTTCTTGACCAGTAACCAGCAGGGAACTGAGCTCTGCTTGGGCTATTTTATGTATCCCATGCTTGCACTCTTTGTGGAGTTGTCAAAGCTGTTTTCTGGTGAACCCTTCCATCCATGGGTACACGTACCTTTTATAGTCACCTTTCCTTCTTTCATCCCCCTATACTTCTCAGTCCCTCCTGCACTGTGTACGCACATCTGTGTCTGGATCACCTTCCTTGCTCACATTATAAAATCTGTATAATTCAACAATTAAAATGTTTCCTTTTCTTTCTCTAAAAATTCAAGTAAAATTTTTTTTTCTAAAATTAGGCTCAATCATGTGCCTAGGTCAAATTATTCTTATTGTTGTTCCCTTATTCTTAAACTTAAAAAAAAATAAGTTTTCTTTTTACCTCACATTGGAGTTGTTGCCTCATTTCTTTAACACTCCCCCTCCTTTTTTTTCCTTTTTCTTCCTTTTTTTTTTTTTTGAGAGTGTTGTCTTCTTGGTATCACTTCTTACCTCCCAGCTTTATTATTATTCTTTCTGAAAATCAGCTTCAGAATCTTTCTATTCTGTTTTCCATGTGATAATCCTGAAATACAAAATCTCATTGTATTCATAACTGGCTTAAGATCCTGTTACATTTTTAGCATTCACTTTGTTATAGATTCTCATTAGTCTTCACAGGATCTTAATGGTTATTAATGAAGTATTGGACATTGTAAAAAAGGAGCTTGATTCAAAAATAACTTTACGGTGACATAATACAAATGGATTATATGTTTGTACCTTTCAAGGATACTATCATATCCAATTTTTTTGTCCTATAATTATGAGAAAATATGATTTAGACTGAAATATCAAGGAATTGGATGGAAGTAGATTGAGGAATAGAACAAAGCCAACTTAACTCAGGTGTAACTCTACCTAGGTCCTTTTGAAATTAGTTTTTTTTTTTTCATTTAGAAAACTTCAAATATTTTTAAAAATAGAAATAATACATTGGGAACTCCATATAATAGCTTTATATCCTACATTACTTAATTTTTACTTTTTGATGTTGATGTTGATTTTCTTTTTAAAGCAAATCCCAAACCTGTGTAATTCTGTTCTTCAAAAGACCATCTTTGGCAACACTGGCGTTTCTTAACGTAGGCACAATGCATTAATGACAACATTAATGGTTGTTTGTATGAGTGGATAATCATTAACCTAACCTTTCAGAACATTGATTTGTTGACATAACCTATGTTAATTGTTTTGTAGGCTACCCCACAACCAACTTTATACGTTTACTTATTTTCTTCCTGTCATCAAAATAGTTTAATCAAGATCCTACTTTCCATAAATGATGAGTATGCCGAAAACGATTGGGTAGATGACAGACTCTTGATAGGTGATACTCTGTGCTTTATACTGTGTTATATTAGCAGGCATACAGTGTCAGTATACTTGCAGTGGTACTACTGTGGAATCTTGACCAGCTGATGGTGGCTAAACACTTCATTATAAAATGCTCCCTTAGATGATACCTAGTGTTTGATTCATTTACCAGTATGGGCTGAATCAATTAATGCAATATGGATATTGAGTTTTATAACTTGATGTCTTACTCAACATCTCTTCTGCTGAGGGTAATCTGGACTGGGCTAAATAGCATGGCCCACCATCTGCTGGTACACACAAAAGCTGGGACCGGGAGGCATGCCTGGCTGGACGAGGCCATAGTACCTGCCTGCAAATGTCAGGTACCTTGACCTGACCCAGACATTCTCTCCAGTTTCCCCCCACCAAACCACCCCTCAGCTTTTTTACCGACATCAAGTGCAGTGGCCCAATCCATGGATAATACCAGAAATTTTTTTTTGAAACTTCAGAAAATTTCAGTTTTATTGAAATGTGCCCTCAGCCCAGCCACTCCTAAAATGTCCCCAGACTGCCTTCTGTGGGCAGTTCCTAGTCTGCAACCCCCCATATAGGGGCCAGGGCAATGTGTCTTGGCCTGGTGTTCCTTCCCTTTTCCTCATATCCTTAAAAAAAATAGGCACCTGTGCTGGCACGCTGGTATATTTAACACAGACTTGGCATTAACCAACCACAGAATGCCAACCAGCTCTTGTCTGCTTTTCTCCCAGAGGTGTACCATTTGCCTAGGTACGTGACAACCTAGACAATTGAATACAGCTGAACCAACTGTCTCTTTCTTGCTAGTAAAAGATGTTGTTTTCAGCTGTAACTTTGCAACACTGCTCTTCATCAATCTGCTCTAAGTTCATAATCCTCTTCCCACAAGTGTGCTGTAACCTTCTGACGCCATACCTGCTGGCCCTATTTACCAATCCCTTACAGCCCCTTCCACTCATACTCACCTACTGCCACAGCTACAAATCCCCCGTGGCACTGATGATCCTATTCACCAGTCCCTCGTGCCCCTCTCCCCATGGCCTTATCCAGCAACCTGTCACAACCCTGTGTTCCCAGTACCTGCCCCCAACCATGAAAGCTTGTTCCTGTGTGTGTGCCCTCTCTGCTTTGCTCTCTTTCTCTTTTCACTTAGAACCCTCCTGTCACTATGGCAGGCGACCTCTCTTCTCTTCTTTCTCTGCTCCCTGCCTTCTCTCATTCCCTGCAGCCATCTTCCTCAGTTCTGCTTTCTCTGCCTTCCCCATGGCCACTTTTCCCACTGGGATAAAGACCTCCTATGCGACTCACCATGTCTGGCCTTCTGGGTTAATGGTGAAAATTATTAACAAACATTCTTGCTGTTTAAGTTCATCTTGGCATTGTAATTACAGGAAAAGAACATTTAGTACCATATTAGCAAGGTATATATAACTGTTTCTCTGGGAATCCTCCTTTTATTCATTTAGCAGCATATTATGTAGTCTGCATCTATTTGCATATCTTCTAGTATATTTTGACTTATTGGGCTCCAGTTTCACTCCATGATAGCCTGAGAAGATGCATGGTATAATTTTGATTTTTTTAATATGCTGAGTTTTTTGTTTTGTGGCCTACAATATGATCAAACCTGGAGAAAAAAGTATGTTCTCTGTAGGATGAAAAGTTCTATAGTTATCAGTTAAGTCCATTTGCTCTACTGTTTAGGTGGGCTCTGTTGTTTCCTTTATCTTGTCGTTCTGTCCATTGACATAAATGGAGTGTTAATATCCCCCACTATTCTTGTACTGGAGTCTATTTCTTCCTTTAAATCCATTAATACTTGTTCCGTGTGTCTAGTGCCCTGGCACTTGGTGCATATACATTTATTATGGTGATCTCTTTTTGCTGAATAGATCCTTTGATTCATATGTGGTGTCTCTTTTTTTTCCCAGCAATAAATTATCAGTTTATTCAAACATCATTCAAAATAATATTTAACATGTATGCAACTATCCAAATTACTTAAGGGTTTTGGTGGTGTCTCTTTTGATTCTTTTCACGTCAAAGTCTATATTATCTGATATAAGATTGGCTACACTGGCTTGTTTTTCCTTTCCATTCTTTTATCTTCAGCTTTTATGTTTCTTGGTTGGCAAGATGTAATTCCTACGGACACTAGATATTTATATATGTATATCTATATTACTATATTTATTCACATGTGCTACTATATATATGTTATATAACACACACACATATATATGTATGTAGGTATGTATGTATGTTATCCTGTTTGCTAATCTATGATGTTTGATTGATGAGTTTAAGCTATTTTCAATCAGGGTTACAATGGATAGGTAGTAATTTAGTCCTGTTATTTTAGCAATGGGTTGTTCATTGTTTGTTTTAGTTTTCCATTGTCATTTTATTGGAATGTTCCTCGCATTTGCTATTGGTTTTGGTGGGCACTATTCCTTTTCTCTGCCAATAGAACATCTTACAGTATCATTTGTAGGGCGGGTCTGGAAGAGGAGAATTCTTTGAGCTTTTCTTTACTGCAGAAGTACTTTGTTTCCTTTTCAAAGACAAAGGAAACCTTTCCTGGTTAAGTTATTCAGGACTGACACATTTTTCCTTTTAGAATCTGAAATATGGCATTCCATTCTCTTCTGAATTGTATAGTTTCCTCTCAAAGTTCAGTTGTGAGTCTCGCTGGGGTTACTCAATATGGCAGTTGTTTTTTTTTTCACGTGCATATTTAGGGATCTTTTCCCTGTGCTGAACTGTAGAGAGCATGATTATTATGTGTTGTGGTAAGGATCACTTTTGATCAATCCTATTGGGAGTTCTGTACCCCTCCTGCATTTTGCTTCTCACTTCTTTCTCTGTATTGGGAAGTTTTCATTATTTCATTGAATACATCTTTACACCCAGCTTTTCTTTTCTGTGTCTTCTGGAACTCCCATAACTCTTATATGCAGCCTTTTATTAAGTGTCCTTTAATTCTTAAATACTTTTATTTGCTTGACTTAATTCTTCTTCCAGCTTTCTGATTGTTTCCCATTGTTGCAAGAAATGTCTTCCAGTTCTGAGATTCTTTCTTCTGCCTCATTCATTCTATTATTGTAGCTCTCCACTGATTGTTAATTTTGCTCCATTGTGTTCTTAATTTCTGATATACCAGCTTCCATTTGATTCCTTATAGCTATTTCCTGTGTGACATATTCCTTGAACTCCTATATGTATTTCTTGTTTTTAAGATAGTTTATAACACATTTTTAAAATTCTTTATCCTCTAGTGGACCTGCTTTAGGTGGAACCTGTAGGATTCCAATTTCGGTACTGTTCTCCCTGTGGGACCAGTTCAGTGTATTAATCCAGATATGAGTTCATTCCTGGTTTAGTACATATACTACTTGCTGTTGTCCCCTTAGCCCCACAGCTTTTTCTTGAATACACAAAATGGTGCCTGGTGTGACACTCGTTGGGGCCTGAGCTGTGAATCCACCTGTTCCTGCACATGCCTGCTTGGGCTCTGCCACACTGCCACTGTGCAGCTACTCATGGTTGGATTAGGCAAATCAGCAAAATGGGCTGTTCCATGACTGGATTTACCTCCTGAGTTCCCAGTGAACTTCTCTTCCCACTTGGCCACAGGTAGAGCCACTGGTGTAACTGGTCACTGCGACAGTGCTTCACTGTCTCTGCTGCTTCCCCAAGTCCACCAGTTTCCAGGTGTCCCTCTGCCTTCAGCCTTTCCTCTCCTGTTTCCTGGGATTGTGCCCTCTCTGCTTCACCCTGGCTAATTATTATCCATCTGCTTAAATCTTTCCTTACCCTGGTCCATCAGCTTTGCTAATCCTCCTTTTATGCAAAAGTAACGGTATCTACTGAAATGTATTTTCACTTTCCGGTATGCTAGTTTATGCAGTTTAACTATTAGAATACATGTACCTATGTATATACTTGTTTACCTATATGTCCATTTTTTGTATATTGCATAATGTTTTTATTTAATTGTTTTTATTATTATTTTCCATGATACAGTTTCGTAGTAATGGAGATTCTTCCCTCCACTCCACTAACTCCTTTTTCTCCCCCTCCCCACTATTTTCCCCATATTATATTACGGCCCTTCACCAACAGTTGAAATTTAGCATCTCATCATTGTCAAGGTATATTTAACAGTTTCATTGAGAGTCCTGCCTTTGTTCAGGATTAGAGAGGCGTACTGCAGCATATCTTCACTTCATGGTATAGGCTAGTGCAGCCACTATCGAGGTCAGTATGGAGAGTATTAAGACGACTGAAAATTGATCTACTGTATGAACTAGCAAGCCCATTCCTGGGAATATATCAAAAAGAAGTGAAATCTGCATATGAGAGAGTGACCTGCAACCCAGTGTTTATAGCAACATAACCCACAATAGGGAAGACATTCAAGCAACCCAGATGCCCGTTGAAAAAGGAATAGGTAAAGAAACCGGTACATCTACTCCATGGAATAGAATCGCTATTAAACAGAATGAAATGCTACCATTTGCAGCAAAGTTGTCTTAACTGGAAACCATTATGCTCAGTGAAGTAAGCCAATCCCAAAAGGATAAATATCACATATTCTTTTTAATATAAGGCAACCTTCATGCAAAATATACAACAAATGATTTATGGGTAAGCCTATATATACATATATTCTCATACATAAAATGTATAGTGAAGCACTTTAAAAAATAACCGCTTGAATCCCTCTATTTTAGGTATTTGCATTTATATGGCATCGTTTTTAATTTTTGTTCAAAACATGCACAAGTAACTGGCTGCGGGACGACACACACATTGATAGTGTATGTTAACATAGTAGCACATATTGAAATGAACTCCAAGGGAAAAGAAGAGGGCAGTTTGTGAAATGAAGTTCTTGAATTCCCAGTTACTTCATCTTCCTTGCCAGCAATACCATTTGGGATTTTTTTTTTTACCCTAAGTAGTGGATTTCCTGGTATAGGATATACATAAAATGTATGAGAAAACTGCCATAGTATTAATTGATGTACATGAGGTTCTCTGTGTAGTGCAGTGCAAACAGACCACAAGAGTTCTTTGCTGTCTGTTGGGTACAATGAAGACACTGTATTTATGGAGTGTGAGGAGAGTATGCATGTGAAAGCTGATTTTTCTGAAGACTGCTTGGAGTCTGTTTTTCATCTTCAGGAACTGTTTATAGAGATTCTGGTTGAGCTAAGGAAAGCATAGATTTTTGTCTTACTGTGATATATGGATGCTAGGAACTTACGAAGGAACACAAAGGTAGATTTATGTCTATGAATTGGTAAGTTACTTTTCCATGCTATCATATATCTTGAGGTGAAATGAAACTGGAAGCAGTACCAGAATGTTTCACATTCGTAGTTTTAAGTTTGAGTTGTCCCTAATTCTCCTTAAGCTAGAATTATTGCATAGTTAACATGAAATGATATTTATAATTATTGTTTTAAATCGACAATACTAATGCAGATTTTAAATTTACTAATTTTCTTTGCAGTCAAGTGAATGAGAATGGTGACAGTATCAACCTGTTTAACTCAATTCATTTGAAATTATGCCAAATGTTTTTATTCTAAGTAAACTATGTAATTAGACACGAAAGTATATGAAACACTTCTAATCAGTTGCAACTAAGAGACACTTTTATTTTTATAAAACTAATAATTAAAAATTGAATTCCATAAATTGAAATTTCTGAAGTTAATAATAAATTTTTATCATTGCTTTTTAAGATTTAAACCTAGCTGTATGCTCTATCTGTGGATATAATTATTTTTGATATTACTAGCAGCCATAAATTAAGTTTAGCTTTAAAATGTAATTTAAAATAGATGCTCCTGTCTATCTTACATATTGAAGTAGGCACTACTCTTCACCAATGAAATAAACAGCCAAATTATCTCACTGGTTATTTATTTTCTTACAAATTTGAAATAATTTTAAGTACTGTCATTTTTTGACTTTGTTTTCTATCATTGTTCTGGTTTGTGAGTCTTGATTATAGATTATTTATAATGATTAGGAGTTATTTTTAAATTAATAAAGTAATCATTTTAATTTAAGCTTATGATCATTTTAGGCTAATGGTTGTAAAGATACATTTATTTTTGAATTGTGCTCTTCATTATTCATTTAGGACATCTTTTTCTTAAATTTAGATTTCGTGTCACAGTTTAATTTGGGTCAACTGCTCTTTAAGTTTTGTTGTATCTGGATTGTATTTAATGAATTTCTTTGTCTGAAACTTCCCATTTGGGTGAGCCAAATTCATGCCACTTATATTGACTACATCTAGAAGCAGTGTTTGAATGCATGTCACCACACTGATAAAGTTTTTAATACTAACCAATGAGAATATTTTGTATTTTTTTGTTTTGGGTTAGTGTTTTTTTTTAAGATTAAGCAAAACAAGCAAAAATGAGTGACTTATGCTTTTTACCATAAACATTTTGAAACTAAGTTGATTTGGAAGACTACTGTTTGATCCATTGACATATTAATTATACAGTTTTAAGAAAAATTAATGCAATATGATAATGCGATTATACTGGCAACATTTGTATAAGCATTTTATGCATATTTACTCTTTTGCTGCTTACATCCATTCTCTCAGTTAGATTCTATTAATTTTTCCCTAAAAGAAAACTTAGGTGCAAAGAGGTTGACTAATTTCCAGAAAGGCACACAGCCAGTAAATGGTTGAGGTAGGTTTTGAAATTCAGCAATGTGCCTCTAGTGCCTGATTTTTTTGTCTTACATATGATCACTAAAGTATACATTTAATACTTAAGATTATTACTGTTTATGCTATATTGCAGCTCTTTGTGAGGAACAAATGACACATTCAGAACTGAGCAGATTTGTTGAGCAGTTGCTGTGTCTCAGTAGTCTTCCAGACATTGAGATAAAGCACTGGAATATTGCTGGAAATGCATAACAATGGCTTTTGGATAAGAAAATATACACATAATATATATGTTTTACATACCTACATATACTGAAGTGGTATAAACTGTTATATTTTATCTATTGAGTATTCTGTAAAACCAAAAGAAACATGATGTTTATGTAAGAAGTATATATTAATTTGTAAATATATGATATGTTTCAATCATGAGACTTCTTCTGTATTTGCTATTTTAGGAAAAGTTTAACTGGGAGAGGTATTTCTTTAATTTCAAGAATTTATTGATTATAGTCCTTGATAGAGGACTGGATAAAGATACCAAAAAACTTTTTTCCTGCTACTTTATTTTCCAGATACTATTGCTTTTTGGAAAAGTAATACTAACATTAATATGAAAGATACTGAAATAATTTACTGTTTTCACATACAACTAATTAGTTTACCATTGCCTAAGGCGAAAGTTGGTGCAGATTAGTTCATACTCCCAAATATTGTCCTTTGATTGTGGGGGGGGGGATGTTTTCTTAAATAGGGAATAAATAGACCTTTTATAATATTTTGCTTGGTTAGCTGTTTTTCACTTTTTTGTAGTTGGTGAATTTGTTGGAGTCCACTAGATGGTGCTAGCTTACCTACTGGTTTGCAATGTAGACCTGCCTGGTGTAAAGCTGAAAGATTTTACATCTGCAAGTTGTAGTTTTCTCTAGTTTACAGATGGGAAGTTAGCCCAGCTAGCTTTTATCTGGCTCTTGGAAAAAATAAGGCAAGAGTTCAAGTTTCCTGCTTCCTGTTTCTTGCTTGTTTCTGTATGCCACCTACGTTACCCTGAAGAATTTCATTCTGAAATGAAAAATCTCAAGTGCATTTCAGCATAGTTGTACATGTCAATAAAAATTATAAGGCATAATAATCAATGATCAGTTTAAGGAAGTAGATCTTTACCAAACATTTATTGAGTGAAAAGTTCCAGGATAATTTAATGTCTTCGTTTTGCTCTTCCTTACAGAATTTTCTCCCTCCTGACAAGAACATTTTGTTTGAGGAATGGCACATTTCTATGGGAGAATTTCTTTGAAATACATATTTGTCATAAGTATAGCCAAATGACATTTTGAAGAGGAAAGAAAACTTTTTTTTACAGCCACTTAGGAATTACTACCACACCAAGATAAAGCTTACTGTAAATCTTTTTTGTTCATTCTGCATCCTTCATTTGGCAATATAAGATTTATTAGATTAAAAGATGGAAGGTAGCAAGTAACTCTTACTTCCCTCCAGCTATATCTCTCCTTTAATCCAAGCGCATTTACCAGATCATGATGTTGTTAAGTTAGTAGTGCGTACATATTTCATATATGAGTATCCTGTTCCTCCTTCAAGCTTGAGCTGTCTGAAGCCTTAACTCGTCATCGCAGATTTAGTTTCTTAAATTCTATATTTTGTTAATAATTATTCAGAAATTATGATCACTATTATTTTAGGAACTCTCAGGAAAATTCTGTACAAATTGCTTTATCCTCTCAATAATTTAAAATTACACCAACTCAGTTGTTTCATTCTCTCAATAATGTAAAGTTATCCCGAGTCAACAAATAGAGGAGTAAAGACTCAGAGAAGATAAACAGTTTTCCTGTCTTCACCACCACCAGTTTTACATGTGTCTGTTTTATTGAAACTCAGAACGGCCAGAGTCAAGAGGACAGTCATTTCTTCATTATGTTGTGCTGTCTCTGGTGTAAACGTGGTGCTGATAGTGTTAGTACAATCATGGGGAAAATGTTAAGGGACTCCCATGATGGTTATGAATTTATGTTTTGATTCATATCTGAGGATGTTTTGTCTTTAAATAGTTTCTAGTCTATGATATTGGGGGGCCTGCAATTTTACAACTACTGTATGTTTCTCTGGAATTGACCAATTTCAACACTTTTTTTTTTAATTCTTTTGAATTTTTTAATGGATTAATTGGATTAGGCTAAGTGAGGGATGGTTTTCAACATGCTGTTGCTGTGTGTGTTTTTTTGTTTTTTGTTTTTATTAATTGTATTGCATTCTGTGACACAGTGTTATAGGCACTGGGATTCTCCCCACCTTTTTCATCTATGGTAATATGTCTGTCTTTGTCTTCTGTGTCTGATATAACTGGCTTTTCTTTTCTTTTTTTTTGATTTATATTTTACTTCTAAAATCATTGAGGATCCCTTTCAAACAGCTTTTATTTGTGTGGTCTGTATTTGTCAGACAATGAGGTCGCAAAGGTTTTAACATAAATCCAGAACTTAATAAAAAAGTTGCACTCACAGAACTTTAATTAACATATACTGTATTGTTCAGACAGAAAGCTAAAGCTGAAAAGAGGGAAATTATTACATACTCTAGTGAGTATTTTAATGACTGGTTTACCACATCTGCATTCTCATGTTTCCTAGAATTCTGTTTGCTACAATATCACAATTCATGTAGCTGCCAAAAGCGCCACTACACACTCTTGAGCAAAAAGAAAAAAAATAAAACAGTGAATTCTGTTGTATAGTTTTTGTGAAGATATTGTTGACTTATGATGTCTTTTAATGCCTCTCTAAGGATCTCTGGAGCACATTTGGAGAACCTTTGGTTTAGGGGGCCTGGGTTATATAGATTCTTCTTCTCTTTTACTTCTGTGCTCTGTACCCAGCATTTGCACAATGTTGTAGTAAATTAAAATATGATAGTTGCGTATATTTATGGATATAGTGTTAAAATTAAACATAGAGAATGTGCAATGACCAGATCAACTGAGTTTGGAATCTTCAGAGTATTCTAATTCTTCCTGAAAGGCATTGTTGTTTATTTTATAAGCTATAGTCTCTTTACAGTAATGTCAAATGCTATATATCATATATAACTATTTGGTACCCATTTTATTCATCACCTTTCTACGCTTTTTCATCCCTACCCCTCTTAGCAATCAAATGATCACTAATCTGTCTTTAAAACATCAACTTTTAGCTTCCATAGGTGATGAGATCATGCAGTACTTTTTCCTTTAATGTCTAGATTATTTCACTTAGTAAAATGTCCCTCAGTTTCATCAGTGTTGGCAAAAATAACAGGATTCTTTTTATTACTCAATAATATGGCACTGTATATAAACAATTGTATGTTCTTTCTTTATCTGACACCTCTATAAATTCCATATGTTGGCTATTGTAAATTTTGCTACAATAAACATTGGAATGTTTGTATCACTTCTTTCACATAATACCCAGAAATAAGATAGCTATATGATAGTTCTATTTTTAAATTTTTTATGGAATTTCCATGCGTTCTTCATAATGGCTGTACGAATTTGTATTTTCATGAGTTGTATATGAGAGTTCTTTTTCCTTATGCATTCCTTTGCATTTAGTAATTTTCCTTTGTGATCATAGTGATTGACTTAGGTGAAGTAATATTAATGTGGTTTTATTTTAATTTTGCTCTTGATAATTAGCAATGTTGAGCGCATTCTGCATATGTCTGTTGGCCATTTGTATTCATCCTTTGAGAAATGTACATGTCATTTACTCATTTTATAAGTAACTTATGTGGCTTTTTGCTATTGAGTTTTGAGTTTAGATGTATTCTGAATAGTAAGCCTTTGATGAAAAGCTTACAAATGTGTTCTTCCATTCTATAAGTTACCTCCTGATTTTGTTGGTTGTTCATTTTGCTGAGCAAAAATTACTTAGTTTGACATAAGTCCATCTATTTTTTGCTTTTGTTGCTTTTGCTTTGAAGATTTTACTCATTGTTTGTACTGGTGCCCTATAGTATTTCATTGTATTTTCTTTGGAACTTTAATAAGTCCGTGTCTTAAATCTAGGTTTTTCATTAATTTTGTCATGATATTTTTATAGGGTAAGTGATAGAGGCAAACTAAATCTTCTGTATATTGATAGTTTCCCCAGAGCATTTATTGGAGTGGCTAGCCTTTCTCTAGCATACATTTTGTTTGTTCATGTTCTTCTTTTTCTTGCACAGTTTAATGTAAGAACTTCTTGCAGTTAGCTTCTCTCCTACATATCATTTGCTCCATCCCATAGGTTTTAGTATATTTTCTCCATTTTAACTTGAAGAACTTTTTTTAATGTTCATGACTTGAATCATTTTATTCCCTTCATTCATAACATGTTGATAGCTTATGTGAAGTTACACAATTTCTAAAGCTCTTCTTATTGACTTCTAGTTTTATTTCATTGTAGTCAGAAAGACATTTTCAGTTGTTTTCTTTATTCTTATTTGTTAATCTAAATATGGTTTATAGGAGTAGATTCTTATGATAATAAGAGTATGTGTTCTGTGGTTGTTGAGTGACAAAATTGTAAATGTCTATTTGGGCCACTTTTTGTTTAACAAAGTTTAATACTGCTATTTTTTTCTTGAAATTTTTTTTTGCCTGAATATTCTGTTTATTGATTCAAAACAGGGTGTTAATGTATGGTAACTCATGACCCTGAAGGTAGTACATACAACGTTGCAGACAGGAAATTTGTTCATCTTTGTGGGCTGTGTGGGAGTGATTCTACTCCAACAGATTTAAACAGGTGTGTTGTAGCAGTTACAGCACTAAGAACAGGGGCCCTCTAATTTCCACAGTTTCCAATGGGAAGAATTGTTCCAGTGAGTTCAGATAGTTATATATGCCTTGTACAGTGATAGGAGCTGGTGGTCTTCATTCTTCATTAACTTTGGGGTCCAGGTCTCTCCATCAGAACTGAGCAGTTGTGGTGTTCACGGCAGTAGAAGCAGAACAGTTGTGGGATTGGGTTCAAGATATGCTGGGAGCCACAACTTTACCCCATTTAGAAAGACTTTCCCAGATCCAAAGTGGTATGAAGCAAGGCAGTAGAGCAATGCAGTTGGTCCCCTTCTTTCCGTTCAAGACCATCTAGAGTATTGTGCCGTAGCTTTTCTATTTTGTCCACGTTATGCTCCAGCACTCTTTAAATTCTAGCCTATTCACATCTCTCTCTCTCTCTCTCTTTTTTTCTGTGTGTGTGTGTATGCACGCACACACACACAGATTCAGTCCTTTTTAGGAAGAGGGAAGCATGTTCTAAATCTATATTCAACTGATAATCCATCATTTTTTTAAAAAAAAATTTAGTCATTTTTATTTTTATTAAAAAACAGATATACAGAAAGAAGGAAAGACAGAACTTCTGTCCACTGGCTCACTGCTCAAGTGGCCACGGTAGTCAGAGCTGAGCCAAACTGAAGCCAGGATCCAGGAGCCTCCACTGGGTCTTCCATGTGGGTACAGAGTCCCAAGGCTTTGAGCCATTCTCCACTGCTTTCCTAGGCTAAAAGAAGAGAGCTGAATGGAAAGAAAAACAGCCAGGGCATGAATTGGCTCCCACATGGGATCCCAGCACATGGAAGGTGAGAATCCAGTCACTGGGCCAACGTGCCAGGCCCTAAAAGTCATCATTTTGTCAGATGTCCTCAGCTGTATATGCAGTTGGTTATTTATGATTCTGGAGGATAATTTCTGTAGTCTGCCATCTGCAAGCTGGAGACCCAGTAATTTTAGTAGTATTGATAATAGTACTATTTCTGTGTAGTAATTTGTTATAAGCCTTCCAGAACTTTCTTTTCATCTGTTGTCTACAGCATTCCTCTAACTAAAGAATATATATGAGTATTTCCATTAATGCCAGGGATGCATTCTTTCAGACATCATTTGCTCAAATATTTTGAAAAGTATTTTATTTTATTAGAAAGGCAGAGGAAGGGAGACAAAGAAAGAGTTTCTGTTTGCTGATTGACTCTCCAAATGCCTGCAGCAATCAGGACTGGACCAGCTAAAGTCATGAATGTGGAGCTCAATTCCTTCTTCCATGTGGGTGGCAGGCCCAAATGCCTGACCTATTACCATCTGCTCTCTCTGAATACATGCACCAGTAGGGAGCAGTATTTGAAGAACAGTAACGGGGATTCACATCCCAGTTTACTGTGCCACACTGATTTATTTATGTTTATTAGAAAGTCAGATTGCAGAGAGGAGAGACAAAGATCTTCCATCAACAAGTTCACTCCTCAAGTGGCTGCAGAAACCAATACTGAGTCAATTTTAAAGCCAGGAGCCAGGAACTAGCTTCTGAGGACTGTAGCCACTAGACTACCATGCTGGGTATATGGTAGTCGTGTGTGTGTGTGTGTGTGTATGAATGAATTATCATGGGTCCTGCGTGATGGCTCAATGGATAAATCTTTTCCTTGCACATGGCAGGATCCTAAATGAGAGCTGTTGTCCCGGCTACTCTGCTTGCTACCCGTCTTATGCTTGTGGTCTGGGAAGGCAGTAGAACATTTTCTAAAGCCTTGAGACCCTGCACAGAAGAAGCTCCTGGCTCCTGACTTTGGATCAGCTCAACTGCAGCTGTTGCAGCCCCTTGGGGAGCGAATCAGAGAATAGAAAATCTTTCTCTCTGTATTTCCTTCTCTGTAATTTTGCACTTCCAGTAGCAATTTATTCCATTTTTGTTTGAAAGGCAGAGTTACACTGAGAGGGAGAGGGGAGAGGAGAGCCTTTCTGTCTACTAGGTCGCTTCCCAAAGGACCACAATGGCTGGAGTGTTCCGAATTCATGAGCAAGAGCTTCTTCTTCCAGGTCTTCCACGTGGGTGCAGAGGCCCAAGGACTCGAGCCATCATCCCCTGTGTTTTCCAGGCAGTGAGCAGGGAGCTGGGTCAAAAGTGGAGCAACCAGGACATGAACTGGTGCCCATCTGGAATGCCGGCACCCCTGATGGAGCCTTAGCATGTAACACCATGGCACCAGTCCTCTTCAATATGTATAGTCACACACCAATAAAAAATATATGCAGACTACTTCATGAAAAATATGTTTATTTTCTCACAAAAACTTTTGAAATTGATTTTTAGTTTTTTTCATTATACACATTTTCCATGAAAATTTTGATGGCTTCTGTGTCTATATGTGCATGTAAATATATTCAGAATATAGTTAACCATTGAGCTTATATTTTCTGAGTTGTGAGTATGTGACATTTATTCTAGTTTCCCTTCCTTAGATTGATATACACCTCCTAATTGTTCATTCTTGGAGGATACATTTTTGTTTCCTCTTTTCGGATTGCTTGCTCTGATGATTGGTTTTAGCAATTTATTCTGATTATACCCTTGCAGGTTACCTTAGTGTTTATCCTGTTTAAATTAATTCTGTCTCTTAACTCTATGCTTTAATGTCTTTATTTGGTAATGGTGAGCTCTAATGGTAAACATAGAAACAGCCCTCCATATCTATGGGTTGCAATCACCTACTGAGAATGTTTTTTTTTTTTGATAGTGAACATCTATAGATTTTTCTTGTCATTATTCTTTTAGTAGTTGGGCTTAAAAATTTATATATCATATTTTGTTACATATTTTAATTAACAGCTTATTTAAAGTATATTGGGAGTATGCATAGGTTTATATGAGTAATGTGTCATTTTATATTAGGGGATTGAGCATACACAGACTGATATGTTCACATGGGTTCTGGAGTTAATTATCCTGTAGATGTCAAGGGACAGCTGTAGAAGTTCTTTAATTTTTTTAATAATCTTACAGTTTACTGATACGCAATTTGTGTTTGCCTCTGACACAAATTTTGGTTCTTTAGTTCTTTGGTTGTGTCTAATGTTCAACCTAGCAATGAAAGTTTGTTGCTGTTATACTTTCTCAGTTTTAGAGCAGAAAATAATATGCTAATGATGATTTCAAATATTTAAGCTGTGCTTTTTGGCTTCCTCATTTTAAAGATGATAAGATGATCACCTTCATACTTTTCTCTAACTATTCCTCCTAGTCTTTTTGATTAGCCCACAGATGCACCTTATCTTACCATTGGATATGTCCCAATATACCCATTATAAACCAAAACTGTGTTAGGTTCACTCATATTAATCTTTGTTTCTCAGGAACACACTGGTTTTTTTTCCCCATGGTGGTATCATGACTGACTCAGAGTTCTAGCCATGACACCTTACACCATTGGAAGGAAATATTTGACTGTATCTATGGTTCTAACTTACAAAAAGATTAAAGTTTTAGAAAATAGTTGAAGTACAATTTCTACTGATTTCCTGTAACTTTTACACCTTCATAAAATTTTAAAATCAGCAAGTACAACCATATTGTCCATT
The DNA here is from genome assembly GCF_017591425.1 of Ochotona curzoniae. Lineage (NCBI taxonomy): Eukaryota > Metazoa > Chordata > Mammalia > Lagomorpha > Ochotonidae > Ochotona > Ochotona curzoniae. The sequence continues at coordinate 17,631,353 of NW_024464920.1, read as the reverse complement.
GAGATTCAAATATTTTAGACAATAGTAAGTCTGTAAGAATGTAATTTTGCATTATCCATATAAAGAGCTGTATATAATAACTTCTCAATGTGTATCTTAGTGTAACACCAGATCTGTATGAAAGTAGTCCATGTAAGATCTTTTGACAAGTGGTTCTAGTATTGTTTGCTTCTCCGAGTCATGTAGTTCATTAACTGTTTAAATCTCATTTTTCAAAATGAGTATATTCGATGTGACATTTTAAAAATTCTTTTATATTTAGGAAAAATCAGTTGCCTTCATTTTGAATAAGAATGTAGCTGGATATTCTATTTTACATGACTTCATTACTTGGAACCTTGTGTTTATTTCTCCAATGAACATATGGTGTTGAGAGCTGCTGTGGTAAATCTTCAGGATAATTGGGAGTTTTCTTCCTTATAGCTGACTTTACTTAGATAATAAAAAAGTTTTCTCTGTTCTTAATCAGCAACTGAAGCAAGAAACATTTTATTACATCCATCTACATAATTTCTCTTGGAAATTAATATCCTTTTGAAACTACAGAAATTATGGAAAAATATTTTTCACTCATAACTGATCAATATTTTGACTGTCTTTCCTCTATATCTAGTATTAAGTTGACTTAGTTGGTTCCTGTTTTCTTTCTTGTATTTTATTTTCAGAGGATTGTCTTTTCTTCCTAGGCAGTTCATTTTTTAATACTCTCTACATAATGCTTTATCTAAGTTGTTTGTTTAGTTGTAACATGGTGTTAATTGGGTCGTTTGTTTACTTACTTCCTTGTTTTGTTATCTTTGAATTCCTATCCTGTTCACTTTCTTTAATGTGTTGTTGCATAACCCAAAGCACAATGAACATAATTTCTTCTTTCTTGAATTATATTTACTTCAAAATGGAATCCTTACTGTGTGAGTCATAAATTGTTATGATTTGGTAACCCCCCAACAGAGCAGTTTAAAGCAAGAAACACGCTTGCTGGTGGTGCTGGCTCAGGGTCTCTTGTGAGGTATAGTCAAACTGCCAAGTAGCACCAGAGCCATCTCAGGGCTTGATGCAATTGATAGATCTTCTTTTGTATTCATTTATTGGGGCAATGCCGAGTCCTAGCTGCCAGGACATTTCCTCTTCTTTTTCTCAATAGGCTGACTGATTTTAAATTATATCATCCAAGTGCACTGTTCTTGTGTGCACTGTCTTCACAGTCGTAGGCTTTTAGAGAGCAGATTGATCTTGGTTTTTTTTTAACCATTTTCCTAATTTTCCTTGAAACCTTCTATCTTAGAATGAAAAAGCTATGGCTTACATGTGCAGTGTTATCCACTTCAAATATAGAACACACCCTTATGATGAAGAACAGCGTCAGGTTTCCTCAAGTTTCTTAGTAGTTCAATGCCCATTTTTGTTACTCTTGGGTTGATCAGGCTTAAATACTAAATAATGGTTGACTGCAATAGTTTGCTTTTTTTTTATGATACTGCTTAACAAGTGATAATTGCTTTGATTTTATACCTATATAATGGATTCATGGAAGTATAAATGTGAAGATGAAATATTCCTCACTGTTATAAGACTTGAAATGATGGTTATTCCATCAAATCAGTGTCATTACTAAACTATTGAATAGACTATACTTTCTTTGTATGTTGGTGTACTTTAAATTTTGGTGTTATGTAATAAGCCTTATTGAATGGTCCTAGCCTAGTATATCACAAACTTGTTATATATACATATTTTTACATGGAAGCACTTAGTATATGTTTGAGGAATAGCAAAAAGGCCACCGCCATTGGAATGGGAGATAAATCAAGATCTCATTTAGGCTGTTTTCAAAATCTTGGAGCACCTTCTCTCTGTTATCAAAAAGCTCAGAAAGTGTTTCACACGTATTATCTCCACTTCCACTACGCTGGAATTCCCATTGTGATTTCTATGGCTTCTGGCTTAGTTTTTCCTCTGTCAAAAGTACAAAAGCTGCTTCATCACTGCCTGAGCCAAAGTTACCTTTGCTAACTCTGACACTATTGAGTATAGTCACTGTAAGTAGAAATGCCTTTCATAAATTTAAAGTGTATATTATTTTATTTTTATTCTTACTAAACTCTCTCTTCATCACAGAATTCTAGCTGCCTTTTTTGTTTCAGTTTTTCTTTTGTTTAATCTGTTCTTTAAATTTTCCTTTGCCAAATCTTTTGCCTTTCTGAAATGTGATGTGTAGTGCCTCATTGCTTTTTGGACTCAAGCTATTAGTTACCACAATTTTGAAATAGATGTCCTTTTGAAATGTATCTATAGTTTTAAAAATGTGTCTGATTTTTAAAAATATAAATAATTAGGACCCACCATGATGACTCAATTAGCTAATCTTCCCCTTGAAAGCCCTGGGATTGCATATGGGCACTGGCTCTTTTCCCAGCTGTTCCACTTCCCATCCATCTCCCTGCTTGTACCCTGGGAAAGCAGGGGAAAAGACCCAGAGCCTTGGGACCCTACACCCACGTGGTAGACCCCAAAGAAGCTCCTGGTGCCTGGCTTTGGATTGGCTTAGCTCTGGCAAATTGGCTCAATTGTGGCCATTTGGGAATTGAAACAGTGGATGGAAGATCTTTCTGTTTCTCCTCCTTTCTTTAAATCTGCCTTTCCAATATGAATAAATAAATCTTAAAAATACACATCAACAATTAAATGTTTTTGTGAGATGATGGCAATATTACATGCTTCATGGTATAAATTAACAAATTATCAGAAAAGAAATATTGGGTGAAATTATTTTGGGAAAATGTATTAATCAATTTCAAATATTCTTTATACAATTTGGTATCTGTTTCAGTCCATTATTAAATAACTTTGGTTTTGATTTTAAAAATACTTATGTAAGAATGAGATGGCATTTTGGGCACTAATAGTTAAGCTGCTATTTACAACACTGGTATCCCATGTTGGAGTACTGGTTTAAATACTAGCCCCTTCACTTCTAATCCAGCATTTGTGGTAATGTGTTAGGGAAGACCAAGGATAATGGCGCAAGTTTCTGGCTTCTGGCTTCAGTCTTAACCAGGCCCAGTTGTTGGCTGCAATTTGGGGACTGAAACAACAATAAAAATATTTCTCTCTCCCTCCTTCTCTGCCTTTCCCTTCCTCCTTCCCTTCCTCTCTTTCTCCCTCCCTCTCCTCCATTCCCTTTTTCTCTCTCCCTCTTGCTTCCTTTCCTTTGTTTTCCTTTCCCCACTCCCATTCTTTTGTCTCTGTGTCACACTTTCTTGTAAAATAAATCTTTTTAAAAGGCCAAAGGAATCCTTCCTGGAAAAGGATAGACACAATTGTGAATGATATTCATGATTGACACTGATCATTTTTTTTTAATGTTACTTCGAAGCAGGATAAATGAACACAATTAAAAAAAAAGTCAATTGCAACATTCAGGTTTAAAAAGTAACTTATGGGAGTTTGGCAAGAAAATTGACATAAAGACAAGTCAGATTTAGACCTGCTGACTCCTGTACCCATGATCTTCATAGAAGATGTTTTACTTACTTAGTATCTTGTTTTCAGTTTTCAGAAATGCTTATTTCAACTTCTAGAGTAAAACCTCCACAAAATATATATCTGAAATCCAAATAACGCTTTCTTTTTAAAAGGATGCATTTGTTTATTTGAAATGCAGACCAAAAAGGAGAGGGAAGGACGGAGGGACACACAGGTGCGTGCACGTACACAAACGCACAGAGGAAAAGAGAGAATGTTCCTTTTACTGGTTCACTCCCCCAATGCCATTAGTAATCATTGCTGTTCAGGGCTTCTGCCACGAGCTGGGAATGGATCAAAAGCTCTGCATGGAGTCAAGCTAGATTAGACATTCTGATATGTGCCATTGCTAGCAGCAACTTAACGTGCTGTGCCACAATTTTAAATTTTTAGTATCTTCCATGAAATGTCTACTGACTTCCTTAGCTGTTTTTTTTTTCCGTGCTAACTCCGATAATTCATTAAAACAGATCTTCAGTTTTGATTTGTGTAACCACTTAGATGTAGTTGCTAATATTTTATTGGTTCTGGTCCCATTGTGTTGACTTCATTTGAAAATCAGATGTAGCTATTCCAACGGCATGAAAATGATGAACTCCTCCACATGAAACTTGATGTATTTTTAAAAAATCCTGTCCCGTCCTTTTTCTATTATTTGAAAATAAAACTCAGTTTCCAGTGGATGCTTTATATGATTTTATTCAACCTTAATTTATACTTATTATTCTGAAAGATGCTGCTCAGGCATCAGTTTAAGTAATACACACATTGGAGTAAGAATGTACAAATGATAGTACAAAATTTCTCTTCTAGGTGGTTTAGGATCTTTGAAAAATCTTCAGCAACTAATTGTAGACCACAATCAGCTAATTAGTACAAAGGGTCTTTGTGACACACCCACCATTATTTACCTGGATTGCTCTTACAATCATCTGACTGATGTGGAAGGCCTTGAAAATTGTGGGCTGCTCCAAATATTGAACCTACGGGGGAATTACCTAAGTGAGGTAACTTCTTTGGATTGCTTGATTTGTGGTTGATGCAGTTTCTTTTTATGTAAGTACCAACTATTAATTTTAATACAATTTTGAATATTTTACCTTGTTCTTATGCAAACCAGTTGCATTTGATTTTCAATTTACTTTTAAATCTTCCACAAATTTTTCTGTTTAGGAAATGTTTAGTAGTTAGTAATATTTTATAGGGAACTAAAATGCCAATTTTTGTAATACTAAAATGTAATACAAATAAATTTTCAATTAGATGTCAGCGTATGTGGGAAAATTTATCCTGGAGAAAATTTTAATTGTTTTTGTCATGAAATAACTTTCAGAAGGAATACTAAAAATTAAGAAATTAATGAAGAGGAATTTTACTCCTACTACAAGTCTCATCATAATCTGTTACTAGGTTTAGTGTGTTACGTATTTTCTAGTTGGCTTGAAAGACAATGTATTTTGCATGCTATGAACTGATGACTCAAATTTGAATATAGCTCCCACCCTTGGACAATCATGTTCTTCTAAGAGAATTGTGCTTGGATGATAACAGCATTTCCACTGTGGAGGCATTTTCTTCATACTGGCTACCTTTACTGCAGAAACTTACCATCTCTCAAAACAGGTAAATACATGCTTTGCTTAAGCAATCAGTTCAGTGAATTTTTTTTTCTTAAAATCAATGTATAAAGGCCATATACAACCAAGAAAAGCTGGGTTTATCTAGCAGTTCAAGGGTAATGCATGCAATAAAATTAGTAAATAAATAACATTGATAACTTTAAAAACATTTAAAAGATTCAAGTGATATAATGTCACAACTTAGGAATTTATCAGTTTTAGTTGTCAGTATATCCTCCTCATTTTGTTTCCTCTCCAAGTTGTAGTTGTTGAAATCTCTCAGGGTAGTTTTGTTTATATTTGTAAAGAATATAGTATTCAGAAAATACAGGAGGTTCCTAATTTAATTCAGAAGGATGGCTCATGCTCTCAACTGGTACCTATTAAGCCTTGGAAAAAAACGAATTTCAACCTGCTCTCAACTTGCATGTCTTTTTGTAACTGTTAAGATGGATTTAAATTTGATTTCCCCAAGGATATAAAGTAACACTTAAAAAAAAAAGCCTTAACATTAAACTGAAACATGTACCTGGCCCACAAAATTCATTTGGGACCACCAAACATCTGGATCATTGTAAAAAATAACTGTCTAAAGTCAAAACAGGAGCAGAATGCATGTATCTCCTCTCTGCTTAATATTTAATCGAGACCTGTTTAATAAGATTAATTTGTTCTTCAGAGGCATATGGACTGGTATAAAAGGATCCATCTTCAATAAGAAATTGTTTCTTTTGATTAGACAATGCTTACAAAACCAAGCAAAAAAACAATTTAACATGTATCTCTAGTATTTCCCAAAACATACAAAATTATCTCCCAATCTCTACCATAGTGCTCCTACTTTGTGCATGTGTATCTTAGATGAGTTGACAACCACATATGAAACTTTGATGATTGAAAACTGACTCTGTATTTTAAAAAATCCTCTCAAATTGTTTTAAGATGTGAAAGCCAGATTTTAAAAATAAATTTGCTCCTTGTACCAATTACATGAGAAACCCTGTATAAGAATTTAGTAAACCATTAAACACAGTGGAACTTTTCACAATATTGTCTAGATAATAAATGTAATTTGAAAATGAAGCATCTGTATTTTAACCTTGTGCAATAGATCACTCAGGAATTGACATGTGGCACATTTTGTAGAACTGGATTCAAAACATATTAATAGGTATTAAAATATTTAAAGACATTCATATATTTAAATTATGAATGTATTTGGTAAAAGAATAGTTTTAATTTCTTGGGACAATTTAAATTAGCAAATAAATATTCTATTTCTAAATTTTAAAGCAATGCTATCTGATAGATTTTTTTAGGCTACCAGTGTGATATAATCATTCTCAGTATAATGGAGGTTATGCAAACCAGTTTAATCTTTTTAGTAATTGATAAACATTTCTGGCATAATTAGTGCAGATTATCCCAATTTATATTTGACCAGCCTTACAAGATTTCAAAATTGGTATAAGTTTGATATTTTGAGATATTAAAAATAGCTGTTATATATCCTTATTTTGAAAACTTAAGATAAAAACTTCTTAAGATAAAAGCTTCTTGGTCTTTTTTTCCATATAAAAAACTGTAATCACTATTTCATGCGTACCATTTGGAGATTGTTGATAGTGCTTTCGCTTATAATGTGGTAGTTTTTTAAGGGTCTCTCAAAGCTCTTTTCACAGGTAACCTTGCATTTCTGAGTGGATGGAGGGAGAAACCCTAATGGCACCAGGTGAAAGTTGACGTATAGAATATTAAAATGATTTCTTTATAAAATAGTTTTAAATTGATCATCAGTCTTAAGATATTACATGTCCCAAGCCAGATATTTTGAATTTCAGAATTTATTCATCTTACATTGTGCTTTAATTATGCACTGACTCTAAACAATCTTGTCAGATTTTGATAATATACAGAGTCAGCGCATCTGGGTTTGAATTTTTAATCTACAACTTATCAGTAAGTTGATGCTGAATGACTCTCTCCTCAGAATTTAAGCCTCACTTTTTCTTCCTGTATGAAATAAGTGCCGTTGCCATGTTACCTACTTAATCTCCTTTGGCAAACCTGAGAAGCATGCGTTAAATGTGCTTCTTGGTTTTGTGATTAGTCTGGGCTTTGCATGGCATGTATTTTCCCTTGATTTTCGATAAATATTTTTATCACAAGGAAAGAATTATGCATCCGTATGTTTTTTTTCAATAAATGGAATACATATAAAGAATGGTACTTAGTACATATTGTTTGAAATATTTGTTTAAAGCAAACTTCTGTTTTGAATTTTCATTAGGACATGTAGCTGTTTTAAGTTTGACTCAGTGGAGTTGTGACTGGAAGACTCTGGCTTCATATGACTTTCTATTTCCAGTGGAAACCAGCCCCAATGGCTGTTCATTGTACAAATCTTTTGCTTTTTGTCATCTTTGAAATTTATATCTTTTTAATGCCCAGGGCTAATGTGACAAGGTCAAACGGTATTAGGTTTTCACTAATGTCCTTTGTCTTTCTGGTTTGAATTTTCTTAGAAAAAAAAATATACACAGAATGTCAGTGAGAGGAAAAGTTCTAGAGGCTTAAAAGGAGGATTCTACTATTAGATTTCTTCCATCCTAATGAATAGTCATAAAAAGGAATGAATAGCCTGTTTTCTTGATTAAAATTTCATAAAGCAATGGAGCATTTAAAGAAAATCATAGTTAGCTGAAAAGACAAAATTCTGTGGTATTACAAAAAAAATGTTTGGTTAAGGCATTTGATTTGTTTTTTTGCAAAGGGGATTTTTAATGGATATTTAACTCTAAAATATCAATTATTTTAATTTTGTATCTTTATATAACCTGTCACTGTATCAGTGGTTGATTTAAAACATGAACTGTTGTGGGAGAAATGCTAATGGACTTAGCTGATCCTTAGTATTTTAAAATCCCTTGAGTAGAGGGACAAAGGTTTTGTATAAATATAGTAAAGAAACAATGCAGATAAGAATTCTTTTGTTAGTGAATAAACATTTGCACTTAAAAGTTTAAGTGAAAAAAAAATTATTGCTTGTCATAATTGTCTAGAAGTAGAAAATATCATAGATTCAAATCCACTATTTGTATATTAACAGGTGTTTAGTCTTTCCTTTGATTCCCTCTCTTCATCCCTATCTCTCCAACTTATCTGTGCCTCTTCTCCTCTCCCTTACTTCTTTTTCTCTCTCCTTCCTTCCTTCCCTCCTTCCTTCCTTCCTTCAGCAAATGTAACATTTATGTAAAAATAGTTATTAGCTGTACATAAAAATAGTGAAGTGTAAACACAAATGCATAGCCAATACCTTCTCAGTGTTTCTTTTGTTACCTTGGAATTCTCCCCTTAGAGTCTGTTTTTAGGAAGTAGTATTATATAGATTTTACACAAACAGTAATATCGTATGTCTAAGTGGTAATACGGCACCTCATAGTATTATATAGGTTTGATGTGATTAATGTTGTTGTAGGGATTGGCAGCATTTACAGAGATATCTTTCAAGCCTTAATATTCAGTGTTTTTTTTTAAAAATCAGGAGTATCTTCGTTTTCATTACTAATTCAGAACAGAATAATATAAAAGAGGAGTCGAGGTAAATTTCAAGGGTTAGTCTCCTGCTGAATACATGAGACTTCCAGTTGTAGTGTTTCTCTGTGAGCTTCTGACCCTGGAATAAAAAGCAATTTTGTTTTATTTTTGTTTTGTTTTGATCTTAGCAAGGGGGTTGTAGAAATGTAGGGATGAAGGATGGTGACAACTGGAGGGACAGTGTTAAAAATAGGAAAGAAAAAAATACAACTTAGTACATTTTTTTCCTTTTTTTTAAAATCAGATATACTGCATTAGCTGAAATGCATTTTGAACAGTTGTGGAATTCCAACATTTTGGGGCAAGATTGACTCAGATATTTTGTCAGGTTTTGCCTTATTTAAAGATCCAGACAAACTGGCTTAGTTTTGACCTCCACATTTCTACAGTTATGAAATATTAAGTTACAGAATAAACATAGCCTTGTCTTAGTGAATAGGCACAGAAAGTGAAGTCATTTTCCATCTTTATAATTCTGTTTCAGTAATGTATATATTTTACAAATAATTTACATGTCTTGTCTGAATATGTCTTAAAAATGCTAACTTATGATTATACAAAGTTGTAATGATTTGCTGCTTAAAAGTAGTTTTTAAAAGTTCCTATATTGAAGAAAGTTCATTATTAGAATTTTAACATGCATGATTTATATTGTTGATTTTAAATATCAGTTATTTATGCCTAATTTAATCCCATTCTGTTAGTGAGTTGTTTTATTTCATTTCTTGCCTATTAATATATTTCCAATTTAAGGCCAATGTAATTGCTCTGTAGAACGTTGAATCCTTATATCATCTAGATTGCTTTTATCATAGTATGAAATTGTTAAGCAAAAAAAATTTAGCGTGGAAAAGCAAAACTAAAAATTCTACGCAGTAATGGTTTTGAAAAGTGGATATGATTATTTTTCTGCTTTTACCCTAATGATTTAGTTATGTGTTCAAGCTACAGAGAAAAAATAGATAATACGTACTCTCTGTATATTTAGATATATAAAATTGAAACAAAGCCAAATAATTAGAACAAAATACTTGTTTATTTGATAAATGTATAAAGTCTTTTGTATTTGTGATTGAAATTGGCAGTCCTACAATAATTTCCCAATAAAATGAACAGAAATCTTCCATTATAAATTCTTAGAATTCTATAATCACTGCGTCATAGCAAATAGTTAATGTTTCATAATAGTATGCATAATTACATATGGCTTTATGAAGTACATATTTATATTGTTATATTGATAATATTAACAACAATGTAATTTGAAACTTTTGTGAATTCTGGATTTTATTTATTTATATTTTTGGTTTCAGTTTGACGAAAGTTGCACCACTTTTTCATTTGGTTTCTTTGGAAAAACTAGATTTCAGCAACAATTGCCTTTCTGGTAAGTATACAGTAATGTACAACCTTTTTTTAAAAAAAGCAGGATTATGAGTTTCTGTTCCAAATATGAACAGAAGTTATTTTGAATATATATGTTAATGACATTTGTAAATGTAAATGTACAAAAATACTACATGCTGAAATTATTCAGTTAAATTTTTCTTCCTACTTTTAATATCATATTATTTCTAAACTTTGATATCAGGCCTAGGCAAATGTCTCAATTATTTAAATAGTCAAAAGTAATATCAGTTTTGCCTATTCAACAGATACCGTAATGAAGGTAGGTAAACAAGCCAGCCTGACTTCATTTGTAAATGGTATCTGAGTCTCATGAACTGAACTGACTTAATCGCCACCCTCTTCCTAAACATTCTCATTTCCATTCCTCACCTCCTAGACACAGCTGCAGTGTGACTTTGTCATCATAGATTAATTTTGGCTTTAAATTTCTGTGCTCAGTGTGTTTTGCCCTTAGCTTTCCTTGTTCTGTATTCAAATGACATCGTAGCATATTGTCTTTGTCAGTATTTGTTCTTGTTTTTTGCTGTTAAGTTACATTAATGTATCACAGTCTCTTTATCCACTCACCCGGTTGCTCAGGCTTTAGAATGAGGTTTGAGGCTACTCTGACTATAGCATTCCTTTAGTAATTCTTACACAGAAGTTTTTAGACTTCTCATGCCTAAGTGTTTTACAGTAAAATTGATAGGAAATAAAACAGCTCTGTGTGTGTGTATGTGTGTGTGTGTGTGTGTGTTTAAAGAAACTAAGAGTTTATTTCCCAAAGTTGTTGTAATATTTTACAAACCCATCAGAAGGTTTGAAATTTCCACATGCTCCATTATACAATGTTAATATTTTGCTGTATTACCTCATTGTGGCTCTGATGTAAAATTTCTTGATTAAGGTATTTACCTTATTTGCACATGTTTATTGATGTGTTCTTTGTTTGAATGTTTCATCATTCAAGATATTGGTCATTCACTTTATTGATATATAGATTTTTTATATATACATATGAAAATCTCTGTCAAATATATAGTTAAACATTTTCTCCCCACGCTGTTTTACCTATTAATTTTTAATGACATATTTTAATGAACAGTTGTGTTTAATTTTGTTGAAGTATATCTTACATAATTATTTTTATAGTTACTTTCTATGTTCTTTGTAATAAATATTTTGTACCCACAGATGGAAAACTCCCTATGCTTTCTTTTAAAAGCTTTGTACTTTCATCTATTCCGTTTAATCCTGATTCATGTTAAATTGATTTTTATATATGATGTAAATTATAAGTTGAGTTCATTATATGAATGTCCAGTTGTTTTAACAACATTTATTAAATAAAGTTTTCCATCATTGAATTCCCTTGGCATATTTATAAAATGTTGTTTTATGCTTGGTTATGTTGGGATGTTCTTCTGTTAAATGCTTTTCTCTTCATAATAGTCCAAGTTAGTATAAATCTTATGTGTCTTGACCATTGTGGATAAAACTCTTTATTGAGTCAATAGACTGTCTTACTGTAAAAAGCATATTTTATTCTAGTAGAAATCAGTTGGTGGATAATTGTTTTTCTATCAGCATTCTTAGAGTATGTCATTTTATTTGACAAGTTTTAGTGCATTTCTCTGCCACAAAGGGTGGGCTTATGCCTAGTGTGTAATGTTTCTGGGTAGCACCTGAGTCACTGCGATGCCCGTTCAGGTCTGGTGTAGAACTTCCCACTGCTGTGTGAAGTCAGGCATGGACTTGCAGCTTTTGTTCCAGCTGCAGGTGATCTCTGCTCCTTTTGCAGTCTTGTGCACTCTGTGTGCACTCTGTGTGCTGTATAGTGCTTTTCCAAGGGCTTGCAGTCCTTCTTCGTAACAATTTCCCATGCTGCCTTCCTGTCATAACCATACAGCTTCTTCTAAGCACTTTTTCTGTACAAATACTAGCCTCAGTGGTAGCTTTAGCTCCATAGGCAAGCAAAGTAGACTCTGGAGCTCTTTGCAACTTGGAAGCCTGTGACCTCGGAGCGCTTGTATGTTCACGTTTGAGTGTATTCGTTTCTTGCAATGTCGGACTTACAAACAGGAATTTTGTTATGTATTGAATGGCTTTATGGTTGTCTTCTATAGAAAAGTACTTCAACGTAAGTTGTTCTGTACTGTACTCTAGATTTACCTCTTTTACTTGTTTGCTGTTTGAGGATAGAATGTCATGTAGTTGTGTTAAAAACTGTATATTTGGGTTTACTATCTATACTGTTATTTTAGTTATTGCTTTTTCATATTCTGTATTTACAATCTGATAAAATGTTTCTGAGTTACTTATGAACATTTAAATTTCTACTCTGGTAAACTTCAGTTGTCAAGCAAAGAATGAGTCCACACAACTACTAGATGGTAGAAACACTTAGTATAAGTAGTTTGTGTTCTTAAAAGAATCTCATTTAAAAATCATTTAATGTTCTGTAGGAGATATAAAAGTGTTTTTCTTTAAAAGCTGACTGAAAATAAAACAGTCCTTGAGTTATATTTCTTTGCTTGTGATAACTTCTACCATAATGATTATTTTTATATATTGTAGATCTTACAAATGCTATAAAATCGCTTGAGGCATGCTACTCTCTCCGTGAATTATCTCTTACTGGAAACCCACTTCTTCAAGAAATAAACTGGAGGTAAAGCATTGCTGAATGTCCCTTGTTATAGTTACAGTAAACCACAGTATTCTATAAAGATGAAATACTTGGAAAAAGAGGTGTTTATTTATTATTCAATTATTGTGAGCCAAAGTCTGTATTCTCACTAAACTAAGCTCATTTTTGCTTTTTACTGGTTAAGCTTCTTATTTCATGAAGTATCAAGCCTTTCACTGAAGTTTAAATCTAAAACATGTTGCCTTAAAAGTTAACAACAGCAAAAAAAAAAAAAAAGATGGGAAGAGGAGAGGGAGAGAGGTGTGTATAACATTCAGATGCCTCTCTAGTTCCTCCGTTAGCTGTTTGATGTTGTATGAGTTATTTAACTTTTTTGTGTCTCAGTTTATTCATCAGTAAAATGCATATAATAGTATTACTGATCTCAATATGGAATATGAGTTATCCTGGATACCAAAGAAACAAAAAAAACCAAAAACAAAGGAAACCAAAACACAAAGAAACCCGAGAAATCTATACAGTTTAACCAAACAGGCATTTATTTCTTGTTTAAGTTCTCTCTCAGGCTTCTTCCAGTCTATAGGCTGCAGCAATATGATTTCAACGGCATCTGGAATATTTTAGTTAGTAGACTGTGTTGAGAGATCATAGTAAAAGCACTAATGATATTTAACCCTTCTGTTTTTGCAAGTGGCAGTGACCCCATATTTCCCATTGGCTGCAGCCTGTCCTATGGCCAAACTAACTGTGTGAGAACCCAGGAAATGTATATGACAACAATTTCAGGGAACACCAGTGGTGTCTGTGTGGACTAGGTTACTACATGGAAGCATTTTGTAGTGGCACCTATCATGTAATCACCTAAAAAATGTCAGCCATGAACAGGTGTTTTATACAACAGTTAACTTGTTGATTAGGTGCCTAGGTTTAAGCCCTGGCTCCATTCCAAGTTCCAGAAGCTAGAAGCACTTGGCCCTTGCCACCCATGTGAGAGACCCTGATGGAGTTCTGGGCTCCTGGCTACATTTAATATGTTTTCTGTTTTAATAAATTAGAGATAGATTTTCGATTGCTATGTGAAAAGGAAAAGTGATATTTTTCAGTAGCATACTGAGACAGGAGTTTAGGTAGCAAGTAATGATATTGCAAGTTATTACAGGTTCAGACATAATGAAGCAGCAGAATAAAATAGTTGAAATAGCCCAAAATTGTTAATTGTTTTAGTTTTTTTAAGTTTAGACCAAAAATTGTTTTGCAAAATTTTTACACAGATTCTTCTTTACACACACACGCACACACACACACGGAGTTTGTATAGTAATGCATGTACACAGATTTGCTTATTTTGGTGAAGTGTAAAAATTAAGTAGGTGAGATTAAATAGCATGTGTTAGGTTTGATATGTCTGCACAGGTAGATTTTTCAAAATATCAAAGTTTATTCACCAAAATTATTAAATTATGGAGTTGGCAAGGTCCCCTATGTGTGCACGTGCCTTGGCCTGACCCAGGTTCCCCTTCTCAACCACCCAATTTCACCTCATCAATCTCACCCAGTCTCACTCACCTGCCTGTGAGCACAGTGGCCCAGTCTGTGGACACCCCCAAAAGTTGCTTCTCCCATATTAACATGCGTTCAGCCCCTCCCTCTCCAGCATGTCTCCAGGGATTCTGGAACCCTCTTCCCACCCTTCCACCTGGGCTGGGGTGACTTTCCCAGCAAGGCATTCCCTGTCTTCTCCATATATCTTCAAAATAAATAGATAAAATAAAATAGATTGGGCCACTATGCTGGTATACTGGCATGGTTAACACAGATTTGGCATTAATCAGATGCCAGAATGCATGCCTGTCAGTTACTGGCTGCTTTTTCCCATCAGTGTAACACTTGCCTAGGACAAGACAACCTGTTTGCAGCTAAGGACAAGTAGTTACTATTGGGCCTTTTGTTACAATAATGAAAAACTAGCAGAACAGCTGATATTATTTAAAATGAAAACATCAGACGGTTTATTCTAGATAATTCTTTGATTTTTGTAGTAACTATATATTCCAAGCACATGATAGAAATTTTAAAAAATCTATTGTTGGCCTCATTATTTAGAGTAGGATCTTTAGGGATCTCTATTAAGCATAGAAGACAGAATATTAATTTTCCATCCAAAGATATAACACATCATCAAGTTCAACAACTAGAAACAACCTTCGTGAGAAAAACAAGCTGTGAAGTTGTTAATCTTTCACTGTTTTGCTTGGAGCAAAAACTCCTAATTTTATTTAGCAAAATTAACTTATAAAACATACTAATATAAATCTGTTAGGAATTTTTTAAGATAATTCAGATTTAATTGCTCTCACAAAATATCTCTGAAATTTATGTTTCTGAAGAAAATGCATAATAAATAATAATGAAAGAAAAGGAATAATTTTATAATATCAATATGTATAAGCCTTTCATTTGTCTCATTTCTTTTTTATTTTAAAGATGTATTTATTATTATTACAAAGTTAGATATACAGAGAGCTGGAGAGACAGAGAGGAAGATCTTCCATCTGATGATTCACTCCCCAAGTGAGTGCAGCGGCTGGTGCTGTGCCGTGCCGATTCGAAGCCAGGAGCCAGGAACCCCCTCCAGGTCTCCCACGCGGGTGCAGGGTCCCAAAGCTTCGGGCCATCCTTGACTGCTTTCCCAGGCCACAAGCAGGGAGCTGGATGGGAAGTGGAGCTGCCAGGACTAGAACCGTCACCCATATGGGATCTCAGCGTGTTCAAGGCGAGGACTTAAGCCGCTAGGCCACGCCTCCGGGCCCCTTTGTCTCATTTCTATATCTAAATGAAAATTTTTCTGAGCTAGAGTAATTCCAACATGAAAATATTAGCTCTCAAATTTACTTGGATCAGTTGGCCTGGCATTGCTTTAATTATTTAAAGAAGTGATTAGTTTATCTGAAGGATTTAAAATCCAACTCTATAAAATATGACCTTGTGAATGAAAAGATCAACTCAAACTTTAAGCAATGTGTTCCAATGAATTATGCATAGCACCTTGAATGCCAATGAAGGGATTAGTTACAGATTTGTCCCAACTGGTTTCTTTCTTTCACGTTTAGTTAGTGATAATGTGGACAAAACTGATGTAGTAAAAAATCACTTTTTAAAACTTAACCCATAGGCTCTGTTTGGAATCTCCTTGGGGAATATGTTTCATTCACTAATGATTAATAGTGCTTCCTAAGTGGCAGAATGTTCACCAGGAAGTTTTCACTAAATGAAATATTGATGCAGCTCTTGACTGGGAGGAGCCCAGCTGGAAAAACCCATGCTAGGAACTCACAGTGCTGTTATACTTTGTTTCCAACATTGATCACTTAGCTAGAGCATTTTCTACTATATTCATCTTAAGCCCCTATAGAACTGTATTTTTAACTCAAGGCCAATCCATGTACTTATTGTGAAGATCTGAAGTCTGTCTTAAAAAAAAGTTATGGAAGAAAATGTATGAAATAAAACATTAAATCCAAGATGGAGGATGATTTTCTAAATCCCAATTTAACATGTTACTACAGTCTTGAAGATTCAAGCAAACTACATTATAAGAAGATCATGATTCTCTTTCTTATTGACTAATATTGGTTCTCTTCTGAACACCTAGCACACACTATCAGTTGCAACAATGAGAAATGAATCTATTATTAGATTTATTTCTTTTTTTGGTATTATGTGGAGAATATTCTTGTAAAATATATTTGTTGGTCCACTGATCTGATAAAGGAAATAATTACATTTTTGCTTCTACAATTATGTAAGATTAGATATTTGACTAATATGTTTCTTCATTTTGTCATAAATCATTTTTACATAGGACAACATATAGTCAATACACAATCCCCAAATTCAGTGTTCCAGGAATACTATCTAGGAAACTGTCTGACCATTTATGTAAAAAAAAACCTCAGTGTCAACCAGTAACAATTTTAATATACACTGTCTCATAATCATTGTATTTTACTTGCTCCCTCTTCTATTTTAATCCTTCTCACTATGTTTAACTTTAAAGACAGATTTTACCTCTATCTCAGAACTAAACAGCAACTTTTAGTAAGATGGTTGACAGTAGAAACAGGAATATAATAGTATAATTATTTTTCAGGTAATATTCACAATGTTCTTATTCTTTGCACGATGTAGCTTTTTATGCTCCCAATTCTAACTTCAGATTCTGCATTTGAATCACATATTTCCATTTTGGAAAGTTAGATGTTTGTCAAAAATTCTAAAACTTACTTTGTTTGTGAAGTCATTAATAGTTAGCAAAATTGAATCAGCAATGTTATCTTGTCAATAGTTCTAGTGTGTTTTCTCGGATGCTCACTCTGTGCTCGATATAGGTGCATGGTTATTTTATATATATCCTGCCTCCATCAGCATTACTTACTTTCTCCCTCCCCCTTTTTTATAGACACTCTGTCCTTAAAGTATTACCTTCTCTAAGAGTCCTCAATGGTGATATGCTAAGCAATGATACAGAAAATCACCCTCAAGACAAATGTGAACTACAATTATGGTGTTTCCTAGCACTTTGTCAGTCTCAGAATGAACAATTCAACCTACTGAATCAAAGCCATAAAACAGAAAGGTAAGATGGTTATTATACTCCTCCTTACCTAAGATTAGTAATGCAATGTGTGTGTGTATTTGTAAAGCATTCTGATCAGCACAGTTATGCTTTTTGGTTATGCTTCCATTAGTCAAAATTTAGTCAAAAACTTTGGTGGACAATACTTTGTTGTAAAAGAATGCAACTTCACATGAGAATGGATAACTATGATTATTATGTAAGTAAGTTTTATAACACACATCATGTCTTTAAGAATAACTTATATTTTAAAGATAAACATATACTTTAAAATACTAAAAGTGTGTGTATGTTTTCTTTGAGTATATCTTCTGATATTTGTGGCAACATATAGCTAAAGATTTATTTATTTTTATTGGAAGGACAGATTTACAGAGAAAAGGAGAGACAGGGAGGGAGCTTTTCCATCCACTGATTTGTTCCCCCAAAGAGGCACAAGAGCTGGAGCCGAGCTGATCTGACCTGGGAGTCAGGAATTGCTTCAGTGTCTTCCACATGATTGTGGGTTCTCAAGGAATTATACCATCCTCTGCTGCTTTTCCAGACAACAGATAGTCAGCTGTATTGGAAGAGGAACAGCCAGGAGGCAAACTGGTGCCCATTTAGGATGCTGACACTGCAGGCGGAGCATGAATGTGCTATGCCACTCCACCAGCCCCCATGCCTAGATTTTTAATATATCTTACTAATTTCATTGTGTTGGGAAAACATTTAGATTTTATATAATGCATGAATAATGTAAATTAAGATTTTAAATTAAAATTATAACATTAGAATTAATACAAATAAGAAATAATAAAGCAGAAATGAAGGGAGATGCATAAAATGTAGCATACTGAGGATTTTAGAAGTTCAAAGTGAGTTGCCATCGTTCATTAGAGGTTCAAGTCTGTGAAAAGTGAAAATTTGATTCATTAAATTATGACAACCAAAATATATAAATGCAGCAGCACTTGTTGAACATTTGTGCTTTAAAATGCTTGAATTCTCATTGAAGTGCACAATTTTTCCTGAGAAAAGTGAAGCAACTTTCCCATAATATATACCCTTTTTTAAAAGTCCAATACAAATATTTTGTGTGGCAAGAGTCAATGTAAGATGTAATTTTTACTTCATTGCATAAATAACTTTTCCAAATTTAGGCAGTCATGATTTCTCATGTTTATGGTAATAAAAGCTTGAATTTTTCTCATTCATTTTTACCAAAAATACCTAGAATAAAAATGCTCCTAAAACTTCCAGACATTTTGTCTGGACAGACAGGTCTAAATTAACTGAGCAAATACTTTGAAATTTTGTTACAAGTGTTACTGTTTGTTTTTTTTTTATGTAGAAATAATTTATATTGAATGTTATACCAGCATTTAATGTTCCTTTTAGGCCATACAGAAAAAATAATTAAATCTATACAAGATTTAATATTTACTGATATAATTTATATCAATGAAATATCCGCTCCACTTACGTTTTCAGAGACGTACTTACCTTGGAAACTGCAGAAAACCTCTGTCATTATTTTAAGAAGCTGATGACACTTAGTAATGAATATCGATATGCGCATGAACGTGGGGGCCTAAATATCACCCAGAGAGAGAACACAGAAGCCCTGCAAAACCATTTGAGCCCTTCGTGCAGTGACAGCAGTGACAGCACATTGCGGAATACAGCCGCCTGCTCTTGGGCAGGCAAGCATGAATCTGACTCACGTGATATGTCTGTGAGACGGATGAACTCCTGTTCCAGCCACTCCATGAGAAGCAGCTCCTCTCTATGTGAAGATACGGCACGAAGAAATCAGGAAGAAATTGTAGGCCGAAAGAAGGAAGACAGCGAAACAAGCGATGTCCCCACCGAACGAGTCCCATTCGCAGAAACAGTTCCGGCAAATTCTCTGCTGACGAATAGCCAAGATCGCACGCACAGTGAAAAAATGTGAGACTTGTGAATCAATCTGTTATTACAGATGTGCTGTTTGCTTTTTTTTTTTTAACCTTTCATGATAATTTAGTTTATTGGTTTGATCCACTATTTAGGTGATGCAGTAACACAGGAAAAATATATTTTAAAAATAGGATAAAAAAGGTAATTCAGCTTTTTAAGTTCGTTGCAATTATTTTCAAAATACAGATGTTACTATTTTTTAAACAGTTTTTGAGCCCCTATTTAGTTCTATTCAAAAGTCAGATATATAGAGAAGAGGAGAGACCGAGAGGAAGATCTTCATCCGCTGATTCACTCCCCACTGCAATGGCCCGAGCTGAGCCAATTTAAATCCATGAGCCAGGAGCTTCTTCTGGGTCTCCCATGCCGATACAGGGTCCCAAAACTTTGGATCATCCTCCACTGCCTTCCTAGGTCACAAGCAGGGAGCTGGAGGGAAGTGGGGCAGCTAGGACATAAACCAACACCTGTATGGGGTCCTGCCACATGCACGGTAGGGGACTTTAGCCACTAGGCTACCGCACTGGGCCCCAATATTACTATTTTTGATGGAAAAATCTTAGCCCATTGCATCAGATAATAAATTGTAAGGACATTTAGATCATAATTCTATTTCATATTAATTCCTTTAAATTTATTTTCATGATGTGCACAAAGCTTTAATAACAGTACAGATTCACTGAGTTAAATTTTGGCAGGCTCTGACTTACTTTCTATGATAATTTAAAATGAGTACATTTGACATTATTTTTCTGTCTTCTAATTTCTAATCAAAAGAGGAGTTAAAGAGAATACAGATTTTTTACATCTTAACATAGGGAAAGCAAAAGGCTGAAAAATCTGAATTTTATTTTCTTAAATATATATTATACATGCTATTTATGTGCTTATTGGATTGTGACCATTTAAATAGGCATATGTAAGAGTTTTTGTAGGTATATGCTATAATTTTATTTTAGTTACACTTTTGTAAGGTAGGGCAATTTTCTCTGTGACTTATCACATAAACTCCTTGCAACTATTAACGCTTCTAGAAAGCTGACAGGCTGGTTTTAATTGTTTATTAAACCAGAAAGGTTGGTGTTTATCTGGCCTGTGAACTTCCTTTGCTTTTTACTTTTTGACCTCTATCAAACCAACAGAAGAGAAAGTGGCTAGATTTAATTTCTCCTGTAATGAACGTGCTGAATAGAACAGGACGTGGCAGTAGCTAACCTTGCTTTTGCCAGTGTTCCTTCTTTCAGGAACTGTTAGTGTAAACAACGATTTCCTTTCTTGTAGCTGTTAGTTTGATATGTTGAAATTGACATATATTTCCCAGTGCTAATTTCTCAATGTTTATAAAAAATGGTATTCATATTTTCCAATGTATATGTTACAAGCTTAACTAATTACTTTTGTTCCAAATTGGCGATGCCTGCTGAAATTATACAAAAGTAGTACTTAAAATTTCGTAATCAATGATAAAGTAACAAAATAGAGATAAAAATGAGTAATTGAAATATAAGATAAAGAAAATAGAGATAAAAATGAGTAATTGAAATATAAGATAAAGATTAAAAGAAAAAAGGACATGATAATACTTGCTGAACTATGAAGATTCACTGTCAGTTGTGTAAGTTCCTGAGCATGATTTACGTATGTTGGTATGCTATAGACCCTTTTCTCCTTATGATTTTTGGGAAAGAAAAGATAAGAATTATGGTGTAAGAGCTGTTTCCTTCTTCAAACCAGAGCATATCCTACATCTAGGATAGCCTAAAGTAGCTTCATCTATTATCAGTGAAGTAAAAATAGCCTGTATGTCAGTTTCAGTAAAGAAAATATCCTCTTCTTGGCCTGGTGTGGTAGCCTAGTGACTAAAGTCCTCACCATGAAGGTGCCAGGATCCCAAATGGGTTCTGGTTCTAATCCCAGCAGTCCCATTTCCCATCCAGCACCCTGCTTGTGTCCTGGGGAAGCAATCAAGTACAGCCCAAAGCCTTGGGACCCTGCACCCGCGGGGGAGACCTGAAAGAAGCTCCTGGCTCCTGGATTTAGATTGGCACAGCTCCAATCGCTGTGACCACTTGGGGAGTGAGTCATCGGACAGAAGTTCTTCCTCTCTGTCTCTCCTCCTCTCTATATATCTGACTTTGCAATAAAAATAAATATTTTTTTTAAAAGAAGAGAAAATATCCCTCTTCTACCTTTTGTTTTTCTTTCCTTTGCAAAATTTTTGACCATGTTGCAATGAGGACTTCATGTACTGAATGAAGGTTAAAAAAGTTTTTTGTAATTACAGCTGGTAAAACTTATATATATCTGAAGAAAAATATAAATACTGTCCTCGGTTAAATGTTTCCTTTGAAATTTTTCATTGTTTATGACTTACATATTGCAAGTGTGTTTTCTGAATTTTTTGTTGTCACCCATAGTACCTATTACAGTGTTTAGAAATACTCTACTCAATTTTTGTTCAAAGTACAAATGATGAATGGATGACTACCTGATCAAATTAAATTAAATCCACAGCAAAATTTATGAAGTTCTGTTCACCAAAGGAGGAAGAGATAACTTCTTGGAATGTGAAAATGTTCCCAAGTGTTAGAAGTATAAATAGTTTATAATATACCAATAATTTTAGCCATCAATTTCACCTTTCTATACATAAGCAAAAATGTTGAAGACATGTTGATTTTAGAAATTATAGAAGTATTAATTGTTTCAACATTGAAAATAGCCATAATCCAAGAATCTATTCTATTCCATACATATTTTAAGTAATACTGAAGAATTTGAAGAGTTTAAGACAAAAATAGTAAGCACTTTGACTGCATTCTATACCTTGATAATATTTCTTTGGTAAGCTGTGTGGAGAAAGCTAAATATTTCCAACTAGGAAGAGTTATATGATTAAAAACACTGAGCACCTGTTTGTAATAAATATCTGCTTTTATTCAAATTTTGCTAATATTACTAAAACAGCCTAGGGAGGGGATACGGAAAACACGTAGTATTGATGATTCAGTTCCTAAAATTGACAAAGAGCTGTGACCAAAGAAAACGCTAGAATTTATTATAGGACTTGTAACAGCATTACTTAAATATTTTCCCATGGGCAAGGAAGAAGATGAAACTATTTAGTGTGTGGTGGGGTCCGTCCTCCTACCTCTTATTCCTCAACGCTAATCTCTCCACACTGGCAGAATCTTACCATTTCTTGTCAAATCAAAACTGGCTCCTACTTTGGTGCTCTTTCTTCTGCATCGTCATTTTCTCCTCTTTCTGAACCTGTTGGTTCTTAGTATGACACAAGTATCTGTAATACATCCCTTCTTAAAAGAACCCATTGAGGAGTAGGTGTTGTGGCAAAATGCAGTCAGCTGTCCCTTGCGAAGCCCACTGCATGAGTGCCTGGTTGCAGTCCCGTCTAACCCACACCTGTTTTCCAGCTTCCACTAATGAAGAAAGTCAGCAGGTGATGTCTTGAGTTCCTGCACACACATCAAAGATGGAATCTGGGCTCCCAGCTTTGCCCAGGCCCACCCCTGCTCATAGCATTTGGGGAGTGTATCAATACACTGGAATTCTCTGTTTTTCATCCTCTGCCTTTCAAATAAGAATAAATTAATAAGCTTTTTTAAAATTAACAAATGGAACTCCCCTGTACTCATATCAATTCCTTTATTTCTTTCCTTTGTAATCAAAAATATCTTACACTGTTTTTACTTTTTAAGATTAAACAAAAAAAAAAAAGGATCTATTCCTATTTGTAAAAAGTTCTTTATGTAGAACTTGTTTAAAAGGTAGCTAACCATCCCTGTGCCCTGACTGTGTTTTCTCTACTTCTATGAATAGTTTGGCAGCTGTAGTAATCCAGGCACACTGGCGTGGTTACATCATGCGCAAAAAGATTCAATTATCAGCAAAGTTGCATACTGATACAGCGGCACTGCTGCCCAATTCTTACATCAAGAATCAGTCTGTTTTAAAGAAAGAAAAAAGAAAAAGTACTGTGAATACCCAAGAACAGAGGAAGAAGGCTGCTATCCTTATTCAGGTTATTTTCCTGCTTGTTTGTTTGTTTGTTTTTGGTAATGTAGTCGTGAAAGGTGAACTGGTCATTTTGCACTGATTTATCCTTATATAAAATGAAATGCCCACATGCAAGTGACATACAATGTCTAGAATCTTTGAAAAGATTTACTTGCTCTTTTTGAAAGGTGGAAGTAGAGAGACAGAGTTGAAATGAGAAGAGCAAGCCAGCAAGAGAAGGGAGATCCCCCACTTACTGTCTCACCCCCACAAACCAACAGAGTGGTCAGAGCTGGGCTAGACAGAAGCCAGGAGCCTGGAACTCCATCTAGGTCTCCTGTTATGGGTGACATGAGCCCAGGTAACTTCCAAGGCATATAAATAGAGAGCAGGAGGAGAAGTGGAACAACCAGGATTCAACCCAGTTGTTCCTGTGGGCTGCTGGCATGACAGGTGGTGTCTTTCACTGCACCACAGTGCCACCCTCCAACATGAATATCTCTTACTCCTAGGAAGTATAGACTGCTTGTTGGCTGTAGATGTTCTTAGAATCTAGATTAAAGGAATAGTCCTTACAGCAGAAATATTTTCATGACTGACGGTGAAGCTTACACACAGCCATATTTAAAACTTCTCAAATATGTCATTTATCATATCTACTACTATATTATTCAACAAAGCCAGTCTTCCTTGGCCTAATAGCTCTCTCCAGAAGGATCTTTAAAATTTTGCCAAGAATCCCAGCACAATAGCCTAATGACCAAATTCTCACATTCCATGCACCAGAGTCCCATACGGCCACTGGTTTGTATCCTGGTTACTCCACTTCCCACTTAGCCCCCTGCTTGTGGCCTAGGAAAGCAGTAGAGGATGCCCCAAACCCTTGGACTCTTGCCCCTGTTTGGGAAACACATAAGAAGCTCCTGGCTCCTGGTTTTAGAATGGCTCAGTTCTGGCCGTTGCAGCCACCTGGGGAGTGGCCCAGTGGGCAGAAGATCTTTCTCTCTTGTTCCTCCTTCCCTCTCTAAGTCTGCCTTTCCAATAAAAATGAACAAATCTTTTTTTTTTAAAGATTTATTTATTTTTATTACAAAGATATACAGAGAGGAGGAGAGACAGAAAGGAAGATCTTCTGTCCGATGATTCACTCCCCAAGTGACTGCAACGGCCGGTGCTGCGCTGATCCGAAGCCAGGAGCCAGGAACTTCATTCCAAGTCTCCCACGCAGGTGCAGGGTCCCAAAGCTTTGGGCTGTCCTCGACTGCTTTCCCAGGCCACAAGCAGGGAGCTGGATGGGAAGTGGAACTACCGGGATTAGAACCGGCGCCCATATGAGATCCTGGTACTTTCAAAGCAAGGACTTTAGTCACTAGACCACGCCTCTCGGCCCTGAACAAATCTTTTAAAAAATTTGCTGAAAATAATTGTTCAGTTCATTCAAATATTCATTCCAAAAATTTTTAAGAGATAAATAGATTTGAAATGAAATTGAACTCATTCATAATTATCATTTTATTTATTCACAAGTCAAAATTTTTGATATCGTATTATTTTTCAGGTGTTGTTCCGTATACGTTCATAAAGTTAAACCAGAAGTGAATCAGGCAAAAATCTGCTTTCATAGAATTTGCATGATCATGTGTTTTGTTGTACAGAAGCTTGGTTTGATATAGTCCCTTTGTTTATTTTGGCATTGCCTGTGCTTTCGGTGACTTTTCTAAGTCTCTCTCAGTGCCCATATCCTGCAGAGTGCTTCCTATGTTTTCCTCTGCGAGTTTGATGGATTCTGCATGCAGATTTAGGTTCTTTATCCAGTCAGAGCTGATGTTTTTTACAAGGTGACAGGTGGGGATCTTCTTTCTTATTCCTGCAAGCTGCTATCCGATTGTCCCATTTGTTGAAGATTCCAACCTTTTGTACTGGATTATTTTCAGTTCTCTGTTGAAGACTAGTTGACTGCATATATACATATATATGCATATGTGTATATATATATGCTCACTCCTGGGGTTTCTGTTTGTTCTGTTAATCCTCTCTGTTTCTGTACTAGTACAAGACAGTTTTGATGACCACTGCCCTGTAGTATCACTCGAGGTCTATAATTGTGATGCCCTAGCTTTATTCTTATTCTTTAGGATAGCTGCAGTTATTCATGGTCTCTTGTGTTCCCAGATGCATTGTTGTATCTTTTCTGTTTCTGAGAAGATTAACTTTGCATTGAATCCATATTTGACTTTTGGTAATATAAACATTTTGATGATGTGGATCCTGCTTATCCAGGAACATAGTACATCTCTCCATCTTTTAATGGCTTTTTATATTTAATTTTTAATGCCTTATAATTTTCTTCATAGAGGTCTTCCATGTCTTTGATTAGGTTTATTCCAAAGTATTTTAGATTTGTTTCTGCTGATTGAAATGGGACTGAAGCTATTAGTTCTTTCCCAGCCATGGAGTTATTTTGATTTTTGACTGTACAGTGTGTGTATGTGTGTGTGTGCACTGGGTAGGTGGTTGGAGACACATACACACATAACACATAAATCACAAATCACATGCGGGCTCCATAAAAGAAAAACGGACTGCTTAGTCAAAGCCTGGTCTCACAAAGGAGTTAGCCTTCAAGTTAGTTACTTGAATTTTTGTCACTTACATGGGAAACAGATTGAATTCCAGGTTCCTGGCTTCGGCCTGACCCAGTCCTGGTTGTGGACGTTTATGAATAAACCAGTAAATGATTCTCTCCTTCTCGGTTTCACTCTTACTCCCTGCCTTTCAAATAAAGATAAATACACTCACATACGTAAATGTATTGAAAGATAATGCACAGTTTTCCAAGAACTTCCTGGGGACTCTTCCTATTTCTGTGTTTCTATAAAAATGTTTTATAGAAAAATGACATTAAAAACCAACTTATACTCACTTGGATATTATACTGCATATATCCTAAAGCTCACATAAGGATTCACACTTTAAAAACTACCTTGTCATTATTACAATTTATATATTTCTATATTTTTCTCATTTCAGGAATATTAAGAAATCTGAACATTTTTAATAGCATTATTCCATGCTTTATTGCTTTTAAAGTTGAATGAGATTTTTTTTTATGGACAGTCATAAACTTTCTCTGATATGGAAATTAATGTATATTAGATTTTTGTTCTAAATGTGCTTTGATCTATTTCATACATGCATTCATTGGGAAGTTAGCAAATTTGGTTTTCCTTTGTATCTCTTTACTTCATGTTGTAGAATGAGTCCTGGAGGAATTGTCAGATAATTGATTGGTTGACCTACATGTGTAGTTGAGGGAGTTTTAAAGACTTTTTTCTGCTTACCACGAAGAAAGTCCCCTGAGATTCAGAACTTTAGACACATGCAGTCATTTAATTTATCTTGCAGTCTTAAGTGTCACATAAAGTTCAAAAAACAGATTATTGAGCCATTAAACTGAAGTCTAAGATGTTTTATCTTCCTAATGGGATAACACAGAGAATCTGGTTTAGGGTTTGATCTATAACCTTGTATAACATACTTTAAATTTTTGTTTAGGCTGTTTGGAAGGGCTTTATTTTTCGAAAGAAACTGACAGCAGCTCTAGAAGCTATTAGAAATGAAGACTCTGAAGAAGAATATGAAGAAATAGATTTGCAAGATTTTGCATTTGATGAAGTAAGTAATAACTACAATGCAAAAATATGGATACTAAATATTTTAATGTAGAATATTGGAGTTAAACTGCTTTGTAAATTATTCATCGTAATGTTAACACTATGCTGTGGTTTCTTTCCAATGACATTTGAGAAAGTAGTACATATTTTTTAATTAACTTAACAGCTTGTATAGTGTGCAAAGGCAGTCAACAGTACTTTCTTTGAACAAATTTTCTAGAGGCCAATACCTATTTAATCACAATACCATCACCAAAATTATATAAGACTGTGATCTAATCCACATTACTCAATCTGCTTGTTGTAATAATGTCCTCCTTTTGGTCTGAGATTCAGTCCAGGTTCAAAGGTTCCATTTAATTGTCATTTTCCCTTAATCTCCAAATTAAGCAACTACTCAGGGTTTTTTTTTTTTTTGTATTTCCTAGAATTTACAATTTTTATAATTATAATAATTCTCTCTTCCTTGCAGCACAAAAATATTACATGAAAATCCCAGCAATGAAAAATTTGAGTTTTAAATTCTAGGCAGTGTGACAGAATCTTGTAACTGTTCTGTTCTGTTGCACTGGGGTTGTGAATCACCCCGTTGTCCAGCATAGCCCTACTGCATATTCTGTCCTCCAATTAGTCATCCAGTCATCATGTCAGCTGTCAGAGCCAATGGTTTTGGCATCATGGTGTTTTAGAATTCTACTTGCTAGATTTCCCAAAGTGAAATAATAGTGATGCTGACAATTTCCTACAACAGTGGAAGAGTGCTTCAAAACATGAAAAAGTTGGTTCAAATTTTATTTTGGTCCCAAAAAAAGTAGCTTCATCAATTACACCATAAGGCCTACCCTGAGTATTTTTATAATGCACATTTTCCATAAATTGTTTAAAGACTTGCATATTGTTATTTTCATTATGCTTTATTGTGTTATTTGTGTTATTCTCTTGTTATTGTCTATTTTATAGATTAAATTTGATAGTAGGTAGGTATGTATAGGGAAAAAAAAAAACATATACTTAGAGTTTGGTCTGGAAGTTAAGATGGTCACTTCTTAGAGGAATGTCTGTGTTACACACCCACCTCTGCTCCCAGATGCAACTTCCTGCATAAGTAATTGGGTTCCAACCACCAATGTGGGAGACATATATAGAACTCAGTCTCTCAGCTGTGGCCTCTGGTTGATACCATGTCATGGTATTTGAGAAGTGAGCTGCAAAATGGAAACTCTCTCCAATTCTGCCTCTCAAAATTACTTATTTTTTTTTTTGTCTAAAAAAAAAGGGAAATTGATATTACATGCTTTCAGAGTATCAGGATAGCAAGTTGTGAAATTTTTCTTGACCCTTTTAAAAATTATCCTCAACTGCATTTTAAAAGCTGCCCAATTTTAAATGTACTGCTTGAAAACCTTTTGTTAAGAGTGTAAAACATAAAGTAATATATCAGTTTATTATAAATGGTATATTAATACAGAAACTAACCATAAAAAACATGATATAAACACTTGTTAAAAATCTATAATTACAGTTTTAGAAATAATTAAGTGTAATGGTCCAAAAAACATATGTCAAACATGAAATACACACATTTTCTCCCAATTTGTGTATGTGTATGTCTGCATTGAGTATCATTTTTCTCAGAAGTTATACTTACCCCTTTTAAAAGCTAATGATTCAGTATGTACTCAACTTAATGTATGCATTTTTTTTTTTGGTCTTACATAGTTATTTTGTTAGTAGAGTGTTAGGTAGATTTTTAAAATAATACTTAGCATAAACCATAAGAGGGAAACAAGGATAGGACTGTAAGACACAAACCCTATGGGTGGGCAGTGCCTTTTCACTATGGAAAAACGCTCCATGTGAACCTCAAAGGAATATGTGTTCTGTAACAAAAATGCCAATCACTTCAAGTATATTCATTGTATTTTTAAAAATTGTTATTTTGTCATGGAGGAAGATGCATTCTATGAGTTACTAAAAGAAAAGTGAAAATATCCTATGATTCTGGATTTCTCAATATTGGTGCTGGTTCTGTCGTATTTTTCCTCATATTTTGACAGTACATTATTAGTACATGTGCATTTGGGACCAATTGTTGTATCCCTGAGCCTTTTGCAATGACATTTTCCTCTGTGTCCTCAGTCACCGTCCTAAAAGACTATTACCTCTGATAATTTTATATTTATGGCTGTTCAATTTTGGCCATTATTTCATGATACCTTTTTCTATAGTCATCATTTTTCTGCCTTTAAAGTATGCCTCATAATTGTGTATAATTTGATTTTGCTTAACTTTATATTCCGACATTTTCTTATTAGAATGTTCAGGTTCTTTTCCTCTGTATTGTTAATGTTTATTTGAGAGGTTAAGAAACACACAGATATGGAGAGGGACTCCACCTTCTGGTTCACTCCCATATGAGTATAAGAGGATGCTATGGAGAGCTCATGGGAAAAAACGTGGAAGTTAGAAAAGCTATTTTATTTTGCGGCATAAAAGTAAAAGCCTCATATTACGATTTTTCTTTGAAATGTCTGAAGTTCCTAAATATACTTTGCAACTATTTTCTCCCACTCTGTGGCTCGTCTATTGTTTACTCTGCATTGCAGCAACTTTTTAACTTGCTTTAATTCTGTTTAATTTTGCTTCCATTGATTATGCTTTTAGAATAATATCTAAAAAAAAAAAAACAATCATTGCCGCAGCCGCTATGGAAGAGTATTGTGCTTTGTTTTGTGGATGTTTGCTACTGTCCTTCTCTTGTAGTTCATTATTCATCCCATCTTGTTTTCTTCTGATAATTTTTTTAGCCTCCATATTAAATGTTTAATTCCTGATATTGTGTTTTTTATCTTAGAATGCCTACTTGGTTCTTGTTTTTATGAGCTCCATTCATACATTGAAACTTTGTATCAATTTCAATATTTTGTTGAGCATTCTAAGCATATTTTCAAAGCTTAATGTGTATCTGGATCACTTTCAGATTTGTTTCTATTGATTATTTTTTAATTTTTTCTCTTCCATCTTTTATATTTTTCACTTTTTAAAATTCCCAATGATCATTTGAAACATTTTTTAATGAATGAGTTGACAATATTTCCTAATAATTAACCTTTGCTTATTGATCCAATTTTGCATATTGAGAAGTTTAAAGGCCTTGGAAAGATGTTTCTTTTCTCCAAAGAAGACTAACTTTACTCTGGCAAATAAATGATATAGGAGAGATTTCTGTAGCAGTTTTAAGGTCTGTCGTTGTGGGTCTTCTATTTCTGAATCTGAGAAAGCTGAAATAATTTGGCGTCTCTACTGAAAATCTGGAGCATTTTCCAGGTTTCTCCTCCTACTTATCCCTGAATTCTGGTTTCTTTCTCTACAGTACAAAGTGGCTGAAGAAATTCCTTCTCAGCATTCTACCACCAAGTTTTTTTCTATTGCACTGAGATGCTTCACATTTCATCCACACATATATACTTGGACTTGGCAAGCACATGAAGGGAAATTGTTTGCATGACTTTGAACTCAAATTTCTCTTGGATCTTGGACCTTTAGTCCTTGGCATTCTTGTATTAGTGTCCCAAACTTCAACTTCTGCCTTCTCTTCCTTTATAAAACTGTCGTTAGTAAGCCTGAGATTTGTGCTGTGCGACTCTTTATTATTAATAAGACTACAAATCTCCCTGAAGGAAAATGTGAAGAAAAATAGAGGGCTGATATCAGCATCAAACGTTATTCCCTGGAATTGTACTTTATTAATTCCTGTTATTTTTTTTAAAGATTTATTTTTATTATTTTGTTATTGGAAAGGTGGATATACAGAGAGGAGAGACAGAGAGGAAGATCTTCCATCCGATGATTCACTCCCCAAGTGAGCGCAACGGGTTGATACTATGCCGATCCGAAGCCAGGAGCCTCTTCCGGGTCTCCCACGCGGGTGCAGGTTCCCAAAGCTTTGGGCTGTCCTCAACTGCTTTCCCAGGCCACAAGCAGGGAGCTGGAAGGGAAGCGGGGCTGCCAGGATTAGAACCGGCGCCCATATGGGATCCCGGGCGTGCAAGGCGAGGACCTTTAACCACTTGCGCCACCGCGCCGGGCCCAATTCCTGTTATTTTGATAGCTTTTAATTTTCTTAGGAAATAATTTTTAGAATATCTATAGATTGTACTCGGGAGGATCTTAATTCTAATTTTTAAAAATGTTTATTTTTATTGTAAAGGTAGATTTACAGAGAGGACAGAGAGAGAGAAAAAGATCTTCCATAGGCTGGTTCACTCCCTACATGGCTGCAACAGCCAGCCACAGCTGAAGAGGAGCTTCTTGTGGGTCTCCCACATGGTTGCATAGGCCCAAGGCCACCGAGCCATCATTTGCTGCCTTTTCAGTCCATGAATAGGGATCTGGATTGGAAGTACAGCATCTGGGACTGGAATTGCACCCATATAGGATACCAGTGCTGCAGAGGATTAGCCTGTTGAGTCACAAAACTGACCCTGAATTAATTCTAATTCAGAGTTTACTGTCATGGCCAGAACTTATGTTCTGATAATTTTTTTAATAGCCAATGGTCATCTGAAAATTTTATAGGTTGTGTTCTCATCAAAATAAGTTGAAAAGGTAAGATACCTGACCTCATAATGTTTACCGGTTACTTTAGGCAATCATAAATACTTCTGCAAACATGCACTATTGTAATAAGATATTACAGGTTGATATAAAAATAAGGAAGGCTAAGGAACATAACAGTGTATTTAATTGGATGATCAGGAAAGATGTGAAAATAAAGTGACAGAGTAGTCCCAACATAAATAGGCAACTATGTAAACTCTTAAGTAGGAGAAACAGAAGTTTTACAATATGTTGGGTTGATGTGTGCAAGAGAAAAATCAGAAGAGAAAAATTGGCCCCTTATTATCAATCCATATTGGACTTGGGATATGATGTCAGATACTTTGGAGTTTAAAAGATATACAACTATACTGACTTTTGACTAATGGGATTAAATTATGTTTTACATGGATGACTTTGTAGAAGAGAAATTACGGAGATTATGGTTAAGGGAAACTACTAGTTAAAATCAAGTCTCATGTTTGAAGGCATTGTGACTTTGTCATTTGAGCTTTTCTAGCCTTTTTTTCAGTTTCTCTTACTTTAAGATTATCCTTCAGCTTCACATAGGGTTTCCCTGTGCTTTGCACTTTGTATTTATCTCTCTAATTTTTTGTATGAAAGTATCAGACTTAGCAAAGTATAACTTTTTCTTTTATTAATTATTGGATAATAATATAAGTAAAAGTATTTGTAAAGTACATTAAATTATAATCATAAAAATTTATTCAAATGTATTATTCTCCTCCAATCTGCAAAAACTGATTGTCCTTGTGGCTTAAGTCCTCGTCTTGGATTCACCAAGATCTCTCATGGGCACCAGTTCTAATCCCGGCAGCCCAATTTCCCATCCAGCTCCCTGCTTGTGGCACAGGAAAGCAATCAAGGATGGCCCAAAACTTTGGGACCCTGCACCTGCATGGGAGACCCTGAAGAGGTTCCTGGCTCCTTGCTTCAGATTGGCTCAGTTCAGGCCATTGCGGTCTCTCCAGGAGTGAATCATCGGATGGAGGATCTTCCTCTCTGTTTCCCCTTCTCTCTGTACATCTGATTTTCCAATAAAAAATAAATAAAATCTTAAAAAAGAAAGATGCACGTAAAACTTTCTTAGTAGGCAGGATCAAAAAACTTAGATCAGTCGGCCATAAAATTTTCGTCTTATTGATTGATGATTTCAGAATTGTGATTTCTTTTAACAAATAGTTGATTAAAGGGGCACTGATACACAAAAATCATGTTGCTTCCATTTTATTAAGTATCATGTATTGCATTGTTAGGTGTCTAGTAGGTGTCTGCAATTGCATTGGTTAGGCTACTGTGTTTTCATGGGAGATGGTAGAAGAAAGGAAACTTTCAGTTTAGAAACAAAAACATACTTCAAAGTTGTTCCTAGTAATACCACATCTAGCCAGTTTCTTTATCTTACACAGGACTATTCGCAACCCTGCTCTACATTATTTTATTACACAGCAGATCGATTTTTCCCTCTTTCCAGTAGGCAAACATTATTAGTGCTTTAAGTCTATTGGCTATTTGCACATCTTTGAAATGATAGTCTGAAACAAAGTCTTTGTAAGCCATGCAGTTATGTTAGAATGTAGTGATTTATCCTCTTGAAATTATTCACCCTTGTTTATATGTGACAAGTGTGCTCATAATACATCACTCCAATAACTTGAATAATAGGACTAATGTGAACTGGAACAAAAATCCATTAAATTTGCTGCATAATGCATTTCTTTGAATGTCTCTATTGACCTTCCCTTTATGCTGAGGACTTTAATTCACATATAGCAGATCCTTTCTTCTCCCTTATGGAAGAAGCATAATACAATTCCTCCATCCAAGAAATTCCTAGTCAGTGAGCTTGCAATGACCTGAATGCTTTGTGTTTTCTTAGAATTTGTAGGTGTGTGTTAGGGTCATGCATCTTTTAGTGGTATTTATATGCCCTCTGGGATGACGAAGAATGGGTGTGAGGAGATGTTTTATGTGGGAGTTTGGGATTGGGGCCAACCTCTACTGTACTGATGGACTTCTGAGTGAGGTTAAGGAAAATGACTATCAAATTTTGGTCAGACCTTCTGAAAGGGATGGCTAAGACCTTATTAAGCTCAATTTAACGTCTCTGCAACAGTTTAAAAGAGACACACTAAGCATTTTCAGTGTGAAGGAAGGCTTCAGGGACAGTCTTTAGGACGTTTAACTATGCTCCACGTCTTTTCATACCTCACGAGATCCTAGGTGTTTTGTTCAAAGCTATGGGATTGTTTTCAGTTCAAAATTAGATGTCCAACTTGATAATGGCAGTGGCCGATTTTGATTTTATCCAACCTGAACATTTCCGAATGATTTAGGGAAGCTTGCGTAACTAGAGGTCCTTTCAGTGCAGCAGCTTTTGTTCAGACATTAGAATTAAAGATTTTGCAATAAGAATTGCTGCTACTTTTTCCCATTGAACTGTTTTTGCTATGCAGGTCAGGCTAACTGCATTTCCATTTCCTCTTGACAGATGACACTTTTAGAGACTGTCCCATTTTGTAGGAACCAAAGTTGCCTTACCCAGCCGCCTACAGCTTGTCATTTGCTTTCCAAAAGAGGCCCAATAAGAAGCTAATGGTCTCTTAGCCCAAGACCACAAAGGGTACTTCCAAGTGGAGACTGCTGCCGTTACATGGGTTTCCTGTGAGGTACCAAACTGGTACAGTAAGGCATTATATTAGACTTCTTTTTTTAAGTGATGAAACTGAGAAAGTTTTTCTTTATACTGTGAGATCTGAACATTGTATCTTCTCCCACATAGTCCCAAGAATCTCTATGTAATGAACAGTTCCATCATTTTTCCCAGATTTACCATTCTTAGCAGAGTTGTCATAGAACCCACCATAATTAGCAACTAATTGATGACAGAAAAATGAGTACATGAAATTAATGCTTTTGGGCCCAGCGCGGTGGTGCAAGTGGTTAAAGGTCCTCGCCTTGCACGCCCGGGATCCCATATGGGCGCCGGTTCTAATCCCGGCAGCCCCGCTTCCCTTCCAGCTCCCTGCCTGTGGCCTGGGAAGGCAGTCGAGGACGGCCCAAAGCTTTGGGACCCTGCACCCGTGTAGGAGACCCTGAAGAGGCTCCTGGCTTCGGATCGGCATAGTATCGGCCCGTTGCGCTCACTTGGGGAGTGAATCATCGGACGGAAGATCTTCCTCTCTGTCTCTCCTCTCTGTATATCCGCCTTTCCAATGAAAAAAAATAATAAAAATAAATCTTTAAAAAAAAAAAAGAAAAAGAAATTAATGCTTTTGTAATGATGATATAATTTACATATAATTTTGACTTCACAGTACAGTAGCATCAGTATAATAACATCTTTGTATATCTATGCTCACATTGAATCCTGAACTGTTAGTTATTCAATGGGTGGCCAGTCAACTCATTTGGAAAATTACATAGAGCATCAGCAGGATATAAACCAAAGCTTGTTTCCACATAATTTTCTATTGTACATTAAAAAATGGAAGAATAATAGCAGTACATAGTCTTGGCTTGATGAACTTACTCATGGGGCATCTTTAGCACTGTTCTTCACTGTAAAACACAGTCATGGTCGCTTGAGCTGCAAACACCATGAGTCTTGGTGGGGTCATGCCTTGTGCCAGGGATGGAAACACCATCTCTATATTCCCAGATACCAGCTATTCAAGCATCCTTCAAATGATAGTTCAGAAGAAAGCCATCAGCGATGTGCAAGATATGAAAGACACACAGATAAATATCTTATACCATTAAGCACCTTTTATATTCAGTCATAGTGAATTTTTGGAACAATTTTGAATAAGACATTTTATTAGACCTTGAGTCCTGAGTGCATAGCAGTCTTCAAGAATACTTGTAGGGCCCAGCATATCAGCCTAGTGGCTTAAGTCCATGCCTTGCATGTGCCAGGATCCCATGAGTGTCAGTTCATATCCTGGCAGCACCACTTCCCTTCCAGCTCCTTGCTTGCAGTTTGGGAAAGCAGTTGAGAATGGCCCAAAGCCCTGGAACCCTGCACTAACATAGGAGACCTGGAAGAGGCTCCTGGCTCCTGGCTTCAGATTGATTTGGCTCCAGCTATTGTGGTCGCTTGAGAAGTGAACCAGCAGATGAAAGATCTTTGTCTCTCCTCTGTAAATCTGATTTTCCAATAAAAAATAAATAATTCTTAAAAAAATAAAAAAAGTTTAGCCATCTAGCTGTCAATCTCCTTTGAGGAACTGTTTTGCAACTTTACTAGAGAGTATCTTTAATAACATAAATATCCAGAAGAACCCCTTTGGGTAACCTTGTGTAGCATAGTTATCTTCATTGATATTTTCATTATTCACCTTCTAATTTATGAAATTAATGTGTGTTTGTGTGTGTGCATACGTGCGCCGACTTCATCGGGCATTATTTTCTCTTTCGTTAAGCAAGTTAGAAGCCAACACGTAAAGAACTAATGTAACTGTCTAATCTTAATCAATATCTTATGAGTTGCTAAACCCAAACAAGGTGGGGGAAGCAAATATTATATCAAATTTGGAATTTGTTTTTGCCTTGGACAATGTCAGAATTCAGTAAGTATACAGGGATATTTTACAAATATGTAAAATGTGTCAGGCTGCTGTCTACTCTGGAGTTGATGTTAATTCAAAGTCACAGGTGCTATATAGTGTACTGTTTACTTGGAAGATAGAAAAATTAAAGTTAAAATAAAGGCAGAGGGAATACTGAAGGAAAAATTATTTGGTTTGATGAAAAGTGACATGCATGGTGGATAACAGTAATCTCCAACTAGAGGAACTTGTGTGCTTGTACGTTGAGGGAAGTGAAATTTTGAATTTATACTTGGACACATTTCTGAACTGTTAAGTATCATGAAATGCTACAAAAGGAATAAGAAATATTATAAAGACTTCGTTTTGATGCAGCAAATGGTAAATTTGTGGGGAAGTGATGAAGAAGGAGAACAATCAAGTTACTATTTTCCAAATTTCTAGGACCTATTCAGCATGAACTAACTTGCATCCTAGAAGTCTGGTCTTAGTGTCATTTGACAAAGGTTTACTTTAAATGGTATGGAAAAGTCTTTATAGGCATACAGACATTATCATGTCCATTATTACCACTTCTGTTTCTGATAGTCTTACATTTTAGCGTATCAAAGTTGACTTATAACAAAATAATTTCTTCTCTGATCAAAACCGAATATGTGTGTATCACGCATTTGTTCAAGCCTAAATGCACAGTTGCAAATGTATCAAAGTTAAGTTTGACAATAGCATTTTAGTAATCACAAAACATCATTAATGCTCAACTGAATCTGAACAGAAATATCTGTGTGAATGCAGAATGCATAGTGTCATATATTAACATATAAACAAGAATTTACCTTTGGCAATTACGCCTGAAATTTTAAGATTTTATTTCTCTAAAAGTACTAGGCTAGTGCCAAATAAACTTGGCTTTAAAGCTTGAACTTAGAGCCAGTGTTGAGGTATGGTGGAATAAACTGCTGCACATGATGCCAGTATCCCATTGAGAGCCAGTTGGGGTCCCCCCTGCTGTACTTCTGATCCCACTTCCTGCTAATGTACCTAGGATGAGAGAAGATTATGATGTAAGTGCTTGGGCCCATACCTCCCACTTAAGAGAGCCAGATGGAGTCCACGTTTCTGGCTGCATGTCACCCATCCCCAGAACCAATAGATGAAAGATCTTTTGTTTTGTGTCTCATCTCTCTCTGTTCATTTGCGTTTCAAAAATGTAAGTCTTTTTAAAAATTAAAAATGATAATTTTAACACATAAGGAATTAGTCTGGCTAATATTTTTTTTTAGTTGTGATTATATAATTTCTAAATTTTCATTAGTGTCTTATATTAAACCTCTTCGTTATGTTTTTAAACATTACTGAGAGGGGGCTAATACTGTGGTGCAGCAAATTAAATCATCAGATTCTGCACCAGCATCCCTTGGGGCCACTTGGTTACACCACTACCTACACTATATCCACTTCTGATGCTCCTCCATGCTAATGTGCCTAGAAAGTAGTGGAGGATGGCTTGTGCTTCTGCACTAACATGGGAGACCTGGATGAAGTTCCTGGCTCCTTGCTTTATCCTGGCCCAGTCCTGGGCATTGTGGTCATTTGGGAGTGAACCAACAGATGGAAAATTTCTCTCTCTCTCTCCTTCTCTGTAAAAGTCTGACTTTCAAATAAATAAATAATAAATCCTTAGAAAAATATTTCTGGAAGCTAGTATTTAAAGCTTTGTTAGAATGCTATAAAATTTTTACCATAGATTTAAAACAAGGAAAATACTCTTTTCTGCGGTTTTGTAAAGCTGTTGTAAAAACTAAAAATTTGGGAGTGGCATGCTAACACAATGGGCTAATCCTTTACCCTGTAGTGCCGGCATCCCACGTAGGCATAGTTCATGTCCCACCTGCTCCACTTCTTATCCAGCTCTCTGCTTATGACTTGGAAAGCAGCAGAGAACAATCCAAGTCTGTCCCCTGCACCCAAATGGGAGACCCAGGGAAAGCTTCTGACTCCCAGCTTCAGACTGGCAAGCTCTGACCATTGTGGGCATTTGGGGAGTGAACCCATCTATGGAAGATTCTCTCTCTCTCTCTCTCTCTCTCTCTCTCTCTCTCTTTTCTCTCTCTCTCTCTCTCTCTGTCATTCTCATTTCTCAAGGAAAATAAATAAATATTTTTAAATGAAAAAATTTCCCAGACTTTATGGAGCCTGTCAAAATTAAAAGTACCATATATTGTCTACAGTAAGACACAGAAGTCACCATGAGACTTTGTCCTGCTACAGGGAGGAAACAGTTGGCCACACAGAGAATTTTAAAAGGAGGTGATTTGTCAACCATTTAATGGAAAAAAAGGTTCACTTGAAAATTATTGTTAAGGATTTATTATTCTAGTCCTTTTCCACAACTACTTATCAGGTAGCACATTGACTTTTATAATATTATCTCCTTCACATCTTCACATCTTCTCTTGATTTTAGCAGTTTTCTCGAGGTTAAGAATACTGATTTGATTATAGCTGATGTACCATGACCCTTGATCTTTCTTGGAATAGACATTTTCCTCTGTTTGTCACTCAAAGAATTAAAAATCACAAG
The DNA here is from genome assembly GCF_017591425.1 of Ochotona curzoniae. Classification (NCBI taxonomy): domain Eukaryota; kingdom Metazoa; phylum Chordata; class Mammalia; order Lagomorpha; family Ochotonidae; genus Ochotona; species Ochotona curzoniae. Next base: position 17,592,552 of record NW_024464920.1, on the reverse strand, counting down.
CCCAGAATCCTGTCCTTGCATCATTTCATCAAATGGCAATTTTCTTTAACAGATCAGTCATCAGATTAACTTATCACTCATCATAAACTAATTAGAGAATTTTTCTTGTAAAAGTCAGTGGGAGTTTATTGAGTTCTTAGCCTTATTTTTCATTACAATCAACATGAGGAGCTTCAATGTATAGCTCATAAATTAAAATGTTTTATTTTCTCGTGCTTTCCCAGAGGTACCAAAGCAAATCAGAACCACAGTCTCTTGTTTTTCAGTCGTGTGGCCCTAGATCGTGGCATTACTGTTAGATCAGAATTTCCAGTCCTTTGTTTTCTATAAAAATGAAGAGGAACACTAAAGGTTCTCATTAGAAACAGCTTCCTCACTCTGTCTTTTGTAACTGTGCTTTGTGTAGGAATACTGAAATGCATATTTTTAATTGACAGAATTGAAAATTGTCTTGTGTATAATATACATAAAGTTTAGTTATGTTATATATTGCAGAATGACTAAAATGATCATATTAACATGATCTAATATCCTTGTCATGTTTTTTTTAAGAATGCTTAAATTTGATTGTCCCAATGGCATTCAGGAATGCAGTGCACTGTCATAACTGCAGCCATGATGTTATTCAAGAGATCTCTTGATTTTTTTCTTCCTATTTAACTGACAAAAGCAAGTCTCTTTTAGTAGTCATGACTTAACAACTGAGTAACGATGGTGTATATACACGACCATGTCACATGAGTTTGCCCACACTTCTTAAAACTAAATGTCCTGTGGAAAAGGTTATCATTGCTCTGCTTGCCTGCCATCAGTGTGTTAATCCTGCCCTTCCAGTGATCTTTTAGAAAGCAGTCAAAAAGACACTGACGTTGTATAAATGGAAACTTGCATGCATGTCTCTCAGCACTGATTCAGGCTACAAAATCATAAATATATGCCCAGTGAGTTAAGCTACAGGTTCTGATGCCAGCATCTCATATGGGCATTGGTTCAAGTCCCAAGTTCAGTTTCTGACCAACTCCATGCAAATGTGACCGGGAAGGCAGCAGAAGATGGTTTATTTACTTGCTTCCTGACCATCCATGTTGGAGGCCCAGGTGAAGTGTTGGGCTTTGGCTTGGCCCAACACCTCTTCCCACCTTTGCAGCCATTTTGGGAAATGAAGCAGCAGATGAAAGAGCTCTTTTTCTGCCACATCCTCTCAGTCTGTAACTCTGCCATTCAAATCAATCATTCAGTCAGCCATTAACAACAACAGTTTAACTGTCATTAGAATCATTTTTTATAAAGATTCTAAGCATGTCATTGGAATGTTGAATCTCACTATAAGCTACATTAGATAATCCAGTCAAATAAGGTTCTGATATTTATAACCTTGATTATATTATATGAAAATATTTACTACAGTTTTGTTGCAGGAAGGACAAATTTTGAAATTATATTAAAGGAAGTAAATTTCGAAGGCGACAAGAGGATATTTAGGAATTTTAAAGTTTATATTTTCATCATTAAGGCTTCTGAATTAGGGAATGTAACACCAGAAATTGTATTTCTTATATTATTGTAATCATGCTACTTTTTCCGTCTCTCCTTCTATTCATAAATTGATTAAAATGAAGAAACGTTTAGGACAGGGTTTCAGACATTATTTATAGGAAAATTAATTCCTATTTAAAGATGAGTTAAAATAACTTTTTAGCAGTGATGTTTGATAGAAAACATTATTTAAATTGTAACAAGCAAAAAGTTGATTTTCCTAAGTGTTATCTAAATTTGGCTCAGAATCATAGTTTCTGTTAAATGCCCTGAACAATCTGCACCTTGTTTTTTAGCACACTGGAATATCAGCTTTTATCTCAAAGCTTAGGAATACAGCATGTTTTCATTAAATGGATAAATACCACCTCACAATAGCAAATATCCTGTGGAAACAAAAAAAAGTGCATTCTACTTTGTCAGCATTTGTAGTACATGAGACAATTTAAAAGACACTTTGTGAAAGTTATGCAAACTAATTTTTTAATAACTTTTTAATGTTGTCGCTTGTTCAGGCTTCCTTGGAGAAAGAATGGCTAGTTTTAGATTCTACCCCCTTCCCTCCACAAACACTGCTGCTCTCAAACCAGCTGCCCTGGCCAAAGGTAACATGTCACGGAGACTTCTGAGTACTCCATCTTTGCTTGTTTCTTAAGGTTACGCTACACCGCGGTGATTAATAATACATTTTATTGACTTGAAAAACAATTACTTTGAGAAGCCTCTGACTTCCTCTTCACCCCCAGATGTGATTTTTCAAGTAGGATTTCTTTCATTTGTTCTTATTTTTTTTCTTTATTTTGGATTTCTTTCAGCACTTTATTTCACAGTAGCAAAAAAAAATTTGATATGCTTCAGCTGCATATTTGGCAGTCGACTAAAATCACTAGTTGACAGCACTTTAAAAATACAAAAATATGCATTAAGAGGGCAACAGCTGAAGATCCTCAGTCAGAGGTCAATGAACTGCAATATCTGTTATTTATTTGATAATCTTTGAAGTTTTGTTTTCTGAGATTTTTTTAAGATCTTCACAATTAATCATTTCATATGTGGGAGCTATACCAAAAAGCAAATTTTGTTCCACCACAACAAATAATATTTATGTGTGTTCCATAAATTTTATTTTGTCACAATTATTAATTTTATAATGAGTTTCTTTTAGGACCTACTTGGTAAAATATGCATGTAAAGCAATATAATAAATTCTAGAATTTTCCATTTATCTTATATTTACATTTTTTCTGATAAGATCTCTGAGAACTTAAAATATGATGATACTTCACTGCATTTGCCAAGTCATCCAGCTCAAGCATGGCTGTATAATGAGAAAGAAAATGTGCTTTCTTCAGAACATACACAAGTAGGCAGCAGGTAAACTTTCATCTCCCTCTACGAGGTTCAGTCTATAAGTGGCAAGGACGTTATGTTCCTCAAAATAGTATTGCAAACACTTATATGAATTTTCTTGTTTATAAGATGACACGTGTAGTATAAAAATATCACGACTCAATGGAGTCTTCAGTATAAATTAATGTACACATTGAGTTAAAGCAACTGCAGAAGTTATGCCTGAGTCAGCAAAATTGAATAATTGTTGAAAACAAATGAATCTTTAAATACTGCTATGTAGCTAGAGATAAGGATTAGAATCAAAATCCCAGTGCTGCACTGCTTTGCATGGAAGGATTGAAATATGCTTCAAGTAATTGAAATGTAAACATTTTAAATTGATGGCAGACTTTTATTACTTTTCAAGATAAAGTTTTTGTGTAACCTAGATGCATTTTATTCCCAAGTTTCAGACAGCATAAGCAGCTTTTGGTCTTAAAAAGTGCTTGTGTTGTCGTGTTAATTCAGTTAAAAGTGGATTTTTTTTTTCTATCACCAGATCAGAAAATAGAACTTTAACCTGGACACCTGAATCAAAGACTAGCCAGAAGAGTTTACTAAAATCTCAAAGAGAAGAAAAAATTTCAGAAGAATGGTATGTGGTCTATTTTATACTAAAAACTGAGAAACAGATTTGTAAATGTTCAAGCATATGTATTTACAGATTTCAAAAATATTTGCATTGATTTTTGAAAAAACTTTATACATTAAAGTAACTTGCAGTTTCCTAGCTGGAAATACAAATTTAGTTTGAAAAAATATATATGTATGTATATATGTGTGTTTGTGTTTATTTGAATATGCATTTGTAGATACGGTCTGTATTACTGTTTGCCTTATCTTTTAATAGGGGGTTTAAGAATATTGCTACTGCTCAACAAATGTTGAAGAGGGCACAGAAGATGAAATCAAAGAAATTAAAGAAAAAGTTAGGTGAGTAATGCTCTTTGACTTATAATTGTGGATGTAATACTGGAGATGAATCCATTTAAAATGAATTTTTCAAGTTATGTTCAATAAGAACATAAATGAGTTCACAGATGAATATGCCTTACAGTAATGACTCAAAAAAGAAACTTACTGAAATTTAAAGAAAACTATGCAGCTGCATTCAGTGCTTTGTTAGATTCCTAAAAATGTTCTCTCTTTTTGATCTTTCTGTTTCTTGTCAAGTTTGTTATTGGCTATTGTTGATTGAGAATTATAATTTTCTTTTCTTGTTTATTTTGCAGAATGTTGATTCTAGAGGAAATCTTAATCATGTCCTTATTGCTATATGTGACCTTAAGTTGCTCAGTTATTTAATAAACTATATTAGTTAACTAGTCCCACAGATTTTAGCTGTACAGAACTCACAATCTGACAACTTGGAAAAGAAATATAATTAATATTTTTATGATTCTTGTAGAACTCGAGTGATGTCATCTTTTCTTCTATTCCACTTGCCATGTCACATTGATGTTTACAGATATCGGAATGAACATAGCAGAATGTTCTGATTTTATATCTCTAAAGAGAATTATTTGAATGCATCTGTATATTATATATAAATTCTCACTTACGACTATGTTTAATACTGACTCACAAATTAAGTGTAAGCAGCATAACTTTATTACAACAACTGTTTTGGTTTCTTTTGATGATCCTGTTTTTTCATGAAGATTTCATTGTCAGTGAACTGTGACCCCAGTCATAGCTTTACTGCTGAGAAGAGTAAGAAATGTATCCTTATCTTGTTGTTCTAGGTGCTGTAAATGTATCAGGTATTCAAAAATATATCTTATCTTGTCTGTTCATTGTTCAATACAATCAAAATTACTAATTCAGATAAATTCTAAAAATCATAGAAGTAATTGTAATAATCAGAAATTAAATTAGCTGCAATATTGTTGATTTCCAAGGAAAAACCCATATTGCTGGAACATCTCACCTGCCGTTTGATAAATGCCTGGTGATTTGTTTTTAGATTTAGAAATGTCTAGCTTTCCTGTCCTGGTGATTTATTAATAGTAAATTCATTTTATCCTTTTTTTCAATAACTGATTTTTTTGTTGTGTATTTAAAAACTGGAAGGTATAAAATATTGCAATTTTAATCATTTTAAAGGAAAACAAAAGAAGTGCTGCATTTTGAAAATTGTCCTTTGCCTTCTGCCTTTCATTTTGTAAATTTGTATTAAGTTCATCAGAACCCTATAGCTGAACATTATGTGGTAGTTATCCAGTGAAAGAGTACCTTAACAATATTGAGACTTTGTTTGAGTTCAACAAATCCAGTTGATTTGGTAAACTGCTCTGTTTCTTTGATGTGTGTTTCCACTTCAAGAGTATCAGAAGACAGTCTTTGCTGTTTTGAGACTAACAAGTTTCTTGAAACTGCTGGGCAGGTTCAAATATCAGAAATGGTGTAAGAACTGATTCAACTGGTATTTAGCAAATCAATTTTTTTCCTATATGAGCTCAAAAAGTTATGCAAGGTTTATTTTTGAAGGTATTTATATGTCTGCTGTATCCTCCAGCAAAGAAAAAGTTTACCTTGTCATAATTTCCATATGATTGTGGAATCACAGATTCTTGTTTTTAATTTGAATCAAGAGTGAGTTTTTGTTTTTGTTTGTGTTTAACTTGAGCTCATTTTTAGCAAGTCAGTGTTAGTAACTTTGTCAAAGGAGTAAATAAGGAATATGTATTTAGGGATAAAAAGTACTGTTTTAATGATACTTACTGATTAAACACAAGTAGATAAAAATCAGTCACAAGGGGGCATAGTAGGGTAACAAATGAAAAAGGATAACCAATGTGCAGCTTAACCATATTTTACCTCAACATTTGAGTTAAGGTGGTAAAGAAACTTTTAGGTAAAGATCTGCAATGGTAATTGCATAATTTTATGGGAATTATTACTCTAATTATGTGACTGTGGTCCCAGTTACATTTTAGTATGGAGTAAGATTTTGTGTCTGTTCTGGAGCAGTGGTGTAACTGGTTAATCTTTTGCCCCATGATGCTGGCATCCCGTGTAGACACCCAATTTTAGTCCCAGATGCTCTCTTTGGAATCCAGCCACGATGGCCTGGGGAAGCAGTGGAGGATAGCCTAAGGCCTTGGGTCCCTACACTTATATAGAAAACCCAGAAGAAGCTCCTGGTTTCCAGACTTAGACTGGACCAGCTCACTTGTATTCATTGGGAAGTGAACCAGGACATGAAAGATTCCTCTCCTTTCTCTCTGTAACTGTGATTTTGATGTGAAGATTAATCAAAAAAAATTTTTGTGTGTTGGTTACATTGTTCTTTCATCAAAATACCGTCAGATTTTCTTTAAAAAAAATTCTTTAACATGTGAAACTGAAAGGTAGTTTGTTGGTGAAGCCTTTTAAAGACTTGTTTATTTTAAATTTCAAAGTTAGAGAGTGAGAGAGAGAGGAGGGAGAGAAGTAAAGAAAGATCTTCCACATGCTGTATCACTCTCCAGATGATGCAGTGCCCAGGACTGAAACAGACCAAACCAGAAGCCAGAAGTCTGCTTCCTTTGGGTGTGCTGTGCGAGCGGCAAGAGCCCAAACACTAGGGCCATCACACATCCAATACTACTGGACTGACATGAGCAGCTCAGACCCAGAACCCAGATGGAACGTCTCAGGCAGATTTAGCCTTTATGTCTCTCTACTGGCCCAGAATGATGAACTTTATATTCTTTTCACTCTTTTTCTCGGTTACTTTTCACAGTAGGTGAATTGTTCCTTGAAAGTTTCTAATCTATTCTGTTAAAGTTAGAAAATATGAAAAGAAGAAAGCAGAGAGGTCCTCTCCAAAGATTGTGCTTTATTTATCTTCCATTTGGTTGATTATGTAACACTCCTACATTAGTGTATTTTTTTTTACAGTGAGTAACTCATTTAAGACTTAGATTCCTTGCCTGCTTTCCAGCTTATAAATTTCATTTGTTTGTGTTACGCCATCAGTTTACCCAACTATATCCATAGTAATGGCCAAGATTTAGAATTTTTGTTCAGTAATGAAAGTAGTGTTTCATATATTTTAAAATTATTGAATATTTTAAAATCACCAATTTAAACATATATTTTAGAAAATTAAAATCAAAGATATGTTCATTTGTGTGCAACAATGTTAAAAGGAATGCATAGTGTTTTCATAATATGTGTTTTCCTTGAATTGTTTATACAGCTCTCCTGTGTATCTCTTCCAACTTGGCAAAATTCAACATTTCATGCCACTAGAGGGTAATGTTGTCCATAAAACTGCTGAGAGCCCAGCAATCTCCTGGATGTAGGAAGAGGAAGTGTCAGAGAACAGGAATTACTTATTACTGGAATACACTAACAGTGATCTTCAAAATGGTCTGGCAGAAACACATTGTGAATTGAATCTTGAATTCAAATTCCTGCCATAAAAATCCTCGGGCCAAACTTCTGAGGAGGAAGTACTTAATATTCCTGTTTGCATCTTGCAGAATTTGTTTTTTCATCCAACAGATATGAGTCAACAGTGTTTTATTTAAAGTGAGAGTAAAGATAGTGCAAAAGACAGGGAGTCAATTAATTCAGGAAATTGGCACATAATAGTAGCAGATTGAAGGAAAATAGTGTCGAGAAAACTGATTAATGAAGCAAAGGAACTGAGGAAGTATGTGGTAAGAGAAGCTATCAGGAAAGCTCAAGATTCATGACTTTTGTTGATGTAAGTGAATCCATCTGCTTTAAAGAGAAGAAGGAGGAGGAGAAAGACCAGGGGAGAAAGAAATTGATTGGAAGCCACAGGATGAAAACTAAGATTGTGAGGAGTTGTCATGGTTTCCTCAGTTTATGTTGGGGTTATTGTTGTTGATTTTCCTAGTCAGTAATTGCTATTCTCCTCATGATTGACGTAAGCTTGAAAGAATAATGACTGGTCTTGTTTCGTGGATTGTTTGTTTTCTCTGTTACCTCATGAAGAAGCAATTTCAGAATTTGGTAACTTGGGAGTTTAGCAGATACCCAAGGAAGTATAGAATTCAGTAAACAGTGCGGTGAAGAACATCGCATTTTAGGTGAGCATTACAGGATTATTGAAAACATGTAGGGTCAATAACCCAAGGGTAGTGAGGATAATTGGTAGCAAGACTGACTCGAGCTGGGTAGAGAAAGGGAGTGGGTGAGTGGTTTTGATGTGAGGCATACCCCAGACAGGATGAGGTAAGAGTGGATATTTTGATGGAGAGCAATCACAAAAAAGTGAAACTCATATGATGAAGACATAACATTTTTTCTGTGTGTACCATATTTTATGCAGCTAAAAGTTAGAATTCATTGAGAAAGGAAGAGGATGAAGCAAGCAAGTTATATAATTGTGAAGGTTGAGCCACGAAAGGAAGTAAGAATTAACCTGCACCTCTTTTGACACTTAACACAGTGTCAGATACATTCAAAGTACCTGATGTGTTTGCTGATTTTATTTTCAGGAAGAAAATAGCTGTAGAACTTGTCAAATTTAATCAGAACCAATAATTAATCCGGGGGGGAAATAATATAGGTTAACTGTGCGTGTAAATTAAGCAGTTCATATACTACACCTAAACAAGCAGGTTGCAAAATGACAGTAAGGCTAAGAGATATTAAAAAGGAGGAATGAGTGGGTGCTGTATGGACAAAATTTCAGCAAAATGAAATTTATTCAACATGTATTTTGTTTATCTCACTTATTTCCAAAAAGATTTTACAGGAAAATTTAGAAAATGTTCCTTTTTGTATTCTCTGCAAACAAATAACAAAATCCCATAGTGTTTAATCTGAGATGAGTCTACTTGTTCCCCCATTAAATTTTCTGAACTTACTATCAGACTTAGCACCTGATAGATATTTAGCAAATAACCAATTCCACAATATATTATGTGAAAGTCACTAGTGTCTCTTTGGTTATGTGTATATTGTGACAACGTATTTATTTTAGTGATGTTAAATGTGTGCTTGTATTTGGGAGAACAAAATATAAAAACAGTAGTGTTGGCTCTGTGATTTAGCAGGCAAATCCTCTGTTGACAGCACAGGCATCCCATGTGGATGCTAGTTCATGCCTGAGCTGCCCCAGGTGTGATCCAGCTCTCTGCTGAGGTCTAGGAAACCAATAGAGAATGGCCCTACTGCATGTGGGAAACTAGGAAGAAGCTCCTGGCTGTGGTACACTCACTGTACCAGCCACTGTAGCCTTTTGGGGAGTGAACAGGTGGATGGAAATCTCTGTCTTCCTCTCTGTAAATTTGCCTTTTAAATAAAAATAAACATCTTAAAAGGAAAAACAAAATGTGAAGGAGTGAATGATACTCCATATAAAATGATGAGGTTAAGGCAGTCATTAAACACTAAAATGAAATTCCTACAGCATTAGTGTGCTTGTCAACTACAGAAAATGAACAATAACATGTTTTTAATTTTAAAAAAATGATAAAATGTACCAGTGTGCTTAAATTAAAATCATAGGACCTGAACAGGATTGCCAAAGAGATGAAGTAATTTCATGCATGCTCTAATGCCTATCTGAAAATACATTACAAATATTAAATATTGGATATAAAACCCAAAGTCTAATAGAGTCACATGCCTACTAGGAATTTGATTTACTTATCTATGAATTACTTGAAGTATATTTCAAAGGTCTGTTGACTGTCCATTAATCTGATACTGGGAAAATCATGGTAGATGTTGGCATTTTTCAGAGCAATTTAAATCTGTTGTTGATGACCACAGAGTAAACCTAAGATCTTAAAAAAAACTGTACACAAAAATCCTTATCCCCTGGCTTTTTTATGGATTGTGTATTTTGAGGGGGCAAGAACAGTGTCTTATCACAGTGGTGTTTCCAGAAACTGTCAAAATCAAGTGAATTTTTTCTCATCAAAAATTACTGTTTCTTGTTGATATCCCTTTGCAATTTAAATTAATTCCTTAATCAGCTTAAAATTATGTAATCAATGTTTTTAAATAAATGGATGTTAAAATGTTAGATTCATTCTGGCACTTGGGAAATAAAACTATTTTAAGTAAATTGAACTGGACAACTCTTCTAAACAGTTTATGTGTATTAGATTATTTAACCTTGAGTATAAGTAAAGTGCTATTGTTATAATAACTTTACATGATGAGAAACCAATTCCTTGATTGCTGTTTGTCAAAGAAAAGTGCCAAAATTCTTAGGAAACATCCAAACTTTTCGTTTAGTGTGCTTGATTGCATGAAATGGAGCCAATTGTGAATCTGTTCTTTATGTATGTAAACTTCTATTATGTATGATGTGTTATGTATGATGTCTTCTGTGTGGATATAATAGGTTAGAAACTATCTTTGCTCAAGTTGTAATTGTATAACTATGAGCTGCCATATATTGAACACATATTTCTAATGGAATATGACCTTAATGCTGTATCCATGACCTCTTTAGTTCCCAGAGTAATATTTCAAAGTCAGTATTATTCCTGTTGGTCAAAAGTGAAAGAAAAGGGTGCAGCCAGTTTGTCCAGAGTCAAACAGCTTCAAAAACTAGAACTGAGCTTTTCTCCTAGGTCTGTCAGATAGCAATGTCTTTGCTCAAACAATTCATACAAAAAGAGATAAGAATAGAAATGGGGTTAAGCATTGTATCAGGATAAAGGCTACCCTGTAATTGTAAGCCCATGGTAACCTGCCTTCACTAATTAGCCATCACTTTTTCTGACATGTCAATTTTGTTTTATAAATGACTCCAAAGGTAAAACTTATTCAGTTAAGTCAATATGTACACATTTTATATGATTATTATTGATAATTCATATGGAACAATAAAGAGACACCCAATAATTGTTTTACTTTATGCCACATATTCTTATGGTTTATATAGAAATATTAGAAATTTTTTTCCAAAATCTTGAGAAGTATCTCTGTGAAACATTGAAATCTTTAAAAATTATTAAAAGACTTATGGAAATCATCACATTCATGTTAGAGAATAATTGAATGTAGCTTATTTTGCTTCTCTAACTCACGTTCTAAAATGCAACTGTGGAATTTAACTAAAATATATAATCTAGTGTTCACATCTATTTAATTTTTTTCTTTTGAATGTTCATTTCTGTTGCATGAGACATCGAATTTTCTTATAAAATATGATGTAAGATAATAAGAGAACTTATGCTTCCCTGAACTGTGGCATACTGTTCCTCTACTCTATATTTGTAACTTATTACTCTTTATTTTACTTCTTGGTATTTACAGACCTATCTTCTTTTCTCATTGACTTTTTGTAAGTTAAATCTCTTTGTCTTAATACACCAGTACCAAATCCTCATTTTCATAGTTTACACAACAACTCATTACCAATGAAATTTATAAAACCCTACACTGGTACTAATTCTACTTGTGTTTTCTGAAAAAGATTTACTTATTTTTAGTGAAAAGACATATTTACAGAGAGGAGGAGACAGAAAGAGAAAAGTCTTCCATCTACTGATTCTCTTTCCAAGTGACAACAAGAGCTAAAGCTGAGCCAAACTGAAGCCAGGAGCCAGGAGCTTCTTTTGGGTCTCCCACATGGGTGCAGAGTCCCATGGCTTTGGGCCATCCTCTGCTGCTTTCCTAGGCCCTAAGCAGGGAGCTGGATGGAAAGTGAGGTGGTCAGGATAAAAAATGGTACCCGTGGTATCCTGGTGCTTAGAGGTGGAGAATCAGTGAGTTGAGTCATCACGCTGGGCCCATCCTATTTATTTTGTAAAGCTGTAAATATGAACCAAGTTCCCTTTATATAAAGCATTAATTTGAAAAATCTGCTGAAATAGATTTAGAATGTTTGAACTTAAAAATATATATATGTGTGTGTGTGTGTGTGTGTATACATGTATTATCTTTTGGATATAAAAATGTATTTGTTAAAGAATAAACTATGTGTTACATTAATGAAGAAGTGCTTTTCTGACTGTATTTCATCCCACAGCTTTTTACTTGAAGCATATCATAGTTTTCTGTGCTTCAGAGAGAAAAACTGCGTGGTATATAGTTTTTGTTTTACCAATAGCTTTACTTGGTTATACATTTATGGAATTTAAGTATTGGATATGTGTTTAATCAGATAGCTGAGACTGTATTATGCAGAGCTGGCCATCTTTCCTTATTCTAAACTTCAAAATAACATCAAGTTTATAGAGCCTTATAGGGTAAATATTATTTTAATGTAGCCATAAAAGAATAAATACATTGTCATTTTAGAAAAGGAATGACCAAAGCTAAACATGCTGCTATTCTGTCTTTGTCTAGATCCTGCTTTACGTCTATCATTATTCAGAAACAATGAGAACAAAGTTTTTGCCACAAAATCACCAAAAACGGCTCAGCCCAGAAGAGATGTATACTTTGAAGGTATGGTTTAGCAACAAATGTCTATAAAGCTTAAAATATTATAGAAACAGAAAATTGTATTTGAAATAATTTGAAATCCTCAATGAATCTTAAAGTAGATATGTGAAAGATTGAGCATAATATTACTGGAATAAAAGCCAAAATATAGCTCCTAGAGTTAAAATACTAATTTAGTATATTGATACATTAACATCAGTAACTTAGTGCTTAATCTATTTTGTGTATTTCCTTGAATTGTGTCTGAAAGTAGTATTATTGGTTATTGCTATCATTTAAATTATAAATGACTGATAATATCAGCCTGTATCAAACTGATCATGTTTTTAATAAACTCAGTGTCAAACTATGTAAATTACAGTAAATGTTATTTTTTTTTTAGTTTTTAACATTTCAGTATAATTCAACAACAAAATTCTCTCCCAATTTCGTTTTGTCTCCATTTCCCTTCTTCTTTCCCCCACAGTTGAGATAATATATCTTTAATTTAAATTGTAGTCAAAGGCTTAATTTCCATTAAATTAAGAGTTCAACAAGGAAAAATACAAAATTTTAATGGAAATTAGTTCGATAGGAACGTAGGCAAGTGTTGTAAACAATCACAAAATGATCATTTCAACTAAATAATGTAAGTTTTAATTTGCTGTAATAATACGTATTTTAGAAAATATGAAGCCTGAAGCCTGAAGCCTGTTCATCCTACTTTTGGGTGAAGAATTGGCATATCTGGGTGGAAGATTATATTTTCAATTTAGCTTTTAATGAACTATGGACTTACTATAAGTATTTAAACATTTTATAGGAGCAAATGTGACTTTAACAGATTAACCATTATCTTTTTTCTTGATCACTTTTAAAAATAATTTTGCCTGTTGCTGATCTAAAATGACAATTTATGTTAGAAAAGTGATGTGAATATTTGAATGGAGAGGAATTGTTGAGCCTTTTCAGAGTCAGGTGATGTGGCTAAGCACCTGCCTGTGATGGCACATTTTGTACCGACCTCTGCTTCCAGTCCAGGCTGTTAATGTCTACCTGAAAACAGCAGGTAATGTATTACATACCTGGGTTCTTGCCACCCAGTGGGAGGTTGTAATTTAGTTACAGGTTCCTAGTTTGCACCAGATATTACCAGCATCTTGGGGGATGAAGTAGTGAATCACAGTTCTCTGCCCTATATTTCTCTCTCTGCAGCTCTATCTGTGTGCCACTCTTTTAATTATAAGTAAAATTTGAAGCTTTAAAATTTTAATAAGAATTTCAGTATTTTGTTTATTAGTTTTAAATGATTCTTAAAATGTATGCATCTTCATAGCCTGATTGAAAAAGAAATACATTTTGATTTACATTTCTGTTCAGTAATGTTTCAAGCTAGAGAAAAATTTGATGGCTTGAAGTTTATATTTTTTTTTAGAGATGCCTGCTAAAGTATGAAGGAATGGAACCTATAAAAAATTTTCTTTAAAGTACAAAACAATAAACAGAGACATAGAATAGAGATAAAACAAGTGTAACAAATTATTCACATTATAGGATCAGTAGAGGTTGATTGGTATGTCATGGTTTACTTTTCCATTCTGTATTTTTAACATATTTTTTATTTATTTGAGAAGCAGGAAGAGTCGGAGAGACCTTTCTTCCATGAGCACACTCCACAAATGCCCACAACTGCTCAGAATGGGCCAGGCCAAAGATAGGGCTCTAGAACTCAACCCCAGTGTCCAGTGCAGAATTAAAGTGACTCCAATTCACCCACTCTCACATAGGGTGTGATGATTCCAAGCAGCGTCTTAACAGCTGCACCCAATGTCTATTCTTTTTTTTTTTTAATCTGTGCTGCTTTATTTTCATCTTATTTGAAAAGGAGAGAAAGAAAAAGGAGAGGAAGAAAGATATCTTCCGTTAACTGGCTGACTCCCCAGATGCACCTTACTAGAACCAGTCCAATCGAGCTTATAACTCAATCTGGATTGGCTACATGAGTGAAAGGAACCCAAGTAGTTGACCCATAGTCAGCTGCTGCCCAGGAAACTGAAGCAGAAGTCGGGTGTTCCCAGTAGAGAATCTGAGCATCCCATGTGGTAACTTCAGTGCTACACCACATTCCTGATACAAAGTTTTTGAATATTTAAAAATATTCATAGTAAAATATTAATACATTCAGTGATCACAAAAGGTGAAAGAATGCAATATTTCAATATTTATTATGGGTTAATATTTTAATAGGATAAAAATACGTTTCTGATATAAGATGGGTTTTATTCAAGATTCATTTCCCTTGTTACAGCATTATGAACTTCAGCATTTCACTTTCTTCAAGGATAGAAATTCTACTAAAATCAGAAACGACACTAGGGGTGTTTTGTCTTCAATAAGAGCATTATTTATTCCATGAGGAAATGCACAAGAACAAACGCAATGAAGTTTGTTATTTATTTATTTAAAAGAACAGTACATATGAGAGAAAGGAAAAGACCTTCTGTTCCCCAGGCCATTCCGCATCAGTTAGGCAGAAACCTGTAATTCCACCTGGGTCTCCCACATGGACAGCAGAGATCCAAGTCCTTAGGCCAAGCACTTGCTGCTCACAGGTGAGATGACAGGGAACTGGATACAGTGCAGAGCAGCTGCGATTTAGACTGGCATTCTCCCTTGTGATGCCAATATTTCAGCCAGTGCTTTAATGAAATGTGTCCCAACCACAGTCCCTGTTTTTGGCCCTTCAATGCAGAAAGAAGGGTGTAGGGTCCAGTGTTGTGGTACATCATGTTAGGCCATCGCTTGCACAGCCAGTAGCTCATGTCACAGTCCTAGGTGAGCCCAGACTGCACCACTTTTTGATCCAGGTCCCCACCATTGCAACTGTTAAGGCACATGTGAGGCGCAAGTACTTGGGGCACTGCCAAACATACGGTCAACCAGGATGTTGTTCCTGGCTCCTGGCTTTGGTCTGGTTCATTGCAGCTGTTTGGGGAATAGCACAATGGATTGAATCATTCACTCTCTCTTTCTCTCTCTCAGTCTGTTGCTCTGCCTTTCAAAGAAGAAAATTTTTCAAAAGTTCTCTCTTTCTGCGAAAGGTAAAGATAGACTCCCAATTAGAATAGTGTATTTGCATATGGTATATTTATTGAATTGTACACAGATATGTTCTATGAATAATTAAAACTGGTAATCAGGAGATTCGTCTGTAGGACTTGAAACATTTCCACATATGCCTTATGATGTATTTCTGTCTCTCCCTCTTTCTCTTCCACTTTTCTGTATGTGTGTGTGCATGTGTGTCTGTACATGCCGTTGCTACACTAGTGCTTTAGCATTTCATAAACTTCACTGAAAGCGATTTATGTAGATACCAGATACGCAAGTGAGTTATAATTATTTTAAGGCATTTTTCCTTTAATTAATAGAGATGCTAAGACAGTTCTACATAGAAGACATTTTTATTTCAATTAATGTTTTTTTGTTCTTATAAAGGAAAAGAGGCAAATTAATTTGTTACTGTTCTATTTGTGTCAGAGAGAGGGAAACATTATTATTTTATTTATGTAAAGGGAACAAAATTCATATATTTTATCCATACAGTTTTAAGAACACAATGTTCACTCCCTACGCTTGTCTTACTTTCATTCCTCCTCCCTTATGTTTCTTTCAGTTTTTGCAATAAGATTCTTTCAGGTTACTTAAAATCACAAGGTTAATCCTCCAATAAATAAATACTTCAACAAGTAGCAAGTAAAAAACTCACTTTTCCTCAGGAGTATAGAGAAGAGATACAAACACTGAATAATTCTTAAAATGTCAACTTCACTCATTATATTGTAATTTACTGTAGGTACCAAGTACCACAAACCAGATAATCATGATATTTGTCATTTGGAGGATCAACTTATTTATCTCCTCTGATGCCCCAAAAAGACAACCGCCAAGTTGGAGCCTGACTGACCCTACTGCTCAGTAGAGAGTGCATTTGAAAACAACTCTTTTGAAATAAAATTCGCATATGAAATTGCAGCCATTTGGGGTGGCTTAGCAAGCTAATCCTCCACCTGCAGAGCTTCACTTCCAATCCAGCTCCCTGCTTAGGACATGGGAAGGCAGTGAAGGATGGTTCAAATCCTAGAGCCTTTGCACCCACGTGGGAGAGCTGGAAAAGCACCTGGCTTCAGATCAACTCAGCTTCAACCATTTGCTGCCTTCTAGGGAGTGATCTCATTGATGAACGATTCTCTCTCCTTCTGACTTTCAAGTAATAAATAAATGAATGTATTTATACATATATACATATATATATAATTCACACATTATAAAATAAGCTATTTTTAAAGTACAATTCAATGATTTTTCAATATATACATAATCTTATAACTACCATCACAGTATAATTTCTAGAACATTAGAAATTTTCTCTTGCTTTAAGAAAAAAAAAATTCAAATGCAATTAATAGTTGGGCATCTGGCCTCCCACAAATGAAGGAAATCAAAATTAAACTTTCCTAGAGATCCAGATTAAATTAATTCATGTGGAGCTATATCTCAGCACAATGGTATGCCGGCATTGTCTTATCATTTCTTCTACTTTGTTAAAGCTGGATCATATTTGACTAGTGCATACTTCAACAGAACATTGTGTGATTTTTTTAAGAAATTGAATTTAACAAGCTTTCTCCATATGTAATGTTAACTATGTTAGGTTTCCATGATAAATTGTACCGAAGTGGTTGATGTTATTGTGCTGACCTTTTGCTAAATGTACTAGCAGGACGCAAGGAATCTTGGAGATGCTCTGTTTGTGTTTGTCCAGAAGAAATATGCTTACATTTGAGGGATATTTGGTTGGAAATATGAACTTACATTGATTAGTACAAGCTAAAATGTAATCTAACCATCCACATGTTTGCAAGATCTCTTTGTGTTTTTGAAGTATTGGCGATTTTTGTGAGGTTACAGGATTGAGACCTGCAGCCTAAGTCATCAAGGATACAATGTTGCCATGTTAACCTCATAATATGTGCCATGTGTCAGGTATCAGTCACTCCTTTATATTAAGACAAGACTGAGACCCGGAGGGCTCTAGAGGTTTGACATTGGCCTGCTTTATTTATTTATATTATTTTAGAGCCAGATACTTGTCTTAGTTTGCTTTTCTAAACTGCACTTGCTTCATAGGCTTTAATATCAAATCTTACCTTAGAATTTAACATTAACAGGCTGCTCAAGCTGCTGCAGTACAACACTGGCCAGATGTTGCTGCTCTAAATGCAATGGTTAATTTCCCTCTCAGATTGCATATTATTAACTTAAAGAAATATCTGATTTTGTGTCCTTCAACTCTACCAAGCTGACCAATTCTAATAAATTTTTGTTGGAGTCTTTAGGGTTTTCTATAAAAATAAGACCATGTTTGCTAAAACATGCAAGGAATTTTGATTCTTTCATCTTTCAATTCCTGCCATTTCTTTCTCTTACTTATTAATCTGTTTGAGACCACAGCTACTAGGCTGAAAACAAAAAGACTTCCTTATCTTTTCCCTGATCTTAGAGGAAGACTTTCATGTTTTCATTGTGGAAAATGGTGTCACTGTGAATTGGTTGTATGCGTGATCTTTGATGAGTTGGCAATACTTTTCCTCCATTCCTTGTCCACTCACTAATCCTATAATTAATAACTGATGAAGGCAAATGCTTTTTGCATATAAATACACAAATACATAGTGCTCACACAACTCTTTCATTTTGATGTGTTATATCACATTTTTTGCTTTTCCTGTTGAGACACTTTTGTATGCAATGGACTATCCCCACTTGATCATAGCAGTTTGAATCTTGACTCTGCTGCTTACTAGCTCTGTGACCTTGAAGAATTTCTTTAACTTCCCTGTGACTGTTTCTTGGCTGTCACATTGGATACTAACACTACCAAGTTGGGATTGTTTCGAGAATTACATAAGAACTTACTTCTGATGTACTTATAACACAGTACAAGTACTAGTGCTCAAAAATTGTAATCATTGATACCATTATTTTAAACTTAAGATTTTTTTTTCTCATTTACAATGGACAGTATGTATTATTAACCTGTATGGTTAGAGTTTACCATGCTTTCTCTTAGTCAACCCTTCCAAAAGCTCTGAGGAAGGTATTTTAACTGTCAGCATTTTGCAGATGAGAAAACTATGACATTTACAGTTTGATAAGTACTTGCCCATGAACATACAGGGGAAATGGCTGCAGGGAAATAATGGTAGTTCATAAAAAAAAAAAAGCTAGCGAAGTTAGAACAGCATGTGTATTTGGGCAAGCAAAGGTTATCAGGTAACCTTTTGTAATGTATAAAAACCTGGAATTAAAAATAGATGAAAAATAAATCATTATTAAATTAGGCAGAAAAAACATTCCCTGGGAGATTCAAATGAATTTTTTATATACATAAATGATTTTCCTGTTTTTACTCACTGAAACTTCTAAATTTTCTATTTCTAAAGTCAATGCCACATTCTGGTTTATGGCGTTGGGGTCTGGGAGGGAAGATGGGCAAGCCAGAAACAACTGAGCCTGGCCAGACAAGTTTTTCAGCATGGCAGTTTTAATCTTAGCTCTGCCGTCTCCTAGGACAATTTTATTTGATCTTAAAGTCAGGTTTTCTCAATTCCTAGTCTGATGTTGTCATCACTAACATGATTCCTATTTGTCCTTTTATAAAATAGAAGAGTTACAGATACCATATGTTCTCATACATCATAGATGTTCAAATATTTTTGTATTAAATTTTTGATGATTGACAGCATTAAGAAACCTTTAATTTCTGTAATTTCACTTCAGAGCACTCTAATCAAACCATCTTCTTTGTGGTATTTCTTACTTTATGATTACAAGCATTTTCTTCTACTTTATCCCTTTTAATGCCAATTTCGAGTACAGAGTTACATTATGTAAATTGTTTTAAAGCAGGTCTTGTATTTCCATAGCTGAATATAGTACTTGCTAATGGTGCCAACAACTGTGTATTAAGAGCTAACAAATTGTACACCCCCAGGATATGCGCAGGCTAACAAAAAATGTCTGGAGGCATTCTAATGAGAAGCGATACACACAATTTAACTTACCTTGAGCAAGATTCAATATTTGCCAAAATAGTTCTAGATAACAGAGATTTATAGAATGTTGCTTATTTATCAGCATGTCAGTTGTAAAGCACTATTAATCGGATCATAATTTTTCTACTAAAATTTGTGCTTTGTGGATTCTTCTATTGTATTCCCAGCTTTTAACTTAGTGTCATATGCATAATCTGTGCTTAACAAACGCTTCTCGTTTTTAAGATGTATGTTTATTTGAAAGAAAGTTAGAGAGGGAATCTTCCATCTTCTGGTTCACTTCCCAAAATCTGGAGAATGAAAGATTAAACAATTGAATTGAAGTTTTTAGAATTAACAGATGAATAATTATAAATTGTAAAGAAAATCTAGGGAGCTGAGAACCTGAGGAAAGTTTTTGAAACTGTTGCCTAAGTGAACTGCAAGTTGACTTCTGTAACATTTAATAGAAACCAATGAAGTGTTTCTAAAACTGTGTGACATAATCTAAAACTTCATATTATTTCTATGATTTTTTCATATTCACTATCTAACATACAATCAAAAACAATCAAAGGATATAAGCAGCATCACTGAAAACTCCAGGAACCATATAAATAGATTAAATGAGATTTTGTACTACAGAAACATTAAAAGATGTATATATGATAGTTTTGAAGATTTTACGGAGAAGAAATTGAATACCAACTTACAGTGCATACCAACTTACAACACATTCAAATGGAGCCAACAACCTAAAATCACAACTGAAATTAAGAACTTGATGGATTCAGCTACAAATTAATCAAAACTGAACAAAAAGCCATCGAGTAAAAGATAGCTCCAAAAAAAAAAAATATCCAAAATGGAGCATGAGGGTCTGGACCTAGGACACAGCATGTTTCCCCGCCACTTAGAATCATTGAATCCCACACCTGCATGCCTGGGCTCATCGGTGGGCTAGTGCCCATCCAGCTTCCTGCCGATGTGCACCCTGGGACTGAGCAGGTGATAGTCCCCATCACCCAAAGGGAGACCTGGAGGGAGTCTTTAACTCCTGGCTTCAGCTTGTGCAGCCTTTACATTGAGGAGTAAACCAACAGAAGCTTCTCTCTCTGCCCCTTACCTCTGTTTTCCTTCACTCCCTCTCCCTCCCCTTTACCTCGCACCCTCTCGCTGTCTCCCTTCTTCACCTCTCTTCCTCTCTCCAGATTCTTTCTAGTTAATTAATCAACTAATTAAAACAATGTCTTAAATGTACAGTTAGACTAATAACAAGGATAATTAATCTTAAATAAAATAGAGAAGGGCATTACTGTCTTATCTTCTTCCTGGAAGGCATATTCACACAGACTCTCTCAACTTCAGCATCTGAAACTCCGAGAGTATTTTTATACTTCAGATCAATTAGAAATAAAGTCAGGTAAGACTTAGGTTTTATGTATTATATATATATTAAAAGAGAGAATGAGAGAGATTTTTATATATTCTCAGGGTTTGAGCCTGCCAGCAGGCACTGAAACAGTGATGTTCTTTTGCCATAAAAACTACCAGAGACAATCTGGTGAGGAATGTTTGCTCTATTATGCACAGGTTACAGCTTTTAAAGGGCAAGAAAGGGGAGGGCAGTAGGTGTCTTCCAGCAGCCCACTCCCCTACGCCCACCAAAGACACTGTAATTGGCTATATGACACATCTATTTGCCTTGACCTTCCGATCATGTTCCACACATATACCCCTTGACCTTCTAGCCATATTGACCATCACACTCCACATGTTGGCCTGGAAGCTGTTGCTTGGGCCATGGGGAGGTAAACTCTAGGCCACGCCCAACAGGTAGCAGGGCAGGGGCCTGGATGATTACCCACAATACCTTATCTATTTATACAGATTATATATTTGATTTTAACGAGGTTAACCATTATATAGATATATAAGATTTATATATAAGGTTTGTATGTGTATGTGAGTATGTGTGTGTGTGTGCGGGTGTCTACTCTTTATTGAACCTTTCAGTCTTCAGGATCCCAGCATCATGGCCTCAGTTTCAATTGCTTTAAGTCAGTATTTCACTGCTTTTTACTGCCTACTGAAGCTGCAGTGCAGCCACAGTGTTCTTTAGTACTGGTTCTCAGCACCATAAGCTGTTCATGGTTGGGCTATACACATGAACGCGAAGCTGGAAGCTCCTTGATGAATCAAACCTCACCTTAAAAATGTTTCTGCGCTTTGTAGTTAAGACTGAGTTGTCTGCAAGTTCCCAGGACATAATAAATAGAGTCCACTCACACACAAAAAAGTTTTCTTTTCAGCAATTAATGGCCTGGAAAGGATATAGCATGTATCTTCCAGCTGCAAAAGAGTTAAAAATTAAGATCTGCCTAAGTAGTGTTTCATAGTTCCAAAATTCTCAAAGCATATGTGATAAGAAGAAGAAAGTTCTTGCTTAGATTTTAGGAAATTGACTTGCTCACTGTAATTTTTTCCTCCTGATAGTTAAGAAGTCTTTTCTGTACATCTTCATTAGATCTTTCAAATAACTAAATATTGAGACTTATTTCTGGTGGAAAGAAGATTGAAAAAGTACATTCAATAAATCTAATGTTGAAAAGGAGAAAAGGTTCAATGAGGGAAAAAAAAAACCCTTTATGTTGACTTCAACATGAAGAAGAGATTAAAGGGAAAAACATTTCATATTAACTGACTGACATCCTGTAGTGCAGAAAGCTATGTTATATACAACAAAATATATAAAATATATATAAGATTTCTGTTCTCCTTATGATTCATCAATCTTTCATAAAGATAAGTAAGTCTATAAAGAAGGATGAAAATACTATAGATATTTAGTAAGTCTTTCATAAGGCTTGTACCTATGGCAAGATCATGAGATGCTGTAGTAATGGAGAGATAATAACACCCAAGAGATTAGAGAATAAAGAAAAAAAACTTAGAAGCTTGAAGAAATTTTCTAGATACTAGAAAAAATGCCAAATGATAACAATTAAAGAAGATATAAAGAGAAATATAATAATAGAAATAGTGCTTTTGATTTTCAGAGATCTGGGCGTGGTTATTTGGCTTACCACTGGCCTGGATCTGTGTGCCTGAGGTGGAATCCAAATTTTGCTCCCTACTCCAGTTCCTTTCTGGACCTAGGAGGAAGCAAGTGATGATGCAGTTCTGCAAGGCCCTCTTGCTGTTTGGGAGACTGAGACTGAATTCCTGGCTCCTGGCTTCATGCTTTGATTGGAGCTTCATCTGAGTTCAAATCAAACCATTGTGAGTGTTTGGGGTGTGAATAAATGAGTGGAGAGCACTCTCTCTATCTTTTCTTGCCGTCTCACTTCCTGTCTCTCTTAACCTCTCAAATAAGTAAAAGAAAATACATTTTAAAGACTAATTGAGTAATTTAATTTAACTTAATTGAGTAATTTAAATACTAATTAAAGATCAAGAAAAAAGAATAATTATAACAATGAAATATAAACTTATTAAATACATTATTCTAAAAAATCAGAAGACAATGTTTCTAGATCAGGGTAAGGCCAGTTGAGTGATAGGAAAATACATCACACACACATAAATATAAACTTGTTTGGGGGGGCATTCCCCCACAGAAAATTGTCAGGAGTCCAGGAAAAAGAAAACCTGGTTGTCTGGTGTGCTTAAACACGTTTATAAGAGGTATACTCTTTGAGAGAGTTTGGAGTGTATTATGCAAATAACGTTTTAATACAGATGCATGAACTTATAGACGTATACTCTCACCTGTGAATTTGGAGATTATAGCACCCAAAAATTGAAGGAATGTAAAGATATTATAACTAATTAAGAAAGCAAAAAGTGCATATAGAAAGAATCTTTCAAAATAATGAAATAAAAAAAAATGTTTCACAGAACACTAAATCTGCCTGAAGAAAAGAAAAGAGAATACCACACAACGTGCTTAGAGTGGTGAGGGCATCATCACACCGTGGCACACCATCTGATGACCTAGCCATTTTGCAATCTCAGAAACCTGCTGGCGCTAGAGAAAGGCCATCAGTGTGCCAAGTGTCTATGTGCAGGGTAAGCATCAGTTTAGGAGATCCCAGTGACTTTTCTAATTAGTCGTGCATCTTCTCAGGTATGTGACCTTGTAGTTACCCAGTCCATTTAGAGATTCAACTGGAAGAGCTAGGATGCTTTACATTAAAACCATATATCTGTACAGCATTGAAAAATGTATTTCTTGGAATAACTAAATCACAGTGTGTTTGAAATCACATGTTAAAAGGTGTGCCTGGTAATATAAAGTTAGTAAATGAAAACAATTAAGATTAAATGACATTTTAATAAAAAAAAAGATGGTCCCTAGTAGGACAATTTTCATTTAAGTACTAGGGAGTATTCAGATAACAGAATAAGTGTAACAGAAGAAATACTGGATATATTAGAGTAATGAACAACAAAGAATAATGGGTATGTGGATAAATCTAATCTAACTTTAGCTTTGCTTAGGAGGCCTAGCAATAATACTTTCTGATGGACTTGAGATGTTTACAGGTATGATAACAACAGATTCATACAGATCCTCTCTGTATTTTGGGGTACTGTATCTGTAGATTCAACCAACAGAGTGAGTGGAAACTACTCCCCAAAAAAATGATTTTCTACTGTGATTGTGTAAGCTTTCATCCACTGGAATTACAAGTCAGAATTTTTAAATTTATTGAATACATATGAGTGATTCATGGTTAGTAAATTAGGAGTTGTGTAAGAGAGGAAGGAAGGAAGGAAGGAAGGAAGGAAGGAAGGAAGGAAGGAAGGAAGGGAGGGAGGGAGGGAGGGAGGGAGGGAGGAAGGGAGGAAGGGAAGGAAGGAGGAGTGGGAAGGAGAGAAAGAGCAAGGGTGGAACAGAGGAAGGGATTAAAATTTTCAGCAGTCCCCAAAGCTGAATACTTCTAAAGACGCTTATTTACCTCAAAACTTAGAGGTAAATAGAGACTGAAAGTCCGTGATTGTGCAGCACCATGGGTTCATCCTCTGTTCAGACCTCTTTGACGAGGGTATCAAAAGGGTAGGAGCAGGTGCAGAAGAGATCACACGATGGTTTTGTTCTTTTATAGCAACCCACACTCTCAAGTATCATTAAGTTATTTGTCTATTCCATGAGTCATAACCCCACTTACCTAACCATCCACCTCTAGACTTTACCTCCTAAAGATTCTATCACCTCTTACCTCGACGCAGTGGAGAACTCCCAATCCACAAACCCTTGTAGGCAAGATCACTCCCAAACTCCAGATGTTAACCTACCTGTTTTCACATAATATTCTCTCCTGATGATCCCATGTTGAGTTATGTCCTGCCTTTTGTTCCTAAAATATTTGCTGTACTATCTTGCCTAATTTCTTAAAAAGACTTATTTATTTGAGAGCAGAGTTTCACACTCACACAGAGAGAGAGAAAGGCAGGTGGGAGAGGGAGGAGGTTCTTCGTTCATTGGCTTCCTTCTCAAACGTCCAATGGCCAGGAAATCAGGAGCCAGGGCCTTCTTCCATGTTTCTGAGTGGCTTAGAAGTGAGGCAGCCCTGACTCAGACTGCTGCACAAATAGGATGCCAGCACTGCAGGAGACAGCTTAACTTGCTACAACTCAGCATTGGCCTGTCTTCGAACTTCTTAAAATCAGCATGGACACGTTGCAACTATGCCAGTGAAAATGTGATTCTGCTTCTGTTCACTCACTCATCTCCATTGCTAGCTTTCTTATATCATCCTTGTTCTTTGTTTTTACTTTTTGTTTTCGTTTGGTTTGGTTTGGAATATTATCAATGTGCTTGTTCTTTGTTTTTGATTATTCTGCATTTTCATCCCTTCAAATAGCACTTTTGTGATTCTTTTTTTTTCTTAGCTTGAGACAGAATACACAAGGAATAACCATAAACTTTAGAAGCTTCAGCTTAGTGAGAATGACAGACAAGCAAACTGAAATGCATAGAATGATGGACACTCTCTTTATAAACGTACACCCTGGGCACATTGCCATTGTGGTACCCATTATGTTAATCATAGTAATCAATACTAGTCTTTAAGTGCCAAATCTGGGAGTCTGTTTTCTATCATTCTGATTTTTCTTTTCTCAATATTTCATTATTCTCCTCAGAATTTCTCCTATCTTTGTTTCCTGATTATTCTAACTTTTTCTGAATCTGAGACTTACTTTTGGTCATTTACTCCATTACTGCTCCTTAATTATCTCTATTGTATTTTGTCTCTGATTTTTCTTGTGTATTTATTTGTTTCTATAGCAAATATTTACTTTTCAGGCATTGTATTAGATTCTAGGGATTCAAAGATGAGTGAGATGTAGTCTTTGTCTTTAAAATACCTCTTTTGAGTACTGCTGAGGAAACTTACATATACAGACACAACAAGATACTGTACCATTGGGATGAGGGATGGATCAAGATACAACGCCTACTTCTTTCACAAAGCCTATCATTACCAGCAGTACTAATCAAGTCTCTGTATCCACACTTCCTTTTTTATCTAGATACTCCATGCATATTTTATCTGGTTTGATGTGCATCATATTTGTTTCACTTTATCAAGTTGTTTGCTTTTATTCTGTGTTAATAGTATGATTAGCTGATCCTTCACTTAACCTTGAAAAATCAGAGCCATTCTTAATTTTGCTCTCATTGACTAGCTATGAAAAACCACTTTTTATATCCTATTGCCCTCAATTTTTTTTTTTGCCTTAAAATTCTATAATCATCCCCTTTCTAGGATTCACGTATCTCACTGTCCTTTCACTGTCATCTTCTATACCTCTATGACAGTGTCTTTCTAAACTCTGATTCTGCAAGGTATACATTGTTGAAAATCACGTAATGCCTTTCTGTGTAGTAAAATTCCTAATTCTTTAATATACACTTTTCCTCAGTCAGTATTTGTATCCTACCTTTTCAGCATCACCTTGTAACATTGTTCCCAATCACTGAACTTATTCACTTTATCTCCAAATATAATGAACTGTCTGTTCTTTCCAAAACATATCCTGCTGTTGATATGTTTATACCATTTCCTGTGTCTGCAGTGCCCTTCCTCATCTTTCTAGTTTCAAACTTCCACATATCCTTTATGATCCAAATAGTGTCATTTCACCTGTAAGTCATCCTTAATACCACCAAATGCCCCACATGTGCCTTTGTCCATGTTCCTAGTACACTCCTATTTTACTGTATATATATTTTTTCTGACTCGAACTCCTCAAGGTCAGAGATCAAGTCCTAGCCCTATTTTTGATCCTCCCCAACCTACAATCCTGCAACGCTATTAGATTCATCTGTAACAGGCACTCAGTAAGTGTTTGTTGAATTAATAAACATTTCTGACTTACAAAAAAAAAGAACTCTTAGATTCTCAGAAACACTCTTCCTGCCAGTTGCTGTTACTCATAGTCAGATATTGGCTTATTACCAACTTAAACTGAAAATCCATTCAGTGCTCACGTTCAAGCTCTAGGACCCATTGCCTCAGTCACCCTTGCAATCTCTTCAGCAAACCGTGGAGTTCTTCACTTAATCGTTTCCTACTGAAGCTCAAGTAGACGTGAGGGCGTAGCTCTCGAAAAACTTAATCATTGCAATCACTGTCTCTTACTCTTAAGGTTCCAAAGCCTAGCACCTATTTTCCGAAAGTACAGGACTTTGGGATATAGGATAGACGATATGTCTTTATGTTTATCATAATGCATCTACGTTTCTCAAAAAACTAAATGATTTATATTATTTTAAAGTACATTTTATTGCAATTTAATGAAACTATGTGATCTCATTTTTCCCAAAATCTTGTGTCGTATTATAATTTAAAAATGAAACTTCAGCATAATGCCTGAAAAAGTGAGCTTGGGGCCATATTATGAATACTTAAATCCCAATTCTGTCACTTGTTAGGGATAAAGCTTTAATCACATTCTTAAAATTTCTGTGCCTTTCTTCTCATTTAAAAAAATCACTTTAGTGAGGTTAAATAATGCATGACTCACAGAGTTAGATAAATGGGTCCATACTTGCATAATACTGGAAATAGTATCTATTGCAGATTAAATTCAATAATTTTAGCTGTTGCTATCTTCAGGAGCTGAATCTATTTTCAATGAAATGTGTCAAACAAAGAAAATTGTGGCAAATGGATACATTTAGAAATACTGTATTTTAAGATATGGTATGTTTGTGTGGGAGGATGCCTGAGGAGTAGTCATGTATTGGGAGAAGTTTATTAGCAGTCAGTCATTTTTCAGTAGAAAGGAATTTCCAGGTTATGATAAATATATATAACTAAGTTAATAGACAAGATGCAGATTCTGACTAATGAGCCATTATACTTCAAATTTTAGCTGGACAGATTTGATAAAAAAAAAAAAAGATTAAATCCAGTTTTCTCAAGGTGATGTCAATCAATCAGTCACACTTCTGGCATTAACCTACTACCCTCAATATAGAGGATATCCTTTCTTATTTCTTTTGTTCAGCCGTTAGGAGGTCTTGAACTTAGGTAGTCTACTGAAGAATGAATTTTAAAAAAGAAACTGATATCTTTAAACATTTCAGTAATAAATCTAATTATAAAAATTAACTTAGTTTTTTTTCTCTCCAACATAGTGGTAAAATGTTTTGATTTAGATATTTACAGATGTTTTATAAACATAGATTTTATATTGCAATTTGATAAAGAACAGAGAAATCTAACACTTCGACCATTGCAGGAATATAACAGTGATTTGATTTTGTGTCATTCTTGTGATTCTATTCTGTGGCATGATTTTTTTTTTTTTAGAAATTTTGACGTGTTTACAGTTATTATGAGAAAGCAGAATTATTGCCTGGTGTTTTCTAAAATGTACCTCTTGGTGATTAGTAACCCTAAGCTGTGCATGAAATTTTCTATTTAAAGAAAAAAATATTTTGCCATATTGGTTGATAAGTAAGTTACTATTATCAATAGCAGCCATATTTTAAGAAATTACAAAAAACACTATAGAGGGAATAATTTATTAATATTCAAAGTTAAAGTAAAAGTTGCAAGTTATTCAGAATTTTCATTTAGGAGTGATTGGCACAGTTATGTTCAAATAGACGCATTTGTGCTCTTCGTAATGTATACTTAACCTTAAGCGGTTCTCCAGCCTCAGTTATACTCATTGCTAGTCTCAAGTATCTTCCAATCTACATATATACATACTTCCATCTGGTGAAATGAGTTCTTATCCTTGGCAGACGATGTTAAACTAGAATTCGTAACTTTTTTCATAAGTAATTTGACTTGTCGTTCAGACTCTGTACTGGAATTAACATTCTGAATTTAAAAAATCTCCTTTACATTTATTCTCATGTGTTTTGTTTTGATGCACCTCTGTTAATATTAGGAAATTTAATGTGGAACTATATCATTTAAGTTTTGTTTAGTTGATCTCGGTATTAGTAACTGATGTATTTGAAGTACGTTGACATTTGAAAAATTTTAAAATAAACCCAATGTTTAAAATAAAAATCACATTACAGTTGCAAACTGGGTCCCAAGAAGTTAAAATATGTTCTCAGAAACTGTATAAAAAAAAACCTACCCTTTTGTATTAAGTTTATTCAAGAAATATCTTGACATAAAGTAGTAGTCATCTAATCATCTATGAATTTAGAATATTTTACTTTGAAAAGGGCATAAAAAGACCTATTTCCCCACAATTCAGTTTTCCCATGATAAGGGGAAAGTAAATGCTGAAGAAATAGAAACAATGGCAAGGATTGGTATATTAGAGGAAAAATAGACCTTTTATATATTTTTATTAGACTGTTAACCAAAATTGTGTGTGCCAAGGTTTAGGTTAGTTAAAACCCCCTACAAACTCGGCTTATGGAAACAGTAACTGATCCTTCTAACATTGTTTTTTAATACACCATGAGAATGCATTTTCCCAAAAGTGTAAGATTCCTATCCTGAGATGTGATGAAATGCCCTAAAAATTCTACAGTAGAGAAACATCTTTCTTTAAATTTTAAATCATGTAGCTAATGGAAGTCACACAATAGGGCCCTGCACATTGAAATATTTTCTCATTTTTAAGAGAATTAATGGCTCTCCACCAGCCCTTTAACATGTAAAATGAGTAAGTTACTTGTGTCCAGTACATCCAAAAAAGAGCCAGGATAAAATAAACATAAGGGGTTGGATATCTTGGAAAAAATCTGTCATGGGTTTGGGTTAATCATCTCCAGAAGAAATTCAACTTGATGCCTGAAATGTAAGACTTGTTGGAGAAAGCAGAAAGGCCTGAGGCAGTGTTGATCTCAAAGAGTGCTCTCCATGGGTCAGAGCTGCTCTGCTGGCAGAGTGCAAACCCAGTTCACAACCGGCCTCTGAAAAGTTGTAAAAGACTGCAGGGGCCGTCCAGTGCATGCTCTCCGGCTTTGCTTACATAGTTCTAATGGCCCAGTTTCTTATAAAATGAAACTTAATAAAAGCTGTGCCTGATTTCCTAGCCGTCTGTCCATCCGCCACAGGTTTGGTTCCTATCACAATTTGTGGAACAAAGCACCAATTTCTTATGCACAGTGATTATAGAGCAACTGAATTCAAAATGCTGCAGCTTTGTGCAGTTTTCATAATATCCTGTTGTTAGCATTGCCTATTCTAAGCATTGGAAAGGTAATTACACAAGCAATAATTTGGGTTATCTTCTGTCAATATAATACACTTTTGAAGTATATTTTTGTTCAGGCTTGACCTAATAATCATGTCCTAAAATTCCCTGATATTACAAATTTTGGAGACTGGGTAAAATGTTCATTTTAATTGCCAGTAGCTATTACTTATGAACTATAGAGAAGGTAATGTACTACTAAGATACTAAACTCAAATATTTTCTCTTTTTGCCTCTACTCCCTTCTAGTTCTCCTAGTTGTATCTTCTGAGACAAATTGTATTCACTTGCTATCAGGTAGACGTAAAAATGGGAAAAATCTATCTCAGGCTTGGATTAGTTATAGAATAGAAATAATTATATGATTTTATCCTGCATGAGAATAAAATTACCATGGCAATCTACTTAAGTGGAATCTCCTTTATATGAAAAATAGCATGAAGAAATAGTTTTTCATTTATTTTACTTGTATATTTAACTTTATTGCTCCCAACTGCCAAAATTTATTGGACTTATGTAAATTGAAAAGTAAAATATTTATGCCTACTAAAGACTATTCTTTATTAGACATCTAAGTCTATTTTCTTATAATCTTATAATCATTTTATACTCTTCATGTTGATTTTTCTTAAACTTGCTGTAATCGTGTAGACATAAGCTGACTGGTGCTTGTAAAGAAACTTCAGCCTTTAAACAACAAGGAGTCAATCACTTCAATGAATAGAGACCTAAGTGCTGAAGCATTTCAAATCCTTTTCCATTTGACCACTAAGTGACCTGATAACTATTTCCTGTCCCTAAATAAGGTTGTGACCCAGGTCTTAGAGTGTGAAACTCAGATAATTTTAGAAACAAGTCAAATGCCGTAGAATTTAAGAAATAGACGACAATTTGACTAAAATTATTTCTACTGGAATCATATATGTTAAATATAACAATAAAAATAATACAGTAGTAAAAATAAAATAAGAATAAAAACATTCATGTTGAAAATGATGAAGTCATTGATTTTCTTGCCCACTAGGGTGATAAATTAGGAGGTATCTTTAAAAGATTGGCTCACAACACAATTCAGTATATCCAACCCTTTAAGATATTCCAAATTACAAAACAAATAACTAAATAAATCACAAGTAATCATATTTTTATTTGAATAATTCATCAGAATAATTTGCAAGAAAGCCATGTTAAGATTTTACCCCATTATCTGTCTGGGATGTGTGTGTGTGCGTGCAGCTGCAATTTTTTGCCTTTATTAACATAACTGCAGAAAGTTGAAAGTCATAAGACAGAAGCAACAGCAACAACAAAACTGCTTTTACTTTTCAGGCAGTACGACAGGAATATTTTCAGCTACCAATTTGAGCTGTTAAAATGCCTTTGGCAATTGGATTAGGACAGGGAAGAGTCTTACATGTGCATTTTGCTGATCTGAAAATGTAATTGGCTAGTTTGTTTTGATAATTTTTTTTTTGCTTTTCCATAACTTGGCTGTGAAATACAATGTTATGAAATGTTAATTATTTTAATGAGGTCAAGAAGTGTTTCCTTAAAATAACAATTCTAGTGTTTAACACACATTTGATAGTTTTCCTCCTTGTACAGTTAATAAAGTTATAAATTGGATATATATTACAATTAAACTTAAAATATGATTGTTAAAAGAAAACATGAAGAAAGTCTCTGAGCTTGTCCTAAGCTGTTTAAGTTAAACTGAGATTTACACTTTCCCTAAGAAGCATGTAATTTATCAAACAGAATTTATTCTCACTTTTACTATTACATGTTGCAAAGGCACAACAACTATTTAAAAACTATAGAACTGACTAGGCAGTGAGAAAGTATTATTTTCAGTATTGTTTTAGAATGTAATGTGCCATATTATTCATATCCACCAGGCATTTTATTTATAATATAATAGTTATACAGACATGAAAATACAGAATTTCACTCTTCATGAGTAAAAAGTTGTACTATTGCCACTTGCAATCTTATGATTTTATAATTTGGCTTGTTCTGTGTTTCATTTGGAACTGTGTCATGGAATTGTGTGAGTGTAAGTAAATGTGTGTAATTTAAATATAAAACTGAAATGCTTTCAAATGTGAAATATGAATCAATATGAACTAACGCCAATTACTGACTTCTTGATTTTTTATAGCGTGTAGTCTGTCTATACAAAGAATATCCCCAGAAAGAATACTTTTTAAATAATGATTTATGAAAAATATGTAGGGAAGTAAAATACTCTTGAAATAATTATCTCAATGCTTGTATATTAAATTGCAACAGCTATCAAAATTTTAATATAAATTGAGATGTTGTAAGCATTTATCATTAAATTAGCAATATTGGCTAAAATTAGGAACAAATTGGTTTTCAAGTGCCACCTGAAGTTATTGAAAAACTAGAAGCAATATATTATAAATCACAATTTTAGGAGAAAAATTAAACTAATTTTATATGCTGCTGTTATTTTATATATACACATGAATATAACTCTGTTCTATATATTTTTTATTCTTTCTATGTGACTTAAGTGAAAATTTCAGCTACTTTTTCATAAATATGTTTTTATAAATGTCTGTTTTATAGATATTTATAAATATTAAGTTTATTCAAAAAATCATTTTTCAAATTTAATTTTATATTTATAAGGTCCATGCAATAATAAATTGTAGTAGATAAAAATCTGAAATATAATCATCAGTTATTTCCTGTTATTTTAAGTGGAACACACATTATACAATGAAATTGTGAGTTTAAAATATGAACATTATAATTAGAGTCATAATTTTAAAGTCATATTTGATATCAAATCTGGCAATAGAAATACAAGATAAATGCATATATTTAAATATTTCTTTGGTGATTACTATTGTGCTTTGGGCAACAAAGTATTAGTAAGCACCTATTGATCAAAAGAGAGTTACAGCTACAAGAATTAAGACTAGAAAGCAAACTCTAAATACTAAGAAAAAAACTCAAATTTAACCTGCAGATGACCTGGGCTTGTTTGTTCAGATGACAATTCTAAAAGTGTACAGGGACTATTCCTGTTTAATGCAATTATTTGCTGCAAGCCTTGACCTCAGTAACTGTCAGGGACCAGATCTGAATTGGCCCATTCTCTGATATGGTGACATTGCTTCTGTTGCCTCGATTGTGACCTCTGATTGCCTGGTACCCTCGAGAGCTCTATGTAACAAGCGTAACTCCTGGTTCTTAGCCAGGAAGATTGGTCTGCCTGCGTATTCTTATCTGACCCGTCAGTCTGAGTTACATGTGCTATCTATCTGGCCATGGTATAATAGCATATCGTTTTGTATATGTGCATGTCCCTGTGTACTTTAATAGCATTTCAGAACATGTGAAAAATGCAAAAGTGTCATAAGAAGTAAGTGTAATTTAATGTTTATTTGAACAAATGCTCATTTCCAAGCAGTTTTTAGATTATTTTATTGCATGTATAAAATTTTTATGCAGTGATTCCTCGACTGTATAATTTTGCCTATCTCAGAAGCAGTACACAGTTGCTTCCCAATATGCAGCGGCTTAATCCTGTTGTATCTGGGATACAGAGAGTTGATGTGGAAAGCCAGTGTGGTATGTTGTAGAAAGATTTAGTGAAGACAGTGAATAGAAAACAAAAATACTAAATTGTTGTTTCAATGCTATCAGTGTGGGAAAACTACTGAGCTCCTTCTACCTCTATTTTCTCACTATAAAATTGTGGAACATAACTCAGTGGTTATAAGAATTAAATGAAAATTAATGCAATGTAAATAGCATATCACAACTGCCAGCACATATTGTAATTGTTACGATGATATTTTTATATGCCTCTGAAAGAAGGAGAAAACATGGGTAACCTTTACATCAATGGTACAGGATAATCCTGAATTCTTGTAATCACAGCATGGGATGAGGTCTTTTCCATGCACACAGCAGCCTGAACAGAACAATTTACATAGCTTTCTTTACAGTTTAACTGAAAACTAGGATCAGGATCATTTGGAATCATTTGTTTGTCAGTCATGTGTTTAGACATGGTTTGGTTATTTGAAGTCAAATTATAAATGGGCAGTAGAGTTGGAAATTTAATTTAAACATTTTCATGCTGAAATTTAGTGCTTTGTCCTGCACATCAATGGTTTTCAAACTTTATATTTTAACACAAAACCTCTTTCTTCAAATGAAATATTACCCAAAATTCAATATAGTGT
Source organism: Ochotona curzoniae (assembly GCF_017591425.1). NCBI lineage: Eukaryota > Metazoa > Chordata > Mammalia > Lagomorpha > Ochotonidae > Ochotona > Ochotona curzoniae. The sequence goes on along the minus strand of NW_024464920.1, from coordinate 17,558,258 downwards.
GTAAAACAGCTAAGGAGAGTACATCTGCTCTGGTTTAGGAAGTGGGTCTGATCTCTTGGCTACTTCCCATAGCAGCCACTGTGATGCATTTGCAAAGCCTCCTAGGGCTTCACAGGGCACAGTTTAAAGCCAGTGTATCTGATTAGGCCTTACCGAAGATTAATTCCCTTCCTATATTCTCTTCTTCTGTCCAGCACCAACCTACCTGTGCTTGATGATTAGCACATGCACAAGCATATGGGTAATAACTGTAACTAAAATGTCTTTATTTTCTTTGCTGCCTCAAGTTCAGCCCTCTATTGTCTCACTATTAGATTAATGCCTGATATACAGTAGCTACTCAGGTAAAAAACTAAAATTTAATAAAAGTTCTGCAATTCAGGTGAAGTGCACCAGAATTTAAGTTAACAGTCCGATTGTGGAGCATACTTCTTTTTTTGGTTAGACTAACTTAAAGACCCACGGTTGATTGTTATGGATAATGACATTTAATATTAAGGAGTTCAGTGAGTCAGTAAAAATGTTGATCGTTTTGTGTTTTATTGATTCTAAGATATTGATTTATCTTAAATATTAATATCTGAATTCAGAAAGCATAATAGTCTCTTAGAATTACTGTCATCTAGATGGTAGTTGACAAAACATGAAAACATTTGCTCATCATTTTCCACCAAGATAAAAAAAAATTATGGATCCTATCATATAATATGGTGCTCTAAAATTTGCAGAGTAATTCCATAATACAGAATTGATACTGGCTCATTTCAGTACGGTTGGAGTGTTTTCACATCCTGAACTGCACGCTTCTGTGACCCACTTGACAAACCTGCAGTTCAAACTACTATGGTTGCTTTCCTGGAAATCTCTCCCAGGTTTGAGATACTGAGTAACTCGAGGATTAATACCCTGCACATCAGGGGCCTTCATAACTCCACTCCTGTTCAGTGCTAGTAGTACCTATGTAATAAAGTTTAGTTTTTTAACTGTGAATTCAATTAAACACAAGAACTTTAGTATGTTTAAACTCTCATCCAGATACAGGGGAAAAAATGATAATATTAGTGTGAAAACAATCGTATTACCCACTTTCCTGTAGCCCTTGACCCTTTCTACCCTAATCAACTAAGTAAGATTATTTAAAAAAACTAAGTTCATGATAAAATAGAAGTAAAATGGCAGTAAACAAACTCTCATTCAAATGAATCACGTTGATTTACAAGTGCTATATGATGAAGAAATCTAGTTCAGCAAAGCAACTTTACCTGTTCAGTGCCACAATGCTCTTTCTGAGCTGCTGATTCCTTAATAGACACTGGACAACATGGATAAACTCAAACCTAAGTAAACATAGACATAGAACTTGTGATTTTGAAAAATGAAGCTAAAATAAGCATAAATGCTGAAAAAGGGTAAATTGATAGTCAATTTAAAGATTTATCTGCATGACAGAATGTCAAATAATACTTCCTGTTAGTAAACTAGCTTTGGCAAAACCTAAAGTGCTCAGGGCCTTAGTATGAAGGTAGGGAAAAGAAAGAATGAGAGAGAGAGAGAGAGAGAGAGAGAGAGAGAGAGAGAGAGAGAAAGAGAAAGAGAAAGAGAGAAAGAAAAGAAAAGAAAGAAAGAAAGAAAGAAAGAAAGAAAGAAAGAAAGAAAGAAAGAAAGAAAGAAAGAAAGAAAGAAAGAAAGAAAGAAAGAAAGAAAGAAAGAAAGAAAGAAAGAGGAAAGGGAAGGAGGGAGGGAGGGAAGAAGGAAGGAAAAAGGAAAGAAAAGAAAAAAGAATAAATGGCTAGATTAAATTTCTAGGGACACATTAAATATCTGCACTTTCCAAACGCCTCTGACATCACCATATTAATGGAATAGCCTCTCCACAGAGCACCTCTACAGTCTGTAAACTTTCTCACCATTCTCAGAGATGTTCATAATATGAACATTGGGTAAGGTATAAAATAAGAAAAAAATAGAAATGAAGTTAGGGGTCAGGGTAAAGGTGAATAAAGAAACAAGGTAATGAACCTAAAGTGTGGAGAAATTTTGACAAAGAAATTAAGAAACTTAGAAGAGTTATGACATCAAGGAATTAAGAAACTTAAAAACAGATACTCCCTGGAGGTTACTATGAAAAGTACAAAATCAAAAACAAACTTTGAATGCAGTTTACAAGTAGTCCTTTTAGCACCCAAACCCTACATTTAAACTAAATTTAGACTTTCTTTCTCTGATTGAAATATTAAAATTATAATTGTGTATATATGTTATTTGTATGTCATGTATGTATTTTAATTATTACATTTTATATCTGTATGTTTATCATTGTGAATGATAATATATACTTACCTAATATATATAATATGTATTAAGTATTCCTGGTAGGAACTTCAGACTAAGTACAGACCCATAACCCTATGACTTACACTGTATGTGCTACTAAGACCAACTTCTCTGGACTGAAGTATTCTTGTTAATCGTTACAGTGGAAAGAAAAATGTACCTCTCGAATCCTTGTGAGATAGTGCATTGTCAGTGCATAGACCATTGCTGTGCATCTGTTATGTCATAAGTGGATAATTGCAACTACTGCTACTTCCTGAATCATCTCAGCTCTTCCTCCAGCTAGCCCCTCATCACACACTTAGTCTCTCATTAAAGTTTGCTAAGCTTTCTCCCCTGAGATATTGGGACTGAATTCTTCAAAGCAGTTTAGGTTCACACCCAAACTGATCCAGTGTGGTACCTCATACAGGCGTAACCCTCACACAGGTATGGTCTCCCTAGCTATAAGCATTTCTTACTGCAGATGCTGAACCAACTTTGACATATTTTTGTCACTCCGGTCCAAACCAAACATTTAGGTTCACCATTCATCATGAGTTTTGACAACTGTTCGATAATATATATCCCACTCTTATAATATGATGTGTAATATGAACTGTCTTCATAATTTTCAGTGATCTTGCCCATCCACTATTTCCTTTCCCCAGTCTTGATCAATCAGTCATTTTTTTCTTACTATGTTCATGAGCTTTCCTTTAAGGAATTCCTTATAGTTGGAATTATACAAGATGTTTCATTTTCAGATTGACTTATTTTACTTAGTAGCATACCTTTGTTTGTTTGTTTGTCCCATGCCTTGATACAGTACAAAGCTGTATATCATTGTGGGTACTGTTTGTCTACAGCCTGTTATCCACCTACCTAATGATTGGCATCTTGGTTATTTCCACATTATGGCAATTAAGAATAAAGTTGCTACAGACATTCATGTTCATGTTTGTGTTTATGTATGTGTTCAATTCACTTGGATAAAAGTGAAAAGAATGTGGTGGTTGAACTGTATAGTAATGATATATTTAGCTTTGTAAGAAACTATCAAACTGTCTTCTAAGTTGGCTGTACTCTTGTATTCCCATAAGCAATGCATGAGGCACCTGTTAACTTCACATCTTCATTAGTATTTGGTGTTCCCTGCTTCATATTTTTGCAACTCTGACATTAGATATTGTGCATATTTGCATGTGCTTTTGCTTAGCAGTATATCTTCTTGGTTGCATTGTTTATTCAGATCTTGCCCATTTTTGGATCAGGTTGTTTGTTTTCTTATTGTTGAGATTCAAGAAATCTTTATTTTGCGTAGCATTGCTTTATTATATATGTCTATTGCAAGTATTATCTCCCATTCTGTGGCTTATTATCATGATTCTTAATCTTGTATTTCACGTAGCACAAGGTTTTACTATGCTATGTGCAAGTTTACTATGTTATGTGAAGTTTGGACTATTAATTATTTCTTTCTTGGATCTTAAAAATGTAATTCACTTAGAATTCCTCCTATTTGTAAATTTGTGTATGACATTTAGGTCTATGTTCATTTTGAATTATTTTGGGGGGAAAGATGTGAATTTTGTGTCTACATATTGTGTTCTGGAACTATTTGTTGAAAACCTTCCATTTCCTTGCTTCATTGCCTTAGCTATTTTGGTAAAGATCAGTTGCCTGTGTTTCTGTAAATCGCCTTCTTATATGTCTGATCTGCCTCGGTAATCTGTCTTCTCCTTAAATGGTGCCATCTTGACTGTTTTTCTCATTTATTTTCTTCATTGCTATGTTATTGTTACTTTCCACAATGCAGTTCTGTAGGTATAGGAGTCCTCCCCGACTCTCCATTTTCCACCTCAGTAGCGTAGTCCTTTATAACAGTTAGAACTTAAACATTCTGCTGTTTAAGTGTATCATGGCTTGACTTTTTAGAGACTTTTTACCTGAAGAGAGTCCTCATTTGCATGTGAAAAACATGTATCTTTGCGTAGCATGGTCCATTACCCCTGTTTTTCTCTTAATTTTTAAAAATTTGAAAAACAATGTATGTACTCATATACACATGTACAACATAAATTTTATAAGTATGTATTAAATGACTAAATCCAACTACTTAGCACAGTGTTCTAATTACTGTAGCTTTATAGTAGGTCTTGAAGATAGGGAACATCATTTTCAGAAGAATAAATCAAAGTGGAAAAACAAAGTTAACAATTCCTTAGAACTCAGAAATGACAAGAATGCACAAATGTATCCTTAACCTTAGGGATACATTCCAAACCCCTCAGTAGATGACTTTACTTGTGAATAGTGCCAAAATAGTGCCAGATACAAATTTCTTTTCTATATAAACTTTAATTTATGCATTTGCACATTTAATTCATAATATAAATTTCCTATAGATGTTATCAAGATGAGCCTTTGATTTATCTTATGAAGTCAGGAGCTTTTCACCATTTCACTTACGACATCACAAAGTAATCACTTTTTACTGATACTTTTTGGAATATTTCAATTTTCAGCATCACTAATCTTGCACTTTGAGGCCATTGCTGAATAAAATGAGGAACACTTGAACATAATCATTGTGATACATTTCTGCAGAAGCTTACATATTAATAGGTATGTGGTATTTAAAGCATGGACAATGGGTTGATTGGCATGGTTGGCAGCTTGGAGTACAATGGAAAATTTCATCATGCTACTCAAAGCAGCACAAAAATTAAAACTCAGCAAAACATTTATTGGTAGAATTACAAAAATCAAAACTCAACAAAATTTTTGTTGCTGGAATTTCCCACTTAATACTTTTGAACTACAGAATCTGAATCTGTAGAATATGAAGTGATAGATAAGAGGGGAACTAGTCTGAGAGATAATCAGTGATTTCCTAATAGTTATCTATTCAAGATAACAAGTAATTTTTCCACATTCCTAACAGAAGGAGTTAAAAAGATTTTCACCCCTCTCAAAAATCTCATAAATATGGGATCTTTAAAATATTTATGGAAAATTTGGGCAACTAAAAAAAATATGGATAAGTTTTGAAGTATTTTGTAAATGATTTTTTTTAAAGTTCATGTACAAAGTTAAAGAACCTACCTTAATTGAAATAACAATAAAATTATAAACACTGTCAAGAAACAAGCCATTTAGTGACTGTTTACAGAATACCAAACTGTAAAATCAGCTCCTTGTCTCCTGAAGATATTGGATGTATGAGACAAAGATTTTAACATAAGAGTTTTTTGTTTAATTACATATATGGGAATATATTTTAAAATGTGTTGGTAAAATAAAACCTGAATTAGAAAACTTTGGGAGTAACTGAAGAGTGATTCTAGAAATGAAGATTATGATCTACTGAAAGCTTAGTAAATGAGTTAAAGAAACTATACAGCCAAATATATGTGTGTGTTTGGGTATATATATATATATATATATATTTATATAGCCAAATATGCAATTACTTATACCATCTAAGCGAATGTAATTTATAAATATGAAAGTACTGCACTCTCATTTTATTTTTAACCTAACATTGAAAACTTTAAATTTTCTTAGAGTTCACACATGACAAAAAAAAGAGAAAAAGCATTATTGTTCTGGAGAAACCTTCCCTTCTGTGTTTACGACTCAATAATAGACGCTAGCAAGCATTCTTGACTCATTTAAACAAAGTTCTCAGCCCTGAGCTAAGCCAACCCTGAACTCAGCAGTTGACTTACTTTGGCTGTATCATGAAAAGGGCACTTAGGGCATGATTTAGAAAAGGTTCCAGATTTTCTTCTAGCTCATTGTTGTATCTTGAGTACATCAGATAAATTTTCTGAATTTCATTTTTCTCACTGGGAAAAAGAGAATGGTTTTATGTTCTGTCTTTATTATGAATAGTCACATTTTCATTTTTAATTTTAACCTTGGGTATAACTATAATAAAAGATGAAATTAACTTAGCTACCCTCAAGCTAATAGTTTGACAGTATGATACAATATTCTGGTAAATATGTAACTCTTTTAGTAATTGATGTGTTAGCATTATTCTTAAAATTTTGAGGCAGCTGCCACAAGAGAAAAAGAACATCAGATGCTATTTGTTGAGCAGCCAGAATCTATCAAGGGATCTTATAGATCTCATTAAAGCTATGGAACGTCTTGAGAGAAAAATATAATTGTCTTCATCTGGGGAGGAATGAAGCTTAGGTTTTTAGCTTATGTAAAGACTAACCAGAATTTGAACTTGATTTGTTTGACTCCAAAGCCATTTGTGTTGCCACTTTACCAAGAAGTCATATTTTCCCATGAAATTGCCCTGAATGCTGATTTCTGAGTATGGAAATGAATGACATTTTAAAATGTTCTTAATATAACAGGTTTAATAAATGTCATCAAAATTTTTTTTCTTTTGTGGATAGCTTTTGGAAAATATGAAATAATTTTGAGATATAATTTTCTATATTTGGTCTCAGGAATTTATAAATTTCTGCTTAACCTATTCAAATGTTAAAGTGTAACAATGATAAATCATAAGACATTCCAACTGCAAAATTATGTATGAATTGGTCAATGTTGCATAACGGTAAGCATTCTTTTTTAAAATTAAATTCCTTATTTTTAGTGATACAGAAATTTCCCCTTCCAACCTCTCCATCCTTTCACTGTTTTCCCCTATATTGTAACAACAGTTTGGTCCCTCGGCAACAGTCACAAGTCCACCGTTCTGCTATGAAGTGTATCCTGACATTGTAGATACAGAAAATGGTAGAGTCCAGCATTCTATTGTTCTAACCATAAAGTTATGTAATGAATTGGTCAGAAAGCACAATATTGCATAACTATAGTTTTTGTATGATAAATGATTTCTAAATAGCTTCTTCCCACATTTTTAGGATAAGGTGATGACAAATTGCATATATTTCTTGGGAATGCTTATTCATGTCTCCCTTTTTTCCTCTCTTCATTTTCCCTCCTTATCACTCTGTGTTTCAAATATATTTATGTCAATTTGTGGGGAAAAGATGTGTTTATTTTTATTGGAAAGGCAAATTTAACAGAGAGGATTGATGAGAGAACATTCCATTTGCTCATTCAATTCCCAAATGACTATTACAGCCAGAGATGAGTAAGTCCAAAGTCAGAAGCCAGAAGCTTCTTGCTGTTCTCCCATGAGAGTTCAGGCGCTCAAGGACTTGAGCCATTCTTTGCTGCATTGTCAGGCCATAAGCCAGAAGCTGGATCAGAAATTGAGCAGCCAAGACATGAAACAGCAATCGTATGGTAGCTGAGCATGCAGGCAAAGGCTGAGCCCTCTACCGTGCTGTTCTGCCCCCATGAAAATCTTATAAATAAACTTTCAAGATGAAATGCTTTTGATCTAAGCATAGAATTTGGGTTTTTAAGCTTTCTTTTAAGATTATAAGAGACTGCATTGGTTCAACTTGTTTTTGTTTTTCAAATTGGGATATCAATTTATTAATAGAAAAGATTTGGAAATTAAATACTCAAAATCATAGACAACAAATACAAATAGTAACTTTGGTTACATTGACTCTCAAGTGGCATTATTACAATCTGATTTTTGATAAAGAGAAAGTAAAAGTAGATAATTGGATTCATAATCAAAATTGGCCAAATAAGGGCGATGTTTGTCACAGCAGTGTATGGATGCCTACATCCAAATGGCTTAATGGATTATTTCAATTCTTTCTATGTGTCTTTTCTTCTAGGAAGAATTTTAACAGATTCTTGGCAAAAAAATAAGTTCCTAATTAGAGACTCATAATTGAAGAAAGATAAAAAAATTCACATAGAACAAAATGTTTGTAAAATTTTAAATTATGTGAATGACAGTATTTTGTTAAATGTTGCCAGTAAGGTACGGTGAATTAGTAACACATAAGTCAAGATTGAAGTAAATTGAGCCAAAATATTCTGTGATTCTTATGTTCCCTAGGAATAGGGAAAATGGTTAATTTTGTATTGTATGAAGATCAATAAATATTATCGTTATTTTTAGGGTAAAACCTAAATAATAGTAGCAAGTAATGTTAGCACATCAGTGGGGAAAAAATCAGTAGAAAGAAAAGAAATAATCCATTGTGAAGCCAAGAAAAAGACCACAGAACAGGCTGTGTGAATAGCACAAAATATTGTGATATGTATAAATTCACATATATCAAAATTGACATGATGTGCACATAGTTAAAAAATCTAGCTAGCAAATAATTATTTGTGAGTTTAAAAAACATACAAAGAAAAACAAGTTTTAAAGAAACACAATAATTTTGAAAAGAAAAAACTCAGCACATACTTTTCAAGACTAATTTTTAACAAAATGTATATAAGGGACTTATATAAAATATATTATCAAGAAGAGAATGCACATTTTTCTGAAACATACACAGTGCACTTGAGCTGAACTTCTGGTGCACAGGCAGTGTTCCAAATTTTGAAAGTATCAGGTGTCTCATGGAATATTTTCATGACATTTTATTTATGTAATTATATCGCCTATATTCTTAATGTGAGTAGATTAGGAATTTTTTGTGTGTCTTCAAATTAAAGTGAAAACCGTATTAAAAGAAGCTGATTAATTTGCAAATATAAAATAAAATTTGCTATATAAAATAAAACTTTTATCTTTCTAAAGTAAAATAATAAAATATATAAATTTTATATTCATGAAGTTGCACTTAGAAAACTCCCAAACCTTCAGCATACTGTAGATATATTATCTATGGAAAATAACAAACTGGGGGCCATATTTTCTCTAATATGTTATGACTCAAATTGTAAAAATTCTATTTACTTATTATCTTTATAGAGCAAGCAATATTTTTATATTGCTTATTTTTTCATAAATGTTATCTCTGTAACAGAGGTTTAGCCATATTTCAACTTGTAAAAACATTAAAATGATTTTATAGAGATAGGTAATATAAACAGACATAAAAAAGCACATTATATACCTGCTGTTTTATAACTGATTTTAAAAGTGATTAAATGATATAGGAATATTCATTTGTTCTTTCAAAACTCTAGCTTTAATATATCAAAATAATATCCCTCATTGACTTTTCTTTGAAATAAAACTTCTTAGAATAAAACCACCTAATTGGCTCTCAATATTTATAAATAAAAGATTAAAATTATAGAAGCCATTTTATTTATGATTAGAAACGTTTAGATATGTTAGGAACCTGAATTCTAAAACTACACACATGCACAATAAGATGGAAATAATATTTATTTAGCAACCAAGACATATTATTCTGAAAGTCAAGCCTGCTCACATCACCCAGCTCTCCGTTAGTATATTGGGTGGGCCCTAGTTTGGATGACCTACCATATTAACACTCCCTCAGGGAGTTTGGGTTAGATAGAAGAATATTTTCCAAGGATAATTAAATTGAGATGGTGAAACAAGAGAGAATTGTGTCAATGGAACCTACTTCATGGTTATTATGGAGCAATTGCTATGAATTATTTGAAATAACTTAAAGTCAATTAGAACCATCTAACCTTCTTATCATTTGAAACTGGCTATTCTTTGCAAAAGAGACAGTACTGTCCTTTTATATTCTGAAATGAAAACAATTTTAAAAGACCTACTAGACATTTGTAATACTGGTAAGGATGATTCTCTGCACTCACCACCAGAAGATGTTTTGTGGGTAATCCTGTAATCTTATCCTCCTAATAATGACCCAGAGAACCTTTTAAGCTGACCTGAATTTAGAGATTCATATGTAGGTAATGACGTATTCAGGATAAGAAAGTCATAGCCTGCAGCAATTGCGATGACATGAAAACCAAACATAATGAATTTATTTTCATTTTTTAAGAGTAGTAGAAAAATATGACTGCAGTTTTTACATTCTTAATATATGCTAAGTGCTATATGTGTTAATATTATACTATAATTACATTCATTTTAAGGAAAGACATTAAAGCAGAAACAAGCTAAATAATTTTTCCAACTAATATTACACATTGAAACAAAAACATTTGCTACATTTACTATATGCAAGTTAGTCACAAGGCAGATTCAAAGATAATATAATGTATAGCCTAAACACCATAATTGCTCAGTAATTTTTGTAAGATTTATTTATTTTATTTGAAAGGCAGATTTAGAGAGAAGAACAGATAGAAAGAGGTTGTCCATCTGTTGGTTCACTCCCCAAAATAGCCACAGTGGCTGCAGCTGGCCTAATGAGAATCTAGGAACCAGGAGCCAGGAGCCTCCTGTCAGTCTTCCTCATGGGCGTAGAGTCCCAAGGACATGAGCCATTCTACTTTTACAGTCCATAGGGAGGAAGTTAGATCAGAAGTGGAGCAGCTTTGAGTAGACCTGGCACTCATATGGGATGCTGGTACCGCAGGCAAAGATTGGCCTATTGAGCTACCTACCCTTACTGGCCTCACTTTTAAAACATTAACTTTTTTCTTCTATTTTATTTTTGATGTTATGATACAATTTCATAGGTTCTGAGAATCCCCTCACCCCATGCACAAACTCCCCATTAACACTTAATTTCCCTCATATTATTACAATAGTATATAGTCTTTCATAAAGTCATAAGTCCATCATTCTGCTATTTAAGTGCATCCTGACATTGCAGGTACAAACAATGTCAGACAGTCCAGCATCCTGTTGTCACGATATATCCATATATATATATATATCATTGGGAATCCACCATTGATTTCAGAATAGAGATGCATACTGTATTGTGTCTTCACATCAGGATATGATCTGGTTATGATCTTATAATTTGCATTAAGGTTGTCTTGTGTCAGAGAGAATATATGGTATTTGTCTTGTTGGGATTGAGTTATTTCACTAAGCATAATCGTCTCTAATTGGGATCACTTATTTGCAAATGGTAGAATTTCTGTTTAATGGCTGAGTAGTATTCCATGGAGTAGATGTACCACAGTTTCTTGATCCACTCTTCTTTGGATGGACATATGGGTTGTTTCCAAGTCTTTACTGTTGTAGATTGTCCTGCTGTAAATATCTTATATGCAGATTTCATTTATTTTGGATATATTCCCTGGAATCTGATAGCTGGTTCATACAGCAGGTTTATTTGCAGTTCTCTAAGCACTCTCCATACTGATTTTCATAGTGATTGTACTAGCCTACACTCCCACCAACAGTGAACACATCCATGCCAGCAGGTGTTGTTAGAAGAGTTCTGAATGTAGGCCAACCTCATTGGAGTTAGGTGGAACCTCAGTGTAGTTTTCATTTGTAATTCCCCTGAGAGCTAGGGAGCCTGAACATTTAGAGCTGATTTTCGAATAAGGTGATGGGTGGGAGTTTTGCTTCTTACCTATGTAGGATGCTCTACAGTTGTTCCTGCTCCCTTCATGGTGAGTACACTGAAGGGGAAGTCCAGAGGGCGGGGCGGGCCTAGTTGGAGTGACCCACAATAACCCCTACCAGGCCCGCCCACTATTCTGGTTCCTGTTCTTGCCATTATGTGCAGCAGACTAGTCCAGTCTGTCCCACATCCCATTTGGCTTTCATACATGTCAGTGTTCATTAAAGCCTAGTTCCATCTAACCAGCTCAACTATCCAACCCACACAGATGCTGTTAGGTGCCTTTCTATCTAGCTACCCCAGCTCCTGTCCTGATTTTCGTGCCCTTCAGTGGGAGTGGTAACCCAAGAGGGAGGAGCCCACTATTTCCCTTCTAGGCCTCTCCACTCCCCGATTATGCACTCTCCAGATGGTTCTGCAGTTTAACTTGACAGAATTAGCCTCCAAAGTAAGCTTCTGCCATCTGATGCTGTGGCTAAGCCCAAACAACCCTCACCCACTCTAATTTTTGTTTGCACCACTAGGAACAATCAGCCCAGCCTGGCTTTTCCCTGATTTAGTCCACATGAGGCACACAGGTGTTGTAGCCCTGCTTAGTCTGGTCTGCACCCATCCCAGCTCATGCTCTGCAAGATGGGAGTAGCTGTCCAGCAGGGGAACACCCCCTTATTCCCTGTGCTGGCTTTGCCTCCTCCCTTCCTGATTCTCACGCTGCCCTGGTTGGGTGCTGCAGTCTATTCTGGTGCTCAGATTTGCCAGTGGATGGCGTGAAATGATTCAGCCTGGTCTGCCCCAGAACCATGCCAAATGTATACCAGTGGGAAGCTTTCCATGGCCTATTCTGGGCTGTTTCCTATCATGCTTCTTGCCCTTACCTGCAGGGTCTGTGTCCTGCCAGAGGAGTTGCCCAGGATCCTCCATCAGAACCTCTCCCAATGCCAGATTTCATGTATACCAGTGGGTTCATGATCCAGCCCTACTCAGTTCACCTCCTGTCTTACTAGGACCAGTGGCTTTTCCTGACTGGCCTTCAGTCCAATCTCGTTCTTGCTGTTTGATGTTTCAGTCCAGCCATGGCTCATCCATACCCACATACAGCTCACACTCGGCTCAGTAAGGGCTGAGACCTAGTCTAGTCCATCCCACATCTACCCTGGTCCTCCAGGACACCAGGGGATGTTGGGGTCTAGCCCAGTTCAGTCCATCCAATCCCAGTCCACACTTGTGCCAAGGGAGACTACAACCATTTCCAGATCAGAACGCAGCCCTCATTCCAGCCCTGTGCTCATCAGTGGGAACCTCAACCCAGCTAGGGTGTCCCCTTAGCTCCCCAACTGGGCCTGTCCCCAGCCATAGATCATGCGTGTGCCAGCGGTTGCTCTGATTCAGCTTGGCACAGCCCCTCACCTGTCCCGGTCCCTGTCTTAGACAGTGTGGCTTAGTGTCCCTGGCTCACACAGACTAGTAGGTGCAACAGCCTAGCTTGGATTGACTTGTGCTCCATCTTGATTTCTAATTTTGCTTGTGGGCTATGGATTGTTCAATCTTGCCTGGTCTACCCTGTTCCAGTATTCACTTCACGAAATGATATGCCTGCTTCAGATGTAAAAGTTTCAATTTAGAAATTACAGTATTCTGGATAAGCTCCTTAATCTTTATTGTATTCCATATTCAAATTAGACTAAGAAAACTAATTTAAATGTATTCTTTTCAGATCATACAGTCATATTCATTACAGTATAATAGATTGCATTATATAGAGTATATTATGTAAATGCATAAAGTACATTATATTATTATTTCCTGTTTATCTGATTTATCTACTACAAGATAAGCTATTTAAATGAAACATCCAGCTTTTTGATTGCTTCCTCATTGTGACAAGAAATATCTTTCGATTCAGAGATTGTTTCTTCTGCCTCATTCATTCTGTTATTGAGAATTTCCACTGAATTTTTGATTTGCTGTATCGTATCCTTCATTTTCAATAATTTGGCTTTGGTCGCTGCTAGCCAACTGCTGCTGGGTTATCTGGTCATTGCAGCACAGTTCTGTGGTCTCCCCTGCTTCCTTATGTATAAGGGTCTCTATGTACTACTCTGCTTTTGGCCTGTTCTCTATTATTTCCTGGAATCTGCCCTCTGTGCTTCATCCTGGTTAATGATTCAGTGTTAGTTTAAGCCTGCCCATACCCTATATCACCATCTTGCCTCAAGGCCAAACAATAACTCTTGACATTTTTCTTGGTATTACTTGGAAAAGAATAAATGCTGATGCAGAGACAGAGAATCAGATTCATTGATCTTGATTTTTCTTTTTTTTTCCTTAGGCTCCAATATGGCTTGGCACAGTATTGTTACTAATTCTGACATTTAAAATTTGAATATTCACCATATATTTTTGCAATAATTTTGATCTTAAGGTACCACAATAGATATCAGTATTAAATTGACATCACTTTAATTTTGTGCATTAGACAAGTACGTAACTTCTTTCCTTCACTCTATTTTAGTCCCAGCTCTGATAGTAGTAAATGTGAAGACATTACCTATTCATGAGTATGTGGCTTAATCAATGCAGCATTCTCTTTGGAAATACGGCTCGTGTGAAGGAACCAAAGAACTACTATTGTAATTGGTAGGATACTGCAAGATATTAGCAAAGAAATAAAGCTCAATTAAATAATACTAATAGTACAGTGACTTCAGTTAGGCTTAGGCATAAGCTTAATGCAAAATTTATATTACAGTAGACTAATAAGCTTATTTATATCAACTTTTATTAAGGCATATTTTTTATTCTAGAGATATTCACTTAAATTTAGAAATTTCATAATATCAAAATGCATCTTATAAAATAAAAATGTTTCACCTATAGAATCTATTATCTTACTTTGATTTTTATTTTAAGCTTTCATAAAAGTCATCCATTCATGTACTTTGTATGCTACCCACTCCACCCAAAAAAGAGACTATTTTAAAAATTAATTTTAAAGTCACAGCATAAAGATTTGTTTATTTCTACTGGAAGGCAGACCCAAAAAGAAAGGTTATACAGTGAGAAAGATCCTCCATTTGCTGGTTCACCCCCCAAGTGGCCACAATGGCTGGAGCTGACTTGATTCAAAGGCAAAAGTAGGGAGCCTCTTTAGAACTCTAATGCACTTGCAGAGTCCCAAGGCTTTGGGCCATCTTCCACTGCCTTGCCAGGCCATAAGCAGGGAGCTGAATGGGAAGTGGATCAGCCAGGACACAAACCAGCACCTATATGGGACTCTAGCACATGCAAGGATTTAGCCACTGAGCCATTGTACTGGGCCCAGCATAGCATGTCTTTTATTCTAATTCTTTCTTTCAACCCTTCTTTTCATGAATTATAGTCAAATAATGTGCAGGGGTGATTATTACTGCATTTAGCTACTGCCCTTGTGTATCACTTGTACTCCGCAAATAACTACTTTTAAAGTTTCATACCAGAAATCTTTTTTTATGAAGTCATTTTTCCTTGTTGGTCAGTTATACACTTATTTAAGTATATTTTTTTAAGAATACTAATGTGGCTTGTCACACACAAATGACATTAGCAGTTTCATGCTAGTGCCTTAAACTTTCCAAAAACAGATTAAGTTCATAATGGAGAAAGTCATAAACAGCCTATCAATAAGTATTTATACAGATGTTGATGCAATTAAAATTATGTTAGTATAGTATTTTATGCCAAACTCCAACTTTATTTGTGCTTTATTTGTGATGTATGATGCAATAACTTCTTTTAATAAACAAGTGAAGACCACTTGCACTTTATAATGTAAATCATACTTTTAGAACTCCCAGTCTAATATACATGGAATCAGCCATTTATCAAAGTTACCAGAAACAATTCCATCACATTAAGAAGTATTTTGCTCAGCCAAAACCGTGTCCACCAAAGCTTTTGATAAAGAAGTGAGCTCATCTCCACACATGAAACCAAGTGTATTTTTAAATTCTATTACTGAGAAAAGCCATTAGGGGAAAAAAAAATGCCGTGGGAAAGTTGCCATAAATACTAAAAATGCAAAAGCTTATTTTTGTGTGACCTAAATTATAATTGAATCTTAATCTCTTTATGTATAACATGCTATATAAAAACTTAGAAAACTGACATAGGAAGCATATGGGTTTAATGAACACTTTTATTTTGCTTTTCATGAAGACAAGAATAATATTTGCATTAATTTTAGAAGTGCTTCGTTCATGCTATCGACCTTCTCAAAGCTAAACTCCCTTCTTTTAGGACTATATGTGTGATGGACATTGTTGTTTAAGTAGCTCTGTACAGGGTGGGTATTCTATGTTAGTTATGGAGTAGTCATACTATAGTTTGCCACTTTTGTTTGCCTATTTTTGTATCAGTGTAGTTCTGACTTTCAAAGTTGTAGGAGATTTTCATAATTAAGATGATAATTTTGAGTCATGTGCTGTTCTCATTAACACACAGGTTTGTCTATATACTGAAAGCTGGCATTCCAGTTCTGTCCCTCTCAGACCAGTAAGAGATCATTACCTAACTGTGAGAGAGTTATTTTTCTATTTGACCAGAATTTGTGGAACACATCCTATGATGTTTCTTTTAAATAGCTTATCTTGTAGTAGATAAATCAGATAAATAGGAAATAATAATATAATGTACTTTATGCATTTACATAATATACTCTATATAAGGCAATCTATTGTACTGTAATGAATATGACTGTATGATCTGAAAAGAATACATTTAAATTAGTTTTCTTAGTCTAATTTGAATATGGAATACAATAAAGATTAAGGAGCTTATCCAGAATACTGTAATTTCTAAATTGAAACTTTTACATCTGAAGCAGGCATATCATTTCGTGAAGTGAATAACCACCAAACATAAAAAATAATGTTGATAAATGTCTGTGGACAAAAATGAATACTTTTTTATTTATATATAACTAAAACATGTCTCTGGGTTTGAAAGATATAAAAGATTTATCTGGAAGCGTAACCCAAGGTTTTATGCACTCTAAAAAAAAAAAACCTGAATATTATCTGGGGTCAATGTAAGGAACCAGTAGTTTACCCTGGAAAATACAAAATAGAAGGATTAGATTTGACATCGCCAACCTTATTTGTAGAATGGAGATACATTTGTAGGAGAAAGACTTAAAGCAATCAGACCAGTAGAAAGGGTGCTACTGTAATTTCAGAAAAGGTAGCAGTAGCCTGAACTAACAAAGGGGCAAATTCAAGGACTTTTAGAGAGTGAAATCTGCAATTGGGAGGTATAAAAGAATGCTGATTTAGTATGACATTTTGGTTTATGAGTTTTGCATTGATTATGAGGATAATAATATAGAAAATCTGAGATTAAATAATGCACGAGATCTACCTGTTTACAAGCTCAGTTTAAAGTTGTCAGTGGAATACTTACATGAAGAATCTTTGATGTGATGGTGAATAAAGAACTTAGTAAAAATCACGACACAGGGGAAATATACCTTTAAAGAAAATGAGGCAAAGGTGGAACCCCAGAGAAAAATTGTGAAAATGAAAGAATTGGCAAGGGAAGAGGAGCCCATGAGACTGGGATTTAGCCAAAAAACTGGAGAAACACAGGAAGAGTATAATGTCACCAACTCCAGAGAAAACAAACCTTTAAAAAGAAAGAGGTTGACTACACTATATAATACTGTAGAGGAGTCAGTAAAATAGCTTTTAAAATCCTCAAAATTCATCAGCCTGATCATCTTCAAACTCCAAAATCCAAAGAAAAGGCATCAGGAGAAAGCCATGTTGCAGAAAGCTGAAGCATGGGCCAAGCTTATTAGCATAGTGGCTGAAGTTCTCACCTTGCATTCAGTAGAATCCCATATGAGCTCGTTTCCCAGATGCTCCACTTTCCTTCCACCTCCCTGCTTGAGCCCTGGGAAAACAGTGGAAGATGGCCACTAGGGACCCTGTACCCATATGGGAGACCTGGAAGAAACTCTTGGCTCCTGGCTTCGGATCAGCTCAGCTCTGTGTTTGCCACAATCACTGAAAGATCGCTCTGTAGATTTGGCATTCCAATAAAAATAATAAATAAGTAAAGAGTAATAATGAAATAATAATATTAAAAATAAGAAGAAGAAATGAAAGCCGAAGCACAAATGACATATAAACCTACTTTTGGCTGTTCAAATGGTGTCAGAAATAAAACACAGTACGGATGAAAATAAAGAAACATTATTGGGATACGGAGAAGGTAGACTAAATAGATTTAGTCACTAATATGATATTGGTATTTAAATAATGATATCTGAAGTTAATTATACAAAGTCTGCTGCAGGTGACATAGTTGATGAGAAGTTGTGATTCCGAAGCTGTGAAAATGAAATGCGAGACCAGAAAATAGAGGGTAATGATATAAGGTCCTTAAGCAGTTAGCACCAACAGGTAGGAAATGTATGCATGTGATCCTCAGGAAAGGTCAACACAATACCAGTCATTGGATAGAGGTTCCTTAGATATCCATAGACTAGGGAACACCATCATCTTAAAGGAATCACTGTGAAATCCTTAAAGAGGGAGTGCTTGGGGCCCCGTGTGGTAGCCTAGTAGCTAACGTCCTTGCCTTGCACGTGCCAGGATCCCATATGGCTGCAAGTTCTAATACGGATGGCCCTGCTTCCCATCCAGCTGTTGTGGCCTTGGAAGGCAGTCCAGGATGTCCCAAAGCCTTGGGACCCTGCACCTGTGTGGAAAACTCAGAAGAGGCTCCAGAAGAGCTGAAGAGAAATATTAAGAAAAAGAAAGTAAAAAATTAAGGCCATGACTAAACAATATTGTCTGATTAACAGCAGGTTTAAAATATTTACTATCCAAACGTCAACCAGGGACTCATTAAAATCAACAATTTGGTACAGTATTGGCAAGTTTATAATGTTTTAAAATTATTTTACATAGTTCCATGATCCTTAAGGCATTGATTAGTAGACTGGTTCTTTGACTTTAAACTCTCTAAATTGTAACATTGAGGTTCCATTATTTATATTACAAAAAAGCCAGATGATGGATTTAAATACCATCATTCAAAATTGTGATTTGAAATGAAGAATCCTAAATAGAGAGTAATAACTAGTGTGCAGCAAAAGGCAAAGGAAACTTTTTCTTAGTTTTAGTATACAAGGAATTGGTGAAAGAAGACCTAGAGAGTGAGAAAGGGGCAGTGGACAGAATATTGAATGTTCTACAGGCTAAGCAATGTTTCCTTTAATATCAAAAGGAAGCATATAATGAACAGCATAAACTACAAACTGATAAGCATTTAAAATGATCAAAATTGCCGTTATTCTTTCTACAGGGTTTTTACATGTTTCAGAGAATATCTTAGTTTCTCCTTTTTAGTGATGAACATAATCTTGAAATGGCTTAGCTGAGACAGAATTACTTGCTCTATAGGTATTTTCATGCAGCTTCACCAGTGTACTTACTATTTCTTAGACTAAATTCTTACCAGTCTACCAATGTATGCCTTAAGGATGATAGGGTTAGTATGAGGTGTACCCCATCCTGTTTACTTTGAAATTATTGTTAAAAATCTTTGCTGAGTACTAATGTGAAGTCACCGAACACTTATGAAGTATTATTGCAGGACTGTAGAAAAATTTCAAAAAGTAGTACTTTAAGAAATGACTATTGCAAGGAAATGTCACCCTTTTTTAAAAAGTTACATATATATTTGGCAGGAAAAGACAGAGCTGGAAACAGATGAAAGGAGGGGAAGAAGGAGATAGGGAAATCGCCCCCTGGGTCTCTGACTGTCTAGCCCCTGTGGGAAGCCATAGGCACACGGTACAGTGTATCCCTGGGAGAACCCCTGCCTGGAGAGATGGCTAACTGAGACCCCACGTGGCATGTTCAGTGAACATGTGGCAAGAGCAATGGGCTGTAGCCCTGTCTCTTTTCTCTCTCTTTATCAAACTGTGCTAGGACTTCCTTCGAAAACAACTCTAGGAAGTCAAATCTTACATCCATCCTGCTTTTCAGCAGGTAATGAGTTTGCCCTGAGACACAGCTTCCCATGCTTCCTGTGCTCCATGACCTTCAGCTTCGTTGGAGGGTCCAGAGAGGTGGACATACGTACTAGCCTGTCACAACATCATTGTCGGGTGGAAATGCTGTCGGTACTGCCTTTCTGCCTGCTCCTTTTACCTACCTTATATAAACTTGTCATGTCTCTCAAATAAATGGACATCCCTCACCACCAGTTTGTCTCCAGTGTTTCTGCTGCAGAAGAACACTGTTGTCTCAACCCTCGGTGGTCTCAGGGGCTGCTGGACAGAAGACCCCCGAGAGGAGGATGCAATAAAATAGAAAGGAAGATGCAACAGAATAGAAAAGGAAAGAAAGACTGGGGCGAGGGAAGAAAGGAGGGAAGGAATTCCCACCCTATGTTTCACTCTTCAGATGCCTTCAGGGGCCAGCGTCTCTAGACAGGAGTTGAAAATACAATGCCTTTCATATATATAAGAGGCAGGAATCCAAAACCTGAGCCGTCACAGTTGTCTCCCAGGTCTACTCTAGAAAGAAGACAGATCCGGAGTTGAACACAGACTATCTGATGTAGAATGTGGACAGCTTAGCTGCTAGTCCGAATGCCTGCTCCAACCATTTTTAAAAGCAGGCAGAGATTACTTATCTTCAGTTTGAAGTACGGTTGTTACGAGGAGTTCTGCACATATCAAGAGTAAATAATATTGTAGTCTTGGGCTGGAATGATCATGAGAATAACAGTTTCCATTGCTTTGCTATGGGCTTAGCAACTGGTCCGGTCAACAAAGACAAGTCACAAACTGAGACTAAGATTCCCTAAATCTTGATTTAATAGCATTTCTAGCTTAAAATATGGTAAAAAAAAAAAAAACTAACACAAATAAAATTAAAAACACCTTCAGTATAATTCACAAATTTTACATGGGATAAAATTCTTACAAAATAGGCCAAAATTCCCATTAAATGGTTTGCCTGTTCCCTCTCCTGATTGTCTTTTGACATCCAAAATGTTTTGATTTTTGTAGTTTCTCTTCTGTTTTCTTTTGTTGCTTATGAAATATATAGGCTATTTCAAATAAATTATCGCCAACACACACACACACACACACACGCACACCAAGAACCTACAGAATTGTAACAGCAGAATTTTGTTACAATCAGATGAACGCTACGGTCTGCCAGAATTAACTCTACATTTTCTAATTAAAAACAAATTCTATAAAATGATAATTGCATTAAAGCATTTTGTTAATTTTTTCTAAATAGAAAATCATAAACTCAAGCAGGAAAATAATTTGTGCATAATTGAGGCTATTTTTCATACAAATGACTCAGCTTCAAGGAATTTGCTCTTATGTTCCTTATTATAATAATCATTTTTACCTTCAGCTGAGCTGCTTGGACAAAATCAGATTCCATTAAACACAAATAAACATACGATCTTTTTCCCACAGGTAAAGAGGAAGATTCTATCTGCAGAGATACAACTGAAAGGGAAAAATTAGAGAAGCGAGAATATACATACCAGTGGCTTCATTCACAGGTTGGGGTTCATGAAACTAGTTCCAGAAATATGAAATGGTGAGGTCATTTCCTTTAAATTAGATTTTTGTATTGTAAACACATTTTGAAAAGTAAAACCTAGATTAATTGTATCAAAACAAACACGTCATAGCCAAAGGCCAGAATACTACATTGCCAGGTTATCAAAAGGCCTTTTTAACATAGACTAGATTTAATTACTCTGTTTTCACTCCAGAGTATTTGGAACTAATTCTGTTCTGTAATCCTTAAAAACCAACAGATCAACTGTATGAACAATACTGCTTTTTAAAGTAAAAGTTTGGTATCCATTAATTTTTTTTTATCCATTAACTCTTTCTAAATATCATATAGGATAGCTTGCGTTTTATTTTACTTTTGCTTATATATTTGGCAGTTGAAATTTTAATTCAGGAACACCGCTATCTTTTACAGATATGTAATTAACCTTCCTGTATGCCCCAAAGCCTACTTTTTCACTGCTTTAAAATGAAATGTTACCTTATTTGCAAGCAATGCATTTAATAATTTGTTCATTTGATAGAACATTAAAGATAAATCTTTCATTTGCTGGTTCACTTTGAGAATGGCTTAAGAGCCGGGGTTGGGCCAGGCAGAAGCCAGGTGCCCAGGAACTCTCTCGGGTTCTCCCAATCATTGGGGCCATCATCCACTGTCTTCCCAGGACATTACCTGGAAGCTGGATCAGAAACTGAGTAGCTAAGACTGATAGGAATACCACCCTCATAAACAGCAGTTCAATCTACTGCACAACAGTGGCCCCAGTTTCTTATTTTTAAAGCACACAAGATACAGTTAAGACAAAAGGTTGTATTTTAAAATTTTTTTTCATTATTTCTAGGGTATTTTAGGTAGTTTTTTTCAAGATATAGAAAATGTGTTATCTTAGATTTATGTCTCATTTTTATTATTGTTTTTCGTTATATGGTTTTATAGGTACAGGAATTCTCCCTACCTACAAACAGAGGGCCTTAATCCTAACAGATACTCAGTTAATTTTGTTAATGTATTTACTTACTAGGGATGCTCATAATAAAATACCACAAATAATAGTATTGCTTAAACCACAGTATTAGAGGCTGGAAGTCCATGGCTAAGCAATCAGTAAATTTGATTTCTTCAGAGGCCTCTCTCCAGGTTTACAAATGGCCCGCTCCTGGCCATGTGCTCTCATGGTCATGCTTTAGTATGTGTTGTCTGTGTTTTAATTTTGTCTTATAAGGATATAATCATATTGACTAAGAATATGGTTACCTCTTTGAAGGCCCAGTCTTCAAAGATAACCACTTCTAGGAATTAGGACTTAACATATGAATTTGGGGCGGCACAGTTCAGTCCATAACAATGTGATATAAATTATATGTGTGTAATGAATCAGTTTTTTATTTGAATTAACAATTTTAATTTAAATGAACAGTTCTGATAAAGAAAAGGACTACAATGCTGTTTAATGTCAACTTCTGAGAAATCACATTTATATAAAAGCAGTTTAAGTTTTAAGGGGATAAATGTTCAGAGATGGGATTTTTAACATAAATTTTCTAGGCTGTCATTTTTTAGCTTCACATTTCCAGAGAATAATACAGAAATTTACTATTGTAGACATTTATTAAATATGTAAACCAATATTGAATCCAAAACCAGATCATTTTAGAAATAATTCATGTTATTGTGGGCAATAACTGCTCTACATGAATAACAGATACAAAAACAAAATCCTACTATTGATAATATTAGACTTAGTTAAAGAAACAGTCATTTAGCATACTAATTAAGATGCTGCTTAAAATGCCTGTGTTCTGTGTCAGAGCACCTGATTATGATTTTGCTACTCTCCTCCAACTCCTGATTTCAGCTTTTTCCTAGTTTCTCTTGGTAGATAGCAGTTGATGGCTCAAGTAGTGGAGCTCCTTCCACCCATGTGGTACGCAGTGATTAAATTCCTGGTTCCTGGCTTGGGTGTGTAACCACTTGGGAGTCAATCAATGTGTAGGATCATGCTCTCTCACTCTTTTCTCTCTATTTCTCTTTCTCTCTCTGCTTCTCTTTCCATCTGTTGATCAGTCTCTATGCCTCTCAGATAAATAAAATCAATAATTCTTTTTAAAAATTATCAGCATAATTAAGCATTATTAAACCATCTTAATAAATAGGAAATTTTATTTTTCTTAAATGATAACTAATGTTGAAGGGAGCCAGTGTTGTGGCAGTGCAGGTGAAGCCACTGCTTGGATCCCCCTGAGCCCACAACCCACTTAGGCACCAGCTTCTCTCCTGGCTGCTCCACTTTTCACTCAGCTCCCCACAAATGTCTTAGCAAAGCAGTAGAAGGTGATCCAAGTATTTGGGCACCTGCCGTGCTTGTGGAAGACATGGAAAAAAGTTCCTGGTTTGCGCCTGGCAGGTGCAGGCATTTGCGGAATGCACTAGCAGATGGGAGATTTCTCACTTTCTGTTTCTTCTGCTTTCTCTGTAACACCAATTTTGAAGCAAATAAATAAATCATTCAAAAATGGAAAGCATTTATGTTTTTAATAATTCACTATTCATAGTTATTTCAAAGTCTACCTTCTATATGTATTGGATTGACAAAGAATAATATCAAAATTTGTCAAATCAATTTTTTGATCAAATTGAATTAAAGATTATTGTTGAATGTATTTTATGCTTTGCTTTCTTTTAAATGTGATTTTAGAAAATTATTATTTTTATATAAGGGGATTTCAAAAAATTTATGTTGGCTTAAAAATTTTTAAGTATTTATTTTAATATGAATTGTCCTTAAAATTTTAAAATATCTTCATAAATAACTGATTTCTCTCAAACATTTTATTTGAGGATTTCTCTTATATTCTTTTACATGTGTATTTTTGACTTTTTTTATTCCTATATAGCAATCGCTTCTTACCTGAGTTAGATCCAGATGTACTTAATGGTGGAAGAGTTCAACTTATTGTAAGTAATATGTTTAAAGTTAAAAACATAAACACCAGTGCTCACTAAATAACACTTTGAAATATGCTTATGATTCAATTACAGAAATATCACAACTATATCTACTTGAGCTAATCTCAAAATGTCTTATGTTAAAAATAGTTTTTGATCTGTCCTATATCCTTGCTATAAGACATTGCTCTAAATGATTAATTTTATATAATAGATGTAAAAATGTTAGCATGCTACCATTTTAAAAGCTAATTTTGAAAAGGAAATTACTAACAAGAATTTTTTTCATGAATACTGCAGAAGTAGATTTTTTTAAACTGTGGGAAAAAAAAACAGACTGCTCTCTGAACTCAGAAAATCAAAACTGTATAAAATTAACGAGCACACTTAAGTAAATAAGGTATAGATTGCTAAAGCTTTAGCGATGACGAAGTTGTAAACCCGGTGACGGGAGTGTGAAATCTCGTAGTACAAATGCGTGTGGGTTTTTAAGATCAACTGTATTGTATGTCATTAGAACAAACACTTTGTTATCATGAGAGTTGCACAAATGCAGTTTAAAAAAAAAATGGACCCAACAAAGAAGAAATTTCCAGTGTGTTTCCAGAAAAAAAAAAAAATAGGATACACTGAACACTAACGGGTGTATATGGCTTCCTTGGCAGGTAAAGATGTATACAGAAGATGACCCCAACTACGTAACATTCTGAATTTATATCAACCAACTAATACCGCTTACTCATTCATCATTAAAACTAATCATTATTTAGCTTTTCAAGAAGAAAGTCATATTAAAAGATAGTGTCTTTTCTGTTGAAACTTAGTTTTGTGGTTTCCGATGCAGTGGAGTTATTATTTACATTCAAGAAGCTTTCCTGAGAAAAGGGCAAAAGTTTGGTGTAGAACTTGGCTTATATTCACAAGTATATAAAAATATTTCTGAAACATCTCTAAAGACTATAATTAATCAGCCAATTAATTTGCATTTTATATGGATATTGTTTTGCAGATTACTCTAAGAATATTGCAACCTAAGGCTATAAACACCTTATGTGTTAGCAATTTTTTTAAAAAAGATTTATTTATTTTTATTGTGAAGTCAGATATACAGAGAGGAGGAGAGACAGAGAGGAAGATCTTCCGTCCAATGATTCACTCCCCAAGAGGCTGTCAAGGCCCGAGCTGAGCCAGTTCCAAGCCAGGAGCCTCTTCCAGGTCTCCCATGCAGGTGCAGTGTCCCAAGGCTTTGGGCCATCCTCGACTGCTTTCCCAGGCCACAAGCAGGGAGCTGGATGGAAAGTGTGGCAGCCGGCATTAGAACCTGTGCCCATGTGGGGTCTCTGTGCTTGCAAGGCGAGGACATTAGCTGTTACTCTGCTGCACTGGGCCCCATGGTATCAGTTTTTTCTTAAACTTGTTTCTTTGAAAGGAAGAGTTCTAGAGAGAGGGGAAGAGACAGAGACAGTTTCCAGCCAGTGGTTCACTTCCCAAAGGATTACAATTCCTGGGGCTGGGCCGAACCAAGGCAAGGGACTGGGGGCTTCATCCTAGTCTCTTATGTGGATAGCAGGGACTCAGCCACTTGGCACCTTCCCCTGCTGCTTTCCCAGGTGCATTAGCAAGGAGCTGGATTGGATGTAGAACTGCCACGATTTGAGCTGTAACCCATTTGGTTTGCTGAGACTATACATAATGGCTTAACCCACTGGGCCACAGTACTGGTCCACAAAATACATAGTATTGGCTAGCAGTTTGGCACAGATCAGTCAAGGAAATTATATTACCTTTCATTGTTTTACATGTAAGAATGAATTTAAATATATTAGACTACTGATCAAACTGATTATTTTGTGATTAATTTTTGGACGATAATTTTCTTTCCAGATCACTTTATATTCTACAATATGCAAATACATGACAGAATAAATAAACTTAAAACAAAGTGAAAAATAAAATTTAAAATTCTTAAGGCTAATGAAAAATAAAAGCAGGTCTAGTTTTTCAGAGCAAAAAAATGTTAGTATATGTTAAAATAAGTCTTTGCTTGCCCTCTTTACTTTTCATGCCCAGTCTTGCACAGAACCATGCAAAAATTGCCATCACAATACCCAGTATGCAATAAAAGAAAAGTTGCTAGACCTGCACAGAAGCACAGAAATATGTCCAAAAACCAAAGAAAAATAAAAATCATCATTAATATCATAATTACAATTTGCAGGGAAGAAACTAAAAATTATTAAAAGTTAGTTCAGAGACTTAAAGTTTAATAAATGCATTGTTGGGTTTGGGGGATGGTTGCATCCCATATCAGAGTGCCTGATATCAAATTCTGTCTTTACTTCCCATCCCACTCCCTGATACATGTGCTTGAGAAGCAGGGGATGAGGCCCAGTGCTTGGGTTCCTGCAACTCAGGTGACCAACCCAGGTGACTGATCCAGATTTCCAGCCCAGGTGACTGACCCAGATTTCCAGCCCAGGTGACTGACCCAGATTTCCGACCCAGGTGACTGACCCAGATTTCCGACCCAGGTGACTGACCCAGATTTCCGACCCAGGTGACTGACCCAGATTTCCAGCCCAGGTGGGATTGCTAACACCTCTATTTGACCTCCTCTAGGCATAGGTATTGAGGATGTAGGGGAGTGAATCAGAATGCCTGTTCCCCCGCTCTTTTCGTTTTCTTTCCCTTTTGGGTCCATCTGACTCTACCACTCTGCTTTCAAGTAAATAAATGAATAGCTATGAAGAAGGAAACATATGGAAATATCACTAGAGAAATGGAAACTTAAAATCAGTGTGAAATTAAAATCTAAAACTGAAAAAACTTTGAAAATATTAATGACAGGAAATAATGAATATTAGACATTATAGAAACAAATGTACTTGAACAAGAGAGACAATTTCCAAAACAGAACAGAAAGAAAAATGGCTTTAAAAACATTTGATTTATGAGATGATATCAAATAACCTAATACACATGTGAATTGAGTTTCTACAAGAAGAAAGGTTATAACTGAAAAAAAATTGGGAAAAGTAATCACTGATCATTTTAAAAATTTCATAAAAAATATAAAACAATTTATAGAAAAAAATTCACACACAAAATTACACCTATGTACACTGTAGCTTAATTGTTGAAAACAAAATAAACAAATGAAATTAAATAAAACTGTATAGGGTACATTATATGCAAGAGGCCATTGTTAGAAATTATTGATTACTTTGTACAAAATATATTGAAATTCAAGACAGTTGAACAATATCTTTGAAGTACTAAAAGAAAGGTGTATTGTTAAACTTCAAGTTATACCTAGTAAACATGTAACTAACTCATAATGTTAAAAGGAAAAAAAAAATCCTCTGAATGCATATTAAAAATTTTTCTCAACAATCAACACTTTTTAAAAAAAATTTTTTTTAATTAGGAACAGAGCCAGACTGATTCCAAACTTTCTATAAAGCTCCATTAACCAAAATTGGTTCAATTTCGATAAATGTAAAACATCTATCACTGGAAACACTATGAAGTCCAGAAAAATATCCATTCATACAAAATCAATGGGTGTTTATTTAACATAGCAAAGTTTCGAAGGAGAAAAGAACAATATTTTCAATCATTGGTGCTGTAAAACTAAATGACCTACAAGGAAAAAATAAGAAAACTTCATTCCTACTTTATACTTTAAACAAATATGAATTTGAGATGAATTATGATTATGAATTTTAAAGCTGAAATTACCAAGTTTGTTCAGAACAATATCAGTAAGAGAAATTCACAAAACTGTGGTGGTGAGAGATTTCTTAAACCATATATACAAAAAAAAGACATAAATCATACCTTATATTTAAATACATTTGCACTTAGAATACAAGAATCACAAAGAAACAAAAAGTAAAAATGCAGCCACATGGAAACATGTTTCAGAATATTAATTAACTGGACAATAATTAAAGTCATTATGTAGTGTGCTTATTATAATAGTTAAAATGCAGACTAATGAAATTACCAGATGCTGGCAAAGATGCAGAGCAGCCACCTCCTCAATTGGACCAATTCCTCATAGATTTCTGGGTGAAAGTGGTACAGCATTTCTGGGGGGAAAAAAAATCTGTCAGTTTTTCTAAAAGTTAAATATGAACTTAACTTAGGACCTAACAGTCCTGCTACTGGATCTTTTTCCTAGGGAAGAAAAAAAAAAAAGCCTGAAGTTTTATTCAAACAAAAAGGAGGCAGCATGTAAATGCTCATCACGGTTAGATTTGTTACTGGCTCAAGTCTGAACATAACAGAAATGCCATTCAGTGAGTGAAAGGATAGACAAGATGGTGCCCATCCGCCCCATCGACACACATACAACAAACAGGAATAGATGCCAATAAGCATGCAAACCATTGATAAAACAGGCTTGCACGGATCTCAAAAATTTCATGTTGCGTAAAAAGAGCCAATTAAAGGCTACCTTATTGTGTAGGCTCACTCACTGACAGGTTTACGATAGAGAACACATCTGTAGCTGCCAGTATTTATACTAGGAGTCAGGGAGCAGGGGAAGCTTTGGGAGGTGATGAAACAGTTCTGCGTCCTTACTATGTTGGTGGATATATGCATCGACATGCTTGATACATTCCTTGGAAGTATTCAAAAAAATGATTGCAACTAAGAACTGGTAAAGTTCTCAGTTAAAGCTGTAATGTAGTAATAGCATCATTGCAGACAGCTTTTTGGGTTTGTTCGTCTTATTTTGGTTATGTATGACATCGTTTGGGTAATCTGTTTGGATAGATGCTGTTTAGCAGCGATGGATATTTAGTCCGTTAAACATGCTCTTCAGCTTTTAAGGATGACCAACCCTTTCAACTCAGGGATTCTGCATTTTCTGATTTGACCAACTATGAATCAAAAATATTTTTGTAAAAAATGTGTCTGCACTGTTCTTGTGCAAGCCTTTTTTCCTTACCTTTATTCCCTAAACAACACAGCATTACAGCTACTAAATAATGTTAACATTGCATTAGGTGTTGTGAATAAATGATCTAGGAATGGTCTAAAAATGGCTTGAAGTATATTACAGGAGAGATGTAGAGATCAATGCAAATATTAGGCTATTCTATATATAACGAACTTGAATATCCACATGCTGTTTTTTTAAACTATAGGAATCATGGACCAATTCCTCATGCTTACCAAGAGACATCTGTGTATTTCCTTTACATGAAATAGAAGAAAGGATGTTTTTTCTTTAGTTGCGTTATTTGTTTACAGTAAAATAAGAAATGATGTTCAGTGACAAAGGCCTATGTTTTGAGAAATATATTCAAAATATTGACACAAGGGTCGTGCCATGACAGACATAACTAGCCCATTTATGAAATTTCAGGCATTTCATTTTAAATTGATAGGTAGGTGGCATACCTATCAGGTGTCCTCTGAATTTGATTCCCTGTATATTCTGTCATAATTAATAATTGACATTAATTATCTTCTGTTTTGGTAGAAACAGTCCTTTGGGTATTAATCACATGGAAGTTCATATGGTTTTTGGAAGGTGTTTATTCACAAATGTTTCATTGACATATATACATATTGCCATTTTTTTGTGGAGTAGACTTTCAACTTTGTAAACAGGCATGTAGTGAAATTATGTCACCAAACTGGAATAAATCATGTTAAAATCTTGAAGCTTATAGTTCGTGTCTCTTAGTCAACAATAGGATCTCCATGTGGTTGATGAGTGTTTTCTTTTTATATAGCTGGTCTCTCCAGTGTTGGGATACTAGTTTAGTATTTACTCTTTATTCTTTTTTAAAGACTAGCTTTTTTAAAAAAAAATGTATTTGTTTGAAAGGCTAAGAAACAGAAGAGGGAGAGAGGGAAGAAATAAAGAAGAGAGGGTAGGACATGGGGACAGTGGCAGATCTTCCATCCCCTGGTTCACTCTCTAGATGGCCTCAACACCCAGGCCTGGGCCAGACTGAAGTCAAAAGGCAGGAACTCCAGATAGGTCTCTGTGGGCTGCAGGGACCCAAGTATTTGGGTCGACTTGCATCTTTTTCCCAGACTCATTCATAAGGAGCTTGTTCAGAAGCTGAGAGCCAGATCTTGGACCTGCACTCTGATATGGGATACCAGCTTTACAAGCAGCAGCCTCACTTACTTCAACAGAGACCCCCTGACTGGTTCTGTTCTTTCCTTTTCTCTTTTCTCTTCTGTTCTCTTCTCGTCTTTTTAATTTCTTATAATACAGTTCCATAGGATCAGAGATTTCCCTCCTTCCTCCCTATTCTTCCCCCACACCCTCACTGATTTCCTCTATATTATTATAATATTGACTGGTTGTTTTTCAAGTATTAGCATTGACAGTGCCATTCTATGGAGTCAGACATGGAAAATGTGCACCAGTTAAAATGAGTTTCAGAAAGAATATATAACACCTTTCATACAAATCATGAATGTAAATGGGATCCAGTTTTTACTTCATTTTGAAGTTTACTACTGAGATGTTTGAAAATCCAATTATGGCACTTGGCTAGTTAAATATGAAAAAGAGCAACAACAAAAACAGAAAGAAAGTGAGAGACAGAGAAAGAGAATGAGCCTGACACAGAGTGTTGCTCAGCAGCAACATTCATACTTTCTCATTAAAAATAAATTAAGGGGTCTGGCATGATAGATCAATGGCTAAAATCATCACCTTAAAAGTGCCAGGATTCCATATGGGTGCCAGTTTGTGTCCCAGCTCTTCTACTTCCCATCCAGGCTCCCTGCTTGTGGCCTAGGAAAGCAGTGGCAGATGGCCCAAAGCCTTGGGACCCTGCACTCTCATGGGAGACCTAGAAGAAGCTCCTGGCTCCTGTCTTGAGATTGACTCAGTTCTGGCCACTATGGCCATTTGAGGAGTGAAGCAGAGGATGGAAGATCTTCCTCTCTGTCTTTTCCTTCTCTTGGTAAATCTGCCTTTCCAATAAAAATAAATAAATCTTTAAAAAATTAGTAAGTATCTGGGGCTAGTGTTGTGGGCCCAGTGCGTTAAGCTACTTGTTTGGGATGCCCTCAGCTCACGTGAGAGTATCAGTTTCAGTCTAGACTTTTCTGTGCTTCAGGTTCAGCTTCCTACCCAGGTGTCTGAAAGGCAGCCATGATGGCTTACGTACTTGAGCCCCTGCTACCATGTTGAAGACCCAAATGAAGTCCCTGCCCCCCACTAACATTTAGCCTAGCACCAGCTGTCGCAGGCGTTTGGGAAGTGAACCAGTGACTGGAAAGGCTTCCTCGTTCATCGCCTCTCTCTGCCTTTCAAATAAATAAATAAAAATGTTAATGCAACAGATATAAACTAACATGCATATCATTTGTCTCATTTACCCATTCTAATGTGTGTATGTACAAACATCATGTTATATACAATAAATATGAAAGATTGTATTTATCAATTAAGTAAGTTGAGGAAAAGTAAGAATAATCAATGAGTTCATACATGTGACAGTGGGGAAATGGATAGAATCGATTTGAAAGAGGTTGAGTTTTATTCTTGGAATCTGCCCATCTTTGTAGTTCATTATGTGGAGACAACGTTTTAGTCACAGTGGTAACTTTATGCCTTTATTTTGCTGTATTTAAATTTTCCTCATATCAAACATGAAAGGCAGCGTCTTTTCACAGGATTTCAAGTGTACTGTGGTTTGGGTTAAATCCCAGCTACTTTGAGTCTGCTTTGTTTTCCTCATGATATTTTCTACCACTTCAGAGCTGCATTCTGTTAAGTCCTTGATTAATGATGTCAGGCATTTTATAAAATAATATTTTTAAGTCAAAAAGCAGTCCTTAAAATATGCAGATTCTGTCCAAATGGAATAAAAGTACAAAGGTCATTTTACAAAAACAAATTATCTAATCCTTATGTCCTTATAAGAATATATCTTGAGGGCCCGGCGCAGTATCCTAGTGGCTAAAGTCCTCACCTTGGGTGAGCCAGGATCTCATATGGGCGTCGGTTCGTATCCCTGCTGCCCCACTTCTGATCCAACTCCCTGCTTGTGGTCTGGGAAAGCAGTCGACGATGATCCAAAGCTTTGCGTTCCCTGCACCCTCATGGGGGACCTGTATGAATCTCCAGGCTCCTGGCTTCGAATTGATGCAGCTCTGGCCGTTGCGATCACTGGGGAGTGAATCATTGGACAGAAGATCTTCCTCTCCATCTCTCTTCTTCTCTGTATATCTGACTTTGCAATAAAAAATAAAACATATTTAAATATGTATATATGGAAATTCCAATATATTGATCACTACCCCCAAATTATACTTACAGTGTTCTTTTATTTATTTATTTTTAAAGATTTATTTATTTTTTATACAGAGAGAGAGACTAAGACAAAGACTTTCTATCCACTGGTTCACTCCACAAGTGGCCGCAAAGGCCAGAACAAACCAATTTAAAGCCAGGAGCTTCATCTGGGTCTCCCAAGTGGGTGCAGGGTCCCAAGGCTTTGGGCCGTCCTCGACTGCTTTCCCGGGCCACAGGCAGGGAGCTGGATGGGAAGTAGAGTAGTAAGGATAAGAAACCAGCACCCAGAGGCGATCCCAGCGGTTGCAAAGTGAGGACCTTAGCCGCTAGGCCACTGCAATGGGTCCACTATATTGTTTTATTGGCAGGGATTATAACAATAAAGTGGAGATCATTTGTGACTTGCAGTAGAAATATGGGATGAAAGACATCTTAAGGGATTTTATTAGGCAGACTAATAGTTATAAGTGGTAAAAATATAAATATTGCATAAAATAATGTAGTATGACATTTGTAACATTCAATGAAGAATTAGATAATATACTTGGTAAATAAGTGATGTTAAGCTGTTTAAAGTTCCACCAGCTGCCTTTGAGATTGATTTTCATCAAAATTACTGTACTAAAATGTTTTCTTTTGTTGTACAGACTCAAATAGCAAACCTCAATTTTAAAATCGGCTCTTATTTGCAAAAAATGCTTTGACATAGTGCATTTGTTCTGCCTGGGCAGCAATAAAGGATTGTGGTATCATTTTGAAAAAGGTTGTTTGACAGAGCCTGTTTGTTTATTTGGGGTAATGTGAGCTGCGTTCAGAAAATGCCATATTTTGTTTCCTGATTGTATACATTCTCCCCCATTGCTTCCAGGCACGACTTGTAAGCAGAGAACACACGGATTTCGATCTTTTTTCCATGGCCAGTGGAAGTGCTTTGTCTGTGAGCAGAGGAAAAAAAAGCCGGGCACACAGACACTCAGCGGAATCTTCAAGTAAGTTGTGGTTTCCTTCAGAATTAGTTCAGAAATCACAAGTGAATTGAAGGAACCTAATGCCAGCGGGCATCGTTTTACAGATGGGGGTGGGACATCTGCAGCCAGGCCGCCCCCAGAAGCGTGCAAAAGGGCATTTTTGTTTTCTTGAAATATCTTCTTTTGATAGAATCAATATTAAATTATCTCTAGAAGTAGTACTGTCTGGTTTTGTTTTAATTGTGTTGTATTCATGCAGTGTAATTCCACCTTCCCTGTGGATAATGCTCTCTTATCATTTCAAAGCAATTTTTAGGCTAACTTTGAAAAGTTGGATTTATATTAGTCACATTTTGACCTCTGCTGCTCATTTAATAGAGGTTATAGATTAGTTCAATTTAAAGGAAAATTTCAAAACTATTGCAATTTTAGATAACACTGTTGTCAGAGATGTCTTTAAAACCTTTTTTCCATCAGAGAGATAATGACGTGACTGAATTCACTGATGCCGTTCTAATCATGAACTTGTCAAAGACAATACCTGTACTTTGAAGAGAAAATGTGTGTGTGTTGGGGTGTTTGTGTGTGTACTAAGTGAAAAATGTAAATATTTTAGGAATATCTTGTGGTTTGTTGGGGAAATAGAAACAAGTTCCTTCAAAGTCTTCACCTTTATACCCTCTAGGTTTTTAAAATATTTTCTAAATTGTTATACTACATTACAATAAAAGATGCTTTGTCTAATGTAAAAATTTTTAATTTCTCTATAGTGAAACTCAAAAGTTCACCATTAACTTATGTATCATTGCTATTATTTGTTTATTCTTAAGAAAGTTTTGTTTATCATTGCTATTATAATTATACATATATACAAAATAAATGAAAAAATATATAATATGCATACACAAAATCAATATTTGACTGAATATTAAAAAATTAGGCCCAGATAGCTCTCTTCAAATAAACATAAGCTTCAAAGTGATTTTCTTTACTTTCCATTCAAGAGCTTTATTAAGTTATTATCATTTAAATACATTAGCGCATACAAGTTCATTTCGGTAAATTTTAATTTGTCTTTTGAAGTAATAATTTTAATATGCCTAAATCTATAATATTTTCTGGGCTTTGAATATCTTAGTCTTTGAATTTTCTTAATTATAGATTCTGACCATTAAAAAGTTGTTTAGTCACTATGATTAGGAAATGTTTTAGACTTATTCTTCTTAGCAAAACTGTTCATCTAATATAGATGTTCTGAGCAGTTTACAAAATGTGTTAATAACTGTATTTTAAAATGTAAATTCCATCCACTTCAGAATATAAAAATCTACTGTAATAATATGCACTTCATTAGATAAACTCATGATATCAATTTGGAACTTTGAAAGTTAATATAAGAAAATAAATAATTGCCTTATTTTATAGAAGAATCACAACAGATTTGTTCATAGTGTATCATGTGAATTTTAAAGCATAAGTACTTCAATGAGCCAACAACTATCCTGAAACATGAATGATTCATCATTTTTTTCTCACAGGACAGTTTTCCTTGAATGACATTTAATTATAAGTTTTTGAATATATAACGTCATTACTTGGAGGTCACTTCTTCACATAGTCTCTAATATCTAAAACAATGCTACTTTCCAGTTACTTGTCAGTTGCTGACATTATTACAAATAGTACTTATTTCCAAATGTTTTTGCTAAGTAAAATTTAATGACACACCACCTTAGAAAGTGTTATTATAACAAACCAGTGGCATATTAGTTGCTGTAGTTACCAGTTTTTTGTAACAGTATAACATGATTTTAAGAAGTGTTTGCTCTGACAATGCATTGCCTAGATTTGAATCATGCTTTAATCCTGAAGAAGAGAATGAAAGTATACATAGGGTTGTTGTTAGGATCGAATATAGAGCAATATATAACAATACCTGATATGGAAAAAATGCTTAATAATTTTTTCTTGTAATTGTCCCTTGCACATGGCTATGCAAGAAGAATTATTTGAAACCCCCAATTATCTAGGCATATGAGTAACTAGTTCCAGTTATAAGAAACCTGCTCTTAATAATTGCTTAACTAAAATACTTGGCTTAACCTATTATTGTGTAGACATCTTACAACTTTCAGAAACCTTGGGTACTAGACCTTCGTGGCCCTGGGCCAACTACCCACGTAGCTTTAGTATTTTGAAGCCCTTTTTCCTCCAGCTTTCTCTCTCTCTTAAAACTTGTCACCTTATTAAATCTAAAATTTTTTTTAAACTTTGAAAACCAAATATAGAGAGTAGTTTATGGACAGCAGCAATAAAACTAGTTTGAGTCCTTGAAGTTTCCTGGATAATTCTCTTTCAATGTTGTTATAACATTTTAAGATGTATTCTCTGAAATCGTATAAAGTCTTAAATCCCAGTTCCGCAGTCGTATAGTCCTGTGATTGTGGTGAATTATTTACATGGTAGGGATGAGTTTATTACCTATTGATTGGGAAATGATAAATTAACCTACAGAGTTTTAGCCAGAGAAAAATGAGTGAAAATATACGTAAAACATGTGATATGTGCCTAGCATATTGTAAGGACTTAAAGACTAGCATCCATTTTTGTTGTTATTAGGTGATTTTTTTTTTTTTAGGCAACACAAAACTAGAATTGTCTTCCTCTCATGTGTGTAAACACTAACCACAATAATTGTCCTTTTAGGATTCAGTCATCTCAAGCAATATTATCTTTTCTTAGTGAATGTCCTAATTTCTCTGTCCCTTTCTTTGTAGGATTTGTCACTCCCTTAACTTAGAGGAGGTAGTCCTCTCATACCCAGATTACTAAACTACTACAAGGTTTACAAAGACATGAAGAAGGTCATTCAAAAATTGCTATTTATGCAATGAATATGCCAGTAAATTTTCTAATTTAAGTAATACTAAGACAAAATATTTGCATTTGCCAAATTATTTCAGTTTTTTGTTTCCCCATTAGCCCTCAAAATATGCACTTCATTCACAATTTAACTCCTAGAAAAATTTATAACTTTCAAAATCACCTTTAATTATATTTTATTATTTATAATAGTCACATTTCTTTAATAGCTATCCTAAGTGAGTCTCAAGAATTTAGCAGATTTGCTTTCCAAAGAAAAGTGTTAGCAGGGTAAACCAGTAACTTGAATCCCTATTTTCCTTCTTCCAAATCCCATGATATCTGCTTCTACTTTTCAGTGAACTAAACTATAAATGTTATAATTCCTTTAAGGGAATGCAAAATAGCATAGCTCTTATCATTCATTCACTCAACATTTATTGAATGCTCGTTCTATACTCAATAACGGTTTCCAGGAGGCTCCTTTTGATCTCTGCACTTGCCAGCACACATTCTATCTTCACGGTCTGCCAGGGCCTGAGGATCCACACTGTCTCTGGCAGAGCGCATAAACAGCCCCTCTCGGGAAATGTAAGCCCTTGAACGTAGTATTACATGTTCTGAATATGTCAAGAAAACATTATTTTTTGGGGAAAAAAATGTGATTGAAGTGAGTGAGAAAAGCTTGTTGGAGGTAAGGTACTTGAAATGCTTAAAATGTACTAAAGTGGGGGCAGACCATCTACTAAAAGCAAAGGGAAAAATATGAATATATATCTATTTGACATGAGGAGACTATTTGACCTACAGGGTCCACACGCTAAAGTAACATAAATTAAGATTGGAGGAGTGGGAATTTAACACAGATGTTAGGATTTGGAATGCTACTTAGAATGCCAGGACTCTGCTCCTTATTTCAGCTTCCTGCCGAGTACACTCTTGAAGGCAGCAGGTAATATTCACTTAGTTAGTTCTCTACCCCCTGGGGGGATTCAGAATGGGTCTTCTAGCTTTGGTCTGACCTAGCAGCAGTGCAAGAATCTAAGCAGTGACCCTACAGATGGGAATATTTTGTCTCTTTGTCTCTCTGTGTCTTATTAACTCTTGAATAAATAAATGAAGATTTTTTTAAAAAAAATAATTAAATGGAAGCCTATTTTTAGGTAAAATTGAAAATGGAAGACCTAAACATTTCTAGTAATAGTAAATAGCTAATGGGAGTTGTCTAAAAATAGCAATGTTTTAGAAACCTTAAGATCAGTTAAAGACTGCCCGGTGTTATGGCACGGTGGGCGAAACCCTGCCTGTGATGCCCACGTCCCATAGACATACTAGTTCTAGCCCTGGATGTTCCATGTCTGACCCAGATTCCTGTTCATTCACCTGGAGAAGCAGTGTGAGATGGCCCAAAGACTTGAGAGACCTTGCAGAATTTCAGGTTCCTGAGTTTCAGCAGAACTAGCCCTGTCTGTTGTAGTAGTTTGTGGATTGAACCAGAAGATTGAAGATCTCTCTCTCTCTCTCTCTCACTGGAACTCTGCCTTTAAGATAAGCTGTATCAACTAATTCTGAATCTGGCCTAGAATTACTCACTGCTTGTGTTATATTGAAAGAATAATTCTACATCTCTAATCAAAGAATAGTAATTGTCATTATCAAAAGTGTGAAAGAAAACAGCTTCCCAGATGCCCATGCACAATGGCTTGTATTGATTGAGAGAATAATGGTAGAACCTAAAGGAAAAGTAAATTTCAAAAATGATTAAATGCATTACAAATGTAAGAAGCATATCCTAATATTATTTAAAATTTTCATTCAAGAATTATTAGCAGGTTAAATATTCATACATTTCTGTATACATATGT
The DNA here is from genome assembly GCF_017591425.1 of Ochotona curzoniae. Taxonomy (NCBI): domain Eukaryota; kingdom Metazoa; phylum Chordata; class Mammalia; order Lagomorpha; family Ochotonidae; genus Ochotona; species Ochotona curzoniae. Next base: position 17,520,080 of record NW_024464920.1, on the reverse strand, counting down.
TTACTTGAATATGTACAATGAATATCTGTAAAAATAGGTATAATTTGTGCATAGTTAGAATACAGAGAGAGACATGTAAATGTGTGTGCATTTACAATTTGATAAAAAGCAATAGACAAAGCATCATGAACACAGCAATTATATGTCTCTCATGTGGAAGGCACTCCCCCTACAAATTAAGAAAATATAAAATAATATGTAGAGAAAATCTAAAGATTCTGTGTACCTAGCACATAGCAGGTGCTTATATCAAGGTAATAAACAAGTCTATGAGTTTTGTGTTGCCTTCTTATATCACCTTTCCCTGCAGTGAATGCTGTCTCTACAGAATAACAGTTTTCATTAACATTCAATGTACTCTCTGAAAACCGTGGATATGAGATATATATTAATGGCTTCGTGTTTCCAATATTGAGTTCAAATCCTTAAGAATATATCATCGTCGTCTGAGCCCAATGAGGTGATACATGTGATAGAGTAAGTTAAACAAGAAATGACTAAAATAAAAACCATTAACCATATTAAGGAGCCCTTTTGAGAATATAAGTAAACTTTATATGGTTCTTCAGGTATAAGGAAGAGCTTCCAAGAAAGGAAATTGAATTGAATTCCCAAGGAAATGAAAAGAAATGGTATGGTTCTGATACTGTATCATAGAAAAACTCCTTGATTTAGGCGTGCTAGATCTGGCCTGAATCACTGTGCCAACAATAGGCAATCATCTGCACTTCAACGAGAATTTGAGGATTAGCAGTCAGTGAACAGTGCTTGCTTCGGCAGCACATAAACTAAAATTGGAACAATGCAGAGAAGATCAGCATGGCCCATGCACAAGAATGACACACTAGGCAGTCAGTGAACAATCATACAGTGAAAATGAGCCGTTGGAAGGGCAGAAAGTGCAATAGGCTGTGGTGTCCATTTGGAGAGGAGGACACACAGATAGCCTCTAAGCTGATGCCTCATGGTTGCGTAGGGTTCCTGCTTTAGGGCTTCAGCTCAGACAGGCTGCATCACATCTTCATTCCCACCCATCTCCTCCTGGCCAGGAACTGTAAAACATCTTTTCCTGCAATGTCCCTATAACATCCTCTCCTGAGAACGTTTGTTCTCATTTTTTAAGGGAGAAAGAAATTCCTTTACCCCAAAGCATACAGTGAAAGGTGCGTTTGTTGCTGAGAGATAGTAAGTGAATAAAAGTTATAAATGCATTCAACTAGTACTTTAATTTATATATAAAGGTTTATGAATTATAAATGTAAAAAAAACAGACTTAAAGTAAATTCAACTGTTTCCTTCTCAGTTTTGAAAGAATATGCAGCTTGTACCAAATTAAAAATTAAGTACTAATATTTTTATTCACAGAATTTTTGAGTAGCAAGTGCAATTGGGCGTGGTTGATGAGAAGTGTAAGAAGGCCTGAAATGTTGAGAAAACGTTGCTCCATTATTATTTTTCTATCCTGATTTTATGTTATTTTCAGCCTATAAAATGTGACAGGAACTGGAGAATGACTAATTAATGATGACTTGGTTCACATTAAGCTGGGATTACAAGACACCAAGAATTAAAAATGATCAATGTGCTTATTCCATTTTCTTAAATACAGTAAGAGAGAGGAGAGAGAGAGTTTTGAAGAGTGTGTATCAGAGACGGGGAAGTGTATTTCATAGTTCTTGCTTGGCTCTTTGCTTGTTTGCAGTCACAGAAGTCACCTGCAACTGCTGTGCAAATTTAGCAAGTTAAAGGCAACCTGGCATAGCAGGAAAGCATTTTGAATAAAGCAGATTTCATTATAATCCCATTTTCTCACATATATGACTTTAATAAGGTTTAATTTGTCACATAAGAGAATATTTTGAGATTTTGGTGAATAAGAATGTAAGAGTATTGTGGATTTATGTGGGAAGTAGAAAAAGCAAATACATTTAAAGGACATCCAAGACGCCTTTCAGCTTACAAATTCCCAAGTTTGCCCCAAGACACATATGTTTATGTCTGATAATTGTGAAATGCAAAAGCAACAGAAGCTTTTGTTTCTTCTTAAAAATGTTTATTCTCTCATTCATTTGGAAGACTAAATGACAGAGGGAGCTCTTTCTCTTCCTGCTTCGTTCTCCTGGTCGCTTCAACAACCAGTTATGGACCACGACAAAGCCAGGAGCTAGGAGCTCCACCTAATGTGCGGATAGCAGGGACATTTCAATCTAGGATTTGGGCATGGAAAGCAGTGGCTCAACTCACCAAGCCACACTGATGGCCCCAGCAACTGTTGCTATTTCTCAAGCTTCATAGTATGAAAACCATCCTCATTGCTGAAAATTTTCTCCAGGCCAGAATACTTGTAAATAATTCTGATTTCAGTTTTTAAATTCTCTCTAATTATTTGTGCTAAGCATAGATGACCGAGAGGTTAGAAAAGAAGCTTTCTCTTTAAATGTTTTCCATGAAAAACACCAAGAAAGTCCGTCACTTGCAAGAAATGACAGCTATTGTGTAAGACAAGTTGAATTTTTAAATACTAACACAATGTACCCACTTATAAAATATTGCTTAGCTCTATTCTAATGCATTTCAAAGAAAAAAATTATTTCTATCGAGTCATCTGTCAAGATTTCATAGATAATGTGTGAAAAATATCTGTAATTTAATTTTTAGCTAAATGTTTAGTTTTTAAACATATATATATATATTTTCAATTGAGAACAGAATGTATTAAAAATGAAACTTGGGCCTGGTGCATTAGCCTAGTGGCTTAAGTTCTCGCCTTGCACACGCTGGGATCCCGTATGGGCACCGATTTTAATCCCAGTGGCTCCACTTCCCATGCAGCTCCCTGCTTGTGGCCAGGAAAAGCAGTGGAGGACAACCCAAAGCCGTGGGTCCTTGCTCCTGCTTGGGAGACCCAGAAGAGGCTCTTGGCTCCTGGCTTCAGATCAGCTTAGCTCTGGCTCTTGCAGCCACTTGGTGAGTAAACGAGCAGATGAAAGATCTTTCTGTTTGTCTCTCCTTCTCCTTGTTATATCTGCCTTTCCAATAAAAATAAATTTTTTAGTGGAACTAAGCATGGACCTACAAGCTCAAAATAATTTAGCTGTTATTTTTCCTAAAAGTAATTACTAGAGTCTATAAAGTTTTATCAAAATATAAAATTTTGTTATAGGAAAATTAAAAGAATCAAAAATTTCATCTGTCTTATACATATACATTTGTCATATACATATACATCGTATGTGTATGTCTGTATATTGACCTTACTTTAAATTTGGTTGATTCATGTATAGAATATTAATTGGAGAACAAGGGCTACAGCCTCTCCTAGAGAAAGCAGTGTATGTTTTAGAGATCCATAGACCACCGTTTGACATTTTCATATTAATTGCTTTAATACTAGATACATATTTCTCCTCTGTTTTTCACTTTCAAAAGTTTAAAATAGCAGTTTTTTGCTGATACCTTTTATTCATTTGATGTTTTATAGCTTTATGGCCAGGTAAAAATGAGTCTTTTTATTCCATGACAAAACAAAAGCAGATGTCCATGTCATATTTGCCTTTTTCTTACTAACACACAGAAAGAGACATGCTTTACTATTGAATATTTAAAAAGATGTTGGCTTAAGATAAATTATCAAGTCATATACATAAATTATGCAAATTCAAGTGTCAAATGATTTAATTTCATTGCCTGAGTTTTCAGACTCTTAAAATGTGCTTTATTATATACATGTATACTCACATGTATAAAATGTCATATATGCATACATATATATACGTATATATCTACCTTAGAATTACAATGGGTTTGAAAGAGACAGTGAATAAAAAATGCAATCCAGAGCTTTGAAGATGGTGAACACTTAAGTCCCTACTGTTCTTTCAATGTGGTGTTTTCAGTGCAGTTATTTGGGTTGATGTTGACAGAGAAAGAAAAAGCAAGTGGGTGATATGAAAATATGAAAAATAAGAAAGATATTCTGTAAGTATATGTACTGATAAAGAGTATGACTACGTTTTTGTGGTTTCAAAATATGCAGTAGATTGTTACATTGTGTGTTGTGATATTTTTCAGTTGGCACACTTGTGCCTACAAAGTCTTCTGATGAACACACTATTTGATATTCACTAGTCATGTCAATTATCACCAGATTTCATTGCAGAAATCAAAATGGACTTTGATATTTTCGATGAAAAAGATTCACGCTTCCAACTTATTTAGTGCATTGTATTTTTCCGTTGGATAAAAATAATAAATATAAATTTTTCATGATTGATTTAATTTTATTGGAGAGGCAAATTTACAGAGAGAAGGAGAGACGGGGAGAAAGATGTTCCATCCTATGATTCACTTTCCAAGTGGCACCCAAAAGAGATGCTAGTGCTTGTAGATGGGGAATTAACCTGTTGAGCAAATTGCTGACCCAGAAAAGTCAAGTTTTTTTTAAGTACTTGTGGTCAATTTAAACTTTTTTGTCTTGTACATGATGGAAACATTTTTAATGCTCTTTTTTATTTGAACTAGTCAGTTTCAAGTAACACAAAAGAAGCTACAATTTATGGAACTATTACTTATGCTATGTAGAAATTTAAACTTTAAGGCTGTTTTCCATGGAAATACTATTTGTTGTCAACATGAATTTAGTATGTAGAAATTTAAACTTTAAGGATATTTTTCATTGGTGGAACTCAAGTTTGTGGGAAATGAAATTAAAAGATTAAGTATTTTTTCATAAAATGAGGTCAAATTTTCCTTTAACTTTTGGATAGCCCATATATTATTGCTTTAACATTAAGCCTGACCTTTTTTTTTTTTAACCTGAACATTGAAGGCAGGGACTTTCAAATACAGATTTGTGGGACCAACAATGTAGTATAGAGATAGAACCACACTTCCAGCCCTGGTATCCTGCATGTCTACCAGTTCAGGTTCAGGCTTTTCCACTTTCAGTCCAGTACCCTTCTTGTGGACAGAGAAAGCAATGGGAGATGGCTCATGTACTAAGACCCTGACACCCTGACACCTCCGTGGGACACACATTTGAAGTTTCTGGCTCCTAGGCTCAGTCTAGCCCAGCAATGACTGAGGCGAGACTGAGACCATTTGGGGAGTGAACCAATGGATGAAGATGCGTGTGTGTGTGTGTGTGTGTGTGTGTGTGTGTGTGTGTTTACGAGAGAGAGAGAATCGCAGAGTTTTCCTCTCTGTAACTTTCCAGCTTTTAAGACAAAAAGACTAAAAACAAAAAAATAGTAAAAAAAAAAAATAGATCTAGTATCATAGATGTCTTTATATTTTAGCTCTAAACTTTGAAAGTTAAGTAAGCAAATACGTTAATACTTCTAAGCTTTAAAAGTAAATAAATTCATTAACATGTCAACCCTCAGAACATTCTAGTTTCCAGAACTGGATAGTTAATGTTAATTAACATTATGGTGAACTCAGCTATTATAAACATTAAAAGGCTATTTGTTAGAAGAATAGATACAAAACAGTTAATTGATTTAGTTTCCTTTAACAATTTGATACTGTCCATTCCAAAGATCCAAGGTAGTTTAAATAACAGTCCACAATATTTCCAGGTATAGTTTAATATAGCAGTTACTAGTAACCATAAAATAGTATTTACAGATGTGAAACTATAGTTTCAAAGTCAGTAAAATCTACCCAAAGGAAGAAAATCTTCATACGTTGCAGTGTAAAAGAACTAGCTGTATAGATGTCAGTGGCATTTATATTCTATGTGGGAAAAATGTGTAAGTGTTTGAGGACAGAGGCCATGCATGCTCTATTGATAAAAGATTAAAGCATCATGTTCTGAACTGTAATATTTTACCTCTTAGCCCTTCTCTACATGATCATTTTCCTTCTTTTATAAATTGTTTTATTCTTTATGGTGTTATTGTTATTGCTGCTTTCAAACCAATTTCTTACACTAGCTAATGTGACACAAAAATAAATGGATATGGTCAAATATGAAATGCATTTGTCAAATGAATGAAACTGAACTGCAATAATATAATAAATCCTCAGGCTAGTCATGTTTATTGTTGCCAAATGTCTCCTTGCTAAGAACTAATAAGCATGAAAAGGGATAATGAAAATTTCCATGAAAAATTTTTGGGAACCCTATCCACAAGTCTTCACTATCTGGGAATGTGGAAATAAGTATTTGTTTTATACAAGTTCCATATGAGGCCTGTAAAGATGAAATTTAGAGAATAGAGTCAGATGGAAAGCAACTACAATATGACAATTATTAATAATATTTGGCTCACAGAAGAAAATGGACAGCAAAGCTTCACTGAAAGGCAATAATTAAAAAGTGCCTGCCACATGTAAGGCAATAAACAAATACATGTTGGATGAATATGTGAGTAAAAGGAAGACTTTAAATGCAAGCTTTCAAAGACCTCAAAATTGCCAAAAAAGAAGTGAGAGAAGAATAGAAGTTGAAATATAGTTTCACAACTAAACTGGGTTGTTTGAAAGGAATATGTGAATCAATAAAAGGTAAAAATGCTTTCAGTAACTTTTCATTATGTATCATTTTATTGTTTAATGGTTGCAGGCAGTTCTAGATTGATAGAATTGATAGAAATTGATAGAATTGGTGAAATTGATAGAATTCGGAAAAGAAGTTAACATGATTGAAAGAGTTTAGAAGCTTGCTTTTCCTGAACTGACAAGAGACATGCTTTATGTATGACCTAATTTTTAAAATTCGTTTTAAATCCAACTGTGCATAGTAGAAAATAAGTGACCAAAGTAGCTTATAGATGGTAGCTTATAGATGTTAGATTCCACGCTGATTGTAGAGAGGTGCTTTTGATTAGCTAATCAACAGAGAAGGCTGCCCACTCAATTAGTATCCACCATGTCACCGGGAGAACAAGGAACCAAAATAACCAGAGTTCTGTGGAACAGAGATCAATGGAAAGAATGATTTTAGTTATTCATTTAGTTCAATCAAGGGTTCCTTTGGGTAAGGGAAATCTAGTTCTGAATTAAGGCATATTTATAACAAAACAGCATTGAAGGACAAAAGATCCTTTAAGGAAACAAAAATGCAAGTTGCATTAAACAATATTATCCTACACACTGAAGAATTTATAGAACTAATATGAAATTTAAAGCACTAAGTTTTTAGCATGGTATTCCAGGCATCCTTGACAGTGAAAGCTTATCCACAATGTATCATTTAGAATAAATCTGTCCAGTAGTATTAACAATAATACAAACTGCAAAAATAATAAATAGTTTAAAGGAAACTCAAAGAGTCTAACTATTGCATCAATAAACAGGCAAATATAAAAGTTAAAAATGTATACATTATCTACAAAATTAAAATCCCATATCTATATGATATGTATTAGCTTTTATAATTTAGAATTCTTTTTGAAAAGAAATGTGGATAAACCAAACTATATAGCACCTGATTTTAAACACAAGAAATCTTGACTAATGATGAGTATACTTTGCATAGTCCTTTTGACTAACGAGTATACAAAAACTCTTAAAATTTTGCCTCTAAATTATTAAATAAAATATAAGAATAATTGTTCTATTAGAATTTCAAGACATGGAAATGCTATTTGTATTTTATAACCTATAGAACAACTTTCATCCAATAAAAAAAAATTAAAATCTAGGAAACAAGGGAAATTACCATGCTGGATTGAAAAAGCCCAAACATGGCATAAACAGCATGTGTGTTATTTATTTTGTTTTAATCCTTAGCATAGACTTTATCTGCCTGATGCTCACTGTAAATTATGAGAATTTAAAATTGGGCACAGCAATGGGCTTCAAAAGCAACTGTCATTTGAACGTTGTTCTGCCTACCTAAACTCCAGACTTTCCCAGTAAAGCTAGTTCATTGCACTCAAATTGATGTAAACGCTTTGCTGCTAAAAATTTGTTCTGGTCACTTTCATTAAAATGTTGATTTTTTTTTTCTCCATGCTTTACTTACGCTGTATCTGCTGCTAAGTAATGCAATATGGGAAAAACTTTGAAATCGCTCCTGCATCCAGACACACAGTGTTGGCTATGTTGATGAAAATCCAATGACGTATTACTATACATCATGAGATTTCTATTTTGACCTGTTTAACAGTTTTTTATACATACCAGGAGAGTCATTCAAAGCATTTTACATATTAAATTACTTATCAAAACACAGCAGATATAGGCCTTGACATTTGTTAAGGAACCAAGGATTTAACCCCTCAAAAAAAAAAGAAAAAGCCAAAACTTTTTTAAAGGACCAGAACAAATCTTGAGCAGCACACAGATTATGTACCAAAGAAGTAACTTCTTGGAAAATACAGCATATTCTTCAAGACATACTTTCAGCACATATGTACAAGACTGGTTGGTTGATTTCTGTGATCACCTGCAAATATGCAGCAGGTTGATGTTTGAATAACATAAAATCTATGTTGGAGAAAGAGAGGAAAAACTATCAGAGTCCTTTAGTCATAATTTCTTCTGTTCCAGGAGGCCAACAGTAAGTCTAGTTCTAATAATAGTTTTTTGAGGCGAGAGTCTCATATTTTATTTTCATGTGGGTAAGTAATTTTAAAATGATTAAACATTGACTATTAAATTGCTTTTTATTTTCTTTTCTCGTTTCTAGAGTAAATAGGACACAATAATGACTTTGGAATGAATGCCAATATGTGATTCCTTCATAGATGTGTTGTTTTACTCTACAATTTATTTTCTATATATCTAGTGATTTGAAATTTTATGTAAGAAAAAGACTCAATAAATGCAATGAGAATGAGCTACATTGATTACTGCTGAAATTGTTTATTTGCACATATCAAGATAATAAAACTCAAGGTTTTAATCACACCTGAAATGTTGCATTAGCAAAATCACTGTGTAGTTCAGTGTTAGTCATTTTAAAGACTGATTTCCTATAGCATTTCATTACACTGAAGATAAACTTCAAAATTGCTATCACACAGTCTATCTTAAATTGCACCTATTGTTTGCTGAAGGAATTAAAATATATAACAGAAACTTTTAAAGCTGATTTGAAGATTCAACAGAAACTTTAAAACAATAAAGGCAACAGAACAGTATTAGGAGAAAAATGAACCATATGATGAATTTTTAGTCAAGATAAAAATCCTTAGGACATGAAACAATCTATTCCATTTTGAAATGTTTAAGATATATATGAATTATCTGTAAATATTTCAGTACTTTTGCTTAGAAATTATCATCCCTCTTACATGTTATTTGTCATCTTTGATAAAAAAACAAACAAGCAAAAAAAAAAGCTTTCTATCAAGAATGAAGCATTTTTCAGAAAAGGGTAAGACCCTTCTATAATGCAAGTTTATAGGGCAGTTTCACCAAAATACTGCTAGCCAATAAGGAATTATGTTGTTTAGTTGCATTGTAAAATACCTATTTACTTCTGCTTATTACTTTGAAAGAGTTTCATAAAAAAAAAAAATGTTAGCTTTCTATACTGGAAGGAACCATTTGTGTCTGCCATTTGTGAAAATCTGCTTACTATTGGTAAGGTCTAGTTTTTAACCTAAATACATATGTTTTCATTACAAACTATATTTCAGAAGTTCTTTTTTGGATACCCTATTCTTTCACTGCAATATCTATCCTCAGAATTTTCTTCATGATCTGTTACACACACACCACACACACACATTCATCAAAGCATTGTTATGACAGGGATGAGGTGAGGCTTTGCTTTTCACTATTACTGTTTTACAATAGATCCAAGTAGAGATTCCATTCTCTTACGTAGGTGCCAAAATAAGCTAGGTCCTTCCAGCATACAAAGAGTAACTAGAAGGAGTGTAAGCTTTTAGGAGGCGACCTTAATGCTTTCGAGGATGCTGATTTTTCATCTAGGAAACCCTTGCTTTTTTTTTTTTTACCATTAGTATTTCTGCTGCTTGAAAGAGCTCTTCTGTTTTTCAAAGTGATGCAAAGGCAGACATTTGATGCTGGATAATGCTGGCCCACATGTGGAAGCTAACTTTGTCACCTCTCTAAGTTGTCCATCTTTGCTAAGAATGCCCTTAGCAGTGCGGTTTGTGAGAGCCTGTAAACGTCTGAGCTTCCTTGTTGTTGGTGCCTGTAACCACAGATCTTAGTCTCTTTCTTTCTCTGGTATCCTATCCTGAAGTAATAGCTTGCTACATTTGTGCATGTGTGTGTGTGTGTGTGTGTGTGTTTCAGAAACATTTTCTTTGTTGACTGAAGATTATCTATGCTTCATTACCCTTACCTCTTTAAACTTATTTCCCTCATGACAATGTTAAGATTAAAAACTTGATACTTACAAAAGAATTAAAATATATATGAATTAAAATAGATTTTTGCACTCAGCATTCTCTGGCCAATGCACCATACTTGAAATGACAGATGATCTTCCCCATCCTAATAGCTGCTAATCCTCTGCTTGGAAATATATATATATATATTTAATGTATATATGTATTTAATGTTTAAAATTGTATTTGAAAGCCTGTGGGTCCTAGAAAAAAAAGATGTTATTTGCTAAGGTCTTTTAGGCACAGCATCAAAATGCAGACATGCGGTTTGAACCTTTGCCTGGAGCCAGGACTGAGGAAATCCTGGAATCTCTCATGCTGCTGTTTTCCAAACCCTGTCCCAACAGATACAGCCCCTTGCTCTGCCTAATTCCTAAGGGATTTAAAGCAGATGATCCTACATCTGTTACAGCATTCTTGATACGGCATCTTGAGGACCTAGCGAGTACAGTATTCCTAATCCATTAGCACAGTCTTACAACTAGTATTTGTATTTAACTTATCATTTTTGAACTTTTCACATGAATTTCTATTTTTGCTTGGCATTTAAATCAATGAATAATTTTTGCCTTATTGGATAGAAAATATCATTTCTTCCCTCTATACCCTGTGCACAAAATATTGCCATAGATCTCATTATTATTGCAGTATAACCAGAAGAGCAGTGTTCTTCACTTATAAGTTGAAAGCTCAGAAAAGTTTGAATCTGCAGAATAAAAAGGTCATGTTTTTATGCAGATCAACACTTTGCGTATCTCTAGATTATAACTGCGATATGCTTTGAGTTTTAGGAACAATATCCTTTTCTGAAAAACTCTCACTCAATAGGACTTTTTCTAAGATAAATTTAACATATGCTTTATTTATAAAAGTGTAAACATTTATAAAATTTATGCTATTGGAAATAAAACCAACAGGAAAACTAGGAACTTTTATCAGCTTATATTCTTGAAAGACAAGGAAGATTGATTCTGTAATTACAAACAGGCTGTTATATCTATTTAGTTTTTGCAGTAGATCCTTTTATTTATTGTAGATACAATTAATACTAATCTGTGTTTATATTACTTTCCAAACAAACCAAAAAATCAGCCCAATAGAAATGCTTCTGTTAAACTTGGAGATCACAGAGTTTACAAATTGCTGTTTTTGACTTTTGTATGTTCCTGAATTTAAAATGCAATTTTACTTGGATCATGTAAAGTGAAAGTATACATTTAATATTATTGTCTAGGTTGTTCAATTAAGGGGATACTTGCACCAATGATAACAAATACAAGACCTGCTAAAAAAGAACGCATATCATTCCGTGACAATCCTCTACAACTCAGTGGTGGATGGGGAGGTGGCAAAAAGAAGGCAAATCTTCCAGCTAGTCAAGCTTCACCATTCAAAGCATATGGTAAATGATTCAGAAATTTGTGGATATCTGGTCATGTTACCAATTGTATACAAGGTTTTAGAGAACTATATTTTATTACATTTATTTTGTATTTTTTCTAATGGAGTTATCTTCTTTTCCACCTGTAAAATAGAGGTTTGCAGTTCTTCCTGTATTCTTGTTGAATGGCCTCCAGAAAAATAACTCTTGAGCTATTGAAATGGAATCTCTTTATCCAGTCTCTCCTGTAGCTTTAATTTTTATGACACATGTATTAAAGATGGCTTTTATCATCAGTAACATCTGTAATACCAGGGATTATAATTATACTTCATGGGTATTGTTTGATGCAGTGTTAATGAATAATGAATATATGGATAAACTTTATTTTATCAGATTATTATAACTGAGTGCTTCCAATTAATGCATAAAATAAAAATAAAATGTTTTTTTTTATTTTAAACATGTTTTAATGGATTATAGGTTACAGTCACAAAATATACATTATGTTAATGGAAGAATGCAATATCAATGGAACAGATATTTACAACATTTCATCTTGATGAACATTATTTTATCATTCACAAAGGGTAGGAATTAATTCTGGCCCAGCAGCATTATTCTGACTCAGAAATATATGATTGTTACAAGGGCTTAAAATTATCATTTAAGTTTTGTTTTTAATTCAAACCTATGATTTTGTAACAATGTAATTTCTCCTTATACATTACATATATCTGTGTGTGTGAGGCATATATATATATATAGCATATATATAGCATATATTTGGTTTTCAATTCCATTAAAGACTGACTAGTACTTTGTTGTATCTTAGTAAAAAAAAATGTTTTTTAAATACTGTATTTTCATTAACCCCTCATAGGATCTATTAATCTCCTAAGACTTGGAGGTTTTTTCCACCAAGTTGAATTCCTGTTTCTTCTCTTCGCTTCCATAGCTGTGTGTTGTATAGTAATATCCAGTGAACTGTAGCTTTTTCTTATTCTTTATTAAAACAGTTGATCACTACAAAGATTGAGAGATGGAATTTGTTTAGTTTGTATCCCCTATATACTTTTGGAGTCTTCTTGCATTTCAAAACTATAAATCTGCTTTAACTTGATTGCAATAAAATGTTAATGAGCCTTGAACTGTCAATCAATAAAGAAAACATAGGGTCATGTGATGTGGCCTAAAAGTTGAGCTCCATGTGTAGGTGGTTTATGTTACAGTTATGTCATCCTTTCACTAACAGTATCCACAAACCAACATACTGTAATAATGGAAAATATTTCATCTCAGCTGATTGTAACCCTTTCCGAAGTAAACCACACTAGAGCTGATATTGATGGGGTTTTATGGTTTATATGCTCAAATAATGAAATGGAGAGACTATTAAAAAGGTGAAATGCTTATGGTTAAACCACCTTTGTACATAAAAAATAATTTTAGATATTCCCTATTCTGTAACCAGTGTAACTGTTTCATAATATGAATTGTGAGAAAATGATTGGTGTAATACTAAGTTTGTAGATGTTGTTTGATACATATCCAATATAAGTTTCCTGATTGTAATGTTAAAATGAATGCTGTTTATAATGCTGTTTATTGCATCCATCCTTAAAATAATCACTTAAATAATCTTCTAATGCTTACGTTTATCATTTTTGAGGACTAGTTTATTTGTGTTTATGAGAATAGAAAAGTTAAACTGACATTTCTAAATGTCAATGAAACTTGCAAGATCTCAAACCAAGAGATATATTTTCTTCATTTCCTTTGAGGAAACAGTATGACAAGTGTTTGCCATCAAGATTTAGGAAATTAAAGATAAGAGCCTGTCTTGTCATTTAGTTGGCACAGAAGTTTATATTGACAGTGATGTGTCTGGGCCAAATACTTAACCACAAATGACATTTTATTCTATTTTGCATCCTGTGTCTTACATTCAGTGTCCCCTCGCCTTAATTCTTAAATCCTGTATCTTACATTCAATGCCCCCTCACCTTAATTCTTAAATGCCTTCCTGTCCCTTATTGCCAATGCTATGAATCAAGTGAGGTCAGTCACCAAAGAATGCACATGCTGTCGCGTGCATATGCACTGGTACTCATACTTGCATACACCAAAAAAACTAAAAAAAGCAAGTCACCCTGGAGGAAGTGTTAGGTGGGCTGTTTGGTGACTGTGGAATGTTTGGAAATGGAGGTCAGCTACACTGCTTGATGAAGATGGCTACTTCCACCAAAATTTAGGCCAGCAGTGACATCTCTGTGTTTTGGGAAGCATTCAAAAGCATCTCTAGACATGGATCCTAATTTCTTACTGTGTTCATGACTTAATTGGAATGAAATAATTTCCACTTAAAAAACAAAGAATGACATTTTAAAAGGCAAGGCATTGTTATAGCATTATCATTTTGCCTTAGATGCAATAATTAAATCCATCAGTGTGCCTGGAAATTAGTTTTGAGTTTTTCTTTGTGAAGGAAAGCAAGGGAGAGCACATTTCAGTTAGAAAGAATGCTGGGAAGCACAGACAAGGAGAGCCAATTTGTTTGAAAATCTGTCAGAAAAATGGATAATCAAACACTATCTTTTAAGTGATTTTTCTTCATATACTTTTCGTTATTCACATCTTCATCATTATTAACTCTGGTTCTACTTCCTGAATATGCTGTCGAGTTATTACATTGGTCAGCAACATGATTTTCTCTTGGTTTGCAATTTACTCATATTTTTTTTTTTTGCCTACATGGTGCATTTTTTTCACTAATTTTGAGTTTCAGGAAAAGGCATTCCTAACATAATTATAATCTAGATCTCTGATATTCAGCTCATTAGATACTAGCCAAGTGTAATGATACAGTAGTATGCTTAATTTCCATTGAGATCTTATTTAGTATCTAAGAGAAGTGTGAAACTGTCCAATAGATTATATTGGGTTAAAATAATATTTTTATTTTCAATTTGAGTGCCAGAAATTTAAACTTAAAATATAATTCCAATATTTCCAGTGGAAATATTTAGGGTAATTTAATTAAGGCATCACATAATTGATACAATAATAGGAAAATAGGGACCCAAGAAAATAGCATGCAACAATCTCTGTTGATCTAAAAAAATGGGAGGAGGAGAATATTGATGCCACTACACATGATAAATTTATACACTATAAAAGTAAGAGATAATACTATTTTGTGGTTACAGAATTTGTGATGATGTAACAAAATTTACCTCCAGCATAATTGAATTTAATTTTCTATTTCTCTATTTTTCTTTAGTTTTAATCAGAGCCAGTCTTATAGGCTCTGCAGTGGTATTGCATGCTACTGATGGTGAGAAAGAGAATTAGCACCCACTTTGTAATCTGTTCTGTCAGGCCTTACATATGTATAACTGATGTTTTCCACATGGCATGATTTGAACCATGATATAGATGGATTCTTCCAATAGAGTCCATACTATATTTGGCATACTGGTTATCATAAATAAAATTTCAATTGAAGAAATACAGTATGAAAGCCTACAATAGTCACATTAAATGAATATACATCTGGAAGAACAGTACTTTACTTGTAACTTCTAAAAAGCATATGATGAACAGTTGCTCTTACCTCCTGACAGGCATTCGCCTTTTCCCTGCACATATATAATTGATTTTCTTTTTCTTAGGAGCTAAATGTTTCCCAAATCGAAAAGTAAAGTGAAACTTTTATATGACTATTGTTTATAACCCATATTCTTACAAACATTTTAGGCCAAGGAGTAAAGGGCAAGTTTCAAGAGCCATTTCTAGTAAATCTGAAATTATCAGCCTTTAAAACGGTTAGGAGGCCTCCTTAGAGCTGAGTACGAAGGCATGCATGAAGCAGCACAAGGGTGGCACAACTGATGCTTGGTGCTATAGAACTGGGACCTCGGAGTGAGTTGGACTTCTTTGTTACTCACCATATTTGCTTTAATACAATCTTTAATACAATAACTAGTCCAATGCTATGACGAAAAATGATTTACTTTTAAAAATATGTATTTGAAAAGGAAGGAGGACAGAGAGAGAAGAATCAGAAATTCCATCCTGGTCTCCCACATGGTTGACAGGGATTGGAGTTCTTGATATAGCCTTCCAGTTGTTTCAGTTGCATTAGAGAACAGCGTTCGAAACAAAGTAACCAGGACTTGAGCCAGAACTGGAAGGTGGGATGTGGATGTCTCAAGTTGCAGCTTAACCCACTCTCCCATGATGTTCATTCTTATTAGATACTTTCTCTGAAGCATGTTACATAAAATGAAGCAGTTTAAATTTGTAATACAACATGAAAAGTTGCCCTTCAGTCTTACCAATATATTTACCATTATGGTGAAAATAAAGTCTGTATAACATGCCCACATTAGAGGAAGTGAAACAATCATATTTACATTCCAAGAACACAGTTGAGAAACCATGTCCAGGTGCGTAATTTCCTTATGGAGATCCAACGAATCTTCTAGAGGTAACCAGGTGAATCAGTGTAAAGCTCTTCTGAAAAGTAAAGGTGGCAGTGGAATTACTTCAAAGGAACTTTGCCTGCAAAGACTGAAATAGAAATACTCAAGCCACGCTCTAAGCCTCATAAAATTGGTTAGATCTGAGATATACATTATAAATACAATGTGCTAATGAGTCACAGAAAAAATATTTATAATTTTCTGGTAGACAGATCACAAATGTAAGAGGAATTTGAACTACTAGCATGTTTTCCTCAATATATTCAATATGTATTCAATATTTTGGTATGCATTAGGATTTGTCATCAAGCTCCCACAGACACCAGAATCTTTGAATATTCAGTAAATGTGTGTGTTCTTAATCCACAGACACTGAGGGCCAATTGCATTTATTTATCAGTTAGAATTACAGTGAAGTAGCTTTACAGAGAACACTTTGGCCATACAAGTCCTTAAAATGATACATTTTGGAAAACATGAAAATATAATACTAAAGTGATTTTTTTAATTATTGGCATCTATAAAGGATACTCTTCACAAATACACAGTGCTGTATATTCTAAATCAAATAAATAGTTGCTAACTTTGTGATTTTAAGGTTTGTCATGAATCTGAGGCTTTCTTCTGAAGCTGCTGGATTAAAGATTTCTATATGTAAGTTCATACACCAGCAGGAAATTACTAGGAGACATAGCTAGGGTAAGTCTATTTCTCATATTCCTGTACCATTCAACTTTGTTCAGTCAGAGGCTTCCTGTGAACTTAAAATAAAACCAATGTTTGGAATAATTCAACATGATTCGTAGAACAAAGTAGGAAATCGGGTTTGTTCTGTTAAGTATATATTGAGTATGAGGCATATGGAAAAAAGAAAGAGCGTGAAAAAGAGCTTGACATTTGTACTTTTTCCTTTGTTCTAATCCCCACCCTAGTGAGACTCCATGAACAAGTGACAAACTCTGAACCTATATGCTTCCCTTTAACTCACAATATTTAACTTATGGGGTGCTGTGAGTACAAGTGATAAAGTATATTAGAAGCCACAGGGTTAGTATCTTGAGTATTTATAATAAGCAATAAATCATAAGATCGCCATAAACCTTTCTAGATCATTCTTCCAAAATTAACCCCAAATTTTTCTAAGTAGATTAAACTTGGATCAATTATGCATACCTTATTTAGAAAGTATTTCCATGAGATGATGGGAAAGTATTTTTAAAAGACTGAGAACTGACTTCTCTAGATTTGCCTTGAAATGGCAGTGGAATTTCATGCATCTTGAGCATCTTCCACTGAAAGTGTGTAGAATACTTTGGAAATGTAAATGGTATATATTTCTAGTAATGTGTTAACTTACTTTCTCATATTGGCAAATAAAAGATGTATTTCTAGAAAATAGGTATGAATGCCCTCACCAGAGAATTACTCTATAACAGCTTCATGAAGTTCATCCACTACCTGATTCCCCAAGCAGATTTCTCACTATCTACATTTTATACTTTCTTCTTCTTAGGGAAATATTGATTGGTTATTCCAAGAGAAAAAGAGAAGGCTATCTATCCCTGGTTTATTCCTTAAACTTTAAACAAAAATATTTAAAGTTTGCAGTAGAGCAGAAATTTGGCATAAGGATAAAACCACCATGTCAGATTCTTGAATCTCATATGGGAGTAGCTTTGTTCAGGTCACTACTCCACTTTCAGTTTTAATTTCCTGCTAATACACATCCTGGAAGGTCAGATATCATGGCCCCAATTCCTTGGGTCCCTGCCACCCACATCAGAGGACTGGATTAAGTTCCAGGATCCTGGCTTTAGTTTGGTCTAGTCTGGATTGTTTGAGGCAAATGGGTATTCACCAGCAAATGAAAGATATGTCTCGGTCCATCTTTCTGACATCATGTCTTTCAGATTAATTAAAAGTAAAAAAATAAATTCAGTTATCTTTTCTGTTGGGAAAACTTAGTTTTAGCTTCATACATTAATGATTTAAAATGCCCAACTAGATTCCAATATCCTCAAAGTAATTAAAAGTGTTTAAAAGTGGAAAGAATTGGGTTCAAATGAGAATTGACAATGTAAGAATGTCTTCATATTAATTAACTTATCTTGAAGGATGAGTTCATATAAAGGAAATAATTTTAGTCAAAAGATATAGCCTAAAATAGGATTAAAAATCTGGTATATTATGACTTTCAAAAATGGGAAGACAGTATCCTCAGATAGGTGATGTTAACACTAACTAAGTTCTCCATTAGCACGTGGGTCTGTTAATATTAGGTGGAAGAAAATTTGAGTGGCCAACAGAGATATTAGCTTATCAGTGTTTGTTGAAAAGTGGTTGTTACATATCATGATGCTTCTAACATTTGAATGAAGCTTCTTCCAAATGTAGATGTTGGCAGATGTTGTAAATTATTTTTTCAGAGGAATATTGATATCCACCGTGGTTTCCTGAACAAGTTGTTCTACCCCAAGGGATGAGTGCTGTGAGACTGTCAGGAGCAGTGTGAGGAGTCCTCAAAGCCTAAATCTGACTATGGAAAATTAGAATTTTAATAGTATTTATTTGAAGTACATTAGCGTCAAACATTGGACAGCTTCAGTCTGCATCAGCCTGGAATGCTATTATAAAATACAAATGATAAAGCAAACTTGTTTGTAACAGTTCTGGAGCCTTGGCTAAGTCCCTTTTGCTTTCGCATCTTCATGGTGTATCCTCTCACATGGTAGGCAGAAAGATGTAGGGGTTCCTTTAAAAACGTATTTATTTATTTGTTTGTTTTTAAAGATTTATTTATTTTTATTACAAAGTCAGATATACCGAGAGGAGGAGAGACAGAGAGGAAGATCTTCCGTCCGATGATTTCACTCTCTAAGTGAGCACAACGCTGGTGCTGGATCCAAGGGCAGGTTCCAGGATCCAGGAACTTTCTCCAGGTCTCCCACACGGGTGCAGGATCACAAAGCACTGGGCCATCCTCTACTGCTTTCCCAGGCCACAAGCAGGGAGCTGGATGGAAAGTGAAACTGCCCGGATTAGAACTGGTGCCCATACGGGATCCCAACGTGTTCATGGCGAGGACTTTAGCCACTAGGCCACGCCGCTGGGCCCATATATTTTATTTATTAATTTGAAAGGTAAAGTTACAGAGAAAGGGGAATGGGAGTGGGCAGGAAGAAAGAGAATCTTCTGTGCAAACAGCTAGGTCTTGGCCAGGCTCCAACCAGGAGTCAGTAACTTCATCTTGGTTTTCCACATGGAGAGCAAGGGCCTGAATACTTTAGGTCATCTTTTCCTGCCTTCCAAGACCTGTTAGCAGGAAGTAGGATTGAAAGTGGAGCATCTGGGACTCAAACCAATGTTCTTGTAGGAGAGTGTGGCATGCTAGCAGCCTGCACCAGAACAAAGGCACCACATCTATTGTTTCTTTATCCCGTTTTAAGAATCCCTACTTTATGACCTAATCTAATACTAATTACCTCCCAGAGTCCCTGTTTCTGAATACTATCATACTGGGGATTACAGTTTCAACAACTGAATTTGAAAGAGGACAAGTTCAGTTCATTGCAGCCTCCTAAAGCGAATAGGGTAATTGAGAAGCATTATATGTACAAGATACAAGTTCAGTATAATTTTTTTCAAAAAAATGTTTTTTCACAGCAAGATTGTTTAGTAGAAGATGTAACCTTATGAAGTTAACTGTGTTTGTTTAAATTATTCAGTTAATGGAAGCCCTAAGAGTAGGACCCTTGTGTCCTAAATCATCAAAATCTTGGGAAACTTATGTTAGAGGTAATATCTATATTAACAGTGCAACTGAATAGTAGTTTGAGGCAATCTCACTTATCTTAAAATAGTACATATTTTAGCATATTCCTGAAATCCATTTCTCATATGCGACCCTTTGTCTTTCCAGTTACGCAATTTCACTTTTTTAGATTAACTAATTACATTTTAATTTCCTTTCATAGATCATTAAATCAGCTTTCTTTTGTTTTATTCACAATTTTTATTAAATGTTTCACTTTGCAAATCTTTGAATCATAACAACAGTAAATAGAGAGTGCTAATTTTATAATCATGAACTATCCCAAATGCTTTTGATATGCTGGCTGTCACAGTTTAATATCACTATGGAGACAGAGACTATACCTACCACCCTTGTCGCAGGAGATGGTACTGAATCAGAATAGTTACAACCTTCTCACAAGATGGTAGAGTTGCACTGAAGCCCAGTAAGTCTGACTCTCCTCTACACATTATTATACTTCTGGTGTTATAAATGGAATTGATATGCATAAATATGCACTATAATAAAAGTCATATGTCATCAGTTATTCAAACCCAGAATGTCATCTATATAAGAAAAATATGGACAAGCCAAAATGATAGAATTATTTCACAGAAGGCACTTGCTTTATTAATCCTTAATTTCACCTCAAAACTTTCTCCTTAAAAAAATAAAAAATCTAATTCTACTTATAAAATAATAGACCTGCAATTTTCATGTGTAAGAAACCAGATGGGAGCTATTGTAACTGATTAAGGACGTCATTTGGAATCTTGTATTTGTAAGAGATTTCAGTTAATTTTTCCTCTGTGACAGCCAGGGTGAGTTGCATGCAGCCTTGAGAACCAGCCAAATCAATCGGAGTTTATTGCTGAAAAGCTTGATTTTCATCAAGACAATCCATATAGTCCTAGCATATGGAAGCTCAACTAAGTGTAATCGCACATTCCTGCGTATTAGCACATTTTGCTATATTCACCAAATATCATCTTTTTAACTGTTTTTCCAAGACATGGTTCTCAACCTCTTTTTTTGACTTTATCCACTGAAATTCCAAAAAGCTTAAAAGAATGTTCTTTTTTTCTTTCTTTCTTTCTTTCTTCTTTTTTTTTTTTTTTTTTTTTTGTCTGTAAAAATAGTTTCTGGAGCACTTCTTTAGTCTCTCGTTTTCTGCACAGTTCCATGTGTGGTGCAGATCTGCTTCATTTCTGTTAATGTAATGTAAAGTAAGTGTGATTTGCCTTCCTGAGTGATGAAATAATACTGTAGACTTTTAAAAATTCTCAGATTTTTTATTGTTGGAATACGTAGATTTTTTCCCCCTCTCCTATATGTTTTTTAGCTTTAATTTGCAACTTTGTCTCCATCTCTATTGGCATAATTCCCTGATTTGACCTGTTCAAAAAATATGTCTCTCAATTTTTCAACTATTCTAAAATTTTAACTAAGCTTTTTAAGAATGCATGGTTTGAAAACATTAGTAAGTTCAACTTTGGTTTTTGCTTCTTGGGAATATTCTGTTGAATAAAGGTCCACCTTTAATGGCAAATAACCAAAGGAAATTAAAAAATAATAATAATTCATAGGATTCCACAGTGATCAATTTTAGAGGTTGCTTGTTGTACTCTATACATGCCTTTGCGTGATCCCCAGCCAGAGATACCCAGAGAAGTTGATACCCTTTAAATGACACATTAGTCATAGATTCAGATGTCTTAAAAACAAAATCAAAAGTCACTTTTAATAAAGTTTCTCTTCGTAATTCATTTTTGCCAACATTTACATTTCATTTTAAACTCAAAAAGTCTTCAATTTTATTAACATTAGAAAGAATGCAAGATTAAAGAGCATTCTACTCAAAGCAGAATAATATGTTTACTTAGATTTCACTTAATTCAATTATTCAGCAGTTTCGAATGCAGTGAAAGGATGGCAGTACACCTCTCTCCCTCAGAACGGCACATATGAATTTCAAGAACATTATTCAGAAAATACACTCCGTTGGAATTGTCTGGATTCCCTAAAAGTAACTTCATTAAAGGGAGTTTCACCAAAGTAACTAACTTATATAAAATTACAGTTCTTAAGAACTTAGTTTAGTATAGTCGTTTCTTGTTTTCCATCAATATTTGAAACCTCATGAAGAAACTGAAACAAATGTATTGTTTAAAAGATAGTTCTTTTCTTGTTGGTAACTTTAAAAAAAATCGTTGCTAAAGTGGTAGAATAAAAGAAGTAACTCTTTTTGTGTATTTAATAAATCGTTCAGTCATAAGGTTTTTGAGATCTTGGTAACCGTGAA
Source organism: Ochotona curzoniae (assembly GCF_017591425.1). Taxonomy (NCBI): domain Eukaryota; kingdom Metazoa; phylum Chordata; class Mammalia; order Lagomorpha; family Ochotonidae; genus Ochotona; species Ochotona curzoniae. The sequence continues at coordinate 17,497,801 of NW_024464920.1, read as the reverse complement.
TTTCGCAAGTTGTTTAATTGTCCTGTAGCTTTCACAACCAGAGTTTATTTTGGAGACATCACGTTGGGAAGTTACAGAGGTTGTAACACGCCGAGGTCTGGAGGTTCTTCTCAGACGCCTGCAGATGGATGCTATGGGAGCCACACTAGTGCAGGGAGCTATCAGTTCTGTTTAATAAGAAGGACGAAAGAAATTAAGTGAAGGTCAGTTTTATTGATTGATATTTGTTTTTTCACGGTAGAAAATAGGATTTTCAAACGGGACTGAACCGTTGCCTGGTATCAACTGCTGCCGCAGTCGAGCGGAAAACCTGGCATCCCCCTACGGAGAGAATCCATCACTCAGTGCTTAGGACAGGTAGCAGGCACGGAGGTGCACGGGGACACAGCACAATTCCTGCCTCTTCCTGCGCTGCTTCCCGAAACCCTCAGCAATTTGCCACACGGATTAATCCTGATTGCCAGCCGCGAAACAAAAGGGCCAGTGTCTTTACTAGGAGACCGTTAGGTGATCTATTTTGCCAATACCAATATTTGGATGGAGAACTTAAAATACGTTGTTTTTCCGAGAGTTACAGTATAAAGGCAGAAAGCACCGCTGATGAAATATTAGCAGTAAGTCGGTTAACCACTAAGTTCGATCTGTATTCGTTGAAGCACTTTGAAGTTTAAGTTTAGAAGGGAAACCTCTTTCTCTTTGTTTAGAATAGAGACATACCCCACCACCACCCCTTCGATTACCGGTCTCTAACCACAGTCTCCTTTGGGTAAAGGTGAGTTCACTCTTCAACGCGGGGGTGGAATCGGACGGCTTTTGGACCTAATAGCCATCCTCCTCCTCAAGGCTCCGGGATGTGTTGTCCAGCGCGACACCGGCTGCCCGGGACGCAGAGTCCTCGAGGTATGCACCAGGTGTGGCCACCCTGCTTTGGAGCGCACGACCCGGCCTCCGGAAGTTTCTTCCGCACGTGGGCTGTCAGCAAGGCCTCAGCCAGAAAGGATTGGCCACAGGTCGCAACCTCACGGAGGGCTCACCATTGGTCTCAGTTCAGCAATGCGGGTCGGTGCGGGCAAGGGCGCCACTTGCAAACACCCGGTCCAGCAGCCAGAGGGGCGACCCACGGCTTGCTTACTCCGTCCCGCCCCCCCTCCCCATCCCACCTCCAGCAAGAGGGAGCTATTTTGTCCCGAAGCTCTGCAGAGGACACTTTGCAAGTGAAAACACACTTATCAAAATTCCAATCAGGAGTCCTGGGGACAAGACAGTTGGAAGGGAAAAGTGAAGGAACTTTCTTTAGCTTTAACTAAAGATCTTTAATTGCCGAAATAAAAGGTGCACCCCTCGTTCTCCTGAATAATTCCCCTGAATAATAAATGAAGCTTTCTTCTTCCTGTTATATTTATAAGGCACCGCGGTTAACAGGTTAAGCACCATTTCAGGAGTTTCCATGTCTGTGGTGAGTTGGTTCCAAGCTCACCCTCTTGGCTCCTAAACCCTGTCCTCCTATCCAGAGGCAAAAGGTGTTGCTCTGGAGGACGGTCACACTGCGGAGGGCATTCCTAGAGGAGAATGAAACTTTCTCCTCCACTGACTGTACCCCGCAAGGGTTTGTTCAAAGACCAAGGACTTTACAACAGCGTTAATTCCCATCCAAAGGAGAAATATCTACCCTTTGGCCTCAGTGTCTTATACTGAGATTTTCTTTAAGAAATCTTTCCCAGGAAACATGAAAGCTGAAGGGATAAATATGCACTCACAGTATCTTGAAAATAAACACCTTTGGCTTTAGTAGGAGATGTGTATTTAAAATATATTAAGTAGAAATTTAAATTCACTTGTCAAGTAAATAGTGTACAAATGTGTTGCAGCCAAAAACGATTAATTTGCTAGCTAAAATTGGTGCATGAACTGAACACAGCTCCCTGTAATTGTGCACTGCTCAAAGCTTTATCCTCATCATGGGGGAGATCTAACCTTAATAGTATTTTATTATGTTAATGACTTCTTGGGATCACAACAGCAGCCACAGAGAGGAATAATGGTGATAAGATTATCCCAATGCCTAATTGTGATTTTTTAAAAATAATTGAAATAAGATGACCTTTGCATAGTAGTTCTATACAATGTCTATATTAGTATATTAGTATAAATCCATGCCAGATAAATCAGAATGTTTTTAAGTGGGGCAAATAGTGAATATTGACTTTGAATTGAGTCCTTTAGGTGGGAGAATGGAAGTCAAAACCATAACGTTCCCTTTTAAGAAAAAGGCAACCATGTTATATAAAGTATTACTGAAATAATTTGAAACAAAATATAATCCAAAATACCAAATATTTAATATCCTTATTGAAATCAAGTTAAACTTAATTCACCATGTTTGAGAGTTTGTAGCAGCACACTTGAAAAACTCATGGGATACACTAACATTGAGGTAATTATTTTTTAGAAAGAGCTTAAAAATCATGACAGACTTAGATACTAAGTCCACAGTCAGGTTTGCTGGAGTAGATGATGATGGCTTGGAACATACATTTTAAAAGAAAGCTTACATTTGTCTGCATGTGCATTTGTATTCTGATGAAAACCTACTGAGTTGTTTCATTGCAGAATATATCTCTGTATCTGTTTTGTCTGCAGAGCTGTGGGAAGGCTGAAGCTGAAGCCGGGGAAACAGCAGCAGCAGCAGTGCGCACACAACACGAGGCCACCTGGCTTCCTGCCCTGATACATGACATTCAATTATTTTAGTGCTTTTTCATGAGAGTTTCACTCTGCTAGCTTCCCCTCCCCTCTCTAGATCATAGCTTTCCTACATTTGGCATAGTTTGCCTGATTCAGCATGCATTTTTCCTAGCGTTCCTTATAATTAGCCTCAAACTCTTAACTGCAAAAATAAAGTGCTAACAGTAACATTCTTGGAATCCCATCTTGACATTCCCACTATTATTATACAAGTGTGACATTTCTTTCAATAAGTTGAGGAAGAAAGGAACTAGAGTGGCCTACACATTGCGTCTACTGCTGCTTTGATGTATGCACAGAGGAACATTTTTTCATTTCCCAAAATATATTGACACTAGGGGAGGGGGCATTAAAGGCAGCTTTTGCCCTGAGTCAGACTCGGCTGCCTTAGACTGACAAACCACTCTCACAACTCTACTTCCTAACAAAACATTACCTTTTGGGAGGAGAGTGTCACACAGTGACATTTTGGTGGACATTTTCAAGTGTCTTGAATTTGTTAATTACTTCCATTCTAGACCTTAAGACAAGATGAATAAAACCTCTTAGTCATCTAACGTACCATATTGGGGGTGAGGTGCTGCCCCCTAACACAAACATACTGGTTACAGAAATAATTCTAGATGTAACTTCAAACGGAGGCATCCATTCTGGCTAAACAGCCTCTCCCTACTGCTGATGCGCAGTGGTGCCAGAGGAATGACCCAGCTACTAAAGAAGAGTTAAAGCTGCAACAAGTCTGGTCAGACCTTGTCCTTGTGCTTTCTGACTCTTCACATTCCTTTCTGACATCCTCAGCAGGCACTAATGCTTCATTCCCATCAAAGGGATTCGAGGAAGAATCCATGGCTACACAGAGTTCTGGATGTGTGGAAATCCAAAGATGTCTGAAATGTAGGGGAGCTCTGATAGAAACCAAGAATCCCAAACCTTAGTCTCTCTACGTCAACTCTCTTGCCACTTACACCACCTCCTGCAAGTGTTGGTGCCCTTCAAGAAAATTTAGATGGAAAGGGGACATACGAGAAAGGAGGCATCGCAGCTTCCTTCAGACAGATTTGACTGACCTAAAAGAAAGGGTGCCGACTCCTGAATTTAGACACCTCCCACCCCCAGTACAGAAAAATGTGAGCAATATTCAGCCAAGTGAAATAGGAAGGTAAAGAGGGGAACAGAAACTGAGGGCAAGGAGCTGTGCCTGCCCAGTAGAATCCTAACTAAAACCTTATTAAATAAATTGGGTAGTTCTTGTGCCGTAGAACAGTTGCCCTGGGGACCTGAGCCTAGCAGACAGGTTCAAATCCAGAAAGGTTGGGAGTGGGAGAAAGAATCAGAGGCAGCTTTTAAAAGCCTGCTGAGATGATAGGGTCTGCTGAAGGAGTTTATCGGAGTGCTATGGTTGATTTGCAGGAAGGTTGTCCACATAACGTTAGACAGAAAAAAGGCAGGTACATCTCAGTGAATGTGAGGATGATCCCTTGTCTGATTTCTCCTGCCTTCTTATAACTGCCAGCAACCACTTAATTACTATTACTTTAATTACTATTATTTTCAGTTAGTGGTATGCGCCAATGACGAGATCTGTGTCATTGCCATAAACTCCATCTCAAACTCTCAATATCCATTTAATGCAGCTTTTGGCAACCAAAGACCCAGCTTCTTGCCAAAAAGTGCAGATTAAGGATTTGTTATGGGAGTCTGCCATGAGCTGTTCCCTCTGTCAAGGGCACATGTGGTTACATGTCACAAAACACCAGGGATTCCGTGTAATAGATTTGCATGTCCAGCAGCGCTAGGGATATTCAGTGGAGTTGGTGACACTTGCACCCCATTCCTCCAACCACTGCCATGAAAAGTTGGTTTGGGTAATGGAGTGGAAACTGGTTGTTCTTGCTTCCTTTTAGGTTCTTCTAAAAGTCAGACTTCTATTGGTAAACAAGCACAATAGCGTTTTTGCATCATATGTCTTCCATTTAAAAGACACCGAATGTTTTTCAGAGAAGTTAGGGCTGTTAAGACACATATTTATAAACAAGCTTAGGGAGCTCTACAGCCCAAAGGTTACTAGGACTTGTTTGTATCTTTCCTCAAGTCAACAGTAAGCATTGTTGTTGCTGTTGTGAGGTTTTGAAAATCCTATTAAACTCACCCCAAACCAACCTCCCCCCCCCTTGAGCAACAGTGCAGTAAAGTTTAGTACAAGGAGAGGTGGGGGAATGAGGAGGAGATTCAGAAATCACCCACCCATCCAAAAATGAGAGCCTATGGTGATACTCAAAGTTCCACTGGAGCTTCCAAGGATTGGACAGAAAGTGCCCAGGAAGCCCATACCTGTCCCTCCTCAAGCAAGGTCGGAGTGCAACACTAGGACACTCCAGAGTGCACTTTCTTGGTTACCTCACCCAGCTCCACCATCCCAGTCAGGAGGACGCCTGGCTGGGGACTGGGGCTCCAATACAGCCGGGCTTTCTGGTGCACTCTTCGTAGACAGTTGAGGCTAACACTGCGTGGTTGATATTGGCTATCTGGCCCCAACAGTAGTACTAACACCGCCTCTGAAGCTACTACATCTCAGAAATAGAGTCAGATTTGAGTGTGTGCTCCAGGCCGTGCTGAAGGCAGCACCCATACCTATCCTTGGGTGGCTAGGGACTGTCTTGGGTACTCCACTGGTCGCACCCCGTGGGCTGCGACTACGCACCCACCCGCCTTTTAACCCTAACCTGGTTCCCTGGATTAGGGTCAGTCCCACTTTTTAGGGCAATGTCGAGAGGCAGGTCCAGGGTGTGCAGCGGTCTGTAATTTTACCTTCGGGCTCTGACCTGGCAGGGCTTGGAAGTAGATGTCAGTAGCAAAGCATCCATCAGCCAAGACCCCGGAGGGGATGGAAATTTCCAAACCCACTCGGATACAGTCCAGAGATGGACTTGGCCACTCTGTCCCAAGAGTCAGGGCTGAGGGGGAAGCCCGAGGACGCTGCGTAAAATGCTAGGCTGGCTTGGGGAAGCTAAAGGACTGCTCACAGCGCCAGTGGTGTCTTGATCCAGGGGCAGAGACCCTCCTTGTCCACGGCTTCTGCGAGGTTTTCCATCAGATTGGCAGGCTTAAGGCTTCTATTCCAAGTGACTGACTTTTCGGAAGCTGGAATCGGGCTCAAAGCACCGTCCTACCCGCCACCTCCCATCCCCCAGCCCCTTGGAGAGAAAGGGTGACCCTGGTCCTGCGGATGCCTGGGACGGGGCCCGCATCCAAGAACGCACTCGCTCTCCGCACTTGCAAAGTAACCACGTTAAGGCTTTTTTAAAAAAGCAAAAATAGTACATATATTTCAAAAACGCTAAAAGTCTTCCTCCTACTCCTCTTCACAAAAACCCTATGTGCAGTCGTCTTTTCTCTGATGTGGACCAGAGACCCTTTGGTGCCAAGGGGGTCGGGGACACCCAGCTCCCACAGCACCGAAGCCGAAGTGGCCTTTCCCAATTAAGGGCTCGCCAAGTATCTGGGCTCCTCGGTTTTCGGATTAGCGTGAATCCTCCACGTAAATATCTGATGGATGAGATACAGACCTTTAGAGCGATCTTCCAAGTTCTTAAGCTCCCTCTGAATCTCGGGTAGTGAGTGGCCGGCGCGGGGGCGGGGTGGGGACTAGGTGGGGTGGGGGGTGGCCTGGCGGGTGGCCCGGGAGCGCTTAGAGCGCGGAGAGCGGAGGGTTAACTTGCTTCGCGATCACACCGAGCGCCTCCGAAATGCCAGTCCCCTGTCGTCGCAGCTACAGTGTGTCTGGATGCCGGGCCTCATCCGTCCTGGCATTTGTCTGAAACCCAGCTGTCTGTCTATCCTAGGCCGGGACGCACCCGGCCCTGGGTGAGTAGGGAGGGTGGGGGTGGGGTGAGGGCGGAGAGGGGGAGACCCGGGGTGGAGTTAGTCCCCTGCCTATTTTCATATTCATTAGAACTGGGAGGTTGCCCGGGGAGCCCAGCTGAGTTTCAAGATATAAAAGCAACTTCGGGTGCCCCCTTTCCAGCCGGGACGCATTAGAGGGTTGGGAGAGGGGCAGCTCCCGGCGCCGCAGCGCTCGCTTCCCTACCCTCCTCCGGGGCCCTCCCTCCTCCCGCCCACCCGCGCCTTACACCCCCTTCCGCCCTCCCCCACGCCCTGCTCCGCTCAGGCTCCGCGCCCCCGGAGCTCCGCGACGGGCTTTTCAGGATTATGGAGTTTCTGAGCGAGAAGTTTGCCCTGAAGAGCCCGCCGAGTAAGAACAGTGACTTCTACATGGGTGCGGGAGGCGCGTTGGAGCACGTTATGGAGACGCTGGACAATGAGCCCTTTTACAGCAAAGCATCGGCAGGCAAATGCGTGCAGGCCTTCGGGCCGCTGCCCCGAGCCGAGCATCACGTGCGCCTCGAGAGGACCTCGCCCTGTCAGGACGGCGGCGGTGAGTGGCGCGCGCCCCAGCCCCCGGCTGCCCAAGTACGGCACCGCTAGGGGACTGTCAGGGACGCCAGGACGGACGAGGGGGATGCGGGAGCGAGGAGGCACCGGGCGGAGACGGGGAGTGCAGCTGGGCGCGTGGAGCGGGAGCCCCGCATCCAGGATCTAGGCGCCCAGTGCTAGGAGCCTAATTGAGCTGGAGCGTGCGCCGCGCCCGCGAGCCTCCGCCGCTGCTGACGCGGGAGCGGCTGGAGTCGCCGCCTGTTAAAAGACGTCGCAGCGGTCACCAAAGATGAAAGGGTCAAGCTCCCTTGTTTGGCAAAACGAAAAAAAAAAAAAAAAACCCAAGCTTTTATTTTGTTAATTTTCTGAGGCCAGGGTCCCGTTCCCTCCCGGAATACAGGCTTGATAGACTGTTAATTAGCCCGTGAGAATTTGTGATTGTGTGCGCGCGCGTGTGTGCAGTACACCGCGCTGTGCGTTTTTGTTCAACCCCCAATCTCTGTAACTAGCTGCGAGCAAAGCGTCACCCCAAGGATCGCCCGGTCCGCGCTCTGCAAGGTCTGTTTTTCTGACTCCGAGCTAAAAGTCACTCCAGAAGCCTTGAGGCGCGCGCTTGGGTGGAATCCTCAGCTCTAAGTACCCAAGTATCTCGAAGTCAAAATGTTATCAAAACAAACCATCTATCTTTTCTCTCTGGAAACTCGGTGCAAACCTATTATTTCAGATCGCGACAGCTGAAGCACGTTTACAATTCCAAGAGGACTTTTCCCCTTATCGTTGTATATACTCAGTTAAGCTGTGAGGAGCGGGTGGCTTTACAATAACAAACGAATTAAGTGTGAAATATTTACAACAAGCCTCTCGTCCCCTAATTTAATGGAGGTTCAAAATTTGGCAAGAGCTTGGCTTGTAGAAACTCATTTTAAAAAAGCTTTTACAGAAGATTTTTTTTAAAAGTCTCTTATTTTACTAACGATCTCCAACTTTCAGATTATTTTTGATTTGTAAGACTAAACCAAAAATAAAAGCGCAGAAGATAGAGAAAATGACTTGTTTCCTTTATTTAGAAATTAGGCGTGATTTTTTGTTTTTGCTTTTGTTTTGGAGACACTAAAGTCTTGAGTTTCTGTGTCTATTTTTGGAATTCTCGGTTGCGTTCATAAAATTATTTGAATTGACAGGTCTTGATTTAATGGTTCTGCGAACTATCGCTGAGTGGGCAGTGCTTTGAACCAAGATGCGAAGGGAAGTAGGCGATTCTGGCATTATTAAGATTCTGCAACAAGTATCACGCCAGTAGGATGAGTTGTCCCGGGGCACGGTGGGCAGCCGTCCGTGCGCTGCGGGAAGGTCTTCTGCCTGCGCTCCCCTGGCCTCTCGGCTGCCTCCCCTCCCCCAGCCCTAATTACCGCAGTTCCCCCTTTAACTCTGCCCGCGGAGACAAAACCTTATTGTTCATCAGTGTTGGCCCTTAAGAGCCCCGAGTTTTACTTCACGTCCGTCCTTTGAGTGAAAGTTAAAATATATAGGCATCGTCGTAGACTCTAGTTGTGCCACGACGAACGCAGTGGTAAAATTGGAGTTGGGGGTAAGTTAAATATAGACGAGAACGGAAAAAAAAAAGTACGATTATTCATTGGAAAAGATTGTTCCGGCTGAGCTGACTTTTTACAGAAAGTGTCCTGTTTCATTGTGTGCATCTGTTGTATTTGTGTGTGTGGAACTCGGTGCTCCAGTTTTGTTTTATATCATACCACAAACATGCAATCAAATCTGAAGGAAATTACTGAAATTTAAACAGTCTTCAACAGATGCCCACCCTTTGTCATGTTTCCGTGTTTTAATTCCTCTCCTTTAGCAGAAAGATGAAGGTTCCTTCCCTGACACGTATTTCACGAGTTAAGAAGAAGTAGGAAATATTTAAGAGAGACTTGCAACGAGGTCTATGAAAATCTTTTCCATACAGCAAGCACTCCTAGAGATACGAATTTTTTTTTTCAATTCAGTTGATCGCTTTTTGAAAAAAAGGTAGAACACAGACATGGATATATAGTTGAAAGATTCTCAATGTTGTGGAATAGCGACATATTTAATCTTCAATCAACTCACTTTCCGTGGAGGGAAAATAACTTTCTCATACAGGTGTTACTTCAAATTGAAATGTGTTTTCTGAGCCATACATGTAGCTTAATTTTGTCTTCTACAATGGGTCTTTGACTTTATCCTGGTCCACTGGCAAAAAAAAAAAAAAAAAAAAAAATCCTTCCCCTCTTTTTCTTTTTTTTTTTTTTTAATTAAGCCTGGAACATCTTTTATTTTGACACAAATCTGGACATAAATTGTCTATAAACGATATGTGAACCCTGTAAAATACAGCTATGTGTTGTGCCAGATTGTAAGAGTTCCATGTACACATTTTACAGTGATTTTTAAATTTGTCCCACTATGAATTGCTCCTATTGTGATGATGCGATTGATGCTAGCAAAAGAAATCATTACCAGGTTGCTTTCCTGGTACACTAAACAGCTTCCACTTAATTCTTTCGTTGAGAAGAGTTTCATGCCTAAGAACCGTTCTTTTCTCCCTGTGGCTACAGTAAACTACGGAATCACTAAGGTAGAAGGACAGCCCCTCCACACGGAACTGAACAGAGCGCTGGACAACTGTAACAGTCTCCGAATGTCTCCTGGGAAGGGGATGCCAGAGAAGGGAGAACTGGATGAACTGGGGGACAAATGTGACAGCAACGTATCCAGCAGTAAGAAGCGGAGACATCGAACCACCTTCACCAGCTTGCAGCTAGAGGAGCTGGAGAAGGTCTTCCAGAAAACCCATTACCCGGATGTATACGTCAGGGAACAGCTTGCTCTGAGGACAGAGCTCACTGAGGCCAGAGTGCAGGTAGGAGTCCCATGGAAGCCTTCGGGGTGGGCTGGGAAGAGAAATGCTGTGACGATCAGAATGATCACATCTTGCCCCAGGGGAACAAAGTGAGGATGTGCGCAGATACAGCAAATTTCCTTTGTTTTATTTGCTCAGGATTTGCTAACTCACACACAAACACAATAAAAGAATACCTGAGTTACTGCAGTGGGCATAAAGTTCACAGTAACTAAAAGTAGCAGAATATGGTATTGATACTTTAATTCTTAATATTAGATTTTAAAAGTGAAAAACAGATCATCGCCATGCATCTAGTTATCGATAGATTTAATTTTGCTTTTTTTGTTGTATTTGCCATCGAGGTATAAATCAAGCATTTGTAAGTTATTTGAATAATAATCCATAAATTATATTTAGGATTGGGGTATAGTAAAATATGGAAGAATATCAGAAACCCACAAGTGTAATGTACACCATAAAATATATTCTTTAACATAACTGTAGCTCCTTTAGAGTTTTATAGCTCCTGCAATTGTCTATATATAATTCAACATTAATTTTAATATACAGAAAAATGATATGCTTTTTCAAAGTCAATTGGAATACTGATTAGAATATTGTGCTTATGGTGATTTCCATATATAATTAAATGCATATTAGTTTTATTCAGATTATGCATTATCATATTGATTATTAAATACAATTAATTTTTAGTGATTTGAAATAGAAAAATTATATTGAATAATTGTTCTACCTCTAGGGGTATTTTGTTTTGAGTGTGTGTGATATTCTTAAACTACATTTACTAGTTCCCTGGCAATAAGTAATAGTTTAAAATACAAGAGTCCTTTAGGAAAATGACTTTTTCTTTGCATGCATTTTTAACACATATTTTCAGAAACCATCAGGAAGAAGTGAATACAATAGCGAGTGATTTTATTCTGAGTGGAGTAACATTATTCCTTCTTGAGATTAAGCCATTGCAAGGCCCTTACATCATTAAAGACAACATCTGGTGGCTCAGGGATAACAAGCAGCAGATTTTTACTTGAATGTATAGAGCTAAATGCTTCTTTTATCTTAGTTCAGGAAGTAAATATATAGAAAGTGGATGCTGATGAACAATATTAAATTGTCAAGTAAGAACACCAGTTCCGCATCTATCTATCTATCTATCTATCTATCTATCTATCTATCTATCTATATTATTTTTTTTTGGTCTTGTGTCTATACATTCAAATTTGAATACTTATAACCATGGAAACACTGCATATCAGATCTTCACAATGTGTGTTTTCCCCTCAAGCTCTGATCAGTTTTTGTCTGAGAACATGTATTGAGAACTAACCTTAATCAAATTTACTCAAGCTGTTCTCTTTCCTGCTTTTCTCCTGTGATGCTAAGAAGATGGTCAAGGTCACTTTGTCAGTGGAGGCTGGTGGAGTGGGGGAGCGGATCCTCATTACTGAATTCCCTTAGTATATTTCCTGGTGCTTGTCCATAGAGACAGCAAGAATACCTGCTTTTGTTGTTACTATTTCAAGCCTTTGGCATAATGAATAATGCATACTGATGATCTGTGTGCTGGAAAGCTATACCAAACAGTATCCTGTGCCTGCTTATAATTGCGGCCAACTTTTCAAAGTGCCGACCTAAATTTGCAGGGTCTACTTAAATAATAACATCATAGCCATAATTGTAAAAGTGAAGTTTTATAAGAGCAGGATTCTATGAAAAAGACTGGAAATCTTAAGTAAGCTTTAATGAAAAGCATTTAAAAACTTGCATTTTATAGTGAATTTCCAGCTTCTTTCCTACATATTTTGCATTTTGAGCATTCTTTTATGTAGACTGGAAATTTCCCAGAGCTGCTCACATAATGCCCATTTGAAAATGAAGTATAAAGACTACACCCAGGGATCTTTTCTATAGTTTGTGAAAATAAGGTGTACGTGTTGGACACAATTTTCTGTACCTCCCATGAACACATTTAACTATTAAAACAAACAAGAGTGGATTAAATGGGTTCTTAGCTCTCTGAGGAAGATGGTTCTTATAAAAAATATTTCTTTTAATACATAACTAGAGAAATTGTTTAAGATGGCTTAGTGTCACAGTAGAGGCCATAATAATTCACAGCTTCTCTCAACACTTGGTTCTCTCTGCTTGAATCTTTTAGTGTTTGTACTACCTGTGTTTTAAGTTGGAGAAATTATTGTGAAAACACCTGAGCATTTTCCATTAAGATGAGTAAATGTCATGATTTATGTAATAAATGCATGTAGGTTTTAAAACCATAATTCAACCCGAGTTAATTCTATTTTACCTTTAGTCCTGTGTTCAAGATAATATGTAATCTGATTTTTGTCTGTTTCCAATTTATCATGCCATTTCCACTGCTGCCATGTGATATAGATGTTAACTTTCTGTTCAGATGTGTGCTATTATTGAAGTATATGTGCAATTCAGAAGGATCTTCACTTTGTAAAATGCTTCAGCAATGATTTTTAATAAACTAAGGTTATCAATTTGTCACATTTATGTTATAGCATAACCCTAAACTAAAAATTATAAATGTCTTTCTGACTTGCAACTTTTTGTTAGAGGAGCATGTAGAAATATAGGGAGTCTTATGAATTGAATTTGCCTTTGTTTTCCACAAATGAGAAAAACAGAGGCTCAGATATATCAAATTTGCTGAAACATCCCTGATCTTTTTTTATGTTAAATGATGTTGTCTCATGGACACATGACTTACCATATCAAAGTATAAAAGAAACTACAATTTGTGGACCCTTTCCTGACATGAATAGCTGCTTTTGTCAGTAATTTTGGTGACTTGGTTTACCTTTCTGGTTTGAAATCTTGGAGCATCCACCTTGCTTTATCTAGGATTCCTTAAGTAAAATTCTGCTTTTTTTTTTTTTTTTTTTAAATAGGTTTGGTTTCAAAATCGAAGGGCCAAGTGGAGAAAAAGGGAACGTTATGGCCAAATACAACAAGCCAAAAGCCATTTTGCTGCCACTTATGACATATCAGTTTTGCCAAGGACTGACAGCTACCCACAGGTATGGTAAACTACATAGAATGCCGATCAAGAAAGAGTAGATATGGTTTCTATATTCTTTAGAGAGTTAGCATAGGCAGTATTATGTCTGACACTGCATTCTAGAGTATAAATTTAGCCTCCAGAAGATATTTTTCTAGTTTAAGTTTTTGTTTTACTAAGCTCTTTATTTTATTGTTTTCTTTCACAATCATTCACTGAAAAATATTTCATGCTTTTTATTTCTTGGGCTGTATTATGCTTTGCAACAGCGAAAATAGTTTATTTAATAAGTCTTTTTACTCTACTTTTTAATTATTCATACACATTCCTTTATTGACATTTAAAACTAAATAGTTTCCTGGCATACACTCTCTATGGCTACTGTTTTATGAACTCTGCTGAAATCTGCTGTCAAATGTGGCCTCTTTAAATCCTGACTTCCTTGTAAAAATATCTTTCTTATATTGTTTTTTTTTCACATTTTACGTTGAACATTGTTCTTTGTGACTTATACACACAATTTTCAATTTTTAAAATTAATCATGCATGTTAAGACTTCTTATATAATGAGAGCTCTCTTTTAAAAAGTGCTAAACATTTCTTTTCATTTTTACTTTTAAAGACTGTTGCTTTTTCTTTTTCATTTTTTGTGATGTATGTAGATGGAATATATTTCTAAAATATTTTGTATTACTATTTTCTAACACTAAATGATATTTAGAATGATATCTGGTTTTATAAAGAACTGTATATACTTTAAGCAATAAGCCCAATTTGATTTTATGATCTTATTTAATGCCATACAATATAGGGAGCCAGTGTGAAAATACACAGAACATATATATTCTGGGGAATACCGTGATAGTTCAGTAACTTGATCAGCTCAGCCCTGATCTGCAGGATTTCCATTTCCTTTAGTCATAAATTCCTACCTCAGGAGTGTGAATTTGCTCCTCTTATGTGCTTTTTAAATGTTCTCTGTATGATCCATTAAAGTCTGATTTTGGAAACTTTACTTCTGTGGATAAATTTGACACATTTGCTAAGGTAATATCGTGTGCTAAAAAGAGTGTTAGAATTCATCTTGTTCTATCTTCTATTTTAAACATTAGAAACAAAACTTTGCAGATGGGTTAGGAAAGCAGGTGGCTCTTTACAGGGCTGTCACTAAGACTTCGCCTAGCAGATTTGCCAGTTCAGTATGGGAACCTTTTGTTCAAGAAGTATCTTCAAATGCCTTAGTTGAATTCTAAACAAAGTACTGAATGGATGCTTCCCTTCTAGCCTACAAACTGAGCCAACAGGGTGCCTATTGTACCCCTTATCTCTACAGTGTTCTAAGCAGGTCACATAAGTCAATTTATTTGATCCTGGAAACCACCTTATGAAGCAGGCATTACTCATTTTTTTCCTGCTTCTCAGATATGGAAACTAAGGCACAAAGAGGTGAGATATTTGCTCACTTTGCTTAGCAGTGAAGCTTCAGTTTGACCAAGCACAGTTTGTTTTCCAAGTGCAAGATCTTACTCCATTGGAAGAGAACAATAGGCTGCCTCATTCTAGACATATTTCAATAAGCAAACCTTGAATACATTACTATCACAAGAACCCACGACTCAAGTTACATTACTGGCGTCTGTAAACACATCAGGGGAGCAGGAAATATCCCAGAACCAGAGAAATAACATTAACGGATAATTGGCATAGCATACACTTTCAGCTAAGAACTATGAGAACTTTAGCAATAGTAAGATAGCATTTAAACACAACACTTGTTTATGACTTGCCTTTTTCTTTTTTGCATCGTGTTCTTTCAGTCCTCATTCTCTTTCTTTCACCTCCATCTTTATTCTCCTTTTTTTCTTTTTTGATGTTAGCTGTTGGCTGCCTTATTTCTGATTCCCCTTTTTTCTGCAGTGCAGCATAAAGCATTTAGTATTGGGCCTGTCACCAATTGAAATCTGTACTGTATGAGGTTCAATAAACATGGGCTTATCATCACTTTTTCCTAACAATATTCTGCTATTGTGTAATCAATCCTTGGAACTTTATGTATGATCCATTGCAGAACGAAGTAATTTATTAGTGAAAGGACAAATGGAAATGCTGCATCAAACTGTATGTTTGGTAGTTTTCTCACTTTATCAAGGAATTGATTGAAAAGATTCCTCCTACAAATCCTGGGAATTGTGCATAGTCCTCACTATGGTTTCTCCGTTATTGTGAACATTCGATATACTATCAAATAATGTAAATATGGGAATACAGAGATTATACATTGAAGTTATATTCGTCAGTG
Source organism: Ochotona curzoniae (assembly GCF_017591425.1). Taxonomy (NCBI): domain Eukaryota; kingdom Metazoa; phylum Chordata; class Mammalia; order Lagomorpha; family Ochotonidae; genus Ochotona; species Ochotona curzoniae. The sequence goes on along the minus strand of NW_024464920.1, from coordinate 17,482,390 downwards.
AAATTCATGAAAAATGACCAAAATTAATACCCACATTATAGGATATTTTTCTATGTTGATAACTCATTCAATGTTTAGTTGCCCAAATTTCTGAAATCTAATATATTCTCCTCACTGTAGAGACTGGATAAGGCTAGGGGATAAATTCTGCGTTAACTTAAAAATATGTAGTAGATATTTTAAGTTTGTTTGAAAAAAATATGCCAAGATTGTGTCTCTTAAGCTTCAACTTCAAGGAAATAATGTTTTATTACGAGACTTTTTAAAATAGAAATGCACAGTGGAAGAAATAGAAACTGAAATAAAGCCCAGTAACTCAAGGCAGTAAGACATTTCATTTGGTCACTGTTACTAATTATAGAAGGGAATTATTAATTACAGAAAAGTTGGAAACTAGAAAATGTTTGAGGCAGGACAGAAATGCAGAATTAACAATTTGGCAGGAAAGCAAAAACGTATAGAATACATGAGAAACAGAGATGTTCCAGAAACACCCTCTTCCTGTGTCTCATTGTGCCTAGCGTAAAGGTATCTATATATTCCATGTGATGTTTATTTATGAACCTTAATTAGTGCTTTCTAAGACATCTTAAATACTTTGTTTCAACTGGTCTTCATTACATTGTAGTAACCACAGTCATGACAGTAAAAATAATAATAATTAGGAGCTTATTTAAATCCAGGCATTGTACTTCCTCCATCAAAACCATTACCACGTTTAATTTGTGCCCAGGTTTTCTGAGGTCAAAATCTGTGGGCCTTTTTAAAGAAACATTATCTTCTTAATACATCACTGAATGACTAGCTCAGGTCTGACCGTAAAACATTGTCATTTTGGGGAAACAAATAAGAGTCCATTTTAAAAATGTAACAATGATATATAATACCTTAAAAACGTAGACACTTCTCAGATTCTTTTAAGATGTTTACCTGCTCATGGTAGGCAAGCAATGAGATGATGAAAGGTGTTACCTCTATAATCACACACTCTAAGGTATTATTTCTTGATTTAATGAAAATAGTACATTACACAAGAAAGTTCTTAGTGAGGGCATTTTACACTAATTAAGATGCCCATATCACATGTGAGAAAGTCCCAGCTCTTCTTCTGATTCAACTTCTAATACTGAGCTTGGGAGACAGCAAATGATGACCTGGCTCTACAAGTCCCTTCCTCCCCTGTGGGACACCTGGATTGAATTCGAGATTCCTGCCATCAGCTTGATCCAGCCCATGCTTTTGCAGACATTTGGTAAATGAGCAAGCCAATGCAGGATCTCTCCTGTTTGTTTCTGCATTTATTCCTTTCTAAATAATGCATGCATACATACATACATACATACATAAAAAATAAATCTTCAGTCCTTTATTTTGGCAAACATTGCCAGTTGCCTTTTGGAAACACTATGACTTAGCAAAATTAAACTGTTTCATATTTTTTGTGGTATGACAATTAGAAAAAATGTGTCATTTTTTATACGTAATCTGTTTCCTCTGTCTTAAATTTCCTTTTTGTTGTTGAAGTCATATTTTTTCCTGAAAGTCTCTGAATCCTGTTTTACTGAGTCCAGGCACCCTTTCATAGATACTGTATTGAACAGTTAAGATCTGCCTCCTTTTTTACAATGTAAGATATTTAAAAATATACCCCACTGCTTAGTCACCTGTGTAAGACATCAGTATTATACAGATTGCATAGATGCCGAATATCTGTGAATAAAAAAATACTTACTTGAATATTTCTCCAGTGGTATGTTTTAAAACAAAAGAATTAATCTTCATTAAAATAGCTAGTTTCTGAATCTCTGCTGCTAATCAACTCTGTGGTCTTAAGCAATTAACTTTTCCTCTCTTCCCTTCGCTAATAAACTAGAAAGTTTTGCAGATTTCTTTCATCTTCCAAATTTGCATTTTATCAACATCTATATGCCAAATAGGCCTACTTGATGTGGACAAAATTGCCTGTTTTGTAGATAGGTTGCAAACTAAATATTTGTGGTAAATTCTGCAGATAATTTCTTCTTTTTTAAAGGCCTATTATATTTGCAAAGCAGAGTGACAGAGAGGTGAGAGACAGAAACAGTGAGTTAGACATGTATATTCATTCCCGAGTTCACTTTCCAAGTGCCCACAACAGCTGAAGTAGAATCCATGTGCCAGGAATTCAGTCTGGGTCTCTCATGTGGCTGGCAGTCATCGCTTCTCAGGCGCATTAGCAGGACCTGTGTCAGCAGTGTGGAGTGGCTAGGATTCTAACCTGTACTCCCATCAGAGATATGGGCAACTAAAGCTATACCTTAAGCTGCTGTGCTGCAATGCCCTCCTGTCTGCAAAATACTTCTTGGTGCCTACTACATCCAGAACAGCAAAGACACTTGAAACTTTTGTATTTTTAGTGTACAAAGCAAGGAGCTAACAACATTAGTGTTTCTATTTTAGCAAAACCAAAGCACTCTTAAAAAATTAACTTGGTTGAATAAAATATTTTCAGTTTGGGAGTAATTATTTTCTGAAGGACAATAACAAACCTTGATTTTTAACAAAAAAATTGCTATTTTCATGTCCTTATGATTGATTTGGATTATAGAAGCATTAGCTTTATCAGTTGGTAACTTGTTAACTTTAGAGAAATCCCTGGACTTCCTTCATCTTAAAATTCTTTATTTGTACACAGGCAGTGTCATTGTTGCAGGTGTTGGTGCTATTGATGATTTAGATAATGACGTTTCCCTCTGTTGTTTAGAGCATTAGAATGATGTATGAGTAGAAAAGCTCTTGTGTGTATAATCTATGAAGATGATCTTGGGATATGAGCAGAGATGGGAATTAGAGTACTAACTTTGGGCTTTAAACTCAGGAAGTCATGGCTTCCAAATCTGGCTCCGCTGCTTAATAGCTTTCAGACCTTTGGCAAGCAGATCAATCTCTGGGAACTTTTCTCCTCATTTATAAATTGGAGATAAGTTTACATGATATTTGAATGCTAAGCAAAATACTTTATGCAAAGGACTTGGAGCATTGTCTTGTACATAATGAGTTTTCATAAAGAGCAATTTTAACATACCCATTATTCAGTATGATTTGGTTCTAAAATACGAATTCTGTAAGTATCTCTTACATTGTAGCATTAGAAGTAATTCAAATTATCAGTAAATTTACTTAGGAATTCTGGGAGAGATCAAATTTAGTTATACTCTTTAAATAGGAAACTGAATATGGTAACTTTGGAAGATAGAGTGTATATTGTTTTATTCACCAGAATTATTTTCTCACAAAGAATATGTTTTCTTGACAACGTATACCTTGACAATAAGATTCTAGAGTATCTAGTATTGTATATATCTAAATGCCTTGGTACACTTACAAAGCGAAATGTTGGACTTGCTGTTGTTGCTGAAAGTCTGTACTATTGTAATGGTGTGGGGAAAATAGGGAGAATGGTGAGGGTGGAGAGGGAATAATATCATGAAAAATAGTAATCAAAAAACTGGAAAAATACAATAAATTACCACCAAGAGTTTTAGTAAAAAGGTTGAAGCTTTCTCCTACATAAATTTTGAGCAAGATTTTATGTTTAGCAAGTATCCACACAGACCTATGAAGTGTACTCTTTTGTGTTCTTTTACTAATGCTATTTGCCATTTAAGCATATCAAGGGGGATTTAGGTTTTAGTAATTTGTAATCATTATGATCATTTAAAATCAAAGATCAAAACTGAAGAACAATTCGAATTTAATTAATTTGCTTTCAATCACAACTGAAATGGTTTGAAGATGGAAGTCAGGAGCTTCCTCCAGGTTTTCCACACTTACTCAGGGACCCAAGAACTTGGGCTGTCCTCTGCTGCCCTTCCATGCTGTTAGCAGGGAGCTGGTACATACATAACTCGAGCAGCCATGAGATGAACTGACACCCAAAATGGGATGATAGCTCCACAGGTAGGATTAGATTGCTATGCTACCATTTTGCACCCAGCAGGTGCATAATTTTTAAAGCAAAATTCTGGTGTTCCGATAAAAATGGTATCAAAGACGCTGTTTGTTCATTCTTCTACAGCAGTGTCTATGCTAATCTCAATTTTCATTCAGTTAAACCAAGCAGGGAATATGGAACTCATTGTTGTGAACCACTGTAGTTTCACAACTTAAAGTTGTCTGAATCAATTTTTACCTTCGGAGAATGTACAGCAAAATTTTCACTGCTATTTAAGTAATTTTCTCAAGTACTAAAATAAATAAAAAACCACAATCTTTGTGAAACGTTAGTAATACAATTGTAGCTGTTATATTTTATAATTAATGTTCTGTTTATGAAACAATTGATGAGATATAATGACAGAGTGAATCTTATTTTGTTGTGGATCGTCATTAGGTCAACAGTTGATATTACATATACTTTGTTGCTGATTAGAAGTTAAAGTATTTAAAGTCATGGGATAAATATAAAATGATCTACATTGATCAAAAATATATGCTTTGCAATGATTTAAATGTATAACGGATGGAGTTTTTGTCGATGCATAAGTGATATTTCCTATGTATGTGGAATATACTAAAAATTAGTCATGTGCAGCATGAAACAGTTTGTATTCACTAAGTGAAAGTGTGGGCAGATATATGAGTCGATTTTATATTAATTTTAATTTTATTATAATATTTCATTTTCTATTTAACAATTTTTAAATTTTATTCAAAATACATCGTAAGTAGTAAATAAGTAACAAAATAGATAATGCCACCTGAAAGAAATGAAGGGCATTCATGTTTTAAAGTACATGAATAATTATTTATTTTCATAAAGGGTAATGTTCTGATTTAATGTGATTAAGTGACCGTACACAGTAAGTTAGTTTCTTTTGCGTTTTTCCTTAAATAAAAGTGCTGATTGTAATTGAATTTATATAGGAATTTTATATTTGAGGAGGAAAGCAAAACACAGCATTGACTAGATTACCAAAATAAATAAGAAACATGCAAAAATAAATTACTTAAGAGTGTCAATGTTAGCTTACACATCTGAAAAACATTTCCTAGGAGAATAGGGGTGAATGGCAAGTCTAAAAATGCAACTGCAGCTTGAAATCTTCAGTTCACATAATATTGCTGGTGAGAACCTTATCATGGACTTCAATCCATTGTTATGGATGACATGTTTATTAAGCCGCCTCATGTTTCAGTGGATTTTCTTTGTTATTCTAAATTGTGGGTATTAAATAGATAAAATTTGGTGCCAATTTACAGTTGATTTTAAAATCATAAAAGTATAATTTTAATATTGAAGTTTATACAAATGGAAGATGATAAAACCAATTACTTTACTAAGGGTTTTAAGAATAAATCCAAAGCTATTATTTTTATCCCAAGTAGAAGTTGTAAGATTATAAATATTCTGTGCCAATTATTTGATATAATAGGTTTTATATGCACAGGGAAAAATGTACAAACTTTTATCAGTATTTCTTACTAATGCAAGGAATTGCAATGAATCCAGCACTAAAGAATGAGAGATAACTAATATTTATATGTTTATATTCACACACAGACAAGATAGTGTAATAATTGGAAAATGCCCATGTGATAATTTTTGCTTGAGGATAGAAGGCTAGGTACTGTTATAGTAATACCTATTTACATGAGATGATTTAAAGTTTCATTTTAAAGCATATTTGTTAAGATTATAATTTATCTTTCTTAGCGATAGCAATTATTATGCATTTTGATAATAAACATTAAAGAAAAGTTATCTCAATGTTTTTATATTTATAATTTGGAATACTTTTCAAAAATTATTTGAATAAAGAAAATTCATATGATATTCCCAAGATTTCCAATATCAACATTTTTTATAAGACTTAGTACTTTGAATGTCTGCAGTAACAAGAGAGACACATTTTATTTATTTATTTATTTAGGTAATCGGTCTTGTTTTAGATTAACAATCTCATATAACTATTACGTCAAATAATGTTTTTCTAAATGTGAAAGTCACTATTCCTCTTTCAGGTTATAATTAATGAAATTCTACATAAGACTTGTATTAAAAATTCAAAGTGGTACTCAGTGTTGAATATATGTTCCTTTTCTGATAAATACTTTCTAATAATTAAGTTTTTTCTTATTATATTCAAACTGTAGTCTCAGAATTTTGAAAGTGCAGTGATTCCAAGAACTCTTGAATTTTAAGTTTATTTTGGTCAAAATTAGACTTCATATGCAGATACTAATGGCAATACATCTTCACTTTCATCTCAAGTAATTCTTAAAGCATGAGCTTGAGCTCTTCATTACTTAATTAATTTCTTGTCCAAGTAGACAAAGTCTTAGTATATGTTTGTTACTGTTAGTAAACTCCCTGTACTGGACCTCTGCTAGGCCACAGTAACTTGAAAAGTTAATGGATCTAAAGTTAGCCAACAGCTAAAAGTATCAGTATGCTACTACAATATGATTCTTAATAGATATTTTCACAACACAGATTTAGGAGTGTAGTGATTACCCTAAATTTTTGAAGGAAGGAAAACGCTAACAAAGCATAGGTTCTTTAAATAGTGAAGTGCTTTTGTAGAGACTGATGTTTTCATTTTAAGGGATCATATTTATCGTAGAAATTCGTGGTTTTAATCTTTAAAAGGCCACATAAAAATCTGGTAAATTAAATTATGTAGTGATAATGTGCTAAATACATTTTTATAGTAAGTGTTGAATAAAATATTAAGTAGACAATAAACGTAAGCATTTTGGCAACAAGGAAAAACGAGAATCAGCTTTTAGATGTTGATGTAGAAGAGGTTTGCTGTAATTACATCATCCCAAGCACTACTTTGTAAATCCCTTGTCTTTGTGAGCAACCTATAAGTTTCACGGAGAAATGTGTGAGCATCTTTTATGAAGGCAGTGTGAAAATGTACATAATATGTACATGTGTATGTGTGTATGTATGTAAACATTGCAAATTCTGGTGGCAGGGGGTGGGAGTAGTCTGTAGAGGAGAAATGGAATTGAATAAGTTTATTTTAGTTAAAAAATGTTAAGTAGCACAATTAATTGCTTTGGAAGTACTTAAACATTAAAGGAAGACTGTCACTTAATATATTTTGGTATTATTCAGTATTTCTATTAAATGTAGAAGGTCAGTGTCTTCTAAGTAAGAGTATCTTCAGGACATGGATTGTAGTATGATTTCATGGTAACATGAAATGTTTCTTTTAAACCCATTTTTAAAATGTGTCAAAATTACTGAAATAAAATAAACTATATATTATAAATATAAATAAGATTCAGTAAATTAAAATCTTTGTAGTTTTGATCACAGAGAACTTATTTATATCATCTCTAAGCTAAATGATTGGTATATAATCCATGATGTTTTATAATACTTCAGTTCATTTCAAATATATATATCCTAATGTTATAGAATTTTTATAGTTATAAAATGAGTTGGTCCAAATTTTATATATGTTCACACCTTTGCTTATTCTTCCTGCTTTTAATCTCTTAAAAACACTTCAATGTTAAATGAATGTTGTTTCAATTGAAAAGGACCGTAAGATCAGTAACGTCCCTTCAAAATAGTATTTTTTATTTATATGAATGACAGAGAGGGAGAGACAGAAAGAGATATCTACCTGCTCGTTCACTGCCCAAATGGCTGCAATTGTGCGGTTTGTGTCAGATCAGAGCTTCTTCCAAGGTGTCCCGAGTATGTGCAGGTACCCAAACAGCAGGCCATCCTCTGTTGCTTTCCTAGGTGCTTTAGCAGAGAGCTGGGTCAGCAGTGGAGTAGCCAATGTCTCTATCAGGGGCCTTTCTGGGGTGCTAACGGTACAGGTGATGGCTTAATGTGCAACTCCTTGATGCCAACTCTAAGTGGGAAAGTTTTAATAGAAAAAAAAAGAAAAACCTGGTAAGTAAATATAGACAACAAGGACAGGAAATGAGATTGCCACAATTTTGGTATAAAGGTTTCAGAGTATGGTGATTCTAGACCTCAAATTATGAAATATATTTACATGTATGAGCATCAATTATTCCATAAATTTTTTATTACACTGACAAAATTAATCAGCCAGAATTTAAGTATTTTAAGAGATTTTAAATCATGCTCAATAATAATAAGTTTTGTTTTAGGAACCTAAAGCCTCTGATCCCCCACAAAGCTGTGATTATGAATCAGTAAACAATTTCATCTCATAAAACTCATTATGTCTTACAGCATTTCTTAACATTTCCTGAGTTCAAATTTGACTTCCACCATTGCTTTGCATAAACTTAGATGAGGTTCTTGGTTTCAATACTGTGGTTTTACCTCGATGGAAGTCAGGATAGTAAAAACACAATTTTTAAGTACATTGAAACAACTAGCAGTGTTATTAAACTGCTCCTCACTCATGGGGTTGACAAGCATTAACTACTATGGATATGACCTCAATCATCATGAAATGTTAAGAGATCCAGAAAGAGTGCTCCTGAGGAAGTAAAATTCCTGTTCACAGAGAAAATACTGTTTGAGATTTACATAAGAACATTCAGTATGGAATCCAAGTAGGCTCCCCATCGAAATGAAGACATATAACAAATGTTAAAAGTGAAAGGCCGTTGGTGGGTACGGTGGGAGAAAGAAGAGATAGGGCGTATCAACATCAATGTGTGTAATATCCTATTCTTAGGAATAGGAAAAGAGTCTTCAAGGTATTTAGATTAGATCTCTAGCCCAAGCAAAATATTAATATAGTAATTTGTTTTTTATATCTTCTGGAGTAAGGTATTTAACATACTTAATTTTGTCTAAGTTTTAATGAAAATTAAATAATTTGCCCTGGTCACACATCTAAAGTTTTTTTTTTCCAATTTATAGCTAGATTGATATTAAGGTCTTTGGGGTGAAAATAGTTTTTTGATACACATTCAGACTTTTTTTCTTTCTTTTATTTTCATTTTTTTTAACCTAGCTGGTAAATATATTTGTATTTGGAATACAAGTGAATTGTTTTAGTTACAAATACTTAGCAACCTTCTGCTTAAGTTGAGAAATCCTTTAACAGATAAAAATATGTAATCATTTTCCATCACTATGTCCCCTCCTCCATTTTTTCAGAAATAAACAAGCGAGTTTACTTTCATTTCTGAAAGCTCTTTTGTCAGACATGTGACTGTGGTTTTTGCAATGTAGCACAATGTTTTGATTGAATGCTTGAGGAAAATCACCCAGATTAGGTTAGAAGGGCTAGTTTGACAGAGTAATGACATTTACAGCCCTGTTGTTGGTTTGAGATACATAACTCAGCAGTCACTGGTACAAAACATTATTATTTTGCTAAATGGAGTGCATATAGCAGTGAGCCAAAATTAAAATATCAGTCTATGATGATTTGAGAATTAATAAAACATGCAAACCATTATATATATATATGTCTAGATACATGTACCTGCATATAGATATCTAGTTTTATGTGCACACATTGATGCATACACAAGAGGGGTCTTCAAGAATTTATTAAAAATATACTATGTAAATCCTGCATATATTTTAAGATTTATACATTTTAATTGTTTTTTCACAAACTAGAAGTACATTCACATGCTGTAAAAGACTTAAAGTACTTCATAAATATGTAAGTAAGGGACCGTTTTAAAAAAAAAGACAGAAATAAGTGCACCTTAGAGTTGAAAACATTTTGATGTTCTCAAATATTTTGAAACTGGTTAAGCAGTGTTTTCCATAGCACTAAAGTAACTTCTCTTTAACTGAGATCTAGGACATTTATTAGCATATTTTCTGCACTAGATCTTATTGAAAAGACCAAGAAGTAATACATGTATTTACTGGTATAAATGCAATGTAGTTGCCATTGAGAAGTGATGCAAGCATCATATTGTAAGACTATATCCAAGGATTTATATAGCAGCCAAAAAGTTTTATGTTAGAATTTGTGTGCATATGTGCTGCAATCAATGATTGTATTGTTAGTGTCAAGAGTTCAAAAGGATAAGAAAGTCAAGTATGATGAACATATATATGATGATCATATATATGATTATATATCTCGCTATTGTGTTTCAATTTAAATGTATTATAATAACCCTACAAAAAGCATCCAGTTCTGTAAAAAAACTTTTTAGTGTTATTTTCCATGATGCTCTTCTGTAAATATATGGAATCCCTCCTTTCCTTCCCCTTCCTTCCTCTTTATTTTTCTTCCCACCATTTCTCACCCCCACCTCCATGTTATTACAGTATAGTCCTTTAGTATCAGTTACAAGTTTAACATTCTGCTGTTTAAGTGAATCAGGGCATTGTAGGTATAGACAAAGATAGAAAACCTAATATCATATTGTCAAGGTATATTTAACTGTTTCATTGGAAGTTCACTTGTTGTTTGGGAGTAGAAATGCCAACCTCAACGTTATCTTCACTTCCTGGCATGCTATTCTCCGTTAAACAGTTAATCTATGAGAATATTTGTATGTATATCATGATCAGAGTCTGCCTCCTTCTGTACTCATATACCAACTAACATTGGCCTTTTCCATTGCACCTTACCCCAACTGTTTGTTCTGTGTCCTAAGAATGCATATTAATACTTTTTGTGTGTATTTAAATGGCTTGTCTATTATGATTGACATCCTTATTTAAAGTTCATGATATGTAAATTATAATGTTTTATTTGCATGTTACTGACTATAAAAATTTGCTAATATTACATTATTTTTCTCTAGATATTTAATAATACAAAGCTGAATTTCTCAGGCACAAATTTTATAATTTAAAATTTTTAAGTTTGTAACTTTTTAAACCTTATGACAAGTTTTCAGTGTTACATACGATGGTCTATTGAATTTAAATTATGCACGTGTGATACTTTAGCCAGTATTTGCATATTTTTTGGCTGTACTTCCATAACTTAGTAATGGTTCATTTTTTGTAATTCTAAATTTATTATACATGTCACATGTCTGTTTCAAATTCACAGTATCATACATAAATCATAGAAAAATGTTTAAAATATGTACATTAATCTCTCAGTTCCTCAGTGCTATTTATTCAAACAGGACATGAAACCTAATGAGAAGGCAAACATTTTTCACAATGATGTTTGTCAAAATCTTTACAAAGAAATCAGCCTAATGCCAGCCATGACTTCCAACAACTACCACACCAAGTCCAACTTCAGAACTTGAAAAAAATGCAACTGTGTCATTTTGTTGTATAAACATGAAAACTATCTTTGAACTTAAAACTGTATTTTCAACTACTTTTTTAAAGCACATGATTCTAAGAATCATGACCAAATCTTACAGATTAATTTAAAAATCCTGACTACAAAAGAATGCTTGAGAGATTGACATGCTTTCAGATTATTTTATGTGGTCAAGACTGTGGGTTTTGGTGATCTATCACAGAATAACAAACTGTATGAATTTCTCAGATAATTATTTCTCAGCTGTTGTTCTATGTACTTTGAATACAATTATGGACCACCCAACAGGTGGTAAATAACCGATAGTTAACCAAATTTGATAAGTAAGATTGAACAAAAATAAGCAAACAAAAGGGAGAATGTGTAAATGTAATAATTGTTGTTTTATATGTTCCAGATTCAGAACAACTTGTGGGCAGGAAATGCAAGCGGTGGTTCTGTGGTTACTTCATGCATGTTGCCACGTGACACTTCCTCCTGTATGACACCTTATTCTCATTCGCCTCGGACAGATTCCAGTTACACAGGGTTTTCAAACCACCAGAATCAGTTTAGTCACGTGCCCCTCAACAACTTTTTTACTGACTCTCTTCTTACCGGGGCTACCAATGGACATGCGTTTGAAACAAAGCCAGAGTTTGAAAGAAGGTCTTCCAGTATCGCAGTTCTTCGAATGAAAGCCAAGGAGCACACCGCCAATATTTCATGGGCCATGTAACATACAGTACTCTTTTATTTTTCTTTTAATAGTAAAATAAGACATTCTTACTTCTCATATTTAAAGGATACCACAATAAGCTGCTGTGTGTGGAATTGCTAAAGGTCAAGCTATCCAGTGAGGCCAGCTTAAATGAATAGTTGTTATTATTTAACTTTAAAATCTAAGAATGAACCCCTGAAAGCCTAAATAGGTTTACCATGCACCAATTTCCACAAACTCTCTTTCAGTAGTAAGATTTTTTCCTATTGTACAAGCCAATGAAATACGATCATGCAACTTCTTAAGAGAATAAATGTATTAAACAAATTCCTCTGTTATAGATTGATTTATGGTAGTTCTGTATAACAAAAATCCCTTGTAAAATAATACCTGATAAAGAAGGAAATTCACTGGGGAAAATGTCAAGATACCAAAGCTGTCAAGTAAATATTGAACTAGGGTGTTTTAGGGAGTTAACTGCCACTTGGCCTCCTCTGGCTCTAAGAAGCAATGGGCATACCCCCTGAGCCCCTGATGCTGAGAATTTATCTTCAAGTCTCAAAGATTTTTTTTCCAGCTTCTGAATGTTTTAGTGAATTTCCATTCCATGAAGAAAGAACTCTTCTGAAATAACTTGCTTTGGCATAAAATATTTGGGCATAAAGTTTCCTGAAACCATGTGGCTAAAGGTGATAACTGAAATATTCCGGCAAGATTTAAACTATCGTCATGAGCACAGTTTTTCATAAATGCCGTCTTTTTAGCTAAAAGGCCTGCCTGCACGAAATCACTCAGTTGTCACAAACAAGAAAAAAAAATACAAAATGTACTGTTACTTTTAACCAACATAGTGCCATTTAAACTGTACACACAAACATCTAATAATTGCACTACAAGACCAATTTTCAGTTAAAGAGGATGAATTGGGTTTATATTTATCCCATGGCTGTGTGCATGCTCACGTGCATTTGTGTTTGTTTCTTGACACATTATACCTGAAACAGTTGTTGCTACTGTGGTTTTGCATAGAGAATTAAGATGTCAAAAGGCTCTCCAAAATTTCTGGTGGAAGAGAAGAAAAATACTTTGCATCTGGAAAATTGCTAACCCCTGTGATTTACTTCTCCTCCCTTTTCCCCTGTCACATTCCAGGCTTTTTCAGATGAGTGAAATGTCAACCTCCTTGAGAGACTCTTAAGTTCATAAAGGCAAAGTAAATTAATTGAAATGAAGATGACTTCCATGGCTCGGATCAGAGCAGGATCTGCTCTTTGTAGTTTCTTTGAATTTTCTTATGGCTCCCGCAGACTTTTAGAATATACTTGGAAGCCTTAATAGCTAGAGGACAGGAATAAATGAATATTTAAAATTAAATTCCAGAAAAAAAGTATTAAACCCATCTAAGTGTCTTTTTTTTTAGAGGGGAAATTATTTATAGCAATTAGTCGTCTTTTCTAATAAAATTTTAAGTCAACCAGATGATGAAGATGAGTGATGTCCTAAACAAACATTCCCTGACTTCATAATAACTTTATTCTTTATTGCTTGTGTGTTCTCTCTTTTTAGCTTCGTTCCCAAGAAAAACTTGTTACACTGTGGCCCTGAGAATTATGCTTAAATGCAGCAGAAGCTTTTGTGAGGGGATTGTTTAGGCAGCTGTTAAACACCCTTCATATTTGAGAAGAGAATGACTTCTTTTAATATACTCATGTATGTGGCTAATAGGAATTTGTGAACTAAAACTTAGAATTAAAATGTATGACTTTCCTTTTATAATTTCACTGATTAATAGTGTTCATTTTCATTTTCTTCTGCTTTTTTTTTAATTTAAAATAATAGTGTCTCTGGGCTCATACCTTGATCTTTTAAATGAGAGATAAAACTTCTAGATTGAAATTCATTTCAGTCCTTGGTTTTGCTTCTCTGTTACCGTCTCCTTATATTTAATGGTTAGTCGGAGCTTCTAGAATTCCGTTTTCTTTAAGCCAAACCATATTTTTCTAATTGAAGTTTTATATCTGCAATCCTCTGTTAAAGCATGATTCAAACATCACATTTTTTAACACCTCCAGTGTGTGAAGTAGTTTTTGGGATAATAAAATAAATACTGGAACATGGTGCTTGTCCTTCATGAGTTTACATGTTTCTAGACAGTCACGTGCCTAACATTTGTACCCTCAACTGTGCTAAACATAGTAGCAGTAAGAATGGTACGAGGTTTTTGGTGTTTACTTTCCAAATTCTCTTTTTAGTAGACAACATTTTATGATATGTTAGTTGCCAAAATGTAAGGAATTAACTGTTGATACAGTAGGATAAGAATAACACTAAGACAAAGAATATGTAACGTACTCTTCCCTGAATTTCCTCTTGCTCTTTCCGAACTTGGATTGAAAAAAACTTATTTACTGGAATTCTGATGGCTGACAGAAATGATTTACTTATATAGAGGCTTCAAAACATTCATCTTTGTGAAAAATATTTTGAAATCAAGACATAGCTTTTTCATAACATGCATTTTCCATGAACATTTTAAAGATTGTTTATTTGAAATTTATTTACTTATTTTTTGTGCCAAACTGAAATTTCATTTTTTTTTTCATGAACTTTTTAAGGTATTCTTTTTCATTTAGAAAGAAACAAAAACTAAGGATTTTTTTTACCTTTACTGGGGTGCCCATCACTGACAGGATTAATCACAGGGTGTAATGTTCTGTGAAACACTTTGATCCACACGGATGACACTTGTTGACATAACTTTCCTGTCTCCTCTTTGCCCCATCCACACATTTGTTTCACACAAACAGATTAAAACATGACCCTGTACATAATTGCCACCCAGACCCTCAGCAATGTGGTCAAGGCTTGGAATTCCTGATAAAAGATGAATTTATAAAATTTGCAGCTTCTTAAGCATAAAATGATATATCAGAAAATGGTGGCTTTTTGGAGAATGCTCATTTTTTCTTATGAATATCAAGTAGTGTGCATTTTCTCCTTACATAATGTCTTTTGAAAGTAGGAAAAACAAAAACAGTTCCAATCTTTGCCCTGTGTCTGACAACCTATCTCCAAAGAATGACAGAGTTACTTAACCTGCATAACCCTGAGGAAGCTCATGAAAATCAGTGTATAAATTATGGGACTGTATTAGTTCCATTGTTTTTTATGACCTTCAAGGAAGGGAGGAGCAGACCACTGCACTTAACACGAAACGTACAAAAAGAAGAGTGTGTGATTGTTTCCTTTGTTTCTCTGCTTTCTCTTATGAAGTACTGTGCTTATTTTTACTTTCATCATACAACTCACACTTCCCCTCCACTTGCTTTGTACGATCTTGTGTCACATATAGTGCCATGGGTTTAGTTCACCAACAAGTAAATAATATCCTTGGAGAAAATAAATGCAAAAGTCTATTACCATGTGTGTATAAACCAGGAAACCTGAATTATGAAATGTATTAGTGTCCTTGACTTCTGAATTTGAACATTTAATTCACTCAAGTATTTTTTAATGAGGAATTATGCTAGATGCAATTATTATTTTCTTAAATATCACTTATCGGGCTAGGGTTGTGGCATAGTTTGTGAAGCTGTTGCTTGCGATCTCAGAATCTCATATGGGTATTAGTTTATATCCTGTTGAGGCTCCAAGCATCCTGCTAACAGCCCGGAGAAAGGAGAAGAGAAAGGCCAAAATTTTTGGCCCTTGCTACCCATGTGGACGACACAGATAAAGCTCTTTGCTTTGTTATTTATCCTAGGCATATTACAAAACAGAGAGCAAGGTTTTTTAAAACAAAACACTAGCAATATCCTTAGTTTGATTAAATAAAATAGTAGAGAGTAGAAAACAGCTTGTTAGTTTTATTCTGAAACTTAGAATTGTATGTCACTATGAATTTTCTAAGACCAAGGACGAGTATTTACTCATGGCCTATTTTATAGCAAGTCTTTGAGTTTAGAAGAAGACAAATTATATCTTGATGTATTTAACCATTTCTTCAGAGTGTACTTGAATCATTACAAATAATACAAACAAAATTTCTTACCTACTTATTTATTTTGATATGTACTTTAAGAGAATTGTCCATAGTTTTGCAAATAAAAAAAAACATGACAGTTTTTCAGTAGAAGACAAAAGGAGTCCCCCACCTGTTACAATCTAGTGAATCTGAAAATATTGAAAAGGTAACAGTCTCCTCATATGACTAGAGCACAGGTCACAAAGCAGACAGGGGGTAAAAGGGGGATGGATATGTGGATAGAATTCAGAAGCTCCACAAACTGAGAAGGGAGAAATAATTAGATATTTTCTTATTATTATTCTTAGTTCTTTAAAAGTAAAATTTTAAAGAAGATTCATTTATTTATTTGAAAGGCAGAGTTACAAAGAGGGAATAGCTTTAATCCAATAGTTCATTCTTTAAATGGCTGCGACAGCCAGTCCTGGGCAGGCTGAAGCAAGAAGTCAGGAGTTTCATCCAGGTCTCCCAAGAGGTTTCACGAGCCCAAGCAGTTGGGTCATGTTCCACTGTTTTCACAGGGTCATTAGCAAGGAGTTGGATCAGAAGTGGAGCAGCTGGGACATAAAATGGTGCCCGTGTGAGATGTCAGCATTACAAGTGACGGCTTAACCTGCCCCCACAGCCTTGGCCCCTTAATTTTTTTCTAAAACAAAGAAACATGGACCTGGAACAACAGCTCAGTAGCTAAATCTTCACCTTGCATGCTCAAGGATCCTGCATGGGCGCTAGTTCATGTCCTGGTTACTCCAATTTTCATCCATCTCCATCTGTGGCATAGGAGAGCAGTAGCGGATGGCCCAAAGCCTTGGGGCTCTGTGCTTGTGTAGGAGACCTGCAAGAAACTCCTGACTCTCGGGTTTGGAATGACTCAGCTCTAGTCATTGTAACCACTTGGGAGTGAACCAGTGGACAGAAGATCTTTCTCTCTGTATCTCCTTCTCTCTGTAAATCTGCCTTTGGAATAAAAAATTTTTAAAAAAATCTTAAAAAGAAAAAGAAAGAAATTTAGATGTTTCTTCTGTTTGTGACTATCGACAATAGGTAATGCAATAGGCTGTACCTGAGTTTCATGTTGTTGGAATCAACCAACTATGAATCAAAAACATTTGAGCAAAACTCTGTAGTGAACATCTACAAATTTATTTTTCCATTCTTTGTTCCTTGCAACATAGCCATATTTACAGAATATTCACATTGCGTTAGGTAGTGCAGGTATTTGTAAGCAATTCTGAGATGATTTAATGTGGGAGTTTGTGTATAAGTTATAACAGACACTGTTTCATTTTATGTGGAGACTTGAGCACCCATGGATCTTGGTAGTAGATTTTGTACATATGGTGTTTCTAGAAACGATTCCCTGAGATACTGAGCGAAGACTGTACTATTAGTGTTGACTGAATTTATCACCAATAGAAAGGTCAAAACTTTCTTTTTACATTTATATATGTTATTATACATATGTTATAATTAAAATCATTTGATTAGCGGCAGTTTTTAATTCTGTTACAGGATCATATGCTTTATAAAGATATGTCCTAGAATTTTATTTTCTAAGTATTTCAATGCATGTGTTACAATATAATTAGTTTGTCTTTTAAGTATTTGCATTTTCTTTTATTTATCTAAAAACATTATCTAGGGCAGCTGTTTGGCATAGTAATTAAGACGCCATGTGGGATGCTCACGGCGTGCCTCAGTTGGAGTCCCAGTTCTGCTTCTGATTGCAGTGTCCAACTCAAATACACACAAGCGGCAATCAGTGATGCTTTAAGTACTTGTATCTCTGCCACTTGTGTGGGAGCCATGATGAAGCTCTTGACTTCTTGCTTTGGCCTGTCCTAGTTGTGACTGATGAGGTGTTTCTGGGGTAAAGCAACAAATGATAGATCTCTTTCTCCTCCTGTATCTATCTATCTATCTATCTATCTATCTATCTATCTATCTATCTATCTATCTATGTATGTATCTATCATCTACCTACTCACTTTTTTCTGCCTTTCACATTTCATTCAAAAATTTAAAATTATATTATCTAAGAAAGGACTCACATGTTTCACCAAATTTCCAGAGTGATCCATTCCATTAAGAAATCCGACATCAGGGAAGCACGTGAAGCCACTGTCTGCAATGGTGGCTTCCTTGGTGGGAGTCAGTTTGTGGCCCGGCTGCTCCACTTGCAGTCTAGCTCTTGGCTAATGGCCTGGTAAAAAATAAAAGATGGAATAATCTCTTGGGCCCCTGACACCTACATGGGAGGCTCTGATAGAGCATTACATGTCTGGTTTTGGGCTGTCTCAGTTCTGGCCTGTTGTGGTCAGAGAATGAACCAGAGGATGGAAGACCTCTCTGTGTCTTCCCTTCTCTCTCTCTCTGAAACTCCACCTTTCAAATAAATAATAACTCTTTTAAAAAAGAAATGTAGTTTTTCATAATCTGTGGAGTACTTTTATAGACTGGTTTCCTCTTCTTGAAATTGCAATATGTTTTTTTCTTCATGTGTCAAATCTTTACATTTAGCCTTGTTTAGTTTTTCAAACATAGATTGAGAAACGTTTTGTGTTAAGACCAATGAGAAACTAAAAGGTTAATTAGGAGATGTTAGGGTTAAATAGTAATCACAGTGTGACAGAGCCTCTGGAGAAGGATGCTACTGGAGTACAGGTAAGATCAATTAATTCAACCCTTGAAAGGTCATGGAAAGTTACAGAGAAGGGGTCATAGTTGACTTAGAACTGAGATGACTAGGAACTTACAGGAATCACATTTTATCTTTCTCTTTTTTTGAAAGGGAATTCAAGTAAGTGAAAAATTCTGTCTATACAAGTTAAAGTTTTGCAATCTTCCATTCATCTGTTTATATCACATGCAACTTCATCCAAGTTTAAGTATTTCTTTTATGACAATGTTTATTGACTGAATCTAATTGCTCAGGTTCACCATAAACATTATTTGCTTTATCCAATGTGTTTTTCAAATCTTCTACCATCAAGTCTTTCAATAAAAATTTCTCAGATGCAAAATACTGCAGTGTGTTATGCTAACCATGAAACATCAATAAATTCAAGTAATGTTCTTTGTATTCAAGAAATATCTAGTTTAGTTGGATAGGTGACATTTATTAAAATTTTCTTGACATAGAAAAATCATACATTAAGAAATCATATCTGTATGTAAATATGCAACAGAAAAGGTAGACATATTTTAAGTGTACTTCCAAATACACATCTGAGGAAAGCTGATGGGAAAGTTCAATAAGAAAAAGGTTTCACCCTGGTATACCCCTTGATCTCTGACCGACAAAAAGAAAAGATTCTAAGGTCATTGCAGAAAAAATACTCCCTACTCCATGAAAGAGAGAAGACAAAGAAGCAGCTGGGTGTTGCTTTTGCTACTTTAATTGAACTCTTTCTACATCAGTTTGGCCAAAGCATGCTGCACTTTAAGTAAGGCTATGGCCTAAATTTCATAACAGAAGAATTGCTCCCTCATATATAGCTCCTTCCATTCCTAGCTGTGAGGTTGATTGATATTTTAAAAACTCTAAGGGACTTTCTCTTGTGGATACGGTTTCTTATCCCAAACATCTAAAAATTGTCAGGAAAAATTATTCTTGGAAATTCCTTAGACCAAATGTTAATGATTTAGGAAGAAAGCTAAATGTTGTTAGTAGGGCAGAATCCCCAAACTGAAAAGAAATGGCAGGAGAAAACTTTCTAAGTCTGTGTAGCGTAGTTATAGGACTCAGATAGCGTCTGTATCAGTGTGAAGATTCCTTACACTGAAAATTCCTTAGTGTATTTCCATGGACCTTGGTGAAGTTCACTGTTTGGCAAAAGAAAATCAAGATTCTTATCCAAAATGTGTCACCGACAATCAGTCCCATCTCACCTCTCAGTTTTCAGAGTTCAATTCAATTCAGCAAATATTTATTGAGTGCTAGAACTGCTGACTTTTCTGAGTCAGGGAGGAATAATGAGATGTTAGCACAATGTGACACATCTTGAGCAAGAAAGGCACACAAACAGAAAGTTACCATCATTGCTCTTTTAAAGCAGAAATTCAGTTTAGTCACATCAGTGACACAGTGAATATTGCTTGAAGCGATGGTAATCCTGGACTGCTTTTTTTTTTTTCCTCTAGAAATCACTGAATACACATCACTGTCCCAAAGCTTGACTTTTAGGTAACAGAATATTCACCCCCACTACTTTCTCGGCAAGAGCAATGCACCTCCTAAGAGCTCAGCTGAGGGACAGCATTAGCCATTAAATAAACTAATTGGGTTAATTCTGCTCTGGAATTTAGGCAAATAATGTAACTGAGATAAACAGAGGGTCACTTATGCATCTACTTGTACACATTTATCTACACTTCTTATTTATACTACTAAATGCTTAAAACAACACTAGCCTATAAATTTGCCTTTTCTTTTTGATTCTCTTGGCAGAGTTTCTTACATGCTTAATTTTTAAAGAGTGGAGATCAGTCTTCTCTCAAATAAATAAGAGAGCAATGGAAGGAAAAAAAACTGCAACTACAAAGTAGTTCTAACCCATTAAATGCAGATGGTTCACAGGGGGTTTAATCATCAGGAGCAAACACACATCACGCTGAAATATAGAGCTGTTTTCTATCACTTGTTACCATTTGAATGTCTGTCTCAGGAAAGTGAATTCAATATATCTTCCTGGCCATCAGTTGCCCTTTGAATACTCCTCTCTCGGATGCAGCTAGATTTCGCTTCAGAACTTACTGAGATGGATGAGCTCTTGCCACACATAGAAGTGAAAGAAAACATTTCTTTCTCTGCCAGAACAGATGAGATTCGTCATTAGGAGAATGGATTTGACCTTGTAAAGTAGACCAAAGCAATTAATAAACAAACTCCTTTGCCGGTATATTGCTTTTATTCTAGTCCTTAAACAGAAGCTGAAGTTTGTTGTTTTTGTTTGCTTATTTTGATGTGCTAATGGCAATGTTGCAAACTCTTAAAATCCGAACACTAAGAAGAATCCAGAGATGGAATAGCAACTATCTCCCACTTAAGACTTCCCACATAACAAAAGTTGATGGACATTTAAAAAAATCATGTTTATTCTCAGCTATCGTCATAAGTAAAATTAGTTCAGAAGTTACTAAAAGAGATCTATGAAAATGGTTGGATAATATTACATAAAATAAGGTAGATCAGCACTAGTGCCTATGACAGAACAATGAAAACTACAATATGATGGTGATTTATAGTACCTAACACCACAATTTCATTATTGTTGTAAGAGCTTCTCTAATATATAAGGAGACCTCAAAGGCTTTGTGGAAAGTGGAATCTCATGAGCTTTTCTGGAAACTTCATCATATTTATTTTTAAATTCACAATTCTTATTTTATGTTCTTTTCCCTGTTCTTTTTTTTTTTTTTTTTATTGATGGCTCCAGTTTATTTCCTCCTCCCAAAACAAATTAAGTGAACAATAACCTTAGGATTTTATTCTCTTCATAATAAAGCAGAGGACAAAGTTTGGAACTGGATCACTTGGCCTTTTCTCTTCTTATCTCCTCCCAGTTCGAAATGTTTACATCTTTTAATAGCCAACATTCTCTTGGATCCAAAGTTAGGTTCTGTGCTGTCAAGCCTCAGCACAATCTTCGTTGTAGCTTTAGCCTTTTCCCAGAAAATCGGCTAAGTCTGTCTGCCATAGCCACTCTGCTTCCTATGATAAGACCACTTCCCTGGGCATGGAGGGTGTCTTATATTGTGCTACTTTGTAGGGCTGGTACTTTCCACATTTTCTGCAGAAAGTCTGGTGCATTTTCAAAATGTTCACCACGCTTGCAGAGTGCTATTGGCACAAAGAGATTCCCTATTCCTTTAAAAAAATATTATTTATGTGGCCAGTGCCATGGCACAGTAGGCTAAGCAGGTTTGTGTCCTGGTTGTTCTGCTTCTGATTCAGCTCCATGCTTATGCCCTGGGAAAGAAGCATGTGTCAAGCCCTTGGCGCCTGTAGCTGTGCAGATGACCTGGAAGAAGCTCCTGTTTCCTGGCTTTTTGATCAGTCCAGCTCTGGCTGTTTCTGCCATTTAAAGAGTGAACCAGCAACTGGAAACCCTCTCTCTGTGCTTATGTCTTTAACACTGCCTCTCAAGTACAAATACATTTTAAAAAGATTATTTATTTGCTTTATTTTAAAAGCATGGAGACATAGAAACACACAGAAATATCTTTGCCAATATGTTTTTCAAATGATTGCAAAGACCAGGATGGGCCAGGCTGAAGCCACAAGCCTAGCACTCATTCCAAATCTTTCAAGTTGTTGTCAGGGATCCAACCACTTGAGCTACTACTTGTTGCCACCCAGGTGCATAAAAAGGAAGTTGAAATCAGAAGCAGCGCTAGACTTAATGTAGTCACTCTGATATGTGATCAATGCATCACGAATCATGTTATAACTATGGTGCCAATGCCTGTCTCCCTTTATTCCATTCCGTATCTACTTTTTAATAAGCATCCTCTCCCCTCACCCCCCCCCCCACCGGAACCCACATCTAACCAAAGTCCATTTTCCAAGTGTAAAGTTATACTCAACATACAGGAAAACAGCATGTAGCAAACTCTGGGGCATACAGTTGACACACTTCCTAATTTCTTTTCCAAGGCTACAAGTGTAGTTAATGCTGCTAAGGGGGAAGAAACAACCTTGAGTAAATCCAGCTGATAAACTCCATGTAGGCATGTATGCTGACAAATCACCGTGAGCCACAAATGTTTGGTCTTGTTATTCAGTTGTCTTTGGAACCATTCATCAATCTGCACACTTAGATATGGATTAGAAGCAATTGTTTTAACCCTTCAATAAATAAATAAATTCAAGTCAGTAATAGGCATTCTTTCTCTTAAAATTTGTGTACTTTTTAAATGTTACACTCTATCATACAAAAAAAAAGGAACAAAAATAGCTAAGAGGGAGGATATTAGTCTAACAAGATATCTAATTTCATTTTCAAAGGTCGATTTTTAAGGAATGGATTAAGGAAATGAATCCACTTTTTAATAATTTTTTCACCAGTAGATGGCAGTACACAGGTATATTATTTATACCCAGTGTGATCTGAGGGACAAGAGGATATCTGCTCTGATGGCCAGTGTGAAATCCTTCCCCCCAGACTTAGTTCTTAGAAAGTTTGTAGCCAAGAGTCTTTTAACAGCTGTATGTAAAGGAAGACCATGTATTCAATAACATTAATTTTGTTTATCAAATACTTAACAGTACCCTCTGTTTGATGGAGGGGTAACCTGTTGCACTCCTATTCAGGTAAAGAGCCTGAAACCCAGACATTAACATTCCCTAAAATCACATGCTTAGTTGGGAGAAGAACTGAGATTTGGCCCAGGCTTTTGATTTGGTGCATTTCTCTACCTGTCTTTTTTCTTTTCTTTCTTCTTTCCTTTCTTTCTTTCTTTCTTTCTTTCCTTCTTTCTTTCTTTCTTTCTTTCTTTCTTTCTTTCTTTCTTTCTTTCTTTCTTTCTTTCTTTCTTTCTTTCTTTCTTTCTTTCCTTCCTTCCTTCCTTTAAAAAAAAAATTTATTTATGTTTATTGGAAAGTCAGGTTAACAGAGAGAAGGAGACACAGAGAGAAAGATCTTCCATATGCAGGTTAACTCCCAAGTAGCCTCAAGGGCTGGAGCTGAGTTGATCCAAAGCCAGGAGTCAGGAGTTTCTTCTAGGTTTCCCATAAGGGTGCAGATTCCCAAAGTTTTTGACCATCCTCTACTGCTTCCCCATGGCACAAACAGGGTGCTGGAAGAAAAATGAAACAACTGGGATATGAACCAGCACCCATATGAGATCCCAGTGGATGCAAGGTGAGGCTTTAGCCACTGGGTTACCATGCTGGATCCCCCCCTTTACTCCCTTCTTCCTCTCTTCCTCCCTCTTTTTCTCCCCACCTCTCTCCTTTCATTCCTCTCTTTTATTCTCTCTTTCACTCAACTCTTATTTTACTAACCATGAATCATTCATATTTATTCCATAATTTAAAAAAGCTTGACTTATAATTCCAGTGGATGAACGTTTATGCATTCACACTAGAGATTCATAGAGGTTCTAGCAATATAAAAATAATGTTGAGGAAGGCCAGGGGCCTTAAATAGAAATGTGTGAGTCCATTACCAAGGGGAGAACAGAGCAAGAGAACAGAAAAAAACAATACCAATGAGAAGAGGAAGCCACAGCCAGAATCTACCACCCAACATTGTGCAATGGTTTCTTTTATATTCTGACTTATTAGTAAATATCTGTAAAACTTCAATAAGCAGATTGCAATGTGTCAAATCTCCTGAAGCACAAACCAGTAAAGCATGCCCCCCACCTTACGGCACGTGCATCCATCTTGACACCTCAGAGCTTCATATCACCTACTATTGGCTCATCTTCAATGTCTGAAATACCAGGTCTTTATTCTATAACTGGACCTTAGAGTTCTTAAAGTTTTGAATTGTTAAACCCCAGCACCTGTGAGTGTGACCTTATTTGGAAATATGGCCCTTAAAGTTGTAGTCAAGCTAAGATAAGGTTGTATTGGATTACGTTGGACCTAATTTATTAGTCACCCTATAAGAAGAGAGATATTAGGAAACAGGCAGGCAGACAAAGGGAAATATATTATGTGATGACACAGGCTGAAATTAGAATGCTACAAATAGAAATCAAGGAACACCACGAACTGCTAATGACGACCAAATCAGGAAAAAAATGTGGAGTGAATTACCCCTCATATGTTCTGTAACTGCAGTTGCCATCAACATTTTGATCTCACATTTACAGCCTCCAGAGTTGCAAGACAATATATTCCCGTTGTTTTAAGCTACCCAGTTTATAACACTTTGATAGAATCTCCCTAGAAATCCAGTAGAAATTCCAAGAATTACTAAGAACATCTGATAATGACCTCCAGGCTCTTGGTGGAACTTCTACGTAGACACCCTCCTAAACATCCTCTTTCCATCTCCACCGTCATCTCTTCCTCTTTGCTTTAAATGTTGCTAACTCTCAAAAGTTCTGTTTTCTGTCTGCTTCTTTTCTTTCTCAATACAGTAATATCTAATTTCTTTTTTTAAAGAAGACTTATTTTATTTTTACTGGAAAGGCAGCTAAGATTCACAGAGGGAAAGAGCGACAGTAAGATTTTCCATCCACTGGGCCACTCCCCAAATGGTCACAATGGCCAGAGCTGAGCCAATCCAAAGCAAGGAGCGAGGAGGTTTTTCTGGGTCTCTCAAGTGGGTGCAGGGTCTCAAGGCTTTGGGTCATCCTCTACTGCTCTCCAAGGACTCAAACAGGGAGCTCTAAGAGAAGTGGAGCAGCTGGGACACAAACTACTGCACACATGGGTTCCCGGTGCTGGCAGGTTGAGGATTTAGCTATTGAGCCATGGTGCCAGGCTCTAACGTTTTGTTTGTCAATTATCCTCCAGCTGTTCCTGAAGAAGAGCACGGTAGAGTAGAAGTATAAACTCGATCAGCTACTGGTATGTTAAGAGGCACACCTGAGTGGAAGCTGAAGGGCGAACATGAAATTTCAATCTGCTACTGCTTTTATGGGATACACTTTCAAATATAATGAATAGATTTTGCTTCTACAGAGTTTTAGATTTGCAGAATAACTGTAAAGAACTGAAATT
The DNA here is from genome assembly GCF_017591425.1 of Ochotona curzoniae. Lineage (NCBI taxonomy): Eukaryota > Metazoa > Chordata > Mammalia > Lagomorpha > Ochotonidae > Ochotona > Ochotona curzoniae. The sequence goes on along the minus strand of NW_024464920.1, from coordinate 17,456,786 downwards.
TCCCATGTACTGTGCTCACAACCTCCTTCTCCATCCAAATCTCCAGTCCTGCCTCTATTTCTCTGCAGACTGCCTCCTTGCTTAAATCTGCATCTTCATGTTTCTTGGTCCATTTACCACTTCTGACCTTTTCTGTCTCTGCAACTGGCTAACAGTTTTCCTTCAAATGACAGCTAAGTACTATATCCTACTATGGTTTAAAAATCGAGCACATCAAACTGCATAACATTCAGTTACATATATACTTCATCACATCACCCATCATACTTATGGACACAGCAGTGTATTGCTAGCATTGAGGCATTCAAATGTTAGTGCTTGATAAGTAATTATTTACTACTCTTGCATAATGGTTTAGGCAGATCTAAGTAATTCCAATTAGCCATTCTATAGTATTATTAGCATCATGGTTAACATGTATTTCAAACCTGACTTTGCTGTGCTTAGAAATAAATTAAAAAATGCTACTTTGAAATTTATGAAATAATAAATTATCTTCAAATAATTTCTGGCCAGGCTTAAATCTTAGTCTGCTCAGGCTGCTATAACAAAATACAATAAACTAGGTGCCTTGCAAGCCACAGAAACACATTTTTTATATTTTTAGAGGCACAGAGTTCCAAGTTCAAGAAGTGGTACAGATTTAGTGTCTGGTAAGGGTTAGCTTTCTGGTTGATAAAAGACTCCTCCTGAGGCTATCCTCATATGCTAGGGGGCAAAACCATGGCCTCTTTAGCTGCTTGTATGGGCACTAATCTGATTCTTGATGACCAGAACTTCAGATCCTATCTGCATTGACTCCATCTCATAATACCCTCACATTGGAGATTAGACTTGATCATTTAATTTAGAAGGGCCCAAGCATCTAGACCATGGTTTGTTAGCTCACCTAAGCATAAAGCCAAAGACATGCAAGTTGGATTATAAAACACTAAGTATGCAATTATCTAGATTACAGCAAGAGATTACATTTCCAGAGATTGGCAGTGACAAGTGAGAACATAAACATTGCTCCCTTATCTGAGCCTGGCACGATAGCCTCATAACTAAAGTCTTTGCCTTGGGCTCTGGTTTGTATCCCAGCTGCTCCACTTCCCATCCAGCTCCCTGCGTGTGGCCTGGGAAAGCAGTAGAGGACGGCCCAAAACTTTGGGACCCTGCACCCAAGTGGCAAACCTGGAAGAAGCTCCTGGCCTTCAGATCAGCTCAACTTTAGCCATTGTGGCCACTTGGGGAGTGAACCAATGGATAGATCTTTCTTCTCTGTGTATATGCCTTTAAAATAATAATAATAAAAAATCTTTAGAAATATTGTTCCCTTATCAAAGCTCAGGGGGAACTGCCATCATTCTTATATCTTAGTCATGAAGATTAATTTTCCTCTGTAATACATGTTTAAGAACTTTAATTCCACTGATTGATAAAACTATCACTCAAAATTATAAAAACATGCTTTTTTATCACCTGGAAAAGCAAATTTAAAAAAAGATTTCTGTCTTCCAGAAACTAAAAATTTTGCCTAACATAAATAGAAAATGGTGCTGTTTAATACTGATAACTTTTCCAATATATTTAATCTTACAATCTTTTTGATAGGGAACATCTAATTTAGGAAATACTTATGTAAATGTTGATGTTCTAAAAGTAATGCGAACATAAACCAGGTTTTTATTATTAAAAACAGATCCTTTGGAATGCTTGATTCATAGAGGGAATTATGTAATTTATATAATAGATTTAACTTTTTACCATCACGTGGAACTGTTTTGAACTAAAGCTCCAAGAGAAAAAAAAAAAAGAACCCAAAGAAAGTGTCCTTGAGATTTGGTCTATGTAAAACAGGCTGGTATTTGACACAGAAACTGTTAAACCCAGAAAAAGTTACATAAGAACCTTGAGTAGTTACATATAATTTGAATGGCCAAACATTTAATGTTGTTAGATTTTAAAACAAGAACTTAAAATGTAAGAGACAATTCTCACTGATGAAAAGCACATGTGATATGGCTGAAAATTTCATAGGAAATAGGGGCTGCTCTGCTATATGATCAGGGTACATGGCCACCTGTGTGCTACAGTTCAGGGTGTGAACCATTTATCTGCCTCTCAAAGTCTGCTTTTTTCTATCATTTGAATGAAGTTGAATGTTAGCATGTAAATTACTATGTATTTGTTACTTAGATCGTCATGTTCCATTAGACTAATTAATAGTTAGAGTTATAAGTCCTACAAACACAGATGTGAAGTGTCAGGCCAGTTCTAGAGTCAACCATGTAAATAAGGTACATATTACTAAATTGTTTACTTATATTATTTTGTTTAATTTTTCTAATAAACCCTTGAAATCTCACTATTGAGTTCAGTGTAATAGAAGTATATGTGATAGAAGCATCTTAATAGCTGATATAGACTTTGAAATAATACATATCTGAACCGCCAAAGCTAGTAGCCAGAAGCTTTCTCTCTGACTCCATGTGGGATCAGGGCCCAGGGCTTCAGGTCATCCTGTGCTGCATTCCTGGACAATTAGCAAGGAGTTGGATCAGAAGTGGAGCATTCGGGACTTGAGTCCATGGCCGTGTGGAGTACTTGCACCAGAGGTAGAAGCTTAGCATGCTAGGCCACAGTGCCAGCTACCAAGCCAATATTCTTAAAGCACTATTGTATGCAATGTCCCAGTTTGAATAGAACTGAGTATGATACTAAAGCAGATTTTCTTATCAACTTTCACTATGAAAGAAACTGGCCTCAGAAACATCTATCCACTTTCTTCAGAGTCTTCAGGTATTGGTACATAGGTTTAATTGTGGACAGTTGTTGCAGCTATTGAGATATCTGTTCAACTCCGCTGTGTAGTGCTTGGATTCAAGCCCCAGTTCCATTTCCAATCCCAGCTTCCTTCTAATGTGTACTCCCGGAGGCTGTAGAGTCCCTGCTATACATGTGGGAAATCCAGATGGAGTGCCAAATTCTTATTTTAGGTCTCCCAAATCTAGCTGTGGCAGACATGTTAGGAATGAACAAATGGGTAATAGATCTCTTTCTCTGTTTCTCTCTGGCTTTCAATTAAATTTAAAAAAAATACAAAATTCTTGTTACTAATGTTAGATGACACTTTCTACCTAATTTATAAACTGACCAAATAATAAAATATATTTGAATGGGATATATTTCCCCCTGTTGATAGCATCAGAAAACGGACCACTTGAGGTCAGGGTAACACCAAGAAGAATTTCCTAGAACTCAAATAAACCACATAGCAAAGTTTCCTAAGTGCTTAGCAACTTCCCAACACGGCATCTTCCACGTGAGACTCGAGAAAAGGAAGAAAGTTCTTGTGTAATTTTTAACTACAATTAGAGATGTGCTTTTAAGAAATTATATTCAGAATGGCATAATAGTGTCAAATGTAAGTTTCAGTGATAGATGTATGTCCCTCTTAAAAATGAATCAAAAATGACACTGTTTCTGCTGAATGTCAAAATAGTTCTATCTGAAGTAAGTTTCTGATAGTCACAATAATTATACACCTTATGTTTAATATACTTCATACACCATAATCATTTATTTATTTGTTCGATTATTATGTTGTATTAGTAGTATCTCACTTATGATCTTACAATCTCTTTTAAAAAATTCTCCTGAATGACAGGAAATGTAGTTTCACATCAGTACGTTTGTCCTTTTGTGATATCACCCTCTGCTACTGAGAGATTTAAACATATATACATTACAGAAACAAAGATTTGTCATGGTGGTTATTTAAATGGATATATTGCCTTTCAAGCAAGCTTCACTAGGGAAAAATGTGGGTTCCAGTTCTCACAGCCCAAACAAAAGTAACTGTTAACAGCTAGTGTATTACAAGGGAAAATTGAGCAATAAGTATTATCCTACAACACACTTTACCAACCGCTTTAATAAGTACCATGTGAAACACCCACTGTTATTGCTGCTGGGGTATAGATTGGAAACTGAAGTTTGCAGGGTTTCAGTAATGTTTCCAACGCCACAGGGGTAGGCAGTGGAAGAGCCACGATTCAGACTCTGGAACTGTAACTTCACAAGCACTTATTACTGGTACGGTGTGGCTCATCTTCTATGGAAAGAGCACTGTTGAAAATTCAATTCTAACTCTGCCTTGAACTTTTATTCGCTCTGCCTTAGATTCTCCATTTATAAAGTGAAGGGCCAATCTAGCTGACTCTTAAAATCCATTAGCAGGCTAATGTTTTATGACTTTCTCTAATTGTTATAGCAAAACCTTAGAGAAATGACTACTTGTGCAGTATCCTAAATGGATTACATTATAAATGGAAAAACTAGGGAGAATGAATGTTGATTTATGAGGGGGAAGTTAAAATCATACATATTAATAACATGAAATACAGTGAATTCATTTAGCATTGCCTGTGCATATGAAAAAATTGTTTTTGCAGATGCCCTTGGCAATTGCATACCTGGACTGTGGAACCTAATCCTGAAAAATATTTTTGTTTGTTTTACATATGTGAAATTAGAATGCTAACATGAGTGTTCTTTTTCTTAGTCACATTTGCAATTGATGGTAACCAAGAAAAAAATATTGTCAGGAACATTTCAACTCCCGGTGTCTAAAATAAGCTTGTCTGATCGTCTTGGGTGTGACCAAAGGCCTGCAGTCTTTCTTGTCTTTCTTTGTGTTCAAGTGAAGTTTCCCTCTTTGTAACTCCATCTTCCATTGCTATTAACCAGTCAAACATGTTTTACTTTACACTGTGATAAGAGGATCAAAAACAGCTTCCCCACATCTAAGGCAATCTTAATCAATTGCAAGGAATATGAGTGTTATGGTGTGGAAGCTTCCTGCCTGGAGGAGGAAGGGATTGCCTCTGGATTATTACTTTTGATTCCATTGATAGAGGGAGAAAATTAGGTAGCCTTAAAAACAAGGTACTTTCGCCTGTAAACCATTTTGAAAGGACATAAGATAAACTGTCACGCCCCCCTTGACCCTCAACTAACCTTTCACTTTTAACATATGTTTTGAAGTGACAGCCACATTGATTTCCATGGCTGTTTGGGTACAGGTTTCAGGGAAATATGCTGCCCTCAAGTCTTTAATCACTTTTTGAACTTTTGATATGAGCACTAAAGATGCCCTGTGGCTCACAGCAGACTGGTTGACTGGCCTTGGCTACTAAACATCCTCCCTGGTGTGCTAAGTAGTGTTTCAGTTAACACTCTAATTATGAGATGATATTGCCCAGGATGAAAAGTAAGCAACAAAAGCTCACTACATTTGCAAGGATAAGGTGGTGTCTGCATAACAGAACCTGTTGAACATCATGAAAACTTTTTGCTGTATAGCCAATGGAAGGTACACTGGGTATAGGCGCATTTTCTAGGTTATTTTAATGTGAATCAAGCTGTTGTTTGTTGATATTCCTATCTTTCAATGTCATGAGAAACAAGAGATGAATGAATAAATGTATAGTTCATGTGACAAAAGATAAAGAGAAAAAAAGAAAGCAAAACGTAGGTTTCATTTTTGCAAAGGCTCTTTTAACTGTGAAATAAGCCAAAAGAGTTAATCGTAAGCAAACATAACAAAGGAAGAAAAGAACAAGTGTTCAACAAAACACATTGAATCCTTTGCTTTTCTCCTTTGCTGTCCATTATGTTACTGTATTTCTTTGTTTTCTGGTCTTTGCTGCCAAGTTTTCACCTCTGAAAATCTCATACTCCCTGCCCATCTCCCTTGGTTTTGAGGAAAAGTAAGGTCACAAGAAAAGAATGAAAATCCAGTTTCTCTGTTGTCCAGTGCAGGTTGGCAGCCTTCCAGAAATGCTTTTCCAAAATTCTGTGCTCAAGTTTTCATTGTCCAGGAAGAAGAAAGGGCAGGGGGTGGGCGGGTTAGGGAACATGGAGAACACTCCAGGGATTACTGCTGGCTCAGACACATCATCACAGAACTGTAGGGGTGAGAGCCATAGGAGAACCCTGCGGGACAGCGAGGTCACAGGGAAGGACTTTGTGAAAATAGAAGTCTAGAAAGGGGAAAAAGCAAGAAAGCATGAAAAATAGCATCTTTCATCTGTGATATGAGTGGTACTTCTTTTCAAACCATCTGCTCCCTGGTCATTCCGTGTGAATTGGTACCTGTACAATGTGTATCTAAATGAAATAATAAATATAATCTTATTACTAAATATACTTACTTAGTGCTACAAAATTTTCTATTCTTTTGTTCTGTGAATGTATAAAGGACAGCAATATATTACACAATGAATTGTATACAGGAGATAGGCAATAAAATTTATTGAGTTGATTGCAAATAAATGCCAAGATGGACAAGATAGCTATTTATGAAATGAAAATCGAAATCTCTGTTTGTATCTATCAAAGTGCTATATATCATGGAGAATAAAGACCCAGCCTTTAAAGAGAATTATGGTTTAATTATTTCCAAAATACGAATTTGAAAGCTAGTCTGACATGATGTCAGTTGTATTAAATTTACCTCAAGTGCCCAAGAAGAAAATTCATGCCATAGCTAAAATATCTTATATGGAACTTCTTTAGTTTTAAAATAAATCCATGTAACCATAAAGAGACTAAATTATTATTGTTAAACAAATATGTCATTAGAATTCTCTCAGTATCATAATCCTTTCACCATAATAGCAGCTCACAATAAAACTTGGTGTGATATTCTTGTGTGTGTGTGTGTAGATATAAATTGTATCTATGCAGGTTAACCAAAAATGAGGGGAGGAGAAGAGAGAGGAAGATAGAAATAATCTCAGGCCATACTAAACATATTTAAATGGGTTAATGGCTAACATTGCTTTGAAGAAAAATTTGATCATAAAAACTCTGTAAGAGTTAAGATATAAAGGACAGTTTCTTGAAATTGGATGAGAAATTTGATCTAGTCACTGTGAATGCCATAACAGTGTGACTCTGGGTCTAGTCCCGCTTAGAAAAACTGACAACCCATATTCAAAAGGAGTGTAAGACTAACATCTGAATAAGTCAATTTTCTGCTTAAAAGTCCTTAGTGTCTTCAAACATTTAGAACCAAAGTCAAAACCTGCAACAGACTTATAAAGGGCATCCATGATCTTGCACCTGCTGATATTTTCACATTTTGATTTTCTGCTCTAGCCAAGTGGCTGAATGATACTACTTTATGGAGTGCCCTGAACTGTCTTTTGAGGTTACACATATTCACATTGATGAGAAAAAAGTTTTCTGTTTTTTTTTTCTAATAGTCTTCTCATCATTTATGTTCTTGCTTAAAAACTCCTTGCTTCAGGAGAAGAACTTTTCTGACTGCTGAAATTGCTGAAATTGACTAGAGTATTTCTACTTGGGGGTCTCACTAAAACTTCTATTCTTCTGGCTAGACTAATTATTTTACTTTAGTATTGCTATTATTGCATATTCTTTCTTACTGCTCCATGACTCTCCATGGACATAAGAATGGTTTCTATTTTGGAACACAACAGAAACGTAGAATTTGCAGAATTTATACAGTCATTTAAGAAATATGCCTTCATTGATGCCTGCCACAAATTCTGTGGTTTGGATGTATTAGTGAACAAAATAGATTAAGTTTTCTGGTATTTGGAGAATACCTTGTTTTTTAATTTAAAAAAATATTATGACACATTTTAATAAGCACTGGGATCTCCCTGCCCCTTCCCCAAGTTCCCATCCCTCTCTCTTGTTCTCCCCTCCAGTCTTAGAATGGGTGTGTCGAGTGAGTTTTCTCAAGTCCACCATGTTGCCACCAAGGTGCCTCCTACAATGTAGGAGATGATCAGCCATTTCGCTGTGAGTCCATCTTTGTACTGCATTCATTGGGACATACTTCTCTCTGCTACCTGCATTAGCCAACATCTTCCTGTAGAAATAAATGCTAGCTTGTGTCCTGTGTGGCTCTAACGAAAGTACAATAAGGACTAAATCATCATTACTTATGGGTAGTAGCAATAATGGTGATAAAAGGGATAATCTCAGATGATTACAAGCAATCAGTAGGAGCTAAGTGTAAGCAGAGTTTTTTAGGATGTAAGGGCTAAGTTGAAAGATAAAGTGGAACATGGAAGAAATAAAATAGGTGGAAAGGGTTACAATTTTGATTGAAATAGTTAAGAGAGGAAACATTGAGAAGGTGTCTTCAATGTGTTGCAAGAGACCTGGAGAGATGTGGGGATGAAGGTCACTGCAGGAAGTGGGGGTAATAACAGCAGACAGCAGGCAGGATTGTCCCCAGTATGTGAAAGGAATGGTAAGGACCAGAGATCAGAGTGAAAACAGGTGACCCATCATTAAGATGCTTGCCAGGTATGTAAACATCCTATCTCTCCTTAGCTTCTTCAACTAACTTTAGTATTCATTAGTGGATCTCGCCTATAGCACAATCTATTTTTCAGTGGTAAAATTTCTGTTTATTGTTTACACACTTATCAGTTGGAATCCTCCCAAGATGGTATCTCTTCTCCTCCATGGAAGTGCTGTAATTATTTAAAGTATTTTTCAGCTTTTGCTTTTGGGTATTCTTTCAGGCTGTCTGTTGTGCCTCTTCCGAATATTTCTGTCCTTCACTAACAAAGCCATACTGTGCTCTCATGCACCACAATATGCTCTAGGTTCATCCTGTATTTTCTCTGCCCAACCATGATTATTAACCCATGTATATAAACATTTCAGTATTCATTTATGTCTTCTTCCTTCCATCACTCCATCTGGCCGCCTCTCTCTTTTTCTCTCAAAACATAATGCATATTATATTATTTTATATGGAACATATGCTATTCTCATATAATAGCTCTGTTTCTAGTCCAGCACCACAGATTTATTTAATTTTAGCTTTCCATCTCACTATTTACAGCTTCTCTCTCTGATGGCAAGGAACCCAGCTCCTGTTTTCTACATTTTTTTGACTTCTTCGTTCAACCTAGCTTACAGGGAAAGCAATTTTAGATTTGTTGAGCTGTACTCAGGATTTTAGTATGTACTCCAAGAGGAAACATTCCTATGTTATGGTCATCTTTAGAATTGTTCTTGGCACAGAAAGGACATTAACCTATTGCTAAGGACATTAACATTTTGCCATGTAGTTTGACATTCAGACAGAAGGCAACCATGACTGGTATCCTATTTATCCCTTTTGCAGCAGAAACTTAGCTAGGCAATGAACAAATAAATGATTTGAAAATATGACTAGATGAAGGGCCTGAGGGGATAGCTCTATTCAACCCTGTGTCATTGGGCTGGCTGGACCACAGATACAAGAACAGGTGTCTAACCTGGCTTGGGCTTAAGTGCTTACTACTGTTCAGTTGTTCTGTATTCATCGACAGATTCTGATCAGCTATTTTGCCAAATGAAACAAGGCCTGAAGTTACAAGGAGTTAATCAAGATATTTTAAATTAAATTTGTCTTGTAATAGTAATTCTACTTCTCCCTTTTAAAGGAAGTGAGATTTGCAGTTTTTTTTAAAAAAAGAAAGAATGCAGTTAGTGTTCCATACCTGAATTGCTCATTTAGAAGTTAGTTGTACCGGGCCAGTTGCAATGGCTCAATGGCTAGATCCTCACATTGCAAATGCTGGGATCCCATGTATTTGCTGGTTTGTGTCCCAGCTGCACCACTTCCAGGCAGCTCACTACTGGTGGCCTGCTAAGGCACTACAGGACAGCCCGAAGCCTTGGGACCCTGCACTCGTGTAGGGGCTCTTGGGGGAAGTTCCTGGCTCCTGGCTCAGATTGGCTCAGCTCTGGCCACTTCGAGAATGAACCAGCAGATGGGATATCTTTCTCTCCATCTCTCCCATTCTGTATAAACGTGATCTGCTTTTCTAAAACAAAAATTTTTTTTGAAGAAGGTAGCTGCACTGATAGAAACACTTTCAAGTCGCAAACAAGTTTAGAACTTAGCCACCTATCAATCATTGTATATCTTGAGTACAACCTATAGTAGCATAAATATTATCCTTGGAAAGTGTTTCACAAGAGGTGACACTGGATATTTAACTTAATTATGTAGAATATTACATCAAAATAGAATTCTGTCCTTGAAAATAATGACATATTGTAATTATGCATATCACAGGTATTTTGGATCAAACTAATAAAGAGATATATGAAACACTTTTTGAAGCTCAGTAACAAATATTGGTAGAATGCTTTATTGTCACTGTGTGTTGAGCAAACAGGAGTCATAAGTAAATAGTCTGATAGGACTTAAACTTGTTGAATACTATTCATGAACTTGTTAACATGACAGTCATCTTTTATCATTAGAGAAAACAGAAGCTGAAGATGAAGATACTTTTTTAATGAGCACTTTTGCTGAGTTCATTCGTGTTCAAGATGCATGTGTACATTTCCAATGAACACATGTAAGAGGGACTTTTAAGATGATTAATTACACAGTCATCTGTCAACTAAGCAAGTTCTTAGCTTCCTACAATTCAAGATGGTAGTTAAGTATTTGAGTGACATTGTCTGTGGCCTAAGTTGGCCTGTATGTTTTCCCAGTCCTAAAATCAGGACTTAGAAATCTACTTTGGTTTTTGCTCTATGATTCTTAATCTTCCCAAGTCACCCATATTTTATGCTTCCTTCTGCCTTCCCTTTCTCCAGCCCTATACTTTGACTCTTTTTTTTTAAAGTATTGTTATTATTATTATTATTTTTTATGATATAGTTTTGTAAGTATAGGTATTCATGCCTCCTGCAACCCTTTCTTTTTCCTTTTTCCTCTCCTGCCATTTCCTACAATATGATCACAATGTAATAGTTCTTTAGTATAAAATGGAAATTATGCTAAGTAAGTGCATAATGGCATTGTAGGCATAGACAAAGGCAGAAAATCTTGTATCATACTGTCAAGGGATATTGAACTGATGCTTTGAGAGTCCTTTTTTGTCTTGCTTCCTTGCTTCCATTTGTTAAAACTTGCATTTACTTCAGTTTTTGACCTTCTAGGTCCCTGCTGGTGACTCCATGTCATTGCTCTCTATTTTCTTAACATTAGTGAATAAACCAGAATCAGCTTTTTCAGTTCTCCTTTCCTTCTCTTTCTCAGAGCTCTTTGCTGCCCAAAGGGAGCTATCTGATTATTGCCCACAATGACAGAGCACTTCCATCACCTCCACGTGTCTCTGTGCCTTTTCTTTACTGCTGTGTGTACATGCATGCCCACCAGCTCTTGACATGCACAAACAAGTGTGACTGTTTTGTCTGTACCAGTCATGTAAGTTCCAGGGCAAGCCCTTCTTTTCTTCCTCCTGACCTGACTGATTAAGTCAGTCAAAACATCAAGCCAGGCTATATGACTTGACAGCATCACTCTGTGTCTTGTTTGTTATGATATGCCATAGCTCCCTGACTTTTTTTGTAAATTTCCAGTTATGACATTCTCTTTGAAATCTGCTGCTACTGTTTCTTAAGAAAGTTATCTGTGAAGTCTCCACATTTGCAACCCCCCAGTTGGAACCCCTCTCTTTCCCTGAATGCTTGTGCTGCTCTTTGATCATATGCCCATTACTTCATGCATGACACTTAACTGGACGTGCTAGACTATAAACTCCTAGAAAGCAAGTTTCATATCTTTATTATTAGATAGAGCTGCTTTTATTTAAAATAGTTCTAACACATATTGAAAAGTGGGAAGATGCTTGCATTGTATTTGTGAAAGGTAAAAATTTGAGCTAACATTAAACGGCGAAACAAATTGCAATGGGAAATATAATACCTTATTTCAAAGGAAAATTACTGCCGTAGTCTTAGTATTTCTACTAAACTTACATAGAAAAAATTATGGGAGTTTTTTTTCCTATTCTTCCCAACTTTGTAGGACAAAAAAGAAATTGGAAGATTTGTGTGGTTTTTTTATGGAAAACATTTTTCGATGAATTAAAGACATTGTATGTTTTTCAGAGGCCAAAATACTTTGAAGCTTTCACTTAAGTATAAGTTTATGTAGCTTCTAATAGCTAACATGTGCTCTGTGGATGTCTCTCTTTCTGTATATATAAGAATGTATCCAGTATTTTTGTGGATATAGACATCAAAATGGTCCAAATCCTCCTTATCTGTCTATATACCTAAGCTTCACTACTTCCCAAATTCACTGGTCTCTCATAAGCACTATGCTGCTTAATCAGGTGAAAACCATCACAAAATGGATTCTGTATCCATTTGTCGCTCTATAAGATACATATTTATCTTATACTCTGCAGGCAGAAGAAAAGAACAAAAAAAGAAATAAGAGGAAAAGAAAAGGAATAAATATGTGGGTAAGCATTTGTAAGGTAGCATATATGTGTTCAAGTTTCTGGCACTTGATCCAGAAATAATGGAATGTGTAAGAAACTATATCTCTATCTTTATATCTCATTCTTTTTATATCCATATTCACATTACCTGGTATAATTAAAATAATTTTGCTAATTTGTATACCCTAATTTTTAGGTGAGCATATTTATATTATCAAAGGAATAATAATTAATTATAGAATGTTAATGATCATTCTATAAATTGAATAAATCATATAAGGTTTATGTTTAACATTGTAAATATCAACTTATTAATCAAACTGTAAATACAAGAAGCTTTTCATGGTTAGTAACACTAACAATAATAATGCCACTGTGAAAAACAGACTGAACAATAAAATTGGCACAATAATTCAATTAATTTGAAAAAGCCAGGTTTTTCATTTTCAGAGAGATTGCTTAATGTGCTTTGTACCTTATATTAAATAAAAAGCCAAAACCTTTAAGTTACTGCTTTTAAAACACTTATTTATTGCAACTGTTTTTTCTTCATATGAAAACAACAATCTTTTTTCAAAGCAGAACAATGAAACATTTACCATCCAAACCAAAATACTTAAAATCGTAAAAACATCCATATTTTTAGTAAAATAATTTATTCAAGGAGGAATTTTCATCGTTCTTTAAGCCTTCTGAGTCTTGCAAGTCTTTTCATCTTGTCAATAGTTTCAACATAACATTTGTGTATCAATATCGTGTTTGCTTATCAACATCAGTTAAATATTTGTTGTGCTTTGGCTGAATTTAAGAGTATTGATTTTTAAATAAAAATAACCAACCTGTAAAATACCTGTTTTGTGGCCACGAGAGCATACATGATTTATTGATCATGAAAATATGAACATTTTAGTTTCAATAAATTAACCAGAAGCTTCCAGCGTTGAACAGAGTATAAGGAACGCTTCTGTTAAGAAGACATAGGAAAAAAAAAGGAGTGTATTTAAACCAGGACACTCAGCCATTAGCCTGAAACAGATTCATTGCCATATTTTTTATTCTGATAGCATTTAAAGAACGTGAAATACTAGATGTCAGAAAAATAAATAATCTCATTTTCCCAGGGTTTTTTCTTTAAGCATTCAGAAGGTAATCTTACTCTTAGCTTTGCATTGGTGAATGCAGTTCTTTTAGCCCTTTCAAGACAAAAACTGTTTTTAGAAAATGTAGGCAAATAAGTAGGTCTTTGACAATAATCAAGTAATAAAAGCTGTTCTGAACTCTTTTTTAGGAAGAACTGAATGTAATGGTCTTTAAACTTGTTTTGTGTCAGGAAAGGGCTGGATTGAATTATAAGACTGACCACAGACTGCATCCCCTGCAATTTATGAATTCACCATATATCAGCTTTTCTGAACTTAACTTTGTCAACCCAGTTACTGACTGTTGCCTCATTGCTTCTTCTGTACTGTTTACATATGTAAACACACACTCGCATTGTATGGTGGTGGGAGAGAAAGAAGGAAACTCAATCCTGAGGTTAATTATCTAATATTTAGATGCAAAAAGAGATGAAGGAAAGTATGGTACTGTGGGTTCTCCCAAAATGAGGACTGATCAATGAAACAACACTCTTTAACAATTGATGAGGTAGTGCCTGCAGCTCTATTCTGTCCATAGATTAAGGCCATAAAGAACAGATAAGCTGCAAGCAGTGTTTTTATCTAAAAGAATGATGCAATGCATATTAGTCTGAAGCTCAGTTACTCTGATTCTCTCACTCTCCTGTGGCCCTTGGCTTCTCCCCACTATGTTATATTTTCATGTCTGCATCTGATCACTTCTTTCAAAAAGAAACACTGAGTATCAACAGATGAGGTAAAATGACAGCTACGCATGGCAGGCTGTGCCATACACTACGGTTTCATTTCCTCTGTCGTCTCTTCTTTTCTATAAGAGCATTTGAGTGTATGTAGGTAGAATACACAGGGATAAACGAAGATTGTTTCAAAGCACAAATTGCAGAAATTTATACCTGATTGGAGGAACACAGTACTTAGAAGTTCAAACAAAATCCATACTGAAGGAGAGTGCAACAGAGCTGATGTATGATCATGCAGTCATTTATGTTCTGAAGCTCAGTCCATTTTGTTGTTCTGAAGGTATCACTGTGAAATAATGTGATTTGGTGCAACTATTGGACTTTACGTGGATAGTATTAAATTCACAGCTTTCTACTACGCAAATACTCTGCATCCAAAGGCATTCTGTCCTATAAACATTTTCATAATTTGATTGGCTGAAACCAAATGATTTTTTTCATACAACCAAAAAACAATGTTAAAAGTAAGAGTTGGGATCTCAGAATTATTCATAATGTCTCATCAAACCTAACTGCACAGCCTGAGTTGCTTCTGAGCACGTATAGGAGATATTTCCAAGGGAAGAAATAATGTATTTAAGCTCAAACTCCCTTCAGCAGAGGTGAAGCAGTTCATGTCTCCTGGCTGCTGTCAGCTGTCTTCTGTCCACTTTCTCTCTGGCCACACTTTATCTTCACCGTCTTGCCAGGAGCAGTAAGAGCATACGGACCAGCACACGAAGGGAACCTTTGCACTCACTGATGATCAATGCCAGTTTACATCTGGAATGCCTTTCTGCAGTATCAAGGTGTAGAAGAGGAAAAAAAAAGCTAAAGTGGCCTTGTTGTACAAAGCCTGACCTTATTTCATTACAGGAATTTAAGTTTTGTTTGGATTTTCAGCACCTAGATGTCATTGCATGTATTATACCATGTACGACAGCATTTAGATTGCATCTAGCTTTACATATGGCTATTTTGCAACATTTTTCTTGACAGAGTTAAGCATGCTGCGTAAGTCCTGACTTGCATGCACACTGCCTCTACTCACAGTTTTGCACATTAGTGACTATGCTGAGGTTTCTTGCAAAGGCAACCTTGTACAAGCACAAACTTTCTCTTTCCTCTTCTCTTGTGACTTTAATCCTTGTGTGGGATTGATGCTCTGTTTTGTGTCTCTAAATTACGCCCAATTGTTTCTTCAGTGTACGTTTGGAAAAAGTCAGTGTGGATATAATATCACATATCTAGATCTGGTCAAGCTTTCCCTCTTAAACCTAAAGGAAATAGTTGAAAGGGAAAACCCAGAATAAAACATCTTAGGAAGACTTAAACTCGGTCTGGTTATGTTTAGATTTCTTCCAAGTTTTGGCTCGGCGTTGAGCTTTATTGGCAGTCTCATTCAGAACTGTGGCTTTATCCCCTTTTTTTCATTTGCCTAATATGATTTGTTAAAACATTCTCTGTTTATTTCTTCTTACTTAACATTTTTCCACACAGCAGGCATAATGAATTTTTGTTTATGATGGGTCGTGCTGCCTGAGTTATGGTATGGAATCTGGGTTTGGTTTCTTTGGAAAGGTATTTTATTGCTCTTTTTACAAGGTTTAGGCATTTTCTGATGATGTTCTATCTCAGACATAAGTTTCTCTGAAGTTAATTGCCAAAGAGGAGTTATTTCTTGGGAAATATAGGCAGGGTCTGTGAATAAATAATCAGTGAAGTTTCTTACACTGACATTAGCATTTTTACTTGTTTTTTAGAGATTTATTTGAAAGGCACACACACACAGAAATGGAGACAGAGACAGACAGCCACACACATACACAGTGAGAGTGGGAATGACAGAGGGAGAGAGAGAGAGAGAGAGAAAGAACGAATATCTATGTATTGGTTCATTCCCACACAAATGGTCACAATGGACAAAGGTAAGCCAGAGCAAAGCCCAGTGACTAAAACTCCATTCATTTCTCCCACACTCAGTTCTCCCTATAACATGGGTAACAGGGGCCCAAGGGCCCAAGAGTTAGGGCACCTTCTTTTGTCTTCCAGGTGCATTAGCAAGAAGCTGAATGAAAAGTGGAATAACCAAGTCTCAAGCTTGTTTTCCAGTATGGAATACCAGCATTACAAGCTGCAGCTTATTCACTGTACCAGATGGTTTGATATATGTGTTATATTCTCCATCATAACACAATTGGCTGTGAATTATGTGGAATCTTAAAAAATAATGTGCATTTTAATAGTTCATATAAAAGGAAAATTCCATGAATTTCATATGTTCAGTTTTGGGAACTTAATGATACATGCCATCTTACATGTCCTCCTTCACTCACTCCCATCCTGCCTACTCCTTTCTCTCTTATTTTGCTTTTAGTTTCTGCATTGACATATTTCAACTTACTTCATAATCACAAATTTATTCTCCACTTCATAAATAATCCAACAAAGAACTAATGGAAAAGTCACTATTTCGCAGGAGTATAGACAAGGAGTATAATCAAAAATCAAATGCAAAAATGTCACTTTTACTGGCACATTACTTTTTTGCTATTCTATATATTAGCTACTGAAAATCAGAGAAAGTGTATGATATTTGAATTTTTGGCACTGGCTTGTTTCACTAAGTGCAATGTTTCATTTTCTATGGATGAGTAGTATTCCATCATATTTATATACCAGTTTTTTTATCCAGTCATCAGTTAATGGACATCTGGGTTGAACACATATTTTAATTATTGTGATTTGAGCTGATATAAACATGAGGGATACAGATAATGCTTTCATATAATGATTTTATTCCATTTAGGTAAATACACAGGAGTGGAATGTCTGGGACATATGAATGATCTGTTTTCAGATCTAAAGTGCAGGTCCACAAAGTTCTATACAAAACTATAGAAAGCATATATTAAACTATTTTCTTCCCAAATAACCAAGAAGATTATGTTTTTCTGTGTAAGGAAAACCAAGACTGGCACGTATTTTGAAATGAAGCTATCATGTTAGTAGCTGAAGAGTTGAAGTACTGCTTGGAGATACCTCAATGTCAACTAAAATTGTACAAATTAAACTTCTAAGGAAATCAATTCATAATTTCTGAGTTAATATGAAAAACTGTTGCCGAGGTATATAAACTGACTTCCTTAGACAGAACCTTCTAGAAAAAAGAACACTCATTAATTCATTCACACATTCACTAATTTTAACAATGTATTATGCAATGCATTTTGCCACATAAACTATTACAGTTTTTAATGATCTGTTTTATTTACTTGATGGTTAGAATTACACAGTAAAAAGAGCCAGAGTAAAAGAATGATCTTCCAGACTGACTAACAAATAAAACATGGATTAGCAATCTAGAAATGATATCTTTAAAGGCAATGCTAATACTGTAGTGCACACAATACTTCTCTAATATGAGATGTTTTGTAAATGGATCAATCACCCAGGCTCAAGGAAATGAACACAAACTTCAGGAAACATAGCTCAGGGCAGACATTTCTGAAGAATCTTGCATTAACAGTTAGCATAGGAGCTTAGAATTGATGAATATTACTTCTGTTCAGCACCAGAATTACGTATTTGACTTGTTCCAATCACAAGCAGTATTATCCTCCTATGTCCCTGCCAGGGAGACAACTGCAAATATCTGATAAATAAAGCTGGTGATTGCCATAAGATTTCACTACAGAAATATTACTATGGTGCTCATAGAACTAAATTTGCTGGCTTATATCCTACATATCATATACATAATGTTAATTTTCTAAAATCTAAACCTGTTTTGCCTTCCACCGAGTTTTTGAGATACAGAATTGAGAATTACTATTCTGCTGATCCCTGTGGATCTGAAGAAGACATGGTTCCTACTTTGGCATAACTCATTGTTCAATGAGAAAGACAGACATACGACCAAAAACTAGCTTAATCACTAGATTATGCTAGTAATTTGAGGAGAATGTAACTGCAACACAGAGATATATGTAACTAAGTTTGGGTGAAAATAGAATGATTTCAGATAGCAGTTACTTTTGAGTTGGGATTTGATGCATGGCTAGTTAGTGTTGAAGCTATGATAAGCATTTCTGATAGATTTTAATCACTTTTGCTATTATTTCCAAACTCTGTTTTGGCTCCTACACAGTATGTACATATCTTTAGATTATACATGCAAAGCTTGGTATATAATAAATGTGACAATAATAGTTCCATTAAAGGGAAATGGAACAGAAAAGTCAAGAAAAAATTCAAACTTCATTATTAAAGGTTTCTTTGAGGTAGAAAAACAAATTTAATATTGTGTCTCCTAACACAAAGGCAATCAACCAAGTTTTAAAAGGGGATATGATATGTTCTGTACTTTCAAAATATTTTCTTGACCAGAGAATGAGATGTAGGAATGTTAAACATATTGGCAACAGTGATTTTTGGACAGAGGAGCAAATTATTCTGATTTTATATTTCAATGATTTTAATGATATATTTTCAGTATAGAGTCTACATTCAATATTAAACCTAACAGGGAATTCAAATATTAAACATCTTGTAGGCATTGGAGCAAAAGTTTACACAGATACATTCTTATATTTATGTTCAAATTTGGTTGACTTTAGCTTTTTGTTATATATACAATAATTCTGTAATTCCATCTGGTGTCAAAAGCATATTGCCATTGTCATTCTATATTTTAATTCTTGAAAGATGTGAGTAGAACGTGAAAGATGAACTCCATACAAGAAGTGATGCAAACACCTCCTTAACAACCACAGCTATACTTGCCTCAATGCTTGAAATGAAATTGCAGGAAAATCTAAAATGAGGAAAACCTGGCAAAATGGAATAGTTTACATTTATAGAGAAAACACTTCATTTAGAAGAAGGCATGGAATATTTAAGAAATATTGAAATCAGAATTTTTATTGTATTTTTCATATTTTGTGTAGTTATAGCATTTACAAAACATATGGTCCAGGA
This sequence comes from Ochotona curzoniae, assembly GCF_017591425.1. Classification (NCBI taxonomy): domain Eukaryota; kingdom Metazoa; phylum Chordata; class Mammalia; order Lagomorpha; family Ochotonidae; genus Ochotona; species Ochotona curzoniae. The sequence continues at coordinate 17,437,673 of NW_024464920.1, read as the reverse complement.
ATATCCCTTTTTATGAACTTATTGAGAACATTTCAAAATCTATACCACTTACACACTTTCAATATAAGTTTTATCAAGTTGAAAATACCTTCCCATACATTATAATCAGTTAGTAAATATTTAAATCATCGAAGTGTGAGGGTGAAAAACATGTTACATTTTCATTATGCAGGCATTAGTTGAAGAATTCATCGTGTAATAAAATAAAATAACCATCATTAAAAACACTATGCAAGACATCTATGGTATAGAAAACTTTATAGGGGGCAGGGAGCAGTACTGTGTCATAGTACATAAAGCTGCTGTGATGTAACCCATGTGGGCACTGGTTCGTGTCCTGACTGCTCCACTTTGGATCCAGTTCCTTTCTAATGGTTTGGAAAGCAACAGAGAGTGAACCAAGTTCCTGCACCTGCTTGGGAAACCTGGTGGAAGCTCCTGGTGTTGGCCTGTTCTAGTTCTGGCTATTACGGCCATCTGAGGAGTGAATCAGCTGATGGAAGATCTCTCTCAGTTTATTTCCCTCTCTTTGTGGCTCTGACATTAAACAAGCAAATAAATGAATCTTAAAATATAAAACTTTATGATATATCTTCCTTTTATTGTACTTGATGAAGTATTGTTTTCTTCCCATTAGTCTTTTTCTTTCGATCAACAGATAATGGAGTAGTGAAACGAGCTGAAATTTGGATGATATAGACATAGATTGAGAGTTTGCTTTTGTAACAAATTATCTATTTTCTTGAACAGGTTGATAAAATTTTCAAATCCATTGTTTCTGAATGCGAGTGATTCTGATGCCTAGCATACAGGATCGTGAATGTGAATGAAATGATGCAAAATCAACCACTGATGGGTGAAGGAATCTAATATCATGGTTATTTCACTGCTACTAGTCTCTCACCTCTGCCCATGGAAATCCATGCTCTAGCCTTAAGTCAGAATAGTCTTGCATCGTGAAGTATTGAATGCATTTTATTTTTAAAAACAATTTGAGAGAGAGGGAGAAAGACACACAGAGAGGCTGGGGGAGAGAAAGCACTCTTTTGTTGAGTCACTCCGCAAATACCAACAACTGCTGTAACAGGCGAAACCCGGGAGCCCAGACTCAACCAAGCTCTTGTATAGGTAGGGTCATTTTTAAAACAATTTTTCTAGCATTTATGTAAAATGGACAAATATGCCATAAATCATAATATAGACATAGGAGGTTAGTGATATTTTTCACCCTGTTTTCTCCTCTTACTATAATGTTTTTCAAAGGTTTTACAATAGCACACTTTCATTTCATCCACAATCAGAGGCTTAATACTCAATTAAGTCAAGATATCAACACATACCAAGTAGCAAATAATAATTGGGGAATGGTGCTGTTGAGTAGTCGGCTAACCTCAGTCTTTGGCACTGACATCTCTCATGGAACAGTAAGAGGTGTTATACCAGCCAAGAAAATGGACTAGGATGAGAATTGATAATCTTGGAGCATAGATGACTCCTAAGCTGAATAATTTTGCTTTCCACATTTCAGTTGGTGGTAAATCTATTCCCTAACTTTCCCAAGCCAGATATCTATGTCTTGTATGGTTTTTCCTTCATCCTCCATACACAGTAAATTGCAAGATCCTATTTTTTAATTTTGATTTTCATCTCACTAATTCTGCCCTCCTCTAATAAAAATATTTTATTTCATTTATGTTACTTCCTCCATTTCCAATTGTGTCATGCTTGTCATAATCCAATAGTACTTATACAACAAATTAGATCACATCAGCCTCTTTCTTCTACATAACTTCTTTCGACATGCATCCACATATAAATCATGACCTTTTATCATTATTCTTACAGTGTCTCCTACTAAAAAATAATTAATCTGCAGGCAAAAATTGGGATTTATTTTTTGCCCATAGTACCTTTTGTGCCTGACTATGCATGATGAATGTCTGGTTATATAAATTGAAGCTCTTGATAATGAAGTAAAAGGTTTCTATGATGGGTTTTACCTTCCTCTAATGCCTCTTCTTATCCCACACCAATAATAGAATTTATATACCAAGGCAGGTGCCGTCATCTCTTCATAAAATCTGTTTCATTCCTACAGAAAAAAAGACAGAAAACACTTCTCAGTTTTTTCTCTTGTAAATGAATGTGGGTGACTTTAGGTGATTTTAAGAAAATTCAAATAGAATTAACTTCTTCGAGGATTGGCGCATGAACACTCTGTATATATTAGTTAAGCATTTCTTGTTCCATCAATTTAAAACTGAAAAGCTTGAAGACCTTGGACGCTACTGATCCCCTATGGTAGAAATGTGATAAAAGTATTCTCACTCCATAAATCACTCTTCTAAGAAAGAATCCTTCAAGTTTGACTTCACAAGGATGAGAAAAATTCACTTCTATCAGGCTTGCACAAGTATACATTTTGTGATTGTGATTTATATACGTGTCACACAGTAGAAGAAATCTGCCTGATCAGGGAGTCCCTTTTTTTTGGAGGAAGTTTCATCTTTGTCATTCCTAATAATTTTGCACAGTTCCTACTTTCGCCACTGTGCACCAGATTTTTTGGTGGAAGAAAATTTGTTCTTATCAGAATGATTCAATGTAACATTGCATTTTTGTTTCTTCTAACTTTTTTTTTTTTAAGATTTATTTTATTTTATTGGAAAGGCTGATATACAGAGAGGAGAGACAGAGAGGAAGATCTTCCATCCAATGATTCACTCCCCAGGCGGCCGCAACGGCTGGAACTGAGCCAATCCGAAGCCAGGAGCCTCTTCCGGGTCTCCCATGTGGGTACAGCGTCCCAAAGCTTTGGGCCGTCCTCAACTGCTTTCCCAGGCCACAGGCTGGGTGGGAAGTGGAGCTGCTGGGATTAGAACTGGCACACATATGGGATCTCAGACGTGCAAGGCGAGGACCTTAACCACTGCACCATCGTGCTGGGCACTGTTCTAACTTTTCTAACCCAAATTTTCAATTCATAAAGAGCAGAAACCAATCATTTTGTATTATCATACAAGCTTGGTATTTTATTCCTGGTTGGAGATCTAAAATTATTTTAGTAAGACTGTAATAAATACTTACTGGATCTCAGCACAATTTCCTTACCTATAAAAATCACATAGTAATAAAAACCCCGTATGGTTGCCATGACTGTGATGATTAAGTGAGGCAATATATGCAAAACACCTGAAACACAGCACATTTTTACTACTAAAGGAACTTTTCAATTTCTTCATGGAGTTATCCTTCACAACTTTGGTTTATCTTTATCTTGATTGTTTCCAGCCAGGATTATAAATTGGGTCTTGATATTTTGATAACACTTTCATGTATATTTTACTTATTTATTGTTTCCACACAAACCATAATATCCTTTACAGTAGAACTACTTCTCATCCTTTTTTTCTAACCTCATTATGCCTTGGACAGGGTAGGTGTTCAATATACACTTTTTTAAAGTTGGCTGATACTCTCTATATGTGTTCTATTATGTTACACTAAAAACAGCTCTAAATCCAAGTCTCCATGGCAGCAAACAAATCTTTGGCCAAGATATAAGCTAATACGTAAAAGATGTTGTCAACTTTACTTTTATACTAGCCTATACAGGTGTGTCTCAGTTTAGGGAGCAGAATGTTATTCGATATTAATGCCAATTTAGTGTAATGAGAAAAATGGTATGTGTGTGTTTTACAGATGATTTGCAAAAGTGTGGGATTCATTCAGCATGTGTGTGTGTGTGTGAAGTTTTGCCAGGACTTGACACAATATGACATGATGTGAATGTTCTGAACCCCTCCAGAATGCATTCAAATTTACAATAGCCTTTTTAAAAATTATTTTGTTTTATGACACAGTTCCATAGGCTCTTGTATTTCCCTTAACCCCTCTCAAAGACCTTCCCACCATATTGATTTCCTCTATATTATTAAAATAATATAGTTCATAAACAGTCCTAATTCTATCATTACGGGCATGGACCATGCAGAGAGTCCAGCATCTTATTGTCAAGATATATTTGACAGTTTCATTGGGTGTCTATCTTTGATCTGAAAGTAGAGATGGCAGAGTATTATCCCCTTAAATGAAAAGCTACAATGCAAAACCAACAACAGGATGAAAAATGGAAATTTACAACACCATGAAGTTAACTAACATGCTACTGAATGACCAATGTGATAGCAAATGCAAATTCTTAACCAAATTCTGTAACTACTTCATTGACATCTCAATTTTACTTCGTACATAACCTTAAAATGGTTGTAGGGTATATTTCAGCTGTATTGAGTCATATATATATATATATATAGCAGTTTATAGTATTCAAGAGAGATTGTACTGAGCTTTGTGAATTTTAGGATAATCCAAACAGGCTTATAACTCTAACAGGCCATATATTAAAAATTTAGGAGTAGAACAGTTTAGGAGGGGTGCGCAGAGAAATCTTCAATAACTTGGTTAATGAGAAGTAATTCATCTTTGCGCCCTACCTAGTGAGGTATATGAGAATCCAAGCTGACATTTTCTTGTCTGTTCTAAGTTTTCCTTGTTAGTCTCTCTCTGTATATCTGATCTAATTTTGGGAGCTCTGGAGCGACTCTGATAGTCATTGCAAGAGAGGATATGGAGCCAAAGTTGGAACTAAGTAAAGACCAGAGAAAGCGCCTTTCCTGAGTCCAGAAGGAAGTTTACTATTCCTCTGTCTCTGAGGACCACCCAGGGCTCCTGGCTGTTGCTTTGATGTCATTAGACCCTGTGGGGAGGGTTCTGGGCTTCTTCCATTTCATGTAGGAGATCTGATAAGAAATGGTTGACCTCAGAGTTCCTGGCATACGAGGGCACCCAAATTCCCTGTGATCTCCTTGGCAGTTGGGTCTTTGGTGCCCATACTGACAGTCCTTGATGAGATAGCCATTGCTTCTGTGGCAAAAGCATTTGGGACATTTCTGGGGGTCTCCGGGACTAAGATACAGTTTTGAATGTTCTGAACTCTTCCGGAATGCATCCAATTTTGTAATAGCCCACAGTAGGGAAAATATTCTACACTCCATGTTCAGGTACATTGATTGCCAGAGCTTTGCTATTAAAGAAATTCCAGTAATGGTTTCAGTTTCCTGAAAGAATTGGGGATTCAGAGATGAAATGGTTCTGCTGAGTACAAAACCTGGGATGAGCAGATCGACTCCTGGTATCATCCCTTAATGTGCATCACAAGTTTGCTCAGACATTCCAGAAGTATTTTTGAAATGTCTAATATGTTCCAGACACTGTCTTATGTGCTCAACAAAGAATAATCCAAGACAGAAACTCTGACATAAAGTTTGTAATCTAAACTAGATAAATCAGACAATAGAGAACAGTAACAAAAAGATGTAGAATGTTGGACTGTAAAATAGAGAAGATAGAAGGAAAAGAAAGTGGATAAAAACTATAGGAAATAAATTGGACATCAGTAAATGCGTCATTGAGAAGATGATATGAGGGAAGAGCTTAAGGAAGAGAGGATTGTCTAAGTCTCAGAGAAAGATCTTACTAAGAAAGTGAAGGTGTAAAACTTCTGAGAAACATGAAAAGGATGAAAGAGAGAGTTTCTAGACCACATAGATCATTTGCAGGAGTTTGGTTGTATTCTGAGTGATCTGCAAGGCCTTGAACATGTTTTAAGCAGAACTGTGGCCTGATCTGCTTTGTGTTTGCCCAGGATTTCTCTGTCAGGTGTACCAGGAGTAGATTCAAGTAGAAGACTGCCTAGGGATCTTTCATTAGAATCTAGACAAGTGTATGGGATGAAGTTTCAGCTTGATGGTAATAAAGGCAAAAATAAGGCAAGTTTCAGAATATCTTTCTGAAAATACTGGTAACCGCCTTTGCAGATGGATTGCTTACAGGAACTGGAGAATACTGTCCTGGGTAACTCTAAAATTTTGGGTGCAAAAATTGAAAAGTTGAAAGTAAAAAGACATAAAACAATTTTTTAATGAATATAGACACAAACTCAGTATTCCAGGTTTTTAAGGCCTGTCATACATTCAACATAGTAAGATACACGAATCTTGAATTCAAAGGGGAGTCTAAATCAGAGACTTATATAATAATTTATTTAGAGAAAAAGTATTTAGATTATATCATTAAGCAAATATGTGTAGGAAGAACAGCTCAAGGCCTATCATAGATATACAGTGTTAAGACCTACCTCAATGATTCATTGTTAGGAATAAATAAATTATATATGCAAAATTCTCAGGACATTGTTTGATATATAACAATCCCTAAATGAATATCAGATGTGGTTGTTTTACTTTAAACACAATACAATGAGACAGTCTTGCTCAGCTTTTATGTACCACAAATTATGTTGTAAAAGGAAGACTCGATATCATTTGACACTAAGACACTTCTCACACATGTTCTTCTTTAAAGCATATTTTTCTATAGCAGTTTCCTATAATGAAATAAAATAGTCAAGTCACATTGGAATTGGAATTGAATACTGATTTCATTTGTTCTGACCTTTCTTCTAATAGGATTTGCATGTTTAGTGTCCCTATTCTATTTTTTCCATGATATCCTGCTATATACCTCTCTCACTTCATTTATGTTCACATATTAAATCTCTGTGTGTGTGTGTGTGTGTGTGTGTGTGTGTGTGTTTAAGTCACTAGACTATGAAATCCTCAGAATAGGACAATGGGGTGTCTTATTCATCCTGTAATCTCAATGCATAGTAAATGCAAGTAAACCAAATGCTATTCAAAATTTTTTATGACTATTTCATGAATGAATGAATGGAATGGATGGGTGGGTTGATATCAACTATGTGTTAGGCACTATCATAGGGATCTTTGATGAATTTTTAAATGTATTTACTAAAGAAGCTTTAATTGATATTAATAACTCAGTTGAAGATTTTAAAATAAAAGATGTTTAAAATGAAAATATCAGGGTAGGTGTTTGGTATAATATTTAAGTTACCACTTTGAATGCCCAAAGCCATATAGAAGTGCCAGAGTTTGAATACGCACTATTCTCTTAATTCTTTTTTCCTGCTAACATGCAGCCTGGGAAGCTTACCAGATCAAGTGTTTGGGTCTTTATACCAAAACGGGAGAGCCAGATTTAATTCACGACCTCCTACATTTGGCCTAGATGAATTGGAGTTGTTTTAGATGCTTAAACTTTGAATTTGCAAATGGGAAATACCTTTTTTTTTTGCTTTCAAATAAAAAATAAAATAAATTGATTTTACAAAATGAAAGGCCTCAATTCATTTATTTATTTGTTTATTGATGGATTGATTGAGTCTAGGGATACACCTTTTTAAAATATATATTTTTTATTTTTCATGATATAACTCCTTAGGTTCAGGAATTCTCCCCTTCCACACTTAACATTCCTCTTCCTCCTTTGCAGTGATTTCCCATATGTTATAGCAGTGTAGTCCTTCAACAACAATCACACACATTGGTTGGTGCTTGGCCCAAACTGACTTGGCCTGACTCCTGTCCTCGCAGTACAGTTTGTGGCTCATATGGCCCACAAACATTCTGGCTCTCACTATTGGATGCTACAACCCAGTCACACCTGGTATACCCCTCAGCACAGCTCTAGCATGATTCAGTGGGTGCAGAGACTTATCCAGCTGGTCTTATATCATCCTAGCTTCCATGAGCACCAGTGGGTGTTAGAGTCTAGCCCAGTCTGGCACATCCTAGACTCAGTCTACACCTATGCTGAGGGATGTCGCAGCCATGTTCACCCTCGATTTCAGCTCTTGTGCTCACCAGCAGGAACCACAACCCAACTACAATCTGACAAAGCCTGCCTCCAGTCACAGATCTTGTGCATGCCAGTGGTTGCTATAATCTCACCTGGCATAGCCCAGCCCTACTTTTGCATTTGCCATCAGTTGCATCAGCCTGACCTGTCCCAGCCCTCCCCCAGTCCTAGCTCTAGCTGGCAGGTGCTGCAGCACAGCCGTGCCTAGTCTGCTCCCATCCCTGGCTTTCATGCAAACTGGTAGGTGTGGTAACCTAGCCTGACATGGCCTACACTCCATCCTGGCTCCTGCACATGCCAGTGTGCTAAGGTTTGACTTGGTCCTGTTCAGTTCACCATCCCTCCCCAACATCCTTACCTTCTCCCCCTCCTCCCACCAGTATTAACTCATACTCTTGCCAGCAAGTGGAGCATCCTTACCTGACCTGACCAACACCCAATACTGACTCACATGCTCACCAGCTGAAGTTATATCTCACCAGAGGAGTTTCCCAACCAGGTCTACTCCCTGATCCAGATCTTATGTGTGTCAGTGTGTGTTAAGCCCTTACATGGTATAGTTAATCCCTATCTTGGCCTTTTTATGTGCTGATATATTTGTAGCTGTGTCCACCCGTACCCTATTCCTGGGTGCTCCTACAGGTGTGTAGCCTGGACTAGCTCAGCCTGTTCCCCACCCCATTATCCAGGAATATTGGGGAGGGGGGTGTTCTTGTCATCTGTCCTAGCTCCTGAGCAAAGCATCAGATATCAGAGTTACACAGCTGTGAGCCCATATTTCCCCTACAGAATCTGCTCCTAGACCTGATTCTCACATGCTGGTCATTGTCATGGCTCAGCCTATCATTCATTACTCATCCCCTGTTCTGATACTCACTGGCAGATACTGCAATTGAGCCCTGCCAAAGAGGCTCCCAGACCTAACTTTAGTGGGAACCAAAGGGTGGTAGCCAGTCTTGATGGATGCTAACTAGACCAGCTCAAGTGTCCTGTGTGGGCAGGTGAATTAGTCTGACTCAGAAAGGTCCGCTAGCTTCCCTCTACCAAACTACTTAGCCTCAGTCCCCCTCAGTTACCTGTACATACAGTGGCCTTGTCAGCATAAGTACCCTGAAAGTCATCGCTTATCTGTGTCATACTCCCTGAGTGGAAACCCCTTCCACACATCCTATCCCCCTTTCCTGGTCACTCCACAGCCCTTGTACCTGGGAACTCAGGTGTTCCCCAGCTCAGTCTCCTATTGGGGCCGTGTCCTGGCCTGGGGCCCTGCCAGCCCACCTGAAATTATTTTCCCTGAAATAAAAGTTAGTTTTAAGTAAAAACACAGGCATAAGTGAAAGACAGAATGCTGAGATCATTGCAGACCACTGGGAAACTTTAATTAAACTGAGACCTATGATCCTTTTGTTGAGAAGAGCTTATACTTGATCCATAATGTGAAGCACTGGAATATTAGAAAAATTTCTTTAATCCCTTCTGCCATGGAGGTCCAATGGGAGACTGCAAATTATGTAGAAAAAGAAATGTAAGAGCATATAAAATGTCACATGATTAAGTCTTGGTATAGAAAATATCTAAAGTTTTCTAAAATCTTTGAGAAGAAAATATCTTAAGGATATCTGTTTATAATCATGTAACAAAAGAGAGTTAACTAATTATAAGAAAACAGTGAATATTTGAACATTGCTTGGGAAAGTAGTTTTCAAAGGGTTATTGAAATTAATTGCACGATTCTGGATTTCTTTGCAAATGACATAATGAATATTCAAGAAATTTTACCACATTTCTGCTTTGTAAATTGCATTCACTGATGAGTTTTTACATTAATTGCTATCTACTGTGTTAGATGAAAAAATGAGGGAAAAAAGATAAAAGGAAAATGGTAAAAATACACCAATGACTTATATGCCAAAAATATTTAATATTTGCATAATTAGCTTATAGAAAAGAAATGGCAAAATCACTATAGTTCTCGTTACAGAGAACTAATGCCTATTGATGTAGATAATTTCTAAAGATGAAGCATCAATTTTGCATTATGTTGTTTGAGAAAAAATAAATTTGAACAATTTAAGATGAGCAAGCACAATGTTAGACTTACTGCAAAACTTCCTACGATTTTCAAGGTGTTTTACTGTATTTTATATATGCCTTTGCTTTTAAATTACAGCTTACTGATACTAAAATAAATTGTTCCAGAGGAAAAGAATTTTTTGAAAATAGCAACATGTTTGCCAATTGAGAGAGTCGTGCAAAGATATTGACCATTTTATAATCCTTAATTATGTAGATTACTTTTGTACTTTTGACAGGCATGATTAAAAATTTTGGTTCTTTGCTAGAAATAAACGATGCTTACATAAGAAAATCAGGTTCATGTGTCGATTCTATACAAAATATTTTCAGACTCATATTCCCCTTATTTTTGGTTAAGGTTATGTAAATATAGCAATAGAAGTAGCATAATGTATTACAGTATGCTGCATCATGAACATTAGTTTTTCTCATGGTGGAGAATAATCTTCCAGGATTGTTCCTATAAGGATAAAGCCCAACAATAACAATTTCAATACCAAGGTACTAAAAATACAGTTTTCTTAAAGATCAATTGTTAAAGTAATTTTTTGTAAGTGGGGGGGGTAACCGTTTTGGAAGAATTTTTTTGGAAATCAGCAAATATTCCTGTACAAAAGATTAGATCTGTACAACTTCAAATTTCTTTAATTCTGCCCGTTTCTATATTTGTAAATTGAAAGTTGATGGCTTTTCAGAAGTCTTGAAAAAAAGTAACATTTTGTTGTCAGGAGGAATTGAATATTTTAAAATGCAAAATTGATCTAAACGGGTAACTATGAAAATAGAGAAGCTTTTAAAAAATTACAGTTTTCTTTAATGGCATATCCACCGTTAATGGCTTGAATTTAAAAGTGCAAATTTTTATCAGATGTTAAAAAAAATGCCAAATCATTACAAACATTCAATCCAATAATAATAATTCTGAATTATTTGTAGTATTCCGAAGGCAATATTTAAAATTTGGCAGATTGAAAGCCTGGTGTGATGTGCTTTTTTGGAATTCCCAGTTCTGCTATACCTTGCTTGCCATTTATGTGCTGAAGCATTTTGCTCTCTTCCTCTAATGAAGTGCATTAGTCGAGAGCTCAGTGACCTCTGACAAGGCTCTGTACGGGATTATAGCCTGACAGGGGACAGCTGGAAAAAATACTTGACAATTCACACTTAAACTAATCCTGGTAAATTGCACGGCAGTTATGAGGAAGAAATAATTTGGCTTCCTTGTGAAAAAGATTAACAAAAGATATTCAAGTAGAGCTTAGGAACACTAACTGTAGTTTTTATATTAAAGCTAAATCATCAAATTCTCTAAGAACCAATCAATACGAAACATGTTTTCGTGAATAGATTCAATCTACAACCCAATTTCAAACAGGTCATTCAACCACTTTAGTCTGTTGATAGAAACCTCATTCAGTCAATGGATTATCTATAATTGACTAACTTCTTTAATAGAATTTTAAAGCATCTCTCATGTGAAGACATTCCATCAAAGGCTCACACAGAAAATAGTTGTAATCAAAAATATAAAGTGGCCATTTTCTGTAAAAATTGTTGCAAAAAATCAATAATACACACTTTGCATGTTGGTTTGTATGGTATGTTATTTTATTTAAAATGTGTGCTTTTTAAATAACTATTCTATGCAATAATTTTGTTAAATCATGTTGTCTATTTAGCAAAATACTTTAAAAATAACTTTCAAACATTACACATTTAGTATAGTATATTTAACAAAGAAGTCCTATGTTTAAAGATGCTATATATAACATATCTGAATAATATATTTACATTTAAAGATACAGTTTTATTTTTTTATTTTAAGTCTCTCTAGTAACTTCTCCCTCTATCCGAGTCCCAGAATATCAGATGTTTCCATGTTCTTTATTTCTTGGGGAGACTCATTTCGTTTTATTTTATTTTTCACTGGAAAGGCAGATTTACCGATAGTAAGAAAGAGGAAAAGGTCTTCCATTCTCTAAGTGACTGCAACAGCTGTAGTTGAAGTGGAAAGTAGAGCAGCTGGGACATGAACCAGTGCCCATATGGGATCCTGACACATGCTAGGTGAGGATTTTTAGCCACTGAGCTGTCATGTCGGGCTTAGATGTTTCCTTTTTCTATCTGCTATTATTCTCTTGCAATTGTGATTGAAACACTTTCCACAGAAAAATGAAATAAAAGTAAGTGCAATCTATGAATTATCTCCTTGTATAGTGTATGTTTCTTGACCTATGTTTAGCAAGTATCCAATAAATGTGTGATGGTTTAAATTGAAATAATATCACCATAAGTATTATTACTATTAGCAGTTCTTATAATTATGAATATTTTGTAGAAAATTAACTTTGTCAGGTCCTTCAACAAATAGATTATTACATGATATCCATACTGCAAAATATGGAATTTCTAATTTTAATAAGTCTTTAAAATAATTCTTGTCTTACTTTCTGCTGCACTCAACATTTAACTTGCAAATTCCCTTGCTACATCTAAGGTTCACATTAAGCATAACTGTTTTATAAGCCCGCCTTTACTTATACCAATCCCTGGTCATTTGTAGCATTCTTTGTGTGGAGGTAGAATAGCAAACTTCCTAAACCATAAAACATATTATGTTTCTAACTTTCCACCTGACAATAATCATGATATCTAGTTATGCAGGTTCTTTCAACATTTGTAGTTCAAGGGTTGACTTCACTATGACCCTACAACCACAAGATGCTTTGCATATTTTTAGGATGTGAAGATGGTCAAAAGGAAAGAAAGGCAAAATCTGCTCAGACATGAGAGCAGGTAAAGGCTGACCTCCTAATTCCTTCCTGAAATACATAATTTTGAGGTGTACAAACTGCCTGACCATAGGGGAAATTTAGATCCTAACAATAATGTATAAGAATGTTGAATATTGTCCAGGCCTGCAGGACGTGACACTCAAACCCTGAGGGTGGACTGGGAATCCCTGGCTGCTGGCCCGAAACACACGGACACAGGTACTTGGTGAAAGAGAGTGCCAATGCTCTTTATTTTACTCCTCATATATATACCTTCTCCTCTAGGGGAAGAGGAGAAAGGGAAGGGTTTCCTGGAACTAATTATCTATATTGAAACAGGGGAGGAACTAATGATTTGCACAGGAACAAGGGTGGAGGTTCTATTCTGCCTGTTTTGCACGGAAAGTTCTGGCTGTGATAGCCTACTTGCTGTGGCCCTGCTTGCCCAAGGTAGGTTTTGCAATGCTGCGGGTTGTCAGGCAGGCCAAGTCTACGGTCTGTAAGTCTGTGGCTCCTAACAGACTACACAGCAGCTGTAAGATAGCATAACAGGTTGAAGGGTCTCATGAGTCTCCAGTGTGCATATTTCAGAACTACCAATTTAGGCTGGGTGGACAAGCTATTTACTTTAATGTTACTCAAGCAGATGACAGAATCTTCATTAATTTAGTTTCCCTTCCTCATTCTTAACTGACATTGTTTTGGAAAATGTTAACTAAAGGAATATATGTTTATCGTCTGTTGATCTATATTGAGATCTACTGAAAACAGTATTATCTCACATGGGAACCTAAGTGCTAGCATGCCATGTATCATACTTCTGAGTTTTTGTAGATTACTTGTAGATTATTTCAGGTGTTTTTTTTTTCTTATATTTACCTTGACGTGAAAAGGGGTCTTTTCCTGTTCTTGCTTAGATTTTTAACCATTATTCCATTATGTAAGAGTCCTAGAATTCTTTATGTAGTAAGATGCCATCTCTATCACTTTTATCTGATTAGAAGCTACTGTTCAATCCTTTCTAGACTTGCCTAATTTCTGCATTGGTAAGTTTGAGATTAAAAATCTGTTCCTCAGGGGCTGGTGCCATGGTTCAACAGGCTAGCCTTCCTCCCTGTGGTGTTCACATCCTGTATAGGTGCTGGTTTGTATCCTGGTTCTTTTGCTTCCAATTGAACTCTCAGCATATGGTCTGGGAGAGTAGCAGAGGCTGGCCTAAGTCCTTGAGGTCCTGTGCCCATGTAAGATATAAAGAAGCTCTTGGCTCCCAGCTTGAAATCAGCTCAACTCTGGAAACTGCAGCCATTTGGGGATTGAACCAGTGGATAGAAGACCTTCTGTCTCTTTCCTTCTCTCTCTGCAAATCTTTGAAAAGATATCAAAGCACACACACACACACACACACGAAACAAAAAGTATAATTCAAAAGATTGCAAAAATAATGTGAGAAGACACTGCTATGTATTTTTTAAAAATTCAGTCATATTTATTTAAAACAACATTAAACTGTGATTTACTAATTTCCTTCACATACATATATTTCTGGTCATGAAATTCAACAAAATCCAGTCTACATTATGCATATATATATAGTCTTCTTTTTTAAAAAAAAAGTAAACATAATCTAGATATTGTTGAATGCATATATATACATATGTATATATATGCATATATGCATATATATAGTGAAAGGTCATTTTCTATGATTATGAGACAGATTAATACTCATATGAGAAATTTGTCCTTTGAATTTTACTTGCAGTTTTCATATCTATCCATAGTCTTTCCTCAGAAGTGTTAAAGTAGCTGAATACAATGATGAGAATCCATGGTTGGGGATATTTTTCTAATCAGAACTATGTTCATTACATTTTTGAAGGCCTTGTGTGAGACTTGTCATTGCTGTTAATGTTTAGGTAATACTAAAATACAAATTTTTTTTCAGAAAAATGGAATTGCATTATATACAATGTAAAAGCAGCTTAGCCAGAATACCACCTACACTGTTTTGGCTGGTATTTCATAACCTCTTTATGTTTTTCTAATTTTAGTTTTAAAATTTTTATAACCTTGGGCCCAGCACGATAGTCTAATGGCTAAAGTCCTTGCCTTGCACATGCTGGGATCCCATATGGGAGTCAGTTCTAATCCCGGTGGACCCACTTCCCATCCAGCTTCTTGCTTGTGGTCTGGGAAAGCAATCAAGGAAGGTCCAAAGCCATGGGACAGACCCTTCACCCTTTTGGGATACCTGGAAGAGGCTCTGGGTTCCTGCCTTTGGATCAGCTCAGTTTTAGCTGTTGTGGCCACTTGGGGAATAAATCAGTGGGAGGAAGATCTTCATTTCTGTTTTTTCTCTGTGTATCTGACTTTTCAATAAAAATGAGCAAAAATTCAAAAAATTATGTTCCCATGATTGCTTTGTTTCACTGTGAATACTATTAGACATATTTTATTTTTTTATTGTTAATAACATTGTATTATGTGATACAGTTTTATAGGTGCTTGGATTTCCCCCACTCCTCCCACAACCCTCCACCCATAGGGCATAACCACAGTTCAAGTTCAGTTGAGATTCCTTCATTGCAAGCACACACCCAGCATTGAGTCCAACATCTATTTGTCCTGATAACATTCAATGGCTTCTTGGGGAGGCCTTCCCTGGTTAGACATATTTTAAATCAATTTTTTAAAAAACTGAATTAAAAACTTTGATTTCTGTGAAGGCACTTTTCCCTGTTGTATGTTATTCACAGGTGTCTGTTCACTTTCTCCAAACATGGATTTTACATCCTGGGGTTGGGGATACCTTCTTCAAACTGTTGTCCTAAATACTTCAGAAAGTCACCCAGACTTCCATTTTTGCCCCCCTCCCTTGAAAACAGTTGAGAATTTCCTTCTGTGCATGTGTTTGGTTTTTGTAGACCTAAAACGCAGTATTCAGTGAAGCAAAATCATAAATAGTGGCTCCTGTACCTGAATGAGGTTAATTATTTTATGTTGTGCTTTTATCAAAAAAACTAAATAATTTGTTCTCCATCACATTGAATATTTTCATGTTAGTGTTTCTAATGGCTGTTCTACAGCTTAAGCTCATCAAGATAATCAAGTTGATGATAGGTGATACTGGGATTCAAATTCAAACTCTATGCAGCCTCAATCTGTCTCCTTTAAATTCAACTTTTAACCATGTGTGGATAACTGAAGAGTAAATCTTCCTCTTATATATCAAATGAGGAGCAAGAAATACAGCAAGCTGTAAATGTAATAAAGCCTCAAGATTAATGATTAGAGATAATTTTTATTATCCTGTGTATCCCACCATCTAGTACCATTGCAGAATGGTTAACTGTTGAACAAGAGGCCAGGGAGCTGTTGAGAGATGATAGCTTGAAAGAAGTGTGTTGTCTTAAACTTACCAGTTTTCCAGCATGTCATGTGTCACTATTTCTCCATGTAATTATCTTTTGACCCTTACCACACTTACTATTCTCTAATACTTCTCTAATTTGACTCAGGGGAACATTTAGTCTTTTTAATGAAATACCCAGCTGTTACATATACCACAGACTGAATATCATTTGTATCATCTGATCTGAAACCTGGCCAATCTGATAAAGTTACCAATGTGTACAAAATTTCTTGTAATCCATTTTACTTCAGCGGGTAGTGGTAAGAACGATATCATAATAGTATAAGAGATGATGAGCAGTTTGATTAAGGGAGACTTATCAGTGTGCAAAAATAGCATAAGAAAAAGTCTGGGAAGAATCCTTGACAAAAATAAGACATCAAGTAGGGCTCATGGAAGACAGAAAAAAAATGTTGATGAAGTTGAAGGGCTAGTGAAGCAAATGTGATGGAGCCTAGTGGCAGCATTTTCACATTTTTCTGACACATGTGAAAGACTCAATAGATGTCTAACAAATTACTGAATGTTCTCTTTAGACATCAAATATCTCAGAGAGGTCAAATAGTTAAGGACTTGTAATACCTACAAGCAATTATGAGATCACTGCTGACTTTTCTAAAAGCTACAATAGATTTGTGGGGGGCAAAAGTCATATTTTAGAATAATGAGGAATAAATTTGAGCAGATGAGGCTTTTGTGATAAGAACAAATTACTGTTATAAGATTTTTGATCAGAAAGAGAATAGTTCAACTCAAAAAGCATCTGTTTTCCATTCTTCTTCTTCTTCTTTTTTTTTTTTTTTTTTGTAAAGGGGATTCTTTTAAAAAGAGGTTTATTTGGGCCCGGCGCGGTGGCGCAAGTGGTTAAAGGTCCTCGCCTTGCGCGCCCGGGATCCCATATGGGCGCCGGTTCTAATCCCAGCAGCCCCGCTTCCCTTCCAGCTCCCTGCCTGTGGCCTGGGAAAGCAGTCGAGGGCTTTGGGAACCTGCACCCGCATGGGAGACCCGGAAGAGGCTCCTGGCTTCGGATTGGCATAGTATCGGCCCGTTGCGCTCACTTGGGGAGTGAATCATCGGATGGAAGATTCTCCTCTCTGTATATCCGCCTTTCCAATGAAAAAAATAGTAAAAATAAATCTTTAAAAAAAACTAAAAAAAAAAAGAGGTTTATTTATTTATTTATTTTAAAAGCAGAGTTGTAGAGAGAGAGGAAGAGACAGAGAGAGACTCTGCTGGTTCACTTTCTAGATGGCTGTAACAGCAAGACATTGGTCAGGCCAATGCCAAAAGTTCAATTCAGGTCTCCTACATGGATACTAGGGTCCAAGTATCTAAGTCATCTTCTGCTGCTTTCCCAGGGCACCAGCCAGGATCTGGATCAGAAGTGGAGCCGCTGGGCAGATATCATAAGTTCTATCTGATATAAGGCAATATTTGTACAAAATAAAAAACCAAATGGGTATATAGTTGAACAAATAAGCTGAATGCCAAGAATGACAAAGCATAAGATAATATGGACAATGGAGTCAACAAAGAAAGACTTGTCTGAGAAAAATAAAAGATAGCTAGGTAAAGCTACATATAATGGGAGAGTTAGAAAAAGATTGGTGGGGGCATCAGAAATGAAAAAGACTATTATTGGCTGTGTAATTGCTGCTTTATACCTATTAATTGTTCCTGTTTAACATACTATATTTTATACTTAGCATTTTGTGTAGAGGCAGATCTGGTGTTAAAGATTCTTATCAAAACAATAATAACAAAAAGGAACAAAAGGAATATCATTGTTGAGCAATATGCAGGGCTGGGCAAGCTGTTTGCTGCCAAGGGTCATTTGGATATTTATTGTATCATTCATGGGCCATCAGAATTATCAGCTTAAAAATTATCCTGGCTTTCATCTATTGCCTCGCTTGTGGTTGCCTTAGCAAGGATTATCGAATGATTGTGTGAGACTTATGTCTCCACAGGCCAGAAGTTTCAAACTGTGATATGAAGAGATAAAAATAAGAAAAAGCATAGAAGTTTTAAGTTATGAAACAGATATTATTTATATACATGAATATGCCTGTAATTCATATAATATTCAATTTTGTTAATTTTAAATTTCATGTAAATTGAGTTAGGTTACATATATTGTTTTTTTCTTTCATTTTTATACTTAGCAGGAATTTTTAAGTGTCATTCTTATGGATTCTTACAGCTGGAATAAATTAATTTTTTTATTATTTGGTTGCACAATGTAAGAGTTATAATGAGAATTTGTCTCTTAGGCATTTGGACCTTTTCCAGAATTGTGTTTTTTCCGCACAGTACGTTTGAAACATTCATGTATTTAAACTGTTGCTTAAATTTTTTTAGTACCTACCTAAAGCATAGAACTCTGTAATGGATAGAAATCTGATGACCATTTCCACATAATGTCAAATAAAATTTGAGACCCATAGGGTTTTTGAGGATGTAAAAGAATTTTGAAATTGTTAGTAGAGATAGATGGGAAGATAGTAGACAAGAAGAAAAATATGCTAGTGCATGTATGTATGTGCTGTTTTTTGCTACTTTTCAACAAAAGGAACTCAGGAGTATATTTATGACAGCACATAAAAAAACTAATGAAGAGAAAGGTTTTTAAGATAAAAGTGCAAGATGACATAATTAATGGTGGGTTTCCAAAGGCCTAGGGAGAATGTGACTTCAAGATCATAGGTGAGACAGAAAAGAGAAAAACAGTCAAAGCTCCAAAGCATCAAATGAATAGAGATAGCAAGACTAACGTGGGAAAAGAGAGCAAAGAAAAACAAACAAACCAGAGTCTTCTATTCTCACTGCCCTGTGGTTCTTTGTACTGGTTGAAAACTGGTAAAACAAACAAAGCATAGCAATGCAGTGTAAAAGTAAAATGTGCCACTCACTAACTATTAAAAATAATTGTTTCAGATGTATAAAGTGGATATATATATATATATATGTATGTACATATATATATAAAACTCATAGTTTTGCCATATATCAATTCCATGTAACAGATATTAATTAAGCTCATGAGCACAACATTAGAACTGACTCTGAGTCTCTCATGTAGGTGCTAGGGGCTCAACTACTTGAGACATCATGCACTGCCTCCAAGGAAGTTGGAATTGGAACTGAAGAAGCTGGTACTTGAACCCACATTCTCAGATATGGTTTTTGATATTTCAAGTGGGCTCTTAAATGCCGTGGAAAAAACAAACAATAATCTGCCTTTGTAAAGGAAACATTTCAGAACGGCTCTATTGGATTTATCCCTTGAAAACTGTTTCTTGGAAATTGTGTCACCATTTCTTACAGAGAAAAAGCTACTTTCTTTAAGAAAGCATGTGTCTAGTTGAATAATCTGAACTGTCATAACATCATTTAGTTAGGTAGAAAGAGGAAGAGACAGGGAGGAGTGATGATCTTCCTTCTGTTGGTGCATATGCTAAATGGCAGCAGCAACCAGGGTGTTGGACCAAAGCCAGGAGTCAGGAATCCCATCTTGGTTTCCCACATGTGTGGCAGGGACCAAAATAGTGAATCATTACCCACCACCTCCTACAAGCCTCAGCAGGGAGATACATTGTCAATGGAGCAGCCAAGACCACCATGAACGCTTATCTCACTGTACCACAATGGTCCCAGATATTTGTTTTTACTATTGCTTTTGCTGTAACAATTATATAATGGTATATATATATATATATATATATATATATATATATACACATACACATATATGTACATATATACATATAATATATGCACATATATATGTGTGCCTTGACCATTAATATTGAGCATTACCAGCACAAGGTTCAAGCTATCCCTATTCTAAAATAGGTGATGTGTCCATAAACAGCTGCCAAAGTTACCTGAAGTAAGGATGCTAGTTAATCATTTGCTCAGGTACGTGTGTACATTATGGCTTTTATTTTTTTGTATAAACGCATGTATTTGGAAATGTGTGCATGATCTCTCTTTAGTTCACCTATATGTTTGGACCTTAAGAAGAAAGGCACTGTTTACAATGTTGGAAGGTAGGTTTTGGTATTTTAACTTTTGCTTCAAGAAATGGCTTTAGAAGTGTAATTGTCAATATGTATTGATCAGTAAATATTAACCAAAGGAGGGTTGAATGCTTCCTGATTTCCATCACTGTTTCTATTTAGACTCCAGACCCATCAGGCTCTTTGTCAGTGCGGTCTGATTTGCTTATATTTGATGACTCAATTCCTTGTGTCTATTTTATGTTTTATAAATCCTTAACAATTTGCTTATTTTGTTGTGAAGAAAGTATTTACAGATGAGCTTGAATATATAAGTGTTGCTTATGTAGTTTTTAAAATGCCTTGATGGCAATCATTGGAAAATGGCTTTAGTAAAATCAGTGTTCATGCCTTGTTTTTGTTGCTATCTGAGACTCAGAAGTTCCATATCCCACAGTCATGATGCCTTTAGCTGTAGTTAAAAGTAGGCAGTTCTATGTTTGGAGAACTTTTTATAATTTATATGACATGAGAAGTATATTTCCACTCTGCAGGAAAAAGATTTCAAGAAAAGTCTTGTAGACACTCTTCTATATAATGTAATTTCTCTATACTTCATATGAGGTCATCAGAATCACATATGCATTTATGCTTTCATAAAAACTAACATGTGCATAACATATTAAAACTCAACATGGTTTTTCAATTGCTGCTAGCTCGAAAGTCACAAACAACGTTAACCTCAGGTGGAAAGATAAACATATTGCTTGTGGTCTCTTAAGAGAAAGAGTTTCCATTTTCTTCATAAACCAGACCCCATCAGAAAAGACCTGTGATTCTTATTTATAAGAGAGCATTATAATCTCTGTCCCAAACTTCAGAGTTTTATACAGATTTGATTTTGGCACCCATTCCCCTTGTCTCCCAGTGGAATCCAAATAGCCTCAGTGCAATATGAAATAGCCTTTTTTTTTTAAGCTTTACTTCTCTCCAGACATAAACTTGAAAATAAAAGTTATATGAGGAAAGTAGAAGTTCTTCAAAATGTATCTGTCCAGATTTAGGGTGGAATTTGGAAAAGATCCTCTTGTAAAGTGAAAAGTTATAAACTGGCCTCCCAAACTAGCTGCTGATAACCTAATTGGTCTGTCTTATGTCTGAGAGCAGAGCTGAACTCAAAGATGGGGCAACCTTTCCCGCTCAGGTCAGCGTGAGAAGAAGCAGGGACAGTGTAGGTAGGAGAAGATTTATGGACCCTTGAATTCCCTTACCTTCCTCAGATACCCTGGAAATATTTCAAAGACCTTTTTGCCCTGTTTATACACAATATTTTTAAAACTCTTCCCTTTTGGCTTCCAGTGTATGGGCAACTACAATGAGTCAATTAATGTGTCCTTTAAAAACATTTTTTTATAAAATGTGTGTATTTTTCAAATATGTTCTCCGTCATTATCTCATTTAGCTACTCTAGATAATTATAAATTAAGCAGATATAATGTGATTATTTTCCTGCTTAGAAAACTACTTAAGCTGAAAGTTATAAAAATAAATTTCTCAGAGTCACATAATTAATGAATAGTAGGTGCAATTGTAGATTCTTGACTCCTAACCCAGTGCTCTTTTTTATCCTGCACCCTATTTTGTATTGAAATAGGAAGCATTTGTTTCAATTCACAGGCAGAATCTTATTCTGACATTGAGTGTTTAATTTCTTTCCTGGTTAGAATCATGCTTAGACAAATTTGCTATAACCAGTTCTCAACTACACAAAAGCCTCTTTATCTGTGTTAGTATAAATCAATTAACCTCTTTCACTTTCTGCTCAAAGTTCCAAACTTAAATGAATTGCCCTTTAACTTTGACTGTATGCCCAGTGTACTCTTGACAATAAAAACAAGCATCTAAATGCTGAATACACTATTATTATTAACCCAGGTTTTTGTTTTTAAAGATTTACTTAATTTTTATTGCAAAGTCAGATATGCAGAGAAAATAAGAGACAGAGTGGAAGATCTTCCATCTGATGATCCACTCCCCAAGTGAATGCAACGGCCGGAGCTGAGCTGACCCAAAGCCAGAAGCCAGGAACTCCTTGTTCCGGGTCTCCCACGTGGGTGCAAGATCCCAAGGCATTCGGCTGTCCTCGACTGCCTTCCCAGGCCACAAGCAGGGAGCTGGATGGGAAGAAGGGCTTCCGGGATTAGAACCAGCGCTCATATGTGCTCATGGTGCGTTCAAAGCAAGGACTCTAACCACTAGGCTACCACGCTGGGCCCCAATCCAGGTTTTTAATGTATCCTCTTAACAAGAACATGAGGTGCTGGCCCTGATATTTTTATATATTGTTAAGATTTTGGTGATAGGAAAGATTTTACGGATTATTGACTGCCCTGAAGAAGCATCATTCCTTCTAAGAGTTTATAACAAGTCTCTTGATAGGAAAGCACAAAAATTTCAGGCTCCTGTATGCCAAATAAGTGCACATTCAGCACAAAATTTTCACAAGTACACAACGGGAAAATGAGCCAAATGTGCAATTTACATAGCACTTAGCAAATGATTTATGAAGGCTCAATTTTTTCCCATGAAGTAAAGTAAAATTACTCAATTAATTTTATTAAGCAAAGCTGGTTATCTAAAGCTACTTGAGACAGAACCAAAAATCAAAGAATCAACCAGGTATACCACAAGAAAGTTTACTGGTATTCCAAAGAGAAAATATTTGGAGTATTGCTTTTCTTTTCTTCTTTCTCTCCCTCAGTTTCTCTGTGTCTCCCTCTTCCTAACCCTTCTTGCACCATCCCTTGTCTCGCTGTTACTGATGAGAGAAATGATTCTCAAATATAATCTGTTACAGTTTTACAGAGTTCGGATCACGTTATAGAGATAAATAACTGCTTAC
The DNA here is from genome assembly GCF_017591425.1 of Ochotona curzoniae. Taxonomy (NCBI): domain Eukaryota; kingdom Metazoa; phylum Chordata; class Mammalia; order Lagomorpha; family Ochotonidae; genus Ochotona; species Ochotona curzoniae. The sequence continues at coordinate 17,414,726 of NW_024464920.1, read as the reverse complement.
AGGTTTCCATTTTTTAAAAAAAACAATTTTTGGATTGCAAATAACTAACTGGCCTATCCTACCACAAGAATGCCATAAAATTCCCACAAAACCCGGACTTGCCTAAACCCTCTTCAACTAGCCAATCTCCAAATCATACGCTTGAATGTTATGGATATCAAAAATGCTGTAATTGTTTAAGGTGCTATTCTGACCTTGTCTCTTCAAGGGTTTGTAACACAGTTCTCTTGCCAGCTCTGAACAAGCCACTGTCCTAGCTTTCCTGGCCTTCGATGGTGATGAGTTTTAGGCTGCATGTTTCTCCTCTATGACTCTCCCCTAACAATACTTCCGTATAGAAACCATAGGCTCGTTTTAAATGTAAATAGCTGAGCGAACTCTGGGTTAAAATGCTTCACAACTTCTAGTTTCACTTAACGTACGTCATACTTGACCAACGCAAGAATCTTTTATAAACTAATGCTGTCATTTTTCCTGCTGTTCCAGTGTTTTCTTTTTTTCTTTTTTTACTGCTGTTTTGCATTTGGGCCTTGTTTCTGTGAGTCTGTGTACCTCCATTTTCCCTGGAAAATTTAGCTTTTTCTAAAGCTGAGTTCTACTCATCTCTGGATCAAGGTCGGACAGAGTCCATAAAACCCAGATAATAAAGATTTTTGGACTTTCAGTTTATATAACTTATGTTACAACTATTCAATTAAGCCACACAGAGCAGAAGCAGTCTTAGCTAATTTGTAAATGAATAGCAGGCTTGCATTCCAATAAAGTTTTATGGACACTGGAGTTTCATTTTTATGTACTTTGCATTGTGAAGGAATGTTCTTTATTTGGTATTTTAAATATTTATATGTAGCTCAAGGGATTACTAAAACAGGTAGAATAGCTTATGTATCCTCAACTAAAGTAGCCTAAATTTCATTTTAGGTTGATTTGATCTTGTTTAATCATCATCATGAACCCAGGACTTTATTAACTTACATTTTAATTTCTGTTCTTTTGGTAATTGTTCCAATATGCTATTTGTTTATTCTGTTTTTTCCTCCATTCAAGTGTAACTCCTCTAGTCTTGATTCTCCCACTGATCTGTGAGAACAATGTCTAGCACATGGTAGGTGTTCAATAGTTATTGATTAGCTTACTTAGTTACGTGAATCTATTTCACCTTAACTCAGAGTGTTTTTAAACGATGAGCTATGTCAGTTCACTTTGGGCATTTAAAAGTCCAGAATAGGGAAATATTTAGCGATAGTGAAATAGACTGAAGCCTGGAAGTGCTACTGAGTATAGAGGGAATGACTGCTAATGGGTATGGAGTTTCTTTCTTGACTGGTGAAGATAATCTAAAATTAAGGGAGGCGATGTTTGCACATCTCTATGAATGCCTAAAAACCAAATGGACGAGTTATATGATATGTAAATTACATCTCAATAAAATTGCTTATAAAGCACCAAGAATGGAATTTATTGAGCACAAAAGGCTGGTAAATTTCTCATTATGTTCTGTCTTTAAACTTTTAACTCTTATTTGTTTAGCCTACAGAAGGCATAAACAGAAAGTCTGTACTTGCACGTTAAGCATATAATTACAATCTTCAAGAATTTCATTTGACATTCAAACTGCAGTCATTTTGACAGAAATAGATTTCTGCGGTATCATTCCAGAATCATGTGTCATGTCTTTGTGGAGTACAGCCAGAAGTAGCCAAGTCCCTATGACAATTATTGCTGGTGTTTATCTGTCATCCCACATATCCCCTCCCTCTTTTTCAGTAGCAAAGTTGTGGGATTGTGTGCCCAGGAAAGCAGACCCCTTTAGGCCTAGAATGAAAGTTAATTCCTCTTAGTCGGTGGTAACAATCTCATCCTTCTTTGCTCATGGAATCATTAGGCAGGAACCAATACTACCAAAAGAGGTTTGTTATAGAAATTCAGAAAAATTTTCCTCCTTATCAAAACAGACACAAAAGAGAATTGCATTTTCTATCTTGGAAAGAGGCCACACAAATGCACAAAGTGCAAGGAATGTGCATGTCAAGATGAAAAAAACTGCAGAGAAATTTGCTGGGATGTTAGCGCTCAGTTCTTTAGACATAATTAAGTATTCACAAACTAGCATGTGCATCCAAATCACTGGTTAAATTTGTAGTAACAATTCAGTAAGTTTCTATAGTTGCTGGTAGAGCTGATTCCCAAGTTCATACTAAGTGTAGCAAGAATGAGGTCTCCATTAAAATTTCTTTCTCTAAGAGTACCCTAACTGTTGTATTAGGCATACCAAATCTACATAAAAGTGACAAACTGATTTCTCGACCTTCATATTCAAATAATATACAAGTAAACATAGATTATACAATGCCTAACAACTGTTTTAAAGTGGAAAAAAAATCATATTCTATCTTCTTAACACTCCACTTTCCTGTGAAAAAGTTATCAAACCACAAGAGACTCTCTTTCGTGATGACAATGAGTTACATAAAATAGCAACTTAAAACTTCAGCATTTTTTCAATCGCAAGAACTTGGAAGCAACCTACATGCCCATCAACAGAGGACTGGATAAAGAAACTGTGGTTCATCTACACTATGGAATACTACTCGGCAATTAAAAAAAAGTGAAGTACATTCTTTTGTGGCCAAATGGGCCAAACTAGAGACCATAATGCTAAGGGAAGTGAGCCAATCCCAAAAAGGCTAGATATCATATGTATGCTATGCTATAATATAATATAATATAATATAATATAATATAATATAATATAATATAATATCTAGAGATATCGTATGTGAATCTTACTCTGTGTTAATCAGTATTACTTCATACTTACTTGTACCTAATGTAGCAAGAACATGTGATGTGATTCATTAATTAACGATCCACAAGAGGTACACTGTTCATAACCACCTGTGATTGTCAGTGTCGACATATAACTGTTATTGGCCTAGCCCATAAACAGCTAAGGCCTAATCCTCACTGTACCTTTATTAGGGTGCTAGGATACAAGAATAAACTTACAATGAAAAGTTATTCTTCTACATGGCTGGGAGATACTTCAGTGGAAGCATGATGGACTTGGGAAAATTCACGATGGACACACATTATGATTGTAGAGAGGGAACAGAGGGGAGGGAATTTGAGGAGGAGGAGGGGAGACACCACTGCCAACTAAATTGTATCAAAAACAATAAAAATTACAAAAAACCTTTAGCCTTTCTTACATTTAATAATGGTGTACTTTTTAGCATTATTATTCAAACTTGACAAATGTTGAAAATAAATATTTGGGATATCTACTGTGTGAAATATGTTCATTTGGAAAATGATTTAAAAATTTTTTCAGCTAAACCAGCTGCTTAATTAAGCATGTACAGCAATTTTTCTGCACTAGTCGTTTTTCAAACATTATTTTTATACGTATGTCAACACGGATTGAAATGTAAAATGGGAGGGAAAAGGTAATGAAAATGATGAAGAATAAAGGATGCATTTCTAAGTCCTAAACATGTAATCTGGGCTTTCTAATTTGGGCCTTCATTTTGAGATTTTTACATTCACAGACTTTCCGCAACGATGTGAAGATTATGACACTTCGCAGCAGAACAACAAACTGAACAACAGTGTTTCGGTACAAGAACTGAAATGAGGAAATATATGGGATTCTGGTGCATGCAAGGCTAGGACTTTAGCCACTAGATTACCACTGAAATGAGGAAATATAAATTACGTGCTATAGATTAAAACTCAATCTCATGCAACATATCATGAACTGTCTCTGATGATTGGTTGCTACTTACAGGAAATCAATACTGTTTGTTTATTACATTTTTCATGATTATTTCTGTTGACCTAATATTGCTCATATAATATCTATTAAATATGTTTTAAATGATGCAAAAAAATTATTGCAAAAAAAGTCTAATTTCATCATGCCCCCTTTTCATATTTCCTCGATCAAAATAAAAATTAGGTTAAAATCAAAAGCTCATTCCTTCTGTAAATGAGTTATTAGCCATTGGATAGGTCATAAAACAAGATCAGCAGTACATGAACATAATGTTGATTTGGGCCATTCTCTGAAGAAGGTTTATCAAAAATCAGAGAGGAGCCCACTTTAGTTGTAACATAAAATCTGAAATCTCTATGTGAGCTTATTCTCTAATGAAACTATGAAAGAAATACCTTCCAATTCATAGGTTTTTCTAGCTATGTAACTATACACATTTAATATATATATATATATATATTTATTTATATACATGAAAGGCAAAGTTACAAAGACAGAAGAAAAGATAGGGATAGAGAAAATTTCCATCTGCTGGTTCACTCTCCAAATGGCCACAATGCTGAGCCAGAAAAGGCTGAGAGCTAGGAACTGCACTGTGGTCTCCCACACTAGTGGGCCATCTTATACTGCCTTCCCAGGCATAATAGCAGGGAGTTGGAGGGAAATTGGAGCAGAAGAAAGCTAAAGAAGCACTCCATCTGGGGATATTAACAGATGTGATTTATCCCACTGCCCCACATGGTTGGCTCAGATATTTGTACTTCTAGGGAAAAAAAAATCCATGTCTGACTAAAGGAGATGAGAAAATGATACATTATTTTTTTAGAACCCCAGTTTTTAGACAAATCAGATTAAGGGCTAGATTATATTTCCTCATCCTGTAGACTCAATATTGGTTCATTCCATTCTAAAATTTAAAATGCTTATGTCTCTAACCACATGGTGACTTTGAGGAGAATTGATTTATGAACAAGTGTCTATTACTGTGTTAGGTGTATATTACTTGCTTTATGTCTTATTACCTTGTTATATGTTGTTAAAAACTCGGCTCATACTATGTGTTTTGCTATTAGAGATAGTAACTTGTAAACTGAATCATCATTAAGAGCTAGACATCAAAATCGAAACCTGTTCTGTAATAAATTACTTTTAATATAACTAAATAATAAATGTATGACAACTAACATCTCATGTTTACGTAATATAAAAAGAACTGAAGTGTGTACATGTCTTGTTTGAGAATCTTGTAGATAGAATTTAACTTGCAGTGAGGATCTGTTTTCCTCTTGTAATAAAAGAGTAAGTGAACAAATCAATGCATCTTTATTTTAAGTTTAAAAAATGCTTTGGGCCATTGTTAAATTCTAGATTACTATGGCTATTGAGAAAAGAAAAATTAGATGACACTGTTTGCTTTTTAAAAAAATCAATAGAAAGTACTCTTATTTGAATTGTGATTTTCAAAATTATAGCCTGCTGGTATAGTTTCATTGTCTAACCGATTCTTTGAAGAGTAGGGTAGGATCATTAGGCTAGCTTCACAAGAACAAATTGCCAAAAGATACATGATTAGGCATCACATGTTTGGTTTTCTATGTTTAAAGAAACATCATAATTCATAATAAAAACAGCACTGCAATGCATATCTGGAACATATATTCTGGAATAATAGACTCAAGTACTGTTTGTCAAGAACTAGCTTATGAAGGATTGGCTCTGATAATGATGCCTATCACATATGAGTTACTCACCATGGGTTGGATGCTGTGCAAGATGCTTAACATAAATCTCTCATCTCATTATGCTACAACAGAAAGGTAAGTGATACCTTTCTATTTAAAATGCTGGAAACTGAGGCACAAAGTGATTGAATAATCTATTCAGGGTAAAACAATGAGCAGTGTATGAATGTTTGAATCCAAATTGTATTACAGCTGTTCTTGGTGAAGTCTTGAAAGAGTTTGAGATCCTGAATAAGGCTATTCATTTTTTCTTTCTTGATAGCAACTTAAGTCCATGCTCCAACCACTTTCATTTTCAGATTTTTCCTTTACACACCCTGGACCTCAATGCACAAGTTATAATCATCACAAAACTAGGCAATAAACAGGTAAGGGCGGTCTTGTTACCTTAGAGAATCTGCAAATTATTCAAATTATCCAGTTCACTGGGATTTCAGGAAATCTAGCCAAACTCACCCCATGGTAGCATACTGGAATTGCTCCCTATAGCGACAACTTGCTTTTTTCCTTGCCCAAAGAACAACCACTTGTTGGCTCTGCTTGGAACTTTGCAGCTGTAGGTAGCAAACAGTTTTTCTTTACTTCTGAGTGATGTACTTTACAATGTACTGTGTCTGATGAGCAAAGCAATCTAAATTTCATAAAGCACTGGGTCTACTTCCCAAAGCTTTATTCCTTCTTCTGTAAGGTAAAGAGAATCTGAAGCTGTAAAGGAAAGTTGTTTAACTTATTATTCTTCAGCTTAGATCAGTTAGTTCTGTGAAACATCTATGCCAGGATTAAGACTTACAAATCTATACACTTAGTTGGTTTTAACTTGCTTTAGTTCGAATTTATTACAAGAATTTCACTACCTACTTCTCCCATCTGTGACAAGAAGTATTACATTTAAGAAAATATTGAATTAATAGGACAAAGTGAAGGTTATAAAATATAAACAAAAGAATAGACTTTAAGTTACAATATATTTTCTGGCCAGTTTATGAATAACAAATTGTAAAGGTAATTTATCAGAACAAGAAAAGGATTATTAAAATCTAAACAATTCAATATAGTGAAAATTAGAAAAAAATTCCATTGAATAGTAACTCCAGTAGTCCCCTCTCTCTTGAATACTTCAGAGATGAAAGCATTTGTAATCCCCTCTAAAATGTAGAAAGAAGTGATTACGATGCATAACCTGCTATGAATTACTTTAATAGTCTAATAACTGAATTTTAAAAGCTCTATAGAGTCAGGCAGTAAATAGTTAATGCTTTGTGAGATGTAAAGCCACTCTCCCAACTTTTTAGTATATACTGCTTTTTAGTATGAAGCGATGGAAAATAGATAAATGAATAGGTGTGTCTGTATTCCAATAAAGCTCAACCTACACAAACAGCTAGCCAGTTGAGTCTGGTCCTTGAGCCATAGTTTGCTGATGGCCAGTGGTTTTAAAAAAATTCTCCAAAAGTGAATCAGGCTTCCATTCTTATTCTTATTCTTATTCTTATCAATACACTTTTATGTAACTTTGACATTTAAGACAATAGGAAACCCCAAAACTCCCAAAGTTATTCAACCAAAAGCATTCTTTCTCTCTTTGTCTGACAGTCTTGCCATAATTCAATTGGTTTTAAGGGATACTTGGAATAGGTCACATAGATAAAGAGTGTTTTACTGTGATACTGGCAGTTTCACAAAACCACCAACTTTAATCATGAGGTTTATTAGTTGCTGCTCTGGATTTTCAATTTGTTGATTTACAAAAACAAAAACAGAAAATTGAATAGCCAGTGAGGTATTCATATTTTGTATGAAATAAGCTATCAGGGCTAGAAATGAGTAGCTCCATTTTGTTACACATGGATAATAATAACAAATATAAGAATAATAATTGCCACTAGTGTTGAATATTTCCGTGTGAAATCCTGGTTCTTTTCTAGGCTCAGGTCCATTTTCCGCAGGAAGCCTTCTTTAACTCCATGGCCTAGGCTTTTACTTTCATATTTCCCCCACTCTTCACAGCTCTGTTGGGCTATGCCACTTACTACACTCCAAGGTCCTAGAGTTAACTCTCTTCAAAATGAAAACAAGTGCCTAGGAGTCAGAAACCATGAACCTTGATTTTTTTCAGTTTTGCATCTTTGAGCTGTCACACGATGCCTGTCTTCTAATACGTTCCCAATCTGTAAATGTTTATGAAGGAAATGGGTGAATAGGTATCTTAAAAAAAAATTCTTAAAAAAAGACAGATTTACAGAGAAGAGAGACAAAGAGAAAGATCTTCCATTTACTGGTTCAGTCCCAGGTGACTACAATGGCCAGAGCTGAGTCGATCTGTAGCTTTTTCTGAATTGCCCACATGGGTGCAAGATCCCAAGTCGTTGGACCACTCTCTACTGCTTTCCCAGGCAACAAGCAGGGAGCTGGATGGGAAATGGAGCAACTGGGACATGAACTGGCACCCATATGGGATGCTGGCAGTTGGAAAGTGAGGACTTGCTCACTAAGACATCCTGCTAGGTGTGAACAGGTGTCTTGATACACAGTCGGTGGACTGGCCTCCTGAAACTTTCAGAAACTGAAAGGAAACACTGAATCCTGGCATACCATTGATGTTCAGTTGCAAAGAAGGCCCATGGCTCTAAAGCATTCTAGCTCTGCAAAAGGTTTGCAAATGATTTGTTTTGAGTTCACAGGGCTATAAGATGTCTTAAATTTCTGGGAACCCACTCATTCTGATAGTATGTTGGTTTGTTCATTTGTATAAGGGACAAAGCAGGTTTGAAAACAAACCACGATGACAGATGGTTTTCCCTGTCTGATCCTGACTTGATTTTTGTTTGCCACAGAACCAGAACTAGGATGCCTTTAAAGATGTGTGCAGATAGGTTATCAGGAATGAGATTTCAATTCCAGTTTGGCTCAAAATAAATTACTCTCCTGAATGTCTTTTACAATGTGCTGACTGTAATACTTTGACCATAAACCACTGGTAATAACAAAAAATTAGACCTTGGTTAGAAACATATTACTTCATTGCCAAATCCTTCTGTGGAATTCAACTACTACATATTTTTACCTTAAAGAGAACTAAGTCTTTTGTATGTCGGAAAAGTTTTACTGCAGTTTCAGATTACTTCAGAGAAAATTTTTTTTGCTGATATTTCATTTAATATGATTTGTTTCATGTAGAGGTAAATTTATAATATATCTGGTAAATAAACAGATCTTACGGCCAAAGGCACATGCATTGATACTTATTATTTACAGTTCTTGGTTTAAAATAGTAAATGCTTTGTGGGAGTAGGAGAGAAACAAGAATGGACATAGGACTTTTCATGCCTTAGGTCATTGGAAATGGGATATAGTGGGAGTAAGCACAAGTGGAGATTTGAAGAAGACACTGAGAGTTTTAGAGAAACATCTGAAAGAGTCAAGGACCACATGGATAACAAGGATACAAGGACATCAGTGATCACACATTAAGAAGAAGCTGGAAGCTGAAGTCAGAGTTTGAATCAGATACCAAGATGCAGAGATCCCATACGACATCAGAGCTGCGCTGCTTTGCCTTCTGGGACTGTATTTTCATCTTGAACTTTTAAGCTACAAAATTCTCACAGTTCTCTTGCTTTTGGTTGTTTTTCCTTTATGCTTTGTTTTTTGCCAAGTAATCTTATAGTCTTATAAATATCCATCCTCATTCTGCTTACATACAAAGAGAGATAATGTCATATTTGTGTTTCCAGTGCTTACCATAAAGTGAACACTTGTATTTTTGCTAAAATAATAAATGAGTGCTAGCTTATTTGTCATTCACCGCAATACAGGACTGAAAAATTTTAATGATCATCAAAGTATATTTACTATTTAAAGTGCTGAACAAACACATAAAGAAAAAGATTATTTTTCTGCATGCAGTCAAAATATGTGGTTTGTAAAATGCCCATAAGCAGGGTAAACTGTAATTTCTGAAATAATGTCTTTTAAGTTTGAATTCCACATGCTATTTAGAAGAATCTTACACAGTTAATTGCAGTACTTTTGGTTTAATCAACACCTCTTTGTCTAAATATGCCCCCTTTGGTTAATCCCTTACAATTGCATGAAGTCAATTAAAAGCCACTCCTGAATGTTTTCTTAGAGATTTAAGAATCAATGATAGGCCCTCTCTAACTAATCCTTCTTGGAAATCCAAGAAGAACTTTGGTGATTGTTGAGCCCAGCATTAGCAGACAAATATTTGAAACTGCTGTTCTCCAAGTGCCCAGGACAACACAGTAGGCTCTCACTTTAGATTTAAAAAAAAAAAACTAAGTTTCCAGTCCATGATTTCCTCTTTAGGCAAATCAGAATCTTGAACGAGACTGGCAATCATTCTAGAAAACACAATAGTGAAACCCAGGATTCAAGGACAACAATTTCTTCTGAGTTTGTTCTTTAGATGTAGTTTAACTATACAAAAAGATTCATTAATTTGATTAGTATAAGCATTTATTCCAAACCATTCTGGGTAAAATCATCTATTTATTCAATAATCATTACATTCACATCAGGTTTCGAAATAATCATAAAGTTAGAATAACTCCAGACATAGGCCAAATGATGGGTTTTAATCGGTTTGAAGTTAATTGGGATATTCTGAAAGGAGAATTATATGTTTTTCTTTTGTGGTGAACTATTGCCTGAGATTTAAAAGTAATTTTTCTGTGGTTCTAGATGTCAAGAACATTTACTTCTGAATGTGAAAGGATTTGTGCATAACTACATGCATTATAAACACTAATTTGAAACTATCATAATATCCACATCTATATTACTCAAATGAGAAGTAATGGTTAGGTCTTCAGATGTTACTCAAACATCTGTGTTAGAGTTTTGAGCTTGTCCCTTTTTAAGGTTTGGTTCTTTGATAACCACGTTGTATACTTCCTTTTTTTTTCCTACCTTGAGACTCAGAGAGGAAAGCAAATAGAATGTGAGAACACCCATTGTTATGGTATTCATACCTCCTATGCCTGCAACAGCCTCAACAGAGTTCTCATACAATGAAGAGAAGTGGTGGAGGCTGAGGTTGGGGTGCAAGGGAACTAGTTCAAAACTAGTCAATCCAGGTCTTCTATGTGGTTAACAAGGCCCCGGTATTTGCAACATCATCTGCATTTCTTAGGGTCTGCATTAGCAGGAAGCTGAAATTAGAAGCTAGACTCCAAGATCAAATCCAGGCATTCCATATGCAATGAAGTATCTTTACCAGGACCTTCACTGCTATGTATGCTTCTTATTTTAAAAACTGTCTCTAACATGACCTTGTATTTTCTTCTCATAACATTGTTAATGCTTTGGACACAAGGGGAAGATGCAGATACGGTGATTCATGAGGACTGCGCTAGCCACCACATTAAGGGTTCAAGTCATTGCCACAATTCCAGTGGAGACAATGAACTGAAAATGAGACTATTCCATTACTACATTCAAGTAAAGGGAACACACATGCCAAAATTTATGTACTTATTATCAACCGATTTCACTGCCTGTTTCAAAGATGTGCACAGGTAAGTCATGACGCTGAGGTTTACTTGCCTTCTTTCTTTTCTTTAACTTCCTTTCTTTCTTCCTTCCCTGGAACAGGTAAACACCAGTAACCAGGAACTTCATGAAGGTTGCTCATGTAATAGCAAGGGTCTAACAGATTGCACAATCTCCCAATACTTTTCCCAGTACATTAGCAGAAAGCTGGATGGAACTGGAGGAGAACATGAGCATAGCACATATCAGATTTCTCCAGGTACTAAATATTAGGAGCAAACAATATTTTTGTTGCCAATGGTTTCTAATTGTTTTTACAAGTATGTAAACTATAAGAACAAAAAAATATATAAATTAATCCAATATGTAATTTGTATCTATATTAAAACATAATGTTTTCTGCATTTTTCCTACGATTTGGGATTTTCTAAATAAAAATTCTTATTGTTTCCAAAAAATGACAAATGTCTGCTTTTCTGGTGCTAAACACATAAGAACTATCTAGATAGTTCTTGTCATTTTTTTATAATTAATATCTTAAAATTTTAATTACTGTTCAAGTAAAGCATCTTATTGTGTGAGTAGAATTTCAGTAACAATGTTTTAGGCATAATAGTTTATCAAAAATTTGTTTTTGCACACCTTTCTTTTCTGTTCTAATTTACATTCACAAAATAATATTTCTCCATAACAGTCTTATCTTTTTCTTAAGGCCTTTAACAAAAACATCTTCAATATTATTTTCCCATTAAATCTGATGCTGACTTTTTAGATTGATATAAACCTAAAAGGAATACCTAAATTTATCTATTTACTGACACATTCTTATCTTGAGATCTTGTTTGTTGTATATTCCCATACCATGCTGCTTCATTTTGTTTATCCTCCATACCATTAATTTATTTATTTGTTGTAAAAATACATTTATTTGTGCTGCTACGCTGGTTCAATGGGCTAATTTTTCACCTTCAAACTCTGACATCCCATATGGGTTCCACGTCATGTCCTGGCTGCTTTACTTCTGATCCAGCTCCCTACTTGTTGACTGGGAAGGCAGTGAAAGATGGTCCTAGGACCCTACATACATGGGAGAGAACCAGAAGCTCCTGGCTCCTCTCTTCTGATCAGCTCAGCTCCAGCCTCTCAACCATTTGGAAAGTGAACCAGCAGATGAAAGATATTTCTCTTTTTGCTTCTCCTTCTCTCTGTAAAGTTGTCTGTCAACTAAAAACAAAATTAAATCTTAAAACAATATTTTTATTTTTGAAAAGGAAAATGATTAAGATGGGGAAAGAGTGGTACACACACACACACACACACACACACACACACACACACACAGATGTTACAATCTTTCAACCTCTCATTTATTTCAAAAACAAAAAAAACCAAACCAAACCAAACAAAAACTAAAACCAACAAAATAAAAAATGCCATGGATTGGCCAGGTCAAACTCAGTTCCTGCGAACTTCATCTTGGTCTCTACCACTGTAAGGCGGGTTCAAGTCCTTGCACTTTCTCTTCCTTTCCATGTTTAGATCTGTGATTTAATGTGGAGGATAGTCACAGCCCCAGTCATTTTCTGCTGTTTGAGAGCAAATAATCCCTTGTGGAGTGCCTGAGAAGGAGAAGGTGAATTCTACGCTTTGAGGGGCTTCACATTCAAAACATTTGCCTTTCATTTTATACCCGAGGAAAAGTGTAATGGGATGTGTCAAAGATTCACATGAAGTTTGACATTAGCTTTAATATTGCCTTTTTTCTCTATGTGAAATAATCTTTCTGCTTGCCTGAACTCTTTAATTTAGAAGTTTAACAAATTTACACAAAAATGCATCCTTGTCCTGAGCAAATGTTTATTAGCACATATTATTCTCTCTTAATATTTGGAGGTGATTTTCTTCTTGGGCTTAAGAATATGTTCTTTAATTAAATATTTATCTTTTTTGACCCATTGTTTTACTTTCTTCATAAATAATTTCAATTATGTATATATATATATATATAATGATTTGTTTCTTTTGTAGTTTGATTACTATTTTATCTTTAGCATCACTCTCCTTTTTCTTTTGGTAGATTAAACCTTGATTTCTGAAAATGGTTTTCTCTTTGACTTCTATTTTCATTTTTGAGTTCTCCCAATTTCTTCATTCTCTTTCCAAATTTGAATGTGTGTTATTGGTTGAATTTATACTGTAACCTGTACAACTGTTTTGAGTTCTTGTATTTCTGATCTCCCATTAAATCGACAATTACTACTCTAAATATTCTTTGTTGCTTGCTGGTGATGCCCATGTGGCAACGTAGAGTTATAATTTCTTTTTTTTCAACATTTATTTTTTTTATTGAAGAGCATATTTAGAGAGAGAAGGAGAGACAGAAGGATATTCTGCCCTCTGGTTCACTCCCCACGTGGCCCCAATGGCCAGAGCTAAGCTGATCTGAAGCCAGGAGCCAGGAGCCTTTTTGGGATATCCCACATGGTTGCAGAATCTCAAGGGTTTGGGCCATCCTCTGGTCTGGTGCTTTCACAGGTCACAAGCAGGGAGCTAAATGGAAAAAGGAGCAGCAAGGACACAAACCAGTATCCATATGAGATTCCAGCGCTTTGCAAGTTGAGGATTTAACCACTGAGCTATAGCACCAGGCCCAAGTTATAATTTCTAAAGCTTTAAGACTTTTTCCTTTGTTAACGTTTTCCTAGTGGATTGTTTTTTCTATTTAAAACAGTCGTTAACCATTTTTTTTCTAGAAAAATTGCATGATTTAAAATTTTTTTCTTGAAAATATTTATATGCAAGAGATGGAATTTCTTGAATAAGCTATCACCTTATTGCTTCTGTGTGTATGTGGGAGAGGTAGGCATGGAGAGAGGCAAAGAAGACCAATGTAGCATCCAAATTTATAATCTTGTCTCCTTGTCTATCTTTGAATGTAGGATTCAGTAAGTTATATAGCTACCTGGTCTTTGTATAATTGTTTTTACTTGGATGACCTGCTCTGAAAGTGAAGCACAGTGTTCCTTACATAAAGATCATGTGGTACACAGAAATTTTCGTTTTAACTTTGTTTTGACCTGATTTGACGTTGCCATAAAAGTTATAAAATGATTGGCTTCTGTTGTAGCATACATTTTTAAACATAAGAAGCAAGTAAATGTTGAAGTAATATATGGGCAGTCAAAACCCTGCCTCAATAAGTCTGTGTACGTTATTTTTGGCATCAGCCTTTATTGCCTGGGACAAAAAACAGATACCAACTTTAGCCTACTCTGTGTAAGGAACTCTTTGATATTGTTAATCATTTGTCTGCATAGAAACTTAACAGATGGTGGAAAGAATATAATTTCAGAAACAACCATCCACATCAGCACTAAAAAATACCGTTGACCTAAGTAGCAAAAGATTCTTTTGTCATGGCATATTAATTGATCATGTATTGTATTTTTATAGGACAACCAGTGGGAAATATTAATTAATATTAATTTAATATCATTATTCATAGTAAAAGGCAAGCTTTGACATACATAAGAAATAATTAATAATTCTATTCTGAACAGTTAACTAAAATATTTGTATATATTTAATAACCAAATAGTATTTTAAAATCTAATGTTGCAACAGCTTGGTCAAACCAATGAAGGTGAATCAGGCATAAAACAATTAAAATTACATCTTTAAAATGTATAAATTCAGCATGTACATAAAACTTACTAATACTCTTTATTGAAAAAATAGATTTCTAAATATTAAGTGCCTAAGTTACTCTAGTTCAGTAACTATGTGACACTGTTTTTTGTGGCCGTACATTTCTTAGTAAAGAAGTCATCTTATTATGTTGACAGCGCATCTTTAGTAAATTTTAATAATAAGTAACACACTAACATCTATTTTAGGGTATATCTTCCAATGTATGCTCTCAAAAATTTGGATAATTTATGAAATTGCATTTGGCAAATCAAAAGAGAGAAGGGAAAGCCATAACTTATGTGCTTTGGCTACTGTATTTCAGCATCTTTCTTAAGAAACAGCTCTTTTATTTTAACAATTTTTAAGGAGAAAAACTTGAGAAACATTAAAAAGCAGAATTCCTTGTCATCTATTAGAAATTGAAATATTTACAAGTGTTTATCCAAACATGAATGGATTTATTTTTGTGCTTTTGGAATCAAATCTGAAAGCTTATTGAAAAAGAACTTGCTCCCAAAAGTTTTACAATTTTTCATTCTTTCTTCTCTTAGAAACAGAAATGCTGACACATCGTTTTCTCTCCAGAGGGGAGGATTTGTGTTTCAGAGCCAAACTAAACTGAAGCCATCTGGGAACTTGCCATTCTTACCTTCCAATTCACTAACTGAGTGGATGTGATGAACCTTAGCTCTTATTGTCTTAGACCTCAAGTTCACCTCCACAACTTTGAATGAATGCCATTCCTTTAACCAGGTGATTTTTATCTGGCTTTGTTAACTTGTTTCCTATATATCTATCACTTTATCAACAACAATATAACATGCTGTAAGTTCTTAACAGTTTTTTTCTTTACTCATCTACATAGCTAATGTTGTTCAAAAATAAATCAAATAGTTGCTCCAGAATTCAACAGGCAGCGATGGTCTCGAAGATTTAGGAGATTTTAGTTTCCAAATCTTATGAAGAGGATTATTTTGTTGTAAAAATCTGTTCTTTCTCCCTGTGGTTCGTGCTTTCTTCTTTGTGTGTATATTTCATTGCCGGCTACCCAAAAGATCAGATTCATGGAGGAACAGTAAATCTTCCTTCTTGGAGGTCTAACTACTTAGACTTGATTAACTCAAAAAGGAATAAGCAGTGAGCATTCAGGCTTGCGACTGTGATGAAGGCTATGATACCTGGTCCCTCGCTGTAACTCTGAGGTTCAGATTCCTAGCTTGGCTCCTTACTACATCTTGCTATTAATGTGGACCCTTGAGGAGCAGTGATGTGGCTTTTCCACCCATATAAGAAACCTGGCTTGAGTTCTAATCCCCGATTCGATTCTATGTAGTCCTGGCTATAGCGGGCATGTGGTAAATCATTCACTGTCAGTCTTAATCTAGCCACCTTATTATTTCTATATTTCAAACAAAGAAATTACATTCTTAAGGAGTCTGGTCATTTAAAAATTCCAAAATCTGTAGTAAGCTATGCAAAGGAATAGGTTGGACACTGAGAACCAAAATAATTAGATTCACTTTCAACTGGGTGATCAGAAGTTTGCTAAGAAGGGAAATGTGAATTTGGGATGAAGCACCAGCAGTCAGCCATAAATGAGCAGCACCATGACTGTTTGCTGTTCATAGCTCTCCTCAATGGTTCTCTGCTTTGTGTGTTTTCGAAGAAGCAGAAGATGAGCCAAGTATTTTTACTCCAGCTATCCACATGGGAGACCAGGATGGTGAAGCCACAGATGGAAGATGTCTTATTCTGTTTTGTTTCTTCCTCTCTATCACTTCATCATTTAAATACATAAGCTAAGTCTTGAATGAATAAGTATAAACAATTCATTCAAATCAGTCAAATTCTCAGTCATATGTGAATGTTAAATAAACAAGGCATGGGGTAATGCTTAGAACTGAAACAGATTAAAATACATAAGTAAATATTAAATTCATAAAATCTATGAGATACTGATAATTAAAGAAAGTACAACTAGAAATTCAAAAATAAAAATGTAAATATTAGAAATAAATATGTGTACCTATAAACACTGGAACAATAGCAACAAATAAAGAAACAAGAATAAAGTAAATTATAGTAACAAGGAAAAGGATGAATTTTGTGGAGAATAACAAAATTACAAGAGAAGTCTAAGATAACAACAAACTTTTGAAGAAAATTAACAAGGTATGGGCCAGTACCGTGGTGCAGTAGGCTAAGAACAAAACAGAGGTGTGGTGTTACTTATCAACTAAGATTGATAAATCGTCAATTTTAAAAGTGATATGTTTGAAAATCATGCATCACAAATTTGATTACATTAAATGCTAAAGAAATGTTAATTTAATGACATATTGAGGTTGTCTTTATATTTTATATGCTATTATCCATTATGGAATGGTTAGGAACAATTCCATGAAACATGAAATTTCTTTCCTTTCCAAACAACAGAAACATTAAAAATCTAGTTTGTGCATGCTTGAATGTATGGATTGAATGAGTGCATGAAACATGTATGAATGTTTGTGCATAATAGAATGATCTTGATTCCAAAATGATACAGAAATGCATTCTAGAAAGTTAATGATCCTTTGACATAAGAAACATCAGTGAAGGCTGGCAGAAGTTTAGATTTTTCTGATTTCAGAGAAGGATTAAAAGTCGGTATTCCTTTGGTAAAAGAGTAAAGTGTATAGTTTGTGAAAATATCATTAAAATTATAATTTTGATTAATGTCAAAGAGGAAGAGAATTAGTCTTAGAGATCATTTAGGAGACCATTACATAATTCTATCAAGTGACCAGAATTTGAATCGCAATAGAATCACTGATATGAAAAGTATAGAAAAAGGAGATGCATAGGATATATTTTATAATCAAGTATAACTCCTTGTGAGTGTGAATGGGTAAAAGTTTAAATTTGATTAACAAGTGATGTTAAAACTTCCTAGAGCTAACAGGATTTATTGTCAACATTGGGCAGTTTCAAAAAACAGAATATGTAGAATTGCCTAGTAACTAATTGTGAGAGGTGGGAAAGGATTAAAAATTGATTTCCAGATTTCCTGTTTGGGTTACTGGTAGGCTGTGCAAGTACACGAGGCTGAGATCATTAGTAAGCTAAAGACCTTGTGAAACATGCAGCTGGAAAAGTACCTGAGGGTTTTTCTGACAAATTCCAGAGGAGGAGTTTGGATTGAAAATATGAACCTGGCTGGTTTCAATATATTCCAGAAAAGATCCCTGAGAACAAATTTTTCCAAAAATTAGGTATGGTTTTGTATGGGAAGTTTATAAATTTTCGATTGGATGTTTTCAGTTCTGTAATACAATAACTTTAATTTTGTAAAGTGAGATAAATATAGTCCAAAAAAGCTAATTAATTCATTTAAATGATTCCAATGAGGGATTAATCTATCATTCAAATTCCTCATTCCTAATCATTCTACTATTACAACTGGAGGATTATTTGTTATTAATATTAAATAAGCAGAGAGAGAGGGACAAAGAAAATGAGAGGGAGGGAGAAACAGAGAGAGAGAGTCTAATTTGTCAGTTTACCCTCCAACAACTCATCATGTGCTGGGTGGAGCTGAGGCTGAAGCCTGAGTCTGGAATGCAATCCAGCGCTCAGATGGGGCTGCAGGATTTCAGCTGCTTCCGTCTTTATCTGCTGCCTCCTGAGTCTGCATTAGCACAGAGCTCTTGTCAGTAGGAGAGGAGGAGAAACAGAGAGGAAGATCTGTCTACTGACTCACCCCGTTCAAGCGGCCGCATCGGCTGGAGCTGAGGTGATCCAAAGCCAGTATCCCAGTGCTTCTTCCAGGTCTCCAATGCAGGTGCAGTGGCCCAAGGCTTTGGGCCATCTTCGACTGCTTTCCCAGGCCACAAGCAGAGAGCTGGATAGGAAGTAGGGCTGCTGGGATTAGAACCAGAGACCATATGGGACTCCGGCTCTTGCAAGGCGAGGACTTTAACCACTGGATTTTACTTTCTATTTGGCTGAGAGAAATTGTTACCTAGTGTGTTGCTTTTCCATTTGTTTTCAGTTTAATGAATTCTTCATGGTACTTCTATAAATGCCTTCACTAAAGCTTAGTTATAATCAAGTGACTCATACTCTCAAAACCAATCTAACACTCTATCTTACCAATCATGAAATACGTCCCCACCAGTATGTTGGCGGCAGTTTATACTAGCTTCCCAGAGTGGATTTCAATTTGTTAAATTTTCAGACATTATTTAAGCAAGTTGTTAAATACAGACATTTAAAAAATCATGTTTTGTAAATATAATCAAATCATTATTATAAGCAAGTATTATTAGTGTTAAAGCTACTTTTTTTTACATTTTTTTTATTGCATTTCATTTTATAACAATGTTTCATAGGCTCTGATGTTCTCCCTTTCCTCTTTCCCTTCCCTTGCCCTCCCCTCCATGGTAGATTGCTCCACCTTATTGCAGTATTACAGTTCAAATCTAGTCTTGTTTCTTTCAATGCAAGCATGTCCAGTATCTTATTGCCCAAAGCTACTTCTTTCTAAATTATGTTGTTACATTTCCAACAGTTGTGTTAGAAACTATTTAAGTATGTTATGTTTGTATTTCTTCAAGGCTTCTTTCCCTAACTCTTCATTGAGTGATGTGCTAGTAGAGTGAAATCAATATGATGGGTGTGTTTACACTGTAGACATGGGAAAATGTTACAACTCAAGGGCTAAAATCTGTGAGTCTCAGTTGTCCATAGTTAAAATTAGCTAACCGACCTATTGACCATCTGCCAGTTTTTGTGTTGTAAGTCATTTATTCTCATTCCTCTATGTATTGCCTATGACTGGCTTTTCACCACAATCACAGAATAGAATAGTTTTGATGGAGATGATTGGCACCCATGTCTGAAGTATTTATTCTTTGGGCTTTAATACAAACTTTCCTAACTACTGCAAGAGAAAAGTAAGCAAAAATAATAAGGAAACAAATGGCAGTGACAATGGTTCAGTAGAATATTGTTTGGAAAAACAGATGATAGGCCAGTATGCACACTGAACAAAATTTGTTGAATTCTAAGAGTTCAGAAAATGACAACAAATTATTAACATTTCCAAGGCTCCCATCATAAGCTAATCATAAAAAGGGAAACTATTGATTACCTTGAACTGATCAGATTATATTATGTTCATATATTTTAAAATGTCACAGAATAACCCCAAAAATATAAAATTATTATTAATAATTTAAATATTAAAAATACAAATGAAGCTTAAAAGTACATCATATCTATGGTCCTAAAATTACAGGCATAATATAGTCAAGAAATATTCCATTTTCCAAGATTTGTTTATTTATTTGAATCCGGAGTGACAAAGAGTCAAGGGAGAGAGAGAGGAAGAGGGGGGGACATGGACAGTTTCCGCACAAGTGGGATCACTTTCTAAATGACCATAACACCAGGGCCAGGAGACGCTAAAGCAACAGCTGCAGACTCCATCTGAGTCCCTCACATGAGTGACAGGGACCAAGGCATTTGGGCCATCTTCTGCTGCCTTCCCACGCACATTAGCAGGAATCTAGCTTTGAAACAGTGCAGCCAGAACTTGAACTGAGCCTAAGTTGAGTTAATTGCATCAGCCCCCAACTCTTACTATTCTAGAGTTATATGGCTTTCTCTTCTTATCTGAATACTGTGTTGATTCTTCAATATATAAATTGGTTCCTATTTGAAGCAGGAAATAATTCCTGAAAATAAGAGCAAAAGAAAACTTTTTCAGTATTTTCACTTATCTGTTATTTTGTTTCCTAAATTTTATAGGTTAAAAAAAAGCATGCTTCCTTTTTTACCCAGTTTAGGCTGCTCTATAAAAATGTCATGTTCTCAGAAACAACAGAAACTTATTTATCATAGTTCTGTTATCCCACAACCAGGGTACAAGCATACTTGTGTTCTGGTGAGGGCCCTCTGTGGGGTTCAAGGTTAATCTTTTTGGTGTATCCTCATAAGAGAGCAACAGTGACAGACGGTTCCGAGAACTTATTTAAGGACACAAATCCTGTTCCTCTGCAGTCTATCTCCAGGACCTAATCACCTCCTAAAGTCCCCTACCTTCCATCACCATCACCTTGAGGATTCTGATTTCAATTGATGACTTATGGGACATACAACTTGCAACTTCCCTAGCTTTATGCAGGCTTCTTGAATAAGGGAATTATTTCTCCCTCATCTTTACAAGGCATAGAGTATTTCCAAAACAGTTAAGTCATAGCACACACTCAGGTACTCAATAGAACATTTCTTAAATGCGTGAATTTCCCTTTTTTCTCTATTCCCTACAGAGCAAAACGATGCTGAACATGTTGTAGTCACTCAATAAATAGCTGTTGATTGATTGATTTGCTGGTGAAACAAAAGCTAAAAGGAGTTGAAAATTATATTTTAGCAAAATGCAATATAATTGTCACTGGCTTTTAAGAATTTTAATGCTTTCAACTGCTTTTTCATCTTTCCATCACTGCTAAATTTTATGCAATGTCATGAGGTTGTTGTCTGCTCAAATTTATAAGACAACGAAAAATCCTCAAACCCTGTAGCAAGGCCAGAATGTAGGAAATCTGCAGTCATTTATGATTAATGATGCTCTGTATTTTGTGAAGCATTATTAAAAACAGAAGCCAATGACTTCACTGTTTCTGACAATATCTTTGAACACAGGGTCAGTCCTTCAATGTTAACATTTCTTTGTAAGATTAAAAGAAAGTAAAAACAATCTCATTGGGAGCTTCACCCAGATGTGACAAAACAGGAGACACAAGTTTTCAATCTGTTTCTACCAATGAAACATCACCTCATTTCATAGAATATTGATGATGAGCAAATGTTACTGAAGGGTAAATCTAGTCATCAGGAAAACATAGAGTTCAGGACTCTATCAAACATCACATAGTCAATTCATAGAAGATGTTAACCAAGAGACTTAAGAGTGGCTTAGGAATTGACTCATAGCAGATGCACTTTAATATTTGCATTTCCTTCCAGATGAATGATTGGAAAGAGAATTACCAAGTTTTTTTTAAAGGAAAAGTATTCAAGATTTTATAAAAAATGTAAGCAAGTACTTCATGTTTCCTGAAAAAAAAAGTTGTATAATATAAGGACATTTTTATTCAATTACATAAAAATAATAATCATGTGCTTCTACAAATCTAGAAAAATAAGAAAAGCATGGTAAGTTGTTTCTGACAGGAAATTTCAGATTAAAGAGCGTGCAGTACTCTTCCCCTATATAAATAAGAGAAGATAAATTTCTATAAATAAATATTTTATATGTAATAAGATTGTTTTTAGATTTTTATAAATATAAAGAGAACACATTTTACAAATGCCATCCTAAGATAACTTCACTCCCTCTCTCCCTCAATACTGTGCTTCAGACTTCCTTTCTTCTTTTTTTCCTTTAATTTTTACAGTAACATTATAATTCATCATAAACCATAATGTTCAACAAGTAAAAAGTAGAATGACCACTGTTCCACGGGAGTATAGACAAGTGCTAAGCACTTTAACTACAATCATTAAATCTAGATGGGATACATGGTTTGCCAAAAAAAAAAAAAACAAAAAACCCAAAAAACAAACTTAAACATGCCAACTCTGCTAACTGATCAAACATGGCAATTGAGGTGAAATAAAAAATGAATTACTTAGAAAAATTGGTACAGCTTTCAGAGCACAGCATTGTACTGAATCCCATCTTTCCCACTATGTTAAAAGTATCCTCTTTATTGTCAGGCCACGTGGAAACAATATTCAGGATAGTTGCATAATTCTATAACTTTTTCTGTGTTACAAGCACCTCACTGATGTTTTAAGTCTGACCTTAAATTTGTATGAAAAATTGAGTGGAAGGCCAATAGTTGAGTTGTGGTTTCTCTCTATTTAATATGATTGCACTGGAATCTGGCAAGGAAGGAAAAAAAAAACAGCTGCTTGATAGGAATTGTCACTTTCCAGTTCTTCAGTGAAATAGCACTAAGAGGGATTTAGTTGGAGCCAGTCTTCAGCCAATCATTCTTTCTGAAAACGTGATGACGTGAGGATAGACAGGCCTAAAGCAATAAATGATCCAAGAAACTTCTTGCACACATTATTACTAAAAGTTAACTTTTAGTTTTTTAAAGACCCACTTGTTCTCCTTACTTCAAAGCAACAAAATCGTGTATCAAAGTTGTACAGTTAAATAGTCCTCAGCTGTGAGAAGGAAGGTCCTATCACATCGTGCTTTTAATTGTTACAGTAAAAGCAATATAATTTAATCAAACAATGTAGCATTCATTTGTAACTTTAAGCCCCTTTTTTCTACTTAACTGAATAAGGTTTGTGAATAAGGAGTTGTTGTACACAGCACTGAAATAACGCCCTTTGCTGTTACTATCTCAGACAGGTTTTGTGATAAGATACTTCTCTCCCTAAGTACTAAGAGTTGTGGTGCTGCTTTCTACCAATGTAAAAGTGGTTCTCATTACACAGATTTTGGAGACTGTGAATGTGTCTTTTAATTATTTAGCCTTTTATTTCCATATCTTCAGTATTTGCTAATTGTTTTCAAATACTGTACTGTGTAAATAGTTCCAAATGCTGTAATTGTGGATTTCCAAAAGTGTTGGTTACGTTTTGAGGAGTAGAAATACAAATAATTGGCTCAAAATGTTGTTGATATTCTCTCTCTCTATATATATATGTATATGTATATTTAGGTTTATTAATTTTTATTGGAAAGACAGATTTACAGACAGAAAGAGAGACAGAGAGAAAGATTTTCCATCCATTAGTTCACTCCCCATTGTGTGCATCGGACAGAGATGAGTCAATTAAAAACTAAGAGCCAGGTGGTTTCTCCTGGCTTTCTTCACAGGTGCAGGGCCCCAGGGCTTTGGGCCATCTTCGACTGCTTTCCCAGGCCACAAGCAGGGAACTGGATGGGAAGTGGAGCATCTGGGACATGAATTAGCAATTGTGTGAGATCTCAGCGCTTGCCAGTTAAGCCATGGAGCCAAGTCTGATCTCACCATATATTTTCTAGATCAAAACAAACTAGAAGGAAATAAATAAAAATGTTCAACAGTTCGATATAGTTTGTAAGATCTTCATAAATGCAGAAATGGAATCAGCAACATAGCACACCTGTCCTCCTTGCCTCTTGAAGGAAGTATGTTTTAAAAAATAAGGCTTCTATGTACTCATGGCTTTGGTTCATTTGCCATCTTCTAAAGGAATCTTTTGGTCGCCTACCATGATGAAACATTATGCTAGGTTCTGATGAAATAATGATAAACATGGCAGGTATGGGATCATTCTCATTGACTTTAATGACTTTAAAGTTAGACTCTAAAGAAATACAAAAGAAACAGTAAGTAAAAATTATACTCCAAGAGGATAATCTGCCACAACAGTTAGAATATCTGTATCCCTTATCAGCCTGCCTGGGAAGGAGCTGCAGCTTTCTTTTGATTCCAGTTTTTGCTAATTTGGACTCCACAAAGCAGCAAGTGTTGACTCACGGACTGGGATGCTTGCTACCCACATGGGACACATGGATTAAGTTCCTGGCTTCCAGCTTTGACCTGGTCCTACCTCTTCTTTTTTTTTAATTTATTTTATTTTTTATTTTTTTTTTCAGTGGTTTTTTTTTTAATTGTTGTTTACATTGTATTATGTAGTACAGTTTTATAGGCGCTGGGGATTCCCCCCACCCCTCCCATACCCCTCCCCCCATGGTGTATTCCTCCACCTTGTTGCATAACCATAGTTCAAGTTCAGTTGAGATTCATTGCTTGCAAACACATGCCTAGCATAAAGTTCAGCGTCTTATTATCCAGATAAGTTCAGTGGCCTCTTGGGGAGACCTTCTATGGTCTGAATCCAACACCTCTTCATGCTAAAAACTCTAGCCAAAGTAGGCATAGATGGGAAAATCCACAACATAATCAAAGCAATTTATGAAAAACCCAACACCAGTATCATACTGAATGGAGAAAAGCTAGAACCCTTCCCACTGAGATCTGGAACAAGACAAGGGTGCCCGCTATCACCACTGCTATTCAACATAGTCCTAGAGGTACTTGCAGAGGCCATAAGACAAGAAAAAGAAATCAAAGGCATACGTATAGGAAACGAAGAAGTCAAGCTTTCACAATATGCAGATGACATAATCCTATACATAGAAAAACCAGGAGACTCAATACAGAAACTGCTAGAACTTATACGAGAGTTTGGCAGAGTGGCGGGGTACAAAATTAACGAACGAAAATCAACAGCCATAAGTGTACGCAAATAACACCAAGATGGAAGAAGATCTAACCAACAGGATACCATTCAAAATAGCAGAGAGAAGTATGAAGTATTTGGGAATAAATCTAACCAAAAGCGTAGGAGACCTATTCGAAGAAAACTACAAACTATTTAAAAAGGAAATTGAACAAAACCTCAAAAGATGGAATAACATCCCGTGCTCCTGGATAGGCAAAATCAATATCATTAAAATGTCTATACTACCACAAGCAATATACATTTTCAACACAATTCCAATCAAATTGCCCAAAACATTCTTCACGGAACTGGATACAATGATTCAAAAGTTCATCTGGAAACACAAAAAACCACGAATAGCTAGAACCATTCTGAAAAATAAGAAGGTCCTACCTCTTCTAATGCTGGCATTTAGGGAGCAGAATGGTGTCTGACACATCTTTCTTCCATGGAAAATATAAGAAGTGGAAAACCTCCACTTGGAAGTAACTTGTGAGCTCAGTTCTGAATGACAAGAAAGCACAACCTCTGTGAATGTCATAAGGAAAATCCCAGGTAGAGAATGAAGAAGCCCTGAAAGATTCCGTTTGGTGTGTCCAAGGACCTGAAATAAAGTCGGACCTGGCTACAGCCCAATGGGAGGGTTCCTAGAAGAGTTCAGAGGAAAGCACAAACCAGATGATACACTGCTCCCGGATCAGAGTGAAGAGTTTGCATGTTCTTTAGCTGCAAGGAAAGCCTTTGGAAGATTCAACTAAGAGTGATGTGACTTGATTATGTATGCGTGTATGTGTGTATGTATGTATGTATTTTTAAGATGCTCTGAGGGCAGAGGTTGGGAGGCAATGTGGTGATGCATGTTAGTCTTCCATTTGTTAAATTCTCATCGCATAGCATCTACTTTCACTGCTCATGTTCCTTCCTGTGAGTGTGCGAGGAAGACTGATTTCAAACAATCTTGCTAAGGTAAAACTTCTTGAAAAACTATAGTGAGCTTCTCTTGCTATACCTTCTTTTTTGGCCAAGGAGATAGATTACAATACTTCATTTGCCTCATGCCTGCTTGGATGCGGACTGCAATCTTAGGCTATTGAGGTAAGTAGAGATTGCCTTTAAATTAATAAATGCAAATCCATTTTCTTACATGTCATGTACAATTCAGGAGATATGTTTTCCTACCAGTGTGAAACTTGATCCAATATTAAACCTTGATATATGGCTTGATTATTTCATCATTGCAGATATAGTTACTCACACTATGTCATACTCAACTAACTTAATAGAACAAGCTCAATGTTGCATTGCAAGCACTTTGCATTATGAAATTCTGTGAGTTTAATATGCACTTTGATTTATAATTGTTCAGTTATAGTAGGATTTTATAAAGATGTAAAATAATATCACATCCTCTGTAACAATAACTTGGAATAATTTTCCTCCAAAGGAAAACTTATTTACATTTCCATACAAAACATGGGACATTCAGTTAGATAACTGATAGACTCACTAGTATTGGGAAGTAGTAATGATTTTTATTAAATTTTTATTAAAATAAAAAGAACATATTTCATGCAGTTCACAGATAAGATTTTAAGAACATACGACTTTTAATTTTACTTCTTACATAGTTTTGTGCATAATTTGGAAATATCTTGAATCAATACTCAATGCAAGGGCCTGGCGCCATGGCTTAACGGCTAAAGTCCTTGCCTTGAATCCGCTGGGATCCCATATGGGTGTCGGTTCCAATCCCAACAGCTCCACTCCCCATCCAGCTCCCTGCTTGTGGCCTGGGAAAGCAGTCGAGGATGGCCCAAAGCTTTGGGACCCTGCACCCATGTGGGAGACCTGGAAGAAGTTCCTGGCTTCTGGCTTCGGATCAGCATAGTACCAACCATTGCTTCACTTGGGGAGTGAATCATCGGATGGAAGATCTTCCTCTCTGTCTCTCCTCCTCTCTGTATATCTGACTTTCCAATAAATAAATAAATCTTTTTAGAAAATACTCAATGCAATGTTATTTTTAACTTAATTTATCAAGTTTTTTGAGATAGCGTACTTTAACTTAATTATTTGGTCAAAAAATGAATGCCCCACTGAATAAAGTTTCAATCAATAAAAAGTTCAGTAGATGTACATGCAAGGGCTGCAAGCAGTAATCAAATAAAAAGATGTTCGACTTCACTCATAAAGTAGATTTTACTTTCCCTATGCCTATGGAACTGTATCATGAAAAAAAAACAAAAATGAATAAAGACAAAATTATTCTTTTATTTGAAATTCAGAGCTAGAGAAAAAATAGAGACAAAGACATACTCCAATTCCTGGTTCACTCCTCTGATAACTGCAATGACCAGGCCTGGCCCAGGCTAAAACCAGGTGCCAGGAATTTCATCAAGAGCTTCAACATGGGTAACAGGTAATCAAACACTCAGACATACTTCATTGCTTTCTCCCCAGGCCATTAGCAAGAAGCTGAATCAGAAGTTGAGCAGCCGGACATGATTGATGCCCATGTTGAACAGAGGGATCAGCAGGCAGCAGCTTTACTCACTATTTCATAGTACCAGCTCCTAAGGTAAATTTTAAAAGAGTTACACGTAGCATTCTTTAGAGTGGAAGACACAGCTCTCTCTTCTTGCTTGAGGAGAGTGGCGATTGTCAAAAGGAGTTGACTTTCATCTGAAAGAAGATATTGTCAATGTCTGGAAACGTTTTGGCTCTTACAACTTGAGGAGAACCACTATGGAAATTTAATGGGCAGATTACAGGGGTGCTGCTAAACATCTTTGATTGCACAGTGCAGCCATATTTCCCCAAATGTCAGTAGTGCTGAGTCTGAGAAACACTGAAGTGTATAGTACTAAAGAAACTTGACAGCAGAAAGTTAAATATAATGTGACATGAATGGGAGGGACTAGTTATATGGCTAAACATCATTGTGAATCAACAAGTAAATGACAATTGCCTATTTCTCAATTTTATTAAGTAAAAGGGCACCAATAATCGTTCTTCTCTGTGCCAAAAGCAAGTTAAGTGATCACTGCTGCAGGCCAATGTTCTACTGAATATATGAAAATATTAAAGATTATTTGGTTATGTTTATGAATGTAGCTGAGGCACTTAAATGTATTTCAGCTTGTAGTATAAAAGGAATATGAATATGGGCTTGATAATATATATACACATAGCCATTTTACTATACTGTGAAATTTCTGCTCATTCTTATGGAACAATAAAATTTGTGGAAAAGACCTTTTTACAATTTTTAGCCATAAATGATAGAATTCTTATATACCCCAGGCAGCACTACTACTCATAAATTTATACAATATACCACTTTAATGTAAACTCCTTTCTTTCTTTCTTTCTTTCTTTCTTTCTTTCTTTCTTTCTTTCTTTCTTTCTTTCTTTCTTTCTTTCTTTCTTTCTTTCTTTCTTTCTTTTTTTCTTTCTCTCCCCCCTCTCTCTCCCTCCCTCCCCCCCTCCCTCCCTTCCTTCTTTCCTTCTTTCTTTTCTGGAGGACCGATCAGAGCCAAACCATATGCTGTGGCTTTTGCCCTATGGACCTCTCATATATACTGCAAGAATAATTATTCTGACTTAATGGAGTTATAGAAGAAAATGCGGTGCTGTATGGTAAGATATGTATGATCTAATGAAAACCCTCTGTGGACTCTAAAGTCTTATACTATGAGTTTCTCAGTTTTGTGGGTTTTCTCTTATTAAGGAACTAAATAGATGGATTCCAAGGACCCAAAAACTTTCCTACTGGGGGATTCAAATGCAAGT
Source organism: Ochotona curzoniae (assembly GCF_017591425.1). Lineage (NCBI taxonomy): Eukaryota > Metazoa > Chordata > Mammalia > Lagomorpha > Ochotonidae > Ochotona > Ochotona curzoniae. The sequence goes on along the minus strand of NW_024464920.1, from coordinate 17,385,926 downwards.
GCATAGTGAAGAGTTCTGATTGTAAAATATCTTATATGAGAAAGAGGAGATGAGAAAAGAAGAGAAAAGGAGAATGAAGAAAGGGAGAGAGGAGGAGGTGTAGGGGGAAGAGAGGGAATGACTTTTATTGCATTCATCAAAAACATATTATCTCAAGCTTTTCTTTATTTGGAAACCTATGCTCAAAATATTCAATCCTTCTTAACAGGGCAGAATAGTTGTAAAATCCTATTTAACCTTTCTTGTCAATGATAACCCAACTATTCATGCTCTATCTAAACAATTCTTTCTCTGTGTTTTATAAACTTGTTATGCTTTCATGTCTCCAATTATTCTTTTCTGACTGGATAATGTCAAGATTACTTTAAAATACAATATTTAATTCTTCCATCATCTTCCGACTTCCTCTCTCTATGTCTTTAAAAGAATGTCTACAAAGCTGTATTGAAGAATTTACCATAGCATATTATAGTGATGTGTTTGATCATTTTCTTATGGATTGCCATATCTGTGACAGAAGGAGCTATATTGTTTCTTTTTTATATTTCTCTTTGTCTTCATGGCACACTACGCTTTTTTTTTAATTGAAAGATGAACAACTCTATCTGTGCTGGAATATGTGAAATAAAACAGATAATCAAATAATGTAAGTCGAGTCAAGGATATAGAAGAATTGAAAGGCCAATACAAGAATGTGACTTGGCAACTTTTTCTTCAATTAAAGTATATATTTAGACATGACCTGCCCCTTTGACTACACAATTACTGAGGATAGAAGGGGAAATATAGCATATATTCATATAAAATTTGTACATGAATGCTGATGGACATCTTATTTGAACAACCCCCACAAAAAAAATCCAAATTCACATCAACAGATGACTTCAACAGGTGACTGGTATATCAGTGTTATAGTCCCACATATAATACTATTTATAGAAATAGAACAAAAGATGCATTTTAGAGAAATGCATTGAGATGAATAAATCTCAAAACAATTACACTAAATAAGTCAGACCAAAGCAACTACATGATGTACAAATCAGTTTTTATAAAACTGTAGAAAATGCAACATCTCTATAGTGACAGAAAACAAAACAGTGGTTGGTGGAATGGGGCTAAGGCAAAAACAAGAGGAAAAGTACAGGAAGGAAGAATTTTGTAAGTGACCTGAAATAACTGATATGATGATGGATATATTCGCAATCTAGAGTTTGGTGGTGGTTTCATGGATAAAAACACATGTCAAAACCTATTAAATTATATATTATAACTTTGTGAACAGAGAAATAGATGGAGCTGGTATTGTAGGGTAGTGTGTACATCCATAGTTTGCTACGCTGGCATCCCATATGGGTACCATTTCAATTCCCAGATACTCAACTGCTGATTCTGCTTCCTGATAACATGCCTGACAAATCAGTGGAAGATGACCCAACTGTTTGGGCCCTTGCATTCACATGGAACACTTGGACGAAGCTCCTGGCTTATGGGGCCTGCCTTGCTTAGCCCATTCTTCTGAATGACTGTAGATGGAAGCTCTCTCTCTCCCTCGTTTATTTTTCTCTCTGTTTCTCTCTCCAGCCCATGCTTTCAAATAAAAAATGGAGTGAAATCAGAATGAAAATGTATTTCTCAAATAATTTCACTAGGTATAAACTACAGGCTTTCTTAGGGCATAGCAGGTAAACTTGGGAAAGATATCGGTGATAAACAGTATCATGACTATTGAAACACTTCAAAATCTACAAGAGAAATGAAGTATTGCACAATTTTTTTAAAAAAATTACTAGGTTGATGTGGAAATGCTGTAAGCAAGAGAGGCACCAGATGCTTTGCAGGACAGTGAGATCCCTTTGGACTGTGACTGGAGATGGAAGATAGCTCGAGAAAGAAATTTCACTGGAGCCAGCCCTGAAAGAATGTGTGAAATTGCAATCGGTGCAAGTTTCCTACTGTGATAAAATACCTTTATACATTGACAAACCTAACAAAGATATGAAGAAAGATAATCTAAAGATATACTTTGACTGTAGAACACAGGACAGAAGCGATAAAAGGAAATTACTGCTTTTGATCCAAGTAGACTATTACGATGAAAAAGTAGAAATGTGAGATGAGCTTGACAATTGCTTTCAGCAAATTGAGCGCCTTGAATCTCATGGTTAAAGAGTTTAAAAGTTTGGACTCCTGCTTAAGAAAATGAATTTGTGACATCCTATGACATCCTATGCTTTAACAAATTCCCAGAGTGAACATAAATGTTCCCTTTTGAAACAGATTTTTAATGAGGAGCTCTGATGCTCACAAGCAAGATGTAACACAGAAATGAACTGATGATCCATGGAGGTGATTGATCTCAGTTTTAGTCATGTTGCATCCTAGGTGTTAGTAGAACAGAGAGACTTTTTTGTCTGCTAATTCATTCCCCAGATGGCTAAAACAGTTACAGCTGGGCCAGTCTGAAGCCAGGAGCCAGGAAATACTTCCAGATCTCCGATGTGTGTTCCACGAGTGCGAGGACTTGGGTTATCCTACATTGCTTTTTCTGGTACATTAGCAGGGAGACGGATCAAAAGTAGAGCATCAGGGCTAGAACCATCACGTGTATGTGATGCTGGAATCACAGACCGTGGCTTTACCAGCCGCAGTACAATGCCAGCCCGTAAAAAATAGTCTTACATATATCAGATCCTGTCACTTTTGTTGCTTACTTTGCTTAGCAAGCTTGAGAGTAAATCTAAAGGGGGAACAAATAGACCTTTCAGACCCGAAAGTTATAACTTACTTCGCTGTTCATGTATGTTTTTCAAATTTTATATTATGAAGTAAAAATAGAATAAATGAAATAGTCTGACATGCTCATAAAATATGTGGGGGCTCAAATGTACCCCGTCGACTTGCATATTTCTCTGCAACTGCCAGTGATAGAGCAAGAACTCGATTCCAAGCTATTTCTGCCATACCGTACTATTTTTTTTTAGATAAACTCAGTCATCCTGTGGTGCTTTAGAACGTTCAGTGTGCACCAATATTTGAGATATTGATGTTTCAACATCAAAACATGATACATATGATGGACAGTGCTTTTCGCTGAAAATATTATTTTATAGTGCTGAAGCACACCAAACGTCATTTTGTAACCAACTGAATGAGTGTGAGAAATTCACTGGTTAGTTACAATGTTCAAAAGTATGTTGAAGGTTAAAGTGACGGCGGCTTAAACATCTAGACCAGATTAAAAATACTAGTGCAAGAGTGTTATTTCATTATCCTAGTCTCTTTAATCTATAATTTGATTTTCATTATGAAAAAAGGCTGAAATAGTGCAAGATTGTGACATTGCAATCAGAAAATTGGGAGGAATGTTATCTATTCGATGTGTTTGTAGACACAAATAGAAAATGTCAGCGTATTTTAATTTATTGTAGAAGCTTAGATGATATTTAAAGTCTTCAAATATAATAGAAATATTGAGTGGAGACTAGATGAAGTAGTTATTCTATTTTTCTATTAATTTATTCCTTAATCCATTCACCCACTGATTTTTTTTTTTTGAAAAAAGGTCTTTGCTAGTGAAGTGGAAATACTTGTACATTATTTGTGGACTCTCAGAATGATTGACGGGACTACCTAGAGTGCCAATGTGCTCTCTGAACGGGCTTATCAGCTAACTGGTGAAATTTAACACGGATGGTGTCAGCCTTATATTTAGAGTAGTCCTGTATAAACAGATGAAGCCACTGGGAAGAACTTGTTTTGGAAGTTTCACCTCATTTAAATTCTTAATTTGTCCCTTCAGTTTATAGAAACTTATTGCAGTGTAGTCCTGCTTCCAATTAATGAGCTGCAGAAAAGGATTAAGCTTGCCTCTCTTGGTCTTTCCAAAATAGACTAACCTTGAATCGTACAAACTCTAGGGAAAGCTAAATACTCTGCTCTGATTCAAATTAACTCAGACAGGGAATCAATTCTAGGTTGTTTGTTTTATTACAGCTTGAACCAACCTATCCATGAGCTAAAGTTCATAAAAAGAGATAGGCATTTTATTTAAAGTTAAAAAGAATAAATAATAATCTCAGGCACTTGTTGCTTATATTCTGTTGTTTCATTTATCCAATATTTTCTACTTTTATTCGTTCAACTGTGATATTCCCTTCCTGTGGCAGAAATTAAAAGCTCTATTAAGTGTGTGGAAATTTAAACTCTTTGGGAGATTTTGTTTCTTGGAGTTAAATTTTGAAGACTTGGCTACCAAAAAAATCATTAAGACATCAAGCGCTTGAAATATATTATGAGATTATAAAGAGAAATTTAATTGTTTGCATATTTTTGAGGTCATTTTAAGGATATAAATTCCCCTGTGATGACTTTTCTGGAGTTTCATAGAAGTCAGGACATCTGATTACAATCTAGCTTCCTTTTGCATGAAAATGTTTCAACATCATCCTTGCAAATCCATTCCCACACTCTCGATTGAAATGGTTGCACGTAGGGGGAGTGAGAACGAACGGAGTCATATTTTATTTTAGTCCATCTTTGGCAAGTTCTTTGAATATTTCCAACCATATCTGATTAAGGGTGTTAATTGCTGAATTTTTTAACATCAAAAATGTTCTCATTATTATAACCAGCACATATACTTTCTAATCCCCACTAAAGAAAGATTAGCTTCTTAGTTCTTTTTTTTGTTTAAAACACAAGAGGGCTGCAATACAACTGCTGAAATTCATGTTACAGTTTAGCCAATTTTCAGTAGCTAAGAAAGCAGTAAAAATTTATTTGTAATTACATCAAATCAGCCATGTTATTAAAATATTACATTTTCTTCAAACATACTTTGCTTAGCACAGATTAAAGCAATCATCAGAACTGCAAATGAAAATATGTTGCATTTTAAAAAAATAGGCTTAATATTCTTAAATATTGATTCTCACAGCAGATACTTAACAACAGGCGAAACTTGTACAAGCTATTTGTAATCAACACTCATTGTCTCTTTTAAACTAACAAGTCATGCTTCCCAGTGGGAGTGTAAACAAAACCCTAATTGGAGATTTTGCTAACTATTCTCTCCTGCTGTGAACACTAGTTAGTGTCTAGTGTTTAAACAGGAAAATCAGTTACAATTTATAATTGGAAACGATAGCAGCTAATTCTCCAAATTCAGTCAATGAGTCTCAGTACACTTAAAATGATTCACTTTAAATCAGTGATGTCTTCATCACCAGCTAGTATCAATCACCTTTTATCTTTCAAAGCACAGGCAGTGTGTGTGTGTGTGTGTATGTGTCTGTGTATGCAAATTTGCACATAGAGAGGGAGGGGCAAAACACATTTTATTTGCTTTGGATAGGCTGGTATAATTGAAAATTAAGTCAGTGGGTTTAAGTACATTATGGTAGTCAATAAAATATTGTAAATATTGCCAAGGGCCTCCTGGATGAAGTGATGCATTATTTGATCAATCTGTACAATCAATACATTTTTATAAAATTAAGTGAATATGCTAGTTAATACTATAAATATTTAGCACTTTTAATCTTTACACATAAAAACAGATCACTATCTCTAAGAAAACCATTCAGAACAGACCTTTCAATGTTCTACATGAAATAAACTGTATCTTTTTTTAACTCATTAAATTAACATTCTGCAATACTTTACTTTTACTCAAACACTTAAAATGGGTAACATTATGTGTTCAACAACCTTGCTAAATGCTCAGAAAGAAAGGCAGTAATGCACTGTAACATCTCAATAGTGTAACAAGTGCAAACTTATATTCCACTCACCTAAAAATCAAAATCAAAGGTAGCCCCACGCGGGTGCAGGGTCCCAAAGCTTTGGGCTGTCCTCGACTGCTTTCCCGGGCCACAGGCAGGGAGCTGGAAGGGAAGCGAGGCTGCCGGGATTAGAACCGGAGCCCACATAGGATCCCGGGTGTGCAAGGCGAGGACCTTAACCACTTGCGCCACCGCACCGGGCCCACATTGCTTTGTTTTTGAATAAATATCTTTTAGTTAAATTCAAGCATAAAAGATGACATTGGCTAAAGGAGTTGGTGTTAAACCCTAACTCTCAAAGCTCAAGGATTCTTGTAAATTTTAATCGAGAAATAATTTAAACTTTAGGAATAATTACTGAAATACAATGTGTTGTGAAATTAATTAAATAAGTTCATAAGATGAAATGGATGAAAAAAAGGGAGCACTAAAGAAATTGTGAAATGAGGGCTGGGATGCCAAGAAAGGATCAAGAAAAGAAAAGTCTGTATCAGTAACTGAACAACTCTTGAATTGCTAAGCCATATGGTAGAACGTATGACGGTATGAAAAGATCTGATCTTTTAGAACGTCATATGGATGCATTTTAGTGAATAAACTGGAGAGATCTATTAATGGTGCGGGAATCCAATTAGTTATCAGTTAAAGAAATTTAATTAAGAAAAACCAGTAGCTTGAACAAGGTGTTTGACATTTCACTGCAGCAATATGTTGTGCTTGAGAGTATTTAGACTTCATAAATGGTAGAGTTAGTCATAGATTAAGCATGTGCATTAGAGAGAATTGGAAAGAGTGAGGAGTGTCTGGCTGGAGAAGTGAATAGTAGGCAGATACCAACATGCAAACTGCAGGAGAGAATTTGCATTAGTTTGTGATAACTTGAGTTTGAGTAACTTTCAGATATGCAGGTGGAGATGCTTTATAGGTAGCTGGACATGAGGATAAAGATTTAAAGGGACCGCACGTAGTAAAAATCTCAGTGTATAGTCATTCAGGCAATATCATGGAAGCCTCTACCTGAGTTTCTCAAACTTGGCATCGCTAACATTTAAGGCCAAGTAATTTTGTTGAGGACTGTACGTGGTGTAAGAGCATTTTCAGCCTTTACCCACCAGATGTTTGTAGCTGTATTTGGGTCTTGAGTACCTAAAATATCTGCAGACAATGCCAAATGAATCAAGTAGGTCAAATGACACTCTGTTGATAAACACTGCTTGAAGATAATGACTAAGAAGACAATATAAAATAATAAGAAAGCCATGTAACAGAACTGAGACCAGAATCCTTAAGTTCTGTTTAGACACAAAATATATGCCAGGGCATTGTCTTTAATTCAAATAATTGTCATGCATTTAAGAGTGGATAACAGGAATAAGAACACAGGTTTCTGTATGTTTTGTATGTGAGACTAACTATAGTTATGATCCAGGCGATGCAGAGAAATGAAATCAGATAACCCAGCAATTCGACTGTGATTGAAGATGAGATTTACCAGAAATAAAAGATTGTAAAAAGGTATGAAACATTTGCAAATGCATCCTCTTTCCATATGTGGTTAAACCAGTGCTTTTCTGATTCTGTATTTAAGAAAAACAGGGATGACTTGAACCTCCAGTAATAATGTGAGCATTGGCCCAGCCAGACTTTCTTATTTGGTAGAGAATTCTAACAGCATCATGGAGGGTATCTTCAGAAGCTAATTAGAACAGAGTTGAACCTTGTAGAGAAACAATATTGGTTACGTGAGACACCTGACAAAGTTTTAAATACTTATTTTTAATTAATTTGTTTGCATAAATCTAGATTATTTACGTAAAAAAATCATGATTTTTATAGGCTTGATTATTTTTCTGTTAAAGAAAAACTTGCTTTATTTTGTGGGTAAAGAAAGTTAATTCCTATAATTCTAATAAGAAATATTCAACTATATAATCATTTTACAAAATAAAACTAGTGAGACACAAAGTGGTTAAATTGTGCAAAATTCTCTTTCATTAAAGTTTTTGCTTCATTTATGAACATTCAAATGAATAACATTCTTGTGTTTAATGTTCATTTGCATTTAAATTTCAGGTGATTATTTGTAATCTACAGCATTTGTGATATTATAATTGAGTTTCCCCACCATATAACTTTTATTTGGCATACTTAGTAGAGAAATTATAAGTTGCCACAACTGTCAAATCCTTTGAAATTGAGAATAAAAAAAAGAAAAAGAAATCTCTTTTAAAAATAATTTAACGTTCTTTTTTCCCCCCTTAATGACCAGAAATTTCTAAAATCGTGGTTTCTAAAAACCATGCCATACTGAAATTTCCCTGGCGGACAGCACTGCTCTGCTGTCTTACATGTGGTTAATGTTAGTCACATCCCCGATGTAACATAACACAAGCTGGCTAAGGTAATCCGATGTGACATATGACAGCATTGTGAGCCAGTCTGGGATATTTGAAAATATGCCATCTTTCAAAGACCATGGGCAGATAGCATAGTATGCCAAGACTGCAAATTATGCTGCTTTAATTTTGAACAATGATATAGGTTCTCTAATAATTAAAAGATAATTTCCAACTTGGTGAATTCTAACATGTTAACAAGAGTACCTTTCTTGCTTGCTGCAGAATATTTATACTTAAGACCTCTCAAGTAAAATCATTAAAACCTAATACTAAAGAAATGTGATTATTTATTATTGCAAGTATTATAAGTAGAAATTTCTGAGATAATACACAGATGAGCTAATACCAACTAGTAATAAAGAGGTTACAGCTAGGCATTTGGTTTATGGCTATTTGTCACTGATCAGATGTGTTCAGGTTGAATCAAGTGTCATTTTATTAACATTAGAGGAAAAGCAATCTAGAAACACGAGTACCTCAGCAAAAATATGTTTTTCTACATATGTTGTTGAGTTTCTCTGAAAAAAGTCTTTCTGTCCTCAACCTAATTTATTGTGCAGGCTGTGGAGAATTTGAAAACCATGTTTTCTTCTAGGATTACTTCAAGATCAGCTCCTTTGGTTCTAAATTTGTTTCAGATTTGTTGGAGTAGAGAATACTAGCACTAATAATTCCTGATGAATAGTGATGAGTTACAGAAATGAAAATAACCTGGACAGTAAATTAGATAGAAGATGGAAGAGGAAATTGAACATAATATGTACATCTTAAAATGGAAAGGTAAATTTGAACTTACAAGGTAAGGATCAGGAAAGTTGTTCTTTTCTGCGATATTTAAAACTGTAAATCGTAATACACTATTGCCTTCTTCGGTTATAGCTCAGAAAGTCTCAAACGCAGAGCAATCTCTGTTTCTGTATAATTCTAAATCACTAATTCCTGTTCTTCCCTAATAACATGATTTGAATAAACATGGAAAATAATTTGCTTTCTTGCAAACTACAAAGTATAGATGTTGTATTTCTGACAGTTTGAAAAGTTGATGGAAAAACCTGATTATCATAATATTTTTGTTCCACTTTTTGTGAATCCTTTGAAGTCCTTTGAATAAATACATGTAATGAATTTTAGAAATTTCCCTCATTATGTAATATGTTATATAATATTTTTAACATGTGAAGTATAGGTTTTCTGAATTGCTAAGATGACAAAGGGTATAGAAAAAACATTCACTAAGAAAAATTCTAACACAGTAACATTGAACTGTATAGTAATATTTAAAATTATTTTACTTTTGAAACTCAAAACACACTGTTGAAGGAATATTTGCAGAAAAGAACACTGAGACTCTTGTTGTCTTATCAACTGATGGACTCTTAATTTTGGTATAGGCTATGTACCTGTAGTCCACAACCTTTCACTTGCTGGCACTCATAAAATTGGAAGTTTCTTGAGGTGACTCAAAATACAATTAATACTGTCAAAAAAAGGGATAAAGATAAATAATTTAATATTTGATGGAGCATGGATCAAATAGGAAATGATTTCCCAATTCTGGTTGATAAATAAATTAAAACAGGTATGCATTATACCCCTTGTAATATTTTACATTTAGTGCTAAGGGGCATGTTAAAGACAGAACAATGGCTAATGATTGTGACATAGAAGAGCTGAAACTTTTGATGTGGTAGAAACAGTATTATTGCCAAACATACTGATAATATAAAAAAATCTATTAAGTTCATCAGACAGAAAAGTACCTCTTTGGAGGAAATTAAAGATAAGACTGTAAACAGTAAGACTGAAATGAAGGAAACTTATGTTTTGGTTTTGTTTAAAATTTGTATTGAAATAACCCATTTTACAATGTATTCTAAAAAGGTGATATCTAACTAAAAGGGGCACAATACATTAAAGAAAAAATGTTAGTTTTATTAAGAACCTATGATGCCTACATTTTTCGTGGATTAGTAATTTATTACAGGAAGCCTGGGGAAGTATTATAAACTCATTACTTACATCAAAACTTGAGATTCACAGATGTTAACTGACTTCAGAATTTCTGAATTTCAAAATATGTACAAGTTGCAAAGTAGCAGTATGAATGAAAAGACCACACAAAATATTTATGTTAATCTTGAAAGAAATGTAAATTATTGATAGAAAACAGAAAAGTTAAAAGAAGACAAGTTTTGTTGTTTTTTTTTAAAATTAATGGTCTAGCACTTACAGAGGTCTACACAGAAAGAACTATGTGATCCATTTAAATAACGAATTCTGTTTTACCTATCTGGGTTAAGCAAATAGAGAATCTGCTCGATAGTGAATTGTTGCCCATTTTGCCTTAGAATACTGCAAGGTAGAAGATGGAATATGGAGTCAGGTATTTCTGAATTCATTTCCTCGTTGCCTAGTTTACCCAGTGTTTCACTTAGGTTACTTAACTCAATTCCTCCAATACTTAAAGTACTCTCAAATAAATGTTAATGTTCTTTACCTATCTTCTGTTCAGTTACAGCATTGCAAAAAATTGACACCCAGGTTTGAGTGGCTCATGACACAGGACCTTTTCTTGCAGGCGTTGTAGATTCTTTTCAGATCAGCTTCAGCTCTGCTCTCTATTTTCTTCTTTCGGATGGAACCATCCCTTTTGAGATGTGTTGGTCTTATGGAGGGACAAGAGAGGTAGATGAACCAGAGCAATGCTTTTAAAGGAGTTTAAACAGTTCATGCATTACACTCATTGACCTTTAAACACTTTAAGAAAATCACACAGGCAAGTCTCATGTGAGTGGAGGCAGGAAAGCAGCATTGTCTCACTGGGTGGGGCAGAAAATAATAGAACAATTCTGCATCTGCCACAATACCCAGGAGATTATCGTGATGATTAAATGAGAAGAAAAAAATGAAGCTCCTGGCAGAATTTCAGGTCCACAACATGTGCTGTTGAAATGTTCTCGAATTTCATTCCTTTTTTGGGGTCCAAACTGATCATAGCTGTACAAAACAATCTCCAGTTTTCATTTTGTCTATGACCTTTTTTTTTTTAGTAATAATCAAGAGAATTATAAATAAGTTGTTGTACTTCATGTTAGAGACTTAGAGTTAGAAAAAATGAAATTATATTTGAAAAATCACGATGACTTGGAAAAGACTATATAATTTGCCTATACTTAGCTCTCAAATTAAATATTGCCACATTAAAAATTTTCACAAGTACACTCCTAATACTCCTAACTTCCTAAGAATTCCTAACATCCTAGAAATTTCATATATATGTGAATTATAATGATTATAATGATTGTTATCTTCCATCAGAAGATAATAACTTGGGTTCCAGATGACAACAAATATCCCAAATATTTTTGAGAACTTCAGGACAGGAGGAAAATTCCCTATTGAATGCTTCTGTGAAGGTTTCTCCTCTGTGACATGTGGTAAACTCCTACAAGGGTTTTGCATGAGTGATGGATTTGGTCATGTAAATGTCTGCATGAGTCCTTGAGGAGAAAGCCAAAAATTTTCCTTCCCTTTCTGAGATCAAAGGCACCACTGTACTTTTGGTATGAAAAGGGTTTTGCCATGGTTGGCAAAAATACAGTTTTCCCAACAGCTGTGTGGAGTGGCTCACGCAGTCTTTCTCTAGGATGGTTCCATTTCAGCTCAAAGGCAGTACTTACCTGGTAGGGTATCTTGACTCCTTTTAGGATAACGATTATAACAGTGTAAAAAACAGCTTTCCCTTGCACCTGAAAAATAATCAACACCTGGGGTGTAAGGTTTTACTGAAGCACCACACAACCCATCGTGAATATGTGAGATACACTTCTATGTGTAAAGACCAAAAGATTCAGCTGGTAGTGATTGATGTTTCTGTTTCCTTCCAATAAAATTTAATGGAACAAAAAGCAAATTTTAGCCATAACGTTTTGAAGATATCCTTGTGAACATTATTTGTACACAATCGTCCATTATAAACTCGTTAAGAACAGAACTGTTTTCCCATGAGTTTAGATGTACTGTAGATTAAAATACATCTTCTGTTATTTTATGACACATGCGATGATGAATCAGTGCTGGTCATATCCCATTAAGCGATCCCATAGAATGGGATCCATTTTGCTATTTTAAATGTGAGAAAAAAAATCTTGAAAATTCGTGATTCTTCAGCATGTATCATTCTTCTAGCACACTGCAAAAATTAAATACTTTGTCAATCAATAAAAATTTATTAAGAATGAGCACAAATACTTTCATTTGTGGGAGAGAAGAAGATATGCAGATAAATAAGACTTTTAGAAGAGTGTGCTCATTAGGTTCAGGTTCAGTATAAATGACAGTGGGGTGTTCAGTTGACTAAAAAAAAATGCTCCCAGAAAAGTCTGTTAGGAACTACCTGGTTCCACACTAGTGTTTACAATCTTAAGATAAGCTACATTCTCTGGCTTTTCCTTGAATCTCAGGTTCAACTTAATGAAGTAATGTGAAACAAAACACTTGGGCACTTTACGCCCCAAATCATAAAGCGAAGGATATGAGCTCTTGAATGATTAGAGCTAATTGGTGACTACATATGGAGATCAAATTCACCAGAAAGCTGCCTTACTTTTTGCTTCAGTTCATAGGCACTGTTTAAGATCAGACGTAAAAGGAAAAAAAAAAAAAGGTTGCATGTTGTGTTAATTGGTTTGGGAGTGTGTTTTCTGCTCACGTTTGATGCTATAAAATGAAATGCAACAGTTTGGAATGCAAACTGAGACAGGAGGTAGCATGGGTGTGGCCATTTGCAGCCTGGACTCTTTTGTAGTTTTCCAGTTCCCATTCATTCATTCTAATATTTGGGCCATGTTCCAGAAGTGTTTTTGAGAAAATGTAAAAAGATCCGCATGAAATGATTAAATAAGGCATTCAAATCTGTTCTGAAAATTTCCTTGTTCCAAATATCTTTATATTTTATGAATTCTATTTCACCTAATTTTTCCAAGTTCCTGTTTAATATAGCTCGCATCACTTTTCATATATCTAATTCTAAATATGCTGTTCTCTGCAGGGGACATGCTGAACTATATTCTGTCATTCCTTCAGTCCTTTATGTGCAGAAATGCAAGTTTTAATTGCCTTATTTAAAAATAGAAGCTGCTAAATGCAATTCATGAAGCTATAAAATCACTATAGTCCACTTATGTAATTTTATTTATAAGTTATACTGTTTATAATAGCAATTTGAAGTGCATGTATGCATGCATCTTTTCCAAAAGTGAAAATGGAAAGGTATATCCTTTCTTTAATTTCTACTTTTCAAATGTTCAAGCTCATAAGACAGCTTATGCTTTATGTTGGAATTATCTATGATGAGAGTAAAGCCCCCATTTGAAAGACAAGCATGCTGTGAACTTAAATTGTTAAATTTTTAAAATATTTGAATGATGGCTATCTAAAACCGAGTCTCTTCTGACATTCCAACTTTCCTTTTCACTGCTACCAGATTCATTATGAGGAAGTGCCATTTTAAAAAAAGATTTCTACAAATTGAGAAACTTTTAGACAGATTTTCTTGTACTATAAAATTGATTTTCTTCTTGACAACAACCATTGTTAATAAAGCAGAAGCTTTTGCTCTAAACAATGAATTTACCAACAGAGTAATGTTGCTATTTGAGCTTAAAAATTAATAAAATCTATGCAATGTTACTAAAATGGATTACTGATATGTTTTAAATATGCTAAAGAGAAACCAAATCCATTTTGCATTTAAATTCCTAAAGTTTTGATTAAACCCTAATACATATCATGCAGCTGCACTGAATTCATTTGATGGAAACACTTGATAATCGTTCACCTTATACCCTTATCATCTATACACATTCTTTCGAACTCTCTTCTTGAAAAAATAAACTTAAAGCACCAAAGGGGAAAAAAATTAAACAGCAGTCTGAAAACTGAATAAAAAGTAGCAATCTCTGAAAATAAAAACAGAAACCTCTAAAATAATGTTTTATTTATCACATACAAACGTGTTTTTCTAAGAATTATTTCCAGTGTGGGCCACCATATGGAAGTAGAAAGCTATTATAGAAATGAACTAAGATGGTTTGTATCACCTGCATAACTTGTTTTGTTCTATGCCTTCAGGCTTCAAAACCCGCTTCCCATATTTTTTTCCTTTCTTTAAAATAATGTACATCAGTTTAATTTATCCCAGGTCCTGACAGAAGGATCGGATTCTAAGCATTTAATGCTGTGGTTTCAAATCCAATTTCTCAGTGTTCATCGTTTCAAAAGTGGCAGAATTCGGTTTCTGAAAAGGTTCAAGAACTTGGGGAGGATTGGCATGCTTGCTGAAGTCCCACGTTGATGTCAAAGGCAGCTCTGTCCAGGAGAGCAGTTTGATCTGAATTTTTCTCTAGTGCTCCAGGAAATACTCAACCCTCCAACCCCTCCAACAAGAGCCTCCTCTCATTGGCGTCAACTTAGGAATCCTTTCTAAACTCATAAAGCATCTTGACTAAATAATCTATTTACAGGTTTCTGAACAAGAACACTGATTGGTTGACGCATGTTCCTAAACGGAGCATATTGAAATATCAGGGTAAAACTGCATCCCACTGAATGTGTTCAGAAACCTCTTTTCTTGAAACCAATGGATTTTTATCCATAGAGACACCCAAAGCAGTAGATCTCTGCACAGTAAACTCATTGTAGGCTTTTTTTATTGGTGGTGGGGGAACCTCAAAAGGTCAGGATTGCAGCTTGCTTCAAATAAACATCCAGAATCTCAGATGCTTTTTTGAAACGAGCCCAAGTTTATTTGAACCACTTTCTCTGGTTTGGAAATCAAGCTGAAAATTTCACAGAAACAGATTTTCTTGTGAGATCTCAGAATGTTGTGGTTTAGGTGAAGTAATAAACAAACTTGAAAAATGAAAGGCAAAATTGGCTCCAACTCACCTGGTTTCATTCTATTAGATGTCTGAAACTGAGTGGCATTGTGTGATCTTTTTTTAAGAAGTGGGAGGAAAAAAATCACTGAAACCGGATTGTGGCTGTGGTTTATCCTAGAATTATCAGACAATTTTCCTGAGTAGAATTAGGAGAATTCTTTGCCTTTCTGTTCTGTTTTGTCCTTGTTCACAGAATTGAATCTGTTCCGTTTTCACCATCTAGTCTGGGAAATTTCCATGATGATCTTCCATTTTTAAGTATTAATAATAAATAAATCATCAACTACTTGATTATTCTATGTACATTTGTTGCTATGCTTGCCCTGTCTTGCATGGAGTCTATGTGGTATTTATAAAATAAAACAACAAGGTATACTTTTTATAATACTATAAACATGGGGCAGAAGTACACACGTCGTATTATTTGGGTATCATAGTGAAATGTTTAAGCGGGTATTTCTAATCTATTTTTAGAGATACAGAAGTGGCTAATGAAGGTGTAAGAATGTGATTTAGTATATAGCTAATTTTTTATTACAACTATTAGCCAACCGATGCAAGACTAAAGCCAACGCAGTGTGACTTCAAAAACCCACACTTGACGACTAACTGATGAACTTTTCTGTGTCGTTATGAAGGTTTTCCCAAGGGGTTTTTATTTTCTTCCAGTTTTTTCCTACATAAGATCTTGAACCAAAATCACCATACAAAATGTATTATATATTGTGTTTACTACCTGGAGAGATTCCTCATAACTGTGAGTAGGAACTTTATAGTTAAGGAGTATGTTGTAATAATAATGCCTTATGTTTATAAAATACTTTAAAGTATGCAATTACTTTATGTTTTGCTCTTATATTAATCCTTCTTACAAATTAAGAAGTCGGCAGGTTAAGCCATCCTGATTCGCATGTGTTGATCAGGAAGACTGAAGCTTTCTGAAATACAGATTTTCTTAATACCTTTTCTCCATACAAATCAAGACTCCAGATTTCCAATCTAGGTGCATCTTTCAATTTTGTATTTTTTTTTCCTCACTTCTACCTCTTTTCCAATTACAGTGTATTTTCTCCACAGTATCTTTGCATGTTTCGGCTCCTTATATGCAGTTGAGAGTTCCGTGCTAACTGATAAAACCCAAACTACTTTTGCAAAGCTCAAAATAGTCTGGGCACATGATACCAATGCCGTTCTTGGGCTACCCATTTAAGTTATGTATCAAGTCTAAATTTAATCAGGGCCACATTTTATTTATACATTTCATGCATTAAACTCATTTAAACTTTTAGTCAGATTTCATTAGAAGAAATACTACCGTGCACATCATGCAGTAGTAACGCTAATGTGCTTCAGGAATTTGAAAGGAGTTGGAGATCGAGGGTCTGATTTCAAAATGTCTTTCTTTCTCTCCTTGGTGCTTGCAGCAGGTCTGCGAGCAGCACGGTTTGTTTCCTAGGACACTAATACAGTCAGCATGCTCTGGACAAATGTGTAAACACAGACATTCCCTGTAATCAGGGAGGTTGGTGTCTTAAGGCAAGATTATGTTTTTTTAGGAAATGCAATTTATGTTCAGGATTAAGTTTCCCTTGCAGACTGATAACGTCTGAGGTTCAGAGAGATGATAGTGTTGTGTCCCAACTGCCTACCCTGCATCTGAAGCCCTGACTCAGCCTTCCTGCATGGGCCCCGTTCTCAGCATCCCAAGTCAAACTAGTTAGATTTCTTCCTTGCTTAGACAGATGAGAGAAGTAAAGGATATGAAAATAAGAAACACATTTTTTCTAAAAAAAAAAAATTCAAAGTACCTATAAATCTCTGATGGGTGCAAGGAAACACAGAGAGACATGAGGGAAAAATACAGAGGACTAGCGCTCTTCTGCACGAGACAGGAAATTTAAATTTATGTCTGGTACTTTGGTATTCTTGAGGTTGAGCTTTGGGGGGCGGGTAGTAAGTTAGACATGATTGATTCACAGAATGTAATCATCTTACTCTACTTGTGGCATTGCCCTAATATTATAAAACAAATTAAATATATGACAAATACTCTCTCTCTTGTTAGGTAAACATTGGAGGAAATTTACCCAGAATGCCAACTTAGCGCTCTCTGTATATTCTTCCATAAGGGACAAAAAAAGTGTGCTACTTCTTTTCAAAGCTCAATTTTTTTCACAAGGTAGAAGGACAGTATCCATGTAAAAAAATATGTTTTGACCCAACAATAAAATCACAGGGTTTATTTCTCATTCTTCTTATGTTTCTTTCTCTCTGTTGTTTGCCTGCTGGAGTCTGTCTCTCAGCTGCCTTTTGTGCGGTGCAGGCGGATAATACAAGAAAGTCACGGCTTTGATCAGACAGCCTAGTTGTCTGCATCTTAAAGAAAGAAAGAAAAAAAGAAAGAAAAAAGACAGCAATTTCAAATGAATCCAGTAGTGAGCCCTGGAACCTTTTTAATCACCAGGAGGATTGCCATGCTTTTCTATCACGGGAACAGGTACTTCAGGGGGAAGCACCGCACCACAGAAACCGCGTCGGCCTGGGTTGTAACTTGGAGAGCCCAAATCACGCCGGGCAGTGTGAGGGAAGTGTTTGCTTGTTTGCTAGAGCATATTTTCTAAATTACCTGTTTATGTCAGTTCGGGGGACAGAAATGGAGAAGGCTGCTTTGACCTAATTTTTGCAGAATAAAGTCCTTGTGCAGCATGATAATACTCTGGGCAACGGGACTCAGTCTGATAGTCAGGATTGCATAAGCTTTCTCCACGCTCATTCCCTTTGCTGTTTTCATTCCCTGAATTTGAAAGAAAACACGGTTATTTACCCACCCCCTGTGTGCTTCACCTCCCCTAAATAAACTTTTATGACACTCAATTTTATTTCCGTTCAAGATTATTTATTTAATAAAAAAAAATGTTCTCCTGGCTTGAGAGGAAAAATAAATGAATAGGTATTGTTTTTTTCCTTTTTCATATAGCTAATGTTTAGGGCAGAGGCTAAAACAGGCTGAAACTAAGGAACTGAAATGGAAATTCTGAGATCACTGTAGCAGCAGTCCTGCTGACTTTGCTGGGGAGAAGAATATTAGCTCTAGTCTAACTTACCTTTTCCATAAGGTGTAAAAAGCACCCTGTACAAAGGGAGACTAAGAAAGCCAGAGCTAGTCTGATTGCCTGCATGTTCTTCATCTACACACCCATTGTTGTAAACTGGCACTGGGTGAACTGGCTGATTCTAAACAGATGGCTGTATGCACAAGTGCATTGAGGAGTTTTCTCTGGGGTACCCACATCGTGTCCTACCGGCTTCCTGGGCTGCAGAAAAATGAAAAATGTGAGTTTTCACTTAATGAGATTTCATCCAGATGTTCATGAGGTTACACTTTAAATAATGATTCTTGGGCTTTAAAGAATGTTAGCGTTTTAAAACTTTGCAGACCACATGCTATTCTCCACCTGGTGGCGCTCGAAGGCCAAAATATTAAACAACTCAGAGACTGGAAACTTAACTACTGATTTCAAAAGTATCACTTAAGGTTGGATTAATTCAGAGCTATTGTTGTTTTACTCCAATTTTGTATTGTTATTGCCATTTAGCCTGCACTTGTACTATTTTCTGGGCAATCAGTTATAATTTGGCATTGCAGAAAGCATATAGAAACTTTTGAGACACAGGAATGAAATCTATATTGGTACAATGAAAACTGCTTAAATAACCTGCAGGATAAAATATGCCCTGCTTAAGGTTCAGATTGAGTTTTTCAAATAATCACAATGATTTATCTACAAAGTTTTGTTTATTTTACAGAGTCTTACAGATTAAAATTAATGCAATTGTTTTCCAGGTATTGTTTGAAATTTAATAAAGTATCATTTCCTTTAATCTGTACTATTTGTTTTGACCTCTTATTAACAATGCCTATGAACTATTCTGACAATTACTGGGGTGAAATTTTAGAGACTGTAAGGGAACTCGTTACAGTTTAATAATGTCCAGTTATATAACGTTATATGAACTATCAACTTTCAATAGTAAATTTTATGTGGAAATTTAGAGTTCAATAGGATGTAGTCATTTCCTGTGAAATATGTGTGAAACATGTTAGCTTTAGTTGGTGTTTGTTCTCCCTTGTGGCATTAATTTTTGTCTCTCTGGATATTTCTGTGTGTAAATACTCTTTCAGGTCTTTCTTAGCTAGTTGTCTAGTAGAAGTAGAGCATACAGTAAGGCCAGACTTATACTGTCTTTATGGTCTATCTATATCCTCCCTATCAGATCATACAACTTGATCACTAATCAGAGGAAAGTATATGCAAAATTGTGAAATGGATAGTACTGCTTTTAATTAATAGTCATTTTACATTTCCATGACCTTATCTCCACATCATATTTTATAGTTGAGAAATGAAAAATATTAATAATAATAAATGGTGTTATTTTAGACTTACAAGGCCACAATTTACAGCTTACATGTTCTGGATTATTTTTCTTAATATATCATGTTTCTCATGACTTAACTCAAAAAGGAGTATAATATTCCTTATAAATAAGGACACTTCTGAGTATGAAGCCAGATCAAACATATAAAACATGGGCTGGATTCTTGCGGACATGCTTTCTGAGTGTCACCATTTCTGTAATTTCATAGCCTTATTAAAATTAATGCTTTTCTAACGTCTTATCTCCTAGTGTGTTTTCCTTCTGTCTGATTTTCATTGATCAAGAAAAATTTTACAATGTTTACTCGGTTTCCTTCTCAAATACTGCTAATGTGTCTAATGAAATGAGTAGCAAACAAGAAAACAATTTAAAGATCATTTATTCTAACTCAGAAAAACATAAAGTGAAAAAATTCTGAATAAGGCAAATGATCCTGAAAGAATGGTTCAGAAAAATGCCTGTATGTTTCTGGTGTTGTAGCTTTTGTTGATAGGATATAATTTGTTCATCTTTGATCCTTATTTTTAAAAGTTTATGTATTTATTTTCATTTATCTGAAAGATAAGAAGAGAGGGAAAGATATCTCTCCCATTCACTGGCGCACTCCTCAAGTATTTACAACATATGGGTCTGATTTCAGGCCAAATCCAGGAACCAGGAGATGTGGTTGACAGAAGTTCAAGTGCTTGAGCATCACCTGCTGCCTCACTGGATGTAAGAAACTTAATGGGAGCAAGGAAAGAACTTGATCCCAAGCACTGCGAGTGGCAGTTTAGCCCAACGCATCACAGAGCCTCTGTCTGTTATGCTTTTTATTTTCTTTGTTTTATGGGTCCTTGGTAAAATAGAAGATGAAATGAGAATTTTATAAGGAATAAATAGTTGATCTTAGAACTGAAGGATGTGAAATGAGTTGGATAAGAGGGTTCAGAACAGGGCTAGAGGCGTAGCCTAGTGGCTAAAGTCCTTGCTTCGCATGTGTCGGGATCCCATATGTGCCCTGGTTCATATCACAGCCGCTCCACTTCCCTTCCAGTTCCCTGCTTGTGGCCAGGGAAAGCAGCAGAGGTTGGCCCAAAGCACTGGGACCCTGCAACCATCTTTTGGGAGACCAAGAAGAAGCTGCTGGCTCCTGGCTTCAGATCAGCTTGGCTCTTACCATTGCAGCTACTTGGGGCGGGGGTGAACTATTAGATGGAAGATCTTTCTTTCTGTCTCTCCTGCTTTGTTTAACCTGTCTCTTGTAGAGAGCACATTATTCCTGACCTGTTAAATGATGCCTTGTTGATGACTTGTGAGTTGTGGCAGTTGAAGCATCCTGTTGATCAGATCAGTTAAGGCAGGTTATGCCTACCTGATCAGATACTAAGCACTTGAGACACGTTGGTTTATGGTCTGTTTAAGTTTGAGACCAGAATGTAATTTCTCACTGTATTCCCTATCAGTCTTTTCATTTTCTTGAGATAATGTATTTTGTCTAATCAGCTGTTGTCAAGTTTCATACCACCACTTGGTTCTTTAGTCCGAGAAGTCTCCTTTCCTAACTGCCTATTATCCCTTCTAGTGCTTCACAAAACCTCAGTATTTTTATTGTCTGAACTATCACTACATCACATTTCATTTGATGTTGTATCAGCAAGTTCATTGTTTTGTGAAGCAGCATACAACTGTGTCTATGAGAAAGTGTGTGTGTGGAGGGCAGGGTCTTGGTTATATCCTTCAACAATATACCTTGCATTATTAATCAAGCATTCTTGATTGATGGTTACTGATTCAAGTGGCTTCTTTCAAATTCTACTGTCCTCTGATGGGCTTTCAGCCTTATCCTGATGGGTCTCTTTCTGTAAGGTCAACATCCATTGGCATATGTGCAAAGTTGGTCTTGTGGCGGGATGGGAAGGGTCAGGTCACAACACACATTGTCACAAATGAGAACAGGATGGCTTAGACTATAACACTACCAGTTCACATGTGGGATGGGGTTGGGCCAGGCTGGGCTAGGTTGGTACACTTACTGGCAAGAGATGGGACTTAGGGCTGATTGGACTGTGCCAGACTGTGGCACCTGATGATGAATGCTGACTGGGCCTGGGCCATTTCAGACTGGGCTGCAGCACCTGCTGACACAAAGACTCTCTTGCTGCTCCACTGCTTCCACTATTTGATCATGACAACTGGAACTGGGAGTGAGCCTGTCTGGGGTTGGGGCAGGCTGGGCAAGGCTGCAGCACCAGCTGGTAAGTACCAAAACTTAGTGTCAGTCATGACAGGATTGACAGCAATACCTCTAGGCAGACACAAGATTTAGGGCTGGGAACAGACATCACAGGGGAATTTGTGGACACTCCTCTGCTAGGCTGTACCTATCATTGCTGAGCGTGAGAACCAATGTTGGGGGCAGACCAGCCTGGGCAGGGTGATAGCACCTCTTGGTATATGAGACAGCTGTATATGGGTGTAGGTTAGGCTGAGCTGAGCTGCTGTGCCCACGGGTGTGTCTGAGAACCAGATTGGATGAGGACGGGGGGTGGGCTTAGTGGGGGTTTTGGAGGTTTTCCCAACTAGGCTGTGGCAATGCCGGTATCCATGAGGACTAGGTCTGTGGTGAGCTGGCTGGGCTTGGCCACAACACCTGTCATTTCACATGAGGGTTAGGTTTAAGGTCAGGGTTAGGATTAGGGTTAGGGCTGGGATGGAACTGACCAGGAAGTTGCATCCCCCAGTATGTGCATTAGCTGGAGGGGCTAACAAACCAAACCTGACCCTGCACTGGCTAGCACATATGGGTTCACCCCAGACAAGCTGACCCTTTCTTGGGAGATTCTCTGACTAGAATTCTGGACTCAGAGTTGGGCCACAGGGAAAATCACAGGATGTGTGATTTGACCTTGGAGTCCATGTATTAGAAATGGTCCTCCTCAGTTGCTGATGCCTGTGCGGTGGACAGCATGTTGAAATGTACACAGGAGACATGACAGCCAACTTATCTTGGCCAGTAATGGATGTCAACTACCTCATCAGAGGATGGAAATGCAGGGCAGGTTAGACACTTCTCCTGGCCAAGTGTTGCAGCATGCTTCTTGTTCTGTCCTTCTGGATGCACTAAGGTGGACTTTATCAACCAATAGACCTTGGAAAGATTTTCTCAATCCTGGAGCTATGAAGCTAACAACTTCTCAGAACGATCAATCCCACTTAAGTAACCCCCTTGGGACACTCTTTCCCCACATCAGGGTCTCTAAGGTGTCATCAAATGATCATCACCCATCTCTGGGTGCTGATGAGGTTTGACAGCAAGGACCAGATCCTTCCCTCTCTTTCCCTGAAGACACAGGAAAAAAAAGAAGAAGAATAAAAAAACTGAGACATTTGTCCCACTCATCTCCCCAGGGATTAAAGAAAGCAAAAAAAAAAAAAAAAAAGAAAAGAAACTGATCATTTGTCCCATCACCTCCTGTTGTACCTAACTAAGCCTGGCTAACCTATCAGAGGTATACATAGGCATGCATCCCTCTCAAAAGAAAAGAAAATTTTATAGTCTTCTAAAACTTACTTTACCAACCTTGTTTGAAGCTCTGTCCCTACTATCAAGAATAGAGACTGGAACATGGTAGAATAATCAATAAATATTTATGAAAGAATACATTATCTTTTAGATTTGTTCTGTGAAATAAGCAGGAAAAGATCACTCTAATGTGATCTATACCTTGGAGAGAAACCTGAATTTATGAGCATTCAAGCTCACTTCATAACATCTTTTCTGGTATATTTTCATATAAGATATAGAAAGGTGGATAATTGCCGTAGTTGAGTGAATTGCTGTTAATTGAAGAACTTATATAAAACTCCGATTACTTAATCTATGAAAAAACTTTAAAGCTTGTATCCGCTAATAGTCTTGACCACATTATTACCAATAATTGCAACACCACTTTGATACATTGATATTTATAACTTATGCCCCAATGTATTTTTAACAGCACCACTTCAAAAATATTTTCACTTCATTTGAAGTTTCCAATCTCCTGACACCATTACCTTCTCATTAGTATACCAAACTACCACCCTCTCTATCATTCTGGAACAACTTTCACTTTATAATCTATTACATGATGTATGATTAGGATCATAACGATTGACCAATTCTATCAGTGTATGTCGTATATATGTCCCTACCAAATTCTTTTGTTGAAACTTGTTCCACAGTGCAATAGAACTAAGACTTGGAGCCTTTGGAAATCAATTAGATCGTCAAGGTTCCAGTCTAAGGAATCGAAATTATACCTTTGCAATAGAGTCCCAAGGGAGCTTATCCTTCCTGTCATGTGGACACACATAGTCCTTGTTGTCTATGGGAAACAGGCCCTGACAGCACATTGAGTCTGCTGTGGCAGCATAATCTCAGGCTTCCAGACCTCCAGAATTCTGTGCAGTACATTTCCATGGTTTATAAAATATACAGTCTCAGGTATTTTTGTATTAGTTCAAACAGATTAAGGTAATAGCATATGAGCATTGTGGGAGCAAAGAGAAAAAATAACCACAATCCAAGTGTTTTCAGATAGGGAGTAAATTATGATGTGGGTATCTGAAGAATGAAGGAACCAGGAAATTCCCATTCTGCAAGAAGGCTGGCTTCCTAGCCACGCAACCTGGGCTGCTGAACAAGCCCTGCTGAACACGACTACAGGCATCTGGAAATCCTTATTGCAGTTCGAAGAAGGAGTCCTGTAACTTCAATTTACACTGGTCCTCAGAACTGATGTAGCAAGTTTTAGATTTAGGAAACTTTGCGGGAAATGGCATGGTTAGAGAGAAGTAAGAAGGAGACTAGAAGATGTCTGGAATATAGTCAGAAAATATTGCTTGTATGTCCTTGAATGACCCAAATAAAGTTTGCAGCAGGTCACTAAAATTTTTGTATTGAAAACTGAATGAGAGGCTCAAAGGCGAAAACAAGCTGATCAATTTTAGTAAAACTATTGCAGTGAATTCTCTTACAAGACTTTATGGCGACAGGAGCGAGGGGGTGTTATCTGATTCTAAATTTCAAATACAACAGCATCGTTCTGCTTTTAACACAAGACTTACAGGTTTCAATGTATTTAGATAAAAGTTCAGTAGCAAGGAAGAGGAGCTGTACTGTGATGAGGCAGTCATTAGTAGGATGCATACACCAAAAGAGAATTGTCTCGTGTCAGTGTTTCACCTATCATCTGTGCTCACATAGTCCTATGCATACTTAAAAAGTATTATAAATTACATGACTTATTATTTTAGCTATTATAATCTAAGAGTCTGAAGAAGTTGATCTATACAGGGCATATTCAAGTTTCTTCTTCTTTTCATATATATATATACATATACATATAGGCTACATCATTGTTGCCATTTAACATTTCCTTGAATCTGATTTTGTCTTAACTCTGGTCCCAGACAGGCTGGACTTACTTTTACTTCATATCAGATTTTGGAGGAAGGAATATTTTTTCATTGGTTTTCCATTTCTAATATAACTTTATATATTTCATTTATTAGATGTAAATGAGATAATATATGTGAAAATGCTTTGAAAAGTCTAATACCTTCTATAAACACAAGGGTTAATTATTAGAAAGATGTTGAAACAACTTGTTTGAAATCTCACACTTGCCAATAATTTGAGAGAACTATATACTCTTGCTACAGCTGAAATAAAGGACTGGCTTTCACCTTATAAATTAAATTTTCGGAGAAAGATAAACTCACAATTTTCAACATAGTGTAAAGAGTGTTCTAATATTGGCAGTTGTAGCCTGTTTAGAATTTTCTTGCCAAATATGCAATTTCTTGATTTTTTTTTTTTCCGTTGGTGGGGTGGGAGAGATTTAATTTGCTGTGCTCATGCTTGTGTCCAACTTTTGAGTTCAATTTACAAGCATGAAAATAAGCTTTTTTCCTACCTAAAATATTAAGTTTACGTATTTGTTCCTTGGATCAAATTGTTGGTAATTATACTGTTGGCCACAAGTTCTCTGTGTTTTTATGATCCAGACAATGATGTAATTGTAGATTTTTTTTTTTTCAGGAAGATGATGATCTATGCAAAGATTAAGTCCTCCACCACTGCCTTTGACCCAGACCTTAAGCATCAACTGTCATCTGTTACCCAGAACTCCTTTCCAACTCTCCTGAAGTTCCTAGATTAGGTCACACTCCTTCATTACCCTCCACTCTCTCCCTCCAGGGAAATCTGTCATGATTGGATTGATGTTTGCTGTTTGTTAAAAGGCTCCTCTGTGGAATATAACTTACTTGAAGTAGGATACATGCCCATTTACCCTTCCAATCATATCACTCTTCTTGGCAGATAGAAGTAGAGGGAATGTGTTCATTAAACTACTAATACTAGAGTGCCTGCATCAAATGGGATTTACTCTACTAAAATTTTTGTAATAATGCAATTTGGGAAAGATAAATAGCTTTGAAATTAATAGTGTTATAAACAGTGAATATTATCTTGAAAAAATTCTAGAGCTAAAATATGTTTTAAAATGACCTATTTTAATCAATCTGATTAAGCTAAATTATGCTGCACTAAAAATAAACCTTTCAAATGTTAACTCATTTCTAATGAGATCAGTAGGAGCCGCTGTTCCAGCAGATGTGCTGGGCATGTAGCTGACAGAGCTCACTAACCCCATCACAGCCACTTCAAGCGTGGCCTCAGGAACACTGCAACAGAGCCAGAGTGAGGTTTGGGAAACTCATATACATTGTCAATGGTTCTGGATTGGAAATTACAATTGCCATGTATGCTCATAGCCATATGGCCCAGCATATATTCCAGAAACTTGCAAAGAACAGAGCAGGTGCAGGTAGAATAAACAAAACAAAACAAAGCAAAAGAAAAGAAAAGAAAAGAAAAGAAAAGAAAAGAAAAGAAAAGAAAAGAAAAGAAAAGAAAAGAAAAGAAAAGAAAAGAAAAATATACTGGTAAGTTGAAGTCTTACTGCTTGAGTGAGAAATTGCATATATGATAATAAATAGATAGTAAAACGCTCATTCCTGTTTTGTAGCAACAAGCTTTGATTGAAGAATATAACCTAAAATGCAAGTTATTCAAATTGATTTTATTGGCTCATACCCTGTCACCATGCAATAATAATATTGCTAACTTTTGTAAGATCTCCTCCTTTCCTTCTTTATACCTCTTCCTCCACTTCTTTCTACGTTTTTGTTTCTGACAAATAACTTAATCTCTAAAGGTTAAAAGTTATAGGGAAATGTATATAAAATAGTGAACTAAAAATACATAATAAAATTTTTAATCACTCTACTTTTGAAACATTTTGGGAAGTAGGCACCTTGCCTAGATGGTAGTTAAAATTCCCAATCTCCTTATCAGAGACTCTGGGATCCATTTCTGTCTCCAGTTTCTGATTCCAGCTTTTTGTTGGGGCTGAGCTTGGGGAGAGCGATTGGCCAAGTGCCTGGGTCCTTGCTGCTCATGTTAGAGGTCTGCATTGAGACCTTGGGTCCTGGCTTTGCATTGGCATCATGAGGAGTGAAGAGCAAATGGAAGGTTTCTGTTTCTTCAATAATTCCCCTCTTCTTCTTTTCTTTGTCTCTAAAATAAAATTTTAAAAGCTATTGTAAACAGTGCGGTAATGATCACAGGGAAGGTTTAAGAGCTTTTGGAATGGAGAGACAGAACTTCAATCAAAATGCCATACCATGGAAACCTAAAATCTATTTATAGAAATACGAGCATAAATTTTTATAAAGAGCTTTGTTTAGTGTCTACTAATCAATTCTGACATTTTTATTAATTTTAGAACTCTCTACTTATTTTTCAATTTAGTCAAATTACAGACTTATAACTAGTGTGTTTAGCCAAAGTAGTTAGTAAAAATAAGAAAAGTAGTCAACTTGATAAAACATAGTTTCAGTTTAAATCAAATCTAAAGGACTATGACAGAACTGAATGTGACCAAATGTTGTTTTGGTTTGGAAGCTCTGGCCCCATTTCAGCATAATTGTAAGAAATCTACAGAATTGGGATCAACTTCTAGCAGGAGTGTCTCAATGAATCAGAGAAACATACTGTCCTAGCCACATCTGATTCCACCATCGTTACCATCGTTACACTATACAGGATACGTATAATTTCCACATTATTATAATCTCACATAAAACCAAGAGCTAACATTAAATGTAAAAATAAGTATATCATCGTACACCAAAAAATTGTGTCACAGACATAAACAGTCTAGGAAAATAAGTTTGGCTCACTCCATCATCTTTAAACCAACTTCTACTATCTTCTACTGAAGAGAGAACGATATGCTAGTTTAAAATGCCAAGTGAGGGCCTGGCGCGAAAGTGTAATGGTTAAGGTCCTTGCGTTGAACGCGCCAGGATCCCATATGGACGCCGGTTCTAATCCCAGTGGCCCCGCTTCCCATCCAGCTCCTTGCTTGTGGCCTGGGAAAGCAGTTGAGGACGGCCCAAGGGTTTGGGACCCTGCACCCGTGTGAGAGACCCGGAGGAGGTTCCTGGCTTCGGATTGGCTCAGCATCAGCCGATGCAGCCGCTTGGGGAGTGAATCATCAGACAGAAAATCTTCCTCTCTGTCTCTCCTCTCTGTATATCCACCTTTCCAATAAAAAAAGAATAAGTCTTTAATAAAAAAAAAATGCCAAGTGAGGTTTGCCAAACTCTACAGATGCCTATTTTGTTTATTATTCATTACTGGTGGAAAATATGTTTTACATTATTAGTAAGCATAATGTTTTGAAACAAAGTTGATATTAATTATGTAATATAACCAACATTTACTTTTCTTGCTACTGTGTGGAAAACCTTCAGTAAAGTGCAAATTACATTAGTCTTGATGGATTGCTAATTATTAGTAAATAGAGTATATTTACGGTATGTAATTATTGAGCATTGAGTAGTGCAGTTATTCTGGAACTCTAGAATTAGTTAAACAATTGATTCTCCCATTGGGTGAGGGAGGCAGATTCGGACAATTATAAACACGTAATCCAAATGGCATGGACGGAGATGCTGAGGAGGTGATTGGGTTAGGTTAAGACTCACGGAGAAGGTGTCATTTAGCAGAAGATGATGAAGTAGTAGCCAAGAAGTAGCTTGAGGAATGGTAATTCAAGTAGAGGGGAGAGCTGGAGGAATGAAGTGTGTATGTGTGTAGAAATCAGGAAGACCAGCCTATTGGTTTAGCAACAGTGGGAGGAGCTCAGGCCTGAATATTAACGGGCAGTGAGGACTTAGACATTTGCATGGAATAAAATGAGCATCTTGTATATTTTGGGGAGGACAAGGACATGATCTAAACGGCGATTCAAAGGATCCCCTTAACTGCTCAGGGAAGAATTAAATGTAGGAACCCAAGGGTGGAAACAAGGGGGTTAACTAATCAGTCAGTAATCATTGCAAAGATCACAGTGGTAGTGGGATGCTGAGAAGTTACTAGATTTTGGAAGTTCTTTGGATGTAGAATGACCAGGAATTGTTAACAAATTAAACGTGCGTATCAGAACAGAGAGAGAGGGAGAGAGAAAGAGAGAGCAGTGAGTGACAATTTCAGCAAATTTTGCCCTTAGTAACAGGAAGAAGAATTACCAACTGAGATGGGCAAACTATAGGTGAAACAGGCTTTACGTTAAGGCAATGAGATAAAAAATCCAACTGTAGATAGCTAGGCATTTCTATGAAAACCCCGAGTGGTTCGTTGGACATGAAACCGAGATATTAGCAAATAGATTTGGGTTATAGTAAGAATATTTTGGGAAATAAACATGTTAATAAGAGCTAAAGACGCATTTATATGATTGCAATTAAAATACAGAAGTATTTTTCCGTTGTTCTATGTACTACATTTTATAGCTATATTTACTCCCTACAGAAATAACTATTGGCTTGCTGGTGGGGAAATAGCACCATCTTGTGGGTGATCAGTAAAACAAAAAAACCCAAAACAAAACAAAAACAAAAGCATTCTATAAAAACAGTAGTAAAATATATTTTTCTGTCCTCTAAAGGAATCTAATTCTTTTTTTTTAAATGTAGTTTTAATGTGACAAATAATTGTGTATATTTTAGAAACATTTCAGAAAGATTAACCCAAGGAAATTAGCATTTAGGTCACCGTATGCATTTATCGCCGTTTCTTGTATGAAGAGACTATGAAAAATATTGTATGGGGCTGGTTTTGTGGCACAATAAGTTAAACTGCTGGTTGTGATGTCAGGAATGCCGCTCTGAGTCCTAGCTGCTCCACTTCTGACCTAGCTGCATGCTACCACACCTGGGAAGGCAGCAGAAATGCCCAGTGGGTTGGGCACATGCCAGCCACGTGGGGAGTCCAGCATGGCATTCCTGGCTCTCTGCTTGGCTCGGCCTATGACTGGTTATTGCTACCAGTTATAGAGCAACACAGAGCATGGGAAATCTCCTTCCCTCTCGCTCTCTTACGCTTTCAAGTAATTGAATAACTCTTTTAAAAATTATGTTAGCTCTCATTTACATATAAAATCTTAAAAAGTTATTCATACTGACACATGGAGAGCAGAAAGACAGTTACCAGGAATTGGAAGGGAATGTATGTGGACATATTTAGTTCTTAAAACAATCTACTAATGCTTTGAAAGCTCACACAAATCCTTGGGTTTATTTGTACAAGATTGTATCTGCTGAGTGCCAAACTAACCAACAAAACCAGTAACTAAATAATTCAAATAAATGCCAGTTCAGAAAAAATATCTTCAGAAGTGTTCACTTAACCTAGTAATTAAAACACTCATATCCCACATCAGCGGTGCTTGATTCAATTTTCTCCTGGGGCCCCTGGCTACAGCTTCTTGCCAATACAGATTCAAGTCAATAGTGGCCATTGCATGGGAGACCTTGACTGCTTACGAGGCTTCGACTTTTGCCCAGCCGAGGCTATGGCAGGCAATCGGGGAATGAACCCCTGGACAGGAGGAGTAGTTCTTCTTCCTTTCCTTCTGTCTCTCAAATAAACAATTTCTAAGAAAGGACTTTAAGCAGTTATGCAAATTATAATACACATTAATTTGTATCTTTTAAAAGAAAAAAAGGTGAAGTAAGTATATGTGAATGCACTTGTAATTTATTAAAGGACACAAGTTCTATTACCTTTGATAAATTTCTTTTTAGAATAAATTAATTCAATTTATTATTAATATTGAAAACGTTTGTATATTCATAATAATACTAGGCCTAGTGGGAAATCAAAGAAATTTGATAAATCAATGTCTCTGCCCTGAGAATACTTCTATCTTATACTTCAGAACTAAGTAAACTTAATATTGGAAATAACAGCAATAAAATAAAAAGCATATAGTGTCCGTGAGCCAAATTATTTGTTTGCATTGTTAGTTTTCATATCAGAGTCATCGAAATTATTTTGGTGTATGTAGGTGAGGGTGTGTGCTCCTAGCAATAGTCACACGAGTATGTAAAGGCAATGACAGTACCTGCAATGAGTAACTTTAGTCCCCAGATTTCTAAAAACTGTATCCACTCAAATAATGTAAAACACCTTACAGAAATTTATGACTTCAAGTGTGAGGAGCTGAAAATAAGGTGAAGCTGATATATATTTTCAACAGAAACCAAAGATCAGCTAACCTAACCAATGGGATCATATGAAAAGAATAGAAAAGCAGCCTGATATTACTGGTGGTAGAATCAATAGAAAAATGAAAATGGGTGATGTTTAACCTGGTAGTTAAACAGTGTGACCCTGTGTTAGAGTATGTGGATTTGATCCTCAGTTCCAGTTTTGATGCCAGCTCCTCACTAATGAGGGCCCTGAGAAGCAACAGTGAGGACTCAGGGAATTGGGTTCCTGCTCTCCACATGGGAGACTGGAGTTGAGTTCCTATATCCTGGCTCTAGACCCAATCCAAACACTGTGGCCACTGGGGCAATAGGGCAGCAAATTCATGTGTGGTCACACACACACACACACATATACACACACCTTCTCTATCATAATTTTGAAAACTTAAAACTTAACTTCCTTCAATATATTTCCAGGGTAACCTTGGAGTCCTCAGGGGAGATCTGGATTTTTATCCTGAGGAGCCAATCAAAGAGTTCCCCATCAATTTTATTCTGTCAATGAGAGCTAAAAGGAATTGGTCTGCCCTGAGCCCTTCCTTTCTGGGCTGGGACACTTCCATTTCTAATGTACCCCATTTTGCAATGTGCACACTGACTAGGACCCAACATAACTGGTGGCTTAATGTTGGTCCCGTGTTGCAGACCAGGGTTCCTCACTCATGACAGATTTTGTTATCTTCCCAAGTTATCTACAGTAACATGGAAGGTGGCAGTCTGTAAAATCACCTGTCTTTACATCTTTCTTTCATTTGTTGTGTCTTTAGTCATGTCTCCATTGATGAAACCCTAGAGAAAAATTTTACTGAGAAACATTGTTCTCAGAATTGATAGACAATTTTGTTTATTTTCCCCTAAGAATGTATTTATTTTTACATGGAAGAGTTATAGAAGGGGGGAAAGTCGGGGGCGGAGGAGAGAGAGAGAAAGAGAGAGAGAGAGAGAGTTGCATCCACTGGCTGAAATGGTCAGAATTGGGCAGGTTTGAAGCTGGGGGCCAAGAGCTTCTTCCAGGTCTCCCATGTGAGTGCAGAGTCTAAGATCCTGTGTCGTACTCTGCTGCTTTCCCAGCTCATAAACAGGGAGCTGGATTGGAAGTGGAGCAGCTGAACATGTACTAGAACCTGTATGGAATGCTGGCACCTCAGATGGTAGATTGGCCAGTTTACCACCATGTCAGCCCTCAATGATAGACAATTTCTGGAGCATTCTCTGCCTGTCAGAGCACTCTGAGATGTAAACTGTATGTAAGAACTACCTGGTTTTAGTGAGCTGCTGGATGCTAAGAAACACTGAGAAAGTGAAGGCAGAGGTTTTTAAATTTATTACTGCCATATCTTATATCTTACTCCAATTTGTAGAGAACATAATTCTTGTTTCATGCCTTTCAGTAACACAATTCCATACTGCACAAATTCCTCTATGCCCCTTGTTGCGTCGGCATCCCAGTATGGAGACATAATTGCAACTGATTCCTCAGCTGGTCTACGAGGTGGGTATCAGCAGCTGCTCGTTAGCCTCCTCTCTAACTTTCACTAGTGCAGCTAACATTTCATCCTTGGCCAGAATGTTGATCACTGAGCCCTAATATACACCTCGAATGAGATATAAATTAAGTCCTTATTTCAATAGGAATGCGTGAGTTAGTTCTCAGACCTTTTAATTATACACATCAGAGGTGTTAAAACATGCTCATTTACTAACTCTCCCTCTTTTGGAACTTGATGGGTGTGGAACAAACCTCCCCCAGGTTTATAACTAGTCCTATACCAAATAATACCAGTTGTACTCTCAGGATATGGTGCCAGCCAAGCTGCCTCTGCATCTAGAAGGCTAATCACAGAGACAAGGATAGAAGATGGGTAATTTTGGAGGTTCTCCATGCCAGGAACTAAGGATTCAGGCTCAGAAGTAGGTACCAGAAGTAGCATCATTCTATTTTTTTCTTTTTTTTTTTTTTAAGGTTGTACAAACTTTTATTGTACTCTGAAAACAACAAGCCTATAACACAGTTTTGAGCATGGCAAAGATAAAACATTTGAAATTTTGTTTCTTTTAAAAGCACAAAGTACTATTCTTTTTTTCCTTTACAATTTCAATTCTAAAGATATTCTTTTGCAAGCTAAGCCTTTTATTTTGTGAAAGGTCTATCAAAAGTAGTCTCTATTTTTCACTCATTCTTTTTTTTTCTTTATCATGGGATATACAAAGAATAAGACTAATGATGTCCCATAAAGGAAGCTTCTCAAAGCTGATACCTGCTGGAAAGGTTGTCTTGTCTTGTTTTGTTTTCCCAACTAGGCAGGCATAGAGAACTACAACATCTGGTAAGCTATTAGAGAATGCATGGATAAGAAAGAATGGAATTCCAGTTACAACACTAAAAAGCATTTGAGAGATAAAACAGGACAATATTATTTAAAAAATAGTCATAAAAAGTGAAATTCTATATCATTTCTTTTTTGTTTTTTAAAAAAACACACTTATTTAATAAAGGGCAAAGCTAAGGAGAGAATCAGAGAGACACGGAAATCTTGCATCCACTGGTTCACTCTCCAAATGGCTGCAACAACAGGGACTGGGCCAGGTCACAGCCAGGAGCCAGGACTACTTCTGAGTCTCCCATTTTCCATTCTTTTCTCAGGCCCAGCAAGGAGCTGGATCAGAAGTGGAGCAATTTGGGCCTGGCGCAGTGACCTAGTGGCTAAAGTCCTCACCTTGAATGCACCAGGATCTCATATGGGTACCAGTTCTAGTCCTGGCAGCTTTACTTCCCATCCAGCTCCCTGCTTGTGGCCTGGGAAAGCAGTCGGGTAAGGCCCAAAGCTTTGGGACCCTGCATCCGTGTGGGAGACCTGTAAGAGTCTCTGAAAGAGCTCCTGGCTCCTAGCTTCGGATTGGCGTAGCACCAGCTGTTGTATTCACTTGGGGAGTAGAAGATCGGACAGAAGATCTTCCTCTATGTCTCTCCTCTTCTCTGTATATCTGAATTTGCAATACAAATAAATAAACTTAAAGAAAAAGAAAAAGAAGTGGAGCAGCCAGGAATCAAACTGATGGCCCTATGGGGATATCAGCCCTAAAGGTTGTGACTTACCCTACTAAGCCATGGCTTTTCATCTATTCCCTGTAGATTTCTGTTAACCTTGAATGAACCAGTAACTCAGTTGTGAAATGGGTAGAGGTGGTGCCGAGTAAACCAGAAAACTGCCCTGGACCTTTCCTGAGGTGTGCTGTTTGGAATCCTTTCTCTCCCAGAAGAAACCTGATCCTTTTATCCTGGTTGCCAGAAAAGGCAGCCTCCATCTAGTGCCCCATGCTTCCCCAACAGTGCATATCTCATTGTGGCCTTCACTTTTAGCAACTTTTGATATTATGGAACAACTCCAAAATGTTCTCTCCATTCTCTGACAGAAAAGGGATCCAAGTAGCTTCCTCACCTCTTGCATCTGTGGATCAGCAGCTAAGGATTACCAGGCACCAAACAGCTTTCTATGCTGACCTAACATACTAACCTTTCCATGAGGGTAAACAAATCCTGGATGAATGCATGCTGCCAGTTAATTTATTTCTTGTTTCGAGTCACCTTGATTCTAGACTACGGACAGTCTCCCTGAGTTTGTCACTTGTTAGTGGATACATGGTTCCACTTGCTTCGGTGGTGCCAAACAATCAGCCTCGAGTGGAAGTTATTTGAGAAAAGATTTCTTTACCTTTGATAAGTTAAAGAGACAGGAGGGAAATAGATTTCGCTCTAGCAACTATCTCCTTGACTAGTAGTTTGCCAGAGTTTTGGCAGTAAGGGCTAGGGGAGAACCCAGGCGTAGAAAAGCGGAGTAGGGCTCTACCTGCTGAAGACTTACTGCTTTCTGTGCCCATGTTGGCCTGAGCCCCTTGGCATACAATGTGGTATGACAGGTGTTCCTCCAACGCCCTGTGAAAAAAAGCTCGAGATTAGATTCTCTGATTGTTCACATTCCTTTGCACACCTCTGGAAAATTTCCTGTTTAGAGCTCTTAAAACTTCTATACAGGTTTGAAACTGTCTAAACTAAAGAAATAAGAGAAAATGTGCTCACATCCATTTTTTTTTTCCTGAAATTCTTCATATTAGTAGAATAAAGCAGTACATAAGAAAACTCTGAGAGAGCTGGCCTTGTGTTGTAGCAGGTAAAGCAGCAGCCTGAAACACTGGCCCAAACCCATTCTTTGTGATGATTTGGGAAGTGAACCAGCAGGTGGAAGATCTCTGTATCCGTCTCTGTCTCTTCCTCTTTATGTAACTTTGATTTTGAAATGAATAAATCTTTTTGAAATATTTTTGATCATCAAAATCAATATCAAAAATGTGTTACTTTATTTACTAAAGCCCACATAGTTAAAATGTGATGAGAACGACAATGCTTTGACTCTGTCATGCTGCTGTGATCTTCAATGCATGGTGAAGGATGGCATAGGGAATTACTCACTGCATTTCTTTAATCTCCCGATCCCAACTCTCTAGTACATTTGTTTTGCTTTCACTGACTTGGACCAAGTAAGAGGTTTGGAGTAGAAAGTTCAAGGGCCACACATTTGTAAGAATTTCGACTTTGGGTGACTTTACATATCCTTCATTTCAAGTAAAAGAAAAAAAGTATTAGAATGTGAATATATGGCTTTCAAACCTGAAAGATTAAAAAAGTGCTTAACTGAGTGTACAGCCAGGCTGGGGTGAAAGAAGCCCCTTGCAGCGTGGGAGCTGCAGGCGGTGCCCAGAGCCAGACCAGACCTCAACGCTTGGGACTCAGGCCAAGGTCACTGCTGCCACGCAGTGACTGAGTCCTAGGCTTTGGGTGGTCAGTGTGCCCATTGGGCGCCAGGCTCTGCCTGCTGGCCACTGGGCGGTGACCTCTAGGGTTTTAGGGTATGTAATTGCTGCCTAGGGACATCCATCAGTAAGGCCAATGTGAGTGTAGGGGAGGGATGAATCCTATGTGACTTCCAGCAATGGGGTCACGGAACATGTTGGCAAGTGAGGGGACTGAGACCTGGTTGGTGGGGGTGGGGGGCAGAGTCCATAAGATCTATTTGGGCCAGACTGAATCATCAGCTCACATGGGAATCACGAGAAGGGCTGTTAGTGTAGAGCATCACAGAATGCCGCACACTAGTCCACACGTAAGCCACAGATGGAAGCCTGTCTGGCTGGGCTAGGTGCCAGTACCTGACTGAGTGTTGGAACAGGGGACGGGTCACACTTCACAGGGTCAAGACACTAACCAGGATGTGAGAGAACCAGGTCTGAGGGTAGATTCTGTGGGGGATATCTGTGGTTCCAACCCTTGTGGAAATACAAGTCCTGCTGGTTAGCTCACAAGCTGGGGTGGTGATGGGCTGAGCTAGGTATGACCATGGAACCTGCCCTCACTCATGGGTAAAGGAATTGACAATAGTCTGGGCAAATCAAGGCAGATGCACCCGATGTGCATCCTAAAACAGGGTGTGGGATGGGCTGGGCTGCAACTGGAAGGGGGCAGAACAGGCACGACTGAGCAAACTAACTCACAAGGAAGAACAGAAATCAGGCTGGAGCACAGGTCATATTGAGCTAGGCTTTTACACCTACTGGTCTGCATGAATCAGAGATGCTAGGCCACAGCATTGAAGGCAAAGGATAAATCAGGTGAGGGGTTATACCAACTGGGTCAGAGCAACCACTGGCACACATGTAATCTATGGCTAGGAATAGGCCCGACTGGGGAGCTACGAGAGGACATCCTTGCTGAGTTGGGGTTCCCACCGGTGAGTGTGGAGGCCTGAGTGGGGGCTGCATTCTGGTCTGGATATGGCTGAAGTACCCTTGGCACAAGTGTGAACTGGGACTGGGCACACTGATCCATGATAGACTTCAGCACAATTTGGTGCTCATGAGAACTAAGGTAGATGTAGGATGGACTAGGCTAGGTCTCTGTCCTTACTGAGCCATATGTGAGCTGTGTCTGGGTACAGACGAGCCTTGGCTGGGCTGAAACATCCAATAGTAAGAACAGGATTAGGTTGAAGACCAGTCAAGAAAGGCCACTGTTACTGCCAGGACAGGAGGTGGACTAAATAGGGCTGGCCCATGGACCCACTGGTATGCACAAGATCTGGCAATGGGAGAGGTTCTGATGGAGGAGCTTGGGAAACTCCTTTGTCAGGACACGGTCCCTACAGGTTAGTGCAAGAACCACAATAGGGAGCAGCCCAGAACAGGCTACTGAAAGGTACCCACTGGCATACCTTTGGCACAGGTTGGGGTAGATCAGGCTGAACCAGTTCATATCAACTGCTGGCGAATCCAAGTACCAGAGCAGTGTGGGTCGGGCCAGGCTTGGTTGCAACACATATATTATGGCTGGGATTAGGTGCCTGCTAGGCTGGGCTAAGCTGTAAACCTCACCAGCATCAGCTGGAATTGGGGATAGTCCAGGACAGGCCAGGTTACAGCACCCACTGGCAAAAATTGAGGTGAGGCAGGCCATGCCAGACTGGGCCTCAACACCCAACCAGCACACGTGAGATCCTGGGCTGGGAGTAGGGGGCAAAGCTGGTAGGAAGAATGCAGAGGGCTCCCCTCCTGGACTGGCACACCCACTGGAGAGCATGAGTTGAGATGGGGCAGACCAGACCAGGCAGGGCTACAACACCTGTGTGCCTCATGTGAGCTAGATCAGGAAAAAGCCAGGCTGGGCTGATTGTTTCTACTGGTGCAAGCATAAATCAGAGAGAGCGAGGGTTGGTTGGGCTTTGCTGCAGCATGAGTTGGCAGATGCTGGCACTGGGGGCTAATTGTGTCACGTTAAACTGCAGAACTACCTGGAAAGTGCATGATGTGAGAGTGGGGCTGGGAGGGAAATAGTGCGCAACTCTGTAGCTCCTATCAGTTTGTCTGAAGGCTGAGTGTGAAGTAGTCAGAATCAGGCTTGACTATAGCACCCATTGGTTTGCGTGGAAGACAGGGTTGGAAACAGAACTGACCCAGCAATTACAATCACTAGTATATGCATAACCTGATTGTGGTGACAGACTGTGCCGGACCCTGTACTGGCAAACACATACAAGAATCAGGTCTGGGAATCACCCCAGATGAAGTTTCTTTGGGAATCATCCAACTGAATTGCTGATCTCAGCTCCCCAACCATGAAGAGACTATGTCAGCCATTGGATTCTGAAGAGATTTCATTGTGCTTGGAATGGCAAGATTGGTAGCAATTCAGAACATTTGAACTATCCAAACTGCTTGAGCAGGACCCTCAGAGCATGCCTCACTTTGGGGACGTGGGATGGCTGGGAGACTAGCTGGGGCCCTCCCTTTATCTCTCCCATTACCTCGGGTACAGAAAAAAAAATAATA
This sequence comes from Ochotona curzoniae, assembly GCF_017591425.1. Classification (NCBI taxonomy): domain Eukaryota; kingdom Metazoa; phylum Chordata; class Mammalia; order Lagomorpha; family Ochotonidae; genus Ochotona; species Ochotona curzoniae. The sequence continues at coordinate 17,347,331 of NW_024464920.1, read as the reverse complement.
TTAATGTGGAAGCAATGGTCTTACCCACTTTATTGTAGCCCTTGACCACTTTGTGCCCTAATCAACTATGTAAAGATTATAAAACAAATAGATAAATAAAAATGCATAACTAATAATAATATTTATAGAAATCTTTCTTAATTTTAGTAATGGATAGAATATTATATTCTAACAGTTAAACATTATAATGCTTAATTCTTAAGTAAGGATATTTTGCAAATTCACACAAAATAGAATTCAAAGATGTTTGTTTTGGTGAAAGAAAACACTTTCTTTGAAACCAAGCATAGATTTTTTTTCATAATATACACTTTATACGAACTTTATGAAGATCTCTTGTATTTTATATTATTAAATGCATCCAAATCCATAGCCAACCTAGAGAATTCAATGCTTGCCACATTTTCCGAATTGGAATTTCATAAATGCATTATTTTTTTTTTATCACTGGGGTTTTAAGTAGATTTCCAACCAACTTATTTAAATAATTCAGTAGTTTTATACTTATTTTCATTCAGTTTTTCTGTGAATGAATTTCTTCTTTCATGATTCTTAACTTCCATCTACACTTTGCAATGAAAGTCGCATTCACTAGAGCAAGGAATTCTAAAAGCATTTACTTTGTTTCTTTTGCTAGGATAGCCATTTCCTTTGCACTAATTAAATCAGCAAACCCACTTTACATTCCACCTTGCCTTAACAGAGGAAGCATTGAGGAATGATACTGAGAGAGGAAAGGTAGATATAAACAACGAAAACACTCAAAAAATACAGAGAAGAATGGACACAATGTTTGGTGTAATACATAGAGATCATTTTGATTTGGGTGGGGTAACTTTATGGACTCTTATAAAGCACTATGATTTATGGAGGGACCACATTGGCTAAACGCCAGCACAGAATTTCCTTAAAATACAAGAATCTAGTCAAACTAAAATTGACTGAGTAAATATTGCAAAAATAAGTCTTATGGTTTCTCTTAAGAAGCAACCAAAATGATAAGATTAATAAGTATATTAGAGATATAACAAATTATGTTTGCCAAAGTGTCCTCTGTCGTATTGGTTCACACAATATATTTAATGCAACTGAATATAAGTTGATAATTTGCTTGATAGTTTTTTAGTATTAACTGTGTTCCAAAAATGGTGCTGGGCAAACATATGTAAAGTATGTGAAACATCTCCATCAGCGCAGTCAACTGAAAAAGACAGTTTTTCATGGAGTTGTGCATGGGGTGGCCCTGAGACAAGTGTTGAATGTTAAGAAGGGAGTAGCAAGAGGAGAAATGAGATTACAAGCCTTTCCCTATGGCCAGTCCAAACACCTGCCACCTCCTTGTGCTGGAGAAAGCCTCTGTTTCCCAAATGTGCCACTAGAACAGGCACCAGCTAAAGATATGTAGCGTGATAGCTGACCACATCTTTAACATAACCTATAACTAGCATGGTAACATTATAATAATTTCATGATGATCCTGCTAATCTCATCATGTACCTGATAGGATGCTGTTTTCAAGATTTCCAAATGAGCCAAGTGAATTGGCAGCGCTCAAACCTGGCTCCAAACCCCACCTCCTACGAATCTTCTTCCTCATCGCAAAAGGGATAACTGTTTTCGTGGTTATCATTGATTGAGTGCAGCTCACTCTTGAGCATTCCCACACTCCCTATCAACTGCTTTACTTTTGCTTTGCTGATAATAAATCTTATCCCTCTGCCGACATTGACCTGTATCTGCAAGTACGTGGACCCAGCCGTTCAGCAATAGTCTTTCTTCCCACCACCCTGCAGATTATAAGCTTCCCTTTGTTTCTGTCCATCACAAAGGGCTGTTTCTCCTGAAGCTGCTAGAAAATCACTATCTGGGAGAACAAACCAATAACCTCACGTTGGAGCAAGGAAAAAAAACAGGAATTGAGACACACTGATTATTATGCTTCCTCTTCTAATCTAACAGAGGCCTGTTATTTTCTGGTGTTTCATGGGAATCCATCATTATGTGTGTTTTAAAATATATGTTTAGACAGCAATCCAGTTCAGACTTTCCATGATGGCAGCTTTACTCATAGAATTCTGATACCATCTGCTATTTAATTCCACTATGGAAAAATGTGAAATTATTGCTACTTGTGCTGTTGCTCCTTTAACATATTTGGGTTTTTTTCCTTCGAAAGGTAAATTAATTTGTAAAAAGATTCATTTATTTGAAAGCCAGAATAGAAGGGAGATGAAAATAAAAAGAAATAGATACATTGGTACAAAAGACGGCTAGATGGTAGATAGATAGATAGATAGATAGATAGATAGATAGATAGATAGATAGATGATAGATAGATAGATAGATAGATAAATGAAAGAAATAAATTTTCCACCCCCTGACTTGCTCCAAAGGTCCTTATGTAAAGTTGGGACAGGCTGAAACCTGGAGCCAAGAGGTCTATCAAAATCTGTCACAAGAAGTCAGGGCCCCAAGTACTTGGGCTATCACTGCCTTCCATCCAATCACATTCACAGGGAGCCGGATAGAAAATGAAGCAACACACACATATGAAATTCATAGATGACAAGAGATTTCTTGTTGCACCACAAGTCCTACCTCAACTAATTTTTTAAAATGATTAGAAAATTAATATTATATCAAGAATAAAAAGAAAAGGACAGGATTCTTGGCATGGGGATTTGAATACATCTTTAGCAATCCCAGTGTCACAATCATCGTCTTGATTCTGTGAGCCATAAAGTTAACATAAATGCATATTACCAAAACTGCACGGATCCAAAATTTTTTTGCAACAAAATAAACTTGTCTTAATGCTGTTATGAACTTTTTGAGGTTCCCAGATATAATGTGTTGATAAGCAAACAGTTTTGATCACAATTCATTTCTGGGAAGGAAAAAAATGGTTGCTTCTTGCTATTTTTAACTTATACAGATACTTTTCATTTTACTTAAAATGTATTAAGTTTCATGAAGTCATTTTCTGTTTCTTCTGAAACTTTTTGTGCCTTTCCATGCTAAGGAAGTAAGCTACAATCTGTCAGACACATATCCTCAAAGTATCTAAAATAAAAAATGCTACCATTTTACCTTCCGATGTGCAGGGAGGGTAAGTCTGGGAGGAGAAGCTTTTTATTTGTTGCATTTGAATGGTGGATGGAGAGGCAAAAACATAGAGTCCTGGAGGAAGGGAGGACAGGTCCAAGTCATCTTGTGGATTTTGGAGAGGTGGAATCACCATGAACAGACAACATGTGGTGGAGGGCATCATGAATGAATAAGACTAGCATGACTCCGCAAAAGGAAGCATTGATTTACAAGTTCTTTTTGATATGTACAGTGCGTATTTTGGAAGAAATTATAGTGAAGACTTACAGAGTGCAACAATTTTGTACAATTCCAACTGGATGTCTATACTTCTACATAGGATTCTGGGAGGAGATTGATTTTAAAATGGGACACTAAGACATACATGAATTCTTCCTGCTCTGTGCTTTGCACTCTTAAAAATTCTCTTCCCCTTCCTCATTCACCTGTTCATTTTTCCAATGCATTTCACTCTTAATTCAAGTGTACAAGGAAAAGATGGAATTAAAATGATACTGCTTACCTTTGTATATTTTGATATTTCTTGAGTGTGTGGTTTCAACACTGGAATTCTGCTTTCTTTTGCTTTTTGTGTCTGTATTAACTCTTGTTGTCCTAAATATCAGATTTGGTTACTGACCTTTTTGATCACTTTCTCTTTTTTCTTTGCCTTGAAGTTTTTGCAGTATAACACTGTGGGAAAAAAATAATTTCTGCCTTTTTACTTTATAAAAGTGCAGCATGCAGAACCAAATGCCCAAGGCAGAAAAATTTGTACAGAGTGGAAAAGACATGAACGAATAACAATTGAAAGTGTATGCATTGAGGCAATTATAGACATGAGTGTATTCGCTTATGGCTATGAGACATACCATGCTTTGAATCAGTAGTGAGTTTATATGTTGAAACAGATAATAGTACCCTAAATGAGCCTGGATATTCTCAAGTTATATTAACATTCCAAGCATTAGATAAGGGACATTCAACCATCTGTCCTAGCAGGACAAGTGCAGCAGGTTATCTTAATGATGTTTTCTGGCTCATTTGATTTGTAAGCTCATAGTTACCTAAAGTAAGATGAAGCTTACAGAAAAAAAAAAATGGCTGAAATTTTGTGCAGCCAAATTCCTTTCCTTTGCTTTGCTTCTCTAAGAAATTTTTGGCTTGTTATCAGGCCCGTAAACACATAAAAGTCTCTAATATATGTCTTCTTACAGCGATTTTGTAAATGAGCATATGTTAGCACAAAAATGAGGTAAATTTGTCCAAGATTTCACAGTGGTTTTTGAAGTTGAATGCAGACATTCTGCCTGTAGCCTGTTTACTGAGCGGTTCCAATGAAAAATTCTGCAGCAATCAGAAATTGCATTATAATACATCCAATTGTGGAAAGTTACCTTAAGTGTAAGTAAAACAAAGACCAAAAAAAAAAAAAAAGAGAGAGAGTAAAAAAATCAAAACAGCAAAAAAGGTACTGCTTCGTTTATTGTCCACTGAAGAATTTATCTTTTCCTTTCTGACACATTTCACACAGTGTCATTGAAAATCACTGCGTTTTCTAATTTTGTATTTTAATTTGAGAAATATACAATACAAACATGCAAGACAACAATACAACGACTCAAACTTGTTCCATGTGCATTTTTTCCAGGAAGACAGATTACCATTTTTGCCCGATTCTAGAAAATGACTTCCACAGAGTTAATTATCCACCTATTCACTATTTGTGATTTCCATGAGTTTTTCTTTTCTATGTTGGCACCTGTTTTTACCTATTAGCTATTTATTCACCTAAATGAACACATATTACTTCAACACTTTCCTTTAGTTTCACTTAATTACTTTTAAAACCGGATAAAAAATTAGGCTTCAATTATTTAATTTATATATGATTAAAGTAACCAATATTTTAGCAATCTAAAAGAATAAACACTGTTCAAACAATTTCTGAAGGTGGGTCCTGTGAGAGTGACCTAACTGGTAGTCTGGCTTAGAGTTTGCTTCATGCAATGACACTTAAGATGGGTTGCAGTCATCTGAAAGCTTGACTGACTCTGACACACACCCAGTGATTGCTCACTTAGTAGGAGTTGTCACTCCTTGTTCAATACATCTCCAGTTTTCCCCATGACATAGAAGCTGACTGTTCCAAAAGAAATGACTCAAAAGATATCAGAATGAGCATCAATCTCTTTAATAAATTGGCATTAGAAACTTTCATTCTTTTTTTTGTGCAGTATCATTTAAATTTTGTGTTCAAAGTGGGAGGACTACACAGGACAGACCTAGCAGCTAGTAAGAGAATCATCAAGTCACTAGGAGGCTAACTTCCCTAAACCATCAGCTTCGACTTGTTACCATCTATTCCTAATAAGCAAATTAATTAATGTTAACCTATTAGTTATATGTGAGTAAATTTTTGGTTTTAAAACTATAAAAACAATGAAACATTGCAATACTGGTGCTGAATTTCACTTTGTGTTCCTGTTATTCATTTTCCTCCCCATTTTTCTTTGTTAACACAGCATGTGAGTGAATTTTTGAGTGTTGACACATGAGTGCCAGTTCATGTTGATTTTTCAGTTTTTTTTTTTTTTAAAATCAATAAACAAAGAGACAGAGTGACAAACAGAGCGTTGTCCACTTTTTCAATCCTAAAATGCTCAAATGTCCACATGAGCCACAACCAGGTGTTAGGAGAAAGAGAGACACATTCAGAGTGCCAGAGATGTTACCCTGTGGCTAGTTTACTTCTCCAGATGTTTGAAATCCCCAAGACTGGGTGAAGCTGAAGTCAGGAGCTGGGATCTATTTCCAGGTTCCCCAGACAGAAAACAGTGACCCACTTGCAGAAGCCATTAGCTGCTGCCTCTCAAAGGTGCACATGAACAGGAAGTTGCAACTGCACAGCGAGGAGCTGGGTCTTAAACCCACAGACATGGGTTATGAGTGTTGCAAATGGTATTTTTAACCCCAGTGCCAGATATTCCAGCCAAACTTTTTCTTTCAACTCCATATATCATGCATTTTTAAAGTACTCTTATGTGTCCAAAAGACTAATTTAATTCAACAGAAATTCAAATTTCTCCTATGATATCATTTTTTTCTTTTAAAGATTTATTTAATTTTATTTGAAAAGCAAATTTGCAGAGAGAAGGAGAGACAAAAATCTTCCATCCATTGGTTAACTCCACATATGGGTGCAACAATTACTGGAGCTGAGCCAACTCAGAACTAGGAGCCTGGAGCCGCTTCCAGGTCTTCCTCATAGGTTTCCGAGGCTTTTGGCTGTCCTATACTGCCTTCCCAGGCCACAAGCAGGCAGCTGGATGGGAAGTGAGTAACCAGGACTGGTGTTTATATGGAATACTTTTGTTTGGGTTGTGGAGGGTTAGCCAACTGAACCATCGTGTTGTGCCCAGAACCATTTCTCTTAACAGAAACACTTCAAAGTTTCATTTGTAAAACTAAAATTGCACTTTATATATAGTTAACTTGTGTTGCATATGCACTTTTTTTTTATCACCGACTTGACTGCAAAATGCATTTTGATTCCTGAAAAAAAAAAAAGCTTCAATAATTGAATCAATGATTGAATGGGCTATGAGTTTAAAACTACTGTATGAAAGGGGAAAATGTAATAATTTCCCCCATTATAAATATTAAAAGTATTTTTCTTTCTTTCCCTTTGGGCAGTCATTCACATGCACAGCACTTGCACTTACAATGTCATGATTCTAAACACAGCAACACGAAGCAGCTCTGAGCAGCGGATTTGACACGTTGGGTAACTTCGTTCAACAAATGCAGGGAGATCAATGAGCAGAATCAGCCTTCCTTAAGAAGCTCTTTGTTCCACCTAAAGGAGAATCAGACTATCCTCTCTAGGTTTGATTGAAAGTTTTTTAGAACTTTAACACTTTAATTGGAGTTGAAATTAGGCTTTTCTCTTAAATCGTTAAATTGTTCAAGAAAACATCTGCTACAAGATTTTAAATCACATAATTGCCTGACAATTACTCTGAACACATTGAGCCATTTTCTTTTGCTATGAAGAGATGGGGGGGAAAAATGAGTTACAGCACACTGAAGGAACCATCCAAAAGCCAGACAGAATTCCTTACTTACTTGTGAGATGATCTGTTCTGCTAAAGTCACTTAATGATTCACTCTCCCTTGGTTTTCCTAGAGGAATCTGCTTTTCTTTTTCTGTTTCTGTGAGTCGTAAAAAGGAATTCTACTCGAATAGAGCCATGCATAAATTAAAATTCATGTCTAGTGTCTTTGTTCTTTAACTTTCAAGTTAGGCCTAAACTCAAACAAGATTTCTTCTTAAACCTCTAGCCCTTGTATCTCTGTGTGTTCAGAGCTGCATTTTTGGTCCCACCTTCCATTACCCATTATGTCAGATCTTTACTGCCTACAAAAATGAGAAGTGTGGCTCTACAACTGGGCAGTCACTGTGGAGACAATTAAGATTTCTCCATGAACCCCTCTTTTAGCAACAATCAGTACTGATTCTCTCTTGAGTATAACAATTCAGTGCCGTATTCGTTTGTTATACTGTTTGAGCCATACCTGCATGATCGCTATTTGTAAAAGTTTTAATTTTATGGAAAAAAACAAACTTTTTTACCTTTGTCTGACATATGGAAATGAAATTTTATTTTCCACTATCTTTAAGTATTCTTCTATTGGATGGTCTTTGTTTTACTGATAGACTACAAAATAAGGTTATCAAAATTGGTTTTGGTTGATTTTCAGTTCGCACATTTTAAATAGGCAAATTAAATGTTAAAAGAAGCTCACTTATTTTCAGTACTGAAAGTTCTTTATTCAATTTATGAATCAAATATAAAATATGCACTAGATTTTATAAGAAGGTAGTAAAGTATTTGTAGTATGACTTAGTGAGCTTTGTGGCTCTTTTCATTGAATTGAATCAACATTTGGCAAAGTAAAAAGTATTATCCTGATAAGTACATTAGCAACAATAACTCCTATGAACAAGCAACATTTACTACACTGCCAATGCTCTTTGTGAAGTGTCTCAATTTATTTTAACAAATTATCTCTTCAGAAAGTAAATATTGGAGCAGGCATACAGCACGGTGGTTCAGTCTTGCTTAAGACACCTACACCTCAAATCAGAATACATGGCTGGTGTTGTGGTGTACTGGATTAAGCTGCTGTCTGTGATGTGGGCATCCCGTATGGGTGACAATTTGATTCCCTGATGCTCCACTTTCAATCCAGCTGGGAAAGCAGCGGAAGATGCACTAGTGCATGGGTACCCGCCCCTACATACGAGAATCTCCTGGCTCTTGGCATTTGTCTTCCCTCCCTTTAGGTCACTTTGAGAGTAAACTATGGGTGGAAGATCTCTCTATCTCTCCCTCTGTAATCCTGCCTTTCAAATGAAACAAATGTTTTTAAACATAAGGATGTATCGTTTGATTTGCTTGTGCTCCAGCTCCCTGCTATATATGTATAATGCTAAAGGTGAAGATTCTTTTAGGATCTTGCATAAACAAACAAACAAACAAACAAGCAAACAAACTGACTAAATGAAAAGGGGCACTTTTTAGTGTGTACTAGATATGAGGACTTTATTTCCTAAATGTATCACCGAGGACAAAGAATACATATCAGCAAATTTTGTTGAGAATTCAAGTTTTGGATAGTTTAGAAGACTTGGCTAATTACTATACTTATAAAACTATATTGTAGAAAATAAGAAAGAGTGAACCAACAGATTGAAGATCTCTTTCTTTCTGTATCTCCTTCTCTCTGTAACTGAATCTTCCAAATAAATAAAAATGCCTTAAAAATACAAAAAAACGGGCCCGGTGCGGTGGCACAGTGGTTAAGGTCCTCGCCTTGCACGCCCGGGATCCCATATGGGCGCCGGTTCTAATCCCAGCAGCCCCGCTTCCCTTCCAGCTCCCTGCCTGTGGCCCGGGAAAGCAGTCGAGGACAGCCCAAAGCTTTGGGACCCTGCACCTGTGTGGGAGACCCGGAAGAGGCTCCTGGCTTTGGATTGGCATAGCATCGGCCGTTGTGCTCACTTTGGGAGTGAATCATCGGACGGAAGATCTTCCTCTCTGTCTCTCCTCTCTGTATATCTGCCTTTCCAATAAAAAAATAATAAAAATAAATCTTTAAAAAATACAAAAAAACTTGGCTATTCTCTAAAAATCTGTTTTATTCTCAAAATAAAACTCCCATGGTTTCTTGCAAGTTCTCCTTCACTGAGGACAATCAGCTACACTGTCCTTTGTTTGGTCTTTTACTGCTTCTGCAGGCCAGTTCCATGCACTTTTGATCTACCCATGACTCCGGCTGACTTACGTCTTGGTGAGGACCAACGTGATGGCACTGATTTCTGGGGCCAAAAAATCTGATGGACAAAATTAACCCTGTGCACTCTAGCACGGTCAGGATTTTTGATTTCTAAGAGATGCTATACACATTTCTCTAAATTATCAACAAGCAAAAATTGGTAAGTGCTTCCAAAGGAAAAAAAAAATAGTAGTGATTTTAACCAGTGACATACACTTAGTCACTTCTCTCTAAGTTTCAGATTCTCTCTGCTTGTCTCCCAGTTCACATTACTGCCAGAGAAAAAGAGCTTCTTTGAAGGTGGTGGCATTCCCAGCAGGATTTTTCATGAGTTTTTCCATAGAGTTAAATATCTTAGCCCTGGGTCCAAAAGGAACACTAAATAAGCCAGAGTAATACTTTCCCTTTATTCTGCTACAGTTTGCAAGAATTTGCTATTTTTGAAAATATGTATTTATTTATATTGGAAAGGCAGATTTACAGAGAAGGATACACTGAGAGAAAGATCTTCCATCCACTGGTTCACTCCCCCAAGTGGCTGCAATGGCTGAGGCTGAGCCAATCTGAATAAAGAAGCCAGGAACCTCTTTCAGATGTCTCACACCAGTGCAGGATCCCAAGGTTTTGTTCTTTCGCAGACCACAAACACACAGCATGATAGGAAAATGGAGGATCCATACACCAACCAGTGCCCACATGGGATCCTGGCACTTACAAGCAGGGGATTAGTCAATCAAGCCATAGTGCCACGCCCAACAATTTACTTATTTATTTTTGATTAAAACATCTTCCCCTGTCTTTCGTTCTGATACATTTTTTAAAGTTTAGGAATTCCATAATTTTCACACCTACTTATATTTTATTAAATTTAAGTAAAAGTAAATTGGAATACTTTTAACTCAAAATCTTAATGTGATTAATTTTTATAAAAGAAATTCTGTAGCTACAATTTCTATGAGTATATGCATATAACATAGAAACATCATATTTGCAAAAACACTTCATATCCTAGATGCCCAGATTATAATTCTTGTGAGATTTACTCTTTGTATGACCTTGAACAACTTACCTAAACTTCTTAAATGGAAAGAAAAATATTACCAAACTTATTGAGATTTTAGAATGACTGAGTTATGATTATTAAAATTGTTTAAGTGCATGACTACAGCAATAATCCATGAAAAAAAATTTCTACCTGTATCATAATATTGATTGTGATAATGGTTTCATGAATACAGTTAAACTCATCATATTGTAAATTTTAAGCATGCACAGTTTACTATAAGTTGAATCAGCCTCAATAAGCGACAAATTAAAGATGTAGTAAATATATAAAATAGGTACATAATGTTCGCTTACTAACAAAAATAATAGCTCTTTTTAGCTGGTGGCAACTTCTTTGCCAAAATTTTATTGGATTTCACTAACGTATCATTTTTTTGCATTGTTTACATTCTATGAACATATAAGATTAGAATGAATCTCTTACCATAATTTTAGAGGAAATATCTTATTGAATTCAATGTTTAGTTACAATTGCTTAGTTTTCATTCTCGGTAAGCCTTGCTTCTGACTTACCTCACTAACCTCTCCAAATGACATCCATCATTTTACAAGTTACAGGTCCACAGTCCATCCACAGGTCAGAGGGCTTACGTAGTTAGCCATCTAACTTTGAGGGGAGGCACAAAGATTCTATTTCTTTCCTATGTTCAGAAGCAATTGGTACAGTAAATGAACCCTTCAGTATCTTGAACTTAATAGCGTGCCACAATTCAAGTACCTGGCTGCTTCCGGTTTATAGAAGACAACTGCTGCTCTCCAATTTAGGTTGAGCAATTCTTCACACAGGGAAGTGTTAAATTTTTCAATTTCCTCTTAGCTCTGAGTCAGATGCATTTCGTTTCTTCTACTGTTTACTTCTCTGCCGCTGTGAGCTGAAATGAATGTGACATGCTTCTGAGTGGGACAAATTTTATCAATTTCTGCAGCACACTGGCAAGAACCGCCCTCTCCTCCCCGACACAAACTGGTGATGCTCTCACGCTCCAAGACAGAGTTTAAAATGTAGACTATTAACTATAATACAAATATTTTTCCATTATGTAATAGTTATTATTGCCTCATATAGTTCAACATTTTAATTGATGCCTATGCAGAATACATCACTTAGACTTTTTTTATTAAGCACATGAATTCATTGACAATATGTAGGAAGTACAAGTAACTATTTTATCATTTCCTCATGGTTCTGGTATTAGGAGTGATTGTCCCAACTCATGGCTTACTATTGTACAATAGAACTGATTATGTTAAACAAGCAACCACAAAATAGTCTTAAATTTCCACACCTCTCCCCCGCTTTTTTTTTTGCCTTAGGAACAGTGCAAGACTTATTTGACACAGTTATATATTCATTTTTTCAAAAGCTACTTTTTAACTGATTGTCCCTTACAACAATCACTTGGTTCATTAAGGTGTCTATTTGATTCCCAATATAATTCTGTTTACTTTAAATGTGCAACTACTTTCTTAGATATTATTCTTTGTTTTAGTCTTTGTTGCTGTGTGATTGTATGCCTCCTATTCTCTTTTAAAGTTGTATGCCATTTTGATTTTCCAACTATCTGATGGTCTCATCTTTTCTCAACTCATCCCTATGTTACACTCCAGATGACTTCTAGCATCATGTCAGTATATATGGTTTTGATGCATGTGTGTGTTTTCTCCATATTTGGATGCCTTCTTTTTCCTTAGTTGGTTTTAAGGACCAGTTCATGTCCTGTTGCCTACTGAGTGTCTTTGGAAAACACGTTGTTTCTATTCCTAGCGTAGTTGTAGTTAAAATCAAACCTTGCATCTTAAAAGTGGAAGGGATTTTTGAGATGAGGAAGTTGGAACCCTGGGTAAGACCTGGAACTTAAGTGGACTCAATCATTGTAAACGGAATAGCTAATGCTGTCATTGTGCCTTACTATTATAATCACATAATATTTTCTTGTATTGTTTTGACTGCCTTATTATATGGTCCTATTTTCAGTTTCAAGGAGCTTAAAAATCAGGTGCATATTGATATATCCTCCAAATGCCTAGTCTGATCTAAACCCCACAGGTTTTATGTGCATTTCTTTACTTTCATACAGAGAAAGAGAGAGAAAGAGAGAGAGAGAAACATACACACACACACAGAGATTTAGCATATTTCTGTTTTTATAGGTTTTATAGTATTGCCTGTACAATAACTCAACTGGCTGTGCTCCACCTCCAAGCACTGGCATCTTCTATGGCAGTCTGCTCATGTCCTGGCTTCTTCACTTCCCATCCAGCTTACTGCTTGTGGCCTTGAAAGGCAGTGGAGGTAGGCTTAAAACCTAGGGCCCCTGCACCCATGTATGGGAGGCCTGGAAGAGTCTCAAGTTTCCTGACTCCTGGCTTCAGATTGATTCAGCTCCAGCCACTGTTGTGGCCATTTGGAGAGTGAATCAGTGGATGGAAGATCTTTTTCTGTATCTTTCCTTCTCCCTTCAAATGTCCAATACAATTGAATCCTTAAAAAGAAAAAGCTGTATATTGCTAACTATTTATATACCCACTATCGACTCTGCTAGGAAATTTGTGATCCTTTATGAGTGTTTTGTTTTCTTCAAATATTGGATCATAAGAATTCACTGAATGGCTCTGTGCGTCTCTTAGATATTCGCTCCCCCAAATTACTACTAAGATCATCACCTTCCTTGTGCGCTTCTCATAATGGCAAGAAAAGTCAGCCTTGGGTATATGGCAAGCTTTACCAATGCTCTATACAAACACAGATCTCTCAGAGAGACCACAAAGATGAGTGGTAAGTGTGACAAAGAGTTTCATGTGTTTGTATGGGCTCATTCTATTTTCCTCTGATCCAACACATAATTCTTTCTAGATCAGTGTTGCTCTTGCATGGAACTGTAAGAAGAGGTAATGCTTGTGTTTTTTGTGGAGGTATCTATCTTTAGAGTCATCCATTGTTCTACCACTTTTGTAGTAGTCACTTCACAAACACAGGGCCAGTTTTACAAGACAGAAAGTGTGTGTGTGTGTGTGTGTGTGTGTGTGTGTGTGTGTGTGTGTGTGTTCAGAGGCAAGGAGGCTGAGAAATAGCTGCCGTGAGGGTAGTTGTGTGGAAATCACATGACTGAAGCATAAAATACTGGAGATGAAGAGAGAACAGGTTTGAACACAAGGAAGTCCTAGGGAGAATTGCCCTTTGAGAATGGAGCAGTCCCTCTGGAGCATTGAGTTAGTAATCTAAACTATACTTTACTATTAAAACTACTCAGGCTTAAAATAAATTGTCCTAGTCATTAATTAAATCATAAAACCACTGAATAAACTACCTGACATCTTTATAAAATGGGGATTTAATTATAAACTCTAATCTTGGCAATGCTACTTGAAGCGAAACCTAAAACTGTGGCCATGAGTGTGTATACTCAATAAAATGTAATATTTCCACTTATTAGCAACACTTCTCTCACTTAAGGGGTTTCCTTTGCTTAAACTGTTGGCACGTTTGAGTCTCTCTGCACTTCATGAGTCCTTAAGAGACATGTGCTTTTCTTCAAATACGGAGACTACAGTGAGAAGCCTCTCACTTCTTATAACTTATAAACTGATACTTATAACTGATACTGCAGAAATACAAGAAATGCTAAGTGGCAGCATGACACTTTCTTTGTCACCTGTAGCTCAATTTATTTATTTACTTTACTATGAGACCATGATGTCCATTATTTTGAGCAGAAATTCATTTAAGTGGAAATTTGACTTGTAACCCACGATATTCCTTTACATCTAAGAACATTATCTACTGGAAAAAATGCAGTGTGTTAGTTGTAATGTCTGCCAACTGCATAGACATGACCCGGGCTCATAGCAGAGGCGTCATTTGCTTTCTGAATATCTTTTTTTTTTTTTTTTGAGGCAAAACTCAGGAGCCAAACCTCCATACCGCAGCTTTTTGGTGGGAGAGTTGTGTAAATCAGTGAAACAGACTAATTTCTTTAAAAAAACAAACAAAAAACAACTCCCCAAAGCAGATAAGTTGCACCTGAACAGAATATTTCTGGCTCACACAGATTTTTAGGTGGTTGTCCTCCTCACAGCTAGTCAGTCTTCCAGAGGAGAAAAGCGGGGAGAGAATTTCACAGCAGTTTTTTTTTCACCCATCCTGGGAATGGTACATGGGTTGTCTACCTCCTGCTATTGTTTTCTCTGTTTTGAAAAAGCCAGCAGCTTCTTTTCTCTTGTCTCTTCTAGTACTTCCTTTACTGACAATTCTAACGCTAGAGAAACATTTCAATGTCTGTAAATCTGACATTGGTTTTCTAAACCCATCAGGTTTCCAAATCGAAATATTCTTGCATTTGGAATAGTTCTTCTGAAACATTACCCATGATGTCTGCAGTGCAAATGGGTGACATGTGGACGAGACCGGAAGCTTCAGCGTAGTTCATACAAATCCAGTCTCACATATTCAAAAATCAATATGGCTCTTCTGGTAGTGAGTTTTGCCAAATTCATTTTGTCACTCTCCCAAACTTGCCAGCTGATTTCCCTATTTTTTAAGTAGCTCAACAATACAAAAATCTGTGGTTTGCCTTGTGGTGTAGCACATTAGCATGTAGCTTGTGACACTGCCATCCTACGTGGACATTTGTGCAATTCTAACCCACTCAACCTGCAATAAAGCTCCTTGCTAAGGCATCTGGCAAAGCAGATAAGAAATCCTAAAGGCTTGGCCCCTGTACCCTCAGAGGGGACCCAGAGGAAGCGCTAGGCTTCTGAGTTCCACCTTGCCCAGCCCTGTTTGTTGCAATCATTTGGAGAGTAAACCACAGGATAGATCTCTCTCTCTCTCTCTTTTTCTCTCTGCTTCAATCACCCAAACCCCTATCTTAGCCTTTCCAAGAAATAAATATAAATGTAATCCTTTCAAAAAGAACACTTGACCTCTAACAGCACAAACCATGTACTTCCCCATGATTATCCTAATTAACGTACAGTCCACTCGCAAAAGGCAGTTACCCCAGGTGGAGCCTTCATCTCTCCTCTTCGTCTATTTCCTAATAAGGACTCCAAGCAATGAATGTTTTCCATCTTGATCACTTCTGGAGAACTTCTGGCTCCTTGCTGAGTTTCCTGATAGTTAACTATGTTTAACTCCTTGGAGGTTCAGTAGGTTGACTAATTTTTAGTTTATTTCTGGATGGAAGGGCATCATGCAGTATGAAAATTTCAATGCTAAACAACAGGAAAATATCAAGGGAAACTAGATGAGTTGAGCATCTTATACTCTTTTATTTTTATTTTCTGAAAAGCAAGACATGAAAGAGAGAGAGAACAGGAAAGGAAAGAGAACACATCTCTTCCCGCTGCTGCTTCACTCCCCAGAACGGTCAGGCTGAGACCAAGACAGCGAGCTCACTTGAGTGACAAACTCCAATCCTCCAGCCATCACTGCTGCCTCCAGAGCATGCACTGGCAGAAAAGGACTATAATTATGTGGACCGAAAGGAGTTTTAACGGCCTGCTCTCTTTGAGCACCCAGAAAGCAATAGCAACAGAAATTTCTTTCCTTTCTCCTTTCCTCTCAATATTACTTTTGCTTTCCCCATTTGTAAGGTACAGTGACAGAGAGAGGGACACACACACACACACACAGAATGTCCATCTGATGGCTCACTCTCCAAACACCTGCAACAGCCGAGGCTAAGCTCAGTTGAAGACAGGAGACAGGAACGTCATCTCGATCTCCCACATGATTGCAGGAATCTACATGCCTGCACCATCACATGCTACCTCCACGTGCATTAGCAGGAACCTGGATCAGAAGTGTGCAGTTGCCAGGACACCAACCAGGCATTTTAATAATCAATGTACATCTTCCAAGGGGAGACTTCACCAGTGATGCCACAGCACCCACCACACTTTTACTTTCCTGGGGGCAACAAGCCTCAGCTTATTTGGCTGGAATCAGCAGATAATACTCCTCAATAATGATGTCACCACCATCTGCACTGGAAATGCTCATGCTTTAAAAAGTGCAAATCCCAGAACTCTACCCGAGACCAACCCTCAGATCACAGCAGAGGGGGCCAGAAAAGCCACATTTCTAATAACCACCTTACTTTGTCGTTGGCGTACACTACAATTAGAGCTCTACTCTTTTGAGGAAGTCCATTTATAGAGTAACAGGAGACGGCCGCTTTCTCACCTGTCTGGATTTAGTGCCGGTAACTGCAGAGCTTGCCAGGAGCAGCACACTCTGTCTCCATGCACTGCACTTTAGGAAATACGAATGTGTAGGTACACGGAGCCCCAAGCTGGGTTTGCACACCAGAGGGCTGCCAGACTCTAGAGGATACGTGGGATTTCACACGCCTCTTCCTCAGTGTCCATGTCCTTCACTTGTTCCCTACCAGCCATGTACAAGTTCTCTTTCTGGCAGGCCTTTGTATATCACAACCAAATCCTTTTTGGATTTTTTTTCAATGACTGGTTAATTAGCATTTCTTTGGGTCTCATGATACTTAGCCTAATGAGCACAGCAGCCCGACTCCGTGTAACGCTCTCTCACCCTCTGTCAGCCACACACTAGTCTTCCTTTTTCTCTTCTGGACTCAGTTGCAGGTTTTTGTTTTTAGATTTAAACACTTTTTTCTCCTGTAAACGCCAGGGATTAGCTACGATGTTCCATTCCTGGACAGTGCTTCCACTCCGATGTGTTTTTGTAGCTTTCCAAGCGGAGGGAGGGAAGTTAAGCAACCTGTGGTGGAAATTGTTACCTGTTCCACTAGATGGCGCTCCCAGGCTAGCTTTGTTTTCTCATTCTGTCACAGGCGTTAGAAACCCGGTAGAGTTCTGCAAAGCTACACATGCTTCCGGAAGTTAAAGTATGTCTTCTTCTGTTTAATCAGAGGAAACAACTTTGAGGGCATGTTACAATGTAGACAAGCAGTAGTACATAGGGAACTTTCGCTTGGAATGATCCGATTATGTTACTGGAAAACCGAAGGTCCCAGAAAGAATTGTTTCTTTTTCAGAAATGGAACATGAGCCTTTGCTGAAACACTCTCCAGCTGCAGCTTCTTTTGTCTCCATCTCTTAGAAGCATCACCACCCTTTTGTTCCTCATCACCCTCCCTTTCTACCCTCTCTGCTGTGTAAACTGCATTTTATAATACAGGACCTGGTTCTGCTCCATTTAATGACTTAAGAAGCTACTGGCTCGAAAGCAGATGATTTTTTTAAAAAAGGAGCTGTTCTATTTATATTTCAGAGGCAGATCTATAGGGGAGAGAGAGAGAGAGAGAGAGAGAGAGAGAGAGAGAGAGATCCTCCATCTGCTGTTTCATTCCCCAAATGGCTGCAATGACAGAGCTAACCAGCTCCGAAGCCAGGAGCCAGGAGCCTCCACCAGGTCCCCCAGGTGGGAGCGAGGGCCATAGGCCCATCCTCTGCTGCATTCTCAGGCTGTAAGCAGCGCGCTGGATTAGCAGCGGAGGACTCAGGACATGAAGTGTGGCCACATGGGATGTTGGCCTGCGGGCAGAGGATTAGCCTGTTAGCACAGGCCTGGCTCTGAAGGTAGATGATTTAAGTTTTAAATATTCTGCCAAAGTCAGTAAAATAACCTTTATCAAGTATCAGAACTTGGAGGAAAACTTCAAGTTCCTCCCAGAAGCTGAAACTGTGAGTAAAAACATGACTGGTGCTGCCCTCCAAGGAGAGCCCAGCTCCAGCGAGCCCCGCCGTCCCCACGGCTCTCGGCCCCAGAAGATTCTCTGTGAAGTTCAGGGAAGACTTCATTATTTATACCATGAAAATAAAAGCTTTCATATTTTTCTTCTGATTCCTGGCACGCATTGCTTCCAGGTTAGGAGAACCGTCCCTCCCCGCCCCCCCCCCAGGCTTTTCAGGAGCCTTTGTTTGCTTGTTTTTGTTTTTTGGAAAATCAGCAGTTTTCCTGCAGGGGGTCTGACTACCTGAGGGTCACCCTGTGATAACCACGGGTCCTGACGTCCGCCTGGACATAAAAATCACCTTAAGAGGAGGCGACTCTAAAAAGAATATCTGACTTTGCAATAAAAATAAAAAATAAATCTTTGTTTAAAAAAAAGTACCAATGTGCAAGGTCACTACAGATTGAGTAAATCGGCGCGGAATTAGACGTTGACCATTTGTTCTAGAACTTCCCTTAGTAATTTTACCATGTGAAGGACTAAATTACTAAGCTGCAATCAACATCTCAGCATCTCCTCGTTTTAAATGGGTTTTAGTTGGACAACTAACTCCTTCAAAAGGTTAAGTATTGTGTTTCCACATGAAGGAAATATGGAAGCAGGTGAGTAATTTGTCATAGAAGTTAGATAAATCTTACCCTAAGTATGTCCTCTTTCTTCACTTCCACAACAGTTCCCGGCTGTTTCTAGTTCCACCACTAGGTGGCACTCTCTACTAAAAAGTATTGCATCTCCTAAGTACTTCTTGGTGTAGGGAGTTGGAGATGGAATTTTTTCCCACTAAATATTACTTTGGAAATATGAAAAAAAAAAGGCAAATTAAACTTTAAAGCATAAGTGGAGAGAAGTAGAAAGAAATAATAAGAAGAGAAATGACAAAAAAGGCACTGATTTTGTCTGTATATTCATGTGTTTTTGAGAACCTAGTACTAAAGGTAAACCCAGTCTCTCTGATTTTAAACCAACATTTTTTTTTTCATTACTGTCTCAGGTGGGTGAAAGTTGTAATTATAACTAAAGGGAACACGAAAGAATGTGAACAGATGTTTATGGGTCGGCAATGAGCTTCGTGCTTAAGGTGTAGGTTAAAATAACACTCAACCCCACACGAGAGTGTCTAGATTTGAGCCATGATTCTAGCTCCGGCACCTGACTCCAAATCCTTGCTAACGTGAGCCTAAGGAGGCAGATAACTCAGATAATTGGGCTCCCTTCGCTCACTTGGAAGCTTGATTGAATCCTAGCTTTTGGCTTCAGTTCTGTCCTTGCAGCTGGCTGGCATCAAGACAGTGGGCAAGTTGACAGGAGTGCTTGCTCTCTCTCTCTCTCCACCCCCCCTTCCCTACCTCCTTCTCCGGCTACACCTCAAACAGCTATAACAAGTTATTTTGCACTTTATGTTGGCTGGAGAGATGGTTTTGTCATCATGCTGTAGTGGAAAATGATGATTCAAAATACAATTCATGTTCTTGTCTTTCATCTCATGGATGCCCTCCAAAGGTGTGTAAAGTTGTCTCAAGCAGGTTCTATGGCCCAATTTGTATTTAGTCTATTACCTAAATGTTCAGTGAGACAATTTAGACTTCTTAAGGAGTCTACTTTGGTCATAATCCCCTTGGCTAGAAGAATTTCACGTAATTAGTCATCCATGTTCTTTCCTAGGAGGCCATAGCACAATTCTTTCTATTATCCCTTTGCCTCCTATTAATCCTTCAAGCACAAGTATTCTTGGAAGTCACTCATTTTTGGCATCCAAGTAATTATCTATGTAAGCACACTTAACCACAATATTATCTAGAATGAGAAGAGCTCTTATGATGAACATCTTAGAAAAACATATGGAAGCTTAGCTTTTCAAAATGCTTTCTTTCTTCCTTTCTTTCTTTCTTTCTTTCTTTCTTTCTTTTTTTTTTTAATTTTAAAGTTTTATTTATTTTTATCTGAGAGGCAAATTTACAGAGAGGAAGGACAAATGGCCACAAAGGCCAGATCCAAAGCCAAGAACCAGGAGTTTCCTCCAGGTCTCACACTTGAATGCAGGGGCCCAAGGACTTGGGCCACCCTTTGTTGCTTCCCCAGGCCTCAGGGAGGGAGCTGAACCAGAATGGAATGGTCAGACAATAACCTGCACCTGTGTGGGCTGCTGGTGCTGGAGTGGAAGGATTGCTTGCTAAGCTACCACACTGACCCCCCCAAATGCTTTATATGTAACCATAGATTTCTTTTAAAAGATTTACTTTTATTGGAAAGGCAGATTTACAGAAAGGGGAGATAGAGAATGTCTTCCATCCACTGGTTCACTCCCCAAATTGCTGCAATGCCCAGAGTTAAGCTGATCTGAAACTGGGAGCCAGGAGGCTCTTCAGGGTCTCTCATGTTGGGGCAGGGTCCCAATGACTTGGGGCATCCCCTGCTGTTTTCCCAGGTCACAAGCAGGGGCCTGAATGGGAAGAATTGAGTTATCATGCTCGCCGTCACAAAAGTTTAATACAGAATAAAAACAAGCATCATTTTTGAAATCTTATCTGTTCGTTTGGATCATTCAGGCCTTATTCTTCCCAAGGTCTTCCATGACAAAAAAAAACATAAATATTGGACATAACATCAGAGTTTCACGTTTTACACAACCTTTGCTAACATAACTTTTATAACAGAATTGAATAAGAACCTGACAAGAAGCTCAGGAGTCTAAATCTCCACTGTGAAAAGTAAAGACAGAAAAGGGGGTGAGGACACTGGGTGAGACTGCCCTATAGGATTCATAGACCACGGGTAACACATAGAAATCTTGATGAACTGGTTCTGTGGGGGTCATGAATGGCACTAGTTGGGAGCTGGGTCAGAAGTGGAGCATCTCATGCTCTAACTGGTGCTAAAAACTGGTGCTTCTATGGGATGCTGGTGGCACAGGAAGTGGCTTAACCCATTATGCCGCAGAACCAGCCCCCAATAAGCTTTCATATTTTAATTTTTTCCAATAATAAGAAATTATTGTTTGTCATCATTTCAGATTTTGAAAGCATTTAGTTTATTGGAAACATCAAAATAGAATTGACAAAACAAAGGGCTTAGTAATACTCTCTTGGCTAAGTTATCAAATTAGTACTAAACCAAGCAGCCGTTCGACTGAAAGGAAACATGACGAATCCAATTTTCTTGTTTTTCAACATAGCTTGAGACTATCAAAATTGATCCGAATCTCAGAATGGAAACGCTTTATACAAATGTGTTAAATAAGAGATGAAAACACACAGAATAACGGAACAAGTACAAAAAAGGCATTTTTAATGCGCAACTATTCTAAACAGGCAGCAGTGAGTGCTGTTGCATAGAAAGTGAGACGTGACATTGTTCAGAGTCAACAAAGGAGATGCTGAATTCTTTCAAGAGGCTGGAGAGAAGTAA
Organism: Ochotona curzoniae; assembly: GCF_017591425.1. Taxonomy (NCBI): domain Eukaryota; kingdom Metazoa; phylum Chordata; class Mammalia; order Lagomorpha; family Ochotonidae; genus Ochotona; species Ochotona curzoniae. The sequence goes on along the minus strand of NW_024464920.1, from coordinate 17,325,717 downwards.
TTTACCGTAGAAACAGCTCAGTTTGAGACTACATGTGCTATTCCTGTAGGAAAACTAATGAGATTTTAATTCTTTATTACAAACAAATCAAGGCACTCTAACTGAAAGCACGTAAGTCCAAACATGCACTATTTCTCTAATATTTAGGTCCCTAAGAAATATAATCGTTAAAATATATGTAAATATGCATATTTCTCTCTTAACGGATGGTACACTCGTGCCAACTTCCATGCAATTGTCCTACTCCGTTAGTAAGGGCCATGCAAAAAGAAAAATTCCAATATTTGGAATTTTTACTGATTGGATAGCAAAAAACCATGCTCATTCATGGACATTATTTTAGGCTTATTTTCTGTTTTCCAGTGTTGTAGGCATAGAGCTTTCTCCCTTCTGCCTTCTCCCTCTCCCTTGTTCCCTATGTTCTACAATAATAAAGTCCTCCAGCTGTCGTTTTCACTTCTGCTTTCTGCTTTTGACGTGCACCGAGATCTGCATGTGCATCTCCACCCCCGGTTAAAGTTAGAGCCCTAATAAAACTGTCACATATACCTAGATAACAAAATACTAGACTCCCCACCATTGTTTATACCGACCATGTCATTAATTAACAAAACAGTAGCATCGTTTTTATAACCTCATGTTAAGAGTATTAAGGCAGAAGTAAGTCTGTTCTGACATCCTCAATCAGCTACTCACTGGCTCTCTTTGAAAACTTATTTCATGTCTCGGTGACTTTTTCCATCATAGTCGGAGAATATAGATTCAAGTCTCCGTGTGTCCGTATGTAGACACACTACTGAGCTAATTTTGAAAATAATCAGCCTTGCAGGCTTCACTTTCCTCCAAACAATTCAAGCTGGAGCTCGGCCTTCCTGTGGTTTTCCTGTAGTTCCTCACTTGCTGAGGTGAGTTCTAACATTTGGTGGTTGTAAGGTCTGAAAGGAACGCATGGAGGATGGTAGCAAGGCCATCTGCTCACACTCCTGGCACTGCTCCTTAGGTTAGTTGTTTCCCCTTTATAGTAATCCTCCAATTTGGGATTTTGAAGTCATTCTGTTTTTCTTGGTTCAGAACTTTGATGTAGATGATAGAAGCATTATTGACTAAACTCTCAGTCAGTTATACTCCCCTCCTGCTTGGCACAATTTTACTCCTTTTCCTTAAAAGCATCAATTCGAATTAAACCAAAACACTTACCCTTATGGATCTTCTAGACCTTACTTTGGTACCTCTTGGTTTTCATAAGGAATTATAAATCAAATTAGAAAATACTATTTAAATCATAAAAGTTAAAAAAAAGAGGAGGGGCTGAAGATTCTGGGGAACCTATGAATTCCAACTACAGACTTTTAAGTAGCGTGGCGCAGGGTTAGCCATTGTGGCATTGCTTGGGACAGTGGCATGGTGGAGTGTCTGAGTTCAAGTCCCATCTCCTCTTCCAATTTAGCTCTCTGCTAAAGTACACCCTGGAAGACAGGCAGCACGTCTGGGGTCCCTGCCATTGTACGAGATAATAACATGGCTTTCTAAATTCCTTGCTTTGGCTTGGCTCACTTCATACCAGTGCCAGTGTTTGGGGTGTTAAACCAACTGAAAATTACCACTATCCCCATGGGGGTTTCAAGCACCCTCTTACAGGACCCTCCACCTGTAGATCCAGAAATGACTTCAGAGTTGACATGCATGCTCTGCTCATTTTATGTCTCTGACACATTCCCTTATGGTATCCATGATTCCATTCAAACAATTTCTTCCCTGAGAAAACTAAAAGGAGAAAGAGAAGAGTGTGTGCACAACCTCCCCTCCTGAAGCTGCAACATTTCAGAAAAGATAATGACACACCATACTCTGTCCTCTTCTTCTCCTTCCGCAAGCTGTGAGATGTTCTACCAGCTCTAAACAAACAAACAGACAAACAAAAGCTTCGCTTGATGTGGTTACAAAATCTTTATGGATAATGAACCAAGGCCACTCCCTTTTCCCCCAGAACTTCTAATTCTTGTCCTCTCAGTTTGTATGTGCTGAATAAAAAGCCTGAGTTTGAAGAACCATTTTGAAGATGTTTGAAGATAATTTTTGCTTTTCTAACTATGCAGCAAAGTATCTTCTTTGACCTATTCCTTACGCTTTCTGCTTTCATCTCTTCGAGAGGTAGATTTATGGGAAATTTCAGATCAGACAACTTGAGATATTCTTGGAAAACCCAAATGAATCATTACTTTTGAAAGTCAATGAAAAACATTAACTTACAATTCTTATTAACCATGAATTTTGACTGACTCTCCAATTACTGTGCTGTACTTCAAGGAAAAGTCTTTGTCAGGTTACTGAAGTTCTTAATATTGGAAAATTATCAAGCAAGACATGTTGTTAAGTATCTGAAATTTACTTTTAGGTATGTTTCCCAAGATCTGAGAAAATGAATAAGATAAGTGAGAAATGTTGATAGGCAGTGTAAACTCACTACAGAAGCAGAAATATGCATTATTTCCTGGAACAAATTGTATCAGGTAGATATTAAACAGAAGCAAAGGTATAAACTTAAGTAGTCTAAAGAATGATTTTAAAAAGTTGTTTTTGTCACGTGTAAGTAAACTCAGGAACAGGAATGGAATGCATTGTTCTTTAAGAGAGAAAATTGGATCAGTATGTTCGATGGTCTGCTTCTACGTCCCTCTCCAACCTTCTAGAATCTGGAAGGGAATTGGAGTAATGGGGGCACATGTTTCTGCAGTAGTGTTAAGAGCCTACATCTCCTGCCTGTCCTTGTCTAACCTCAGGGTAAAGCTTCCTTTTTCAGCAGTTGCTGTACTCTTCATTGTGTCTATACATCTTGCCTAGTTTTATAAAATAGCTCTTTATGCTGATGGAACAAGAGTGTATTTCTAGGTACCTTGGCTTTTGAGGTTGTATCAGAGTTTTGAGCTAAAGACAGAAATAAAAAAGAAAGAAAATAATTTTGTAAAAAACAAACTTACATGTCTTTATTTTCGCTATTGAATTAATGAAAAATCAGTGTTGTCATATTGAATAGCTTAAAAGCCAAATTAATCAATGCAACCTGGGATTGAATTATCCTTTGTTGACATTAGCATATGCTTGTTGGGATTAGAGAAATAAGAATCTGTGAGGATTCTTACTGATATTTATCTATTTTTAGTTGAAAGGAAGATTTTTACTGTGAGAAGAGAGAGAGGTTTTCCATTTGTTTTTTAGTTCCACAAATAGCTGCAATGGCCAGAGCTGAACTGATCTGAAGCCAGGAACCAGGAAGTTCTTTCAGGCTTCCCATGTAGGTGCACGTGCCCAAGGACTTGAGCCTTCCCAGGTTGGAACACTCCCCAGGGTTGGAAGTGGAGCAATTGGGACTGAATCAATGCCCAGTTGGCATGCCAGCACTGCAGGCAGAGGATCAGCTCATTGTGCCACTGTGCTGGCGCCTCTAACATACATTTTCATTAAAATGAAAAGAGTCTGAATGTGTTAAAAAGGCAAGGAAGTGAATCTTTGTTTTAGTGTTTGCAAGATTTGTTGGTTTTACTCTGGAAAGTCTCTGTTCAAACTCAAGCTGCCATTAAGTAGAGCATACTTTTTAAAGGAATATAAACTCACTGATAGAAACTGAAGTATCAGGAGGAACTCTATGCACACAATTCATTGTGCCTGTTAAGGGAACAGTTGAACATAAATTTTAGAAAGTGCTTAAGCCCAAAAGAAACATGATTTTTTCCCCATACAACTGTCTGACAAGTAACCTGAGGAGAAGAATTATTGGACATCAGTCTATTATCCTTTGGAGAATGTGACATAAGATCAAATTTTATTTCATCTACAATTGAAAAAAAAACACGATTCTTTGTTTTTTTTCCTGCTCTCCACAGTTTATTTTGATCTAAGCGTAGAGTGTCATTTTTATATTGTTTGGCTTACAGAATCGGCCACTTAATGACATGAACTATAAATCACCGGATAAAGCGGTCTTTTCACCTTGCCAATCAGAGAAAATGGAAACAATGGATCCTTTATTGCATTTTAGCTGCTGAAAATTGAATGTAGTAAGGGCTGCAGCGCTACATGGACACGAACAGGCAGAACTGCATTGAAAACTCAGAGGTTAAAATTAATGCAGAGTACATTTTGTTACTAAGGTCTCCTCATTTTGAATCTTAAAGCATTTAGAAATAATGAGATATGTTATTATGAAGATAGGAACTCCCTACTTCATTTAAGTACATTTTTAAAATAGAGTGGCTGGATGGGCATGAAAGGAGGTCCCCATCCCACCAGATGAATATGAGTTGTAAGGCAACTACAACAAAAAGTTGTAGATTAGACTCCAAGCACAATGGCAAAATAATGAGAGAACCCATTAATCTATTAATGTAGGAAACAGTTCATGAGATTGTTCTTAACTGAAACGGAAGTGTCAGGAACTTGATTTTTGCCCTTCACCCCCAAGTTATCTATGTGCAACAATGAACTCAACGAGATGAGGTTTGCAATTTACTCTGGGAGGTAAAAGGAGTATGCCAATGACAGCAGAATTTCATGAATTTTTATGGGGAAAAATTCACATATTTCTATAGTACAAAACTGTAGTGGAAGTATCATGATGTGATTTACATATTTTGCTAAAATTGAACTTTGCTAAATTACGGTTTTCATTGTTTATATTTCAATAGAGACAATTCATTAGGCAATTTGATGTGCTTCATATATACTATGAGTAATGCTGTTATCTTCAAAATTAAGCATAAACACTAGGAGATACACATCAAAATTGAGTTAATCATAATGAAGTTACTATATACCAAGACGCACTCATTACTACATCCAGATCCATATTGGCCAAATAAAAGAAATAGAATACTATGTGATCACAGAAGGTGATCTAATAATTGTATTTATTAAATATGGGAGAAAAATATTTTAGTAAGGATTTCTAGATTCAATGTTAGATGAAGAGATCTTCTTTAAATTTGAAATGTTCATTTTTCAGTTTTCTCTTTTTCTCTGGTTTGGTAATCAACTAATCAGATACAACTATCAGTTTCCAGAATAGAAACAAAACATGATTCCATACCGCAACCCCTGCAACCTCATTTATCGTTCGTCTAATTACTGTTTCCTATGGTATAAACATTGCAGAAGCAGACTAAGCTATGTTTACCCATCCATATTTTCAAGAAGTGAAACTTCTAATGAGAAGTATTCATCCATGTGAAGGTAAACAAACTCTCAGGATCATGAGACAATTCTGTTCAAGAAAATAAAAAGGTTGAGGGTCAGTTTTCTAGCTAGAACATTTTAGTGCTACAAGAAGAGAGAATTCTTATTGGGATGGAATTCCTTGAACATTATTCCCTGGGTGTTACAAACCACAGAACTGGCACACGCGATCTTGCTCCAAGGTTTCACCCTGCTGTCTGTACCATCTCAATGTTCTACCTTAAAGTACAGGTGACTCTGTGTAACTCAGTGCCACAATAATTCATGTCTGTGTTTTAATGCATAATTATTCTTCTTTATTTTCCATCTTTAGCGCCCTCTGCAATCTTTCCAGTATCTTCTAGAGCAATCATATCCGGTCACTGGATGGTTTGTTTAAGTCCACATGTTACATAGAACCATCTTGACGCCAATATCAGACACTGATGAGGTGTTATGTTATTTCAAACCTTTTGCTTGCCTGGAGAAAACTGCCCAGTCTGATTTTTCAATTTATTGCTTTTATCATTATATTTTTATTACATTAGATTGTATTTCAAAAGTATCCAAGTTTATCTTTCACTCTAGAACAAGGACTATGTGTTGTTAATCTGTATGTTTTTAGTAATTAATGGAATAGCAGGTCTATATATATATATAAGGGTCCTTCAAAATGTTTATGGAAAATGAATTTTTTAAAGATTTATTTATTTGTGTTGGAAATGCAGATTTACAGAGAGAAAGATCTTCCACCTGCTGGTTCAGTATCTATGTGGCTACAACAGCAGGAACTGACCTGATCTGAAGCCAGGAACCAGGAGATTTTCTGGGTCTCACATATGGATGCAGGGTCCCAAGACATTGGGCGGTCCTCGACTGCTTTCCTGGTCCACAAGCAGGGAGAATGAGGATTTCAGCCATTGAGTCATGGTGTTGGGTCTGGAAAATGAAATTTAAAGACATGTTTATTTTGGTTAAAAATTTCTGATCCCGTGTATACTTGTATTGTCCAAAAATATGAATAATGATTGACGATAAAGTTTGTTTTTTTGCTTTTTATTTATTTATTTATTTATTTCCTTTTTATTTGGAAATTGGGGAGACAGAAGAAATCTTTTATTCTGTGTTTACATCTCAAATGCTCGTAATTATCAAGGCTGGTCAGGTTAAATCCAAGAACCCAGAACCCAGTCTGGATCTTCCACTTGGATGACTTTGAACCTAGCACTGGAGTCACCATGAACTGTATCCCAACAAGTGCACTAGCAGAAATATGAAATGTAGCAAAGGTTCAAACTCGGCATCTAATCTGAGATGCATTGACATCTTAACTGCTGCATGAATGTCTTGTTTTTGCCTCATAAGAAACTCATGAACTGGCAAAGAAAACAAGCATGAAAATCAACACCAAAAAACCATTGCACAAAGATAATGCTAATTTTTAATAAGCTATTAGTATGTTACAGGTATCACTATAATTTTTTAGGAATTATTATATTGCAATTTCTTGTTAATCATTTAAGTGGATATTATTATTAGCCCATTTCATATATTTCTTTGTAGTTCTTACATCTATCAATGTTTCTTTGTTTCTTTGGGTATCTCACTGTACGGAATATTTCTGGCATTATTTTTCTTTTTAAGCTTTGTTTATTCATTTGGAAATAAGAATGGCACAGAGTGATAAATGGATGATAGGAGCAGTAAAGGGAGACTTCGCAGAGACATCCACCATCACTGGTCTCCTGTCGGTGCTTCATCCCCACACCCTCTCCGTGTCCACGTTACTGGCTCTGCTGGCCGGAGCAAGACACAATGCTAAGAACACAACGACATTCCCCTTTACCATCCTCCCTCCATCTCCATCCCTGTCTTTTTTGTTTTTAACTTTTGATGTAACATACTCAATAAGGGACTTTTTCCTGGTTTCCTAAATGGGTGCAAAGGCCCAGGGACTTTTCTCTGTAGCTTTCCCAGATACGTTAGCAGGGAGTTCAATCTGAAATGGAATAGCTGGGACTCAAAACAGTAAACATACGGGATGCCAGCAGGAAGTATGACTCCTCACTGCGGTTCAGGCAGGGTCACCTAGAAGCCAGGGTAAAGGAATGCAAGTCTCCCAAAAGAGCAGAAAGAATCTGAGTAACTAAGTATTGCCTGTTACCTCCCAGGATTAGCATTAGTAGTAAGCTAAACTTCATTATACCTAAGACAGCTCATTAAAGCTTACGTAATCTCACTAGCTCAAGATACTTGCCTTAATCAGATATGAATCTGAAAAGTCTTTTTTTTTTCATGTAAAATAGCAAGATCGCAGTTACAGACTTCTGAGTGCAAGATGTGGACATCGTGGGGAACCATTACTCTGTTAGATTATTAGCATTGTCCTCCGTTACTGCTAGAGACGCAAAAACGGAACTGGTTCTTCATGACTTTACATATAATTCCATAGTCAGAATTAAACTTACACAAACAAGGAATAAACTAGCTTATGTAGGGCAAGACCAGTAATCAGGAAAATTGATAACATTTGAATCATGAATATAAAATTGTATAAGCAAAGATAAGAAGCTGCAGTTGGTGCATAATGAAAAGGTAGTTCATAAAACTTGATTTTTGGGCCCAGCACCGTAGCCCAGTGGTTACAGTTCTCACTTTCAAAGCTCTGAGATCCCACATGGTCACAGGTTCTAATCCCAGCAGCCCTGCTTCCCAGCTCCTTGCTTGTGGCCTGGGAAAGCAGTCGAGGATGGTCCAAAACCTGGGGACCCTGCACCTGCATTGGAGACCTGGAGGAAATCCCTGGCTCCTGGCTCCGGGTCAGCGCAGCACCGGCCATTGCAGTCACTTGGGGAGTGAATCATCAGATAGAAGATCTTTCTCTTTGTCTCTCCTCCACTCTGTATATCTGACTTTGCAATAAAAATAAATAAATCTTTTTTAAAAGTCTTGATTTCTGAAGAGTAATGCCTATTAGAGGTGTAAACTTACGCAGGGACTTTGTGAAATTTGCACTGGGAGGTCCATAGGTAGGCAATAATAAAGTGAGTCTCATTACAAAACATAACAGGTAACTGATTGAATTATGAGCAACTGACTGAATGAGCATATTAATAGATAGAATATCAAATAGATTACATAAGAATTGAAATATTATCACCAGGACTGGCATGATGGCTTATCTGGCTGATCCGCTACCTGAAAGAGCTGGCATCTCATGTAGGCATTGGTTCATGTCCTGGCTGCTCCACCTTCCACCCAGTTCCCTGTTTTTGGCCTGGGGAAGCAGCAGAGGATGGCTTAAAGCCTTGGGACTCTGCATCTGAGTGGAGAGAGGACACTGGCTCCTGGTTTCAGATTGGCTCAGTTCCAGTCACTGCAGCCACTTGGAAAGTGAACCAGAAAATGCAAGATCTTTCTATCTATCCTCTCTGGAGGTCTGCCTGTCCGATAAAAAGTTTTTTTTTTCCTACAAAAATGTAAATTAGCCCAATAATTGAAGAGAATTATAATAGGTTGTTGAGGATGAGCTTTACAGGTACAATGGTATTTTAATGAATAAACTAAATTCATTCAGATATTGAAGTTCCTTTTGCTTTTAAAATCCATGAACCTTTGCAAAAAGAAGTTCTAGACAAAATTATGCCCTTTTTCAAAGGTTTCTTCTTCTTCTAATTCTTGAAGAGAGAGCAGTACACTTTCAAGGTGTCACACTTTCATGATGTCACTATGGACTTGAGTTTCCATTCTCCGCTGAAATTAACAGTAAATAATTTTTATAAATCATCACAACCTGAAGTTTGCTGAATATTAGATTTATACTGAAAATGGAAGGATTGGTGATATGAAGAAGTTAGAAGCAACTTTGAAGCCAGTATTTCATACAGACAGATGAGCTGTTGCTTGCCACCTTTTATACCAGTGGCTTCCCACAGTAGGAACTGGGTTGGGTCCATCACTTCTTCACAAACTCTTTTCTATTTTTCATTCTGATTTAGACCCCTCAAACCCTTCTCTCCCTGGGGAGTAACAAATACAAAGTGTTCTCCCAGTTCTGTTAGGAAGAACAAATGAGTTTTGCCTTTATTTCATCCTTGTTTGTCTGTGGTAAACCAAATTTAATTTTCCCAGGTGTCTACCCACTGGAAGACCAAACTATTCATTTGCCCATAGGACTTATATTAAAATACTTTTTTTTTGCTTTTATCCCTCACTGCACCTTACTGAAAATAAGAATTACTGCAAATTTATGTGGAAGTGATGTGCGAGATACTTACAGAGTTGTTCTCTCTGTATTATGAGCACAGATTTATCTATAATTTGGGCTTTTTTGTTTAAGCCACAGTAAGAAAAAGCTTGTTCCTTTATCATCCATGCAAGAGGGACAACAAGCTGGTTACAAAGATGTAATGAAATGATCCCTAAATATGACATCCAACTAATGATAGCTCTGTTTGCTTTAGGTCCAAGGAGCTTGGCTGGTCAATTCATAGGCTCATTCAGACATAGGCAATTGGACCCTGGACACCAAGGAGAGAGAAGTGATTGAAACAAAAATATGAATTTCAGATGCATTTTTGGGATGGATAAGGGAGGAAAGAATGTTGCTTCATGGGAGAATACTTGTATAACTGAGAAGTAGGAGTGTGTCTCAACACAAATATTGTTGGCACCTGGAATTAAGAGAAAGGAAAGAACAATGCAGTTGTTGGGTACATGGCTTTGAGGAGTTAGAGTTTATGAATTAAAAAAAAAAACTAAATAAAATTGGGCTCAGCATGATGGCTAAATGGCTAAATCCTCATCTTGCAGCCACAGGGATCCTATATGGTCAGCTGTTCATGTCCTTGCTGTTCCATGTCCCATTTAGCTCCCTGCTTGTGGCCTGGGAAAGTGGTGGAGGATGGTCCAGAGCCTTGGGACCTGCACCTGCGTGGGAGACCCAGAAAAAGCTCCTGGCTTCACATTGCAGATTGAGGAGTAAACAAGTAAATGGAAGATCTTTGTGTGTTTCCTTCTCTGTAAATCTGCCTTCCCAATAAAATTAAAAATCAATCTTAAAAAAATGACTAATCAAAAGTGAAATTAGTAGAAAGTAGGAATAAAGGCATGCTCATACGAAAGCACATTTTGCCCAGGAGTGATCACCAGTGAGGTGTGTGCAAAGAGGAAGTGAGGATGTAATTCCAAGTACAGTGATGAATTCCTGGTGTGAGTCAGAGGATGTTAGGCAGGGAGCGTGAAATTGCATAATCGTTTTACCGTAAGGCTATCAGCAAGAGAGCTTTTGTAGGTGGCTAGCTAGAAATGGTATCCAGGCTCCAGATGTATGAGTAATCCATTTAGATATCTCTCAGGTTTATAACTCCTTTCCCATTTCTTTGTCCAGGACATCGCCAGATTCTATGTACATTATGTCAAATACTCTTAACAACCCTTCCCTAATTCTTATTCAGAAGTATCTCCTTTTTCCCATCTCTGCACTGTATCATTTAGGCTCCATGATGCTGTGTCCTTGTGTTGTAATGGTGAGTTGTATTTAGGCTTTGCATGGCAACAGTGTAGCAGAAATAAAAGCTGAGGGAAACAGGCTTTGGGTGCCCCACAAACACTTGCTACACTGTAAAAGCAGTACTCAGGATTTCTTAAATGTGCTATATTTCATATGTCCTGGTCAGTAATGATTACATGTCTTGAAAATCACTAGTTGACTGCTCAGTGTACATGCAAGGGTCATATTAAGAAATGTGAAGGGAAGAAAAACATGGAATAGAAATGCAGGAGAGTTAACCATAAAGTTCACTGAAAAAATGTACTTTTTTTAAAAGATTTATTTATTTTTATTGGAAAGGCAGATATACAGAGAGGAAGATCTTCCGTCCGATGATTCACTCCCCAAGCGGCCACAATGGCTGGAGCTGAGCCAATCTGAAGCTAGGAGCCAAGAGTTCTTCCCAGTCCCCCATGAGGGTGCATGGTCCCAAGGCTTTGGACTGTCCTTGACTGCTTTCCCAGGCCACAAGCAGGGAGCTGGATGGGAAGCAGGGTTACCAGGATTAGAACCGGCGCCCATACAGGATCCTGGTGTGTGCAAGGCGAGGACTTTAACCACTACACTATCGTGCCGGGCCCAAAAATATACTTTCATAATGAGAAAATCAATTTAGAATATAAAAATGTTGAAGTTGATTAGAACTAGTTTAAGAGTTATTGTTGTCAACTATTTTTGAAAAGCAGTAGTGAGCAAGACATGAGAAGGGCTTGCAAATTATAAATGTGCAGGCGTGTTTATACTTGGAATATTTTATAATAATAAATGAGTACTTCACTCTGAATGGAACTAGAGTGTTTTGTGAAAATTCTGTATGAATGAAGGTGCAATGAACTTCTAGTTTTTTCTTTCTGAATTTTTTTTGTCAAACAACTCAAATAAAAATCATCTTACGCATTCTACAAAGAATTTAAAGCTAATTATTTTCCCTATAGATACAATGCTCCTGCAAGGAAATGGTCACTGAGTTGGGAAAAAAAGATCTGGATTTTGGGTCCCAGATAGCTTCATTGATTTGGTTGAATGAAATTTTATCCTTCATCTGTAAATGTAAATCTGTTAAAATACTTTGAGGTAAATTACTGTGATGACTGCCTTGCACAATTATTTCTTTGCATTTTGGGTTGAAAGCTGCTGCCTGCAGCGATGACATGTCCTGGCTGCTGCATCACTCATAGAGCTTCCTGCTAAAGTGCCCAGGAAAGCAGGGGAGGACCAACTAAGTCCTTGTGCTGCTGCAGCTGTGTGGGGCACAAGAAGCTTCTGGCTTTAGCCTGGCCGGCTCCAACCATCACAGTCATTTGGGAACTGATCAAATGTTGGAAGACCTATCTCTTTCGCTCTCTTTTTCTTTCTATCTTTCTCTCTCTCTCTCTCCCTTTATCTCTTTGTAACTTTGCCTTTTAAAAAATAAATAACATAAATTTGTATTACAAACAAGAGTTGGAAAGAAGAAAGAAAAATTCAACAATTCATTTTTTAAAAGGAAAAATCAGTCTTCATAGTCTCAATGTCTTTTTTTTTTTTTTTGATATTTTCTTCTGAGGCTTTTTTTTTTAAATAAAGCACAACAAATATGTTCAACAGTTGGTTTTAAGTACAGATTGTGGTCTGCTTTGTACTCCAACAAGAAGACTGCACCACATCATTTCCAAGCAGATACTGTCTTGTAATAACACTTATTCACCAAAGAATTGTAGTTCGAACCTGACTTGCCTTAGAGGTGTTTACTAATGATTTCTTCTATCATTTACTCTCACACACTTTTTGTTCCTCTGTTTTGAGAAATGGACAGCATAGTGCCATTATTTTTTTACTAATGAAATCTGCTGCAAAGAGTTTATGGTTTTCTAAAATATTACATGATTGATCTTTTGTCTGATGTTTTTCTGTACACTCCAAACTCTTATCTCATTAGTGCATGGAGAGGTACTATTTTTTTCATTTTGGGAATTTCTTTACTGAATTTACTAAATAACAGCTTAAAGTTATGCTAGCTGCTATTGTACTTTGAGTAATAAATAGCTATCAACATTAAAAGCATGGCTATTTTTTATCTAAATGCCAATCGGTAGTTTTTTGAAGATTTATTGTATTTTATTATTATTCTTATTGGAAGGGCAGGTATGCAGAGAGAAGGAGATACAGAGAGAAAGATTTTCCATCTGCTGGTTTATTCCCCAAGTGGCTGCAATGGCCAGAGCTGTGCCGATCTGAAGCCAGGAGCCTCTTCTGGATTTCCCACACGGATGCAGGGTGCCATGGTGTTGGCCCATCCTCCACTGCCTTCCCAGGCCATCAGCATGAAGCTGGATGGGAAGTGAGGTAGCTGGAACATACAAATTGGAGCCCATATGTTATCTTGCAGGATGCAAGGTGAGGATTTAGCCACTAGGCCATTGCAGTGGGCCTCCACCAGATAGGCATTTGAAGAAATAAAATTATCCATTCATTAATATGTATGATTATTTTAAAGGAAAAGGAAATATTGTTAATTAAAATAAATCACTTCAAAGCAGATGCGTGTTTGTACCAATAATTCATTTCTTTGATGTAACATCGGGAATGGAAAGGAAAGCATATTTTGAAGACAGAAAAACTTCCTGTGCTTAGACATGGGTAAGATGAATTTTATTATTACACTAAGAGTAAATAACTTGATGTATATCCTCAATATTTTTTAAATGATATGTTTATCTTGGGCCTGGCGCAGTAATGTAGTGGCTAAAGTCCTCACCTTGCATGTGCCAGGATCCCATAAAGGCACTGGTTCTAATCCAGGCGGAGTTGCTTCCCATCCAGCTCCAGTGAATCATATATTGTCATAATTATACCATATTTTCAAGTATGTCCAGTGACTTAAAAGTTTGGATGACTATAAAAGATGGGTAGTGGAGAACTGACTGGTGTGACATTAAATTATCTTTCCTACAACATCTTATTTGTCACATTATTATTATTTTATGTATAGTGACTAAAATTAAAATAAAAATTTCCAGAAACATTACTTCCCAGGATAGCATGTCTACTGTTTCTCGCGTTGAAGCTCATGGGATAATAAATTACTGCTCCAGGTCTGACCCTTCCATGCTTGGCACCCTATTTAGTTTTTGTGCATCACAACTTCTGATTCATAGAGTTTCACTTACTCTAAAACTTCCAGATGTAGAAGAAACAGTGGAAGATTTTAGTTAAGTTCTGAGATTATATGTTTTTTTTCTTGGAATTCTCATTTCCTCTAGTCTTTTTGAATCACATTTTGTTCCATCACTATTTTCTTTGAAAATGAAAGTTTTCTGACAAATTGTGGGACTGTAATCTCAGAATAATTGGGAGACTCCCTCATCAGGGCGCCGAAGGAGTTGTAGAAACACTTGCGGCTTGTTAGGTCATGCCACTTTACTCTTGTTCCTAGACTGGGAGGACAGAAGCATTTATCATTTCTATGTGAGAACTCTGCTTACCTCTCTGAGGCATACTCTTAGCTTAGGGTCAGATACTCCATGCCCTTTTATAATCAACCCTATGTCTCAGTTGGTTGCTGTATTCTTTTTTTTTTTTCAAATAGAGGGATTATAGTGTTTTAATGAGAAGATTTAAAATCTAAAGAGGTCTTTTGTTCTTTTGGGGGTGGAGTAATATAAGAGGTGATATCAGTCTGTGTGTGTGTGAGAGAGAGACAAAGACAGATAGAAAGAGAGACAGATAGATAGAAATGCAGAGAGAGAGAGAGGGAGAAAGAGAGAAAAGAGAGAAAGAGAGACAGGGAGATGTCATTTTGACAAACTGTAGAGTCCCAGAGATGCTAATAATGAGGCTTACAATACCGGATACTTCCCTCTAGATCCTGACTTGGATCCCTTTGGGTTGCTGTATTCTAAAATCAAATGAGGAAAACAAATATTCAAATGAATTGATTGAATTATAGTGTATGAACAAACTCTTTCACAGTGTTGTATACAACGAGATTAAAGTTAGCAAAAAAAATACTCAAATCAGATGAAATATTTTTAAAAAGAGATCCATTTGCCATCTTCCATGCCTGGAAAGATGGACATATGACTGTTTATGAAGAACTACATTATAGTAATAATGTAGTGAGGGGGGGAGGAAAGTGGGGAGGGGATAAGGGAAATCCCAGGATCTATGAAACTGTATCATAAGCAATAATTTAAAAAAATGAATAGAAGAGAGTTGCATATAATATGTGCTAACTAAAAAAGTAAATGACAAAAAATACATAAAGTGATCTTTAGTGATTCTTTTAGTGACTAACCAAGTGACAAGCAGAAGTACCATCTAGCATCTATTGAACAAAAAACATTTATATCACCTGATTAACTAGAAAGGGGGAAAAAACACAATTTTCAACTGTGTTATTAACACTGAAATAAAGTCAATTTAGGCAACATTTCCATCCCAAATGATGAAATATTATGAAATTTATAGTTTTTTGGTATTGAGATGTCCTGAAAGAAATAACCAATCAAAAAGAAACATTTATTTCTCATGTTTCCTGGTACACTGTAAGTACCAGTATCCTGAGTATCCTGACAAAACTCCTTGTGTCTCTACTCTAGATTACTGTGATGGAAAATAGATTAATGAAAATGCTTGGAACATCCAAAGAATTAAAAACTAGAATTTATAGAGAGGAATTTAGCAATTCTTGATATTACAAAGTTTTGATGATTTTAGCCATTATTGTTATTGTTACGAGAGAGCAGCAGATGGTGGCCCAAAGTGTTGGGACCCTGCACCCAAATGGGAGACGTGTTCACATTTTGATTATTTTCAGTTTCTGATATTTTTTCTTCTGCAGCACTTATTCTGTTGGTCAGGTTTTCTACTGTGTTCGTTTGCCTTATGATTTCGTTTTGGACATATCTTATTTCTGTAGTGATGTTATTCTTGAATTCCTTGAGTTCTTCTCAATGTTTTCCAATGTCTCTGAAGAGTTTCGTGATTTTTTTTTAATATTCCTTATCTGATAGTCCCTTGATGTCTTCATCTTGCATCTCTGAGACTGACAAGATCTTTTGATCATTTTTGAGGGAAGCACTGCCTCCTTTATCTGAGTAATTTGTTTTCCTGCTGCCTTCTCCAGTGTCTATGTACTTTCTTGTCACTTTGAGTTTTTAGCCTCTGATGTGTTGTTGGGAGTTTCTTGGGGACTGAGCCTGTCTGCTGACCTGGGGGTTATTGAGGCAGACATAAACACAAAGTATCCATGTTCATGAGTGAAAGTTAGGGTTTCTTTCTGGCCTGCCTTCTGCAGGTGGTTATAGTTATTAACCTTAACTTGCCCAGTAGACAGCCAGGCAACCAGAGTGTTTGCTAGCTGCTGCCATCTTGTGGGCGACTGGTGCTTTCTCTCCCCTCAGCACTCCTGCCTTTTCCAGTCTTGGGCAGGTATTCAGCAGGGGTAATTTTATGATTCCTGACTGCAGGGTTGCTACTCAGGGAGGGTGCATTCCAGCTGCCTCTCTGTGTTTGAGCCCTATGCTGCTTGGCACCTTCATGACCTCTGCCTGCTGGGCATCTACCCAAAGTGAGTGTGTCTCAGTTGCTCCTGCACAGCGTGCAATCAGCAGCTAGACACTCCACGTTCTGGGAGAATTACACCTTCACTTGCTCCCAATGGATATGTGGCACCAGGGTTGTGTGTCTTTGTTTTTCCTCAGTATTCATAGTGCCACTGCTGGATTTTCCTGTGGCCTGCTGGGCAGTTGTTTGGCACTAACACTGCTCCTGTGCACTCCCAGACTCTGCCACTGCGTCACCGAGAGAAACCTTTGCACATGAGGGACGCTGCATCTCTGCTTTGGGTGATTCTGGTGTTCCTCTGGGGGAGCCCAGGCCCGAGAACCTTTGGGTGGGAGTCCGTTCAGACCTCACCCCACGTGCCTCCAACCAGTATGAATTACCCCCCTATTACCCTCTCCCCAATGGCGTTCCCTCCTCTGGAGTGGGCTGCCCAGGTTGGTGCCTGTGGTTTCAAGAGTCCTTCTGTCTCCCTCTGTCAATAAAAACATAGGGGTTATTAACATGTCGTACAGAAGGTCATGAGACATGAAAAGACGAGCCAGGGGTGTGAACACAAAAGAAGGGATCCTTAGGATGTAGACTTGGGACATAATATCGGCAACATCAAAAACAAAAACAAAAGATGAGGGAGAATTAGCAAAGGAAATAGAAGCACTAGAGGTCAGTGGGATGGTCAAAGGGATTGGTGCCTGAGAAACCAAGTAGAGAAAGATAGATTGCGGTAAGAAAAACTAACCAGTGGAGTTCAACGGAGGCTTGGTAAAGGAAGGGGTAAAGGTGATGATACACAGCTGACCATTTGGAAACGTGGGCTCCAGTATCATGCATTGACTAGAGCAACATGAAAATTATTGACAACTTGATTGATTAGAGGGTGATGTTGATGTTTGGGACGATTCAAAGGAGGGTGCCAATGTGTTGGCTTTTTAGTAAAGTATGATATGTTACCACAGATTTAATGAATTAAAACAATACTATTTGGTACCTTATAGTGCTCTTGGTAAAAGAGCTGACCATATATGTCTTTTGCTTATGTTATCTCAGAAAGATTGTGGTCCTCTTTTAAGCACACCTGCCTATTTCAGTGTCTATATTTGTGTGGTTACTATACTGTGGTCCCTATTTCCTTAATGATTGGACCATTTTCAAAACTAGTTATGGTGATCATGCCATATCTCGCACACTTCAGATTTAAGGCTTTTTCTATGGGCAGCAGAAGAAACGCTTGTGTCAAAGGACTCATGCAATTACTTCTGGATTACTAGTACATTCTTCCTATTTTAACATTAATGTGTAGCATAGGATAGCCTAATCACACTAGTAAATGCATCATATTTGTAGCAACAGAGATTATGGATGAGGAAGGTGCCCAGGGAATATTGGAGATAATGTTAGAAGCCATGTAAAATTGGAGATATGGTTGCACAGATTGTCTTAAGACGGTTGTTTTTGTTTTAAAAGAGAATAGGGCAGAAATATTCAACAGTAGAAATGCTGCTGAAATAAAACAAATAAAACAAACAAGGAAATAGTACGTGTTTAACTGAGTACATACCTTGATTCTGGTAAAAAAAAAAGGCATCCATTTATTTTGAAACTTATATTATTTAAAATCTATATGCTCATAATAATATGAACTATAATCTCCTTTCTTTAACTTTGAGGAATAAAACCAGCAAAAATTCTTTAGTGGTAGCTATAAAATTTTTCCTTTTTTCCCAGAAAACACAGGTGTTAATTCTATTTGCATAAGTTGTATAGTTGAGAAAATTATCCACTGACACTTTTATCTTTATTTTCATAAACCTGAAACAGCTATTACATTTTATTCACAGCGAAAATAATAAAATCCATATTTGATGTCTTTTAATTAAATATTTTTGTGTTCCAATGTCTAGGATGAATCTCTTCACTCTTTGCTACTTTTTTATAAAACGATTTTTGCTGTAATGGATTAGCATAAGGTTGTGTCTATATGGCTTGTTTTCATTTATGCAGACATGTAAGAATTTCCAAGGATGGTCTCACTAATAGCACAAATAGCACAAAATCATTGGAAAAGACCCAATAAAACTTTGCCAGGTTTTCCCTGCATCTCTGCCTGGAATTGAGCTTCTCTAACCTTAAGAGAGTATGTAAATCTGAGTAACTGGAACTTAAGTGTTTGGATGCTGTGTTCTGGTTGTAAATGCTATGATGGTTCAGAGACTAAGGCCGGGGTCCCTAGACTTCCCCTGGAAAGCATGAGTATTTCCAGTCTCATTCGGGAAAAGGTAACACTCCCCCAGCCCCTGCTAAAAAGAAATCACATTTGTAAATGTTAGATGGTACATTGAATCATGTTTGTATCAACTCTAACAGCAGTGATGGGTGAGCAGAAATATCAGAACTGTTGCGTTTAGTAAGTTTGCCTCAAGTGGGGCCCAGGAATCTGCTTGCATTGAGCTTGCTTTCATTCTCCAATCACCCTCTACTTCTAGTGATGATCGTTTGCATATTATACTTTGTGATATATTAAACTTAAATAACAACTTTAACATATAAATCAAGACACACGAATGGATGATCAAAAAAAAAACCTTACAAAATGTAACATCACTTTATATCCTCTTTCCTATTTCAAGAAAGATAATATCTGCTAGAGAACTGTAAAAATTGAAGAAAGTATAAGACTCCATTGTTTCGTATGAAACAATTCCCATGCCATACCATAAGCATGCTTAATGTGAACTCCATGGCCAATGTATAAGTGTATTTTGGTTTGCAGGATAAGACGTTTTTTGGGGTGTCCACAACCCCTACTCTAGTACCTGGGTTCATGTCCTGGCTGATTGTTCACAGACTTCTTGTTTTTTATATTCACAGCTTATACTTCATCACATGACAGTTTATGAGTAGGATGAAGGCCTTATACAATATGCATATAACAATGTAGAAACCATTTTGATTTTTTATTGCATTTTATGACACAGTTTCATAGGCTCTGGGATTCCTCCAGCCCCTACCCATACCCTCCCTCCTGTTGGATTCCTCCACATTGTTGCAGTATTACAGTTCATGTCCAGTCATGATTCCTTCATTGAGAGCATGTATCATGCATAGAGGCCAGCCTCTTATTGTCAAGATAAATTCAACAGTTTCCTTGGGAGACCATCCCTGGTCTGAAAGTAGAGTTGGCAGAATATCATCCCCTCCAATGAAAAGCCACAACCTAACTTTAACAATTTACAACATTATGGAGTTCATTGACATGGTATTGAGTGACCAGTATGTTAGAAAATGCAAGTTCTTAATTACATCCTGTGACTATTGCATTGACTATTGAATTTTGCTTTATACACAACCGGCTGCTATACACCTTAAAATGGTTATAGGGTACTATTCAGCTGTCTCGTGTCTATTTCATTTTTATATTTAGCAGTTTATATTATTGAAGCATGCTTTTTACTGAACCTGGCAAATTTTAGGATAGTAAAAAAAAGCTTATAACTTTAACAAGGCATATATTAAAAATTGAAGTGCAGAACAGTTTTAGGAGGGGTGTGCAGAGAAATCTTCAATAGCTTAGTGAGGAGTAACTAATCTTTGTGTCCTACCTAGTAAGGTATATGTAAGTCCAAGCTGACCTTTTCCTGTCTGTTCTAAGCTTTCCTTATTGGTCTCTGTCTTTCTAATCTAATTTTTTGGTGGGGAGATGGGGCATCTAGAGCAACCCTGATGGTCATTGCAAGAGAGAGTGGGGGTCCAAAGTTGGAACTAAATAAGGACCAGAGAAAGCTCCTCTTCTGAGTCCCAAAGGAAGTTTACTGTTCTGTTTCTGCGGACCACTCAGGGCTCCCGGCTGTTGTTCTGATGACATTAGATCCCGTGAGGAAGGATCTGGGCTTCTTCTATCTCGTGTGGGAGATTTTATAGGCAGTGGATGACCTCAGAGTTCTTAGCCTATGAGGGCACTCCAATTCCCAGTGGTCTCCTTGGAAGTTGGGATATAGCCCTTGGTGCCCATACTGATATTCCTAGGTGAGGAGCTGGGAGTCTCCAGGGTTGGGATACAAACCTCTTCCTGTCCACCTGCTCCACTCTGGGGTCCCCCCTTGCTCTGTGCATATGACCTCCTGTTGAGAGGCTGTCAGGATCACTCTTGAGTCCCACTGCATGTCTTTATAGTTTTGCTAATGTCTAATGCAGATTCGAGTCTGGTGTCAACAAGTTACCTGTTATATTCTTGATAGGTTATATTTAACATCTTTCTCACACATTTTAGGAATGTGGAAGATTTCTCTGCTCTCCTGACACATTACGGAATAACATAGGGTATTAAAAGCATAATAGGTTTTTCAGTTCTTTCATGTAGATCATAAGGAGTCTGACTCACATTGATTGTTGGCTCACTGGTTACATCACAATATCTTATTGCATGTGATACAGGTTGTTTGAGGTTGAAATATTACAATTTACAGGTACTATTTTTCAGATTGGCATCATTTCATCTTAAATTAAGGCAAACATGCGGTATCTAACCTTTTGGGATTGGCTCATTTCCCTTAGCATTATGGTTTCCAGTTGGGCCCATTTGGCCACAAAGAACTGCATTTTGTTTGTTTGTTTGTTTGTTTGTTTGTTTTTATAGCTGAGTATTATTCTATGGAGTAGATGAACCAAGCTTTCTTATCCAGTCTTCTGTTGATCAGCATTTTGGCTGCTTCCAAGTTTTTACAATTATTGATTGTGCTGCTATGAACATAGCAGTGCATGTTGGTTTCTGGTGTAACAGGTGTTTTGGATATATTCCTAGAAGTGCTATTGCTGGATCATATGGTATGAAGATTTTCAGTTGTTTGAGTGTTCTCCAGACTGATTTCCATAGAGGCTGTACCAACCTGCAGTCCCACCAACAGTAGAGCTCCCTTTTCCCCACATCCTCACCAGCAAGTGTTGTTGGTTTTTTGTATGTGAGCCATTCTTACTGGCATTAGGTGGTGCCTCAATGATATCTTAATTTGGATTTCCCTTATTGCCAGGGAACTTGAGCATTTTTTCATATGTTTGTTTGCCATTTGGGCTTGTTCCTTTGTGAAGTGTCTGCCCATTTCCCATGCCCATTTCTTGAGTGGTTTGTTTGTTTCGATGTTTTGGTTGTTCTGGAGATCTTTGTATATTCTGGAGATTAGCCCCCTATCACCTTTGTAGTGTGCAAAGATCTTCTCCCATTCTGTGGGTTGCTTTTTTACTTTGTTGATTATTTCCCTTGCTGTACAGAAGCTTCTTAGTTTGCTGGAGTCCCAGTTGTTTATTTTGGTCTTGCTTGCTATTGCTTTTCATGTTTTTTTTTTCTTTTTTCCTTCTTTCTTTTTAGGAAGTCAGGGCCTACACCTAAATCTTGCAGAGTGTTTCCAACATTTTCTTCCAAAAGTTTGAAGGTGTCTGGATGCAGATTTAGGTCTTTCACCCGTTTAGATTTGTATGGGATTGTGCCTTTCCCAGTCCCAGTTATTTTGGACTATGGGGAAACAGCAAAATGAAGGAAGATCTCTATTTCTCCTCCTAATTTTTTAAACAAAATAAAATTATTTGAGCAGGTTTATGCATTTTTCATATTTTAGGGTCTTCAAAGATTTTAAAATCTGTATTTTGAACATATTCAATTTTTGTCAATAATCCGTCTGTTGCCTTATAAGCATTTTAAATTTAGCGTTCCAAATAGGAAACTTCATTTTCTTCCTTAGAAAATCTGCATCTCCCTAGTCTTCCCAGTTTGTGGATAACACCACAGTCCAACCAGCTGCTGAAGCCTAGACACCACCTTTTTGCTTAGCTTCTCATACCCAGTTCTCTATTCTCTCCTCAGAACATTTCCTCATTTCCTACACTTGTCTTTATTCCCTTTAGCATTTCCCTACCTCAAGGCATCATTGTTTCTCACCTGGGCAACTGTGATAGCGTTCTTCATATCCCTGCATCCGGAGTTGATTGCATGGTGTGTTTCCTGTACAGTCAAAAAGGCTGCACATAGAAGTGCCCCACAGCTGTGGGATTAATACTCGGCTGTCCCATCTTGAAATTCTTGGTAGTTTCTAAATAAGAGTTCCTGCATTTTCATTTGTATTTCACTCTGCAAATTATGTAGTCTATCCTTCTGGTTTCCTTACAATTTCCTTCCTACCAAACAGCTACAGGAAATTTAAGTTATAATTTAAATAATATGTTTTCCTAATTAAAATTCACTGTTGTTTGCACTCTACTACTTAATTTGTAGACCAAAATGCCCCGCTCATAACTTTTGTCTTGGAAACTTTGCCCTGTGTTCTATCTCCTCAGTACTGCCGGGTTGTCCTTCATTCCATGATTCCCCGAGTGTTGTAGATTAAATCGTGATAGCCCCATCTCCTCTGCCACACACACAGAATTTGCATGTTCAAATTCTAATCTGATGGTAACTTTTGGAAACAAGGCTCTTAAGATGTAATTAGGGTTGATGCAGTCATAAAGGAGAGGCACTGATCCAATAATATTAGTCACTTTGCAAGAAAAGGAAAAGAGAGAAAATGCCTTTTCAAGAAAGAGGTCAGGAATGGTTCTTTCAGTAAAGCTGGGCCAGACCTACCCCCTTATCTCTGACTTTTGGCCTTCAGCTGTGAGAACATATATCTCTATCATTTCAACCTCCACTCAAGTCTTAAGTGTCTTGCTCTGAACCTCCCCTGAAATGACATACAGATTCTGTGCTTTCTGTTATTTTTTTTTCCAGTTTGGATAGCCTTTCCTTCATCCAGCTGTCATTTCTGCCAGCATTTTAAAATAATCAAGTCTTGCCTCCAATGTCGCCTCCTCAGTGAGACATTTCCCTGAAGACTACACCTTAGTCACTTTATATCATTTGTCCTTCATCATATAGGTTTATTATTATGTTCTTGCTTACTTAGTTTCATGTATCTTGTAAGTGAATCCAACCCATCACCTTCCTACCTAATGCTCTTGCCATAAGCACAAACAGTGTAATTTGTTGGCTTGCGACCATAGTCTCTGGACCTAGAACACTGCATGGGATATGGTACTTGAACACTAGCTACTATTTCAAGAAGCAAAGGAAATGATTTAAATATCTGGAAGTTAATGCTGTACCCAGTGAAACTTTCCAAAAGTTAAGGGAGAAAGTGACAGTAAAGTAGCAATACATAATTCTCCATTTAATTTAGAGATCATGTTTATTAATATGGACTGTAGCCAAAAATGTGATTCTGATGTCATCTATTTTTCTAGGAGAAATTTTGTTTGCTTTGCTCTAATGATGTCACTGCTCTTTTACTATGTGTGAACATCTGGTAGCAATATAGATCAGAGATAGTGCACAATGTTTATGGTTTGGGTATTACCCAGGATGAGTAATTTGTTGCTGCTGTCATTGCTTGTGCAATGACTAAATGTTACTAAAAAACAGTAACATTCCAATAATATATTACCAATGGCATACGCTCTCATGGCATCAGAAAATTTTCCCTAAGCTGGCTACACTCCAACAGAAGTGCAGGTTAGGAGGTGCTCTAATACTGTTAAGTTCAAAGTTCTATAAAAAACCATTAAGCAAGTTTTTTCCAACGAGTATATCACAAAACACAAGTGGACTGCCTAGACAAATTTCTGTTGTTGTACATCAAACCATGCTTCTCCTCTTCAGGACTTTGTGTTTAATCATCAGAACTAAAATAAATATATGAAAAATTGTTCTTCAATAATTTCTAATATACATAGAATAATTATTATACATTTGTATGAATTGTGTCTCACAGCAACCCTATGGGGACCTTCCTCTATCTCATAGAAAGAGCGTAATGGCACTTCAAACAGCTCATAGAGGGGCTAGCATTGTGACTCAGTATATTAAGCCACTGCATGCCATGTTGGAGCACCATTTCCCGTCCCAGTTCCATATCTACTAAATCAGAATTTCTACTAATGTAGCTGGAAAGACAGTGGCGAATGCTCTAGCTCCTTGAGTCTGTGTTACCCATGTGGGAAGCCGTGATAGAGTTCCCGACCCCTGGCTTCAGCCTCCCACACACCTGACTGTTGTGGCCATTTGGGAAAATAACCAGTAGATGGAAGATCTTTCTGTTACCTTGTATTATATATATATATATTTTATAACACATATAAAATTATATATAACATATATAAAGTACAAGCATAATCAAATTCTCTAAATTAGTATATTTATGTGTATATAACAGGTATTTATGAGACAGTGATTAATAAAAATGCATTTGTTTTATGGATTTCTCATGATTCCTGTCAGCATGTTTAATTCCTAATCACTAATAATGCATAAATTACATAAATAACTTTAATTGTATAATTCAACAGATTTTTGTACTAATATTGTCTGAGTATTTTATCACTATATGCAAAACAAATTTAATGACTTTAATATTAAAATGGATTTTCAACCATTTTATGCTTTTTTGGAGATATTTAGGATGAGCTGTCTTCATTTTATTTAAGTTTAAATCAACACTGATCAATAGATGCATCAATATTGTTTCTTTTAATATATTTACAATACAAATAGTAATAGTAACAAAAATGGTAACAGAAGCTAAAATAACAATAATAAGTATCATGAAAATAACTTATTAACACATATTTCAGGAATGCACTAAGATTTGTATTTGGCATTGAATCTGCACAAAAGAGGTTACTATGGATGGTTTGTTATGATCCAATTATTCAAATGAGGAAGTATGTAAAAGGAAATTAATTGCTTAAGATTACTGGACATTTAAGAACAAATTTGAACCCTGATGTTCCTGATTATAAAGCCTGTAAGTGCTCTTCATCATGATAATTTATATCTGTACTGAATTTTAATTGAAAATTAGCTTCAAAATAAGCTTCATGTCACGGATAATGTAGAAGTGCTAAATTCTAATAAAACTCGCTCCTTTTTGAAGCAGTTTGAATTACAAAGGACTTGTTTTTGCCACACATATACACAAAAATTAGTACTCATTCATTATGTACTCATGAGAACTGAGACAAAGAAACTTTGGTTATTCCATTCCCATATTTTTCTTTCTCCATCATTTTAGCGTAGGGCAGGTGTAGTACTGAATCCTAGTATAACTAAATTGGACACGTGGGTGTTCTGTATCTAGTTCCCTGAGGGGCCTCACCTCAGAAACCAGTTTCCCAAGGATCTGATCACATACTGTTTCAAGGAAATCAAGAAAAGCAGTGCTTCATAACTAGGCAGCATCTATTTTGGTTTAAGCCGGAGCCTTTCCAAGGTAACTGTGATTGTAAGCAAATTGCTTAACCTCTCTAAAATCATTTTTCTCAATGGCAAAACTTTGTCTCATCATCAAATTTAACACACCATTTGCATTTTGACCATTTTGTGCAGTCAGTGATAAAAGAAATAAGGCATCACACATTTTTATAGAATGCTTTGAAGAACAATATTTTTCTATTCTGTCACTTTTATTAATAACAGAGGGACTCTGCTTCTTTAAGACACATTCCCCAGTTCTATCATCTTTCTTAAACCCCGAGATTTTTGTTTAATATCACAACATAGACAGTGTAAGTAGAAATAAATTTGGGAGTATTTGGAATCAAAGTCTAATCTATACCAGTGCAATACACATTGTTTTTACTGTTTGAATAATCCAAATCATTTATTGCCCCCACTGAACTCTGGAATTCAAAGCAACAAAGAGATTTCAATTAATTGAATGGAAAACAGCCCTTGTAGCATTAGTTTTTTTTTTTTTAACTTCAAAGAGAATAAAAGATTCAGAAAAATACATGATTTAAGATGGAAATAGACGAATGTTTAGCATAGCAATTAAGACAAGCCTTGGGATGTCCACATTTAATATGAAAGTGCCAAGATCTGAGCCCTACTCTGCTCCCAAATCTAAGTTTCTTCCAGTGCTAACTCTGGGAAACTGAAAGTGATGAATCCGGTTGTTGGGGAACAGTTAGCTTTCTGAGATAGCTAGGTGGAATTCTTGGCTCCTGACAGTCACCTGTCTGGATTCTGGATATTCACCAGCTTTTGGAGGAGTAAACCAACAGATCAGAGCTCTTTGTCCTCATTCCATCTGCCTCCCTGCCATATAAATAAACAAATAGTGTGTTTTTAAAAGAAGAAATCAGTCAATTGCAAATTTTGACAATATGATTTCATCACATACTCCTTATGAATAGCATTTGTCTTGAAAATGCATTTGCTTCCCAAATTATGTCAGCTAAAAGAATGATTTACCCTAAATGTCCATATTTTTCTTTAGCTACCTGAAAGCCATATAAAAGTTCTCTACTTATACCGTTGTCTTTATAAAATATAATATTTATAAATATAAAAATTGTTTTGCTTTAGTTTAGTAAAATTCGCTTTCCTAAGATTGCCTTGGGCCCGGCGGCGTGGCCTAGCGGCTAAAGTCCTCACCCTGAATGCGCCCCAGGATCCCATATGGGAACCGATTCTAATCCCGGTAACTCCACTTCCCATCCAGCTCCCTGCTTGTGGTCCGGGAAAGCAATCGAGGATGGCCCAATGCTTTGGGACCCTTCACCCACGTGGGAGACCTGGAGGAGGTTCCTGTCTTCTGGCTCAGGATCAGCACAGCACTGGCTGTTTCGCTCAGTTGGGGAGTGAATCATCGGACGGAAGATCTTCCTCTCTGTCTCTCCTCCTCTCTGTATATCTGACTTTGTAATGAAAATAAATAAATCTTAAAAAAAAAGATTGCCTCAAATATTTTGTTTAGATCTGTTTTTTTTAATTGTGAAAAATCCTTTATTCCAATAACTAGAAACTTTAAATCATTTTTCCAGGTTTTCTTTTATGAAATGTGATTATAAGAATATATCCAACATTCAAAATATTCCTTGTATGAGAAATAACTTTTAAGTGAAATTTAACACCCACTTAACTCTCAAAAAAGAATCAAAGGCATTAAATTCATCTCTAAACTGAACATCTTAGAATGTGACTAATTAGTTTAACATTATGTCTCAGGTTTTCCTTTGCATGGTTCTAAAAATGACCTTAATTGTGCATTTTCCATCTGAATGAGCTGAAAAAAATCAATGTAAGACTGGCAGTGGGCATAATAAAATCATGTTGTTGATCATTTGACCTTACTGCTGATAAGAAAGAGGAAGCGTTTTTCTTCTTCCTTTTTTTTTTTTTACCCTTGTTACTAGGAATACAATTGTGATTTTTAAAGGAATTTATTTCTTAAAAGGATACAAAGCTTGTACTCTTTGGATTTTTGAATGATAGCTCTATTGTGGACTTGGGTCCTGAGAAAGTGTTGGTGGCTCAGAACCCAATTTTTCAGGGAAGGGTCAGCACAGGGATCATTAACCTCCTCTCCCTTCTTCCACAAGGGTGCATCCTCAGAGCTTTGCCATAACTGAGCCCTAGCTGAGAGGGGCAAAGGTTCCCTGCAGACCTGCTTGCTGATCCGATTACAACCTGATCAATACCACATGCCCCTTTTCAGACTCTCCTGGGAGACTTGGGGGACACACCCTTCATGGATGTTCTATTCTCTTACGATCAATATCCTGATTATTCTTTGCCTTCAGAATAGATGGTGGTGGGATTAGCCTTCACACTCAGAACTCTTCCTGCCTTAGTTGAAGGAACTACATCTCTTCAACAAATAAGATGAACGACGTTTAGGAGGGTGCTGCAGAAAGTTTGCTTGAAAAATCAAATTAAAGAGAAGTTTATTGTGGTGCAGAATATTTTGCAAATCATGTATACCCTTTTTTTTTTTTCAAAATCCACATTTTCCATCTTCAAAGACTCAAATACGGACTTCAATTTTTTTTGTATTAAAAAAACCCAAAAAGCGAAAAATGAAATTCTATTTTTCTATTTCTATTTTCCCACAAGCCTTTCAAAGTATCATCATATTCTGCTTGACTAGGTAGAGGCAAACTCACATTTGCACCCCAAACTTTCTGATTGTTTCCTGGTTACTGTTCTGGCCCCACATACAGGAGCTCAGGGTTAAGTGATGTGGCTTGCAAACCACGGAACATGTCCCTCTTGCTTCCTCTATCTCTTGCTTCGTCTTATTTTGGAATTTATCTCATATCTATACATAAAATTTATTCTTTTTCAGAGAATACACTTTTCAAAGCAGCAAAATTTTCTGTGACATAAAAGGAATAGATGCAAATATGATATGGCCTGGACTGAATACACTGGCATCTTTTTTCCCTTTTCTTAAAGTTTCTCTTTCATCTTGAAATGATTAATTCATGGATTTCAATCATTCAGATTAGTCCAGTGTAACACTGGATTGAAGTTTGTTTGTTTGTTTCTTTTTTGTTGTTGTTGTTGATACAGAGAAGATAAAAGAGAGAAGTAAAAGTATATAGAGAGAAAGACACAGAGGGCTCTTCTATACCCAATCACTTCTCAAGTGCCAGCAATCAGACAGGGTCGGACCTGGAGCAGAGTAGAGAACCCAATCCTTATATTCTAAGTATGTGGTAGGACTCCAGTCACTTGAGCAGCTACTAAAGTCAGGATCCAGAGCCAACAATCTAACTCAGACTCTGATGTGGAAGTTGGGCATTCAACTGCTAAGCTAACACCTACTCCTCATTTTTTCTATATATTCTGGATGAATAAAGACGATTATTACTGTACAATAAGTTACATTTTACACACATGTTCAGCACTATATAAATAGTATTGTTCAGAAGCAGATAAACACAAACACAGTTACCTGTCAGCTGTTCAGGGTACTATGCAGTTAAAAATTTCTGTATTCAAAGGTTTGGTGAAATGTTTCATTTCTCTATGCTAATTTTCATCTATAAGCAGAGGCAATAATACCTGCACAAAATAATTACTAAGTAAATACAAATAAACTGTCATACTTAATTCAGTAAGTACTCTGTAGCACATGGTAAATGCTTGCTTACAGTATCAAAACCAAGCAAGAAAACAATTGAGTATAAAGAAGCCTGAAGAATAAGTAGTATTATTTGAGGAAAGCATCTGAAGTGGCAAACATACATGAGGTAAATATTGATATTAAATCATCAGATATGTAAATAGCACTGGATTGCCAAAGGCAGTATGCTTCTGTTTGTTTTCTGTCCATGCTCGGTAACAATGATACAATGTCATGTCTCCAGTTATATAATCAAGATGGAAAGCCATCCAACACTCTTAAACTCTGCAGAGTTTAAACAGAAGCAAGAATTGTATTTTACATAGCTTTTCATGAGAAATATTTCTTAAGTTTGAAATTACATTGAGTTACTTCTAATGCCTCATTGAAGGCAATAAGAGCAGTATGAAATTCCTCAATGTTCAGAACATCAGTATTTGATATTTAGTGTCCCTATCTTATCCTCATGTTATTTTATTTCTTGTGCCATAACCTTTAAAGGAAGATCAATTGACAATCTATTGCCTTAGAGATTTTCTGAGATATATTGAATCTATTGCTCAATATTCATTTTTAATAGTTAATTCAATTGTAAAACAAAGTGATCTCTTAATTTTGTTGCTCATGGAAAGGAGAGGCACAGCCTGCTGTCCTCTCTGTACTTAGAAAACCTTATTTACAGCAGCCAATTTGGCTCTATGCAAGATTTATCCCTGTGCCTACAGAGTCCATATACCTCCTCAGAGCTGTTCTACAAGCTTAGCCTACAGTATCACTGGGAGTCCCTGCCACCATTCCTCTGACCATACTGCTTTTAGTAAGGGGCGTCTTGTCCTGTTCACTCTTCTTACAGCCTGTTGGGCATGGGTCTGTGCTGCTGTGCTTGGAACATATTCATTTCACTCCCCAGCCCTATCCCTACTGGTCTTCCTGTTTTACTGCAACTTCAGATGAAATACATATCGGAAAAAATCTTCTTAGTGCCAAAACCAATGACTATATCTGCAAATACAGTACCCTTTGGGCAGTGGAAGTTAGACCAGTGGGTTCAGTGCTCTACAACAGAGTGACTTGTTTTCTATAAGGCTCAAAATCCAGTGTTTACTATTATTTAACGGTCATACTTAGTATTTTGACTCAAAGATTCTATGTATTTGTATTTTATAAATATTTCTGTCATTGGCAAGATGCAATAGTGATAATATGCAACTACTTTCTATTAAATAAGCTTGTGCCTCAAAAATATTAAATCAGGCAATATGGACTTATTTATAATATTCCATTATTTTACCATTTAGTCATAGTAAAGGCTAAAGTGAATATGTCTACTATTCAAATTATCTACGGCTATGTAAGAAATTATATGGAGCCAAAATAGTGATTTCCCAGAAAAGCCACTTCCTACAACGCTGGAATCCCATAGGGGCACAATTTTGTATTCTGGCTGCTCCAGTTCCCATCCGTCTCCCCCAAAATTCCTTGGGAAAGCAGGAGAAGATGGCTCAAGTGCTTGAGCCCCTGCCATCTACACTGAAGACCTGCATGGAGCTTCTGGCTCCTGGCTCCTGCCTTCAGCCTCGGTATTTCTCTGCATCTCTGCAACTTTTTTGAATAAATAAATGCTATTAGCACACAAATTATTTCAGAAGTTGCTAAAATAATAGGATGACTGGATATACTAGCTTATTAGCAAGTTAGAAATGCACTCTATGTTTATTGATTAAACTTCATGAGATTTTATGATTTACCAGATGGCTAATTATGCTGAAGTATCTTTTACAAAGCACCATTTACTTGAAATTTATGCTGGTGGCTAATGGTCAGAAATCGTTGCTTTGGAAATTGGTGCTTTGAATCATAGTCATCAGTTATAATGTTCACAAGGTCTCAGATATAGCTTTTGTGAATTTACCTGAAAGAGACTGTTTTGGTTCCTGGGGACCAGGTAACACTTTCAGTTTCAGTTTTAGATCCTCTTATGAAATTATATGTAGGTAATTCTTTCATTTATAGCTGGTACTACTAAAATATACAATGTTATTTTTTCTAACCTTTACCTCCAAATTTTTCGTATTTTAAATGATTTTATAAGAACTAAGACACTTTCTAAGAAAGGTCAAGATTTTCTGTTGATATGAATACATGAAACTTCATTCTTAGAATTATTCTAAATGATGTAAGTAACTAGATGCTAAAATAGAAAAACAGATTGTGTAACAGCATTCCTTTGTTCTCTGAACTATTCTTTATGACTTTTGAAATTACTTCTATGTATCTTATCAACTCAATATTATGTCATTCATTCATGTCAGTTTATTGCACTTATCATTTATTAAATTATATCTCCTTAAGAACCAACGTAAGTTGTTATTTCTCTTACAGACATTTTAAGCACATGACATTTTTCAGTTTTTGTTATTTACATAAAATAGTGAAGAATTTGAGTGAAATTTTTTATGTAACCTATCTATGTTATTATTTCCTCAGATTATCTGGATATTAAACATATATAGTTTTCTATTTCACTTCAGGAATGATCTTTGTTTTGACAGAATGATAGCATATTTTCTTACGGAAGAAGGACAGATAAATTACTAGAGCAAATAGGTAATTCATTGATTTGTTGATCATGATTCTTATTATTTGCATTTAAAAGTTAGATAGTATATATTTAGTGCTGCCTATATTTTCCTATGTTATTCCTACTTTAAGTAGTAACAAAAATGTTTTTGTAACAGTTCTATAAAGGAGATGAACAATTTTGTTCCCCTTCACAGTCAAATGAGTTATCAAAGCTTTCCCAATAGACATACCAAGATGAACATATTTATACATATGTAGTTGTATAAATTTATTATGTTTTAGAATAATGTCACATTTTATTTCATTTAAAATCCACTAAAGCACTTGAAATTTAAGACTGTCCTAGAGAAAATTCTCATACATATCTCAAAAGAGCAATTTGTGAACAATGCCTGTGGACATGATAGAAGGATGAGTTATATTGTTATGCATATAAAACAACTAATTCTTGGTTACCAGAACTTTTCTAGAATTCTAGATGTGACTTTGTAATACCTTCCTTTATTTGCTGGATTATCCATGTTATTTTAATATAAGGAGGTGATGGTCTTGTTACAATAATCTGGCTATGGTATTTAGATATTTCATGAACATTATGTTAACCTGAAAATATTACATATTTCTCAAGCATCAGCTTTTACAGTTTTATTATGAGAATAGTAAAGAACCAATGCGTGGAAGGTTCTTTAATGATGACCATCAAATAACTCCACCTCTTTGTATTCTCATGTTTGTTTGGCACTTCTTAGCTCTCCTAAAGCTACTCGTGTCTTTCTTTAGTCCATAAACTGTGAAAAGTGATGTGTGAAACTTTCATCTGAAAATTGGAAGAGAATTCTGCAAACTGCACACTCCTTCTGATGTGATCATAACAACCAATGTTCCAGAGTGTCTTCATCAACCTAGGCTTAAGACTGGGGTAACGTAAGGGCAGCCTCCTTGTAGAGACAGGGAGAAAGAAATATTTGTTCATTTAAATCGCAAGGATACAGATTTATTAATTGGCGCTTTATTACACAGTTCTATTTGTCCATGTCTGTAGGCAATACTACTGCTTATCTACAGTTCAGAATAAAGTTAAATTCACTCCTAGTTCCCTAATTTCATTTCTAGTCCTCTCATCAGAGTTTGACCTGTCATATCAGACAGCAAACTTGACCATGTTTTAAACACACACTGTTCTGTCACAGTGCCTGGGAAACCCTGCGTGATCATGCCACAGCATCATCTTGAGTTCCTGTCCCCTTCACTCTGCTCTCAGGTTTGTCTTAACTTTCTAAGTCACGGTGCACATGTATTCTCAGAACCCGTGCATGGCCTCCCTCCTGCAACCCAAGTTTACTCTTTTTGTCTCAATGTTCTTGAGGGATCAACTAAAGAAAAGCTGCCTGATGCAAGTGCTGTTCCTGCATGTATTATCTGAATGAACCACTTTTATTTGAATAAAGTTGTCCTTTTTTTCTTTTCCTAGCCTATGCCTGAATTCTTTGAACACTAAGCTAAACAGAACTTATACCTCAGATTCTGTTTTACTACTGCAAGTCAAATAGTTAATCATGCCTACCAACTTATATTAAATCAAAACTATTTGCCTCTAGTTAACACAGGTCACTTTTTCAAATAGTAATGCACAATTCTTCTACTAATGTTACTGTGAAATAAGTCCCTCTGATATCAGTGTTTGACAATAATGCACTCTATTTCTTGTTCTTTTGTCTCTATTTCAAATTGCTACCACATGGTTTCAAACAATGCAGAGAGCAGCTTCTTCTAAGTGCATATACATTTTGATTTGGGATGCCTTTAGTTGCTTAAGATGTACTAGGTTCTTGTGATTTAAAAAGGGGAAATAACTTCTTCAATTTTTAGTGCAGATTATGATATAAATAGCAATTTTCCCCTCCCCCTCTTCTTGAATTGGGGGATTTTCAGTTTGTTATGTATCACTTGAAACACATATAACCACTTATATCCTGAAAATATATTTAGCCAATTATAGTTTTTTGATATTGCATTTTACAAACTGTTTTTTGAAGCTATTGTGTGCAAAATGCATTTTCCTATAGAGGAACTTCTATGCTTTTTAGAAAATTACTTGGTGTCATCTTAAAATGGAGATTAAATTCTGTGAGCTCAAGATCTATTGCTTTTAAAATTCTGAGGTTAAACACAGGATTAAAACCAGAATACATGATGATATGCTTAATTAAAGAAAATGATGTCTTGTTTGAAGAGGAAAGTCGATGGCAATACTAGCAATGGTTATGGATCTTTGTTTTTGGGTCTGTTTGGAACTGTAATGGTGCAGGAAAGCTAGGTTCCTATAAGAGGTAAAGGAGTGATTTACGGGATTATACAACAGCCTCCCTATTTTCAGAAGGAAATAAAAATCCTACAATATGAAAAGATTTTTGATTACCCAAAATAATAATGTAAAAATTAAGTGTTTTTTTTTACCTGAACATTTTATTCTTCCTGGTTACAATATAATGCTTCCCTGCATCCAGATCAATTAAGGAAGAAAGTAGACTATTTTTTGTGTTAACCAATCTTCCTAAATCAGAGAGTAATTTATGTATTAAGTATGATCATATAAAATTTTCCCAAGAGAATTACAGATGTGAAAATTAATTATGTCAAAATTTTCTATTAAGCTTTAAATTGAAAGAATTATGAAAGAAATGACAGGTTTTATTTAATCTCAAAGATATGGTAACTTATTATGAATAGATGAAAATATCACAGAGATAAAAGTAAATTTCCACTATATTCTGATTTCTTCCTTGAAGTGCAGTAGAATTAGAGAAAGCCTTTTCTTTTACTAAATTCCATATTCCACAATTTCATCTGAAAATTCTTAATAAATGTCAAAAGAGATGTAAGTTGCTGCTCAGTTTTTCTTGCATGAATCACTCAATGAGGCTTTTTCCAACTGGAAGAAGGTAATATAATGTGGCTATAAATTAAACAACTATCTAGTGACTATAGTTCCAAAATGTGTGCTTGAGCTTGTTTTATGTGTTCAGTTCCTGGGAGTGTTCTTTCAGCGCAAATCCCACACACAGACTTATTCTTGAAAGGTTATTATGTGTTGCACTTTTATGACACACTCTCAATGATCTTTGTGTATATGACAATACTTTATTGTGCTTTTCTTTTAGATACTAGGTAAAACAGATTAAAGATTCACTTATCAATTGTTAACTACATTTAAAAATCATATTTCATTGATGATATATGTGGACTAAATTCACATTGAATTTAGTAAGAATTTCCCATATTCGATCTACTAATCAAGAATGATATATGGAATATTTTAAAGCTATTATTCCAAGAGAATGATAATATTCAAATAGTACAGAGGCAGACACAGAGTTTGATAATTTTTGTTTATTTTTATAAGTTCAATCATTGAAATATCGCATTCATCTTGAATTTTCAAAATCCACATAACAAAAAACAGATCAAATCTTCCTTTCTAAAGCTTTAGACAGATGCTTCATTGCATTTGCTTTTATTTCACAGTGAACTATAAACTGTCTTCTAGCAGACACACCCAATTTTGGTTAACACAACCAACAAGTATTTAATAAGTAATATATACTTTCTTAAAAATATTTATTTATTTTTATTGGAAAGGCAGATTTACAGAGAGGACAAAAGACAGAGGAAAAGAGCTTCCGTTCACTGATTCACTCCCCAATTGCCTCAAGGGCAGAGCTGAGCCGATCTGAAGCCAGGAGCCAGGAGCTTCTTCTGGGTCTCCCACGTGGGTACAGGGTCCTGAGGTTGACCATCCTTGATTGCTTTCCCAGGCCACAGGCAGGGAATTACATGGGAAGCAGGGCTGCTGGGATTAGAGCCAGCACCCATATGGGATCCCAGCGCATACAAGATGAGACTTCAGCCACTAGGCCACTGTAATAAATATTTATTTAAAACAAATTTCACAAACGTTTCCTTTCTACAGTTAACAAGGGCTCTCAGATACTTTTACCTGCATGTGAAAATAGAACCCAGTAATAAATGTCAGAATTTTCTCAAAAAGACAGAAAATTTTTTTCAGCCCCATAAATCAAAAGTTTGCTTATTTACTTACTTCAGAAGTCAATGAGTTGTTGCCAAAATCATAATTAAGAAAGCCTTAAAATAACAAATTGCTGCAGTATGGTGACTTATTTTGATGAATTGATTCTAACTTTGCATGAGAACTGAGAACAAATTATTCAATATTTAATTTTATATTCATTTTTATAGAGGGACAGGACACAGTTCATACAATTCTATCAATGAGGAGAAAAGAAACCTCCAAGAAGTTTTATTTGATTTATAGAATACTATTTCAGCTATTAAGAAATTATACTAGCAGTAGGTAATTGCTCAAAATTTCAAATTGAGCAAATAAACATCCATAGATTTTATTTAAAATAAGCATTTATATAATCTTATAAACAAAATAAATATGAAATGAAAATAATTTTAAAACTCAATAACACTTGGAAAGATCTGTTTTTACAGGATTTTTCAACACTTAAACTCTGTGAAGAAGAATGATTCTCAGCCTAGAAAAAAACTTAGCTAATGTATAAAATCAAAAACAATTTTAAAAACAAATGAAACAAAAAAGCTTGAAAAGCTACTAAAGGATTTAAATAATAGAATCAACAGCTAGCTTGGGATACAATAAGCTGAGAACACAATATTTAAACCATAATTCTAGGAATTGAATTGGATGCAAAAGAATCAGAGGTAATGAATAAATAAGTTTTAGGGGTCAAATAGAAGCAATGCTAACATTGCTGAATCCAAAATAAGAGCTAGACTTTTTGCGTTTTTTTTTTTTTAATGGATAATAGGCTGTGCTTCAATGAGTTCTACTGGGTTAGATTTAAAACTGCAAATCTTCCCTCTTTCAATGCTAAATTGAAAACTTGCTGCTGATGCTACTGACTGGAAGGGGATGGTGTATTTCTTCCTCCATGACCATGAGCTTAAAACTCCTGGGAATATTACTAAATCATTGTTCAGGACATATTGATAATGGAGCTCCATACGGTTTTTCCTTGGGACCCTTGACAGACCTTGTCCCACAACACATGGAGGCAGCTACTTTAAG
This sequence comes from Ochotona curzoniae, assembly GCF_017591425.1. Taxonomy (NCBI): domain Eukaryota; kingdom Metazoa; phylum Chordata; class Mammalia; order Lagomorpha; family Ochotonidae; genus Ochotona; species Ochotona curzoniae. The sequence goes on along the minus strand of NW_024464920.1, from coordinate 17,288,786 downwards.
GAAAACTGCACTAACTAATACCATAAAATTTAGTATTTAAATTATGTTACACAGAAAATGGATGTGTGTGAGGAATACTTATAGTACTCAAGTTGTGCCCAGTTATGCTAATTATTATTCTTCCATTCCCAGGTCATTATGACTCTTTCAAAAAAGTAGAAATTATTTTATAACTCACTAGACTTTTTTTTATTTTCCTAAGTTCAAAAATATGTGTAATGCTGGTAGAGTTTTCTCCATTGCTTTAATTACTACAGAAGTAAGGATTGTTCTATTGCTGGCTTGAGTTTAACATAGATCATCTTTATTTCAATTAGAATCCCTTTGGCCTCAGATCATGGATGTATTTTGAGTATGAGATAAAACTGTTATGAAATTATAGTGCTTTATTTACAATATTAAACTATTTTTTATTCATCTCTTATACTATGTACTTTGGCTTAAGTATAAAATATGGATTGTCATCCCCGCACACTTTCTTCAACACACCGTCGTACTGCTCAAATTTGTTGTGTGTATGACTTCAGTTTTCATCTTTGTACAGAAAAGTGGCACAGAATACTTCCATGGAAAAATCAGAAATTTACCTATTCTCCTCTCAGAATGTTGTTCAATTGTGATTTCAGGAAACCTATGTTCCAAACAGAAACATGGTCAAAAATAGACTAAAGGATCACTGTTAGTAGAAGCTAATCTAAAAGAAAGGGGAAAAGAGGGTGAGGGCATTCAGTAGGGCAGTTAAAGATTGGATCTTGGAATACGTGCATCCCACGTAGCTATTCCACTTTGGACTAAACTTCCTTCAGCAGTGATGGTTCAAGTACTTGGGTGTCTGTATTCTCACAAATCTGTTTTGGATTTTGAGCTTCTTAATTTGGCCTGGCCAAGCCCTGGCTTTTGCAGGCATCTGGGGAGTGAACTTGTAGATGTCTATCTCTTCCTTGTTCTCATTCTTTCTTTGTATCTCTGCCTTACAAAAAGAATAAACATAAATAAGATTTAATTAATGTCTCTTGAAAAGTTGTGATAGAACCTTTGCAACACAACTGTCCCTGTGGTTTGGGTCCTGGGCCTCATGGGTAAATAGATCAGCGAATAAGTAAAGTGAGTACAAAAATAGAGAGGACATTATCCAAGACTGTGATAAAGCTTATTCAACACCAAATATGAGTTGATATCAATTGTAGTTAAATATATTTGGAAATGTACTAATCTCCCCATTGAAATGAGTCTTTGAGTTTGCAACAACAAGGTCATGTGACCAGATTCAGCTTTATCTTTTAAAAATGATAGCTTCCCACAGAAAGATGTGAAAAAAATTAAACCCAGAATAAATAAATAGAATGCAATGTAACCCATATAGAGAACATTGCTATATTCCAAAGCAGATGTTATGCTTTATTTTATCTTCTCTCCGGTCTCCTGCCAGTATCCTGCCCAAATTCATCCTCAAGTGGGTCCACTGAAGATCAGAAAATCCTATTGTTTAATGTTGTCTTTACAACAATAGGGCAGAGCAGAATTAACAGTGAGTCTGAATACTGCAAATACCCAACCCAATATATCTATTCTTTAAATATAAAGTAAATGAATGTGATAAATTGAATAACCTCTTTATTTTAGACTTGCCTGGGGTAATGTTATACAGCTACAATCAAGTCTACCTTTCTGCTTCTTTATTTTGAGCATGGCCCTATGGTTTACTTTGGCCAATGACAGTAGATGTAATACATCATTTCTTACAGTTTGAGCTGCAGGTTTGTACTTTGGCTACTGCCTGGAAGGTAAATTCCACATTACTGTAAGCTGTCAACTTTGATTCTTCCCAATCTAGCTCTGCCTGCCTTGCCAAATAACATGCAGAACAAAACTCCCTCAGTCAACCTAAAGATTTATAAACTAAAGAGGAGCTTTCCCAGTAGACCTGTGAGTATGAGAAGAAATAGATGTTATTGGTTTTCTATTTTGTTAAGTTTTATTTATTTGTTCAAGAAACAGAGGAAGAGAGAGAAAGGAGAGCAGGAGAGATAGAAAGAGACAGAGAAAGAGAGAGAGAGAGAGAGCAAGAACAGCAGCACTTCAAAAGCTGGCACTCTCTCACCGTGACCACGATGGCTGCACCTGGGTCAGGCTCCAGCTGGAAACAAGCAAGATGTCATATGTGGGTGGCAGGAAGTATGTTAAGAGACAGATCAGCTATTGAACCCACACACTTTGCTACAGGATGTGGATTTTGTAACTGGTGTCTTAATCACTAAATACTCTCCTTGAGTGTGTTTTTTAAGTCACAAAATTTTACAGTGGTTCATTATAATGGACTCCTACACAACCGACTGTGTAGAAAGCCTGGTGTTCCTCATATGCATTATTCATTTAAAATACTGAATTATTTAAAATATCTCTGTAGATAAGTTGGAAATATCAGCTCAGAGAACCAAACTGACACTCTAGTCATTGTAACCAGTAACATCCTGAAATCTACTTAGACATAATCATTTAATTCAGTATAGGACATATCAGTTATAAAACAGTATTCTAATATGTACTCATATTACATCAGAGACACTACTAATTGTCCATTTAGATCTTTTATTTTTTAACATGATAATTGGTACTATCCAAGAATATTTAATATAAAGATGGGTTATATGCACAAGAATGATAGACTCCTGTTACCTTGTCTGCAAAGCAAGCATTAAACGATTATCCGTGAGAAGAATTCTTCACATTCTAGCCTTGTGTTTTCCTGGTTGGAAAAAAATAATGCTGTACTAAATGTAGCCTTTTCTGCACTTTCAAAAAAGGAACTGAAATTCAATGTCATTGATATGCTTCTTATTGTATACCTCTTTCATTTTATTACTGGATGGATAGTATGCAGTGATAATTCTGTATCACATATTAGTTACCATTTTTCTTGTCAATGACTATTCTTAAATTCTACTTTATTTATTCATATTTTACATGAATGAAATAGTCAAAGAAGAAAGTATAATTAGATCTACCTGTCTACCTCTTACAACATCTTGCTATAATGTACATGAGCCAACCTAAGGAAATGTGGAATACTCTAAGAGCTCTCAGGATTATGTGATTTATATTTTCAGTACAATACTCTCTCAGACTATAACATTACTCCAATTATATAATGACCCTGTTATATCAGATAATTGAGATTAATGTCAGAGATCAACTATGCTCCCCAAAATGCAGCTAGACACACCACATCTTGAAATTACTTGTGCTACAGGTGTAGTTAATAATTCCCAACTGGTACAGGTAGCTGTTGATATATAATTGAAAGGACTTTAAAATCTTGTACTTTAAGGAGGAAACTAATTATTCACATGAACTTTTTGCCACCATGCCAAAACTACAATGGGAAGAAACAGATACCTCAGGAAAGCTCAAACTCAGAAAATATCACAAAATTTAACATTTTTATTAACCAGTAAGACTGAAGACCATTATTTTCTAATGTGTGTTGGAGGAAGGCAAACACTTCCCATAAAACTCAACTGTTGAAAATGCAGGAAAAAAAGTCTGTGTATAAAATGATTCATAAAACTTTTCTGCGGCTAGCAAAAAGAGTCTGGATATAAGACATAGCTCTCATAACCAGGTATTTATGACAAAAAGATGGAGGGTGTTCTAAAGAGTATAGAGGGCAACAGTCAAATAGCACTTGAAGTGTTTGCCTCTCAGAGTTTGACTCTTGAGAACTCTGCATTCCAGCTTCCTGCTAATGTCCTTCGTGGGGGCGGGGGAGGGGGAGGGGAGTGGCAGTTCAAATGCTTGGTGTCCTGATACCAATTTGAGTCACCTCTGGCTGTCGCAGGTTTTTGGTGAATATAAAGAGGAAAGGAGAGACAGAGAGGAAGATCTTCTGTTGGATGGTTCACTCCCCAAGCGGCCACGATGGCTGGAGCTGAGTCAATCCAAAGCCAGGAGCCAGGAGCGATTCCAGGTCTCCCACACTGGTGCAGGGTCCCAAGGCTCTGGACCATCCCAACTGCTTTCCTAGGCCACAAGCAGGGAGCTGGATGGGAAGTGGGGCCTCCGGGATTATAACTGGTGCCCATTTGGGATCTCAGCATGTTCAAGGCCAAGGACTTTAGACTGGGAGGTCTATCTTTGCATTTCTCTCTCTGTCTCTAGTTCTCAAATGAAAGTGAAAACAAATAATCATGTAGTGAGGATCCATTTATTTTTATAAAGAAATAAAAGGAAAAGTGTACAAGAATTTGTACTGCTTGTTTTGATGGAAAAGGTTAACATGATAATTAATAATTTTGTCTACTTATGTAATGTATCTATATATAACATATACATACATATCAAATACAATTCAAAACGCACAGTCAATCTCCAAATAACATTTTATTCACCTTCACAAACTCCCAAGTTGAAATAAAGGTGCTCTAAATATCAAATTTTTAAGCCCATAGAGGGACTAGGTGACCACATCCTGATAATTACTGGTGCTCACAATGGACACACTTGGGGGAAGCATCTGCTTTTTACACAGTACTGTATCTAAGCAGCTTCAAGGTGCTACACATCATGTTGTCGCACAGATTTTATCCTGTGTGATCAACATTGTTTCAAACCCTTGGTGTGGTTATTTTTCTTCCACAGTTGCTGCCAAAAGGCTTGACCCAGTTGCTGTCAACTTCTGTGAAAAATAAAATGCAAAGATCCTTCACTTTTAAAGATACATGTCTGTTTAATTTAGCTTGAATGTGCACCATTGTAAATATGATAAACTAATTTCCAAAGAAAAGAATGGTGTACTTTAACCCCAACTAGCTATCTCTAAATGTTAAACCACTATTCGCAGCATAGATGGTGTAAGAGATTATAAATGAAAGGACATCCACTAAGGGAAACCAATTAGAAAGTGAATCACATTAGTTTTAAGCAATCCTTGCTTTCAGAACTGTCTTATGTATTATAGAATGCCCTTTGCCTGTGACAATTAAAAGTCTTAAACAAAGAAATGGTTATCATACAAAGGCTATTAAGCAGCCAGCCATCTGTAGATGGGTTTAAATGTTAGCTGACTGGATTTAGGAAGCTCATGATCATTGCTATGAATATTGACGAAACATTCCTGGAGTATGGATTGAGAGGAAGACGTGTCTGAGAACACAAGGATACGGGATTAGGTGCACCAGCACCAGGATGGGTTTCCAAGGAAGACTACTAAATCTTCTTTCCTGGAGACTTTGATAGACGCCTTGCAGTCTGGCATAGTGAAAAATATGTCCTGTCTCAAGTGGAACTGATGATTTAATTCCTAACCTTCCAGGCCTATGACAAAACTCTAAACCTAAGACAGTGTGAAGCACAAAGAATTGTGCCAAATAAACTGCCCATGTGCCTCTTAAGGACCTTATTCCCTGAGGCAACAGATGTGCCTGTCATTATTATATGAATAAATCTCACAATTAATTACGGTGTGCATGAGGTTAAACCATGGGCAGTTATAGTTTTTATTTCATCATAATGTGAGCCATATAGAAAAGAAGAAAAAAGTTCTGGTAGCAAATATCTTGCTGGAATGGTTAAAATGTCTTCTTATGGAGTCCTGAGCAATGGTGTATGTGATTTTATTAAGCAATAGTAGTGAGTAGTTCCTGGCATACATAATAGGAATCATATCAGGCTTCCCTTAAAAGCTTCCTTCCTTTGTGCTTTGATTTAATAGAGGTTCTAGCTCTTCCCTATGTTGGCATGCTGTTGCAAAGAAACATCAACAGTACTCCTATAAAAACTTCAGGTCTCAAGCTTTTTTCTTTTTTTTTAAAGATTTATTTATTTATTGGAAAGTCAGATATACAGAGAGCAGGAGAGACAGAAAGGAAGATCTTCCATCTGATGATTCACTCCCCAAGTGAGCACAATGGTCGATGCTATGCCAATCCGAAGCCAGGATCCAGGAACTTCTTCCAGGTATCCCACGCGGGTGAAGGGTCCCAAAGCCTTGGGCCATCCTTGACTGCTTTCCCAGACCACAAGCAGGGAGCTGGATGGGAAGTGGAGCTGCCGGGATTAGAACCGGTGCCCATATGGAATCCTGGGGCACGTTCAAGACGAGGACTTTATCCACTAGGCCACGCTGCCAAGCCCAGGTCTCAAGCTTTTGTCTCCTACAGTTCATCTTAAATGAAATCTTTCATTGTTTCCTTTCTTTTTGGATACACTGGATCAATGAGTATTTTACTACCTTGGAAGTATATTACATCCTCTCAAAAACATTGACAATGCTGACTTCACTTTTGCTGAAATATGCTACAGTATGCTCATTCCACAAGCAACTCAAGAAGATGTAATGGTATGAAATCAACTTTTCTCTCACCCTTTCAAACACACCTTTATCACTGCAGATTGAGATTTTTAAAATTCACTTTGTGATTCACAGCAGCTCGTTGAATGTTTTCTGAGCATGAAAGGAAAAATAAAGACTTTAAGGCTTGAAAAATAGCAGATTCTTCACATGGGGAAAATTGTGCAGTCCCGAGCTGACAACATGGGGTGTCATATATCTCACCATGTGTGGTGAAGCCTGTAGGAATAACAACTCTGCCACAGCTTCAAATAAGCACAGCTGTTCCTTCTTTACACTGCAGCGCTAACACTTCATCTACCTCTGTTTCATTTGCTTGCTGCAAATCATTTTCAGAAACCAATTTAGAATGAAGCGCTGTAATCCAAGGACATTTCAGCTTCATTTTCATCTCATTGTGAATTTTCTGATATTTCTGACTATTGAAAGGTAAACTAAATATTCCCTAGCACTTAGTAAAACTGCATCTCATCAAACACAGAGCAGCAATCAAATCTCTGGTCTTAAATGAGTACTTCAGGGACAGTTTCTTTTGCTTCTCAATTATCTGGCTTCTTCTTCTCATGTAAGCTCAATGCAAGGTATAGTACGAGGCAGCCCTGATGTAGGCCGGAAGGCAAAGAAGTTGCTGAGGTCACCAGCACTGTCCCAAAGTCCGTTGCAGTGCAATGGAAAACTATCGCTTCCCAAAACCTCTACTACACATTGGCGCTGGAGAAAGTTCTTCAGCCTGGCACCTGACTGTTTCGATAGCATGATCTTCGGCTCATTAGCTCATCATGCGGTCATGGTAACATTACTATGACTGACACTCTTATTCCTGTCATGTACTTGGCACTTGATGCTTCCAAAATTTTCCCAAAAGATCAAGGATTATGGCCACCTCAAAGGATTCCATATCTCAATATCCAATTAAGCCCCACCCTAGAAGCCACATTCCACATCCCAATTCATTTAAAGAGAAAAATCTTTGTATGCTTGTTTGCTTGTTTATTAATTGGAAAGGCAGGTTTATGGTGAGAAAGAGAGACAAAGATAAATCTTCCACATTGCTGGTTCACACTCTGCAAGTGGCTGCACTGACCAGCTGGAGCTGAGCTGGTCTGAAGCCAGGAGTCAAAAGCCTGGAGTTTCTTCCAGGTCTCCCACACAGGTGCACGGTCTCCTCGACTGCTTTCCCAAGCAGGAAGCTGGGTGGGAAGCATAGCAGCTGAGACAAAAGTAGGTGCTCATATGGGATGCCTGCCACGACATGGAGAAGAATTAGCCAATTGAGCCAACCCTTTCTCTCTCTTGATTCAAACTACCTCTTGATACAAACTACCTCTTTGAGCAAGCCCACAACCCTTTAACTTTTTTTGGAAAGTGTACTGTAGCTTTGAAAATAGATAATACCTGTGTCTTAGCTGAGCTTTACCTCTGCCTCACAGTTGAATTTCTTCTGTGTCAGAGAAAAACAACCTGGACCCACCCACTCCACTACAATAAGACAGCAGTGATGTAAGCAGGATATTTGGAATCAGAGCAACAAGAAGAGCAATAATTTGCTTGGTCATATTCTTTTTGAGTTCTCTTGCCTAAGCTTCTGTTCTCAAAAACTGTATTGTTTTATGTTTAAAGTAAGGTGAAAATTGTGGTTAATAAAGGAGGTAATGATAGATAAATAAAATTATATAACCTTTTGAGTTTATAGAGTATACAGTAAATATTTTTCAAGGCCCAATTTACTTGATTAATCAACCTAAAGGGCATAACCATGAAAAGGAATAAGTATTGATGTAAAGTAAAACACATCACATTAATCATATAATATAATTACATTAAATTTTACTCAATACTCTAAGGGACAAGGTCAAAACTACTTAGGTAGTCAAAAATAGTATTGCAGCCAGCTTTGTGGTGCACCCAGTTAGGTTATCGCCTGTCTGTGTGGCAACTTGTAAGAGCACTGGTTCAAGTCCTGGCTGCTCCACTTCTGATCCAGCTCCCTGATAATGTACCTGGAAAAACAGCAGGAGACAGCTTAGAATTGTATCTATGAAACACAGCATTAAGAATTGGGAAAAAAATATCTGTAAAAAACATATAAAATACATTCACTTGAATTATATGATAGTGCAATTACTGAGGGCCCTGCCATCCAGGTGGGAAATTTGAGCGGAGTTCCAAGAGGCTTTGGCCTGGCCCAGTCCTGCCTTTGCAATCCTCTGGAGAGTGAACCAGTGGATGGAAAATAGCTCTCTGTCCCTTCCTTTTGCTGCAATTGTTGCTTTCAAATAGAACAATTTAAAAAATAACAGAATAGACAGATAGTGAATACATACTTTTTATAAAGTAAGAAATCTAAAGAAAATTATATATTTTTGGAATTAGAGGTTCTTGAAAAATGTGACAGATTTTGTTTCGATGTTTATAAATATAAAAGTAAGGTGTGTGAGTCAAATTATTATTTGTCATGGTAGATAATATAACATACATTTTATTTCTATTACTATTGAGGCGATGTAAAACTTCCTAGTTATAGAAAATAAATGGAATGCATTATTCACTCTTTAATTTTATCAAAAGAAAACGTAATGAAATTCTGTTTTTCACCTCCATAGTTATCTCATGAAGTTAAGACAAACTGGTATGCTGCCATTCACCCTAACAATTGTGCGTAAAATGAAATAAAAATGTTACTTCTATATAGTTTACAACAGATCTGCGTGAAATAGATTTAGCTTAACATATGCTAAACAAAATATTGTGTCTCATGTTAGAACTTGACACGAGCATTATTATGCTATAAGATCTAATACCCCTATATGATGAACATAATCACCATAAGATTAAATTTTCGAAGAAAGTTCACCTGTAAGGTAAATCCTACAAGCCACCCACAGACAAATGTAGTTCCATTTGTATCTCTTTAGACTTTCAAAAATTTCACATCTATATTACACACTTAATAAACAAGTGTACTTAGAATCAATTTTTTTGAAGTAGACATGCCAAAGCAAAGTTATTAGAACCATATGGGAAGAGATGCGTGTATACGTGTAATCGAGACATTCTGACTTCGAGCTGGTCCAGCCATGGCTATTGTGACCATTTGAGTGACTGAATATATGTGAATCTGTGACTGCCAAAGCTCGACAGATTCTTTGGCGTAGTATGGAAATAAAAAGCCAGGAAACAAGTGCAAGCATTAACAGCAAAGTGATAGGAAAAACTGCCCCCCAAAGAAATAGGAAAGAAATAGGAAAGTGGGGTGACACTGGATTTAGGGGAAACAGTTTGGGCTTTTTTACAATTTCTTTGCTTTTCTTTGAGCATATGGGGTTAGGGATACACAGGTTTACACGAGTATTTGGAATGAATGATAAAGAGGTGTCTTGAATAAGAATGTTCAAGTAAATGTATTATCCTTATTCTGGGAGCATGGCCTGTTCCTTCCCACGACCTAGATCTAAACAGAAAGCAGAAGGGAAACTCCCTTAACCTTGGTTGTCTTGGCAACTCCAAGGTCATTCTTTGCACAGCCAGCCCATCAAATACCTGTAGACAGTGAACTGTGAGATGGGGTTCAATAATTGGGCAACACCTCTGCTCCTTCTAGGCTCTGGACCAGGCTTCAAGATCTCAATCTGTTTTCTTTCTCTGTCTTTCAAATAAATATGTATTTTAAATAACACTAAGCATTACCATGGTAAAGACAAGTGGCTCTTTTTGATGTGTGTCCAAAATCATTTTATTCACACAGATACACTATACCAGATCATTTTATCCAGATATTACCTACACAATTTCTAATCTAATAGATCAGGTGTGAGACTTGAATTGCATCAATAAGAAGGTGATACTGATATTGCTCATCCTAAAACTACATATTGAGAACCACCAGAAAAGAAAATATGATCTTGCAGCCACTGTTTTGGCACAGCAGTTTAGGCCAACATCTGCAATAGTGACATCCCATATGAGTACTGGTTCCAGTTTCAACTGCTCACTTCCAATCAGTGAAGGATAGCCCAAGTGTTTGGGCCCTAACCACCTGTTGAAGAAAATGGATAAAGCACCTGATTCCTAGCTTCAGTCTGGCCCATCCCTGGCCATTGTGACCATCTCGGGAGTGAACTAGCACATGGAAGATCTTTCTCTCTGTCTCTTCCTCTCTCTCTGAAACTCTGACTTACAACTAAATAAATCACTTTTATAGATTAAAGGAAAACAAAAATCTGACATGTCTAAAATCTGCAGGTGATACTGAAAAATAGAATGTTTCTTACACTGCTGTAAGAAGCAGAAGTTGATACAGAATTTTGAAAAGTGATTAAGCAAGACCTAGGAGATTTGAACACCCTCATATTTGAAGATCAGCAGTCCTTTTCCATGCATATCCTCAGAGAAACCCTCATTGTGCATAGAAGAAGCCTTAGAAGAAAATGTATTCATGTTGGAACAATATTCATCTATCTATCTATCTATCTATCTATCTATCTATCTATCTATCTATTTACCCACCTACCTATCATCATCTTCTTTATCAGGCATCATTGTCATAACCATCATTATTTTCTGTGTATGTATACATATAGTTAACATACATATAGAAACAAAGAGTAAGTTTATTATATATATAAGAACTCATTGAATGTATTTTTAGTTGAAATGAGTTAAATATCAGAGATCAGCATGGGTAAACTTCAAAATATTAAGCAGAAGACAACACAAAATGATGCCTTCTTCCACTGTATAGATATGCAAACAAATTGTACCTAATAATTGACATTGACCAGAAATAGAATAGTCCAGATTCAGAAGTATGACAATTTCTGAATGAAATGTTGGAGTTAAAAATACGTAAGTGTTTATACTTATGCAGTAATTATTTTTTGTGAGTGTTTTTATTTGAAAGGCAGTGTCACAGAGAGGCAGAGGGAGGGAGTGAATTCTTCCATTCATTGGTCACTCCCTAATAGTTGAAACCACCAGACCTGGAACAGGTCAAAGCCAGAAGCCAGAAATCAGGAACCAGGAGTTTCTCATTTATCTGGGGGCCAGGTGTCCAAGCAGTTGGGCCATCTTCTGCTGCCTTCCCAGGTATATTAGCAGGGAGGTGGATCAGAAGTGGAGCAGCGAGAACGTCAATCCGTGCTCATACAAGATGTCATAGCTTTAGCCAGCACAGTAACATTATAAATCAGTGTCATCCCAGTAATTATTTCCTCTTAAGCTAAGTGGTAGATACCTGAGTGTTATACTGTCATCTGTATTTGTGTACAAGAGTCAGTTTATAATTGCAAAAAAAAAATATTGGCAGTATCAAAAGTTGTACCTATTTTGCAGAATGAATTGAGAGGGAGTGACAGAAGAAACCCTATAAGAATGCCTGTTGAGGTGTTACTGTTCATATTGGCTTTATAGGCATTGAGTTTCTTGTTACTTCTGTGAACTTTTGAAACAATGCTTAATACAGTACTCCACTCAAAGTTAATTGTCAGTAAAGTATTTTTAACAGCTAATATAAAGGGCAAATTCATTGACTTTAGTATTAATAATTAGCTCCAGTCAACAGACTTGTGTTTGGTTAGCCTGATAAAACTGGCAATGCTAGTATGTTAGTATTCAAGGGCAGGCACAGTGTGGGGGATTGAAAGCCCAATAACGCTTGGTTCTATAGAGTTCTTTGCGAGTAATTAGATGCTATCTTTGAGCATTCAATCATCTTCCTCTTCATAGATATGTCTGACTGAAAAATCAATTTTAGTTTTTATTTGTGGGATACCCTTGTATTACTCACATTCTGACACTATCAATAATGAAATAAACTAGATGAATAAAAATCTCTAACAGGAAAGGTAACACCTCAGTAAGTTAATTTTGCAAACTTTTCACATTTTTCTGCTATTATTCCCTCCTGTACATTCCATTATTTAAATTTTCAATTGCTTTTGTTTATTACTAGTCACATGATTATTGGTAAATAATAAGTAAGTAATGGGAAGATTTCAGTGATTCTTAAACCTTGCCAGCAACTCATAAACCATAAAATCAGGAGCCCGGCATGATAGCCTAGCGGTTAAGGTCCTCACCTTGACCACGTCAGAATCCCATATGGGCACCTGTTCTAATCCTGGCAGCCCCACTTCCCATACAGCTCCCTGCTTGTGGTCTGGGAAAGCAGTCGAGGACGGCCCAAAGCTTTGGCACCCTGCACGCAGAAAAGGCTCCTGGCTTCTGGCTTCTAACTGGCTCAGCTCCAGCCACTGTGGCTGCTTGGGGAGTGAACCATCGGAGGGAAGATCATCCACTCTGTCTCTCCTCCTCTCTGTATATCTGCTTTTCCAATAAAAATAATAAATAAGTCTTTAAAAAAATAAAATCAGAGAGCTAGATCACTAGTGCTAAATGGTAATGTATTAGATTAAGGCATTGAGGCTTTCCTTATCAATGTCATTTTTTTTTTATTTCATTTCATGATAAGCCATCTTCTACATTAAGGAAAATCACTTTGTCTTATTAGTTATTTCTGAGATAAGTAGTACTGTAACTTTCACTTTAAGCTTAGCAAATAGAGCACTAACAGAAGTGAATTATGTTACATAATCACAGAATGCGTTTCAACACCTAAGCTACTGTTGAACTCTTTTGAAATAATTGCACACCTGCTTTCCTATTTGAATTTCCTTTACAATTTCAGGAAAAGTCCAAAGTAGCTATAACAAACATAAAAATAATTTTCATAGTGCCTAATAGCCAATGAACGCTTTCAAACTCGGAGTTAAATGTGATCAAATGAAATACAAACTAATAAGATACTGTGAAAAATGATAATGATTTTCATGGTGATACTTTGCATGCTGAAACCTGAGTTGATCCTTGGATATTTAGGCCAAATTGAAGAAAGATTGAATTACACACTGTAATATGATCATTTAGCTATCTGTACTTAAAATCAAGTTTAAATAACCACAGATGAATAATCAAAAGGAAATTTCTGTTTTTTCCAGAGTTTGGAAGTGAAGCACATGGGCATGGGGTGCAAACTCCTGGAGTTCCAAACACAAAACATGCAAAAACATTGAGGACAACTCCATGGTTTTCCTCTTTTCACATTTCAAGCAATGATGAATTTGAAAAAAAAAAATACAAAAAAGAAAACTTCACAATTTTAGATCTGAAAGTGACCAGAGTTACCTCAGTGATACAACGCACAGATTTTATTATGAGATAAACTTTTCTCCTCTTTTCTCTGTAATTCTTTCAAATAAAATAAACTTTTTAGAAATAAGATATTTTATTAATTTGTGATACCATTGAAAGGTCGATCTGAAAAATATTATTTTGTATTAATATGTGGTTGAAATTTCTACTCTAACATTTGAGAAGAAATCATAAATGAATTTTCCATGAAAGGGTATATAAGAAGACAAGTTTGTCTGAGAGATAAGCCAAAAACTGTTTGTGTCAGTTTTTTCAACAACTTTTAGATTCACTGGAAGAAGCCAATCTTACATTTCAAGGCAGGTACTACTGTGTTATAGCAAACACTGTACTTCTAAACCACAAAGCAGTCGCTGTTACACAATATTTTTCTTATGAAATATTGAGCCAAAAGCAAAATTACACATAATTTATGTGTAAATAAACATAATTTGATAGGTTTTTTAATTTCTAAAAAGCAGTTTTTGCTTATGAAAATAAAAAACAATTATATGTCACTAATTAAAGGAGTTTATAAAAGCACATTTTTAATATGTATCCTGTTGTGCAGGAATTTAAACTACTACTGTGGTAAGACCCAAAATAAAGTTCTATAATAATACATCTTGTCTCTATAATTATGCTTTCTGGAAAGAATTTAAACAAAGATCATAATGAGAGTCTCCCTTACTTTTAGCTTTGAGGGGACATAACTTATATTGAAGTCACACTAAAACATGTAGAAGAGGTTCAGAACAAATTAGAGGTAACTGAAAATTTAACCTGGAAGACAAAGTCAAGAAGTTGCAAATGGAAGACCTTAGTATAATATTGAATACAATATTGCAGAAAAATCAGCACAATGAGGTGTTGCTTCATTATCAGGCAATCCTGATTACTGGAAAATCTGTAATTATTCTTTCTTTTTTTCCTGTAATTATTCTTAAAGCAAACAAAATAAAGAGACATCACAAGTATTTTTGGAAGTTTATGATGTTTACAAGTGGGTTTAAAGTAGTACTTCTGCGAATAAATTCTAAAAACGGAATTTCATTTTTATAACTGTTTTATTGGTGGATACCAATAAAAATATATGGCCCAGAAATGTCAACACAAATGTAAATGCATTAGAGTGCACAGCGTAATTTTGTATAATCTGGTCTGAAATATGTCATAATCTTTATACAAGCTGTAACAAAATCTTTGGTTGGAAAGGATGTCATTTTGTTATAAGTGTTTAGTATTTGATGATTTAGCTAATAGAAAACACAAACTAACGAAAATAAGAAAACAACGGGGCCTAGTGCGGTAGCTTAGTGGCTTAAGTCTTTGCCAGTAAACACGTGAGGATCATGTATGGGTGCCACTTTGTGCCCCAGCGACTCCACTTCCCATCCAGCTCCTTGCTGGTGACCTAAAAAAGCAGTTAAGAATGGCCCACAGGCTTGGGACCCTGAACCTGCATGGGAGACCCAAACGAAGCTCCTGGCTCCTGGCTTTGGATCAGCTCAGTTCTGCCAATGTGGCCACCTGGGGAGTGAATCTGTGGATGGAAGATCTTTGCTCTGTGTCTCTCCTCTTCTCTGTATATCTGACTTTCCAATCAAAATAAATAAATCTTTTTTTTATTTATTACATTGTAATAAAAAAAACAACAACAAAGAAAGAAAAACAACAACAAAGAAAGAAAAACAACAAGCTGAAGAAGTCCACACTGAGTCTATTACATGAAAGGTAGACATTGTAAAAATGAAATGACCTATGACCTTTTATCAGCTAAGTGATATTAAAGCTACAATACGCCTCACGTTAACAATTTGTGTTGCTTCGCCACAGAAGCCACGTGGACATGTAGACTCAGGTTGGATTTCTGTCACTCTCAGGAGCTGAAAATCATTAGGCATTTCTGTTTACTAGACACAATTTAGTGAGTAGATGGACAGAAAATGCTTGATTATCACCATGTCCTTTATTTATTCTATTTTTCCAGAGTATATGTTTATTTATGTAAAATACTAAATTTCACATAGTTCAAGATACAGATTGAGAAGCACAGGAGTCTCCACTCCCCGTTCCCCGTCTCTTCCTCCCCTGCCCCAAATCACTGCAATGGCATATTTCCTTTTGCTTCACATAAAAAGTGATAGAAGTTGTTTTTTCAAGAGGATAAACCCTTGGACAAAAAATATTCTTTTGAAGTCTTTGTGAGAAGAACACGAAGTTCAGGGTCATTTATCTAGGACACAACAAAACTGAAAAGAGCTGGATGTAAATCTTCAGGGATTTGAAAACCCTACACTTCAAAAACTCAGCACACATAGATTGGAAATCTAAAAACTGAAACCTACCTAACAATGATCAGTTTATCTACAGAATTCCAGTATATGGATATGTGTTTTCATATCTTCCATAACTCTGTGCAAATTATCTACTATAGCTACTGTACATTTCTGGTCCAAATGATGACAAGTAGCAGGGTTTTTAGTCATTCAAGACCCATAAATCACAAGAAAAGCACACTAAATATATAACAGAAGTATGTGCCTATAAAAATTACATTATTTTGACGTAACAGGGAAAATCTATTTAAACCAAAATTTTCCCGCAGAAAAAAAGAAAATTATTTAAAAGTAGTACATTAATGTGTAAATTCCATAGTATGTGCCTATTTCCCCCCTCTGCCTAATGTTAGTGATAATGCAGTAATAGCTATCATTCATCAGCAAGAAATGAATGTAACTGCCTCTCCTTCTCTCTCTGTGGACACTTTACAGGCCATTAGATACCATCAACCTTTCTTGCTACGTACATTTGATGGAGTGAATGACATGAGGAAGTGCAGCACTACACACCTCAATTAGGACTGATGTGCAGGCAGCTACTGGAACTAAAAGCAGGTGTGTTACTCCATGAAGAAACAAAAACTGCAACTGGCTACACTGTAGAAACCATACGCTCTTGTAAAATGGGTTTTCTCAATTTTGACTCTAATAGTTTTCCCTGTATGATTCTTTTTCAGGTGGACGATCCACGCATCACAAAATGTTTAGTAACATCCTTGGTCATGATGATTGCAAATGTCTTAGAATTGCCTGAAAGGGGTTGAAATTGTTCCTGCTCAGAATCACTGTTCAGTATAAAAAAGTCTTACAATGTTGCTTGTACTTTATTTACTTTAGCTATTAAAAAATAGCACCAATACCTTACTTAATGGTAAAGCTGTGAGAAATAATTGTTATATTTTGTTAGTAAGTACAGTGAATATTAAATGTAGTCGACTAATTTTATGTACCTCTGCTATATAATTTGAAATACTCACTACCATATAAAAGTTTGATATCGGCATTTGATTTAGCAAAATTATATCTGATTTATTCCGTATCTGTGTAAGTTAACCTTGAAGTTCCCAAGATAAGAGGATATAGACAGAAGGAATGCGAAATAGTAAAAAAATAAAAAGGAGCTCATTTTTGCAAAAATTGCTGTACGAAAGAGAAAGGAAAATGATTGCAAGTCAGTGAAAACACTTCTCAAACGGTTCTTCCCAGAAACAATTGTCACAGAGCTTATTTCTGAGAAAATTTATGTAGCATGGGATAGACTGTTTTTGTATCATGCAAATAGATTATTCCGCTTCGGTAAGACAGGAAAATTATGCAATCTTTTTAAGTAGTTAGAATCCTTAAAGTAAATGGCAGCAAAGTTTCTGTAAGTTTTAAAGACATTAGTTAACGTGAGAGACCATTGCGATTCGTTAGTGTCAAAAAACACCTCCTGTGAAAACTATGTACTACTAAAACTAACCTATAAATTTTTCTTTGAGGTAAAAATTGCTTTGAGAAACAAAAGGGAATAGTTGAAGAAGTGAGAATTTTTTTTTCACCAAATGAAATTAAACGGATACCACAATGGCAAATTCTCAAGTGAAATTCCCTGCCTCTCAAGAAACTAAAATGCACTGGAGATAACAGGTAATTGTTTAAGTTATTATTAAAGGCAGGTACATTTCAAACATGCTTTCATCTTTGCACAGGAGCTTGTTCCACGGTGGGTTTGGATCACCTAAAAAGAATTCTTAATCTGGTCATTATTTTATCTTCCTTTCAGAAGGTTATAAAGGTACTTTTTTAGGTTGCTGTGCACTGTAACTTTACAATCGGAGATTAACAACATTTCTAGAAGAAGGAAGAAGTGATCATAAATATTGATTGATTTTGCTTTAACTCTCACAAGCTCTTCTATTATCTTTACTTCTGTATTATTTTATTTCCTTAATTTAAGAGATTAATTAAGCTATATGGTTATACTCAGGATTAAAAATCAATAGCTTAATTTTACTACAATATGATGTTCAGACTTATGTAATGCTTACATATTGTCTAGCTAGCAGGGGCAAATGTATGGCAGTTTCATATGTGAAAAATGTTAAACATAACTATTTAAAATAATGTTGTAATAAGCAATTATAAGAGTTTAGGGCTGGATTAAAAAATAAACACATACTGTCGTTAAAGAGCATAGAATTGATAGAACAAACATACAGATGTTAGTGCTATGAAGTTCTGGTCTCCACAAGTATGAGAAAGGCTATTGGGAAAGCTTGCACTACTGTATAAGCCTCCCATCTTTGATGCTCTCTCTCAGGCCTCCAGTATGCTTTTGCTTTGATGTAAAACATTTTCTCCTTCCTTTGTGATTCTATCTTCTATGACTTCATGCCCATACTTCAAGAAGCATGTTGATTGCACTGTCTCTACGAGTGAGTTTTTGAGCAACAGATTGGAAATTACTTTCTCAGTTTCTAGAGCTTTTAAAATCACCACATTTGATTTGCGCCTTATTATACTACATAATGTGCTATTTGTTGTCAGTTTAAGTGTGTTTTTCTTACTGCCTCAATTGCATTGTTATTTTGCTGGAGAAAAAGGCACAAATTGTCTCA
This sequence comes from Ochotona curzoniae, assembly GCF_017591425.1. NCBI lineage: Eukaryota > Metazoa > Chordata > Mammalia > Lagomorpha > Ochotonidae > Ochotona > Ochotona curzoniae. The sequence continues at coordinate 17,270,307 of NW_024464920.1, read as the reverse complement.
GTTTTTTGTATTTCTCAGAGTAATTTTGTATGGTATGTATACAGAAAGTCATTAATTTTAGATTGCTCTTTAATCACTCTTCCTACTTTGATGATGGAATGCCACAAATGGTAGGATTATGATTTATTTATTGACTATACTATTTTAAACTTGTTATCTAACTCTTTAATCACTTCTTGCTAGCCTCTTATTTGGGCAAAACTTCTTCACAAGCACACTGATGTACACACAACACATTTACTTGTATGTAAAACAGAAATATCTTACTCCAAGCACATAATATCAGGAACTTGTTTTCTGATGGTTGGTTAGTAGCCCGACCCTTCCTTGATAGGCTACCTTATAACCAGAAAATTAGGTATGAAGAACATTTGTAAAATATTTGAAATCTTAAGAAATTTGAAGATAATCATTGTTGAAAGGCTCTTGCATATTAAAGAAGATGAATGAGAAAGTTATTTTTGTCAGGCAAAAGTTTGCTTACCGCTAAACGGTCTTGCATTACTATTTTAATTTGAATGCCTTAGAACAAACTTCTAGATTAACTTGGAAAAATCCTTTTTTAAACTAATTAATTTACTTCCAAATCAAAAAGATGGAGAGAGAAGAAAAAAGAGAAGCAAGATCTTCCATCCACTGATTGCCTCTTTAGCTGGCAACAACCGAGGCTGGGCCAAGCCAGAACCAGGAGCCAGGAGCTTCCGTCAGGTCTCCCATGTGGATGACAGGGACCCAAACACTTGAACCATCTCTCTCTACTTTTCCTATTTCGTTAGCAAGGTTCTGGATCAGAAGTGGAACAACTGGGACATGAACCAGTGCCGATCAGGGCGGCCTGCATTGCAAGAGTAGTTTTACCTACTATGTAACTTCTTCCTATGTTATGAAACTTTAACAAATCTGTCTGTGTTTTTTCTAAAAATCTGACTAAAATGAAGGCACAGGATAGTAGTAATCATTATCATCTCCATCATCCTCATTAACATACTCCAAAAATATCTTTGAAGAGAATTGAAAATTCTTACAGTTTCAAAAGATAAGATTACACATGCTCATGAAGATTGCCCAAGTTTATTTCTAACCACATGGTTAACGATGTATTATTTGAGGAATGCATTTTATTTAGAAGATTACTTGTCATTCTCTAGAAATAACTATTTTTATTATCATGAATAAAATTATATATTCTCCTTTACTGAGTCCTCACAAAGACTATACTATTTATAGGAATATGTCATTTAAAAATAATCATAGTTCTACTTCATGTTACAAAGAGTCTTAATAGTATTCAAAAATATTTAGGATTGCAGATGTTCAAAAATTTCACAAATTAAGAAATTTCTGTTAACATCTCTGTTGGTCTTTAACCTTGACATCATTTATTAGATATAGTTCCTCAACGGTTGGAGGTGTAAACACATTTAAGTTTTATACGAACTATTTACTTTTCAAATTGTTACAATAATACATGTTCACTGGTTGAACATGAAAGAGAAGTTAGAACCTGGAAAAGTGAATCTTATTTAGTTGTTTCAAGTCAGACAAGAGAATCTTAAGAAGGGGAACAACATGAATGGATACTTGAGGCTAGCTAGCATGAAACATCCAGGCAGCTTAGGACATTCAGTGCTGTTGGATGTTTAGGTGGGGGCAGATAATGAGGCAGCTGTCAAGTTTTCGGTGACTTCGGATTGCCTTAGTTTCTTGATATTAGAGTTCACCATTATTTTGCTGTAGTGTTAATAATAGATTGAAATAAAACAAATCTTTCTATTAAGTGATTAAATAAATGTTCTCCACAATGAAATATTGCAAGAAAAACAGTTCTCATGTGTCTGTTTATTTGTTCCACATACTGCAAAAAGCAGCATGAAGATAAATGAGGAAGCCCAGACTTTCATTGTGGCCAAAGATATGGATTTCCATAACACTACTGAGGGAATTTCATAAAGTTTATGGCAATACAGAATTAAGAAATTAAAAGTATAGGATACAAACAGGATGAACTTATTCCTGGGGATTTGATAGGGATGGTTTGTGCCTGCTGCCTCATTTGCAACCCTGTGCAATGTTCTTTCTTAGGTTCATAAAGAAATACATGCACATTCTTAAAGAAAAAGATGTGGATTACATTCCTCTGTATAACATGTAAAACTAGCAAACTCCCAGAAAATAAGAGGAGAAAAGAACTAGAAGTTGTCATTTTCCCTGCCTAGAATGAGGATACATTAACTGAGCTCCAAAGAAAATTGAAATGAACTCTAGTGGATGAAGCAAATCAGTTGGATTTTAACTAATTTTAACTGAAAATTAAATATATAAATCTAGTAGTGGTAGTGACGAAATTTTTATTTAAACACCCTTTAAAGTATTTTAATTAAAAACAGTTTCCCAGAGGAAGCATTTAGCCTAGTGGGTATGAAACTGGCATCCCAAAGTAAAATACCTTGTTATAATTTCTGACTGTGGTTTCCCACCATGGCAGAACCTTGAAGACAGACACGATGGCTCAAGCAACTGGATTCTTGCCACCTGTGTTTGAAACCTGCCTCTGGCACTGGCCCTCCTCCAGCTGTTGCAGCACTCAGAGAGTGAGTCAGTGGATGTGAGCTCTCTGTCTCTCACATAATAAAAAAGAAAAGATGAAAAAGATGAAGAAGACAGTGTCATGTATTGCAGCTATTCCCAGAGACAGATCGAATCAGCATGGCATCTTTCTTCAAATTCTAATGCAATGATGTCAACTTTGAAGATGAATGTGAATCGTCCTCAAGATTTCATTTTGCATTTTATCATTTATTAGAAACTAAAGATAAATGTGTTTGCTTGAGGATTTTTTCAATTTCTCTAACTTATTATGAACTTCCTATCCTAATATATTCTGCTTGTTAAATTTGTTTTAAATTTATTTGAGGGACCAAGTTGCAAAGGGAGAAGAGAGACAGAGAGAAAAGGGCAGGGAGAGAGATAAACAGACAGAAACAGAAATAGAAAGATCTTCAATCTTCTGGTTCCCTCCCCAGATGGCTGCAATTGACAGGCGTGTAGCAGGCTGAAGCAGCAACTTGGACCTCCGGAGCCCTCCACGAGGGTGCAGGACCTGATGCATTTGGATCATCCTTTGTTGTCTTCCCAGAGCATTAGCAGCAAAGCAGACAAATCTCTACCTGGAACTCACATAAGATGGAGTCATTGCAGCCAATGCTAGGCTCTGTATTATTTTTCTCTGACACAGATTACATGAGATATACATAAACCTCCCCCCAAATTATCTAACATCTCAGAAACATATTGCTACCCCACATTCTGATCATGTCTTGTGATATACGATAGGGCAGATTGTATAGCAACATACCAATGCTTTTTAAAATGGACAAGTGCCTACCAGTTGTGATACTTCACAAATTTTGATATAAATCTGATTTGGAGCCAGGCACTTCTGAATTTTTGTAGTTTAACAAGTTATTTAAATGTAAAAGAATTCATTGTAAGGCTCCTCAAGTATACAAATACTTAACCATATTTTTATATATGCAAGCTTCAAAAAGTAAATGAACACTTGGATCATTCGTTTTATATGAAAGCTGTATTCAATGACATGTTTATAATGAAGTAACTGCATGAATGACTTTATGTATTTCATCAATTGGTTTTCTATTGTTGAATGAAAATTATATCAAATAGTGGCTTAAAAAACACACCTTTATGATCTTACAGTTTGCCTGGCTGAGAAGTCTGATCACAGCTTAAGTGGGTCCTCTTGGTTTTCTCAAGGCTTCAGGGAAGGTTTGAGCAAAGTGGCATGCTCATTTGGAGCTTGGAGTCCCCTTCCATGCTTGTCTATGTTCTTAGCAGAGTTCAGTTCTTTGTATTTTTAAGATTGCTGCTTCCAGTTTCTAGAGGTTACTCTGTACAATCAGTTTACAAACTAACTTAGTTCTTCAAGGCTATAAGGTGAGAGACTTTGCGGCTTTGAATATCTTTGTTCAGGAAATGCCTGGATCCTCTCTCTATTTAAAACTGTATATTTGTTTGACTGGCAGAGATAGAAAGACATGCAGAGAGAGAGAGAGAGAGAGAGAGAGAGAGAGAGAGAGGAGAGAGAGAGATTGATTTTCATTTGCCAACTAATTTCCCAAAAGCCTCTCGGGCCACATTGAAGCCAGGAGCCCAGAACACAGTCAGGTTCTTCCATGTGGGTGGCAAAGTCCCAAATGCTGGAGCTATCACCGGCTGCCTCCCGGGGTGCACAGCAGAAGGAAGTTGAAATCAGAAGTGTAATCAGAATGTGGATCCAGGAACTCTAATGTGGGATGCTAATATCCCAAATGACATCAGGAGATTTACTTGCATGGCCCAAGTACAACCAGGATAAGCTTCTTAATTGAAAATCTCAGCTACAGCTACAAAACACCTTTACCTTTTGCCATATTTTATTTAAAAGAAATATAAGTTTTCTGTGAAAAGTCAAAGGGAAGAGATTGCACAAAGGTGTGAACACTAAGGGTAGGAATGCTCAGGCCCATCTCAGAATTCTGCAAACCACAACTATCACCAAAAGATGTCCTACGCAGTCTGCTGTTTATGGCAGGATGAGAATAGGTTGCTCAGCATTTATCCAAAAATAAAATGCAATCTCTCAATCCATATTATTTCCTTGTAGCTAACATTCTATTCCGATTATGGATTCATTAAGTTAAAAACGTATATTGAGCTAAATCACACAATTGTTTGGTTTCAATTATACTACCCTGAAATGATAATCGAATAAGTGCTCCAGTTTCATTTTTCATAATATCCGTACTAATTGCAATATTCGTCATATAATGAGTTGAGAAATGCAAGGAAAATGTTTCAACTTAAAAATCATATATTTTTCGCCAATATGTAGATGCTATTAATATTCATGTTGTTAGGTAATATTAACTTAGATTTCTTAATGAGAAATTTGATCATAATTGATACAATCTTCGAATTCAAAATAACTTCTTGAAACCAAGAGCGCTGAGATTCAGAGAGCAATTGTTCCCAATTTGAAGGCAGAAGCATTCTAAAGCCTCAAATTCAAATATTCAGAGCAGAAACACAATCTGATCTTAGATCCCAGCTCTTTGAGGCACGGGGTTGATTTTCTACTTCAATGCAAACACTTGTCCCAGAGGATGTTTTTCCATGGATTTACTCTTTACCCTTCAATGCACATTGATTTTGTTTTTACATAGAGATAGGTAATTTCTTGTGACTTTTACATTCCCTCTGAAAGCGCTTACAAGTCATTTGAGAATGCAAGTAAAATAGAAAAACATGTAAAACGCTGAGGTCATGAAGAAAGCTCATTGTAATTAGAATGCTGTACACACTGCTGGACCTTCTATTCTGCACCTGTCTCCTCATTCAACATGGCTAATTCAAACATTTTGAAAAGCATTTTTTTTTAAAAGGGAAAAACAGGTTTTAGCCATTTTTCCTAATTTGACACAAAGGATAAAAGACTTTTTGAAAACAAGCAAAAATATTTCATTACATGGATCCTGAAATATGTTTATTTTCTACCTTGCAAAAGTATTCTAGGCCAAACTTTGATTTCTGTGCGCTCCTTTAATTAGATAAGTAGATAACTATGTAAAGCATTTCTCTATTCTCTAATGTTACTTGAATTTAACCTCACTTTGTGATAACATACTTTGAGTGACATCTTCTTTTCCTATTTCACTATTTTCCAGTCAAGCAATATGTATTTGTAGATAAAATATATGCAGAAAGTATTCTCGCTAATTTTCAGGGTTGATCTTCTCTTACCTATGTCAATCCTTGGCAATAGAATTGGAATTATCAATTATTTTCCACTGTAAGGGACAGGCTATTGTTACGAAATATTTCAATTTATTAATGGTAACAATAATATAAATAAAAAGCAATATTAAATTTTGAAAACTGCAATTTAACAGGATCAAAGCCTTAAGGGTTGACATTAATTTTGCTGTTTAGGGACATTAAAGATCATATTTATCAGAATTTCATGTAATTGGAAAACTCAATATCTGTTTTATACAATGTAGAACATACTACATATTTTTTGTACTTCTTCATTTCATTTAGTGCCCCTATTGGCAAAAATGCATGTATAATATTAACATACTTAAAACGTATTGCACTAATACAGGATGAGCTGTGCCTAACCAAACTCGTTTGTTGGCAGCTTATAGTTTTATAGTTTTATAAATGCTTTATAGTTTTTCAGAGACAGTGTCTTTTTAAAGATTATCAAGACAAAATGAAATCATCAGGGTGCACCCTAGTTCAGCATGTATCCTATTCATTTAATGAAGGGAAAATTGGACTCTGGGATATGCAAAGCCAATGTGAAGAGACACAGGTAGAAGGCAGCCAACTACAGATCAAACAAAATGGGCTGGAACTGCTCCTTCCCTCACAGTCCTCAGAAGGTACAGGCTCAGACTTTACCTTAATTTCGGAATTCTAACTTTGGAACTATGAGGCAGTAAATTGTCCTTATTTAAACTTCTCCAGTTTCCAGTTAGCTACGCTTTGTTGGTGGCACCTCTAACAAGGGAATGAAAATGCATATCTCCCCAAAGTATAAGTTTGATGTATTATATTTCACCTAATGCAGTGGAGTGGAAGTCATCGAGATGCAATGAGAAACTGCGCTTAGAGATTGATCTTTTCCTAACCAGCCTGTGACCTCTGCTGCGGCTGGACAGAGCTACAGTTCTCGCCAGCCCCTGGTATCAGGGTAAACCATGGGCACTCAGCAATGCACCGTGTCACTAAGCCTTGCTTTCGGTAAGGTAAATTAAGTAAGTGCATTTTAGATTTACACTGTTATCAATTGACAATGAATTTATCTGGACATTGCAAAGCGAGAAGTATCTGCATTTTAAAATGTGATTGTCTTGTGGATCTTAGGGAATCATGCTCACAACACATAGTCTTCCCTTTCTCTTTTACCACGTCTTAATTATGTCTTACTCTTCAGCAGTTGTCTGAAATTTCAAGACCATAATACAGAAATTGTTCTTATGGATTAGAATCCAGACTTGGAGCCAGGTGCCCTAGGTTTCGCATCGTTTACAACTCAAATATAAAGCAGGCAATTAGTGAAGCATGAATTGCAACATAAATGTAAAAGCTGCAAGAATAATACTTTTGTGCTATAATTTTATGTAATGGAAGAATAATAATGCTTTATTAATACAGTATGTTGACTCACAATGTTCTGTCTTACTGTTGTACAGTTCATTTATTGAATAATCAGAGTATAACATTGCAGCAACTTTATTTCAAAAACTACAACATGATATTCAGTTGACTTTAAATATAAAGTTATCAAATTATGGCTTCCCTAACATTTTATGTAACATAAAATCAGTTTCAGAAGTCAAAAATGGATTTACTTCGTCTCTTAATGCATCATGTTTCTCTATTTCTACAAGAAACATTTTAAAATCACACGCCTTGTTTGATGTTAGTTTATCTGAAATTTTGAATGGAAATCATGTTACCGTCTGTCCAAAATAATGGTGTTTGTTTTTAATTCTTATTTGTGAGACTGTATGTGTATGCTTTCAACTATTGTAGCAATTTAAAAAATGGGAAATTCTAAACTGATTAATGACTTCCAACTCTTGCTACACCTCATTGTCATGTTCGTTCTGTCATAATTTATTGCCACTGTATGTTTCCTGTACAGTGACAGTTGTTCTCTAGCCATTGGGTAAGAGGATTAATATTTGTGCATGTACCACTGTAATTGGCTCTGGGGATGATGGGTCCAGTGGGGCTCCACAGCTGCCCATTTGTGAGTGGAACTGTTTCTGTTTCCTCTACTGCTTTTCCTTGTATTGATTTTGACCCAGGACTTACCTGGCAATACTGGGAACCAAGAGTACTCTAGTTTCCCTATGTACCCATACCCGTGTGCTGGGCTACCAGGCCAATAGCCCCTGATGTCTGTGATAACCATAATTTTGAGCCTCTGCTTGACCATCACATCCCAGGACTATCTCCCTTGCTCATTTGCAAAATGCAAGTCTCAGAGATCTTATTTGAAGTTCAAAAGTGTGATTATCTAACTTAAAGTAGGAATTTAGTATACCAACAAACAAAAAACCCTTAAAAATTATGGGGGGAAAGAAAGGTAAACCTACTAAGCTTTCAAGGTGGTAAAAAATAGCATTTAAATCAAGTGTAGGCCCCTTCTGAGAATGAAGACCTGTGTTTAACTGTAGAGGTCATGTGCCTGTAAAACTATCTTGTCTGTGCTTGCCAACGAAACTGACTGGTAACTTTAGAACTGTAACATCCACTTTATAGAGCTCATGATGATATTAAGTGTGATTATAGACATGAAAATATTTATCAGTGGGTGATTCACACCAAGCTCTCAATATACTTGAATTCTTACTCTAATGGCATGAAAGACTCAATCACTATCTCAAGTGAATGAAGTTCATGGTTTACTGAAAGAAAACAGGCATGGGAACAGGTTATTACACCAATATAATAAATAAATATCACTAGGCATTGCAAATATAAATGTTGCCTTTCAAAATAGAATTCATCGAGGCGAAATGTGCAATATACATAATTATAGTTAAATGTAATTACTGTCAATTCCTCATCCGCTCATAAATTTGAATACAAAAGAAGACTGTTTTGATTCTGAAAATAAAAGAGTGATTTACAGAATGATAAATGTTGGGCACATTAGCGACTTGAGCTTGCAAAGTGACTGGGGGAGCTGAATTCTGAGATGCAGCCTTTCCAAAAAGACAATGGACAGCAGGCTATTTTGCCTTTGCAGAGTGTGAAAAGAAACAACAGCAGACATAAGCAAATATTAAGTAGCAATCAATTCGAATTTTAATAAATTTTGGAGATGAAAAGTGGGTTGCCCTGAGGACTTAGAATTTCTAGAAATCACGGACACTAGGTGCCTGAGTTCTTCCCACCAGCTCTACCGTACACCTCCACGGAGTGCTTATGAGCAATGCTGAGGTCAGGAGACCGAGCTTCGGAAGCACAGGCTGGCAGCTGGGTAGGTACCAGTTTGTTTCTCCCAGCAAGCAAAACCCTACCATTGTGGATTGGGTCACAACCAAGATTAATGACGACGCAAAGCAAATGTGGGGTTAGGGACAGGGGTACGAACGTTGCTTAAAATCTGCCCCTCTCATCACAATGAACAAGGCAGGGCTCACCCGGGTTAAGCAGCAGCAGGCAAGCGTGTGACAGAGGGGTGGGAGTATTCTCGGAAAATCTTGCACACAGGGCTTACCTGAGACTGAGGCTGGAATAGAGTTGAGAAGCTGGCCTCCTTTGATGTTGGTACCAAGCAACAGCAGGGAACTGCAGCAGAAGCAGATTCCTTCTATGTCTCCCTCATGCAGTGTTAACTCTGGTACTGTAGCTCATGGCAGAAAGCTGCCATTAGATGGCGCCAGATGCGATTGGGTCCTATGTGGGTCAGGATTGCACAGCTGGACTGGGGTCACCTGCCTTGTTAGATGTGTGCAGTCCGTCTCTAGTCCACTTATTTGCTTTTTCCAGCTGAAATCGATTTTTCTTTGTTATCAGTGTGATATCTTTGTGATACTGAATACCTTGTTCTATTTGAGTTTCCTGAAGCTGTTTTCTAAAAATATAGTATCATTTGAAGGCTGTGCTAAGTGCATTAGTAGAAATGACTGAACACACACACAAACACAGCGAAACTCTGAAGTACAATGGTGTACAGGGGAGGAGAGTATGCGACTCACTTTAGGTATTTTCTCATCATATACAGAAATCCTCGTGTGACACTGAACCACCATCGACAACATGCACACAGTAGCATCTGCAGGATACGGGAAACTCAACTTTTTATGGTATCATAAATCACCAAATCAGTCACAAAATGCTAACTAGACAATCATGCTAGGAAGTTCCAAGGCAGAGGAAAAAAAGGCAAGATCTAAAGAGATGTGAGCCATATATTTAACTTGATTCTTTAAAGATTTATTTATTTTTATTGGAAAGGCAGATTTACAGAGAAGAGAGACAGAGAAAGCGAAAGATATTCTGTCTGCTTTTTGACTACCCAAGTGGCCACCAGGAGTTGAACTGACCCGAAGCCAAGAGCCAGGCATTTCTTCTGGGTCTCTCATGGGATGCAGGATCTCCAAGGCTTTGGACCGTCTGCTACTGCTTTCCCAGGCCACAAGCAGGGAGCTGGATTGGAAGTGGAGCAGCCAGGACATAAACCAGCACCATATGGGATACTGGTGCATTCAAGGCAAGGATTTAGCCACTAGGCCATTGCACTGGGCCCACTCTACTTTTCTTCTAGTAGTGTCCATCAGTCGCAGAAAAGGAATTGGGCAATTAAAATTTTTCTGAGTTTTCTGAAGAACTTATAAGAAGTAACTTAAAAGTTTGGTTCAGATTTTGCCATGATCGTTAACAAATCATCAAGACCTCTGATTAGGATCCTAATGATTTCTACCCACAAAATACTGGAGGAACACATTTACATCTTCAAATCGCAGTCTCTAATAGTATTAAAGTCACTCTGGTTTTGATAAATCTTAACATGTTCGAATAAATGGAAACCTACTTCAGAGGAAAAGAAAAGTTTCCTAGAGTTTTAAATCCCCTTTACATAGTTTTCTAGTGAACCTAGCAAGCAATGGAGAACATCTAGGCAAGTCAGAAAACAGATGACACGGCATGAAAGCAAAAGAACTGCAGAAATGCGGAAAAAATATAAACGTAACAAGCAACTGTCATGATGGATTTCAAACGTCGTTCGAGGCTCACATGTTGAGGCTAGTGGTTGACACACCGCATTCCTCCTTAGAGTGTCTAGCTGTCTTTTTTTTTTTTTTTTTTTTTTTTTGTCCGGGCTTTTGACTCCAGCTGCCTTAAAGTACAGACGCTGGTAGCAGCAGTTATAGTCAAGTAGTGGGTTTTCCACGGAGATGCAGATGGCGTTCTTACTTGCTACCTTTAGCCCTCATCTATCTAGCCTTGGCTACTGTGAGTGTTTGAGAAGGTAATCGGTAGTTTGGAGTTTTCGCTGCTGTTCCCTTTTATTCTCTGCATCTCAAATAGATACCTTTAAAAATTGCAATACATACACCAAAAACAGCCTACTAATATCAAACTCATAAGTTTTTGAAGTTTAACATTTATTTATTTTAATATGAAAGGCAGAATTACCGAGAAAGAACAAGAGACAGGAAAAGAGAGACTCCCCATCTGCTGGTTTATTTCCAGGCGGTTACAATGGTCAGTGCTGAGCTGTTCTGAAGACAAGAGCAGCAAGGAGCCAGGAACTTCCGGTCCAAACACCTGGAACATCCTCCAGTTTGCTCCCAGACTGTTCACAGGGAGCTCGATCAAAAGTGGAGCATCGGGGACTTGTGACCACATAGGATGCCAGTGCGAGGAGCTTAGTCTCCTATGCCACTGCACTGGCGCCAAATGAAATTCTCACCATGCAAAACTGCCCTTATCTCAATGGCAACTCTGTGGTCAGAGGGTGCAGTTCAAGGTTTTGCTGTTATCTTTCTTTCACACAGGATGGGTCAAGGGATCTGTAATCGTACTTTAGAATATATGTAAATAGACTATCTGTCATCACCTTAACTGAAATGCATGGAGACTCAGCACAATACTCAGTATGATTCCAATAAAGCATAAATTCAACCAGATTCCTCCACAGAAGACTGTACAAAAGCTGTTGTCAACCCGGCTTAAAAAATGTACTTTGGGGGCCCGGCGCTGTGGCGCAAGTGGTAAAGTCCTCGCCTTGCACGCCCGGGAGCCCATATGGGCGCCGGTTCTAATCCCAGCAGTCCCGCTTCCCTTCCAGCTCCCTGCCTGTGGCCTGGGAAAGCAGTCGAGGACAGCCCAAAGCTTTGGGACCCTGAACCCGCGTGGGAGACCCAGAAGAGGCTCCTGGCTTCGGATCGGCATAGTATCGGCTGTTGCGCTCACTTGGGGAGTGAATCATCGGATGGAAGATCTTCCTCTCTGTCTCTCCTCTCTGTATATCCGCCTTTCCAATGAAAAAATAATAAAAATAAATCTTTAAAAAAAAATGTACTTTGGGCCTGGTGGGGTGGCCTAACACACTGGGAGCCCATCTCGGTGCTGGCTCTAATCCCAACGACCCTGCTTCTCATCTAGCTCCCTGCTTGTGGCCTGCGAAAGCAGTCAAGGTCGGCCCAAAGCCTTGGGACCTTTCACCCGTGTGGGAGACCTGGGGGAAGCTCCTGACTCCTGGTTGCAGATTGGCTCAGGTTGGGCCACTTAGGGAGTAAACAAATGGATGAAAAATTTTTTCTCTTCCTTTCCATATTATCTATCTAATAAAAATTAATAAATCTTAAAAATGAACTTCATAAAATGTTTTATAGCAATCTTTATTTTTCTAAATCCATATTATAGGATTAAATCCGGTTTTGCATATAAACCGCAAGTTTATTTTCATCCAAAATTTTATTATATTTTTGTATACCTTAGAACATCAACTATAAACCTTGTATTTTTTCTGTAGTATGCATGTTTATATCGAGCAAAGAAATTTTTTGTTAACACTTGCAAAACTTAAATTACTCAGTACAAGTTTAGTTCTTTTTATTTAAAAAGATCATAAGTTTGGAAGATTAGTTTTCAGTTACTACTAGTGAAAAATCATGTTGGCGACATCACTGCTGGTGTAAAACTATTGACACACTTAAATGACAGACTGAGGGATTTATGACCGCTTATGAGAGACTACAGTTTGCAATAAAATCAGTCGGGCAGTGGTAAAATGGGGGAAGTGGGGAAATCCCAGACTCTACGGTTTGTACCATAAAATTTAAAAAAAAATTAAAAAGTCAAAAAACAAAAACAAGTGATACTATAAAAAAACCTATCTCCAATGATCACAGCGACCCGAGCTGAGTTCATCTGAAGCCAGGAGCGAGGGTTTCTTCCAGATCTGTTACATGCGTGCAGGCGCAGAAGGATTTCAGCCATCCACTGCTGCTTTTCCCAGGCCAAAAGCAGGGATCTGGATCATAATTGGTGCAGTGGAACTTGAACCAGCATCCATATGGGATGCTGACACTGTACCGGAGCTAATGCCATGGTGCTGGCATCATGAGTTAGTCTTATAATAATAATCACTTTTACTTTTAGATAGCTTGTTCCTATAATAACAACCCCATACTGGATACAAAGTGGTAATTTTTAATTAATTAATTAGTTAGGATTCATTTGTTTTTGTTGGAAAATCAGATTTATAGAGAGAAGGAAAGTAAGAGAAAGATTTTCCATCAGCTGGTTAACTCCCCAAGTGACTGCAGTGGTGGAATTGAGCTGATGCGAAACCAGGAGCCAGGAACTTTTTCCATGTCTCCGATGCGGGTGCAGGGTCTCCAAGTTTTTGGGCCATCTTATGATGCTTTCCCAGGCCATAAGCAGGGAGCAGGAAGGGAAGTGAGCAGTTAGGAACAAACTGGTGCCCATATAGACCAGCGCATGCAAGGCAAGGACTTTAGCTACTAGGCTACTGTGCAAGGCCCAATTTTATTTTATTTTTAAAATTTTTTTAATATAGATTATCTCCAAATAAGCACACTTGGACATATAGAATTGCTAGTCTATTTTGTTTGATTTTTACTTTTTAAAAAATTTTATAGCTGAAGTAATCTCCCATTGGAGCTAGCAGACTCCTTCACACTCTGTTTCAATATAAAAATATTTTAAAGACAAATGAACTTGAATATAAAGAACTGCTTGGTACAGAAGAGCTGGTAGCTAAGTGGCATTGAGGCCCTGGTTAGCACACAGTTTTAAAGCTTTTCATCATCAAGCCATGTCTCAAAGATTGTCAAATTCTGAAATCTGAGATTTGGCCAGAACATAGCTTCTCCTGATCTTTAACATTTCCTTTCATTTTTCTACACAATACAAATTACGACCAGGTTTTAAATTTTTTTTCTTGTGTTCAAATTAAATTGCACAATTCATTTAACATCAGAATGATGAAGTCAATATACCTGTTTAGTGTAAACGTTTTTTTTTAGAAAGATGACTAATACGCCCATAAACCTAACACACTTGGCTGCTGTCACCATGACCCGGACCCTCCTGGACCACATCCTGCGTCAGGATCTCACACATCAGCCAGGGTGGAACTTGTGACTTGTTAGTGGAAAAATGGAAACCACTTCTGGAGAGGAAACTGTTCTGCCAGAACAATTTACTTTACACTATTTCATTTCGGTTATCTGGAGCACGCCAGCTGAAATGTTTTCCTCTTATTCTGCCTTGCCGGGGCAGCATAGATCAGTCTACACTGCCACCTGAGCAGAGCTGCCAAGACCTTTCCTTATAAAGAGGATTCTTTCTACAGAAGGAAAAGCCAGCACGTTTCCTGCCTCTGCCAAATTCTGTCAACTTTGGGATCAGGAAACACCCCACCCTACTTTCCTAAATTAGATAACATTACAGCATTAGGGAGGAGGCAGGTTATATCTTTAAATAAAGCACGCTGCAAGAAAAATATGGAACATACATGTTGAATTTAATGTTTGTTTTTATACGAATGTTTCAAGACAGAAACATATGAGAGTATGTATACACTGATCAGTTTTTGTGTTAGGTTTTAGGATTTGGGGGTTCAAAGAAGGAGAAGAAATGACCAGTTACAATAGAGAGGACTTTATTTTAGGGAGGGCAGCAGGTGTTAGAGGGTAAAAAGAGACAGGGTTAGAGCCTGCCTGGACGAGGGGTAGGGGGTCTGAAGCTGGGCTTTATTCTGTGTGAGCTGCAGGCTGCCTTCTTAAACCGCTTGTTAGTGGAGGTGCAAAGCATCACAGGATGCTGGCAAGGTGGGTGTAATGCAGCAAGGTTCTTTGGGGATGTTCATAGTGTGTTGTCTCAGCGGTGTGCAGTGTTCTCAGGTGCAGGGCTTTCCAGAACAGTGAACTTTCTAGTAGCTGTTACATTCATGATCTGTATCCTGTTTTGTCTGGAAAGGAAAATAACACAATAATGTGACACATAAAATATCTCTACCCGTACTACGATATTAGAAGAAATTCTAATCTCTATGTGGCTATAAGGCTTTCAGAACTTAGTTTAGGGATGTGTGTAAAAACTATCTGGCTGGTTTCAAAATTCAAAAGATTAGAAATAAGTTTTTTAAAAAAATTATTTATTTTCATTGAAAAGTCGGATATATAGAGATGAAGAGAGACAGAGAGGAAGATCTTCTGTCCATTGATTCACTCTTCAACTAGCCACAATGCCAGAGCTCCAGGAACCAGGAGCTTCCTCCAGGTCTCCCACATGGGTGCAGGCTCCCAAGGCTTTGGGATGTCCTCAAATGATTTCCCAGGCCACCAGCAGGAAGCTGGATGGGAAGCAGGACTGCTAGTATTAGAATCAGGTCCAATATGGGCTCCTAGTGTGCGCAAGGCAACAACTTTAGCCACTAGCTACCATGCTGGGCCCAGAAAAATATTTTAACAGGTTTATTTATTCATTTCAAGGTCAGAGTTACAGAGAGGAGAAAGAAAGAGGGAACGTGAATCTGTTGTTTCATTCCCCAAATGGCTACAATGGCCAACACTGGACCAGCTAAAAGTTAGGATCCAATTTGGGCCATTTTCTGCTTTTTCCAGACCATTAACCAAAACTGGATGGGGAGTAGAGCGGCTGGGATAGGAACGAGTGCTCCTGTGAGTTATCAGCATCCCAGGTGGTGGTTTCTCCTGCTATAGTCAAAGCTGGCCCCAGCAATGCTTTGTCAACAACACCTTTGATTTCCAAATCTGTTGCTTAAGAAACACAAAAAGAGCAATCTCGTATTGTTTATAATACAATCATAAGATCATTCAATGTGTAATGATTAAATGCTAAATTTATACCAGGTATGCTTGTACACTGCTGATGACACAGTAATAAACAAGCAAGATCCCACCTCAGACAACTTAGCAAAAAGGAATGCAACAAGATACAAAGTGTCTCTTGTTATGGATAGTTATGGTCAGATCCTGGCTTTTCTACACACTCAGCAGTTTCTAAAGTGATTAAAAGCAATGGATTCCTTTTTTCTTATCTTCATTACACATTAAATTGAGCAATATGTACTTGACAAGCTAAAGTTCTTATTCTTGATTTCTTTTGACATAATCTACTTTCAGTAATACATACTTACATAATTCCTATATATGAATATCTATATCCATATATATATGAAACATATATACTCATGGAAAATATGTCCATATATAGTTCCTATAATCTATGGGTAAATCTAGAAGTAGGATATATGTAAAAAAGTTTCTGTTTCTGTTATTGATCTACTATTTTTCATATCACTCATCAAAGAGTGCCACATTTAGACCTCTTGCACAAAGGGACCATCTTTCTTTTGTAGCACACGGTTTATTTATGTGCAGTCATTTGATGACATGCCTGACAAGTATGGGGGGGGGGGAATCACATCTTTTTTCTCTGATTAATTTTCCTAGTAATTTCAATTAGAATTTTCCCATGGGCAGGGAGTGTACCTTGCTCATCTCATTAAAATAAAAGGATACAATACGAAAAACCACTGTAGAAGTTACCCAATTAATGTGTGTTATCTGTTGTTGACTGTGGAACTAAAGCTTGGGTACAACAGATCATAACTACAATCTCAGGGGGATTCTGTAATTAACATATCTGAGTGAAGAGCTATCAATTTCATCATGTGAAGACAAAATCCTGGCCTTCCTTTCTTTTTAACAGTTCACTTCAGAAGAGTTTAAATTCACAAAGCAAAAATTGTAAGGAGGTGATACAAAGACTTCCCATACAAACTTCACCTCACTTCCTCAATCATTAACATTTCATATTAGCATATTTGTCATAACTACCCAGCTTCTATTATTTTATCCAAACTCTTTTTTCCTTTATTGTCACTTAACCAACATCCTATTGAGGTTTTGTTGTTGCTGTTAGCTCCTACCTACTAAGGAGAGCTTTCTGTATTCATCTTTGTGTGTGTGTGTATTTGCCTTATTTCCTTCAACGTGACATTCTACATTTAATATTTCATTTTAAAAAGTGTTTTGGTTCTGTAGCATTTAATTTAATTTGCAGTTGGTCTTTAACAGATTGTATCTAATTTATAGGTATAATTCTAAGAACATGATGATATTCTAGCTGGATAATCCTCTGTTGTGTGTGTGTAGCACCTTTTCTTCATATATCTAATGGGACATCTTGACTGATTGCGTATTTTGGCAGTTGTGAACACTGCTTCTATCAATGTGGTGGGGCAGCTAACGTCTTTTGGGTGTGTACTCAGTGGTGGAACTCCTGGATGCTGTGGCAGTTCATTACTAATATTTCAACTAATTTCTCCCACTGGTTCTCACATCTCAAAGCAGAGCACAGATTCTAGCATCAACTACTCTGCTTCCACTCCAGCTCATTGTTGGTGCTACTGAATGGCTAAGATGACAGCAAAAACACTTGAACTTCAACCGCCCAGGGAGTTCTTGACTCCTGGTCTCGGCCCGGCCCAGCCCTGGCTGTTGTGGCTCTTTGGGGAATGTATCAGAAGATGAAAAATCTGTCTCTTTTCTGTCTCTTTCTTTCAATGACTCTGCATTTCAAATAAATAAAATTAACTTTTACAAAATCTCCATGCTGTTTTTCACAGTGGCTGTACTAGCTTACATTCCCACCAACAGTGCTTGTTTCTGCTTCTTCAAATTCCCACCAGCATCTGTTGGCTATTGTCTTGATAATGAGCATGTTTTCACATGTGTTTATTTTTTCATCTTTTGATAGCTGTATATTCAGGTCTGTTGCTGATTCTTGATATTGTCATCCCATATGTGCTCAGATTTGTGCCCTGGTTACTCTACTTGTGATCTTACTCCTTGCTAATGACCTTGGGAAAAGCAGAGAAAGATAGCTCGAGTGATTGGGCCACTGTCTCTGATGTGGAAAACCTGTCTGAAGTGCCTTATTCCTGGAACCTGGCTTCAGCCTGGCCCGACACCAGCCATCACATCTATCTAGGGATTGAATCAGTGGTTTGGAAGATCTTTCTCACTATTTTCTGTAACTGTGACTTTCAAATAAATTGTAAAACCAAATAAACCAACAAACCATCAAACATAGCAAAACAAACAAAAACAAGTTAGCAACTTCTCAGAAAAATTGTCATTCCATTGTCTCCATGATGATTTTGTTTTTCAACATGATTACTTCAGAGACAAAATTATTCTTAAATGTTGAAATTTATATTGATATAGATGATTGATCATCAGAGGCAGCTTTAAATTCTACTGAATTGTAATGAGACAGCATAAATTTCAAATTTGTAAAAAAAAAAAAAAACAATGACAGCAACAAAAAGTCTAAACCTGTATGTCATGCTTTTCTTCAAGTGTAAATTGCAGCCATACGAATGATTTTTTTTGTTCCTTTCTAATTCCCATCATGCATCAACACGCCAAACCAGAAGCTTTACCAAAAGTGGTGTTGTTACCTTCCTTTGACATCATCTACTACTTGTCCTTCAGATAATGGCTCAAATAATATTTTCACAAGGAAATTTTCCCTGACCTTCTGTTAAGCATTGATACTTCATTGTAAAAATCTCATAGCTCTGTCTACCTTTCCATTGTTTATCACAGTTGATAATTTATGTTTGTTTGCAAAATTATTTAATCTATATCTGTCTATCCTGGCCAGCACTCCAACGTAGGCAGTTAAGCCACTGCTTGCAATGCTGGTTTCCTCTGTTGTGGTTATAGTTTGCACTGTGATTGCTCCGCTTCTAATTTGGCTCCCAGCTAATGCAAATGGGAAGACAGCTTTGGGTGGCCTCAGTTCCCGGGCTCCTGCCACCCCTGTGGGAGACAAGCAGATGAAGCATTTCTTTCTGTGCCTCTCACTTTCTCTGTAGCTCAACAGTTGAAATAATGTAA
This sequence comes from Ochotona curzoniae, assembly GCF_017591425.1. Lineage (NCBI taxonomy): Eukaryota > Metazoa > Chordata > Mammalia > Lagomorpha > Ochotonidae > Ochotona > Ochotona curzoniae. Next base: position 17,251,312 of record NW_024464920.1, on the reverse strand, counting down.
AAAATATTTCACAGAGTTTGATATAGTGGAACTCAATTTTTTTTTCAATGAATATATACTTTGTACAGAAAGAAGGGGTTAGTCTGAAATACTCATCAGGTGAAACAGATATTTTGATTATCTTCTGAATGCAAAAATGAAGTAATGGTGGAAATAAATAACATGATCTATATTAAAAAAGAAAAAGGAGGGTCACATAGAGCAAGTTCAATGGCCACATGCTGCTTTGACAGAATCGCCACTTAGAATGACAATTACTACATGGGTTTATAGGAACTTCTGTTAATCCTTTAGAGGGTGGTTGAGTCATAAAAGTTTGTTTCAAATCCGCCCTAAATAATGTAGTTTTAATGTTGCCAGTAATTTCTCTGTGCAGGAGTATCTGTTTGTGCATCATGGTTACCATGGTTAGAAAATATTTCCTGACAATAGCCCTTCAAAGTAGCTATCAAATTCAGGTAAACGGCTGTGTTAGAGTCGATAAGACTATGAAAGCAGATAACATGTTGCCAATAACTACAACAGTCTCAGAAGATCTTGAATATAATATTTTCAGTAAGACAATTAAATAAGTGAGCACATCCATCTGCAAGGCACATGTTGGCAATCCTATCCATGGCAGGAGCAAAAAGCATACCCTCCTCCAAAAGCAAGAAAGCCTAAAACTAATTATATCCAAATGTAAAGTTGTTGGTAATGTCAACAGGAAGATTAAATGTTCAATGGATAAGGGAGAAGGAAAAAAGAAGTGGGGGACAGACAGAAGAGGTGAAACCATAACAATGGAGAGATAATAAATTTAAGGAAAGAGGAAATATTAATGTCATTAAGAGATTTCAAATTTTTAAAATAAATATATGATCATATCTCTTTGGTAGAAGACTACAATTAAACTGTCAAGCACTAAATTATGCTCTGATTAAATCAGCTATATCCTTGTCTCAAGTACAAAATTTATGACAAATTTCCAGTTGCTGAAGGATTAAATGGTTAAAAGATTCTTTTTAAACTCAATACATTATGACTGTGCATCTTTAAAGGAGTTACAGCAGACTCAACCTTTTTACTTTGACGTTTGTAATCTTAATTCAGACATACATACACAAGTCAAATAATTCATATAATATACTTTCACCTTTTCTTTAAATAAAATCCCAAAATAGAGTTTATGCATTAATGCATAAGAACTAGAATCCTTATAGTAAAACTTCTAGTCTCAAATTAGGGACAATGTGGGTAATAAAAACTATCAACATCAGAAATGATTAGAACCAGAACTGACAAATTGAAAAATAGGTCAGATTGAGATGAAAATTAGGTCAGATGCTATGAATCATTAGTATATGAATGGTAGTTGAAACACTAAATATGGAGGAGACCACCAAACAAGAGAAGATAATGTCAAATAAAACATCAGAAAATAAAAACAAGATTGTTTTAACTGGAATATCTGGACTCAAACCCTGATCCTAGCATCTACTACCTATATAAAATTAGTAAAATGGGATAAATATGAGCTTTGATTATTGGATTTTTGCGAAGATGAAATGTAATGGTGAATATAAATGGGAGGAATATCTAGTTAAAAGTAGGTATTGGATATGTATTGACTGTTAATAGAATGTGTCTAAGAACTAAAAGCTAGCACTTTCCTTCTTTGAGATGCCAAAGAAGGATGCTTAAAAAACAGACTTAAGAAGTGCAGAGAAAAATGAGAAGATGCAACACTAAGAAACATAGATGAGGAAATTGCCTCAAAAAGAAAAAAAACTTTTTTGGGCTTCAACTTCTTTCTTAGGCTTTTTTTCTCCAACATCAAAGAAGTAATTCAGACAAAACAACTTTGAGGATATGGAGCATCCGTGTTGTGGTCCTTGTGAAAACAGGAAGCAAAGACAATGACTCTACTATTATCTCCGGTTTCTGCCTTTGAAGAGATTCCAGGCTGGTGGTGGGGAACCACACAGACTCCAACATGCTCCCTGAGTTGCAAAGAGCAGAGAATAGCAGAGGATGAAGATGGCTAGTGTCCACTTTGCCCTCGTGGAAGAAATCAGCACGCAGAGCCTGGAGATCTGAAGTGACCTCACTTGAGCAGTGCTCTGCTTGGTGCTTGACAAGGAGCAATCTGACAGAAAGTGAGGAATGATTCCAAGGAATACAGGACAAACTATGTGATACTGACACATGGTTAAAATGAATACATTTTCTTGTCAGTTAAACTAGGAAATCTTATAAGGCCTGGAACATTACAAAAAGTTCTCAGAAATAGGTTGCCTGAAGAATGAATGCATTTAGCTGCAAACTTTGAGCTCATTTAACATAATTTGAAAAGCAAAACCATAAAGAATAAGCTTCTTCCAATTAACTAAACTTTGTCACAGAACAAAGTCAAGAATTTTTACAAGAATACACAACTATTTAGGGTTCAGCAAAATAAAATCCAAGGTGTCTGATATTCAGTTAAAAATAGGGCCAAGCAATGAATCAGGAACCATGATTGAAAAGAAAAAAATAAATAACAAAAGTGTGCACAAACTTACATTAATAAAATCTTTATTACTAATAAAATTATTTTGTATTTTTATAGCTTTTGTCCTTCATTCACCCTCTAATCCCCCAACCCAGTTCAGAATGGATTTCGCTATTGTCAGAGACACTGGACAGTTCCTATCATTAGCACTTGTTAAAGCTGAATCGTTCAGAATTCACTTTCTTTCTCATATATTCATGATACACAGCCATCTTTCTTCTCATTCATCACAAATTATCATCATTGCTTTTCTTGTTTTGTTTTGTTTTTGTTTTTATCTGGCTACCTTCTGTTAGATTCCATTATAAGCTCCATTTTGAGGGGGTTTCTCTGCCCAAGGCACAGAGAGAAGTAGAAAACAATAATAAGTAGACTTAAGGGTATTACAATTGCCCTAGTGACACATTTTCATCCACACTTGTTTTGAATTTTTTTTTAAGATTTGCTTATTTTTATTGGAAAGATAGATTTACAGAGAGAAGGAGAGGCAGAAAGATCTTTAGTCTGTTGACTCATAGCCCCAAATGACTTAAATGGTTGGAACTGAGTCTATCCAAAGCCAAAAGCCAAGAGCTTCTTTTCAGTCTCTCAAGCAGGTGCAATGCCTCAAGGGATTGATCCATCCTCTATTGCCTTCCCAGGCCAAAAACGGAAGCCTGGATGGGAAGTGGAACAGCCAAAACATAAGCCAGCACCCAAATCAGATGCCAGTGCTTGGACACAGAGAACTGGTCAATGGAGCTACTATGCTGTTTCCTTGTTTAGAAATTCTATACTTATCAGAATAACATATTGCTTTCATCTAGGAATATATATATTCAAAAGCTAGATGTACCACCTTGCCATGTCATTAGTCTTCAAAAAAATCTTAACAATCCAAGCTGAGTGGAGAGCCCTATTATATGTAGACTTATTTTTAAAAATAGATTTAATATGAAATAGACCATATATTATATATAGGATGATCAATGGGATCCTTAATTAAAAATATTAGGTGAGTGAATGTTTAGTGGTTTTGATTTTTCAGCCGACGCATTAGTCATTCAGCATCATGTTATTTGTCTTCATAGCATCATAAATTTATATTTTTCTTCCTGTTGTTGATTTTGTTTTGTGGTTTTTCATTTAAAGGGATATATAGTAACTGTGTATATAGACTATCATATAGAGACTATCATATCAAGATGTGAGGATACAATGCACTATGAATCTTTGCTTTCAAATAAAAAATGGACTCCCAACGAAATTGTGAAACAGATCTTGACAATAGGATGCTGGACTCTGCCATTGTCCATGCTCACGATATCAGAATACATGTAAACAGCAAAATAATGGACTTACGACTGTTTATTAAAAACCATACTATTGTAGTAATACAAGGGAAATCAATGTAGGAGGAAGGGGATTTGGAGAGGGAGGAAGGGAGAACCCAAAGCCTACAGAGCTGTATCATAAGATAATAATAAAACAAATACATTAAAAAGATGCCTGGGTCCCAAACTGAATTTCTGGTTTCTGCCTTCTGGCTCTAGCTTCCCGTCAACACCACAGTGATCGCTCAAGTAGTGTGTGGGAGGCCAGAATTGTCTTACCAGCTCTTGCCTCTGAACGGACTCAACTCCTGACCTTTTTTGGCATTTGGGAAATGAACCAGTGCATGGGAGCTCTCTCTTTCCTATCAAATAATGTATCAATCAAAAAAATATTTGGAGCATGAAAATATGGCTCAACTTCCAAGATCACTTTTCAGCATACTTTCCATAAAAAACAGAGTATTCAAAATGCAAGAAATTTAGAAATAACACATTTAAAAAATGTCAGAACCCCCCAAATGACAGGGTGTCTGAGTGCTGCTACAAGACTATGTTGGGTAATGTGGCATTGCCTGGTTCCTCAACACTTGAGTCCCATCCCTGCGTGCATTATTCAGGTCTTGTGGTACAAGTGTAATGGTATAATTTGTCCTAAATTAAAGAGTGTCATCAATTTTAACTAACCAAAGTATCAATCATATAAAGCTTTTCTTATTATAGGCCTGTCTAAATCTATTACCTTTGCTATGTCTCTCTTTTCTTATGGTTAAAATGTTACTCTCATTGGATTGTTTTGAGAGTCATGGGATAGGAGCTATATTTTGGAATTTCTGAGAAATGAAAAAGTATATGAAAATATGAGTCAACTCTCATCACTGCTGTCATTAGTGCTGTGTGCTTTCTAGATTAAAGATGTTTATTTGTTCAAAATCACAGTTACATTTTATTTTTATGAATACTTAAAAACTGCCTTAACCTCTTTCTGTTCTAGTACACATGCTGAAAATTGAAATTCATCTGCTCGTTTCTCAGCCTTCTGGCTACGCTCAAGTGAAATGTATGAACAGTGATAATTGAAACTTCTAGGTACTGTGAGAAATGAATGTATTAAATAAATATTTGACTGATTTTTGCAAAAGAACTCTAAGAAAACGTGTGCAAGCCCTTGTCTAAATGACAAATTTCTTTAAAAGATACTTTCATGAATTTGACAAATAGCAGTCACTAAGCACAATACTCACCATGATAATCACTTCCATTTCAGCTTGTCCAAAGCTGAAGACTGACAGGAAATGCATGACAGGAAACATCTGTTCCTGTGGAGAGAGGAATAGGGTGTACCTTTTGATGATAAATAAATAAAATCCTAAGCTTCATGTTTGTTTTCTAAGGGTATCTTTTTGAAAGAGAGCATAAACATGCAATTTATAATATGAGAAGTTTGTTCCACAATAGTTAAAAAAAAAAGTGAAAGAGACTTTGAATCATTTTTTTCTCCATATTTTAGTAGGAAGAGACTGATAAGATTTTATTTAGAATCTGATTTTTAATGGCAAAGAAAGCGGGTTGGCATTTGGTACAACGGTCAAGATTCCACTTTGGATGCCTTCATGGCATAGCTCAATGCCAGCGGTTCAAGTCCCGCCTGCACTCATGATTACAACTTCCTGCTAATGCTGAGCTGCGAGTGGAGAAATAGCAGTTGCTGGTTCAAATGCCTAGGTCTCTGCTATTCAGACCAGAGGTCTGGATTTCAGGCTTCTATGTTCATTTTTGGCCTAATCTTGGTAGTTGTGGGCATTTATTTGGGAAGTGATTATGTCTCATTAGATACATCTATGATGAAACCCAAGTCCAAACATGAAATTTATTTATGTTTAATAAAATTCTTGTACAAATGGCCTGATGTGATTTATAACCGATTTTACTGTGCCTATATTTTACTGTGCCAATTATTTAAAGTAACTTTTATTCTACACAAAACTTTTATTATTTCAATATATATTCCCTCCCAATTACTGTAGGTTAGGTTGGTATATAAATAAGTCTTATAAGCAGAGACTTATTTAATACAAAGGTAAAAGCATAAGGAGTTTCCTGCATATTGGTGTTGATTTTCCGATTTCCTTATAAGCATGAAATACAGGAATAGAAGGATATATTAGAGTTTCATGGGAATGCTGCATCATGTCCTAAGTGACAATAAGTGGAGTTTAGGAAAGGCAAATCAATTTTCTAGAGAGAAAATTACTTGAATTTGCAATATGCACTTGATGAGAAGTATCTAATGCACTGCATCAACACTTTCCTATACAAATATGATTCAGCTTTAACTAAAAACAAAGTTTCCACAGTTATTTTAATGATAGAAAGCAAAAAAAAAAGCAAGTGAACTTGATTTTAGTAATGTTCAATATGCCCAAAATATTATCATTTCCATATGTGCTGAACAGAAAAATATTAATGAGTTATTGCATATTGTTTTATTTCAACCTAAGTTTTGAAATAAGGTGTGTGAGTTTTACACACACACTAAATTTGCATACTATCTATATATTCAGATTTTGTGCTCAATATTTACATGTTGACATTTATGGTTACAAAAACAGATTTACATCTCTAAATTATTCCATACAATTTTCCAATAGTTAAATTGAATGTGGGTTTTTTATTGTTTGTTTTTTTTTTTTAATTTTTTTTTTATTGGAAAGGTGGATATACAGAGAGGAGAGACAGAGAGGAAGATCTTCCGTCCGATGATTCACTCCCCAAGTGAGCGCAACGGGCTGATACTATGCCGATCCGAAGCCAGGAGCCTCTTCTGGGACTCCCACGTGGGCGCAGGGTCCCAAAGCTTTGGGCCGTCCTCTGCTGCTTTCCCAGGCCACAGGCAGGGAGCTGGAAGGGAAGCGGGGCTGCCGGGATAGAACAGGCAACCATATGGGATCCCGGGCGTGCAAGGCGAGGACCTTTAACCACTTGCGCCACCGCGCCGGGCCCTGAATGTGGGTTTTAAAATTTAAACATAAATTAGTTGAAATCAAAATCCTAACATTCTATCAGACTAGCTGTTTCAGGTGGCAAAGAGCCACATATGGCTGAAGTACAGCTCTAAACACAGAATTATATCTGGTAAATCAGTCTTACAGAAAGAATCAAGAAATGCCAGGAAGACAAAGAAAAGAAGAGGGTGTGTAAAATTTGCAGGATAGATAATCAGCGATGACTGTAAAATCCACTTGCTCAACCCTTTTTAGTTAACTTGATCTTCAATCCAAGGTGTGATAATTATTCACCAACTACTTTCACACCTTGTATGTACTAGAAGAAAACACTGCAGTGACACTTTGTCATCAGAGAAGAACCAGATGTGTGAACAAATTAACAAACGCTTTATAAATGGATTTTTTGGGAAAGAAATAATTCAACAATTACATATATTGAGCACTGTGGTTGCACAATCTTAGCTCACAAATATGGACTCAAAAAGGTATTAATTTTTAAACTTCTCACTTATTGAGCTCTTTCATTCATTCAGGCTTATGTGAGCACCCGTTGGTCCAGAGACACGTATAGCATCGGCAGCAGTTACTACCACTTGAGTTTGGGCACAGATTCAAAGGCAGGCAGATGAAAAGGAAGCTTTAAGGTGGAAAAACAGAATGCTTCATGTGTGCCCTGAGTGCAGGCTGTTGGCATGGGGAAGCTTTAGAGTGACTAATCGGAAGCAAGACATTCTTTGTGGTTTGTTCAGAGTACATACATTTTCTCTTATTTATGTTATTTGGGAAAGATATTCTTATTACTCAAGTTCTAGCCATTTTCAGACAATGGCGAAGGCATTATTGCTTGGCCTCCTAGATTGTTACCACAGGAAGTCTGACTTTACACACAGCACGCTGGCATTCCGGCTGCCACAGTAGAAAATGGGTTGGCTTTTCTGATCTTGTTGCTGTATGTAATGGGCTTGAATTACATTATTGTATATGACTACCATCAATTTGCCTAGTCAGTCTTGTACTATCCATAAATAAGAATGACTCACTCTTGAATTTTTATCAATTATTCATGATTTATTTTAATTAATGGTATTTTTTTATTCTTCAGGCTTGCATTTACAGCCCATAAATGCAAAAGACAAACTTGAGCTTGTGTGAACTGCTTTCCTAGGCTTCTTAGGAATAAGACAACAAAATATCTGCTTAAGTATAATTTTCTAGAAACTTCAATCATAATCAAACATGAGTTTGAGTTTTATATGGTTGTTTAAGAACAAGAAAGAAATTCAAAAATAGGAAAAAATTGTTTCAAAAGAAGTGTAATCAAAATGCTAGGTTAACAAATTGACAGAAAATGATGCCTCTAAAATTCTGTTTCCTCTTTTGCTTCTCTAAGTGTTAGGAGATACTCTGATAGCATCAAATTTTATGCTTTGAAATCCAAATGAGGGACCAGCATTGTGGCACAGCATGTTAAGCCACCATCTGGTCAAGTTCAAGCTGCTCAGCTTCTGATCCAGTGCCAAGCTAATCTGTCTAGGAAAGCAGTAAGGGGTGGGTCAAGCTGTGGGGCTAGTGCTAGGGATGTGGGAGATTCAGATGAAGCCCTAGGCTCATTGATGTGGCTTTTTGGAGAGTAAACCATTGCCTATTTGATCTCTCTTCTACTCTGCTTTTTTCCTTTTTCTCACCCTCTTCCTCTCTCTTTCCCTTCCTCTCTTTCTCTGTAACACTGCTTTCCAAATAAGTAAATGTTTTTTTTAAAAATCAAGTTATTTCAATGGTGTAATTTATGGAAAATAAACTAATATAAAGTATTTGGAATTTGATAAAACAATGATTTCCATTTTTGTTAGCTGAATATGATTAGATCAAGAAAGGAGCTAATTTAGCAAAGAAAATACATTCAACATTTAAGTTTGATATTTTATATCTTTCTGGACCATTTCAATTGACTAGCGATATTATTTAGTCAGGTTTTGCTGTTGAACTTTTGAAGTATACGAAAACTATGGCTTCATAGTGTGAAAATACAAAAGGGAATGCCGATAGAATAGTGATGGAGCATAGGTCATTCCAATTGTTAGTTTGTCTTTTTTTTTTTTTTCTTCTGAGCATGAGAATGAACTTGCATAACAGTCTAAGCATGACCTCTGATTTGTCCTCTGGTTTTCTATCTTGCAAATATGATCTCCCCTTCTCATATGCACTCATGCCATTGTGCTGCCACTTCTGATGAGGCCTTCATCAGAGCCGAGTAGAAACTAGTGCCATGCTGCTAAACCTCTTTTCTTTATAAGCTAAATGAATGACTTCTTTTTAAATAAGATATCATCCCATATATATCATTATTTGGGTTTAGAAAATGAACTAATACAGCTTGAGTAGTATATCCTGTTGTACATGCTATATTCGATATCTGTTACATGTACAAGCATGCCTACATAACATTTCATAGTCTACAAATCTTGAACATTATTCATTTTATAGGAGAAATTAATTTCTGTTAACTATTTCTTCAACGTTGACAAAATAACATGAAAGGATATTTCAATCACTTGTAAGAATCTTGTCTACTGTACAAAATGACAAAATGCTAAATTTATGAAGACTTGACAAATCTGAGTGCCCATTATAGAAATAGAAATAAAATTTTCGTGAAAAATAACTTTTTAAAATTTATTTATTTATTTATTTTCTATTAGAAAGTCAGAGTTTACAGAGAGGAGAGACAAAGATCCTCCATCTGTTGGTTCACTCCCCCAAGTAGCCGTAATGGATAGAGCTCAGTCAGCCAGGAGCTTCTAGCATGTCTACCACATAGATGCAGTGTCCCAAGACTTTGGGCCGTCCTCAACTGGTTTCCCAGGAACAAGCAGGGAGTTGGACAGCAAGTGGAGCAGCCTGGACTTAATCCTGTGCCTTTATGAGATACTGACTGCCACATGCAAGGTGAGAACTACTGCATTGGGCCTTAACGATATACCTGCTTGTAATAGCGCCAATCTAGAGAAATGTGCAACAAATAAATTAACAGCTGGTTTACTCATGCAAAGTGGCTTATATATGCAATGAGGAGGAATTTTTTTTTTAATTATAAATATGTTTGCTATCAAGTTCACAGGCTGGATCATGGCAGAAGAGGTAAAGCTTCTGCCAGCATTGTAATAATGTCATGTGGGTGTTAACTTATGTCCCTGCTGTTCCACTTCAAAATCCACTCCCTGCTCATGGCCAGCGAGAGGGAGCAGACTACAGTCCAAGTGTTTGAGCCCCTGTCACTCAAGCAGGAGACCTAGGTGAAGCTCCTGACTCCTATCTTCTACCTGGCCCAAATTGGACAGTTGCAGCCAGCTTGGAGTGAATGAGCAGATGGAAAAGCTCTTTCTCTCTGAATTCCTGAATTTTAAATAAATAAATACATCTTATAAAAAATGTCAAGAAATGATGCTGGATTAAAAAAAAATCTTGTCCAAGAAAAGGCCATAATCATTATTTTATGTCTATAAAACTATAGAAATTTCATTGTAATTTATAGTGAGAGATATAAATCAAGGTTTCTTATAGTGACAAAAAAGGAAAAAGATCTTTGAAGCGTTGAAGTGCCTGAACAGATATTTCCTATAAATCACACTCCATTATATATGCCAAAGTATTTTCATAGACTGAATTGTACATGTGTGCCCTCATAATTTCCTATTGTAACAAGTAATCAGCCTGATCAAATGAAATATCCTTACAGGAAATTTTCTGGTAGGGCTCCTCACTCACAAATATTAGCTTCCACGTGCAAATCTTCCACTGCCTTGCGCTTTTGTTTTGTTCTTCATGTGCAACCAGGACGTTACTCCATCTGGTGCTTCACTTTTAACTTTACGATCTTTTTTCTTTCCAATATGCAACATGAAACTTCTTTAAACTGCCTTTTAGAATTCTCTTTGCTAACGATCTCTCTGCTGCCCTATAATTTTTGCTCTTCTCCAGGAGAAAAATGGCCTTGGGTAATGAGTGGAAAATTCCTCACTGCCATTTCTTTCAGTAAGAACATTTAGAAACTACTGGGGTACAATGACAACAAAGTATAAGAGTGCTTAGTCTCTTTCTGAAAATGCGCACTAACATAATTGGATACATGTCATGTTGAATTCATGGCAGTTTATCATTTGCCTGACTGACATGTGTCAAGATACATTGTCAGAAATCCCAGGGGCCTTTGTAGGAGAATCTCAGCATGTATTCAACAGCCAAGAGAATTTTCTAAAATATCTTGGTTCCTTGAAAAATGACAGAGGTAAAAGGTAAAAGATTATTAGAGTTAAAATTACTCCATAAATTCGTTTTCCCTGAGATCAACATTGTAAAACTCACCTATTATTCATTTTGGTCTGCTACCAGTTGTCTGAACAAGTTTTATATTTCAGTTTCCTTAAATGAGGCATTAACATTCCTTAAATTGAATATAATATAGTTAACCAACGATGGTAATGGTTTTAAGCATTTAAGTCCTGCATGCATTCCACATCCTAGTGAAAATAATAATTATGTTCTCTAATAAAATTCTCATTGTAAAAAATCTCCAAAAGAATTGTAGCTATTGCAGTCAGAAGCCACTGGAGTGAATTTCAGCCTCGGGGAAGATGAGTGATTAAATTCAGCAAGGGGGCTGAAATGCCTCCTTAGTAACTGTCAGTTATTCAACTCTACACTTTGATTAATATGTCTCTTTTCATAGTTGCACTAATTTATATATAGCATAGATGTAGTCGACATTTTAAGTAACAATACATAAAAATAGTTCAATGGACACATTTTTTGCAGATATGATGATTTTTAGCTATTTCCTCTGTTTTCCTTTCAGATTCTCAAACTACCAGGAGAGCAAAGCAAAAACGACCTTGAAAATAACACCTTCAAGAAAACTAATATATCTAGAGACTCAGGCAACAGAACATGGGCTTCTTGCACAACTATTGGCAGATTTTGCTTTTCTTCGCATGCTTTTTAGGATAGTGTCTTTTCTATTCCCAATGGAATGCAAATTTTTTAAATTTTAAAATTCACTTAAAGTTTGTAGGAAAAAAGCAATAGTTTTTTCTTTCTAGTTTAAGTTCAGTATTGAAAGGATAGCAGAAGAAAGATCAGCAAGAGAAAGCAGACACGTTTATTTAACATGTAAGCTTCACATGACATGGATCTTTCAGAAATAAAAATCTAAAGAAACAGGGATACTCCTGTAATTTTGTGATCAGTCATGCAGATATAGAACTGCAGGACAAGAGGGCATTCTCTTCTTGGGAGAAATTGACAGAATCTGAGCAACACCTGTTTGTTCAGATTCTTGGTGTCTGTGGTTTCCAGGATAAGTTTATGCCTTCCCTTTGGCTTTAGGGCGGATGCCACTGAAGTGAAGGTTTTTTGTCCTGCTTCAGAAGAATAACTGACAATTATTTCATGCCTGACTTTAGGAGTTAAGCACCCAGCCTAGGGCAGAGTGACCTTACTGCTTGCAGTTTCCTGAAATGTCAGTGTGTCGTATCTTAGAGTAGATATCCTAAACACCATCAGTATATACAAAATTGCAAATCAATGACAAGCTATGTATAGTACCATACTATTAAAAGAAGTGGCATAGTTAAGTTCAGTTTGTATATGCTTTCACTTGATGCCATCTGCTGCTTTCCCAGGCCACAAGCAGAGAGCTGGATGGGATGTAAAGCAACCACGACATGAATTGCCACCCATATGGAATTCCTGCAGGATGATGAGTTAGCCATTGAGCTATCATAATGGACCCATGGGGATAAAATTTTAAACTCTTGTAAAGTGCATAGGTAGAAAAAAATTTGTATACATTTAGAAAACTTTCACAGTGTGCAAATTTCATGAACCTCAATCCCCTGTTTACCAGAGGAAGTAGGAAGTATGGCTGCTCCACAATACATTGTCTTGATCAGTGCGAAAGTCAAGTTTCTACTTCTTAATGTCCACATTCTGAACTCTCTAAATTGCACATCCATCAAATGCACAATAAATCCTCTCCATCAATTTCACTGTCCCAGTCTCCAAGTCTACATATGTTAATGCTAAATGGTCTCTGGATATTTAGCTTTTTGCTTTATATTTGTATAATATATCTTTTATTATTTCCTTTTGTAAGCATCTTGACCATGCAGACTTCAAGAAACTCCCTGATATTTTTTGCTTGCTTTCTTTCTTTAATAATCTCCTACCATTTTTCTCTTCCTTCCTTCCTTCCTTCCTTCCTTCCTTCCTTCCTTCCTTCCTTCCTTCCTTCCTTCCTTCCCTCCTTCCTTCCTTCTTTCTTTCTCTTTCTCTCTTTCTCTCTTCTTTCTTTCTCTCATCTATCTCTGTCTTTCATTTCATATGTGAAAGCTTGTGATTTATATATTTTTTCTTTTTCATGATATGGCTTTATATGCAAGGGATTTTCCTTCTACCCACCCTGTTTCTTTTCCCACATTATTACAATAGCAAATGCATTGTAAATACTTACCAGTGATTACTCCAGATACTGAAAGTGATTAAACAGACTATGGCCACCCTGATGTTACTTTCAAAATACTCATTTTATTTTTCAAAGTCTGACTTTGTCACAGTTTGTAAAGTAACATCTAGATGCACAGTTTTCCCCTTGTGTTCACCAAAAGAAAAACTTTTTCCAAATATTAACATAATGGGACAAAATGGGAATTGTCCATCTACTTTTGGTAACAAATTATTTTTAAAGTCCTAAATCTCAAATTTGCCTTCTATATAATAAATAATGAAATGCGTTGATAACTTTTCCTTGCTTTGCAGTTCCGGTGATGGCAATAGGACCAGAAATATGGAATTGTCAGAGTGGGGATTCTCTTCCATTTTATTTAGGTAGTGAAGTCAGTTTAGCAAGAACCGAGACCAGTGTTGGCTAACTGGTAAAGCTGCCTGTGATGATGCTGTCCATATGGGCACTGATGAAACTCGAGGGCAAGCTGTTCCACTTCATGTTAAGTACTACTGGGACAGCATTGGAGGATAGCTCAAGTCCATGGGTCCCCACACTCAAATGACACCTGAAAGAAACTATTTGCTCTTGACTTTGAAAGGCACAGCTTTAACTTTGTGGCTTTCTAGGGAGTCAACCAGAGGAAAGAAGATTCTGTCTATCTATTTATCTATCTATCTATCTATCTATCTATCTATCTATCTATCATCTATCTCTATCTCTGTGACTCTACATTTAAAATCAATAAATTGGCAAACATGGGCTGTCTGAGCATCTCAAAGCTTTACATGAAGAACATCACTGTTCTTTCCTAAAAATTCCAAATAATTAGGCCAACTGGTTTTCTCTGATCTTTGGGAAGGAACATGAAGTGGAAGTTTCTCTGGAGAAACACTGAACGTAACACAAAAACATAAAATATGACACACACAGCACAGAAGGATCAAGGGTTACTTTCACTAGAACTGCAAATTTAAAAAAAATTAAGTCTCCTTCTATTGTGCAAATTAACCTTACAAAAATAATAACAATTCTTAAAACCTAGATGGCTTTTGGCAGGATTATCCACATTTGTAAAAACTGTCCTTTAAAAATTACTTTTTAAGAGAAGTAAGTTAAGAATTTAATATAAAGCAACCTTTAGGAATGTTTAAACAGGTTTTCACCTCCACAGAGTAGTGACAGATCTGAATCTTCCTAGTTTACCTCTGACAGTTTATTCTGGCAACAATGAAATTTCAAACAGCAGATGGTTGCTTGCATATCGTAGATAAGTGAGGGGAAGCTGGTAGCACCAACTGGGATGACACTTCTGGGAAAACTTGCAAATCTCAGCAAAGGCCATAGAGGTGGAGTGTTTGGGAGCACTAGGCAGAGGGAAAATGAACAGGAGGCAAAGGTTTTTTTGTACATAAAATGAAAGGTTAATGTGGCAGCTGGTATGGGCCTGTTATTCTTCCCCTCCCAGGGAAGAATAAAGGTATTTGATAATTTGTTGCTGTATAATGTGCACAACATGAGAAAATTGCCTCCTGGCACAAAGTTTAGTAATGAAGCAGATAGAGACTCCTCTTGTGTTTACCACTGAGAATGTCGTTATGCAGCTTTCAGGGTATGGCTTCCTTTTGCATACACAATCAAGCCCATTCACAGTCTAACTTCCCTTTCTTCTCTGCACATACTAGTAGATTTCTTTTACTGTCTCTTCATACTTCTACAGCAATGATGCTAACTTTTAAGTGAACAAATTGTTTCTGTAATAGATGACCCATTGCTCTAATTTTCTCAGAGCTCACTGAGTGTCCTAATGCGCAATAAAATTTGGGAAAAAAAATAGAAGTCATAATATCTATTATATTTCAGTGAAGTTCAGAGTGATCTATAGCTTGTTTTTATTCTCAATGCCAATTTTGTTTTTTAATCTTCATGTTTCCACGGCTGAAAGTGGGAATCATGATAGTACCTGACTCAGAGATTTGTTGTGGGGATGGAATGAGTCAACACAGAGCATTGAACAAAAACGCTGCTGGTATCCCAGTGTTATTTTTTATTAATAATGGGATGAATTATTTACAGTACAAAGAACCAAGTAAAGCAGCAGTGCAAATCCTCCTTATTTAAAAAGCTTTGATTCTCTCCTACCCTCATGGTGAAGCCAATGCCTTTTAAAATAATAAATTATACATAGCTGACATTTAGTGTTCACCATGTTCCAAACGCCATCCGAAGTGCTGCACATGTGTTAACACATTTGATTCTCACAATACTCAGATGATGTAGATGTTAATATTATCCACGTCTTCCATATGAGGGAATTGAAATCCAGAGAAGTTAAAACTTGTGCATGCCAGCAATGTAGCTAATAACCGGAGGAGCCATGCTTTAGACCCAGGCTAACTGACTCCAAGGTCTACTCCATTTGATACTTTTCCGCAGAGCCACTTTAGTTGTTTTCACGTGCTCCAGGCTCGGAGGCTCAAGACTTCCATTGCTCTCCTGAATTCAACTGAACATATCACCTGTTCTTTGATGGGATCAATTTGTATGGACTCTTGCCCTGGGATTGTGCTTTCTAGTATCTTCGATTGACTATTCAACAGCCTTCACACACACAACAAACATTCCTGTTTTTTGAAGTTAATCAGTGTGGCCATCTGAATGAAGTGTGTGTGTGGCAAGGGTGTGGTTTTAGGTGTAGCCTGCTTCCCAATTTTGAGTTGAACTCTGCCTCCAATTTCGTGTCTGATCCAACTTCTTGCTAATGTGCACTTTAAGAGAGAGTGTGTGGAGGGTGACATGCTGGATCACTTTTACCCACTTAGAAAGCCTGAGCGGATTCTCTGGCTTCGTGTTTCCACTGGCTCAGCACTGAGTGTTGCAGACATTTGGAACTGAGCCAGCTGATGGAGGATGAGTTATTTTCTGTCTCTTTCTCTCTGTTGCTCTGCTTTTCAAATAAATAAAATGCATTTTTAAAAAGTATTTAAACAAAGCATTTATGTCTTAGGAAAATAACACTTTCTGTTCCATGGTTCATACTGAACTTCGCGAAAATAAAGTTGATAGCAGCAAAATCATGAAAGATTGCAGTTAAGCAACCAAGCAGTGCTACCAAGATACAACAGAAGGCAAACACCTCTTTTGCCAGTAATTTTGGGAAAGCATTTTAAATTTGAAGGTTATATGGCTTTTGTTTTTACATTCTTTTGATAGTTTTATTCCATTGTTCTTTTGCAATCTTTCATGTATGTATATGCATTTCTGTTTTGCCTGAAGTTCTAAAGCAGTTTTCTTTTTTGTAGCTGCTAAAGCACATTAATCTTTGCTACCCTACCAGCATCCTAGCTTCTTAGAAATTTTACCCAAAATGACTAGTTCACCATTTATTTTTATAATTGTAGTGGTTTTCTGTGTTTTCCTCCTGTTACTGCAGCAGAATAATATCTTAGACAAACATCATAAAGCTATAGCTAAAGGAGGAAGTCCTGAACCCAATATAATCTACAACTAAGCACAAAATGATTTGTTTTCCTTTTTGGCATTGGTGTCTCCAGATGTTTTGCATGCCTGTGTTGAACAGGAAGCAGTCAGAATCAACATAACCTGTGTTAAGAGAAAAAGTGGAGCAGCTGGAACTAGAATTAACATCCATATGAGATGCCAGCACTTGCAGGTGGAGAATTAGCCAAGACCCATGTTATCTGGTCCCACCAGATGGAAGAATGAACAGGAGAGAGGAGTCATCTCTTCACACACTCAAAATTCCAAAGCTTGGCACTCTGTTTCTCCATTCCCCCCCCCCTTAAATCTTCCTGCCTTGTTCAAAATTCACAAAATTCAGTTTATCAAATCACTATTTCTTAAGTTGTTTTTATATGTTTCACCACCAGCTGTCCTAAATCAATTTCAACTGCATCAAGATGAGCAAGCCCAGCTACACATATACGAAATACCATGACCTACAGATGCTATTCAAAACCAGTGCCCACCTCCTCAACCCAAGTATCCCAAGGTTGGAAATGGACAGAAGATCAGGACAAATTTAGGAACTAAGAGTTCTAACGAATTGTAATATTTGCCAATGAGATAAATTCTAATCCATGTAGGATCAAGCTGTTGGCTCCACCAATGAGAAGTTCCCTTGTCGATATGTTCACATCTAGATTTCTCTTAACTCATCTAAATGGTTTCATTAGATTTCCAATCAGGGATATGGATTTGCTTTAATCGTGTCTCTATGCTGGCTGCCTTTCTTTTCCCAAAAGACAATGACACCGATTGCTGTTTTTTGAGTGTGAGGCAATAAAACTACCTCATTCAAAAGTTCTTCTACCCAGTTCCAACTTAGTAGCTATGCTTTTCTGAGGAAAAATGGGGCAGGAGATAGGGGAGTAGTAAAGGGACATATCTGATATTCTGACTTATAGTCTGAAATTTGGTAGGCTCAAAATCTAGGCGGAGTCAATATTTCAATATGAGTTCACAGACAGCAACAAACAATAAAGATGAATATCCCAGCACAAAAATACTCATATGGGAGAAATCCTCCCCCAATAAGGAGAATTCAGCCCTTTTTGAATAATGCTCATTTACATTAGGATGGACAATCCACTTTCTTCACTTTATATAATAAATGCTAATTTTATCAAAAATCACCCTCAGAGAAACACCTAGAGTAACATTTGACCAAGTACATGTGCATCCTATGACCCAGTCAACTTGACATATGCAACTAGCTTGCAGGTTCTAAAAGCATTGTAGATGTGTGAGCTAAGCATAAAAAGAGGGGAGAACCAAAAAGTTTAAACGGTTATTTAGCAAATAGGCAATTTTAAAATGTGTAACTTAGAGGTCCTTCATGAAAACATAAACATTTGAAATTCTAAATTCAACTACCTAATTGGTATAAATTTATTCAGGCTTTGAAAAGTGCCTGGAATATCAAAAGAATTAAAAATTATAGAGAATTACTAATAAATTATTAACATATTAAGTATATTCTCAAGTCTTTTAATCCTATTTTTATATTCTCTATAACAAGTATTGAGATCTAAAAAGTGGGGTTTTTTTGAAGATGTTGAAAGATGCTGCCCAAGCATCACAGTTAACTAGGAATAACATGGATTTTGAGGTAACAGAGAATTAGTTTAAATTATAAACTCATCCCTAACTGATATTGAGTCTTTAATCAAGTTTTCTCACCTGTAATAGTCTTATATGGTTGAATGGTCTAAATGAATCTTGTATGTATTATACCCAACATATAAAGACAGAATGTATTAAAAATTGCTCATTCCTTTTATTTCCTTTGAGGCATAGACAAAGTAATTAGAGATAAAAATGAATACATATATAGACATAAGTACACATGCAATTATGGATAATGATGGTCTCCCTGGTGGTCTCATATAAGAAGTAGCAAAGTATAAAATTGAAGACTCACCAAGCTAATTTTCCTTTCACTGTAAGATAAGTGTTCCAATCATTGCTAGCTGTAGCACTTAACAGATTAAAAATGCCAATAAATGATTGTATCAGGTAATTAAATTGCTCTTTATTTTTTCCCACTGGACAAAGGAAAATGGATACTCTCTAAACTTTCAGCATGATTGCAATGATTATTAAAATCAATCCTTGGAGACTTAAAGAAAAGCATTAATATATGCATATTTTGCAATGTTCAAAATGATACATATAAAATCTTAGACTTTAAATAATATTTAACATTTGTCAAGCGTACTTAGTGTTCTGCTAGTTTTTCAATTGCCTTTTAAAATCACTTTTAGAGGATTTTTTTCCTTTGTTTAAAAAGGAAAGGAGGATAACAGAGAGAGACAGAGAGAGACATTCAGAGGTTCTCCTCTTTGATTCACTTCCCAAACACACACAAAAGCCAGGATTGAGCTAGACCAAGTCAGGAGCCTCAGATCCAGTCCAACTCTCTCACATGAGTGGCAGGGAATGCCACTGGATGGAAATACCCTTTTGCCTTCTAGAATATTTTCCTCCAGGAAACGGGAATCAGCAGTGGGGTTGTGACTTTAATATAGGCACTTTGATACAGGAAAAGGACATCCTAGTAGCATATTTACCACTGTACCAAACACCTACCCCGAAAGTAATTTTGTAATATAATTCTCATAAAAAACACCGAAGCATCTGAATACTGTTTCCAAGTCATAAATTAATTCAATTTTTCCATGACACAATAGTTAAGATTAGAGATATTATAGTCAGATCTTTGGTACTTAAAGTCTGATTCTAATACTACTAAATGATTGTCCTGGGGTAAATTACCTATCCTTTCATTACCTCAATTTTCTTATCTGTGAATGGGAAGTAATAATCATATTTATGTTTGATTACAGCAAGTATGAATTGAGTTATCTGCAAAGAATATAAAACCCTGAAATCAGCCCTGGTACTAATTAGAGACACTTATGCTGTGTACTATTTGAAATCCTGGTTGCCACAAGCAAGACAGATAGCAGCTATCACATTTCCTAAGGTGCAGAACTGTAACATGTCATTTGCATTCGAGTAAATTTCATTATGTTAACTTTAAATACAGATAGAATCAGCAACGCCATTTGAAAATGCAGTTTATCTCTCTCCTTTCTCAACCTTTTTTAAAATAAGAATCAAAAGGGGTTAAGTCCATGGAAACAGTGTAAGCAACTGGAAGATAGCATCACAGAAGGCTGGGACTAATCCTGGATAAGTGGATAGCAGGTGTGCAAACAATTTATCCATATTCTTTGAAAGCTACACTTCCCAGTAATCCTTGCCACCTAGATTCCAGTTGAACTTAATCAGCTAGAGACTCTTAAGAGTGATCAGAAGGTGCAAGAAAAGAGAACTGCTGCCCACGTGTTTGCAGTGTGACCATGAGCCCCGCAGAGCATCCCTTTGGAGACAGCAACAACCAGCACATCGGCGAGCCCTCCACCATCTGCAGAGACGCCTCTGCTGGCCACAGAGTGGTTCTCACCACAGTCTGCAGGACAAGGCGACTCGGTAGAACCAAGGCTATGTAGCTGTGCGGGAGAAGGAGAACTAGGGCGACAAGCTCAGTTAGGTTTTCCTTTTGTCAAAAGAGAGAGAGATCCTTTTAGGTCTCCTTCACCAAGCCTTAGGCTCCTCTCAATCCTGTTTCTTCCCCTTCACTCTGACTGTTGTATCTTCATGTCCATTTTATGTTGTCTGTGGATCAGGAATCGTCATACAGTGCATCAGCTGGATTATGCCATCATAATTATTTCGTCAGCCTCAATACCTCACAAAATTGTTCATTATCCACTGTCTTCCAGGTGATTCCTAGTCATTATGCCGTGACTTTGTCAAGAACTTTATTCCCTTTCTTTCCTCCTACTGTTACTTCATGCAATTTTCTATTTACCTTCCCCTGCTCCTTGTCTAAAATACCCACTTCAACAGATTGTATTTAGAGCTGAGCTTAATTCTATACTAAAGTCTCTTTTCCCTCATTGTCTTAGTCCAACATAAATTCAGTTTTACTCAAGTAATAATTGTCTGCCTCTGGTTTTCTTTGAAAGTTCCCTACCCTTCTTTCCTTTTGTTGGCTTGAAATGATCTTCACAATGGGTTGCCACATTCCCAACAATGCAACCAGCATGCTCAAAAGTGAAAGTTAAAGATTCGTGGAAAATTTCATTTGATTTTCTAAGTTCTAGTAACCTGTCTCTTTGCTTTTGACCCTAATGCCTTAGCAATGGTGATTTTGACCCAAATTTTCTATCGCAATTTTCATCCATCTTCAAAAACATTTAGAACTAGTATAGAAGAAGTACAAATACAGAATTATAATAAAATCTTTAGGAAGTCAGCATAATTCTAAGTTTTCAAAATGCTAAATCTCAGTGGTTTAAAAAAACACATAGAGTTCACAAAATGATCATAGAATGTGAAATCTGGAAAGACCTTTAAAATTATTTTTATTTTTGATGATCTGTACATAATTGATTAGGGAGATAAGGGTCGATGGCTACAGGAAGGTGGGTGAAATCACCATTTCCACATGCTTTTTTTTTCCCTTTCTGTATCTGGAGGAAGGAGAAAGATAAGGGGAAGATTCACACCCAGCCTCCCAACCATCCCCTGGTCCCTGATGTGGCGCATGCTCTGAGGGTCCTGCTCAAGAGGCTTTGACAGTTCAACAGTTCTGAATTACTGCTGATCTTGCCATTCCAAGATCAATGAAATCTCCAGAATTCACTGGTTGACACAGATCACCTTAGAGTCCCCGTTTGCCCAGATATTAAAAAAATTATGGAACACTTCATGATTTTGCGTGTCATCCTTGCGCAGGAGCCATGCTAATCTTCTCTATATCATTCCAATTTTAGTATATGTGCTACTGAAGCAAGCGTAAGAGTAACTTTTTCAATGCGAACAGAGTTAATTTGATAGGATGCCTGCAATGTCTATTGTACCACTATTCCTTTTCTCTGTTCTTTACGTTTAGCAAAGACACCACTGTGATTCCCAATGATCCAGAGTAGGCCGATTTTACTCATTTAGTGACAATGGCCAGTCTAAATGTGAGTACCTGACATTGAAAAACCAATTTTGGACTGGAATTGCAGCATGGTGCATAAAGCTACCGTCTGTGATGCTGGCATTCCATGTGGTCTGTGTTCTGTGGCCCCGCTGCTCCACTTCCAACACAGATCTGGGATAATCATCTGAAAAAAGCAACAGAAAACAGCCAAAGAGTCTGGACACCTTCTACTCCTGGGGGATAGTGAATGAAACTCCTGGCTTCTGCATGGCCCAGGGCTGGTTGTTGCAGCTATCTGGGGAAATGAAACAGTGTATCTCCCTCTCCCTTTGTGACTCTGATTTTTACATAAATACATAAAATACATAAACCTTAAAAAATATGATACTGGGAATGTGCCACAAAAAGTCTTTTTTTTTTTTTTTAGGACCTGAAGTCATAAAACCTACTAGAATAAGATCCCAAAGCTTCTAGGAACAGTGTCTTTAACTGTGTGGAATAAAGTAAGATAGAGACAATGGGATGATCTAGCATTCCCATGGCATTTTGAATGTCATAGTCTAACCTTGTGTAAAAAACATCATTCCTAGGCCCAGCGTGATAGCCTAGAGGTTAAAAGTCTTCGCCTTGAATGTGCCAGGATCTCATATGGGCTCCAGTTCTAATCCCAGCAGCCCCATCCAGCTCCCTGTCTGTGGCCTGGGAAAGCAGTCTAGGATGGCCCAAAGCCTTGGGACCCTGCACTCACATGGGAGACCTGGAAGAAGCTCTTGGATCCAAGCTTTAGATTGGCTTAGCTCCAGCCATTGAGGCCACTTGGGTAGTGAATTATCGGAAGGAAGATCTTCCTCTCTGTATATCTACCTTTCCAATAAAAATAAAAATAAATCTAAATCTTTCCTTTTGGATGACTTGGTTGTGCGATTTAGTGAGTTGTCAAGTTTCTTTCTTAGAATCTTAGCCTTCACAAATACAAATAATGAGGCATATGAAAATGCATAGGGCACAGGAGGTAAACATTTTTAAACAGACTTATAATTAGAGAGCAATTATTATCTATTATACCCATTAGCAAACAGTTCACATGGTATATTTAGGTGATGAAAATGATTGTAATCAGTCCTAAGAAAATTACGTAAGATGAACAAGAGCTCAGCAGTGTATGCAAAACCCAACATACTCTTGCAAGAGTTCACTTAAAATGAATAACTGAACTAAGAAAATGGGGGCAAATAAGTACTTTTTCTGTAATTATATTTTTTTCATTTCTCATAATAAAGTATTTGTTTAAGTTGCTAGTATTTAAAGGTAGGGGAAAGGTCTTTTTCACAAAACAAGTTTTTTACAGTAACAGAAAAAAAAGCTACATGTGGTAGAATGGGGAAGTTGTTAAAA
The DNA here is from genome assembly GCF_017591425.1 of Ochotona curzoniae. Classification (NCBI taxonomy): domain Eukaryota; kingdom Metazoa; phylum Chordata; class Mammalia; order Lagomorpha; family Ochotonidae; genus Ochotona; species Ochotona curzoniae. The sequence goes on along the minus strand of NW_024464920.1, from coordinate 17,228,046 downwards.
CCTCTTGGGCATTAATTATTAAGTATTAGATATAGCATTAAAATAGCGCTTTAATGTAATTTCATAAGGTTATTTTATGTAGGCTCATTTTTTTCAGACACCAAAGTTTAGAGAATGCAATAACTTGTCCAAAATTACATAGTCAATAAGTAGAAACTGAGATCAAATCAAAGCCAATGGTACTCTATTAATTCTTTTCACAGTATCTTACAGCCAAATTGAAATTCATAACCAGTTTTGTAGCTCTAGAGACTATGAATTCTCAAAAGAATATGTAAATATATAATAGTCAAATAAGATTTTTATAGATCAGAACCATTATGTTCAGTTTCCATTTACATGCTGAATCCAAGGTGTTTGAGAGAAGTGCATGGCCTCTGCTTCTTTCTACTATCACGTTGACTATACCACTCATAAATAATTCACCCAGTGCATTATTTTTTACTGTAGAGATAATGTTAGTATGAATCTTTCTACTTGGATTTTAAATTGCAATGCATAAATCTGATTTTCCCGGTTGAATAAAAATGCATTTGCAGTCAACTACTATCGAAATTAATTTACGTATAATTGAATTTTTATTTCCAACTATAGGACAGATAAGCTCATTTTTTTAAAATCTTAGTTTCAGAAAGAAACCCCACAGATCAAACAAAACAAAAGGTGTCGACATCTCTTTCATTACGAAGAAAGTTTCTGGAAGTCCTCTAGACTTACATTGCCTAATTCAATAGACATTAGTCAGGTCACATGTATTTAAGTTCAAATATGAAGTAGTTAAATTAAATTTAAAATTCAGTTCTCCAGATATACTAGCCACACCCAAAATGTTTAGCAGTCTCAGGTATATGATGTCTCCAATACACAGCCCTATCATCCTTTATCATTGAAAATTCTGTATGGACATCATTCTCTGAAAGGAGAAACCAAAATTTTGCACCTTCAGATTTAATTCATAATTGACCTTTATTCTTTAAGGAACTTCCTAGGAAAATGTGATTGGACATTAGCCTCTAACAACAAGAAGTTTTTTTTTAAAAAGATTAGTCATTACAATGTGTGTAATATCCATCCCTCCCTTCTCCCAAAGTGAGGGAACACTCAAAGGAGAATTCTCAAAGTATCTACTAACTTCCTGAATTTAAGTGGACAATAACTTGTACATAAAGTTATACCCCCCAAAACTGTCAGGTCAAATATCAGCTTCACAGGCCAAAGGAGCAATAAGTATGGTGTGCCAAATCCATACCAACAAAACTCTTTAAAAAGCCTTGAGTTGTATCATTTGCCAGTTGCAAAATTGTGAATGTCACCACTGTGTTCGCCTCCAAGCTTACCATCATGAAGTAACTGAATCCAAAGTTGAGAATTTTTGCCATCAGTTTTGGGTAACCCTGGCTTAAGATGCATTTCCATAGTTACCGTTTGTTGCTTTTTATCAGTTATAGTCCCAGTAAAAGACCACCAGGGGAAACCAGAAGCAACCACAAAAAGGAAAAGCCAGCACCCCAACACAAAAACCCCAACGTTAACTACCACATCTCTCCATACCAGGTGTTTTCTATTCCCATTCCACTTCTCCACTCTTTTACACCAGAAATCATGACAGACAGGAAATTGGGGAAATAATTAAGATGTCCGTGTTCTGTATCGGAGTGTCTGTGTTGCAATTTCTTCTGCATTTCGGGCTCCAGCTTCCTGCTAATACATACCGTAGGAAGCTACAGATGATGGCGTAAGTACCTGAGTGTTTGCTAAGTGGCAGATTTGATAAATTGAACTCTAGGAAACTGATTTCCAGCTGTTTCATTCCTTATTACTATAGGCATATTGGGAGTGAGGCACCAAACGGGAGGCCTCGTTTGTCTTTTTCCCTGCATCTTTGCATTTTAATTAAATAAAAATAATTAAAAATGGGTACCCAGAAATGAAAGCAGAAGATAAAATGTGCAATCAGGGGATAAAAAAAATAAATTTGGAGCTTTGTGTCTTTATTTCTTTAGTATACAATTGAAAGAAAAAGAAATTAGGAATCTGAAATTGGAAAGTTTGATCTCTTGAGATCAAACATTTGTGAAATTTTATTAGATTATTATATGGCAATTAAAATATTTTAAAAGCGTTGTCTTTTTATTTTGCAATTTTATTTATTTGACAGGTAAAGGGAGACTGGAAGGGAGAGAGAGAGAGCATTCTTTCATTCGGTGATTCACACTCTCAAATGTCTGCAAAAGCCTGGGGAATGAAAGCTTAAGCCAAGAAATTCAATCTTGTTGCCTCCTGTTTGTGTTTGAGATCCAAACTGAGATCTCAGCTCTGTTCCAAGGGTCCATATCAGCAGAGCGTGCACTCAGATGTTGAAGACAGAGATTGAAACTAGATGCTCTAGTGTGGGACAAACGTGGCCTAAACGGTGTCTTAATTACTAGACCAAGAGTTTGTCCCTAGCATTACTATTTTTTTTTATCAGAATTATTATATTTTGAAGTATAGGGTGCTTAAATTTTTATAACAAAAAGAATTATTAGAGCTTAGTTCTTAAACTCTCTTAAGTGGCTGTTTTAGTAAAACCATCCTCAAGAGGGGTAATTAAATAGATATCAAAAGGCCCACCTATATGAAAAGAATTTTAAATACCCCTGAAATTAAGGCAATTTATGCTTATAATTAAATGAAGAAATAATTAGCCTGAGAATTACAGAGTGGAGAATATAAATGTATTATAAAAAGCAGAGCTCATATAGCATGTGCATTTAAATATGAAAGACAAAGTGAAAAATCTGCTTTTTTTTTAAAGAAAGACTTGTTTCTTCTTAGACTCAGAAGTTACAGTGAATCAAGTTAACAATTTCTATTTATAAAATTCATCATTCACACTTCCATATTTATATAACTACAAAGAGAAGATCGCACCTTACAAAGATACTACACTTTCTTTCAACAATGATAATTTCCTTGTATGCCTTAATTAAAAACATTTAGAAATTTATCTTTACTTTATCTTTCCCTCTGTTTTCACAGAATACAATCCATTATCCTGTTTTTACTCTTATGTTATGTTTGCCTCCAGTCTGCTTCCCCAACTTTATTGCCTGCATTATTTCTTTCAGCTAATTTAATAATTCAGCTTACATGCAATACACCCATAGATTTTTAGATTTGGAAATCTGAAGTCTTTGCCATAGTGTCAACATTGTCGATAAAAACCCACGCATGTGCTAGTTAAGGGACTCTTCAATAGCTGACATGTCCTGATTGGTCCTGTTTGCAGATTTCTCTACAGAAGCCATAACCCCTCTTAGGTTCTTTCAAGCTTCCAAAATAGCTGTCAATATCTATGAATGCATAATAATTAGCTTTCAAAATTCATTAGAGATTTATTTAAACAGATGTTGGAGGTATCCACCAATCTTCCTGCAAGCATTTCAGGAAATACTGAAATATTGATGCAGAGCTCTATTTTTTTAATACTATTTACATCACTTCCTTTCAATTTTTCCCTGATTAATATCAATCATAATTCAAAAACTACATGATACAGATAGAAACATTTGCCTTGTTTCATTTAAAGGCCATTTCAAAGGTATTCTTATTTATTGGAAAGCAGCTAGAACCGTATGAGACTAGAGACGGGAGCATCCTCTGGATTTCCCATGTGAGCAAGCGGTGCCCAAACACTTTGGCCATCCTCCGCTTTTTCCAGGTAATTAGCAGAACACTTTGTAGGAAATGGAATGGTCAGGTAGGACAAGAACTGGTGCCCATGTGGGCTGACCGAATCAAAGGCTGTGATTTTACCAGCTGCCTTACAGCACTGGCCCCATCATTGAAAGGCTTCAAGACAGCTGGAGTGAACGCATTCTTTCCCAGGATGAATATAATTATTTTCTTCAAACTGTTGTGCATATCACAAGGTTTCCATAGTTATTTTTTTTAAGATTTATTTATTTTTATTGCAAAGTCAGATATACAGAGAGGAGAAGAGACAGAGAGGAAGATCTTCCATCTACCGATTCAATCCCCAAGTGATTGTAAGGACTGGCGATACACCGATACACCGATCCAAAGAAAGGAGTCAGGAACTTCTTCCAGGTCTCCCATAGGGGTGCAGGGTCCCAAGATATTGGGCAGTCCTTGACTGCTTTCTCAGGCCACAAGCAGGGAGTTGGATGGAAAATGCAGCTGCTGGGATTAGAACCAGCACCTATATGGGATCTGGCATGTACAAGGCAGGAATTTAGCTGCTAGGCCACTGCACCGGGTCCAGGTTTCCATAGTTCTTAACAACCAATTACATTCTGAGGGTGCATGATAATTAACACTCAACAGGTTTCAAAAACTAATGCTTAGCGCCACATGCAGTCTGGGCAGAACCTAGCGCGGGAGAATTATTACTTCACTTCCTTGTCCACAGAAATTTTAATAATGCAGCTTGAGGATTCATCACATATTTTTGGCTGCCACATTATGCATTTGGCGTCCATGGGATTGTAGAGTTGACTTGATCCAGCCATGTGTCTTTTGGCTAAATTACAGTTAATCTGATTTTCCATTGTATTGTGTTTTCCAGCTAATTTCTGTAGCCAGGTGTGGGATTCAGTTTCATACCTCATGTATTCTATCTTACTAATTAAATATTGTAATTCAAATAACAAATACAAATGAATCCATGGTTTATCACTCCTATCATTGTTTTCAAGGTATTTTCAGATACAAAAATGTTACATTCTTGCTTTTTTTTCCCGAAAGAAAAGCAATTTAAAATGATAGGGATGAGTAACATAAATGGGGAGTCTTTCTAAGTGGAACAGTATATAAAGTCTCAGCTTTGGATCTTTAATTTTTGTTTATTTGCAAGATGTTCTTTTTCCTGTCATATATCCATCATTTTGAAATGATGAAATGTAAGCCAGAAAATATGTTAACCAAAAAATCTGCAAGAGCTCAATTTCAGATTCTCCTTGGTATACAAAATGCATTTTTTATTAGATCAAGAGATGAAAACCCCACCTGTGCAATCCAATGTCCTTCCGCAAATTCTTCAGTCCTCAGCCCGAGACTTCAAAGTAACTAGAGTTAGAATTCAAGTTCCTTCATGAGTTATCTAAATTTTTCATGAATCAGCAAACAAGGAAACAGTTGAGCTTCTTATAAGTTTGACAGATTCCACTTTAGCTCAGATAAGAATTTCTTTGAAGGTGAGATCATTTACAATTATAATGTTTACATAACAACACGCTGTATTTTTAGAGAAAATAGGTTGTTTCTCATGGCAACAATGTTGTTTTCTCTGTGCCTACTTGAACTTTCTACTTATTTTGTACATTGTGGAACTACATATTTCAATCAGCCTATATTGTCAGTCTTGGGTGTGCCATAAGGTTTAGCTGTTTATTAAAGTTAACATTAACGTTATGTTTTTCTAAGAGCTAAAATGGTTTCTTTAGTTTTTGTCAGTGTGTTCTCATACATGTCTTTTTTAAATTTTAATTTTAGTATCATTTACATAGTTGAGAGGGATATAATGCCAGTGTGGACCTCTGACTAGGGTGGGAAGGATCGGGCATGGAGAAAGGTAGGTAGCACGCACGTTTCAGTCTTTTTCAAATTCTTCACTCCTGTGTCCACGGGGCTGTGGGAGAGAGGGTTACTCCTTGCTGTCAAACTGCACCAGCAGCCAGAGATGGAGGATGATCCTTTGATGATGCTCTAAGAGATCCCATCCTCCATCCCTGGAGTGCTCCGATGGTATCACTTGAGTGGTTTTGATAGTATTGAGACATTGTCACCTTTGTTGACTCCAGGGTTGAGAAAATGCTTCCCAGGTCTACTAGTTGACCAAGGGCACCTTAGTGTATCCAAAAATCCTTGAACATGCTGCAATTCTTGGACAGGAGAATTGTTCAACCTGTTCTGCTTTCTATTCTCTGATGAGGCAGTCAGCATCTTGTGCTGGGCTAGATGAACTGGCTATCATGTCCCCTGTAGACATCTGGACATGCTATCTACTGCTTAGGCATCAACCACTGAGGAGGCCTGGTCTGGGGGTGGGCCAGGCGGGGCTAGGTTGCTGTACCCACTGGGGTGCTTGAGAACCAAAATGGAAGCAAATAGGCCTAGCTAGTCTGAAGTACCCACTGGTAAGTGCTAGGACTAGGTGCAAGTCATGTCAGGCTAGACTGCAGTACCCCCTGCACAAAATTTGGGGCTGGGAACATGACTGGCAGGGAACTTTGGGCATTCCGCTGCTAGATGAGCACAAGAACCAGGGCTGGGGCATGGTTGAACAAGGCAGTGGCATTTGTTGGTTTACGTGAGGACTGGGTCAGGGGCAGATTGAAATGAGCCAAGCCACAGCATCTGTGGGTGTGCACAGGAGCCAGATGGGATGTGGACTGGGCCAGGCTAGGCCACAGCAGTGACTGGCATGTACCAAAACCAAGATTGGGGCAGAATTTGTGGGTTTTTTTGGGTTGCCCCACCAGGCTGGGGCATCCACTGGTATGCATGAGGAATGGCTCTGTGGCAGGATGGCTGGGCTGGGTCACAGCACATTTCTGTTAGTAGTGTGAGATATGGGGCCGAGGCAGAACTGATCAAGCTGCATCCACTAATATGTGTGTTGGCTGGTGCAGATGACAGACCACACCTGATTCTGCTGGCTGACACTTGTAAGAGTCAAGTCTGAGGACACTGCAGGTGAGATTTCTTGGGGGACTGTCCAATTGGACTGCTCGACTTAGACTCCAGACACAGGGGAAAATCACAGGACATGTAGTCCAATAATGGAGTGCATGAATCAGGCCTTGGTATCATATGTGTCTTAAACAAAACTTTTCCCAGTGGCCTGATAGAATTGTGTGATAATAAGATTAAGTAAAATCTTTCAGAACCTATGAGTAGCTGTTTGTTGAAACAAAAAACAGCAGGTTTTTCCCTCCATCTTTTCCAAATGAACTAGATGATAGCAAACATTTTCATTTTCTAATTCATATTTTAACTACTCCATTCTTTATCTCCAGCATAACTTGCTTCTTCTTGATTCCTAGCGTTAATGGTTACACTCATGATGGCTCTTCCTGGCTTTATTTTATCTATCCACATGCCAATCAAAACAGTGCTCCAAACAAATCTCTTTTAGGAAACCTTTCCCACAATCCCATGCCTCATGTTAATCAGCCTTTTCTGTACATTTTTCTCAAAACAAGGATGCTCAACATGAGACAAGTGAAACAAAACTTATTAATACGCCATGGATCTATCACTGTTCATTATTCCCCAATATTTGTTTTATGCCTCCACACTTACCTGGAAGAAGCTCGATTGATTTTATCACACATCTCTCTGCTAAGAGCTATTTTAGAACCTTTACTATAAAGTTAAAATTCTCTTAAATAGTATGTGAAGGTACTGGTTATTCTCCCTGTTGCAGCTTCAACAACTGGTTTCCAAAACAGCCTCACCATTCCATGCCTCAGGCACTTGTGTCATTTCCTGGAATGACTTGAACTTCTATTTCACTCAGGCAACAATTTATTTTTTAAAAGTCTGGCTCTGCCTATGAAGCGTTGTTATAAAATTAAATGCAATAAAAAAAAAAAGTCTGGCTCTGCTGAAGCATCACTTTTGACATAAATCCATCATGTGACACAGCTTCTGGCCCTACTTGACTACTCCACTCTCTGCTGTGCTTTGGTATCTGCAGAAATTAGTTGATAGAGCACCAGTTTGCGACAAGAAACCAGTTCTGACACTTTTAATCTGTGTGATTTCTGTCAAGTTATTTCATGATTCTGATCCTTTGTCGTATTTCTAAGTGGGTATGATTTCTACTTCTCAATGTAGTTGTAAGGGTTGAATAAAGATGCATATAAAGTGCTTACCAAGTAGGTGACACAGTCTTTAATAAACAACATCTGTTAGAAAGTAATGCTCTTGAAACAAGTCATCTTTGAAATCAAAAGTCAGGTGCCTAATAATAAATGCTCAGTAAATGACTGAAATGAACCCTTCTATTACAGCAGGGAGTAAGAGGCAGATTATTTAAATCAACTTTTGAATCTATCCTTGACTTTCTATAGGCCTGCATTACAAAAATAATCTCTGCATTTTACTAGAAATTATATTAAGTTGATTTGGAAAGTTGGAATGAAAAAACATATCTTACGCGGGCATTTATCAGAGGTTAAGATTCTGGTTACAATGTTCACATCTTACATGGGATCAATTTAAAAACTCCAGCTCCTGATTGCAATGCCTTGCTAATGAAGACCCTGGGAAGCAGCAGTGATGGTTGGGGGGACTAATTTCCCACCAGCAACGTAGTATACCTGAATTGAATATCCTCCTGAATCTGTGGGATCAATCTTGGCTACTCTAGGCATTTGAGGTATAAATCATCATATGGAAAATGTACCTGCTTTTCTTTTTTCTCTTTTGAAAGTATAACATAAATAACAAAGTTTAAAGATAAACATAAATAATTCTTTTTTGTTTAAAAAACTACAACAAAAGCTAATGTAGGATAGATCTTCCTTATATTTTATTTACACAATGAATAATCTACTGACTAGTTTCAGTCTTGGCCCACGGTTTCAACTCCTTTAAAAGCCTGATCAATATAACCTAGTTATAGAGTGGTTACAATCATGAACTACCTCAACTCTTTATTTAAATAGTTCTCTGTAACATCAGAGTAAAGCGTCAACATTTCAGGGTGCCATTTGGTGTTCCTCAAAATCTGACCCATCGTCTATTTAGGTTGCTTCTCTTAACCATCCTTCATTGAGGGAAATAAGACAAATAAAACGAACTAAATTAACTAGGAATTTCCTGTGCTCTCAGTTCCTCTTTAAAGTGCTCCTGATACTTGCCCCACCACTTGTCTATTTTTTAAAAGATTTGTTAAATACTTGAAATGTAGATATATAGGAAATTAAAGACAAAATAACATCAACAATAAATGTTCCCCCACCTTTAAATATATGTAGTTTGCTACGCTTTGACAGATGCACACCATAAAGATGATATGATACCTGGCCACTGCTTCCAAAAGTTTCCTTATGTCCCTTTGAGGGCGCTCACTTTCTCTCTCTCTCTCACTCTGTGTTGTGTATCTTAAGAACACTTAACATGAGATCTATTCCCTTTAAAAATGAAACACAATATCAAATTGATAACTAGAAGGATTATGTGCACAGAAAATTGCTGAAATTTAAATGTTTAATGGTAATTATACCTACTGAGCAATAAATTTGTTTCCCTGTGCTAAAATCTAGAAATCACCATTCTTTTCCCTGCCTCTGTGAATCTATTTTAAATACCTCAAATAAGTATCTGTCAGATTATGTATTTGTTCTTCTGTGGACTGTCTCATTCCACTTAACAAAATGTTGTTCAAGTTTATCCAATGGATGAGAATGATAAGATTTCTTTATTTGTAAATCTGGGTGACATTTCATTATTTGCCTCTATCATTTTCTTCTGGACATTTGAGCTTTCTCTGCATGTTGGTGCCTGTGAGTAGTACCGGAAATTGTTTGTGGGAAGTACAGATATTTCTTTAAGATCCTAATTTTAGTAACTTAGGATGCATTCATGAAAGCAGGTTTGTTAGATCATATGACATTTTAAGTTTGTTGGAGAACACTTATGCTGTTTTTCATTAGGACTGCATCGTTTTTCTATTTCTGCCAACGGTGTGCAAGGGTCCTGCTTTCTGCATCATCTCACCAATATTTGTTGATTTTTACTATTCAGTTACTTAATGGTAGCTATCCTATGAAGTGTGAGTTGATACTTCATAGTGATTTTAATTTTATTTCCCTATGATTAGTAAGGCTGAGCACTTTTTCATATACCTGGTGATTTTTTTGAGAAATACCCATTTACATCCTCTACTACTTGAAAATTCAGTTGTGTCTTTGTTGCTGGATTGGAATTTCTTATATATTTTGGATGTTAATCACTTTTCAGACATGTCATCTCGAAATATTTTCTTTCATTACATAAATGATTTATTTACTTTATGATTATTCACCTTTGCTGTGCAGAAAGTCCTCCTGTTGACATAAGCCCCTTGTCTGTATTTTCTTTGTTGCTTGTTCTGATGTTATATGCATGAAATAACTGCCAGGATGCCTTTTCACTGGGTTATTTCAGGAGTTTCCTAGGAAAACTGTGTAAAACTTTCAGATCTTATGTGTAAGATGTAAAGTACTTTTCAACTTTTGTGGGGCTTTGTACATGGATATCAAGTTTTTCTAACAGTGTTTCATGAAGGTTCTGTTCTTTACCCATTATGCATTCTTGGCAACTTTCTCAAAGATGAGCTGATTATATGTGGAAAGACTTATTTGCAGGTTCTCTAATATGTTGCATTAGTATATATGTCTGCTCATTGTATTTGAGGCAAAGGTTTTGTGGTTGTTCCAGACAGAATGACTGTCCTATTTTTTTCTTTAGTATATAATTTTTATTATACATTATAAGGATATCTTAATTTTTGTATGAGAAATATTTCTAAAAATACAAAATTGATTTAAACATCTTAGATCAAGCTAATTTTTTTCCAAAATAAATTTAAAATGATAGAAAAATAAAAGGAAATTAAAAGGAATAGCTAGTTCTCACCTTCTCTCCTTTCTTTTCTGCCCTTGAAATAGATGGAAATAAATAAATAAATAAGAGTAGTGATGCTGCTTAGACTTTCATTTTATAATTAATTTAGACAGACGATAAAGAAAGCACAATTCCCATTACATCATTGTTTAAAGCATATCTATTTGTCATCTGCAGATTAAATTGCTATGCTCTGCTTTGTGGTCATTTTATCCTTTTCTACTTGATTTGGAGCTCCTCTCAAGCTCATGGTAATATCTACCTCTATAGCGACAGAGTCTAAAACCTAGCCTTAAAGAGCGGAGTAAGTATAGAAAAAAATATCGAGGCAAATCAATTTGATTAAGTCGAATCACAGGATAGATGTTTTGAAAAAAAAAAGTAGTTTTTGTTACTCTTTTGCTATTTTGCATGGTGACAAACGTGAAGATTCCTAAATAGTTTAAATTTAGCAATACATACTTCAGTCAACATCACACAAACTCCTTTCCCAAAGTTTGACCCTTCTGATGAAGAATGGCAAGACTCATTGCTCTCTGAAAAGCATTCTCAAAGAAACAAAATGATAATAAATATCTAGCACCTGTTGCCTTTACGCAAACTCTATTTGGCTTTTTATCAGTCTAGAAATGCTACACATCTAAATAGCAAAAGTACAAAATCATTATTTGGCAAGATCTTCCTACTTCATCTCCTTGATGTATAGATATCTGTATAAAATTAAGTCAATCACTAGTTAGCATCCATGTCATAAAACCCTTATATCTTCCAAACAAAGGGGTCTCTGCTTTTCTAACATTCTGTAGAGCCACTGAAGTGTAACTGTATAAAGATATACCTGCTACAAAACACATTAGTCAGTTTTATAGTTCATTACTGAATCATTTTGATTCGCACCACTCTACTTTTTCTAAGTTATCTTCCACTGTTATAGAGATATAACTGGCAGAATTTACAGAAAAGCAGTTAAAAATTACATACACTCATAAAGGTCAATTAAACCCAGTGGGTCAATGAAGATGGGTTGCCAGTTTCTAGTCTTGGTCTAATTTGGTAGGGTAATTTTGACAATCATATTAAGATTAACTGCAGTTATTTTCAGTTTATTATGTAAAGAAAGGTTATTCAGCAGTCTGGGTTATCCCAGGTTTCAGCACCTGCAGGCACACCCAAGAATTGGGCGTGGGGCAAGGGCCTCAGCATCCACCAACATATTTAAAGGCAAAAACTGCAGGGCTGACTATGCCGGATATGGACCTAGCAGCCACTGGCATGTCTGAGGTCTAGGTCTGGAAGTGTGCCTGGTTGGGGAACTTGGGGAACCTCCCCCCATTATTAATCTGTAGCTTCCACTGGTGAACATGAGTTGGGGCTGGGTGTGGGCCAGGTTGGGCAAGATTGTTCCACTTGTTGACAGTATGTGGGCTGGCTCAGTGTGAGGACTGGACCAGGAACCTGCAGGCCAAGCCATAGCATACACTGGCACACACAGGAGCCAGGATGGGGTGTGAGTTATGAGGGACTGGGCAACCACACCTGCTGGTTCACATAAGAGCCAGGGAAGAGGGCAGGCTGGGCAGAGCTAAGATACAGCACCCATCACTGAGAGTTGGGATTGGGGCTGAGCCAGGCCAGGCCAGGTTGCAGGATATGATGGTAAAGGCCAAAATGGGAGACATGCCATGCCCGTCTGTCTCAGATGAACCAGCAGCACTCAGAAGACCTGAGGTTGAGAGCAGAGCTGGGAGGAGAGCTGAGGGGACTTTTCTGCTGGGCTGCAATTCCCAGTCATGAGTGTGAGAGCTAGGACTAGCAGTGGATCAGGCTGAATATGGCACATGTGTGGTCTGGGTCAGTGGTGTGCCTGACTGGACTAAGCTTCAGCACCCACTGGGTACTCATGAAAGCAAGAGTGGATGTGGCTGGGCTAAGTTGTGGCACCCGCTGATAACACATGAGAGCTGGATCTGGGGGTCAAGTGTGCTTGGGCTGTAGATCCCAGCAGTGACAGCCAGAATAGGTGAGTGCCATTTGGACAAGGCCACAGCACCTGTTGATTAATGCTTGGATTGGATGTGGGTCAGGTCAGGCTAGGATAATCACCCCACTGATGTACATGAGATCTGCGACTAGGAGCTATTCTGATAGGTGAGTTTGGGGAACTCAGGTTGTTAGTTCACAGCCCCTGCTAGTGAGCACAAGGGCTGAAGCTGAGATATCTGTAGTACCCATAACCTTAAATCTGGGTTAGCTAGGAGTGGATCAGTTTGAGCTGGTCCACAGCATCTATGAGGTAGATGGCAGGTATGAGAGGCAGGGCAGGGTATAGATCAGGCAGGGTTGGGTTATAATATCTGCCAGCTCACTTTAGGGCCAGGACTGAGGGCTGGCCAGGTTGTACTAAGCTGTTGCACCTATAGCTATAAGCTAACACAGGGCATAGGTCAAGCAAAACCAAACCATAGCACCCACTAGTGAATGCTGTGGATTGATGGTTCCCATACTGGGCCACAGCATTCACCAACACACACACAAGACCTTGGGCAAAGGGTGATCCTGAAAGAGGGCTGCAGGGGCTCCCCTGCTGAACCACTGTTGCCAATGTTGAGTGTGAGAGCTGGGGTGCATGTAAACTGGACAGGGTAGGGTTGCAACACCCAGTGGCCTGTGTGTGAGCTGGGTTAAGGGGAGAGTCAAACTAAGCCAGGCCATTGCATCCACTAGCACATGCCATGCGAGAGCCAGTTAAGTGCAGGCCAACCGCACTTTGCCATAGCATCTACTGGCAGGTACCAAGAGTGGTTACAAGTTGTGTCAAACTAGAATGCAATATGCTCTAGAAAGTGCTGGAAGTGAGCTTCACAGGGGAAATGTGGGCACTTCTCTGCTGGGTTGCAGTTACTGCTGGTGAGCTTAAGAGCCAGAACTAAGGGCAAAACAGGTTATACAAAACAGCAGTATACATGTGGGCTGGGTTATGGGGTGGGTTGAGCTGAGCTAAGCTTCGGGATCTGTAGTTGTTTACAAGAGCCAGTTGGTATGAGAAATGGACCAGACTAGTCTGGTGCACATTCTGGCACACACAGGAACTAGAGCTGGGGGCAGGTCTGGTGGGGGTTGTTGTGGGTTGCCCCGCCTAGGCTGCAGTTTCCACTGATGTGTGTAAGGGCCAGGTTTGAGGTGGGCTGGGTTGGGCTAGATGGTAACATCCATATTTTTATGTAGGATATGGGGCTGGGGATGGAACTTATCAGGAAACTGCAATCACCACTGTGTGTGTGTAGGCTCATGAGGTTGATGGACTGAACTATACCCTGTACTCTGGAACACACGAGAAAGAGATCTAGGGCAACCTCAGGCAAGGTTTTGGGGGGATTACCAAATGGACCACTGGACTCAAAACTCTAGCCACGGGGAAAATCTTAGGATTTGAGGTCTGACCTTGAAATGTGTGTATCAGGACTGGCCCACCTGAATTGCTGATGACTATGCAGTGGATGGCATGCCCAAGACAGCCATCTCATTTAAGACTACAGAGGATATTGAGTGCTGTGTCAGAGAATGGAAAACAGAACAGATTGGAGAACTTTCCCAGCCAAGCTTTGGCAGAAAGTGGACACACTAATGTGGACTTTGTCAACGAACAGAGCCTGAAAACATTTTTTAGTCTTGGAGCAACAAAACCAACTGTTTCTTAGGACTATCAAAACCATTCAAGCAATATGCCTGAAACATTCTCCTCCAAGTTGGGGGTTTCTAACATAACATCGAATGCTATCTCCCATCCCCGAGTGTTGTTGTAGTTTGGCAGCTAGGAGTGACCCCCTCCACTTCCCTTTGCCCTTGCCCCCAGATACAGGAGAAAAAGGAAAAATAAAATGGGAGCATTTGTCCCAACCAACTTCCCCCATGCCTCAGTTCTCCCCATCCTAAGAAGTAATCCTCACAGGCACAAAACCTTCTCATCTATGTAAACAAAATCAACGCTAAAATTTGAAAGGAAAGGTTAGTAAGCAGTAGGATTATTATTAATTTTTGATGTACAATGTATCAGTTTGTTATAGATATAGCTGAAGACCAGAATCATTCAATTTTAGAAGGAATTCTTAGGAATTCTTATTATATGATTTTGTGTATGTGTGTGCTCCAGCTTCCTAAATTAAAAATCACAGCCTCTTTTATGTGCTCCTCTAGCACCCAAGGATTTGTGATCTTTAAACAACAGGCCTAATCACTGAATTAAAGTGAAAGTTGTTTCCAGTTTTTAAGGTCCATAAACTCACTGCAATTATTTTATAAATTAGATATGCACAGGTAAATTGTTGTGAGCCAGGGTAAATTTCTTTATTATCAAATGGAGGGCCAGATTCAGAAAGGGGAGTTTCTCTAATAGTGTATGTCAATGGAATCTTTAATGCCTATTGAAATTCAGAATTAGTTCCACTTCAGGAGGATGATATCGAGGGGGACTTAGTCACTTAGAACCACATCTTGGTCAAATACAGAGAATGTATCTGAAGGCACACCTTTCCACTTCAATTCAGAGGCACGGTTTTTATGAAGCTTGATTTCCAAGGAATTAGCTTGTAGAGGTTCAGATATGAAGGCATGATTTATTACATTATGGTCTAATTATATCCTGTAAATAATGACCAAAAGAATTGCCTGTCAAATAACTCATCAACTATGGAGACATGATTAGTAACTCCTTGAGCTTGGTAAAAGCATACTCTAAAGAAGTCAAACACGTATTCACTTTCTGTTATTACCCATTGGATTGAAAGATGGATTAAAGTAGATAAAAATGATTTCAAGGTAACTGGCTACATTACCTATCCAAGTAATGTGTGACAGTAATGCAATGCTGGGGCAATAGAGGCAGGCGAGATAGTTAAAAAGCTTAATTAACATGATCTGTTTCATTAGCTTATTGTGAGAGAGAAATTAGAATCTAAATTAGACTGTCTGGGCCTGGCGCGGTGGCGCAAGTGGTTGAGGTCCTCGCCTTGCACGCCCGGGGTCCCATGTGGGCGCCGGTTCTATCCCGGCGGCCCCGCTTCCCTTCCAGCTCCCTGCCTGTGGCCCGGATGCCCAAAGCTTTGGGACCCTGGACCCGTGTGGGAGACCCGGAAGAGGCTACTGGCTTTGGATTGGCATAGCATTGGCCATTGCGCTCACTTGGGGAGTGAATCATGGGACGGAAGATCTTCCTCTCTGTCTCTGCTCTCTGTATATCTGCCTTTCCAATAAAAAAAAAATAAATAAAATAAAATAAATAAATTAGACTGTCCTGGCTCTGGACTGGATCAGTTCCAGACATTGTAATAACATGGGGAGTGAACCAACATATAGAGGATCTTTATACCTCTCCTTCTCTCTGTAAATATGCCTTTCACACAAACACACACAAATCTTAAAAATACACAATGAGTGATGCTACTGTGAAAGAGGATGTATGACAGAAAAGAAAGGATGGGTCATTCACACTGGAAGCCCTGGTAGTAGAGTCAAAGTTGACACTACAAAAAGATGAATCAAGACAGAGAGAGGTTGCTATAGAGAACAAATAGAGATTGAAGGGAATTCAATATAAGGAGGAGATGAGGAATGAGGAGGAAGAACAGGGAGGGAAAAGGGGGACACCCTATGTCTACAAAACTGTATAATGGAAAATAGGAATGACAATTAAAAAAAAAATCACAGTGCCCCCAAGTTCATAACACCTTTAGAGAATTTTGTCTGAATTTTTTCTTCCTTTGGAGTATTCTGTTTTGAGACAAGCACCTCAGTGAAGCATGTTATCAGACCAATCCTGACCCTTGAACATGAAATTGCCACCACATCTATGTGCGCTTGGGCTCAGGATGGGCACAAGTCAGAATGTTAACACTCCAGTTCAGTTTCCATTTCACAGGATCCCAGGGTCTGTTTACCCACATACATTATTCAGCACAAAGGAAAAGTAAACAAATTCTTTGCTTTGTGACTGAGAGAGCAAGCAAATGCTTGTTGACAGCTGTCTGTGGATCCTTCCCAGGGGGTTATTTTCAAATGCTAGATTCCCAACCTTTTGTTGAGTGAAAAATCAAAAACAAAAAGCTATAGAAAACTTCATTTGTGAAGGACGAAGTCATGTGTGAAGAGTTTTAATCCGCCATGCACTGCCTACGTTAGTAAATTGAGCCATCAAGGGTACTGTGTCATGACTGATTTTACTTATAAGCAATTAAAGACAAAAGTTACACAAAGAAAATGAGCATGCAGCTAAAATAATTGCTCCAACACTAATTCTGCCTTGTTACATCTTGCTAAGAATCTTTTGCAGTCCCATTATATTTATTGCAATTTTCAAACCTGGTCTATTAACATATTTTTGTACTTGAAACATGCTCCTTTATTAACTTTTAGGATCATGAGGACTACATAATAAAGACTTTAATTGCTCATATTGGCAATCCTGTTGCTTACAAGGTTTAAAAAAAAACTACCCAATTTTAAAATGTTTAAAAAGCCATAAAACCACACAAAAGCAATCAACTTTTTTTTTTTTTTTTTTAATGCTAGTGGGTCCAACACAGTATTGTCTTTGGAACCATGGAAAGTTTTGGAAAGTTTTGTTTGTTTGTTTGTTTGTTTTTATCCAAAGAACTAGCAAATGAAGACTTCCGTAGTTTAAAGTTCCTTTCATGTTTTAAGTACTAGACTGATCTACAGCTCCGTATTGAGATTAAGGCACCCAGATTGTCCCACCACCCATGATTCTTTACAAATTTAAAATGAACTAAGTGAATTCGCCTTTGGTGTTTTATAGTGTCAATGAACTTCAAAGAGCTTTTGAACAACTGGAGCTGTCTAGGCAGTCATCAGGGAGGAGTGTCATTTGCTGAGTTTCTAGCCAGTAAACCCCCTCACTGGTTCAGGCCAGGTGTGCCTAGCCAGCTGGTATCCCTTGATACTTGAGGATGTCACTGGCACCATTCTCTCCCACTTCTCCCCATGAGGAAGAATTACTACCAGGAGCCAGGAGGACACCTATGTGTTCTTCCTTCATATTGTAACTTCCATCTACTTAGTAAGCCTCATATTAGTCACATAAAGTTTTTGCAAGTGTTATTCTAAGACACATCATTCTGCACTAGTACTCCTGTCCCATTCAAATGAAAAACTGTCTCCTACTCCATGTTTCCTCAAGGATCCACCCAAGGAGGGAAGGTGGAAGGACAATCAGTGACATTTTGGCTCCATTACTCCTAAAACACCTTTACTGAACCAAGGTTGAACTTGCTCATAAAGGCTTTCAAAGCCTGCAACTTAATACACCAAATGGGAACAGAACTAATATCAAAACAATAGTTCTTTTCAATTTGGGGATATTATTAGCTGTTGCAAACAAAGCAGGCCTAGGCTTGAATCTTACAGGAATGACAGATCTTAAATAAACACACGCTGCTTCATGAATATGTTGTTGAATCTTGAGAAATACTTCTTTATGGGGAGAAATGGAGAAAGAGTTGGCTGGTCCTCTTTTGAAAGGTTTAGTTATTTTTAGTCATGTTGTGTTAAAAATCCCTTTTCATAACAAAGACATAATAAGCATTTTTTGAAAAAGTATAGCCTTTACATATAAAGCAGGGCTTTAAAATTAAAGGAAAAGCTGCTTAAAGCACTCAAGTGCTGCTACTCTGGTTTTCTCTCAGCACAATCAAATATAATTTCCCTTGCTCAGGTTTTGTCTTGTATTTTTCTCTTTGTTTTCTTCTTAGCTTTCACTCTGTTCATTGTAGTTAATTGTTACTGCTGTTTCTCCTGCACACCTTAGCTTTTCATATTAATATTTATTTTGTTAGATTTGTATGCTTAGACTTTATACAATTGTTGAGTTAATTAGTTTTCTTTAAAAACAGAGAGATAGAGAGGAAAGAGAGAAAAGGCAGAAAAACAGAAACTTCTTACCTTCTCATGTTTTCCCCCAAATGCTTACAATAGCCAAGGGCTAGTCCTGACTGATGCTGGGAGCCATGAAATCAATGTGTGTTTCTTACACTGGTGGCAGGGACACAAGTACTGCAAACATTTAATTGTTCTTTCAGTGTTAGCATCCTCCTAATGGCAGAATCAGAAACAGACCTGAGAATTGGACCCAGACATATGTCTCACGTTGTGTCTTAGCCACTAAGCCAACACCTGATGAGTATCCTGGTCTCTGAACGAATAATTACAATATATTTTATGCTTAGAAACTATATTTCACTGGGGCTGGCACAGTGGCTCATCTGACAAATACTTCACCTCCAAGCTCTGGCATTCCATATGGGTGCTTGTTTGTGCCCTGACCATTCCACTTCCCATTCAGTTCCTTCCTTGTGGCATAGGAAATCAACCAAAAATAGCCCACGCCCTAGGGACCCTACACCGTGTGGGAGACCAGGAAGGAGCAGCTGTATTTTGGCTTTGGATCACCCCCGCTCTGGCCATAGTGGTCACTTGGGGAATGAATCAACCCTGTCTCTCCAGAAATTTGATCCGCCTTTCTAATAAAAAAAAAAAATACATCTTTAAACACTGTATTTTGGGCCCGGCAGTGCAGCCTAGCGGCTAAAGTCCTTGCCTTGAATGCGCCCGGGATCCCATATGGGTGCCGGTTCTAGTCCCGGCAGCTCCACTTCCCATCCAGCTCCCTGCTTGTGGCCTGGGAAAGCAGTCCACGAAGGCCCAAAGCCTTGGGACCCTACACCTACGTGGGAGACCCAGAAGAGGTTCCTGGCTCCTGGTTTCGGATTGGCGCAGCACCAGCCATTGCGGTCACTTGGGAAGTGAATCATCAGACGGAAGATCTTTCTCTCTGTCTCTTCTCTCTGTATATCTGAACTTTGTAGTAAAAGTAAATAAATCTTTAAAAGAAAAAAAAGAGAATATTTTATGAAGATTTGTATTCCTGAGTAGCCCTTAGGGAGCTGAAAGTGGTGTAAGGCTATTATCATGAAGGAATTAAGGGGGTCTTTGTTTATTGATTTGATTTTTTCCTCTGAACTAGAGGACATAATATTGTTTGTAAAAATGTTATTAATTTTTGCTTAAATTCTTTATTTTACGATGCAGTTTAATAGGAATTGGGGCTTATCTGTTGTTTCAAGGTAAGACCATCCTTGTATTGCAAGTACGGGCATACGTATACTCTCTGTTTCTGCCCATGGACATATTTATCTGTGCTGCCCTTCCACTATAAATCCCCTTAGCTACAGTCGACCATGTGTTGGGAAGGGAAAAAGAAAAAAAAAATAGTGATTTTTTTTGTCTCCATTATATTGTTGAACTGATAGCAGCAGTTTCATTGTGACGTTAACATGGTGCAATAGAGTATCCAATATCTTCCTGCAGAAATGACTGCTAGCTGTGTGGTTCAAATGGAAGTGCAGTGCAGACCAGATCACCATTACTCATGGGTAGCAGTAACAACAGTGGTGAGAGGGATGTTAACAATCTCAGGTGTTCACATGCATTCGGCCTCTCATGGATTATGGATTACTAGGTTACATCACAAGATCTTATTGTGTGTTGCACAGACAGCTAGGAATTTTGATCAAATTACCAAGAGCGTTCTTCATAGAGCTGGAAAAAATGATAGAAGGATTCATCTGGAAACACAAAAACCCACGAATAGAGAAGACTATCATGAAGAATAAGAACCTAGTGGGAGGGAACAGTCAGGACAGCAACTGGTGCTAACATGAGATACCAGAACGTGGCTAAGATTTTACTACTGAACTATCATTTCAGGTCCATGAGTTATTTATTAATGAACTGCAACTTAACCTAGCATGTGAATAAGATGATATTCTAATTTAGGAGCATATTTTATAAATAATAACTGAGCTGTAGCCAATTTTAGCAGCTGAACTCCAGCAGAGCAGAACATACCGAAGGCAAAAGGGGAGCTTTAACCAATTAAATTGTTTCAGAGCAATTCTTCCAGTTATTTGGGCATTAAATAGTCCTTCCGCACTGTAAACCTAAACTGATTCTGAGTGTTGGTTGATTCATGACTCATTCTTTGTTCAAATAAATTCTGTTGAATTTAATTTTTTTTTTAATTTGAAAGTCAGATATATACAGAGGAGGGGAGACAGAGGAAGATCTTCCATTTGCTGATTCACTCCCCAAATGCCCGCAATGGCCGATGCTACACCGATCCAAAACCTGGAACCAAGAGCTTCCTCTGGGTCTCCCACAGGGGTGCAGCGTCAAAACGGTTTTTGGCTGTCTCGGACTGCTTTCCCACAGCACAGGCAGGGAGCTGGATGGGAAGTGGGGTCACTGGGATAGAAACTGGCACCCATATGGGATTCCAACACATGCAAGTCCAGGACTTTGGCCTCTAGATTACTGCCGGACTGGGCCCAGATTTAATTTTTTTAAACAAAACTTTGAAAGACTATAAATGCTTCTTTTGTTTAAAGAGTTGTACTATAAACCTGAAGAAATTTGGAGATTGAATTAAAATAAGAATATTAATGCATAACAATAACTGCAAAGCAATGATTATAATAGCAATATCTTATCTGATATGTGTATTTTTATATTTTTTCCAAGTTGCTAAATAAGAGAAGTCCATGTTGCACTTCTACTTTTTTACATGGAAACGTGGGAATCCTCAACTCCGTCTTGTTGTTATCTGTCCTGTGTCAACAGTTAACTCCCGTCCCTGTTACTGCCATCACCATCCATTTTCACCAGGAACATTTACTATCCTTTATCATTCAATGGACACTTGTCTCCAGTCTACCTTCATAGACAAAAGATAGCGACCAAAAGCAGAACATAAGAAACAATCTTTCTCAGAGACACAGACTCACAGACAATCATTTTTACCATCTCTTTTGCCAAGAAACTGCAGTAATGGTATTTTCTCCTGGTTCCTAACGACTTTTCGGCTACAGAGTGAATCACCAGGAGAAAACTCGAGGGGAAACACATTTTCAAAACTTCACTTTGTATTTCTCAGTTTGGTTGAAATCAGTACGGTAAGTTGCTTCTTGAAATTAAATCAATGGTATATGTTTAGGAAACTACAACACTGGTAACTTTAGAAAAAGTAAGGAAAAATTAAAGCATATGCCAGGATTCTGTGATTGAAATGTAAGAAGAAATGCACTGTTAGAGGTTTGGACTTGATCTCCTTTTCATGTATGTGCTTAAATGCTTGTCACCAATGTCTAGTACTGTGATGGAGGGGGTTAAAACACCACCTGCACTGTCAGTCTCCTGATGAACGGGAAGTAGTATTGCTGCTCTATTTCCTGGTCAGCTCCCTGTTAAAGCACCTGGGAAGGCAGTGGAAGATGGCCCAAGTGGGCTGCCAATCATCCATGTGCATCAGGGCCAGCTAGCCAATGCTCTGTATTTTCCTTGGAGGAGGCCCAGTTCTGACACATGTAGTCCAGGGTCAGACTGCCAATCCTGGATGCGACTCCAGGCCCCTGCACTCTCCCACCTATGCCATCCCCAGACTGCTGCAAGGCCATGTACCAAGTCCCCACAAGCGTGCCACTGCGTGGCCAGTGAGCTTCCCCTGGAAGTTGTTGCAGCTCCAGACTGCATGACCCAGGCACCGCAGGACTGCTGAGCCCAGGCTCACAGACCAGCACTCACCGTGAAGGCAAGCTCAAAGACCCAGACCAGGAGACCCCGGCCCAGCCAGGACCCCCTACCTCCGGTGCTCACAGACCCAGCACCCACCATGCAGGTGGGCTTCTTTCAGAATGTAATTAGTTCAGTAACTTTGTGAAAGCGAAGTAAAAGAAAGTGATAATACTAGAGGTTAAAACTTACACCTATAATCTTATTTTCTATTGTTTTTACAATGGTATTTGGGGTTTAATTCACCTGATTATAATTTACAAGTTTCCATCATCTTCTTCATCTGTATATAAAGCTGTGTGCATGAGGTTTTATCTCTTTTGTTCCTATAATTCCCTAGTGCTCATATTAGCTTTTCTACATTGTAGAATCTTAGTGTTATTTAGTGACCACATGAACAACTAGAAAGGCATTTTAGGTGCTATTTTAGATGATATGTATCATGAGTTGTGAAGTTTAGGGAAATGAATCTATAAACTCATTTGGAATCTCCTGAAATGTATAAAGAGGCTAATGCAGGTATCAGTGTTGTGATACGGCAGGCAAAGCCACCACTCGTGGCACACATGTCTTATATGGATATTGGTTCAGTTCCTTGTTAATAGGCAAGGTTTTTGAGTTGCTCAGTGTCTTGGGCTGGCTGGAAATTCACTTTGGAAAAGTTTTTGAATGAGTTTCATTTTGTTCTTTATCCTATGCTTGGACGATTCATGACAGAAACCAATGCCAATTACATTCATCATATAACCACTACTCTAGTCTCACTGAATACTCTCTATTTGCTAAATCTTCATATCAAGGAGTTCTAAGCTATGAATAAAAGTTTTATTTGCCTTTCTCATAGCTTACCTGCAAACATCCCTGTAATTATCTTATTTCCTTCTGCAATGACAAATGCAGTTATTATTAATAGTTTCATTTGGAGCTATTTATTTATCTTTCATTAATACACAATTATATTAACCACAGTGGACTGTATTCAAATATGCGATACACTGTGTAGTGCAATATAATACATATGTATAAATATGTTTACACAAATAAATTGGAACATGATATCCCATCATGGGAGGTGTTAGTGAGTCTTCTACTGACTTTGTACATATACTTCTGAAGTCTAGTTTTTCAAAATGTCATATTAAGGAAAAATTATGCTGAGCAACAGGTGAAACAAGTTGCAAGGCATATTTTAATTAGGCAAAAAATGAAATTGTTTGTGTTTACTTGAAAATTTTATGGGACTTCTAACCTATTAAAGCAAGGTGATTCCATATGTGTGAGGAATAAAGTCTCACACAGAGTTACAATGCTTGTTATGGTTCCTTAAAACATTCCCCGCTTCCACCTTAGGTGTATCAGTACTTAAAGTTGGATGCCTTCATTATTATAGAATTATATAAAGTTTATTTAATTATGTTGTTTTACATCTTTGATTTAGAGGCAACTGACATTAAACAGCAGTCAGATTCAAGTACAGGATTTAAGTAACAGGCTGCTGATTTTAGACTATGTAAAAAGCAATATTAAGTCGTTTTGATCAAATAAGTATTTCAGAACACAAGAATGTGGATTAGCTATTATCTTGAATAAAATAATGAAAAAAAATTTCTGCCACTGACTTGAAATTAATGGAAAATTTCAAGAAATGTATACTTCCCTGTTATGTAAATTAAATAAATAAATTGCTATGCAATGTTAATGCTTGGGCCTGCTGGGCTGCAATTCCCAGTCATGAGTGTGAGAGCTAGGACTAGCAGTGGATCAGGCTGAATAAGGCACATTTGTGGTCTGGGTCGGTGGTGTGCCAGACTGGACTAAGCTTCAGCAACCACTGGGTACTCATGAAAGCCAGAGTGGATGTGGCTGGGCTAAGTTGTGGCACCCACTGATAACACATGAGAGCTGGTCCTGGTGGAGAGGGGGTCAAGTGTGCTTGGGCTGTAGATCCCAGCAGTGACAGCCAGAATAGGTGACTGCCATTTGGACAAGGCCACAGCACCTGTTGATTAATGCTTGGATTGGATGTAGGTCAGATCAGGCTGGGATAATAACTTTACTGCATGAAAATTTCTACGCTGTGCTTTCTGACTCATTAAGACTTGAAGCAACACCGTTTCCTAATGCTCTTAGAATTCATGACATCTATTCATATTGTCATAAGAATGGTGATTTTGAGTTTACTGAGCGCTCTCCCTATGGTATCTTTCTTCATGAATTTGATCCATTACCTAGCCCCCAGTACATAGTAGGCATTAAGTAACACAAAACCAAAGAACGAGAACACAAAGATAAAGTACAAATATGAGAGGAAGATGTCATTACAGAGGGAAAGCGGTATATTTAGTGAAGACGCTGTAGGGAAGAGAAACATCATTCTCTTGACCTGTGTGACTATCTAATGTAGAGGAAGAGGCCTGCACTGAGAAAATCCAGAGAAGATAACCTGGACCTGCAGGCTTATGGTTGCAGCTTGAAAACCAAACCCGAACGCAAACTCTACTACACTGAAAATAATCACTGTGTGAGAATAATCTTCTTGCAAAAGGTGCACAAACTTTTACTGAAGTGTCTTTGTATATAAATAAACCCTAAGAAAGATCAGAAACCCACCTCTCAATGTATGCAGAGCAAAACATCTCTTTAGTAGAATTTACAGATTTTGATCAGATCTGGAATACATTGGTATTGACTCAAAATCATTTCAACAAAACAGATGGCCACCCATATCAATATTTGTCATTTTACCATAATTATATGAAAATGATTATCTTTCTCTCTATCCAAATATAAAAATTTGAATACGATGTATATTTTACAGTAGAGCTGAAATACATTTATCTGACTACTAATATTCAACATTTTAAATCAAGCCACTATGCAGAAGTCTTATACTTGAAAATATACCATGCTCATTTTAAATGACATTATTCTATTGTAATAATTTATTCATACCCACTTACATATTTTACTGTGTGATTGGCATACATCACAATAGCCTTAACACATCTAGATAGAAAAGAATAGCAAGATGATCATGAATAAATAACCATAGAAATAAATTTTGCATGATTTATAAATCTGTATACACCTGATTGGGAAATCACATTATAATGGTTTCAAATAATGATGAAAAGTTTCACAGCAGTGTGCAGAAAATAAATGTCTACCAATCACACTTTTAAAAGGCAGCATAAAGCATCGTCCAGAGAATAATAGTTTTGTTGCAACTATAACAAAACTACTCAATTAGGAAAAAAAGAAAAGTTTATATCTGTGCTTCACTGTTTCCTTGATTTCTTCCTCAAAGAGAGAAAACTTGAATACCAGATTTTATCAGTTTAAGAAAAAATGCTGAAGCTTGACTATCAACTTAATTTGCTATTTGTTGGAATTTTTTGCAGCACAACAAATAAAACCAATCTGTCTTATTTATGACTTCCTTTTACTCTCAACAATCATTGAGCAATTTTCTTGTTTAAAAAAAACAGTGAAGTTTCATCAGGTGTGGCTTGATTGTACTATGAAATGTCTTCATATTTAATTCATTTTTGGAACAGTACCATACTACATCAAAAAGAATGCTCTCACTTGAAATTAAAATCAATAAATTCTAATTCCAGTTTAACATTCACCCTGACAGAATATAAATCAAATCAGTGCATTTATGCACTTTCTTAATACATTTGTCATAATTATGACTTTGTTCATTTTGCACAATAAATTTATATAGAAATTTGAGTAGGTACTTTAGCTTGCCAAAATTAAGTTATTATAACAAGTAAAAACTAGCACAAATTTTGTGTCCTTAGAATCAAGATTTTATAGAGTAGTTCTTATTAAAAGGAAATAGACAAGAACATGTTTTTAATAGAACTATAACAATAATGCTTTATCTTATTAGCAATATTAAACTCTTAAAATGGAAGCTTAATAATTTAAGGTGTGCCATATTTTTCTCATGAGAATAATTTCAATAGTCACAATCAAATGTGAATTTACACTTGCAATTAATGTTACTAATCTGAAAATATATTTTGGTTTATACATTTCTTTTAAATAGTGATAATTTACAGTATACCACAATGCCGACATGTAATTAGATGATTTCACAGTAGGAAAGTTATACATATCATATTTCAAAATGTCAGCTTCACTTACATATTTCTTGAGTGAATTCTTTGTTTTGTTGCTATTCAGTTTCTTTAGCTTCTTATATATCCTGTGTATCATTCCTGTATCAGTTACACAGTTTTCAGGTATTTTCTCCTGCTTTTTCAGTTAGATCTTCACCTCGTTGAGTGTTTCTGTGCAGAAGCTTTTAGCTTGTTGTAATCATATTTGTCTATTTTGAGCTTTACTTTTTGTGCTGCTAGAGTCTTGTCTAAGCAGTTTTTGCTCGTGTCAGTGTCTTTTGGTGTATCCCCCTATTTCCCTCTCGTAATTTGATGGTGTCAGATCAGATTTAGAGCCATGGCCCATTGTGAGTTTTCTGTAGGTTGTACATTAGGGGCCATGAGAATATTCTTGCTTGCTCTTGGAGGATATACACATGCTGTTACAAACTATGCAGTCTTTCATGTGTGACATTTTTTTTTAACTTCAGTATAACATCTGTGTGATTTATTCATGTTTTTGTGATTTTCACTGGGACATTTTTACTTGGAATATGACAGCTTGCTAGTGGGGAAAGCAGCAGGGGTAGAAAAGTATTTACAATCTTCTTGCTAATCCTTCTCCCCTGGGGGATTAAAAAAAAATCACAGAAAACCTGACATTCCCATTCAGTCATTCATAACCTCCTTCCTGAGGCCTCCAGCCTACACCCAGAGGAAAGGAATGTCCTCACCTCTGAAAGCACAGGTCCACAGAAGAATCCAAGCAAAAGTTCACGCTGAGTCCCTGCCCATTTATTATCTTACATCACAATCTTTCTCCAATTACATTTCTACAGAGTTTTGCATTCTTTATCAAACCTAAGTATCAGAATGCATGGGTTTCCTATTTCTTAGGTTCCTCATTTGCAAAATTTTTGTGTCATGTAAAAATGGTATGAGATCCAGAAAGGGGAAGACTTCATGGTCTCACCAGTGAGTGGAATCTGAAAAAGTGAACTTTGAAATACAAAGTGTTATAGTGGTTGCCAGAGACTGAGAAGAGGAGGTGGACAGGAGGGAACTGAAAGGGTTGGTCAGTGAGTTAAATTTTACAGGTTAAGGGGAATAAATTTTGGTGTTCTTTTGCACAATGTGTGTAACTATAGCTAACAATAAAATATTTCACAAATCAAAATGGCTACAACAGCTTCACTGGGCCAGCCTAAGCCAGAAGTGAAGAATTTCATCCAAGTCTCTTACAAAAATGTCAGGAACCAAAGTACTCAGACCATCATCTTCTGGGTTCCAGGTGCATTAGCAGGAAGCTGTACTGGAAGTAGAACTTACATTTTGATTGGCACATCAATAAGGGAAGTCAAGATCCCAAGAAGCAGCTTAGCCTATCCCGCCACATGTCCTCCCCTATCTCCTGCTTTCGTATCTGTCTTAATGGTTTCTTAATACTTAGAAAGGTTGGCATTCCACCCTGAGATTTTCTTCCTAGGTTTTACTAATTAATTTTTCTTTGGCAATATATAGGACTGTAAAAGCTTTACTTTTCTTGTTTTAAAATATCATCTGGCAGTGACATTTTACTGGCAGATGCTAAAATATAAGTCTGAAATGTGACAGTGTTAAGCTCAAAAAAGTCCAATGTACAGCAGTTGAATGAGAACTGCAGCTCCCAAACTGGAGGCAGAATGTAACAGCCAGGCAGCTCACAGGGTCTCTGTCAGCAAGATTTCACTCTCCACAGCAGAATAAAGATAATTAAAGCAGCGGTGGGAAGTTCAGTTACACTGAAAAGCATAAAAGGTTAGGAAGTAAGTTCTACCTTGATGCTTGTGTGAATGGAAGTGAAGTAATATCCAAACATATTTTAATTAAAAGGTGAACCAGTTTCAGCAGCTTTCTGCTGCATGATTCCATCTAGAACAGTATCTATATGATAAAACACAAATCATGTTAGTCCTTTTTTTAGCCATTTGAACTTTGCTGGATAAATGCTTCATACAGTCAATGAAAGTCCACTTATTAAAAAAAATGATCATACTCTCACAAAGGAAAAGGAAAACCCAGGATTAGAAATGCATATGGTGGTATACTGGGTTCAGCTTCTGGTTGAAGCCTGCATGCCATACTGAAGTCCAGGCTGCTTCAAGGTTCTGACCCAGCCTCCTACTCATTTGCCCTAAAAAGATTTAATTCTCCCCCTAACACTTGAGTTTCTGTGCCCCTGTGTTAGACCAGGTTAGAATTCCTGGCTTTCAGACAAGGCTGTTTTAGCATATGGAAACGGAGATAACAGATAGAAGATGTTGGCCTATTTCTCTCTCTGCCTTTGTCTTTGAAATAGATAAATGGCCCAATGGCTAAATCCTCACTTTACAAGAGCCAAGATCCAAAATGACCACTGGTTTATGTCCCCATTGCTCCATTCACCATCCAGTTCCCTTCTGTTGCCTGGGAAAGTAGTAAAGAATGGCCTAAAGCCTTGAGACCCTGCAATCCTGTGGGAGACCCAGAAGAAGCTTCTGGCTCTTGGCTTTGGATCGGCTCAGCTCCAGCCATTGCAGCCATTTGGGGAGTGAACCTGTGGATGAAGATCTTTCTCTCTGTCACTTCTATCTTCTATAAATCTGATCTGCATTTCCAATAAAAATTAATGAATCTTTCAAAAAAAAGAAAAAGAGAAGAAAACTAAGGACTAATGGCAAGCCAGAAGTTATGATAAACTAAAACAATTAGAGTACTCCAAATGTTGCTATAGTTTAGACTTTCTCTTTATTATCTGTTTCTCCTTTTTTTTTTTAAATTATTCTCAATGATTTGGATTGAACATATCAACACAAACTTCCATAAGATATTGTTGGCTTGAAACTGGTAAATTTGCAAATCTCCTTCATTTCACCACTGGAGACCAGCCTTTCGTATTTTATTGCATTTCCAAAAATCACTAGGGGAAATATGCTTGTTGAACTGACATGTATCACATACTCATTCCCGTAAATGTTGAGTTTTATGACTGGCAGATCATATCGCTGCCTGAGGATGGAATAGAGACAGTTTGTTCCTTCCAAAAATGTTGTTTATGAAATAAAAGGAGGCAGTGGACAGGTACACAATTGTTTTCAAATACATGTTCTCTCATTTGTATTGTTTCAGTTTGCCCTTTTGAATAACAACAATGCAAACATTTCCCTTCCTTCTACTTAAAGATACACTTCTTTTTATTTAAAAGGCAGTTAGAGGAGAAGAGAGAGAGCGACAGAAAAACAGAGAGGGAAAGAGAGAGAGAGAGAGAGAGAGAGAGAGAGAGAGAGAGAGAGAGAGAGAGAGAGAGAGAGAATGAGAACTCCCATCAGCAGGATCACTTCCCAGAGAGCTGTGGCAGTCAGGTCTGGGCCAGGTTGAAATGATAAGCCTGAAACTACATTTGGGTCTCTAACATTGTTAGGAAGAACCTAAGAATTTAGGTCATCTGTTCCTTTCCCTGATGTGTTAGCAATGAACTTTATTGGAAGCATAGCAGCCAGAAAGTTAACCAGCACTATTGTGGAATACCAGCTTAACATTAGATGCCTTAATCCTCTCTGCCAAAACTGCTGGCCCACATCCCCTCTCCTTTGCTGGAATTTATCTGCCAAGCAGCTATCTTGTATTACTATTCTAAATGCAGTTTAAGTTATAGCTGTAGGGCCCTTGTTACATAAAATTGAAGATTGTGTAGCGTTCCCATATATTAAATTGTCAGTTTTGGAGATTTTTCAAAGCTTAGGTATAAATCACATAATCAGTCAAAATATGAATATCCTGTACTGTCTACCTAGCTCAAATAAGTTAAGATTAAAGATACTACAAAAGGTTTATTTCTTTCAAGTTGTTCCAAAGACACAGTTTATGCCTGTAACTCATGCATCTTGTCAAAATGCTATGAATGAAAAACAAAAGTGACCCTAAGTTATTCATCAAAAGATCAATAGAAAGCATTTGCTTTTCTTTGGTATATTGAAAATTCAGCTTTTAGTGTCATTTTTCTACACATTCACATGCTATTACTTACAATGTATATATATATATAGATAGATAGATAAAATGAATATTTTACTTGCACTAGCAAGAATTATAGCATCAAAATTATGGCATCAATTTCTTTTGCAGCAGATTTAGGTGGTTCTAATCTGGTCTGTCTCCACAATGTAACATGTTATTTTAGTAACACATTAGTAAAATGTTATTCTCACTTGCGTTTTTCCAACATTTTTATCTAAACAGGACAGAAACTAGTGACTAGGGAATATTAGCATTAAAGACACTGAATATTGACCAGAATGGACACGAGTAGGTTTGGATATGACAAAGGGCACACTGATGAAATACTGAGTTAGTTCTCGGCAAAAATGTAGCCACAGCCATAGGCAGCAGCAATGATGATGTGTGTTAGATGCAGACTGATAAAATTTAACGTGGCTTACTGGTGGAGATTACTTTTTAAAATCACTCAAATAAGTCACTTTGTCTCAATAAGAAATTGAAATAATGTTGTGCAATATCTCATGTCAGCATTTTGTAGATTCTACAGATATAGCTACACAAACAACACAAAAACACTTGCTTTCTTAAAGCTCACCTGTTACCCACATGGGTACGTGAAATCAATAAAATAATATTTTGATATTTATGAATATGACAGTAAAATATATTAAGCAATGGAATTGGAAGTGTCTCAGAGCTGACAAAATAAGCTTGAGCAACATTTTAAGGATTGAAGGAAGGCAAGAATTTGTAAAGAAAAAGAATTTCAATCAAAGGAAATATCAGAGGCAAGAAAATAGTATTTCCTTGAAGGTGAGCACATCTGAAATAGAATAAAAGAAGGGAGCAAGGCAAAAAATGAGATCAGAGACACATGACCATGGCCCAAACCACATCAATGCAAATGGAAATAATGGAAGGACTTGGGGTTTTGCTCTGAGGAAATAGAAATTCTTTGAAATTGCTTGAACATAGAAGTGGCATGAGTACATACATTTATGTGTGTATGTATGTTTGTTTGTATAAGTAGATCCAATAGATGTATCTGTTTTTACTGGGAATGCAGACTTAAAGAGAGGAGGAGAGACAGAACTTCCATCTGTTGATTCACTCCCCAAATGATGGTAATGGCTCCAGTTGAGCCAATCCAAAGTCAAGATCAAGGAGTTTCTCTCAGGTAACCCCTGACAGTACAGGGTCCCAAGGACTTAAGCCTTCTTTCACTGCATTGGCAGTCTGTAAGCAGGAAGTTGGAGTGGAAGTGGAGCGACTGGGATTCAAACCAGGGTCAATATGGGATGTTGCCTCCAAAGGTAGAGGCTTAGGCTACTATACCAGGGTGCTAACCACAATTGTCACTGTTTTATATATAACATAGTTGACAGATAATTTGTCTTACTTTTATTGCCTAAGAACTGTTGATACAGCGTCTATCAATAGTGATATTTCTGCTCTGAATACATTCTGTTAATTTATCCACATCTACAAAAATATTACAAATCTTAAGTAGAAAAATAACCATAACAGTCACCAACATCATCCA
Source organism: Ochotona curzoniae (assembly GCF_017591425.1). NCBI lineage: Eukaryota > Metazoa > Chordata > Mammalia > Lagomorpha > Ochotonidae > Ochotona > Ochotona curzoniae. Next base: position 17,196,117 of record NW_024464920.1, on the reverse strand, counting down.
TGTAATATGTTCTTTATTTTTCCAGCAATCTGTTATCATCTCCTTATAAACACAGAGTTTAAAATGTTTTCTATGGTCATTACAAAGATTAAGACTTTTCCATTTCTTACATCACTAAATTTTATGTTTTAATTACTGCAAATCTAAAGGAAGTCTTTGTGAGTTCAATCTCATATTTTTAAAGTTCCACTGCAATAAGTACTTTTGACTTATTCTGAAGATCTTTTTCTTTTCTTTCCTTTGTTTCAACCTGTCTGGCTTCCATAAGCACTCATATACATTTTTCTAGTCATAATTGAATTTTAGCAAGATCAGTAATCCTAAAAATTGAGCAAAATTGACCTGAAAGCAAGGGTTACGTAAGAACTCTTCAGTTGCATATCTAAGCTATTTCTATGTGGCGTTGACCTGCTCCTTATTTGACCTGATAAATTGCTCCTCTGCTACTTATTTCGAACTACTGACAAACAAGTAGGAGTTTTATCAGTGAACTACTGTTTCTTCTGGCTGGTTTAACAAATTGGTGTCAATTTTGCACAACACTTTATCTGAGACTGCTAGACTTCATCAAGACAAAAAGTGTTAGATATGCTAAAAATGATCTCTATACATAAAACATGAAACTTCACTTACATAGACTTCAGGGCTGCTCTAAATTTGGAGATTACAAATATAGAAGTCCTGAGATATCCCATTGTGCATAATTTTTGCCAAAACAAAGCAATAGAAAGTGTACATACAATTGTGTTTCATGTGTTAGTGAATTCCTAACCATAGAAGATATCTGTTTTTTCTCACCATTGAAGCTAGCAAAATCCACTGCTGAAATTTTTATCCATTACAGAATGGAAAAATTCCCCGCACACTATTTCTCATGATGGCTCTGTATATGCTTCTCCACTATTATCCACATTCTTTTGGCACTGAGAGGTAATAAGATGTTGCAATTTTGCTGTTGGCCTGGATATTTGACAGTCAATGTGCTGCACTTGGCAAATGAATATTCTGAGTTGTAAAAATCCATTTGAAAGCCATTTTAACTATGACTTAATAGCAGCTAGACACTGAAGTGTAGGCAATTGAAACAAAAAATATCCTGGTAAATCCAATTAAAAATCAATTTACCTATATACATTTTTTAAATGTCTGTGCCTCCTCTATAGTCACTCATCATAAGTGAAATGGGACAAACTGAGCTTCATAATAATGTATAAATCATGAGCACAATATAATGAGATATCATTACAAAACATTAAAACTGAGGCTTAAATTGAGATGAGTTCATAGTATATATCACCGCTACACGTTTATGAACTAGAAATGCAGTAATACTGACAAGATGCATTTGATGTGATCCCCAAAGAGAAAAAAAAGCAGTGCTTTCAGTATTTTTTTTTTTTTTGGTGCTAAAGATAAAGGAGGGTTTCATACTGCAAGAATCTGTTACTACCGCTCTTGATGCCAGAGAAACAGCAAGCTGGATACAAGGAGTAAACTTGAAAGTTTCTCTCTCCAGAGCTTTAAACTACCTCGTATCAGCAGGGATCAGCTGACCCCAGTACCCTAAACTCAAACATCTGGATAATCCTTGCCCTCCACCAATGCCTGCCTCTCCAAATCGCTTATTTACAAATGTGATAAACCAGATGTCCCATGAAGCTCCTGGGATCAAGACTAAAAGGTTTTTCTCAAGCCAGTATGGACTCCAGTTTCAGGAGGATGGCTTGGCAGTGGCTACTATGTGCTAACATAATATTTTTTTCACAGGACCATGTGAGAATAAATCACCAGAATCATGCCGATATTTTGAATTTTGGTGGCTCTTAGATCAGCCTTATCAAATGCAGGGGCAGTTCAGGGCTCTGGTCAACTAGTGGGGGGTATGTGACCAAGAGTCACATTGAGAATCAGCTCTCTGCTTTCTAATTTCCAGCTTCAGGTCACCTTTGATTTACAGCATTACTAATATTTTCCATTCCTAATGTGTACGTTGATTCATGATATTTCACTTAAAAATCCTCTTAACTGAGGTTGCTCTGAATTAGTCAAAAAAATTTAAATGAGAACAGTTAACTTCCATTCATGAAAATAGATTTTTCTTCAAATATTTTTGAGTTTTAAGAATGTTTGAATATATTATTCATTGTTTAAGCAAATTTACCATATGTAGTGTGAATGGGATCTACTAACAAAATATTTTATAATTGGTTGTTCTGCTAACCACAACGGTTATTAACTTTTATGTGATGAATTGTATCTGTTCACTTTTCTGGAGAATTTATTAATTCTAACATCTTGTCATTTAATTAATTTCATTTTATATGTTGATGAGTATATGATCTCATTTCTTCTGCTTATCTTATTACACTGACTTGGATGTCAAACACATTCTTCATTAATCACATTGATGTTTTTTATCTTTTTCCTTTCTTAAGCATTAGTTCTTAAGTGTTAGTTCTAATTTTGCTTCAGTTAGTGATGTTTTATCAAATTTGGAAAATTGTGATAAATGAGAATATTTTGTTTTTTCTAGGTGAGCTTATTTTTGTTGTTGTTGTTTTTGCTTTTTATCTGTGAGATTCTTTGTGACCCAATCTAGTTTTCTTTCTCTTGATCAGCATTATCTTGTTGCTATGATAAAAGTGCATGAACTTTATTAATTTCTGCTTACAGAAATCAGAGTAGCCCTATCAGGAAGCAGGCATAAGGAAAAGAACCCAAAAATGCCATTTGACATAATAGTTCTGAAACATCTGGTGGTATATTTAGGTGAAAGATAAATCTATAAATTCTAAAAGACATCTTTTCGCAACATGTGTCATCCTAGATATTAAATGCAAATGTCATTTTCTTTTTAATACTTAGATACTGTCAGAACTCAGATGAAAACCATATAAGGTAGCATATTTCAACACAAATTTAAGAATTTAGTAAAACTTATTTTAAACATAGTATTTATGAAGACAGAATTTATTTTTGAAAAATATGTTCATGGGCTTATCACTCACAAAACTAAAGCTCAGGGGATGATATCCAGCAAGGACCATAATCCTGTCTACAATCTTTTACAAAATCCTAAGCAGAGCTAGTTTTCCATGCAAGGATGTGCTAGCCAGAGACTGATGGCCAAGAGACACCAACTGCTAAACATATTCAGAGGTTTCTGCTTCTGAGAGGGGGTATATCAGAATTCATTTGAGCAGATCATCTTGACTCAAAGTAAACCGATATAGTCATTGGCTCTATTTCTTTTGAAGTTCAGCATTAATCAAACAACATGAATGAAATGAGAAGGTCTGAGTAAGTTCTTCAGGAGAATATGGGCAACCCAGCTTCTGGAAGAGGAATTTTTTCAGGAGTGTAGAGGGGAAATGTTTCTTTTGTCAATCTCTCTTTTTGGAGTCAGTATACATTCACTCAGCTTTGACTCCATTATCATGTAAGAATTACCTTGAAATACTGGGTGATAAAACAACAAATAAGAATTTCTTGTTGCCGTATAGGTATAGGCTATATTCATTATAGTCATTTGTAACCTTTACAGCAACCTTTATAACAGATCATGTTAAAATCACTCACAGAATTTATAATCAATAATTTTAGATTTCACACAACTAAATACCTTTTGTGAAAATATTCCATGTCTTCTCTCATGGTAAATTCAGTTGAAAGTTTAAAAAGTTCTAACTTGATTTTATTGTTTGCTTCTAGAAAAATAATTTGTGTTTTTTAAGAACACATTTTAATTATACTGATGCATAATTTCTTCATTGTGGAAAAATTTTAACCTAATGTTTAGTGTAATGAATACCTCTATGACTATTTTTAAATTTATATTTCTGCTCAATAAATAATCCTGTTGATTCTTCTCATTCCAAATGTCCCTCCTTCTGTCATTCAAGTTAGGGTCACTTTAGTGTCATGAGTACAACAAAGAATATCTGGATAAATCCTTAAAGATTCTGGCTGTTTGGTTAGAAACAAAAGGGTCACTTTTAGTCTCATTTTTCATTTACAACTGCCTATCACACTGGGGATTTCCTCTTCACACTAACAACAAAGCCCGGAATCAGTAGAATTGGAAAAAAAAAAAATCTTGACATGAAAGAACTCAGGCTGTGCAATTAGAATATCTAGAGGAAATTACCTAATTGGTCCAATATAGGTATTTTGAGTATAATGAGTCCTGATTCAACAATAATTATCTATATAAACAGAATTGAGTGACTCTGTTAAGCACCCATTTCTGTACTGTTTGACTTCTGTTGGTACTTTGTTTTCCTTCATATTTTATTATTTCTACACACATCACCTCATTTATTAAATCAAATATTTTTCATGTTCTTCATGTGTATATGTTTGGCTTCAATAAATACAAAACTAGCCCACACAAATGCACAGAAACCTCATTTAATAGTTCTCTGAACAATAAATATTATTGACCATGTCCAATCTGGTTCCCATGTTCCTAATCACATTCTCACGACTTTTTGCACACATACGAATGCACACACACACACACACACACAAACACAAACATGCATCATTCCTCATTCCTCCAGTCTGCTTTGCTTTATCATGTGGTAGAGTTCATTTTGTGGAAACTCTCTTGTCATCATGCATCACACAAAACAGCTTGCTTACTGTGACACACAGACATAAATTGCCCACTCTCCACGACATTGTGTTACACCACTTTGATTTACTTGGATTGCTGAATATACCCTTTTATATTTGCAGCTCTGCTCATTTTCAATGCAAAAGTTGGAGTTACTCATTAAAAAGATATATATATATATATATTAATTTAAAATATAGAATTACAGAGAGAGAGTGCAAGACACACACACAGAGAGAGAGAGAGAGAGAGAGTTGGAGAGAAATTCCCATTTGTCAGTTCATTCCTCCAAGGGGCCACAAAGGCCCAAGTTGGGAAGGTCTGAAGCCAGCAGCCAGGAGCATCTTGTGTTTCTTCCATGGGTACAGGGATCAGGTGCATGCATTATCCTCCTCTGCTTTCCTAGGTGCAATAGCAGGGAGCTAGATCAAAAGTGTAGTAGTGAGCCAGGTGTAATTGCTCAATGTCCAATTCCTCACCTTGCATGTCAACAAGCTCCTATATGAACAGGGTTTCATGTTCCAGATGCTCCATTTCCTATCCAGATCCCTGTTTGTGGCTTAGGAAAGCAATAGAGAATAACTCAAAGCCTTGGAACCTTACCCACGTTGGATACCGAAAAGAAGCTCCTGGCTCCTGGTTTTCGTTTGTCTCAGCTACAGTCACTACAGCTACTTGGGGAGTGAATTGGTAGACAGAAGATCTTTCTGTCTCTTCTTCTTTCTGTAAATCTGCCTTTCCAAATAAATAAATAGATAGATAGATAGATAAACAAATAAATAAAACATACTTACATGTATATATCTAAAAAAAACATGTAGTTGTGCCACAGTGGAGTTGGGCTGGAGTTACTGTCTTTAAAAACAGTTCCACCTCCTGCCGAACAGTCAGTGCATCTCTGTCCCTTTAGATGAAACACCTTTTTCTGCAGATGGATGTTTCATTGTCCCATTCCTTAGGTTGTTCCTTAAATGTCACCTTAAGATCACCTTCGCCACGCTATTCATTGTCATCCTACAAATTTATTAAAGGCAAAGACCACATCCATTACAATCATGTAATAATAGTACACAGACACAAAAAGGAAATGAAATACACTCAAAATTCGGATCAATCAGAAATACATTAGGCTACGTGAAACAACCGGCCTTTAATTACTACTTATAGCAATATTCTACTGATATAACATTATGGAAAGGCAGAATTGCAAGGAGCAAAAAGTACAGTGACTCACAGGAAAAAATAGTGACAGGGTTGAGACCAACTGTCAAGGGTCTTAGAGGGACTTGGGGGATTCATGAGATCTCTCTTTATTTTACCACACAAGCCCAAGTCTGCTACAACTTGCAGAACAAAAAAGCTCTCAAATTTACATAAATAAATGTAAAATCTACCTGTATCTCTGAGTCACAGCCAATTGAAAATTTTCTAAAAATTTTTAAATAAAAGTATTAAGGAAAGAAATACAATATTTGCTCAAGAACACATGTTTGGAAGACAAATATTATTTAGATATTTTAATCTATTAGGTGAGGTCACAATATAAAGAAACACCGTTGATTTAGTAGCTTACATTACAGAGAATTTTACTTTGCAAAATCCTAGATTCTGGAAGTTTAAAATCAAAGTATCAACAGGACTGTTTTTTTCCCCTGATGTATTACTCTTTTCCTTTTACTCACATATTTTCTCTTCTCTGTACATTTTGGTGCTTACATTTTGTCCTATAAGACTATAATGGATATGAACCCTTATAATGCTTTCATTTTAATTCATTTACTTTAATATTCTTGTACTTAAATCTAATTACATTGTGAAGTAATGAGAGGGAGGATATTACAAGAATTTTTGAGTGGAAAGAAGGGTGATCATTCCTTAACAAATATAAATTTCATAGTTATCTGCGTTCCATACAATAACAGTAATGTTCGAAAGTTAAATGGATGCGATATTAACTCACTAATGCCTCATTTTCATCTATGACAATTCAAAAGTCAGTTCAAGCTCTCTGGCATTCTTCATTTGGTGGTGATCTCATAGCATAGTGTCTTCCAAGACATTGCTCCACTGCTAGAATAAACGAAGTCATTATAGAAAATTCAGGCTACCCATCATCAGAAACTAATTCTCTTCCTGAAAGATCTTTGGAATTAACTGTTTTTAGTATCTTTCTATTTACTCATCATTCCATTTTTTTTTTTCTTGTGAACTATTTTATTACATAACGGAATGAACCATTCACTGTTAAGAGGAAAAACAAACCAGGGCCCTGCTCCTCTGCTGGCTTTGTTTGGCTGTGTCTCTCCTACAGCTTTTCTGTTGTCCACAGGGTCTGTGACTGTGAAAAGGAGTAGTGATTCAGTGCCTGTCCATCTGGGACCAAAATAACAGCACAGGTTGAAAGTTCAGTAAGAACGTCACTGAGTTAGCTTGATTGCAGAAATCTTTAAAGAGTAGACTCAAATATTTCACTATAATGCTATAAGCTCTTAAACTAGGGAAACGGAATCAAGGATATGTTAAGTTAATGCTGTGACACCAATTTTTGGTGGAAATTGAACGTAACAGGCTATGTGTATGAATGCATTTCCATTTATTATATTCTTTCCTGTTTGTCAAATAATTAATTCTCAGGTAGAATAATTTTTCTTAGAATATTTGGCAAGAACTGCTCCATCCAAATTGATTTAAATATAAATTGCTGGTTTGTTGTTGCCTTGGAAGTAAAATCAATTTCCTTTTAAAGTTGGCATCTCAGCTTGGGAGAATAAGTGCAGAATAATACTATAGGGAAAATCAAGAGTGAAATAAATGATTTTTTTCTAACTTGATGCAAATGTATTCACACACAGAATTTTAACATTTGCACCAGGAAAGGATAGCCAGATTAGCACTTTTCCAAAGGGAAGTTTCTGAATGTTCTTGTAACTATTCAGTGAATTACTTTTTTCAGATATTGATAATATCCATAAGTATAGGAAGCCTTTCTCTATAGAAAAAAAAGCCTACCAAAGATTTAAAGAATAAATAAATTTTTATTTTCTTTGGATAAAATATTACTTTAAATATCTCTAAAATCAGAGTTTGTCACTGTGGCAATAGTATTATATTGGTTTAGCAAATTCTTTCAAGATGAGAGCACAGTGGTTTTTCCTGTATATTCCAAGGTCTTTTCTAGCATCTGTGCTCTCTACCAACCAAGGCTATTAACAAATGACTTTTCCTCAGTCATTTGATTCTGACAGTCTCCTAATATCACCAGATGTTCCTTAGGGACACAATTGCCTAGTTGAGAAAACCTAACTTAAACATACCTCTACCCAGTTTTGCTTACATTACACCAAGAGTATATATTTTCAGTTCTCAGTCCTGACCTTAACCATTTCCTAGATATCTATGGCATTTCTGGATGTTAGAACTATAAATGGCTTGAAATATAGTTATGTAGCAAGTTATTGACAAAAGCCACTCCTGATAAGTAGAGGTCATAAAAAGAAAACTACATTTCTTCAATTACATGACAGATACACTTGAGCTATGAATTTTTTTTTCTTTGCAGTCTCAAGAGATAAGACCATTGGATGAGGTCACAGTGGGAATATAGCTGAATAGATTAATTATATAATTATATAATTTATATAAAATTTTTTTGGCACTGAGTGTTAGTATTTCCTGTTTCTGAAAGTGATGGCTATTTTAAATGCTTATTATCTATTATCGTATAATATGAATTTCCAGTTGATGTTCTAAGCAAATTTTACTATTATAGTATTAATACATTTTTTTAAATTTGTACAGGAATGTTATTGACTATCTGTTACACATAGTACATATATTGTGACTACAAAAAACGTAATCATCAGTTACAAATACATATTTCTGAATGACACTTGACACACTATCATCAGTGAACTGCATCCCTTCCCACCAACCATCGATCTGTACCATCATTACTTTGTCTTCAAGTTTTCTTTCAGTTTTAGAACTTCCTCAGTTTGCTCACACCACAGACTATTAGTGCTACAGAACTCTTCTACAGCAGCAGCCCTCAAATATTTCGTGGGATTTTGTGTCTAAATATGCTGGTTCCCTTGCACCTTAGGGAGGATAGCTCTGAGTCCTACATTCTGCACTGGCTTTTTACATTTCTCTATAATGTTTAACTTTAAATTACTCTCAAGGGAAACTTGCCTGGATCACACATGATTTATTGACTGTCTTCTCTTTTATTGTGCCCTAATAAGGTTTCCTGGGATCACTTACAAAATAAACTTCTTGTGCTCTTATACTCAAATCTGCTTCAGGGTCTACTTCTGGGAGAATCCAGAAGAAAATAAAACATGAAGAATAATGAAGAATATCAAGGACAGAGAAGTAATTGTTGTCTTTAGGGACAGCAATTATAGGTGAGTGTCAGATACAGCGTGTTAACAAAATGTGGAATGAGGGAGTGCTTGGAAAGGCCGGGTAACACAAGGTTATGCCCAGACAAGGTGAGAGAAGGATTTTTATCTTGGCTTAAATTTTAAAAAGAGAAAGAGAGAGAGAGAAAGAAAGAGAGAAAGAAAGAAAGGAAAAGAATCTGCTTAAGTATGAGTTGAAGTGAAAGGGTATTTTGAGAATAAGGAAAAGAGTAGATAGTTTGGGACAGCTGTATTTGATTACATGTTATGTTATCAATCAGGGTTAAAGAAATTTTGAGATAGTTTCAAGTAAAAAACAGAGCTGTTTTTTCATTCATAGACTTGCATAGGAATTCCAAACTTACCTCACTGACTGTCAAAATGTGCAGGATGTTTAACGCCTGTGGCCTCATTTTCTACATCTTTGGAATGCAGATAATAAAAATGCCTCAATCACAGTCTTACATGTCGTAAGACTTACATGTTTTGTAAATAATCAATAAGTATGAACTATTACCCCAACTGAGGTGGTGGTGGGGAGATGCCGAAATGAGACAGCAAGAGTATAGAGAGGCAACAGTGCAGTGTTAGATAATTAAAGACAAAATCTTTGTTTCTATTACAGAAATATTAGGATAAGAAGTACCTACTTATTACAAGTTCTTACTTTCCCAGGGTTTCTAATGAACTTAAGAGTTCTATTTTTTATTATATACTGCATTTATCTGTCTGGGCATGCACTTCAAATGATAACAAAAATAAAGTAACTCCAGTCTCAGCTTCAACGGTATTATTTTTCAGACAATAAGTGATATCTGATTATTGTGGGAAAATCACACTTGACTTGAGGTTTCCTTCTCAAGCCTTTATTTACAGATCAAAACAATGTACTAAATTGAAAAGAATTTTTCAAGCACACAATACTATTATATCTCCAAAAGAAGAAGTTACAACCTCAAGTGAACCTCTTAAGACCTATTTTAATTAATTTTGGTCTTTCTTCTTAAAGGAAGACTTGTTTTTATATCCTTCAACATTCTTTTTATTATAATTTATTAAAAATTGCAGTACAGAAGAGATAATTTATTATTATTTTGATAATTATTTGGATATCCTATTTCTTTTAAAAACTTTTTATTTTTACATTTTTATTTGAAAGAGAGTTACAGAGAAATAAGAAAAAGAGACATCTTCTACCCACTAGCTCAGTCCCCAAATAGCCTGTATAGCTTGGCCATTCCAAAGCCAGAAGCATCTTCTCAGTCTCCCATGTTAGTGCAAGGTCCAATGACTTGAGCCATCCTCCACTACTTTCTCAGGTCACAAGCAGACTGTTAGACCAGAAAAGAGACAGCCTAGATAAAAACTGAGGCTCATGAGGGGTGTTGGAACCTCAGGTAGAGGCTAGCCTATTATGGGTGCTGGCCTTATGCAAATCATATTGCTTAATAAGCAAAGAGAAGAAATACAGAAATTACCTTTCAACTCAAAGTTTATAGGATCCATTTATTAGTAGGAGACACTAGAATGGAAAGCGCAGAAAATTTTAGTATCAATGATTCTTTTAGTCATTCAATCTGAATATTATAATCTTAACAGAATGCATATTTCTTATTTTGATCAATCTGAGTTAAACGGCAATTTAGAACAAAATTAAAAGGTTGTCAGAAAGCATTTTGACTTAATTGAATTGCATATGGAATCATATTTAAAATTATGCAAATCAACCTTTATTGGCAATCATATTAGATCTATTCCTGTATGTGCTTGTGTTCTTTTAAATTATTCAGCATTGATGTGTTTAAATTTACTATTTCATATGTCTGTGTTGAACACAAAAGATCTAAAGTGACTAACTTAAAATGCCTTCCTTCAAAGATTATGCCATTCAGGAACTGTCCATTTCCTTTTTCTGAATATAAATTAGAAAGTTGAATCTTTGTTTAGCTGGGAAATTAGTCATTTTTTTCTTTTGATTGCAAGACTTCCACAATTTTGGCACCAATCTAATTCATATGTCCATCCTTATATGGGCCCAGACTACTAATATTACCTGGTAACTGGTGTCTCAAATCAGATAATCTATACATTTTAATATTAATGTATTGTTCAAATCTTTTCTCCTAGTGAAAACTCTTCAACCCTTTTGAACAATGTGCTCAGAATTCAAACCTTGAAATCCTCCATTATCTTTTTGTGTCTTGATACTGCAATCTGACATATCAGTTCTGGCCAGTTCTCACCATGACTGCCACTTGACTGGTCCAGCAATTTTCATTTCCAATGTTGTCTACTATCATAGTTTCACAACTTAACAAATTTCATCCCTGTGCCCACTCAACTACTGGAGAATCATATAACCCTGCCATATCCTATAAAATGGGACCACATATCACTTGCTGTACACTCCCTCTCCGCAGACACTTCAGTGATGCTCAGTACTACATTTTTAAATAAACTCTTTATAACATGGTGCAACCTAGGACCTTGCCCATCTGTTATTGTCAGCTCCTTTTTTTATAGTTACTCTTTCTTTAAAACGCACATTTTTTTAATTTGGAAAAAAAGTCACTAATTTTTTTTTTCCTCTATGGCTTTACCAAATGCCATTAATTTATTGCCTTTCTAATCTTTATTTCTTTGTTCTGCTTGCTTTACATTTAATTTGTTCTTCTTTTCCAATCTGATTTATTTTTTTAAACAACATTAGATATTTTCTTGTATTCACTTCATTGGTGTATTTGTATATGCCTGTAAGTTTTTTAAAAATAGCATATGTTGATATTACATAATGTGAAAACTGAGATAAAGATCATAAAGTGAGGAAAGATGAGTATGCCACATTATACTAATGATATAATTAAATGAAGACAATACTTGTAAACATTTAAATATCAAATAATGTGGCATAATAACCTTGCATCAACTACTAGATTCTCAACAAATAAAAGTGAAAGGTCATTTGAGGACTGAATCCGCAGAGTTTTCCATCTATCTCTCACTCTGTCTGTTAAGTGAGTAAATCTTAAAAAGAAAACAAAAAAAAAAGTGTCTTGTTGTGGCATACATGACTACCAGCTCATGTTCCAGCTGACTCAACTTCCGGTTCAGCTCCCTGATAATATTCCTAGTAATGTGATGGTCTGCATCCACTTGGGAGTCCTGGAAGATGCTCCTGGATGCTGGCCTCCGATCTTCTATGCTCCATCTATTGCCATCATTTGTGAAGTATTCAGGGAATATAAGCTTCCTCTCTCTATCTCCCTTCCTCACTTTCTTTCTTTGTCGTCAAATGTTTTATACCCCGAAGCCCGAGGTGAACTTAGGCCCTTTCACATTGTTCTGCGCAGACATACAATCCCAAATATGAATGTGTCTCTCTAGATTTCTAGGAATGTGTTAGTATTGTTTCAAAAGCATATTGCAGAGTACTCATCCATCAGCTTTTATCTTTTAATTTTATTGTTCATCATTTGCCCTATCCTTGTCGCTTCAGATATTTTTAGAGTTAAGCAAATGTTGGTAATTATTTTCCACAAATGTTCATGGTGAAAAAATTTATTCAGAATGCGATCTAAATCAATTCAAGTGGAGACATACACTCTAGGTATAATTTCAAGACAAGTATGGGTTAAATACTAGTTTCATATCAACTCAGGTATCTATATCAAAATACCACAGCCAGATGGTTTATAAACAGCAGAAATTTATTTCTTAAATTTTAAAAAGCTGGAAGTCTGAAATGAAGTTGCAAATATGACATAACTACAGTAAGTGCTCCATTTGAATTGCAGCTCTGTACTTGTTATATTCTCACTTGAACACAAAGGGCACACAGGCAATGTGGGATTCCTTCCTCAAGGGTGCTAACCATTCATAAAGACCTCGGTCTCATAATCCAATTACTCCCTAAGGCTCCGCCTCACAATGTCATTACACTGGGAGTTATGGATTGGAAAGGATTCCCAAATGTTCACCACAAATGATGATTCTCTAAAAACTGTCATTTTGGAGGAGCTCCATTCCTGTTCTGTCTCCTCTAGTTGGTGCCAGGCTGCTAATTTTCCCAAGAGTGAAGGGGCCGTGGTTTACAAGGTTAGTACAAAGCTGGGGAGAGATAAATGAAAACTGGACAATTTACAGACATTGATCAGTTTTTGCCTTTTCTTCCTTTAGCAGTTTCTCTTGATTAAAATTACCTGCCTTGTTACAGACTGCTGGTTGACCAACAGATTTCTAAAGAATTTGATTTGTGACAACTGTTGCTAGAGTTTCCATTAAGTGAATAGGCCAATTTGGGTCACCTCTTTATCCAAATAAATTATAGCAAATCTAGTTTTCTCATCTTGTTTCTCTGTTAATAGAAAGTGAATGGTATCCATTAAAGTCTCCACATGATACAACTCAGATATAAGGAGTCATCTCTTAGGTGTCTGAGCATGAGGAGAAAAAATATCATGAGACGTATCAAAATGTTCAAAAGAGATTCTCTAATCAAGGTAAACTGCCTCAGTGAAAGAGAGACACTTTAGTTGAGAGATTTTAAAAATAAAAGTATAATTTTAGAAAGGGAAAAATGTCTCCAAAGAGTAACATCATAATACTGCCTGCTTTCTATAAGAGCACATTGTCACATGAAATCAAGTAACTGTTCAATATGAGCAAAATTGACAAGTAAGAATTACCCAAGTGTGGCTCTCTCACTCCTACTTCCCCATGTTAATGGAAAATTAAAATGCAGAGTTAAGATGAGAAATTGAATAGCCCTCTTCATTATCTTGTAATTTCATTGCTTTTGTTTCATGACCACATTATAAATCTGAATTGTTTTCTAAAATAGCATAAATGCTCCCACTTTCTCTATTATGCTTCCTTCTGTCTGCTATTAGAACAAATCTAGCTACTGTGGTAAAAGCTCTCCATCACTCAACATGACTTTGAGTCATTCACCCTTCAGTCTCAAGTATGTAATCTGTATCTGAACATTGTTATTAATGTAGCTATTTCTTTCCTGATTTCCAATTTTACATCCAAAACTTCTGTTTTCCTCCCCCACAAAATAAAAATAATCATTATTTCCCATTATTTAGGACCCATAATGGATTAGACCCTGAACCTATTTCAAAAATGACTACAACAGTAATTACTGAGAAATGTATTGCACATTTTTATTAATCTTCAAAAGTCTGAATTGTTATTCTTATTTTAAAAATGAAAATGCTGATGTAGGGGCTTACCATGATGGCTCAGTAGTGAAATCCTCAGGTTGCAAAAGCCAGGATCCTGAAAGGGTGCTACTTTGTGTCCTAGCTGCTCCACTTCCTATCCAGCTCCCTGCTTGTGGCTCGGGAAAGCAGTAGAGGATTGCACAAAGCCTTGGGACCCTGCACCCACAATGAAGACCTGGAAGAAGCTCCAGGTTCCTGGCTTCAGATTGACTCAGCTCTGGCTGTTGAGGCCACTTGGGGAGTGAACCAGAGGATGGAAGATCTTTTTTCTGTCTCCCCTACTTTGCTCTGTAAATCTGCCTTTAAAGTAAAAATAAATATTTTTAAAATGTGCCGATTTACGAAACTGTGTATATTAGAAATGGTAAAACGTCATTCAAAACATTCCTGGCTAGTCCCAGAAACACTCTTTAAACTTCAGTTACAAGGATTCCACCTAACTACATCCAACATTTCTACATCCAACATTCAACTGTTAATACCAGTGTGCAAAAGTTCTTCCACAGGGATGTTGGAGTGGCATTACAGATTGTTCACGGATGTAAAACTGTTTTCAAAATAAGTGTCACCCCAAGACTGTTTTGCACTACTCAAAATTCTGTTCTTGCTGGTTGGTTCTTGGTTCCTCTTCTTTAGCATATTATGCCCATCTTACCAAGTTCCCTTCCACATGGCATATGAGATTAAATATATTAAATAGTTATGTAGTAATTAATAGACACTTTATGCTGTATCTCACGCTCAAGTTCTTTTTTCTATAAATTCTCAGGGCACCTCTGTGATTATTACTATAGGCACACGCACACACACACACACACACACACACACACACACAAATGCACAGATTATACTACTGAACAAGATACCACAAAACCTTTAAATGGGAGCCAGCTTTGTTTTAGAGTGAACTTCCTATCACTTTTGATGCCAGCTTTCCACATCACACAGTCCCAATTTGAGTTCCAGGAGATATGCTTCTCATCTAACTTTCTGCTAATTAAACTCATGAGGAGAAGGAAGATGGTCCGAGTACTTGGGTCCCTAACATCCATATGCAGAATAAAGTTCCTGGTCCTACATTTTGTTTGGCCTGGCCGAGGCACTTGTATTCATCTCTGGAGTGAGCTAATGAATAGGAAACTCGCTCTCTCTGTCTCTGTCTGTCTTTCTCTCACTCTCTCTGTATCTCTGTCTCTCCCTCTATCTGATGCTCTGCTTTACAAATAAATCTTTTTAACACACAAACACAAAAATCATGTAAGGATTATAAACTGTTTTCTCACTGTGCAGTTCACTGAAGGTAAGAAAAGGTCATTTCAATGGGAAGGGAATCTGTGCTGATCTCAGCTGATCATGTTAGACTGACATGGTTCGGCTCTGTTTCATTTCTCATTCCTTCAGTATTGGCTTGCTTGGTTGTTTTCATCATGATGGCATGCTTGAAAGGGAACATCAATGACTGGATGATGAACATGCTTTTCAAAACAGGTTGCATTTTGCTATTGAACAAAATCATTTGAATGAAACCACCATAATAGTAGGAGAAAAAGTAATTTTGGACTTGATCTAATCCACACCAAACCCAAATACATAATATGTCCTAAACGTTACTCTAAGTGGTCCTTTAGCTAGCACTATGGCATCTCTCAAATCTCTAGAGTATATGACATACAAATCTATTGTAGAACTAGTTAGTGCAACCTTACAGTCTAGGCACAGCCAAGAAGACAAAAATCACCCTCATTCTCATCTATCAGGTGACCCTTCTAATTAATACTGAAGGTAGATAGGAGCAGTTCATTAGCATATCCACGTCAGTTCACTAATTAAGTAAATGGGCCACCTCTCCTCGGTCTACACTTTTGGAGTGTGGTTGTTACTATGTAGAAATGTGGGTTCTGGTGCTGTGTCACAATTCGTTAAGCCATTGCCTATAAATGCTCTCGTCCTGTACGGGTGACAATAATCTCCTGGTCAATTCACTTCCAATACAGCTTGCTGGAAAAGCTCAGGAAAGTTGTTTCAAATAGTAGAGCTCCTACCACTCATGTGAATAACTAGGATAGAATAATTCCACACTTTAGTGGAGCCCAAGCCCACCCACTGTGCCCACTTGGGAATTAAACAATGCTCTGCAACTAAAAAAAATTAATTAATTAAATAGAGATTTAACAAATTGCATTTGAATCCTTCAGTGTCCCAAATTTTGCTTCAAATATATTATGATGGTACATTCTTAAATGAAAAATTATCATATTTTGTCATAACCCAAGAAATTCCATCTAGGAAGTAGGAATAGCCAAATCCGTTCAAATTACAAAAGGACATAAAATGCTTAGCAGGATTTATGATTCATTGATGTGTCACAAAAAATGTCAGTCAGGATCTGAAGGGTATCTGCCAAGTTTCACATGATTTTCAAGAAAATCACACTTGACTTGAGGTTTATTAAATAGCAGATACACATTAAATTTTATAACTCTTAGAAATTCTGTAAAATGACAGTTCTCTAAGATGCAAATGAATTTAGGATCATAAGCACAGTCTATCATAGTAGACTGTTGATTCTGAGCAGACTTATAGAAATTAGTCAGAAGATAACTTAGAGTGATTAAAAATAAGGAAGAAAAAATAAGAAAGAAATTTGAATATTCTGATATTAAAGATCAAAACAGCTTGCAGTTATATGGAAACACACTGCTATTGCTGTCTTTGAAAATGTGCATATTTAATATAATACATTGTTGTTCCAGGAACCAGGTGTTGTGTCTTAACAATTTGCAATACCTATGAATTAAAGACAAACTTTTTGCACAACTATGTTTTATTTGTAAAGCCTCTCTAAAGTAATTCCATGCATATTATCTATCTTGAAACTGTGGACCTGTTTAGCTTTGATCTACTTAATTGTATCACACTTTTATAATAGAACACTTTGTATAAGTGTTCATTCAACAATGCATTCTCTTTTCTTTTAACCTCTTAAGTTAAAAGGTGACAGGACTCTCTGAAACCATGTATTTCTTACTGCAATGACTTTGCAACATTGCAGGTTTTTTTTTCCAGATGTCTCAACCTAATCACTAAAGACTTAACTCATGCAATTCTTTATTGTGGTGGTGGGACAGGGTGCTATACTGTGCATTGTAAGACGTATGGAAAATTCTCTGGCTTCTACCCACTAGATGTCAGTAGCAATCTCCCCTTTCTGAAGTAGGTGATGTACAAAGTACTTGGTTACCCAACACACACTTGAGAGATCCAGATAGAATTTCTGCATGCTATTATAGACCAGCCTCAATCATAGCTATTGCAGGTGGGGAGTGAACCAAGGGATGGAAGATCTTTTTCTGTTTCTCAGCATTTCAAAGGAATTAACATTCAAAAAGTCATGCAAATTGGAAGCTCAAAGAACTATTGAGAAACTATTTCAGTAACTTATAAAAGCAATAATAATTCAAACATAAAAAGATGGAAATAAGAAATATAGAGAAAAGAATGATTATATGTTGATCGTGAGTAAAATAGTGCTATTGAAGCAGTTAAAGATTGGGGAGATTTGCTTTATTTGGTTGCTAGAAAGTCAAAGAAATAATAAATTCAGTTTTGAATGAGCTACATTTAAAATTTCAAATTCAAATACTTAATAAGTAGTTGGGAATACATAATATGTAGAAACTATTAGGGACGTTTTTTAGAAACAGTTAAACATTTGACAAAACTATGGGTACGTACACAGAACAATGTGTGTGTGATAACTTGCAAGTGCACGTATATATGTTTATATACACATCTGTGAGTAAGAATTTATACATGGTTAACCTTTCGGACAAAGCATAAAAATAATATCCACCAGTATTGAAGTTATTATTATCATGTAAGTCCTTCAGAAAGCCTTCTGAATTTTAAAGCCCTGAAAGAATGAATACATAATCCTATGAAAAAATCAATCATCATTTAATTGCTATGGCAAGATAACAATGTACTCCTAGCACGTGTAACTACAGTAACAGTCATGGCTCACAGAACATGCCTTTGTGGCAGATGAAAAATTTGTATAAAATTATGGAAGGAGAATCAAGTATTTGTGATGTTAGGAAAACTACTTCAAAGTCACTGAAAAATTTTACATAATATGGTTGCTGCTGGCAAACATCTTCCTGCTGTTCTCTTTTTTCACATTAACTTCTACTTTCATTTATACGAGAAAAACTAGGTTTGAAGGTATGAACAGAACTCATTGCTGTCTCTTTCATACATCCCTAAACGTACTTCCGGTGGGTTAAAATTTCAGACATTTCTATAAGTATAGAATTATGGTCTTAGATAAGCCAAGCTCTGAGTTTGATCTGAAGTTGGTTTCTCAGCAATAAGATAGGAAGGAAAGAGCTTCCCCATCAGGAGAAATGGCATTTATAAAAGATGAAGTCACATAAGCAAAAAACAGCCTCGACCTACTCTTTCCTTTACTCCCACAATTAATTTGTCAGAGTCCTTTACTTCAACTTCAGAACACTTAACGTTTTTCCATTTCCTTTGTCAGCACTAGGTTAGACTTTCATTAACTCTTACCTGGACTGTCTCCAACTGATCTTCCTCATTCTTCCTTTTAAGATCATCACTCATCCAACTCCTTGAATTTGAATAACTATAATTATATTAGAAGTTAATCAAATTTTGGCTTGAAGTTTAAATTAAAGCTTGTCATCTTTCCAAATCAAGTGTTTGAATCACTCTACATATTAAAAAGTTTTAAAAAAAATAAATCTTGGTACTTAGGAAAATAATATAACCTATAGTGGAAGCGAGAGAGAAGTATTTTGTCACAGAAACTCTCTCTCAGTAAACTACATTTTCCGAAAGTCCAGTCTCCACATATGGTCACTCTGTGTTAAGGTTTCAACATAAAAGTTTTAGGGAGTCAATTCAACATATAGCTTCAAAAATAGCTGATAATTTAGGTCAGGTTTGAAGACCATCAACTGGATCCAGGAAAGAGTTAATGTTGCAATTCAAGCTAAGTTCCATTGCCTGGCATATTTGTTTTTGCCAATTTTATCTAGGCAGGTTTTCAGCTGAATGGAAGAAATCCAATTGCATCAAGAAGACAACATGCTTTATTCGAAATGCATTGATTGAAGTGTTAACTTTACTCAAAACACCTTAGAGAAATATCCGGGATCATGTTTAACCAAATATCTGGGCATTAAGACAGTTTAATACATTTATCTAACATGAAGCTCACTGTCAAACTACTTTCCCTTTTCCATTACATACTCCAAAACATTCTTCCCCCAAATGCTTACGTACCTGGAAATTACTATTTTCCTGTCTCTATCTGGAAAAATTCTACCTGTATGGTAGGACACAAATTAAGTTGTCATTGTTTCCATAACATTTTCTGATTAGTACACATATAATTACTATATTTATTTTAATGTCAATGGTATTTTGCATTACAAATCAATTTAAATTATTTATGTGCTTATATTGATCTCTTACTAGATTTTAAGAAGAAATAAGGAATGAATGAAGCAAAATATTATTTGCAAAATGAAAAATTTTATAATAATAATGCATCAGCAATGAGACTTGAATAAATGGAATCCTATACCATATTTCTTAATAGGACATTACTTAAATGCTGAACTCAATCTACATGAGTCACACTTCAACATGAATTGATAAAGATATCTTGCTACAGCTGTAACCAAAAGAATGAGTTCATGGAGACTGAAATGAAATTTAATTTCATTTGTGTGGCAAAACATTGGGCAAATCTGAACAACTCTGTTATCCCCACATTCATCAGAATTCCAAGAGGTTTATTTTAAGTTGATACCCTGCCACCCTCAACAAGCAGTTCCTTTAAAAGGCCCAGGGTGACTAATCTCACACCTTCCTTCAGGTAAGGGGAAGGATGAAGACTGCTGTTCATACTTGGTTGGCTAGAAAGCAATCACGGGGGCAAATGTAGAAGAAAGAGCCTAGGAAATTCAATCTTCAGGCAGCAATGTCTGCACAAAATTACTAATTGAAAAGAACAAGAGAATGTATATTTCTGTACATAAGCAGTCTTTCACCCATGTTGCCCATTTAGCCTTTCAAATATATTTGTGACCTTTTTCTTCCCACTCAGGAAAAATATAGATAGATAGATAGATAGATAGATAGATAGATAGATAGATAGATAGACAGACAGACAGACAGACTACAGACAGGAATGTGATTACACAAAGTGGTCTAATGTTTTAGTGCCATTGATTTCCATTTTAAACTCAGAAAAGGAAGAACAAAGAGAAAGTTCTTGCAGTGTACTAGTTGATGCCTCAGATCCCTGTAACAGCTAATCACAGACCAAGGCAAAGCCAGGGACCAGGAAATCCATCAGGGTGTTCCGCCTGGGTGCCAGGAACCCAAATACTGAAGTCTTCATCTACTACTTCCCAGGTACATTAGTACGGGGCTGGATCAAAAAGTAGAATGAACTCTACCTTTGGCTCTCTGATGTGAGCTTAATATTTCATTCCTCAATGCCATCCTGTTGGTATAGTGTTAATACTTATAATCTTTTCTCTGTGTCACTTTTGAAAACAGAGACAAAAATATGACTGAATGGCATTTATAGTATCATTATAGCTTGGCAAAGTTGGGGAAACTGATTTTAGTTGAGATGATGTTTAATTTGCTACATAGCATGAGATTCAGATTCTTTTGATGAAAGAATCAAAGGTTTTTGAGGCAAGAAAAAAATATTGTGTAAATGGCTTTCTCCCATTTGAAAAAGTAATTTCATTAATTGAGTTTTAGAAATAATTGGAATTTGAAAATAACTCATACTCAGATGTCTCTGATATGTCAAGACTAGTGACATAAACTTTCAATCCATACACAACAAAATACACAAAAATTAGACAAGTTTAACTCCTTGTAACCTTGACTTGTGTTCTTATATGGATTTGCAGGACTTTAACTTTCTGATGTTCTGATACCTAATTTTTTAATATTCAGGAAAGAACAAAAAGAAGAATGGATTATAAAGTACATGTGTATAGAGACAAAGCCATTCACATTCTTATATTGAAAGTAAGTCTTTAATACATGCAAGCATATATTTTCTTATAAGCAGATGTTGACATTAAAAATAACAAGTAATTGAGCACAGATGGCTTTCCCAAATGCTTAAAGGAGAGTTAGCACTGAACAGACACAGCAGATTTCCTTTTCATTTGGGATTCTTTTGGCTTTAAATAGTCCAGATTTCTTTCTCACTTAATGATTCTTTGCAAAAGGAGTGTTCTGAGCCAGTACAAGACTAGTAACGTAGCAAATACTAATGACAGATATAAAAATAATTTTTTATTTCAAAAACCTTAAAAGAACCATGCTACATAGTTCATGTGCATATAATACCAATGCTACCTATGAATTGCATTAAAATTTAAATACAATTGGAAATGTTATTTTATTGATATGATTATTACCTTTTTTCCTTTTTGTTTTTGCATAAAGTATAATTTAACTGCAGTTGTCAAGTTTATGATAATTTGCAATAGATTAGATCTGCATCAGAATAAACTAAGCTGTTTTCTCCTATCTACGCTTGTGTTGAAAGTATATGTAAATATGTAACCCAAATAATAATAAAGATAATTGAAGAAGGAATGGAGGAAAAAAGCAAATCTTGTATTTTTTAGGAGACAGGTAATAATTGCAAATCATTGCTTTGTATAGAAAAATCGTTAATTTAAACCCAGCAACACCTATGCCATGATTATAGCAATGACTAGAAAATGTAAAAGTTATGTTTGTAAGTTTTTCTTCTCATAAAAGAAGAAAATATCCTGTCTCAAATTTCGGAGCTGTGCCTAATTTTTTTTTCCTTTCAATTGAGAAGGGACTTGAGTTATTTTGTCCCTCAAAAGCTTGTCTTCCACACAAAGGTCTTTCTGATGATTTCAAATTAAAAATTATAGAAGTGCATATTAACATCGAAATGGATGAAAAACAGATTGAAATTTTTGAATGAATCTAGCTAACTGAAAGGCACCAGGTAGAAATAATCATAGGACCAGCCAAGCTGATAGGCTATTGAATCTCCATTGTGTTAAAGCCAAATGAAAAATAGCAAGATACATTTTTTCAAAGAACATGGAAAATCTCAGGCAATTGAAATCAGAAGATTCAGGACAGAGGGAAGCACTTAACTCCTTAGATGCAATAAAATATTATTCTAGCCTAACTAAGCAGAATACATTTGGTTACTCTATTTTGTTCCACTTCCTAAACTTCAGGATACAAAAATATTGGGAAAATAATATTACAGATAAGTAGATACTTCTTACTGGCTGCAAAGGGATTTCCATGACTATCACTTAAGTGAATTCTCAGGAGAAAGCAATGTTTTGGAGTTTCAGAACACCAAAATAAATAACATCTTAAAAAAAACAACAAACACGCAATCAAACAAACAAACAAACAAAAAACTTACTAGGGCCTGGCACGGTGGCCCGATAGCTAAAACCTTGCATTGAATGCACCAGGATCCCATATGGGTGCCGATTGATATCCTGGCTCCACTTCCTTCCCTCTCAGTTCCCTGTTTGTGGCCTGGAAAAGCAGCATAGGACCCTGCACCCACATGGGCGGCATGAAATTAGCTGCTGACTTCTGACTTTGGATTGGCTAAGCTTCTGTCATTGCGATCACTTGGGCAGTAAATCAGCAGATGGAAGATGTTTCTCTTTGTCTCTCCTCTCCATATATCTGTCATTCCAATAAAAATAAAATAAATCTTCAAAAAGAAATAAAACTTACTAGTCTATGATATTACCATCCTAGGAAATGTTTGTGATCTTAGTTATATTCAGTGAGATCCTAACACCCTTATAGTTCTAAATCTTTTTGCAGGGATGTGAAATTCTTTTTTGCTTAAAATGGAGAACTTTAGAGAGTTAGTTAATTCTGGTAATGATTTCCTTAGTATAGATTCTTTGTTGAAGAGTACAATTCACATAAATATTTTGAGAGGTTAAGAGAGTATATTGTGGAAGAGTTATTCTAGAGAAATCTACCATGTATTTGCTGAAGAAATTATGATAGTAGTCTTGGGGAGGACAGTTCAAAATTGAAGAAGTTTACCAGTTAAAATATCCATCTCCCTCACTGAGTAACTAGATAAAGTATCTGGCTCTAACTCCTAACTCCAGCAGTCCTCACAATGAGACTCCTGGGAGTCAGCAGTGATGACGCATATGGTTGTGTTCTGCATCCATGAGGGAGACCTGGGATGAGTTTCTAGCTCCAGCCCTGGCCCAGTCCCGGGATATGTGAGATGGTCTCTCTCTCTCTCTCTGCTTCAATCTCTCAACTAATAAAGTAGTGTTAAAAAAAAAAAAGCAGGCCAGTTATTGCAAAACAATCAATGAAAAGTTTCCTTCATCAGTGCTTGGGAGATCTGTATAATCTGGGGCCTAAATAGAATGTCATGAGCAAAACAAAACTTTTGAAATAGTCCAAAAACATAGCCAAAGTAACTGTATTAATCCTGAAGTGTGTCCACAATTGATGACCCTGAAAATAAGTAAAAATCACTTAAAAGAGTTACAAAATTGCTCTGTAATAATGGAAATTTCATTACATTAAGTAAAATACCTGAAATGAACTAACTTATAAAAGGAAAGGATTATTTTGGCTTTTAGTCTTGGGGGCTCAGAATCCTATGTCTAGCAGCTTTATCGTCTGGCATCTGACAAGAGCAGAACACATGCAGAGGGAGAATCAAACATTGAGTCGGGATGCAAAAACATGCCTTTTTTCTGACATCTGTATGGTGGTTCCTTATAAAAGCATCATGATCCAATCCAGGGCTCCACCCAAGCAAACTGATCCAATGCAATCACTTCAAAAGTGCCTGCTTTTGGACGTGACAATTGGGTCAAGTATCCACCCTTAATCCATTAACCATTTATGCTTTAACATTTAACATAAGACTCTAAGATTCAAATAGCTACATTTAGGAAACCAAATCCTGTTTAAATCCTAACAAGTTCCAAGTATCAACAATTGCCAATGTCAGAAAAAAAAAAATCTTGTCCTAAGTATTTCTTCATCTGGTTATTGATTTATGTGATTTACAATAAACCAGTGAATGCATGCCAACTGCTCTGTTGAGTTCTGTAAGCCATTTTAGCAAATTGTCAAATATTAGGAGTGAGTCCCAGGGTTGACTAATTTATATCCTACTTGTGTAGTTCATTTCTTTGCACTTAGCAATTTTTTCTTTCTGAATACTATAAGATAGGAATTTTACAAAAACAATATGAAAATTGCAATGTGCAATTAATCAGGGGTCATTAGTACATTGCAGTGAGTTGCTAAGTAACAGTTTTGAATTTGAATGTGTTTCTAACAAACAGAGTAGCTAAATTACTGTCATGACTAAAATATGAACAAAAAGTTAAGGGAAGAAGGTTGCCGTGTACTCGGTATGACAACATGCTCCTACTTGCATTTTCATGTGCCTATCAGAACTCATCGTTGTAAATGCTGTGCTTGTGTGTATCCTTGCATCCAGGATGCTTGCTTTCTTTGTGAACGCTAATGTGAATACAGTGCAGTACAAGATTTACCCCGATACACATGTATTAGGATAATCCCATATAGATATAGAAATAGTTTTTCTACAAAATCATCTTATGTCTAAAAAGATGTCTTGAAAAATATAAAAGAAACTTATCAAAAAAGGACTAAATTTTCTAAAGAAATTAAAACAGAAATCATTCTATAAGTAAATAATAGGAATGAGTTTGTTTAGGCTATTTGATTATGTCATGATAATAAAGGTTAATTAATCAGAGAAGGGCATATGTTTACCTTGATTTTTTTTTTTTTTTGATGTTCAATTTTCCTAGGTAACTTGTGAAAGTTTCATGGACACACTTTGTGACTTAATAATGATATATAACTTGAATTTTCTGCTCACTTCCACAGCTGTGCTCTTAAAATTCATCACTATTTTTAGTAAAACATTTTTTCTTCTCTCTGTTGCACAACTTCATGTTGATTGAGTTTTCCATGACCTGCTATATTCAGTGCTGTGGCTTTTCCCCCACTACAAATAGTCTTCTAGTTTCCTGTTCAGCCAAATTTCCACTGTCCTCATTTCCTATGTCTACACAATTACTAAAAATTCTGTTTCTACAGTTTTTCCCCTGGCTCCTGACCTTATATACTTGAGAGGTTTTATTGACTTCACATAGGAAATCCTGTGCGTCAAGAGCTACAAAATATCTAACTAACATCCAAGCACACCACTCATAGTTTCTTAGTGGTGCTTCCTTGCTGAAAAACACCAATTAGAAAGCAAATAATATCTATCTTGGGCTTGGTGTTTGGCACGTAGATTAGTGTATCCTTTAGAATGATTGTACGCTATTTAGTGGTGCTTGTGTTTCAAATCTCATTCTGATTCCAAACAAAAGACTTTACCAATGGGCACCGATGTAGACAGCAAGTAATGTCTCAGGTCTGGTCCCTGTAAGCCCACCCTGAAGGCATAGATTGACTTCCTAACTTCAGACTGGCCTCTTTCTCCCACACTCTGCCATTGAAATCACATGCATACTTTGCTTAAAAATATCTCTCTCCAAACATTTGATCATCCATTAGAGCGGTAAGACTTTTGGATTCTTACTGCGCACTGTAGATGGATCATGCCTTCCTGTGATCTTTGCTTTAGAAGATATCGCAAGCTGCACTTGCTTTCACCATCTCCACTTCTTCTACCGAAAAAGAATAATAATGCCTACTTTTACAGCTGCACTTAAACTTCCTTGCATGGACTCTGAGGTAGATTAATTTCCTTTGGGTGCCTGTTTTGAAAATCATTTCCTAAAAAGTATTTATTAAGGACCTACTGCTTTGTTACTTTAATTCTGTAAGGAGTCGTATGAGTTGCTAAATACCCTTTGGATACTTATTTCATTTTATTTGAAACTGTGATATACCTAGGGGTGCATCCATTCTATTATACTCTAAAAAACTGAGCAGAAACAATAGCACTAAACATTCGAATGATTTTATCAATGGTTGTTGTTAAGCTTATCTTAAATGATATCATCTAAATTAGATTATTTCTAATGAGCATGAGGGGGAGGGTCCATTTTTCATTCATTCAATCTATTTCTCTCTGTCTCTTATACACACACACACACACACACACACACACACTTCACTTTGTGAATCAAGTCAGTTTAAAGAATATAGCTAAGGAAGGAGCAAAAGATAAATTTTTTAAAAGGTTTATTTTTATTATGTTTTTATTGGAAAGGCGAATATACAGAGAGGAGAGACAGAGAGGAAGATCTTCCGTCCGATGATTCACTCCCCAAGTGAGCGCAACGGCAGATGCTATGCTGATCCGAAGCCAGGAGCCTCTTCCGGGTCTCCCACGCGGGCGCAGGGTCCCAAAGCTTTGGGCTGTCCTCGACTGCTTTCCCGGGCCACGGGCAGGGAGCTGGAAGGGAAGCGGGACAGCTGGGATAGAACCGGTGCCCATATGGGATCCTGGGGCATGCAAGGCGAGGAACTTAACCACTGCGCCACCGCGCCGGGCCCGCAAAAGATAAATTTAATTGGAGTTTTAATTTTTACCTATGATGATATGAAGATTTTTTAGATCAGTTGCCTTATTTTTACAAGGTAATATGGAATTCATATCATATGTAAAACAATATCAAATCTACAGTGTGAAGATATAAAACAATGCTATCTTAAGGTTCCTATCTTATGAGTTAAGCATAATATCACTAGAAGCCAATTGTCATACCTTAACGATGCCAACTATATAGAGAGAACTAATTCAACAATTAAAATATCAAGAATTGCAGCCATCAAGCAAATAAGAGAAATGAGTGAGTCATACCATGTTCCTTTCATCTAAAAAAAAATAACAACAGCAAATAAATGAACCAATGAATGAAAGAGCAGATATTGAATTTGCAGAGGTGCAGTAGGCATTTGACCTAGAGGTGAAGACAATTAGGCAGTCCATCTGCCATGTGCGAGGGCCTGAATTTGACTGCTGGTTTCAGCTTCTGATTTCAAGTTCCTACTGCTACGGATGCTGCAGGCAACAGTAATGACTAAAGTTTAGTTTGGGTTTCTCACACGGGTGTGAGGAATTCAGCCTCTTGAGCTGACAGGAAACTTCAAGTGAGAATGGAGCTCGAACTTGAACCTAGGCACTCTGATTGTCAACATTCCTAATCTGATTTAATTGGCAAAGGTAAATGTCCTCTTCTATACTTGTGATTTTATCACCTAACTTGCCAAGTACTACTACTTGTGTATTTGGGCCCTATTTAAATAAATTAAAAATTAGATGGTATGGTTTTTAGATAATTCTTAGAAGAACCAACTTGGTACCCATAATTTATATTTACAGTCCTCACGTAGTACATTGTATTTATATGCACTACCACAGACACCTACAATATCATTGATGTAGCAGGTATATGAGGTAGTGCATCATTTTATGATTTTGTTTATTTTTGTTGGAAAGTCATATCTATAGAGAGGAGAGACAGAGAGGAAGATCTTCCATCTCCTGATTCACTCCCCAAGTGGCTGCAACCTCCAGAGCTGAGATGATCTGAAGCCAGGAGCCAAGAGCTTCTTCCAGATCTCCTGCATGGGTACAGACTCCCAAGGCTTTGGGACATCCTCAGCTACTTTCCCAGGTGACAGGCAGGGAGCTGGCTGGAAAGTGGAGCATCTGGTATATGAACCATGCTCCATATGGAATCCTAGAGCATGCAAAGTGAGGACTTTAGCCATTAGGCTACTGCACTGGACCCTAAAGTATCTTTTCTTAAAAGGGATTATTGAAAATCAGACTTACAAAGTGAAAGAGGGAGAGGGAGACAAAGAAGGAGAGAGGGAGAGAGAGAGAGAGTTTTCCAGCTACTGGTTTGCACCCAGATGGCTCCAATGGCTGGGATCGTGCCAGGCCAAAGCCATATTTCTTTTTGAGTCTCCCATGTTGAGTACAGAGACCCAAACATTTGGGAAGTTCTTTGCTGCTTTGTCAAGCACATTAGCAGGCAGTTAGATCAGAAGTAGAGCAGTGAGGACTGGATATACTATCTGTATGGCATGTTAGAAGAGACTTAACAGAGCCCAGCGCAACGGCCCAGTGGCTAAATTCTTGCCTTGCAAGCGCTGGGAGCCCATATGCGCTCCAGTTTACATTCGGCTGCTCCGCTTCCATTAAAACTTCCAAAAACCTGAGAAATCAGTAGAGGACTTCCCAAAGTCTTGGGATGCTGCACTTGCATGAAAAACCTGGAAGGATCTCCTGGCTTCAGATCAGCTCCAGCAGTTACGGACACTTGAGGAGTTTACCAGCAGACAGGAGATCTTTCTGTTTCTCCTTCTCTCCATGAATCTGACTTTCTAGTAAAAATAAAATAATTAAGAAGAAGAAGAAGCTCAACAAGCAACATCATAGCACCGATTACTCAGGAAGTATTTTTCAGATATTATTTGAATTCTTCACTGAAACTGAAAAAAAATTACTCAGAATAGCTCATCTCCAACATAAAATGAACAAATATGAACTTTATTTTAATCTTGCTAAATAATTGTTCCAATTATTATTTGAAATCCAGCCATTAGCACTTTCAATAAAAAAATATTATTTCTGAACCTGTCACCACAGCTCATGGTTAAATCACCAATACAATTTTTTATTGTCTTTACAGAGTCTTACTCAAGTCTGAACACTTAGAATTTGAATATGCATAATTTCAAACTATTATTTCTGTCTGGATTAATAATGACCTAAGCATCATCTTTTTTTCTATGAACTGGTATCACTCTCCTGATTCTATTGGCAGCAGTCTCATTACTTTCATATTACAAGAAGGTATACTGAGTCTAAATGCTAATTTTGAAAAATCATGGTGGCTGAATAGGTTAACTCTCAACCTTCAGGCACCAGCATCTTATACTGGCATGGGTTCACGTTTTAGCTGCTCCACTATCAATCCAGAAACCTGTATTTCTCTCTGGGAAATCAGTGGAGGTTGATCCACGTCTTTGGGACCCTGTTCCTATGTGGGAGACCTCGAGGAAGCTCCTAGCCCTTGGCTTTAGAGAAGCTCATCTCCAATCCTTGTGGCCATGAGGGGAGTGAACCAGCACATGCAAGGTCTTTTGTTCTGTCCTTCCTTCTCTCTCTGTAAATTTGCCATTCTAATAAAAATAAATACATCTTTAAAAACAAGCAACAACAACCAAAAAAACAAAATGGCTCATTTTACAATAAACGGATATGCTCGCTCAGTCTCTGGTGTTTCATGCTGAGGAGGACAGCTGCCACCTCATCCCCTCAGTGCTCACAGAGTCTTACTGCAAGAAACCTCCCAAATCCCAGGCGATAAGCAGTTAGCTGACCACATGCGGACTATCCTGGACACCAATCTGTATTCTGTAGGGATGGCTGCATTGCGATGTGGTGGCTCCAACCTGCTACACCACAACACCAGTAACCAAAGAATGCTATTAATACATTTGTTCATTTTACTTTTTTCCTCAAGCACTCACTGATTTGTAAAAAGACAATTGTAATATGAAACATCTTATTAGAGATTTTTTTTATCAGATTATTATAGCGCATCTATCTTGTGTTGAACAAAAATTCATGCTATCCTATTGTTTATTTCCAAGAGTACTTACAGTTTTAAACTGCTAAATTACATAAATTATTTTCTTGATAAAATTAAACCACTTTCTCATTACCAAAACCATAAAAGAGCTATCATGGATCACAGTTACATGTACTGTACTAATGATGTTAATATGCCTGGCTGACATAAGTGCTGCTTTCTTTCTTTGAAGAATTTAAATAAAATTGCAGACTTTTATATGCCATCTCAGACAATGGTAACTCTTAATATCACCGTTAATAAGTTAGATGTTTTATTGTGTTTGATTATTTTAGTAAGTGTATCGAAACTCTTTTCAACAGGTAATTATAATGAAGAGTGCAAAGCCAGTGTCTCAAGTACAGACTAGACAGCCAGATTTAAAAAAAAAAAAAAAAAAAAAAAAAAAAAAAAAAAAAACTCTCTTTTGCCCATGGAATTACTTCTAAATGAAAAAAATTATTGGGAATTTTAATGCTTATTTTACTAAAAATCTCCCTGATAAGAATAGTAAGATGTTTTTGGCTATCATTTAATTTTCCCACTTACCATGAAGTTTCAAAAATCTCTTCTTCCCTTTATAATAAGAGTTCAATAACCATTTCTCACATCCAAATAAAAAATGGATAATGTTTCATGTCCCATAAATGATGGGATTCAAGGTGAAACTGGTAGGATCATGTTAATCACAGAATAAGGCAGAAAAGAAGACTAACATACATAATTTTTAACTACATTAATCTTTTCATTCACTTCATTCATTCTTTGAATGCCTTCATTTTTCATGTTGTATTATGGTCATGAGTTCCCGCACTTTATAGAACTTCCCCAATGTTCATATTGGTTATGTACAAAAGTCTTACTGGTTCTACCCCTGTGGAAATCTTCTTCTGGATCAAGAGTGAGAGAAATGTAAATAATCTACTTTCTTTGATGTTAAGAGATTAGAATTTTGATTCACTACAGATTTTGCAAATTCAGTAAGAATCTTAGGGACACTAGCAACAATGAAGAGACATTAATGTATTTTATTAATATCACTTGGGGAAACAGGGATTTACACTACATTTCCTGTGATGTTTTATTCCAAACTAGAGTACTTTTTAGTACTGTTGCATAAAACATAGTTAGTTGATTACCTCACTGTTTGCACATCTTTTTTCTGTTCACTTATTTTAAAAGAGGAGAATAAAATACTCTCTTTCTGTTGAAGCAACAAGAAGTTGACAGATAATAATGCTTATCCTTCAAATATAAAGCAAACAAAAAACTCAGATTATCTGACCCTGTAGCAGTGAAAAACAACTTGGATTTATAATGCTCTCAAGACAATAATCGTAATAATTAAGAAATATTCAACATCGTTTGGAGATATCTAGCCAGTTGTGAGCAAAAACCAATTACAATAAAATGTATTTGCTAGGATAGAAAAAACATAAGGAGTTTGTTCTCACCTACTTTCATTTCTTCCTTATTTTTAAAGTGTTCCCCAATATCTATTTTTACTGAGCTGCAATATTTATGTTTTAATTTATGATTTAAAACAAAATGAACTCTAAGTTGTGGTGTATGCTTAACTTCTAATATTTAGATTACAAAATAAAAGGTATGCTTATTTGACCTGTATGCCTCTCACTTCAGTTCAACGGGTTGGATGTATCTCACACATTACTTCACTCTGTCCTACATTTCTTCTATCATTGTCACCCACTCCTCATTTTACTATTGCCTTGTTTCAACATGTTGCCTAACAAACCCTCTTGGAGATATCTTTATGTTCTCTGGTACAATGAATTCCTAGATAACTATTCATATTATTATTAACCACTTTACATATTTTCCAAATGCTATAACTAATCATTTCCAGTGATTTTTTTCAGACTCATCTGAAAATTGTAAGATTCATTTGGATAGTAATTATCAAAGAAACCCATCACAACATAAAAGTTTATTTTAAAAGTAATTTTATGCCTATTTACACTAAAGTGCATCAGATACTTTGTCTCATAGATACTATAATCTGTATGAATCTCTGTTAAAAAAAAAAACATAAACTGTACATGGCAGCTAAATTATTAAAGTTTATGAAGAGTGAGTTGCTAGCTAATAGACCTTACCTAATTGGTGTGCAAAGTTTGTGGAAATGAAGCAAAATATGAGTAACTCATTTTTTCATCCAAAATATTTTAAATTTCTCTAAATACCAGGAATGACAAGAGATAATAAGCTCATTTATTGGAGGAAAGAAATTTATTGGAGGAAAGAAATGTTCAGCAAAATTCACTAAAGAATTTATAAGTCTTTTGTTTTTCATACAGCAACCATATTGCCTTTTTCATTATTCTTTTTGAGGATTTTTTCTGTTCAAGCACAGTAACTATACCACATTTAAAATCCCTTATTATGCCTACTTCGGACTTCATATACTGCTTGTCAATGTAGATGAAATTATTTGATATCCTCCTACTTTTTAAGATATATCTAATTCAATAATACCATTGTTAGGGATCTGCTTTAGGATTATTTTGTAATAAAAGACATATTAATTAGTACTAAAAGTATTTTTGTTTGATTTTATATTTGTTAAGATCTTGGATAGAATATGAAAGAATAATTCATGAAAGACTAAGAGGCACTCTGATACAGTGGCAAATGGATTGCTTTACAATACTGTCATCTCACGTTGCAATGTTCTTTCAAATCCCTGCTATTCCTCTTCCCACAGAACACCCTGCTCTTACTCCTGGAAAAGAGGCAGGTGCCCTGCCCCCCACACAGAAGACTCTACCAGATGGGTTCTAGGGTGTTGGATTCAACCTAGCCCAAGCTTGGGAATTTTGGCCATTTATAGATGTGCCAGTAGACAAAAGATCTCTATGTCTTTCTCTGTCTGTCTGTCTCTGTCTCTTTTCTGCCTTTCAAATAAACAATAAACATATCAAAAAAGATGACTATCATTTATGCCTTTGGTAACTATGTTTACCCACTATATATTGCTAAGCAGTGATTATAGTTGGTAACTAAGCCCATCATGTTTAGAGATTGGCAAGAGGTAGAGGGAGGTGCATGGAGAGGAACATGAGTAAGAGAAGCAGTAGATTTACTGCTGAAAATAATGAGAGTGGATTTCAATTGCTAACATCCAGGTGTCAGCATTAGGTCCAAGTAGTAATGAAGGATAATAGGAAACATAGGTGTGGCAACAAGAGGGAGGATGATGAAATAGATTGGGTCAGACTCGTCCTTGAGCCATCCATTGAAATGGTGTCAAGGAAATTGAAGAAAAGGAGCAGTAATAAGGAAAGTAAGGAGGAAAGAAGAAAAGAAGTAAAGAAAAATGGTTCAGGAGGCTGATTATAAGACTGAAATTAGGGGCAGTTATTTCTTTTGAAGCCAGATGTAGGTATAAGTCTAAAGGAGGAAGCAAAGTAAGGATATTAACCTGTGAATAAAATAAAGTTTATAAATATAATTTAAAATTTGTGAAGTCTAACACTCAATGTTTGTATTCAGAAAGATACAAAAAGCAATTCACAGAATTTTTGATGGATCACCAGAAACTCTTCTTAGTACATGTAGTTTCCAATGAAAAATTCTTATTTCTATTTTTATTTTTGAAAGCAGAGTTAGAGAAAGAAAGAGAGCATTCTATTGAATGCTGGAACTTTGGGTGGTTGTATTCTACCCCATGCTGGAAATACTTATCACATCTAATTATTGGAATTCTTTCAGCAGTTTCCTCAGCAACCATGCCCATTGCAGGCTATATTAGAAGTTTAAAAATGTTATCTTTCAAGTACAAAATAGTATTATGAGGTAATTTTTACAAAGAACTTACAGACTTTAAATGTTATAGACGGATCTGTTTTCTGTTTCCATTTGCAGCAATGCTTTTATGTTTCTGATGAACTGTATAGGCTGCTAATGATTCAAGAGTTATTGTCATCATTTGGGAATTTTCTCCTGAGACATCTGCTTTAGTCAGTCTTTTAGCTGCTTCATAATTAATACATACTATTGTTTTACCAGACTTTTTCTTTTTGTAAAAACACCATTGTGGAAACTGGTTTCCTACTTTGTTAGTTCTTTTCTTTCATTCTTAACAATTTAATTCCTGTGAGTTTTGAAGTGGTTTCCTAGCAATTAGGCATGTCATATTTAGGAAAGAAGTAAAAATGACATGTATTTTTATCTAAGTTGTTGAAAATGTTCCTAGTTAAATGAAAAAGATTATGAGCATTTACCTTTATTCATCACGGAATGTGAATTCTACAGAGAAAATTGAAAATAAAATGTACCGGCAAATGTTAAACTGTAAAGAATTAAATGATACATTATAAAAATGTAAGGCTAATAACGTACATATTTTTTGTTCTGAAAATATATGTTGATATAAAGTGATGTTCAAATTCAACCTTTTGCTATTGTCACCTCTACTGTTTTGACACTTATACCATTTAAAATTGTGCTTTTGTTAAGGAGTTCAGAAACTCCTTAAGTGGCTAAAATGCATAGTATTTATATTTTCCTCGAAACAAAGGCCAGGAATTAGCCAGTTAAGATCGGGGCCACCACTTAAGGAAATCACCAAGGACTTGGATTTATATTCGCTTTCAGATCTGCCATCTTTCACATTACTTTTAATTACGCAGTTTTAATAAAAATTAAAGCAATACTCTTTTAGTAAGAATGTAATATATGTGGCCAATATAATTCTTTTTTTAGAAACAAGCTGTACTTCCTAGGCTTATAGTGATTGCGGCTATTTGCAAAATTCAGACTGCATGAGATTTATCTAGAATGTTAAACGACAGGCATATTTCAAAACCTCAAATGGAGGAATTTTTACTTAGTAGGGAGATGTAGGATCCAGAGTTGTGCATTTTAATCTATCATTATGAGTAATTTTGATACAAATGGTTCATGGGCCATTCTTTGAGAAGATGCCATCCAATATTATCAGTGGAATTTAAAGGCAGCTGATGTTTTATTTCATCTTTTGTTTCAACCTCTTGTATTTTTATCCTGTAACTTCATCATGATATTTTTCTTCTTTTTAAATTCTTCTTATTTATATTAGAGGCAGAGAGAGAGAGAGAGCGAGAAAGAGAGAGAAAAAGAAAAAGAACACCCCCCCTCAAATGCCCACAAGACCATTGGCCAGGTCAACACCAAAGACAAGAACTAGAAAGACAATTCATGTCTCCTACATGAGAGACAAGCCTGGGGTGAGTTAGTGGAAAGCCAGAGTCAGAAGCAGCAGCCAGAGCCAGAAACTGAACCCAAGGATTCTGATATGGAACACAGACATCTTAACTGGTATGTTAATCGATTAAGTCAAACCCCCACCCTGAGGATTTTTCAAGCTTTAGATTCTGTAAACGCCAAGTCTTGCCTTGGATGCTGTTTAAAGCTGCCCATTTGGCCATCTGGAGAGCGAATCAGTGATTTTGGAGAACACATTGCCTCTTCTATTGCATACAGTGTGCTCTATCTTAAAGGTAATAATTATAGATTATTAAGAGTTTCTTCCCTCATGGCACATAGTTAGTGGTATGCTAGGGAAGGCTCATGCTGCCTAGTTACCTCCAGCTGTCAGCATCTATTCTGATCTGTGCATTCAGTGACATTAGATGGATAATAATAAATTAGCCAGAGTAGGGATTTTGCACACTACAAGAATAGGAAGAAACTACAATAGGATTTTGCTTTTCATTATTATTATTAGCTTAATTTTTACTTTATCTTCATTTATTGTTAATACTGTTCTGTATTATAGTTGAGATATGTAAGCAAATGGCTATAAAAATCAAATTGCCCCCGGGCTGGAATGGTAGTAGTGAGGTAGGTAAGGCTGCCACCTACAATGTCAGCATTGCATGTAGGCATCTGTTCATGTGCTGGCTGCTCCTCTTCTGATACAGCTACAACATAATGGCCAGAGAAAAGCAGTAGTTTATGCCCCTGTTAACATTGTAGGAGTTGATACTCCTGGCTTCTGGCTTCAGTCTGGACTAGTACTAGCCATCATTACTATCTGGGAAGTGAACCAGCAAGTGGAATAATAAATTTGGCTGTTGTTTGGCAAAGGCTAAGACAGTATGTTAAATGGAAGCTTGCAACATTTAGCTAATAAAAATCTAAAGCTAAAATGAAAGACAAGGATAAGTTCCTATATCTGGTGCTTCAAATTTTTGACTAATCAAAATCAATATCTTTCTCTAATTCACCAAGAAATCATTATTCATGCCCACTAACCCTTGTATCCATGTTTGCTTAAGGGCATGGTTATTGCCAACGTCTGGCAAGCACAATAACAAAAAGTATTTTTAAAAACCAATGGAAAAGACAGGGAGGGAGAAAATTTTGAGCAAAACGGTCAAAATCTGGGATACTTTGTTTTCAATCTCATTGAACATCTAAACATAAATGAAAGTAAACATGAATTAGAGCCTAAAGATCAGAAATAATTCCTTATTAATAAAATAAATATCTTTCCAATATGGTAACTAGTTTCTAGTAAAAATTTCTTGATTCTAGAACACTTTTCTTAGCTTAATTCAGTTCCACTTCCAGCTTTATTATTCCCTCACCCCGACCCATTCTTTGAAGGAAATGTCTTCCAATTCTGAGATTTGTTTCTTCTGTTTTACTCATTCTATTATCGAGGCATTCCTCTGAATTTTTAATTTGCTCTATCGTGTCCTTCATTTTAAATAATAAAACATTTATTTTGTTTCATTGTTGCTATTTTCTTACACATGACATATTCCTTAAATTCTTTGAACTCCTGTATGTGCTTTCCTTTGCTGAAAAGCTTTATAAGTTTTTAAAATTCTATATCCCCCATTTTATCGATGTCTTCCTCAGTTAACTCTGAGGTTGACAAAGACTTTTGCTCTTTTTCAGGAGATACATCAGCAATATTCATTATCCCTCTGTCTCCATTTTTGCTCCTGGTCATTACTCTTCTGGTTAGCAGATTCCTCTCCTTAAGACTATTTTCTAAGCTGTGCTGCCCACTGGTCTACAGGTCAATTTTACTGATTGTGCCCCATACCTGGTTTCTCATTTGTGGTCCCTTGTGCCACTCTCTCCAGGGAGTCTCAGTCCTGGGCACTTTTGCTAGGCTTCCATTACAATTTCTGTAGGGTAACCAGATTACTACTATCAGTATTAGCCCTGAATATAAGTGGATTAAACTCATTAGAAAAGTATTATAGGATAGCAACTGGATCAAAAGGCAAAAGCCACCTATCTGTCTGTAGGAGACATAGTTCATCAACAAAGGTATGCAGAAACTGAAAGTGAAAAGATGGAAAAAAGATGTTCCAGACTAATGGAAAAGAAAAATGAGGTGGTGTAGCCATTCGTTTTTCAGGTAACACAGACTTTGATGTGAAAAATATTAAAAGAGATGAAGAAGCATACCACATAAGGGTCGAAGGATCCACTCAGCAAGAATAGATCATCTCACTAGCTTCTTATGTTTTCTTTTTCATCTCTAATTTTTCTTGTTTTTCTCTCTTGCATTTTTTTTTTGCTAGCCTAGCTAAAATTTATTTTGCTCATTTAAAAAAGGCTCTTTTTGTTGCAATTTTTGGTTTTTAGTTTCGATCCCATTTATTTGTGCTGTTATTTTTTATCATTTCTAGCTTCCCATTCATTTTTTCACTTTTAATAAGTACCTGAGATGCATCATGAGATCATTTGAGATATTCTGAGCTTTATTAAGTGCCTAATGTTACAATTGTCAATGTCAAAACAATTTTCTTTTTTTTTTTTTTTTTTTTTGCTTTAAAAATCTTTTTTTTTTTTTTTTTATTGTTGCTTACATTGTATTATGTAGTACAGTTTTATAGGCGCTGGGGATTCCCCCCACCCCTCCCATACCCCTCCCCCCATGGTGGATTCCTCCACCTTGTTGTCTATGTCTCATGGATTTTGCTATTTCTGTTTTCTGTTTCATTTCTTCAAAAACATGTTTTGGGGCCTGGCTCGGTGGCCTAGTGGCTAAACTTCTTGCCTTGAATATGCTGGAATCCCATATGAGCGCCAGTTCAAATCTCAGCAACCTTGCTTCCCACCCAGCTCCCTGCTTATGGCCTGGGCAGGCTGTCTAGGCTGGCCCATGGCTTTGGAACCCTGCACCGGGGAGGGAGACCTGAAAGAAGCTCCTGGCTCCTCAGCTTTGGCCATTAGGGTCCCTTGGGTAGTGAATCATCGGATGGAAAGTCTTCCTCTCTGTCTCTCCTTCTCTCTATATATCTGACTTGCAATAAAAGTAAATAAATCTTTCATTTTTAAAAAATTATTTTCTTCAGTAACACAGGTAATACAATAGCATCATTTTCTACAAGAAGGATTTTTCATTTTCTTTTTCAGTTCTTCAGCCTCACATTGGTCATTCTGTAGCATGTTATTTTGTTTTATAGCTTTTCATTTAAGGGATGTATAGTAACTCTGTAATAGAGATTATCATATCCAGATGTGAAGATGCAATGCAGTATGCTTCTCTACTTCCATATCAAAGATGGAATCCCAATGAAACTGTTAAAAATATTTTGATAATAAGATGCTGGACTCTCTGCCATTGTCAATACCTACTATGTCAGGATACACTTAAACATCAGAATGCTGGACTTATAACTATATTTGATGGAGTATTCTATTGTAGTAATATAGGGACAATCAGTGATGGGGGAAGATTTGAGGAAAGGGGGAGCATAAATCCCAGAGCTAATAGAACAGTATCATAAATTAATTTTATTCATTCTCATTCACACATTTTTGAAGAATGTGATGAGCCATAGGAAAAAAGTGTGAACTAGCTATAGAATAAAGTGACTCATGTAAGTGATTTAATATATTCTGTAGAATACAGATCATGAGTTTCTGAGATCATCATCATAGATAACATTGATTTGCTTGTAAGAAAATATAAAGTCAGAACTGAGTCAACACTTCAGTGAACACTACAGAATGATGCCCTATAAAATCTAACAAAGACAAGCTGTATTGTTAACCAGCCTCCACAAAACCTGCTTTTGCAAGATGCCCTTGAATTTATGCATAGAGTCAGTTATCATTAAGTCAACAGTGTGATACTATTGAAGAAGCACATTTGAAATTGAAAAATTACAGATCCCTGAATAATTTAATTACTTCCTAATTAATTTGATAAAAATTTTTGCTGAAACCATAGTTTAATTAAACCACTATCCCAGTGGATCTTTCAAAATCTGTAGTAGGAACAAAAGGAGTTCAATAACGAAAGAATTCTGAGCTTGTTTAGTTATATCAACTTAAAACTAGCGTAGGTGCTGCTGTGATTGCATATTGTTTTTCTCTATGTTCTAATATCCTACCTTTTCAGATCTTCACGTTTAAATTTTACTTATTTATTTGAGAGGCAGAGAGATAAAAGAAAGAGAGCATCCATTAGTTGATTCATTCCCCAAATGGTTACAATGGGAAGGGTTGGGCCGGGGCCAGGGCCAAATCCAGGAGATGCAAGCTCAATCTAGATCTCCCATAAAGTTGGCAGAAACTCAATTAATTGAGCTGTCACTGCTGTCTCCCAGGGACTATCTTAATGGAAACTGAAATCAGGAACCAAGCCCAGGTACTTTGATATAACCTTCAGGGTGAATGATCACTCCAATCCTCTCAGCTATTTCAATATGTGAATGTGCATTATAAATAGCCAAACCAGAAATATTATACTGCGTTTAATTTTTGATAATAGAGATCCTATACCTTTCTTCATTTGGAATATCTGACTAGTATTACAATGAACAATTAATGGCAAATGATTATGGAGAAATACAAGGAAATATCTTCCTTACATAATAAACAAGTTATTTCTTGCAGGAGATTCTATTTAGTGGATTACATGCACTACCTTGCAATGTGAGCATTATGCAGACATTCTAATGCATAATCACACATGCCTTACTTTAACCTTTTAAATTTAATAATCTTTCATCCTGTTACTCTTGTGTTTAAAAGATACTTCAACATCAACTTCGCTTGCTTGACCACGAACTCTAAAGTATTTCTTCCTGTCACATCCACATCATAATTCTTCCATGTCTTCATTAAGTTGAACAAACAATCTTCAAAAATGAACCTCATCATCAGTATTCCAATATATTTCTTTCTTCTTTTGCCCATTCCAACTTTGCATATCAAGAAAATTGATCATGTTTTTTAATTGAGAATCTATAGACCTTTTACTCTTTCTCCTTATCAATTTCCAATATGAGTCATATAAATAGCAAACGAATTTCACAATGCGTCTACACCCAACATTCCTCTAG
This sequence comes from Ochotona curzoniae, assembly GCF_017591425.1. Taxonomy (NCBI): domain Eukaryota; kingdom Metazoa; phylum Chordata; class Mammalia; order Lagomorpha; family Ochotonidae; genus Ochotona; species Ochotona curzoniae. Next base: position 17,155,836 of record NW_024464920.1, on the reverse strand, counting down.
GTAGAGCTGTTTGGAAGATATGCTAACGAGGTTCACAATAAATTCCCGTTAGATATCCTCAGAAATCCCCTCTGCTCCTGTGAAATCTTCTTGGGTTCACATTTTTTTAAGCATTGCAAAAAAATTTTTGCACATGAACATTCCCATACATTCCTAACTTTACTAAAGATGCATATACTACTTTGAAACCTTAAGGAAATATCTCCTGGAATTGGTCCGCTAACCTAGTGGCTAAAGTTCTTGCCTTGTATGCACCAGGATCCCATATGAGTATTGGTTCTTGTCCTGGCTGCCCCACTTCCCATTCAGCTCCCTGCTTGTGTTCTGGGAAAGCGGTAGAGAAGGGCACAATGCCTTGGGACCCTCTACCACACAGCACACTTGAAAGAAGCTTCTGTCAGACCAGAGATGGTTTCCCCAAGAAGCCGTTATCCCGGCAATACAATACTGGACTCTATGCGTGGCATATGCTTGCAATGAAAGAATCTCAACTGAGCTTGAACGGTGATAATGCAACAAAGTGGAGGAATCCACCATGAGGGTAGGGTTTGGGGAGGGGTGGGGGGAATCCCAGTGCCTATTTCACTGTGTCACATAATGCAATGTAATTAAGAAAGACAGAAAGAAAGAAAGAAAGAAAGAAAGAAAGAAAGAAAGAAAGAAAGAAAGAAAGAAAGAAAAGAAGGAAAGAAAGAAAGAAAGAAAGAAAGAAAGAAAGAAAGAAAGAAAGAAAGAAAGAAAGAAAGAAAGAAAGAAAGAAAGAAAGAAAGAAAGAAAGAAAGAAAGAAAGAAAGAGAAAGTTAGTTCCTGGCTCCTGGCTTTTGATCAGCTCAGCCCTGGCAGCTGCAGTCACTTAGGGAGTGAATCATCGGATGGAATATCTTCCTCTCTGTCTCTCCTCCTCTCTATATATCTGACTTTCCAATAAAAATAAATATACCTTAAAATAAAGGAAAATATCTCCTAATTTGCAGTGAACCTTGTCATCCCTGCTATTCTACGTTACTTTCCTGAAACACAGCTTTTCTATGTGCTTGGACTGACCCCTTGAAAACATCTTGCATGCTGTTGTTTCTTGCAGTCATCAGGGTTTATTTCCTCAGTCTTTTACTTTAACTGCATCTTTAACTTTTCTCAGCATTCTAATTTCTTCCTTTTAGCTTAAAATGTCCATAGTTCTACCAAGATAAATAGATAGATATATAGGTAGATAGATGGAAAACTCCTTTATTTTCTTTTTCTTCAATTCTCAGATCATTTATTCTACAGTGATTCACATAAGCCAACTTCCCTTTTCAACATCCACCATTTATACAGTTGTAATATGACTTTCATACATTCCTAAAAGTCACCCTCCAGTTCTCTAATAAGTTACTTATTAGCAAACCCAAATCCTTCTTTCAGTCCTTAGCCTGACTGTGTCTTTACAGGTGATATATTTGGTATCTCTTCTTATGTGACTTCTTTTCTTTTTTGGCCTTTATTACCTCTCAGTTTTCCCTGACCAACTGTGACCTCTTCTCTGTGCACTTTGCTGATTCTCGTGCATGTATCTATCTACTAATGTATGGTGACCTTATCCACATCCGCCACTTCAAAGCATATTCTCCACAAAAGTCCTTCACATTGGAAAGATTTAAAAATGATCTATAGCTAGATAAACCCTCAATTATACTGACTTAATTAGCTTGGTGTAGCTTGAATGTTGGGAACTTCATAATCTTCTTAAAGCCATTATGAACAACAAAGGCTGAAGGCCACACTGCACTATTAATTCTTCTCAGTCACGATAACTAATTTTTCAGGTTTACAATATTTTAAGAAAACAGTAAAGTATTAACAATCTTTATCTATTCTTTATTTAAATCTCAATCAATTTAAAATTATACAATCTTTTGCTTGGTATCCATTCTTCCGTATAATCAAATTTTTCAAATACTTTTTTCTTACTCTATGAAGTATGACTTTTGAATATTTTATTTTATCATTTATTTATTTACTTTTATTTTATTATTTATTAGTATAATTTTATTATACAGTCACATAGGCTCTAGGAATACTTTTTTTTTAGAAATAATATTGCCAGGCATCCCTTTTTTTCTTCCCTCTACAACTCCATCTGTGGTCCTGACTAGATTTTGGCAATAACGTGTGATTAACATACATTCCCAACATTATATTATCCTTGAATGTATCATCTAGTGCTTTTTCAAATTAAATACATATTCTTTATCATGTATTTTCTACTCTTTGAGAGGACAAAGCCAGAGGGCTCTCATCTGCTGGTTCATCCCCAAATGCTACACAGTCAGGGGAATCCACGAATGGATCCAGGAGCCTAAATCACAATTCAATTCTCCAGCGGTGGTGGCAGGAACCCAATAACTTGAGCTAAGATTTCCCTTCTGGACTGACAGGGAAAGGAGCCAGGAGCCAGGGCTGAGGATCAGATGCAGGCACTCTGATGTGGGAAGTGAGGGTTTTAATTACAAGGCTAACGGCAAGTTCAAAAACTCCTCAAAAGATTTTTTTTTGCTAATGCATCCATTTTTTTCTTTCATTATTTATGTTGGTCTTTTTATCTCTATGTTTATGCACAACTCTGCAAATCCTTCAGTTTCCAAAGCAGTACCTTTGACATAAGGCCTTTGGTTTCAGATGACTATATTATCATGCGAAGGCTGCTTATCTGTTTTGGCTTCAGGTTTGTTTGTTATTATTCTTTTAATATATAAGGTTGACATGATATTATCTATACCTAGAGTTGTGAAATTGAAAAAAAGATGACTACTACAAAGTTCTTAACTAAATTAACCTCAAAAATGTTAGCCATATTAGCCTCCTTTCTTGATTTTTAAAAGTAACTTTTAAATTACTGTATTGTTATTTTCTTTTATCCTCATTTAATTCTCATGGTTGTATCTTGCCTCCCCAACAAGATCTCAGAGAATCACCCCTGTGTTGAGTCATACTTCTTTTGTGTCCACCGCAGCACTTACCATGTATTATATTCATTGTAGGGCTCACCAAATATTTGTTGGATGAGTTTGCTAAATGAATTGTGAAATCTTCTGGAAGTACAAATCAAGTCTTGCAAGCCCAACTTGTGAAAGATATCCTGTAAGTTTCTAGTTTACAACCGAAAAAACAAATCCATGTCACTTTTATACTTTAAAACAAAACAAAACAAGTGGGAAAATGAGCCATGAAAATGATTTGTGAAAAATCAAAATACATAAAGAGCTTAAGATCAGACTAGTGTGAGAGAACCTGAGAAATAATTTTGTTATTTACCTACAATAAAGACATTCTAGATGAAAATGCCTTACTGTCGCTTGGTTTCAACATCTCTAAAATGTACATGAATTTACTTTTACCTCTTCGGTGTGACTTATAATAGGTTAATATCTTGTATGAGAACACTTTGAGGGTTTTAGTTGTTGTTCTTGGGAAAGCTTCAAAGAACTACTCTATTTAGAATGACATCATCTTCGTACATACTGTACATATTGCACAGATTGCTTCTTTAAGATTTAATGTATTCAATTGCTTCTAACTTCTTTGTTTTAACTGTTTTCGTTCATTTTTTATCGAGGTGAATAAAGTGAAAATGCTGTACTTTAAAACCATTCAAACTTATCACCCGTACCACATCAATTCCTACTGGCAAATAGAAATCTCTTTACTCCAACTCCCCTCTGAGGCACGTACATCTGAGTGTAAAAAGAGTTGTTGCTGATCCAATGTAGCCACGGGCTCAGTAGAAACTGTCTGTCCCATTTGCATCCAGCGTTATGTTTAGAAACAAACATTAGCCCTCTGACAGCTTTAATCCAAATGCAGTACAACATTTTGGGAATGGTATTTAAACATTCATTGTCAATCCACAGTAGCATTTGGTAGAACTTGAGCACTCAGGATCTATCTCTGGAAGCTCTAAGTTGCACTGATGAAGAAGTTCTTTGGACATGAAATTTGATCAACACAGGCAGCAGAAAATTTCAGTCTACAGTCAGACTTGAAAGGTTTCTGATACACAAAGGAACGATTTTTTTTTTTATCCTGCAAAGCAGATAATCTGCTACTCAAACAATTGCCTGGATTCTTGGTCTTTTTAAACTAACTTTGTTACTTTCACTACAGGATAGGATACTCTTTGGGAGAAAAAAAAAAGACACCTGGCACAGAGAGCAGAGGTCTGCCATCAGGCTCAACATAGTACCCGTAATTTCTACTTCTTAGTCATGATTCTTGTTCTCAGATCATTTATTATACATGTATGATCTACTCTCTCCTGCTTCTGTTGGCTGAATGTGCCATCTGATGCTCAGGCCTCTTAAAACTCAGCTTCCTCACCATCCCTAGAGATGTGACTAAAACCTAAATGTCTTCATCATAATTAAAGTGCAACCAACTCACAATTATCCACGATAATAGGTGACTAGCAGAGCCTGAATAAACAAATTGGTTTGGAAACTGGTCACCTTGGGTGAACTCTCCCATGCTGTTCCCTGGGAGGGGCAGGAAGAGCCAAGTGAAGAAGGCAGGTAGGCTGGATCCTCAGGGTGACTCATAGTGCAGGGGCTAGCTTCTCAGACCATCTTGGAAATATCCTTTTGTACTCCCCTTCTGAGGATAAAACACATGACAAAACTGAGATACTTCAGCAACAAACATTTGTGCCAGTACAAAATCTTACTTAAGGAAGCTATACAAAGGTGTAGGATATTTGTTCAGATTCTCACAAGTTATGAGTAACCTATACTGCAAAATGCATTCATTACAATGAAATAGGTGACAAGAAATTGTTTTTAAATATAGGCTACATATGTGATGCTTGCATAATGCTTACCCGGTATCTGTAACATTTAGAAACCCTTTTTTGTTCAGCTGGAAAAAGTTGGTGATTTTACATCCTTGTAGTATATACACAAAGAATTGAGAGAAAAGTGTCAATTGATGAATGATTTGGTGGAGGAAGTGCACATTTTCATTTTGCGATTAGTTGTCATCGCTGATATAATCTGAATCTGATCAATATTTACAGTTACTGTCAACCATAGGAGTTTTTCTAGTGAGGGCATGAGAAGATAATTTAGCAGGGTATAATTCCTGTCCACTTATTGCTTCCAAGGAATTATGCTTTGTGTTTCAGGATTCAATTCCAGGTCCAAGCTCTGCCAGGGCTGTTATAATTTTATACCAGTTTTACCATTTTTATTATTTTCTCCATGAAAGGAAAGGACACGGAAGAATATTCAAAGTAAGCTGCACCTGGATATACTTTATTCTTTCTTTCAAAACCACGACAGGAAGTGTTATATTAACAGAGTAAACTCAAGGGTTTGACTTTTCTAGAAACAGTACATTAAGTATCCAGTAGTCTAAATTTCACTAATAATTTCACCATTAACTATGATAGTTGTTTGAAGCTGGTTTTGGTCTTTTGTTATCTGAAGGGTTGGATTACATGACCTTTTCAAATTTCTACTAGACTCAACTGGAAAAATATTATGATAAACAAGAGATGGAATTTCTGAGAAGACTTTGGTAACAAATGTTTATGGATCCTGAAAATATGGGATATGAGGGTTTGGCTAGATGGGAAGCTTAAGGAGCTTCTTAATTGTTCAGTTTGGATAACTGAGTACTGATGAACCGTTTTGGAGAAGTTAACTGCTGACTTTCAAAATGCAGGCAAAATGAACAGAAAGCAACAACTAAGATGGTTTACATATTTAACAATCCAGGATTGATTGCTTGGGAAAGTTATAGCCAAACTTCATTCATTCATTCATTCCTTTATTCATTCTTTTGTTTCATTTCTCTGACTTGTATATTCTTGTCACAAACATCTAGAAAAATTCCCCTGGCATTGTGCATAAAATCTTATTACTCATTTAGCATGGAGAAAGCATGTATTCTTCAAGCCTCATTTAGTTTATATCTACAAGGAATGATGACTAACAAGCAGTCTCTAATTATGATTGTAAGATAGTAGGGTAAGGTTTAAAGTAGTAGCACTCAGTCAGCTTAGTTCATGGTGGCATAAAGGGTAACAGGGTGGAGACAGAATGTTAGCTTCAGCTGAACTTCCATGGTGATAAAGGTTTTGGAATATTGTGGAAATATTGTGAAAATCTGGAATGGCACACTGCATCAATACTTTGAGTATTTAATGGATGCTGCATACTCTAATTGCATTAAATATGGAAAGTTCCTTAGTCATTGTGCATACATAAAATTTGAAAGAATTTAAGTTCAAAATAAACAGATTATTTTAACTTTTATGGTAATTTGGAAAATTTCCATTCTTAATCACTGTAATTCATATCTGTATGTCATTGAACAGCCATATAATATTCTTCCCAAAGTTAAATTAACTCAAATTTGGCTTTACTCCACCTGTGTACATAGTGAACTATAACTAAACTTCTCATTGAAACAAACTACATGCTGCCCCAATCACATGGTCAGGCAGTGTGTACAGGGAGAAAAAGGACTATCTGAATATAGACTGGCAATGAGTCAGCATTTGCCTGACTTGAACATGTCCACGTAGCTGTAAGCCTGTGATTAGCTAGAAGTTTTACAGCTATATGTGATGAAAGTGTGATTATTTCTTTCTATTTCTTAAAGATTTATTTTACTTCATCTGAAAGAAACAGTTATAAAGACTGAGGGGGAAAGACAGATTTTCCATCAACTGTTTAAATTCCCAAATGACCAAAACCTCCAGGAACCAGAATATTCTTGGGGTGGATGCTCAGAGCCAAGCACTTTGGCCATCTTCTGCTTCTTTCCTAGGTCACCAGGGAGGAACAGGTTGGATAGCTTTCTGAAGCTTTTGTCTTTAGATTACTGCCCAATTCATGAATGACTTCTTTGCTCAAATAAACTGCTAAATTTAATTCATCTAAAATGTTTCTTTTCATACTGTAAATAGTAACTGCTGTAGCTGTATTTCCAACATATTGATTGATAAAACAATCATTTAAACATTTTAGCATTAAGCTGTTTCTTTTAAGCTGTACCATTCACAAAATGTAAAGCTTAGAAAGTCACACTTCATTTACAAATTGCCTCCTGTTACCTAAACCAATATGAAGTAATATTGGAAAACAACAGTCAAATGAATATTTGGATAATAACTATTCGCAGATAATTTGAAAAATTATAATGCATATCCCAAAATATTACAGAAGATGTAATCTAGACATTAGATCAAAATCCATGTATATAAATATCTTGATTTAATTTTAAGATATGTATTTGTATATGCAAAAGCGGAGTTAAAAAAAGAGAGCTGAATAGAGGTATTCCACCTGCTGCTTCACTTCTAAAATGTCAAAAATACCCAGAGAGAGAAGGATATTGGGGTAAAGAGAGAGGAGAGATTTTACAAGTGCTAGTTCATTCTCCAAATGCCTACAATAGCTGAGGAAGGCTCAGGCTACACTTGGAGCTCAGAACCAAACCCATGTCTCTCAAATGAGTGGCCAGGACCCAAGTACTTGAACCACCATCTCCTTCCTCCCAGGTTGAGTAATAGCAGGAATTTGGATCAGAAGCTGAGAAGTCAGAACTCAAACTAACACCTTGATGCACCATGCCAGAACCTTAAGTAGTGACTTATCCATTGTACAAAGCCTACCCTATCTTATGACATTTTCCTCTGTTTTTCTGCTTCCTTTTTTAAAATTCTGATCCTCTATTCTACTGTGAGATTTTAAACGTTTATTATATTAGTCATAATACATTCTTTTAATAGAACCACCATGTGATTTCTTTCCACTACACTTAAATAATGAGAAAAATACTTTAAACAAACTGTAAAGAAGTAGCAAGGTTTTTTTTTGTAAGAAAAAAAAAGATGCATTTTATATGTTTGGAAGACAATTGCAGAGTGAGAAAGAGACAGAATGAACAGCCCCTAACAGCCAGTGCTGGTCCAGGCAGAAGCCAAGGGCCCCAAAAACATTCCAAGTCTCCCATGCAGGTAGCAGGGAACCAAATTTTTGGGACATTGTATGCTTTCTCAAAGATCCACTAGTTAGAAACTGGATCTGAAGTGGAGGAGCTGGGACTGAAACCAAGCTGTCTGATGTGACTAGGGGTCTCAAAGGATGGTTTGATGCAGTGCGAGGAACCTGGTAGCTGGATCATCTTTACTGCTATTTAGTGCACATTAGCAAGGTGCTGGATCAGAAGCTGTGCAGGCATTACTGCTGGTGCTCCAGTATAGGATGCTCACATCCCCCAAGTGGCAACATGTATTTTTTCATGTTAGTTTGGAAGAATAAAATAAATTCTCATACTTGCCATTTAACATTCTTAGCCAACATTTATATGAACTTCTTTTTCTTTATGTATTAGGAGTTGTCCAAGACTTACCATTAAGAAGTCTTAGATTTCTCTTGATTGCATTTGAGCATTGACACTTTTGATGAGCATCTTCTATACATGTAAGATATTGGTTACTGTAACAAATATTTATAAAATTTATTTATTTATTCTGAGAATAAGTGGAAAGCAAGCAATCTACCCTTGTCTTTCACTTTGACTATAACTTAATCCCTTAACATAGTTCAATATCACTGGAATTTAACTTCTAAAAATGAGTCAGGTGATTTTGACAAATTGTCATTGGATGCCTTAGAGACAGTCTTCATGATACATAGTTAAATTCACGCTTACCTTTATTACTTGAAAATTCCGTGAGCGATTCTTAAATTGTTGGCAATTTCTACTACTTTTGATTGCATTTCTGTTTTGTGACTAGGAAAACATTTTAAGAATCAAATGCAGGGCAAGCATTCTTGCCTTACAGGAAACCATAAAAATTTATTTCTCACTCCAAGTATACATATAACGCTATACTCCAAGGAACAAACCACACATTACTTACAAAACTGTTTTGTTTCATCTGATAGCTTTATTTCCATCTTTTGTTAGCTGCAAGTTTTTTCTTCCAGTGGAGGACTGCAGTAAAATATGCTAAGTGGATTTTGCGATACATCATACATTGTGGAAATGCTGTTGAAATAATGAGCAAAAGAATAGATATAAGTAATCTCCAAGGCATAGCATTAACAGCAACAATATAATCTTCTATACAATCTGTGGACACTTGTATTTCTTTATATATACATGTGTGTACATATATATGTATGTATATATATATATATTTATACATCATTCTTTTATTTGTTAACGTATTATTTGAATAGTTTTGCTAAAATATATTAGTAACAAGGGCTCGATTCCAACTATGAACTGAATCTCTCAGGCTTTTGGAAAGGGAACTACCACAAGTGTGGCATAAACAGGGTTAGAGAGGGTGACACGCAATTGAGAAAAAAAGAGACAGACATAGGATAAAGACTGTGGAAACAGACAGCCAGAGGGAATCCCCTTTTTCTGAGGAAGGAGGTTGACCTAGAAGTCTTGCTGCCTCGATCTTTTATCAAGATGCTTGAGGAATCAAATTACAGGATTTGATGTGGCACAAACATTGATAGGTAAGTCCTGTATTGATGTTAACAAGCCAATGTTTGATGACCAGGAAACAACAGTGTGACCTATGTATAGATGTCAATGTGTGACTGTCTCAAGGATATCCTAACACACACAGGTCTGTGGCCTTGGACAGTTGCCCAACTGTGGACCCTTTGTTCATAGGCCTTGACCTTTGTCTTGGACTTTTTTCCCATTCACAGACCATCTCCTGCAGAGTTTGACCTGGGTCTCCAGCACTGGCAATCTGTTAGCTCAAGATTCCAGACACATTCTGTCCTGCTCTTTTTTTTATCAAGTCACAGTGTAATTTATTGTAAGTTGCCTATGGCAGAACCTATTTTAATTATTTTGTATAATTAATTACATTGAATGTGAGCTAAGAAAAATGACACTATGGACAGCATGCTATTGTTAATGTGTGGGTTGCCACTGAGATACATTTGAGGAAAAATATGAAAAATCCATAAGCAATATCTACAAGATTTATATGCCATCAAAAATTTCCATAATAACCTCATTTCTTGTTTTATTAATTAAGAATCACTTAGAAATTTAAATAAGAGACTAATAGAATTATGATTCCTTATGAAGGACCACACCATTTTAGTGAAATAGGGAAAATCTGTTGGGGGGGATGGGAGTTTGAGAGGGAATCCCAGTACATATGAAATTGCACCATATACTTCAAACATTCAAAATAAAAAATACATATAAAAAAAGAAATTTAACAGGAAGCTTTATGACCTCAAGCTCCTTATATCCCTGATACAGACACTTCACAAGTTCTGTTCCAAACTCATCTTTGGCTTAGAACTCCAGATTTTCATGTGTTTTCCATGAAAACGGGTTCTCTTGGCTACTTTTTGAGCATTGAGTTTCAGTCTCTGGGTTCTTTTTCCTTAGTCTTTAGTCACTAGCTCTGAAAGAACTAACAAACCATGCTCTTGTTCTAATGCCATTGCTTTAGCAACATTTAGATAGCTGCTTGAAAATACAAAAGTTGAAAAAGAAGTTCAAACCTCCCCGTTCAAGTTCTCCAGGGTGAAGTTTAGGAATCTTTATTTTTAAAAGGCACTCTTTGTGCTTCTGTTGTGGAGACAGGTTTGGGGATTACCTCAGAGAGACTCATGACTCAGGGTGACCTAAAAATCAAACCTCTAACCCGGGACATTTTCTCCCCTGGTCTGTCCTGCTTTTGAATGAAAAGCTCAGTTAAGCTTCCCACTCTCATCTCCAGTGAAATTGCAGTTCCTCACAGATCATGATCTTGGCGGAATGTAGAATTATTTGGGACTCGAGTGAAATCAGTAAGATGCTGAAAAAGTTACACAAAATCCACTTATTTTGTATTTGAAAAGCAGAACAATCCTTAACAATCATCATGTCACAACTTTGCACTTCCTAGAGACGAGTGACTTGCACAAGTTTCACCAAGCAAAAGGTGAAACTAACAAACACTTAAAATCTTAATTTCAATTCTTAAAAGTTGTCAAACTTTCTCTACTGTCTTGTCTGAGATATGACACATGCTGATTAGAGTAGGGGGGAAAAGCCTTTATAAGTAGACTTCGGAAAAGATAAACTTATTTTGAACGCATAACTATATGAATACCAGTGTATGTGTGCTAATAGGAGGGGACAGATGTAGTATTCATTCTAAATATGGAATATAAGAACTATTAAACCCTTACAATAACATGTTAATATATTCTCTTCATAATAAGAGTTAACACTTGTAGGATACCTCATGTTCCAGGAACTAGGCTAGTCCTTCAGCGCCTATCTGATTTTATTATTTTTATTGGCAAATAATATTGAATACTAATCTCTGTTAGGCATGGGATAGATATAACTAAATAATACATGATAACATCCTCACCAGCTCTATTTCCAATTTATTTTTTTTTCTGCTCCGGAAGCATAAATTACATGTTTTTTCCTGGCTATCTGTTATGTAGTTAATGTAATCATGACTCTGATTTTTAAAAACTGTGACCAACAGCCATACAAGTCTTTCCTAGCTAGTTTGGAAAGAAATGAGGTGTAAGAGTTAAAAAAGTTAGGAAAGGCAGTTTTTAATTTTAACTCTCCCTTTATCACGCACTCAGGTACTCAATTTTAACCTAATACACTATATTCAAAATAATATAGCAAGATGGCCAAGAACAATCAGTTTAGTATTTGTTATGCATGTAACAAATCCTTACAATACCTGATCTCACATCATTTTACCGAGCTGAAAATGACCTAAAATATCTAATTTAAATAAGTTTTCTTTTTAACATTGGTTTGTGAATAGAAGTCTGCTAAGGTTTGCTTAGATTATTCAGGCTTTCAGGTCCCAGCAGTTAATCCATTCGTAGAAGTTCCTAATGAGCCTCGGCAAAGAAGTAGGAGTCACAAGTATATGAAGGAAATATTCTTAATGGTCTGAAATAAAAAAGGTGCTATATTTTGAAATATAATCATGGTTAAGTCAAGAGTATCAAGCCTAAATCATCACATTAACATAAAAATTCACATTAATGTAAAAATGGATGTATTTTCATTTTCAAATGGATTTGGTTTCTGGTATGAAGAATTTAAAAAATTATTCTGAGCATATGTGACCTATCTATATTTTAAAATTTATTTCTTTTACACTAGAGTTTGTTTTGTATCATCTCATCTCCATGAAAGTTAAGATTTACAAACAATATAATTTGAACAAACCCAAATATCTCAGAACTTGCCTAAAACTTTTTCTATTAATAGGTTCTATTTATACCTCTATGTATATAAGCTTTCACAGATTTTGAAATATTTCCTTTTTATCTATTATGAACCATAGAAGTACTGTCTGAGGGTGTGAATCATCAAGGGTTATGAACATGCCTGTATTTCCAAATTTCTTTTCTGAACATTTATCACCTACTATAAATAAGTCCATAAATTTGATTCGTTTTATTTCCAAATGGAATATTCTTAATACTGTGCATGATGCTGGTACACGTTACAAAGGCATACATTCTAATAATGTTGAAAAAATAAGAGCTAGGAGAAGTAAGACCTAGATCTCAGATTCATTATCCAAATGTTTAAAAGCTGTGACAGCTAGTTCATTGCTAACTTAAGCCTGCATTTTTTTAAAGTTCTGAGTGAAAGAGGTAAAGAAAGGAGAGAGAATCTTCCATCCCTGTTTCATTCCCCAAATATTGCCTACAGCATCCACAGTGGGTCTTGGTGATTTCAATAGCCAGGACCCTCACTGCAGTCAGAAGGAGAAAACATGTCACGTGACCAAAGTTTTTGTTTTTGTTTTAAGATTTTTTCTTATTGCAAAGTCAGATATACAGAGAGGAGGAGAGACAGGGAGAAAGCTCTTCCATCCCATGATTCACTCCCCTAGTGGCCACAACAGCCAGAGCTGTGCTGATCTGAAGCCAGGAGCCTGGAGCTTCAGCACAGCTCCCACATGGATACAGGATCCCAAGGCTTTGGGCCGTCCTTGACTGTCTTCCCAGGCCACAAGCAGGGAGCTGGATGGGAAGTGTGGCCACTGGGATTAGAACTGGCATGCATATGGGATTCGAGCACATTCAAGGCGAGGACTTTAACTGCTAGGCTACTGTACTGGGCCCTTGAGCAAAGTTGGTTTTTTTTTTTTTTTAAGATTTATTTTTTTATTGGAAAGTCAAATATACAGAAAGGAGAGATGATTCACTCCCCAAGTGACCGCAATGGCCAGTGCTATGCCGATCCGAAGCCAGGATCCAGGAACTTCTTCCGGGTCTCCCACATGGATGCAGGGTCCCAAAGCTCTGGGCCGTCCTTTCCCAGGCCACAATCTGGGAACTGGAGGAGGAGTGGAGCTGCCGGGATTAGAACCAGCGCCCATATGGGATCCTGGTGCGTTCAAGGCGAGAACTTTAGCTGCTAGGCCACGCTGCCAGGCCCCGTGAGCAAAGTTTTAAAATAAGCAGTCTTTTTTAGGGGGAGTAAATGCCCCCCGCCCCGCACACATACACACAAACGCATTACCTTGAGAGCAATTCACAGGTAATATTTAACACTGAATATATTTTAGGAGAATATTTAAGTAGCTAAGGAACAGAAGGAAGGTTTACTTTTCACATTACTCAGTTTGCTAATTCAAATTTGAAACCGTGTATCTATTTTGTTTAAAAATAAAAAGGTCAGATGTTTAGCTTAGTGCTTCAGAAGCACACATCCCACACGGGAGTTCTTCCCTTCAGTTCACAGCCCCAGCTCTTGGACCGACCAGGTGGGGCAGCAGTTGTGTCTCTAAAGACTCCATTCCTCTCTGACTTTCACTTCAAAGCCCTCCAATGAGTTTCCGACTACCTGTTCCAAGGTTTGCTCAGACCCAGCTACTGTAGGTATTTAGAGAGGCAGTGAGTGAGAGCTCTCTCTATTTCAAAACAACAATAAGAGCTGAAAAAAAATGAAGAGCAGAATAATATTGTATGTATAAAATATGGTGAAAGACTTAATGCCCCTGTTAAATTGTGTCTATGGATTCCACATAAGACAAGCACATTTAAATCACTTTAATTATCCAAGCAATACTTTTGATATAAACCAATTACTTGCAAAATTAAAAATATGATGCTCAGTCCCAACAGTTTTGGAAACAAATTTTACCGAGATTGAAGAAATGACTGCTCTATGTTTTCTCTCACTATTGAAGCACGTTGATGATATAGAGTGTGAATTTACTTCTGTTTTCCTGGATAATATATGCAATCATTAAGAAAGTCATATCAGGACTTTTATATATAAAAGGTGTATAAGTCTTGTAAAATTTCCTTATGAGTTAAGTGATCAGCTATTTAAGAAGTCAAAATCAAAATCTTTCCTAAGATATACTTCTAAGAGGCCCTGAGGTGACAAAACAAAATAAATTAAAGATTTATCCTTTGTTGAGTGGTTTTAACTTGAAGTGATTTCATTCTAGGAAGCAAGGTAATTGCTATAAAACTGACTATCTGGTATAAATTTCATAACAAATCAGCACAAAAATGTATGAAATCTGCAAGTATGTTTTGTTACATACTTGTATTGTCAACAAATAACTGATTTTGAAATTTATTATTAAATAAATTAACATATCATTCATATCTATATAAAATTTATTATTAATAATATCAACACAGAAAGACTACCGTATGAGGTGTTCAGTGATTTATTAATCTGGTTACAATTCTGAGAAATGAAATATACTTCTATTTGTAACATCAGGTTTATTAAACCAATCAAGTAGTACAAACAGAAACACAGAAACAGAAATATTTTAGAAGTCTAGACCAAGTGATTCCTTAGTCAGTAGAAAAATGTTTTAAGTAGAACAGGAATAGTACTTAGACAAATTATAAAATTAAGCCACAGAAATATATTTTGTCTTGTCAGTAGTTGTTTAAATAAGTATAAAAATAAAATTTTAAGGAATTAAAATACCTTCTACACACTAATGAAGGGTCCTTTATTATTCTAAGAAATATAAAATAGATATTTCATTTTGAATATTTTTAAGTTGCATGGCTACTATTTTTAACTCAACTCTAAAACACACAATTTCTTATAGACACAACTAACTATTAAATTGAATTAAAAAGCAACATTTGTGGTGCTTCAACTCAATAACTTTTAAGTACAGACAAAATTAAAAATTGATGCCATATTTATAAATTCAGCATCATGAAAACATTGTGTTCCTCTAAAATTTATTTGAGGAGAATTACTGTTAATGTTTTAATTCTGCTAAAAAGAATACTTGGGTATTTATGTACAAATACAAGAGCATAAAAAATGCAAATAGGAAAGTTACAACTCCTGAAAATTTAGGAATGCAGTTCAAAAATTGAGTAGGGGGCAACAAATTTATTAGAGGAAGTTAGATTTACAAGTGATAAATGTATACATTAAGATTCCATTGTTCAAGGAGAATTGAATAATGACATAAAAATGATATACCCTAAGCCAGAAAACAATTGTTGAAATAATTGAGAAATATAGTTAAAATATTTGTAAATTTGGAGATAAAAGATGACAATTGGTTGAACACAAGAGAATGCTTCATAACACTACAAAGCTGTGATGATGGGTGGGATTCCAGAGGGTGGCACCTGGAGAGAGAAAATAGGCATTTCAAGTGGAAGGATACATCTTGTGATACAAATAGCCTTGTCAGTTTTGATTTGCTTCTTCCAGTTGCACATAACAATTTCATAGTTAACCTGTCAGAATACTGAAAAAAAATCATAAGCGCTGAAATGTCTGTAGACAAAGAAATACATTGGACTTTCTATTAAGTCCTAATTTTTTTAAAAAAAGATTTATCTATTTTATTGCAAAGTCAGATATACAAAGAAGAGGAGAGACAGAGAGGAAGATCTTCTGTCTGAGTGGCCGCAAATGCCAGAGCTGAGCCAACCTGAAGCCAGGGTCTAGGAGTCTCTCCAGGGTCTCTCACATGGGTGCAGGGTCCCAAGGCATTGGGCTGTCCTCTACTGCTTTCCCAGGCCACAAGCAGGGAGCTGGATGGGAAGCAGAGCTGTTGGGATTAGAACCTTTGCCCATATGGGATCCTGGCACATGCAAGATGAGGATTTTAGCCACTACGGTCTGAAGTCTTAATGTTACAACTTAAATTTTCATTAACTTGATAATCAATCGTTCTGTGTTTAGAAATAATTACACTCTTTTGATATATTTTATTAACATGTTAACTAAATTGTAGATTTACCATTATCATAATGATTAAAATCACAATTGTATAATTAAGGAACAAATAAAAATTCTAAAATGAATTTAAAACTCCAATAGCTTTACTTTCTATCAAAAGGTTTAAACATTATTCACTACAAAACTTAGAAAAATTGGCCTTAAATGGTGTCCTGGTATTCATCTCCATAAAAACAGAAGCTAATTAAATGCTTCACAATGAAATTCTGTCTGTTTCTGTTTCATTAGGATCTCTTTTGAACTGAGATAGTTAAGCTACATAAGGAGAGAAACAATGTTTCTTTTTCCATTATTTTTATGCATTTAGATAACAGTAATCCAAAGAGATTACTTTCACTTTAGGAAAACAACATTCACAAACGTCTTATCATTTATGATGAGCTTTTGAATTTAATCCCTTCTTGGGAACAATGGATTAGTCAATAGCTTACCACATTCCTTAATAATTTAATGGGCTGTTAGGCAGGCAAACTTTCATTTCACAAATGACTACTATTCAATTCCATTTACACGTGTACTGGAATGTATGTCTGTTGGATTGCACATCTTCTTTATCTCTGTGTATTTTAAAGAATGGAAGTTTCTATTTTTTCTTCCAGTCGATTTCAAATAGAGCCTACAAATATCTTAGTACAATAAATGACAACACAGTTGCTAAACGGTCTACATATCTTTCCAAGAACAGAATTCTGTATATTTTCCCAAAGATGGGTAACAAATTTGGGAGAAGGAAGAATGAAATATTACATGAGAAAAATATGATAAAGGCAAAGAAAAGTGAGTTAATAATGTTTAAAAATTAAAAGCATGTCAAACTTTAAAAATGGAAAAGAAAAGTTGAATAAAAAATCTATAAGATGCTGTGGAAAAAAGGAAACTAGAAACACTTGGAATCTTCAGCATTATCCTTGTGTTAAAACTATTTACATAGTTTACATATATGCATATGTAAATGCATACATGTATATATACATATATTTTAATTACTTATGGACTGGCTCAGGAAAGAAGAAGTCACCTAAACGAAAAAAAAAATATTTTCCATATGATTATATATGTGTTGACTGACAGGCAGTAAGGAAAGGAAAAAGGGAGTAAGAGGGTAGGGGGGGAGAGAGAACTGGAGGCAGGAATAGAGCAAAACGGCAGCCAAGCAGGCAGAGGAGACAGAAGACAAACTCCCAATTAAAAACTAATCAAAAGCAAATTCAGTCCAGCATTATAATGACAGTTGGTCAAGATGGAGACTAACCAGTTTATGCAGGTTCTTGTATTTCTTGGAGCATGATGGAGATACTGCTAGATCCCTTAAAATCTTTTAGATGAAGGGCTAAATAGAACTGAAGCGTAACCTGTTGTTTTCATTACAGGCTTTCCTTTGTGCATCCAGAAACAAATTCCTAATATTTATGGCACACTGAACTCTCTTTTACCCACACAAAGGGATAAAATCGCATGCCTTTAATATTTGTAGATAGGCCATATGCAAACAGAACTGGGACTCCAATTTCCTCTGCAACCCAAGCTCAGTCAGAAAGCATGGGTCTCTGAACACTGGTCTGCTCAGATCTGCATGAGCAAAAGCTCACGTGTGGCTCTGGATAGTTTTAGACTTCTGTAGAAAATTCACTGTTTGCGTGTAGCACCTGGTCTTGCCTCACCTATACTCTCTGCCCCTGTGTTATAGACTGCCAGTATTCATTCATGGGTCAAGAGCAGTTTGTTAAAAAGGCCTAAATGGTAAAAGGTTGAGGATGTGACACAGTATGTTATCTATTAAAATAATCAATATTTGCATTAATACACTTACACGATAGTCTGTTCCATGTTCTTCTACAGATTACAAATCCCAACAGCATTGTTGAAAGATATTTCAGTATGTTTAATCTTAAGTTCCAATATCCTGACTACACACTACTGAGAACTGCTAATTTATAAGAATCATTTCTCATTGAGGTCGTGATAAATTATCTAAGATTCCCATATAGTTATTTTTGCATTATGAAACTACAGACTTTCTGCTATGTCCCTGATAGCTCATTCTTAATATTGTAATATTTAAGATCTTACTAAAAAATCTCATACCAAAAAATAAATACCAGCTCTCCCTAATTTTTACTAAGTGCTGAATGCTTTAACATCACTCACAACTTTTCAGAAAGTCATATATCAAATAAAGCTTCCTGTTAAATATGCAAAGTGAAAACAACACTAAGGCAAATCAGAAAAGGCCATTAAAATTACGTTGACAACAACACCACATCTGCAGCAGTGTTTTCAGAGTCCTGACTGTGGTTAGAGCTGATACCAGTGTCAGAGTCCGTGTCATTTGTGTAAGTGTTAAGTACTCTTTGAGTGAAGGGAGGGACTTCCCTATCACTGTTAAGAACCTCAGATTCCTTCACTCCACTCTCCTTTAACTGACATCCATCCTTGTTGCCCGTGTGTAGCGAATTGAGCTCCTTGGCCAAAAGTTCATATTCCTTTGCTTTCATCTGAAGCAATGAGTCACTGTATTTAATCTCTTTCTGGATGCCGCTCAAATGAGAGTGAATTTTCAAACCAGCTTTCATGCTTTTCTCCAAATCACACTTGACACTTTCCAAATTACAGCTTTCCAGTTCACTTGCAACTGCCCCTTCTGTGTCTTCATTTATTTCAAGGCAAACATTTTTTACCTCTTTCTCTATCTCAGTAGAGAGCTTATCAATGAGCATTTTATAATATTTTAGCCTCTCTTCCAACTGTACCATCCCATCACTTTCATTCAGGTCTTCCAGAAACTGATTTTCATCATCTTGCAAGTCTAGCTTTTGCTCAGCTTCACTGAAACTGGGCATTAAATACGCATCCTGAACATAATTTTCTCCATCATTTTCTACCCGGTCAAGATGGAACTTAGCTTCACACTTCTCAATTTCCAAATCCAGTTCTTTCATTCTCCTGACTTGTTGATGAATGGTGTGGTCCTGGGAAATAATCAGATGAACTAATGTCTCCATGTTATCTCGATCGTGGGAGAGCATATCCTGCTTAATTTTAGCCAGCTTCCGGAATGTTTTCCTGACTATTCTTTTTTGTTTATCTGGCGGCAATGTCTTCATGTAATTTGCTGGGCTGAGCTCCCACACTTTTTCTGTGTTTTGCACCAATTTGGCCTCTGCTGTCCGCCACAAGGGAACGGGAAGAAAAGCATCTGCTTTCACCAAAACAAACTGCATATTGGGCTGCTCGTCTCCCCATGCTTTCCAAAGTTTCAGGATTCGAGTCAGTGGGGGAAGAACCCGTTCTGAGCCCCTCCACTTCTCCAGGATGCAGTAATCACTGGGATTCCCCAGAAGAAATCGTTTCTCTCCAAATGTTGTCTGGTGTTCTTCAAGCAACGCCTGAATGACATCAGCAGAGGTGGTGCGCTTGGTCAACCCGCAGACAACCTTTTCTTCTTGGCAAACCCAAACCACAATTTCCCTCTCTTCAGAATCCACGTCTTTAGTGGGAGATCTGAAAGAAAAACAAACACACGGTATTCAGGCATCACTTGTGCAAACTTAGACTGATCGTGTGCTGTTCATACTCTGTATAGGAGTCTAGATACCCTGACGGGAAGATGCAATTTTAGGTGGTGGTTACATTTAAAAAAAACAAGAAAAAGGAGAAAAGAAAAGAGTAAAAATGACCCAAGAAAGGATTTGAAGTTTTTACCATATTGAAATGGTGTTGAGGAAATGGTTATGTCTACTTGACTTGGATATCGTATAATGTTTCCAGATACAAAAAATCACCATAAATAAGTACATCTTTTTAAGTGTGTCAGGTTCAAACAGGACCTGAAAAACTCAAATTATAAAAGATAAGTAAAGCTATTTTTATTTAACTTCCTGAAGATAGGATATAACTCCAGTTAGAACTACTGGAGTTAAGTATCAAGGGTAAAATGAATGGGAAGTGATGCTATAAAACTATTTTGTTGTTGTTGTTGTAGCCTAAAGCTTGGAGAAGGACCATGAAAGCACAAGTAGGAAAGATGTGTTAGTATCAGAGTGAAGGATTGAAAAATAGTTTAGTATTAAAAAATAGTGGCATTTTCATTCAGTATATATTTGTTGTAAACCAAGTGTGTCAAGCCTATCTGAAGATATCAAGAAGGTATTAGTAAATAAAGATAAGAATGCAGTCAGGAATATTTTACTGATAGCTGTAAGTACAATGAAGAAACTAAAATGGAGTGAGAGGACAGATAATAACTTGAAAGAAGGGAAAGTTGAAAGAAAGCTTTCCTGGTGTGGAAACATTTGAATAAAGATATAAAATATCTAAAGGAGATACACAGGGACCTTTAGAGGAAAATTCCAAGAAGAGTGAATAAAAGTGGAAGTGCCATGATGTGTACTCGAGGAACACTAACTAGATGTAGTTGAAGGCTGGGATAGTGAATCCGGGGCTGTTGAGTGAGCAAGAGATCAAACAATAGGCCACTGAAGCCAAAGAGAAATGTAAAACCTTGAAGGCTACAAGAGATTCATTTTTGTTCCAGTTTAGTGGGAAGTGAGAGTAAACATTTAACCAAAGGAGGAATAGAATCTCCATGTATGATCACATCTGACTTCTGTTTGTGGAATGGGCTATGCATAAAACACAATGGGTAAGCTGGGCACTTACTGCATAGCCTTTTTTTGAGTAGCAATTGGGTTTATTGTGAAAATCATTTAAGGCTTCATTTATATAATACCTCACAGCATATAATGCCATGAAACACATATCAAAATAATTTGTGCTGATTTCTGTCAGCTTTTAATGCTTAAATTTATGACGTTTAGGAAAAAGATGATTTCTTGATCTAAAGTTTTAGCACTATAAACACAGAGTATATGAAGAAATTTTGTTTGAGGTACATAGGGACAAGGATAACAAAGACCAATTTTCTAAAGAAAGTTTTTAGAGATCACATTTTCTATCATGATGACAAATGAAACTGACAATGTTTTTCATAGCACCTCTTTAAAATAATTCTAAGAAATAAACAATACAAAGTGACTTATACTCCAATATTATTTACTATGACATAACCTGAAAGATTAGGTTCAATTCCTGACCAAAGAATCTGATAAAAACTCAATGTTTAACTGTGGATAATAAAATGTATGATTACACAAAACATTCTTTGAGTTGTGATGATTCTCTTAATACACTTGATCTTAGCCAAAAGGCTGAGAAGTGATGATGATTCTTTTATAAAGTGGTTTGCATTTGATGACTCAATATTAAACAATATATTTTCTTCTGTATTTGTTCATTTTTTATTTTTTTAATTTTATAATACAGTTTCATAGCCTCTGGGATTTCCTCTTCTCTCCATCCAAGTCTCTTCCCTTCACTGATTTGCACTATATTATTACAATCATATAGTCAATATGAAGGTCTAATATATGTATATATATATATATTTATTCTTTTCTTATTTTACACCAAGGTTGCCTTCTATCAGAGAGAACATATATTTGTCTTTTCAGGATTGGCTTATTTCACTGATCATAATGGTCTCTAGTTGGGACTAATTGGTTGCAAATGGTATAATTTCATTCTTTTAATGGCTGAGTAATATTCCACAGAGAAGATTCTTTATCCACTCCTCTTTTGATGGGAATCTGGATTGTTTCTATGTCTTTGCTATTATAGATTGTGCTGCTATAAATATAGGAGTACAAGTTACTTTCTCATATGCAGTTTTCATTTCCTTTAGATATATTCCCAGCAGTGGAATAACTGGATCATATGGCAGATCAATTTTCAGTTCTTTAGCACTCTCCATACTGACTTTCATAGTCATTGAACCAGTCTACACTCCCTCCAACAGTGAAGAAGAGAGCCTTTTCACTCACATCCACACCAGCAGGTGTTGTTAGTAGAGTTCTTAGTATAGACCAATCTCATTGGAGTTAAATGGAACTTCAGTGTGGTTTTCAGTTCTATTCCCTTAATAGCTAAGGAGTCTGAATATTTTTTGATATGTATATTAGCTATTCGAAGAGCAAATTTTCCATTTGCTGGCCCACTTCTAAATGCCTACAACAGATAGGACAGGACCAATGTGAAGTCAGGACCTGGAAATTCAGTCCAGGTCTGACAAGTGGGTGACAGGGGCCCATGCACCTGAATCAGCACCTGCTACCTTCCCAAAGGCTAGACTAACTTAAACTAAAAACACTCAGCTTATTTTCACAAAATAAATAAATATTTAAATCAAGAGTATAGGAAAGAGATGAAATATTCATCAAAACAAAACCAATTTAAATCTTAAATAATCATAATTTTATGGAAATAATTATTTCCATGTAAACTTCATCATTTGATATCAATAAAGTAAAATGTAACACCAAAATTGGAACCAATTCAAATGTTCCTTTCCCAATGTTTATGGTTTTGCTATCTAGCAGAACTTATGACATCTAAATATTATATAATAGACAAGCTTAAAAATATAAACATGTACTAGGTAACTTAGACTGTTACATAATAGAGCAAACATTTCTTATCTAATAGATCCAAATCCAATGGCTGAGAAACAAAAGCTGCTACTCTAATGCCACAGGGGACTGTCATTACAACATAAAAATGTACATACATATTGCAAACCTGAAAATGTAGTTTGTCTTGTTTTACTTAGCTTTTGTGCATATTTGCTGGAGGTGAGTAAACACACACTTTACAAATCTCAAATCGCACACATCAGCAAATTCAAAATCTAGTTACATTTTTACCCTATGAAAATCTCATATTCTAAAATGTTCTAGTCTTAGCTAGTATTTTAATTCCATTTACAAGCAATCATACTGTCAATGTGATAGTTACTGTTTATAATCTATTGAAGTTATTTCTCCTGTAGATACACCTTGCTGGCTATTAATATTACATTTTACAGATGAGGAAACAAAGATAACAAGCAAGGGGCCCAATAACTTACAGTCACAATGCTCGAAAGTGTTTCTTTCAACTAACCTGCAACAAATGCCTTAGGATAAGATGTCATTTTAAAAGAGCAGTGATACAAAGCATGATGGTAGATAGGTTAACACAGTTGGCAGCCTCAGGAAGGGTGCTGTAGAACTCTGGAAAGAAGTACCAGGAAGATAGATGGGCAGGAGAAGTACCAGGAAGATGGGCATCCTGACAGGAGTCTGCACAGAAATACTACAGGTGTTTGAAAATTTAGGCTAGTTTTAAATTAACTGAAGACTATCTGGATTATAGGATTCAAAGTTACTTTTTCGTTATAAGATCAAAGTAACATCACACATATTTAATTCATACTGGTTAATCTGGCGACCGTTCACTCCTATAATTAGAAAGTGGATATGAAATTTTGTAAACAAGAATGCAGTTGCATCACAGCTTCAATCTATTCAATCTACTTAGCATTCTTAATATCTTATTGACTGCACATGATTGTTGAATAAATTATATGACCAGAAATCTTCCAGTTATATGTATAACTACATAAGATTATCTACAAAAGACATATCAAGCAGGCAGAAACCATGAACAGATGAAAATTGATAATACTGCCTTTACAGTGTTAAGTAAGGCATTTTACATTTTGGTTCTCATTAAAAATATACTACAATTAAACTTAACTTTACAATTTAAAATAAAATTGCCATTAGCATGAAACTATTTCACATCTTTTAGGGATTCTAACAATAAATTTTACAAAAGCAAACACATTTAAAGGCCAGGCTTAATGGCTCAAGGGCTAAATCCTCACCTTGTAAGCACCAGGATCCCATATGGGCACTGATTCATGTCCTAGCCACTTCACTTTCCATTTGGCTTTCTGCTTATGACCTGGGAAAGCAATGGAGGATGGCCAAAAAAACCTTGGGACCCTGCATCCACATGGGAGTCCAGATACAGCTCCTGCTTTCTGGCTTCAGATGAGCTCAGCTCTAGTTGTTGTGACCATTTGGGGAGTGAACCAGCAGATGCAAGATCTTTCTGTCTTGCCTTCTCTGTAAATCTGATCATCCTTTTCAATAGAAATAAATAAATGTAAAAATGCAAGCAAAATTATTTAATGAAGATGACTTCACCAATCTTTATTACACTCAGAATCATGTTTTATGAGATGTACGTGGAGTATTTTTGTTGGTTCATTCAATCTGTATTCAATAGCTATATTTGATTTTTATTAATCCTGGCCAACAGAACATCTTTTTGCTAGTTTCTGAATTGGGTCTTAGCAATATTGTGAACTGCACTTAGGTACAGTGAAAACACAGGCATCTAGAATGAGAGTTAGGTTTTTTAAAAATAACCTTATACTCATAGTCTAGTAGCTCATTCTTTATAATGAAGAAACTGAATTTGGATATCTGGCCACTGAATATGGAGAGTTGGCTGTTGGGGGGAGAGAATTTGTGTGGAATTAATGATGAGTTCAGTAAGTTGGGAGTCAGCAAGTGGTCAGCTATTTCTCTTTCAATATGTCCTTGAAGTGTATTCTGTCCTGGAAGTAAGGTACAGTTATAAATTAAAATCAGGAAGGGACGTGGTCATGTTCCTAAAGATTAGCAGAGAAAGAATGCATGACAATATTTTGTACAAATTGAAGAGGCTCTCCACAGGGACAACTGTGGGAAATGAGAGAGAAAATATGTTTATGTTACGTATAAGTGACAGGAAGGTAGAGGTAGGGAAAAATGGCCCAGGTAAATCAGTAGCAAAACCTGCTCTGAATAGGACAATATTTTATTTTTGCTCAGAATGCACTTTGAAATCCAACATTATAAATAACATCAGTATTCCCTAGAACCGGCAACACTTTAGTAAAAACTGAGTGATTGTTTGTGGTCTTTGATCACTGAATACTAAGATTACTAAAAGTCCTTATTTTATCATCTTTCAGCTAGAGACATAGTTTCACTGAATGTCATTCTCAACTTCCATAACACTTTGCAGAAAATCAGATGGGAAGAGAACTGAAAGATATTTCAATTGGAGTTAGGAGATTGATTTGAATTTTGCCTGTCTGGAAGACCCACTGAACTTAAGGCTTATCGTGATTACTACGGATCTGATAACTGAAGAACCGGTATTTAGCAAAACAGCAAAATAGCAAACTACGGGGAGAAAAGAACAGAAGAGGATGTGTGAAAGAAGAACCTGGCTGGGTAGAGAATGGGACTGGTTTGTGGCACAGTAAGTTAAGGTACCAGTGTGATTGCTTTATACCTTATTAAAACATTGACTTGAGTCCAAGCCGTGTTGCTTGTGATCCAGCTCCCATCTAACAATGCACCTGGGAAAGCAGCAAAATATTGCCTAAATACTTGGGCACCTGCCATGCACATGGGGACCTGGAGTTTCAGGCTGCTTGCTTTGGCCTTGCCAAGCCCCAGCTATTGCAGCCATTGGGGAAGTGAACCAGTAGGTGGAAAATCTCTTTTCTTTTGGTATATACAGCTTTTAATCATTCTGCCTTTCAAATTAAGAAATCAAGTCTTTTAACAGACTACACTAGATCAAGCTCCTGACTCCTAAGCTTTGGACCTGCCCAGCACAGCTTGTGGTATCTATTTGGAGAATGAATCAGCAGATGAAGTTTCTCCTCTCATACTCTTTTTCTCTCTCACTTACTCTTTCTCTCTCTTTCTGTAATTCTGAATTTCAAATAAGATAATTTTTTTTTTAAAAAAGAGAATTGTTCAATTCGTTTCTAGTAAGCTCTAAGACATGAGGTATTCCTACTTGAATTTCTAAAGTTATATTGATTGTCTAATTCTACTTTAAGTTAGTATTTTTCTTTTTCTTTTGACTTAGAAATGATTTCAAAAAAAGTGAAAGCATTTTTTAAAGTAAAATAAACATGTTGTACATGAAGTAGAAATAGCAATGTTTAGTGACAATTCTGATTCTTTCTTTTAAAAATCACACATATGGAGCTGGTGTTGTGGTGCGTAAGTCTAAGCTTGCACTTAGGATGCCAGAGTCCCATATGAAGGTGCCAGTTTGGCACGCACTGAGTGCTCTGCTTCCAGTCCAGCTTCTTGCTAGTGTACCAGGTAAGGCATCAGAACAAGGCCCCTGCGATCCATATGTAGATCAGGATGAAATCCTCGGCTCCTGGCTTTGGCCTGATCCGCTGTTGCAGGTGGGACTTTCCCTTCGTCCTTTCCCTTCCCTTTCCTCCATTCCTTTTCCTTTCCATTCCTTTCTCTTCCCCTCCTTCCCACTTTTCCTTTTCTTTTCCTCCCTTCTTTTGCCCCTCCCTTCCTTTCCCTTTCCTTTTTTTTCCTTCCCTTTCTTCTCACTTTTGCCTTCCAGTCCAGCAAATATAAGAAAATATTTTTAAAATGCATACATGTATACACATATCAACAAAATAAAGTTTAAGTAAAATTAAAATTAATGCAGGAGCCAAATGGCATTAATGCTCTGGCCCACAAAATAACTCCAGCAAGTCATATCTAGAGTGCAAGCAATGTGCTCAGCACATTTTAGCTCACGGTACTGCACTTCTAGGAGGAGATAAATACAGATCCTTCACCCAAAATAATACAATTTTTCTTAGGTCACTAAAAAAAACAGAAATGCTGTTTTAACACACGAAGAACAACAACAACAAAAAACTGTTGTAAAAAGTGTATCCAAATACAAACCACTAACATTTCTCTTAAAAGAGTTTGAATATAGGAATTCATCAAAAATGTTTTATAATAATTCAAAGCAATCAATGATTTATAAATACAAAATTGAAAATGTGATGTGTGTGTTTTATCCTCTAATCATGCCAGTTTAATTTTCTAGGCAGTCATGGCAAAAGCAGTCATGCAGGATTGAAAAAAAAGAAGAAAGAAAAAAAGCAGACATTCCATAACTGCAGGGAAGCTGTGGTACATAATTTCCATAAACAGAAAAAAGGGAAGGGAATGTGTAAAGAATGTGCATTGGAGACTACTTGGGGTTAAGTAAACTAAGCTCATAGCTCAGATTCCGGAAATAGATTTATAACACAAATGTAAATATTTAACATGTAGTATTAACCAGGTGAAATGCTGAGAAAATATCTAATCACATTGGAAATTCTAGTTTTTTCTTCCCAGTATTATTTGTGCCTGGCAAGTACCTAAAATTATTTTTACTGTTTTGTATTTTGTAGAGAAATATTCTGTAAGAGGAATCTACTTAGTAAAAGTACAGCTACCTATCTTCAATATTTCATTTAGTAGTACTCTAGTTATTTCAACCACTAGCATTAGTTTTCCCTTTGGAAGAAGGAATCCATAATTCATTTTGTCTATGTAATAACAAATAAATCCTAATGATCTTGGTTTCTGGGACCGCCTACACTGGCTCCTCTGCATGTGACTTGAGATACGTTGCTATGATGAATGACAATAACAATGTGCAAGAATTCAAACTTTCAAACAGTATGGGTGAAAACATGAGATAATTTCTTAATCCCTTTTGTCATCAAGGACAATGAAATGTGACTTTAAATGGAGGCTTTGTCTAAAATGATTAGTTTTTTACACTAACCAAAAACAAGCTACCTAGACGGCAATTACAAACAGGGGCAGATGGGGGCCTGTCACACCATTCCATTAATTAAAAATAAAAGCACTGGAAAGAATTATAAGCAAGAAAAAAAAAAAAAACGGACATCTACATCAAAAGTAGTTCATGCGTTTTTTTCCTCCAAAGTTTTAAACTTTCATCTATTCTGGATTTCACTTCCTCTGCTTCTGTTAGGTCTTTGTTTCCTGATTCCTTACTCACCCTCTGGGTTTTTCTACTGTCTGTACATTATTGTAATGACTGCTGCGACCACGTATTCTTTTCTTTCACAGACTCAAACTGCAATTACTGTCACTCTCTACTTCTTCTACCTCCTTCCAGGAACTCTTCAAAGTACCAGGAAGTGAATGACCACCAGAACTATCCCTTAATGACAGATTTCCTACTAGAAATCTTCAAACTGTTCAAATCAATGGTTATTTTCAGAACTGACTTGATATGCTCTTCTGCAATGTAGTATATGTGGTTGCTTCTGCCTCCCTTTCATGGAGCTCTTCAGTCTTGATCTCTATGACAATATTCTCGTATAATTCTCCTTTTACTTTCCTAGCTTTTCCTTCCTAGTTGCCACCAGACATTCCTTCTTCCATTCATTAGACATAGAAAGTTGACACACAGGAAAGATTCACATAATGACAATTTTTTTTGTGGTTTCATAAAAACAAGCAGGTTTTGCAATGAAGGAATCATGACTGTTTATGAACTGTACTACTGCAACAATGTGGAGGAATCCAACCTGGGGAGAGGGTTTGGGGAGGGTCTGGTGGAATCCCAGAGCCGATGAAACTATGTCATAGAAACAAAGCAGGCTATTTCTTCACTCCTGGAATAGACCTTGGGATGTGCTAAAATGAATGGAATACTACAAAATCCTCATGGTGCTCTGGCTTCAAAAAGCCTTGCAGTCTGCTTGTTTCCTTCTGGGATGCTCTCCTGGAACTACTGTGTGAGGAAAAAGCCTGAGATGAAAGGTTACATGTAGAGAGAGGGGAAAGGAGAGCACCTGATTTCAGCCGGACAGCTGCTTATGCGCTAGTGCAAATGTAACCAGCAGAAACACTCTGGCCAACTTGCAGATTCGGCAAAACTAAAATGAAATTTTCTTTCAGACCCTAATTTGGGATAATGTTTCATTATGCAAGTTGCATCTGATACAGTGCATCCCTTAGGGTTCTGTGACTCATTTTTTTGTTTCACTCTACATGTTTTTCTGAACAGCTGTGACAATATCCACAACACTGGCTATCAATTTTCTGACCATGCACTCAAATGTAATTATTTTGCCCTTGAGATCTACACCTATTATTTTCAATTTCCTGTCTTGGTACCTTTACGTGAAATTTGAATTTGTAAAACCCAAAGACAATTCAAATCTGTCTCATTAAAAAAAAACTAGTCTTCCTCTCAATCTAGTATCCAAACTGTTCTCCCTATTTCCTAAACTTCAATACTGTGTCTCTACACAACTGACCTAAATATCTGCTCTTCTGTTTTACTCTGTTATCATAGTAAGCTACTATATTATTATGAAATCTTGAACCTTCATATTTGTATCCCATGGTATTACCAGACTGCCATGTTTTTCAAACTGCATATCTAGTTTTGAAGCTTCCTTGATTAAAGTCTTTGGATGTTTCCTGAGTCCATTTTAAATCACTCCCCTTCCTCCCACTATCATCAACACTTTCCTTCTCCCTCCTTCCTTCTAGGATTCCTTCCAACATCTCATACCATCCCCATCTCACACACTAGATGGCTTTAATATACAATTCATGCCAGCCGTTCCTAACTTCTTTCTGATGTATGACAGATCTAACAGGAAAACAGCCAGTTGTCACATAAATCACCTAATCTGATGGTTAGACTGGATTGAAATGAATCAACTATGCTTAGAGTTTGACTCTGTGCTCTTCTATAATGTGTTCCCTAGTTCTGCATCACCTTTTCTTCCCATTCTCCACTGGATTCTTACTCTGCTTCAAATATTCTTTCTTTTAGGACAATTTCATGATCTTCCTAAATAATCCCTCCCACAAGCAATGTAGAAATCAAAGCCCATTCGTAATCCAGTAACACTCTTTCTATCTTGTGTAATGCTTGCTGTTTGTTTGTTTGTTTGTGTTTTCAGTTGGTTTCTGTGATAGCAGCTTTTACCTATAAAATTTAAAGGTACTTATTAAATGTTTCCTTTTGGGAAGATGAAAGGCAGAGGTTGTGAGAGGTAAACTGAGTGAACTTCTCAACCAGTAATCTAGATCAGGGGTCTGAAAATTATGGCCTGCTTATTATTATAACTGTCTTACCACCTGTTTCCATAAATACAATTTTCTTGAGAAACAGCCATGCCCATTTCATTATGTATTATCTATAACTATTTTCTCACTGCAATGACAGAGTTGTTGAGACAGTACACTGGGGAAATCTAAAGTATTTATTATATAGCCTGTTTTGATTTTTTTTTATTTGAAAGTAAGGGAAGCAGGCAGAGTGAAAGAGAGATTTTCTATCCAATAATTCACTCCCCCAAATGACCACAAAATCTAGACCTACACTAGGAAGAAGCCAGGAGTCAGAGATTCACCCTGTTCCACAGGATGCCAGATGCCAAAATACTTGAACCATCTTCTGATACTTTCTCAGGCACATTAGCAGCAAGCTTAATTAAAAGTGAAGTAGCAGGGGCTCAAACTACACTCTGAAATGAGACAACTATGTCACAATTGGCAGCATAACCCACTATACCATGTTACCAGTCCCTATTGATGGACTTTTACTCAAAAGCATCACCTTTTACTTATACATTTTAATCACTTTCGTTTTGTTTGAAAAGTAGACATAGAAAAAATTGAGACACAATGGCAGACAAATTTCCCTTTGTCTGGTTCACTTGTCAAATCCTTGCAGCAACTGGGGCTAGACCAAGCAAAAGCTACGAGTCTCAAATGCCTTCTGTGTCTCCTATGTGGGTGGCAGACACCTAAGCATTTCAGCTTTTCTCCAAGGTATGCATCAGTAGGAAATAATATTGGAAGTGGTGGAGCAGGGACATCCTAAATCTGACCTATATAATTAATCTACTCCCAAAATTTACACTTTTTAAAATTTCTGTAGTGCGTTTCCTCAGGCTCATTAGCTATCCAAGTACTCTGTGCAAAGTTATCTACACTAAAAAGCAACTGTGAAAACAGCACAATTTTTATACAAAAGATACTTACAATCTAGTTGAGGTGATGGTCATGCTTGGGAGCAATTTCAATCCACATTCATGATTAAATTATCCTTAAAAGGATGACTGTATCACGTGGGCTGATTGGAATTAATATAGGATTAGTCAGAAGGAAGGCCTGGATTTTTTGCCTTCAAAGTCCCACTGCAGGTGCACAGTGTTCTGTATTAATCAGCTCCATATCAACATCAGGAAAGGAGAGAGCAGGTCCCATAAAAGGCTGCTTTCACAGTCCTGTCTCAGGTGCAACATATCCAAACACCAGGTGTTTGGAGGTGGACTATTTGGAAACAGTCAAATAACACATTGAATTTTTCTCTCATCATCCTGTTCTCTCCCTAAAAAAAAATGAACCTGCCATTTTTTTTTCTGTTCTTTCTGATGGCAAGCCTATATCCCAGTTACTAATAAACAAAATACCAATGACATTAGTTTTCCATGCTAATATTGTCCCCACCTACTGACTTTTTGTTTCCTATAATTCCTGCCTTTATAACTCTTGTCTCTATCTTCTTCCCTCTATGTGCAAAATATATCTTTAACTCTCTCCTAACTATCCCACTCTTATTCCTTCTCTACTTCTTCCAATATTTTTTTTTCTCAAATAGGCTTATCTTTATGGCACACAACAATCAAATAATCCTATTGCTGATAGCTCTTCAGTGGCTCCTCCCACAAAATGAAATAAATTGTACTATCCGTTTGGCCTTCCGCAAACTGCACTGATACTATCACACTGAATACTTTCACATTCTTGTTTCTTCATCACCTAAAATATTCTTCTCTTCCTTTTTATAGTCAAATCTCACCTCTAATTTCAGGCCTAGCTCATCTGCTATTCTTTGGAAAACAAAGTGATACTGCTTTTTCCTTATCTCTTTACATCTTATTTGATCTGTTGCTCTAGTCATGTTTCCTTTGGACATTTAATAGGCATTTGAAACTTAATAAAGCCAAGGGAGAATCATTAATTTTTAACACATTCACTTAAAACCTGCTTTCATATATGTATCTCTTTCTGGGATTGGTAAAAGCACACAGTTGTGCAAGTAAAAAATGTCAGTCATTCTACATTATTCTATGCTTTTCAAATCTTGTATTTCAATCCATTACAAATCTTACAAGTTCTACTTCCACAGTATAACCACTCTCTGTTTCCTTCTCTGCTTTCAAGACAAGTCATCATCTTTTGTTTATATTCTTGAAATAATGCCTCAGCTGGATTTCCTGTTTCTACTCTTCAGCCTACTACAAGTGCCTCTTTATACAGTAATTATGGTTGATATTTTAAAAATCATTTATTACAATAATCAAAATGTCCACATCTCAAAACCAGAATTACTGAGTTCAAGTCCTGGCTCCACTCTTGAATCCATCTTCCTGCTCATTTGCACTCTAGAAAGCAGCAGGTGATGGCTCAAGCATTGGGGTCTCTGTGATACTGGCTTCGATCTGGTCCAACTCTGGCTATTGTAGGCATTTAGAGAGTGAACCAGTGACTGGAAAAGATCTCTAAATGTCTAACTTTGTCTTTCTGTCTCATTGCTTTGAAAATAAATCAAAGTAAATACAATAGTAAGATAGTTTTAATTTAAAAAACATAAATCATATGCTTTTCCTATTTAACATGTTAATAGATTCCTCTTTCATTTAACACAACATCAACAGCCTAAATCCGCAAAATGTCTACTAAAGAATCACGCCCCCATGCAGCTTCCCCAGTGTAACTCCCATGAACAAACTCCTTTCATATTGCTTTTCCTTCTTTGCTCCCACAGCTCCAAGCCCTATTTCAACGATGTGACTTTACATTTTGTATTCCATCCATCTCCCTTCAGGTCCTTACATGCCTGATTCCATCCAAGCCTTAAACCAAAAGCTTCTTCTTCATGATTCACGTGACGAGCTTCTGGTTTCTTTCCTCCTATCTAAAATGTCATAGTCACTTATAATTTTTGTATTGCTTAACACTGTACCATATACTGAAGGAGATAACCAACTTTGAATATTGTCATTACTACTTTATCTCTAGCTCATAGAGTAGCATGTGTGTGACACATATTACACAATAATGCAAGTATTTTTGGTAGAATACAATGGATTTTTATTAGGATTCTTTAAAATTTCAGCTTTTGATTTTAATGATTTATATATATAAATGCTATGTATATACATATAATTATTATATATTAGATATAATATTTTATTTTATATGTTTTATTATATATATAATATTGTATATATATAATGTGTCTGTTGATGAGCAAGATCCTTAAAATTGTGACCCGTATCTGTTTAAACTTTCATAATGTGCCTAAAATGAGAAATTAATTTAATATTCATTTCATTTTAGTATTTTAAAGCATAAAGCAATCATTATCTTACATTAAAACAGGTGCAAGTTAGTGAATGTTTTTCATTTCTCCTTAAATTTTTAAATTATTTGGTGTTTGTTTTTATTGGTAAGTCAGATTTACAGAGAGGAGGCTGGTTCATTGCCAAAGTGGCTGCAACAGCCAGAACTGAGCCAACCTGAAGCCAAGAGCCTCTTCTGGGTCTCCCACGTAGATACAGCTTTACACTGCTTTGGGCCATCCTCTACTGCTTTCCTAAGACACAAGCAGGGAGCTGGAAGGGAAGTGGCATAACCAGAATATAACTGATGCACATGCATGGTGAAGACGTTAGCCACTAGGCTACCACTCCAGGCCCACTCCTTACATTTTTTAAAGATTTATTTTATTTGAGAGTTAGAGAGAGAAAGTTAAAGATGAAAGACTCAGAGAGATCTCCCCTCCAATGGTTCATTCACTAAATGCTCTCAACAGCTGGAGCTGGGCTCAGTGACAACAGGGAGCAATTAACTCAACTCAGCTCTACCATATGGGTAGTGAAGACCCAGCCTGGGGCCATAAGCAATGGCTCAAAGGCTAAATCCTTGCCTTGCACATGCCAGGATCACATTTGGGTGCTGGTTTGTGTCCTGCCTGCTCCACTTCCCTTCCAGCTCCCCACATATCGCCTGAGAGAGCATTAGACGATGGCCCAAGCCCTGTAATAACATGGGTGGGAGACCTGGAAGAAGTCCGGCTTTGGATCAGCTTAGCTCCAGCCATTGTAGCCATCTCTAGTGGATGAAAGATCTTTCCCTCTCTATAAATCTGATCTGCCTCTGCCTTTCCATTAACAACAAATCTCTTTCTCTCTCTCTTTAAGAAAAGCCCCTGCAGTGTCTCAGGACATGTTTTAGCTGGAAGTTGGAACCATCACCAGTGCTGAGACTTGAACTAGGCATCCTGAAGTGACATGTAGGTAGCCCATGAAATGTCTTAATTGTTTGACCAAACATCTGCTCCATGTTTTCCTTTCAAATAGCAAAATAAATAAAAACCAGTGCTACATAAGGTAGTATGTTCTAGACATGTGAAATATTATTTTTCATAAGTTATCATTTTACTTAACCATTTCTTCTGGTTTAAAGTAGAACCACTAAAAACAATGAACCTTTGAAGTAAAATAATCTTTTTATATCTCATGACTATTGTTAACAATTCCAGGAAAAACAACAAAAGCTTGAGTTACTCTGCTAGAGTACACAAGTCAAAAAACAAAGGCATTATCGCCCCATTTACCCAAAATACAGAAAAAGAAGAGAATGTGGAAATAATAGTCTTACCCACTTTCCTGTAACCCTTGAATCTTTGTGCCATAATTAACCATGTAAAGATTGTCAAAAATAAAGAGAAAAGAAAAAAAAAAAACAAAGGCAAATACCGCTTGGTTTATTCTGTAAGTTGCCTAGCTTCCTGTACTGTTAATAAAGAGGGAACGCCCATGGTCCACTCCAGCTTCCTACGTGTTTTTTTTTTCTAATTGTGATTAAATTCTTTCATTCATAGAAGATTGTGACTGTTTTGTGTCTATCCTATGAATATAACCATGTTTTCTCAATAACATCTCTCAGAGCTTCCAATTAAATATGAGACCTCATACACAAAACTAAACATAAGTTCTCTGGGCTCTGCCAAGGGGATTGTTGTCTGTTAAGAATATAATGGTCTTCAATTGGATGCTAAGTTCCTGTAGTTAATCATAACTATGGGAAATTTCACTGGGATTGCAAGTGGTTAGAGCAATAGAGTAACTAAGGTATTTCAGGTGGTTATGAAATGTACTCGTAATTGAATGAGAACAAACACATCCCATGCGGTACATCGTTAGGCCTCAGACACAAAGCTTCCATCAGACACCATAATTAGTGAGCATGGAAATTTGTACAAGTTGGGCCACTGTCTGCATGAATGGAAATAAAATTTAAAAGACCTATAAGGCCAACTCCATGATCCAATAAGCTGACTAATCTGATTATTAGAATAAACAGCAGTCAGCTACAGCTGACTATAAGCCTGACACATACGCATACATTCTTAAATTTTTTTTTCCTAACACTGACAATATAATTCCAGTTGTAAATGTTGTTTTCTACCAATCCTGTGAGGATTACGGACTCTTTTTTCCAAACTGGCCACATTACTGTCTGCTTCTGGTGTCCCCCTTTTGATTACCTTATCTGAGTCAGCCTCAGCTTCCTGTGATTCAGCCCCCTCCTACAGCTGCTTGTACATCTTACTGTGTTCCATTCTCTTGTCCAAGCCTGTCACCTGTGGGAGTTTAATAAATGCTACCTAATTATGATGATGTTCTTTTGCTTTACCTCTGTTCACTCACTCCTATCTTATATATTATAGAGTCAATCATCAGCATTTATGCTTCTGTAAATATTATATATATACAGATATATACATATATATAATATATATGAAGAGAAATAACTTTCCACAACTCCTGGACATGACACCCTCATTTTCTAAATCATACTGCAAAAACTGTGATTTTATTTACCCTGTCAAATACAGTTTCCCATGGAAGAGTGATTTTTTTTTAAGTGCATGCATGAGTTGTTTAACTATAATGCTGTTTTCTCCAATTAGAAATTTAATCTGTTAAGAATGAGGTTGTGTCTTTGCATGCCTGGCACAGTAAAAAACTATGTTTATTAGAGCTATAGAGAGATAATGAAAATATAACTACTTGTAACATTCATGGATCTGTACTGTTAGAAATAGATTTAGCAAACACTAAAACATTCAAAAAACTTATATTTTCATTTGTAAACGAATTTCTTTTTTTTTTTGCAAACATACTGTCATTCTTTGTGCGATCACATGGCGATGCATCACATTTGAGGTGAAATGTGATTATACAATACTCATGCTTGTAATTTTGTTTTTTTGAAGGTTAACTTATAAAAATAAGCAAGGTGTACAATAGACAAAATTCTAATAGGAATATATAAGCATCCTGGAGGCTTAAAACTGAATAATATTTTAAATATCTAATCCAAGTTCTCAGTTTTTTAACACAAATGAAAATATTTTTAAACTATGTGTCCTCCTTTTTGTCGAAATTAGAAAAAGTCCACATAAGGAAAAAACCCTTAATTATACTGTTCTGTGTATTGAAAAATTATTAATGGCTCACAATAGGTATCAAAATCCAAATCTTTCATTACAATTCAACTATAATTCTGTGTAACATTTTAGACTCATGTCTGGCTATGTCTTGTAATTTATAATCTCTCTTTATACATGTAGGGTGGGATAAGATAATTGGTAGCACAGAAATTCCGGTTAGTGAAGGTTAGAATTTAAATAACCCCAAGTCCACCATAATTAAGTATTAAAAAAAAACCCACCTGAACGTAAGGCTTATTATTTTGAGTTTAACAGGCTTGAACAGTAAGTGAATATATATGTCCTAGTGTTGTACTAAGTCTTTAATAACACAATTGGTGACTTAGAAGTAACTCTATTTTAAAGATCAGAAAATAGATCTAAATAGATCATCAGACTAATGGTTTGAAGAACGGACATGGATTCTCTCTGCCACTTACTCCCTCTACGTCTTAGTTGTCTTACATGCAAAATAGAGAATTAAGTAGTTCCTTTTTCACATCATTATTTTTAGAAGAGTGCTAGGCAAGCAAAAGGATATAAGCAGTGTGACAATGGTTCATCTATACTGATATTAATAATGCTTGAACATCAGGTCTCCCTCACTTGCACATAACTTCCCATAGTTCCAGAATGGCTTTAGCAATTTATCTTTAACTCATACTTGAACAATCTTTTCCTTAAAGATTGCTCTCCCCTGTATTGTAAATGGTGGATTTTCCCTTGTGTTCACTAGTGTTATATTAAAAAGAGTATCAGTGCTTTCCCCAGGACACACAGCAGCTGGCAATGACAAATCTATGTGATTAGGCTCAGGTGACGACACAGTGAAAACTATTTTTCACTTGTTTCACTTAAGTTGAAAAACAGATTTTCCATTTATTTTTCACTTATTTCACTTAAGTTGAAAAACAGATTTTCCATCTGCTGTTGACTTCCCATTTTCCTGCAATGAAAGGGCTGAGCTAGGCTGAAGCCTGGAGCCTAGAACTCAATCTGGGACTTCCACGTGGGTGGTAGGATCCCAAATAACTTGAGTCATCAAGCTGTGGCCCAGAAGCAAAGCAGCAGGGTTCTGAACCAGACACTGGGGTGTAGATGCAGGAGTTCCAAGGGCGAGAGGCTTCTCACAGCTGTGACAGAGGGAAAGCTGGAAGCCTTAAAGAAAACCTTTTTTCTTCTATTTTCAGGACTTTGCCTTTATCTCATAAACTAATTAGATATCTGACACCAAAAGGCACACATCCTCCTTTCATATGGGAAAACAAATCTCAAAAAAGGGGAGAAATGCTCCCTCTTTGGCAATGGAGTCTGTGATAGTTAGCCCCTATCAGTAGGTACATACACGAGTGATGTTAAGGTTCCTTGGGGAAGTGACAACAACCCTGAAGAATGAGTAACTCTTCCTGGGAAAGTCTCCAGGCACCTGTTCGCCAGACATGGCCCTTTACCATTTGAAAACAAGGAGGGGTTGAGCATGGGAGCAAGGGTGATGATAAGTTAATCTTGGATTTGTAGAATCATTATTTTAAGTTACCACCCACCCATTCAATCAAAATGTACTGATCTAATATTCTGATCCAGGTAAGGACAATATGTTAGATATTTTCATCCAAGCAGAAATATTTATTGAACTCCCACTCATTGGTTATTTAGAAAGAAATGGTACAAATAAGTTCTCTCCTCTCAGGGGACCCATATTGAACAAGAATTTTATTGCAGAAATCTTAAATCATTTAATAAAACCAGAGGGAATTGCAGTGTGCAGATATAAACCTTCAGGAAGAGTGGGTAAATACCCTTGTTTGTAAACCCACTTAAAATTCATTGGTATTTGTTATTCTTGGAATACCTTGCTTAAAACTGTGCTAAACATTGCCCCACGGCTATATTTGGGTGATTATTTGTATTAGCGATTAATTTCAGTTTCATCCAACAAATGTATTAACTTTCTTTGAAAGGTATAGTATTACAACAGGCTCCACAGAAATAGAAACAATTTACAAAGTAGTAAATAATTAACTTTAAGGAAATAAATGTAGTGTTTACCAGGGCTGTGCTGAAGTGCCTTTAAAAATCCCTTAAGCAAATACACAGTGAGGAATATTAGTATACGCATGCATTCTAAACTTGTATACGTATATATATAAACACATATACATTCATATATATATATACATTTATTTTACATATATATATATTATAGATACAAGAAGCCTCATTTTAGAAAGGCAATATGTTTCCTTGTCAAGAACTGGTATCTGTACATACTTGTAAGAGATAAAGGCATACTATACCTTCAACCTTCTCCCAACATCATTAGTAAGATAAAAAGAACAAGCCAACACTTCTAACTCTACAGAACTATTTAGTGCTATCATTTGATCTCCCAGAAGCACATATCACTGAAATAAAACAAAATTTATTTAGTTATCCAGTCTAGCAAATCAAAACATCAACTAAATAAAGAGTGCTAAACAGCTTCAAACTTTTAGAATGTTTTTTTTTTAATTCATTTAAGAGTTATTCAGCTTGTGGTATATGTTGACTTAACATCCACAATATCTCCTGCAGTAGATTTAAGTTGGATTAGATTTTAATCATTCAAGTATTTACCGAGAGCTCGATTTAAACTGTGCCAATGCTTCTGGGATATTTTTGCCATGAACAAAGCATACCAGTCATTGTTCCTAATCACCTGTCTGCTGCCAGGTAAGCTGATTGTGGTTCTGAGTACTATTAGGGGAAATCACCTTCAAGAACTCCTGAAAATTAGGAACATTTATATACTTGGATATCTATCATTTCCCACTGCAGTTTTAAGAGCATCTTAAATTTTCAGTTTAGGAGTACAAAACATACTGCGCAATAATTTCCTCTTTTGCTAATTTGATAAATCACCATATTTCTAATTATGGTATCTAATAAGAGACATTCTTGACAACAACTTTTACCATAACCACAAAAAATAATTCTTTCTTTTGAAGAACAGTCATCTCATGATTTATTTACAGCAGTAATAGAATGTTCCTTTTCTTAATGCTCTAGTACATCCCAAAGCAGAGGTACTATAAATTTTATATACCAATTACACAATAAGAAGGCTTCAATACTTACTTTTAATGTATTCATTGCAAGTACATTTTTGAAGCCTCTTAATTTTAGGTTGATATGATGAGGTTATATATTATCACCTGTGATATGATCTAAACTGGTTTAAAAGGTCTCTATAATTATTTCCAGGTACTATTTTACACTCTATTCACCATGTTCAGGTTTTCCCTTTGCCTTCCTAGATATATACATATATAGATACAATGATAGATATAAAAACTGCAGTAAATTTTGCATCCCATTTGTCTATACAACTCCTAGATGTCCATTTCTTATGTGAACAATAAAAGAACTATCTCATGAGGTTCAATCATGGATGAATAAATACCACTGTAAGAGTAAACAAGAACTGAAAGATAGGTACATGTTAACACGCAAAGAAAAGTCACTAACACCTTTCTCAAAGTTTTATGATCTCATGTTACCAATATTCTTTCTAGTAATTCATCAGTTTCTGCATATAAACATGAACTTAGACCCAAATAGTTCTTCTCATTGTTCAAGTTGTCTGTTACAAGATCTTCCAATATACTATTCAAATCCATCCTTTGCCTTTCTGAAGGAGTGCTGAAGAATTCATTAGCTTTTATCAAATGACTTTAAGTGTCAATGACATTTTCTGTAAAAGGATGAATCCTTAGTCAATTTAAAGAAAGATATTTGATTTCTGTATATTGGGTTGTGATGATTTAAATCATTGTGGAACCTACTAAACAAAATGGTAAATGAAATCATATAACTAATTGTCACCTGTACTTTCACTGCAAAACCGGCAGAAAGAAATGAAAGAGCTCACATATAACAATACAAAATAATCCCCAATAAACCACTTCCATTTCAATATACCACGTGATTGATTTACTAACTAATTCGTGACACTCACTTTTTCTCTTAACCAATCATTGCAGCCATTTGATTTTTTTTTTCCTTCAGGTTTAGAAAGCTACAAATCTGTAAAAGGAAGTCCTGAATTAATAGAATGGTGTATGCACCTCCTAAGCTATTTAGACCTCCAGCAAAGCACCTGCACTGGTAAGAAAATATCACCTTAGGAAATATCATTTCAATTTCTCACAGAAACTAGGAACACTGCTACATTCTGTCTTTACTCATCATTTCAGCTTTTTTAGCATTTCCCATAGAAAATGTCACATTAAAAGAATGTGGACTTACCACCTTGGACAATAGCTAGTTTTCTGGGTAGAGGAGATGGTGTGATAGTAAAACTGAAGAAAGTGGTGAACATAGTTCCCCAAGCAAAACTCACAGGAGATTGCAAAGTTTTATTGGCCTGTTATCTGGCACACTGATGATAAATCTTACATTGAAAAAAAAGTCTCCAAGTAGTCTCAACTGGATAGGTATGTCAGAAACATAACTTGTTTTATAAAACTTGTACAAATGTCAATACACTGTTTCAGAAAAGCACTTTGGGGGGGGTGTTTTGGTGGGGAACTCTTCCAAATAAACACACATTAAAATGCACCTCTTCTCATCAATATCATAAAAATATTAAAGACTCGAATAACCATAATATACAGCTACCTTGACTAATGTTCATAGATCACCAGTCATATCACTAAGTTCCCAGAAAATAAAACTTTAAGAAAGTTTTACAGTATGTGTCATTGATGTGCTAAAAGTTAAATTAATTGTGAATCCATATAGCATGAGTGAAAAGCAATGTTTGAAGTAGACATTTATGCACACATTAAGGTATGGAGAGATAAGCTCTCACTCCATATTGTCATGCCAACACTCTAAAATAATTATATAATTTCCTACCATGTACATTTATAGTAAGTGAATTATGACAAGTACAAACAGGCAGGTTGGAGAGAAGAGTAGTGGAAAAGCCCCTACACCAAAACACACAAAGTCAGAAACTAAACTCCATTTCTAAAGTTCCCCTCACATTTTGTTTTTGGCATAAAAATATGTAACACTTGAAGTGCAACTAAATCGTTGAAAGAACTGAAGCACACACATTAGCTGAAGAAAATCTGTGTGTATGATAAGTATATTTATGTATGTATTTATTCAATGGGTCTTGCAGACTTGAAATGATCAAATCCAAGCAACGTGAATTGGCACGAATCGAGGATTAGGAGAACAGCTGTCTGAATTCTCCTTCAGTGCCTCCAACTACTTACAGTTGTCATTTTCACAAACAGTGGTTCACATAAAGTTTCTCTGGGGAGTATTTGCACTTTGGGGACTTCCTACGTTCCAGGAATGTCCCGGTCTCCAGGGAGCCAAGGCACAGTTTCCAGACTGTATCAATACCTGTGCTTTATTGGAATGAGTGGCTCTCACGTCTAGTGACATCTATAGCCAAAGCTGAAATGTTTCTGTCCCACTCTAAAGTCCCGCTGGAAGCAATAGGAAACCTGCCAGCTTACGTCCTTCAGATGCCCAGGGCATCCGAAACAGCAACCATTGGCTGTCCCAGCTTGGATACAAGACTGAATACAGGTGGGGTGGGGGAAAGAAGTTAGACACAACCATTCTTACTGCTCTGCCCTTTTCCCACTGCTTAGTGCTGTCCATATCAGACTGAGCCGAATTCCCTTAGGCTCTTGTCCCACAAAAATACTTCTCCTCAGTAAGTGAACACGTTCGCAAATAGACACACCAGCACACACACACACACACACACACATGCTTTACCTGTTTTTATGCCGAGTCTTTAGCAAGTTTTTTCCAAAGGGAGCCATGGTCTACCAGGCAAGCCCACAGCAGGTATGGAATGTCCAACGCGGTCAGGGATGTGGAGCTGGGTTATCTGGATTCTTAAGCAAAGGGAGCAGGCCTGGACGTTTCCTCTTCACCTCCTCCGGTGTGCCTGGCTTTCAGCTCATTAGTAGCCGGCTGAGAGAGTTGCTGGAAGTTGTGCAACTGCTGTTTAACTTTGAACTGCGGGATTGTTGTGGCTGCTGCACCTTTGGAGACCTGCCCAGCT
Source organism: Ochotona curzoniae (assembly GCF_017591425.1). Classification (NCBI taxonomy): domain Eukaryota; kingdom Metazoa; phylum Chordata; class Mammalia; order Lagomorpha; family Ochotonidae; genus Ochotona; species Ochotona curzoniae. Next base: position 17,113,184 of record NW_024464920.1, on the reverse strand, counting down.
TCAGCCTCAAAGAAGGCGTTTGGAAGCAGGAAAAAAAAAAAGAGAGAGAGAGAGGAAGGGGGGGGGGTGGCCTCTATTGTGTTCCTGAGTTATTTGCAGACTAACTAAACTTTCAGAACTGCCAACCCCAGAGGCACGGTAATACTCATGGAATGAGAATTGCACTCGTTTGGGACCCCACCCCCTACCCCTACTTTCCACACCCAGCCACACAAGGTGAGCTGAACACACATAAAAGGACTGGAAAAAAAATAATAACCCCCCTCCCAGCCAGCTCCAGTCTGGGAAAAAGTAACCTGATCCTGAGGGCCAACAGCACTTTTGTCTATCGATTCCACAGAAGAATATCCTTCCCCGGGTGCCCGAACTTTCCAACTCTTCCAGGGAGGCCCAAGTGAATTTAGAAACCACTTGAGATTTTAAGCCCCAGAGCTCAGGATGTTAAGAGCTGTTCTCAGTTCCCCCTCCTCCACATTTCCAAGGTTCTTAGTGGAGGAGCCCAAGGACTCCTCGGTGGACGGATCACAGCAGATCCCACAACGACCTCTGGGGCTTGTGTCCGACTGTCCCGGCCTGGACACCCTCAGCCCTGCTTCGTCTTTACCACTCACAGGGAGTGCCTCTGGGACCCTGGAGTGTGAGACAGAAGTGGATTGTTTGCTCCCGCCCCTCAGCTAGTAAAGTGAGCTGGGAGGCGCCCAGAGGAGTTCCTGGGAGTGGAGGGTGCATTGGAGGTCGAGGGTGGGCGGGCTTCCCAGCAGAGCGGGCAGTCGGGCGGGCGGCGCCGGGCGAGAAACCCTGGGCAGGGACAGGGGAGGGGATTCAGGGACATTTTCCAGGGCGCATTTTCCAGAATTCCGTGCCCCTAACTCAGTTCTCAACCCACACCAGCCAGATGCTTCCGAGGCAGGAGATGAGGAGGGGAGAGAAAGGACAGGAAAGGACTGCACGTGATGGGCTCTGGGCTGTGGCAAAGAACCCAAGAAACTCACCCAGTCTGTAAGGGCCTGCCCTACAACTCAGAAACTGCAAACCAAAGTGACCTCAAAGGTGTTCTAACGCGCTTTTAAAGTACTGGCATTTGCAGGTTTCTGTGCAACACACACACACAAAAATAGTTCTTTTTTTCACTGTTTATTAGGAGAATTCTCTATTAAACGCCCCTCTGCACACTTTATGGATCATTATATTATTTGAAGTCTGACATTTTGTTTTTATAATTTTAAATTATATATCTCATTTACATTTGTCCAAATCTTAATCGGTTAAAAATATGATAGACAATATTTCAATTCAGTGACCTTGTCAGTTGTGGATGTCAGCATGATTAAAAAGTCCAAAATATCCTAAAATGGACTTATGGTTAGTGGTTCCAGAGAAATCTTGAAAACACAAACCTTAAAATGGCATGTTTTATTAAAAAACATACATATTTATAAGCCTGTAAGAACATGCATATGTACTTCTATATTCAGGAATATATACACATCAATACAATATCAATTAAACTTTAATGCACTTATACTACAGTTTTGGTTTAATTTTGCTGGCATATCACCAAAAAATTACTTATCATAGAATTTGTACCAGATATTCTAGGTTGTTTAATGTAATCCTCTAAACCTATGCTATTTACTTACTGATACAATAATTGAAATCAGTTTACCAAGAATCCTACTTTTACAAACATCTGTGTTCCCTTTAGTGTCAGTTCTCTTAAAACTATATGTGCTTGTCTACTGAATTTCTCAATAAAAGAGTTTAATAGAGAAAGAGGAAACAACATTTTGTCTTTACTAGCATAATCTTGTGTTGAGTTTCAAGCTATCACAAATGAGTTTCATTTAGGTTGTTATTATTACTCATATAAAATAACCTATTAGGTTTCATGCCAAGCTCTTTGATGTGTAAGAATTAAATACAAAGAGGTTGTCCACATTAAACATGTCCAGTTTTTATTTGTTAATTATGTCTCAGTAAAGCTGGGGAAAAGCACAAATGCTTAGTATTCCTCAGATATTAAAAAATGAAAGGAATAAAAATATGGGTGGTAAACATCAATACAAAAATAAGCTAACAACAATTTTTGTAAAAAAAAATATGAAACTATTCAGAAAGTCATCATCGCTAAGAATCAGATAGTATGTGAAGTGAGATTTTAATCTTGCATCTACAAGTTGGCTGAATTTTAAGATGATGTTTAAATTCTGACACTATCGTGGCCAGGGAATGCTATTCGATGTGAACAGTGCCCATTAGCATGTTATTTCTAAGAACTGTAGCTGACTGAGTGCAGTAACGGCCTTCAAAGTATTCACACTGTTAATAAGTTTTTTTTTTTAATTCGAATTCTTGTAATAAAATAGTAAGGTTAACAAAAGAGCTTATACCTATTGATTTTGAGAACAAAATGAAATAACGCGTACAAAGTACAAAGCCATATTATTAGCCTAAGTATTAACTATTTTTACTGTGGGTAGAGGGTATTAAGAAATATTACATCAGACTTGTGAATAAGGCAAGCAAATAGCTGCATGCCCTTTAGATGATATATGGAAATTTGTCTAATATTCTGTTTAAAAAACTATCCAAGCATTACATTTTCAACTTCTTTATAGATTAGAATAAAATTCTAAAATTACATATCATATTATAAATTGAAAAAATGGGTTCTGGTGCATGATTTCTGTACAGATAAAATGCAAATAAAATTGTAAACATTATTTATTTATTTACATTTATATATTTGAGAGTCAAAGCCAGAGAAGCAGCAAGAGTGAAAGCAAGATTCAGAATGTTTCCATATTCCAGTGGAACAGTGGTATTTTTATTTTGTATTTATTCAATATTATGGTTGGAGTGCATTGGGAACCCCTATTACAAAGTGATTTGAAGGTATGTTACTATAAAAATTAAAGGAAACACAAAATGTTGCAGGATGTGAGAGGGGTCATGCCAGACAAGCCTAGGATATTAAGGAGTCTTTATTAACCAAGCTTGCTGATGGCAGTGCCCACTAGAAATTAGCAAATGACAAGTCCTGGTAGCAATCCAGTCTGAATCAAAACCCAAAGAGGAGCAAATGCTCATTACCGTGAAACCCATCCATTAAACTGAAGACCTATGTCCCAGCTTCTTCAACAATAGAATTACCCTAAGAGAGTTGCAGTGAGCCACCTGGACACACTTACAAAGCTGCAAACATTCACCTTTTCCTGGCTGTCCATATTCCATGACGGCTACACCTCATCTCTCCTGGAACTCTTAGAAGGACACAAATTAGGAATGCAAAGCATCTTTGCATCCTTACTGACTTACAGGAGCAGGGAACAGAGGGTGAGGAATGCAGACATGCAGGGGTCATGCTACCTGTCCTCAGTCTGTCCACAGGAAACCAGAGAGCAATTACTGGGGAGGCCAAGAATTGGAGTGCCAGAACAATGGAAGCACCTGACCAAGAGAGTGAACCCCTCCTTATCATGGGCCTTTATGGTTATGTAACAATGCAACCTCCCTCCTTCTCAGGTTCCAGGTGATGATAGGCGAGCATCACAGGTGGGCAGAAAGAACGATTTAGTTGAGCAAGGTCTGGATTTCAAGCTCAGGACCCTGAACTAGCTGCCTAGGACCACATTGGAAAGAAAGGACAAAATGGGGACAAAAAGAGAGAAAGAGAAGTATGATTATCTTCTTAGAATTGCAACTGTGAAATGCATGAAATCTGTTCTCTTTATAGTAATAAAAGAACCAAAATGAATGAGAGAGAAAAGAGGGAGAAAGATCTTTCACTTGGTGGTTTACTTAAAAATGCCTGCACTAGCCGGGGCTGGGGCCAGCACAGTAAGGCGCAAGGAACTTCAGTGGTTGAAGCATCATCTGTTGCCTGCCAGGACTGGTCAAAAGGAAACTGGATTGCAAGTGGATCACAGGCACTCCAATGGGGGATGCAGGTGTTCGAAACCTACCGTGCCACAACATTCACTTCGACGGATGACTCTGTGTAGCACGAGAGATAACCCAAAAGTTATAGTTTTATTGCTTCCATTAATATTAGCCAACTTTATACTAATTTAATTTTATCTCAATTTGTTGTCTTCAATCATTACACAGAACAGTGCTTGCTCTCTTGGATTAACTTTATAATTCTGCTGGCATCTTCATTAATGAGTTAGTCTTTGGCTTTTGCCCATTATATATTTATATGAAATCAGTAAATTTTAATTTTGTAAGATTTATTTGCTTTTATCAGAAAGGCGGATGTACAGAGAGGAAGAGAGACATAGAGGAAGATCTTCTGTCTGATGGTATACTCCCCAAGCAGCTGCAACAGCTGGAGCTGAGCCAGTGTGAAGCGAGGAGTCAGGAGCTTCTTCCAGATCTCCCATGCAGGTGCAGGGTCCCAAGGCTTTGGGCCGTCCTCAATTGCTTTCCCAGGCCACAAGCAGGAAGTTGGATGGGAAGTGGGGCCACTGGCATTAGAACTGGTGCCCATATGGGATACTGGCGTGCAAGATGGATACTAGCCAGTAGGCTTACTGCATCAGGCCCCAGAGAGAACTTTTAAGAATATATTGACTATTATCCCTTAGCACTTATGCTTGGTTTATGCTTAAAAGACACCTTAGCATAAAACTGATTTTTTTATTTGATACAGATGCATAGGTCTTTGAATTAATAGCGTGCTATGCTCTAGCTATAGGCAACTGCCTAGGTTGCCTTATACCTATGCAAATGTTACATTTTGGGGAGAAAAGTAGGCAGCAGCTGTGGACATCCTGGCCTGGCTAATGCCATATTTGTGTTAACTCTACAGTATGCTAGCATAATTGCTTATTGTGATTGTTATTATTTTAAGATAAATGGGGAAGACAGGGAATTCCAGGATGAGACACACCACCCTAGTCCCAAGTCAGTGCCAGGATTGAGGGCTGGCCATGTCAATCTGGGTAGCAGTACCCACCAGTACATGCGAGAGTCATTGCTGAGGGTAGACCTGGAAGGAAACTTATGGAACTCCCCTGCTAGGCCCAGCTCCTGCTGGCGAGGATGAAAACTGGGGCTGGGAGCAGGCAAGGTCAAGCTGAGGCACCTGTTAGCATATATGTGGGCCAGGATTGGGGGTGGGCCAAAAGGGTCAGGCCACAACACACACTGGCATGAGTGAGAGCCAGGACAGGGTGAAGGGCAGGCCAATTTGGACCACAACATCCAACAGTTCAGATGAGGTCTGGGGGTAGGCCAGGCCGGGCTAAGCTATTGCACTTGCTGGCAAGAGCTGAGACCTGGGGAGAGCCAGACTGAGCCAGGCTGTAGCAGCTGCTGGCAAATGCTGAGACTGGGAGTGTGCCATCTCAGACTGGGCCACAGTAGCTGCCAATGCACAAAAGATCCTGCACTGGGAGAAGGTCTCGTAGGGGACCTTTGGGACTCCCTTACTGAGCTGATGTTTCCACTGCTGAATGTGAAAGCTGGGACTTGGGGTGACCCAGTCTGTGAGCACTTCAGACTGTGTTAAATTACTGTACCTGCTGGTGTGCATGAGAACCAGCATAGCTGCAGGTCAGCTGGGGTATGCTACAGCACCAGCTAGCAGGTGCCAGAACTGGGTGCAGGTCATGGAAAACCCCCAAAAAAGGGATCATGGATTTGCAGACTGCTAAGTGTGCAAGTTTCTTAACGTTGATTAGGAAGTAATGGTCACTCTGTTATATGAAGCTTGTCTTCTTTGCAGCAATTGGCAGGGTAGGGGTCACATATCTGACTTTTGGCAACCACTTGAGATTGAATCCTGTGGGAGTAATAGCAGCTGAAAAGTTAAAACTACAAGAGAGCTGTTCTCATTTTCCATTTTCCTTTCCAGTGATTTTTGTAAACAAGCCTGCTTTGTTGTTACAGGAAAGGAGGAGGAATGCAAAGGAGAGAATACATGGTATTAGATTTCGTGATGAACTAAGCGGTTACTCCAGTGACTGAAGTAGAAAATACAGAAAACAAAACAAAACAAACAGGTGTGCTTAGTTCCTCAAATCACTGGCTTATAGTTTAGCCTGGCAGTAAGATTCTAATGTGTAGCAGATTCCTAACAACTGCAATGTTAAAAATGTTTGTGGTGCAAAAACAGACCTCACAGAATGATTATGGAAGTTCAATGTTGACACGTTAAAAATATGCCTGCATTTTCTGCAATGCTGCTTCCTGATTGCCCTGTTCTGAGCATAGCCAGATCTTACTAGCACACTCTTAATGAATGCAAGAGGCTTACACCTAGTGTCGTGCTTCTAACAAATGATGACAAAGTGATAGCAGGTCATTGTCAGCATCAAGTTGGGAAAAGATTGCGACATCTGCTTTTTTTTTACTTTTTGGAAAAAGTCATATTCTAAACAGCCCAGTGGGCAGGTGCATAGAACAGACAGAAGCCTCTAAACACAATTGTCAGCAGCCGTGTACAAAGTGCATGGCTCCCTCAAAATTGTAACCCCAACCTACAGCTTAAGGAAATCTCATAAAAGCCCTTGGGACAGAATCATGGAACAAAACTCCCAGATTGACTTTTATGAATTGCCATGCCTAATAAATGTAATCTATGGGTTTGTGGGGAACTGTTATATTTAAATAACTATTACACTTAAACTCACTATTTATGAGAGAAAAGAAAATAGAAGACAAAAGCATATAACGACTTAAACATTGGATTGGCAAAGTATTAGCAATAATAACCCCCACTAACTAAAGGGGGCATTTAATTGTTGATGAGCATTTAATTGTTATTCCCTATTCAGGAAGCAATTTTCTGGCACGTAAATCTATGAAAATTTGAAGCACACATATCTTTAACATATTCTGTTGGTATGAATGTAACTTAAAATAGTACTATTAATGTCCTCAAAGGTGAGCTTTTATAGCACTGCATATAATAATAAACTGTGTAACTACTTATGATATTTTATCTTTTTATTTTAAAACATTTGTATATTTTTATTTGAAAGGCAAATGTACAAAGAGAAGGAAAGACAGAGAGACAGAGATCTTCTATCCACTGGCTCTCTCTGTCCTTTTGTTTTCAACAACTCTGCATTTCAAATAAATAACAAAGTCTAAAAAAATGAATGTAGAAAGAGGTCTGCTTATTGAATAGGCAGAGTGATAAGGAAAGAGCAAGAAAGAGAGAGAGGCCTTCCATCTGCTGGTTTACTCCGCAGATGGCTTACACAGCTGGAGCTGAGTTGATCTGAAACAGGGGACCAAGAGTCTTGTTTTTCCCCAGATATCCCACATGGATGTGGGGACTCAAGGCCTTAGCCATCCTCCTCTTATTTCCCAGTTCATAAGCAAAGACTTGGATAGGAAGTAGAGCAGCTGGGACATGAACTGATGCCCATACGGAATGGCAGAATGAAGGCAGAGGAGTAACCACGCTGGCCCTGGTAAGTATGTCTTTATATCACCAGTTTATGGAAAAAGGGAAACTGGGAACAGAAAAATGAAATGACTTCCTTGAGGTCACAAAGTGGCAGAGCAGAGATTCAAAGCCATGCACAATTACAGCAGGCTACTTCTTAAGTAAAGAAATAGTTTGAATGAATATAAATAAAATGTTTAAATAACTAACATTCTAATTTTAGACTATTTGAAGTGAATATTTGAGAGAATAGGGTGGGTCTATTCACAATTTTATAAAACAAAATAGATTATTGCTGTCCTTTAATGGAATTACTTATCAAGAATTGCTAAATACATATTCTGAAAGTATTAAACGGGTGACACTAGTGAATATAACCTCTGGTGGAATATCCCTATGTGAAGCAAGAATTCATTAAAGTTTCTGATGTTTCCAGAGAAATTGAGGATCTTTTTTGTTTAATGTATTAGATGTTTGTCAATAAATCATATATTTTTAAATATGCATTTTTTAAAATGACATTTCTGAGCAGACTAGCTCTGTGCAATACCCCTGTAAATGCACCATAATTAAGGAGATACACTCAAAGTCTCCTGATAAATTGCACTAAATTGTAATGGAATGCATCCTTGTATCAGATTATGAACTAGACAAATACCAGCCAGTCACTGCAGCATAAATAAGTAGATAGAAAAAAATCAAGCCACCAAGCAACCCCAATAAAATAATTGCTCCTATAAATTATCGGTTTCAATACTAATGTGAATATAATCAATTCTGCTTATGCCCATAGTAGAAGTTTGAAAGGTAAAGGCTTGAGTCAGACTCCACATGCTTGAATTCCAGCTCTGCCACTTCTTAGTTATGCAACTCTGTGTCTGTGTGTCTGTTTTTGCAAAACAGATATATCATTGGATATCATGAAGATATTCTGAGAAGATAATGAATCAATAAATATTAGCTCTCACTGCTATGCAGGTTGAGGGTTAAGATTGCCAACACGTGGTGTCAGAACTGATTCTTACCACTTAGCTGTCTTTGAACTGATTTACTGTCACAAGACAGGTTTTTTTTTATATTATAATAGATACATGTGCAATAAAATAATGTTGTGGTCTGGGACTGTGAGAACAGATATTGTGGTGAAGATCTCAGAGTAAATTTAAAAAAAACATGCTATTCTTTCATTTCAATGCTTAAATTGACGGATATAATTGTATGTATTTGCTGCATGTAACACATTGCTTTGAAGTGTATCTGCTCTGTGGTGTGACTGAATCTATTTAAGGAGCATGTGTATTACCACACGTAGTTGTCATTTTGTGTTGAGAACCTCACATTAGCCTTTTTAAAGAATTCAATATATTGCTACAGAGTTACCGTGCTGTAAAATCAGTAGATCATTTGAATCAATTCCCACTAACAGAGCCTTTATCCAAGATCTTCCAACAATCACTCCCAACACTCTAAGCCTCCATATCACCACCTTACTTTCATCTTACAACTTCATTTTTAATTTAACTTAATTACTTTAGGATACTTCAAAGGTGAGTGAGATACATGGTATTTAATACAGGTTTTGCTATGTTTCATTAATTTCTGTTATATGAAGATGTGGTTCATGAAATCATGGAGCTGTTTAACTGTTGAATCATAAGTTGATGATATTAAAATGGTACAAACAATGTAATTCTGATGACTGGTCCTTGGATCATTGGATTTGTCCTGTCAGAATGCAGTTCTTAGGAAGTGCTTGATTATAAAGGCTTGCTAGGAGCCCAGCTGCTCTCTGCTTCCTTCATAGGAACTCTTACTTTTCCATCTCCTGGTCTTAACAAACAGATGCCCAATCTGTGGGGCCACATAAGCTTTGATTTGAATGTTTGAAATCATAAACCAGAATGAACCTTTATTTTCCATAAATAGCCTGTGTCAAGTGTCTCAATGTAGTTTCAAAAATCTGACTTACACAAAGACTTTTTTCTTGAAAATTCCACTGCATTATTTGTAATTAGTCTGTTCTCACTGTGTTACCACCTGATGAAGTGGTATAGGTTATACAGATGTAGACTTGTGCTTCTCTTTGCTTATAAAATTTGTTGTACGATTGTTCCTACGTTCTCTTATGATCCTATTTGTATTGTATCATGTGTAGTGTCTTTTCTTTCCTTTTTTTGTGTATTCTCTTTTGTAATCAATCTAGTAAATGTTGTTTTTCTAGTTCTTTCAGGTGTATTATTGGAATTTTGTTTTTTTTCTTCTTTTCTGTTTCCTTTTTAAAACTATTTTTTGCTATATCACCTAAGTTTTGTATGTTATGTTTCCATTAATGTTTGTGTCAAAATATTTTTGTTTTCCTTTTAACTTTTTCTTTAATCCATTATTTGCTTAGGATTATATCAATTAGCATTCACATATTTGTAAATATTCCCAAATTCATCCTGTTGTTGATTTCTTCATAGCGTTATGATCCTTGATATAATTTAATCTAGAATATATTTTTAAATAAATCAGTAATAAAAATCAAAATTTGCAGGAGAAAGCCCTAAACATAATCCAATGAAAATTTAGATTTAGATGTTTATGTTAAGAGAGAGAAAAGGTTTGAAATTAATATTTTAATCATGACCCAAAAAGTTAGGGAAGGGAAACAAATTTAAAATAATTGACTTTTATTCATTTGAGCATCAATGAGATTCTCACTGAGGCAACGTCTCAAATAGAAAAATGAGAATTATAATAATGAAAATAGATACTTGAGGGAGCTGTGATGCAGAAAATCAACCAACATCAGAAGTCTTCCTTCATAAGCAGTATAGGTCATCCTGCTATTTCAGTGTGTCCTGACATTGAAGCCACAGACACTAGTGGGGGACCAGCATCCCATTGTCAAGACATATCCAATAGTAAAACTGATACATCCTTAGCAAAACTGATGCAAAAGAAAACAAAAAAACAATACCAATAAAAAAGAATGTTGCTAGAAATATCCTATAGAATATAAATACATAATAAGAAAGTGTCAGAAACAAAAGTAAATTGAGAAGTTTTATACTGTAGAACATAAAGGAAAATCAAGGAAATATACAAATAATTAAAGGAAGAATCACCCAGCCCAGTCATAGCTATTCATTTAAAGATTCATGAGTTTTTTTTTTTTTTAATGAGAGACAGCATCAAATCAATCATGTCCATCCTACTCCAGGATTAAGAAGATGTAGAAAATAAGATGTAAAATAAAAGTAAAATAAAAGTAAAATAAAAGGTCATTTGAATAGAGCATTGTGGTCTAGGAACCAAAGGATATTTATTTATCAAAAGATAACAGATGATTATATCCAAAGCGAGGCATTATTCATAAATCATATAAAAAGCTATCATGACTACATGGGATGGCTCGGTGGCTAAATCCTATCACACAGGTGACAGTTTGTATACCAGCTCCTCAACTTCCCTTCAGCCTCCTGCTTGTGGCTCAAAGCCTTGGGACCCCGCAACTGATGTTGGAGACTTGGAAGAAACTCCTGGCTCCTGGCTTCAGATCGGCTCAGCTCCGACCATTACAACACTTGGGAAGTGAACCAATGGACAGAAGCTGTTTCTATCTTTCCCAATGAAAATAAGTAGATCTTAAAAAAAGAAAAGGCAAGATATCATAAAGGAAAGTTACTTTATAGCCTTTAATGCTGTTCGCACATGCTTGAGCTTGTTAGAATATTATTATAACAATAGAGACACTCATGAAAAAATTAATTTCTGAAAACAGATCGGCAAGTGTTGGAGAAGAATTGAGATCAGACTTTGAGCTGTCAGCAGAAGTAATTTAAGAGTTGGAAGGTGAAGGGAATTGAGAATCCACTTGGAGTTTGTGGGCCTGCATTCTTTCTCAGCACAATGAAAGTTTAAAACTTACCTCATCAGTTTCTGCTCATTCTACATTCTTTGAGTCAAAGAAATGTGTTGACATTCATACAAAGTCTAGAACGGCAGCTCTGGGCTGGTGTTTTCAGCCTATGCTTGTGTGTGGCTCCACCTAGAGTACAAAGTGGGAAATGTTCTCCTGGCCACCACTTTGACTTCCCTAGGGATGAAACGTCATTTGCCCTTAATTTTTCTTCATACACATTGTGATCTTCCACACTGGTTAAGGATTCAATGCAAGTGGAGCCCATTTAGGTTCTCTAGATTCCCTTTATTAACAAGAAAGATTTTGAGGAAAGGGGTTTGTGCATTTGTTTAAGATATGGACCACACCTAAGTGTGAAAACGGAGACAAACATGGTTGAACAGAAGCACTGGAAACAAATTCAAAATCGTATTTAATTTTTTTTTAAAGTAAATGCCCTTTTAGATTAAAGTCTTAGCTTCTCTTATTTGGCATGCTGTTTTCAACAGCATGTTAATGCAAGATTTTCTTGTTGCTTAGATCTGGTACTAACGTAATGAAGATTAGTTGTTGCTTTGGAATGAAACTGTTCAGTCCCATCCACACTCTATTTAATAAGACTTATCCTTACTTAAACCCTCTGTAGCTCTGTTCTATTTTTTTTAAACCTACACAATGAGAATAATATCATCCTCTGAACTCTGAATCACACTCTGCTATGTTTCATGAAATTAAATTAACCTGGCATCAGGCCTGTCAAAGCACAGGTTTTCAATAAGTGAATTTTATATTTAAGTTTTGGATTGCTATTAGAGCTTTGTTGTTTGTTATAGCAGCTGTTTCTAGGCTCAGTTTGCCTGCCTGTTCCTTTTCACTCTATTCTTTGGCCTCTGCCAGTTTACTGGGGCCTACTGTCTAGGCACAAATTTGACATGCAAACTGCAGGTACGTCTCCCCACCCTGTTTGGGGAATTGCAGGTGTCTCAGGACTAGTTTTAGACTTTTGTAGCATGAGGGACAGGGAGAAAGGATAAGCAACATTTCTTTAAACGAAGTAGGTTATTACACTCATTTGTAGAACTAGAAAACGTCATTGAAGGATAGCTTTGGGGTTTTTTTTTTTTTTTGCTCATGATTTTATTTTGGTCTTACTTTAAAGAAAAAGGAAGATTTATTAGGACAGTTTCTGAGCATCACACACAGTGGGTAGTGACTCTGTATTTTAGTATTTTCTTAGGTATCAAAAAGGAGATTATAAGCACCGTATGGGACCTCAATAGTAGAATATGGTAGCTGACTAACATGTGGGTTTCAATAAAGCATATATTACAATCAGAGTTAGAACTGCAGAACATACTGTCATTACACAAGTCTACCATCAATGGCTCTAAGTTAATTTCCCATAAGAAGGCAAGAGAAGAGATAGGAAGAGCCAAATGGAAATGAGCTGGAAATCTGTAGACCACGGGCAAAGCACAATTAGATACAGATTTTGATTGACATTTACACAAATCTTCAAAGACTCGGTTCTAAGCATTTTCTATATAAGGGCATGTGGCTGTGACTCTGTACAAGTTTATCCTTATCTCCATGTCTAGAAAATGGACTTTAATTGAACAGGAAGATCAATTGGGTTTACAAAGAGTTTAACATCATTATTTGTTCAGATGAATCAAAGTTACAGCTCCAAACTAGAGACTCGTTTAGATAAATGACGTAAACCCACATATGTCCCAACTACTCATCTCCTGTGTACACATGATGCCAGCCATGTGAATTTTGAAAGCTGATTTTGCTGATTGTGGTGGAGCTGCCTGACTCTCCAGTCAGGTTGAGAAATGTTGAGATGGTTGAAAAAACTGACTATCGCAAAGATTCACATTGAGTGTCAAGATTAATGATAATGAAGAGGTTATGGGGGGTGGCTGAAAGGAATATTAAACATGGAAACAGGTAACAAACTTAAAATAGTATTCCAGTTTAATTCAGTAAGAACATTGTGAGTACTCAGTGGTTGTAAGTATAGGGAGAACGAGCACAATAATGAATAGCAGTGCTATTTTTAAGCAGTTTACAGTTTACCATGAACTGTACAAATCGCTGATGAACAGTTAATAGAAACTGACAAGGGCACAGAGACGAGATCACACTCAGAATGCAAACTTGGAAACATTTATGTTTGACCAGTCTATAACACTCAGTCTTCTAAAAATGACACAGAGAAAGACAGAAATCCAGATGCGTGTTGGGACACGGAGGTCCTCTCGTGGTGTTTTGGTACAGGTCCAGCCTATGGAAGACAATAACGCCAATTTAAGTGTTTGAGTATTGGCCACCCATGTGGGAGACCCAGGCTGACTTCTTGGTTTGCAGTTTGTTCTAGTGCAGTCCTATAACTGCTGTAGACACCTGGAGAGTGAGCCAGCCTGTGGGAGCTGCCTCTCTACCTTACTCTTGCCACCATATCCTGTGTGTTTGTGATTTTGTATATGGGAGTTACCTTGGTGTCGTTTTATGTCTCTTTGCTCTCAAAAAAATAAAATTTAAAATGAGAAATTGAAGAGTACAAGAACGGATGGTCAAAGGAAGGTGGAGGGCAGATTTTAGCTGGCGGAAACACCCAAGACTATTCCAGGACAGGGATGTTGGCAGGTCCAAGAAGACCCCATAGGTATAGCAAGGAAGATGTCCTATGTAAACATAGGTACGATACTAATATAATATATATAGTAATAAAGCAATGGTGTTCATCAGGCCGTTGTAGAGTGTGGCCATCTCCAACTTGAGATTATAAACCACTCTGACAGTTGCCATCTTTGTGAGCTATTTTCTATTAAAGACTAAGTTAGGTCACTGCAGAAGCTCAGAAGTCCTGTATTGTGGAGATGTTACAATCCCAACAAGTAACATCCACTTCACATTTGTGAGTTTTACCTGGAAGGTCAGCACAGCATGAAAGAAGGCAGTTTGGATTGACTGTCAGTCAACCTTCAGAAGTTGGTATTTGTTGGAAGTAGCTCAGATAAAAATGCTTGAAAGAAAGAAAAGTACACTCATCTCATAAATGTACCTAAAGAGTGGCATTTCTTCAGCAACACTTTAGTCATTAAGTAGCATACCATTTAACTTCATGACACTGTACATTTTAATTTTTCTTCCTTTTGTTGATTTTGTTTTTTGGCTTTTCATTATAAGGGGCTGTAGAGTAATTGTGCAATGGAGACTATTATATCCAGATGTGAGGATGCAATATAGTATGCATCTCTACTTCCAGATCAAAGATGGACTCCCAATGAAATTGTTTTATATATATATATATATATATATATATATATATATATATATATACTTGGCAATAGAATGCTTGACTCTCTGCTATTGTCCATTACCACAATGATGGACTTAGGACAGCTCTTGAAGAACTTTACTGTTCTAATAGCTTAGGGAAGATCAGTGTGTTACTAAATAATAGCAATAACAATGGAAATTTTAAAGAACATATAGGTACATCCTAGGATAGTTTTCAAATGTAAACACATACATTCAACCATTGTTCCTGGAGCAAATTCTTAGATTTTTCTATAGTTCCAAGGCAGCAGCACAAAAAAGGAAAGGATTCCAACCTTTAAAGGGATCAAATAAGACTAATTTACAGAATATTCTTACTGGGAAAAAAATCACACTTCTTTCCTTCCCTAATCAAAACTGTGCATAGCTTGTGTTTATTTTTGTACCATTTGACACTGGTTAACACAGTATTTCCCCTAGCTCACATTCATCAGGCTGTATCTAAAACAATTTGCACATTAACGTCTAATAATCATGTGATGCAGTATAATTAAGATGAATTTTCTTTATTTCTCCCACTTCCATTTCTTCTAGTTAATTAGCAACAAATGCTGTCAACGTTTCCAGGAATTTCACATCTTGGAGTTAATTGTAGATAATAGGATCCACTATTCATTCCGGGGGTTTTCCGCTCAAGAGCAAGAGATGTTATTTAAATGTCATGCAAAAGTATATGACTTTTTTCTTCATTGAAGTGTCTTTTAAAAAGTTTTATCACAAAGTAGCTTTGGAAATGAGAAAGATCACTTCGATTTGTCACCTTAACAACTGAACTTTTTTATACTGCCATTGCGCCCCCTGGTGGTAGCAAAGCAAACCATCTATAATTGAATATATTTCATGTTTTTCCTACTTTCCCTTCATAGAAAAGTTCCTCCATGTGAGTAGTGTTCAGTATTGCGCTATATGTAAGTCCACAAAACAAACTGAAGGACATGAAATAATCTGTTTTATTCAATTCTAGAAAATTACATAAATGATTCCTTAATTTTAAAATGATTATTGTTTGAAATTACTTCGTTGTCTTAAATTTGCAATAAAAGAATTAAAGCTCATAAACATATAATGTAAAATGTAAATCAATTTTATATAAAGATAAATGAAATGTTTTAATTGTAGCTACTTGATTATTAAAAATGAACAAAGTCTCAAGCTGTTTTATCCTTAAGCAGTAACACTGTTAGTAGTACTGCTTTTGAGATTACTCCAAGTGTCCTGAAGTAACGAACTTCATTTTTCAAAAGGCATTTTGAGCAATTTTCTTTTGAGAACACAAAGAATGAGTGTAACTGGATTATGATACTGGATGAAGCCTTTGCTTTAGAAAAATAATCTGGGTGGATGGTGGCTCTCTGAGTTTGTTTTTGTTACAAAAGTTCTTTCTCATTTTTTTTATGGCAAAAAAAGAGAATCGTAACAGGAAAGATAGTTGATGCAGTTGTGAACAGATTGAGAAGGAAATTTTGTGAAGAATGGGGTATCATATAAGGGTGAATCCAGAAAGAGCAAAGCCATATGGACAGAAAAACAAAAAGCCAATGATAAAATGCAGTGTTAGCCTGCTAGCATGTCAGCAATGTATAACTTAAAGTTATACACAAAATTTTTTTTTCTAGGGTGTTCAACTGAAAGTCAGCACACATATTTTAATTATCTCAGTTGCTTATAACAAACTCTTTAATGTGTCAAGAAAATATCCTATTGTTTGGAATTCTCTGCGCTATAACTGATTCACCTTTTATCTTCAGCTGCATTGTTTTATCTAAAATATGCATTAGTTCTGAAGCCAATAAAGATTGCTTGGACGGTTGAGTTACTAGAAAAATTATCCTAAGTCTTTAAGAAGTTGCAAGCCAACAGGATCAGTAATGTACTGCACTCATCCTCAAGACTTTACCTAAGTGTTAGAAATAACAGGTCTCATGTTTCTGAAAATCAGAATGACAACCTCTTGGAGTAGAGAAATAAGAGGAAACAGGGAATGAATGGCACTGGGGGTTCTTTGGCAGCATATAGTATATGACAGTGCTTCTGTATGAGTTGTTCTGTGCGTCAGAAATCTTCAGTCGCAGCAGCAATTAGGGAAGATCGTCACATTCTTTCAAGCTTTGAAAGTGGGGGAGGTGAGTGGGGACAAAGGAAAAGAGGAAATGGGAAGAGGGGGCAGGGGTAAGGATGATGGCAGGGCACATCCTGAAAAGATAATCCCTGTACAATCATGACATCATCCTGCTTATGTGTATATAGGAGGGATGGTCAGAGCATCTCTCAGAGTTCACTCACTTTCAAAGCCAGCTGAAGGCAAGAGGCTGTGAAAAGGAGAGAGCCTTCTTCACTGTGTGCCTGACTTCTATGGACTTGGCTTGCTAGCAGGCTGAAAGCGATGATGGCAGCAATGAAAATCCAGCTGGTATGCATGATGCTTCTGGCTTTTAGCTCCTGGGGTCTGTGCTCAGGTAAGTCCAGCTGCGCCTCACAGCTCCTTGAAATGATTTCTTCTTCCTCTCTGAGATGCGCTGCTACTTACATGACTATCCAGGGAGGAGAATCTCCCCCTTATTCAGAGGATGCTTTTAGTGTTAGAAACTGTGAGTGTTTTGTCTTGTTCTGTCTTTACCATTACAAACACTGAGTTTTTATTTCCCTTTTTAAAATTGCAAAGCAGTGAGTGTATTTCAAGGAAAGAATGCTTGCTCCCCTTGGCAGTGCAATCACTAAAAGAAATGCAGGTGCATACACACACACACACACACACACACACACAACTTTAACTTAGAATGGTCAGTATCTAACAAGTACAGAGGCAGTGGCTGTCATCATTAAAATTCATTCTGTTCACAGTATTCTACTCTCATTCTCAACCATTCCCTGGGAAGGCAGTGGTTTCTGCTCTTCTTGTCCCCACATAATTTTGTTTGACTTTATGTATGTTGATACAAGATGTAATTGGAAAATTAGTAGCCTTATATAAATGGAAATGATTAAGCCTTCTTGTGTTTTCTGAGATAATTAATGAGTCTCTAAGTATTGCTAGATATCTATGTATAAGTCATTTTGAAAATAAGATTTCAACACCAAGGGGTAATATGAAATATGATGATCCAATATACTTCATTAATCCATGAAAAACAATTGAATGATCACAGCTAAGTGAAAAATATCTTAGAAGCTAAACAGTCATTTAACTTGCTGTATGCTTTTATAGTACATGAATATGACCATTAAATATTCAAACCCATGCTTTTAAAAAATATTATGCAAGTGAAATCTAGCCAAAGACATATACAATGTGTGGAAACCTGTTTATTTGTATAATGATTAGAAAGGAATTTTAATTTGCAAATCTTTTACAAAAATAACTTTTTAGTATTATGATTTTACTTATTGTGGGGATTTTGGTGTACATTGTCCATTAATGACAGATGAAATCCATCATTTGTTTTGAAGAGCAAATTGCATCTCTAGCAAATAAAGAAAACGTATCGGGTGTGACATGAATCTGACATGAATCTAAAATCTGTAAATTACAATGTAGTTACTTTATGACTTTATAGTAAACATGTGGTTTTGATTTTATTCAGATTCTGAAGAGGAAATGAAAGCATTAGAAGCAGATTTATTGACCAATATGCAAACATCAAAGGTAACTCTTCTTTTTCTCTAACCTCGGGTTGAAGAACAGTTGAACTTTAATTATAAATATGGTGTCCTTTCCTTATGGTAAAGGATTTGTCATCAAGACTGAGGAATTCCTTGGGAGTCACTTGCTTTATGAGATGACTTTTTGAAATTCTGAGAAATTAAGGGTATTGATATGATGGGAGAAAAAGTGTAGTGACTCTCTTTAATGAAGTAGATACATATACTTTATATAGACAAAAATGTATTTAAAGAAATGTGTTTCCATTCCTGTTACGTTGTGTATGTTTGAAGTTACATTGGCTTAAGTTAAATACCATGCTGAGAGTATAGGTAGAGTGATATATTAATTTTTTTTTCTAATGCATCCAGTTGGGTCTATGTCTCTAAAGCAGATAAGGAAAAACTTAATTTTCTTTGTTGCAATAATTAACATAAGTGAGATGTAGACTGATAAGTAGTTTTTGTGAAGTGCAGTTATTCCAAGCTTTCCTGTGGTCAACTGAGTGTCCTCAGTACTACAGAGTCCAGTAAATGTTTTTGAACTAACAAGTGGAATTTAGAACTAATTATTAAATATCACATTTTGCATTTAAAAACATCAAACACTGTACCACAAACAATTTGTCATTTTTAATTTAGAGAATTCCTGGACTAGTCATACCATTTGCTACGCTCATATGAGTGTAGTGTACTATAATCAGTGATGTTGGTTATTTAGCTTGGGTTATATTTTTAAAATTAGTTCTTTTTAGCATTAGCTAAAAAGACAGCCTTGGTCAAGAATTCTGTCTCTTGGACACTTTGCAGCCATAATGGAATCTCGTGATATTGAATAATAGTGTTGCACGAAATAGTCGCCATTTTAATCAATAAAAGAGAACAAGATTATTGGTCCAGCTTCCTCATTTACAAAACCAATGTTTAGTACTAGTGACAGATGCTCCATGAACAATTTCTATTAGTGTGAGAATATTGAATACTGCATCTGGCATCCATGAATAGCTGAATGTGAAAAGCATAGAGGATACCTAAATTCAGGAAAACAATAGATTTATTTCAAACTCATTTTCGATTTTACTTAACAGGGATTTTTTTTTTTTAAATAAATGAGTGTAGAGCCAGTGTTTTCAGGAGTAAATTTTGGAGACCATAAAATAGGTTATCTGTAAAGGGTTTTTCAAAGGAAAATTGTTAGTATTTTATTAATTATCAGATTAAAACTTGCTGGTACAAAATGGAGCATGGTGCCTTACATATACTTCAATAACAGAAGAGTTCAAACTGATAAGATAATCATAGTCAGAGGTGTAGTGAAAGGATTCCTGAACCAACTGACAATATTATAGTAAATATTTTTATAATCACAGGTTCACATGAGCTTATGATAAAATACTACTCAAAAATTATGCAGATTACATACAGTTTATATATATGCAGATATACAGTATATATATACAGATTGCATTATATATATATATATATTCCACACGACCTTTCTTTCTTTTCTAATGGTATATTTATTTGAAATTTAGAAATAGAAAAAAAGGGAAAGTGTGGAAGAGAGAAAGGGAGAGAGAGAGGATGAGTGCCCCTCCATCTGCTAGCTCATTCGCCAAATGGCTGCAGTTTCCAGCGCTACGCCAGGCTACACCCAGGAGCCAAAGGTTTTTTCCAAGTGGCTGGCAAGACCCAAGCACTTAAGCTATCTTCTGTTGCTTTTCCTTGGCCATTCAAAAGGGAGGGAGTTCAGAAGTGGATCAGCCAGAACAAACCTGTCCCCATAAGGGATTTCAGAGTGGTGGCTTGTATCCATCATACCACAATGCTGGCCCCCCAAAACAGCGTTCAAGAAGCCTGACCAATACACTGAGCAACAGATACTTGGCAGGATAGTGCTTTGTTCCACGTGTCCTCATTACACCTGAGTGTCCTGTATTTTGTAAGTCTTCTAATCTGAGGGCAACCAGGCTAAAATCATTCCACATATTTCTCTTACATTTGTGTTTCTGATGAGTGATTACATGAATTTTTTGCTTCTGTTTTAAAGCCTTTTCCTTTTTCTAAAATTGAATTTTTAATACTTGTGTTAAATATACTAACATGTCATGTCAATGTTTTCTTACTTTTGATTTTAGCTCAGGATGTTGTGTGTTTCCATAGATATGGGTGATTTTTGTAAAGATAATTAAAAATTATCTTTGTCTTGCTAGGTTCTGTTTTATAAGTATCTGCTTAACTGGTATCATGCCAAGCAGTTGTGTTAATTCATATTTAGCCTCATTGGATATTGCTTGAATATAACACATTTAAAAAGTTTATGACTGTGGGCTGGCGTTATGTCATACCATACTAATCCTTTATTGTAACACCAGCTCAAGTCCTATTTTTGATCCAGCCTCTTCGTAATGTGGCTGGGAAGATAAAAGAAAATGACACAAGTACACATGCCATCCATGGGTCTACCCATAGCCTCTACCCACCTGTGTAGTTACTGGCTCCAGGTTTTAGACTTACAAAGCCTTGACTTTGCAGGTGTCCAAAGAACGAATCAACAGGTGAAAACTCTCTTTGTCTTTCCTGTTTTTTTTGTTTTTTTTTTGCCACTCTGACTTTGAACAAATAAATAGTCATTAAAATGTCATAGCTATATCGAAATGCAGACTGCTCCAAAGTCTTTGGTTTTTTTCTTTTTCTTTTTATACCCAAAATATTTTAAATGAAACTTTTGCTATATGCTATACATACGTGTGCACTTGGGACAATTTTTGAACACTTTGTTCTCTTCCTTTGGGTTTTGTGCTTATAGCTGCACTATTAACTCACGTCTTTGATTACTGCAGCTTTAAAATGCACTTTCACACTTGATAGAATAAGATTTTCCTTATTAATTTTTTGTTTTCTATATCTCCTTGGCTTTTCTCCCTCCCTCAATCTCTTAATAATTATTCTGCCAAATCCTTTTCTGCAACTTTCAGTGTCCCCATGTTTTTCAAATTAAGACATTAATTTGCAATTACATTGTTTTTTGAAGAGCAAATCAGAAAAAAAATACAGGTTGATATTATAATTAGGTGTGTCCATTATGCCTTTGTGGTCATTAAAATCTTACTTTCACATCTCCCTTGGGGGAAATGATGTTTTTATTCCTTTGAGTACTTTGAATTTTTTGTTCATTTAATTGTTTCAAAGCTTGGCTTTCCTACTCCATGCGTTCTGTTAATTATTTCTGATATGCAAGCACATTGATGATCATGGCAAATATAATCTCAAAGTATTATTAAGAAAAGAAAAGAACTCCACAAAATATTATAATTTTCAACTAAGTAAGTTGGTCAGCTCTAATGCTTCCCTGACTGGCATTAACTTGTGGAATATGCTAACATCTTCACACTGTTGTAATTATCCAAATATATTCATATCATTATAATCCTGTATGTGAGACACTGAGCTGAAATACATACAAAAAAGAGAAAATTGTGTTTCTTGAAATTTTTTGATCTCTAATATACATTCAGTTATATTTCTATATTTGTCCTGATTATCATTCCTGCTGTCTCATTTTCATAATTTATTTTGTGTGTGCATTTTATGTTCAATTAAACAAAGATTGCTATTTATTTGACTCTGTGACACAGTTATTGTATTAGCAACATTGTGTTTATTAACCTAGAGTACAATGAAACTCAAAAATGCAATGAATTCACAGACCAGAAATGCATTCATGTAATACAAGTTATTTCAAGTAGTTGTTTTTTTTTCTTCTATATTTCAGATCACTAAAGCAATTGTTCCCTCTTGGAAAATGACCCTGCTCAATGTTTGCAGTTTTGTAAACAGCCTGAACAGTCAAGCTGAAGAAATAGGAGAGAATCGTGAAGAAGAGCTTGTTACAAGAAGGAAATTTCCTACCTCTTTAGACGGTTTTAGCTTGGAAGCCATGCTGACAATATACCAACTGCAAAAAATCTGTCACAGCCGAGCCTTTCAACACTGGGAGGTAAAATAAAAAATTGAGTTTGAATATAATCTCATCTAAACTAGTTATCTCTCATTTGTATTGATTTTTTTTTATCCTGGTCATATCATAACAGGAAAAATTACAAATATTTAAGAAGAATAAACCATGTGTTGAGGTCAACATTCTTTCAGATCTTCAAAGTACCCTTTAAATATTTGGGGCTTAGAAAAATATTTTTCCTTAAATCTTAAAAGGGGAATATATTTTAAGGCAGATTTGATCCATATGTTCTGTTGTGCTTAAATGGATGACATGTTTAGGCAATCTTTGCTGTTGGTAGTGTTTGTGACATGTCTAAGAAATTTAAGAACCTCAAAACTCTTGTGTATACTTATTTATAAATAAATGCAAGATGCAAAGGGTTCCAAATAAAACCAGAATAAAACACAAAAACTGCATTCAAATATATTCTCATGTATATATATATATATATACACATATATATTTATTTATATAGAATATATATGATGGGGAGATATATTCGTCTTACTCCAGTTTTACTTTTAATTTGGAACATACTATATTTGAATACAATAGGCAAATAAGATCATTTTGAAATTTGTATTCATGCATAAATGATATTTATTTCTATCATTTCATTTTTAGCCAGCACTTCCTTAGCTTAAGCTTATTTATAAAGAAACACAAAAAAACTATTTACATGTGCTTTCAGTCCTGTTTTTAAATGTTTGTGAATTTTAAATAATCTTAGCAATTATACCAGGTCCACTAAGGCTAAGACAGCTAAATTTCATAATACAGAACTATAATGGAAAACCAGATGAATAGTTATATTAAATGTTGTGCTGGTACTCTCAACATTTTGTTGACAATATTTTCGTGTTTGGAAAATTTTTAAAGTTTTTGGTTGCTGATATGTGATATCCAGGACCAGTCACTAAAACCAGGTTACTTGAAAACAGTTAATTGTTGTTTCATGAATTTACATAGTTTAAGTGTACAGCATTGATCTATTAGTAAACACAATGATAGATTAAATAGAACATTCTACTCTTACCTGAAAAATAGCTTGTAAAGATAAAAAATAATTTTCTTCAAAAGATAAAGTTCATGTTCACTAGTAGCAGAATATGAATGACTTAATCAAGGAGATTCAGAATCGACGATTTTTTCATGTATATTGGGAAGTGTTCAAATTGATCACATTCTGGAGTGAACATACATATATGTTGTTCAAGACAGGAAATTATATCACGAGAGTAAATTACTAGACTGAAAGAGAGTTTTTTGTTTTATTTTGTTTTGTTTTTTGTGAGAAGCGACAAATTTCTCAAGCTGTATTATTCTAGCTTTCAACATAACTGGCTACAAACATCTGACAATTTCAATAGTTCTCATCTTTATACACACAAGTTTGTGTTTCGTTCTCCAAATACTGCTTCTGGCATCATCCTCTTCTCTCCAAGAGGAGACATAATGAAGCATGACATTGCTAAAGGTAGGCTTTTAAAGGGCTGACTTTAAAACGGCAAAATATTTGCCCAGTTTAGTAGTTTAATAATTACTAAAAATAACAATTTTGCAAAACACTGCAATGGGCATCTCACTATGCACTACTGTAAAAGTTAAGCTAGTGCATTAAAAAAATAAGAAAAAAAGTTAAAACTAGAAAAAAAAAGGACAAATACTTTAACAAGCACACAATAAATTTTTCCAAAAGGGGAAGGGGTTTTTTTTTTGTTTGTTTAGAATAACCTCAAAGGGAAATTTGCTTAATGATTTTATATTCTGGGTTTACACCGACGCTGAGGATCTAAGGGTGACTTTCCTGCTGGTATAAAGGACTAGTTCCTAACTAACATAAAGATACCCTGTGGAAAAGAGGAAATGCAAGCAAAACTCCTAGTGTTTATTCTAAATGGTAAACAAAAAGATGTTTTCCAGATGAAAAGTCAAAAAGGCCGGTTTTAATTTTGCTTGTTGTGCCATTCATCCTTTAATTTCAATTCCAGCTAAATGGCTTAATCTTAAAATATTGTTTAGGCCAATAAAACTTATAAAAAGTACAAATCTTGTAGGGAAGTCTTAATTATGGGCTATTAAAAAAAAAAGACCCTCAACACATGTAAGCAGACAAGTCAAGTGTACATAAGATTAGAACTTTTGTTATTCTAAATGTTATTGAGTGATTTAAAAATAAAACAATAATATTATTCTGAGCATAGTACAAGTAATTACAGACTATGCACAGAGAAACTAAGGATTAAGAAAATAGGGTGTCTGACAGTAGCTGTTTTTCCCTCTCTGAAATTGAATAGCTGTGGGCTGAAATAAAATACTTGGTGTCACGATTTTATGCGCAAGCGTTATAATTTAAATGCCAGTATTAATTGTAGTGACCCCAAGGGTTAGATGACAACCACAATTCAAAGAGATCTTAACAGTTTAAACATAGACTCTGTATAGGTTGATTTCTGCAACAAATGAGTAGTTAGGCAGAAAAGTCCCATTATTTTTGCAGCCAAACTTGCTTTGTTGAATTCAAAACTGCATTTGTTGTAAATCTATGTATCTGTAGATACATATGTATATCTATATGTGGATAGATATATACACAAATTCATATGAAAATATCTACATGTATTTATACATACACACATACATATCTCTTACCATTTTGTCTCTTTACACAACAAATTCAGCCTGAAAAATACTCAGATGTCCTTACGGTGTGTTCTTTCAACTGGAGAGATTAGTGTGAGGTCTTAAAATATGTGTAAGTTTTTGAAAAGAACTAGCTCATTGAACCAGGAAGAATCCTGAACGGAGATCCAGATGCACCTTGTTCTGGTGCTATCACAGATATCAAGTTCTTTGCCAAATTTGATAACTGTCTCTCTTCAGCAAAACAGCTTCTTTGAGCTTCATGTATCCTATCCATATATGCCTTGCCATCTAAACAGGAAATGTGATGCAAAACAGAAAAAAAAATGCCCTAAATAAAAATTTCATACACGTAACTTGTATTTATGTTCTCTATCTTATAGCTAATTCAGGAAGATATTCTTGATAATGGAAATGACAAAAATGAAAAGGAAGAAGTCATAAAGAGGAAAATTCCTTATATTCTGAAGCGACAGCTGTATGACAATAAACCCAGAAGACCCTATATCCTGAAGAGAGCTTCTTACTACTACTGAAAAGCACAGTTATGTCACTTAAGTGTGATTGTGATTTATCATTCTTAAATATCAAATTATGTTTGTGTGACATTGTGACAGAATACAGTCATTTGTCTCTTCTATGATTTTTTTGGATGTGACTTTTCTGTATTAATATAAATTGAACTAAATGTTTTCAAATAAATGTGAATCTTGAGCATGACGCTTTGTCTATAATTGGAGTAGCTGTTAGTTGAATCATATATAGAATGCTTTGAGATTTTGCAAAACACATTATAAATTGCTCAAACAGTCAAACTGTTTGACATTTTACATCAAGTTATAAAAGATATAACAAAATGCTACAGCAGAGTCTAGCCCACATGTCATCAACCAAAAACAAAGAAACAGTACCTCTTGTCGGTATCTGATTGAATGTTTTATTGGATTGGTAGAAATACTCTTTTCAAAACTTACCCATGCGTCTGTCAGATACAAAAATGTAGTTGTCATGAGACAGAACCATCTGAAGGAATTATTGTACTACTATGAGTTATGTTTATCTCAAACATGAATTTTAGTTGAAATTGTTAAGTGAATTTGATAGCCAATAAAAAGACAATAAGCCGTTAGAATCCTCAATTTTTTTGAAGATTTGCTTTCATTGGAAGAGATATTTTTTAGACCTTTTCACATTGAGCCCATAAATGAAAGCTTTATTTTTAACCTCATTTAGGTGTTATGTAACTAATATTATTTTCCAAAGTAGGAGGGTATATTTGTGGCAAAAAGCTATTCTTGAAGCAGCGCTCTCTACATTTCACTCAACATCACATGAACACTCATAACATCTACATCTGCCCGTAAGTGACTTTCTGGGCTTCTCTTAGTGGAACCACTGCTGCAACCCTAGGTCATGCTCGTCTTTGAGGATGAAATCCAAATTTCAGTTTTTTTGGAATTAAGGAATCTTTATTTAGTATACCATATCCTTTTCATGAAATGACCCCTCTTCTAGGTTTAATCCCATTCATGACAGCATTTAAAAGAAGCCCATGTGCATTTCATTTTTTTCCTTATAAATCTGCAATTTCTCAATACTATAGGTCCATTGATATTTACCATTGCATCACCCTTAATGTTAAAGTGTCTGAGAAATAGACCACTAAGAAGGAAAATATCACACACTGATCAAGAATATGTCCTCTGGGGTCAGAATGGCCGGAATCAGCGCCATTACTGCCTAATAATGTTGAGTAATTTATTTAATTTCTCTGTTATCTCATCTATAAAATGTGGGTGTTAATAGAGCTTGAGAGATCAATTCTTGGCCTTTTGACTAAATGTAGAATTTGAGAGAAGATGAAATGGGTTGATTTATATGAAATATTTAGAGAGTTGTAAATCATAGTAATAACACCAGCTTTAATAGTCACCACTAGGAAAATTTTGCATGAGGAAATACCTATGATATGCTCCATCTCTTAAACTTTTGCCAACAAAAATTCATCACACCTGCCTATATTACATATTATCACTAGAACTCTATTCTAAGACAATGTCCATCCTTTTCCATTTTCATAAACAATTGTATTGTCTTCTGCTAATACTTCTTGTCATTACTTTCCCAAGATGTTATTCAACAATTTTGCAGTACATTTTTCAACCTTTACTTCACACTTGATAATACATATTCCAAAAGGGAGGTAGTTATGGCCATTTCTGTGGGGCTCGGGGGCAAAGAGGTCACTAAGCCAGTAAGATGGCAACTAACAGTCCAGGTCACTGATGGGCAAGATGGCGGCCAAGGACAGAGCCCTGGGTTTGAACCAGGGCAGGAGTCACCCAGCTCCAAGGAAATACCGATTGGCCAGGGCCATCTCGCTCACCTACCCCTGGCCTTTGGGAGGTGGCTTCCACAGTCATGCTCCTAGTAACTGGCTCCTAGTTTCTCCCTTCCTGGAATTCCTGAAATTCCTGGCCTGAGGCTATCCCTTACCCTATATAAGAAATTGAATTTCCCCAATAAATTAGAACTGCTTAGACAGAACCCCTGTCTGTTTGTCTCTCGCAGGAGGGGAGGCTGGGTGGCGGGCAGGCTCATCCCCTCCGGCAACGGGGTACTAGAGGAATCTGTGGGGGAGACCCCGCAGATTCCTTGTAATTGTCCTTTTTTTCCCACACAAAACATTCTGCAAGTTATTTAAAACACCTAGCATAATTCAATTGCATCTAGTACCATTCTTTGTTTTAAATACTAATATTTTTCTGGGTAATAGACATCCTTGAGGGGCCATCAGGTTTGCTCAGAATTTCTCCCTAACAAATAAATTTATCTAATAAATTTTATTTATTTATCTAGTATTTATCTAATAAATTTTACCTCTGATACTTATGACTTTTTCATACCCTCACCGCTTCCTTGAACTGTCCTATCCTTAATTCCATACCTGATATTTTAATTATTTGACTAGAAATTAAAAACAAGCATTGGGCCCAGCGCGGTGGCGCAAGTGGTTAAGGTCCTCGCCTTGCACGCCCGGGAGCCCATATGGGTGCCGGTTCTATCCCGGCAGCTCCACTTCCCTTCCAGCTCCCTGCCTGTGGCCCGGGAAGGCAGTCCAAAGCTTTGGGACCCTGCGCCCGAGTGGGAGACCCAGAAGAGGCTCCTGGCTTCGGACTAGCATAGCATCGGCCGTTGCGCTCACTTGGGGAGTGAATCATCGGACGGAAGATCTTCCTCTCTGTCTCTCCTCTCTGTATATCCGCCTTTCCAATAAAAAAATAATAAAAATAAATCTTTAAAAAAAAACACAAGCATTGTATTATTGTATTATTCTTTCCCTCTATTAATTGTAACAGTTGTCCTGAAACTATCTCCTCGTTCCACACTCTTTCTTACCATTTCAATGAAAGTTTTTCTTTTTTTTTTTTTAATTTTGCCTTACTTAAAAGAAATTGAAGATTTAAAAAAAAATTTTGTTGTTAAATTTTGTTAAATCTGGCAGAGAGGCAGAGGCATAGAGAAAAAAGTCTTCCATCTGCTGCTTTACTACCCAAATGGCCTCTACAGCCAAAGCCAAGCTGATCTGAAGCTGGGAGCCCAGGGTTTCCTGCTGGTTCCAAGACTCGGGCCATTCTCTGCTGCTTTTCTAGGCTCTAAGCAGAGAGCTGGGAGCAGAACATCTAGGACACAGAGTCCTTACAGGATACCAGCACCCCAAGGTAGAGGATTAGCATGCTAACTTACCGGGCTGGCCCTCAGAGATTTTAACAGTGTCCAGTCTGCTTATACGTTTATGAAAATTCTTTTCGTTTTTGCTATGATGTTTTTAACTTTCAGCATTTAATTCTAATTTTTGTAATTTTTACCTCTCTGCTAATTAATGCAGGTAAAAATGAAGTATAATCAACTTTAATGATTTTAATAACCAATATTTTTATTTTATATAAATATAATTAACTTAAATATTTTAATAATTAATAACAATTGGGAAAAAATTCACCTCTCTGCTACATTGTCCATCTGTTCTTGCATGACATCTGCTTCCATTGAAATTGTGGCACATTAAAATCAACAGTTTTGCCATATTTGAATCATATTATGACACTTCATGTATGTCTTAAGACCATACCGTAAGTATGGCTTATAATTTGCACCCTGGTAGCTCAGCATGACGTACCGTGTAGGCTTTCCTTTGTGTGGTGCTACTGTGTGAGAGGCATGGTAGAACTGATTAGATCTAAAGCTACTTTTTCCCCATTCTAACTGGTCAGAAGTTGATTTCTAATTGGCCTCATTGCTTTGAGACCGAGATGCTGTGTCACACCTTGGATGTATTTTCTAACATTCAGTTCACCATCCAAAGCCCTGGCTCTTCTGTGTTTCTCCTGGACCATGTTGTAATACTTTGTGCAAGTCCCTCTTAACAAAGCTACCACATCATACAATAACATAATGTTGTTTCTGCAGAGATTTCAAATATCTGTAAATTATGCACTCCAAAAAATGGGAAATAAACCAAAAGCATTGTTTAGCTGAGATGAGGAATGGTTATAGTCATGCCCTCTTATCTTCTTCCTTTGTGGATAACCATATTAAAATGATATCTGTAAAGAACCAGTTCTACCCTATTGAAGATGCAACCGTCTGATCCTTTCTAGATACCAGGATTCTTCAGGAACCAGTGCTGAGGTTGTTATCTCACGATGGTGGCAGGCTCTTCCTCAGATTCTAGCGCCGTTAGTGTGTAATGGCACAAGTGACTTCAGGAATTCACTGATTCAGCTCATTCATCTTGAAAGGCATGTGTGATTAAGTTTTGAGAGCTTCTGTGGCTGTATGATGTTTATCCAGGAGGCAATCTTTGCTTAAAATCTGTTACAGTCCAGCTAACCTGCTGAGCAAATCGACTTGCTTTATGGCTCTGTTGCTGGTTTGATATAAAGCAACCCAATTTTTTCTCCTACTGAGAACCTTTTAGTGCTCCCAAGCTTTCTGTGAATGGTTGCCTGTTTCACCTTGTCCCAATTTATAACGCTTTAGACTTTTATAGCACATTTAATGTATAAACTCTCACTTTTGCAGAAGAATTCATATGAGAACTGAAATACCAGCAGCCAGAAATATGTACAAATGAATCTAAATAAGAATTTGGAGTGCTCTCAGCAGAATCCTGGGGGAGAAGTAAGTTAGAGAATTCGAAGCATTTCTTGTGATTTTGTTATTGGTAGCTTTGAAAGGATGTGTGACACATTGTGATGTGTGGCTGCATTTACCAGGGCGCAGCTAATGTAAGACAAAGAATCTGATATTTACTGGAAAAGGCTTTTTTATATCTGTGGCTTTGAATGTGATGAGTACTAAATTACCCTACCTTTATGTTTGTCAGTTAATTCCTATGCATTTAAGAGCTTAAACTCTCCTTGTAGATAGAAGCCTGCTGTTTAAAAGTCTTCAGAGAGGAAATTTGACTCACTTGCTCTTCTTAACCAACTCTTCATCAGGGCCAACTGCCTACAGACAAAAATGTCTTCGAGATACTCAGTTCATTTCTTTCTGAAATCTTTTCTTGATTCAAAAAAAGGTGCACCAGTGAAACCAAGGATGGGCTGTCAAAATATTTTCACAAAATTCTGGAAGATGATCACAAAGATAGCAGGGTGAGTTCCAAGACCAGGTTATCTTACTAACAACAACATGGTTTTGTATTTAAAACCTTGAGATTTTGCTTGATTTTCAGATTTTTTTTTTCCTAAGGAAATCTAATTTCTTTTCCATTAGGGCAGGATTTCTTGTATAGCTATTTATTTACTATTTTAAACAACAAATATTTCATAAATAATTTCTCAGACACTGTGAAGACCATTGTGCGCGTCAACATAAGCGTTCCTATTATGTACACACTACACCTTCCTAACTCACATTCTGTGTTTTGTGATTAAATCATGGCGAAGGACCTATAAGATTAAGTATATTTGAAAACTGCCAAGGTTTCCCTTGAGGAACAGTCGACACAAGTGCCTTTACCTTGTGCTCGATTTTTCCTCCATCCTGCCTCCCAAAACACAGGTGCTATTTTGGGCCACAACGCCTAGGGACACAGAATAGGCAAGACCTAACTGTGACTTGCAAAAAGCTTGAGTCCCTGAGAGGCATGGCCCATGCTTATCATGTTTTATGTGGAAAAGAAATAAACATAGAACTTTCATTAAGCAATTGATACATTTTGTGTTCCTTTAGGTAAAATCAGACTCAAATCAACTTCCAGTTGGGTTTGCCATAGGAGTCTTTTACCACGTGTATCAGAAGTCGGTTTGCAAGAGAATTTCTCCTGAAAAGGGTAAAAACGAAATCAGCAAAATCATAAAGACAACGAATTGCCTTTGCCTGTCATACACAGAAATACAAAGAGAATTCAAGAAACATAGAACACTGAGAAAACGGAGAACAGAGACATCTGAAGAAATTTCAAACAACTTATGGAGCATTCGATAATTTCCTAACAAAATTATATATATATTCAGATAATTATTAATGAAATTTCAAAAACAAGACTTTTTAGAAGTAACAACAACAAAAACCTATTTACTTTCACAAACCAAATCACCTAGAAAGGAATAACAAACATACTGAATTGAATTCTAAATAACAAAAGTTACAAGCTCCACTTCCTATCCAGTTCCCTGTTTCTGGTCTGAGAAAGTAGTGGAAGATTGTCCAAAGCCTTGGGACCCTGCACCTGACTTGGCCAAACCACTAGAAGCTCCTGCCTCCTGGGCTCTGATCAGCTCAGCTCTAGCCAGTGCAGCCATTTGTGGAGTGAATCAGCAGATGTAATATATTTCCATGTCTTCTTCTCCCTGTAAATCTGCCTTTCCAACAAAAACAAATAAAATCTTCAAGAAAGTTAGTAAGGCAAAATGTGAATAAAAAATAAAAGGGAAAATTCAGTTCTGTAAATTCTGAAGATGGCCTTCAAAGGAAGAAAAAAAAAATGGGCAATGTAAAACAAATTAATCATCAGCAATGGGACTTTTGGAATGAGGATGAGAGATGGGAAAATAATCAAAATCTGTTCAAACAATTTTTTGAACTATAAAAATGGCTGAAAATGATAGCGGCCAAAAGGAGGTGAGGGCACCAGTTCCTTTCAATGAGTCCAACCATCCTGCTCAAACCATCTTCCCATCCATACTTTTTTTTAAAAAGATTTGTTTATTTTTATTGAAAAGGCAGAAAAACAGAAGGAGAGAAAGAGAGGAAGATTTCCATGCAACAGTTCACTCCCCAAGCAGCCGCATTGGCTGGAGCTGAGCCAGTGTGAAGCGAGGAGCCAGGAGCTTCTTCCAGGTCTCCCATGCAGGTGCAGGGTCCCAAGGCTTTGGGCCATCCTCAACTGCTTTCCCGGGCCACAAGCAGGGAGCTGGATGGGATGCGGGGCTGCCGGGATTAGAACTGGCGCACATATGGGATCCCGGTACATTCAAGGCTAGGACTTTAACTGCTACACTATCGCGCCAGGCCCCGATCCATAGCTTTTACAAAATGAAGTTACAAGCCAGGCAGAAGGTTTTTCAAATGTGTGAGAGATTTCAGGAAGAAGAGTAGTAAGCAGTAGTCTTATGTTTTCCCAGTGAGCATAATCAGAAAAAATGTGCTAGGAATGATAATAAGTTCAAGTTACTTTTAATGAATATAATAATTTTAATAATGTGATGAACTATCATTTGAGAAACATGATGGATCATTATTGGCAACATATAAGATCATATGAAGATTTCAGATAAATAGCAGGACAAAATTACTTCTAGTTTTTTCTTTTTTTTAACTTAGATTTATATTTATTGGAAAGCCAGATATACAGAGAGGAAGAGACCGAATGGAAGATCTTCTGTCTGTTGATTCACTCCTTGAGTGGCCACTGTGACTGGAGCTGAGCCACTTCAAAGCCAGGAGCCAGGAGCGTCTTCTGGGTCTCGCACGCAGGTGCAGGGTCCTAAGGCTTTGGGCCATCCTTGGCTGCTTTCCCAGGCCACAAGCAGGGAGCTGGATGGGAAGCATGAGCGCCAGAACATGAACTAGAGCTCATTTGGGAACCAGGTGCAGGCAAGGCCACTAGGTTATCACACTGGGCCTGGACAACACGCCTTCTAAACTCAAATCAGAGTTTAATAACTTCCTTATTAGGGATAAAATGTTGTTTAATTAAGTAATCAACTTATCAGTAGATATTTTGAGTAAAGTATAATGCTTATCGTTAGGAATATGAAGGTAAAAGAAATCTTCAGCTAGAAGAATGAGAACCAACTAATGGATAAAAAATTTGCAATACTGTCAAAAGACGTGGACAGCATCCCAACTGTCCTCAGAGAGCATCTTATTTAGGTTAGTGCTGTCCTCCAAGTTGAATTACAGATCACATAAGAGAAAAACAGTAGATCTTTCATGGTTCTGAACCTACAGGAACTAGGACAATGAGGCAGGATGGCTGTAGAAGTCAAGTGACAAATTTCTTTTCGGAAAAGATAAAGTTTTGTTCTTTTTAAAAATATTATTTCAAGACTAATGTGATGCTAAGAAATAAGTTTAAGTACAAATCAGCAAAACTGCCTTTTAAAATGATTCCTCCGTCTGCTGACAGAACTGATTAGAAAAAGGCAATAGTCAATGGAAGAAGACCACACTGGAGGCTTTTGCTGTGATGTAGATCTGAGATGGTGCGTCTTGGGCTGAGCGTTAGCACTGCAGATGGGAAATCAAGGCTTGAAACAGTTCTGGAGTTACAGCCTTCATGATTGGATCATGCAAGTCCACTTTGTGTCCAGAATGACTCCTGGGGTTCCCACTCGTACAACTATGCAGTTCTCTAGGGAGTTAAGGAATAAACTGATAATGTTTTGTGATTTTTAAATTTGCTTTATGTATGGTTATGGTTGCTTCTTCCTTAGGTGGATGTATTGATGGATTCATTTCTTGGGGTTGATGGAAGGAAGTATCACAACCTGAGAAATTTACTCTCTTACGGTCCAGGAGGCTTGAGGGCTAATAGCAAGGTTTCAGGCAGATTGGGTCCCTCTGAAAGTTATAAATATGTGTGTGTGTGTGTGTGTGTGTGTGTGTGTGTGTGCGCACGTCCAAATTCCCCCTTAGAAATTATCATTCTTATTTGATTAAGGGGTTCACCCTACCCCAGCATGAATTTTTTCTAATTAATGACATCTGTAATGACCTTCTCTCCAAACAGGTTCACGTTCTGCATTATCAGGCTGAGATTAGACCTTGAGTTAGCAATGGCTTATGTGGCCTGTCATGTATGTTTGAGACATATTTTAATATTTTCACATGTATGTTATCTGGTAGGTTATAGCGTATAGAACACAGTGCTTCAAGAAGACATCAACCTGGGAGGTCAAATTATAAAAATAAAAGTCATCAGCATACAGATTTTAATAGCAAATGCATTCCCTATTAATTAGGGAAACATAAAAAAGAAAAAATATTTTGGGTCATCTGTACAGTGAGCTTGATTGAAAAAAATGATGAGAATCACAATTATTCATAAAGTAGTCTCACTTCTTAGGTTATATGAAGAGACTTATGAAAGACTGAAACTTAAAATTAATGATTGGAAAGAGTAAAGATCATCAGTTTTCAAAAGGGAGGCAATATAGGTTAAACTTAATAATAATGTCATAAACATTCTTTGATAATACATTAATTTATGTACAGTAATGATATATTTAAAATCTAATCCCATATAGCAATTTTGTATGTAACTCTATGAAAAGTTTATATTTATGGAGATAAAGTTTCTGAATAACAATATTTTGAATGGAAATTTTTAGAAATGCCCTTATCATAGTGATTTGCTGTTTATTCTAAACTATTTTTCCATGGTGACCAATAAAGTTTTTAGTCCATTTTTTTCATCCTACATTGAAAATAATATAATACGCACACATGATGAGATCAGAGTTAGACTCTATTTTTTATGAGTAAAGAATGAAACTGCATTTGTGGCATTTATATGAACTACAAAGAAGACTGCCAACTTTAAGAAATCTGTGATCTGATGCCAAGACACTACTGTGAATCCTCTTTCCCTCTGCTCAGAAAATGGTCTTTGAAATTGCACTGCCCTGTTTGGCTCTTTCAGCAATATGTGAAGATGAAAAGTGTCCAGAATATTATTGTCTATCTTTTGGAAAAGATACCTTCATCTCTTTTTGGTTGACTAAACCATGGCCTCGTCATCCCTGCTCATTCTGCAATAGGTCATCTCTAAGCATTTTTCTATTATTGTCCATTCAGAGTGGTGATTGGCAATGATGTAAAAATCAGTTGCCTTCATTATTTGTGAGTAACATTCAGGAGAAATGTTCGTAGAAGCATTCTGTCCCTGCATTGAGGTCACATTAACCAGGAAAGGTATTGAATTACACTTTTATTGAAATACACCTGGGTCATAGAAAATTGCTGTAAATCTGTATGGGAAAGGTTTCAATTTGAGAATGAAAAAGACTTTATTTTTTCTGTAGGTCAGCGACAAAAATGATACGAATTTCAGTTATTGCAAAATCAAAAGGAGGATTGAATTAAGTGTATAATTTGATATTTGAAGAATTTTCCCAAGATAATGTGTGGTGACTCAAATTTTAACATTTAGGCTAGAGTGGTCTATTAAAAATTATGTTATGTGTTATTGATTATATTTATATAACAAAGTATATGTAAGAGAAGTAAAATATTGTTACTTATGTTTTTGCATGATACATGGATAGAACAAATTTAGTAAAAATATTATTAAGATATATTTATTTGTTATCTTGCCTGACCTAATGTTTCCAAAGTATTTATAATCCACACTATTTATTTTGAATATCAATATTTTATCTAAATTTTTAAAAATCCATTCTTGATAGAGTGGGTAACATCAGGCCTGTCCTCGCTCTTCAAAACATTAAGCAGGAAGGCTAGCATTGTGGTTCAGTGCTTTGAATTGCCATCGGCAGCACCAGCATCCCACATGGGAGCAGGAGCCAGTCCCGGTTATTTCACTTCTAATCCAACTCTGTTTAATTACCTGGAAAAGTAGCAGACAAGTTTGGGCTGCTGTGCCCATGTGAAAAACCAGGATGGGGTTCAAGGCCCCCAGCTCCTAGCTTTGGCCCAGCCTATTCCTAGATTTTGTGGCCTCTTGGGGAATGAAACAGTGGATGAAAGATTCTCTCTTTCTTTCTCTCTCTCTCTCTCTCTCTCTCTGTTTCTCTTTCTCTCTTTAACTCAGACTCTCAAGTATGTAAACAAAACCTTTTTTAAAAGACAGAAAACACAAACAACTGCACATGTCCTGGTAGAGCGCATCATATTGGGGGGTTAATGTATTCACACAATTATAAGCAATATTCCATTTCCAGATGTAAGATTGACCAGGCACAGCTGGAGAAGGTAGTTCCCCTCAAAGATAATTATTCTGTAGATTCACAGTAACATATTCAAAAGTTCAAGAAACTGTAAAACCAGCACGGTGTTTCCATTGATTCTGGAGCCTTCCCAGGACAGGAAGTGCATGTCTCTGACACAACATATGGACTCATCATTTACCATAAAGGCA
Source organism: Ochotona curzoniae (assembly GCF_017591425.1). Classification (NCBI taxonomy): domain Eukaryota; kingdom Metazoa; phylum Chordata; class Mammalia; order Lagomorpha; family Ochotonidae; genus Ochotona; species Ochotona curzoniae. The sequence continues at coordinate 17,076,649 of NW_024464920.1, read as the reverse complement.
ACTCCACCTTTGTAATAGTTTTGTAGTAAAGGAAGTGCATTTAAATGAATGATTGTAAATAGTTTTAAAGAAATAACATACTCACTAAAGGTAGTTTGATAATTTTGTACAACTATAGGAAGTTATCCAAATACCCCTACTTAATAGTTTAAGGAGCTGAATACCAGTGCATTTGCCAACACTGAGTTCCCTGGACTATAGAATCCATCCTTGCTCCTGAATTGGCTGTTGCTCTAAGGCTTTGTGCATTCTACAGTTCATACGAATTGTGAAGTATAAGATACTTATTCAGAAAAATCAAGGTGAGTTAAAGGTAGTGTGCAGATGTAGCTTTCATATTATATTGTGAAGGAGCCTTATATAATATTAATAATGAAAACATAATTATGGGCCCGGCACGATGGCACAGTGGTTAAGGTCCTAGCCTTGCACGCCCGGGATCCCATATGGGCGCTGGTTCTAATCCCGGCAGCTCCACTTCCCATCCAGCTCCCTGCTTGTGGCCCAGGAAAGCAGTTGAGGACGGCCCAAAGCCTTAGGACCCTGCACCCGTGTGGGATACTTGGAAGAGGCTCCTGGCTTCAGATTGGCTCAGAGCCAGCCGTTGCAGTCACCTGGGGAATGAATCATCGGACGGAAGATCTTCTTCTCTGTCTCTCATTCTGTATATCCGCCTTTCCAAAAAAAAAAAACCATAATTAAATTTCCTGATTTTTATCAAATAAAAGAACTAATAAAATATGCACATTATAATACTCTTACATAACCTTTTGTTCCACTTTGAAATTTCCATCAGTGCCATGCTGTACTTACTATGAATGCATATTGGACAATTAATTTCATTTTCAGTTATGTAAGGCAGATGGTTTTTCTTGCACATTTCACACTCCAAGGACAATGAGCAGAAGAAAATATGATACAAAATTCATGCTTAGATTCTAGAATCTTATCCTTGAGTTGAAAATAAACTTTTAAAAATGCAAAGATCACTTGTAAGACTGAGGATAAAAGAATCTTTAGGGAGAGCCCGGCTGAGGTTAATTTTATTTTTTGTAGCATATTGCCATCTAATGGTGACAACTGGTATGGAAAACCAGTTATGACACTTTGATGCCCCAAAAAGCTTCTTAGCTAAAACTATTGAAGAGCAAGGAGAGATGAGAGTAATATGAATATTCCTTTTTGATCTTAAAACTCTTCAAACTGTTGTTTTGATTGCTAATATTCTGGCAAAACAACTTAAGCCACCACATGTAGCCCTAACATCACATACTCAAACCACGTGATGCAACTCTCCTCTAAACCATTTTGGAAACCCATGGAGGCTGGCCCAGGCACTTGCACTGCTGTAGCTCAGGATGGCCCTGTCGCATGTGGGTAAGACCATGATCGAGTTTTGGTTCTTATGGTGCTTAATTAAACATTTGTATATTTTTGGTGAATGTTGCAATTTAGACATTATGTATATTTATTAATGCTAAGGTTCTATTTTGTGCTCACTTCAAAACGGCAAATCATAATAGTGCATCCTTAGACTCAACCAAGTACACTACAGGAGCTTGTAATTATAGTGATACCATATTAGAGCGTTAAGCCTGTCATAACCCTTCTGAAAAACCCACTTTACTGAAAAATCAGTAAATTCCTATGAACTCTTTCATATTTTAGAAGAGAATATATTGTCCTTAAGGACAATCTCGAACAGTCTGGCTGGAGAATCTGGTATTATCTACAAAGCTTCACTCATTTTCAACTGGGTTGACTAATTGCAAATTTTCTAACTTTCAATCCTCCTTTCATCTAGGCACACATTAAAAAAAATAATTCCTTGGAATTCAAATTAAAAAATTTAAAATTATTCCTTGCAAAGGTAGAGTGACACAGAGAGAGAGAGAAAGAGGTAGAGAGAAAGTGATAATCCATGTGTTGGTTCACTCCTTGGGGGACTGCAGCAGCCAGGCGGGGACAGGGGGCTGAAGCTCCATCTCCATCTCCCAGCTGGGAGGAAAGGACCTCAGCCATCTTTGGCTGCTTTCCAGGGTATTATTAGCAGGAAGCAGGAATGGAAGCAGAGTAGCAGGGCTTCAGTCTAGAATTGATTTTGGCATTTTTAGTGTGAGCTGACTCTTCTGTTTAAATGTCATGCATGCATTTCATTTATACTGTCCAAAAGGAGGCAGAAGGGAACATTAACAAATGGGGCTTGAAGTTTGCCAGTGTGTGATTTCCCTGGAGTCCCATTGGGAAGGGTCTAGCAGCAGTGTTCTAACAAGTGATGAAGGTGACGTTCATTCTGACCCCAAGAACTTCATTCTTTGCACACATTGAATCTAAATTAAGGTGCTAAGAATTCCTTAGCGGAGGGTTAGGTGAGTACTCACAGCCATTAAAGAATAAAAGTGACCATCAAATTCAGATACCATAAGCTTTTGTGTTACATACATGGATGAGAGGATATAACAAGCAGGAACATGGGGCAGTATGTGGCATATTGGTTAAAACCATGGCTTGCCATGCCAGCGTCCCTTATGAGCACCCATCCATGTCCTGGTTGCTTCACTTCTGATCCAGTTCCCTACTTTTGGCCTAGGCAATGCAACAGACAATGGTCCACATGCTTGGGCCTCTGCCACCCATGTGCAAGACCCAGATGAAGCTCCTAAGCCAGCCTTGCACATGACAGCCATCAGGGAAGTGAACAAGAGGATAGAAGATTTCTCTTTCTCTGTATTTTTCTTCCATCTCTCCAATCTCTTGCTCTGTAACTGATTTTCAAACTAGATAATCTTTGTGGGTTTTTTTTTTTTAAGAAGTGGAGCAAAGAGAAAACTACCAATGATTACACTTCAGGATGGATGCATGCATATGGTGTTCCTTTTACTCCCCAATTTTTTTCTCAAATATTTCTTATCCAATCCCTTCTTCAATTCAACCAGTATCCTTATCCATAGATACCAGCTTCTGAAGACAATTGAAAGCCAGTCATATCTCTTTCTGTTTCTTGCATATGTATTACTATTACTTTCTTTTATCTGTGTGTAAATGCACTACATCTCAAGAAAGGCAGGTGACAGTAGCTAAATTTGTAGTTGATTCCATGAATGCAGATACAAAAGTAGTACTCACAGGTTCCTGGGCATAAAATATGGACTTGTCCAAGAGACTTTATTCAGTTTACTGCAGTATCTATGCAACTGAAGTAGGAAGTAAATATATTTGTTTAGAGCTCAGTGATTTGGATGTCAGTTAATAGTTTAAAACATCATAGAAATATTAATGAATAGTGATAATTATCATTATGTGTCACCTGTTCAAATGTTCAAATATTCATCAACTGACTTATAAATATTTATATCTTCAGTATTTTTTGTTGTGTTTTAATCTTCTGTACATTTTTATCTCACATAAATTAGTTTGTCAAAAGCATGCATTTTAAAATACATTGTTTTACATATTCTCATATGTGTGAGCCAATTTCTTTTTGAGTACATGTTCTCATAAACTTAGGACAATTTAATTTTACTATTCAAAACTCTCAAATAAGACAAAAATAATAAGTTGAAAAAATACAAAGTAGCAACGAAATGTAGGATAAATGTGAGGTGTCTCCATCAGACAGGATTAATCAGCTGCATAGTTTAACTTGCACCTAGACAAGGATTATACTGCTGGGAGAAAATAATAGCTGATTGGCATTCTGGACCTGGCTAATGTCAAATTTGTGTTAACTGCATCACTATGCCAGCATAGTTGTCTATTCTACTTTTTTCTTTTCTTTTCTTTTCTTTTCTTTTTTTTTTTTGTTTTTGTTTTAAGAAGTGGGGAAAGCAAGGAGCTCTAGACTCCAGGTGGGAGATGAGAAGGTACAAATTGCCTGTGGAAGGGGGCCTGGGAATGTATTGGAGTATGAGCAACTGAGGGGTAGAGACAGAATGACTTCCAGGGTCTTCCATGAACTGGGCCACTGCACTCACAGACTGGTGAGGAAGACGAGATGGGGTGATTTAAAAGAGGGAAGCTGTGGCATGTGGGCCATGCTTGACTGGGCCAGGCTGCAACATCCACCAACAAGAGCTGAAACTGTGCCATGCCAGCCTAGGTCAAAGCATCTGCCAGCACCTGCAAGACTCAGGGCTGGGAACAGGCCTGGTAGGAGATCTTTAGGGAATGTGAGAGGGTTTAGGCAGACCAGCCTGGGCAAGGCAGTGGCATCCATCGGCATGCATGTGACTGCGCTTAGGGGGTAGGCCAAATTGGGCTGAGTTTCAGCACCTACTGGAGAGCTCGAGAGCCAGGATGTGTGTGGGACAAGCCATGCTAGGCCACAACATTTGCTGGTTCATATAACATCCAGGTCTTGGGATGGGCCAGGATGGGCAAAGCTGTAGCACCAATTGGTGAGAGCTGGAATGGGTGCAGAGCAGTTGGCCTAAGCCATAGTGCCCACTGGTGGCTGTCAGGATAGGGTTCTGGGCCTGCCATCCTGGATATCAGCAACTACAAGCACACACAAAAGCTGTTGCTGGGAGCAAATCTGTTAGAGAGACTTGAGGAAATTCCCTGCTAGGCACAGCTCCCACTGGTGAGCATGGAAGCTTGGCCGGGAGCAGGCTAGACCAGGCTGGGTTGTAGCATCTGTTGGCGTATGTGTGAATCAGTTCTCAGGGTGGACAGGGCAGAATCAGTCCAGACCACACATTGGCTCAAATGAGATCCAGGACAGGGTGAGGGCCAGGCCAGGTTGGACTGCAGTATCCACCAGTTTGCATAATGTCCTGGGGCCGGGTTGGGCTAGGCTGCAGCAGCTCCTTGCAAATACTTAGAATCGGGGTGGGCCAGCTCAGACTTGACTACAGCACCTGCCAGCATATGTAAGACCTGGGGTTGGGAGTAGGCCTGGTAGAAACTCCCTTGCTGGACTGGTGCTTCCATTGATGAGCACGAGAGCTGGGACAGTGTGTGAGCCAGTCTGGGGGTAGATCAGACTTGGCTAGGCTTTTGTACCTACTAAGCCACAGTACCAACTGGCAGGAGCCAGGACTAGGTGTGAGTCATGTCAGGCTGGACAGCCATAACCCCTGGCAGGTGCAAGATCCAGGGCTGGGCATGACTGACAGGGGAAGTGTGGGCACTCCCACATGAGGCTGTATATATAGCTAGTGAGCACAAGAACCAGGGATAGGGCTGGTCTGGTCTAGACAGCAGCAGAGGTTGGCATGTGCAAAAACTGGGGATGGGGGTGAGACTAATTGAGATTAGTGGGGATTGCCCCAACTAAGCTGCAGCACCTGCTGGCATGAATAAGGACCAGGTCCACTGAGGGGTAGGCTGGGCTGCAACACCTGTAGTTTGAGTAGAGCTGGGGCTGAGACAGGTCTCACCTGGACGCTGCATCCCCCGGTTTGTGCATTAACTGGTACAGGTGACCCTGCACTGGCTGCCACACGAAACTGTCAAGTGTGAGTTCACCCCAGCCTAGGTGGCACTTTCTTGTGGAACACTGGACTCAGAACCTGGACATAGAGAAGTCACAGGATGTGTGGTCCGACCTTGGCAAGCATAAATCAGGACTGGGTTTCCTCAGTTGCTAATGATTGTATGGTGGATAGCATGCCCAGATGCACACGGGGGGGACATGATGGCCAGCTCATCTGGGCCAGCAGGGGACATTGACTGCCTCATCAAAGGATGACGGAAAACTGAAAAGGTTGGGCAGTTCTCACGACCAAGCTGTTTTGGTGGATACAACAAGGTGGCCTTTGTTAACCAACAGACCTGGGAAAGATTTTCTCAACTCTGTTACAATGAAGCTGATAACATCTCAAAAGTATCAAAACTCCTCTAGTGCTACCCTCAGGACGTTCTTCCGCATGTCAGGGTCCCTAAGGCATCACCAACTGACCATCCCCCATTCCCAGGTGCTGATCTGCTTTGACAGCAAGGAGTCGGCCCCTCCCACTCCTTCCCTGCAGACACGGGGAGGAGAACAAACAAACAAACCTGGAACATTTATTTTACTCACTTCGTTTTGTACCTGACACTCCCCACCCTGGTCAGAGGACCACATGACTGTGCAGCATTCTCAACTATGTAAAGAATATTTTTTGAAAAGGAAGAAAAAAGTAATATGGCACAAATGTTTGTGACTGCTAAGTGGTACACCTGACACATAAAACATCTGAATATTTTTAAATATTTTTGAAAAAAAGTTATTTATTTATCTGAAAGTCAGAGTCACTTAGAGAAGGAGAGACAGATAGAGAGAAATAACTTCCATCCGTTTGTTCTTTCCCCAAAAGGTCACAAGAGCAAGCACTGGGGCCTGGTGCTATAGCCTAGTGGATAAAGTTCTTGCCCTGCATGTGCCAAAATCCACGTGGGCACCACTCCCTGTCCTGGCTGCTCCACTTTCCTCTTAGCCCCCCGCTTGTGCTCTGGGAGAGCAGTAAAAGATGACCCATCATAGACCTGGAGGAAGCTCCCGGCTCCTGGCTTTGGATCAGTTCTGCTCTGGTCGTTGGGTTTACTCGGGGAGTGAACCAACAGATGGAAGAAATTCCTCTCTTCCTCTCCTTCTCTCTGTGGACCTATCATCCCCATAAAAATAAATAAATCTTTAAAAAAGCAATCACCGTGCTAGGCCCAGGCCAGGAGCCAGGAGCCTCGTGGAGAGCTCCACGGAGGTGGCTGGCACTGTCTTCGGCTTTCTCAGATGCTTTTGTAAGGGAGCTGTGTTGGAAGTGCAGTAGCTGGGGCTCAAAGTGGCATTCAAAAAGGATGCTGATGTAGCTGTGATAGCTTAACCTGCTCTGGCATAACGCCAGCCCCAGGATGTATGATTTTAACTTTCTGGTTATTTCATGTTTACTTTTATTGGCATCACATGGTGTTTCGATGCATGTAATAGACTGTAACGACCACGTCAATTTCTGTACAAATATCACTTCTTTTTTTAATGAAAATTTTTGAAGACCCCTTTTCTATGTTTTTAAAATTTTATTTTAATCATAGGTTTATATTTGTCAATCAGAAATTTCCTGCATAAATCCTTTACAATGATTTGATCATCACAGAAATGTACCTTGCTTTATACAGGAATGTTTTTAAGATGCCAGACGCTTGTGGCAATGTACTTTACAACTCTTATTTCATGTTTAATTCAAGTTTAAATGACAAGGTCCTATTTTGAAATACCATAAAGACAGGGCCATTGCTTACAGTAGATTTCTGTGGCACTGTTAAAGTATTATTTAGCATATGTTTGCATATGTAAGCGTCCAAATAATAAATGTTGACAAGAAAGTCAGCAAAATGACACCCGTTAGGCCAGGGTAAATGTGCATGCAAACACAGCTACAGGTATTTTTTCTTACTAATTAAAACCTGTTTTCTACACAGTCAGATTCACAGAGAATTAGATGCAGGATCCCTAATTAAAAAGGGGATGGTTCTAAAGGCCATTTGGGGAATGAAACAATAAATAAAATTTCTCTCTCTGTCCCTCTCTCTTTGTAGTTCTAACTTTTCAGTGAAAGTACACACACGTATGTGTGTGTGTGTGTGAGAGAGTTTAAAGATTAGACAGAGTTTAAGTTGTGAGAAGATTGATGGAAATTGTTGAGACTCTATGTCTACTTAGGATACACATCAGAACAAAGTTTAAAATCACCGTAATGGTGCACAATTTGGGATACAGGCAGTGGATGATCAAAACAGTCTTTCCTCTATGTCTTTGCGTGTAAAAAAAAAATTCTAGATGAGTTGCTAAGCCCAGTGCTATAACCCACTCTTGGATACGGCTTGTGGAGAAAAACAACATTATCATGTTCTGAGGTATGTTTATATTTTAGGCTGAGTTTAAAGAAGGGATTTTGAAAGCTATCGAGGTAAGCGAATAAGCTGAATTTCATGATATTGAAGTACATGATTCAAAGACACAAGAAAACAAGTGCAGCATGTTTTTCTGATCCAATTTGGGATTATAACAACATGGGTAATTTTTTAGCTCAACCGGGAGGTAAACTAATCCATTGTCACTGACTCAACACTGAAATTAGTTTGAAACTGATGTATGGAAACTGAAAGCACACAAGAGCTGATGTTTGAGCTTAAAATAAGAGCCAAGGCCTAGGAGGAGAACAACAGAAACAAAAGCTTTGTTTCAGAATTACTGGTATTTTATTCTGAATTTTGAAATTTTTATTGTAAAGAATTACTGGTATTTTATTCTAGATTATTATTTTTTTAATTTTATTGTAAAGTCAGATATAGAGAGAAAGAGACAGAGAGGAAGATCTTCCATCTGTTCATTCACACCCCAAGCAGCCACAATGGCCAGAACTGTGCTGATCTGAAACCAAGAACCCGGGGTCTCTTTCAGCTCTCTCACTGGGTGCACGGGTCCCATTGCTTTGGGCAGTCCTTGACTGCTTTCCTGGGGTACAAGCAGGGAGCTTTCAGGATTACCTTTCAGGATAGGAAGTGGAGCTTTCAGGATTAGAACCAACGTCCATATGGGATCCCAGCATATGTAAGGTGCGAGGCGAGGACCCATGATTCTAATGTCTTCCTAACACACATTCTGGAAGGCAGCAGAGAATGGCTGCAATAGCTGAATCGCTTGGGACTGGAATTTAATTCTCAGCTCCTGGTGGACTCTTCTTGGTACAGTCCTGGCATTTTGTGGGAATTTTAAACTTTTTTTTTAAAGATTTATTTTTATTATTTTTTTATTGGAAAGGCGGATATACAGAGAGGAGAGACAGAGAGGAAGATCTTCCGTCCGATGATTCACTCCCCAAGTGAGCGCAATGGCCGATGCTATGCCGATCTGAAGCCAGGAGCCTCTTCTGGGTCTCCCACGTGGGTGCAGGGTCCCAAAACTTTGGGCTGTCCTTGACTGCTTTCCCGGGCCACAGGCAGGGAGCTAGATGGGAAGTGGAGCTGCCGAGATTAGAACCAGCGCCCATATGGGCTCCCGGGCGTGCAAGGCGAGGACCTTAACCACTTGCGCCACAACGCCGAGCCCCTTTTGTGGGAATTTTAAAGACCGAAATAACAGATGGCACCACTCCTTCCCCTTTCTCTCTCTTTCTCCAGTTAAAGGTAAATAAATAAGAGCTTTTTACAAGAGCTTGTATTGTGACACTGTGTATGTCTTAGGCTATCCACACCTCCTTTCAAGGTGCCAATCTTGAGTTTAGTCCTTCCACTTCCAATCAGCTTCCCACTATTTATTGGACAGATGCAGAGACAGTAGATAATGGCTCAAGGAAATTCTGGATATGTGGCAGATGAAACTCACTAAAAGCATTGAGGGTTGTACTTGACATTGAAATGGAAATTAGTTCATGGCTTCAACTGTTAATTATCTAGTCTCAGCTACTGCTAGTTGAAATTACATCAGGGAAATGGAAATATGTAAAGAAGAGTAGATATGCATGAATATCATACTGTGAATTGTTTGAAGATGGGAAAATAAGACTCTTGTGAGCCATCTGGATAGAGAAAAAACATTTGATCTGGAAAAAAAAAGCACATCACTTTAAAAATAACATCCAAAATGGTTTACTTATGTAATTGCTGTTCATCTCAACAAACGATGTCTACTGACTTAATCATTTTATTTTTTTTGTTGTTGTTGTTATTTTGTTTTGTGACAGTTTAAAAGGCACTGGGGTTTCTCTTCCCCGCTCCCCAAGTTTCTTCCCCTCCCCACTGATCTCCCAGTCCAATTTTACAATAAGTGTCTTTTGTGAACTTTCGTAAGTTCATCATGCTGTCACTGAAGTATCTCCCAACAATGTAGGTGTGGACCTCACAATTTTTCAATAAAACCCTAAAATCTGGGATATTATCACAATACTTAAAAAGTTGGCATGGGATAGCCATTTAAGACACTAGCTAAAGTGTGTGTATCCCACATAGAAGTATTTGGGTTCAGAGTCTTGCTCTGGCTCCTGCCTCCTGCCGCCTGCCTGCTGCTAACACAGACCCAGAGTAACAGCAGTGATGGCTCAAGTGATTGGCTTGCTGCTCTCAGTGTGGAGGACTTGGACTGAATTCCTGGATGCAGCCAGTCATTCCAGGCAACTGGAGAGTACCTCAGTGGGTGGGAGAGCTCTTTCCCTCGCAAACAAATAAATAAATAAAACCTCGAAACTCTGCCACTCCAAAAACCCAAACAACGCTAGGAAAGTGAATTAAAAAGACTATTTTAGCCCAAATGGATGTAAATCCATTAGTAGAGCTGCCTTCAAGGAGTTCATCTAAATATGTATAATGAGAAAACCATATGCAAATGTCACATTCCCTTTCAAAAAACCATTTATTTTTTAATTCCCTTTCCCACCAACTTTCTGAAGTATTGAAATTCTCTCTATTTTAATTTTATTTCAGGATGAAACAATAATGTGGAGGAAGGAAAAAAATGAGCTATTTAAATCCCTTTTAATGCTAAATTAGAATGGTACAAGTTTAATTACCAAGAAAATTTGTTAACTAATTGTTGATGCTGAAATTTGAGAGATATTTTTTATATTTTACTATTATGGTTCACCATTTCTAGTTATTATTGTGTGTATATTGAAATATAGTATTTCTATTTCAGTTACATAATTATATTCATGTGAAATGATATGTAATTATTTCTATTTCATCAATAAATATCATATTTAATATTTAATGCAATTATATTTTAATAATTATAAATTTAGATTTAGTGTTTTATGTAAAATAACATTTAATAAAAATACTTTAAAATCATAATATAACAATAGAGGATTAGCTATTGAAAGTCATGGTGAGTAGAATAAAAGACATTTTTTTCTTTCCTAGGATAAGACGTGAACATTTAATATTCACTTTCCTTGATATAAACATAATCTAGTACTTCTATATAATTTACATGTCATTTTCTTACATGATGAAATTGTCTTTTGTTGAAAATTGTAAAGGGATTTTCTAGAAAGATGCAATGAAAACAGTGGCCATCATGCAAATGAAAAATTATTTTGACTTCTATTATCTACACTTGTAGAATAAATGTAGAATAATGAAGGAACTCAATTTTCTAATTTTGTGTGAAACATAATGGCAGTTTCAGAAAGTTTTGGGAGTGACATGCTGCAGAGTTGTCTGTCATCACAGCTCTGCCCCTTGTCCCGAATCACGGCCTTGCCGAGACCCCCGGGCTGCCTGTTGGATAAAGGAATCCCAAACATGATGATTTTCAATTCAAATTGTTGATTTAATTATGTTTCTGGTTTTTACACTAATTTTGTTATGATCTGAGCAAACATCTCTCAGTCCTTTAAAATTTAGGATTTGCCACATTGTTAACCTGCAGTTACTCAAGGTAAATGGTCCAACAACCAAATAGACTGTTATTGTTAGTGGGCAGCTTTGTTAATGTAACCACAAATTAAAATAAGGAAAATAGAAATGTCTTTTTTTTAAGATTTCTTTTTTATTTTTATCTCAAAGTCAGATATACAGAGAGGAGGAGAGACAGAGAGGAAGATCTTCCATCTGATGATTCAACCCCCAAGTGACCCTAACAGCCAGTGCTGCACCGATCTGAAGCCAGGAGCCAGGCACTTCTTCCAGGTCTCCCACACAGGTGCAGGGTCCCAAGGCCTTGGACCATCCTGGGTTGCTTGCTCAGGCCACAAGCAGCGAGCTGGATGGGAAGTGGGACTGCTGGGACTAGAACAGGAGCCCATATGGGATCCCAGCGCATTCAAGGCGAGGAATTTAGCCGCTAGGTCATCGTGCCCTGCCTGGAAGATAGAAATTTCTAGGCAATGAGGTAAAGTATTATTCTGAAAGATGACAAAAGAAGTTGCATTTCCTTTTCTTGTGCTCACTTCTGAAATATGCATGAACAAGGGCCGGAGCTGACAAACAGCAAAGCCTGTTGAGTGAGGCTCTGAGAAATACTTGCTCTCTCTTCTCTGAAGCTTATGTCTTTCAAAAGTGTGTTTCACTTGTGCAGCTTCTTTAATGCCTTTTATATTTGTGAATAATGATACAACTTCTTGAACTCATTGAGTTAGTAACAGGATGCCACTGTGATATTTATGAAGATGCATCCTAACTTCTAACAAGTTCAGACATAGAATTTGAAGATTTTAATTAGCCTTGCCAATTTTTGAATGTAAAATCTAATCTCTGCAACTAAATCACATAATCCATGCTAAAGTAGACATGTGTAATTGCTGAGAAGATTCAGTTTTAAAAGAAAAGATTTTTGAATATAACCTTAAAAAGCTGAGTTTATTTTTTGATTAAAATTTCATTTTATCTGAAAGAAAATTTTAAAGTTCATTGTAAAGTTCTTTTCAATTAACACTTGAAATATAAGATATCGGGGTGTGTGTTGTCTTGTGGGTTAAACTGCCAATTGTGATGCTGTCATCTATAGGAGTGTCAATCAGGAGTCATGGCTGCTCCACTTCCCATCCTGGTCCCGTTGTTTGAGAAAACACCAGAAAATGGCCCAAGTGTCCGAGGTCCTGCCACCCACATAGGAGACCCTGTTAAGACATTTAGATCCCTGACTTGAGAATGACCCAACCCCAGCCGTTGTGACCTTTTGGGAAGTGAATCAATATATGTTAGACCACTCTGTTTCTCATTCCTTCTATCTCTATAATTCTGCCTTTCAAATAAATAACAATTAAGTCTTTTTAAAAATTACGAAAGGAAATACTATAATGATAACATGTTACAATTTCTTTGTAACACATTGTAAAAAATTATTTGGTTTAGGTAAGAACTCTCTTCGTGTTACAATTATCATAGTCGAATAAATTTGTTTTGTGACATTGGTCTAAAATTACGTACCTGGGTTTAATATTCAGGCATCTCAAATGGAGGAAACAGAAACTTATGTTTAGTTGGCACATTTCATTTCAGTTTTTACTTTCTCATTTAGGAGAGCCCTTACTCCTCAGAGATTTCAACTGGTTGAGTGGCTCAAATCATTAAAAAAAAAAAATAGTAGGGTTCAGAGTGGTGGCATGACAGGCTAACTCTACTCTGTTGCACCTGCATCCTGTGAGGCGCCAGGTTGTGTTCTAACTGCTCCATTTCTGATCCAGCTATCTGCTTATGGCCTGAGAAGGCAGTGGAGGATGGCCCAAGCCCTTGGGCCCCTGGACACACAGATGTGGGGAACAAGGAAGAAACTCCTGGTCCCCAGCCTTGGTTCAGCTCAGCTCTTGCTATTGTGGCCATCTGAAGGGTTAGTCAGTGCATGGGAAAAATCTCTGCCTGTCTTCTTCACTCAGTAACTCCAACTGTCAAATCAAAATAAAATAATTCTTTAATAAAATGAAGCAAATTGTAGATAGGCCAACATTGTGTCGTGATGGATTATGCTACCATTTGTGACATCAACATTCATGTAAGAGTGCTGATCTAAATTCTAGCTGCTCCACTTCTGATTCACCTTCCTGCAAAAACATCTGGGAAAGTAATGGCTGACACCCCAGGTACTTAGGTTCCTATCTCTCATGTGGGAGATCCAGGTAGAGTCCCTGGCTCCTGGATTTGACCTGGCCCAGTTCTGGGTGTTGTAGGCATCAGGGAATGAACCAACAGGTAGAAGATCTCATTCCATTTTTCCCTACCAGTCTCCATTTCAAATAAATACATTTTTTAAAAATTCCTTTAAAAAGTAAAATAAGGCCCAAATTACCACTTAAATGGAAAATAGAGAAATACCAGGGCAGATTACAAAACAATCAATGGATGAAAATTAAGACTATGGTGGGGGTGTCACTATGTTATTGAATCTGTATTATGAAAATCATGACGTTTTTGCTGATTTTATCTAAATAAAATATGTTTTTAAAATGCAAGTAACTTTAGGAATGTGATAAAAATAGCAAGAAAATATGTAACTCAAAGCATGGGATGAAAATGTCGGCAGCCTTTGTGACTAGTGGTATAATTAAAATATTGGTGGATTTGTGTAATTAGAGTTCTAATGAACTCAGGGAGAAAAATATTTAAAGATAGAGTGCACAAGATTTTTAAATTTAATAAAAAAAATAATAACCCCATTGTGGTGATTTTAAAAATAGCTCAAAACTTACATGGCATACTGTTTTTTCAAGTGGTAGAATTTCTGTCTCTTCTTTTTGAGTTAAGATTAGATTGTATTTTTCAACAGAAAGAAAACTTCAAGGAAATTTCTGTGGTATCTGGGAGAAGTCAGGAAAAACTGTGCAGTTGTTGCCTGATTCTTTCGGAACGTTTGCTCCTGGGGAAGCCAAGTACTCGTGAGAGTTCTAATAAAAACTATGCCATGCCAGGGGCCACATGCTGGCCCTGAGGAAATGACAGCCGCTGGTTTCCAGCTAACTGCCGTAATCAGGTGTGGGCTTTCCAAGTGAGCCATTTGGGGACATTTAGCCTAGTAAAGCCTGTAGAATACTACAGTTGTAGCAATCTGTTTATTGAAGCTACATGATGGACTCTAAATAAGAATAACCACTTACTGGCATCTTGACTCTCTGAGCTGTCAAAATACTGAATGAAAGAAAATTGTGATTTGTAGCTACCAGTTTTGGAGTAATTTGAATTGTAGTAATAGAATCCAAGTGAGAAATCCAATAAAACTCAAGCAAGATACTCAAAAAACAAACCACATCTTGGCAACTATCAAGCAGACTCCTAAAATAAAATTGGGAAAAATTATCAAAATAGCCCAAGGAAAAGGACAAACATACAACGGAAAAGAAAATAAAAATCATTATTGATGTCTTAAGGAACTCAGCCAAAAGATAATAGAACAGCATCTTTAAAATGGTAAAGGAGGAAAATTCCTGCTGGTGCAGGAAAAAAAATACGTATGGAAAATAAAGCAAAACAAAAATATTGTCACAGAATAAAATGCGAGGGAAACAATTGCTAGATTATTTATATTAATAAAGTCATGTCATGGTATCTTGGACTGAAGGAAAACAAAAGATGGAAATCCATATCTACCCAAAGGAACGAAAAGAGATTGGACATGGTAAGTATGAGGTTAAATATAAATTGTTTCTCTCACTCAAAATTTATCTAAAAGCTAACATATATTTATAGTCATGTTTGTAATATGATTTAATTTTTAAATTGCATAGATTATTATTCATGACTATAAACATGCAAGCATCAATCATTCAAAACATCCAGATATTTTCTGATTTGTAATTTAAGCAATGTGCACCACGGAGTTTTTACATTTCCACATGCCCTGTTGTATATGGCAAGAATGCAAGGCCTGACACCCCTGTATGTGTGCAATTTCTTGGGGTTTCGTTTCAGTGAACAACCTGGCGAGATGACAGAATGTCCATGATAAAAAGTGGCCTTGCTTACTGCTTCATGGAAAAGTAGTACCTGCTCCTAAATTAGCATTCTCTAGGCACTAGAAAAATCCATCACATTCCCAATTCTGAGTTGATTGACATTGTCCTTCTGGGATTTCGAGGACCAGGAAATTTGACACACACCTGCTGATATGTGTGTTTCTTTCTATGCCATCACTAATAAAGTGGAAGGCTCGGAACCAGAAATCTTATGCCTTCTGCAAGGATCATGAAAGAGTAATTTACTAACATTACAAAATCCCAACACTGAACTGCATAAAACCATTTTACAAAATGTCCTTTACATTTTCAGAATAAATATGGTTACTAGCTCTCTTTTCTGTTTGTTTCCGTCTTTATTCTAATTTATTTTTGAAAGGCAGAGCTACAAAGAGAGAGAAAAATATCTTCTTTTGGCTGGTTCGTTTCCCAAATGGTCACAAAAGCCTGGGGTGAGTCTGCCCAAAGCCAGGAGCCAGGGGCTTCCTGCAGGTCTTCAGTGTGGCTACAGGGGATCAAGCATTTGGGACATCCCCCACTGCCTTCCAAGGCACTTTAGCAGGGAGCTGGATGGGAAGTGAAACAGCTAGAATTGTCTTAACCCACTATACCACAGCACTGGCCCTCTGGGCATTTTCCTTTTATAGTTGCTTTTTGTGTTTGAGCAGAGCAATTTTTTTTTTTTTTTTTTTGGTAACACTCCCGTTTTGGCATTGTCATTCCTCTCCATGGAAGTCAAACTCTATTTTCTAGTTATTCATAGGCAGGGCAATTTTCTGTGCCTTCCACACCGATTGCTATTGGTGCATGAGCCATTATTCCAAGAGAACTTCAAAGGCATGATGGCTCGTGGATAAATCCTCTCCTGGTAAGCAACTGCAGCCCATATGAGAGCCCATTTGTGTCCTGGCTGCTTTGCTTCCTATCCAGCTCCCTGTTTGTGGCCTGGGAAAGCAGTCAAGGATGGCTTAAAGCCTTGGAACCCTGCACCAGCATGGGAAACCTGGAAGAGCTCTTGGATCTCAGCTTTGGATTGGTGCAATACTGGCCACTGGGGTCACTTGGGGAGTGAATCATTGGATGGAAGATCTTTCTCTCTGTCTCTCCTTCTCTCTGTATATCTGACTTTGCAAGAAAAATGAATAAATCTTTAAAACAAACAAAAATACCTCTAAGAACCAAATCGTTTTTTGCATTTCCCTACCAGAAAGGCAGATGTGCATCTATTCTTTTATAGAAAGGATAGCTCTTTGCCAATGCGCTGGTACTAAGTTAGGTTGCTGGCTTTCTCCTGGACTTATTTTTGCATTAGAAAGAAGCATTCAGGTAAGTGGACATATTTTCTCTTCCTGGGTTCCCCAGCAGTAAGCGATCATTATTTGCTTATATGCAGCAGCCTTAAAAGGAACGGCCTTTCCTCTTCTATGTCACCCGCATTCTTTGTAGTGAGCATATAGAGGATGCCCATGGAAAAGTGCTTGCAAGGAAGTCCAGATTCCCTTTATGTCTGTTGATTGCAGCTACATTTTTTTCCCAAACCTGGCCTTCAACAGCTTGTATTTTTACCTGACTTGCTGTTTGTGTGAACTAGTCGTCTCTTAGCCCTGTATTCTATAAAAGGTTCGCACGTCCTTGCTTGCTTCCATTTGAAACTCCCTTCCCTTGACTGCCTCGTGTTCTCTTATTTCTGAATGCATTTACAGGAAATTGCAACCCACAGTATACAGCACATGACAATATGTTTATGGAAAAGTATGTGAATACTCAGTAAACTTTCCATTGGTGTTAGAAATACAATGTTAATATATATTTTAGTACACACTTAAATATAACATCAGCTTATTTACAACATTAGTTAGACTTTTGATTTAATGCACATCAAAAATCAGCTGCTGTATTCTGCTGTTAGACTCGCTACCTATTTAGTTTGGCAAACGTGCTGAAGGAGTTATTTACTTCATTTGATTCTTAACATATCTTTAAATTAACTTTTGCATCAAAACTTTGGGAAATAGCTTTCTTCATGAAAAACTGATCTGTATGTGCCTGGGGGAAATGAAATACAAATGAAAATCTTCCAACCCCAATTTATAATAATAAAAATAAACTACTTAAGGCAGATATCATTTTGTAAGTATTAAAAAAAATGCCTTCATGTGGACTAGAGAAAGCTATAAAATGATTTGCATTCAACTGAAGACAGAGATCTTTATTCTCCATTGGCTACAAGTTATCCCCCAAAAAGATGAAATTAGGTTTAAACAATGTTAAGGAAAGGATTTATTGACTGTTAGTGTTTGAAAACAGATTACGCTTAGCATCTCAGGAAAATTGGATTTCTTTATTCTATAATTACAATACACACAATTCCTGCTTCTAAGATTTAACATCCAATGCTGAAATTAAAAATTACACATTGAAGATTCCTGATGTGATTGGGTGGCTGGAAAATGACAACTCTAAGGGAAGCTGGAGAGCTTTTATGATACATTTATTATCTAGAAAAGATAATGGGAAAATGATGAACATAACTATAGCACACAGATATTGACCTTTTTTTTTTTTGGTCAGGGAAAAGACTCTAGAGAAATAACTAATGCATTGAATAAAAGTAGCCCCCCCCCCAACTTTTTTTTCCCTTAATTTATACTTTGCATTGCATTGCCATCTGCTGGTTAAAGTAATTGCTAAAAAGAGAAGTTTTATACCACCAGTGTCAAAGAGCCTTGAAGGTTTGCTGCAAAAAAAAAAAAAAAATGAGAGTACAACAGATGATTTTTTTTCCAGCTTGAAGACCCCACTTTTTTTTATAATTGGAAAGAAGAAAAAATTCTTATATAGAGGTGCAGATTAGTCCACGAAGTGCTGCAAATTTAGTCTCATTATTTCTGCTCAGTGTTTTCATAATACATGGTTTCTGTGAACTGTTTAACAATTCCTTGTAATAATTATGGCAATTTAAATATGCCAACAACAAGTTGTGACACGTTTATGTTGGGTAAATGGTGAACGCTTTTTTTTTTTTAAATCACATATTGGAGTTGCAGTATCTGTTGAGTATGAATCTTTTATGCATAATGACTCAACTGGCTGATCAGCCACCTCTAAACACTGGGATTTCTTATGGGCATCGGTTTTTGTCCTGGCTACTGTACTTCCCACCTAGTCCTGCTTATGGCCTGGGATAGCAGTAGAAGATGGCTCAGTTCCTTGGGACCTTGCATCCCTGTGAGACACCTGTAACAAGCCCCTGGTTCCTGGCTTCAGTTTGGCTCAGCTCTGGCCATTGTGGCCATTTGCAGAGTGAACTAGTGGATAGGAAGTTTTTTTTTTCTCTCTCTCCTTTCTCTGAGAATCTGATCTTCCAATAAAAATAAAGAAAACAAATGCTTTATCAGTGTGATTATGAAGGAAAAAGAACTTTGTGATACTTTCACTTTTACACCTCAATCTGCAAAAGTGATGGCCACAGTTTGTGAGGAGTTTTCAGTTAGGATGGAAAAGGCATCAAACTTGTGGAGCAATAAAACAAGAAAACAGTTTTGATTGATGGCAACATGTTGCCCAAGAAAACATTGATTTGTTATTGTCCTTCTGTGCCCAAATCATCCATTAAACTGCATTGTCATTGTCAATGTACTTAAAAAAAATAACAGTATGTATGACGTTCCATCCTCTACAGTTTCGGGTTTCCAGTGGAGGTCTTAGGATGAATACACCGTGAATAACTGGAAGCTCGTATGTATATATATGAACATTTGTCATCTAATGTATACATATGAATACTTATGCTACATTTTTAATAAATGTTCATACATATGGACATTTACTATAGAAACAGACTTGTGATGGAGAATTTCTCACAATAACACCACTGAAATCTAAAGACTCAAGAAAGTCACCAAGATAACTCAATTAAGTCAAAGGCTTGTGCACTGGGGCTGGAAGGCATTGGTACGTCGTTGGATCTGATAGCTAAAGAACCAGGACCTCTGACACCTATGTGGCAGAAAAAGATAGATGTCACTCTTAGGCTATTATGAGGACAGTAATTACCTCTCCTCTGCCTTCCTGCTCTCTTTAGTCCTTTATCCAAGGACATGGTGGCAGTCCTTAGTGAAAACCATCTTTTTCACCAAGTCTGCTCATTGCAATGCTGCTATCTTCTAGAAACACCTGCACAAACATCTTCAGATATAATATTTCATCATCTAGCTGAATATTCCATAACCTAGCCTAGTTAGCATCAACAATTAGTCATAATAGTGGTGATTCTTTGCAAGGATTCACAGTTAAGAAAAATGTTAGGGCCTGGCGCAATAGCATAATGGTTAAGGTCCTTGCCTTGAACACCCCGGGATCCTATATGGACGCCCGTTCTAATCCCGACAGCTCCACTTCCCATCCAGCTCCCTGCTTGTGGCCTCGGAAAGCAGTCAAGGACGGCCCAAAGCCTTGGGACCCTGCACCCGCGTGGGAGACCTGGAAAAAGTTCCTGGATTCTGGCTTTGGATCGATGCAGCACCAGCCGTTGTGGCCACTTGGGGAGTGAATCATCAGACAAAAGATCTTCCTCTCTGTCTCCTCCCCTCTGTACATTTGCCTTTCCAATAAAATAAATAAATCTTTTTTAAAAAAGAAAAATTTTAAAACACACTTGCATTTTATTTCAGAAAAATTGGAATAAAGCTTGAGTTTTCCATTTGGTTCATTTCATTCACTATTGGTGAAGTTTTGTGTATTCTTATTTATGAATAAACACTACGAGCTGTAGAACATGGAGGGAAAGCTGCTGTGTATCACAAATTGGCACATTCACAAATATTTTTGACATACTAGGGTGTACAATTATTCTAGTAATGGTCTGACTGTCTGAAGTGTATTTAAATATATGCTTAAATTAAAATGCTGTGCAAGTCAAACCTTTGGGGTTTTCACACCGGCAATGATGAAATCTGACCACTAGATGGCAAACTGAATCCAAGTATGAAGAACTGAATAACCACAAAGGGTGCCATGTTTTGGGAACACAGTTGTTTTATTGTCAACTTTTAATTTACTGCAACATTTAAGTTAGCATATTCTCTATGACTTTATATGTCTTAACAACAATTTTACTGTCATACAGTAATGTTTGAATTCATTTGTTCATGTGATTTTTTTCCCACATTTTATTATTATTGCTATCATTTTATGATACAGTTCCATATTCCCTTATCCTCTCCCCAATTCCCTCCACCCCACCTAGTTCCTTTATATCATTAATAACATATAGTCATTCATACTCAATTATATGTCCATCACTGTGGGCATGGACAATGGCAGAGAGTCCAGAATCCTATTGTCAAGATATAGTCAACAGTTTCACTGTAGGTCCATCCTTGTCTGGAAACAGAAATGCATACCACACTGCATCCTCACATCTGAATGTTAGTCTCCATTATATAACTACTGTACATTCCCTTAAATGAAAAGTCATGATACAAAATCAACAATAGAAAGAAAAATAGAAATTTACAATGCCATGAAGTTAAATGACATGTTACTAGATATGACAGTCTCCATTACATAACTACTATACATCTTAAATGAAGAGCCACAAAACAAACTCATGTTCATGTGATTTTAAATGCAATATTAGAATGGCTGACAACCCCCATGCACTTCTATTCATAGGATTCTCATGTTTGGCCTATAAAGTTACGCTTGAGTCAAATAACAGTGCTTTCTTTCCATTTGGTGGATAAGTACAAAATTTGCAAGATAAAAGCAAGTATTTATAATTTTATATTCTTCACTGAAAGTGTTGATTGGCTATTCCAGATGAATAGTAAGTTGCAAACACAGTTATGAACCATCAAGCACCCTACTTCACTTAAGGACTTTAACAAGTACAGGACAAAGATTAGCAGTAATAATTTGTGCTACCTAAAGAACATTTACATCACTTTTTGCATGTTTGTATATGTACACAGTTCAATCAGCAAATGTTAGCCATAATATCGGTGTAATGACACTCTTTAGAGTACATTAAAGATTGTTATTTTTGAGGAAATTAAGCCCATGAACACATATCATAAAAATATAGTGTTCAGTTTTATAATGGAGCTATAGGAAGTCTGTTGTTTACAAAGCAAGATTCACAAGAAAAATACAACTAAAACACTCTTCAAAATAACAAATAAAAATATAGATGGTAGGTAGAATCTGAGTAGGTCTTATTTTTATTTTTGGATACAATCATTTAAAACAGCAAGAACTGTTGTAGCTTTCTCTTATAAAATTTTAGGTATATTCACTGCAGAAAAAACATCAAATTTGCAGTCAAGCCAATTGACTTCCACTTGTGAACTAAAATTCCAGATGCTTTAGGCCTGCATCTGTTAGAAGAAACTGAATGGGCCATTCTCAATAGCCTTTCTGCTTTGTTTGTTCTGATATCAGATAAATTATATGAATCATGTTTGAATTTTAGGCAGCTCAAGGTAAATATTTTGAAATTGCCTGAGTAATTTTATATACTTACCAAAATGATTCAGGGAGATCTGTTTCAAAGTTTGAGAAAATCCACAGAATACTCTTTAGGTTCCATCTAATTTTTGTAAAAGATTAAACCCATGAAACAGTAATACTGGATATATGCAGATAAAACAAAAGTGTCATAATTTTCAGTTGTCAGTTTGCTTTGTAAGATTTATCCAAACCATGGAGGAAAAAAAACCCCTGCATAATTAGACCATGACTCTTGAGGCCCAATCCTGCCTTCAGATGAAACAGAGTCAAAACTGGGGGAACACGTACGTTAGGACATGAAACTGAAAGATTGTGACTCCACAGAACTGTATTTTTGTTTCGCTGTTGTCCAAAGTATGATTGGAAAAACCTTGCTGGGGAAGCTCTGCTGAGCTGATAATAACAAGCGTAGATATATGCCACTACCAAAGCCAGTTCTAAAATAAGATAGAAAACTGGTCAGGGCTGGTTTTCCCATCGAAAAAGCCGATTTCATGGATTCGGGCCTCTCAGGCAGGCATGGAATGATGAGTTGCTCAGACAAATGATGACAGAATACCGGTGAAAGCGCTTTGTCAGTGCTAAAGCTGAAAATTCCAAGTGGTTATTTTGTTGTCATCTGTATTTCCTCAGAGCAACTCTTCTTGACTATTATTAGCCAGAATTCACTTCTCCATCAAATAAATAGTAGCAGAATTCTATCCGCATGGAGAAAGCGAACTGAGCTATCATTGTGCTTAGTTTTACTTCATTTTGTTTGTTTTCAGTGTAAATATAGATATACCACCTGTGAAGGATTAAGGTTGATGATTTGGTACCTCATCCTAAATGAGGCTATGTCTACTGATCATTTCAATAAGCTGTGTCCCCCTCCCCAATATTTTATGGTCAAGTCTTTAGCAAGTCTCTTCTTACCACCATGGGTATAAATTCTATCATCAGCTACAAAAGAATTGATGCTTTTTGGAGTGAATGCAGTGGATATTTAAGAAGTGAATCAATAGGGCCCAGCGCGGTAGTCCAGTGGCTGAAGTCCTCGTTTTGTACACCCGGAATCCCATATGGGTACTGGTTCTAATCCAGGCAGGCCCTACTTCCCATCCAGCTTCCTGTTTTTGGCCTGGAAAAGCATCCAAGGATGGCCAATGACCTTGGGACCATGCACTTGCATGGGAGACCCAGAAGAGGCTCCTGGCTCCTGGCTTGGATGAGCTAAGCTCTGGCCGTTACAGCCACTTAAGGAGTGAATCATCAGACAGAAGATCTTCCCCCTTTGTCTTTCCTCCTCTCTGTATATCTGACTTTCCAAAAATAATGATAAATAAAATAAAGAAAATAAAGAAAAAAATTTTTTAAAGATTTACTTTTTTATTTTAATTGGAAAGGCGGATATAGAGAGAGGAGAGACAGAGAGGAAGATCTTCCGTCCGATGATTCACTCCCCAAGTGAGCACAATGGCCAATGCTATGCCGATCCGAAGCCAGGAGCCTCTTCTGGGTCTCCCACGCGGGTGCAGGTTCCCAAAGCTTTGGGCCGTCCTCAACTGCTTTCCCGGGCCACAGGCAGGGAGCTGGATGGGAAGAGGGGCTGCCGGGATTAGAACCAACGCCCATATGGGATCCCGGGCATGCAAGGTGAGGACCTTAACCACTGCGCCACCGCGCCGGGCCCAAGAAAATTTTTAAAATTTAAAAAAAAGAAGTGAACCAATAGATAGAAGAGTTTCTTCTTTTTATTGTCTCTTCTCTTCCTCTCAGTAACTCTGCCTTTTAAATGTCTTTTTTTAAAAAAGAATTACTTTCATTTTATTTGAAAGGCAGACTTACATAAAGAAGGAGAGTTGGAAAGATTTTCCATTCACTGGCTCTCTTCCAGCACTGAGCCTAACTGAAGCTAGATGCGAAGGGATTCTTCTGAGGGCTCCCACGCGGGTGGACAGGCATGAAGACTTAAGCCCTCCTCTGCTGCTTGCTCAGATCTTATGCAGGGAGCTGGAGCTGAAGTGGAGCAGCCCATATGGAATGCTGACACTTATGTCGGGGATTAGCCTGTTGAGCCATCATACCAGTTCCAATCATCTTTTTTTTTTTTTTTCTTAAAAAAAAAAAAAAAGAAGTACAAACTCTAATCTTGACACATTTTGTCTTTAAGCTCCAAATTATGAATTTCCATTTTTCCATCTTTCTTATTCTTCTTCCTTACTTTTGCCATTTCTTCTCAGTTGCTATTTTTCCTCCTTAGTTTAGCCATTTCTTCTCAGTAACTTATGTAGTTTAAAAATCTTAGTACTGTATTGGATTTGAAGAGAGAAATATATATTCAGCTTTACCCTGAATATATTTTATATCTTACACAGAGAAGAAATTTGATACAAAATTGTATTGAAATCATGTGTTTAAATTTGACATCAGCACTTGAATCAACAGGTTGTGCTGTTTCTCAGAACAACTTTTGTCCATATCTCACTCACACTAGCCATTCCTCATGGCTTCTGCAATTCTATTTTGTGTTCTCTGAATCAAGATCAATGTTTACCATTTTCTTCCTGGTAAACTCTTGCTAAAGTTAGCTGAATTAATTTGGCATTTATTACTCTGTAAAATTAATTTTAAATAGATTGATGATATCTTTTATTAATTGCATTGTATCTTTTGCTTATGATAGTACTAAAATTCAACTCTAATTTTTTTTGCAACCAGATCAACGTATTTTCATTTTGTAAAGTTGTAAAAATATTATCCTGTTCAGATTTTCTTACACTTGTCATTGTGAAGAAGTATTTTTAATATATAAAACTAGTTGGTTTCATAAAAGCTAATGTATAAAGTCCAATTTAGTATCACCAAAAATTGTTGTGTTCACTGCATTGATTAGGGTCCAGTGTGAGTGACATACATTTCGCTTTGTTAGTTACTGTACTTTGCTACCTCTGATGGCCATGTCGTGTCACTTGCCAGCCCCAAGCAGGTTTATGAAGGACTACTCATCCAGAGCAGAAATGTGTTAGAGATGTAGGGAATTACTCTTAAACCTCGTTGTCCTATCCTTCATTGCCCTGACAGTGACAGTGAGAACCAGAAGGGAAGCCATGTTCACAAGTGACAGCATGAGAACAAACAGCTAACACATCTCACTTTGGGGCAGACACAGATGGAGAGGAAGAGAGAATTTTAAGCTCAGATCCAAAATCCACTTCTAAGCACAGTGTCTATACTGGCAGAATAAAAACGAGATTCACACTTGTAGTTAGAATCATATATGATGATAAATGCAAAATCTAGAATATAGATCTGCCCATGACTCTCTTAGCAAGTCAATCAATCCTTCACATTGTTGTTCTTGTCTTTTCTAAAAACAAACAAACAAATGAAATCCTCAGGCTAATTCAGGTGTTGATTGCTCTTTTGCATGCCATTATTCACAAGTAGAACTAATAGGCTCTGTTCTCCTTTCGTTGGAATACTCTTGTGTAGTAATGGGAAGATTATTTTGAACTATGTGCTATAGGAACAGATATTGTGAACAAAAATGGGCCCAAACCATAAACTCTCATGCAACTGAATTGCCAAGAGAAAAAGTAGTAATTTACTGTGAAAGTCACAGATGACAAAATTCTCCTCAGCTACAGGTTTGACTGGTGCTGAACTTCTAAATATTTCTATGTTACTTTATGAAGCTATATTTAATTTAAAAGTAATTTTATTCACATCTTTTTAGGGCAGGATATGTTTTTAAATAACTCAATGAAAATACTGTTTAAAGAACAAGGTCATTTCTATGACTTTCTGAGTGTAAGTCAGAAAACAATATTTTCTATAAAAACTATTTGCCAGCAGGGCAAGGATTAAATGGTTGTTTCTTCTCATTAGCATTCTGTTTCTGCTTCAGTCAGATTTACAAAGCGTGACTCAGAACAACCAATGCTATTGTTTCCTCATCATTCTTGAAGCTGTCACTTGTATGGACATTTTTAGCAGCCTCAAAATATTGAGCTTTTTATAGTCTTATTACAAAGAACAAATTAAATGACCACATAGGCTTTTATTTATCAGAAAGAGTTAAACATTTCTGTTTTTAGTTTTGCATATCAGTGTGTGCGAAAAATTAAATAAAAATAAATGTGTTTACAGATGGCACTAATGACCATTGGAGTTATATGAGTTAGGTTATAATTCAATATGTATATTGGATCATATACATGTTTATATATGTATTATATATATACAATTATTAATCTATAGTCATTCTTCACTATAAGATTCATGTTTTATTTTCTTTCTATGACTTAATATCTTGGGATTATTTCTTATTCCTTTTACTTTTTAAAAATCTTTTCTTAAGAAAAATTCAATGACAAATAAAATAAAAGCCACAGGAGAAAATTCGCATATTTTCTTAACTTCCTTCTATCTACAAGCAAACTGATATATACATTGCTCTAGAAATAACAGCTTAACCCTGCTAAGGGATTTGGATTTCACAGGCTGAACAAGTGGAATTTCCTAAGAATCCTGAGGTCACTCAGTGATGATGGAATTCATGAAGCAAGAATCAGTGACTGCCTCTCAAAAACCACTACCGTGGTACAGATGTTTAGCTTAACAGTTAAACATCAGTGAACAAGGCATGGTGTCCAACATCAAAGTACCTGGGATCCGTACTAACTCCACCTCCTGACTCCAGCTTCCTTCTAATTTGCACTGGGAGGCAGTGGTGATAAGTCAAATACTTACATCCCTGATACTCAGACATGAAACGGGTTAAATTTACAGTTCTGCACTTCAACCCTGTGTAGCTCTGCCTGTTCTGGGCATTTAGGGTGTAAATAGGAGACAGGCAATCTCTTTATTCATATATGTCTCTGTCTTAGGTCTGCCCTTCAAATAAAAAAAATAGATAACAATTGATATTATCAAATTAAATCTGCACTGTGACCTATATCCAATTTTACCTTTTCCTTTTTTTTTTGTACTGCATGAGATATAGTGAATGAATCATACAGTATACTTACAGTCTTCTTGGAAACTCTTAAAAGTATAATATATAAAAATCATCTCCAAACCTTATTACCATTTAGAAAAGAATATACTCTGGGCAGTGCCATGGCTCAACAGGCAAGTCCTCCGATTTCATGCACCAGTATCCCAGATGGGCACCAGTTCATTGCCCAGCTGCTCCACTTCTGATTTAGCTTGTTGCTTATGGCTTGGGAAAGTAGTGGAGGATGGCCCGACTCATCAGAACCCTGCACCTGCGTGGGAGACTTTGAAGAAGCTCCTGGTCCCTGGCTTTTGGCTTGGACCATTGTAGCCATTTAGGGAAAAAACCAGCAAATGGACCGTCTTCCTCTCTTTGTATCTCCTCTCTGTAAATCTGCCTTTCCCATAAAAAAATCTAATATTAAAGAAAAAATACACTCCTGTATCAATCAGCCTTATATACATCAGTGGACATGCCGAAAGAGTATAAGGATTAGTACAGCTACCCTAATCATGTAACTGTCATCTCAAGATCAATGTTAAGTGCAGTCCTATAAGAAGTATTATCAGGGCCTGGCGCGATAGTGTAGTGGTTTAAGTCCTCGCCTTGCACGTGCTGGGATCCCATGTGGGCCCAGCTGTATTCTAATCCTGGCAGTCCTGCTTCCCATCCAGCTCCCTGCTTGTGGCCTGGGAAAGCAGTCGAAGATGCCCCAAAGCTTTGGGATCTGGCACCCATGTGGGAGACCTGGAAGAGCTCCTGGCTCCTGGCTTTGGATTGGCTCAGCTGCAGTCCTTGCAGTCGCTTGGGGAGTGTACTATTGGACGGAAGGTCTTCCTCTCTGTCTCTTCTCTTCTCTGTATATCTGACTTTCCAATAAAAATAAATAAATCTTTTTTAAAAAGAAGGATTATCAAAATTTCCTTTTATTTTAAAGATTTATTTAGTTCTATTTGAAAAGCAGATTTTTACAGAGAGAAAGGGAGAGAAACAGAAAGAGGTTTTTCATTCACTGGTTCACTCTCCAAATAGCTGAAACAGCTTGAGCTGAGCTGATTAATTGGCAACCAGGAGTTGCATCCTGGCCAGCTACAAAGGTTCAGGGACCCACGGACTTGTGGTTAACTGCTCTCCCACGTCGCAAAGCAGGGAGCTGGATCAGAAGTAGAGCAGCAACAACTGGCATCCGTATGGGTTTCCAGTGCTTGCAGGAGGAGGATTTGTTCACTATAATATTGTACTAGCCCCTACTTCCTAGTTTAACAGTTTTTCTATTCTATTTTCTATTCTCAAAACAGTAGAACACTTACCATTTTAATTCAGATGTGTAACTGAAAATTTAACAGCTTAAATCATTGGAACAATTTGCAAGGTTTAACTCAGTAAAAACTGTGTTATCTAATTACTTAGGTATGATATAGTCATAATAATTGATCACTGAGTATTTATTTGGTGTCTTTTTCGGTATTTAGTTCTGTTTTACAAATCATGACTTTCAATTGAGGAATAACTAGATTAAATTTGAGGAAGAGATGGAAGATGATACATAACCTAAATATATTCAATTTGGGATAGACTATAAATACGTTATAAAATTATTCATATATACTTGTGTGCTATCAACGATATTCTCGATATATTTTGTGTATATTTCACTCATTTTTTTTTAATCCTAAGAAATGTGTGATGTAAATTATGAAGTCTAGCTACTAAAGGTACCATTATTTGTGTTCAACTAACTGATAATTCGGTCAAAGTATTGCATAATTGACTTTAGCAATAAAATCACAATGGGTAAGTACAGATTTGTGATACTTATTGAGGGTATAGATTTATTAAATTTATTTTGCTATCTGGTCTCAGCAAAGAGATACATAAAATAATGTGTTTTAGGATTAAATATTAATCCCAGTGTAAAAAGTTGGCAAACTGGTTAAACTATTGGTTTAATTGAATGCTACACATATGGGATCTCCTAGTTCTGTGTCCATCTCTGCTTCTGATCAGGCTTTCTGCTACTGGGAACCCTGGAAGGCAGAAGATGATGGCTAAAGCATTTGGGTCCTTCATGTCCACATGGGCAACTGATGGAGTTCTGGGTTCTGTGTTGGGCTTATCCTAACCCCAGCTGTTACTGGCACTGGAAAGTGAACAAATGGTTGAAAATAGCAATGTTTCTTACAAGAATGCAATTAATACAAACAATGAGCTCATTAAATCACTGTCCATGTGTTAATGAAATGCTCATTTTGCATTTGCAAATAGTTTTATTTCCTAGCTAGAAGCAACTTTTAATAATATGATTATTTTGGTGTCTAGTGTTTTTCCAGCATATTACATAATCATACCCTTCCGTTTTAAAGAGGGAGAATGGTAAGAATTGAATTTTTTGATTACTCATAATTAATTAAAAGGTACAGATACCCCTTTAGCCTTTGTCCAATTGTTTCAGAAATATATTCTTGAAACATGACTGACATACATTCAATGAACCTAGCAATTTTGATTCTTGAAAATTTTCACTATTGAGATGAAAACACAGACACAGTATCTAAATAAATATGTGTAGAGTATGTTGATAAGCTTAGCAAGTTTAATGATCTACTGACAATTATGTGTGGATTTATCCATAAATATCAAGTCAAAGACATGTGGCTTATATTGTCAGTAAATATTCCTGGCTGTTAGAACACGAGGCTGTTTGCTGTCATTCTGGGAAGTTCACAGAACATAGTAATCAATGAGATGATATCCATAAAAAAAACTGAATAAATCTGAGCGAGGCCCGAGGTTGTTTGTTGGCATCAACGATGTTAACAAGACGGCAGACAAGGCCTTTCTTTCATGTGTTAAGGGAAGAGGATGGAAGAGAATACGAAGCATATGTTAAATCATACACAAGCAGTAGGTGATGAAAACAGTAGCACCAACAGAATCAATATAAAAAGATGAAATGGAATAATGGGAAGCAAATTCAAAATGTGAGTACATAAAAGAGACTGAAAATCAGTGGATGTACTAAGACACAAAAGTAAAATATCAAAGTACGTAATACCTGTAATAAACACCCAAATTAATGCTCCTAAAATACCTATTTTTTTTCAAATTCTCTGATTCTGAGATTGTGGTTAGCAAAATGAAGCAAGCAAAAGGAAGTTATAGGAAAATTTTTAAATATTACAAAGGAAGATTGGATGTTGCAATTGAATCAGGAGTAGCATTGATATTTCTTAAGTATGTTAATAATCATGAGGATAATATAAACCTAATGATTAGATTAGATTACTATAAAGATGGTACAAAATATCACCAAACAGTAGGAACTTCCTCGTCTCTGTATCATGGATGAAATTCTTCATGGAAATTAGACAATTTCCAAAGTCATTTAATTATAAAATGTTTAATCATTTTAGTAAGACTATAAGACACAAGCATCATACATTTTTTGTGGTTATACAAATAGTTAAAGTTACATTGGCCAGTAGAATTCCCAGAACACTAGTTCTGGATGAAATTATAGAAAGTTTATACTAGAATGAATCAGTGACATTTTTGTCATTTAGGATGTTAAGTAGCAGCCCTAATGTACCAAGTTATCCTAAAGAGCAAAGCCTTCAAATGAAAGGGGACCTAGGTGAAAGATAATGACTAGATTGGAGAAATGGGACTGTACCACATTCATTGGTAATGAGATCATTAGTTATGAAAGATAATATATCCTTTTCATATATCTAAACCAGAAAACTCACTGCTTTTCTAAAAAACGACAATTATTTTTCATGGTAGTGCAGCTTGGTTTTAAGCGTCACCTACTGTTTCTTCTGACAGTTTTGTGGTAAAGGAGAAACTGTTATCAGCAGCACTTTCCCCCTACAGTGCCTGCCATATGGAGAAGTAAAATAAGTGGCCACCTAGGTAATGTGATTTGTTACAAGTTCAACTTCCCAAAATAGATGTCCCATCTGTGACCTGAAGTTTGAAATCCCTTTTATTAAAGCCACTTTCAGCTAAGGTTACAAGGCTCCAAAAAGCCCTAAGGGATACAATAAACTTTCCCTAAATTCATCACTGGAGTATTACCTATACCGTACACCTTAAGGGTTAGTGTGTGTGTGTGTGTGTGTGTGTGTGTGTGTGTGTGTGTGTGTGTGCGTGCTATTTGTGGAGGTCACAAATTCTTCCTGAAACCTGCAGTTGAAGCTCATAAAACGTACCTTAATTTCTGTAAATATATTGTTTTTGTGGCATGCTGATACTTTTCTTTTATCTAATGTGTTTCACATCTTTGCTGCTTTCTTACTAACACAAAAAATCATTAACTCAGGGCAAAGACCACTGTGAGTGCCAGAGAAGTAACCATGAACTAACATGTTTTTCATGAACTCAGGGGGTGATTTTGAAGCACAACTTTTCCTATCTTATGATTAGTTAGAATTATTGTTGTTGGAAAAGTAGATTTCCAGAGAGAAGGAGGCAAGAAAGATCTTTCATCTGCTGGTTTATTCCCCAATGGCAGCAACACCGGAACTGAGCTGATCCAAACCTAGGAGCCAGCAGCCAGGAGGGTGCAGGGTCCCAAGGCATTGGACAATTGTCTACTGCTTTCCCAGGCCACAAGCAGGGACCTGGATGGGAAGTGAAGCAGCTGGAATACAAACTGGTGCCCATATAGGACCCTGATGCATGCAAGGCAAGGCTTTAGCCACTAAGCCATCACACTGTGCCCAGTTAGACTTTTCAAATCTGATTTAATTTTCACTTAAAGTATGTTTTAAGTTAAAAAAAATGGGCATGCCTTGTCCATTAAATATTGCTACATTTCTTGAATTATTGAATCAGTTTAATTTCTGGTGGATTAGTCCTCCATTTTAAGTATATAGTAACATATCTGAACTTGATAGAGGTGCCAAAAATGACTTTTAAGACTATGGCTAGAATGAACTGTTTCTGGGTGGGTACTGTGTCTCAGCAGGTTGAAATTCTGCTTGTGCTGTCCACATGTGGCCCTGGCTGTTCAGCTTGCAATCCAGCTCCCTAGAACAGTTCTGTGAATGTAGCCAATGAAGTCAGGAGTGATTGGTCATCTGCCACCCTTTCGTAAACCCATGGCAAAGTACCTGGCTACCAGCTTCACACTGCTCCATACTTGACTGGGTGGCTGCTTGGTGGAATAAACTGGGTCATAGAGAATCTTTTTCTCTGTCTCACTATATTTCTTTGTGTCAGTCACCCTGCCTTTAAAATGAAAATAATAAATAACCGAATAAAGTAATGTCTAAGAA
This sequence comes from Ochotona curzoniae, assembly GCF_017591425.1. Classification (NCBI taxonomy): domain Eukaryota; kingdom Metazoa; phylum Chordata; class Mammalia; order Lagomorpha; family Ochotonidae; genus Ochotona; species Ochotona curzoniae. The sequence continues at coordinate 17,044,511 of NW_024464920.1, read as the reverse complement.
AGAAAGAAAATGGATGCAAGAAAGAAGGAAGATGAGAAAGGGAAGGAGAGGGTAAGGGAGAGAAGAGGAGGGGAGAGGAGGGGAGGAGAAGAGGGGAGAGGAGAGGAGAGAAGAGGAGATGGAAAAAAAAGAGTCTGAATCACACACTAAATTCTCAAATGCATAGTCAATAAGTATCACTGATAAAAGTTCCTATTCTGAGAAAATATTATACTATATTGTACTATGGTTATTTTCTGTGATTATATTTCAATAAGTGACAAAAGATTTATTTTGTAAAATGCAAAGGACAGAAATAATCACATAGTAAAAAGATGTCATCTCAATTATTTATTTGACAACCAGTCTCTAGGATCTCAGCCATAGGTACCTCAACCTAGCGTAGCTACTTACTTTGTGTAACCCTTGCTAAGTTATGGAGAAAGCTGCAATCTTCTTTTATTTTCTCAAGCTTACACATATTTATCTCTTGTCTATCTTGTTATCACCCATCACCTACCTGTTTAAAACATACAGGTTTCTGTTGGAATAGTTGAATATTTGAAAAAGAAGCATTTTAGTCCCTTTTTGTTGTAACTGTTAAACCCTATTATTATTATATAAATAATTATTGTTACTATTAACTATTATTCATTCAAATAGGTACCCCAACTCGGATATAAAAAAACATTTATTTTAGGATTCAGAAGCTGAATTATTGATAGAATATCATATGCTAAAGAAATACAATTGATTTACGCTTTTATCTTTGCTACTTACCTGAAAGTAAGACCCTGAAAAATTGTTAAATTTCTAAGGTTACAGATTCATAATCTGTCAGTTGGAGGTATTCAGCTATAAATTCTTTTATTTAAATGCTGTTTGCCAAAGAACAATTTTCTCGTCACTTTATGGAAAATGGTATTTCTGCTATTCAATTCAATAATATTTAAAAGATAAATTGACTATAATGAGATCATAAGGTCATAAAATTATGTACATTATATTTAAGCATATAAAAGGAATACATCTGAGCTATCTAGTATTTCTAGTAATATTGCACAGAACAGATAATAATGTCAATACAAATGAATATTCTTGAAATGCTCATTGTAAGTACAGCAAGCCGATTAAGATGACATTTCAGACAACAGTTAAGATGTTGTCATCTAATGTCAGGTTTCCTGGTTTTGATACTCAGTCCCAGGTTCTGCTTCCAGCTTCCCACCCATGTAGACTCTGAAATGGGGCAAGGAATGGCTCGGCAACTGGAACCCTGTGTCCCATGTGAGAGATTCCAATTGTGCTCCTACCTCCAGGTTTTGATCTGGCTAGTCCTGGCTGTTGCAGAAAATTGACAAGTGAATCAGCAGTTGGGAGTGTTCTGTCTCTCTGTCTATGGAGTTAGACACAGACACACAAACACGCGCGCACACACACACACACACACACACGCACACAGCCTATGCTGTATGCTCTTTACACAGAACCTACCATATTGCCTCCAAAATACCCCTCATTCTTTAAAAAAAAAACACCTTGAAAATTACATAAGTCTGAGATGATATTGACCCCAAACACTTATTTGTGAGGTATCTACACTTCCAAATAAATATATATATATATTTTTTTCAGCTGGAGATGCTGTTTAAAAAAAAAACCAAAAAGACAAAGCATCATAATAATGCACTTACAGGTTTCCAAAATTCATAGATGACCTGATTTTGACAAATAAAGTTTTTGTTAATGGACATGCTTCCTTAAAGTCAGAAAGTATTGAGCCTTTGTGAGTTGGAATTGATAGGGAAGTTCTTGGGTATATGTGCGCATCAGTGTGTGTGAATACACACACATATATACATAAGCATGAACCTTAATTACTTTATTACTTGCTTCTACCTTTTGTAAGTCACATAAACACAGCTATGGTCTCTGGCCCAGGGTATTTAAGTAAACATTTTATCTCTTTTATGGGAATATATTTGTTAACTATTTATATATAATGAATGCATTCTGCATGCCTACACACACACACACACACACACACACACACACACACACACACACACATTATATATTAAGTTCTAAACCAAATAACCTAACCTTCTGAAGAGAATAAACCATTGTGTTATTCTCTATTTCAGTTGTCTGAAATTTGACAACCTGACAAACACATGTTAAAGTATCTAGTTCTTGTGAAAACAAAAACAAATTAATTCGGAGCTGTGCTCATATGAGCCATGATTTAATGAGAAAAAATGCTTGTGCTGACAGTTGGAGAATACATGATAAAAAGAATCCACAGTGGAAAAATAATCCTTCTAGTCTTTCTTTCTAGGATAATATTAGCTTTATATAAAGGAAAGTGATTCACGTAATTCACAGTTATGGGGTTAAAACACTGCTATTTATTTTCTTTAGTTTTAACAAAAGATGTCACAATTGAATTTTATGTGTCAACACGTGAAATTATAGTTTTATTGAACAAAGTGTTTATACCAATACTCCGTATGAAAAGAGTATTGCTTGATTAGTTCTCCAAAAATCTGTGATCCCAGGCTCAATATGCATGTTCACCATTAGAAATACCATAAAGCAATAGGATGCTGGAATTTTGTCAATCTAATAGTATTGAAGTCCCTAATAGAGCAGCAAACAACAAAACTTACACAAATTTTCATCCTGTCTCATAATCTCAGCCTGTTTAACTTACACAAATAAGGAAGGAACTTTGCCATTTCAATATAGTGATTTTTTTTTCAAGTATACAGAAGGTCTCAGGCCTGGCTGCAAATCAAAATTGCTTATTAAGATTTCTTTAAATTACAGATATCTGTGAACTCCAGAACAATAATTGAAAACTCAAGAACAACTATGACAGAATCTTAAAGCATGATGCTTGAGAACAGGTAGAATGTTTCCCCAGAGATGCTGATGAACAGCCTGATGTAAAATAGATAAATATGCGTAAGGAAAATGAACTGTGTTTAGGATTTCACTGAAAGGTCAGAGTTTTGATGCACCACCATCATATGCTCTTGAGCAAACTATGGAACTCTTCAGCCAGAGTTTACTCATGTATGAAGTAGGGGTCGTTGACATTCCTATTTCACAAACTTTAATAGCATTTAGTTTTTTCTGCGAGTTGTTTGTGCCTCCTTCTATAATTCTACAATATGAATTAAAATTGTTAAAAAATTCATTCTCCCCACTACTTGTAAGAATCTGTTAATGCAGGCGTTCAAGTCACACACACAAAAAAAAGAAAACTTCACAGGAAACTTTTTAGCATAAAAACTTGTGACAATATTTTAATGGGAAATCAGAGTACCCATTAGGAGAACACCAAGTACATATTTAGCACTGTCTACATGTAAGTTGTGCATTGATCAGTGGAAAAATATTGATTAGTTAAAAAGGTTGCTGTGTACATACTACTAGATAAACAATTTGACAGATTTTGTGCTGGTGTTATAAAAGTCTGTTGAACTTTTTGAAGTCCTTTAATGTCTCTGGAGTCGTATCTTTTAATCCTTGCATAATTGCATTGAAATTGTGGTTAAATTAAGGGACATAAATTATTAATCAAGTTTCTCAGATGTCTAAGTAAAAAAGTGAAAAAATCACACTAAGAAACTACTACTACTATAATAATATAATTTACATTCATATGTTATTTTAAAATTGCCATATCTCCAGGGAAGTCAACTCACAGCTATATAGGTTTTTAGTGATTTCTTATATAAAAAGGAAGAAGTACACAATAAAAGTTAGGAGTATTGATATTTGAACTACTGACATGAATAACTCTTTTGTCAGTTACTGGATGCCTAATTTTGGAGAAGCTGTTAAAACTCAATTTTTTTATATGTTCTTTGGGTTTATTAACAGTTCCTACCCTATACATTTTCACCCTTACTAAAAAAGATAGTAAAAAAAACCCCATGAAATATGCATATACAGGGTCTCATGGTTGCTCAGAAAACACTGTGTATGCTAAATATTTTTGTATGTGCTGAGTTTTGTTTTGTAGAGTGAGGTTTTTTTTTTGCTTTCTTTATCATCCCAAGTTGTTTTTCTTTGGAATCAGATGACTTATTCTGTGACCTTACTCCACTAATCATCAAATATGAATGCCATGATTTAATCATACAATTCGTAAGGAGATATTAATTCATTAAGATTAAGTAGCAGATGGAACTGAATGACTTTGCTAGGTCATTCAAACTGATTAATCATATAATTAAGTCAATAATTCCGTTAGTAGTTCTGTTTGAGTGACACCTAATATCTGATTTTTATTTTGCTTGATAGATTGGTAGGCAGCTTCACTAAAGAATGAATTAAATATTAAATTAAAATCATCTGGTAGATTCATTAACATAATTAATTACCTAAAAATAAAAACTGTTCACTAAGTGATCAAATCTGGTTTTCTTAATCTAGAAACATAATGTAAATTTTTGGGTTAAGTCAGGGAAAGCAGTTAAAGTGATTGTGAATGTGTACACATTGCTTAAAAATCATCCTAAGCTAGATTAAAACTTATGAATGTTCAATTATTATAATCCAAATTTAATGTTATCATCTAATTCTTTTTTATTTATGTAAAGAGAATAGATCTTACACACTCCATAGTTATGATTCCAAGTGATATTTGTGTTAACATCCTTCATTGATGTTATATTTTAGGAAATTATTTGTCCTGATCATAAGAAAATTGACGAGGTAGTATTTTAAATTATTGGTAGTATTTTAAACTGGTTTATATTCTGGGTTTCAATTCTTATGTAATTCAAAATTTGTTTTTATTTGATATCTTCATGGAATCAAGTTTTGAAAAGCTTGGAAAAATTAAAAATCATGCCATTGAAATTTATATTCCTGACAGGAAAAAAATTGTTTTGACAAAATCATTAAGATTCTGCTCGCATCTATGACATTTTTCTATCTTCATGTTCAAGTCTAGTCTTCCTAATACAGCATTTTAAAGGGTACTCCAATCAACTGTCAAACTCAAATGACAAATTGGTTGGTGGAACTATTTTGAGTATCTGTTTTTTGTCTCCTTTATGTTTATTATTGACTACAGTGCATCAGCAAAAATTACAGTTCAGAAGGTATGCTTTGTTTTATGGAGATAATTGAACATATCATAGATATTTTCATTTAGGAAAAATGTACTTTTTGTTAGCATAGATACTTTGCTCTTCATTCTTTTAGTCTAATTTCTAGGAAGTTTCATCCTCCTCTGTTATTCCTTTACTAAAAACTAGCTTAGTCGAAGAAAAAGAATTATAATTAGTAAACAGACTTAACATTACTTAAAAATAAAAAGGCATAAAACTAAATTATCTTTTAACCAGCAGTACATGTTGCTGACCTGCTGGGTGTGGTTTATACTATTGAGTTTATTTGCTAATAATAATAGGTAATTTTTGCTACCTATTGTTACCCTCCTTTGCTTTTCTAGTGAGTATCCAACTGTAAGGAAATAAGTATAACCAGTAATCTGGAGTGACTAGGATAAAAATGGCATAAGAGTCAAAATAATTATTTTAACTTTTTGAAAAGTTATTTTCACTCATTAGGGGGAAGTAAACAAGATTTAACAGTGACATAAAAATGTGTTTAAAAGTAGAAAGGAACTACACAAATTATTTAAAAATGAGACAGTACCATTTATACCAACCATTTAAAAGATATGAGTGATACATTATATGAATAAGATACATATAATATTGTAAACATATTCCAGATATGGGGACATATTCTAGAGAAACAGTAACACATTCAAGGAAAAAATTTACCCAGATAGCTACAACGAGATTATTTTGAAATCCTAGTTAGTAATCGAGTTTAAAACCTTGGTGATTAAAAAATATACATAAAATCTTTGTGACCAAAAATGAACTGCACATGCCACATATCCATGGACAGGATTTTAAATATCTTTATGATAACTAGAGAAGTGTGTGACAGGTGGAAGATTCCCAACATCTCTTCCAGAAATTCAATGACATCATAAATTATATAAAGACTTTTGTAACAATTAGATTTAATTAAGAGTCCTCAGATTCTATTATATTTTCCTGGTAGTTTGGGTAAAATATTTTATATAATGTTTGTTATTGCCCTTAATACTATAATAATAAAAAGTATATTAAAATTATAGACTATTTTTCTTAATATTCATCCACTGATGTTATTAACCCAAAACAACTGTTAAATAACAAATGTTTTTCTGAATGCTACATTTGTGCCTTAAGGACATTTTCACTTGACAGAAAAAATATTGTTGCATTATTACATCTTTGACTTACCTATTTTAAGAGGTGGCTGTCTAGGAAGTAAGTTTTCATCCAATAAGCAAAAATTTGAATACACTGTCTTCTTAATGAGACTGTACTTTACTATGAGCATATAAAACTTTCAGAATCATTTTTTCAGATAGCTAATATAACTTTTGGGTTATAGACTTCTTGGTCTTCCAAGAAAGTGTCTAGAATATTGAAATAATGTGCTAATATAGTAGTCTCAACAAGACTACTCTGGAATTAAATGCATATGTTTTCTGGAAAAGACAGTTAGATCCAAATACTTAGAAAGTGATGTGAAATCTACATTTCAACTTCAGTCTTAAAAACATTACATAGGGTATCTCCAAAAGTTTTTGGAACACTTAAAGTGAGCTCTAATCTACTAAAGAATAGCAGTTATCTATGGAGTAATGTTGTGGAAAAACTAGAATTTTAGGAAAGTATTTTCATTTGCCTTAATATACTTAAGAGTTAAAAAGGGAATGGTTTTGTAGCTCATATTTTGACTCTCAAATGTTACCTAGAATTTGAAATAAATGAATAGAATCATTAAATCTGAAAGTAAAATCCTTTTTCCCCTAAGAGATGCTGTCCTGTAACAAACAAGTTTAAGAAGAATTTAAATAATCAAAAGGTTGCAGAAAAATCTCCAATGTGCTGCAACTTTCAGAGTATGTCATGGAGAGAGTAGCCAGGGGAAGACATATAATCAAATTCGGAAATGGGACACAACTGCAAACAAGCGCAAGGTTAAAGTCCAGAATAAGTGAAAAACTGGAAGTAAAAAGACTTACCATGTACCTCTGTCTTTACACACACACACACACACATAAATCCACACTTCATAAATATACATACACATAAATGTACACATATAAGTACACGTATAGTATGAAAATATAGACATCTATACACACATACATATAAGTATATATCCACTGTAAGACAGATTTACATATACAACAAAGTTCACACACATGCGCTTAATGGAAAATTACATACAAATATATTTGAAAGAAAAGTTTTTCTTTCTGCATTAGGCAAAAATATTTTAACACAAGCAAAAACTCAAAAAAATAGGAACAAATGAAAATGTATTTTGTTATGGCACTTTTTTCCTATTAGGAAATATCTCAATTTGAACAGAAAAAGACTAAACGCTGAAAATCTTAACATTGAAATGCAAGTTACAGTTGATAAACTGTTTCCATGTGAACACCACCATTCAGGTTATATAGAAGTCATTGCCCTGATAACTGCGTCCAGTAATGGAAAAGACACCAGAGAAGAAAAAACTGGCCTTAAAAATTAGTGAAAAGGTAATTCCTAAGATTTTGTCTCTCAACCTAATATAGATTTTGAGCAGATCTTTTTAAACTAGAAAAAGCTTTGATTTTTACCTTTCATAGTAAAATAATTCATATATCTTAAAAAAGGTATCATCATTACTATTTGATAGGAACATTCAAGACACCTTATATTGATATGGTTTCTAGAATAATAGATTAGTCACAAGAACATAACTTCTTTTTTGGCAGATGTTAATATAATTTTACATGACATTCTTGTGCACAAAATAGCAATGGGTCGATGGTATTTGCAATTGGAAGTCCATTGTGATTTCTAAGGATGAAAATTTTGGTCAGTATTTTGTACAGACATATTCTTTTGCATACTCTTGATTTGAATAAAAAAAGAAAGAAATTTGTAAGTGTCTAATTTATGTCACTTCATTTTCAGCTTTACAGGGAGCTACAACAAAAGATTGCTGTGTTTTAAATTCTGATGAAAGTGCTCTTATTTCCCAGATACAGACTGGATTTTAACTCAGATGTGCACAAAGCTTCTATCATTTTTCCCAAGAAACAAAATACAAACCTCCCACATCTGTGGAAACAAAGCTGGAAAACTGATAAAAACATTGACTACAGAATCACAGCTTTAAAACTTTCACATCATGACTCAAAAGAACAGTTATAAAAGTTTAAAAAATCAATTAAACATGCAAATAATGGTAAATTGTATTTATGAGGAAATCATGCAACAAATATGAAATTTGAGCATGGGTGCTGTTACTCAATAATATGGTGATAAAAATTAATGTAATGCTTTATTGTACTAATGGATATGTTGGCAAGATAAAAGTATATAGAACTGTACTTCAGTTAGAGGGCCTGAACATCAAGTTTTTTGTTAATCATCGATGCCATGTTCTAAAGCAGAAGTGGATAAACCATAAATAGTAAATGAAATATTCCAAATGGACACTCAGAAGATTAAGTGGTTTAACTAACATTGTCATATATTAAATTTTGCAATGTTCATACAGTATGATTATACAACAGTTTTCTATACCAGCACAATAAAAATTCCAAAAAATTGTGGGTCTAGTAATAAATGGGATGTGCAAGTCACACAAGCATAGCTATATGAGAAGCAGATCAAATGACACAGCCTTTTTAGATTGTCTTTGAACCTGTAAAGTATGTACATTAGAAATTTCACAGGTGTATCATTTTTGGTAGAACTGAAATGGAGTTTGTATCAACTATATGTATTTTCATGTTCACATTTGTTATTACTGCTACATAGTATATATTCCATCAACATATTTTCAAAATTTTGTTGTGGTTGCACAAATTGTTCTTTTTTAAAATGAATACAAGAAGCCTGCCTTAAGAATTTCAAGTGATTTTTTTTAGTCAACTTAAATTATAGAAATCTGGGCATAATTTAAAGTATATTGTATTTTGTGCTTTGAATGTATTCATATTTTATTTCCATGACAGTTAATTAGTAGCTCTTTATGTCTCTTCCAAATTATTTTCTATGTATATTTCTGAGGAATAAAAATAAAAAAGGAATTTATACAAATATACACATACACTCAGGAACACGCATACCCATATTATTATTTCTGTCCTACACTAAGCTTACGTACAATAGAAATAGTAAAATGATTGGTTAGAGATTGTGTATGGTTTAAGGTAAAAACTGTTTTGGGCTGTATGCCTCTGAGTAAGATTATTCCAGCCACTAATAAGAACTATTTACTGGAGTTCTTAAATATAAGAAATACAACATTGGGACACATAAAGAATTGCTTATTCATATTTTCTTTTTGAAAGAGAAGCGTTAGTTGTACTTCTTGATCCCGAATAGAGAAACTTTCTTTGTCAAAGTCGGACATTTTTCTTATAAAGTGAATTCAATGTCAATATTGGAAAGCAAGTATGAAGGCATCACTGTAGATGATGTGACCAGCTCACCCAAACTGTTCAAGCAATGACAGAATCAACAAATGAATTGTGACCACTTGGAAGTCACATTAACATTTAGAAATATCTAGCAAATACCCAACATCACTGCTTTCCTCAGCAATTTTTCATGAAGCTTTTTTTCCAAAAGTTATCAGTTGTCAACACTGATTTCTGAAATCATTCCCTGAATGACATGTAAGTTTCCTTCTCACCTCCTGGATTCTTCCCAGTGGTTGGTATTATGTCTTTGGAACACAGCCTTGCACTTATCATCATTACTAGCAGGGAAAAATGTTATTTATCACTTCTGAGATACAATCCATTAATGAAATATCATGAGAAAAATTAAAAAAATAGAATAGTTGGACAGTCTGACATGCATACTTCTGATCAAAGAAAAGATAAATTTAGTGGCAGTGTACCCATTTTCTTGTGAATTTAAGACTTAGATGTGCCACAAAAGATTAATGTTTACTGTGTCATAAACGATTCATGTTTCTTCCAGTGCTATAGTAACTTAGTGTGAAAATACACAGTAGTTATACAAAATTAGTAACATTTCCTGAGTTTCTAATTTAACTATTTAGGAAAGAGTGAATAAAATTGTAAAAGGCTATAATCTTCTTTTTTTAAATATAGCATTCCAGGGAATTCTAACTAACTTGTTTCAGGATAGAAGGAAAAGCAGAAAGATTGCCAAATATTCTGCCTTGCAAATTATATGTGTTTGTGTGTATATGCAATCTATATTAACATGTATCTGAATTTTTCTGATAACATATATGAAGAACCCTCCATTTTTCTTAATAAATGGTTCCTTTTTGTTGTATAACCAGAAATGAAAATAATAAAACAAGCTCACTGAGGCCTTGAAACCTGTTCTAAAATATTGAATTATTATAACATATACATGTTTTAATAAAAGTGCTTTAATAAAAGTAGACTTGTCTTAATATTTGTGTGAAATTAAACAAAGGCAACATTTAGGACACTTTAGTATTATTCGGAAGCATGATGATACGATTTACAGAAGAATTATACAAATTATTCCAGGGAGTGTAACACTCAAACTAGCCAATAAAGAATAGTCATAAATTATGAGAATAAATTCTCACTATAAGGGAGAACATACTGTTTGGTTACCAGAACATGTAATCTGACATTTTGGCTTTGCTAAGAAATAACTCTGAGTGCATAAAAGTCAACTAATTTCTATGCTTACTCTTCTCTTCATAGGATATGCATTTAAATCGCCAAAAGTCATATGATAATTATAACATTGTCAACTATACGCATTGTATTAGAAAACTTAAAAAATATCAAAATTTTCTGCATATGCTGAAAATGCCTGTAAGAATGAACTAACAATAGATCTTTTCCAATTTCTTCTATAAATGCAAAGCACTTAATACAATGTGCAATTAGCAAACTTTGCTATTTTTTTTCCTTGTAAAAGGGAAACTGGATAAAGATTCCTTTCCACAGAAAATTTATTAATAATAATTGTTCAGTTAAATGTTTTTAAACAATGAACACCATTTCCTTTCACATAATCAGGGTGAGTTTTTAAGTCTTTTGCTTTGTTTTTCCATAACCCCACCAACAGGTACACACACACACACACACACACACACACACACACACACACACACACAGAATCTATTCTGAAGATACACCTTCTCCAACGAGGTATTCATTGCCAATAAATCCATTTACAATAAAATTGGACCAGATTATAATTATAACCAACTTCATATTCACACAGATGCTTAATAAAAGCTATCTGATGACACAGTGAATTCTGTTTTTGAAGAAGTGCATACAGTTGGCAAATTGTTTTTCATGAACCACCATCCAACAAACTAAATTCTCAATTCACATTTTTCACATCACTCTTGACAGTAAGTGGAAATCTGAAACTAACTTTAAAAACATGTATAAGTGAAAATAGTATTAGCCATTTGCTGGTATTCAATGTCAAGAGTTTAAACATAATTGTGTACTAGAGTAAAATTACGTTGACAATATAGAAATCAAAACTGTGAACTTCTTTAAAGCTACCTTAGCCTTTTCTTTCCCTCCCAAAGACAAATTTGGTAAAAGAGCAAAGTAGCAGAAAGGGAAGCCAGCTTCTGGTATTGGTTGTATTGATTTAATTGACTAAGATGTCCAGATGCTAATACTTCTGATGATCAGCCATTCCTTTTGTGTTTTGGTAACACGTATCCTCATACAAACAATATCAAATGGAATTTTCTGATTCACATCTGACATTTCAAAGTTTCCATTTTTGAATTCTCCAAGTCTTAAGTAATTATCACACTGTCTCATTTCTTTAGTAATATGAACGTGTTCCCCAACATCTAGGTCTCCATGATGCAAAATGTCATTTTGTCGATCTTCTGTTCCAGTATTCACTTTAATTTTTTTAATTACAATTGGAGTTTTAAAGACAATCACAAATACATCTCCAGTTGAAGGTGGTTTCCCCCAAAAGTATTCATCAACACTACTGTATGCCTTGCGTGCTTCATAATTTTCAAACACATTCATGTTGGTATATAGATTTGCAGGAGGATTATCTGGAATGTCGAATGATTCCTCCTCAAAATCATCATCCTTCAGTTTATTTTCAGTTCCTTTATATGATGAATAGTACCCCATGTGCTGAAAGAGAGATGGTTTAAAACGGATCACATTTTTCTGAGCCAAAAGATCACGGAAATGGGTCAAGAGCCAATCACAAGGCATTTCTTGATAAAACATTAATAAAAAATGTGCTAATCGTGGGAGATCATGAGAGTGATAGAGTTTACCTATATATCCCAGCTTAGAGAACTCAAGAGTTACCCAATAAGTTCCTTCTAGAGATGTAATGACTTTCTTGATGGCAGTTAAAAAATTTTTTGAACACTGGACATCATCTTCAAGCATTACGTAATAGTCTGAAGTATTAGCACAAAAATTAAGCAGAAAAGCATAATCTACATTTTGCTTGGAACGAAACTTGACTCTATCTTCTGGATCATTGTAATTTCTTTTTAGCCCATCCAGGATAGGGTAATATTCCTCTGGTGCATGTATAACCATTAGTCTTCCTGCAATAATATGGTGGGCAAACTTCTGTGTAATATCCTGGACCATGCTATCACGCCAAGATGAATTGAAATCTGCTAGATGGACCACTACTGAAATTTCTTGCAGTTCTTCATAGCTGGATTGCTCAAAAATCGATCTGATCGTCTCCAGTAAATAGTTCCCTTTCTTTCGTTTCACCGATGAAAGTCCAATTGTAAGATATCCTGAGAAAAAATAATAAGAAGGAAGAAAAATTAAGTGCTGGACAAGTTTTTGATAATATAAAAGATGATTAAAGGAGGTACCTTATTCGTGTAATTTCAGTGCATAATGATGTATAGTGAACATTGTAATTAAGAATTAAGCTTAACACATAAAGAGTATAGTATTTTATACACAGTTAATATTATAGCTGATTCTTTTTTTTAAATAAAGTTCATTGTAACCTGAATGCTGTCTGGACCCTACATTATTAAGGTATCTGCCAGATATTACTTTTGTGTTTCAATAAAAATCAGAGTTGTAAGCCCAGGTATTTAAACAAAATGTATAATCCTCAAATTTTTGACAGTGTGTGAAGAAATGTTTTTTTTTTTGTAACGAGAGTTTCTCAATAATGTAGTTATCTGTATTGAATCATTCATATTATACATATAAGCATTTCTCTATTTTTCAAAATATGTTTCAGGAATTTTATTCACAACTCAGTTATCTCATAACAAGAACTTTAAAACATAAAAATACATATACAGATGTGTGTCTGTGCCAGTGCTTATGCGTGTCTGTATGTATCTCTGAGGGTGGATCAGGTGTTGTGGCCTACCACATAAAGTCACAGTGTAAAACACTAGCTTGCCATATGGAGCACAAGTTCATGTCTTTGTTGCTCTGAGTCTTATCCAGTTCCTGAAATGTATATATATTGTGAATATATATAACATATATACATACATAATATATATTATATATCATATATATGCATATGTATGAATATATATTATATATCTCATATGTAAGATATACATATCATATATAGAGAGAGGGCAGAGGGAAAGAGAAAGTGAAAGCAGGGAAAGAGAGAGTGGGAGAGAGCACAGGAAGCAGTAGGGAAAGGAAGAGAAAGACAGAAGAGAGATAAATCTTCATTTGCTGGTTAGTCTTCTAATGACCACAATAACCAGGTATGGTCTAGGCCATTATCAGGAGCCTTGGTCTTGCACATGGATGGCAGGTACCCATCCATGGGGTAATTTTCTTCTTCTTCTTCTTCTTCTTTTTTAATATTTACTTATTTGAAAGGTAGAATTGCAGTCAGAGAAGAAAGGCAGAGACAAATGCAAAGAGGGGAATTTCCATCTGCCGATTCACTTTAAATGGCATCAATGACTATGGCTGATTTACACCCCGGATAAGTGTAATGGTCAGATTTGGGCTTATACAAAGCCAGGAGCCAGGAACTTATGCATGGTTTCCCATTTTGGTGCAAGGACTCAAATCACTGACCCACCTTCTGCTGCTTTCCCAGCCCATAAGTAGGGAGCTGGATCAGAAGTGGAGTACCTGGGACATGAACTCACACCCACAAGGGGTATAGGTGATGCAGGAAGATAAGCCAGGTAAGCCACCATGCTGCCCCTTGCATTCCCCAAAACTAGTTTATGTATTTTAAATTAGAGTCACAGAGAGAGACACAGAAATCGGTCTTCCATCATTGATCTATTCCCTTTGTCTTTTTTTTCAGCCACCTATTATTTATAATTTATTGCAGCAACTAACACTCTAACTTGACTTCATTCAAAACTGATGAAACTTCACAAAAGCCAAATCACCAGGATTTGAAAATATAACAGCGTAATAATTATTGTAAAAATGTTTTTAAATTTAACTTTCAAAATTTTAAATTATTTGGCTTTTTTTCATTGTCTACAAAAAAACTGTCAAAATGTTCACAATATTTCTTTTGATTCAATATTTTGTTACAAATTATACTAAAGTGTAACTCTAATTTGTGACGAAGCACTCCAGTCCTTCCCAAAGAATCTGATGGTAAGTTTCTTAACATTTTATTTCTTTACAAATAAAACAAGTAAGCATGATTTAAAGAAAATACTGTATGAATTTTTAAAATTTATTATTTTTTCTTTTTGTCAGAAAGTCAGATACAGAGAGGAGGAGAGACAGAGAGGAAGATCTTACATCCACTAATTCACTCCCCAAGCAGCCACAATGGCCAGAACTGTGCCGATCTAAAGCCAGGAGCCAGGAGTCTCCTTCACGTCTGCCACCTGCGTGCAGGGTCCCAAGGTTTTTGGCTGTCTTTATCTGCTTTTCTAGACCACAAGCAGGGAGCTAGATGGGAAGTGGGGCTGCTGGGATTAGAACCAGCACCCATATGGATCCTGGTGCACGTAAGGCAAGGACTTTAGCCACTAGACTATTGCACTGGGTTCAGAAAATACTGTATTTATTTTTAACTTAAGAGTTGTAAGGATACTCACGTTTTCTTTGTAAGGCTGTGGCAGTGAGGAAACGATAGGTGACATTTATAGTTCCTGAGAAATTGGATAAATCCTTAAAAGTGTGGACATAGCGTTCTGAATTTAGTTGATGTGTGGATGTTTCCCTTATAAGTTGTTTGTCTCCTTCCTAAATACCAAGAAAGAGAGAAAATAGAAAGTATGAATAGGTAGCCACAGATGAAATGTTTCTCCTCACACAAAAAATATATGGATGTACTACAAAATGCAGAGTGTGGCAAAATTCTCAAGAACCAGCACAATAAACTGTAAATCATCATCATTCACCCAATTCCTTACCAGGATGCATCCCTCCCTGGATATTCCTGCTGTTTTCATATTAAACTTTGAATTACAGTCATCAAATGATCCAAAAATTTGACAGTAGTCTTCTAACAGTTGCATCTGAGGCTGGTTCTTATGAAATTCCCCACATTATAGAGTGCTGCTGGTATATGTATTCTCCCTACGCATGGTAAGATATCATCAGTAGGAAGGAGTAGTAGTGGATATAAAACTTGGCTTCCTGATAATTTATTTTATAAAAATCATAAAGTCAGTGTAACTGAAAGCTTTAAAATGTTTTGCTTTGAAATGTCCTCAAAGTAACCTCACTTAGGAATTTTTCTGTTCCAAGTTTACAGAATGTGTTTTCAGAGCTTACATAAGGGTTTGTGATGATAGTATGCTTGTTTGTTTGTGTGTGTGTGTGTGTGTAGTATTTTATTGGAAATGAGATCTTGTTCTTCAAATTTGTAAGATTTCGATTTCCACTTGGTAGAAAAGTTTTCAAATCATTGAATCTTTAAGAAGCCTTATTTTTAAGAAAATAGATAGAACATATATAGAACTTCAGGTTAAGTATTGCTTGACATAAGCTCAAATGTGGGATATAAATTTATACTTACATGTATATTTATGTTTATGTTTACATGTATTTCAAAAATGGATCAACATACACATAGTAGATTGTGATTATCTTGCTAAAACATAAAATCTTTCTAGTTTCTACATTACTAGAAAAATAAAAATTTGAGTTGTCAAAAATTACTGTTAGTGTAGTATGTCTTGCACAATGCAATTACAAATAAATTATTTCTTTGTAGATATATTCTACTGTGCAATACCATGGATTACTTGCACTTCAATCTCTTTAATTACATGCAAACAGTTAACACAATAAGATAGGTAAACAAATGAAATAACTTTGATCCTGATAGCATTAAATTACTATTATTAAATTACTATTATTAACATAAGATACAAACACAAATTTTAGCATGAATGAAGTGTCTAGTACATTGCGTCAAACTCAAATAGGATGATTATATCAAGGTTCAAGTATACATTGATTTATTCATTGGAGCGAGAGAGGAGGGAGGGAGAGTTGGAGAGACAGAAAAAGAGGTGTATTCCATTCACTGGTTCACTTCCCAATGGTTTAACAGCAGAGCTAAGCAGGCCTGAAGTGAGGAGATGGTCTTGGGCCATCCTCCATCTCCTTCCTGGCTCCTTAGCAGGGAGCCGGGTAGGAAGTGGAGCAGTCAGGACTAAAATTGGCACCCAGAAGGGATGCCAGTGACACAGAGATTAGTCAGTTAACCCAGCACATTGGTACCGAGAGACATTTTCAATCTGCTGATTCACTCTCCAAATGGCTGCGAGAGGTTGGCAAGTCCTAAGCCAGAAATTCCATCTGGGTCATCCACATGAGTGGCTGGAACTGAATCAAACACTAAGGCCATCATCCTCTGACTTCTGGATAGGATACAGAGCAGCTGTGACGCAAACCAAACTCTGTAATGTAATGGGTATACCCGCATCACAAGGGTTTGTGCAGAGGGCTTAACTCCCTCTAATGCAATGCTGATCCTGATTAAATCAGACTCAAAATCAATAACCACACTGACGATTTCTTAGGATATGAATAGAAATTTATAATCAGCTCAACATCATTCTTACTAGGCTCCATTTCAATATCTTTCCTGTATCTCCAGTTGTGTTTGTTAATCTTCCTTGGTTCGTTAATGGTCTGCTTCCATAGTTTTAATATTTTTCTAATTGAAGAGATAAAAATATTTTTGCTTCTTGTGATATTTATAGTGCATTTGTTCTGTCAAAACTGCAGACTTTGAAAATACTTGCAATTCAACCTTACATTGTTCATTTCTTTTAAACAACACTGTTTGAATTGCTTTAAATTCTTTGCATGTAAATATTTTCACTCCTTTCTTGAGGAGAAATGTATACAACATAATGAAAACTTTAAAATGAACAAATTTAAGAAATTCTTTGTAGCATCGCCACATTTAATAGTATTCTAACAGTGTACTCAATCAATGGGGGCAAGCAGAAAATTTCCTTAAGTATCCCAGTAGTCACACTATTGAGTTCATTTTATTGCTCTGTTTTTATGTGATAATATACTCCACCAAAGTGTAGGATATCTTTTTAAAAAATTCTTTCCTGATCATGTAAAATGTAGAATCTGTATTAAGAGGGAGTACATTCATACTGATTGAGGGACATAACACAATATAAAAATGAAATGGAACTTGTATGAAAGCACTTTATTAAATTCTCAAGAACTAGCTTCTTTACACTTTCAGCATGAATAAATAATGCCACTTTCAACGAGTCAGTCTGGTTGGCTGCTTTCCAGAGCATCCATTTGAACAGCCAGGTTTTCCCTGGATACATTCTCTCTTAGCCACTACGCTGAATGAAGTGTGTTTCTCAGGAATAAGACAAAGCTTTATGATAATCATTTTTGGGATGGCAGTGCAATTCAATGGACTAGCTACAGACTAAATATATGCCTTAGTGGCTGCTTTGAAGATTGTCACAGCCCAGAGGCTAAGATGATTGGGCATGTGGCGTCTCTTGTGTTTAGTTTGTCTTGTACAGGTATTTATCTCTCATACAGAGCTTGGTTTCCTTTTCCTCTGAAAAGGCACATATGTATTTAATACATAAACAAATATATTAACATGTTATATGCCGTCCACAGATGGGATTACCAGCAAAGTGAACAAAACAAAAGATGCTAAGGCTCTTCAGAGTCCTTAATACTTCTTAGTGTTCATCTCATTTTTCTGAATTATAGGTACATGAACAAGAACATTCATGTGACATTATACACAGGCAATGTGGAAAATCAAGGTAGGGAAAATTGTGAAAATAAAAGTAGATTTAAAAAAATCAGGAAGGGAAGTGTATTAAAAGTAAACTGCATTATACCGCAGCAGGAGATCAGTTTCCCAGGCATATTCTGCATTTTAGGAGAAAATTTTTATGACATTTAACATTAATGGAGGAAAAAGTCACAAATATTCATACATATATCAAACCTTAAGATACAATTCAGCTCAACATTTAATTTAGTTAAAAATCATTTAGCAAATCATGAATATTTAAATAACAAATATATTGCCATGGAATTTATCAAAGGGAGGACTTCTGATATTTAATAATTGCTTTAACTCATTTTTCCAAGTTAGTATAGGTATTTAAAAATAAGCACCTTTTTTGCACCTGGACTAACTTGCAAATTTTCATTAAACACATGCCTAAGATGCTCAGAGAAATCTCACTAAGTGTTCTGTAGAAGAAATTTGTAGTAATAGTTTGTGCATTAGGAATAATGTTTGATATAACTCTGTAAACATTCACAAAACAGGGGAGTATTGGTTTTCTTAACATTTTATGGTGAATTTAAAAAGACAGTGTAACAAAAAATACATATGAGCATTTGTTGGATAGAATGGTCCTTTGGGTTGATTGAAAATGTTGACTACATCATAAATGAAATAAAACATTGCATTAAACAGTATTTAACTGGTTACATGTGTTCATTTTATAAGATTTGATTTAATTCTACTAGTAGAATTAAGAGAAATATTTTTATGACAAAATATTTTTATGATAAAATTGAATCTTTATTAACAGAATCTTTAAGTAACTATAATCTTTAATTCAATTGATAAAACATTGATATAATACATTATAGTACTTTCCCACTGTTTAACTTAAATGTATTAAAAATACATAATATTTTTAAGTTTTTCAACTTCATATTTGCCTATGCAATGTTTAGTCAAATTCTGTCAATTTATGATGACCTCAATCATCTTATACTGTTGTGGGAGATAGAATTAAATTATCCACAAAACCTGCAACTAAGAACTAGCAGTAATGAATGAATCGTCCATCAAAAGATTAATGATACATAAGCTGTGGTAATTCACTCCATGGAATACCACTTAGTCATTAAAGTGATTGAAATTTTACTTTTTGCAACATAATAATTCCAAATAGAGACCATTATGCTTAGTGAAATAAACCAATTCACAATTGGCAAATATCAAATGCTTTTTCTGATGTAAGGCAAAATTTATTATGCAAAATACAAAACAAACAGATACAGAGGCTTGCAGGTATATGCATATATTCTCATAGAAGAATTGTATAATGGATACTATCATACTAGGAAGTGCAGAAACACTGCAGTAGGTATCTTTATGCCAGAATAAGAGGAGGACTCCCAGTGAAACTGTTAAATATAATTTGAAAATACTCAATTTTTACCATTGCTTATACCTATAATGCCATGATATGCTTAAATAGCAGAATGCGGACTTGTGACTGTTGTTGAAGAACTATATTACTGTAATAACACGAGGGAAACACTGGAGGAGGGTGAAGTGGAGGTGGAGACGGGAATCTCTATACCTATAAAACTGAACCATGGAAAAAATAACAATTATAAATACCAACAAAATATTAAAGATCATAACAATAACAAAAATCTGAACAAATATGTTGGGCTCAATTCAGGAAGAGAAAGCAAATAAACGGAATTTTCCCCATTATCCAAAAAAGACATAATGACACAATACAACAAGAAAAGACAGACTAACAAATTATGCACATATAACATCATCGCCACTGAGGACCAGTCATGATCTTAATAAAACACTATTATATAACTTAACATTTATTTATTTGCTTAAATGAAATAGCAAAGCGATATTTTTAATAATGAAAATTTGAAAATTTAAAGATGTAGAAAAGCAGAAAAAATAATAAATAAAACTTCTAAACTAAAATTTGTGTATTTTATATATTCTAAATTAAAGCCCCCAAATCTTAATGCATTTACTTATTATTAATTCATTATGGTGATCTTGTCTAACTTACTTATAATTAGATGCACATATCTGAGTTGTAACATACATGGCATTAAAAATGTTGAAATGTAAATCAAAACAACAAGTGCAATGTTAGGAAAGTATAACTAATTTAAGAAATAGAAAAAAATACATATGTCAACTTTTTTCATGCTAAGGCTATTCAACAATCATGGTTTGAAGTGAGGTTACAAACAATACTAGTTCTAGTCTGACTAATACTTTTCTTCAAATAAAATAATCAGTACTCAAAACATACCAGGACATAGGTATCCTCAATGTACAAGTTCATAAATAGAAGGAAAATGACAAGAACTCCCAAGAATGATACCACAGAACGTTTTCGCAGGCATCTCATTTTATCCAGCACTTGAAAAATCGGCTTCATTTGAGGAAATTTAAACATCCTGTAAAAAAGAAGCAAATGATTACACTTGGCTTCAGATACAAATTTTATCCTCATCATATGTATAAAAAGCCAGACCTTTATAGAAACAATTCCACACTTCAAATGTTAAAAATACATTTTTTTTTTCAATTTCACACCTCAGGCTGATACATGATTGCACATGTTATACATTCCACGGAGCACAGTATCTATATATAGTAACATGAGGTAAATGCTGTGGTTTGTATTGATATAGACTGGAACAAAATAAAAAGCAAACCTTAGTGTTATTGACACCCTAAAATTAGCTTCCACAATAACAATATAAGAAAAAAACAGGACTTAATCTTATGTGAAATAAAGAAAGCATAGAAAGGTACATTCTCTATGTTCTCACATGTGTAAGCTAAAAACCACTTAGGAAGGATAGAGGGAAAGGGAGAAAGAGATCGCAAATGTTCAGTAAAAACAGAATAAATTCAGTAGAAATATGTAAAAAATTCTCAAATATTTGCACATAACCAAATTAAGAAATATCTGAAAGTAAATAACTCATGCTTCAAAGAAAAAAAATTAGAAATATATTGTGTACTGAATAAAATTGAAATTGATAACCTATCAAAATGTGGGTGATGCAGGCAGAGCTCTACTTTAATAGAAATAAACTATATTAACTGCTTACATAAGGGAAAAAAAATCTAAAATCTATTACCTGAATTTCTGAAGTAAGGAAAAGCAAACCAATCTAATAAACCGAAAAGATTCAAATAAGGAAATAACTTGGCAAAAACAAAACACAGAAAAGCTAAAGCAAAAGATTACAAAAGAGCAAAGATGAATGCACATGTGTATTTGGACCGTTGAAGCCACCAGTTGGGATACTGCCATCTCACACTGGAACTCCCACTAGGTTCTGGCCAACTTCCCGGTGATTTGGATCCTGGAGGGAGCAGTAATTGTTCAGGTGGTTGCATCTATGCCACCCATGTGGGAAACCTGGAAGGAATTCTTGGCTTTTGACTTTGGCGTTTTGAGGCACTGACTTCTCTTGAAAAGTAGGCCAGCAAATAAAACTCCCTTCTTCATCTTGTCTCTTCTTTTTCTTCCCACTCCCTCTCTCATACACATAGCCATTGATAAATATTAAAAATTAAAACTAGAAACAATAAAACTAAATTCTGTTTTAGCAATGGATAAAAAAATAAATTGTTTCTCCTCCAGCAAATTTGATCAAGAAAAAGAAAGGCGAAAGTATTATTGGTATTATAGATGAAGAGGTTACGGTGCTAAAGATTCTGTAGGCATTAATAGGCCAACTTAGGTTGTTTTTAAAAACATTAATTTTTTGGTAATATAGATAAAATGGATAAATTACTTGGAATTCATTAGTTACCTTAGAAATTAACCCAGCTCACTGAATAAATAGCTCATGTAATTTTATATCTATTAAATTTAATTTATAATTAAAAATAGTCCAAAAGAATACTCCAGGTCCAGATGGATCCCTTTGTTAGCTGTACAAAATATGTTCAAGAATAAAACAATATCAACTCTATAGAATCTCTTCCAGTGAGTAGAAGAATAAATAATTCACGTTCTCTGGATGTAGTGAAACATTTGAATCTTATTTGACAGCATTTTCACTCATTTAATGAATAATCATTAAGAGAAAATGTATAATAAACGAAGACAGTCAAGATGGCTTTGTATGGAAAAGAAACCTTGATTTTGACCACTTGAAGATACCAGAAGAATAGAAAAGTGCCTGCATTCCTAGGAGAGAGTTGGAGAGAGTTTTTTCTTTTCATTGTAAAATGTGTAAAAGAAGAGAATGGAACAGTACAGACAACACATAAATGCAGCAGCTAGTGGGGCATTACCTGTGACTTATGTGACTGGCAGGTGGAGGAGAGATGCCGTTTTATCAGAGTGGATTACTGGTGATCTGCTCTGAGGGAAAAGCACATGGTACCACTGACTTTGAGTTTGACCTGGAGAGCTGGCAGGTGCAGGGTGCTAACTTAGTCAACGGAAATGGCAGAGTGTTGCTTCTCTCCCATTCTGTCTCTAAAGCACTCCATTTCAGCTAGCCAAGGCAGAGAACCAACACACCTGTCAGGCACACAGTGTGCTCTAGGGATAGCAACCTGCCCCGTTGACAAGGGAAGCCCATAGTACAGAGAACAAGAATCCCTGTACCCTATGATACAGGGAGCTCTGAAACACGGTCCTGGGCGTGCTGTGACTGTGTTATCTACATAGGACAGGAAAGGCATAGGGAGAGGCTGGGTCTTTGGACAATCATTGGGTTCACCTCAGGAAGCTCACAACACCCTCACTGCTGGAAAGGGGGTTTTTCATAGTGATCTGGGCATACACAGTATCAAGGAGATACTTTGTGAAACCCCTTCACCTGAATGGGTGGGGTGCATAGGCACTGTGATCTCACACTGGGCAGTTTGTTCACTTCGGCTCAGAAAAGGGCTGAGGCTGTGGACACTTCAGCTTCCCCTGCCCTACAGGTGATGGAAGAGATCCGCCATGTTCAGCGTGGTGCCAGTATGGATTCTTGTC
This sequence comes from Ochotona curzoniae, assembly GCF_017591425.1. Lineage (NCBI taxonomy): Eukaryota > Metazoa > Chordata > Mammalia > Lagomorpha > Ochotonidae > Ochotona > Ochotona curzoniae. Next base: position 17,021,207 of record NW_024464920.1, on the reverse strand, counting down.
ACACCCACAAATCTTGGCCAGTGTGTTCACCGGTTCCACTCAGCACAAATATCTGGACAACAGCTGTAACTGCCGGCATTCTACAAAGCCACAGAAGCACATTCCCAAGAACGAAGATTTAAGGGAGAGGAAACAGTGTTTGTCTATCTCCATTATCTATATCTATATCTATATCTATATCTATATCTATATCTATATCTATATATCTCTATCTATATATATGCAAACACAATAATGCTTCAATATTGACTGTGAAGATGAGGAGTGTGATACAATACCATAAGAGTGATTAAAAATAACGAGTGCAAGATTTCCCAAAAACATAGAGAAACAATCACACCAGTTAAATGCATATATGACACGGACTAGAAATTCCACAGGGGCTGGAGTGATGGTCGAACTGGATAATACTATGCCTGAGTACGGACATCCTACCTAGGTGCTAATGTGTATCTTGTCTGCTCCAATTCTCATGCAGCTCCCTGCTTTGCCTGGGAAAAGCAGAAAGAGGACCCAGCGCAACAGCGTAGTGGCTGAAGTCCTCCCTTGCACGCCCGGGATCCCCTATGGTGGCCAGTTCTAATCCTGGCGGCTCTGCTTCCCATTCAGCTCCCTGCCTGTGGCCTGGGAAAGCAGTCGAGGACAACCCAAAGTCTGGGGACTCTGCACCCGCGTTGGAAACCCAGAAGAGCTCCTGGCTCCTGGCTTTGGATCAGCGCAGCACCGGCCATTGAGGTCAGTTGGGGAGTTAATCATGAAACGAAAGATCTTCCTCTCTGTCTGTCCTCCTCTCTGTAATCTGCCTTCATAATAAAAATAATAATAATATTTTTTTTAAAAAAAGAAAAGAAAAGCAGAAAGGATGGTCCAAAGCCTTGGGACCCTTCCCCACTTGGAAAAACTTAGAAGTAGTTCCTGGCTCCTTGCTTTCCATAGGCTCAGCTCTGGCCGTTGCGGCCTTTTGGGGTGAAACAGCATGTGAAAGAGCTCTCTGTTTCTCCATCTCTTGGTGGATCTGTCTTCCCAACGAAAATAAATAAGTCACTATTAAAAAACAAAATTCCAACAGAAAGTAGGTATAAGGAAAAAAATCAAATATTAGAAATAAGCCATTAAACACATAAAAAAAAAACCCCACAGCAGAATGCCACAATAACAGACATGACAGGGCAGTGCATAGCATGTTTTAGCTAGAAGACAAATTTTTACAAATGTATCAGTTACACGAAGTTAGAACATGAGGAAAAGAAGGAGGAGGATGTTAAGAAATTAATTTAAAAGCTAAGAATAATGCTAAGAATTTAAGTGATATCATAAAATGATTTATTGAAGAAGTGAAATAATATTCAATAAAATCACATATTCAGTGAAATACTGGAATAAATTTTCCCTAATTTAGAGGATACGATAGTCAAGTACAGGAAGCACACTGAACCCCAAAAAGACATGATCAGAGAAGATTTCTACCATAAAACATTACAGTCAAACCTTCAAAAATGCAACATAAAGATCTTGAAATGTGCAGAAGAGAAATGCCAGGATAACTTTAAAGGATAATGCTTTTGATCTAGAAAAAAAATGATCCAAAAATTTGCATCAAAATACAAGAAACCCTGAATAGATAAAACAATCTCAAATAATAAAAGTAAAATTGGAGGCAACACAATGATGATTTCCAGACATGCTACAAAAAATTAATCATCAAAACAGCCTAATACTGACATAATAGACATATGAGCCAATGGAATGGCAGAAATATTGCACAAATTAATTTGTACATTCATGACCAACTGATCTTTGACAAATAAGCTAAAATAACTCCTTAAGCAAAAAGTACAGTCTCTACAATAAAATGGCTTTGGGAAAACTGAATCTCCACACACAGAGGAACGAATCAAGATTCATACATGAATCTTTTAAAAAATCAATCCATGTGGCATAACTCAATTGGATAATCCTCTTCCTTCAAGCAATGGCATCTCATATGGGTGCCAGTTCATGTCCCAGCTGCTCCACTTCCCCTACAACTCCTTGCTTATGGCCTGAGATCGCATAGGAGAATGCCTAAAGCCTTTGGATCCTGCTCCTATGTGGGAGACACGGAGGAAAACCCTTTCTTGGCTCCTAGATTTGGATCAGCTCAGCGCTGCCTTTCCAATAAAAATGAAAGACATCTTGAAATAAAAAAACTTTAAAAAAATGTTTTTAAAGACTTATTATTAATACAAAAATAAAATATTTAAGAAATAAAAATATTTTTAAAGATTTATTTATCACTAATAAAGTAAATCTTTAATAAAAGATTTATTTCTTTTTAATGGAAAAGAAGATAATACAGGGAAAGAAGAAAAGAGGGAGAGAGGTATTTCATTCACTGAGCACTCTCCAAATGGCCCCAAAGGCTGGAGCCAAGTGCTAGGCGCTTCTTTCCGATTCCCCCACAAGGATGGGTCCATGGACCAATGATTTGGGCCATTCTTCTGCTGCTTTCCCAGGTCTTAAGCAAGGGATTGGAATAGAAGTGGGAAAGCTGGTGTATGAACCAGCACGATATGGGATGCCAGCATTGCAAGCTGAGAATTAGCTTACTACATCACCCTTCATTTTATTACTTTTTTTTTTTTTGGAAAGGTAAATATCCTTTAATGAGATTCTAGTAACATAAATTGTAAGAGAACCATGAAATGGAATATCATATATTCATTATAAATGATGATATGGATGTGTGTTTTTGTAAGAAATTTATCAATTATACAGTGAACAAACAAGATTCAAGTAAGAATGCAAAGAAAAACTATGTGTGTCCTCAAATTCAGAATTCACAAAGGTTTATATGTGGATAGTTCATCATCTTCTGCAGTATTTTAGATATTTATAGTTGTTGGGTTCAGATTTAGGGTACAATGGGATAACCTGCTCCCTGTGATTGAATAGGAGTGGCAGAATGAGTCCTGGTTGCTCTACTCTTGCACTCACTCAAAAAGCAGTGAAGGATGGTACAAGTACTTGAGTTCCTGGCATCCATGTAGGAAAGCTGGGTGAAGGCTTCGCAAATCAACGAATCAAAAAGCTGTTTTTTTGAGAAGATAAACAAAATAGACACCCTACTGGCCCGTTTGACAAAGAAAAAACAAGAGAAAACGAGAATTAATAGCATCGAGGATGAAAAAGGCAAAATAACAACTGACACTGCAACCAGTAAAAAAATAATTAGAAATTACTATGAACAACTGTACTCCAACAGATCAGAAGACCACCAGGAAATGGAAAGGTTCTTAGACTCCCACCACTTACCAAAACTTAGCCCAGAGGCAACAGAAGATATTTTATTACATTTTAATTAAATTATTTCACAAACTTTCTGAAATAGTTTGAAGGGATTCATAATATACATGCATCGACTCTTGCTCTGCATCAACCATCCATGAATTTGGAGCACATTCATCTTGTAAATTAATGTAATTTCTAATTGTATGTCTCAAATACGTTTCCTTCACACACTTATCATTACATTGGATTCTTGCTGCATTTGCACCACCAAGAACCAATACTCTTTGGAGCTCTGATAACTCCTACTTTCATTGAAAGGAATACAGCTTTCTTTTTTGATAATTTCTTGGAATTATTAGAAATCTTAGCTTTATTTCTACATCACCATTTTCCTTCTAGCCCTATTGTGATACATACCAAGCTTTCACATTTATGAGCTACCAATCTTATTAAGTAAAATTTAGCTTATAAACATTGCAAAAGATGAATGAACACTGTCCCAAATTCTATTAGGAAAATAGGATAGTTAGATTCTTATCACATAATAATGTGAGATAAAATCCTCCCTGCTAAATTGTATTCTGAATGAAAATACATTATTTCTGTTTTTATTAGACATACATACTTCAGTTAAGAAATTACAAAATATATTTTTATACTATCAAGCTCATATGACATTGTAGTTTAGAGTGCTTGTCTGTCTCTGCATTTATTTTGTCCATGATCAAGCTCTAATCAGACTTCCCTCTGTACAAACTAGCCTTAGAATTCAATTTCTTATTCACCTGATCACTCCTGCTTAGAGTCAATACGGATTTAAGACCTAATTACCTTACTTTCTAAATGATTTTCCAATTTTTAATTCACAACCTGCTGCTTGGCTAAGAATTCACACTCTTCCTTATTCAATTCAAAGTTGAGCCCAACCTCTTCCCCTTAAGGCAAAATTCCACTGTAATAATTTGCTGAAGTCCCATGAGTAAAATCTACCTGACCACCTCTAACAAGAGTCATGAATAATTTTTTTATACAGTCTTAGTTCTAGGATTAATATAGAATCAGATTTATCACTGGGCACCCTCCCTCCTGCCTGACACAGTTCACCGAACTTCCCAAATGTATACCTTTGAATCCTGTACCTTCACTCCTGTGTAACTGATGGCGGATCCATTGATGATTTCCTCTTCTGAGCCAATACTCCAGATGACAGTCTTTTGCAGAGTAAGGACAGATTTTGTAAATGCTCTAAAAGCTGGATTAGAAGAATCCTACAGGGAGAGAGGTTTGGTTACATCCTTATCTTCATCCACAGTTGGTTTAACATCATGGATAAACAAGTATTTGCAAACAGGTGGGTTGTGGTATCAGTCTTCATTGGTTGAAAGGTACATTTTGAGCTGGAATATGAAGTGTAAATGTTTGCCATTATTTCCAAAGCTGGAAATTTTTTCCTGGTTTTATTTAAGGTCTATAAGCTGTCCAGTTGACTCCACTTGCACTATGGTCAGGTAAAACTCAATTCTTAAGTTCCTGATTACCATAAGCTTCCCTGACTCTGTACTTCCTTTAGGTGGGAATTTTACTGGAGAGAATTTGGAACTTTGTTTACTTCAAGAAAGTAAAGATTCTTCTACATTGGATTTTCTGACTTCCCTGTTCAATGTTTTCTGTTCTTTCTTGCTCATTTACCACTTCTTATCAACACTTCAGATCCTTTGAATTCTTAGGAAATTTTTAAAAACTGTATTTCTTTTTAAATTAGAATGTCAGATTTACAGAGAGGATAAAGAGTGAGAAAAAGATGTTCCATCTGCTGTTTGACTTTCCATCTGCTGTGATGTCTGGAGCTGAGCCCATGTGAAGCCAGGAGCCAGGAGCTGTTTCAGGCCTCCCACTTGGGTACAGGATACTTAGGCTTTGGGCCATCCTCCATTGCTTTCCAGGCCAGCAGCTGGTTGCTGGATCAGAAGTGAACCAGCTGGGATCGTTCGAATTGTGTAACATATGTCCCTTCAAATCCCTTCCTTCTTCTGTTCCTCTTCCTTTTCCTTTCCACTCTAGTTCCTCTCTTTATGTGCGCCACAGTCATTAGCACTTTGAAGGGACTCGAGAACTCACAAAAACAATTACATGAAATTAAAATAAAAAGGACTGTTTGGAAATAGATCATTTTATGAGACTTCGGAGGTATACAGTCAGGTTCTTTTGCCTCCAATGAAGACACTGACACTGACTTTATAATTTCACATATCGGGGTTATAGTAATTCTTTTTTTAAAGGTTTTACTTGTTTACTTGAAAAACAGTGTAAGAGAGATAGAGACAGTGAGGGGAAGCAGAAGGGAAAGAGAGAAAAGGAAGTGGGAGAGAAAGAGAGAAAGAAAGATCATTCATTTTTTGTCCATTATAAACTATATTTCATATTATTGGTTTAATAAAACCAGTTTTACCCTTTAAGCTATCGACATTCAAGATAATATGAGTATTTATTTACATTGTGTGTAGGCTCACTAGTTGAATATGATAATGTAATATTCATTGAATGAGTAAGTTATAAAAATTATAATGTTGGGGCTGATTTTTTGCTGTGTGACACAGCACAATGAATGTTGCTTCTTGTCCTGGATCTTCTGTCTCCAAATCAGCTCCCTATTTATGTTCTTGGGAAAGGCAGCAGAAAGTGTTTAAGTGCCTTGGTCCTTCCACCCACATGGGAAACAAGTATGGAGTTTCAGGCGCAAGAAATCAACCTGGCACAGGCCTGGGTGTTGAGGCTAATTTGAGGAGTTACCAGGAAATGGAAGGTTGACCTCTTCTTCTCTGTTAAATAAATAACTTAAAATTATAAATATACAGCAACAGGGAATTTTTTTCATCTCTATTATTCCATGTATATTAAACAGAGCAATTACAAAATAATCTCATGTTTTAACTTTTTTGGATTTAGATTTTACTTTTGTGATACTTGCCTAACATACATGTAATATAAATATAGTTAACAGGGAATTATGTTGACAGAATGCCTAACTTTAATGTAATAAGGTCAGCTGAGAAACAGAACCAAAAATCCTTTCTGTTATCTATAACTTTATACTCCAAGTTTCGAGTAATAGATCTTCATTAAGTAGTTTTGTGATTTCTAAGTACTGAAAGTCTTTGCAAAGTATATGTTTCCATTTCATATATTTCTGGATTCTAATTTTTGCAGATAAAAGTTAGCAGAACTATTATAAATATTTTATTGTGCTGTGCAAAAATTAATATAATTATGGATTGTGAATCTTTAAGAAATTATAAATTATATATTTATAAAATTTGCTAGCTTGCTATAAGATGCTTTTAAGTAACAAGCAGGTCACTGTTACATACTTCCTAATTTTCCCTTTTAAAATGGTTATATATTATAATCAACATGAATACTTAAAACTACTAGGAATAATAAAGGTGAGCAGAAAGAATCCATAGAGTATGTACTGAAAATAGGATGCATTTTTATTCATGCACAAACAGCATAAAGTAATTGCAACATAATTTTTTTTACTAGGATGAGAAAAGAAAACATGAGTATGAATAAAACTAACAACTACAGATAGCTGTAGACGGTTTCCGTAAAGGAATTTTGTATGTGGTCAAGCTGTTGAGATTGAGTATTCACAAAGCTTGTTTTAGATTTTGTTTGTTGGTTTTAAAGAAGCCCTATACTGCACTTACACAAAAACAAGAATGGGTTCATTTCTCTGTTAAAACAATGACAATTTTGTTTGATTGAAATTTTGTTCTTACTAAACAAAGGGCCTTGAGGGCATTAAAAATTTTCCAAAGATGTATTCTTCTCTTCCACCTTTAATGAGAGATATTACAAGTAATTTGATTTATTTGACAGATATGCTGCCATTTCGTGAAAAGACACTGCCAACTAAGAAGAGATATTAAAATCTTCTTTAAAATGCAATTGAATTGGTTAGATATCATTATGTAAGCATTAAAAAATTTCACAAAGTCCCAATAAATTTTCAATGATCTTGCTATGCATAATATATCCCAGCATTAATTACAGTGATTTAAAATTCTACATACATATATTATATACATACACATTATATATTATACACATATATTATATATCATATACATATATTAAAATTCTACATATGTATTATATATTATACACATACATTATATATTATCTATATTATATATCATATCACACACACACACATATAGATATATAATAGAATAAATAAATTCTCTTTCCCAGTGTGTCATTTTACCATGAGCTCTCTTGGGAGTTTTAACCAGGGCCCATTTGAATTCTTCTGTTATTGCACATATTATTTTGTCTTAATCATTAAGAAAACTTTCAATCCACCAGCAAGAATCCTTCATGATGGAATTGATTTGTTTTGAGATCGTATCAATGAATGGAACTGTAGCGGAGAAGGTGATGACTGTGAAATTGCTAACCTAAGGTTCAAGAGAACAAGAATTATTTATTTGAGGCTGAATAACATAATAATGGGTGATTATAGCCTTTCTGGAAAAATTTTTTGTTCTTAACAATTCATTTTCTGGAGATATAGAGTCCTTTAACTTTTATCTAAAATGATAACATTTATTAAATTATACTTTTGTAAACGTAAGTGAAGCATTTATTTTCCCCCTCCCCTACCTTATTTGATCTCACCAGAGTTTGGAAAGTATTGAATATTCTTATTTTCATGACAATATGAGTCTGGTTTTCATAGCATGCTAAATTAGAAACATAACTTTGAAGGTAATGCTATATTTGAGAGAATGACACACCTAGACTTTAATCGAAGGAACTAAGGGTGATGTTATGGAGCCCGTGATTGCAAAGCTGTGTCAGAGAAACAGGTCCCAGTGCGTACCAGTCAGCACCAGGCTTTAAAATTTCCCAACCTTGCAGATGAGTAAGAAAAATAACCTTTCTGGAAAGTTCCAGACTTTTCCATTTCTTGGGAACTACAAAAAGAGAGAAATTCACCTAAACCCATATACTGAAAGTAAATTGTGATGCTAAGTATTTGGCTTGCCTTCTTAGATTGAAGAGGAATTTAAAATTTTGAGATTCCTTGTGAAAATTCTAGCATGCAAAACTAAAAAGATTTATATGGCAGTTATTGCCATTTTTACTTCATCTATGTAAATAATCAGACCAAATATAATGACATCAAACCTATCCTCTGAAGAATATTACTTTAGATATCTTTGATTATGAAAGCAGCTAACAGTAGGAAAAAATATATTTCAATAGAAAACTGTAGTGCACACATTTGAATTTTCGGTTGTTACAGCTGTCCCTCCTTTTGGATTGAGCTTTCCAAATAACCACTCCAATTTTCTTCCATCCTTTGGAACTTGGATTAGGTGAGAACTAAATTGTGCTTTTACAGACAGGATCTAGAGAGATAATTGCTATGTGGTAAACACAACCGGAAAGAAAGGTTGAGATAGGGAAAAGAGAGAGAGCACTACACATATTTGTAAAGAGATCCCTTCTTGTCTTCAACTGAGCATTTATCAGGACATTCATGTGAAGAAATACATGTAAGTCAGGCTAACAATTATTAGAAAAGGAACACTTGGAAAATTTTCTGTAATGCAGAAAGAAGACAGGAATAGGTTATATTTCCACCAATTAAAATGAAAAATGTAGTACTTATGTAATCAAAGTGTTTAAAAGGGTGCTGCCTTGATAATACAACAAAATTAGCCCTAGATTTAAGATTTCTCTGAGGACAACATTGTAATAGTAAATGTTGATAATAACATTAGGAGTGGAAAAAAAAGTATCTTTATAAAGAGAGATAGTGAAAAAGTATTATAGATCAATATTTCAGATTCATCAACTAAGCTGCACTTCCATTTATTTTTATAATATTGTCTATGTTCCTATTAGTAATTTTAATATGGTCATCTTTCTTAAGAGTATCTTCAGCTTGTTATTGGTATCTATGTATGTGTATATATATATATATGTACACACACACATTTTTTCTCTTTTGACTCTGAGTTTCTTAAATCTAGAAATGTTCATTTTCAAAACTGATTTTCAAACTGCTTCCAGATGTGCTAAACAAAAATTTGTAGTACAGTTTCCCTACACTGCCAAACCTTGCTTTCCCACTACTAATATCTTACATTAGAAGCGTGAATTTTCTCCAATCGGTAAACCACACAGAATTTCCCTTATGAAAATGTAAAATCTTTGCATGGTATTGCTTCAGTGCCTAGTGGAGTGTCTAAAATTTAAATAGCAAACAACTATTACCCTGGCCTGTATATGTCATTTTGTTATACTGCAGAACTCTCAGACTTGAAGCATCAGAAAAAACTACTACCCATGAAGCTCTGTATCATTCTTACAGCATAAGAATATCAAAAGGGTTTTGGGAACTTTCCTGTCATGGCTCAGACACACTATGTAATCTTCAAAATCTTAAGTCACAAAAATGCAAATAAGCATATTAAAATTAACTTTACCTGCCAGCAACATTTCACATATTCATTTTTATTGTTTGTGTGTGCTAATTGAAGACAGTACCAACTTGTTAGTTTTATTGTATAATAAAGTGAAAGATTTTATAACTACAATAAATCAAAATCTTTTAAGATATTAATGATGCCACTGAAAAAAAATAATGTTGACACTGTAGACAATTAGGAAACATGTAGCAAAACTGGGTAATAAGTTTGTGTTAGGCATGCATTCTGTATTAATACTAGGTCTCATAAATGGCACACAATTTTAGAAGTTACACAATTCGAGAGCACATACACTGAAACTTTTGAACCATCTACTTACAGTAACTACCTCATACATATGTACATATATGCGTATCTACGGAAACAGACTGCCACTGTAATGAGAGTGTAAATATTATTTACATCATATTATGGTACACAGAAAGCATTAGGTATAAATTCTTCATGTCATATTTTCTTTGAAGTAAGTACTATGTGGGGTGTTCTCTGTTGGTTTTTATTATCAACTAAAGTAACAAAGCTCATTTATTAAAGATCTGAGGTTGATATTAAGTGATGAATTACCACCTAGTAGAGGTGTTTGCTAAGCATGCAGAAGCTTGGGTGTGATGTCACATATTCTTTAGGCTTCTTAAATGTTGCTTGGCCCAAATGAAACAAACTACTAAATATGAATGAACGCATTAGTCTCTTAGTCTTTCAGGGTAAAGTATTACTTCCCAAATTACAGAAGTTTCTAGGTTCTGTAAGGGTGTGGAAAAAAGAAAAACTAAATTTCTACCCATGTAAATCCATGTCATTGCATGTATCTGCTCCACGACACAAATACGTTACCTAAATATATTTAATAGTGTAAATGTAAATCAACCGTTATAATGCAAGTCATTTAAACTTCCAAAATTGCAGGTTTGCATCCAATATTTAATTTCACATGAAGGGAAAACATCAAAGTGTTGCAGCCCATTTTGTCTCTGACAGGTGCTGCAATGTGGATCTGACTTCCATGGCTTCCTCTTTTCTGTGCTTGCCTAATTTGTTTCTGCTTTGCCATGTGGAAGACTGAACATGCCCTCAGGGCAATGTTCAGTACTTTCTGATGAAGGAAAAGGATGCTGCTGACTTAGCAGATGCTTCAGGAAGCCACAAAAATGAAAAACATGATTATATTCACATTTAGTGTAGAAGGTTCACACATTGATAGGAACAAAAATAATTGTCTTTACATTTCAATTTTTTTTCACAGTCTCAAGTTGTAACATCCATTTGTTGTTAAAGATGGAAACTAAGTGAAAAGTGATGGAAACCAGACTTATTCCACAGGGTTCACAGCAATTCCTAGTAAGAATTCTGCTTTACTTTAACGTAGGTTGAAAATCAGTGGTGTTGACATGATGTAGGTCTGGGAAAAAACAGCAATTTTTTTTCAATGTTTGTAGTTAACTAAGACTGGAAAAATTCTAATTCATTTTCTGCCATATATTTTAAGATACAATTCTCAGTATAGCTCACTAAAATTTTCCTTTTATTGTTACTATTCAGTAGCTGAAACACAGCTAGACTGAAACTATTGGTAGCACTGTACTGTCTGTATGTGTGAACAGAAGTATGTAAGTTAACTTTTAAGAAGGAACAGTGGTCCCATGAGTGTTTTGTTGCTGTTGGTGGTGGTGGTGTGGTGGTGATGTGGTGGTGGGCTGGTGGTGGCGGTGGTGATGTGGTGGTGGTGGCAGTGGTGATGTGGTGGCGGTGGTGATGTGGTGGTGGCGGTGGTGATGTGGTGCTGTGGCGGTGGTGGTGGTATGATATGGTTCGGTATGAAAGAAGCAATAGTAATGACGATCAACTGAGAGAAGTCAGTGTGGTTCCACATTGCCTGCCAGCCACACGTGTTGTGCATGACCTGCAGCTGAACCACAGACACATATGGTGAACTTGACCTGTGGCATATCTGCCAGCATGCATATTGTCTGTGACCTGCTACATGACTGGAAGATCCTGAGAGATAGAGATACCTTCTAGCCAATTGTAGTATCATTGTTGGGAGTGATGGCTGTCAGGAAAAGCCCTTCTGCCTTCCCCTTTCTTAGTGTACATAAGTTTGTGCTTGCTTTATAATAGACATCCTCAACCCAATTGCTGAGGAACACTGCTGACTCATCCTCTTGGTGGTTGTGGGGCCCTGCTGGTCAGAAAACCTCCAAGACAACAGTCTATATCATAATAATTTTGTTTTGCCCATCAATATAAACAGATAATTTACAGGATGCTCACCTTCCTCCAGAGAATGATGCAAAGGTACAATGACTGTTGGAGTGTACCATTATATTGGTTCAATAATATTACTGCACATTTTCATATGATAATAGATCAGACAAACTTCACTTTGAGTTTGCTGGTAGAATTATGCTTCAACACTATAGACTGCCAAATACTAAAATGAGGATAGACATGAGACAGCTGAATAGTACCCTATAGCCATTTTAAGGTGTATAGAAGCTGGTTGTATATAAACTAAAATTGAAATATCAATGAAGTAGTCACAGGATGTGGTTAAGAACTTGCATCTTGTAACATATTAGTTACTCAATACTGTGTCAATTAATTCCATAATGTTATAAATTGTTGATGTTATGTTGGGGCTTTTAATTGATCAGGATGATATTCTGCCAGCTCTACCTTCAGTTCAGAGATGATCTCCTGGACTCTTTGCTTGGTATATGCTTGCAATGACAGAATCTCAACTGAATGTGGTCTGTAATACAGCAACAAGATGGAGGAATCCACCATGGGGAGAGGGTATGGGGAGGGGTTGGGGGAATTCCAGAGCCTATGAAACTGTGTCACATAAGGCAATGGAATTAATGAAAAAAAAAAGAATTTTAACATTTTTCTGTATCTTTAAAATCTTCAGGACTAAACATGTATAATATATGTCAATAAAGTACTGTCACATATTATCTTGTAAATAAAACAAGTAAGTCCATATTAGTTATTTTTTACAATTATGTATGGTGTTACTTTTCCTTTGTACCCTTGCATTTTCTAGGTTTTTTCTATATATATAATGTGATCAAATTTATGCAAAATCACAGAGAGAATATTAGAAGGAATTATATCTTTTAAAGGAAAAACTGTGTTCAGAACCTGTGTTTGAATTCTTCGGTTGCATTTCGTAATTTATAGAATTAGTTTCTACATTAATTTTACAAAAGGGATTAAATGCATTCACAAAAAGACTTACTACTGTACTCTAATATCTGATTAGACAGTATAGGCCACAAAATTGTACAATATGTACGAGTTAGAAATAACCTCAGGTTGATTAGAGACGCAATTCATACCTAAGAAGAAGGCTGTCATTAACCATTTTATAACCTACATCTTGTGACATGGAAACAGGCATTTTCATAGCTGAAAGACCAACTGAGAAGCCATACATTCACATTTTTTTGAAATGTGTAGTAAAATCTCCATTTGAATTCTTGTGGCCACATTTCTTTGTCTATAAATAGTTATGCTGTTTCAGTGACTTGCACTTTGCCCATTAGAAGATATTCTTTTTTGCATACTCTGTGGTCATTGCTACAAATTCCACATTAAGTGATAATTATAATCCTGTCTGCAAAAAAATAAAATATATGAGTATGTATATACTACTTACATTTGCAATAAATACAGCAAGATTTAAAAATTATAAAATATTGAAATTATTAACACGGTGCTAGAAGCACAAAGAAAAATGCACATCACACTATATATAACTATTCTTAATATAAAATATTTTAATTAAAGACAAATCATAAAACTTTGTGACAACTAAATTTGAAATTTTCAATTCACAGACATATGCCAGTTATAGCAGTCCTTGTTTGACAATCTTGATTTGTTTGAGTTACCCTCAGTGAGAAGCAGAAATAACACTGCCCTTTTTTGGCTACAGATTTCTTAAATGATCAAGTGTTTTTTTCCTAAGGAAATAAGAGGATTTCAAAATAGAAATATTAACATAGTTTTATTACTAGTTCCTTAGGCATGATTTCTACACTGACCTTTCGGATCCCCTTTTTCATTACCCTATTGTATGTCTTTATTGATTAGGAGGTGACGGTCTGGGTGTATAATGAAATTCTCTAATGAAAAAAACTCATGTGAGAGGAAATTAATAATTTCAACAGTGGAAGCCAATTTTCCTCTGTCAAATATTTTAATCTATTTTACATTATTTCCCCTTTGTCTCTGAAATATCATTGATTTGTGGCATTACACAGATAATCCATTAGAATGAAATAATTGCATAAAATATATCTCTCCAAGGTGAACCTCTAGTGGTCTAATAATAAAATACTGATATTTCTATATTCAATAACTAAAGATGCAACTTGAGGATGAAGCAGTTTTACAAATAGCTTAGTGCTGAGAAGCTTATACAATGAAATTCCCATATGTTATTGTGAAATTTTCTTAATTTATGAAGCTAACAGCCTATTACTGAAAGCTATGAAAAGCAGCAAAAATCCACATCTTAGAATTTTTTCATGATAGCCACCGTATTATGTGTCTTTCTACATGCATTATTCATTTGTATTTTCTAGGACTCCAATTCTTATAACAATTATAAAGAAAAACACGAGAAAGAAGCTTAAAAATGTCAAGGGTCTCATAGTTTATGGTGGTGAAATCACAGCTGAATTTATATGCTGTGGCCTTAGACATTAGCATTATTTCTTGATATAGAGAATATGGTTCTTTAACAACACAACTTCAATTTCCTGTATATTTCCTCATATTCCGTAACTTGTACATAGTCAATGTAATTGGACATTAAAAAATAGTGGCTTATAATACAATAGATTGCTCTCTAGTTGTGATAATATGTTACAGACACAAACACATTATCCACATTATATACACATATATATGCACAAAACATATATGTGTATATAAATATGTTTTAGAATGAAACATATAAATTGAATAATACCATATATGTTTTTGTCTTTTAAGAGTCACTGATTATCCTTCCATGTCAGCGTAATAGGTATAATTTTTTCTTTTAAGTTACTGAACAGTATAGTTGAACATATACCAAGGATGTCACAAAAGATTATAAAAATCTGTAAAATGTAAAATCTAAGTATGGGTTTCAATTTTTGTACCAAAATCAACTTTTTAAAATTCTATTTCCCACACATTTTTGCAGTAGTCTTGTATTTATTTAGCCATCCTCCTACAAAGGTGCATATAATTCAGTTACAGATGTTCTCTATCACAAAATGGCACATCAGGGCTCACGCAACGTGCCTTTGTGTATAGGTTTTGGACATAATCTTGAAAGTGACACTGGCAGAGCAAAGGGCAGGCATGTTTATGACAAATACTGCCAGCACTCTACAAGTTAATAATGTATCTTCCCTTATACAATGTAACATTGTTACAAGTGCTTCAGTGTTTGTTGTCAGCATCTCAAGTAGATCTCATACCATCTCCAATAAACTGAAGCATGTCTGAGCTATTGCTGTTGACAGTTTAGTTAAATAAGCTTTCTTAGCTCTTCCAAACTGTGTGTTTATAATTCCTTTGGAGTTCATGAGCATTACTCAAAGCACTCCTTTCCAATGAAAGTGCCAACAGGAAAGCTTTTTGTTGTGTGTCAATTACAAATAGGAAGGGAAAATACGGGTGCTTCAATCTGCATTGGGTTGTCTATAAATTCATCATTAACTAGCTCCCAGTATATTACCAATAAATACACATCCTCAAACAAAATTTAGTAGCAAAACAAAGCTGTGCTGAATCTTTAACCAGAAATCTACAAAAAAAAGGATTTCTGACTTTGACATTGTCCCTCACCTTACAATATAATTGAGCATATACCACTAGAATAAAGAGGAAAAAAGGGGATTCATGGAGACCTAGGGAAGATCTATACATGAGTATTTCTTATCCCCAGGCTCTTACAAAGATCTTATATGCAATTAATAAAACCAATTAGCATCGAAATCTAGATATCTTTAATGAACAAGGAACAAAAATGACAATCAGATAACATCCAAAATTATTACAGAGTACCTCCAAATGATCATGGGAAATGGAATAACAAGATAAAATTCTATTTTGACCAAAAAAAAAACCTACAACTAATTGCAAATAAATGTATACAAGGAATGTTTGAAAAGCTTTTTAAAACATTCACACCATAAAGATGCATGGAATTCAATTTATCTTGGACTGCAACAAATGTATCTTTCAATTCCATGTTTTCATAACCTTTTGAAAGATCTCTCCTGTAACATGAAGTTTTAAGTATAAGCTATATCCTGTGCTGGGAATCTTATATACTGTGACTGATGTAACGTTCATGGAAAATTGTGGGAGTCATTACTGTAATTGTCAATTTACACAAGTGGAAATAAGTAAAAGAAAGATTAAAGATTTAAGATATGTAGAGGAAGGATTTGGACCCATGCCGTTAATTAATTAATTAAAAAATATTAAATATTAAATTTTTTAAGAAGTCAGATATACTAAGAGGAGGAGAAACAGAGACAAAGACCTTTCAAGCAATGATTCACTCCCTAACTGGCCGCAATGGCTGGAGTTGAGCCGATCTGAAATCAGGAGCCAGGAGCTTCTTCTGGGTCTCCCACGCATGTGCAGGGTCCCAAGGCCTTGGGCCATCGTGGACTGCTTTCCCAGGCCACAAGCAGGGAGCTGGATGGGAAGTGGGACCGCTGGGATTAGAACCGGAGTCCAGATGGGATACCAGCATGTGCAAGGTGAGGACTTTAGGCTACTGTGCTGGGCCAGGTTAATTTATTTGTTTAGGAGTGAAGTCAGACACTGTTTTTTTATCTATCTATCTATCTATCTATCTATCTATCTATCTATCTATCTAGAATAAAGCAAACTCAGAAGAATCAGGTGGGTATTTGACGTAGTGGTAAAGATGCTCCTTGAATTACCCACATCCTGCATTGATATGGCAGCATTTAATGTCTGTGTCTAGTTCCTGAATCCCGCTTTGTACTAATGCACATCCTGAGATGCAGTAGGTGATGACTCAAATACTTGGGCTCCCACATTAGAGGCCTGTATTTTTGTTCCCAGATTCTCACTTCATCCTGAATATTTAAGTATCTTTCTTTGTATCTTTGATCTGTCTTTATATCCTTTTAACAACTGTAGCAGCAGCACCTGCTACTGCAGCAAGAATCATCTTTCTCCTGTCTAACAGAGGAGTTTGTTCCCACCCATCCTCGATGCTCGACTCCAGCCAGGCAGGTTCACTCACAAAAGCTAGGAGCAGGTTCTCACTCTTCGTCACAAGAGAACTCCTATTCGCACTAAACCAATGAGAGAGATAGTGTTTGTTCTTGCCAATTTCATGAATGAAGAAAAAGAGGTACTGAGAAGTCCCTAATGTTACATAGTTTGCAAAGAGCAATTCATCCTCTTCTCATATGCCTCATTTTAAAACAATTTTATGGGGCTCAGTGTAGTGGCGATTCAGCTAAAGTCCTCGCTTTGAATGTGCCTGGATCCCATATGGGCGCCGGTTCTAATCCTGGCAACTGCACTTCCCATCCAGCTCCCCGCCTGTGGCCTGGGAAAGCAGTCGAGGACAGCCAAAGCCTTGGGATCCTGGACCAATATGGGAGACCTAGAGGAAGTTCCTGGCTCCTGGCTTAGGATCAGCCATTGGGCTCACTTGGGGAGTGAAACATCGAACAGAAGATCTTCCTCTCTGTCTCTCCTCCTTTCTGTACATCTGACTTTGCAATAAAAAATAAATCTTAAATGGGTTGAATGAGTAATGATGTGCTGAAAATGCTTTGTTTGAAGTAAAATATTATGTTTTTTTTTAGGATTGTTTTTGTATTCTTTTAACTTAAGTAAAAAGGAATCAAATGGAAATTATGTAAAAGCTTGTGATGGTTTCTGTATAAAGAAGTCAGGTTTTTTGAGTTGTCTATTATAGACATCACGACATAGTGATCCATATCTCTTCTTGTCTTCTCTTCCGCCGATTCACACACTGTTCCCGAGCTCCGAACTCAGCTGGAGCTGGTCTCCAGCAGGACATTAAACCCAAGTGATACACACAGTGTGGAACACATCCACCAGCATAGCTGGGACAGTGGGGGCCTGTGGGATCCTGTAAAGAAGAGGCAGAGGGCCTCTCACTCACAGTGCACTCTTGCCCCCAGTCCTTCAATGTGCTTTCGTGCTCTCCTTGAGGATAGGCAAACATTTATGCTCTGTCTGGTCAATTAGTAAGGGCAGACAGTATTCCTTATCAGTTCCCAATTTCAATGATGCTTTGAACAGGTCTTCTTGTTAGCCTCCTAGAACTCTCTACTTCCAGATATGATATGATTCTGAGTTGTGTCTGAACTATCGTTTCATCAAGCTTTACTAAGTGTATAAGAACTGTAACCTGCAACCCTGTAACCTGCAACTGTCAGTTGCATAAGAGAGTATTGTCCCCCCATTTCTTTTCAATCGCATCTCCTCCCCAGGAACTCACAAGATAAACTTGTAGGCATCCCAATCAGCTAGGCCAAGTGATCTTCACCTACCCTCATTTCTTTGCTATATATTTTTGTGCCTCCTATGTACCAGACTAGATAATGAAGATACATGAATGAATATAATTCCCCCCAAGAAAAATATAGGCAATTATTGGGGACTTTTCTTCAATCCTAATTAAGTGCCATGTCAATTCTGTTTAATAATTATCTCTGTGCAGCAGAACTGAAATCAGAAAGGAAGCACTTCTAATATAAGTCTTACCCAAGGGAAACTGTAAACCCAGCAAGTTAGCCACACAACTCAAGGTTTGCTACCTAAGAAGTGATGTAATGAATGCATGGCAAAGATGGGAAGCTGAAGGGAATTTATTTATCATAATCTTTTTATAACTAAGTCACAGAGTTACAGAGAGGATTTTCTGCAAAATGTTTTTATTACTTTTGGTGAAAAAGTTGGTGAGGACATAATTAGCATACATAGCATTCTGCTGCTCATTCAATATACATACACACATAAACTAGGCAAAGCTGTTTTTGCCCTGCAGTATTGCTACTGATACAGCCCAGCTTCTCTGGCCTGTCACTTATACTTGAAAATGCAGGTATATGTACCTTAGCGTATTTTGGGGATGTGGCGTCACTATTTGCCATACTTAGCAACCCATGCTTTCTAAACATTTTGACTTAATATTTGATTATTCTGGAATAAACTGTGAGACATTTTGTTCATACTCAGAATCCCTTGCCCATGACCAGTATAATCTTCTCCCATTCAATCATGCTGCTCCAGCAGGCTTAAATCAGTGTTTTAATTAATTGCCATAAAGAAACTCACATATGTCTTCTGTTCATTCTCCATGTTGTTAGAGCTACCATTGTAAAGATCTTGTCTATTCTATTTATCTGGGTGAAACCTTCAACGACTTACAGCTGCATATCATTTTGTATATTACAACTTGACTCCATCCTGCATTTTCAGTCTATTTTGAAGGGATTCCATTCTATGCATAATATTAAAGCTTCAACGACCTACTCATTTTCCAAATTATACCCTTCACTTGAGCAGGTGCCTTTGTTTGCACTGTTTTCTGTTGCTAGAATTTGTTTCTCCTTGGCTGCATAATTAACTCTTACTCATCCTTACAGAAATAACATCTCCATTAAGAATCTTGTTTACAAAATACAGAAGCTAGATAAACCTCAAAATTATTTCTGAATTTTTCTACTTACTAGCAGTGTGGTTGCTGGAATAGCCTTTTTTTCTTTTTTAAAAAATATTTGTATATTTTTGTTGGAAAGGCAGATGTACAGATAGAAGCAGAGATAGATGTTCTATACATTGGTTCACTCTCAAAATGACTGCAACAGCTGGAGCTGTGCAGATTTGAAGTCAGGAGCCAGGAGCTTCCTCAAGGTCTCCCATGTGGGTGCAGGGTCTCAAGGCCTTGGGCCATCTTCTGTGCAACAAGCAGAGAGCTACACGGGAAGTAGAACAGCTGGATTATGAACTGGCACTTTTATGGGATCTCGACACTTCGGGCTGAAAGATTAGCAAGTTAAGCTATCATGCCAGGCCTGAGGCACAGTCTTAATACTCACTTTCTTTTCTTCACCTATTATTTACACAGTTGAAAAAGATGAACACCCATGTGAGTCTCTAATTAGGGTATGGAAGGTTGAGTTGTGGAGGGAGGAGCATGGAGCAAATGTGTCAGTTCCTTTTTTATTCTCTTGTGTCCATGGGAGAGGAAGGGAAGGCGGACTGCTCCCTTGGGATAGGGAATGGTAATTGATGATGCCTTAGAGACCCCATTGTGAAGAAGGATGTTTTGAGCCTGTTACTTGAGTGATTTTGATAGTTGTGAGAAATTGTTGGCTTTGTTGCACCAGGGTTAATAAAATCTTTCCCAGACACTTGTGGCAGATTGACCAGGAGAATTATCCAATTTATTCACTTTACATCTTCTGATGAGCCACTCAGCAACCTCTGCTGACCTAGAAGAGCTGGCTCTCATGTCCCTCATGTGCATCTGGGTATACTGTGCAATGCACAGGCATCAGCAACTGAGGAAGGTCAGTCCCAAAACATGGACTTCAAAGCTGGACCACATATATTGTGATTTTTCCTGTGGCCAGAGTTTTTTCCAGTGGTGCAGTTGGGGAGTCTCCCAAGAAACATCATTTGAGGTGACATTAGATTTGACTCTTTGTACACCAGCCAGTGCAGGGTCAGGATCAGATCAGCGTCTGCACCAGCTAATATACATGCCAGTGGATACAGCTGGCTTATCAGTTCCATCCCCAGCCCCATTACGCACTTGAACCATTACATGCTCTGGGTTTGCCCAGCCCAGCCCACCACAGGCCCAATAATCAGACATACCAACAAGTGCTGGAGCCTAGTTAGGGCAACCCCCAAAAAACCATCACCAGGTCAATCCCTTTTTTCCCAATTATTGCATGTGCTGTCAAGTGCTATGGCCTAGCCCAGCACAGATGGCATTCCATCAGGCTTTCATGCACACCAATTCATGCTGCAGCTTAGCTCAGCCCTACTCATCCCCAGATCTGGCCCACAACAATGAGGTTGGATTCTTCCACCTTGATTTGCCTGATCTGTCCTCAACTCTGGCTCTCACACTCACCACTGAGAGCTGCAGCCCAACTTGGGAGTGTGCACAGTTCCCTGACCTGAGGTTTTTCTAGCCCAGGATCAAGCACCTGTCAGGGATTATTGTTGAACAGTCTGACATGACTCTCACCAGCCCTGGTAATTGCTAGCTAATGCTGCAGCCTGGCCATACTGGCCCACATCCATCTTGCCAGTGGGTGTGGCAGTCTGGCCCAATTGTCCTACCTCCACACCTAACCCTCACTTCCTTAATCTTGTACTTGGTGCATTGGTTATAGTTTTGATTAAATGATAAGAAAGCCACAGCATGGTATACAAAGAATTATGTCTGTTCAATTATTTACCCTGACTTCAGCTGAATAATCTCTTTTCGGTAAATTCATATTTCCATTTCAGAACTCAAAAAAACTAAATTTTAAAAATGTCCAAATAGAGCTGCAAACCAAGTACACTTCACACGAATACTGCTAATAACTAAGTCTTGAATGTATTGAGGAAATTGAGAATAATAAGTAATAAAAATGCAGTGTACTTTTCAGAATTTAACTTGCATGATGTATTTTTAAAACTCTTTATTACTAGTGATACAAAGTTGTTTGATTTATTCATCATTAGAGTAAAACAATCAATTGAACACCATAACTCCACAGATGGGAAAATTTTTTCATCCCTGACAAAACTGGTTCTAGGTTAAGGTAAGTGTACGTCAATTTCAGGTCAAGAGTGACAGAGTTGAAAAATAGGGTGAACCGTGAGAAAGAAAGGAGTAAAAGTCAGTGTGCAGCTGATTTGAACATAGTGCTGGATCTGCTCTCACTTTCTAGAGCAGTTACAGTGAGAAGGTTGCTGATACATCATGTATGTTAATATGCTCCCTACACAGCTTACTTAAATACATACAAATGTGTTTCAGGTACTTGGACAATGATCTAGTCTGATGAAACACAGCACAATCAAATCTTTTATCGATGTGGGAATACAGATTTTCTCATCAGTTCTGGCAAACAGTTTCTTGCCTTAGCACATGTCAGGAGGCTGATTCTTACAAAAAGAGAAGTAGAGCAGACAACCTGCTTCCTTATTTTTTGAGGATTATAAGCTAATTTATTATCATCTGCAGCTTAATTTTATTCAGCGAGGAGGGAGTCACTTGTCTATATAATTGTCTGTAATACTGGTGATTGCACTTTTATGTTCACGTAATGAGAAACTTTACAAGACAGATGTATTGCAATTAGTCTGTGGTTCAGTTTTCCATTGATTGATGAATGTGTGTGATACTCATTATCATTAAGCAGAAGAGAGGAAGTGTAAGGATTATGGAATAGAAAGTACCGATAGGTTGATTTTAATTGTGCATAACTGCATTTGGATGACAGCGTACAACCATTTATTGACAAACACAACAACTTTTTATAGAATTTAGTGCATTTTAGGATAATCAAAACAGACTTATAATTCAAGCAAGCCATATATTAACTATTGAAAAGTGGAACAAAAATAGAAAACAAAAACAGAAAAAAAATATTTTTCTGTATTTGAAAATCACTTGCACAGGAAGAGAAAAAAAGATGTGCAATAGGTTAAACCATGTGCCATTTTATGAAAACAAAGAAAAAAAGGCAAAGAAGATTTAGAGAGTTTTTAAAATTTTGCCCATATTGATATAACTGCTAAAAGATACCTATTAATCGTGATAAAAAATCATACTTGATTTTGTACATTTTGAAATTTCATGTCTACAATTCAAAAGAAAAATTGCAAGTAAGAAATTTATATGAAGCTTGTATCTGTACATGATGCTGAAGTTAGAATTATTATGATTGTGGAATAAAAAAGAAAAAAGAGTATAGGACAGTGATTTTCACTCTATAAACTGAAGCTTTTGTATGTCTTGATATTCGTTACTGTGATCATCTACAAACTTTACCACAAAAGTAATTCATACAAGATGAAACTGTTCACTGACTCCAAAAACCAACAATAAAACAGAGTGAAAAATTCTCTGGTGTCAAGTGCTTGTTGAAACATTTGTTAGTTACAAAAGCATTGAGTTGGCATTGTTTAAAAGGTGGTTAAACAGGTAAGACTGCAAGTTGAGATAAACACATTTTGCTACCAAATAGAATGCTAGTGATATTACAATACAGAGGAAAAGAGTTTTCACTTACGTAGTACCTCAAAGCCTAACTTATTATATTATTCAATAGCTTTAAAAGCTAATAGACACAAAATATATTAAACTAAAATTTAAGTACCATTATGGCAATTAGTACTTAATGCAGAAAAAATGCAGTTCCAGAAAGTCCATGTTACTAATCTAACTTGTTATCAATAAGAATAAAATATGGAGATTTATAATTTTCTTAGCATTATATTTGAAAAGAAACAAAATTCTCCTTTTAGATCATAGAACTTCCTGTATCTGTTAATTTCAGTCACCAACAAACATATCAAACATTTATCACATAAAGAAGAAATAGTAACTTGATGTTATAGCTGAGATCAACATTCCAGCTTAAATTGAATCTATCATAGTTCAGGGTTTTCCCCATATTTTGAATGATTGGGGTTTCTTTTTGTAGTTGTTGTTTTTGATTACCAAGTGTGACTGACTTGGATTATAGCGTTATGTATGAAATGCTTGCACCTTAAATGCTACAATCATGTTCAGCGTGGTATAATGTTGACACGAAAAAACAAATAAGTCAAGGCCTGACAGGTCCACATTTTTTGTTATTCTTGGAGTCATAGTGTGGGATAATAACACAAATGGTGCACAAAGTGACCTGCATGCAAGTTGAGTGCTTTAAAAAAATTAACAGTCTATGCATATGAATTAAATTTGCTTGAGTTATTTCTACCTTTTAGTGCATGGGAGGCAGCAGATTGAATAGATTATTAAAAAGCAAGGAGAGAACATATTAAAATATACACATAATAGACTAACATCATCAATAAGACTACCTATCAATCAAGAAAGACTTCAAAATGGAAATTTTATTTAAACATCTGCAATTTAAAAATGACGTAGGATTCATAAAAATACCTGTTTGAAGGAGAATCTAGGTTTTAACAGTATTGATGTGGTCCACACAATATGTGAAAATGGAAGCATTTCAGAAGAATACTTGTATATTTTTCTTGCTTTAAAAATTGGAGTACAACATAGTAGTGAGATTTCATTCTCATATTTTAATCATTGGAACAATGTAACAGCCAATTCAAAGGACAAGAGAAGGTTCGTTCCAATACCCAGTAATTCTTCTCTCAGTTTCCTGACCTTTTATCACAGGGCATCATCTTTCATTTACATTATCTAGATTATTGTACATTTGGGTATGCGATAGCCAATCTAGAAGCTGTAAAATTATTATTTCTGTCTTAATGGTATCATTATCTTTGAGATGATGACAAGAGGGGCAGTAGACACGCTTTAAGCAATTTTTGTCCAGTTTAGAAAGAAAAATAAAACCTTTCTTAATTAGACGTGGATAGCATAGCTTAAAGTGATTTCATCTTTACTTGTCTGAGCTCTGATTATATGTTTTGATATCAGCGAGCAAGATAATGTTCCAATATGACTACTTTAAGGAGGAAATATGCTTTAAAATTGTGTCTACATCTAGTCTCTGAGAATGAACTTTTGAATATATATACCTGGTATACTTAGTATTTATTACTTGTAAATTTTGAGAGAGTTTGGTGATTATGCCCTTAGACAAATGATTGCTGTTCAAGTAATAACTATATATATAGATAGATATATATAGATGTATATAAAAAATTAGCAAAAGTATAATTAATTACAAATTTTCATGATTTATTTAGTATTAAGCCCAAATCTGAGTAAGTGTTTGCTTTCTAAAGCCTGGTTATATCTCAGACTCTGATTAAAGTTAAACAATTACAATGCAAGACCAAAACTAACAAATTTCAGATGGCAGCACTATTGCTTCTGAATATGCCCTCACAGACACTCGAGTCTTATAAGCCAACCAGCCTTATAAGGCACACAAGATACAAATCTACTGCAGGTGGGGTTTAAAATATGATAAATCATTAGAAGGATAATTTTTAAGTCAATAATATTGTTTGACCCATGAGTGATTTTATAAATGTCCAAGTAGTCATTGGCAGAAATATAAATTGTCTGACCACTATTATCACAATTAAAGGTGAGGTAAAGAAATAATTTTATCAGAGGTATATGCTGGACATTCAGGATGTGTAGCAGATTAATAGACGAAGTGTCAAATACTTTCCATTTGCATATTCACCTCATTTTTTCAGTGAATTTTTGACTTTGCCCATTAAATGATAGTCTTTTTTGTACACAGAAATATTAGCTATTTGTGTATTTTGGATAAAAGAATGCAATACAACTGGTTATATGCAATTCTAACTCCAGAACTGGAATCCTCTCATGTTTCAAATTCTCTGCTGGAACACTACCTTCGTTACCATGGACTACAGGTATAGTGATCACAAGGAAAGGACTTCACCATCTGAATCAGGCCATCCTGGATCATGCAGGGCATGGGAAGCCCAATACTTAAAACACATGAGTAAGCCAAGCGAGGCCAGGTAAGCCCAGCTCAGATTGACAGAGTTGCACTGGCATCGTTTAAGCTAATGGGAGGAAATGGCATTTTATGTTAATAAGTATTTTTAAACTGCACTTTGGGCTTCCTAGGAATCTCCAACACCCTCTCAGATAGACTACAGTGTAGTAATTGCTTTCTTAAAGATATTAAGACACAATCTGGATTGGCAGCGATTCATAACTGGGGAACTATCAAAACCATTTGAGTAAGAACCTCGGAGCATACCCTACATCCGGGACCTGGGGAAGGTGGGAAATTGGGTGGGCCTTCTCCCTTAATACCCTCCTTTAAACATGAAGGAAACAATATGGAAATAATAGTCTTACCCACTTTCCTATTGCCCTTGAAACTTTTTACCCTAATTAACTATGTAAAGATTGTCAAAAATATAATTTAAAAATTAATAAAAAAAGACACAATCTGCACGTTAGTTCTTTTATTCAGAGAATAATGTGGAATTTTTAAAAGGCTATCTGATTTTAAACCCAAAACAGACTGAGTGCAGGAGCAAATGGAAGACTTCAACATCTTTCTACTGAAAGACAAAAAAAAAAAAAAAAGAGCTTACCAAACAAAGTGATACTATGCTTCCATCCATGTTAATTTATTATTTAACTTCATGTCATTTATAATTTCAGTTTTTAATTCCTAGTATTGATCTTGTTCTGTTGCTTTTCATTTAAGAGGATGTATAGTGACCGTGTAATGGAGACTATCATGTCCGGTGGCATGTTGTTCAACTTCATGGTGTTATAAATTTTTTTCTTCCTGTTGTTCATTTTGTTTTGTGGCTTTTCATGTAAGGGGATGTATAATGACTGTGCAGTGGAGACTGATATGTCCAAATGGGAGAATACGGTGAAGTGTGCATCTCTGCTTTCAGATCGAGGGTGGACGCCCAGTGAAACTGTTGGTTCTGTCCTGACAATGGGATACTGGACTCTGTGATTGTCCATGACCACAATGATGGACTTATGACTGTATATGAGGAACTAGCCTGTTTGAATGATATGGGGGAACTTAGTGGGGTTGGGGAACATTTGGGATGAGGATAGGGGAAATCCTAGGGTCTATGGAACTGTATCATAAAATGATGACAAAAAATGAAAAAACAAAGAAATTGTCCTTTCCTAAAAGATAGCCTATTATGAATTTTGAGCTTTAATAGAAATTTTGCATTAAGTTTTTTTTTTAAAAGAAGATAATGTGTGTGGAACTGTAAACTAAAACAAAATGCATATCATAATACTTTTTCTATAAATTAATCTTGCCTATTTTAACCAGTGTGAAATTGGGAATATCCAAATTTAGTCAACAGAAATATCTAAATGTTTATTCCAGGAAATGCTAATAGATGCCTCATGTTTCACATGCGTAAGAGAAAACAAAATTGTGCATATGTTATCCAATTTTAGCAGCCCTCTGCAGACTCTCCAGGGGTAATTCCAATACAGAGTCTGAATAGGCACTTTGTGAATTTCTCATCTATTATAGAGTATTTTTTTAATTAAAAACACCAAAATCTCAATAGTGTAGATATTAAGAAAAAAAATGATTAGAAAAAGTTTGCAAATTATATTTGTGCATTTTTAAATTTTACCTCAAAAAAAGCATCAGGTAAAAGATCATATTCATTTTGTCCGTTGACAGGATTTAACAGTTTAGAAAAACAAATGTGATAAGTTTTAGGGAAGATGAAGAAGTAACAAGCACTTAAGAATTACGGAAGTAAAACCTCAGAAATCCAGAGAGACAGGAAATCAGTTTGAAAAACAGTTGTAGTAGTCATCAGTTGGTATAGGTGAGTCCAATATATTGGATCTGCATAGCCAGAGTAAACTCTCAGATACAACAACAATAACAAAAAATTAAGCTATGATAGGGCCCAGCGTGATAGCCTCGCAGCTGAAGTCCTCACCTTAAATGCATCACATGGATCCCACATGGGCACTGGCTAGTGTCCCAGCCGACTTTACTTCCCATCCAGCTGGTGGCCTGGGAAAGCAGTCAAGAATGGCCTAAAGCTTTGGCAAGCTACACCCACATGAAAAACTGGGAAGAAGCGCCTGCCTTCTGGCTTCAGATAGGCTCAGCTTTGGCCGTTGCACTCACTTGGGGAGTGAATCATTAGACGGAAGATCTTTCTGTCTCTCCTCCTCTCTGTATATCTGACTTTCCAATAAAAATAAATACAAACTTTTAAAAAAATATCTAAGACAAAATTAGGCACACACACACATATAGATGCTTTATAGTAATCTTTGATCTAGAATGACAAAAGGAAATTTGCAAAGAGTAAGAACAAATTTAATGAGAACCAATTTAATCAGGCACTTCCACAGGGTTGGCAAAATGTTGGTTATAAGGTCCTACCAAACATTGAAAAGAAAAAAGAAATTTAAGCCATTTATGCATTTTAAAAGCAATGCAGGAAGAGGGAGGTGTGCATGGACCCTACTTGCTAACATTTCATCTGGGTGCTTGCCTAAACGGGTCACTTCTGGTTCAGCTCCCTGATTATGACCTAGGAAAGCAGTAGAAGATGGATTAAGTCCTTGTCCCAGCACCAATGTTAAAGACAGGAAAGAACTCCAGTTTCCTGGCTTTAGATCAGCTCAGCTCTGGGCATTGTGTACATTTTGGGAATGAACTAGCAAATGGAAGAGCTCTCTCTGGGTGTCAATCAATTATGCCTTTCAGATGCAGCTAAATAAATCTTAAAAAAAAAAAAAAGAAGAAGAAGGATGGGGTGGCACAGTAATGTAGTAGCTAAAGTCCTCGCCTTGTAAACCCTTTGATCCCATATGGATGCTAGTTCATGTCCTGGCAGCCCCATTTCCCATCCAGCTCTCTTTTTGTGCTCTGGGAATGCAGTTTAGGATGGCCCAAAGCCTTGGGACCCTGCACCTGAGTGAGACCCCCAAAAGAGGCTTCTGCCTCCTGGCTACAGATTGGTTCAGCTCCAGCTGTTTATTTATTTGGGGAATGAATCCGCAGAAAGTTCTTCCTCTCTGTCTCCCATCCTCTCTGTATATATGACTTTTAAATAAAAGTTTAAAAAAATTTAAAGCAATTGATATTTGAGGACAGTGCTGTGGCATAGTGTGTTAGGTTTCCTGTTACAACATAGTCCGCCCCGTGAGGGCACCACTTTATATCCTGGCTGCTCCAGTTTTGATTTTTTTTTTTTTCTGCTAATGCACTTGAGAAAGCAACAGAAGATACTGCAAGAGCTTATACCCCTCACACCAACATAGAGGTTCTAGGTGAAGCGCATGGCTTTGGCCTGCCTCAGATCTGGTCACTATGGCCATTTGATGAATGAAGCAATGGAGGGAAGATCTCCTTTTGTCTTTCTGTCTTTCTGACTCTTCCTATCTGTGTAACTCTGCTTTTGAAAGTAAATAAGACACAGAGAACATAGAAGCCATTTTACAGGAGTTAATGAGTGAGGCATTCTAGAATTCCTTAAACTACATATCTATAGATTGAAAAAATCCAACAGATCTAAAGTCGAATATATGAAAATATATCTAGTCATGTCACAGCCTATTTCTCAAAACCACAGAAGAGACAAAAGTAGCAAAGTACCCCCAAAAAAGTTGTAAGAAATAGCCCATTTATTCTGGTTGTAAATTGAAGCTATGAAGTGATAAAGTACAGGGAGGCAGCGTGTGGGGTGAAGTGCATTGGTTTGGTGAGGGATGCCAGCATCCTATATGAGGGTGCGATATGATCTTGGCTGGTCTCCTGCTGAACCAGTCCCCTGAAATGCACGTAACGAGGTAGCACAAGATGGTCACACAATTAGGGCTGTTCCACCCATGTGATGACCAATCGCTTGCTTCTGTCTGCAACCTGATCAAAGTCGGGCTTTGAATATGATTTATTATGATGGCATTGGGAATAAATCAGCAGACAGAAAACATCTTTTCCAGTCTGTTCCTCTATGTTGGTTAGCCTCTCGAATAAATCAACCTTTAAAAAATAAAAAGAGGGCTCAGTGTGAAAGAGTAGTGGCTAAAGTCCTTGCCTTGCACACAACAGTATCCCATGTGGGTGCTGTTCTACCTCCCTTCCAGTTTCCTGCTTGTGGCCTGGGAAAGCATTAGAGGACGGCCCAGAGCCTTGGGACCCTGCACCCATGTGCGAAGACCAGGAAGAACTTCCTGGCTTCTGGCTTCGGATTGACTCAGATCCAGAAGGAAGATTTTTTGTGTATATCCTCTCTGTATATCTGTTTTTCCAATAAAAAAAATATAAATAAGTCTTTAATAAAATAAAATGAACAACAAAAAAAAACCCAGATTCAATAGAAAATTACTGACAATTGAATTAGGGGAATTATTATTTAATAATGAGAGTAAAATGCAAATATAGTCTAAAATGGAAATTTTCACTGAAGGAAGCTTTAAAGAATATGCTTATAGAAGTCAAACAAGGTAAAAGTTACAAAAAGTGAAAATCAAGAGAAATAAATAAATAACACTGAACTAACTTACAATTTCACAATAAAATTTTTAACTTTTGGAATAATAAAAAAGATCCAGAAACATTCATAGCAACAAAAGTGTGGTGGGTTTATGAGAATTAAAATATTCCAATATTTATATATACGTATTCAGGAAGCTAAGATCTATGCGTGTGTGATAGCATCCATACGCCCACATGATCTAGAAATACATTAACTCAAGTACACTAGTATTTAGTATGCTAATATTGATTCTAGCACACTAGTCATACTAACACATTTTATTTTTTTTCCATGATATCATTTTCTTCGGTGTTTAAAAAATTCCAAATTTTATTCAAATGATCAAGTTACATATTTTTTATTCTGAGATTTCCAATTTATATTCTCTAGTTTAGTGTAGAAATAGTACTATGGACCAAATTTTGTATAAAAATGATGATCAAATGCTATCACTTCAGGTACCCAAGGTACTTGGAATCAATCTTACTTGATTATTTTTGAAAGTAGATAAAGATATGTGTTGTGCCCTCACAATGTTTCTGGGAATGTCTCCCTGTCTGACCTTAGGAAAGAAGCTGTCATAATCTGGTCTGTACAGAAACTGTTGATGCCATGGAAAAATAATCCATAGGTTTATTGTTGTGAAACGTAAAGCAAAAACTGTTCTAGCGAATACCCATTTTAATGTAATGATACTATTTTCATAGCTATAAATTATTTCCTAAGTGACAGAAAAATACTACCATTAACATATTTTAAATATATGTATCACAGACTACTGATTTATATTATATAAGTTTTTATTTTATTTTATTTTTACATGAATTATATTTATTTTTCATGATAGTTGATGTGGGTGTTAAGGGTCAAGGGCTACAGGAAGCAGGGTGAGATCACTGTGTTCACATTGTCTCTTTTTCCCTTCCTGTATCTGGGGGAAGGGGTGGGGGAACAAGCAGAGAAGCCACACCCAGCTTCTCAAATGCTTCTGCATCCTGGAATGGAGGACAGCT
Organism: Ochotona curzoniae; assembly: GCF_017591425.1. Taxonomy (NCBI): domain Eukaryota; kingdom Metazoa; phylum Chordata; class Mammalia; order Lagomorpha; family Ochotonidae; genus Ochotona; species Ochotona curzoniae. The sequence continues at coordinate 16,990,174 of NW_024464920.1, read as the reverse complement.
ACCTGATATCACAGCCCCGATGTGGGGCATGCTCTGAGGGTTCTGCTCAAGAGGTCTCGATAGTTCAACAATTCTGAATTTTGCCAATCTTGCAAGCATAATGAAATTGCTCAAAAATCCACTAGTTCACATAATCCAATTTAGCATTTCTGTTTGCCTAGGTATTTATTGCCAACACTTGGCTGGGGTAGTTGATCAATTTGTTTTATCTTCTGCCATGGTACCAGGTGTCCTCTGCAGGCTCCATTGGACTGCCATATCCTCCATATGTACCTGGATATGTTGCCCTGGTTCCCATGCCTGCCAGTATGTATAGCAGACTGGTCCAGTCTGTTCCACATCCCATTCAGCTCTCATAACTGTCAATGGGCCTTGAAGCCTATTTCAGTCCAACCACTCCGACTATCTAGCCCACACACATGCTGGCGGGTGCCATTCTTTGTCTAGCCATCCTGCCCCAGTCCTAGTTCTCAGGCTGAACAGTGGCAGTGGCAACCCAAGAGGAAGGTTCCCACTGTTTCCTTAATGGGCCCACTCCCACTCCGAGATTCTGCATTCTCCAGGTGGTTCTGCAGATTAACTTGACAGATTTAGCCCCCAGTGCTAGCAACTGCCAGCTGATGCTGTGGCAAAGCCCAACCAACCCACACCCACTCTGGTGTATGCATGCACCAATAAAAACTATCAACCCAACCTGGCTTTTCCCTGATCCAGCTCACAAGAGGTCAGCAGCTGTTGTAGTCCTGCCCAGTCTGGTCTTCCCGCATACCAACTCTCTCTCTAACAGGAGTGGTGGTTCAGCATTGGAGCCCCATGCAGTCCCCCTACCGTCTTTGCCCCTCCCTAATGGTTCTCATGTATGTTGTTTGGGTGATGTGCCTGGTATTGCATGACCTGCCTTACCTCAGCATTTGCAGTGGGTACTATAGCCTGGCCCTGCCCAGCTCACTCCCAATTCCAGCTCATGCTTGTGGGGGCCTACAGCCTAGCGTAGCCCAGTTCTAGCCTTCATGTGAACTGGCATGTGTTGCCACCGAAACTGGCCTGATGCACACTCCGTTTTGTTGCTTGGATTTGCCAAAGGGTGATATGAACTAGTCCTGCCTGGTTTGCCCTTGACCTGTGTCAAATGCATTCCTGTGGTACTGTTCCCTGGCCTGTTCTGGGCTGCTCCCTATCACAGTTCTTGTGTTCATCTGTACAGACTTGTCCTGACGGAGTTTCCTAAGCTCCTCCATCAGAACCTCTCCGAAAGCAATTCTCACGCCCAAAGGTGAGTTCATGACCCAATCCTACTTAGCCCACCTTCTGTTCCAGCAGGAAAAGTGACTTTTCCTGATTGATCCTCACCCATTCTGTGCCATAGCCCAGCCATACCTGGTCCACACCCAGACACCCAGGCTAGAGTGTGGACCATTTATATTCCATACTTGTTTAAAAGTTGTCTGAGGTGAATGTTTAGTCTATTTGCTAAACCACCAGTTGAGAAATCTGCTTTCTTAATGCAGTGCCTGGTTTTGAGTTCTTGTGTTGCTCTTGATTCTAGCTTCAGGCTAATGTGCACTCCTGGGTTACAGCAGGTGGTAGCTTCAGTGGAGCCCCATGGGAAGCCCTGACTGAATTCTGTCTTCCCAGCTTTGACTTTTCCACGATCTTGAATTTCTTGTATGTGGGGAGTGGACCAAATGATGTGAGTGCTCTGTTTCTCTCCCTCTTTTCATTTTGCAAGAAAATCATTTTTTTCCTTAAAATTGTCAAACTAATTCAGTTACATATTACATAATATAAAAATATACACAGCTATGTTTTAATATTGCCATTGATTTTGTCTGTTTTAAATAAATCTTACAATTAAGTTTAAGTATTTAACTTCCCATTTAAACATAGAATTTCTTGCCCTTAAAAAGAACTCCAGTCCATATTACTAAGCTTTGCCTCACCTAAAAAGGGCCTAGTCTAGTTTGCTACACATTTATTCACGTTATTGATTTTTCTATCATATGTAAAGGTTTACAACATTCAGCGTGTTCCTGGTACAACACTATAAATTCATTGCCTGGAACAAAATTTGCTATTGAATGTCTGCCAAACAACGTTAACGAGGGTATTCAAAAGAAAACTGTACAACTATGAACAATGAAAATGTGGAGAAAATTCTCCAAAGGCAGGAAGCCTTTAAAATCAAGTGCGTTTTCATTCAGCAATGATAGTTTAAACATAAATAGACATTTTTTTTCATTGCTTTCCACGAGTACGTACTCAAGCATTATTTATAATTTATAAAAGTTCAGTGCTCACCTGGTTTATTTAGGTATCTGCAAAGAGAAAAAAATAATTCTGCTTTTAAGAATTTTATCCTATGTGAACATTTATTCCTTTTAGATCCCCCAGTCAATTATGGAAAGTGATATGTTGTTCAGGCACAGTTTTTCCAGATTTCCTGACATATCTATCAACTTTTATCATCTGAATAACGTTGTACTCTGGGGTCAACTTTTGTAGTCCACACTGTGTTTTCCTCAGTAGAATTTGCACGTTTCTCTTCTATTCTTTTGTTCTCAAGCTTTTATTAAGAAAAAAAGAATATTTGAAAATGGAAGCTAACACTTTAAAACCATTGTAATCAATTTTGGATTCTCACTTTCTTTGCACTAATTTTCAACAAGGAGCTGTCATCATTACAGCTAACTTCTTTGTTTCAGAGCAGAGAGGCCAGTACCAATAAATTACAATGATAAGGGTGGAGCAAGAAAAAAGCTAGAATTTCAGAAGCCAGCTGTGGATTACAGGATATTGAATAGGCATTATGTTTATAACGACAGAGGGTTGAGGGCCAAGCCCAGCATCTGAATTGTGAGATTATCTTTTAAACTTTATAGATGGGTCACATTGATGAAGAGAGTATATACACTAGAGGTAGTAATCAGATGACCAGACAATTGATTTTGAGAATATGGTAGCATCCTTATTACCAAATGTGTTGTAATGACTTGTATCTTCTGATTATTTGTACTTATTTGCGATGAGACTTTAAATACAAAGCAAATTTTAACAATAACCTTAAAGTTTTTAAAAGTGTTCTGTGGATTTTCTAAAACACTATTTAACAGCATGGAATCTATTGATTTTTCATGATATTGCATTCCCAAAAGAAATCTAAAACACAACAGACACAAGACTTAGGAGCAAATTATTTGTCTGTGGTGATTACAACTTGCTGATAATTTTCAAATATGTCTGAGAAAAATAATGTAGGTGTGTAACAATGAGAAATATATTTTACATATTGTAGTCATTCATTAAACATAATTAAGCAAAAATAATGTCCATAGATTAAATCATAATTTCCTTTTATAGACATTTTATAGAAAAAGCTAAATTTCTTATAAAAATATGTTCTATTGATATAGAAATATATGAATGAAACAATGTTTGGTTATTCTTATTTCCAAATGATACATTTTCAATTTGATTCAAAATTACGAAAATTAAAATTTAGCTGTTTTTACTTTGCTTTAGATGAATTCCTTCCTTTTTTCTTTCCTTTTTTTTTTTTTTTTGAAGATTTACTGATATATTTGAAAGTCAGAATTACAGAGAGAGACAAAGAAGAAGAAGAGATATTTTCCATCCGCTGGTTCACGCCCCAGAAGGTCACAAACACCATTGTTAGGCTAGGCCAAAGTCATGCACTTCATCAGGGTCTCCCTAATGGACATTATTATATGGGGTCTAAACAGTTGGCTCATCTGCCATTGCCTTTCCAAAAACATCAGCAGGGAGCTGGATCAGAGGTGGCACAACAGATTTACTATGGACTCTGCCAGCCATATGCGATGCTGGTGGTGGAGGGACCCCATTTTACACACTATGTTACAGTGTTGGCCTTAGGTATTTTCCTTCTGAGGTCTTGCTATGAACAATGATTAACTGTATGCTATCATTCTCCAACATTATTAGAAATATTTTGATTTATGCCACTAAAATTATTTATTTATTTATAATTAAAATAATTTCAGGGTTGTAAAAATAGATAGAGATACATTTCCTAAAGAGTTTCTGTTCAGTAATGGCATGGTGGACTTGTGACTATTCATGAAGTACAACCATTGTAAAACTAGAGGGGAAATCAATGGAGGGGTTGGGGGAAGAGGGACCTTGGAGAAGGGCATCCCCAGAGCCTTTGGAACTGTACCATAAAATAAAATATTTTTAAATGTTGAAAAAGAATTTGTGTAAACTTGCTGATGAGAGTTATTTTATTTCTAACAAATTGTCAATGTTTAACGTACTTAAAAACAGTATATTGATATGTAAACACAATAAAATCAGTTTGCCTTAATAACATAATTATGCATTTCTTTTATCTTTAGATGATGTAAATGTAAAATTTATATCATTTTAAAACAAAAATGAGGCTGAAGTAACTTCACTGTGATAGTCAACGGCCTATAATTTCACAGAAATCATAATATTAAAAGCTTTATGCAGTTGTAATGGTGATGTAAAATTCTGCCCAAAACAAAATATTAGCTAGTACAAATTAAGCCCTTCATGAATACCATAGGTCCCTCACTTTTGGTTAAACGAATCACTTCAATAATAAATTTTAGCTATTATCACATGTTCAACCTGTTACTATATTCATTTATGATTATATGTTCATCCAAATATTAACTAATGGCATTGTTCTCAGACTATTTTCTCAATGAGCAGATGAGGAGCTTTAAGAATCAAACTGACCACACTATATTTCAGCAAAGACTTACAATTGAGAAGGAATAAAAAATATGAAATAAAAAAATGGATTAAAATGTGCTTCACTGTAAAAAGAAACCTGTGGTCAAGAATATATCTAACTCCCAGAGCTTTCATCATTAATATTGTATGAATCTCACTGATCTCTCCCATCTAGAAGATAAATTTATCTTTCATTTGTGTAAGCAGTGTCTGCCAAGTAATAGATTTCAATTCTATAAGCTGAGTGATGAAATGCAAACGGCAGCAAAGGTATGAAGTGTTGAAGTGTTCACTTCATTTCTTTTGACGGGAGTCTGGTTGCATTTTACTGACTTGTAAAGTCAGCCAAGCAAAATAAATGAACTTGGGAAAACCGTGAAGTGTTAGTTCCTTACCAACATACTTCAGTTTATATATAAAATACATTAGGTGATTAAACATAGAGACTTTATTTTTTACTTAAATATTTACAGTTGGAAAAACATTAGCTCAGTCTTGGAAACTTGTTCAGAATACACGAGATAGCTAAAGGGCAGTTTGAGTTTCAAACTGAAAGGGCAAAATATTTTACTCCTTGTTTGAGCGTGCCTTGTCTCACTGTCAATGGAGCTGTGTACTCTCTGTGTAGGAAAACGAAATACAAAACCAAAAACAAAACACATATACAATATTCCAGGATCCTCTTTAAACCCAGAGACACAGAAAAATTTCATGACATTCGATTGGATGTGATTTCTTCGATGGAATAGAAAAAGTAAGTCCTATAGGAAGATAAGTGACGTGTAAATTTCTGCAAAGCAAAGGAAGCAATCAAGAAAAAAATGTCAATCTACCGAAGGGGAAAAAATTCACAGAGCTTAGGTCTGGCAGTGATCAGTACCCTAATTATATGAAAAATAAAATAGGCAAAGATGCAGGCACTTGACACAGTGGTTTAACTGTGGCTTGAGTCCATCAGTACATTTTAGAGTGCCTGCGTTTGAGTTTCCTTCCACTTTCACATTCAGATTCCCACTGAAGCATGTCTTGGCTACAAGTAGGTGATGCCTCAAGTAGTGGGGGTCACTGACACAGAGAGGGAACGTGTTTAGAGTTACTGATTCCTTGTAACAGCTTGTTCAATCTGTGGCTGTGCAGGCATTTGGAGGCCGAACCTGTGCAAAGAGAGTTCTTTCTTCCCACCCCTTACACAGACGCATAAATAAAATAAGTAAATTTAAAAGTAGCAAAAGAAGAGGCAGAGAAATTTTTCATAGGGACATACTTATAAAAATATGAAAAAAAAAGTACTTCAAATCGCTATCATCACAGAAAAGCAAGTTAAAACACAGTGAAACACCACCTTGCCTCTGTCCGACTATAAGCAAAAAAACAAAAGGTGTTAGTGAATATATGTAGAAAAGAGAACATTTGCACATTGTTGGTAGAAAGAAATGGTCAAGCAAAAGGACTAGGAACCAAAAGGCCAAAACTTTTCATTTATAGTTCTTCATTATCAACTCCAGTCGAAGTTTCACAATGTAATTTTGTGTCAAAAACTTAACACATCTGGCTACTACCACCACCTAGGTAGGTAGCTTAGATGGTAGCCTAGATAGCGTTTATTAACCAACTAGACAAATCAGAGACACTCCAAATTTCCTACTTCTGTTTCTGTGACAGTATCTTCAAGAATGGAGATATGGGGCCCAGAAGCGCAGCCTAGCAGCTAAAGTCCTCGCCTTGAATGCCCCGGGATCCCATATGGACCCTGGTTCTAATCCCAGCAGCTTCACTTCCCATTCTGCTCCCTGCTTATGGCCTGGGAAAGCAGTCGAGGACGGCCCAAAGCCTTGGGACCCTGCACCCATGTGGGATACCCGGAAGAGGTTCCTGGCTCCTGGCTTCAAATCGGCATAGCATCAGTTGTTGCGGTCATTTGGGGAGTGAATCATTGGATGGAAGATCTTCCTCTCTGTCTCTCCTCCTCTCTGTATATCTGACTTTCCAATAAATAAATAAATTAAAAAAAAAAGAATGGAGATATGATCATTCAAAATTCTAAATAAAAATCTATTTTAAAAAGTACTATGTAATTCAAAATATAAATATATATATAAAAAAAGAATGGAGGCATGAGGTGTCATAGGGCTATCTGAAATTTACAGAACAGAATTCCCACCATCAGAATGGAAACTGGAAACACTGGTTTTGGTCCAACTGAAAAGTATTACTGTTCTTCTAGAAAAAAGAAATCAACAGAGGAATAAATGAATATGAGAATAGAAACAAATAGATGGTGAAGAAAAGACTAACATGTATGTTATAAAAATAGGCTAGATCTTCTGACACTATAGAATGTTGTGGTATAAGATACTTGCACAGAATGTTATATTATTAAATCAAATCACATTCCTAAAATATACTGTGGATCTCTTCATAACCATTTTTTATAAGCTGAAGAATGGTCATTAAGTTAGTTTGGAACTGGGAAAAATTGAGGACTAAACTTGAAATAGAACATTCTACACCTGAAAACAAGTAAAATACTAAATTGCATCTTGAATTGAACTAATTCTTAATTTCTTCTGAAAAATCACAGACTGTCAAAAAGCCATCAGAAGGGTAACTTCCTATATTGCATGCCAGGAATTGCATTCAATTCAAATCTGGAAAGAATATGTGGGGTCTCCTTCACAGATCCCTGTAGTACCCCGTGCCGGAGGGGGTGAGACTGCTGCCTGCCATCTAGCCTCCTGGCCCACAAGAAAAACAGACAGGCAGGGGTTCTGTCCCGCAGCTCTGATTTATCTGGGAAGTACACATTCTTATATAGGGTAATGAATAGCCTCAGGCCAGGCATCCCAGGAATTCCAGGAGGAGAGAACCAATAGCCAACTAGGAGCACGACTGTGGAAGACACCTCCCATAGGCTAGGGGCAGGTGAGCAAAATGGCCCTGGCCAATCAGTCTTTCTTCGAAACAATGTCACCCCTGCCCTGGTTCATGCCCAGGGCTCTGTCCTTGGCTGCCATCTTGCTCATTACATGTAACCCAGTGGCCTTGACTGTTAGTTGCCATCTTACTGACTTGGTGGCCTCTTTGCCCCTGAGCCCCACAGATATAGATATAGATACAGATACAGATATAGATATACATATACATATAGATAGGTATAGATATAGGTATATTTATAAATTTTTATGGGTCATCTGTCTAGTAGGAAAATGAAAATAGTAATAGGAAGTTATGCTTGCTTGCTTTGTAAGTCTATTGTAAGTATCCATGAAAATATATTTAAAATATTTTTCAGATCTAAATGTGCATTATAAAGCACAATTGATTGAAAGCTTTATTGAATAATACGTAAACTGCTGGTAAAAATATTTATTAGTGTTGGTATATTACTGAGTTTATTTTTCTTGCTGAAAAGGGTTGTGAATGAGATATTAATGTATAACTTGGTGTGCTACATTTATGTAGATTTGGAGGAGACTCATTCCATGTTGATAATGTACTCAACGCTCAGAATGAGCTGTCATCTTTTTGATGACACTGTTACATTTTATTGCATTATCTCTGTCTGGCAGATTCATTAGAGCCTTGACAAGTATTAAGTGTTATGAAAAAATATAGTAATTTTTTGGATATTTTAGTCCCCAGATCCCACAAAAACTGAACGTAAAATAGAGACATCATCACTATGTTAATGAAATGTACATTTTCATCTACAGCCTATTTTCTCCTACACATGTATAAAAGCAAAGATTTATTTAATGTTTAGGCAGAAAAAGGCATAAAAAAGAGCTAGATTTTAAAAGCCCTTAAATTTACGTAAAACTGGGCTTGGTGCGGTGGCCTAGCAGCTAAAGTCCTTACCTTGAACTTGCTGGAATACCATATGGGGATCTGTTCTAATCCCAGCAGCTCCGCTTCCCATTCAGCTCCCTGCTTGTGGCCTGGGAAAGCAGTTGAGGATGGCCCAAAGCCTTGGGACCCTGCACCTGTGTGGGATACCTGGAAGAAGCTCCAGGCTATTGGCTTCGGATTGGCTCAGCACCGGCCATTGTGGTCACTTGGGGAGTGAATCATTGGACAGAATATCTTTCTTTCTGTCTCTCCTCCTCTCTGTATATCTGTATATCTTGTAATAAAAATAAATAAATCTTTTTTAAAAAATTAAGTAAAACTGTATGAATGTGTTATTTAAGTAGTCCAGAAAGAACTGCCAGCTCAAAGATACTTCTGCAAATACACAGAATTTAAATTTCTATCTGCTACAGAGATATAGTTGAGTTGAAGCAAGCGAAGCTCCAAATTATTCTCTAATTAACACCAGATATTATATTAATCATATATTCATAACATGCAAAGCAACTGCTGGATATCTACAGAATTCACAACTCAAATAGATCTGCTATGAATTTCACCCTGTGGTTACTGCATTAGGAAGGTGCAGATGCTCACACAAACATTGGGACCAGGTAGTCCTCTCATTACACCTCTAAGAAGAACAAGTGACTAACATTGCTTTAGAAGTGACAGTTGATCAGGGTTTTGTCTCAGGAAATGGAATATATACTGAAAAGTACTGCAGCCTGAAAGCACACAAGAAATGTTCTTGGGAAACAGCAAGTGGTGCACTGTACTATGGCATAGAATTTTTGCAGGGAGTAAAATATAAGAACAAGATATTTATTTAATCAAATGGGCAATAAGTACCAGCAAAGGGAACAGCATCAGGAATAATCAGATTGGAGAATAACTGGGAATAATCTAATTGGAGAATTGTGTTGGCAGTATGATTACCTAACTCCCTGATTTAATAGGATAGGGATATACTGGAAAGGCCAATAGGCAGTTGTGAGAAAACGAGCTTGCAAAACAGATGGTGAGAAAACACTTTCTTTAATAAATAACCATTTTCCAATGCGTGTTTTTTTCTATGCTATCATCACAAAATGCAGTTTTAGAAGTTATTGAAAACCTATGGTAATCCATATTGTCTAGTAAACTTTTACACATTTTTAAGGGCCTTTCTGTTTTCTTTCATTGTATTTTAAAGACGGAGACAAACATAGAGAAACAGAAAAAGTTCTTTCATTCACTAGTTTATTATCTAACTGCTGGCAACTGCATGTTTAGAATCCAGAACCCTGAGTGCCCCATCCTGGTGACAGACACCCAAGTCCTTGAGCTGTCACCTGCTCTCTGCCCAGGTGTGCATTAGCAGGGAGCTGGGTTGGAAACAGAGAATATGGGTCTCAAACTAGACACTCAGATGTGGGATGCAGCTATCAAAACCTATTGCTTTACTTCCTCACCACATTCCTGACCTGAATTTTAGGGCTCCATCCAAGTCCCCCAGACAAGTTACCATGGAAATAAACATCCGTTCCCCAGCCAGCCTTCCTACTTTAAGTTAAAAATTAATTAAAAAAAATTTTTTTTCACTGCTCCTCCAGCAACAAATAACTAGAGAAAAGTGATTTTAAAAATAAGAAAAGTGGTGGTGGTGGTTGTGGGGGTCAGTGCAGTAGCAAGTAAATCCTCTGTCTGCATTCCTGCCATCCCAAATGGATGCTGGTGGGTGTCCTGTTTCCAATCCAGCTCCCTGGGAAATCAGCAAAGAATGGCCCTTAGGGCCCTCTACTTACATGGGAGACCAAGAAGTTGACTCCAGGCTCAGGGTTTCCAAACAGCCCAGTTCTGAATTTTGGAGCCATTTGGATAGTGAGCCTAGATTGAATGTCTTTTTCTGTCTCTCCCTCTCTTTCTGTAGCTCTGACTTTTAATTAAAATAAACAAATCTAAAAGTAAATTTTAAAAAGTATCAAAAAAGCAAACAAATGAAAATAACATTCTGGTGTTAGTAAAACATAAGCCTAAAAACCCATATGCTAGTATAAATAATATGAATGATGCAGGAAATAATTGATTATGATAGTACATCAAGGCAAGTGATGTTTTGGATAAAAAAGATATTAAAATTATCAGTGAGTTATGACTACAAAGCCTTCAAGTAATCTTTGTCATTCTGATTTAAATAATTGGTAAAAAAGCTTACATAATTTGCAAAATGTGTTAATACGGAAACTATAGAGAAAATTTGATGATAAGGAAATATGAAAGAAATTTTGTTTCTGTATAATATCAATACATTTTAGTGTGATATCAGGTTTATGAGCTACATTGATTTTAAAATAAATCTAGAATTTTTCCCAGTGATAGAATGTTACAATTGCTTAATTTGTAATTTTTATATCATTGCTTTAAATAGGTCATATATTTTACATATTTCAATTTTTTAAGTTGAAATAATAGTTTCTCAAATTTATGTGAAAGGTAAATTAGAAGTGAAAATAGAGCCAGTGAATTCCCTCATGCTGTTAAAAAAAATGTTTTTAAGAGTAAGTAACTAAGTAAAATTATCCAGCAATACACTTGAAATAAGTTTATAGAAAATAATTTATTTTATAAGACTAGTGTACAGTAACAACTAGCAACCACTTTACTTAGGCAGAGTGTATTTTTGAATGACCACTGCTCTTTAAAACCAACGCTGTGCTCCATTTGTATGTGTTCCATTTCCATTTCAGGTAGAATGAATGAGGAAGACAAGCAGTTGAGCAAACAACAGCAGGGTGATTAGGAGCCTGGGCTGGAAGAAAAGACTTGATGCATACAGAAAAATCAAGATCTCAAAGGTACTTAATTTGAGTGGCAACTGTTGTTTTAAACACTACAGATATTAGTATAATAACTCATCATAATAACTGTATGAAATAATTACAGATTTTACAGATGAGACCAGAGGGCTCAGTGATTTTCCCAGTGTTGTGGAGGAGTAAATGCTATTTTCCTGCTCACAAGCAGAAGCATGCTAAGACACTAAATGTACAAAAAAAGGCACCTGAATCAAATACACTCACACTTTTTCAAAAAAAGTCTGGATTTCTCTTAGTACTGTGTTTTTGTTTCACAATTACTCTACAAAACAAATCAGATAAATCCAATCTTTTCTGATCATCAATGTGAAATGGAAAACAGCAGAAATAGAAGCCTAAATAAAACATAAAATATTTAAATACATTTATGATGTACAAAATGTATTTCCACAATTACATTTCTATCTAGATACACAGAGATGAACACACACTTTTTGTTTTTTCAGTTTATATTTTGTAAACAGCAAAACAAAGGGTAATTGAAAGAATGTTTAGACAGATGTATATAAAGATTGGATGAATAAATAATTAGGTACATACGTGATGAGGAAGTGGGGTAAATTTATAAACAAAAAAATACAATTAGAAGAATAACAAAGTAACTACCATTACTGCTATCTTTTTTCTTGTGTTATTAGATTTATGAGAATGACCCACTTCTTAGATCCTCACTCAAAGTTTTCTTCTTTGGGGAGAAATATGTGAGATTTCTTAATCTCTATTTGATGTTCCATATGATTAAAGGTATTTTGATTTGGAATATCTAAGCACCTGGAAGAAGTAGAAGTTATATTTTCATTAGCCCAGGTAACTCTTTCTTCAAAAACACTTCCACAGAAATTATTTTCATCTCTCCTCTCTGTATATCCGCCTTTCCAATAAAAAAAATAATAAAAATAAATCTTTAAAAAAATCAACCAACAGTTTTGCTTATGAGGGCTCTAAGGAGTAACGACAAACATTAAGATAATTGCAGAGGATCCCAGGGAGGTAGCCTAGGGGCTAAAGTCCTTGCCTTGCATGTGCCAGGATTCCATATGTGTGCTGGTTCATGTTCCAGCTGCTCCACTTCCCATCCAGCTCCCTGCTTGTGACCTGGGGAAGCAGTTGAAGATGGTCTAAAGCCTTGGGACCCTGCACCCATGTGGGAGACCCAAAAGAAGTTCCTGGCTCCTGGCTCTGGATCAGCTCAGCTTCAGCCATTACAGCCATTTGGGGAGTAAACCAGAAGATGGAAGATCTTTCTGTCTGTCTCTCCTCTCTGCAAATCTTACTTTCCAATAAAAATAAATGAATCTTTATAAAAAATTATTCTTTAAAAAAGGAAAATTACAGAGAGTATTTTTATACTTAAACAACAATACATAATTCCATAAAATACCTGTTTAATTTTACTTTATGCCTTACTGATTTTGACGTACTATTCAATAATTGGAGATAGAATAGCAATTATAAATAATTCCAAATTATTTCAATTTGTAATTGACTGAAATGACCAGAATATTTTGAAATATATTCTTTGACATTTATTTTAAAATAATACATAAATCATTTTACTAATTAATGAAAAAATGGTTTGAATTAAATAAGAATACTTTTTAGCTTCTCTTCAGCTGTAAAGGGTAGGATATTATCAATCCACCAGCCTTTGGGCTAATCATGATGCTACTTAGACTTCCTCAATCCTGTTTCTGCCAATATATCCTACAGCAAAACAGTGAGTTATGAATTTTAACAGTTCTCCTAAAGCAGTCTTGCTGAAAATGATTTCCCAACTGACATGAAGATATCAAATAGGGCAACAGTTGTTAAACTTTTTTCCATGCAAACGCATCTGAAAGATAGTCTATAATTCTCTCAGCAACAGTGACAGAGCAAGGATTTTGTGAATGATTAAAGCATACTCCCTGATGGTAATGTTTGTAAAATCGTGATAAAATCTTGCCATGCATGTTGTCTTTACTTTGGTATCTCTTTAGTCTGGAAATTATTTTGGAGTTGAAAAATCTCTTGTGTTAATTTTCTTAATAATATCTTAGTTAAATTTCTTTTTCCAATTAGTCATTGAGTAAAGCTGAAAAAAGTAGACGCAATAAAATGGAAGTAGATTAACAAGAAACACAAGGAGTTACAGGATATGTTCACTCTTTGACAAAGAGATGAACTTGAGAACAGTGGTATGAACAGATGGACTATTCTGGCTGGCAGGTGCAGTAGTTTTATACTGAACGTCCGGCTAAATACCAACGTAGATGTGCAGTCTTTTTTTTCTCTCTCTCTCTTTTTTTCAAGTGTATTGGAACAGAGGGTTCACCCAAGGAAATAAAGGAACACAAACAACTTTAGTATTTCTCATAGTTATATAACTGGATATGGCCGACCTCAAGGCCAAATGAGTAAATTCTATTTGACTTATTCAGAGTTGTTGGAGCAGCCCTTGATGGTGGCCCATGGAATCAAAGGAGTTAGATTAAATATCATACTCAGAATTCACTTCCTTAAAATATCTAGATACTTAATGAATGTTGTAAAATATCATCCTGTAGTATGAACTTGTCTTAAGGAAAGATGAGGTTGGAGAGAGCATTTAAGATCCATATTCAGCAAGAAAAATGAGAAATTCTTTGATAATTACTCAGAATCTACAAAGTTATATATACTGATGTATATGTGATATGCACCATAATGACCATCATATTTGCATTTTACAGAAATATTAAAATGTTAACAACAAATAGACTAGTCAGTATCAATTACAGTTTCAACTCACTGTCACTGAGATTGTGCTATTTAATGGAATGGGTAACTCATTATTAGTTCTGTCTGTCTGTCTGTCTCTCTCTCTCTCTCTCACACACACACACACAACACACCATAAATTTAACTGATATTAAGAAACCAGAGTTACATGTCCAGTGCTGAAAAAAATGGCAGTTGGTTGGAGCTATATATTCTATTCTAAAACTAGCAGGGAGAAAATATTCAAATTAATGTATTTCCTAATAAAGCAGTTTCCCAGTGTGAGTATGATTAAAAACACAATTATGGTTTTCTATTGCTGTAAAGTATCTTTGGATAACATAATTAAAGTCTTTAATTTTTTAGAATAAGTTTATTCTATCTTCAGGAAAATGTCTTTTTTAAAAAGAAATTATATATTAAATCATGGGTATAAATATTGCATATGTTTTGTAAGCATCCTAGTTAAAATTAAAAATATATATAAAAAGTGAATGACATTTAGTTTTTGTGAACAGGGAAATCAGCATTGTTTCTCTTTGATCTAATTAATAATGGACAGAATGCTTTTATGCAACACAGTTTTAGCACGCTGGGTCTGAGAAAATAGATCCAACTATCTCACAATGAAAGGAACAGTTTTGAAATATAAATAAAAGACATTTGGAAAGTTTCTGGTAATAGAATATGCTCCAAAAGTATGTCCCTATGGTCTACAAATGTCAGGGACCAATAATGAAAGTGTTATTGTTATTATTATTGATTATTTGTTATGATGACTTTTGGGACAAAAAAGCATAATCAAAGTGACTTTGTATTCTTCTGGACAGAAAATAAGGGTGTCTTATTTTTAAATTTCTTGTAGAGGCAGATAACTATAGTATTATACAAAAAGTATTGTTTTTCAGAAGAAAAAAAAATACAGAGGAAAATGTAAATCAGTTTGCTTACTTGATGCAATGACCTATGTGAAAAATTAAAACTGACCATCCCATGTTCTATAAAATAACCACATGAACTACCAAACGCAATAAGAAAAAATAGGGCAGAAGAAAAATGGGGGAAAATTAAGTTGTTGTGCCCAGCAAAGAAATTCTGATACTTGGTGGAGCTTGTAAGGCAAACAAACAAACAAACAAACAAAACCAGAAAGATTTATAAACAAACTTCATGCATGTTACAACACAGTTTCAAGAACCTAGTGACATATTTCCATTTGCCAGTGTTCCCCTCCTATCCTCCTCATTACAGAGATATTTATCCTTTACAAAAGATTTCTTTGAGGACCAGTTCTACAGATAAAGAGACACAGATATCTTTCACATGCTGGTTCACTCCGCACATGGCCACCTGAGTGGGAACTGGTTTGATCTGCAGCCAGAATCCAAGACCTTCCCCTAGGTCTCCCACATGGGTCTAGGAGTCCAAAGACGCGGGCCAGCATCTTTTGCTGCTATCCCAGTCACATTAACAGGGAGCTATTTGGGAAGTGGAATAGCTGAGAGGTGAACCAGTGCCCATATAGGAGGCTGACATTGCAGGCAGTGCCTTAACCTGCTATACAACAGCACCAATCCCAACAAAACAAAACATACAGGAAAATAATTTGCCTAGTAGTTGAGATGTTGGTTAAGACATCTGTGTCCCTAGTTTGAATGCCTGGGTTTAATGCCCAAATCAGGCTTGTGCCTCTAAGTCTCCTGCTGATGGAAACCCTGAGGAGAGTAGATCACGGCCCAAGTTTTTGGTTTTTTGTCATGAGTTCAACTTGACCCAGCCATGGCTCTTGTGGTCTCTGATGGAATTAATTCATGAATGGAATCTTTGTTTCTGTATCTTTGCATCTCAAAGAAATAAAAATTAAGCGGCAGGTCTTTGACAGAGCAATTGTGATGTCCAACTTCCTCACATCACAGTGTTTGGATTTGAGGCACCCAGTTCTAGCTTTCAGCTAAGGCACATCCCGAGAGGCAAGAAACGATGGCTCAAGTACCTGAGTTCTAGCTGCTCATGCCAGCCATCTCAGCTTCCCATATTTGGCCTTGCTCAGATCTGGTTGTGGGCACTTGGGATGTGGGTGAGTGGATGAAAACTCTCTGCCTATGTTCTGTCACACTCTAAAATAATTAATAGAAAGGAAAAGGAAAAGAAAAGAAAAAAGTGAATTTGTCAGGAAAGGAAGAACAAAGACAGTAGCACTGAGTAAAAACTACTTAGTAAGCATTGAATAAATGAAACAGAAACTCAGAACTTCAATATGTAATTGCTGTGATTTCTGAACATGAAAATTGTGATGGATTATCAACAATTTCTCCCCTTCTGACTCCAGATATTAGCACTACTGTGAAGATCCTCTGGATATTTTTGTTTTATATGGAACATCAATGCATTTTTATAGCACTAGGCAAATGCAAAAGAAAGCAAAGCATAAAATGGCTAATCAAGCAGGAGAATTTGAAACATAAATGACAATATGTAGAGAATATCAGACCTTGTCTTGAAATGGCTGAAAGTCTCAGGCAAATAAAAAACTGTAAGCTCAAAGAAACACTGAGTGATTGAAAGTTATTGCTTTATAATACAGCGTTTATTTAAGCCATTCTACTGACAAGTTACTTAAATACAGAATTGCACAAGAAAATGAAATGCTGTTCCTTGACACAAAAGTATGTCTGTGTATCTCTCTTGACTTGATAGAGAGCCCTTGAAGTGTATCATAACATCTCAATTCTACTACTGAAGCTTCACTGCAAGTGCCTGCCTCTGGCATTCAGCAGACAAAGACATTAGGAGAGGAACTCGCCTGCCCTTTATCTAATAACAACTCCCAGGAGAGAGTCCCACAGGCATGATCCCTGCTACCACAGAAAGAATTAGAAACTGTATTTTCTTTTTTAACTCCATTGTGTGTTGTAAAGAGTGTAGTCTTTTTTTTGTCATCCTACATAAACCTTTCAGCCTTCTCTGATATATGTGGCAAGATAAAAATACCTACAAAATATCAGTGAGTTTTGTTATTGTTATATTTTTATTATTTCAAAGCATGACTCTCCCAAATCACTTTGTACACACACACACACACACACACACACACACACACACACACACACACATCATGCTACTCTGCCTAACACAAAATCAGTGACTACAAGCTATAAAATAGTGTTCAAATTTCAGTTAATGTGCCTCAGTGAACACCACATTCTTGCACATTCCACTAGCTACAAGATTAATTGGATAATAATCATGCAGCTAGTTGGAACACAGCGGGCAGAAGGGTGGACACAAATCATCATGAATTTATTTTTTCAATTTTACCAAACCTTAAGTTACAGATGATCATATGAATAAGTTTCCCAAGATGAAGCTTACAATTACTGATAAAAATATAGGAAAGTCTGAAATATTATTATTGTTATTACCGTTGGAGATTTATAACAAAATATGTGTGCCCTATGGTAGGAATTTAAGCTTTAACTGACAGGGACTTAATTTAAGTTCACAGTTCATTTTGGTTACAATTTTGAGTTAAAAGAAGACTCTGCCTTTAAAATTCAACCTAAATTGTTATCTCAAATGTTAAACCCATTTTCGCTATATGACTCTGTTTATTTTAACTGAGTCTTAAGTGCCTACAGGTCAAGAATGTAAGTAGTTATGACAAGAACACCTTATCTAGGAAGCACACGATTGAGCTAAAAAGCTCAACATTTAAAGCTGTCTCTCGGATCACTTTTTAAAATGCCTGTCATATTTACTCTATACATAGTATCCCTTATAATACAATGCTAGAATGAAATGAATATGTTTTCCTTTTCAAAGAACCTCAACTTTCTTCTCGCCTTCAAAGCCTCTTCGCTTACTATTAAATCTATGCTTTAATCTCATCATCACCATGCATCTGCTGACTTTACGTTGCTATTGTATAACTAAAGCTCCTATTTTTAAATATATATTGTTTGACTTTCTTGATTATACATAAGCAAATCTTTCTCTTTATCCAGGATTATACTTAATTCCTTTACCAGTTGCTTCCTCAGCATTCTTTCCTTTCTGACTGACCTCTGAAGATTTCCATAGACACTCCTCACTCAATCTATTTTTCTGTGTCTTTCAAATATGTTTTGTACAACTGCTGATATAGAAAACAAATATGGATCCATTTAATTTTTCATAAATCATTAATCAGTTTGTAGCCTATCATACGAAATAATTTTGCTATGTGCTTTAAACTATATGCATCTGCTCCTAGCAAAGGACTTAGAGTGTGTAGATCATACTCAGTTAAGGACATTACAAACATTGTAGGGTAAATAACCATTGATTCATTAAGTCAAATCTCCGAAACATTGGATATGTTTGTATACAATGTAATTATCAAATTTAATCCTCCAAGAATTCATTAAGAGATTGTTCAAAATTATGCAATAGATAGAATAAGAAAAATTAGTAATTTATTGATGTAACTCAAAGTTTTAAAGATGTGGATTATCAAGGAAGAAACAATTTTGGTAATGTAATATGCATAAAACTGAAAGAGGAGAAAAAGGATAAAGAGTCATACTGGTTAAGAAATACTAAATATAATAAGCACACAGAAAAAAACTCTAATGTGAGCATACTTTGATTTATGATAAAAATATTAATTGAGAAAAATCATTGAATAGATTATTTAAAAGCATTCTTGAATGGATGAAAGAGAAGTTACTATGCACCGTCCTTTCCCCATGCCTCGACCCTCTCCACCCTAATCAGTGGTCCTCATGGTTGTGCACCCTTGTTAACTATGTAAACAACCTCAAAACTTTAAAGAAGGGCAGAAAATAAAATAGTTTTGAAAAGTGAAAATCAAGTTCTAAGTCGAATGCCTCTTGTTATGAATAATGTTAAGTTTATTGTATGAAAGTTTAAAGTTTATATTCAAAATGTGCGATAGTAGCAACGTAGAAGGAAGAACAACATGTGTAAATTGCATGAAAGTTAATCCAACTTGATTGGTCACTTGTTTGCCATATACCACCACATAGATTTTAGAATAGCAACACAGTTGTCATCCTGGATATTAAGACAAAATGCAGACTAATTTAATATTATTTGAAGACCTTCTAAAGCTTACTATTTTAAACGTTGTCAGACAAGAAAATTATTATTTTTTTTTCGGTTTGTGTGTGTGTGTGTGTTTTGCATTTTAAAGATAACCCTGACATGAAACTCTTGAACTTGCTAATATTGGTTGGCTTCCACAAAAATGCATACTGACAATTACAATAGCAATAGAATGTATATGAGAATGCTTCAGAAATTTGAGATAATGCACTTTACAGAAAACTTCCATTAGGTAACACTTTTTAAAAAAAGCTGTGCACCGTTGTTTCCATACTTCTTTTTGTCTAGGAACTTTTTGGACACCTCTGATATGTCTATGACTCTTTAATTGCCATAGATCCATGTACTGCAACATTTAATGGGTCAAAAATATCTAGTATTTAAAACACACAGCAATGAGATAGATGCATTTAAAACAAGCCAACTGCTTTTATTATTAATATTAATTTTATGAAAAAATTTATTCAAAGGTAGTTACTGCAATAATGGAAAAACTAGATACATTTATATAAAAAAAATTCACTGCCATGAGTTGCTGGCGGTACATATTATATTATTGCATATTACCTGAAATGATTTTTTTCCCTTTTTTGGCTTTTCTACCAGATACTTTCTCATTTATAAGATAATCATAATTAGAATTCTGGTAAAATGGAGGTCAGTAACCTGTCATTTGACACATCCTAATGGAAGAAACACTTGCCAAATTACATTTAATATCAGTTAATAGACTTTTCATACATTTTAAAATCTCTGTATTTAGAAAAAACATTTCCTAAGGGAAGATTTTCTATGGTGAAGTCATGCTATATGTAATATACAAACTAAATTTTAAGATATCAACTAAGAAATGAAAATATCCCCGTGAAATAATTAAAATAACCTGTTTATTGACCTTCATGTCTCTTTTTCATGAGCCTTCTTGATTTTTCTCCTCCAATATACTTAATGTCTAGCCTAAGAGAATTGAGGCTTTTTATTGTTGTTGTTTTGCTTTATTATCAGTATGGGTCTGCCTAAAATTATCTGACCACACAGTATGAGGGGAATTTTGATGCAACTACCTGAAAGTTGACATTAAGTAGGAGATTGAGACAAGTTTAATTGAGTGCCAGTGGGTGCTGTCACAACACACCTGGATACTGTATTGATTTCGTGCACTGCTGCATTGAGTCTAGCTAACACTTTGTGTGAATGGTCAGAATGCAGGGGCTACATGAAATGCTTTCTTTAATGTTACTCTCCCTATTACAATGTCAGATGATCTATTAAGCAATGATGTCGTCTTTATTTCATGTCCTTGGATAACAGTTTCTTCACAACTTACAGATCTTTTAAAATACAAATGGAATTTATCTAGATCATAAATATTCATATACATACATACATGTGAGTATATGAATATACACATGTATAACTTGTTGGTGCTTTCAATTCTATTATATATATATTAATTCTTCCGATTGGTTAAAATTATGTCACATATTTGTATAAAAAGTGATGGACATTTTTTATTATAATGGGAAACAAATATTTACTCCAAACTATTTTCTATAAATTAAACATTTTTTATAGAAAAGTAATGCATGCCCATGTTAAGGAAATGTACACACTAAAATGTTTTATTCAAAAGATAAATTTTCTTCTCATCTGAAATCATTTCTAGACTAAATTAGCTTTTACTGAAATTGAATAATTTTTAAGTATTATTCAACTAAATCTTATATATGGGTGTATACCCAAATTTTCTATTTATAGATATGTTTTCCATTTGTATCAATGGTCCATTTATTTATTAGAAAATATTTTTATGATTATGCTTGCTTATCAAGATGTATACAAGTTGGCAATATTCACTAGAACACTGTATTTTATGACTTTTATTTTGTGTCTGTAAAGTTAACAAAAAAATAAAACTGTCTTTCATCAGGGGCTTTAATATTCCTTCAGAGGATTATTTCTAGTTGCTTCATGGTTTTGCTGAATCTTATATACCTTTTAATTTGAAGGGTGTTTTTTCTGTCTATCTACACTCAAACACATGGGTTTATTTAGAAAAAAATCACTATTAAATTTTTATATTGTGTATATTTTGGTCTATTCCATTTTGTTAAGCTCTACTTCTGATTTTTAATTTTATGGTATTAATTTGAGATATAGAAAGCTGGGAACAGAAAGGCACAGAGTGATACAGTGAGAAAGGGAGAGAAAGAGACAAAGAGAATAAACCTCCACTGCTGATTTGCGCCTCAAATACTAGTGATCAATAGTGGGGGCAGAGAGAGGAGGTGAAAGAGAGGTAGGCCAAACCTTGGAGTCAAGCAGCAATCAGTTGGCTAAGTAGGTGGTAGGGATCAAACTATTTGAGCCATCAATAGATGCATTCCAAGGTGCACATCAACAAGGAGCTGAAATCAGAAGCAGAAATGTGACTGAACTCCAAGCCTCACATGTTATATTACCTTTTAAAATAATTTGAGCCTGGCAAGGTACAATCGTGGCTAAAATCCCTGCACTGCATGTTGGGATCCCATATCGGCGCTGGTTCTAATTTATCTGCCCCTCTTTCCCATCCACCTCTCTGCTCATAGCCTGGGAAAGCAGTGGAGGACGGATGAAAGCTTTTAGGACCCTGTACTTGCGTGGTAGACCAAGAGAAGGTTCCTGACTCCTGGCTTCAGATTGGGGCAGCACTGGTGTTGTGGTCACTTATGGAGTGAGTCAACAGACTCCTCCTCTCTGTATATCTGACTTTCCAATAAAAATAAATAACTCTTTGAAAAAATAATTTATGTGTATGTGTACCAATTTGAAAGGAAGGGGATAGGGATAGAGAAGAGACAGAGAGTGAAAGTGAGAAATCTTGCATCTATTGTTTAATTCCCCAATTGCCTACCAACCGCCAGGTTGGTTCTAATCAGAAACCAAGGGACTGGCATTCCATGTTAGTGTCTCATGCTGATTTCAGGGACCAAAGAACTTATTGCCTACTGGGAAGCATATTAGCAAGATGTTGGAATCAGGACTGGTGGCTGAAACTCCATTCTAATAATTCCATTCTAGTAACTCCATGACTGGATGCAGGAGTCCCAAGTAAAGGCTTAATTTACTGTACCACAGTAGTTTCCCACTGGTTTGAAGCATTTATTCTTTCTTATTATTATTTATCTTTACCAAATTTCCAAGGTTTGATCAAGAATTCCTAGGTAACTTTTCCTCTGCCTGAATAATTTAGGATTTCTATAATTAACTGGTATTATTCTGATACTTCTAAAATAATTAAAATGTTCAAAGGAGAGTTTATGGAACATTCATAGACATTTACTATCTTTAGATTATTCCTTGAAATGACAAGTCCTCATCTGCTCCACGCCTCTGCACTGCAGTGACTACCACCCATTTTCACATTGATGTGTCTCATAACTTCTGTTAAATTTAAAATTTCAATGTTGAAGCAGTTAATTTGACACATAAGAATGACTTTCTACTTTTGCCACAATTGATAAACACAAATATGTATCAATTAAAATTTGTATTACAGTAAGATTTAGCATTATATCAAGTATACTATTCTTAACTATGTAAGATAGAACGTGGTTACTCCCAGACAAACATGGTTAAAGAAAATTTTAAATTTTTTACACTTATTTCCTGCCTTCCTAATAGGAAAGTTTGTGACATACCTAATTGTAAGATGATCTCAAAGATTTCTGCTGGGAATTATAGCATTCAAAAAGTTACCACTAAAGTAGTTATAACTATTGACCTGGAAGGTTTTTTTTACTGCTAAAGCTATTTTTTATTCACTAGGCAACTATGAAGTAGCAAATTATTTTAGCTTTTTATTCTTCACTAAAATACCTTTTGGTTCATAAATTTGTTAAATATTTAATAAATGTCTACATGATCATTGTTACTCTAAGAGGTTTCTGCTGTCTTTAGGATGCTTAAACTTAGTGAAATAAGGGAAGGAGGAAGAGTTTATGTAATAGTTTGAGACATCAATGAAAAAAAGTCATGTGACCGCTGTTAGTTATGACGGGGTTAGTCTTAAACGGATCTCAACAATGGAGAGAATCCTTTACTTTAACACAGAGTGAAAATGTAGAAAGCAGTATTTGAACTACAACAGAGGACATTGAAACTTTTCATATTTTTGTTTCATTTTTTCAATGATTCTTAGCAATTTCACATAATAATCTGTTTTAAGAATTGAATGGTTATGATCATCCAATATCTACAACTTCACACTTTAATATTTATTATTTTTATACTTTTATATTTTTTCCTTAGGCTAGCCCTTTAAATGTAAACTATTTCTAATTTTCCGGAACATGCAACCAGCAAACAGAAAAGCTGCCATAAACATATGAGATATTTCACATTATCTTAAGTACAGTAAGTTTTAAGAGGACATGAATTAGCATTTTAAAAGTAAGTGCCCACTTTTTTAAAGTACCAGGTGCTTGAGAGAGAAAGAGAATAGGAATCTTTTTATCATCAGCATTTTTCCCAGTGCCTGTAGCAGGTAGGACTGAGTCAGGTTGAAGCCAGGAGCCAGAAACCCCATTCAGGTCTCCTATGTGAGCAGCAAGAATCCAAGATCCTAGCGCATTATCTGCTGGCTCCAAATCATGTTAGCAAGAAGAGTTGGAATTAAGATAGTCAGGATTTAACTGGTACATCGGCATAGAATATAGTCCTTCAACTGATGCTTGAATAAAGAAAATGTGGTGTACATACACTGCAGAACATCACTCAGCCATTAAAAACAATAACATCTTGTCTTTTGTAACTAAATGGGAATCATTATGCTTTGTAAAATCAGCCAGCCCCGAAAAGACAGATATCATATTTTTACCCTGATCTGTAATAACACCTAGAGTACAAAAAATATAATCTTTACAAGTGAGATTGCTATCCCGAGATTTGAGTATCATCTCCAACCTTTGTCTATATTTCTGAGGAAGAGTATGGTTCTATTTTTTGTACTTTATTTCTGTTGATATCTTTACTCAGTGGAGTATGTATTCTGCGATTGGGAAGTTAAATGAAAAGATGCCATTTTAAAAATTAGGGGAAAAAGAGGGGTGGATAGGGGAAGATGGAGGGTAGGTGGGAAGTCTGGACAGACAGGAGAATGGGGTAGCAGTGTTTCTATGCTCTCAAATAATTACTTACTTTATACAGATGTAAAAACAAAATAAAAGAAAACAAAATCTCAGAAAATACAAGAGAAAAATAAAGAGAAATATGGCCATCCCAAGTGATGGTTTAACCCACTATCCCACAATGCCTACCCTCACATTCATTTTAAGTACATAATATACTTTTCATTTTTAGGAAAAATAATACACATTTCAACTATATTTTGCACTTTGAAGTACTTATCATTGTCTATATTGCCCCCGGGTTCTGACAGCTATAGTTGATATATCAAAAGACTGAGATAATATATTTAACCACCTTGAGAATAAATCCCATGGTTGACTAAATGATAGTCACACACACACACACACACACACACACACACACACACACACAAAATGTCCATGCTCTCAGCCCTGGACATCTGTAACTTTGCTTTAATGTGTAAAAAATTCCAAAATGAATAATACCTCACCTGGCAACAAACACCATTAAAGATCATGAGAGGATACATTTGAGATTATGGAATGTGCTAAATGCAATCACTATATCACCATATCTTTCAGAGAAAAAAAAGTTTTGAGATAAGCACACTGAGAAGAACACATGAGCATACACAAAGAACAGGCAAAGAAGCTACAGAGGAGAAGATTAGAGGGCAACCACAAATCAAAGACTGTCAACAACTACTAAAAGTGGAAGAGATGAAGAAAGTCTCCGTGAGAGTCCTCTGTAGGCTGTTTGACCTCGCTGTTATACTGATTGTTAAATTTCTAGTCTCCTGAGTTATAAGTCTGCTATTTCAAGTCACAGGTTTACACTAGTTTATTCTAAATGGATATCGCCTTATGTCCATGCTTTTAACTCAAGATACCACCTTTCAATAAAACAAAAATGAGATGAGGAGGAGACATCTGACCCACTTATACTATACCATGCCACTTATACTATTATGCTAGTTTATATTAGTGTGTCTATTCTAAGCTGAGACCATCAAATGGCTACAATGTAAACATGTATTTACAGTTCTACCAAGGCCTGAAGATGATTAACATTTACATGGACTCTATGTTTTCACAACTTACACAAAACAGTAACCATTCAACCAAAATTAGAACTTGAGGTAAGGTACACATTGAAAATAAAATCTCATTATCCAAAATAACTCAATTTCTATAGAGTAGGAGATGGGTTAAAAACCATAAGTTTAACCAGCTGTAAGAGAAATGTTACTTTAATATTTAATATTAGTACCTTTAGTATTGTTTCACAATATTCTCAAAAAGAAATATTCATGTTTCAGAATATGAAATTATAAGTGTGCTTAAAATTAAAATGAGCTGTGTTTATTGAATAGAAGAACACATAACAATGAGGCATATTTTTGTTATTTAAAGAAGTATTGCCATCGATGGAGACCTTTTGTGCTGCAAATTTCTTTTATTATTATTATTATTATTTTATTTTATGACACAGTTTCATAGGCTCTGGAATTCCCCCAACTCTTCCCCAAGCCCTCCCCATATTGAATTCCTCCATATTGTTACATTAGTACAGTTCATAACCAGTCATGATTCCTTCACTGGGGCATGGACCATGCAGAAAGTCCAGCTTCTCTTCGTCCAGATAAATTCAACATTTTCATTGGGAGACCATCCTTGGTCTGAAAGTGGACTGGCAGAATATCATTCCCTCCAGTGAAAAGCCACTACACAACTTCAACAACAGGAAGAAACATGGAAAGTAACAACATCATGAAGTTAATTGACATGGTACTGAGTGACCAATATGTTAGAAAATGTAACTTCTTAACACACCCTGTAACAACTTCATTGACATCTCAATTTTAGTTTGTACATACTAAAATTAATTAACATTGACTAACTAAAACCTAGCAAACTTTTTTTTCTTTTCGAAATTATGTAAAACCTGATCTTTACAGTCTATAAATGTTTCTGCATTGATCCACACTTAACAGGTTTCATCCTTCCCCTTTCATCCGTCTTTGTTGCTAACATGTCACTGAGAGAAGCAGGAGAGAGATGGACTTGATTACAAAGGTCTTGACACCTTATTTCAATTTCCTTTTTCATGAAAAATTCCTATGTAAATGCAGATAATGCGATGTACTGAATAAATCACAAGAAGGCATTTATTAAATTACATCAATCTTTCATTGACACTGTCCCATGTTTGACCTAAGGGGTAGATAGCTTTATGCATTTGATGAATGATTCTTTTAAGATTTAAGAAGGAGTTCAGCACGATGGTTCAATAGCTAATGCTCATCTTGTAAGTGCTGGGATTTCATATGGGTGCCTGTTTGTGTCTTGGCTGCTTCATTTCTCATCCAGCTCCCTTTTTGTGGGCTGTGAAAGCAGCATAGCATGACCCAAGGCCTTTGAACCATACACAAATATGAGAGAACAGGAGTAAGCTCCTGGCTCCTGGACTTGAATTGGCTCGGCTCTGACCTTTGAAACCACTTAAGGAGTGAATTAGTGAATGGAAGATCTTTCTGTTTATTCTTCTCTATAAATCTGCCTTTCCAATAAAAACAAATAAATCTTTAAAAAAAGAAAAAGACATGGGATGAGGTTGGCATTGTGCTGTAGCGGGTTAAGCCACTGTTTAGACCCTTGAATCCCATAATTGACTACTTGCTTGAGTTCCAGCCACTCCATTTTTGATTTACCCCTTGCTGAAGTGCATGGGAAGGATTTGGTGATGTTTCAAATGTTTGAGTTCCTGCAAACCAGGTTGAAGATCCAGATGGTTCCTGGCTCCTGAGTTCAGCCCAAATGGGGAGTGAATCTGCAGGTGGAAGATCTATCCCTCTACTTTCCAAATAAATCAGTCACTTTTAGGAGATTAAGGGTTTTATTTTTCTTCCTCAAATAATATTTAGCTGGCAGAGCTTTTTTTTTAATTCCAGAGAATATCCTAAACAAAACAATATGAGAAACTCAATTACAAAAAACCTTGAAAATAATGATCATATAGATTATTGGAAATGGTAAGTTAATTAACAATAAAACTTTTGCTATAAAAGATAAAAAAAATTCTGAAACAACTTTAAGGGACATATTAGAAAACAGGAAAATTCCATCTGGATTTTCTATAAATGCAGGTAAAAAGGAAGAAGAAAATATTATCCATATACTCTCATGTTTATAATATATCTAGTAAGTATTATTTCATTAAATAAACTTTGCAGAATATTTACCATATAGGAATATACTGTCACTCAGTCCAGAGAATGGTTGCTGCATAAAGTAAAATAAGTTGGAAAAGCATTCAACATGAGAGTTATATTATTGATGTTAACAATATCATGGTGTTAACAAAGTAGTCCTGTAGAGTTTCATGACTCCTGAATGGCTCAGCTCTGGCTGTTTTGTCAATCTGGGGAGTGAACTAGCAGAAGGAAGATACTTCTCACTGTCTCTCCTTCTCTCTGCTAACCTATCTCTCTAATTAATAATAAATATTAAGATCAAAACAAAACTTAGTACCATATCAGTATCTCATATGAAAGCTTATTGAAGCTTTAACAACAATGTTTCTGATTTAACTCCTGCTAATGAGCCTGAGAAAACCTAGGAAGATAGTCCAAGTGCTAGGGGCCCTTCTACACATATGGAAGATTCAGTTGGATTTCCTGACCCTGGATAAGTCTGGCATAGCTTTGACCATCACAGTCACTTCAGGAGGAAATCAACAGAAGGAGTTTCACTTTCTCTCTCTGTTTCTCCATCTATCTTTCAAATAAATAGAATAAATCTGAATAAACAATCAAACATCTACCATGTGACACTCAGAGAAGTCAAGCCTGTGTCATGCTGCTTCAGTTTTACATGTCCCCAAACTATGAGCTAAGTAATTTCTCATTGTACTTGGTTGTTTCAGGTTTTTTCTTAGAGTAATACAAAACTGTTATTGTAAAGCTTATTTTATATAAGATATAGTTTGTTTTTTATTGGAAAGGCAGATGAACAGAGAGAAGGAGAGACAAAGAATGATCTTCCACCTGCTGGTTCATTGCACAAGTGGCTGCCATGACCACAGTGGAGCCAATTCGAAGCTAGGAGCTAGGGGATTCTTTCTGGGTTTCACATGTGGGTGCAGGGTCCCAAGATCTTGAGCCATCCTTGAGTGCTTTCCCAGGCCACAAGGAAGGAGCTGGGTGGAAGGTGGAACAGCCAATGCATGAGCTGGTGCCCATATGTGTTCCCAGCACCTGAAAGTTGAGGATTTAGCTGCTAGGCTAATGTGCCAGGATCAGGAAAGGTTCTTCGCAAAAGTTAATAAAATAGTGTTTTGTACTTAGTTTACAAATATCTTTAGTCACTTATTTTAAAAATGTTGTGCGGATTATAGTGGTTTTTGAAAGGAAGAGAAAAGGAAATATCTGAAATTTCTGCATGTAGGAGTAATAGCTGTCATTTTCAGCATCGTCTTCAGAAAGCAAAATTTAATGCTAAATTCTTTCTAGTTTGACTCTAAATCTTCAAACTGCAGTTTACATTCATATTAATAGTGCCCTCCAAAATTATTTTAAATCTATGCATTGTATGTGCTGTCTCAGGTTTTTTGCACCTTGGATATCAGTTTAATTTCCACATTCTGATTGCTTGGTTATCTGATCCGGTGTTTGAAAGTACAGTTTCTATTTTTCCCAACCTAAACAGCATATTTACTAAAGCTTTATTGTTTATTAAATTTATGTCTTTATGTTTAAAGGGAAAAAAACTAAGAGGTGAGGAGAGTAGAGAGAGGGAGAGGGAGGGAGGAAGAAAGAGAGAGAGAGAGAGGAGAGAGAGGGAGGGAAGAAGAGAGAGAGGAGAGAGAGAGAGAATTTATCCATTGGTTCATTCCCTATATGCCCGCAACAGCCAGGGCCAGGTTAGACTAAAGACAAGAGCCAGGAACATCATTCTCCAAAGTGGGTGGCAGTAACCCATGCATGTGGGACATCATCCATTGTCTTCCAGGGGCACATTAAAAAAAAAAACTGGATGAAAAGTTTAGTCAAAATTCTAACAGCATCACAAACCATTGTGCCACAGCCTGTTTTTCTTTTCCTTTTTAAAAACAGCATCCATTCTCTTGCTTTGAAAGTGCTATTGGTAAGATATTTTTTTCTCTCTGAATGATATAAAATTGTATTGTATCATCTTTTTAGCTATGTATTTATTTCTTTTAATGTGTGAGGTGGTATCCCAGGATAATTGACTGTCATTTCAATATCTTCTTCACAGTTTAATTTCTTCCATTGGCCATTAAAAATAACAAATCTCCTAAGAAGGATCGTGCCTGGTTTTGCATTTGAAGTAGATGGAGAGTAATTACTGTGTTCCATAGAGAAAATGTAATGAAAATCAATATCTGCAGAGGTTTTTTGTGAGGCAGAACAGTCAATGGCATCTCCGGGGAACAGGCCGAGTCACCACGTATGATGAGCCTGCTTTGTCAGGTGCACTAAGCCTTCAGGGCGACTTCAGTTAACCTGAAACATAAGCTGTTTTCTTTAGTAAAAGAAAAGAGCTTTTAAAAAATGCTTGAAGATTTGACTTCAGTAAATGAGTGTAGTTTGGAATTGAGTATTTCACATGCTTGAAATCTAGTTTGTTTATTCACATTAATATCAAATGAAAAATTCTGACTATAAAAGGCTTGGTTTTAATATATATGTATATATTATATAGTTTATATATTAAACACATAGTTTCTATGTATTAAAATTATATGTATAGTTTATAACTATAGTTTATATATAGACTCTCATAGTCAGAATTTTTCATTTGATATTAATATATGTATAGTTTCAAGACAGGCACTGTGATTCAGCAGGCAGAATGATGATCCATCCAGACACATGCATCCCAAATTGGAGTGCCTACTACTGAGTTCTAACTTCCCTGGCTCCTATCTGGCTCCCTACTAGAAATCCTTGGAAACAGTGGAAGATGAATGACACAGTGGGCTTCTGGTCATCTGTGTGTGATACCTGGATGGCGTTCCTCTTTCTCATTTCTGACTTGTACAGCCCCAGCTAGTGTGGCCATTTAAGAATTAGACTCTTTCCATCTTTTTCTCTCTGCCCCCCCAAATATATATTTTTAAATAGCTAGAAAATAATAAGATAAAGCATGTGCTCTGCAGAATGTATTCAATTCCTGCCTGTGGTGCCAGTAAACCACATGGGTACTGGTTGTTCCACTTCTGGTTCCCTGTTAATATCCTGGCAATGCAATGAAGGATGGCACAAGGTCTTCAGCCACTGCATCTGCATGGGCAACCTCGAAAAATATCTTGGTTCTCAATTTCAGACCAACCTGGCTCCGGTTTGTGCTGCCATTTGAAGAGTGAACCAGCAGATAGAATATCTTGCTCTGTCTCTCCCACTCCCCTCTGTAATTCTTTCAATTAAAATAAATAAATATTTAGAAAAGATTCCTGACTTAATAGAGACTTTCCAATAGTAGGGAAAATATATGAAGAACAAGTGAGTATATTAATTATTCATTAATTTCAATAATACTGGGGAAAGCTACAGCCGTGCTGAATGCATTTAATATTTTTAAGATGTTGGAGGGCTTTGTGAGATAGGCTCAGGTAATTGAATAGGAATTCCCCACAGTATGGACAGTGTTCCAGGTAGAAGAAAATTAATGGCAATGGCACAGAAATAGTGATAAGTTTTAGGAATTCTGAAGGCACAGAGAGATTCAGAATGACTAATAACAGACAAGGGAAGACTGCTGATACTTGAGACTGGCGTTACATCAAGTAATGTCCTGTAAGCAACATGTAAAGATTTTCATTATTTTTCTAGGACATCATGCATTTCAAAGACAAAGTGATGGAATGAAGGCAGGGAGGGACAGTGCAGCAGGTTCTTCCATTTGCTGATTCACTCCCCAAATGGCTGTAACATCCTGGGTTTTGGAGGAGCCTGTACTTAAGCAGATACTCCAATATAGGATCTTTACATCACAAGCAGCAGGTCAACTGGATCCAACACAATACCAACTTCAACACATACATCTTCTGAGTTCTAAACAACTACAAGCAATAAAAGTGTCTTAAACAAGTATATTAAAATAAGTAAATGTTATTCTGGGCCGGTGCAAATGTTTCAGGAATGTGTTTGCCATTATTTATGTACTTTCTGGGTAAGTTTTATTAAACTAAGGAAATTGACCATACTACTTAAATATTATGTGTAGAAAAAGTCATTGGTTAGAATTTCTCTTAGGGCTTAATGTCCTAAAAAAAGGAACTTGTTAAGGCTTAAAAATTATTTAATACATGGTCAGAAGACGATGTCTTTTTTTCATTAAATTTTGACTTGTTTGGAGAATTGGAATGACATTTTATATTTTATATTTTTCAATACTATTTCCTTTTAATGTTATTTAACTGTTTGAAAGCCAGAGAAAGAAGAAGAGACAGAAAAAAAAGATTTTAAATTTACCTCCTTCATTGCCTGGATGGCAGCAACAGCCAGAAGTTTCAGGCAGATCTCTTTTTTGGGTGGCAGGCACCTAAACACTTGTGCATTTCTCTGTTTCTTTTCCCTAGCCACCAGCATGAAGTTGTATTCAAAATGAACACCTGGATTAGATGCTGACATCTTATTGGTGAGAGCGTTTGCTACATGAAAACACTAGCACCGGTTTTCATTTTTAAAAATAAATGCTCTCAATTTTTATCTTCAACAGCATTTCTGATTTCCTATATTTGAAATGGATTATTTTTTATTTCATTTCAATGATAAGCTATAGAATGCTTGCTTTAAGACATAGCAATTTATTCTACAAATTTAATGCAATTTCAGAGTAGCTTTTATAGTATTAAGCAATAGAAAGTTTTTGACACTTTAGAGAGATGAATTTTCCTATTTATATATTTAAAGAGTGATGTTTTTACATTGCACAGGAAACTTTATTACACAGGTATAAAAATATAAATGCCTCAGTAAACCACCTAAAATTAATAGCACAGGAAAATGAGGCAGTGTATATCAAGCATTTGTCATGGTTCTGTAAACATACAAGAAATGTTTCTTTTTGTGGATTTATGAGCTCAGCTGAGATCAAGTCTCCTTGTATATCTGAAAAACAGTGCCAGTGGTACCACTGTAGGTATAGTATAAGGATATTGAAAAGAAATTTGTGTTTAGTTTATACACAAAGTTACACGAAGTCAGAATTAATGCAAGATTTTTCCATAGAAATGACAAATATATCTAATATTTTCTATTCATATTAGAGAAAGGGGAGGTTTGCAAATATTATAAACAAATAAAAATATTAGCACTTCTTGTGTATATGTTTAATTCTCTTTAAGATTAGTGGGAGTAATGCATGCATTTTAGGGAGGATCTATACATACAGCCTCAACTTCAAGCCCTTCTGGAAGCATTTGTTTGGAAGCTTAACTAGTAGGCCTATTTGTCTTTCACCCACACTTACGTGAAAACAATTCCAATGGGACCAAGCTTAATTTTAAAAGCCTAAAATCACAAAAGCATGTTACATTAGTCAGATTCACTCAAACCAGAATGTCAAAAATTTTCAATGCTCTGAAAGTGATCACCAGGTATTTCAGTAATGTACTTACTTGAAAAACATTATCCACCAAAAAAAATGATATGGCTTCAAAAGCCAAATGTATGCACATATGCCTTGTATAGACATGCATGCGTAGCAGCTACACTTTCTGTATGTGAAGAGGTAAATACTGTCAAATACAATGGAAGAGATAAAGATTAACGTATAAATCATTTACGTTCTTATTGATGCATGGATAGTCTTACGATCAGTGGTAACAGCTACTGAAGTGAGTTTCAGGTTTATGGTAACATTTAGCTCTCTGTAACTAAAATTTCTATCATTTTGAAAAGGCAGATGAGATTCCAGTATTCCCAAAGTGGTCCTATACAATCTTTCTTCTCACACACTCAGTGTTTTTGTTTTTTTGGGAGGGGGCTATGAATGTGCCTGATATCTTCAAAAAGTTCCTCTTTCTCTATTAAACATTAGATAATCCCATGAGTGTCTCAGAAAATGATAGAGAACATTATACCTTTCCTTAATTTTGTAGGAAAGCTTAATATTTATTAATTATTCAGAAGTCATTTATTAAATAATTGCCATGAGAATCTAATTCTCTTAACCACAAAGAACAACACGATTTTGAAAAAACATAGCTTGTAAAAATAAACACATATAAACAGATATGAACTAAGGATTAGGTGGTTGGTGAAGATGGTGAATGCAACAGATTTGAAAATCTGGGAAATGGTCATAGAAGCTGTGAAATAATTCACAGACTAAAAGGATCCACACAACAGACAGGAGAAAATTATAACAGTAGAAGAAAGGAGTGAAGTTTCAATTGCAAATGACAGTGGAAATACATAGGCTTTCAAACAAAGCTTCTTTCTATTGGGATGAGAATTAAGGAGAAAGGTAGCAATAGGAATGATTATGCAGGGACTTTGATGATTGGGAGCCAGCATGAAACCCATGCAGATTTTTATGGAGTGGATACGTATTGCATGTATGTAATCAAACAGACGTGTAAAAGAAAGTGTAAGTAAAGAAGTTAAAGCTGAAAACAAGGGCAAGCTTTGTGGCACAGTACTTTAAGCTGCCGATTGGGATACTGACATCCCATATCAAAGTGTCAGTTTGATTCCTGGCTTCTATGTAATCCAATGCCTTGATAATGTGGGAATCAACTGATGGTGACTCAGGAACTTCCTGCTACTCATGTGGGAGACCCAGGTGGGAGACTCTAGTTAAAGATATATATATATATAATATCACTTTAGTTAAAAATGTATGATATTGTGTACATATGTTAGAGTTAATCAGTGAAGATGATGGAGTTACTATGGACTTTGAGAGACGTAACAGTTTCACTAATATTTGGATTTTAACACTTGATGAGATTCCTTGGGGGTAACTGTTATAAAACTGAGTTTCGGGATGATGATGGATTTCTTCTTAAGAAATACTAGAAATACAGGCTATCTTATAGAAAATATCAAGGAATATTTGAACTGCTAACTTCTTTCTAGGGTATATAGTCAAAACATAAAAACACATTTAACTAACTTTGGAGTCGGCTTTCTTCTTCCTTGCTCCTCTCTAATAATCTGATTTTTCTTTTTTTGGCAGTGAATACTTTTCAATGATAATAGGCAGAGTAAGACAAAATTCAGATTCTGCATGTGGTTTCTGAAGTGGCTGTAGAAAGCAAACCTTCAGAATAATTCTGAACCTGGATAACTTCCACAGAGGTAGTAACAAAGTCAAACGGCTGAT
Organism: Ochotona curzoniae; assembly: GCF_017591425.1. NCBI lineage: Eukaryota > Metazoa > Chordata > Mammalia > Lagomorpha > Ochotonidae > Ochotona > Ochotona curzoniae. The sequence continues at coordinate 16,955,394 of NW_024464920.1, read as the reverse complement.
GGAAAATAGGATGATGATACCACCTACAGCAAGAGCATCCTAATTAGTAAGAAATTCCTTAGGACATTTTGAGATAAAGAGAAGGTTAGAAGATGACGCATTGACTTACATGGTAGTCATCACATTAGAGTGATACAGGAATCATCATAATTGCTTTGGGTGTTTATCTTTCGTTAAAAGTGTTTAATGCTTAGCTAAACCAATTATCCATTTTAGAAAATGCATAAAATAGGAAACCTTTTTTAAAAATCCTATTATTCTGAAGAAACAAGAAAAACTAAATTGGACATAGGTGTAGAATTCTGTTAATGGGAGCTTATGTATGAATGAAATAAACACACTTCCCTAACAATTCCTCCTATGTCAAATAAATGTCACAGATAATTGGAATCCCAATATTGCACATATGTAGGAGTAAACGTGAGAATCACAAATTCCCAGGTTTGTTTAAACCCTCTGAATTAAAGTAAGCACTTTCTTTATTCAGGTAGAGCTGAATAGATCCCTTGTGCCCATTGACCCTAAATGACCTTGCCTGGAACAGAACTTCACGAGGGAATGTTTATTTGCCTGAGAGGTATACTCTATATCTCACTGCCTCCAGACCAGTAAATAGGTCAGGCCATGAATTATCTGGAGTAAGAAACTAAAATCTCAGCTAAAGAAGAAAGTCACCCTTTCAGTAGAAAAAATAAAGAAATAAACAAAACCATGCATGACCTTTCTAATAGAAGCATTTTTTAAAAGTCTATAAAAGTTCAATGTAAAGACATTCACTTTGTTGAAAAGCTTTAAAAACCATTAAGGTTTATTTTTTTTTCCTAAATCTCATTTGCGATTTATTATTTAAGATAAAATGATAAATGTGAGAATGATCCTGGGGAATTTCACATCAGAGAAAGTATAGAGGATAGGTAAAAACAGGTTTGCAACACGTTCCTTTTTCTTAGGCATTGAAAAACACCTAGAACTAACACTACTACATTACTATAATGTTTTCTCAAGGATTACTCCTGATGATGAACTACAACAACCTAGATGAGACATGAAGTGTTGTTATACTGTAAATGATAGAGTGAGAAAATGCAGATGTAGAGATGTTAGGATGAATTTATTCTGTGAATGGAGTTCCACCATTGGACTAGATTTTTCAAAGGGGAACATACAGAAAATTTCTTTCACCAAAGCAACAAGGGATAACTGTTGATGAGAATACAGGTTGCACTGAAAAGCAAAGAGTAGCAAATTTTTAGAAACCAGGATAAAGAGTAGGACAGGCTACTATTTGCTTACTATCATTGTGACTGACAGGATACCAGAATGGCCATGATAAAACAGTGCTGTTCTCACCAGTGATATGGTAGATTTATTTATATAATGCAATGTAGCCCGCAAATGGAAAACAAAATTACAATTTATGCTGATGGTTATTAGATCATGGTTATTAGATTCTTGTTCATAGAAGCAAGATTGATGCACGTACAGCTATATAAACTGATTTTGATTTGTACAACTAGGAAAAAAATTGCATACTGGAGAGAACAGTCTTCAGTTGTCCAAATGGAAAGTTTAAATTATTCACCAAGATTATAGATCTAAGAAAGTTCAAATAACTAGAGCGTATTGATTAAAAGAAAGGCTGCACAGTTAACACCAGTAGACATGTTCAATATTTCCCTGATCATTTCTACAAATGACCTACTGCCATTTCCTAGTGCTCTGGGCCAATGGAATAAAACCCAGATAATCTCTGTGTATTTGAGGAAGAAATGCTCTTCAGAATAGGTAGCAGTGATTTGTAATATCTTGTCTGACTATTCCAGGTTCTACAAAGAACAAGACCAGGACATCCTAGATGCCAAAATTGTGGGAGGAGGCATGGTGATTGGCACTAGGTGGCTTAGGTGAGACTCCTTAGAGAGTATTTTCCTTAGAGGAGCTGTACAGTAATCACGCAAACAAGCTAAAACAGCTTATGAAGACTAGCCTTCCTTAAAATTGATCACCCAGTTCTTTTGCAAGGGACACATGAAAAGATTCTCCATGGAAATTGGATATTTGAAGGAAAGGTAAGCTAGCATAATGGTCTACTTCTCACTAAGCCAGCTCACCAAGCTAAAAATTAGCCCTTTTTATTATGAAAAATATACAAACAGATAGCTTGTGACATTGAATTAGGTGTGTTCCTATAATAGACTGTAGGAAAATTTCTATAGCCTTTCAGAATAACAAAGATCACCATGAGCTATTGTAAGTAATTAAAATCAAATTACACCAAAATAAAAATCTATTCATTTTGGCAAAATTACTAAGTCACTAAATATATATAAAGCAATATAATTATGTTAAATGCCACTGGGAGGAATATTTTCACATTTCCCTAGTATTTTATGTAGATCTCACATGGTCATTTACTTATCTAAAAATATGTAATTTCAACAGACAAATGATTTTCAATAATGAAACTGAACTCCTTATTACCAAAGAATTGACTTTCAAAACTGTGGCTATTACAAAATATAAAATTATATGAACAACAGGACTTCAGAAATATTCATATTCATAGAAGTAATGTAAACCAATATTACACACTTTTACTTTAAAATATATGTACATATATATATATACACACACAAATTTGAGGTGCTAAAACATTTAAAATTAAAGAAGTAAGTATGAGCTATTCTTTCAACCTCAGACACTTATGCTGTAAGTGGGAAATGGGTACGAGGAAGGAAAAGTCCATTCCTAGAACAAAACAATAGAAAATAAAAATTGAATACATGGCCCAGGTGCCAGGACCTAAGAGCTAAAGTCCTCGCCTTGAACGTACCGGGTTCCCACATGGGCGCTGGTCCTAATCCCAGCAGCTCCACTTCCCATCCAGCTCCCTGCTTGTGACCTGGGAAAGCAGTCAAGGACGGCCCAAAGCTTTGGGACCCTGCACCTGCGTGGGAGACCTGGAGGAGGTTCCTGGTTCCGGGTTTGGATCGGTGCAGCACTGGCCATTGTGCTCACTTGGGGAGTGAATCATGGGATGGGAGATCTTCCTTTCTGTATCTCCTCCTCTCTGTATATCTGACTTTGCAATAAAAATAAATAAATAAATCTTTTTAAAAATTCTGTATATATATATATATGATCAATACATTTTATTGACTAATATCTCAAGATTTATTCTAAACTTTATTTTCTGTGAGGACTAACCAATTCTAACTTTTCTTAAGCATTCCTTCTAAATAATATATAAGAATGCTAAAACCTGAAGAAAAAGGACATGTCAAAGAGTGATAATATTGTATTGATATTACATTTATTTGGCTGTACTTAAAGATTCAAATTACTTGAATTTTTAAAATATATATAAAAGATTTTGAATGATGCTTCCTTATGCATTACAGTGTGAATAATCAACGTAAGCTCAACTTGTAGCATCTCTCTGCAACTAAATATAAGAGTATGTTTCAGAGGACAGAGCAGTCGCCTAGTATGGTGGTCCTCTGTCTATGGCACCAACTCCTGTATGGGCACCGGGTTCTAGTGTCTGAGGCTCCACCTCTGATCTAGCTCCCAGCTAATGGCCTGGGAAGGCAAGCAAGGGTGATTTAGTTCCTCCACGTCTTGTACACCTGTAAGAGACTAAGAACAAGCTCTGGCTCCCAGCTTTAGACCAGCTAGTTCTGGCTGATGCGGCCATTTGGGGTGTGAATCAGAAGATGGAACATCTCTCTGTTTCTTCTCTTCTCTCTACAACTGTCACTTTCAAACAAAATAAGCACATTTTTAAAATTAACATATTGCAGAATTTTGTGGAAAATTGAAACTAGAAGTTCATTTTGTGTAATAAAGTTTGAAATCCATTTAGTTTTTCTAAACGTAATGTTCATGTGCTATATTGTTTAGTCCTCAGAGAATAGCTCCTGTTATTAAAATTTGATGTACTACATCATTTTTCATACACATCAGAAAATCAATACCATCATGCCCAAAGCAATAAAGCTCTAGTACTTATTTAGGAGTTCATGTTTATGAACTTATGTCATTAAAAATTAAATGCATCTTTTTAAAAGATTTATTTATTTATTGGAAAGTCAGATATACAGAGAAGAGGAGAGACAGAGAGGAAGATCTTCAGTCCCATGATTCACTCCCCAAGTGAGCGCAATGGCCGATGCTATGCCGATCCAAAGCCAGGATCCAGGAACCTCCTCCAGGTCTCCCACGCAGGTGCAGGGTCCCAAAGACTTTGGGCCATCCTTGACTGCCTTCCCAGGCCATAAGCAGGGAGCTGGATGGGAAGTGGAGCTGCTGGGATTAGAACCGGTGCTCATCTGGGATCTCAGCGCGTTCAAGGCGAGGACTTTAGCCGCTAGGCCATGCTGCAGGCCCTAAATGCAATTATTTTTGAAGTATTGCTTTGATCAGGCAAAAACCTATATTCTTCCATATATATGTATGAAAAATTAAAATGAAAAATTCAGTTAAAATTATAGAAACATATTTACCTTTTGGGTGAGTTCTTTCTTATTTTCTTTCTTTTTTATAACTTAAATATAAGTCCTATTAAATGTGTGTTATTTTTATGGTCTTCTATATTCCTCAGTACATTTGTGACATCTATTTTTCCTGAACACATTTAGTACAATTATAACTATGCAATAACTGTAATTGGATTACTTAAAATTTTTATGACACTTTTATCTTACTAAGTTATAACCAGTTAAAGAGTAATTAATCCATCCCATCTCTACAGCAGTGCATAAGATTTTCATCTAATTACATTAATGAATAAAGTGAACATTATACTACAGAAATACAAACATTGAAAATGGATGTAGTGAGCTGGAAATGTTTCCATCAAGCTTCTAGTTAACCTACCAGGAGATGTTACGAAATGTATAAAATAGGAATTAACTAAACAATAAACAGGAATAAATGAAACACTTGAAACTTCATTTAGTGTCCGCTTGTGTGTGTCTGTATCTATGCATGCACACAAACAGCATTTTTTACACAGCATCTAAAGAGGTACAGTTTGTGTTTAGCCTCAGGAGAGAAGGAGTTGGATTATTGGATAAAAGCTGATGAGAGAACAAAGCTGATGACACAAGTAAAGCACAAATAAAGTAATTTCCTGTACTGTTGGATTCATAAAAAATTAGATTTTGTTTTTACTGGTTGGTAGTCTAATTTTGAAGTTAACAGATGTATGGTCATAGTTTAAAGAGAAGACATCATTCAATCTCCAAAATGGATAAGATGAAGCAGAAGTACTGATGTAAAGCCGTATCAGGCTGCCCAGAAGATGCAGGAACTGTAGCTTTTAGGACTTCTATAGTTAGAGAAGTCAATACAAGACATCAAACCTTCAGAGGATTAGCTGACTCTTGATAGGTGTTAATGAACCTCTGCTTTTAAGTTGAAGCCAATGTCTTGTTAACACTTCAAAAATCCAAGAGTCCTTAAGAATGTTACTAAATCTGCTCTGTGTGAACCTTATAAATCATACAACAGAGCCTAGGTAACAGCAAATCTGTGTGAAATGTGGCTTACTCAATATTTTAAGACTATCATTAAGATCCGTTGTATACAAAAATACAGTCTTTTCAAGCAACATAAATATTCAAATGTTAAAGGAAACGTAGAGTTAATATTTTAATTCGTTACTTTTTTAATTGTGCAAAGTGAATGAAAGTGTATTTTTGTAATATGAATTGTATTTAAACTTCTTAAAGATCCTTCATTATTATTGCTCATTAACAATGAACCTGATCATCAAAGAGTTCTTATAGAGATACACAGTGAGACTAATTCAATTTTTAGATCTGTTAATCAAACATACATTCTGCAATTTTAACTCTTGTTTTTTTTAAGAATCAACCAAGAAGCTCAATCAATGGATGAACAGATGATGAAAACAGAATTGTGCGTATGTAATGCAGAATTGCCTGCTATTAAAAAAGACAAATACCTTACGCTAGAACTCATTTGTGGGAATTTAGAAATTTAATGTCTGAGTCAGAGATTCAAGGTGGCTGAATTATGAAAAGCCACATTGACTTTTAACCATGGAAATACATTACTAGAACAGTCAGTATGGTGACATGGGGAGGTTAAGCCATCACTTGCAATGTAAGACACTCCATTAGATTTGGCTGCTTCTCTTCCAATCCAGCTGCCTATGAATGTGCCTGTGAAAGCAACAACAGATGTCCCCAGTACTTGTTCTCCTGCCACCCCGGTAGGAGTCCAGTCTCCTTGTTTTAATCAGGCCCAGCCCTGGCTATTGTGGCCATTACGGGAGTGAACCAATGTAGATCTCACTTTCTCACTGTTTCTCCTCTGTGAATCTGCTAAGTCAATTTTTTAAATTATTTACTTAATTAATTAAGAAAGAAAGATTCTAGGAAAACAAGATTTGGACCACAGTTTTACAAAACTAACTGAAAAACTCTTCCAGCGGAGAACGAAGAGCTCTGAACAGACTCCATTGGACAATAAAGAAACAGGAAAGCCACAGTGACACCTGCTATACTATCATGCTGGCATATACCCAAACAGCCGGGAATCTCCATCTTTCCAGGACACAGCAAGAGGAGGCTTTCAATGGCTCAACACTGCCACTGGGGCAGCAACTCTGTTCCCAGTTGCTTCAAATTGTGGCTGAGGAGCTGGCTGGGAAATGGGTGACTATGCTGTGTGAATGGAGACCACATTATCTCCCTCTCCTTCTTGCCAAAATGTGAGACTCAATATACTGTGTTAGCGATGGATCTTCATTCTGTCCTCATGCTATAGAATTCCGGGGATAGGACAGCTTGCGGAGCAGAGAGTGGAACACCTACAGCTACAGCTGTTATCTCTGAGTCCAGGGCATAGGCCATGCAAGTGTTCTTACACTGTGGCTGGGTTCCAATGCACCTGTGTGGTCTCACAGCAGAGACTCATTGGATATGGACTTCATTTCCCCCAAATTACCTTCCATAGAGGACAAAGAAATAAGAGATTGTCCAGTTGCACAATGTAAGAAACATGAACAAGGAACATAAAAAGGAAAATAATAATAAATGAACATTGAAGTATAAGGAAAAAAGAGATTGACAGAATGTCTGAAAAATAATTTTTAGAAAATGATGGTAAAATTAGTCAAACACAAAGGAATTTGCAGAGAAAATGAGGAAATCAGTGCATGAGACATAAGAAATTCTGGAAACGACAATCTACAAGACAGTTCTTTTGAAATATCTTTTAAAAGTAAAAATTTAGAAAGACTGAGAATTTTAAAGTATCTCTAGATGACAGTATCTACCTCAAATATAATGTAAATGCTTTGTAAACAGTTGTTAAACCGTATTATTGTTCAGAGAATAATGACACAGGAAAAAGTTCAGTACAACTAAATACATATGCAAGATGAGGACTTTAACCACTACACTATTGCGCCAGGCCCTGCAAATTCTTTTAGAAGAAACACATTGTAAGTATCCAGGAAAAGGTGCTGACATATTGCAACGAACTTTTCTAGCTTCTTACCATTAGTCATATTTTGATGTTTATCTTAGCAGGCTCTTGTTTTTTAATGATAATTTACTATGAAGAAAGATAATAGTGGGGAAATTTATAAACATCTATGTATTTTGTAACCTTAAACAATTGTCAGAATTCTCAATTTAATTCTTAAAAGTGTGAGTGTTATACTAATTGTATAGCAAAAATTTTCTATACATTATTATAGGAATCCCAATTAGTAGTTGCTATATTTATAAACGATTCTGTGGACTGCTTGATTCAATTATAAAAATAAAAGTGTCTAGTACATTTTGAAATCAGAATAGACTACATGAAAGGCAATAAAATTGCAAATTGCATAAATGATTACAATGAGTAATTCCATAATGTTCTTTGATGGTAAGAATATAATTTTTTTCTGGATAGCTTTCAACACTGAGTTATTTTAGGAACTGACAGTCAGTGCAGTCTCATGAAATTTCAGTCTAATGTTGAAACTAAAAACTGTTGTCTTGAAGCTAGCACCAATGTATTCAATTAATATTCGATAAATACTTTCTGATTGACTGACTGAAATAATTTCCCTTATTTAGAGACAAAAATATGCTGTAACTTTTCATGTGATAGAATGAGCAGCTTTGCTTTCTGTTAATAGAAATTGTTTCTAAAATTGAATAATTTTAGATATTTCATTTTTTTTTCCAGAAAATTTCTCTTGAGCTTATGACCTTGAATAAGTTCTAAAATGCTAACAAACATATTTATTCATACTGTGGAAAGCTGTAACTAAAACACAAATGACAAATTTACAGGGTTAAATGGTATTTTTCCTCATGAAAGAATCCCAAAATAAGAAATAAAATCAGTGAATGAAAGATTTATGATATTTGTTGAATGGGTAATCAGGATATGAAACAAATACACAAAGAAATGTTCAGTTCACAAGTAATGAAACAGCTTAAAAAAAAACTAAAAATAAAACAATTATAACATATGGACCAAGTCACCCAAGCTTGAAATCCAGTCCTACCAATATTGGTGATGGTTCAAACCAATCTCATAAGCTATTGAAGATGTGCATGGTAATATAGTACTTTTGTAGAAGACTGGGTGATTTTTACTTGCATCGATTTTTTATGTGTTCTCTAGGTAAATTCTTAACATTAGGTCTATGAATGAAGTATTTATACAATATTTTTTTATAGTAGTGAGCTGGGCAGAGAATGCCTAGATATCTGTATTTAAGGAAACGGATGAATATATAAATATATGCACTAAAACAAACAGTATTTCTTTAATACATTAAAAATAATGATATAAAATTTTGCTAATGCACATGCAAAGAGTGGGTCCCAAGGCTAAGAGCAGAAACATGCTGCGCTTAGATGCATCTCTGAGTGTTGATGGCATTGTTTCACTGAAATTTCATTGAGGTAAAAATTTCACTGAGGTTATGGTTACACACTTCCAGACACATAATAAAATTCACTAACTTATACACTGAAAACAGGTAAGTTTTATAGCTTGCAAATGGTTTTAATGAGGCTAGTAAAACATGGGATAAACATGCTAGGAAACAATGAGATTATTAGAGAATACTATCTTTGCTCTGGTAGATATACACAAAAACTGCTACGCGTTTTCCAGAGATTCATACAAATCACACCTAAACACTCAACTATTTTAGGTTGATTCTGGTAAAGAAAAGGAAAATAGAGAATTGAAGCGGGCCTTAACAGAGCAAAATGGGTGCGAAGGCAATGAAGGCTTGCATTTAACAATGGTATTGGCCACAAACTGACAATGATGGACCCAACACTGTCTTTGGGAAATTAAAGAAAAAATAAGCCAAATTTCAAAAGGGGCATATGAAGAAATCTAAAAGCTAACAGAATTCCATTAGCAAGGTTTTCAGAATTGAAAATGTTGTGATTGTTGTTAAACCTTCCTATAGTTATATGGAAGAGAAAGAAATGATTGTGTACACACTGGGGATCAGAAAAGCACACTGAGCAAGATGGGCAGATGTAATATACAATAATTTGATGTGAAAATTATGAATATTTTTGTTATCCCAATTTTACTCTCTTTATTAGCAACCAAAAAAAATTTAGAAGGACTGAGATTTTCAACTGTTTAAATGACATGTCATTGTTTCCTTTCAAGCAAACAAAAATTTTAAAGTGTTATTTATTTATTGACTTACTTACCTACTTATTTACTAATTTGGAATAGAGGAAAAAAGACTATTCTCCCACTGTTGGTTCATTTCCCAGACTGAGGCAGCCCTTGGAACTTGGTCCAGGATAAATCCAGGATCCAGAAATCTACTGTAGGTTTGTTGTGTGGGTGACAGAGATGCATGTTCATGGAATCTTCAATTGCTACTTTATAAAGTTATATTTAGCATGAATGTTGGAATTGGGAAGGGAATTGGACTGTAAAATGGGATGCCAGCATCCTGAGCTGCAGCTTAACTGCTAGGCCATTTGAATGCTCTGAGAATATGATCAATACTTTTTAAAAACATGGTATGATATGATATTGATTTAAATTCTTATGTCATATGATGTTTGTCACAACCTACATTAAATTAGTTTTCTTTATAGGTAAACTGCTGGGTGTTGTGAATAATAAGTCTATACTTCAGGATGAAAAATTTTAGATTTTAATCGTTAACTACAACACTACATCCACTTGGCTTTATTCTTTGTGTTTCCTAATAGAAAACAGTAAAGCTTTCACTTAACATCACCATATAATTCTGATAATGAAACTAAAGCCAATCAACTCCAATACAGATTCTGATTGGAATGCTAGAGAAGAATCTCTGTCTTAATTACTACATCTTAATAAAAAAAAAAAAGAGCAGATAATGTGAAATCAGAACACAGCTAATTGCTTTGCTCATTTTCATTTTGTTAGATTGCTTTTTGATTGTATCTTGGAAAGATTAGAGCAGAAAGGTTGGGGGTAGATATTTCAGCATTGCAATTGATGATCACTTGTCAAAATCAAGTTGCTTTAACTTCTAGACTCCTTGTTTGTAAATGAGGATTTAACTTGTCTTGCCCTCTAATATTCTAGAACTATTTGAGAGTACATTGAGTTTATTAAAAGTACTGAAACTTAGAGCGTAGTTTGATCATTTTTCCCTAATCAGAAATATGCAACACTCAAGTTGGACAATATTGTCATAGTGATTTATAAGCTCTAAGAACATCAGTGTTATTCTGATAGACTAATGGATGGAATTAGTTCATTTCTTATTAAACTGAAATATTACATATATTATAATACACATTATCCTGTAGGCATCCATATTGTCTTTTCCCTTGTAAATGATGCAAAATCCCTGTGTGCAGAAATCCAGACAGGGGCAGGTGTTTGGCAAAGTAGGTAAGATATTGCTTGAGACACCCTCAACCTATGTCAGAGTACCCGTGTTTGAGTCTCCACTCCACTTTTTATTCCAATCTCCTGCTAATGTGCACTTTTATTAGGCAATAGGTGATGATTCAAATAGTTGGATTCCTATCACTTATGTCAGAGACATAAGGATTGAGTCCTGGGGTCTAACTTTGGGTTGGCTCAGTTCCGGTTATTGTGGGTATTTGGGGAGTAAACTAGCAAGTGGAGAACCTCTCTGAAGTTTCTCTGTATTTCACATAAAGTGAAAATAGATAAATACATTTTAAAAAAACTACAATTCAATAATCATTTGGGTAAGTAAATGTCTTGCCTAAGAATGATTCATATTAAATTTGGAAAAAAATGGATTGAAAACAAAGTAAAATATAATTTATGTGGAGAACATAGGTGTGCATTTTAGTTTCCAAATCCAGGCTTATTTCACAATTACAAGGTTTTATTTTTCAGTTTATTCTACTGTAAAAGTACCTTGAAAATCCGAGTTCAAATGCTCATTTGTGTTTTCCATCATTCCTAAAATCAAGAAGAAACAATGTGCTATTACTTAGTTAAGATAACCTAATATGTAAAATGTTATATAACTCATAAATTGTAACAATTTTTGCTTTCAATTACAATCAGCTTTTATTTACATTCCTGAAATATTATTTGCTAATATTCTTACCAAAATGTTTCACACATATGTCTAAAAATGATATTTATTTTATTTGACAATACCATCATTTGGCCCTCATATTTTAGTTTAGATAATACTTTGTCAAAAATATAATTTTGGAGCCTAGTGAGTTGGGTCAATAGCTAAATACTCTCAAGCACTGGATTCCACATGCATGCCTGTTCATGTCCTGGCCACTCCCTGTTCCCATCCAGCTCCCAGGAAAGCAGTACAGGGTGACCCACGTAGGCGACCCGGAAGAAGCTCCTGGCTTCTGGTTTTGGATCGGCATAGTTCCTGCCATTCTGGCCTTTTGAAGAATGAACCAACAAATAGAGAATCTTTCTCTCTGTCTTTCCTTCTCTGTGTAAATCTAATCTGCCTTTCCAATAAAAATAAAATAAATAAAATTTAATATATATTTATATAAAATCTTGTATTTATCTATTTTGATCTCAAAATTTGGCCAATAGAAATTTAAAGGTTGTTTTTCTTTAGGACTCATCAAAAGATTTATATTGAACAGTTTTTCCTAATGTAATGCCTTTTGTTATAATTATCAATTACAGATTCACTGATTATATTCCCTGATTATTACTTTAATTAAAGGCTTCTTGTGCTTAATAACAGTAAAGCTCATTCTATTTTTTCCTTTCTTGTCTTCACTAATGAAACTGGTAATAGTTTTGGACCCCATGCCATTTTGTCATGTAGTTACAGCTTGTCCTTTTATAAAAGAAAATTAGAAAACTGCTGAGTGTTATAGATATTAATGGCTATTAGAAAAGTATAATAAAAGTCTCTCTTCTAGAATGTTGCTAAGCTTTTATGTCATTATTCATGAATGACTAATGCATTCAAAGGAGAAGAGTGCTGATCTCCAAGGTTGGGATGACAGACAGTGGAGAGGGACAGAGTGGGTAAAAGGAAGTCATTTGTCACACATGGAAATCTACTAACAGGCTCCCCTTCAATGAGATATTGCAGCTGGATTTTTAAAAGGAAGCTTTTCTCACATGTGACGTTATTACAGATTATATTTCAAATGACTGAAAGCTAGTTTATAAATATTTTTGAATAGCTGAGTATATTTAAAGCACACAAATAATGCAAAAACTTAGAAAATATTAGCAGCTTAAGTAATAACATCAAACTACTCCTTTGTCATTGACTTTCTCCACCAAGATCATACATACAAGTGGGATTTCAGAAAGTTTGTGGAAACATGTATGAAGAAAAAAATATGCATAAAATTTTCACCAAACTTCATTTTGACATGAACTTTCTCAAGCATCTTCATACAATGAACTAACTAGTTGCATATGGTATAAAGAAAAAATGCAGGGATAAAGAATGACATGGTTGGAGATAGTAACATAGAAGTCAGGCATTTTAAATAGAAAGGCTGAAAGGGTGTCTTTAAGTGTGTGATTTGCAGAGATGTGGCAATAATATGATTAGGTAAGCAGTTCTGTAAAAAATGTTGTCAATTCTGAAATAGTTGGCCATTCAGATCTATTAATACCCTATTATTTTAAAAATACTATGGTTATACAAGATTCTGCCAGAGTATTTCTTTTCTGATTTCACGAACTGTTCCTGGCTCCTCAGTTTTCAAATATTTCATTTTATCTGTTTGTATGAGGCAGTGAGATAGAGCAGGGGATGGGCAAAGCTCCATTCTGACAGTTTACAGACATTCACAACGGCCAAGTTGAACCAGAGACAAAACCAGGAGCCAGGAACCCATCAAACCCCACGTGGTTAGTGACTCCAGTCAACAAAGATTGCTCGTTAGCAGAAATCTGCAGTCAGGAATAAAGCAGAGACTTGGATTCAGGCACTCTGACATGAAAAGTGTGTGTCCTAACTGGTGTCCTACAAGCTAAGTAAAAAACCTGCCACTTCAGTAAATTTTTACCTATGATGACTATGATAACATAATAAAAATGCACAAATTCCTCTCTGGTAGTCTGATTTTTTTTTCAAACTTCAGACATTTTTTTTCCCAGTGGCCTGAGATCTCAACAAGAATTGACCCGACACACTTCAGACATACCTTTGAAAACCGAAATGGCTGATTTCCAAAATCCTTTTTGCATCATTTAACTGAGCAAGCAAATGCAGAAACTAGTGAACATTCTTGCTTACTATACTTTTATGAAACCATAAGCCTCTATTTATTCTGCTTCTTCAACACTTCATAATTTATAAAGCCACAAGCCTTGTAGATTTTATAACTTTATGTCTTTATCATCTCTCAAACTTTTGCAACAGCTTCCAAGACAGTTTTAGACTTCAATAAAAATATCCTTATCTGTCCCATACTGCTCTCACTTTGTCAGGCTCCTTCTTAAAATTATTCAGTGACTACTTATTATCTGAAGGATGAAGTCCAAGCTTCTTATATTACTTGTCCTAACATTATTACCTAACATTAAGCAAACTCTTGCCTAAATCTGATATACTCTACAATTTAGCACACAAGAACACAACTTAGTAAAGTCCACAATGCCTAGAAGCTATCTTTGGAGTTTGGTGATGCTATATTTAGAAGACACGGGTGGGTGGTGTGGCCAATTTTCCCCTGGGTCCTTTTATCATTTCTCTGCACAATCCCTACTCACTCATGATCCTTGATTAAAACACCCTGCATCTGCATTTAGTTTCTAAGGGCTGCTTACAGACAACTGCAACCTCTGGCAGTGAATAGGAAGTCTCTTGGAATCATAACCATATGGAGTAGGCTCAGGCAAATAGTAGAAGCAAATATAAAATCCAGTGCAGTGGCACAGAGGCAGAAGCAGTTCATGTGCATCTATTAAAGCGGGAGCTGAGTGAGGAAGTGTTACCCAATTCTAGGTTTTTAATTCTTAATAGGCTGGGGACAGCTATTTCTTTTCATTTCATTATTTAATTTATTCATGTTTATATTTTTAAAACGTAGTTAGGCATCACCAATAAACAAACAAACAGGTCCTGAATTGAGTACAAAATAGAAACACATTCTTATTTTCAAGGTTTGAAAACCAAGAAAATGTAACACAAATATTTCCAGAATAAAATAACTGTGTGGTGAGTAACAGGCATTTAAATGTTTTTAATCTTTTCGTGTAATTAAAGGGAAGCAAGAATTCAAGAAGTGGACTTATATAAATTTCAATATCTGCAGTCTCCAAAAACAGCTCTTAGGAACAGTGCTGCAGATTCCAGTTCTAGCTTCTTTATTTTTCCTCATTGTAGTACTATGTGCAAAAGTACAATCTTCTTAAGCAGAATGCAAGGAGAATATTTTATATATATTGATGGTTAGCATAGTAGAACATTTTGTTTTTTGTTTGCTTGTTTGTTTGTTTAATATAAAGTTTCCGGGATAGTCGAGGCTTTGATTTTGTTTTTTGTTTTGCTTTTGCTTTTTTTCTTAATATCTGGAAGGTATTTTCATGGGTTAGCTCATGTCTTATCACTCTCAATTTCAGGTACTAAACTCTCACACCGCCCTCCCCCCGCCCCAATGACATAGGGTTAATGACAAAGTGCTTAAGTTACATGGTATCAGGAAGGTAGGATTTTAATGTTAAGTAGCAAGATGGAGATCAGCTTACTGTGTGAGTAGGCAGGGCTGCAAAAAATGGGAATTTTTGTATGGTTGATTGACAAAAGAAATGTAGAAGCATATCTTGGAAGCATATCAGTATATGCTTGTTGGGCTGGTCTCAGCCCTACAGAGGGAAGCTGGGGCCTTGTCCTGCAAGAGGAGGACTGTTAGGTCTATAACATTGTGCCGATTTCAGGAATCTGTTATAGAAAGCCCTCCACCCTGTGGTAACTCAGTAAAAGGGAGGGAAGAGGAGAAATGGAGGGTCTGTCCAACATCTGTAAAAACCTGTCTAAATACAGACTGGGCATTCAATCATTTCCGGAGATGCCTGCGGTAGCCAATAAATAAATGTGTTTATTAACTTCCGTGCCTGAAGCTAACATCTTCTATCCAGCAGTCTCCAAACTTATGCACCATGAAGCTAGATGACTGAACACTCTCTAAGTTACTAAGCCCTATGAAATATCACCCCTGGGATACATAAAACAGTTTCAAAAACTTGTGAAGAATGAAAATCATCTTGGATTTTTTTTTTGTTGCATGTTTTTTGAAGCCTTCCTCACTCTTCCATTGAAAGTACATGCTTCCAGATTAAATTTTTCCTAGACACAACAAATTTCCATTAAATGTGATAATATCCAGAGTTGTGTTTGCCTTTTTGACCTGGAAGACATTGTTTGGTTGAAAAACAAAGGCAAGTCACAAGTAATAAATTGTGACAATGTAAATCAGCATTCTGATAGAGGTTTGCATATATGCTGCTAAAGGGGAGCAGAATAATAAAAAGTAGAATAATGGGAATTCTATATTACAGATTTCATTTTCATTTTTTGGATATAACTGTTTTTCACAAGAAAAAATAGGATTTTAGATATCCAGGATCCTTTGTTAATAACATTTCTTTAATATTTGTTTAGTTTCACAGCATTCATTTATTAAAGGACCAAAAAAGAAGACACAGCATATTCAGGTAATATAGAGACCCTTGATATGCTGGGTAAGAGAAAATACAGAAACAACAATAGGAGGAATTAGAAAGTACTTTTTAAATCATAAGTCCTAACTATTACAACATTACTTTAGCATGTTCTTGGTATTGCTTCACCCAGTAACATGAAGTGGCTTAAACCACTGTAAAGAGAGTAAATTAATCAAAGAAACCACAAGCTAAGCATATCACTGTGACAGTGTAATTTATGTGGTTCACTTCATGAAGTTCTTTTCTAGGGATGAGATCATGTTGACTTTTCCTTTGCAATCTCAACCCCACCACAGTGTGTAGCACATAGTGTGTGTTCAAAATCCCAGTGACCACAAAAAGGAGTATAACAAACTCCAATTATAGGATTAGCCATGAAGGGAGCTGGCAGGCTGCGTGGTTATTCAGGAGAGATGACTGGGGCAAATGCCATTACAATGACAGGAAAGACTGCATATACTGTAGACATTTTACATGAGGTTGAATGGTCTGATCAAAGCTTACCTTACATTTCATGTTTTTCACTTCAACTTGAATATTTAATCACTGTAGACCATGTTAATGAATGTCCATCTATTTTATCAAATGAAACATTGCTTTTGCCTAGCAAGCTACTTGCAGTGAAAATACTGATAGCTTCCCCTAATTGAATCTATATTCCTAGTTATGCCCTCAAGTAAATATCTTACATCTACTTACTATATAATGCTAAGAATCATGGCACTAATACTAAAATAAAGACAGAATATTTTCAGGGCAGAAAAAAGTTGAGGTATGTGACCAAGGGGATTATGTGTTACATTTTATCACAAAGTTGTCATTCTTGTGATATACAATGGAGCATTAATAGCTATTGTTTCTGTGAATTATGTCACCAAATACCTTCATTCTGTGGATTCATTTTTTATCAGAGTTCTCAGTATTATATGTCACTAGTATAATATACAATATTCTCAATGCCATATCTTTTCTTGCACGCTATTGGCTAAAGTAGCATAATTATCACTATAGTAAGACTTTGTAAAAGATTTCATTTTAGCTTCTATGTTCAAAATTATGTGTCTCTGAAACCAGAAGGTTAAAATACATATGCATTATACTGTAAACTAGGTTCTTAGAGATTTTAATTTCTTTTCCACTTTTACAAGTCTCTAATGAGAAAAACTCCTCAGTCCGATGCCAAGTTTTAATGTAAGGGGATCATCACTTTACGTAACTTTAACTAATGTGCAATAAAACAAAACAAAGAAAAAATAGTAAAAATTGAATTCTGTTACACTAAAGTAAATCATAAGCAACTGCAGACAGGAGAATGTTTAAATAAAATCTTGCTCAATTTTCTGTCTGGCCAGACAACCTTTAAAAGGTGTCTAAATACTATAAACATAAAGAAATAGATTTCTCCAACTCATATGGCCATTTATACATAGCTTATGAATTGGTTTCTTCCCTGATTAGCCATTGGCAGACAATTAGAAGGGACACAGGGAGATTCAACATTCAGTATAGACTTGCTTTTTCTGGCTTGAGAGACCATTTGCTGTTTTGCAAATTGGTAGGCGACCATTATCATGCAGCCCTAGGAATCAGCACTTAATTTGTTGATAACCTTGATAGTCATGATCAGAGTCTAATTGGCATACACTCTTGTGCAAAAAGTAAATGGGGTTGTAAAAAAAAAAACCTAAGCAATATAATTACCAACAATTAGCCATTATTTACAAGGTAGCAGATTCTGAGTCCCTTCTCCTGAGTTTTGCCAAAACTAGACCTAATTATATTTTAATGTTTTGAAAACATCCATATTCCTGAGATAATCATGATCAGGTGTTCAGAAGGCACATTCTGTAGATTTTTTTTCACTAAGGATTGTCATGTCATGAAATTAAACATCGTATTTCAGATGCTCTAACCACCACAGAAAATGGTGATACGAAATTTATGCTAATTTAGTAGTCATTTCTCTATTAATATGATCACAACAAGATGCAAACATGAAAATATAATGAGTTTTAGGAGTTTACAAACCTATTTGTGCTGCTTTTGCAGGAAAGGAAAAACTTAAGGCAAATATAGAGTTTCCCTAAGGACTTTCTTCAGCAGCCAAAGAATGCTGTCCAGTATTAGACTCAAGAGGGGTTTTGTCAGAGCACTGACAGCCGCAACCTTGAGAATAGATTTTACCATGAGGTGAGACATAAAAAAGTATCCTTATTAAAAACTTTAACACAGGTAAAATATTTCATTATAATTTTGAATTAAAAAAGACTCAAGCTATAGATATTTCTCCTGGTAACATAGTTTAGAAAATTGTCAAATTGCAACAGCATAACAATTTCTGAATAAACACCTTTTTAAACTTTGTTTTCTGAGGTCCAAGGATTGGACCCTGAGGTCTGTGAGTTATCCCATCAGTGCATTATGATACAAGCTGTGTGCATACAGCCTGTGTGGAGTACAGGTATGTATTCCAACTCATCATCACTGGCAGGGTATCGGTAAAGTTCACTGGGAAACGGCGCAGCACAGTAGCCTAGCAGCAAAAGTCCTCACCTTGCATGCACCAGGATCTCATATGGGTGCCAGTTCATGTCCTGGCACCATTGTAGCTGTTTGAGGAATGAATCCACAGACATAGATATTTCTTTCTGTAGATCTGACTTGGCAATAAAAATAAATAAATATTTTTAAAAATCACTAGGAAAATGAACATAGAGCTTGGTGGAACCTATTCTTTTAATTTTTTCATGCCAAAATATAATAGTTTCTTTAGCTAGGAGGCATGTACCCTTTCTTTCTAATGGAAATAATATACCTTTGCATTGGTTTACTTGATCTTCTATTCAGTTATCTCTGTGTATAATTAAAAGTTTAAAAAAATAGTGTTCAATGGAATGTTATCTTTTTTCATAGATGTACTATATAATGCAAATTAGCATGCCAGGAAGTGAAGACATGATGCATCTCTACTCTTGAATGAAAGGAAGACTCCTGATGAAATCATTCAATATGCATTGACAATTTGATACTAGATTTTTTACAATGCCATGATACAGTTAAATAGCAGAATGTTAAACCTGTAGCTGTTACTAAAGCTGCTACTATAGTACTGTAGTAATATGGGGGGAAATAGTTGGGAGTGTTGAGAGGGCAGGAAGGGGAGTTGGAGGAAGAAATCCTTATACCTCCAGAACTGAAACATGGACAATAATAATAATAATTCAAAAGAATTTAATAATGTTGTCTCTTGGCTTCTTTCATGTTCTGTCAAAAAATTAACAAGTTATGCAATTCACAGGTCTTTTCTAAGTTTTCATTCTAGATGCTGCAGCAGAACATATCCCCATTCATTTCATAGCATTTTATTTATTTATTAAAATCTCACTGAGAGCTAGTATTTAGCACAGTGGTTGATTTGTTCATATCCCACATCAAAATACTTAGATTTAATTCCAAGCTCTGGCCACACCTAAAGTACAGCTTCATGCCAATCCAGAGCGTGAGAGCCAGCAACGATGACCTGAGGAACTGGTTTCCTACACCTGTATGGGAGACTTAGACTGCATTCTAATCTTCCATCTTCAAAGACCAAACCAGAATTTGCAAATATTTGATGAGTACTTTTCTCTCTCTTTCTCTCTCTTTCTCTTTCTCCTTGCATCACTCCCTCTATTTCTTTCACTCCTTCTCTTGACCCTTTCAATATATACAGAAAGAAATATTTTTTGATTGCAGGCTTCTAACAGCAACATATTATTACTGTATTTAAAATTAGAATGCTTACACTTGACAATACTTTCGGTACATTGATTATATATATATATATAAAAGGCCTCAACTGTCCAAGGTGCAAGATTATGACATATATTTTGATATTATTTGTCTGCATTCTTGCTATTTTGACCTTCATTTCCTTGGTCAATTATTGGTATCACTTCATAATCTATCTCAAGCTTGATCTTCCCTGTAAAAATCTGACGTTTCTACCATACACCACTCATCGGCCAGACTAAACATTTGCACAGTTTATAAAACAAGGATGGGTACATTTGGATATATTCTTATCTTGAAAATGACTTCCAAAAGATATAGCACCTGGTACAATACATGCGATGTGTGTGTGTGTGAGAAAGACAGACAGAGATAAATTTGTTTGCAACTACAATGGTTGAAAACAAATGACTCTTTTATACCCATATTGAAAAGGTGAACATAGATACTGAGATGCGTAAAATTGATGAGGTGGTGTTAGAAGAAAGAAGCGAAATAACAGATGTCTATAAAAGAAATGTTTTAAGTACTACAATTTTTTCCTTTTATTTTAAATTTGTTCCTCCTACTAAGCCATATGTTCATACCAAAGATGATCCTCTTTTGAAACAGTGGACTAAAGTTGTTTACAAAAGAAAACCTGGGTCCATTGCTTTAAAGTCAGAGAAATTGCAAATGTGTCATCAATCACTAGAGAAGGGGAAAATACAGAGATCATTCATATTGAGTGAAAATTTCCATATTTAAGCTCTAAACACTCTTAGCATAATTACTTATGATTATAACAATATTACCAATTTAGAAAGATGACAAGCATAGATTGTAATCTATAGAGAGAGGGACATTATTTGAACAATGCAATACACACAAAATAATACAATGCCCTCTCTTCTCTCTCATATTTCTTGATTTCAATTTTATTTAAAAACAAAATATTTACTCCACTCCATAAGAGGAAAACAAAGGATAGAGGACATTTTGAGGACCCCAAACAACAACAATAACTCTCTCTACATATATATACACACATAGTTATATATTTACATATATGTACATATATGCATATATACACACATATGTATATATATAACTGTGTGTATATATATATAGCTATATATATATGTAACTAGTTTCTATAAAATCCACTTGAGAGCATTTCATGTGGAACTTCTAATTTTGAAAGGAATAATAACATGAATGACTAATTAAAGGGTCCATTTTTAAGTGACTCTCTGCAAACGTTCCTTGGCATTTAAAATTTGTGTTCTTATGATAATTTCTTGGAACAAATTTCAAATGCAAATCAGTGCCCATAGAACTGTTTAAAATCAGCAGGACTGGTCACTCCAATTCCAGTGAAAAGGGTATGGGACTAATTGACCCTGCCTGAGACTCAGTGAGCCTACTGTGGTTTAATTCAGGGTGCAATTATGTGTCTGTGCAAGTTTTCACATGCCAATTATTGCACTTCAGAAAATCTACATATTACTAACTTTCCCACAACTTAACAGAAAGAAGAGGGCACATTCTCTAAAACAATGCAACTAAGGCACTGTTAGCAATTATTTTTGCTATATGGCATAAAATTGAGAGTGCTAACAGCAAAGTCATAAATATTCACTTACACTTCACCATCATACAGAATTGTAGAATAGACACACATCTTTAACATACAATACAAGCAGTCGTATTATTAAACTTAATGGCAACTGAGACCTGATGAAACACAGCCTCAAGCTTGTAATGAGATAAGCCTGTAGCCTGATCACTTTGCATGCAAATCATCATATCTGAATAAAATTAATGTTTGATTTTTTTATCTCTCCTCAAGCTGAGTCCTACCCTCATTTTCATTTTATGAAGAATTATAGAAAAATAAAGTTGAGCTCTGATATATGAGAGAGTATCTATGACACATGACCTTTTTATCTCTTAATTCTAGTGCAGAACGTAAATTTTCTTATAAATTACAAAAATAAGCAATGGATTTTTATACTAAAATTAATATATGATATCTAATTTTAAAGCTTGAATGATTATCTTGAAAATACTCTCACAAGGACGAGATCATAGTTACTTATGGACACTAGCAATAACTGTGATAAAAGAACATTAACAATCTCATGATTACAAGCAATCAGTCTCTTTTGGATGATTGATTAATGGGTTACATTGCAAGGTTTTATTATAAAGGGCACAAATAAGAAGGAGGTGCAATAAGATATAATTCATAGGTAAAATTCTTGGATTTGACATCATTTTAGTGTAAATGGAAATAGGAAGGAGCCATTCCCTGAGATGTTGTGGAAAACTTCCCCTAGCCATTTTAGCACTGAACCTCTATCCCTTACGGTACTCCATTAGTGCCACATGGGACACACAGCTGGCATCCATTCCTAAATGAAGATTCTTGACATTCTTTTTCATCACCCTAACTTCACATTGATACCTTTGTTACATGTTACATGTGGATAAAGTTTCACTATGTTTTTCTCCCCATGGTGGACTGTGTATACTTGCTCTGTATTTAAAGGGATGCATAATGAAAGTGTAGTGGAAATTAATCTGTTCATAGGTGGAAATAGAGAGAAGTATGTCTCCATGCGTGCAGTACAAGGATGGACTCACAATAAAATGGCTGATAATGTCCTGACGGTTGGATGTTGGACTCTCTGTCATTGTCCATGTCTACATTGTTTTATTATTATTATTATTTCATTTTATGACACAGTTCCATAGGCTCTGGGATTCCCCCAAGCCTTTCTCCATATTGATTTCCTCCATATTATGACAGTAGTACAGCTCATAACCAGTCATAATTCTATCACTGCAGAGTACAAGCATAAATTCAACAGTTTCATTGTTAGGAGCTACCTCAGGGGCAGCATGATGGACTTGAGAAAGTTCACGAAAGAAACCCATTGTAAAACTGGAGGGGAGATCAGTTGGGAAAGGGAGGGAAGTTGGGGAAGGGGAGGGAAGACCTCAGTGCCTATTAAACTATGTCATAAAACAAAATAACAATAATGATAAAGAAAATATTCTCACAATCCAAAATGATAACAGCATGTCAATATTTAATATCAACATTACTGCTATTCACATATTTAATTTCATTTCCATATGAAAATAACTGATCCTGCTTATAAATCCTCATGTTAGGATTATTGGATTAATACTTGTGCATTATGGATGTGCTAAAGATCAGTAAAAACAAGAAAACTATATGCTTTAAGTTATGTAACTAAAGTTCACCTTCAATATTTCATATTCCAAAATCAGCCATGTCTTATATCACTCCTTTAAAACATCCATTTATTTATTTATTTATTTGTTTGTTTGCCTGCTTATTTTATTGTTATTTATTCTTGTAATATGATATATGCTAAATATTATCATGCATATTGTGTTATAATATGCAATGCATGCAATATTTATACTTGTACAAAGAATGTACAAAGAATGAATAAATACTATATTATATTAATATATGTTACTTATATTTAGTGCAGTGACAACAGACAAACATACATGCATACACAAAGAGAGGGAGTGCATTCCCTCTCATAGTCTCTCTTTCTAAATGTCCATCATAGCTGGGACATGGAACACCCCCCAGACAATACCAATGACTGGAAATCTTATCTTATTCTTGAGACATCATCTCTTTCCTCTTATAGTCTGGGACAGAACTTGGACTTGAATTCAGGCATAACAATCAGATAGCTGGTCATCCTTTTTTGAAGTGATTTCATTGTTACAGGTTTCAACTCCAATACCACAAGGTACACATTTCATACAATATATATGATAAAAATGCACAAAAATTTCTATTCTATTTCTAACTTCAGCTGGGAAGGAAAAATATAAAGAAATTAGCTGAAGTAGAATCCCTTCCTCTGTGGCATAACATCTAACAACTCATTTATGAACTTAGGTCTCAAACCACATTACATTCACGCGAAAAAATGACTTGTAATTACTTAGAAGATCAGCATCACTTTTATCTGCAAAGATAGGATTATGAAGAACTACTACTATTTTCAATGAAGTGTAAATCCAGAGGTTTTGAATAGCAAGTTAAATTGAAAATTCAAATTTCTATCTTGAGTTAGCCTATGTTATTAGTAGATATTCACTCCATTGCATCTGTACAGGTATCTAATAAATGATATAATTCATAAGACTTGCAAGGTTTTGTAACACTTGGAGTTCTTCTCACTTAAGGTTTATTTCCGTATTTTAAAAAGCAAAGGTGGGGCTGGTGTTGTGGAACCACCATCCCAAATGCTGAGCTACTGCTCCTAGGAGGCAGAATATGGCTAAAGAATGCAGTTCCTGGCTCCTGACATTAGCCTTGTCCATATTCAGATATTGTGGTCATTTGGGGACATGAACCAGAAATTGAAGATCTCTCTTTCTTTCTCTTCCTGTTTCCTCATCCTCTCTTCCTCCTTCCTTTCTCTGTTTCTGTAGCTCTGTCTTTGAAATGGAGAGATATATGTATACATAAAACATAATGAATTTTAAAGCAAAAAAGCAAGTGTTATAAGGCATATAGGATGAAATCCAGGAGAAATCAAATGGAAGCTTTCCTGGGGAATTCCTCCCCTGAATTCTCAGGTAGATGCACTTTAATCATCCCAGCAGTGATGTGTGAAAACCTGTACAAAGTGCTGCTCACCAAGGGAGCTTATCCCAGCCTTGTAATCCAGTTTTAATCAGGATCAGTAATGCAAATACACACTTTCCAGTGCAACCGACCTTAACTGTCAGTGCAATGAACCTCTGCTCCAGCCTAGCCTCCTTCAGAACAAAACATGCCTTCATCATAATCACATTAGCATGAACTTATTTGGTCAACTGGTAAAGCAAGGTCCCAGACCTCAGGCTCATACAAATACTCTTATCTTGTAGAACAGTCCAGGCATTCTCAGATCCAAAGAGCTAGCTTGTAATGCTTAGTTTTAGGCTGTCAATTTTACTGGGATAAGGAATATCTAGCAGCCTGGAAAAGCATTATTTTAAAAGTATATGTGAAGTGGCTTCCAAAAGGGATTAGTATGTGAGTCTTGTTGGGATAGCTTTATTTCCAGAGGGAATCTCTTGAATGTTTCTATGCCAAGACTACTGTGTGGGGTGGTGGTATAATCTACTTTCAAATTCATGTGTCAGAACACACTGGGAAAGCAGAACAAAGTAAAATATTTAACAAACTTTAGTCAAAATAAATCATACAAGTCTTAATCTAAAAAAATTGACCTGGTATTGAATTCTCTGAAGAGTCTGTTTACATTTCATTTCACATATTGTTACGAGTCACAAAACATTTAACTCTAAAAATCATTTCCAAACTGACAAAGCTGCCACATACTCTGTTTTTATTTTGAGCACTTTGCGTTTCTGTGACCATAAACTTTATAGCAGAAAACAGATTTTCACATTGTAGAGACAAATCTTTTAGTGATGTGGAATAACTACCATACAAAGCTTGGTGAAAACAAAAAAAAGCAACTTTTAGGAATTCATCTTCAAGCAAAATGCATTTACCACCATAAGGTAGTCTCAGTTTGTTGTTGAATATTTGTTGAGCAAATTCAAACTCTATTATCATAGGGTTTATGAGAAACTGTAAGACAGTTCATAGGGTGACCTGGAACCGAACCAATTCTCCATTCTTTTTCAACTACAGTTCTCAGAAAGACTACAGAAGGTCCAGCAAGGAGAGATTTGGGAAGAAGGGGAAATTGGTTGTTACAAGCTGAGCTCCCCATCCCCCTAAAGAGGATGCCTTTTTGTACTCCAGCTCAGTGCATCATGTGACTCCTGACATGGTCCCTCTTTTGCTGCCACAGGGCATATGACAGATAGGCCTGAGCCTTGTACTGTAAATGCTAATCCACTTTATACAACATGCCATGTGTTGGAGTCCTCTGTTTTACCATACTAAGTCAAGCTGGTAAACAGTGCTCCATAAACCAGCTACACAGGAAGTGACTATAAATTTAAATGTAATACAATTATGGTTACAGTAAGACAAAACAATAAATAAGCGACTTACTTTTGGGTTTAATACAGTAACCATTTTCTGAATAAGAAATTCTCTTTCACTGGGAACTTAGCACATTTAATACTTAGTGTGCCATTCATTCTTAGTGTGTCTGTGTACTAAGAGCTTTCCAGGTATCCCTGTTTTGGAATCTGTGCACTGAGCTGGATCAGAAAAGTCAACTATTCTCATGCAGTTTATGTTTTAGTGGCTACAGGACCAGTTAACAGAACTGTACCTTATAAGTGTTGTGCTGCATTTTGAAGAAAATAAGTGGAGTGGCATGTAAAAGATAAATGAGAGTGAATATTTGCACTGAGTAGTCAAGACAGAACCTGTTAAGAGGTGATATATAAGCAAAAATCTGAGGAATATAAGATGATGCTTTATCAAAGAACTAATCAAGTACTCAAAAAAAGAATTTCAAGAATTCAGGAAACAGAAATCATGCTCAACAAAATGTAGTGAGAATGTAGTAGAGAATAGTAAGCCATGAACAATGCAAGTTAGGTCAGAGTTAGATCACACAGCACTGTTGCACAATTACAATGGATGATGTATTGGCATGTGTATTGGAAAAAGATAATAAGGAGTAAATCTTAGAAGCACTGGGCCTATCTAGTTTGATAAATAGAGCAACAATATTGATAAAAGGTAATGAATTCCTAGAATAGAAAGGGGAAGTATAATAATGTATGTATTTGTTCTAAGATTTATAGAAAATAAAACCTGATATTGTTGTATGTCTACATAAAGGAAAGAAATTTGTCAAAGCTCAAGAAAAACAAAAAATTCTATTCAGCCATAAAATAGAATATAGTCCTGATTTTTGAAAAAAAATACAATCAGAAAACTGGAGAACATGTTGCAAACACCAAACACCAAACCACACATGTCAAACACCAAGAGACAAAAGCCAAACACCAAAAGACACATGTCATTTTTGTCTTGTTTATGGTACTCAATATATGATGTATAAACATTGAGGGTGGTGGAGGGGGAAAAGCTGTGCTGTGGCAAACTAATTAAGCTGCCACCTGAGATGCAGGCATGTAGTATGGAGGCTGGTTTGAGTACTCGTTGCTCTACTTCATGTCCGACTCCCTTGCTAATGCACCTGGGAAACCAGTGGGAGATGGCCCAAGTATTAGGGCCCCTGCATCTATGTAGAAAATCTGGATGAAGCCCCTGGCTCCACAGCCACTCGGAGAATGCACGAGCAGATGAATGCACAAGCAGATGAAAACTCCCTTTCTCTCTCTCTGACACTTCGTAACTCAGGTATAGAAGTAAATGAACAAATAAATGCATAAATAAATTAATCTGCTTTTTGTAAACCATAAAACTAAATATAGTGTGGCTATTACATAATTTGGCATTCAGTTATAAACCATGGTTCACTGAATCATACCAGGAAAATAATACTATAATCTTATTTCACAGTTAAAGAAATGGAGAGGGAGGGACCAAGCAGGACACTTGGGATACTGATAATGCTTGGTTCTTAATAGGGTGCTGATGATGAGTATGATCAAATGCTAGAAACTCATATATATATATTTACATATGTCTCATGGCACATATAGTATGTTTCAATAAAATGTTTTAGAAAAAGAACGATGATTAGATTTGGGATTTGAGGTATGGAAAAATGGTGGTATTACTTATTGATGTTGAAGCCTAGGATGGAGCGAGTGTATATTTGCATTTCATATGGACTGACATTGATGGCATTGCTAGAAAACCAACTGAAAATATCAACAGGGTAAAATCTATATATTAATGTGTCTATACAAAATTATGTATGTACATATGCATGGATAATATGTGTGCATATACACGATTTTATATAGAGACACACAATCTGATGAAGGGGATGTAAGAAAAATTGTTCCAGATTTAAACAACAGCATTGTTCATTCAATGAAATACTAGACTTGACTTTATATTCACCAGGCCACTTTTCAATTCCAAAGCAGCACTAGTTAGCTTACAGGTTTGTTGTTGCTATTACTGTGTGTATACAAGTACAATTTCTTTTGGACAGAGTAGAAAAAAAGGTTACAGTGTATTACCCAATGAGATATTAATGTGTTTTGTTTTCTGGGTTTTTTTTAAGATTATTTATTTGTAAGGCATAGTTACAGAGAAACTTAAGATAGGTCTTCCATTTACTGTCTTATTCCCCAAATGGCCACATCAGCTAGAGTTGGGTATTCTGAAGCCAGGAGCTTCTTTCAGGTCTCTCACACAGGCAAACGGATCCAACCGCTTGGGTCATACCTCCCAGGCACATGAGCCTGAAGTCAGATCAAAAGTGGAAAAGCCAGGATTCAAACCAGCATCCACATGAGATGCTGATGCAGAAGAGGATGGCTTTACTCGCTACACCACAGCACTGTGTGTAATGTGCTGTTTTCTAATCCAGAAATTTTGTATTAGCATTTCTGTACTGATATGTATATTTATATCTATTACAGATATATAAAACTTTGGTAGATAAATATATACATATGTGCACATACACACATGTACAATGACAAGACTACAGCAATCTTCTCATATGCTCTATGGACTAATTTTAACATGTTGTCATTAATAAGCAAATTAAACGGTATCTCTGGCATGCATTCATTTCAATTTTTATGAAAGGAGAGCATTTAACCAGCTTAAAATCTTAAGAGATACAAGTATTGAAGATTTAATTCTGTGACATGTAGATGATAGTTATGAAGTGAAAGAGATTGCACAAATTATACTACGGGAAAATATGTGAAAATGAGCCTGGTTCCAGAGTATAAGGAGCGCAGATGTCATTTCATTACATTTCAGAATAACACTATTTCATTTTTGTCATCTTCATTTTCCTATTGAGTAAATTATGGATCAGAAATCTTGAGTAGCTCTCCTGGAGTCTCACAATTGAAAAATGTTAGGATGCAAATGTAACCCTGGTCATTCAGACTCAGAATTCTGGCTTTTTCTACAAAAGAAAGAACATTCTCTAGATTTAAATAGCTTCATTTGTTACAGAGCTAATGGGCAATTTAGACAATTTCCTTTTACTTTACTCCTATCCCGCTCCTAGTGTGTGTGATTACTATAATTAAAGCCGTGCACACCACAGAACTATACCTTCACTGTATTATCTTACCCAAAGCAGTCACTCCAAAATGGGCTAGCATAGATCAACAGGAGAATGCAAATACTATTACAGAATGCAGCATTGTGATGCAGGTGACGCAGAAGCAAGCAGCTGACCTATAAAGCACAATTGTGAACATACACATTGGTAGATTTTTAAACTGAAAAACACTGATTAAATACATAATCAAATTTCTTTCCTTTTAACCTACAATTTTCTATTATGTAATTACAAAATTAATAATAATTGTTTATTAATCCTAAATTTAAAGTAATAAGTCATTATATGTGAATGGTATTTTAAAAGACAATTTAAAAATAATTCTTTAACTGAAAATAGTGACTTCTAATGAGATTGAAGGCAATGCATCAACAATATATAGTGTGCATTGCAGTTTAACTAAACACCATTACTGCCTTTTTATTCACATTTTAAAGCTCGCGTCTTCTGATTGTGCAGACAGACAGAAATAACTTTAAAGAGGTAAAACACTGTAAACCCACTTTTGAGACTTCAATAATCACTGTTAAAAAATTTTTAAATAACTGCAAGATATCGTTTCCTGAAATAGCAATTAAAGGTGGTTGAAAAGGGCAAGAAAATCCTATTGCTCAAATGAAATTTCAACACCAATTTCACTGACGATATTATACAGCTTGATATCTTTGAAATCAGTAAGTCAAAGAGCTGTGTTCATGTTAACACTATTCACAGTAGCCTGATTACAGGTTAACCCAACTGGCCATCGACAGGTAAATGTGTAAAGAAAATTTTCTGCACATGAATTGAATTACTATTTGGCCTTAATAAAGAAGGAAATGCTGTCTGAACAACATTAGATCAAGATGGAGAATTTTATGTTAAATGGAAAAAGTCATGCCTACAAAGATAGATATATCACATGGTGTTATCTGCATGTGGAAATTCATAAAAGCAGAAAGTATAATGTTCATTACAGGGACTGGGAAAGCTACAAAGAGATGGGGTGTTAAAGAGTACAAGATTTCAGATTGCAGGATTTTTTTTTTAATTTATTGCTTGATGTGGTGAATATTGATAGCAATAGTATAGGAAGTCACTTCAAAGAATTAATGAAAAACTGGAATTAATAGATAACATAAGGGATTGTTATGACACAGCAGGTAAAACCATTGCCTGTAGCCCCAGCACCTCATAGGATCACCAATTTCTGCCTTAGCTGCTGCACTTGTTTCGTTTTTATCTGAAAGGCAGATTCACAGAGGGAAGAAGACACAGTCCTTCCACCTGTTGGCTCACTCCCCATATGGTCGCAATGGCTAGAGCTGAGTCAATCTGAAACTGGCAGCCAGGAGCCTGTTACAAGTCTCCCATGTGTGCACAGAGGCCTAAGGTTTGATCCATCCTGTGCTGCTTTCCCAGGTCACAAGGTTGGACATGGATCAGCTAGCAGACTACAACTGCTGCCCATATGGGATGCTGGCACTAACAGGGGCAGAATTATCTTGCTGAGTCACCATGCCAGTCCAAAGCTGCTCCACTTCTATTCCACCTCTTTGGTAATGAGCCTGAGAAAGCAGTGGGATGCAGCCCAAGTGGTTGGCCACCTCACTACTTTAGAGATCTGGATAAAGTTCCTGGCTCCTAGATTCAGGCTGGCTCTATCTTAGTTATTGAGATCATCTTGAGATTAGGATTTGTGGATGAACAGCCTCTCTCTCTTTCTCTATGAACCTGATTTTCCATTAAAATAATTATTTTACAAAAATTAACATGTACCATGAAACTTTTGAAACTCCTTTATATTACACATTTTCAAATTGATCAGATTAAGCTGTTAAAAAAGCTGATAGTTATTTGAATGAATGGAGGTATCAGTTCACTGTGTGCCACCTAAATATATACAACTATAAGCTGTCAGCTTGTATTAATTTTGTTAAAATTCTATTTAAGTTGAACAAGCTTCATGTGTTTCACAGTACAAGTTTTGGGGCATAGTGATATCTCCCACTCTGCCCTCCTTCCTGCACATGTTCCTCACTTATTTCCTCCTTCCTTGTTTTTTTTTCATTTCTTTTTTATTTTTAACATTTATTTTATTTTTATCACAAAGCCAGATATACAGAGAAGAGGAGAGACAGAGAGAAAGATCTTCCATCTGGTGATTCACTCCTCAAGTGAGCACAACAGCTGGTGCTGCGCCCGTCCAAAGCCAGGAACCAGGAAACTCTTCCTGATCTCCCACGCAGGTGCAGGGTCCTAAGGCTTTGGGCCATCCTTGACTGCTTTCCCAGGCCACAAGCAAGGAGCTCGATGGGAAGCAGGGCTGCCGGGATTAGAACCAGTGCCCATATGGGATCCTGGTGCTTTCAAGGTAAGGACTTTAGCTGCTAGGCCACTGTGTCAGGCCTAAGGTGGGATCCTCTCCTCTTCCAGGTACATAACCTGGAAACTAGATATCAAACGGCATAGCTGGGATTTGAACTGACACTACAATTTGGGATATGGTGTCACAATGGTGGCTTAACCCACCATGCCAATCACAACACTGTAACATCCAGACTAAAATCAACTTTTAAAGAAGAAACAAGATAGAATCAAATTCTGACAGTCTGCAATACTTTATGACCATTTCTAAAAATGTGAAAATTTACATAGAATATGAAAATACAAGTCAAAATCTCATGAATACAATTGGTACCCTATGTAAATTATGTCATTAAAGAAAGTTAAAGATCTAAAGTTGTTAACTATTCACAAAATCAAACCAGGCCTTTGGTGTAACATGACAGGTCAACAAATATCTATTACCAATCAGTGTTTATTAGACAATGCTTTTAAGTTAGCAGTTAAATTCAAAGAGAGATTAAATATATTATTTTAACTAGCTTTGTCCACACAACAAAAAACTGCATCTGTCCTATATCAACAATTATTTGTGGCATATCATATTTAGCTTTCCACAAATACAGAATTCTAGCTTCATATATTCTTCCTGAACACTATATGTAAATTCTCAGGATAAAACCCATAGCGATCATAGACATCTTCATGCTAATACTTACTCATAGGGTCTCTGATAGAGTAGGCTCGGGATGAGTCCAACTCTTCTTCACACCAAGATTAAACTTTCTAATTCTCTAATTTCAATTGATTAAACTTTTAAAAATTTACTAGAAACATAAATTCATCACAAAATTAGGTCACACAGAAAAGGAGGGAGGGGGAAGAAAGGGAGTGTATTTATACATTCTTAGTATTATATAAAAATATATGAAATAAAGGGCTTAATAGGCAAATTGCTGAAATAAAAGATGCCAGATCCCTTTCAGAAACATAGCAAAACAATGATGAATTCAGAGGACTTTCTAAAGAGGTAAAATGTGACAAAATGTGAAAAGATTTCTTTTGTGTGTTTGCCTGTTTATTTGAAAGGCAGGCAGGTGAAAAGAGAACGGGGCACGGGTTTTTTTATCCAGCATTTCACTTCTTAAATGACAATAACAGCAATGCCTGTGGCCAGACTGAAACTGGAAGTCATAAACTCTATCTTAGTCTCACCCAGGTTTCACAGAGATCCAACATTTGGGAACGCTTCTATTCCTTGCCAGGAGCATTAACAGGAAGCAAGCACGGAAGTGGAGCAGCTGGTTCTCCAATATGGCATAGTGGAGCCATAAGCAAGGACTTTAGCATGCTGTTCCACACAGTTGGTACCATGAAGTAGTTTTTAGAAGTACCTGTGTTTGATGATATATTTACCAGGCCTAAAGGTCTAAAATTTATTATACAGTTTCTGTGTTGACTTGATGTTTCCAACGAGTAGCCAAAAGAGTAGTGTGAACTTGGGCCATCCTCTGCTGCTTTCCCAGGCCACAGGCAGGGAGCTGTACTGGAAATGCAGCAGCTAAGACACTGACTGGTGTCCATATAGGATATTAATGTTTGCAGGTGAGGACTAACCAATTGAGCCATTGTGCCAGCCCCAATGTTAATGTTTTAAATGTGTTAAATGTTAAATTTATTAGGGCTATTGATGACTTTTCTGGGTGAACATCATAGTCACTGCATTTAAAATAGTATCATAAAATTATACAGGTAGAGAGCCATGCAAATACAATTTTGAATATGAAACTGTCAGAGAGAAAAATGTTAGCTGGCAAAATTTGTATTGATGTAAGTACTAATGGTCCGTGGGAGACCTCTAGTTGAGTTGGATAAATTGTGGTCATACAGAGAATAACCTGAATAGGGTTTGGACAGTTTTTAGAGGAATTTCCTGTTACCTCTCACCTTCTAGTGGTTTTTATTGCTAGGAACACTGAGTTTAACTCTGCATCAGTAACTTTCATACTGGACAACTAAATTTATGATATGCAAACATTTGTATATTCTGAAGATCGTTTAATAGGAATCTCATTAGTTTGCTACATAAGGGATATTTATTTTGGGGAATGCCAATGTGAGTTTTGTAACTATCATCATACTTCAACTCATAATGCCTAAGCGTAACTACTATTTTAAGATGTCGCAATTAGCTACCTTATTTTTAATTAAAATGATATTGTTTCCCTTAAAAATACATTCAGCTGATCAGCAGGAATTAGATACAATGAGCTACAACATTTTACGTAGTTATGAATATAGCTATTGATTTGCATTTCTAGAAATACACTCTATTGCTCAAAATAGTAATGCAATTTTATTTGATTCCCACTGTGCTGTTTCTCAAAAGTAGCAAACTTTGCTATTCACATAATAAGACATTGCTAGACTATAATTCACTAGTATTTTATACAATTGTGTATGTAGAATGTGTATGTTGGAATAAAACTTTTTTCCTGTTACATTTTTATCTTGGATGGTAGAAATAATTAGATTTTATTTTTTCAGATTTATTTCTTTAAAAGGAAGAGATAGTGCAAGAGAGGCAGGGAGAAAGGGAGGAAGAAAGAGAGAGAAAGGAAAAGAGAGAGAGAGAGAAAGAGAGAGAGGAGAAGATAGATTTTTTTTTTTACTGGTTCAGCTTCCAAATGTCTTCCATAGCAATTGGTGGACTAGGCCAAAACCAAGGGTCTGGAATAACAGATTCGTGAGTCTGACTCCATTACTGGTTTACCAGCTCTCACCTACAGTACGACTGGTAAAATTTCTGTCCTAATAACCAGCTTGGTATTGAATACACTTGACATGCTGCTTTCTAAAATATCTGTGCCAATTACCGGCTCTAGATTCAGCTACTGGGGACCTCTCAGCAACAGAACAGAGGGCACATGGGGAAAGGAAGACATGCTTTTGTGGCCAAGATAGAAAAAGTAGCAATCATGATGGCTATTATGAAGGGGTTACATTCCTGAAGATATTTTTCATCTTATCTATTATTCTAGTGCTTGCTTGCAAAACTGTCATCCCATGTCAGGTACTGGTCAGAGTCCCGGCTGCTTCATTTCTAATGTAGCTCCCTAGTAATGTGACTGGGAAGATATCAATTGATATAAGCTAAGTCCTCTGTCACTTGTCACCCAAGGGGGAAACCCAAATGGATTTCCAGCTTTCTGGTTTTGGCCCGGCCCATTCCTTACAGACACTTGGGGAGTGAATCAGCAGGGGAAAGATATTCTCTCTCTCTCTCTCTCCTCTTGCATTTTCTCTCTGCCTTTCAAACATAAACTTTTACTTATCTTGTGCTTCTTTTTAGGATCTCTGGCCAGATTGAATACAGAAAACTTGTAATAAAATTTTGACAAATAGCTTTGATGTGTAGGCCCTGGTACAATGGCTCAGTGGCTAAATCCTTGCCTTGCAAGTGTTGAGATTCCATGAGTGCTGGTTCATATCTTGGCTGCACCATTTCCCACACAGATCCCTATTATAGCCTGGGAGGGAAGTGGAAGACCATCCAAAGCTTCAGGGCCCTACAACTGTGCAGGGAAACAGGAGAAAGCTCCTGGATTCAGATCAGTTCAGTCCAAGCTGTTGTGGCCACTGAGCAATGAACTAGTGGATGGAAGATCTTTCTGTCTCTGCTTCTCTCTGAAAATCTGCCTTTCCAATAAAAATAAATATGGTCCAATTTATCTATACCTGAATTGAGTATACTCATTGATAAACAAATAAATAGCACTTAAACATGCATTTGTGGAATAAATGTGGATTTTGACCTAAAAGCAGCTATGAAGTACAAATTGGAACTCTGAATCCATAAGGCAGCCTAAATATCACAATCAAATCCTTTTAAAGATCCCCCCTGCATTGCTATATTTTTAATCCTACGCAGCTGGAATCATCCATAAGTATAAGTTGTAAATTCTGAAAGCCTTTTTCTTTGTCTGCTTATTAAGGTAATGTTTATATTTGGTGGAATTCATCTTTTTTCAAGTGAATAAGTCAGTGAATACTGATGATCTTACTCAGGAGTATAACCATCTTACACACACACACACACACACACACACACACACACACACACACACAGAACATTTCCACTGTCCACAATAGTGGAATAATTATCCATTATTATCTCTCCTTTTTCCCTATCTGCTCTCCTTCCCTCTACTCTGCAAGAATGTGCAAACTACTGATTTGATTACCATTCCTTTGTGTAGTAATTTTACCACATTATCATATAGGAAATCTTTCCTTTTTGTAGGAATTGATTCCTTGTTTCTTAAAAACGGTCTGAAATTGGCCAAGAAAAGGGGAAAAAAAGATACAACACAATAGTACTGCTTTTCTTCTAGGTATTTTTTCATCTTTCCTTTCAGTCCTAAAGAAAATGAAAGTTTATTTATTTGCCTTTTCAATATGAAAATATTAAATGATTACTTATCTACGAGGCACCTCTATAAGAACATTGCACACCATTGGAGAATGGACATCTTGAAAAATCCAAAGACATTCTTGAACTAGCAGAAAACCGCCTCAACAAATCAAATGACAATCAAGTGACAATTTTATCTGATGGTTCCCAAACGAGATAACCGAACAGTTCACATCGGCAGTGTCCTGAGATTGAGGATGAGGCTTGTGTCCTACTGAGATAAGAGCCTGCTGGGCCTTTGCAGGTCTTAAATTACATTCCTTCAGCAAAGATCGAATTTCTCTTTACTGCTGAAACTTCTCTGCTCAAGTTATGCTACAGAGGTATTTTTCAAAGAGGAACATGAAACAACTAAATAAAATCATGGTGAGAAATGGCTAAGAAGCGCATTGATTTTAAGGAAATGGAGTTTAAGTTATCTACTTAAGCATAGAGATTATTTTCTAAGGGGAAAACAGGACTGGAAATTGCATTTGTGGTGATAGTCTGATGGCAGAATGCAGAAGGGATTCTTGGAAACAACATTTAGCGCTCCATAAGGCATGTCAGCATTCTATTGTCCCTGCCTATGGGCAGCAGAGCACAGCATATGGAACGCACATGTCCTAAAGGAGGGGCATTGCCCGACTGAACGGATATGCTGATTCACTTTGTGGGGTTGAAATTTGGTCTTCAGATTCTTAGGCAAAAAGTTCAAAATTAATAATACAGCATCAAAATTATCTGGACAGAAAAACTAATTGTATTTATAATTTATTTTAGATAGTTGATAAGTTTGAAT
The DNA here is from genome assembly GCF_017591425.1 of Ochotona curzoniae. NCBI lineage: Eukaryota > Metazoa > Chordata > Mammalia > Lagomorpha > Ochotonidae > Ochotona > Ochotona curzoniae. The sequence continues at coordinate 16,918,673 of NW_024464920.1, read as the reverse complement.
TATGAAAGATGGAAAATTAATGTGCACATGCAGTAGTCATTACAGTTTGTATTGATGGCCTTCTGAGGACTTGTTAACCAAGATAATTTTTCCAAAAGTCTAAACCAGCATATGAGACAAGGAACACTAGTAAGTCTTGAGTTTATTGGTAGGAGAAAAAAGTCACTAAAACCTTATGATAAACGGTATCTCTCCCTCTCTCCTTTCAAAAGGCACCCCACCTCATGGCATTCTCTCCAGTGGTACTATGCCTTTCCCTCTTCTTTCCCTGCTCATCTGCTCTCATTGCAAATAAAACTTCCCCGGAAAAAAACAAAACAATGATATGGCGGGGCATTGTGATGCAACAAGTTGAGCCACTGCTTGGGATGTTCACTCCTTAATCACAGTGCCTAAGATAACGTCTATCCCACAGCTGTTACAGGAATTTGGAGCATTAACTAGCAGAATGAGAGAGCATCCCCTTTTTCTCTAGCGTTAACTCTGTCACTCTATTTTTTCTCTAGCGTTGTCTCTGTCACTCCGCTTTTCCAGCAAAAACAAAACAAAACAATATATATATATATATATATATATATATATATACATATATATAAGTAAAGCTAAAAAAAAAGGATGTGGAAATAATTCAGTGAATATTGAAGAAGTTATAAGAAAATTACTGTTGCGGGCCTAGCGTGGTAGCCTACTAGCTGAAGTCCTCGCTTTGTAACTTCAGGGATCCCATATGGGCACTGGTTTCTTATCTCGGCTACCTGCTTCCCATTCAGCTCCCTGTTTGTGGCCTGGGAAGCAGGACAGCCTAAAACTTTGGGACCCTGCATCCACATGGGAGACCAGAAGAGCTTCCTGGCTTCTGGCTTCAGATTGGCTCAGCTCTGGCCATTGTGGCCACTTGAGGAATGAATCAGCAGATGGAAGATCTTCCTCTGAGTCTCTCCCTCCTCTCTGTATATCTGACTTTCCAATAAAAAAAAAATTAATTAAAGCACAGGTTATCTCAAAAACAAAGGAAGAAAAATAATTTAATGTTTGAAAGATAGCTGAGTTATACTATGCAAAAATATTAACACAATAATCCTTTAGTACTTGATTTTTTTATGCAAACACATGAGCATACACACATGACCATAAAAATCAACCAATATTTTAAATGTATTCATAACTTCTAATGCTTCAAAGGCCAAGGAGCAGCATTGTTTATCAAGTACATATTTGTGCAAACCTGAAACATGGATGTGATTTTTATTTTTCAATGTTTTTCTACATTGGTGATGGACCAATACATAGAGCAGTGCACTGAACATGTATGTGCTCTTTCCCACATGTACAGACTCGTATGTCGCCATTAACCAAAACAGAGAGGCCTTAGGAGGCAAGGCATTAGCATGTCATTAGGTCATGAATGTTTAGCTTTCACGAATGGAAAGAACAACCTACTAATTGGGTCCCACGGATGTTCTTACCCTCTGCTATTAGAGGCTGGAATCATAAGATTACATGCTACAGCCAAATGAGGACCCATAGCAAAACCTGGCTGTATGGCATGCTGATCTCAGACTTTCAGCCTCCATTACAGTGAAAAATCAATGTTTCTTGTGTACAAGGCACTCAGCTTATGGTGCTTTGTTTTAGCAGTCCTCACTGGCTAAAACAGACAGGGATGCAAATAGGTTACACTATATTTTTAAATAGAAATATTGTAATAGTTCTGACTCACAAAAAAAGGTATGTTTTTAATAGAATTACTGCTAGATATAGGCTGGGTACCTTCCTCTCTCAGTGGCACATATGGACCAACTTCAGAAAGAGAAATCTTACATAGCAGTAAGAGGAATGTCTGGTCAACAACAAGCCTGATTAATTGATTTTAGTGACAGAACTTCATTAATAATTTGCAACTGAACAGAAATAAAGCCACAACCAGGCAAATGAAAATATTCAATTAAATAAAATATAAAATGGCATACATTAAAGTGCTGACTAATGTGGTTAGGCTTACTAATATATTCTCAAATACAAAGTGTTCTAAATGTTATTACTATGATATATTTTAAGAATCTTCAGGGAACATTTAACTAGATAGCACAGTTTAAGTGGATCTGAATACACATAACTTACACCTACGATTGAATCCTTCTGCTAAAGTTATTTCCTTTTGTCAGCAGGATATGAAGTTCATGTAGGGACATATTTTCCCTGTGATATCAACATTATCACAAAGCAAAAATGTATGTTCCTTCATCTAATATTATCTTGGCTCTTTTTAGTAATCAGTTCCTGATTTTCTGGTTTGTCTTTTTTTTTTTTTTTTTGGATGTGTGGGGTGAAGCAGCAGAGTTATATAACATTTCTTTCCTTCAGATGTGTTTATTAGAGACAGAGAGAATGAGAATATGTGTGTTTGCTTCTATTGGTTCACTTTTTAAAAGCTAACAAAAACCAGGGCTAGGCCAGTCTGAACTCAGAAACCCAGAATCCATTCTGGATCTCTGAAGTCTCTTTCAGAAACCAAAGTACTCCATCCACTGGCTGCTTCCTCTCAGAGTGCATGTTAGCAGGGAGCTGACTCCAGAGCAGAGAGGACAGGACTCCAGTCGGAAACTCTGTAATGGCACCCAAGGGACATCTCTATTGCTGGACCTGTGCAAACCATTTTGAAATTTTTTATGATTTGTTTTTCTTAAATTTTCATTGTTCCTATGAAAAAAATTATCTCCTATTCCATTAGTTTTTCTAATTTTTCTGAAGGTATTTTTCTCTGGTCTATTTCAATACTAGCTTATGCAGTTCTTTTTTGATCAGTTCTGACACTTTTTATGATAGGAATTACACATTAGTAAAGAATGGGTAGTTGACTATGGACCTAAATTTTTATGATATAGTTGTGTTCTGTAAGCATTTCTGAGTGTTGACTTTAACTGCACCCCTTTTTCCTCTATAATGCTGAATGCATCAGCATGTCTTCACTCCCAGGGTGAAAATTCCTGTTTCCAGAGTGCCAAGGGTCTAGTAAAGAGAAAGCTGCAAAGCAAATGCACTTCTGAGATCTTGGGCACTACATATGGCTCACCGCCACACAAAGATAGCTATGCGGAGTAAATACTTAAAGCCATGCTATAATTTGTTCATTTTACATCAGTGGGACTTTCAAAGAACAAATGCCATCTGTGTGCGATAAAATGCTTTTAAAGCATTTAATAGCTTTCTCATAATAGCTATCTTAATGATCACGCTCAATTGATCTACTCCAAAAATGTATCCAGAATTAAAACATCCTGATAGATGGCTGCAGCTATTGTGGCTTTGTCTGCATATTTTCCTTCGTATGACTATACTTTTGAAATGCCAGTGGCTCCCCTTACAGTCCAGAAGAGTGAGGACTGTCTAGGAACCTCACAAATAGAGGAATCAGCATGCAACAGTTGGGGAATCAAAGCTTCTGGGGAACTCACAGTGAGAGGAGGCAGATGCAGAAAGGAAAGAACAGGATTGTGCAGGATTATTGACACAGATAACAGTATTAAGGAACTGTTTATAAGATGGTAGGATTTTCTTCCACATCAGCTGCACATTCTAAATTCAGTGCATAACCCCTTGTAATTATCCAAAAACTATTTTAATTGCTCAATTTGTATTTTATGACTTTCTTAGTTACAAACAAAGTATTTTACTTATGTTTATTATATGCTCTGTGTCTTATACTGGTCTTAAAAAAATTAAGTATACTTCTTCATTGAATTCACATTTTCTTCTATATAATCATGTATTAGTACTACAAGTATCAGAGTTATCAAAATTACTAATATGATGCTTGTAAAATCCCTAATAAATGGCAAAACGTACATATCAACCTCTAAATAATCTAACATTGTTAATTTTGGAGAATGTTTACTATTAGTGCCATTCCAGGGAGGTATAAACTGAAACACAAATACCAGCTTCTAAAACTTCCAATTTTTCTAAAAATGTTTGTAAATTGTGATTGCAATTAAATATACCGTAAAATGGTTAGTTCTTCAGAGTTTATTAATATAATTGTTGATGGGTGAAAACATGTTGCACCCAAGACCTGAGTCAGGACACATGACGTTTCCATAACAAGAGCGCTTCCTCGTGACTACTTCCTGCCAAAGCTTACACTACATGGACATCAGAGGTAGATCTGCACTGGTCTTTACCTCATAAAAGTGGTATCACACAGCCCATAGAAAGTCTGGTGGTTAAGACACAAGCTAAGAGTCCCTTGTCCAACGTCTAAATGTCTAGGTTAGGAAACAGCTGCTGACTGTCTCCAACTTCTTACTAAGGCAGAGAATGGAAGGCACAAGTGAAGGCTGAAGCAATGGGCTGTCTGTTCTTGCAGCTCTTTGTCTTAGAAGTACTTTCAGAGTCCTGTGCTAATACACTATGTATTTTAACCTAAACTTACTGCCAACATTTTAGTGGTGTTATGCTATTGCCTTCAATATTATTTCAATTTATTTTCGTAAGAGTTTGTTGTTGTTATGTAGAATGGAAATTCTGTGTACTGACTGTATCTTGTGAGTTTTAAAAAGCTGTTTAATAATGATCAATTTTCATTTCTATAAACTATTATTTATAATCACTTTATTTAAAAACTGCAGACATAGATGGAAATAGAGATAGAGAGGGAAATCTTTCATTTACTGGTTTAGTCCCCCAAATGGCTACAACAGACAAGACATACCAGGCTGGAGGAAGGGGTCTAGAATTTAATCCGAGTCTCCTACTTGAAAAGCAAGAATACAAATATTTGTGCCATCACCTATTGCTTGCTGTGGTGCACACAGACTGCAAATTGAGCTAGGCATTGAGAACACAAATCTTTTTTTTTTTTTTTATTGTTGCTTACATTGTATTATGTAGTACAGTTTTATAGGCGCTGGGGATTCCCCCCACCCCTCCCATACCCCTCCCCCCATGGTGGATTCCTCCACCTTGTTGCATAACCATAGTTCAAGTTCAGTTGAGATTCATTGCTTGCAAACACATGCCTAGCATAAAGTTCAGCGTCTTATTGTCCAGATAAGTCCAGTGGCCTCTTGGGGAGACCTTCTATGGTCTGAAGATAGGTCTAACAGAGTAAAGATCCGGTCAGTTAAAAGCCCCAACAAGGCCTCAGTATCAATATACAACATTATGGAATTAATTGACATAGTATTGGGTAAACAATATGTTAAAAATAATGCAAGTTCCCTTCTTCGAAACATCTGGGTTGAGACAGTATCAATGACAGGTTCAAAAAATAACAAACAACCAAACAAAAAATTACAGGTTAAATCAAGGCAAACATGTGGTATCTAATCTTTTGGGATTCGCTCATTTCCCTTAGCATTATAGTTTCCAGTTGTGCCCATTTAGCCACAAAGAACTGCATTTTGTTTTTTTTAATAGCTGAGTAGTATTCCATGGAGTAGATGAACCAAAGCTTTCTTATCCAATCTTCTGCTGATGGGCATTTCGGTTGCTTCCATGTTTTTGCAATTACTGATTGTGCTGCAATGAACATAGGGATGCATGTTGGTTTGTCGTAAAACAGGTGTTTTGGATATATTCCTAGGAGTGCTATTGCTGGGTCATATGGTATGCAGATTTTGAGTTGTTTGAGTGTTCTCCAGACTGATTTCCATAAAGGCTGTACCAATTTGCAGCTCCACCAGCAGTGGAGTAGGGTTCCCTTTTCCCCGCATCCTCGCCAGCAAGCGTCGTTGGTGTTCTTGTTTATGTGGGCCAATCTTACTGGTGTTAGGTGGTACCTCATCGATGTTTTAATTTGGATTTCCCTTATTGCTAGGGAGCTGGAACATTTTTTCATATGTTTGCTTGCCATTTGGACTTGTTCCTTTGTGAAATGTTTGCCCATTTCCCGTGCCCATTTCTTGAGTGGTTTGTTTGCTTTGGTTTTTTGGTTGTTTTGAAGTTCTTTGTATATCCTGGAAATTAGCCCCCTATCGCCTATATCGTGTGCAAAGATCTTCTCCCACTCTGTGGGTTGCTTTTTTACTTTGTTGATTGTTTCCCTTGCTGTACAGAAGCTTCTTAGTTTGATGAGGTCCCATTTGTTTATTCTGTTCTCAACTGCTATTGCTTTTGGTGTCCTTCTTAGAAAGTCGGGACCTACTCCTAGATCTTGCAGGGTATTTCCTACATTTTCTTGCAAGAGTTTGAAGGTTTCTGGATGTAGGTTTAGGTCTTTTATCCATGTAGATTGGATCTTAGTGTATGGTGATAGATGTGGGTCTATTTTTTTGTTTCTACAGGCTATCAGCCAGTTGTCCCAACAACATTTACTAAAGAGGCCTTCCCACTTGCTTGAGCTGTCATTGGTCTTTTTGTCAAAGATTAATTGGCTGTATTTGTGTGGGTTCCCTTTTGGTGCTTCTATTCTATTCCATTGATCTTCCTTTCTGTCTTTGTGCCAGTGGACATACTATAGAGCAGTGGTTATCAAAACAGCCTGGTACTGGCACAGAGAACACAAATCTTGAATCAGACATTCCAAAAAAGATGGGGACATTCCAAGTATGGTCCTAATATCTGCTTGATATTTATCTTTTTTTTTTCTTTGTATTTCTTACATATCTTCACAAGTCCAGTTATGTCCAATGTGTGCTATTTTTTTTCCTTTTTTTTCAGCCAATACACTATTTCACCCCTTATTTTCCACTGAATATCACTATCAAATATACACAATGTTAAGTTTTAAGGTCTCACATCCTTGTTTTGTTCAAAATATTAGTTTGGAAGCTTAAATACTTATTAATGACCACACCAGGCTCCCAAGTTGTTAAAATGTGCATATATTAAACATTTTAAAAGATGTATCTAGCTTAGTTTAAAGCCATAGCAAGAGATAAACAGAAGCAGATCTATCTGCTGTCTATCTGCTGGTTCACTTCCCAAATGCTGCTGGTCCAAAACTGGGATCCTGGAACTTCTGCCAGATAACCAACGTAGGTGCAGGGTAAGCCTCTGCTGCTTTCCCAGGACATCAGCATGGCACTGAATTGGAAGTGGAGCAGCCAGAACTAGAATCAGCACCCATATGGGATATCAGCACTTCATTCTCTACGCATTGTTTTTAGAACTTATTTGGTTTACATAAAGTGAAAAACTTCACATATTCAAAATACAGATTTAGTAACATAATTTTCTCAACCTATCATCCACTGATCAAGGAAAACGTGGTATTTGTCTTTTTTAGGCTGGCTTATTTCACTAAGCTTAGTGATTTCCAGTTGCATCATTATTGCCACAAAAGACAGGATCTCATTCTTTCCTGGTTGCATAATATTCCATAATATGTGCGTATGTGTGTATATATATATTTATGTAACATATCACACTTATTTATCCAGTCATCTAATGAAATAATGACTTCTAGGTTGATTCCTTATCTTAGTTATTATAATTTGAGCTTCAATAAAGATTGGTGCAGAAATAAGTCTCTCATATGATTTCATTTTGTCTGGTAAATTCCTAGGTGATGGATGGCTGAGCTGTGTGATAGACCCATTTTAACACCTCCTCCATAATGGCTGCACTGGTTTATATTCCTGCCAGCAGTGAATTAGGGCACCTTTTCCTCTAAAAAAATTACTGTTTTCTGATTTTCAGTTGACAACCATGCTACCTAGGTGCCAGAGTTCAGCTCGCAAAGGGTGCATGGATTAGGCATAAAAAAGAACGAAACAGACCACTGCAATTTCAAGATCATAATGGACAATGCGAGAAAGCTGCCCACTTTATTTATACAGAAGCAGTCAAACTCTGGCTCAGACTTTTTACCTCATCGTCAAGTGGGTGTTTCCAAGAATAATTCTGCCCTTCATTTTACCTAAATGGGGCCCTGCCTACAATGGAACAATACTCTTCATGCCTTTGTGTCTTCCACACCCACCACATGGACCCCAGCTCCTGGGATGAGGTAAAACCTCATCTGCCTGATGGACAGAGGTGCTGAGAATTGCTGACTGATGCACTCAAATATTGTCTCTCATTACATCAGTGTTACATATTGCTTTATTGCTCAATTGCTGATTAAATAAACAAACCCTACCTTCTATGGATAAAACCTACTTGTCATGATGAATTTTACTTTTAACAGATTTAGTGCACTAATATTTCCTAAGTATTTTTCATCTTTGTTATGCTTATGGATAAGTTGATTTTCCTTTTTTGCCAATATGATACTTTTTAAGATTCCATTAAATATATTCTTTCCTATTTTTATCTTTTTTTTCATTTTAGAAACCACAATTAGTCATTGTTGTTGCATAATAATTTTGTTTCACATCACTGTTTTTTTCCTTTTATTTTAATGGGGGCAGTCATTAAGACATTTTATTTTTAATGAAAATTTCATTGAAATTTTTTATACTGTATCTGATATAGTTTAGCTTACTTAATAAATAGTATTGTACATATTTTATTGACTCTTTTAACATTTACATTTGCTTTCATATTTACATTTCTTCACAGTCTTAGTCTTATGAACTCTTCCCTCACATGTCTGTCTTCTTATTTACCTTCTCGGACACATTTAACAGCAGTATGAAATTTCTTTTTCTAAATGTGTAATAATGTTATTTTAGATTTGCTTATTTACATACTTCTCTGAAAGGCAGAGTATCAGAGAAGGGAGAAGAGAGGATAAACTTTTAGGATCTGATGCAGTAGTCTAGTGGCAGTACAGGACAGCCCTGGGACCCTGAACTCATGTGGGAGACCCAGAGGCTCCTGGCCTCTGAGTTCAGATTAGCTCAGTTCTAGCCATTGCAGCCAGTTGAGGAGTAAGCCAGTAGATGGAAATCTTTGTCTCTCCTTCTCTCTGTAAATTTGACTTCCCAAAAAGTAATATCAATAGAATAAATTAATTTTCTGTAGTCTCCATACGTTTGACTTAATGACTTTAGATTTTGAACATCTACACGAATTTAAGAGCCAACTCATGTTGAAATCATAGAAGAGATTGATCTTTACACATAAAGCCATTCTCAACACCCAGATCCACCTTGGAGTAAATACTAACTTGTAGTAAATGTAGGTGCGGTATCCAGCAACTCTTCCTAGTGCTCTCTCTGAAAACATCTAAAACTGTTTTTTTTTTTTAGATGATATCTACTCTAGATCAGTTAATTCTAAAAGAATGCAATGTGAAATGTTAGCCTTGTTGTTTCCAGTGTTAAGAGCTTTCATGTCTTGAAATGGACGTAACCTTAAATCAAGGTTGAGGAACATTCCAGATCTCACTGTTCAAGGATTTCTTCTGTTCTATCCCACTTACTTCAAATTAGGGACCAGTAAAGGTGTCTAGAAGCATTTGTGAACCATCCTCAGTCTTTCAAAACATGTGAAATAGAATCATCATTTACCTACAGCCAAAAGTGTCAAACATATTTACAATTTACATGAACTCCCTGTACTTCTGTATTATATCTTTTTTAGGATTAATTTATTTGTATCAGAAAGGCAGATATGTAAAGAGAAGGAGAGACAGAGAAAGATCTTCTGTCCACCAATTCACTTTCCAGATGGCTGCATTGGCTCCTTGGTCTGAAAACAGGAGCCAGGAGCCAGAAGTCTCCAAGTTTCCAACACGGGTGCAGGACCCCAAGATCCCAGGGCATCCTATAATGTTCCCAGGCTACAAGCAGGGAGCTAGAAGGGAAGTGGAGGAGCCATGACACTAACCAGTGCCTACATGGGACCCTAGTGCATCCAAAGCAAGGACTTTAGCTACTAGGCTATCTTGCTTGACCCCCGGATTAGATTTTACTTTGGAGTAACATTTCTTTTTATGTTTAGTTAATGTTTAGTATAAGAATGCCAAACTTGGCACATTTGAAAGAAAAAAAAAAGTCTCACAGCTACAAGTTCATGGAAAATAGAACTAAAAGATAAGGATTTTTGTTGCAAAAAGATCCTATTATATCTACTTATACAATAGGATTTTGTATTCTTGCTTCAACTTGCTTATATATGTATTTCTAAGCTCTTAGTTTCTGTTGCTATTAGCAATCTTTCTGCAAAGGAATGTGTTTGATCGATTGATTGATTTTACTGGAATGTCAGATTTACAGAGAGAAAGGCAGAAAGATCTTCCATCCACGGTTCACTCCCCAAGTAGCTATAACAAGTGGAGCTGAGCCAATCTGAAGCCAGGAGCTTCCTCCAGGTCTCCTATGCAGCTGTAGGGTCCCAAGTCTCTGGGCCATCTTCCACTGCTTTCCCAGGCCACAGACAGGGAACTGGGTGGAAAGATGAACCAGAGCCCATATGCGATCCCAGCAAAGGCAAGAACTTTAGCCACTAGGCTACTGCATTGGATGTCTCTGCAAAGGAACTTAACCAAGGAAGTTTCTTCTCTTCTCATGTGATTTTACCTTCTTTCTGTGGCTTTTAAAAAGTGGTTTTTGATAGTAAGAATCCAGTGATCTCTAATGTCTATCAAGATGCAATTTTTTAGAGATTATTCCGTGCTGTATGTTTACTTCTTGAATCTTGGAGCAATTGGAAATTTAGGAGTTTTAATAGTCTCAGAAAAAAGTCTTGTGTTATCCCCTAATCTGGCTGTCAATGAAAATATAAATGCCACCCCAAATTTTAATCCTAGAATATCCTTTCCTTTATAGTGAGAATGGTTGTGAGGAAAGCAAGAGGATGAGCAGCTGTATCACTGATGTATCCACTAACCCACACTTATAAAAGTGTTCTACCAAACTATCAACAAAACAGTTATTCTCAATGTATCATCTACTCTATCTAAAGATGGTGAATATTTGATTGAATAGATATATGTATATATTTATTAATTATTTACACATATATAGGCCACTGACATGATGGTTCAAACATCTAATCCTCCACTCTCCAGCACCAGCGTCCCATATGAGTGCTGATTTATTCCCAGCTGCTCCACTTCCATCAGCTCCCTATTCAGGGACTAGGAATGGAATGGAGGATGGCTAAAGGTCTTAGCCTAGGCAGCCATGTGGGAGGCCCAGAGGAAGTCTCTGACTCCTGAGTTCAGAGCGGTTCAGCTTTGGCCATTGTGGCCCTTCAGGGAGTGAACCAGAAGATGGAAGAATTCTCTCTCTGCGTATATCTCTTCCTCTCTGTAAATCTATCAAATAAATATAAATAAATGTTTTTAAAAATCAAAAAGTATATATATATATATATTTTACCTTAGGCTTTGATTATAATTGATATATGGTTGAACAGAATAGAAGCATGTAAAAATATAGTATAGTGATTTCAAATTAGAGGGAAAATATAAGAGCATTATACCAGAACTCAAACAGAAACAAAGAAGTTACCAGAAATTTTAATAATTATTTTTGCTTCTTGGATTTTACTTTCATTACCTAATTGACATTTCATTATTGATTGGAAAAATAGCTAAATCAGTGCTATACATATTTACCATAAAAAATACAGTTATGAAGGGCATCTATTTACATGTTAGTGAGACTGTTATTTTTGTAAAATGCAGGAAATGTTACCATCTTACACTGTGTTTTTGAGGGTAAGCATTAAATAGTGTTTTGCAGGCTCAGTTTGACATACTTCCCTGTGGGCTCAGGGGTGTACCATCTCCTTTACAGGCTCAGTGGCTAACCTCTTGGAACATTAGCTTTGTGAGTGGTATTGAAAAAGAATGTGTGACTAGAGGACAGGGTTCTAATTTACTTGAGATCTGTTTTTAACTTTACCTTTTTGAGTTTTGGCATCAGTGATCTAAATGGACAGATCAGCTGAGGATAGACACACGTGCTTCTCAAGGTCTTTCCAAAACCTAATCTTAAACCTAGTGCTACTTTCCAATAACTGCTACTGCCCTTTAAAGTTAAACCCTCCCCTACTGAGAATCACTGTAATATATTGATCGGTACACAGATAGGTGGCAAAGTGATTGAACAGAGGTAAAATCATGGTGGTACCATGTGGTAAGCCAAGGGAACAAAACTGTTTGGTGTTTTAAAGAGTTTCACACTCACAGTAAAGAGAAACACTGGATAATATTACACACAAAGGCACGTCTGTGTTACATATGAACAGCTATTCCATTATTTGTTATTTTCCAGTCTTAAAAGAATAGCAGTCATTATAAAAGTTCACGTTTAGTGTTTCCCCAAAGCAAATTAATACAAACCAGCAACTCAATTTGAAAAGTCTATGGAATACTAAACTTTCAAAAAAAATAAAATTTTAAACTATTTTCCATACATTCAAAATTTCTAGAAATACATTGTATAGCATGGCAGTATTAACAAGAGCTTCAACTTCTCCAATTAAAGCTAAAGTAAAGTAGGCAAACACTTGGAGCTAGCTAAAAATGGGCATAAGTTTAGGTGGATGCCCAGAAAATAATTTCAGAGCAATTTTCATTTTTGTCTATTTCTATGTCACTGCTCAAAATCAAATCCACCTTGCCTCACCCTGCCTCACCTTGCCTTATTTTACATGGTCTACTGGCTCCATTCTTCACTGATTTACTCCAATTCCTCCCACTCCTTAACTCCCAGGGGATCTGAATTACCTTTATTAAAATTAAGCATGGTGTATCTCTTCTTCTATTCCCCTTACCTTTGACATGGTATCCCACTCTGTTGTGCAGTGCAGGTTCTAAAACACTTTTTCTTCAACCCAATTCTAAACTCCCAATTGAGTCTCCACTCCCTAGTATTCTCTACAAGTTGACGTATACTGAATTTTATTTGTTGTTTTAGCTCCCCAAACTCTGTTTCTTTGTCCTTCTTTATCCCTTACATAGATCTCTTTTCATTTGGATTTTGCTTTTCCTTCTCTTATGCGCTCAATCATCAGGGAAACAATACCTTAGTGACATTGTTTCAGGTCATTTGTACTAATTGACTTAAATCACATTATCTGCTTTGCTTTCTTTCTTTCTTCCAAAATTTATTTATTTGAAAATCAGAGTTACATAGAGAGAATTTATGTATGAGACCTTCTAGCTACTGGTTGATTCACTCCCTAAGGTCCAAGTGGCAGCATCTAGGTACTGCCAAAACCAGGCATGGGTCAGCCTTAATTCAGACCCTTTACAAGTTGCTGGCATCACAACAGCTTTGTCGGCTAAGAAATAATGTCGGTCTGCCTGCTTTTCCTTTTTTTCTCTCTCTCTCTCTCTCTCCTTTCTTCTTTTTTTCTTTTCTTTCCTTTCTTTTAGAATTTCTTTAAAAATTGTACAGTTTTGCAGATACAGGGATGTTTGTACTTCCCTTCCCCTTTCTCCCTTCCCTTTTTCTCCTCCCATCATTTTGTTCCATATTATTGTAATAGTAAAGTCCTTTAATAATGTTTTCAAGCTTCAACATCTTGCTATTTACTTGCATCATGGCATTGTAAGTGTAGACAAAGGTAGAAAATCTATTGTATTGTTGAGATATACTTAACTGTTTCAGTGGGAGCCCTCCTTGATTCGGAATAGAGATGTATAATTCAAGATATGAATACCTCTCATTATCTGATTTGTACGGTCCTTTTCCTCTCAACATTTTGAAGATTTTTGCAAGTGAAGGCTGCTATGACCTACAACAGACTGAATGGCTTGAATCTTTATTTCTCACAGCACTAGAGGCTGAAAAATCCACATTAGCTGTGATTGATCATTTTGATTTCATGAGAGTTGCCCCTGTGATTTGCAGATTGGTCACTTTCATGATGTTATTTTTTTTTCTGTGTTTTGCTGTGCTTGAAACACAGCATATGTATAATGAGTACTTGCTGAATAATTAATGCATGTTACTGTCATTTAGAACCAGTGCCATGATTCCACACTTAGGTTAGTTGCATCATATTAGTTGTTTGAAGATTCTGTTCTCCATTTTGATGCTCTTCAAATGATGTTTAAGACTCATTTCTATTTTGCTCAGATGGAAGAATGCCGGTCTAGATTCTGAATTAAAGAATAGGAATGGCTTTCTGAGAGAACAATATGATTTATGAAATCTCTCCTATAATGCATTCTTCAAGAAGCAGGGGTATACATGCATTTCACATTCAAAGTAGTCCTCATTAAAGATATCCATTCCACTCATACACAGTGATCATAATATAATCAAAGATCATTAAAACTAAGTGTGTCCTCTTTGACAAAGATTTAGAAAGATGGTTTGAAAAAGATGTAGAACAAAGCTAGACAAAACTGCATTTTCAGCAATCTTATTTTATTAATATCTATAGCCCCTGCCCATACTGTTAAACTAAGCATTATTTTACTTCTAACTTATGGAATTCTTTACACCATGGAGCATTAAGATTTTGACTATGTCAATTAAATATTTTCAAATTAAATAATGTCAATAAAATAAAGTCAAAATCTAAAGCTGAATACTGAGAAAAAAGAAAGGAAGAAATAACAAAGAAAGGAAAGGAGGTGAGAAGGAAGAGAAGAGGAGATATCTACTTTATTTGCATTAACAGATAGTAAATAAAAATATTAAATCTTCTTAAAAGTAGTCTGCAGATATATGAATGCCACCACTTTAATCTTTTTCCTTAACAGGTGGTGCATCTTATATATTAATTTTATGTGTAGCTTCTGAATCATTTAACATATTGCATCTTTCTTTGACAATATCTGGAAAGAAAAATGCAACATCAATCAATAAAGAGTTGATACTCGGACTGCAGTGTGGCCCATAAAGGATCCTATAGGTGAAGCTGGCATCCCATGTGGGCACTGATTCAGCCCCTATTCTGAGTGAGACCAGGAGAAAGCTCCTGGCTTCAGTCTGGTGCTGCCATTTTACAAATGGACTAGCAGGAAAAATGAAAGAGATTTCTTCCTTTCTGCCTCCCTCTGTAACTTTCCACTGCAAGTAAATAAAACATACCTTTAAAAAAGAAAACAAAATGAACAACCCATTGCTAAAATGACCAGACCACATTACCGCCCATTCACATTAGCCCAGAATATAAACGGCTTCAATTCATCAATCAAACATTGACTAGCAGACTAGATCAAAAAATAAAACCCATTTATCTGTTTCCTACAAGAGACACATCTCACCAAAAATCAGCAGACACTGTGTGTCTCAAGGACTTTGATAGTTTTGTTTTTATTTTCATTTCTTCAAGAATTATTTTTGTCATATTAAATTCTTCTTTCAATCACAGATCATACCATAGCATCATTTACTTAAAGAAACTTCTTGATATTCTTTTACATTTCTTCAGTGTCTCATTAGTAATTCAGTAGCATGCTATTTAAATTCATGACATTGTAAATTTCTATTTATCTTCCTGTTGTTCATTTTGTTTTGTGGCTTTTCATTTAAGGGATGTAGAGTAACTGTGTAATAGAGACTATTATATCCAGATGTGAGGATACCACACAGTATGCATCTCTACATCCAAAACAAAAAATGACTCCCAATGAAACTGTTACATATGTCTTGACAATAGGATGCTGGACTCTCTGCCATTATCCATGCCTGCAATATTGGACTTATGACTGTTTATGAAGACCTATGCCCTTGTACTAATATAGGAGAAATCAATGAGGGGGGGGGTGTCGGGAGAAGATTTGGAGAGGGGTTAAAGGAAAACCAGAGCATATGGAACTGTATCATAAAATAATAACAACAAAACGAAAAAAGAGATTGTAACCCTCCCCCCAAAGCCCTACAAATATGGTTTCTTTGTATTTTTGCTTAACAGTATTTACATATGTATAAGCATATACCTAAAATAGTATTTGCAGTAAGATTGGTAAGGAGCTTAAAGGAATAGTTGCTGTATCTATATTGTGATAAACAATATGTAGATCAGTCGTACGGAGTCTTAGAGAAGCTGTCCTAAAGCACATCACACACAGAAGATAGGATTAAAATTGTAAGTGCTCTGAAAGAAAACTATGAGATCAGAAATATAAGACTCTCTTAAGACAGAATTCTTTCTAAGTGAAAGGAAAATGGAAAACAGACTATACAGAACTGAAAGTGCATTTAAATCAGTGTGGTGTGCCTTAAATGTGTCTCTTTGTGCAGATAAGAAAACCAAATTTATACACTTTTAAGCTAAACAAGGAGCTGTTCTTACCTGTAAAAACAATTTAAACAAAAGTTTGAAGACTAAATTAAATTTAATTATACTCTTCTCCATCAAAAGTGACAATTTTTTCTATTACTTTTTTTTCTGACATTGAATGAAGCAAGAAAAAAAAATCTTATTGTCACATCTTTGTACTGCAAGTTTTTTTTCCATCCATCTAAATTATACCTTTATATTTGTGTTGAAGTTATGGTTTGAATAACATACTTGAGTTAATTATGGAACATCTTTTAAGAAAAAAAATCTGCTGGATGATGAATTATACTTTCAGTCTCTCTGGAAGTGATTAAACTCAAAATGAACTTTTAAGATTTTAGAGCTTTATTTTCATAAAGATTCTTTCCTCCTAATTGTTGCAATTATTATTTTTTCTTTTCTAAAATACATGCTGACAACAGAGAAGTTTTTGTTTTTGAACTGGCTAATTTAATTTGAACCCTCCTTTGTGTAGATACTAATGTCGAGCTTAAATAAATAAAAGTGTTCCTTCTAATTTCTAATTCTAAATTGAGTATATGGCTCTAAATATAAATCTACCACATAACATCATATAAAACTTAGGATGTTTAAGTTTTGATGGGAGTAAATAAACCCCCCAAAAGTCATTTGCACATAATAATGAATCGATCTTATTTTATAATCTTCAAGATTTTACTCTAAGCTCCTGGAGGTATAATGACATCATGAGTGAAATCGACAGTCAGTTGGTAGAAAAGAAGTTTGTACTATAATATAATAAGAGACATGGCAGCAGTGATTTGGTAGCCTACACAAGGAAAGGTTCCTGTAATTTAAATTGCAGTTTAAAGAACAATTAAATTTAGGTATTCTGTATAAAAACAAGAGCATTAAGACCTTAGATAGGAGGTGATATTTGATGAGCAAGAAAAAATATCAAAATGGCTGGAATGCAGCGTGTGCACAATATTTTCTGGAGATATCCATTTACCAATGAGGAAATCTGCATCAGTTTCTTCCCTTCTTTCAAGACACCTGGAAATGATTCTGGTGAAAGTCACACTCCTAGGTTTCTAACTGGCATTTGATGTTTGCCTCCTCTCCTTTTCTCACTAAGACAATAGAAGAAATCTTGGCACATCTTTTAAATACTGTCATTCACAATGGGGCAATGACACAAATCTCATCTAGACTCAAAATGTAAAAAGAGCCAGCCCCTTACGGGACTTTTACAATGCAGGTTAAGCCTAGACCAGCATTTTTTTTCACACCCACCTAATGCTCTTCCATCCAGGCACCCTGAGAGCAAGACGTGAGAAAAGTTGAAATGACCCAGAAAAGCTAATCAAGGTTCCCCTCACTTTCCCAGTTCTCCCAAGTAGCCCACACCTATGAATACTCCAAGATGCACAAATTGTAAAAGACCCAGTCAGCTGAAACATTGTGCCCTTGCCATGGGTTGACTCTGTGTACACTCTGCCAGATTACCACCCTGTTTCATTTTCCTAATCTCTAATATACCCAATCTCACTGTGATTTTGCTTTTCCTTTTGAAACAGAACCCCCATAATATTAATGCAGGACCCAGCCTCTTGTCTGTCTCCAGTAGCACATGATGTCTTTACTTGCCCTTTATCACAAGGAATTTACTGACTTAAGGGAGAGATTCAGCCTGCTTCACAAGGTTTTAACCACTGAGTCCAGGAGTCATTTGTTTCTCCAATAGATAAGAACATCAATGGCCAGTGCTGTCCTAGAGCATGGGCAGGAGAATTCTAGGTCTGCATACAATGTAATTTCATTCATGTAACCCCCAAACTGGTACCCACTAGGCCATCATAAATTCCCTAGAGATCACAATATCACTGACCAATCAAAGGAAGGTCAGTAGCTACACTGACCAGTTTGGCACTTGGACATCAGCTGATAGGGACACATTTCAGCCCCAATTTCAACATACAAGAATCTGTACTTCTAACACATTGGGGAGCTCAGGAATTAAACATTAGCTGAAACGTTTGAATAAACATCTATATTGTCCCATTCCCCCAATGTCAGTCATTGGCTGTCTATATGTAGGGCAAGTAGACCCAGCTTGCAGATTCTACCAAAATACCTCCAACCAGTTTGGGGTGGGTTGGCAACACTGTCTTCACTGTTCTGCAAGGTACAGATATTCCCAACATTTGACAACCCATTTCTGTACCACCTACTAACTCATCTTAATCCAAATAACTAATGTCACTAAAATTTCTTAATATTCAACTCTATGGATCCATCCTGTCATAATAAAGGAACCATATTCTTAAGATCAACTGTTCTAGGCAGTGTGCAGAAGCCTAGTGGCTAAAGTCCTTATTTTGCACATGCTGTGATTCCATATAGGTGCCAGTTCATGGCCCCATTTCCCATCCAGTTCCCTGCTTGTGGTCTGAATAAACAGTTGAGGATGGCCCAAAGCCTTGGGACCCTGCACCCGTGTGGGAGACCTGGAGTTAGTTCCTGGCTCCAGGCTTAGGATCGGCTGTTGCAGTCACTTGGAGAGTGGATCATCAAACAGAAGATCTTCCTCTCTCTCTCTCCTCCTTTCTGTATATCTGATTTTGCAATAAATCAATATTAGTCATTATCGAATCACATGTTTGAAATATGATCAAGTTATCTTTCCTTATCCTAATATCAGAACAGATACTCATGTGAATTTGAAATCATGAAACATTTGTTTGAGTCCCAAAACTCATGAATCTCTAACACTTGATGTGTCTTCCTCAAGCCTGATAGCACATTTCAGTAGGTGCTTCCCATGCTCCGGCTGTTCAACGCATGTCTTTTGAAGTACCCTGTGTGTCAAGGACCATATCAAACGATACAAGCAGAAAGTGTGAATGAGAAATCACCCCCTTTGTCTTTGCATTCACATCTACTACATTTATCTATGGACTTTCCTTCACATAAAGAAAAAAAATAACTAATTCAGTAGAAAAGAGGAGTAAAACCAAAGGGAATCAATTAAATATTCCTCAGGGAACTCACATGAACAGAAACAACAAGGGGATTAAAAAATTTCTATATTTATAATTTTATCTGAGGGTATCCCTGACAGAGTGTACTATCTAGCTACAGAAAATTTTAAGATACTAATTTCATCTACTTTATAACTAAATTAAAAATGCAAACAGTGAACATTTTTGTTGAAATTTTATTGAAATCAATAAGATAGATATTTTTGACTTAAGAAAATCCCTGCAAACATACCTAAAGATTTTTTAGAGTGTTTGATTAATTAGTGGAACTATGTAAAGTACTTGTTAGCTAGAAGGCAGGAACCGAAACAAATTTTATATTTACAAAGTTTGTTTGTGCTGTAGTAAAGTGAACATGGTGAACATTCCGTACTTTCTCTGTCACAGAATGAATAAGGATTTGCATTTTTGTAAAAATCTCCTGTAACAATAAATTCTAATGTTTTCTGCTTATGCATATAAGATATGAATTTAAAGCAGAAGAATAGCACCAGACAGCTATAGCTACATATTTACAGTCCTTATGCATTCACCACAGCTAGGAGAATTAATTCTTGTTAAGATCAGCAAAGTCAAATCAAACACAGCCTGTCAATTCACTAGCTCCTCAGGGAATCAATCTCCACTAGCTAGCGAATGTTATCAGAGATTATCAAAGCCATTTTCAAGAAAGCATGAGGTTGTGGCGTCTTAGGTCTGGAGGGATTATAAAATGTTAGCTGATAACTTGATACTGTTTCTACTTTGTTTTATATACTATAAATAGCACTGTCCATAAATTAGCAAGCAAACACATATTCATGACCATCGAAGGTCAAAGAAATTAGAAAGATAATAAATAATAAACAATGAATAGTCACTTATAATATTATTATCCTTTATATAATGTAAGGACAGGTATCACAAATGTAATGTAAATTATTTTAGAAAGGTCTGTTTCTGAAAATATAAATTGTAAGAATTATTTTAAACAAAATACTATTAATGACATTAACAACACTTTTGTACAATTTTGTTTTTGTGGAAAGTAGTTGTTGCAAAAATCAGAAACTATAATTATGTGTATAATAAATTGTGGAAAAAAATCATAGGTAATTCCAATTATGCCAGTTTTCAAATAGGGAATAGGGAATCAAAGTTAAATAATGGTGAAGACTGTACACATATACATGTGTGTTCTTTGTTCATGTTATTAATTTACACTTGCTTCATCTCAACTCAAATGCAGCATATATTTATTCAGTTTAGAACTACCCTATTAAGTCTCAGACATAATAAAACAGTAGCTACCGCTTGGTGACTTGCCTGTAGGTATCATGCAATCTAGAAATAGTATTAGCAAGCATAAAACTGCACACATGTAATCAACAAGCTGGGCATACAACGACTTTAGAAAGGATTAAGTTTTTAGGGAAGATTAGAATAGATTGCTTAGAAGAATACTTACAAAATCATTATGATGAAAGTAATGAAGGAAGATTTAGTTTAAACAGTATAAAATGCTATCTAATTTTATAAGCAAACTATGCACAGTATTTGAAAGCACAATTAGATTATATGCACACCCTTTGTATATGAACAACCCCAAATAATATTCCTATTGCCAGGAAGAAGGTATATTCTTTCCTCTATCACATCTTTGTCATTCCAAGCATTTACAACTTCCCTAAAGGAAAAAATTATCATAATCTAATCGATCAGAAACTAAAATATTGCAATTGCTCCCAATCATAAAATAAAAATTTCCATAGGGGAAGGGATTTGGCAGGTTTTATTTACTGACATGTCCTTGTATCATGGAACAGTCTGCATCATATGCCTTAACACCTGATTGATGTGTAGTAAAAAATGAAAAAGCGCTGAAAATGGCTATTACTTGGTGCTATGTTGTCTTTTTCACCTATCAGAATGGATAATATTTATTGTAAAGAACTGTTTCTTAATTCGCTTTCAGAAACATATAAATACAGTGGGCAATGTTTAATATTTTGGAATGAACAAATGTTGGAAAAATTAATGAAGATCCCTACAATTATAAGAAAAGGCCAAATGTGTTGGCATTTCAAACAAAATAATCAAGTTAGGAAACATATAAAGGAAGTAAAATAGGTTTTGACCTTTCTCAATCTCATCCATCTCTTAATTCAAAAGGAATGCTAGCACTACAATATGATGTTTGACAAAAAATTAACTTCTGTCCAACTAGTCATCTTTAGGAGAAAACGAAATCTGTCCAATGTAAGTTGACCTAATTATGTAGCAGAAAATGAGGACATCACACCAGAAGCTGATATTATCAATATATTATTTGTCATTTGTTATTTTGATCAAGAAAACCAATCAGAAACACTGCAATAACAAAGTGCACTTTCATATGGGTAAACAGGGACACTAAGAGGAAAATTTCTCGGCAGCACCAACGGAATTTCAACTCTATCAATCAAAAGATAAAGCACACTTATGAAATAGTTCTTTCCTTGTATTTGTAGGAAAGATGTCTCTGAAAATGTGATTTTTAACAGATGACTACTTCAAATACCCAAAAATATAAGCCTTCTGAATTTGCATATGAAATGGAAATAATAATTTTGGTTACATTAATTAAGAAGTTCTACCTTCCCTCTCTGTATTGTTGTGGGGTCAGCATAGTCAAGAGCAGTAATGGATGTCTAACTTTGTTGATGTGGTAGGAGAGCATGGTCAAATTGAAATAAAATCCTTCCTGAAAAGTTATGTCTGAAATCTTATTATCCATTCAAGGTTCTGATAACTGTATAATGTATTAGAAGCCTGTGGAGATTATAAGCTATTTTTTTTCTACTAATGAAACCTTCTGAAATATGTTCTGTAGAAATTCATTTGATAAAGAAGTATTAGAGACAAGTTTTCCACATGCTTGAAAAGACAATGTTTCTAGCAGAAAGCATTTTTAAGGTTTGGTTTTGTTGTTTTGTTCTTCAGTGGATTTTAGTAACACAGCTTATTCTTAGGCGAGCTCCATTAAAAAGTGTTTTGATGCATTTTGTGGAATCTAACATGCTTGGGGTCTAGCATAGTCCTGCTTTTTTCTATGTGTATACCTTACAAGGGGTTATGTTTTACCTTTCTAAATATCTACATAACCAATTATCTGGGGAATATTTAGAAAAGAATGTTTATTGGGAGCAGAGTATGTAATTATCCAAGGAAGAATACAATTCTGGATATCAAATAGAAAAATTCATCATAACCAAAATTCAAATAAATAATGCCCTTCTATGATAAAGCATATCCCCCCAAATTACCAGAACATGGATATTCAACTTACTCTGACCATATAAAAATATTTAAAGGGCATTTATATCTGCTTGATTTGTAATTCTATCCGATTTTTCTCAGCTCAAAGAGGCTATAGAACTCTAATTGTCATTTGTTACTATCATAAGGCTATTCTGAATTTACATAATCATTCATAGTTGAAAATGAATATGTATACGAATGCCAAGCAAGAGCCTACTACTAAAGACAAACATTATTAGAAATCAGGATGTCAAAACTCTCCAAAGGGTAAAGTGGCTTGCAAAAGTTTACTGTTTTCAGAAGGATGGCCCTATTTCATTGATTAGTTCTTTAGGAAAATCTTAATGTTTAAAATGAAGACTTTTACATGCCCATTTAAAAATCAACATAAACTCATTATACTTATAATTAAGACAGCATTCAAAAAGTTTCCAAAAAAATTCTTCTTAAATAGATGTAGCACTTGAAGTGCGATGAGATTTGAAAGGAAAGGTAGTGCCTCATTTAAGTACACATGAATTTGGACCTACACATGTTGCGGGAAAACACTATTTAACCATTTTGTGTTCTTATGCTACTTATTTTATTTACTCTTAAGGTTTTCTTTGTTGTTGTTGTTTATTGTTTTTTCATAGAGCAAGAGAAAGCACATCCAAAGTTTGGAGGAGAGCATAGTGCAGCATCAGTGTTCAACCTTTCATATTCTCTATTTTCTACTTTCATCCAGTGAACAAGGAATGTTACACAAAGAGTGGTTCTCTGCCAGAATCATATCATTTAGGAATACCAAGAAGGAATAAAAGTGAACTAATTGGCAGCACACAGGAGGAGCAAATGGATTTCACTAATAAGATGATTCGTTCAGCAATGTCACCACCATTTGGTTACACTGAACATCTAGGACTGCTCCCTGTGAAAGAATGCTCCTTGATGTTTTGTAGAGAATAAAACATTCCCTGTCCTGCGGAGCAATCAACCAGCACCTGGCTTTACTGGGACTATGAGTGATAAATGTTAGCAAGGTTTGAATAGTTGCACCATACACAGTTGTAGTTTGTTAGCAGTGGAGTAGGGACTCAGTGCTATAAGCAATGGCTGTGCATTCAGGTCACACTACGCGTCAGACTTTTAGATCTAGATTTATGCTTTTATATCATATGTGGTACAATCTTAGAAATTTTGTATGACTAATGCCCCTGCTGCTCAATGTGCATGTTTTAGAAAAGGATGTAGCATTTTAGAGGAACCAATTTCCCCACAAGCAGTTTATGTGCAAGTCTGTTTTTTTTTTTTCAAGAAGCTAAGTTTCTATAAAAAAATTTTTAGTGCTTATCCAGTAAGGAACTAATCTGGAAATAAGCCGAGTGGTTAGCCCTAAACACATTTAAAGCAAAACCAATAGTGTGGACTGGCGGACACTTTGATGTTAGTGGCGCATTATTGAGCAGACCTTCATTACAAAGACTCCAAAGGTGCAGCTCTTGATTGGTGACAGTCTTGCTGTGCTGCAAGGGGTGCCACATTTAATCTGCCTCCAAGTCGCTGGGTATCACTGTTGTATCACCTTGGCTTTAAAGGTTTGTTGGTAAGTGCTAAACTAGGACAATTTATTTTTGCTGTGACTAGAGTGAAGAGTAGATTAAGCAACCTTGATAATAGAGAAACACAGAAAGCAGAAAAACACAGTTTCAGTTACCTTCAATTTTGGTATGGGCCCAGCTCCACAGCTTAGTGGCTAAATCCTTGCCTTGAACGCACCTGGATCCCAAATGAGTGCCAGTTCCTGTTGTGGCTGCCCCACTTCCCTTCCAGTTCCCTGCCTGTGGCCTGCGAAGGCAGTCGAAGATGGCCCAAAGCATTTGCAATCTGCACCCACAAGGGAAACTTGGAAGAAGATCCTGACTCTTGGTTTCTTATCAGCTTTGTTCCAGCCATTACGACTACTTGGGGAGTGAACCAGCAGACAGAAGATATTTTTGTATCTCCTTCTCTCTGTATAACTGCATTTCCAATAAAGATAAATGAATCTTAAGAAAAAATTGTTCTGTTTAACTCAAATAGAAATGTCCTATTTAAATATGTACGGTCTAAGCATCTAGGACTATTCTTAGCATTTACCTAAGTATCTCATTAGAGGAAATTATTTCTTTCCTATTGAGCTAAATTAATTTTCACAAGTTTTCCATATGAATATAAATTTTAGTAAGTATATTTATAAAATAATATTGTAGTATTTATTGCTGCTAAAATATGCTAAAGACAGCTTATCAATTGCTATGTTCTTTTTATTCTATTATGGTTTTAATGATTGAGATTTGATCTATACAAAAGTTTATTATATGTATTTTGTGATAGCTTAGGTATTTGTTTATAAAACCATACATGTTGCTCTCAATTAACACTTGAATATATTAATACTTTATTCCAAAATATAATGTATGTTATAGCAATAATAGTAATAACAAAAATGCATCAATTTGGTCAAGATGAAAAAATACTTGATGCATAAAGCTCACTTAGAATATACATCTGATTCCATTTTCTGAAAACATACATACTCATATTTCTCTAGAGATTAACTTGAAAAAAACATCTGGAACTAATGTATGTAAATTAAATGTTTCAAATAGAAAGTGATATGACATTGTATCACTTATATTTGATATAGGACTGTCATTTTGGGAAGAAACCACAAGGAAAAAAAAAACTAAGAATTTGGATTGATTTCCAGAAAGTGGTAAACAATGCAAGAATAACATGCACAATATTAATGGCCTCATGTAGATGTTCACTGAAGAATGATCGTATGACTAACATCCCTCTTTGTATGCACACTTGAGAGAAACTTTCCATCAAGCATGATTCACTCTGCTGAGTTGGCATGCTGTTGTGGTATGTGCATCATTCTAAATGCAAACTAGGTACCAATCTATGTGATGAACAATGCACAAAAGCGTACAGTCTTAGCTTGCAGCGACAGTTCTTGGGTGCATAGATTTCTTAACTCATATATTAGTGCAGAGCTCCTGACCACCACAAATGGTCCCTTGTACATAACACCTTCCCCTTCCCTCTTCATGATACTTGTTTGGGTGTAGTTTTCCCTAATACACTTCTAGTTTATTCCTAAATCTATTCTAATTATTATTCTTCACACACAAATTCACTGAAGTTGCTATTTCCGAAATCACTAATGACCTCTTTTTGTTAAAGTCAATAAGCATGTCTCAGCTTTTTGTTTTTGTTCTTTTCCCACACATAGAGTGGTACCGACTTGACAACATACGTTACTCCCACCTTCATTAACAACTCCTAAATCCTACCACATTATATCCCCCTTGGTTTTATCTAACTACTTGGACTGTCTTTATTACTACTTCTTAAACGGTTATATATTTCTTAAAACTTTTAAATGGGGTGTGGGACAGACTGGACTACTGCTAAACATACTGGCTAACGAGGGTAGGGGGCGGGCCTGGTGGGGGTTACCACGGGTTGCTCCAACTAGGCTGCAGCTCCCACTGCCTTACGCGAGGGCCGAGAATGTGCTGGGCAGCACCAGGCTGGACTGCAACACCCATTGGTTCCAGTGGAAGTCGGCAATGAAACAGAATCAACCCAGCAATTGCAACCACGAGCTGATCGAGGCGATGAACTGTGCCGGGCCCTGTACTTGCTAGTACATACAAGAATCTGGTCTGAGAACACCTCAGACAAAGTTTCTTTGGAGATCTCCCCAGTCAAAATGCAGGACTCAGAACCCTAACCAAGAAAAGAGAGAAGACAGAACAGGTCAACCAACCATCTCAGCTATATCTTGGCAGTGAAATACGGAGCAGAGACTCTATGATGAACTATGTCAATCAGTGGAATCTTCAAGGACCTCATAGTACTTGGAGTGGCAAGATTGGCAGCGATTCATTACTGTTGAAATATCAAAACCACTTGAGCAAGAACCTTGGATCATACCCTACATCCAGGGCCTGGGGCTGGTGGGAAATTGGGTGGGCCTTCTCCCTTAATACCCCCCTTTAAACATGAAGGAAACAATATGGAAAAATAATAGTCTTACCCACTTTCCTATAGCCCTGGAACCTTTTTACCCTAATTAACTATGTAAAGATTGTCAAAAAAGTAAGAATTTGGATTGATTTCCAGAAAGTGGTAAGCAATGCAAGATTAACATGCACAATATTAACAGCCTCATGTAGATGTTCCCTCACGACTATGTTCATCTAATTCTACACTACCATTATACTTATTTATTTTGTAAATTAATGAATATGGATAGATCTGTTTTGTATCTGAATTTTTATATATACTCTCTCAAATATCACATCATCTTTCTTGGCCAATATCTACTTATTGTTTAGATCTAAGTCTAGAAAATGCACCTAAGAGGAGATTTCTCTAAACACTGTAAATCAAGTAAATCTCATAATGCCCTATTCTAAGAAATCACAGGAAAGTAATTCTGGAAGACCTGTATCAGGTCATTTTAAAAGGGATATTTATTTTTAACTTGAAAGTAGGTTTACAGAGAGAAGGAGACACCAAGAGGGAGATCTTCCATCATCTGTGACACTCCCCATTGGCAACAATGACAGCCAGGAGCTTCTTCTGGGTCTCCCACATGAGTGTAGAGGCCCAAGGATTTGAGCCACTATCTGCTGCTTTTCCTGATTCCTGGTTAAGGATTGGCTCAGCTCCTGCCATAGTGGCCATTTTGGGAGTGAACCAGCAAATGAAAGATCTGTCTATCGCTCCTTTTATCTGTAAATCTGACTTTGCAGGACAAAAGAAAAAAAAAACCCTTAAAAATACATTAAAATAATTACTATAAACATCTCAGAATTAGTCTATGTAAAAATGGGTATGCATATTGAGAATATATTCTTGGGTTAATACACAATTACATTCCATTTCTAAATGAACTCTATAACCTTCAGTCTCCTGAAAGATCTGGTTTATAACCACTCACAATGTCCTATTGACACCACAAAGTTCCGTGATTTGTAATCCTTGAAAGCACATGTATTTTTCCCTACAAGTGGTATAAATAATCTCACAGAACAATTCATAGAATTTTTCAGATTTTGTTGACATGGAAGCTCCACAAAATCATCAGAGATCTTTATTTTTTTTCTATCTCACAATTATCCTGTGGTAATGTACTTGGATTACTGGTCATCCAAGATTGGTAAAACATTTCAGTAGTTCCACTGAGGAAATTTTATCTCTATATCTTTACATAGCTCTCATACATGTTAATGGGCATTGAATCCTAGTTCAACCCAATCATCCCCACTATCCAGCCCACACACATGCCGGTGGGTGCCACTCTGTCTAGCCACACCTGCCCCCAGTCCTGGTTCTGATGCTCACCAGCAGGAGTTGCCACCAAAGAGGGAGGTACCCACTATTTTCCTAATGAGTCCGTTCCCAGATTATGCACTTTGCAGGTAGTTCTTCAGTTGTTGCATGTTACAGACCAGTCAAGCCTGGTCCACTCGAAGGCACAGCTCACACATGGCTCAGCAGGGGCATAAACCTAGCTTAGCCATCCTACACTTACTCTGGTCCTCACGAGCACCAGTTGGTGCTGGAGTCTAGTCCAGTCCAGTATGCCCAGTCCCAGTCCTCACTTGTGTCAAGGAACACTACAGCCATATCCAGACCAGATTACAGCTCCCACTCTGGCTCCCACACTCACCAGTTAGAACAACAACCCAGCCAGGGTGTCCCCTAAACTCGCTAACCAGGCCTGTTCCAAGCCATAGATCTTGCATGTGCCAGTGGTTGCTCTGAATCAGCTTGGCATAGCTCCTCACCTGTCATAACCTTTGCCTTTTGTATGCCTTAGCCTGACTTGACCTTGCCTGCCCCCAGTCCCAACTGTAGCTGCCAGGTACTGGAACCTGGCTCTGCTCAGTCTGCTCCCATCCCTGACTCATGCAAACCAGTAGGCGTAACAGCCTAGCCTGGCATGACCTGTACTCCAGCCTGGTTTCTGCTCTTGCAAATGAGCCAAGGTTTGCTCCACCATGCCTGGTCTGCCCCCCTCCAAAACCAACACACTTTAGTCAACAGTTAGTGCTACTTTGCCCAGCTTGCCAGACCCCAGACCTGGACCATGTGATCACCAGTGGGAGTTATGACCCACTAAGGGCATTTCCTACATTCCTCTGCTTGGCCCACTCACAGATCTACATCTCATATGTGTCAGGGGATATTAGGCCCTTGCCCAGCATAGCCTGCCTCTCTATCTGGGCCTTGTATGAGCTTGTGAATGCTGCGGCCTGGCCCATCCCACACCCTGTTTTAGGATGCACATGTGGATACTGCAGCCTGGATCTGCCCAGGTTGTTCTTGATCCCTGTACCTATGAGTGATGGCAGGTTCCTTAATCACACCTAGCTCAGTTTATCTCCACTCCCAACTCTTAAGCTAACCATCAGGACTTGCATTTCCACAGGGATGGGCCCACAAATCCCCCACAGAATCTACCCCTGGACCTGGATCTCTCTCGTGCTGATTAGTGTTATTGCCCTGCGTAATGTGATATATCCCTTGTTCTGACATTCAGTCAGGTACTAGGATTTAGCCCTGATAGACAAGTCCCCAGCTCTAGCTTTTGCATGGACCGGCATGTGATGGTCAGTAATATTCCATGATAATAAGCCCTACTCAGGACTCACATGTAGGCTGGTGAATGGTCTGACCCATACAGATCGTCCATCCTCCCCCTGCAAACCACGAGGTCTCAGTTTCCTTGCCTACCTGCAATTACAGTGACCCTGTCATTTGGGAAACCCTCAGGGTTTTATATCTCACCTACACACACAGTAACCTTATCCACAGATGTCCCTAGGCAGCAATTTCACAGCCCCAAGACCCCAGAGCTTGCTGCCCAACCAAAAGGCGAGGACTCACTCACTGCATAGCAGCCGGTGGCTGTGTCTAGAGCCCCAAGCATTGAATCCAACCTGGCTCAGGCACCCCAAGCAGCTACCAGGCTGGTAGAAGCTCCCACCACCCAAGCCCCAAGGTCAAACTCCCCTAGACCCCTACTGCCACAAGAGTGGCCTCAACTGTTCTCTTAAACAATATGCCCAGCATACATGCTCATACCTTTCTTATTCTGTTATAGTACCTGATATTGTCTACTACAATCTTTAAATTTACTGAAGAAGAAAAATGCATTATGTCCAAAGGCAAACACATGTACTCTACCATGTCAAAGATTTTATTTGAATTCAGCTTGCATAGTTTCGGGGTCAGCAGTTACAAAGCTGTTAGCAGAAGGGACATCATTAAATTTCAGGAAAACCTGTACAGCCCACATTACTTCACAGTACATCTGAATTTGCATTCCATGCTTTCTTCAAATTGCTAAGTGTTTTTACTCAATAATCAATATTTCATCCAGAAAAATAATAAAGCATACAATTATTTATGGATATAATTAAGGTGCAT
The DNA here is from genome assembly GCF_017591425.1 of Ochotona curzoniae. Classification (NCBI taxonomy): domain Eukaryota; kingdom Metazoa; phylum Chordata; class Mammalia; order Lagomorpha; family Ochotonidae; genus Ochotona; species Ochotona curzoniae. The sequence goes on along the minus strand of NW_024464920.1, from coordinate 16,888,830 downwards.
TTTTCAGTCACAAGAGGAATGGAAAAGTTACTTGAGAGGCAATATAATTTAATGAAAAGGCCATTGAACAAGCAGCTAAGATCTCAAATGAGATAATGAATGTGAAAGCTTTTGAAAAAGATAAAGTGTTATGCAAACTCGTAATGTTAATATTAATCATTTCTAGTGGACCTCATAGGTTGAGGAGCTATCTGTCAGGCCAACATTAAGACTTGTTCAATAAAAACCAGTAATTTATGGTACCATGGGAAGCTCTAAGACCCATGTTTTAACCTCAAAGTAGGAATTTATTGCTTTTGTGATTTTAAAGGTTGACCCTCTCTACACACAATCTTTTAACTTTGTTTGTTTTTATATAGTGGTATTTTGCTATGGCTTTTGTCCTTTTTTTTAATTAGGAAATGTTCTACAGGAACTGCATTATTAAAACTGGAAATGTTCCAAAAGAATGGACAGAGATCATTGCAAACTCTGATTCAATCTCACTGGGTTAACTGTGAAGTAACTGTCCCCAAGTCAACATTTTTTTTGGATGTCTCTATAAATCTGCTTCTGATGACATCAAAATGTTCTTCATGGAAGCTTGTGAGGGAAGGAGCATGACCATAGCTTCTGTAAAATGCCAAATTACACAGAAATTGGTAAGAGCTAGTGAAAAGCTTAGATTAATTTGGGAAGACCTTTCAATCTCTTCCTCTCACTCACTTCTATGAAACTTGAATGTGCATCAAAGAAGAATATTTTACACATGATATTAAAACTTTTATGCTGATTTCATACCCTTCCAAACTTAAGTTTAGAAATTTCCATAAAAATTCTCAGTAACTTTTAGAACACAATTATGTAGAAACTATTTGCAAAGACATCATTGATCCTGTTCCAGTGTAATAAAAATTAAACATATAGTGTTTAGGTAAATCAGTGGGAGTTTTAGATGGATAATCAAGCTTTTATACTTTCCCTTTAATTCACATTAACATAATAGTTTGGTTCGTTTATTTTCCTCTTTAGTTAAGATATCTTTTTCTTTTCTTTCCAAGTGGAATGTGATATCCTTGGAAAATAAAAAAAAAATTCATTCAATTATAAAATGATATTGCTTGAAGTCAGGCTAATGTAAAGAAAGACATTAATAAATGTTTACTAATAAAATTGTTATTTTTCATTTCCAAGGCACATGTAAACATGGCTTTTTTATACCACAACATGCAGAGATTATGGCCAATACAGATGAACAGTCTTTGACATGCTGTGGATGAATATAATTTTTTTTGTAATGTGCAGCTTTCCAGATACTCCTAGTCTTTGCAAATTGCCAATTATGCAAAAAATCATATTTTAGGGTACTTTTATCTTTTTAATATAGGATCAAGTCTAGATCAGAGGTGATATTTAGCTGCTCTGTCTGTTGAGGCTTTCACTTGAATTGCATCAGGTTCTTTCTTCATCTTTGGTGCCATTTATAATTTAGCAAAATTCACTGACTCCCTGCTACATTTTTAATGGAATATCTTCATCATTAATTTTAGATAATGCATTCCAGAAAAAATATGCATGGTTGACTTCATTCTCCTCTTGGAACTTTATCTGGGATCACACAACTTTCATCTGTCCCTCAGCGGTCCTATAAATTTTGGAAACATAATTTTTTAATGTCCAGTTTTCCACTGTAATGCCTTTGCTCTCCCCTGAAATGAATTAGCAGTCTCTAGGCACACACATATGCTGCTCAAAAAAAAAAAAAAAACCTCCCTGGGTTTAACAGGTAGTCACGATTCTTGTCTGTTCTTCTATCATGGAAGCACAATGACACTTTTCCAATTCCTACTTTCCTTCCACATTTAGCAGCCGGTACTCTGCACTCTAATAATACACAAGCCCCTCTCCCATTTTAATTAACTATGTATTATTGGTATGGTTTAATGAATTGATGTTTTATTCAATAATTTATAATTTATTTAATTAAAAATTTGTGTCCTACATTTTCCTTGAATGGGTCATTCCCTCCTTGACAGTGTGTGAGGATTCATCTTGGGTTCAAGGTCATCCTGTAGGAAATGAGAGCCAAAGAAGCTACCTTGGGTTCAATCTGTATTTCAACCTAATCAGCATCACTTTTCATTTCCGTATTTTCATCCTTTGCCCCCAGGTGAATAGACAGAGGGTCACCCAGGTATCTACTTGTGATATTTCTTCAATTAAATGTATGCATATAAGTGGCTTCTCGGTTTATTAATTTCTGCTTATCAGAACATACTGCTTTGAAACAGAAATATCAAGAGCCTCCACTGAATATTTTGAGTTCTCTGAAAAAAATTTAAAGGTGAATAAAATATGGATATCTTTCAAACATGAGGAAATAAGAAAAGAGGAAAAGTTGGGAGAATGGAGAGGGAGCTGCTGAAGAACTTGCTATCTTACCCCACTTTATATAATGGCAGTAATCTTTCCATGACCCATTCCCTATATTCCTACACAAAACATACACTTATCAGCTGCTTCAGAACTTTCAGCAATACAGAAGTAGAGGAGTTTTCTCTAAAACAGACTAGATGCAGGTAATATCTGGCTTTGTTAGGCCGACAAACAGCCATGGTGTGCCCAAGTGATAAAATTAAACATAAAAGTCAATAGTCTTCCTCCTGATAATGAGTTGAAAACATCCCTAACTCACAATGTACTTTTCCAAACTATCTAGTTAATACCAAACACTACAACCTTTACTCTAGCTCTGCAAATCTACCAAAAGAACATGTTGCTACAGTTTTTACATTGTTGAATAACTAGGAGAAGGCAGCTGACATCTTATCTGACCCCAACAGTAATACACTCTTAGTTATGGATATATTTTTCTCCACCAAAATCAGCTATTCCTGTGTGAGCTCTGCGGTTGCAAATTTAGAGAGATTTACAGAGTCTTTCACAATGATTTGGCAGGGGAAATTGAAAGTCACTTAGGGATCTCAAGATCTTCAGTGATGATCACATGCTAATCCTTGTTCTCTCAATAGAAGTATGAGCAGAACTTGTGACTTACTGAGTGAAATATGGGAGAAGTGATGGTGTGTTACTCTCACATTTACCTGAGTTTATATTACCATTGATTAAGCCTTAACTGACTTAAGGAAGAATCTCCTGTGCTAGCTTAGAACTAAGCTGCCATGCTGGGAAAGGGCCAGTAAGAGCTTCCCAGCAAAGAACAAAGCAGGGTGTTGAGTTTGAGAATGGCTCCCGGTGACAGCCAACAAGCAAACTAGAACTTCAGTTCCAAGGTTCCACAACCACAACCACAAAGAAAAGCCACAAAGAAAAGAATTCTGCCAACATCCATCTGGGTCTGGAAGAGAACTCTGAAACTACAGAAAGGAACATAAGCTTTTAGAATTCTTTCGAAGGCTTTTGAGACTGTGAATAAAAGACCTACCTAAACTGTACCTATGTCAGTGATCCCCTGAAATTATGAGATAATAATGCAAGGCATGCATCTTGCTTGCACGATGAGAGCAATATACAGGAAAAGAGTGGCTGCATTCAGACTACCTTCATTACCTTGAAGTCCACCTCTCCGTATTATGTACAACCTCTAAGCCTTTTACCAGATCCAGCAACCAGAGCTACTGGGGAGCTTTGTTATTTGTTTTCTAGAGTCTGACAAATGAATCAAGATTTTTTTTAAAAAAAAAATAAGTGAATTGTTTATGAGTACTGAAAATAGCAATGTCTTTCTTGCACAAGGTATGCCATGTACATACAAGCAAGAACACATCTGCTGTACTTTAGAGAATACTTTGTTTACTGGTGCCAGGCTGTTATTTGTTGATTGGTCTTCAGGCATATGTATGCCAACTAGATTTGAAAAGGTAAGGATCACTACAGCAGCCTGTGGGTTGCGCTATTCACTCAGGAAACTCCACCAGCACCACTGAAGCAGGAGGCACACAAATATTGATAGGGCTGTGGAAATTCACTGCCTCAGTGTAAACAGGTCTCATTTGTCATCTCAGTCCTAACCAGTTCTTTTGCATTGTCATAACACTGCTTTAACATTCAAGGAATTAAGTCACAAACAAATACAATGAAGGCTCATTTTCTTTCTTAATTTTCACTTGTCAGTATCTAAAATGAATACACAAATAGTGTTTGTTTGTTTTTGTTAAGTCCTCCATTCTTCACTAATTCAGCCATCAACTTAACCAAAACACCCCAAGCTTTAGAACTTCTCTGATGTCAAAATCTATATTCAGTCCTTAAACTTTTGTCAATAACTGGGATCCAGTCACAACTCATTTAGTTAGCTGCTGATAATAACCTGATATTAATGGCAAGCCTTCAGATTGAGGTTTTGCCTCCATAAACTGCCTAAAAACTAGAGTCTTGCTTTTAAATGGAATCTCTATTTATCCGTATCCCTCACATTAAATTTCATGTAACAGGTTTGATATTTTCTGGGCTTTTTAATATTTGCCTCCATAAATATTCTCCAATTGCTTTTGAGTCCCTGTGTCTCTATCTAGCCATCTGTGGTTTGACCTTACTCTAAAGGATTGCTAGGAAAATCTTGCTTATGTAGAAGCGACCATGTCTTGTAGGCATACTGTGACTACTGTTTCATTTCAAAACCTCTTTCTCAACTCACTCTCTTACAATGTATGGCGCATCCCAATCTTGCTTCCACATTAGCTGCCCGGGTAAGTACTCAAATACTGTTAACTTTGTTTTGCAGGTTTTTCTAGAAAATGAGGATATAATTTCTCTCCTCATTGAGTTATCAAAAGTTGATACTCCTTCCCCTCAAACAAAAGAGTCAATCAAATTGTATTCTTTTCTAAATCAATCATAAAACAGCATTTTGGCCCAGAAGGTTATTAAGTCTTTGCATGTAAAGTCAACATCCATTTTCAGAATGCCAATTTAAGAACTGACTAAGCCACATCCCACCCATCTCCCTGTCAAAGTGCCTGGGAAAGCAGCAGAACATCATGTAGGTATTTGGGCCCGTGCCATGTACGTGGGAGACCTAGATGGAATCAGCGTTCTGGCTGTGGTCTGGCCCAGCGTTAGCCCAGCATAAGTATGATGGGAATTTGAGGAGTGAGCCAGTGGAGGAAAGGTATTTCTCTTACTCATTCTCTACATGGCTCTGCCTTTCAAGTAAATATTATAAATCTTTTTAAAAATTAAATCAAATAATTCTGCAACCATGCTAGAGCTGCCAGAGTAAATAACTCAATGTGCCGCCAAAATTTACCTGGAATTTCCATCACATTTTATTACATATTTAAAGATAAATAATTTGATAGGTAAATATATTTAGTGTCCATTTATATTTATACACTGCAGTGCAATATTCATTCTAACAGATTTTTAACCTGTGTTAAAAATTGGGTCTCTCGATTTCAGTGAATTTATCCAAAATGTTAAAGTGTGGCAACCATTTATTTACCTGGTCAAGAACATTTCCTGATCCTATTACACCACTGCTTCTTCGATAACCCAAAGAGTCCAAGTCTTAATGTCAAGAGGTTCATTATTTACTTGCTTATAAACTCAAGCACTGCTTATTATCTGTAAATATGTTTACAAGTAATTTAGTAGTGAAACAGAATTATTTTTATGAGAATAAATTAACTGCTAATAGACAAACTATAATTTTATGTATTTTTGCTATATATTGTTTATTCATTTTGTAACAGCCTTGAAGCTACTAAATGTAATTAGAAGCTTGATAAACATGTTATAAACATATTTTGTACAAGTTTCAAATTATAAATCTCTTTTGTACAAGTTATAGAGACCAATTTACAAGGGTAAATGTTACCGTTTCACACATCTAACCACCAAATAAAGTTTTTCCATTTCTGACAGAGTCATTATTTGACAGTTCTGTCCAGCAAGTCTTTATTCCTTTCCAGGATTAAATTGCTTGAACATGACTTCAATTCATAACTATCAATTTCCTGTTGGACTCCTTCCTGTCCAGCAGCTCAAACTACTTTTTTTTATGGCCACCAATGACCTTCCCTTCATTTTAAAGTGCAGTTTTCTTTGTTCTTACATGTTAAGCATTTCTGCAACCTTTCTTATGATTGGTCATCACATTCTTAGTTCCACTCTTTTCAGTTTCAGCATCATCAGCCTACACTGTGGCACCTCATGCACATATACACCCCCCTACCCACCCCCTATACACACATGTGTCTCAGTCACTTAATTTCAAAGTGGTGCCTACATTTCTGCATTTCCTTCAACACATTATTACAAATGACTCTTAACATATGTATAATAAGGCTTAAGAGTCGAAGGGAATTGAAATAGTTTAGTGGTGCAATTAGTTATGAAATTATCCAGAGTAATGGGTAAGACGCTGCAGAGATGAGGAAATGTTTTATTAGTTAAGCAAGTTCATTCAGCTTCTGTTTCTGATATTGGCTTTCACCAGCATTTCAGTGCTTTGTTTATTCCAGGTGCAAAATATTTTTTGCCCATTTCCGGCTTTTGCCACTTTTTGCGTGAAGTTATTTATTTAGCTGATCTCCTTATGCCAGATTGATAACATCAGCTAGAGGCTCAGTTATGATTCATCACAGACTGCCACTACTTTCATGAAAATAACAGTCAAATGTGGAAGACTAGCATCAAAGAGTTTATTAACCAACAAAGCTCCTGTATTAATTGATTTTCTTATTTTTATAATGAAATGCCTAAGGTAGATTATAATGAAGGAGGTTTGTTTGTTAGTTTTTTGATGGCTGTAGGTGTGCATGGGTCTAAGGGCTTCATTTGGCGATGTCCTTCTCCCTGGCAGAGTCCCAAAGCAGTACAGAGAGCCTCATGACAAAAGACAGGTGAGTATGAGAATATGTACTTGACATTAGTATTTCTCACTTCTTTTCTTTCTTTTTTTTTTAAGATTTTATCTATGTTTATTGGAAAGGGAGAGCTACAGAAAGAAGGAATAGAGAAAGATCTTCTGTCCACTGGATTTCTCCAGAAGTGGCCACAACACAGTGGAGCTGAGCTGATTCAAAACCAGGAGTAGGAGCTTCTGCTGGGTTTCCTATGTGGGGGTAGGGTCCCAAGGCTTTGGACCATCCTCTACTGCTTTGCCAGGCCACAGTCAGGGAGCTGGATTGGAAGTGGAATGGCCTCTGCGTAATCAGACTTGCAGCCAAGACATGAACTGGTGCCCATATGGGATCCTGGCGTGTACAAGATGAGGATTTTGCCACTAGGCTATTGCACTGGAACCTCTCCCATTTCTTAAAAAGCCACCAGGATAAGGTTATAGGAGGTGTACCCAAATGGCTATATCTAATCTTGATAATTCCCAAGAGCCCTGTATCTAAACATTATAGTCAGCGCTTCCACTATGTTAATACCTTCAAATGGGGATTTAAAAACCCATGAAACCTTGGAGGACATTTAAATCATAGCAGCCACCAACTGACTTAAGAAAATGTTAAGTGATATTTTAAGAACCTTTTGTGAAGATCTATCCTGGTCAGGATGGTTAAGGAAAGGCCTCCTCAAGGAATCCTCTTTCAGTGGAAGTTGAAAGACAAATAGACAAATAGCATGCACGCTGCAGAAGGATCAGAGGAACTTACTATCAGAGAGAACTGCAAACGCTAAAGCTCCATGGTGGATCAGAGACGGGATTATAAACAGAGATAGGAAGAGACTGCAATGTTGAAAAGCAGTCTCTACTGAGCCTTGTATATCATACTAGCTTTTTTTTTCTTTTTTTTTTATCATCCTATAAGTAATGGTAAACTGTTGTAAAGTTTTAGGTTGGAATGTCAAAGAACTTAAAAGGGAGGAAGACAAAAAGAATTCAAGTCTGGTTTTACATTTCCTACATGGATTCTTGAATGGATCCCTTGTTTTTAAATTCATGTTTCCCTTCCTGTTCTGAAGTTCTTACATTATACACTTAGTCCACCTCACTCAAAAACCTCTCATTCTTTTTTGTATCTTTAATTTTATCTTTAAATATTGTTTACATAAATGAGAGGGATGTATGCCCATGTTAGCTTCTGATCAGTGTGGGGAGTGTCAGGTATGGAGGAAGGTGGATGGGATAAATGTTTTGTTTGGATGTTTTGAAATCATTCACCTGTGTACAAAGAGAGGGAGTAGGAAGGTGCCATTCCTTGCAGCACCTGGGGATGACGGACGGATGTTCCTTTGATGATGCCTTAGAGACCAGGAAGTGGAGAAGAGTGTTCTGAGGGTGTTACTTGAGTGGCTTTTGTAGTTCTGAGAAGGTGTTAGTTTTGTTGCAGCAGGGTTGAGCAAATATTTCCAAGTACACCTCAATTTACATATATAGATCCAGACACTTGCTACAAAGCTTGGCCAGGAGAATTGTCCAACTTGTTCATCCTTCACTGAGGGCAGCTGACATTCCATGAAGGCCTGGATAAGCTGGCTCTCATGTTGCTCATGTGCATCTTGGCATTTCGTCCATTGCACAGGCATCAGCAACGACAACGACTCAGTCCTAATGTATGTATTCCAAGGTCAGATCACACATCTTGTAACTTTTCCCAGTGGTCATGGTCTGAGTCCAGCGATCTAGTTGTAGAATCCTCAAAGAATACTTACTTGGGGTGACCTCAGACTTGATTTTGTCAAGACAGTAAAGGGTCATGTTGGGTCTGTCACCTGCACCAGCCAATGAACATACCAGTGGATGCAGCTGCATGGTCAGGTCTGCTTCAGCTCCATATCTCACACAAATCGAAAGTGTTATGGCCAGATCAGCCAGCCCTCACAAATCCAGTCTTTATACATACTAGAGGGTGCTGTGGCCTAGGACGAGTTTTGTCTGAAATCACATAAAGCCCACCCTCAGCCCCAGGCTTTGCATGTATCAGCATGTGCTGTAGCCTAGTCCTGCACAGCTTGCATCCCATCTGGCTATCATGCACATCAGTGGGTGCTGCAGCTTAGCTCAGCTTGCTCTGCTGCACCCAGACCTGGCTAACATGCATACTGACAGCTGTTACCATCTTGTCCAGCCTGGCCCCTACTTCTCCCCTTGCACCGGCTCTCAACTACACCTGTGGAAACAGTGTCTGACCATATGAGTCCTTGAGGTTTCCCTATTGCGTCCACTCCCAGCTTTGGAGCATGTGCATGCCACTGGGTGCTTGTGGTCCAGTCTAAGATGGTCTGCCCCAATCTCAACATTCAGCAGCAGGTGCTACAGCCTGACCCAGCCCAGCCTGACTCCAGTTCAGTTCTTGCCAGCAGGTAATCTAGTCCAACCTGACCCATTTCCAGCCCAAACTTCATGTGAACTGGTGGGTGTTGTGGTCCAACCCAGCCTGGTCAGCACCCCGCTTCACTCTCACTTATGGCAGTATGTGCTTTGGACTGATCTTGCCCACAGACCTGGGTCACACATATGCCAATATGTGCTACAGCTCAGCCTGGTCTAGTTTGCTCACAGTCCTGATTCCTGTGCTCACCGGTGGGAGCTGTAACCTAGTATAGGGGGTTCCCTAAGTTCCCCTACTAGGTCCATTATCAGTCTTGAATCTCTCATGTGGTGGCAGGTGCTGCTGCCAGACTGACATGGCAACACCTAATCCTGGCACTACTATGGCTAGCACAATGACCCACACCCATCTGGTCTTCACCAATGGGTACTACAGCCAGTGTGGCCCACCCCCACACCGGGTTCTCATATGAACTGGTAGGTGCCACAACCTAGCCTGGTCTGTCCCACACCCATTTTCCTGGGTACTGAGGCAGCTGGGAGGCTGAATATGGCTTCTCTCCTTCTTTCCATCCTTCCACCAGAAAAGGTAAGAAGAAAAGGAAAATTTGGAAAGAATAGTCTCATCCACTTTCCTCTAAATGTCAACTGTCAACTCTTCCCACCCAAATCAGATGTGTAAACATCTTAAAAAGAGAGAGAGAGAAAAGAAGGAGGAGGAGGAGGAGGAGAAGAAGAAGAATTTGCCTCCAGAGCCAGTTCTCTCACATTCTGGTGGGTACATGACATGGCCCAGTCCTGCCCCAATACTTGCCAGTAGGTTCTGCAGCCTAGCCAAGCCAAACATACTACTCCCCAGCCCCAGCTATTGCCAATGCCAACAGGCAATGTTATTTAACCCAGCCCAGGTCTCTCACATAGGTGGGTGCCTTAGCCTGTCTCAGACATGCCTCCAGGTTCTTACCGCTATACCATACAATCTCAGCTCCCTTTCCTACCTGCGGTGTTGTGGCTTGGTCTGTTCAAGTACCCCGAGGTCATTCCTCTACTGTCAAACATGCCCTCAGTTGTTCCCACTCCAGTATGCTCTGAGACCCCTTTCTCCAGGCAATCTACAGCCTCTCCCCGCCTGCTGCCTCCGGCGTGCATGTTCCAGCCTGGAGTTTTTTGCCTTCCCCACAAATCTTAAAAAATAAATAAATAATAGGGCCCGGCGCGGTGGCACAGTGGTTAAGGTCCTCGCCTTGCACGCCCGGGATCCCATATGGGTGCCGGTTCTATCCCGGCCGTTGCACTCACTTGGGGAGTGAATCATCGGACGGAAGATCTTCCTCTCTGTCTCTCCTCTCTGTATATCCGCCTTTCCAATAAAAAAAAAATAATAATAAAATTAAATCTTTAAAAATAAATAAATAAATAATAAAAATAAGCAACTCTACTGGCATACTGGTAAGTTTAACACAAATTGGGGCATTAACCAGGCCCAGAATGTTCATCAGTTACTGGCTGCTTTTCTTCCAGCAGTATAACACTGGCACGGGTGCAAGGCAACCTAGGCAGTTGTCTACAGCTAGGGAAAATGATTCTCTGTGTCATTTTTTCTGACCCTTCTTCATAATACCCACTAAATAACGGGATTTCCTAACACTTCTGTTGCTGTGTTCTTCCTTTCCCCATCACATAAGCACAACACTCTACATGCAGTATTTACAAAACATTTTATCCTTCCTCTTTAATGAATATCTCAAGCATAGCATGGCTAAAGTATATAGAAGAATTAGTTCATCTTCTTCCCTTCCTTCCTTTGTCCTTCTTCACCTTCCCTCTCCTTTCCTTTCTTTTTCCTTTTCCTTTCCTTTCCTTTCCTTCCATCAATCCTCATTCCAGCATTTGGGAGAATCAATAGCAAACACTTGTGGATACTTTGTATAGATCATGGGACTTCAAAGCATTTACTACCTTAAATGCACAGATTTTAAAAACAAAGACAATCTGATTTTGCTTTTAAGAGTAGATGGAGAATATCGGATAGCATGAGTTAAGACTTTCAGCAGCAGTTCATTGTGAAAATGAAACAATGAATTGTTTTATTTGATCATAGATCAAATAAAATTTTTAACAATGGATTTCAAATATTCATTGAGTTATTAATATAACAGAATAAAATGTAAAAGCAGTAACATAAGAGTGAAAGAAAATGTTCTCTCCATAAATGCTTAAGTACTTACAGTTTTATGTTGTCTTATCTAGAATTTTGAAAACTATGTAAAAGTTACTTAATGCATCTTTATATTATAAGAGCAAAATTTAAGATGTATAAGAAATCTTTCATATACTACACGATCAATCTTCATTCAGTTCTTAAAATTAGGATCACATTTTAGAAATAATAGCATGATTGGTAGCCAACATTTTTGAATTTGGAGTACACGAGAACTTTTGCGTTGACCAATTTCAAACTTTTTAAAGTTATTAGTTTATTTGAGAGGCAGACAGAGGCAGATCTCTCATCATCTGTTCTCTCTGTAAATGCCTGCTGCAGCTGAGGTTGGGTCAGGTCAAAGCCAGGAACCACAAACTCAGTTGGGAACTTCAATGTGAATGAAACAATCTAATTATTTCAACTTGCTGCCTCCCAGGCAGAATAATAGCAGGAAGTTGGAATCTGTACTAGAGTTAGGAATCAGCAGTAGAGCGAGAACTCAAACTCCAGCACTCAAATATAGGTTGCAAGTATTCCAGCGAAAAGCTTTACTGCTAGGTCATATACCTTTCCTGAAGACCAGTTTTTAGTGAAGCTCTCAAATTGGTTCACACACACACACACACACACACATACACACACACACACACCCCTAAATAAAGCAACTGTGATGAAAATATTAAAACTGATAGAAACAGAAATGGAGCATTTAATATTTTAGACACTGTCCATAGCACTTTTAAGATTAGTTTTAGTTCCTTGAATCACTGCTTAGGTAGCTCCAGGTTGAACCCACTGTGCTTCTAGGATGTGAAGCAATCATAAAGATTCCCAATGACAGTAACTCTTCCTTTGAAAAACTTGTAATCACTGAACAATGATGACCACCAAATACCAGTCCATGCTATGGCTCGGCGCTTGTCCAACAGAATCAAATCCTGTTACCTGACATGATGATGGATCAGGAGAAGGGTCACATTAAGCAGGGCCATTACATTAACTAGCACTGGAGAACCATAACCAGGGGTAGATTCTGTGAGGGATGTGTGGGCCAAACCCTGTGGAAATCCTAGCCCCATTGGCTAGCTCAAAAGTTGGGGTGGTAATGGACTAAGCCAGGTGTGACCAAGGAGCCTGACATCAATCACAGGTAAAGGAACCCCCAACAGTCTGGACTGGTCAAGGCAGCAGCACCCAAATGTGCACCCTGAATAGGGGGTGGGGTGGGCCGGGCTGCAACGTTCACCAGCTCATACAAGGCCAAATGGAACGCCAGACTTCGCTGGAACCTGGCCTAAACCCAATGGCGTGTATGAGAACTGGGTCTGGGAGAGGATTAAGTGGAGGAACTTGGGAAACTTCCTTGGTGAGTCATAGCTCCCGCTGGTGAACATGTGGTCCAGACCTGGGGGTTGGACAAGCTGGGCAAAGTAGCTCCAACAGCTGGGTAATGTGTCAATTGGTAATGGAACAGGGTGGACTGGGCAGGACTGAGCAAACCTTAGCCCACAAGCGAAACTAGAGACCAAGAGGGAGCACAAGTCATGCCGAGCTAGGCTCTTGTACCTACTGGTCTGCATGAGCCAGGAACACTAAGCCACAGTGTCTAAGGCAGAGGTTGGGACAGGTGAGGGACTGAACCAAGCTGAGTCAGAGCAACCACTGGCATGCGCATGATCTATGGCTGGGAATAGGCCTGGTTGGGGAACTAAGGGGACAACCCTAGCTGGGTTGAGGTTCTCACCAAGGGGCGCGTGGCCTGTAATGGGGGCTGCATTCTGAATGGGAAACGGTTGTAGTCTCCCTTGGCACAAATGTGGACTGGAATTGAATGCACAGAGCCAGGCCAGACTCCAACACCCTCTGGTGTCCTGGAGGACCAGGGTAGAAGTGGGAAGGACTAGGCAAGGTCTCAACCCCTACTAAGCCATGTGTGAGCCATATGTGGGTATGGACGAGCCATGGCTGGGCTGAAACATCCAACAGCAAGGACCAGTTTGGGTTGGAGGCCAGTCAGGAAAAGCCATTGTTCCTGCTAGGACAGGAGGTGAACTGAGTAGGGCTGGCTCATGGACCCACTGGTATGCACAAAATCTGGCATTGGGAGAAGTTCTGATGGAGGAGCCTGGGAAACTCCTTTGGCAGGACATAGACCCGTCAAGTAAGCGCAAGAAACATGATAGGAAACAGCCCAGAACAGGACATGGAAAGTTACCCACTGGCATACATTTGGCATGGGTCGGGAGAGGAACAGGCTGAATCTGTTCACATCATCCACTGGCATATCCAGGCACCAGAACAGTGTGGGTCGAGCCAGGTTCAGTTGCAGGAAAAACTAGTGCACAATATGGAATGCCAAGGTGAGGTTGCCTGTACCGGATGTGACCTCAGTACTCAACCAGCACGCGTGAGAACCAGGAAGGGAGGGAGTAGAGCCAGTAGGGGAATAAGAGGTGGTTCCTTCGCTGGACAGCTATTCCCACTGGAGAGCGTGAGCTGGGATGGGGGCAGACCAGACCAAGCAGGGCTACAACGCCTGTACACCTCATGTGGACTAGATCAGGGAAAAGCCAGGCTGGGCTGATTATTCCTACTGGTGCAAACAAAATTAGAGTGGGTGAGGGTTGTTTGGGCTTAGCCACAGCATCAACTGGCAGAAGCTGGCACTGGGGCTAGTTCTGTCAAGTCAAATCACAGAACTACCTGGAGAGTGCTTAATCCGGGAGTGGGAGAGGCCTGGGAGGGAAATCCTGGGCTCATCCCTCTTGGATTACCACTTCTACTGGAGGGCACAAAAACCAGGACAGGGGCTGGAGTGGAATGGGGTGTGGGACAGATTGGACTACTGCTACACATACTGGCTAACGAGGGTAGGGGGCGGGCCTGGTGGGGGTTACCACGGGTCGCTCCAACTAGGCTGCAGCTCCCACTGCCTTACGCGAGGGCCGAGAATGTGCTGGGCAGCACCAGGCTGGACTGCAACACCCATTGGTTCCAGTGGAAGTCGGGACTGAAAATAGAACCAACCCAGCGATCGCAACCACCAGCTGATCAGGGCGATGAACTGTGCCGGGCCCTGTACTTGCTAGTACATACAAGAATCTGGTCTGAGAACACCTCAGACAAAGTTTCTTTGGAGATTTGCCCAATCAAAATCCTGGATTCAGAACCCTAACCAAGAAAAGAGAGAAGACAGAACAGGTCAACCAACCATCTCAGCTATATCTTGGCAGTGAAATACGGAGCAAACAGAGACTCTATGATGAACTATGTCAATCAGTGGATTCTTCAAAGACCTCATAGTGCTTGGAGTGGCAAGACTGGCAGCGATTCATAACTGTTGAAATATCAAAACCACTTGAGCAAGAACCTCGGATCATACCCTACATCCAGGGCCTGGGGCGGGTGGGAAATTGGGTGGGCCTTCTCCCTGAATACCCCCCTTTAAACATGAAGGAAACAATATGGGGAAAAAAAAAGATTAGTTCACAAAAATTTTACAACTGTAGAAGTAGGGCCTTTTCATTTCCTTTCTTCCTATGAAATGAAGTTGTTCTGTACCCGAACCACAGACCTACAAACTAACAAAAATGTATACAAACTGACAAAAATATCTTTAAAATACATCTTTTATTTTCTTGCTCTACTGAGCAGAACTGGTGAACCTGATTATACACTTCTCATAATTCAACATAATTCAAGGTGAAGAGTGGTTATGCAACCATGCTTCTGTATCAATCACAGTAGACTTGATCACACGCCAAACTAAGTTATAGCATTCCTTCAGCTCGAAGTTTCATTTGACCAGTTAGGTGGTAGCAGTATGTAAGAGCAGCTTTAGTAACCAACCAACCAACCAAACAAACAAACAAAACATTTAATATTGATGTAAAGGCTGTGGAAAATATTGCCATGTGTGGCACATAGCAATGGAGTCACTTTTGTATGAATTCTGGGATCACAGTAATCTTTACTGACTTGCTTAATTCCTTGCCACTGAAATGAATATCAGTAATCCACTGTTTTTGCCAGAATTTAACATTAAAAAAATATAAGTCTATGCTTTCTTTATCATAATAATTACTGAAAAATGATTTGGAGAATAATCAGGTAAACACAGATTAGTTAAGGATCAGTACTTATAAAACCTGATAAAATATCAAATATTTGTGGATTACAATTACAGCTTATGCTGTTCTCATGGAGACAAACTTCACTGTCTCTTCTAACGGGATAGGGAAATAGTTAAACTTTATTAAACTCTGAAAAATATAAGTTACAGGTCATCAATATTCATGTTAACTGTATTCTAATTTTATTCCTCTGCTTTATTTATTTCAAATGGGCATTATTACTAAAGTGCTTCAGTTCAGGGCTACTATTTTAGTATTATGTAATAGTACAAGAGTAAAACATTTTGTGCTAAATCAGGCAGTTCAAGCAATTAACTGGTTTGGATCTTTATGTGTGTCAGGAGATGTACTTCACTGACTAATTAAAAGATAGTATCTAAAAGTGTTTTATATGTAATAGATAGGTTCTGTGTCGATCAATTATTCTCTTAGAAGACAATATGCAAAGCTTTTTTCCCCCCATTTCAAACCACTGTAATAAATTCAATACACAGTAAACTGTCTTTTTGGTTACATTATCCTTAAAACTGTTACATGCCTTTGAAAAGTACTTAAAATAAGGAATCTTAACTTGATTATTTCCTCCTCTTTACTTTTTCAAATCTAAACTAGAACCACTTGGAAGATACCCACCTTATTAGGTAAAAGAAAAGATAAAATTCTCCCAGTTCTCATTCTTTTATTTTCTACATAAACACCATGAAAGTCAAGTAACTACAGTCTTGATGGACTGTTATCAGAATTTTATTGACAAACATGTTAATACAAAACTAGATTTGTTTACACATATACTGTAAATGCAAAATAAGTTTGTTCAAATATGTCTGATTATGTCCTTCAAATCTGTATAAAGTTTTCTTTGAAATATTGTAGTGATCAAATATATCAAACATGTTTGTGAAACCCTAACATAAATTCTATAAGGTTAGAATTTATCTAAGAACTTACAGAAACACAAGAAATGCAATTAAGTTCATCCACTGACTCATATTTCTAGTTCCTAAAAATTCTCAATTTTTATTTTATTAAGTCATATCTTAAGGCTAATATTATGTTGGTAGTAATTTAAAGATGGGAGTTAGTGAAGTGGAAAGAAAAACATACGAGATGCAGAAATAATAGAAACTTTTGCATTTGTTGTTTTAAGTGCCACAAGCCTAGATGAGTATTTGGCATAGAATAGCAGAAAAAAATTATGTATCCAGTATCCAGATGAATGGAAAGAGGAATGGAGGCATTGGGCTAAACCTATTGATTGGAGACATTCAAATTTTTATAGTTAATTCTGATTCTTAAGTCCTCCATTTATCTTTTTATCTACTGGGTGAGTTTTGGCAACAAGTTGTAAATCATTAATCTTAGTTTTCTGTCCGAATAATATAGCTTACTTATCCTAGGCCAATTATGAATAACAGAAGATACTCCAGCCTTTTAAATTTTAGATAAGCATGAATACTATGGTTATACACATGGAAGACATACCTAAATTTCCATACATTCACATAAAAATATCTGCCCAGACTAAGGTAACATCAAAGTTACTATATCTTTTACTTTAAAAAGTTTGTCTTGAAAACTCACAGTCAATATTCATTGTCAAGCCTAGCATACAATTCTCATTATATGCAAGTGCTTGAACTAAGAAATTAGAAAACCTAGTTATGCCATGAATTCAGTCATTATAAGAACATTAAGGGGCCTTACATTAAACTATATTTTAATTATACCAGAATTTAAACTATATTTTATTTGTCCTAGATGTACACACACCTACATGTGAGTAAGTGACGTGTGTGTGTGTGTGTGTGTGTGTTTCTGGAATATGTAAAAAACTTCAATAAAGATAGTAGGGATATATGCATCATTGCCTTTTTTTCATCTTTTTCATTTCTTTTCAGAATCCGTGAACATTTCACACACCAATGTTCAACTTGGTTTGCCACATACACAGAACAGATGGAATGAAACAGAGAATACTACTTCTTAAAAACAAAACAAAAGATTTAAAAATATCATGTCAGGCAATGATACATACATATATTACAAGGGAAGTAAGAAATAAAGAACTAAATGTGGCATGGAGTATCTTTCACCTATATCACCCTTTAGGTAGAATCCTTAGAGAATTTGTGCTGCAAATAATTGCTATGTCCCCAACTCATCCTTAAAAAAATAAATCGCCAAATTAAATGGAAAGCATAAACTTTCCGTCAAGGAAGCACATAACGCAGATAGTGACCCCAGTAGGTCATATCAAAGTACACTGCACAGAGTTTCTCAAAGAAAAACAAGGAGATAAGCAAACTAACATTGCAATCAGTACAAAAGCAAACATTTGTGATTACAAGGCTAACAGAGCTTTCTTACAGAGAAAAAAATAGAATTAAAAAGTCTAGACTGGCCATTGGCTGAGAAAGATTCTCTTTACTATAGAGAGAATAATGCAAATAGATTTTGAGAGAATGAGTTGTTGGGTAACAATGAGATTTCCCCTGGTCAAGATTGATCACCTGTGAAAATGACAGTCAATCTCACTGAGTTATTCAATTCCACTTTGAAGTACTTAGGAGAGAGAGAGAAAGAGAGAGCAAGAGAGAGAGAAGCAAACTTAATTTCAAAGCTGTGAGTCATTATGCTTTTACATTTACAGTAACAAAACTTTTGTTCTGAAATGTATAGAATTTCCTGATATAAACTGCCCTGAGACAAAACTCACTCTGGATGTATATGTGAAAGCTTTCCAAGTTTTCCTGATTATAAATGATTTTTCATGAGACAACAAGCTAAGTTCCTTGAATTCCATTAACACACACTTGACACTTTCTATAAACTCAGTTTTGTTCGGACCTGAATTGACTGAAAGACACAAATCGAACAGTAATGTCAAGAGCTGCCAAACAGGACTGGGCTAGTGGAGGATACAAAAGTGTGACATGACTGAGAAATCCCTGCTGTCTTTTAAGTATAACTTGAGCACCTCCAAATTCTGATTTCTAATTTTCAAAACTGCTGGTTTGCAAAGGCAGAGATGTACTATGTTAAAGACAAAGTGAAAAAAAAATCTGAAAAGAATAAGCCCATCAAGGCTCAACAGACAAATCATTATTCAAAAGTTTTCATAAATTTCATACCCTACAGAGCATGGAAAAGCTGTTAAAGGATCATGTGAAATTAAATAACACCTATTTATTTGTTCTGTCTTCATTTCATCAATGAATTTTTAAGTTTAAAATAACAGCAATCTGCTGTTTTATACCACAATAGACAACATTCAAAAAGCTAAAAACATTTTGAACCCTTCCTTCAGTAGCATATACACACTCTCAGTCATGTAGAAGCTTTTAGTGTACAGAATTTTTCAAGATCCCTGCTAAGCAGTCATCTATATGCACGGTACTTGAAAAGCTGGATATATATATTTAGGACAATATTGTAGATACCCTAAGAGATAGATGACATTATTCACAGATGACTGAATCACGTAAATCATAATTCTCAATGTTTAAATTTTCTGGGCATTCCAAAACAATTACTGCACTACAGGATTTTAACAATTTCTGGGATGCTGAAGGGGGTTTGGGAGCAGTTTACCCTATTTCTGAAAATCATTTGCTGTTACAATTTCTTTGGGTTGAAATGATACATCTGAATGCAGAGTGCTACAAGTTCCTTTTAGAAGTGAAAGCCTTTTCTCACTTGGTATATATTGTTTTTCCTGCATAGACACAACTTTGGAAAACTGTCCCATGGAACTATCATTTAACAATTAGAACTTTGACTGATTTGAAATTTCTAGCAACACTATTTGCTCAATCATTTCCACTTCTACTAACAGCAGCAAAATTATCAGGATATGAAGCAGAGGAACGTGCATACAAGTACACACATATATATTTTAAAAAAACAACCAAAATAGCACTTCTGTAATAAGTTACTTTCCTTTCACTGAAAAAAAGCTGAAATCACCTGCCATTCATTTTCTGATGTAAATTAGTTTGCCAGGTACATATGCACAATCTCTTTTCCAATTCATTTTGCTAAATCCACATTTCCTTTTAACAACGTTAAACATGCTCTGATTAAAAGCCCGGCAGATAGTAATCCAGTTCAGTCCTGCCACTATTTCCACTGTCAGACACATCTACCTTTATTTTGAAACAGAAGGAAAAACAGAAGAGGTTCTTACCAGAGACAGGGAAAACAATTCGTTCAGCTACATCCAACAGTGCTCTGTGCAGCCTGGCAGCATGAGTGATCCTTGGGCCTCACACAAAAGCAAGATAATTGGCTCTCAGTGAAGAGATGTAAACATCTATCATAACAGCACTGGGGCTGAAACTGAACGCTACCTCAGCTGTTCTATGTACTCCGACTGGAAGATGATGTCACAAACATCAACTGGGTGTACTCTCATTGGCTTCTGTTACCTGGAATCATATCTTAACCCTAAACTGTCAGCTGCAAATTGAAGTGCTCATCTCTGACTATAATTTCTGCTGAAAAGGAGAATGAAAGTAATGTTGAGTCACTGGAGGATTACAAACCGAAAACACTATCCCCCAGACATCATGAGACCTGTTCACTTAATTTATTAAGCTGTGTGTGAATTTTATGTTTCATATTCATTTATTAAATAAGAGTATTTGTGGTTATTAAAGGAAAAGATCAATGTAATCACAGCGTCTGAAGTCCTAAATTTTCTAATTACTTTACATTGATTTTGTAGTATGCGCCATGAGATTTATCAAAGTTGGATTGAGAAATATTACAGTGTAGACAATTGTATAGTGGAATTTTCAATGTTTAGTCAGAGCAGCCATCTGTGATTTTAAATGTAATAAAAATACAAAAATGGAAATAAATTTGACTCTCTGACTGCTAAATAACAGCTCCAGATTTATGTATAAGGCTGAATATATGTTATAATAAAACATAGCATCACTAAAATAATAACGTAAAATATTGTTTTTTTCTAAAAGAGTAATTTATAAGTTAATGGAGTTATAGACCATCTCATTTCAGTAATTGAAAGCTACCTTATGATATAGTACTGTTCTCTTTGAGTATAAACAGGCAATAATTATCCCTCTGTTACCCTCTATGCTGACAAAAGCCCCAGATTTCTCCCTAGGCTTAAGTCCAGTGGGAGAGGAGGATAATGGGCTAAGCTGGTTGCAGCAGCTTGCTGCCGGAGGGACAAAACTACAATCACCTTGAAATATACCCAAGCTTTCCCCACCAAAAGGAGCTGTCAGCCGCATCACTGTGAGATGCAAGAATTACCAGAGCTATTCAATGACCAAGCTCCTTCGAAATCCAGCACAGCTATATCCCAGGGCAAGCCCTTTGAAAGCTGTGCAGCTCAGCATGCAAACAGTATAAGCACCTGGAGAGCGAGTGAGGAAATTTGCTTCATTCATCCCCACCTTAAGGGAAAGAAAATCCACCAATAATGCACTTGCATGCCTTTATGTTGGTTCATTTCCTTCTGAATAATGGATTCAGGGCAAATACTTGTTATAATCCCTCCACATTTCCAATGACAGAAAATTACTTTTACTGGATGACTCCAATGAGAGTTCTAAGAGTTGACAACATGAAAAGGCATTCTTAAAAGCCATACATTCAAAATTCCCTTCCAAGTTCCAACTTTCATGAACATTGACTTATATGATTTTGCTTAATAACAAATTAGAGTGTGTTACACAGACAAGACTTCTAGACTGGGGTTCAAAAGATCTAGCCTCCAATTCTCATTCTACCATATATTATGTGTTAAGATTTTAGAAATGCTATACATTTTATATATTGTGTGAGAATGGATTAAAATGCTACCTGCAGAAAAACCTATGCAGGGCATATATAATGCTAGATATGGAAACTTGCTATAGAAAATGGAAACAAAGCATCAGAAAAATACGACATTTAATAATACTTTCTAGTCAGACAATCAAATGCGTTAATTTCAATGCCATCTGATAATTTAAAATTAAAATTAATGTCAGTGCTCTGTAATGACCAGATAATTACTACCTTCAATTCTTCAAATTTCAAATGGAAAAAAAAATATAACAGTAAAGTTGTTTTAAATCAATGACTGAGTTAGAAGTCTTTAATATTTCTTGAAGTCTTGATCCTCTTGAAATTGTTTGGAATTTAGTCATATTAGTCAAGTGCAAGATTTCAGACTCAACAGATGATTATTCAAAATGTACTATGAGCCAGTATGAAAGATGCCGTTCATTCATTTCTGCCTAAAACGTGAAAGTTTAGATGGAATCATGCACCAAACAAAAAAAGAAAAAAAATGATTTAGTTCCATGCAACATGACATAAAATTGAATTAAACATTAGAATGATGAATATGGAGAATTGGAATGTTAACTGCATTTTGGAAGACAAATGCTAAGGCTAAGACAAGGTGATTGCTAGGAGGATATGTCATACAGAAAATAATTATAGAATAACATATGCTCCACTATTCATATATCCCCTAAAACTTTAATGATATAAATATTTGATGACAAAGATAACTAAAAAAATTAGATTATATACTGTCTTACAAAGGAAGCACATCGATAAATAAACTATTCAGTAAGTGTTTAAAGATAAATGCATAGCCTGAATATTTTCATACACACAATTTATAACCTTTCTTATTTTGCTTTCCATTTGTTTGCAAGCCAGGTGCCACATACAGTGAGCTTAGAGAAAGACCCTGCAATGAATATTGGAAATACAGATACACCTAAGCTCTGCAATTGTTTTGTATCAATGACATATATCTAACACCAAACTGATGAATGATTACTTTGGTAAGCTGCCCTAATTTTCTGTTACTAAGATGTATAAATAAGAGTTTAAATAATATTTATAATAATTAATAATAACATTCACACATAGTAACAGAAAAATCTCATTTTCTTACAGTGAAGGATAGTCCCTGGAAATTCATGATAAATGAGAGTTCTGAAGCTGTTAATGATTCTCTTGTAGTTTTCTCTAGGAAAT
This sequence comes from Ochotona curzoniae, assembly GCF_017591425.1. Taxonomy (NCBI): domain Eukaryota; kingdom Metazoa; phylum Chordata; class Mammalia; order Lagomorpha; family Ochotonidae; genus Ochotona; species Ochotona curzoniae. The sequence goes on along the minus strand of NW_024464920.1, from coordinate 16,866,257 downwards.
ACAGAGGTGCTAAAAGGTCAGGGATTTTTGTAATTATTTGTATGATGTCCTTTCGAAGTCTAAAAATTCACATCATTCTTTACATGTACCTAGATTCGATGTGTGTACTGATGATAGTCATAAGATGATTATTGCTATTATAAAATAAATAAAATAATAGCATTAAGTATTCTAACCTATTTATGCAGTATAAATCAAAACTCAAAACATGAAATTAGTAAAACTCCAAGAAATTGAAAGGCCAATAGAGGGACAGTGTAATTTCTCAACTATTTTACCTGTTTTTGTTCAATGATTTTTTATCATTGACAGCAATTTTAAAACTTACATAAAGTGAGCAAATGTCATTTATTTCACAATACAGATTTAAGAGTACAGCTATACTTCCTGCTGCACTCTTCCTCCTGCTGTTTTCTCTCCCACTCTGTTGCTTCATTTTTTATTTTTGGTTTTCGCTAATTTAATAGCATATTTTCATTTTACTTTGCAATCACAGGACAAATTTTCCATCGGCTAAAATATCTACTTAAGCAAGTAGAGAAAAACAAACAATGCAATTATTTTTCAGGAGTACAGGCAATTCTGTAACTAATAATTGAATGATAGGAGTCAGTCTCACTCATATACATCATGTATATTTTTTGCATTCTGTGTATTTTTTTACCATTGATCAGGAAAAACATGTAATTTGTCATTTTAATATTAATTAGTTTACATAGAAGACATTCTTTTTAATGCACAGAGAACAGATTTTGTGCATTCCATAGGTAATTCTTCCAGGAAGATAATCATATTTCCCATGCCCCCTCTTTCCTTGCCAGCACTCATCCTTCCCTCCTCTCTGCTCAGCAGCTTTGTCAGAATCATATTAGTTTACCCTATATGCATAGGCTTAATTTGTAACTGATTATAATATCCAACCAGTAAAAAGTAAATAGACAGCAAAACCACATCCCCATTGGAGTTTGAAGTGAGCTAAAAATGACAATCCTATCCCAAAGACATAGCTTAATTTGTATAATTGTTTTTAAACATTCATTTATTTTTATTGGAAAGTCAGATATACAGAGAGTAGGAAAGACAGACAGGAAGGTCTCCCATCAGATGAATCACTCCCAAGCAGCCCCAATTGCTGGAGATGACACCATCTGTAGCCAGGAGCCAGGAGCCTCTTTCAGGTCTCCCATGAGGGTGCAGGATCCCAAGGTTTTGTGTCCCAGGCCACAAGCAGTGAGCTGGATGGGAAGCAGGGCCGCCAAGACACGAACCGATGCTCATATGGGATCCCTGTTCATGTAAAGTGAGGACCCCAGTCACCACGCCACCATGCCAGTCCTCATTCCTATAATTTTTTGTGTGTTCTATGTTAGCTATCACATATCAGAGAAGATAAGACACTTGTATTTTGAGACTAGTTTATTGTGTGTGGATAATGGTTTCCAATTGCATCCATTTTGTTGCTGAAAAAAAGATGGTTTATTTTTTTTTTATCCTTTAGTAGAATTCAACAGTGTATATAATAAGCCATATTTTCTTTATCTAGTCACTTGTTGGTGGGAATTTTAGTTGATTCCATAACTTAGCTATTGTGAATTCAGTCACAATAAACATGGGTGTACCAATAACTCTCTCTTATGCTGATTTTACTTCACTTGGGTAAATTTCTAGGATTGAGATGGCTGAGTAATGCAATAGACAAGCAGAAAAGTCAGATACACTTTGTTGAGGATTTTGAAAAAAATTTTTTTTCAATTTCATAAGGGATAGTAATAACTATTATATCGTAAGATGAATCTACTGACATTATTAACATTCTTCCAACTAAAATGAACAGATAGCATTTTTTAAATTTCAGATAATATAAAGCATACTAACTTCAACAACATCTAAATGTTTAAAATAAGGGTGGTAAAAACCTATAGAAATGAACGCTTTATTTTTTAGTAAAATTATATTAGTGTATAGCTGCCTATATCAAGGGCCATAAATCCATGAAAATATTTTTGAAAGGCAAAGTATAAATGTTTTTTAGTTCAATTCAAATATATCTCAGTCTGATTACTAAACTTAAAGACAGTATATTTCCCAGGAGCTGAAGTTATTGTCATATTTCATTACCTGACAATTACTTCTGTTACACCAATTTTGTGGTTAAACTAATTATTTATATTATCAAAACAAATCATCACTAGAGGCTAATTAAACTAGAGAAATCATCCTTCAGAGTTTCTCTACGTACATATTAATAAGGTTTAGGTTAATACTAAGTTCATAAAAAAAGGATATGTCCTTCAAGTAAGTATTTTATAGATGTAACTGAGTAATTTAAAGGAGTTTTAAACTATTGTGAGCATGACTGCTTGTCAGAACATTTAGAACATTTAGAACTATTGGCATGCAACATTTTATGTATTTTGTAATAACGACAGGCTCATTATCTAGTTATCCACAAGATGGCAGCTCAGTTTGTATGGTCACAGACAAACGTTTTTTTCTTTGTCTTTTCTCATCAACACTGCTAATGCACAAGCTTATCTAGGTCAAAAACCTTTAAATTAATTTCACATAAATTACACTATTTATAATAGTGTGCTCACTTTGTTTCTTAAAGCCTTAACATTGCTCTTCAAAAATACAGTGTTCAAAAGAACTCTGACTGTTGTAAGAATCATACTTTTCATCTAGCTTATTCCAGAAATAACTAAACATTGTAACGATATCTACTTTTGACACCTCACCAGAATTTCTGTTTTATACTTAATTTTCATCAGCTAGTATTTCTTTGTCTGGAGTTTGCATATCTTTATTTCTGTTTTCTGCACAAAGAAAATTTACAAAATACTTAACATTATTAGACCATTTAACTTTTATTTTATTAATGTGAACAATTCCAAGATGATGCTGTATGTTTATGTGCTAGCTAATTTTACTGTGGAGAAAGAGAAAGCACTTAACTAGGAGTAAAGAAAGTTGCAATCTCTTCTGTCAAAGAGATGTAAATTCTTATGCGTTTTGATAAGAAGTTAATGCTATTTAGTAATTCAACTTCTCTTTTAAATGCAAGCAAAAGAATAAGTTATCATTTAAGATACTTAAATCTAATACACACTATAATTTACAGGATTCATTTTCCTTTGAATGTCATAGCTAATTTTTCTAAGACTCTTAAAGATCTATAGGATCAAGATTTGTTTATCATAGTCGCCAGACAGCTGTATCTAATGACTAACTGTTTAATTCATGACACATTAGTTTCTCTCCGTTTTAAAGCTGAAGTTTTATTTATGATTCTTACATATTGTATTTTAACTTACATTATAGGCAAGGGCTTAACTCATTAAATTGTTCAACAAATAAAAAATAAATCAATTGTACATCTTAGTTTTGTCCCTAGAGTACTATTTTGAAATATCCCTCAGAATTTTTTACTTTTACTTTAATTTGCTGTCTTTCTGCTTCACGTTACCCAAATTACATTTAATTAAGGCCTACCACCTCAATACTTTCAAGTAAGGAATACTATTAATCTCAGAAATTTAGAACTGAGATTAAAATTCTATAGGGAAAGTCTTAAAACACTTTACATAATGTGTTGTGCACCTAAAACTCACTGTGCTTAAAACATGTGTTTTCAAAAATGTGATTGCTGGGCCCAGGGTGGTAGTCTAATGGCTAAAGTCCTCCCCTTGCATTCCTGGGATCTCATATGGGTGCCAGTTTGTGTCCTGCCCACTCCACTTCGCATCCAGCTCCCTGCATGCGGATTGGCAAAGCAGTCGAGGATGGCCCAAGGTCTTGGGTTCCTGCACCCATGTGGGAGACCTGGAGGAAGTTCCTGGCTCCTGTCTTCGGATCGGTGTAGCACTGGCTGTTGCGGTCACTTGGGGAATAAATCAATGGATGGAAGATCTTTCTCTCTGTCTCTCCTCCTCTCTGTATATTTAACTTTGCAATAAACATAAATAAATCTTTAAAAATATTGAATCATAATGTGATGCCTCTCAAAGGATTCTAAGTTATTAAAAAGGAAAAAAAATTGAAACTATTCAGATAAGTATTTATCACTTGTTAATTTCTAATTGCTCATGGAAAAAATGAGTTTTCCCCAAGTCCCATTACATCTAGACACAAGAAATAATCTTTAAGACAGAAAAAAGAATTAAAGACCATATTTTTCACTGAAAAGGAAGACTGGTTCATAAAACAGCATGTATATCTATACATATTTTTTCAACAGTACCAGGAGGGACAATGGAGCATATGGTAAAAAACAGGAGTGTCTGAAAGACTGGGCATCTGAAAACACTTATGGGGCAGTTATAAATACTCATACTTGTCTAGCACTTCCTTACACAGTGTAGCAGCTCATTAACTATGTATTAAATTGATTTGACATTTTAAGAATTGCAAAATTGTGTATTACAACCTATAAAAATTGCACACATTTAATCTCCACTTATTCAATCAACAAATATTGATGACTTATATATGCCAAATATTTCACTAATTGCTAAGAGTCAAATGTGAGCATGACTCATACTTCAGTTCAAGGAACTCGCAGTGAAGGTGACAGCACATAAATAAAACATAGCAAACCAATGTTATAATTGTCATTTAAGATAAATGTAAGTATACCTTGAAGTCTACAATGTCAAATGTTTATTTCCCACCGAATACAACAAAGTCAGCAAGTTATTAGAAACATCCTGAAAAAAGCAACTTTTAAGATGTATAATAATGCCATGACTGATTTAAAACAAATATTTGTGACCTGTGCATCCACAGTACTCTATTGATTTTCAAAGTGCATAACTAGGACCAAGAGGCATATCAAGACATTCAAGTACTTTCTGAGTTATCTTGGATTGATTAGATGTAATAGAGTTCATGATTAATGAGAATGACCAGAAGCGTACTGCACATTAGAGTTTTGTTCTGCTTTGAAAAGTAGTAGGAGTCACAGTGAGCAGACCTGTAATATAAATGAAGGAACCCCGGATATTTCCCCATCCCTCCCTCAACCCTCACAACCTGCTTAAACACCCTTCAAATTTTGTTTTTATCATTCTCAAAGGGGAGAAGGAAATCATACAATATGGGTGATCATTTCCTCAATAATCGCACCCAATGTCTCTAGCCTTATTTCCAATAATTCTCAATACACAGTTGTTCACTCTCTATCGGAAATGACAGCTTCAAGCAGTATTTTTCCATACAATCCTTTGCTACAATTCCTGCTTATCATGCACCAATAGTTCCTTTTGTAGGACTGCTCTTGAATCTTTTTTTTTTATTATTATATTATTTTAATCGTTCTCCTTACACATACACATACACATACACACATTTGATTCTCTATTCATTGATTCAACCATTTTTTTTAACCAAATATTATTAATACAGGCATAGTTAGACAAATAACAGGTTTTGGCAGAGTCAGAGGGTGTTAAAAATAAAATTGACAGGTCCAGATTATTCTGCCTCCAGCAGATACCTACTACAGTTTCAGGGTTTTTTTTTTTCTTTTTGGTTTTTGGCCGCTGTTTTTAAAGAATCCATAAAAACATTAGGGAAAAGAGCATACAATTTTTCTTTAAGATTTATTTGGTTGCATTGCGAAGTCAAATATACAGAGAGAAGGAGAGATAGAGAGGAAGATCTTCCGTCCAATGATTCACTCCCCAAGTGGCCAAAAGCTAATGCCAGGAGCCAGGAACCTGTTGCAGGTCTCCCACATGGGTACAGGGTCCCAAGGTTTTGGGCCATTTTTGACTGCTTTCCCAGGCCACAAGCAGGGAGCTGGATGGGAACCTGGACCGCCGGGATTATATCCAGTGCCCACATGAGATCCTGATGTGTTCAAGGTAAGGACTTTAGCCACTAGGCCACTGCACTGGGTCCAAAGAGTATACAATCATATTAAAATATTTTTGCTTTCCTTAGATCATGTTGTGCTTGGACAAATGAATGGCTATTAACTAATATTGTCCATTTTCTGTGTCAAAGCACAAGAGAACGTGCAAGTTAGAGTTTTATAAAGGGGATTTTATTTTGAGGTATGCAGGTCAAAGGCCAAGAGACCGTATCTAGTGATGGTTAAGTTTTGAGGCACTGTTCGCATCATGTCACAAGCAACGGGGCATACACGACTGTTGTGGGTTCTTTTCTGTCTTCTTCAGAGTCACTGGTATTCAACCACATCAGTTGCTAAATCGCTTTCCAAAGACTCCTCTTTTAGATTCACAAATTATTTTTTTTACTTTGTTTTTGCATCATAATTGGGATTCAATTTCAGTAAGAATTTCATATTCAAATCATAGCACTATATATGCATCTTATGCTGTACCTTTGTTAAATTCATTTGCATTGTTTATTTCAATTCTTATCCATTAGTTATAATTTTCTAAAGAATTGACTTTTTGGGAAAAATACATTGAAGATATTTCTTCTTAAGGAGAATAAATACATATTTAAATTAAGAATTGCCTAAAATGTAATCACAGAAGACAGCACATGCCCCTCAAAACCACCCTCATAACCCCACAGACATACAGTTCACCTATATTTCCAGTCTTATACCGCTTTGAGCTTGCCCTCATGTCATTTTATTTAATTATTGTGAACTTCTAACATACCTTTAGCACATATTCTGGTTCTCTTGGGAAGATGAATAATAAAATTATAGGGCACATATTTTTTTTAAGTTGTATGTTTTTAGAAATAACCTGATTATATAATCTTTGTATTATAACTGTGTTGACTGATCTATATAATTGTTATTTTAATGTTTCTATATAGGGCTTGTTCCTGTTATTTTACTTTATTTTAACTTTTTTGAAAGACAGAGTTGCAGCCAGATAGAGAAACAGAAAGAAAAAGATTTCTGTATACTGGTTCACTTTCTATCTAGACTCTTCGTGGGCCAGGCTGAAGCCATGAGCCAAGAGCCAGGAGCTTCTTCTGGGTATCCCTCAGGGTACAATGGACCAGGAACTCATGCTATCTTCCATTGCCTCTCCTCAGTTATTAGCAGGAAGCTGGATCAGAAATGGCACAGTCAAGACTTGAACTGGTACCCACATGGGATGCCAGTATGACAGGTGGCAGTATAAAATTATTTCTATTTTCCTATCCTGAAGCATTTAAACAAGATTTTCTGATTTTTGTTTCCATTGTGCATTTAAGTGAGTCTTTCTCCTATCCTTAAACTCAAGTCTCACTTCTTAGAAGTAGCCAGGTCAATCCCAATTTAACTACAGTCATAAAATATGACAACAGGATAGAGAAGTATTTGAAAAACAGAGCTGGCAGGATCACTTTCTTGAACGAGTCATACATTTTGATTAAAGTAACAGATTTTGGACAGACTTGAATTCAAGCACTGATTTACTACTTGACAACTATAAAACCTTGATTAAGTTACTTAAAAACTTCTTGAATTTTTTCTTGCTAAAAATTTAGATTAGTAGTGTTCATTTCATTAGTACTTTCTAAGAATTAAATAAACCAGAAGGTAATATTCTTAGAAGAATTAAATATGATAAGGACTACAAATTTGTTAATTAAGTATGCTTAGACGATGAGGACATCAGTACTATTTCAAACAAAACAACAGATAAGGTGAATACATGGCCAGGCTATTATTATAAATGTCCATTAAAAAGAACATATGTAGGCATGTAGAATACTAGACACATATGTGAGATATATAATCAAATTTTAAGTGAAAATTAGAATACAAAATTGTGAGTTTTAGTTACTAGATTAAACCTGCAATGTAAACTTAGAGATTTAATAAGCATACAGGTTGCTTATGACAAATTGGCATGCATACACAAATGAAAAGGAAGCCAAATAATGCAATCTTGAGAAAAAAATTAATCCACACATTAATTTGATCCAGAAAACATTCATGTGTCTCTAAAGTCAGAAACTTACCAAGCTATTAGTTTCCAAATATATTAGTCTTTAATAAGTGGCTATATTTAAATGACATGCTTCCCATCCATAAAATTAGTATTTTCCTAGATTATGCAGTGTGAATATGAATTGGTATAAAGTGATAAGGACAGAATTGAAATAATACCAATGTTTTAGAACTGACTTGAACATTTATTTGGCTCCTAAAGCGTTGTGCCGGAGAAAGCTCCAACCAGGAATCTAGTAGACAATAAGCAACATTTCCTAAGCAGCAATACAGATGGAATATTGTAAAAGTAAATTTCAGCAGCTGAATGAAGGACAAAATCTGTGTTCACAAGAATGATTAAACAACCTCTGTCCATATTGCATTTCCAGATCTGCAAGTGTCATTTTATTACCTTAAGATAAAAAAAAAAAAATAACACTGAGATTGGCTGTTTACCTTAAGCTAGTCAGGTCAGAATATGCAAGTAGACTTAAAAATCAATTTCTACTTAGCAATTAAGATCATTTTGTGAAATGAAAGTGGATAACAATAAACTCCTTTGCAGAGAATGTCCTGTCTTCTGATAGCCAGGATTGGTTGAAGTATAGTGTATCGTTTGGTGAAAGACTGAAGAAACCTGAATGGCGAGAAAACAGCTTTCAAGAATTTAAGTTGATTCACAAAACATAAAGCTTTTCAAGGAAATGAAGCTAACTATGGTCAAAGAGGTGTCTATCTTGATTTGATGAAACATGAAACAATGTAACCATTCTCAAGATCATGTTTCTTGAAAGTTCATATGTCAGCACACATTTGATTTTACACATTATGTGTTAAATCATTCTGACAATGTGCATAAGGAATGTACCTTAACAATTAAGAATAAAAGGGTTTTGGAATCACTAAAATAAATGGTTTATTTCCAATTTTTAAAAATTCATATAATCAAGTGAAGCTATCCAGCTTTCTCTGTTCCTCTGAACATGTTTGGCTGTTGGAAAGAGTGAAACTCTTGGAATTTATGAGGAGAATTCAAGGATGCATGCTAAAAACTCAGCACAATGCCCAACTCTGGCAGCTGGATGACAGACTTCAAAAACACCTGTATTAATCTGTGAAATCACTTTATCTATAAAATGAAATTAGCAATCATGGAAGAAGTAGAGGCATAGTTCCAAATGATTTAGGTATACTTGATGAAGCAAAGAAACTATGCTGATGAGAGAGATGAAGGAAAGCTCAGAAGACAAATGAAATCAGATGTTGCATGGCTGCCTAGGCATCAGCCAAATAAAGTCTCACTTCCCTCCAAACTGTTAAAAATCTGTTAGGCATCTTAATCTATATGAAGTCAAAGAACAGTAACTCTTACCATTCTAGTCTAAGTAATATACTGACTGTATTTGTGTGTTGATTGTTTTTAAACTGCTAGCTACACATGCATTCTTCTTTCAACTGTCTGCCAAAAGCATAAATAGCTGAGCTTTAAAATAACTCTCAGCTACATCTTTGAATGAATGTGTGAGTGTGATGTGTTGATGAAAGTTGCAACGTTCCTTTTCTTTACTCTGGCAGTTCTGTAGAAATGCAATATGTCACTATAAGGAATTGAAAATATGCTCAGTTCGAAGACATTACTATTTCAAATTGTTCATAATTTGATCCTCTGATGCATATATTGAATCCACCATAAACAGTATTCCATGTTGCCGCAAAAATACACTATCTAGGAGAAATGTAAACCAGTAATTAAGTAACTGACTACCTCAGTTCAAAATAATTTCAGACTGCAAAATATAAAGGGAAATTTAATAGTGTAGCAAAAATAAAAGTGTCCAGTAGTATCCTTATATAAATGATTGTATTTAGGAATTTATTTTATTCTTTCTTTCTTTACTTTGAAAAGACAAAAAGTGAATACTGTGCTCCTCACAGCAATTTGCTGAAGGTGTTTTTCTACTAATGCTGATTATGCCTACTTCTAAGACCTAGGATTTTCCATAGAGATGCCAAATTTTAAATTTATTCTGAGAAAACATGCAAAGAATTATATCCAGAAAACAAATATTTTGTCATGCCTCATGCTTAGCCATTTAATGACAATTCTACTTTACTTTTCAATATTTACATAATTAAAAATAAATAATGTAATAAACAGAAAAGCGTGATATATCATACATTTATGTAATAAAAATTTGTTTTAACATATACCATGTAGGCATACATGACAGGTTCTTCCAAACCCCACAATTTACAGATGAAAGTTTTCTTGTGGCAATAATCTACTGATTATAGTTCTATGCAGACTCTCAGATATACCAATAGTTATCACAAATGATTGTGATATATAACTTTTGATTTCTTCTATTTTGGGTAAGTGTAATTCAAACCAGAAAAGTCTGTATGTATATGACATCAATGTTTTCATTATTTTTCAATAATTTTCATTCAATGCATTCCTATTAATTTCAGCACTGACTTTAAAAATAAAAACAAAACTTCATAGAAGTAAAGCTATTTTTTATGCATACGTCTTTTGATAGTTTATATCATATGCATCAAAGTTGAGGATTTTTATAACAGAAAGATCCTAGACAAACCAATTTGAGAGCAAACTCATAAGAATCTTGGTATTTATGTACAAAAATAAGGAAGTAAAAGCATAATGGGGTTTTTTGAAGAAATTTGTTTTTGTTTTCTTATCTTTTTCCACTTCTTGCTTTTCTATAACAAGTGCATGGCTTAGAAAATAGGGAAATTCCTTAAAAATGTATCCAGTTTTAATCTTATAATTTATTCTTCGATATACTATCAGAAAGCCAGTGGTTATGACAAGCTGAAGACTATGTAAAGCTTCATACACATGACAGTAGTACTCTGGCCTGACTTCTGCTTCATCTCAATGATAGAGATGCCCTAATTAAACCTACTTATTTAGCAGAAACTGGCCATGCACTATTTTTTACATCAAACTTTCTACAAAAATATGTTTCAAAATCAAGGACTAGAATGTAGGAAATGAAAAAAGGAATGGGCCAATATTCTTTAACAAGCATGTGTGTGTTAAAATCTGGCAGTAAACTGAACATTTGTTAGCAATGAAGCTTACAACCTACCATTCATGACAGTTTAAGTATAGTTTCTGAGTGCAAAGTGAACCATTTTAAAAAAAATTATAATCATGACAAAAATAAGAATGTCCCACTGTATTGTTTATTAACAGATTTATTATAATTACTTTTCACATAGAATATTTATTACTGAGTCAATTGTTCTCCTGGATTCACAATTAGCCTATATTCCATAGTCCTTTTGGCCTTTATCTTGTTAATACAGGACTGGAAAATCAAATATGTGTTTTAAGATTCACATATAAACACTCTGTATGTGATCATCCATGCTCTTTTCTCCTTAAAAGGAACCATTGTACAGAACAGGAGCTCAGAAATTAATACACACATAGTCAACTGATTTCTCACAAATGTAGTGTAATACAAAGAAGTAAGGGTAATTTCGACAAATTCAGCTGTCAAAACTGGATGCATTTATGTACAAGAATGGTCTTAGATCCTAGCCTCCCATCAAACACAAATATCAGCTCAAGTTGGGTCAAGGACCTAGATTTCTGACCTGAGACCATGAAGTTGCTGGAACAAAACGCAGGTACACGCTCCAGGACATTTGTGTAGGGAAATAACTTTTTGGATAAAACCGACAGCACAGACAACAAGCTAAACAAACGAGCTTATTTCAAACTCAGAAGCTTTTGCAAAAGAAAGGCAATGATCCATATAGTGAAAACACATCCAACAAAACAGAAAAAAACATATTTGCAATTTGACAAAGGCTTAATATTTCAAATACATCAGCAAATTAAAAAAACATAATACATACCCGCACACGTCCAATCAATGCAACTGAGCACAAAATACATCAGCAACTTAAAAAACTTAACACACACCCACACACATTCAAATAACCAATGAAACTGAGCACAGGGCAAAGGATATTGAAAGATCTCAAAAGAAGAAACACAAATGACCAGCAAGTGTTTCAAAGAAGCAAAGTGCTCAACACCACAACCAGCAGGGAAATGCAAATCAAAACCACAGGAGACATTTCAAATCTGTCAGAAGAGCTAAAAACCAAAATACAGAGAGGAACAAATGCTGTTGAGGATGTGGAGAAAGCGAACCATTTATACACTGTTGGTGAGAGTGTCAGTTAATTTACCTACTGCAGAAACCAGTGTGAAAATTTCTTAAAACATCTAGAATTGCACTTTCCGTATGAATCAGAACTGTCACTACTAGACACATACTGAAAAGATTAGATGCACGAATCAGAGACACCTACTCCATTATGATTACAGCAGCCCTTTTCACAACAGCCAAAGGTTAGACTCAAACCAGGTGTCTATCATCAGATTAACAGATAAAGACATTGCAAAATATTAACATGCTGGAATGTCATTCAGCTATTAAGAAAATGGATTTCTTCCACTGCAGCAAAATAACTGGAGGACATCATGTTGAGTGAAATGAGATGGACCCATGTTCTCCTTTAATGTGGGAGCTGAAATTTAAAAACAAAGACACAAAAAGAGCAAAACAAAACAAATGTCTTACCGAGCAGTAAAGACATTTTTGCAGTAAGCATCTTTACAATATGATGCTGGACTTTCTACCCTTATTTGCACTTATAATTTAATGATACATTAAAGCAGAATATTGGACTTCTGACTGTTGCTGAAGGACTAACTGTTATAATAATATGAGGGAAGCTGTGAAGGGACATAGGGTGAGCACAAGGGGAAAGCCCTATGTTAATGGAATTGTACCATGAAAAATCAAAATGAAAAAAAAAGAGTGCCTGTGTATATCAGCATTACTACAAACACAATTTTCTAAAATTTTGTTTTATACCTTTGCCAAAGCAATGGTTATGTTACTGTAGTTCTAATGGTCTACAACTACTTTCAATTTATTGTGGATGGGTGACATGACCATATTCCATTTAATTATTAGTTAAAGCTATTTTTGCATTCTCAGTAAACTAAGAGCATTTTGGTTTTTACTTGTGAAAATTCTCATTCATTGTTATATGAAGCCGTTTTTTTTTTACTACAGTATATACTTAAAGTACTTTATTTCAAAAACAAAAGTAAGAGAGGGAGAAAACAAAGTGGGAGTGAGGAAGGAAAAGGATATCATGATATTCTTGGGCCTGTATCTACAAATCACATTAAACATGTTACTAACTAGTTATAATTTTAAAATACAAAAATAAACAAAACATGTAAAATAAGTTTTTGGAGATTATTGAGACTGGATTTATTACATAGAATGATACGGAATCTGTAAGTTATCTTACAAAGTAATTGATAAGGAGAGCCATATAATAAAGAATGCTCAAAGCATCATCTAAAAGAAATAGGATCTAGAATTTCATTGCATAGTACACTTGCTAGCATTAATTACACAGACTGCTATGGTTTGAATGTGATTTGGCTCTTAAACTTATGCAAGACTTTGAATCCAAAAGTCATAAATTCATAGTGCTATAAGGATGGAAACAATCCAATTACAATACTTAAGATGTGGCTATACTATGATCTGTAACTTGACTGAGAGTATGCCTCAGAAGTCATTTCTGATGGAAGGGTTGGTAATAAAAGCTGAATTCCCCCAGCCACTCTGTTTTCTAACTCTTTACGATCCTTTCTCAGCAAATGCTCCACCCCAGCCATCTGCCATCTCATTCCAGGCCAAACCAGTGGGGACACCAGATTTGAGCTTACACTTCTAAAAACTACGAGCTAATTAAAACCTTTCTCATTATAAAAATATTAATTTTGTTAGTAATTACATTGTAATAATAAAAATTTGACTAACACAGAAACCAATATCTTGAGGTAAGATGCTGACAAAGCAGAAATTAAAATGCAGAACATTGGCTGAATGTTAGGGCAAGATATGGCATAAAATGGGAAAAAATGACCAAAAAAAAGGAGGGGGTTAAAAAATAGTCATTTGCTAAGTGATGAAAACATTTAAGTAGTGTTACTAGAGGTAACTTAGAAGGCAAACGATTACTAAAATTGTAGTTCAGAGTTGCTGGAAAATAGTATTACTAATGTTTTAAGAAAGTATTAAAGAAATAGATTCATGCTGGAAATAATGGGCAGATTAAAATAGAAATAAAATGGAATAGTGCTCAGAAAAGTCGGTAGTTAAAAGATGGGATTTATAAGGCTTTGACCAAGACTATTAAGAGACTTTTGCCTGAACAAAGTGACTCATATTTGTGACAAAGATCAGGTGAAGGGCATAGCCTGCCTTCTCAGGCTTGGCAAGATGCAGTTTTCTGAGACAGGGAAAGAGATGATTATAAGGTAACAAAGGAATAAGACATATTTTATCATCCTGTCTAGTGCCTTTGGCTACAAGTACCTGAAATAATGTGAAAACAAATAGTGTGCCACCAAGTTAAACAATTCAAAAGTTTTGACTCTACAATTCTTTAAAACAATATGCATTTTAATTTTTATTTATTTACTTATCTTTACATATTGGGAAGATAGAAAGAGTAGGAGAGATTGTGATCTTCCATCTCTGGCTCACTCTCTAAATTTCCACAGTAGTCAGGGTTGAACCAGGCTTCCCATGTACAAATAGCGCTCCGACTACTTGAGCAATCACCTGTTGCCATCCCCATTGTACATTAGCAGGAAATTAGAATCTAGAGCATCTTGGGCTCGGTGTGGTAGCCTAGGTCTAACGTCCTGGCCTTGCATACACCAGGATCCCGTACGGGTGCTGGTTGGTGTCCCAGCAGACCAGCTGCCAACCCAGCTCCTTGCTTGTGGTCTGGGAAAGCAGTCAAGGACAGCCCAAAGATTTAGGATCCTGTACCTGAGTGGGAGATCAAGAGGAAGCTCCTGGCTCCTGTCTTTGGATCAGCTGCAGCTGTTGTGGTCACTTAGGCAGTGAATAAGTGGACAGAAAATCTTCCTCTCTATCTCTCCTCCTCTCTGTTTATCTGACTTTGCAATAAAAATAAATCTTAAAGAAAAATAAAGAATATAAAGCATCTGGATCTTAAGTACACCTACACTGGATGCAAGTATCCCAAATAGCATCACAGTCACTACAAAAAGAAAAAAAAAAAAAAGAAGAAGCTCACCTCCTGAAAGAATAGTTGGATAGTAATATAAATATGACATGGATTTTATAATTTTGGTAGGAAATAAATACATATTTTTATGTGCTTGCTACAAATATGACAATGAGAGGAAAGCAGGGACAATTCAATGATTTTCCTTCTTGACTCAGTTAAGGTTATAGCTGTGGGTCTTCATTGCTGTTAGTTTGCAATCATGTAATTAATTTTTCTCCATAAAATCAACTGTTTGATGCTCCACACACACTCACTTAAAGTGATTAATTTTCTATTTAGGAGAGAGACACACAGAGAGAGAATATCTTCCATCCCCGGTTCACTTTCCAAATAGTTCATAACAGTCAAGGCTCAGTCAAGTTGAAGACAGGACCCAGGAATTCCATCTAAGCTTCCACATGATTGAAAGAGGCCCAAACACTTCGACTACCATCCATTGATTTCAGAGATTAAAACAACAAAAGAGAAAAAACAATGACGCTATGCAGGCGTGCTGTGTCTCAGACTTTACTTAGCTAACCACCCATTTGCCAGATGACTACATGTTCCTAAATACTCCTTGGAACTCCACTGCCGTTCTTCACCTCATGCGTCTTTATGTCAAGTTCTTTTCTTATTATCTGCAGTTCCTTATCTTCCTATTTTTCTTTTATCAAGGATGAAAAGTGGCTTCACACTCATTAATCCTTTTTCTTTCTAAATGTTTCTTCCAACTTCTTTTGCTATTTCAGAATTTTGATTCCAAATTTACTACCCTCCTGTCTAGCACCACAACCCTTCTTAAATGCATTTGTTCTCTGCATGCAAACAGAAACACGGCTTGGTTATTCTGAAAAATCTAAGCTAAATAAGTAAAAAGTATTACATTTTATTTTATGGCACTTTTTCCAATCAGTCTGATCTTTCACATGTGTGTAATTCTAGAAATCTTTCATAGTAAGCATTTAAGTCACAGACATGGTGTTAATTCTACCCCTTCCTTAACTAACTTCATTTTTAAGACCATCATATTAATGAATGTATCCTCACAAAGTTTCTACTTATTCTCTAATTATAAATGTAATGGTCTTTCCTGGATTCTCATTTCTGAGGCCTCTTTTTATATTAACACTTTTCTTTTTTATCTTCATCTACTTATGTAAGTCTGCTTTTTTATTCTTTCTATAGTTGTCCCCTGTATTAGTTCATCATCTAGTCCCTAATATGTCACTATGTCCTCTTTTGCTAGCTCCTTCTTCTGTTCATTCTGATTTTGAAAACACCGTGTTTTATTATTTTTTCCATTTTAATTTGTCAAGTTATACTGAGATTTCAGAGTTCATAAACTAATTAAGTTTCAAGTACTTCAGAATATGCATATCATTATTCTCTTCTCCTGAATTCTCATTTTCACACTTGCTACATTTCCAAAATATGAACACAAGTTCCATTCTCATAACTGTTTATACTATTATGGTAATCACTACTCAGTGTAAAAATATTTTTATTATACTTATCTTTCTTTTATCATATTTGATAAAATAACACATTCTTAGCATTTGCTTCCAATATTGGACAATTAAAAAATAGGAAGATCAGAGTTCCACTGGAGTATAAACATGGGTTAAAAGTAACAATCATATCCCAAAGTGATCATTTTATTCCTATATATTTTTGTATGCTATGTCAGCTGTTGCACACCTGAGAAACTGCTTGCTATTTGAAAAAAAAATCCTCAATTTATAGCTAAACTTTTCTTATACATATTAGACTATACTGAAGGTATTTGCTTTGAGCCAATAAATTTTATTTTTCCTATTGAGCTGTAACTAGAAAGAATACATTTTACTACTGTGTGCAAACTCATATGAAATTATTCATTTAGCATTTTGCTTCTACTACCAGTTACTTGAGTAATAATGAATACATCAGGAAATCAAATGGAAGACTGGATATATGCAAAGAATCTGTGATAAAAATCAATATTTAATAAACTTTACATTTAAAGAAAAAAAGAGTGAAAGATGAAATGTGCCCTTTGCAATAGGTTTAACTCCAACTTTCCAATTTTAGTCTTGAATTTCAATTTGCTGAGCAAACTTTCTCTATTTGGACATGTTTTCTTCTCTCCTGGCTCAGCTCCATCTCTATTGATGCCTAAAGGATTTGTGTGAGTTGGCTCACATTTACAAAGCACCCAGTGTGAAATGGCATTTTACTCCCTGTGCGTTTAATTTTCCCCTATTCTTTTATCCTTTTGTAGTTAGTTGGCAATTGAGAGGAGCTTCATACTGACATGCAAAGTCATCAGGAATATCATAATAAAAGAAAAACATACTTTCTTACAGAAACTGCATGTCTACTCCTGATCATCAAGGAATGGTCACAAAATGGAAACTCTACCATTTCTTAATGTAAAATGATGAAGTTGAACATAGTATCCAAACACATTAACCAGAAACTAATTTAAATCTATCCATACATATGTATATTGAATCTATCCATGTATATGTATATGAAATATATCCAAATATACCCATACATAATATACATATTATATGATACATATAATATTATATTATACATATACTATACATTATTATAATAATACATTATTATATATTATATAATACATATTTATTTTATATGTATAATATACATATATATGGAGAAAGAACATATTCAGAATTGAGAGTGAAAAAGAAAGGAAAGACAAGGAGAGCAGTTCTTTCATGACAGGAACATATTTGAACCATGTTTTTGTTGTTTATTTTCTCAGGCAGGAATAGCACTACTGAGCATATTCAAATTGCATCTGCAATCGGATTATCAAGATTCTGTCATTGAAAAACATTATCATGCATTTCAGTTTTGTTGTTGTTTGTTTAAATATAACCTTCGTGTAGAAAATCCCCTACTCCCCATACCTCAATTCCTGTGGAAACTCAATTTCACTTGCATTTCATGTACTTAATATAAAATAGAGCTGGACTGAATAAAACTAGCAAATCAAGTCAAGTGGGAGATTCTCTTACGGCTATCATAGCATTGAGACCTCAGCAAAATACTGGAACAGATGTTTGAATTCCTCTAGGCAAACGTTAGAAATTCAGGTATATGAATGTACAATTCACTTTCCTTCTGTATCTAGACTGGAACATGCCTACTACTTCTTTTCCATGTGATAAACACATTGATATTTAAGATAATGATTTTGTATTATTTAAAATGAGTGTATAGTTTTAATAATATAAGTTGAGTATATTTTTCCAAATTAATAAAAATAGACATTTAAAATATTCCTCATCTTTTTCCGTAATTTCAATTCAGTTTCGTGTCCATGTGATCTACCATGACTACTGAGACAACTGAAAGTGATTTTTTTTTCCAAAATCCACCTGCAATGTAATTCTTGGCATGAATAATCCAAAATAACACATTTTTCATTCAGTTGAATAAGTTTAGCTCCTTCTTTCTGGAAAGACACTAATTATTGAAAGCTAAACATGTTCTTTGATCAGACATTTACAGGCTCTGGAGAGTCATCTGAGAACCATGAAATCAATTTAAGATAGCAGGCCACTAGCTTTCAATGAGCCATTTCCTTTGTTGCTGGGGTACAGAGGAGACATTCCTAACATAATCTGTCGAGGGATTTAGGGAACTTTTAAGAGACACAGCCTTTTTAAAAAATCTGCTTTTAAATCCTTTGCATTTCAGCAAGCATCACTGAAATGTGTTTGATACTCATTAACTCATCCACACTCAGGGGCTCCCTAACAGTGAGACCTATGAACGCTGGGATCATCCCAAAGGGTTGCTAAGTGAAACAGATAAGGCTCAGCTGGCCTTTGCATCTGAGGGAGTCTTGTAAGTACTTTTAAAGATAAGAAGATTCATCATGAGTTCATTTACTTTTTAGAAGCACAGTTTCTAAGTCTTGAAACCTTTTCTGACCTTCACTCTTAAGTAGGATAAATGATTTCCTTGCTTCCATTTTCAATTTGCTTCCATTTTCAATTTGCTTGGAAATCTTTTTCCCCCCCTATTTTTGGGAGTATGTAAAATAAGTTTCAGTGCAGCATACTTAGATCATTTTGGCTCGGAAACTGATCCACTGTAATACACATTTCTCCTAATGAGTGACATATTTTTCGATTGATTTCCTTTTGCATTTCTGTACTCTCTTACCAAATATGTGATACAATATGCACATAGATATTTCTTTTATTTCCTTTGAAGACAAAATGTGCTCTTGGATGTCCCTTCTGTGTTGATGCATGGAAGTATTATGCCTTCGCAGAGTTACACTGTTCTGGTAAAAAGTATTTCTATTTTAATGAAACAAACAAAAAAGCAACAGAACACATTCTGGTACAGTGTATCTTATTTCCTTATTTCTAAAAATTACCTTTTTTCCTACATCTTAATGTTTCTCCAATAAAGATTCATAGTAAATCACTATGTGTTGATGCAATTTTCTACACAAAATCTATATTCAAGGTATATCACAAATCTTATGATAGAAAAATTCTTATAACTGGTAAATATATTTACTGTTAAAATATTTATAGATGAAAAATCAAAATCATATCATGTGACATCATAAAAATCTTTATGTCCTGAATCATTGTAATATTTCACTGATCTACTTCAGTCACTTATAAAGCTCTACAATATATGTTTAAATAAATCTTATTTTAAGTCTCAAACTCAAAGCAGCACTGTAATTCCATTGTTGAAACTATTCTTCATAGATTCAGTGTTTCAACTGTGTAAATATGATATTAAATTTTCTGGATGAAAGATTATATAAACATATTTTAAGTACTTTCAAATAATTCTAAATGCTTACACATGTCACTAAACACATAGTAGCTATTTTTAAAAGTCATCTAAACTTTAACACAATTTAATGTTTTTCTGTGTACGAACATCTGCATTTTTCTGAAAGTGCCTAGGAGATAAAGACAGCCACGGCTATTGATATTATCTGTTCATTATTGCTATTTAGTTTTTGTTCCAACTTAATCTTTTCTTGGTCTTCTAAAAGTAAGGCAATCTGAGTTTGCAAGCTAAGGATGATTTTACTAGAGGGTTGGGCATATGAGAATTCAAAGCTGAGACCAAGACTGAAGAAGCATCTATGAATTACACAAAGGATGAGACTCAACTTTTTCTCCATACTTTGTAATGACAGGTTTTTGGCACCAGTTCACAGAACAAAGTTTCAAGCCTGTTTTTGGTTGTTTAACACAGATTTTTTCTTTTCATTTTTTTTCTAAGATTTCACAGAATTATAATTGTAAATTATACTATTTAATCTCTTCTTTTGAAAAGCTTCACATATATTGTTTAATAAAAATAAAAGAACTTAGAATTGCATTTAGATTTATATATCTGTTTTTTAAGATTCATGTATTTTTATTGGAAAGCCAGATATACAGAGAGAAGAGACAGAGAGGAAGATCTTTCACCTAATTATTAACTCCCGAAGTATCTGCAATGGCCAGAGCCGAGCCAAAGCCAGGAGCCAGGAGTCAGGAGCCTGTTATAGGTCTCTCACATGGGTGCAGGGTCCCAAGGCTTTGGATCATCTTCCACTGCTTTCCCAGGCCACAAACAGGGAGCTGGAGTAGAAGCTGGGTGCCGGGATTAGAACCAGCACCCATGTTTCCTGGTCATGTAAAATAGGTCGTAAGCTGGGCCTCAGAGTTTGCTCACACACTTGTTTACCTCCTGTAGATCCTACCATTCTCCATCCTCTCCTGAATAGATTCCAAACACCATTGTCATCCTTCACATCATCCATTCCATCAAGGGATTGAATCAAATGACTAGACTCCAGGCTTCTAGGAGGCACTACTGTTCTCAGCAAATCATTTCATACATGAAGCTCAAAACATTAAAGAGAATCCAAAAACACCAGCAACAATCCAATAGAAACTGCAGAAGAAAAAGATTGTTCCCCACCTTTTGAACACTGGGCCTCTCACTTTTGCATTTTATATACCATTCCTCGAAAACTATGTAGCTGGCCATTCATATGGGAATATTTATTACTACTCAACAGATCACTCATTCCTTCCCTAAAATATGCAGCCTCCAACTCAACAGACTAGCAAAACCTAAGATGTACTTTAAAAGCTGGATACAATTTTACTTGGAAGGTATGACTCCGTATCCCAAGTTTAGAAAGCGTGAAAAGTAAGTGCTTGCATAACAGCTATCACTTTGTGTTGCTAACACACTTGCTTGCTCATTTTAGTTTTCTCTCACATACAAGGTGTATAAAGGAGAGCTGTGATGTACTCAGTAGAACCCATTTGAATTCTCAAAAAGTGAATGACTTTTCAGCAAGTTACTTAATTCTTACACATTTTCACTTTTCCATCAGATGATTTTAACAATGTTTTGGCGATGTTATTTGAGTTGAGTTAGAATAGCAATATATAATACAGTCATGTTCTTAAGGAAAAATGTAATTTTAAGTAATATTTCAATGATTAATATTTTACTTCACACAAGGTAAACTGCTTTCTGTTAGTAAAATACATACAATAAACATAATTATATAACCAGAGACACTTTCCACTGAACCTAGCTGGATGGCTTTAGTTAAAATATACCTTGTCTTCCAACTGTCCAGAGATTGGAAGCTTGGTCCTCACACTGTGGGAATTTTGAAATATAGTGGAACTTCAATAGGGTAAGTCCCACTGGGGATTCCCTCATTCTTGCTGGGGTGCTATCGTTAGACAGGGTTAAGGAAACCTGCTGTAATGCCCTACTTGTTCTCGAGAGAGCAACATTATAAAAGAGTGGGTGGGGCTTCTCCCTCAATATTCGCTTTACCTCAGATATATGAAGGAAACAATAGGGAAATAGTGGTCTTACCCACTTTCCCATGGCCCTTGTACCTTTTTACCCTAATTAACAATGTAAAGATTGCCAAAATATAATTTAAAGAAAAAGTCAGGTCCTAGCCACATCATGGTTCAGGATATGATTGCTTATTATCAAATTTTCTTTCAGCTTTGTTATCTTCCTTAATGTTTTCAGTTTTGTTATCTTCCTCCAGCCAAAGGGTAGCCAAAAGCATAGACTGACAGGTTTGAAAACCATGAGCCCAATAAACCTCTTCATTTACAAAGTTACTTTCTGTCATGTAGTTCATTATAGAGACCCAAATCTAGCACATGTCTCATAACTATCACGGGGCAAAGGGATTGAGATTGTAGAGACTTTTAGGGGTAATCCCAAGACCTTTGGATCCCGAGACTCAAAGTACAGATAACGGTGTCTTTCCTATACAAAACATGATTCTTTTAGACAGTGTGAATTTTCTGATTTCTTTGCATATGTGAGAATCATTTTGAATAAAATATGGCCTTGTGTCAGCTCACTGTACTGGCAGCGGCTGTGACTGTGAAAAGAAACAAAAACCAAACCACATGAATCTAGAAATTTTCTTCATATGCACTATGCAGTCAATGATGTTTGTAAAATTATAAAATGTTAAGATACATTAAGGTAAATTCCAAATACACCATAATTTCTTTTGGGAGGACTTGTAAGGACTCTGTGTGAAACTTTTGTACCATTGTCAAACCAATGGTGTAGACTTTTATACTATTACAGCTTTAATGATCTGCGATCACTTTAAAATATACTACATATGGGTGAAATGATAAATGGTAATCTTCCATTCAATTATTGTTTATAGACATTTTTTATTTTCCCACTAAAGTAGGGTCCTTTTTAGTTTTTACTTCTTGAACTTCTTATTGAAGTATTTATGACATTAGCAGTAATGTCAACTTAAAATGCTACCTCAAATAACAAAACAAAAAAAGGGGGGGCAGAGAGAGTAAAAGAGTGAGAGGAAGGTAAGAAAGGGAAATATTGTACAAAAAAGCAGGGAATAGAGAGCATATTAATATTCTTAGAATTGTAAGAAAAAAAAGAATCTGTAGGAAACTAATAAAAGTATTTATTGATACAACTACTAGGTTGTTCAGTCTTGTAATGTCAACCTGCAAGTTGCATCAGATTCAGGGAGCAATTTTACAGAGACGAATTTTATTTGTACTACAATTTCATGATCTTCTAATCAAGATCATAAAATCAAATCTCTGGGCCTGGCACAATGGCTCAATGGCTAAATCCTCACCTTACAAATGCCAGCAGCACATATGGGTGCTGGCTCATGTCCCAGCTGCTTCATTTCACATCAGCTCCCTGTTTGTAGCCTGGAAAGCAATAGAGCACAGCCCCAAGCCTTAGGATCCAACATGCACATGGGAGAACTGGAAAAGTCTCCTGGCTCCTGGCTGATGATCAGCTCAGCTCTGGCCACTGCGGCTACTCAGGGAGTGAATCAAGGGATAAAATATCTATCTTTCTGTCTCTTCTTCTCTCTGCAAAACTGCCTTTCCAATAAAATAAACAAATACATCTTTAAAAAAAATAAACATCTTTGGCTTTCAATAATTTATATCTTGATTACTAAATGATACTCTGTAAGCCATTTGAGACTTTCTTAAAAAGCATGGGGCAATAGTGATTAACAAAAGACAGCAGAAATCTCTAAGGCAGTTGCCTGAAAGCAGAATAAACCACATTTTGTAAAAACAACAAAATTCAGGATAAAAATTTTAATGTCCCATGCATGGGCTTTTAAATCAACAAAAATAGCAACCGAAACTAAGTGAATAGAGCTATTTAACCAGTAGAAATAGTTTATTTAGAAAAATGGGCAACGTGATTTTGGTAACATAATTTATTCAGGCTACCTATGACTAGGTTAACTGAATTATGCCTTACCCGAAGAACTACAATGATAAGTGCAAATTGGTTCTAATTGACAAGAATATTAGAAAGAATCATTTTATTGGTGAAAAAATACTAGAAATTAATAGAGAAAGCTTTTGGATATCCAAAGTCATTTTCTAGATGATCTACAATGCCTGTGGAAGAAAAGCTAGTACCATGAAATGGGACTCACAAGTGTGAGACAAGTTTAAATCATAGTTGAATTGTGGAGGCATAAGTAGTAATTAGAATTAATTCCTGCTGAAATAACTAAATGAATCACTTTCGCCTCAGTGAATCAAACTGAGCTATATTTGATGTAATTTAGCCATATGTTCTGTTATTCTGTTTCTAATGGAAATGGATAAATGTTTCCTATTCTTATTATTTTGAGAGAGCTAAACTTCTCTTCAGAAAAAAAAAAAATATATATATATCACTTTTGGCCTCACTCACTCTCCATCATCTTGTTGAGTTCATTAAAACCATAACACAATAGTTTGAAATGTATAGGATGCTTTAGCAAGATTCAATGGGTTTGGTAAAAATAAGGAAATGGAGAAGAGAGAGGAGTAAGATGGAGGAGAAATTGTCATTATTTTCTATTATGTGAAAACTATCATGTTTGAACTCAGAAAATCTTTAAAAATCCATCTGATTGAAAATTTTAAAAAAAGTAATGGCATTGGACTTCTTTTTTCAGCGTTTTGATTTCTCAACTATAAAATATGAAAATTTTCTCTGTGTTCTCTCCTCATACCAGTACCATGTCTTTGGTTCTTCCTAACAATGAAATTATAGCTTTGAGATTCATGAAGTAGATACTCATCAGAGACATGGTAATTTTTACTATTCTGGAAAAGCTTAAAAAAGAAAGCTTGTTTTCTTTAGTCCATGACAATCAGAAAGACACATAATTTCATTTAAATATAATTGTCTTTTCACAACCAAATCTCCAAATACTATACCACACGGTAGTTTTCGAACTTTAATATATAATTTTTCAGGGAGCACAACTGAGTTGGTAATATTTGTACAATTATTAACATTTCTGAATCTGGAAAAGCTACCTTACCTGATGGAAACTATATATCTATTGTAGTCACACAAAAATGATATATGTCCTGGAGATCCATGATACAACGCCATGCTTGTAAATAACCATACTGTACTGCACTTTTTAATATTCATTTAATGGGCTGCTTTCGTATTTTGTGGTGTTTTGCCAAAAGAGAAAGGAAAACAAAACAATAGTCCAGAAAAGCACAATTGTGCAAGGGGAAAAAGAAAATTAAATCACTGGCTACATAGTGAATTAATTTACACTAAGCTAATTTATTTCTTTTCATTGGAAAGTCAGATTTACAGAGAGAAGGAGGGACAGAGAGAAAGATCTTCCATCCACTGATTGACTTCCCAAGTGCCTGCCATGGTACCAGCTCCCACACGGGTGTCTAGCGGCTAAAGTCCTCGCCTTGAAAGCACCAGGATCCCATATGGGCACCGGTTCTAGATCCAGCAGCTCCACTTCCCATCCAGCTCCCTGCTTGTGACCTGGGAAAGCAGATGAGGACGGCCCAAAGCCTTGGGACCCTGCACCCACGTGGAAAATCTGGAGGAAGTTTCAGGCTCCTGGCTTTGGATCGGCACAGCACCAGCCATTGCGGTCACTTGGGGAGTGAATCAATGGATGGAGGATCTTTTTCTCTGTCTCTCATCATCTTTGTATATCTGCCTTTGCAATAGAAATAAAATAAATCTTAAAACAAATGAAGTGAACAGTAAAAAAAAAAATACTATCACTAATTGAAGAAATAAAAATACAAGTTTGGGATCAAAGATGTGTATACAGCAGGGTTAGGTTGCTGCTTATGATCCTTGCATGCCGTAGCAATGTGCTGGTTCAAATCTTGTTTATTTTTTGCTTCTGATCTAGCTCTGTGCTCTAGCAGACAGCAGTATATGATGGTACTAGTACTTTGTCCCTGCCACCTATGTGAACACCACTGGGGAGTTGCCTCAACCCTGGATTAGTGAGGGATTGCTTTGGCTACTGTGGACACTTGGCAATCTGGGGAGTGGATTAGTTGCTGGAAGATTGTCTTTCTCTGTATCTGTGTCTCTCTCATGCTCTCTCACACTTGCTCTGGCTCTGGCTCTGAAAACACAGTCACAGGCCAGTCTAGGGTAGAGATGTTTTCATGTGGGAATGGAATTGGGAGAGAAAAATGCATACCTATCAGAAATAATAGTTTGCTAGGACCAATGTTAATTGGTTTTACATAGAGGAATATATAAATTTTGGCTTTTAAAATCAGTTATGATATTTTATTGAACAAATTAGAATGAGCAGTGTGAGGAACAGAAGGCTTTTACAATACATAATATTAGGATGAATCAGTCCACAAAGGAATGAGCATTCACTCTTGTAATTTCAAAATATTTTATACAAGTGAGTGACATTAAAATCAGGGATTGTAGTGGTCTAATATTCTAAAGCAGAAAGATTTTCAAGCAGTTATAAAAAGCAAATTTGCATTTTAAAAAATAATAATACTTTAAGTGAATTTTTACAATGACAATTCTTGCATATCTTTTTGTTTTCTAAGTTGGTCTTAGAAAAAAAAAATCATCTTTAGAAATAAAGCAACACATGTAACTTAACTCAAAGCAAAATGGACCTATGTTAAATTTCCATTTAAAATATTTTTCTTGAAAGGTATTTCATGAAATCAAAGGGAAAATAAGTTAGAAGTGAACAAATTACAAAGAAGAAATTGGATCTCCTAGGACATGGTTCAACATTCCTTGCCAGAATGTAAAAATTATAATGTGTTTTATAAAGATTTTTATTGTTCATTCTCAATTTGAATCTGCACACCAGAGAGCAATATAAGGTTGATTATACCTGTTTATCCTGCTCTGTTTCCAAGATGCTTGTAGAATTGCCACATTATGGCTCAGCGATTCTGCTTGTGTCTGAGTCAATAATTAACCGTGTTCGTGATATCTGACCTTCAACATTTAAAATGCAAGTGAAGAGTGGCATCAGAGTCACCTGTGAGAATACCACTCGCAATGCTCACATTCCCTATCATAATGCCTAGTGTTGAATCCCAGATCTGCTCTGGAAATTATAGCTTCCTGCTTATGCATCTTCTAGTAGGCAACAGATGATGGTTCTATCACTTGGGTCCTCGTCACCCACGTGGGAGACATGTAGCGAGTTTTAGGGTTCTGGATTTGATCTGGTGAAGTACAACTGTTCGGGTCATTTGGAGAGTGAGCTAGTTGTTGGAAAATCTCAGTCAGTCTCTATGTCTTTTAAATACATGAAAATTTTAAATGAAAGCTAGTGCTATGGAAAGGTTGGTACAGGCACTGACCAGACCATTTCATGCTGAACAAATCTAGTTAAAATAGGCTTCCTTATACTGAGCTCATTTGTCAACATAAATCTATTCATGTCTCTTTTTTTTAACCTTATGACATTTGTTTGTAAGATAAGTTAACTGTATTTTTAGCTTTCACATCTAAGCCACTAGCAAAAAACCTTTGACTATATTATCCTATACTATATTATTTCATTCTGTTATTAGATTATGTTATACTTAAGACAAAATATATTCTCTCTCAATGTTTACCCTCACCATCCTGAAGGCATATCTCTCTCATAAGTGGTGTAAACTTGTACTGTTAAATTATTCAGCATCCTTCCAGCTTTCTATTATTAATAGCTTTGAGGCAGTTGTTCTTTATCACTCTCAAGAGATGAGACTGCCAGTTTTATCTCTGACCTTTACCTGTACCATCTTACACCTTAGCTATAAAATGTTAGTGATCAAGATATGATTTCCATGTTTATGCTTGCTCCCACAGGTCCCATTTTGCAGGAAATTTTCACTTATATCATCCACCCCCCTATTTTTAAAGCTGCATTAAACATGCTATCCTATCTTACAAGATTCAAACTAAGTGTTTACTGCAAGGGAGCACTTCTATGAGATATAATTCATAATCTCTTGTGTTCCCCCCAAAGCCTACACAGATATTTGTCAAGCAATAACCTACTGCATCAGACTCATACGTAACCTTTGAATAACCTACATATACTACATCCTTTTTTATAATGCCAGTCATATACTATTACAGTGCAATTCTAATAGTATGTTTCCTCTTATAATTCTTTTCCATTATTTTTGGAACAACATTTGAGGGAATTTGCATTATTAGCATGGAACAATAGACTTTATGATTTAATCTAAGAATATTTAGATTTATTCTTGGCAATTCTTCATGAACTCCACATTGAAATATTTTAGATTTATTGACATCACACATTGTATACACCAAAAAGATAATGGAAAATGTATATTGAATACATATTATGTACCTTGTCGTGAATATGAATATATCTATGGAAAACACAGTATGAATAAAAAATCATGAAGTGCATTTCCCACCAAGATAATTTGTAATTCCACTTCCATGAATTTTTAAAAATTCCCTCATAAATATATCACTCTTTCTCATAACATCACAACAACTTACCCAAAATTCAAGCAAATGCATCAGATGTACATGAATGTCAAATTCAGCTCAGCAGCATCTAGGTTCAAGACCTAAACTTATGGTGGTTATTGAGGCATTGTGTGATTGTTGCATGGCATGTGTTGCCTCATCCCTCACTGCTCTATTTTAAATCACTGTGTAATTATTGCTTCCAATAATGCTAATAATTGTAGTGTGTTTGCCTTTTTCTTTGATTAAGGCAAGCACCATAGAGATAGGGATTTTGTTCCATTTTCTGTTCTATACCTGGGATGTAACAATGTCTAATTTTTTAAGGAGTATATGAACACTTATTTAGTGAGAGAGTGAACGCTGCTACTTTGCTATCTGAGAAACGTGTTATAGACCAGCATCGTGTATTTCCGTGTCTCTGCATCAACAAATTTGAAAGTTGGAAGAATCTCATTCACCAATTCTCCCTAATATGCATATTTTATGATATGACGAGTACAAAATTGTACAACATAAGCAACTACTAACATTTTTTTAAAGACATCAAATTTTAATTTCAGTAAATAGTAAGGGCATAACTTTGCAATATACTGAGTGAATCTGGCTGCAAGACAAACTTCCTACATAGTCTTTAACGTCTCTTTGGTACATGGAAAACTACAAACCTCAAGGAAGTACACTGGCATCTGTAGCTTTGCCTAGCAAACATTTTCTTTCACTAAAAGACCTTTTTGTTCCCAACTTTCTCTAAATCCTCTTATTCTCATATTTCTTTCTTTGAGTCTTTCTCAGAAAACGTCTTGAGGTCTGATAATGGGTTACTTTGTAATTTTGAAAGGCACATATTAATGTATACATTTAACTTGTTTGGAAAGGAGAAAAGTAGGTGAGAGAGAGAGAAAGAGAGAGAGAATATGAATTTCCTCAGAAGCCAAAGCTGGAAAATGGGAAGTGGCAAGAGTCAATTATTTGAGATATTCCTTAATCCTTCCCAGGGTGCCAGTTATCAGGAACTCCAAATAATCAGGAGTTTAGTCAGAATGGGAACCCAGGAACAATGAAGAGGTTTGGGCCTCCCAAGCAGCATCTTAATTTTTATCCATGTCTTCATCGCAAAGATTCAATGTTTAAGTAACAATCACTAAACCAAATAACTAGGTAAATATTTCAAGGTTTCAGTTGGAACTTCAATGTTCTTTCTTCGATTTCCTGGAATTATCTGCATAAAATGGTGGCTTGCATTAAAATGCTGCATATAACCAGGGACATCTTTTCATATTTTTGATTGATTAAGATTCAAATTTTGCGGACAGCACAATGGCTCAACTGGCTAATCTACCTGACAGCACCAGCATTCCATTCTTGTTTTGGCCTCTCCACTTCCCATCCACATCCTTACTGGTTGTCTGGGAAAGCAGTGGAGGAGGGCCCAAATCTTTGGGACCCTGCACCCGCCTGGCTGATCAAAAAGAGTCTCCTGGTTGCTGGCTCCCAGCTTCAGATCAGCTCAGCTCTGGTGGTTGTGGCCATCTCTCTATTAATATGCCTTTCCAATAAAATAATTAATTCTTTAAAAAGATTGAAATTTTATATGAATGAAACAGAAATTATTAAAATGCACTGAGAGAATATCATGTACTGGTGTGTCAAATGCTTTTCAGACATTTTATAGTATCAGTATAACAACAACAAAAAAAACCACTGGCAGTGCAACTTTATAGATGGAAAAACAGGCTTAAAATCTAAGTATGATGTTTAACATCTCACTACCTGTCAGTAGGAGCTGAAACTCACATTTTTATCCATATGACTCTAAAATTATAACATTCTAAAATCACGCACAAAAGGTAACATTTTGCTACAGGATTTAGAATTGAAGTCTGTGGATGAATCCTCACTAATAGGCCCGAGAAATGGTAAAGTCCCTTTGTGTGTAGTGAAAAACTGATAATACCACAGGGTATCAACTTACATTTTTTATCTGCCTGCTTTGACATTTTTATTAATACACCAAAATCTACCCACCATATAATACAGTAGTTCTCCCTTATCTGTAGTTTACTTCCCTTCATTTCCATTACCTGTGGTTACTGTGTTCTGAAAATATTAACTGGAAAATTCCCTAAACAAGCCATAAATGGCTTTGTTAAATTGCAAAACATTTACTGCTGTGACAAAATTTCATGCTGTTCTACTCAGTCAAGCCTGGACATGAATCATGCTGTTGCCTAGGATATCTAACCTATTATAAGTTATCTGTGATTTAGTCACTGAGTAGTACTCTTGATTTCGACTGTTGTTATTGCAGCACATTTGTGTTCAATTAACGCTTATGTAGTAGCCCAACGCTACACTATCTTGTCCATGTAGATAATTCACATCATTTAATCTCATCCTAGAAAACACATCATCATAGAAATGGTGAATATACTATAATAAAATATTTTAAATACAAAATATTTACATACCTTTTATTATGACAGATTATGATAATTGCTCAATAATATACAATGGTTTTTAATGAATTTATGATTATGCCTAATTCATAAATTAAACCAGAAGTATATATGTATAGAAAAAATATATAGTATATTTATGGATCAGAACTACCAATGTTTCAGAAATGTAACTCATATAATACAGACCAGGAAGGATTATTGTATGTGTTACTTATTCCTACACTTTGTTCTTAACACATAACATACAAAACAATCAGAGTTCTTTCAAAGGCTGCTTTGTTTTTAATTTCCTAGTTTTATGTGTTTGAAAAAAATGTAAACTTTTTCATGAATTTATATAAAGGTCTTAAGCTATTAATCCTTTGACTATCTTCCAGTGTTCTCTAAAACCTACAAGAGATGTACATTTTAAATTTCAAAATAAGATAAAAGGAAATGACTATTTTTTATTTTAAGATACTGTCTTCAGTTTCATTAGCAGATATTTGGGTTATGTGAATTTTCCACTTAGGTGGGTTACTTCAACTTCTTAACACAGGTCCTAAATATGACCATAAATATTGAGTCCAAAGGGTCTGTCTGTAAGTTTGAATTTACGTATTTTTGATAGAGCATAGCCTTTCAACATTTACAATAAAAAAATACAGCGAACAGCATATTAAATTACATATCTCTTTTGATGTACTGTACGCTTTCTAAAGACTGAAAATTTTTATTTAAAACACAACAGTCACATTTTTGGGTTCTTGGCATGTTATTTTGATATAATTTGAGACATATAATATCACTGAACAGATTATCTGTTCAGCTTCAGACACAAGAATTTTTTCCAAACTAAATTTAAACTTTTTTGCTTGTGTTCTACTGAGTATTAAGCTGTAAGTTTATAAGAACTGGGAGTTTATTTCTTTTATCACAGGAGATATTTGAAATATAGAAGTTGAAAACATTTCTGGAAATTGCTTGAAGAAACACTAGAAAGTAGCCATTATGAAACATATTTATTTAAGAAATACATTGCTGTTTTAAAAATATGCTTCAAAAACACATTTTAAGATTAGAAAGTGCTCATGTGTTTCTATATTCTGAATTATTGTTTTAGTCATTGAATTATCATTGCTATTATTGCTTTATTATACATAATTTTATAAAATATTTTTTCCTCATTATCTGTAAGAAATGAAACAACATCAATATTATCATGAACTTGTGTAGAAAAAGGGGAGCTTAGAGGTTTCTTTACTTGTTTTTACTACAATGCGTTGTCACTGAAATGACTGTGGAAATTCCTTGTGCATGAACAAAGAGAAGTCCAAACCAGTTGCAATGATTTGAAAATGCGATAGTATTTCTTTCTTTTTTTAACCTTTTGCTATTTTGTAAGGCCAGCAATGTGCTCATATATTAGAGACCCTACATTTCTGAACCCACAAAATTCTAGTGGCATGAGATAAAGCACTTTAAGATATAAACTGTAAAATATCAGTTTCTGTCTCACAGTAATGCTGTAGCATCTGTATACATCAAGTTTATTGCTGAGAAATGAGGAGAGCCTGAGTTTAGATTTTTATTCATTATTCATGTAATTTTTAAGAAGATTATAAATTCATCACAAGCATTGCTCATTTTTATTGGCTTTGCATCAGAGCTTAAACAGTATTATAAAATTCAGCAAAGTATGAGGTTTGAGGTGTACTATAATTTTAGAGGGATTTAAAAACTTAATAAGGATCTCAGAAATATGCTCATGAAAATTCTCTTTTATGTTAACCATACAGTGTCATTTAGTTTTATGTATCTGGTGACAAAGAATGTGTATAATTTATCAGTATCTGAATGGATTCCAAAATGTGTAACATGTTTTGTTAAAGTTCTTTATTAAAAACTAGCGTAAATTTTTTAGAAAAAAAGTTAATTGAACTAATTGGAACTTGATTGTATGCTTTTGATTGTATCAACTTTTGAGGAGCATTGAAAAATTTAATTTTTCTAATCATTCAGTTATGGCTAAGTGGATACTAAAAAAAATAAAGGAAATGTGTAGTTTAAAGAATGTTTTTATTATATTAAATCATTGAAGAAAAGTATCTCACAGAGACAGGGTTCTTAATACACCCTTCCTAAACATTATTCCTTTCAAGTCTGTTAGCTTCTGAATACCCCTTCTTTTCTATCCGTACAG
Organism: Ochotona curzoniae; assembly: GCF_017591425.1. NCBI lineage: Eukaryota > Metazoa > Chordata > Mammalia > Lagomorpha > Ochotonidae > Ochotona > Ochotona curzoniae. The sequence goes on along the minus strand of NW_024464920.1, from coordinate 16,833,211 downwards.
AACACCTTCACAGAGTAGTCGGTTAATTCTTCAGGGAAATTCATCATCATTTTTTTGCCTTGAGCAATTAATTTCACTAGTGCTTTTTTTTTTCTACGTTGGACAGGCTGACAGACATGGAGAGAAAGAAATATCTTCCAATTGTAAGTGTACTGGCTGACTCTTTGAAGGACTGCTACAGCCAGGTGTGATTTAGGAAAAGCCACAACTCCCGTCCTGATCACTCCCCTGGTGACAGTCCCCAGCTTCTTACATCACGTAGTGTTGCCGCCTTAGACTTTAGCAGAGGCTGGACTGCCAGGGAGCAACAAGACTGGAATCATGGTCCTGATGTGCTGGTCCCAACACCACTGTTCTAAGTTCAGATTTTTAATTTGTTAATTTACTCATCAAATATGTATTTGTGGCAAAAACAATACTAGGAACTGGGAATGTTAGCTAAATTATTTTTCAGGAGGTTTTTGTTTGTTTGTTGGCTTTAATAGAGAAAATAAGTAAAAACTATAAATAACCGGCTATAATAGTAAATGCTATATTGTTTGTGAGGATTTTTAAAAATGCTAAGATCAGAAAAGATGGGAAGATCTGCAATTTTAGTGTGAATAGGAGGTGAGAATGGTCCTAACTATCATTTAAGCAAATATTTAGCAGCTATCAAGCAGTTTAAACAGATGTCCCAGCAAATGGCATCTCCACAGAAGAAAGCCCTGTTATAGCTTTGAAATACATGGGCCTGAGCATGTAGTACACACTAGTTTCCTATTCCTTCAACATAAAACATCGTATCATGTCCTACCATTCTAAAAACTAAAACTGAAGCATAATATTGAAGGCTTGAGTTAAACAAAACTGTGGCTTTCATTAGAACTGGATTTCCCAGGATCTCTCACGGGCTAATAAATAAGGGCGACTAACACAGGGGCTCACAGTATAACTTAAGAAAGTTGTTTAATCCCTACCTTTATATACAATATAGGTGCAAAATTTCCACTTGTGGGGCAAGTGCTGTGGTGTGGTGAGCTGTGGTGTGGTATTGGGCACTGGTTTCAGCCCTACATGCTTTCCTTGCTGATACCTAGGAATGAATGCCTGGATCTACACAGGAGTCCTGAGGGAGGGTCCTGTCTAAGGAACTCAGCCTTGGGACCCTGCACCCACGTGGGAGACCTGGAAGAAGCTCTGCGCTCCTAGCTTCTGATTTGCTCAGCTCTGGCCATTGCAGCCGCTTGAGGAGTGAATCAACAGACAGAAGATTTTCCTCTCAGACTCTCCTCCTCCTCTCTGTATATCTGCCTTTGCAATAAAAATAAATAAATCTTTTAAAATAATATTTTAAAATATTTTAAAAGGAATAATCAGAGAACTATTATAAGTTCTTGCTTTCATTCAGTCTGTGCTTTATCTCTGTACCTTATTCATAATTTATCCCTGGCATCGAAAATCAAAATTTGCTGAGACTTTAGTGATGTCCATGAAATTATTTCCTGTCTACAGTCACTGACAGGTTGGCTTAATTTTCTCAACTTACTTTGTCCTAGTCTAGAGACTTCCCTCCTTGCAAAAACGTAACGTATTCCTCTTTGCTGCCTTCTCTCACCTTGAAGACATATGTGTAGAAGTTCAAACAAAATATCCTATAGTGTTATTTTACTGGAGTTTAAGGAGGTGAAAAAACAGATGTAAATGCTGAGTCTATATATTTACATAAAATTTGCCTTTTAAAATACTTAATCTATTCATTAGAGCCTATAATTTTAAGAACATAATATTAGAATTATTAATGCTCGAATAGGTACAGTGAGAATAAAAATGTGTGAAATATATATCCAGTTTTAACACAGGATTATGAGTAGTTTTTATGAATCAGATACTGTACTTTTTAATGAGCTTATAGTTATCTGGGAAAATAGGCATATAACTGGGCATTACATATAGTCTGAATTTTGTTATTTTAAGGAAAATTCTCAAGGTACAATTTCCTAATGGATACAAATTGAAAAAAATGTGACTTTGAGTTAGAGGAAATTTCCCAGAAAAGGTAACATACAAGCTGAGGCACTAAAGAACTACGTAAATGGAATGATGGAGAGTGGAGAGGGAATTTAGCTCCTACACATTCTAGCATTGCACGTGGAATTCTGCAAGGAAGAAAAGATGATGATTACAGAAAGTTCTAACATTTCTTTCCATGCAGTTCAGAGTAAAAGGCACAAAAGAATTAGAATTGTCCAAATATTTCCTTTAAAGGTTAAGTCATTTGGGGTCAGCACTTTGGCTCAGTTGGCTAATCTTTATGCAAGTTCCAACATCCCATATGGGCACTGGTCTGTGTGCCATGCCAGCTGCTCAACTTTAAATCTAGGTCAATGCTTCTGTACTGGGAAAGCAGTGGAGAATGGCTGAAAGCCTTAGGACCTTGTACACATGTGACAGACCCGCAAGAGTCTCCTGCTGTTGCAGCCTCCTGGGGAGTAAACCAGTGGATGGAAGATCTTTCTCTCTGTTTGTCCTTCTTTCTGTAAAGTCTACCAATACAAATGGATAAATCTTTTTAAAAATTGAAAAAAAAATGTTATATGTTCTTAGTTTTATCGAGTTATAAAATGTCCTATCAGAATAACACCACATATTGGAAAGAGCAGTATAAGTAAAATTGAAAGAGAATGACTTCTAGGCCTGTCAAAGGCATATCGTTACTTAAGTTTCTCCTTATAGTGAAAAATATTTACAGTATATATGCAGCCTCAAGGTAGAGGGAGGAAAGTTAAAATCACACAATTCACTGGGCCCGGCGCGGTGGCGCAAGTGGTTAAAGGTCCTCGCCTTGCACGCCCGGGATCCCATATGGGCGCCGGTTCTAATCCCGGCAGCCCCGCTTCCCTTCCAGCTCCCTGCCTGTGGCCTGGGAAAGCAGTCGAGGACGGCCCAAAGCTTTGGGACCCTGCACCCGCGTGGGAGACCCGGAAGAGGCTCCTGGCTTCGGATCGGCATAGTATCGGCCCGTTGCGCTCACTTGGGGAGTGAATCATCGGACGGAAGATCTTCCTCTCTGTCTCTCCTCTCTGTATATCCGCCTTTCCAATAAAAAATAATAAAAATAAATCTTTAAAATCACACAATTCACGAAAGTACCATGACAAATGCATGCCAAAGAAATCTCTGGTTTGATGTCTGTAGGTTTGTTCCTAAGATGCGTTCACTGTGGAAGTATGTGTTAATTGAGATACTAGATTTGGAGTCTTGGCAAAGCTTTCTGATAAACTGATATGGTCTACCATTCCAGTGAACCTTTCTGAAATGTTGTTTTAAAAAAAAATCTAGTCAGGAAATTAGAGTAAGCTGAATTAAAAAGAAAAAAAATCTTGGTTTGTGAAAAAAAGGCTTTTTCTCCCAGTTTAGACGATTAAATGACTATAATTTCAAATTTGTAAAAGGTTTAACATTATATTCATCACTACCTTCCTAGCAGGGTGTTGAAAACAACCTTTGAATCTAATTGTTTTCTGTGAAGAAACTTACTGGAATTTCATTCTCTATGTGTTCATAATTAGATAACCCTTTATCTCTCCTATTAAAACAATTTATAAAGTATGGAATTGAACAGATGACTGCTGCACTGTTTAAGGCCTTTGTAGTAATATTCTGTACTATTTAAGATATAATCACATTAGTAGCACTCAGGAAAAAAGACATATAAAGGTAAGCGGTTGAGTTTTTTTCTCCTTAACATAACCATGGACGTCTATTTTCCCAAAAGAATGTATTTCTATTAATTTAAGTATAAATGACATTCACCCAAGCTATTCTCATCTTTTCATTGTAAAAGTAAACAAATTACTTGTTTACTTGGAAAACATTTGATTCACATGACACTGACACTCAAATTGGAACCGCAGTCTTTTTTTTTTTTTCAAATAAGAGGGAAACACAAATATGTTTCCATATCACCAATCGTAAACATGAAAATTGATGAATGCAAGTTTTGGATATTATGATATAATGTCTAATTCCCCATCATCATTACATTATTTTTTTTTTCGATTTTTAAAATTATTTGAAATGCAGTTATAGAGAGAGGAAGAAAAAGGAAGGTCTTCCAACCATTGATTGGAATTTCCAATTGGTTACCACAGCCAGGGCCAAAGAGCCAGTGTGAAAATCAGGAGCTTTCCTCCAAGTTTCCGACATGGGTACAGAGGCCAAAGCACTGGGATCATCTGCTGCTGCTTTCCCAGGCACCTTAGTAGGGGAATGGATCAAAAACAGAGCAAGGTTGTGGCACCACAGTTTAGTGGCCAAATCCTTAGTTTGCATGCACAGGGATTACCCTGTCCTGGCTGTAACACTTCCCATCCAGCTCCCTGATTATGGCCTGAGAAAGAAGTGGAGGATGAGCCAAAGACTTGGGACCCTGCATCCACGTGGGAGACCTAGAGAAAATCCTGGTTCTGGTTTTGGATTGGCTTTGCTCCAGCCTCCTCGTGGAGAGTGAACCAGTGGACAGAACTTTCTCTTTGTTTCCAACAAAAAATAATAAATAAATTTTAAAAAAACAAAAGAGATAGCTGGGACTTAGGACTCGAACTAGTGCCATTGCAAGATATTGGCCTTGCAAGTGATGTCTTAACAAATACGCACAATCCCAGCCTCTATCATCTTCATTAAATTTTTGATACTTTTAATTATTTCAATATCGGATATATACATGAAGGTCTTATCTTGATTTTTATAGATCTTAGCAATATTTGTATCTAAAATAAGTTTTACAGCTTTTCATATTATTTTTATATGCATAAGGTGCAATATGGGCTGATTTATTAGCTGTAACATTGCATCTTTAAAACTTTATAAACCCTAGACTAAATGCATCTCATTTAAATATCAAATGCTTTTCACAGCTTTAAGAACACTGTAATCATTGTACATATTTTTCTGAGTACAGTAGAATGAAAATAGACATCTATAATAAGGGACATGGGAGACTGGATAATTCATGAATACAGAAAAATCAATGTACAAATTCTTGAACAACCACTAGGTTTAAAAAAAAAGATAAAATCAGAAAACTTTTTGAAACAAAGTTAAATAAAGCATTGTGCAAAAACTTCTTGTGGCAAAAGTACTAACTTTGGAACCTTTTTAGAAATAAAGTTGAGAAGAATGTTCTTACCTAAACAAGATAATTTTTTAATTCAGAAAAATAAAGAGAATGATGTAAGACTAAAGCTGATAGAAATAATAATAATAATAATAAGAAGAAAACAGAAAAATGATGGAAATTATCAATAGAAATGTGGTGTTTTGATTGAGATAATAAAATATGCAAGCCATTACTCTGATTAACTGAAAAATAAGATGACTCAGATAAATATGGTCAAAATGGAAAAAAAAAGTGATGTCATGAAAGTTTTTCCAAAAAAGATCATTAAGAAAAATTGTAAGCAGTAATCTGTCAAAAGATTAGACAATATAAAAAATAAATTCTTACAAAATGCAGCCTATCAAGACAGCATGAAACTTTTTTCTTCATTTCTTTATGTTTTTGTGTCTAAAATTTCATATATTATATAACACCGTTATTAGAAATTTGTTATGCATTTTCCAATCAACTTTTTAACAGGATTGCCAGCCATGACCAACCTTGTGACAAAGTAAGGAAGAGATGCTGTATTTTCTTTCCTATATGTGACATGTAATAGCTGGGAAGTGTTGTGGCTGAACTTAAAGAATCTGTGAAATGTTTTGAGAAATGAATCAATGAATATGTAATAGTATTGCTTTGTGTATCTAACATATACCAGTTTTTTTTATATATTTGTAAAATAGATGGCTTTTATTATGTGATGCCACTGTAAAACACATTGCATTTACTTTGAATATTATTGTTTGAACATTATTGTTTAATATTTTAAAGCTCTCTAAAATGCTTCATTGTTTAAACTGCCTTAACAATAATACAAATATAGATTAGGTTTGGAAATGGGTTTCCTAAGAAAGAAAAAAAATCTTATGAGATATCTAATAGTCTTTTATAAAATATAAATAATTAGAACTTTAGATATTTTCAATATGTAGAAAACAACATTTCCATGTGAAGATAAAGTATGGCATATCTAGGCCTCATTATCTCTACTTTGCAGATGGCTATAACAGTAGTTTTTCTTAGTTCTATGAACTGGGATTCTTCTTTGTCTTCTTTTTCCTTCAGAGAAATGTTGACAGGAACATTTTTGAGTCTCAAAACAATGTTATTAAATGTATTTATTTCACATTCCAATTTGTTAGGTGAACTTGTATAGTTTTAAGGTCACGGTCTAACTGGAGAATAGGAAAACGTGAAGAACATCTCATTTAAATAAGGTGAATTATGCATGAAGGTTCTAATAGCCTCCCAACAGCAGTGCCCTGATTATGCTTTAATTCATTAATAAGAAAATTCTGGTTTAAGTTGAATGTGCCACATTTTCATAATTGGAACAATATTAAAGAATTATGTAAGTATAACGTGAAGAGATCATTTTTATCTACTTGGGAGAGTCTTCCTTTGCCACCTCATGAAATGAATGCATTTGTTTTCTATTGCAATATAAAAGATAATAAGCCTTTTAAATTTGAAAAATAAAGGAAGAAATCATTTCATGTTGTTCATTTTCCCACACTAAAGGGTGTAGTATGGCATGCTAAAAACACTTTAGAAAGATTTCACTGATTGCTTTTATTTAATTGCCCCTTTGCCATTTATTGGCTTAATTTTGCACAAAATGAAGCACACTTAAAACCCAAGAGAGGATATGAGGTTTGGGTTTAACGTGCCTCCTGGAAACAATAAAGTGAAAACACATTCTTTTTGGTACTGTAATTGCTAAAGTATTCCATATGCAAAAATATAAATCCATATTGAATTATCGCAACAGAATCTTCACATGCAAGTATAAGCATCATCTCTTCCTTTTATGTTCTTTCCAAATTTGAATCAATGTGTAACTCATTTCATAAAGGTATGCCATTGTCTTTCAAAACATAAAGAGTGGAGAAATGGGATTTCCAAAGCAGAAAACTGCATTGCAAATGAGAGAGCTCATATTTTCTACAGCTTTTCTTTTTTTAGTGAGATTTGCCTCAAAGCAACACTGACTTTTTTCAATATAGATTGATGATTACATACCATTTTGCTCAAATAAGCTATACTTAGTTAATTATCAGAATAAATGACTGTGGTAGGAGAAAGGTTGATGATTTTTTGTTGTTACAAGTATTTACTTGCATATTAGCGATCACCAACCTTTCTTTTTCTTGGTACTTTTGTTGTTAAAATGGTTCCAAGAAATCATCTAACTCCTACTCAAGTCACCAACATTCTAATAAGTAAAATTCAGTAGCAGAAGCTATATAAATCAAGCATACACTAAAAGCATTGGTATGATGACCCCTAAATATGACCTGCTCCCAGAGGAGAGCAATTTAATGCTCCATTGCACTCAGAACAGTATGTGTGAATCAAAAAACTTTCAGATAAATTAGTGACAGGTATGTTTGAATAGGATTCCGTCTAAGTCACTTATCTGCAGCTGAGTAAGATTGTTTTGCCCTTACTTTCAAAGATAAAGTCACATGTCACGTTGCTTTGGCAGATTCTCACACGGCAAACAGTCTCATCACTATTCCTGGGTATGCGGGCGGGATCTCTTATTATTTAAGATAGTGTGACAGCAAATGGGATAAAGTGAAAGTTATCTGCCAGTTGAAAATTCATCAATCCATTATGAGGTTATGTGTTCTGTAACTTTCATCAGCGCTGTGCCTCTTGTTCTTTACTTCTATTTTTGACAGTTCTGATATCCCAGAATTGTAGCCATGGCAAAGTTCAAGAACAAAGCAGCAAGTTATCAAAGACAACTTATCAAAGGTCACGCAGAAAGAAATGATGCCAGCCATTAGTAAGGAAGAAACGTACACTAAACCTCTATCTTTGGTTGCATACTTACTCCACTTGACAAAAGCTAAAGACAGACTGAGCTGCTCAAAAATGCTATGAGTTTCTCAGGATACTGGTCGCACAAAAGACTTTATAAATATATAAAAAGTAAATAGGAAATGTTAATTTTTGAGGGGTTTATAAACCATAAATAAATTAGTACATCAAAGATACAAAGCTGATATTAAGCAGGATATAAAGTAAGAATGCTAATGTGTTAGCATCTTCAAAGTTAAATATTTTGTATTCCTTAAATTTTAAAATTATATGTAGTTAAGATAACTTAATTATATATCATAATAAATATCACGTCATATCAAAGCAATGGGACTCACAGTTTAGCTTCTGTAGGTATGGTCCTTCTCAAGCAAAACCAGGCTTGTGTTTTCAGGATAAATCTGTGTTAAACAAATGACAAAAATATTTAGTTTTCCATTGCACTGTCATTGAGAATGCCTTCAAATTAACTTCCTAGTTAGTGAAAGGGGAAAATATTGCATTAAATGTACTGATTTGTAAATTTGATTCTTTCAAATGTAGATGATGTTTAACCATCCAATTTCCCACCCCCCAATATCTTTGCAAATTTTCAACTCAGTGAACTCATTACCATGGAAACCATCTAAAGTTATGGTCAGTTAATGAAATTCAGGTCTGGATTAAACTCTATTAACATGCACAATGGTTAGTAATCTAAAATTGGAAGAGACATGATACTTGGATGGAAAAAAAATAAGTCAAATAATTGAGAGAATGTACAACATGCCAAACTTCTTTAAATTATTTATTATCCCATTCATTAAGAGATTTATAGAATTCCAAATGCATAAAAATAAAAGTGATATTGAAAACAGTGCCAATATCACATTCATTGACACTTTCGGGAACATAAACACAGCTACTAAATTTACCTTCTTTGGAATTACACAGGTTTAATTAGATGAGATATAATTCTTTATAGCCACAATAATTTAAGCAACATTAAACATCATTTAAATATGCAATATCTTCTGTTAGCAAAAAATAAAAAATATAATTTCTGCTCTATTTATTTCGCTATGTTGAGTTATTTTATTTGAAATGCACTTCAAAATCCTCAAAAATTTCTGCTGTGAGACACTTTGGATCAGGATGCGCTGTATTGAGAATTGCGAATGGTATGAAAAGCCGAGCCCTGGGGTAATTTAGGGATACTTTATATTCAGTATACAAGGAAAGTAGATAAAAAATTGTCATGAAGTCATTTAGAAGTCAAGTTAATGGAGTGATTATGGCAGAGTTTTGAAGGCTAGAAAGGTACCAAGCCAATGCATGAAGCAGATATGGTGGTACTGATTGTCAAGGCAGTTGAGATTGATGCTGGGGAAATGTTACCTATGGTCCATTTGGATAAAGTGCTTGAATGCTAGGTCGGGATGAATCGATGCAGCTTCCTGTTTTATCCAAATTAGGGGAGAAGAAGGGGAGGGGATTCGAGTAACTTGTGTCACTGTCACCGCAGGGTTAAATGGGGGGCGGAGGTGGATTGTGTGGGTGTGGTGTAAACTATGGTGAGTATCTAGTAATGGTGGATAAGGGTTATGTTTCACTAGTCGCTAATCACCTTTTATTATCGACATTTTAAATAATAAGTTTCGGAGGGGGAACTAGGAAGAGAGAGAGTCAGTAAAACATGGTTTGCGAGGCTTGGGTCTTATTTATCGGAATAAATTATATGCTGTACTAGATATGATATAATGATACGTTATTTACAAGGAGGGCAAAATGTGTGAGGGGCATGATGCTTCAAAAAAAGTCAGAGATGGTAAAGAGCAATTGTGTTGGCCATGATAGCTTTGCCTTCTTCATACACACCTACTTATTTCATCTTCAAGTTTAATCATTTAGATATGTTTCCTTTTCATTCCTTTCTCCCATAGTTCCTTTTGTACTTCCCGGCAATATGGTACGATGGTGGTGTGGTAGGGGATATGTGGAAACTTTTGCAAAGAGAAATTATTGCCTGTTGATAGTCAGATGTATGAGTTGTTTTGGGTAATTTGTTGTGAGCATAGAACTCAAACACTGTCTGGTATGATTGGTATTGTTATGCGGAGCTGATAGGGATTGGGTTATATGCGAAGACACTTCTATGTTTAGGTAAAGAAAGTAGGCAAAATAATCTGAGGCTATAGCTGAGGTATAAAGGGGTTAAGAGAGGGGTGTATCATGGAGTCTGATGCAGTTGATGGCTTGGGGGGGGAAGTTGTAAGGAGCAAAGTCAGTAGATATATGGCAATTATATTTAAGTCCTTTAAAGTGGATGTTTAGAAGGAGCACTTATGGACCTTTGGTTGAATAAATTGGGACTTGAGAATGCGGTCTGCAGGGGGTATGTGTGGCATATATAAATGGTAGGTCCTGTCACTATCTCGCAGACAGCTTTATAGATGACAAAGGAATTGAGCACTGATTCTGGTCCATGACTATTCACGCAGGCCTCTGTTATTCTCCATCAGTAGGGATTATCTATAAATCCTCTTGATGAAAATAACACCTACAGGTCTTCAAAATTATCCTCATTTAACTAGTCAGTATGGGCAGGTCCTACAAGTTCTTGGAACTTGGATATGCCTAATGAGGTTCGAATACTCCCCTGCATGCTTGAAATTCTAAGAGAAAATCGAAACAGTGTCATAATTATGAACACAAGAATTATCAGATCATGCGAGAAAAAGGCATTAAAGCATCCCAGGACAAAAGGCTAGATAAATTTTATGGCAAACAAAAACCACAAAAATGGCAACACAAAAGAAAAATACTGGAAAAAAAATCAATTGAATGAAAGTTTGGTCATTTTTCAGATGCATGATATGATTGGTTTTTGTCAAACTGACAAAAACAAAGAGAGAAGGCTCAATTTATGAATATCAAGAATATAAAAAGCATCAGCATTGACTTCATGGCGTTTATACAGATCATAAAGAAATGTTAGGAAGAGTTTTGATCCAAAGTGGGAAAACATTTTTAAAGATTTATGAAGAAAAGTGATTCACACAGAAATGAAGAAGCATGAACACAATTACGATAGTAGAAGCTGAATTAGGTTGACTTTCTCAACAAAGAAACATTCAGACCAAGATGCATTCAGGATAATCTTTATCAAATATTTAAAGTAGAAATAATGTTAATAATATCAATCCTTCACAAATTTGTCAAGAGATAAAACAGCAAATGTTTTTGTTCATTCAATGAGATGAGAATCACCAATGCTAAAGTGATAGAAAAAGAAAATGACAGAAAGATATTTCAATAAGTACAGAAAAAATAATTTTCTCATCATTTAACAACTAAAAGCTTGCAATAAATTTAAAGACTTATGCAAAAATGCAAAATAGGATTTCTTCTAGGACTGAAAGGTTGGTTCACATTTTGAAATTTAGTCAATAGGTACTTAGCAATGTAGTGTCAGATGAAACCACACTATTTTAATATACATACACATCTTTTCTGTAAAATGAACTAGGAGTAGACTGGAACTTTATCCACTGATTGAGAACATCTATAGAAAGTTCAAATTTAGTATAGTTTTATACTATACTAAATATAAATATAAGTGATGGACTAGTTTACCACATTAAATTGGTATCAAGGCAAGACCATTAAATCATGCAGCTGGAAGAATCTCAATATTATCTTATATGAACCAGGAGATAGTCTGTTTTCATGGAATAGAAAACGTGCTACTTTACGAATCGTGCCTGGCTAGGTTAGTCTATCACCCTTGCTGATTTGCATAAAAGCAAGACATGATGACAGGCTGGGCAAGACAAGGCTGCAGTATCCATCAACGAGAGTTGGACTGGGGGTGGGCCAGGTAAGGCCAGGCTGCAGCATCTGATGGCAAAGAACAAGCTGGTGTTGGGTTATAACCGGCTGGGTCTAAGCAGCCACCAGCACTTGCAAGTTCTGTAGGTGATAGCAAGTATGGCTGGGGAGCTAATAAAACACCCTTGAATGGGCTGTGGTTCCCCTTGGGGAGTGTGAGAGCCTGAATGGGGACTGCAATCTGGGTAGGACATGGCTTGAGTATCGGGAATCACTCTGACTAGATCGCAGCTTCTGTTGGTGCATGTGATAGCCAAGTGAGTAGTGGGCAGGGTTGCTCTGGGCTGCAGCATTGACTGGTTTGCAGATGAGATGGGATAGGATCTAGAACTGACGAGGTGACTGCAACCACCAATGTGTGTGCAGGCTGAAGTGGATGATGGATTGAGCTGAAATCTGCACTGGTTGTAATACAAAAGAGTCAGGTTGAGGTAACCTCTGGCTATGTTTCTTTGTCCTCCCCACCCCTCAATTGGACCACTGGACTCAGAATGCCAAGCATGTTGAAAACTTTAGCATCTGGGGTCTGACTGTGGAGTGCATGTGTCGGAATTGGGCCACCTCATTGCTGAATACAGTAAAATGGATAGTATGTCCAGCTGCTCATGATGGAGAACATGATGAGTTCATTGAAGCATTTAGAAGACATCTAGTTCCATGGAGGGCTGAACAAATTAGACAGCTCTTCCAGGTAAGATTTGATGGTGAGTACCTGGGCAAATGGAGATTCTAAGGTAGATGATGATGCCAAAGCACCTTGGAAGGATTTCCTCAATGTTGAAGCAATGAAATCAATAATATCTTAGAACTATGGAAGCCACTTATGCTGCATCCTCAGAACATGCTCCACAGCATGGGGACCCTAGAATGACACTGGGTAGCAGTTCCCATTTTGTGGGTAGATACAGCTGGGTTTCTGGGAGCAGCTCTCTCCCCTACTCTCCCCATTTTCCACAGATACAAGAAGAAAAAAGGAGATTGGAGGCCGTTGCTTCATCCACTTTCCTCCATCTTTTGACCCTTCCCACCTTAATCAGTGGTCCATATGGGCACACATCTGTCTCAACTATATAAACAGCAACAAAATTAAAATGATTTTATTATTTAAAAAGATAGCCTAAACCAAGTAGCCTGAACCAAGTTTGGCAAGGCTGTGAAACAACTAAAGTTTGTGTATACTGATAAGCTAGTGTGAATCAACTTGCCAATTTTGATGAACTTTTGGGCAGTATATCAATATTAATTAATATATGCTTCCCCTATATTCCATTTCCAGGCATACCCTCTAGAAATGAGCTTCCAAAGCCAAATCTACGTCCTTTACCATGTGTTGGTCCCTTGTGTTGCAGAAGAAGATTTGAGACAGGGGCCTTTATGAAGAAACAAAATTTATTTGTGACATATTGCAATTTGGTAATTCCAATATCAAGGTATCAATCAGCAGATTGGGTTGAAGACTACTGTCTGTTTTGACTAAAGAGATTTACCACTGCATTGCTCAGAAGAAATATTCATTTTGGTAATGGCCTTAATTTTGCTCATTGTAGAGACCAGTTTACCTTAATCACCTCCAAAGCCTTTTTTTTCTTTATTTTTTAAAGATGTATTTATTTTTATTGGAAAGGCAGATATACAGAGAAGAGAGACAGAGGGGAAGATCTTCTGTCTGATGGCTCACTCTCCAAGCGACTGCAACAGCTGGAGCAGAGCCAATCCGAAGCCAGGATCCAGGAACTTCTTCCAGGTCTTTCACATGCGTGCAGAGTCCCAGGACTTCGGGCTGTCCTCAACTGTTTTCCCAGGCCACAAGCAGAGAGTTGGATGGGAAGTGAGGGCACCAGAATTAGAACAGGCACCCATATGGGATCATGGTTCGTTCAAGATGAGGACTTTAGCTGCTAGGCCATCATGCCAGTCCCAACCTTTTTTTTCCTTTTTTTTTCCTTAACACTGACAAATTAGCGATGTTTGATTTTTGGAGGGGATGCGTTCAAGTAAAAGCAGCAACTAGAATATGGTAATACAGTGACTCATTCCTGCCTGGTAAATGTTAAAGTTACCTTTTTACATGTGTTTCTATGGTTATTGACAAAGTTATTACCAGATACTAAGTCCAGCAATGACAATGATGTTTATACTTATAATACTGAATTAATGTAGTACCTAATGCAATGTCATTTCCATGAGAAAATAGGGTAAATGGGACTTAGTAATAAGCATGAATTTGTAGTGATTAATTCATAAGACACTACCAAAGACAGTGGTATTTTAAAATTATCAAAGGTCATGACAAGGCAAATGTATCGCTTGTCACATTTGCCTCATACTGATGATTGTTTTTATTAGATAAGGTCTACATAGAAATAGATATAGCAATAACAATAAATAGACAAAATGCATACAAATAAAAGACTATGTCAGGGTTGCTTCCTGTGGCTTTGTTATCATCAAGGATTCAAGATCCCTCCGTTTAACAACACTTAGCAAATAGATAATCCCGACCTTCAAGGCTTTTGAAAGCCTGTGATTACACTTACAAATAAACTTTTTTTTTTTGGCTTTAAAATGGTATTTAATTTTATTAACAAAGTACATAAGTCGTTTTGTGCTAAATTTCTTAATATTTTCCTCATGAAAAACTCAATTCTATTTCATCATGGAAATGATGGCAAATCCAGATGCTGAATCTATCTGGATAATAAGAGGCTGGACTCTATGCATGGTACATGCTTGCAATGGAAGAATCACGACTTGATTTGAACTGTAACACTGCAACTAGGTGGAGGATTCCACTAGGGGGGGAGGGCAAGAGGAGGGATTGGGGGAACTCCAGAGTTCCAAATAAACTTTACAGGTTCTAGAAACAATTGGAAGAGATGAGAGAAGATGACACTTACACTTGCTCTATAGGACCAATGAAAACTATTGCTCTCAACACTGACATGGCAAGTTTAGTTTCTAACTTGTTGGAAACACCTTCAGAAATGCCACCTAAAACAATGGCCCAATGTGTTTCTAAACTATGCGACAAAAATAGGAAAAATGATTTCTCCCTTTTCTTCTGAAAAGTACCCATTTTATTATTATTTTTAGTATATTGTATCATAAAACTGTATTCTCTTTGAACTAAGCATTTTGGAAGTATGTCTTGGAAAAATATTTCTCATTAAGCATTTTCATTTAAAGCTATTGCCTCAGGGCTGTGTATTTCACCTAGAGGTTAAACCTCTGTTTAAGATGCCTGCATCCCATATCAGAACAATCAGGGTTAACGCCAGCTTCTTGCTAACACATACTGTGAGAAGCAGAGGTGATGTCTATGGTAATTGGCTTCCTGCCACGCACATGGAAGACGTAAATTGAGGTCTCTGTTCCAAATTCCAAGTGATGTGGACATCTGAGTAAAATATCAAGTGAGAGCTCTATTTATCTGCTTCTCAGACAAGACAAAACACTGTCCCCAAATTCAAAAAGAGGAAATCTCAGAGTTAGATATGGACTGTGGTTTGGGAGAATCAGTTTTCAAGGACATATGATGGCAAACTCAGAGACAAACCTCATGTGATTCTAAAATGTATTTGGAGACACATCAGTGAGTTTTAACACTTTGCCCACGTTTAAATAAATCACCATCAGCTACACAATGGGCTACAAACATCTTACTGATTTCTCTAGTTAAACTGTTTCAACTCTTAAGATGCTTCATTCTGTCATTAAAAAATATGTTTTCTTTCTCCAAAATGTAGAGTGACACACATGGAAAAGAGAGACAGGACAGAAAGAAATCCTCTATCTGCTGGCTTATTCCCCAAATACCCACAATGACAGGAGCTGGGACAGGCCAAAACCAGGAGCAAGGAATTCCATTCTGATTTTCTAAAAAGTTTGCCAAGACCTCAAATACTTAGAGCATCATCCACTGCTTTCCCAGGCACATTAGTACAGCTGTTTCAGAAGTCAATGTTTCAGCAGCCAATGTTCAGCCTGGCACTCAGTACATTGTGATGGTACTGCAGACAGTGGCTTAACTGGCTACAATACCACACTGGCCCATGTACTAAATTCATGATTTAAACAAACAGACAGACAGACAAAAACTACTAGAATTAAGAATTGGCCATAGGAAAGTTTTCCTTTTTTTGGTAATAGGCCTGTGTGTTTCCTATGAATAAATGTTTTTCTGTTACCCTATCCTGTCATACACCACAGAGTGAATCACACAAGGATGGCCTGTTTAAAGAAAACTCTACTTTTTTGTTTGTTTGTTTCATTTACCATTGCCCATTCTAAGCAAAAAAACTGAAATGTCTTCTAGTTAAGAGAGAATTACAGATTCTCAAATCTCCCAAACCCAGAAAAATACGCTGACATTTTAATTTCAAGTGGGTTTGTCTCCAGTAAAATTGAATAAATAGAGCTGAAATGTAACACACACACACACAGAATTAAGAAAGCATGGGTGTTCTTATAAAGCTTAAAGGAAGATGTTGTTTATAGAATTCTATGACCTAAGATTGAATGAAGCCATTACTATAGTTGTGCTTAATTTTAACCTTTTATAGGGACTTTTCTGTCGAGAGAGAACTTGTTTTTAATTGATGAGGTAAGGCCCCGAAGACCTAAATAGCCTACTTTGTTACTTCATGACAGCTCTCTAATTTAAGAGAAGAAAAGCATACCTGGGGCAAAAAGGAAAATCAACTGACTTTTGAAAAATAGCACTTAAAAAAATTTTTTTTTTGCTAAAGAATGTTAAAAACACAATTAAATGTAATGAAATTCCTCTTTTATTGTTTGTTCATCAGAAGTAGAAAGCACTTCAATTATTGCACCTTACACACACTGAATGGAAAAAAAAAAAAACAAATGTATTTAAAAGTCCTTAACATTTAGAATTTTACTGAGAAAATGCCACTTCTTCAAATGTTCAATAATCATCAATCATTCTGTCGTATGTGTGTGTGTGTGTGTGTGTGTGTGTGTGTGTGTGTGAGCAGGCACATGTGTAAGGATAAGAAGAGTTTTGATATCAAAATGACTAAACCCAAATTGGATGAGGCTATGACCCATTGCATTAATAGATGCACATATTGGGCCTTATGGCATGCTTCCTTTTATCATTTATAGGCATATAATCTTCTTTAAGTTTTGTATATTACCTAAACATTCCTAGGGAGAATTCTGATGAGATTAATGAAGAGATATTAATAAATATTTTATTATTTAAACATGGTATTTCCATGTGTCCCTTTTTTTCTTTTAAAATAACAACATGAACTAATTCAGACATAATTCACACATAATATTCTCAAGACAGTGTAGCAATCATACTTTTGATATTTAATAACTTTTAAAACATTTATTTATTTTAGATAATCATATATGGGGAGCTCCACTGTGCTGTCTCACATCCCAGGTTTCCTCCATAGTTGTGCCTGGAAGCTTGGACTCCAATCCTTGTCTCCCATATGTGTGACAAGCATCCAACTACTTGAGTTGTTCCTGTGGCTTTCCAGACTTACATTAGCAGGAAGCTAGAATCAGGAACCAGAGACAGGAAGAAACTGAATCCACGTGCTCAGATGCAGAACATGGGTGTTCTAACTGGGAACCATCCTAGCTGTCTTAACTACTAAGCCTAACTCCTGCCCCTGTTGGCCCATTTTTTAAAGCAAATTAAAGAACAGGTTACACAAACTTATGACTGTCTTTAACCTTCTAAAGGGATTTCAGTTTGTTTACATCATGTTTTCCCCTTTTTAAAATTTTTCTTTGTTTTTAAAAAAGATAGTTTTTAGAGAAATAGCAAAAGAGATTTTATTGATTAATTTGTATATATCCTTCAGATTTCGTTCATAAAGATGTCTTACATTTCTATCCATAGTGTTTCAATATGCGGTGTCAGAAGTTACTTGTGATCTACTATTCAAATATGGATGTCATATTGAGTATCCCATACGCTGAAGTTACCAAACCACAATTTATTTAGTCATTTAAACATTTAAAGAGATATTGTTTTCATCGATGAATTATTCATGAATTAATGGATTTTTTCATTTAAAACAAAATGTGTTCACTCATTGAAAAATAGTCACAATATTATATTACACATGATATATTTTAAAATATTATATATAAATACATTTTAAACTTTGTAGCAGCTGATCACTGACTTAGGGAAATGGATTAACTATAGAAAATATATTGGTGCCTTCCAGTTCTATGCTTAATAAGGAAAAGCAGTCTCTACTCACCTTTGGGAAAAGCCACCTTTCACTCAGTTCCAAAAATATGTATTGTCAATTACTTGTATCCCTACAAATTTGCCAAGGTCCTATTACCTTGCAATAAAATTATGAGATGTTATTGAACTTAGTGTATGACATCTCATATAGACAAATCTTCACTCATGGTACTGATAGAAAGTGTGGATGACAAACTTGAAGTTCATTTATTGAAATGAGCCATTTTACAATCAAGAAAACTTCCAATGCGACCAGAGAAGTGGTCTCATGCTCCCCGGTCAGCAATACTGCAGCACTGATGTAAAAATAATGAGCTAGTGTAGCACAATGATTTGAGCCACCATTTGCAGGTTACACCCTAGCTACTCCACTTGCCACTCTGCTTCTGGCTAATGGGAAAGCGGCCAAAGTAGGACCAAGTCCTGCATGACTGGCACATATATCGGAAAGCCAAAATGGTGTTCCTGCCTCCTGCTTTTAGTCTTGCTATTACTTGGCTATTGAAACCATTTGCGTAGTGAAGCAGCAGAGAGAAGGTTCTTTCTCTCTCTCCCTCCTCTCTCTCTCTTACTCTCTCTTCCTCCCTACCAGCACTGCAACTCGGAAATAAACAACCTTAAGAAAACTGCTTGTATTTTAACTCACTCTACCTCTGTTTTGTTTCTTTGAGCCTTCATGTTCAGCCCTCTGAAATTTGAATTCACACCAAGGTGTTTTACATGTCTGTACTTAGCCTGTTCTCTTCTTTGTCTTCTTTTATTTATTTATTTTTTCATTTGTTTTTCTTCTTTGGAAATTTTTTCTCTGTTTGTTCATAATGTTCAGAAGCATTATAAAAAACTCATCTATTGACTACAGCTAAGCATGTAACAATAAGAGTTATTTAGATGGAACCTATTAAAAATAAATACTTCAATTTATTTTACTTGAAAAAAAGTGTTAACCACTCAGATTTATTTCCATTATATTAAAATATGTGATAATGATGTCATTAGAATATTATTGTAAAAAAACATACAAAAGACTGGAATACATGTTCATGCATAGTGACAGATACTGTGCCTGGAAAATTAAAATGATTCTGTGAATTAATCGCTCTTAAAGGAAGGTTCATCTAAGCTTTTGGTGGGCAGTGAAGGAGGGAAAATTTTGTTAATGTAATAAGATGCTCAGGTGACTCAAAGCTGGATTCAGTCTTTGGAAAATTCACTGATTTCTGTTTAATTTCCACTTCCAGGAACTGAGCTTCTGCTAATTTGGACTCTGAGCTTGTGGTGTGTAGAGTCATCAACACTGAAGTTCCCTGAATTCAAAATTATGCCTTCATCAGTCTGACAATATCAGGTCCTTGGCCCTTCCTTCTAGGTGCATTTTGCATAAATTCCTATAATCACGTTTAAAGACCCAAACAGGAACAAACATTATCTTCAAATAGTTAAGAATCTCCCCTTTGTAGATTGTGAGGGTACGTAATTAGGAGACACACTTGGGCACTAACATTACTGGCTTACAAAGCTTTCAAGTTAATGTGTCTGAACCTTACAGTCAATTAAAATAATTTATGTGTAACTCTATTATACTAGCTTACGTTTTTAAAATTGTAACTTCAGGATCATCTGTCCTATGAACTTATCATGTTTGTTGTGACAATTTTGCTGTAATAATTGCTATCAAAATTAGTATTATTTAGAATTGATCAGTTGATAGTATGTTCTTGTGAATTAAAATACAAAGATAATTTGTTCCTGATTTACATAGTATCACAAAGTGCGTCAAATTAGGCATAATAAATATGAAACAGGAGCTATTATTCATGTGGCTTATTGATCTATTGTGCTAAAAGGTTAAAATTTTGGCAAATCTGTTGCAGTAGAAAGTTCCATTTTTTAAAGATTTATGTATTTTTGTTGGAAAGGCAGATTTACATACAGAAGGAGAGACACAGCTTCCATCCACTGGTTCACTCTCCAAATGCTACAAGCTGGCCACAGTGGCAGAAACTGAGCTTATCTGAAACCAAAAGCCAGGAGCTTTCTTTAGGTCTCCCATGTAGGAGCCGTGTCTTGAGGCTTTAGTCCATCGCGGGCTATTTTCTCAGGCAATAAACAGGAAGCTGGATGGGAAGTAGAGCAGCCAGTACACTTTTGCTTGGGTGTGCCACTTGGAGGTGGAGAATTAACCAGCTGAGGCAACATGCCGGCTCCTAAAAGCTCCAGTTTTGTTGTTCCAGTTTTTGTTGTTGTTGTTTTTAAGATTTATTTATTTTTATTATAAAATCAGATTTACAGAGAGAAGGAGAGATGGAGAGAAAGATCTTCCATCTGCTGTTCCACTCTTCAAGTGGCCTTATTATGGCCAGAGCTGAGCTGACTTGAAGCCAGGAATTTTTGCTAAGTCTCCTATGCGGGTGCAGTGGTCCCAAGGCTTTGGGCAGTCCTCAACTTCTTTACCAAGCAAGGAGCTGCAAAGAAAGCTAAGCAGCTGGGATTAAACTGGTGCCCATATGGGAACTTGGCAGTTGCAAAGCAAGAACTTTAGCCACTAGACTATCATGCTGAGCCCCAAATCTCCAGTTTTAAGGCCTACTTCTATTAAATCTTTCTTGGTGAACACAGCCATTGATTTTAAGCTGTAGAGGAGGCTTAAATGTTGGACTTTTGTGTGAGTTATTTTGTGAAGCAGTGAAGACACCCCTTGGGACACCCACATTCCAGATCAGAGTGCCTGGGTTTGAGTTTAGCTCTACTTCCAGTTCAACTTCTAGCTAGTGTGTATCTTGAAAAGCAGCTAATAGTGGCTTACATAGTTGGATTGCTTCCATTCATGTGGGAAGCTCTGATGGAGATCTGGGCTCCTGTCTTCGGCATAGCTGAGCTCTGGCTATTGTATGGATTTGGAGAGTGAAGGAAAGTGGTAAGAAACTTGCTGGTACTACCTTTTTTTTTCTTGCTCCCTTCTTTCAAATAAACAAAGAAAACCTATTTTAAAAACCTTTATTTCCCCAAGCCCCATGCATTCTCTTAAAGCTTTGTTTTCTTTTACAGGTCACTATCTCATTGTGTCTGGAATTTAAAAAAATAATAAAAAATGATAAAACCTCTGTTGTGTGACTGAATCGGCAATATGAATCGGAAACTCTTCTTTAGCAACATATGAATGAGTAAAATTTTTCAAGAACACTGCATTCACACTGCATCTCTCACCAGTGAAGGGAAACTTTTAGATACTGGAAGCCATTTCATGCCAAACAAAGGCCAAATTTGCTTCATACTCTTTCTTCTCACAAGATCTCTTTAAACAAGATCATTAACAATACATGCACTATTTCACTCACCAGTCTCTCACTTCAGTAGAGGTGGCCCATAATATAAGTATAATGGATAAAAAGAAATTTTGTGGAGAATGAGATAATATGCAAAAGTAATCAGGAACAACCTAGAGTCAAACTAATGTATTCCTCAATCATAACAAAAGAAAGACAAATCAAAAATTAAAATGAAATCACAATAATCCTAACATCATTGTTGTGATACATTCTTGAAAAATAACTTACGGAGAAATACTAGAAATGAAAGCAACTGAAAACATTTAAAATACAAAGTAGTTGTATTAGGATAGTTGTGTTGTTTTAGTTTTTATTGCTACTTTTATAGTGAATATTCTGTTGGAAAAATCTTTAATAATTAAAATTGTCAGTAAGAAAAGGAAACTTAATTATATATTTTGAATAGGCACCCATGGGTAGTTATCAATTTATCTGAATTTAAAATATTTTAAAATATGCCAGTCAATTACTTTTACTAAGTTGTTAAATGGGCACTATTAATTATACTGTAAAAGAAAATCTATGCCATTTATTTTTGACAAGTAGGAACTGCATTTATCTTAATATTTTCAGACATAAGTTCTGCAAAAAGAGTTGCACGTGTGAATGTTATTGAATATTTTTAAAAATAAATTTGGAGACCAAGGAAGTTTGACATTCATTTAAAATTAGTTTAATTTCTGAGCCCTGTAATATGTGCACCTAAGTCGAAAATGGTCAAAGAATGTATAGTGACATTTATTTTCCTTCCCATCATCATGTGCCAGTTTTTTCACTTTCTTTCTATACAGATACTTGTGTGCATTTTCCCCCTCTTTTTGCACAATGACAGTCTAGTACACATGATTTACTGCAGATTGATTTTTTTCAGGTAAAAATATACTTTGGAAATCTTTCCATATCAATGCAAATCAGTGCCGTCTCATTTCCTTTTATGATTTCGTAATATGTCCTTACATAGATGCATGCAACTTCTTCCTCACTTGAAAACAATTTTTAAAATTCAGCTAGCCCCTTTGAATGTTTCAGTGATTGCTATATTTCCTGACTTTCTAAACATTGTAAGAGTCAAAGTGAAGTTGCTTTCTTTCTTTTTTTTTCCCCTAAAATTTATTTTTATTGGAAAGGCAGATTTACTGAGAGAAGGCGAGACAAAGATCTTCCATCCACAGATTCACTTTGCTGGTTCACTTCCCAAGTGGTTGCCAACAGCTGGAGCTGAGGTGATCTGAAGCAACCAGGAGCTTCTTCCAGGTCTCCTGCACAGGTGCAGGGTCCCAAGGCTCTGATCCATCCTCCAGTGCACAGACAATGAACTTGATCAGAAGTGGATTAGACAGGCCAGGAACCTGTGCCCTATGAGTTAGCAGGGTAATAAGCCACAGCTTTACTGGCCAAATAATGATTCTGGCACTTGTTTATATCTATTCAATCTATTTCATCCATTATTTTTCCGAATCTGCTATTTTTAAAATTACTTTTTCTCTGGATGATTCCATTTTATTCTAAATATGACATTGCCATTTCCTACGTTCACTGTTCTTGCTATCTATTTCTACTTTCAAATGTAGTGCTCCTTTAGACACTTAGATGCTCAGAAAATGGACATATCATACAGATAGGATATCTTCCTTCCAATTGACCTTTATC
The DNA here is from genome assembly GCF_017591425.1 of Ochotona curzoniae. Taxonomy (NCBI): domain Eukaryota; kingdom Metazoa; phylum Chordata; class Mammalia; order Lagomorpha; family Ochotonidae; genus Ochotona; species Ochotona curzoniae. Next base: position 16,810,149 of record NW_024464920.1, on the reverse strand, counting down.
TCAATGATAATCTTTCTCTTGTGACAACTTTTGATTTAATATCTCTTGTTTGATATAAATTTAGACATTCCTTTTCACATTTGGTTTCCATTTGTACCACATATTCATTCCCACATTTTCATACTGCGCACTTATTCTAACATTAATGTTCTACAGACATACAGTCGAATCTTGCTTTTCCTTTAATCTTTTCGATCACTACATAGCTTTTGACCAGTGAGCCTAGTCCATTTACATTTAATGTAATTTTGGAAAAGTAAGTACTTATTGCCATTGATTTTTTCTTAATTGTCCTTGGTAACAACTGTGTTCCTTTCTTGCTATACCTTGTGTAATTTGAAAAAAAAATTGAAAAACATTTTATGCCGTATCTAGCCTTATTGTCCTAATGTCACTATTTTGCATTCTCTCTTCTATATTATTCGTTTCCCACCTAGAAAACAACTATACATGAACCAAAATATCTAAGAAAGCAGTTAAACATGGACAAAATGAGGAAGGTTCCTATTTATTTAGCAGTGATCATTCCCTATGAACCTTGTGAGATTTATGTTCACAGAAATGAAGAACAACTGGCAGTCTAAAATGAGTGAATATGACACAGAACGGTACCTGTTAAAACAATAAAAATTACGAAACGGAAAAACAGTATTTCTTTCAAAGACCACAGGTAAATTTTATACCAGAGAATAAAACTTGTGTTAGAAATTGGAAGTTAAATATAAATCTTCTGTCCTTTGACATGCATAACATGTCAAGGATGTACAAACATAATGTATGAGAAAAATACAAGTATATTGATATAGTTAAACTATAGATTTTACATGAAAAATTTATTAGAGCTGACCTACAATGAGGTTTGCCATGTAAGATTCTACCAGTTACTATGGAGCTGAAATTTGAATCTGCTTTGGAAAGTAACAGAAAGATTTCATTTATGGGTTATAAGAAAGGAATAATGAATAAATCTGCAGATTTGAAAGGTTTTTGAATGTGTAGACTAGAATTCTAAGATAAAATGTTTATGAATGACACTCACTATCAAAAAAATAAAGCTTCCTAGTAAATGGTTTCTGCTTAAGGCTTGTTTTGTTTTATTTTGTCTATATAATCCTTAAATTCTCTGAATCAAGTGCATGCTTAATTCCACAGATACATTTATTTCAATATTTATGACTGCATCTTGTGCTAAGCAGTGAAATTCTAACCCATCCACTACTAACACTAAGATAAATGGTTCTGATTTCTGAAAGATGACACCGTTGGAATAGAGGATGTGATAGTGATTTTCAATAGCATTGTTTAAACAATTCACAAATTCATGCACAGACTGCTACATATATGAAAGCATAAAACCTGGATACATAGACTAGCTGGCTGACAAAATACTTTGTGTAACAAATAAAAGCTACATGGAGTCATGAAAGATTAATAAAGTTGAAGAAGGTACTCACTCCCCTGAGGCTGACATTAGTGACTGTTCTAACTAAATAAGACAAAATGCTCCAAAAGTTTTCTTCTATTCAGCATGCCTTTCACCCTCAACACCCACTATCTTATTCATAACAAAGACTCCCTGTCTACTCTGCTCATTATGTTCTTACTCATCTTAGTCCCCACCATCTCTCACTTACACTTGTGTAATTACTTCACTCCAGGATAATCAATCTTCCATACTGTGGCTAGAGGGATCTTTCCAAAAGATAAATATGCTCTTATGATTCCCTTGCTCAAAAAAATAACAACAAAAGCACTCCACAATCTTTTCTTGCCTTCAGGAAGAAGTCCAGAGTTCTAGGAGCACACATCCCCAGGGGAGGGTGACCTGCCACATCAGTTCTCTCCTTAACTTTCCCTCACCCTAAAATTATATATATTTCATGTGTCTTTATTTACAAGGCCTCCTTTTCTATCCTCTAGACAGAAGTAGTCAGGGTTCTGAATTATGTAACTTTTTGCTTTGTGCAAAATTTTTCAGATGTCATTTTTACCTTTAGACTGTGAACAAATTACGAAGGGAAATGTGTTGTTTTCACTGTTGATCCCGCGGTACTTGGCACAGTTCTTGGTTTATTTCTCATTATGGTGAAAATAAAAAATACACTTTAAAGTGAATCAGATAAGCAGAAATTTACCTAGAGTTGATAAAAGGATTTAGAACTGAAATGATTTAACAAATCATGAAAGAAACATTCTTTTAGAAATCAGATATGTTGGAAATTTTTTCAGTGGAAATTTCTGGAAGTAAATATTCATATTTGCCATCAAGTCCTTCAAAATTAATCAATATTTTTTAAAACCATTAAATGAATTTTTAAGGATGAGTTTATAAAAATATGCCACACAGACTAAAATTTCATGTGTAACAACCATGGTTAAGTTTACATAAAGTGTCGTTTTAAATATTTTCAGAGAAATGTTTGTACAGCTAACTTTTTCTTTATTCGGGTTCAGAATATATTTGTTCATGTGTTTTATTATTTTTCTGTGACATCAAGACACTCCAGGGTACATTTTATTATTCCATTTATTCATGCCTAGGGTACATTATGAACAGCAAATGTAAAGGCTAAGTGCTTTAACAGCCCAAATCATGTATTAGTGGATCAATAAAATGCACCCTGGAGTACTTTAATCCTGTAATATGTCTCCCACTTCTTATTATAAAAGAAGAAAGCAATTAATCTAGAAGAAAACTAATACTTTGCAATCACACCATTCTAATATTTTATATTTCATGCAGAGTACAAAGAAAAGCCATTGACAATTTCTTGTTGGGACATCACTAGGCAAATGATGAATTATGCAGACTGTCTACTGAAAGAATATGAATTTCCGTTTTAAAATCATGGATGGATATATAATTCAATTTACTTTAAGAAGTATTATATATTTGAACTTGGCAATTCTTTGTATTTTGGCAACCCCAAATCTAGAAATTAGACAATGAATAGTTATATTTTATTAAACATGTTCAGAAATATGACCTGCATGTATAATATGTAATATTATACATATATGTATATGTATATGTAATATGTAAAATATCCCTATTAAAATAGAACTTGCAACAGGTCAAATATTATGGCAATATTACCCACTTTCCAGTGTTAAGGGTGAAGCTTTTCCTGTGTCACTATATTTGTCACCTCCAATATATTGATACACTTTAGATGTTGAAGAATTACTAATTTCAAAGGGAGAAATTACTAAGTAACCTCAAGTTCCACTTTGTAAGCAACTGAAGTATAAACAAAAGTACACATATTTCTAATTACTATATGGATAATTATAACCACAAGTTTATAGTAAAGGCAAGAGAAAGCAACACACATTTAAGTATTATCTAATATTAACTGTAGTTTTATATATCAGCTCACTTGATTTTCAAGGAAAACAGAAATGGGGTCTTATTATAACCTCAAAATTGTTAATGTCTGAGGTTATGAGATGTTAACTACATCACTCTTCCTAGATGATACCTTGGTTTTAACAAAAAATACTGGGGCTCAGCACATTGGCCTAATGGCTAAAGTCCTCGCCTTGAACGCACCATGATCCCACATGGGTGCCGGTTCTAATCCTGGTGGCCCCGCTTCCCATCCAGCTCCCTGCTGTGGCCTGGGAAAGCAGTCCAGGATGGCCCAAAGCCTTGCGTCCCTGCACCCGCGAGGGAGACCTGGAAGAGGCTCCTGGCTCCCGGTTTCAGATGGGCACAGTACCAGCCATTGTGGTCACTTCGGGAGTGAATCATTGGACGGAAGATCTTTGTCTCTCCTTTCTTTGTATATCTGACTTTGCAATAAAAATCAATAAATCTTTAAAAAAATCCTGGAATGTGCATGATTACAGATACTGCTTTGTTTTAGTTGTAATACATCTAAACCAGTCAACTTATATCCAAAGCTTTAACATGAAACATTTTTAATAGCTCAGGGGTCAGTTTGTTATTGACCCTATTGTGAACATTTTTCATGAATCAAACACTTAACAGACCAGACTGTATTTGTATTATCTTATGGTATACATATTATATTGTGCTAGGGTTATCTTTATTTTCTCCTCTCTCTACACACATTTACATTAACACACGCATGCAAAATATTAAGTTTATGTCTAGTAAATAACAGCATCTCAGAGAAAAAAATCAGTTAATGCATGTAGACTTCTCTATACGCTTTCAGACTACATAGGACTATAGGGGAAAAATCATAAGACAAAAGTCTTGGATAAAACATCATTTACTACTGTTGAATTCACTAATTATAGTAAGGAAAACTTGAATGGTTGTAGAACTCAAAGTGAAACTATAAAGAGATAAAAGACTTGACACCAGAACTACTTAATAGGTAGTGCGTTTGAACTAGTAGGCAAATTTGTTAAATTCCATTATTCTGTTTCTCTTTTGTCTCATACTCTACCTTCTTTTTTAATATCTTGTTAATAATTCCTTCAATGAAATGTTAACAGTGACAACTATTAATGCATATGCTTTCTAGGTCTTCACAGCATTTAAATAAGAATACTGTAAATTGAGGACTAATCAAGTGACTTATTTATGATAAATCCCACACATGATGCTAAATGTTGACAAAGACGTTTGAGGCACTGTAGAGAGCATTTCATATTGGATCAGTGCACACAAGTAACATCAACAAGAGTAAACATCACATCGTAATTAACCGTCATCAATCAAGATGTTAAGTTGGGTCTTACAAATATTACATTCCTACAAACATCTTAGAGCATGTTTAGTATTTTTTTAAAGATTTATTTATTTGTATTGGAAAGGCAGATATACAGAGGGTAGGAGAGACAGAGAGGAATATCTTCTGTTCAATGGTTCACTTCGCAATGGCTGAAGCTGAGCCAATCCAAAGCCAGGAGCTTTTTCTGGGTCCCACATGGGTGCAGGGTCCCCAAGCTTTGGACCATCCTTGACTGCTTTCCCAGGCCACAGGCAGGAAGCTGGATGGGAAGTGGGGCTGCCAGGGTTAGAACTGGCACCCATATGGGACCACGGACGTTCAAGGCGAGGACTTCAACCACTACACTATTGTGCTGGTCACAGCATGTTAATTATTTATGCCATTTTTATAACTGAGTGTGGCTTTCTTTTTCCACAGTCCATACTTACCATATATTTGCCCTTCAAGAAGAAAATGGAACACAGTCTCTGATTTAATGGGGGAAGTTTTCTGTTTAATGGTCCATATATTGAAGGCTTACTATGGCTATTAGCAACATAAGTTATTAAGAATATTAAAACCATAACTAATTCAATTGTTCAGGCATGAACAAGTAAGGCCTCTTTTGCTGGTATAGTGATATTTCTAGTGCATGCTTTTGGAAGGATACACTAGACTTCGCGATCAAATAGTTTCTATTACCTACCTAAGGAAGAAAACATTGCATTGCATACTTTAAAGCTAAGAATGAAAATGTGCTTCTGTTGGCAACACTTTCCTCTTTTTAACATCCCCAGCAAGCATATTCTCTGTGTAATGCAGTTAAAAGCAAGTCCTACTTTTTATCATTTAATTCTGACTTCTCACAAATAGAATAGAAAAAAGTGAGAACAGCCTTATTTGTAAGAAGAAACCCGTATGTCCAGAACTTATTTTGAGGTAGTTGTTTATGTGGAGCTACACTAACAGGGGATATAAAAGAATATATTAGGGCCTTCTGTGGTGGCACAAATAGTTAATCAATACTCGTGACGGCAGTAGCCAATATCAGAGTACTGATTTGAGTCCTGAATGCACTACTTCCAATACAGCTGGCAGCTGCAGCTGGAATGGCATTGGATGATGCCTAAGTGTCAGAGGTTTGTCATCCATGTGGGGAGCAAGATGGAGTTTCTGGTTCTGGGATCCGGCCTAACCCAACCCTGGTTGGATATGGTATCCCCCTAATTTTAGATCGAATATATTTGGTCTTAGTAATGACTTTTATTTCTTTATATTTAATCTAGTATAGCTGTTGCATAAACTTATAAAATTTTCAGGCAAGGTATTTATAGAGGCTTAAGTACATTTATAAAAGTTAAGCTAAATCATATAAATAGACAATACGAACTTCACATAAATTTTGAGCATAAATAAAATCATGATCATTAGTAACAACAACAACAACAGTACATGTGGAAATCTGGGGGTATATTTTACTCTTGTGATAATGTAAAAGAGAATTTATAAAATGTATGACATAGCAAATATATATATGTGTCATATGATAGAAATATGAAAATAAATGTATAAACTTCTCTAATACAGCTTTCCCCCAAATCACTGTGAGTATATTCAAATTCAAGGCAAATTTTTTGAGTGCTATTTGACTATTTTTGTAAAATAGAATTCTATATTTATATTTTACTATTCTCCTTCCCTACACGTGTAGCTTGATATTTGAATTAAAATAAACATTATAGATATTAATATAACTTTATAATAGAACATAGATATATTTCTATATATTCCTCTGTTTCTTCCTGTCTTATACAGTGCTGACAATGTAATACACTTTTAATGAATGCTGGTAGGATGATTAAATGGAAAGGAAGGGCTGATTGTTAATGTTAAATACAAAAGAAAATAAAAATAGAAGTTATATTAACGTAAAATCAGGCTTTTTGTGAGTCTTCAAGAGATTTTTCATTTGTTCACTTAGAAAAACACAAAAAAATCTAAATAGGTGAAAAGTGATTACAGCATCCTGACACCTACATCAGGAAGTAAAAGGGAGAAAATATAGCAAGAGAGACAAGGGACATATCCTTATGTGGTGGTTACCAGTGAAATTTTCATATTTTATGTTTTAACAATTTTTTTGCATTTTATTCATTTATTTTCCTTTAATTAAAAGCCAGAAAGACAGATCTTCCAGCTGGTGGTTCATGCCCCCGGATGACTCTAATAGAGGGGGCAAATAAAACCAAACCCAGTGTGGTCTGTCTAGTGGGTGGACTACTCAAGTATTTGAGCTGTTAACTGCTGGTCACCAGCAGCTGTACTCACAGGAAGCTGGACTGGGAAGAGCCTTGTGGAGAATTCTAATCTCTGATGCAGATATACCAATCAGGATGAAAGCTTTATTTTTGGATTTTTCTACTCTGAATGTATGCAATGAGTTTGTTTAGACATTTATACACTTAAACCAAGATACATAGTGCCTTCTTATAATTTTAAAGTTAAACAATAAAAAAAAATAGCAGCAGGTAGTCTGTGACACAAAACCAAGGTAGGTTTTCCAGCTCATTTGCTATGTCAAACAGAATAGTACTGAACATGCCCAATGCTTCACCTTAATTTCTTAAGTACAAATGCTTTCATTTCACCAATATTTACATGTTAGAATATTCTGCTCTTTAAAGATTCAGTAGCATTTTGTTGGATGCATAAATCAAATTCTATTAATTCATTTGTTGAGCATTTCAGTTGCTTCCATCTTTTGATTATTGAAAACAAAGCATATATTTCAGGTTTCAACGACCTTGTAGTTCTGATTGAACCCTTTATTCAATTCTGCCACACTTCCCTCCAAAATTCCATTTTTCCCTGTCAGTACAAAAAGTGTTCATTAAAGTTATTCCTTTTACAACCCAAGACAAACTAATAAATAATTACGACTCAAAGCATGGAAAAATATTAGGGATATTCCTAAGCCAGTTTTGTGTAGGAAGGAATTGCACGATGACACAAATGCATTTGTGTGGTATCCCAGATACTATTGTATGAATGAAAAATTAGAAATGAATATTCCTAGAACAATCATTTATTACATTATTTTTTCTTTTTTCCTCAACAATAAGTGATGTGTTATACACTGGGATTCATTTGAATATGTTACATATAATAATTTTGAATCTATATTACAACACACATTCTTCTTACAAATCAGAAAATGCTAAGAATTAGAATTGCAAAATAGATTCATTTACCTTAAAAAAAAAAGTAGAACTGAAAAGAACTTGAAAACATCCCCCAATTACGTGAAATTCTCTTATGTCTGCTTTCTCTTTCAATTGGTTGGATAATTTTATGCCATTCAAAATTCTTAATAGTAAAATGAATTTCTCAATATTGCCTCTGCAATATTGTATATATTGGAATACTACTAGCATTGCAGGCATGAAAATAATGATTAATGCTCAAATAAATTAATGAATCATGAAGATGTTTTTAATAGAAGATAAATTTCTTGAGGACATAGATTTTTTTTTCTGCTCTAATCTTTACCATCTTTTCAATGCTCATGTAGAGGAGAAATCATGATTAAACAAAAATACTGCACCAAATTCTTATTAAATTCTTCATTTGCCTCAATCCATTTAATCCTCATTACATAATAAACAGGTTCCAAAATTATCCACTAAGTATTTCATAGCATAAGAAATAAAATCTTTGTGAAAATATTCTTTCCTTGATAAATTTACTCATTTTCCTTTATATAATTTTATTGAAGCTTAGCAAAATACTCTCATTTTCATATCTTTCTGTGTCAAAACAATCTAGATATTAGCCCAAACAATCCAACACAGAATTACCTTCCTATTTGACACCTAGTGCTCTGGACTGAAAAACAAGACAGGCTTTTTACCGTGAGTGTAACTGTATCACCACTACTTTATTTTCGTATACCCTTTCTCTGTTGCTTATCATCATTTACTCTCATGTCTTCCACCATTAAACATATCCTGTTTCTTACACTACCGACATAACCATTTCCTTTACATACATTTTTAAAACACGAACTGATTTATTTGAAATAAAGTTACAGGGAGGGAGTGAGGAAGAGGGAAGGGGGAGGAAGATGAGGCAGCAGAAGCGAGAGGGAGAAAGAGACCTACCTAGTTCATTCCCCAAATGGCTAAAACAAACAGGTCTGGGCTCCACCCAAGCCAACAGCCTGTAATTTCATTACAGCCTTCCCAAATGCATTGTAGACCCCTAGTTTCCAAGCCATGTTCTCTGCCATCTCAGGGACATTTACAGGAAGACAGATTGGAACCAAATGAGCAAGGGGTTGAGTCAGAACTCTGATGTGGGATTTCAGAATCATAGACAGGTTTAACCTGTTGCACCATAAGGCTGGCCTCATTAGTGCACCTTTTAATTAATTAATTAATTAAGTTAACTATGTACAAGGAGCAATGATAATTTGGGGCATACATGAAATACAGTGGCAAACAAAATAAATACTTAAGATTGTCGGCCTTCACAGACTCAGGAATCTCACTGGAATATATACTATAGTTAGTACATCTTTCCACCAGTCATTGAACTCCGGGAAAAAATGGGAACCTCCTTTGATTGTCCAATTCCTAGCCACTGTGAAATGGTCCCTATAAATCAACATCTTTTGTCTTGTATGAGGAAATTTCTGAGTAGGGTGTAAAACAAATTTGTACACACAGTGTATATCTTTTCTAATTACATTCTTTTGGCTTATCAAACTTTGTTCCATGTTTTGATAAAAAAACAATTTCTTAAAAGCAAACAACTTAATATCTTGAAATACTATTCTCAATGGACACATGATTACAAAACACACTTGATAACGATAAAATATCAAGAAAATATGCTAAAAATTAGCTCTATTTTTATATATACAAAGTGTTGATGGATATTGTCTCTCTTCTTTGACATGTTAACTACAATAGCCCAATTAGATTCCTGTAATGGTAAGTTCAGTTATTGGCTATATAACTAATCAAACATCTCATTTATATAATTTTCCTCTCAGAAGTCAGACTTAAGCATGTTGCATTTATTTAGCTAGGCATACTTATTCCTTATTTTATATAAAATGACTTAAAATTAGAATAATTTATGAATGTTACATGTCTAATGTCAACACTTCAGGCACTTTAATGAGTCCGCCTCCCTTCTATATACAAAACGGAAATCATTTTTTGAATCAATCCTTTTATGTCTTCATGAATTTCCAAGTATTCTTGAGCTCACAGCAATCAAACTTTTACTGCCTACTTACTTACTACTTCAAATTCCCTGGAGACAATGATTATGCATATTCTGACTTCTAGATGCATTCATATTCAAGTTATTATGATTTCACACCATTATTGTTCAGGGATATGGTTACATGCATATTTTATATATGTAAACACATGATAATATTATTAACATACAAATACAATATAAACTAAAAATTACTAACATTTTCTGTTCAAAAGGTTGTGAACAATTTTATGTTTAGATCATTTACTAATATGCTTTATTGCACATTTATAAATCGACCTGCTGCACAAAAAGAACCACCAAGAAAGGAAGTATAGAAAAAAACCTATTCAGTCAGTGTTCAATGATATTATTTATAAATGTTATCAATGTTTTTTTATCTCGAATGTGCAATAGAGTGGGAAGATATTAAGTTAATGGATTCAATAACAAGCCCATTATTACTGAGTTGTGGTGTGACTTCTGCAGCCCTAAAGATTATAACTGAGCAGCAAAAGGGGAAAAAGTAGATCATCCATTACATTGAGCAGTTAATGAAACTTTATTGCATTATTTATCAAATACTGTGGATGTTATTTCTAGCTGTAAGCTTGACCTCAGCTAATCATAATCTGATGAATGTGAATATTGCAAAGGTTCTATGACAAAATGTCCTGTTTTACAAAGTCAGAATATAAACTGGTATTATGAAAGCCAGTAAGAGTGTAGCTCCAAGATATTAATGTTTATACACTTACACATAAGACAGAATGGATGTTTATAATTCAGACACTACTGTTTAAATTCTTCCTCCTTCAGTACATAAATACTCAAGCTATCTATCTTTTGTTAAAGATTTATTTTTATTATTTTTTCATTGGAAAGGCGGATATACAGAGAGGAGAGACAGAGAGGAAGATCTTCCGTCCGATGATTCACTCCCCAAGTGAGCGCAACGGGCCGATACTATGCCGATCCGAAGCCAGGAGCCTCTTCCGGGTCTCCCACACGGGTGCAGGTTCCCAAAGCTTTGGGCCGTCCTCGACTGCTTTCCCAGGCCACAGGCAGGGAGCTGGAAGGGAAGTGGGGCTGCCGGGATTAGAACCGGCGCCCATATGGGATCCCGGGCGTGCAAGGCGAGGACCTTTAACCTCTTGCGCCACCGCGCCGGGCCCCAAGCTATCTATCTTAAATGATTTCTGCAAAGCAGTTTTATAAATGCAACAGGATGACTGTGATGATAATATATCATTAATATAGAAGAGTTCTCATTCTATCAGAAAGATGTGAAAAATCAGAAGCTTTTCGTAATGTTATTTAGAAGACTGTATTTAGCTGGATTTGAAATATCCACTTGTAAAGAAAATCTAAAGGTATTAAAAAAGCCAATGAGTACAATGTTAAATTTTATCAACCTTCTTGAAAAGGAAGTACAATGGCTTCCTCCACGAGAATGATTGCATCATTTTGTGTATGTTTTGTTTCGCAATGAGAAGTAACTTTTTAAGGGTTCTTTTCATACACAGACTAGAACTGATAGCAGAGAAGAAATATTTTGAAGCAAGAATGTATCTTTTAAAGCAGTTATTGGATATCAATGAATGCAACTGGCTTTATGCATGAGCCAACTAAATTTATCAGAAAAGATGAGAATTAAAACTAAACAAAAATTGCCTCCAAATTAAGAGCTCAATCTTCTGAAGCATTTTACCTGCCAGAGAAACTTGCTAATGAATACAATTCTCAGCTTTATTCCTAAGCATGTATTTATTATTTTCCTCTAGTAAATAAAAGGTATTTTGAGAGTATAAGGTGAAACTCCCTGAAACTCCTGAACCTTAATAAGTATCTTTCACAACTAGTCACAGACAACTTGTGGGAATATTTTCACCAAAATGGTTATCAAGATAATATTACATCTAACTGAATATTGTATAAGAAGAATTATTATTTAGGGAATGTAAACTTTTTTGTTCTCTCTAGCATGAGTGTGGTACCCTTCACTGCAACAATGCATTTGGGTGTGGATATATGAACTGTATTAGTCATATGAAAGAATATGTCTTAAATATCCTGCTACAGTGACTTGGACAATGTACTCCTAAGAACTTTGAGAAAACCTGGGTACTTTCCGTTTTATGTTCATCCTGATTCAAGATTGAAACTTGTGAAGCTGATTTGTTTCCAGCCAAATGCTATGAATCAAGTCCCATTGGACCAATGTTCAATGACATTGAACTCTCTCTGGAACCACAAAGTTGATTCCATCAGAGTCCAGGGAGTCATACCAGATATACAGATCTGCAAGGTATGGAATCTGAGGGGTTTCCTAGACAATATCACTGTTGTACTGCCCACAAACAAACATTCTGCTGGATGTTTGAAAAACTACTATATTTTGTTATATACTAGCTAAGAAATAAACCTAATTTTATTATTTTTCAGGTCTAATATTTTGCATTCACTAGCTGGATAAAAAGTTACTTGGGTAAAATTTGGGCAATCTTAAAAAATAACACAAGTAAATGATGGGATAAGTGATGTGATAAATATTTCATGTATATGTAAGTATCTCATATTTCTAAATAAATGTATGCTTAATTTCTCAATTCAATATGCAAAATACATTTGAGAGAAAACTAGACATTTCAAAAAATGGAATTCCTGCTTCAATGCAAAGCTTTTAACACTGCTTCAGGAAGACATCCAAAACAAATATATTGACTTGCAGTCACCACGAGTTATATATTTTTCTTTTTTTTTTAAATTTGGAAGTAATATAAGGAATCATGCAATCCAAAGTCATCATTTCAGAAATACGGACACTTAAATTTGGAGAGAAGAAAACCTTTCTCAATAAATCATGATTTGTAAACTGAAGTTGGGACTAAAACACACAAACACACATGTATATATACACATACAAACCAAATAAAATATGGCATATTCAAAGTGTTAACTCATTTCTTTCCAAAGAAGTGACAGACCCTCTGATTTACTTACTTCCTGCCAATTCTCCATTTTTTCCTAATAAACTGAAAGTGCTTGGTGATCATGAAACCATCCTGCACTGCCAAGAATTACCTCCTCTAAAACACGAATGCTATCAACTAGAAATACTGACTTAACTAATCATAGTGGGCTTGTCCCACTTTGATAGTCTGTGTTGTGAAAGGCATGTTATCCAATTCAAACCAATGAAAGAAATTCTGCCATGGATTTAAGTGATTCTCTTACAGGGTTAAACAAGCAGGCCTATGAAGAAAGCTGATTTTGGTTTTTGTACTCTTCCTTATTATTCATTTTCCCCCAAAATATGACAATGGATGCTGAGCAACCTACATTATAATACTAAGATAGGAACATAACACAGAAAGCAGCAGTATGGTTATGAAGCCTGCAAGCATTTATTAAATCTTCAGTCATCTCTCACTCTCTCTCTTTTCTCTCTCTCCCTCTCTGTCTCTGTCTCTTCATAATTTTCAATAAGCAACACAAACCACATGGATTAAATACTGTCCAATACAGTATTTGGCATTTACTTTCTTAAGCACACTCACTGAATATAATAAATATATTAGACCAAATTGGTAATTGAAAATAAGATATGTGAATATTTGGAGTTATTGTTAAGCTGTTGCTAAAGCCAATACTGGTTTTAAAGGCACCATATGTTCCATTGATAATGCTATCTTGAATATTTTCATTGTTTATATTTATATAAAGAAATCTACTTACATGTAAATAAACAGATTTTTTGTAATATTTTGAGGAAAAATCCCACAAACTGATTTTGTCTACTTTGAACAAACGAAGAACTTCAAATAGTTACAGAACGGTCATATGCACAAAAACCAAATTTGAAAAAAACATTTTTTAAAAGACCCTCCTCACCTGCTCCTGATATACATTCTTCTCAAAATTTCAAGTAGCTCTTATAGCTGAGTATGTTTCCCAGTCTGAAATTTTATCTGAAATTTTATGTATGTCCTGTCCCTCCAAAAAAATTAACACAAGGTTAAAAATAAATGGGAGGGGCCCGGCACGATGGTGCAGTGGTTAAGGTCCTCGCCTTGCACGCCCGGGATCCCATGTGGGCGCCGGTTCTATCCCAGCAGCCCCGCTTCCCATCCAGCTCCCTGCCTGTGGCCTGGGAAAGCAGTCGAGGACGGCCCAAAGCTTTGGGACTCTGCACCCGCGTGGGAGACCCGGAAGAGGCTCCTGGCTTCAGATCAGCATAGCATCGGCCTTTGCGCTCACTTGGGGGGTGAATCATCGGATGGAAGATCTTCCTCTCTGTCTCTCCTCCTCTCTGTATATCCGCCTTTCCAATAAAAAAAAATAATAATAAAAATAAATCTTAAAAAAATAAGTGGGAGGCAGGGATAAAAAGTAAAAAAAAAAAAAGTGATTGCCCAATGATTATAGATAATATTTTCTCTATTGACATCTGCTTTAAATGACTCAACTGCAGGTACTGCATGATTCAATGGTCTCCTAAAAAGGGCTTCCGTAAATTCATGTAACTGTTAGATTTTAGTTACGCCTGAAGAAGGAAAACCCTTCCTTTCAAATGTCAACAGTCTCGAACCTGGGATTGGTAATTATATCCAGCTTTTTTCCCACCTCCCATCCCCTGCCTCTAAGATATTTGCTTTAAAACACAGTGAACTCAAACCTGAAATCTTCATGCACATCTGAAATTTTGACCAAGAACACCTACAATAAAACCTAAAGGCAAAAGAGGAATGAGGTCAAACTTAGAAAACATGACACCAGCTAAAAAGATAGGTAGAAATGGATTTCTTGTCTTTGCCATCTTTAGCAATAGGAGGATGGTTACAGCTAGACAGAAGTGAGGGTTCCCAGTACTGATGTATACTGCCTCATCATCATATGCAGAGAAAGATACAGTGCTTCCAGGTTCTCAGGCAATGTGAAGCACGTTAGTCTCAGCTCCCTGTTTGGTAGGCTCAGTTGGATCTGTATGTGGAGTGTACCCAACAACAATCCAGGACCTTATCCTTTATCCAAATGCTAACTCTGTATTACTTGAGCTAATAAGGGCATGTTCCTCTGCTGTGTCTTAAACTACCTACGGTGAGGGACAGTGCTGTGGTGTCAGACTGAATAGTTTTACCTTTCTTTAAAATAGCCCTCAATTATCACAGGGATCGACATACATCTTTGAACAAACTTGGCAATGATGTCATCTGTGCAAGTGAGTATTTCACCATCCCATGTAAAGTCTATAACTCACATATATTGCGTTCTGCAGATCTATCACAACATAAGCAGGGAGTCATTCACAAGGTGCTGAAAGATACACTGAAATATAACTATAAAAGGGACTTACTTGAAATTAAAGAAACCTAGCAGAATCTTCTTTCAGAACAGTTTTTCTTTTGACATAGCTTCCAAAGTGTTACAGGTAACTTGGCGTCTATTCATATTTAAAATAAGGGGCACGAAATCAGGTTTCTGAGAGGTGATTTTGTCAACAAGGGTTAGGGTCTTATAACAGTTCAGATTGAATGATCAGTTCACAGAGGAATACAGAAGTTGACTCAGTTTCAAGCAATGAAATTTCTTTAAAGAAAAGCTCTAGAACTGGGATTGGCTGAGGAAATTTCAGGAAGGTTCTGGCATAAAATCAATACCTTTGGCACCAGTGAGTGAAGAGAAGGAAAGGATCCATTTTTAAAATATTTATTTATTTATTTATTTACTTATTTATTTATTTATTTTTATTGCAAAGTCATATATACAGAGAAGAGGAGAGACAGAGAGGAAGATCATCCATCCAATGATTTACTCCCCAAGTGACTGCCATGGCTGGTGCTGTGCCAATCCGAAGCCAGGAGCCAGGAACTTCCTCTAGGTCTCATATGGCTGCAGGGTCCCAAAGCCTTGGGCCATCCTTGATTGCTTTCCCAGTCCATAGGCAGGGAGCTGGATGGGAAGTGGAGCTGCCAGGTTTAGAACTGGCGACCATATGGGATCTTTGTGCATTCAAAGCAAGGATGTTAGCTGCTAGGCCACCACTCCTGGCTGGGATAGGATCCATTGATTGTCAACTGGATATGACCCTGTAATTAAGGGTGCAGTTGGGAGTTTGTACATAGCAGATATTCCTTCAGTTGTTACTGATGCATTCATGCCCAAAGATCAGGGAACATTACTCTGATGCACAATGACAGAAGATGTGGTCTTATAATCTAGCAGGTCAGAGGCAAAGACATAGTATTGTGTGTTCCTTAAATGACCCCTATTCCTTTGATTGAAATAGCCAACACTTCCTGTAGAATCTTTTCCAAGGGGCTGGAATTAACTCCTTTTCAGTACATCATTGCCATTGAGATAGTTCTTGTTTCAAAGATTGGAGAGCCAAGTACACTTAATTCTTCAGTTTATTGTCTTCTGTAAGGTTACACAGATTTACAAGATCCATACAGTGCTTCAGAAAATTAATCAACTTTTTTTCCCCTCCTTCAATTTCTGTCTAGGCTCTGGGCAGTTCTCTGGGTTCTCCTCATGCAGAATACATTTTCTACAACATAGAACATGTATGATGTAATGTAACATTCAGTGCCACTTGCACTGAGAGCCCAGTTCATTATGTTTTGCTATATAGTCTGAATGATCAGCAATTGCTGGCAAAACATTACTTTGGGATCCTTCTGTAAGGACTCCAAATAGCTGGCCAAATATTCACATATTCCAGAATCCTTCACATCCCTTTTATCCAAGACTTGATGGTTTCACTCCAGAATCTATCTTGGTTAAATTTTGTATGAAGTTGCTACAAGACGGAACTCATCTTACTCAGTTCTTATAACTCCTAGGCTTCCCCCGAAATCTTCATCCTAGCCTCTTTCCATCACTAACAGGAAACCCGGGTAGGTCAGGCTCCTCTAATACATTGTACCAGCACTGGCAAGGCCCAGGTTCAAGCTCCCAGTGGCAAAAACAAAAGGGCACTCGTGACCACCGATGTTTTCCCCAACAGAATTCTGCTTTTAAATTTACTTAGAGAAGTGTTTAAGTATGTCACTACTGAGGATTTAATTGTAGACAGGGAAAAATATAATCTCTTTAAGTATATTTCAGGAATACATTAATGGGTTTCCTTGATTTTTGTCAATGTTCTGTATCAAGAAATTACATACTCAACAAAAGGAAAACTATGGATTTTGAATGACAAATAAAGGCATCAAATTATTTTACCAAATTTTTTCAGATTAAAAAATCAAGGCATAATTCATATCGTTTCCAGGAAGTAGTAAGCTAACTTATATAACAAAGACTCGTGATTTCAGTCCTAATCAGTCTGTTGCCCATATGCTGGGAAATGGTGCTAAATTTCGACTTGCAAAAGAAGAGCTTATGCTTTGCATCATACAAGTTTCATACTAATAAAATGTTTTATTACTGTAATGCTTTTCATGGTTCACATATACATTTAATCTATATAAGAATTTGCACCCAGAGAGTGTTTTAATAATGCAACCAATGCACATTCAATACATTTAAAATTATGCTTTAAAATAAGCATGGAAAAATGAATCTATACTATGCATTTAGGAGATGTGTATCAAGCAGCACATAAGAGAGCTGAGCTGAATTATTAAAGCTTAAATGTTCTAAAATTGTATTATGGAAAACTCCAATAAACTCTGTGCTTTGCTATGCATAGTCAACCCATGTAGAGTTTTGATGTATCACACTGAGCACTTACATTTTAAAACTGCAGTGCCCTTTCAGACTTACAATTCAGTACACAGTAACTATTATACTATCATAAGTCCTTGATATTCTTTTCCTTGAATGCTATAAGAGTTTTAAAGTACGCTTCTAAAACAGGCCCACCTATTTTTTGGTCTGTGTGTTTGTTAGCAGTAATATATGATTAGGCAATGTTAACAATATGTCTCAAAATTTCACAAAGAAAATTAAATGAGTAGTATGAGTTAATAGAAATGCTACAGGCTAGATAATATTATGAACTGGAAAATTTTAGTTAGTATAATTTCTATTTTGTTGTCATTTTGTTCACTTTTAAAAATATTTATTCATTTAAAAAGCAGAATTACAGAAAGCGACAGAGAAAGAAGTGGGGAAAGAGTTAGAGAATGAGGGTGAGGGAGGAAGATGAGAAAGACAGCTTTCCCATCTGCTTGTTTATTCCCAAATGACTTAATACATGGATCTTGGTTTGGTGGCAGCCAGGAGCTTCTCTTCGTTTTCTCATGCAAGTATAGGGCCCTAAGTTCTTAGAATAGCTTTTGTTGCTTTCTGAGGTGTACTTTCATGGAGCTGAATTGGAAATGAAGCAGCCAGAACAATTCAGTGCCCACACCCTGTTTTTGTTGGTTGGTTGCCTATTCTTTCCCAGTTGACATTACTTTGATTTGTGTATCTATATAACAGATGTTAGGTCACTGTGAACTATATTTTTCCCAACATGATTTGTACCACTAGGAACTCATTCCATTGATCTCACTATGATTTGGTATTCATTAGTCAAACTCCCACAATCTTCCACCCTGCTCAGCAACATTCTGTGTTCAGACTGAGGTATGCAGCAAATGCTTGTTGATTTATAGGCTGACATTTAAATTTTGTATTATAATGATTATGAAGAAGATGCTAAAAGGCAATTTCCTGCAACAGGCATTTTCAATGGAATTTCCTTAATGTTAAATTACAGACCATATTAATATTTTAAAGAGTATGGGTTCTTAAGCACAATATTCTATAGCCAACCAAGGACAGCCCAAATAAGTATTACCATCTGTATCTTTGCATTAACCTTTTGAGTCTGGGTATTATTAACTGGTGTTTTTTACAGCAAAGCAGAGCACTAATGAGTTCATTTAGGGTATCAGATGTGAATTTCATATTCTTGATTTGCTGCATGTTATTTCTGCTGCACCATTTCTGCCATGGCACCTATATTTAACACAGCAAGCTGCTTTACTGAGTTAGCATCACTAACACTGTTAAATGCTCAAGAATCCATGCCTTCCATCATTTGACATTGATGGCCATTACTTCCCCAAATCTGCCTTAGGGAAGATATTCTTTCAGCAACTGAGATTTTACTAAATTCCAACAATGGTTGTTAGCCATCTAATGCCATTGGAATCTCTGCAACCACCCTTGTGAGACATCCTTAATGAGGCAGAAACATGCAGATTCTGCTAGCGACCTCTGTTTTCTGTTAGAAAGTAAATAATTCAGTCTAGAATTTGCTAGGCCAGAGGTATGTACACATTAGAGTCACAGAAATCTTCACCACAAAGATGCAGGTATATATTACAGAATTGTGGCCCAGACATCTCATTTCATTCATTCAAACATATGCTAATTTAAATAAAGATACCCTTCACCTATTTTTTTTTTTAATTTTAATGCCTATAGTAGAACCTGGAATCATTTGACATTTTTAAGTATTTTAGGACCAGGACTAAAAGCATCACAACTGATATTTAACTATCCTTTAGCAATATATTTTGGGAAGAAGTAAAAAGCAAATTAGAATATCTGAAGTATTTGCTTCTGGTATCCTAAGGTATTTTTGAATTTCAGTAATATAATCAAAGCTAATTGACTCATATTTGGGAGACATTTCTTTATTTGGTTGATATAATACCAATTATAAAAGAAGGAAAAATCTTAAAACAAATTAAAACATTGTTAGGAAAATTTCTGTTAATCACATATTTAGGCAATCATATACATTAATATCTTTTATTATCTGGAAGATAATAAATGATATACACTAATATCTTTTATTATGTAGAAGAACTTGGACTGTGTATATAAGAAAGGCTCAGATAGTCTGAGAAAGAATGATGAAGACTTCCCCTTAAAATGTATCATAATTTTATCATCTTGGTAATGAAAGTATTTAATATTTTGACAAACTGACTTTATAATAAAGAGGCTAATTTAATGAATTTAAATTTGCTGTAGTGGGATAAAAAATTACCCCAAAATGTATCAGGAGCTTACCTGGTACCTGTAAATGCCATCTTCTAAGAATAAATCATTATGATTATGGTTAAATATCTTGTGATAGAAGATTAACCTGAATTATGCAAAAAAAATGTTCCAAATACTATCCTTTAAAAGGCCCTAAACATTCTTGTAAAAGGAATTTCATACATAGAAAATGAGGAGGTAATGTGATCATGGAGGGAAACATTGTAATGATACAAGTGACCCTAAACCAAAGGATGCCTGTAGCCACCACCACAGACTAGTAGATGCAAATAATGGATTTTCCCTTAGAGCTTGCAGTGTGCAGTCCTCCTGACATCGTAACTTTGGCTCAGTGACACTGATTTTGAATTTATATTTTAGCTATGCAGTTAGTAGCAACATTTTATGGAAGGCACAGAAAAATGATACAACGTTATATATGATAATTATAAATATATACATAAAATTTTAAATTTAAAAAGAATGAAAATGATACCTGATAAAAAGAATTATTAAAAATAAGGTTAAAAGAGGCTATAACTGAAAATTAAAATAAAATTTTAGTGTCAGGAAAAGATGAAGCTTAATTCAGGTAAAAACACATAGCTAAGTAAGTATGTAAACTAATATTTTATATGATTTCATATTTTTGGCTCTTCCTAGTAGAAAAATAGAGTGCTAAAATCACACAATTGAAGCAACATTTTAACTAAAATTAACCTCAATATTGCAAAAATATTTTCTTATTTAATAATAAATATAGAAACATTTTGCAGGATCCCAAGGCTTTGGCCCGTCCTTGACTGCTTTCCCAGTCCACAGGCAGGGAGCTAGATGGGAATTGGAGATGCCAGGATTACAACCGGTGCCCATTTGGGACCCCGGCCTATTCAAAGCTTGGACGTTAGCCACAAGCAGGGAGCTGGATGGGAAGTGAGGCTGCCAGGATTAGAATCAGCCCCAAAATGGAATTCCAACGTGTTTAGGGAGAGAACTTTAGTCATTAGGCTACTGCATTGGGCCCCTAAAAAATAAATTTAAAAAACATTTCATTCCTCAGCTATTGAATACACATTGTTTTCATGAGGATATAACATATTATTTAGGATACACCATATACTAAGCCATAAAACAATTTTCAACAAATTAAAGATGTTTAAACCATAGCATTTATCTTTTTTTATCACAAATGAATTAATTTGGAAAATTACAATAAAAGATAATCCAAACACGTGAAGACTGAATAAAATGCTCCTGAAGAAACATTGGGTCATAGAAGAAGTTAAAAAAAATCCTCAAAGCAAATAAAATGAAAACATATTTCTGGGATACAGAAAATAGTGGCAGCCTGAAAGTTTACAGCAATAAACGCCTACATCTAAAAACTGGTGACGCGTCAAACAAATAAAACAAAGTTGGGTAAAGTTCTTATTTGGTTAAAAATGATGAATACGCTATTGTGGTTCAGCAGGATTAAAGCCATTTTAAAATTGAGTTAACTACAGTTGAATATTTTTTTTCTCTACATTTAATCATGTTGCCATTTGGCTCAACAATACCCTCAGGTACAATTTGATTCAATGTCATGAAACAGTTTATCCCATACAAATTCATACATAAATCTCTTCTCACTTCTCTGCAAAGTCCATTCAGTACAAGCTTGGCTGAAAGACAATGTTTTACCAAGAAGATGAAGACACAGTGCAGCCTTATGTCAGACATAAGGTTTAAACTCAACACTGAAATTTATAGCTGCTTTTTCTTTGTGGAAACAAGTCTAGTCAAGCATTAAATATACAGTTAACAAATATCCAATAGTCATGGGAGAGTTGACAACTTAAATTACTTAGTTCTAATGAAGATAAATAGCAACCTAAACAGGCATAAAGCTACCCTGTAGCTGACTCTATGCAGTTGGCTCTAATGTTGTTGCCAGGCAACCTCCCCAGTCAGATTAAACATTTTTCCTGCTCTTCCATGAATGGCATCAGGACACACACACACGTGAATGAAATGATCAAAGCCTAAAGTTCTTGTAATTAAAAAAACAGTGTGACAACAAATGTCTATATATATTTTTATGATAAGAAGAAATATTTCTTTTGTACTATGATTCATTGTTAAGGTCTTTAACAAACACATTACCTATGACAAACTTTCAATATTCCAACTATACTTAAATATTCAAACATTTTATTTTATAAGATGAACTGGAGTATTCTTTGAAAATAAGTGTTTGAGCAGATATTAGTCAAGAAGAAGCATCTAAACCAAAAGGAAATAATATTATTCTGATAATTCGTGTAACAGACACATTAGATAGTATTATAAAGTAAAAGCTATACATACATCTTGTATTTAGAAGTTATTTTGAAATTTTATTTCATATCATAATGTCTCATTTTCATTTTCATTTTCTTAATATGTCTCTCATATCCTCTCTGAAATTCAATATACAATTCATTGTTGAACAACTCTTCATAACAATCTTAAATCGGAAAGCACATAAATAATTATTACTCAGTAAAATAAATTTAGTAAATGATTTTTTTCTTCTTCCTAATGGATAAGTAATCCGATTGATCTCACTGCTTCTTTGCTATCCAAAATGAGATACTGAATACAATGTTTATTTCTTTAGTAGTTTTTCTGTCTTCTAGATACACTGCTTTCCAAGCTTCTGGAATTTTTATAGAATCGTTCACCCTTATCTAGATTGAACACTTCAATTACTTGTTTCAAAGCTCATGAACAATCTTTGCTCATTTTCTAACTGACAGTTCTTTCCCTATATTCCAAAATGTGTTTGTTCATGGATAGTGGTGGCATAGTAAGGAAAATGAGTTTGAGTTCATGAACAGACATATCTAACATCTAAGGAAGCAAGTGTTTTTAAGGAAAGAACTTTACTCCAAATCATTGTACTGCCTGATAATGAATTTCTACTTGTACAGTACTTGGCCTATTGAATTATGTTATGAATAGAAATGTGCCAATGAAAATGAAAACAGTATTGAAATGCAATGGTAAGCTTATTTGTTGGATCCCCTTAACTTAATCACAAAACAACAATTTCCTTGGAATTATACTGGAAATAAGAATAGTAATAATAATAAACCACAACAGAAGCATCTAGTGTATCCAAGGCAAGGATAACAACAACAATAATATAATAATAATACAAAGTAGCATTCATAGATATCTTACATGGATTATACATTTAAATAATCTTAGCAATTCTTTAAATTACCTTTGTCATAAATTTATAAGATGCTGGTAATCTAATGTCTTAATTAATTTTAATAATACTAAAATTAAAAAAACATCATATTTCTGATTTACAGATAAAGATACTGAGTCATAAGTTTTCAAAAATATAAACAAAATCCTAAAGAGAAAGAAGGGGTAAAATTAAAATATGTTGTTAGCTCTCTTGTATCTACCCAGAGATATACAAAGAGCAGTCAGCTCAGCTAGGCCAACAGATGACTGTGAGCACCTCTTCAAGCAATGGAAAGAGGCACAGGTTGAATATCACTTCAGCCTATGCTTTAAAGCATGCACTGAGGCCTGTGCTCACAGTAATGCAAATATGGACAGCTAAAGGTACTTAGAAAGAATCTTGTACCTCACTGGTGCAAGCAATCTTATAATTTCTCAAAATATTCAAGACCATTCAAGTAAAACCACCGGAACGTTCTTCCTCATATCTGTGTCATCAAATGACCTTTTCCTCCCTCAACTGCTAAGACTGAACACAAAGAGTGTTAAACTGCCTTCTGCCCACCTCTACCCCCACCCAAATCCTCTGTGTCCTTTCTCTGTCCACTTTTGAGGGAAAACTGAAACATTTATCTCACTCACCTCCTCCTCCCTCTCCATTTTAATTGGAGGATCACATAGATCTGGAAGTTCTTCTATTTGGAGTAAATATTAAAACTTCAAATGAAAAGATAAAATGAAGACTCTGACATTTGCACAAAAACAAATGGACCTGAGGGTCCGGCATATTATCCTAGTGACTAAAGCCATTGCCTTGCAAGTGTCCAGATCCCATTTGGATGCCAGTTCTAATCTGGCAGCCCCCTTCCCATCCAGCTCCCTACTTGTGCCTGAAAGGGCAGTTGCAGATGTTCAAAAAGCCTTGGGACCCTGTTCCTGCATGGGAGACCCAGAAGAGGCTCTTGGCTCCTGGCTTCAGATTGGTTCAACTCCAGCCATTGAGGCTGCTTGTGGAGTAAATCAACCAACAAAAGATCTTTCTCTCTGTCTCTCCTCCTCTCTGTATATCTGACTTTACAGTAAAAATAAAATAAATCTTTAAAAAACATAAATGACCTCAAATACAAAAACTAAATGCAAAGAAACAAAAATAAATAATTAAATAAATTATAAGAACCAAGACCTTGATCTAAATTATCTATTGTGGGAAATAATCCTGAGAACCAAAACAAATGTGAAGATTCTAAGAATAGATTTTAATTAAGGTTAAACATATCTTCAAAAGAGAAAATAATATGCATTAATCAATAGAGTACACAGAAAAATCAATTTTTGCTCTTTAATTATCCCCCTCACAATATAATGCTTATAATGATCTCCTGTTCAGCAAAATGTAGCAAGTTAATCCTATTCCAGCAAGAACAATTTCAAACCCAAGGGCCTCTTTACAAAATATAGTGCAAGTATTAGTTACTTTTATTGATTAAGAGAATATATGAATTGTCAGAAAAATTCCGTTTTTTAGATAGAACAAGATTTGCCAATTTCAGATGTTTCAAAATGAACAAAATGTTACCCTTTGAGAAAAAAGTTACTAGACAATAAAGAGCTTTAATTTTAATTAGTGTGATTTCCTTGGATTTTTTAACTAGTGTACCTTAATGATTGGCTGCTCAGTAGATTGGCTGTCTTTCTACATGTGTACTTGTTACAGTTAAAAGTGTTAGAGAGAAGTGCTTATTAATTCTAGTCACTTTTCCCAAACAGCTGTTTCCCTAAGTTCAAGAATAGAAGTAGTTTACTATTTTAACTGCTATATTTCATGTTATAAATAGTTCATTTACTAGGCCAAATTCCCCTTCCTTCAGCAGAGAAAATTTATTCCATTGTTTGACTAAGCTCTATTTCTACTGTAGAAACATACATTTATAACAATTATCTATGGTATGCTAGAAAAATTATTTCATTAAAAAGAAAATCTTAGTTTTTTTTCAGTATCAACAATGAATTTCTACCGTCAATAGGATGACAACAGGAGAAAAAGGGTGAAGAGCAGGCAAAGCAACAACTCAACCCCAATGACTTGCTTGTTCTGCAGATCAATAAAGAGAATTGTATCTCTACATCAGCAAACTGGAATTATAAAAGAGAGCTAGACCAATTCAACAAGACTTTGGGGGGGTCAACTTGAACTTATTCTTTGAATTGCATACATATCAATTTATACTCAATTACTATTTATTTTTGTTAATTATTGCTGTGGTATCCTAGACACTGTGTTAACAACTGTATATACCAAGATGACTGTAACATCATACCAAAAGGAACAAGGTGGATGACATAGACTAAGGATATGTGATCAGCATACAGCCATACTATAAAAAATTATGGAGATGAGTTATGGTCATAGGCAAGGTCTTTATGTTGAGGAGGTTCAAGGGAATGCAAAAGTTGCACTTTTTTCCCTGGTGACAAAGAACAAATTCTGAGTAATGAAAGGTTTTTCTTTTTTTAAGATATAGAAGGATATCTAAATTTTTAAGTTTTAAAAACATCAAGCCTGAGGTGACTAAAGAACAGAAGTGGATGCACAAAAAGGTTTATAAAGAAGACAGGGAAGAATCAGTGGAGGGAGGGAAGATTAAGAGAGAGAAATACAATGGTAATGATCGAGAAGACAAGTTACATTAGGAGTTCATTTCAAGTATAGATAACATGTTTTATGGATTAACACAAAACACCTTGTGGTAATAAGATAACATTTTGCGATAAAAAATACTCAGAGAGTAGATGTAAGCAAAATTTATATCGTGATGGAAGATGAAGAAACTTAGTCACAAGTTTCAAGCATCCAACAAAAACATCAAATAGTCAATAAAATTCTCAGAGAAGCACAGCCAGAAGAGCAAAAGCTAAATTTAAAAGCAAAAGAGAACAATGGGTAGTCTCACATTAATTATGAAATATTCTAGTTATGTATTCAGCAAAATCCTAGTTATATGTATAGTATAAAGTGTCAATCATTAGTGAAGTTTTATATGACAATTTCAATATAGTACTTGCTGGAAAACTCTGTACAAACCCGATTTAAAGAAACCACAATATATGAGGAAAAGACTTCAAAAATAATAGTAAGAATATGACAACCTATAAATTCAAAATGGCTTCAGTTTTTTCAGGCCCTGTAAGTGTACGTGAGTCTTATGGCGAACAGAACAAGTGTTCAGCGAGGGCCATACATGCAGAACCAGAGTATTAGAATGCCATCTACTGTCTACTGAAACTTGGCTAACTTGCTTGTTTGATTGCCTGCTTACTCATTGCTCACTGCTGCCAGGCCAGATGTGACTCTTGGTCCCTATGTGTACTTACTTGCCCATTGGATAGTTTGGAATGCATGACACTTAGACCAATTGGCCTCCAAGAAATGTTATGAGGTTGATCAGAGACCACATAAGACCTGAAATGTTATAGTTTGGGGCCTTTGTTTGCTGGCCAGGACAGGTGAGATAGCAGATTCTGGTAAAACTTGGAGAATCTCCTGCACTGGTCCCTAATATCCAAGAATTTTTAACCTCAAAACCACAGGCCTTCCAGAAAATGAGACAGTAATACAATTTAGTCTTGTTGTTTCTCCTAATGATGCCTGTCAGTTGGGTTACACATAGACAACATTCCTATTATCTTCAGATTAGCACTCAGCTAAAGAGATCCCCTGACAGCCCAGCCCAAAAGATAGGAGTTGAGCATTTATCACCACCTTTGCCAGCTCTATGGCTAATTCAGAGCTTGGGCATTTCCACGCATCTGATAAGACTTCAAGAGTAACTCTGGGGGCCTGTCGCGGTGGCCTAGTGGCTAAAGTCCTCACCTAAAACATGCTGGGATTCCATATGGGTGCTGGTTCTAATCCCGGCAACCTCACTTTCCATACAGCTCCCTGCTTGTGGCCTGGGAAAGCAATAGAGGATGGCCCAAAGCCTTGGGACCCTGCACCCGCATGGGAGACCTGGGGGGTAAGTTCCTGGCTCCTGGCTTCGGATTGGCACAGCTCCAGCGTTGCAGCCACTTGGGGAGTTAACCATCAGACAGAAGATCTTCCTCTCTTACTCTCTTCCTCTCTGTATATCTTACTTTGCAATAAAAATAAATAAATCTTAAAAAATAGAGTAACTCTGGGAGGAAGGAGTGCCTAACCTTGACAATACAAGAATTCCTGACAGTTACCCCTCATCACATTGCACCAGTGACAGCCTAGTTGATTGGCAAAGTTATCTATCTATCTATCTATCTATCTATCTATCTATCTATCTATCTATCTATCTATCTACCTATCTATTTTTCTAACTATATTGCCCATGCTAATGTCACCTTAGTTGATTGGATAGTTTTTCATGCTAGTTTGATCTTAAAAGATCCTTACAGCAGCCATTTGGGCTGATCCCTCTTCCACTTGCAGTAGTATGGTACAGTCCACTGGTGAGTGAATAAAGAGAGCTGAGATTCAAAGAATCTGCCTCTGACTTATTTTGGGGATAGAATCAGTCAATTTTCAACAGGAACAGGGCCAGTGCAGTGGCTCATCAGGCTAATCCTCCATCTGCCAGCACTGGCCTCCCATAGGGTGCCAGTTCTAGTCCAGGGTGCTCCACTTCTGTTCCAGCTCCTTGATTATGGCTTAGAAAAGCAGCAGAGAGTGGCTCAAATCGTTGGGCCCCTGCACCCAGGTGGCAAACCCAGAAAAAACTCCAGACTCCTGACTCCAGATCAGCTCAGCTTCAGCTATTATAGCCACTAGGGAGTGAGCCAGTGAATTCTAGTTCCTTCCTTCTTTTTCTTTTCTTTTCCTTTCCTTTCCTTTCTTTTCTTTTCTTTTCTTCTTTCCTCCCTCCCTCTTTTCTTTCTCTCTCTCTCTCCAAATAACAAATTAATACATAAATTTTCTTTAAAAATGTTTTGAAAAACTAAGACTCTCAAGCAGATGAGAAAATACAGAAGGGAAAGACATAGAACTATTTACCAAGTCTTTGAAAAGTTTATATGGAGTGGTAGATGTACAAATGACATTTAAGAAGAACATGTAACCCCCGTCATTGACTGATCAATTGGTATAGCTAACACATAGAAATCTCCAATGGGAAGAATATAATGAAAAAATTGGAACTACAGACCAGGGATGAAAAAGAACTAACAGGTAAAGGGATACATCTGCACTCAGGCAGAGGGAGAGGAGATAGGAATTGAGATTGCATATGCTCTGGCCCTTCTTCCAACTAAAAAATGTAAAACAGAATGGAATGAATGAGTCAAACTGCGTAGATTTAGAAGCAAAGGGACATGGTGACATGTGTCAGATGATTTCTACTTTTTCCATGAAATGTGAATTGACCAATATTATTAAATATATACAAGGCAGGAGATTACAGAGGCCACAGAAAATATGAAGAGTAATTAAATTAAACAATTTTCAAGAAAAGCATTTTTACAAAAAGCATTTCGCTCCAAAAGTCTCCGGAAGAAGAGAAGGTATGATAAAGCTGTCTCCTATTTCTGTGATTAGAGGATAATAAATCTGCAGTGTTCCTAAATTCTTTTTTCCACAAAACATAAGGAAATAAGAAGTTTCCAAACAAGGGATTTTGGGCATGGAACAGGTACAAGTCTTAATGGATAGCTTTACAGGATGTGAAGTGATATCTACATTGTCATAAATAAAATATGAAGATACGGTAGACTACAGTGTGATCTTGGTCTGGATAGTATAAGTAATGGCATGGAAACAGAAAATTGTGGGATATCCTGTGCCATACACCTCAAAGAACAAGCTGTTTAGTACTTTTTTTTTCCATGCTCTGAAATGTAACTATGTATGTGTGTGAGTGTATTATAATTTCTAAAGGCAAGTATAATAATGAAGAAATAAAAGATGTATATATGTACAATTATTTATATGTGCATATTTATTTATCACACACAGAGAATATTTGGTATAGTTCTTGCCCCAGTTTTGTCCTTTCTTCAAAAGTGGAAAAGTTAGAATCTAAGAAATTGATATTTTTTGATACCATTGCTGCCTACTGGATACACACACAATAGTCTTTAAAAGTATATGAATAATAGATTAAATGTAGATTAAAGTAGTTATCTTTTTAAAAATATTCCATGGGTTCAGGTAATATAAGTAATATTTTCCCCCCACTGCTGTTTAGGCCAGGATCTCAAAAGCATGTCTGTAATTCTTTTTCTTAGGGTGTGATATACATAGCACGTTTAAACTGGATTATGGTAATCGCACATACAATTTTAAACACGAAGAAAGAAATAGAGAAATGAAAGGTGATTTTTCTAGGGCTTTGTAAACAAAAGCATAAGAATAAGATTAGTTTTAAATCAGAAAAATAATTACCAATGATACATTGTTAAAGTTAACTTTCCTATTTGTCCTCAGGCAAACAAATACCACAAACACTTTATTCTGTAACATGTTTGTTGAATCATAATCAAATCTGTATACATTTTAGATGTTCCATTTCATTTCCAAGGTATATACATCCCCACATTTTTTATAAATATTTGTTACATGTAACATTAAAGAAAATATCAATACTTAGAATTCAAAATATTATTAAATTTAAATAAAATATAAAATTATATGTTTGCATCCTATTAAGCCGATATCAGGAGTTGCTTATACTTTCAGAATAGGGAATGACACTTTGAGATAAACCTCTCACAAATGTTTACTGCAAATGCAATAGAGATATGAATTAAATCAGGTATGAAATTGAGAAACTAAAAAAACAAAAGCTGCATCATACAAGCTAATATTAAAAGAGACTTAACTCCTAATGTGGCTCTTTGGGTTTCAAGTCCTTTTGCTATGTATATCCTTGTTTTCCCAAACCATTGCTTTATGGATAAACTAAAAATTTATGTGAGCAAAAAAATGTAAGTAACTACATTGTTCAAATGTGTGGATTTGCCATAATCTAAAATAATTAATGCATATGTTAAATAGTTGTATATTATTACATGCTTGGGCACCAAAAATGTTCTTGGAAAAATAGAATTAAAACAATTTTCTTGATACAAATAAATTTTAAAGTCCATGTATAGCATGTTTATAGCACAGACTTTCATAAACTTTTAGAAGCTCTCTAGTATACACTTATGAATACATGTGTCTGTGTATAAACAGACACATACAAATGTATACATAAACACATTTTGAATGCTTTCCTGTTCTTTTATTAAAAAGATATGAATCCAGGTGGATTTTATAACAAGTAGAAATTGCTATGCTAATATTGAAATTGATTATAGGTCAAATGAAAATGTATAAAATAAAATATATTTTGTATATACGTGCAAAATTACATCAAAACTAAAGGCAAACAAATTTACCTGGAATTATTTTCTAAAATTTTCAAATTATAAAATGAAAGACAGTGATAAATGCATTTGTAAGGAAGTCC
The DNA here is from genome assembly GCF_017591425.1 of Ochotona curzoniae. Classification (NCBI taxonomy): domain Eukaryota; kingdom Metazoa; phylum Chordata; class Mammalia; order Lagomorpha; family Ochotonidae; genus Ochotona; species Ochotona curzoniae. The sequence continues at coordinate 16,779,506 of NW_024464920.1, read as the reverse complement.
AAAGGCCCAATTTGGCAATGGCCAACTGCTGGGTATTCACAATGCCTAACGAAGAGAATTTACGCGCACATATTCACCCTCCAGTACAGTGTTAGAATTCTGACCCTTTTTTTTTTCTCTTTTTCCTAATCATGACATCTACAGCTAAAGCACAAAATAATCTCAAATTTCACTTACTAGAGAGAGGCTTTATGCTTAAGGCTTCCCTTCCTCCAATACATATTTAACAGGTACATCATGACTTTGTGTTTCGCTTTTTGTCTTACTATAACATAAAGACAAAAACATTGTGAAAAAAATACCAAAAAATTATGACTTGCAACATAGTAAGGCTCCCTCCTCCCTGACCACATTCCAGTTTTAAAGGATTTCTTATCAGACTCTCACCATAGCAGAGAAAATGAAAGCTTCTCTTACCAGAGTAGAATTTAGCTTCAACCTTGCTATAACGTTTTCTGCAGCTCTCGTTTGAAAAGACAGTTCCAAAGCAGCTTTGTGCATACAACTGATCTGGCTGATCTCCAGTCCCTGCAAAAACAAAACAAAACAAAGCAAAACAAACAGTGTAACTGGCTCTCAGAAAAGTGTTGTAAGCATTCATCATGATGGCACTGCGTGTTGCATCTAGTCACTGGTGTTTTTTGCAGACTTTCCCCAAACAGGCCAATTATATTCCTACTTTCAACATTAGCTCGTTTTTATTTTCTCCGTTTAATGCTGAGCTTAACGTCTTTAAAGCAAGTAAACATTTCTGAGCTTCAGTTCTACTACATAATACTCTTTGATTCTGAATGTACAGTCCATGACAGAACCAGAAAAATAACACAAAAATTTTCAGGCAAACCAAATAAATGTACTATACATGTATGCATTATTAAACTAGAAAATATTCAGATTACCATATATGTAGATAATATCAATATTATCAATACCTTTTATTTACCATTTGCTGAAAGTCAAATGAACATTACATATCTGCATTTTGCACAGAAGCCACTTTATTTTTTTTTTTTAAAGATTTATTTTTATTATTTTATTATTGGAAAGGCGGATATACAGAGAGGAGAGACAGAGAGGAAGATCTTCCGTCCGATGATTCACTCCCCAAGTGAGCGCAACGGGCCGATACTATGCCGATCCGAAGCCAGGAGCCTCTTCCGGGTCTCCCACACGGGTGCAGGTTCCCAAAGCTTTGGGCCGTCCTCGACTGCTTTCCCAGGCCACAAGCAGGGAGCTGGAAGGGAAGCGGGGCTGCTGGGATTAGAACCGGCGCCCATATGGGATCCCGGGGGTGCAAGGCGAGGACCTTTAACCACTTGCGCCACCGCGCCGGGCCCCAGAAGCCACTTTAATAATGGCTGCAAAAAACCCTAGAGTGGAACCAACAGTCATAGATTTCTAAATCGTTTTAATCTTTTGCTTGAAGCGGCCCATTCACAATCACATTATTTAATTTAATCTAGGAACAATGAAAGAGTCACTACTGTTAACTCATTTTTTCCCTGAATTTCAAATAGCTAATTTTTAGGGAAATTTTAAGTTATGACTATGAATGACATATATATTTGCTACTAAGATAAGAAGAATATTAGATAAAAAGTGTATCTCATTGGTATAACAGAGCCTTGATCTGTATCACTCTTTATAATGATATAAGCAATACATGGACCTTACACCTACAAGACAATGTAACCTTTGCCTTCTTCCAATAATGTATAAAGGCCAGTCAAGAGTTACCAGTGGTGTGACCACTAAGAAAATTTGAATATGAGTATCCAATAGCCGACCGTTTTCAATGTCCAAATTAAAATAATTGAACGTAAGATACACATTTGTTTGAAGATCATCAATGACAAAGAACTATGGTATAAATTTACAGGAACGTGATTATCTATGAATGACTAGATTCTGCATGCCTTACTTAAAATCAATAAAAATTATTTCTCTTATAATATTAGTAGCTATCAATAATGATTCTGAAATTCTCATTCTTCATATTTTAAGTTTATAGATTTTTTCTTACCAGTTAGTTTTCAGTGTCATGTTATCCATAATTATATTGATGTTTTGCTCAGAAAATGATATATGGAAGAGGTCAATTTTAATATTGTTTATACAAATAAATCAACTTTTCAATAATGGCTATTATTATAATCCCTACAAATGAACTTATTGAAAAGAAGAAAGAAAAAAGGAAATAGTCAATGATGAATTACAATATTTAAATGACAAAGCATTTTGTGTCCCTGGCCTTTACATATTTTCAAGTATTCCCAATATTTTACTTAACTCTAGAGCATAATTATTACTTATGTGATACCATATGTTTCTTAACCACAATTTTTCATTAATGTGGCTGAGGGGAATGAGAATCAAAATTCCAGTCACTCAGCAACTCATAGACACACCTTGTTCCTAAGTGGGAAAAATATTTAAAATCTTAATTATTAATACTACAGTAAATTTCTGACCATCAATATTAAATAAGCCTTCTCTATTATAGAGAATTTTCCTAATTGCAGTGAGTGAAAATGCTTTAAATTTTATTGAGAAAAATAATAGCTCCTATGCAGGTGTGCTCAATTATCCTAATCAACATCATTTATCTAATAAATTCTTTCATACATGATGCATAATACGTTTTAGATGCTCAGAGATATTTATTTGTCATGACAGCCCTTTTTTTTTCCACATCCCTTTCTGCCTCTATATTGAATCATTCTCCTTAGTTTAAAACCATGTGTTAGTGTTCCATGTATTTAAAGATACTCTCCCAAATCCTGCAGGTCCGTTCTGCAATCATCTGTTAGGAAACGTGTCAGAATATCAGTTTTCCAAATTTAAAGTACATTCTCATTTCAGTTTGGCAGAGAGCATCCATACCCCTCAGGCAGTTGATACAAACTCATTTTAAATGATCTCAAAACATTTGACTATTGTTTTTTTCATGTCTTCAATTCAATGAAGCCACATTCTCCCATTGTTTCTCATGCCTGGCTTATTTGCCAACAACTCTTCTTTAAATATACTAAGTTTGGCCTATTTCTCAATTGGCTCACAATGCCTTTTGTCAATTTACATTTTCTGTGTTGGTCATCTCATGAATTTTCATTGCTTACATAATATCTATGCCCTGTTGACTACCAGATTCATATCTGTAGTATATTTAGCTTCTGTGCTCCAAATATGATTCTCTGTTTTCATGCTGATCTCAATCCTTTACTAGACTTCTTTTAAAATTCAAATATGGCAAAAAAACAAAATAAAGTCTATCTTATCTACGCAAAACAAATAGTGAACAAAAGTAATTTTCTGTGTGAATCAATATTATTGTAAATATGATCGTGCCATAATCTATTACGGAAAAAAAGGAAAGTAAAACAAAGAAAGGGCAATTGGGGTGTTGGTGGGAGTAGTGTGGGTCATGCAATCTATTATGTAATCAGCAGTTAAGATTGAGGAGGTTTAATCAGTTATTAAATCTGATATTTTTATGAGAGCTATGGCTATCAAAGTTGTAAGAAGTCATGAGATCATAAAGTAAAAGGAGACTTTAACCAAAGTTAAGCTTTTAGTTCAGAATATGTTCACCTTAGCCAACTCTTCTTCGACTGTTTTAATTAAAAAGTACAGTGAAGGGGTCAAATTTAACTATTATATAATCAAGAGACAGTGGGACAATACTTTGAGGATATCAGGTTAAATCAGCCAAACACAACAATTAATGATGTAAATATGCACAACTTAATGATGCACACATGATATAATACCTTAAATAAATTATACAGTATAAACCTCCTACCACGTGTTCTATCAAGAAGTTCTGTCAAGGCCATTACAACCACATGGCAAAATAAACCAATCTACTCATGTTTGCTCTTCTAGCATAACAAGAAATGTCTGCAGAGAATTTTCAAAATCTGGTTTCCTGGGTTTCATATCACAATGACTTAATATATATATATATATAGTAAAAATGGTCCAGAGAGCCCATTCTCCGATCAGTTTAAAATGATTGTGACATTCAACCAGTTTCAGAATCTGTGGTTCTAAGATAATTAAAATAAACTATGTCAGGATTACAAATTCATAACAGGGTCTACTGTTTTCATCTTCTTTTTCAATCACTCAATTAAGTATATTATAGCTTTCAAGAGTAAAATTAAAGCATTTAATAATTTGTGCATTAGCTGAAGTTTTCTAATTTTGTTTTTACACCCTGAATCAGGCACCTCAATTTTCATCACTTAACTTTCACTACTTGTTTTTTGTTTTAAAGTACCAAACATGAATAATTAATGGAAGTGACTATGCAAATTAATCCTAAATCTTACTGACCTATAAAAGCTAAAATAAAATGTCAAAGTAATAATTATGCTCATTGTCTAAATGAGAATGCTTGAATTTTACTAACGATTGGATTTATTCACCTAGGTGCACTATGGGTAGAAAGATGAAGTTATAGATTATTGCTTTCTGATCACAACATAGAATATATATGCTAGTGACCTTACGATGTATTTTCAAAACAATTTAGTTGAAATGCCAACTTATTCTTAAAATAGAAAAACATAGCAATTAAATTACTCTGCAAGAGAGATTTCTGTTAAAAGATTTCTGATTCTACAAGTCATGGCCAGTAATGAAATCACTGTAAATTGCAGCTATATCCATAAATTCTAAAGAAATGGCAGTCTTTCTAAGAAAATTTCTGCATGTTGTTATAGAATGCTCTTGTTAAGAAAACAAAGACAGCAATAACAAGACCACAGATGTTTTCCTCTCCTACTGCATATGCTTCAGTGTGCAATAATCCATGTATATTTCTATTTTTCTTAAATTCCTTACAAGAATATATTTTTAAAGATTTATTTATTTATTGGAAAGTCAGATATACAGAGAGGAGGAGAGGAAGAGAGGAAGACCTTCCATCCGATGATTCACTCCCCAAGTGAGCGCAACGGTCGATGCTATGCCGACCTGAAGCCAGGATCCAGGAACCTCTTCCAGGTCTCCCACACGGGTGCAGGGTCCCAAAGCTTTGGGCCGTCCTCGACTGCTTTCCCGGGCCACAAGCAGCGAGCTGGATGGGAAGTGGAGCTGCTGGGATTAGAACCGGCACCCATATGAGATCCCCAGGGCATTCAAGGCGAGGACTTTAGCCACTAGACCACGCTGCCGGGCCCACAAGAATATTTTAATATGATAATTCAAGAATAGCTTGAGATTTAAAGTTAGAGGACCATATAACCAATAAATATTTTCCTTTAATGCATAGCCCTTTGTTTTTTAACTCTTGAAGTTATGCATTGTGATCACCTCTCTACCTATGAAAATCTGAATGGCGTCTTCTTCCAGCTTAAGCCATTTCATTCCTAGTGAAGACCAGTCATTTAGCACAGCCACCTTTATTGGCTGTTTCAGCTGGACTGAATAACTTGCTGTAGCTGCTACACCAGCATTTGCTCTTGTCCTTGTAACTTTCATATGACAGCAATGTTTTCTTCTGTAAGCATTTTAATTTAACTTCTATTTTAAAACTTGTCTGCTATAACTTTCCTATCTTTTGCATCCTTTATAGGATTGAAGAGAGCTAGGCGTTGCTCTGTATTCGGTATTGGCCAAGGAAAATGCTGTGATTGATTTACTTGTATATCCAGGGTACTAAAACTTTATTCATCTCAGCAATAAGACAATATTTTTCAAGATTTATTTATTTTTTATTACAAAGTCAGATATACAAAGAGGACAAGAGACAGAGAGGAAATCTTCCATCCGATGATTCACTCCCCAAGTGAGCGCAATGGTCGATGCTATGCCGATCTGAAGCCAGGAGTCGGGAACTTTCTCCAGGTCTCCCACTCAGGTGCAGGGTCCCAAGGCTTTGGGCCGTCCTTGACTGCTTTCCCAGGCCACAAGCAGGGAGCTGGATGGGAAGTGGAGCTACCGGGATTAGAACCAGTAACCATGTGGGATCCTGGTGCGTTAAAGGCAAGGACTTTTGCCAGTAGGCCACTGTGCCGGGCCCCCAACAATTTCATTTTATTATCATTTACAAGTTAGAATATCACTGATTTCCTTCAATAACTATCCCTTTGCTTTGACAACTTGGATAACTGATAAAATATCTGCTATCAGTCTCTGCTTTCAACATGTCTTCCTCACTCAGCTACATCATTTCTACCTTTTACCTTTAAGTGAGAGATGTGTGAATCCTCCTTAGATTTGGAAGATATGATAGGGTTATTATGTAGCCCAATTTCAATATTATGCGTCCACAGGAATAAAGAACAAGGAGGTTTGAAGATATGGAGAGAGATGAGACAACAATAAATTGATGAAAGTGTCTGAACACACACATTTATAAATTGCTGTCTCCCCAAACAATAAAAACAATAAAAATAATGTCAAACATCTCTGATCACAGATCACTATCACAGATTCAATAACAAAGCACTTGAACTATTGCAAGAAATATAAAAATATGAGATACATGCAGTGAACACATACTTTTAGAAAATTAATGTCAGTAAATAGCTTGATGAATCATTACCACACACTTTAATTTAAGACGAGACAATATCTGCAAAGCATAATAAATCAAAGCACAATAAAATAAACTGTGCTTATATGTATGCATGGGAACAGTCATAAATCTTCATTTGTAGGAATGCAAGAATGCATGAGGAATAAACCAATTACCCACCAAGAACATTATATGTTCTATTCAGTCTCTTAGGAGCTTCCAAACAAACTCAAATTACTCCTTATAATTCTGGAAGGACATATTTATTGCCTTCCAGAGGCAAAAACAAAAGCATATATAATGAGCACAAATACAAAAATTGTAACAGCTTCAGTTCAGGTTAAATAAAAAATAAACACTGAAAGTTGTAGTTATCATACAATAGAATTTTTCCCATGGGGGGGAACATTTCTCCTTACGAAAGGTATTTCTCTGGGCAGCTATTATACTGTATCGACTTGAGGGAATGCCAGCTCTTTCACTTAAATTGAAATAATAGCAATTCAAACAAGAGTGAGTTGAATATTAGATGTTATTTCCAATGATTTGATTCTCTTGATTTTCTGAATAAACGTTTCCCATTTACTTCTAATCTCATCATCGCTATACTCGATTTTTTAGAAAAGTTACTTAACACATAGGCATTTTGAAAATTTATATCAATGTGGATGTATGTTTATGAGTTAGCAATACCTTATGCTAGTAACAAAATCAGAATATAATTTTCAAAAGAACAGTGTTAATGAAGAAGATTCTTATCACTGGTGTGCAAAAACAGGTTTCTGGAATGACCCTTCTCTAATGTTACCTACCTCAGGAGTTATACGATATCCTTCCTTTGAGTGTGGGCAGAATCTATGAACGTGATTTCAGTTTCATTCCTGTGATTAAAGTCTATTGACTGCGTTTAGCACAAGGAGGCTTACCTTTTCCAAGTGTGAGAGAGACTACCTCCTGTTTTTCTGCAAATTGCAAAGAATCAAGTTATAAGCCAGCCAAGGGCCATGTGCAATGAACTGGAGAAGTTACTAACACCGAAGAGCAGTCTCAGACTTGCTAATAGCTAGCAAGCTATTAAGGACATCACCCATAGAGACCCAAGAAAATGAAACCTGATCATAACCAGGTACCATATAAGATAAATTGCCAGCCTCACTTGAGTATCACAAATTTATGTTAGCTTACTGATAACTTTAAAGAGAGGGCAACAAATATATATATATAACTATATATGAATGTCATAGGGCTCCTTATCCTGAGTAAATCTAATGTTAAGAGGAACAATTTTTCTTATGCAAATAAAGCTTTGTTTGCCTTTTCCTTTATCCTCTTTTACTTTCACCCTACCATAGGAAAGAAGCTAGGACTTAGATCAATGTTATCTAGATATAAACTAGACAGAATCAATTGCTACATTAATAAGAAAGTATTTTATTGTTCAATGACTTACCATAAACTTTCTATATTATTTCTACTATAATGATGGTTGTTATTAATCATATTTAAGGTATTCAGAAATACTTAGGCAAGCATTGGCATTGTACTGATTTCAGACTTTTATTAATTAAATCCTAAAACTACAGTGAATCGTACAATAGGTAAAAATGTGTAAAATCAGCCTTGCCACCAAATACTTTGACTTCTTGGATAGAAGTCATTACAGGATAGTAGGAAAAGTTCTCTTTGTGTCAATGGTATGCTACTTAATTCAATTAATATTGTTTTTTAAGATTATGATTTTGGAACCAGAAAACCAGGATCAACCAATATCACAGTTTATAGGTGATTACAAATTACATGAAAATTACTTTGTGAAAAGTGTGTTTAAACTTGGTGTTTAGCAGTTCTTCTAACTAAATTTCTAGGATTTTCTATACCAATTCTTTAGGTAATAGGACTTTTTTTCACATTAGGGTTTTTTGTGATTATGTGTGTATGTGAGTGTGTGTGTATGTGTGTGCAGACTTTACATTTAGCCATGAGGAATGGCATCTTAAACGTACTCTCTATATATGAAGCTAACCGAGAACTAACCCAAAACATGGTTGTTTGTATTTTCTTTGCAGAGGACTATACTTATTTAATAGGAAGTTTGAGGACTATGAAACTAAATCATGGTAGTTAAATAGTTAAATTTCTTCTTCTTTTCATTTTGAAAAATGTTATCACCAAATGTCAATAATAAACTGGCTTCTGGCTGAAACAGACTATTTTCTCAGCTATACACCAGTGAAAATTATGACATTTTATTCAGAAGGTGAAAAAGACATGTTAACATAAACCAAGAGTTTTTAAGTATGTGCCATTTCTTCTTTTAATTCTCATTTCCTATGCTCCATAAAATATAAATATTTATTATGTCTCATGTCCTATTCATGACTACAACTCTCTGGAAAATTGAAGGTCTCAAAGATATTCAAGTGTTTATCCCAAGGAATGAATAAAATATGACAAAAAATCCACAAGAAATCACACATCTTATTTGAATTTAACTATTTTAATGATGAATCACCAGTTCAGAGAAGCAAAATAAAGTGTATTTGTTAAATTTTAACACATCTTCTTCCCAGTGATTATATGACTGACTATAACTGATACCAGCAAACAATTCCTTACCTGGACTTCGTACCTTATGTTCAGAATGTGCAGCAAAATAAATCCTTAGGAAATGCACTAAACCATCCATTAGAAACATACATGTTCATTATTTATGAATCCATACAATTTTATAAATTTCTTAGGGCCACCAAAGCATACTCATGAATAGAATTTAATAAAATCAGATGGGATAATTATAGTTTATAAATGATATTCATTGCTGAGAAAAGTCAGTATTATGATGTTGGAGGACTTGGGCTTCCACTTCCCTTTAAAAATAAAAGTCTTACAATATGAAAAGCTCTGCTCCAGAAATGAAAAACTTTCTCTTTTATTTCTGGTTGTAACATAAGGGAGCCCATACCAGCTGCATGCAGCATTACTTCATGAGTGTATAACTTATTTAATTAATATATATATTACATTTCACAAATGTAATAGGGAAATGTGTATTTTTGAATTCATGGTTAAAAGTTGGAACAGATGGCAAAAGGCTGTTTAAACTAATATAGGCATTAAAATAACAGATATTGCCTGTATTCCTGGATATAACAGAAGTTAAGTTCACTATAAAATAGCAGTATTACTTTCTGGATTATATTAAACACAATGTGTATTTAGCAACAGTTTTTTTTTTTTACATAAGGGAATTTTCAGTTAGGATTTAATCATAAGAATTTTTCAAATATAGTATATATACTCATTCATAAGACAAATATTGATTGATCACCTGTTATTTCCAGGCACCATGTTTAACACTGTGTTGACTATGGATAGGAATAAGACATGGTTCCTATCTTCAAGATCATAGTCTGGTAGGAAAGATAAAAGTGCTGCCAAACAGTGAGACTTAGTGGAACAGCTCTTTCTGTAGTGAGTGGGTCTGTGCTGCTTTTATCCCACCCTGGGTCTAGGATTTGAATTTTGGTAGTTACAACAATTGGCAATAGATTCTAGATATGGGGCCTAGATGTGGGGCCCACCCAGGGCACTACAACCTTTCGTGCAGGCACAGATCACTAAAAAAAGTAATTTATAACTTAAAACATTCACTTTATTCTATTAAAGAACTAAAAAATGAATTAAAATTCATGTAGTTTATATTTGCATAAATACAAGAACTTACATTAAATACAGTCTGAACGATTTACTTGAGATCTTATACATGATATTGCCCTGATTAGGGTTTTCAGTTATATTATTAAACACTTTTGCACCAGGTTCGGGGTTTTTAAAATTTTCTCTAGATATCAATGTGCATCAGCAATTTATTTTTGTCTCTAGACTTTTCTGTATGCTAGAGTCAAGGCAGGGAACACTTGTTGAGATCATGCTTAACGTTCTTTTCAGTCTTTTTCTTTGTAAACTCCATTTCATTAATCAGCATTATCTGAAAAACTCTGGGATTTAAAGAACACTTTGAAATATATTTTACCTGACTTACATAAATTAAGAATGTAATATATCTTCATTTACAATTCTGAATTTTCATTCAAGAACATTTATCTTTCTTTGTTTTCATAGCTTGCTTACAATACAATATTGGAGAAAGAAAATGAAATAATAATGAACTCAATACTCATTGAACATAGTTAAAAAAGAAAGCTAAAATACTGCCCCCTTCTTAAGTGAAATAAAATGTTTCCTTATTTTTCTCTTTTTCTTGTATCTAAAGCTATTTGGCATATATTCAAAAGACAGTGATAGGTAGAAATTTATTCAAACCTAGCATTTAAGTTGTGTACTAAAACATGCCTTATTGAAGTCAATAGATTATCATCTTTCCTGTGATTCATTAGTTCTATCTAATGCTTTGTGCTGTTTCAGAGATGTTATATTTAAGGCAGCAGTACCACAGAGTTAATGAGTATTTAATTTAGACTGCCTTCTCTCTGAGTGGTTTTTAAGTTTGTTCATCACCAGGATTCTTCACAGGTGCTGCCATACTGTAAGGTGGTATTGCTTGGGGAATAACTTAACATTATTTTTTCCTTGATGCTTCATTGATGATTCCAGGCAAGGTCTACTTGGTGATTTGAAGAATATGGGAGTGATTTAACTACATAAAATGTCAGAAAGGGCGGCTGCTGAGTCTTCTGTTAATCTAATGAAACTCTCTAAAGTCGGAGGCAAACTGTTTACTTACAACATTAAAGAATCATTTTGCAGTATTTAAGTAGGAAAAAATAAGCAGCGGGAATAGAGAAAATTGCATCTGCACTTCTTAAAATTACTTCATATTGAAATCCCTGAATACGAAAGTCATGCTCATTGAAACATATACACCTGCTTATGTGTGATTACAGCATCAGTCTTTCAAATAACTGTCTAAAATGTATATGTACAGCTAAATCATTTGCACTAATTTTTTGATAACTTTACATTCAAAGTTTTGCAGATGTTCTTAGAAAATACAAATAAAAAATCAAGTCCTCAATATTCAGGCCTTTGGGATTCACAAGTGAAATAACTCTATATATCCCAACATATCCAATTCTTTTCAAATAAACACATGGTTACTTAACTGTATTACCTACAAAGCGAACCTATTCTATGAAATTTATAATACTAAATTAACACTCACAAACATGTACCAATTCTCCTTGTTTACTTATAAAAGAGGAATTTAATTGAATTCTAGTAACATTTCACTTGTGGCAAATAAATTATGACTTTCACCTAAGACAGCCTGCTATTCAGATGTGAATAACATACTAAAGTTATATGACACCATGTACTCTCATAAGCTGGGAGAATATATTTGCAAGAAAGATAAGGCTTCTTATACAAAAAATACCCAAAAGCTTTCAAACTTAATGAAAAGCAACAATCCAATTTAGAAAAAATTAAAGAGTATAAGCATACACCTCACAGAAGATACAAAATATAAAAATGGACATATCATATGCAAACAACAGTGAGATACAAGTGAACGTATTTTAGAATGTCAAAAGTTTGCAACTCTGGCAATAGGAAATGCTGGCAACATGGTGGAGCAGCAACAGGAACTCTCACTTATTGCTGGAGAACCCAAAATGGCACAACCATTCTGCAAGATGGATTGGCTTATAAAACTAAACACATTCTGACTATCTGATGAAACAAGCATTCTCCTTGGTGTTTTTCCCAAAGACTAGAAAACACTCATACCAAGATAAAATATTATTACACACAGTGGAGCTTGGATGATTACAGTAAATACTCAAGTAACTGAAGCAATTCTAAAAATTATACTACTCTAAATGAGGACGTTGATTGTAAGCAAAACTGTATGTGTATGGAAGAGGTCACATCTTCATATATTCTCTTCAATTTTATTGTGAAACTAAAAGGTATCTAAAAATGGACTTAAGTGTAATTTCATCTCTACTTGATGGTAAATATTTAGTAATGCACATATTTTACTACTCTATCAGTAGTTGCATGAATTTGCCACATGAAATATATGGTTTTTACATATACATTTTACATATATGTATATTTAACATATATATGTGTGTTTCACTATGGATAATATTTTCCTGTTGACTACATAGCAATGGTCATATTAAGCCCGTTATTTCTCCCTAAATCCATTAATTGAGCTGCAGACTGTTTTCTATCATTTCACAAGGCCCTCATATGACCAAAGACTAATTTAGATGAAGTAAAATGTAAAAGAAGCTACAGGTTCTATTTCCTGGATATGTGCATAAAATGAAAAACTCATTTTTCATTTATCTTACCCAAATGCCTAGTGTGTGTAAGGTTGGAATCACCTATTTTAGATTCAGAGAAATGCACGTACTGTTGACAGTGACAAAGTAATTTTAAAATCCCACAGTCAAGATACTATGAAGTATAACAATAGCATTTGGGACTGTTTTAGCACTGTATATTCTTTAACTGTAATACGAAAGACAAGCTTTCTTTTAAAACCAGCCTTTGTAACAGTGTCCAAAATCTGTGTTCCAAATATATACACACATAGATAGTTATAATGATTTCAGTAGTTTCTGGGTAGAATTTTTAGCATAATTTGTGTCCACTTAATATATATTTCCTTTAAAGTAAATGCACATTCTCAAATGGATAATTAAATGACTTAATAGAAATTCTCTGTTCAACTGACACATTTCTTCTTTCTTGTGGCTGTCAACTTACATAAGGAAAATAGGCTGCTTAAGACATTAATACAACAAAATTCAAATATATCATAACTCTAAAGCCAGTAATTGTTACATGATATATTGACAAACTCCAAATTAATTTGAGCCCATGAAAAGCCTTAATTTTGATTTAATTATAATTGGATGGCATAGTTTCCATTTAACTTATTACTGTGGAATGGCCAATGGTTCTAGTCTGCACTTCCTTTATTATTGAACTGCACTACTATTTTCTAGTAGATCCACAACCAAAACTGGTTTCATTTACTGAAAACTTAGATATCCTATTCTCTAAGAATCCAACTAAATACCTACAAAATTAAACTTTTGATTTCCTCTGGCTAAAAACAAAATCTAATGCAAACACATTTTTTTTTTCTCATGGCAATTGAAAATTGTTCTTTTAGCTTTTCTGCCAAATAACTTCACATGCCAAATTGTTGTGGAGGTGGGCATTTGGTGTGCTTAGACTTGCCATGCTCACATCTCATGCTTGAATGACTGCTAGCTGCTATACTTGCAACTCTGCTTCTGACTCATGTACAATCTCAGAGGCAGTGGGTGATGGCCTCCGAGTGTTTGTGTTACTCTCACCCATGTAAGAGACCTGAATGGTATTCTATGCTCTTTTTTAGCCTGTCTGACCATGATTATTGGGACCATATCAGGTAGAAAGAAAACTGGGAAGAAAAAGTAAGATATAAATTGTTGGAGTGTCTAAAACAGTAATAAAGCCAGTGTAGCTTGGACTGGTGGTGGTGGGGAACTTGAGTCACAGAAGATGAGATTGAAGAAATAAGGTTACATTTATGACAGGCTAAGTAGAATAGATAAAATTCTTGGACTTTTAAATGAAGCTATATGCATTCATCAGATTTTGAACAGAGAAAATATATTCACATTCTCCAACTTACATTTTTAAAAATACCACTCAGGGCTAGACATTTACTTCAGTGGTTAAATTTCAACTTCCTTTTTCCAATTCATGTAAATCATGGGATGCAGTTGGTGATAACACAATACTTGGGTCCTTGCCACCTACATGGAAAATCTGAACCATGAGTTTCAAAGTTTATGACTAGCCTATCCCAGCCATTGTTTGGCATTTGAAAAGTAAGCCAATGGGTGGAAGATCTCTGCTATTTTTCTCATTGAAGAAAACAGACAAATAAATACTTAAATAAGAGCATTTAGATGGATATTTGTAGGTATATTTTGGATGGGTGTTAGGAAAAGTTGGGTTGGAGGATACAGTGGCAATCAGCTCATACATTACAAAAGAAATCTAGGAAGATGTGGTAGTATATTTTGCACAATGTAAATAAAGAGCAGCATTAGAATTGGTTAAGACAAATAGGGCAGGAGATAACACTCCACTTGGGATGCTGATATTGGAGTGTCTGGGTTCAAGCAGCATTCCACTTACACAGTTCCTGGGATGCAGCATGTAAAATTTTATGTGGTTTGGTCTCCAAGTCTCAGATAAGAGACCTGGAGATAATTCAAATCTCTTATTTTTGACCTGACTCAGTTCAAGCCTTAGCCACTGTGGGCATTTGAGAGGTCAATCAGTGAGTAGCTCTCTCTTTCCACCTTTGTCTCTACCTCTCTCAGCATTTCAAATAAATAAAACATCTTTTAAGAAGATTAAGATAACTGCAGTATTCATGCTAAATTGAAAGCAAGGCATTAAAGAAAAATTCAATCATCATCAAATGCCTCGCTCCCCAATGTCTTAGCATAAAATACATATTTTCAGTGAAAGCTATTTCTAAATGTTTTAATATTACAACTTATCCATGGATGCCTGTCTGCTTTCAAGATCTTTAACAACCTATTTATCTCTTCTAGCTATCTCAGTTTCCATAATGGAGATCACTGTCTTGTACATTATCTTGTTCATCATTCATTGTCCTCCTCTGTCCTCCTCCTTGTGGGAAGGGAATTTGAGGAGTATATTTTGATACATCTATGTGCTTATGATACATAGCATCTGCCAGAAATTATTTTCTGAAATACTAAACAACTGCTGCACTTCATTCTGAGTACTGTATGATAAAAACTGAAAATAAAGTATGCTTATTTCATTGCATAAAATTCTGAAATCATTATACATGGACCTTCAGAGAAGTTATGAAATAACATGGATAATGACATAACTGTTCAATGCTTTCAAAGAAACATTTGCAGCAAAAGTAAGCTCAAAACTGTTATGAATTTTTTTTCCACAATCTCCTTAAAGAATGCTTGTATCTTATTAGCCAATACCAAAGTAGTCAACCTGTGAGCTACTTGCCATTATTCCTGGTTTCTGATAATCACACTAATATGTAATCCTTTTCCTTGAATGTGGTCTAAAATTACAAACATAATTCTAACTAAGAAAATACAGCCAAAGTGATGGGTTATTGTTTCTACGAATAACTTACATAAAAATTCTGCTACGTGTCTTGCTAGCCTGTTGTCTTATTGGCACTCTTTTGGGTTTATAGTTGAATTTGGAAAGACGCATATCGAATTGGTGTTTTTTGGCCAACAGAAACTATCTCAGTACAGGTAGGAAAATATTGAATCTAATCAACACCCATGTGAATGAAATAATTAACGCATTTCCCAGTTAAACCTTAATATGACTACGTCTTTGACATATGAAGATCCAGGTAGGTATCACCTGAATTCCTAACACATTGAAAATCTGAGATAAAATTGCTACAGTTTTAAGTCACTAGCACTTTAGATTTTGTTATGCAACAGTAGGTTACTAAATAAGTCTCAACACCAAGATGTGTGCTTTCAGTTTGTTTTCAGCAAGAATTTTGTTTAAAAAAACACAACAACAAACGAATTATAGAATGTCTTAGATGATTTAGTGAAGAAGAGCAGGGCAGACTATGTCTGAGATCTCGAGTTCACAGACTGCTAATCCGGGATATTGAGATCAGACTCATCAGGCAATGACTAATGCATAGGCATAAGTGCAAGACCAAGGTTGAGGCAAGGTTAGTGGGCAATGGTCCAAATGCTCAGGACTGTGTGCTTTGAGATACCCCTGAGACAGTCATGTGCTGACTTCTGTACTTGGGTCCTGTTCAACAAGCGTTGGCTGGCCAACACCAGTATGGGATGTAGATATTAATGTTTGTGTTACATTGATTCCTGTAATTTGACTACCCAAGGATTTTAACAGAAGATATAGGCAGTGGGCCCAGCAAAGAAGAATGGTGGATAAATTCCTCCTTTGGATCCATGAAAATCCCTTATGTGCTCCAGTTTGTGTGTCAATTCTCCATCCAGCTCCCTGTTGGTGGCCTGAGAAAGCAGTGGAGGGTGGCCCAAAGCCTTGCAACCCTACCCTAGTGTGAGAAACACGGGAGAAGCTCCTGCCTCCTGGCTTCAGATCAGCTTCAGATCGGTTTCAGATTTGCTCCAGCCATTGGGGCCATTCGTGGAGTGAATCAGCTGACAGAAGATCTTTCTTCTACCTCCTCACCGTAAATCTGACTTTCCAATAAAAATAAATAAATCTAAAAAAAAAAAAATGAGGCAGTGAACCTTCTAGGGCAGCCTCCTTCCTCAGAGAAGGGGCTTCCCTCTGACTGCGAGCTTTTTTATTCTCTTTATCTTTCATCTTTTTGTTTTCTTATTTTCTTACTCTCTCACTCTCCATTCCTGTTCATGTCATGTAGGTGATAGTACTAAAACTTCCTATGTAAACAAAGCATTTACCTCTTTTAAATTCAATTCTCAGTTATATTAATTCTCCCTGTTTCATAATAGCTTCACTTAATGACAAAATATATAAGATTTGCTATTACATGCAAGAACACCCTATCACTTCAACTTTTGAAATTCAATCTCTAAATCTATCTTTTATATCAATTGATTTCTGATTTCATTTTATTGTATACAGTGAAAAATTTGTGTAAAAGCGAAAGTCTTGAAGAAAAACTTCTGGACAATAATTTGAATTATTTCCTTCCTCTAAAACATGTTTGAATTCTAACAGAGATTATACAGTGATTTACAATTACAATTGGTATGCTGGAAATATTTCCAGGTTGGATCAGGTTTATTTTTCCCAGTTCTGACACTGAGAAGTGATTCAATCCAAAGTCCTTGTGGCCCTCCATTCCCTCATCTAATTAGTGAGCATCTGGTTTCCATAGTCTCTGGACTCAACACTAACACGATGTCCTCTGCTTTTATGAAACTATAAAGCTATATGTAAGGCTAAAACGAATTTGTAAAAACAATGGTCGTACCCACTTTCCTGTAGCCCTTGACCCTTCAAACCCTAATCAACTATGTAAAGATCATCACAATTAAGAAAAATGTTAAAAATATGTATGTGATGGAAAATGCTGGAGCAATGATAAAGAGCTCATATTTTACAATGGTTTATTAAAATATAAAATGTACACATTGAACACATGTAGGTCTTGATGACAATGTACATGGGAATACATCTATGAACTACTACAACATGCAAATTTCTAAATATATTCAACTGTTAAAGTTCCTTGTGCTGTTTTGTGGTTTGTTTTCTATTTTATGGTTGTAAGAAACATTGAGAAGCATGTAGTCAGCCCAAGTTGGGAAGAACATAATTCTCCGCTGCAGGCTTTATGTGCTATGTTGAACAACAGATCTCTAGAAGTGATTTTGAGTAACTGAAGTGAAACTTTATATCCGTTGAATAATAATAATTCTCCATCCACCCTCATCTCTTCCCGTCACAGCCGCCATTAAGTTGCCTGCTTAAGTGATTTGACTATTTTAGGTGCCTCATTTAACTGGAATTATTCAGTACTGTTATTGAATTTTTCACTGGTGTAATGCACTCTAGGTTTACTCATACCATTGCCAATGACAAGTTTCCCTTTATAAAAAATCTAAATATAAGTTCATTTTTGGTATCTACTACATTGACTTTTTGAATTTTTTTAAAGTTGGAGATATAATGACCACACAAATTTATGGCTGTAGTGTGATATCAAATACTGATTATAGAGGATGGAGAGTAGAGGGGACATAAAAAGATGCTAGTGAACTGGAATCAACTTGTAGTTAGAGGAAAAGACTTCTGATACATTATTGAACTGTAAACTTTCTGTTCATAATATAGTGCATGTTTCAAATTAGCGAGCAGGAGAAAATAACTAACAGGGAGGACTCTGAATGTTCCAACACAAGAAATAACATTTGATGTGACAGATGTGCTAATTACCTGATTTGGTAACATTTTTCATATCTATCTACCAGTTGTTGGATTGGTAGTTGTTTCTAAATTTATGCGAACCTTATAGAAAATTACTAGTAATAATTTTTCTCTGTTAATTCTCTTCTGCTTTGCTTAGTGACAGAATTTCATTTTTTTCCCCAAAAGATAACATTCCTCCTTAATGGACTATAATTTATTGTTTCCCTTATATCTGAAGGTAACACCAATTATTTTCTCTAATTCTACTTCTCAAAGTTCAAACAAGACAACTTGACTCTACTTCCTTGATGAATGACCCGAATCTGAGAAAGAAGGAATTTTAAATAAATCTTAACAGACAAGTAAAATGCATATTTTCCATCTGTTTCAACCCACTCTCAAATATGAAGCTATCTTTCAAGCTGGAGAGAGAAAACATTCTGTAATTATTTGATTTGGTCAAGTTATATGATGAAGCTTATTCTAAGTTCATGCATTATTTCCATTTAGGTTTATCATTATACTTTGTAGAATCTATAAAAGTTATGACAATTCAATTTATAAATGGCATATATCAAAAAATAATTTATGCATGTATCTACATTTTTGACATATATATTACTATAATCATGATACATTAAAACTAAGCTAAATAATTTTATACATATAGTCATGATAAAATAATGTAGAATAATTGTACTCTTCTGCTACTCGCCCATTTGTATATTAACTTCATTTGTATGATTTTGAACATTTTATGAGATGAATATCGATTTATATGACAAAAGATTTATTACCCACAGCAACAAGAAAACCACAGACAGCATATTGAAAGCACTAGAATCATTAATACGGATTTTATAACTAGCAGAAATTCCTTTCAGAAACAGACTAAATATGAAAATTCTCAGATGAAATTAGAGTACAAATATTATTTGCCAGAAGCCATTTCTAAAAGAAGTGCCAAAGAAAAATGTTTTTCTGCTAAAGGGAAATGATATCAGCAGGAATTTGACTCTTCAGAGAAATGAAACAAGAACAGTAAAAGCAGTAAAGATCTCAATAAAGATAAAAGAGTGTTTTCATATTTTTAGCTTTTTAAAAATGATTTCATACTTTAAGATTCTTTATAGTGTTTATAACTTAAAAGAATTTTTTAAAAGTTGGTGAAACTTCTTTAAAAACACATTATTTATTTATTTATTTATTCATTTAGAAAGGCATGCATGAACACACAAGCACACACATATACTGTTCAGAGAGAATTTGTTTTTTGAACTGCTATCTCATCCCCAATATGCCTGCAAGAGCCAAGGTTGGGGCAGGTGGAAGTTATTTACGGGAATTCAATCCATATCTACCACAGTAGTGACAGCTACCAAAATATTTAGCCGTCATGGGCTGCCTTGAACAGTGTATATTTACAGAACTATATAGAAGACTATAAAGCTTGCAGGCATTTCATAAAACATTTCATTATAAAATCTAGAAAAAAATATTCAATAATTTAGAAGTTACTTGTCATTCCTCCTGAAGAAAGTACTGAAAAAATAGCAAAAAAATAGAAAACATTATGTCGAGAAAGCCAATAAACGAATGAAGCCATTTCACTGAATATGTCAAACAAGGTATGAAAGGACAAGGGAAACAAAGGAATGAAATGAGAATGCATAGTACCCGAAACACAACTGCTTTTAATAATGGATCATAAAGTAGATACTCTGCAGTTAAGTCTGTAAAGGAAGAAAATTCCAATCTGATTAGGAGACAATGGAATGAGGCAGAAATCTCATTGTAAAATCATGAGCATTGAAAACAGAACAAAAAAAGCTGAATTGGATTGTTGGCAAAGTTATGGCCAGCAATTAAATAATACTGGTTTCTATTTGCTGTATTTTATATGCAAGTTATTGGAAAATTCATGAAGCATAGAAGCTGATTTTCCAGATCATAACTTAGTAATTTCATTTTATAAAATATACAATTACTCCTCATAAATTTAGCACTTGGATATAGGGTTTTAATTTATATCTATCTATGTATAGATATCTATATCTATACCTATGTCTCCATCTATATCTATATAGCATTCTTGGTATATTTTCTCTTTTAAGTTCTACTAATTTTATTTTTTTGGATTTTAGCTACAAATCATATATAATTAAATTCTCAGTAAAATTAATTTAATAAGCTCTTTTTCTAAGACTCCTATTACAGCATCTTATTTTAGGACTGGGTTACAATAAACTAAAATGTTTGGTAACTTATACCTTTATCTTTCTGTTACATGTCTTGAACATTATTTATTGCACATTATGACATGTGCTAGAAAATTAGATCATTAGGTTGATGAAATGACATAATTTTGTTTTGTTTATACAATATTTTCAGTAAATTGGCAAAAGGAAGTGTTTAATGTTCATAGTGTTTTGTAACTATATTAATGAGTGCCCAGGTCCTTTTTTGTGTCTAACACACAAGCTCACAATTGATTCCGAGATACCACCATCTGTGCCTTTTCAGCTAAAGACAGAATTGAACTCAATTAAAAGTTTTATTCATTAATGAATGCTACATAAAAATTAGTGTTAATATCTTTTCATATGTCAACATGCACATTATTTTTGTTCTTCATTAGGTAGCAGAAAAATCTCAATGTCATAGACTTATTCTTCACTTTTACCTTAAAGTTCTAAATGCAGCGTCAGTAGAAATTTAGCTTCAAACAAACAAGTTCAAGTTCAACGTAAGATATGTATAATTTAAAGCATTAAATGAGAAGCAATTTTAAACATGATGCTACAATACAATCATTGCCCATCTTCATGGACAGAAAAAAATGCTACAAATAAGAAAATACGTTAATTGTGAAATAAGGCAAAAATATAATTCGAAGATAAATCCTAACTATTTATAATTTTCTGAGTTCCACAGCACAAAGAAATTACTACAAATAGGTCTAAAACAATCCATTAAAATAATGAATAGTTCTTGATCATCATTTTTTAAAACTGCTAGAAGAATTTCTGTTCCCTGAGTTATTTATCTTTAAACTTCATATCAAGACTTTATATATATGTATATATATATATAATATTTCCTCCTGATAGAATCAAAACACAATTCTTCTGTGTTAATGCATGAAAGTCCAAGTTTAACATCTAATTATAAGCGAAGTGGAATGCGAAAGCTCAGTTGTGACAAGATGTCTTCTCATTACCACAAAAAAAAAGGGTCATATTAGTTCTCAAAAAGACTATTTCACAGGATCTAAAATTTGTATAAAAGTCATATAATAGGATATATGGTTCAACTACAACCAGAAAATTCCGTCAGCGGATAAATTAAAAAACAAGATGCATTTGCAGTTTTCTTTTTTTTTTTTCTTTGCTGGTGTGCCTTGCACTGTTCTACTCCCTGATGATGCTTTCCCAGCCCCACCAGGATACACTGCAATAATGAGATTTCTTTCATTAGGAAACAGAATCTCAGGAACAGAAATATTTAAGCCTCCCTCTTGACTAGAAGCAATTAAGTCCCTAAATTATAGTTACACATACTATGTCTAGGGAGGTTAAACTGATAGTGTGAATGACTTAAATGGATACTTTGTCCATGTTTTTTTTTTTTCTTTTTCATTCTTTTTTTTCTTGTAAGGTCCGTAGTTAACAGGAAATATTTGGGGGATGGCATTTAAAATAGGGGTGAATTAATATAGGATTCAATATTAAATGTTTAAAAAAAGAGATTTATTTATTTTTATTGGAAAGTCAAATTTACAGAGTAAAGGAGAGGGAGGGAGGGTGGGTGGGAGAGAGAGAGAGAGAGAGAGAGAGGGAGAAATATTTTCCATTGGCTGGTTCATTCTCCAAGTTGCAACAACGGCCAGACCTGAGCTGATCTGAACCCAGGTGCCAGGAGCTTGTGGGTATTCCACACAGGTGCTGAGTCTCAAGACTTTGGATTATCCTCGACTACTTTCCCAGGTCACAGACAGGGAGGTGGATGGGAAGTGGAGCAGCATCCCTGGCTTACGAGATGGGGATTTAGCCACTAAGATATTGTACCTGGCCCCGCAATAAGCTTTATCACCTAATGATCTATAAATAAGGATAATCAGAATTTACTAGCTTATTTCTGTATTATACAAGGCAAATAAATAATTGCATTCTTTAATTCCTAACCAGTTAATAACTGAAATAAAAAAAATGAATTTTTTTTACAAAGTTAGGGCTGGGCAGGAAGCCTAATGGTGGAGTTCTCGCCTTTCCTGTGTCAGGAACCATTATGTGCACAGGTTCCTATCCTGGCTGCTGCATTTCCCTTCCATCTCCCTGCCTTTGGCCTGGGAAGTCAATAGAGAATGGTTCAAAGCCTTGGAACCCTGCACCCACATTGAGGACCGGAAGGAGGTTCCTGGGTCTTGGTTTCTGATCAGCTTAGCTCCAGGCTATTGTGGCCACTTGGGGAGTGAACCAGTGGAGGGAAGATATTTCTCTCTGTGTATCCTTCTCTCTGTGAATCTGACTTTCCAAAAATAAATTTAAAATGATAAAATAAATAAATAAATAAATCTTTAAATTTAAACTTTGTATATGTTAATGAGAATTGTGAAAATGACAAGCTTACTAAAAAGGGAAAATATAATTTGGAAATGTAGGACTACTGTAAAAGTCACAATGTTCATTTCCAGCTTTCCATCTACTCTCAAGTATTTGCTGGATTACCTTTGATAAACGCCATATATATGTGAAAACTTAGGTTCCTTTACTGTAAACTTTTATTGTGTTAATAAATGAGTACAGGCAGAATTTAATACAATTCTCTGGACAGGGAAGTCTATCCATAATTTCAAAATGGAATTTGAATTCAAAACATTCACAAAAATAAGTGTCTGGGTTATTACACATGTAATAATTAGCAGAATCTTAAAATTAATGATGAAAATATTCATTATAATATTAATGTACTTACTTATTATTGCTAGCATAGTTAGGCTATTTAATATCAGGAGCTGACAATGTAAACAGCTGAAGCCTGAAACCCCAGCATCCCATATGTTTGCTGGTTTGCCTCTTGATTGAGTGACTTGTCATCCAGATGCTTCCTACTGTCCTGGGGAAGCAGTGTTAGATGACCCACGTGTTTGGGCTCCTGCATCCATGTGAGGCCCTGCAGGAACTTCCTGACTCCTACATGTTGTGGCAATTTTTTTGTGCATATTTATATGGTCTGCTCTGCATTTGAAAAATCGGATTTGGTGTACTATATAAGCTTTCAATTTAGGAAATTCGTTAATATTTCAGAGATCTTGTAAAGGTAGAAAATTTCAAGTTAAACACACACTCTACTCTGTTAGCAATATAGGAGTCACACAAGGCTATGGAACAGTTGAAATCAGGTTAAATTTAAATGTACAATTAAAATAAAAATGTGCCCTAGATTTTGGAATAAAATACAAATGCAAATTCTAGTTTCTTTAAAATTTTTCATTGCAAATTGAAATAATACTGCGATTTCTAAGTAAATGAAATTTTTATATTAATTCCACCTATTTTCTTATGCCTTTGTTTTTCAATTTCAAAATTTGTTAACTATGTGGCTGTTGCCATGGCATGGGAGGCTAAGCCTCCACTGTGATATCAGCATGCCATGTGGGCACAGTTCATGTCCCTGTGGTTTGGCCTGGGGAAGAAGGAGAGAATGGCCCTGGGCCTGGGAACCCTGAACTACCCGGGAGACTTCATAGGAAGCTCCAGGAGCCTGACTTCAGCTTCAGCCTTTGTGGCTATTTGGGAATGAATTAGTAGCTAAAAGATCTCTCTCTTTCTGCCTTGACTCTCTCTTAATTCTGCCTCTTCATCAAAAATAAATAATTTTAAACAGTAGTGGTCAACTGGAAAATTTAAAATTATTTATATGATATCAATTTACAGATTGTAATGCATTTCTCTTTTTAGGCAGTATTGGTAAAGATGATTAAAGCAGCATCCTTTTAAATAGTATATATACAAATACATATAATATACACACAATTATGTATCTATATATGGGAAATGTAATACGTCATTATTATTGCTCTCTCAATATGACAGATTATGTAACTCAACGTTTATAATTATAAATGCAGCATAATTATAAATTTTATTTCCAGATGAGAGATCCTAGCCTGAAAAAGGGTACTTTATTTGAAGAAGTTCAAAATGGAAATCAGTACCTTTTTACGGATTCAACTTTTAATGTCTTGAAATCAGTCTTTTTAATAGTACTAGAAAATTTTATTTCAAACACTACCATGAAATAATTGCAGACAAGTAAAATAAACAAAAATTAAATTATTTGCTTATATAATTTAGGAAATTGATAAAAATCACAAAAATAATTTCTTTTTCTATGAAAAGCATGATAGACATATTTATGTCCTCAAATATGCATATATTTATATACCCAATATTTATATATTTATATTCTCATATATTTATATAACTATGCAAACATATGTGAAAATATTGTATCATTTTTCCACTCAGTAAACATATCTTATATAAACACATATTAAATTTATACTAAAGGTAAAAAACTAGGAGAATCTAGTATCAAGATTTCTTACTTTCACTCTCTCACACACACACATGACACTGTTAGGGGATAAAATAAATCTGTGTCATTTCACTCCAAAAGAGTCCTGATAAAAAAATAAAATTTGATGAGAGACTGCAATGTTTGTATACAAACATTAAAGAAATAATATCTTTTTTTTAATAAAATCCAATCAGTAAATGAAACAATTTCAGATATGCTTGAAGAACATGTATAAATGTTCCACATTCCAGCCAAGGTACTATATGAGAATCCAAATGCTGCTTATCAGTTTTTTCTTTAATTCCCAGTGGACTGTCAAAGTTATAATGTTCTCTAAAATATCAAATTGACAAAGTGGATAAATTATTTTTAATTGCCAAAATTCTCTTGGGGTAAGCATAAACTCATAAAAAATAATGAAAAGATCCAAGGTTTGGAGTTTATATGAATATTATGTGATTAATTTTCATTTTCTGCCTCACGGATTTGTATTTTTGACAGAATTTAGTTCTCACCATTCTAGGAGTCTGGAAAAATCTAAGGTCAAGGCATTAAAAAAGGTGACTGAGGAGGACTCACTTCTTAAATGGCATTCTTGCTGTGTCCCCATTTAAAGGAAGGAAATAGGGAGCTATTTTTGTCTCTTTTATGAGCCACTAATCCCATTTATACAGACTCTGCTTTTATGTTCTCACCACTTTCCAAAGTGTACCAGTTCCTAACACAATCACATTGAGGACTAGGTTCTACCTTGGAATTTTAAAGAGAACAAAAAACATGGAATCTACAGCATTCTCCTCTATGGTGGATGGAGTAGGTTTAAAAAATTCTCCTTACAATAGCCGATCACTGAAAACTGTTTCTATTCTTTTTTTTAAAAGACCCTCTGCTCTGTTCAAATTCTCATATAAAAATATCTTTGACCAATAAGTACTGTTTCTATTCTAAGCAAAAAAAAAAAAAATCAAGATTTTTGGAGGAAAAAATAGATTTTTTTAAAGCACAGAGTAGTATCAGTGCAGTTTATCTAAGAAAGTTTGTTGAGAACTTAAATGAAGAAGTTATAATATGAAGACCAATAATGAATAGTTAATTTGGATAAATAAGAATGTGTCTTACGAAAGAAAGCTCAGATCAGATTATTTGGCTGTGCAATTAACAGCAGTAAATTGCAAAATTACTCCAAATTAGTCCAGTAAATAGAAGTGGATAAAATTCTTCAAAACTTGTACTCCTGACAAACAGAGCTACAGGTCAATATCCTTCATGAACATAAATCTTAAAAATCCTTAATGAAATAATAATAATAAAGCATAGGCAACTGGGACTCATTAAAATCCAGTATCTAATCATCATCAAAATTCTGAATAGATTAGATATGGAAGGGAAAATTCTGAAAATAATACAGGCCATATGTAACATCACCAACAACAGCAACAAGAAACGAGGTAACACCACACTGAATAAAAACAATACTGTGCAAGCTTTCTCTTTAAGATTTGGAACAAGACAAGCTGGTTCTTATTCATGACTTTTATTTGAGATAGTATTGCAAATCGTGGTCAGCACAACTATGAAGGAGAGAGAAGTAAACCAGAAACAAGTTGGAAAGAAGAAAGAAAACTGTTGCTTCTTCCAGGTGAAAGAAAATCATGCAGAATTCATCAAAATCGATTGGAATAATTTGGTTGACAATTGCAGTGGATGTAATTAACTTATCAAAATAGTAGAATAACTATACTTCAAGAGAAAATTAGAGAGATCAAATTGACAGTTCCATTTCTAATAGCTACATTTATAGTTAATATATATCTGAATAAATGCAACAAAACAGTTGAAGAAATAATATCTTGAAAAATATTAGCCACTGAAAAAAATTAAAGAGCAGATAAAGAAAGGTACACACTCCATTTTCACAGATTACAAGAATCAGTGTTACTGAAATGTCGATATGATACATTGCAATTTCAGATTTAAAGTTGATATCAAATACTATTGAAATGATTCTCATAAACAAAAATAATTTCTAACATTCATTTTAAATCACACACACACACATACACAAATCAAGTAGCCCAAGAATTACAGACCAAAAGAATAAAGCAGCATGCAATACACTGCCTGATTTCAACATATATAGATCTATATGTATACATGTATATATACTTATATACATACATATTTATCAATATATTTATTTTGCATTTGTACATTACATAAATTAAATACATAAATATATGATCTGATATACTGGGTGTCTATAAAAATAGATTCGTGTAAGAATTAGAATTGAAGCAGTTACTTATAACAAATACAATGTTAAAGAGATTAATGATATTTTCATGTCAGAAAATGCAGGGTGTTGTGATATTTAACTAAAAAAACTCTAATAGAAAAATCTAACATTTATTGTTCTGTGGTAAAATATTATTTAATTAAGAGTAAGATACAAATTGTGCTTACAACTTCATGCTAAATAAAAACATTTAAATTGAGACACTTAATGGGATATAATTGCATAATCATCAAATAATAAGATTGGAAAATGTGATTTTTTTAAGATTCAAAGAGAGTAAAGCTGGAAAAACCATTTCCAATAAAATAAAAAATATTCTCATCTGATGGTCTAATGATTGCACTTTTCAGAATACATAATTGTGGTACACTTGAATAATGTTCATTCCATGTATGGTATAAACCATGTGCTTACATATTAGTGTGTAAAGAACAGATTCTCCTGAGAGAAAAAAAAATGATAATATGCAATACATAGCACTTAAATTGCACATACAGTAGCCAAATGCTAGAAATTACAAATGAATGTCCCATTATCTGCAAACTGTGCACATTCTGTGAAGAGAAAGAAACAATTAGGAACTGGAAGGGGAATAAGCAGTGACAAGTTTACTCTGTAATATTGATTATACATAAATGTAGGTATTATATGTCCCGGTTATTGGATCCAGAAAACAGCAAAAACATCTCCGTGAAAAACAATAAGAATGCGTATCTCAGGGGAAAAAATGTCCGAACAAGATAGGAAATTGTAGCAGAGATTGCAGAGAACTAGGACACAAAATTAGATGCAATAAACAGCTGGAAGAAGAAAAATCACCAGGCGGGGTGAGCGAAGCTCCCTGGAGGATACTGGAGGGAATAGGAGCCACACAGACAAGAAGAAACTACTGAAAATGCCCCAAGTTGCAGCCAGCAGCTCAAGAGGAAGGCGAGCACAGGCAAGCATGCCGAACCACACACAAAAACCTGGTGAATTTCTAGCCAGTACAAAGAGAACAGGAACAGGCCAACTTCCAGTGGAAGCCTCCCCTAGGAGACATTGGCAGGCAAAAAGCCACAGGACAGGGCCCAGCGCGGTAGCCTAGCAGTTAAAGTCCCTGCCTTGTACACTCAGTAATATGGGCACCGCTTCTAATCCCTGCAGCCCTGCTTCCCATCCAGATCCCAGCTTGTGGCTTAGAAAAGCAGTTGAGGACGGCCCAAAGCCTTGGGTCCTTGCATCTGTGTGGGAGACCCAGAAATGTCTCCGGGCTCCTTACTTTGGATCATTGCAGCTCTGGCCATTGTGGCTGCTTCAGGAGTGAACAATCAGATGGAAGATGTTCCTCTCTGTCTCTCCTCCTCTCTGTATATCTAACTTTCCAAATAAAAATAAAATAAATCTAAAAAAAAAAAAAAAGCCACAGGACAAAACATTGGTGAAGGGTGCCACTAATGCAGAAGCCCACAGGGCCCCAACTGATTGTCCCCCAAATGAGGGTGGAGATATCACTAGGGGATCAGCCATTGGGGAGGGAGCAGCTAGGGAATAATCGAGCCCAGGGAGGGACTCAAGAGTCCAGAACAGAGTCCACCCCATGCCTGGAGGATCAGCGTCCTAGACCCCTGGAGAGATACTAGAACCATCCAAAAGGGAGACGCTGGATCCCTGCAGGGCAGAACCTGGATTAGGAGCAGCTGTATGAAAACCAGTGTGAGCTGCAGTGAAAGCCCACATTGTTGAGCCACCAAAATGGGAGTGACTGGAACAAAATAACACCAGGGAGTGGAGACACACAGAGGCACACACATCTACAGCACGAATTCCTGCAGTCCCGGCACCTGGGAACTGGCAAGCTGCACGTTTTGAACAGCCTTGGCAGAGGCATGTGCTCCACTCCACAGCTACCTGGGCTGCGGACAGCACTGCTTGGAGAGGAAGCAAGCACACAGTTTGTGTGCCTGTGCCATGGTATCTTCCCTGGCCCAAAACACTGCAGTAAATATTAGCAAAACACCAGAGGACAGTGATAACATACGGGGGTTGCGGGGAGGGCACGCACATCAGTGGTAGTAGGTGCATGGTGGCTTGGGTGCACAGCACCTCTCCTCGCAGAAGGCAAGCTAACAAGGGCAAAATCCTTGGGCAGAGATGCAAGCAATAAAACTGCTGGCCTGCCCCAGTACACAAAGCCACGCGTTGTGAGTGTGACAAGAGAGGGGCTCCACACAAGCATCTAAGCAAAACCTACAAAGAGCACTGTCTGCAGAGACTGCGCCCAAAGCCTCCCTCCCTACCCTCGAATCTGTAAGTCACAAACCTGATGTAAAGACAAATATTGCTAGAAGAAAAAGTCCACAGTTCTGAAAGGCCATGGGAATGGGCAATAGAAAAACAGGATGCAACAGCATGAGGAAACCCAGTGCGTCCCTCAGAAATGAACAAAAGATATACCAATCTTAGAGCTGCAAGGTGAAGATATTGAAGATTTCCCAGACAATGAATATGAATATATACGGTATTATGTATATACATTGTATAATTATATCTATATATATACACACACAAGTATATATAATTATATATATCATAAACTCTTCAGAGACAGAAAGAAAGGTAAGAATTCTAGGAATTTAACGAATATATGACCACAGAGACAAAATCTATAAAACAGATCCAAACTGAAATACTTGGAACTAAAGAATACAACAGAGCAAAATAAAAAGGTGACAGTAAGCCTCACTAACAGAATGAATGAGGCAGAAGAAATAATTTCAGTAGAAGATAACCTATTCAAAAGCATACAATTAATCAGACATAGAGAAGAGAATCTGAACAACATCCCTCCCAAAAAAACTACACAAGAGCTGAATGACATCATCAAAAAATTGAGTATCAGAATTTTTTTACATTTAAAAATGTTTTATTTATTCAATGCAATTGAAAGCCATATAATAAATATTCAATGCCATAAATAAAATTCAATGCAATTTCAATAAAATCCCAAGAACATTCTTCACAGAACTGTGAAAAATGATACAAAATTTCATCTTTGAAACACAAGAGAGCACAAATAGCCAGGAGTATATTGAACTAAGAAGCAAGTTAGTAAGAAACAAGAACCTCACCTTTTACCATACACAAAAATAAAATCTAATTGGATAAAGGATCTAAACCTACATCCAGAATCCATGAAATTATTAAAAGAAAACATAGGAAATATTCTTCAATTTATAGATGTTGTCAAAGTCTTTCTAGAAAAATCAGCAAAAGGATAAGCAGTGAAGACCAAAATAAACGAATGGGACTACATCAAACTAAGAAGCTTCTGTATTGCCAAGGAAACATTCAACAAAAGAAAAATGCAACCAACAGGATGGGAGAAAATCTTCACATACTACACAGTAGACAGTGAGCTAACCACCATGATCCTGTAATACATTTATCCTTAATTCTTCCAGAATAAGGTCAGTGTGGACACTAAGATTTCCTGTAGTAGAACTGAGTCTTAAACCATCGCTGAAGCCATCATATCCTTCACCGGGGGAAAAGTAGGAAAATGAATCCCAAAAAGACTGAGATAGTGTACCCATTCAGAACATCCCGGGATTTCCTGACCATCCCTGTTATGAGAGCCTCTGCATATATAAGGAACAGCCTGAGAGGTTTTTGTGAGGTCCCTGATGTCTCTGTTTTGAAAATTAGCATCTCTTGGTTGGAATTTCTCTTATCTCTTTAAAAGCTTTCCTGTTCCTTTCTTCACTAAACCATATCCCAAACCATTCTGCTGTTTCTTTTTGATCTTCGGTGTCTCTAAGAACCTGGGTATAGGTGTTCAAAAACATGTAAGCAACAACCTGAATTTTTTTTTTTTTTGGCTTAGAAATTTTTCTCCCACAAAAATTAGTCCTTTTTTTTTTTTTTTTAAAGTCAGAGAGGGGTATTAACAGAGATCCTCCATTCACCACTTTGCTAACCAAATGCTCATGATAGCCATGGTTGGGGCATTCCAAGAGCTGGCAACTTCATCTGAGATTGACATGAGTGGCAGTTACCTATGTGTGTGAGCTATTATAAGTTTTATTCCTTCTTCATATTAGCAGGAAGTAGGAATCCTAACCCACTGCAGCACAAAATTTACCCCTATACATCTCAACTCCTGAGCCATCATCAATGTTACCTATTCTTAAAAATACAACAGCCTGCTTCTCCAAATTTGTACAACCTTTGCCTGTAGCCTAAATAAAAAGTGGCATCCTCCCCATTTTAGGTAGTTAAAGTAATGACCTCAATACTTGGTTCTAATTTGCTGTACCATCTGTATTCAAATATTATTGCTCATAATTTTGGAAATTCATGAACCTACACCTGGTAACAGCTTTCAAGCAGGCAGAATCTCAGGTGGCATGGAGCAACGCATGTATGCGCGTACACCTTCTTATTTATCTCCATTTCTAGAGTCACCCATATTCAATTAAGGGGGCTCAGACATGGTGATGTCATATAATCCTGACCATCTCTTAAAGGCCCTGATTCTTATCTCCAGGATCAGATTAAGCTTCCATAGTCTTAGGCCTTTGCAAAGGAGATTGCATTTTAACATATAAACCCATACAGGACACACTCAAACCATAAACTCACATTTAGGAAGAGAAAATTCAGAGTAAGAAATTAAAGTAAGAAGGTCTTTGAGAATGGAGAAAAGCAATGCAATCTATCACATTTGAATCAAATATAAGAAATGTCAGTATTTGCTAAAATTGATTTCTGGGTTGTAAACTATCAAAACTACCTGAGCAGTGCCCCAGGAGCTTGCCCCACAATGGGGACCATGGGATGGGTGGGAGGCTAGCTGAGGCGTCTCACAAGAGCTATGTTAAAGAAGCTTTGTTAATGTGGTTTTGTGAAAATATAATCAAATTCTATCTACTTTATCTACAGACTCCAATTAAAGTTACAACAGATATTAAAAATTGAAATGCACACCGCATAGATTTTTTAAATATCAGACATTACAAAAAGACAACTATTGTGATAAAATGCAGATGGCTACAACTACTGAGGATTCGATTACAATACTGTCTTAATTAAAAATGTGTATATCCTTATAATCTGTTTTAAAGTACTTGGATCCTTTGTACATTGAGTATATCATCAACAGAACTGAGTTGCCACTGAGAAAATAATCAAAATAATTAAGCATTGATAAATTATTCTCTTGAGAATATATACCCATGAGCCACATCATTTGAAATCTAATGCAGCATTTCAAGAGAAATGTGATTGATTACAAAAAATACCATTATCAATGTCTCACACTGGAGTAGTTGAATAATCATGTACAAAAGAAGGAAGTAGTTAATTTTATTATGCTCATTAAAAAGTAGTTTGCAATATTTAATGCTGATGCATACCCAACTAATCACAATCCCTTTTTTCTAGAAATGGATTTTGTTCACCTGTTCCCAAAAGTGTGAGACACTTTCATTTCTCAACAGTAAAAGCAGAAGCTACAGTCACAAGCCCAGTGATTGCTGGAGCTATTGCCATGATACCAAATAACTTCATAGAGCTTTTAGCATACATGGGCTTTCAGGTGTATTTCTCCTGCTAATGTGCAGGTATCTTCCACAAATGTCCTTTTCATTAAGTTTGATCCCACTGTGTTCTGTTATCCCAAAACAGCATAGTGATTGTTGAACCTTAACTCTTTGAGTAATCTCATAAGAATTCACTATCTCAGGAACCTGGGTTTTTCACTTTTAGTAAGTTTTTTTTCTGCCATTATTTTCTCTATATTTATCATAATAGTATAGTCATTTAGTAAGAGTTACAAGCTTTACGTTCTATTATTTAAGTGTATCATGGCATTTTAGATATAGGTAAGGGTGCAAAAATCTAGTGTTATACAGCTATTTAACTTTTTTATTGGAAGTCCTCCTTTTATTTGGAAGTTGAGATGCATACTGCAGCATATATTCACTTACCAGGAAGCTAGTCTACATAATACCGCTCAGCTATGAGAATGTATATGTACAACACTGAATGAAATGTCACTGATCACCATGTATGCTTCAGCAGATCCAGCCAAATTAAGCAGATTTTTGCATTTGTAATATGTAGGTATATATATATATATATATATATATATATATATATATATATATATATATAAAAGATTAAACTGCTTTTTCTTATTGCATCAATGGTGGAAAGAACTTGTTTCTGTCTGAGCCTGAGGGAAAAATGATTTCTTTCATGTTCACAGCTAAAACATTTGGAGAATTCTCCATATGTGTGTGTATATACATATATATATATATAAAACTAGGCATTTTTTAAAGATTTATTTTTATTGGAAAGATGGATATACAGAGAGGAGGAGACACAGTGAGGAAGATCTTCTGTCCACTGGTTCCCTCCCCAAGCGGCCACAATGGCTAGAGCTGATCCAATCTGAAGCCAGGAGTCAGGATCTCTTCTGGGTCTCCCACATAGGTGCAGGGTCCCAAGACCCATCCTCTACTGCTTTCCCAGGCCACAGGCAGAGAACTGGATGGGAAGCAGGGCTGCTGGGATTAGAACTGGTGCTTATGTGGTATCCTCGTGCATGCAAAGCAAGGACTTTAACTACTACGCTATCACGCTGGGCCCATCACTATGCATTGTTTTAAGAAGATATCTCAAAACCAACCATTTGTAAACTTTGCACTCAAATACAAAATTCATGTAACAATTATAATTTGTCAGGACCACTAACAATAGCTTTGTAATGATTTCTATTTTTCTATTTTTAGTTGTCAAAATCAGCTCTTAACATAGCAAACAGAAATTGGAATTTTTGCTTCTTATTATGATGTAGTAGATTAGAATAAAACTATCATTTGCCATGAGCAACTTGAAAAGCCAAATAAAAACACTACATCATTTGAATACACTAAATAATATCTTCAGGAAGAAATTAAAACTCCTGGGTAATGGGAAAAAGAGAAACACAAAAAGCTGAACAGGGGAATTTCATGTTTTCCCAATCAGAACATTCTGCAGTTTCTATTTCAGTGGACTATAGCCCAAGGAGAAAGTAGAGAAAACTTTCTTACAGATATACTAAAACTTGCACAGGAACACCAAAACTCACAGGCCGCTTTAGCGTCTTATATGTATCAGAAATGCAAAACAGAGCATGTGAATCAACTCTGTGTGTGTGTGTGTGTGTGTGTGTGTGTGTGTGTGTGATTAATTTAGAACACAGCAGATCAAAATCAAAGAAGATGTAGGAAACAACCCTTCCTCCACCCTGTTCTCCCCACCACCGATTCCCCAGATATTACAACAACTGCAACAGTCACAGGTCCAATATTCTGCTTTTTTTTTTTTAAGCGTATCTTACAAAAAAAGATTTACTTATTTTTATTGGAAAAGCAGGTTTACAGCAAAAGAAAGACACAAAGAAGGAACTTTGGTCTGTTTGTTCACTCTCAAGTGATCACAAGTGCCGGAGTTGAACTGATCCAAAGCCGGGAGCCAGGAGCTTCATCCAGGTTGGTGCAGGGTCCCAAGGCCATGAGCCATCCTCCACTGCTTTCCAAGCCAATACAGGGAACTGGATAAGAAGTGTAGCAGCCCGGATGCACAGTGATTTCCTTATGGGATCCCACCACTTGCAAGGTGAGGTTTTAGCACTGTGCCCTGTATAACTAGTATATCATGGTAATGCTGCAAATTCTAGTATCATGTTCTCAAGATGCATTTAGCAGTTTCATTGGGAGTACTACTT
Source organism: Ochotona curzoniae (assembly GCF_017591425.1). NCBI lineage: Eukaryota > Metazoa > Chordata > Mammalia > Lagomorpha > Ochotonidae > Ochotona > Ochotona curzoniae. Next base: position 16,744,397 of record NW_024464920.1, on the reverse strand, counting down.
TTATTTAGGAGTAGAGATGAATAATGCAATGTAACTTCAATTCCAGATAATGTGCTCGGTGAGAAAAGTGTTCATGATATTCACGTGGAATGGTAGTAAATGTTATTATGAGTTTTAGATAGAAAGTTATCTGTTTGAAAACAATATTTTTTATTAAAGTGATGACTGAGCAACATTAGAAATAATCTATTTTCTTCTTCTTTCTCCTTTGCCTCTGGGGACACTGTGGGTAACCACAAAGTCTCTTGGCCAAGTGCTCCCTTGTGTATTAAATTATCATATCCACAGACTTGTACTGATTTACATATGGGAAGAAAAAGTTTTTTCTTAAAGGAATTATTTACAAAAAAAAAAAACCTGAGTCAATGGCTTCACACTTCTGCACTGCAGGCTGTACTATTAGCTTTGTCTTAACTGACACTTCAGTTCCAGTGCTTGTGATTTGTTCCTTTGTCTGCAATCATCCCACTGCCTTCATTCCTAGCTACAATAACTTGACACCTTTAGAGGCTTCAACATCAGAGCTTTCCAATATAAAGGTTGTATTTTTCTTTCAGTTTGTATAAAATATCTTTCATTGTTTTTAAAACATACATAAAGTTGCATGGCTTTTAAAACAATACATTCCTGTAGGGCTGAATATTGCTATTATTTGATTTCTCTGTTCTTTTGGACTAGAGTTCAGCCTTAAAAACCTAAGCTGTCAATAATCTCTGGTATTGTCATAGAGTACTCACTTTTCCCTAGCCCTGTATACTTCACACTGCTGTAAACTTTTTTCTACTTCTCTTTCAAGCATCTGAACTGAATATATATTTTTGCTTGTTCCCTGTGAAACCAATCTTTAGATAATCTGAATCTTAACTTTCCTCTGTTCCACATGATGTGTCATGGCCCACATTTTTAGGCAATTATTGATAAACTAAACACATACTTTGTATTTCCTGAAAATAGGTACAAAATATTCTCTAGAAATATATAATTTCCTGTTAGAAACTTTGTCTTATTTGTAGAAACTTTGTCTTATTTGTAGCACTCTAGTTTCCTAAATTTTTGCTTTGCTAGAATATAAAATATTTGAAATTCATTTGAAAGAGCTTTATTTACACAAATACTAGATTTACAGTGTTAATTAATAAATAGTAGCCTAAAGAAGTTCACATAAGCCTCCTACTCATTATTCATATTTCAAGAATGCCATTTCTGGAAATCTTCTGGTAGAACCAGCTTATCCTGAATGATAAGCATATGTACAACACTCAGTAGTTAAATTCAACATGGATTTTATAGACATAAGTCATTTGCAAAAACTCCATGAAAATGTATGAGGAGAAATATGGATATTAAGATATGCTACAACACAATAACCTATATTTAAAATCAATTTGTCCACAAATTTTTAAATTTTCTGTCTTTAATTTATTTGAGAGGCTGAAAGAGAGAAGAAAGTGTGAGAGACACAAAGAGACAGAGACAAAGAGGGTAAGACAAACACATCTCTTCCATCTACTGGTTCACTCACTAAATGCCCAGAACAGCAAGTGCTGCATCTGGTGGCTGTGAGAAGTTAGGGACTCCATCCTGGTCTCCCAAATGGGAGACAGGAGGCCAAACACTTGCACCAGTGCTTCTAAAGCTGAGCAGTATTTGGAAGCAAAATCTGCAGTACAAGGATTCTAACTCTTTTATGGGATGTGAATAAACTTAGTGCTGCCTCAATTATTGTGGCAAATACTTCCTATGTGTACTAGCTCTTTAGAGGTTCCTTACATTGCTTATCTGTATAAAACAGCCAAATCTTCACATGATTAATATATACAAATCTATAAATTTTACATTTAAAGTCAGAAGTACCAGTATGTCTAAGCTTTCTGAGGATAGAAATATGAGCTCCCTGGATTAGTATAAGATTTCAGTATCCCACGGAAGAAGTAAATCATTTTGTATAAGAGAAATAGACACTGAAAATCAAGTTTTTATTTATACTATTTCAAGTATGGACATCAGATTCATAATACAACAGCATGTTGATAAATGAAACTTAAACAGTTGGCTTTGTACATAGGTTAATGTCTTACTCTATTGAATACTCTAATTGCTAAATGACAAATACAAACTAATTTTCTTAATGCATTAATTTTTGAAATGTCAGTATCAGTCAACATTATCTACTTATTTTTATGGGTTCTCTAAATTATAAACATGATACTTTTTTAGCTATTTAAACATCCCATTTTGATTTATAGTCTTCTAGATGAGCCTGAATGGGAAAAGAAGATAAAAATACTTATAGAAGCAAAGCTATAGTAATTAGCAAAATCAATTAAGTATAAAATATTAAACAATCTGTAGATTAATTCATACATTTGAATATGATGTAAACAAAAATGCATTTTTCAAAGCTAGTTCATTCAAAGCTTTCTATGCTGTTTAACTCATGAATTAAACTTATATGAGATTTTTAACTAAAGACAAAGTGGATTATTCTTAATGTGGAATAGAAATTGATTTTCGCAAAGCATAAGATGTGAAAATGACAGTAACTTCCCTGGTAGTCTAAATTGATGAAAACCCACAGCCAAGTCCTCCACTGGTGTTAAAATACAAAAAGGATTCATGGAATACTTCTACTATTGATATATTTTTAAAATTGCTACTGTCTCATGCATATTTATTATATTGCCTGCTATTAGAAGGATTAACGAAGCACACTTAAAGAAGTAGAATAATTTGTTTGCCAGTATATTTATAATTTCAGGAAGCTCAAATATCTTTTCTGACTTAGGTAACAGTGGAAATATTAAGCACTGTTCTGATAAAGCTACATCATGGGAGAAGGAGAATCCAGGGCAACTAAATGTGTTTAATATGAGAGCAACATTTGTATTTTCCTTTTGAAAGGGAAGGTGTTGCTCAATCTTGTCACATACTTAAGTCAGTCACGTATTTTAACACTGCATTTTGAAGCTTCCTCACAGACATTTTGATAGAGTTAGATATTTCAGCTTGTCCTTTCTATCAAACTGACAGGCTAATAATGATATAAGTGAGAACTATAGAGACAATTTACTATGTTCTGGGCACTCTACTATGTTTTGAGTGCATTGAGCTGGACATGAGTTCTCTCCTAGTTCAAAGGATGTGAAGCTCACTGCTGTTCCTTTATCCCCACAGCCTTTTTCTGAGTACATAAAATGGTGCCCGATATGGCACTGGCGGAGGTCTGAACTGTGAAATCCAGCTGATTGTTGATTGCCAGCTACCACTGGGGTATCAGGGCACTGCAACGTTGCTCCTCTGTGTCTGCTGCCTGTCCATGTCAATGGGTCTCCTATTTCCCAGGATCATACCCTCTCTTCTTCAACCTGGCTAATGATTTTTCATCTACTTAAAATATTACTCCATTCTACTATCTTGATTTCTCCCATTTAAACCATTTTAAAATTCAATCAATTTTCTTATTTTCAGAACTAAAATACATGTAGAGAGAATTGAGTAAAGATTTTTACAAAAGACAAACACTAGATGAAGAAATAAAGTGAATAAATCTCTTAGAATTAATATAATTGTAATAATGTGACCTTGAAATTATTGTTTTTAAGGTTTATTTATATATTCATTATTTGAAAGATGGAGTGACACAGAGGAAAATACAGATGCTCAGAGTGAGGAACAGGGTTGGAGAGAGAGAGAGAGAGAGAGAGAGAGAGAGAGAGAGAGAGAGAGAGAGAGAGAGAGAGAATGAATGAGTAAATTCCATTCCCTTGAAAAACAGAGAAAGAAAGGGAGAGAGGAAGAGAATGAATGAATGCCCTCCATTGCCTAGTTTACTAGCCAAACAGGTGCAACAGCCAGGACTGGGGCAGGCCAAAGCCAGGAGACAGCAATTCTATCTGGTCTCCCACTTAGGTGGCAGGAGCCCAAGGATTTTGGTACCACAATCTGCTACCTTCCCAAAAGCATTGGCAGGTTGTTAGATCAAAAGAGTAGTAGTGGAGACTAGAACCAGCACTGAGATATTATATGGAAATGTGGCAAATGGCAAGATTAACCTGCTGTACCACAAGCATTGTCCCAGTAAATTTATTTAAAATGATACCATATGCCAGGAATTTATGTATTTAATGCATAATTTAACTCAATAAATAAATATACAACATTATATGCTACTAACCAACGTTAATTTGCATATATTATAATCACTGTGTGAATTTTGATTATGCATTAATTTTTATAATGGATCATGTTGGTATATAGTTTCTGCAATCAAAATCTTCATTCAGTCAAGGGTAAACTGCTTTCATGTATGATTTCCAGGATAAACTTTAACAAATCACATATTAACATTTAAGAGTTTGTTCAATATCTATAGGCACAGATCTCGACTAGAGAGATTTAACTGCTGATTCACTCAAATACTGAGACAAAGTAATTGGAAATGATGGTTAAATTTAAGTCATATAATTAGACAGTATGATTTTTGTCAGATTGCCAGAAAGAAAATTTTACTAAGTGATACATTACACTATCAAAAACATCCAGCGGCAGGGATTTAATGATGAGAAATAAAGAACTTGTACAAACCCAGGCAATTAATCTTTCTGAAACATTCCACTGAAATTACCATATATATATATATATATATATAAAATTTCCTATAGAGAAATTACCTTTTGTTTTCTGTAATTACCTATTGTTTTTTTGTCCCAACCATGGGAATACTTTCATCAATGATTTAACCTTAAGACTTCAATAAAATGAAAGAGAAGTGACACCAAAACAAAAATCTGTGAGTAAAGTGTAATTGTAGGGATTTTTTTTTTAAGATTTTTTTTTTTATTAGAAAGATTTAAAGACAGGAGATGTGGAGAGAAAGAGAAATGTATTCTATCCACTGGTTCACTACTGGAATGGCTGCAATGGCCTGAGCTGAGCCTATCCAATGCCAGGAGACAGGAGCCTCAACTGGGTCTCCCACAGGGGTGTAGGGTTGCAAGGCTAGAGTCCAACCTCTGCTGCTTTCCGAGGCCACAAGCAGGAACCTCAATGGGAGGTGGAGCAAATGGGATCCTGGTGTGTTCCAGGGGCAGATTAGCCAATTGAATAATCACCGTAGGTCTGTATGGATTTTTCTTTGATAAAACACTCAAACTCATTTTCCTAATGAAAATGTGATTTATTTCTATACAACTCCTATTGAATAGTTGATATTTAAAAAACAATTATGAGTACAACACACTCAAGATAAAAAAAATATAGGATTCTTTTTCAGTAACTATTCATGTTAGTTTACACAATTTCAAGATTACAGTTTATACTCCCAACTGATCTGCAATTTATTTCATTAGAGTATGCCATCACTGCTATTTTCTGCTGAGAAAATTGTGTTAGAAAAGAGAAAAAAAATACCTAGCATTGCTAGGTATTAAATAACTGGCTATACTTAATATTTAACTATTTACTTGACAAAATTTCCAAATTTCAAAAAGGATTTAGAACCAGTTTACTTTCAGAATCGCAAATATTCATTCACTCTGGATGAAGCAATTTGCTTAGTAAAAGCAAATATACCTACTTAATTATATATTCTCAATAAAGATCTTAAAAATAAACTAAGATTCTAATAGGCATAACAGCATTAAACTTTACTCAACAGGAAGTGGATATTTAGTTAAGAAGTTCCTTTGAATGTCAAACAAATCATGTGATTCACAAATCTGTACTGAATACTGTAAATAAAATAAGAAGACTCCTTTAAAAATTCAGACGGTGAAAACTGGTTAACAATAGAGAAAGAAAAAAATGAGGATAATGGAATAATCTCTAGATACTTGAAGCAGAAAAATTGAGGTTCAATAACTTTCAATCAAGCAGAGCTGCTATTCACAGACAGATTTTCAGAAAATACAATACCAAGCTTACTTTCCTGAGAGTAAATAAAAATGAAAAACAAAAGTTACATATTTTGTATTTGCTAACATGCTTATGAAAAAGTCTCAGATAATACAGTTGATATATATATATTTAGATATTTACATGAATATACTGTCTCTATATCAATATCCATCTTCATCTATATATCTATATATCATTGCCCTGTGCACACTAGGCAAGGATTTTACCACTGGGCCACCCCTCTTGGCCCCTAATTCTTTATTAAAATATAAGTGAAGAGTGTATTTGGGGACTGGCATGTTTGTTCATCAGGTTAATCATCCTCCTGCAAATGTCAACATCCCATATGGGCACCAGTTTGTGTCCTGGCTGCCCCACTTCTGATCCAACTCTCTGGTTATGCCTAGGGAAGTAATGAAGGACATTGCTATCACGTCAAACATGTAGCAGAAACTCCTTGTACCCAGATTCAGATCAGCTCAGCTATTCCCATTGCAGCCATTTATGGAGGGAACCAGAGGGTGGAAGATATTTCTCTGTAACTTTTAGAAAGCAATATGTAACTAATAAAATATACACTTGAGGTTGGAAAAGGTGATAAGAAACATCTGAAATATTTATGTTGAGATGTTTTCACTTAAGTTGTCATTGAAATTTATTTTATTGTTGTTGATCCCTACTACAAACACCATAATATTTGAAACTTATAAAATGAGTACTGAGCATGGCAAATTAAAATACATTGATCATTGCTCAGGTAGTCACAGAGTCACCAAGTATGGAGTGCAAGACATGTGCTTTTATAATTTTAGAAGACAAATTATACTTTTAGCTAGATTTTATGTTGTCTAAAGCTACAATAATTCACAACTCAATGATATCCTCTGACAGGCATTGATTTTTAAGGATTTATAAAAAAAATTTGAAAAAGAACACCAGCACTGATTCATCCCCAGCCATATTCATGTCCACCTTTAATTTCATGGTATCCTTAACTCTATATGGACAAACCAGGATAGGCATTTTTGAAAGTATTATTTCTCAATATTGATTTTTGTGTACATCAGATATCCTTCCCTTACTGGTAATCCAAATGTTTCTTATAATATTACAAGGATGTATGTAAAAATAAATAGCTTTAATGCTCTTCAAATAAAAAAATGACATTTAAGCCTATCCAAGAGTCTATTAGAGTCTACTAGAGTCTATTTTTCACTAACCAGATCACTGGATTTTCAAGTGTTTGTGCCAGTAATACCAGAATAACCTTGGAACCTGTTACAATTGTATTCTGTTGGATTCCATCTCAGATAAACTTGAGTCTGAACCTAGTATGTGAAAGGTGAATAGATACGTCTTCTGATAAACCCTTCACAATATTTTGACACAGCTAATGAAGAATAACAAAATACAGAAAAAATTGGACTGATAAGCACAATGAGAATTATGCAAAGTCATTCGCAAAAAAAAAAAAAAAAGCTGAGAAAAAAACTCAGATATTTTTGGCATAGCTCCATCAATCACCTCTAACTTAGACATACAGAATTTATCAACCTGAAGCAAAACTTTAAAAAAAGAAAATATCCAGCTCCCTGCCTGTGGCCCGGGAAAGCAGTTGAGGACAGCCCAAAGCTTTGGGACCCTGCACCCGAATGGGGGACCTGGAAGGGGCTCCTGGCTTCGGATCGGCATAGCATCGGCCCTTGTGCTCACTTGGGGAGTGAATCATCGGACGGAAGATCTTCCTCTCTGTCTCTTTTCTCTGTATATCTGCCTTTCCAATAAAAAAAAATGATAAAAATAAATCTTAAAAAAAAAAGAAAATATCATTTTACTATTTACTATATAGATACCATCTTCTGAGGATCCAGAATCTTGCCCTCATTTTTCTCTTGCAAGTTTTGTTTCATGGTGTAAGTATTCCCAGAGTATATAACCATTATACAGCTATAGTGTACTGCATTATAGACTGAGAAACGATGCTCAAGTCTTCAGTAGTTGCAAATTACGATGATGCCGTTCTCACCAGATTTAGGAACAAGTAAAATTAACACTGAGTTACAAAGTGTCATCAATTTAAGATGGTTCAATGAAGGATTTTCAAACTTTATGATGATGTTAAAATGATACTCATTCTGTAGAAACATATTTCAAATTTTGATCTCTAGTATGGCAATATATAGAAGAAATGTAGTGGATGGCAGCAGCTATCATAGCTTCCAGGCATTCAGAGTTCTTATTGAAAACAACCTATAATCAACATGTTCTGCATAGCCGATATTTTTATAAATGTATATACCATAGATTTTATAAGATGTTTAACACCTCACTCTAAAGTTGATTTTGCATTTGTGATTTTTCCCAACTATATATTCATGGACGCGTCTTGAGTATTTTTAAGATAGGCCAGGTTAAGCTCTGATATTTGGTAAGTTACATGTACTAAATATATGTTTAATTTATGGTGTTTTCAAACTAAAATGGGTTTATCAGGACATAAATTCATCATAACTCAAGCAAATTTTCTTAAAATAATGATACAGCTCTCTGTCCACCAGAAGAAAAAGTGTTGATAACACCACTACAGTTCTAGTTTTGCAAAAATTAACTGATTTATCTTTGAGCTCCAGTCTGTAGAATGCCTTTTGCTTTGCTTGTAACTGACTTTTAACAATAACGTACTAACACAGTCTCTATTTCTGATGCCCAAAAACATGTTCAGAGTTTATTTTCTATGTTCCCCCAGAGCTGTCCCTGTTTAATCAAACTTTCAAAGCCTTTTGTTACCAGCAGGTTAATTACCTCTATATTTCAGTCTTCCTGCATTGCATTTTTGTGTTTTTTATTCCTTAATGTCCATTTTCTTTAGATCACTTAGTTGTGCATTATTTGTTTGCCATGAAATGCCTAGAAATTATAAAAGTGCCTGATACACTGAGCAAATTTAAAATACTCACAGGGCATTTCACTGGAGTGTAGCAAGAGTTGCTACCACTTGCATTGTAGGTATCACTTAGGAGCACAAGTTGTGACTGCTCCACTTCTGTTCCACCTCCATCCAGCTCCAGTAAATCACTTGAAAAATTAACACAAGGCCTAAACACATGAGTCCTTGTTACCCAAGTGGGAAACCTGGATGGACCTTCAGGCTCCTAGGTTCAGCCAGCCTGCCAGGGCCATTGTAGCCATTTTTGGAGTGTACTTGTGAATGGAAGTTCTATCTCATTCCCACTTTTCCTACAATTTTGCCTTGCAAAAATTAACATCTTCAATAAAAGATGTTAAAATTCACATTAAATCAATGTAAATTGATTTATAAATGATGATTTATGCACTTGCCTAGTGAAAAATGCAACTTATTGATGTGAAGACATTTTAAACTCATTAAATATGAACTCATAAAATAGATGCAGTAGCAACTGAATAATACAGTGTAATTCTTATCTAAAGTTGTTAATATGAAATGATAATCACAATAACCTCAAGTACTTGCTATACCATAAAATATTTATTGCAACTAGAACTTATCTATGGTTCTCTGTAGGTTGAATAATTTTTCATAACTACAGGCTGTCTCTCTAAAGCAGATATTTGACATTACATCTTCCTGCCAGATTAGATGACAAGCAATATTCAAATTACAAAATCCTCTTGAATAAGCAGGCTGTTTTTGTACTGCCAGATCATGACTTTTCAATTGCCATATGTTTCTAAATATTTGCTTAGGATTTTAGAAACAATTCGGCTGTTTCTTATAAGCAACCAAATAAAATAAATCTTCATTTTGATAATATTTGAGAGCATAAATGTAGGAAAGTAGAAGAAAAATAATCTTTACATCTCAGCTTGATAGAATTGTGTTTTGACCTACAAAAACTAAAAGTAACTCTGAAAAAATACTCAGTCACAACTGATACAAAAAAAAGGTCATAAGAACCTTGTCACAAAAGCAAATTTCTATTTCTTTTATGAAAGTATCAGTGAAAGGAAACAATACTTGAAGTTTACATTGCATTCATCAAAACTACATTTTTAGAGAACTTTATTTTTCTCAAAGCATAATATAAAATTCTCAGTTATGCTTTAATTATCTATCATGGAAGATTTCTCTGCTCTCTTGCCCCATTACCGAGTAGCATAAGGTCTTAAAACTGTATTAGGTTTTACAATTCTTTGATGTAGATCGTAAGCAGCCTGACTCACATTGATTGTTGGTTCATTGATTAAAGAGAAATCTTCCATCTCCTTAGATTGTGTGAGGAAGATGTGAAGTATAACCTATCAAGAACATAACAGGTAACAGACTCGAATCAGCAGTAGACAATAGTAAAACCACAAAGACATACAGGGGAAATCAAGAGCGATCCTGACAACCTCTTAACAGGAGGTGATATGCACAGAGCAGCAGGGGATCCCAGAGTGGAGCAGGTGGACAGGAGGAGGCTTGTATCCCAACCCTGGAGATCCCGGATCCCCTCCAAGGACTATCAGTATGGGCACCTGTCGCTGCCCCGCAGCGATGGACTTGGTGCACAGGACTCTAACTGATGATCAAAGCCGAAGTTTATTAGTGGCATCAGACTTTATACACTGAGGGTCATATGGGATAAGGGAGTTTCTATACTTTTGCTTGGATCTCCTTTTGTTTTGTATATTCCACCAAGTGTTCTCATACACATACTGCCACTCAACTGTTCTTATACAAATGATATCCAATCAGGTATATAAAAGGTAGCCATTTGGTTGTTCTCATGCAAATATTATCCAATACACTGTGATCCTGTGCTTGCTAACCTTCTAGGGCCACAATATCCTCCTACAGGCACCAAGGACTACATTCCAACTGCCAAGGAGAACATGGGGAATTGGAGTGTTATCAGAGGCCGAGAACTCTGAGGTCATCCACGCCCATTTGAATCTCCCACATGGGATGGAAGAAGCCCAAATCCTTCCTCACAGGATCTAATGTCATCAGAACAACAGCCAGGAGCCCTGCGTGGTCTACTGAAACAGAAGAACAGTAAACGCCCTTCAGGACTAGGGAGAGGAGCTTTGTCTGGTCCTTACCTAGTTCCAACTTTGGATCCCCACCCTCTCCTGCAATGACATTCAGGTTCGATCCAGAGTGCACCCCCTCCCCCCAAAAAACAACAAAAAAAATTAGAAGAGATAGACAGAGAATAGCAAGGAATGCTTAGAACCATACAGAAAGTGGTCAGCGGGGACTCACATATACCTTGCTAGGTAGGACACGAAAATAAGTTACTACTCCCTGGATAATTGAAAATTTCTCTGCACAGCCCTCCTAAAACTGTTCTGTGCTTCAACTGTTGACATATGTCTTGTTAAAGTTATAAGCCAGTTTGGGCTATCCTAAAATCCGCCAAGTTCAGTAAAAATTATGTTTCAACACTATAAACTGCTAAATACAAAAATGAAAATAGACATGAGACAGCTGAATAGTACCCTATAGCCATTTTAAGGGGTATAGCAGCCAGTTGTGTATAAACCAAAATAGAAATGTCAATTAGGTAGTCACAGGACGTGATTAAGAACTTGCATTTTCTAATGTATCGGTCACTCAATACCATGTCAATTAACTCCATAATGTTGTAAATTATTGTTGATGTTATGTTATGGCTTTTAATTGGTCAGGACGATATTCTGCCGGCTCTGCTTTTAGACCAGAGATGGTCTCCCCAAGAAACTGTTGAATTTATCTGGACAATAAGATGCTGGACTCTATGCATGGTACATGCTTGCAATGAAAGAAGTATGACTAGATTTGAACTGTAATACTGCAATTAGGTGGAGTAATCCACCATGGGTGGAGGGTACAGATGGGGTTGGAGGGACCTCAGAGCCTATGAAACGGTGTTATAAAATGAAATGTAATAAAAAATTGTCTATCGTGGTTTCAACAATGAAAAGAGATAGATCCTCGTGATCATGGAAATGATGTTTTTGAATCAAGGTCAAATTCCTATTTTGATTGTTTCTATAACTATACAGAAAAGTTTATATATATATTATATTTATTTATATCTATGTATATTTAAATTTATATAATTTAATGTTAGAATAAAATGCTGAAGTTTGTATATTTGTCTACCCTTTCATATTGATATATCTTTTACTGATTTTCATCATTTTGCTTAAGAAAGATTTGCATATATCTTTCCTATGATCATGATGTTTTATTAGTAGATATCACCATTACAAAAAGTAGCAAAAGTGGATATTTTTATAATTTTTACATCACTTCATATGCTTTGTAGCCATGAATATGAGATATAAAGAAGCAAGAAGCTCAGCTTTCTCACTTTATCTTTGCTTGATACATTCAAAGCTTGGTGCAAGGAAAGCATTCTCTTGGCTGGTAAATAATAACTAGAACAATGTAAAACTTTTTATTCTATGAAAATATTCCTTACAGGGTTCAAACTAGCCCTTCACTTAAAGGTCAGAAATCTATGTAGAGGCATTTTAAAATTTGCTTTTGTTAGATTAGTGTAATGATTAATTTTTACCTACTGTGAAAAATATATTTTATTTGAACATATTCTAAATTTATTTTCTTAGCTGAAATACACAAGCATAAATACATTTATCTGAAAAGCATAATAAACCTGAACACAGAAAGTCACAGGAAATATGCAGAATAACATCTAGATAGTCAAAAGTAGGAAAGCATCCACCAACAGCCAGTGCTCATATGCCATATGAAAGTGACATGGTAAGAAAAGAAATGTTGTATTTTTTCATCTCCCCCTCATTAAAAGTTATATCAAGGGAGACATGGGACAAGATTGCCTTTGATCTGTTTCAGTTGTATTTTCAGGCTTAATGGCTATGCACACAGTATAAAACAAATCTTGGTAATCAACTTGTAACCCTCTCACCCATGTTATAACATAAATCTCGTAGTAGTAGCTTCTGGTATTCTTAATGAGTTTTTTTTAAATGTCAGATGTATGGTAGGTGTTAAAATCTTGAAGATTTTTGGGCCCGGCACGGTGGCGCAGTGGTTAAGGTCCTCACCTTGCACGCCCGGGATCCCATATGGGTGCCGGTTCTATCCCGGCAGCCCTGCTTCCCTTCCAGCTCCCTGCCTGTGGCCAGGGAAAGCAGTCGAGGACAGCCCAAAGCTTTGGGACCCTGCACCCGCGTGGGAGACCTGGAAGAGGCTCCTGGCTTCGGATTGGCATAGTATCTGCCGTTGCGCTCACTTGGGGAGTGAATCATCGGACGGAAGATCTTCCTCTCTGTCTCTGCTCTCTGTATATCCACCTTTCCAATAAAAAAATAATAAAAATAAGTCTTTAAAAAAAAATCTTGAAGATTTTAATCAATATGCCATGTTGTGGGGGCGTTGATTAGTAGGGTCATCTCCTAAGATGTCAGTTTCCTGGGTATGTTTTCCTAAGGTGATCATTGAGTTCAGTCACAGTTCATTGGTAAAATATTTCTTGTGCAACACTTTGAGATTATGTGTGTATATATGTATATACACACACACTATATATGTATGTAACATTTAGAATTACACACGTATCATGTGTTTACCTAGAAAGTGTGTGGTTTTATTTTTGATATATACTACCAAAAGAAGGTTTTCAGAGGAAATAAGAAAGCTAATTTCAAAGAAGGAGTGCCATTTACTCATTGTCTTAATTAGTAACTCCATGAAAATTCAGATTATTGCAATACAATACGATTCATTTCATGAACCACAACACACAGCCAAGGATGTAGTAACCTTCTTTAAAAGGTGCTCCCTTTTGATGATGATTCTGGTGATCATTTTGATTACAGTGATCTTACAAAAATACATAAATTACAAGGTAAAAAATTAAAAGCATATTAGTTTGTGGTTACTGGTGAGTCTTTTTTTATTTTGCATGTACTTATAAAGCATTTTATCTTTATAAATAAAAGAACTATCAGGCTTTTTTTTTTGACAAAGAGTGTAATATTGCTGTTCATGTTCATTAAGTGTTCTACTCTTAGAGACACTAAACTTATTTGCCATAAGTTATTTCACACTGGGTTCACACTGGTAGTTTTGAAGTTACCAAGTCTGGGTAATAAGTCAGTGGAGCTAAATTCTCGATTCAGTTAACTTAAATATAAATGAAAGAAATCCAGGTGGAAGACCCAAGAACAAAACAGCTACTACATGACCTGATTCTAGAATATTGAAAATGTTAGCCGCGGGGATATAGTAACGGTGTAATGGAGACTATCATATCCAGATGTAAGGATACAATGCAGTATGTATCTCTACTTAAAGATGGACTCCTAGTGGCACTGTTTACAATATCTTGACAATAGGATGCTGGATTCTGTCATTGTCCATGCCCACAATAATATAGGGGAATTCAGTCATGGGGGAGGGACCTAGAGAGGGGATAAGAGAAATCCCAGGGCCTATGGAACTGTATCATATAATGATAACAATAAAAAGAAGTAAAATTTAAAAAGAATATGAAGTGTGATGTAAAAAACAATAATAATTTAACAATGTGGTTAATCAATTGCGTACTACTGGATTCATATTCAAAACATGTAATAATTAAGCCAACTAACAAGACACATTACAACTTCTATATATTGCCTTCAGGTTAGAAGAATAATATCATTTTCATTTTAAATGGAATGTGACAAATTACAGTATTATCTGTTACAGTTTGTAGTATATCTGTTACAATTACATATATGATGTTTTTATTTCTCAATAAATAGGCTGCTTTGTTTCTCATTTTGAAATATTTTAATATTACTTCTATGTAGAATGCCAAATAATGAATGACATCTTCATAGATATGTAGAGAAAATGAAAAGATAAAACAAGCTAAATGGAGTTATAAATTAAAATCATTTTAAAACAAATGATTGCTTTCCAGAAGAAGCTAAGTAAGCACTGGGAAAAAATTACAAACTCTTCTGGTTTTAATGAGGTACATCAAAAAATATGTGTAAGTACAATACATATTCTCATTTGATGTTAGCCATAATCTTTTTTCTTGGTAATAAAGAATGTGATATAACAATCATTTGCTTTTTCAGATGTCATCATACTACCTAGGTAAGTATTTCTGTGAAGTAATTTGAAAGCTTGTGTATCAGCACATAATTATCAAGAAAATTACTTAGGGTCATTTTTATGTCTAATCCATGGCAATAATGTTGCAGTCCAGTCAGCAAATTCTTGGTATATCCTTTATTCGTTCTGAAAATTCTATTAATTCTAATTGTTGCAGGCTTAATGAAATCTGATTCAATATTCTGTAACTGACCTTGAGCCATTTCTTTTTAGGGATGGTGGCAATGACTCTAGTAAAGGTGTGTGACTCATTTTGACCTTAAATATTTTAAATTATGCACATCCTAAATTCTCACCAAAAGAAAGAGTCAATTAATTGCACTGCATAATGTTTTTAATAAGGGATAAACTCTCACTTAAAGCCTATATCACTAAAATATAAACCCAGCCCTGTTGACTCCTGCACCATTCTCACTCCCCGGTGATCACTTCCTTTGAATCAACTTCGTTATCCAATAGAAACTTCTATTATCATCTGTCTCTAAAATTATAACTTCTAGTTCTCTGTTTTATCTGAAAATATGTTTATTCTTGATGACCAGTGTATCTGCAACTCGCCTGTATTTTAGGTTTTGTTTATTGATTTGCAATGCAGAGTAAGAAACGGAGACAGAGACTTTCCCTACATTTGTCCTGATTTGTTTTTAAATGAAATGATCCTCTCAATCTTATACTTACTGCGTGTCTTATTGTATGTGATAAATGTTTAAGACTGGAGATAACATAAACAGATGGACATCTTAAATCTCTATGACATTGGATGATCCACTCAGATGATAAACAATAAAGTAATGCAATTGTCACCATACACTACTTACTTGATTAAAAATTATTCCTTATTTAAGCCACTAATAATGCTCCTTACAAATTATGCAAAAAAAATGTATACATTTAGGGCCTGGCACAATGGCTCAGTGACTAAATCACTGTGAACATCATTGTCCCATGGGGGTACCGATTCACGTCCCAGCTGATCCACTTCCCATCCAGCTCCCTGCTTGTGTGGCATGGGAAAGCAGTAGAAGATATCCCAAAGCCTTGGGGTCCTGTACCCACATGGGAGACACAGAGAAAGCTCCTGGTTCTTGACTTCAGATTGGCTCAGCTCCAGCAGTTTTGATCACTTGGGGAGTGAACTGGAATTTGGAAGATCATTCTCTTTGTATATAGTTCTTTTTGTAAATCTGTCTTTCCAATAGAAATAAGTCAATTTTAAAAAACTGCATATATTTAATGTTTTTAATTTTTCCCATACTTGTTGGTAAAATTTTTGATTATTAAATAATATAATATGTATATAATATTATAAGATGACCTTCTTTATTCAGCATATTGAATAATTTCCTTTGACTAAGCTGATCAAGTGATAATACTTTGGGATCGCTGAAATGTGATGGGGCTAAATTCGTAAGCTACTTTCCCTATATCATTTCAAACCAAAGTCTTTTGTGGCCAGGGACAAATTTTTCCTCCTAACACACACACACACACACACACACACACACACACGTTTCTCTGAATCATTTTTTCTTTTTCACATTAGCTGTTTTTCTTGTTGCATTGAAACTGCCCAAATTCACTCTTGCCACACAGTTTCCCTTATCTGTTGCTCCATGTTAAGTGCTCTTGCCTAGATACCTTTGCAATGATTTAACACATTTCATGTTTCTGATGAAACTTCACTTTATCAGTGGTTATTTAGACTTTATTGCAGCCTTCACTCATATATGACTAATCATATCGATTTGCTGCATTTTTCAATATATCACACCTTATCATTTGACACAGGTTCTCTTCCTTTAAAGTATGAGCTCTCTGGACTATTATCTTTACATGGATAAAAAGTGTCTGATATATAACAATATATCCTATGTTAGGGAAAATAGCTTGGCTCATAGTAGGTATATTTAAATAATATGAAATAATGGATTAATGAGTGAAGAATTAACATATAAAATTCATACTTCCATAACAAACGTGGTAGAAAAAAAATGGTTATCAATACAAGGTTGTTTGTAGTTAAAAGCTGTCCAATAAAAATCTATACCCTTAATAGTCAGACAGACTTAAATTTAAAATCATCGCCGCTCTCTTAATTCTTATAAGCCCTTAAGAGAATCAGTACTTCAAACCATGCATCCTCTCATGTGAAATTCTAATAATGTCTGTTAGCCTCATCTTGTGTATCAGATAAGATAACATGCACCAGCTAACAGTATTTCCCTCTCTTTGCTATCCGCTATAGGGTCAGATTATACATACATAAAAGTAAAATGAAATTGAAACTTTCTCCTAAATCAGAATTCATTTAGGAATGAAAGTTGTGCTATTATGACAGTGGGACAAGAAATGCATAAAGTCCTAAACAAGCAAGAACTTGTGGCTAACCTACTTAATAGGCACCTATAAATTTTGCTATCAAAAGGAATTAAATATGCATAATGTATAGTGGACACAGTCTGTTAACACTTCATATTATCTGTATGATTTTTGGAGGATGGGAAACTAAAAACTTTTCCCACCATTCTTTTATGGCAAAATATCTTAGCATAAACTAAGAGTACCGGTTAACCACATGGGGTGAGATTTAGTAAGGATTAGCACAGGCAACAGCATCCTCTGATTTAGCTCTTGCTGCAGCGAAGCTCAGGAGTGATGAGATTTTTTTCAACAGATGCCAATATCAGACAATTAGCTTCATTTTGTCTAGAGGAAGCCACTGCTCTTATTGCCTGGATCTCAGCCATAGAACTTACAGCTCGTTGGCAATCACGTTCTGCATGAAGTGATTCCGTGTGTTAAGCCTAGAGCCCTTCAAGTTGTAGGTAAACATTTACATTCTTATACATAAATCCCTTTCTAGCACTAATTGCTCATGCAAGATTTTGTTTCCTACAACTGAAAACAAACTAACATGTGAAGTACTATGGAGCCTCCTGATTTACAGAGATGATTCTTTACTTAATGATAGTACAAACTTTCCCTAGGCAAGTGATTGGACTTGACCAGTCTGCTTAGATAGCATACTAATGAATGTTAATATATGCCTTCACATCAGCCAGGTACCTAAAATTCTCTCTCTCTGGTTTTGTTGCCATTTTTAAATCGCTTTTATTCTTTCCCGTGATACAATTTTGTGGATATAGGGATTCTCCCTCCTTTCTCTCCCCTTTCCTCCTCCTCATTTCTCGTCCCATCATTGTCCCAGTATATTACAATGGTATGGTACTTTGGTAACAGTTAAAAAGTTTAGCCTTCTGCTGTTTAAGTGCATCATGGAATTGCAGGCATAGGTGAAGGTAGAAAGTCTGTCTATTGGCTGCCATATTGTCAAGGTATATTTAACTATTTCACTGAGAGTCCTCCTTTTACTCAGGAATAGGTTATGCGTACCACAATTTGTGTTCATTTCTGGGTATGCTAGTCACCATTTTATGTTATCCATGAGAATATATGTATATACTTGTTCACCTATATGTCTATGCATCTTGCATTTTGCATGAATGTTGCCTTATATTAAATATAACATCAGTTACTCTCCAGAAAATTTTACCTCACCTATGTCTGATATGAATATATTTCTGGGACAAATGCTTTGAATTAATAATCTGAAGGGTTAACAATCTGGTCAAGTATCATGACGATATCAAATGTAGTGATTCAATACCGCCTAGAGCAAGGTTTAGAGTTGAAGCTTACAGAGAACAGATAATTCTCTAACTATACCAGGTGACAGCAAGTTAAACATGAATATAACACTACAATATTAAACTATTTTTAGGTAAATCAAGCAAATCTAACAAAAAAAGACACTTTAAGAACAGAAATCAAGCAAATCTAACAAAAGGAGATACTGTAAGATCAGAAATATCTTTTCAAGTTAAATTCTACATAAAAATAATATATAATGACATGACAGTGCATGAAGTTAAATAACATGTTACTAAAAGAGTAATGTGCTGCTGAAGAAATGAAGACGAAAATCAAGAACCTTCTTAAAGAAAATGATGCTACTCTATGATCTATAAGTCAGTGAATAATTTAATGAGATAAAATACTTTTGAAATCAGTAAGATATAGTTTCCACTGATCTTTGCTGGTGAGATTTGTTTCCTGATTGATGAGTTTCAGAGTTAATATGGATAGGCAGTTATTTGGGCCTGTGATTTTGGCAATTTATTGTCTATTGTCTGATTTAGTCTTCTGGTGTTTTTTTATTGGGATGTTCTTCACATTTGCCTTTGGTTTTTGGTAGTTGCTATTCCTTTTCTCTGTCAAGACAATGTCTTTAATGATCATTTGTAGAGCAGGTATGAAAGAGGCATATTCTTTGAGCTTGTGTTTACTGTGGAAGAATTTTATTTTATTTTCAAAGACAAAGAAAAGCTTTGCTGGATACAGCAAGCTAAAAAGAAAAGCATTCAAGAATTAAAAGACACTTATAAAAGATCAAATATAAGAGTTATGGGAGTTCCAGAATGCACAGAAAGAAAAACTGGGCTTAAAGATGTATTCAATGAAATAATAAATAAATCTTCCTTAATATGGAGAATTATTTGGGAAGCAACACACAGGAGGGGTGCAGAACTTCTACTGGGATCTATCCAAAGTGATCCTCACCACACTGCATGATAATCAAGCTCTCCAGAGTCAAACACATGGAAAAAAAAATCCTTAAATGCATACATGAAAAAAAATCAGTTGACATATAGATGAATCTTGACTCAAAGCTGCCTTCTCAGAGAACAGTCTATAGGCCAGAAGAGAATGGAATAACATATTCCAGATTCTGAAAGAAAAAAAAGTCAGCCCAGAATACTATATATATAGTACTCTATTATTAGCCTTTTCCATTATATAGATTTTTTTGCTTCATCAGCAGTATAATATTGGGCTTCTTTCAAATAAGCATCCAATTTTATAATTAAAAATTGCTTATTATTATATATATTTATTTATACAACTGGACATATGATTCTAATCCAAAATCCAGACTTGAACAGGTAATTTAATGTTTTTTTCTTTGGTAAATATTTTCAAGTTACTTATTTTTGAAGAGAAACGAAGTCTTTAATCCACTGGCTTATTCCCCAAATGAATATAACTCCTAGAATGGGCAAAAAAAAAAGAAGGCAAGAGACAGGAGTTCAACCCAAGTCTTCCAGTTTGACGAAAGGAATCCAAATCCCTGAGATATTACCTGCTGCCCTCTTAACATGAAGCCGAAATCAAGAACAAAGCAAGGACTCAAGTTCAGACACCACAAGATGAGGTATAGCAATCCTAAGCAGTCTTAACCACAGTTAATGTGCATCAGATATTTAACATTCTAAATATTAAATAAAACTAGATCTAAATGTAAAAAAAAAACCTAGATATTGTAGTTTTTTTTTTTTACTTTGGTTCTTACATAATGTAAGATGCAAAATGATCAAAAGCTAAGATTAAATTTTGATAAGCGATAATCATATTAATTAAATATGACAAATTTTATTCTAAACTCTTATGAGACTAACTTTATACTTCAGTGGATCATGTGATGATTCAATGCTATCATTCTTTTTGGCTTTTGAAATATTTGCTTGTTCTACTGCATAATACTTCATGAAATATCATAAGGAGCATGTCTCTGCTTTTCCAAATAGCCCGAATACTGGAAAATACTACTTCTTAGAAGTAATATGTTTCCAGGGAACAATATTGTGGCTTAGCATGCTGAGTCTCAGCTGTGTATTTCTGATCCAGATCTTTGCTAGTCGGCCATGGAAAGGAGCACAGGATGGTTCAAGTTCTCGGGCCCTTGTATCCACATATAAATCCCTGAAGAAGAACCTGGTTCCTGACTTTGGCCTGGCAAACTACAGTCATCGTGGCCATTTCGGATGTGAACGAGTTAATGAACGATCTCTCTATCTCTCCCTTGCTCTCTGCAAACCAAATTTTCAAATAAATTTAAAAAAATGTTTTAAACAAAGTAATATGCTTCCAACTACAGATAAATTCTAGCTGTTAATCAGGTGTTTATCCATTGGCTCAGAATATACTTTTGCATTTCAGTATTCACATTGGAACAAAAAAAACATTAAATAGTAAAATCATTCTGGAGAATATTTACATAAAATACATACACACACATATATATGAATGAAAGTAAGCTCAGGGGACATTTGTGGCATATGAATTTAAAATCTCTCAATTCCCTTATAATTAAAAAAAAGAGCATAGCTGTGCAGATGAAAAAAATAGAAAAAAGACCACATGTATTTTACACAAGTAATAATCATATGATGCCTAGATTCTGCCTAGCCACAATCCTCTCAGAAGCACATTAATAATGTCCAATTACTGAGAATGAAATTGAAGCTCAAAGAAATCATAAGATTTCCCTTGAACCACACATTTATTAGGCAAGAAATTCAGTTTTCCTACCAAAGTATATTTCTTCTAAGGTTGCTGTCTTTGTGCTTCCAACCCTGGAGCTATGACTTTCAGAGGAGTATCTGCTATTTAACTTGTTCCTCCTCACTACATATGGCTTCAATTCACTGCTCTCATATTTGCTGAAAAATGCTAGAAATGGCAAATAACTTATTAAAGAAATGAGCCTATGGCAGCAATTTAATTTCACAGCACTTTCAAACCCCTGCCAATAATTTAGATATGTTTTCCCCATACACATATCGTTCCATATTTGCAAGAAATTTACTAAAGTTATTTTGTCATAATTAGCAGCAATATGATTATGCAGATAGCCTAAACTTATATAAGCATATAACAAAATGACATAAGTGTGAAATTTAAAAAAAAAGGGGGTATCATACAGGCATGTTTAATTCCTGAATTCAAAACCTAAATTGAAGTCAGTGGTACTTGCAGCAAAACTCCCTATTGCTTCACACCTGAGAGCAGATGGAGGCAGATTGCATCATGAGTTCAGTCCTTTCAAATTACTATAGTTTATGATGCTCATCTGCATTTTAATCAGATACAAAGGATTTATTCCTGAAATGCACTGAGGAAACCTATTTTCAGCACGTGGAAATGCATCAAAGAGTTTATAGCCAATCAAGGAGAATATGTTGCACACTTAACTTTGTATCTGTTTCACATGAGTATGTGATATGCCACAGAAAAGGACTATCAGCATTTCTATTAGAATCCATGCGCATTCTTTTCCAAAAACAAATGAGGACATGATTTCATAATTATGATGTATTTTTATTAGAATTAATGATTTTAGAAGTTGATTTATATGATCTGAGTCGTCAACTTAAAATATTAAAATCTCATGAGAGTTGTCAGCAAAAGTTCACATTTAGTATAATGTTCTCTAGGTCAGTCTTGTGAATTGGTCAACATGCATACAACCCTCACTAATTAAGTAGGGCATTGACATTTTTTTGTGGAAGAAGAAATTATATCTCTTCTTTTCTAGGAAGTATGAAGAGATTTTCAATCAATTTTATTGAAGAAAGCATGTAGTTATTTGCCTTTCTAACTTCTAGCTATTACTAAGTAAATAAAGTCATAATTTCAGAACAGTACCTTTTCTTTCCTCTCTCTCAAATAAATAAATGCAATCAAAAATGTATATACATGTATCTGAAGACAATTTTAAGGAGAAATAAAAATTTTTGATTTTATATAATATCTTGCTGAACATATTCAAGAATATTTATCAAATATGAGATTTTTATGGCTTCAGTTGTCACCGTGAACAACACAATTTCTTCCTTGAGATAAGTCTAGTGCAGGATGCAGAAAACACACACACACACACACACACACACACGCACACACACACACAATAGGAGGTTCTACATATAACGAGTTACATGAAAGTGGCAACAGGATGTCAAGAAAAAAGAAATTCATTGGGAGAAATTGGAGCTCACTCTTGAATGACAGGAAAATGCTACCTCCTGAAGACCACATTTAGGCTAGAGAAAAAGAGGGTTATCATTTCTTAGAAAGACAGAAACTATGTGGTAAGATATATTTTGGCCAGTTTTCATAACACTTAAAATCTGTTAGTATGACTAAACAGTGAAGTAAGAGGACTGTATGCTAAGCCTGAAACAATAGTGGAAAAAGTCTCATTGGTACGCTTTTGGAAGTTTCATTACTAAGTTGTTGGTAATTTGAGAGTTGTTTTATATTACATAAGGTCCAGTTAGTGATGGTGTTAAACAAAGGAATGGAAGATCTCACTTGCGTTACAGACTTTATTCTGGAGAGAACTTGTGTGAATCCTGAAAGGATGTCAGCTGCAAAGGTGATGAGGAGGTCTTCCAGCCACTAGGGGCAGCATTGAGCAGCCTCCAGCAGCCTAGCCTTGGAACTTACACCTTGACCATCACATCCCTGTTAGGGAGTGACTACCATTTATTAGCAAAATTAATCTTCCTAGAGTGACAGAACAGAAACATAAAGAATTTTCTGAATGCTTAGAGGCAGTGGGAAGAATGCTAAAGATTGCAAAATCACCTTTCAAAATCTTATTCTGCTATATCCAAACACAGATGTCTGATTTGAAAGAAAAAAAGTAAGTCTAACATAAGAAAATCATTAATATATGAGTATTTTTTAAAATAAATCTTTCTGAAAGATTTATTTAGTGCCAGAGTTGTGGCACAGTGGACAAAGCTGTGACCTGTGATGCTGGAAACCAATATGGGTACCAATTTGAGATCTGCTGATTCTAGTTAAAATCTCCTAGATAGATGGTCCAATGTTCCAGCTTTGGTCTACTCCTGAATTAATTAGCTAGGGCTGGAGATTTAAAATCGCAAAAAGGGACCTAAGGACTTGAATTCAGGTCCTCTGCAATGTATAAATAATTTATATAACCCAGAATGTTAACCTATGTGAAATACTACTCAACTCCTTTGGAAATTGTGTATGTATCCCTTGACATAAACCAAAAAATTCCTATCAAAAAAGGACATATTCTATGCTAACTTCCTCTCTAAAGCGTGCATCTGGATATTACTTTACTACTCTAGTTGGAAATAATAATAATGGTTCTTTACAAAGATTTATTTATTCTTCTGTCAATGATTTGTTGGTTTTGTTTTAATGGCAGAATGATTGAGTCATGGAAAAACAGAGAAAGATATATTCCTACCACTGGTTCACTTTTTTCCCATGAGGCTACAATGACTGAAGTTGGCCAACCCAAGCCAAGAACCTAGAATTCCATCTGAGTCTTCCACACGGGTCATTTTTGTTGCCTGGCAAGGTGAAACAGCAGGGAGGTACATTGGAAGTAGAGCAGCAAGTGTGTCTTGAACCAGTAGCACACATGGGATGTCAGCATCACAGGAGGCAGCTGAACACAATGCACTACAGTGCAGGTCCCCCAAAAGTCTTCTACCATGTGAACGTTCAAATAGCTTAGAATGACATGTAAATTCATGATACTATATGATACAGAAAGAGAATACATATAAAATGCATATCTTTTTCTCAAAGCAGAATAAAAAAAAAATTATTCCACACAACACCAAAACAGGGATCCAGTCCTTATATTTTCAAGTCTCAAGTGGTAAAGGAACTTACTTCCCTTTGCTCTTCACTTCTTATTTTAGCTGACAGAAGTGGAGTATTTCTCCCCCGGGAATTCCTTTCAAGACCACTGCCTAAGTGTGTCACAATAGAGAAAGTAAAAATTTATGGACTATTAAGTGTGATTCTGAGAAACATTACTACTTGATTCTGGTCCATTTATCTTGATTAAAGAACACTGCTTCTGAAAATGTTCTGAATTTTGAAAAACATGTAAGCCCCTGAAAGTTATGTCTCATTATGAGTAATCATGTAAATCCACTTTCATTTTGGTCTTTCATTGTTACATAAGGCTAGAAAAATGCTTCTAAAGAAAAAGATTGATAAAAAGGTTTAATTCTTGTGCATTGCATTCTGTATTACATTGACAGACAAATATACAAATATTGCTTAGTTTAACAGGTAGGAATTCTATGTTGTTAAACCAATGAGTCTCCTCCATCTTTAAAGTTAACCATATTTACCTATTTATTAGAGACTTTTGTGATGAGTAAACATAATCAATAACATACATATTTCAGTTTAGTGTATTGTTCTAAAGAGTAATAATAATACTGACAAAAATGGCAAACCACTTTATCAATCAAGATATCTCAGTATGCATAGTTAGCACAGAAGTTAAGATATCACTTGGTATGTCCATGTCCCATACTGCAGTGCTTGGGTTTGAGTTGCATTCTTGTTAATGCATTCGCTAAAAAACAGCATTCGGTGGTTCAAGTAGTTGAGTCACTGACATGAAAGATTTGTGGTGAGGTCCACGGTCTTGGCTTATTGCCCAGACCATGATTCTGCAGGCATTTTCAAACAAAACAAAGAAATAACAGTTACTAGTAAGTATTTCAAGTCTATAAGTTGTTCCGGAGAATGCCATTATACAATTTAAACTTTTTATTTACAATACCATCTAAGCTCTGTATTATCACCACTTCAAAAGTCAGACAGCTTTCACATTAAGACCTACCACCCAGAAAATCTGGAGAAGTACTCATAGAAAGTATGACTATTTGGGGAAATTAATTTTTAAATGAAACTATAGCATTTCACTCCCAGAAGAGCTAACATAAAATAGATAGTTATTATAAACTTCAATCAAGATTTTTTTTTTTTTAATTTTCATTGGCTAGTAAGGTCCTTAGGGATCACTACTGTGGGCTAAGACAAGCTTTATGTGTGGTAAAAATATATGCACTAATACATTTCGACACTAGTGGAAAATGAACTTTCAATGTTGTGATGTCTTCACTTTCATATGTTTCTGCGGCACAGGAAAACACTAAAGCATGTTTAAAAATTTAAGCATGTAGCTTTATTATCTTAAAAGAATAGTTTATGCAAATATAATGAAAATGCAAAACCCCATACTCTTCTAATAATTCTTTCACTCCTAGTAATGAACTACTCAAAGCAACAGAGAGTTGAAATGGGGTTTGGCTTATGTGAAGCAGAGATTAAGTAGCTTACTCCACTGATTGAAATCTTCATAGTCCAATTTGTTCTTAGGAAAAAAAGCTATATATCTTACCTTTGAAAACACATAGACACACAAACTTTTTATAGTCATTTTCCTCACTGGAATTTAGTTCTCTGTGTTAAAAAGCAAGCCACTATTTCTGCATTTTTTTAAAGCTACATCAACACAGCAGGGGGTGGAGGGAGTAGGCAGATGACACTATCTATTCACTTAGACACAAATTGGAAACCTGAATTATGTACAAATTTCCTTTAAATAAGATGACAAAATATGCACATGTTAAATTGTGGCTATTCTTCAAATTTGAACTTTACCTTTTGGTATTTAGTCTCAAAGAATTTTTAACATGTTTCTTTAGTAAACATTGAATTTTTAGCAACTTTCTGGCTAATAAAATTTTTCATCTTTTTGTTAAAGCAGATGATGAATTACAACCAACAATGTTTTGAATTTTTATGTTACTAATTTACTATGAGTAAGCAATAATTGAAGAAAAATGGAATTCTTACACTTTTTTTTCTCTCTTTGGTTTAAATATATGCCATCTGGATTTTCTTTAAAGCAATTCATGATGTGTATTTAACTTTGTGAAAAATGAAAGTCAGTATTTTGAAACTGCATGTATTACTAATTTGTTTGAACTAATTTTTGACTCAAAATATATTAAGCAACAGATGTAAGACTAAGTAAAGAATAAGTACTGTTTGAACCTATATTCTCTGCCCTAATCACTTAATTTCCCTTTAAAGCATATGAAACATACTGAATCAAATATCAATCTTGTGTAAAACATACAGTGAATATTTCTTATGCCCATGAGTATCTTTGCCCCTTTTTCTTAGGTTTTACATTTTACTCTTGATCTTACCCAAAAGCCTGAGAAGTGATACGTTTTACATTTTATACTAGCACGAAATTGCTTTAAATTTTACAGGCTTCTTTACATACTTTTACTTATTCACAGGAATTGTGTAAATGGTGGTCTCTGAAGTTATGCTACATAAAAGCTATTAATATTCACACTATGTAGCACACAATATATACCTTTATAATGCATCAGAAACAAATGATAAACACAAGCTACTTCTAAACTGAACAAAAATGTGTATTGCAAAAGAAAATGAGAACAGATTTCAAAGTTTTTCACAGAGGGCTATGTTAATTCCAAGTTGTTTAATCATCTTTCTGATATGTAGTTGACTTTAATATTAGTAAATATTAATAAATCAAATAATTAATTACAATTAATTAATAATATTAATAAACCCTTCTGTTTGCTCATGAGTTGGTTAATATTACGGGTCAAACCTAAAACAATACATATCACAGATATTCTGCAAAGCAAAAATTGAAATAGTATTGTCAATCCTTTACATTATTGTAAGTGTATTTGGTATAAACAAGAAAACATATTAGAAGTAAAGCAATAAAATTGACATCTATAAATTGACCATAAAAATAAATACATTATACTTCATAAGATTTCAGGATGGTACTAAACCTTTAAACAGCGTATTGAGACTATATATCTACATGAAGTGACAAGCACCCAAGAAGTTGAACCACCACCTATTGCCTCCAAGCATTAGTAATATAAGCATTTTTTAAAACGCTTTAATAATATTTAACTTGGATTTTGATAGATGTGAAAAGTTTTAGAAGGAATGACAATTTTTCTTTTAGAAAGTCTTTGTGTGGAGAAGCTCTGTGTTGTAGCAATATTTGAAATCAAGATATACTTCCAACTTTTACACTTCCTTGTCTATACTTCTCCAGTCCCCCTCATCTCCCATGATTCAGCATCATTATTCAGTAATAATGAATAGCTTGAATGAGTTGTTTATGTGCATTGTAGCACTTCAGATTTACATTTCCTTAATTATCTGTGCCTTTTGAGTTGAATGCTTCCAACTTGGTCAAATAATAACACACCAAATAGCTTGGCTTAACCTAGAATTTCCATCAGCTGGCTGCACAGTCTTTTTTACTCTTATGCCTTATAGATATTTGTATACATCTACCCTATCCCTTAGTTTCAGAGGTCAAGAATGAAGTCTAAGTATCTGAAGAAAGAATAAGACTAATTAAAATTATATAGTGGCATACTTCTTAACTCCCTGAAGGGAAAAAAAATAAAATCATGTTTATTCTTCCAAAAGAAAATATTAAACATAAAACCAATTTTTGTCACAAAATCACTATCTCTTATTCTGTCATTTTTAAAGTGCTACAAAAATCACTGCAATTAATGTTCTACTTTATAACCTAAAGTACTTATCAAATGAATTAAAAAGTCTGAATCAATGGCATTTGCATTCCTTTTATGATAACATGTCCCAACTTATTACTGAATGATTTATATCTAAAGCCCATCTTTCTCTAAAAGGATTAATTACATAATTTCCCCTGTAAATGATATGTCAGCTAATTATTTGAACTCTCATAGTTATATATCTAAATTACAACAGTCAATGGAACTAAGTGTATGTGATACTAATAGAAGATGAAAATTCTGTCCAATCATATAAAATACCTGCCTTCCACTGTGATTATCAATGAAACTATTTTTTAAAATTTTAATTTGAAAATGCATATCTAGAATTTTCTTTCATAATAAACATAATGCTTTATATTAAAATGTATAAAATCATTTAGCATGAATTTTTCATATTTATGGCCATAAATTCTGATATTTATGTTCATATATATATGTATATGCTATGTCCCCAAATAATTAAGAAGTTTACTTTTATTTTTCAAATTACCTGTTTTTATGTTACCTATTTAATCTGATTATCTTTTTGGTTAACAGGACAATCTGACAAGAGGGTCATTAGAACTTAATTAAATAGGAAATGTGGAATGCCCTGTAGCTGTTGTATAACTGTCAGAAATGGCAAAATATACACATTCTACAAGCAAGAAAAAGTCATATTTCACAGTTATGATGCAATTACATTGTTATTTCACAGCTGTCAAAAAGTATAGTCTTGAAATATGACTTCTTAAAGTATGTACTTAAAAACCCTTCTCAACATTTCAACTAAGAATACTTCAGAGATCCTATAAATACTAGAACTAGAAGCACCTTAAATAAAATAGATGAGCCAATAAAATCTTTCATAAGTTGTTCAACAGAATGAAAAACTGCACTCTAGAATCAAAGTGTATTAAAAACAACTTTTCATATAAAAAAACAAAAAAAAGTTACAAATTTTAGGTATTTAGCTTAACAAGGAAAAAGCTAAGGGTTGAATAACATAAGCAATAAATTTAAATCATAGAAAAGGACTTTCAAAATGCATTTTATTTTATAGTTCTCATATATAGTAAATGATTAAAGTTTGAAAGATCTATAAAAACACAAAATTTAACAGGCAAGGATGGAATTGGAAGAAGAAAGCTTTGTGGTGTAAGGCTTGAAATTGAAGCCCACAACACTGGCAACCCATACAGGTACCAGTATGTTTCCAGGGTGTTCTGCTTCTTATCCGGCTACCTGCTAATGGCCTGAGAAAAGGAGCAGAAAACGACTTGAGTGCTTAAGCTCCTGACACCCACCTGGGTAACCTGGATGAAGCTCCTTAGTTTTGGCTCTGGTAATGACCACTTTGGTCCTTTAGGTAGTGAACCAGCAGAAGTAAGACACCTCTGTCTTTCTCGTGTGTGTGTGTGTGTACATGTATATGACTCTTTAAAACAAATAAACCTTTGTTTTAAAGAGAAGGGACAATGAAGATATGGATATATGAAAAAGTTATGAATGTAAATGAAGTAACTTTTAGTACATAAAATGCATGCCCGACATTCCCTACAATTGCTAAAGCAAACCGTACACAGGCTTTGGACTTCCTAAGAGTCTCTACATAAACATATGTGTGTGTGTGTGTGTATATATATATAAAGAAACTTTAGTGCTTATGATACAAAATAAAAACCAGATTGCGGGAAGCCAGGGAATTTAACTTGGTTCTAGTTTAGAACCAAGAGCTCCCACATGCCATCTACAAATTCCACAAGAAGGCTTTTTCAGTAGGATTTTTTTTTCTTTGATATGAGCCTCTTCATACAGCTACTCAATACCAAACATAGTACTTTGCTCACCACACCTAAATCAGTAATTAAGACTCAGTATTTAAGGAGAAAAAGAGTAAGAACACCCCAGAAAGAAGTCAAGATACTTTTTAATTGGATATTGAAAGTGACATACCATCCAATGTGCAGGATGCTACTGAAAGCAAATAACAGAACCAGTACAAAGTTATAAAGGATCTATTTATATAGAAGTATGAGTCCGAAGATGCAGGGTCCTTAGGAATCATCACGGTTTGGGCTCAGGATAACAGCATTTAAACCATAAACACACAAATATTTGTTTTAATAAATAAAACAACTTACTCTGAGAGGGATCCACTGCACAAGGAAAAAGTCTAGAAACATTCCCATCATCACCATAACCATTCACTTGTGAAAGATTTACTCACATTCAATAACAAGTATACCTCTTAAACATACTGATAAATACAAATATCTTTTTTAATTCATGAATTTACTACATGCAAAGCTGGAATAGATCAGAATCAGCCTGCCCAGTGAAACCTCAGAAAAATAATTATAAATGAAAAGACAAAGAAATTTACTACTGAGATATTATTGCAGAATTATAGCAGTATGAAAAAAAAAAAAGCTAAAGCAGTTAACTTGGTTTGGATTTTTTAAGTCAGGATCCAGTAAGGAAATTTTAAATTCTGTTCTGTTATCTAATTTAAGCTAATGGGCATCACTTACATGAAGAATGGAAGTATGCACAGAATACCGTATATGATGATAATTTTAACCAGAAACCAGCAGTAACAGAGAAATAATTATTTGACATGTAACATCATGTTAGGTGCTAACAACTTTGGGGATTCATTATATATTATTTGCAATTGCAATCTCTAGTTCTGGCCTAAAAAAAAAAAAAACCAAAAACAAACAAACAAACAAAAAAACCCTTGCTCTTCTTGTAAGTCCAAAATAAAAACCTGTACATTGGAAGGGGAATTAGTCTAAATTTTAAATATCATAATTTACTAGAATCAGCCCCACAATCAAGCTTCATGCAAAAATGAGCAACAACAACATTAACAAACATGAGCACAAGTATCCATTGAATTTAAACATTTTTAGTTTAACTGAGAGTGAATTTTAAATAACAAATATGTAACAAATATAAATACATATTCATATTATGTATAAATATAAATAGAGGAAGAAATTTTCATATTTAGGAGGACATTCTGGAAATGTAGTTCAAATGGATTATTTTCAAAAAGTGTATCATTTCAGTTTTTATCTTTCTGGAATGCTAACCATAAATATCACATTTTTTAAAATACATATTTTTCATGCACTATTCATTTATTGCTGTATGGTGTTGTGTGAACTGACTTTTATTACAGCCACGGGATTTTTCTTTCTCTCTCATGAGTTCAATGAGAACAATTTTTTCCTCAAATGTTTGTCATAACCTTTGGACATACAAAAGCCCAGAGAGAGACAACTAAGCCTAGAGATGCACACATCTATCCATCTTTTGATATGGCAAACTGTTCAGGCAAGGGAATACGTGTTTAGAAGACTTGTTGAAGGAAACCCATTTTTTTCCTGCTGGGTCACCTGCACAAAATTTACTTTCGAAATGTGTTAGTTGTGCTCAAATATCAAGAACATGTGAAGGAGAAAACAGGATGCTTCAGGAAAAATGTTAGCAATTTAAACAAACTATATTTATTAGATTACCATATGGATAGACCTTAGTTCTAAAATAGTAAAGATTTTTCTTTATTTAAACAAATTGCTCTTCCTTGTGGACTGAAATGAATTGGATTAGTTGGTTTAGAGTCTGGCCAAAACAAATTACGAAAGCAGATTGTTATCAGTCATATTTTATCTGCAATCTGCTTCAGTTTTGACCACTTTTAAAATAGCCTTACATCATTCTTTGGCTAGTCCAAGATGTGAACAATTATTTTATTATATGAAATTATCCTCATAGTAGCTGGTAATATAAATATATTGCTCTCCTTATAATGAAACTCCTAATATTTCCCTTTTAAGTTTTATATTGCACTTATTTCGTTTATTAATGATCTATTCCCCTACACTCATTTCATGAAGATATTATTTTTAGAAAATCCTAATTCCATTACTTCTTAGTTTCTTACTAGAGGCAAACCCCATGCCATGTAAATTTGACAAAACAATTTATCAAAATCTGTCTATCTCTTAGCATTTTTTTATCTGTTCACAACCACAGTCCTAACATCAAACAATATTAGCATCTTTTTATTTTTCTCCTTTTAAAGCTTTGTCTTCTTGTACTTTCATTATAATATATACTTATTAATTAAAGATGTTTATGAGATACAGATTAAAAATTCAGCTTATATATTCATTGTGTGAGAATTAAATCAAGTTTGTTATAATTTACATCTATTTAAACATTTGAATCTTTAAAAAATTCAGCATAATTGTATACATCTATGGAGTACAGCGTGGCATTTCAATAAACATATAAAATATATAATTTTATCATACAGTCCATACAAAATTTACATCAAGATAAATGTCATACTGTCCCATGCGCCCCCGTATCTTTTATTTATTTTCTTTCTTGCTGTATCTTTGAAGCTTTTTTATTCCGTTAAAAAACTCTCTTTTTATTTTGCACCAGTGAAGCAGAAAAAAAGTAGTATCTTCATAACACATACTTTCCCATGATAGAAATAAACTAAAGATATTGTTCATGTAATTGTGTGGTTTTGCTATTACAAATATCTTAAGAATCTTGTAAAGATCCTTTCATGAACACCTTAGAATAGATCTAAATCTGGAAAAGGATTTAAAATTACAGCTGTAATGAGAGAATTAGAATGACAGTTTTCTATATTGCCTATTAGTTTCCATATAAAATACTTTGATATATACTAAATACTAGAAATACTTCAAAGGTTAATTAAGAATAGAATAGGTAAAAATATAAAGACTGTGAAGAGATGACTGTTTCAAGCCTAAATGTATAACAAAGAGAAGTTGTACAATTTCCCTGAGACAAACAAAAATCTGGATAAAGTACTTGAAACAGGTGGCTGATGCTGTGCTATATAGCAGAGGAAGATGCCAACTACATCACTAGCATCCCATATGGGCATTGGTTCAAATCCCAGCTGTTCTACTTCTGACTCAGCTTCCTGCTGGGAAAAACACATGATTTTCCAAGTTGTTTGGCTCTTTTATTCATGTATGGATCTTAGAAAAAACTCATGGTCCTTGGGTCCCACCTGGTCTATCCCTGCAGCTGCAGCTATTTGAGAAGTGAAGTAGAAAATGTAAAATGTGCCTCTCTCTGAAACTCTTTCAAATAAATAAATACATACACTTTTTAAAAAGTTGAAAATTTTCAAGACAAATAAACTGATATGCTTAAGTCTAAGAAATATTTTCAAAAAACTGAAAGATGTAAACACAGCATCAGAAACATCTGGGCACTGACAACCAAAACTGACATACGAATTCAAAGTCTTTCCAGGAGAATAACAAATGTTACCTAAGTGGACTACATTAAGATAAATATGCACCTTAAAAATTACAAAACAATGAATAAGAATAATAATAGATATTATATACAACAAAGCAATGTTGGAAGCAAATTAGAATTATATAAAATCTTCAATCCAAAAAGCATAGAAATAGAAAAATAACATAAAATGAGAAATTCATAAAACTAGTAAATCTAATCAGCAGTGGCATTAAATATAAAGGGACTAAATATCTTAATTAAGAGACATAGAGTAGCAGCTAAAATTAAAAACAAAGATCACCTACATACAAGAAACCTATATTAAATATGAATAGGCTATTAAAATCAAAATGATGCAAAGTGTATTAGAAGAACGCAGAACTGATTGTATTAATGCAGAGCAGATATGATGCTACTTATGGGAATTAAAGAGGTAGGAGCTGGCATTATGGCACAGTGTGTTAAAATGACTCCACCAGTGCCAATGGCATCACATACAGGCAGTGGTTCAAGTCCTAGCTGCTTCACTTGGGATCCAGTTCCGTGGGAAAGCAACGCGAGGTGGTGCAAAGTACTTTGGTCTTGTATGCATGTAGGAAACTCAGAAAAAGATCCTGGCTCCTGGCTTCTATGTGACCCCGTCCAAGTAATTGTGACCATTAGGGGAGTGAATCACTGGATGGAAGATTCTCTCTGCCTCCACTCTCTCTCTTTTTCATTCTGCCTTTCAAATCAATAAATATTTATACAACAAAACTTTTAGGTAGCTAGCAGTAAGATAATCAAAGTTTGATTATTATTCTATATACCACATTAAATTTTATGCATACATATTTAGTATGAGTTAACACCCTTTGAAAGGATAGTGCATTAAATGATGCATTTATGAAGATAATTATTTAATGTCAAGTATCTCCATTAATATAAAATAAAATGTACTTGACAACAGTCTTGTTGCAGGTCAGTAGCTAAGAGCATTGCCAGCACGGTAGCCTAGAGGCTAAACTCCTCGCATTGCATGAACTGGGATCCCATATGGGTGACGGTTCCTGCCCCAGCAGCTCCGCTTCCCATCCAGTTTCCTGTTTGTGGCCTGGGAAAGTAATCAAGGATGGCCCAAAGCCTTGGGACCCTGCACCCATGTCGGAGACCCAGAAGAAGCTCCTATCTCCTGAATTGACTAACATAGGTTAAAGATATAATAATTATGCTGGCAAAAGCATATTCTCAACAGTAGTGCTTTACAACTACTGCTATTTTTACT
Organism: Ochotona curzoniae; assembly: GCF_017591425.1. Lineage (NCBI taxonomy): Eukaryota > Metazoa > Chordata > Mammalia > Lagomorpha > Ochotonidae > Ochotona > Ochotona curzoniae. The sequence continues at coordinate 16,709,527 of NW_024464920.1, read as the reverse complement.
TAATAAAAGTTTCTATTCTCAATTATGTGCCTCCTACTGTTTTATGAATTCAGTTGCTTCCTGTTGCACTGTCTTAAAAGTCTCTTCATGTTCCATTCTACACGCATTTGTCTTTTTCTGGGCTGCTGATTATTGACTTCACTGTGTTGCATTTAAACTGTCCAGTTAGTGACATGATCTTTGATTTTCTTATAGCTCTGCATGGTCAAATGAAAATTTTACACATTTATGAAGATAATCAGTCATGCTCTGTAGTAGCTTGTATACGAAAACAAACAAACAAAAAGAGTATGAATCCTCCCTGTGCATTCTCAAATAAGAAGGGCAATATTAGTCTGCCTGGTCAGTACAATTCTTTATTAGCAATAACAATACAACATGAATATGTGTATCTCTAGGAATATTTATTTCAAGTTTATTAATTCATTTAGTTATCTACTCTAATAGTAACAATAGTTTTGGCAAACTTTATAGCCCAGGGTGAACTACAGGGAATTGTCCTTTTGATTCTCCTTGAGATTCTTTCTTAAACTGATTTGCATATTATTATGAAATCCAATACTTAAATATACCTCTTAGTCTGTCATTTCTCATAGTCACCTTGTTAACTGACTTTTTTAAAATAAAAAGCTCCAACAATAATTACAACTCAGATAAAATTACAAACTTTTTTAGAATTGCTCTGTGAATATCTACATCAAACACTCAAGAGTATTAGATTGGGAAAAGTATCAGATAACTAAATATAACCTTGTGTATTTCTTCAGAGAGAAGGTTTCATATTTTGAAGTAACTGGATAATTTGCTTTCTGCATTTTAAAAGAACATGTAAAGTTCATATCAAGCAGATTGGAATATTCATTTATTACTATCATTTTCCTTCATACTTTGGACAATTGTGAGAAAGGCAGTGTTACTATTTAAGGTTATCAATCAAAATCTGTAAACAATTCCATACTAGAAAAATATATATTCCACATTTATTCATTGTGCCATATTAAAAAAAATCCCTAACTTTAGTCAATCCACCATATAAGTAATTTATTCATCCCAAATGTTGGCCATTACCAAGGACAGCACCTCTCTTGACTTTCCTAATCCATACATATCCTCTTTTTTAGAGGGAAATAGAAAGAGGCTCTTATATAAACATTGGTGATTAGGTTCAAAAATGTTTCTGGTATAACACTACAAACTTTATCTAAAAAAAGATAGTTCTGTGAAAAAAATATGTTTTAAAGTAGCATACATCAATTACAGACCACTGATTGACAATGGGCAATAGCTTCTGATTTTCTACAATTTAGATCATTGCTTTTAACTGTATATTGAACATAAATATTTATTCATGGTATTAAGCAACTAGCACAATATACTCCAGGCTATACCTTGACTGCATGTGTTTAAGATTTCTAAGAATTCTTTTTTCCACAATTGTTTCTTTTACTTTTTGGTTTTAGGTTTCAGACTACACAATTCTGATTCTATTTCTATGAACACTAGGAAGTTCTTTACTGTGATTATTTAAGATTTTTTTGATATTTGACTTCTAGCCTAGTGCCCCAAATTTTCACATTAGAATTGGTACAGATTAGAGAGACTGTCCTCCGTGACATGAAATTTCTCTTCCAAGCTTGTATTCAAAGATAATCATAATTTAAAAAATATATATTCCCATAACTTATTTTCAAATTAGCTGACTTGAGTAACAAAACACTTTTTCAGTTACAGACTGCACATATGGTGGAGTTCCTATAAGTTTTGTCACTTGATGAGATCGTATTTGTCTTGTTTTGGGTAAGCACACTCTATGAATTTCAATGTAAAGATTCAAATATTTAACAATGCATGTTACAGACCATAACTTCACTTCATGTGACTCAAGATTTTACTAGATGGAAGATTAGACAGTACTCTACCCAGTGAAAATGATCCTCAGATTTTATTTCTTGTGATAATTTAGAAATTGCTTTTGAAATCTGAATATTTTGTCAGACATCATATTAACTTAAAACCACTCCCAACTATTTCAAACACTAGTACTTCTTTCTTTATAAGCAGACAAATCAATATTGTCCAAACATTGTTCATTTCTAAGCTGCTCAACTTCCCATCTAGCTCCCTGCTTATGGACTGGGAAACAGAAAGGATGATTTAAAGTTTTAGGACTCTGTACCCACATGGGAGACGTGAAGGATGCCCCTGGTTTCTGGCGCCTGGCTCCAGATCTCCTGAACTCTGGTTGTTGCGGCCATTTGGGGATTAAGTCTGATAACCTCTTCCTGTCTGTCTCTCTCTGTCTCTCTGTCTCTGTCTCTCTCTCTCTCTCTCTCCCCCTCTCTCATTTTATAAAACTATCTTTCTAACAAAAACTATAGATACATCTTTAAACACGTCTTTGTTTTTATGGGGAGGTAGATTTTTGCAGAGAAGCAAACAGGGAGAGGTCTTCTATTCTCTGGTTCACTCCCCAAATGGATGAGATGGCCAGAGCTGAGACGATCGGAAGCTGAGATCCAGGGGATTCTCCCTTGTCTCCTACACAAATACAGGGTCTCAAGGCTTTGAGCCATCCTCTACTGCTTTCCCAGGCCATAAACAAGGATCTGGGTAGGAAGTGGAGCTTCAGGAATTAGAATCAGCACCCTATGGGACGCTTGCATTGCAAGACATGGGATTAGCCTAGAATTAGTCTGTTGAGCCACAGCACAGGCACATGCATAATTATTTGTTTAAATATTATTTTATTTACTTAAAGAGAAGTGTCAGAGTCAGGAAGAGAAAGGGAGAGACAAAAAGAGCAAGAGACAGACACAAAGAGAGAATGAGAATGAATGAATCTTCAATCTGCTGTTTCATCCTGTTGTTGGCTGTAAAAACCTGGTTGTCATATCAAAGTTATGAGGTAGGAACTCAGTCTTGTCTCTGATAGGGGTAACAGGTACATCCACATCTTACCTGGAACAATGGCTTGTGGCTGGATCAGAAGCAGAGGCCAGATTTGATCCCACACATTCTGATGTGACAGGCAGGATCTAAATGATTTAACTTCTGTGTCACAACACCTATCCTTACACATCATACCTTTACATGAGCACAGCCAACAGCATGCAGTTTGACGATTTAAGCATACTCATTCTATTTTCATTTTTTTCTGCATAACCCTACCCCCTTCTTTTTTCAGCTTCCATTCACAAACCATTTAACTCTTGATTACAACCTGCCAGCAAAACTGAAAGAGAAAACATGCTTTTGTCAAGCCAATGGCAGCATGTTATACAAGGACCTCCTTAATTTTCTGCTTCCATGATTACATCCTATTATACATTAAACTCTTTATTCTTTGTAACACAGAGAAGTCGCTCTCATCCAGGGGTGATTTTGCACCTGAGACATCTCAATGTCTGAAAATATGTTTCACCAATGCACTCTGTGCGTGTGTGTGCATGTGTGTGTGTGTGTGTGTGTGTGTGTGTGTGTGTGTGTGTGCATATATGCATGTGAGTAAAAGGCAGTACATTTAGTAATCAGTGGTTAAGAGAGCCCAGATTCTCCAAAGCAATCTATAATGACGATCATTTCCTCCCAGAAATTTTACCTAGTAGAAAATATCAATCTCCTTTTAGGAAAATTCAAAAGAACCTGTGACTTCCTCCAAATGAGACTAAAGATCGTTCCTTCCTATAAAAATGGCTTAATGAGATGTTTAATTAACACATGCACTTTTGTGATTACCAAGATACCATACTTTGTTACAATTCTATAGTATTTTTATTTAATACATTCTACTAGTCTCAACATATGTAATGAATATATAAAAGCTAAAAGTGCCTTTTTAAACTCATGTTTCCTTTAGGATAAAACTTTTCTTAAGCAAAACATTCATGTTAATATCATGTCTTAGAAGGATAAGGCTATAAATGCTTTAAATTGTAGTATAGTTTGCTCATTCAAGAAATACTAACAAGACATGGCATTGTGATGTAAGTTAAAACACCTTCTCCAGTACCAGCATCCAATATGGGTGCAAGTTTGAGTCTTGGCTGTTCTACTTTTATACAACTCCGTGTTAATGAATCTGGAAAAGTAATGAAAGATGACCCAAGCTATTAAGGCCTTATTCTCACATGGAGACCAAAATATGCATTTCCAGCCTGCTGACTTTACCCTGACCAAAGCCATTGCAGGTACCTGGGGTTGAAGCAGTGGATGGAAACTGGTGCTCTCTCACTCTCTCTCTCTCTTATCTCTCACTCTTACATTACTCCTCCTTGGAAACTATTTTTAAAAAGTTAATTGGGTCAGATGTGATGGTTATGTGACTAAATCTTTACTTGCAAGTGCCAGAATCCCATAAGTGCATCAATTCATATCTTGGCTTCTCTACTTCCCATCCAGCTTCCTTCTTGTGGCATGGGAGAGTACGTTTGGATGACCCAAAGCCTTGGGACCCTGGATCTGCATGAGAGACACAGAAAAGGTTCTGTCTCCTGACTTTGGATCAGCTATTGTGGAATATAACCAAGCAGAAAATGATTAACTTATTTAATGTCCTAAAATTTCTATCATTTTTATAATGGCTAAGAATCAGAGATCTTCTATCTGCTGGTTCACTCTCCAGATGTCTACAACAGTTGAGCTTAGGCCATACCAAAGCAAGTAACTGAAAACTCAGACTTCCTTGTGGATGGCAGGGATCCAGGTACGGAAGTCACTTTCTACCTTCATAGTGCCCATGAGTATGAAGCTGGGCAGAGTGGGAACTCAAATCCAGGCATTTCTTTCTAGAGAAGGTTAGGGTATCCACAAGCAGAGTTTTTACCACTGAGCAAAATGCTTACCCCAAAATGATTATTTACCTTAAAGGTGCATACAGGCTTAACATATATAATTAGAATTTCTGATACAGATAGCATTGAGGAAGAGTACAGCAAATGTTTACTGAGAGAGGTGCTAAATAAGAATTTCTCACAGCGTGATAGTAATTTTATATGTTAAAGTAGGTGGTGTACACACATTTAACCAATTAAGATTACTGTAATGTTCTTTATTTATTAAGTATTAAGGTCAATTGGTAACATATACTTAAATAGGTGACTCATATACTTCAAAAACAAAATTATATAATGCACATTTGTATATTTAATGTATTCTGTGGTAGTAAATGGTAAATGCTTTAAATAGAAATAAATTCAAAAGGAAAAATCTAATTGGAAGAAACATAATTTTTTGCAGTATTTACTGCTGAATATTTGCATAAGATGAAAGAAGCAAGCCTAGATGTGCATATTTGCATTTGCAATATTAAAATTTTAATTTGCTGAAACATCATGGATTACCCACATATTTTTAAATATGAAATTATTAGCAACACTAAATATATTTCTCATTAATGTTTCCAGAATTGTAGGATTTCAATCATCTCAGTATAATGTGGGACCATTATTATGAAAATGCTCTGTGGTAAAACTCAGTCACCTGTATCAAGGCACTTTCAGAGAGTGAATAATATTCAGCACGCGATAAAGTAAAATCCTGGCAATAACTTCCATCCATATCGTCTACACCTCTTTAAATCTGCAAACTTTAAAATTCTCAGCAAGTTTTTAAGCTATTTATGGGAGTGGAACTATGTGGAAGCATTTATCTCATAAATCTGCTCTAAAATTTTTAAATTCAGTATTTTATGATCCTGAACCAAAGCTGTATGGTAGGAAGGTTCTACATTACATTCTTCTTGGCAGCGTAACCTTTTACACTTGTTTTCAAAAGTGAATGTTAACCGCACCAGGACATTCAAAAACAGTATTATCCCAATTCCAGCTATTTTTTTCCCTGCACAAAGTAGGTAATGACAATGCTTAACATAAACATTGGCATTATTCTTTAGATAGAACTCCACAAAAGAATTTCTGTTTTGCAGTGCATTGAGTTAGTCATGTTACAATCATTTTAAAATTAGAGATCCATTTATTCATTTGGAAATCTGTGTTACAGGAGGGGAAGTGGCAGAGAGAGAGAAGAGAGAGAGAGAAAGAAAGAGAGACTTCTATTTACTGGTCTACTCCCCAGAAGACTATAGCTCTCTTGCTTTTAAAAACCCTGTGACTATCGTATGGTGAAGCCAAAAATAATGTCACAGAAAATAATAAAAATCTTGGGAAAAAAGCTCACATTACCCAAGAATCCTAACCATGGCATATGACACTACTAGCTGCCTACTATCATGAGACAGACCAAATAAAATTCGTCTTAAAACACCCAGCCACCTAAAGATTCAAAAGATATAATGGATTGGTTTAATAAATGGAAATTTGGCCTTTTTTTTTACATAAAAAGCTAATGTAACTCCTTATTACATTCTATTGGTAATTTGAATTTCTTCCACATCTGAGACAATCACACCTAAACCAAACTTGCTCAATTAAAGAGTATTTGCTTCATATGCTTCTAAAATCCAGAGACAGTAATAAAGTGTTTATTCGAACATACCAGGTTTTTCAGTTACACTGATCAATGAGGAAACATTTTTTCTTTTTTCTCAATTTTGTACTCTGTTGTATGTATTCCATTTTAAATTAAGTTTATGCCTATCTACATGTAAATGTGTCCTAGGTATCTAAGGAACTGTCTTTGAACTCACTGACCTTCAGATGACATACTTGTGCATATCATGTGTTCCAACCCATAGCTGGGCTACATCCCCCACTTGATATTGATGGTCATCTAATTCACTAAAAGATTTCTTTCAACATTATGATAGAATGTTTGAGGTTAATTCCTCTTAAAAATCTTTCCCAATTGCCCATATTCATTTAGATGTCCATATTACATATCCCTATAATACTTGATATGTTTTGTTTGTATGTTTAAGTAAACAAGATACACTTTGATTTGTCCTTGTGACAGTAATATCCATGGGGACAGGAGACTAACTTTTCTTATTTGTTATTGGGGTCTTAGGACCTAGTAATATGATTATCAAATCTTTCTTCAATGGATGAATGTAAACTTCATTACTTCCAAATAACAGGCTCTATTGCACTGAATAATTTAATTTGGGGCTAATGTTTTAGTATTTTTTCTTTAAACAGTTTTGCTTTATGCAAAGATGTAAATTTAGCCTAAATATTTAAGGTTGCAAGTTACTATTGAGAAAAAAATATATATATACAGTTTTGAATTACCTTATTTTATATATACATATAAAACATATACATTTATATATACACATTTTATATGTAACATGTTTTATATTTATATATGTATGTGTGTGTGAATATATACACTAAACATTTTGAATTGCCTTATATATCTATTTCCTACAACTTCATAAGCAATTCTACATAATTTTGACATAGTTTTGGTAGTTATCAATTCTTTGACATTTGTGGAAACTTTCTTAGTTATCTATACATAGTAAAGGCTTCTCTGTCATCTCTCTCTCTCAATAAAATTCTGCCTTTCCAATAAATAAACTAAATCATTTATAAATATTTTATTTATATATCTATATATTTAAATATAACTTTTGTTTGCTCTGATATTAATACACTAGTTAATGTGAATGAGAGCTCAAAGATGTTCTTGAAAATGATTTAAATTAATCTTTCTCTAAAACGATTAGAAAGAAAAGAATTGGAAAGATTGGAAAGAAACGAATGAATAATTTCAGTGAGAATATATAGGTAGGTTACAAGAAGGAGAGGAAATCTGGGAGGTACGGTGCTTAAGAATATCAAAAGGCCTGTAAGGTATCTAGCCACGTAAAGTAAGATAATGCTGTGTGTTCAATAACACTTTGTGTGAAACTTTGATACTAAATAAAATTTGTTTCTCTATATGGTGACTGTCCTTTTTCATTTTTAAATGTATTAATCCTAATATCATGTGGGGCCTTTATATGATAAACACTATTGTATTTAGACAGCTAATTATATAGAAATAATTCCACACGGGTTATTTTAACAATACTCAATATCAACTAGGTTGACTTTTAGTCCTGGCACGGTGTTTCAGTGGTTAAATCATCACCTTGCACGCACTAGGATCCCATATGGCTACTCATTGGTGTTCAGGCTGCTTCACTTCCCATCCAGCTCCCTGCTTGTGACCTGGGAAAGCAGTTGAGGATGGCCCAAAGTTTTGGGAGCCTGTACCTGTGCGGGAGACCCAGAAGTAGCTCCTGGCCCCTGGCTTCAATTGGCTCAGTTCCAGCCATTGTAGACACTTGGGAAGTGAACCAGCATATAGAATAACTTTCTCTCTGTCTCTCCTTCTCTGTTTAGATCTGTCTTTCCAATAGTAAATCAATCAATCAATCAATCTTTAGACTTTCACAGATAACTATGGGTTCTCGCATCTCTAATAGTTCTACCTCTTTTGAGAATCACCAAAATTTTATTTCCTCCCAAAATCTTTGCACATCAGACCATTTGGAGTAAATCTCTTTAAGTCTGTGAGTCCCAAAGAATAACATTACAGTAGTTCTAAACTCTTTTCTGTTCAAATTAATGGCTTTCACATTCAACTTATCTACTAGGTTATGAGCTCTTTTGACAAGAGAAGCAATATATTGCTGAGTATTATATTTCAAACTATGAAGACAAGATTCAAAGTAGAAGGTGTTCAAGAAATATCTTCAAATCAATCACTTCATTTAGATATTGGACAATGATTTCTAATGTGTGTAATTATAAACGAATTTGAAATTTATGTAGGATGTAGATACACTGACTACTACCTGCAGACAAGTGATATTTATTTATGTAAGCTGTACCTCATTCTCCTCCTAAGTTGAGAATAAATTGTATAAAATTTATGATTAGGCTAACAATGAAAATAGCATTTCAAAATCTTAATGAATATAGGAAGTAAAAATTGTTTTCTATGAATTCTGTGAGAATCCTTATGTAGTTTTTTTTTTATTGTTAATAACATTGTATTATGTGATACAGTTTTATAGGTGCGTGGATTTTCCCCGCTGCTCCCACAACCCTCCCCCCATGGTGCGTAACCACAGTTCAAGTTCAGTTGAGATTCCTTCATTGCAAGCACATACCCAATATATTTAAGCTCATTCTTCACCAAAAGCTAGATCAAAAGGATACATATATATATATATATATATATAAAATTTTATATATATATATAAAATGCTTAAGTGCATACTCGGTCTTGCTTGAACTTAAGGGCTGTTGAAGATTTTAGATAATATGGAAATAAAAATCTTATAATACATGAAAGCACAGATAATAAATCTGTGGAGTACTAATAATTTAGATACATCCACATTTCATATCATATGCTTGAAACCCCATATTATTTTAAAATTGTAACATTAAGGTATTTTAAAATATTAAAATGTTAATAGAATTTGAATGTCAGTAGGGATATCCTTCCCAGACTTGGTAGTGCAATGAACCATCAGTCCAGAAAATTGAAAAATGTTAAGGTTTGCTAAATAACTACTGCAGACCACAATTCTTAATTAAATGACACTTTTTGAGTTATAAACTTTAATCTACTTTTATCACGGTGTTTTGTATTTTACAATCCATAGTCCTTTCAGAATACATTTCCTCTGACACCATTGGGTATATTAGCCACTAATAAATGGTTTTTGTTTGGAAAGAGAAAAAATATAAGTAAGTCGATTCCCCAATATCTCCACAACAAAGACTTATGTCAGAGAGCAAGCTCATACTCCTGGTAAGTTCATTGCTCTACCAAGTAGAACGTAATAGTTTTCCTTCTGGGTCTTCAAAGGAAGTTTAGCTACTGCTTCAGATGAATTTTGTGCTCCAGATTTTTCTATGGACTTAAAAGTTAACCGTTTCATAACAAAAGAAGATGGACTGGAAAGCAAGAATATTTGAATATATCTTTTTCCATAACAAAACAAGTGTTCCTTGTAAGCTCTATTAAGTGCTAAGGAATGCAGCAGTGACACATTTAAATCTAAAGGCTACAGAGAAAGCTCCACCAAGAGACTAAAATAAACTGGCTCATGTTTAAACTGTTACTTTGCTCTGAATTATGATCTGCTTGCCCTCCAGTTGTTCTGGAAGTTGAAAATGGGTATCTGTAGTATTGCATACTGAGTTTCTTCTGGAGACTCAAATGAGACCCTTATTAACTTAAGAGAAATTAATCAATGCATAGGGACTGCTTTATAACTGTTTTAAAGCCCTCGTGCATCTCAGATATTTGCTAAATCCTTTCATGGGAAACACTTTTGTGCTGCCAAGGGGCCTCGGGAAAGACACTAAACTTTCTGATGATTGAAATGCACAATCCCCTGTAATAAATTATCATAACTGAAGTCAGGATAGATATTTTTCAAGGAACTGCTTATGTGACATTCCCTGTCTTATCCTTGGTAACATTTCTCTGTCTTATCCTTGAGGCCATAAGTTGGAAATAACTTTTGGATATGATTGCTGATTAGCAGATGAACAGCTCTGTTGAGAGGCACAGTAGCTATAAGTTATAAAACATACTCAGTGACAGTTAAAATCTTAATTATATGTGTTATTAAGAGATGTTAACTGGTACTATAGTATGTGTGCTAACTACCTTAGAGGAAAGTTTCATCACATACAAATTACTATGATATACTGGAGAAGTACAAAACTCATATTCATGGTATATTGGTCAAATGAAATGTTAGAGGAATGGTCAGTAAAATCTGCATAATTATGGATTATTTTATTAATTAAATCATTGATAAATTCCATATGAACAAATGATTAAACTTCACATATAATCGCATAAATATCAGCTTGTCAAACAACTCCTCCAAAATCTGATTATTCAGCAATTTTGTTATTAATATCCTTAAAGATTTCATTTCAAAACTTCACGTGATACCTAAATCAATTCTAACTTTGAATACTATTTTTGAAACTAATATTTTAGAATTCATCTTAAATATGGGCCTGATTACTAGTTATAAGTAGATAGTATGGTATAAAAAATAAGAGCCGGATGCTATTTGATCTCATATTTTCTCACATGGGATTTTATTATTGTAATAATAATTATATGGGGCAGCTCTACAAATGCATCCTTCCAACAAAGACTCCCAAGAGTATATGTTTTCCAGCTATTTACTTTTATAAGGATCTCAGTTTTACTTAAACGGCAAATGAGTGGCTAACATAAATGAAATAACTTAATTCCTTTTAGACTGACAATACAGTCAATAAAGAGATGAGTATTTATTTGTGGATCAGAATACTATCATAGCTGAGTAATTCAGATTAATAGAAGTATATGAATTATACATATATGTTATGAATTTTTTGGAAAAAAACTAGATTTTGTAAAGCAACTCAATCTTTTAAAATGTTTCATTCAATTGGGACCAGCATAAGGACATAGTGGGCGAATACCCTGCCTGCTAGATTTGGCATCCAAATGTTCATTAGTTCATGTCCTGTCTGCGATGTTTCCTTTTATTTATTTATTCATTTATTTATTTTTTTTTATCTTATTACACTTCTGATAAGCTTGTTTTTTTATGGCCTTGGAAAGCCATTTAGGATGACTGAACTCCCTGAGTGCTTTGCCATAGTCTGGGGAATAAATCAGAGGACTGAAGACCTGTCTCTACTTCTTGCTAAAATCTTCCTGTCAAATAAAAATAAATAAATCTTTTAAAATAATTGTTTACCCTAGAACAATCATTAAACGATTGGTTGAAAAGGCTGAAGATGAAACCAAGATACTCTCAGACAAACAAAAGAGTGGCTTTAAAACATTTTTAAGTACTTGCAATACTGTAGTAAATAATTTTTATGTAAAGTTTTAGCAAACTCTTGAAAATTTAATTCTTGTTTTTTCTACAAATGTGTTTATCTTTATGAAAGGAAGATTTTAGAGAGAAGAGAACACAGGGGAAGATTTTCTGTCTTGCTGGTTCACTCCCCAGATGGTCACAACGGCCAGAGTTGAACTGATCCAAACGTATGAGCCAGGCACTTCCTTCTGATCTCCCACATGAGTGCAGCATCCCAAATAGGAAAGCATCTACATTTGTAAAAGCTCTGTTGCTCCAAAATCTTGATCACTGATGAGGAGATATGGTTTAGGAGAGATTGGAGAATAAAAATTTACACTAATACCAAAATCTTGTGCATTACACTTTGCATTACAGATTTCTTCCTCATCAATGCAACTTCCAAGCCATCTTTGTCTATTATCCACATTCCATATCCTATTATAACATTATATGCAGCATAATTTAACTTCATTTCCACAACTTGAATGCCACATTCAGGGACATAAAACTTCAATTTCGTAAACTTACTGTATTTGCTAGCATCCAATCATACTTCTATAATAGAAGTGGAAGATGCATGACTTAGTTCATTACATCTCAGGTTAAACGCTAACACCTTTACATGCTCTGTGAATATAAAGAGAATTGTCACTGAAACAAAATCTAGAGCTATGTTCTCAACTTCAAGCCTTAGCTTTGCTATTCACTATGTTATTTGGTAAAATGAGTGTTTCCTGTGTAATTAGTGGTAGTTGAGTTGATGAGTTTCAGAAGCAGAGCAATGGAAAATCTCAATAAAGCAGAGCTGAGTTTGAATTCCAGTTTCTATACACGTTAGTTGTGTGAAAATCACTTGCCATATTCAACAGTTATTTGATAAGGAAATTTGAAGAAATAACCTGGAAAAGTCAAGGCACTACTCAGCATATACACAAATGTATATCCATGTATTTATATACACATATATATGCATATGTGTTAATACATGCTTATACATGTGTAATATCTTATTTTCTCAGTACACAAATATTACTAAATAAATGTTAGCTAAAATTGAGTTCTAAATTCTGTTAAATAAAATTGAGAAAGGATATAATAAAGAAAGAAAATGAAAATGCAAGTTAAGAATATTTGGAACAAAATAACACAAAGAGGCACGTGAATCTAACTAGCACTGAAGAAGCCACGTGGGAGTCCTGCGTGTGCCTGGGTCTAAGTCTTGACTAGACTTAGACCTGACTGCTAAGACTAGCTTACTGCTAATGTGTACGCTGAGAGGCAATGGGTGGTGAATGGAGAACGTGGGGTGCTGGTACCTATGTTAGAGAACCTTATTCCTGACACTGGGGTAGAATTTCAGCAATGTATCAAGACAAGATCTCTCTCTCTCTCTCTCTCCTATACCTGTCTCCTTTCTCTCCCCTTCAAGTAAGTAAAATTTTAAAAAAGATAAACAATAAATAAATGTTCTTAAATATGCAAGAATAATTCATTTAACAAATGTATTTCCTTGCCTATTATGATCCAGCCATGTAATTACACATTTAGGAATGAGTAACATTGGCATCATCTTACACTTCCATTCATTTCATTCTATGTATTCTGTGGGAGTAGTCTTAAAAAGGAAGAGAAGAAAAAATATAAGAAGACTTTTCATACAGAAGGAGCTGGAAAGAAACATAAAAAAAATGATACACTGGTCTATAAGGCTATGTGCTTACTGCCATTCTTTTAATAAGAATGCAACTTTCATTTACTTGTCTTTATTCTCTTCACTGGTGCATCTCTAACGTTGAGTACAGGGAGTCCAGTATTTATGAGCCAGATGGAAAGCATATCGGAAGAAGGCAATTATTTCAAACTAAGGTGGCAGTCTCCACAAAGTGCTAAATGATAGCAGCCACGTGTAATAAATTTTCCATCTTTAGGGGCCAATACATGAAAATGGAACAGAAAGGATTTTGGAGGAAACGGTAAAGGGTAAATGTATTTCTTGGCATGTATGTGTAGCTTGATCCAATTAGAAGAAAAAAATGGTAATTTGAATTTCTTTATGGTAGTTAATATACAAACGTATTAACTATCATCAAGAATTAGAGTAATATTTGATAGGATAAACAGAATTTTACTTTTCATTTGAAAATTAGAGACCAAGATCTTCCACTTACTTCTTTACTCCCTAAATCCCTAAAACAGGAAAAGCTGAATGAGGCCAATGCTGGGAATTGAGACCTAAATCCAGTTTTCTCACATGGAGAAAAACATAACCACCTGAGCCATCACTGCTGCTTTCAGGGTGTCCATTGGCAGGAATGTGCCACGAGAAGCAGAGTCAGGTATCTCCAAGGACTCCTACATGTCCTGCAGGTGTCAAATGTGGCATCAACTATTTAAAACTCATTTATTTGAAGATCAGAGTGAGCAGAGATGGGGGTGGGGGGAGCTTCCATCTTCAATTTCACTCCCCAAATGGTCACAAACAGGAACAAAGTTTCATCCAGGTCTCCAACATGGAAATCAGGGGCTGCTTTCTCAGGTTCATTAGCAGTGAGCTGAATGAAAAGTGGAGCTGCCAGGACTCAAACCATGCCCTTTTCTGATTGCAGGGGGTGGCTTAACCTGCAATGCCAGAAGGCAGGATACCTAAGTCACATCTTAACAAATGCTTGCTCTGAAAACAAGATCTTACAGAATGTAGGAGTTGTAGATGCAAAAAACAATCACAAATACACACACACACACACACACACACACACACACACACACATACACCTGCTGGCATTGAGACAGTATGCCCAAAAAAGAAGCTATAGTTCAAAAGTCCCTCCTTCTATCCATGGTTAAGATACGGACCTCATTGGAAGTCATAATTCTCACTATCCGCATGGTAGACAAGCCATTGTGAAACATGAGGAAATTATCAGAAGTATGTGCTTTTAGGGACAGTTTTTGATTAGACAGTATCTTACTGTAAGAATCTGCTATTAAGACACCCAAGAAGACGTGACAGGATAAATGATGCCTTGTTTGAACTAAAAGAGAAAACTTATGAAGAACTTTCCAAAGACAGCAGTTCAGCAAATGGTAGCAGATATTATTTTTTCTTGTAATATATACAAGCATGCTCTCCTCACATGCTGGTGTAAGCAATTTATAGAAGCTAGCTTTGTTTTCATAGATTAGGAAGCATTATTTTAGAGCTGAATATCAATAAAGTGATCATTGAGACTTCAAGCAAGAGAGTACTCATTCCAATGAACTGGTAAAGGGGATGAAATGCTTCTAACAAATATGCATCAAATAACTAACTTCATGGATAGGATTTGTTAACAAATTAGGAGGATTTGCAGACTCCTGTCTTACCCTGTTGCTTGATTCCCTCAGATGTGAACTTCAGGAAGGCTCACATCTTAAAATTCAAGGTGAATGTTTGGGGAGGGAGTGGATGGGGTGAGTTAGTGAATAAAGGCAGAAACATGGGATGCATTGGTCATCTGAATAATTTCATTTAAGAACTGTGGCTCAAGAGAGGCATACAACATCCGGTGTAAATTATACATTTTTCTCTACAAAGTAAGTATTAAATAATCAGTAGGAACACCATGCGGTTGTTACTACATTGCATGATAAGAATTAGACTCTATCACCAAAAGGGAAAACAGCACGTTGCTAAGGATAGATGCCTTAGAAGAGGCTAAAATCAAGGGTACCATTTTGTGTCTTTGGCTTCTAACAGGATGCTTATATAACTTTTTCAAGGTCAGGCTACATGTAGCATACAGAGGGTAACCTTCAGTTGGGAAACTGCATCCTATTTTACTAAGTACTCATGGTCAACCATGACATGTGTTACTTACACGTATTGTAGATGATACATTTTTAAAAAATTGTCATATAAGATCTGAATAATGTGACCTGTCAGAAAGCAACATTATTCCAATAAATCAAGAATGACATCTGCATGATGATTTATTGCCTTGAATAGAATGAACTAGCTTTCCCAGGGAGACGTGTCTTAAGTAAACATCCTGAAATGAATTAGCAGATCCTCTGTGGAAGTCGGGTGCTACTTGGAAAGTTTATGCGCAAGAAGGAATCCTTCGATGGCATGATGCCTTTTCATTTTTCTTCATTTTTGCCTTTTCATTTTATCTTCATTTTGTCATTTTTTGCAGTAATTATAAAATTAAAATAATATAAAGCTTAAAAAGTAAAATGCAAAAGTAAAGAAGAAAAAGAAGAAATTTCAATTGAAATAAAGAAGAAAATAGATTATTAAAGTATATCTTCAGACAAAAACACAGATGTTAAGGTAAATGATTTTACATAAACAAACATTAAAAAATAAAATATAATAAAATTAAAATATAAATAATGAAGCCTCAAATAAGTATTGAATATGATACATTAAAATGGAAAAAATTACTTTTAAATTCAGGGATAAAATAAACATAACAATCCTTGAAATTCATAAGCAATAATTATAAAACAAAAATATATTTTTCTAAAGTTAAAAACATTCCAAATTTAGCTTGTAAAAATGAAAAATAATACACTCATTCATGAAATGAAAACCAAAAAATAAGGAGTAATTCAAGAAGAGTTACATATCTTTCTGAGAAGTCAACTAGTGTGCAATTGCAGAAATCCAGCATAAGCAGTGTGGCAGAACAGAGGTTTCCTCAGTGTATCTGATTTCCAGTATACAGTCCACCCCTTTAGACTAACGTAGTCTCAAAATCTTGATTGATTTGTATTCTTTATACACTATCCTTCATTTCAATTTATGGAACCATGAAGAGGCCAGTATCTCAAAAATGCTAGGAAAGTTAAAAAATTGAAACAAATAGAAAAATCAATTCAAATATCCTGTACTTCATCAATGACTATGGAACACAATAACAAAATCATATTTGGAGAAAACAGAAATTAAAATATGAATAAATACCCGCAAAATACTTGTTACAACTTTTGGTAAAGATTCATATTTGTATATTATAAGAATTTTACATCCAAAATAGAATATTTTCCTATGCTGATTATATAAAAGGAAGATTATAGGAAATGATGTTCTCTTTTCAATGTGTGTTATCAATCTATGGCTCATGTTATTTTTCCATTAGCCAGCAATCATAGCAGCATGTGTAATAGAAGAAGAAATAAAAAGTTTCGATATTACAAACTTGTAGACTTCAATTATTATAGCTATCATTGATTTTGAGGGATTTTTTCATCCACTATATCAGATACTCTGGCTCTTAATAAGCACATAGGACAGACTCAAGCTTATAGAGCTATTTTAATATTAAACATAACGTGCCCAAATCTGATTCGGAGAATGAATGGTATCTGTCATTTTTTTGTCATATATACTGGGTTAGCTCTGCTGTGCAGTAGCATTTTTCTTCCATCATAAGCGAGCTGAAAGGCCAAAGCCAAGCCAATTAATTTCATTAACTGCTGTAAAAAAATGAGCACTGCAACTCTTTTTAGAAATTTTATTTGCTTTTAGTTCAAATTATGGAGAGTCATTAGCACAATAAAACACATATTTGATAGTAGCAGTAAAATAATTTTCATGATGACTAATTCACTTATTCAAGTATCTTTCCCATTAATGAATTTTTTTTTTCAGTAAAACAGTAAGTGTTGTTAGATTTAATTGATCAGAACCATTTATATGAAAATAAGGGGACAAGGTAAGTCAGACATGACAAGGTCAGAGTACATGTGAAACTTAGTCATTTATCACAATAGGATTTGCCTGCAAGGTAAGAAAAGTTGCTTTAAGTAATATTGATTTTTACTTGGAAAATATGTCCCATTGATTTTCCAATCCAGACCCTTAACTATGGCTTTTAATACGCTATTCTTGCCTGTAATGACAAGCAAAGGAAATATTCAAGAAAAGAACTGAGATGGCAAAAGATGGAGAAATGGTAAAATGGTACTTTAAAAATCCTGCCTGAAATTATTCCCATCCCTGGCACATATGATGTTGGTTCAGAATTTTCTTTCTGAAACAGCAAAACAAGCTTCTCAGAGTTAGGGTAAAACTATGTGTAAAAGTGTTCTCATTGAATTTGCTGTTTCAAAATTCCTATACTTGTGCCCAGCGCAGTGGCCTAATGGCTAAATACTCGCCGTGCATATGCTTGGGTCCCATATGGGCACCAGTTCGTTCTCCAACTGCTCTATTTTCCATCCAGCTCCCTGTTTGTGGCCTGGAAAAGCAGTAGAAGATGACCCAAAGCTTTGGGACTCTGTGCCCTTGTGGGAGACCCAGAGGAAGCCCCTGGCTCCTGACTCCAGATTGTTTCAGCTCCATCTGTTACAGTCACTTGGGTAGTGAACCAGTAGAAGAAAGCTCTTTCTCTCTATCTCTCCTCTCTGTAAATCTGACTTTCAAATAAAAATTTTAAAAGTCCTTTTAAAAAATTCCTGTGCTTGCAAGCATAGAATTTCTAAATTTCTTCCAAAAACAAAGTTCAAATTGTCTGGAGAGGTTTGTAGTTGATTTCCTGTGTCTCCTCTAATCATTCTTCTAATCATGATTTTGCTTGCTTTTCACAGCTGTCATTACTCAGCTTTATTTAATTACTTGTTGGGACTTAGCATTACAACATTTGGAATTATTTATTCAATCAGATTAGTGTGTGTGTGTGTGTGTGTGTGTGTGTGTGTGTGTGTGTGTGTGTGTGTGTGTGTGTGTAAATGAAACAAGACAGAAATTCTGTGGCTTGTGATGTGGCATAGCTGATAAAGCTTCTGCCTGCAAACTGACTTCACATAGACATTTTAGACCCAGCTCTTCCACTTCTGACCCATATTCCTGCTAATGTCCTAAGAAAAGCTGTAGGGACCGCCCCAGTGTTTGGGTTCCTGCTCTCCACACGGGAGACCTGGAAGAAGTCCCTGAATCCTGGCTTCTATCTGCTCCAGCACTGACTACTGTAGCCACCAGAGGGTTAAGTCAACCAAGGGAATATATCTCTGTGTCTCAGTTAACTCGAACTTTCAAACAAATCAACAAATCATTTTAAAAAAAGTTAAAAAAAAAAAAAAGGAATTCTGAAAAATTTTGTTTATCATCTGTCATGGCACAATGATTGTTCTGTGTGCTTCAAACACTTCTGCACAGCAATCTGAAACATTTATTCCTCTCTTTTAATGCTATTTCTCTGCATATCTTTCCTACTTTCTCTGCTTTTCCCTGACCATTCCTCTCTTTCTCGCTCTCTATTCTTCATCTGTTCAGAATTCCTTTTATTTTCATTTACTTTAGCAACCTTAAAAGAAAGGATTTCTCTCTAAACCTCAACAATTGTGCAAAAGGCATTGTCAGAAAACATACTTTATGGTTTTATTTACATTATGGTAGGCAGAATGGATGGTAATTATAAGGATGGATGTTCTGTAAGCATTTTACTAGATACTAGTCTGGATTTCAGCAGCTTTAGAATTCAGTTTATGTGTTATCAAAGAACAGCCTCTTAAGCCAATCCACCCACATATGTGCTCTGGGAATTTTGATTCATTTACAACTCTTTAGTTAAGAGGGTTATATTTATATGTTTTTCAAGCTCCATAGAGAAATCTTATTTTCAGGAATTGATTACTGGCTGTAAGAAGAAAACATTAAAGGAACTTAAAAGAAACCAGTAACTGAACAAATTATTAATCTATACAACATTGAATTTATAATATTTACAATATTAAAATCTGTAGTTATATACAATAAGGGGTTTAAGAATGTATGTTGCTATAGAAAAATATCATTTCTAATTTAACATGATACTTAATTATAAGTGACAAAACCAGTACAATCTTTTTAAATATTAAGTCAAACATATATTACATCACTTAATTCAATGCATTCTAACATTTTGTCAGGGTGATTTTGTCATCTGTATACTGGTATCCCTCATTTTGTGCTTGATTGTCATTGAGGCAATGTGATTTTCCTGTTCTCTTGAAGAATAGATTCCCTTGTTCTATTCAGTTCATGCTATATTTTAATGAGCTAAATAGTCTTTCAGAAGATCACATAGAAAAGTTTTTCATTTTAGTTCATCAATTACCAGAGGCACAAGATTAATCTCACAATTAATATTCCAATATTTGGGCCAGGTACTTAGGTTTCATACCTGTCTCTGGGTCCTGATTCCAGCTACCTGACAGTGCAAACCCTGGGAATCAGACAATGATAGCTCAACTGATTGTGTCTTTCCACGCATATGGAAGATTTTTTTGATTTCTTTCCTCCCCAATTTGACTCTGGTTTTTGCAGACATTTGCAAAGTAATATGTGTCTTTTTCTGTGATCTCCCAACTAAAAATCTAAAACATAATCAAGTAGTGATATTGGAGGATTCTTCCACAACATAAAAAACATAAGCATTTTTCAAGGTCTGTGGAAGGTCAGTCTCAGACGAGGAGATTTGAGAAACAATCCTCTGTGATTCCATTTTTCTTTATTTTAATTGATTCATTACAAATGGTGAGAACTTGAAACCCATCATGACAAAGAGATTATGTAAGAAATGTTATGCAAGCACAAATTTCTAAGATTTATTTATTTATTGAAAGGCAGAATAAGAAAGAGGGAGACAGAGAGATGGAGAGAGGATGAGAGAAAGGGAGAGAGAATCTCACTTCAGCTGTTTCACTCCACAGATCAGCCCAAGGATCAGCGCCAGGCCAAGCTAGACCAGGACCAGGTGCTTCTTCCAGATATTCCCAGTGAGTGACCTAGGTTCACTAGGTTCAAGAGCCATCTTTTGCTGCTTTTCTCGGACCATTAACGAAAAGCAAGATCAGAAGTGGGAGCAGCCAAAATTTGAACAGGTGGCAACTGCATGATTCTGTCAAGGGCAATGACTCCACACAACAGGCCACAATCCTAGCTCCTAATGAAAGCTCAAGGTTTATATTTGGAGTCATAGTGCACCTTTGTAAAGAGTGTTCAAGGAAGCAATTTTAAAGTAACTGACCATTTTTCTCAAGTGAAAATGGAAATACCTAATTGGATTGCTCAAAACTGATTCTATTTATGCAATATCTTGGAGGAAAGTTCCCAGAGCAGATAAAATACTTGTAATCACAGCCTTCCAAATAAGTAAACAAGTATATTTTTAGAGTCTATAATGAAAAGTTGCATTTTTTAATTCAATTAACCAATGATACTTGGAAAAGTTTCACTAAAACTACAATTCTTAAAACAAAGTAAAAAAATAAGAAAGCATACATATTCTTCCTTGCATTGTTCTTTGGGTTTGCAGTAAGGTCACAGTGGTCTTATAATACAAGAGAAGACCACTGAAGCTAGATTAGATAGATTAGATTCTACTAAATTAGATTGTAGCTAATTACTAACTTCCCAATTTTAGCATTCTGCACTTTGGTTCCATTAGCCTAATTCTTTTTTACAGCTCTAAGACCTGCATTGTCATTTAAGTTAGCATAATACCTTTAAATGATATCGTAATATCTATGTTCCAAAAGTCTCAGGACTATGACTGGTCCTTATATGAGTCTTCATGTTCTCATAAATGCAAATTCTCTTCTAATGCAAGCTGATAACCCATACAAACTTAAAGCATTATGGTGTTCCAGGGCACTTCTAGAAAAACATACTCCTTAACCACACTTTTTCTTTAACTTTCACTCACTGCCACTTCACATCTTACTATTTTCAGGGGAAAAAAAAATGTGTGAAAGAAACAAATAGGTTTACTGAGAATTATTGCTTCATTCATTTTTATTTTTCACAGACTCATTTGTCTCTGATTTGAGCCACAATGAAAATTACTTCTTGCAAAATGACAAAATCATAAGAAACTCCATTGCCCCACAAGTGAATTGATAGTTATAAACAATAGTTAAGAAACTGAGGGAAAAAAAAAAGTGTCAAGGATTTTCTCTAAAGTATCATGAACAGTTACAAACAATGCAGTGTATCAGACACATTCTAAGTAAGATGTCCCCAAACAAGGAAGCTGATTTCTTCCTAAATTAGACATTTGGTGGACATTTACTAATCTAATAGAGGTTACTCAGAGCACAATTGTAAACTTACAGGCTTGAAAGCAACTTATCTCAACTTTGAGTTTCACTTTTGTGGAAGCAAAGCTCAACACTTCTGGCAAAGACAGCTGCCATCAGCATCCACAGGAAGTGACACTAATGATTGGTGACCTAGTAGGAAAGGAATGTGCAATATATGCCCTTGGAAAGCACTGGAATCACCAGAACGTGCAGAAATTTCTCTACAGCACGGCTTGGTATTCATTTTGTTTATTTTATTAATCTTTCATGCCAAAGAAGAGATCAAGACATTGATGTATGTGTATAAGACACATAACAATAAAAAATCTGTGGCCACGTACAAGATAAAACTAAAAAGACAAAAGGGCATTACAAGGCCAGTCATACAGAGCTGTTTGGTTTATTAGCATGACCAGAAAGTATCTTCCTATGTATCATTTCTTTGTTCTTGAAAAGTATAATATAGCACACATGAAAAATCATATAGGTAACAATTTTACTAAGCATTAGTTAGGAAAGTAAGATGAAGTTTCTTTATATGAACTTTAATATATGCCTTAAGCAACATTCAATAAAATAGTATCATAATTACATACCTTATCTGAATCAGAAGAGTAAAAATTTCTTAAAAATTACCAAGTTTGAGAAGAAAAAGTGATGTTACACTAACTGGATACTTAACCATTTTAAATTTATGGATAAGAGCAAAAGAATAAAAGAATATTATCATCTACATTCAATTATACTGAACAGTCTGTCTGAAAAGAAGAGATTATGCTACTCCATCGACAGGCCACTCTTTATTGTATTTAAATGGCTCCTTATATGTAATTGAACGTTGCACATGAATTTTTAATTCACTGTAACATTTGTATTCATTCCAAGTAGAAATCCAACGAGAGAGGTTAACAATAAAGGCAAATACTTTCCAATTCCTATATTTATCAACTACCTCACGATAAGGTATTTTAACAGTTATTTAGCAGTTTTCTGTTTATAATTTTTATTTATGTTCATTTTGTTTGATAAACAGAGAGAGGAGAGAGTGATCCTCCATTCTTCTCTTCATGGGTTCCCTCTGCAAATGCCAACGGCCAGTGCTGTCCAGCCAGTGCTGTCTTCAGAACTCATTCTGCTTCCGTCACATGGGGAGCAAGAACATGAGTAACTGATCCATCATTCACTACCTGTCAGAAAGCTAGATTTGAAGTGGCATATCTGGAACAGGTACTGACCCCATGCATCCATGTGAGGGTGTCCTGAGAGATACTATAAGACCTTTGCCAAGCACCCATCCCTAGTTGCAATTTTAAGCTTAGTGTTGTTTAAGCTAGCTAGAAACATTGTCACTTAATATATAACATGGTATCTCCCTGTCTTTATGACCTTTATAAAAATATTAAAAATGAATATATTTAACATCACACAAAATGCAGATTTTCAGATGTAAGCAATATACAACCCTAAACACCCCATATTCAGCAAAATTAAGATAGAAAATATATGCATATAACTTAAAAATCATATTATCTATTTGCTAATTATTCAAATGATTGAAAACATTGAAGAGCCTAATCATTATCACTTATGTCAGAAATCAAAATGTTTTTAAAAAATAAGATGACTATATTATCTGATACTTCCAAATTTTAAATCTTCTTACAATTCTCAATATATTTTTACTCTTTTATCAGTGATTCTAAGTTCAAAGTTGAGTATTTCAGATTTCTAATAAATGTATTTTTATCTATAGATTCATGATAAGCACAGTTCTCAATAATCCAATACAGATTTTAAGTCTAGTTATAGCTCTTTATTAATTTAATGAAATCCTATGAAATGTTCATTTACAGAAACATATCACAAAAAGATGTTATTAAGCCTATTAAATAGTAATAACATTTGAAATTGAATATGACATACTGAATGTTATAGAATTCCTTGTTGGCTTAATTCAGTCACTGTAATATGTACTCTGCACATGCTTGTGATTAGGTTCCTTATATATGGAAATATCTTCTCAAACACACTTGACTTCTTTTATCTTCACTAGCCACTTGTTTCTCCTGTCGTTACGTGAAAGAAGGAAGAAGACTCAGAAGCATGAGGCCATGTGCTCAAGCCCTGTGCTGCCAATAAAGGTCATTCCCCAAAATGAACGCAGTTTTCACTGATAACCCAAATCCTTTCCACTGCTCAAGTGGTCTCTGACCACCGAAAAGCAACTACTCACTGTCCCACAAAGTGTAAATTGCCTTTTGAACCTCATTGCAACATTTATTTTAATCATTTTTGATAAAAATCATCTTGAAGACTACGAACACTTCCTTGCCCTCTTAAAATGAGGTAACTCGAGGGAATTTGCTCTTATCTCGATGATTCTTGGCCTCCTTCATGAACATCCATTATCACACCCCATGGTGATGCAGTGCCTGTCAAGCTGTCAGCTGTCATGTCTGCAATCACCCATCTTTCCTCTAACAGGCTTCTGCTCTGATTCCTCTCATTGACTCTGGGTCAGAGAAGCAGATGACCAAAGCTTTTAAAAATTATCTGTAAAGGTCCTCAGTGTTCTCAACTGTAAAATGAAGTTGTTATCCCAGACCAATGGTTCTAAACCCTGGATGTGTGGCCATGTTACTGTGCTCCATACCAGAAGAGAATTTGAAATGGGTTGTCATCACTTGTGCTCTAAATGTTCCAGAAATGTTTTACTTAATTTATTGCTAAACTGCAGCTAACATTGAGAAACAAAATATTACAGGATTTCTTACACATCTTTATATTTGAAATATATAATTTACACAAATAAGATGTCCTAAATACTTACATGAAGGTCTATATCTTATATTTGACTCAGAAGCCTACATATTGAAGCTTATTTTTGCCTCATTTAAAGTGAATAATCAGGGCCTAGCACGATGACCTAATGGCTAAATCCTCACCTTACACATATTGGGGTCACATATGGGTGCTGGTTCCTATCCCAGCTGCTCCACTTCCCATCCAGTTCCCTGCTTGTGGATGGGAAAGCAGTAGAGGATGGCTCAAAGCCTTGGAACCCTGCACTTTGTGGGAGACCCAGCAGTCTCCTGGCTTTGAATAAGCTGAGCTCCAGGCTCTGTGACCAGCTGTGGAATGAACCAGCAGAAATAAGAGCTTTCTCTCTGTCTCTCCTTCTCTCTGTAAATCTGCCTTTCCAAGAAAAAAAATCTTTAAAAGAATAAATGACATTCTGGGCCCGGCGCTGTGGCGCAGTGGTTAAGGTCCTCGCCTTGCAAGCCCGGGATCCCATATGGGCACCGGTTCTATTCCAGCAACCCCGCTTCCCTTCCAGCTCCCTGCCTGTGGCCCAGTAAAGCAGTTGAGGACGGCCCAAAGCTTTGGGACCCTGCACCCTCATGGGAGACCCAGAAGAGGCTCCTGGCTTCGGACCGGCATAGTATCGGCCGTTGCGCTCACTTGGGGAGTGAATCATGGGACGGAAGATCTTCCTCTCTGTCTCTCCTCTCTGTATATCTGCCTTTCCAATAAAAAATAATAATAATAAAAATAAATCTTAAAAAAAAAGAATAAATGATATTCACATTTAGGCACAGGCTATCTCAGTCTAAATTAATTCAGTACCTCCTTTTTAATTTAATTCAATCCCACCTATATTTATTTAGCTGATTATCGGTAGTAGGTAAGCCACTAAAAATTACTTAAGTCAGGCGGTTGTTTAACAATTCCAAGTATGTATAAATTTTCAATACTGAAAATGATCCTTGAATCAATTTTTCTTCCCTCTAACACTTTCTGACTTTAAAACTATACACTTAATAGTCACAGAGATAGGGAAAATTTATAAAACATTCATTAAAACGTAATACATAAATGAATGAAGAAATTAACAAATGGACAGACAGTTGCAATCAGTATCATGAGACAAATATAGCTCTCTAGGTCAGCAAAAATGGGGGCAAGTCAACCAATTTGGAGTTAGAGGTAGAAAGAATTCCTAGAAGATGTTAGAACTGAATTTCGTCTCAAAAAAATCTTGCGGATAAAGAAACAAAGGGTCAAAGGAAAGAAACTCCCAAGCAAGATAAAAATATGTACAACGTTATAAAGCTGTAAGAGTCTAGGATATTTAGAGAAATTTTAAGTTGATAACTGAATGTAAGTATCAGGTAAAGTAAAAGGGAAGCCTAGTCCACCAAGTGTGAAATGATGAGCCAAAATCCCATCTGTGCACCGGTTTGTGTCTCAGCTGCTTTACTACTGTCCGAGGTTCCCGCTTTTGTCCTAGGAAAGTAGATCAGAATGGTTCAAGTCCCTGGACCCCTGCACCCACTTGGAGGACCCAGAAGAATCTCTTCTGATCCAGTTCACACTTCTGATGAAGCTGCCACGTTTGTAATGACCCGGCTCTGCTTTTTGTGTGGGAAGCAAACCAAAAGATGAAGGTCTTCCTATGTCTCTTCTTTTCTCTATTATTCTCACTTTGAAGCACAATGAATAATTTAAAAAAAAAAAAAGTATGCTTCATCTTGACTTTTCAAGATGAGACAATGAACACCATGACACAGACAGGTTGCCCAAACAGCTTCCATGAACCAAGATGATTTTTTTTTAAAAAAAAAGGCCATAGTTATAAAGGAGAATAAACCCTAAAAAAAATCCCTATGACATTTAAACTCTAGATTTGTAAAAGATGCTGTTTAAAGAACAAGATTCCAGGATATATGTCCAAAGGAAGTGAAATCAGCTTATGAGAAAGCCTCCTGCAAACCTACATTTATATCAACACAATCTATATAAGGAAGATAGGGGAACAACCTGGATGTCTCTCGAGAGAGATTTCAATAAAGAAACTGGTACACCAGGCCTGGGCAGTGGCGCAGTGGATAAGGTCCTCGCCTTGCACGCCCGGGATCCCATATGGGTGCTAGTTCTAATCCCGGCAGCCCCGCTTCCCATCCAGCTCCCTGCCTGTGGCCCGGGAAAGCAGTTGAGGATGGCCCAAAGCTTTGGGACCCTGCACCCACATTGGAGATCTGGAGGAGGCTCCTGGCTCCTGGCTTCAGATTGGCTCAGCTCCAGCCTTTGTGGCCGCCTGGGGACTGAACCATCGGACGGAAGATCTTCCTCTCTGTCTCTCCTCTCTGTATATCTGCCTTTCCAATAAAAATAAAATAAATCTTATGAAAAAAAAAAAAAAGGAAAGAAACTGGTACATCTCCGAATACTACTCATTCATTAAAAAGAATAAAATTCTGTCATTTGTGGGCCTGGCGCCATGGCCTAGCGGCTAAAGTCCTCACCTTGAATGCACTGGGATCCCACATGGTGACTAGTTCTAATCCCGCTGGGCCCGCTTCCCATCCAGCTCCCTGCCTGTGGCCTGGGAAAGCAGTGGAGGACAGCCCAAAGCCTTGAGATCCTGCTCCCACGTGGGAGACCTGGAAGAGCTCCTGGCTCCCAGCTTGGGATAGGTGCAGCTCCAGCTGTAGCAGTCACTTGGGGAGTTAATCATTAGACAGAATATCTTTCTCTCTGTCTCTCCTCCTCTCTGTGTAACTGATTTTGCAATAAAAATAAATAAATCTTTTTTAAAAATTCTGTCCTTTGCAACAAAATGATTGCAACTGGAGACCATTATGCTCAGTGAAATAAGCAAGGCCAAAACAAAAAATAGAGAATAAGTAATATATGATAAATTTTTTTCTTTCTTAAAAAAACTTAATATCCTGGTTTTCCAGCTAATTAGATTCTCATTTCAGAAAACATTTAAAACTATAAGAATTTTCCAGAATTAAATGAAAACAGTTTTTATTGTGCTAATTCGTCCTATCCCTTTGCGGTTGCAGAAATTCCATACATATTTCTTGTTCTGCAACAATGTCATGCCAATTCTGAAACTGTTAATTTCCAAGTTAAGAATACTAACAGCATTTTTCATTTAGTTGCCATTACAATCAATGACTAACGAGCCTTTTATTCAAACGGCTACTCAGAAGTACATTTCATGGATGTATTCTTGTCTTTGATACCAAAGTTCTGCTGCATCACACTCTTCAAGCTACTATATTTTCAGTCTTTTCTCCTCCTACGACTTCTACATATGATAGCAAGTATGATTTTAAGAAAGCAGATAATGCTTCATCTCTATGGAAATGTTCTGATGGCTTTTGTTATACTTGGCATCAAATGAAAACACTCAGTCATGGCCACAAGGCCCTACTGCACATCCTTTGCATGGTTTTTGAATTATAACAAGATTATTACTTTTTACAGCTGCCTTTGGCCTGAACAGTGTTCTCCTGAATAATATGTTAAAATTCTTATCCCTAAGATGATGGTTATAAAAACTAAAACCTTTTGAGGGTGATTCATTCATGAGAACAGAGATCATATAAAAGCTTTGTGACATGACTAGCCCTTCCACCGAGTAAGCACACATGTAGAAAACAAAATGATTTTCAGTGAAGTAGGTAGTTGGTCTTCATCGGATAATGAATCTACAGTAAACTTACTCTTGGATCTAGTCTACAGAACCGTAAGAAATAAACATCTGTTCCTTGTAAGCCAGACAACTTTATGGTATTTTATTTTAACAGCCCAGATGTACTAAGGCTAATTTGGCTGCCACCTTAACAGAAGCTAGGACCTAATTTTCAAGACAGTCTTTGCAATCATTGACCATTTTGCACTAGTTTCAAGACTGACAAATGTCATTAACTCAGACAATCCTTCCCTCTTGCTACTATTTACCATCACTTCATACTTAAAGCACAGATTTTCTTTTTCTCTTTTTATTTATAGCTCCCCTCCTAAAACATAGAATATATAAACTTGAGAATTTGGCTCATTCTTAAATTGTTTAAAGATTATTGGACACTGGAAGGATGATTACATAAATTCAAACTCATGCAAATACACTATATGGAAATATTGCTAGTTTACTTTTAAAAGCATTCAGGCCACTGAATTATATAAAAGTAATTGATCATTACATAATGCCTTGTGATTCGCAAAGCATTTTTCATAGGCTTTCCTATGTAATTGAGAATTTGGAGAGACTGAAGTATGTTTGCTTTACAAATTATGAAACACTAACAGTGTTTTTCCAGGTGCCAGATCTATCAAATTGTTGGAATCAGGGAGGAATCACGGATCCTATGAATTTCTTACTAACTGCCTGAGCTTCTGTACTAATGTGTAATTGCTTTGTGTTCAATGTAGTATAAAAGATACATGAACAATAAATCCAAACCATATGGTACATAGCTTCCCAGACAAGACTGTATCTTAAAAAATGAATTTTTCAAGTAATTTATCCTCTGAGTAAGGAAATGTTCTGAGACAAAAACACAATTAGCCCATCTAATTTTCCGTGTGCAAAAGAAATGCTACATGTGCTGTTAAAATGCTTGAAGCATAAATCAATAACCATGAACTGAGTCAGAATAATTTTTGGTATACTACATGTATGAACTTTAGGTTTCCACATTGTGGTTGTCTTCCTTTTCCTTTTTGAATTACTGTGAATTTAAAGTTATTTGAATCCAAGACTTCTGAAGCAATATGAAAAGAGAAACCTTATTTGTTATACATCCATAAGAAGTACTGTTTGCTTTGTTTTTGTTTTATTCTGTTTTGTTTGGGCGGAGGTTACTATGTAATATATCATTTCCATGAGATAATTTCAGCAGTCTGTTTTCAACATGCTGGTAATTTATTTCAAAACTTCATTATCATTCTTATGTAAATAAAACTGTAATGAAGGACCTTTTCCTCATAATGAACAAAATATATGCTATGGTACTACAAATTTCTATAATGTATTCAATTCTCTTCATATACAGATACAATATTTATGTCCCATACAATATTATGTTATATTCTCGAATTTAGACTTCATTGTGAAATCAACAATAATTTCTTCTGTAAAACATCAAGAATAAACTTGCCATTAAAATCATAGAACTCAAAAAAAATAGACATCATATATCAGAAATATTCAAATTACAGACCACGATTTTTAAAAGCCTGTTGCCTATGACAGTTACCTTACAATGACATGTTCAGTCCTAACGGAAATGAGATTTCCCCTTCTCCACAGTACATTTAATTTGTAATTTAAATTTCATTGTGCTCTAACAACTAGATTTTTAAAAATACAAATATTGATTTAGAAAAAAATCATGTGAAATTCCCAACTCATTCACCAAACATTTACATAATTATTGAGTATCATGCTAATTACTTGAGATAAAATGAGGAATAAGAAAACATTTATCTTCTCAAAAATATACAAACTAATGAGACAAATAAAGAAATAGACCATTAATATGTGTCTTGTCATGTTCTACATAGAAGCTGCTGAAGACCTAGGTATTTCTGGGTCATTTTATCTATTCAGCATTTTTATTATGAATTAACAGATTTGAAAGCAGATATATACATTTTTCATGAGGTTAGTATGAACTCAAACATGTAAGACTGAGTCTCCCCAAGACTCGATACAAAATCAAGTTTTGGATTCATTTCATGGTGTGTTATAAAACCTGAGAAGCAACATTTTCATGAAAATGACTTGAAATCCAATTCTGTTTTTCCAGCTCACTTTCTTCCTGCACAAATGATACATAAAAACCATATATTTCTGAAGTCAAACATTGACAAATGGCAAGTAGAAAATCCGTAAATATTTCTAAATTAAATTCTGAATACACATACATGCTTATTAGCAACTGCAACTACACTTCCAATGTTTCACCAAAAAAAAGGCCTTTAAAAATATATTTTTATTGGAAAGAAGATTATAGAGAGGAGAGACAAAGAGCAAGGTCTTTTCCACTGGTTCACACCCCAAGTGGCCACAAGGGCTGAAACTAAGTCATTCGAAGCCAGGAGCCAAGAGCTTCTTCCTGGTCTCCCTCCAGGTGTAGGGTCCCAAGGCTTTGGGCCATCCTCTACTGCTTTCCCAGGATAAAAGCAGGGAACTGGATGGGAAATGGAGCAGGTGGGACACGAACTGGCACCCAAATGGGTTCCAGGCACATGCAAGGAAAGAATTTAGCCACTAGCCTATTGCACAGGGCCCCACAAAAAACTTTTATTACATGAGAAATTGGTGGATGTTTTCATGTTAGCTTTATAATTTAACTAGTGTAAAAGCTAGCAATAGATAAGAAATGGCTTATAATAATGATATGAAATTTGATTTCACTTTAACCTAGTATGTTCCATCAAGCCCATCATATTAGGACATGTATAAAACCTTAAAACGATACCAAAATATTCAACTTAGGCATTTCAAAATAAATATTATGCCATTTAAACACTTAAAGAACTTAGAACTTAACAAATAATGTTTTATTACTAACAAATTTTCCATGGAGTCTTACCCTCAAATGATTAATATTTTAAGAAAGAATTTAAAAATTTTATGAAAAATATAACCATTTCAATGAGAAAAACACATGGTGATTATATATATATATAATATCTAAGATATATATATACCTTATCTTAGATATACCTTATTATATATGTCTTAGATATATATGATATATATATTATATATATCTTAGATATATATATCTTACCTAGTAGATTTCCTTATATTTGATTACGTTTGTTAGGTTACCAGAATAACTACTTTACAGTGACATATTTTAAAAATATTTTACCATGTTTGTGTTACAAACATACCAGTGGATTACAGTGTTATATGTTTATCACCCTCGAACATTTAACCATTAGGAATATTTTCAGTGTATAATGAATAGTTACAGACTACAGTTGTGTTGTTGTGTCATATAACTGCCAACAGCTGCCAAGATAAACCATGATGCCTATCAATGAGTGAATGGATGTACAAAACATAATACATACACAAAATGGTATCTATACACAATGGAATATTTATTCTTCAGTCGTAAGAAGGAAAACATGATGCCATTTGAATGAAACACAATGCAACTGGAAGATATTAAGTGAAACAACTCCTGCCCTTACGCACTTTTTCGTGTGAGCCAGATAGAACACATAGAAGTAGACAAAAGAACAGAGCATCAGAGGCAGGAGGGGGAAGCAGGATCACTGGGGTAAACGACAGGTACCCAAACAAAGTTAAACAAATGCCAATGGTGCAGAATAGCCAATGATATTATGGATAAGTAGGAAGAAGAAGCTTAAAGTGTAAATTAATTAAGAAAATGATTAACAGAATAAACAACTCTGTCCAATTTATGTTATGTCTTTATATTTTATATTTTATGGAGACTTTAGAATATCGGTGTCATTCAGGAAACACATTTGCTTTAATAATAGTATAAACTCAGTAAAATAGCAAATATGATTTTATACCAATATGAGCAATTAAACACCGATTTTTATTAACAGTCTTAAACTCTCACATTGATAAGTTTATATATGGTTATCATTTTATCTTTCAAACTTGAACACCTAAAACGCAATATCTCTTCATTAGTCACTAGATTTGGGAGTTCAAGGTAGAAAGGATAAAAAATTGCATTGCTAAGTCTGGTGCGGTAGCCTGGTGGATAAAGTCCTCACCTTGAACGCGCCAGGATCCTATATGGGTACCAATTCTAATCCCGGCAGCCCTGCTTCCCATCCAGCTCCCTGGTTATAACCTGGGAAAGTAATTGAGGAATGACCAAAGCCTTGAGACCCTGCACCTTCATGGTAGATCCAGAAGAGCTCCTGGCTCCTGGCTTCAGATCAGCACAGCCGAGCTGTTGTGGTCACTTGGGGAGTGAATCATAGGACGGAAGATCTTCCTCTCTGTCTCTCCTCATCTCTGTATATCTGACTTTGTGATAAAAATAAAATAAATATTTTTTTTTAAAAAAAGAACATTTACTCTGGCCATTCATTTTCAAAATAATATTCAGAGATTTTGCTAGAAGCAGTGAGTAAGATAAAAGAGAAAATGCATATGAGCTAAAGGATGAAATTAAGATATTTGCCTTCAGATGACATAATTCTATACAGAGGCAAAATTTGCAACTTCATCAAATGACTACTAGATCAAATAAATTCTGAAATATTGTTACATACAAAACCAGTACTACTTTACATCAGGAGAAGTGCTTGATTCATCAGCACATGTGATAAACTTTTAAGTTAGTAACAGAACTCACTGACAAAGTATCAGACAATCCCATTTCACAATAGCTACCAAAAAAATTAGATGGCTTAGAATAAAAGTAAGCAATGGCATAGTTAAGAAAGCTCTCTTCAATGAAAATTGCAAGATACATAAGAAAAAACTGAAAAACACACAGAAATAAAGGAATCAGTTCCTATTTTTATGGATTGTAATAAATCATAGTTAAAATGTCCATATGGCTCACAGAAATTTACAAAGACAAAGCAGTCCTTATACACAAAAAACAAAACCGTAACAATAACAAAAATGCTAACGTTGACATGGAATCGCTAGATGCCCAGAACAAACAAAGGAATCTTCAGCATAAAGAACAAAACTGGAGGCACTGCAATATTTAATTTTAAGATACATTATGGGGTTATTATAACTAGCATGGTACTCTCATAACAACAGAAATATGAAGCCATGGAACAAACAAAAATTCCAGACATGAGTTCAAATATGTACAAAAAAGTTTGTGTTCATGAAGCACCAGAAACATATCCTGGAGAAAGGACATTCTGTTTAGTAATTGCTGCTGAGGAAACCAGTTGCCCACATGCAGAAGATTAAATGAGAGTTACCTTCCTCTATTCAAGTCAAAATGAGTTATTCATCGAAATTTAACACTTGAAATGATAAAACTATTAGAAGAAAAAATAGGGGACTGATTTTCAGACATCAGCATAGTTTATTATATTTTTTGTAAGAAAAGAAAAATCCCAAAAGCTTAGACAATCAAAGCAAAAGTAGACAGATTCGATTAAATTAAATAAAGAAGCTTCTGTACAGTAAGAACAAATAAACAACAACAACACAGAACAAAGAGGCAACTAAAGGATGGAAGAAAATGTTTGCAAACTGTGTGACAAAGGATTATTCTCCAGATTCTACCAGGACTTCAAAATTGGATCAACAGGGGCAGGTGTGGAATAGCAGGTAAAGCTGTTGCTTATGCTGCAGGCACCACACACAGACACTGGTTTGTGCACTGCCACTCCACTTCTGATCTAACTCTCTACTAGTGGCAGTGGAAAAACGATCAACTTCTTGGGCCTGTGCCATTCTTGGGAGACGAGAATTAAGCTCCTGGCTCTCTTGGCCTTGATTAACCTTTACCACTCTAGCCATTTGTGGAGTGAATCAGGGAATGGAAGACCTCTCTCTGCTACTGTCTCTCCCTCTCTCTCTAATAAAATTTTCAAACAGATAAATTCTTTAAAATAAGAAAAATGACAAGGAATGAAACAATCCATTTAAAGAAAGGTCACATGATATGAATAGGCATTTATAGGAAATACAAATGTACACCAAACATCTGAAAAAAATGCTTAGTATCTGTAGCCCTCAGGGAAATGTAAATCAAAAATATATTAAGATATAATTTTACATCTAGTTAAACTGACATATTTTATAAGTTTGTTCCTTATCATACAACATTTTTTAAAATATTTCTTGGATTTTATTGAAATGCATTTTGTGACACAGTTTAGATCAAATTATATTTATCAATTACTTTCCCCCTCCAACTTCCATTCTTCTTTCCCCATTCTCTCTACCCCTGCTGTTTTCCCCAATATTACCACAAGAGTAGAGTGCTTCAATAGTATCCTCAAGTCTAACATTCTGATATTTAAGTGTATCATGGAATTGCAGGTTTAGACAATGGTAAAAACTCTAGTATCCTATAGTCAAGGTATATGTAACAATTTCACAGGGAGGCCTCCTTTCATTCAGGAGTAGAGTCATACTGCAAGGTATATTCACTTCCTGTAACGGTAGTCACTGGTACAAACTTCACTTGTAAGAACATATGTATGTAAATGTTATCCTGTATATCTACTTATTTTGTACTTTGCAGGAATGTTGCTTCATCAAAGAATGTTTGTTATCTCTTTTAGGGGTTGGCTTATTTTAATGAGTACAATGTTTTTGAGTTGGTGCCAATTTATTTATCCACTAGTCCATGGATAAGATATGTCATGGTTTCTTAATCCATTTCTCTTTGAACAGGCACCTGGGTTTTTTGCATGTCTTCACTACTGTGGATAGGGTTGCTTAAATATAGGGCAGCAGGTTACTTTCTCATACATTCCCAGGAGTGGGACAGATGGTAATATGGCACATGCAGTTTCACTTCTCTGAGCACTCTCCACACTGACTTCCATAGTGGCTGCATTAGCTTATATTCCCACCAACAGTGGAGTAGAATAACTTTCTCCCCATCTCCCCACATCCATGTCAGCAGGTGTTTTTGGTAGATTTCTGAATGTAGGTCATCTGCCCTGGAACTAGGTGGAACTACAATGTGTTTTTTATTTGTATTTCCCGAATAGCAAAGGAAGCCTGAACATTTTTCATATGTCTATTATCTGTTTTAATTTGTTCTTTTGAAAAAATCTTGCTCATTTTCTTTGCTTATTTTTTTCCCAAGAGTTGTTTGTGTTGCTGTCATTGAATTTCTGAAGCTCCTTGTAAATCTTGGATATTAATCTCGTAACTGCTGTGTGGTGTGTAAAGATTTTTCTCCCATTATGTTGATTGCTTTTTCACTTTGCTGATCATTTTGTTTGCTTAGTTTGATGTAGTTCCATTCTCTCTTTTTTTTCAATGATGGCTATGACTGCCTGTGCCTTTGATGATTACTTGAAGAAATCTTTACCAATGTCTATTTTCTGCAGAGTGCTTCCGATATTTTCCTCTAATAACTCGATGATTTCTGCGTGCAGACTTAGCTCCATGCCCCACGTCAAGCTGATTTTTGCATAAGGTGAAATGTTGCAGTCTTGCTTCCTTTGCTGGCTGAGATTTGTTGAAGAAAAGAACCATTTTCCTTGGATTATTTTCAGTTCTCTTGATTAGTTAGCTTTACATGTATGGGCTTTCTTTGGGGTTTCTATTCTATTTCATTAGTCTTTTTCTCTCTTTTTGTTCCAATAACAGACTGTTTTGCTGGTCACTGCCTAGAAGAATGTCTTAAGGTCTGGAACTCCGATTCGTCAAGCTTTCTTTTTATGACTCAGGACAGCTTTGGATAATCTTAGTCTCTTGTGTTTCCAGATGAATATTAGTATCATCTTTTCCATTTCTGAGTAGAATGATTTTAGAGTTTTGATTGAGATTACATTGAATCTGTAGATTACTTTTGATAAGATCGGCATTTTGATGATGTTGATTCTACTGACCCAGGATCATGTTAGATTTCTCTATCTTGTAATGTCTTCTTTTATTTCTTTTTTTTTTTTAATGTTTTGTGATTTTCATTATAGATGTCTTCCATATGTTTTGTTAGGGATTTATTCCAAGATATTTAAAGTTCTTGTATGCTATATCAAAGGGGATTGTATTATAAGTTTATTTTCAGCCATGCAGCTATTTGTGCATACTAGGGCCCTCCATTTGTGTTCATTGATTTTGTACCCTGCTACCCTGCCAGACTCTCCTATCTATTCTAATCGTCTTTATTGAATCTTTTGGTTCTCCTATGGATAGAATTAAATTGCCTGTAACAGCGAAAAACTTAATTCCTCATTTCCAATTTGAATTATTTTAATTCCTTTTTCTTGCCTAGTAGTTATAGCAAACTTGCAATACTGCAGTGAACTTCAGTGGTGAAAGCAGACATTCTTGTCTACTTCCACATCTTAGTGGAAAATTATCTAGCTTTGGGCCCGGCGGGATAACTTAGTGGTTATTCCTCGCCTTGCATGCCTGGGATCCTATATGGTTGCCAGTTCTAATCCTGGCGGTCCTGCTTCCCATCCAGCTCCCTGCTTGGGCCTGGGAAAGCAGTCGAGGACAACCCAAAGCTTTGGAACCCTGCACCCGTGTGGGAGACCCGGAAGAACTCCTGGCTCCTGGCTTCGGATGGGCTCAGCACCGACTGTTGTGGTCACTTGGGGAGTGAACCATTGGGTCGAAGATCTTCCTCTCTGTCTCTCCTCCTCTCTGTATATCTGCCTTTCAATAAAAATAAATAATTTTTTTTTTTAAATCTAGGGCCCGGCGCAATGGTGCAGTGCTTAAGGTCCTCGCCTTGCACGCCCGGGATCCCATATGGGTGCTGGTTCTAATCCCGGCAGCCCCGCTTCCCATCCAACTCCCTGCCCGTGGTCTGGGAAAGCAGTCGAGGAAGGCCCAAAGCTTTGGGACCCTGCACCCGCGTGGGAGACCCGGAAGAGGCTCCTGGCTTCGGATTGGCATAGCATCGGCCGTTGTGCTCACTTGGGGAATGAATCATGGGCCAGAACATCTTCCTCTCTGCCTCTGCTCTCTGTATATCCGCCTTTCTAGTAAAAATAAAATAAATCTTTAAAATAAAATAAAATAAAATAAAAATCTAGCTTTTACCCATGCAGTATAATGCTGGCATTGAGTTTTTCATAAATAGCTTTGATTGTATTATAAAAAGTTTCTTCTATGCCTATCTTGCTTAAGGTTTTTAGCATGAAGTCATTTTAGATTTTACCAAATGCCTTCTCTGCATCTATTGAGATGATCATATGCTTTTTACCATTCAATTAGTTGATGTAGTGTATCAACTCTTTATTTGCATATGTTAAGCTGTGCCTGCCTGTCAGGGATGAATCTATCTGGTGAAGGAGAATGGTCTGATATATTGTTTGATTCTGTCAACAAGTATTTGCTGGAGTTTTGCTTCTAGGTTCATCAGGTATATCTGTTGTGTCTCTCTACTTGACCTTGGAATTAAGGTAATTCTGGCTTTACAGAAGTGTTTAGAGCATTGCCTCCATTTATATTGTTTTGAACATTTTGCAGAAGACTGGGGTAAGAAATTTTAAAACATTTGGTAGAATTCATCATTGAATTCCAAGTTTTTCTTTTGTTGTTGTTGCTGCTGTAGTTGTTGAAAGGGATTTGGTTACTAACTCAATCTTCATCCTGCTTATAAATATATTTAGATTTTTCATAACCTCCTGATTCAGTTTTGGTAAATTGCAGTGTCTAGAAACCTATTCATTTCTTCTAGGTCTTCTGATATATAGTTTTGGGCTCTCATATTACTCTTCTGCCATAGCCTCCTCAGTCACAGCTCGTTGGCCACCACTCTCACCCATGTGATCCCGTGGTGTGGCTGCACCACTGGCTGCTCAGTCTTCCTCCCATTCCCAGTTCCAGCAGTGCCTGGAATTAGGAAGACACCAACTGCGACTTCATACTAGATCACAGGGCTGCCAGTGGTGCCTGTCTCATGCTTTGTTTTGTTTTGTTTCTTTCCTCTTCTTGCCAGAAGCTGCAAGTCAGTGGAACTCCTATGATTGCTGTGCATCTGTTTGCCACAGCATTACTCTGCTTTCCATGCTGCTTCCTTGTGTCCAAAGGTCTCATGTCTCTCTGCCATCAGAAAGTCCTCTCCTATTCCACCAGATTGCACCCTCTCTGCTTTTCCATGGCTATCATTCCCAACTCTTTTTTATCTATCCTTACAACATTCTACCATCATTCCCTCTGTCCTAAGTTCATTTTTAATGCTACAAAATTGCAAACTACATAACCCCTACTTCTATTGTTCTAGATAGATGAAAATAACCCCGGTCATATGATATTGTAATGAATAAACAACACTGTCAAAGATTTTTACGTGACCTTACTAAAATGAAATAGCCAATTTTTTACAGGTTGAAGAACAAGTATGATTTTGAGCCTAAAGGACAACTATTCTCTGAAACCCGATGAATCACTAGCCAATGTTAGAAGACAACATATACCTAGCAATTTCTCTATCCTGATTCATTGCTTGATTTCCTCAAATTTTAGAATACATATGTCATCTTATAGTACCAAATCAAAATTATCCATAGATCAATGTGGTAAATATGCTACATAATAGGAAAATCTTAGGTTGGTAATTTAGCCAGTTCATTGTGAATGAATGCGTATAAGCTCTACCTAGGTGTCTGATAATACAAAGATCATAACCTTATATATGTATATATGTAGGATTGTCTAAACACAAAGGTTAAATATTGAAAATTGTCTTGTTAGTTGTACTTTCACAGTCTCAGAAAATTTACCACTGTCATCTTCTCAGTTGATCATCTTTATACGTTGAGGATTTCAGCAATTTTGATCACCTAATTAAAGAAATGAATTGGGCCCGGCACGGTGGTGCAGTGGTTAAGGTCCTTGCCTTGCACGCCCGGGATCCCATATGGACACCGGTTCTATCCCGGCAGCCCCGCTTCCCTTCCAACTCCCTGCCTGTGGCCCGGGAAAGCAGTCGAGGATGGCCCAAAGCTTTGGGACCCTGCACCCGCGTGGGAGACCCGGAAGAGGTTCCTGGCTTCAGATCAGCATAGCATCGGCCGTTGCGCTCACTTGGGGAGTGAATCATGGGATGGAAGATCTTCCTCTCTGTCTCTCCTCTCTGTATATCCGCCTTTCCAATAAAAATAAAATAAATCTTTAAAAAAAAAAGAAATGAATTATTTGAATTCATAGTTATTTAGAGAAAATGATAACCTAAAGATCAATGAGTCCAAATTTCTCATCTTAGTTATGACATAATTGGGACCCTCAGAAACAGAAATCATATTATCTCTATGATTAGAGACAAAGTCCCACATAAATAAATCAGTACAATGGCCCTGGTGTTGGCGAGTCATGGATAAAGCTGCTGCCAAGGACGCAGGCATCTGTGATGGGTGCTTGCTCCCATCCACAGCTCAGCGCTATTGGCCTGGGAAAAACGGCTCAAGTCTTTTTACATGTTGTACAGAGAGACAAAAAATCTTTGTGGAGTCCTACTGAATAATATACATGACTCAAAATATAATTGTCAAAAATGTATACTAATATGCTTTAACTCCTGAACTTCCTAAAATAAGCACACATTTTGAATGCACATGTGGTGTTTGTGTATATATGCATGTATATATTAACCTAGTTTCAAAAAGAAAGAAAAATTTGCTAGTGTCCAACATTGGTAAACATGTGGGGTCAAAGAGATTTTCACATTTTGTATTCGATGTATTCATTTTGGATTCTTTACTGTATGCTATGGGAATATCTATGCATAATCACAATCATATTTATGATAAATTGTATTGGTGTTTATATTGGTATTTAAATGATGGTCTCTGTGACTCTAAGGAAAAAGGCATTCAGTTTCTGGAATGTTAAACACATACTATAAGTAGGTACAGTTGGGATGTGTGTTGATTTATGTATGAGTGCCACATAAGTTCATTTCAATCACATTTAGTTTATTCACTTGGTTTCATTCTGAAGGAATGAATTCATTCTGATCATTTTGTCTTTGGTTGAGAAAATTGAACTCTAACAGATTGCAGTCCCGGGAGAAATTGCCTAATGTTAGAGCTGCAAGTAATTGCTAAACTCCCACGTGCCTCAGGGGAGAAAGTCTGTCCTTGATTAGAAAAACATGCAAAGGGAAAAAAGGCAGTAAGCTCCTAGTTAATGGGTATGATAGTATTCGCTGTTCACTGTTTTAGAGCAACCAGGCATATTCGTCTCCATTTTGCTAACTAGAGGATTAATTTATATTCCAAAAGAAATTTTAAAATTCTATTCATTCTTTATCTTTAACTAGAGATTCTATAACTTCTCATAACCATACAGAAGAGCAGTTTAATTCAAATATGGTAAATAAATAAATTCAGTGGACTTATTTAAATTAATTTAATACATAATACTGTACTATATACTCTGACAACCCTGCCAAAAATAAGGATGTCTTATTGTCCAATTATGGAGGATTCTACAGTCCAAAAATCAGTATGTTGTAGCAATGTAAGCACTTACATTGCTTCTGATGTACAAGAGAATACTTTTTCTCTATATTTGAAGCAGGAAACAGGAAAAAATTTTTCTCATTTCTTTTCTTTCCTCCTAATAATGTACCATAAACTGGAACATAATTTATATATCATCAAAGCCATCATATATACACATAAACACACACACACACATCTATGTGTAAGATTGAAGTCACTTAATATAATGACCAAAATTAAATTTAAGACATGTATATCAAATTCACAACTTTCATGGAAAACTGAATGACAATACATTTCCTCAAACTTTTTGAATTTCCCATATATGAGACACGCTGGTATTGAACATAATTAAGCTCATTTGTTTCCCTAATGTCTACTTGGAAAAACAAAGAATCCCTGAACAATACAAAAGAAACAGAAAACTAACATAAACTACAAACTTAAAGCATAGCCACGTAACTGTGCCAAACTGAAAACAAAGTAGTTTCTGACAAATAAATTCTTGGTAAATCATATATTCAAAAACTTTTGCATCACACATGTATTAGTATACACATGCAATATAAATAGTTTTAGCATATATTAAAAATTATTTTAACGGACAAACAAACTGTTGCTGGAAGTATCAAATTTTTCTGGGGAAAATGACAAGCATTCTATTAATGCTCATAAACTTAGAACTTACTATAACAACCAAAACAATAAAAGCAACAGTGACAAAAGTATAAGACTTCACTGGTTTTATGTATATAGACCTACATATCAAAGCAAAATTATTCAAAAATATCATTCTTTGACCCCCTACACATTAAAATGCAAGATTCACATACAGGTAGAAATTTCATGTAAACTAATTCGTTTTTGCATTAGCTACGTAATTGTGTGTTAACAAATCTCATTATTTTTAAAATGAAGTGGAACTGTAGCACAATTACTCTTAAAATTCTTTAAAAGGCCAAAAAATTTTGATATGTATAAAATAGCAAGTTCATGTAAGCTGGGTTATATCTTAATCTGCAGAGACAGAAATGAACAATATGCTTGTATTAAATTAGAAAAATCTGACTATAACTTTAGTTAAGCCTTTTTTCATATATATATATAATTAAGAGTATTGCTAAGCATTACTCTTATAATGAAGGCAATACTTTTATTTTTATTCTGTATGTTGATCCTGAAATGCATTTTGATTTGAAAACACAGTATTAACTCAGTGCACTATAATGAGATATTTAATCTTTTCTAAATTGAAACTTTATAGAAAAGTAAACTTTTTTTTTTCTGGTCCCTGTCCTCACCATGAACAAGTCTGCTTTTATTGCTAGCATTCGATTTTCTTTTTTTTTGTTGTTGTTGTTTTTTTGTTTTGTCAATGATAACAGGCTTTAAAGTAATTTTGACTCTACATGTTACTTGGGTTTAAGGATTTTAACGATTTCGCCTGAATCATTAAAATTATTAAATTTTTTGACAATCTTTACATAGTTAATTAGGATAAAAAGGTTCAAGGGCTACAGGAAAGTGAGTAAGACTAGTATTTTTTCCATATTGTTTCCTTCATGTTTAAAGGGGGTTATTAAGGGAGATGGCCCACCCAATTTCCCACCCTCCCCAGGTCCCGGATGTAGGGTATGCTCTGAGGTTCTTGCTCAAGTGGTTTTGATAGTTCCCCAGTTATGATTCGCTGCCAATCTTGCCACTCCAAGCACTATGAGATCCTTGAAGAAAAGTAAACTTTACTAGCCAAATGAGATATTCTTACTTGAATTTAGCAACATTCATCGATTACTGTGTAATGCTTAAAGAACTTTTAAAGAACACATTAAAATATGTTCTGTTTTAAAATCATTTTATGTGTGTTCTTAGGAAACAAGTTATGTACTATTAAGAGAGCATCAATCACAGATTCGGTCCCAAGTCAGCTCTCTGGCTGTGCTAAGTCCCCTCTGATTTCCAGCCCTTACATCCCACCAGCTGCTATAATCGCAAGTATGACTACTATTTGAGGGTTTTTTTCTTTTTTATTTTCCTGTTAGTTTTGTTTGTTTCCTTGTTTATTTTTTGTATGATAATAAACAAAAACAGTTGGAAAAGAGAAGGAGTATTTCATTAAACATCAAGTACCCATTATTATATTAAAACTTTAGCCAAATAAGATATCAAGAAGAAAGGTGGAGGTTGTGTAAGTGGGGGTTGCATAAAATATCTGGCATGCATCCTGGGATGCATGCTTTCTTCACTTGATTTGACAATATGTAGTGAAACTAATTTCATAATGTCACAATTAAGGTGCAGAGTTTTGAATCCAGTGGATGCATATGAGAAAGTGTG
Source organism: Ochotona curzoniae (assembly GCF_017591425.1). Classification (NCBI taxonomy): domain Eukaryota; kingdom Metazoa; phylum Chordata; class Mammalia; order Lagomorpha; family Ochotonidae; genus Ochotona; species Ochotona curzoniae. The sequence continues at coordinate 16,666,437 of NW_024464920.1, read as the reverse complement.
ATACATGATATATGCTTTCTTTTTTTAAAGCTTTTTTTTCATTTTTGCTTCAAAGACACATTTTAGAGAAACAGATAGGGAAAGAAGGTCTGCTAGTTCACTTCCTAAATAGCTGTAAGGGCCAGAGCAGAGCTAATCCAAATCTGTAAGCCTGGAGCTTCTTCCAGGTCTCCCAAATGGGTGCAGGAACCCAAGCACTTGGGCCACTCTCTCCTGCATTCCATGGCATAGCACTGGATCCAAAGTGGAACATTCAGGACACGAACCAGTGCCTGTATGGGAGGCTGGTGCCACAGGGCAGGGAATCAGCCTGCTACAACAGCGTGTTGTCCTCATGATTTATTGTTTCTAAGACTCAAATGTTTTTAGAGATCATTTTAAAAAGGCACATGCAATAATAACCAAGTAAACTTGGTGATTATTTTTTAGATTTTCCTTGATTAGCAGCATATACACAGAGCAGCATGTGCTCTAAATATCTCATATTTTTGTCCCAACCTCTCTAATTGAGAATGTAGTTAATATTTTCAACTTTTCTTAGAGCAAGATGTGGACATAGTCTACAGATTCAGAGAGAAAAGACTGGTTTGGGGGATTTGTCTAGGTTAGGCAAGTGTTGTCTTTTCCAAATTAGCCTCAATTTGTAATGATTTATTCCTGCCTGTTTACACTTCAAAAACAGACATTTTATTCATCCCAGGTCTTGTTATACTTGATAGATAGATAGATAGATGAGTATATTACTATCCTAAAAAATCAGAGACAAAATATTGCAATATTTGCTACTAAGAAACTGGGGTATCCAAGGAAAACATGTAATAAAGCACTAAATTCATGACTTCTCTTATTACTACCTACTTCTGAAGTAAAGTGGGAAGTTAAGAAAGTTATCAGGAAAAATTAAAAATTCACAGGAACAGGAATTACATTCTAGCCAAAGGATATATTACAACTAGGTATGCTAGCAACTCAGGAACAACAGGAACATAAAATGTTATTTTACACCAGTGCAGTATCAATATGTTAAAATAAATATTTTAAGAGTAAAGTTAAGATATAATCTAAAACTATGCTTTATAGATGAAATTCAATCAACTTTGAAACATTCTATTATTTTATATTAGCTACACAATTTGAATGACCTAGCACAAAGTGACAATTTTGAGCTCCTTATTAAAAGCTTTGAAGTTTTTAGGATTTACTCCCCAAGTGACCACAAGGGCAGGAGCTGAGCTGATATGAAGCCAGTAGCCAGGAACTTCTTCTGGGTCTCCCACGTGGTTGCAGGATCCCAAAGCTTTGGGTCATCCTTTACTGTTTTCCCAAGCTACAAGCAGGAAGCTGGAATGGAAGTGGAGCAGCCGGGACAGGAACTGATGCACATATGGCATCCCAGTGCTTTCAAGGCGAGGATTTTGTTAGGCTACCACTCCAGGTTGATTTTTTGCTCATTTCTTTGTTTTGTTTTGTTTTGTTTTGTTTTGTTTTAAATTAAGATGTTTACCAGTTCTTGACTCACAAAGGACAAAGTCAATACGTGGCCACAATATGTTACATGATCTTCAGAGCCTTTGAATAAATCAGAAGCAGAAACTGCTAAAGTGAGGGTAGTCCAGGCTCTGGAATGCATATTATCAATACAGGAGAACTGAGTCATTAGGTATGCTGGCATCTCAGAAGTGTGCCCAACATCTTATGAAAGTGATACAATAAACCTTTTTGTCATGTGGTGTCACTGTGAAATATGATGGAACTATTTTGAAACTCTGTTCATCTATTAGTGTGTGTGTGTGTGTGTGTGTGTGTGTGTATTAGTTTTCCTAACTTTGAACCACAATCAAAACAAAAACAAAATTAATTTTGAAGGGATAATGGAATAGCCATGTTCTTGTCATCTGAAGTTTTATAATCAGGAATGAGAAATAGTATTGCATTTATCTATAAGAGGAAACTGACCATTGCAGACAATTATTTTCTCCTCTAGCTCCCCTTCTCTGGAAGGGTGTATTTTTTCCAGAATCCAATTTCTACTGATCTTGCACTCTAGGAAAACTAATAAATAGAAACAACCCTATCCCATGACAGTAATACTGAGCACTGACCAAAATAATTCATGGAAAAATATTTTGCTAAAAGGTTAGGAATGTAATAGTTTAATCCTTCTTCAATTGCCAAGTAGTCAAAAAAAAAAAACCCTTGTAGACAAAGTTCCCATTCTATTTAGTTATTGTGAAATTATTCCATTCAAATATATAAGGCTGTAACACACACACACATACATATGCACACAGAGGTTTGTATACTGTTGCATTTAACAGTTCTGAAAAGTACTACACAATATACTCCTATTTTTAAAATGACAAATATTTAGTAGTTTCCACTGGTCTACACAAATTTATTTTATTGTGTTTACAAATACAGATTTTGCAAATTTTACTCAGTATTATCTGAATGTTAACATTTAACTTTTATCTTTTTATTCTTATTCTGTCAATCTAAAAGTTTATACAAATTAATAAACATTTATTCTGTACAAAATATCATTACAATTAACCAATGTCTTCTTATGTACAGAGATGATTGAAATGATGGAATTTTTAAAAGTACATTTAGTACAAGGATAGTTACATGATTGTACAACTCCCTCTGGTAGTACTGGTGATTTTCACGAATTGTTTCTTTTTCCCTCTCTACTCATCATATGTTCAAACAGCTGTCTAACATTTTAACCAACAAGTATTAGTATGACCCTTTCCTCTGAGAACAGTGGTATCTTATTGTGAAAATCTTCATTCATCTTCCTATGTGGTAACTTTACAGTGAATACATCTGTTATAGCTGAAGGCTGACTTAGAGGTAACATTAATATTTATGTGGTTGTCTTGTCCCTTCATTGTTTATGTGTGTACAATGTTATACCTTATACACACTTTCACTTGAAATCTGGGAGTGACAGAGAAGGAATGTCAGAAAGGAAAAGAGAGCTTCTACCTGTTTATTCACTCTTTCCAAATGGTCACAGAGTCAGGACTATGTCAAGCCATATTCAGGAGTCTAAAACTCCATCTAGATACTGGACATGGATATTTGGGGCCCAGGTGTTTTGGCTAACATCTATTGCTTTATTAGGCATATTAGCACGGAGATGGAACAGCAGCAAAACAATTGGGAGTTTAATCAATGCTCTGGTATATGATGTAATCAGTGCAAATGGAATATTAGCCCAATGTACCAGAATGCCAATCATAGCAATTATTGCATTTGTGGCCTGTGCTATGAGCAAGCGTGACAGAAAAACACAATGGAAATGATTTATACTTCACAAGTACATGGTACTATATTATGTGAGTCATCATGAACACTGGAAAAAGTTCATATGTGACAAATCAGTGCTAAATTTCTAATAGAAAAATAAGTCGAATAGGCCTCAATTGAATGGGTGCAGGCATTCTAAAGGTAGAGAAAACAATGTTTGAAGTTTTTCCTAAAACAGATTACAATTCAAGCTTTCTTGTTCATGAATCTGCTCATGATTCTTTGGCTATTTTGTGAGTTTCACTACGAAGACCAGAGCACTAACATTCTCATTACTAAGTTTGCAGTAGCTATCATTGTATTTGACATGGGTTAAAACTTCAGTAAATACAAAGAAAGTAGAGTGAGACAAAAAAAATTATACATGGGTGAACAGGAAAAAAATGAAGAAGTCATTTTAGCATCTAATAAAATAGCACAGGATCACAATATAGGAGAAGTTAAATAATAGGACTATCACCAAATAAATAAAACTGATCTTCATTAAAGTTATTTTATAACATATGGCATGTTATAGTAATATGTATAAAGATGTGGTAATTACATCAAAAGTCACATGAAAATTTATCTCATAATAAAATTGAACTTTGCATTATTATATATGATTTCTAAATAACCAACTACTTCTAACAATAGGTACAATGACATACTGATAATTCTTTCATTTATTGTGGAACATCTAGCCTTTTAAACATGGTTTCATAAATAAGTATTTTAGCTATCAAAATTATTGATTTTATTCAAAATTCTTTATCTAAAATATTTCTATTCTTTTTTATTTTGTTTGTGTTTTAAGGGCATGGTGGGGAACACTGCCTTAAGAAAACCAAAAAAAATCATGCTAGTCTATGCACTCAGGATGTCTCAAAACATGGGAAATAAAGGCAAAAATGGACAAGTAGGAATGCAGTAAACTAAGAAGCTTATACATAGTAAATAACAGTGAAAGAAAATACTGGAAAATATTTCACATATGATGAAGGGTTATTCTTTACCATATAAAGAACAGAAAAGAGAAATAATTATTTTCCAGTTTCATTGCAAATCCATCGTTTTTCAAAAGTTGACATATTTACTGCAATGTATCTCCACTTATGGTATACATTTTAACATCTTTAACTATTGGAGTGTTAAGCTTATCTAGTAAAGTAAAATGCAAGTGTGCCATTTTAAAATGAGGGGAAGAAAGGGAGTGTACAGGAGAGGCGGTGGGATGGGATGGGAGGTGTCCCTGTGTTTCTAAATCTGCAGCATGAAGTAAGCAAATTATAATCACTATATATAAGTAATTAAAACTAATTTTTAAAAGCTCATAACATTAAACATGTACATTCCTCAATATCAACAACAAAATATATGAGCCAAAGGTCTCAATAGGCATTCCTCAAAAGTAGTACAAACAGGCAAAAGAAAAAAAAATATATATATATATGTAAAAGTGTTCAATCACACCAGCCACCAATGGGATGGGAATCCAAACCACGATGAGCTATCAGCTGGAATCACTTCAGCTGGAATGATTATAATCAAAAAGACAAAAATATCAAATGCTGATGAGGATGAGCCAAAAGTAAACACTCACTGATGGAAGAATGCAAATTAGTGGAACTATTATGGAGATCAATAGCGATTCTCAGAAAAACTAAAAATAGGGCAGGATGCTTGGTACAGAAGCTAAAGCACAATTGGATTAATATATCTTGTATTCTTGAGTTTCTCTCTAAGCTCCACCTCCGACTCTTATGCCTAACTATCCCAGGCAGGCAGCAGTGACAGCTTAAATACTTGCGTTCCTACCACTGTGAAAGACTGCAATTGGATTTCTAATTCCCAACTTTAAATTGGTTGATCTGCAGATAATCCAGGGCTGTGGGGAGTCAACCAGTAAACGGAAGACCTCTCATCTGTTCAAACAATTAAACTGAAAACATAAATAAGATTAACTCATTTACTTAAAAAATTAAATGTGGATCTACTTTTTTATTTATTTATTTTAGATATGTATTGCTTCATAAATTTGCATGTCATCCTTGTGCAGGTGCCATGCTAATCATCTCTACGCAGCCAAGGGAAGATCCTTGGTGAACCTACACAGTATCATGTGGGTTTGAATTTCTAAACTTGGAAGTTAAACAACTTTCCTTTCCTGTATAAAAAAAATAACCTAATCCATAACGCAGTTTTCCTACTTCCAGCTATACATATTTTAAAAATATAAAAAATATAAAATCATCATATATGTTAGGACTTCCATAATGACTGAATAGAAATCCTCTTTGTTCACTGTCACAGAGGAGACCCAAAGCAACAAGTATAATGTCACACCTCAAAGTGACTGTGTAAAGTACACCAGAATGCAACAGGATTCAGAGATATGGAATGGCAAAACAAACAAACAAACAAAAAAACAGCCTAGCAACTGCTGCTCACCTTGGAATTGTTCTCCCTACTAATTTGCCAGTGAATGCAGTGGAGGACAGTTCATGGGGCTTGGGCCCCTGCAGCGATGTGAGAGACCCAGAAGAGACTCCTGGCTCCTCAATCTAGCTTTTATATCCACTTTGGGACTGGATCAGCAGATGAAAGACATTTTCTCAGTCTTACCACCTACCTCTCTTTGTAACCCTGCCTTTCAATTAAATGAAATAAATACTTTTTAAAAGTTCGCATGTAGGTCCTTTAGTTCAGAATAGGAAATTATCCTCCCACAAACCTTAAAGCACAGGCTGTATAAAGTATGTATATTATGGTATGTCTTGAGAAAGCATCCACCTCAGAGTATATATGGTCGAATGGAACCCCACAGATTTCCATCCAATTGTTCCAAAGAAATTACAAATATTGGACAGATTGAAGCCTAACAAATACAAAGAGACCCAGTGGAGCAACAGCAAGGTAGCACTCACGCTCAGAGCGTTCTGCATTACATGGGAGAGAACAGAGGAGGAAACCTTCCTGCAGAACTCTGTATGTAGGTGCACCTGCCTTCTTAGACGTGAGCCCATCCTCCCAACATGCTCCCCTTCACCTACCACCTGTGCCATCATTTCATGCTGTTCAGATCCTAAGGATTCCTGAGGAAGACTCCTGTGACCCCAGATCACTCAACCTATCACTATTCAATGATGTGGCATTCAGACTAAGTTCAGGAATGTACACATGCCTAAACTATTCTCAGTGCCTTTGCACAGGCAACATGTAGAGGTTGGTATGTTCCATTCATTCCAGTATCAATGTTGGTCTTGTGACTTTGTGTCCTTGCATTGATAATGACTAGGAATCAATATTCTTTAGCCAAATTCATATTACTGGTGCTACAAGTTCAGGCGCTTACACAGCTGAGAGGTGTGTATGTTCCATCCATCTTATTGCCAATTCTGTTCCCCAGGTTTTATGCTCTCTCTAGGGCAAAGGCCAAGTGATCTATATGTTCCAGATCTGAACACCCCACTCATTCTGGATGATCTTATTCTTCTGTCACTCACATAAACAGAAGCTGAAGGACAAGTGCCAGGAAGATTTCATTAACTGCATCTGAACCAAAACTCAAAGTAGGCTACCAAACCATCACCAGGAAATACTAAGTCAGATAAACCTCATCAATAAAAGAGCACTACACTTTGATAAGCAATACACTTTAACAAGCATATAATGGAAATGCCACATTGACAAAATTCATTATAAGGATACAAAATGAATGAGTAAACACTACAAGACAGAAGGAACAAAATAAAGCTATAGCATCAGCTACAAAAAGAGGCTTGATAAAATATCAATAAATGAACAATTATGAAGGTAATCAAATATAGGAGAGAACAGAGAAGTGAAGTCCTAATTCCTAAATAAAATGGGAAATAAATTCAGAATATGAATGAGAATTTTAAAAAAAGAGATAGAGATACTGAAAAAGAATCAAATAATTCAGAGATTAAAAAATTCAGCAAGTCAAATAGATAACATGATTTAAACCCTCAACAACAGTACCTGAGGGAGTGGTAGAAATGTTAAACATGTCAGTACTTAGTCATTATTTGTGGTTAATAATTTTTATGTAAATAGGATAAATTCTTTAATTAAAATATACAGATAGACTGGAAATGGTTTTAAAAGACCATTACATATTGACTGTAAAAATAATCAACTTAGTGATAAATAAACGTATTTTTTAAAAGAAAAAATGAATGAAGTATTCTAAGGCAAGCTGTAGTAGTATAATATCAGAGAAAATGAACTCAAAAGTAAAAATTAATAATAGACAAAATGTGTTACTAAATAATAATTTAAAAATTCACCAGCAGATACAATCATTGCAAATGCATATGTGACAAATGCCACCATAAGCAGTTATATATAAGCATTATTTAATTGTAAAGGGAGAGAAAAACTCAGATACAATAGAAGTGGGGATTTTAACATTCCATTTTCATTCATGGGACAGACAAAATATCAACACAGAATCATCAGATTACAGTACAGACCAAATGGTGTTAGAGGGTACCTACAGAATACAGTGTATCAGAGCTTCAGAGTGCTCATTTTTTCATTAATATAGAGGATATTCTCAAGGGATAGTATGTGTTAGATAAAATAAAAGCAACAAAAGAATGCATGTTTAGCTGAGCACCTACCGTGCCCATATCACATTTCGAATTCCTGTGTTGATTCCTGACTCTAGCTCCTGACTCTAGATTCCAATCATGAAGACTCTAGAGAGCAACAATGTTAACACAAGTAAATAGGTTTGGGACCTGCACAACTCCCCATTGTTAAACTTTGCAGGTATATGGAGACTGAGTTAGTGGGTATGAGCTTTACCCGCCTCTCAAATAAATTAAAACACACACTGCAGAAAAAATACATTTTTTTTCATTTTTCTGAATTTATATTAGTATGAAAAGAATATATTTCAAGGGTAAATTCTAACATGATAAGCATACTTACCTCCCCTGTTCCCTTCTTCAATCACTATCCTTCATTCCAGAAATAAAAAATTAAATTAAAAAATCTAAGTATTCACTCAATATAATAAAAAGCTGAACAAAACAAACACTAAAATTTATACAGTAAAAAAAAATAGCTTTTACAGCAATATGGCCTACATTAAAAAAAAAAAAACTTCAGTCAACAAATAGCCTAAATGTGGAAAAGCAATATAAAATTGAGCCCAAAGTTAGTAGAAGAAAATAAATAATACAGATCAGAGAAAAGATATGTAAAATGGATACCAAACAGACAATACAAAATATTAATGATACAAACATTTTTTAAATGTCAAAAATGTTGATAAATCAATGCTAAAAACCAGAAGACACATACAACTAAAATAAGAAATACAAATGGAGATATAAAATTCAAAAGTTCATAAGATACTCTCAGAATTGCATGCAATCAAATTGTAAAATTTATGACATGCATTTCGGGCTGCACATAACTTGCCATAATTAAAACAGGAAGATTGGAAGACTTGAATAGATCCATAATGAACAAAAATTTTGAATCAGTAAAAGAAACTTCCACAACAACAAAAATCCAGTACCAGCTGGCTCTACTGCTGAATATAGCCAAACCATTAAGGAAGACCTAGCATCAGTTATTTCAAAAGTATTTCAAAATATTGAACAAGACATAACCGTTTTAGTATTCACTCTGTTAAGCTGTCAATACCCTGATGTAAAAACCAGAAAAGGATATAACTCTAACCACAAAGAAAACTACAGAGTATAATATTCCTAAAACTATATGAATGTAAAAAATTTTTAAAAAATACAAAAATAATTCAATTCAAATCTAACAACCTATAAAAAGTTTATTCACACTAAGTATGATATATTCCTTGGATACAAGAATAATTCAACATTTATAAATCAATAAAAAACTATATATTATATCAACACAATGAAGTATAAAATCACACACTTCAACTAAAAAAAAAATCCAAAGAAATTAAATATCTCTCATACAACAATTCTTAAATTGGATTTGGAAGCAACACACCTTCAGATAACACAGGCTATAAATGACAATCCCACATTCAATGACAATTCAACACTGAAAAATAAAAGTATTTTCTCTGAGACCTGCAATCAGAGAAGGACTTCTGCTCTCACCAACACTAGGGTGATAAACCAAACACAAAGACCAACGGAAAAGAAGAGACAGCCGAGAAATGAATACACATTTCTATAGCTACTTATTTTGTACAAAGGATTTAAAACCATCTTTTGTCATGTGCACTAAAATGTATGGCACAAGCAATCAAGCAATCATTTAATTACATCACATAATTCAGGCCCAGAAAAGTAAATGCAGCATGTGCTCTCTCAGATGTGGAACCTCAAGGAATTTTCCACGTGAACACAGAATACCGATTACTAGAAATAGGGAATTGGTATTTGGGATTAGAGGGAGATGGAATAGCAGGTACAAAATCATTATCACTTAGAAGTAGCAAATTCTAATGTTCCACAGTACAATGGGTTTATTATAGTTCACAATGCTGTACTACACAGAATATAAAGACCTGGAAACCAGGAGCTGGTAGGATGCATGCAAATATGAAAAAAAAAAAAAGATAAGGAAACTCATTGCTTGTCTGGGTTTCATGATCTTTGCTATAAACATATCTTGAAACACTGTAGTGTGTCCTATAAAAATGTGCAAGTATTGATTACTAATCTAAATTTTCAGAAAACAAAGTAGAGATGATATTGCAACAGAGCTTATTATTGGAATGAGATTGATGGTGGCTGAGAATGAGAAGTGTTAGGGGAGACTCTGGATGCTGTTAATGCTCTGATTCCTTTTTTTAAAATCTGGGTACTGAATGAATTCTATTTGTAAGCATCTATGGAGTTGTGGTTTTTCTATATGTATATTGTACTTGAGTAAAAATTCAAATTAAAAGAGCCAGTCAATATTGTTCGGTTTCAGTGTATAGTCTTTGAATATAAAGTGCTCAAAGAAATAAGCACAGAACAACAAATTCTCAATCAGATTTTTTATGTTTCAAAAACATAAATTGCGGTCTTTTGCGAAAATATACTTTTATATAAAGTAATTCTTATCTGTTTGTGACAAAGAAACCATGAATCCAAACTAGAAATCATGCTTTAGTTATTTTGTTTCCATTTATTCACCTAAAATTAATTCATGCATTTATTACTAAAGATGAACTGATGCATAATGCACTGGTATTCTGTATCCATTTGTTAAAATCATGAAAAAAAATTGTCCTGATAGCTTTCTGAAACATTTTAAGTAAACTGCTCACTAATTGCCAGTGACATTTATGAACCATCAGCAATCTGCTAAAGGTAATACATACAGACATTAAACAACACAAATAATTAATTTTAAAATAATTAAATTTGTGCCAAATTAAAATATGCAGACATTAAACTTTAAAAACCATTTTGATATAAAGCATGCAATACAATTTTATTCAAAATAGTCAACTGTCACTTCTAGTTCTTCAGCTGGATCTGCCTAATACTTTTTTTTACTGCTTTTGCTGGTGTTCATTAGTCTTTGAAGGCAAATGTGACAAAATATAAATTATCTTCTCTCATTTAACATTTTGCCCTTGTAAAAAGTAAAGTAGCTTTACAGTGAAAGGCAGGTAGATAAAGGTAAATGCACTGCATGCCGTATTATTCAGTTTCACAATCTCTTTTCCTTCAGAAAAATGAAGAAAGTAAACCCATCTAGAGGTTATGAATAGTTTGTGAATCAATTTATATATCATTGTACTACATAAAGTTTATAAAAAGAAGAAAAATGGATTTAATCTATTTGAATGCTCTCTGCAATGGATGTCCTATTCCACTGATAAGTGGTAGCTGTCAACTGATGACAGATATATGCCTTGTAATAGTGACATGCCAATTACCACGGAGAAGGTAACGCGTTATGTATTTGAAAGTAAAGTCCAGAATACAATGAGGCACTAGCTTCCCTCAAGTTCAGTGTAAATAAAACTGTACTAGTACTGACAGAGTGGAGAGACCATCTGTTCTCTAAGAAGACTATAGTTGAGGCCCCTCATTTCCTACGAGCATGGCTGCTACACACTCAGAGATGCTTCCATTGCTCTAGGGATGGATTTATGCACTCCAATAAGAAGATGGACTTGCACTAATCTACCTGTGACTTCTCATGATTTGTAACAAGCAATGCTTTTGAAACAGAACTCTCATTTTGGTTCAGGGTAGGAAAACATGCTTTTGATTCCTGATCAACACACCTCGTTTTCCTCAATTAGAGAAAGAGACAATCAAAATTATTAGAGTAGGCCAGTTGTAAAGAAAATATATGTTGGAAGCAAATATAAGAACTTACAACAAACTACAGAGCCATTCTTAAATATCCAAGAATACCGATTCATCTAAAATGAAAAGTTAGGAATATCATTCTAATATTTTAAAAGACTGATACCACAGAGGGAAAAAATAAGGATTATTTTAACATGGGATGTGAGCCCCAAATCTTATCCCTTTACTCTTTTTCCAAGATTAAAAATTCTGAAGGCTTTTGTTCTTAAATGATAAATTGCTATATAATTATTATCATCAAAATGTAAAAAGGTACATTATGCTGCCAGAAATGTACGGCATATTGCATTGATTTTAATTGATGATTGTTTCTTTATAAATATTTATGAAAACCCAAAATGACAGATTATAGGGTTCTCTGAAGGACAAAAGTCATCTCTTAGAAATTACATTAACTCATAAAAGTATAGGAAGTACTGACAATCTGATAATTTTGCAAACACTATCTAAACCTACAGTTGCTTGTTTCAGCAATTTCCCTGCCTCAGATGTTGCTATAAGGGGATTTGAAATCAGTATTTTTAACTATTAAGAGTTATGAAATTTTATGTTCTTACTCAAAATCCTCCACATCTTTTGTTAAATTCAACAACAACAACAAAGAAACTGTCTGTCCCAGAGGGCATTTGACAATGTATGTAGATATTTGTGATAGTCACAAGCGCCTGCACACATACAACGCACCCAGATCTGGGATGACCAGATCACCAGATGACCAGACAACAAATATCAACTGTGCCTCTGCTGAGAAATTCTAACCCAGACTGCATGAGTGAAAAATGAAAAGCATGCAAATGACACATGGTCCATACAATTTCTAGAAAAAAAGTCATTAATATTTCAGTTTTTATAATTTGCAAATAAACTTTTTTTTCTTCTTCCTGTATCTGGATGTAGAGGAAGACAAGGGGAGAAGCTCCACCCAGCACTACAACTGCTTCAGAATTCAGGAATGGGGAATGACCATCTAACATCAACCCAGGGTCCCCAGGGTAGAACATGCTTCAAGGCTTCTGCTCAGATTGTCTCAATACTTCGGAAATGCTGTTGATCTCAGCAATACAGGGATGAGCAAATCTTTCCAAGATTCGCTGACAAAGTTCACTTTAAACAGTCTCCATTCACCCACACATTTATTGCCAATAATTGACTGGAGTAGTTATCCAACTTGTTTTACCATCCATCCCCAACTATGGTACTAAATGTTCAGTCCAGATTGCTGTCCCTGTGGTTACTCTGATCCAGCTTGGCATAGACTTTCCCATATCTTCGCCTTTGCCATTGGATGCTGCAGCCTGGCCCGTCCCAGTCTGTCACAGTTCCAATTCTTACTGGTGAGTACTGTAGCCTAGCTCAGCCTAGTCTGCTCCCATCCCTAGTCATGCAAACCTGTAGGTGTGATAAACGAGCCCAGCATGACCGACACTCCAGCCTGGCTCCTACACATGCCAGTGTGCTATGGTTTGGCCTGGCCATACCCAATGTACCCCCTACCCTTCCCGGAAGCAACCCACACACTTGCTAGAAAGTGGAGCTTCCTTTCCCAACCTGACCAACACCCAGGCCTGAATCACATGCTTACCAGCAAGAGATATGGTCCATTAGAAATTTCCCAAGTTCTCCCACCAGACCCACTCCCAGAACCAGATCTCATCTGTGTTGGTGGTTGCTAGACTCTTGCCCCTCTGCCCCCTCTGTAACAGCCTTTGTATGAGCTGGTGGATGTTGCAACAAAGCCCTCCACACACCCTATTTCTGGGGTGCACCTGTGGATGCTGCAACTGGGACCTGCTATGGGTGTCAAAGAGTTTCATGGTTATGCTTAACTAGCCCTTCACCACTCCCAGCTCTTAAGCTAACCAGCAGAAATTGCAGAACTGAAAGTGTGAGTCAACATATCTCCTATAGAATGATTCGCTGGCATGCTGTTTAGTGTCGTGACCCAGACTAACCTTAACAATCCCCTCTCCGGACACGCACTGGTAGATACCTGTGATATATCCCTGCCAGGTCGGCCCCTAGTCCTAGTCCTACCTTTAGTGTGCACCATTGAGTGGTGGTCATGCAAACTAGCCCAGCTGAGCTCTCCCACATGGACTGATGTATCAGTCTGCCCATAAAAGTACTGTCTCCACTCCCCTCCAAACCACCTTATTCAGCCCCCTCGCTTACCTTCAAGTACAGTGGCCTTGTTAATGGGAGCCCTTCAGAAGTCATTCCTCACATGCAACTCCCTCTGTGATCCTCCCTCATCTCCAACCCCTTTCCCAGTTCCATTCACAATCCCTGCCTGGGGAGTATATAGGTTTCCCAGCCCAGCCTTCCTGTTCATGGCATGTGTGCTGGCTGTGAGGACTGTACCCCTCCACACACTCAAGACACAGTCCCATTCAAAGTTCCCCAAGCCCAGTTACCAGGCCATCATGCTAAGCTCCCCTCCTCACCCTGCATCCAACCCAGGACTGAGCACCTGGGGAAATCCCCGGGCTCACTCTGCCTGCCTGGGCATGAGAACCCAGGTTTCCACATGCTCCTGCTGGTGTTATCCCCTGGCCTCTAGCCCATATTCCCAGGCCCTATGAGCTGGCTGCCCACAACTGCTGCCAGTGTGGGAATGATGGTGGTGGGTTCTGCCACGACTGTATACTGTAAAAACTATTGATCTACTTTTCTCTTAAGCCTTTCCTGTTTTGAATATGCATGCAGAAATATTGTTGCTTAGAAAGCTGAATGTGCAATGCAAAATGCTAGAAATCAGAGTTATGAACCACTATGGCTTCTTCTCACTGCAAAGTTTCTAATCAGAAAACAGAAATAGTTTTGCACTTGGTCCAATTTTTTATTATTATATGTTGTTTCTTTAATGTTGTCAAATGATCACAAGTCTTTTGCATAAGATTAGATAAGTGTGGAATGCATTAAAGTGTTCAGACTGGATATCTGATTATGTAAATGTATTCCAATTATATGTACAATATACCATACTTCAGTGACTTCTATGTTCTAATTTAAAAGGGTAGATCTACAGACATTATAGTGATATTTGGTGTGTATAGAATCATTAGTCCAGATATTAATAATGTCATGTCAGTAATGACAGAAAGAACTGTGGGTAAATTTATTTCTATGGTGTTGTTAAATCACCTCATATGTCATGCTTTAACATCCTAGATTAAGTAAATATCAACATAAATTACAAGGACAGTAAACAGAAGAATCTCACGGCTGGGTGAACACTTTAGCACTTGAAAGTCATTGTTTAGTAATGGTCCTTTTTTCCCACCAGTGATCTCAAGAGCAAGAGAAATGAGGATGACAGCAGGAGGGAGGGCACTGCTAGCTGTGCAAACCAGAATGACAGGGAAATCTAGTATGGCTGCAGGCTAAATAGCACCTTATAGGAGCGCTTAGACAAAGATGCTAAAGCACAAAAGTGAGACACAAAGCCAATATCCTTAAAGCAGCTAAGTATCTAATACTGACAATGTAGAAATCTCTTGTGGAGTTTTCCTGGTAATAAATTTCCTGTGAAAACTTAAAAACATACATATGTACACACACTATAAAAACATGTTTTTTTTTAGACTTTTTGATGTGGAAAAAAAGGTGTGTAGTTAATTTATGCGTTCTTCATTAACACATTTTTTGAAAAGTCTAGAATTTATTCCCAGTACTTAGACTCAGTCCAGTATATTATTAAGATCATATCAAAAAGAATACAGAACTTGAAAATATGCCTCCATTTGGAATAAAATCCCATGGTCTGCACAGCTTATGTTGTAACATCGTCTGAGTTAAATATATTAAAATTTCTGATTATAATCAAATTTCCAAAAATATATTACCTCAATTCTCAAATATCTTGAAATTTTAACCTCCACATTTTTCTTTCATGATGTTAACTCCAAATGTTTTCACTTAGCCACGTCTAAATGTCTAAAATAAGTAATATCTTCCCATATAAAAATAGATGCATAATTTCAAAATTGTATAAACTACTTACCCATCCAAGAAGGATGAAACAGCAGCTGAGAAACTGTCAGGGAGAAAAATGCCAGAAAGATTAATAAGTCATATTGCTATAACTAGATGATGAGATCTATGGATAGCTGTTTATAGTTACGCTGTTGATAGTTAGCTAATTTATTATAGCCTTGGTTGAAAAGTACTTTTTATCTTTCAAATACATTGTTAAGTAGCTGCCACACTTACAGTATATAAGGATCATAAAAATAAAGACATGATTGGGTGTCCAGCATGGTAGTCTAGTGGCTAAAGTCCTTGCCTTGTATGCCTTGGATCTCACATGGGTGCCAGTTTAAATCCCAGCTGTGCTGCTTCCCTTCTAGCTCCATGCCTGTGGTCTGGGAAAGCAGTAGAGGACAGCCCAAACCCTTGGGACCTTGCAGCCATGCAGGAGTAGGAACAAGATCCTGGCTCCGGGCTTTTGACTGGCTCAGCTCTGGCCACTGTGGCTACATGGAGAGCGTACCAGCAGATTAAAGATCTTTCTCTCTGTCTCTCCTTCACTCTGTAAATCTGACTTTCTAATAAAAATAAAAAATAAATTTAAAAAAGTAAAATTAGACATGGTTGGTTTGGGCCCAAACATTGCATTCTGATTCCCCTTTAGTTATCAGAGACCATAACTATATCAACATATGAGAGAAGAAGTAAAGGAAAGCTAGAAGTCAACAAAAGAAAGTAAAAGTTGGAAAATCAAAGATCAAAGATCAGGACATAAAGTACACATTTTTATTAATATAAGAACTTTTCAACAAATTAATGAAATGGAAAAATCCATGTAGCTTATGATAAAGGGTTACTGTTTAAATAATTAAAACACAAAGAACTAAACTATTCAAAACAGGGGCCATGGAACACTTCATAGAAATTTTTCATTTTTAGAATATTCTTATTAATAGAATTCAAAGTTCTTACTGTATTTTCCTCATTATACATGAAAAGATGGATGTTGCTATTCAATCACATTACTTCAAAATTCCATGTAACAATGATATCACCAGGGGAGGGAAAAACAGAATAGAAACTTACTTAATTGCCAATCCCCATGCAATTAGTTCAAAAACACTTCATAAGGATGAAAACTTAGTTTTGTGTGATTGTTTTTATATTATTCATTTTAATTTTAATTTTATTTGAAAGAAAGGGAAAGCCAGAGACAAAGAGATATTTTCCATGTACTATTCACTCCCCAATGTCCCCCACAGTGCATCTTCACCCATCCATAGCAAAGACCCTGGAACTCAGACAGGATTGCTCTCCTGTATAGGTGACTGCATTGTGCATAGGGGACCGGGATATCTGAAAACCATCTCTACCTTCAAGGGTATATATGATGAACACCCTTAGGTTGATGATTTAACATGCTCATACAATTAAGATATTTTACTGATAAATCTCGTGAAAGGAAAAGTTAATATTTATAAATTCAAGTTACCACAGAAGAAGTTTATGAAGGAGTAGATATGCATACCATGAATGAGAAAATTCTTGGACATTAGTACAATAAAATGATTCATCTTAAATATTATATTAAAATGACTTTAACTTTCTTTTGGTTATGTATGTATATACATATATTTATTATAATCTCATGCAAGAAATGATTGCTTTGATATTACCATGTTATTCCAGATATAATATTTAACATGCAATGTGTTTGACAATTATGAGAATAAATTTTATACATTTTGCCTTACCATTGTATCTTTTTTTTTTTTTTTTTTTTTTTTTTTTTATTGTTCCTTACACTGTATTATGTAGTACAGTTTTATAGGCGCTGGGGATCCCCCCCACCCCTCCCATACCCCTCCCCCCATGGTGGATTCCTCCACCTTGTTGCATAACCATAGTTCAAGTTCAGTTGAGATTCATTGCTTGCAAACACATGCCTAGCATAAAGTTCAGCGTCTTATTGTCCAGATAAGTTCAGTGGCCTCTTGGGGAGACCTTCTATGGTCTGAAGATAGGTCTAACAGAGTAAAGATCCGGTCAGTTAAAAGCCCCAACAAGGCCTCAGTATCAATATACAACATTATGGAATTAATTGACATAGTAATGGGTAGACAATATGTTAAAAATAATGCAAGTTCCATTCTTCGAAACATCTGGGTTGAGACAGTATCAATGACAGGTTCAAAAAATAACCAACAATCAAACAAAAAATTACAGGTTAAATCAAGGCAAACATGTGGTATCTAATCTTTTGGGATTCACTCATTTCCCTTAGCATTATAGTTTCCAGTTGTGCCCATTTAGCCACAAAGAACTGCATTTTGTTTTTTTTAATAGCTGAGTAGTATTCCATGGAGTAGATGAACCAAAGCTTTCTTATCCAATCTTCTGCTGATGGGCATTTCGGTTGCTTCCATGTTTTTGCAATTACTGATTGTGCTGCAATGAACATAGGGATGCATGTTGGTTTGTCGTAAAACAGGTGTTTTGGATATATTCCTAGGAGTGCTATTGCTGGGTCATATGGTATGCAGATTTTGAGTTGTTTGAGTGTTCTCCAGACTGATTTCCATAAAGGCTGTACCAATATTATTCATGTAACTTGCTTTATTTAATGATTATGATCTTGTTATCAACAAGTAAAATATTAATGTATACTGTTATGTTAATTTTGGTAATAATTCTGCACTTAACAAGAATTGTAATTACAAAGTATACTTTCTAATTAAAAGAAAATAAGAGTAAATTGGTTTGCAAGAAAACAAAGAAAAAATTTAGGGAATATTTATATTGTTTGTTATTTGCAATGATAGAAGTTATTAAGAAAAGAAAATTATATATCTAAAATCAAATACTTAGTAAGGGAAGATCTGAACGTTTTAGTTTTGAGTATAAAATAGGTAAAAAGGGACCATTTCTGATTCACTCTGAGTAGATATTCCCAAATTGATGCCAAGAATTACTGCAATTCATTTCCAAAAATCAAGAATATGGTCATTTGAAACAAAGACAGGTCAATATTGCTGAATTTCTATTTAAATTATTTTTCCAAGTTTATTATTTATCATATACATGAAAGATAATATAAAACAAAAATTAACTTCAAACCTATGTGTTAGAGTATTCAATAGAATGACTCTGAAAGACATTTAATCTTAAAATAAGTCTTTGAAAAAAGTGCTATATATCACTTCTGTCTGGCATCCATAATAGCATTTTACCGAATGGGCATAGATCTTGGGAACTGAATATATTTACCCCATACGAACTTTAATATCTATTGTATACTGTTCCTAATAGCTCCTTCAGAGATGACATACTTTATGCTGTTCAACTAAGATTTATAAAAATGAATTACCTCTCCATTTTTGTTAGATTAATTATGACATAGCTTCTCTGTTAAATCTTAGATGATTGGAAAATAAATCACAGGTGCAGTAAATATCCTTTGAACCACAAACACTGCAAATTGACATTACAGAGTGGATTTTTCATCTTGACAGCTTATCTTGGAAGCCAAGTAGCCCCAGATTTTCATTAAAGTAGACCCGGATAAATCTGGTCAAGCATCAAGAATAAAACACAGTTCTTGTTTAATGTGGTAAAGGAATCAACTTGTGGATCAGATTCCTCATGAGATTTAAGTCTATTGAAAATCTGCAGTTTAAAAAAATCAACTATCAACATTAGCTTTAATTTTGCATTTTTCCCTAAAGAGCCAGAAATAAAAGGGAAATAATTTCTTAAACAACTGCATGTTTAATTGGTTCCAAAGGTAGAAAGAAAACAATAAACCCAGGGAGAAAATTCTAGTCTTTCCAGAGCATAAATGAAAAACACATATTTCACTGTTACTTGCTGGACGGTGTTTCTGCCAATAAAATATGTGCACTATCCAGCCATGCTGTTTAAGTAGTGGAAGGGTGAAGGGAATTATTCTAAACACATCTTAAAATACTTAGTTCCAGAAACAATGTAACCATGCAAATAAGCAATGTATTACAACAAAAGTATAAGGTAACATAGGAAATTGTTACAGGTGTAAATTGTTATGTTCTTAAGTGTTCAGACAAGCATAAAATAGAGGCTCTTAGTCTAGGCAAAAGATTCAACACTCAGAAGAGAGAGCCTAAGGGACCCTTCCCTTATGGGAGATGCCCCGGGAACACTTCCACATGGCAGGGGTAACCATGTGAAGAAAATGTCACTCTAGGGTAGACTGCCCTGGGGCTTTCTACATTTTAGGCATGGGGGTGAAGGAGATGAGGAAAGGTCGAAGCTCCTTGCTCTGCACACGTGCATGATGTGTAGCACAAGGCATCATGAGAATGGGCTGAGATAAGGTCGGCTTGGTTCCTGTATGGTATTTCAGACATTCTTGATGACAGGTCACAATGATCCTACCCATACAGAGGATTCCAGACTTTCCTGGATGGAGGTGTAGGGCCTCAGATAGTTCCACAATAACAGCCCTCAGGTAGTTCCATAATAACAGCCCTCATGGACTCACTCACCCTGTCTCTTTCTAAAAAAAAAAAAAATTATATATATATATATTCTAGAAAATATATTTTTAAAAATAGAACGGAATTGTAAATTGGGATGTAGGGTTATGATCGCCTTCTTCCCCCCCCCCCCGTTTTTTTTTTAATTATTCAGGCCAGTATTGTGGCATAGTGGGTAAAACCGCTGCCTGCAATGCTAGGATTCCATACAGGTACCAGTTCATGTTTAGCCGCTCTACTTCCCATTCAGCTCCCTGCTTGTGGCCTGAGAAAGAAATGGAAGATGGACCAAAACCTTGGGACACTAAAACTGTGTGAGAGACTAGAATAGGAGCCTGGCTTCGTTATGGCTCAACTCAGCCATTGTGACCACTTGCGGAGTGAACCAGGGAACAGATCTTTCTCTCTGTCTACCCTTCTCTCTGTAAATCTGTCCAATAAAATAAACAAATAAATCCGTAAGAAATAAAACATCAGAGTCAGAAGTTAAATATGATTATCAAACTCTAGTGGGCTGTTCTTTTGATCCTTGCGTAAGTGGTCAAAATAACCAATTTGTACACCTGTTTACAGTTCTTCAAGAACTGTCATGCCTGTTACCTAGTCTTCCCTTTGAAGTCTTTTTCATCAGTCCCTGCTGTGGCAG
Organism: Ochotona curzoniae; assembly: GCF_017591425.1. NCBI lineage: Eukaryota > Metazoa > Chordata > Mammalia > Lagomorpha > Ochotonidae > Ochotona > Ochotona curzoniae. The sequence continues at coordinate 16,645,663 of NW_024464920.1, read as the reverse complement.
CTGTTCTAGTCACAAAAATACCAAATACTCCAAATCATAAGTAGAAGTTTTAAGAATGATTAGCTCCAATGTTCACAAATTGATCAGCAAAGATTTCTCTTGCAATTCCATAGTTCTTGCCTTTTGAGCAGTTCTGTTTTTCTTACAACCTTAAATGCCTTTTCCCGAGACTACACCTGAATAATCTTGCTTAATACAAATACTGATCTTAGGACTTTTACTTCCTGGGACTTTAAAGTGAAAGAGTATTTTTGACATCAAGTCGTTTTCTTGTATCTTTTTTTCAGATCTTGATCTCATTAATATCCCACAGCCTTTTGCTTAGTTTTTCTTTTTCAGGACATTCATTTATTGATGCAGTCTATGAAGTGCATTTATTGTTATATAGTCTGGCTCTTATTTTTGAAGGCTACAATAGTGGTCCCTTTGGTGTATTATGATATGATTTTTCCATCATAACCATATTTTTAGAACTTTTTATTTGCTGGAACTATTTGTGGTATGTTCCTATGACAAATCCTTCCAGAAAGACTATAGAAAGGTTTCTGTGTGATGGCTAGGGGCAATACTTACTTAGGAGCTTTAAACTTTATTAGTGCACTGAGGTTTTTCTTTTCACATCCATTGAGTAAACTTATCCTAAAACTTAACATAAAACTGCCTCTTGGCAAGATGAATTCATTTTTCTCCTTCATTTAGCAGTAGCTCAGATTCATTTCCACTTCACACTTCCATTGAACAGATCAATAATTCGGTGAAGCCAGTTTTATGAGGGAATTCTTTTCTTTTCGACTTCTTGTTCAGGCCACTATTGAACTTTCCTCCTTATTCTGTATGATGTACAAATCTGTGAAAATGCAAGTCAAATTCACCAGAATTTGCACTTTGTAGGTAGATGTTAGAGAATTGTTTAGCAGTCCAAGAACACAGAACATTTTTTTTCTCAATTCTTTCCAGAATTGTCTGTATATATTCTCATAACATTCCCTATTAACACAGAGAAAAAGGGTAGAGGTATCTTCTTGCTGTTAAAGAGGGTTGAGCCATAAGTCAGCCCTGACGTCCTTTAGCTAACAAGGATGATCAGGATAATTTCCTTCCAGCAGTAACAGAAACTCTGGGCTGGGAGAAAGAAAGTAGGCAGATGTTGAATGCTCTGTGGTCATGACTGGAGGTAATTATAAGAAAGATCAGTGTGGAATATGAAGACACCAAGTAGGAATACAGCAATGTTAACAGATGGCAGTGTGCTGAGTATATGACACTTAAGCAACAGAAGACAATACAGGATGAAGGGAAGCTAAAGTGCAGATGCAATGCCATCTGATATCATTGTACTACAGAAACTTTTCTGAAATTGAGCTAGCTCAAAATGAAAGGATTTTGACTTAGCTGTAATAAAACCATAAATGCCTGCAGATGCTTTTGAAATAACTGAAATTACTTAACATTGGTTCTGCTAATGTTTCTTGCACTAAAGAAAACTAAAAATTCAAAAGCCAATTCTGACTATGAAAACAAAATGATGAAACACAGTTGCAAATCGTGCACACTTGCTATTACAAAAGTGAGAATAGATCTCTTCAAAACTTGGAGGTTAAGAGGTTATAGTCTTTCAAGGTGACAGTGGGGATTTATTTTATAAACACCAATGAGACCTAAAGTAGGATGGGACAGGCTGAATTTAGCAATAGGTTGCTAATTGTTGATATTGAAAGCAGAACCTTGAGCAGCAACAGTGGACATTTAAATGGAAGTTTAAAAAGTTACAGTAAACAGACTGAAAAAGGAAGCAGAATCACCTTGAAAGTTGATTGTAAAGAAAACTGGGGAAATAACAGTAATAACAAAAGGAAGATAACAGATGACATAAGGCCTGTTTTACTTTATTTGCACTTGTGATGTTAGGTCATGTTTTAATGAAAGGAGTGGGTACAAAAATGCTGAGCAACCAGAAAAGACAAGTGTGAGAAACAATGGGAGCAGAGGAGTGCAGATAAAGGGATTTCATTTGAACTGAAATGTTTCGTTCTATATTACTTTTAAGTGCCCCCCCCCCCGATGTATGTTGTAAAATCTTAACTACGGGTGTTATGACAATAGAAATGGAGACTTGAGAGAGTAATTTGGTCATGAAAGAGAGATTAGTACAGAGAGCTGAGAAAGCTTTCTCTCTCTCTCTCCACCTTGTGAGGGTAAAAAGCACACCCTTGAACACAGAGTCCTGGTTACCAGAGTTCTGGTAATGTAAATATCTGTCTGGTAAATGTCTGGTTTGTAATTCAGTCTATGGTATTTAATGATAGCAGTCTGAATTGAGGCAGCAGATCTGTTCTTAGAAGTGATTTCTTAGAAGTGATAAATGTATTGCTTTTATTAGGAAGTAAACTCATTCACTCAGACTAGTAGAAAGATACAACTGAAGAAGGAAGTAGAGCTGATCAAATGTGACTTCACAGTGCAATGTGACAAAACAACTTGCTAAAACAATATTGTATGTTGTGGAAAGGTCACTTAAGTTTGCTGACTATAAAACTGAAATGATTCACAATTTTTTGTTCAATTCTCAGCTGTTGTAGTATACTATAGGGAAGGTTTTTTCCCAGAGTTTCAGTCCTGTACAATTGTTTGAGGCTATAGTATCAGGAATATTTTTAAAGATTAATAATAATATGCAAGGAAGAGAAGTTGAAAGTCGAAGACAAATTGCTTTTGAATCTGCTTGATGTTAGAGTGGCCAGATTATGGAAATGTGAATAATTTCAAAGAATTATATAAATTCAAAATTTCAGAATGGGAAGGAAAAGGGAAATATCACAGTCACGTATTTTGAACATGGCGTTAACAATAGCAAAGAGGTGGAAATAGAACTAATGCTCATTGAAAGAGAAATGGATAAAGAACCGTAGTATTCCTATTCCATGGAATGCTTCTCAGAGACAAAAAAAAAAAAAAAGAAATTCTAACATTTGCAACAAAATGGTCCCAATTAGAGACCATTTTGCTCAGAGACCATTAGGCCTATCCCAAAAGGACAAATGTTATATGTCTCTTCGATATAAGGCAAATTTCATGCAAAAGACAAGATCAAAAGATAGATATGTAAATACATATATGTAAATATATATATGTAAATATATATATATATACACATACTCTCATAGACGAATTGTATAATAGAGATTGACCCACCAGAAAGTGAAGATATATTACAGTATTCATCTCTAGTCCCAAATAAAAGATGGACTCCCAATGAAACTGAAACATATTTTGACAATGAACTATTCAATTTTTTAAGGATTTTCTATATTACAATATCATGATGCACTTAAGTAACTTCTGACTGTTGCTGAAGGAGTATACTATTGTAATAATATGGGGAAAACAGTGAAGGGAAGATGGTGAAGGTGGTAGAGGGTGGAATCCCTGAGCCTATAGAAACTATGTCATGAAAAATAATAATAAAGAATTTTTTAGATTTTTTTTAAAAAGACCATGGTGATTAAAAAGCAAGGGAGAGAGAGTAGAGACAATATTCTGGGAGAAGTGGCCAGAAAAGGGGAATCCAATGACAAGGAACCAATGATACATATGTATACTTTTGAGTTGAAAGTAAATGGAAGCATTTGTGAACAAAGAAAAATATCTCAGTTTTGGAATGCACTTCGTGAAAGGAGCCAGACGTAGGGGATATTCATCCCCTGGATATTGGATGAGTAACACATTGTGAAGAAGCATGAAAGCAAAGATTAGGTTATATCATCTCCAAAACCTGTTTGATTCCAGGATCTATTCTAAAGTAGAAACTTCATGTTCAGCATACAGAAAGTCTATATTCTTGATTTTTCCCCTATAGTCCCTCTCACTGTCTTATTAAAACGTAATCATTATCTAATATTGCCTTTTGTATGTATTCCAATTAAATCTGGATCCCAAAGTGATGTGCCATTTTTGAGCTTGTTTATTACATTTATATCTATGCCTATAGCAGAAAAATATGATAAATTTTTATATGGGATAGTTTGTATTTCAGCTTGGCGTGATGGCTCAGTGGCTAAATCCTTGCTTTGTAAGCACCAGGATCCCATATGGGCACTGGTTGGTGTCCCAGCTGCTCCACTTCCCATCCAGCTCCCTGCTTTTATCCTAGGAAACCAATAGAGGATGGCCCAAAGCCTTGGGGGTCCTGAACCTGTGTGGAAGACCTGAAAGAGGCTGCTGGTTCCTGGCTTCAGATCAGCTCAGCTCTAGCTGCTGTAGCCACTTGGGGAGTGAGACAGCAAATGGAAGACTTCACTCTCTGTCTTTTCTTCTCTCTGTATCTGACTTTCCAATAATCACAAATAATGAATCACTTTCTTAAAGTTTCTATGTGTAAAGAATAGGAAAACTTGTTTCCTCTCAATATAAAACAAATGCCAGTTGCTACTACACCCAGAACACCTATTCATTTTGAGTTGTTACTGTCTTTCTTATTTTTATTCTCCTTAAGATGGATGAACTATTTTAACTGATCCACTCTCTTGTACAAGTCCCATGTCAAGTCTGAGACAAAAATCTTTGTAAACGAAATACACATTTAAATGTAAAACAAAGATTTGCACACTGCTGAACCCATGCTCATGACATTGCTAATACAAGTCCATATTTTATCAACAAATATTAAACTGACAAATTAGAATACCTGTCTTAAAGTTAAAATTCATGTGTTACAATATTAATTTTTTGAAACTGAATCCTTTAATAGCATTTGAGATACATAAAAATTAATGCTTTTATAAGTATATATTATAAGCAATAGCTATAAATCTTAGAACATAAAATATGTAATATACAGTTTCTCTGTATGAAGAGGTTTTTTCTTAGATTTGGTTTATTTTTATTAGGAAGTCAGATACACAGAGAGGAGGAAAAACAGAGAGGAAGATCTTCTGTCCGATGATTCACTGCCCAAGAAGCTGCACAGGCCAGAGCTTAACTGATCCGAAGCCAGGAGCCAGGAGCCTGTTCTGGGTCTCCCACGTGGTTGGGAGACCGTCCTGAATTGCTTTCCTGGGCCACAGCAGGGAGCTAGATGGGAAGTGGGGCACGGGGACACACACACACACACAAACCAGCACCCATATAGGATCCTGGTGCAAGGCGAGAACTGTGGCCACTAGGCTACTGCGCCGGGCCCAGAAGAGTTTCTCACAATAAACCATTCTGTAAGAGCTATCCTTAGCTAGAAAGCTTCTCCATGAACATCAAGAAGTACTATTTTTACAAGCAAGTTCATCACTGTTGTTAGTTCAATTTTCACTTTGAAATTACAAATATTTTAAAGCAAAATACTCATTTTCATTGTGGAATAACCCTTCGTTATTTCAATTATTATCCAAATATTTGCAAACAAACTTGACGGCAATGTTCTATGAAACAGTGGATTTCAAAAATTGATTATTTTTTAAGAAACACTGTTTTTATGGTATTCTCTATGCCACAATGTATATAAACTTCAAACATCATGTAATGATGAACACAAATAATTTTGAGAATTAAAAATGGATATTAATTTTACATAATCATAGTCATAGAAAAATATCATACATTTATAGTGTTATGCATTCTATTACAGATTTTAAGCAGGAGTAAAAGTATAAGCCAAGTAAAACAAAAGAATCATATCAACATGAGAAAATCTAAAAACTGGAATCTTTCTAGTTTTTATCCATTCCAATTCATGATTTGAGGTGAATGATGCCTGTAAATAGTTATTTTAAAAAATAAGATAATGAATATGATAAAATTTAAAAAAAAGATTCAATACACCTAGCCCTCTATATCTAGATTGCATCGAATATATATACAAGACTGGGAAAAATGAAAAGAAATATTATGATGTTACTTCAGATTATTCGTGGAATGAGAGTGAGAATTACCATGTTCTAGAAGATTACAATGACCTGACCGGGCTGAAGTGAAGGGTACAGAAGCCCAAGCACTTGGGTAATATTCTGCTCTTTTCTTACTTACATTAGTAAGTAGATGGATTGGAAATGGGACAGCCAAGATTGGAGACTGGAAACATATGAAATACCAGTGTCTCAACTGGGAGATTAAGTCATTGTGCCATAACTATGACTCCTGATATTTCTTCATCAGGTTGTTTAGCTTTCAGAAATTTTCTAAATAATTTCTGTGCCTTAATTATATTCCAAAATAAATATTCTACAGATGAGTAACATCAGCCTAAGCTTATTCTTAATCACATCAAGTCAATGATGTTTATGATTTATTGTCTGTATTACATTGTCTAGTGATTGTTATTGGTTCCAAAACCACTCAAGATTTACATTTAATGTCAGTTTATGATATACTTACTTATTTTAGGGTTTCTAAGTTGATACACAGAAATTTTATGCTATAAAAATACTTACTATTTTATAATATTTTTATATAAGTCATATTATTAATTAAATCATATGAAGCTTATATTATTTTAAACAATATACTTCATACAATAATTTCTCACTTTGTACATCTCATTTAATAAAGTCATGAATATTGAGCACATAATCAGATTTCCTGGTTATGAGTTTTTGAGAGGCAATTGTCATATTTCTCTTATTCCTTAAGAGTTATTGTTTGAAAACAGTACATTAAAATTGGAAAAATCCATGTTTACTATCCAAATAAGAAACAACACAAGGAAATCATATCATATAATTGGAAAGAGGACAAATAAAGCTAACTTAATTCGGAAGACAAAATGAATGCCAGGAATAGTTCTTGACCCTATGATTATAAAGTACGTTTGAAGGACATACATCTCCATAAGTTTTATTTGGTAGATTGTTTTATATGTTAATAATTCTTCCTATCCAACTATCTGCAATAATTCATTGTCATGTCTACTTCTATAAAAAATATTTAACTTAGTGATATGAGGGACATGTTTTAGTTAAGCGAATTAAGCTCTGTGGTGCTGACATCCCATCTAAATTGTACTTTGAATCAATTTGCTCCAATTCCCATCCAGTTCCCTGCCAGTGTACCCAGAAAAGAATTGTTCCAGGCCCAAGTGGTTGTACTGCTGCACCCACATGAGAGGTCATAGTGGACCAACAGAGAGATCAGCGTCTGGGTTCTCTGCACAGCCACGGCCATTTCTGCAATTACAAGAGTGGACTACAGCATAGAATAATTATCTACTTGGTCTTCCCTCTAATTCTGCTTCATTTATTAAAACAAACAAGCAAACAAAAATGGCTAAGTGATTTCACAATGGAAAGGTGACATTTTACAAAAGTAGCACTTCAAGTTTCTGTCTTTACACTGTTCCATGAATGCGAATTTTTTAAATTAGGCCTTTTATTTTTTCTTCATCCACAATACCTAAGAGTGACTATGATAGCTACATTTTCTCCCGTTTTATCTTAATTGACATTGGTTAAATTGAACAAGGCTGATACTAAGCATGTTTTGAGCCATTGAGGTTCTGGAGGGATGCTAGTATTGTCATAGCAGTAAATTGATTCACAAACCTTTTCTCAGCAAATTAATACATATTCTGAGGCTTTTAATAATATAGAAATATGAAAGAGCCTTCTCCCCGACCCCCCAAGGTCACCGAAGGTGAAGCAATGGTGTGCTTCAGTTGAAGAATCACCAGAGACCAGTGGTGAGGAATGTTCACTTATTAAGTCTCTGCCTTTGTCATATAAACTGAAGATTCACAGGGAGGAACACACTAAAATAATTGATACTTCTTCTTAATTTTACAGATTGTTAAGTGTGGGCCAGGTTTTCATAGGTTTATAAATTTCATGAATCTCGAGTTCAAATATGCATCCCAGATGCCTCTTTTAAATTCCTATGCAACTATACATCAGTCATTCAGGAAACAACACAAAATCAAATTCAGTTGTGTTTCCACAGCTAGACAAGGTCCACTTTCTTTTTGATCAATTAGTTAGTTATTAAATATTAGGAATTATGAGTATTAGCATCAGAAAGCATCACAGCAGGAAAATAAAGCACACTCATTTTAAGAGGAAAGTAATGTGGGAGACATTTATAAGTATGAATATGAAAATAAAAAGTTAAAATTAACAGGGCATTAAAAGTTCAGTAGTAGAAAGAAACCATTGATGTTACTTGGCCTGAAGAGGCAGTGGAAAGAAACACTTCGTGAAATATAATGTGGATTGGATCTGTACTCTACCTTCCACCACAAGAGAGTGCTGCTTCAAAGGAACTGAGTTGAATTTAAAGGAGGAGCTCATTAAAGTTGAATAATTCACGTAATGTGAAAAAAACACAGTAACAAATAACAAGTTCAATCTGACAAGCCACATCTTTCACCAAGGATGGCTTCCTCAGGCTTAGCAAGATGTCATGAAAGAAAAAAAATGGCCACTGGTAATATCAGTCAAAGTTAAGTTGGCACTTTGGCAAAGTGGAGATGGGTAAGAAATATTCCTGGATGGGGAAACAAGATGCATACACCACCTCTACCAATGTTCTAGGAAAGAAATAAGATCATCTTCCCAAATGTCTTTCATTCCTTCATCGCATTCATGCCCAAAGGAATACGTGATTCATTTACCACCATGATGAAATTCTTCTTTTCCTTGGAGTGGTTTAGTAGACTGAAGTGACACCTGATGATATATCCCATGAGATCTTGACACGTCTCAAAATAGAGATGAAGCATCAGCAGCATAAGAATACTATCACACCTTTGTGAGTACGTCAGGTACTCTCACTACAAAAATGCAGAACATTATGAGCATAACAAGAGTTACACGGTGTGTCATTCCTCTTATAGTAGGCTCCTCCAGTAACACTTGAACAATTTCATAACAGTGAGCACAACTCTTTAATTTAAAAAAAATAAACAATTTTAAATGTAACCATCTTTATGTTGCACTAAACTTGAGAATGAGGCTAAAATGACTTGCGGAAGAACCTCGATGCAAGCCCATTCTGTATGCCTCAACCTTCGTTTCCCTTATGAACTTCCGGGCAGTGAAGAGAATTGATCTGCCGGTAACTACTGAGCTGTAGAAATAGTAAGGCTGTTCACCCAACCTTCTCTTCCCTAGAGGGCAGTTAGAGCTACACCCTATGGGGCAGAGAGGAAAGGGTGTACCACCTGTGTTATACCTGTGCAAAATAAAACACAATTTAAAGACTTTAAAGACATTTTATGGCTCAAAATTACATATAAAACATCCAATAATGAAACTAGACAAAGGTATGTATAATAAGATTCAAAATGCTCATACAATTGAAATACTTTTTAAGTATAAAACAAGGCATGTCCTGTTTTTGTGTAATCAAGATATTCTTGAAGAACGAAAGACATGTTTGTATAAATTACCAGTTTCAGAAAATATTCATAGACCTATAAACATGATTCCTGCTTTGTATTTCTACTTCTAATTTTGGATTACAAATTTTGATATCTAACAGGCATGAATACTTTCAATGTGCATAGTTTTCAAATAAATTATTAACAAGGTAGCAATATATTCATCCTTGGTGGTGTGAAAAAAATTGAAATTCAGAATTGTTAGTTCACAAGATAAAAATCTGGACTCAATTTTTATCTAGGCAGTCCTTAACTCACTGTTCACATCAAATTTTCTTGATTAAGGTAAATACATGATAAATGTCCACATGCATGGGTAAGTTGTTAAGTAAGACTTACTCCATGAAAGCATCTTCCTTTGCCCAAACTATCAAAACACAAACTAAGCCCCTATTTCTCACCTTGCATGCACCAGGAACCCATATGGGCTGTGGTTCTAATCCTGGCAGCACCATTTCCCATCCAGCTCCATGCTTGTGGCCTGGGAAAGCAGTCAAGGAAGACCCAAAGCCTTGGGACCCTGCACCCACGTGGGAGACCCAGAAGAAACACCTGGCTCCTGGCTCCAGATCAGCTCAGCACCGGCTGATGCGGCTGCTTGAGGAGTGAATCATCAGATAGAAGATCTTCCTCTCTGTCTCTCATCCTCTCTGTTTATCTGAAAATAAATCTTTTAAAGAAAAGCATAAGTGTATTAATTCTACCAATCAGTTCTTAGTGATCTATTTTCTGAGTCCCTCAGGGAAGGAAAATGATTTAAGGATGAGAAAATTACTCACTCTATAAGGCTGCTGCAGCAATGAAATCTTATCCCACACTCACCAATTATTGATAATGGTGCCTCTCAATCATTTTTGACTAGCACAAATATCTCAAGATATTTGTACATGACCAAGGGAAGGTTAGAGAACCTCTTCAATTTTGATGATTTTTCACTGACATACTAAACTTCAACCACAGGTTTAATAAGCAACCTTTTTCTTCTGATGATTTTACATGCTCTGTACTCTTCTCTGGAACAGTCTTTCATCACTAAATACTGACTAAATCACTCTAATACATCCAAATATTTCTCAAAATCACTGACTAAAGAGAGAGAGATCAATAAATACCACCTAGATATCCTCAGTGATTATTTCAAAACATGGGATTTTTCTTTCCCAGCTGTATATCCCACGTGATGTCTTTCCCTGGATATCATAATTTAACATTATATAACTTGACCACTTTGTTTCATCCTCTATGTTCATGTTATATGAAAGCAAACATATTATCTAATTCTGCATTGTATCCTCATTTCCCATTTTATAATGTGCTTCTAGGGTACTTAGGTAAATATACTAGGTACTTGAAATGAACTGATGGAAGTGCTACTAAATATGCTACCATATGAACTAATTTTAAACCTATACTTCAATACCATTTGTGTAATCTTAAGCAACATCTCTTATGCACTCCGAGCATCTTCTGATTAATGAGGATTAAAGCAGGAATGTATGTAAATCTCCTTAAATATTGATTTAGAGTTATAATCATTTCAAATTCAAACTGTAATTTTCTAAATGTTAATAGAAATGATGTTGAGCCATCAGTTTCATTTTCCTAATAGCTTATAAACTTTCAAGACTGTGCAGTTTGCAACATAATTTAAATGACTGTCCACCCAAGCATGTTTTAAAAACAATTAGTTTTGGGCTGTAATGACGGTTCAGTTGTCTAATGCTCTGCCTGCAAGCACCAGCATCTCACGTAAACACCAGCTCAATTCCAGCTACTCTACTTCTACGGCGTACAAAAGCAGAAGATGGCTCTAACCTTGGGACAGTGCACACAGTGGGAAACCCAGAAGAAACTCCTTGCTTTTGATCATGGAGAGTAAATCAGAAGATGAAAGAACTTTGTCTCTCTTTTTCTCTGTAACTATTTCTTTCTAACAAAAAAATCAATATTAAAAAAATAGTCAATTCTACTGTTTAATTGGCCAATACTTGTGCGTAGGTTATGTTAATTTGTACTGAATCAACTTCTCATGAATTTGTATGCACTGATTGCACAAGTATTCATCCTCACAGTTACATTTCATCCAAGTCCCCCAAAATTTTGCTTTGCATAAAACAGTTAAACCACAAGGAATGCAATAGATTATGGACAACAGCATAGTAATAAAGGTTTTAAAGCAATTTTTTTTATTGTTGTTTGCTTCTTAAAGAATATTTCACTCCAATTTTCCCTTAATTAGTATAATTGATAACAGTTATAGAAATGTCTGGCATTTTAATCATGCAGACATTTTTTTCTGTTTAAAGGGAAATTAATAACTGTCAGTAACCTATTTCCAGTGGTAGTTAGAAAGGGAATTTAAAACGGGTTAATAATTTCAGCAGAACCCTCAGAGCATGCTCCACACTGGGAACACTGGGAAAACATCGGGTGATTGTTCCCCAATCCTGGATACTAAGGATTTTGGGAAGCTATGTGCAGCTTCTCCCCTTATCTCATCCCTTTCCCTGATACAGAAAGAAAAGAGAAAATTCAGAAACAAAAGTCTCACCCACTTTCCCCAACCCATGATAATCAACTATGTAAACATCAAAATAAAAAAAAAAGATAAAAGGGAGTAATAAGTGGTTGACATAATAAATTTGAAAGATCACATAGCTAGGGCTCACACATGAAAAAAGGAATGAAAAGAAGACATAAAATATTGTGGAAAATGCAGCAAAAATTCCATTTACACAAGTAATTTAGAATACTGAGTGGTTAAATCTTTAACGTGTAAGTTAATCATCATAATTAGGGAAGAAATATTTTATTTAACTAGCATCAACTCTTTTGTTGATTAATTGAAAAACAAGAAAATCAAGCTCTGTTTTGATCGCTGCTATACATCAATTTATCAATGGCTTTTAGATAAAGGTAACAGATACATGTTTATATACATAAAATGCTAAATGATACTAATGGATGACTATAAGAAACACTGATGTAACAAGAGGAAATTTTCAGTAGTACATCTTTGGATTTTCATATACTATAAGTGGTTTAGGATTGTTACAGGGGCATGCATTTTAATGTAGATAATTAAAACAATGTCTATCAGATCAAAATCCCATATGCTGAGTGTAGGTTCAGGTTGTGAGTGCCTTGCCTCAGATCTGCCAATGCATCCTGGGAGCAGAAGATAATGGCATCAATGCTTTGAAAACTTGGATGGAACTCCAGATTGCTGGCTTTGTACTGGCCTAGCTATAGCTGCTGTGGATATTTGGGAGGTAAAACAAGGACAGAAGATGGAAGTCTCTTACTCATTCAATCACTCATTCCTGTTTTCACTCTACTTTTCAAGTAGGTGAAAATAAACATTGCTTTTATTTTTATATTTATATATACATATATATAAAGAAATGTCACCAATCATTATATTTATAGAAATATCTTATAAATGACATGCGCCCTTTGAATAATGTCAAGAATGAATGATTATAAAATCTGGAAGGATGTTAAGAGCCAGCAATTAAACATTCACTTCCAAATCCATTCTTTGCTGAATGTTGAATCACCAGAGATTTTGGCTCATGTGCCTAGCATGTCAATCTATTCAAAAATAATTGACTTTAACATTTGGAATTCAGAGGAGTAGAGATGCTCACCATGACTATGACTGAATGAAAGTGTTATGAAATAATGTACAAAAAGGGAGAGGAGTTTGGAGAGAAACCTTGAGAGAATGCTTAATTTGGAGAGTTGAGTTGGGAAACTGGGAGGAAGGTTTGGAAGTAAACAGCATACAACAACATGAAAACCTAAGAATAATGAAGGGGAATGATAATAAAACACTGAGTATCTGCATAGACTTTATCCAATGTGAGAAGCGAATTTGCACTTGTTGCTAGAGACAGAATGATCTTTTTTAACATTAGTAAAGCCATATATGAACAAAATCATCAGTAAATATAAGACAGTCTTTTTAGAAAATATCAGTAGATGATTTAACTATAGTAGCTAACAGACATACTAGTTTCCTAATAGTTAAAAGCATCATGCTTCAGAATCAGTCTTAATTTCAAGCAGTTTCAAATAAATATGTTTAGAGTACTACTAAGGATCAGATATTGTTGAATAATGTGTAGCTTTTCTACATATTTAGGTAATTCTTTCCTGATTTCCAACTACTCTACTCAAAACAATAGGCTAACTCTTTTTATTATTTATTTCAATTCTAATCACATATAGAAAGAAGAAAAGCGCAACATCTTGAATATTACAACAGTGAAAGAGACATTTTTTTTGTTAACATTATTTTTGTTGTGTTTGTGCAAGCCACAAAGACATTTTTCACTTCAACTCAATTTCTAATGTAAAGTCTATATGGTCCATTATAAGCAAAGTACCTGTCACCAAATGTAAATTGGAAAGTCTTCTTTTGGTATGATTTTGTTTCCAATGATAACAAACCTCAAAAGATCATGAAGCCAACAGCAAAGAGAAAGAAGAAACTGTATAGTGTATCAAACTGGAAATCCTTCCTGGTTTTTCAACTGGTTTTTCAAATCCTTAATTTTAACTGTATCAAACATTATGGTCATACAGAAAGAGGAAACATGTCACATGGAAAGGAATGTAGCTTACCCAGTGTGAAACTCAAAACTCATGACTGTCGCTGAAAATAAAGATGTGTACAAGCTAAAGAAGTTATCTCTTCAGTAACAATTTAGCTAACATTTATTTACAAATTGAAGTTTATACTACCATATTAAAATTCTAACAAAGGCTACCAGAAAAATAGATGCACCTTGGTAAAATACTAATGATTCTTATTTATTCAGTTTTGTAATAAAACCAAATTTGATCATTTTGTACATAAAGAATACCTAGCATACACTTTGAGCATAGGGGCAATCAACCTGATGAGTTATACTGATGAATTTCTCTCTCTGGTTCCAGTATGAATAAATTAAAATTCCATCTAGTTTCCCAAAAGGTCATCAAATGGAAAGTACGACTCTGAACTCTTCCTGCAACTTTCCTAGGTCATAAGCATGGAGCTGGATTGGATGCGGAGAATTGGCGACAGGAACTGGTTCCTGTGAGATGCTGCCAGTGCACCTGCGGGATATTTGCCACATGTTGCATCTTTTCAAGAGCTTTTGTACAACACTGGATGGTTAGTTTTGTACATCACTTTGGCTAGTTTACAGAATCCAATTATTAATGCTAAAGTAAGCTTGTTCTAAGTGTATTTTGGTGGTCTACTTAAGATCTATAATCAGTGGAACTTAAGCTGATTTAAGTAAAGGATATTAGTATTTTTAATAGTACGAATGGGTTCACCAACAAATTGAAATCCTTAAGAAAAAGCATTGGATCTCCCTGATAGCCGATTCTTATCAGTCTTACATTAACTCTACTGTGAAGATCCATCCTACAAAACTGGAATTGCTAGCCCTCATTACCACATGGATCCACGATCCATGATAAAACCCTTAATATCTTTACTCAACAAATCTATATTGGTATCTATAACCATCTCCATATCCCTTATAATCTGCATTTTAGATCTTCTGGGAATGTCATTGCAATTAGTAATGCAATATGCACTGATTTGTAAAATACAAACTGTTTAATAAGGAGAAATATCATTTGTGATTTCTAGCACTATTGAATTGCATTTTCAAGATTTAAAGTTAATAGCATATTCCTTAACATTTAGTATATTAAAGGGCATTTTAAAAAGTTAGCATAACCTTTAATAGAGACTAATTTATAATTTTCAAAATGCTTTAGATTTTTTTAAAATCTTAAGATATATGAGTCAGGCCTGGTACAATGATTTAAAGCCAAATCCTCACCTTGCATGCACCCGGATCTCATATGGGTACGGTTTGTGTCCGGGCTGTTCCACTTCCCAACCTGCTCCCTATTTATGGGCTGGGAAAGGAACAGAGGATCGCTCAAAGCCTTGGGACCCTGCACACATTTGGGAGGCCCAGAACAATTTCCTGGCTCTTGCTTTGGGATCGGCTCAGCTCAGGACATCACAGCCACTAGTGAAGTGAACTGGTGGATGAAAGATTGCTGTGCCTTTCCTTCTCTTTGTAAATGTGTCTTTCCAATATAAATAAATAAATTTTTAAAAAATTCTCGGTCCACTTGGATTGAGTACTAAAAGCTCTACATCGCAGAAACCCCTTGGTCCAAGACTCACCAGGATGACTGATCACCCTCAATTAGTGTCACTGCAGAATCTCTTCTCCTGCCCAAATAAGTACTATATCACCAACATCCCTCAATAAATTCAATTACCATTGAATGGAATTATAAATGACACAGGATTATAAATGACATAGGATTATAAAAGATAATAATAAAGTAGGGAAGGAAGAAAAGAGTACAAAAATGGACAGTAGGAAGAGTAGGGTAGAAAGCATAACTATGCTTCTAAATCTGTATGAATGATATCAATTAGGTTTCCTTTATAAAACAAGTAAAGAAATATCTCACATATTGCTTTGTTGAATTTTAATAAGTACTATTCTAAGAATCTAGATTAACAAATCACTATTTTTCATAGGAGGGAAATAAATTAACTCAAACTAAACATGGTGCCAGAATACTTTAACCATGACTATTGCAAGTGATAGTTGTATAGATTTCACATTTTAATGTTTATAGATTTGTTCTTCTTAGAGTGTACTCATCTTTAAATGTAAAGAATAGCCACAATGGAACTATTTGTACGCATTATCCCTGAAATACAGTACAACCCCCCAAAATTCTTCTCTTCCCACTGATTTTGACCTTAACACTCTCACAGGTAACCATTCTGTCAAACAGCAAGTAATAATTCAGTTTCCAATTCAGTGAAAAACCATAGCTTAACCTCTATTTTAACAGCTGAAATTCTTATGTACTCCATGGGTCATATCTGGTCACATTTAAAGCCTCTTAAATTCAGTTACTATGGAAGAAATGGACATCACATACAGTATCCCCGGGGTGAACTGAAAAAAAAATATTATCCATAAAATGCCTTTTTCTGAGTCTCTTTCCAAAATTACCCAAAGAACATTTTATCCTGACCACAATCGATAGTCCCTTTTACATTTTTTCTTATGATAGGTGGCAAAGCTCTTGGTTGATATCTCACATCATGAGCTTTCAGTGAAATTCAACAAACTGCACTTCAATTACCCGAGGTTCCTTTGTTCTTACATTGGTGTCACAAAATGTTGATTGCTGTAGAACTTTGCAGTAATATATCACTAAAGGTTTTGCTAGAACATATTGGCAGGTTGTCAGAAATCACATATTCATACAAAAATGAATCAAAGGAATTTTGATAAACTCCAAATGTGGGAAAATAAAGCTAGTATACATTTTCACTTCTAAGGGCTTATTAATACTTAACATTAATTAATTTTGCTTAGCAAAATTCCTAGCAATAATTCTTATTATTTTACCTTTCAGTTAGCTCATAAAAATCCTTGAGAAATATTTTGAAATAAATGTATTCATGAACCTTTTCACTTTTTCCTTGATAAAGAAATTGAGGCAAGGAGAGATTCAGTAAATCTCTTTATCAGGTTCTGGGTGAAAAAAATCAATATTCAAACAGAGCTAACTGTGGCTCTATAGATTCTTGCCTATAATCATACAATAAACTGTTAAAATTTTCAAATTTAAATGAATTCAAAATTAATTAAGCACAAAACTGAGTCATGTTTAAATTCATAAGTTGAATAAATTAGGGAAAACTGAAAGCTGAATGTTATCATAAATTTTTGGCAATAATCTATATGTTTCTGATGCTATAATCCAATAAAAGAAAGCTTGAAATCTGTTCTTTGTATTAACGATATTATTTTAAAGCTATACCATAACAAACCTGAAAAAATATGGTTCCCTCAAAATGTCTCTGGGAAATGCTTTTTTAAAATTAACTTTCATAGAATCATAAAATTTCATTAAAAGCTTGAAAATTCTCTGCTTCAAGAGGGGTGCAAACAAATTACAAGTGGATTCAATATTTTCAGAGACCTGTACCTGGCTACTTTACCTTGAGAACGGGTGGGGTTTTGTCATTGCTTTTGGTTTCTGGGGATCAAAGAGAGAAAGCAGGAGAGAGAGAAAGAAAGAGTTACAGAGGGAGGGAGTCAGGAAGGAAGACCATCCCAACCACTTGTTCACTCCTCAAAAGACTTCACAGTCCAGAACTCAATCCATGCATCCCATGTAGTTGGAGAGGATCAAAGTACTCCATGACCACCAGTGGCCCACAGAGTGCGTATTACACAAAAAAACTGGAACAGGGCACAAAGCCAGGACTCCAATTCAGGCAGTCCAATACAGATGGTGCTTCAACTGCACAATCGAATGATTGCTCCCTCAAATCTTAGTTAATTTGGGTTTGTAAGAGAATATGGTGTTATTTGCAATGATCTATAAAGGAGAATTTGCTTCCTACTACCACTAACAATTATAAATTGTATGGATTGTAACAATAAAATGTAGTATTTCACACTTTCTATGGCTCTGAAACCCACACATAGTTTTATTCATTTCAAATTACTGCCTTAAGAGATTGCCAGAAATTCAGATACTTAAAACAACAGAAATACATTCTGTGATTTTTTTTCCAGGGATTGAAAATTTAAAACCAGTTTGCAAACCAAATGTAAGATGTCAGTTGTCAGCCAAATTTGATTTCTGTATGCTCTTGGGACAGAATCTTCTTCCTTACCCTGTCAGCTTGAAGCAATTATCTCTATTTCTTGGTTTGCAATACCTTGCTTATCTTTAATTATAACTACTTTTTTTTATCTATTTGAATAAAAGAAATTGAGAGATTTGAGAGGTTTTCTACCCATTGGGACACTTCCCAATTGCCTGCCATATTTGGACCCGGTTGAAACCTGGGCACAGGAATTCTAAGAGTATAGGGTAGCCGGCAGGGACTAGAGTTCTTGGCTTCTGGATTGCATAAGAGCAGAAAGTTGAATTGGAAGCTTATGAGGCAATATATGAACCAAACACACTAATGTGGTTAACAAGGTGTCCAAAACAGTGGCTGTAACCACAACGTTAACCACAACTTCCATCTGTAAGAACAATCATTTCCATCTATGCTTCTTCCTTTACATTCCCTGTTTTTCACTTGACTTTTTGTTGCTATCTTCTTAAAAGGATCTTTTTGATTGTGTCTAATTCCCAACCAAATAACTGAAGTTCCCATTTTAAGATTTGAATACAGATCTACAAGGTATCTTTGCCATGTAAGGCAAATATTCACAGATTCCAGCTGACTTAAGCAAAAACATTTGCTCGAACGTATCACAGTGGGTAGCTAGTTCCTCTTCTGAATCAACAGGTTGAAACTACAATGAATTAACTTGGCACTCAGGTCATAATGATTGGCAGAAATGAGATCACACAACTGAAGCACCATTTTTTTTTACCAAGAGCCATTAATAAGTGCTACGGGGTGTCTTAAGAATCTATCAATATGACTTCCTCACCACATGGCAGCTCCTTGTCAAATCAGGTAGTGAAACGTTCTCTCACTACTAAGATAGTGTGCTCTATAACCACAGTTTAATGTTATGCAACATTTTCCTGTTTAAATAAGATATGAAATGCACTGAAAATTCATGTTCTATTTTAAGAAACTGCATAAGACTTTTATAAAATATTCTTGACACTTCTAAAAATAACTTTGTCCATTTTTTAAAGGTTCCATCTACCTTTAAAATTAGCATGTTTTCCAAGTATAAAAACATATCAACATTAACCAACAAAATAGGTTTGAAACACACAAATAAAAGAGTCACATTGAAAATAACCTTCTCTTTCTTGTCATTTTCAAATGAAAAATAAATATAACAACTCTAGGCTCCAGGTGTTCAATATAAATCAGATAGTCACAACATATGCTTGTGCTTTCCTTGGAATTTATACTTCTCCTAAGCATTTTGCTAAAAAGTGTACCTTATTCAATATTCTGATACAATGGGAAGAATGTAACAGAATGCAACAAGATAAGCATTTCTTATGACTGTTACTGGGATGGCCCAAGAATATGTGACCGTGCTCACAATGTGAAAAACACAGATGGAATCCCAGGCTCCTGGCTTTGGTTTGATCCAGCACTAGGAATTGTGGGAATTTGGGGGAATTAACAAGCAGATATAACATCTGTACTTTTCCCTCTACCTCTGCCATTCAAATAAATAAATACAGCTGCTTTAAAAAAGATAAAAAGTTTTAAGCTGAGCACTGTGTAGCATGGGTTGTGGTAGAGTGAGTTTAATGACTACGGTGCTGTCTACAGCACATATTATTACTATTCCACGTCTATTTCCAATTCACTTTCCTGTTACTGAATCCTGGCTTGGGGGAGTAGCTGATGACAGAACATTTCATTTCCTGCCACCCACAGAGAATACTCAGACAGACTTCCTGGCTTCTCACTTCTGTCCAAACTATCCAAGGATACTGCAGACATTTGGAAAGAAACCAGAACACTCGCTGCTCCCACTTTCTTTCCCTCTCATTTCTCTTTTCTCTTTCTGCAATACTTTGCAATAAATTGTAAAAACTGCTTTAAAAAGAAAATGAAAGGGGTCAGTGCTGTGGTGTAGCAAAATAAGCTTCCATCTGCGACAACAGCATCCTATAGGGAAGCACTGGAAGAAGCAGCAAGTGCTTTGGTCCCTACACCCATGTGAGAGACCTGGAAAAGGCTCCTGGCTTTTGCCTTCAGCCTGGCCAAGTTGCATCTGTTGCAGTTATTTAGGAAGTAAACCAGAGACTGAAGAGCTATCTCTTTGCCCTCAACCTGACCATGTTCCAAACTTGTGTCTTTCAAATATTCTTTTTTAAAGAGAAAAAACGTATACATTTTATCTTTGGCATTGTAACGACTGAAGCAAGTATTCAAAATTTTATTTTTGATTGCCATATCAATAATTACCTTTATGATTCTTACATGAACTAGTGAAGAATTAAACTTTCTGAACAAGAATAAGTTTCTGATGTGTGCTCTTGTACCTTTATAAGCCTAATTTTCACCATCCATTAAACGTTTCACCATCCATTAAATGTTTGGGGAACTAGTGGGCTAAAAACATGAATTTATCTAGTACAATGTTTTATATGTGTTAAATTAGTTCCTTCCTACACTTAGTACGTATTCTTACGAAGTAAGACAAATGAATATCACATTTTGAAATGTGTGATAATTCAGATGTACCCACCAACATCAGTTATGAAAAGATTTGATTTTCTCCCTCCTGGTTGGCACCAATATAACTAAAAAGATATGAAAAATTATCTATTTGAGTACAAAATATAGCCCACTAAGAGTTCATCTGTGAATTGTCTGGCTCTTCATGAAATAATTGTAAGAGATAATTTACCTGTTTTAACAAGATGTGCATTTCAAATTCAATGGGTAAGTTGCCAAATTCCAAGATTATATTGCTATTCTCCTAGTTATTCTTGATGAATTCAAACAGAAGCTCAATGTAATGCTAAAAATATTTTAATATGTTTACTGTCATTGCAAAACATTTTTCTCATATATTTTGCACTGATTTAATATCACAAATTCAATCATTTCTACCTGATACAGTATTGACACTTCCTGGCTAAAAGAAAACCTTATTTAGTGTTCACATAATTGATCAAGATGGGATCTGTTGGCTTCTTGATCAGTTGTTTTGGCAAAGGAAAATGTGTTCCAGTCTGGCCCCCATTTGGCAGTGTGATGATATCTGAGGAATAATGAATTAGAGATACTCAGAACCTGAGAATCTTGTGATTGGAAAAGGTACAAGTCATTTTGGCATAATTTCCCCCTTATGCAAGGGTGTTACTTATGAAAAATTGGAGAGCTAGATTAAGGAACATGAGAAGTGAAATATAGCAAAGGGAGCTTAGCTTGGGCCTTTCAGCCTGAATGGAAGTATATTTTAAAAAATCAGTTGACTCCCTTCTTATACCTGGACTTTTCCTGAGATTGTTTAAAAAAATATTTTCAAGTGTATATATTTATGATAGTAGTACTTTCTAAAATCATAAAAGAGACATTCATAAAATTAGGTTAAAAGAGTTTAAACATGGAATTTACTATTCTATAAACTTAAATTAACAGTGTACATAAAACTCAAAACTTTGAATTTCGTATGAGATGACTAAGCTTGCCTCTAAAAGGATACTTTTTTCAAAATCGTCTCATTAACATTATTCTTGTTTCCTTATTTCTAGGGATAGAGATAGAAGAGCAGCTTGTGGCTCAAGATGAACTGTGATTTAAATTTCAGCTTCTTAGCCCTCCTTCTCTTACACAATAGCCTTCTAGCCTGTGAAGTTGAAACTGTCATCCTCATTGCAGGCAGGAATGATACATAATCTATAAATAGCATTAAACTAAGTACAGAGTCCCAAGGTTGAAGATTACTTGTGGCTTTTTGTCTCACCCAAGTATGTGTATATATGTATTTGAAAGAAAGAAGGGAAATGAAAGGCTATTTTACCAACCAGTTTGATATTGCATTTTACCCCATACAAATTTATAAGTGTTACACATTAATAAAAAAGTTAAAGAAAAATTAATTATACAAATAAGCAGAAAGAAAAAAGAAATTAAGCTCTATAAGAAGATAATATAAAGAATTTTAAAGTGTGTTTAATCAAATTTTACAAAATACAGGTACACTTGGTGGAAGATACAAACTTACGGCAAAAAAAATATTGTAATATACTAGTATTTAATGTATCATAAAAATAATAGCAAACTTAATAAATAAATGCTTTTACAGGGTCAGTTTGGCAGCATGAATTTTATAATGATATAAGTAAATGGGCATTTATTACATTCAAAATGAACATCTGCTAGTAGCATCTTCACCACTACATGATAAGTAACAAGAAACAGATCATAACCTTTTGCGATTTGAATCATCCCTATTTTGAAAGTATAGATATACAGATAATATGCAAAAGCACAAATACAGACAAATATGCTCTGAAAGAACATCATTCTTCTGGAAGCATAAGGAATATATTAAAATTTGTCAGTGAACACACATCTGGTAAGGATCTTAGCTTGGCAGTTATTACAACATAGTTAATGCTAAACTCAGAGCTCTTTCCTCTACATCATTTTACATTCTAATTACACTACATTAAAGACATTATAAAATGACAAAAAGCAGTGTAAAAATCAAAGATAATTCAGATATGTCCCAAAAATTTCTTGGACATTTTGTGGAAGCTAACACTTGCTAATATTGTCAATTTGGAACATCATAGCTTTTTTTTTATTGCAAACAAGGTATGTTTTCAATTTTGTACTATAGTCAATATTTAAAAATTTTGTTAAAATGCCAAATACAAAGTAGTATTAACTTATTTATTCCTTTAATGGTGTATCCAAATATAACACTATTAAGTAACTGTTTTCAAAAGTAAAATTTAATCATTTTTGTTGTCTAAAACTTCAACATTGGTGTTATATAAAAATTCAGACTGCTTTTATTCTAACCAATTCACTGTGAAGTCACAGGTCTTGGAACTCAGACTGCTAATGGAAATCTTAAAAAAATGATAATATAAAACATTGATGAAGTCTCTCAAAGAGAAAATGAAAACAAAAACTGTGAAAATGTCTGATTAAAAATAGTATACATTTTTTAAAAACATGTATTTATCTACAACTATTATAAGTATTGAGTAATTGTCACATGTTATGGCAGTCAAATTTCACTGATTGTTTTAGACCACTTGTTCTGTACAAAACATTGTTCTATAATGATGATATAATAGCAACAAAGCAAAACAACTGATAACAAACATGTCCCCATGGAAATTTCATTCTAGTGATGTAATTTTAGGCAGTAATCATTTTAATATTTGGCATGCTCCACCACAGATCATTTTCAGATTGCCAGTCAACAGTTGGCTATAAGATATTTCAAGATTTTTTTTCAAAGCTTGCCAATTTCCTGATCTAATTATAAAAATGTTCATCGTTTGATGATGATGTAATAAAAATGTCTTATTTGTAACAACTTTGTTAGAGCTCTTAATTTTTATGTAGAGTTTAAAATAGAATTTTTCTACTTGTCTCACTTAAATTCTTAAAAATTAATTCTTAGTGACAAATGGTGACTTTGAAATTGGGCTTTGATTTGATGAAGCTTAATAAGAAATGCCAGGATAGGCATTCAGCTGAATGTCAACTTCCGGGATGACTGCATTCAAAAGCAGAGAGCTGCATTTTAGGACTGGCTCCACTGTTCTTGATCCAGGTACCTAACTAACGTGCATTCTGGGAGAAAACCAAAAATGATCCAAGTGGTTGGGTGCTTGCCTTCCAGGTGAGAAACCCAAATGGAGTTCTGGGCTTTTGACTGTTGTGGAATTTGGAAAGTGAATGAGTAGATGAAAGATCTTGTTATGGGTGAAGGGAATTAGTATAAATTCCTCGAAAGAACAAATGCAAATGGCTAATAAACATGTGGAAAAAATGCTCATGCTCCCTCGGTGTTAAGGAAATAAAAACAAAATAAAATCCCCATTGAATTTCCCTAACTCTAGTGAGATTTATCTGCATTGGGAAATCTACCAAAAGCACTGCTGAAATGGTGGTAGAGACAAAGTTACCCTACTCCACTGTTAGTGGGAATCTAGGTTAGTGTAGTCACTAGGAAAGTCAATATGGAGAGTGCTTAGAGAACTGAAAAAAGATCTATTTTATGACTCATCTATCCCACTCCTGAGCATATAGCCAATGGAAGTGATATCTGCATATCAGAAAGTGATCTGTAACCCTATATTTATAACAGCACATTCTACAAGAGTGATACACAGAAACAAACCAGATGTCCTCAAAAGAGGAAAAGATCATGTGATTTAAAACAAAGGGAGAGGAAAATCCTATAAAAATTGCCGAAATTAAAATGTGTGCTGTGGTTAAAATGAAGAAAGTCAGCACTTTGGCCACAGAATGTGTCATTAGTTGGAAAATGAAAGGACAAAAGGCCTTATACAAAAATCAAGATTACAAAAAAGGAAGATTTGAATAGCAGGCTGAGTTTTGATACGAGATTAAGGTTACAGTTTTGGTTAGCTGTGGCTCATCTACTTTTTATTTCTTTATTGTATTCCATTGTCTAAAAATAGCATTATATACCGTTTGGAAACATCTTTCTCCATCGCAGATCATTGTGATCCTCTCTCAGTGATTTGAACCTTAATCATTGACATAAGGAGTTAAAAAAGAGAGAGAGAGAGAAGAAGAATCCAAGTGTTCAATTGCCTTGCAGTGAATAGATTTGATTCCCACAACTGCAAATTTCACTGCTTCCTTTCTTTCACAAGAGCTGATTATTTTTCTTTTCCTTTTGATCAGTGAGTTACCATAACTCCTTTGAACAATTTCATTTTACCTCTCTTAAATTGTCTAGAACTTTTACTTCTGTTGCCTAAAACTTAGACATTTTTATTCAGAAAGCAACAAACTTCCATTATGTTACTTATCCACACAGGTTGTTGGAGTCAGAATAAAACAATATTCTTTGCCCATGTAGTTGCAAAGATAGATTGAAAAAAATCAAAAGATCTATCTAGTGAAGAAGTTACTGTAGTACAGATAGTGTTTCAAAGCATCGTTATGTACAAAATGCTTGGTGCCTTTTGGAGGAAATCTTAAATCAATGTTCAAAGAAATTGTGACTTGCAAAAAATTCTTGTAGAAAATAAATTTCCCATGCTTTTTTAGCCAGCTCATGAAATCAACGATTTATACTGAGAAACAAGGAGAGCATAAAAAAGATATTTTCAATTACTTGAAAATGTATAGCAGTTATGAAATGTATTCAAGTTCAAGGGTTTTTTGTAAAAACATGGTTATAAATTAATAGAAAGCAGAACAGATTCAGCGTAAATGCAATATCAACGAAAAATATTTTTCAAAATTTAAAGTGTCAAACATCTGATCAAGTAAATTTCTATTGTGCTAGAATTTGATAAAATTTAAAACAGTGAATTTTGAGTAAATTTCACTTTTTCCCTCAGAAATAGCCTTAAGGTTCTCTCAGAAACTAAGTTTGCTTTAGCAAAACTTCATTTTTTTTTCCCTTTAGTATTGTGGTAGCCCTTAAAAGTGGTATCAAACTTTTTAAAAATTCAACTTTATTATAAATATTTTAAATGTATAGCAGTGAAGTCAATTTATTTGTAAGTTTAAGGAGTAGAAAGAAACATAGAGGCAATAGAGATAGAAGGAAGACAAAGAGTCAAAAGCATCCAAATGGAGATGCATATAAAACAAGCAAGGCAAGGATAAACAAATAATGCACCTGAGTCATTCATGATTATTTTCAGTTATTACTTGATGTAATCCTGCCTCTATTTCTTCACTTCCCCATATATTTTCCAAATGATATGTTAGATTTATTTAAGATATTTAATGTCTAAGTTTTCTAAACATTGGAGCTAAATAGGTTGACAATTGTGTTCCGCACTTAGATTTTTGACCTCACAGATTGCTACAGAACTTTAAATGCATGGCCACAAAGTTTGTCAACCATACACTGTGAATATGCTTTTCCTTTTTTTAATCTTTCTTTACTGAGAAGTGAACACCTATTAACTATCTGGCCTAACAGAAGAGTGAGAGATAATATACATAATGTCTTTACAGTGGTTGTGAAATTAGGATTCATGTGGAAGGAAATCCTGTTATTGTAGCAACATAGTTAAACAGTTCAACCTTGCATATATTAAGTGGAGTACACCAGTCACAGGAAGACAAATACTGTATGTTTTCAATTAAATATGAAATACAAAAACATTGATTTTAAACAAGTAGAGCATAAATATTAGTTGTCAGGGTAGCTCCTCGAAGCAAGTTGGGGCGATACTGGAAAAAGTATATGTAATTTTACCTGACACTAGTAATAAGTTCAAGATGTGGTCATTGTATTTTATGATACAATCATATTCTTGAAAAACGTCAAGCATTGATATAAGGTATTCTTACCACAAAATGACAACTATGTAAATTCACACATATGGTGATTAGTTTTGATGTCAATCCAAAGTTTGTGTTTTATACTTTAAAATATCATGTTGTGCATAGAAAATACACATATTTTATCTTATGATTTAGGAATACTAAAGGAAAACTGTTAAAAGAACAAAGCAAGCATTTATCTATGCAGTACTTTATACTTCTTAATTCATACAATAGGTGAAAGTATAATGTAAATGATTATTAAGAATCTCTTCATATAAATGGGAATTATGAAGCTGAACAATAATTCTGTCTATGGAAACAACTGCTCTGTCTTTACCTCCTTTCCATATCTTTTGCCCCTTCGTGTTCACTGGTTTCTTCCACAGTCCCTAGAAACTCTTAAGTGCCACCAAAAATGAAAAACATAAAAAGCCATGTCCATGAGCCGATAACCCCTTCAGCCATTATTTAACCAATTGTCTGTATTATTTTCCTAAAAACCTCCTTTTGTTGTTGTTATTTCCAATATTGTGCATCCCATTTAATATTCATTTTACTATCTGATTTCTATATTCATCACATACCTCTAGATGCATGTTTTTTCAGTTTGGCTTATTAAATAACTCAGACGCATTTGTCCTGTGTTTTACTGGACTTTGTAAACTCAGTGCATCTGTGGACAGTACAGTCTCTTTTACTCAATGTTCTTACTACATTTTTAAAATATTTTCATCCTTTCTTTGTTAGTACCAGTCTTTTTTTTTTATTTTATTTATTTTTTTTTATTGTTGCTTACATTGTATTATGTAGTACAGTTTTATAGGCGCTGGGGATTCCCCCCACCCCTCCCATACCCCTCCCCCCATGGTGGATTCCTCCACCTTGTTGCATAACCATAGTTCAAGTTCAGTTGAGATTCATTGCTTGCAAACACATGCCTAGCATGAAGTTCAGCGTCTTATTGTCCAGATAAGTTCAGTGGCCTCTTGGGGAGACCTTCTATGGTCTGAAGATAGGTCTAACAGAGTAAAGATCCGGTCAGTTAAAAGCCCCAACAAGGCCTCAGTATCAATATACAACATTATGGAATTAATTGACATAGTATTGGGTAAACAATATGTTAAAAATAATGCAAGTTCCATTCTTCGAAACCCCAGTACCAGTCTTCAATCTAACCCATTTTAACTTTTCAGGTAATTTAAATTAAGCTCCTGAATTGAGTTAAAGTAAATCACATTAATAACATATCTTGAATTGGCATAAAGCTGTTTTATGAATATGTTAAAATTTGAAATCAAGAATCATTTCTTGATAATCTTTATTTTAGAATCATTTCAGAGACATATGAAGGCATCACAGAATATAGATATGTCTATCTCTTCTCAACATACAATTTTTTAGGCACTCCATGTATACACACTGCTAAATGCAAGCTCGGTGTATAGAAAAGCATTTTTTTAAGTGGAAATTTAATGAAATATGAAACATATTGCTGTAAAATAGGCTATATACTTGAAGTTTAGGGCATTAACTGTTAAACATTTCCACATTAAATGGTTATCATCTAAAGTGTAGAAAAAGGTTTTAACCAATAATTGTGGAAACAAAATCAAGTGATGTATAAAACTTACTTAATTACCTTGTAAATATGACAATATTTTGGTGTTTCCCAAAGAAATCTAAATTTTTGCCACAGTTTAAAACTGCAAGTTTTGGAAAGGAGTACAAGCTGCTAAAACAGACCAATGTACAGGTTGGACCTTTGCTTAAATAATTATATTTGTCTCCTAGAATTGAAAGAACCATCAGTAAATTCATCATCAAACTCTGCATTCTATTAAGGGGATGCTGAGGGTATGAAAAGCAATGGCTATGGAAGGATGTGACTGATTTTCATGAATGTGAATGGTTTGGGATAACTACCTACTCCTGACCTTTCCTTATCTTTTTTTTTAAATCCTCACCAGTGACCATGATTTTGACTGTGCCATATTTTTGGAATGATTTCTACTTGTGATAACCTGCATCAAAAAGTTGGGATTCAAAATGCTTTTAGTTAGGTATGAAGTAATTTATTTAACTTTCCAAATCTTCGGCTTTCATGTTTAAAATTGCTTTAGGAATAACAGCAAAAATGTATCAGTTTTAAATATTGTGTTAAAGCCTAAGTCGTTAAAGAATATTCTCTAAAGTACATATCTTACATGAACATTGCAGAGGTTTAGGTTACAAATGCTTTCTTACCTCACAACTATTTTTCTTTATGCAAGCATTTTGTCAGTTTTCTCATAAACTCTTTTATGACACACATATAGTATTAAAGATTTCAAGTAGGGAGTTTATCAAAAACTGCAACAATAATAGAAACTACTCAAGAGTGATAGAAATGTAATATTTTTTTCATTATAGGCATTTCTTTTTCCTTGAACTGTGGTGCCTAATGAGACAATAAGATTGTCAGTAATTTTTTTTCATTTCTTTTTCTCTTACTGCATGTTACAAATATATTAATGGTAGAGTTTATATTCATAGTTTAAATTTAAGAAATTGGTGTATGAAGGTGAGCCCAGAAGTGGAAGATTTAGAAGTTTCAGGTTTCTTGGAATTAGCCATCTAGGAGAGCTTGAGATTATATTCATTATACCTAAACCTGTAGCTCCTGATGACAAATGTTTGTATTTTTTCATCTGTAGAGTGTCAGATTTGTAGTTATTTTCTGTTGCATTTATTAGGGGAAAAAAAAAACTGTGGTTGGCATTCTGGTTAAGAGGCAAAGCTTCCACTTGAAGTGACACAACCCTTTTTTAAGAGTTTAAGTCCTATGCTCTCTTCCAAACCAGATCCTGCTAATTGGCACCCAAGAAAACAAAACGCGATGGGTCAAGTACTTCATCCTCTCCCATCTATGTGGAAGACATAATTGGAATTATAGGCTCTTGGCTCTTGCATTTTGCTCCTGGTTTCTGGAATGCCCTAGTTTGCCACAGGTGAAAAACTGAAAACGGGCAGATGGAAAGTTAATCTCTCTCTCATTCTTAGTTTAGGTTGCTCTGATTCATAAATAAGTTAAAATATTCATGTAAAAATCAAACTACTGATTTGTTG
Organism: Ochotona curzoniae; assembly: GCF_017591425.1. Classification (NCBI taxonomy): domain Eukaryota; kingdom Metazoa; phylum Chordata; class Mammalia; order Lagomorpha; family Ochotonidae; genus Ochotona; species Ochotona curzoniae. Next base: position 16,616,180 of record NW_024464920.1, on the reverse strand, counting down.
ACTATCAGTTAATATCTGATTTTTAAATTATCTTCCTTTCTCATATAATGTCAGCCGTGTGAGGAACTTTGCCATTTTTGAAACCAGGCTCAGCAGTAGCACTTGGTCAACAGCCATTCTCTAAAATGTTATAATTACCAACATCATGAATGGCATCTTTATGAACCTGTAATTAGCTTCATCCACTCCTGAGATACGAAAATGAAATACTCACCTGCCCACAGTGTAATTCAGTAATTGGCTTTCAAATTTTAAAATCCTTTCCATGATACCATATTAGTACTTTTGTTTTAAAAAGTCTTTCTGTAATCAACTTATTAATTCTTTCTAATACTCTGTGTCATTGGTAAAATACAAGAATATATAAAAATATCAAAAATAACAATTCTAATTTAGCAAAATGTGTTTGGATAAAATTAAATGTACAGTTAACAAAAAACATAGAATTTGTATGCTTATATATTTGTCTCAGCAAAACTAAAATTTATGTCCCTACAAAAGATGTACATAAACACAAGTTTAATCATTACTGCCTCATGCAAGAAATAGCTCAGATACACTTTACCACATAAATGACAGGAACGACAGTGATGAATGCCAGGCATGTACTACCACTCAGAATAAAAAGTATCAAAATATTTGTATGAGAAACGACTTCAATGATTCTCTTAACAGTTATGCTAACTAAAAGTCCAAATCCAAAAGTTGACTCATTACCCATTGCCACTCATAAAACACGATAAAATGGCAACATTTTTAAAATGAGAAACTGATTAGCCCATGCCAATGATTCAGAGGCATTCCTGGGAAGAGAAGAGGTGGGAAGTGGAAGAGTGGTTAGAGCTGAACAATACTGAAGACAGGACTCTGGAACGCCATCCAGGTCTTCCGTTGTCAATGGCAGGGATCTAAGTTTTTAACCATCTTCTGATGCTTTCCCTGGCTTATTAGTAGGGAATTGGTTTGGAAGCAAACGGTAGGGACTTGAAACTGTTGCAATACAAGCCAGCTTTGTGCTTTCCCACATAAATTTTATTTTGCTTTAAAAAACTTCTTTTTGTAATAACAATTTAAAGTACATATCCATTATGTATATGAAATATTTGCTGCATACATTTTATAAGCTTTTGTTAACTTTTAAATTTCTTTTTAGAACTTACAAAAACAACAAAACCCACCAGTATACATATTAGCCTAGGCCTTCACACAGCCAGGATCAGCAGTGTCACTGTCTTCCACCTACACATCCTGTCCTACTACAAGATCTTCAAGGAGCAATGGTATCTCAGCTGTCATCTCCTATGATAGCAATGCTTTCATTGCTTTCATCTAGCATATACAGCCAGAGGCTGTTTTTCAGTTAACAGTTTCTTGTAATGATAGAAACACATTCTGATCTAATAGTAAACAGTGTAGTGAATACACAAGTCAGTAAAATAGCTGTTTATTTTCACTATAAAATGTTATGCACCATACATAATTATATGTATGCTATAGTTTTATGTGATTAGCATTGCTGTTGGTTTATTTACCACAAACATGAGGGGCGCATTGTGCTACAATTTTAAAATGGCTACAGTGCCATTTGATGAAATAATTTTCAGGCTCCATTATAAGACCATTATCATACACAGTCTATCGCTAACTTCAATGTCATTTTGTAGTATATTGGCAGCCCACCCAAAGTGATCTTTGATTGTTTTAATGGAGATCCTTGTATCTAGATAAGATTTATGGAAACCATTCATCCTATTGACATTAGTTCAAATGTGCCTGTTCATTTTTTGCCCATTTCTTCTCAGGGTTGTTCTTTTGCTGCAATTGAGTTTCTGAAGCTCTTTGTAAATTCTGGATACTACTTCCTTATTGGTTGTGAAGTGTGCAAAGAGTTTCTCCCATTCCATTGGTTACTTCATCACCTTGTTGATAGTCTCCTTTGCTGTACAGAAACTTTTTAGTTTGATGTAGTCCCACTTGGTTTTGTTTTGTTTGTTTGTTTTGACTTTGATGCCTGTGCTTTTGGTGGCTTTTCTAAGTCTTTCCTAAATCCTATGTCTTGGAGAGTGCTTCCTATGTTTTCGTCCAATAATTTAATGATTTCTGGGTGCAGATTTAGGTCCTTGATCCATTTAGAGTTGATATTTGTATAAACAGTTTTGGGTAAAGGGATAAAAGTGTATTATATTATAATGCAAAAATGATATGAATGCCAAAGTTACGAAAAAGTTGAAGAAGGAACTCTTCTGATTCTTCATTTCTCATATATCAAAATACACAAATGATTCAATTAAACTAACTTTTCAAATAAATTTGAATGGCCCAAACAAAAATCTTAATGAAATGATCAAATTACTATACAAATCCATCCTCTTTTTAAATGTATGCTATAAACCTGAAGCAAAATAATTTATCCAAGTTTAAAATTGCACAGGGGCAGGTAACTAGCACAGCAGTTAAAACACAGCTTGTTGGGTCCTTGATACCTGTATGGGAGACTTAGAGTTCCCATAAGTCTATTTTGGCCAGTACCCTTTGGGATATGAGATGAATAAACTGGAAGTTGGGTGATCTCTCTCCATTTCTGCTTGTCTGTCTCAAACATCCAAAATATGTTTTCAAAATTAAGGTAAATGCACAGACATGGAGGTCATTCAAAAATAGAGAAGCTGAATTCAGTATGGTAAAGTAAGCTACAGTGTATTTAGATCAGAAAATATTAATGCCCTTTAATGACAAAGGGCATTAGTCACACTGTAAAAAAAATTGTGAACACCTATCATGCTTCAACATGCATGATTTAATCTAGAGGAAATGCCACAAGTCATATTAATGAAAGATTTCTTATTTTATCTAGGCTGATCCCTAAGAAAATATTTATTTAAAGATAGAAAATATACAGTTACAGCAAGTGGTAGTGCTGGGTTTCCAAGTCATCATTATAGAGTCTAAATGTTTTCTTCTGTTTTGCTTTGTTTTGCTTTTACCACAATATTGCTATGTAATACTATATTGCCCTTTGTAGAAGGGAGGTAAATATATAATTCTATATTTAGAAATGAAATAAAAATATTTCTGTTTAAAACTATAAAGTGAAATTGATAGTGTGTAGGAAGGTTTATGAGTCACAGGATAAACTATTCAAGTAATTTTCCGAGAAAAAGAATAAGAAGGGGAGTAAGCATGATAGTGATGGGTGCTGAGTCTATTTCAGTGGGACTGGTATTGTGCAGCGGGTTAATCTGCCTATTGAGAATCCACATCAGAACACAGTTGAAGCCCCACCTGCCTTGCTTCTGCTACAGCTCCTAGCTAGTGTGCTTGGGAATATTGTGAAAGATGACCCAAGCACTTATGATACCACACCAGATTTGGGGGGGGATACATAGAATGTTTTATATATATATATAATGTAATTTAAATCTTGAGGCAACAGACACTCCATGCTAACCACATAAGATAAAGAAGAGAACTGGGTAATAAAAATTTGTTTTAACTGAGGAAATTTAAGCCATATTTCAATGCTTTCTATATTGTCATTGCAATCTTCTTTGTTTGAATAACTCCTGAGAATCGAAAGTGTAGAGAAAATGAGAATAATTCACTGATGTTTTCATCCATGAAGCTAAGAGTCATAATGAAAAAAATTACACAGGAGTCTTAGTGTATTGGTGGTGAGCATGAGTTGAAATGAATAGTTTCCGTTTGAGAGTCTCTGGTTATATATTTCTTCTGCCAATTGGCAGTTAAGTAAACCTGAAACAGAACGAGGTTTGGAGGAGAGAGGGATATTTCACCAAACCCTTTCAAGCATAATGCAAATGTTGTTGTTTTGTAACTTTAGCTTAAACGTATTTTTATAGCATGCAAAGAATAAATATTACGTTCAAAAATATATTGGAAGGACAAATAAACTCTTGAGTTGTCTCATTTATTAATCTCTTGCATTTCAAAGATAACAAAATAATATAACATAATTTTAGAAAAGTATCTCATATTGTAAGAGACTCAGAAAAACTAAATATCATTTATAAAATTACTATATTTTTTCTTCAAGTACATGAAAATAAGCAAAAGATACATTATTGTTTACTGAATAAAACAATGCAATTTCTCCCTAAAATAATTCAATTGAATCAGATAAATACTGGGTCATATTACAAGAAAACATAAAACAGTGAGCTTGGTTTTAAGAGTATTCACAAGAATAATAATGGGAGATAAAACATTCAATTCGAATGTAAAATCTTTCCCTGGTGCAACAATGTATATTGTTCAAAGTCATACAAAATGTGAAAATCTTTGTGTCCTATAGACTTGCACAGACTATTTTTTTAACTTTATGCCTCTTTGCTAGTAATGTTCTTTGTTAAGCCACATTTTTAGTAGGTATGGAATATTTATCCAATGGGTCAAAATGAAGGGCAGGTATCAAGACTACACTTGTCGATAAGAATTGAGGATAGGACAACGAAGGAAACCACCCAGGTCACAAAACATATGCAACAAAAATAGTAAGAGGGCAGTTTATAAGCACTGAAGAAATGTAAGCTTAAGAAATGAATAAAATGTTATGATAAGATGTGCATTTTATGAACAAAGAGAAGGTAATTTTTCCCATGATTCAGTTTTGTATGTATAGGGATTTCTCCCTCCTCCTTTTCTTCTTCCCTTTCTATTCTCCTCTCCCACACACTATTTTCTCAAGAAGCATTACAATGGTATAATCCTTCAGCAACAGTCACAAGTCCAACATTCTGCTATTTATATTTACAGCATATATTTATATCATTGTAGGAATAGGTCTTAGTATAAAATCTAAAAGATCTTTCACTATATTTTTGGTTTGCTAATACACTGTCAATGGTGGAAGAAAACCCCATTTGAAATTCAAGTAAGTTTTAGTCCATGTGCACTTTGCCTATTTCAAATTAAAATGTGTACATGACAACATCCTGAGTGCTGATCACAAATAGACAAAAATATCCTCATGATATATGTATGTTGAAAAAGAGTTTACATGTAGTTTGGATTATAAGAAATGATAGAAACCATACCGATAAATAGTTCTTACTTAGCTAAATTTTTTTTTAAATATGAAATTATTCGCTAAAATTTAATAATTTCAAATCACATGATTTGGAAATCAATACTGTACTAAGAACAAGTTTAAAAGATTAACTTAACAGTTAAAACGTAGCTTTCACAGAGTAACTTATTATAGCAGGCAGTTTTAAATCTAGGTTAGAAATGTCTTGAAAAAATACACTTTAGTTGGGAAATCTACGACAACACAACTAACTTTAGCAGAAAAGCTAACATTATAAAGATTTTTAATTTTTATCAAAGTTTATTAGATTAGAAAACACCAACTCTTCTAGAAAAGAAAGACATTTTCCATCTTAAACAGAAGTCCAGCAAACAAAATAAGGATGAATTTAATGAACCTTTATATGAGACCAGGTTTTGGGCACAATGAGTTTAGCCACTACATGCAATGCCAGAATCCTATGTTAGAGTGTTGGTTCAAGTCCTAGCTGCTCCACATCAGATCTGTCTCCCTGCCAATGTGCTTGGCACAGAGTTGAGAACACCCCGAGTACTTGGACCCTTGCTAGCAATGAAGGAGATGAAAATGAAGTTCCAGGACCCTGGAGTTAGACTACCCCATTCTTGGCCAATATTGCCACTTGGGAAATGAATCAGTAAATGGAAGACTTTTTTCTCTCTACCTCTCTCTGTCACTCTTTCTTTCAAATTTAAAAAAAAAAAAAATCTTCAAAACCAGCCTATAGATTATAACTCAAATTTCTAACTTGAGATATATAAAACATGGAAGACATACTTAATCTATTTCAAATAAGAACCTAAGTTTATCAGTATAGAATATAATTATTCATAACATTAATTTACTTCCACAACAAATATCTGACTTTTTTGCTTCTTAGTGATTTTTTTTAAAAAAGCACTGTAAATTTCCACCTGAATTAACTTAAATATTGGTTTCCACATACACATTTGTTATGTGAATAAAAAGATTTCTAGATTGGAAAATAAATTCCATGTTTACTCTTTAAGAATACAAACTACCGGGCCCAGCGCAGTGGCGCAAGTGGTTAAGGTCCTCACCTTGCACGCCCGGGATCCCATATGGACGCCGGTTCTAATGCCGGCAGCCCCGCTTCCCTTCCAGCTCCCTGCCTGTGGCCCAGGAAAGCAGCCCAGGACAGCCCAAAGCTTTGGGACGCTGCACCCGCGTAGGAGACCCGGAAGAGGCTCCTGGCTTTGAATCGGCATAGTATCGGCCCGTTGCGCTCACTTAGGGAGTGAATCATTGGACGGAAGATCTTCCTCTCTGTCTCTCCTCTCTGTATATCCGCCTTTCCAATAAGAAAATAATAAAAATAATTTTTTAAAAAAAATGAATACAAACTACCAAAAGCCACATTAGAAAAAATTCAGGTGGCTAATAAGTAAGGGAAATCTGGTGTGTCTAAAGAATCATATAGTATGCAGGAATGAAATATCCTACAGCACAAAGGGACTCAAAAACACAAAGCCACTTAAAGGAGTTAGATGTGAAAGATGTATTACATATTCTGTTTCATTTGCACATATAAAATGCACTGAAAGGCTAATTATAGATACATAAAATAAAATTATTTCTCAGATTATCCTGACTTAGAAATAAGCTGCTGGAGGCTTGAGGTTATTTTGAGTGGGATGAGAATATTTTTAACATGGAGTATGATCATTTTACCTATAACCATTGTTCCACCACTTATATATACTATCACAATCTATTTCCACAATAATCCCTACCCTGTGATTTAATTGTGTTTTACGAAAGTTTGGAAGATGGACTGAATGAGTTGCAAAATAAAAAAAAAGGAATTGAAACTAGTGTCACATGCAGCTGGTTCAGCATCAAAGGAAAATATACAATTCAGATCTTCAGAAAAAAAAATGTTTATGGGAATTACTTAGTTTCTACCTTTATTCTCAAAGTCCACTTCACTCCCTCCCTCATGGATAAGGCTTGAGGATTTTGCATCTTTGAATATAACTCAAAGTGAATCTCCAATCTTGTTTATTAATAGTACCTGTTTTCATAAATACTTTCATTTTTCAGCTTATTCCCAATCCTAACTCTATAAGGATAGTGAAAAACAGAAAAAAAATTAACATACCGGTAGACTATTCCTAAATCTTGAATTAGTTCCTGAGAAAAAAACACTATATGAAAGGAAAAAACAAACAAAAAAATAAACTACTTCAAAATATCTATAAAGACTTGCTTTCCTAAATTTCTAGACATTTCTGGATCTGTTTATTATTGTTATGAAAAATTTTTCTCCATATTCTTCCTATTTATTAAAGATGGTTGTCAAATATCTTGTGATTATTCCTTAGAAAAAAATACAAATATACATAACATATATGTTCCCATAAACACCCTCAGACATACTTTTTTATACCTTTTCTCAAATAAAAATAAAATATATTTGGAGCTTATAAAGATAATTTTACATAAAACAACAATAACTTCAAAACAATATCATGCATATGTTTATCACACGACCAAGTGTATATGGCAAAATATATTTTTTCTTGATTGTTTATTCAAGACCATATTCAAACATTTTAATTACATAATCAAAATTTTAATTAAAACCTGGCATCATTAATGCTGTTGATTTACATTGCTTGGTTTGGGCAAGTGACTGACATAATTGTACTTTATAATGATTTTATTTCATGCATTAGATATGGGCCTCAGACAATATCCACAGGGATTCTACTGTGCAAATGAGGCGAGAGAAGAATAATTTGTAAAGTAGGTCAACTACACTTACATTGCATGGGGGTGCTGCCCTACTTTTCAAAGATGTTCTACTAAATTCAAATTTGGCTGGAAAACATGACTCACTTCTACAAAAATACTAAACGTGCATCAGAGGCATCAATGAACTTAGAAAGGATAACCCAGGAATTCATACAACATCATATGCTTCTTGAATTAAAGCAGGGTTGCCTCCTGGCAGCGATTTTACTCACACAGGTTCTTCTGCAAAAGACATTTAAATCTATTCTCTGTTGATATCTTTGAAATGACTATTTATACTTACTTGCCAGTTTTAGTTTATTCATTATTTCTGCATTGAACATGAACTTTTAAAAGCAATCTTTATGTACAGTGACAGAAACACACACACATAGAAAAAGAGAGAGAATCAATGTTCTACCCAATGTTTCACTTTTATAATAGCTGCAGTGACCAGGGGTTAGGCCATAGCAAAGCCAGCAGCCCAGAATGCCAAACAAATCTCTCACCTAGGAGGAAATGGCCACTTTCAGCTGCTTTCCTAGATGTAGTAGTAGCAGGGAGCCAGAATGGAAACAACGCAGCTAGGACTAGGACTGGCACAACTCCAGTCCTGAGATGGGTTATTGAAAGTGTTAATACTGGGACCGGTGCAGTGGCCTAGGGGCTTCAATGCACCAGGATCGCATACAGGCACCTGTTCATATCCTTGCAGCCCCACTTCTCGCCCAGCTCCCAGCTTGTGGCCTGGGAAAGCAGTTGCGAACTGCTCAAAGCCTGGGGACCCTGCACCCACCAGGGAGACCGGGGCAGAGCTCCTTCCTCCTGGCTTCGGATCTGCTCAGTTTCAGCTGTTGCAGTCAATTGGGTAGCGAATCATCCAACAGAGGATATTCCTCTCTGTCTCTTCTCCTCTCTCTCTGTCTCTCTGTCTCTCTGTCTCTCTCTCTATATATATATGTATGACTCTGCAATAAAAATAAATAAATCTTTTTTAAAAGTGTTAATATTTATGTGAAAATTAAATAGGGTTCCTAAAATTTTGACATTATATGATTGCTTTTTAGGTTTTTCTATTAATATCACGTTATAAACACTATTCATCCTCCTAAGTTTTAGATCATGTTTATTTCTGGAGTGACTGCAGCCTTACTGCCAGCTGTATGCCTTTAGACTTGTATTTTCAAATATCTTTTTCAAGGCTACTCTCTCTGTCACCCCATAGAAAACAGAATGGTCCTTCATTCATTCATCTACTAAACTTGGAACTCTCACTACACTCACTGTCCCAAGTCAGAAGCCTGATTTCATCTGTCATAGTCTTCTCTGACTGTTGAAATATTCATCAGCCAGCTGGTTTGATTTCTGGTGAATCCCCTGTTCTCTTCCATAATTTCCAACACTGGCCTGGTCTAGAAGTTTATTTTCTCAGCCCAGCACTTTCCAGGTTGTCCAAGGACTTCTAACATAAGCGGTTTCACAGCATATGCTCCTTTGAATACAAGCCTTCTCACTGGTTTGTGGGGGCTGTTGGTTTCCCCGCAGGCTGTCTGTGAGGATTGCTCCGAGGGATGTGCCTGCCTATATTTTGTACTGCTGCACATCTGTACCTCTTGTTCTGTGGGAGCCCTCATTTATGTCATTAAAATTTGTTGGTTACTAGAAAAAAAACTCAGTTGTTTATTTTGAAGAAAAACAAAAGTTCTGAAAACATTAATCACATCATCTGTAATAATGGAATGTCATACCTCCCAGATTTACATAAAACCCTATAGAGTAAGCATAATGTAATGTTTCTTCTTTACATAAACTGTAAAGTGACATGTATTTTTCCACATTTCAACAACTATTCTTATAGTAAACAGGAAGTCCTGACATGGTTTAGCATCATTATACATCATGGCCAAACTGCCAGATGGTGGCTAGAGCTTCTGGATCCATATCCAGGGTAAAGCACTTAAACCACTATGATAAGTAACCATGGAAATTCTCTTAATTTCTCTGTTCCTTGCTTGTTACTGTTTGTAAGACAGATATGACAAAAAAAGTCAGTTCTTCAAAGAGTTATTAGTCCACCAAGTGTATTTAATATGAGTGAACTGCTATTATGCTTATATGTTATTCAATTTAACATTTAACCTGTTAAGTGCTAAAAATGAAGTTAAAACAATAATAAATATTCACATAAAATTTGGGTAATATAAGGGAGTTTGGTTGACAAATAGATGAAATCACATTTATAGGACTAAAACTTTAGTATTGTCATTCTGCAAAACACACTGTGTCATAAATGAAAGTTTTGATCAAATTTTGAATTGTTTTGAAATCCTTTTTTCTATAGTGAGCATTATTAAATTATTCTCTCTGATCAAACTTGGATTGGTTTTACATGTTCAAAGGGTGAAAAAAATGTTTTTCACACTGTTAAGAGTAGAAGGGAAAAGAGATTTGTATGTGATAGCAACATGAAGACCTACAAGTCTAACGTGATTGCTGTAATACTACACTATGGCTGGCACAGCAAAGTACTACAGATGGGGTAGCTGAAATAACAGAAACAGACTTTCACAGTTTTGGGGACTAGAACTCTGAAATAAAGATGTCCAGAGGATTGTTTTCTTCTAAGTTCTTGTCCTTTAGTCTGAAGATAAAAATTTCTGTCTTTTTACATGGTCTTCCCTGTGTCTAATTTTGAGTATGTAAAAACTCCTTCCCCTATATAACCACACCAGTCTTGCTGGATTAGGGCTGACTATAATAACCTCATTTTAAATTAGGAGCTTCTTTCTTTTTATCACATATTCAAAAATAACCACATTCTGAACTCTTGGGAGTTATGGATTCAACATGGATTTCGGGGACACTATCCAGCTGAAAATCTATATAATCTGACACTTTTCAAAACATGGTTACAGCTGTTACAGAAAACCAAAGAGGATATACTGATATGAAATTATTTTCTTTCTGCCTTACCAAATATGTGTCATTTGTTTTATACAGAAATTAAAAGAATCAGTAAGTTGGGAGATCCATGGTCAACATTAAGCACTTGTGTGGTTTGCTTCATTCAGTATAATGACTTCCAATTCCATCCTTCTTATCTCAAATGACAGAACTTTGATCTTCTATAGTTGAATAGAATTCCAGATTTGTCTAATGATGTACATTTGTGTTAATTCCAAGTCTTAAAATTTATCAAAACAAAAGATAAAACAAAGCAGTAAGAAAATAATTTGTTGAGGAGAAGCATCCAGAGATCCTGACAGTTGATCAACCTATTTAACTACTTGGATCAAAGTGACAAGGCTCAATGTAAGAAAACTTTTATCTGGAGTTAACCACAAGTAGGAGATACTAAATTGACCACCAAGTTGAAACCTAAAAGCAGTCTGAAAACAAAACCCAGTGACAGCAAATATAATGTCAAGGGTGGGTCTCTAGAAATAGCTAAAATTGTAATTTTCAGTATCTATATCAACAAAGCTCTTCAATAGTATTTTACTAAATTTTCTCTTTGTTTCATATCTGTATTGTAACTACTTACTATTCAGTTCACAACACATTTTTATACAATTAGGAAACTGAGTTCAAACCGGAACATAAATTGTAATCGTAAATAGCAAATTAAAACATCAAAACCAAGTTAGTCACATAAATTAATTTCTTACTTTTGACTGGGCAGGTTTTATAGGTTTAAGACTAAATAGGCCCTGGAAAAAGACACCCATTTAAATAAGGAAAAAAAAAAAAAAAAGGACTGGCTTCCTTGTCACAAAGTGCGTGCTTTGTGTCATTTTTACAATTTGTTTGAAAAGCAGAACACCAGAGAGAATGACAAAAAGAGAGAGATCTTCCACCCAGTGTGCGCTCCATAAATTGCCACAGGCCAGGAATTTGAAACCCCCTCCTGGTCTCCCAGGATGGCGCAGGTTCTTGGATTGTCCTCTGCTACTGTACCAACTGAATTAGCAGGGAGCCAAGCTAAAGTGGACAAGCCAACACAGACCACCACCTATAAGAGATGCTGGAATTGTAGATGCATCTTTACTGACTGAACAATGTCACCAGGCCCCTAAATTACTTGTTTCAGAAATGATTTACAGTAAAGGCCTTAACATCGTATAGCTAGATTAAATTGTGGTTACAACAGGCCAGCATTGTGGGGCAGTAAGTAGGCTGAGCTGCTGCTTTGCAAAACCAGTCTCTCATCCCAGAGTGTAACTTTGAACTCAGATATTCAGATCCATGCCAGCCATGTGAGAGACTCAGAAATTGTTGGTTCCTGGCTAAAACTGACCTACCCTGGCCATTGTGGCCATGTGGAAATGAATCTGCAGACAGATTATTTTCTCTTTCCCTCTGTGTTGCTTTGCATTCAAATCAATTTTAAAAAATTTACTGTTACAAAAAGAAGTAGAATATAAAGAAATTTAAGAAACAAGTATTATGTTGGATTTATCTCCTCATACAAATAAAAATATTTAGTGGGGTTTTAAATGTTTTTTTAATGTAAGATTTAATGTTTTTTAATATGTGAGAAATTCAGACAGAATTTTCCAGCAGTCACAAAATGTGTCTCTGGTCTGGATACTATTTTTGTAAAAATTAAAATTCACGATTAAGGTCAACATCTGGCTGAATTTAACATTCATATTTGACAGTTTTACTCTCATTAAAAAATGCTTGGCACTTTTTCAAAGCAGAACCTGTCTTTCATTTTAATAAAAGTTTTCAATTGTTTGTTCCTTGGGGGTAGTTTTATATGCTTGAATTATTCCAACTTAGTATAATTTGAGACCATCTCACTAAACAAGTCATTTCTACAAAATAAAATGCAAATGAAAGGGGCAAAGGGCACAGGATAATGATCAACAGGATTTATTGTCTCCTGTTATTGTTTTCATTTCCTTTGGGACAATGGAAAAAATAGAAATGAAGTATAGTTCTATTTGCTTTCTCTGCCAAATTATGCTTGACAGTTTAGCCATTTGACAGCCACATCTAATATGTTAATTGATTTTGCAATACAGTTAATTTCCAATTTTATTTATACAAGGGTAATCTATAAGTGTATACATAATTTAGAGGCAAGTAATAACAATATTCAACAATTTGTCTTTAGGACTTAAACTATTAAATAGACATACTTATAATACACATTTACACATATACACAAATGGATATATGCATATGTGACTGAAAATAGAGTCAAAATAAGTTTAAAGGAATAGCCTTATATGAAACTCAGAGCCAAACAAATTAAAAAGGGGGAGTCTGCTTATTGGCCACATGCTATACACAAACTATATGTTACTTAATGTATATGATCTTCACTACACACAAGATAAATACAAATAGCTTTATACAGATGACAGGACACAACTATATAGAAATCAATGCATCTCAATTTTCTGAACACTCTTGAACCAAGCTCATCTTGACTTAGTGCAATGTACCGTTTATTGTGATACTTTTCTGTAAGCAGTGTGGTTCAGCGAGAATTTGAAAACAAGTAGATAATTAGTCAGGGTCCTCAAAAGATGAATATATGTTATTGACTGGGTACAGGACACTTTCTATCCTACATAATTATAAGTAATCACTAAGGAGCCAAGTTTAATTCTCTTTTGTGTGTACCAATTAGAAAAACTGAAATATTAATGAACTGGCTGATTTAAGACAGATTGCCATTACATATTTTCTTTCTACTTGTTGCTTAGAAGCAACTAACATATCATAGGCACTCAATAAATGTTATTTAACAGCAACTAATAAAATGAAATTATGGCAATATATTTTGAAATGAACTCACCATTAGATGAAATAAAATAAGTTTTAATACTAGGCAGATTTCAATAGCAGGGTAAGTGAATGAATTCTATAGAGAGGGAAGAAATGCTAACATGATTATGGTATCCAAGGTTAATGGGTAGTCTCAAGAACAAAACTTTTTATTGAAAATTGACAACAAAAACTGTACCTCTTGATTTTCAAATTCATTCTACTCATCCAATATTTAAAATGTAACTTAAAGTCTGTATTGCTAATATCCTGTCATATCTTTTCCTTAACATGAACAATTATAATTCAAAATCCATTAGTACCAGCTTATTCTGAAAGAACCTATAATCTGTTCCCTGACATCATTCTTCTTTTTCCTCCATCTTGTGTCTTGTTTCATGTTTACTTTGTGATTTTTCAGAAGAGCTGATTGTTATTTCAAAAGAAATACCACACAAATAAAACAAAAACCACACTGTTAAATCACTTTATTCCCTGGCATTCAAAAGCCCTTAAATCATAAAACTGTGAAACACCCAGGAATCCACGCAGTTCCAGAAAGTGTATTTCTGTGGTCTAAATTAGAACTAAGTGATTGGGGAGAGACCAGCCTAGCAGCAATCCTACTATGTTTTCTGAGTGGAGGGAAAATGTTCCACAAAGGCAAGAATACACTTTCCAAATGGAGAAATCCATAGGGACACCTTAATAGAAGACTTGTTCCTCGATCCCTGTAAACTTCACAGGCAAAAAGCACTTAAAAGTATCCTTTGAGGATTCTGCTTTCTTCCCTCTTTTCCTTTTTTTTTTTTTTGTGACTTTTACAATCCTCTGAGCATACGAGAAAATGAACTTAGAGTTACTATTTGGGTGATTCAACCCTTCTTCTCCATTTCTTTTTTCTTCTAATAGTCTCTCAAATACACAAAAAGAAATTAAAACACATTTAACAAGTGTACTGGTGAAGCTCAGCCACCATTTCCTCTCTGGAGACTCTGATTAACCCATGAATGGGTCAACAAACTCTGTGTTTCAGTCCAAATATAACAGCAAGTGCACCTTTCTCCAGGTCAAATATAACTACTTTTCTATACTTTCAAACAGTCATTTTTAACAAAGAAAAATAACAACATGGTGGGTTTTCCTGAGCCTATGTATGCTACAAACACTGAAAGACTTCAACAGATCTGAGTCATATTTAAAATGTATCTTCTATTTTATAAACACTTTGTGATTATAATTTGCTTTTATCCTATTTCCCCATCCACTCTGAGACAGAACACCATACCCTCAGATCTACATATATCTTTAACTTTCAGGAAACAGACACAAAAGTCACCCATTTCTGCTTGAATACATCATAGGCTTAATTAAACTCAATTCAGTTTAGTATAGGCATTCTTCTTTCCACTGATTTGATTAATATTCAAAACTTCACCAGCTCCTAACGTCTGCTGTGTTAATTAGTTTTACTTTTTTTCTATAGAATGTGTACAGGTTTTCACTTTTAAAAGTTCAGTAATACATTTTCATAGTATAATTAAAATAACAGCACTTAACATCAGTAAAAATCTCACAAATTCAAAAGCAATTAACTGTAAAACAAACAAAATACAGCATCATAATATCCTCAGGGACATTTCTTTTGGAGCGTTTCCAAAATTGTATACTTTGTCATTCAGATGTTTACACATTACAAGCATCAATGATATCAAAATCACAACATTCAAGATAAAGTTTATATTTGGGAAATTAGAACAAAACATCATGTTTTTTAAATACATACATATATATGCTTAACTGAGTTTCCAAAGTATGTTTCCCCAATCACTGCATGTTACAGCTACAAAAGGAAAAGCCTCAAGAGAATTAATACGAACTTATGATAATGCAGCCTGCAGCACGGTCTTGTTTTGGTTTTGCCCGTTTTTGCTGACAATGCAATTCAAACTGTAACCTACTAATCTTTACTAAAGGAATCTGATTATCTCACCTATTAACATGCAGCATTTAAGTGTTATTTTTCAGTCAATACTGACGACTTCACATCTTTTTTTTACAGGTCTGGATGCCTAGCTCATTAGATTACCTGATAAATAGGAGAAGGTAATGAATTGAGAAAATAACTACGTACCTTCAGAGAAAACCTGCCCGATAACAATAATCCATTAGAAAACTGGCAATATCCTCTGATCTATTGCCCGCAAAGCTATGACTTGATGGAGAGTTTCATTCCCTGGGCTCAGTTCTCCAGAAGAAAATCAGCACAATTTAAATATTTCTTGGAATGTGACAGCTCTCTAGATCCCGGGTTGCATTCTGTCCCCCAGGGATGGCAATCTGGTGTTCCTGCATGCACAGAGCAGTGAAGATGAATTGAAAACGCTTGAGATAAATTAGGAATGGCTAAGTTAAAATTGTCTCTGCTCCAGACTCTCTCATCTGCAGTCTGCAAGCCTGTTTTTCTGTGAAAAAGCTAGATGGCAGGCTGCCTCAGTAAGTTCTTCTTAAGCGACACAGAGCATTTTCAATGAAGAAAAATTCTCCCATTATCTAAGCTAATGTGACTGCTGCTAAATCTAGTTTTTAAAGTGTCTACTGGCATGAAATTTATTTTCACTGTTGCTTCTTTCAAACTACAGTCTTGAATTCATATTATCAGGCTACATACAGTGCTGGCTAAGACAAACATTAAAAGTTTTCAGTTAACAAATTAAATAACGTTCCTTTCCACGTTGCTCAGATCAGTTATATAGAGAAAAATGTCATTTTGGATCCAAAAGGCAATTTCACCCTAGTTTCAAATTTGCAGGTGGTTTTATTTTTTACATGCAATTTCTCAATATAAAACACTTAAATTTGTTTATATCTTATTTTAATGCAATTTCATATAGAAATATATTAGTTTTAAATACCAAACACAAAAGCTATAAAAGATTAGAAATAGATAATATCTACTTATTATGAGACCATAGAAATAAAATCAATGCATTGAATACCTTCCTAAAAAATTAGTTATTCCAAATAAATCCAGGGCTCACAAATTATTTCTCTTTTAAATAAGCAATTTTTTCAATTCTGCAAATTTAAGCTAAATGGTGTTATAGTCCCAGACCTTCTATTTGTTATATGAAGCAATTTTAACAGAACTTTTAAAATGTCTATCATGTTTGATTGTTAAGTTATACAAGACAAGAAGTAAAGGTATATCTAGCAAGTAAACACAGCAGCGACGGTGGCACTGATTCTTAGGAATCCAGGATGTTTATTCCACCAAGCAACTACCATCATCACTAACATTATACAGTGGTGCATTTTTAAAGATTTATTTATTTTTATTGAAAGGTAGATATATAGAGAGGAAGAGAGACAGAGAGGAAGATCTCTATCCATTGATTCACTCCTCAAGTGGCCACAATGGACAGAGCTGTGCCAATCCAAAGCCAGGAGCCCGGAGCCTATTCCAGGTCTCCCACACAGGTGCAGGAACCCAAGGTTTTGGACCACCCTCGATTGCTTTCCTAGGCCACAAGCAGAGAGCTGGACGGAAAGTGGGGCCACCGGTATTAGACCTGGCACCCATATGGGATCCTGGTACATGCAAGAAAAGGACTTTGGCTGCTAGGCTACTGTGCCGGGCCCAAGAATTTTTTAAAAGAATATCTCTTAAATAAATTTTCAATGATTTTCAATGAAGGCACCAAAATTATTCAGTGGGAAATCCATAGTCCCTAAGAAATGACATTGGAAAATATGGATAGCTGCATATAAAACATGAGAATGGAAACTTAGCTTATGTCATATATAGAAACTAGCTCAAAATTGATCAAACACCAAAATATAGCAGCTACAATGTTAAATTCTTAGAAGGAATTATAAAAGATACCTCAAAGTATAGGCAAGAAAATCAGATGAATTGTGCAACATCAAAATTCAAAATCTTTAAACAACAGAGGATACAATGAATAGGCTGAAAACAAAACAATTAAGATGAGAAAATATTCTAGTTAATAATAAAACTGATATGAATTAATATTGATGATAATATAAGAAGAAATATAGTATCTCAAAAGCAAACAACCAGAGGAAGCAATGAATAAACTAGTTGGGTTGCCATTTCTACCAATGATAAGTTTTAAAATGCACATTTTTATAAGTTAAAGTGGAGAAAATTAAATTTCATGCAGCTGTTCCTGAAAGTAATTTTTGCTTACAAATTCAAAGTAAATAAATGTGAAAATAGTGGTATCAACATTCCATTTTTTTCACCATATGTAAAATATCCTTGCCAGTTACAGTACATATTTGCAGTATTCGATGTTTTATGCCATGGTGTAGACTAAAGAGAATAAACACATCTGGCATATGGAAGAAAGCCTAGCAAAACCTTGACGTTCCAGTGAGCAGATCCAATGACAGAAACTGCACCAGTAACATGAGGTAAAATACAAGTGACATATGTTAAGTTTGTTTAAAATGTGCTCCAAAGTTTAGAAATTACAATAACCGGATTTTTCTGTCTCTTCTACAATAAGTTTCTTATCCTTTATCCCGAAAATCTAAAGGTCAGAACTGTAGCTCAATTATCTATTCACAAATTATTACTAATTTTCGCATATAGAGTACTTGCAAATATATTGAGAATGTATTACTAGCACCATTCAAATGGGCATCACTGATTCAAAAACTGTAAATTTTACTATAAACAAAGTGTTTCACAGCATTTCTTATTTTAAATATATTAAAATTATTAAGTATTATTTAATTAATGTTAAGTAGCTTATGAGGTAGGTAAATACATTTCAAGAGATCATAAACTCTTATCACTGCAATGATATTCCTCCTGGAAGCATCATAAGCCATAAAAATTTTAACAATAATATATATAAATCTATACACAGATACTATGCACTCAAAATTATGTGTACATATATAAACACATTACATGTGGGTATTTTACTTGGTTAAAATGTATATCCATAACTGTATGGATATATATGCATATATATATATATTTGGAGAGGTGTGTGTATATATATATGTATACAGTTTCAGTTGAAATGAATGCATATGAAAAACTGAATAACAAATGTACAATGCAATTGATTTCAGTGGATCTGGTTTTTTAGTGTATTTTACTCAAATGTGACAATATAAGAACTGGCACAATAGCTCAATGGGCTAATCACATCTGGGATCACATCTAAGTGCTGGTTCATGTTCTAGCTGCTCCACTTCCCATCCAGCTCTCTGCTTGTGGCTTGGAGGAACAGTGGAGGATGGCTCAAGCCCCTGGGACCCTGTGCCCACATGGAAGATCCAGTTGCTTCTGGCCACTTGGTGAGTGAATCAGGGGATGGAAGATCTTTTTCTCTGTATTGCCTTTTCTCTGTATATCTGCCTTTTCAATAAAAAATAAATAAATCTTTTTTTAAAAAGGTAACAATGTAGAAAATAATTTATCAAGCTTGTGATAGAAAATTCAATTAGCAATCACTGAGGCTAGAAAGTAACTATTTATAGAACATGTTCTTCAACAGATAAAAATCAAGTCATTTTCAATGCCAGAAATTCAAATTTTGAACAGAAAATTAAAAACTTAATATGTGCAATAATGTAATTTTAAAAAAGGATTATCAGTGCTAAGGGATATATATACACAATAATCAATATCTATTATATACTTATATTACATTATATTATAAAAATAACATATTAGTAATCCAATAGAGAAATGAAATTTTAGGGATATACAGAGTCTTTGTTCACTAGAGATCACTTAATGTCAAACTTATACACCAAGAGCAATATGCAATCTTGTCTCAGATTGATGAGAAAGCTTACTATGGTGACTTTCACGACTGAAAATAATGCATTCTTCCCCATGGCCTGCTTATCAGTGGAAATGCTCTGGAATTCCATGCTGAAGTTTGTTTTTTTTTTTTTAGTTGCATGTACTAGCTCTGTAGTTAAATACAGAACATGTGCCATCTTTTCACAAGTATTTTAAAATCACATATGTTTAGATTTGTGATGTCATATATGTCAATTCATTTTATTTCTGTGCTGATGGTTGTCTTACTCAGTCACCGTGAAAAAATCTAGAATCAACATTTTACTTGAGTTCTCATTTCATTATTGCAATGCTGTGTGTTTCTGCAGAAAACACATGAATGTATCATATATTCTTAACATTACTTAGCTAAGCAAAATTATTATGTCAGGAACTCCAGGCAATAAAATATTGAAGAGAAATCACAGCTATTATTATGAGATCTAGACAGTACAGGACTTAAAATCAATCAAATTTTTAAACATTGTACATAAGGCAAAACATGATATGACAGAAATTATAAAAGGAGCACAAGAATGTAACAGCTCAAAGCAGGGATTTCTGAGTCACTAAATGTACTGTGGAGCAGCAAATGTGAAATAAAAATTTTTAAATAATATTCTTTCCTAATAATAGCTTGGCTATGTCCCATTTTAAGGCACAAGGTCAGATCTTTTCTTCATTATCACTGGAGTGAAGAATGATTGTGTATTTGGGAAACTGTTCAAAGCCCTGAAAATAGCCATGTAAAACACAAAAGGGATATAAAACTACCAAAATGCTTTTCTAATTCTCTACATTTTTTTTTCAGATTCTGCATGCCATGAACCTTTTAAGGGCTGCAGAAGGTCACCAAAATGTTTTCAACTGTGAAGAGCTAATCTCTACGATGATATACAGGGTTTGCCAGTGACATTGGAGAACTTTGTGGAGTTTGAACAAAATTATCTATTTGCAACCATATAGGTGGCTTAAGAAAATATATCAAATCTGGAATCACTGAGTCAATTTAAAAGGATATGAAATTGAAACAGCAGTAATTATCATAAATATGCTTTATGCTCTTCTTAGGCTTTGAACATTGTCAGTTCTTCAGTATCAAGCATTTTAACTGTGAATAAAGTACCAAGTATTCATTCTAAAAGTTTTTTGTACACTTAGAGTTGTTTAATTTATGACACCATTCATTCTGAATTTATAGTTAGTGGTACCAAACACAAAATCTAGTCAATTAAACATTTTCCCAAAGTTTGTGGGTGATGCTGTGTAGCCAGTTAAACAACTGTTTGAAGTGCATATAGATGATTGTTTTGAGTCCCACCTATACCATCGTAATCTAGTGTTCTGCCACCATTGTGCCTAAGAACCAATGGATGATGGCTCAGTAGCTTCAGTTCCTGTCACTCAAGTAACACAGTCAGACGGAGTTCGTGCCTGCCTGTTTGGGCCTGGCTCAGTCCTGGTTGATGTGACCATAAGAATTAAATCTCTCTGTCTCTCTCTCTTTCTCTCTGTGTGTGTGTGTCTCTCTCCCTTTCAAATAAATTGTTACAATGATTTCCTCAAACCACCTTGATTAATACTGTGCTCTCAGGGATAAATCATCTGATCAAAAAGGAACAAAAGTAAGTAAGTGATGGAGCCATAGTAAGAAAAAGGTACCTAACATTATAAAACTAACTTATAGAAATCTAGAACATATGTCTAGTGCTTAATCTGTCACAAATGTGCGTGTAGGGGGAAATCAAAATATTAAAATGACTAATTATTTGCATAATTTTATTGAAACAGATGGAAGATTTTGATTTTTTAAAAATAAGTGATCAACTTTAGAATGCTTTTAGAGTTACGGAAGTATTGTGGGAAAAATGCATTTCTGTATTTCAACCAATGTTTCCAAATTAAAATCTTAGATTAGATTATACATGACATCATTAAGAAGGATATAATATGAATCTATTCTTAATTTAGTTTATAATATATTAAGATTTCCTAACAGCAAGGCTTGAGCATTTCAGTTTCTTCACATCCTCACCAACATTTGCTGGTTTGTTCGTTGTTGTGGTTGCTTTCTAGAAGGTAGCTGTCCTAAATGTGAGGCATATCAAAATGTTGATTTTTATTTCCCTAATGGTTAATGTAAATGTAGTTGGTTTTTTCATGTACATAGATTTTTATATGCTTTCTTAGAAAATAAATATTTTTATCCAAGCTTTTAGTTACCGTTAAGTTCCTTATATATCCTGAATATTAATTTTTTCAAGTACACAAGTTAAAAATATTTCCTCCCACTCTGTTTACTCTGCTGAAATCCGTCATTTTGAGGTATTATTTAAAATTATTGTCATGAAATCCAGTTTGGGGATGTTTCCCTTTGCTGCCTGTACCTTTGTCATCAAATCCAAGAAACTGTTGTCCAAAAAAATGCCACAAATCTGCCCTTGTTTTGTTCTAGCACTTTATTGTGGTCTACTGTTTGGGATTAAATTAATATTTTGTTGAATTTTTCAAGTTTTTCTCTCTGAGAGTCATAGTTTTGTACCCCTTTATGAACTTTCCTGCTGTCCCTCAAGAAAATAAAAGTAACATATTTAGAACATGCTTCAACAGCATGTCTAGCAACAAATCTCAGTGGGTCACTAGAAAAATTTGTGTATCTCTGCTCATAAAATATATGTGTCCACTGATGGATAAATGAGTAAGCAGGGACTCGCATAGTGGTACAGCTGGTTGCAGCTAGCATAGTGGATAACAAGCTAGCATACTAACCTCTGATCAATCAAGAACATTGCCACTGTGACATTCTGTACTCTTGGGCATGACCAGATCAGGTTATCAATTAGGCAAACAAAAGCATAGAAACATCAATTAGTAAACGGAAGGATTCAGCAAGTGGGCTTCTGTATTCACGAGGAACAATCTTACTAGACTGTAGGAGATGGGGTGAGAATAAGTGTCAGGTGCCCGGGCAGAAAGTACATGTTATATCACATAAGCAAGCACTGGAACACCAGGAGTCATTACTAACTAGGAAATGATATGAAGAAAAATGACAATTCTAATAATATGTCTATTGTTATAACCCAAGAACTGAGACTGTGTAATTCACAAATTATGAGGTGCTAAATGCTGGGAACTCTAATTTGGCCAGCCACATTTAGCAAGGGCCTCATCCTGTGTCGCAACACGGTAGAAAAAAAAGAAAGAAAAAGAAGAGAAAAGGGGTAAGAGGATGTATTCAGAGGCAAAAAATACAAGGGTCAACCTTGCTTTACAACAACCTGCTCTCAGGTCACTAGATGAGGTCCACAAAAGCTAACCCATTTCCATAAGAACCTCACAAATCCACATTAACAACAGCATCAGCCCTCAAAGACCTTAGCTCCCAACCCTGCTACAATACAATTCCAACCTGAGTTTTGGAGGAGACAGACCAAATCCAAACACAGGTAAACATCTCTCATGTCCCACTTCTCTCCACCTACTACCCACACTGAAAGAAAAAAATCCAGGCCAGGAGAAAATGTGTGTCTTTTCTTCAACAACACTTACAATTCAAATTTTAAAAGTTTAAAAAGAAAAGGAAGAGGTTTGTTTTCCAGTTCTTATTCATGGGAATAAATTCAGCCCAATATATTTTCTCTTCTTTGAGCATTATAACCAGCACAATAACCAAATAAAAGTTTCCCTTTGAAAAAAAAATAATGTCCAAATGTCTACAGTATCCAGGGCTAGACTCTGTCAAATCAAAGACCAGAAACCCCATCCAGGTTCCCATCCAGGTGTCATAGATCTAAGCATCCATATTCCATACTGGAGTGACAATTTAAGTCCTGGCTCCTCCACTTCTGAACTGGCTGCAAGAAAATTCTCTCAGGAAGGTAATGGATGACATTGCAATTATTTGAGATCCTGGCTTGATGTAGCTATGTTCTGGCTTTCAGGAGCATTTGCTGAATAAAGCAGAAGATGGACAATCCATCCCTCCCCTACCTCTGTCTGCTCTCTCTTTCTCTCTCTTTCTCTCTCTCTCTCTCACATACACAAACACACAAACACTTACAGAGAGACATATACAGACCTCCCAATAATAGGTACCTAAGAATTTAGTATAATTGCCTTAAAAGTTAAGTCTCTGTTTCATCTATTGAATTTTCTTTCCTCTGAAATAAAATACTTGATGTTTGTTCTACAGTCTATAATGTTGAATTTTCTAGATTATTGTATGTTCACAAACAATATTTTCATCCTTTTGAACAGTCATTAAAATTCATGCATGTCTGTTGATTGCTATCCCACTCCTTTCTTTCGCCACATAAGCAGTCACTGTATTGATGCCGCCAATCATTTTTTTTACACATTTCATCTTTTAAAGCAAAAACTGTTTCTCCTAGCTTATTTTCATTATTAATAGTCAATGAGGAGTGATATACTCTTACATAGTGAAACAATTTCTTAAATCAAGTAAACAGAATTTACCTGGATTCAGCAGCAAAAAAAAAAAAAAAAAAAAAAAAAAGTTTAGCTTCTTAAGATACTTCCGGATAGCCTTTGAAAATATTTATAGCATTCCGCCCTTTCATCAGCAATGAGTGGGTTTCCACAGTCTGTATACTCACTAGTAGGGATATGGTCAGTTAGTTAGATTTTATCATTCTAAGAGATGAGTCTGGTATTATCATTATTGATTCATTTTGTGCACCATAATGATAAATGATATTGAGTTTCTTTGATGTATTTGTTCACTATTTAGAGATCTTTTTCAGAATTGTCTGCTCATATCTCTGTCCATTTTTAAATTGGACTATTGGCTTCGTTTATCTGTATTTTTAAGATTTCGTTATATATTTTGTATGCAACTGCTTTATCAGATGTGTTTTTGCAAACATCTTTCTTAGTGTGTGAATTGAGTTTTACTCAGTTAAAAGTTTCCCTTAGATTGCATACATTTCCTATTTCATTAAAAATTTTAAGAGTTTAGGACTCACATGTAACAGTATATGCCTCTAGATACAAGTACAAACATACAAGGAATACTGATAAACCAGGGTGATCAATTTCCCATGTCGCCATCACTACCATCACTAGCCCCTATTTAGACTCATTTACCGTTTCCAGACATTTATAAAATTTAAAACTGTTCACTGTGAACCAGTCTCCCCATTATGCTTCATGATATAGAATATTCTTTCCATCTAAGCTATGATATCCAACCCCTCCCTGCTAATATTCCCCAAAGCATCTCAGTAATTATTAGTCCACATTTATTATGACCTTTTTTTTTTATCTTCCACGGATGAGAGACAACATGTACTTTTACAAAACCTCATGTAGCTTTTTCCTCTATACACACACACACACACACACACACACACACACACTCACAATGGAAGACTACGTGTAAGCAGTATGGAAGAAGTGAAAACAAGCCATTGTCAAAATGAAGGGGAAATGCTAAGGAAGGATGGTAGGGGGATGGGAAGTACGACTATGCCTCTAAGTCTGTCGGGAAATATGTGACATTTGTTCACTTTATACACCCTTTTAAAAATAAAAACCATAAATGTAAAAAGACACAGCAAAACAGAAACTGAAGAAATTAAGACTTTAGCCTGAAAGTTTTATATTTTTCTATGCCACCCAAAGCCACAGAGAAGTCTTCAAGGCTCTTCACCCTATAAATCTGATGGGATCCCTGGGAATGTATCCCACAAAAGCTTACTCTGAAGACTGTTCCCTGAGGAATTTTTCATGCTCAAACTAGTCTACATTCAGCTTCCAGCATCCCATTTCATCAAAATGGCAATTTAACATTCCTGCCACCTCTGGCTACTCTGCTTAACTGATTCTTTGTGCATTCTGACTCTCCAATCTCCTAGGTCAAAGAAAATTACTTTATTTTCATTTTACCAGGCAATGTTTTAATACTAATTTATTTTAGAGTTGAAATTTGAAGTCATTTCTCTTTTAAGCAACAACTATTAATCACAAATTTCCCAATTCAGATTTTAAAGTGATTACTCCAACATAAGAAGAGAATAAATCTTCACAATGATTTTTAAAAGTTCAACAGAATATAAAACAAATGTGAGGGTATTTAGCAAAACAATTAAGACACTGAAAACCTACATCCTGTATCACAGAGCTTGACTGGAATTACATCTTCACTTCGAATGCCAGCTTCCTAATAATGTTCACATTATGAAAAATCAATTGATGACTCAAATACTTGGGTCCCTGCCTTTTCAGCCTAAACCAGCTATCGGCGCAAGCATTTGTGGAGCATATCTCAGCCACTCTGCTTCTCATAAAAATAAAAACTGAGAGAGAAAGCAGATAAAGTAAATTAATCATATATGATAAGATAAAAACTATGGGTAACATTTTATAAAGTTAAGTTATAAAATCTGATTGGATAAAATTGTTTCCATATATTATGACTTTTAATGTATCAATTATAAACAACCCCTATTGTGTTTTATTGTAATACATAAAAGACTATAGCAAAAAATACTTTCAAAAAGGTTATGAGAGAGGTGTACACACATTCTGTTGAGTGCAATGAAAATCTCCATTTATATGTAATCCTTCAAATATACTACAAATATGCGCTGAACCCATTAAACCAGATGAAAAATTCAGTTATTATATAGGAATGCAAACAGATCTCTCAGGCGTGAGTGTTCTCCACCATTACCTTCAAAGTAAAATCACCTCAGTGTGAGTCAATGTGAGTTAGTATGAGCACAGTAGATTGTACATAGCACATAATACCCTAACCCTTTTTATCAATAATCTAAGCATTTTGAATAACATTGAGAAGAATGACGTACTGAAGGATCTCAAAGACAGAAAAACAAACATATAAATAGCAAACACATACTATGTACAGGGCCATTTACGCACAATTTTAAATAAGAAAGAAATGGTGAGTAAGTGTGTATACACACACACACACACACACACACACATCGTGGCAGAAAATGTCACCTAAAGTATTTGTATGCTTTCCCTCATGTAGGAGATCTGTGTGGAGTTTCACACTTCTGCTTTCACACCAGCTATTTTGGGAATTTGGGGGAAAACATGTGCATGGAATATTTCTGTGTCTTTCATGGAATTAAATAATTATAAACAAAATTCATAACATTCCCAAAGCAAGTAAAAAAAACAGTAATTACACACAAGTAGTACTCTACACCTTTCTTTGTCTTGCTGCATTTTATCAATGGAAGTTGTGCTGTTGGTCTACTGGTCACCTACTGAAGCTGAACTGACAAGTGGATCCCAGTTTTCTGAAATAGCTCTGTTTTTGGAACATGAAACTGAGAAGTAGTTGCCAGTGTCAGTATTTAGTGGAAAATTAGATTTTCACTAATGAGAAAAAATTCGAAACAACATAAGACTGTAATAGCATGTAAAGAGAAATATCCAAGAATAGAAAAAGGAGAGCTTGAAAAACGTAAATTTCCTGTCTGCCTTCTCCAGTATGAATGTATACAAGCTTTAAAGGAGTTAAAAGGGAATAAACAAGTACTAATCCATATTTATTTACCTACACTCATTCTGAAGCAGCTGAATAATAATCTTTAAATCCTTGACATTACTTGATTATGCAGTTTAATTAGCACACTAATCATCAATGAATATTACAGACTTTTTCATCTTGCAACTCATACTATTTTTCAAATCACATCTCTGAATGTCCCAACTTTAATAACAGTCCATTATGCATATTCATTTACATTAAACATATCATTTATTTCTTTTATAAAATGTTTTATCACATTTCATCAGAATGCTCATATAAAATTTGACATTGCATTATTCATAGGAGATTTTTCACTAAAATGTGCTTTTGTAAGAAAAAAGCTCATTTATTCTCTTGAGAGACACACAAAGAATTCCCACTCACGGTGTTACTTCTCAAATGCCAAAAACAAAATTGGGCTGGAAACAAAGCTGGACATTGGGATTTCACTCCCTATTTTCCACAGGCATGCAGGAAATGCTTACTTCAGCCATTATTGATGCCCTTTAGGATAAGCATTAGACAGAAGCTAGAGTCAGAGACCAGAACCAAGAACCAAACTCAGATACTGTGATGTGGGATGCAGGTGTCTTAATCATTAGATAAGTGCTCAAGTCAAAAGATGGATTATTTATCTAAATAAATCTGAGCACATCAAGGATTTAAAATGTTAAGTGTTTGCACAATTTTAAGTGTATAAAGGTATTTAAGAGACCATAAAATTTCATATTTTAAAGATTGTAAAAATTACTCCAGAAATATATTTGCATGGGAAATTTTTATATATTAATGCATGTACATATACATTTGATTTTTTATTTATAGTCCATTACTTTTTAAAAGACCTAATATTTGCAAGGCAGAATGAAAATGACAGAAAGAAATGTGAAAGAAAGAAGACAGTTAAAGCCAATTAAAGTTTACATACTAGTATGCAGAGTCAAAATTTAAAAATAAAGCTTTCACATTTGACTATGCATTTGTTGATATTATTCTACTTCTGACTAAGAAAAAAAATATTTTTTTGAAAGTGTGAAACAAGCTCTTCCTAATGAAAATACTCAGTTATTCAACATGGCTTATTTGTCAATTCCATCATCTAAATCCTAATATTGCTTGTTGTTGGCACACTTTGTTATTGCGATATGAGGGAGTAGTTGCCCTGATAGGAACTAGAATAGAGAAGCTGTGTTATTCTAACCAAGTCAGAAGTGTTCTTACAGGATATTGAAAAAATATTCTATATATTTGTTTTCTGAACCTCGAGATTCATGCCTCATGTTACAGGAAATAACACTGAAGGAGCATGTAAGTCTGTATGTTTCTTGGCTCTCACACTCAATCATTTTTAACAGTCAAGTCACATTACCATATCCAGGATTCCTTAGCACTTTCAGAAAAATTTTTGGTAGATTCTATAATATTTTGAAAATTGTTTCCTCTACCCACACACCCAGCTGTCACCCGCAAAGCCCAGATTACTTTTTTAAGATAGTTAGTGTGGCATATTTTTTGTGGGAGTTCACAGAGAAGCTTCCTCAAACAATGTGTTAGTCCATCTGATATATCCTGCCTCCATTTCTAGTAATTCTTTCACAACCCAAGTGAGATTCCAACTACAAATATATGCATTTTCAGCATGATTTAAACGCAAACCACAGTCAAAGATGATTTTACTGAAAAAAAAAAGAAGATGCTACAAGATTTTAAAATAGATATCTTTACCATATATGAATGAGAATAATTACTGATTTCAAAAGCTACAAGTAGATATATGTAACAGATGCCCTTATAATTTAAACATATTTAATGATTTTTAGTTCTAAGTTTGGACACAGTCACATTGTATTTGCATTATTTTTTCTAACTTGTCTTTATATTAATATAAACAAATAACCTTGCACAGAGCCCTTAATCAACAGCTATAAATTAATATTGAAATATTTATATAAATTTGTATACTAGTATATATCAAGATGCTTAAGTATTTAATAATTTAAGTGTATTTAAATGCATATGTTTAGTTTATATAAAATCACATTTATATATGCAGTATAATATAAATGGTCTGGGGATGTTTATAGTAACATTAGTACATAATTATATGTGTCTTCAAAGATATTTACATGTATGTATTATGTAAATAATCTATAAAATTTATATAAAATGTATAAGTATCTACTTTTACATATTTGAAAAGAAATACCTCAGAAAAGGGGCAAAAATACATTTTTAAAGAGGAAATGAGATTGTGCCAATATTTATAGAGGCCTTAAAGTTAAGACAGTGCTATTCATAAAATTCAGTTTATACATTTGAGAATTTCTGTGAATGAATAGTATATATTATCTTGCCATCCTCAGCAGGAAAAAATTGGCTTATCTGTTAGTTGTAGAAATGAAGAGCACTTAAATTTTATATTCTTATATTATTTTAGTTGTGGTTTTCTTGAAAGACCTATACTGTAAATTTTATGTACTTACACATAGAAAATCATCAATAATGTGAGAATTTTATGAATATCCCAGTTACCATAAAATGCATTTTCTTTACTATGCTGAAAACTTAAAGTTTGAATGTTTTCCTTTATATGAGAAATCCTATTTAACAGTTCAATACATATTTTGGTGTGATAAACAGGAGCAACATAAATTACAAAAATATGAATATTTATTTTTTCAAGTAGAGTACTAATTTCAGATTGTCAAGTCACATTCACCTTAACCATGTAGATACTTTTTATGATGCATTTATTGATTCTGCTTTTAAAGTATTTGCTATCACATTATCATTCTCTAAATTTTACTGAAAACTTCTGCTATCCCCCAAAATACATAAAACCATATCATTCCTAATTTCAAAATCTTACTCTAATTCCTAAAATATCTGGAAGCACAATTTATGATATGCTGCTAAACAAAATATCAAGTTAACTGAGAAGAATAAATTGAGACTTATGAGTGAGCAGACATTAAGCTTTCTTGCTTCCACAACATAGAATTACTGTTATCTATATCCTCCCACACTCCTTCAATTATACTAAACATTCTATCTCATTCTGACAGTTTTTTTTTAAGAGGAACAAGATTCACTTTTACCACAAGCA
Organism: Ochotona curzoniae; assembly: GCF_017591425.1. Lineage (NCBI taxonomy): Eukaryota > Metazoa > Chordata > Mammalia > Lagomorpha > Ochotonidae > Ochotona > Ochotona curzoniae. The sequence goes on along the minus strand of NW_024464920.1, from coordinate 16,586,107 downwards.
TCCCAGTAGCCAAAAAAAAAAAAAAAAAAAAAACCATATTTGGAGTATTATGCTTAGTCTCAACTTGCAGTGGATGGGAGATTTTCTCTCATCCCCTCAAATTTATAAGACACGGGAAGAATAAAGGCATCAAATTCCAAAATGAGGCTGTTTCTCACTAATAATGTTGTAGGTATAAAATATCAAGCTCTGGTCTCTAGTCCTGGGGTTCTTTGCAGGCATCCAAAGCCACCTGGAAACAGACCCCGTGGAGTCCGCGCACTCACTGTGTGTACTATAAATACCAGGATTCAGTCTCAAAGAGCTCTGATCTACAGGATTCTGGTTTGGAAACATGGCAAAGACTATACACATATTAATTTGCTCCCAATATTAATAGTCCCAAATATACCTTATTAAATTCAAAAGAAACCCATTTATTTAAAACCATTTTTAAAAACATAAGTGATAATGATTTGTTTCTCTTAATGATAGTGAGGCTTTAAGTTCCTGTTCTGAAAATGGCAAGAGGAAAAGAAAATGGTGACTTCCTGGGCTGTTTTATTTTATGGTAACTACATAACTAGCGAATTTTTTTTTACAGATCAATTTCAGCTAGAATTTGAAAAATAATGAGGATCTTACCATCTCTAAAATACAACCAATCTGGCAATAACAATCAAGAAATACTGCAATAACGAGTAAACAAGGGTTGAGAAAAAAAAATGTTATGATGAAATTATCAGCTGGTCGTCGCTTGATTTCACTGATGGCTTTTGGCTGTTTTTTGAATTACAGAGATGTGACTCTGGTGATGCAGTATGGGCCACAGGTACTGTCTGTGCAGTACTCCTGTAACTTCCAACTGCCAGTAAGCACAGGAGATGGATAAGTATGTTAACTGACAGCACGCACGAAACTAAGCAGGTCAGAACACAAAGTATTCCATCAGAAAATAAATGTAATATCTTGAATGAGTGTCTAACAAGGAGGAAAGAGGACTATTCTGTGTTATTAGAAACAAAATATAAGGATAAGGCTATCGCTGACCAATCTCCATGCTGACTTAATAAGGTACTCATTTAATTTTGTACTTGTAGAAATTAAGGTGATTTTAGACATCAGATGGGGACTACTCAGCTCACCGATATAATGTTCTCGGAAGTCCTATTTCAGGGTCAGTGACCCCACACAATTGGACAAGGCCACAGAAATAGCAAACAGCACAATCTTTCACCAAATGAAGCTAATTAAATTCACAGAAATCTTGAAGCAATTCAAATGTTAATCCATGTGTATACTAGCTAATTAAAGCTGAAAAAAAAACTCTAATAGTCTATTATTAGCTGGACTCTACTAATGAGAGGTTTTGAAATATTGATTCTCAAACAATATTAACCATAATATTCCTATGTTTTTAAAATTTTCTTAATCTCTCTCTCTCTCATCCCTTCTCTCTTTCCACTCCCCCAACTCACAATCTCATTATTACAAGTCAAAGACAGAATGATACAGTTAGTTCGCATCTGTTTGGCTCATAACCAAATATCTGAAACTATTAGGGGTGAGCTTAAATTGAAGTCAAGGGTCATTGAACTCAATCTAGGACTCCTTATATATGTACCAGAAACCCAATAGCTTGAATCATCATTGTCATCGTCCAGTATCTGCATTAACAGGCAGCTGGACTCAGGAGAGGAGCCTGAAGTGGGGAACTAGGTACTCGGAAATTGCTTTTAGTTAGAAATCTAGGCATATTTTTTGAAGCTTAATAGGTGCTTACTAGTAGTCATATTTTGAGTTTCTCATTACTGAGCATCTCCTGACAATATGAAAAGGCCCTTGCTCATTTTTAATCTGTAATATTGTTGCACAGTATTAATACAGGTCATATAAAACTTCAGTTCTTTGCCAACACTTTATTGCCCTCCCTTTATCCTATTTCATTAGTTAATAATTTTTCCTCAGTCCATTAAGTATTTGTCCCAAGGGCTCAAGTTGCAAGTTTCATTTATTTCTTCTTCCAAGATCCCAGCTGTCCAAGCTATGAATGTAGTTGCCAGCTCCTGAACTCACCAGTGCATATGGTTTCAGATTTAAGTAATTCTATTCTATCTCACACTCTTAATCTTTGATTTGTAGGCTGTTCACACTAACAAATCAGAAAATTTTCACAGGAGATTATTTTGTAAGTTCTTACACTTTTAGTATAAATTAAAATGGATCAGGCAAGAAAATCTTCTGAAATAATAGTTATTTTTAAAATTATGTTATTTCTACCCTTGTAAACTAAAAAAATCAAAATATTAAATTTAAAAATTTCATACTCAGATTATACACAAATCTAACCTTTCAACTTTTGTTATCTAAATCATATGTAAATAACGTGGCATTTCTGAGCAAATCACTTTAGAGATGAAGTTAAATTATTTAAGAAGGTAGTCTTTTGCACAATAAACTGGAGGTGGCATAACAGTCAATAAGCAAATTTAATGTCAAATTTATAAATGACTATTATACATAATAAAATTTGAATACTTAAAAATGGAAGTATATCATTCAAATTCATTTAAACACTTAAAGGGAAATTATCAATACTATTGTCTAATTAGAAATTTAAAGACATTCTACTTCATAATATAGTTGACTATAATATATGCAAATTAGTTCTTATTATATCCAACAGTGTTCAAAGTATTTTAAGCTCAGAACATAGTTAATATTGAATTATCATTTCTTCAAATAAAATACCAAGAATCTATAAAATCTCCTAAGTATCTTCTCTTTCTCTATAAATAACTTATAAGTTGGAAAATGCTTCACATATAATTATGTGCCACCAACTTATAAATTACTGGTCAGCATGCTATTTAGAATCATTTAAGTAGAATGGTTTAATTAACTGGAATGTGATTTATTAATTGACAATCTATATGACTAAGAAGTATATAAGACTTGAATTTTCCAAAGAAAATCAAGTTAAGTATATGCTTTGAAGGGGTGGGCACACTCATAAAAATTAACAGGAATCAGCTCCATAATTCAACAGGCAAATAGATCCTCAACCAGCACACACTGGCATCCCATTTGAGAGCCAGTTTGTATCCCTCTTGCTCTATTTCACATTCAGCTCCATGTTTATGGACTGAGAAAGCAGCTGAGAATGGCCCAACTCCTTAGGACTCAGTCCCCACATGGGAGATCTTAAACTCCTAACACCTGACTTTGGATTGGCTCAGCTCTGGGTTTTGCAGTCATTTGAGGAATGAACCAGAGAATGAAAAATCTTTCTCTCAGTCTCTCCTTCTCTTTGTAAATCTGCCTCTCAAATAAAAATAAATAAATCTTTTAAAAATATATTGGCAGTTGGGGCCCGGCGCAGTGGCGCAAGTGGTTAAGGTCCTTGCCTTGCACGCCCAGGATCCCATATGGGCGCCGGTTCTAGCCAGGCGAGCCCCACTTCCCTTCCAGCTCCCTGCCTGTGGCCCGGGAAAACAGTCGAGGGCAGCCCAAAGCTTTGGGACCCTGCACCCACGTGGGAGACCCAGAAGAGGCTCCTGGCTTTGAATCGGCATAGCATCAGCTGTTGCGCTCACTTGGGGAGTGAATCATCGGATGGAAGATCTTCCTCTCTGTCTCTCCTCTTTGTATATCCGCCTTTCCAATAAAAAATAAATAAATAAATAAAAATCTTTAAAAATATATTGGCAGTTATAACAGCACCAAAAACAAATTAACAGTGAAAGAAATGACTATATTTCCCCACGGTTATTCTACTATAGATGTTTTTGAAATATTTTATTTTACAGATTACGATACAAGGCATTTAGTAGTTTTCTCAAATTACAATGACTGTTAGAAAGTTTAAATGCCTTTATTTAAACTTGAGAAGCATCATTCCAATGTACTGGTCTCTGATCATTACTGTTCAATGAGATCTAAACCAAGCATACCTGGCATAGATGTGAGGAAAACGGTGCTCTATCCCAGTGTTAGTGGGAGTGTATGCTGGTGCACCAAATATGGGAATCAGTATGGAAAGTACTAAGACAATTGGAAACTTATCTACCATATGACACAGCCATCCCACTCATGGGAACATAACTAAAGGGAGTGAAATTCTATATGAGAAAATGCCCTGCAACCCTATTTTTATAACAGCACAATCCACAATAGTGAAGATATAGAAACAACACAGTTGCCTATCGAAAGAGGAATGGCTAAAGAAGCCATGGTATATCCACTCCATGGAACACTACACAACCATTAAAAAGAATGAAATTCTACCAGTTGCAATAAAATAATCCCAACAAGAGACCATTAACTCAGTGAAATAAGCCAATCTCAAAAGGAAAAACAATGTATGCTCTCTCTGATATGAAGAAACCTTCATGCAAAACAAAGAAATAGATATATCAGTAAACATGTATATACATATATTCTGATAGGTAAATGCATAATGGTGACTAGCATACCAGGAAATGAATAAGTGCTACAGTTTGTATCTCTAGTCCTAAATAAAAGAAGACATCCAATAAAACTGTTAAATATACCTTGAAAATATGATACTAGGGCCCGGCGCGGTGGCACAAGTGGTTAAAGGTCCTCGCCTTGCACGCCCAGGATCCCATATGGGCGCCGGTTCTAATCCCGGCAGCCCCGCTTCCCTTCCAGCTCCCTGCCTGTGGCCTGGGAAAGCAGTCGAGGACGGCCCAAAGCTTTGGGACCCTGCACCCATGTGGGAGACCCAGAAGAGGCTCCTGGCTTCGGATCGGCATAGTATCGGCCCGTTGCGCTCACTTGGGGAGTGAATCATCGGATTGAAGATCTTCCTCTCTGTCTCTCCTCTCTGTATATCCGCCTTTCCAATAAAAAAATAATAAAAATAAATCTTTAAAAATAAAAAAGAAAATATGATACTAGATTTTCAACCATTGCTTTTACCAACAATGCCATGATACACTTATATGAGCAGAATGCTGGACTTGTTGATGAAGGACTGTAACAGTGTAATAATATGGGGGAAATAGGAGATAAGAGAGAGAGAAGGGAAGGTGGAAGGGGAATTCCATATACATACAAAATGGTATCCTGGAAAACATGATTATAATTTTTAAAATATTTTTAAAGTAAGCCAAGCATATCATGCCCTCAAGGTTAAAGCTCAATATATTAATAGGAGATTCATATTTAATAACTTTAAATCCAAATCCCTATCTGTTTAGGCAGAACTTTCTTTTGAATAAAAAAAAAGTACCAACAACATTTGAGGACTAGGATATATTTCCCTAATTTTCCTCTCAAGTAATGGCAAAACCAGAAAAATTTCATTTTTTTTCCTGCTGTACATCAGTTAGACATTTATGTATAATTTATAATTTAAAATGCTACAAATTCCATCTCAACTTACCACCTCATTATTTTCAATTTTTTCAGACTCTAATCATTTATGGAATAGCACTTGTTAAAATTTTCATGTATATATGGTTATTTTGATGTTTCTCTACCTAGAAAATAACAAAAAAAAAATCTCCATTTACATTTTATTGCACCTGATGTACAGTGGAAATTTCAAAGACATCTTGAAAAACATGACTGAATTCAGTCTCATTCTTTTGACCCTTAAAAGGTTATGTAGGAAGGAAAGAGAGCGTATCAGATAAACAGACCTGAAGTTTAGGATGCTTAAGAGAAATAAAAGCTGAAAAGGACGCAAACAACTAGCAGAATTCAGACTTGTTCTTCACCAAGACAGGAAGCCACAGAATAGTTGGCCCTTTCTCCATATTAATTTAGAAAATGTTTTTTGCTATGCTAATGGTGATGACGAAAATACTCAGGGCATGCAGTACTGGGTTAGCCTGAAAGCCTGAAAATTCTGAGTCCCTAGTAAAAGACTTTGAAGTCTTCAAAATAAGTTCAATTGGTTGATCTTGTCCTGAAGGTTAATAAAGCCAAATATAGAAATAAATGGATATGACTGAACCTTTGGGATGATCACTTTTAAAAATAATTAATCATGGGCCCAGTGCAGTAGCTGAGCAGGTAAAGTCCTTGCCTTGCATGCACCAAGATCCCATATACTGCCGGTTCAAATCCTGGCAGCCCTACTTCCCATCCAGGTCTGTATTTGGGGCCTGGGAAAGCATTTGAAGATGGCCCAAAGCCTTGGGACTCCACACCTGTCTGGGACACTTGGAAGTGGCTCCAGGCTCCTGACTTCAGATTGTCACAAGTCTGGCAGATGCAGCTGTTTAGGGAATAAATCAATGGACAGATCTTCATCTCTGTCTCTCCTCCTCTGTGTATATCTGAATTTCCAATAAAAATTTTAAAAATTAAGAACATTTTTATATGGTTATGTTGCTTTCATTATTAAAACCATGTTTTTTTATTATTCTTTAAAAAGGGTCATTTGAGAGGAATCTAATTACCATTACAATGAATTCAAATCAACTTCATATTATGACTTGCAGAATATATAGCATTAAATTAGAATTTAATTATACATTGACCAATTTGAGTCTATTTTATTTTATTCAAAATGAGTAAAAATGGATATATAATTATTGAAGAACAAATATTTTTTTTAACAAAATCTGTGGAAACTGAGTCACAGCTTCCTACTAAAATTGCTGTGGAATGAAGTTTTTTTTTTTTTTTCAATGATTCATTGACTTGAAAGACAGAAATACACAGGGGGAGAGATAGATCTTCCGTCTTGTGCTTCACACCTCAAATGGTCCTAACAGCCAATCCTGGGCCAAACTGAAGCCAGGCACCTGGAATACCGAGTGGTTCTCCCACATGGGTAGCAGGGCCAAATGCAGTTGGGCTGCGTTCTGCTGACTTGCCAGGCACATTAGCAGGGAACTGGGTGAGCACTGAACAGCAGGAACTCTAACTGGCACTGCAATGGCATACCAGCACCAAAGATGATGGCTTAATCTACACACCACAATGATAACCCCAGATACCTGCCTGCTATTTGCTTTGCAAACAATCAGTTTTCTTTATATATATTTATATATCCTTTATATTTTTTCTATTATTTTAAGAAGGAATGAATTATACACAGATACCAACCCTGTCTTCATTTTGTCTGTAAAATGAAACAAATAGTTACTTAAATAACGCATCTTGTATAGTCAAATGACTTAAAAGAAAAGTTAGTTGTACCACAAAAGATCATAATTTCCCTCATATTTATATCATCCCAGGTTGGGCTTTGGCATAATTGTCATGTCTCAGATTTGGATGCTCATTTTAGAGTACCAGGGTTCAATATCTGTTTCCCAATTCCAGATTTCTTCTAATGCAGATACCTGGAGAAAACAAACAACCCAAGTGATTGGGTCCTTTTCAAGCCTATTGGGGAACTCAGGTAAAATTCCAAATTCAAATTATATTGCAAGCATTAGAGTAGTGAACCAATAAGTGGGAGTACCACTCCCTTCCTTCTCAAATGAATACATTAAAAAGCAAATTTTGATGATCTAAAAATAGCATAAAATGTCAATTGTTAAATAAATATCAACAAGATGGTAGTAAGGAAGCAATCTATTCACATATCTATTAGCGATTATTTCAGAAGAGTGTCTTTTAGCCATAAGTCAAGTAGTCTTTTTCTTTAAGATTTATTTATTTTTATTGGAAAGTCAGATATACAGAGAGGAGAAAGAGAATGATCTTCCATCCACTGATTCACTCCCCAAGTGGCTATAATGGCCAGATCCGAGCCAAGGCGAAAACAAGAGCCTGGTCTCCTATGTGGGTTCAGTGTCCCAAAGCTTTGGGGCATCCTCTACTTCTTTCCCAGGTCACAAACAGGGGGCTGGATGGGAAGTGCAGCAAACAGGACACAAACCAGCACCCATATGGGATCCCAGCGTGAGCAAGGTGAGGTCTTCAGCTGCTAGGCTACCACACCAGGCCCCTCAAGTAGTCTTAAGAATCACACACTTGAACATTTTCTGTGCACAGAAGAAATCAGGGCAGGAAACCCTGATTTCTGATTGTTTTCCTCAGGTCTGTTTTATCTTTTATTTTCTCATTCTAATTTCAGAATTAAGGGAACTTAGCCAGAATAAGCATGATCAAAGGCTATTTAGCAGAAGATAATATTGCTTGTCTTACCTGTTTAAAGGGATGTTATACTATTTCTTTATCTTCTCTCATTTTTTATCACTACCACTTTATTGCCTTCCTTCCTCCCACCAACTCTGCTCAGTCTAGCAATTACTATCTTCCTTCCTGAGAACATTTCTGGAAGCATAATCAGAGCATGAGATCAAATTGCTCCTTAAAGTCTGGGTGCTTTTCTTCCTCAGAACAGGACATCTAGCATTACTTGTTCTATTTTAATACCTCACAAAGGAGCATCTTTATAGTCTGCTGATGAACTTTTCATTGGATTCCAAGATAGTTTACAAAATTCATTAAGGCTTAACTTGGGTGAGAAAAAATTGCTTGAGGCATAGCACACAAGTTAAAACATTGATTATTTTATAGCACACTGTGTATCCTACGCATCTGCTCAGCTATAAAAGTCCAGCTGTTGTGATGCACTGCTCTTTAGAGATGTCAATGAGAGCAAAGGAGCTACATCGCTGGAGCAAGTCCTAGGCACCTGAGTTACTAAAGTCAGCAAAAGTTAAGTACATGTGAATCTTAAAGAAATAGTTAAAACCACATCCCTTTTGTTCTCAGATTACTGTAACTGATATTGTCAGAAATCATGATAAATTAAGGAAGAATATGTGGGAGAACTAAAGATGCGCTTTAAATTGAGAAAAAAAAATGGTTTCTTATCGTGGCTTGACTTACAGCTCTTAGTTCTATGAGAAAAGTGGTTTGACACTTTGTCCTCGCTTTACTTCCTAACAAACTGAAATCTAACCAGAGAGCGAAACCTAACCTATGTGAGCAATTTAAACATTTAATGAACATCAATAACAAGCCAGTGAACCGGAGCCAATGCCAAATTTCCAACTGATCAGACCATGTGCATGTAAAACAATACCTGGACATAGTCAAACTGCTCCAGTACCCTCCTTTTATAATCAGTCTAGAAACATTCATTGCCTACTCACTCAGGAAATCCCTGAACTTGTGATTCTCATTGTTACACAATTTACAAATCTCTTCCTTTTTTAGCTCAATTTCTATTAAACTTTTCAAAGATTTTTCTTTCATGATTCATTGTCTTAAATACTTATCGAACAAACCACTAACATCAATTATATATCCGAGTCTGTTCTGCCAGAGGGGAAATACTAAAGTGAATAAGGAGGTTGAGTCCCAGACTTCAGAAAACTTAAGAATTCTGACAATTTAAATAGGACACTTACAGAGCATTGTAGCACGGAAAACCACAAAGCAAAACAGAGGCACAAAACAGAGATCATGTAAGGACTCTGGAAAAGGATCACAAGGAATTCCTACTGCACTTTAAAATCAATTAAGAGTAGGTCAAGAATGCAGAACAAGGGCCTGCAGAATTCAAGTAGCAAGAAGGCCTGAAGTATGGAAGTGAAGAAGTGCACGCCTATGTACGCATTTATACGCTGTATTAAGTTTCAAACGTAGGAACTCTCACCTACAAATTTATCTTTAAAATATTGCTCTTTTTGTCTGCTCCATCTATTATAAACCAAAATTCTGAGTTCATGTTCTTCATTTAGAGAAGTTAATATGGGAAATTTTACATGTCATCATGTTCTTAGGATTCAGAAAAGAATCTTAGAAACTGGAAGAGTAACAATAAGTCAATGAATAAATAAAACACCCTTGGCTTATGGATGCAGCTGCCAATAATTGTGAAATAATAGGTATTCATTTATTCTCTGATGTTTCTTTTTCTAAATATCATTTATTGACCAGCCTTAAACGTGTAGGTGGTTATTAAAATATCCTGTTTTCAAAGAATTTCTTTCCAGCAATGAATCTTTGAAGTCTTTTACCTGTTTCTCATAAGGATGGCAAACTCCCAAATTCATGGCTTAGCTTTCATTTTCTACGTCAGTAGCACATTGGTTGTGAGAAGCCTTTGAAGCAGGAGAGAATTTAAGAACAGAGCCAACAATTCATTTTAAAAAGGTGGGGGACAACCGATTCAAGGCAAGTTGTTTAAGCTCAGTGAACAGAAGCAGAAATATGTTCCCATGAGGCATATATCGTACTTGTAAATCACTGCAGTTCTAATACTTTGGACATTTGAAAGGGGAAATAGAGGAAAGATCCAATCAGATACTTCCACCTAACCCAGCCACACAGTTAAAAGTGTGATAAATGACTGGAAGTAAGATGGTGGCAAAAGTGGATTTTAATGTATGTGACACCAAAATGCTTAAACGGATTAAATCAACTGGATGTCTACCTATGATGTAAATGTTATTTAAAGCTAATTATGACTGCACAATGGTTATTATTGGGAATATGAATAAGAAATTTTAACTTTTAAATGTCAGGTGAAATACATTAGATGTGAGATCAAAGAAGTCTATTCAAATATAGGCAGAATGAGCACTGTCACCATTACCAGGGACTGCTTATAGCCAACGAGTGTATGCATTGCTTCCTACTCTCAAACCTACGAATTCTTCTCAAAAACTATAGATGTGACCAGCATTTTGGCCATACAATCCCCAAGCATTACTTTTTGATAGATATTTAACATTTATCAGAATAAAACAGTATTTGTTTACTATATGTATTCTTATTGCAGTAAAGAAACCATCCCTAAGTGTTTTCTTTGCTTCCTCATGATTGTAATAGAAACACCAGCTCATTGCCCAAACCTTAAACATGGTTCTTAAATTAGGCTCCTTAGATTGCTTGTTAACTTGGTAATGTTACCTATTACCACTTCTTTCTTTTCTCTTTCTCATTACTTTCTGACCAAAATAGTTGCATTATTTAACATTATCTAAATGAACTAAAGTTCACCAATATGGAAAATATGGGATCAATGAATACTGGGTTTATACAAAACACTGACTCTTAAAAATAGCCATGTCGATATCATTTTCCATTTCTGTATATGAAGAATATTGCACAATTCATAAGTTGACATGCTTCATAAGTTGGCTCAACTGACCTTAATGTGGGAAACCTGGATGGGAATACAGGCCACGAACCTGAAAGTATTCATGTCCCATCCACTGGACATTTGAGAAAATCAACCAGCAACCTCTTTTTCTCTTACTCTGGCTTTGAATGAACTAAATAAAACTTTTAAAAAGAAATAAGACATCTGTAATATTGCTACGCTAATTCCTGAAGAGGGAATTGTACAATTACTTGTATTCATCTTTTGTTAACTTGTATCAAACAAAATTGTTACAGATTTATTACAGTTTGAAGCTCTTAATAGCATTGCCAAACTTTACATTCATCATGTATACAAGTTAATCACAAAGCAGTATTGAAGATGGTTAAAATGAATCTTCTAATTTCAGAAGAATATTATTAAACTTTTACAAAAATACTGAGATATATGCAAAATATTCAACTATATGACAACACTAAAGCTGTGGACAAAATACATGATGATAGGAAACAAAAAGTCATGAAATTTATCCTTGCTTTTCATTTGCTTCTTGTAGCATTATTCTCTAAGCTTTGCAAAATTACTCTTTTTGAGGAATTGCCTACAAGTCGTATATTTTGCAATTCAGGAAAACAAATCACTCTTTCTACATTCATTTCATGAATGGAACATGCTACAGAGAGTGAAAGTAACCACATAAAGGCTATCTGAAGAGATGGAGTCCTCGCTGTGAAGCTCTCTGCAGGAAAGACAGATTCTGGAAATTAACTCAAAATATGTACTACTGAGTGATCCAAAAGAAAAGTGGGGAACAAGATTATCTGCTCAGGCCCAGCAGGATGGCTCAATTAGCTAATCCTCACCTTGCAACTGCTAGGGTCCCATAAGTGCACAGGTTCACTTAAGGAGTGAGTGAACCAACACTTTTTTAAAACATTTTTTTTTAAAACTGGAATGTCAGATTGACAGAGGAAAGGGACGATATAAAGAATGTCCATCCTTCATTCACTCTCCAAGTGGCTACAACAGCTGGAACTGAGCTGATCTGATCCGAAGCCAGAAACCAGAAGATTCTTTCAGGTCTCCCATGCTGGGTGCCGGGTCCCAAGGCTTTGTTGGACCATCCTATACTGCTATCCCAGGCCACAGGCAGGTAGCTGGAAGGAAAGTGGAGCAGCTGGGACATCAACTGATGCCCGTATGGGATCCCAGCATATACAAGACAAGGACTTTACCCACCAGGCTCTAGCACTGGGCCACAAAATAAATAAATCTTTAAAAAGAAAAAGCATCACCTCAGATGTTGCCTTTTGACATCTGTTGCTTTTCAGAATTATCTTTTATTTGAAAATGAAACTTAAGCTGTTCACGGTAATAATATAGTTTTAAAATGCAAATAGAATATTGCTTTAATAACGTTCTTTGAAACACAAGCTTTGGGTCCAGCGCGATAGCATAGTGGTTAAAGTCCTCACCTTGCATGGACTAGGATTCCATATGGGTATCAGTTCTAATCCCGGCAGCCCTGCTTCCCATCCAGCTCCCTGCTTGTGACCTGGAAAAGCAGTCGAGGACGGCCCAAAGCCTTGGGACCCAGCATGCATGTGGGAGAACCAGAAGAGCTCCTGGTTCCTGGCTTCGGATTGACTCAACTCCAGCTGTTGCGGCCGCTTGGGGAGTGAACCATCGGACAGAAGATCTTCCTCTCTGTATATCCGCCTCTCTGTATATCCACCTTTCCAATAAAAATAAATAAATCTTACCAAAAAAAAAAAAAAAAGAAACACAAGCTTTGAAGTTAATTATTGATCTTTGCCCAAAGATACCATGGAGAAGGCTACCTCAACAATGAGAAAATGTATGTAATGTGTATTTATGTAAAAATCAGGCTTGAGGAAAACTGCCCCAAAAAAAGTGGCATCATACTGTCTCAAAAAATGAGGTAGTTTCCATATTTCAATTGGTTTTATTAAGTGGATGGTACAAATAAATGAATAAATGCAATCAGCACTAGTAATATCTAGTGGGTTTGCTCTAATATAGACACAAGACATTTTTTAATCAGATGTAGTATAAATTACAAAGACAGAGAACTATTGTAAAATTACTAGCATCTAGCCTTAAGCCTGATAAAATAAAAGCCACCCATAAGGAAAACATCACAATTTTGTTGTAAAATGCATTTGTCAAAAATCTGCCAAAGTAAATGTTCCATTTAAAACTTATCCTGGGGCTAGTGTTCTGGCCTGTCTCAACAGCAGCGTCATTTATGGGCTCTAGTTCATGTTCAGCTGCTACACTCCTAATCATCTCCCTGCTAATAGCCTCAACAAGCTTTTACAAGTGTGATTTAGATGCTTCCCTCATCCTGGGAATTCCACATGTGATTCTTGCTATGGCAGGTCCCTGCAACCCATGCAGAGGATGTCAATGGTGAACTGCAACTATGAGGAGATAATGTAAATACGGCCGCTCTACAGCAACAGCCAGAGATTTAACAAACGTTACCTGTTTTGTCTTAGAGCGATTAACTTGAATATTGCGTAAGTGTCCTCTGAAGGCTCCAGTGGATGTGAGCACCGGTTGTTTGAAAAGGGAGACTTGATAAAGCAACTTGGATTGTTTATCTTCTCTTACTGCTCTCTCACTCACTCCATTCTAACACCTAGCTGGGTTCACATTCATAAATGGGCCTAATTTACAGGAGTTTTAATTCTTTGAGAGTGAATTCCTGGTTAGGAAACATTTAATGTGTTAGCAAGGCTGTGTCTTCTTTCAAATGATAAATTGCAACAATACATAAAGCATATTTCATAAGAAAATAGGAAGTGCCTGTATCTCTACAGAAATGTTTACATGGAAGTCAGTGAATAGTCTTTTGTTTTACATTGGTCTTTCTAGTCACTCTTTAGTCTGTACAGATTTGTCAAGACTGCCCAAAACAGTTATTCCAAATTTTAAACAATTAGTTGTCAACCTACTGCTCTGACAGATTACATCTGGATTTGTACTGGAGCCCAGCTTCTGCTATAAGTCATTCTTTCCCTTTGATATCCTGTGTCTACCTTGTTAGCTATTTTTGCCTAATTTTCCATGTCCAAATGTCAAAAAAATTCCAAGACAAGAGTCAGGAAGATGAACATAAACAAGGAAATCTGGAGAATGGAGTTCAGAGGTTTTTTGGTAATTCACACAGTAAAAATTTTCAGCTAAGAAAGAGATACAGAGCCTAGTGTCACAGCTCAGTAGCTAAATTTTACACAACAGGATCCCATATGGGTGCTGGTTTGTGTCCTAGCTCCTTGCCTGTGGCCTGGGAAAGCCACAGAGGATGGCTCAAGTCCTTGGGATCCTGCACCCATGTAGCAGACCCAGAAGAAGCTTCTGGCTTCAGGTTGGCTCAGTTCTGGTTGTTGTGGCTATTTGAGTAGTGAACCAGCAGACGGAAGATCTTTCTCTTTGTGTATCCAACAACTGACCAAAGGAAAAAAAAAAAGAAAGAAAGAAAGAAAAAGACAAAAGAGAAAAACAGCAACTGACACTGCAGCATAAGTGGGTTGAGCCGCTATGACCACTGTTTGTGATGTGGGCATCTCATATTGGAGCCGGTTCATCCATTTTCTTGATCCCTCTGGAAGTCACACTGAGCCCCAGATGAAGTTTCTGCCTTCTAATCCTGGCTGTTTCATCCGTTTGGGGAGTACACTCTTGAACGGATCATCTCTAACAGTCTCTACCTCAAAATTTTTAAATAAATTTTGAAAAAGAAAAAACTATAGATCATCAAGCCACATGCTGTCAGGTTTTTTTTTTTTAAGGAAAAACAGTAAATGTTTAAATGTATACCCCTTATTTCTGCATTGTCTTCCCACAACAGAATGATTATCCCTGGAAAATATGAATGTGACAGATATATGGCTCTAATTCGTCCATTCCAACAAAAAACTATTTTTCAAACCTTAAAGTTTATTTTCAGGAAAAAAAAATCATTTATTTTCCAGATATCCTGCTTTGAGAATGATAGGCTTGGGGAAATCCTAATGGAACACAAAATAACTTTTGTTTTCTCGAGTGGTTTCTCTCTTATTGCTTCTCTTGAACTCCATCCTAATCTCAGTGACCCCCTTTGCTTATAAATCACCCCCGTCTACAGGGATTCATATAACTTTAGTCTTTGCAAAGATTAGGTCTACACACACACACACAAATGAAAAAGAAATAAGGGTAAGAATACCTAGCTACAAATTGTGAATCAGAGTAATCATTGTGATAATACTACTCAATCAAGAATTTTGTAAAGAAGATTAAATACAAATATACAGTTAGAAGAATTAGGTTTAAGAGGAATTGTTTTCCCACATCCTAAACTTAAGAAATTAAACTTCTATATTGAGTCTACCCATAAGCATGCATTCCCAGGATCCTGGTCATTAAAACTGTGTAATTAATATTCTGTCCACTTATTTCACTATTCTTATACTCTTTTTACATCTTGAATACACCATTTCTCTGTAAAGTCTTTTTTAATTTCTTCCTTATTTCGTCTGATCTTTACATTTTTCCTCACATTTGAATTCTATATATAAAACTAGTCCACAAAAAAATTCAGCTCTGCCAGTCTCAGTTTCACGTAATAGTAACAACAAGTTTTAGCTGAAGACCTTTGAGGTTTGAGGACATACCTCATTGATACCCTGTTTCCTTATCATCTTAACCTCACTAATCTCAAACTTGTTGTTCCAGAAAATCCTTTCCCAGAAAGAGAAAACCTACAAATACCATTTTTGTCATGAAAATATGAAAAAATTTAAATGAACTAGATTGTTACACTTTGAACAGGTAACATTTATTTGGAACTTTTTTATGAACACAACCTTAATCCATCCACTAATTCTAAATTATTAGGACATGAACCAATCCCTATCAAGCCCTTGCATGCCTTATATTATGCCTTAAACAAGAGTTACACAACTGGATGAATGTCACAACTCTCTGATAACAGTACTGAGATATTCTCAATTAAGTGACCTTTTTCACCATGCAAAAAGACGTGATTTTTGTGTAGGATTCAGTGCCTCTAACATTTCACAGTGATCATCAGTTAGACTTGTACCCATGGAAATTTTTATTCTGATTCCATGCCTGAAAAGCCAAAGTTCCCACTATTTTACTTTTAGGAGAGTTTCCTGTAGATTTCTTGTCAATTTCTACATTTTCTGAACAAAGTTATCAAGTTTTGTTCAATATTGTCTTACAAAGATAAGAGCAGTCTTTAAAGCTGGAATATCTTCCCCACAAAGGGCATAATGAATTGCTGCTAATATTGCTAATAAAATATATCTCTCCATGAAAGACACTGACTAGATATACTAGCCACATCTTTTAAAAAGACTGGGGGTTTTGTGAAATCACAGTTTTTTTCCATAACTCAACTCTATGTATGAACAGATATTGCCTACACTTAATGATATCATCCTTTGGGATTTAAAGCTTGGAGAACTGGTACAAATTATATACTGTGGACTCTCATTGCCTTGCTCTGACTGAAAAATTACTCTATTTCTCAAGCAAGTGTCTTGTGTCTTTGGCCATATGCATGAATTTATGGCAGGATAACTTATTAACTTGCACATAGGTAAAACCTCAGACCTTTCACAGTTTCTGACATCTGCATGAAAGAAGGCAGATTTAAAATATAAATTCTTTGCACTAGTGAGATTAGAAATAAAGTCTATTTTATAAATCACATTTAATATTGGTCATGAACCATTTTATCTTTCCATGTAGAAGATTATTTTGCTAGATTAACTAATTGCACCTTCAATTTAATAACCATTATATTAGTAAGGGTCAGATACTTTCAAATGTATGAAAAGTCTTCCTACAGTTCTTGCAGATGCACATTAAAGAAAACTATGCACACATTTTAAACATACTCAATGAAAATTTACACACTTTCTAATTTATTTTTATGCAGATCTTTTGAATACAGATTTTTAAAACATATGTGAAATAACTGCATTTCCACCTATCAGCATGGTACATGTACTATTCAAAAAATAAAGATATGAAAATTGATACCTGAAAATTAAAGTTAGACAGGTAATGCTTGATAAAATCAAATCAGTACTCAGTCTGTTACTAGACCTAACACTGAGCCCCCAAATATTTTCAGTATTCTATATGAATGTCAGGAACTTAGTTGAAATCAACCTAATACCACAAGGGTCAAAGAATAGGTGAAGTTGGGCCCATTGCAGTAGTCTAGCAGCTAAAGTCCTTGCCTTGCATGCACCAGGATCCCATATGGTCACCAGTTTTAATCCCAGTAGTCCTGCTTCCCATCCAGCTCCCTGCTTGTGTCTTGGGAAAGCAGTCGAAGACAGTCCAAAGCCTTGAGTTCCTGTAGCCAAACTGGACACCCAGAAGAGGCTTGGGCTCCTGGCTTCAGATTGGCTCAGCTCGAGTTGTTGCAGCCTCTTGGGAAGTGAATGAATGGACAGAAAATTTTCTCTTGTCTCTCTTCCTCTCTGTATATCTGAATTTCCAATAAAATAAAAATCTTTTTTTTAAACAAAGACTCTACTGAACATCATTGGAATTCATAAGAGAATTTGACACAGTTGCAGGAAATAAAATCAAGACACAGAAATCAATATCCTTTAGATACACAATTAATCGCCTGAGAAAGTGTGTAAGATCTGTCCGATTGAAAATAGCTAAAAAATTGTAATACCTTGGAATTACTTTAACCGATGATATGAGGTATCTAACAGAAGACACAAAGAAATAGAATATTTTTCCATGTTCATGGATTGATAGACTTTACATCAAAATGTATATATTACCTAAAAAATTTAGATTCATTATGATCCCAATCAAAAAGCTTATGATATTCTTCTCAAATCTAGAAAAAATAATGCTAAAATTCATATAGAAACACAAGACATCCTGAATAGTTAAAACAATCTTGCCAATCAAAACAAAGCTGTGGATATTACAATTCCAGATTTTAAGACAAACTATAGAAAAGCTGTAATCCAAACAGGCTGGTATTGGCACAAAAACAGACAATCAGATCAATGGAGCAGAAGAGAAAGCCAAAAAATTAAGCTACACATCTACAGCCAACTGATTTTTGACAAGCAAACAAAAATCAATCCAGAGTTATAGAACAATCTCCTCAACAAACTGTACTGATCAACTTGGATCTACAGATATGAAAATAAAATGAACTCCAATGAACCAGTGTTCTAAATCCATGACCTGGTAACATTGAATTACTTTGGTAAATCACTAGAGAAATTCTGCAAGATGCAGGCATAGGCAAGAACTTCTTAAAAAGGAGACGAGAAGTATAGGCAAATAAAGTAATGAAAACATAAGTAAGCAGATGAGATTACAGGAAGCTAAGAAGCTTCTGCACTGTGAAAGAAATTGTCAGCAAAGGGAAGAGGCAGCCAACAGAACGGGAGAAAATATTTACAAATTGTAGAACTGATGGAGGATATTTCCAGGATGTATAAAGAGCTCAAGAAACAACACCAAAACAAACTACTCAATTAAGAAATGAAGACAAGACATGAGCAGGCAATTTTCAAAGGATAAATTACAAATGGCCAACAGACATACAAAAAAAAAAATGTTCATGATTCCTAGCCATCAGGGAAATACACTTAAAAACCACAATGAGGTTTTTACCTCACCCCAGTTTATTAACTAACATCTAAAAGTGTTGACAAATTTGAAAGGGAAAAAGGTATCCTATTATACATCCACTAATTCAATCACCAAATATGCACAGTCAGGACCAACCTAGGACTGAGACAAGGAGCTGGAGACTCAGTCCTGGCTTCTCACCTGGGCTGCAGGATGTGATCATATGAGTCATCAGTGCTACCTACAGGAATGCACGTTAGAAACCAAAATTGTGAGCCACAGTCCAGGTGTTTCTGAGGATTGTCTGTACCCCCTTATCTTCTTAAAATACATTCTATTACCAATGTAGTTCTAAGATATTTACTATCAAAATTTTTTTCTTGTCTGAAATCCTCCACAACCTTCACATTCAAGTTATTATTCTTAACATCCCTGGCCTTGTGATGTTATGTTATCTTTGCTGCCTCTTCTAGAACTAACGATGGTCTTACTTTGGTCTCTTCACCAACCCAGAATACAAGGTCATTCTCACCTTCAATTTTCTCATTATTGCAGCCTCTGTTCCCTCAGGTTCTCGCTGCCACAGCAACTCTCTAACGTCTTAAAGATTTTTTTTTTTAACATTTTATCAAGACTGCAAAATATCTTGTCTCCAACAACATAAGGGAAAAATATTTACTTACTTGTACTTTTAAGTTTTATCATACTTACATATATAGTGCTGATTTGATACTTTTATTACATATATTCTCAATAATCAAGCACTCCTTTTTATTATTTTCTACCATAATGTTTGAATAGTCCATCATGCAGTTTCAATTTTGGATTTCAAGCATAATTCTAGTAATATTTTATTTGATGTCTGGAATTGCTATGGAATGTTGATTTAAAAATATATCTTCGTATAAATACTAACTTCATTTCATTTCTGCTGTGCATCCAGTAGGTCGTTGGTTATGAAAAATTATGGTGATGGTTCAATTCGCAATTGCAAATACAAATAGGTTATTAAATTGAAATTGCTAAACCTGCTAGAAAATGGACTTCTCGCTTGCTTTCTTATTTTTTATATGCCAAAGTCCAGGCCAGATTGTAAACTTTTCCTGGCACTCCTGTATATTTGTTTCTACTTTGCCTTATTTTTAAAGATACATTTACTTGATTGTTTATTTGCATACTCATTTATTTATTTATTTATTTGAAAGCTGCATTACAAAGAAAGAAAGTGATCTTCCATCCACTGGTTTAATCCCTAAATGGCTGGGATGCAAGCTTAAGCCAGGAATTATGGCACTTAGACATTCCATAGCCTTCCCAGGCATACTACCAGAGAGCTGTATCAAAAGAAAGATAGCTGGGCATTGAACTGGTACTCAAGTAGAGGATGCCACCATTTCAAGTAGTAACTTATCTACTGTTCCACAGCACTAGCATTTTCCTTTATCTTATATTTAATTTTGGTTTTGATGTTGTTGCTGTCACAGCAGCTTGGCTATATGAATGCTCCTCTAAGTAATATTTTTCATTTGAGAGTTCGACAAGGCAGACAAAGTAAGCTTCTATTTGCTGGTTTACTCTCTAAATAACTGTGATGTCTGCAGCCAGCCAGAACAAAGCTGGGGAACAGAATTCAAAGATGAGAGGATCTCCTAGCCTTGAGACATCAGCACTGTCTCTCATGGTCTGAACTGGCAGGATGCTAGAGCCAATTGTCAAAGCTGGGAATAAAAACCTACCATTTTCTCTGGGAAATGGGCAACTTAAACACTAGGCAAAGCACTCCTCAATTCTGTGAATATATAGCTGTGTTATGAAGGCATTTCCCTACATCAATAAAACACAATCATTAAACTTATCCACCATTTTACATCTGTCAAAGATCTTTTCATTTAACACTATCCAAAACAAGTTGCCATTATTTTTGAGCATCTGAATTTCAATACTTTAAGTTCAAATATACATCAATATTCTACTTTTGATATCTTACATTATTCTCCCAGGTATTTGAAACAGGAGACTATTGAGGTGCCTACAAAAATCAGAAGTGGATGTTCCAAGATGAAGTCTCCACACATATTAAATATTCCCAATGCTGTGATTTCTCATGCTGAAAAGTTGTGCAGAGTTGCAATAACTTATGCACTTACAAAGACTGAAATAATCACTATAGATCTTGCAGAATTTGAAATGAGTAGGCCAACACATCAAAAGTTAAACTGCCTCCTTAATGACCTGTAAACCACAAATCCCCACACTTAAATGATATATAGTGTGCTAAATTAAGAATATTGATTGTGATTTATCCTTTATAAAACTTACTTTCTGCAGTGGTCAGCAACTCTTATGCTGTTCGATGTAAAATTAAATATCTAGTTCATATTAAACAAGTACAATGACTTAAAATATTTAAGAGACAGCTGTTAAGATGACAAGTACAGTTTCAGAAGAAAGTCAAGCATCAGGGGAGAGAGTTTTCAAATGGAATATTGTAGCAATAGGGAGTTCTTTCTATAGCAAAGTAGAGTCAGCAAGGCTGCCCATGACTGAACTTTATCACAGAATGCAGACTTGCATGGCTGAAAAAGATAGTGCTTCAATGCCAGATAGAAACTGTGTGGTGAGCTTGGCAGCACAAGCAAGCACTTTTAGCAAGAAAGCAGATGAGGAAAGCGGCAGTTCATTCACTTCCAGAGGGAATGGATAAATAACCAGGAGACTAAAAACAGACAATGCCATGATTTCTATTAATTGAAAATAAGGTGATGCCTGTCTTCCTACTTTGCTTTGATGAATATTAATCACTTCATGCTATTTTAAAATTAGGAGCTACACTAAAATACCAATGGAACAATAGGAAGCAGGACCATACTTTTCTACATTTGCATTGCTTAGAACATACGAGTTGTAAAACATTTTCATGCTTTCATACAAATTA
This sequence comes from Ochotona curzoniae, assembly GCF_017591425.1. Taxonomy (NCBI): domain Eukaryota; kingdom Metazoa; phylum Chordata; class Mammalia; order Lagomorpha; family Ochotonidae; genus Ochotona; species Ochotona curzoniae. The sequence continues at coordinate 16,564,484 of NW_024464920.1, read as the reverse complement.
TATAATTTTAAATCAAAACACAAGTATACACTTACAATAAATATTTTGTATCTATTTAAATTGTAAAGATTAAAATATACTTTAAAATCTGCAATTTAAAAGCATATTTGTACTTATACATTACTGAAAAAAATGTAAATCACAATATACTTTCCCAGAGGAGGAATGAAATTGTATTACACATATTTTATTTAAAATTATAGCAATTTTTGTTAATTTAATCATGTCTTTTAAATAGTATAGATGAAGCATTAGTGCTGTTAAAATTTTATATGAATGTAACCTATTTCAATGTCATTTGAAGTTATCATATAAGAATTATGTATGTCCAAGAAAGTGAATAGACAGTTAAAATTGGTTTTGAAAAGAATTATTTAGAAACTTTAACAAGTTTGGGTATTTTAGCAATATTTTTATATCAGCAAGGCATACAGTATGAGAGTAGTGATAATAATTTAGAACAGATCATATCATAATGCTAGAAATTTGATTTAGTAAGTCATGAAAAGATGATACGACATGAAATGATTATCCTTTCACAATTCAAATCTCTCCAGTCTATTTCCCAAGCACTCCAATTTATAAATACCAAGAGTATGAAATTTTATCAGAGCTAAAAAGCAGATTGTAACATTTTAGCACTATATGTGTCACTATGAAGTTTTGTATCCAGGGATATATGATTACAGCCTAAATAATAAAAACAGAAGCCCAGGTTATGTAATACACTAACTGCCCTTGCAGAAAAATGATACACACCTAGAATCTGATTCAGATGAAACAACCATTGATCACAATTACAGCAAAAGTTTCTGTCCCCTTCACTATTTTATTATGCCTTGCAGCTCATCAGCATCTGGTCAGAGGCAGCTCCTGTTACAATGCTCAGCTTGGAATCTACCCAGATATTATAACTGAGTTCACTGTGGCTTTCTAAAGGAAGAGCTTTGCTTTCAGTGATCTGAAAATTAGATCTACCCAATTTTTTTCCTAATGATGACTTCATTTACTTATATCTGTAGCTGAAAGTTTGCCTAAATTAAAGCTACTTGGAATCAAATGGCTATTAAACAAAAGAATATTAAGAAAACAAACAAGTAAATATGTATTTGTAACCAGAACTCATTCCACTTAAATCTCCCTTGATTATTTGGTCAAAGAGACACATTATTCTCCTAAACTTAAAATCAAGTAAAAATCTAGAGTGGATTTTGAGGTGTCTCAACTACAGTAGCTTTCAGTTATTGACCTGATTCAGCATTAGAACTAACAGGATAACAATGAAGAAGAATATTTCAGAACGGACTGAGAAGCTAAATGTAGAAAACCAAAGTCAATGATGAACATAGGTAAAAATGGGAAAGTTACATTACCCCATACCATACTCTTTACATACCATTACTTTTGCCACCATTTTCAGTTCAAACAACTGAGGATGGAAGCCCTAAGTAGACTAGCCAGAAAAACATAGATGGTGTGTGACAACACAACCGTGTGTGAACTACAATTAAAATGTAGAGACCTAGAGCTAGACTGCAATTTCCATCATTATGCTATACCAGTGATTGTCATGTCTAGCTGTTTCTCTCAACTTCTAGAAAAAAAAATGATAATTCAATAAAAATCAGATAATGTAGCTCAGATCATATGCTTTTACTCAAGAAGCAGAAAAATTATGAAACAATCAACACAACAGTCAATAGCTTGATGGAGTTTAGGAATGCTGGGTTAGTCATCCAAAAATGAGGGACGAGTTTGTCAAAACTGTTGGTGAGTTTTAAACTGTAGTGGTTCTGAGTACAATGGGTTTCTAATGAATTGCTATCATATCAGTGATGCCAGTGGAACCTCACAAGAGTAAGACTCTTTAAATATATGAAAACATCTTTGGGGGAATAATCATTATACCACATAAAAGAAATACCAACATGATAATCACTAGCTTAAAATGAAATTTTACTTATACACTTCCAAATTATTCATCTCCTTAATTATATTCAATGAATGATACTAAAAAAGAATAAATTTACAAATTTATTAACAAAATGATCTGTGTGTAGAATTTTATGTATGTTTAAAGTTGAAGCAGAAGCAACTTTGTCATGATTATTGCACTTCTAAATTGAAATTTTAAAATAAATAAGCAAAAACTGCCAGTAGTGCTATTTAATTAGCCTTAATTAACTTTCAATATGTCACTAAATGTATTTCACTGTTGTCACATGAGGTCACATTTCATAATGCATTGAATGTTATTATTGGTCATGGGCATTTTATCCTAAGTACACTGATACTTATTAATAGTTACTTTTATGGCATAAATTAAACAATGACTAATCTTTCTTTATCAATATTTATTTGAGTGGGTTTTAGGTTTACAGTACTATAATATGCTCAATGGCAGAAACGTCATATCACTGAAACTGTTATTTAAACACAATCAAGTTTGTTTCTGGAAGTATTGAATCATCCAAACACTTGAGAATCCTGTAGCCTTCCCAGATCTAATTTAACCTCACAGATATTAGGTCTTTATAGTTTCTTACCACCACTGTTCCCTGAAGAAATGTAACCCAGCAAAGACTGACTAGTTCCTAAAAACATGAGAATTCTCTGAATTAAATTACTCTTATATTTGTAGACCAAGCAATATTATACTTTTACAATGTTAAAATACAGCTATAAATTTCTTATGAAGTTGAGAATAAGCTTAGCTGTCCATTGCTTACAATCTATGTAAGCACTATTACATTCACAGGAAAATCAAAAATAGTAATACTCTTAAGTGAAGGGAGGGAAGATGATTTAAACAAAAATTATTATATCTAACCACTAAAAGCTAGCTTCCTAATTCATTTGACTCATGAACATCCTAGTTTAGACTAAACAAGAAACATTTCCATGAAAAACCTATAACTAGCAATTTTATAAATAAAAATATCATTAGCTACATTTACTAGTATAGAATATTGAGATTAAAATTTCTACAAAATTTAACAAAGTTCTATTCATGTAAACAACCCTGCAACCACAATTTACATGTATATTGTACTGCCTTTCATAATTGCATCAAATATTACAAAATATTAGTATTAATTGCAAATAGAGATATTCAAATGTTCAATTCATTAATATCTATACATGCAAACCACATAGCTTCTCTCAATCTTGGTTATATTTACACATTTAGAAGATGAAAATTGAGATCAAGGCTATGACACAGCAAGTTCAGCTGCTCCCGCAGTGCCAGCATCCCAAATGAACACTGGTTACAGTCCCAGATGCTCTATTTCTCATCCAGCTCCTTGCTAATGCACCTGAGAAAGCAGCAGATGACCTTGGTGCTCAAATGCCTTTCCACAAATGTGGGTCTGGTTTTGTCCGCCCCTGAGAAACAAGAGAGTTTTGCTGGTAAAGCAAAAGCAAGCAGAGTCTATATGCTGGGGTCAGACGTTCTTGGGGCACACAGGCCAGCCAAGGAGGGGTCGGACGCCAAACCAGAGAAAACCACTAATTAAATAGGCCCATGCAAATCCAAACAATGCAAATCAGTTTTAAGAGTAACACATTATCCAATCAAAGTTGCACACTTCAAACACATCATGGCCATGGGTTTTGGGTATCAATAGCTCATCCTGTCCTGGAATCAGACAAATGACCTGCCACCCAATGTATTCTATAGAGAGCGCTTGTGGCACTGGTCGCTATAGAATAGCACCTGTGACACTGGTCAATAGCCCTGACTCATCCTGACCAGGGTGGAAACCCCTAATAGCCCTAGCTTATCCTAACTAAGCAAAGCAGAGGTTTCTTGGCACCAAGGGGCCTGACAGCCTGGCCTAGCATTCTACTATTCTAAGACTCTAACATTATACTAACACTCTAACATTTTACTGACACTCTAACAGTGGGAGATCTGGTGGAATCTCCTGGCTTTGGTGAGCTCTGGTCACCAACGTCAATTAGATAATGAACCAGAAGATGGAAGACCTGTCTCGGCCTTTTCCTCACTCTGTAACTCTGCCTTTCAAATAAATTAACACATCTTAACAAACAACAAAAACTAAAACATGGATCAACAGCCCAGAAGATAAAATTGGCAACATTAAGGTTAGATTTCCTGATAACATTTCTGAGATAAGTCAATAACCTCAGCTTCTCAGAAAACCTGAAATGCAGAAAGACCTGTTTGTCCAGTTCAGTTCTTCACTACTATATCATTTAAATGTGCTCTGTTAATTGATTGGATAACCATTGCCCAAAAATGCCTGAACACAGCAGATCAGGTCTGCTCCCATCTTCCAGCTGCAACGGTATGGAACAGTCCACCGATCAGCCAAGGAATAGAATCCTGAGGCTCAAAGAATCTGTCTCTGACTCATTTCTGGGATAGACTTGTCCAACTCACAACAATGGATTTGGGATTTTGCCTATAGCTAGGTAATCTGTAATAGGAGATATGAAAACTTACCATGCATGTCTTTAAATATAAAGAAATATGCAAAATTAAAATGGATACATAGAGAAGGGAGTGTTCAATTTGGCTTGACAGTAGGTTAAAGAAAGCCTTTAGGGGCAAGCATTTGGCCTAGCAGTCAAGATGTTGGTTGCAGTCAACTAAATAAATAACATGTAAAAACACAAAGAGTCTTTAGTGTTTAGTTCTACATAGAAAATCAGGTTTGGTAGATAAGGATAACAGCACTTAGGAAGAAAATCCTTATGGCCAAATGGTATTAACTCAGAACAGATTAACAGAACAAAGGAAAAGATGAACAAGAACCTATTAGAGCATAACACTATGTCAAAAGGACATGTCTCACATCAGAGGTTAATGCAAACTATGTCACCTAGGCGAATTTCAGTTTGTGACTGGTTTTTATATTAGTCTGTGAACTACATGATTTGCATAGCAACAAATCAAGGAATAGAGACTGTTATTCAAAGTACTTAAAATATTTATATTCTCTGACCTCTTACAATTAGATTTGCCAAAGTCCCCCTTACTGTAAAGGTAAGGGCTCCAAGACAATCAGTAAAGGAATGGAACTAAGGTGTAAAGGAAAAGAAGAAAATTTTTTTAAAAATTCAGAAATTGGGTCCTAGTGATATTGAAGGTAAATTGAACCTGTTTAATTACTGTGTTTTGCAAAGCAAGAATAAAGGGTGTTTTAAATATTGGCCACAAGACTGTGAAAAAAACCTGTTATATGTTTTAATAAAAACCTTACCACTTACAATATCCCTATTTCTGTTTAAAAAGTGTGGCCAGGTTAAAACCATGAATATCTTACTTCTTTCAAGTCTTCCACATGAGTGCAGGGGCCCAAGCAACTGGACCATCTTCTCCTGCTTTTGCAGACACAACAGCAAGGAAATGGATCAAAAGCAGAGCATCTAGAATACCAATCAGCACAGTTTGGATAACTGGCATCTCACACAGTGATTAACCTGAAGCATCAGCATTATAAATAATTCTCTTAAAATTGAGACAGCAACAGAAAATGAGAGCTCCCATCTGCTCATTCGTTCCCCAAATTGCCACAATAGCCAGGGGTGACCTGGTGAAGTCAGGAACTGAGAACTCAATGCTGGTCTTCATATGACTGATATGACTCCATTCACTGGAGCCATCATTGTTGTCTCTTACTAATGCTTATCCTAGGATCAGGAAATGAGCATCAAACCTACAGGCTCCCATCTTGGACACATGTATTTTAACCAGTCAGATGCTAGGCTATATGCCTGCCTCAATAATTTAACTAATATAATGACTTATTTCTAGCCATAGTCCCAGATGTACATAACCATTAGTCCATTTCACAACTGAATTTAAAAAAATCTACTGGAGGAGTCAACAGTGTGGGACAACAGTGTTGTTGTGCTGCCAGAACACCAGAATATACAATAGCTTGGCCAAGTAACCTTTTGAAAATTTCTAAAGATTAAAGGGAATCTATGAAAAAAATTAGTGAATATTGCATTTAAAGATAACTGTCAATGTTTTCTCCTAAATATTCCAATTTAACAAAAAGATAGCTTATTCCTTATACTCACTGCTACTGTTTCATAAGAAATAATGGTCATCTGCTTTGTAAGCCTAGGAACTATAAAAACTATCTATTGTTTTTGTTTTGTTTTGTTATTTCAAATCAGGATGAGAATGGTCTGTTTTTCTAACCTTTCTCTTATCCATGTTTCTAACCAACTTCTGCTTCCTAGATAAAGGAAATTATATTCAACTTCTTTAAATCTTGACAATGAAATTAGGGCACCCATGTGTCAGTGCATGACTACACACAGCAATATTCATTACAGACAAGGTCCCACTATTAAGATTTTCCCTGTCATGGCCAGCGTTGTGAAAGATTGATTTAGTGCCCATCTGTAGCAGTAGATCCCACATGGGTGCTGGGCCAAGCCCTGGTTGCCCCATTTCTAACCAAGCTCCCTGCTAATACATCCAGAAAATCAATCTCCATACCCGCATCAGAAACACGAAAGAAGTTCCTGGCTCCTGACCTCAATCTGTTGCACCCTTAACTGTTGCAGTGCCATGTAAGGAATAAACTAGTAGATGGAAGATCAATTTCCCCTTTCTCTGTGGCTTTGCCTTTAAAATAAATAAAATAAATCCTTTTGCTCCCCAAATGCACAGGATGGCTAGAAGCCAGGAACTTAATCTCCATTTCCCCTAGATTTGGTAGGAGCCCAAGACAGGTGTTGAACCCTAGTGCTACCAGGTAATAAGCAGGTGCTTCTAGTGGCATGCTAACTGCGAGGCCAATAAAATAAAACCTTAAAACTGAAAAAATGAGAAAAATTATATGCCTGTATTTTTTTCCTCTTCATAAACTGTTTCTAGAAAAGCATCATTGTTTTGTCAGACTTAAGGAAATCATCTTGATTTTAAATTTCTAGAGGGCTTCAGATTTTACCCCTATTATGATCTGGAGTGTAATATTTTTCTGAGCTTCATGAAATGTGTATGTTTTCACTGGTAACATGGCCCACTTGTGAAAAAGCATGAATATAAATTATTATTTATTATATTAAAAGCTATGAGCTCCCAGTTGACAAAATTCATACATTTGTATATAAAAACACTGTGTTTACATATGTACACATTGTGAAGTAACTAAGCAGAAAGAACTAACTTGCACATTAGTGCTTTTTTCAATATATTTAGCATGATCTTCCACTCTCTTCATTTCTCTCCGTAACACAGCAGCCCTTTTGCGTGACCCTACCATCCAGCAACATTTCTTCATAATCATTCAAAAATCTAAGAAATGTGACTTTCACAACAAGAACTTAAAGCCTCAGTAAACATTACCAGGAGTCAGCTAGAAATTAAACCTGCTGATAAGCAGATCTACTTATACTTACTGATCACTTAGTTCCAGGAGAGTGTTTATTCATATACTTTTCAATTACTACAGATACATTTAGATGGTAAGCTAAGCACTAATATATACAAATTAAAGATTTGTTTACTCATTTGACAGGCAAAGTGACAGAGAGAGAGAAAGGGAAAGACAGAGACCTTTTTCATGTATACCCTAAATGTCTGCAACATCAACATCCCAGCTAGTTTAAGCGGAAGCCAGGAGCCAGAATTCCACCCTGGTCCTCCATGAGAATGACAGGCATACAAGTACTTGTTTTATTCTTTGATGGCTTCCAGGCACTTTAATAGAAAGCTGGATCAGTAGCAAAGCAACCAGGACTCCAACACAGGAGCCCAGCACTAAAAACAGCATTTTAATGCACTGCACTATATCTTCAGCACCTATTTATGTATTTTTAAAATACATTCCCCTAAAATATTGAAATTACTCAGCATTTTAGACACATGCGGTCTGTTTTTTCAAAGGAGTGTTTGAAGTATATCAGCTCGAAAATAATGCCTTCACTTTGATTACAGATTATACTTCATAAAATACAAAAACTTCAAAGAAGATATCATTTACATAACTTCAAACCATATATAAGTCCACTTACATTTTAATTATATTTTATTCCGAATGTGTTAATTTTTAATTTTTGCAATTTACAGGCATTTTATTCAGATGGAATAAACATTAAGATGATATGGCTGGGCCCGGCGCAGTGGCGCAAGTGGTTAAGGTCCTTCCTCGCTTTGCACGCCCGGAATCCCATTTGGATGCCGGTTCTAATCCCTGCGAGCCCCACTTCCCTTCCAGCTCCCTGCCTGTGGCCCAGGAAAGCAATTGAGGACAGCCCAAAGCTTTGGGACCCTGCACCCGCGTGGGAGACCCGGAAGAGGCTCCTGGCTTCGGATTGGCATAGCATTGGCCGTTGTGCTCACTTGGGGAGTGAATCATTGGACGGAAGATCTTCCTCTCTGTCTATCCGCCTTTCCAATGAAAAAATAATAAAAATAAATCTTTAAAAACAAAAAAAGATGATATGGCTGTGGTTTTGCTAACACATAATTTTAATATATCATTTTTCCCCAACATCACTTCAAAATCTTAATTACATCTCCTTGCTGTAAAATCCAACACCAGTAAGGATGGAGTTCCTAAGAGCTTAAGGGAGACTTACAGCTTTGTCAATTAACTTAACCCAAATAAAAAGGAAGTTCTATTAACTCTCAGACAGGAGGTAGATTTAAGTTTAGAGCAAAGCACCTCTTGAAGGTTGGTGACTATCCTCCCAGGGGCAATGAGAGTTGGGGGCCGTATCATCCTTGATAATCACCATTGCACAAACATGTTTCCTGGTCCATAAAAACAGCAAAGTAGTAAAACAGGTAACAGTCTTTCAGAATGATTTACATAAAAAAGAGCCAGGATAAGTCTTTGTCAAGACACATTTTTCTAGTAGAAATTCTTTATGGAAAGGGAATTCAATTGGAGTGCTAGTTGGCATCCCAATTCTTCTGCTTCCCATTTTGCTTTCTGCTAAGGCATTCTGGCAGACAGAGGAGGGTGACTCCTATGCCCGAGTGTCTGCCCTTCTCATCAGGTACCTTCTGGAGTTCTATACTCCTGAGTTCGGCCTGGCCCACAATTTGTGGGCATTTAAGGAACAAACCATGAAACAGAAGATTCTCTTCTCTTTGTCAGCTTCTCTCACTCTCCCTCTTTCATTGCAATTTTGAATAAATGAAAGTAAAAATTTTAAACTATAAAAGTAATACTGACAAAAGTATTACTTTATTGAGTATTTGTCAAGTACATTTTGGTAAATAAAGGGTAAAGATTCTTTACTTGTGTAGGCCAAAGAAACTACAGATACCCAATCATTAAGATTTTACTGGTATATGTAAATTTATGGACACTCCTTGCATGACTTATACAGAGCCTAAATCTAGATCATTTAAAAACTGCAATGAGCAATGTCATCGATCCAACTAATGAAGCTCCATACATGAAGATTCATAAATAAATTAAAAATGTCATTATCATATGACCCTCTAATGTCTCATCTGGGTATAAATTCAGTAAATAAAAATCTACCACCTCAAAAACATATCTACATTCCAATGTTTGTTGCAGCATTACTCACTAACAGCCAATTCATGGAAACAATCTAAAAGTTGATCTAGAGATAAATACAATTTTTTTTTTTAAAAAGTCTCCTCTCTACTGAACAAATTTGGCATACTGGTAATTTTAACAGTGTTTTGGCTTCTGCATTATTTTGCCTATGTGAGTTTTTTAGCACCATTCCACTGAGTTTCCCTCTTTACACAATTGACTTTTTGGGAAAAAGTTTATTCAGCTTTTAAAAAGGAATTCTTAGTATTTGCCAAACACCGATGAACCTATGCATGTTATGTTATGTGGAATGAACAAGGCATAAAAAGCCACATGTGGAAATACAAAAAAATGTCAAACACACAGAGGCAGAAAATGTCAAATAGAGAGAGACTGAAAATAAAACACTAGTTAACCTGGAATGAGACCAAAGGGAATAAATGGGGCTATGTAAATTAAATGAGACAAAGTAGCAGATGTGTAGGATGAATAAAGTATAAATTATATTTAATACTTTAGCATTTTAATAATAATGCCTTGTACTATTAATTTTTGCTAAAGGAGTAGATTGTTGTTTTTACCAAAGGGAAAAAAATATCAATAAATATATAGAATGATACATATGTTAAATTCTCTGTAGTAACCATTACTCTCTCTCTCCATATATTTAGTATATTTATATATATACATATATATGTACACTTATGTGATACCTATATTACATTAATTTATTAAATGTACACAATAAATTTTTATATACAAATATTCATCAAAAATAAATTATTGAGAGTATATTGAAATGTTGAGATTTATAGCCATGTGCACTGCTAAGATATTGTGTATATATATATTATGCACATGCATGCTTATAAAAGAGAATTTCATATAGTTATATTATTTATTTATAATTATATTTACCTATGTCCATGTATACAGGCACAAAAAATCAATAGTGAATGGCTAAGTTTCTGTTCACAGAAAATAAGAAAACTAGGTTATTTCTGAAGATTATTTCTAGAGATAAGCACTGATATAAAATACAAACTGATATATGAATACAAAATGCTTCTCCTGGGTCTCATGGAAGTGCTTATTATTCTTTCTTATTCAGAATACAATGGCATCCCCAGTGTCCCAAAAGAAATTCAACTATTCAAACTTTCGCAGAAATCTGTCAATTTATCTATCTAGACACAGAGCCATGCCACAGTCTTTAAGTGTGTGAATTGCTGCTACCAGCTCTCCTCTCCATCTCTTTGCTTAACAGATTCGACTTACTAATCATTGTATACAGTTTTACTTCTGCGTTGTTTTATCTATGTGTCTCTCAGCAGCATGCCATTGAATTTCTCACTTTGCATATTTAACTTTTTGAAGAGAAATTTCTGGAGCTGAAAATCCGCTATCTATTCTACTGTTTTCATATTATGGTATCATGGTATAATTTCTAGACATAGAATTACTTCAGGTTTTCATTTCTAAGGGTTATATGCGATTAGAGCTCATGGAATGTGTACATAGCAGAAACTTGAGTTTAATTCAACATCCTTTTTAAAAAAATATGAAAAAAGCTCTTTTTCCTGCTCCTGAATATCAATGCAAACAAATATCATATTTCAAATCCTTTCAAAAGAATGTGAATTCACGAAACACAGCCTTGGTTTTAAAATACCCTTAAATAGATGTCAACACATTACTGAAGACTTCCATATTAATAGCAACAGCACTTCTTCCCCCTTTCTACTCACTAATGCATATTACAAGCTGATCCACTAACATTGAAAGGAAAATAGTTGGAGTCACCATTTTCTTTTCCTTACTCTCCTCATTCAGCACTCACTAGCTATTGTTTCTGACTTCTACAGATTAAGAATGGGGACAAAAGGGTAGGGAAAAGGAAGGGAGGGAAGAGTCAGGAGCGGATTATGGGAAGAGACAGACACAGACACTAGAAATGTTTTCCATGTGATATTTATCGTTACACAAACAACACTTTTGAGCTTGGCAAATACTGAAAGCTTATTCTTTCTTGGATCAACTCATTTTAAGAAGGCACATTAGAGTTATCTTGACTTATTATTGAACTTGAAGCTGCTATAACTTAGCAAGTCTCTTGTTGCAGAGTTTAGCAATACACATTAAAAACTAGGCCTTCCCTATAGGTTATTCTGTAAACTTGGTAAGAACAATTCCATCTTGATTCTCTTCCAAATGACCCACAGAAAACACTGACAGTCCTTAGTATACTAAAATATGACTAGGCAGGATAAATACAATATACAAGTCATCTTTCCCTTATTCCAACTGCAAGAAAAAGCAGAGCAGTGTCAGATATAATGATGAAAAATCTAAAGTATTAATGAAATACCAATATAAACCTACAAAACAGAAAAATACTAAGTAAGTGGGCAACATTCCAGCACTGATAAGGATGTGAAGAGATTGGGACACTTAGAAAAATTGTTTAGAAGTTCTGTTGGGTTTGAATTTACACCTACTATATAACATTCTAGTTTTGCTCCTAAATACTGCAACAAAATGGGTAACTTCATTAAGCTAGGTAAAGTATGCCACAGAAATATCAACTAATGTAGAACTATGTGTATATAATCTTTTTTATCTGTGCCTTGTTATAAGACATTAATGTTCCCACATCTTAAATGGATATATGTGCAGCACCTGACAGAATTGTCTAGTGGTTAAATACTAGCCTTTCATGCACCGGAATCCCATATGCGAGCCAGTTTATTTCCTGGCTGCTCCACTTTCCATTCAGCTCCCTGCTCGAGGCCTGGGGAAGCAGCAGGAGATGGCCAAAAGCATTTAGACTTGCACCCATGTATGAGACCTGGAAGAAGCGCCAGACATTCTCCAGATTTTTGTTTCTGTACCTCCTTCTCTATATATATCTGCCTTTCCAATAGAAAAATAAGCTAATCTTTAAATGTGTGTGTGTGCATGTGTGCCCATGCACATATGTATGCACTACATAAATATGAAACAAATCAGTGTTAACAATTCTTTAATCAAAAAAAGCAAATATTAAAAACAACAGAAAGAAAATGTCTATAAAACAATGTGATAATGAGACAGACATTATGGTGCAGTGATATATGCAGTTATTTGGGAAATGTACAACCCAGACTGCAGTTCCTGGATTGGGTCCCACCTACTCTACTCTTCAGATCCATCTTCCAGCTAATGTGCTTGGGATGATGATCAAAGTGCTTGAGTCCCTCCCTGCCATCCTCATAGAAGACCTGAATGAAGATACTGGCTTCTGCCTCTGGCCTGACCCAACCCTGACTGTTATAGCCGTTTGCGGAGTACAACTGGTTAAGGAATATTTTTCATTCTCTCTTCTTTTTTACTCTGCCTTTCAAACAAATAAATCATTTCAATAGTTGAATTCAGTAAAAGTATAAACTAAAATTTCTTCTATTAACAATTAACATAACAAAATCCTCAACAGTGAAAGCTAAGTTTTCTATTCTTACTTTTAGTTTTGGTTTCATTTATTATGAAACACTTTTTTAAAGTACTAATTTCTTTTTTAAATAAAAGATTAATTTAGTTTTTTTTTGGAAATTCAGATATACAGAGAGGAGGAGAAATAGAGAGGAAAATATTCTGTCTGATGATTCACTCCCCAAGTGAGTACAACAGCCGGTGCTGTGCCCATCTGGAGCCAGGAGCCAGGAACCTCCTCCAGGTCTCCCATACAGGTGCAGGATCCCAAAGCATTGGGCCATCCTTGACTGCTTTCCCAGGCCACAAGCAGGGAGCTGGATGGGAAGTAGAGCTGCTGGGATTAGAACCGGCGCCCATATGGGATCCCTGCATACTCAAGGCGAGGACCTTTAGCCACTAGGCCACGCTGCTAGGCCGAACAGTACTAATTTCTTAAATACAAACCTTATGTTTCAATTGGTAGATCAAATACTTCCAATATTTAATCAATAACCCTCAAGTGATTAATACCAATTAATGAGAAGCCAGAAAGTCATAAATTCTTTCTTATAATATATAATGTTTATTAAAGTTTTACTAAAATATGAGAGAGTGTGTCACCACTAACGTTTGGAGCTTTTCTATAAAGATATATAAGTCATTTGCTTGGCAAAATCACAGATATCCTGGCATGGGAGTAATAGGAAAACAGCATGGGATTGAGGTTAGGTAAAAATGAAATTAATTTTCACAGTTTAGTTGCTGGTGGTCTCAGATGACATGGCTGTTTAATCTTAACCGGTACAGGTGTGAAAATCATAATATAAAACTGACACATTCAAACAGAAAAACAGACAATATTATAATTAGACTCCATGCTCATAGGCAAGTGTGAAAGCACAATATTTTTAAAGTAACCCTTCTGAATTGTAGAAAAACTACATAATTTTGGAAAAGCAAATATAATTGTTATATAGTTTTCATTCTTTGTTCTCTGTATTCTAGCAAAAACTATCCTTAGCTAGGGTTTATGACCAAGAAATGTAATTAAACCAGTATCTTAGCTCAATGTTTAGAGTCATCTAACTGATGGAAATATCCATTTTTTCCATAGCGGGTTAAGCATTTGTAAGCCTGGAGTAGATTCACAATGATATTGGTGCCTTCTCTATGAATAAAAGCCACATTATAAAAATAGAAAAACCTTTTTACTCTTCCATCACTAAACATGTAAGATTTCAATACCTAAGCAAACAAACAAAAAACAAAAGAAACACTTTTTAAACCCTCACTGGAAAGAGAAAACCTCCTGAAATTGTTAATACTTATTACCAGTAAAGTCATTTTCTGTACCTATATTTGACTCATTTGCATATGTACATCATATATCAGCTTATTTTACACAGCAAATACATATTACTTCTTGTGTCATACATTAAAATATTTTCTTGGGACCAGCATTGTGGCATAGCAAATAAAGCATGTGTCTGCAATGCTCCGTGGTTCATGTCACGGTTGCTCTACATCCAATCTGGATTTCAGGTAATGGCGTGGAAAAAAACAGAAGATGACCCAAATATTTGGTTCCCTGCTACCACTTTGAAGACTTGAATGAAGCTCCTGGTGCCTAGTTACAACCTGGCCATAGTGGCCATCTTTAGAGAGAACCAGCAGATAGAAGATACGTCCTCCTGTCTATATATAGCTTTAACCTTAATTAAGTAAACCTTTTACACATATAAATATGCACATTTCTTAAATTGAGTCTCTGTCAGTGGTAATCATAATTTATTTCCTAAAATACATTAATTGGTGATGGTAAATATATTTTTAAAAACAAAATGACATTCAAAACCATAAATAATTCAAAATTCCTCACAATTTAAACATGTTAATCTTTGAAAAGACACTATGCATTTCCAAGTGTACATGTTACATTTGGGTTGTTTAAACATTGGATAATAATTATTTTTAGTTAAAGAATTCTCACATTACTTCCCTTTTAGTTAGGCAAAACAGTACACTAATTTGAATTTACTTCAGAGTTATCCTGCAAATGAAAAGCTATCAGAATAAAATTTCTGCATGATGTATCTGAAAAGTAAATGCAACCTCACACTATCACTAGGGGAAAAATGTATATTTTGTGCTAGACCATAAAAACAAATGAAAAATCAGATGTTTCTACTCTCACTTGACTTTTTAAAAAATATATTAAAATTAAATTTCAATTCGATTTTAGAAGAGCTATATTTTATTATACTACGTATAATATCTATATAACTTAAACAATGTTAAATATACTTTGCATGCATACATTTAAATACTGCACTAAAAAGGAACTCCAAACTTTCAGTGCTTTGTTCATTAATCATTCATATCACCATTTAATATGGTTGCCTTTAGGAAGTCATACCCTATCAATCTGTTCATCTGTGAATCTGTTACCTCAATGCATTGCATATACTCCTGAGGCTCAAGAAGAAAGAATACAAAATACTATGCAAGGGAGTTGAGATCATCCAGTCCCATTAAAATATTGTGTTAGGTCCAGGGGCAAATTTTGTGAGGCCATTCTCCTGTGGCTACCATGGCTGCCCGAGGCTAGCAAGTGCTGGAAGTATTAGCAAACAGGATAGCTACCAGGTAGGCAGGAAAATAACCTTCAAGTGGATAATACAGGAATTGCCAAACCATTTCCTAATTGTATAGACATCACCAACATGAAGTTTTACCACAGGTTCATGCCCAGACAAGGCGGAGTCAGGGAACCTTTACAACCAAAAGTGCCTCCTGAAACCCACCTCTCTACTTTCTCCCAGATCTTTTATGGGAGGCGTTTTCCCCTTCCTTCTGTTCACTTTCACTTGTTTGTTTTGCAAATAAAATGTTTCTGTCTACAATAGAATCCTGGCTTTTTATTTCTATACTCAACTGAGGAAAGAATCTAACAAATTGCCAGTAACAGCAGAGAGTGCAACTCAACTTTGATTACTATACACATTCCTTTTGTTTCATAACGTATTCAGAAGAAAATAAGCTGCATAAGAAAAGAGTGATGGCTGAAAACATAGTTCCATGTGCCTAAGGTAGCAAAACTGTTTGAAGAAAAACATGGTGATTCGTCCTAACCCCCCAACAGAAAGAAGAAATCTAAAACATTCACATAATGCAACTGTCATGTTGTGCGGGAGAAGGAATTTCAGGGTAGAGTTGTTGAAACTTTGGATATATTTTGGTAAAAACAATAAGAAAACCGATGAACTGTTAAGTGCTCTAATGAGTCATACATTCATCATTTTAGGAAATCAAAATTAATGTCTCAATGAAGAAGCAGTGGGAGCTTCTTTACATTTCAAAACAATGTTAAATCATCTGTTATACTGTTAAGATGATTTTCTGGTCCTTGTTCTAAAATGTCTTAGTGTTTCTACAATGAACAAGTTATACGCATGAGTATAAGATGCATATTTTTCCTATAGATACAAATTAAAATGTGTTTTAGTGAAAGGTAAATTGGTCTAATGAAGAATCATTAAAAATCATATTTACAGATACAATTAAACATTTTGCATTGATATCATATTAAATTTGTACATGATTTATATTAAAATATATTTTTATTATTAAAGGATCTGAAAGATGATTTGACACCAAAAATATCTCATTTATTGAATAAATCCTAAGTCACAGAGCACAATAGAACAATAATTATTCTTTAATGTAAATATATATTATGTGCAAACGGATTTCCAGAAGTATCCCTGTTAGTTGCGATTTTCTTCATTCAGGGCAGATGTGTCATTCTAGCTTTCCTGCTACCGACTCAATGGTCATTTCAGCATTTAACCATAAGACAGAATTCTTTCAATCATTTTATCCACTGCTATAATCTAATTAAATGTTGACACAAAAAATATACACTAAAATTTGTAGGTGACCACATTTTAGCTGCCATGAGCGATATTTAAAGAGACTTATGGGAGATACGTATCCAAATATCATATTTTTACATTTCTCATTGAGAAATTATAGTATCATTTACATAAAGCAGATGGAAACCAAAACCCAAAGAGGAAAATGTGACTGCTTTGGAAATGGACTTATATGTGACTGAGCCTAGTAAAATTAAATATTTTGCAATTTTCTTCCTAACTAACAACTGATTGCCAACTTTTCTTACTATGACACACAATATTGTGCTTCAACCTGAATATTTAAAAATAAAATTTGATACAATAATTGTATGTTTTCACTCTGATGTTTTTCTTAAGTCAATTATCTAAAAGGTACTAGGAAAAAAATCACACCTATTTCACTGCCAGTGTATTTTATGCATTTTGTTACTAAACATTAAACCTGAAAACTAATTTAAATTCACCATTTGATGATATGTGACAAAACAAGCCAGGAATATTGTTGCTATTTTAATATAGGTTATGTTTCTCATTGGAATGAAATAATCAAATTAATAATCTGGAGGAATGCAAGAACATTTTTAATGTTATTAAAAACAATGAATGAACACTTTGTTTGAATCATACTGCCATGGCCCATGACTTTGGAAAATTAGATGAATTCAAGATATTTAATATTGTTGGATAAGTGATCAAGACAAAAGAAAAGTGTTATCAGTTTGCTATATAGTCATCAGTTGACCTGATATTCTGGCAAGTTTGAAATGGTCTTGTCATACCAAATAATCTTCCTTCTTATTTATAACCATTTGTTCATAATGTCCATAATGTATCTGATTATTACAGCTATGAATAAGTGAAAGGAAAAATAATTTTATCAGGTCCAGGAGGAATATTTTTAAGTCTACTGTCATAAATAATTGTGCTTACAGTGAAATATTTTAGAATTATTTGAAAATAGACTTCATTGGGTGTGAATGAACCTGTCCCATCATGTTCAATAACTAAATAAATTGTGTATTTAATTTTTAAATTTATTTATTTTGGCGGGGGAGGGTAAGAGAAAGAATATATATATACATAGACATTAAGGTACTATTTAGCTTTTGAAAAAAGGAAAATTAAATGAAGTCAGTTGGGATACCATGGATGAATCTGTAGAACATTAATGTGAATGGAATACGTAGGGCACAGAAAGACAAACACTCCATTATTCATACCATCTAAAAAAGCCAAACACAGAAGAAAAGTGTAGTGTGGTACTGGCCAAAGGTGAGGAGTGGGCATATGGATGAGGAGAGATCGAAATTTCAATTAGAACAAGTGAATTTCTGTGGAGGATGTACCGCATATTTTGAAGAGTAAATTTAAAATGTTCTCACTAGACAAAATGTAATGTGTAAAGGGCACAGTATGTTAATTAGCTAAGTTTTATCATTCCACAATGTATAAAATTACTGTCTATTAAAATAAAGAGCATGACCTATCTTATTAATAAGACACTTATTATAAATTTAAGAACAAAGATTAAAAGGAGTGGGAAAATACACAGCAAGTTAACACTAATCAAAAGTAAGCTAGAATGACTATCTCCAAACATAGCTAGCTTCACAATAAGGAAAATTAGTAGAAATAGAAGGGGATGCTACATAATGAAAAAGGGTCTAATCCCCAAAAAGATAAACCAATTCTTAACACAGATGTTTATAAGAATAAACATAATTACTCACAATTTTTATGTATTACTTAAAATATGAGAGGGAGCAGTCTTTTGGCCTAGTTATTAACATACCAGTTAGGACACTTATGTACCAAATTATAATAATTTGCTTTAGAGAAAGTAAAGAAAAATCAGACTAGGAGAACACATTTTCAAAACACATCTAACAACAGACTTAAATATGTATACATACACACACACAAACAGTATATGTAATGCAATAACAGAACAAATGACCCAATTAAAGACATGGACCAAATATGAGGTCAGTCACCTCATCCAAAGAGAAACACAGATGGCTACCAAGCATATGAAAAACACCTAGACATTGCCATTAAGGATTTGCAAATTAAAGCATCAATTAAATATCACTACACATGTATTAGAGTGGCTAAAATCCAAAACACTGACAGCACCAATTGCTGTCCAGGATGTGGAGCAACAGCAACTGTCATTTGTTAATGATGTGAATGCAAAATGGTACAGCTACTTTTAAAGACAATTTGGCATTTCTCACAAAGCCGAACAGTTGTACCATATGTTTTAGCAATCACACTCTTGGTATTTACACAAATGAGTTGAAAACTTATGTCCACACAAAACTTGTACCCAAATGTTTAAAGCAGCTTTATTCATAATAGTGTAAATTTGGAAACAACAAAAATGCCCTTCAAAAGGTATGTGGATAAACATATAGTGGTGTAAATTTTCACAAGGCTAATAGGAAAAAAAAAGTATCAAACTGTGAAATGAAAAAAGAACTGCTGCATATTGCTATAAAAAAGAGGCCAATTTTAAATCCCTACATACTTGATAATTCCAACAATATGACATTCTGGGAAAAGCAAACTAAAGACATAATAAAAATCAGTAGTTTTCAAGGGCTTGAGCAGAGAAAGGAATCTACTAAGTAGATAAATTAATGGAATACAGGAACTTCAGTGCAATTAAACTATTCTCTCCAATAGTTTATATCATGTCATATATTTGTCAAAAACATAGAAGTGTATGAAGGTATGAGCCCTGACATAAACTGTGCCTTTTAGCAAATAATAATACATTATTATTGATTTATCAGTTATAATGAGTGCACTGACTAATACAAGAAGTAAAACCAAAAATTTATACATACAGAAAATATGTGTTGTATGAAAATTCTCTATATCTTAAGTTTTTCTGTAAATGAAAAATTTCCTTCAAAATGGAATCGGTGGATTAACAGAAATAAACTTCAGGAATTTTATGCTGTTTTAAAGACAGAATAAATTAATTTACCCTATTTAAAATTGCAATTAATACTAAAGAGCTTTAATGTTATCTTCAAAACTAAAACTTTTTATTGGTAGCATGAAAACCAGGGCTGGAGGCAGGTCTGGCTAGACAAGTGTGGCACCTGCCAGCATGAGTGTGGGTTAGATAGTAAGATTGGTTAGGATGAACTAGGCTTCAATGCCCATTGATGTGTATGAGAGCTGACTTGGACGCAGGAGAGAATGGACCAGTCAGCTGCACAAACTGCCAAGCTCAACAACCAGGGCTGGGGAGGCATGATGGGATTTATTGGGGATTGTTTCAACTAGGCTGCAGCTCCCTCTGGCGTACATGAGAGCCAAGTGTGTGGCAGGCAGGGTTTGCTGGGCCATAACATCCACTGGTTTACGTAAAGAGGTCAGACTGGAGACAGAACTGACCCAGCATTTGCAATTACCAGTGTGTGCATGGGCTGGTGTAGGGGACAGAGAGAACCAGACCCCATGTTGATAGGAACACACAAAAGTCAGGTCTAGGATCATTTCACACAGGGTTTCTTTGGGGATTTCCTCAAATGAACCACTGGACTCAGCACTCCAAGCATGGCTGGAATCATAGGACCTGTGGTCTGACCATGGAGTGCAAGTGTCAGAACTGGGCCTGCTCAGTGACTTAGACATAGCAGTGGATGGCATATCCAGATGTATGTGAAGGATATGACAGTCCAACGGAGCTTACAGAGGATATCTGCTACCGTAACAGAGGAAAGAGAGAAAAACAAATTGTTCAACTACCACAGTGAAACGTTAGCAACAAATATCTGGGTGAATGGATAATACAAGGTGAATTCAATGGAACTTGGAAGGATTTCCTCATCCTTGGATCAGTGGAATGGACAGCATTTTAGAATTACCAAGACCGTCAGAGCATGCTCCACACCGGGTACCCTGAGATGACATCAGGTGGCTGTTTCCCATCCCTGGGGACTGAGGTTGTTGAGAGGCTGGGTGCAGCTTCTCTCCTCATTCCTCCCCTGCCCTCAGATTAGGAAGAAGAAAAAAGCAAATGTGGGAACAACGATCTCACACTGTTTCCCCTAACCCTGAGTCCTTCCCACCCTATTCAACTATGTAAACATCATCAAAAAAATTAAAAAGAGTAAATCAGTAGTGAGGAAAAAATGTTATCAGAGTTTTAAGCACTATCTAAATTAGATACTAGAGAAAATAATCATATACTATATCAACAATGAACTGGAAGACTCTTAGTACAGACAATTTACACAGGGGTGATGTGTACTCAGAGGTTAACAGCTTGCTGACAGCATTTGTTTTTTGCTGTTTGCCATGTTCTACATGACAAGAAACCCATCATAAGGCAGACAATTGATCACTTTGCTGTCAAGATTTAATGTCAAGAACATAGCTCAAAAACTCAGAAAATAGGTGATCAAAATTAGAAGGAAAACTATTTACAGAAGGTATCCACCAATTGAAATCTAAACTTGCTGTAACTATTTTTTTTTTAATATTTTACTTTATTTGTGTTAGAAAAGCAGATTTACAGAGAAAGGCAGAAAGATATTCCATCTGCTGGTTCACTCTCCAACTGGCCATAATGGCCAGAGTTGAGCTGATCCGAAGCCAGGAGGCAAGAGCTTCTGTTTGGTCTCCCACACAGGTACAGAGGTGCACAGGTGCACTGCTGCTTTACCAGGACACAAACAGAATTAGACGGGAAGGGCAGCAGCCAATATCTGAACTTGGATCCATATAGCTATTAAAACAAGGTCATGGTAATCATATGAAACAACGTTTAAAACTTGAAGTGGAAAGAGGCAGTACTTGACAATTTTGTTATGTTGTTGTGTTTGCTACTTTCCCTGTAAAATTATCAAGTTAATAAAGCATCGCTAGTAAATGAGTATGCAGTATAGCACATGATTCAAGGACCAAATACTAGCTATATATAAACTTCAATTTAAAGGAACTAGTGATGGACCACAGATATAAGGGAATGCCCCACTGTGTATAATGTACACATTACAATTACAATGTGTACGTAAGTGTAAATTGTACACAATGTGTGTAAATTGTACACAAAGTCCTTCTCCTCAACATATTGTCACTTCTAAATAGCGTTCACTTTGCGAAACACAATTTGCTCTTTAGCTAATTTCTAATCTATATTTGAATTTGTTAAGTAAAATTCATGGGTTTACAGTAAAATTCATAGTGTCAAAGTTAATTTTAAACTATGTTTCTGCCAAGCCTTCCAAAATTAGAAAGATATTATGCAAAAAATCATAACTTCCTTCCACCAAAATTCTACTCCTCCTCATCTGAATTTGTTTCCATAAAGACAATTCAATTCTATAATTCAAACCAGTATCAAAAATTCAACCACCTTAGTGCTTAATAATGCCTCTATTCTCCTTATCATTCTAGTGATAAAATTTTACTGAATTTAAAAATAAAAAGACTTGTTTTATTTATTTGAAAGGCAAGGTGACAAAGAGAGGGATTGAGATAAAGAGATCGTCCATCAGCTGGTGAACTCCCTTGAGGTATGCCGACTTGTCTTGTTTTTACAGTGTATTTTTCTCTATCTCACTGAATATCACTCAAGCTAACCAGATAAGCGGTAACACATAGTGCTAGCTTGTGCAATCATCACAACTGTAATAAGACAATAAAGATGTCAAGGTCCTTTATGAAAGAATTACACAAGAGAAAATCACTAGACCAGGGTAAGCACTAGTTATTGCCAACATACAGAAAATGGTATCATTATAACTTTAGGTAACTTATTTAACCTTAACTTCCCCCTTGACTCGGTGATACTAATAAAGACATCTATTGCAGAAACTAGCGAGACATAAAGAGGAAATGTTTTTCAAAGTACTTAACACAAGGTGCTGAGAGTAGCAATACCTTTGGAAGTGCCCCTCCAGTTTATTTTTCAATTATTTTGATTGGTTTGCTTGTATGTGACTTAGTCTGTATATTGATATGTATAAGAAATACAAATGTTTGCTTTTAACCTAAAAGCATAATATAATAAAAGGTTTTTTTTCCAAATGTTGCTAGCAGAAAAAAAAAAGAGTAATAGATTAACATTAAAAAATAGTTTCACATATCAGCATTGAATGAGAGTAACAAGATTATATTTGTTAATAATATTATCAGGAGGCCTGGCACAACAGCCTAGCTGCTAAATCCTCATCTTGCATCTGCCAGGATACCATAGG
This sequence comes from Ochotona curzoniae, assembly GCF_017591425.1. Lineage (NCBI taxonomy): Eukaryota > Metazoa > Chordata > Mammalia > Lagomorpha > Ochotonidae > Ochotona > Ochotona curzoniae. Next base: position 16,541,387 of record NW_024464920.1, on the reverse strand, counting down.
GGCACCACTTTCTGTTCTGGGTGCTCCACTTCCCATCCAGCTCCCTGATTGTGACCTGGGAAAGCAGTAGAAGATGTCCCAAAGCCTTGGGACCCTGCACCCTTGTCGGAGACCTGGAAGAAGCTCCTGGCTCCTAGCTTTGAATCAGCTCAGTTCTGGACATTGGAGCCACTTGGACAGTGAACAGTGGATGGAAGATCTTTTCTCTGCATCTTTCTTTCTGTAAATATGCCTTTCCAACAAGCATAAATAAATAAATCTTTTAAAAAAGAATATTTTCATGATGCTGTATATTGATTAGGTTATTTAGTTCTATAGTGGAGTAAATACAGAAATCTCAGTTTAAAATGACACTATTGAATAGAGAAAATGCAGCTTTAATAACTTTATGTTAAAATGATTTAACACAAAAAATCCAAATATTATGAGCCAACCTCAATTTTTCAATTTAGATGGCATTTTTATTTTTAGTAATATGTTGATCCAGTTGCTGATTTGATAGTTTAGAGAAAGAAAAAAACAAATTTATTAAGGTCATTTTTCTTGGTGTTCTTCAAGAACTATTTCCTTCCTTATCTTTTTTTTTTAACTGACAGATACCCTTCCTTTATGATATCACAGCCTCTCAACCTTTTTCACCTCAGCAGGGTGCATCACATAAAAGAGATTCTTGAAAGGGTAATGGCATTCACTGCATTACTAATCTATTCTTTCAACTGCTGATTAGCATTGAAATTGATTTTGAACTTCTTGTGACTAAAATGACATTAATCTAGCGTTTGCTGTTAGAAACATAACACCTATTTCATGTAGGCAGGTGATGACACATCATTAATTTGATAACTTGAAGGTTCCAACACTTTACAAGCCATAAAAAACATCAGTCCAAAAGCTCTCCACTAAAAAAAAAGTAACTGTAAATGTCTTTGAATAGCACAGACTGAAAAATCTTCCTTCTCTGGGAAGTATTTGGATTAAGTGGTGTCAGCTTTGGAATTCACATCAGAATCTTTAATGTAACAGACATTCTTAACCCTGCTTTTATAATCACTGGACATATCTTTAAAATGTTAACACTTTGACTACAACATCAAAAAACAATTTGTCATGATATAGAACTGGGACCTCATGGTCTATCTACAACATGGTATTTTGAAATATGTAAATATTCTCTGGGATGTCTCAATGACACAAATATACATTATTTTCTATAATGGTGTGTATATGTGTGTTAATACTTCAAGTCTACTATCCTAGTAATTTCCAAAATGGAATATAGTTTCTTTAATCACATTAAATAACATTTCTTGAGCTTATTCCTTCTTAGCTTTAATGCACTAAGTTATAGATTTTGTATCTTTTTACTAACTTTTTTCTCTCCAACTCCCCTTTCTCCTGAAACTCAGCTGAAGATTCTATTCTACATTTCCATTAGCCCAAATTTTTCTACTTAGTGTTCAGTTTTGAAAATGAGTTTTAGCTCAGTACTTGGGCATTCACATCATCTATATCTGTTATTATGAGATCACTGTGTAAAATATTCAATATTTTTCATTTTGATTCTCATGAAGGAATTTTGTGCAAATGAAAATGGCCATGCTATCTATATAATAAGGTATGCTTTATTTTAATGTCAACAGCTTTTAAAATGGTTAGGCAAAAATCTTTGTAAAGACGAAAGTGTGGAGATATATATCGATATATATATATCTATATATATGTCTATATCTATATCAAGGTAGATATATATATGTCTGTATATATGTGTCTAGATATATGTCTATATCTATCTATATATATTATATGTATATATATATCTTCATATTTATTTTTATCCCCTGAACTATTTTTTAGATAGAATCAAACTAAAAAATGGAAATAAAAATGTCTGAGTCTATAGCATATTTTAATACTTTTATTTTTTTCTTGTTAAACATAAAATATTCAGCAGCAAAAATCTAAATTTAAAGCCCATATCTTCTTTTTACAAATCACCCTAGATATCAAAGCAGTAGGATTCTAGGAGACTTTGTAGCTTACTTGCTGTAAGAATTTATGTAAATGTTTAATCCTGCATCTTTTCACTTTTATAAAATGCAATGTGTGCATGACATTAATGCTAAAATTCTTTTGAGACATATTCCCCTCCCCAATTTCATTCTAGATTAAAAAAAAAAAAGTTAACTCACTTCTCATCTCTGTCTAAACCAAATTTACTTTGACTGTCATTGCAAAGGTGTTCAAATACTTATAAAGTAAATGAGTAAAGTACCTTAAAATTTAGCATTTTCCAAATATCAGGAAAAGTAAAACATAAAACCCAATCCAATCTAAAATATTACTGTGTAGGTTCCATGTTCAAACTTCAATATACAAATATCATTTAAGTAATATAATGTTACTATTATTTACTGGTAATAACAGCAATGTAAATTTTTCTTTATAATGATTTTTAGCCTATTTTTACATACACATATTACACAGTACTTACAACTAGATATTGTTTTCTAGAGAAGTATCATGAGACCATTTAACAAAATAGAAAATAGCTTTGTATTTTATGAAAAACAAAAAGAGATGAAGCCTCTCATTTGAAGTGATATATTCTTAATTATGCAGTAGGCATTTGAATACAGATAATGCAAGCAGCTTTTAAATAGTGCCAAGCATTTGCTACCCCAAACATTTATGCTTTTTTGTCATCCCATTTCATTCCTGAGAATGCATTTGCATATTGCATTAAATACAGAAAAATCAATGCGATTGAATCTTAGTAAATATCAACCATCCTTGAGAAAAAAGAATTCAACAAGCATTTCAATAAAGCGTTAGAAAAACTTAATCCTTGATTAAGTTATTTGTTTACTATTCCCTGATTTCCAGCTATAGTGTAGAAATTTCAGGTAATAGGTATTCAACTTGAAAATAAATTAAAAACAACTGAAATTCTACCTTCTTACAAAATGATTATTCTGACAATGTTTTTGTTATATTCAAGGGTAAAATGATTCCAAGGGTCTAGGGTCCTACCATTTTAAAATAAGTAAACCAGAAAAAGCTAATGAAAAAAAAATCCTACAGACAAACTTGGGGACTATAAAAACAGGAAATCAACAATAAAAATCACAGGAAGACAAACACATATGTTTCACTGAATAAAAAGAAAAAGTTTTCAAGAAAAATCATCGCGGTAAGGCAGTGACCTATAAAACACGTTATAAAAGTAGGAAACTAAAAATAAGTATGTGTGTCGTTGAATATTTTAATTCATTTCAAAACGTGTGTATATATTCAAAGAAAGTGCATGAGAAAATAGCTTTCTCTTGCCACTTCATGGTTCATATACAGGTTACCAAAGCAGGAGACTGTCAAGGTATTTCTAGTTTGAGTTTTTATCATAACAATGAAGTGTTGATACCAAACCTACAGCTAAAGGTGCCATTCTATAAATAGAAGCATGTGTTTGTTTTTTGATATAGAATATACGCATTATAGTCAGGATGACATGCTTGGCAGTTATGCTTAGCCCAACCTTGGACCATGGGTAAGTCCATAAGCATATTGGCTTAATGAAAGAAAGTAACAAGTTATTTCATCAAAGTTTTTATAGGAATGCTGATGGTGTGTCACAGAGCTTCCTTCGGGAACTGTCTTGATCCTCTTAGCTGTAAATGAGCAACATACTCCCGACACTCTCTATAAAGGGTCTTGACATAAAAGTTCATGTCAAATTCATGTTATTGAAAAAAAAAACTTGTGTGTGAATTCCACACACTTTTTGTGCCAAAATAAATTTGTTTTCTACAAAAAAAAATGAAGTATTTTGTTTTGTAAATTCTGAAAAGACTTTCTTACAAATTTGAAAATAAGATCAATAGAGAAAGAGAAGACAAGAAAATGAAGTGCAGTAAAATGGGAAGAAATTGATGAAATGTTTCAAAAACAGTGAAAGAGATATTAACAAAGTTGTTTGGTACTGACAATAAAGACTTAAGTATAAATTAGATTTGTTTCAATATTAGATATTAATAAAAAGATAATTCAGTGAAACAAAAATCACTGTTGCATATTGAGAAAAGAAAGTATGAAAATTGAATATCCTTTGATTTTTAAGATTCTTCTTACAACTTATATTTGTTCAAATGTTAACATTTCAGTAAACACTTGGAATTAATTTTCTATAATATTGATATTCTGAGAACTGCATATCTAATGTTATTTTTATTCTATTGTTGTTTTCCCAAATGCTTTTGAAAAAGAAAATGGAATTTTCATATTTTCTATTTCTGCTTTTTAAAAACAATCACATTGATATTTCCTTATCCTCCAGCTAGAGAGAAGCTCACCCATATTTTCTTCTAATAGCTTTATTATCTTATTTGACTCACTTACATATCTGATTCAAAGAAAATACATTTGTCATTTCACTTGACAGGACAGGGAAAATGAATCCAAGCAACTTTGGCATGGTATGCCCTGTAACCTGAAGTCCAAAGGATCCATGGTTATTCTATCACTTTGGAAGTGGGGAAATTCATTATTAGCTAACTGCCTCTTGCAACTGAAATCTTCAGCTAACACAAAATTGATAGTTGCAGCTAGTGCACTTGTGGCAAGGTTGTGACACATCACAATGTACTTGAGTCTTCCACTACTTTAACTTTCATGCTGAAAATGCCAGGACCAGCGTGACCAGTCACAGAAGAATGATCAGAATGCAACTTTCCTGCATCCTATGTGCATATTCCTGCAAACACAACAGTAAGCCAGTGTAGGCCCCAGTCTCCCAAGGGTTAACTCCACAGCACAGCTTGTTTCTCAAAGGTGTAACAGGAAGGGCAATCATGGCCTGATACATTTAGCCCCCGTGGTTTGACTGCAATTTCCCTCCTTCCTGCTTCCCCTTTTTGCACGTCCTTGGGGGAGCTTAGGTGTTGCTTAACCATTGGGAACATCCTGGGAGGGGCCAAGCAGACTATATAAGAGAGTTCGACTTTGAATAAAGGCCTCACTTCACAAGAATGAGCCTCAGTGTGTTGTGTGTCTTGTCTGTGTTGTCTGTCTCATAACCCTAGTCCCTCCGCTCGACTCGGGGCTTGAAGTACCTGGCGACGCGGGCGTTGCCAACAAGCCAGAAATACAAGTCAGCAGCACCGCTATTTTCCACCCTTTTCTCCCTTCTGCCATTGAGTGCAAGTGTTACTCCATTAGATGCAAAGTAGAGGAAATGACAGTGGATGCGATCTATAATGTAATCACATGATTCCAAATGAACATAATGTTTCAGAAAATGTGAGTTTGCTATAGGGAACTAATTTATCAAGACAAGTGACATGCCTCTTTTCCTTCACTTTTACAGCCTATTTCTGTCATATAGTTTCAAGAAATGATTGTTTCAAGTTCAAAGTAAGAGCATGGAAAAAAAAATACAGAAGAAAACAGAACGCATCAAGCTGATGTGAAATAAGCCAGAAACAAATTTCTACTTTGATTCATTGACTGCTGTGGTTATTTAGAATTCAACAGTTAGCATGCACATATACCTAATATTACATACATATATATATTGCATATATAATCCAAAATACACTCAAAATGCAAAACAAATTTCTTCAACATGTCAACTTTACTTTTTCTTCTGCCAAAATTATGTTGCTTTTACTAAGTAAAAACTAAGCATGTTAGATGTTTTTAATTGTGAAATTTCATAGCTTAGGAATCTGGTACCAAGAATCTGGATTTGATTTTCCTGTTGATATTCCTTGCTTATCCACTGAAAACAGAGTAAATTTTGTTCATATTGATCTATACCATGACTTCTACTGAATAAACTCCAAATTTTAAAGAAAATTAATAAATTATTTCAGTTTGCCAACTATTGGTAATCCTGATTCAACTCTCAGTGAGGCTGAAAAAGGTTTGAGGTGGCAGTAGAAGAAGTAGACACATTACCACTTGAACTTTGTCTTGTTTCAATTTCCATAGCTTAAAAGAAGAATCACTGCGTTCATTTTATCTTAAAATGATGCATAAAGTAGCATGTAATTAGAGCACTGGTAGAGTTGTGGAAACATTTCTGACATAGGTATATAAAAGAATGTGTTAAAATTAATATATTCATGTGTTCACCAGAGAAACACATATATATAATAACATTTAGATAATTGTTACTGATGAATTTCTTCTCATAATCCATAGGAGAGATAGCTATATCAGGGCAGCTCTATGATCAGAGTTTGTAAATGTAACAATCCAGTTTGATGTGCATCTTTCAGACTTATCTTGATAACAGTTACTTCCCCTGCCACCTCATTCTGGCTCTGTTTCTCACTGATGACCTTGTGTTTTGAACAAGAAGGTTTTGCAATCAGAGCTAGGTATTAATGATAAAAGACCTTCGGTATAGTAAAAGTCTTGCTAAGCTTTACCTATAAGAGCCATTGTAGGAGAGGAATAAACAACACTGTTGCTTGCCTATAGTTATACACAGACAGCATTCAGTGTGGGAATAGACTCTATTCTCCTTCAGTAAGTTCTCAGCTATTAGCAGATGCTCTTCAATTCTCTGAAATATTCTTTGATTTTATATATGATTGTGAACACAAATAAATCTGCATTGTTTTGAACTTCACATAATGCATGTACTTACCCTGGAAAAAAAAAATACAGAACCCCAAATCAACTCACGCTTGCAGCTCGGGTGTCTGTCACTTGATTTAAACTTCAGCTTCAGTCACTGACTACACTTCAGCTTTGATTTTCAGACTATTTCAGTTAACACATTAGTTTATTTGCGTATGTACCTGCATTATCTTCACTTTTATGGATAACTTTTTGGTTCCTGCAAGTACATTCTAACCAACTCTCCTAGCTTATGGATGGAGGTAATCAACTGACATTACATTTATGAAAATTTAAACATAATTAGAAAGTAACTGAAACAAAACCCGATTTTGTTTTGATACTTCCTTTTGAAATAAATGTTATGATTTTCTAATATTTAACTCTACTGTAAATGTTTAGAATTATATTTTAATAATTTGTTTAGATTTCTATATTATTTATTATCTTTATAAAAATATTCCATATCTGCTATCACAACCACCTTATCTTTTGCTATTTTATCCTAACAATATTTTGTGCTTTTGTTCACATCATTTCTGCTATTTGGACTGGTATGCTAATTATAAGGCCTTCATTTTTTTCTATATTTTAACCTTTGATTAAACCTTTGATTTTGCAGAAGATTCCCAGATACATATTCAATTTATGTGCAAACAGGGTTTATATTACATTTTCCTTTCTAATTCTAATTAATTTAATTGACTATCTCATTTAATTGCAAGTTCTAACTTCAAATTACGAGTCAAAAACTATGAAGGGTTGGAAATTTTACTTTACTTACAAGCTAACAAATTAGACTGCCACTGTTTCAGGTGTGCTGACAAATGACCTAATACAAAGGATTTTGTTGTTCACAGCGCAGCAGACAACATGAGTTTCATGCTCTGTTGGCTCTTCTTTCCTAGTTATTATCTGTTTGAGAGGCAGCAGCACTCGTAGTTTCTGTTCCCTCAGTGATTTGGGGTCATAATTGACTAAATTCACAAAATAGGATATTTCCATCCTATAATGGGAACAAAAATGGGTCCCTCCAGCCTTAGAACCAGGAGAAAATACTATATTATCCTTATTGTCCTTTATGTATAACTACACATGTCTACCCTCTATTCTTCAGGGAGACATTGTGTCCATCTTCCGTGTTATTATTATTATTATTATTATTATTATTATTATTATTATTATACAAACAATTCAGAGTATTTCCGGGACTAAATTTGTACAAGAAATAGAGATTCTCCTGCCTGCATAATGTTAAATAGTAAGGAATGTAAAAGATATGCTTTTTACATGATTGAGAAAGCTCTTAGTATTTAACCATTAAGTGACTCATTTTAATGCTAAGATGCGTTAATTCCAATGTACTAAGGATGCATCCATTGATCTCAAACGATTATAAAAAATTTGTTTCCATTTTATATGAAAGACAGGGAGAGTGGGGGAGAGGGAAGAGAGGAAGATATCTTCCAACTACTGGTTAACTGTCCCAGAAATGCCAGGCCTTGTCCAGGTAAAAACCAGGGACCCCACTTTACATGCTGCCTCATTGGATGGGAAACAGAGCCAAGACTCAAGCTCAAACAGCACTATATCAGATGTGAGCAGATCAAGGAGAACCATAACTGCTGTGCCAAATGTGAGCTTCAAATACCTGTCTTTTAACAAAAGAAGATAATATTTTTGTCAGATGCATATTACAAATCCACAAAATGGCAACTTTCTTATCATATAGCCCAGATTCCCAGGAAAAGCATGAAGCTTGTGCCTATGCTCTTGGCCAACTCAGACTTGGCCAGGAACCTGGAGAAGAGTCACCTGAGTGGAAGGCCTTCCCCTCACTACACTATGAAGACCAGATGGTGGTAGAGAAGCTCGTGGATGGGATGTGCAAGTATGATTCCAAGCCATGGAGATGTGCAGATGCTGACAGGATTCATGTTCAGCACAGAGACAGGAAGTTTGCTCCAGAGGCTGGACCCTGTGAGATGCTTCCTATGCCTGGCAGGCCTGGCTTCCCATAACTTCTAGCAAATCTTGTGTTTTTCAGCAACTGCAGCAAGAACAGATCATAGATTTCCGATTTTTATGCAAATTTGCCTAATATATTAAAGCAATCACTTTTCCTTGAAAAAAATGATAAAAAGAATCCATAGAGATGGCCATATGTTATTTTCTCTATTAATATACAACAATGAATAACTTAATGGCTCAATGGAGATAATAGATTTATTAATATACTGTCATTGTGATATGTGGTAGGAAGAAATACGAAATGATCCCCAATGACCCATGGCCCTGTTTAATATCCTATACTTGAATGTAGATCACATCTATAACATCTATAATTTCATTCTAATCAGAATATGACAAAGATAATGGAATATTACTTTCATGATTGCATTGTATAATATGACAAAAATAAGATTTCAGAGATGTAATTAAGGTCCCTTATCAGCTTACTTTAAATTAATGAAAATGGAGATAATCCTGAATGGGTCTGACCTAGTTGGGTGAGCTTTGAGTTTAGAGGTCAGATACAGCAGAAAGGAGACTAGAAGCAGGAGGGAGATTCTCATTCCTGACCATGTAGCAGTCTACAGCTTTACTGAATTGTAAATAGAGGTAGTCTCTTGAGACTGAAAAAAAAATCTCAGTTCTGCAAGTGCAAGGAATTAAATACAACCAGAAAATCCCAAGAAGGCCCCAGACTTCAAATAAACCACTTTAACTATTGCCTTGCGAACCCTGAGCATAGGAACAAATTAAGATGTGCTTGATGCTTCTGCGCTGTGAAAACTGTGAGATAACAGATGGCATTGTTTCAATATTCAAAGCATGAGATTTGTTACACAGCAATGTAAACAAATATAGTATGTAAAAAATATTGTGGTCTTAAGCAGCTAGTTCAGGGTCATCAGCTTAGAAGCCACTTCCCCTTCACACACCCATCTATGTGGCCCTTTCTGTCTACCTGTGACACTCACCTATCATCACTGGATCTGAGAGGGGTAGTATTGAATTGCCCTCACAAGCCCCCGTACAGGCGCATGATAGAGAGGGGTTCGCTCTCTCTTGGTCATGCACTTCTATTGCTCTGGCACTCTATCCCTTGGCCTCCCTTGTATCTTCTTGCTCTCTGACTTCCCAGACAGATTCTGAAGACAGGTAGTCCATCAACATAGCCCCTGTTTGTATTAATCACCCTTTGTCACTGCTTTGGTGAGTTAGTGAAGATGTTGATGCTGTACTTTTAAGAGTTTCAGGATAGGTGAGGCCTAGCAGGATTGGAATATGGACAGAGAAGCCAGGAAAAGGTGAATGGTTGTAGCTTTGTAAGTGTGTACAGGTTGCTTGCTGCTTAGTCTCGTATGATAATTTATATTGTTGAGGAAGCTGGAACATAGGTCTTCAGTTAAATGGATGGACTTCAGGATAATGACCACTTTTTCCTCTCAGGTTTTTGATTCAGAGTGGATTGCCACTGGACTTATCAAGTACTAATTTCTAGTGGACCCTGTTTTCAGCAAGCTTGGTTAATAAAGATTCCTTCTGGCCTGGGCCGACACTCCCCAGTGAGCAGCCACCATGTGGGCTGGCTGCCTGTGGGGCACAGGGGGCCTTGCCTCCTTTCATGGGGACTAGTGTGTGGAATCTTGGGGGCCTGGGAGATGGTGCCAGTGGAGTGTAGCAGCTCCACCCATCAGCAAGTTTATGCATTGGTTCTGGAGGTGCATTGAATGGGCAGGGATAGAACTAGCTTAGTTCTTTGGCATTTGCAGGAGCCAGACTGGAGGGTGGGTCATGCCAGGCTATGCTATCACACCTACTGATTTACAAGAGTCAGGGATGGGAGCAGACTGAACAGGGCGAAGCTGCAGAACCCATAAATGAGATTTAGGACTAGGGGTGGGCCTGGACAGGTCAGGTTACAACATCCAATGGCAAAGGCCAAGATGGGAGATGGGTTGTGTCTAGCTGGATCAGAGCACCCACTGGCATATGCAAAATCTGTGGCTGGGAACTGGCCTGGTTGGGGAGCTACAAGGATGTCCTGGCTGGGTTGTAGTTCTCACTGGTGAGTGCGAGAGCCTAAATAGTGGCACCAATCTGGACTGGACATGATGCAGTCTCCCTCATTATGGGTGTGGACTGGGTCTGGGCAGCACCAGACTGGGCTAGACCCCAGCACCTGCTGGTGCTCTTGAGAGCCAAGGTAAGTGTATGATGGACTGGGTTAGACCTTGGCACCCACTGAATCATGTGTCAGCTGTGCCTGGTGTGGATCAGGTGTAGCTAGGCTGTAACATCAAACAATAAGAACCAAAACGTATGTGGGCCTACTGCGCAAAATCACTGTACCCACCAGAGCAGAAGGTAGACTAAGTTAGTCTGGACCAAGGACCCACCAGTGTGTAGGTCTGCCACTGGGAGGAGACCTGATAGAGTAGTTTAGGAAACTCCTTTGTCAAGATGCAGTCCTTACAAGTGAACAAAAGAACCAGGGCTGGGAGCAGCCCAGACCATACGTGCTTATGGTACTTTCTAGCATACATATGGATCAAGACTGGGGGCAATTCTAGTGTGGAATGATTTTTTTTAAAAAAAGAAAATAGTGGAAAGGGAGAAATAAATTTGTTACAAGAATGTTAGATTACTAAAATGGTAAATAAAAATAGAGCAAGTAAAAAGGACAGACAGTACAGCACAGAGAAGAGTGTTCTACTCTGCATGGGGAAATCTGAAAAGCCTGTGAGTCTAAGTCGACCACTGAACAAACACCAGAGTAAGTAAAACCAAATCATGTAGAAATTAAAAGAGCAATAGGCAGGCAATGGGCATTACGGTACAGCAGGTTCATTTGCCATTTAAGGCTCTAGCATCCCATTTCTGAGTACCAGGTTGAATCTCACCATGTCAGTTTCCACCCCTGCTTCTTTTTTGTTAAATTTCACTTTATTTATTTATTTTTTTATTACCCCTGCTTCTTGACAATGCATTCTGAGAAGCAGCAGAAAAGGTTCAAGCAGTTGAGTTGCGGCCAATGTTTACTGAATATTTACTGAAGCTAAATAAAACAGTTAAAATTTGAGGTATACATCCATAAAAAAAGGAGTGACTATATCCACCAAAATACATGCTTCACAACATGAAAAGTTGTTTTACTTAAAATGGAAAAATAGAAATAGACCCAAACATTTAGCAATAGTAGAATGGGTAGATCAATTGTACAGAAAAGTCATTCAACAAGGGGGGAAAAAAGCTCAGCTACTGCTATACATAAAAAATGAATACATTTTAGAAATTTAATGAAAGGAAACAGACACTGAGTAGGCGTACCATAATTTTATATACATAACGTGCAAGGACAGGCAGAATTAGTCTATAGTGGGAATGAAATGACATATATTCAAAAGGGGATAAGGTGAGGAATGAGTCAGTTCATTAGCTGATGCTAAATTTACCTCAAACTCTGATAGGAAGATAAAAGTTGGTTTATTTCCCTTTATATTGAAAAGGGGAGATGGTTAAAGAAAAAATAAAATTACCAGCAAGAAATCAGCCTTTTCATTATTTTTTTTGTTTGTATTTAATGCTTAACATTTCCTGATGCATGGATTCCCAACTAAGCCAAGACTCAAAGTTATAACTGGATGAAGAATATATTCCAGAGCTCAAAACGTCTGTACCCCCTGATGCCTAGATTCAATTTTCTGGCTCCAGCTGCTAATTGCAGCTTCCTGCTAATGAGAGCCCTGAGAGCCAATGGTGGTGCTTAAGTAATTGGGCTCCTGCCACTCATGTGGGAGACCTGGATAATGTTCCTGGCTCTTGGCTTCACCTCTTGCCCAGTGTGGGCATTTGGGAAGTAAATTAGTTGATGGGAACACTCTTTCTCTCTCTCATAGTAAGTAAAACTGAAAAAGATATGAAGTGAGAACTGGTGTCAAATATTTCGGATAGCCAAAAATATATATATCAATGTATGAATTTAGCTTTACATATGTTCAGAGTATCCAGAAGAGATTTTGGGTAGGGCCAAGTTTTATCCCTGAAAGGAATTTCTTGCAAATGGTGTTTAAGAACTCTCCTAGCAGAGAGTGACCTGTTTTGAATAGCTAGAAAAGTAATGTGGCCTCAGGTGGTCATTTCAAAGGCAGAGAAAATGAAGCAGCTGTTTTCCATTATCACCCACCTTTGAGACACACAGTAACATTCCCTCCCCTTTTCAAATGTCCAAGGTGGTAATTAGGTGCTTCATTGTTGTATTATAAACAGTGCAGTCTAGAGAGAGCATTGACCCAACCTAGTTGATTATATTATTTCTAGCTATGAATGTGGCAAATAGCTTATTTTCTAACATGATTTATTATATATATGGCTTTAGTAGATTAGCTAAAATATAAGCTCACTTGAATATATATGCATAAATTAAAACTATTGAAAGATGAAACTGTAGTAGGAAAAGCTTTTCTGTTGATTTTTTCTATGAAAATTCTTTTTGAAAAAAACAAATACTATGAATGAAACCAACCTAAACTGGTATTGTAAGAGTTGGCATACCCATCCAATTGCTCTATGAAATTTAAGTAAGGGTACTGAAGGTTTTATATTTTAAAAAATGTAAATCCAATAAAAATATAATGAAAAGACAGGTGAGCTATTATAGCACAACCTTTATATCATCATAAAATGTAAGCAAAATAATTATATCTATTATAACTCACTTCTAATAGTCAAAGAAAACAGAAGCTAAAATTTAAAATATATATATATACTGAAAAGGAGTTATAAATGTGTCCCTCTCAATATGATAATATTTTACACTTACATTTTGGAACAATGAGGATGTTTTAGGGAGATGTTTTGATTGTGCTTGTATGATTAGTTTAATGCAAAACACATGAGTTATATCATTCATTAAAAAATTTAATTTTAGAGATGTGTGAATTAATACAAGACTTAAAAAGTTCATGGGAATGTGTATCATGATTATAAATGAATTTAAATGTTTTACGAAAAACACTTTTAATACCTTTTCCTCAAGAACTGTAGAAGTATTCTCAGAATATTCTAAAAGATGGGAAAATATTAACCTCTAGAAAAAAGAAACTTGCTATTTATGTTGCTTTAAAAGCTGAAGGACATTTACATCAATTTATGATGCTATTGTGTTTTTATTTGCAATGATTTCTCCAGTGTTTGTTTTAAAATATTCTCTTAAAAGCTTTTTATCCTCATCAGAATTTAAAAGTGTTGCTTGGTTATGGTATATGCTCTGTAACCTCAAACACAAAAATCACTTTTAAAGGAACTCTTATCCATTCCTAACCCTTCATTTGTAGGCAAAAACTCAAATTAGCCCCAAGTTTAAGAACTAGTCAATTGTTTTATGCCTTTTGAAAAAAATTTTAATGATGAGCTAGGGCTTATCGTCAGTCAAGACACCTGCAAAAAGAGGTATTTTTCTCAAAACGGAAATTGGCTTTGGCTTACAGCTTGCAAAAATTCATGCCAGTTGATTGTAGAGGTTGGAAACTAGACTCCATTTCAGCTCTCCAATAAGTGAAACTGCTGCTTTCCCCAACCAAAAGGCTGAAGTGATATAATCTGCCACTGTATTGTACCATAATATTAGTGTTATGCAATAATTGCACCCAAATACCACCCTAATGCCATGGAAACTGCTGATTTTTCCACTAAACACATCAGTATGTTATATTACATGAACATATAGAATGTTAACATATCATTATGAAGCTGTACCCAAAACACTGAGAAATCCTATCACAGATACATCCTGGACCCTGATCATATGAGGAGAGTAGCTACTGCTTCCTTAATAGGCAATTCAAAGAGCTTCTCAGGTCAGAGCCTTGAGCTAGTACTTCAAGAGCCTTATAATGCAATAAAAAATACTACTCATTATTTGTCTTTTTCCATGATATTCACATGGAATAACTATTATCATTATAAATTATCACTATTATTATTATTAATTTCAGTGGCAGCGATACAAAAAGAGCTCCCTTATTCATTTTCCAAATGCTGATGATACTGGCCAGGAATGGGCCAGAGTTGAGAGCCCAAATTCAGCTTAAGTCTCTAACATGAATGGCAGGAATTTGATCACTTATTCTACCACCACTGCTTCTAACAGTCTGCATTGGTACAGGCAGCTGGATGTAGGAGCGTGAGCTGAGACCGGAACCAAGATAATCTGAGGTGAGATGCAGGCATTTTAACACATTTAGGCTAAACATTCACATCCATGGCATTTATTGACGCAAAAAGTATATTGTATTGTATGTTTTAAGACTATTTCATCAATCTAAATTAATTACAATTCAACGTTGCTTAAAAAATTCCATAGGAATAAAATGAACTCAAAGATAATTTTATTTTAAGAGAGAAAGCCCTTAAATTTCAAAGTAGGGAATTTTGAAAAAGTTCACTAAAAAATGCATAGTATAAAAAAAGATGGGTATACTTAAAATTTTTACACCAAAATAAGCTTATTTTAATTGTTTTTTCATTTAATTTCATTTTTACATTTAATTAAAGTACATACATCTGTGTGTATTCTTATGTTTTATGCTACATTTAATAGTTATCATTGATTCGTCTTTCTCTTTATAAACAAAATTAACTTAGTTTCCATTGCACGAGTCAGACATTTCCATAGTTCCTAGCTAAGAAAAGAAAAATAAAATAGATTTTTCCAGCCCAGGGCTGTTTCATTATTCCAGACAGCACTTTGTATTGATCCTCCTCTATTTATTTCTAATTTTGTTGCCACTGATTGAGTTGAGCTCTAAATCTTGTGATGGCTTACACGCTGTTAGGATGCTGCACTGCTACCAGAAGCACAAGGTAGCAATGTTCTCATTTTAAACTCTAATTTGGTCTTATTTGCAGCAAATTAAGGAGCCTGGTGTAGCATTTTAGCACCAAAAATGCTTTATTATATGTGCTTCTTTACTCATCTCACAGAAAACACAGTATATGCAGCCAATACTAATGTGTGCATTAGATGCCCTGCATAGAAATTATGAACCAGAAACTAAGAAGTTACATCTCTATCTATGTATGTTCGTAACAGATAATGTGTTATCTGATATCTCAAAATTTCTTAGTTTAAAACTTTGCAAAAAAAAAAAAAACCAACTGTGACATGAGAAGAGTTTAACAATACACCTATGTAAATGCTTGTCATAAAACTTCAATCCTCACCACTGGCCGAGGTTTATTTATCTTTTTAAAAGAAATGTCTCAAAGAAATATTACATATGACTAGTGCATTTACTCATGGGCATACATTAAATAGCATTGATTTATCACATTAACGAGTTCTGGAATATAAAAATATGTTGTAGTTTACTGAAATGAATCAGGAGAAAGGGAGTTAGAAAGGGAACATATGGACTATTGACTCAAGAACTTTAATTTTGAAAAGTGAAATTGTAACAAGTCAGCCATGACAACAGGTAGTCACTAAGGGCAGCGTCCATGGTGAAATTTATCTTTAATATTATAAAATCTTGCTTATCCCCCATCCTGCATAATAGAAAATTCCTCTTGGCTCCTGGTTTTATCATAAGCACAGCAACTGTGCAGTTAAGTGAAGTGTGAATTGCATTTCGCTGACTTCCAGTTTCATCTCTAAATTGAAAAAAAAAAAATCAGGAAATCCCATTGAGGCAATGCAAAGGGTCTCCCAAAAGCTATCGTTGATCAGAACAGTGTCAATCCCTATTTTACTGAATTTTTGTCTGGAGGAAGCAAGGAGACAGTGCCTTGATTTCAGTTTATCATGAAATTGGGAGAAGCAGGATGCCACATTCTTCTCTTGTTCTCAACCAACTAGGTCAGGCCTGTGATTGTTAACTGCTGCCCTAGTTTGTTCTCTCTCAAACTTGTGCTGAAAAGACATCACATTCATCCTTTCCTCAGCTTTACTACCACCCCCTACACACTGTTGCTGTGACAGGAGGTTTCCATAACTATTAAATTATTCTGTGCTCACTCACTGAAATTGCATGAAAATTCTTCCTTCACATGAGACAAGAACTGAGGTCACCTTCATCTCTTCTCACATGAAATTCCCAGCAACAAAAAGTGTTAAAAGTATTTGCTAGGTAGAACACCTGGGGCTGGCATCTTGGTGTAGCTAATAAGCTTCCATTCTGCCATGCAGTCATCCTATATGCATGCCAGTGTATACCCTGACTACTCCACTTCCAACTCAGCTCCCTGCTAATGGCCTAGGAAAAGCAACACAAGATGGCCCAAGCGTTTGAGCCCTAGCCATCTTCATGAGAGAACCAGACAAGATTCCTGGATCCTGGCTTCTGCTTGGCCTATCGCGGGCTGTTCCATCCTTCTAGCTATTGAGCTAGTGGGTGGAAAATCTTTGTGTTTCTTCCTCTATCTATGTATCTCTGACTTCTATCTGAATAATTAATTTTTATTCAAAAAATGTTTAATAGGAAAAAGAAAATAAACAGCAACTTTCTGAATTATATATAAAATATAATTAAATGTATAGTATGAAATAGTGACTTAACATTTGGCCTTTTGGTGTGAAATTTAACGGCTTCATTGAATTATTTTAATCTCACTTTATGTTTTTCTTTTATGGTCTTATTTGGTTTTTGTACAACCTCAAATTTTACTCTTTATTGAGTCCACAGTTCATATCTTAGTTACTCTGTACCCTTAGAATTGGAAAATATATTAATAAACCAAATATATTGCATTTGGAATTTCTTCAAAAAGTAGTCTCCAATCTTTAAGATTAAAATCATAAATTAAAAATTTTTTAAAAATACTGTCAGTAAACTTAAAATTCTCAACAAAGATAACAAAGCCACATTAATGATTAGATAATTAAACAAAGTTCACCACAAAAATTTCTAGCTATAGGAGCCTTCCTAAAATTCTTGTGTGGCCTTTATGATAGATTAGGCATCACATCATAGAACAATGGTCTGACACCAGGATCTCACAATCAGGAATTTCTCTAACTCAGTAATTAAGACATAATAGTAATGTCATAAAAACAGACTCAGAGACAAAAGAATGGAATAAAGACCTTAAAAGTAAACCTACACATGTACAGATACCATATCTTTGCAAAGATGCTAAGACTGTGCATTGGAAAAATACCAGGCTTAAATAAATGTTGCTGGGAAAATGGGATGCAGTTTGCTGAAGAATTAAACTAGGCTCCTACTTTTTGCCATACACAAAAAATCAACTCAAATGGCTTAGAAGATCTAAACATGAGAACTGAAACTTTGAAACTAATATTTAAAAACAAAAGACAAGAGAAAACTCTATAAGACATGGGAATGAACGAGAATTGTATGGATCAGACCCCAAAGCACATATGTACCATGTGCCAGTTAAATGTGCAGCCTGTGTTGTACATCTGTGAACTGGAGAGGATGGCCTGTGTCTTCATAGCTAGTGTAGGAGAAAATAAAACAAAATTAAATCATCAAAAGCATACAGAAAACAGAATTGCCAGGATAGATGGCAAACAGACAAGGTGTACATCCTGGACAATAGGAAGAATCTGCCTGAGCCGTATGAAGAGCAAGAGTTTCCAAATGTTCACTATTCTAGGTCATTTTACCCAAGTCCTTTAAGTTTAATTTCCAGTCTCTTTCTTACTTTCATCAAATAACTTTCTGGTACACAAATACTTTATTGAGCTGTTGCTGCAAACATTATGCACTTAATGTACACACATATACACATAAATCATTTTCTTTTATCTTCTACCTACAGTATATGATGTTTTTAACCTATCAGAAAACAATTTTTCATTATTGATCTTGGACTCTCTGAAAGCTGCTAGTCATCAGACTCCCTTTACCTTATATATTTTAGGTAACCCTTACCAATAGTAGGCGTTCACTCATGAGAACCTTTAGCCCTTAGCATTTGCAGATCTGCCTCAGCACCAAAGAAATCACCTCAAGGTCGTCAAAGCTATCCTTTGTCAGGACTCCCTGAGACATTCTCAGGCCTGTGTCATGGTTCAGCTACTTCCTGTGCTCATTCCAGTTTCTTTAATGTCCACAGATACAAGATATAGTAGATGAGATAAAAATAACTCAATAAATGATAAAAATATATGAAACAGAATTAAATTTAAATGTGCAATACAAATAACAATGAAAAGAAAGAATAAGAAAATAAACGCATGCATTTACCCAGAATGATTAGCATGTCATGATGTTGTTCTTCTGCCTCTCTGTTTAATCTGTTTACGCATCATCTGTGTGTGTTATTTTACTTTTAATAGATTTTATTTCAAAAGCATCGTGAGAAAACGGGAGTGACAGAGTCAGAAAACAAGAGATTTCTTCAATTTGCTTGTTCATTGTCCAAATGCCTGTAACAGCCAGAATGGGCCAGACTGAAATCAAGAACCTGAACTCCATCTGTGTCTTCCACACAGGTAGCAGGGATACAGGGTTTGGGCTGCTATTTCCTGCCTTCAAACACATTAACAAGAAGCTGGATCTAAAGCAGATGTGCCTGATCTGCAGCCTGCACTCTGAATTGAATGTAGGTGTCCCAAGTGGCAGCCAACTTGATGCACCACGGGACTCATCCACAAGCTATTACTTTCTACCACCAAGAATGGGCTAGCTTATTGACTGTACCTTGATCTTGTAAAAGTATATTATTTCACACATTCAAACACTTTAGCCTGTAGTCATTCTTTGAGGATTTCTTCGTAGAAAAACAGGCTCCTATGTAGGGATTCATTTAAAATTTTTCCTTTACAATTCATATGTGTTTTTAGTTTTTACCATATTATTCTGGTTTGAATGCACTACATTGTCTAATACAAGTGGTAAAAGTGGATCTGAGGGAGGAAGAATGCTCTTTATTAAGGTAAGGTCACCCCCTTGCATTTGTTATTTACTAAAAATGTTGAACATGAATGGGTATTTAACTTTGGCAAATGCAATTCTGTATCACTTTCCCTGATCACATGACATTTTTCTTCATTAACATGATGAATTGCATTTTGAAAAATATTAGACTAGTTGTTTGTTCTTAGAATGAGACCTTCTTGGCGGTGATTTATTATTTCTTAAATGTATTATTAAATTTGATATGCTAAGATTTTGCTGAGAATTTTTCAATCTATTCTCATAAGTCATAACAGTGTCTTTTAATGGATTTATCTGATTTGATATTAAAGAAAATTATACCATCATAGGATGAGTTGGGAATTGTCACTCCCTTTATGTTCCTGGGAGCTATTATTTACAATTGGTATAATTTATTCCTTTTCAAGAGCCACAGAGAGTTTCTCAATGCCTTAAGAAAGCAGATTTTATTTTATCTGTCTAAAGATTAAATGTTTTATTATAGAGAAAAGCAGTTATAGTTTTTGCTCAGTTTCAAGAGGGAGTATTGTTTCATTTTCTCAGCCAGCTGTCATGTCCTAGTTGAGTTCAAGGAGAGGAAGTTTGCAAAAGGTTGTGGACCCTGCAGATCTGCAGTCTTTGTGGCTTTGCTACACTGTTCTTACCACACATGATCTTAAGTAGTTTATGAAAAGCATTCTATATTTCTTATCCACTCCACTGAAGCAAATAAGAGGATCCAATTCTTGTTGCAGGTGGTTATCACTCCCAATTCATGTTTCTTGATTCCACATAATCAACTCTGAGTTGAATTCAAGAAAAGTAATTAGTGTTTAACTTTGTCCAGATCTACAAATATTGTATGTATGACAGCTCCTTTCTCAACTTCCCTTAGCAGAAACAGGAAAAAGGTTTTAAAGGAAAAAAAAATCTGGCTTTTAATTAATTAATATGACTTGATACTCTATTTAAGGAAATATGCTAACAACTCATCAAAATCATTCTAATGTACATACAAAAATGTTTTGCTTCCTCGATTAATTTTTTACAAAATCATCAAAACAATCTTCCCACAACACTGAAACAGGCTTTTAAAAAGTCTATTAAATTTAAAGTTAACTAAAAGAATAAAATTAAAATTATTTTACCTATAATGCTTGCATTTTAACACTTTTTAATGTATCACTCTGCATTGAATACAATTAGAACTAAGAATCTTAAAGTAATAAAATATAATTGTGAATATTTGGAGAGTTTTAGTTCTTTAGAAACAAAAACCCTCCATTAAACATGTCTTTTGTGGAGTTTTTATGCATTCACTTTCTCAAATGTACTTAGAAGCTCATTATTTATAAAAAGTAACAATAGCCTATTATGTGCCTGAAATGTTTTCATTCATCTACCTTAGTGTACTGTGGAGAATATTTTGAATCATTAATCAGTTATTTAGTGTATCATATCATAATATAATGTATTAAATTAGTGTTTCCCCCAATCAGGAAATACAGGACACAAGATAGAATCAGATTCTTCCTTGCTTTTGACTCCAAAACTTGTATCAAAGAAACAGATCTTGACTAGACAACCATATCTTTATTTGTATTTATCTTTGCATCTATCTATGGTTTGTTTGTTTGTTTGTTTGTTTTCTGTCACACACAACAGGCCTAGAAAGAGTAGGTTCAACATTCATCTGGAGAAAAGTTATCTCCAATCTGACTGTGGGGAAGATGAGGAAGCTATCTTTGTAGGCGGCTAGGATGTGGGATGGGTAGGCTGCTGAAAGAGTATGGAAGAAACAGAATTGTGTTTCCCAGTGGTGCTGAGTGAATGCAGAAAGACTCTATAGTGATGGGCATGAGAAAGATTTTCACAACACCTCTAGAAAAAAAAATCCAATGAGAAATGGCAAATGTATAAATGTAAAGCTTTTCCACTTCATAAATATAACTGCTTTGTTAAGACTTCAGGGCTCAATAAACTAATTTTTAATAGTATTACTTAAGTCATTATCATAGTCGCTCTCAATTTGATGTTAAACAAACTGCATGCACCAGAGCTATGAAAACTACAAAATTCCAATTGCAATCTGGGACTTCTAATTTACTATGACCAAGATGGCTGCAAAATTTATACTTTCATAGTGATCCATTTTTTAAAAAAGATTTATTTATTTTTATTGGAAAGGCAAATACCCAGAGAGAAGGAGAGACAAAGAAGATTGTCTGTCCAATGGTTCATTCTCTAAGCGGCCACAACTGCTAGAGCTGAGTCAATCTGAAGCCAGGAGCCAGGAGCTTCCTCTGGGTCATTCTCGACTGCTTGGGCCATCCTTGAGTACTCTCCCAGGCCACAGGCAGGGAGCTGGAGGGGAAACAGGACCACCTGGATTAGAACTGGCACCCATATGGGATCCTGGCTTATTCAAGGCAAGGACTTTAGCCACTAGGCTACTGTGTCAGGTCCCATAGTTTTCCATTCTTTTTCTACTTGTGTGACTTGATCCTCAAAAAAGTTAGTCCTCCACTACAACATCATTTTCTGAATATCATCTACATTTCTGTTGAAATGGATCAAAATAGGAACCTTCCTAAAGCAGAGATTGACAATTTGGCTCACTGTCTCTTTTTAAAAATATTAATTTTTGGAGGACATATCCTCAGTAATTTAGACATTGTTTATAGCTGCCTTAACAAAATAATACCAAAACTGAGGAGTTACAACAGAATATAAGACCCACAAAACACAAAATATTCCATATCTGTCTTGTTTGTATCAATGTTAGGCATTATTCCTGTATGGAATAAAATGGAGAGAAAAGTGCATGTATTGCCTCTTATTTAATTTCCATTATTAATCCTGTATTAGTTTAAGTAATATTGATACTGTCCTAAGAATACTCTAGACATGACCCATTTCCTCATTTACTAACACTGAATTAGCAACATATTTTTGGAATTACTCATACTGCTGATTTTCATACATTACAACATCATAAATAAGTAGTTTTTACTCATGTCCAAAACGTTATCAAATTTCTTCATGTTTATAAAGAAAATTGGTTTTGATTTTCTATTTTATTAAGAATTTTAGAGCTTTAATCATTAAACTCACTAATCTTTATACAAAATATTAGTCCTGACTACTACCAACTTTTAGTATAAATCAGCTTTTATAATCTCACATTTATTGTTTTAGTAACTCTGTAAAATAGACCTACTTAATTTGTTTTCATAACATTAGCGAAGTTAACAAACCGGTTTTGAAGTCAAGGTCTCTAACTAGGCAAAATGACTCCAGGAAAGCATCTCTCTGAATGCTTCTGTTCATTTTCCTTTGTCCTATTCCTTCCATGCCAAAAACTGCATTGTATTCATTGCTACGCAGATCCTTTCATTTATGTTCTTGACCATTTGCCCTCTTTCTGGAACTGTTTATTGTCATGTGAGTAATCAAAAACCTTGAAGCACTCTTCACTTCATGCTTAGAATTGTGGGATGAACTTACGAATGATGTCAGGGCCATCCCCTTTGGGGGAAGTAGAGAATCAGTTGCAACCTGCAACTGCTGGTTATCGTCAGTATCCCTGGGATGTGTTTCTATCACTCCAATATTCAAGGCCAGTACCTTAAATATCTTTCTGCTTCATATTTAATTTTTCCCCACTGTATACGTTAAATCTTCTTATGACTTCTTCTATGAGAATACCTATGATTATGTAATCTCTCCATCACAAGATTGTTAATCAAAGCTACAGAGACATTTTTTTCCAATCAGGTGAATCACAGCTTTCAAAAATTAAAAAAATCAGCACATATCTTTTCAGGGGGATATTTTTCAGCTAAACCATAATGTTTCTAGTGATTCTGCAATTGATATTTTATATTGTGAGGCATGATGTGAAGCAAACAATATATTTCCTTCTAATTTGGTGCTGCAAATAAGCACTTAACTTTTAAGCCATGTTCAAAGCACTAAACTTTTCTTAATGGCTCTTATATAGAGGAATCTTTACAGTTAAAAATAACCTTAGGATTCTACAACCTAACTTATGTCTATGAAAAATTCAAACTTGCTGCCTTCATGTTCTGTTAGGTATAGATTATGGAACACTACTGTTGATTGGGTGAATGAGAGATATCAAGAGTCATGGGAATTGATCCAAAATTTCCTAATGGAAAGGTTAACATAGTGTTTTTTGCTATATACATCAAAGGACACAAAGACTGCCTGTTCACCTCCTTGAAGCTAGGAATGCGGCCAAGATACATTCCTTCTCACACACCACAGTCCCAACTCTGCTTACACCTTGGTTTCAGGTTGCTAGACCTTAAATTTAGGAACAAATGCATTTCCGTTGTTTAAGTCACTTTGTCCTAACAGTGGTACATCTCAATGTGTTGAATTTTTAAAACTATATATAATACAAAATAAATCCGGGTCCTTCACTACAGAAAGTGAGAATAAAAATTATTCTGAATTGCATTAGCTTGACCAATTAATGACAAACCATTTGATTTTCTCTGAAACTAAGTTCCAAGCTTATGAATTTGTATTTTCCAGTTTTTCCAAGGATTGAAAACTGGAATGTATTGAGGAGTCATGGAAATAACACAATTAAATGAAGTCAGTCATATTAATATAAAATAAATGGGAGAAAAACTTACTCAACAAAATATATGAGCTTATGAATATGTCTTCTCCAAATCATGCAGATTTTTTAACACCACATGGGACACCGAAACACATTTGTATAGCCATCATTTTGAAATTTTTGCTCTATAGTTATTATCTGGAGAGCTCAGTCACAGTCATTATTCCATTTACTTCAGCGTTAAATTTTATATATGAACTAAGTCTGATATAAATGCTTTACATTGCATTCAATTTCATTTTGTTTTAGTGATATAAACTCCATATGTTAATAGCATAAACAATATTCAATTCAGCAAATTAAATTGGTTTCTAATTTCTATTATGGCTAACACTCAGTGTGAAAGTCATGAGGCTAACCATGATAACTGATAACTTCCTTTCTCTTGGTATAAAATCAAATTCACTATTATTCTAAGATTGCTGTACTATACATACACATATAATTCTTGAAGGTCAATGGTTAACACTTGTATTTTTTTCTGTGTGAACTATCCATTCCAATTTATGGCCTGGACTATTTCTTAACTCAGAGAAAATCTGGCTTAGGTAGTTATAGATTTCTTATTACATTAAGATTCCTAGATATTCATGTACATTAAAACAACAGTAAAATTGTATTGTAGCTTTAAATTTATAAAGCAAAATTTGTGAGGTGGTACCACCTATAGTTTCCATATATCCTCACTATTATTAACAGGCCATAGAATGTACAATCGTTAATGTACCACATCCAATTTTCCCTATTTTCAAAAACAAAATCCTTTCTATCCTTCCCACACCATTCTAGCTTCTAGTTTTATTTATTTTTATTGGAAAAGCAGATATACAGAGAGGAGAAGAGGCAGAGAGGAAGATCTTCTGTCTGATAGTTCACTCCCCAGGTGACCGCAATGGCTGGAGCTGAGCCAATCCGAAGCCAGGAGCCAGGAGCTCCTCCAGGTACCCCACACAGGTGCAGGTTCCCAAGGCTTTGGGCCATCATCAACTGCTTTCCCAGGCCACAAGCACGGAGCTGGATAGGAAGCAGGGCTGCTGGGATTAGAACCAATGGCCACAGGGGATCCTGGCGTGTGCAAGGACTTAAACCACTGTGCTATCGTGCCAGACCCCATTTTAGTTTCCAGTAATCAACATTCTGTGAATGGTTTTCTTTCTTTCTGATTTTAGTTCCCACAGTTAAAGGAAAACATGTGATGTTTAATCTTTCTCTAGCATTTTCCTTCAAAATGATGCTACCCAGGTCCATCTATTTTGCTACAAAAGCAACAATCTAATTCTTTTTTTTCATTACAAATTGAATCCCATTAATTGCATTTGCCATATTTGCTTTTTCCTCTTATGTTGAACAATGTGATCCATATTTTAGCTATTATGTTGCCATAAACATGATGGAGCAGGTATCTCTTTGACACAACAAATTGCTATCTTTTAGAAATAGACTCGGTAGTGGAATTACTGGATCCCACAGCAACTATATTTCCAACTTTTGCAGAAATTTCCCTATGATTTTCACAGTGGAAGCACTAGTTTATGTCCCCAATGACAGCATGTGTACACTCTCCTTTCTCCAGAACCTGTATTTGTTATTCTCCTTGTGATACTGCTCATTTGAAAGGGGTGAAGTGATGTCTCACAGTGGTTATGATTGGCATTTCCCTGATGGGGAGTGATATTGACCACTTTCTCATACAGTCACGAGATGTTTGTATGCTTCCTCTGAGAACTGGGGGTCTACTGAGGTTCTTGGCCCATTTCTTCCTGGCTCCTGGCTTCAGATTGGCTCAGCTCTGGCCATTGCTGCCACCAGGACATTCATCCAAGGTCTTCTTTGTGAATGGCAGGGACCCACATGCTTGAGTCACCTTCCACCTGATTTTCAGGCAACAGGGAGCTGGTCTCGAAGTGGTACAGTCAAGACTTCAACTAGAACTTATTTGGATGTCAGCATTGCAGGCTGAGGCTTTACCTGGTGCTACAATATCAGATCCTTGCATGCTTTTACAAGTCATTCTGGGGGATATTTTAGGCCTCAGAAATAAACAGAAATTCCCAGAAAAAAAATCAGCTCAAATATTTAAATCTTACAACAGTTACAATAAATAATGTTAAAATCAACAGATTCCATAATTATATTCTAACAATGATGATCTTAAATATTTTTCAAGACTGTGAGTCCTATTCTTAATATCAAAGTTACAGTTCCATGGCTACAACCCACCTTTTTAAAATTTATGTTTATTGTTCATGTGAGAGGCAGAGAGACAGAGAACCGCTTTTTCTGCAGGCTGACTCCCAAATGCACCAAGCAGCCAGAACTAGGTGGGGTCAAAACTGACATCCAGGAATGCATTCCAGGTGTCCCTGCACCACCTGCTGCTTTCATGGTCCTGCATTTGCAGCAAGCTGGAGTCAGCAGTCAGAGCATGGAATAAAACCCTAGCACTCTAGTGCAGCACATAGCATCTTAGCAACTAGGTCAATGCCTGATTCCTCCCAGGATACTTTTAACCGGGCTATCTTCTGAAAAAAAATTTTTTTTTTACAACAAATATATGTGGTACTACTAAGTGCGATTTAGTTAAATTATCACTGGACCTACAACAGCAAAGGCTATAACTAAATCACCTGGTATAGCAGTAATTATTTTCACTGAATTTTGGCTTTGTTGGTGATTATTATCTAACTTTTATTTACTTGAATATTTCCAAACCATTTGAAATGTCTGCAGATCTCAAATATCAAAAACAAGGCAATGCTGTTAAAACACAACACCGTAGTTAAGGAACCAGCATTGTATCATGCAAGTTAGGTCTGCCTACAATGCTGGCACCCCTGCCAATCCAGCTCCACACTAACATGCCTAGGAAAGCAGAGGAAGATAGCTCAAATGCTTGGGCACCTGGCACCAATGCAAGAGAGCTGGAAAAAGCTTCTGGATCTGGAGTCTTTCACCAACCTGTCTCAAATCCTAGCTGTTGAGAAGTCAATCAGTGCATGGAAACTTTTCTTCTCTCTCTTTCACTGTTTCTCTCTCTCTCTCTCTCTCTCTCTCTCTATTTATTTCTCTGTCTCTCTTCATCCCTGCCTCCCTGCCTCCTGCTTCCTGCCTCCCTCCTATCTTCCCTCACTCTCTTTCCCTCTTTCTACCTTTCTAAATAAACTAAATTTTAAAAATTAAGAAATACTGTTAAATGCCTATAGTGGATCAATTTCATTTCTGTATGTATCTTTTCATGAAAACTGTTAAATTATGCACACAAATATAAGCCACTGGTCTTTAAAGTTAATGTTCTTCTTTTCTATTAACATTCAGTTAGTTGATTTGAGATTAATGGTGCAGAAAGGACAATCATTGTGTGACAGATATTTGGGTTCTGTAAGAATCTTGCTTAAATGGATCTGCCCTTATTATAAGGAAAATGCTAAACTCTGACATTAATGAGAACTAATTATGTTAAATTTCTCTGCCTATTGAAGCCTAACACTGATTTGTTTTATCAAAGGGATAGCTATAAACAGACATCAATTCACAAACAACATTCTGGAATACTAAGCACTATTATCTCCTATTTGACAAATTGAGGTTGAAGGAAATATTTACCTAAGTTTTACCTTGAATGCTGTTTTAGATAACAGTATATTAAACATGCTTGCTTGTTTAATAAAGCTACAAAAATAATGCTATGATCAATAACCACTTTTACTGTTGCCTGTTGGACTACAGTAGGAAAGAAGTCTCTTTCTAATATCAAAACACAATAATATCAGATATTGCCTAATACAAAGTATTTGAAATAAGAAGCTTTATTTTTATGGACAGAATAATAGCAATAACCTTAATAGGTTCAGAAATCATATGTACTGCAAAAATAAAGCAGAAACCAGTGCAGTTATTTTAACAATATATATTTTACAATGCTTTATCAATTCATCCAGATTAGCTCAACCAGCATTTATCTAGTGAGTATTATGTACCTGACGTACGCTAGGAGTTACAGAAACATGCAAAGGAAGAGATGTATAAAAATGGCCACTGCCTTCATGAAATATTCTATAGAAAAAAATTAACAGGTTGAAATGCATTCTAAGCTATTAGAAGAAAATAGTGCGAAGACAGAAAATGAATACCAGTCTACCTGCAGCAATATAACCAGCCACAGTTCTTTGATGAGGTCATAAATAAGCTAAATGTCCCAAGAAAAAAAATTACTAAGGCATCCTGAGTTAGAGAAAAAACCTCTCCAGACCAGCTGAATAGTAGATATTGAGACCCTGGTGGTGAATATAGCTCTGCCTTCACATAAAGCAGAGAGCTGTGTTTATTTGTAGTGCATTTGCCTTTCTAACGGCCTCCAGGCTAGGATTAAGGTGACTGCTCCAGTAATCCCTGGGTACTCTCTCTGCAAATCAGAACTCACAGCTCCTTGGAAATAGTTAAGAAAAACTCAAAATCCATTATAATTTGAAATATTTATATGATGTATCTGCCAATAAAATAAAAGAAGGATAGTTTGAGGATTTTTTTAAATAAAACTACATGTTTTACACTTCATTATTTCCTAGCCAAGCTGCATTTTCTTTCTTTCACAAAAGGTCAACATCTGGCAAAGATTGTGAAGCCAGCCCAGCCTTGTGCTTGAGCCCAGACACTTTTCTGAGCAATACTTTGCTTTTCAAGTACTATAGATGGCAATTCAGAACTTTTTCCTCATTCTTCAGGCTGCCACATAGTTTCAGAGCTCTGAAAATGTCCTGTTGAGGGAACTGGTCACACATATGAGTCCTCTTGGCTTTGCTTTGTTAACCTAGCATCGAGTATCTACTAAAAAGCTTCCTAGTTTCTCTCTCTTCCAGCAGACTCCCTGCTTGATTTCAACCTGATGCCCAATCTGTATCCAGAAACAAATGAACAAAAAAATGTTTATGAGCGTCTAAGAAAGACTATATCCTGTCAAGTCAGGAAGTTTATCCTCTTCTGGTACTCTTACTTATCCATATTTTATATTCCAACCTTGGACAGATGTATCACATTTCCCCAAAATATGTATTTAATAATTGTGTGAATTTCCCTAGTTTTTGCCTTACCTACTTACTTACTCTTTGTGAGAAAACACAATACATACTGTTTAAAGTTACTACTTTGGCATGGGAAATTGAAATTTCCTTGTCTGGCACTTGGTGACCCTTTGATAATAGCCATCAAAATGGTTTGGTAATTAACAAGGATATTCTATGGTTCTCATATATTTCTAACCCAGTGAATCTTTTATGAGCTGGGAAAAGAAAAAGAATATGTTTGAATTGACACATTCTCCTCCACTGAATTAAACCTGAAGGTGTTTGACACAGTGGCCAAGATGTCACCCAGATACCTTATCACCAGTCCCTGGGTTCAAGCCCCTGTCCTGATCCCAATACCAGGCTCCAGTCAGTACAGACCCTAGAAGGCATCAATTATGGCTCAGTTATTTGGATCCCTGGTATTCGCATAGGAAACTTGCCTTGGGTATTTACGGAGTGACAAAACAGATGGGAGCTCTCCGTGCATCCTTCTCTCTTTAAAACTTAAGCAAGTGGGAAGGACTCTTTAGTAAATGTTGTTGGGACAACTGGCTGATAGCCTGCAGAAACAAAAAGATAGACCCACATCTATCACCATACACTAAGATCCAATCTACATGGATAAAAGACCTAAACCTACATCCAGAAACCTTCAAACTCTTGCAAGAAAATGTAGGAAATACCCTGCAAGACCTAGGAGTAGGTACCGACTTTCTAAGAAGGACACCAAAAGCAATAGCAGTTGAGAACAGAATAAACAAATGGGACCTCATCAAACTAAGAAGCTTCTGTACAGCAAGGGAAACAATCAACAAAGTAAAAAAGCAACCCACAGAGTGGGAGAAGATCTTTGCACACGATATAGGCGATAGGGGGCTAATTTCCAGGATATACAAAGAACTTCAAAACAACCAAAAAACCAAAACAAACAAGCCACTCAAGAAATGGGCACGGGAAATGGGCAAACATTTCACAAAGGAACAAGTCCAAATGGCAAACAAACATATGAAAAAATGTTCCAGCTCCCTGGCAATAAGGGAAATCCAAATTAAAACATCGATGAGGTACCACCTAACACCAGTAAGATTGGCCCACATAAACAAGAACACCAACGACACTTGCTGGCGAGGATGCGGGGAAAAGGGAACCCTACTCCACTGCTGGTGGAGCTGCAAATTGGTACAGCCTCTATGGAAATCAGTCTGGAGAACACTCAAACAACTCAAAATCTGCATACCATATGACCCAGCAATAGCACTCCTAGGAATATATCCAAAACACCTGTTTTACGACAAACCAACATGCACCCCTATGTTCATTGCAGCACAATCAGTAATTGCGAAAACATGGAAGCAACCGAAATGCCCATCAGCAGAAGATTGGATAAGAAAGCTTTGGTTCATCTACTCCATGGAATACTACTCAGCTATTAAAAAAAAACAAAATGCAGTTCTTTGTGGCTAAATGGGCACAACTGGAAACTATAATGCTAAGGGAAATGAGCGAATCCCAAAAGAAAAATAATAAAATAAAATGAATCTACTTTTTTAAAATCACCTTATTCCCCTAAAGTATGAGTCATCCTCTCAGCATTTTTAGTTCAAACAGTAATTTCTGGTTAGGACAAGTATTTCATAATCTGTGGAAACACTAAGACTTTCCTTTTCCCTGGTGCTCCATTCCCCTGCAAAATAGCTACAACGTTTTTGGAAAACACAAAGAGAAAAATAGATACCAAAGGTATTACAGTACCCTAAGGTAAAATCTCCTTCAAATCATAGCTACTCTTTTTACCAATCTCAAAGACACCAATCCTCCACTTAAATGTAATAGAAACATGGGATATAAAGATGTCTTGCCATGATTTTGCTTGCTAGTGAGCAGAAAGAATCCTTGTAGGTGAATGTTAGAAGGAAAGAAGACAAACAAGGGTAAGTGAATAACAAGTGTGAATGGGAAACTTACTTTCAGAAAAAAAAAGATAAGACAATCTGTGACTTCACTAACCTTCCAGAAAGGAGTGCCCAAGGTTCCAAGCAGGTTCCAAGCTAAGTGAGGAAATCTTAGCTTTAAAACATGCTTTATATTTGTCTCCTTGTACAAACCATTGACTTTGAATTCTGTCATTTGTAAATATATACTAAAGAACAATCTGGGTTAGGATGGGTGCTTAAAGAATTTACGTAAGTGTGAATATATTTCCACTTATAGATTGATGCAATTTATTTATGATATCTCAGATTATAACTTTTGTATGCTTGAGGTTTTGTTTGTATCTCGGAAAGCTAAATTTACTATTAACAAAGGTTGTAATTTCTTTGTAAGCTATATAAAAATTGACATATGACATATGGTGGTTAACATAAAATTGCCATAAATTTAGTGATGCTATTGTGATTGCTTACATTACGATTCCCAATATTCATAACACCAGGTATCTCTGTTACTTATTGGCATGAATTAATAATGAGTTATTTCACATGACATTGGAAGAGAGCATTTTCTGTCTCAGGTACTGAGTTTTGAGCCCAGTATTTGAGATTCATGTGTTACATGTTGGAGTGCCAATACTTGGTTCCAACCTCTTGCCAATGCAGATTCTGGCAGATAGCACTGAAGGGGAACATAATTACATTTCTATCATGTACATGGAAATCTAATGCTATGCTTGAAGTGCTGATTCACAAGCAGATGAAGCATAAGAGCTTACAGGGTGGTTATTTTGCTCAGCAGTGAAGTCACTGCCTGGGATACTATCTCCCCTATCATTATGCATGTGTTTAAGTACTGGCTCTATTCCTTTTTCTTCAGATTTACTGTTTTCTATTGAAAAGGAAGATCTTACAGTAAGAGAAGAAGAGATACAGAAGATCTTCTATCTACTGGTGCATACCTCTTTGGCCCCAAACGCTAGAGATGAGCTGATCTGACACTGGGAATAAAGTTTTTTTTCAGGTCTCCCATGTGGATGTAGGGTCCCAAGGCTGCAGCCATCCTCCACACTCCTCCAGCTACAGAGAGCTGGACTAGAGCAGTGAGTCGCTGGTTTCTCCTTTGGATTTCTCCTCATAAAAAAAAAAAAAATGGGCCCAACGGCATGGCCCATTTTCTCTCTCTCTCTCTCTCACACACATACAAACACAAACACACACACACACACCACCTACACACTGGTTTACTCTCTGAACAGCTGCTATAGCCAAGTCTGGGCCAATCTGATGCCAAGTGTCAAGAACTTTCATACCTGTTTCTGAACTAAATGGCAGAGGCCCAGGCCCAAGAACTTGGGTCATTTTCTGCTATATTTCTAGACACAGTTTATAACTTTTCTAGACCTCTCCTTAGTACATCAACATTTCCATTCATAATCCGCTTTCACATTCCATCTCATTTAAAAGAATGTTGGGGCTCTGCATGGTAGCCTAGTGGCTAAAGTCCTCGACACACATGCACCAGGATCCCATATGGGAGCCGGTTCTTGTCCTGACAGCCCCGCTTCCCATCCAGCTCCATGCTTGTGGCCTAAGAAAGCAGTCAGGACAGCCCAAAGCTTTGGGACCCTGCACCCATGTGGGAAACTGGGAAGAGGCTCCAGGCTGCTGGCTTCGGATTTGGTCAGCTGCAGCCATTGAGGCTGTTTGGAGAGTGAATCGTGGGATGGAAGATCTCTCTGTCTCTCCTCCTCTCTGTATATTTGTCCAATAAAAATTAAAAAAACAAAGGGAATGTCAGTTCCTTTTTTTCTGTTGCTCTAGTGAAAACACTTGGAGATATTCTTAATTTTCACTTCAACTATATTTGCACACTCAAAATATATGAAAATGTTCCTGCTTATAATTTCTGAACACAGTCAACATCATATCAACTTCATGATAGGCTAAGAGAAATTATCACCTTGCATTGGTTATTTTTTACTTATTTTATCTCACTTTGTTTTACTGATAATCCTTTAAGGGACCTAACTGGTCCCTTACAATTTGTCCCTGATTAAAAACATCCCTATGAAAGAATCAGAGAAATCC
Source organism: Ochotona curzoniae (assembly GCF_017591425.1). Taxonomy (NCBI): domain Eukaryota; kingdom Metazoa; phylum Chordata; class Mammalia; order Lagomorpha; family Ochotonidae; genus Ochotona; species Ochotona curzoniae. The sequence continues at coordinate 16,508,134 of NW_024464920.1, read as the reverse complement.
TTTTACAATAATATATCACTTCAGATCATTCCCCCATTTAAATTCATAAAATGCTAAATTTTATACCACTGCTATCTGATAATGTGATTCCATCTTTGTTCTGCAGTATTTTCATATTTTAGTTATTTGCATTTAGATAAAAGTTTTAAAAGATCACGTCTATTTTCACTGAGTAAAAAATATATATGATCATTACAATAATGACATTTTCAGCAGATGTGAAAATCTGCTTAAAGGAATTTTGTAAGACTTAAAAATATTTTGTATTTTTCAGATTAAGTGACAAGCATTATGTAGTTCTATTGTATGTAAATAAGAAAATACAAGCAGTCTTTTATTTCTCCATGTTAGCTTCAGTAAATTCATTGGTCATAAGAAGCAATTATGTGACCTTTCTATACAGATTTTCTTCCATGTAGAAGATAATTTCTATCCAATAACAGAGAAAATAATCAGGATAAGTGGCTGTTCACTTTAGGTACCTGTTAACGTTTCATTATTGTGGTACAAGTAAGAAATTATATAAAGATCAATCTTTAAATTTAATTTAAATGGATTTCAGTGGTAAATTGCACTTTGGTGTGCTCCATAAGGATATATTTCCTAGTAAACTGAACTGTACACTTTACAAATTGATATAGACCAGGACAGAAACTTCTTCATCTCATGCAAACATTTTAGTATCTATACAGAAATGTAAAATTAGTTCTGTAGTTATCCGTGGTTCTGCTGCATTGGAATTTAATTTATCTAAAGAAATGGAATAACTTAAAGTTAGGCATGTCTCTCTATGTTTCTCTAAAGGATTACATGTTAACATGTGTAATCTATTCTATATCTTCAGCTGTTTTGTATATTATCATATGCATTTATGCTACAGCTTGGGCACTTTATTCACACACTAAATACCTGCTATGAGATGATCTGTCAGAAAATGCTCCAGGTTTTCTATCTAGTAACAGAGAGATTCAAAACCACACATATTGTATCCTTAGAAATTTATATTTTCATCTCTAAATCATTATTTATTTTTCCTACATATCAAGTGAGTGTGATACTTTAAATACTTTTAATTTTGTGAATTTCTAGTAATTTTCTTATAAAATTTCTACATTTTTCTTAATTTTAGATGATAGCCAACTATTATAAATTGAATTTTCAATCTGATTAAAATTAATGACATTAGTAGAGGGTAAAGCATCATCTTTATAATTTACACATGAAAATTTTACATAAATTTTATTGATATTACATTTATCAAGTTACTGGCATTCAATGTTACTATAAACTCTTCTCATTACAATAAACACCAACTCCTCTTCTGCCTACTTTCTGGCCCAAATTACCAATTAATCTAAGCAGTCAGTAGCCTCAGATTGGTATTAGACACTATTTGTAGGTTATCAATTTATCCTCCTCGGTTTATTATACTCTGTCTGTTTTGAGCCACAGTAGGCTGTATCAACACAATCCTTTATCACAAACACGAAAGATGAGTTTCTGTCTGTATTATACATGGTATCTCCATGACTATTAGTTACCGGCTATGAGTAAAAGGGTGACTGATTCTGATCCAGGAGTCAGAAGACTAGTGAGTAGAATTTTGTGGTGGTATTTTTTTTTTATTTTAAAAGGAAAAAAAAAAACTTTTTGCTATATCCTTCTTGCCTTTGGTGTTTTTTTTTGAGAAAATATGCTTAAAGCTTGGCAGTCATCTTTAATACATGAGGTGAGAAACTTAAGGATTAAAGGGCAATACCATTTCTTGGAAGAATGACAAAAATCTAACAGCAATGAACTACTCCACCAAAACTAGAAATACATGTATGTATATTACATGTCAGATTAAATGATTAAATGTCTCTGTTGTTTAAGATGTTATTCCAGTACTGTACACTTATCCTAACTGATGAAACCTTTTGCAATTTCAAAATTCGGATCCCAAATTGTAGCAAACGAATTCAACAACCATGATAATTTTGGTAATAACAGAAATAATAGTTTTAATTTATTATATGTACTCTATCCCTAGGTTATATTCCACATGTATCACAGTAACCCATAAAACACCTCCTTTACAGTTGACTAAAAGCAGCAGAGTGAGCTAACCAAAGTTTACACAAACTATGAATTGTAAATTCATATCAAGCAGTCTAAGCTTAGAGCTCCAGTTCCTCTCTTTGTTAGAGTGTACTCTTGGGGTACAGACAGCTACAGAGAAACAGGATTGTATACCATAATCCACAATTTGTGTGTAAAAAGACAAATGTGAATAAAATAAATGTATAACTGTAAAGTAAAAATAAGTTGGAAGCAAGCGTTTAGCATAGTTTAAGGAGGTAGTTGGCCATGTCTGCATCTCGTATTGGAAAGCCAACAATCCTCCCCCATTTGGTGCCCCCAACCGCAGCTTCCTGCTAATGCACACCCCCAGGGCAGGAGTGATGGTCAGCAGTTGGATCTCTGCTGCCCATCCAGAAGCCCCAATTGGTTTTGTGTTCCTAGCTGCTGGAGAATTCCATAAGTGAACCAGAACACTGTCTCTCCTGCTGTGCCTTTCTGCCGCCCAAAGTAAATTATTAAAATAAATTAATATAAAATAAAGCCAAAATATTACATATTAAAAATACTACTCATTAAAAATATTATTCATTAAAAAAAGATTTGTTTCTATAAGAGAAAGGAATAGTTACAGAGAAGGAAAGATAAAGTACGTGAGGTATTTACCATCCGCTGATTCACTCCCACATAAACAGGAAGCTGGAGTTGAAAGCAGAGAGAACAGCAGGGACTCAAATTGTTGCCTGTACAGGACAGCACTGTGGCAGGTAGGGGCTTAATCTACTGCACCAAAATACCAGGCCCTGTATCTTTACACTTAATAATAAAAGTTCTATTGTTACTTTTTTTCTTGCAGTGTACATTCTAGAAATTCCACTTAAGCTGAAGTAGTACAGGCACAGATTTGTAAACATGGCTTAAGGCTTCATTTAATTTTTTTTCTGTATATCTAACTTTGAAAATTTTTGTCCAATATTACTTCGCTGAACAAGTAATAAATTATGCTGTTTTTTTCCTGCATTAGTATGCATTAAAGTGTTTTTGAAAATACTGGAAATATAACTTAGTAAACTTGAATTTACGATTCAATATCACTCTGAGCCACAACCATACAAAACACAACCATACAAAACACAAATCAGAACCACGACAGATTATATTCAAAATATAGAAGATAAGTCTATCATTGTTTGGGAATATGTAGCCTATATCTTAATTCAAATTTCATGACTGAACTTCTCAAATGTTGGTTAAAATCAGGAATAATTTATTCACTTTTATTCCTCTACAGGCTAGATTTAAAATTGTGAGGATAATAAAATTATAAAACATAAAACCTGTGGATTACTTTCCTTATTCCTGTGGCTATACAAACACCATCAAGTATGAATCACACACACAATCATGAATTACCTTCAAATAATTTCAGATGCCCCTGCTGTACTGTGTGACCTCCATTTTTAATTTGGTAACTTTATATCTACAACGGAACACACAGCCATCATTCCACTTTTCCACTTCTGTAAGATTTTATCCATCTTTATTTTTTTTGAGTTCTCTTTGTTACACTTACCCTCAGATAATTACATATTGATACTGTGCGATATCATACACATACAAGTCAAAGAATTCATTAAACACAATAAATCACAAAATAAAAAATACTCCAGTTTACATAGGTACAAAGAGTATGCGGTATGTTTGAATTTTTGAACAACTAAAAAGCTAGTATAATTTTTATTTTATTTCTGTTACATGATTAAAAATTATTTTGATTGAGTTCCACATTTATTAAAGATACTTTTTGCGGGCCCTGCAGCGTGGCCTAGCTGCTAAAGTCCTCACCTTGAACACACCGGGATCCCATATGGATGCCAGTTCTAATCCCAGCAGCTTCACTTCCCATCCAGCTCCCTGCTTGTGGCCTGGGATAGTGGTTGAGGACGGCCCAAAGCTTTGGGACCCTGTACCCGTGTGGGAGATCCGGAAGAGATTCCTGGCTCCTGGCTCCGGATCAGCGCAGCACCGGCCATTGTGCTCACTTGGATAGTGAATCTTCGGATGGAAGATCTTCCTCTCTGTCTCTCCTCCTCTCTGTATATCTGACTATCCAATAAATAAATAAATCTTAAAAAAAAAATTTTTTTTGCAACCTTCCTCTAAATTAATTACATAATCCACAATTATACTTCTAATTCTGCCACACTAATTATTGACTGGAAAGAAACTTTGATTATTTTTGAAAATGCCTGCATATCACACATAGCATTTTCATTTATACAAAACATTGTTATTTTAAGGGTAGGACTAGCATCATGTGAAATGATAGCTCAGAAACAGTTGGGAAAATGCCTGTCTTTTGGAATTGTATGATATTGTATTTATGGTGAAAAAAAAAATTTTCGAGTCTGTTGCTTAGCAACCTGAATGCAAGGAAAAATTTGCATCAGTGCTTACAGAGTAAGGGTTTACGATATTAAATTCTTTAGAAATGTTTCTGTTAAAGAAATCCACAAACATTATTAAGTTAGTCAATTTTCCAACTTCATTTTATTAACTCTCACATAAAAGGACAATAAAAAAATGAGATAAAACCTAAGGGTTTGGGAAGAGCCTGGAAAACCATCTCCTGCGCAGTTCCTAACAGCCACGTCATTATGCTTTAGGGAAAACACATTCTGGTTACAATTCCTGTGTAGGTACTGTTCCCCCCTCTTTTCTGGGTCTATTTTGTGGTAAACTACTATATTCTTGTAAAATGACTCTTCAGTGAATTTCGTAGTGTATAATTCAAAATGAGTGGGCAAAAGGAATAACTACCACCACAAATGTGTAATATTTACCCTTTTCCCACCCTTTCACAGCCTATGAGGACACCTTGGACAAATAACATATTTCCACTTGAATTTATGAGGAACGTTAAGAGCATTGTTAAAGTCTAACAAAGAATCACTTTCAATTTTTTTCTCCTTGAGTTCAAAAAACAAATCACAGAAGCCTATACCTACTTCAAAGCAATAATAAGCAATATTATTTTAAAAATTGTGATGACTGTGATTTCCTCATTAATTCTAACAGATGAGTTCTTTATAGAAAAGGTGAGATTTGCATAATCTACTTCTTTTCATTATCCATTTTGCAGTTAAGGGCATCACTGTAATCCTGGCAGTCTCAGAAATTAGTTGTGTATGAGTTCCCGATGTCCCTATTAATAGGCAATTAGATCTTGAGTCATTCTAGTCATCTGTTTTTCAATTACTTCAAATCCAAATGGTTTCTGTAACTTCCATATCTGTTTCACCTCATAGTTCTTTCACCTTTAGATTTGCTGCTTAAATTGTTCCTTCTGTCTCTGCTCTCTCAATTGTAGAAATTGCTCACAGCTACTCTTTCTGTGCAATGATCAAAAAACTTCCTTACTTGCAACCTAGTAGTTTCCTGATTGTACATCAAATGCATATATGTAGCTAAACATCAGAGAACACCCCAGAAATACATATGAGTTTATGCCTGTTAAAAACTCTTTAGTAGAAAAAACTAAATTTAGGAGTGGGACTAAAACCTAGCAAGAATTTCTTATTACTTGACAAATGACACAAAACACACTATCAATGGCAAAGTATGTGATGCCAAAGTTCACCCCCTGCTTACCTGCTCTTCATATCGATCACCAATTTCTGCCTAATGGCACTCTACACTCAAACATTAATGAGACAGTGCCAGACTTCGTTTACTTAGACATCAATAGACATATAATACCTGTATGTATATTTATGTCTCTGGAAAATGACTGATTCTTGACTCATACCAATCATTGCTGGCATTCAAACCTTTCTTTAACTCTGAAGATACAAGATTCTATTACTGTACAATACATTTGCTAACTAATTGTCAAGTCTTACATGAGCAGCAGTTACTTTTACCATTGTTTTCTCTTTGTGTCCTATATGTCAGCATCTTTTAAGTTCTACAATGTAATGCTTAATATATAGTCAACCATTCAATAGTATGATATTGATAAAATTAATTCATCTATTAAATTTATTACTGAGCTACTAAGACAAACTTTAAAACATGGTATTTGTGGAGAAATTTGATCTCTCAAACATTTGGCATTTGTCTTGCTGAAAAGTAGTCGAAAGAGATTCACTGGATCAAATCCAGGATTTTGCTAGTAATCTTTACTTGACAAATACTTACTGGCTACAAATAATATTTCCTATTAAGTTGAAATGATTTATATCATTAACATTTTTATAGTCTCTTACACAATGATTTATGATACAGGAAAATGAGCTGATGTAAGTTATTATAATCCTCTTTATAAACTTCTAAGAGAGACATTTAACCTAGATTTGCAAACTACCAGCATGCCTCAAGGAAAAATTACACCTTGGACTGCATTTAGATTTCAATAAACTCAGTTAAATGGAAGAGCAGGTAGAAGTTATTCAAAGCAAACCATTTGATTAGTGACAATGGACACAAGGGGTCTGTATGGATGTCACCAAATAATCAGCCTCCAGTGAGCATAGCTCAAAGCACAGCTTTATTTACTTGCAACCAAATTGGACGTATTGGAATGGTATTGTGGTCTCCTGCAAAAACTGTCAGGAACTTATGAATTATGAGTGCACAATGTGACAAAGGGCGCTGGAGGACCCTGTGCGCTTAGGCCATGTACATTCTCCATACTCTGTGCTTTTAAGGTTCTCAGAAAGATTTCTTACAAGTTTACATTGTTGTCTGCTGAACTGGGCCCTCTTCAAGTTACAAAGGTGCAGAATGAGCCTTTTTGAACATTTTCTGGAAAATAGGGGCTCATGAGTAACCTGTTTCAGACTGTCCTAGCCTTATGCCCTATCTCTTGCCTAGGCCTACAGAATCCTACACTTGCTTTAAAAGCAAAGGATTAGAAAATACTTGAGAAAACCTCGGGTAGAAATCCTTTCTCATTGTAAGGAAGCCACAGTGCCAGCTAGATGCAGCTGACAAAAGTGATTTATAAGAGCATATGTAAAAGCTAAGTATTGATTAGTCAATTCCTTAAGTGTTTATGGGGAACCAGTAAGGCAACAGGTGCTGCAAGAATTTTTAAGGATCGGGCCCAGTGCAATGGCGCAGTGGTTAAGATCCTCCCTTGCACGCCCCTGGATCCCATATGGGCGCCGGTTGTAATCCCAGCAGCTCCACTTTCCATCCAGCTCCCTCCTTGTGGCCTAGGAAAGCAGTTGAGGACAGCCCAAAGCCTTGGGACCCTGCACCCGTGTGGGAGACCTGGAAGAGGCTCCTGGCTTTGAATCAGCATAGCATCGGCCATTGCGCTCAGTTGGGTAGTGAATCATCGGACGGAAGATCTTCCTCTCTGTCTCCACATCAGCAAATCAACCTTGGTCTATGGGCTGGGTGATATGTTTCTTAGTAGCCACAACGTAAACACAGCCAGGACAGAAAAGGATAGGTTAGTGTCAGCATATGAAGGGAGGCGTTCTAATATAAAAGACATGTTACTAATTATTGATGACACAGGCCTCAAGAAAACCTAAAAGCTCGTGCAGAATTGAATAGTACCCTACAATACCAAAAATTCTAGAATATGAAGAACTATGGATAACAAGCAACCAAAATTAGGATAAAAGATGGAAGCACATTGAAGATAACTACCAAAAGAATTTGGCTGACATTAATTCTTTTGTGATAATGAGCATTGCTTCCAGTCATTGCATTCAGCAGCGCCATATCCCTAGCATCAAGTCAGTCATGGTGGAACATTACGTAACAGAAGTCAGCAAAAGCCGCAAATCAAGAAGCATCAGCTATTCTAACAGTCTGTTTCAATGTGTCTAATGATCTGTTCTTTTCCATTCATGGGCAAGCATCATCTTTAAAAAGTTGCAGAAATACCAGGCAAAGTTTGTCATTATTTTCCTTCAAAAATATTACCTCTTTCCTTTCCTAGGAAGAGACAATATGACTGGTAGCTTTAACTTAACAAGACTTCAGCAGAGTAGATGGTGATAATATCTTTAAGATCTGCCCACCTTGAGTTATCCAACACCTCGACCAGAGAAATTTCTACTGTCATTTCTACTGTAGAAATTTCAACTGAGAATTCTTGATCTTTTTTTGCCTCCACAAATTTATATTGCCAAAAGATACTTTGTTTGTCAATAGATATGGAATTTCACATTTTAAACCTTGTCCATTTAGAAGCATCACAGTCCACATGTTCTGATCACCTCCCTTCTCATTCCAGTCTTTAATTGTTTGAGTTTTTCAACTTTGTTTTATCATCTCACCATCTTCCACAGTGATACAAACTTATAGAATCTAGGGTTTTTCATTATTTCCTAGTGATCATTTCCTGACACATGCATCCAAAATGTTGCCTTGCTCAGATTTTAACTTTTATCAACAGCTACTTTTCATTTTTAACTTATTCTTTGCTATATTTTCCTCTGCTATATTATGATAAATTATATCATTTTACTTCTAATGAATTGAAATTTAAAGCTATAGAACTAATTTTTAATGAGCTGATATATTTAGAATATATATAGAAGAAACAAGAAAAATAACAAAATAATTTTGGACCATAGAATAATATAGAGGGCCAACTTGCTAATATTTAGTAAATACCATATCTAATATTTCTATTCATGCTTTTGTTTCTTAAACAAAATGGACTCATCACAGCTATGAAATTAAACACTGCTGTTAACTGTGTTAAATTTATGGATGAAACTAAAAGTATCATGTAATGGAAGAAATATTGAAATTTGGAATAGCTCTTCTTTGTAGTGAATCTGCATGTTTGAATGAAGCCTATAATTTCAGGAAAATTAAGGTGTTAAGAGTTGAAATAGTGTTTGTAATTACATACTTCAGTTGTATTCAGTCTCTGTGCCTTTGTCTATGACACAGTATCCTATTCACTATTACTTATTCTTGTTATATGCCTGCATCTATATCAACATAATATATATAACAAAAACTAACTTTCATATTTAAGTTCCTCTATTTATAGCAATGTATCCATTTCCTCAGTACACAACAAAATCAGGTCATGTAAATATAGTACAATCTGCTCATTTATGCTCAAATAAACTAAAACAAAACATAGTTAATAATAATCCTTCATTTTAAAATTTTACACAGAACTTAATTTGTAAAGATATTAATTAGATGGAAGAAATGTTAACATACTAATGCATTCATGAAGTGACTTCATTACTAATAGTTTTAAAAACATTGGTGGAAGAGGTGGAATTACATTTTAGCCAGTATCCAAAGTAATTACAAAAGAGTTCCAATGAATTGTAAAAAAAAATCCAGTTATTTCTTTTTTAAAAGTATATATTTAATTATTTTTATCATTCCATGATAACAGTTCTATAGACTCCAGGATGTTTTAAAAGAGCAAATTCAAATGGCTAATAGACACATGAAAAAAATGCTCTGGCTTCCCAGCTGTCAGGGAAATACAAATGAAAATGGCATTGAGGTTCAACCAGATGCTTGTAAAGAAAATTCTCTGAATATGTTAAAAAAGATAATGTGCCTAGAGTATCACACAGTACTTACTTAAAAATATATCAGACATCAAATGTTTGATTGAAAATATTAGAATTTGTACAATGCTGTTATATGATCAAAGATAACACATCATAAATGTCATCATTAACCAACATTTGAATGCAAACATTACAAATGTTTTTAAATATTTTGATCTTACACTTTAGCTAATTTTAATGAAATCAAATGTTTAAAAAGAACATTTAAAATACATTTAGCTACTCTAATAATAATACGCTTTTCTGTGTTTATGTAGACTTTTTAAGATAACAACAAAAAAAATAGAAGATAAAGCTAGCCCACAGAAACAGCAATTGAAATATAAAATGATTCATTAAATATTAGAGCTTTTTTCCCTTGAAAAACACAATGTCAACTTAACAATGGATCAAATAGTTTTCTTCCTTTCACTTGGTAACAAAACAAATATATATTTAGTTACAAATAAGCAGAGCTGGGCATTTCTAAACATATAATTTGTTAGAGAATAAATGAAACACAAAATAATCAGTTTTAAATTTTCAATCAAACATTGCAAATAGATTCAATATTCACCAAGATACTGAAATAAAATATGCTATTTACTATCCTAAAAGCAAAGCATGAGTTAATCATCATGCCTTGCACACAGTTTCTGTAGGTAACTATTTAGTGGTAGCTAAAGTGATAATTTCTCTGCATTTTAGACAAGAACAGTATTCATATAATTACATGCCTATATTTGAGTTTCTTTTCATTTCCCACAATGTTCTTTTATTATACATTTTTCTAATCATTCTATTTGAAAGGAAAGAGACAGAGAGAGACAAAAAGAGATATTTCATCTGCTGATTTTCCTTCCAGAAGCCAACCAAAGTTATGTTAAAATAGCCTAGGGGCCTGGAACTCACCCTGCGTATCCCATGTGTAATGAAAGGGACCCAAGTACTTGGACCAGCACTTTCTCCTGGGACTGCTGTCTCAACATGAGTCAAAAATGAAATCAGCCATGCCCTGGCAGAAGGCAGACATCCTAAGCAGTTGTTGAAATCACTGCAGCAAATGCCTCTCACATTTTTTTTGAAATTTAAAATACAATCTCTAGTTTTTATATGTATTGGTATTAATTTGCTTAAGTTAAATTAAATTAGAAATTACATATTAACAAACATAATTTTATTTGCATCAACTAATTTTGAAAACATTTTTGGATTAAGGAAAGAAAGGACATTGATAAATCAAGATTATAAAATAGATATTTGAGATTAGGCAGCTAGTTGTGACATTTACAATTCATATCAGAGTGTCTAGCTTTGATTTCCAGTTATGTTCTTCATTTCTGCTCCCTGCTAATGCACATCCTGGGGCCCAGCACATCCTGGGTCACAGCAGCCCCACTTCCTATCCAGCTCCCTGCTTGTGACCTGGGAAAGCAGTCCAAAGCCTAAAAACCCGTGTGGGAGACCCAGAAGAGGCTCCTTGCCCCTGGCTTTGGATTAGCTCAGCTTCAGCCTTTGAGGCTACGTGGGGAGTGAAACAGCAGATGGAAGATCTTCCTCTATGCCTCTTTTCCTCTATGTATATGTGACTTAACAACAAAAATAAATAAATCTTTTTAAAAAAACAGCATGCCTGGGAGGGCTCCCTCTTGGTGGCATGCTTTGACTCTCCTGCTTTGGTTTTCTTCACCTCTCAGGTGCTCTGTGTCTAGGCCTCTCTCTTAGCCTCATTCTTCTCACATTCTCTGAGGACAAAGACAGAAATCTCTCCCCCTTACCCTTTGACTTTCTGGCACATTCTCCCAGAAGATGACCCATGTTTGTCTGTATTCCTCACCCTCCAAGCAAACTACCACTTGTTTAAGCCATGAAATTGCCTGCGCTTAAAATGCATTTGAAGTAAGAGGCAAGAACCTAGGAAATAAATACATGGCCCAGACCTAAACCACAGCATCCTTACCTGTCAAACATACTAAGAGTCCGTAATAGTCCTTCACCAGTCCTTTGTATAGTGATCTTCTGACCCCCAATAGTTGTCTTATCTAAGCTTTTGCTGGCCTTTCAGACAGAACTAGTTACAGCCAAGTAGGCACGCAGCAGTCTAACATCTGAACAAACCCACTTAGTCTGATTGCTGTTACCTTCTGATTTGTTATAAGGCTAAATCACAAGAGCAACATTCTAAATCACAAGAGCAACATTATTTCAAAGACCTATTTATCTGAAAGGCAGGGTAACAAAGTGAGCGGGGAGGGTTTGGAGTAGAGCTAAAGACCAAGACCAAGAGAATAAATTCCATTTGTTGGTCTGCTGCTCAAATAACCACAGCAGGCAGTAACAAACTATGCCAAAGTCTAGTAAGGAACTCCAGCTGGGTCTCCCACGTGGCTAACAGCCCCCGCCCCCCCAGTACCTGGGTATTTCATGTGCTATTGCCCAGATGCATAAGCACAAACAAGATAGGAAGTAGTGAAGCTGGGATTTGAACCAGCACTCCTGTACAGGAAGCAGAAGCTGAAAAACACCATATTCCTTTATCCTTATCCTCTCCCAACCCCATGCCTTCCCACTGCAGCCATTTGAACAACACAACCTTGATCTGATAATGTATGTGCCCAAGGGACACTCCACACCACTTTTCTCATTGTATATCGTAGCCCCACCTGCCTCTCAGCTTTGCCCTGCAGCACCCACATTTATAAATTCCCAAACCGCCCTCAATCTTCTTACCATCTACTTTTGAGTAAGGAGCTCCTGGTGTTTGACTTGGTGGGAGAGTTTGTGCCTGTGGGGCAAACCTGTTGCTTGACAACAGAAGCATTAAAGCATTATCCTCCCATCTTAGAAATGTAAAATTACTCATTCTCCAATAGGCAGTTACGCCAATCATCGTGCAATGCGTCAGCTCAAACACGGACTAGGCAAATGCAATCTTCATCATTATTTGTCAGGAGAAAAACATGAGGCTTTTCTTGGCTTAAATCGCATTTTTTTTTCTCATTCTGTGCACTTCTTTTCCATAGCCAACATATAAACAATGTGATGAACCAAAGAGAGTAAGAAGAAGCATTAATCCAAAAATAACTACAGAACCAGAAGTTAGAATGCTACACATATGAGAACTATGAAATAGACATTAAATAATAATTAATAACAACTTAGACGATGCAGTGCAGTGGCTGCTGCTGTGAGGCAATGGATTAGCCGACTGAGAATCTGCTATGTGGGGGATCCAGTTTGAGGCCCGGCTGCTCTGCCTATGATCCAGCTTCCTGCCTCTGTGTCTGGGAAGGCAGCAGAAAGAGAGCCAATTATTTTGGTCTCTGCTATCCACATGCAGCTGAGGATGGAGCCGCAGCTTGCTGGGTTTGGCCTGGCCCAGCTCAGCTGCTGTGGGCCTTGGGAGGATGGAGCAGGAAGCAGCAGATCTCCTCTCTATCCATTCACCTGTCTCTCCCTGTTGTCATACCTTTCAAATAAATAAATAAATAAGCACATCTTTTAAAAAAATCAAGTGGAAAAGCTGGAGAATGGGCCTACACAACTGGGGAATTTGTAAGCATCCCAAACTGGAAAAGAGAAGGAGAAATGCAAGGATACAGGCAGAAACAAAAGTCAGAGATGAAGAACATCTTTGTAATTTAAAACAATATGGGACAGAAAAGAACCCAGGGGTCAATTAAGCAAAATTCTCCAGAATGACTTTTTTTAAAAGATTTATTATTATTTTATTATTATTATTATTATTTTATTGGAAAGGCAGATATACAGAGAGGAGAGACAGAGAGGAAGATCTTCCGTCTAATGATTCACTCCCCAAGTGAGCGCAACTGCCGATGCTATGCCTCTTCTGGGTCTCCCATGCGGGTACAGGTTCCCAAAGCTTTGGGCCGTCCTCGACTGCTTTCCCAGGCCACAGGCAGGGAGCTGGAAGGGAAGCGGGGCTGCTGGGATTAGAACCGGCGCCCATATGAGATCCCGGGCGTGCAAGGCGAGGACCTTAACCACTGCGCCACCGCGCCGGGCCCCCAAAATGACTTTTAAAGAGGAATAACGCAGGTGAGGAGGGGAGGGCGGGTAAACAGAAAAGAACTTGAGCTTTCTGCCACGATTCAGGAACATGTACTATATTTACCCCTCTGAAACAACTGAGGCAACACACCTGCCTGAACATGTGTGAGACACGCGCCTTCAGACACAAGACATAGGAAACAATAAAACCTACTGAGGTGAACTGCAAACACACTGATTCCCGAACCAGGCGCTCGACTCCCACAGCGGCGTTTTTACATCAGTGTTTCTACTAAGCGGACTCTCGTATCCTTTGCAAATAGCAATTTTATTTAGCAGTGAGAGAACGAACACACAATCTTACACAACTGTGGGCCACCCCAAACAGAAATAACCAATACAAGTGAATGAGAACACTGTCCGTAAAAAAGATAAAAAAAAAAATGAAAATAGTACCTGCGTGGAAGTGCCGAGGGGTGCACCGAGAGCCGGAGGTCTGACGTGGGTCCGCCTGAGGTAGGTCCGTGGTAGAAGTGAGCACGAGCAGTACCTCAGAGCACAGTCCACGGAATAACGAACATTCCCTCCTCAACCCATTTTATAAGGAAGAGGGTTGCACCTACAAATGAGTACACACCGGATCTGAAGAGGTGCCCTGGCCCGGAAGTGATGGGTGCACCCTGGGAAGGTGGGCATTTCCTACTGGCAGTTAAAGAGACAGTATCACTTCACAGCGACACATGAGTACCAGCTCCGGTGAACTGCGAACTGCCTGATTACACCGTAATACTGTGGGGAAGGGAATTTTCACGCTATAGGAGAAGAAGATGGAAGCAAAACACAGACTGGTGAGTTTTCCTGAGTCGGGGTTCTGAGCAGACCAAGCAGTAAGAGAATATAGAGGAGCCTTGCCGACAGGCCCCGGTGTTGGGCAGCCGAGTTAGCCTTGACCTGTAAGCCGGAATTCTGTAGGAACACTGGGTTGTTTCTAGTGTATATGTAATATTATATCAAGGGTCTCTTTTTTAATATTCCTAAAATCCAAGAGCAAGCAAACAGTACGATAAAATAGCAAATATTTGGGCATGCATGTAACCAAAAATATGTGGCAAATCACTTCAGCTAACGTAAAATAAATATGATACTCTAAAATTCCTACCACATTAGTTCAAGTTGAAAGTGTGCAGCACGAAATAATGTTGAAGATGGAGCTGATGTGAATTCTCAGACATACAGCCATTAGTTTTGCATTTTCTGAAACTGCTTTCTATATGAAAAACACTATTAGTTAATAAATGAGAAGTAAAAATACATATTCTAAAATTGTGAATGTTTATATCAAGGTTATTAATAATATTCAAAATCTAAGAGCAGCATAATTTCGTTTCCTGGATGGATAGATTAAACAAGTATGCATGAGTAAACAGATTAATCTAGCCTGTAATAAACATTCTTATTATGTAATAACGTTCTTATTATGTGGGGATATGTGGTTGAATTTTCAAAGCGTGTTACTCTGTGAGTTAAAGTCATCACAACATGTTTTTTGTGTTATTGTTTTCTGTGATGCTTTGGCAAAGTAAGGTTTATAGGGCTGGGAATCAGATGAGCCATGTGCTGTGGCGTGGGAGGCAAAGAATGACAGCAAAGAGCAGAGGATAATTTTCCTATGATGAAATTCTTTTGCATCTTGCAAGTGGCAGCGGTTTTGCGATTTCAGTTACAAGTCACCAGCCTATGAGCAAGAGATTTTTCCACAAGATAAAGTATTTTCGTCCAAATGGGGATGCCTGGGTTCAGGTCCTGGTCCCACTTCCCCCTCTGGCTCCTAACAACTGTGCATGGAGTAGCAGCCAGTGCTGCTTTGGGTAGTTATGTCACTGTTACCACGAGGGAGATCTAGTTTCATTGTCTAATTTCTCTAACCTGGAACAGCATGTGTGGCTGCATGTGGGTGAGACCTGAACTACTGGATGTTTAACTTATTTCTCTCTTTTTCTCTCAAATAATTTGTAAGTTTGTTTAAACAAAACAAAAACCTCCTTAAACTATCCAGTTTTAAGTGTAGAATTTATTTTAACCAGCTGATATTCCAATAGGTCCAATTTTATCTTGAAGAATTAAAAAAATTTATTTTTCCAAGACAAGCAACTAACCTGCAAAAGACTGAGATATTATCTAAAGATATTGTCCCATTCTTTTGAAATTGACCCATAATAATTGCACATATTTATGGCATTTATTGATATCTTAATAAATATATGCCATGTATAATTATCTTATTGAATGAGTTATTTTATATTCACATTATTTTATTATGGTTCTTTTATTTTCCTTTCTTCTGTGTTCTCTTATGTAAGTCCATTTCTTTTCCAAATCATTGGTTTGAGAGCAAAAAACATATAAGCAAACTGAATTCTATATAGTTTTAATATTATTTACTCAGAGGTAATTTATGTTGTCTACAAACATCCCAAAATGGTTTAAGAATATAAATAGGGGGAGCAATATTTGGAGTAGTTAAGATGCTTCTGTTCAAATCCAAAAAAACTGGGTTTGAGTCCTGATTCTGGCTTCCGGCTCCAGGTTCCTGCTAATATAGTCCCTGAAAAAGATGAGTGATGTTTCACGAAATCAGGTTCTTCCTACCTATAGGTGAGAGTTGCTCTAGGTTCCATGCTAGGGACTTTTGCCTGGCCCAGTCCAAGCAACTGCAGGCATTAAGGGGAGTAAACCAGCAACAGAAGCACTCTCTCTGCCTCTCTTTGTTTTGTCTCTCTCCCTTTTCAATAAAGAAACAGATGAAAATAACATGTTTTTCAATTGCTAAAACTATTTAATACGTATACAATACTTATATAATTTTGTTCAAAAGTATTTTCTGTTACTTTAAAAATCTGTTGTAGCAATATAAAGAGCACTAAACTATGAAAGAAAATTTGGAGGACATGTGACACAAGAAATGAGCTTCAGCGTGTTCTTGAACTCTATGACCTTTGAAACTGTAAGGCCCAGTAGATGGCTCCAGTGATTCCAGCCAAAAGGGAAAAAGGAGAAATTGCCTATAAATGATGTGAAAACATGCCGTGCTTACAGATGATCTAGTATTTCCTATTTTCTCCTTAAGATTATAAGCTTAGTAATACTTGTAACTAAATGCTTAAAATTTAGAATTTAAACATAGACTGTTATTATATTCTCCATAGAAACCGAAGCTTTTCATATCAAAGCACAGCATGTTCACAATCAGATGGGAAGGAATGATCCAAGTGCCAGATTCTCTATTTTATCCCTGGGAGTATTTTATGCTATGCTTATGAATGAATAAAGTATATGTCCATCTGGCTATCCTTAGTAAGTAGGCTTTATTTCTGGGCTCTTCTTAAAACTAAATTTTCTGCCTTAAACCCTTAAACAGACATGACTGTGCAAAGTAATTTTATCTACATTAAAATAAATGTTAACTTCCAGTTAATGGTATTTTAAATAAAAACTAATGATTTCAGTTTTCCCCTTCTTTTATTAACACTTTCATTTGTTACTCTTGCCATAGGGAATGGAAGATTTATTTATGTATAAAATTCATAAATTTTTTTGAAAAGTGAGCATGAACTTTTTTTTAAAGACGATTAAAAATTAGAGTGGCAGAGATAGAAAGAGAGAGAAAGAGGTAAATTCCCTCTGCTGGTTACTGCTCAAAAGGCCACAGAAGCAGAGGCAGATCTAATCTCGGAGCCAGGAAACCTGTCTGCATCTTACTCATGGGTCAGTGACGGGGTGACTGAGACCCCAGCACCTGTGCCATCACTCATCACCTTCCTAATTTCATGGGCAGGAAGTTAGACTAGAGGATGTTCACTTGAAACTGAAACCAGAACCATGGCATGGGATGAAGATGTTGCAAGTGATGGCTTAACCTGATCACCTCCGTGTCACCTCTTACACTGAGCTTTCATAGTGATTAGGTCTTTCTTAGCTATTTATTCATTTTAGAGAAAACAAAACTTAGATAACTGTTCCCTTACCAAATGCACACAATAGCTGAACTGTGGCCAGGATGAAGCAGGAGACAGGTAATCAGTCTAGGTCTTGCATACGGAGGAAAGAAGTCCAAGACTTGAACAAACATCACTAGTGCCTCCGAGGCTCAGCAATAGCAGGAAGTGGAGATCATGGCCAAAGCCAGGTACTATACCTAGATACTCTTACATGGAACATGGGTGTCTTACCCACTTGGCCAACCACCCATTCCAACTAGCTCATTATGTAAAAGACAACTGAATTATTTGACTGTTTATAACAATACACTAAAAGATTCTTACTCAAAAGTCCTACAGAAATAGTGTCCTCTTAGAGCTATTTCCTGAATCACTCAAGGATGGGGGACATTTTTGTTTCCAAAGGACACTTGGATATTTAAAACATTTGTAGATCATCCAAAATAATCTTCTTAAAAGCCAGTTTACTATATATTTATTGAATTCTGATTCTTGCCTGAAGATTGCCTCTGCAGGACCAAACCAAAAGATTTCTCAGGGATTACATGGCCCATAGGCCAGAAGCTCCCAACCACTGGAAGTAACACCCATTTTGGTAAAGACGTGCTATTAAGTTCACATCTAGCAATTTTCTTCAGAAAAACTTCATTCTCATGATATCTCTATAGCTGCTCTAACTGTACAGTCTTTGCAATGTTTTAAATATCTACATAAATTCTAATTTCACACAGAATTCTTTTCAATTGGTGCCAGAAACACATTATAGCTTCTTGGCAGTGAAAACGATGTGATTTCTTTTAAAAATTGAATCAAATTATACAGTCCTTTGCAATGTGACCTTTATCTACACAGCATCTTAAGTTAAGGATGGGAAATATGCTGTCTCCCAGCATATAATTTCACTTTAATATACAAGCCAATAATGACAAATTGAATTAACTAGCCTTTCAATAAGATTGTTGATGCAACTTAGTAATTATGGTAAGCTGTTTCATCGTTATTCTTCTCAATTCTGCATATGTATACTGATTGAGTTAAGCTCTTATTTACATATTATAATAGGGGGTTAGTTAAACTGTGGTAACATGAATTAAGACAAATGGAAAATTCATCCAAGAGATGAGCCTAAAGAAATCCTGCTTTAAAAACATTTCTATGCAGATAAGGTACGTATAAATGCTTTTTCTTAGAAGTAGTTGAGTTGTTGAGATGAGGATAAAAAGAGTTGTGCTTCTTTATTTGGTTAAGCACAAGCATTTTTTTAAGAATTTGAATTTTTCCTAACAATAAATATTATATTAAAAAATTACACTTTGGCTTTCTAAATTTTGACCTTGATTATCTTGACCTCAAAACATTAAAATTTCCCTCTGAAAAATGATTTAAAAGATGGATAACTCTAATTTAAACACTATTTTATTTGATATAGTGAAGTTCTTTGGAATTCAACTGTATCAATTTCCTAAACAAGCCTTTTAACTATTCTAAATTGTAACCTTTTTTTTTTTTTTTACAATTGCTCTTTTCTCATTGACCAAATACCCATGTGTTGTTATTTAAAGTATTGTGTACATAGTAGAGTAAATGGCTGAGCTTAAACTGCAAATACTCTCTGTTCAGTGCACATTGTCTGCCCAGGACTCAGAGCTAAATAAATAAGGCATAGGCTGTGTACTCACAGCACCCCTAATCCAAAAGGGAGTCAAATAGATAAATTATTGACAGTACAGGATGAAGAGTGAAAAACTGGAGAACCAAACAGGGCAAGTAATTGCCAGCATTTGAATCAGGAGAGTCTTTCCAGGCAAAAGATGTGATTTTGCAACTAAAAATGAGCAAACAAACACGAAGTTTTTTTCTTCTGAGAACATGGGTAAATTATCCCTTTTTTTTTTAAATCTCATTTGATGGTAGTTCTGAACAAGCAGCTTTCTTTGGTCAGTGAAATAAAAATAAGAGGATCATTAAGTGAATGTAGGCAAATATTTTTCCAAATATTTATTTATTATTTGATGGGAAGATTTACAGAGACAGAAGGAGAGACAGAGAGATCTTCCATTTGCTGGTTTGCTCCGCAAATGGCCACAATGGCAAGGACTGGGCCAGGCGGAAGCCATGAGCCAGGACCTCTGTCTAGATGGCCCACACAGGTAGCAGGAGCCCAGAGACTTGGGTCACCTTCCAGTGCTGTCTCAGATACGTTAGCAAAGAGCTGGATGAGAAGTGCAGCAACCAGGAGCCAAAGTTGCACTCATACAGCTTTTTAATGTGGGGGGAGGGGAAATATCTGGACTTACATCAACAGTATTTTCTTTGTTTGTTATTACAGAATGACCTCACTGATACTTTTATATTGAACTTTTGGTGCTGAATGAAATGGCCAGCATAACATATTTTGCTGTAAGATATATGTCAGTATTGTGGTGATTTTCCTTATACAAATACTGTATAGCCCGTTAGCATTCCTGCTGAAGCAGAGCTATTCTTTTTTTCCCTTGCTTTAATGCATGCCTTTGAGTCCTTGTTGAATGTCTGAGAATATAACTGTGAAATCACTGATGTGATATTCATTCTCTGCCTTCTTTATGTATTGTGATCCCTAAGTGATGGCTGCCAGGGCACTGGAGGCAAGGGGCTGGTTCTGTTCCAGACCCGGCATGTCACCCAGGCTTCAGGCCAGAACAGGAGGGGCCACAGGAACCAGTTACATCACCAGCCTGGTGGGATTTCAGCCAAACAATGACATACCTGCACAGACATTCTTTACCTAATTAGGGCGTAGACAGCCCCTTTGCCAGCCCCCATCACTCGTCAATACATATCTCAGCCGCACTTTTTGCTTCCTCCTTCTTCCCTCCACGCTGCACAAAGGAGGCCCAGGAGCATATTTTCTAATAAAGCTTCCATTACAATTTTGGACAATTTGCTGATAGTATTCCAACAGTGGGTGGTCAGAAGTCATCATCTAACACTAAGTAGGTTCTGTCATGTCACTGTTATCTAGTAAACAGCAATGATACTGATTCAGGTTGTTTTAAACACAAGTGTTTTTAAAAATATGTGAGTGGGGCTGGCATGGTAGCCTAGCAGCTAAAGTCCTCGCCTTGAACGCCCCGGAATCCCATATGGGCGCCGGTTCTAATCCCGGCAGCTCCACTTCCCATCCAGCTCCCTGCATGTGGCCTGGGGAAGCAGTTGAGGACAGCCCAAAGCCTTGGGACCCTGCACCCATGTGGGAGACCTGGAGTAATTTCCTGGTTCCCAGCTTTGGATCAGCACAGCACCAGCTGCTGTGGTCACTTGGAGAGGCAATCATCGGACCGAAGATCTTCCTCTCTGTCTGTCCTCCTGTCTGTATATCTGACTTTGCAATAAAAAAAATTTGAGTGAATATCTGAATAAATAACTACGAGTGAACTGAGCTGCCAAATATCTACTGACCAACTTACCATTCATAAAGCCTTGAGATAGGTGAAAAATGAAGTAGCCTAACTCATGACAAGAGAATTTTACTAAAATGTGTGTTGTTGTTTTTTTTAAATAAGAACTAAAGTCGCTCACTAACATACAGGGAGTATGTTATAATTTAGCACACCTTTTTCATTTCATAGCTTACAAAACTAGAATCTTCGTAGTACTGATTTGTTACTTGGTCACACAGCAAGTCAATGACATTTCTCTCAGTTTCATAGTAATGAGGATTTTCATTCTTGGAATGTTATTTCCACAAATTTAGTGAGAACTCAAAATGGACAACTACAATATGATGGATGTATTCTTGAGCAAATATCCAATGCTTTGGAATCTCAGGGTCCTCATGTCTAAAAAGAAAATATTACTATTACCTATCACCTTGATTTATAAAGAATAAATGAATTACACAGAATGAAGGAGAAACATGCCCACATCCTATATATGTAATGAAAAAGCCACATGTATACCCACACAACTATATTCGAAATAACATGTATTCAAACACACACACTATCTTTTTTTTTTTAAGATTTTTTTTTAAATTATTTTTTATTGGAAAGGCGGATATACAGAGAGGAGAGACAGAGAGGAAGATCTTCCGTCCAATGATTCACTCCCCAAGTGAGCTGCAACGGCCGATACTATGCCGATTCAAAGCCAGGAGCCTCTTCCGGGTCTCCCACGCGGGTGCAGGTTCCCAAAGCTTTGGGCCGTCCTCGACTGCTTTCTCAGGCCACAGGCAGGGAGCTGGAAGGGAAGCAGGGCTGCCTGGATACAACCGGCGCCCATATGGGATCCAGGGTGTGCAAGGCGAGGACCTTAACCACTTGCGCCACCGCACTGGGCCCAACACACACACTTTCTTTGACAATGATGATATTGATGATACTGCTGAATACATGTAATCAAGTCATAAACTCGGAAATCTAGTAAGTTCCAGAACTGTGTCTAGTTTTCACAAATACTTGATGTTTTGGGGAACATCCACTTTGCATTTAGGTATTTCTTCCTTTTCTTTTTGAAAGGCAGAATTTCAGAAAAAGAGAGAAAAACTTCCATTTGCTGGTTCACTCCCCATAAAGCCAGGATCCTAGATTCCTTCTGAGTCTCAGAAGGGATTGGTAGAGGCTCAACAAAGCAGGCCATATTAGGCTTTCTTTCTTATGTATATTAGCAGGGAGCTGATTGGAAGTGGAACATCCAGTGACTGCATCAAGCATTCCTTTGGGATGCTGGTATCAGCAGATGCAGCTTAACCTGCATACAGCATTGGTCCTGATATTTCCAAAACATAACAAAAGAAAAATATATGACACAATTTAAGAACATTGTGTTGTTAAAAGGAAAGAGTATATGAAAATAAACAATAGCCAACAGATATTCATTGAAAAGACATTTTAGAAATGAAATAAGCTGATAAAATTATAATGGCAAAAGCCAAATCTCAAATGTCATTAAAATTTTAATTAAAAATTTTAGAAAATTCTCTCCACTATTGATCCAGCGGCCTGCTGAAGGCTTGGGAAAGCAATGGATAATTATTTAAGTCCTTAGGTCCCTGTGGCCATATGGGTGCCCCCCAAAAAGCTTCTGATTCCTAGATTTAAACCAGTCAACTCTGTCTGCAATGATCATTTGGGAAGTCAATGAGCAAATGGAAGAACTCTTCTGTCTCTCTCAGTAAAAATCTGACTTTCAAATAAAAATAAATAAATCATTTTAAAAATTAGAAAATTAATCATAGTATTGAAGAACCTCGGTGTTTTTTGCTTTTTGTGATTTCTGCCTTACTTGCTTGGCTGGGGGCTGTGTGAACTCCAGGCCTGATAGTCTACGTGACTATCAGGACACCTGGCAAGTCACATAGGCAGGGCACTCCTCAGGAAGGAGGTCCCTGGTGTTAGATAAGACCAACTACCCTATAGCCCATTAGTTCGTACCTTTTGAAAGTTGCTTACTTCAAACCCACCATGCCTGCCAACTTGCTCCTTTTGAAAGTCAATAGTTAAAACTTGGCCATGGTTCCCCAGCTGGCACAAAGGCAGGTCTATAAGTTCTATCTCTGGACATTTATCTAAGGATATAGACTATCGAGATCTTCCTGATGTTGGATTTTATCAGACTGACATTGAGCTCAGGACAAAGTTCTGTGTGTACACTGTGTGCTACTGCGTACTATTTGCAATCTTTATCCTCCTGCTTTCCAGTGCTAATGGAAGTCATGGTAGATCCAGTCCATTGACCAACAAACTAAAGGCTAGGTTACTTTATGTTCCAAGTTTCCACTGGAGGCACTGCTTGGGGCAGAGCCTAGTGGGTCTTCCCGTACTGTGTTTCCAATGTCAAGCATGTCTCTGGGTTCCAAGTGAAAGTACCATACTGAATTTCCTTTCTGTCCCCCAAGTGGACGGTATCTCTCTAGAATGTGTTTCTTAAGAAGGTGAAGCAGGCAGTATCCTCTGCCCTCTTATAGGTGTTTCATTATGTGCTAAAACCATGTACCATGTTCTCACCTGGCTTCTTTTGGAATTTGGTGTATGAATAGCTTTTGAAGTTGATATTTGTGCATGATGCTAGGGACAGTATTACTGTGTTACTCCTAGGATATTCCAGAAACCATTGTCCATTATTACAATTTGTGCCTCAGAGGTTAGGCAGGTTTTCATCTGATCTTCTAACTTTTCAAATAAATGAATGTCTTAGATTTTTATTTTGCATTTTATTTTATGTTATTGACATGTCTCAAAAACATCAAAGTAGTAATGTTTTATAGATATGAAAAGCACAATAGTGATACTACCCTACAGTCTATTTCAATAGATATTTTCAAAGCATAAAGAACAAGAAAGAGGCTTTCAATATCATCTTTCTGCATCTCAGGCTGCCTTTTTAGTTTGTTTTTCTTTCCCTTTTTTACAAGGGCCTTTTGAAATAATATTTTTTTGACAGAGTGGAAGTGGTCTCTGATAGTCTGACTGACATTTCTCTGGGGGGTTGCTGCTCTAGGAATACAGCCTGGAGATTATTAAACTAACAAATAAAGCATTTTAAGATACACTATAAATTTTCTTGGCCCAAGGCCCAGTAGCAGTTGTACTTTGGGCCAAGCTGTCTCGCCTAAGCACAGCTACATGAATTTCTCTTACAGAAGTAAATTGTGATGCAGTCAGTTTGCTCCATTTGTTTTCGCAGTCATTAGTAGCACACAATGTGGTCTTTTCAACACAATTTCCATATGAATACTTTTCACCTTGTACTAGTGTTTGATTTAAGGATTTTGACTAAGTGGTTTTCTTCACCTTTTATATCACTCCTGGAAGCTTCTGTATAAATTCTCTACAAACAGAATTAAGAAAAAAATGTGATATATACTGGATTTGAAAACCCACAGTTCATATTCTCTTCTTCAAACCTAAAGCATCTCCATCTATTATATCTATTATTTATTTACAAAAGAAGTAATAGATAATTATATTAACTTCATGTGCATCAACTAAGAACTTGAATTATTTCTTCTCCACAATTTTAACCAGATTTCTCAGAAAACTACATTGTTCTTTAAGTTGAAGAGCAGGGGGCGGGGAAAGGAAAACTTCTGATTTGAACTACTTGGGTTTAATAAGTACAGCTCAGTTGTTTTTTGTTTTGTCTTGTGTTTTCTGACTTGTCTAGAATGTGCTCATTCTAGGGTCAGAGCAATGACTCAGCTAGCTAACCCTCTGCCTGCAGATGTCAATATTCCACGTGGGCATCTGTTCATGTCCTGGCTGTTCCACTTCTGAACCAGCTCCCTGCTGTGGCCTGGGAAATCAGTGGAGGGGGACCCAAGTGCTTGGGCTCTTGCACCCACATGGGAGACCTGTTTTGTTTCGGAGTGCGAGAGAGATCATGCCAGACGTGGCTGAGGTTTATTAAGAAATATTTGTTAACCAAGCTTTTGGTAACAGGGCCCACTAGAAATAGCAAATCACAAGTCCATATGGCAATGCAATAAATCGTCATATGGCAATCCAATCAATTTTAACCCCAAGAGGAACAAATGGTCGTTACCCTGAAGTCCCTCCATTAAGCTTAAGACCTATGTAACAGATTCCCCAACAATGTGTTATTCTAAGAGACATACAACAAATAACTTGGACACACTTACAAAACTGCAGACATTCACCTTTCCCTGATCCTCTGCCCACATTCCACTACTTCTATGCCTCACCTGTCCTGAAACTCCCGATAGTATACAAATTAGAAATATAAAGCATCTTAGCATTGCTATCTTCATTGTTTTGCCCAAGCAGTGAACAGAGGGTGAGGAATACAGACACACATTTGTGGTGCTCAGGGCATACCAGTCCTCAGAGGTACTGGGAAGGCCAATAATCAGAGTGCCAGAAAAACAGAAGCACAGGACCAAAAAGAGCGAACCTCTTGTTACCGTGAGTCATAGGAGCTTGCGGTTCCACAACAGTGCAATACCGCCCTCTCTCAGTCGATAGGTGAGAGTCACAGGTTTGAAGGAGAAAATGCCTAGATTCTGGAGGAGTGACTTAGATGCTCCTGACTGTGAACTAGCTTTCCAACTCACTACAGTATGAAGCTCCTGGCTCCTTTCTTTGGATCAACTCAGCTCCGACTGTTGGTTGCTTTCTTCCACAATTTCTTTTTTTGTTTTTGTTGTTGCTAAATTTTTATTTTGAATTTTTGAATTTTATAGTACAATTTCTTATGTTGGTGCAGGGCTCCAAAACCTTGGTCCATCCTCCTCTGATTTTCCAGGAGGTACATCAAACCAGGGCTTGTATAGAATGCTGGCACCACAGACAAAGGACTAACTTGCTCTAGCCCGGTGCAGGTCCCTGGAATAGAGTTCACTGTGATGTAATCTACAGATGTGTTTGTGTGTGTCCTCCATAAAACCCAGATTGAAATTCTCCTGAGAAATTAGTCAACACAGACTTAATAGAAACACTGAAATGGAAAAAAATAAATGTTATTCATGTTTTGCAATTCTGAAGAAAAAGCTTTCAGATGAAAACACTTCAGTTCTTTTTGAACTAAATATTCAGTTATTTAGGTTCAGCCTCCTCAAGAGGGTTTTTGACTGAAAGCTCGCTAAACTTGGGTAGGGTAGTCTTATTTAAAAATTTCAGAATAAAAAACGCCTTTTTTTTTTGCCAAGGTATCTGAAATAAACACTCTAAGCTCTTTAGCACTATAACAATGCTCTGAAAATGTCAGATTCTGGCGTCCAAATCCTTTGCTCCTAAAATGATGGGGTGTTACAATACACACAAATGACTTTCTCCCTGAGCCACATTAGCAGCTGATGCAGCACAGTGACCTTTCCCTCCACAGTAAATCAACAGTGAGGGTGTCAGGTCCAGGTTCAGGGTTCGGCATCATCATTTTCTCTTCTTAATGGAACAAACCAAGCACTTTGTTTCTGAGCTTTCCATCAAGCTAAGTATTCCTGCTATTCTCCACAATAAAGCACAATTTCCCTGCTTTCTAAAGGGTGATATCTGATAATTACCCTGTCTTAGACATAGAGAAGGGCCAGAGATTTTCTTTCTTTCTCTTAACTGCACATTAATCTATGTTTTTAAAATACAGAAGTTTTAATTAATAGAGGAGAAAGAAAGACACCTCTCAGTATGTGATGGCATTCTTTGAATCAGGTAAAGAGGAATTGTGGATTAAACTGATCTTAATGAACCTGCTTTTCACCATCTCTGACTAATGGATACCTAAATTTAGGGATGACTGTAACCTTTCTAAGGAAGAATTTTGGCCCTCATTGCAAATGAAAAGTTTGCAACATTTAACTAATACATAAGATATGTTTTGCATTTGCAACATCAGCTAACAATGAATATAAATCAAGGTTTACCATTTGATTAGTCTATTAATGTTGTACATATGTCCAGTCTTTTTAAGGCAGATTGTGCTTCTCTCACTCAACAGCCATAGTTTGTGTGAGACTAGAGGTTGACATGCAGGATATGCTAGGATGCACACTTTTGGACAATTATTTTGAATGGTTGCTTAACTATATAATTATTTCAAAACATTTTGGTGTCATTCCATAAGTTTTTTTTAAGCTTATTTATTTTAATTCGAAAAGCTGGTTCATTTCCCAAAGTAGCCACAAAAGTCACAGTTGAGCCGATCCAAAGCCAGGAGCCAGAAGCTTCTTCTGGCAGTCCCATGTGGCTGCAGGGTCCCAAGGCTTTGGGCTATCCTCTATTACTTCTACATGCAGGAAGCTGAAAGGGTAGTGGAACAGCTGGGACATGAACCAGCGACTATATGCAATCCTAATGTGTGCAATGCAAGGATTTAGCCACTAGGCCATCATGTGGGGCCCATAGTATAAGTTTTAAAACAGTGCCTTTTTCCTCCTTTTTTTGGTTGAAAGACATTAAGTAGTCTAAATGAATTAACCTCAGAAAAATAGAGGAATGCTACATAAAAAAATGGGTTAACAGACACTGTGAATTATATAAATTTGTAATTGCCAATGAAACAAATTTTCTTGAATATATGTTTCTGCCATCATTATTAAGTTTATTACTAGTCTACAAAAAACCAATATAACAAACACAGGCTTAATGCTTTATTAATGCTACCCTCAAAGTTAAATGCTAGAGTGCATCTTTCTTACTATAGCTTGTCAATGTCAAAAATACTTTTTCAAAAAAAGTTTTGCTTGTTTTATAAGAGGGAGAATATTGTCTTATTATCAGTATGAGTTCATGGTTTTAAGCTAAATTATCTTTGCCTATGAAATCTACACATATTCTACTAAATTTCATCAAGTGATTGGACAGAAAAGTCTGCAGATCATATGCATGCAAAGAAGGTTTTGCTTATGAGAGAAGCAACTGGAGACAAGAAGAAAAATTCCTGTCATTCTTTAACATTGATCAAAGGCCTAGCAAAGTGAATTCTTAATAAAAGGTTATTGTGAGGATGTATAACTGATGATGATTCAGAGGGATTATTGAAGGTTTTGTGTCGCTACAGTACTATTTTTGGACTCAGTAGATAAAGGCAAGTTGATACAGAAAGATGTTCTCCTGCTATTGTAAGAAGATGGACATTTCTATTATTGCTATACCCTACATTTCTTATGCTGTCACTCCTCATCTGAGTTAAGTATCTATCTAATATTGTCTATCTTTGTGCTAATCAGTTCCTCTTAATCCATCTGTCCTTGAGCCAATATCCTAGTATTAAAAAGTTTTCTACTGGACATATTTTTATTTGAGAAGGATCTTTCTAGATTATGTGGAAACTGAAAACTAATAAAAGTAATATAAAAATATTTTTTAAATTAACTTGAATAAACTGCATATAACTATGGTAATTTTCTCACTGCTTTCCTAGCTTCTGAGCTAAAATAAGTTTCCAATGACCCATACATACTTCCTTCAGCAGTCTGTTTATGTGCTAGCAAATGCATGTGTCCTAACAAGTATACCTATCGGTACGTAGTATTTATACAGAATGCTTAAGGCAATGAGACATTTTCTTATCCCATGCGCCTCATCAGATACTAACATTAATGTGATTTTAGAAATGCTTTTTGCTCATATAACTTACTCTATGCCTATTAAAGATTCTATTTTTAAAATTCTATATTTTTAAAAAATGCTATTCAGCTAATCCTAAGCACTATAAATATACACAACAAAATTTCAAAAAAGCAACAGTAAAATGACATAAAATGTTTATTGTGGTGGATAAAAATAAAGGCTTTCTCACATTGGTCATTCAGTGACATGTTATTTAACTTCATGGCATTGTAAATTTCTATTTTTTTCTTCCTGTTGTTGATTTTATTTTATGGCTTTTCATTTAAGGAGATGTATAGTAATTGTGTAATAGAGACTACCATATCCAGATGTGAAGATAAAATGCAGTATGCATCTCTACTTTCAAATCAAAGATGAACTTCCAATGAAACTGCTAAATATATTTTGACAATAGAATGCTGGATGCTGTGCCATTGTCTATTCCTACAATGTCAGGATACATTTAAATTGCAGAATGATGGAGTTACAACTGAGTTGCCCACCAAGTAGAGAGAAAAGAGCACCCCAAAGGTTGCAATGCCAGGAGAGTGAAAAGGAACCATCCACATGCAAAAAAGTAAACAGTCCAGGAGTGAAAAAAGGTACTGGTTTCCCACAAAGCTCCTGCTGAAAAGAGACTACTCCCAGCCTCCACTCAGATTATATCTTCTACTTGCAGGTCCAGGGTTTAACAGGTAGATCCTAGGCAGGCAGACATTTTGATTGACAGCATAGGTAAGAGAATGATAATGACTGTGACATGGGCTCAGTAGACCTAACTAGCCATTTGCGTATTTCATTCCAGAAACCCAACCAGTTTCCTACCTATTTAACCCACATAACTTTCAATTAAACATTTTTAGGTTTCACATGAGAGAAAAATGTGTATTTTTCCTTCTGTAGCTGACTTGTTGCACTTAACAGAATGGTTTTTAGTGTTTTTTTTTTGTTGGTTTGTTTGAAATGTGTCTTACTGGAAAGTCAGATATACAGAGAAGAGAGACAGAAAGGAAGATATTCCATTGGCTGATTCACTCCCCAAGTGACTTCAAGGGCTTGAGCTGAGCCGGTCCGAAGCCAGGAGTCAGGAGACTCTTTCAGGTCTTCCAAGATGGTGCAGCATTCCAAGGCTTTGAGCCATCCTCTGCTGCTTTTCCAGGTCATGAGCAGAGAGCTGAATGGTAAGCTGGGCCTCGAGGTTTAGAAGCAGTGCCCCTATGGGATCCCAGCATGTGTAAGGTAAGGACCAGTATGGTGCTGGGCCCTGATTTTTAGTTCTATGCATTATACTGTAAATGACAAAATTTTCTCCTTAATTTCTAAATAATATCCCATTATGTGTAAACATACACATTTTCCTTATCTATTCTTCTATCAATGGATAAGGAAGTTGATTCTGATATTAAAGCATAGTACTACAATAAACAGGGTATCACAGGTATTCTAAAATAGAGACTTTAACATTATCTGAATTGTCCGTGTTATTCTAGCTGTAGAGTGGAGATTAAACTTTGTCATGTAGAGAAAAAGATTTAACATATCTCTGAGATTGCTGTCCTTGCAATGACTTGTAAAATTTGGTCTTGGCTAGCATCTTAGAACTTGCCATTCAGAGTGTTCCTAGTCAAATTTAGCTGTTAGTGACAGTTTCAGGTATTTATATTTTTTATGATTTGTGTTGAACCTACTGTTTTGGGGAATCTGGAATTTTGGCATGTTCTGCACAGAGAGGGCCCAGATGAATTGGTCCCCAATAAAAAAGTCAGCATACTGAATTTCTAATGAATGTCACTGGTAGACAACACATGACATATACCATCATGACTCGTTGCTGAATACATTAAGCATGTCTTCTGCCACTTCAGTTGGGAGGCATAGGAACTTGTGCCCATGCATTACTTCTCCTTCTTGGTTTTGTTTCATTTCATTTTTCTGTAATAAATCATCATCATGTGTTCAGGTTTATGTGGAATTCTAAATGTCCTTTAGGGAATCATGATGGCTGGAGGTAATCTTGGGAAACCCCCACACATTCTGTCTTGCATTTGAATGGAGACATATAAGTAGTGTTCATCATCATGTTGGTTTGGGGAGTTTTGTGTCTCTGACCTGGAGCATTAAATTTCTGACAGGAGACTTACTTTTTTTTCTCTCTGAAATGCTGAATTGCTTGTTCCAGAAAATGGACAGTCACACGACTACAACTGAGAGCAAGACATCCACCTAAATCAGAGTGGAAATTTTATTGTAAGAATTAAACCTTTCTTCAGCTACCAAAACTTAAAATTGTGGTGCTACAATACAGTTAGTACAATTTTTACTAATACAAACACTAAGTAAATCTTTATAATGCTGAAAATAAGGTTATATAGCATGAATGGCATTTATATCAAAGATCTATAACTAATAATTTATTATGCATGGAAAATTGCAATATCCTTTACTCTTATGTAAAAAGTTAATACCTGTAAGTTATTCCACTTGACCACAATATATGCTCCTGAATGTTTTTGTCATTTTCTTATAAATAGTATTGAACTCTAGAATAATTGCTACAAGGAATTATAGTAGATCAAAATATAAGTTCCAAAAATTACTCTTTAATTTTTTATTAAGATATATTTACTTTTACTACAAAGGCATATTTATAGAGAAGAGATACAGAGAGAAAGATCTTAAATTGCTGGTTCACTCCCCAAGTGGCCACAATGGTTAGAGCTGAGCCGATCTGAAGTGGATCTGAAGCGATTCCAAAGCCAGGAGCTTCTTGCAGGTCTTCAGTGTGAGTGCAGGGTCCTAAGGCTTTGGCCCATCCTCTACTGCTTTCCCAGGCCACCAACAGGGAGCTGGATGGAAAGTGAAGCAGCTGGGACAGGAACCAGTACCTATATAGGCTCCTGCCACCTACATGGGCAGGATTTAGCCATTGAACCATTGTGCCAGAAACAATCTTTAACATTGTTTGAGATTTGTTTACAAAGCTGATATTTATTATTTGAGAAAGATTTCAAATTTACTTGATACTCAAATATTAAGAGTTGCTTAAAGAAACAATGACTTGATTTAAACAGCATACATAGTTGACTTTTCTATCCACTTTTCTTAACATTAGACAGTGTATTGATCACAGAACTACAGGACATCACTCATTAGCTAAGCTTAACAGTAAAGATGTCAACATAAACAGGTTCTTTCCAGCTGGATATGGCAATTTACTGCCATCATTTACTCATACCAATAAACATGTCTGAGAAAACTAACCTCAAAGAAATATTTAAGTCTCCCTAAAGTACATTTTATTCAGAGAAAATCTCTAAATCCAGGCTCATTTTTCCTCTCATTTGAGATTTCCAGTTGGAGTAAATGTATCTCCATTTTTAAAATT
The DNA here is from genome assembly GCF_017591425.1 of Ochotona curzoniae. Classification (NCBI taxonomy): domain Eukaryota; kingdom Metazoa; phylum Chordata; class Mammalia; order Lagomorpha; family Ochotonidae; genus Ochotona; species Ochotona curzoniae. The sequence continues at coordinate 16,476,081 of NW_024464920.1, read as the reverse complement.
ATATATATATCTTAAATTTTAAATATGTATACTTTCAAATTTATATATATGCCATTTGAAAGGCAGTTGTGGAGAGATAGGTACCCTCAAAGGAAGAGGCTGGGCAAGGCTGAAGCCAGTAACTAGAAACTCCCTTCTGCTCTCCCACAGAAGCAGCACTGACCCAATATTGAGGTCATCTCTTCCTGCTCTGCCATGGACATTATTAGGGAGCTGAAATATTTTTACCAGGCGATATGCATATTATTAAGTTAGATGTTTATATGTATTGACAATATTGTTTTATTAATATAGACAGACTTTACTAATTTCTATCTTGAGTTATTTTGGTTGTTTTGTATTCATGGTTCTTAACTCAGGTTAACTTTGCTAAACATCCAAGTGTTTGTTTCATATAGTTTTTTCAATAACGTTCACTTAAAATGAAAAATTAATTATATCAAGGTCATTCTGTTTTGACTGCTAACAAGACAATAGTTTGGATAATCATAAACCTACAGAGAAATATATTTAAGTAACTTACTCATCTTTTAAGAAAATTTATTTACTTTACTTGAAAGTCAGAATTACAGACAGAAAGAGGGAGAGACAGAAAGATCTTCCATCCACTGGTTCAGTCCAAAATGCCCACAATGGCTAGAGCTGGGCTCGTCCAAAGCTGGGAGCCAGGAACAAACGTCAGAAATAGCCATTAGATCCACTCAGTTTCCCTTATTATCAACAATTTATATTAGGATATTATGTTCATTACAGTAAATGACTGATATTGGTGTGCTATTATTAGTTATAGTTTCTACTTTAGCCATTTTTGACCTATCTAATACTCCTTTTCAATACTCAGATCTCATGTACCATATTGTGTATATATAAATATATATATGCACATATGCACATATATATATACACATCCAATATCAATATCCATGCCTATGAAGAAAGCAAAAATGAGTATAAATAGCAAAGATGCCTTAAGTGATTTATGGCTTACAGTCAAATCTAAAGCTATATACATTATCATTGTTCAAGAAGGAAAAGATAGAGGCAGATAGTATCTTCTAAGAAATAAACGTAAATGTGCCAGTGCTGTGGCATAGCAAGCTGATAATCTGACTTCAGTGCCAGCAGCCCATATGGCGCTGATTCTAGTCCTCTATTCTCCAGTTCAAATATAGCTCCCTACTGGTGGCCTGGGAAAGCAGTAGAGGATGGCCAAGTAAGATGGACCTCTGCAGCAATGTGAGAGACCTGGAAGAAGCTATTGGCTCACTGCTTTGGCCTGTGTGGTCATTTGGAGAGTAAACCAGCTGATGGAAGACCTTTCTGTCTCTCTCCCTCACTTTTTCTGTAACCCTGACTTTCAAGTAAAATGAATGAATTTTAAAGGGAAGAGAAGGAATGGAAAGGGGAAACTTACTAACTCTCAGACAGACATCCAGACCCAGGAAGCCACAGAACAATAAAAAACAGACATGGAGGCAACATCTAACCAAATTGTCAAAATTTAGACAAAAAATGCTATTGACAGGGCAGCATCTTATGCCATCATTTGGCATGACTGCATCAATTCAGTTTTCTGATTACTCAGCTAGAAAGTTGGACCAAGAAGCTGGGCTTCTACAATCCATATGAGATTCCTAGATGGAGTTCCTGGCTTCTACATTCAGCCTGCCCAAGCCCCAGTTCCCCAGTTATTGTGTGCATCTATTTGGGGGAGTGAACCAGAATATGGAAGAGTCTCAATCTCTTCTCTCTCTCTCTCCCTCTCTCTCCCCTCTTCCACTCCTCCATTTTTCCTATCAAATATCAAATATATTTTAAAGATAGATTATTTTGAAAACTGTAAGAGACAAGGTAGTTATTAATGTACAAAGGAACTACATAAGACCCTAAGCAGAGTATCCAGCAGAAATTTAGGTGTAAATAAGTGAAAGGAATGATTTCTTTCAAATTATGAAATAAAAGAACTTCCAACCAAGGTTATTATACTCAGCAATCCTGAATTTCAAATCTGATTGTGAGGCATGTGCTGCCTCAGACAAACAAATCAGAGAATGTATCATCAGTAGACCTAACTTAGAAGAAATGCTTACAGTTCTTCAAGCTAAAGAAAACTGATGCTGGTGTTGTTGAGCAACAGCTTAGGCACCCCTTTATAACTAATGGATAGAATCTCTCTCTCTCTCTCTCTCTCTCTCTCTCTCCCTTCCTCCTTCTCTCTCTCCCTTCCTCCTTCTCTCTCATCTCTGCTCTTCAACACACATAATCTTAGCCAAAAAGTCCAAGAAGCAAACTCTCTGCTTTTCAAATAACTAATTTCTTCTAAGAGGAAATAAAAGGATGCTAATTGCTAATGTGAAAACACAAAAACAACTGGTAGAAAAAACATATTGTCAAATTTGAAGTAACTTAAACCTTAAAGCAGTTTTCTGAAATATATTATATCAGTCTGAATGATGTAAAACTATTCTAGTTCACATACTAAATGTTATTTAATGCCCTTAAATATTGAAGTAATGAATGTTTTCATAGCCAGGCAAAAAGCATTGATTAATTTTTTGAGTAATCCACACATGTGATGTCATAAAATGATTGAACTGATGTGGTATGTAAGATTGAGCAAATTAGATTTAAAAAGGTCCAGAACGGACAATTGGAAAAGATCATAAATAACAATAAATTAATCAGCTAATAAAACTCCAATATTATTAAAACCTTAATTTAAAAATAACACATTGAAAATCAGTAAATTTCTTTCAGGTAAATATTGTAGAAAGCAGACAGATATCCCCTTGTTTGCTTCTCTAGTAATTCTTACACTTGATTTGGTTTGTGTTATAGCAACTAAAGCTACCACTTATAATGTTGACTCCCATATGGACACCAGTTCCAGTCCTAGCTGTTCCACTTCTAATTCAGCTCCTTGCCACTGTGCCTGGGAAACCAGAAGATGGTCTAAGTCCTTGGGCTCATGCAGCCATGTGGGAGAACTACAAGTCCTTGCTTCCTGACTTCAGACAGGCCCAGCTCCAGTCATCTGAGGAGTGAACCAGCAGATTGAAGATTTTCTCTCTGTCCTTAGGTTTCTCTCTGCCTTTCAAATAAGCAAATACATATTTTAAGAAAATTTCCCAGAAATAATATGGCAATACTTTTATATCATATATTTAAAAACTTTAATAAAAGTGATATTTGATGTTTATAAAAGCTGTATATGGATTAACAATCACTTATTAAGAGATAACCTCTACTGAAAATGGAAACTTTTACTCCTTATTGCATTAGCAAGGGATTCACTTGGAATTGTGAGAGGGGGAATAACTCTAGAAAGAGGTAATTGTGAAGCTATTCCATTTTTGTATTGTGTTTTATAATTTTATTATTTATTTTATTTGAAAATGTAGAGAAGGAAGGGGAAGAGATGGAGAGAGAGAGAGAGAGAGAGAGAGAGAGAGAGAGAGAGAGAGAATGATATAGACCATGAGAGATTTTCCATTCACTGGTTTACTTTCCATTGCTTAAAGACCCACTGCTGGGCCAAGATAAAGCAAGGAGCCCAGAAATAAATTGGTTCTCTGAGAAGAGCAGCAGGAACTCAGTTTCTGCCTCCCAGGCATGTAAGAACAAGAAGCTGGATTCCAAGCAGAGAAGCTAGAACTTGAACCAAGAACGCCAATATGAAATGTGAATCCCTCAAACAGCAACATGATATTTGCGCCACATACCTGCCTCCCACCTCTCCTTTCAAAGAGTAAGACATTGAAAATCAGTAAATTTCTTTCCCATGAATATTGTAGAAAGCAGTTAGACATCACCTTGTGTGCTTCTCCTGTGTGTAATACTTACACTTGACAAATTTATTCAAGCAAAAGGAATAGCAAAACAAAAGTAAAAAATATTATGGAAGTCTGTTTAAGAAGTTGAAAACATTGAGATGTCTTACTATGGCAATATCTCCAACATTAAGTGGATAGTGAGTGCAAGCTGTGATAGAATACAAAAACAACAATTATTTTCAACATCTCTAGAGGTGATGTATAGAATTTATTTTGTTTTTACTCTGAACAGTATACGCACTTGATAAAACAAACTGCCAATGCAAAAAAAAAGATAATATTTTCTGTTATTTATTTCAGAAGGCAACTTGACTATTACATATTTAACTTAAGGGCAAAGCTCTCAATGGTACTGAAGGAAAACTCATGCTTGGATCAATTTTATTGATGTGGTAGCGTGATGAATTATTGACTCTGAATCAGACTTTCACTGATTCTCCTGGTCTCTACAGCCCTTAAAAATGTTACAAAGTATTTTGTGTGTTAAGCACAAATTTTCTTTTGTTTCCGTATCAGGTTTGAATTAATTATGGTTAGAGAACTAAAGTCAACTATTGGTTTAAGTGGATCTCAAAGCTAAGTTTTTGTAAATGCCTCTCCCTGTGTTTTAAATGTTCTTGTTTGTTTGAATTAGACAAAAAGCACATGGCAAGACAGGATGAAATGGAAAGAAATTTAGTGTGGAGAGAAAAGAGAAGACTGAAAACCACAAAGAGGGAAGGGAATGGTGGAGCCTGTCCAGTGGCTCAACGGACTAATCTTCCAACTGCAAGCACCAGAATGCTATTTGGATACCATCTTGTGTCCTGGCCACTTCATTTCCAATTTAGCTCCCTGCCTGTGGCCTGGGAAAGCAGTGGAGGATGCCCCAGGTCCTTGTGACCCATCTCCAACCATCATGGCTATTTAAGGAGTAAACCAGTGTCTCAAGTCCTCTCTGTAAATCTGCCTTTCCAATAAAAATAAGTAACTAAGTAAAAAAATAATAAAAATGATAGGAGGAATGGAAATGAAACCAGGAAGGCTTTGATGGATTTTTAGCTCAGCACAGAAATTAAAGCTGGGAAAGAGTTGCAAGTGCTCTGGCAGTTTTAATGAAACGTATTGTTGTAGAGGCCACAGAGCAAAGTGGTTGAACATGACTTTGGTTTTCGTGAAGTTCCTTGGATTTTTAAGGCTTTTTACCTAATTTGTTGGGTAGCAGCCACATTTGGGGCTGATATGGAAGTGGTTCTTGAAAGGGAAGCAGCTTTGGTTAGTTATCCAATGGGCAGTGGGTGGCATCCAGCAGGCATTCTCTGTCCCTTAGCATTCTCTGTCCGTGGGTCTGTAAGATCTTGCACTGGTCTAAGGGAATAGGAATAGATATGTCAGTGAGTATTGTAACCTGGCCTGGTTTGGACTGCTCCCTGCCATGGTTCTTCTACTCACCTGCAGGCATAAGTCCTGACAGGAGTTCCTTTAGCTCCTCTGTCAAGTCTCCTACCAGTGGCAGATCTTATGCAGACTGGTGGATCGTTGGTCCAGACTGACTTAGTCCACCTCCTGTCCTGGCAAGAACAGTGGCCTTGCCCAAATGCCTCACTTGCATTCCAGTTCTTACTGTTATGGGCAATAGCCCAGCCACATCTGGCCCACACCCACACAGCTCTTGCATGGTTCAGCTGGAGCTGAGACCTAGCCCAGCCCATCCTATGCACACCCTGGCTCTCATGAGCACTAGTTAGCACTAGAGTCTAGCCAAATCTGTCAGTACAGTGCAGATCTAGCACTTGTGAAACAATAGAGTGAATGAGGAGTCATGGTGGAAGAAACTTGGGTAATGAGTACAGGCCTAAGTATTGTTCAGTACAATGTGAATTTCACAAAAAAAAAAAAAAAATTTTAGTCATGAAAATATGGCTTTACTTATATGCCAATTTCAGTCTTTGATAGGAAGAAAACCAGACATGCGTGGCCTCCATAGAAACTGGAGCTGGAACCAAAAGGGCAACAGCTGGAGTTGCCACTTAATTACACTCCCAGAACAAATTCTCCTCCTTAACAAAATCCTCTGCTTGCTTCACACAAATGTGAGTTCTGGGTGCAAAGCCCTGGCTTGTTGGCCTCATTTCCAATGGAGCAAAAAATTAGAAAAATGAAGTTAGAAAAATAGCATTCGCCAGTTCTGTAAGTGGCTTTCAGTTCACAATTGAAAGGCAACCTCTTTCTTTCACTTTATTTTCTCAATCTATCCCACCCTCTGCTACTGATCATAATGGGGAGTGGTATGACCCAATCCTTTATATGTGAGGAGACTGAGCCCTGTTTACTGCATGTGCCTTCTTTTAAAGTATATTTATTTTCATCTATCTGAAAGCCAAAGAGAGAGAGAGAGAGAGAGAGAGAAAGAAAATATACCTCTATACATGCGTTTATACCCAAATTCCTGCAACAATCAGAGCTGGGTTAGGCCAAAAGCAGAAGCTGGAAGCTCCATTTAGGTCTCCCATGGACAGCAGGCAAGGCATCCATACTGAACCCTGGGTCTCATTCACATTCTTTTAAGCACTTCCTGTTTTTAAGAGTCCATTACAGGGCCCGGTGCGATGGCACAGTGGTTAAAGTCCTCGCCTTGCACGCCTAGGATCCCATATGGGCGCCGGTTCTAATCCTGGTGGCCCCGCTTCCCATCCAGCTCCCTGCTTGTGGCCTGGGAAAGCAGTTGAGGATGAACCAAAGCTTTGGGACCCTGTACCCACAGGGGAGACCCGGAAGAGGCTCCTGGCTTCGGATTGGCTCAGCTCCAGCCGTTGCGGCCCCCTGGGTAGTGAATCATCAGACGGAAGATCTTCCTCTCTGTATATCTGCCTTTCCAATAAAAATAAAATAAATCTTAAAAAAAGAAAAGAGTCCATTACACCTGTCAAGAAGGTGATTTCTCTTAACCTGTTCATCCCAGTGCACAAAAAGGTAACATAGCCCCGTTATACAGGTTGTTTTAGACCTTTGGGCCATGATTTCTGGGAATAGGCTTCTTATTAGACCCAAGGATTTTAAATTTGCATGGTCTTGTGAAGACAAATAGCAAATATTTTTTTCCTGTAGATTATTGGAATTGGCAGTAATTGGATTATGGTTGCTCTCATGTAGTGGTTCTTGAACCTCTGCTGTTTTATTTTTAAGAAGACATCAATGATTAACTAAGTGCTCTTCATCCAGAAGGATGGCCGCCCAGTCTTTGAGAATAGTTGCTATAAACTGATTGGTCCTTCAAATCTGCTTCCTATACTCATTTCTAATGATGTATGATGCAGGAGGTTTGTGGATAGTGCAGTAAAATACGATGAGTAGATTTTCTGTTCATGAACCCCAAATCTACTGTTGAGTAGAGCTTCTGGTCAGATGATATGAGAAGTAGTTTATGTCACTGGATCAGATACCCCCATTAGCCTGAGGCTCTGTTGGCTGAGATTCAGCAGATGAGAATTTTAAACTTGGGCCCAGCGCGGTGGCGCAGTAGTTAAGGTCCTCACCTTGCACGCCCGGGATCCCATATGGGTGCCGGTTCTATCCCGGCAGTCCCGCTTCCCTTCCAGTTCCCTGCCTGTGGCCCGGGAAAGCAGTCGAGGACAGCCCAAAGCTTTGGGACCCAGCACCCACGTGGGAGACCCGGAAGAGGCTCCTGGTTTCGGATTGGCATAGCATTGGCTGTTGCGCTCACTTGGGGAGTGAATCATCGGACAGAAGATCTTCCTCTCTGTCTCTCCTCTCTGTATATCCGCCTTTCCAGTAAATAAATAAATAATAAAAATAAATGTTTAAAAAAAAGAATTTTACACTTATAACCAGAACAAATATGCATCTTTGAAGAGCAATAGTTGGCTGTCTTAAGATTGAAGGGCATGTCTAAAGTGAAATCCAACAAAAAATTTTACTAACAATTAGAATTCAGTCTATGTTGGGAGTAGGAATAAATAAGTGTTTAAAGATTGGACTGTGTTAATGGTAGGCTAGATATACACAGGTATCAAAAAGATAGATCTGTCCTGATAAACATAATTAAAGCTTACGGACCCGTGCAAAGCTGTTGTGCCCAAGTGCAAGCACGTTCACGACAATGGAGATCACCCCATTCCCATGTTATTATTAAATGACTATGTAATTATTTCTGCTTTTGTTATTATGTACCACTTTTCAGTCAAAGGTTTCTGTTAGTGTTAGCATGCAGTAGAAACAGCTAGAAACTTTTTTTGTACCCTCCTTTATGCCTATATTCTTCACACCATCACCATAGACTTCATTGTTCTCAAGTTTCAAATTTTGCTAAAGCTTCACTTTTTTTTCTTTTTCAGGCCTCAAAATAAAATATAGCCATTTTTAGTGCTTTAGGATGTGTGTGTTCTTACCTCAAACTGCATTCATATACATAAAAGAGGTGATATGCTCCACTCCTTCAGAATATTTTTCATTGCTTGTTTCTTTTATCGCCAATATTCTATGTGTGTAACACTGAAGTCGCTACTTCCTTTAATGACTGTGTGCACACACTGAGCTATTCATGACAGATCAAGTGCTGATATTTTCTTCATCCTTCATCTAGTCACCCCTCCACTGTGGAGGGACATTGATCCAAACTAGGAGACATAGAGTTCTGAATGACCTGCTCATTTAACTTCATGTTCTCTGCTTTTTCTTGACCAAACTCTACACCTACCATTTCCATCTTACAATGGATAACTGCAAGGCACATCTAACTTGGTAATTTGACAGTTCTGGTGGAACTCAGTTTATGATGAATAGCTCCACAGGCATGGTTGCTTTTGTGCTCAATAGTGAAGTATTTCATTCCTGTTGGAGCTCATTATTTTATCTGGTGCTGCTTTTCAAAGAGGTTTATAAATTTCCATCACACTTGGTGTGGTCATACTGAAAGCAATCAAAACCTTTTAATTTAATTCATACATTAGCACTTGCTATATAGTCATATTACATTTTTCTAGCTCTGACACACCTAACACCATAGGTCCTGCGACATTATGTGATTCAGGGTGTCAGCCTGGATCTGCTTCAAATTAACTTTCCGTTCTGGATTCCATTAAAAATGGAAGCTTGTTATGTTCCCTATTAGTTGGGCTCAAACAATGTGTTTAGAGGTATGAATTGTGTTGAATGAATATATATTTATATTCAATCACTATATACTTTATATCTTATATATTATTATATAAGATAAATATTATTCTATATTATATATATTATATGTAATTGATTATATTATGTTCCTGCCAACATGGTATTTCTATTTCTATAATAGGGGTTAAAATTCATCATGTGTATCCCAGCTTGCCTCAATCATAGAATCAATGAAATCAGTTTACTTATGAGGCATGTTTCTGAGTCTTCAGTGAATTTATCATGTACCTTCCGAAGTTACACGTGTTTATCCACACATTTGTCACGCTAGCCACTTCTTAGTGCCATTATATTATTTTCCAATTATGATTGCATCATTGGTTTATTGGATCAACATGATGTTCTGTTTGAAGTCTAGGCACCATGGATATTTAGTACCACATATAAGAGAGTATAGGACGTAAACTACTAGATCAGTAAAATTAAAAATAAAAATTGTTCATTCTACATGAATACAAACTTCTGAAAATCCTCTTTTCTAATGTAAACAGAAAACATGGCATTTTCCAAAATAACAGTTCCATAACACGTACATACTAATTGTAGCATCCACGTCATCTGCAGTTTGGGCTGTTACTTGAATTTGAAAAAAAACACAAATAAATAGAAAACCACTTATTTGTAAGCCTTTCATTAACAAAAAAAAGGGTTATTTGGAGAAAGCTAAGAATCGTAAGGCAGTGATGAGATACCTGCTGTGAAAATAAACAAGATACATTTGATTCTAGACTTCAGGTCAAAGTAATATTAGAATCCTAGAGCTACAGTTACCTAAAAATGCTTGAATACATACATATAGATAGATATATAGATAGATAGATAGATAGATAGATAGATAGATAGATAGATAGGTGGGGAAGGAAAATATAGAGAAGAAAGGGAAGTAAGAGAAAATGAGAGAATGAGAGATAATGTGTGTGTTCTTTCAAAAAAGAAAGATACGTTTTCTAGGACCAATCACAGAGGGATCTGAGAAAGATAGTGAACACATGAAGTGATTGAACAGATATCTTAAGAGGTTTCATCACCCCCCTGCAATCAAGAGAGCTGTGTTACACATTATGTATTGATGCTGATACTCTCTCATACATTTCAAGAAGTTCATATCAGCATAACAAATAAAAATCCTGAACACAGCACAGATCATATTCCCTTCCAGCAGATCCTAGGTAGATGCATACAATGGAAGAAACTGCACTGGAACATGAACATACAGCATTGAAGACTTCCCATAGCTGTTGGACATCCTCCTGTGAGCAAGCTATTTCAAACTTGTAGGCATAGCCCTTTTAGTATGACTGAAATGCTCTCATTCCCTTAACTAAATCAGCTCTGTGTTTACAACTACACTGATCCCTTTTTTTTTTTCCTTCTCTTTTCTTTTCAAGCCAGTTCGTGTGTGAAATAGCATTTGGCTGCGAAAAAGAGCTCTAGGAATTTCAAGATATAAATTGGAGATTACAAATTTTGTTGGATTTGATTGAAAAACATCTTAACATGTTGCAAATAGACAATGGGACACTGATAGTTCATGATACATTGTTTTAGTCTAATTTACCACCTTTTCAGATATCATTTTGGGAGGCAAACTGATATTTGTATTGGGATATTATAGAGAAAAGAATGACTGCAAGTTAAGTTTGGGAAGCCTGATCTTACTGCACTAAAGGGCATGTGAAGTTTTTAAATTCACAAATCAGAGATGGAAAAAATTGTCTACTAAAATGGTTATTTTAGTTATTGCACCTATAGGATGAGTGATCCGAAAATAGGGCCCAATGTTTAACTTCAAATTTTGTGGATATGTGATACATGAATTCAAAGCTCGCTTTTATAAAAATTAGTTTAGTTTTTTTGTTTGTTTGTTTGTTTGACTTGAATCTGGAACTATTTCTTTATCCTGAGAGGGTATGAGCCTGAAAATCAGATTGAGTTTTGGAAGAGTCAAATGATCTTAAATCACTTGACTTGGTAAGAGGGACTGAGTCCAGTCCCAGCTATGCTCTGGGTATTTAACCCCTTCAACACTCATTTGAAACTTAGTCTTCAAAGTCAGGTTCATGGTATTTATAGGTGAAGAATTTAGTATACTATTAGGATTAAATTGCATCATGAGGAAGGAGCCCCTTAATTACATTGGTGATTTCATAAGGAAAGGAAGAGACAGCATCAGAAGGTTTATCCTCTGCCATTCTGTGATCCAAGAAGAAGCCACGCCATCCATACTGTTGCCACTAAAAGGACAACTTGAATCAATCTCTGTTCTTTCTAAGTTAGTCAGCATGTGATGTTTAGTTTCAGCAATAGAAATTCTACCATGGTATTTTTTTTTTGTCAGGAAGAACTATCCCTTTTGCCTGTTAGCAAAGATTAGCCTGTGTTTCCATGAATCTCCTCAAAAGATAAGTTGTAAAAGTTACCTTGGGGAATATTGGTAAAGCCTAGGCTCATGTATGACAATAGATTCTAAGAGAGATAAAATAGGAAAAAATAGCATATATTTATCATGATAGCACAGATTAAATTAACATCAAGGCCATTTGTAATTAAATTTACTCAGTGAGCTAGGACTCAGTGTTGATCATATATAGTTGATTCAATCATACCTCAACAATGTAAATTTGAATATTTGTACTTCATTCTTTTTTTTTAAAGACTTATTTATTGTTTATTTTTATTACAAAGTCAGATATACAGAGAGGAGGAGAGACAGAGAGGAAGATCTTCTGTCCTGTGATTCTCTACCCAAGTGAGTGCAACAGCCAATGCTATGCTGATCTGAAGCCAGGAACCAGGAACCTCTTCCTGGTCTCCCACACGGGTGCAAGGTCCCAAGGCTTTGGGCTGTCCTTGACTGTTTTCCCAGGCCACAAGCAGGGAGCTGGATGGGAAGTGGAGCTGCTGGGATTAAAACAGGCGCCCATATGGGATCCTGGTACGTTTAAGGCGAGGACTTTAGCCACTAGGCCACGCCGCTGGGCCCCTGTACTTCATTCTTATCAAGCATTAAAATGTACAAGAGAAGAAAAAGCTCTAGCATTTGTAGCTATTTTTATGAACATACAATTATGGTGGAGATACTAACATTAAATAAACTTTTCTATTTTGGGAGGCAAAGAGAGATAGAGACAGACACACTGAAACCTGTAATCTTCTGGTTTACTTCCACATACCTGTAATAGTGGGAACTGGGCCAAACTGAAGCTAGGGACTTAGAGTACAATCTGGATATTCCACAGGAGTGGGAGAGCCTTAATGCCTGAGCCCTACCTTGTTCCTATTGTGTAGCTTTTTGGCCAAATCTGGAATCAGAAGTGGGGTCAGTCAGTCCTCAAGATGGCACTCGGATGGAGGTTGCAAACATCCTAGGTGGCATTTTAACCACTGCACAAAATACCCACTTCCTTGCTAGCTCTTGTATGTGTATGACAAGGGGCAATAAACTTTTAACATTACAGAGTTCAAGTGATAGTACTCTCAACCCAAGACCAAAATAGATAAATTACAATAGACATCAAAACAAAGGACAGTATTCAATGACATGATCTATTGTAATTGTCACTTGACACTTCAGTAAAATCTGCATAATAAAAATATCTGCATTTAGTGGAAGATATTTAACACCAGTTAGCACAAGAGTATCTTGAATGTTATAAAAAAAGTGGATTATCTTCAAGAAGTTCATCAGCAACAGCACTGTAGTGTCTGTGGTGCCATTATCCCATATGGGTGCTAGTTCAAGACACAGCTATTCCATTTCTAATCCAACTCTCTGCTGACACACCTGGAAAGCAGTAGATGACTCAAGTACTTGGGCTCTTAAGCCATGTTGAAGACCCAGAGCAAGCAACTGGCCCCTGTGCCCATGTGGGGAATGAACCATCAGGTAGAAGACCTCTCTCTCTGTATCTCTTGGTAATTCTTCCTTTCAAATAGATAAAGTATCCTTTTAAAGAAATGATCCTCAACTTTTTAAAAGTAAGCTATAGCATTAAACAAAACAATTGTACTAGAGTAAAATCCCTGACACACTATCATATCTGGTCTAAAGATACAAATTTATAACAGGCCTAGGTTCCTCAAACACCTTCGTGATCTATAAGAAAGAAAATGTCTAAAAGGATAGATAGGGCCCGGTGCAGTAGCACAGTGGTTAAAGTCCAAACCCTGCATGCGCCCATGTGGGCGCCGGTTCTAATCCTGGTGGCCCCGCTTCCCATCCAGCTCCCTGCTTGTGGCCTGGGAAAGCAGTTGAGGATGGCCCAAAGCATTGGGACCCTGCACCTGCATGGGAGATCCGGAAGAAGTTCCTGGCTTTGGATCAGCAAGTACCGGCTGACCCAATCATCGAATGGAAGATCTTTCTCTCTGTCTCTCCTCTCTGTGTATCTGCCTTTCCAATAAATAAATTTTTAAAAGGGGCTAGATAAAATTGGGCTGATTCCATTTCTCTGAAGGATCTGGATAGTGTGAATATGCTCTGATTACCTCATAATTCTGACAGCTTAAAATCATTTTATTCAACAACTGGGTAAATGCACCATTAGTTCCTGGACACACAGAGTAAAGGATCCATTCTAGGATCATTCATGTTGGAAATCAATGATTCTACTTTCCCATAGCAAAACAGTAAACTACAAGAAAGCATTGCATCACTGGAGTAACTACTGAGAATAACACAATGATGCTATAACACAAAATTGCTGATCACATTTAACAGATATAAAACAGTAACAAGGCAGATTATTTACAATAAAATGTCAACTATAATATATTTATATATATATAGGCTTCTTATTAAAGACATTGCAGTAATGACTTAAATATGCTAAATGAATATAAATGTCTAGGTAGAATTAGATATGTGGATTCAAGAATGGAAGCAAAATATGAATTTTTAAACAAAAAGTAAATGGGTTTATTACTGAATCTCTTGACCAAAGACATTTTAAAAATAGCTTTGAAGCAGGAAGAAAAGAGAAGTAAAGGTGGAATTACAAAGAGAAGTGTTGAGTAATTGATGCTCTGGAGGACAACTTCACAATATTTCTTAAGGCTAAGAACTGGAACTGACTTTCTAGAATTTTAAGATGTGTTCTTTTATGATGTGAACCCTTAATATGTGTGGAATGCACTTACTTTTTTCAAAAAAGAGCCACTCTTCGTTATTCAGTAAGATATCCAGAACGCAGGAGTTTGTTTTGCCATTCAGCTTCTGAGTTTAGTGTTCAACTTATCCCATTACATATATTTAAACAATTACTTAAAATTCAGTAGTTTTGAGTTCGGAGCACTACTACTACTGGAGCACCTTCTCACCTAGTCTCCTCCTGATGTCCCAAATTAAAAACCCTCGTTTTATATTTCCACATTCTTTTCCAAAACAGCAACAAGAAAGATCCCATCTTGTGCTTTAACACTGCATGTGAAATCTCTCTATCTATCTGTCTCTCTCTATCTGTCTCTCTCTCTCTCCCTTCCTCTCTCCCCTTGCTCCCTCACTTTCCTCTGTCTCTCTCTGCTTTTTAAAAGAGCTACTTAGTACATACCTTGCCTGGCCACAAGGAAGCAGAGAATAGCCTAGCATGTATCCTGGGCATGCACAGAGTAATAAAAGATCTAGGAGAATTAAATTAGCCAGAGCACAAATGGAACCTTACTACGTTGGACCACCTTCAAGGTGAGAGGCTGGCTGAATGAGGATAACAGTATTAAAAGTTTCTTTTGTATTACTGAACTTACTCTAAATCTTGCCAGTCAAAGCTTACTCACCAGCAGCTCCACCAGCCAGTTTTCTCCTACCTAATCCATAAAACTTTGCTAGATCCCCAGCGAAGAACATTTCAGTCATAGTCTCCTTCCTTCTTCCTGGCCAGCAATAAAGCCTTTCTTTAAAGAAGGTGACTTTTATAAGCAAGAGGTAGAGGAATCTACTTAATAACACTATCATCAACGACACAGTACTTCCTTGTGCTATTGAGAGTTTGTTAATTATCTAACTCTATATAGAGCATCTAGCTTCACAATGATGCAAGCTGAAATACTCTCTTCGGCAGGTACTCAGAGTGGCATCACTTTAGCCAGTTTCCTCATTTATGTACCTCCACTTCAGGCACACAGAAGAACCAATGTGATATAGACAAGGTTTGTCCTCAGGTCTCATTTTTTTTTCATAGATGATCAGTTATTCATGATGGATGTACAGAAACAATTTTTGAAAGCATTGTTTCCTGAATTAGTCAAATTCCCTCCCTTTTTCCCTTGACTCATTTGGGTTTATATAACACTCATGAATTTTACTTTTACTATTATGTTGCATAGTAAATAATAGTAAATACAAGGAAAACACTCATTTGTAGCATGTTGCATTATCACATTATTACAACACATCCTTGTGATTTTATAAAATTATTTTTACCAATTCAATGTACAATTGCAGCTTTTACAAGGTTTTCTCTAGAACCTGCTGTTTTTAAACTAGTTTTATTTATTTGGAAGAAAGAGGGACACAGAGGAGGGACATTGCCCATGGCAGTAGCCTAGTGGCTAAAGTCCTTGCTTTGCATGCACCAGGGTCCCCTACGGGTGCCAGTTTGTATCCCAGCTGTTCCACTTACCTTCCAGCTCCTTGTTTGTGGCCTGAGAAAGTAATAAAGTGTGGCCCCTGTACCTGTGTGGGAGACCAGGAAGAAGCTACTCGCTCCTGACTTCAGATTGGTTCAGTCCTGGGGGTTGCGGCCACTTAGGGGAGTGAACCAGTGGGCAGAAGACCTTTCCGTCTCTCCTCTCCGTGCATCTGACTTTCCGATTATATGTAATATAATATAGTATAGTATAATACAACATAATAATATGTATGCAAGAAAGAGAGAGAATGATCCTATTCATTCGTTCACTCTTCAAATGGCCTCAAAATCCAGATCTGGATCATGCAGAAGCCAGGATTAGGAAGTCCATCCTAGTCCTTCATCAGTGAGCAGCAGTACAAGCATGTGGACCATTCTTTAAAGCCTTGCCAGACACATCATCAGGGAGTTGTATTAGATTGGAAATAGAACAATAGGGACTTCAACTAGCATCCCAACATGGGATGCTGGCATTGCAAGAGGCACCTAAATTCAGTGTGTCACAATGCTAATCCCTACAGTCTGTTTAAGTTTACTTTCATTCTGTTTTCTGAAGTCCAACTGGCTTTGCAGACTTTTCATTTCTTACTATTTTTTTCTAATTTATTTACTGCAATTTTTATTTTAGCTGGAAAAAAAAGTTACAATCCAATCCTACTCAGTCCAGAACCAGTATTCAAAAAACAAAGGAAGGAAAGTGTGCAAAATGGGATACAGCATTATTTGACAGAATGTCACATAGTTGATAGCTACCGTAGCATAGAGATGAATGTAAAGATGGGGAAAAGAGTTTTGATCTGATTTAGACTAATATTTGAGAACATGTCTATCTCTGTCATTGCAATGTTTATAAACAAGTGTAAAAATTATCACGACTCTGAGGGAACTAAGACTGTTTTAATGTTAGAATGTCAATATAACTGTCTTATAATAGAGAGGTAAACAATTTATAAAATGAAAGAGATCTTTTTATGATGTTTTGATTTGATACACAAACTACTAGAATTCAATAATTTGATATTAGCATAATTATAAGAATATTGAACTAATTGCTTTGGAAGATGGATTATGATATATTTAACTTGATTTGAATCCTTAGGTAAATTATATTAATTTGACTTGCTGGATATTAAATTTATGTAAGTTGAAATTAAAAAGACACTATCATACCAGTTATAGTTTGTTCCAAGGTGAATGCCACTCATTTGCAGGAGTGTGAAATATTAACCCGGTAAAAAGGTCAAAGATACAATAGAAGCAATTATTTCCCTTGCTCAAAAACTAGTAAGAACATGAATGTAACTACCACATCTCTTTCCTAACTACATTGAGTTGGAGGGCCATGATCATATATCTGAAATGAAGCATTGTCAGATATTTCATATGGTAAGGTCTTACACTACCAGATAAGTTATTAAGGAACCTCATAAACTTCATATATGAAAGATATATTGAGCAGTCCATCTTTGATATAGAGTATTTGAGATTGAAATACCAGCATGCATCCTGAACCCTGATCTTTAGACAGGCTATTAATTATATTATACAGATAGCATTTTCCCCACATGTTCCACAGTGCACATTTTTTTCAGAGATGTATCACTGAATGATAATATTTGAATAGTGTGGAAAATTACACTAGTCTTGGTTAAATCATACCATATAAAAGACAGCGCTTTCTTCAATGCCAGTATCATAAAGACATGAAAACAGATTTAATCTTGCAGATTTTAATAAAACCTGCGGGATGTCCTTTAACCAGCATTCTTAACTTTTCAAATTACAGTCTATTACCAACCTTAGAGAGCAGGTACTTGATTCCTAAGGCTCTTCATTTTCTTTTTCCAACCAGCCAAAGGAAAATTTAAAATATTTCATATCACCTGAGAAATATAAAATGTAAGCTGGATCAACTACTACATTAAAACTCAGCAATAATTATAAAATATTGTGTTAGTACCTTTTAATGTCATTTTAAAAATGTCTTCAATAGACTTGAGGATGAATATCACTTGTGTAGAGAATTATCATCATTTGAGAATCATAGTTTTTTTTTTTTACAAATGCTTTAATATATTATGTTATAATATGATTTAGCTTTTTAAACCTGTGCTAGCATTTCAGGTGTGTGTTATACTGAATATTAGGAATCATAATATTCTCAGTGGTCAAAGAGCAACAGTAATGAGAAGGGCAGAAAATGCTGCCAGTATTATGCAATTGTCTTTTCAAACTTCACTCCATTTACTTTTTTTTTTTCCTTTCACTCTAATCACTTTTTTGTTGTTGTTTGTGTTTGTTTTAAGATTCATTTTTTTTTTTTTTGAAAGGCAGGTTTCATAGAGAGAAGGAGAGAAAGACAGTCCTCCCTCCACTGATTCACCTCCCAAATGGCCAAAATGGCCAGAGCTGAGCTGATGTGAAGAAGGGATCTGGAAGTTTCTTCCATGTCTACCATGTGATTGCAGTGTCTCAAGGACTTGGGACATCCTCCACCGATTTCCCTGGCCATAAGTAGAGTGCAGGATTGGAAGTGGAGCAACAACACAGGAACTGGCATCCCATGGGATGCTAGTGCCACAGTGTGGAGGATTAGCCTGTGGAGCCATGGCACTTCCCAATTACTTTAGTATTATATATAATAAAATAATATTTTTTTCTTAAGTCAGGACAAATTCTATGTGGTTCATTAAAATTAGATATCTTTTATTTTATGTGTCTTGTTGAATTCATAGCTAAAAAGCCATTCATTTATACATACCATGTTGACTTCATGGACAATGAACAGAGTAGATAGGTTGCCTTAAAAGTCTGGGTTTCTATATTAAATGAATAAGAAATAGAAAAATGTTGAGAGTTTTTTTTTAAGTAAACAAGGCAAGTAGATAGATAAATTCAAGGGAACATTTCTTGGATACTGGGACATGGAAGCTCTCTTTGAAAAATTGGTGTTTGAACAACAGCAAAAACAACAACAACAAAAACTAAAAAGAAATGAAGGGACCACATAATATTTTGCACTACTTCAGGCAGGGGAAATGGCAAATGCAGCTATTTCAAGGGAAAAACACTTGGGGTGATCAAAAAAGAGGGAGGATTTAGTATGGCCTGAAAGTGAGTGGAGGAAGAGAGGAAATTAGATTGGTTAAAGCAGCGGCCAGAGTACAATGCTATAAGGCCGTGTTAAATATTTTGAGCATTCTGAATGTGGTAAGAGCCACTGGAGACTTTTGAGGCTGGTGTTTGGACTACTGGTTCAGATGCTTGAATCCTCCATCACAGTTCCTGTGTTTAGTGTCTGGTTCTGGCTCCTGACTTCATTTTTTACCTAGTGCAAATCCTGGGAAGCAGAAGGTAATGGCTCAAAGTTGATATCCACAAAGGAAATCTGGATTGACTTCCTGGCTCCTGGCTTTGGTTCCCACACATTCCTAGCTATTTAAGGAATTTATCAGCAGATGGAAACATCTTCTTTCTCTTAAAAAAATAATGCTGATTTTAACAATAAAAGTGACATTTTACACCATCAACTTTAAGGCTTACTTGATGGGGGCAGAGTTCAAGAGAAAAATTAGAGGATTTGGAAGGCTGCTGCCATGACAGAACCTAAAATGTATAGTGATTTACAATGCAGAAATAATTAGGATGGTAGTACTAAAGATGTATTATCTACAAACACCAGCATGGTTTGGGATGCCTATATGTGATGAAGACAATGAGCTATAAAATAGAAATATATTTTGCTATATTCACAAAGTCAGTTAAATGTATGACCTACTTTGAACAGTTATCTTAGCTTCAGATCAGATTATGATATCCCACACCTAGAGCCAAAATGTAATCACTAAGAGAGTGCTATAAATGAGTATGAATATATATCAAATGTAAGGCATTCAAAACTCTAAATATATATATATTTATTTTTGAAGTTCTGGGCACCTGGCTTTGGCCTGAACCAACTCTGCTTATTGAGGACAATTTTTTAAAGATTGTATTTATATATACATGTATATACACATGATATTATATATATACATAGATATAGGTGGTATAGATATAGATATAGATATAGATATGATTTCCAAGGCAAAGTTACAGAGAGAGGAGAGGGGACAGAGAGGCAGAAAATCTTTCATCTGCTGGTTCATTCCCCAATTGACTGAAACAGATAAATTTAGGTTAAGCTGAATGAAGTCAGCCAGGAGCTAGGAGCTTCATTCTGGTACTGGTCTACCATATGGATGCAGGAGCCACCTTGGGCCATTTACCTCTGTCTTCCCTGGCACATTTGCAGGAAGATGGACTGGAAGTGGAGCAGATGGATTTAGGTGCAGTGCCCATTTTGGATGGCAGTACCACAGAAGGAAGCTTAATTTATTGTTCCCTCAGTCATTTCAATGTAAGTAAATTCCAAGCAAAGCTATTGCCTACCAATATATATCTGAATAATGTCCAATTTTCTTCTATTCTGTGGATTCAAAAATGGGCACTATGTGCAAATTACTCTATTAATATCATAAAAGCTAAAAAAAAAGACCTAAATAATAAAACTAGTAGTAAAAAAGATAAAATATATTCAAAATCACTATTGGCATTAAGTTTAATATCTAATCTATTTAACTATAGACTATCCCAGATTATTTGGATAAATTACTGTGGTAAATAACGCAAGAAGAGGGGGAAAAACTTTTTGTGTATTTTTGTAAATCTCAGGACTGTGGTAGGCAGACTTCTTAGGTTGCCTTCAATGTCACTGCCTTATGCTTTTTCATGAGTATGCTTTTGAGGGTAAAGTATTCTTCTATGTAATAATTTTCTAATAATTAAAATGTTTTTTTAATTTAAACTTAGCAGTTTATAGTATTCAAGCAAGATTTTATAGAACTTCGTGCATTTTAGGGTAATCAAAACAGTTTTATAACTCTAATAAGCCATTTATTATTAATTGAAGAGTAGAAAAGTCTTAGGCAGGTGAGCAGAGAAATCCCCAACCACTTAGCAAGTGAGAAATAGCTGAATTCTACATTGTAGCTACTGAAGTCTAGGAAAAGCCAAATTAGGAGCCTGACCAATAAGGTACAGGCTGAACAATTATAGGCCAGCTGACATTTTCCTGTCTGTTCAAAAATTTCTATATTAGTGTCTCTCTGTCTGTGTGAACTAAATTTGGGGCTCCTCAGAGACCCTGATGGTCAGTGCAAAAGAAGATGGAGAGCTAAAGCTAGAATTAAGTAATGACCAGAGAAAGCTCCTCTCCTGATTCCAGAAGGAAGTTAACAATTCTTTTCTCTCTGAGAACCACCTCGGGTTTCTGGCTGTTGTTTCGATGTCACCAGACACTATGAGGAGGGTACTGGGTTGCTTCAATCCCATGTGGGAAATCCAATAAGAAATAACTGACCTCAGAGTTCTCAGCCTACGAGGGCACTCAAATTCCCTGTGATCTCCTTGGCAGTCAGGATAAGGTCCTTGTTGCCCCAATCCTTGATGAAGTATCCACTGCTTCTGGAGCGAAAGTCCTTGGGAATCCTCTGGGGGTCTCACTGGAACTAGGATACAGAACCCCTCTTATCCTCCTGCCTCACTCTTGGATCCCCTCCTGCTCTGTGCACATGACCTTCTTTAAGATGCTGTCAGGGTGGCTTAGTCTCTGTAATTTTTGCTAATGTCTAAGGCAGTTACGAATCTGTTATCTATAAGCCACTGTTACAATCTTAATATAATTAAAATCTCCCTCAAACATTCTAAGAAGGTAGAAGGTCTGCATTCCTGACCTGTTGTGGAACATAGAGGATATGAAAAGTATATCAGGTTTTTCAGTTCTTTGATGCAGTTACTCTGGGGAATTCTATCTTTTCCAGGGGTGTACTAGAACACTAACAACCCATGACTAAGGTTGCATTCTTATCTCTAGAATTTCTGATGGATCCTCTGAAAAACTGTGGGTTTCCCTATGGCTCCTCTGATCTCAGAAGTACAACTTCCTTGAATACAACACTGCCCCTAGAAAAGATAAAATATGTTATTTTTAAAAAATATGTTATTTTATGGGTTGTGATTACATGGCAGGATACCCTTAATGTCACGCACTGTCATGCAGGATGCACACAATGTCAGGATATATTGAAGAACAGAGTGATGCACTTATGACTGCTTATGAAGGACTATATTATTGTACTAATATATGGGAAATCAGTGGGAGGAAAGGGAATTTGGGGAAGGGATAAGGGAAATCACAGAGCCTATGTAATTGCATCATGAAATTTAAAAATTTTTAAAAAGAGAAGTAAATAAATTTAAAAATCCTTAAGGAAATATGAATATAGACCCGCCAATTTTTGAATTGTTTTTCAAAAAATATTTTTGAGTCTAATAATGTTCTAATAATTAAAAATATGTTCTTAAAAATGTCATTTTATGGGTTGTAATTGCATGTTTCTAATTTTTCCATAATCTAGGAAAAATTGTTTAAGTCATCTAATCACTGAAATGGTTTATGATTTTTTATGAATTTCAAGTATTCATACATTTTAATACAAATTGAGAACTTCTAAAGTTTTCTGGAATAATTTTAGTGATAGAGTATTTGCGGAATTTCTTTTATTTAATAAGCTCATATTGAATAGTAAAATGTCCTGCAACCAGATTCAGTGTTGCAGAATTGTTACTGAAACACCACATCAAGATTCTTCACCATTAAAAGTTGATATTGTGTGGTAAAGTCAACAACCAATTCAGGACCTCAGTGGGTGAGATAATTAGAATGCATTTAAATTTAAAAATAACTTTTGTCAACTCTATGACTAAATCTAAATATTCCTTTTTGAGTCTTTCTCAAAATTACTTTATATTTATTCTCTTTAGATATTCCCATTTGGGAGTCCTTTATTTAAAAAAAATAAGTTGCCAAATAATACAGAAAATACAAAGTTTAATTATATGTTTTCTTGTCAACAAACTTACAAAACTTAAGAACTATTCTTTAAAGTGTATTTGAATATAGTCATGAAAAGTATTAGAAAACAATATCATAATTTACTTCATACTCATGCATTTTGTATGGTCAGTTCTGGGAGGAATATAGGAACATTTATGGTCAATAGCTTTAGTTTGCAAAGCTCCCTATACAACTTCACACTTCATCTAAAGCATTATGAAAAATGTAAGTTCAACTCTTACTCTACCAAAACAACGCATACATTTTTCTTGTTGGTTTTCCTTCTGGATTTCTTCCACTAATTTTTACAAAACTGACAATACCTTATGAATACTTAAAATTGCAGTCTAAATTGTGGAAGTTATACAGCAGCTGTCAGATGACCAATTGCATGGAAAATTGAAATAGATGGGAATAAGTATTTTCGCTGCATGACTTTGCACCAGAGTGTGGTAATCACCTTGGTAATGTTTGGCTAATGTTCTTCTTTTCTCCATTACCTTCCATCAACTTCAATCATGCTTCACTTGCTATCCAGGACTCAGGGTGGTTCTCACTCCTCCCCATTTCATTTGGTATCAGCTCATTTCACACTATTCCAACATTTTCATTTTCCTCAAAGGTTTTGTTATCTTTCCAATACTTAATAAAGCATCCTTGAAATTCATGAATAAAGAGATAAAAAATAAAGCGCAGGAAAAATCCACTAAAATACTAGCAATAATCAAACATTCAAAAAAAGAATTGTCCAATCCTAATTAAATTGAACTCTTTAAATCAAGTTGTGTTACAGTGAACTGCAGCCTGGAGCTCATTAAGATCTGAATTAAAGCTACCCAGCGTATCTTCTCATTCCATAAGATATCTGACAGAGTATTCCAATCTTTGATCCAAATCTGGCAATAAAAAAAGTCTAAGCTCTTAAAGGGAAGTAAATGAATGTGTTAAGCTTACGTTAATGACACTTAAGTTTTCTTCACTATATTGCTTTATAGGTCAGACAGCTAATAAGCATTTGAAGGTGCTGTACAAACATGCTTGACTTAGAATACAAAAGAGAAAAAAAACAAAACACATGAAAAAATAATTGTTCCTATAAATCCTATAGCATTGCTTTGTATAAATATTATGCTAAAATATTTTACCTCTGTATTTTCTCATATAATCTGATAGGTACATGCCATAATATAATTTTGAGCCTCAAGAATTTTGAATTCTGTATAATAAATTCACATTTTATATATATGCATATATGATATGTACACACATCTAAACATAATGAAATCTTCTACCTCTTGAAATATCTGGGATACCAGAGTAAAAGTAAGTAAATCTTCAATAGTCCTTATTGGACTTGTATGCCTGTGGGTACCATTCTCTGGTCTGACCTGGGCTGCTCCCTTTCTTGGTTCTTGTATTCACCTGCAGGGACTGTGTCCTGACAGAGGAGTTACCCAAGCTCCTTCATCAGCCTAGACAAGCCTGGTCTGCACCCAGACACAGCTCACACGTGGCTCAGCAGGAGCAGAGATCTAGCCTAGCCCATCCTACACCTTCCCTGGTTCTCATGAGCATCGGTGTGTGCTGGAGTCTAGCCTAGTTCAGCACATCCCAGACCAAGCCCAGACCCATGTTGAGGTCCCTGCAGCCATATCCACATCAGACCGCTGTCCCCACCCTGGTCCTCATGCTCATCAATGGGAGTCCCTCCCTGGCCAGGTGTCTCCTTAGCTCAGCTAGTATTCCCATCTACAGATCTCACACATGGCAGTGGTTGCTCTGACCCAGCCTGACATAGCCCCTCCTCTGCCAATCTTTGCCTTCAGATGCTGCAGCCTGGCCTGGCCCAGGCAGCCCCTAGTCCCAACTTTCACTGGTGGGTGCTGCAACCTGGCCCTGCTGAGTCTGCTCCCATCCCTGGCACATGTAAACCAGTAGGTGTGATACCCTGGCCTGGCATAACCTGTATGCCAGCGTGGTTTCTGCACTTGCCAGTGTGGTAAGGTTTGCTTGGCACTGCCCAGTCTGTCCCCTTCCAAAATCAACCCATATACTTGCCAAAGAACAGGGCTACTTTGTCCAGCTTGCCTGACCCCTAGTTCTGGACCATGTGTTCGCCAGTGAGTTATGACCTGTTGGGGAGTTTCCCAGGTTCCCCTACTCAGCCTGCTCCCAGACCCCTGCCCGGCTTAGCCTGCCCTTCCACCTTGGCCTCTGAGCTGGAGGATGTTGTGAGCTAGCCTGCCCCATACTGTTTTAGGATGAACATGCAGGTGCTGCAGCTTGGACCTGCCCAGCCTATTTTTGGCCCCAGTACCTGTGAGTGTTGGCAGATTCCATGGTCACACCTAGCTCAGCCGATCACCACCCCAACTCTAGAGCTAACCAGCAGGACTTCTATTTCCGCAGGTTTGGGCCCACTTATCCCCTGCAGATTCTGTTTCTGGACGTGGTTCTCTCAAGTGCTGGTTAGTGTCATGGCCCTGCCTAATGTGACCCATGCCCTGTTCCGACACTCAGTCAGGTAGTGGAATCCAGCTATGTTAGACATGCCCCCAGCCACAGCTTTCATGTAGGGTGGCATGTGGTGGTCAGCAATGCTCTGCTCTAACAGCAGGTGGATCCTGTCACTACTTTGTGCACTCACCACTCACAACCCCAGGATCCTCCCTGCATCCAGGAGCAGTAGATGTAGAGCTAGGGTCCCCAATAGGCAACCTGGTGCATCATGGGTTCTCCCAGACACAGTCACATGGCTGGGAGAGTAAGGTACCCACTCTGCTGCTCAGACTTACTGTTCTGAATATCTTAGCTTCTACAATCAGGAAGTCAGGTGCTAAGCATACACAGATAAGCAAGAAAACTTGTGTTGTTTGGACAGGACATGATTGCATAGTACCTCTAGGAATTGACCAAAATGGAACAAAAAAGCAAAACTTCTAGACCTGTAAGTCAATAAAGCATATGGTTAAAGGTTCAAATGAAAGACAGTGGTTGGTGCTAGTATGCTGGTGCAACGGATTAAACAGATTAAGCAGCCTCATGTGACTGTGTTGTATTGTATTGGAACACTGGTTTGAGTCCCAGCTGTATCCAATTCATCTTCTGGCTGGTGCACCTGAAAATGCAGCAAAAATTGGTCCACATACTGGGACCCCTTCTTTCCATGTACGAGACCCCAGTGAAGTTCCAGGCTCCTGACCATTGCAGAAATTTGAGAGGTGAAGCAGTAGAGAGAGGATCTCTCTCACCTTCTCTCTTCCTCTGTACCTTTCTCCTCTTCCTTCTCTGTATTGTTTATACTCAAATAAATGGATAAATAAATAATCAGTGGTTTCCAATAAACCTGCCTTGAGTAATTATAAAGATTTAATTTATTATTTGAAAGACAGATTTACAGAGAAACAAAAGGATAGAGAGAAGAAGAACTTCATCCACTGGTTCACTTCACAAATGGCCAAAGGAGCCGGAGTTGGAGTCAGGAGCCAGGAGCTTCTGATTCTCACAGAAGGGTGATGGAGACTCAAGGGTCTGGGCTTGAAGTGTAATAGCTGGGATAGGAACTGGTTCCATATGAGATGCTGGCATTGCAGGCAATGGTTTAATGTGTTATACTACAACACTAGTTCCAGCCTTGAATAATTAGGATTTAAATATGTTTTTTAATATTCAATACTATTTGTAATTGCACTGGATTGATATAGAAATCTAACAGCAAGGAAGCCTTTAGTTTAATGATGACATTTAACTACAATACCAAATCATGATACATGAAATAAGACACTGATGAATTTGCCTGCATAACAATTAAAAATCTGGTCTGCAGAATGGACTTGCAAGTACATAAAAGAAAAGCTAGTGAATGAATGTAAATTTATGCAAAGTGCAGATACTTTTATCCAAACTACAGAAGAAACTCCTAAAAGTGAACAGTAAGAAAGTAATCACACAAATTAAAATATGAACAAAAATATGAACAGATATCTTGTCAAAGAAGATATACAGAGGGTAAACAAGTATGAAAATAAACTCAATACAATTATCCTTTGTGAATTTCTAATTAAAACACCTATTAGAATGGCTAAAATCCAAAGATTTGAATGTACAAATTTCTCAGGAGAATGTGGAACAACAGAAAATCTCATTTATTGCTAATTAGAAGGCAAAATGCTACAGCCACTTTGGGAGCATTGTGTGGGAGTTTATTACCAAGATAAACATACCTTTTCCAAACAACCAGCCAAAAAAACTACTTTGTATTTATTGAACTAATTTGAAATCTGTGTGTGTCTAAAACCACACCACACCTGAATATTCCTTTATCTTGATTGCCAAAATCTGGAAGCAATTCAGATGTCTCACCATAAGTGAAGAGATAAACTATACCAATTCATATAATGCACTCCTATTTAAGGAAGAAAAAATAAGCCATCTTGTTACAAAAGGCATGAATACATCTTAAGTGTGTATTTCTCAAGGAAAAAAAGCAGATTCAAAAAAATTATATATACGGTATGACCATAAACAAATGACATCCTGGAAAAAAAAGAAACAGTATTTGTAAGAATGTCAGTGATTTCAGAAGTTGTGCAATCAGAATTGCAGGTAATTTTTAAGGATGGCTAACCTACCCTAGATGGTACTGTAGTGATTGTTATATGGCAGCGTGCATTTATTTATACCCATCGCACCAAGAGTAACTCATCTTTTATGGAAATTTTGCAAAAGTATTTTGAGGATCAGAGAACTCCAGGACAGAATGAAGAAAAGAGCAAATCTATCTAAATGTTTGAAAATGTATAAAACCAACTTTCCATGGTAGTTAGGAGGAATGTGTGAAGCCTAGATGTTTATAAAAGTCCCTGTTTATAAAAGTCCATGTAAAATCACCAGGGTGATAGCCTAGTGACTAAAGTCCTCACCTTGTATGTTCCGGGATCCCATACAGATGCTGGTTCATATCCAGCTGCTCCACTTCCCATCCAGTTCCCTACTTGTGGTCTGGGAAAGCTGTAGAGGATGGGCCAAAGCCTTGGGACTTTGCACCCATGTGGGAGACCTGGAAGAAGTTCCTGGCTCCTGGATTTGGATTGGTTTGTCTCTAGCCATTGTGGCCACTTTTGTGGAGTGAACCAGCAGACAGAAGATCTTTCTGCTTGTCTCTCCAATAAGATAGAAAAAAACAACTACACGATAGGATTGTTTTTCATGATGTGTAAGGTTCACAATTTTTAAGTTACTATACCCAAAAATCAATTGCAGAACTAAATAATTAAGTGAATTGATGGTGAATGGTGGGGCTAAAGTTTCATAACAATGGAGTTTGTGAATCAACAAAGGGCATAGTATTTCTATGGTATGTTGTTTAACATAGATGGTCACACATAGAAATACCAAGTGTTTATATGTTGGCTAGTGTGCACACACACATGCTCTTACTGTCCATTGGGTGGACTTCCAGACAAAGAAACCTTAATGGCAACAATCATTCCTTGATCCTGCTTTTTAAAATGTGTTCTTTAAAAATGGTCAAGGCTAATTCAAAACTGGAGTAGGAGTTCAGCACTTGTTGTAGGACCATAATATAAGATTTTTTTTTTAAATGGAGATTCAACTTGATTAGAGAATTTCAAAGGAAAATAATAGTCAATATGATAATCTACTGATGTCTAGAATTTAAAAACAAATGTGTACCATAATATGAGTTACACCTAAGGTATGAGATACATATTTGTGTATTTTTATTTACAAATAAGAAAATTGAAAGAATGCAGAAGGACACACATATCCCATACAGAAGAATTTCAAACAATTCATTTGCTCTTTTTTTTTCTGTCTCAGAAGCAATTTATTTGAGTTCCAGGCCAGGGCTCCAGCTCACAGCCCACACAAATGGACTAGCTGATGAAGAGTAGTATACTGGGAAATGAAGATATTTTGCAGTATGCATCTTTATGCATAAAGGGAGGACTTGCAATGAAATTGTTAAATATGTCTTGACATTATGATTCTAGATTTTCTACCATTGCCTATACTTACACTTAAATAGCAGAATATTGGACTTGTGATTGTTACTGAAGGACCATACTATTGTAATAATATGGGGAAAATAATGGAGTTGGGGAGAATGAGGGAGATGGAAGGAGAGGTTTGGGGGGGTATCCCTCTACCTACAAATAAATAAATTTTTAAAAATCCTAAATGTTTAATAGACAAAGAAATAATCCAAACAAAGTCTAATTTAACTGTTATTTTTCTGTGTCACATCTCCTGAAATCTTTGGTAACAGGATAGCATGCAAGTACTTTATGCATATTCACATAGAGTATGTAGTTTGTCATTCAGGATTCAACACATTTTGCAAAGTAATTTAATGCTTAGAAATTAGTGAAATGTCACAAACTCAAGCCAAGCATATACATTCAGTGGAGAATAACAGAATATAACATCCCAATGCAAAAATACAGTTTTCAAATCCTGAAATAGTAATCTAATTTGGCATTATAACATTTCTGTTATTTAGATTATTTTGATTACCTGTATTATAAGGAATATAACTTCCCAAGAGCATTACTGAAGAATTATTTCTCATGTAGTATTGCATGGTCAAATACTTTATGTAAATAAAATCTGTAATTTAACAAAGATAGTAATCTGTGTGACAAAAAAAGACAACACAGATCAACCACATCTTCATTTTATACGTTATTTCCCATACGCTTTTAATGATGGGAACAAGGGTTTTTTGATGAAACTTAAAACTTCCTGAACAAATAAAATCCTCCACCTCCAAGGACCAGCATTTCTTACGGGTGCCAGTTCGTTTTCTAGCTGCTCCTCTTTCCATGCTGCTCACATTGTGTACCCGGGGAAAGCGGAACAGGATGGCTCAAAGCCTTTGGACCTTGTGCTTGTGTGAGACCCAAAAGTAGCCCCTGGCTCCTAGCTTCAGATCATCTCAGCTCTGGCTGTTGCAGTCATTTGGGGAGTGAACCAGTGAATGGAAAATCTTTCTCTCTCTCTCTTCCTGTCAATCTGCCTTTCCAATAAATATAATGTTTTTTTTTTAAAGTGAAATATCCACAATAAGCAACAATCTTTGCAATTTTACTCATTAGGAAAAAGACCTGATCACAAGAGATGAAATTTCAATCATAAGATATGATTTTAGTCATGTCATACATTCTTTTATCAATATAAGAGTTTTAATGCTAAAGATAAAATTAATGTTTTAAAACCTTTGCAATTCCTATTTTGAATGAAGAAATATTACTTATAAAACTATCTTTAATTAATCTTATAATTTGCTTCCACTTTAATATTCTAAGAAATTATTTTATTGTACTTTTGGAAAGTACTGCTAGTTCTGAAGTAAATGATACATGAACAAGAATTCATGTCCTACTGTTATCAGTATAATTTCAGATGCTCGATATTAAAGTAATCAGATACCTATCCTTCATTAAAAGTCAGTTAGCCAAGGGCTATGAACAAAAATTACACACAGAATCAAATTGATCTGCCTTTTATAAGACAATATATTTCATAATTTCTCTTAGGAACTATTGATCTATTTCTAGAAAGCCAAGAGAATAAAGATGCTCAAACTCAAATCAATGTGTTAATGCAGATTTGTGTGTAACAAAATCAAATTCCTTTTATGTTAGAACTAACAACTCTAAATAAAGTGTATTTAAAACTTATGTGCAGGTAAAGCTTTTAAGCATTATTTCTCTCTTTTCGAGTGAGGATGCCGGGAATGTTTTTGGTTTTTACACTTCTGTGAGATCGTAAAGATACATTTTGTGAAAGTTTTTGTAATTTGCTTCTATATAATACAAAACCAGTTTCTACTTAAATGTGTGGCTTCCTGGACTTAGTTACTTAACATTTATTTATTGAGTACTTTCTCTGTACTTTGTCTGGTCTAATTAGTTGTGCAAGACCAAGAAGTTAAGGCATGTTTTTGGAAAATTCCCACAGTGAAAAAGAAGTTCATATTGAAAAATCGACATCTTTTTGAAATGCTTCAGAAGTTCAAGAGTGGTTCCAATGTCTTTTTTGTGTGTGTGTGTATTTAAGATAATGCTTGGGCACCTCCATCTCATATGATATCAGTCCTTTATATTACACTTCTGAGCCAGGTTTCTGCTAGTAAGCACTGTGGGTTCCCACCACCCACGTGGGAAACTCAGATGGAGCTCCAAGCTCGTGTCTTTTTTTTTTTTTTCTGGTCCAGTAACTGCTCCAAACAGTATTTGAAGGGAGAAAAGCAGATGCAACATGTCCCAACAGGACTTTGTAATGGGTAAAAAGCGCCCTTAAAAATGTTTTGAATAAGATAAGCAAATCTCTATAGATTACATAAAATATAACTTTTAATTAAAGCTAATAATAATAGGTAAGCAATATTACAGTAAGAAAGCATGTATCTATGATGGAGCTATTTTAAAGCAATCTTAAAATCCCACCACTTTAGAAATGGTATTATGGGCCCGGCGCGGTGGCGCAAGTGGTTAAAGTCCTCGCCTTGCACGCCCCAGGTCTAATCCCGGCGGCCCCGCTTCCCATCCAGCTCCCTGCCTGTGGCCCAGGAAAGCAGCCCAGGATGGCCCAAAGCTTTGGGACCCTGCACCCGCGTGGGAGACCCAGAAGAGGCTCCTGGCTTTGGATCGGCATAGCATCAACCCTTGCGCTCACTTGGGGAGTGAATCATAGGACAGAAGATCTTCCTCTCTGTCTCTCCTCTCTGTATATCTGCCTTTCCAATAAAAATAAAATTAATCTTTAAAAAAATGGTATTACAAGTCTGTTATTACATATTCAGGATACAGGGATGATAGTGAAGGACAGGGATAGTTTGGGGGAAGAAAATAGATAAATACAGAGAATAGACACACACACACACACACACACACACACACACACACATTCTCCCTCTCAATCTCTGTCTCTCTCTCTCTCTCTGCGTAAAAACATGTAAAAAGATTCCAAAAGATGGAAAAGTATGGATGCAGTAAAAAGATCAGTAGATGTAAGGAAGGATGAATGGGTAGAGTAGAGAAGTTTGTAGGGCAGTGAAACTTTCGTATGATGCTATTGTGGTGGGTGCATGGCAATACAGCACAGAACAGTACAACATTGAGACTGTGTCCTAATGTAAGCTATAGTCTCTGTGTAAGGATGTGTCAGCATAAATTCATCAACAAGAAGGAATGTACCAATCTGTGTAGATTGTTGACAGTGCAGGGTTTTTTCTGTGCCTGTTAGGTTAAACACAATTTGAAAAGGTGAATTAGATAATTATATCATGGTAGAGAAAAATAGTAAAAAGTAACAATATTTGAGAAAATGAGAGATATAGGAGTAGTATTTGTAATATAATTTGTATGGTGGCATATAGTTTATTTTACAATTAATTTTGAAATATTCATAATTTTAAGCTTTACTTCATGAATGAGACATTGCTGTCATCATTATTATATCTATTCAATGTAATAATTCAAATTAGTCATTTAAGACAAGCAAAATAATTTTTAAAACTAAGGGTAAGAGAGACATACAGAAATATATCATCTTTAATGAAAATATAAAATTGATCATATAGGGCTCGGTGTGGTTGCCTAGTGGGTTAAGTCCTTGCCTTGAACGCACCAGGATCCCATATGGGCTCTGGTTCCAATCCCGGCAGCTTCACTTCCCAACCAGCTTCATGCTTGTGGCCTGGGAAAGCAGTCGAGGAAAGCCTAAAGCCTTGGGACCCTGCACCCATGTGGGGGACCCAGAGGAGCTCCTGGCTCCTGATTCGGATTGGCTCAGCAGCCATTGTTGTAGTCATTTGAGGAGTGAATCATTGGACGGAAGATCTTCCTCTCTGTCTTTCCTCCTCTCTGTATATCTGACTTTGCAATAAAAAATAAATAAATCTTTTTACAAAAATTGACCATAACTTATCAATCCTGGTAGCACAAATTATTAGAAATGAGCCTCTTTATTATGAAGGAAATGTATTTATAAGTGACCTCAACCTTCACATACTACAGAGATAGATCAATTTCAGCTAATTTAGTTACCTGTATTTAAAAAGCAAACTTTTGGGCCCAGTACAATAGTCCAGTGGATAAAATCTTCACCTTTCATGCGCCTGGATCCCATTTAGTCATTGGTTCTAATCCCAGCAGCCCCACTTCCCATCCAGCTCTCTGCTTGTGTCCTTGGAAAAGCAGTAGAGGATGGCCCAAAGTTTGGGATTCCTGCACAGGGTTGGGAGACCTGGAAGAGGCTCCTGGATCCTGGCTTCAGATTGGCTCAGCTCTGGCCATTGCAGCCACTTGGGGAATCATCGGATGGAAGATCTTTCTCACTGTCTCTCCTCCTCTCTGTATATCTGACTTTCCAATAAAAAAAATACATCTTTTTAAAAAGCAACCATTTAAAGTAAAAATGTAAAAATACAATAATATTAATTATATAATAATAAACATATCTGCACAAAATGTGCTATTACATATCAACAAAAAAGCTGAAGAATTTTAACATGATCATGGAAATGAGCACAATACAGACACCTGATGATCGAAGTACACACAACAATGAACAAAAACACACAGAATGTGAAAATGTAACTCATGCGTTTAAAGAATATAAAGTTGCCAAGAAAATATAACCACACATAGATGGCTATCCCTCATCTATTAAACTGACAAATACCTAAAAGCTGTGAATTCCTGCTGCTGCCAACCATGTTGAAGGGATAGAAACCACTTTGCAAGGTTCTGAAAGGGCAATTTGGCAGGAAAGAGCACATTCTAACAATGTGCGTAATGAAAGATAACAATGTGACACAGTTTTTAAATCTATTTGAATTTCTTTGCAAAACAGATATATCAAATGGGAAGTAAACCAAAATTAATCCATGGATAACGTAAAGAAGCAACCAAAATAGATTCCCATGATCAAATAATGTAATAAGTGGAGAAAAAAACCTCCTGTATCATTAAGAGACATAAAAGCTGTCTGTTGGAGCTTGGAAATATACTATGAGTATCAGTATTCAAGATATTTAGGAAGTGTAGAAGTCCAATTACTGGAAAGTAGTTCAAAATGAAAGGATTTTACACATCTGCAGGTAGTTGATTCTATCCTGAAATAAGAATTAAAGGGTTTGTATTTTTTTCTATTGCAACGTAACAAACTATTACAACACATTAGTGATGTATGAAGCATGTTTTCAGGATACTCCCTGTTATTTTTCATAATAGTTATATGTATTTATATACTTAGTTACACAGAAAGTGTGTAAGGATCCTATTTCTATACTGCTTTCCCCAGCAATGGTTACATTTTGTCTTTTATGTAACAGTCTGTCTAGTTGAAATGAAGTGATATCTCATTGATTTTGATTTGAATTGAATTGTCCTGATGTTTATTTAAGTTAGCCATTTTTCATTTACAAATTGGCTTTATGTACCATCATTAAAGAGACATCTGTTTAGATTTCCTTCCCAATTTGTGTTAAATTATTCTGTTTTTTTTTTTTTTAATCATTGAATTGAGTTATTTATAGATTCTGGGCATCAACCTTTGTGAAACAGGTAGCTTACATTTTTTTTTTATTCCAATTTATAGGTTGTCTTCACACTATTACTTCCTTTGTTATACAAAAGTTTTCCAGTTACTTTTTACTTGCTTTGTTTCCTATTCTTTTAGACTCCGGTCCAACATACCTTTGCCAATTCATGTATTCTGAAAACTTTTCTTTTTCTTATTCCAGTAGTTCCAATATTTTCAGTTCTTATGTGAAGGTCCTTCATTGACTTGGAGTGAAAAAGACATACACTGTAATTTAGGATACCACAGTATGAGGGAATTCCACAAATGTGGTGCTGAATGTAGGAAAATATATTTAAAAATTTATGCTTTGTTAATTCATTTATATAAATCCAATCTCAATATCTGCAGGATTTCTGTTGATGAAAATAAGTACTGATTCAAATTTTCCATTAAAAGCATTGTGTCTGCACTAAATATGGGCAGACGTTTTACCCAGTCGTTATTACATGAAACATACAGAGCAGCAATTATTTACATAGTGCTTGTATTGCAGTACGCATTCTGAGGAATGCACAGGTTATTAAAATTAGGAAAAATGTGCATAGGTTCTACGTAAATTTTATAGTAGGTTCTGATATTAGGTGTTGTAGATATTTGTATCTATGGATGGGTCCTAAAACCAATTTCCTATGGATACTAAGCATCACTGGAATCAGAAAACCATGATATTGTCAATCAGTATAGTGGGTTTTTTTTGGAGGAGTTTTGATTAAGAGGGAACAAGAAAGAGACTTCTGTACTCCTGGTAATGTTCTAACTGCGCACTACAAGCTAGTTGCATTAATATTGCAGATATACAATATTTTGTTCACCTATACTTATTTATATATTCTGCATGATTTTTTGTTTGTTTTGTTTTGTTTTGTTTGATCTTAGAAAAAAGATCTGTGTATGCTAAATGAATTCTTTCCTGGGAAGACAAATAGAAAATACAAGTGAACTTTTTAGTATCTGCTACTTTCAGAATTCCTTCAATAAACTCTTCACATTATAGTGTACCCCAATTCTGATTAAACATACTCTCATTAAATCTCCATTATGAAACTCATTTTTCTCATTGTAAAAGTGGTTATTAATTATTGCAGTTAAAATTGTAAGGAAAAATCATATGCTTTCCTTTAATTTGGTGTCTACAACACATAAAATGTATTGTCGGCCTGTAGGATTCACTTCCTTTGTAACTCAAAAAGACTTCTGATCATTGGAATAAGCTGAAAATTTAGAATACAAAGGCAATTTAAACATACATACAATTAATTTGACAGCCTTGCAAGACATTGTAGTTTTCTTGACGTCTGCTCCATGAATGCTCTCCAATTATTCCAGTTTCTTTTGTCCTTGAAAGTTAAATGAGAATTGACTTGAATTATTACAAATATGAACAATTTCTGAATTCCATTTTGTTGCTGAATTCCTCATACCTACTTTGTTCATGTTTCATTTTTTTTTTTTTTGAGTATTGTAACAGTACATTCTGTGCTCTTTTTTTTTTTTTCCCAAATCACTGACTCCAGGATGTCCATTTACTAGATGTTTGTGAAGTGCAGGAATGAGTAAAGAGTTAATCTTTTAAATGATATGAGAGCAACTTAAATTGTAATATTAAAACT
The DNA here is from genome assembly GCF_017591425.1 of Ochotona curzoniae. Lineage (NCBI taxonomy): Eukaryota > Metazoa > Chordata > Mammalia > Lagomorpha > Ochotonidae > Ochotona > Ochotona curzoniae. The sequence continues at coordinate 16,440,287 of NW_024464920.1, read as the reverse complement.
TCTTACTGTGTACTTATTCTAAATTTTACTTCTTGACAAGATAGAGAAAGACAGAAAAGGAGATAGCAGAATGACAAACAGATAGCTCCCATTTGCTAGTTCAGTACCTAATGTTTCCAAAAGCCAATGCCGCCCAAGGACAAAATTGGGGACAAAAACCCATCTCCTCACATGAGAGATAGATGCCCTTCCAATTGAGGCATCACAGATTTTCTGAAAAGTTCTTTGTTACTTGTATTTAAAGAATTTATCTGAAGTCCACTTTATATTTTTCAATTCCAATATACTAAAATGTTAATGTGATGGCTCACATTAACAGTCCATTTCCCGAGAGACATTGAGGGAAAAATATAATAAATTCTATGTTGCTGGTGGGAGTGTAAAATTGATGAAACTACTCTGAAAAATAGCAGACATTTTGGAACAGAATCTGTTTGCATACCCCCTCTCCTGTTCTTGAAAAACAATTGCCAATCTAGCCTTTCAAACTATAATAAAATTGCATATCTTTCTTTATTGCAAATTAGTTTGTATCCCAAACTATACAATAATAGCATCTATAAACTGAAATATTTCATGAAAGGCAAATAGGAATAATTATATAGTAGAAACCAAACATGCACATGACATTTTATGCTATACTCTACTTTACACAATAAAAATAAACTTCAGATTTTCTCTTCTTCTTTGTTGCTGGTGCAAAGTTTGTCAAAAATAAAAGAATCATAGAAAATGCAAATGTAAGACATCAATAGAGAGAATATTTAAAAGAAGAGATGAAGCATCAAATATGTAAAACATTAGAATGCAATAGAATACTACGGTAACCTACCCATCCCATAGAACAGTTTCTTATGCCCATGTTGAATATATTAATTAGTATATCTGTTGGAGTAAAAAGCTGTTATAAGTATCTTTTTCTAGTTTTCAATATGAGTTGTGTAAGTTTTGTGCAGTTTTTTTTACTTATGCCAAGTAATCATAATAAATATTTAAAATGTATTTGAATCTACCTCTTTAATTCAATGAACAGATGAGTCACATAGTCTGTAACATGAATCTTGAACTAATTGTTTTGCACTAAGAATGGTTCATTAGTGACTCATTCAACAATGAACATTGATTAAACATTTAAATACAGTTATATATAAAGAGAAAACTCTAGTGACAGAGATGGTAAATTTTACTCCATGTGGTTCAGGATATAGCTCCAATATATTTCTCTTTTTCCAATATAAGATTTGTAGCCATTTTCAGATAGAACTGAGGCTTGTTGATATTGTTTGCATGCTAGCAGCATGCCTGGAAATACATCAAAACATAGATTGCTTTTTCTGCACAGAAAGTGTAAGATGGATTACTGCCCATTTAAATGTTATGCTTCCTCCTTCCCAATTTGCCCATTTAGACTGAGTTCCTATGGATGCTTTTGCTTGAATGGCATTATTTCAAATTATATCTTTATGTAATGCTTCTCTCTCTACAGCATTCACATTCAAATGCATTTGTGGAATCTAGCCATGCATATAAACAACAGTTTTTTTTCCAACTCCTAGCTCCAAAACAAACCATTTTCTGGCAATTCTGCAGTGTGATGTCCAACTAAAGTGTTATTATAATCATCTAATTAAATGATAACCAAAGCAAAAAAGAAAATTATTGTCCACTCACAGTAATACACTTGCAAAATACACACACACACACACACACACACACACACACACACACGTTTAAATAATAGGGTTGCAAATCAGAGAATATGAATTAAGAAATAGTTGCTTTCTTTTTCAAATGTTTTTTTTGCTTTGGTTCTTAGGACAGCAAATCACCATTTTTTTTTTCATCTTGTTTCCTTTTGTCTTCAAACCAATTTTGCTTTTTCTCCTTTTGGTTTCTAAATGTTAGTATACCTAACATCTGACTTCTCAGTCGTTCCCTTTTTCCCTAAGAACTTACTCCTTAGGAGGTCCTTATTTTGGAATCTCTTTCTGTTGTCCTTTAGAAGCAAAAGTATGGGGTTATGAGCTACATGTCCAAATTGATTACAGGCTTTACATGATTTGAAAGTAATCTAATCCTGCCAAATTTATTTCTGATCATTTTTTGTCTATTAAAGAGGTTCTAGAAATCTTACAATGTTTTCTCCTTATGCCATGAGAACAGTAGGCTCCTTTCGGCCTCGTAGCATTATTTGATCTTCTTGTTCCTGAAAGGCTCTTTTACCAAACTGTGGTAATTCCCTAACTGAATACAAGTCTGAATGAACTTTGTTTTTCCTTAGAGCCTCACTAACTTTGAAAAGAGCCTGTATATTGAGGCTCTCCAAAGACCAAGTATGTTTTATGGTTACTCTCACTCCCAGTGCTAAACTTCCTTAGTATTTATCACACATGCTAACACAAACATCTATTATATTTTATTGGGTTATGCCATTTGTCTCTCACCCAATATAACTGAAGTTTTATAGACATAGAATCATATACTTACCTACCATGCCTTGTCAGATCTAGACTAGCTCAGTAGTGATAGTAAAATATTCTATACTATATAGTTAACTGCATTTTTAAGAGTTATCTTTAAAACTTTACTCAAAATAAACACAAATTTTGCCCCCAAACACCATTTTATCATTGATCTATTTTGCAATTGTCTTTTTAATATTTATAACTTCACAGAAACACCAGAACCCAAGATGAAAGCCCAAATCATGACAATAGTATTGCTACAGTACTCACCCTGTAGTCACCTCTCTTCTTTCATTTAACATAGTTAATATTTTTAGATGTATAAAGTTAGGCTTCTAGTCAATGAAATATTATTATTGACACAATTTGCAATCTATTTGAATTCTTAAAAACAGACAGACTACACTAGCCAAAGAAAAACTTTAAAAAAGCCCTTTAGTGAAATAAGATGACAGATTATTCTGAGAATTTTATATTAAGGCTAATTGGGCAAAATTACTTTAGAAATCAGAAGTCAAATAAGATAATTATCTATGTAATGTGTGGAGAAGAAATTGAGAATATTGGATAATCCAAAAGTCTAAAGTAAAGGAAATCAACCACAAATACATATAATAAGAGAATTGAGTTCAGCAATCAAGTGGAGACAGAGAAATGAAACAAAAATTCAATAGGATAGATACAATGGAGATAAATATTCAATTATTTGTTGATTGAGGATAACAGAAGGTAGATCTTGAAATTCTGGATGAAGCTGTTTCAAGTTAGTCATTTGTTTTAAAATTTCGTGATAACATCACAAGGGAGTATGCACTATTAGTTAAACTTAAGTTCTTTCTTCATTCTTTTTCTCGATATCTTCAATCTGCAGGGTCGCTATTCAAATGGCCGAAATGGCCAAAGCTGAACCCAACCAAAGCCAGGAGCCTAGAGGTTCATCAAGGTTCAGGGTCCCAATGACTTTAGTCAGTCTCTGTTCCTCTCCCAGTCTGTAGGCAGGGAGCTGGATTGGAATAAAGCAGCCAGGACATGACCCAGTGCCCATATGGTGTGTTGGCTCTTGCACGTAGAGGGTTAGCCTGTTGAGCTGTTGTGCCAGAAAAGCTTTTTCATTTTTCCTCTTTCTATGATGTAAAGCCCCTTTAAAAATTCACGAACCTAGCTTGCATTATTAAACTTGGAACACTGATAAATCAGCTTCAGAATTGCTAATCTATATCACATCCTTTATGAGACAAAGAATGTTCATATTATCACATAAAGGATTCTGGTGGCCCTGATCAGGCAAACCTCCAAAAAGATAACTACTTTGCTGACATTTTTTCACCTTAGATCCAGATTGTTTTGGAAACCCACATATATGGAATAAAACAAATATAACGTTTTGTATATGACTGTCTTCGCTGATTGCATATGAGGTACAACCTATGTTGCCTATGTTGTTCTATCAATAGTTATTTCCATTTCACTGTTCAAAGTAAAGGCTCCCTGGAACCACTACATGTGCACTTATTATGACACTAATGGCCATTAACAATATTGTTAGTTTTTGAGAAATACGAGCAAGCAAACTTACTACAGTTATTTTTGTATTCGCTTTTTACTACTAGAGTGAAATTTCTGAAGGAGCTAATTTTGTAAGAAGGAAAAAAAAAAAACTTATTTAGCTCACAGTTTTGGGATTTCAACACCAAGATTGAATAGTTTCACTGATTTGATATTTGGAGAGGATCAGGAGTAGAATTGGTGGAACAATCATGGTGAATTTGCATGGTGAGTCAGGAAGGAAAAGAAAAAGTAGTTGGACCCAAACTTGGACTTTTGTAATAAACTCACTGTGAGGATTGCCCTCTGACAGCACACCATCAATGCTCTGGAGTTCTCCTCCTAGACCCTGGCTTCTCAAAGAGACACTGTGTCCCAATACAGCCATTCTGGAGACCAAGTCTTTCAAATATAGGCCTTTAGGATTTAACATTTGAATCATACTGAACATCATTTCTGTGAACATTATTACAGGGATGCTTTTAAGACACTCATGAAAATGTATAGAAATAATCTGTTCCTAGGATGTGTTGCTTTATAAGAATTTGACAGTTTTTTTTCTCTAGGGAGTAGTATTTGATTTCTTAATTATTGTTCCAATCATTTCAGAGGTGTGTAGTTCAATATGTGTGTTCTTGGTTAAAATTTTTATACTAACTAATTGGGTACTTCCCAAATGTGTATTGGTGATTGATTTCTCTTTTGAAAAAGTCATTTCAAGATGTTTGCTCATGTCCACTGTATTTTTAAAGATTATTGCATCCAATGAGAATTCTATATTCCTAGAAAAAAATCCACTCTTGCATATATATATATATAAGACACAAAGATAGCTTCTAGTACACATGTTCATGAAATATCATGGTCTTATTATTTGTTTTTCTAGTTAAATTTGTTTTGTTCTGGATAGAAAGTTTTTATTTTAGCTTTTGTTTTCAAGAATAGGATTTACCTCAAGATACTTTTACAAGGTAGAAATACTAATTCATTGTTTTCCCCAATGGATATGCAGTTGGTTAAACACCATTTAATAACAAGATGCTCATTTCCTCTAGTAAATTGCTTTGACAGGTTTGTCAAAAACAAAATGACCATGTAAGTGTCAAAGCATTTCAAAATAAACTCGACTAATCACAATTTTCTGTGGTGATGGAATTGATCTATATATCTGGACTGTGAAATACTGCAGTGACTAGTCACATATGGCAATTAAGTACTTGGAATGTGGCCAATGCAGAAAAGAAAATGGATTTTTAATTTAATGTAAATGTAATTATTCTGAATGCAAACTCAAGTAAGCCTCAGTGGCTAAGGGATATCCTGCTGGAAATCAAAATACTAGACTCTAATATTTTCATTAATTTCAGTACCCAGGTTATGAAATTACAAAAAAGTTTTCATTATCATATATTTATAATTCCTATGTGGTCATATAATATACATTATTAAATTTGTCCAGATTATACTATTTGAAGTCTTTTGTTTTTTCATATAAACCTATTCATATAAACCTATAAATCTATTTTCTATTTTCTACATATCACTGAATTCAAAATATAATACTAAAATTATTTTATTTTTTGCCTTGCATTAATGAAGAGTATTAATTTATAGTTTTCCATTGTTAACATATCTTCCTCTGACTTTGGTATAGGTTTCATCAACCATAATGATAAACTTGGGCAATTTACCTCCTGTCTTCTATTTACCATAAATGTAAATAATTCTATTTCTCCTTAAAGTATTTGGTAGCATTCACCATCGGGTTCTGGAAATTTTCTTTTTGTTTGTTTTTACTGCAATTTAACAGGAGGAAGGATTTTTTCATTGCAGATTCAACTCCTTTGAAATAAATAGGACCAGAGTTTTTCAAGTATTTTTTTTTTCTTCCTGAATGATATTTGCTATTGTATGTTTCAGGGAATTATATCTTTGAGGAACTTCATGTAAGTGGCTAAGTTTGTTAGCAAAGAGTTGTTCACAATGCCCTCCTTATTATCATTTTGATATCTGTAGGATCAATATGAACATTCCTCCTTCATTCTTCAGATTGCTGATTTGTGTCTTCTCTTTTTTCTTTATCTGCCTGAATAGTAATTTATTGTTTGAAAATTTTAAAGAAAAAGACTTGTATTATTGATTTTTCTCTTTTCAGTTTCTTAGTTACTTTGATCCTAATGCCTACTTTGAATTTAATTTACTCTTTTCTACTTTCTTAAAAGCGAAAGATCAAGTTATTCAGTTAGATGTCTTCTCTCCTTTTCTCCTTGTAAATATATGTTTACTATCACACTTCACTTAACGGTGAAAATACATTTTAAGAAACATATCATTACCTGATTTTGCTATTGTGTAAACATCATTAGACAGTTTTTACAAAAACATAGTTTTTACATAAATATAGCTTAATATACATACAGGCTGTATGATAACTAACTCTTCTAGATATATATGCATGTGTGTGTGTAGCTCATCAAATGAAATTTCATTATTCCACATTTGACTATCTTTATTAATAGATTTTTTGCCACAGATGTCTTATTAACATGGCTTTCCTGTATCTCAGATTTTTATATGGTGTTTTCATGTCCATTCAGCTCAAATGTGCTTTTGAGTTTCTCCATGTAATTTTACCATACTCATACATTGCTGTAATGCCTAATGTTTGGAAACATATCACATTTTAATTAATTTACATGTTAATTTCATTGCAATCTGGTATAATTTGTATGGTTCCTATTATTTTAAACTGCTTAAATGCTTATTGTTTAATGATACGGAATATATTATGCCTTATTGAATATCTCAGGTGCACTTCAGTTATGTGAAATTGATATACTGCTAATTTTAAATTTCCATGAAAGTTTAAAACAGCAGTTATTTTGTTTCTTTTGTTTCTGTAAGTTAAATATCTATGAAAAGCTATGGAGAATCCCCTACTTAACAGACCACAACCAAATTTCACTTGGATTGGTCATCTAATGCTTCAACCACTGAAAATCCATATCCAGTCTCACATGGTTGTTGGTTACTTTCAGGGAGTTGAATTGAGGGCATGTTTGTCTGGTGCCATCAGTTCCCTCGATTAAATGTTTCGCCATCATGATGGAATACTTCCTCAAAATATGCAAGCCAAGAAGGCTCCAGGCAGAGGCAGATTGCATCTTATCTTGATCATGGTACTGAGATCATTTTCTGCTTTTAATAAAGATGATTCAAAGATTCTGATTTACTCACAAATGGAACCCAAGCATTGCTACAAAGGATGTGAGCATCCTAACCTGCAGCTAAACCATGGACTGAACACTTGTTCCCATTTGTCAGTATTTTGAAGGTGAATACATTGAATCTAACACTATTGAATCATCCAAATACTAAACATGATATTATGTCATATTCATCAGGCTTTATTTTTTTTCTGAAGAGTGCCACATACTTTAAATTGTTTAAATTATGTTTCAAGTATGTGTTGTTCTTTACACACACATTCACACACACTCACACATATAAAGCATAAAACTTGCTAAACTCACTTAAATTCTAATGACAAAGGTTTTCAAAAGTTTAAATTTTCCCCAGTGCATCTACTCTAGTGTTTTGTATTTTCTATTTCCTTAAAGATTTATTTATTTTCATTTGAAAGGCAAATTTATGGAGAGAAGGAGAGACAGTGAGAGATTCTGCATCTGCTGGTTCACTCCCCGAATGGTTGCAAAATTCGGAGCTGATCTGATCTGAAACCAGTACAAATAACTTCTGGGTATGCCTTGCACTCACAGGGACACAAGGCTTTGGGTCATCCTCTACTACTTTCCCAGGCCACAGCCAGGGAGCTGAATGGCACATGGACCAATCGAGACATAAAATGGTATCTATGTGGTATCTATGTGGGATCCCTGCACTTGGAGGTGGAGGATTAGCCAATTGGGCCATCTTCTTTTTTATATTTTACTCCCTGGTCTCATTTTATTGGCTATTGTACTGGCTCATATAGTTCCAGAGCTGTATTTAATAGAAGCAATAAGAATAGATAGTTTCCTCTTTCTTGATTTCATAAATCCTATATTAATTCTGATGTATCAGCTACTTTTTAATAGATACTTTATCACTTTGAGTAATATTCCTTCTGTTATTAGTGTGCTGACAGATTTATTATGAAGTTCTCTTGAGTTATATTAAATAAATCGTTCTGGCTCAGTTGAAATGAATCTATTTTTTCTGCTATTTTTTAATACCGATGCAAAGGATGGGGCTTTTCCAGATTGAAGGACTTCTTACACGACCTTACAGCTAAATACAATGTGCAGAATTCATTTAGCTTGAAAAGACTTGCGGGAGTTAAAATGAAAAAATGCATTTAATTCAAATGGAAACTTTTAAAATACCATACACACTGACTCAATTAAACACACACACACACACACACACACACACACACACACACACGTATCTACCTTTAATTTATTTGAAAGGTCAACCCAAGAAGAGAGAGATAGAGGGGCAGAGAGACAGACAGAGGAAATTTCCTATGTACTGATTCCCTGCCCCGATGCCTCACTTGGCTGCAGCTAGGTGAAACTGGAACCGGAGCACAAAACTGCATGGGCTTCCCACATTCCCACATGTAGAATCATCACGTGCTACTCTCAGGTGCTATGTTAGCAGGGTGAAACATTTGGGAGATCACAGGAACTCAACTCCAGGTTCAAGAATACAGGATAGGGGTGTTTGCATTGGTGTGGAAACCTCTGGTCCCAGATAAGAAATTATATTCTATTATATATACATAATAGATATGTATGTACATGTGTGTATATTATATATATAACATATATGTGTATACATATAGCAATAATTATATATATTACTATATATAATAAATATATTAATATAGTGTATAATGATTATCTGTTCTTTATGGTTTTTAAATGTGTGTATGAATTGTGAATAGGTAAATGATGTGATAACTATAATAACCTAATTAGTTTTCTCAAAAGTAAAACTAAAATAATAACAATAACCAAAAAAATTTCCACAGGAAATTCTTAAGAGTTTCAGTCTTAGGGGAATAAATATTAGGGAAGCCCTTAATTCCTTTGCAATATGTCCTTAAATAGCTTAAAATATTACAGTGTGTGGCTGGAACATTAATTTTTCTGGATATGGTTTTATCATATATGCATACACATATTTCTAATTTCCTTCTCATCCAAACTGTAATCATGTCAATCTTACATCAGGAATCAATCAGCTGACACTATATCTGTATATCAGTGAAAATGGAGTACAAAATATTAGAAAAATTAATATTGGGCCCAGCACAGTAGCCTAGTAACTAACATCCTCTCCTTGCACACGCAAGGAACTAATCTCAGAGGGTTCTAATCTCAGCAGCCCCGCTTCCCATCCAGTTCCCTGCTTGTGGCCTGGGAAAGCTGTCAAGGACAGCCCAAAGCCTTGGGACTCTGCACCCATTTGGGAGACGCAGAAGAGGCTTCTGTAGGCTCCTGGCTCCTGGCTTCGGATCAGCTCAGCTCCAAATGCTGTGTACACTTGGGGAGTAATCACTGGGTGAAAGATTTTGCTCTTTATCTCTTCACCTCTCTCTAATTCTGAACTTACAGGTAAAATAAATCTTTTTTTAAAAGATGTATATCTTTATCAAGTAATTGTAATAATCACTTTTATAAAATTAATATCAGATCTGTTACGGTCCTCATCTTACATAAGCCTGAATCCCAAATGGGCACCAGTTCTAATGCCAGTGGCCCCACTTCCCATCCAGCTCCCTGCTTGTGGCCTGGGAAAGCAGTCCAGGATGGCCAAGTGCCTTGGGACCCTGCACCCATGTGGCAGACCCAGAAGAGCTCCTGGTTCCCAGCTTCAGATCAGCATAACTCCAGCCATGGCAGCCAGTTGGGGAGTGAATCAGCCAACAGCAGATCTTCCTCTCAGTATCTGACTTTCCAATAAAGATAAAATAAATGTTTTAAAAATTAATATTATGTATGCATTTTATTCTCTTAATAATATTCTGTACTTCTGTTCATTTTGAAAGATAAATTATTCAATTATGTGAATGCACATCTGTCTTTTTATTTTGAACTGTCTTGTTAATGGATGATTGATTTTACAGAAAATTGCTTTTCGGAGAACAAAACTGTAAATATTTTTGCATATCCTTATGGAGTACATATAAACCACTTCCTTTGTATGATTGTAACAGTCAAGTTGGGAGAGCAGGATATATGCAATTTTATCATTGTGACATTATGATTAGCTATGATACTCTTTTTTGCAAAATGCATAAATGATTTTCTCTGCTATTATGAATGGATTTTGAGGAATCTTTAGTCTTCCAATGATTAGTTTTCATATTTGAAATATTATTATTTTAAAGAATAGATTTTGTCGGGCTGTCATTGTGGTGCTTTGGGTGAAGCAATCACTTAGATGCTGGCATCCCATAGCAGGTGTCTGATTGAGATCCCATGAATACAGCTCCCTGCTAATGTGCCAAGGAAAACAGTGGAAAATGGTGTAAATACTTGAATTCCTGCTACCTGCCTGGGAGATGCATAGACTTCCAGGCTCCTGACATTGCCTGGCCCACTCTCTGTGGCTCTCACCTGGTTCTTTTTAACTTCTCTCCATCTGGGAAACATGCTGGTAATATGTAGGAAAACCTACAAAGGAAAAATCCTGAAATTCCTTGGCTAGGTTTCTAAATCCACATTTCCTCTTCACATGTTTCTTCTTTCTCTAAAGCAACATAGTGTTGGTGTAGCCCAGATACCTTACTTGCCAAATCACGGATCTTCAAACCTTTGCCCTGTGGCAAAGCACAGAAATCACTTAGCATCATTTTTATTGTAATGTACTGGTTGAAGCAGATACAAAGTTTACCCATTCCAATGGCAGAAAATGTAGATAGTATATATATGTAGATAGTCTAAAGTATATAGGATGTATATCAATGTGTTATTATATTGTTATTGTATGTGTGCAAATTTCTGGACAATACCATCTGTCCCAAGGTCTGCAGTGGGAAAGAGATGCTGAAAGAAAAAGAAAGTGAATGCAATCAAATCTGAAAGAAAAGCAAATGATCAGAATCAGTAGAACACTAAAGAAAATAACTAAATTGGGCCCAGCGCGGTGTCCTAGCAACTAAAAGTCCTCACCTTGAAGGTGCCGAGATCCCATATGGTCACCGGTTCTAATCCCAGCAGCTCCACTTCCCATCCAGCTCCCTGCTTGTGGCCTGGGAGAGCAGTCGAGGATTGCACAAAGCCTTAGGACCCTGCTCCCATGTGGGAGACCTGGAGGAAGTTCCTGGTTCCTTGCTTCGGATCGGCTCAGCACTAGCCATTGCAGTCACTTGCAGAGTGGATCATCAGATGGAGGATCTTCTTCTCTGTCTCTCCTCTCTGTATATCTGACTTTGCAATACAAATGGATAAATCTTAAAAAAAAAAAAAAGAAAGAAATTAGCTAAATAAAAATTGCAGAGATCCGGTACTAATCTTAACTGTATCGCTGAAGGGAACACCACTCAGCCCTTCAGACTTCTGGAAAAGAACTTTGTATATGTTAGCAAGAAATAATTAAAACAGATGCATTTAAAACCCAATTTAAATATTTAATTTCTCTTCTTTATCAACTTTACATTGATTCTATAAAGTTCACATATGGTGTTAGTTGAAGTTGTAAGTTTGATGAACTCTAATTTAAAAACTTACAAAATTTGAATGTATTCAGTTTGTGGGTATGGTGGCTTTCCAGCTTTATTTATTAGAATACTTAAAATAAAAATAAAAATGATGTACAGTTTATTTAAGATTTGAAATTATAAACTTGAAGTTGGAAAATTCTTTTTTCCAATGCTGAAATGAAGTCACTCATCACAGACAGTGTTATTCTTGTATTCATTTTGTTCTCCAAGTTCTTGCCAAACTCTTTCTTTGATGGTCACTTCATTTAGCCTGCAACAACTAATGATTAAATGAATTACACTTTTTCAAACATTAGTATTTAAGAGATTGATTTTTTGGGTTGATTAACACAATTTTTAGTTCTTTGAGTTCCAACAAAGCCATCTAATTTTCTTAAGAAAAATGACAAGAGATTTTCAAAAACGAGCAGAAACAAACAAGAACAAGTTACAAACCAGTGTAATAAACACACTAATTCCTCCATTGTTTAACAAAACAGCTCAGATTTTAATGCCAGATGACAATTCTGGTTTCTGCAAGATAAAGATACTCTTGCACTGGATAACTTTAGGTTTTGGAAACTCTATATTGCACCCATGGTCTCTTCTGTTATTTTCAACTTGAAAGGATTTTTCTTAAACACTCATTCTTCATGTTTCTAATTTTACATTCCAGTTCACTGGCAAGGGTACCAAATTTAAAACACTAATATTCTAGCTGTAGGAAAATCTCAGAAAGTGAGGGTGTTGCTTGTGCATAACAGGATGTGAGCTTCGTCAGTGTTCATCAAGGGGAAATCATGCAAATGCAGGGCAAAATAAATGCTATGCCTCTGCTCTATATGCCAATATGCTGTATACTGTGAAATAGATACATAAAATATTAATGAGGCAGGTCTTGAAAGCTGGACTAAATTCTTTAAACAACTTTATGACCTGTTTTTGCAAATAAAGATTTATTGGAACCGAGCTAGTTCTACCAACTTAACTAATGCTACTTGAGTTTTCTCAGCAGAGTTGCGTAGTTGAAACAGATCAGATAACACACCAAGTCTAATATATTTACTAACTGATCTTTACAGAAAAAGGTTGCCAAGCCTTTCTGTAGACTATTGATGCTGTCTGAAATTGAAGGAGTAAAACAGTAAATATTGTGATCACCTTGTAGATCATTTTAATTTCCACTATAGCTAGTATTTTTTTTAATTTTAGGAAATTAAAATAGACATACAGTCTTCTTTCTGAAAAAAAAAATGCCATTATAAAATTGACTATAACAAAGAGGAAACAGATTATTAGGGGAGATACACATAACATTGCCAATAATAATCCATTAAAAATGACAGATAAAACATGCGTCACACAGATGAAAGGTACATTAATGGGAGCTCAGAATCAAGCTCTTGAGGAGATTGGACCTGTTTCTACATATACTAGTAGCTTTGCCTTTTGCTAATATGAGATGATAGAGATATGGAAACGGATTGGAGGCAATGTATTAAAATAAGTGACTTCGGGCTCAGCACCATAGGCTGGTAACTACAGTTCTTGCTTTACATGTGCCAGGGAACCCATATGGCAGCCAGTTCTTATCCCGGCAGCCCTGCTTCCCATCCAGCTCCCTGCTTGTGACCTGGAAAAGCAATTGAGGACAACCCAAAGTCTTGGGATCCTGCACCTGCGTGGGAGACCTGGAAAAGGCTCCAAGCTACTGTCTTTGGATCAGCTCAGTCCAGGCCATTGTGGCCACTTGGGGAGGCAACCAGCGGATGGAAGAATGTCTTCTCTGTCTCTCCTTCTCTTTGTAAATTTGACTTTTCAATAAAAATGGATGAATCTTCTTTTTAAGCGACCAAAGACTTACAAACATACATTATTATTATTATTATTTAAAGATTCATTTATTTTTATTGGAAAGTCAGATATACAGAGAGGAAGATCTTCCATCTGCTCATTCAAGCCCAAATTGGGCACAACAGTCAGCTGAGCCAATTTGAAGCCGGGAGACAGGAGCCTCTTCCAGGCCTCCCAGGAGAATGAAAAGTCTAAAGGCTTTGGGTCATCCTGGATTGCTTTCCCAGGCCAAAAGCAGGGAGTGGATGGAAAGCAGAGCTGCCTGGATTAGAACCGGTGGCCATATGGGATCACGGTGCTTGTAAGGTGAGGGTTTTAGCTGCTAGGCTACAGCACAGGGCCCACATTATTTTATTATTAAATAGAATCTTGAATTTGTAAAGATACAGCTACTTAAAGTCCTGGCATTTCTCACACATTTCTTCTCTTTCTTTTACATCAGCCTGTATTTTTTTTTTCATGTTTTTGCCATTCTTAGTTTAAGACACACACAGCATCGTGAAGTGCTAATTCTGCTTCACAAAGGCATCTGGGATTAGGCAACAGCATTTTCTCCTGAGCTGTGAACAGCAAAATCATCCAGGAAACAACAGAGGCCATAAATTTAGGGTATCTGCAGTTTCCACGCAGTTTCTATAATAACTAGCCAGGACATTTGCTTTGTATTTTTGGCTAACCACCAACCTTCGCATGAAGATTATATCTCTTTATCGATCTGTTTGTTGGATGGTACAAGAAATGTTTCCTTTCCTTTTTTGCCTCTATTGTTTGATTATAGGAGTTATTTAGAAAGTGCTAACCTGATCCAAATTCCATTTGGGAAGTATAGAAATTCATAAATGTTTTTGGGTGTGTGAGTGTGTGTTTAACGCAATAGAAGTAGACCTCTATAAATCAACGGTTCTGTGTAACTCACCCTCTGTAATGTCATCTTTTTTTCCCAATGGCCTCACTACAATTGAAATTTCACTGAAATTCTCTGATGATTCATTTTAAGGAAGAAACAAAAAAAGCCATCAACGTCTCGACTTAAAATCTCAACAAATTATGTTTTTGGCAGGTGTTTTTTAATGACTTTTCCTATTAGCATTACAGAAAAACAGTGTTGTCAAGCTTTTTCCTCTAATATATCAATTTCAACCTGTGTATGGTAACATTTACATTCACTGACATGCATTACTTTTAATAAAAATGAAATGCATTATTGGAAGGGAGAAGTAAATTGTATCTAAATTTCTCACAAACCTAACCTATCTAAAATGAAGATGCTTTATATAAAATTTTATTATACACATTGTAGAACTAAATCACATGCGATGATCAATCTGCTATATCCTTAACAATAATAAATAATATGTAGCTATCTATTCTGTGCATGCCTTTAATAGTATAAACACATAATCTTAACAATATCACATGGAATGTTCCCATTTTACAGATAATCTCATTTTTAGAGGCTGAATAATTTACCCACGCCCATTCAGAAAAAATAGTTTAATATTAAAACTTTTCTACAGTTTAAAAGAATCACAAAGTCAGATGTGCTTTTATCTCTCTCTCTCTCTCTCTTTTTTTTTTTTTAGCAATATTGGGGATATGCTAAGCTAATGGATTCATAAAAGGAGGAAGCTCAAATCCACCATCTAACCATTACCTGTAGTCTGCTTATCCCGTTAAGCACTTCCATACACACACTCCTTAAGTGAATCTAGGTGGATTATATCCTTAAGCTATTTCTTTGATTCCCAAGCTTTCATTATCCTTTATTCTTTCCTCACCATTTGTTTTCCACCCACAAAAACAGGTGGTCTGCATTTAGCAGTTTTCTAACTCCTGGAACTCCATCCACAAGGATCCATACTTCTGGCAAAGATCCTAGCACATAAAACAAAATTCTTACACATTTCAACACCTTCTAAGTTGGTGAAAATAAAAAATGCATATTTCAATAGTGAGATAATAGGGTGAAATCTTTATATTGTTATAGTAAGGAAAAATTAACATGTGCATAGCACTTGCTCATCTTTCAGTAGTATTGCTGAAAATAGCTCCAATTCTTTCCAAAGAAATTTTCCTTACAAAAACAGAAAATCAGACTGCTAGCCACTGAAACAGTGCCACTTAATTTCAAATTTGGACAGATCTTTTATTTCTTCATTCAGTCTTTTCATTTTCCTTTCAGGAAACCCCACCCCTCCACCTACTATACGGACTAAAGCAAAGGAGATCTGATAATTACTATTTAGGTATGTTAGCATTGCCAGTAACAATTATGTGTTTGAGAAAGAGGATCACTATAGTAACGCAAAGGAATTTACACAGCACAACATCCAGAAAATTGTAACTCTTCAGTGCATGTTAGTTCTCCTGGTTTCCAGAAACTAACAAAAAGGGTGCACTTAGGCTTGAAGTTTTATTTCATACTAATCATAGAGTCTGAAACTTATTCTCACATTATCTAATGGTTCCCCAGCTATTCAATACAGACACGTGAGAAATGTGTAAAAAAGAAGAAACAAACTTTCACTCCTGTTGTGGCAATTTCTTTCTGAAATGTTTATTTTTTATGAGAAATAAATAAATACAATTGCCTTTATTAAATGGCTCAGATGTGTTACTATATAGCTATTTTTAATCTTTTATATCAATCATTTCTTCCTGAAATAGATTTTCTAAATGGCGAGTACAAAGTCCAGGCACCTGTGGAATTTTGCCAGGGTCCACTCGTTCACAGATGGTCAATTCTGTCTCCTTACAAAATGGAAAGAGAAACAGCTTCCTCAGGGCTCTTGTAAGAGCAGTCATCATCTGCTTTCCAAATGCTCTCAGCTCTTCATGCCATCACGTTGGTGTGTAGGATTTCACCATTTGAACTAAGGGAAACACTGGACTCAAGCATTGACAACATAGCATATAGGAAGGGAACATTAAATATCTATATCTACATAATTTTCATTGAATTTTTAGAGCTTTTTGTATTAATTTCTTTACTGAAGTGCAAACAGTAACCCTTTATAAGATTAGAAAATGCACATTTTCCTGAATGGAGAAGTCTACAATGTCAAACCTACCTTGTTATTATATTCAGCTATTGTGGGACATCATCATGTGGTCCACATTAATAAGTTTACATCTGCAAGTAACATAATAATGCAAAGGTAGATACCTTGAGTGACATATGCCAAAGGAATTGCTTCAAAGAAATGTGTACTTTGTAACTAAAATAGAATTCACATCAATATAGATAATACAGCAATTTAGTTTTAATGACACTGGAAAGGGAGACCAGGATCATTCTGTGAAATGTAATTCTGAAGCCTCCAGCCTATATTAGACCTTTCAATTAGATTTATTTCACATAGGGAATCTAATCTGGTATGCTTTAAGATTGCCAAAGTGAGGGGAATAAACTGTTTTACTGCCTATACATGTCTTCTTTATCATGGCATTCTTAATATCCTGATGAGATAACATATGTGCATAACATTTGTTCTCCACAGCACTTACACCTTAATAAGCATAAAATGGATGTAGCAACAGAGACAGCTGTGATTCCCACACTTGCACTTAGATTTCACCTCATATTATGATTGAGCCAGGGCTTCTGCCCCCAACTGAAAGGAAAACAACTCAAATACACAAGCCAGGTGTCTTTGACTTGAGATGTCTATGTGATGTGTGTACAAGAGGTAACTCTTGAATGAGTATTTTTTTTGGAAAGTTATAATTAAAATACTGTTTGTTTTTAGCACCAGATGTCTCATGAGTGGCTAACAGTGTTTCTAACTAGACACCATTGAAAAGGAAGTGCTTTTATTCTGAACTATTTTTGAAATTGTCTTAATTGAAGTGGCAGATATTATTCTAAGCTTTGAAGTTGTAAGTCTTGCCTACAATGAAAGGAAAGCTGAAAACTATTTTGCAATGTGTACATATAGTTAACAGAACAATGTACAACTGGTTATAAACATTGTAATTATATATAGACTTTGCATATATATATATAAAATGTAAAAGACAGATAATTTTCCTTTTTTGAAATCTTTTGTTATCCTTAGTTCCCACGGTGCAGTTTTGTAGTTACAGGGGTTCTCCTCTATCCCTACTCATTTTTCTTTCCCTATTTTTGCCTTCATCACTTTCCCCCATACCATAGTACAGTCCTTTCGTAACAGTTACAGGTTTAATATTCTGCTGAGTGCATTATCTCATTGCAGGTACAGACAAAGGCATAAAATCTAGTATAATATTTAACTGTTTCTTTGGAAGTCTTCCTTTTGTTTACGAACAGGGATGCATACTGCAGTGTGACTCCACTTCCAGGTGTGTGAGCTCCATTATGTACTTCATCTGCCAGGATATATGCATATATTTGTTCACCTATATATCTATATGCAAGGTTGCTTTATATCAGAAAGACCACATGGTGCTTTTCCTCTTGGGATTGGCTTATTTCACTGAGTGTAATAATCTCCAAATTGGACCATTTTGCTACAAATGGTGGAATTTCATTCATTTTAGTGGCTTTATATTATTCCATGGAGTAGATGTATCACAGTTTCTTTATCTGTTCCTCCTCCAATGGATACCTGGATTGTTTCCATGTCTTTACTATTGTGAATTGTGCTATTACAAATATAGAGATCAAGTTGTTTTGTTGTGTGTAGATTCCACTTCCTTTGGCTATGTTCCAAGGAGTAGAAAGCTGGGTCCTATGGTAGATCATTTTCATTTGTCTCAGCACCCTGCATACTTACTGCCATTGTTGTTGCAGTAGTCTATACTTCCACCAATAGTGAAGTAGGGTACCTTTATTTTTACATCCATGCCAGCAGGTATTGTTAGTAGATTTGTGTATGTAGGCCATTCTTACTGGAGAATAGGACCATGATGTGGTTTTTATTTGCATTTCTCTAATATCTAGGAAGCCTGAACTGTTTTATATGTCTAGTAGGCATTTGAATTTGTTCTTTTAAAAGATGAAAATCAGATTTTTAAAAAAAGATTTACTTAAACTTACTTGAAAGTCAGAGTTACAGAGAAGGAGAGGAAGAGACAGAAAGAGAAGGTGTCTTCCATTTGCTGCTTTACCTCCCTAAATGCTGCCATGACCACAGCTGAACCTGTCCAAAGCTGGGAGCCAAGAGCCTCTTCCACATCTCCCTCGTGGGTGGAGGAACCCAACCACTTGGGTCATCCTCCTTTGCCTTCACAGATTATGAGAAGAGATATGTATGGGAGGTAGAGCTGCTGCAACACAAACTGGCAGCAATACAGGATGCCAGTGCAATAGGCAAAGGATTAACCTGCAACACCCCTTTGCTTTCTTTTTAAAAGCCAGTAATAAAAGAGAATAGATGTATATATGTAATAAATGTATATGTGAATGTACATTTATTATGTATATATGTATATGTAAAAAACCGATAAATGTATATATGTGTGTGTGCGTGAGTGAAAATGAAATTTTACATGCATTTGTATGCATTTCTTAATCTTTAAAATGCTATTTAATGCACTATATGTAATTAGTTTGCCAGTATCCTTAATAGTTTGTAAGAAAATATAATCAAAATACAAAGGCAATCAAATATAATATGTAGTGAGTAGTTTCCAGTAAAATAAGTATGTTAAAAAACAGAGTGGTCGACTGTATAAGCATAGTCGTTTGAACATTGAAAGATTATGCCAATGTAATTATGCCTTGGTGGAATTGCACACCTTAAATAATTAAGGAGAATAATTGGGGATTTGCCAACTATAATAATTGGCTTGTATTTTCCTGATAAAATACTACAGATAAATTAATGCGCTATGAAGAAACACTTGTACAAAGCAACCCACAAATATATCATTTTTAAAAGTTAGCTTTTTAACAATATGACCTTACCTGAATACTGTATTACTTAGAATTACATTTATGCTTGAATAAGTGAGTCAATGTCTTTTATATGATTTTCCTGGCACTATGGACAAAAGGATATATATACATTCCAGAAGTTAAATCTTGTGTTACTGATCCATTTGCCAATTTATCAACAAATATTTATGTGGCACTATGCAAAGAATTGTTCAAATTCTTGAGTATGCAGTATTAAAAATGGTTAGCAATTGTTGCTTTTTGTAAAATATGACGAAATATTTTGTCTTCTCTGAAATTATACTTTCATATGGTTATTTACTGATCTTATAACATATACGAAATAAGTGAGGAAAAAGGTACCTAATTACTAATAGGGTTAATACTGAAAGAACTGACTGGGCAACTCTTTAGGGCTCATGACTTCTAGACCAGTGCTGTATTATTTGCCAGATTTTACATATTTTTTCATAATATGAATTTCCTATTATCCTAGAATTCCTTTTGTGGATGCATCTGTTTTCTTTCATATTTAGCTAATGGGCGTTAAAGTGCAATGATTGAACAAAAGTTTTACAGGACTGTATTCTGATTAAGAAAATTTGCTAAGGAGTCAATTTCATTGTCTTATGCCCTTTTTCCTTGACAGTGAGCTAACAAACATAAGTTACAGAAAAGAGAGAGTTGATTTTTGCATTTTCCTCCTTATTTGTGTATAAGGTTTCTGTCTGCAGAAAGAGGTTTTCAGTTATATGGGCCCAACAGTAGCTACATTACATCATCCTACTCCCACCTCATATGTCTATTTTTTTCTTTCCCTCCTATATGACACTAGTATTTTGCATACAAGGCACACCTCAATCAAGTATGACATCTTAATTTAATACATCTGCAAATATTCCATTTCCAGTTAAGGTAATATCCTGTAGTTCCACATAGAATTGGATTTTGAGGTATATCATTCCCTCCAGTACAGATAATCTATATTCCTACATACATATTGTTAATGTTATAGGTCCCTTTACAATCCATGCTGTCTCTGTCCCTGTCTCTGCTGCCCCCATTGACCATCCTTGATCTTTAGCTCCTTCCTTCTGTGATGCATTTCCTCCCTTAACTGAATCAAGATTAAGTTGTAGAAAGAGGGTTGTAGTAGGAATGTGTTACTGATTGATATGTACCATCTGTTAAGAACTTCCTGACCACAGGGTCAGGATGGATAACATATGCTGCTTTAAGGTGAATAAAATGGCAGAATTATCCTTGGAAACAGCCACTTGACCATGACGTAAAAAGTCTGAGCCAGAATTTGACTTCTGTACAAATAAAGCAGGCAGCTTTCCCGCATTGTCCATTATGATCTTGGAATTGTAGTGGTCCATTTCGTTCCTTTTGGCGCCTGATCCACGCACCCTTCTTGAGTTTTGAATTCAGCTGGAGCTGGACTCCGACAGAGAAAGGCAAAGATGGGCAGAGAGAACGAGGAATCTTCTGTCTACTAGGCCATTCTCTAAATATGCAAAGGACCAAAGGCAGGGCTGTGCCAGAGTAGGATCCCAGAATTCAACCCAAGTCTCCCACATGAGTTTTATCACCCATTGCCTTACAGAATGTACACTGACAAAAGCTGAAGTAGAAAATGGAGCCTGTACTTCAACCTTCACACTCTAATATAGGATGTGCATTCTCAAGAAGTATCTAAAACATTGTCCAGATACCCAGTCTGAGTCCATTCTTTACAAAGTTTCATTCTTAATTTATAAACACTGAATTAAAAATAGTAATATAATTTCTGATAACCTAAGATCACCTCCTTATCCCCTCTTGAGATGACTACGTAAGTAAACTCAGTTGCCAAAAATTGTTTTGCTATTTTATTGGGCCAATACCTGAAGACATGGTATGTATTTCCCACACTATGAAAGCATAGGAGGCTAAGTACAACACAGAAACAGATGGATTTCATTTCTGTGATTCTATTAGCTGTTGCTTTCCTTTTTCATACTCTTTATAATTTTGTCACCTCTGATGAATGAAGCATGAGTTTATTTCACACCTCTTTTCCCTAGAATAATTGTACATCATTTATTGAAAGCTGTCCTCAGAATTTTAGTGTCTGGCTTTTTTATCCATAACTCTTTATGCTTCCATATCAAACAGTAAGTATCTCAAAAGCAACTTTCCAGATTGTACTGTATGAATTTTGTGACTATATCTGCAACTATATTTTAAACTAGGTTAGGTTGTTAAAAGTGATAGATCATATCTCTAAGTCATTAGTGTCTGATATGATGTCTTAGACATATAATCAATGCTAGAGTTTCAGGACCTCCCTAAAATTCATGTGTTGGGAACTTAATCCATATTCTGGCTTCGTCTTTCCATGTTATGCATTATTTCATGCCATGATACAGAGGCAATCAATAGATGCTGGTGCCATGTTGTTGCACTTTCCAGCCTTTAGAACAATGCACTAAATAAACCTCTATTTCAATAAATTGATCAATCCATAGCATTCAGTCATATCTATAGAGAAAGAACAATGCTTTAATGACATAGGCATTTAGTTAAAGTTGCAGGTTCAAACATGTCTGGGTATGATTAGTAAATTGGTAAGGGTCTCTTCTTATGGACAACAGAGACCAATGACATATTACATTTCCAGGGAAATAATCCACCAGAGAGAAAGGTGATTGTGAATATAAGACTGGTTCTCTCATATATATTCTCTGTGTTAGAGCTTTTTAGACATAAACACCAGAACGTAAAAAAAAAAAAATCTCACTTCTGATCAAAAGAACTATTTCTCCATCCTTATAAATTATGGCCAACCAAGCGACACAGTTTAACCAATACTCAATAAAACACATCAGAACTAAGGAATGATTCTTCTCATTTTACGTGTCTATTACATGTCTGCCACATCTGGTTACACCTATACACAAAAGTAACGAATTTACTGATGAAGGTGAGAAAGATACTCTCACAAAATTCTAACAAACACAAAATACCAGTCAAGTATAATTCCATGATAACCATTGGTGGTGATACTGATTAACTAGCAAGAGTTAAAGAAACATGGTTTACTTAGACTAAAATGGAATGTAGAACACCTTATGTTACTGATAAGAAACAGAGAAAAAATAGAAAAAAAGTATTTAGCAGTATCTACATTGTGAATTTTATATACTTCCAGGGTTTGAAAATAAAACACTTATGAAGGCTTTCTTAATGCATGTTTTGATCTAACATGACTGGTATGATGCTTATAAATTTGTAAAAAAAAAAGTGTTAATTGTTAATATTTTAATGTGAGGCAAGCATGGCAACAAAAATGGTAAGAAATATGCAATATTAGAACATTTTAGGACAAAATGAGCACAAATTATTCTCAGTATTCTTTCAACTGGAGAACTTAAACACATGTGGATTATTTGAAGAAATAAGATATACTATCTTTGATTTACTTGGAGCAAAAATAAATGAATAATGTCAGATTCTGCCAATTTATTATTTAAGAAGAAATAGAAATATCTAGAGAAGTTCCTAATATTCATTTAAATTATGTTCTTATCTTCCTAGATTTACAAGTTGTGTGAAGAAAAGTAGTTAAGAAAGTGGTAAGGGATTTTTTTTTCCCTAAAATTTGAGATAATTATAATCTGTCAGAGAAAATTACTTTCATTCATTTCTTACAAAGATTTGTCTCCTTGTATGTGTTGTTCTATATTCCTTACTGAATTGAAGCTCTCAAGCACAAAGTGAACTAAATCTTCGGAAAAAAGCCATTGTAAAGTTTAATATTACCACCTGTGAATTTAAATTACCATAGTTGCATAAGAGCCTCATGAGTTTCTTTCTACATCATTTTAGTAAAATGATCTATACCACTGCTTGCATAAGGGCACAATATGAAAAGATAAGGAGGGACAAATTTACCAAAAAAAAAAAAAAGATTCCTTTTATGATGTAACAACTTCCCTTTTTTAAGGATTGTATTGATGAAACCACAAATGTAGACATTTGTGCTCCCACACTGGATTAGCCGCTGTTTCCGTTTGTTCAAGTGCTGCTTTCTTAGGAAATCAGTCAAGCCCTGTGACTCTATCATCCCATTGATACTACTCTTTTATGTAGTTTATGTTCTCTAGAAACACTTATCAGAATGGTTAAAACAAAGCAGCAAAAATACAACAAATAAATCATAGAATGCTGATGTATAGATTTTTCTAAACTTTAGAAGATAGACCTGCATATGTATCTGTTGACATTAATTCTGTATTTGTTAGTACAGTGTTGGACCATAACAGCTGAGTGAATAAAAAAAATAAATGACTCATTTTTGCACAGATTTTCTATCCAGGACACACAATCATAAAAGTACTCAGATTACTCACACAGTAACAACAAAACAAATGACAAGCTATACATAATTGTTTTATGAAAATAAATGGCACACACAAACACCACTGACCAATCATGCTTACATTTATAATAGATAAGATCTTAGCCAAAATACTAATTTTGCTCAGCAGTTCTTTGCATTTGATTGGAAACATAAAGATGACGTGTGCTTATGGAAGATTGTCTTAGAGCACTTAACCATTGATGCTTTAACACTATGTCTTCTTTTTTTTAAGATTTATTTAATTTTTATTGGAAAGGCAGATATACAGAGAGGAGAGACAGAGAGGAAGATCTTCCGTCCGATGATTCACTCCCCAAGCGGCTGCAACGGCTGGAGCTGAACCAATCTGAAGCCAGGAGCCTCTTTTGGGTCTCCCACACGCATGCAGGGTCCCAAAGCTTTGGGCCACACTGGACTGCTTTCTACAAGTACATTCAAATACATGTATTTGAGCAGAAATACATGCCAGCATTCAATGATGGAAGCCATTCAACTTTAAATCACTATAAATTTGACGGTGACTTCATTGCTACATCGAGGTACCAAATAGAATCTTGTCTAAGGTGGAATATAAAAAAAAATAAGATCTTCGTTGACTTTTTAAATTGCTCAAAACCTATAGTAAACTATAGCCAAATCACCCTTGAAGGGAAGATACATGTAAAAACAATATTTGAAAAACAATTTTTAAAATATAGATTGATTAGAAGTGCTGGTGAGGATAAATTCTGTTGAGTTATACAAGATTTCAGTACAGAAAGTTACCACCACCTGTTTAATAGAAGTGAAATACATATATTTCACTTATACTGCAATTTTGAATAAGATTGGAAGCTCTTACATATGGAAATCTTCATTTGCTTGTAAGTTTGCAGTACTGCTTGTTACCCAGAAAAATGATGGGGAGAGGCCAATAAAGTTCTGCTTGTTTCAGTTTGTTTTTCTTAATAGAAAGTTAAAAATGTGTCTACTGCAGTAACTTCAAATTCGATTGTCAACAGTGTACAATTATGCCAAGAATTTTTTTGTACAATAGCCATATTTCTGAATGGAATACGCTCATTCTAATGCTGAAAAGATTTAAATTTAGAGATTTACATTTGTGCGCATAATGCCACACAGCCAATTTTTGTTCCAAATGCAACTCTGACTTATTCCAGCTCAAGTTCTCTGCTGTTTTCTCTACCAAATATTCAGAAAACTAATACTGCTTGTTAAGTCTTATAGACATTATATAAAGCTAGATTAATAAATATGGAACTCCATGTAACACTTGTTATATAATTATTTTCATTCTTGCACAATTGCTATCAAAATAATTCTCCCTTTAACCATCTCCTCATCTGGAAAAATTGATCTGTGTTGCAGGTGACATTATGACGGTACACTGATCAGCTTTTCAGGATAATAGGAATGCTTGTTCATGTGACCAACCTATTTTAAAATTCTGATGTCCGATTTACTTTCTTTTTTCTTCCTTAATATCAGACTCCCATTTCTTATATTGCCTAGTTTCAACATGTCTAAATTTGCAAGGCATACTTTAAGCATGGTGTCCCCAGATCTCTCCAAAAATTGTTAGTCTCTGAGCAAGGTTATGCTGGCTTTACCTTCCTTTTTAAAATTTTTTTTATTTTTGATGTTTACATTAATTATCAAGATGGGAAGTATTGAGAGTTAGGGGAAGATGGATGAAACCATTGTTTCCAAATTTTCTTTTTCTTCTTCCTGTATCTGGTGAAGGGAGGAGATAAGGAGAGAAGCCACATCCAGCCTCTCAACTGTCCCAAAACACCCAGAAATAGGAAAAGGCCACCTGATATCAACCCAGGGTCACCAATGTGGAGCATGATCTGAGGATTCTGCCCAACTGGTTTTGACAGTTCTGAAATGCTGTCAATCTTGCCAATCCAACTATGAGGAAACGTTTCCAATGTCCTTTGGCTGTCTTAGTCAACCCCAGGGTCTCCATTCACCCAGATACTTGCTGTCATCACTTGTTTGGGATAGCAGTCCAATTTGCTCTACCCTCCTTCCTCTGCTATGGTACCAGATATCCTCTGCAGGCTCCAGTAGACTGCCTCATCCCCTGTGTGCATCAGGACCTGTAATCCACCACTCAGTCCTTTCCATTGATGAGGCCCAGTTCTGACACAGTCACTCCGTGGCCAGACCACTAATCCTGAAGTGGGCCCTCATGTCCTCACATGCCCCCACCTGTGCCATTTCCCAGACCCCCATAACCCCACACACCATGCTGCATGGTCATTGGACCTCACCTGGCACCACTGGTACTCTGGGTCACTCAACACAGATTGTCACCCACTGGACCTCCCAGCCCCGGGGCTCATGGAGCCAGCACCCACCCTTCAGGCAGCCCAAAGAACTCAGGCGGGGTGACCTGGGCCATGCATCTGGGGCTCACAAACCCGGCACCCACTGTGCAGGTGGGTCTGAGGATCCAAGCCAGTCAAATGGGGTCTCGACAGACCTCTCCCAAGGGCTCATGGACCCAGCACCCACTGTGCAGGCAGTCCTAAGACCCCTGGCCAGGCTACATGTACCTCACTGGAACCTCTTCCGTCAGGGCCTACGCACCCAGCACCCCCTGTCCCTTTGCCACACACATACATGCCTTTATAAAAAAAAATTGAACAGGTTAGGCAACCATGGTGGCACACTGGTATGATAAACACAGATTTGGCCTTAGCCAGGCCCAGGATGCCTGCCAGCTATTAGCTGCTTTTTTCCCAGCAGTGTGATACCTGCCTAGGCACAATGTAATCCTAAACCACAGCCCACAGCTGGGGGCTGACTTTACTTTCTAAAATTAGTTATGTATTCCAACCCAGATTTTACGCTGCAAGTGTGTAATCATTTATGTGGTAGGTGGGTGCTTGCTGGGTAAGTCATTTTTTTTTTCCAGAAGAGTGCTGAGCAGATGGAAATTATTCCAAATGAATGAAAAAGGATTTACTATAATAAAACATAAACTTCTAGAGCCAAGATATTGTTTAAAACTACCATAAAACATCTCATGCTAGCATACTATGGAATAATTAAAAAACAAGTTTACCAAAAGAATACTAATTGTTAAGAACAATTTACCATGGGAAAAATCTAAGTAGTATTTTATACTAAAAGTCAAGTTACACAATCTTACGAAGTCAATCACATAAATGTAAACAGGAAGATGAAAGGTAGATTGTATAAAATCAAAGCAACATACAGAAGTGAATGTAAGATGTCAATACTTTTCCAAATTGGATAAACCAATAAAAAGTGCAAAACTATTACAAAAATACAAATGGAACTATCACATAAAACAAATACTAACATTGAAAATTTTGCCTCTGAGAATAAAAACTGAGGAGTGGAGAATGAAAATTTTCTATTGCTTTCCTTGTGTTTATAAGCTTTATGTCCCTGACTTTAAAGCAATGTGGATATTCATATTCACAAAATGAAACTAGATAAACTAGAATCAAACAGTTTTCATTTGAGAGGGTAGTCTCACACTTCTATTTTATCAGAGAATGTCAAACATTAATACATTCATGCTTGCTCTGAATTCCTCAGAATGAAGCTAGTCCTATACCTAAAACCATGGCAGCAAAATAAGAATGCACCTTGCATAAAACTGTAAGAGCAAACACACACGTCAACTTGGCTACAAGTCTGCATGCAAGTTACACACTTGACCAAATGCGCACTTTTCTACCCTCATATTGCTGGATTCAAGACAACAGATTCAGCACAGACATGTGAATGGTTTATTCAAGGGCACACGTACAGGACAGACTGTAACACCAAGCATGTGCTCCACAATTTCCAAGTGAGCAGATGATCTTTGAAAGGAACAGTGGAGCGGATGTTCCACCAACTACTCGATGCAATACTACTCAGCCATTAAAAATAAAGAAATCCCATCATTTGCTACCAAATGGTCCCAACTAGTGACTGTTTTGCTCAGTGAAATAAGTCAATCCACAAATGACAAATACCATATATTGTCTCTGATATAAGACAAACTTCATGCAAATTATAAGATCAATAACCCTTTCAACAGTGTTTTTGCTGCAACCCATGGCTTTTGATATTTTTTAAATTTTCATTTTTTTCAAAATAGTTTCTTTTCTCTTACTAAATTCTTCACTGACTAACAGAAAAAAAAGGAAAAGTGGGAATCGGAAAATTCTAGCATATTCAGACTGGTTCATTGGAGGTCTCTTTAATTTTTTTTTTCTGGCTAATGGTGATAAATCCCTTGTTTATCTGCTGTCTGTTTTAGCAACTTGTGAAAGTTGGCTTCTGAAGTGTTTACGTCCACATCTGCTTAAACGAGATGAAGAGATGATGTGTCTTTTCTCTTCCAGCTGTTAAAGTGTGGTTATTCTTCAGATACAGTGCACAAAGGAAGACATGTTCAGTATTACAATATCAATGGATTGATCACTTCTAATAATGTTAAGTGGAAATAGACTTTTACTTTTTTTCTAGACGGATGTAAAAGTTGCACTAATACTTGTGAAATATACCCTCTGTTAATACTTTTGAAAGATTTCACTGAATGGGAGTTTTTATTTCAATGACTATTTAACAGTTTCAGAGGTTTTTTTTTTTTTTTTTTCATCAAGGTAGATGTTCTGTGCTGACATTTAATGAGCCCAAACAAAAATAGCCACAATATTAATTCAATAAATGCTCTCACAGAGAACACACAAGTGAAAACACCTTAGAGAAAGAGATTTATAAACTACTCTGATAAGTTTTTACCTGTAAGGTTCACACAGACAGTTCTGTGCTAAGTTACAATTTTAACTGCAGTTTTATTTGGGGTATTAAATCAATGACTTTAGAGCCATAAAATGTACAATCTTATGCACTGAATTATCTTTATTAACTTGGAGAAAGTGTCATTCCTAATATTTCACAGTGCTTGTTAGTGTGATACACATAAGGAAGCCAGAAAGTAGTGTTTACTTTATTTGCAGTCCAGGTCAACTGGTTCACATAAACAAACAAAAACAAAACAAAACAAAAAACAAAACGAAGAACTACAATCCATCAATATAATCCTGTGTTGCTTGCCAGAGTGGACATAAATGGCCTTTCTATGTGACAGAATGATCATGAATTCTGGCCTTGAGTCCTGGATGGATCCAGTATTTTGACTGACTAGATATGCACTTATTCAGTAAATACACATTAGGTAATCAGTGTGTGTCTGGTGATAAACTTTGTGCCGGGGATATAAAATCTCTGAGCATTAGACCTTCTCTCCAAAACACAAACTCATGGAGAGAGAAATACCTAAGGAAATAATTATAAACTTGTGAAATGTTTGTTTAATAGAGGTTAAGCACAAGGTTTTGTGGAAGCAAACTACTAGCAGCCATTAGTTCCAGGAAAGGAAATTACAGAAAGACTAATAGCAACGCTGGTAATTGAGTGGATCCTGAAGGATAGGCTCACCTGGGGAGAACACTGGGTAAAAAGGAGTAATGAGTCGCCACTGAAATTGAAAAGTTCATGGCATAGCTCAGGAACCAACAAGATTGTCTTACAGTCATTCAAATACTGATAGATATGAAGCTCACACTGGATAAATACACTAATGGATATTTGAAAAATATCTTTGAGATTTAAAATGAGCAACCTTAATCTAAATTATTAACTTCTCCATGTATAATATCAGAATATTCAGGAAAGTGCCTACAACCTAGTTTTTGTGCTTTGAGCTAGAACCATGCAACACTAAGCTTTGTAAATAAATTTTAAATGCTATATGCCACAACAAAACATACACAAATATGCTTAGCACTGTTTAACCCTGACATCATTTCTACGATAGCAATTCTAAGTGAAGTCATTTTCTTGTATACAAAATAATTGATTCAAGGAATTTTTAAAATATATAGTATATTTAAGTATATATAGAAGAGTAAAATCTTTACTATGAAGCATACACAAGTTTTATTCAGTGTTCATCAAGGCAATATGTAAATCTGAGTTAAAAAATTTACCCAAATCTGTATCCTTGGCTATTGGTATATTAAAGTTAACTATAAGAAACAAATTTTACTCATTAATGAAGATGTTTGGACCACAGAAACTATGCTACATTTTTAAAAAGATTTATTTATTTATTTTTATTGGAAAGGCAGATAGACAGAGAGGAGGAGAGACAGAGAGGAAGATCTTCGGTATGTTGGCTCATTCCCCAAACGGTTGCAACAGCCGAAGCTGTGAGAGTTATAAATGGCAATACAGTTGCCTGTATGCTATTAACACACCTCTCTGTGAGTGAGGTGAATATAGACAAGATTCCTCTATTATCTCTGCCTATAATCCTTATCTTTAGCTCACTTTAATGACATCCTTCTCTGTTGGCTTCTTTGCTTCACAAGCAGTGAAGAATCATTTTTCCTACATCTTTACTCAGTTTTGAGTAATGTATTTGCAATTTAAGTAGACTGAGTTTGCATCCATTAATCTTCAGCTTCACAGGGCTTAAAATAATGGAAACCAGAAGAAATCATACAAAGACAAGAATAAGGAAATCAATTCCTCTCACCTTGTTTATCGTTGATGAATGTAATAGGTCAGCAATGATGTGATATAGGATGTACTACTTTCCTTTGCTTTATCCTGAAGCATTTGGTTTGTGTTCACTCAGTCAGGGAGTGGTTAAGTATCCCAAGCCAAGCCAATCAAAGAGTTTTACACGGAATCCATAAAGCTATCCAGAGATGGCAGAAATTGTACACTAAGATAATGATAGGGGCATCCATTCTGATGTAGTTGGTAAATCCAAACCGGATAGCATCCCAAATGCGCACTGGTTTGTGTCCTGACTGCTCCACTTCTGATTCAGCTCCCTGTAAATGGCCTAAGACAACCAGCAGCAAATGTCCCAAGTGCCTGGAGCACTGCCACCCATGTGATAAATCCTGAAGAAGCCCCGGTCTTAGATTTGACCTGTCTTACCCTGGCCATTGCAGATGTGTGGGGAAACAACTGACAGAGAAAAGATTCTCTCTGTCTCTCTCTCTGTCTCTGGTCTCTGTAATTCTTACATTCAAAGAAATAAACACAAATTGTTTCAAAATGAGACAAAATAACTAGCATTTGGAAGAAATTAATTTTCTTCAAGTCTGTAAAGCAAATGAGAGTGATCATTGCTATGGAATAGTGAGTTTTTCATGACTGTATTCCATTAGACCTGGCTATAATACTATGTATCAATTGATTCAATTAACTTACCTCAATAGGTAGCATTATTTTGCATGAAGTGAGGAAACCTAAAAGCTGGAATCATAATTCATTGTGATATAAATTAATTATAAGAAAAATAGCCAGAAGGAAACATGTCACCTCAGGAGCACTACATTTTCTAATCTAAAACTGTGAAAGTAACTTATGACTACAATAAGTGCCAGGTTCCAAAGTGAAGAATAATTGGGAAACTTATGTTCTTCAGAGTTTAAACCAATCATAATTTGGACAAATTCCTTAATATAAAATTTCCCCATTTGTATTGATGCATCTTATAAAACTTAAACAATTTCCTTCATATACACATGCTCTTAGAATAAAATTATAACTTAATGTATTTCATTATGTGTTTTATGTAAGAACAATATTCACCTTTAGCCAGAATTATCTACAGAATAAATTCATTCTGTGTTGCCATAAATATTTGTGATACTAATAATTCTTTTTGAAGACACTCAAGTAAGAAAAATAAAATTCATTATGGCATTGTTAATTCACCCAGTCAAGGGATATATATTTAACTCAGAAAAAATTATAAGGAGGGATGTGACAATTTTCTGGGAAGTTGTTTCAAAATTTATAAATAATTGAGAAAAAAATCCTTGATGAGATGTAGTTATTTGTATAATTACTAATTTTATTTCATGTTTTTACTTCCAGTGTGGCATGAAGTCTCATACACTTTCTAATTAATTAACTTGGATATTTTTCACTTAGACATATTTAGTAATTTTCACCTGGAGAATAGTTTCTTCTTTATGTGGCTTAGACAGTCAGTGTGTTAAAAAACAATTGTCACCATAAAAACAAAACAAAACAGAACAATTCTTTCTGTACTGCCTGTTTAGATCTATTAGACTATAATGGGTAAGTAACTATCTCAATGAACTACATTTCTGGCTAGCTCCATCTGCTTTCATTTTCCAAATAGTCTGGTGAAGCAAACAGAGATAAGCAGGTAATAAAATATTTGACGGAATCACTACCTCTAGGGTACCACTACAATAAAAGGCATCAGGATGATATTTAACACTAGAAACTAACATGTGGAATTATTTGTTATCAGGAGTTTTGAAATCTCAGCATTCTCCCTAGAATATAAGCCTCAAATCACATACCCAGATAAGAGATGTGTATCAGACATCATTATGTAAATAATGAAACAGGAATTATAAGAATATTTAGCTAAAATTATAAATTGGAATGACATAACAAATGTTCACAAAGTTCTGATGCATGAAATAATAGAAGGGCAGTCGAAAGCAAGAATATGAATACCTGCAGGTTTTGGCAAAGCCTATTAGCAACCAAATTCCAACAATCCTGTCAGCTAAGGATAGCTAATTATAACTGTTATAAATAGAAAATGTCATGGGCTCATACATATTGATTTGCTTCAGATAAAAAGCATTTGTAATAATGAAGCATTTCACAAAGATAGCTTATTAGGCTTAATATATCAAATCCATAATATGATAGAACGTTTGCAAAAGCACCTGCCATTTTTCTCTTTGTTCATAGCACTTTGATTTGAGCTCTGCAGCTCCTTCCTACAGGAGTAAATTGGACATAGTACTGGAAAATGGTAGGGTGACCTGGTGACTTATTTTTACCACTGCAGGTGATTTTGAAAAGCTTTGCTTACTTTTTACTTTCTTTCCTGAATACTGCCAGGTCTTCACACGAATATTCCTAAGTTTGACTGTTGGATGATGGAACCCATTTGGCCTAGTTTCTCATATTGCCTCAGTCAACAACCAGTCATACACCAAGCATACCAGGGAAGTCAGGTTGGCCCAGCCAATCTTGCAGCTGACCTCAGAAATGAGAACCTGAGGGAAACCAGCTAAACCCAGCCTCGATAAGCAGATCTATACATGTGATCCACAGACTTAGGAATTTTGTTGAGTTTGGTTTTAAACCTTGGCAACAAGTGGCGATAGTTTGGCTGCCCACCCTCTCTTTAATTGATGAGGTTTTTCGTTTGTTTGTTTTTAAAAAAAGAGCGGCCCTACTTGTTTTTCAGTTATCTGTAGCTGTTTCCGCAACACAAACAAAGTATCTACTAGTTTCAGTAGAGACTGTGTGATCTCTAACTGCTAAAACAATTTCCCTCTGGTCATTTTCTTGAAGAACTTGGTGATCTCTATTTTAAGTCACTATATTTCAGAGTGGATTGTTGCTTAGCAGTAGACAAACATATACATCAAGCATAATATTTCCAGAATGTTCCATATATCACCAGATGTTGAAGACGTTTTATGAAATATGGAAAGGCCTTCAGCATTGTTACACAACGAACCAAATTGCTGTTTGCAATTCTGGTACCTTTTTTCAGAGTTTTATGTTTGAGGCCTGGCTGCTTTGCTTCTTGCTAACAGCCTGGGAAAATAGTAGATGAGGCCCAAATACTTGGTTCCCCTGTTATCCATGCAGGAGGTCTGATGGAATTCCTAACACCTGATTTCAATCCAAATCAACCCTGGCTGTTTTGGCTATCTGGGGAGGCTGCCAGTGGGAAGTGCTCGCTTTCTCTAACTCTGTGGTTGTATCTATTTTTCCTTCCTTTTTTTGTAGTTTCCCTCTTCATATTTTTTTTTTGCTTTTCAAATAAATAAACTTTACAAAAGAAAAGAGTAATAATAAATACTCCAACACTACTTAAACGGATTACAGGTTGCATTTGCAGTATTTGGTATATGACAGGCTAAATAAAATGTATTAAGAGTAATTTTCTTCCTTTTTAAAAAAGTTGGCTATTATGACATACAAAATGACATACATGAGTGACACAGCATCTACATTGGTTTGTTCTAGTACAACTTTATCGTTCAATGTCAGCAAAGCAGCTTTCACTTTTGAGAGAGATCAATCAAAATTAGACTATAATGGGACAGTTGCAGAAATAGAAGGGCCAGTTTGGGTCTTGTTTCATTCATCTAAACAGGAAAAGATGGTCCAATCTCAGAAACAACTGAGAGTAACAAACAGATATGATGAGAAATGTACATACTTCTAATATCTAAAGAGTTAATGACATTGAAGATAGTCTGTTGACAAAAAAAAAATTTTTTAAAGAGAGAGAGCTCAAAGACTGATGCTTTACTTGGACTCTGGTAATTAAAACTGTAACAAGCATGAGAAGAAAAGTGTATGAAGAAGAGTAGGTTTGGGGAAAGAAAGAATTTCGTCTGAGACATGATAGGAAAATCTTGAGTAAAAATTTAGACTGGTAAATGTGTTTTCAGAAATGAGGTCCTGAATAATAAATTATATTAGGATTAAATAAATAATTATAAGCTTCATATGGAAGAACTGCTATTATCCAAATTGGGGTGTGTGTATATATATATATTAGAATAATAGAATAACTATTATTAGACTATAGCTCCTAGAATAATAGGACTATTATTATTAACTATATTATATATTAATAATATATTAATGTATGATATATATATATATATATATTAGACACCAGCGAATGCGGTCATAGTTTTATCTGGCATAGCAGATAAAACTGCCACCTTGGGGCCTGGCGCGACGGCGCAAGTGGTTAAGGTCCTCACCTTGCACGCCCGGGATCCCATATGGGCGCCAGTTCTATCCCAGCAGCCCCGCTTCCCTTCCAGCTCCCTGCCTGTGGCGTGGGAAAGCAGTCAAGGACAGCCCAAAGCTTTGGGACCCTGCACCTGCGTGGGAGACCCGGAAGAGGCTCCTGGCTTCAGATTGGCATAGTATCGGCTGTTGCGCTCACTTGGGGAGTGAATCATCGGACGGAAGATCTTCCTCTCTGTCTCTCCTCTCTGTATATCTGCCTTTCCAATGAAAAATAAAATAAATCTTAAAAAAAAAAAAACTGCCACCTTGATGCTACCATCCCACAAGGGCACCAGATAGTGTCCCGGCTACCCTACATCTTTCTATATGGCTCACTGTTCATGCCCTAAGAAGAACAGCAAGAAGATGGATCAAGTTGAGGTCCTCCACAGGAAATTTACTTTTGGAATGTTAGCTTTTAGGTAAAATCTAAAGTTCATCTTATGAATGGATGAATGTGAAATGTGGGAAGAAGTGTAAAGGCATATCCCTATGGCACGGTTAACATTCAGAGGTCAAAGAAATGAGGAAGCAACAGCAAGCACATGAGCCTGAAGAGGACAATTCATTGAGGGAACAAGACATACAGAAACTTGTGGGAAGCAAGAAAGGAAAGTCTTTCAGATAACCGGGAATGGGTGTCCGTATCAGAGTTTTCAGATGTGGCCTGAAAATTGCTCAATGGATGTTAAAATGCAATTGATAGTTGCAATGATTTGATAATAACAGCTTTGATTAAGTGTTGCTAACAGAATGAGTTAGAGAGAAAAACACTGAGATATCAATTATAATTCTAGGTAATTCCCTCCAGGAGTTTTGCTCTGTAGAAAAATCAATGATAAATAAAAATCAATGATACTCTATGATACTCAATGATACTCTCCTAATTCCCTAGTAGAACTAGCAAGGAAGTGGACCAGAAACAACAGCAGCCGGGACTGAAGCCAGCTCCCATACCGGATACAGGATGTTGCTTAACCAATTACACCATAACTCCAGGCCTAAAAATATACATTTTAAAGAAAACATTTATGTTTGCAGAAAAATTGAGCAGGAAGTATAGTGTTTTCATATACATTCTCATATCCCATTCCCACCTTTCAATTCAGTGTACAGTTCCTAATATTATTATCATCACATTTCATTAATATAGAATGTTTATTCTCATTAATGAGTTGATATTTATATCATACTGAAATATGTTGCTAATAATTAAGGCAGACTGTGTTTTGTACATTCTGTGCATGTATTTACCAATATAATAGAATCTACAGATTTTTGTACTCTAAAAGTGCACTGTATTCCTTCTTTTATCTTTTTATTCTTAATCTCCAGAAAAAACTCAAGGAAAAAAAAACTTTACTGTCTCCATAGTTTTATCTTTCCCACAATGCAGTTGGAATCACATGGTAGGTAGCCTTTTTGATTGGTTTGTTTGGTATAACTCATTTTTTTCATTCAACTGCTAAAAAGATATCATTTTCCCCCCACATTTTAACAATGTGGAACAAAGATACCATAAACATTAACAAAGGTTTTGTGAGATTTCAACTAATTTAGTTAAAATACCAAGGAGGACAATTTCTGGATTATAGAATATGTTGCATTTTAGGAAATGATGACAGACTATCTTCCAGTATGTCAATATAGTTGGCATTTCCATCAGCAAATGAATGAAAAATTCTGTCTCACCACATCATCACAACATTTGGATTATAGCCAATCTAATAGCTGTTCAGGCATATCTCCCTGATGTTCTAATTTGCAATTGGCTGGTGAGTATGATGATGAGCATCTTACACATGTGTTTGCCATCAGTATATTTGCAGATCATGTACTCATTTTATAATTGTGTAGGTAGAGCTCTGCTCTTGAATGATGGTTAGTATCCTATGCCATTTTGGCTTAGCCAATGGCTTGTCTTCTCATTCTCCTAAGGATATCTTTTGCAAGGCAGATGTTTTCATTTTAATGAGGTTTAACTTGTTTTTCCTTTCATAGGGCGTGATTTTCACGTATTTAAGCCATCATTTTCAAACCTCAGATCGAGTCCAGTAAGATTCAGCACCTACATTTTCACCTGTGTTTTCTCTGGGTATTTTTAGAGTTTTGCATTTGCATTTTGGTTGATGATGTATTTTGAACTAATTTTGTTAAAGGTTTGAAATCTATGTCTAGATGTATTAGCTGGATATACATTGGACAGGTACCCTTTGTTTAAAGGGATATCCTTTCTTTGCCTGTGGAATTTCTTTTCCTGCTTGGTCAAAGATCAGATGATTATACATGTGTTGTTGTATATCTTGGTTAGATAGTCTGTTCCACTGGTTTTTTTTTTTAATGTTTCTTGGCAAAAGAACCTATCTTGATTATTATATTTTATAGTCTCTTTAAAATGTTTGATAGACAAGAGTTATTAAAAATAACTCAGAATGAGAACATGAGAATGAGAACAAGAGAGAGAAACTGTGAATGAGCGAATGACAGCAAGCACAAAAGAGAAAGAAACACAGAGAAAGAGAGAGATCCTCTGTCCACTGGTCCATGTGCCAGATCGCTGCAACAAACTAGGGCAGGGCCAGGCCAAAGCCAAGAATCAGGGACTCTGCTGGCTCTCCCACATGGATGAAGGGGCCCAGATACTAGCGTCCTTCTTGGTGCATTAGCAGGGGCTGGACACAAACGGGAGGAAGAAGGACATGACCTGGAGCCCAAATGAGATGCCAGCACTGCAGGTGGTGTAAATAGCCACAAGATGTTGCCAATGGCTGTGGTGAGGCCTGAAATTGGTAACATTGGTCTTCTTACTCTTTTCCCACATTTTTTTGATTTTCATGAGCTTTATGCCTTCCTGTAAAAATTTTTAGATCACTATTTTAATATATTTGAAATAATTTGAAGCAAATGTATGTCCCCTATTTTTATTTAAGGATGTATGCTTTCTTAACTATATTAGCTTCATGGAAACACAATCTTTGAAATTAAATTTGTGATAATAATTTTAGTTTTATAGTAATTAATTTTGGAAAGATACTTCTTTAATTATACTTTAATATCTGTTGTAAAAATATAGATACATATTTATGCTTGGTTCAACTAAAGAGAAATTTTACCTCATACATATAATTGATCTAATTATTCACTTTGTAATTATATGAACATGGTATGAGTGAAAAAGGAAGTGAAAAATACTATGAAAACAGTATTTTCACAAGCTAAGTTTCTGTGTGAGATGCTTATTCTTTGTCATCGAAAGCTTGCTACAATATCTGCCCAAAATAATATTAAAATATTAGTGAAGATGGTAAATCAAACTTCAAGATTTACAGCAAATTAAAATAGAAGTGATAGATTTATTTAATTTTCACATAATCAGCAACGTCAATTGGAAAACACAATCTCAGCATTATGTAGGAACTAATGAATGTAAGTTTATATAAGTCCTATTTTGATAATAACTCTTAAAACAACTTGTGGGGCCAGCATCCGAAATAGCTGTTGAGTCAAATTCAGTATGCTCCACTTCTGATCCAGCTCTCTGTTAGTTTGCCTGGGAAAGCAGCGACAACAGTCCAGTTACTTGGGCCTTTACATCCACACAGAAGACTTGCGCAAAACACTTATCTTCTGGCTTTAGCCTGGCATAGACCTGGTCTTTCCTTCTATTTGAGGAGTAAACTTATTTGAAGTTTGAAATTTAAAGGAAAAAAAAATTCTAATGCATATGAATCTAATCAACAGAAAAATGCAATATACTTAATTTAGTTTTAAAGAAAATGAATGCTTTTGAAATACTTATTCTTAAGTATTTATTACTTTGAAATGCAGAGACACAAAGAGAGAGGCAGAGAGGGAAATCTTCCACCTGTTGGTTCATTCTCCAAGTGTCTGCAGTGGTTAGAGCTGAGGTGATCTGAAGCTAAATACAAGGAGCTTCTTGTGGGTCTCCCATGTAGGTGTAGGAACCAAGAACTTGGGCCACCCTCTGATTCTTTCCCAGGCACATTGGCAGGGATCTGCATCAGCAGTTAAGTACCTGATATTATTACTGGCTGCTATGTGGGTGGCAGCAGAGGATGGCAGCTTTACCAGTTATAGCACAGTGCTGACTGTGTGCCTACCATTTCCTTAAAATATTACCTGTGGTGAATCAGATAAATAACTCTTACAAAACAAGTCAACCATTGAGTTAATATTGTATACATTTCTTTGATTGATTGAGGTCAATAAAATAGAACTTCTGCCTTCAAAATTGCAAGATAAATGCATGATATAGATGTAAATGAGTGAACAAAAATTAACAGTTTCATAGAATTGATGTCTATTATAGTACTGTATGATTCAATATGAATTTCTGTTATAAATATTTCTGATTAATAGGAATGTAAAGAGTAAAATATATGTTTTTCTATACCTCTGTTCCTGTTGAAACAGGTTCGAAGGACAACTTAGTAAATAATATGAACTTAGAAACACGCAGAAATAAAGCAGATTGTTGAACGGTGAATGGTGTTACTTTATCACAGCTACGCTGGTCCTAATGGTGTCATCTGTTAGCATTTCTTCTCTTTTCCCCTGCTACTGAGTAAGCAGCATTCAGAGTCTGGCCA
Source organism: Ochotona curzoniae (assembly GCF_017591425.1). NCBI lineage: Eukaryota > Metazoa > Chordata > Mammalia > Lagomorpha > Ochotonidae > Ochotona > Ochotona curzoniae. The sequence continues at coordinate 16,400,953 of NW_024464920.1, read as the reverse complement.
AAAACTGAGACATGATGTTAGACACCATCTGGATTGCTCATCTGATTTCAATCCAAATCATCCTCAAGCTGATGCTGGAACAGAGTGAAGAACTTGACTGTGATTAGGGTGAGGAATGAAGAAGGCCTGGAGACAGATCAGCAGCAAGCTTCCAGGCACAAAGGGGTGCTTTTCTCATTTGCAGTCTCTATTGTGAAAAACAGGATTTTAGAACTAGAAAATTATAACAGGAAGACAAGAAGAAATACAAAGACAAGCACATTTATCTGTGTAGCCTGAAACACACACTCTACACAAGTGATTTTTTTCAATTGTTGTAGTCATTTTGATGAGGAATTATTTATTTAGCAAATATCAACCAGCTATAAATTTCAGATCATTGGATATCATGCATGTGAGTGCATGTGGAAGTGTGACTCTAAAATGCCTCCTCAAAACACTTAAGGCGTACAAGAAAACACCAACATGTTCCACTGATAAATGTTTCCTCTGTTAGTGAGCTGCTGCTGATCCATTTGCAACAACATGAACTAACCAGATGCTTGACCAACAATAAATTAGAAAGGAAAATTCACATCATTCTGATTTATTTTGATCAATGCTATTTTTATTGTCCATGGTAACTCTTATCTGAAGGCATTTCTTAGTTTTTAAAATCTTTCATATTTTCATTCTATGTGTATGACAAACCAACCACAAAAGCCAGAGCTGAGTTGATCTAAAGCCAGGATACAGGAATCTCCTCTGGGTCCACCCCACGGGTGCAAGGTCCCAGACTTGGGCCATCCTCCACTCCTTTCCTAGGCCATAAGCAGGGAGCTGAATTGCAAGTGGAGCTACCAGGACACAAACAGCTCCCATATGGGAGGCTGGCACCACAGGGAGATGTTAGGCTCTTGCCATGGCAAATACAAGTTCTATGGAGGTATTTGCATTTTTAAATAATCAGAAAATATTACTAAAATGCATATTAATGAACACTGTTAAACAGCATTTCAAATGTGATCATTTATTGAAGGAGAACAAAACCAAACATTCTGGGAGATACTTGGTTTTGCTTTTTGATTGCTTTATTTTAACGATTATTATTGCTTAGTGGCATTTTCTAATTAATTACATGATACTCTTTGGAGAAGTATGTTAAGTTTGAGAGCAAAGATGGATTCTAATATTTATCTTCTAAGTATCACAACTGTCTTGCTGGGACAATATTTTTTAAAATAACCTAAATGCTTTGCTATGACCTAGATACCAAGGTTCTCATGCTGAACAGTCTACTTTAAATAAAATAACCTGAACACACCTGATAATTGTAGAAAAACTATACACAGTTCTTTTCATCCAGGCTTGTTCATTTAATAGTCAAAAAATCATGATTTTAATAATAATAAAGGATACATCAAAAGTTTGTGCACTTTGACTTAGAGATTTTAATAAGATGACAAGTATTCTGTTTACAGTATGAATGATGTGTTGGAGCAGTGCAGAGAAAAAAAAATCTACTTTTGCTTGTGAAGATTTGAAAAGAGCAACGAATTAAGTGACATATACTGGGACTTAAAACTTCAAAAGGAATTTTCTATAAGTAAAATCAAAAGAGGATGTTTCAGCCTTGTGGTACACATGTTATGCTTTGTATTTAAAGGAAAGAAAAGTATCACAGAGCTAAAAAAAAAAAAAAAAAGGAAACTGCAAAGAAATAAATAAAGATTCAACAGAGACTTCACTGTGTGTAACAGGATAGAGGGCAATGCACATCTATGCAGTGTAGGTCGTACAAAGCTGCAGAATGTAGAGGTCAAATAATTGCCAAAATAACTGCCACATAGTCACTGCAATTACCATTAAGTTCCAAAATATGTGTGACTTTCAAACTAGCACATTTTTATTTCTTATACGTTAATAAACTTTATTTTCTACCTAAAAGTACATACACACTCATTCAAGAAATTCACAGCAGTCCTGATTCATTCAGGATTGCTTCAGGCACAGTTTGTGTCTCCAACTCCTGTGGTACTTCTTACTCCTGTGTTTAAATAATAGAAGAGACATCACACAGTGACTGTAAAAAGGAGGGGAAAACAAGCCCTGTTACTCCCATTTTATTCTGAGACCTCTTGGAGTTTTTATCTGTATTTTAAAAAATCTAAACAACTAACTGAAAACTATGGGAAGGCAGATACTTTTGTGCTTACTAAAAAAAAATCTTTACAACTGTAACAGTGAAATATGTTTTAAGACTTTGTGCTTGGTAAAACTGAAAAAGAAAAACTGAATCAAGGAAATTATTTGCTATTTACAAAAAAAATGTATTTGTCATTTTTTTTGAATGACTAGACTCAAAAGTTCAATTTTGGTTTTATTGCTGGGGCCAGCACAGTGGCTCACAGGCTAATCCTCCATATGCGAGCGTCAGCATCTCTTATGGGTGCTGGTTCATATCCCAGTGCTCCACCTATGACTCAGCTCTCAGCTTCCGGCTCAAGAAAGCAGTGGAGGATGGTGCAAGTCTTTGGAATCCTATGCCATGTGGAGAGCCTGAAGAAGTTACCATCATATGACTAAAATGGGATTTGTCCAACTGCATTTATGTACTCATATTAACACACATAAAAGAATAAAGGCTGAAATTGGCATAAAATCATTTCATAACAATAATTGTGAAACATTTCTTACCTTTTCACTATAAAAATCGACTACATGTTGAACATATAAGAAAATGACATGCAAGAAACTAAAACTTGTCTGAAGTGAAATTTCATTTTTAGGTTTTCTTCCTTTGCTTACCATAATCACACCAGTATGAAAGTTGCCTTCTTTTGGAAGGCTACTACATTCCCAGTCTAAATATGTTACTTTCATCATTATCACTTTTACTTCTGAGCAAGGGATGCTTAATGATTTCTTTTCAAATGTTTATTTTCATCTGCTTGAAAGACAGAGTGACGGAGAGACACATTGAGAAAGGGAGCTCTCCCCTCTGCTGATTCACTCTCTGAATGCCCACAATAACCAGAACTGGGATAAGCTGAAGCCAGGATTCCAGGGCTCCATCTGGGGATCTGGCAGGAACAGATATACTGAGCCACCACCTACTGTTTCTCACGATGCTGTGGCAAGAATCTAAAATCTCATATGTGTTGGATTATCCTCAGCAGTAGCTTAACCATCTGAGCTTGTGTTATTGGTATCTCTTTTTGCTTACTTATTGATTATTTTCTGTTATCTGAATGGGTAAAACAAAATCACCTGAAGGTACTGAAAACTAGTTCTAAAATATGAAGCGTTCAAATGAATTACAGTGTTATTAATGTTTATTCTTACATCTCATACAATACAATCTGCCATATTTTTGTCTTTGGCCAGGCTGTTTTGGGGGATTTTGGGGTGTAAAACTATGGAGGAAAGGATTCTTTCTCCCTCACCCTCTAACTGTCACTCTTCTTTCAAAGAAACGAATAAATGAACATGGAAAAAAAATCTAATAACTACAAATACCATTGTGTCCTTGTCTAGGGAGTTATTTTTTTCCTCTACCACATTAACACTGAAGTTCACAGAAACGATTAAGGAAAGCATATTATATTTTTTATGTTTTACTGCATCTATGAGTATCAAGAGGACAAAAATAATCTTAATGAACACAAAGCATGTTCAATAATTTCTAATCTCACACCAAATAAAATCTATTGCTCTGATTTCACACCACAAGCTTATAGAATTGTACTGTCTCAATGACCTTCTTGACCGAGAATAAATGCTTCATTAAATTTAAATACAGCAGTCTTCTAACAATGCTAAAAACTCAGAGAATAATGACTGGCATTAAAGGACCAAGCATATCACTACTGGAATGTATTCAGCTTCTAAAAGAAATTTAAAGTTTTTTATTCACAACTGCTTAGTAAGTGCACAAAATATAGAATAGCATGGTGCTATCATAAAACCAAAATTAATTTGAGAAATGATTTTAAGGTAAAAAGAGAACTTCTTGATTGCTTTTGAAATTGGATATTTAGACATAAATATTCACAATTCTCAGGTGTTGGCTGTGGCAACTTGTGCATAGTGAGGAAGTTCATTAAGAGCAGTAGAGTTCTAAGCTTTACAGGCAGAGTTCAACTTTTTAAAAGACAGGATTCAAGAGGCTGTGCAGGCCTCCAGGTAGAAATGCTTATTGGGAAGTAGGCTACATGGACCTGGAGCTTCTACAGGTCCTTGTTGCAGATGATCCTCAATAATGTTTCTGCTACCCATGCTTCAGAAACACAAGGTCAATGCTTGTTGTACACCTCTGGGATGTTATAAAGGCATATATAATTTAGTAAATTTGATGCTTCACTCAAATATGCCTTTTTCGATTGTTAAGTACTACTCTTTATTTCATGATAAAGTATTTCCAAGTATCAAATTCTCTAAACTAAGCACGTAAGCCACTATTTCCTAAAGCTTGGACATTTAGTGGTTTCAAGAAACCTAAGGTCATCCTAGCAAACTACACTGACTTTGCTCCCCAGAAGAAATATTTGTCAATTTGAACTCTAAATTCTTATGAAATGCATGTTTTCTCATTTCAGCCTTCACCAGCATAACATAATTATTTACTAAATGATCTACTATTTGGTTTTTGTGCTTGTATTGTACTTTAGAAATACAGAGATTTTATAAATATGAATATACTCACCTAAGTCTTCTGCTTAAATATTGGTAACAAATGATTCCCTGTCATCTTAAGATAAAGGTTCAATCCTTGCTCTAGATTGAAGAGCTGCATGATATACCTTTTATTAGTCTTTAATGATGTTTCACTTCTTCCTTCTTTCACTCACAACCAACAATTTTTTCATTCAAAACCCCTATACAACTTTCCACTTAGATCCATATAAATATCACTAGATACATTTCCATATATGGAATTAAAATTAAACTGGGCTAAATAATTACTACTTTTAAATCATTCAAAATTTAAATAGCGGGGAGAAAGAATGCTGTTGATCAAAAATTTAAATCTCTGAAAAGTAGATACCTCAAGCATTCGCAGATTAAAAAAATATATATCAAATGGTTTAAATCTTGGAAGTATAATCCCCAAATGGCAATTTTCATTAGACACAGTAAAAGTAAGATAAGTCCAATTTTGGGAAATAGATGGCTATGTTTTCATCTGAAATAGGATAGCCTCATTATACAGAGTAAGAAAAATATCTAAAACTCTGGAAACTTTATATTTTTGCCCAAAATGAATTCCTAAAACACATGTTCTTTTAAATATTTATTTACTGATTTGAAAGTTACAGTGTAAGGGGGTGGAGATGGAGAGATATCTTCCATCTACTGATTCACTCCTGATATGTCCACATTACCAGAGCCTAAAGTAAAAATTTACCCAAATTCTAAAATCAGACTCCCACATGGGTAGCAGGAACCCGAGCACTGGGGTCATCTCCTGCTTTCCTAAGCCATTAACAGGCAGCTGGATTAGTAGCATTGCATTGAGGACTTGCACAGGCTGCCTCTACAGAATACAAGCATTGCAGGCAGTAGTTTCACCAGCAAGGCCACAACACCAAAATCTAAATGCTCTTTCTTGTATGATGCATTTTTGAAATTATTTTCCCACCATTTAAAACTGTCAATATATTTTTAGAATTGATAATGCTGTGTATTTCACCTTCATTCCACTTTCAGTTGTGGAAGTATAAACTGTGAAAATACCTTTCAGAAGTTTTAACTCATTTTAGAAATGTTTTAGTTTGACTCTATGAGTGTACATTATTGTGATTTTGTGTTTATATATAAGAATGGTATGTGTACATCAAAATGTTGAAACTTCCTCATAAATTAAGACATGCCTTTTCATACATTTCCATTTGTGAAAGATATATTTTCTTGAAATCTTGGCTCTTGCTTACTGCATATGTGGTGTTGATTCACGGCAGCTGATGATCAATATCTCAGAAGATTTAGCTGATCTGTCTATCTTTCTATGACACTAATTATAAAGCTGTTTGCATATATTTACTAACAACAACTTTTACTTTTTAACCATAATAAGACTGGTGTTTGTATACCTGAGTGATGATTGCAAAAATACATGTTATTGTCTACTCCACTGTGTAATGTGGGCTATGAGATATTCTACCATGTTTTAATGTATCTATAAATAAAACTTCGAATATTTAAGTAAATGTTACTAAAGAGATTTTAAAATTACTTTTCAGTATTTACATTTTCAGGAGTTTGATGTTTTGGAATTTCTAGACTTTAGAGATTATAGATGTCAGTAATTGTTATCTTTGGAGGTTTCACATTTAGGAATTGATGTTCTTGGTTGAGGTTTTATTTCTTTTTCTCTTTTCGACTAGAAAAGCAGATCAGATTTATAGAGAGGAGAGACAAGATCCTCAATCCACTGAGCTGAAGCCAGGAATCAGGAACTTCTTCTAGGTTTCCCACATGAGACCAGGGTCCCAAGGCTTTGGGCCATCCTCTACTGCTTTCCCAGGTCACAGACAGGAAGCTGGATGGGAAGTGGAGCAGCCAGGACCCAAATGGTATTCCAGCACTTGCAAGGTGAAGACTGAGCCAGCGAGCCGTTGTGCTCCCCAGCCCCACCACCAGCCCCATTGGTTGTGTTTTAGAACTGTTTCACCTATCTTGGATTACATACAGATTTCTTCACAACAGAAAGACAGGACACCTTGACAAATACACACATAAAAACATTGTAGTGGAGGAAAGACAATTCTACAAGTCAAATCCAGCTATTGTTGCAAAAGAATATGCATTATTTCATAGCTAAAAGTTTAAAAGGTTTATATCCTGCCCCAGAATCTTAATTTTGCAGCAAGTTAATTTTTATTTTGCAGCCAAGTTAAACCTTGACTGCTTTAAGAATAAATAATCCTAACTCCTATTTCTATATCCACTATCAGCTCAAATATAATATCCTTAAGAAAACCTTTTACATATTAGGTCTCACTATTGTGTACTCTCTGATGGCAATATGTTTTATTTTCTAAATAATAACAATCACATATTTCTAATTACCAATTTATTTGTAGAGTTACTTTATTAAAGGCCAATGATTAAATCACTTTTGTTCTAACTTTATATCTAGTACTCTTCAAGTGGGTGTTCAGCTTCAGAATGGATGAGTACATAAACAAACATATAAGTGCTATTTGATATTATAAGGGTGGATGAATTACTTTTTCCCCAGTAATTTGTAATCACAGTATGGAGAAATTTCAGGCTTCAATAATAAGATAGGAACCCAAAGAACACTCAATTTATTATGAGGAAATCAGAATTCTAAGGAGTCACAAAAATTACTGGAAAAATATTTTAAGAAAAAAGCAGGGGAGAGCATTTTGTGCAATGCTTGAGAGTCTCTTCAGGAGGCAAGAATTCCATATCCAAAAGCTTAGATTTGAGTGATTACTCTGCTTCTATTTTCAAGTTCCTGCTAATGCATGGCCTGGGAGGGAGCAGATGGCTCAAGTAATTTGGGTGACGGAGATTGAAGCTCTGGTTCTTGGCTCTGGTGTGCCCCTTCTGCAACTGTTGCAGGCATTTCAGGTGTGAACCAGCTGATAGTATGCTCTCTCTCTCAGCTGATTCTCTCTCTCTCATCTCTTTTTCTCTCTCAAATAGTACACATTTATAACTTTTAAAAAAGAACAGTAATCCCACAGAACACAGAGTAAAAGCAGACTAGGACTGACAGACACTTGATTTAGCAGAAAATACCTGATGGTTTAGGAGAAACTTTTAGGAATTAATAGGGGAGGCAAAATTAATAAATTTTCATGGTTCACAATTCTTAAGATGCTTAGCTTGGAACTATCCGTAACATAAAGGGCAGTAGCTGGAGAGAAACAAGAATTTTCAGGGCTCTTTTCACTGTGCTTTTACAAGTATGTGTGTGTGTGTGTGTGTGTGTGTGTGTGTGTTTCCTAAATATCTGAGAAAAGACAAGCCTGAATCTCTCTTTCTCTGTGTGTGTGTTTTTTTACCCCTAAATATTTGAGAAAATACAAGCCTGAATTTCTTCCAATAAAAACAATGGAAGCGACTCGCTGCTATAAACAAGACCACAGGTTTAGAACTAGTAATTTGAAGCATAAGAAGGAAAGATCATTTGCCTATTGAAATAACACTAGCAAAAATGCATATGATGAATGAGATGGTATGACCAGCAATAGTAAAAAATAAAGATTAGAGCAGTGTCCAGAGATTTAAAATTATAGGCAGCATTAGATACAAATTTCTCAGGGCCTGCAATTTTAGTTTCCTCTTAAAATGTATCACAAAAGTGCAAATGCAAAAATAAGCATGAAGTTTGTACATGGGAAGGGCCCTTAAGCTTATATTGCTTTTGTTTCATAGTAAGTAAATTTCTGACCCCATGATATGGTCCCAGGGAATAGGAGTGTTAAGTTTGCTTTCATGGAAATGACTCCAGCTGCACTATGGGGAAAGGGTTCGAGATGAGGTGTGGAAGTCAGGAAGTAAACAAACATAGAAAATAAATAAATAAAAAAGATAAAACACATGCAAGACATTGTCTGCTTTTTTTTTTAAATATTAGAGCGATTTTTAAGTTCATAGCAAAGTAGAGGCAAACACATAGATTTATAATAAACCTTTGTCCTCCGCACCCCATAAACACATAGCTTCACCTACTAGGAAAATCCCAGATCAGACTGACACATTTGTCAAATATTTTGAGTTTTCATTAGGACATCAGAATCACCCAATGCCCATTATTATCGATAGAGCACCATATATGGATTTCGACAAACTATACAATGGCATCATATAGGATCCAGATCAATTTCATTGTTACAAAACTTACACTCTATCTGTTCCTCTCATTACTCCCAACCTTTAGCAATAATTTACCTGCTTGCCCCATAACTTTGCTTTTTCAGGGTGTTATATACTCAGAATCAAGATACAATATGCAATCTTTGCAAATTGGCTTGTTTAACTTAGTAATAGGTATTACTAAGTTTTTGATTTGTTAGCTATCTGTATTTTCAATATATGCCATCCCATTTTCTGAATGTACCACAATTTATCTATCCCTTCACTTAGTGAAGGACTTCTTGGTAGCTTCTAAGTTTTGGCAATTGTAACGACTACATTTGAAGCCATTTAAAAAGCCAACAAGCTATGAGCAATTGTAAATAAGGTTGCTATAAATTGCTGTGTCCAGGCTTATGTTTTGGATACATTTTCACATATTTTGTGCCAATACCAAGGAGGGTTATGCTGAATCATAACAGTATACTTAATTTTGCAAGGACTGACCAAGCTGCAGTATCCCCTAGGAATAAATGAACCTTCCTCTTGCTCCATATCTTCACTAGCATTTGGTGTTGTTAGTATTTCAATTTCTTATTATTTTAACAGGTATGTATAGTATATCTCATCATTTTTGAATGTGTATGTCCCTGATTACAAATGAAGTATTTTTATATGTTTACTTGTCATCTTTATAACTTAAGTAAAATATCTGTCAAGATCTTTGACACTTTTTATAATCAGATTGTTGATTTTATTACTGTAGAACTTCTGGCTATTCAGCTTCATCTCTACAAAAATCAAACCCAATTAGCCACATAATAAATTCCTTGGTTGCCAAAGGCAAATTAACATTTTAATTCTTTTTTCAAAATATAATAAGTAACAGTCATGCCTCATTTTTAATAACCAGACATTGAATATAAATATTTTATGATATTAATCTGCCTCAAGTCTCACCACAAACTAAATTAGTTTAATAAAATTCCTTGAGCTGAATATCAAATGATACAGAGTGAATATACATGTGATGTCATTTTTTCTTAATTATATTTAACAGGAACAAGATTATTTAAAAGAAGCATGAAAGCTTTTTAAATTAAAATTTATTTATATAATTGTAGATTCACGTGCAGTTGTAACTAATAATATAGAGATAGACCCTGTATACTTTGTCCCATTTCTCCTATTGTTAACATTTGGTAATAATAAAGTATAATATCATGACAAAACAGATTTATCTAGTTCCAGTTGTATTGACTTTTGTGTGTATCTTGGTGTTAGTATGTATAATTTTGTCACTGTGTAGGTTCATGTATCTACCACAACAACCAGGATAATAGACAATTTCAACACTGTATACATAAGAAATTTTAAAGTGTAAAATATAACATGTTTTTATTTCTTTGCCTAAGAAAATGGACACATTTCCCCATTAGAACTATAAATCATCCAAATATAAGTTGGTGCATTTTTTTAACTGAACCAGTAAAAACATTTGAAGAAGTGTCTTTTTTATGTAATTAAATGTAAAGTTTACATTTGGATATAAGTCGAGCATGAGAAGCCCAGGCTGTAAGATATTCTTTTCAGACACTAAAAAGAAGATAATATGCTGAGAAAGTTAAATCAATTGACATTCTAAATGAAATGATTTCTAGTGATAGTACTTTATATTTTGCCCAGCTTTAAAAATAAAGCAAAACTCATGTATAATTTCATGAGAAACTGCATTACATTCATTTTTATATAAGCAAAATGTGTTTCCCTAGTAGAAAATCCTTATGTAAAATATATGCTTAAAAAGTTATTCAAGTCACGGTGTTTAAAATATATCCTGAATAAATATATGAGAAGCTGCATTATATTTCAAGAAGAAATGTATAATTTATCTTGGTATTGCAAATACAATTATATTAAATGCACATTTAAAGTATAATTATCCATGTACATTTGTATCATAAATGTAGAGATCATATAAATGCTCATGCTTTCATTTTCAGCAAACTTTTCAAAAGAGAAATACTGTTCGCATCTGAAATATTTTTAAAATTTATGTATTGAAGTGACTTCCAAGAGGGATGAGAAAATAGAGACAAATACTGTTATTGTATTCTCTTCCACTAAAAAAACAACAAAAAGTTTACCAACAACAGAAGGTACACTTCCTTGAGAAATAATCTTCATTGCTTCCAGTTTATTCTTTAACAAAACAGAAGAGAAACAGAGAGAGAGAGAGAGAGAGAGAGAGAGAGAGAACCCTTTCATTTACTCGTTCACTTTCTTGTCTGCCCCGACAATGCCACCAAAAGACATTATTGGGACAGGCTAAGGGTAGAGCCATAAGCCCAACCAGGTCTTCCCCATGGGTGGCAGGGAATGAACCTATTTAACTATCACTTTGATCTTCCAGATCATGCTTGAACAGGAAATTGGAACAGGAAACCAGTGTCAGAACTTGAACCCAGGTACACAAATAAGGGATACAAGTGTTTTAACAAGTATCTTAACTGCTAGGTAACCATCTCCAACATTTTCTAGGCTCAGGACTAATTCTTTAGAATAGGTTCTACTTTGTGAGCTTTGGCACAGAGTTTCTCAGTAAGGGATACAGCTCCATGCAGACAGAAGAATCATTTTAGGGCAGATGACTGTGTCAGAGCCTTGTAGACAAATTATGGCCTCTACTTTTCAGGGTATGTGTATCTTTGGATTATGTTTGCTGTGGTTATATTCCTGTTCAGAGGAATACATCATTGGACATGAGGGAAAAGCTTAAAGGTAAAAATATAAATTTATGAAATGGCTAAATAACAAAAGACAAGGTAAAACAGTTTATCCTGAGCGTAACAGTCACTAAATAATAAATTGGACCCTTGAAAGAAGTTCAGGATTTTGATGGTGTTGTGTGAGAAAAATCGTAGTATCAACAAAGTATCCATGGGAGTATTTAGGAGTAAATGGGCATCACCTCTACCACTTACCTGTAGAACATGTATGTGAGCATGTGCATGGAAATACTGATGTAAATGCAATAGCATATTAGCCTGTGAGAAATGTTAAATCTCTACATTATCATTGCAACATTAATGGAATTCTGAAATTGTCAAAATAAGAAATGTTACAAATAAAAGATAAAGCACAGCAACTAGAAATTACCCAATTATTTTTGTCATTATGTCAAGAGGTATGGGGTATGGGAACAAACAAAAATAAAAGAAACAGACAAGAGATGAGACACATTAAAATTAATTTAAAAAATCAAACTTAACGGGGTCCCTCATTTTCTATTACACATCACTACTTTGTTTTGAATCCAGATATGTTATCTGGATTGGAACAGCAATCTCCTAATTGGTATTCCAGTTGCCAAATTCAATATACTCCCAATTACTTTTCCTAAGTAATTACATTTCAGGACTGTTCTTGTGTGTCTTCACACTCACACTAGACTGAACTGCCAAAAATTAGAGACTGAGGCTTACTAATTGCCATATAAACCAAATCTGACATCCCATCTGATGGGCAGAGTTATTTGTTAAAAGATGATGATTTGATTAGAAACCACACAAATGAAGTAGTCATTTAGAGATGTCTGATATATCTTTTGATAATAAATACAAGAAAAACATAAAACAATAAATTTAACATTCATAGTATGTCAGTATGAAACTGAAATGAGAGCTTTACAGAATGTTTTCATAGAAACATGTCGTATTCTTTATAGTTATTATAAAAACTCAGAATCCTTGACTAAATAAACCATTAGTGCACTATTTTTATTACCATCTCTTTTTCATAAGAAATGAATTGGCAAATTTGTTATGAGGTTTATTTTGAACAAAGTTTCAAAATAGCTGAATAGTGTCAAGAAGAATGCAACAAAGTAATCTTGCTTAGATGTCTATTTTAATAGTAGCTTTGCTATATTACGAGTACTGATGTAAAAGTCCTCACAATATACTAGCAAATCCAATTCAATTCTATGTTAGAAGATTATACACCAAAGCCAAGTGGGATATGCTCTGAGAATGCCGCAATGATTCTGCATACCAAAATCAATTAACATAGTTGCCATATAAAGAGAATGAAGGTAACATTGATCACGTTAATAAAATTAAAAGCAACATTTAGTACCCTTTCACAGCAAAACATCCAATAAATTTGTAGAACAAAGTAGCAATGCTAGTAAATAAATACCAAATACGAAAAACCTTACAGCTAACATGAGAGCACTTCAGAAAGTGTGAGGGATAACTAATTCAATATTAAGTATATCTGTTAGTATAAAAAAGTCTTGAAATCCATATATGAACTTCTGTAATACACATTTTCTGTGCGGTTTGGATGATTTCTGTTACTCAAAAGAAAAATACTGTAAGATTTTCTTCTAAGATTGGGAATGATGAGGATGCCTGTTTTTGACCCTTGTGTTGAACACAGCAGCAATACTGTCCTAACAAGAGAAATAAACAGAACGTTTCTGACTTTGAGAGGGAAGACTTAAAATTTTATCAGTGCTCACTGTACTATCTTTAAGATCATGTTTTTCTTACTTAGAGATTGACTCAATATTCAACATGTGAATATTTCTCTGTCTCCCTGGCTTTCAAATAAATAATAAATTTTTAAAAATAATAAAATAGGAAATAAATTGATGTATTTGAAACAGAAGAAAGACACTGGAAGGTAAACTGTTCAATACAAATTATATAATGCAAAATCAAATTCTAATTTTGTGATTTTAATAAATGTATTATATGGTCATAAAAAAGAAATTGTTCATTGGGGCTATTAGATTCCATACTCTGGGATTTCAGTGGATGTTGTTCAAAGCATTTTTTATAGAAATACTTACAATTGGGCCCAGTGAAGTGGCCTAGTGGCTAAAGTCTTTGCCTTGAATGCGTCAGGATCCCATATGGGCACCGGTTCTAATCCCGGCAGCTCCACTTCCCATCCAGCTCCCTGCTTGTGGCCTGGGAAAGCAGTCAAGGAAGTTCCAAAGCCTTGGGACCCTGCACCCATGCAAGAGATCCGGAAGAGGATCCTGGCTCCTGGCTTTGGATCGGCTCAGCACCAGCTGTTGCAGTAAGTTGGGGTGTGAATCATAGGACAGATCTTCCTATCTGTCTCTCCTCCTCTCTGTATATCTGACTTTGCAAGAAAAATAAATAAATCTTTTAAAAAAGAAATACTTACAATTATTAGAAGGAAAAATATTTTTACATATATGGACAAAATATATGAACTAAAATAATCTTTTTATAATCACTTTTTTATCACTGAAGTTCATCATATTTAGACATACAACTCATTATATCCAATGAAATTTATTTAGAAATAGCTAATTTTCATGAGCTATTTGGATCAGATTTTGGATCAGAAAGTAGCTTTTATTGACCCAGACCTGATTGTATTTTTTCTAATCTTTTGAATTCTCAAACTCCAACTCAACAATTGAAATTCTGTCAGTCACAGAAAGGACTTTATAAAATGTCTAGGAAATATGCATTTTTCAATCTTTGTTGACTGTTAAAACGCTTGGTTTATTTTTCCTTAATTATTTCTCTCTCATATCCTGCAAAGGGTCATGAGAACAATAATATCTAATGTCATCTGTCGAGAATTCATCATGTTCGGGACTGTTTGCTAAATGTTTAATCCGAATCCTCTTATTTAGTGTTCACATCAGCTCTGTTGAATTAAGCACTATAAGGAAACGGAGATTAGAGAGGATTAAGGGACTTTCCCAATATCATAAGAATAATGAATAATCGAAGCTGAATTTGAATCATGGAGTTTAACCCCAGAACTTTTGCTTAAATTATCATACTCTGCTCTTGTCCCTTGAGAGACACATTTTACATACTTGAGATCACTTTATACTGTATTAAATTCAGCAGCAATTCAGATATTAAACTAACCTTTAGTCAGATTTCCAACAAATTCGCATTTCAAAATGCAAGCAGATATCTGAAATGGAACTTAAATGTTGGATAATTTCATCCTGTGATGGGCATTTAGTCCAGCAGTCAAGCCACCACTTGGAACACCCTTTATCCCATGTCACAATGCTTGGTACTGGCTACTCTCTCCTAGTCCAGCTTCATGCAAATGTCCATCCTGAGTGGCAGGTGATGGGTCAAGTACTTGGGTATGGCTACTCATGTAGGAAATCAAGATTGAGTTACAGACTCTTGCTTTTGGCTTCTCCCAGCCAAGGCACTGTGGGAATTTGGGGAGTGGACCAGCAGATGAAGATCTCTTTCTGCTTCGGTATCTGCTTTGTGTTTTTCAACCTTTCCAATAAAAATGAAAAGTTAAATAGTTAATTAATTCTGTGTAATTCTTGAAAAAATTTCACTTTTATTAAAAGTGTTATTTCAGGATACGCAGAACATTCCAACATTTGGTAATTTACTAACATTTAAGTATGTTTTCATTTAATACAATTTTTTTTTAAAAAAAGTTAAGTGCTATTCAATGCATTTTAATACATCATTTGTAATTCTTGTGATATTTAAAAAAGATGCATACTCAAATAGATAAAATGTATTCCTTTGCATAGAATATCACTGCCTATTCATGCATCTAATTATAGTTCTTTCCTAAAATATCTTACCAAGGATAATGTGCACTTCCTTTCCTGCCAGCTTTCAATGTTTTATTCAGGATGACTGAGTTAGTTTTAATTTCCCCATCTCTTAACTCTGCTGCTGGAGAATCTGTCTACTTCCACAGGAGTTCCCCTGGTGTCATAGTATTGTGGAGTTCAATGAATCACATAAAAATACTACCAGCTTTCATGTCTATTAATTCTTGAGCTCTACTGAAACTTGAAAATCTTCCAAAATGACACAGTGCATTTAATTACTATCTTGCTGGTGTACAGTATTTTTTATTATTATTAAAGTAGAGTATAGAGTTAATCATGGTTTTACTGTTTATAAAAAGTTCATTACTAAAGGGTGTTTAATGGTTATCTGCCAGCATTTTAAAATGGCATAGTGGTAATCAGGCCTCAAAGGACTGTGTCTACCTAAGGTTAGCTGAAAAACTCAGCAGCCTAATTAGCATCCTGAATCACCTCCCAGCCATCTGTTATCTCCAGGCAAAGCAGAAGAAAATGTAAACGTCTGGGAAATAAGGGCTTTGTGAGAAAACTTAAGATGAATTAAAAAAAAAAAAAAGAATCTTAAGCTTTGTCCCTAAGCATTTGTGGTGGAACTGGTGCCACTGGTGAGGAAAAGTTTTCATTTTGCTACCCTTCTATTAATGAGAAGTATATCAAAAGAAGTTGTCAGTGAGAGCAAAGCTAGGAACTCATAGCACACCTATCTCACTTGATCTTATTTTAATGATAAACATAGCATGCAAAAAAAGGTGGCCCAACAGAAGGGCTTACCCTGGAGCTACTCGTCTGATACCTAGTACTGGCATAAACTCGTTTGCATATGACACACTTCACAAACAGGTCATGCATTGTGTGGCCAGATTTGGGAAGAATGTAGCTTTCATCCTACCAGTAGACAGTATTTTCATGCACAATCAGCTTATATAAATACAATTTTTATTTCACTACAAAACAAGTGAATGGTGTTGTAATCTTCTGGCATTTTGAAGAAAAGTGCTTCTTCTTTTAAAGTAAATATATTTCTTTCGTCTGCAGTTTTCCTACGATTAAAACGAAGCTTAAGCCTTCTTCACATCTAAACTAATGAAGAAATGGGAATAGTGAACGAACAGTATCTAAAACAATTTATAAAGACAAAGATGATAAAACAAATTTTCTAACCCTCTTAATTTTCCTGTCTCACTGACATAGCCACTTTGAATCCTAACATTATATATTTACAAACATATGTATTCTATGATGTATGTTAACACAGTACTGTGACTCTGAAGGAAAAAAAAGGTAATTTTAACTCCAATAATTTCAATTCCTTTGTTACACCGTTAATATAAAGCAATAATCAGGTAACAGCTAAAATATGTAATGTAATCCAACACTCAGTTTCCATTAATTACATTTTTAAGTCTTGGAAAGCATGCTGTGGTTTTATTATTGTTGTCATTTAGCAGCTGGATCATGTAACAGTGACACATGACCATCTCCTGAAATGCTAAGGCTGAATGTGGAAGAGCAGCAGGATGAAAATCAAGATACTTTAGGTCTCTCCCCACGGGGCCACCAATTCGGTCAGTTAGCTATGTGGACCATGCCTCTCCTAGGAGGAGGAAAGTTAAGCAACAGCAGTGCCTGGCTTTAGTATAATAGTGAGAATAGATGTGCTGAAGAATGTGGGAAGAAAAGAGCGTGCCACCTCTCGCACAGCCACAAACATCACAGTGCAGAGTCTTCCAGCTGTAGAATATTGCCGAAAATGAGAACGATCACATCAGCACACGTGTAGGATGTTAGCAGTCTTTAATTGCCAAGCTTAGTGACAGCAGCTCCTGCTACATTCCAGGAATCACCATACCACATGGCTGAAGCCAGGGGTTTTTAATATTAACATACAGCAGCCAGGGATTGCGAATCAACTCGGGTGTTACAAATCAATCAACTTGCATCCAGAGCCAATCAGGTACAAAAGCAGATAGCAGTGTTTAACCAAGCCGGTAACCTAGTACTGCCTTTGGGTGCTGTTAGCCAAATACAGCAACACGATACAGGAAAGCCAAGTGCTGAACAGGACTCAACTGCCCCGGACCAGTGGCAGTGGACAGCCATTGAACCTTCCTTTGCCGATTGACAATTTACTACCGCCTCCACCCTCCTTCATCCTTGGGTAGATGCTCGAACAAAATTCTAATTCCATGGGTATAGTGCGAAAAAACGAACCCAGAACTCTGCCTTGGAGCAGTTCCCACCTGATAGAATGATAATTAACACTGGATATATCCCCCAAACGCCTATATCTCTGCTGGAACTCCAAAGTGTTTTGGTTGAAACTGTCATCAAGCAGACATCTGTGCCTCCAGTGGGATGGACTAATGGTTTGGCCAAAGTTGCTAGCAGAGCTGTAAGATCCAGCTGAGATCACCTGAGGATCAACCCTGGAGTTAGAGTATTGCCTCTCCTCTCTTCACCTCTAGGAAGCAGGAAAGCCAGAACAAACCAAACGCAAAGCAAAGAATGAATAAATGAAACAGGCAGCAAAAACACAAAAGATAATTGAAAGTAAAGCACTAGCTCTTCAAAAAGGTAAGCAACATATAAGAAAACATAACAAAACAAAACAATAGCAACAAACCACAGAATCAGTTCAAACATAGCAATAGATCTTGAGAGATTTTTGAAGGAAAGGCATATACATGGCCATTAGATACATAAAACAAAGAACTCCATGTCACTAACTAGGTTATTAAAACCAGGCAAATCAAAACCAAGCTGATCTACCACTTTATACCTTATTCTATTTAGAATCCCTACTTTCAAAAATTCAAGAGATAACACATTCTGATGAAGATTTGGAGATCATAGAACTCTTGTACTCAGGCAGTAAGATTGTAAATTAATTGTAAATTAATAAAAGCATAAGGGAAAATAGTACTGAGGTTCTTCAAGAAACTAAAAGCCTCCATATAATCCAGCAATAAAACTACTACTGGATACATATCCAAAGGAAATGAAATCTGTCTGTGGAAGAGATATCTGAACTTCTATGATCACTCACAGTAGCCCAGAAGTAGAAATAATCTAAATTCCCAGCAACTGAAAAATAAATAAAAAGAATGTGATACATATATACAATGGAACACTCTCCAGCCATCAAAAAACTGGAATCTTGTCATTTGCAATAGCATGGATGGAACTTGATGTTGTTTTATTAAGTGAAATAAAACGGCCACAGGAAAACAAATATTCAAATTATTGTATGATCTCACATATGGGACGTGTATGAATGAAGGAAGAGCGGTTAATGGCTAAATAACAGGGAAGTTCTGATATTGTATGGTGCAGTAGAATGGCTACAAATATTAATGAGGATTAGAAAAAGGAAAGAGAGCTAGAATTGGGCCTAGTGTGATGGCTCAATGACTGGGGTCCTATACGGGCACTTGTTCATGTCCTGATTGCTCCACTTCACATCCAGCTTTCCACTTTTAGCCCGTGAATGCAGAGGAGTATGGCCAAAATCCTTGATAACCTGCACCAGCGTGAGAGACCCAGCAGAAGCTCCTGACTTCAGATTGGCTCAGCCTCTGCTGCTCTGGCCATTTGGGAAGTGTATCAGAGGATGGAAGATCTTTCTCTCTGTCTCTGTAAATCAGCCTTTCCAATTAAAAATAAATAAATCTTAAAAAAAACAATAAATCAGTCCTTCCAATAAAAATAAATAAATCTTAAAAAATAAAATAAAAATATTTTCATTCCAAATTTAGAATGCATTTATAAAATGTATTTTGAAAGTCTTCCTTTGATTTTTGTTATTTTCAGGCTCAATACAATGCCAAACAGAGCATATAAACAAGCTTTGAAAAATGCTTTCTTTTTCTAGATAACTGAAAAAAATATAAGTACCTGCCATTGTTTAACCAACATCTTATGAACTAGTACACTAGTAGTAAATATTTTAAGTCCATAACATACTGTCTATTGCGTAGTGGAGTTATTAATTTCTCAACAACCTATTAGAGATAAGAAAACAAGAAATCCTATAAAGCAAATTTGTATGCTGACCTAACCTAAGGGGAAAATCAAATGAAATACTTGAGACAGCAGTCATTGAATTGAAACTTGAATAATGGAAGAATAAACTAAGCAAAGAATGAGGAGCAGAAATTTCTCAGCTATGATTATCCCATGAAAATACTCTGTATTATGAGAAACTATGACCTGCTTAAGAAAACAAGAGCAGGGGAAAACAGAAATGAGTTATACAACGTGGGGCAGAACATCCAGTGGAAGGGCAGTCCATTCAATTCATTATTGTCAGTCCTAAAATGTTGATGAGCCACCCTAGTTCTTTGTGCAATGAAGTTATATCATCAAATGGATATTTTTAAAGTAACATTGTGATAACAGTGTGGAGATGATAGCATAGTGTTTTTAATGAGTCTGGACCAGAGGCTACTGTGCTAAGCTGTGAGATCATATTCCTGTGTAGTGAGTAGGGAACAGTGGATAATAAGCCAAGCAAGGGACACAGCTGAGAGGTTATTTAACAGTCTGTAAAAATCGTGAACTGCTTTGTGACCTTTTCAATTACATAATGTTCAAGAGATAGTGCTTTTTTTTAATAAGTAAAATCATGAATACTAATTAATTTAAATATAATAAAAATAGAACCATCAGTGAGTATGACAAGCAGTCTTGTCAATTTATATCCTCCCTCCCCCAAGCCCACTATCATTAGCTCCTTAGCATTAGTCATTAGCTCCTTCCCCAGGGTTGCCACTTTTGTGCCCAGACATGTGGCATGCTGGCAAGGCTTCCCCATCTTATTGCAACTTTACATGCATAGGTAGCTTTTATTGGTAAATAACAAGACAAGAGAGAGGAGTCGTGAAAATATCCTTTCGCTATATGACAAGGTGGATTTTACAAGAATACTAATTACCCAGAAGAAGCTGGCAAAATGGGCCTGAAATAACAGTTACATGTTTTCAAAATTATGCTCAAAATTTTGCTGTAAGAGTTTACAATTTGATGTCAGGATATATAAAGAAAAAAACAGTTTTGAGAAAGACCTGAAACAACAGAAATTTTAAAAAAATTTTTTTCTTTGTCAGACACACATTCTGTAGTGTATGCCATTATGAATATTTTACATTTATAGAAATGATCCCTAACATGGGCCTGGCATGATACACTAAGGCTAAATCTTCTCTTTGCATGCACTAGGATCCCATATGGAAACCAGTTGATGTCTCAGCTGCTCCACTTCCCATCCAGCTCCCTGCTTGTGGCTTGGGAAAGCAGTCAAGGACGGCCTAAAGCCTTGGAACCCTGCACCTGTGTGGGAGACCGAGGAAAATCCTGGCTCCTGGCTTCAAATCAGCTTAACTCCAGCCATTGTGGCAAATTGGGGAATGAACCAGCAGATCTTTCTTTCAGTATCTCCTTCTCTGTATATCTACTTTTCCAATCAAAATAAATAAATCTTTAAAAAAAATAAAGAAGGAAACGATCCCTAACAACCCTAAAGGAAGATACACTTAGGACATATTTTCCCTGACACACTGAAGAAATTATTGGAAAAATGTTGATACATAATCAACCCAGGAGTCAAGGAAGTCTCACTGACAGTGGGTTGAGCTGAGTTTTTAAATAGTAATAGAAGTAGAAGCAATAATAATGGATCCTAATGTCATGTTGAGGACATTTCAAGTGGAAGAAATTGCAAATTGAACAAAATGTTGCTCTGATATTGGAAGTGAGCAGCATGAAAATAAGAATGAGCCTGGGAATCTAAAACAGGAAAACATCATAAAAGACCAAAATGGGAAATCCGTTGAAATGCTGAATTTGGAACTAAAGACTTTAAATATGTCATTATAGCAAACAGGCAAACACAGTTTGTCTATAATGGTAATAATAATAACAATAATAATAACCAAAGAAGTAAGAAAAGTAATGAAAACCTTAGTTAAAACAATTGAGGAAATCAAAGAGAAAAAAAATGAAACTTGTGGGAAACAGCAAGAATATTTTTGTGAAGAAATATTTATTTTCCTCACAAATAAAACGATGTTCCACAATAAAAATAGAAAGAATAGAAGGGAAAAATTGTTGGACCCTCAGGAAACTATTGACTCAATCGAACTTTGCCTAGATTGATTGTATGAGGACAAAAAACATCATCAAGGGCTCAAGAAAAGTTACAAGAAATTACAAAGTCTAGAAAAAGCACAATGATTCTCTGCCATGGGAAAGCTTGTTTGCAAAAGACATTTGGTGCAGCAAATGTTCTCTCTTCTGTTCATAACCACATTATTGAAATTTCTTTAGTCTTCATCATTATGCTACTTAGAAGTCATTGAAAATATGTCACTGGGGCTTACTGGTAGTCGCTGGGAACCAGAAAAATAATATCCATATACCTGGACCAGAATTTGAGTGTATTCAAAAGTAATACAAGAAAATGAAAGTAGAAGGAATGTCAAAATATCACTGGATTAATTTTAAGAATGCTCACTCAGGGTTGGGTATTTTTGCACAGTGGTTAAGATGCCTGCCTCCATAAGGGATGTGATCTGGATTTGAAGCATTGCTATGCTGTGATCCAGATTCCTGCTAAATTATGCCCTGGGAAGCAGCAGAAATGGCTGGAATAAGTGAGCCCCTCTCACTCATGCTGATGGCCTACAGTGAGTTTCAGGCTTTTCACTTCAGTTTAGCCCAGCCCTAGCTGTTGTGAGAATCTGGGGAATGAATCAGTGGAGAGAAATTGCATATATTTGTTTATTTTTATATTTCATTGTCTCTGCTTAAAAATAAATAGCTTAAGAAGCCTTAAGTTATTTATTATTTTAATCTTTAAAAAAATTTTAAATGCCCCTAAATTATAAAAATATATTATTTTTAAAAACATTTATTTGTTTTTATTTGAAAGGCAGATTTGCAGAAGAAGAGGGAGAGGGGAGAAAGAGGGATCTTCATCTGCTGGTTCATCCCACCCAGATGGATATACTGGCCTGGACCTTCTTCTGGGTTTCCCAAGGGGCCCAAGGACTTGAGCCATTCTCTGCTGCTTTACCGATACATGAGGGGGAGCTAGATCAAAAATATAGCAGCCAGATTTGGAATTGGACCAGTCCAAATACATGAGCTTGATTTGAATGTCCTATGTTAGTGTAGGGACACAACTCTTAGGACATCTTCTACTGCTTTTCCATTTGCATTAGCAAGAAGCAAATTCACAAACAGATGATCATATGAAATGCTGGCGTCAGAGAGAGTGGCTTGACCCACTTGTAATTTAATCTTAATTACTTCCTATGAGCCACCACCTTTGTTTCCATGATAAAGGGTCAATTTGTCTGTTTTGAGAAAATGCTTCCAATCCGTACAATTTGAGTTTCTTCTGCCTTTGTTGTGAGTAATGCCACTGTGACCATTAGTCAATGACCATATGCTTCAATTCCTGTTTTCATTGCTTTTGAGCATAGAGTCAGACATGGTATTTCTGGACCTGTAATCTTTACTCTTTTCAACAATTTTAACTATTTCGTATAAAACAAGTATCCTGTATTGTACCTAGAGCTAGCAAAGAAAAAGGTAGTGCCTTGTATTCTTCCCACATATTTCAACCTCCAATCTGCCTCACTCGACTCTATTCATCTCTTCATGATTCATCTCAAGTAAATGCATGATTTTAAAATTGATCTCCGTCTCCTCTAAGCTTGCAAGGTCAAGGGCAGCCCCTAAAGCAATAGTAGCATAATCTTTCCATTTCCCCAGGTACAAACCACTCAGGATTTATATTCCGGCACTTTCCATTCTCAACAGTGTCCCTCTTTGGATGATAGCTTTCATGGTCACATTACCTAAAGCAACTTCTAAAACTCATCGCTTAAAACAATGCTGTTTAATACATATGCTTATAATTCTTTTTATTCAGGTAAAGATTTCACCACTAGAGTCAAATTTCTATCTTCACATAACTCCTACTTTTATTATTTTTCAAAATTCAAGGATTTTTTTCCTATTAATTAAAGATCAATACTGCTAAAATGTGAGTGAACAGTAAGTTACAATCTACAAATCTAAGGAGACATCCAAAGAAAGCCAGGTATAGGAAAAAAGACAGTGAGTCTCATGTGATTAAGGAAACTGCAGTTTTAGCATTTCTCTTAATCTGACACTCCTTTTATTTTTTATTTTTTTGTGATAAAATTTAAGGGAAATGGTCAGAAAAATGATTTGTTAAAATAGAATATCATCCTTTGCTACTACCAGTTATGAAAACGAAATGAGAACCTAAGCCTTACGGTGGAATAAAGAACTTAAATAGCACTTTAGCAAGGAGAAAATAAAACGAACATTGGGAGATACATTTGTTATAACAGTTGAGAAGCTGCTTGGGATGCCCACCCTGCGTGTCTGAGTGCCTAGGACAGTCTCAGGTGATCTGCTTGAGGCTTCGTCTTCCTGCTGACCCTGAGATGTATCAGTGAGGGCTCCAGGAACGAGGTCCCTAGTACTCACAAAGGAGACCAGGACTGGGTTCCCAGCTCCTGGCTATTACCTGGTCCAGTCACAGCCATGGTAGTCATTTGGGAGGGAATCAGTGGCTCAGAAATCTCTGTTTTCATATTTCTCTGTCTCACTCTCTCCCTCCTTTTCTGATCTGCTTTTCACATAAAATTTAAACATTAGAAAAATAAAACAATTTGATGTTATTATTTTAGTAAGAAAATGCCTATCTAAAGTTAATTGGATAGCTAAAATGACAACATAAATTTGGTTAAGACCAAAAATTTTGTTCACTTGTGAAATCAGTAATGGCACCCTGTTCCATGTCAAGATGTTTTCTCTAAAATTCTAGAAAAAGAATAATAAAGCATACACCCCTCATCTAGTGGTATAAATTAAAGTGTAACCAAAAATAATAAGATTTGATATTGCAGAATAAGAGTGTGGAAGTGCAAAAGGGAAAGCAAGCTATGTGTTTATCTATATATTTATGCTTTGTATTGATTGTAGTCTTAAAACAGTTTTTTTTAAAAGTATATTTAACGGGGCCCGGTGCGGTGGCGCAAGTGGTTAAGTCCTCGCCTTGCACGCACGGGATCCCATATGGGCGCCGGTTCTAATCCCAGCAGCCCCGCTTCCCTTCCAGCTCCCTGCCTGTGGCCCGGGAAGGCATCCGAGGACAGCCCAAAGTTTTGGGACCCTACAACCGCGTGGGAGACCCGGAAGAGGCTCCTGGCTTCGGATCGGCATAGTATGGGCCATTGTGCTCACTTGGGGAGTGAATCATCGGACGGAAGATCTTCCTCTCTGTCTCTCCTCTCTGTATATCTGCCTTTCCAATAAAACATAATAAAAATAAATCTTAAAAAAAGTATATTTAACACAAAAACTTTATGGCTCACATTCAAGTTTCCTTTTGGACATAAAGGATATGCATAATTTTAAAAAAACTGTGTGGGCCCAGCGTGGTAGCCTAGTGGCTAAAGTCCTTGCCTTGATTGTACCAGCTGCTCCACTTTCCTTCCAGCTCCTTGCTTGTGACCTGAGAAAGAAGTTGAGCACAGCCCCAAACCCTGGGATCTTGCACCCACATGGGAGACCTGGAAGATGTTCCTGCCTCCTGACTTTGGATCAGCTCAGTTCTGGCCATTGCAATGGCCTGGGGAGTGAACCAGAGGATGGAAGATCTTCCTCTCTGTCTCTCCGTCTCTCTGCAAATCTGCCTTTCCAATAAAAATAAATAAATCTTAAAAAACACTATGGGCAAGTTTCATGCAATGCTCCACCCTACGTACATAACTTTTTATCTTCGCATGTGAAGGTGCTTTTGTTGCAAGAGTCCTCTTGCTACTTTACTAATTTAATTTTTAAAATTCACTGTTTTTACTGTGTGGATATTTTGTTTGAAATCCATATTAGCACTTGATCTTTGTTGTTCTTTCTTGTTTGTTTTAAAGCAGCTATCACATAAAATATTGCAAATGGTGGCAAGGATGTGGAGAAAAGGGATTGCTTTTCAACAGTCAGATTAAAAATCTACATAGTCATCATAGAGAAAAGATGGAAGATCCCTAAAAAAATAGGCTGACCACATGACCCAACTACGTCACTTCCACAAACATATCCAAGGTTAATAGAAGCAGCCTGCAAATGGAACTGTTAACTTTGAAGTTCATTGCAGCACTATTTATAATGTCTATCAATGGATAAATGCACAAAGAAATTGTGGAATTGACACACAGTGGAATATTATTCAATCACAAAAAGTAATGAATCCTTCATTGCCAGCAAAAGGAAAACAATAGTTGATCTGGACTTTATAAATGTTAGCCTGAGGGGGAAGGGAGGAGGAGGTGTGGCTAACAAATGACACCAAACACAGATGGAGGAAACAGATGCTAATATTCCACAGCAGACTGCTATGACTAGAGTTTGCAATAATGCATTATGTCCCACATAATGAAGAAAGCAATTCGATATAACAAAAATGTGTATTACATGTTAATGAAGAAATAAAAATAATAAAGTGATCATTATCAATATTCTATAGAAGTAAATGCTGTTGTACTGAAAAAAAAGAAGTAAATGTGAAGTAAGTTTCAAGTAAGGTGCAATTTAGATGCCTTTTATTATTGAATCATATTTTCTGTCTTATGTAATATACTGGTAAATTATAAACATAATTTTGCTTTAAATGTTACATAATGTCTCTTTTCATATTTTGCCTTTCCTCGAAAACTTTTCCCAGGCTCAGCACAATAGCCAGTGTCTGAAATCCTCGCTTTGCATGCACTGGGATCCCATGTAGTTCCTGACCTAGCTGCTTGAATTCCTACCCAGCTCCCTGCTTGTGGCCTGGGAAAGCAATAGAGGAGTGCCCAAAACCTTCAGACCCTGGCATACGTGTGGGAGGCCTGGAAGAAGCTTGTGGCTCCTGGCTTTGGATAGGCTCAGCTCCGGCCATTGTGATCACCTGGGGAGTGAGCCAATGGAAGATCTTTCCTTCTGTATCTCCTCTCTGTAAATCTCACTTTCCAATAAAAATAAATAAATATTAAAAAAATTTCACTTTGTTATCGGTGATAATAGAAAATAAAGAGGGATTGTCAGCACATCAAAGCAGCAAATTTCAGTTTTCACTTTCTGAGGATCACCTCTCTTATTATGTCAAAGCTAAGAAAATATAGATGACTGTTGCTATACTATACTCAGGAATAACAGTATTTAAATATCAAAAAATGATGTTATTACTTCCTTCTGCTTGCTCATTCATAAAAGCAATTCATAACTTTGCATGCCCATATGAGAGTTATCTTGTTTTTTCTTCTAAATAATGTCTGTAGTTAGCATCATATTGCATTGCGGTTGTGCATAAAGATTCTGTTACCTAGCATCCTAGAGGGAAAGCTTTTGGCATTACTCTTTTCCAAACAATTCTGTCTCATGTAATCTCTTTCATATTGTAAAGCCCTAGACATATTAACCTGTATTCGTACTAGTTAATCTAATTTTCATCAGTCATCTCATGTTTTGAGATCCCTTCTATGTTATCAAGAATTCCCAATGAAATAGTATTGGCAGCATTTTTAAACATTCAACAAAAATAAGTAAAAAACTAGCATCTAATTTAAAGCTTTTCCTAGTATAATTCCAAGTAGAATATACTCCAATAAATTCATTTAGTTCATCTCCTTGATGTACTTATTTCTGTGTAACTTGATAAGCTCAAAACATATTAAATATTTACAAATATTAAATATCAACTCTCCATGAAACTAGGTATTGAGTCTATTTCTTATTGAAACATTTTTATTAATGAAACTTGGGTTTTCACTGTACATATTTGTATCTCACACTGCAAATTTTCAATAAAGAAACTAACCAAATTAAGCATGACTGAGAAGGGAGAGCCAATGGCAAGGCAAGAAGTCATCACATTTTTATGGAGTAATATCTGAACAAACAGAAACTAATAAACTCTGATCATCTTTAATTTATATTAGATTAACAGAGAATAAATAAGTGCCCTTCTATTTAAGCAAGATAATAATTGATTATGCATAGTGCTGTGAAAGAGAGGGGATAGAAGAAGCTGAGTTACAGGCTTAGAGTTCCTTTCAGATAAATTAGAGGAATTGCCTTCTATTGTGAGATATGAGGAAGAAGATGGAGCTGGTCAGAGGAGGTGTGGAGCCTTTTAGACAGTTAACAGAAAGTGAAAAGCCCGAGAAGAGAAAGAGCACATTATGTATGAGTACAGAAAGAAGCCTCTGGTGACAACAGGATGAATGATAAGAACAGTGGTTAGAAAGACACAGATTTAGCCAAGATTATATCATAAATCTTCACAAATAAGAATGCAGGGAAGAGTTTGATGCATGTTTGACTTAAAAGGGAGAATTATTAAAAAAAATATTTTAACTTGGAAGTCAGTGTTACAGAGGGGTGGGGGAAGAGATAGAAGGCTCTTCCATCTGCTGATTCACTCTCCAAATGACCACAATGGACAGGCTGGGCTAGACTGAACCCAGGAGTCAGGAACTTCTGGGTCTCCCATGTGAGTACAGGGGCTGAAGGACTTGAGCCATCCTGAGCTGTTTCTCAGGCCATTGTCAGGCAGTTGGATCAGAGATAGAGCAGCCAGCACTGGACCCTGCACTGCTCTGACATGCCAGTAACACAAGTGGATGATTAGCCTGATATCATCTACCGGCCCAGGATGATAATGTTTTAAGGGCTATATCTCCTGAATAATAGAGAATGAATTAAGTATGGAAATGAAATATGGATATGTTACAGTTTAGATATTAGAGAATGGCAGCTTTATCTACAAAAGTAGTGATCATGAAGATTAAGAGAAACCAAAGAAAGGAAAATGTATATAGGAAGAAAAGTGGCATTTAATATTGGCCTTATACTGAGAAATGGAAAGAACAGGGGAAAAATTAAGACAGAACCTCAGAGTATTGGTTAAAGCTATCCTTTCTTTAGGTGAGGAAGATTTCCTAGTAGCTGAATCATGATGACATTTTTATCGAGGACTTTTTCATAACTTCAAGGAGAGAAACATTACTGAACTTCTCTGTTTTAAGTTCCACTTTCTCAGAATTGAGTACATTCTCAGAAAGGTTAGCCCTTATGTCCCCAAGGTAGCAGCCAACAGTTAATGGAATTTATAACTCTCTCAATTTTAGTAGCAAAAATGACTGATGCCATCTTCCTGATAAGTTACTGCATTTCTGGAATTGAATTATTTTATCCTTAAAGAATTCTTTTGATTTACCTAGTTTGTGTTCATTTCTGACCAATTGCTACAGCTAGAAATCCTGTCCATACTGAATGACTTTTGTTTTCCTATTGTTGAAGAAATACTTAAGCAAGTCCACGAATATTATGAAATGCCCATTATATGCCGATAGAAATTTAGCAATTGGAAAACAAAGCAAGCCAAAAAAGAATAAAAACAAAGTTTTAGTATTTTAAAAAATGTTCTAACTTCAAAACTTTTAAATTTGGAATGTGATGCAGAAAAGGCAAAAAGAATATAGGAATTACAGTCTACAAATGTTTACTTAACTCTCTTCCAACAATTTTTATTTAATTTGTATCATTATAAGCCAGTATAAAAAATGATCTTGGATATACCCTTAAATATTTGTTTGTGATCTCTCAGTGAAATTAAAGAGTAAAGATTATTTTCAAGATGATGTTTCTCTACCATTATATATGACTTGCAATAGTCTGATTTCATTTGAGTTAATAATAAACAATGTGTAATTCAGTGAACCTTGATATATATAGGAATAACTTTGTCTATATACTCAGATTTATACTTTTTCAAATTAAGATACATTTTTTACCATTAAAAAATGTCCTGCATATTTTTTTATCTTCCACCATGTGTCAGTTCAGTAGTTAATGACTGAATAATTAACGTTGTTCTCTATTTTGGTCCATGATTCTTTTCTAATATTCCTTTTTTTTTTCTTAACAAGCAATTGCAGGCATACCAAAAAGAGTCTTCTGTGAACATAAAAATCATCAAAGAAGAAAGACAAAATGATTTTATGTTTCTCATCTTGATATTTTTCTCTTACCACTTCACTCCCATAGGAGCCAAATAATGTGTGTGTACGTGTGTGTGTATATAAAATATACATATATTTATATACATATAAATTAAATTTTGCCTATACTGTGTAATGCCTAAAGCAAACTATTATCATATCCAATACTTCACCTGCTGTGTATTTGTCTGTGTCTGTGTGTAGTGGGAGCATCAAAATCCACTCTTGTGGCAATTTTTAAGTATACATAGATCTCCCATTAACCATTGTCACCATGCTGTACAATAGTTCTCTTGAACTTATTTCTCCTAACAAAAATGCCTTTTAAAAAGATACAAGTAGTGTTTTGGAAGTGTAGAACAACTTTTACAGATCACTTGTGTGAGATTATAGTGATGTATGTGTTTGCAAATAAACTAAGCAATAGAAGATTCAGAAAATATTTTGGCATAAATACATGAACACAATTTGACAAGTAATTCCCTTCCTAATAATAATATATCACGGAGAAATTCTTGCACATAGCATGTCTAATATCAGAGGTGATACAACACTTTGTTAGACATATCTCAGAACAGCAGGCAATGAAAGTAGTTTTCAAGCCCAGAAAGGGTAAGTCAAAGGTGGTGTATGAATGTGCTAGAACTCACGTGGAAAAGCATACAAATTGTGTTAGTTGCATGTGTCAATGTAGCTTCATCTCAGAAAAGCAATATTAAGGAAAAGGAGAAAGTCATATTAAAGTTCATATAGTACTATGCCATTTTGGATAATTCAGAGGTGAAAATACACACTATATTTATAACACTCATGTTGAGAAATATAACACAGACATTAAAGATGTATTTATCATACAACCTGGAAATATGATTAATTAATTATTGGTATTGAGGGGCAGGCATAAGGCACAGGAGTCAAAACATCTCATAATCTATATAAGAATATTTTCTCCAGGGCCTATTCTGCTTCCAGTCCAGTTTCCTGCTAATGGGCACCTTGGGGAGCAATGTATAGTGGCTCATGTAGCTGGATCTCTGTCACTCAGGTGGAAGACTGACTGAGTTTGTGACTTCGGGATTCAGTCCAGCTGCGTTGGACACTTGAGAAGTGAACCAGCAGAAAGATCATTTTTTTTTTGTCTTTTGCTCTATAACCACCTTCTATGTCTTTCAAATAATAATTTTTAAAAGCTGTAAAAAACTTTACCATTATTGAAAGAGGACACACAGGATACCTCTAAGATACTGGCAAGTTTCTGTTTGAAAATTTGAGTAGCACATAATTTGGTTCTTGTTTCTTTTTATCAAATCCACAATATTATGGATATTTGTATTTTATTAATATCATTATTAAAATATTCAAGGAAATATAAAAATCAATGGAAAATTGACATTCTGCAGTGACATTTTGAATTGTCAGCAAATTTTGAATCTCCTGTCCATCTCTGCTTAACAACTCTCTAGTATTTTAATAAAATCACCTCTTATGAAAACACACACAGACATGCTGTGATCTAGTTCTGTTTTTAATTTACAAGCTGATCAGAAGCTCCTTCTAAATCTGCCACCAGAAATACTATGTTTTTCCCCTTGATAATACATTGCATAATTTCTGCTTCTTTACTGCTGGGGAACCCATCCTTCACTCTAACAGCCCCTCTTACATAACCTCTTGTCAAGGAATAAACCTTTCTTCGATTATTCCAAATGTAACCATCATAGGTTTGAAAACATAAGCATAACTTTGCGAGGACCCTGTCTTGTACCATAGTAATATAGCTATAAAAGTGTGGGTTTGTGTGTACATGTCCTGTTTTCTATGATGAATGAGTTCATGGGAGAAAATAGGAAATAATCAGAGGTATTGTGGAAGAAATGTTGAAAAATCAATCACATACAGGGCACAATTACCTGTATCTGGAAGCAGATGCATACATGAAAGAATAGAGTGGGGTGGTCACATTTTTTTTTCACTGAAAAATGAACAACTTACAGAGTCATTACTTACAGTAATAATTTCTGATAAAGGTTTTTCTCAATATGTTTCTTAAAACTTAAGAGCAAGTGCACTGTTGTTGTCTCTGCTGATACTGTATAGCTCAGTTTCTCAAGTCAGAGTATAAATATCCTAATTTTCTTCTCTCCTTTCTCCCCACACATAATTATTACCTTTTCTAATTTTACACAATGGTATAAAGTTTTTAGCACATTTTATATGACTTTATTTAAGAGTGAAGGATAAAGTTAAAATCAAGAGGCTATAATGATTGCTAGACATGCAGTGATCCCAAGTGAAGACATAAGTTTGTATCAGAGATCTGCTGATACTCCTCATGTTGTATTATTCTCCTCTACTATACTTTGGTTGGCATGCAGAAATACCAAGACCATAACAGCTGCGTGAAGCAAGAAACACATTCAACTCTATAGGTTGAATCTGGGTTTTTTTTTTCTTTTAAAATTGTTTATAAAATTTCATTTCACTTATATCACCTATGAATAAATAAAATTTAGAAAGATTAAAGCTAAGTGCATTCAAAGCCAAGTATTAAACTCAATATCTGGACCATAAAATCAATTTGTATTTGATTACAACATATTTATCTTCTCTCTAAAACTCCAGAGCACCCATAAAACAAAATCTTCGCCCAAAAGCTCAGCTGCTCCACCACACTTAGACGATTTGATTGTAGCAATTTCAGTGCATCACAGAACCAATTAAATTTGGATTTCAATATTTACACATAATGTAGAAATGAGTTTGGGCATAACAAAACTAAAAGTCTGCCACATTTTGAATGTCCAAATTATTTGAGGGACATTTAAAAAACATTAATGGTTATAACCTTGAAAGCAATTATAGGTTTATAAATAAAAAAACTCCTCATGCTCTAGTTATTTTTAATAACTGTAATTCATAATATGTTCAGTACAGCACAGGATTCTCATAATGTAGATTCATGCTCTCCTGCCTAGGAACATTAAAAGGCCATGCATTGCCAGAGGGGCATTTATTAAAAATGAGCAGAGAATTAAAATATGAATATGTTTATACATACATACATGCTATATTTTCTTGTTAGAACATATACCCAATGATACTATTTTCTCTACATCTTTTAAGAGAAAAGTGTTATATTTGAGCCATTTCTTACCATTGTTATTCAAGAAATAAACAAATGAATCCCATTGTAATGTAACAATAACTGAGTTGGGTTTCCAGTCTTCTTATTCAACACTCCCCTGTTTCAATACCAGCTTTTTAAAAATAATAAATAAATTTTATCTGCTTCACCTATTACATAGAATTAAACTAAGGAACAGACTTAATAACAACATGGTTTGTTTGATAAAATTGGACATAAAAGATATAGCTATAATCTATGTTGTTCTCTGAAATCATTCATTTAAAGTCAAAATAGACACTATTATATAAAAGTACACATCAATAGTTCATGGTTAAAAAAAGAAACAAAAATATATTAAGAAATGTGTAGAAGTGAAAGACAAGAAAATGCTCTTTTTTTCCTGAGATTGTTGTGATATAATTTTTCAAGCCAAATACAAAACTTATTGTGTAACTGTTTCAAAATGAGGAACACTAAAAATTAATAAGACAAATCCAAATCAACAAAAAGGTTTAAAACCAGGGGAAAAAAAGAAGTAAAGCAGTAATCAATTAATGAAATTGAAAAGAAATGAATAGGGCCAGGTTGTATGAAATAAGTAATGTTTTAAGATAGAGAGTAATCCTAGTGTTTACAGTAAAAGTTTATTTATTTATTGGCATCTACTTAAAGTGTGCATACACACAGAAAGAAAGAAAGAAAGAAAGAAAGAAAGAAAGAAAGAAAGAAAGAAAGAAAGAAAGAAAGAAAGAAAGAAAGAAAGAAAAAGAAAGGAAGAAAGAAAGAGACACACAGAGATTTTAGTCTTCCAAACAGAATGGGGCAACAGCACAAGACAATGAAACCAAGGGAAAAGTGCAAGGTAATTGTCCTTGAGACCAGAAAGATATAAAATTTGAAGGTAATTTTGCAGTATCTGGAATAAATGAAGATGTATATGTCATATGATACAACCATGTCACTTTTCAATGTTTTACACAGAATTTGAGTATATATGTGGTGAAACATGCAAAAGAATACTCATTCATGACAATAATATAGTATTTTTAATGTTAACCATCAGAAAATTGATTTAGAAATTTGGTATATTTTATATTTTGATTTAGGAATTCAGATGAGATAATCTACTTGTATTAACATGTATATGTACTCACATAATTATATGAATGCTGATAAAGATGTGTACTATGAGATTAGATATTTCAAAGCACATTATTTGTGTATATAAACACACATAGTTTCACTATTAAAACATGTACAGAAATCTGTATAAACTCTAAGGAAGTCTTTATCTCTGGGAAAGAAGGGAAAGCATGTAGCCTTTCAGATCCATCGTCAGACTGTAACATTTTAAAAGATTTATTTATTTTTATTGGAAAGGCAGAGTTACAGAGAGGAAAGACAGAAAGAAAGATCTTCCATCTGCTGGTACAATCCCCAAATGGGTGCAACTGCCAGAACTGAGACTATTTGAAGCCAGGAACCAGAAGCTTCTCCTTGATTTCCTACACGGGTACAGGTTCCCAAGGCTTTGGACAATCATCTGCTGCTTTACCAGGCCACGAATAGGAAGCTGGAGGGGAAGGGGAGCAACTAAGACACCAAGCAGAGCCCACATGGAATGCCAGTGCTTGAACAAGAGAGATCTGCCAGCCGAGCAATCATACTGGCCCCTGTAATTATTTTTAAAAAATGATTTGAAGATAGCTTGAAAAATTTCCTGCATTTGGATGTACAGTAGCCTAATTAAAATAAATAAACATGTAAGAAATGACTAAGCTGTGCATAAGCATTTCAAAAAAATGTCCAAGTGGTTGTTTTAATATCCACTATTCTGTTACACAGAAATGATCTCATTTACTATCATAAACAAAAGAATTCTAGCTCATCCGTACACCATAGTTCACTTAATTCTGACACCAGATGAAATAGAACTTGCCTAGCTAAATAATCAAATGAAACATTTTACATATATTAATATGGTATTACATATATAATTTGACATTCTGTGATGAATATTTTAACATTCAGATGGGTTTGAACAATGATAACTTATTCATCATATTTTGCCCTCCACACAGATGGTAAACACAACTCATGTGTGTGTGTTTGTGTATGGTAACACGTTCATGATTGTGATACACAATGAGTCAGAGACCTGAATCATTTCATATAATAAACTTATTATTTCTTAAGTGTCATCAACTTAGTAGATCATTATGTTTTTGGTAAAATTTATAATTATAATCTGTAATGTAATAGAAAACTCTTTCCTATACTGTTATTTCTTCAAAAGAGAAATAACATTTCTGTAAACATCACCACTCTAAACATCTTCATTTTTAAAAGTTTCGATAATGTGAGTAAATTCACGAATGTGTCAGAAGGAGAGCAGTGTAAGGTGGATGCCTGAGGAAGGGCACCCATGCAGTAACAGATCCATAGGAGAACATTAGGAAACAGAGAGAATGCCTATTAGCATAGAAATAGGAGAAAGAGGAAAAATACAAACGCACAGCGTCTGCAGCCCTGGCTACCTATTACAAGGAAAAGGAACAGCATGGAATGTGTCAGTGGAGCCATCTGTGCAGATCCTTCATCAAGGCACCGTCTCTGAAGAGTAATCTAGCCACCACAAGGCAATATATCAGTGAGGAGAGCTCCCACACAAACTCACGGCGCCCTGGCTTTAAAGGAGAAATTCGTGTTGTCTCGTACTGCTCAGACCCAGCACTGCACAACCAAGGCTGCCGTTTGCAGGAAAGCCATTGTTAGAATCATACTAATCTAGAGGGATAGAAACCCCAGAGATAAATGCTCACATCTACAATCAAATAAACTTCAACAGGCATGCTGAAACATTACCTGAAGAAAGAATAGTCTTTTTCAATAAATGATGATGGGAAAATTGGATTTCCACAACAACAGGATTGAAAAGAAGACCTCTATCTTTCACCCTATCCAAAGAAGGTCATCAAATGACTGGAAGATGATATAGGAGAAACATTGTGCTATTATTCTTAAAATTACACAAACATACTATATACAAGCATGAATACATATGTAAAGAAATAATTCTGTGGCGGACAGTCAGTACAGACAGTATGCTCCCACTTTGGATGCCAACCTCCCCTATTGGAGTGTCTTGGTTTGAGTCTTGCTTTCAGTTCCCATTCTAGCTCCCTGAAGATGTGTAGTATGGTAGGCTGATGAATCCTTGCCATGTAGAAAAGTCAGATAGTTTCTGACTCCTGGCTTTGACCTTACAGAAAGCCATGGCTATCGCAGGCATTTGAAGAGTGAACCAGGGGTGGAAAGATACTTCTCTATCTGTCTCAATCTGTTTTTCAAATAAATTAAACCAGTATATACAAAACTTTTAAAAATTAGTTTTTAAGTAACCTTGTGCAACTTTCAAAAGCACTCCTGCTTAATTATCTCATTGAATCTTTATAGTAATCTGTCGGGAAGGATGCTTAGCAAAGGTAAAATGGAAATAGAAAGATGTAAGGCTTTGCCAGAGGCTTCCTCAGAAATTGGAACTAAGTATAAGGAGGCGCATTGGCAGGTACACAGAATGGTGCAGGGCCTTCTAGAGCTCATACAGAGCTGGTAATGGAGACAGTGGAAGTGTTGCTCTCACTCTTCAGGATTCTCTTCCTGACTGTGATGATGTTGAATAATGTTTTTGCTGCTCACTGGGCCCACAGCAGTATGCGTTGGTCTATATCCAAGCACTTATGATTAGGATACTAAAGACAGACATGAACTAATTCATGCTTGGCATTTCACCATCTGCTATAGTGCTTCTTGGCTTGGTTGGTCCATAATGACAACATTTCAGTAAGAATCCAATGATTGCCAATGATTTCCTTGATAGGCTTCTTAATCTCAGAATAATTCCTAAGGAGGAAATCCTGAACATTGCTCATGCTTTTCCACTGCCTAACAGCATTATTATTCCACTTATCCACAGCCCTCAAGATTCCTGCTAAGAATCTATCAGATGAGTGCTTTTTCCTAATGATTGTACTTGGAAAGGTTATATATGTAACCTAAATATCAAATTATGATCTAAATATTTTCAAAAGTGTGTGTTTTGTACAGAAAGAGAAAGTGCGGTTGGGGGAGAGAGAGTGAACTCTAATTTAAAATATCAAAAACATCATGGGCACTTACGTAATACAATAACATAATAATGAAAATTTTGAATACTGGGAGAAAATGGGACATGGATAACTATATATTTGTTTTTCTGTCTTAATACACATAAATTTCTTCATACTGTTCAAGATCCATTTCCCTATATTAATGTCCTGAGACAGCCATCTGTTTACTTAGTTTATGAGTGAGTTCATCTACGTCTAATACCTCTGTTATGGAAAAAGTTGACATTGCTCTTATCCACAACAGCATAACTCTTTGTAATCTTTTTATATTGAAATAAAGGACTCTATGCCTCAAAATCTCCTTAATACCATTTATTTCAACTCTGATTACATTGTTTCTTATGACTGCTTTTTTCATTTGATAACAGAAATTATTGATTTTAGTTTCCTCAAAAACAGTAATGTCTAACTGTCAATAACAACAAATGCAAGTTTTAGCTAGATATTTAAACAAAATGAAAATTCACTTCTTATTATTGTTTAATAAATAGCTTTTAATCATGTATTTACTTTATGATTTTGTAATGTAAATACAGAATAAACTGTTTAAAACTTTAATCTCTTGAACATTTCAGACAGACATCACTTCAACAGCACATATGTCTCATACTACCAGCATAAGACAGAATAAGCAAGAGGCTCACAATTGAGAGCATGTAGAGCTGTTTTATTTGAAAAAGAAATTTCTTGTCCTTGTTTGGCATGCTGAAAACACACCTGGCAAAGTTTGAGGTTGCTACGTAAGTGAAAAACAAGAGAGAAAAATCTACAGAACTAGGCATTGAATCCCGCAGCAGAGGAACAGAGTAAATGGTGGTGCGAATTACTTGTGACACACAGCAAAAGGAATTCTGGGAACATAAAGTGGTGTCATAGACATACAACCTTCAGGTAAATATCTAAATAATCTTCGGAATCATAACAAATTATGGATAGCTACACTCATCCTAACTCATCTCTAAGTACAATGAGAATCAAAAACGATAGGTCAAGTCATGAGGGATCTTTTGATAATGGAAAATTATGATAAAGCTAGCAGGGTCATCTTCAATAAAATTGCACCAGACTCAGAGCTCCTTTAGTGTATCACATTAACTAAAGGGGTGTGCGGATTGGTAGAAGTACAATTTTGCAGAGAATCATAGAATACATGATGAGGAGAAATGAATACAAGTTTCACATAGAACTCAAACTGTCCCACACAGGAGAAGCAATTTGCACAGTGATTAAGTATCCCTGCATCTCATAACATATCAGGATATCTGGCATAAGTTCCAATACCCGTTGAGATCTAACTCCCACGAAAGTTCACATTGGAAAGCAACAGAGGGCCAACAATGGCTTGAACCTGGTCCAGTTCTGGCATTTGGGGAATCAACTACTACATGAAAGGTATTTTTCTTTATGTTTCGGTAGCTCTGTGCCTTTCTGAATCTCAACTGAAAAGGAAAAAATGCATCCCATCCTATTGGCACAGGTGACACATGGTTCACAGACACTGGATATTGTGGGTAAGCGAGCGCCAAGATGGGTCTCAGCCTACGCAGCCTAAGCAAGTGGCAGCAGGAGTGAGGTTTTTGACACTGGTTTAGAGACTTGAGACCCCTTGGTTTCAGCATATACCTTGAGACCCTTCTCTTGTATTGACAGGGCTTACAGACCCCTACAGATCCATGCAGTTCCCAGGAAGCCCAGAGCCCTCCATGCATTTCTCTCCTCTTCAACCTCTTCTGGGATTTAGATACTTTTCAGCAACTTGGTTGCCTCCTCCCTCTGCCTACCCCATGCCAACACCCATCTTGTGGCAATTTTGTGATAGTTTTGCAATTAAAAACTCTTAGGATGCAGGTGACTTATATAAGTTGTACATAGCACCACCTGGCAATGTGATGGCTATGCTAATTGGCTAGGCTTATAATATATAATATAATATGTAATAATATGTGATGCTTATATTCAATAGAAATATTTAAGTCCCTCTAGCCCCGCCTTATATATGCTTGTGCTTGGTTGCTAATAAACATAAAGTTCACCATAACTGTCTCTGGTACTTTTCTATTGAGAATGCCTCCCGCACCACATTACCTAGGTGAGTGGTCTCCGGCCAAGACTCCCTACTGGACAGGAACTTAGATATCTTTGAGGTAGGTATTTCTACCAAACAGAACCTAATAAATATCATAAGGCCACATAAAGCCCAATAGCCTGAAAATTTTTAGAAGACATTCAGAAAGGAATGCAGGAGTGAAAATTTCTAGAGCCTCAGGACAGACTGCCATGCAGGATGTATGACAGATTCTCTTTTTAGAATTTTACCTTTGCACGTTTTTTTTGTTTGTTTTTGTCCTTTTATTTTGCTCTTAATCTTCCCACTTGTCTGCCTGCTTACCTTCTTAAATCCCTTCGTTCCTCTCTGTATGAGAAGAGACTCAACTAATCTAACTCCTGTCAATGTAAAGGCAAAGAAAGAGAAAAACGGTGTTCTCCAGAACCCAACTGTATGCAAGGTGTAGCTGTAGCAGTTTTCAGAAAACAAGAAGCTGCAGGAAAGTCAAAAACAATCTACAACAATAAACTGAACCGGCAAAGCAAATGACCAAGAGGAACTCACGCAAGCAGCGAAGGAGGAGGTGCATGCTAAATTCTACCTACAACAAGCAATTTGACTTTGGAAGGATGCGGAGAAATGAAATATTCATGGAGTTTTAACACATAATATGTCACAGGTGATTGCACACTTCATTTAAAATTAGCATGGAAAAAAAGGAATGAATTGACAACTTAAAAGCAAAGGAAGAACAGAAAGGCAAAACAAAATTGCCATTCAGATATCAAAGGTAAACTGAATCATTTACCATTTTAAATTGATTATAGTTTTCAAGTTATTTCAAAGATTAAATGTGTTTTCCTTTTGCAGAGAAAGACGTGAGGGTGATTAGATGACAATCTGTGGCAACTAAATAAGAAATTGTTCGTTGACTCTTCCAAGGAAGAATGCATTTAAAAATGATTCTGTTAGAATGTAGCTACTGCCCTCCAATTTCTATAAAATAAAATAAAAAATAGAATTTTATCAATATGTTTAACATTAACTCATATATAGGGAAATCCTATAAGCAGGCAAATGATTTTCAGCTAGTGTATTACTACAAGAAATTTTTATGAGTCAATACTGAAAAACAGAAGGTATTCCATTTCATCTTTAAATTGGCTTTACACTAAACAAAAATACTAAATTCCGTGATCTGTCAAAAATTTCAGACCCTATTATAAAAATCTCTGCATAAATATTTGAATTCTTTTGTGGCACCTATCTGGATATCTAACAAATGACAATGAGTCATAATTATTATTTCTAAATTAATTGTGTTCATTCTGAAAATAAGTGATAACATCATGTTTATTTGAATTAGCAGACAGAAGCCAGTTTTACATTAGTGTTATTAAATACTTTAAATAGAAGAACCGGTAAATTTGATTCTATCAATATGTCATTCACTCAACCAATTTACAGAAACAAAATTTTTGAAGTTCCATTTTCATAGGGAAATATTTGATGCTATATGAATGCTCAACATTAATTGGAAAGACTAGCATTGGTGATAGACATAAATGCTTTTCTCTGATGTTATAAATATATATTTGTGGAAATTATTTTCATGGATTTTTTTTTAACTAAGAAGTTACTAGGTGAGCGATACACTTGAAATTGGCCATGGTGCACACATAATGCATGTCTGCAATAGCTTGCTTGAAATACTTTATCAAAATAAATAATAGAAATTTTGCATATTTACTGCACAAGTATGTATAATAACATAGTAATTAAAATAGTAGAGTAAGGGTGGTAAATCAAATTTGTTAAATAACAAGTACTATTTCTTGTTATTTCATTTATTTGCCCTATCACTGAAAAATATTTTAGAAGTGCATTACCCTTTGAATAAATAAATTTAAATCAATAGTGACAGTACAATCACATTTGCTAAAAAGTTCATGTTGGTAACCTTTTTCTTACAATTAGTTATAAATGTTTAATCAAAGTAATCAGAAAAGGAGGTCCCCAAACTTTGTATTATGAATCTTTTAGTAAATGTAATCATCTAAAACAAATGGACAAATTGAAACTGTTGATATTTATTTTTAAATTGTGTATGAAAGCTGAGAGAATTAATAAGAATCCATATAATACATAAGATTTAACTAAATGCTATAATTAATATTTCATCTACTCTAAGATGGAATTTCTGTTTTTAAATGCATAAATTTATAATTTGAATCTGACCAAAATTTTAAATCTATAATTTTGCTGCCAAATATACATTTGCAACACTTTAAAAACCCATTAAAAAAGCAAGTATGTCAGACATTTGAGCTTACATACATTTGTGAAAATAATAATAATCAAAAATTTATAAAATGTAATGATGTGTATTACCTATTCTGTGTATGTGTGAGTGTCTGTGTGCTTATTCTCACAACTTCTATTCCCATTTGGCATTATCAATACCATTTGATTGTATATGAGAATAATAATATTGAGCTATTATGTTACATGCCTAGCTCTAGGACTGTGTGATATATCCAGCTGTTACAGGATCCTAGCTGAGTCTGAGTTTCCGATAATGCACTTTCAGACATAGAAATATATTTTATGCATTAAGACATTCTTTTTAAAAAAACATTTCTTTTATTTTATTATACAGAGAGGAGGAGAGACAGAGAGGAAGATCTTCTGTCCGAGGACTCACTCAACAAGTGACCGAAATGGCTAGAGCTGTGCTAATCTGAAGCCAGGAGCCCAGATTTTTCTCCAGGTCTCCCACATGTGTACAGGGTCCCAAGGCTTTGGGCCATCCTCGACTGCTTTCCCAGGCCACAAGCTGGGCTGTTGGGATTAGAACTGGAACCTCTATGGAATCCTGGCATGTGCAAGTGAGGACTTTACAGGCTACTATGCTGGGCCCGCATTAAGACATTTTTATACTAAATACCTATCAATTTTTCACTAGAAACAGAATTGTGACTCTATCTAGATCACACAGCTACCAAGCGGTTTTCTCAGGATTTGAAATCAGATCCATAAGAAAAAAAAAATACACATATATATATATATATTTAGCCTATCGGTCTGTGGTCTCTTTTCAGAGGAAGAAAAGTAGAGGCTTGGCTGTTTGTTTATTCACACTGCTACATCTCAGCATGTTCCCCTACAGCTCTTGACTTGATATGGTCACAGTATCACAAGCTAAAATCTACAGCAACTGTATCCCTATATTGTTTCTTTGAATCAAAGGAATCACTCATCCAGAGACATGAAGTGTATAGTCATCTTGGTT
Organism: Ochotona curzoniae; assembly: GCF_017591425.1. Classification (NCBI taxonomy): domain Eukaryota; kingdom Metazoa; phylum Chordata; class Mammalia; order Lagomorpha; family Ochotonidae; genus Ochotona; species Ochotona curzoniae. The sequence goes on along the minus strand of NW_024464920.1, from coordinate 16,358,792 downwards.
CCTGTGGTTTTTCTTATGATTCTCCTGTTTTTAGAGCGTCTAAACATTTTTGGCATGCCTCCTAACTCAACACTACACTTCCTAGTGCTTACTCAAGTATATTGTACAAGCTTAGCAGCTTCCACTACTGATACAAAACTGCTTTGTGATAGACAAAGCTATAAAAGAGTTAATATTTTCTACTTAATCCATAGGTTTTGAATTAAAAATTTCAAGCAAATGGGATATTACTTAGTTATTCCACTGGTGTAGTACTATCTCTCAAAAATCAATAGTCAACTTAGTATGTTTTATACAGATAAAATGCACAAGAAGTAGTTACAGAAACACTAAATTCAGCGCTTCAGAAAGCTAAAGCAAAAGTAGAGGAATCAGAGTTTTTCTTTGAAAATATTTTTTCACCTCTGAGGAATTTATATAAAGGTCATGGTAAAAAGCTAGAAATGGTCTGAGTATTTGGGAAACAGACATACAGGCAGCATAGAATATTTAGCCTGATAAAGACAATGTGAAACATTGACAAAGTCAAACAATGACTGGGAATTTTTCTGTGTACACAGCATTGGGCTACTTGATTACAAATATTTTCTCTGAGTAACACTTGCCTCAAGATGTTTTCATCAAAAGAAAAAACCAGAACAGATTAAAATGTCATGTTTGAAGACAACAGCACATTTCACATAAATATGTAATATAATCTACACACAATTGCCCCATCTAATCCCATTCCTACCACACAAAGATATAAAATTGTGACCATGTTATGAAAATAAATTAGAGGCATTAAGGTACAAAAAGGACACTGATACTAAAAGGATAGCAAAAAATAAGAGATGGAAGCCCTGAAGTGACCTGATAAATAGAATAATTGTAGCAATCTAGAATTATTTGAAGGAAGCAGCCAACAGATACATGAATGTTGGTTCTAGTCTAAACTGTGCATGAGGAAGGAAGAATGAGAATCCAACAACCAATAATGAGAAAAAGGAAGCTGAGGATGGCAAAGTTGCTCACTTTGCCTATTTTTAAAAAGTATGAGACATAGTGTGTTGTGTGAACCATTGAAAAAAAATGAGACATTTGGTAAAGCAAAAATGCTGAAGACACCTGAAATGGTAAGAAAGTTATCTTTTTCTCTGTGAAAGCAATAAGAAAAAAATGAATTAATTTAAAGGCAAACAAGAGAAATTTTAGGACCTTTTGTAAGAAATAACAATATGCTGAGTGGGTTATTTAGCATATAAGAAATAATTAATCAAATATATTCAAATTGATAGTGGTGGGAAAATTGACATTGTAAAAGTCATCCAAAGATACAAGCCAAAGCTGTCTTATTTTTCTAGACATCTGGCTTACCAGCAAAATATAAGTTGTTATTGCAACTGGAGATTGCTTTTCAGATAAAGTCAGACAAGACATTTGAGGGACTATATTTTCAGAAAGTGTTGCTTAAACATATCATTTAAAAATTATCCCGATGTTATTTAATAAATTAGAAGACCAAATATTGCTTCCATGATAAAAATTGTACATGAATCAATTCCTGTGATATTTTTTTTCTAAATTTTCTTTGTTGATTTAGGACATATTCAGATCTTACTAAGATAACACTTGAGGACTCTTCAAGCTTCAGATCGGCTTAGCACCAGCTGTTGCATCTGCTTGGGGAGTGAGCCAGTGAAACAAAGATCTTTCTCTCTGTCTCTCCTCTTATTTGTATATCTGACTTTCGAATAAAAATAAAATTTTTAAAAAGTCTCTTGATGAAAATAGGAGAAATAAAATATACAACAACAAAACAAAAAGACATAATAACATTTAAAATGTATCATTTTCGTTTTGTATTTAAGTGCTAATTTGTGTGAAAATTGAAAGGCTTGAAGCTTATGCTTATTTGGCTTGATGCTTCAATGTTAATTGCATTTATGTTTTATCTTATCATAAATGATCAGGTGACAAAGTACACAGCAAAAGGACCTTAAAATATATTAGAAACTATATCCTTCAAAATGTGAAATGACAAAATACAGAGCATAACATAGCTTTCACAGATAAACCTGTTACATGCTACTGCCTCCTTGATATTCACTTGCTTGAATAAGCATACTAAACAAATATACTATGTAAGGCAAAATATTACATTTGCCAAAGTAAATAAATGCTCAAATGTGCACTGTTATAGATGGCTACATCTCCTATAGAAACAAATAGGGCTTAGTCTAGAATGAATGTAAGACATTGAAAGAAGCATGAAACTATTTTACAGAACATGATAAAATTAATACTGTGCCATTTAAAACTGATTGACAGGTAATGAGCTATAAAATCTATATTGAAATTAAAATTACTCAAAGAATAACACATGGCCTTATCCCTATAGTCTTAGAATTGAAAAACGAAAAATTTTCTAAACCACCAGCTCACAAAAATTAAGCAAATTAAAAACTGATGAAAAATCTATGCGCTAAGATTAAATTAGCCAATTCCCAAGAAAGAGAGATGCAAGGCAATTTAAATTTGAGTTATCAGTATGACATTTCTAAGAATGTCAGATTGAACTAGCAGTTGAAATGGATACATTATATGTGTGTCTATCTGTGTATCTGTACGTTTCTAGAAAATTCTTCAAAAAGTGAAAGATTGCAACATACTCTAGATACCCACAGTCTGTATCTTGGCCTATCAGTATGCCCGAATACATCTTTGATTGCTACTTTACAATTTAGCAGTCTAAATGGTGTAGCCATAATGATCACATACTGGGCTTGATTGCTAGTTTTGATATAACTGTTCCGCATTAAATTTGAGCTGCCTCAATTACAAGAAGGATGTCTTTATATCTTCCCTTAACTTTCTTTAACTTCATTTCAGTTTTTCTCATCCAATGAGAAAAATGTTTTTCTAGGCTCATAGGTATCAGAATGCACAAAACAAATGAAAATAAAAACACTAAACTAAAATTACTTTATAATTGAAAAGCAATGTTTGTGAAGTCACATGATTATAGATATATGCTACAAGCTTATTTCAGAATGTGCAAACACCTGACTTTTTTTCTTTTCTATATTTTATCAGTTTTATAATACAGTTCCATGGGCTCTGGGATTTCCTGTGAACCTCCGAAATTCCCTCCATCTCCATTGATTTCCTCTCTAATATTACAGTCATAAGTTCATCTTGCTCTTTTTAGAGTGGTTCCCAACATTGTAGGCATGGACAATGTCAGAGATTCTAGCATCCTACTGTCAGGATATTCTCAACATTTTCACTGGGAGTCCATCTTTGATCTGGATGCATAGAGACATACTGCACTTTGTTTCCACATCTGAACATTTCAGTCTCTGCTACACTTACATTACACATTCCCTTAAAGGCAGAGCTAGTGAATACACTCCACAACAGCGAGGAAAACAGTAAATTTTACTCAACATGAAATTAACGAACATGATTCAGTAGTACCAATGCATTGAGCAAGAGATGAAAAAGAAAATCAAAAACATTTTTGTAAAATAGATGCTACTGCATAACCCATGTGGTAGTGAAGAAATTACAACTAAACTATAACATCATTACCTATGAAATACAGCTAAAGCAGTGTTGAAAGTGGCATTTACAATACCAGGAGTTTACAAGTAATCAAATAATCTCATGGATGAATTAATGAATCACAAGAATTTACTGAAAAGACACAAATGACTAGGAAGTGCGAAAATGTAAAATTCACAGCAAAAATAATTAGATTTAACATCACAAAACTGCAAAATTGAAACAAGAAAAGAGCCACTCCCCAAGAACATGAGCAAAAAATAACCCATAGCAATATTAGGGACAATCACTTAAAATTAGAGCTGAAAGAGAAATAGTTCCAATTTTTTACTCTTTACATGGGTCATGACATTGTTGGCATGGTTGGTACTAGGGACCATTACTAGGGTAAATTTTTGTTATGTAGCTATACTCAGAAGTTTCATTGGGAGGCTACCTTCATTACTTAGTAGAGACACGCTCTGTTTATTCTCCTTGCTTTCTGGTAGTCTGGTCTCCATTACATCCTTTGTTTGTGGGGTTACAATAAACACCTGACTTTGATACTTTTTATTGCTGACCTGTTGTTTGCCAGCACTATGGACTCCTTCTGTCCCCTTCAAACTCTCCTGCTGAAACATGATTCTCAATGTCATGATTTTGGAAAGCAGGGTCGTTAGATTACAAAGATACGTGGAAGGCATCATCTGTGAGCCAGAATACAAGCCCTCACTACACATAAAATCTATAGCGTTTTCTGAGCTTCCAGAACAGGATGGATCTATTGCTTATAAGCTACCCAGTTAATGATATTTTCTCCTAGCAGTTCAAATGACTACAGAAGTCAGGTTTTGTTCTAGAGACTTTATAGAAATAGAAATATTTTGAGTAACTAAAATTAAACTCATAGAATTTCATCCTAGAACTCTATAATAAGATGTGTGACGTTATTGCCCTTGGTTTACTGAAAAACAATCTAGAACATTGAGACATTAAGTAAATTTTCCAAGTTTGACTAGAAAGTGGCCATTAGCAAGATTCAAACTTAATAACCTAATTCTCAAGCCGATTCTTTTTAAAGATTTATTTTATTTTTATTGGAAAGGCGGATATACAGAGAGGAGAGGCAGAGAGGAAGATATTCCGTCCGATGATTCACTCCCCAAGTGAGCGCAACGGCCAATGCTATGCCAAGCCGAAGCCAGGTCTCCCGCACGGGTGCAGGGTCCCAAAGCTTTGGGCCGTCCTCGACTGCTTTCCCGGGCCACAGGCAGGGAGCTGGAAGGGAAGTGGAGCTGCTAGGATTAGAACCAGCGCCCATATGGGATCTCGGGTGTGCAAGGCAAGGACCTTAACCACTGCGCCACCGTGCTGGGCCCGAGCCTATTTTCTTAAACACTGTTCAATCAAGGTTTTATTTATTCTTCCAATTTCCTAAATAGCTAAGAGTATCTATCTAAATACCATAAATGGGAACTTTCTACTTGAGATCTAGTAAACATCAATTTTTTGGTCTAATGCTGAATGCTAAACCTTTAATAAAAAGAGAAAATTTGTTCTAGGACTATTATTGAAGGGCACTCCTTAAAAAGAGGATGTAATCCAAACTGATTATGTTGATTGTGAAACTGTCTAAGAAGTCTTGAACAAAGCCAACTTGATTGGTTTTTATTCCTACTTTGCTTACAATAACTCATTAAGTTACTCATGACATACATACAAATCTCTTGATTTGGGGGTCATAGGAATGTAAAGTTATTTAGATTGTTGACTAACTAAATGTTTTGAGATCTTCTTACACCTATGTTAAAACCTAGTCTTCAATCTTCTGAAATATGTACACAGATGCGTGTATGTGCATGTGTGTGTGTGCTTTGTGTGCTTGCGTTAAAAGGAATACCTGTAGCTTGATTTTATGACATGGAGACAACGGTTGAAGTATATAACTCTATTTCTCATCTGAATCTTAACAATATGAGAACTGTCAAGAAAAATGACCAAAATTAGTGGCGAGCAGGAAGGGTTGCAAAGCTAGGCTATATCATTGTTAAGTGAACATATTTTGAAGTTAGGTTCAGGATTTGAACTTTGGTCATGACCACTTAACACTGTATTAAATTCTGCACAGTTTGTGCTAGTAATTCTGCATTATATTCAATATGAATGTGTCGCATATGATAGTGCTATATAAAATTAACCTATTTCAATATGAATAAAGTTTATGTAATTATAAAATCTCAGGCCATGTCTTATATCTCTTCAGTATTATGTGGCCCCCAAAATTTAAATCATCTGAAATCATATTGATTAAAATAATGCCTGCTATCATTTTCTTGGGCATTGCAACAAACCATATCAAAGTTAGCAGCTTGAAACAAACAAAAAAATTATTTTGCCATTTAGGTAGCATTCAGTAAAAATTGCTCATTTTTCCTTTTACCCCAAGACATCAGCTGCTGGGAGTGACTCAGTGGCTTGGGCTGAAAGTACCTGGGTTTCCCTGCCTGTTACATCTGGCAGCTAATGTTGACTGTGACCTGGAATTTCATTTGGATTGTCAACTGAAAGGTCTACATGCAATCCCTCTGTGGGGCAACCTGGCTTCCTGACAACATAATTGGAGTCCGAGAAGAGGATCCAAAGGCAACGAGCCAGATGTTTTGCTTTGTTTATGTCCTAATCTCAGAAATCACAAACCCTCATATCTGCCATAATTACAACTTAAATTCAAGAGAAGGAAGCATAAAACTCCACTGCTCAGCCAAACAGACTGTCAAAACTGTACTGTCAGATAAGTATGACAGGTAAGAGGTGATAGTACAAACGTTTAAATCAATGCAAAGTGTCCTAACTATTTAACATGTGGATCTTTTGCCAGAATAAAATGAAACAGTACATCTTAGCACATGCAATCAAAACCTTAAGTCATGGGTACATGCAAATACACAAAAGGAAACAATTGTTTCAAAGCATAGGCACTGTGATTGTTGTACAGAATACAAAAAAAAATAAATAAATAAAAATAGGAGGGTTGAGGCAGAAGATGTGGTAAACCATGTTAAACTGTCCTTTGTGTATCGTAACTCTGAGGCTCTAGTTCCCATTCCACCTCAGACCCAGCTTGTGGTTAATGTACAGCCTGAGAAGGAGCAGGTGATGTCTCGTGTACACGGGTTCCTGCAGCCAGTAAAAGATCTAGAAGGAGTTCTAGGCTTCTAGGCTTCTGGTGTCAGCCTGTATCAGCTCTGGTTGTTGTAGACATTTGGGGCATGAATCAGCAAAAGGAAAAAATTTCTCTCTCTCTCTCTCTCTCTCTCTCTCTGTCTCTCTCTCTCTCTCTTTCTCCATGTGTGTGCCCCTTTCTCTGTCTTTCAAATAAATTTCAACAAAAAACTCATATTACTAGTAATGTCAATGTGTTTGAAAATTTTGCTATAACTTTCTGTCTACAACTCATAGTGAAAATACTGTAAAATTTTAAATGAGGTGTGAGTGTGATAGAATTTATAATATTAAAAACATTGCTGAGAAAATTTAATTTAGGTTTGCCCACAGGCATACTAAAGATTAGACTATTATTTAAATTACCTATTGTACACACATTAGGCTGCAACTTATGATTTTGATGTTAGTAACTCTTCAGAATCATAGAAAACAATGTATATGAAAATAATTCTTAATGTATACCACCCAAAATTACCCCTTAAGAAAAAATGCGAACAATGGTATAAACTGAGTCCTACTCAAAGATATTTTTTTTCAAGAAAACATATGCATTTTATTTATTCTGTAGCCTAACATTGAGCCTCCACACACTGAGTGATCAGTCACTGAAGAGTTGAACATGTAAAAATCAGAAACTTGTATTAAAGATTTGTGAAATATAGAGTTGATTATTATGCTTACTAACATGGCCAAAGTCTGTGACCATAACTACTAAGTTATATGTTTTACCATGACATACACAAAACAATCCTGTAGTTAGAAAGTTGAAAATATTGAGATAGATTCACATATTTTACAGTGTTACATTAACTATGATATACTATATGAAATGTAGCTACAATCTAAGGTACTTCAAACATGTATTCACCATATTTATCTTAATCATTACAAATATAAGAGCTATGGGAGTCCCGGAAGGTACTGAAAGAGAAGCTGAGTTTGCAAATGTATTTAATGAAATAATACAGGAAAATTTCCCTAATCTGGAGAAAGAATTGGGAAACAAGATCCAGGAGGGACACAGAACTCCCAACAGGCTTGATCAAAAGTGATCTTCACCAAGACATGATTATCAAACTCTCTTCAATTGAACATAAGGAAAAGATCCTGAAATGTGCACGTGAAAAACATCAATTGACATATAAAGGAATGCCAATTAAGCACACAGAAGATCTCTCACAGGAAACTCTACAGGCAAGAAGAGAATGGAGTAATATATTCCAGATTCTAAAAGAAAAAGATTGTCGGCCTAGGATAACATACCCAGCAAAGATTTCTTTTGTCTTTGAAAATCAAAGATATTTTAAAAATAAATTTCATTGTACATATTTGAAGTTTACAACATGGGTACTGAAGTGAATCAAATTTACATAGTTACCTTTTGTGTATGGCGAGCAATCTACTTGCTTAACAAAAACCTCCACCAATACAGTTTCATAACTGTAGTCTTCATGTTGTACATTAGAATTCTAGATTTATTCATCTTACATACCTACTACTTTGTATAGTTATGCCTTCATTTCTTGACTTCCCATTTCCTTCTCCCCCGTCTCTGCCACTTATAGTCTAATAGTAGTCATTATTCCCTTTTCTATTTCAATGTATTGGACAGTCCCTCCATTCTGCAATTGACACAATGCTATTCATTTTAAGGTTGGTAGAACATTCTGATGTATATATTTTCACATGAAGAAATGCTTCTAACTCCATAATCTTGCTTCTAACTCCATCATCTTGCTAATACAGACTCTCAGAGGCAGAGGTGATAATTCAAATAGGTGAATTCTGCCATTCATGTAGATCTGGATTGAATACTCAGCTCTTGGCTTTTTCCTCAAGCACTCTAATCCAAATCATTGATGATGTTTTCAAGGTGAACCAATGAGCTCATTCTTTCTGTCTCTGCATTTCAAGTTAAAAAAAGACAATGAATCTCAACAAAATAAATATCTCTATAAAGAAGATAGAAGAGTGGGAAACAGAGGTATTAAAGGTATGAAACACAGCCAGTCATTAGGGAAACAAAACCGGAGTGAAACATTGCCTTACACCCACTGGCATGCCTAGTATCAAGACAGTAGCTAACAAGTATCAGGTGCAGTGTGGATAAAGGGTTTTAATAAAACAGACACTTCAGGTCGGAGTCTCAAGAATGAAAGGTCTGAGGAGAACAGGAATCAGAAAACATTTTCAGTAAAGAACCAGACATAGATATTTTAACCCTTATAGGTTTAGGAGACAAAATAAAATATAGAAATCTATATTAACAGATATGGAGCACATTTCTCTAACCATTTAATCAATCAAAAATAAAATAATTATAAGAATGAAGACTTTTTGAAAATATAGATGTAATGATGAGAACAATGAGCATTTGGCTGTGAAGGAAACATTTTGCTTAATTATAGTATGAATTTAGCATTCCCCATCACTAAAATTGATTATAACTGTACATCTGCTAGTGCTATTCTATGGTAAGATTTTACATATTTCATATTATAAAATGTTTTCACACATACTTAGTGCCAAATATTGGTGTCAGATGAGCTGGTTGTATTCTCATATTCATTTTGTTGAGATAAAATACCTCATTTTGAACTTGAAAATACTTGTAACTGTTACCACCTTGGAGTTGGAGATATTTTGATGAGCATGCAATGTTACAATGTTGATGCTTATTTTATAATTTAGCATGGCTATAATGTTAAACAATGAACACCATGCTTTTCCACCTACAGTGATACGAAATAATCCACATTGTACTAAACACATTTATCTGTGCATTGACTCAAAAGTGTTGAAAGGTTAGGCACACAAAGAATCCTGCACACAAACATTTGTATCAGCTGTATACACAGTTGCCAAAACTTGGAAACAGCAAATGTGCCCTTCCAGAGGTAGATGGAATAGCCATAGCAAATTTTAAGTAATATTAAATGCATGTTTTTAAGTGAAAGAAACCAAAATTGAAATTTTGTTCAAATCTGACTATATGGCATTTTGGCAAATGCAAAACTGTAGAGATATGAAATGATCCGTGATCACCATAGGTTCATGGGAGATGGAACTAACAGGTGGAACATCTGTTAAAATGGGCCCATGATGGCTCAGTGGGTAAATCCTTGCCCTCCGTGCAACAAGATCCCATATGAGCACCAGTTCATGTTCCGACTATTCCACTTCTCATCCGACTCCCTGCTTGTGGCTTGGGAAAGCAGAAAAGGATGGAAACCTTGGAACCCTGCACCTGTGTGAGAGACCTGGAAGAAGCTCCTGGCTTCAGATCAGCTTAGCTCTGGCCATTGCAGTGAATTAAGGAATGAACCAGCCAGTGGACAGAGGATCTTTGCATCTCCTTCTGTCTTAAATCTGCTAATCTAAAGAAATAATAGAAAAAATTTGAAATCAGTAAAACTGTTTTGGATGACAGTATAATGGTAGATACATGTCACTATACATTTACGAGAATTCTTACATCTCACCATGAGTGAAACGTAATGTGAACTATGTAATTTTAGATCATGGATGATAACAAATGTATATGTCTGTTATGGGATATCGATGAAAGTGGCTGCTCTATCTGTGTGGGGAAGAAGTGTGCATAGGAATTTCCTATGTCTTCTCTAATTCAAAAGCAAATTGTATAATTAAACAAAGAACCAGTAGTCTTTGTGAGTACACTGAATAATTTCTAAATAAAATGTAAGTCTAAACATGAAGAAGTAATAATACTTTGAAAAAGAAAGTAAGTCTCCATAAATCTGTATCCCTGGAATATAACTATAGTTTGTATTAGAAAAGTAATAAACTCTATTCACTACCTGATGGGTCAAAAGAAGAAAATCTATTAATTGCTTAGAAAATACAGAAAAGATCTCATAATACTTAAGATTTGTCTAAGATGAGGGGTAGTTCGGAAGGATCTTGAGATGTTGATCACAGTATACAGGATCTCAACTTGATAACAGAAATACACTCAAGAGATGTCATGTATAACGTAGTGACTATAGTTAATAAAATCTTGTACTGCTTAAATATCTATTTTATTTTGATTTGCAAGGTAAAGTTACAGAAAGTAGAGGCAGAGAGATTACTCTTCCATGTTCTGGTACATTAATAACAGGGCCACAGGGGCCAGAGATGACTTGATTAACCTGACAGACTGAGTACTTTTGATCTTGCATTTCCATTGTATTATTCTGACAATAAACTCCTAATGGCAACTATGAATCATTGTTGGAAGACGTGTTAAGAGTGGGGAGAGACTTGTCAGACATGTTTCTATCTTTCCTTTGAAGATTCAGCCTGAGAACTTGCAGATCAGACTTGCTAGTCAGCATGCATTACCAATTTACACATTGTTGTTTACAAATTTATTTATTTATATTTGAAAGTGAGAGTTACATAGAAAGAATAAAAGATACAGATAATCAGACTGAGACAGAGGGAGATCTTCCATCTTTTGAATCATTCCCCTAATACTTGCAACAGTCAGAGCTGAGCTTATCTGGACCTGAGAGCCAGGAGTTTCTGGGTGTCCCACGTGGGTATAAGGGCCCAAGGACTTGAATGATGTTCCACTGTTTTCTCAAGCCATCAGATGGAAAATCATATGGGATCCTAACATATACTATGCCAGGAAGCCGGCTGCAAAATATGGCATTTTTGAAAAATGTTGGAGAGTGGATCTTACGTGTTCTCACCAAAAAAGAAAAAACATCAGATCAGTATTAGGGGTAATCTGTTGTTTTCCAAGATTTGATCATTGTGTAGTGTATATATTTTTCAAAATATTATATTGTAGATGGTAAATAAATTTTGGCCTTATCAATTTAAAAATATGCTTAAACTTTAGAACTATGTTGCTAAAAAGAATTAAAATCAAAATCACACCTCGGGGCTGGGGGATAGGTGATTCTTGCAGTGATGTGACTTGAGGTGCCTGTGCTCTACGTCAGAGCAGCCTGACGCAAGTGGTGGCTACCTCGCGTGCACATGGGCTTGCTGTGCACTCTGGTGGCAGCAGGTGTCTTCCAGCGACCTGCATCTTTATCACTCCTGTGATGGCACTATCTCCCAGATCAGCTCTGGGTTCTTAGCTTCAGCTTGCCAAGCTTTGGCTATTGCTGTCATTTGAGGAGTGAACCAAGGGATAGAAGGTCTCTTTTCTTTTCAAATAAAGTGAAAATAAAATTAATTAAAACAAAAAACAATTGAAAACTGTTTAAATAAATAATGATGATAAAGTCTCATAATAGAAATCATTTTCTAAATGCCAAAATAGTAATATTTTCTTAATGACTAGCAAGAAAACAAATCATTACAATAGCTCATTTTTAAACTCGGATTAAAGACTGATCCATGATTTTCTACTATGTCCATTAACTGACTGCTTTTTTTTACACATATTTTTTGGAAACAAGTATAGAAAATACATGCAGTAAATTATACATTTACGATTTCTTATCTATCCATCTTCAATAATGACCATTTTACTGTTTTGTATTTTCATGTTTTTATTTTCATGCCAGTGTTTTTTAATTGCTAAATAGTCTTTCATTGTATTGTCACACTATGAGCTTTAAATATCCCTTATCGTTGGGAGCAAGAGTCTGGCACGGTATTAAGACACCATTTGGGATGCCTGCATCTGTTTTTCAATAGCATTTTTCTGAAAGATGATACCAGTTACATATCCAAATTTATATTCATCTGTATGTACATACACGAGTGTGTGTGTGTGTGTATGTATGTGTGCAAGGAACAATTTCCTAAATGGAAAGCAATTCATACATATGCATATTCAAATCCTGGTTTCTTCATCTAAGCCTATCATAGAAAAAGTAACTTTTTAATTTTGCCTTGGTGTTATTATCTTTAAAATAGAAGTATTGTGTTGGGAACAAAGATAGCAGCAGCTAAGAATCAGTTTCCAGTGACCACTGCCCCAGAGATTCATAAACGGGAATAGCTGTACAAATACCAAGTTGCCATAACAAGTGCTTCAGAAACCAGGTAAGACACCAGAGTGCCTCATCTTGTTAGAGGAAAAGTCACATTGAGGAAAGCTGAAGCAAATAATTGCCCTTTTCATACCCTATTCAGTTCCAAGAAGCACTTTGTGGACAAATGACCCCTGCCTGGAAGAAGGAAAATAAACAGAACCCCAGAGTCTGAGACATTGTGAACAACTCAGGCAGACTCATTATCTGTTTTCCTATGACTCACATGCCAGGCCCCAGGCCCTAGACACCAGGATCATACCTATGCAGATAGGCAACCTCTGCCATTTGTCCCCCTAGCCAGTTTAAAACAAAAATCTTATGTTAAAGATTCTAAGAAAGAGATTTTAGGGTCAAGCCTTGCAGCTTTCAGCCAAGTTTAACCTGACAAGGCACAGCACCTGGTAAAACCCAAGTCCCACTGGCTTTTACTCAGTGATCTCAGACTGAGTGTTTCACTTGCCTGGTATAGGACAGGGACCTGTAGGGTTGGACTCATTTTGATGTTTGTCGCTGTCAGCCTTTATGAGGCTTGATGGCTATCCCAAATGCTGTAGCTATTGTGATTATAGGAATCAGATGTGACTAACCTGGGGTTGGTTTTGGGGAGATAAAGGGCTTCCTTTATCAATCTCCTCCACCCTTGTTCCTAAGTCAATGCCTAGTAAAGCCTAGCACTGGGAAGGTAATAAAAATATCTCTGGTCCATTGCCTGTCTACCAAACCCCGGACATCCTCCAGTGTCTGTGGGAGACCTGTGCTCTGATGAAATAGATCTGCTTTGGTACACATAATTGCTTGTCTTCTGTAGATCTGATGTTTGCCTCTAAGATTTTGGAAGGCCTGAGGTGTGTAAGACTAAGACATGTCTCACCTAGGATCCACTACTCTTCCTACACCGGACAGAAAGTGATCATAGAAATGATTTGTGATGCAATGCCAGGTTTACAATATGATGGCAGGCTGGAGGGCATGCTTGCAATGAAGGAATCAAGACTGGATTTGAACTGTAATACTGCAACAAGGTGGAGAAATCCACCATTGGGGGAAGGCACGGGGAGAGGTTGGGGGAATTCCAGAGCCTATGAAACTGCTTCACAAAATGAAAAAAAAAAAAAAACCTGGAAACATTAGAAGACATCAAATATAATATTAAAAATTCAAATACTGGCCACCATGATGGCTCAGTTGGCTATCATCCCTCTTGAAAGTGCTGCAGTACTAATCCCGGTGGCTCCACTTCCCATCCAGCCCCCTGCTTGTGGCCCGAGAAAGCAATGAGGACAGCCTAAAGCCTTGGGACCCTGTACCCATGTGGGAGACCCAGAAGAAGCTCCTGGCTCCTGGCTTTGGATCAGCTCAGCTTAGGCCACTGCAGCAACTTGGGGAGTGAATCAGCAGATGAAAGAAATTTCTCTGTCCCTCCTTCTCTATGTAAATCTTTCTTCCTATAAAGTCTGGTCTCACAAGCAAATAGAAAACAAAAGAAAATATGAGTGGTCATACTTCTATCAGATACAACGAACTTTAAATCTAAGGCAGTAAAAAGAGACAAGAAAATATTAGTACAATGATAAAAGGCTCAATGCAGCAAGAAGAAATCATAGTTATGAATATATGCCTATACAGTACTAAAGAACTAAAATATATAAATCAAATATTAGTAAGTGTAAAAATGGAGACTGATGGCTAAAGTCCTCACCTTGCACACTCCAGAATCCCATATGGATCCCAGTTCTAATCCCAATGGCCCTGCTTCCCAACAAGTTCCCTGCTTGTGGCCTGAGAAAGCAGTTGAGGTAGCTGAAAGCCTTGGGACCCTACACTCACATAGGAGACCCAGAAGAAACTCCTGGCTCCTGGCTTTGGATTGGCTCAAGTTCCAGCATGAGGGATTAGGACTTTCCACTTCTGATCCACCTTGTTGGAAATAAGCCTGTGAAGGTTTTGGAAGATGGCCAAACTTCTTTGACCCCTGCAACCCATGTGGGATTCCAAATGAAATCTGAAGCTCCTGCTTTCAGCTTGACCTATCCCCAAAATTGTATATCTGTAGGGAAGTGAATCAGCAGAGAAAGATTTTCTTTCTTTCTCCTTGTGTAACTATCTTCATACAAACAAATACTAAAAATATATCAATATTAAAAAATGTTTCCTAGTTCCTTTATGATGGTGAAAATCTTTCATGAAATGATGTCATAAAGTGCCTAGTACAATACCTGATCTCTTGAAGGCATTTTAATTAATAGAACCTATCATTATTGCAGAATGAATCCCCCCGACTCCATTACTCTTGCTGATGCCCAGGCCTGTGAATGTTCAAGTCTACGCAACCACAAATAGAAGCACATTTGTCACATCTTGTCAGAAAGATTTAATAAATTTCTAGGCAAAGACATAAGATTAGTTTTCTTCTCTGCCTTCGTTTTTTTTTGTATGCATCAGTTGTACCACCTTTAAATAGCTCATTAGCAATACTGCCTCATCAATTGCTACAGGCATCACAGTGAGAGATTATTTTTCATTCTTGCTCCTACTTCATCCTCTCCTTTGCTCTTTCATACACTGTATAACAAAGGGAATTTTCTCTTAAAAATTTTATAAAGCCCTTTTCTTACAAGCAATGAATTGCCTTATCATAGCAAGATAAGGCTACAATTCTAACGCTTAAGCTTAATTTACTCATTAGTGAAAAATTTTGTACCTGGAAAAAAATAATGGAGATCTAATGCATATGCTATGTGGGTTCCCAAAAGAGTATTCCTTTTAAAAAGCAATAATTAGATGAATGAATTAGATTTTAAGCATTGGTCTACATATAGACTCCAAAGAATATGCAATTAGAAATTTAAGCAATGAGCTAGCTACCATTAAGTCACTGGAGACATTTCTATTAGAAGCCAATAATATTGCCAAAATGTTAATTGTCTAAAACCATTTTAGAATGTGTAAATGTTACAAAGTGTACATGAAGTTGATTGCAAAAGTCATTTAGGTTAGGCATCAGGTAAATAATGCTGCACTTATGTAAATACATGACATACTCCAGTTATGAGGTTAACTTCATATTTTAAAACTATGACAAAAGGATAAAGGAAATGATTGTCAAATTTCTTTATTTTATTTTAAACATTGTGCTGTCAAAACAAAATTTAGCAATCACCTGATGACGATTTTGTATTGAACAATACAGAAAAACAGGTAATAGTCTATGTGTATGATACAATAAAAACACAAAGAGAATATTGCAGGTGCTTGTCATGACAGATTGGTCTGTTTCAGCTGCCAACAAAAAGTATCACAAACTGTGTGTCCTCCACAAGAGCAATATCCTTTTCACTGTTTTAGAGACTGAAAATCCAGGATTAAAGTTCCAACAGCATTTGTATCTGGGAACACCTCTCTTCATGGCACACACACAATTCCTTCTGTCTTCACATGGCAGTTTGCTTCAGCTGCCTTTAATTCTGTTATATAATCCTCTGCTTCTAAAGATACTGTCCCTGTTCGTGCCTCATTTTATAACTTTGTTTGAACTTTAATTCCTCCTTGAAGATCATTTAACCAAACACAATCAATCTGGACATTAGGATTTCAACTTACGAATTCAGTTTTTTTAATGAAGAGAGCATTTCAGGAATTTTTATTCAGTCCATAACACACTGCTACTCAAAATAACCAAATGGACACAAATTAAATTCTTATTCTACGGAACTAACAGAAAGAAAAGATCATTGGAAAATACACATATGGATATTATAGTGATACATTAGAAATAAAAAGCCACATTTAGAACCAGGTGTTCTATCTATGAGTGACTAGAAATTGCTAATAATCTATTCTGCTTATTTTTGCTTTTCCTTATAACATGATATGATCTCTTTTTGTTATCTCACTATAGTAATAAATCTTGGTTTGATTTTTTGATTTTTAACTATGTAAAACTTAGTAGATATGCTATTTACTTAAAGATCTAAGGAGTATCTCAGAGGAAACCTATTCTAAGAGGAGGAATCACAGATTATAAGCCTAGTCTGTTAATTAAAAAAGAGAGACAAATATTATCTTTGTAAATACATGTTTCTAAGGACTCTAGAATTAATATATTTCTCTAAACAAAGAAGCAGCAGGTACTCAAAGGAAATATAGGAACCATGAAAATTTTTGAAGACAAAAATGAATGCCTGGTGTATTCTCTGATTGTATACAGGAGCAATGGACTGAGTCTAGCTTAGGAAAGTCTGGTTATTAACAGGTGTGATTTCAAACAGAAGAATCAAATCATAGACACCAGGGACCTCTGCAGTTGGCATGGCTAATTGTCAAGCTGTCAGAGACAGTCTTGATTAGCAGAGTAACTGCCTTCTCCAAAATTTAAAATTTTAGACATATGTTATATGGTAATCAACTCTTTGAATAGGGAAATGTAGAAGTTGAAATGAAGCCTTCATAAGATAATGATAGAGTAGGTTAAATATAACTAAGACTTTATGAAATTATTATACTATATGATTTTGTACTGAACTTAGAGTACTAAAAAATTATGAAATAGTCTAAGCCATGGGACTAGCTGATTAGTTCTGCTGACAGCAACAAACTGTCCAGAATGTTCTATAGCTAAATGACTGACTTCTGTACAGTTCTAAACTAATACTCCTTTTGACAGACACTTCAGTTCTACTCGGACCTGTTATGAATTGTACTGGATTTCTTGGAGCAAAAGAGCAGAAAGCAGATGGTGACAACTGGAGTCAATCTTGTTCACTTAAAAAAGAGGCCATTCTATCCTTTGCATGAATCAGCACTAGGAACACCAGTTACAAGTTTACCTTGACTCTAGGAAAAGGCAGAGGGTTTTCAGACACTTACATAGGAGAATTAGAAAAAGAGTTCTTTTATTACTTTAGATCTGTGGAAGAAATCTAGGATACAGAATTTATTTCTGAGACTAACTCCCCAGTAGATTAGTTTCCAGAATTAATATTACACCACACTATACATAGTCTGGGAATTCTTCCTACTGGAAATGAGGTTTCACTAAAGTAAAAATATTAACAGCAACTGCTGCTATGTTCTGATGTTAGATTTGTTTTCTATAAATGCCAGATAAATTGAGTATTTATGAAATATTAACACTTAGACTCGTTTCATAAATTCAACCCTCCTGCCATTTGGAACTTGATAACTCTTTATATTTGGAACTCTTTCATGCTTTGTAAGATATTTATCAGCATGCTTGAACTCTATGCCCAAGATGCTATTGATACAACCTTCCTTTGCCTCCAATACAAACACACCATATCTTTGGACATTGTTGCATTTCCCAGGGTAGAGGAGGATGACAAAGTAAAAGCTGGCCCAAGTTGAGGACCACTGTATTGGGAAAAAAATAACATTGTAAATTTCTTAAAACAGGGCTACAGATACATGTATTCAAGACAGAAAAAAATTAGAAGTCTCACACACAACCTCACTTGTGTGGATATAGCCTCACTGTCTGGGCTTAAAGCCAGAATTAGAATTAAGTATCTCCCAATTCCCTAAGACAATCAAGAAACAGATTTTTCTACCTCCCTTTTCTGTACCCTGACACCATTTCTTTTGGACAATTAAACTACAGTACTGTAGGCTCCTTTGAGGAAAGCCTCTGTGTAAATGCAAAGTCATAACAGATAGTGACTAGCCAAGTGAAATGAAAGAAACTATACAAAAGAGCTAACTATCTAATTTGAGAGGTTCCTGTTCATGAATGAATGAATATTCATGGCTGTATTTCCATACGAATATACTGAAATACAGGATTCCTAACAGAATGATTTGAAAACAAAAGACATATCTATACGTGAATCTAGAAACACTGATCTTGTGATGATGATCTATTACAATGACTACATTTTCACTGCAGAAGGTGAATGATCTAATAATTTTAAGATGATGAGTAATGATGGTGCAGTGAGATGGTGTTTCTTAATTTTTACCCCTAGGATCTTGATACTGGGCAGCAAACTCACAATGCATCAGAAATGGTTATTCTTACCATTACTTTTATCACAGAAAATACAATCAATGAATATGTTTCAAGAGCATTCTAAATTTCCAAATACTAATAGCCTGCTACCTAGTGGGAATCTGAGAGTTTGGTGATGAAACATATATTATTGAACGGAAGTTTTTGTTAATGCCAAGACCAGAGAAACTGTCATTATTTTTCACCTGAAAAGAATAATCCTACATAATTAGCTGTTGAATTCTAATCTTGATTTAACTGTGAAAGTAATGAGATAAGCAGGTAATTAGGCTATGAATTTATCTAGCTAATTTATTTGATAATGTACCTGAACTGAATAACTGATTGAAGGCTAATACCTTACTCCTGATGCAACAAAGAGCATTCATTTGGTATAGAGGTTAGGTTTCAGTAGTTCACGTGTGTTATCTAGGTCCACTGGCCATCTAGCTTCTTATCTTTGGGAGTATCCTGGAACCTGTATAACTTGATCACACACCAGTCTTGTCTCCTCTTCAGCCACTGACTCAGTGAATCTTTCAGTTTAGCAAAACTCCAACCCATCTTTAATAACTTTTTACTCATTCTTTAAAATTAGTGTCCTAGATTCACTTTCTCTATGAAACATTACTTCTATTTACGTAAACTGGACATTTTCTATCATAGTTTATTATCTCACTTGTCACTTATCTTTTTATAAAGCAGTTACCAGTTCACACTATTTTATAAGTAAGTCAATGGTAATTTTGAAATTACAATTAGATGTAAGTGCAATTAGACGCTCCATTTCCTGACTCAATGTCCCCATATGCAATATGAACTCAATAGTATCATCATTGTTGTTTATTTCTGTAAAATTCCTGAGCATTTTAATGAATATTTGGGTAGAAACATTTTTTTTTCATTGCTATTTAATATCATTACTTTCTTCTATTCCGTTCTTGCCATGCCAATGTCATCAGACTTCTATTTCCACAATATAATCTTAGGATTGTAATTGAGAAATGCTAAAGATCCCCGCATTTGATGACTTTTAGAATAATGAGGTTGAAAGAGAAACGAGAAGAGATTAAGGTACGAAGAAATTCAGGAATGTTAAACTGCATATTAAGGAAAATTATTTTTATTTATAAAACTACAATGCCTTTTCTAATCATTTTCAATTGGTTTTTCATTCTGAAATTTTCTTAGAAATCTTAAACACAGAAACCTATCCAATTCACAAAAAAAATCCTCACTTTGAATTTTTCACTTTCCTTTGTAATTTTTTGCTTTTGTCTTTAAAATGCATTATCAATTGTTCTCCTCCAGTTTTTGTCTATCCATATTTCCATTCCCAACTCAGGTTATAGTTATATTGCATATTATATATTAAACCAAAGATACACAAACTTTTTTTTTTATTCTTTTATTGGGCCGTCCTTGATGGCTTTCCTGGGTCACAGGCAGGGAGCTGGAAGGGAAGCGGGGCTGCCGGGGATACAACCGGTGTCCATATGGGATCCCGGGCGTGCAAGGCGAGGACCTTAACCACTGCGCCACTGTGCCGGGCCTGATACACAAACTTTAAAAAGTTGAAAACAGAATGCATGTCAAGAAGTGTGAGCACATGTGAAACAAATTACTCTTGTAGAGTTTTTCTGAAAAGTGATGTAGAAGAATGTGTATTCTTTCCAATATAAAAGGAAAACTTGGTATCAGAGTAATTATGCCACTTATTGATTATTTTTGCCAGACAATGCATTAACTCTGTCTATTTTTGCCATGTCACATTAAGGTAAATAAATAAATAGATATATAAATAAATAATTGTATGATCTGGGAAAATGTATTTTATTATCTCCAAGTTTAGCTATTCATTCAAAATTGTGCTTATCCTACAACTGCATGTGTCTTATTTAATACATTGCAAACTTATCTGAACTAATCTGTAATTATTACTATGTAAATAAGAAATGATAATATATGCTTACGTCGAAATACTTTGCGTGAACATCTTAATGTAATTTTTAATCACCATGTGATCGTCATTTACAGCCACTTCCGGAGTGATGAGACAGAGGAACTGATCATTCCAGAATCTCAGCAACAGAAAGGCCTCCCTAGCAGTAATTGCCTCTACTGGAAACTGTCGCAGGCATTCACTGTAGTGGAAAAGGAAGGCTACTAAATCGGTTCAGTATCACTGAAAACCAACCTGAACACTTAAATTCTTCTTGGTTTGCTTTTTGGGGTCAGGGTGCTAATGGTTATCTTGCAGCATGTATTATTTGAGGTTAAGAGCAAGGAAAGGGCTGCTTATATACTAGTAGCAATATAAGAATAACTAAGCAGCGGTGGTGTAATTGATGAGTTCTTTGGGGAAAAAAGGGAAAGTAACAAGACAAAAGAAGTTATTAGGTTAAATATTTATAAACGTGCCCGAGGTACTGAGCAAACAAAGGGATATAATATCAAATGAATCGACAGAGGTAAATAAATTGTCAAACTAAGTTAGCCTAAGTTTCATGGTCTTTTTTCTTCTGCGGATTCTGGAATAAGTCCCATTAATGTTTGATTGTATGCTTTAGCACTACGTTTCTGTAAAAAAAATGCACAAGTTATTTTCCACTCTTCTGTTTTATTGGGATCTCCTCTTCCTCTATAATGGACACACTTTAGTTATTTCCATCTTGTGTCTTCCTGTGGGTACACCCCATGAAATTGTTAATTAAGACAGCCACTTCAGGTTGTTCCAGGAGGAGGTATATAGTGAGATTTGACCTCCTTTTCATTCTGGAGGGATTCAGGGCTTCCTGTGGAACTCTGGACTTTTGGCAGCACAAAAATAACCTGAGGAAGAATGTGTCGTACTTGTCATTTAGACGGTGCCTTGGACAGGGGCTGTCAGAAACTTTTTGTATTTGTTCTCCACTGTCAGTGATGAGCTTTTTCCCTAGGAGGGTCATCATGTTAAGCAGCATCTGCAGAGCAGCTCTAGCAATCTGTAACTAAAGTCACGGTGGATAAATTTACTTTTCAGGGCCAGCACAGTTGCATGCCCCTTCTAAGTTATAGCAGCGAATGTGTTTACATAAAGAAATCTTCTGCACTCTGTAACAGCAATACCCAGGGCACTAACAATTTGATTTTTACCATGATTTGGTTTGATTCTTACCATGAGGGAGGAGACAGAGGAAGATAGGCGTTTGCACTAAATAAGACAATGATCATATGCACACCACTGATCCGTCTGCCTCATCTGGAGTTATTTTGACTTATAACAAAGGACAGACTTGTAAATATACTTTTGTGTTTTCATATCTATGCACAGATTCACTGCTTTGAAACAAAGTCTTGTCTGATGGTTTAACTACATGGTTCCCTACACATAAAAAGCCAAGAACAATTGAAATTTATAGTGCAAAACTATATTCAAATTAATGAATGGTCACTTGTCAAAAGGATAAAAGCCAAATATAGTTAATTAGTCGATGTGAAGAAGATGGTTAGTCTGAAATTAATATTTGGAGACCCAAGTCTTCAAGTTGATTTCTCACTTTCAACTTTATTTTGAGTAAATACCTGACATAAAAGGAGACTCCAAAGACACTTACATTGCAATTCTCTGTATATACAAATACGGTACTTCACAGGGTAAAAGGTGCTTTGCAGATGTAAGTAAGGATACTGAGATGGGCCCCCTGCAATGCATTCACCTAGGGCTCTTACAAGAGCAAGGCTGAAGTTTCAAGAGTCCAATACAAGAGTGATGTTAGTTGCAGAGGTTAGATGATGCAATTCCTGGAAGAGAGCTGACAGCTAAGGAATGTCACAGTCTATGAAAACTAGAACAGAAGGAAATAGATTTTGCTCGACAGTCTATGGAAGGAATACAGCCTGCCGATGTTTAGATATCAGCCCTACATGACTCATTTAGGACTTGTGATCTCCAGAGCTATAACAAAAATTTCTGTCATTTTAAACCACTAAATTTGTTACGGCAGCAATCAAGCACTAACACAACGCTACACAACCTCTTCTCCTGAATGCTGGTGGGTGATATTTCTGACTCATTATTATCATATAATTGCACCTCAGTACGTTCATGGAAAAATATGGAGTTGAAAGGTAAGTTTATGTTTGTGTAAAATGTAGCAATCCATATGGTTCTTTGTCATTATATGCATTGCCATATATGCATATATGCTTTTTTTTCAAAATTCTTCAGTTTTCCTTTCTGTTGGATTTTTGTTTTGAGGAAATGGTCAGCCAACACCTTTAAAAGACTTACTGTATGCCAGTGTCTGTGTTGCTGCTAAGAGAAAAACTTACCAAGAGTCTTTCCTTCATCTGAGCTTAAGGTCAAATGTAGATAGCAGCTGCAGCATTTTGAACATTTTCTGTGCAGATGTGATTTAGTTTCCCATACCCAGCATTCTCCATTAGAAAAAAAAAAAGTACCTTCCCAAATTAGGACATGTATTTTCAAATTTACCTCTAAATTGTAGATATTGGGATTAAAATAATTTGGAGAAATTTAAAAATTGAATTAGGAGGCTGGAGAAAGTGCAAACCTTTTTGGTTTATAAACACATACTAGAACAGTATCTGATGTAAGCGCCTTCTTCTTTTGCATACACCGACAGGTGTACTGAAAAGAAAGAGGATTGGTAGTTTTCCCATAACTATGTTGTTAGTGTTTTCTTTATCGAACAAGATTATCCTTCACATCACTCACCTTCCATCACAGCCACTTCAAATGACAGAGTTGGAGGGCATAGTCAAGTCACAAAGATAAAGAACGAAAGTATAGTTTCATCTAGCCTAATATAACAAATACATTAAACATAACATGCTGCCATGTCTTTCCCCAATTTTATTTCCTCAATCTAGAGCTTTCTGATTCTTCTGAAATGACAATGATTAAATAAGCTTCTTAACACTTGTATTTTAATTAGTTTAAAAAGAGATATAATTAATCACCACAGGATTTGAGGACCAGAGAAAAATCCCCTAAATTAATATACAAATGCTTCTTGACAATTACAGCTAATACTTACATTTAACTAAATTTGATTAATATGGAACAAAATTAACTGATTAATAATAATCCAATATGCCTGAAAACACTGAAATGGATTTTTAAGTACACAGTAAATTTGGATGTGATTCACGCAGTATGAAAATTAGTACTAAATAAAAATGAAGAACCATGTAGTCCACAGTATATTCACTTGTACACTAAAATAGGGAATGGTATTTAATATGCAAATTTATGAATTGTTCTGCCAAATAAAATTATTGTATGCTAAAATTAAAATGATTCTAAGAAAGGAATCGAATTGGAAAGTATTCTGCAGGCTGCAGGTTGGAT
This sequence comes from Ochotona curzoniae, assembly GCF_017591425.1. Lineage (NCBI taxonomy): Eukaryota > Metazoa > Chordata > Mammalia > Lagomorpha > Ochotonidae > Ochotona > Ochotona curzoniae. The sequence goes on along the minus strand of NW_024464920.1, from coordinate 16,334,677 downwards.
GTAGGCATCAGGACATCAATTGGAATGCCTGCATCCCAGGTCACAGTGCCTCCACAGAACTGCTGGAGCTGTCCTGATTCTGGCTTCTAGTTAATGAACACCCTGGGAATCAGCACCTTGTGGCTCAAGTGCTTGAATTCTTGCCACTTTCATGGAGACCCAGATTAAGTTTCTGTCCCAGCTATAGCCAAACCCAAATGTGGCTATTTTAAGTATTTGGAAAATGTGTCATTTGCAGTTACATCTCTCTCTGGCCATCAATCCATTTTCTATAGGTATTTGTACATATCTGTGTATGCATGTTTAGAGTTATAGAGAAAGCAACGGGGGGAAAAAGCCTAACAAAATTACAGAAACCTATAGGCTTAGGCAATTCCTTTTTTTCTACCTTTCATCTGTTTTTGTTTGTTTGTTTGTTTTAAGATTCATGTATTGGTTTGAAGCCAGTTACAGTCAGGAGAAAGATGAGAGAGAGAGAATCTTTAATTCCCCAGATGACAAGCAGCCAGTATTAGCCCAGTGTAAAGCCAACCAGGAGCCTCACTAAATCTTGCATGGGTGATTGGGATCCAAACAAGCACCTGAGATCCTCAGCAAGAAACTGATTCAGAAATGGAACTGGAATTCATGCACTGCAGTAAGGTATTTTCCCGCTATGTTACAATGCTTGTCCCCTAGTCCCAACTTGTAACAAGACTTTATTATAGTAGAATTTTTTTAGCTTTGTATTTGTAAAAGCTTTATACTTACTTTATTTGAAAGGCAACACAAACACACAGAAAAACACAAAATTGAGAGAGATCTCCCATCTGTTGGTTCATTCCTAAACATCTGCAACAGCCAAGACTGAGCCACACTGAAGCCCAAACCCTAGAGCTTCCAGGGTGAGCACATCAGCCAGATGTTGGGATGAGAAACAGCACCACATCTCAAGCCCAGGTGCCCCAGTACTGGATGCGGGAGTCCTGTGTCAGATGTAACTGCTAAGCCAAATGACCTTCCCTCACAGTGAACTTTAAAGGCTGATTCTCATTTTGTGGGGGTTTTAATTCTTGTTACTTTTAGAAACGTAGAAAGAGAGAGAAATATATGTTTAAAAGCGTTGAGAAAAGGGATTATTTTGTCTTCGGATTTAAAAAGATGTAGTGAAATAGCTCACACTGATTTACTGTTAAGCACAAAGATGTGATAGTTTTCTCTAGTAGCAACATCAGTGAGCATAGTAAATAACCTTTGAAAACAGAATAGGGAATGATACAGTGTCTCCTCTCACAAAGCCCTCACAGATGTGCTGTTACAAGTGATATACACCTTCACAGTCAGCCAGTTTTAGATTCAGGCCCGCTGAAGAATTAACTGCCTTACTGTGACATGACTTTCAGTCATATGAAAATATGTTTAATTAGGTGCTTCTTTATTGATATCTGTAGGATTAACGACCTTTTCTAAAGTCTCAGAGATTAATACCCAAACCACATTTTTAAATCTTTTCACTTAATATGTTCTAATTATTTCCACCACTGTACAATTATTCTTTTACTATTATTTCAAAATATTGAGCCCAAAATCAACTTTGTTAGGTGCTTCAGTTATACAAGTTCTTATACTTGCTTCACCTTTATTTAGAAGAATCAATGACTCATGGCAATCTTTTCCTTTCTGAATACAGATTTCAAATTGCAATAAAAACATTCAAAAACCAAAACAAAACAAATAAAACAAGATCCCAAATTTGACCAGTATTTCCATTCATTATAAGTAAACACTCTTTCCTTTTGCCTAATTTGTTTTGCATTTCTCGGTTAGGAAAAGTCTTCAAAAATCTTGAAAATGTTAACTGGTAACTCAGGTCACTACTTGCAATGGATTTCATTCGTATGTACAAATGAAATCTACAAATATTCTTCCTAAAACTTTTGTCTGGGAAACTTCCATTCTACATTCATAAATAGGGAAGAATTAGCTCATCAACATGCTAAAATACAGAAACAATATAACATATTATACAGAGACAACAGTTATAAAAAGTGTCAAACTAGCACATCTTTGCTCCACCCACTCTCTCTCACCATCCTCCACACAATTCACACAAACACATTATCACGTGGTCCCAAATCATGTATGCAGAGGCTCTGTTGCAGATAATGTACACCATCTACATTCTTAGTATTTTCCAGAGTAAATGCACACTAGACATGCGATAAGTATTTTGTATGCAACACACTCTAGACAGAAATATCAAATTACATTATACTTAAGTTTGCATTTGAATTATAAAAGTAACACAGGTAGGCTCAGCACAGTAGCCTAGTGGCTAAAGTCCTTTCCTTGCATGCGCCAGATTCCATATGGGCACTATTTCCTGTCCTGGCCACCCTGCTACTCATGTAGCTACCTGCTAGTGGCCTGGGAGAACAGTTCAGGACACCCAAGGCCTTGGGACCCATCACCCTCGTGGAAGACCTGGAAGAGGCTCCTGGCTCCTGGCTTCGGATTGGCTCAGCTCTGATTGTGTGGCCACTTGGGGAGTGAATGAGTGGATGGAAGATCTTCCTCTCTGTCTCTCCTTCACTCTGTATATCTGACTTTCCAATAAAAATAAATAAATATTTTAATAATAATAAAATGTATCATTGTGAGTCTTGGAAGTCCCTTAAGAAAAAATTCATTCATTTTTATGGATAAGTCAAATTTACAGAGAGAAGGAGGGACAGAGAAAGCATTCTTCCATCCACTGGTTTTGGAGCACAATAAAAAGCCTAAAGGATGAAATAAAATAACCTATTTTAGCAGTGGAAAAAATAATGTAGAAGACCATTCTGTGCCCAGCACAATGGCTCAGTGGCTCAAACCTCACCTAGAGAGTGCTGGGCACCAGTTCATGTACTGGCTGCTTCATTTCCCATCCAGCTCCCTGCCTGTGGCCTGGGAAAGCAGTAGAGGATGGGATCCTGAACATATATGGGAGACCTGGAAGGAGTTCCTGGGTCCTGACCAGCTTAACTCCACCTGATGCGGCCACTTGGGGAACCAGAGAATGGAAGATTTTTCTCTTTGTATCTCCTTTCTGTAATTCTGTCTTCCCAACAGAAATAATTTTTAAAGACCATTCTAAATGACAAAATCCTCAGTTGATTTTTCAAAATATTGCAACATTTGCAACATGCAAATCATTTGCAAGAATGTGGTGTGCAAATTTCATTAAGATCAACAAAAGTAACATCATGACTACTAGGTACATTTCTTTTTGGTGGTAACACACAAAAAAATATTCAACTAGGAGCACAGCAAATAAAATATTAAATGTGGCAAGACTGCGCTAACTGGAGTTACAGACAAAGTTCTATGATAAGCAAAGCTAAACAAATGCATAAATGTAGCACTTTCATTGCCTTGTTCAGTGTGAGATTTTGTATTCTTAGTAATCGTGTTTCAGACTTAGATCCACAGTCTATTCTGTTTCTCTAAAGCCATATCTGAGCCTGGAATAGGGTGACAGTCTCTTAGTCTCCATTACTTTAGTTTTTAATCCTTGTCTTCTTTTTATTCTTAGTCACAGAAAAATATATGCTCAAATACAAAAGGCAACTGTTTTTCTAAGACCTAAATAGATGTTGTGAGAAGCATACCATAATTGATTAGTAATATTTTCCAGTCAGAAAGATATTTTAACATAGATACTGTATACTTTAGTAACATGAAGAAGTTTTATGAAATTTCTTGCCTTGAAGACATAATGAGTAAAAAATACACAAAATAGCAATAATTGTTAACATGTATAGAAATTGCTATAGACTTTAAATGTAAAGGAATATATTTCACAAAATAATTAAACGTCTAGTTTTTTTGGTACATATTATGACAATTTTATAGTAACATATTACAAAAAAAAATAATACGATGTCCTTAAGGTTTATCTTGGTTTGAATAGATGTCATTTGTATTAGTGTAACTTCTTGAAATCTTACAAGAGAAGGACGCTTTAACAATAAAAAAGACTAATCCAAATGACTAAGGAACTAACAACTACTTATTGAGCAGCAAATTTGTTTCAGTTATTTATTCAACAAATAGTTTACAAGAGCCCATATACCAGGTACTGTTAGATGATTTTTGGCGAAATAAGCAGAATGAATTTCCTGCAGACATGGAACTTACATCCTGGTGGCAAGAGGCAAGTGGACAGATAGCACTTTATAGAGAAAAGTGAGGCAGAAAATAAAATGTGGGACACAATTGTCAAAGATGTGAAAGAGTGCCATTGTCCAGGTAGAACATGATGATAGCTAGGACCACTGTAGAACAAAAGAGGTAAAGAAAAATGGTTCAGAGAAATCTTCAACACCTCAGTGCACACACCTCCTAAAACTCTTCTGCACCTCAACTGTTGACATATGCCTTGTTAGAGTTATGACCCAGTTTAGACTATCCTAAAATCTGCCAAGTTCAGCAAAATTATGCTGCAACACTATAAACTGCTAATACTAAAATGAAAATAGACATGAGACAATAGACATGAATAGTACTCTATAACCATTTTAAGTTGTATAGCGGCCAGTTCTCTGTATAAACTACAATTAAAATGTCAATGAAGTAGTCACAGGATGTGGTTAAGAACTTGCATTTTTTAACATATTGGTTACTCAATACCATGTCAATTAATTCCATAATGTTGGAAATTGTCGTTGATGTTATGTTGTGGCTTTAAATTGATCGGGATGATATTTTGCCAGCATTGCCTTCAGACCAGAGATGGTCTCCCCAAGAAACTGTTGAATTCACCAGGATAATAAGATGCTGGACTCTATACTTGGTATACTATTGCAATGAAAGAATCTTGACTGAATTTGAAATGTAATACAGCAACATGGTGGAGGAATCCACCATGGAGGGAGGGTACGGGGTGGGGTTGGGGGATCCCCAGAGCCTATCAAATTGTGTCACATAATGCAATATAATTAATAAAACATATATATATATATTTTTTAAAAGAAAAGTGGTTCAAATCTGGGACGATATTTAGGCAGATCTAATTGGATGTTATAGCTGCATGATGATGAAAACAAAACAACAGTAATGCCTGTCTATTGTACCTAGCCACCAAGATGACAGAATTACTCTGTTTAAGAAAGTAAAGACTGGAGTAGGCGCTGGATCACACACAGTATACACATAAGTTATTAAAAACCAACTATATTATAACATCAAGATCATTTAAGAATCAATAGTATGTTCTTCCTCCCTCTCTTCCTCTACCCTCCCTCATTCTCTCCCTGTCTTCCTGCCTTCTCTTCCTTCCTTCCTTTCCATTTTACCCTCTCCCTACTCTCCTTCTTTTTCATGTTCAGAACTAAAATGGTCACAAAAGTAGGAAGGTGAGCAAAAGGTTAGAAAAGTTAGAAAAGTGGTAGCTCGGGACAGAAAAAGAGTTCAACTAAAAAACAGAAATTGATCATGCCTTCATCAGTCCACTACTTGATACTGACCTCGAGCAGGTTGAAACCAGGTGATTCCAAAACAACCAATATTCAGTCAAATTAGAAATTTTGGAACATAATTTAATAGTGCCATCTTAATTAATTTTTAAAATGCAGTAATTTCTGTGATTTAAATGGACTATAGACAGACCATATAATTTATGGCACTTACTGGAGGCTTCATGTGGAAGTCAATAGACAATTTAATTCACATGATTACTATATGAATTAAAGAAGGAAAGGTAAACACAAATTTCTTTTTAAAGCTCACTACTCATTAACAGAATTCTCAAATTTTGGTCTAGAAAAATCTTACTACTGTGATTTTTATACCAGCATCAGCTATGAGAATGTCTAAAATAATTATTTGCCCTTAACTTAGCAGCTATTAACCATATTGAAAATGGCAAGATCAAACATGAAACGTTGTAAAATGTCTCAGTTGACAATAGCTTCTCAAATAATAAAACTTCTTTTTTTTAAAAGATTTATTTTTAATATGTTTTTTTATTGGAAAGGCAGATATACAGAGAGGAGGAGAGACAGAGAGGAAGATCTTCCATCCGATGATTCACTCCCCAAGTGAGCGCAACGGGTCGATACTATGCCAATCCGAAGCCAGGAGCCTCTTCTGGGTCTCCCACGCGGGTGCAGCGTCCCAAAGCTTTGGGCCGTCCTCGACTGCTTTCCCAGGCCACAGGCAGGGAGCTGGAAGGGAAGCGGGGCTGCCGGGATTAGAACCAGCGCCCATATGGGATCCCGGGCGTGCCAGGTAAGGACCTTAACCACTGCGCCACCGTGCCGGGCCCATAAAACTTCTTAAAATTGGCTATAATTTACCACCTTTCAAATAGACTGACTCTGAGAACATCTTTGATTAAAGAAAGATATGTAAATTGTCCTAAATCTGACATACATAATAAGTTAACAGGGTTCTTCAGAGAGACAGAACCAATGTATAACATCTAAATATACAGAAAGGAACTCGTAAGGATTGGCTCATGTCATTTCCCAGACCCAATCTGTATCTGAAGGCCCATGATCAGGAACTCTGATTTCCAGGGATAAAAGATGGATATTTTAACTAAGGTGGAAATCATAATCACTCCTTTTCTTTCTGGTTTCTTAAAGACCTCAGTGGACCGGGTTATACCCACTCACATTGGTGTTCTAAATCTTCTTTATGGATTGCAATACCAACCTTTTCAGAAAACAGCCACACAATCATATTCAAACCTAACGATTTACTAGGTCTCTGCGTATCCCTTAGCTTAAAGGGAAATTGACAAATAAAATAAACTTACATGTCATTTTTAACACACTCGTTAAACATGCTTCTAAAATAGTTCACCTACAGGTTACACTGCTATTTTTACTCAAAATTCTATATTTAGTGTAAAGTTATTTGCTCAGAAGTCAGAAAAACAGTCATTTTGGCAAATAGTCAATATTTAATAATCAATATTAAAAGTTAACTGATTCAATTATTTTTATTTGGAATTTCAAAGGATAAATATTTTCATTTCTTAGTTTTCTGAAGGTATGTCTAAAATCATCCAAAGTGATTAAACATACCTATCTCAAAAGTGAGCATTTGAGACGGTGGTTATTTTGTCCCTGGGATGCCTGCATCCCATATCCAAGTGTCTGGGCCTGAGTTCCAGCTGCTTTTTAAATCCAGCTTTCTGCTAATGCATACTTGATGATTCAAGTGCCTGGGCATCTGCTACCTATGGAGAAACCTGGGTTGAGTTCCTGGATCCGGGCTTGACTTCAACAAGCCATGGTTACTGCACGCAACTGCCACGTGAACCTGTGGATGAAAGTGGCGTGTGTGTGTGTGTGTGTGTGTGTGTGTGTGTGTGTGTGTGTGTGTATCTTCTTGTTACGTCTCTATTTCATTCTGTCTGCATTTAAAATAACATAAAAACACGCTTTGAAATACCTGTGACACTCTAAATTTAAGCGTTTACATATGAGGTATATCAGTTTTCTAGCTTTGTATAACAAAGCATTATAAAATATATGGGCATAGAAGTACACTGAGGTGAGGACAATGTGGTGACACTGCAAGCTAATGCTTGCCGCCAGCACTGGCATGTCATGTGGTTGTTGGTTCATGTCCTAGCTGCTCCATTTCTGGCACAGCTCTCTGCTAATGACCTGGGAAAGCTGCAGAGATGGTCCAAGTCGTGGGTCCCTGAACCCACATGGGAGACCTGGGAGAAGCTCCTGGCTTCTCATCAGCTCAGCTCTACGAGTTGTGGCCATTTGGAGAGTGAAACAGTAGAAGGAAGTTCTCTCTAGCCCTCCTTTTCTCAATAGATTTGTCTTTCAGATAAAAACAAGTAAGTCTTTAAAATAAACCTTAGTGGCATAAAATCATAGGAAAGATATCTGTCTAGTAAGAGCGAGTGGCAAATATAGAGTCAAGACCTGGGGGAATATGTTAGAACATGTGTACTAGGAGATAAATATATTCAAAATAACTGCCAAATCAACTACTCTAATTAAGGTTTGCTAAAAGAGACCATATAAAATTATTATAAGACTACATAGCACCATGCAAATTTGGGTTTCCAATCATCTCAAGGAGTGGTCATTTACTCATAAGAGATACACATGCAACCTTAAATTGACTTAGACAAAAGCAAATGAAATGTTTTAATATTATCATATCTTTTCAAAAACTATAAAGAATAATTACCTTTCTGTCTAATTTCAAAGTGCTAGACCATGCTGGTCTTTTTTAGAAAAGTTTATGTGATTATATTTGTAAATCACTACATTTTTATTTTAGATATTTTCCTTTCCAATTCTCTACATATTTTTCTCACTTAAGTAACATAACTATACAGCTTTTTAAAAAAAGACTTACTTATTCTAATTACAAAGTTAGAGATGTACAGAGACGAACAGAGCTAGAGAGGAAGATCTTCTGTCTGATAATTCACTCCCCAAGTGACCCCAATGGTCGGTGCTGCACTGATCCAAAGCCAGGAGCCAGAAACTTCCTCCGGGTCTCCCACACAGGTGCAGGGTCCCAAGGCTTTGGGTTGTCCTCAACTGCTTTCCCAGGCCACAAGCAGGGAATTGGATGGGAAGTGAAGCTATCGGATTAGAACTGGCGCCTATATGCGATTCCAGTGCGTTCAAGGCGAGGACTTTAGCCACTAGGCCACTGTGCCGGGCTCCATATAGCTTTCTTGAATCAACTACATTAACAAAATGTTTTTGCATTTTGCATTAATTAGGTTTGCAAGAGATGAAAAGCAATTGCTTGACTAGATATCATAAGTATGGAATTTGAAAAATATTCAATACTAAATATTTTCCCTAGGAGATACTGATATACTTACTTTTTCATTCTATTATTTTCTAGGATGTATCATATTCCTATGCAAACAAGGTCAATGCTGCTTGACCAATCTGATATCCTATGAAGCAGACATTACTAACACTCTGGTTGTTTTAACTCAATTTCCTGTAACTGGTTGCTTTGCTAGTGAAGCTACAGAAAATGCAAAAATCTTCTGCACAAACTTATTATACATGGAACAAAAGCAAGTTCACATTTATTCTGTTATTGTATTTACTTCAGTTTTATTGGTACTTATAAAATAGCTTTCTCTCTCTTTCTCTCCTGTTTTATGGGTTTTTCCCAGTGTGAAATAGCTTAGTGGACTTTTCCCTGCAAAAAATCTCTAAAAGATATAATACATTCAACTGCAAAAAAAATCGCTATACTAGGCTTTAATATGGTAATTTCTATAAAACCAAAAGGTAACAGGAGCAACTTCATTTTTTTAACCTCTGTAGTTATTTAAGGGAAGTTATAAAATCATATTTTATCAGGAACTTTCCAAAGTATTTTGTTTCTATATCCAAGTCTCTTCAACATGGAGATTACTTAATCCCAAAGTACAGGGATTTCCTTAATCCTAAAATACAGTGAGAAAAAGTGTCTTATTGAGCCAAAAGATAGCACTCCAACTTAAGCTGACAATGTATGCTTTTCCATACTCAGTTAAAAATGTTCTGAATAATACTGAAAGAACATCACTTTCTGATTCTCCATTTATACGAGGCTTTGGCTTCAGAGGCTCCAGCAACATAATAAAAGAAGAAACAAATGAAAACTGTGTGTTGAAAGGAAAAGAATATTTTTGGAAACAAAAATGTTTTCTTAAGCTTTAAATTTTTTTATTTTAAAGGCATAATTACAGAAAAAAAAAAATGAGACACAGAGAGAGCTTCCATTCCATGGTTCTCTCACCAAACAGATAAAAGAGCCAGAGTTGGGCTGGTTCCAAAGCGGGAGCCTTGAGTTTCATTCATTTCTCTGACATGGGTGTAGGAAGTTTCCTGAGGACTTGGCCCATCCTTTGCTGCTTTCCCAGAATTCTAGAAAAAACTGGAAGGGGAGTGCAATGGCTGAACTTGAACCAGTGCCCCTATGGGATGCTGATGTCACAGAAAGAGGATCAACCTGCCACTGGCTCCAACAAAATGTTTTCTAAGAAGAAATGTTTTCTGACTAAGTGATATTACAACTTGAAATTATTATGGAAGCATGCATTGTATTGAGCAATTTCTTCAGTAGACCAATTTAATACTAAATATATTTCAAGATGCTTAAAAATATTTTGTTTTTATTTCAAATAGGAAGCATTACATAGTATAAAAACTGTAGGATAATCAAGAGCATTGACAAGAGCATAAACTAGGTAATAAAACTATTTCTGTTATGTAGGGATGCAAACACATGGCTCTTTCAAATATTTTTAGTGCTATTTGCAATCAGGGACACACAGTTGGCTTCAAAGACATGCTTGTTGGGTTATAATAATCAATCATTTCAATTTTAAAACACAGGTTATCTCTGACAAGCTTTGTTAGATGATTGTGTTTTAAATTGTTGCATCAGGCTTACTTTAAAAAGGAAGAATACATTTTAAGAAGTAGGCTAAAGTGCAACTGTAATTCTGTTTTTATCAAATGTAAAGATTATAGAGACATTTGGAATTTTGTAAATACATATTTTGGAGAATAGTGTAAAAGAAATTAATAATGATATGGTATGTTTGGCAAGCCATTGCTGTGAGAATATTGTAAAGACACTAGGATAGGGTCCAAGGTAGTAGCCTAGTCGCTAAAGTCCTCACCTTGCATGCACCAGGATCCCATATGGGCCCTGGGCTATATACTGGCTGCTTCATTTCCCATCCAGCTCCGTGCCTGTGGCTTGGGAAAGCAGTAGAGTTCTCCTATGTGGGAGACCCTGAAGAAGTTCCTGGATCCTGGCTTCAGATCAACTCAGCTCCGGCTGTTGTGGCCTCTTGGGGAGCGAGTCAGCAGATCGACGGACTTTCTCTCTGTCTTTCTTTCTCTCTGTAAATCTGACGTCTCAATAAAAATAAATAAATATTTTAAAAGACATCATTGTAACAAAGCATTATTACATATAGAAATTGGGTTGAGGTTCTGAAATTTTATATGCAACTGAAAAGTTAAGGAGTTTAATGAAAATAAAAATATGCTTTACTACTGTTGAATTTTCGGGTTACTCACTGAGCACTCAATTAATATCCTGGTCTTATCTAACAATCTTAATAGTATAACTTACTGATCATGTCCCCATTGATGGTAGGCTAGTTGCATGGTTTGCTTTAGTCAAAAGAACATGCTAATATGCTAGTGTAAAAGGGATGTATTGTTAATTTTGAGCTTGCAGCCTTTCATGTAAAACTCTAAATTTACCATAATGGCAAGCTTGGTGCTTGAAAAAGGGAAAAAGATCAAACAGAGATAAAACATTTCAGCTGAGGTCACTTTACATCAGTCAGTCTTTAGCAACCTGCTGCCTTACCACAGAATTAAAAGAAATACAGCCAACTGGTTGGATCAACAGGTTGGATTAACACAATTGTTATCAGACTTAGGGGTGGCTTGTAATATGACAATGCAGAGATACTGGATAATATACTATAACTAATATTTAATCCAAATCAGGAGATTTTAGAATGAAAGACACCATTGTCGATAATTAACCTGGGAAAAGAGGCATCATTTTGTACTGCCCAAGTAACAGTAGGAAGATAGATTCCTTATCAAAAATCATTTTCTTTTCCTAATGACATTTAATTGGAATAAGTAATGCAAACAATTTAGAAAAACAAAGCCAAAATTATCACTACCACTAAAAATATGTACTCTGAACTTTGTCAATAATATAAACAGTTCAAAATAACCAACAAAATAGAGACATTTCTAATCAGACATAAAGATTTATGGTTGAAAGGTTTAGCAGTTCAGAAAATATTATTTATTATTCTCAACTGGTTTTCCCATCACAGATTTCTATTCACATAAGATTTAAATTATCATAACATCATAAAAATGTATGAGATTATTACAAGAATAATTAACAAGTCATAATAATTATCAATAATGCTCTGGAATATTTTCTCCTATTTTAGATGCAGAGATATTGATTTCTTCCAGGAAAGGAATGGAAATTATTTAATTAAGTCAAATTTTAGTTTTTCAATAAAAATTTACAAAATCCATTTATTCCAGCATTAAATTTGATCTAAACTCTCAGTGTTTCTGTTGCACGTTTTTGCAAATACTGTCTGACTGTCAGGTTTTTTCTATTTCTTCTAGAGAAGGGAAGCCAGAAATAAAGAATATTTTGTGTGACTTTGTTATTAGCAATCTCAAGCCAATTTCTTGCTATTTTCTACACTTTTTAAATGATGGAAAATTTTTTTAGGCTTATTTATTTTTATTGAAAAGCAAGAAGCAGAAGCGAGCGAGTGAGAGATCTGTTACCCTCTGGTTCACTTCATAAATGGCCACAAAGGCCAGACCTGGGCTGCTCTGAAGCTGGGAGCTAGGAGCTTTTTTGAGTCTCTGATGTGACTATAGGGTCTCAATGACTCAGTTCATCCCCCTTTGCTTTCCCAGGGCATAAGCAGAGAGATGAATCAGAAGTGGAATAGCCGGACTTAAACCTGCATCATATAGGTTCCAACACCATAGGAGGAATCTTAGCTAACTATACCACCATGCTGATCCTCGTTTTCAACTAACTTAAAAAACTGTCTTTTGAACATCTTTTACATTATTCAGGAAACAGATTTCAGGATTTTTAAAATTTGATTGCATCATGATTATTTTTATCTTTCTAACAAAATTGTGAGGAAACTCTGCTCCTTATAAAATTCTGCAGGAGTAACAGAGTAGACACATTACATTTTGATATGTAATTTGATTTGCTTTGTGGAAGATGAATAACAATTATTTTGTTTCCAGAGCATCACAGAGTAATATGAAATTTGTTGAGAATAATAAACAGAACCAGACTTAGCTTCTGGTTCCAAATCATCAGCCAGAGCAAATGAGCACTGGATGGTGTACAAAGTGAATGTAATGTTAACTGCAGTTGAAAGCGATTCACCTTCTCACATATTATAGAATAAACCTTCCTAGAAACCTTGTACTAACTGAGGATAACATATTCACTGAGTATTATGAGATTTTTCCCTATTGATAGGTTTTTTGTTTGTATTTCATCTAAAGCTTAATCTTTTACTAAAAGAGCATGCTTTGATATACATTTTAAACGGCATCATGGAATTGCAAAAATAAATTTTATTCTCCAGAGAAGAGTGTTTCAAAGTTCCCACTTTGTGATATAAATAGTTATAATTGAGCATTTGCTGAACAAAAATCTCGTTTCATTTAAGATTCCTGGCTTTTGGGCCCAGGACGGTAACTTAGTTGCTAAAGTCCTCATCTTGAATGCACCGGGATCCCATATGGGTGCTGGTTCTAATCCCAGTGGCCTGCTTCCCATCCAGTTCCCTGTTTGTGACCTGGGAAAGCAGTCGAGAACAGTCCAAAGCCTTTGGACCCTGCACCCACATGGGAGACCCAGAAGAGGCTCTGGGCTCCTGACTTCGGACCGACTCAGCTCCAGCTATTGTGGCCAATTGGGGAGTGTATCATTGAACGAAAGATATTCCTTTCTGTCTCTCCTCGTCTCTGTATATTTGACTTTCCAATAAAAATAAAATAAATCTTTAAAAAACATAGACTCCTGGCTTTCAAGTATTTATGTTTTAGCTTGAATTAAAACTTGTATTTTCTGTGTGATCTGGCAAAACTGTCTACTGAATGTCAGAGCATAATAATTGACCTTGTGTCATATACTGATGATGAACAGTAAATCAGATAACCACAGTCAAGCTTTTTATATAGCACCAGACATATACTGAGTACTTAAGGAATAATAGGAATTATTAATGCAAGTGAATCTATGATATAGTGAAAATATCCCTGACCAAGAAATGCTGAGTCCTAATCGAAATATTATCACTTTATAACACTAATACCTTAGAAAAAAACATTCAAGTTCTTCCTGTATGCATTTTAGTATTCATAAAATGTAAGCTTTCATAAATTCCATGCATATATTCATGATTATGCCTTACAGGCATATAGACCTTTTGTTTAAAGGCCTATACTTTTTATTATATTCGTTTAAATGCAAATTTCCTCTGGAAACATAAAATTGCTTAATGTTTTTTTCAGAGGTCCATATCTGAAATAAATTGTAGCTCAGATCAAATCATTGGCGATCATATATGTATATATGTATGCATATATATTCATTTGACTTTTTAAAAATGTGTTTTTCAATACTATTACCTTATTCCTAATAGTTAACTATTAACCATAAATTTGTAATAGTTTAATACCCAAAGCATTCACTGAAAGAACCATATTTATTTTTTCCCTTTAGGATACTTTGGTAATAAAACTTTGCACAGGAAAAAGAATGAAATTGGATATATACTTCAAGTAAGCTATTTTGGTCACCATATCTCTCAGGAACAACTTGCTGTAGATTTATAATCCATCTTTAAAATTGATGAGCCTTAGGAATGGAATAGTAATAAAATATTCAGACACTCAAATTTAACATGATTTAAATATTGAAGTAGATTTTAGGGGGCTAACTTGGATGAGTTAAAGTAAAAGAAGAGGACCAAAAAGAAAGGAGGAAAGAATTAGTTTTGTGTGAAGTGCATTTTGTTGTGAAGCAGCCTTAACATTAGCATCCCAGACCAAAATGTGAATCAGCAGCATATAAACATAGGTTTGCACTCAATAATGTTGGGAAGACAGCAGGGCAACTGAACACAATAAATATTTTGTTCCCTCCTGAATGTTTTAGCTTCTCTACAGTGTACTGAAAATGAATTCATGTGAGTGTGTGTGTCTGCATGCGTAAATTTAAGCAGTGATTGGCCACTCAGTTATTACATAAAGACTGATATTTACTCTGGATAAGGTTTTGGGTTTAATTTGTTTTTCTGTTTCTGAGAGAAGGTAGAGGTTTAGAGAGAGAAAGTGAGAGATTCCATCCTTTCATCCACTGGTCACTCCCTGAAGACCACAATAACTGTGGTTGTGCCAAGACAAAGACAGAAACCAAGAACTTCACCTAGATATTCCACGTAGGTAAAAGAGACCAAAATATTTGGACCATCTTCTTCTGCTTATACAAGCATGTTGGCAGGAATTAGAAAGTGTCAACATCCAGGACTTAAAATAACCTTCCAATACGAGATACCAGCTCTGCAAGAGGCAGGTTAACACACCTAATCACATCACTGGCTCCTGCACAAAACAGAATAATAAGAAATCAAGTATTCAGCGATTCAAATAAAAGCCACAATGGAAAGCCTAAGCAACAGCCTTGATGAAGCAGAAAAAAGAAGATAATAGAAAAGATCAGTCTTTGCAAATACGAGTGAGACAAAAAGAAGAGAGAAACTGAAAAAGAACCAAAAAAGTCTCAATAATTTAAACATAATTAAAATTATGTAATATGTCTCTCCTAATCCTAATGAAATGAAGCAGGAAGCTAACAGCACAAGAATCTTAGAAAATATACAAACACAAGATCAGGAGGTAGGGAATAGTAGATAAAACCAACACAGAAATTTTAAAAATCCTTGAAATGAATGAAGAAGGCAACATATTACTTAATAGTCCAGCAAATCCAGTGTTAAGGGGAAAGTTGATAGCAACAAATGTGTACATCAGTATCTCAGAAAGGCATTAAATAAACTAAGTAGTAATACATTTCAAGACCCTAGAAAAGCCAGAATAAACGAAACTCCCAAATTAATAGAAGGAAAAAAATTAACAAAAAATAGACAAGGAATAAACAAAATAGAAATTTAAAAAGCACCCTAAAGCTCAGTGAAATGGAGAGTTGTTTTTTGAAATATAAATATATTGGTAAAAGATAGTCTAATCAAAAAAGGGAGGAGACCAAATTAATAACAGAAGAAACAAAAAGGAGTTGTTTCAACTAATTACATATAAATGCATAGAATCAGCTTGAATTATTACAAAAAGTTATATGTCAAAAATTTGAAAATCTAGAAGTACATAGATTTCTAGACATATATAATTTAGCAAAATTGATGCATAAAGATATAGAGAACATGAACAGATTGATACAAAAGATCTATAACAGCCAAAGCAATCCCAAACAAAGTCGGAGGCATAAAGATACTAGATTTGAAGACATATTATATAACTTATAAACAAAACACTCTGGCACTGGTACAGAAATAGTTAAATCAATGAAATGAAACAAAATTGAAATATCCGAAATTAACACACACATCTACAGCCACCTAATCTTAGAGAAATGTGCTACAACCATTTCCTACTGAAAGGACAATCTATTCAACAAATGGTGTTAGAAAAAAATAATTTCTTTCTACAGAAGTTGGAAATAAATCCCTACATTACACCCCACGCAAAAGTTGACTTACAATGGATCAAGGATCTCAACTTCAAACCTGAACCTGATAAATTACAAGAGAAAAAAAAAGAGAAACTCTGCAAAACATTAGCTTAGGTAAAAAATTCTTGAGTAAAAGCTCTAAGCACAGGCAATAAAAGACAATATTAACAAGGGAGACTGCATCAAGCGAATTGACTTCTGCATAACAAAGGAACCAATTAACCAAGTGAAAAGGCAACAGAATGAGAGAAAATATTTCCAACTTATGTATCCAATAAAGGATTAATATTTAGAATATTTAAGGATCTCAAGAAACTTCAAAAACAAATAAAGGATCCAGTTAAGAAATGAATAAAAGTTATCAACAGTTTTCAAAGGATAAAATGCAAATTACCAATAGACGCATGAGGAAAAGCAAGATCAGAAGCCATTAGGGAAATGCAAATTAAAACCATAATAAAGTGTCACCTCAATCCAGCTACAATAGCTAATATCTAAGAGTTAAAAAAAAAAGAAACAGAAAAACTGGAAAAGCTGCCAAGCTTATAGAGAAAAGATGTCCTAATACTCCACTGGTGGGGATACAAACTGATGTAAGACAATATGGGGATTCCTCAGAAAACTACTACATGACTGAGCCATCACATTCCTAACAATATATCCCAAAGGAATAATGTCAGGATATGAAAGAGATATCTGGCCACATGTTCATTGCAGCTTGGTTGACAGTAGCAAGCACATCCAATTAATCTGTAAGTCCATGAACTAATGACTAGATAAAGAAAATGCAGTGTGTATGTGTGTATGTGTGTGTGTGCATGCCTGCACATGCCATAAGAAAGAATGAACTTTCAACATTTGCAACAAAATAAAAGGGGAGTGGAAATCATTACACTAAGTAAAATAAACTAGATCCAGAATGGAAATTTTACATATTTTATACGGAGAGAGTGTTGGAAAAAATCAGTAATACCAAAGTTTTTAACTATTATTCTTTGTAGCTTTACAACATAATAGTGGTAACTACCACTTAGTAGAAACTTATTAATGATCAAGGCAAATAATATTTTTTGTTCAGTTTAGGGGCTGTATTCATGGCAGACACTTTGAAAATGTTGATTCTTTTCAATTATTTTTGCTATGAATTTTACCTTTTTTCTCTCCTAGTCATTTGTGTCTTTTTGAATAAGTCCTTGTGATTCATTGATAGATCATTCATATGCGACACTTTGATTATTTGTAAGCACCTGATATTGTAATTGTCCCTTTCAACACTTTCTTCTAGAAATTCTGTTCAGGTTCTTCTCTAAAAACATGCAGACTAACAGACAATCTATCTAGAAACTACTTGTTTTTTATTATTTTCTTTGTCATGTCATTCACATCTTATCCAAAATTTCTCTAAAATAACATTTCAACTTTACTACTCATCAGAAGTGAGTTTTATCATGCTCTTGTCTTTGTGCTTCAGTGTCTTCAGGCATAGCATGGGGGCACTAATGAAACTTGTCTTCCAAAGTCACTTTAGAAGGGTTAATTAGCTCTCACACATAAGAGGCTTGTTGCATAATAGTATTGTTTTAAATGTTAATATAATGAGTAATCAGGATGCTTCTATAGAATACTACAATTCCAAGCAGAGGACATTTTTAACTGTAAAACTGGAGGAAGAAGCATAGTAAAAAATGAAGTGATATGATGAATGAAAATAACAATGTCCCAAAACTGAAGTGTGCATCCAGTGAGTGGGGATTTATCTGGCTGGAACATAAGGCACATGAATACAGCCCAGCTGGCTAAGGCAGCAAATGCTTCTGGAAAATGAAGTTGTCTGGCACCGAATTCGTGATTGTGGAAATTGGGAAAAGGAACAAAAATACAATTTATTGAGCACCTGCTACAAGTCAGGTAGTTTTATCCATGTTGTCTTGGCAAAGCATTGTGAAGAATGTCAATTATTGCAGATTATAAAGAAAGGAGGATGATACAGACAATACTTAAATGAATATTCCAAAACGTTAAGCTCTAGAATCAAAATCCAGCCCTAGCTTTGTTTGGATTTAAGCTAAAACTGCCTTCTCTCTTTTGCCTTCTTTACAATGCCAATAAGCAATGAATTTTTCAACATTTTTGGTGTATAATTCAGTCTATTGGCAGTGTAGACTGCCTGCATTTTATATCTGAACCAAACCACTCCTCTTAGAAATGAAGCTGGCTTTGTAGAGCCAAGGGTAACACAACAGGACATAAAGGACCAGGACCTGCAGGGGATGCAGTGAAGAGCATCCCATGCTGTGGGGAAAGGCCAGCAATTTATAATTTCAAAAATAACACCCTAGACTTGCCATTCTCCCCTCTCTAACAACCAGTGTTCACGGACAGCAAATCAGTAGAAGAAGGGCTCATAGTTGGGAGCTAACAAGCTGAAAAAGTAAAACATGTCTCTGCCACAATCTATAGTTGCCAGGAGGAGCATCTAATAATCTAGACCTCTTGTAGGATTTCATAAGTAAAATAGATTCCTCCTACTCCCAGAGCTTGTGCTGAAATCTTGGGTGAATCAAGACAATTTGCATTTCCAAGAAGTCCTAATCCAAGACTGAATTTGCAAGGCCTTGCTGTGAGAGCCACTGCTGCCATGTAAGTCCCTTTTATTGAAGGAATTAAACTAAAGCTCATGCAGGGGCTTGTTCCAACCACCCTAGGGAACACTGGGACTTGTCTAAGGAAGAAAGTCAATGTTGTTATAATGCTGTGGCTGTGGTTTTTCCACTGGCAGAGCTAAAATGGTGTCTAGCCACTTTCACAGGAAGAAAACCACCAGAAAAGGAGAACATATTAAACATTTGATGCCATTGCCCCATAACTCTTGTTAATTCTTCTTTTAAACCTCAATATACTAAATATTCATGCTTTTTGAAGTTGTAATGAAAATGGACAGAACAGATTTTGTCTAGTTTCTTCAGTGGCTGAACACATTAGAAAATCATTGAGCTGTTTCAATCATGAACTAAACATTTCTTCCTCAAGGAAAAATAGATTTTAGTCACAAGGCTAAAAATGATACATTGCAAATGATTGCATAAACTGCTGTCTTTAAAATATTTGGGGGCCGAGCAAGGATTGAGAGGAAAGTATAGTTGTCTGCTGGGGTAATGAAGAAAATCAGACATCAAGTAATACAAATGGGGATATTCTTGGTTGATACTGACATTTGTAGTATTTTCCATGTTGCTTATACGAAAAATGCTTATATCTTTGTAAATTAGCTTAAACTGACTATTACCATGGAATTATTCCTTAAAACACACAATTTAATTGAATATCAATTGACTCACCTGAAAAAAAATTCTCTATTCATTTCTGTGGGTTGACAACATATTAATTCCAAGAATCTACCATTTAATTTAATTGCCTATTTGACTATGTATGTAGCACAGATTTAAAACCCATGGATCTTGTTGGAAAAAGATCTGATGCTCTATTGTCATTTTAAGAAGTTGTAGGAAAACAGCATTTATAATTTATATTTTTAAATTAGCTAATCACTAACAAATTAATATCTTATAGTTTCTGTGGTTTAGAAGTCTAGGGTCAAGTTCATTGAGTAAAATCCAATCATTTTTCAATGATGTCAGTTCATTTGAGGATTCAGATGCCTAATTACTGGTTCTCATTTTCTTCCTTAGGGTGACAGGGTCTGTGTCTTTCCCGGTCCTGTTCTAGTTAAGGGCTCATTTGACTTGATCAGACCTTCCCAGAATAAATCTCTCTTTTGATTAACTCAGAATCAACTCATTTTGGACCTTAATCACTACTTCAAAAATCCATGTCACTTAATCTAATAATAGAAGAGATTATACAGGGTATATATATTAGGGGGAAGAAATTTTAAAATTCATCATTAATTCTGTTTTTCAGTGGCTAAATATAAAATATCTATTCTGTCTTTTTTTCATATTATGAAGCACTGAGTACTTACTGTGAAAATTCAGGATATTCAAAAATTGAGAAAAATAAATATTTTTTAAGTTCTACCATTTAAGAATAAACATGATTAGGTTAGCATTTTATTCATATGCTATATTAATATGTTAATATAAAACCATGATTCTTCTCTATTGTTTTTCTACCCATTTATATGTAAATGTATTTTTAGATTCATAACTATGATATCTTACTACTTTTAGAATGTTACATATGTCACTTGAGGTTCTAGAAATATTTTTCTATATTATCATATTATAAAAACAATTTTGAAAGACTGTATAGTATTAATCATATAAATCCATCGTTACTATTTGACTCATTCTTTGGATTCATTTCCATTAATTTTACATTTTAATGATGTATGTAATGGACAGATACCTTTCAATGTTACTCTATATTTTTTCAAGATTTATTTATTTTTATATGATAAACAGATTTTTGATGAATAAAAAGAGAGAAAGAAAGAGAAGTCTTACATCTGCTATTTCACTCCCTAAATGGTCACAATTACCAGATATGAACTGATCCAAAGCCAAGAGCTGAGAGCTTGTTCTGAGTCTCCAGTGTGGATGCAGGTGCCAAAGGACTGAGCCACCCTCCACTGCTTTCCCAGCCATCTTCCACTGCATTCCCCCTATGCCACAAGCAGGGAGCTGAATGGGTAACAGG
Organism: Ochotona curzoniae; assembly: GCF_017591425.1. NCBI lineage: Eukaryota > Metazoa > Chordata > Mammalia > Lagomorpha > Ochotonidae > Ochotona > Ochotona curzoniae. The sequence goes on along the minus strand of NW_024464920.1, from coordinate 16,313,707 downwards.
AATAGAACCGGTACCCATATGCAAGCAGAGAATTAGCCTGTTGAGGTAACATGTCAGCCCCTGATTCTGTATTTTGTTTTGACAAAGTTTCTGGTACAATTTTTCATGGCTACTTACAAATTTGTTTACTGAAAGTCTACCCTTCCTCTACTAATCCCATGCTTGGAGAGACGACTTCTGTGGACAGTGCAACAGTAGCAAACATGACTCAAACTGCATGGTAAAATTGCCCCTGCAGAATTCAATTTCCATCATTGCCCACCGCCGCAGCCATCTGAGTGGGAAAATATTCCTAGCTAAGGACACCAAGACAATGGGTCAGCTAGGTGATTATTTTTATCTGTGTGACTCAGCCGATCACGACTGGACTTTCATGAACTGGTACAGTCAGCTGATGGTTCATTGGTGGAATTCCAGTCCAGATCAGCTGAGTCTGACACAGATGAGGATAATCATCTAACTAGACCCATAGAATCATACAAAATTAAAAAAATGGTTGTTGCTTTCAAAAGAAAACCTTAATGTTTGGAGTAGTTTGTTAGCCAGAAAAAGTGGTACAAATTCTAAAAATTGGATAGAATGGATAAATTTAGAAGCATTAACAATGTTAATTGCTGAGTGACATTTAAATATCTGTTGGAAAAAGTGAGGTGAAATTTTCTTCCTTAGTAAAAATATGGAACAGACTCTTTTGCAAAGACCTAATGAATTCCACTGAGAAGAAAGCTATTCCAGCAAATTGGCTTGAGACATAACAACATAAAGACATACAATGTTGATTCCATTGTGACATTCAGGATTTTCTCTCTGACATAACGAGATCCATGAACACATATTTCCAAAGACACTACTGGGACAAAATCCAACAAATAAAACATTTTGCCAAGCTAAACTCACACTGCTCATCCCATTTAACTCAGTGAGGCAAGAACCTGACTGCATTTCAGCAACAGTAAGCTGAAATCATTAACCATACACCCTCACATTTATTTTTTTACATTTTTTTTCTGATAGCCTTCAGAAATAAGGGTCGACAGAATTCCCAGCAGGGCAGAGCTAACAGAATTAAAATGTGCAGACATTTCACAGAAAGTGGTGGAGTCTTATCTGTGGGAGATCTGCATAGTCTTCTGATTTTGCACAGCCAATCAGATGTATTTCTTTCAGGGATAATATAATATGGTACCAATCAACCAGGTACAGAAGGAAAACTCATCCACTAGACCAATATTTGTCAGTATCCCTCGGAATGTTTATATTAAAAACTCCTAAAATGTTTCATGAGTGTTAAATACAATAGGCTAATTGGGTGTTCTTATTACCTAGGTTCCACTAGTAGAAATTGTTCACAGGAGTAGACTAAAAAGAAACTACAAGAGGAATGTATGCTCATCACACTTCTTTCACTAGACAGATAAAATACGTTTTCCTGAAGTATAATCATTTTTATTTATTTCACTGTTTTATATTTCCTCAATAATCTTTTAGGAAACAGAACAATGTTAAGTTGCCAAAGGGAAGGAAAACAAAAATACTACTCATCCTTTCCATGGATTTCACCAATAAAATTAAAAGAAAAGCATGAACGACTATGGCTTAGATATAATTTATAACAATCAGCATTTGATTATAATGAACTTTAATAAAAATCAAACCAAAGACTTCCCAGATGTTTTCTCATGTAAAATAATGTTTACAGGTTTATTTGTGAGACAGAGAGACATAGCAAAGAGACTGATCACGCCCATCTGCTAATTCTCTTCCCAAATGTGTGTACTACATGGGGCTGTACGGTGGATGGGATAGGGTAGGAGCCAGTAATAAGAATCTCAATGTAGGTCTCCTATTTAGGGGCAAGAAATACTTAATCACTTGAGCCTTCACCACTGCCACCAGCATCTTATATTGACAGGAATCTGGAGTCAAGTTGGAGCCAGGAATCAAATCACATACTTCAATGTGGGAAAAGAGCATCTTAACTGGCACCTTAATTAATGGGTTACTTTCTTGCTTTAGCAGGGAGCTGAATCAAAAGTAAAGCAATTGACTCTTTAATCCATATCCATTTGGGGTGCCAGAGTCACAGGCAATAACTTTACTCACCACTACATACACCAGCCTCCAGAGTTATTTTTCTTTTGTGTATTCCTCAGTATATTTACAAGACAGTTTCACCTCTCATTTGGTAACATGGCAAAAGATAGAAATTTAATAGCCCTATATTCAGAACATATTAGTTACTGTAAATACCTTACTTATCATCATTCAGTCCTTTATTTTCCATGGTAACCTCCACAAACCACCAATATTTTAAGATAGTGTTATACTTGCCCCAAAATTACTTTTTAAAAAAGGATGATACAATATGAGAAATTCTCATGCATAATTGCTCTTTCAAAAAATCATAATACATACTAATATATGGGGAATTCTAATAAATTTGTTATTAATGAAAAAATCGCCATGGAATCTATTATCACTCCACAGAACTAGCGATATGTGGGCAAATCAATAAAAAGGCTACATGTAAACAGAGCTACAGACACCACAAATGAAAATAAAGAAAATATTAGCACCATGAAGGTTAACATGTTGAACACCCAAATGTTTATTTCTAAAGTGTTCCAAATGTTCAAAATGTGGAAATAAGAATATAACATTCCCTTTGATCAACTTAGAAGAAATGGCTGTGTTCTGAGACTCACATATGACTATAGTGGTTGATTTAGAAGCTAGATTTAAAAGACAAGTCATATTTCACAGTCACACTATTGGAATTTTGCATTAATTGAGTAAATTAATGTCTTTGCCTCAATTTCTTAGCTTGTAAATGGCTAATAATATCAAATACAAAGAGTTGTGATCATTAAATGATTTAATGCATTTCATGGGTTTACAGTAATGTCTCATATTTTAAGCTCTTTTTATAGTTGTCACTAGTTTTGTTGTTTATTATTTCTCTTACAATTCACTGGCATACCCTGGCTGATGCCAATTGCTCAAATGGCAAATTCTTAAAGAGTCAAATTGGAGAAGTATATTTTTGGTAAAAAAAAAAAAAGCTTGAAATTCATATGTGCAACAAATATAAAACTATTTACTGGACAATTCAGCTAGTAAGGTTAGAAAAATGATAAATGATAAAAAAATCCATATGTATCCTATTAATTTATTCCATTGGGGCATTACAGAATAATTTTCTTTTAAAAATATTTATATAACTTACCAAGCAATAGTGATGTAAGTCTTCAACTAAGTGGCCTGAGATCCTAGATTTGTTGCCCTACAAACTGTTGTTCTGACTTGCAGTTAGAGAGGGTTATATCCAGGAAAATCATTTATATGAAACATTTAAAATCGCTTCAAATACATGATTCATATCTCAAGATATCATAAATTGGCAGTCTGATTTATAATATATTTAATATATTACCTAACATTTGCAGATAAACCAAACATATCCCATGAAACGTAAATTGATTTTGGAGCAGAAATTAAATTACTAATATTGTCTGTAATGATATTATGCAAAAAAGAACATCAAGCCAAGGAAACTCTGTGCAAAGTGAATGTTAGTGGTGCTATTACGACGTCAAGCGGGGAAAAAGATATTCTGCTGAGGCTAGTTTGAAATAGGTGATTAAAACAGGTAAGAGGACACGAATGATGTCAATCTTTAGTACACTGTTTAACAGGTGATATTGTCATTCTTTCTAAGTGGGATTACATGTGTACATGGCCATGCAGTGCATCATATTTAAAAACCACCAAAGCCAGTTTAGAATCTGGAGAATGTTAATTAGCCGGCTAGCGACTGCCCCCACCCAGAAGAGGTGACAGCTTCGAGCTGTTGGGACAGGGAACTTTTAAAGGAAAAACCCACATCCTAGTGACATTTACACTGGCAAGCTAGCAATCAAGCAAGCAACGGTACAGGAGCTACAATGAGCAGAGTTACAGTTACAGTTTCACTTGGTTCCTCCTTTCCTGGCCTCAGTTCCCGGGACCTCGTTCCTCCTTAGAGGAGGAGGGTCAATCTTACCTGACCAATGACTGCTGGATACACTCACTTTGTTTCACCCCACCCCATATATATGAAGGTACAATTAACAAAACTCTATTTTAAAGAAAAAGTACAGATTATTCATGGCTAGCAGGGCTTAATTTTACCAACTGTAAGTCACGGACAACATATTTAATAAAATTCATGCCAGACTGTGACCTTACTGATGTTAAATATCTTAATTCAGTTATGTTCCACAAACTTCGCTGAATTTACAGTTCACATCCTTTCCACCTGGCAATATAAGATCAAAATAAGTGTTTGGAAACCAAGGCTGTTGTGAGATCAAAGGGGCCAGTTTGACTAAAAGAGGGAATGAAATAGGCTCCTAGAAATCGGGTCCCTGACCACTGAATTTCCAAAAGATCAAAAGAAAATGAAAAAATAAGGAATGATAAGCAAGACTTGAAATGCTATGCAGTGCGATATGAATTGGCAGTTGAGGCAGAAACTGCTATTCCAAAAAATTTGGTTGTTGTACTTTGGCATGTAGAATCTGATAAACTTCTTCTTCTCACACTTCATAAATATCTTTAAACTCCCAGCCCCTAATAATGTTTGTGCAGTACTTAATTTGGGACAGATAAATGCCATAACACCATAGGAAGGAATAATCTTTCAAGATCATTTACTGTTGCATAAAGTCAAATTTATAAAAATACTCAGCATCACTACATGAGAGGCAACAACGAATATTTCTATATTTTCTGAATTTGTAGGTAAGAAAACATAGTCTCAGCAAAACAAAATGTCTTAATTCAACAAAGTTTAGAAATGAGGATTCAGTGCTGCTGACTCCCTATCTGATTCTTCTTCTGACTACCAACCTCAGATAATATTGTTATGTGTATTTATTGGGTTTATATTATTGAATTTGCTGATTTTGAGAGTGAAAAGAAAGGAAATCAGATAAATTTGAAATTTCTCTCACATAAATATTTTAGTGGAAGAAAATAATGAAAAATGGTTTCAAGAAGAAATCATTTTTTATACTCTGGCTGAGAAGTGCTGAATATTTTAGAAAATAATCAGACTGCTATTTGACATTTGAAGGAGCTAAAAAGTCTCAATTGGAGATAATACCTATAGAGTGCATGACCCATATAAAATATCCATAATACCAAGAGACAAGCTCAAAGAAACAACAAAAGAATGGGGCAGTCAGGGAACCCAGACTAACAGTGGGAGTAAAAATAAATCTTTCTTTAAACTCAGTAAGAGTGAGAAATCCTAATAGAAAAAGAATTGCTTATGAAATGAATGTGGTGATAGCCACAGAACCTGAGATAACTAAATCACAGGTTAACAAGTGAGTCACACACATTTCAAGATTCCAGGTATTAACTGTGACTATAGGCATATTCCCATTACTGAAGAAAAGTGTTACATCTTACAGAACTCTGTATAAACAAACCCCAGGAAATACTTTCCAAAGGTACTGTCAAAGTATTTGTGAAAAGGCAGCTATAACCCAGGAAGGATACAAAGGGGCACTCCAGTTTTTGTGAGATGAGGCTTGAGGGCAAGACTCAAAGGGGTCAGATTTAAGGATAGAAAAATTTCCAAATTGAGGTCATGAATTGCAACAAAGAATTACAAACCAGGTCCACTAAAAATGTTAGTAATGTACAGGGTGAAAATGGTGACAGATGACAGTAAGGGAAGGATGATCACTTCACTGGTTAATTATAATCAAATGGTAAGAAGCTCAGCAGACACTTTGGCAGAGATTTGGTAATGAGCAAAATACATGAATGCATACACAACCACCAGGGAATTTTCGTTTGTTTTGCATGTCATCAACAGGCTGACCCACACCTTCTACACCTTCCTGTCAAGGAAAAGATGAAGTTAATGATGCTCCATTAGTAGTAGACTTACAACTTACACAACGCCTTCAATTACCATGAAAATTTCCTTGAATTTAAGATGTTTCTTGCCCTCAATTTTCTGTTGGCATCTTATCCTGTAGATTCTTGGGTCTATCATAAATAGTAATTGGGCCATCCTCCTCAGCTTTCCCAGGCTATACGCAAGGAGCTGGGCTGGAGAATGGGGCCATCAGGACATAAACTGGAGCCCTGATGGGAGGCCAGCACTTGCAGGTGAAGGATTAGCCATGGAGCCAGCGCCAAAACGCTTAGTTTGAAAACTTTCTAGAAAGAAATATTTGAAACTGATACACAGTGTATACTTAATAATTATTATACAATTTAAAACCAGAAGCGTGCTAAAAGAATAAGAGGATGAGGATTAAATGTAGACCTGCGAAATAAGGAAAGGTGTCCTGAAGAAAAGTGGGAATAATTTGTACAGATGAAAAGAAGGGAGAAAGCCACCTAGTGCTTAGGTCAGGGGAAGTCATCACTTGCTGAAAATAGGGTGATTTGACCCTGCAACAAGTCACATACTGGTAGGAATTCACTACAATTAACTAGGGTGCCAAAGCAGAAAATTGGCATGTGCAATTTCAAAATTCAACAATGCCTTCTTTAGTTAACACTATTTTATTTGCTAATTTTCTGTTGCAAAGATCCCTCTCCCACCAAGAGGGAACGTATCCTATTTTCTTCCCTCCAGAAATTATATAAACCACGAAGAAAAAAAAAAACAAAAGAAAAATCACTGTCCTTTTTCTTCTATTGCCTTTCAAATGAAAAACAACATAAAGATAAATGATAAGTTTCACATTGACATCATTAAAATCAGCAGCAGGAGCCACAAAGTGAATCACTCACAGGGCTGCTGGGGAGTTACTGAGTCAGGGAATCTTTGAAAAAGAAAGAAAGAAGGAAAAGAAACAAAGAAATATCTACCCCAAACTCTAGCTTTAAACCCTGTGTTCAGCTTAGTTCAGTGTTCCTTAACATTAAACACAAAACCCTTGGAGTTCCTCTCTACTTCAAGTCTTTATATCATTAAGATTTACACTTCAACACACAAGGTGAAGAGAGAGGCAGTTACTGTAATTGTATCTCCTCATTCATGGTGTATTACCTTGTTTTTATTTCACCGGGTAATCTAATTCCACAATCCAAAACAAAACGGAAAAATAACTAGTGACTTAGAGACAAGACGGTATTCCTACAGGCAAAGTGTTTCCAGTGATGCGATGCAGATCCTGTAGAATACAGAAGCAGTAACATCTGACGGCCTTGCAGGTGGGATTTCAGGTATCAAGGAACACAGACATAGTCATGCACCCTAAAACAATGGAGCCATGGCTTCCCGAGAAAAAGTGCTGACCACTACGTGCCACAGTAATGTTGATTCCGATTGTACTATGATTACTTATATTCTTTTCTGCCTTATGGGATATATTGTGCCAATGCAAGAGCAGGAAACACAATGCAAAGTGCTCCCTATGTTTTATATCACTTATAAATATGTATTTTTATTTGAAAAGCAGATTTACAGAGAGAGGGAGAGAGCTGGACTGGAAGCGGAGCAGTCAGAATATGAACCAATGCCCTAATGGAATATCAGTACCACAGGGCAGATTAGCTCGTTGATCTACCAACGATCTGATACCCCCAAATTGTTTTATTTAATCTTCAACACCATAAGATTTAAATATCATCCATACTATTGTAAAGCACAGGGGAAAAGGGGTAGGGGGAAAGGAAGAAGGAGAGAGTGGTGGGGGAAAGTCCCACATCCACAAAACTATATGAAAAACTATATGAAAGATAGTAATTACATAGATATCACAGATAAAAACAACATTGTATAGACATTCTGAAAATCTGAAATAAAGAATTCTTATGAAAAGGAAAATGATTTAAATATTAGTAGTTACGCAGAGACAGTAAGAAAATTTCCTGTTGTAACACAGATTATAAAAAAGCTAGGATGATGTGGGTATTTTTGAGGTTGCAATTGAGACACTGTTTGGTATGCCCATATCCATATCAGAATGTCTAAATTCAAACTGCAGTTCTGCTTTGGATTCCAGCTTCCTATTGCACACCTTGGAAGGCAACAAAAATTTCATGTAGTGTGTCCGCACATTCACACGGAAAACTCTGATTCAGTTCCAGGCTCCTGGTCTGGAAAGCTTACCTGATTACAATGGCTATCATTTGGGGATGGCACAGAGGAATAGCAAATTAATCCTCTGCCTGTAGAGTTATTATTCCATATGGGCATCAATTTGTGACTCAGCATCTCCATTTCTGTTCCAGCTTCCTGTTTGTGAACCGAATAAACCAACAGAGATTGGCTTCAGGCCTTGGCTACCTGTACCCAAGCGGGAGACCCAGAGGAAGCTCCTAGCTTAGAATAGTTCAGCTGCAGTGACTGGCCATTTGAAGAGTGATCTGCAGATGGAAAATTATCATAACTTCCTCTCGCTTGCTCTCTCTCTCTATCTCTCTCTCCATCTCCCTCCCTCCCTCCTTCCCTTTGTAAATATGCCTTTAAAATAAAACAGATGTCTTTAAAAAACCGAATGGCTAGTATTTGAAAATTAAAATAAAAACAGTAGATGTTGGTGAGGATGTGGGGGAAAAAAGTGCATCCTGATGTTCTGCTGGTGGAAATGTAAGCTAGGACAACCATTACCATGGACAGTATGGAGACTCCTCAGATAGCTGAAAATCTACCATGTGACTCCTGGAAATTTACCCAAGTGAAATGAAATCAACAGCTCAATTCACAATAGCTAAGATATGAAATCAATACAAATGTTCATCATAGGATGTCTGTATAAAGAAACTGGCATAAACACACTACGGAAAATTAGCCAGAAAAAGAATGAAATCTTGCCTTTTGTAACTAAAAACATGCAACTATAAAACATTGTCAGTCCCAAGAAGATAAATATCATATGTTTTCTCTAATGTCTGGAAATTAATATACAGAGTCTAAAACATTTTCTCAGTAAGAGAAATTAATACTTTGGGATTTTATTATTACTTACACTCTACATCTATATTCTGAAAGAACACTGTGTTTTTTTTTTTTCTATCTGCTTTTTGCTGAATCCTTTATCTAATGGAGTGTTAAGCCAGTGATTGCGAAGTGAACTGAAAATCTGCAATTGTAAAAATGTAAATAAGAAACTAAATATTTTCTATAGAGCAAATTATACAGTGAAATTTTCTGTCATAATGTCATGCATCATTAATATTTTTTCATAAGAGTATATATAATTTATGATTCCCTTACTTGTGTAATTTCCAATGCCTTTAAAAAATAGCCTAAAGCAATTTGACCATTCTTTCCTAATTTCTCTGAACTTGCAGCAGATAGAGTTGACCTATAATGATTAGTGATAACTTAGAGTTATAGCCTACTTCTTAACAAATTTATTATCAAGTATTATGTTCTGATGAAAGTCATACTCAGATTAAATTCTACCACATTAAACATAACTGACCCAACACACACAATGAAATTATCATATGATGTTTTTGTAAATTCCATACAATCCTTTTGCTTTGTCCTTTGAAGTTCTCTGAAAAATTTCTTATGTCGTAAGTTCATCCTGAGACAAACACCCTAAATGCCACTGGGCATTCTATTAATCAAACCAAGCAAAAGTGAATAGCAATCAATTCAAGAAGGAAAAACTCCACCTTACTGGGGCTTCCGGAGGGGCTTTTGAGAAGGAGATCAGAAATGAGAGGTTTGGGGGATCTTGCAGTGTAGTTTCAATTTTTTGGAGGTAGATGTTTCCAGGTACGAAATTGATTGAAATTGCATAAATGCTGTGACATAATAGCTGAAGATAGGTGGATACAAAGAAGTGAAGAATTTGAAACAGTGTTGGTAAATAAAATGGCACTTGATAAATAAGATGTTTGCCCAAGTGTACAGATTGCTATGGTTGATGAATTGATCTGTAGAAACTTTCTGAAGCAAATGATGAAGTTATTTGTTAGCTTAAAGTTTACATTGCTAGGTAAAGTGTTTTGGCAAAAGCAATGTAAGTCATGTTGTCACGGATTTTTTTTTAATTTTTTAAAAAGGTTTATTTGTTTTTGTTTAGAAAGCAGATTTACAGAGAGAGAAGGAGAGACAGAGAGAAAGATCTTCCACCTGCTCTTTCACTCCCCAAATGGCTGCAGTGGCTGGAGCTGAACTGATCTGGAACTAGAAGCCAGGAGCTTTTCCTTGGTTTCATATATTGGTGCAGGGTCTTAAGCTTTAGGCCATCATCCACTGCTTTCCCAAGCCACAAGCAGGGAGCTCAGTGGGAAGTAGAGCAGCATGGACCTCACCCAGGGTCCATATGGGAATACTGACACTTGAACGTGGAGAATTAGCCAATTGAGCCATGGTGCCTGCTCCATACCTGGATCATTTTATATTACTCATGTACTTAATTACCTTATGGCAATTCAAATCTAAAATTTAAAAGCATTCCATTTTAGGGCCCAGCCTGGTGGCCTAGTGGCCAAAGTCCTCGCCTTGAACACCCCGGGATCCCATATGGGCACCGGTTCTAATCCCGGCGGCCCCACTTCCCATTCAGCTCCCGGCTTGTGGCCTGGGAAAGCATTCAAGGACTGCCCAAAGCTTTGGGGCCCTGCACCTGCGTGGGAGACCCAGAAGAGCTTCCTGGTTCCCGGCTTCAGATTGGCGCAGCACCGGCCATTGCGCTCACTTGGGGAGTGAATCATTGGATGGAAGATCTTCCTCTCTGTCTCTCCTGTCTGTATATCTGACTTTGTAATAAAAATAAATAAATCTTTAAAAAAAAAAAAGCATTCCATTTTAATTACTCTGTACCAACCTTCCAATCTCTATGTATACTTTGCACTGGTGAATACACATTCCACATAGTAGTTGTGAAGATTTTTCACATGCTAGATATTTAAACAATTTACTACTAAAATTAATTCAACAGCTGCATTGCAATAATAACATTACAACTTGAAGCTTCCATTGTACATCACAGAAAATGGAATGTTGCAGTCATAACATGCATATAAATACAATTTATTTTATTTTACATGCTCCCCACATTCTACTCAGTCAATATTGCTTCTTATTTTCTTGATTAAATTATATTTCTCATGTGTCATGTTCTTTAGTAACTGATTTTTGTCCTGTGTGACTAAAGCGGAGCTGTAATTGAGCATTGATCAAGGCAATCAACTAAGTTTTTCCAAGATAATCTTACATAATATTGTGTGCAATCCTCATGAAGAGCATGGACTCCAAGGTGAATGTCTGTCCTGTTGGGGCTGAGAATCTGTACCCGTGGACAGGGGCATCTGTGCTTTAAAGCTATGGCCATTATCACAGAATGAAGCATCCATGCCTTATCTGGTGTGCAGCTGAAGGGCATATGAAAAGGTCAGCTTCAAAATTCACCAAGGGCTCAAAAAACAGACTCAGACTGTTTACTACATAATTTATGTGTCTCTTTGGGAAATCTGATTTCCTGTTTAAAGATTATTTTATTCACTTGAAAAGCAGAGTGACAAGGAGAGGAAAGTGCAAGAGAGAGATCTTCTGTTCCCTGATTCACTTTCTAAGCACTTTCATGGGCCGGAACTGGAAGTTAGAACCAGGAACTGCATCCAGGGCTCCCATACCAGAAGCAAGAGCCCAAATGTTTATGTCATCTTCTGCATTCCTAGGAGTGTTAGTAGAGAAACAAGAATCAGCCAGGACTCAAATTTGCACTATCTATGGGGAGCCATAGCCACAGGCAGTGGCTTAGTTTCTGTACCACAGTGTTGGATCTGGAAGCTTATCATTCTCACATTTTATTTTTTTACTTTTTGTCAGGACATTTGCGGTTCCTATGGAAAGTGAACACTACTGACTTAAAATTTCCAAACCCAGGCACTGTGCCTAGTGGCTAAAGTCCTCAACTTACATGCGCCAGGATCACATATGGGTGCCATTTCATGTCTGGGATGCTCCACTTCCCTTTCAACTCCACGTGTTTTATCTGGGAAAGCAGTAGAGGACAGCTTACAGCCTTGGGACCCTGTACCCACACGGGAGACTCACAACAGGCAACAGGCTCTTGGCTTTGGATAGGCTCACAGTGGCCATTACGACCATTTGGGGAATGAACCAGCAATGGAAGATATTTCTCTCTGTCTCCCTGTCCCTCTCTGTAAATATCTCTTATAAAATAAACAAATAACTCTTAATGAAAAAGAGAGAGAGAGAGAGAGAGAGAGAGAGACAGAGAGACAGAGAGACAGAGAGACTGAAGCCTGAATGGAGAGAACTGAGACTCTAACCCTGGTCCCATGATACACAACACAAGAATTCCAATCAGTGGCTTAATATCTAAGCCAAACATCTACTACAAAACATTATTAAAATGCCCAATATATGTTTAAAGACAAAAAGAAGAGAGTCTCTGAAATACATGTAGTCTGGAAGCTTGTCTTTGCAAAAATATTAGGGTGAAGGAAGGGAAAAATCACCTATTACTATATACTGGTTTGTTTTTAAAAGTAGTATTTATTTGCTTCCTAGAAATTCATAGAAAATATATATGTAACTGCAATCATTGATTCCAACTAATCCCTTAGCTATTTAGTGCTAAACGTTTGATATTTTGAAAGAAAATAATGTATTAACCTATGGGTTAATTTGTGTTTGTGGGTTTTTATTAGGTAATATGTCAAGGGGACAATGTTAATTTGAAGGGAAAATAAAAGAAGCACAGTAATTAAATTGACTTAGAGTAGGAGGATAATATCAAACTGAGATTTATTTTATCCCACTGTGTATGTGCACACACAAGAAAAAAAAAAACAATTCTAAGCAAATGCAATTTCTTTTTCCCAGTTCTAAGCAAAATGCAAATTCCTTTTGCAAAGTGCATTCACAACTTTCAGATTCTGAGCAATAGGCTGACCACTGTGTCCACAAGAAGGAGTTAGAACACACCAAATAAAGATGAGCCACAATGCCTTGTTCTTCAGAAGGTAGTGAATAAGTGAATACAGCGTCTGAAAATATCAATTAACCAGAAGTCCAGCTTGGAAGAACTGAGACAAATAAGAATATTTGGGTTTTCAGCCATTGCTAAAGAGTAAGCAGTGGCATTCGTCAAACAGCCTCTCTGAGAGATCAGATAATAACAAATAAAATTTTTCCACTAGGTGTATGGTCTACTTCCTCTGAATTTCATACTCTCATCTTTGGTACTTTGTTGAAAGATTGCTTTGGAAGCTCTGTTTTCTTACTAAAAAAAAACTAGAAATGATGGCTGCATGAAGCTCCTTCACACTGTTTGAATATATTCTGCAATTTTTTACACAGAAAAATAACAGGAAATTGAAATGGCATCCAGAATATTTCTGGCCATGCTTCCTTAAGCTATCATTTTAAAAAAGACAAAATTTCTTGTTTTCAATATCTGGTGCCAACAGGAAATAAACTGTTCTGCTTTTGTTGTGTGTGATATTTTAAGATGTCATATGATACTAAAATACTTGAAACTTTAGAGTACTATATTATTAAAGGGAATTATTTACAGTGGAGTAGCTGAGCAAATGACGTTGGAGTCAGAAACTTTGAATTCAAATTAAAGACCACTATATTGCAATATAATTTTTGCTAGTCTTTTTGAAATATTTATTTAGTTATGTATTTGAAAGGCAGAGTGATAGACAGAGGGAAAGAGCTAGAACAAGATCAAATCTCCTTTCACTGCCCAAATAGAAGCAATGACTAGGATTGGGCCAAGCTGAAGCTAGGTCCCTGGAATTCCATCAAGTGGACGCAAGGACCCAATTACTTAGGCTATCACCACTTTTATCCCAGGTGCATTAAAACAGAGCTGGATTGGCGGTGCAACATATGGGACCTGAATTGATTACCATATGGGATGCCAATATTGACAAACAGCAATTTAATTCATTTTGTTACAACTTCAGTCCCAAAGTTTATTTTGTTTGTTTTGGTTTTTGTATTATATGGAGATTGTTCAAGACTATCTTCTCAATTATTTAGAGGATTAGGTATTGGAGAGGGAAGTCAAGTGGCATTAGATAATGACACACATTACTTTTCATGAATGCTATATTGATAATTAATATTTTAGTTTATTAGTGTAAAAGAAGTATTATTTTGACCACATTCCTCCAGATTTTCAATAAACATTATCTTTTGTTCATCTTTATTCTCACACATAATGTAGTACCCAATTTACCCATAATTTTTTATAAACTGTCATTGTTTCCTAAGTTTCTGTATTTGGAATATTTTTCATAACTTTCAAACCCTCTTTGGTCACCAATTTTGTTTCCTCTTTTTCTATACTCATAGCCAGATCGCACTTTCTGCCTCTTCAGCAGGTAGATGTGACCATGCGGTTAACTTAAAACTTAGAAAGGGCCCGGCGGTGGCGCAAGTGGTTAAAGGTCCTCGCCTTGCACGCCCGGGATCCCATATGGGCACCGGTTCTAATCCCAGCAGCCCTGCTTTCCTTCCAGCTCCCTGCCTGTGGCCCGGGAAAGCAGTCGAGGACAGCCCAAAGCTTTGGGAACCTGCACCCGCGTGGGAGACCCAGAAGAGGTTCCTGGCTTCGGATCGACATAGTATCGGCCCGTTGCGCTCACTTGGGGAGTGAATCATTGGACGGAAGATCTTCCTCTCTGTCTCTCCTCTCTGTATATCTGCCTTTCCAATAAAAAAATAAATCTTAAAAAAAAAAAAAACTTAGAAAGCAGAAACAATGCACTTCACATTCTAGCGTAATCTTTAAGATCCTTCCACATGTGGGACCCTGTCTCTTTGCAGTCTGCTGGCTTTATGCAGAGGAATGAGGCAACAATGAAATTCATATTTTGAATATGGAAAGAAGACTTTTGAAAGTTACTTTTGAGAGTAACAAGGGGTGGGTGTTAAATAAATGTGAACAAGATACACAGGTATTTAAATGGAAGAACCAAAATTCAAACAGCCTTTTTTTTCAGATTCCAGAAACTATGTTTTAAAAAATGGAACTAGAAGGGAAAGTCTCACCTGTCTCCAACACAGAACAGATGCCACTGACACTAGCATGCAACTCTTAGTGGACTTACAGCTAAAGGCAGTTTCAAAACAGGCAAAGGGACCCCAAATCCCCATGAGCTAGATGGATATATAAGTAAGTGCTCAATGATAATTCAGATATTAGGGAATATTAAAATGCTCCAACATGGGAAGCAGCTCTTACATCAAATTCATAGACTTGCAATCTTGAGTAGCACTCAGTGGCTTCAGAATCAGCCCAAAGGCATTCTGGTCTGACAGGAGAGCCAGCAAGAGAGCAAGCTTATCAGATGTGGAAAGCCCAGGACACTGATGTGAAAAGTGTCCCCTCTGTGAAGAAACTCAGTGGTCCACGCCCCAGTGCAAAGAAGCAGCCACCAAAAGCAGCCTCTGTACGTGACACATATTAAGGGCCATCAAAACATCCTTACCTTTCTTTCATGAGGAAACTCTATGGCTGATAAGTTAACCTCTCAGAGTCCTTATCAATTCATTGCAAGATGCCCAAGATCTACATGATCATACCCATGTTAAAGGGAGAAGCCTCTGTAATCAGTTTCCAAATGTGCCAATTGAAATCTCAAAAGGATTGTCCATATCTGTAAGTCATGCATGCCTTTTATCCAGGTACCACCCCTAAAATCTCCTGGGGGTAAACTCCTGAGGGCTAAGGGCTAATGCCTTGTGGCAGACAGAGGTTACTCACTATACACCATCTGGTAAATTACACTTATTCTCTGCAGCCTGGGCTACTGCTCATTCTGGACATGCTCAGAGTCATTTTTTGGCCGTATTACTAGAATCCCTTAAAATCCCCAGGGCAAGCTATTAAGAGAGAATCTATTAAGATCTTAAAACTCAATTACAAAAACAAAAAGGGGGAGTTAGTCCCCATCAGTAGTTAGGCATGGCATTATTTACATTAAATATATATTGAATTAACCCATTTTTTTAAAGGCATGGGCCCAGTCAAGAAGTTAAACCTGAGGTTGTTGTAAGATGGAAGGACCCATTCATTAAAAAGAACATAAAGGCAAGAGGTTGTTAGAAACATTTTAAGATTATAGTTTGGTGGGAGTATGCCCTCTGAGAATTTAAAATTATTAGAAAAATATTGAAATTTAAGTATAAAACATTTATAGGTATGCTAAATTGTAGAACACAGTGAGTGGTCAAAAAATACAAAATAAATATCAATAAATTAGAGAATTTAGCATATAATGAAATTTAGAGAAAGAGAACTAAGTGTAAAATTGTATTCATAACAAAGACCTTACTTCTTTTTAAATTCATGCAACTTATTGAACGTTAGTTTCTTGAATATCTATTGTATACTAGAACCTGCAGAACTTCTAGAGAGAAAACGAAATCAAAATGGAGAAGAGCCTTTAGTGTAGTTGAGATACAGCTTAGAACTGCATCTCATATGGGATTGCCTGAATTCAAATCCTGGGTGTGCTCCTGATTCCAGCATCCTGCTAATGTGCACCCTGGAAAGCAGCAGATAATGGCTGAAGTACCTGGATCCTTACCACCCATGTGGGTGAATGAGTTTCTGACTCCTGGTTTCTGTCTGGCCCAGAGATCGCCAATGCAGACAACCAGGGAATGAACCAATAGATGGAAGATCTTCCTCGAACTCTTTCTCAGTCTCTCTGCCTTGCAATAGAGAAACATGGCTACAGCTCATATTAATTAACTCTTAGAAGGGGAAAAAAAAAAACAGGTAACAAATCATGAATAAACATATTGTGTGTCAGGTAGAGATTTTGCTGTGGAAAGGGGATTAGAGGCAAAGTCTGACATTAGAACAAGTTTGTGCTATTTTATAGAAGATAATCAAGGACACTGTAATTCTCCTAAGTGGCATTTCTGCAAGCTAATGAGATATTTTGTCTAAAAGATTGGCAAAGATGAGTAACAGAGACAATATTAGCAAAAGGCTATATATGAAAAGGGCAATTTTATGTGCTATCAAGGAAAACATAATGCAGCTTTCCTGCTATGAATTTTGGCAATATGTATAAAATTCCTTTTTTCATTAAAGAGATAATCAAAAATGTGCCAAAGACTCATGTTAAAACATTTTTATATCCACATAAAATGAAAGCACATCAAATTTATTAAAAGATAGTGGTAAAATAAAATGATAAAATATCCAAACAAGAATATATTGTGTATCCATTGAAAAGCAGATTAAAATCGTGCTTTAATAAAAATGTTATGAAATTGGAAGTGCACTGCGATTTAATAAAAAATATATCTCAATTTCTGTTTTTCCCTCCCCCACAACACTAGGCTATTGACCAGATATTAACAAGGGATGGAATATTCACTGCTTTTTTATTTCACTATACTTATATTGCTAGAACTGTTTAATATTTTCATATATTGTTACAATTGAATATAAAGTAATTTTTCAGGCTTAAAACATTCTGTAAGAGTCAATTTTAATCTAAGAAAAACATAATTTCAGTTAAACAAGAGGAGGAGTAGGTTTAAGAGATCTATGTTACATCATGTTGACTTTAGCTAATAATAAAATTCTCTACATCCAAAAATTTTTGAATTTGTTTTCACCATGCAAAAAATAAGTATGTAAGGCAACAAATGCATTAAAACTGTAATGTAATATATGTATATATATGTAATATATATATATCCCCATTTGTGAAATTCTTGAAGGAAAAATTGTACATTAGTAATTATCTACAATCTTGTAATATTATCTGATAATGTCTTAACAAACTACATTGGACATAATAATCACCTGTCCAGACAGTTATTTTCTCATTTCAGGATTAATTCACAGTAATATTGATATATTATTTATTATGTCAACATAAAATGTGTGAAATAAGTTATCCAGCCTATGTAGAAGAAATACACAGAGAAACAATTAATGTAACCATCATTACATTAAAATTAACTAATGATCTATCTCTATGGATAAAAATCAAATTTACCTAGAAATGTCAAATTTAATATTGTTTTGGAGTTTGGTGAGTGAAACATAGTAGTTATTCTCTTAGGCTCTTCTGATTAAAGTCATTCTTCTGGCTCAGTGAGAAAGTAAATACAGCCAATACTCAATCTTAAGATATGACCTCAAAAAACAAACTACCTAATTCAGATTACACTGCATAGACATCAAACTGTGTTTACCAAAATTATTTTTTGTACCACAAACTAATTTGTTGCAAATAATTGTATAGCATATATTTCTATCTGAATAGTTGGAGTGGTTTTAACACCTAGTCTATTTCTCAGTGATATAAATCTGACATTTTAAAAATGGGGTTGTAACCTAAAAGGACTCACAATTTTAGCATCATGGAAACTTCAGTTTGTAAAGAAACTTGCAGGCTTTTTTCTTCCCAATCATGATTACAGAAAGATATTTATCCTCTCTGTTTAGCCTCCCATACCTTTTCTATCTAGCCAAAAGAAAGTAAGACATAGCTATTGCAATGTGGAAGTTTAATAGACTTGAAATAATATTTATTACTTTATATCATGCTTGATACAATATTTTTTAAAAAATTTATTTATTTATTGGAACGTCAGATATACAGAGAGGAGGAGAGACAGAGAGGAAGATCTTCCATCCAATGATTCACTCCCCAAGTGAGCGCAACGGGTCGATACTATGCCGATCCGAAGCCAGGATCCAGAAATTTCTTCCAGGTCTCCCACGCGGGTGCAGGGTCCCAAAGCTTTGGGCCATCCTTGACTGCTTTCCCAGGCCACAAGCCGGGAGCTGAATGGGAAGTGGGGCCGCCGGGATTAGAACAGGCGCTCATGTGGGATCCCGGGGCGTTCAAGGCGAGGACCTTAGCCGCTAGGCCACACCACTAGCCTGATACAATATTTTCTTAATGTTACTTCTAACGTTTAAGTTAGCCCATCTCTCCTAGATCACTGTCACTGAGATATATTCAATTTCATTAAATTTTGTTGTCTTCTATCATGGCTAAAACCTTGTGCCTAACGCAATCCATGAAACTTGAGGCTTAACCCTTTGTAGTGAATCATTTTCATCACTAAAATACTTATAACCCAAATCCCTACATACTGGTTTTGATATTAACTACTTCCTAAGTTTAATTTTCTGTGGTACATGAATTACTGACATTCCTCTACCTAACCTCATCCAAATTTTATCGTCTCATGTGAGCATTATGATATAGTACCGAGAAACTGCTGGGATGCCCAGTTCCCATGCTGGGGTGTCCTGATCCAGGCCCTATTCTGCTTCAGAGTCCAGCCTGCTACTCATGTGCACCTGACAGCCAGTGGCTGATGTCTCAGGTTCTTAGATGCATGTACCTAGTAAGGGCTCCACCTAGAACTTCGGGTTCCTGGCTTCATCTTGGCCCAGATCCAGCTATTTCTGGCATTTGGGGTATGAACCAGTATGTAGGAAATCCATCTCCACCCCTTCCCCACGTGTGTGCTCATGTGAGTGCATGCGAATATCTCTAGTTCTTTAAAAAAAATAAATTTAAAAAAAATCTTCAGTTTTTATCAGTTTCAGAATTAACAGGAAAAGATCTGTTCATGTTAACACTACTATGAGAAAGATGTAATTAAGTTTTCTAGATAACAGTATTTGTTGTACCCTTGAGATAAGATGAAATACCACTACTTTGCTCATTTTCCCTGATGAATCCACAGCCTGGAGAAAAATAAGTTTGAGCTAATTTTTCATTAAGGATAGCTGTAGCTATTCAAGAGCTCTTCATAATTTGAATTGATATTTATTTTGCTGTAGCTTCAAATTTTTATTCTTAATTATGTTTTTTGAAGCTACACATAACAGCAACAAAATAATAGCCTGATTTTTAAATATTTCTATTTATTAATGCAGTATTTTTGAGACCATATAATTAGCCATTTCCTCTGAAGTCTTTTTAAAGATAACTAAGTTACAGTTATTAAAAATTTATTTATAAGACAGGAACCAACTTTATTTACTTCATTCTTGCACCTTTAGAGCACTATGATATATGCCAATCCACCTTTCTCCCTCCTCATTCCCAGCTCCATACTTTTTAAATTTTTCTTCCAGTTTTCATAATGTCATATTTTCAATTTTCCTCATACTTACATGTTAATATGTGTTTCATATACTCCTTGGAACTAGTTGCTATTATTCTCATCTTAGGAAAAATTTATAACCTCAAAGGTTTAAGCAACAAATACTCAATTTCTTAATTACCAATTCCAGCAGAGATTATAATGTCATAAACTTCAATCTCATTTTATTAAGAATATATAATGGGACCCTACTTGGTGGCCTTGCAGGTAATCTTCTGCCCTTTAGTGCTGGCATCCCATCTAGGCAACAGTTTGAATCCTGACTGCTCCACTTCTGATCTAGCTACATATGTGGGAAAGTAGCTGAGGATGGCCAAAGTATGTGGGAGACCCAGAACAAGCTCCTGGCTCGTGGCTCCTGGCTTTGAATCAGCTCAGTTCTGGCCATTGAAGCCATATGGGGAGTGAGACAAAAGATGGAAGATAACACTCTCTCCATCTCTTGCTCTTTCCCTCTCTCTCTCTCCCCCTTCCTGTTCTCTTTGTATAATATCTGTCTCTCAAATAAAATATTACACAATGCCACTTTGTGCAGGCTTGTTGTGCTACTTAAGAAAAATCTTTAAAGGCAGGTCAAACACCAGCAGTGTTTACCATGCGCCTCAAACTGTTACAACACATGATATGACGCAGTTTGGTTTCCCACCACAGAAAGCAGAAAGTATATGGAGCATCTTCCAAAGGGAGACAAATGTGAACCCATCCCCCAAAAATGGCTTAAAATTTCTACCTTATATTGGCACTTATATTTAGGAAAAGAAAACAGTTAATAAAGATACAAAGAAGTTTATTTTAAAGGCCCTCTGTTTGTAGAAAGGCTCAGTTGCCTTGATCCCTTTCACTGCCCTTTAACAAAAGAACAAAAAACAGTTGAATCAGTACTAGGTGACGGTGCTCATAATTAATGCACGATTGATTATAGGATTTAATAAAGAATATGATATAAGCCTTTATAAATTCTTTTCATTTACAAGCTTTCCTTTAATTCTGAAATCTTGATATTTTAAGTAATATTAGTTCGTGTTTAGTGAAAACTGAATTTGGATATAAGAAAAGCACTTGTCACTATGTAACCGCATGTGCTGTCAATTGTGGAGTTCCTGGCTTCAGCCAGGTCACTGCAGGTTTGAATGAATAATAGCTTGCTGAAATATTTTCTCTGAAGTAAAATAATAATAATGTTTTTTGGATTGCTTTTGTAATCATTTTTTATAATTAAGTAAAAATGAAACATTTGGATGTTGTGCAAAAGCTTGAGATGATTTATGTATAAAGAAGGCAACTTTTCTGAGTTGTCCATCATGAGCATCATGCCATAGTGGTCCATGCCTCCTCTCCTACTTGTCTTCTTGCCAATCCACGCATCCTTTGCAAGCTCTCGAATCAGCTGGAGCAGGTCTCCGCTACAGTCGTCTCTGGTGGCAGTCAACAAATTGTAAATAAAAACTCATGTTTTCAAAGGAAGCTCAGAAAGTTTGGAATGCAATTAATCAATATTTCTGCAAAAGTCTAATAAAAGAAATCAGAAGAGCAGTGAGTCTTGTCAAAAACCAACAAGCAAATAATAATTTAAAAGATGAGTGTTTTTTGCAGTTCACCTTTAGAAAAAATGAAGTGTTTCATAAAGGCAGCTATGCTCAATTGTTTCAGAAACTGCAAAGTAATTGGCCAAATGAGAAGAAAGTTCCATTGCAGTTAGCAGTCGATCTTAAACTTAACAAAAACATACTCAAACTCAACTTCTTTTCATGATATGAAGGCAAGAGAGACAGCTTCATTCTCCTTTCAGATTATGCCGTTTGTCAGATGACAGAAGTTCTGAGCCAGAAATCATGAGGGGAAAAGCATAAAGAGGCTGTACATAGAAGACAGTGACCACCAGGTCCTCTGTATACTGATCTGCACAACATCGGCAGTGCACAGAGGATTCTGTTTTTTAGAGAGTTATGTGGAAATCCAGTTTATATCTGTCCTTTAATCCATGAACACTAGTAAAGGATTGTATCACTGAAGCAAGAGGCATCTTCTTGTCACTATTCACACACAAGGGACTTCTATTTATAACACACACAAAAAGTTGCTCTGTAGACCAATGTTAACTTTTATATGTACTTTTCTGAAAAAGTCCAAGGAACACAAATCATTTAACTGTTGTATGTAGAGCTTTCTGGTTTTTTGATATCTTGCTTCTCTTTTTGGCTTTTAGACTGCATTGCATAATCAAAGCTTTAACACATTTTATGACATTCTGTTATATACATTTTCCAAGGATTCTTTCATATAACTATATATATATATATTTCATTTATATATGAAGAAATATATTTACCAACATCTTGCTATGTGCATTTTCCTAGGAATTATATATATAATTATATATTTCAAAAATTATAATATTATATATTATATATATATTCTCTTAAATTTTCCAAAGCAGTATTTTAATGTAGATACAGTAACTTTCTCATTAAAGAACAGTAAATTGAGTTTCATGAAATTTAATTTACTTGGCTTTTATCTAATAAAGATCTATGAAGTCTGTATCACTACAGCCAAAGATTATTTTCTATCCTGCATGCATTTTATTATTTATGTGATCATTTCCTTATCGTAGCAAATATGGTCATTGATGAATTATTCATAATATTTCCCTTAAAGTATGAAAATTTGCCACTGAAGTCTCACAATAAGTAAGTGGAATGAAAAGGTAGGTTATTAAGATCTTAGTTCCAAAGATAAGACTACTGAAAATCAGAAAAAACAAGTGAGTACTCCTTGGCCATTGCCTCTAACTACTAAAATTAGGATAAGACCACGTCTTCAAATGCCTTCTCATCTTTCTCTGTCTCCCTCAATTGCATGTTATTGAATAAATGACAAATTTTATATTAACAATGGAAAAATTCTATAACAGTTCTACTTTTAGCAAAGACCATGTCTATAGGTCCAAATTTACTCCGGCCTTAAAGAAATTTAAAACTGGATCAAATTCTATAAAGAGCAACAATTCTCAGGATATCAAACTGAAAGAACGGTAAATCCCCAGATTCCAGAATCTAGGCACAAATAGTGAACTCTTCAATTTTGCCAACATATTGTCTAGGGAGAATTTCCACACTGCTGTCCAAGAAGGAACTCATATATGCATGCCATTAGACTCTGAATTGATGAGATGAAAGGGCATACGTGGAAGGCCAAGGATATGTTACAGGAATATTAGAAATCTTTAACTGGTCCTCTCAGTTTTCACTACACATAGGAAAACCATCCCAGGATAGGAAGGGAAGAGTTAGAAGAAACATTTCCTAAAACAGGCACAGGGATAGAAATATGGCCTTTTACCACCAGTCAGAATGGGATACAAACTAGCCCAATAGTATGCTATTGCTAAGGTTCTAGCAAGATTTTGCCTCAGAAAGATTGAAAGCACTGAAAGAATAATTAACACTAAATTAAATCTTGTGTCTTACTTAAGAAAACTTAATATCAGAAGTTGAGAAAAACTACATAATTTAACACTTATTCAAAATAAAGCACACATATGTAATTATATATATATTGCAAATGAGATGAATTTAACATATGCACAAGATAAAACATTCAATATGCCTCTTAATAAGAATAAATAATTAGTACATTTAAACAACTTCTAAACACAAATGATATAAGTAGACAAAATATTAGAAAAGTTATCTCAGTATTCTGCATGTTGAAAGAGCAATAGTATATACTGAATATGTAAGGTACTAAATGACCTAGAGCAAACAAACACAAATGAAACATACATGTTTGAATGAAGCAAAAAATCCACTGGATGAGCTTAAGTTTAGATTAGACACTGCAGAAAATAGTTAACTTGAAAACATAATAGTAGCATCTATCCAAATAAAACACAGAAAGAAAATTAAAATAGCAAAGTGTCAGTGAGCTGTGAAGCAACTTACAGAGATCTAAAACAAGGTCACGGAGGGAAGCAATGTTAAAGTAACTCTACAAGCTTCTCTGTCATATATTGTATTGTCTTCCTCAGTACACAGAGTAAAGTCTTCTGTGTGTGTTTTATTGGATATTGGAGGTGGAAAGTCAAAAATTGCATCCCATATGATCCTTTGCAAAAGAATTCTGAATATGAATAAGCTCCTATCAATCAAACAGAGTTGTTTGATAGAACTAAGTGAAAAAGTTGCTGTGCACAAGATAGAAAATCCCTGATTCTGCTTTCTTATATGTATCCTATTTCTAACGTGAATTCATTTTGGTGGAGGTTTCATGTCAGGAGCTAAGTGAAAATGGTACATTGCTAGAAATAGTTAAATGGGGTATCACTTCCTGATATTTGGCCTTACAAATAACATCTGATGTTTCCTTAATTTGTTCTAGTCATTTTAATAGATTTGCTGAGTGTTAAGAGACATACCTTGAGTAAATTCAGCAAAGCTAGATAGCACAATTTGATATGCCTAAATATAAACACCTATTTATTAATAAACCATCACCACAATCAGGGCAAAGATCACACTCGTTAAAAAAATCACATCCATACTGACCAAAATTTTCTAATTATTGCTTCATTATCCCTTTCTCCTAAATCTCTTGTTGGTCACTTTTCAAACCTAGGCAATACATGACCTACTTTCTATCACAATTGATACATTTTTACTGTCTAAAAATGTGTATCATTGGATTAATAGTGTCTTTATTTGATTTGATTTCTTTTACATTTATTTTGAAATTCATACATCAGTGCAAATCATTTGCTCAATCATTTGTTTTTTAAATTCCTGAATTTTATGCCATCTGTGAATGTACACTACAAGTTTGTCATCTAAGAACTTATTGATACGAACTATTTCATTATTTCATATTTTTGGCTATGGCAAGTAATGTTGCTATGCATATTTTTGCACCAATATTTTCATAGCTATTTCATCTCATTTTCTTAGGCACAATACTTCATTTCTTTCTTCTCTATCTCCCTCCATTCCTTCCTTTCTTTTTACTTCTTTTGATCCTTCTTTCCCTCCTCTCTCCCTCCCTTTGGTTCCATGCACCACGACCCTCACTGCTGTACAACAAATACTCTTGGACCATCTTCTGCTGTTTTCCTAGATCTATTAGTGGGGAACTGGGCTGGATGTGGTTTGGCCAAGAATGGAACCATTGTACACAGCACCGTAGGCAGTGGCTTAAAATGCTGGCCAAGCTTAGTTCCATCCTTATGTTTTGCAAATGATCTTTCAAATCATTACATCAAGTTTCAGATAATCCTGTAACAGTTTTACCACGCACTTAACTTGATGTAGAGAAATATTTAGAGAAATTTGACATCTTGTTGTAAACATGTATATATGCATTTTAAAAACAACATTAACATATGCTTATAGAGTACACTGTTGTCTTATTCATTTAATTGCTATATAAATGCAATGTGATACATAGATAATATAAATACATTGTGATAAATATGTATATATATATAAATATATTCACAATGGATAATGTTTAAAATAGAATGATCCTATCTCTTCAAACATGCACTACTTCTTTTATCCAAAATCTTGCCTTCTAGGTTCTCTTAAAAAAAAGGTGGTTTGCTTGACATAGATTTAGACATTTCTATAACCAGGTATACTACTCTTTTCTTCTGACACTATCAATGGGCTATTTTTCCATTATATATTTAACTGATTTTAGGATTGTTTGCTCTTTCAAAAACTTTGTAGTGATAATTCTCAGAAAAAATAAATCATAATTTAATAAAGCAGAGTGACACTAACCTAAAATTTTGATTATAACTTGGTTTATAATTCAAAAATGACAGTCAATTTTTATTTAGCTTGAGGTAAAACATTGATCTGATTTTCTTAAACAAAAGAACTAAATCGAATAACCTACTGCAATTTTAGAGATGGAACATATAGATACTTAAAAAATATTCCAGAAGCAAGTTTGTCATCTCCTGTTTTTTATGTAGATATCTCTGACTGTGAATAAATATTTAGTTTTCTATGCTATCACTAAAAATAGTCTAACATTAAAACCTTAGGAGAAGTGAAAAAATAAGTGCTTATTATAAATCAACATATTCTCTTTCTAGAATCCAAATTAAAAGAAGTCAAACATATCTCAAACTAAGAAAAACCAAATGCTCTCTTGGCTGGATCTGCACTGCTTTTGTTTTTGCTTGTTTCATGTAAGTGCTCTATTAACCTGTGTGCAGTCATGAAAAGTTGCCTGGCTTAGTCATTAAAAAGAGAAGAGAAATTTTAAAATGAATGAAGCTTCCCAAAGGTGTTTTCAAACCAAACTATTTTTGCTAGGAGAATATGATTACTAATAAATATGTTCAGAATCAATTCAGGGAAAAGCTTGAGTAAGAAGAAAGCTGAACTGTAGCCTTCTGAGTATTTCTAAAGTGACCATACATTTAATATGTTATAGGACTTTTGGGTACTGATGGCTGAATTGATGACAGCTTTTTTGATAGCCCAATTTCTTTATGTCCTATTTCAGCTCACAAATATAAACCATAATTCCAATACTGTTACATTGCCATGATCTGAATGAAACTTCCTGTGCAATTTCCACTAATCATTTTTATGTCCCCATCTGTGCGAAACGCTCCTTGATATCATCAACTAACCATCTGCACATTTACAGAAAGGCTGCACAGTGCTTGCTTCTGTGAAACCAGCCATCTCCCTTGCCATCACATGCCAAGTGCTCCAAAAAAGAGACTGCATGGATAGTTTTAAATGCTCCCTCCTATATTAAACAAAGATACACAAGGTGACTAACGGAACAATCAAGTTGCATAATATCAAGCATCAGCCACATTCCAAAGTGACAGTTTCACTCTTTATGGAGCAGAAGCTTTTTTTTTTTTTTTAAAAAGTCATTGCACAAAATAAAGAAATGGTTTTAAAGGAAGGCTGTGCTAAATTGACAATCTAACCTCACAACAATTTCTTAGAAAATAAAAAAGGCAATTTTTGTCAATTTTACAAAAGTCTCGTCTTTTTCTCTGCCTTCTTTGCTAAGCCCCAGGCACTTTATATCTTCTCCAGTAGACTAAGGTATCATTTCTTCAAGAAATGAGAGAAGTACTCTCACCATCTGACATTCACCAAAGCATGCTCTAGTTTTCTGAAGTGTTCAAACCCAAATCTGTGATGTGGGAGACCATCTCTTTTATCTTCCACCACTTTCCACCCCTGCCACATTGGAAACCATACCATAAAAACATGCTTTAGCCTTTCTCACCTATCAGAATTGGAATGTTTTGTGTCTGCTCATAACAAGTTCTTGCACCTTTTGAAATATTTAACTTACACTTGACAACTGAAATCACATATTTTACTAATTTTCAAATGTATTTTAGTCGCTGAAATTGCATCTAATAGGATTTTTCTCAACAGGCTGCATATCTTAACAGTCAGCTGGTATGCTTCCTTGATTGTGCTGCATATTTGAATGCTTAAGGTTTATGTATTTTTGATTGAGACACAAACTCTAATGAGCTACACAAATTGGTTTGGCGCAGAAAAAGTCTTAGAAACTTAGTACTGAAGGGGTTTGAGGACATTCTTTTTGCATCCCTGTGTGTGTGTGTGTGTGTGTGTGTGTGTGTGTGTGTGTGTTGGAGTTTTGCTTGTGTCTGGGTAATTGTAGTTAGAAACAAGCCCTAACACAATGTATTTGTTTGAAAAGAAACAAAAAGATATGTATTACAATCTCTAAGCTTTCTACTGAGTTTTTATTGGAATTGTGCTTTAATTTTTAAAATGCCTGAAATCCCACTCTTTGAGAAAACATTAATATTTTAGTAAGCAATCTTTTACACATGCTTGTCTGTGTGTCATGGGAAGAGCTGAAGCAACTCCCAAACACTCTGGTTTTACCAGAATTTGCTGAACTTGGTAGGATAGAAGTTTTCTTTTTCACTTTAAAAACCTCAGATGCTTCTTATCTCCCTGCGCATTGGCAGCTGTGTGTTCAGAACTCAAACTTAATAAATCACTTCCAAGCAAAAATGTTTAGTCTAAATAGAAACCAACATTTTAATCCTATAGTCAATAAATGGTGCCTCTTCTTTACATAGTCCAGGGAACAACAGTAAAAAGAATGCTGTCTTATCCATTCCCTTCTCCTGAATACTACCAGAATAAACAGATACATAGTCTTTCAATTAGTTTGAGCTAGATCTACTAATCCATATGACTATCAATAGACTCTATCAAAAAAAGTGTCCAAGCACCCACCCGTGTTTTCTCATGGTCCTTCTCTCTCTCTCTCTCTCTCTTTCTCTCTCTCTCTCTCTCTCTCGGAAACCTGCAAGCATTTACTGCTCCTCTGAAGAGTTGGCTGGCACGGAGTGCAGTCTTTGCTGACTTCTCACAAAGGGTTCTCAGGCCTGCCCTCTGGCAGGTAGTCCTTCAAAGATTTTCAACTGAGATGCCTTTCAGCAAGGTCTGTTGGAGCAACTTAACCTGGCTAGCAATGCGGCCAGGGTTCCTTCAGGCACCAAGTAAAAGAAAAGTTTTGGCTATGCTTGTATCTCTCTACTTCTCTAAGAGGAAGTTCACACTTTACGAATTCTGATGAAAGTGAGACAATGATCACCATTTTCTCTAAACACAGGGAATTGTGTCATGCTCTTCCAAGAATTCTATCAAGTGCCTGCTCAACAAATAATAATGAGAGAACTTACTAGAATTGCTAATTTTGCCAAAGAATATTGGAGCCCAAATGCATAAGTGTGATCTGGAAAATGGAAGAGATATTCCTAGGGCTTTTATTTGGAAAATTCACTTGCATAATAAATAAACCTCTTTTATAGGATATTAGAGTGGCAATCTCTGGGACAGTCTGACTAGAGATTGTCTTAATCTTCTTTTTAGGGGCTTCCTATTATCCATTGTTCTAAGCTTTGAGGCTGAAACCCCAAGAAAGATGCCAATCTTTCTACTCTTAAACATATATAAAATTCACATACATAGTTTCATATAGAATTTCATTTTTATCAAAAGCAACTTTTTAATATTTTTCATTTTTCCATAACTCCTCATTCATAGCACACTCAATGATTAAAAAAAAAAAATAGAAGATGTCCTCCAAGCTATTTTACCATAACAATGTGAAAAAGTATTTATAGGTACAGCAGATTTATAATTTCTCACTTACAGTTATCTACATCTTCGTTAAATCAGTTCAGAATGTCAGATGACATTATTTCTTATTCAGCTGGTAAAGAAACAATTCTTTAATGGCTGTCTGATAAACAGTCAACCATTTGTTATTTTCAAGGCATTGTCTTTCCTCTTTTATGATAAATATTTAGTAAGAACTCACTGGCCTTACATTTTATGCGACAGATTATCAGAATTCTCTGGATTGATTTTCAGTGGAAATTGTCTTCCAATGAAAGACTAAAAAAAAATATGTGACTGCCTTCAATGGTTGAAAATAGCTATTTTCAGCTTTGCGCAGTGGCAGTATCATAGCCAATGAGGTTTATCCGAGGCGCGATTATTGCTAATTGAAAATAGTTATTTTCAAAAACCACTATCATTGGCAGTAAATGAAATCTTTAAGGAAATTAATATGGATAATATAAAATTTCCTTATACTATCCATATTAATTTCCTTTCCTTGGTTACTTGTAATATTTACAATTAATAATTTTGATTTTGCAGATTTCTGTACATGTGTTTGCCACTTCTATTTTACCTGTTTAATGTGCCAAATTCTGAAATTTGTTTATGTGATATAGCTATCAAACTTTTGATTTTCATGTGAAATGTTTTTAGTTTTTAACCATTATTATTTTTAAATCTTTGTAAAACAGATCAAATAATAATCAGTTATTTATTCATACTGTTTAAATGCATCTGTAAGACACCGATAGCAAAATCACACCTAACAATGAAACATTGGCTTTTGCCTAAGATTGGGAACAAGACAAAAATAATCACTGTCAGAACTCTTACCAACAATTGTATTGACTATCCTAGGTTGATCAATAGGTCAAGAAAAATAAATTCATAAATAAATAAATGGCATGGAAATTGGAAAGAAAGAAGGGAATTCTCTGCTCATGAATGACATGATTAAATGGTTTAAAAATCCACATGACACAGCTAATTTATAGACAAGCTATTCAAAGTTGGGGCTTGACTTGCAACAACCTCACGAGTTACTGCAATGAGGCAAAATAGTATACATGCCATTTATTTTTAAATATCTTTGTTTACTTCTTAGAAAATAAAATATATTCATTTAAATTTCTTATCTAAATAAGAATATCACTGGGTAGAAATGAAATCTTATGATCATTTTTCTGGTTCAGCAACAACATATTTTCTGCTACCATGTTACAAAAAACTCTAACACTCATAATAACTAGCAACTGGAAACATATTCAGAGCCAATATTTGAATGTTGTTTTACTCAGAATCTCTTGGAAGGAATTCCAAATAAAATTGTCATTTGTCATGATCTTTCTTAGGTGACTACAGAATGAGAAATGAGGTGTAAGTTTGTAGTGTCACTCATTCATTGATTAGGGGAAGTTGCCAAGTATTTTCTAAAGCTATGTGCCACTTAGTTTCAGGGAAACCGCTATAGAGAAAAAAGAACTTCATATCAACAGATTAGTACATTGATAGTGAATAGTTTTTTTTTGTTTTGTTTAGTTTTTTGTTTTTATTTTTTTACTTGTCAGAATTCAGTTTCACTTTGGATATTTCTAGCAAGTTGTTAAATCAGAAACCATGAAAGGTTTGGTATTTTTACACTGGTGGCAAGATAAGTTCCCTCCCTATATATGTGTGTGTATGTTTTCCTATATGCTAACAAAAAAAAAAAAAAAAACACCAGAAATTCTCTGAATCAGAAAAAAGCTGGTCTATTACCAATGGGGGGAAAAGCAACTAGAATACCATTTTAGGGCTGATTAAGTGAGTTTCAATTCTGCCAGAGCAACATGACTAAGGTCAACAGAAAGACACACAGAGAACAGACATGCATACCAAGGGAGAAAAGCAAAGAACAGGAAGCTGGTCTTATAAAGGTAACCTGCTCACCCATGCCTCCTGAGTCATCTTCTGTTTACCACCCAGACCTCAGTAAACACTTAATGAAAGGTGACATCTATATCTTCACTACATTAGAATAAAAATAAATCTCAGTAAATTAGGCTACAAATGCCTAGACATGGTATAATGTGAGATTCATGGACAAAAAGCTTCCAGAAAAGGGAAGATACTGTCATACTGTACTTTTTAGTTCAACAAAAGCAAAAGGAGTAGGTGGCCCTTTACTTTTGCATCTCACATTGTATTTTATTTAGGAAATGCACATAACTCAAACTAGTTAAAATAAATGTATACTGGAACTATAGGGAATCTCTCTTTCCCTTTTGAATGAGAGCAGTTCAATTTCACAAGACTAGAAAGTCCTAGATACATTCTTCTAAAGATGGGTGTCCATTTTAATCAATAATATTTTATTGAACAATGAATACATGTTGTACAAATGACACATAAAGATGAAACTGGACTTGATTCATTGTAAAAAGGAGCCTAATAATCAAATTTGTTGGGAGGGTGGATTCGGGTACATACAAAATATGGGTACATGTGTAGAAAAGCAGCAGGACCTAATGGCTAAGTGTTACTATCTTCTTGATTTCTCAGGTCATATTTTGGGTAGCTTATTTATATGGTTTTATCTAAGAAAAGTGTTCAGAATGGTATATTTACTCAAAAATGCACAGTATGCATTTCAGTTAATATTATGCTAAGTGCTTAATATCACTATGTTCAAATTGCTTTCAATTTATGGTCAGGAAGCACTGTCTGTTTTATTGTTCTTTAAAACATTCTTCACAACTTTTAATATTAGCTAAAATTATCATTTATGCCACATTACATATATTGTGTGTAATTATAGATATGCATGTATAAATTGAGGACTGCTTTCTACCTGTATATTATATATTTTGATAACCTTCTTCTTTAAGACAACAGTCCATATCTATTTTTCTATATTTTAACTCTTAGAAAATTATCTCACACAAAGTAAAATGCCAGTTAACATCATCAAAGATATTCTGCTTGAAGTAGTCAGAGAAAGAAAAAGTGCTTAGAAATTACAAAACCACATCCACATTGACCAGGCATAATGTTTTCTTTTCACAGGGCTTGAAGAATTGTTACCTATAGACTAATCTGAAAAAAGGATGGGGCCAATTTATGAAAGGTCCCTGTAGAAAATTCAGATTTTTACAATGGAATGAAGAATATCATAAGTCTTTTGAGCAAGACAACTGTTTAAAGATATATTCTTTATACAAAAGGGTAAACAAGCAACATAATGTATGGATTGTGGAACAGATGCAGAGGAATGGAAGTATGACTACGACACAGAAAGTAATTATGACGTGTCAGGTAAGATACAATAAATGCGTGTCTTAGACCTCAGGGGATGGATTCGAGCGACAGTCTATAGACATAAGAGACTGGCCTGGTGTGAAATCGGATATGGGGAATGAAGCAATGAAGCTAAGTTTAGAGTCAATCAAGTTTGATGTTTGAGATTACAGCATATACCACACGAATCACGGTACTTTGAAACAGTCACATCAGCCATTAGTAACCACCAGAAAAGTTCCTAATGGTTCTCCAAGGAACTGGGAGTTTAAAACAGATGTCAAAGTCAATCCTTGTAGATTTATTTAGTGTACCATTTACATAAGATTAAAGCAGTTCCCGCCACAAAGAACTAAAGAAACATAAGCCAGCATTATGTTTTAAAATACAAATGAACTTATCACATGTGTACAGCTGGTTGAACTAAAGATTTTTTTAATTTAAAAACAATGGTATTTCAAATCCTGAAAATAAGGTTGAACCAAAGTCTAAAATAATTAAAATTTATATAAGCAGAATTTTCAGTGTAAGATTAAGGACTTTCTTTCCAATGTTTGAAACACTTCACAAGACAAATATAAATGACAATATATTTATTAACACGTACCTTAACAGGTTACTAGAAAAAACTTCCTCCGAGGGCTTGGCACGGTAGCCTAGCAGCTAAAGTCCTCGCCTTGAACACACTGGGATCCCATATAGGCACCGGTTCTAATTCCAGTGCTCCAATTCGCAACCAGCTTCCTGCTTGTGGCAGGGAAGGCAGTCGAGGATGGCCCAAAGCCTTGAGACCCTGTACCTGTGCAGGGGACCTGGAAAGAAGCTCCTGGCTGCTGACTTCAGATAAGCTCAGCTTCGACTGCTGCGGCCACTTGGGGAGTGAATCAACAGACAGAAGATCTTCTCTGTCTCTCCTCCTCTCTGTATATGTGACTTTCAAATAAAAATTTTAAAAATAAAAAAATAAATAAACTTCCTCAAAAAGACATTACTATGATTTAGATCAATGCATCACCCTAGTCATCTTTAAGCTTTGACCTTAGATGAAAAAGGACATAATGCAAAGAGACACACAAATTACAAAACCATAGTGTTCTCATTGCATCTACATAAAAGCAGTTTGGGCTTTCAAAATAGATTTTAAAGTTAAAAATAATTTTATGTTACACACCTAGGTGTAGATCCTGGCTTGTCAACAAAGTTGCAATATAAGGGGATTCATAGTTTGCTCATTCCTTCAGGATTGATAAAGATTAATCATCAGTCTCTTTTTTCCCAGAAAAAGGAACACATTTGGGGAGTGACTTAATGTTTAAAAGGTTTTACCAGTTAGGTGAGAAGTTCTGGTATGGTGTTAATGAATTCTAAATG
Source organism: Ochotona curzoniae (assembly GCF_017591425.1). Lineage (NCBI taxonomy): Eukaryota > Metazoa > Chordata > Mammalia > Lagomorpha > Ochotonidae > Ochotona > Ochotona curzoniae. Next base: position 16,279,783 of record NW_024464920.1, on the reverse strand, counting down.
CAAAAAATAAAAACAAAGACTACTGTTTTTCAACTATTAGTTTAGCTTATCCTACTTAAGCACTTCTATTTATATGCTACGAGAGAAATGATGTTCGAACCAGTGAAATGTGTGTGTTTCTTACTTTTGGTAAGAAGCACTTTGATGAAAGCTCTGAAATACTTTTCATAATTACCACCCAGAGACTGCACTTGCTCTTTTGAGAATGAAGATGTGGCACAGAATATGTATGCATGGGAACCTTCGCAGGTGGTAACCTGTTTGAGTTCTCTCTTGCCATCTGTGGATTATTTTGGTGTGATAAATTAGAAAAAGGCTTTTTTTCTGGGGATAAGGAGGGCTAAGTGATCCTGTCCACAAAGCATGAAATACCTGAAGCTGGGCTTCTTTCAGTAATTTTTCATATTGACTTAAATCCAATTGCAAGTTTTTAATGTCCACAGCAATACAAAACTCTCAGAATGGAAGAATGGCAAGGGAGGGATAACAACATTGGTTAACCTGCAATAGGTTAAACTGCTGATTTGCTATTAACATCCCATATCTGAGCACACATTTACAGCATGTTTGCTCTGCTTCTGATCCAGCTCCCTGACACCGTGCTTGGGAGGACGTCAGAAATGGTTCAAGTTTTGGGGATCTGTTCACTCTCCCATGGGGGGAGTGAACTATGGGGAGTGAACTGAGTTCTTGGCACCTGCCTTAACCCTGGTCCTTTGACCTTTGTGATTATCTGAGGAGTGAACTAGTGAATCAAAGATCTATCTCCCTGTCTCCCCATCAAGGTATGTGTGTGTGTATATGTGTGTGTATGTCACTTTGTTTTTCAAATAAATAAAATAAATCTTAACTTCAAAATAAATGGAAGAAAGAGGAAAGTGAAGGTAAGTGAAGAAATCCCAGTAACTGTACTTAGGAAGGAAAGGCAGCCATTAATCATCATTTTTAAATGTCCAAAGACCCATTTAAATATGTCATCAAAAAGTTGTCATCAGAGTGACAGAATATAGAGAAAGCGGTCTTGGATGTCACATTGTTATTGTCTTGTGTACAAGTAGTTATAAGGAATATCCCAACAGAAAAAAAAAATGATTGAGGGGTAAAGTATCGTGTTTCATTTCAAAGTCAGACAGATATAAACTCAAGTGTTACTTTGAGTCTATCTCTGCCTCTGTTTTTACTATTGCTGTTGTTATTTCCCATGATTTATTCTGTTCACTTATTTGTAAGCAAGGTTGCTAATATGCTTATATGCTACATATACTTTACAACTTCAAAAGTAAAAGCAGAAAGTTGTGGGAAAAAGTAGTTTGAGGCCATTTTACTTAAGATCCTATCTCTACAACTTACACATCTGAACATGTTTCATTATCTCCAGGTGAAAATAAACATGATCGCCGCAGTACAAAAGCTCAAAAATTAGTTAAATTACATAGTTTATTTCACATAGCATTGGGCATTTATGAAGCATATTATCTAGAAATTATTAGAATTATTAGAAATGTACTATTTGAAATAATTATTACAAATAATTAGGTAATTATTGGAAATATTTAGAAATTATCTAGAAAAAGTGTTATCTAGAAATAACTAAGAGTAGCCAGTCTGTCTCACCACAAGTGTATTATCAATATTTTGAATGCCTTGTTTTGGTTAACACACTCAACTATACACCAACCTTTGCATTTATGTGAGGGATAGATGGGGAATTTAGTGACAAAGCTACTGGAATCATGTGAAATCAAAGGAGGACACCGTCTAGAATCATGAATGAAAAGCTAAATTAAAGATGTACTCAATATGCTTAATATTCTGTATTAACATTGTCTCAGAATTAAATGCATCATTTTATTATTGTTCAATGAGACAAGGAAAGGTAAAGAATGAGGGAAGCCAAATAGGATTTGACATCTTTCAGTCCAGGACTTTCTACCTACCAGTTTTTAGTACTCCTTTTTGTAACATTGAATCCTTTACCCTTAACATCTCAGCCTCCCTCCATCCTGAGGTCACACTTGGTTTTAGTATGTGGGTATTGCCATGTTTGTCCTAAATATACAATTAAGACTTTGGCCTCTTTGAATAAATTATGTGTAAACTCAATGATAACAAATTCACACTAATATTTTTATGTCATTAAGATAAAGAATGGTAAAATATATTAACAATTACATTCTAAAATTTAAACTGGCATTAATCAAACCTGAATCATGAGAACTAAGAAAAATATCATTATATATTACATCACTGCTGAATAATTAAAACACGAAGTATACATTATTTTATACCAGTTCTGCTTGTTATGGCTTGATCAAAATCCTTTTAAGAATATATTGGAGGTCATAGTGCAGTAGCCTAGTGGCTAAAGTCCTCTCCTTGCATACATCAGGATCCCATGTAATAGCCGGTTCATCTCCTGGCTGCTCCACTTCCCATCCAGCTCCCTGTTTGTAGCCTGGGAAAGCATTCAAGGACAACCCAAGACATGGGAACCCTGCACTCACGTAAGATGCTTAAAACGCCTGTGGTTCCTGGCTTCAGGTCACTCACCTCTGACTCTAGCCACTTGAGCAGTAAGGCAGTAGAAACAAGATTTTTCTATCTCTCCTTATCTCTGTAAATCTCACTTTACAATAAAAATCAAAATAAGTATTTTTTAAAGAAAAGAATATATTGGCATGTGTGATCACAATATAAGAAAACAAGGACATCTCCGCTATGAAGGAAATGGTGTGTAAACTGAGCCAAGTCGACTTAACAGTGTTTTTGCCCTTTAGGGATGTGTTCAGCTCATCTTCCTTGTTTTTAATGCACTCAAAGTCTCAGTCTAATTCATTCTCAGAACAAATTGCATAACACTCAGAGACTGACAGTTCCAAAGTTCATTCGTTCTGTAGTTGCCTGACATTAGAAAAGGGCAACTTTTGAAAAAGGAATAAAATAGATTTTCTCACTCTGTTGACCATGTCTCAAAAAACAGCTGAACAGGTTTTTTTTTTTTTATGAAACTTTGCTTCTAACAAATCCATCATTCAATATTTCACTATGGATTCTATTAATATTAACAAGAGTCATTTTTTTAAAATGTGAATCTTATAAGATGTAAATTACATGAAGATAATAACTTTGTTTTCTTCATTCATAAAACCAGAGAGCTTAGACCAACATCTTTAACATAATACATTTTGAATAAGTGAAAGATGTAATGAATAAGTAAAAATAATTTTATTATGGAATATGAGAATTATATGACAGTGAAATATCTTGCATTATACTGTTCAAGTTTTTGATTCATGACTCATCTTAATTCTGGAAATTGTATTCAAATGATGAAAGTGTAGTGCCAACAAGGGACTACATACATTCAAGTGACTTTATAATACCCTTCTTATAGATGTATTACACAGGTTTATTTTTGACACACCAGTTAGACTATTTCAGTTTGAAACATGTGCTAAATTATTGGGTGCAGAGTTTTGTTGACTGTCATTTGCAATGCCAACAGCCTTTATTGTAGTGGTAAGTTTTGGCTGTTCTTTGGTTCCAGCTGACTGCTAATATTTCTAGGGAGGCAGAAGATTGTCCACGGACTTGGGTCTCTGCCACCAACATGAAAGATATATAGAGAGTACTGGGATCCTTTTTTCCAGGTGGTAAAACCTCAGTTGTTGCCATCAAGTGGGATGTAAACAAGCAGGTTGAAAACCTTTGTCTTTCCCTCTCTCTCTGTCATGCTGCCTTCCAAAAGTCAGAAAGGAGGGGAAAAGATAATTATGAAAGGATTTCAATTTGGATTTCAAGAGTCTAATTTGATTCTAACATCAGATTATTCAGATCCAGGGAATAAAGTTCTGAGTCAATTCTCCTTTACATCTCATTGTTCCTCTTGACAATTTTATCTTTTTCTGTGTATTTATTATCAGCCTCCATTCTTACAAGGAGGGACCATTTCTGAAATTTCATCAACAGTAAATTCAAATTATGTGGTCATGTGCTCAGACTTAATCAGCTTTGATCAACCATCAAATCAAAGATTTGGAGTATATTCTTAGGTCCAGGTTTTGAATCTTGTGCCAAGTCAGAAATGAAAGCATCAGTCACTGTAATTGACACGACTATCAAGATGGAGTTCCTTGTTGGAAGGGTTGGAACACTAATTACATAGTGAGTTCAACTCTCTGCCCTTCCTATTTTGCACATCTTTTAGAATGGAATGTAACATTGTAGCCCTTGATATCAGTACATATTTGGTTGTGTGTCTATTCTGAGTATGGAATATTTTTTAATGATTTGCTTTAGCTAATGCTTTTGCTTTGTCTATTAAACCTTCCATCTACAATGCAAGTAAGCACTCGGCAGGTTACTAAAGGTAAAAAATGGATATATTAACATCTCTAAGGCAAGGTCATGCTAGATAGCCACAGTTAATTCATATGCATTTAATTGCATGCATATGAATGAAATAACTGAGCTCAATTATTCTAATATTTTCAGAAGAGTTCAGTTCGTCAAGATCAGCAGACTGTGGATTTGTGAGCAGTAATAAATCTGCAAAAGTTTGGGCCACTAATTTTAACTCTGGTTTCTTTCATAAAAAATAGTATGTTATGGGCCTGGCGCGGTGGCGCAAGTGGTTAAGGTCCTTGCCTTGCATGCCCGGGAGCCCATATGGGTGCCAGTTCTATCCCAGCAGCCCCGCTTCCCTTCCAGCTCCCTGCCTGTGGCCCGGGAAAGCAGTCTAGGACGGCCCAAAGCTTTGGGACCCTGCACCCGCGTGGGGAGACCCAGAAGAGGCTCCTGGCTTTGGATTGGCATAGCATCGACCATTGCGCTCACTTGGGGAGTGAATCATCGGACGGAAGATCTTCCTCTCTGTCTCTGCTCTCTGTATATCTGCCTTTCCAATAAAAAAAAAAAAAGAAGAGTATGTTCTTTTAAACCCCAACATGTACATTTATGGAACTGAATACAGAACCAAGAAGATAATCAACTTGTACAGAGATAACTGATCATGATGAAGATGCTAAGAACAGATATTGGAGAAAGGACAATGTGCAGTGTACAGTGCTGGCAATACTGAATATATATATATATATATATATATACAGAGATATACTGAAATATATATATATATATAGAGAGAGAGAGAGAGAGAGAGAGAGAGAGAGAAACTTGGTTACCTAACTCATACCCTTGTAAAGTTTAAGTCAAGATGTAACAAAACACAACTTTAAGATATTGACTTAAATATCTTTTTGGACATGACCCCAAAAGTAGAACAACAAAGGCAAACTAGAGAAAACAAATTATATCAACATCCAGAAACTGCACAGCAAAAAACAAACAAAAAAGTAAGCTGAAATAAGAATTAAGAAAATGGGAGAAGATATTTGCAAGAAATTTACTCAACAAAGAATTGATTTTTAGAATACATGATATTTTAAAAAGTCAACAGCCAACAATACCAAAAAAACCCCACTGTTATTAAATAAGCATAGATCTGATAAATAGTTTTAAAAAGGGAAAATTATGTATGGTCAACAAATATCTAACAAAAAGTGTGCATATCACTAGCTATTAAGGAGATGGAACTTGAAACCACAATGAGATACCATCTTACTCCAGTTACAGTAAATAGTATCAAACATACAAAAAGTACTGAGTACTGCTGAGAATGTGGAGGAAAGGTAAATCATTTTAAAAAATATTTTTATCTAATTTTTCTAAAAGCTACAATTATACAGAGAAAGCAATCCACAAAGAAATCTTCCATGTGCATCCTCCAGATGGCCATGAAAATCATGGCTGGGCCAGGCGAAAGTCAGGAGCCCCAGGTCTCCCACTTATGTAACAAGGGCCCAAGGATTTGGGCCATCTTCTGGCTTTTCGAGGCCTTTTGCAGAGAGCTGGAAGGGAAGTGGAGCAGTGGATAAAAGAGCTGGTGCCCATACAGGATGCCAGTTTTGCAGGGGGCAGCTCTGCCCATCATGTCATAACCCTAACCTCAAGAAAATCTACATTTTGATATTTGATTCTAATTTATAATCTTTGTCTATATTCCTGAAAAAAAAAGTGATTTTTCTACTTACTATTTGTTGAGTTCTTTGTTCAGCGGAGAGTTTAGGTGAGGATAAAGAAAATTGCTAATATGTCATTGAAACATTAAAAAAGTGAAAAAGGAAGAATGGGAGTGAGGAAAGGTATGATAGGAAGTATCATCATTACCTTAAAATGGTTATTTATGAAAAAACTAGAAAGTGAACTATCATATGATTCCCCAATTCCACTACTGACATGTATCAAAAAGATAAGAAATCATTGCACCAAATATATATCAGCTCTGCTATTGTAAACACAGCATTATTCATCATCACAAAGATAAGGAATCAATAACAGTATCCCTCATTAGATGAATAAAACAATATGGTACATACACACATGGAAAATTATTACCCATAAAAAGTGTGCAAGCCTCTAATTTGCAGCAAATGAATGGAACTGGAAAGCATTATGTTAAGTGAAATAAATTAGATAAGGAACAACAAATACCATATGTTCTACCTCATGTGTACAAAAACTCAATCCAAAAATAGAATGGTAATTACTAGATTCCTGGAGGATGGCTGACACAGGTTTGATAATGTGTACCCAATCAGATTTTGAGGGACAGGTGTTTTGGCATAGCATATGTAATCACTGCTTGAAATTCCTGCTTCCTTTATGGAGTCTGGGATTAAGTCCTACTTTCTCTTCTGACCCCAGGCCAGTTTATAGCTACTACACCTGGTGAGAGCAGATTCTGTTTCAAGTTCTGTGCCCCTGCTTCCCATGTGAGATGCCAAGACAGAGTACCTGGCTTCTGGTTTCAGCTTAGCCAAACCCCAGTACTGAGGGCATTCAAGGAATGAATGAGTGGATGGAAGATTAAAACAAAATTATATAAACTTCTAAAAAATAAAAAGATTTATCTTGTGACCAATCAAAATATTTTTAAAACACATGGATTTGTTAGAGTGGATTTACTATACTTCATAAAACAGTATTATATATTTTCTGAGAAATAAAAGAAACTCCAAAGCTTGGTTCATAAAATAGTGACTAAGAAAGGCTATGTTTTCAGCATTAATAAGTTCAGTCAGGACAGAACTAGAGTATAAACGACAGGAATTTTTTAAAAAGTTTAGAAAAAGTAAATGAATAGGTAGGAAATGATATAATTGACAAATTAACTAGGAAATACTTCCCAGACATTTGTTCATTGTCTGGCACTGGTTTAGAAGACGGTGGGTCAAATAGCTACTCTCATGAGTTATCAATTTTAATCCTGTGTAATACTAAAATACAACTGGAAACACAATATGTCCCTTTTATTATGACAAATTAAGCAGAAAGGAGAGCTGTGAATATTTTTTACAGTGTCTGGAAAGAACTCCCAAATACTATATTTCATCAGGGTCCTTCATGAAATAAATGGCATTACAATCCAGCAGGTTAAGTAACCAATTGTAATGAAGGTATCCCATATCACCAGAGTGCTGCTGGGAGTCTGAGCTGCTCAGCTTCCTCTCCACATCCCAGCTAATGTGCCTAAGGAAGGCAGTAAAAAATGGACCAAAGTGATCACATCTCTGACATCCATGTGGGAGACCTGGATGAAGTTCCAGACTTTTGGCTTTCTCCTGGCCTTATCCTAGTTGTTGCAGTCAGGTCAGGGAGTGAATCACAGGATAGACCTGTCTCTTTCTTTCTCATCTGCTCTCTGTTTCATACTGCCTTTCAAATAAACAAAATAAATCTTCTAAAATGCCCTTTAGAAAAAAGAAATACATGTGAACTGAGCTAAGATGTTAACGCTGAATTAGAACATGCCAAGCAGGTGGAATAGAAAATGCAAACACTTATGTGGCAGTGTGTTTGGTCCTTCTGAGGAACACTGAAAACTCAGTGTGATTAGAGTACATTAAGAAAATAGATATAGGAAATGATATAAATGAAAGTATAAGACTTTACTCAAAGTTTTAGAGAGATAATGACAGACACTGAAACAGACACTGAAACAAAGAATAAGGCACAGGTGTTAGTGTATCAGTTAAGATACCACAATACCAGATGTATCATATTAGAATGCCTCAGATACAGTCTCGCTTTATTTCTAGTCCAATTTCCTACTAATGACCAGCAAATGATAGCTCAAGTGCTTTGTCCCTGATTTTCACATAGGAAGCCTAGATGGCGTTCCCAGCTCTTGCTCTTGTCCTGGCACAATTCTAATATTCTGTAAACATGTGTATAGTAAGCCACTGAATGGAAGATCCCTTTTGGTCCTTCTCTTTCTCTGCCTTTCAAATAAAAATTGAAACAAATGTATAAGATGCTATGATGGACAAATGTTGCCATTGTATATAAAGACACAATTTCCCTTTGTTAACCAGAAGTACTCCTAAAAGAAGTTATGAAAATTGTTGAGAACCTTCAGATTAACATGAATATCCGAGGAAATAATTTTTATAATTCTTTAATAATAATAAAGTTTATGGAAAACATTCAGTAAATGTTTCATAAAAATGCATCATTTTCTGCACCACCATCCAGCAGGAGCTGGAAATTGGGGTAGGTTTGACAGAACCAAGCTAAAGTACCCTCTGGTCAATGCCAAGATGAAGTGAGATATGCCAGTCTGGGATGGACCTACCTATACAGTGGCTCCTGGCTCTGTGAGTCTAAGGAGTGGTGGGTCCAGTGGGGTCCAGGTCACCTGATCTGGATCCTTACAGCCTACCTGTACAATGGGTTTTGGGCCCATGGTCCCCAGGGGCGTAAGGTCTGGCAGGGGCCAGTTCGCCTGGCCCAGGTCCTTGGGCTTGCCTGTATAGTGGATTCTGGGTCCATGAGCCCTTGGGGAGGTGGGTCCAATAGATATTGACTTACCTGGCTCTGGGTCCTTGTGCCCACCTATGCAGTGGGTGGCAGGTCCATGATCTCTGGGGGTAGAGTTTCTTCTGGGGCCTAGTTCGCCTGGCCCAGGCTCCTGGGACTACCTGTGAGAACTGGTTTTCCTCAGTGGAAACGACATAGTAGTGGACAGCTGGCCCAGATCCACATAAAGGATATGGCATTGTGTCCTACAGAAGTCATCTGTTAGCATAGCAGCAGCAGAACATAAAAAAAAATGAACCAATACCCCTGGCCAATGATGATAGCAAATATCTGGGTGATTAGAGACTCTAAGGTGGACTATGTCAGCCAATGGTCATTGAAAATGTTTCATCATCCTTCAATCAATGAGAACATTTCAGAACTACTGAAAGCACTCTGACAGAACCCTCGGAGTGAATGCCACATCAGGATTTTGGGTTGATATTAGTTGGCCATTCCCCATCCCTTGGGTACTGTGGTGAGTGGCAAGCTGGTGTGGCTTCTCCACTGCACTGCCTCCTCCCCCGAGATATAAGAAAAAGAAATAGAAACAATGAATACACACACTTTTCACCCTAACCCCCAATCCTTCCCACGCTAATCAACTTTGTAAGCATCATTAACAAAATAATAATAGATAAAAAATAAATTTTAAAAATATGTCTTTTTAAGGAAAACTATAGATCTTGTGCCTAAAATAAATAGCACAATGTTAAACATGAATTTCACTGTAGTGTATATGTTTTTGGATTGGCTACCTTCAATTAATTTCAACTTCTTTTTGTGTCACTTCTTTCCTTTTTCCTTCCTTAGTCTTTTTTATTCCTTCTCTGTCCTCCTCCTCTGCTCAATTTCTTCTTTTTTTTTTTTTTGGTTTTTGAAACATGAAAAATTACTTTATTTTTATGATTTATTTATTTTTATTAGAAAGTCAAATTTACAGAAAGATCTTTCATCTACTAGTTCACTCCCCAAAAGTCCTCAACAGCTGGAGCTGAGCTGATCTGAAGCCAGGAGCCAGGAGCTTCCTCTATGTTTCCACATGGGTGCAGTGTCCCAAGGGTATGGGCCATTTTCCACTGCTTTTTCAGGCCACAAACCGGAGCTGCATGGAAAATGGAGTAATCAGGGCATGGACCACTGCTCATTTGGGGGGTCCTGGCATTACAGGTGGAGATTTAGACAACTGAACCATTATGCCTGGCCAAAAAAAAAAAGTAATTTAACAATCCCAGCTACTGGGACTGATTTCATTAATTATCAAGACACAGGTAGTGAACCAACATTGACAAAGGGGAACTGAAGCACAAAAGCTTTTGATGCTTATTTGCTTATGGCTTAATTTTGTTGTTGTTGTTGTTGCTTTGTTACTATAGTGTGAACAATAACTGGATATATAATGTTAAGGGGGGCAACAGTGATATCTGAGAACAGTAAAAAAGAAGCCAGTGAGTAATTTGTTAGTGTAATATTCTCCAAATATCATGTTTCTTATAGTCTTCTTAATAACTTCTCAATGTATCACTCAAGATCCCTGCAGTGAACATCAGTTCCCATGAAGCTGCTCCCGTGTTTTCTGAACTGTCACAAGAAAGATAGAAATGAGAAAGGGGATGACTTTTGCACTAACAAGATCATGTTACCACCAACTTCATAAGACTGTATGTTCTTGTTTAATCAAAGCATACCTACTAACAATGCTTGCATGCAATGAATCTATCATTTATAGCTGATAAATGTGTTTTCAATTTTAACACGGGTATCAAACTCTTCTCATGAAAGAAAAAAAAAGGGCACTCAAAAAGATGACTAAAATAAACTTTGTAACTATTTACTTATGAGTTTTACCAGAATAATAATAATAAACTAATTTTCATATGAACTATAAAACATAAAAATATAATTTTTTTGTTGTTGCTAAATAGGAGAGGTTAGTGTCATAACATAGGGCTTTTTGTGAAGAGCTTTTCCTGGAATGTATGCACAGAATTGAAATTGCTGGAAATCCCAGTAATGGTGAATCTCATACATCTCCAGTTAAAAGGACACCCAAAGGCACTGAACAGGGTCAAGTTGACCCATAAATGTGCGGGAGACACAGTTTAAAAACTGGCCCCAAGAAGAAGAATCCACTAGTCAGAGTTGCATTGGCCAAGGGCAAAAGAACAGGCATTGCACAATGAATGAGGTTACTGATTCCCCCCCTCCACCACAAAGGAACAAATGTCAAATGTCTCTATCAATCTCAAACTTAACTGAAAAAGACATCGAGAAACTACCAAATAAAGAATTTTTTAAAATCCTCCACAAGTTGTTGAAAACAAGAGAAAGGGAGCCAATGTTTCCCAAGACTTCCTCTGAAGCAAACATTACTTCATAGCAAAACCAGAGACAGAACAGGAGAATTACACACCAATTTCCATGAAGAACATAGATGCAAAAATCCTCAGCAAAATACTAGACAACAGAATCCAAAAACACATCAGACATATCATTCACATGACCTGATGGGATTTACCCATAGTATGCAAGGATGGTTTCACATACAAAAATCAATAAATGTGAGATGCTATATCAACAAACTGAAGAATACCAGCTGTATGATCATCTCAATAGATGCAGAGAAGGTATATGACAGAATCCAACACCACTTAATGCTGAAAACCCTAAGCAACAAAGGCATAAAAGGAACATTCTTCACACAATCAAAACAAAATACAAAACAACAACACTAATGCTAGCATCATAATGAACAGGGAAAAGCCAGAAACTTTTCTACTAGATCTAGAACTAGACCAGGATGCACAACTTCATCACTACTACTCAACATAGTAATGGAAGTCCTCACTAGAGCTATTAGGCAACAAAAAGAAATTAAAGTATTAAAAGAAGAGTTATAATTATCCCTGTTCACTGATGACATGATTCTGTACATTATGAAAACCAAAAAATTCCATAAAGAAACTATAGGAACTCATAAGAGAGCTTAGAATGCTAGCAGATTATAAAATAAATATATCGATGATCATAGCATTCAAAAACAACTCCATGACTGAGAAAGAACTTTTAAGTTCAGTCCCCTTTAAAATAGCAAAGAAACATCTTAAGTGCCTTGGAATTAACTTAATAGATGTGGAATATCTCTAAGATAAAAATTACAAAAAATATGATAACAGAAGAAAAGATGTTGAAAGATGGGAAAATTCACCACAGTCTAGCATTGGTACAATCAACATAATCAAAATGTTCATATTACAGAAAATCCTATATAGATTCAGTGTGATCCCAATAAAAATTCCAATGGCATTCTAGTCAGAAATAGAAAATATGATATAAAACTTCATCTAGAAACACAAGAACCCATGAATAGCCAAAGCTATCCTGAAGAATAAAGGTCAAGAGAGGGGAATCATGATTCCAGAGCTCAAGACATACTACAGGGCATTGGGAGTTCAAAAAGTCTGGTTACAACTGCAGGAACAGAGAAGATTAATGAAACAGAATAGAAACCCAGAGGGAAACCCATGCATGTACTGCAAACTAATCTTTGACATCTTGTCTGAAAACAATCCAAGGAAAAATCCAAGGAAAAGTTTCTTCAACAAATGCTGTTGGGACAATTGGATCGCCAACCTGAAAAGGTAAAAAGCAAGACCTCCATCTGTTACCTTATACAAAAATCAGCTCTAAATGAATCAAGGACCTAAATCTACACCCAGAAATCATCAAACTCCTGGAGGAAAACATAAGAATCACTCTCCAAGATATAGGCATTTGTAAAGACTTTCTTAGAAAACTGACCAAAAGCATAAGCAGGCAAAGCCTAAATAAACAAATTGGACTACATCCAACTAAGACATTTCAACAAAGCAAGGAAGCAACCAACAGAATGGGAGGAAATCTTTGCACACTACAAAACTGATAGAGGCTAATATCCAGGGTTTATACAGTGCTTCATAAATGCAACAATAGTGAACTGAATAACCATGGGAAGGCATGGGCAAAGGAAACAAGTTGGCATTTTTCAAAGGAACGAATTCAGTGGATAATAGGCATTTGAAAAGATGCTCATATTCTCTAGCTATTAGAGAAATACAAATAAAAACCACATTGAGGTACAATCTAACTCCAATGAGATGGGCCTACACTGGGAAATCAAACAGCAATACCTGCTTGTGTAGATGTGAGAGAAAATTATCCTACTTCACTCTCAGTGAGAATGTGGGCTACTACAACCTCTATGTAAGTCAGTACTGACAGTGCTAAGACAACTGAAAATAGATCATAGCATATGACCCAGGTATCCCACTCCTGGGGATATATCCAAAGGAAGCAAAACCTGTATGTAAGCTTTGCTGGATAAGTTATTTGGGGCTGATAAGTTTTCCATTATAGAATTTGGAATATGTCACTGCATTGTCTTCTGGCTTGTAGAGTTTCCTGTGAGCAGTCAACAGTGAGTCCAATTGGAAGTCCTCTACATTTTGATTGATATTTTTTCAAGTGCATATTTAAGGATTTTTTTTCCTTCTGTTCAACTGAAGAGAGCTTCATTATCATTTGTCATGGTGATGGTTGCTTTTTGTCTATCTGAATGGGAGTTCTGTGCCCCTCCTGGATGTTGTTTGCCAATTCCATCTCCATATTAGGGAAGTTTTCCTTCATTATTTCACTGAACACATTTTTAACCCAGTTCCTCTTTCTATGCCTTCTGGAGCTCCCATGACTCTTATATTTGGCCTTTTAACAGTATATTTTAATTCTAGAATACTTTTCTTAGCCTGACTCAGCTTTTGTATTTCCTCCAGCTTTTGTATTTTTCCCCATTGTTGAAGCAAATATCTTTCAATTCTGAGGTTATTTTGACTGACTCTTTCATTCTAATATTAAGGCTTTCCACTGAATTTTTAACATTGTTCTATGGTGTCCTTCAATTCTATTGATTTGACTTGGTTTTATTTCAGTGTTGCTATTTCCTGTGTAACATTGTCCTAAAATTCCTTGAATTCCTGAATGTGCTTCTCATTGTTTTAAGAATCTTTATAAGTTTTAAAAATTCTTTGCCATCCATTTCTTCCATGTCTTCCTCAGTTAACTCTGAGGTTAGCAAAGGCTTTTGCTCTTTTGTGCATCAGTCTTCAATAATATTCATTGTGCCTCTGTTTCTTCTTTTGCGTTGGTCATTGCTATTCTAGTTAGCAGATTTCTCCCCTTAGGCCCACTTTCTGAGCTGTGTTGCACACTGGTATACAGGTTGATTTTACTGATTGTGATTGGTATCCAGTTCTTCATTTGTTGTCACTTGTACCACTCCTTTCAGTGAGTTTCAGTTCTGGCCTCATTTTTTAGGTTTCAACACCATGGTCTCCATAGTCTCAGCTCCTGGCTAATTGCTTTCCACCCCTTGTGATGCCGTGTTCTGCCCTCACCATTGCCTGAACATCCTTTCTACCACTCCCAGTTCAAGCAGTGTCCAGGAATAGGAATATACCAGCTGTCCTAAACCATTGGATTGCCATCCATGCTGTTCTTGCTGCAACTTCCTGGCCATTAGGTCTGAAGGAATTTGTAGGATGCCAACTGTGTACTATTTTCTCTGTGAGACCAGTGCAATTTACCCAGCCATATCACAAGCTTTTGCATGAACAGTTAATTGTTCTAATTTTACTTAATGACTAAGGGGGAATGCACAGATATTTGGTCATTCTGGTTTTATTTCATGGTTAAGATAATTCTGCATAATACCTCATTCATATTCTTCAATGCAAGCCGCTGTTCATTCTTCAGCAGTAGCCATGGAATAACAGCCAGGACTCCAAGGCCAAGGCACATGTGATTATGTGCTAATCAGTAAAACATTCCTACTAAATTTATATTTCTACAATTTACTAATCACTTATTGGGAAAAATAAGGGAAAAATCATAAAAACCCAAGACAAAAGTTTTGAATATTAAATCTTCCTACAATTACAGGCTCTACAACCTCATAACCAATCAAACAATAATTGAAAGTATATCTCTATAAATAAAAACACCCTTAAATTCCTCTAGCCAAAAATTATAACTAGCAGATACATTTCCTATGTTCCAAAGAATTGCAAGCATAGGATAGTCTTTAAGATCATAGTAACTGTATTTGCTGCCATAGCAGTTTCAGTTCATACTCCCATCACTTTCATTTATATTTAGGATATTTATCAAGCCCTTTCCCACAAGGCACATTACATGTCTAGGCCAGTTTCAGAGGCAATGGTTAGGAACACAATAAGGTGTCCAGAAATGATATGGGCTTAATTGTGCTTCTGTGTGTAAATAGTTAAAGGCGAACTGACCAAGACATTATCAGCAACATTAACTCCCAATCTAACATGTGTTGTAAAATCCATCTCACAGGAGCAAACAACAATGCCTCAATGGATTACAGAATCTTTAGCACAGTGGTTGAGTGTCCAAGCAAAGGGGGTGAAACTGCACTTAGGTGGTTGAAGAGACATCCGCCAGGTCTTGCCATATAGCTGGAAGCTCCTAGTGTCCTTGTCAACAGAGTAGCTGTTCTCTTCACACCTTTGTATCATCCATATCCACTGCAAGGACCCCAGCAAAAAGCAACAAAGCAATCTCCACACAAAAGACATGATAAATGGATATATAGGTAAAATATATATGTATATATGTGTTTATATATATTTTTTGCAAAGATGGAGTGCGTAATAGAAGCTAGCATATTAGAAAGTGAAGATATCTTGCAATATGCATCTCTACTCTCAAATAATGGGAGGACTCTTAAGGAAACTGCTAACTTTATGACACTAGTTTTCTGCCTTATTCTCTCCCTATGGTGCTTTGATACACTTAAATAGTGGCATGTTGAACTTGTGACTGTTTCTGAAAGACTATACTATTGTAATAATATGGAGAGGAATCATTGGAGGAGACAAAACATGGTGTGAAAAAAAGGAGGTGGAGGGGGAATCCCTGTGTCTGTAAAAGTGCATCATGGAAAATAATAAAGTTTAACAAGGCATGGTGTCTATCTTTAGATAGACTAGAATTCAGACACCCTAAATTCTTATACATAATGGAATCTACAACTGTTGTTTTTCTCTGTGCATGTTTGTAGTAACTTTCTCTATTTATGAATCAGTAACACAGTTGCTCACTGCTGTTTGATCAATGGATAATACATTAGTTATTATCTTGTCCTTGCTCTTTTCACAGTTTTATGCCTTTATTTTTTTTCCTCTTACACCATTATAATTCCACAAAAGGAAGTTCTTTTGGAAGATATATATATATATATATAAACACTTTATATATATATAAACACTTTCTATTTAGAGATGCAAGCAATTCATCTATATTTTCTTACATTTGTGGCTTCATGGTTTTTTTTGTGTGTCACTGATCTCTTTGAAGTTAACATGACTTTACAGTATGTGTTTTATCATGTCCAGATGTATACCTGGCTTGAACATCACTAATAAAGATAAAATTTCTATGAATTTCTATGAAATTAGCAATCTTAAATATTATTGGTAGCAAATCAATATGATACAGCACTGACAGATGATAAATCAAAAGGTTTATCCAAATCTTCTAATTCTGGAGTCATATTATGGTTTATCAAGTTAAGCCACCTCTTGGTGAATTTGTATATTGGAATGCCACTTCAAGCCTTAGTTACTCTGTTTCCAATCCATTTTCCTGCTGGTACATCCCTGGAAGCTGTCAACCACAGCTGCACTGCTGTGCAGTGTTGGAGCCCCTGAAACCAACATGGGTACCCAGACAATTTTCCAGTTTCTTGCTTTGATCTAGCTCAGATATGATTGCTTTTGACATCAAGCTAGGAAACAAGCAGATGAAAAATCTTTCCCTTTCTCTCTGTGTCACTTTACATTGCAAATAAATGAAAATGAATAAACTTTAAAAAATATAAATGCATTTTCTAGGTAATTTATAAATGCTGCTTCTGTAGTTAATCTCAAAGTTATTTGTGAGCAGGTGTAAACTGATGTGTATCTATACATCATTCAAAGTTTGTAGCAGGAAAGATTTTATATACCTCATTTACTCAATAATGAAGGCTATTGTGAGATGAAGATATATCAATATGATAAAATACTATGTAAATATAAAAAGCGTGAAGCACTCTGCAAACTGAAGGGAAATGATTCAATGTGTATTAAGTAAAAATATCAAGAACATTATGAAAAGTCTGCTATATTTGCATAAGAAGTTGATAAAATAATTTATTAGCATTTACTTATACAGTTATTTGCATAAAGAAAGGGTGAATGAATACTAGAAAAGCATCTGAACGAATAGGAAAAAGCAAGGCATATGATTTTATAATCAATATTTGAATAATTCATTTATTACCTATATAAAATATTTATCTGCATTCTTATGAAATATTTTTATTTTTTGTGTCTATATAGTGATTAAATAACATATGACACTTCCATATGTAAAGTCTAAGTGCGTATATTAAAGAGATAATATAGGAACATGCATTTGGCACAACAATTAGATGTTACCTGGTATTTCCACATTCCATTTAGAAGCTCTCGGGTTTGAGTTCTAGCTCTGCTCGCAACACTAACTTCCTGTTAATGAAAACCCGAAAAAGTAGCAGGCTGTGACCCAAACACATGGGTCCATAAAAGCTGCCTTTGAGCTCCGGATGGCGTTCTAGAACCTGCCGTTGCCTGGCCCATCGCTGGCTATCACAGGCACTTGGGGAAATGAATCAAACCTTTTCACTCTCTACCAGTTACTCTCTCTCCCTTTCCTCTCATTTTACCTTTCAGATTAATTTTTTGAAAATTCAATCATTTTAAAGGAATAGCACTTCCAAAAATTAGTGAATGTATAATATTCCTTTCTACCTTTATCTCTATTTTACAACATATTACTATCACGTTGAGCTACATAAACACATAAAGCTAAATATTCCAGACCTAAATTATCTAGTTGAAGTTGGGTCACCCAAATCAGTGATGCAGTCGTTGAGCAGTCTACTATGTGTTATTTATTTATATGTCATCTATTCCTTTGTTATTTATTTATATGTCACTTTATAAATATATAAATGTGTCACCTATATTTTATATATTTTTATAAAATATGATATTTAATATAATATAAACATATAAATTTTTATATAAACAGATGATTATACAATATAGTGTGTATTATATTTATGTAATGTGTGAATATATTTATATATAAAATGTATTTAATTATACAAAACATATCATGTTTATATATAAGTAACACATTTTTTTATATAAACACATAGACAAATCAGATTTCTGAATTTCTTGAAAGGAGAACTCCGGCAACTATTTGGTTTTTTTGTTTGTTTTTTAATTTTTATTTTTCATGATACAGTTCCATAGACCTAGATTTCTCCTTCCATCCACTTACCACCACAAACCCCATTTTCCTCTATATTATTACAGTATATGGTTCTTCAACAACAGTCGTAAGTCCAACATTATAGGTATAAACTATGGTAGAAAGTCTAGCATCCTACTGTCAAGATATATTTAACAGTTTCATCAGGAATCAATCTATTATTCCAGAGTGGACATGCATAATGCAATGTATTCACTTCTTTGTATGTTAGTCTCCAATATACAGTAGATGTATACACATATACATATGTTTACCTATATAGTTATTTAAGTTATATTTTGCATGAAGGTTGCCTTACTTCAGAGGACATATGATATTTGCCCTTTGGGGATTGGGTTATTTCACTTATTTTCATTTGCAACAAAATGTTCCCAACCAGAGACCATTATGTTCAGTGAAATGAACTTGACATTATTTGTTTTAGATTATTTGAAAGATTTTTATACAAAAAAAAAATCCTTGAAAAATACAGAATCCTCATCTAATTAAAGGACAATCTGTCTGTTGTTTAGTATGGTGAAGATATGCTTCTTTAGTACAAAGAGACAGTAAAAAATAAAAAGCTTCCTGAATTCATGCTTCCTTTTCGGTTATACATTCCCTTAAGTACACAGATATTAGTTCATCCTTTGAGAATTTAGGCTTACGGTACCATGTAAGAAAATGATTACACATTCGGTACTACTGCTCTAAGTTTGACTTGTCTCAGAGCCTAAAATCTAAAAGTTGTTGCTAGCATCTCTAAAACTTCAGCACACTAACTTGGTCATTTACAAGCAGCAGAAAGTCTAACATTTACACACATAATATATTTTTGCAATAGACATTTTTTGGACAAATATGACAAATACTGCGATATATGACAAATTTCCTTTGCACATGAAACAGTCCTAAATATTAACCTAAGATTAGGATCAATGAATGCGTGATATTGTTTATAAGTACATGTGTTAATACTGTCAAAAATAAGTAGTAAAGCCACCAGCTGCAATGCCAGCATCCCATGCAGGTGTTGGTCCATGTCTCTGCTGCTCCATTTCTGATCCAGGTCCTGGCTAGCAGCCTGCATAAAGTAGTACAGGATGGCCCAAGTGTCTGGGACCCTACCGCACACATGGGAAACTTGGAAGAAGCTCATGGCTGCTGATTTTAGTTTGGCCCAATTTGACTGTTGCAGCCATCTGGAGGGGAACCAATGGATAGAAGATCTCTCTGTGTGTCTCTTCTTCTCTGTTACTCTCACGTTCAAGTGAATAAATGATTTTTTAAAATATGTAGCAAAATTTAGTCAGGACTAAAATATTTTTTAATCAGTTAGAAAATGTGTTAAGGGAGCAGCATTCTGGTGGAGTGAGTTGTTACCACTTTCAACACAGGCATCCCTCACTTGAGCACCTGTTTGAGTCCTGCTGCATCATTTATGATCAAGCTCCCTGCTGATAGGATAAACAAGCATTTGGGCCCTTGCTATTGATGTGAGAGACCTAAATGGAGTTCTAGGCTCCTGGCTTCATTTGGGAAATGAACCAGTAAATGGAAGATTTCCTTCTCTCTTTCTCTACTTTTCTGTTGATTTCACTCTACTTTTAAGGCAAATAAAATCTCTGTCTTTCTCTCTCTCTCTTTCTCTTTTTGTTTAAAGAATTTGCATTATAAGGGGCCCTGGGTTTCAGACTACATTTAAAGTATCTTAGATTTTTTTATGACATTCTTATAATGGTAAAATAATTCTTATATAAATGGAATCCAAAGGAAAAATGTATAATTCATTATCAGAAAACTAATTATAGCGAGACCCATTTTGTAAAACAGTAATTAGCCTTTTAGCCAAAACTATTATTACATGATTATTCATATTTAACCAGTCAATTGTCCTCCAAGTACAGAATAAAAATGCTTTATAAAACAATAAACACAGAATGATATTGCATTTATGTGGAAACATGTGCTTAAAACTAGAACAAAATTTTAGTAGCTAAGCATTTTGGATGATAATAGGTCATACAGTTTTAATTAGTTCCCTTGTGACTATTAATGTTTTCAAATTAACAAAGAACATATATTAGTTTCTTTTCAAAAAGTTTCAAGATATAAACAGAAGCAATATGTTCATTTCATTTTTTTGTCTTTGCAAATGGATTTCTTGCAACTCTAGGCAAAAGTCCCATAAAGCAATGCTATATGTCCAAATTTTTTTGTTAGTTTAAATCTTTATGATTGTATTCTAAAAATAGGACAGTAGAAATTTTATTTTTTCCATGATGTCAGCAGTTGAAATACGCAAAGTTAAACTCATGAAGTCTTTGCTAGGAATAAGGTACTATAATAACCAATGTCTGAAATAACCTTTCCGTTTTAAAAATTCTATGTTCTAACAATGATTTTGTACTTGTTCTAAATGTACCCAATTTATTAACTTTGGCTATAGTGTGCAATTTTTAAGCATTATCAGAGTCCACACTTTCACAACTCTTTATTTGTAGTTGACTCTTCCTGTGCAGTCTCTATCTCCTTTTCCTTTCCCATTCTTCTTTATGTTGTTCTTTCAGAATCATACAGTTCTTATGGGTAATAAATATTAATTTACATTTGTTTGAAGGAGAATAAAATTCAATGTATTCTTGCTAACATGGAAGGTGTAGAGATACAGATTTTTTTTTCTAATTTGCTGAAGATATATTTGTGGTATTCTTAATGAAAACCTAGTCTGGGTTGGGAAAGCTGAAGAGAAGTCTTTTCAAATTACATATTAAAATTGATTCACTAACTTAACTGTTCTGATAATTGGCTTTGAAATTGCGATAAACTCATTTTATTGAAGCTTATAAGTAAGCAGTCAATAAAGAGAAGCAAAGGCTCTTCATTTCTGCTTTAATATTCAGCACGGCCTCTCAGTCTCAATAATATTGATGACTTGGTTCATATGGTTCTTTGTTGTTAGTGAGGACTAGGTTCTTTATAAGATGCTCAGCATATTTTCTGGCCTCTTTTCAGCACAAAACAATAATTCCTAAAAGTCACAATATACAAAACTATTTCCAGATTTAACCTAGAATTTACCTGAAGCGAGAATTACACCCAAATAGATATCACCGATACAGAAAGGTAGTTATAATCAATGTTGTTTGATATAATAGATTATGCTGACTGGCAAATATAAGGATGGAGCATATTAATTAAATGATATGATTTATTAAAGTATTAGTCTTTTTCACACTATTATTATCCTAACATGGTAAGATTAGGTCTTCAAATGTTCTTAATCTTATAAAGAACAGGAAACTTAAAATCAGTATTAGAGAAGACATTATCCTGTAAGATTGTATGGAAGTGGTATTTGCCACATAGGTATGCAATTATAATCAAAAGGAGTCAAAGATACATAGGAACCTATTAGTTCACTAGTCTCCAAAATCCTCTTTAAAACATTCTAAAGGAAGCAGTCTTAGCACTCTAGAAATATAAAGTAATGAAATACCCCAGTTCGCCTGGAATAGTGGCTTCTTAATGCCTCTTTTTCCTTATACACTTGTTAACATCAATCCTTTTAATCTCAAGTGTTTAGTTTTACTATGAGTATCTGAAAATTGTTAGCCTTTGCCAGTTATGGCCTGTTTGAATGTAATAACTAGTCCCTAGCTCTGTGTTCTTAATTATAGCAAAATAACTCATACGAACATATTGTAAGTAAATTCTGGGCATGTAAGTACCAAGAGCACAAACTCAGGTTAAAAAGTTTGATGGGCAATGGGGTTTGGCTCAAGAGTTAAAACACATTCCTTACTAGCTAGCTTGGGTGTATGCCCTGGTTGTTTTTTAATGCAGCTTCTGCTAATGTGCATACTGGAACAAATCAATGATAACTCAGTATTTTGGTCTCTGGTACCTAGATTCACATTGAATTCTGGACTCTTGATCTCAGCCTGCACTAACGGAAGCTATTATGAGCATTTTGGTTAGTGAACCAAAGATTGAATGGTCTCTTTCTCTTTCTCCTTGCCTCCCTTCCTCCATCCCTTTCAATTTATGTCTCTCTGCCTTTCAAATAACGTTTTAATATTTAATATCTAAAAACATACTCTAGGAATTCTAATTCTACTAAATAGTTATGGAATTTTTATTCGTGTGTGTATAAGGTTATATCTTAAATACGGTTAATAATAGCAATAGCTTCATTGTAAGACAGCATAAACCAAATATTTAAAACATTCATTGTCAATTGTTCAACTCTTACTTCATTGTCAAGGCTATTTTTATCTATGCGCATATAAAAAGGTGAGACAAGCTATACATGCTTTATATCGCAATGTGAAATGGCATTAACCTATTTATTGGTCAGTTTTGAAATTTATGATAGAATATTTCAACAACTGAAAGTAATTTATAAGTTGTTCTGGGTACTTAACTTGTGTTGATGCCATTTTAAGACTAATTTTAATTGGTGGTGATGGTTACTGCATGCACTACTTTTCTGGAGGTTTTTATATTTATTTACAGTCAAGAAGAGAAATAGAGAGAAACATGCAAGTGGACAAAGAGAACTACCAACCACTGATTTAGTTCCCACTGGTTCAAGATGGCTGCACAGCAGAAGCTAGAAGCTGGGAACTCAATGCAGTTCAATATGGGTAGCAGGGATTAAATATTTCAGACTACTCAACCACCTTCTATCAACTACACTAGCACGAAGCTAGAAATAGAAGTTGTAGCTAAGGAAAGAACCCAGGTTTTCCAGGGTAGGATATAAGCATCACAAGCAATGTCTAAATCTTTAGTTTAAATACCTGACTTTTTGGATATCATGTTTGATATTTATGGGACTAGAAATTAGAACAAGGATGCAGGTATTCTAACAATAATAGACCCACCTCATACTAGTCATTACTTGTATAATTCCCCCTTAAACAAATTTAGCAATTTACTTCTAATCAACAAAGAATTGCAAAAGTAATGTAATGTCAATTCCATGATTAAGGAACTAAATATTGTTGTTCATACACATGGAAGAGAAGATCTTTGGGATGTTAAAAGGGTAGCAGTTACAGGAGCAAATAAGGAGGGCCAAATCCTGGTACCATATTGTACCCTCCACAGAAGACAGGAAAGAAGTAGAAAAATTCAAGGAGATAGAGAAATTTGCTGCATGTAGGAAAAGGAATTCATGAATCAGGTTTACAATCTTTGAATTACATAAATGAAGTGATCTAATATAATAAAATCGGACTAAAAAACTAGATAGTAGCCAAGTCATGTATCATGAAAAGAAAATGATCCCAATTTCTCTCATTTACTGTGAGAAAACACAAAAACACCAGTCATGGGTGCCATCATCTATGTTCCACTGTATGAACATTCTTAACTTGTGAAGTACGAGAAAATGAATGCTTTCATCTGCCATCAGGAATAGTTAACAACTGAAACTGATTCTATACTGAATCCACAACCATAAAAATAAAAACACTGAAAGTGAACTCGTGCCTGTGAAGAAATACTCATGTTTTAACTTAGCCTCAAACAGAGGTATTTATTCATGCTACTATCAATTTGTGTTCCAGTTATGAAGAATTAACCTTATCCTAGCCTTTGATCCCTGAGGGTACAGAAAAATACCTACTTGCATATAAACTCAAGAGGATTTCTTCTTTGTCTAATTCTTTGAGGCTGCTGGCTTCCTGCCCAGGTACCCGAAATGCAGGTCAGCTAGTGAAATGAACATACTCTTGTCTCCATGAGGAGCAAATGATGCCCTTTTGCTTTGTATAGACTCCCAGGGCATGCTAGGTTTCATTCTAGGTAGAAAGAGATAAATATAAAAAGAAAGGATCGGGGGAAAGTGCATAGCATACTGAAAATGTTCCCAGTTGCCACTGTATTCACCAATGCTATATAAGAAGGCATCATTATCAGGGAGCCATGAAATAAGAAAAATGAGGACAGTGCACTCAATGCTTCATAATTTTTATGTCAATGTAAAGATTCAACTTTTATTATGATGACTACTATAACTTTTATTTTTGTTCTAAAACGTACTTTATTACACAGTGTGAGAAACAGTAACTTGCTCATACAATTGTTAATCAGAATGCAACTTGTCAACACTATTATGAAGATCAAATATCAGGGAAATACTAATCTTGCCTAAGCTATATGGTTTATTTCTATTTCATAGCTAAATGGATAAGGAAGTGTGCTTGGGGTTGCTATCTTGGCTCCAAGGTTAGGATTATGGCAAAACAGCTAAAGCCACATCTGGAAATATTAATGCATTTGAGTGTGTTTGAATCCCTGCTGTTCCACTTTCGAGTCAGCTTCCTGATAATGCACTTGGGAATACAGTGGATGGTAGTGTGAGTGCTTGAAACCCTGCCACCCAAGTGAGAGACCCAGATGTAGTACTCTGGCTATGCCATGGCTTAGTTCTGGCCATTATGGCCATTGTGGAATAAACCAGTTGATGGGGCACATCTAGGTCTTCTCTCTCCTCTCTCTTCTCTCTGCTCTCCTCTCTTCTCATTCTCTCCTCTCTCCTCGTTCCTCTCTCTTCTCTACTCTCTCTCTTGCTCTCTCTTCTCTGCCACTCTTTCAATTAAAAAACAAATAAATCTGTAAAGTCAAGAAAAAGTGTCTGCTAAAATCCAGTTCTTTGGGTTCTTTGGGAGCCATTTACCTACTCATATACATATAGTGTATAGCAAGAAATAGGCTAGGTCAGTCAAGATTGCCTGCCATCATCTTTGAGCACTGAAACTGTTCCATTACAATTAGCAACAAATATTCATAATCAAAGCTATGAACACTTGAACAAACCACTTGTCTATTAAACAGAGACTTGGAAAGCACCCAATATGTTCCAGAAACCAACCTATATTTGAGAAATACCAAAATAAACCAGGAAAAATGCTTGGAGTCTACAAACTAAAATAACTCCTTAATTTTCAGAGAGAACATCATTTCCATTTAAGCAGTCATTTAAATTGGTGATCTGTGCATGTTACTAAGCAGTGCTAGAAAACGTGAATTAGAAAATATGAAACCAGAAGACACTAATAGGATTGACAGTGATGATGGAAAGAATTAATCTCAGAGAAAAAGAAGCACAGATAACTGGTAAAAATAACGGATAAATAACAGTGTTTAAATATCTATGGCTACAACTCTCAGGCATGCAAATGTAATCTAGCAAATGCAGTCTAACTGCAATTTTCCTTCTAACACAGCAAGTGAATGGTGTCACTTTCCTAAATATTCAGACGCTACTTTGACATAGAAAAAAAAACCCCACAGGTTACTGGTAATCATGATTTTCAAGCAATTAATTCAAATATCTTCATTTACCATAAGGAAAGTGAATGACATAATAAAACAAAATCAATTCTTAAAATATTCCAGCATCATCTACCCTACACCAGGCAATCCATCTTTAGTCTCAGTTGATACTAATGTTCCCATGCAAGCATACACATCTCTTAATATAAATTTCACTGTTATTTTTATTACTTTTTCATTTTCATAGGTGCTGTTTGATAAACTGGTATGCTGATAAGCTGAAACTCATCATGATAAATCTTATAAATTAAAGAAAACTAGAATGTTTTCATGCTTTCCCCAGTCTATTCCTATAAATATTACAGTCAGTAGTACCCTAGGTATGCAAGAGAAAGTGTTAGGAGAACAAGTGGTCCATGCTTTCTGAGGTAGAATACTCAACATATACAACAAATACTCTATTTCCTGTGCCTAGGAAATAGAAGGACCTTGTGACACATTTGCCCTATCTGAACTTTTTAAAATTTATTTGCATTACTTTATACAAAAGGCAGAGTTAGAGTGATAGTTAGCAAGAGCTCTTCCAACACCTGATTCACTCTCCAGATGACTACAATGGTTAGTGCTAGGCCAGAACAAAGCAGGAACCCATATTTTATCTAAGTCTCTCATGTGGGTTACACGGTCCAAGTACATGGGCCATCTTTTTCTGTTGCCCTCTGAAATTAAGAGTCTGCTGGATGGAAACCAGAGCAGCTAGGACTCAAACAGGGACTATGTAAGAGAGCAGAATCGTTGGCTCTGGCTTAACTTGCTGCACCATAATATCAACCCCAACATGCCAGCACTAAATGAAATATAACATTGGCTATTATGTATCTAATAAATTATGAGTAGTTATGATCTCATAACTAAGTAGTAAACTCATGATGAAGAAAGAACAGTACATCTATGATCACCAATTTAGTAATATGCCTGTGATGTTAAAAAAACATATGTTGACATCTTAAGGGTTCTAAAACAGAGAAGGAAAAAAATGATTTGTTTAAAGTCAAAGTTCAACAGCAAATTTATAAAATCAAGTCAAAACTAATTTCCTTCAATAATATGTTGGACTAAAATACAATTATGTATTATACTAGGCCATAGATATTTCTCAGAGAAAAATCCAGAAAGAAAAGGAAAGGAATGAATATAACCCCCATATATTTCAGTCAACAATGAAAGTGATGGAGTTATCGTCACCTGTCCAACTCTGCAGTAACTTGTCTAAGCAGAGATCTTTCTTTGGTTCTGCACATGTAATGAATGAGATTTGGGCTTGTTCAGAAGCTGTGCAGTTCTTGTTAAGATCTTTAACTTTCTTTAGGTATTAACTACCCAGAGCTACAGGTATACAATCGAAACCAACAGCCTTCGTGCAAATAAAAATGATCAGCCTACAATTTATGTCTATATAGTTGGTACAGATTAAGTTCATCCCCTCAAAGTTTCTCTTTATTTAATTGGTGTTTTAAAATTTTTACTTTATATTTGTCAACAATATCAAGAATATTTTTACTTGCATGACATAGTTGAGTGAATTAGCTCTTATTTCAATGCCATTTGAATAATAAGCAAATTATAATTCAAGAAGAGTTTACTTTTATGCTTCCTAGCATGCAGTGTCTACCTTCAGTCAAACAATTCAGAAGCATATTAGTTTGTTCTGAATATTATAATTGGCAGAAACTGGTAAAAAAAAACACTGAACCAACAAGCATTTTTGTAAATCTATCCATTTCCCAAAAGGATTAGAACAAATTGTTCATCAATCTGTTTTTGCACTCAGTAAAGATGGGTGTCAGTAAATCCACCTTAAAATGACAACCATGAACACTTTAATCTTTGGGATCAATTTGTTCACAGGATAAAAATTTCCAGACACAGCAGAATACCCTCGCTTACCTGAAAGCATTATCTTCAGATACAAACCAATTATTCATCAGCAGAAAGAGAATGTAATCCCAGAGCTAGACTTTTTATTTCAGATTCAATTTATTGCTACCCCTTGAATATTTTTTGCTGTCACTGAAAAACATGCTGTAAATTTCCAACATTGATCTGATGTTGGAAGACATATTTTTCAGAATTTTTTTCAACAAAAACAATGTAAAAGTGTTAGAGAAGTTTATATCATTTTCCACCTGGTGTTGTTTTGGATATTTATAAGCATTTTTTGCTCACAGATTAGTTTCAATATGATGTATTGCTACAATGCACAACCACCATTTTAAATAAAACATGTTTTCATACTTTGGCATCATTGTAAACATTTTAAAAATGTTTGCAGTTAGAAAAAGTAATCACAACACATTCTTTCCAATGTTTTAATTAGGCTTTCTGCCATGGGTTTCTACCATCATTATGCAAACTCACTCTTCAGTACTACTGAGTTGTTTTGTTTAAAAACAGATCTGCTCTTCATACATAGCACAAGATGTGCTCAATACCAAAGGTATTTCTTGAGCACTTGCTAAGTGTCATTTGTTGTACAGGCAGCGGAGACACATACATAAACATTAGTAAGGCATGAAAAACTTACTACTTTTATAATGCTATTGATTCTTTGATTCAACACATATGAACTGATTTTCAAAAACCTACAAATTTCTGTATGTTGACTTTTTACTTTACGCACCCATCTCTATATATTAACATTAAATTTCTTCACTCATTTGAATAATCTGTGACCTTTTTCCTCTGTGTTTTGTTTATGTAATACCTCTTTCCCTGAATCAACTATCCTCTTCTTTATCTTTCAAACACATATCTACTTTAAGAGCAAAGTCATATTCTTGATGGTAAGAACCCTTTACTTTCTCCTCTGTACTCCTAGATGTGTCAGTCTTCATTCAGATAAGTGCTATATTGAAAGCATATTGAAGTTACATTTTCACAGGAAGTGAGAGCTCAAAATTAATAGCATTTAACCTTTTAAATTTATAAAAGAATAAAGTAAAATAAATCTTTCATTGTCTAATAAATAAATGTTAGCCGAAAGAAATGCCGTTGTTCTATTTTAGAGTGAAGTGGACTGGGTGGGGATAGGTATGGTTTGCTTTAAAATATTATTGCAAAATGCATGCACTAAAGGTAAAAGTGAAAAATAAAACTATCTTTTGCATCCAAAATATATAAATATGTATTTTTTCTAACACTTATTTGTGCAGGACATTGAAATTCTTGGTACTCAGAGAAACTAATATTAGCATATCAAAGAGGTAGAAACTTGAATTTTCAAAGTATACTGCAACATTCAGAAAATGCAGGTAGTCTTCTGGGGAAAATATCCTGAAAATAATCCACTAAAGTAAGTAAGAAGAAATTTTGAAAGCAGATAAATTCAAGGACATAAATTAAGAAATAAATATCTAGTGAGGGTTAATACACAGGGGCCAAAAGTTTTTTTCAGTGTATTAAAATGTTTCTCTGAAGTGAACAAAGAAAAGCTAAAAAGCTATTAAAATTAACTAACAAAATTATAGTATAGAAGGGAGTGGAGCAGGATGTTCAGTTTTGTGTCTCAACTTGGGGCAACAGTCTGTAGTTAAGGAAATACTAGTCTAGGTGTCACAGTGAAGATATTTTTGCATGTAATTGCATTCTACACAGGAATTTTCAGTAAAGACAAAGGCATTATTATAAGTTAAGTGGGTATGATCTCATTAGTTGAAAATTTTTTAAGCATTGACTTTTTCCTTTCAAGAGCTTTATTTATTTGTCTTTAATAATTAGATCTAAGTCTGTCCGGAATTGGTTTTCCTGTGTTATAACAGAGGCATTGTCTCTGCCCCGAAAGGTAGATTTTAAGTACTCCGCAAAGCTATTCACTAACTACTGAAGAATAAATGAACTAATAAAAAAATTTGTTTAGTTTCTAAAAGTAAGATAAGTGGCATATCACATATTTAATGGCTGTAACAGACACTTAAGATGGAAAATTCAAAACTGAATTTAAATCACATTATCCTTTTCCTAACAGTGTTGTTAAATCTTTATGTCCTAGCTCCTATGGCTACTGGAGATAGCCAGATGACCATTTTCATGCCAATGAGATTCAAGAAAAAGTGAGTTACAGATATTCCTTTCTTTTCCTTCAGTCACTGGCCCATAATAAGCACACAGAGAGGATGCCAGAAAGTACAATGGCCATGAGGTTACATGAATGAAGACAAAAATCAACAAGAAAATGTTTCCACAGATGTATAAAAGGATGCCTGGTCCCCAGTGGCATTAATGACCATCTCCACTAACTATATACTCCAAAACTTGTGTTACTTTTGAAAATAAGCTCTATTTATGTCATTACATGACACTTATATAGATTTAATACTTGTGTTTACAACCAAAGCAACTAAATGGAAACTCTAAGATCAATCTTCATATCTGACTTGACCCTGTCAGAGCATTTATAGGTTCTTTCTCACCCACAATGAATGAAGACCTGGCAACTGTTCTTCATCTCTGTGTTATTCTAAAATGAATCAGAAAGTCATGGCTTGAATGCTGACACTCAACATCACAGAAAACAACTTCTTGCAGGATTATTTTCAAGGAGGCATGATGATTTTTTATGAAAGATGCATGATACAAGGTAGGTGATTATATTTTACACAGGCATTTACATTTAATTATAGTTTACTCAAAGTATATGCATGAGAAACAAATGTAATAAGCAACAAACTGATGAGAAACTAAGGCAACAATTTTTGTCTTGGATAAGTTACACTATTTCTAATCATCCTTATAAAAAGCGGAAGATGGCCCAAGTGCTTGGCCCCTCCACCACCTGGGAGACCTGGAAGAGGCTCCTGGCTCCTGCTTCAGAACGGCCCAGCACCTTCCCTTTCAGTCATTGGGAGAGTGAAGCAGTGATGGAAAACCTCTCTCTGTCTTTCCCTCTCCTTTCTCTGCAGCTCTTCAAGGAAATAAATAAATGTTTTCAAAAATAATTATATAAGTGTTGTTTACCAAAATGATACCTCTCTGGGAAAGCTATACAATGGCACATGCATGACATCTGAATTTTAGTTTAAACATCTTTCACCTCATAGAAAAAAAGGGCAGAGATATTTTTTGTGAATAATGATGTTAAATATTACTTGCAATCACAAGTTTGAGTGATCATATTGTGGCAAAAAGTTAATAAATTATTATGACATAAGAAAGTCTATAATACTTCTAAGTATATACAAGTTATTGCAAGAAAGTTTCATATCTGATAATGTCAGGAAATGCATTTTATCATGAAAACAACTATTTCATGAGGAAAAAGACATTGCTCAAATCTGTAGAATCTTATGGAAAATCCTTCTTTAGAATATATTGTTTTTCATGAAGGACAAATTTTGAGATTTAGAGTATCATTACTATAACCAGCATATGTCCCAATGCACTAATGAAAACAAATTTACCTTTTTCAAAATTCAAAATTAAATTCTGTTCTAAATTTGTTTATACTAATAAGGTTTTGCAATGTTCCGTCTATTCAATTTGGTTTTCAAACAAGAAAGGCAAGCAACAAGGGAAAATAAGGCTTTTAAAAAAAATTACTGCGATGCACTTGAAATTGATAAAGCACCAATTTTAGATGGCAGACAAAGCATTAAGAAGATTAAGTGAAAAGAGCAAAGATATCAGTAAACCTTTACTCGACCTTTTAAAAATTTCATTAGGCTTAGAAATGTTCCCAAGGAAAGAAAAATAACAGATCTCTCTGTCTTCTTATTTTTGTTGTTTGGAAATGAATCAAAAAATTATATTCAAATCAATTGAAGATGTGCAGTTTAGAAATTCAGTGAGTCGTAAGGCAGCAAATACTAGTTATGCTTATTATTACAGCAGGTAGTTATTTCAGTATTCAGAAGAAGGAAAAACTGCCTAATTTTCACAAGTGTTTGGAAATGCTATAAACATACACAAGGGAGTTCAAAATATATTAAAATTTTGATTTCCTTCCCACAGAGAATTCTATCAAATCTTGAAAACTAAAAATAAAATCAAAATTTGAATAGCCTTTTAAATATATATGTTTAACTCCCTTCTTAAGAAAACAATGTAAGTAAACTGTAGGAAGAACAAGGCCAGCATAATAATTATTAAGAACTTATTCCTATTAAGGCACAATCACATTTATCACCTCATTTGAATCATTAAATAACTTTAAAATACATGGGAGGTTAATATGCTTCCCTTTGCAAATTAAAACTCATGCCCCAGTACACTCAGGAAATTATGACTTGGGAAGAACAGAATTCAGCTCTACTCACTTTTTACACAGTGTTGCTTTACATTATAGAAATAAACTACAAGATCAAGTCAGTTCTGAAAATATAACTCTATATTGCTTTTGAGGTAAGCAGAAAGCACACACACAAAGGGAACCTGATAAGGTTAAAGACCTGAGATGAGGAGTGTCTGTCGTAATCTGCTATCCCACTGAACTGTGGGCTTCTGAATGCTTCAGCTGTGCCACCAAATGTTAATCAACCTGCAATGGGCGCGCCTCGCCCTGGGAAAACCACCTGCCAGATCATGGTGTCTCCCCTGCCAGGTAAGTATATGTTAATCAATGTGTAAGAAACATTTGTGATCATTTTAAAGATTTTTTTTTTTATTGGAAAGGCAGATATACAGAGAGGAGGAGAGACAGAGAGGAAGATCTTCCGTCCGATGATTCGCTCCCCAAGCGAGCACAACGGCCAATGCTATGCCGATCCGAAGCCAGGAGCCTCTTCCGGGTCTCCCACGCGGGTGCAGGGTCCCAAAGCCTTGGGCCGTCCTCGACTGCCTTCCCGGGCCACAGGCAGGGAGCTGGAAGGGAAGCGGGGCTGCCGGGGATAGAACCAGTGCCCATATGGGATCCGGGTGTGAAAGGCGAGGACCTTAACCACTTGCGCCACCGCGCCAGGCCCTGTGATCATTTTAAATCTGTATATGGCCTAACAAGCCAACTCTTCAATGAAAGACTTATATGAATAATCACTGGGTAATATAAAACAAGATGTAATACCTATAAAATTCATGTCAGTGTGTAAACACACACGCACATGCATACACACAATAACTGCATATATATTAGCACATATAAGAGCTTTTCGTCCTAAAAGATGAACATCAAAGTAAAAATCATGTGTGTAACAACATGGGGTGAGCACGTAACTAAAAACGCAGGTTTGAACAGGCAGGAATAAAATCAACGTGAAATAAATAGCACTTGTTTATATTACATAATTTGAAATCAGAATTCATCTGTCCTTTCCATGCTTTCAGAACTTTCCCTCAATTTACTCTGGCTGACAATAACAGAAGAATTAGTTGTTATGAGACCTCTTGTATCTTCAGATGTCATATATAAAAACTCAGTAGCGCCCTGCCCAGGAGCCTAGTTGCAAAAGTCCCAGCCTGGTGACTGGAATCCCATATGGTCAGCAGTCCTAATCCTATTGGCCCAGCTGCATTCCAGTTCCTGCAGGGGGCCCAGGAAAGTACTCAAGGATGGCACAAAGCCTTGGGATCCTGTACCCACATGGAAGACCCAGACGAAACTTTTGGTTCCTAGCTTTGGATTGGGCGCAGCTCTGGACATTGTGGCCTCTTGGCGAGAGAATAAGTGAACAGAAGATCTTCCTCTCCAGCTCTCCTCCTCTCTGTACATCTGACTTTCCAATAAGCAAAATAAAATGAATCTTTGATAACTTAGTAGATCTTCACACCACAGTACATATGTGAGTAGGGAAATCCTGATCAACCCTATAAACCTCACTGCTCAGGAAACATGACCACCTCATACACCTGTTGGGCTCAGGGGTGCTGGAAAACAGGTGTGAGATTTCCTCAAAGAGTTGGCTATGTTCGTGCTGGCTATCTCAAGTGCTCTGCAAGAAACTGAGTGATATTTCTGTTGCTTCAAGAACTGTGAACAGGATCTCTAAGGAGATACAGCAAGTTAGTTCTGCGACAGGGGAAGGTAGATAGGTTTCATTCATTTTTTACATTGACCCTGAAAAATCCCTAA
This sequence comes from Ochotona curzoniae, assembly GCF_017591425.1. Lineage (NCBI taxonomy): Eukaryota > Metazoa > Chordata > Mammalia > Lagomorpha > Ochotonidae > Ochotona > Ochotona curzoniae. Next base: position 16,246,119 of record NW_024464920.1, on the reverse strand, counting down.
GAATAAAAAATTTAACATCCTAACTATGACTTTGGGTTAACATAGGCAGAATAAAAAAGAGAGAGAGAGAGAATACAAGAATTATATTTGTAGTGATATTTTGTAGCTCTTGAATATGTTAGCTGACCTGTTTCTAGATGAACTGCTATTATGGAAGAAATACATAAAATCAAATAATTATTTAGGTGAAAGCGAGAAACCTGGAGATGTATGCATTATTCAGGAGCCTTAGAAGCCATTATTGCCGAAGGTAAATTAGAAAAACCTCTTACACAATCATACAAGAAAATAACAAGATGCCTTAGCCGTATCAATTAGGGCATGTATAAAGAGAGAGATCCAGACGGAAAAAAGGGAGCGAAACAGGAAAGATAGGAGCCAGAGAAAGAGATGGAGGGAGGAGGATGCGAAGGCAATTTCCTTTAGGAATACATAATTTACAAACTACAGTTTCAGCAAGTGGCCATAAATACAAGCATGACATTTTTAAAAAGATCATTTTAGTTAAGTATATGATAACTCAACAGGAGCAAGCAACATACTTTTTGATTAAAGCAGTGTTAAATTCTGAACTCAAGTTATTACCGTAACTACAACTGTAAGAAATATGACCATAAAATGATAAATTGAAAAAAAGATGATAACGGATCTATTACGAAAGAGAAACAAGTTGGGAATCAGATTCAAGCACACTATAATAAATAATATTATAAAATAAATGACATACAGAAATACTAAAAATGCCTAAAATTTTTAAGATTATAGAGTATATGGAAAGTAGACAACATACTTTTTATAGTAAATGAGGAAAATAGACAAGGAATTAAATAATCCTTAATTAATAAATTTATATAATTGTATGCAAATAAAGAATCTTGACTTAATTTGAACTGCAATACTGCAACAAGGTGGAGGAATCCACCATGGGGGGAGGGCACGGAGAGAGGTTGGGGGAATCACAGGGCCTATGAAACTGTGTCACATAATGCAATGTAATTAATTTAAAAATTATAAACTAAATGGATGATTTAAATGCTCACAGATGAAGGGAGAATATTAGAACTTGGAAATAACCCTATCGACAAATAAAAACTTAAAAACAAGGACATGGAAATACAAAGAGAGAGACAGTCAAGACCAACAAAGGAAAAAAACAAATTGTTCTGAATACATCCAAGTTGAGTTCATAAAAGACAATAGAAGGGGCCCAGTACGGTAGCCTAGTGGCTAAAGTCCCCACCTTGAACGTGCCAGGATCCCATACAGGTGCCAGTTCATGTCCTGGCAGCCCTGCTTCCCATACAGTTTTCTGCTTATGGCCTGAGAGAGCAGGTGAAGAAGACCCAAAACCTTTGGACCCTGCCACCCGCATGGGAGATCTGGAAGAGGCTCTGGGCTCCTGGCTTTGGAGTGGTTCAGCTCCAGCCATTGTGGCTGCTTGGGGAGTGAATCACTGGACAGAAGATCTTCCTCTCTGTCTCTCCTCCTCTCTGTATATCTGACTTTGCAATAAAAATAAATCTTTAAAAAAAAAGACAACAGGAAAAATAGGGGTTAACAAATGATGATACTTGAGCATATAACAAAATTCAAAAATAATCAAAATTCAAAAATAGAGCTAACAAGCCCACATCAGGAAGTCGAAGTAAAAAGGGGATCCCAGGAGCTGCTGTTGTGGCTTAAGGAGTTTAGCCACTACCTGAAATGCTAGCATCCTCTGTTGGTCCCCTCTGGAGTTCCCGCTGCTCCACTTCTGATTCAGCTCCCTGCTAATGGCCTGGGAAAAGCAGGAAAGCATGGTTTACATGCTTGGGCCCCTGACACCTGCTTGGGAGACCTGGAAAGAGTTCTGTGATCAAACAGAGAAAATACAGTTTTGTACAAAAGAGAAACAATACAACTGTGACATCTCAAAATAAGTACGGAAGCTAAAAGTCAATAGAATGACGTCTTTGCAGTGCTGGGCATACAGCCAGTGAAAATATCTCAAGAATTACACAATAAAAACATTAATTGCCTTTCACAAAAGAACTTCTAAATGATATAATTCATGGGAGAAGGAAAATTGCATTGGAAAATTACATCAAAAACATAAGGGGAAATGTTGTGGAAATCTTTCAGTAAATTTAAGCAAATGCCGAATTCTTAAAATTTAAATAATGTCAAATGTTAAGGAAAAATGAGAAACGGAAAGAAATGCTACATAGCAATTTCACATAAACTGTAACCAGTTCTACTGAAATTAAAAAAAAAAATTAAACAAGCTAAAACTCCTACATTTCCTGGAGGTAAAGAAAGATGATTGATGTTAGTCTTTTCAAAGACAAGCATTAAACTGCTAAATGAATACAAATAGTTCATTTACCTTGTAATCTTCTTGGGACAAAACAGAATGAAAAACAAAAATGAAAATAAGAACAAAAACAGAGGTTAATAAGTAGAGAAACAGGGCTAGTATTGTGGTGTGGTGGATTAAGCTAGTCATGACGCTGATGTCCAAGCCGGGAACCAGTTTAAATCCCAGCTGCTTCACTTCCAAAACAGCTTTTTGCTAATGTGCCTGGGAGAGCAGCAGCAGATTTCCCGAGCGCCCCTGCTTCCAGGTGAGACACCCAGAGGAAGCCTCTGGCTTCAGCTTGTCTCAGCTTGACTCAGCCTGTCCAGGATGGCACCCTAGGGAGAGAGGAGGGAGCGAGTGGATGCCAGATCTCCTCTCTCTCCTTCTCTTTCTGTCTCACTCTCTACATCTGCCTTCAAAATTAAACAAACATATGCAGAAATAAATTCAAATACATCAACTGATTTAGGTATATTTAGGTATAATAAATATGAGCAAATCATTCAGTTAAAAAAAAAACAACAGGTTGGCATGGTTTTCGACTTGCTCTGTCTCCTCCTAATCCCAAACTGCTAAACAATGAAGAATGTAGATATAGACTGAACTTTGGCTCCTGAGAAAAACGAACTTTGTTTTTCTGATCTCTTTTTATTGTCCTCAGGACAAGAACACCCTACCTGACATCACTTAGTTCAGTGTTCTCCTGAGCACAATAAAAAATCATATCTACTATCCCATAGAAACTACAAATCAAGGGCTTATTAATAACTTTATTTAAGTGATTTTGCACACACAGAACAGAAATATATTCCTAGATTGATTGCTCTAAAGATTGTTGGATATGTATTATTACAATGTTCCATGCTGGCCCCAGTGCAGTAGCCTAGTGGCTAAAGTCCTTGCCTTGCATGCACCAGGATCCTATATGGGCACTGGTTCATATTCCATCAGCCCTGCTTCCCATCCAGCTCCCTGCCTGTGGCCTGGAAAAAATAGTCGAAGTCTTGAGACCCTGCACCTGTGTGGGAGACATGGAAGCGGATCTGGGCTCCTGACTTGGGACCAACTCAGCTCTGGTCATTGCAGCCACTTGGGGAGTGAATCAATAGACGGAAAATTTTCCTCTCTGTCTCTCCTCTTCTCTGTATATTTGAATAAAAAATAAATCTTTATATATATATATATAAAAGAATGTTCCATTAAAAATATATTGTGGAATGAAGAAATAAGGCATTAAATACCTCAGAAATTCTTGGCTCAGTAGTCAAAACTTTCCAACATGTTACTGTAAATATTTTCAAATATATAGAAAAATTGCAACAATATTATGATATATTCACAACTCATAGTCAATTATATGATCATTGTTGCCTTGCTTTCTATAACTGTTAATTATTTTAACATATAGAAAATTTAAAAACTTTAATGAACATGTAAAAATTGTAAATATTATAAACAACTGTAACATTTTATCACATGATCTATTGCATTATCTCCAATCAGAGTACATATACTTATTTTTTCAAGTATTATCATTTATTCTTAGGGAAAATGTCTCAAAATCCTTTCTCCTAACTTTTTAGAATCCTAGTACTATTAATGTCTTTCTGTGCTTGCCATATTTCTCTTAACACAATAACCTGTAATTTCTTTTGTCATTGAGAATGACAACACTTCACCATATTATGACTGAGTAGTATTCCACTATATGTAAGTGCTACATTTTCTTTATTGCTTTGTGAGGAGATGGACCTCAGGCAGTTTCCAGTTCTGGGTTTTGTGAGTAGTGCTGCAGTAAACAGAAAAGTAAAAATGCCTCTTCCAAGATGGGTTTTATTTCCCTCAGTTGAGGGATTACTAATCATTTGGTACTTCATTGTTTAGTTTTTTGAGGAAATTCCATACTGCTCTTCTCAATGGCTTCACTAATTTACTTTGCAAACAGCAAGACTTTCCTATTCTCCGCATCCTCACCAACACTTGGTACCATGCTTCTTTTTGAGAATAGTCAATCTTATTGGAATCAGCTGGTATTTCATTGGGGGCCTAACTTTGCATTTCCTGGTTGATTAGTGAAGCTGAGAAGTTCTTTTTTTGTGTCTATTCTGCAGTAGCCCATTTTTAAAATCGGGTATTTTTTGCTATTGAATTGGCTGAGCTCTTTCTATATTCTGGATACTAAACCTCTGTCAGATGTATGGCTTGTATTATTTTCTCCCATTCTATAGGCTGTCTCCTTGCTCTGTTGATGGTTTCTTTCGCTGTGCTAAGGCTTATTTGTCTATTGTTTGGGTTTATATCTTATGCTTTTGGGCTCTGTTCCAGAACATCCTTGCCGATTTAGATGCACTGAGTGTCTTCTTGTAATATTCTCAATGTTTCAGTCTTGCATTTAGGTCTTTAATTCACTTTGAGCTGACATTTGTGCATTTTTATTCATGTGTATATATACATTCAGATCTCTGTAGCCCTTCTGGAAATATTCCTCTTCTGAGGTTGAGAAAATGTCCTGCAAATTGTCAAAACTGCAAGACTGTGCACCATAGAAGCAGTCACTGCAAGATTAGTGAGTGTTTGCACTTGGCAATATATCTGCATATCATCATCTTTTACATTCATCACACTTATGGCCCAGTCTCAGGGAATGCCTCTCATACCCAAGTTCCAAGCTTGATTCTGAGTGACAGCCATGATCAGAATCTTCAGAATCCCCTAATTGGTGGGAAGTAAAGTGTGGTGTTACAAAAACCACCGTCAGTGTCTAGTTTTCCTTTTGTGTAGAGAAAGGCACGCTCCCTCTTTGGACCCCATCTTCTGGGGTATGCTAAAGGTGTCAGGTTGCGCTTGATGATCAGCATCACATTTTTTTTTTTAAACCCTGATCCTTGCCTCTTGAATTTAAAACTCCAGAAGAACAGTTATCTGTGCTGTGAGTTTTAACTCAATTTCAAATGAAGATATGTTTCGTCTGCCTTCTAGCAATGTTCTCAGTTTTTTAGTATTTCTTAGAACCTGGAGACTCAAATATTCCACCAGGATTTCTGAAACTATTTATTTGATAAAGAGAAACCCTGAGGTCATTTTGGTTGCTCTAATAAACTATGATAGACTAGGTGGCTGACAAGCAACACAAATTTATTTCTCACAAGTCTGAGGTCTGGTCAGTACATGATGCGAGTGCCAGCAGATCTGCTGTGGTGGTGGGCCTGTTTCCGGGCTTACAAATGTCTTCTCACTGAATTCTGACATGAAGGTAAGAGATCCTCTACCCCCAAAGAGCTAATCATCTCCTAATCTCCTTATCTTGTTTGAGAGTTGAGATCTCAAAATATGAATTTGGGTCAGTTTACAGACATCATTTTAAGAGACCGCATCTTTCAGATACTCATTCGCCAAGTGTTTGTCAGTTCTTGACTTCAGATACTGCTGTGCCATTTTGATAGCAAATACTGAGAAAGATTTCAGGGCACCTCTGGTGCGGCACTTTCTTGTTGCTTGAAATCATCCATTTTTTTCAGATCACTATTGCTTCCAAGGTGAAACAGCACACATCTCTCCTGTAAAATACACTGGCTCCTCGTTCTAAATACCCTCAGAGCTCCTGCAGCATTGTTTACTGTATTTCTGACCTCTCCAAAGACATTATTTTGGGGACATTTGATATTATTGCATTCTTCCTTGCCTTTCCTTTATATACTGTATCTTGAGAATTACAGAAAAAAAAAAAAACTAATCTCACCAGGAAACTTTCAAAAATGTGCATTATTTATTTTCTCTTTTCCCTGAATGTTCTGTGAGCCATGCTTTATTTTCTCAGGAGTTTTTAAAAATCTGATCAGAGTTCACTTGTATTCCAAAATCAGTAGTGATTTTGGCAATCCATACGAAACCTGCACATCAATTCCTCAGAAGATTTAAAGATGCCATAAAAACGAAGTTAGCTTCGCATGCAAGTATGTGATCCACACAGAACGCGTGTTATTAGGCTGCACAGAGGTATTTAGTAATTCAAAAAATAGTATCATTTATCAGAGCCATTCTTTATTTCCAGGAAATCCTGTACCACAGAAGTGTTAGACTTACTCTACAAAGGACATTTCTTGGAGCATAGCCTGGTAATTAGTTTACAATTGAAATATATTAGATTGTGCTTTTGTGGAGACATCTTGACCACAGTTCTAAGTGTGAAATCTGCCTCTGATTTCAGCCATTCAAAGGGTTAGTTAATATTCAGAAACAGCTGACATAAAGCTTCAGGGCAATACATATTATGAATTTCTTTGAGGTGACAAATAGTCTGACATACAGCCTATTTGCTCTAGATATGCTTTTAAAAATGGAACTTACATGGCTTTACACCTGCTTGAATAGTTTATACTTTGTTAGATATCTTTATTAATCCACTTATTCAGACATTTGAGATGGCAGAGTGCAGAAATAGAGAAGAGGGATTATGAATGTGTACAGTTGAATTATAGAGGTAACAAAGGAGCATAATATTTAAGTTTGCAATACTAGTGACCATCAGCTAAAATGATTCACACTGGGGAAATAAGTCGGGGGTTGTAATTTGGGGGTGGGAGGAGAGTTATAAGACAGAAGCCCCAGACCCTATGCAATTACACCATAAAATTCAAATTTAAAAATGCAAAAACAGTGCATCTAACTTAACTCAAATACATTTTCAAGACCTTATGTGACAGTATAGGTCAAAATTCAATTTCAAATAATACACTGAGTCACTCCATTGCTTTGGCCTAGGCAATCAGAGATTTGTATGGTAACCAGAGGAAAGCCGGGAGAACATTATACTATAGTGATTACAAGGAGTGCTACCATTAAACACTGTATACAATAAAGGTTGTATCTCTTCTGTATGGGAGTGATCCAGTAGATTCCTTGGAAGCCACCTTTTCCAATGGGTGCTCTCTGTGGGTGAGCCAGGTTGCGGAGCTGCTCAATACTCCTTGAATAGTTATGGTAACCGGTTAGATGATGGCAGAGGTTGGTGCCTTGTCTAATACTTAAAGGCCAGGCCTGTCTTCTTTCTTTATCTATTCTAACACAAGATATTATTACTTGTACTGCCTCCCTTTCTCTAGTCTAGACACTGGATAATCACAAAATTATCTCCTTTTTGAAAGAGGGAAAAACAAAACAAAACAAATGAAAACAAAAAACCTAAGCAATGGTTCTTAGCTTCAAGAATATTCTTTTTCATGTTGAGTAAATGTATTAATGAATTTATTCCTAAATTGTTTATTCAGCAAGAACTTAGAGATACTGTTCTAGGAGCTGAAGATAATAAAGCGATCAAAAGAAACAGCACTACAAGCAAAGGATTTAGCTTGCACGCTGCACCACTGCGCTTTCGCCAGGTTCCGTTTTTATACGCAAAGATCAGGTTAGGTTATTTAAGGTGTTAGGGCAGAGAGTTCATGGTGAACAGATTCCACATAAATGGTTCTTTGTAGATAGACAAAAGAAAGAATAGTTGACGAAAAAACATAAGCATGTCACTGACAAATTAAGATAAGATTCAAGGTCAGGTTGGCAGGATTTCAGTCATACTCTTAGGTGTAAAGTGGAAAGAATAATAATAAGACAGTGCTGTGATACACTGGTTTTTCTTCATTAAAAAAAAAAGTGTAAATTGGCAATGGGTGTTGACTAACAATTCTAGTCTGTGAAGTTGTCAGGCTGACAAGCTCCTCTCCACAACTAGCAAATCTTAGAATAATGACCCAGAGTTGTTATTTTGGAATGCACTGTCAGAATAATACAATGAAAATGCAAAATCAAAATTATGGTTCTGTCATGTTATCAAGTAAGTTTTCTTTACTGCAATTTATTCACTGATTATTGCTCAGCTCTTTATTAAAATTTGATATAAACAAAAATACTAGAGAATTGCATACTCTGTATTTTCACTTAATATTGTATGCTTACTTTTCTTTTTTCCCAAAGACTTGTTTAATTCCTCTCCAATTTAAATTCTGACTTTAGATAATTTGTATTAACAGCCTGGTGCAAATCGTTACAAAATTTACTCCCTATAACACCAATGAAAACATTCACACGCAAGCACTTCAAAATGTTAAAGGAAAATTAAAATGATAAATTTATGTTCATGAGAAAACATTTCAAATCTATTTTATAACATACAGATTCTGAGCTTTTCAAAGACCCTCATATTATGATTCATTTATTACTAATCAAATATTATTAAAATGTGCTTGATAATCTGATGTTTCTTCATTACCATTGTGCCATGGAAATCCCTCCAGGTTTTTGCTTGTTTGTTTGTTTAAGTGATGACCTCTATTCATGCATCAGATTGTGTCCATATTCGTGGCATTGTGAATAACAAGAAAAATACAAACATTGGGCCCGGCGCGGTGGCGCAAGTGGTTAAAGGTCCTCGCCTTGCACGCCCAGGATCCCATATGGGCGCCGGTTCTAATCCCGGCAGCCCCGCTTCCCTTCCAGCTCCCTGCCTGTGGCCTGGGAAAGCAGTTGAGGACGGCCCAAAGCTTTGGGAACCTGCACCCGCGTGGGAGACCCGGAAGAGGCTCCTGGCTTCGGATCGGCATAGTATCGGCCCGTTGCGCTCACTTGGGGAGTGAATCATCGGATGGAAGATCTTCCTCTCTGTCTCTCCTCTCTGTATATCCGCCTTTCCAATGAAAAAATAATAAAAATAAATCTTTAAAAGAAAAATACAAACATATAATTTTCTCTGGCAGTACTTTATTCCTTTGGCATGCATAGTGTAGTAACATAAAGGGTATGTATATTTCTTATGTGGTAGACATGGCAAGCTTATTGTCAAAATAGACTCTTAATTCACATCCTTGTCAGCACCAGTTTTTCACATGTGATTGTTTGTAACAACATAATGGGTAACATTGATATATCATTGTTGATTTAGTTTTTATTCCGCTGATACTGTCACGTGTTTTGTTACACGGATTTTACTCCTTTATAAATTGCTTGCTTATATCTTTTAACCATTTTCTTATTGGAGTATTGTTCCCTGTTATCAAATTGAAAAAGTATTTGATATATTTTGATCATTAATTTCCAGGCAACTGTGTGGACTGCAAAAATTTCTTCCTATTTATTATTCTGTTGCAATGTCTTTTGCCTCAGAAAAGTTTAACCCACATTCATTTACATTTTATCAATGCTTTCATAGTTTCTGACTGACAATTTAAAAATATTATTAGCTACTAACAAGAGATGTCATGTAGTTATTGTACAATACATAAAGCACAGAAAAATACTACGATAATGTAAGATGCCCTATAATATTTTGATGCATCAATTTTATCTAAATAAACAAAGATAAATATATGTATATAAGTATTTGGTATGTATATTTGTTTCTGGGGAAAAAGAGAACCAAAGTCATGTCAGTAGACATTTGATTCTTCTTATGTACTTTAATTCTGTATGTCACTGAATTTTTGTATATGCAAGCCATCAACATATTTTTTGACCTTGTGACTATACAATTATCAATAAAAACATACAAAATTAATGTGCATGACAATAGTCTCTAATAGTCTGTCATTTCTAAATGTTCAAGTATCATTTGTTTAGTAAAACATTTGTGTATTCTTATGTTTACCTCTTTAAAATGAAATCCTAAAATGGCAATGGTTGTATCAAAGGTTGGCAACTTCAACATTATCACTGTATTCTTCATCTTAATAAAAAAGAAAAGTTGAAATGTCTTTTGAAATATATTTTATTTATTTATTCATTTTGTTATTTTATGATACTATTACACAGGCTCTGAGATTTTCACCCCCCCTTCATACCTCTGCACCTAATTTCCCCTATATTATTACAAGAGTATCGTTCTTCAGAAAACATCATTCTGCTATTTAAATATGTCCTGATATTATAAGTATGGGGATTGACAGAGAGTCTTTGTGTGTCAATTGCCCCAGAAGATGGTTTTAGAAAATACATCTTAAAGATGATAATAATTTTCTTAACTGAAGTTTAGAAAGGGGGAGAAAAGGCAAAAATCAAGGCTTGTAGAACAGAAAAGAAAAGAACATTCATTGCTTAAAAGAAAGTAAAAAATAAATAACAGCAATAGTGCTGAGAACTCTCAATTGCCTTACAGCCTGAGATTTCAGCTCAGTGGGCATTAGATGTAGAGAGGATGAAGTAGCTTCCTAATTTATTTGAAAACTCAAGAATTGCTCACTATTTCTCAAAACCATAAATGAGATAAAAAAATCTTTGCACCACATTCTCTCATCATTTTGGATTGCTTGAATGCCTCTCAAAGTCTCAGCGTCAGGAAAACTTGGTGAATTATATTTTATAGACCTGTAGTTAGTTCTTTCACACTCGCTCTCATGTTTTTATCTTTCATAGAAGGAGGCAAGGATGAGTAAAACCAATTAGGACTGTTAGCTGTTTTTCTGAAAAGCCGATGCCAAAACGCGTATACTTTTCTCAGAAAGATAGGTTTTCATGTTATTACAGTAAATGAAACATGTAGTTCCTACACATTTCCAGTGAGAAAATGTGGTTCAAAAATCTCATTAGTTTGCTTTTCCTGCTCTTCTGGAGCAGATGTGGAGCACCTGAGCATCAAGCTAGCTACATATTTTAAAGATTGTGAATTTTCTTTCAGGTGTTTAAAGTGGATAGCAATACACACACATGCACAAGCAGAGAAAGAGACAGATTTTCTGTTCACTGGTTCACAGCTGAAATGTCTGTGTTAACTAAGGCCACACCCAGCCGAATGCAAGAGACAGGGATTCCATCTGTGTCTTTCATGATGCTGGGCCTGTAGGCAGGAACACAAGCTCTTCAGCCACCATCATCTTCTGCCTCACAGTCTGTGCCACAGCAGAAGATGGATCAGAAGCAAAGGCAAAACTAGATCTCAGGCACTTTGAAATAGAATTCAGGCATCTTAGCAGCTTAACCTGCAGTACCATGACATTTGCCCCTTGGATATAATCAAACTGCCCCATAAAAGTTAGAGGACTCAACAATGATAGAGTCTAGAATATAAAAAGGCAGCTGAAACCAATGTACTTCATAAAACTGTAAAATACTATCTTAAGAAAATAAGAGCAATATGATTTTCTTATCTGTAAGCATGTTTTACCCTAAAGTGCTTGGCTCTGAAATTAAGCCTGATATAAAAAGGGAATATATTCCTAACTTTGGTATTTACCTGAAAAACCTGAGGACAAGGCTAGTGGGCAACCTCATCAGACTTTACCACAGAATTTCTCAGCTCACATCCTTGAGGTTGCAAGAAGTGACAGGACAGAATATGCAAAATGAAGAGAGGAGAAAATATAGACTGAAAGAACTCTAAAAATCATTTTCTCTGTAATTTCCTTTGCCTGCCAACTCTTTCCTCTTGTCTCAACAAAACAAAAAAGGTTTCCCCTCCTAAGAGCTGCTTGAAACAATGGATGATTTTTCATTAATGCCTGTGCAATAAGAACTTTAGCATTTTAGCATCATCTTGTGCACGTGTTTCCTTCAATTAACAAGTTGCACAATGGTAGTCGGTGAGAGTAAGAGAAAATAACTTGTAATTCATAGTCTTCCTTCAATTTTTTTTTACAAAAATTTCTTCAATGTTTCTTTAAGCTTTGGATATGGGAGTGTTTAGATTGTATATAAAAGCAAATTCAATAGCCAAAGTAGACAAATATTTTTATACATGATAGATAACTGAAATTGGATGGGAGAAAGATATGGATTGTGTAAAATGGAAGAGTCTCAGTTGAATTGATCAGCAGGAAGATAACTATTTAAAGCTTCAATCAGTTCATTGAGACACCCTCTGCATCTCACCTTTGCAGTGCCAAAAGATCTTGATCCAGAAGGAAAAAAAAAAGGATAAATTCCAATATTTTTAGTGTGGTTAAATGGGGACTTTGAGAACACAGGGTGAAAACAAAGCAATCAAAACCCTACCTACAAAGAATATTCCTCCTCTTGTATAAATGCTCAGTAAAAAGAAAACTAAAGCCAAGACCAAGCCTCAAAAGACAAGCCATGGCTAAAACCAAGGGCAAAGCCCAAACTGCACCTGCACCTGCACCTGTGCAACCAGTTCTGGCTTACCCTCTGACACAGGTGCTGAACGCCCAATGAAGGCTCTATAGTAACAACCCGTACTTGCCAATGCAAGGCCAGAAGGACTGGCGTGCCCCTTGGGTTGCTATTAGCATGGGGCTAATGTCCTGTCCTATTTGTACAATCTGAGGCAGGGGTGAAAAAAAAAACCTAAATACAGTAAAAATTACAATTCTAAGCTTACATTCCACATTTCACGTTATCACTTTCAACCATGAGTGGCTTAGTTTAATATGTGAGAGTTACTCTTTCTGTTTTTACAGATAAGGACATGTAATTTCTGAAATAAATCAGGGACCTTGAAGCTGTAAGTTGAACAAATGTATGAACTAATTAAGTGAAAATTCATGCTCTGAAGATCAGTATCAAAAATGATCGTTGAGGTTGAAAAGTCACCTTCTAAAATACACAATTAAACTAATGAACTCCAACATTAAGCTTTAATTGATATGAGTGATATAAATCTTTTGGACACTTGGTTTTTAAGGGTGCATTCATAATTTTCCAGGAATATATTTGTTTACAGAAAAACGTCTTCATATTCACTGATTCTAACCCAGTAAATAAAAAATGCCAAATAAAAATTGTACCAAATGTTGAAGCATAATTTTATTTTTTTATGTGTTTCAAAAGAAGCATTTAGTTTGGCAGCTTCCAAGTGAATTGTTATAATGTCAAAAATAACTCTCATTTTGATGCAAGCACCAATTCTAAAAATCAGTAAGCTATAACCTCACCAACTGAGAATAAACACAATCAACTGACGTATTCCCCAAGCTTTTCTTTCATCCTTGTGTAGCTAGAGCCCAATTTTTAGAAGCCTTACATGGTATAATAGGATGGCAAATGCAGAGAGCATGGACTGGTCTCCCACCTGCCACATGGGTTGTCATTTCCCATCTCCCATATACTTGTGGAACTCTCAGTAGCATTCACCCTCAATCTGAGGATCAAACCTTCTTATCTTGTATCCTTGGTCTGGACAAAGCGATGAAGTCCTCATTCTATATCTTCAGCACGATTAGTAATAGTAATTGTTGCAGATGGTGATAGGCCTACAGAATACATGCTCTTACGTGCTTTCAGATAGTATTATCATATGTACTTATGTATTTATTTGAACAAAGGAAAATTGAGATAAAATTTTGACTAGCCTTTTTAAAATAAATTTTAAATATATATGAATTACATTAAAATTTTTCACATAATTTCTTGGAGATTATAAGAATCATCCTAAAAATTAGTTGGATAATGACTATTGGCATTTGGAATTGAAAATTAGAATGGTTTTAGATGCAATGATTTTGATCATAGGAATATATACGTCATGGCAGAACCACTGAAGTTAATGACAGGAACATTGCATTCAATAAGGAAACTGACAATAAGAGCAAAACACAGATATATGTGATAACCTGTGATGAAGTATCAAAATTAGAAAATAAGTCATGACTTAATAACATGTTAGGATATACGGTTGGCTAATTTTAAAAGATTATTTAAAAAAATATTTTTCTTAAGTGAAACTAGAGTGGAAGAAAGAATGTGCGAGAAAGAAATAAAATATATTCCAACTATTGGGTCACTCCATAAATGGTTATTTGCCAGGCTAGACCCAGGTGCCAGAATGCCATCCCAGTCTCCCCCAGTGACAACTGGTGCCCAGGAACTTGAGAAATCTGCCACTTTCCCATGTGCATTATCACTGAGTTGGGTCAGAAACAAAACAGCCAGGAATCTGCGTTCCAATATAGGCTGCCTGTGTAGTGGGCCATGGCTTAACGTACAGTGCCATAACCCCAACCCCAAGAAATCTGATATTATACAACCAATATATCAATCAAAAAATAACATACACAAAATGAGTAAAATATATAGATTTTCAAATATAGAATTCCTAGTTATAATTCCTAATTCTATCCTATTTATAGAGTTAGAACATATAGAATTTCTAACACAGAAATTTCAAATAGAATTTCAATATAGAATCTGGGTTTAATATAAAATTTCAAATAGAATCTGGATTTAATATCAAAATAAGGATTTAATCTAATATTGAAAATACAATGAGATTTCTTATAAAACATCAATAAGTTTAATTTATACATATGAGGTTAATGGGAATCATTATATATCTTGGCGAGAGTAGGATGTGATAAATAGGACTTGTGATGATGGGAATAAAATTCCTTCCAAGATAGTGGCAGGTGTTAATGGAAGAGCCACAGAAGTTTGGCTTAAAAGACAAGGATAGAGAACGAGCGATAATTTAGTAAACTGGCTTCTTTCCTTACTGAGCTCCTCAAAAATCTGTTAGTTTGTAATTAATGAGGCCCAAGTCAAATTATTTAGAAACCTTAGGTTCACTCCACGCTGAACCTCTGGATGCTTTCATGTTCAAGAATGAGTAAGCCAAATGTTAGGGTGTTTATCACTTACTAAATAATTCATCATGGAGGAATCATCAAAGTTTTGCAAGTAGACTGCTCAAACAATTGTTGCTCTTCCCTTTGTTGAGATGTTATGCACAGAAAACTTTGATATGCGTTTCTGTACATGTAGAGACTGGAAATGAATTTAAAAATATATTTTTTTCTAATATCTGTGTAGTCTCCAAACAATGCTACACTGACGCAGGTAGCTAGCAAGGAGGACTTGAGGTCACTGTCCCCTGCCTGCAGCTTCATGTACACTATGGTCTATATGTACCACCCAGTCTTTCCCCCATTTTTGTGCAGTAGAAAGCAATAGCTCCTGGCATTTCATACTTACAAACAGTACTGGCCAAAAATAATCATCATGACTACCAGCTGCATCCCAGCAGTGAACTTTAGCTCATGGTAAGTCATTATAATAAAATTACTGTGATTGAACATTTTAATCAGGCAGCTGATGCTATGACACTTCAGAGGTTTTTTTTTTTTTTTTTTTGTTTTGTTTAAGGAGTGTTTTGTGCAGAACTGGTAAAGTAGATGCAGCCAGCAAAAAGGGGTCTGAAAAACGTGGATAATGGGGAAGGAAGAAAAGTGATTCTGAAGAGACTAATCTCACTTGTTGGCTTAAGAAATCAAAGGTAGGAGAAATGATGAAAGGCGTGAAACAGGGAGCACATGCCATAGGTTGATTCTCACAACTCAGACAATGTGAACAGAAACTCATGCCGACAGTGCTAATCTATTCAGAATTATTAAGAAGCTTCTGTTTTCTTAGGTAGAAAACTAAAGATATAATCAAAATTATAGGAAAATAAGCATTAATAGTGATTTAGGGAAACAATAGTGACAATTTGTGAATAATCAGAGCACACTCTTGTAGGGTCTGAAAGCACTGAAAACAAAGAAAACCAGGAGATAGATTCAATAGGGGATTGTAGTCCTCTCCTGTAAATTCAAAAAGGTCAAATGTGCATCCCTTAGCTTCAAAGAGCCCAGTTAGAAACATTCCAACACACAAATCAAAAGTACTAAAAAGCAACATCACCCTGCTTCGTCCTGCCTAAAGTAACATAATCAGTCTTAAAAGAGAAATGGAAAGAAATGCAGAGAGGCAAGTCCTCTAAAAATCCAGAGTTATTTGCTTAAAAAAGAAAATAAAGATCTGAGAATTAGGTATGTAAAATTTAGTAACGCAGGATTAATTTATATAAGCCATATAAAAGGAAATGGGGAAAACTTAAAATATACCTTTTCTGTTTTATTAGCTCTATGCATGCCAAGATTATTATTAAGTAACAAAATCAAAGATATTTATCCAAAGGAGAGATATTTATATTCACATATTAGTATGCTTTATATTTGATAATAGAGATGTGAAAGATATGATTATTTCACATTATGTTTAAGTGTAGAACTTTCAATTTAGTGCATACACCTTTCATTTCGAAAAATGGTAGTTTGATATTCAGAAACTACAAAAGAATATGAGTATATTTCTCCCAAATGTAATTAGGAAATAAAGAAGAATTACTCAAATATTTTTACCCAGAAGGTCCATGTATCTGGCAAACTTGTGCTGAATTATCTCATATCCTTCGCACTTCTTTTCAGAAGGGATGTATAACTTTGAAATACAGGAAAATCCCATTTCAGGTTTAGTGAGCCTTATTTTGTATTCATTCTTATGCTGGAATTGTTATGACTATGTCAACGGCATCAATACATTTAGAACTGAATGAGATTTCTTTTTAATGTTTTCATGGACTTAGCTTTTTCTTAGAACAATCAGGAACCATTAGGCAGCTATACATAAAGGTTTTATAGACCTTTTGTTGAAACCTCAAAATGCAATGTTGCATAGGGGAGTAAGATAAGCCAACTTTTTTTCATTGAGTTTTTTGCATTTTATTATTATGTAGGTGTTTTGCATATCTTAGCTAGCTCATATTCAAGGCCATCACCTGTAAGTAACTCAGACTTTTAATAATGTAGCAGCATTATGCATTTAAAAGTGCCTAAACCTTCAAAACTGTATCATGTAAAATAAAAACAAAACAAAACAAAAAACACATATGTAGAAGCTACAAATGAAGACATGAAACTCAATTATTTTGTAAATGTAGAGCCAAGTCTCTAGCAAGATGTATAAAGTGTGTTATGTCTGCTTAAAAAATGTAATTTATAGTCAGTTCATTCTAAAGAATGTATACCTTTCAGTGTGAATTCTAGCATTATACATTTTATAAGAGAGCTTATATTTAAGACTTTTTGTCCCTCGGCTCTTCTCAGTAATAACTGGCTTCAATAGACTGTACAATGGTGTGTGATTAACCCACTTGCTAGTGAACTTCCCTATTACCTGTCTTCAATTTTGCCTTTTTAAGCTGCCGATCCATTGAATTCAACGCAGCATCAGAATATATCAGGTTCTTTCAGCAACACAGCAGGTGTACATTTATGAAGCATATCTGATATATTCAGTGACAGTCAACAGCTTAATATCACTGTTCACAATCTTAAGAGAAAAGGAAACAGTGAGATAAAAATATTTATATTTCGTCAACATTTTTAAGGAAAATTTAAAAATAGCTGGTGAGGCACATAGAAATATTTATCTATATTGTTTAATGACAGCAGCTATCATTTTTTTGTCAGCCTAACTCCTACAAACATACTGGCATTAAACATGTTAGTTACTTGTTGGTTTTCCTTACAGTAGATTGGACCATGAATAAGATCAAAAGGACCAGGCACGGAAGCCTAGTGGCTAACGCCCTAGGCTTACTTGCACCAGGATCCCATATGGGTGCTGGGTCTGATCCCAACGGCCCAGCTTCCCATCTAGCTCAGCTCTCCGCTTGTAGCCTGGGAAAGCAGTCGAGGACGGCCTAAAGCCTTGGGACCCTGCACCCACGTGGGAGACCCGGAAGAAGCTTCTGGCTCCTGGCTTTGGATTGGCTCAGCTCCAACTGTTGCAGCTACAAGGGGAGTGAATCATGGAATGGAAGATTTTCCTCTCTATCTCTCTTCCTCTCTGTATGTCCGACTTTCCAATAAAAATAAAAAATAAATCTTAAAAAAAAGACCAAAGATAAACGGATACGAAATATGGATTTAAAAGACACAAAATTCATTGTTTATTATCAACTACTTTCATGAGCTTTCAAAATTTCCAAAGAATTAAATTATATATTTTCTGTATGAATTCATTAAAAAATGTCAAGATAGTATTTAGGAAAAAAATATACGTAAGGAATGTATGGTAAGAGAGACTTTTACTGTATATCATTTTTGATTTTTAGACATTTTATCACCTGGATCACATATGTTGTTGTCATACACCAAGAAGGCAAAAGTCATGGTAAGTACAATGAGGTAAAACAGCAGGAAATGGACAGTGGATGCATGGAACCTGTTCTCCATCAGAAAATAAAGTCACAGAGAAGCAAGACAAGTGTAATCTCTGCTTGCTTTCTCTATGTACTTAAATCTCGTAGTTACACTTGTTGGTGCCCATCACTCCTATATTTATTCTTTCCTTAAATTTATAACTGATTCTCAAAGTATTCTTGTATGTAAGTGTAGTTTAAAAATATGTTTAAATTACTATATTTAAAAATATAAATAAGCCTCATAGAACACTTAAAAACTGCACAAAGCTGAGAAAACTATTCCTAGTTTTAACTATTAAAAAAAATACCTTATTCAATTACCATTGAATTAAAAAAGAGGGTTTTTTTTGGTAGTACACAAAGTTAAAAATAGCTTAAACACTTACAGGTAAATGCACTTGTCATCTCTCTTCAGATGCAGTTCCCCAGCTCATTCCGCTATCTCACTATTGCCTCCATGAATCCTCCTTCATCTCAACTTCCCTGTCTCGCTACAAAATAGTTTTCTGATTTTTCACAGGAATCATTTCCTTTCATATTTCTCTATGTTTATATATATATATATGTGAATCCCTACCCACTGTAATTTGATCTTTCCATTTTTAAAATGACCTTATCAATCCCATTGGACTATTAATTTCCCCTCTACTCCTTTCTATTACTTACAAATCAACTCTTGAAAGGCCAGTTTCCCCATATTATAGGTTTAGCTGATTTTATAGTTATACTATAATTCGATATGCACCTTGGTCCTCTATTCTTTTTACAAGCTGTCAACTGTGTTAATTTTAATAAGATCTACATGCATTTTAACACTCAAGGCCCTTATTATTATTAGGAAGTACAAATTGCCTGCTATTTTCAATATGTATATACTGTTAACAGATGTTGATGTTCCAAGTCTAAGTGCATTGATTCATTACATATGGTATTATAAAACAATAAAAAGATTCTGTTTATATTCATTGTAGGAAAGCTTTGCCCAGGACCTTGTCATTGAAAATATCCCACCACGAATTAATACATTTCTTTTGTGTTTACACATGGCTAGGCATAATTTTAATCAGAGGTATTTCTTTTTTCTACAAGGATACCAAACTACCCCACCAGTGGTTTTGGAGAAATTCCACCTTTTCCTTGTTATGTGTCATTAATCACATTAGTCATATTAACATCATATTAACTATAAACCAAATAATTATACATATTCAGATCAATATTTTTCCCTTTTTATCTAGTATTTTTTTGGACTAAATCGATAATGTTGTCAAGTTGTCCATGTGTCTGCCATTTTTTTCAAAATTACATTTTGTTTCAATTGCTGATGGAAAAACAAAAAAGACATTTAAGCTCTTTTGGATTTGATTGCATTTACATTTATTTTTAAAAACTCTGCTTTTTGTTTTTTTATTTCTTAATTCTCTTAAGTGCAAAATAATGCACCGGCAGGAAAAAAAATCCTATTAATAGAGAGGCCCAGAGAGAGATCTTTGGGCCAATCTCGAAACTGCGAGATTGGTATACTGCACTAAGATCCATCAACTGAAGACTTCTAGCTTCTGATAAGCATTCACAGACTGAGCCTCTAGCTTTGCTCGTCATCGAATAGACAACTGCGCTCCATGGAGTCACATTCATTGCGGGACATGCTTCTGCTGACTTCTGGTTGGTTTGAAAAAAAGATATCAAACTTTGTATGGACTGTGACTGGGGGATTCAAATATGACCAGCCTGTTTACAGTCAAGATGATGAAAGGACAGCCTTTTTCATTCTTCAAACCTTGATAGCAAATAGCCATAGGACTCTGGAAGTTAGTGCTAGGCTATAGAAGTCCAGTGATGGGAAGAGCCTAATGGTTTGCATCCTGAGGAAAATTCAACTGATTTGAGTCACTGGATTTATCCCAGAATCAAGCAGAGACACTTGTGTGCCACAGTGAGATAGTTGTGCTGGCATATGGCCCCATCAGCCTCTTACAGGCCTAATGTACACTCAAGATTACAGTGATCTGGTGACAAGGAAACCCAGGAAAGACCCATTGTGGGCTTCTTGAGTAACTCGGGGGTAGGGGGGACTGCTTTCATCACCTCTCAAGTAACTCTGGCCAAATAGCAAGGACTGTTTTGGGATTCAGTGCCAAGCTGATTAATCCCAGCATTGAATAGATTCTAATTATCACTGTTTTCAGCCCAGTGCCTGAAGCCAGAGCCTCTGGATCTGTTTCAGGAACCAATGGGATTCTGTGGTTCACCCAACACCACCACTAAAGTGGCTAAAGTTAACAGCAGCATGCAGTGAGCCCACCTCAAGTGGGGTGGAGGGCTTTCATGCTCCTGTAGGTTATGCTGCTCTTTGTGGGCTAAAGGCTCCAGATGTAAACTAGGAGAAGGACATGTGTTGGCTCAGAAACAAGGAATTTGAACCTAACGGAGGCCTAGTATGTAGTTGTGGAAATAGACTACCCCACTTTAGGAATGTTCATGTGACATACTGAAATATCAACTGCAAATTTGGGGAAAATTAGACTTTAAGGAGTATTGTAAGTTGAATTAATGCAAATATATGAACAGCAGACCTGAGGCAATTTAGAGAGTTATCTTTCACTGAAATAGCAGAAGTACCCTCATGCCCAGAGACAATACAATTTGTATATGTTTAAAGTAAATTTTCAAAACTGACCTTGCACTGCATAGACAATGTTGTATATCCACATGTATTATGGACTTGTAAGGAACCAAAATCTAATATAAACAGTGAAATAAAATGCCAGAAGATGACTATCTAGGAATTAAAATTTCTGAATGCTTTATGAAGATTTCAAAATAAATATTTAAAGAAAGTTTGTTAACAAAATTCAAGAGAGAGATACATTTATTTGATAGAGGGATAGAAGTAATTAAATTAAATATTTCAGTATTCTAATGTGCATATTTGATAGAGGGATAGAAGCAATTAGACATAATAAAGTAGAAATGCCACTAAATGAAATGAAATGCCACTAAATGAAATTAAAACACAATAAAAAATAACCATGGCGGAATAGTTCAAACAGAAGAGAGACTCAAGGAGTTTGTAAACAAGCTGTCTGAAAATAAAACATTGATGGAGAAAAACAAAAAAAGCATCAAAAGTAATGAAGAAGGCTTCTGGGAAACATGGGACAGCATAAAAAGAGAAAGCATGGATATTACTATTGGAATTCAAGAAGACCTTGAGAATGCTAGTGGGTGGAAAGCATGTTAGGAGATACAATATCAGGAAAACTTCCAAAACCTCAAGATATAGCTATCAAGACACTGGAAGATCAAAAGTCTCCAGTCAGATTCAACCAGTGTAAGTCTATCCAAAAGCATATCCAAACTACTCAAAATTCCAGATAGAATTGTCAAAGCTGCAAGACAACAAAGCAACACAGAGTGGCCCCAACTTGCCTGGCTGAGGACTTCTCAGCAGAAATCTTACAGAGTAGGATGAGATGAGACTTTCACACATTTAAAGAAAAAGAAAATACTAGATAAATATTCAATGCATAAAATGCACATAAATTTGAAGGAAACATGTAATAAGCAACAAAAAAATTAAAAATATACAGCAAGGTCTGAAAGAATTTATTCACACTAGAATTACAAAGCAAAAGGAATATTAAAGGGGTTATTCAAAATGAAGTAAATAGGTGCTATAGGTGCTAAAAAGAGAAAATATCAGAAAGTAGAAGAATCATTGGTAAGTCTATAAAAATCAGAATATAAAATGCAAACACACTGTAAACCAATTATATCTTATTGTCACCCATTTAAAATATTAGGAGACTGGCAATATTGAGAATCAAATATAACATGCAAATTCAGAATTTGGGGAGCACAAGTATAGCGTCCTTTATTAAGAATTTTTAATCTGTTTGGGTTTTGATTATCCTTATTCCACATCTTTGAAGTCAATCTCAATTAGTTATAATTTAAAGATAGCTTATTATAGAATTTTTTCCATAAGCCCCCAGGAAATCATAATGAAAAAAAAAATCTGTAACTGTTTTTATTAGAATATGGGCTTAACTCTATTACCTCAAGGGTTAACCACAACAAACAATTATCTCTTCAGAAACTGTACATATTTCCAAGCATATGCCTAATACCTGTGATGTCTGTCTCTTAACTTGAATAATCAGATTTATGTTAGATGGTGACTAGCATAACCAAAAATATTTTAAGGAGTTACTAGGGAATAATTGATGGGAGTTTCATCATTTTTTTATATTAGAAGCACATATTAGTTAGCTCATAAGTGGTTATCATTTTAATTGCAAGGAGTATCCCTTCTTTATTTACATGTAAAAAAGTTAAAAGTGTGTTTTATTTTCATCTATCCACTTACACTGTCTGTGAACTGACCTTACCATACAAAAAATATAAATCAAGTCCTTACCTAGCTCTACTTTTTCCAAGTAAAGAATCTTCTTGTGCAATTAGACTTGAATTCTTTAATCACCTAGAAGCATTAAAGGTTTCAGCTTAAAAGAATATCCCAAGATAAAGGCCCTAATGAAATCTTGCTACTTACTCGGAAACTGAATAAGGGAATTTCAGTTAAAGCCAAATATCCAATACTAAATCTCATTAGCCCCATACCAACACTTCTGTGAAAACCCAAATGCCATGCTGTTAGCAATAAACTGAGATTCTAATGCCTTTCCAGAACTTCAAACTATGATATGCAAATCCAAGTGTAAATAATTAAATATGCATATATTTAACCTGAATTACCATGCAGACATACTGTTCTCACCTCTTGCCTTCCAACCACCCTTGTCAGTTGTTGGTTAAATACTAACATGGCACTAGAGAAGAGGAAGAAACAAAGGTATTTTGAATATTACAACCCCTGCAGTGCTTAATCCATAAACCAGGAAGAACAAATTGGTGGACTGGAGCAATGATATGGCCGCATTGAACTACAGAAAAAGGCGCCTAAGGGGACAAGCAGGAAATAAACTGGGTTGTATTTTGAGATGATGGTTCATTTACATTGTTGTAATTATTTAAATAATTAACTTCATAGTGAAAGGAATTCACAAATGCAAACATTCTACTAAACGGCAAATCCAAAAATCCCACATGCTAATTCAGAGCTGTTTATGCCTCATAGTAGTAAATCTATTTAAGAAAAAAAAAATCTGCCTGTTAAAAACAAGATTTTAGCTTAGCTGACACTTGATATTAAGAAAGTGCAGGGACTACCCTTTGCAGAGCTCTGTTCTAATCTAAAACTAGAAGCAGCCTTTCATTCAGGCAGGAAAACATGCAGTGTAGGTTCATATCCATGCATGCAGCCAGCCAAGAATACTACAAGAAGCACCAAGAGGAGAAATAAGGCCAGAACTATGGAGACTGAAGGAGCAGAATGCTGACAGAATGCAGGGTATCTGATCACTACAGAAGCTGACATTCTATGATAAACAGGTGAAGACTAGTTGTAAGTCAGAGCATATTAAATAAAGGCAGTGAGCTAAGCACTCCAAGGTCAGGTTGGAAAGATAAATCTAGAATCTCAGAAGATTTCCAAAAGCATAAGGTCAACAATGGCTGAGATTGTTGATAAGGGAAACTATGGAATCAAACACAAAAGAGAATCAACTTGACTACTTTCAAGGCTGTCTGCAATGTTTTACTTTCTTTGCCAGAAGGAAAAAGAAAAATGAATATAATTCTAAGTTCCAGTGCTTAACTGTAATATATAGAGGAAAACATTAAAATCCAATAAATATTCCACATAACTATTTTTCTTAGCTCTGTTAAAACTTCTGCTCGTAGGCATATCCTTCCTCTCAGTTCTCTGAGAGCATTAATATTTTAACTCTTTTCCAGAAACTTGGTATCTGGCCTGCCCTCGGTTTTGTGCCTGTAATGTTTAGCAGTGAACTTCATGATTCCATTCCTTTTCCTACTCTACGATCTTCACCTCTGTATCACCTCACCCATTTACTCCAGAACACACCTGCAATTTTCTCAGTTTTTCCATGAAGCCTTAAACACATGATATTCTATCATTAAGCTGTAATGGCCAATCCTACATTTAACCTCAAATTCCACCACCACTCTTCATTCTGATTAAGATTTGCAAACACTTCACTTGCATTTATTCTAAATGCTTGTATTTTCTATTCTACTTTCCATTCCCTGCTTACTATTTCAAAGGATAACAGTGACTAAGAGAATAACACCACAGCCTCTGAATACCTGAGTTTAAATTCAAACTGCTTTTTTTGTTATGTACATGACATTTAGGTGATTTCTTAATATAATTAACACACAATTTCCCTTCCGATACATAATATAAAATAATATTAGCACCACAAGATCATAACAAATATTAAGGACACACTTAGTACAATCCCTGAAACAACATAGTTTATCTGATACGTGAACTAAAATTCACCCATACTTTACCAAAAACTATTCTAATACGCAGCTTTTATGTGAAATTTCTGCTGTTCACAATTTGTCTTTCAATTCAGTATCCCTGGGAAAACTCACCCAGGAATGTGTTTTCGTTATCAAATATGAATGACATTCTTTTTAGTTTTGGACCAAATTGCCCTCTTGGGTCTTCAGAACAGATACCACATTCTATCAGACGGCCACAGTCTGAATAGCCCATGAGAACTCAACCGCAACTTGCCCAAAAGTGAAGATAGCAATATTTCTCCAGTGTATTTTTTGCCAAACTTAGTGCATGTAAAATATTGGAGATTAAAGTTGGTTATTCAAAATATTTGTATCTCATCACTTATACAGTTTTATTTGTCTATATTGTATGCAAAAAGGAAATCCTTCTATCAATCTACACAAATTTATATAAACTCCTCTTTTTTTCTTGAGTAGATTAGTTAACAACATTTAACTATTCTCCTCACTCCAAAATTTCACCCCTTACAACAAAACAAAACCCATCTTTATGTTTTCAGAATGTTTTTTATACATTTCAGCTCCGATAGCAATGTTCCTTTGTGTAAAATCTTTCAGTTCAGTATAGCTTTCACGGAAAACAAAAATAAATATCCATTTTAGCATTAATAAGTGAACTTTCTTTCCTGTTAAACATCATGGAATTGAACTACTCCAAGTCTTAAATCCATTCTTGGATCCAATTGCTTGCACCCTGACCTCAGATTTTTTACCTACTCTATTAGGTAGTAATCCAATCATGAAGCTATTTACTTATCTTTGTACCTTTATTTATATCAATTCAAATCCATCAAAATTCTATTTCTGATTTATTTATTTTCATGTTTATTTGAAGAAAGTTCTGGTACTTTGGTGCCACACAATGAATCTTGAATCGCATAGCTAATATCCATATGGTAGCTGGCTTTAAATTGCCATTCAGTTCCCCTATATACGTATTTATCGGTCACTGAAATCTCTACAGAATTATGGAATATACTGGTAATTAGAGGTTAATATCTTACATGAAGTCACCTTTCCAACATATATGATTCATGAAAAAAATGATCAAAATTCTTTGCACTTTCTATTACCTTATTTCTTAGAAGAAAAAAGCTGAAATAATTATGAGTGCTTCCATCTTTATTTGTAATTAAAGCCATCAACTGTCATGTCGAATTATTTTTAAATGCAACTGATTTAATTTTCAACTGGATTGGCACATGAAAACCTCATCCCACAAGTTCAATATCCATCAAAATATCAACTTAGGGCAACTTTCATTAGACTTCACAACGGTATTTTAAAATACTGAGCCTCAGGCCCAGCACAGCCTAGTGGCTAAAGCCTTCTCCTTGCATGTGCTGGGATCCCATATGGATGCCCTTCTAATCCCCGCAGCCCTACTTCCAGTCCAGCTCCTTGCTTGTAGCCTGGGAAAGCAGTTGTGGTCAGCCCAAAGCCTTGGGACCCTGTACTTGCATGGGAAACCCAGATGAAGCTCCTGGCTGCTGGCTTTGGATCAACTCAGCTCTAGCATTCATGGACACTTGGGGAGTAAATTATCGGACAGAAGATGTTCCCCTCTGTCTCTCCTTCTCTCTGTATATCTGACTTTCCAATAAAAACAAATATATATTTTTTTAAATGCAGATCTTCCAAAAAAGCCATAGATATCCACATTAGGAATTATTGAGAAAAATTTCCAAGAGAATTCTAATATGCATAAAGATAACCACTGGCCAAAAATGAGGAACAAATATGCCATATGCAATCAGTAATTTTCTATTTGCTGAATACAATGGTCATACAGAATGGAAAATATGTGTATTGCCAGGTACTTTTATTAAGGTCATGGCTAGAAGAGAAAAATTACAGCAGTAATCATTCTGTGGAGTTTACCTAAATTGTGAAGGCAAATGAGAGAATTGTATCTTCCCATCTGTTATATAAAGCACAGAGAGAAAAACTCAATGGCTTCTCATATTGTTTGCTTGTGGGCTGGAAGTGACTCATTGCTTTTTTTTTTTATCAGAAGGGTATTTTCAGTGCGTTAATGGGCACTACTCACTGAGGATGGCTACATTACAAAGGGAGAAATCCATCAGATCACTGATGACGTTTGGAGAAG
Organism: Ochotona curzoniae; assembly: GCF_017591425.1. Taxonomy (NCBI): domain Eukaryota; kingdom Metazoa; phylum Chordata; class Mammalia; order Lagomorpha; family Ochotonidae; genus Ochotona; species Ochotona curzoniae. Next base: position 16,219,248 of record NW_024464920.1, on the reverse strand, counting down.
ACCTAGATTCAGGTGAGTAGGTGGCTTTATTTCCACCTGATAAACCAGCTGAGAATGAGACATCTGTTCTGCCGCTGAAGTCAGGAGCGGCCTGCCTCCAATACAATTCCAAAATGTATAGGCCAGAGTCTAGCACACAATGACTACCCAGAAATAAAGACAGTTAGTGCTTAAAGGATGTTAATAATGCAGTAATATTGTCTGAAGCATTTTATGCCCATCAGTCTGCTTAATCCTCTGGTTATAGACCCTGTTAATTCAGGAACATTACAATCAACTAATTGCTGTTCATTTGGAACTGACTGATTATTGTAACTAGGGTATCTCTATGTCTTCATGTTTTCATATGGTATGAGACACTGGAGAGAGGAAATTAAAGGCAAGAGTCTAGAGTGTGATTACTTTGGCTTCACCTGATTACTTACCATAAAAATGTGACACCTAGTCACCACAGAGCAGAGAATCTTATTACCCCAAGGGGTACTACAGTGGAACACAGGATATCCTTAAACTTCAATCTGAATCAAGGCACTATGGTTTAACGTTAGTGGTGCCAGTGACTTTGTCATTACTAGAAATCACAGATGGTTTCCCACCATATTATAATTGTCAGTTATCTAGAAATTTTCTTTATGGTCATCACTACATCAAAATGTTATAATTAGACTATTAGATCTTTGTACTTAACACACTAACACAAGTACATACATATCACACATGCAATATCTTTATAACCATATATTTCAAATTAATCTTCGATGTAATTTTTACCTTATGAATTTAAAACCAGCATGTTGGCAGATTTACACAGACAGGGAGAGACAGAAACATCTTCCACTTGCTAGTTCATTCCCCAAGTGGTTGCAGTGGCCAGAGCTAAGGTGATCTAAGGCCAGGAGCCACAGCTTCTTCTGGGTCTCCCATGCAGTTGCTTTCCCATGCCACAAGCAGGGGGCTGGATGGGAAGTGAGGATGCCAGGACACAAACTCATGCTCATATGGGATCCTGGCACATGCAAAGTGAGGACTTTAGCCACTAGATTACCATGCCAGGTTCAAGCCAATGTATTTTCATAATTAAAAAAAATACATATACAGAGAACAAGCATTATAGTGTGGTAGGTAAAGCTGCCGCTGTGAAACTGATATCCCATATGAGTGCTAATTTGTGTCTCAGCTGTTCTACTTTGGCTCCCACTCACTGCTAATCGCTTGGAAAAAGCAGTGAAAGATGCTCAAGTGTATGAGTTCCAGCAACCAAGTGGGAGACCTAGGGAACTCCTGACCCCTGGCTTCAATCTGCTTCGACCATAACCACTGCAGCCACTTGTTGAGGGAGCCAGTGAAGGGAATCTTGCTCTCCCTCTCTCTAACTCTGTCTCCCTCTTTACTCCTCTCCATCCCTTCTTCTCTGAAACTGAGTTTTAAATAAATAAATATTTTAAAGAAAAATGGAAGCACAAGCAAAAAAGACAAAAGCTCAATTTACGCTCTTAAAAATTTGTTCCTAAGACATTGTTAATCAATAAAATGAAAAAAAAAATACCAACAAAATGGGAGAAAATTTACAAACCTTATATAATTTTTATAGTAACAGTCTACTATTAACAATGCATGCAACATTTTTTCTAAATCAATAGAAAAAAATGGGAAACGAATCAGACTTAGATATTCCTTCAGAGAAGATACAAATGACAAAAAAAAAGATATGAGAAGATGTTCAATGCCATTAGGGAAACGGCAATAAAATTTAATTAATACTCATTAACATGGCTATAACTTTACAAAAACATTATATATTGGTGATGAGACAGGAAAACTGAGACTTCTGTGTATTGCTGGAGGGAAAGTAAAATAGCATAACTGCTATAGAAAACAGTTTGGTGGTTCCTCCAAAGGTACTCATGGAATTACCATGTGAGCTAATAATTCCACCTGCGAACATCCCCACAAATAACTGCAACTGGCAGGTATCTGTGCCTGAGTTCACAGTAGCATTATTCATGATAGCCAAAAGGTGGAAACAACTCACATGCTGGTCTGTTGATGATTACACACATTTTTATACATGTACAAAAAAGATTTTGTGGCTGGGAAAATGAAGGAAATTCTAATTTATGCTACAACATGGATGAACTCCGAAAACATTATGGCAAACATAAAAGGACAGATACTGGAACATCTCATTTACATGAAATAGCTAGCTGAGATATGGAGACAAAGCAGATTAGAAATTTTGAAGGCCAGATGGAAAGGATAATGGAGAGTTGGTGTTGCAGGTTTTCAGAGTTTATGTTTGATACCATTTTGGAAATAGATTAGTTTTTCAACTAATTACTTATATGAGAAATATTTGGTCAGCTAACTCACTTCAGAGAACAAGTCCAACCTCTTAAAAAAGAAAACAAAAGACATTCTTAACTTTGTTTCAGAGAGTAAAGTCCCCAAAGACACAAAGTGAAAACAATTAAGTGAAGTAATCTTCAATGCTAGAATTGTCATCAAATAATTAGATTAGTTTTAGGATGCATGTCATTATGCTAGGTGGCATGGGGTTTTCAAAGATTAAAATTAATCTCTTTTGAACTCCTTTTGACTCAAAGCAACCTTAATTACAATAGCATTTCCCAAGACTAAACCTCCTAATGCTATTCCAGACAGAGCTGTTATTAAAAGATTTTAAACATGTTTATTGATATGCATATGGTGTAATGTTTTTTAAAGCTATTATATTAAAAAGTAAATGAAATAGAGTTTGATACAAACTCTTGGTAGGTGTTGAATTGATTCCTGTCTTTTTTATATGCTAAAATTCCTGCTGTATGTTTGGAAAATCATTCACACGCAATGCGTGAGGAATGTGCTTAAATGGGTTTCATTTAAAATTAGAGATACCCAAAAATACACAGCAGAACAGCTGTCTGGAAATTACTTCCCGCATCAATTTGTCCTGGAAAAAAAATCTTGATTAACCTAACTGTTGAGTGTAAAAAGCAATGAAAAGCTTGATATTCCAATTGTTTTTTCCTAACGATGAGAAAGATAGACTTGAAGGAAGAAAAAAGGCATCATATTTTCTTTCTCACAAAGTAGTTTATATGTCCATGTGTCCTACAGAATTTGGAAAAGAGAAGCTTACTAACAAAAACTGCCTTGCATTATGATTATTTCAGATCGATGAGACAAGTTGTCTTTATTTCACAGTTATTTATGGAGTTTATTATTTGTCCAGCAATATTGATCTGGTAAGAAGCATATGGTAAATAAAACAAGATAATGCTGCTATCTTAAAGACATTTTAGAGTAATGTACAGGACAAATTTTAATCATGCAAAGCAATTTAAAAGTTAAACTATTCACAAAGGTTAGATATAAGGCATTAGGTAATTAAAAGTAGGAAAAATTATTTGGGGGGAATATCAGAAAGAACATTCTTAAATAAAGGTCACATATTCTGATTAGGAATTAATTAAGCAAAAAATGCACATACACATGAACATTTAATTTTCCAGGAAGAGGCGATCCTAAGTATGCAGAGGACTGAGTTTGGGAGGTATTTCATTAATTGTAAGATGTTCAGAATCATGGGCAGAGAAATGTGGCTTGCAAAATGACAGTGCCACTAATAAGATATTTTGAAATGCTTTCTGATTTTTACAACTCAAATTCCATGTTCAGTTTTAGTGTTCCACAAGAACCTGTTAATCATATCAAATTCAAGTGTTTTCCTAAGTTTTATTCTATTTGTCTTATGTATGCATAAAAAGGAGATAAGAGTTTGGGGAAGAGGGTGCTCTCTTAGAGATTGAAATCTCTACAGCTTCTTAAGCTACTTATACAACCTATGCAATGAAACAATGTCATCAATGCAAATGACAAAAGGGAAAGTTGCCTAAGAAATAAAATCAAGTCCTATTAACATGAATAGCATATCCATAGAATTTAATTCAAATCAATTCCAATAAGCTTAAGAATTATACACAGTATATACAGTATATACAGCAGGCTTGTTCAGTCTGTCCCACATCTCATTTAGCTCTTATACATGTTCCAGGCCATTGAAACCTAGTTCAATCCAACCAGCCCCAATTCACAGCTCACACACATGCTGGTGGGTGCCGTTCTGTCTAGCCATGCCTTTCCCAATCCTGGTGCTTATGCTCTGCATCGGGAGTGGTAACCCAAGAGGGAGGAGCCCACTATTTCCCTACTGGACCATTCCCACTCCTAGATCATGCACTCTCCAGGTGGTTCTGCAGTTTAAATTGACAGAATTAGCCATCAGTGCCAGCATCTGCCAGCTGATGTTCCAGCAAAGCTTAACCAACCCTCACCCACTCTGATTTATGCTTGCACCAGTACGAACAATCAGCCAGGCCTGGCTTTTTCCTGAGCTACCCCACATGAGGCCCACAGGTGTTGTAGCCCTGCCCGGCCTGGTCTGCCTCCATCTCAACTCATGCTCTCCAGTGGAAGTGGCGGTCTAGCAGGGGAGCCCTCCACATTCCCCCTACCAGCTTTGCCCCTCCCCTATGGTTCTGACGTGTGTGCTGGTTGGGTGCTATAGCTCAGTCTGGCATGGCCTGCCTCACCTCAACTTTTGCCAGTGGGTGCTGTAACCTGACCCAGCCTGCCCCATCCCAAATCCAGCTGATGCTGGTGAAGGTTACAGCTTAGCTCAGCCCACCAGGCATCCAATCCCAGCTGTAATGTGTACTGGTATGTGTTGCAACCAAACCTGGCCAGACCCATACTGTTACTGTTCTGGTGCTCAGATTCACCAGTGGGTGATGTGAACTTGTTCATTCTAGTCTGCCCCGAACTGCACCAAATGTATGCCATTAAGTACCTTTCCCTGGTCTGGTCTCGACTGCTCCATGTTTTGGTTCTTGCACTCACCTGCACGGACTATGTCCTGACAGAGGATTTCCTAAGCTCCTCCATCAGAACCTCTCCCATTGCCAGATCTTGTGCATACCGGTGGGTCCATGGGCTAGCCCTACCTAGTCTACCTCCTGTCCTGGCAGGAGCAGCAGCCTTTTCTGACTGGCCTTCAACCAATTCCAGTTCTTACTGTTGGATGTTTCAGCCCAGCCAATGCTCATCCATACCCAGACATGGCTCACTAGGGGCAGAGACCTAGCCTAGTCTATCCTACATCTACCTTAGTTTTCACGAACACCAGATGGTGCTGGAATCTAGCTTGAATCAGTGTGCCCAGCCCCAGTCCACACTTGTGCCAAGGGATACAGCAGCCATATCCATACCAGAACACAGCCCCCAGTCTGGCCCCTGCACTCACCAGTGGGAATCCCAACCCTGCAAGGGTATACACTCTTAGCTCCCCAACCATGCCTGTTCCCAGCCTTAGATCATGTGTGCCAGTGGTTGCTCTGACCCAGTTGGTATAGCCCCTTACCTGATTTGACCTTTGGCTTCAATACTATTGCCTAACATCCCTGGTTCCTGCAGACTAGTCGGTGTAAGAGCCTAGCTCAGTATGACCTGTGCTCTAGCTTGATTTTTGTTCTTCCTTGTGAGCTAAGGTTTGCTCAGCCATGCCCATTCCATCCCCTTCCAGTTTCAGCCTGGCCCAGCCCACACCCTACTTTAGGATGCACATTCAGGTGCTGCTGCCTTGACATGCCAAGACTGTTGTCGGTTCCTTTACCCGTGTGTGATGGCAGGTTCCATGGTCACACCTAGTTCAGCCCATCACCGCCCCAAATCTTATACTAACCAGCAGACCTTGTATTTCCACAGGGTTAGACCCACAGATCCCCCACAGATTCTACATCCAGACCTGGTTCTCTCGCATATTAGTGTCTTGACCCTATGAAGTGCGACCTACTCCCTGTTCCACCACTCAGTCAGGTACTGGCACCTAGCCTTGCCAGACAGGTCCCCAATCATACCTTTCATGTGGACTGGTATGTGGCAGTCGGCGATGCGCTATGCTAACAGCCCATCTTGGGATTTCCATATGGGCTGGTGAATCAGTCTGGCCCATATAGATCTTATGAACTCTCCCCTCCAAACAACCAGGTCTCAGACCCCTCGCTTGCCAGCAAGTTCCGAGACCCCATTGCTGGAAGTCACACAGGATTCATTCCTTCCCTACACTCACATTGGCCTGATGGATGGATGTCCCTAGGCAGCAATTACATACCCTAAACAGCCTAGAGCTGGCCACCAGGTGGCCAGCAGGCAGAGGCTGGTGCCCAAAGGGCGCACTAGCCACCCAAAGCCTAGGATTTGGCAGCAGTGACCCTGGCCTGAGTCCCAAGCATTGTGGTCCGGCCTGACTCAGGCACTTCCACCCCGCCCCCCGACACACACACACAGCAGCCATCTCCTTTTGCCCAAGCCCCATGGCCAAAAACCTGCTTCCACATTATTTTGTTTAGTTCTACCTACAGCATTGCAAGTGTTTGGAATGACGTAAGGTATTTCAAAAAAGCTTCAAGGAAAATGAAATCATAGATGAAGTAAAAAGCTGCTGCACAAGAGAAACAATCAGCAAAGCATGCAACCTATAGAAACAAAGAAAACACATGTAAGCTATATATCAGATGAGGAGTTAATATCCAGAGTATATACGGAACTCAAGCAAATCAACAGCTAAAACAAGTGATACAGGCATTTGAAAAGGAAATCATTCAAATGGCTAAAGGTATATGAATAAATGTTCAACATCACTTATCATTAGGAAAATGTATATCAAAACCACATGAAATATCACCTCCCAGCTAAAATGGATATTATCCAAAAAGACACAAGGTTACACATGTGTTGTTGTTCTTTACTTCTCACTTGGAGTAAATGCCTTTTATGTGTTTTCAAAAATTAGTTTATTGGGAACAGCACTGTGGTGAATATGGTGAAGCTACAGACGCTGTGATCCTGGCATCAGATATCAGTACCAGTTCCATTCCAAGATGCTCCAATTACGATTCAATTACCTATTAATGGGTCTAACAAAGAAGTGGAAGATAGCCAAAGTTTTTTGTGATACCTGCCACCAATAAGGGAAAACCGAATGGAGTTCTAGGCCCCTGGCTTCTGGCTTCAGCCTGGCCCAGCCCTATCCTTGATGGAAGATCTCTTTGAGTCTCTATCTCTGTAACTGTTTCAAATAGACAAACCTTTTTAAAAATCACTTAGTCTTCATCAAACTAATGTAACTTTCCTAAGCACTCAAATAATATGTGGCAAATTTGGGAAATAATACAGAGAAAAGGGAATAGTTATAAGCTACTGATGGAAATGTAAATTAATAGCCATTGTAGAACACAGGATAGAATTCCCCCTCCCCAAAAAGCTACAAATAGAATAACCAGATGATCAGTTTCACTCTTTTATCCAACCCAAGGATAATGAAATCCTCCTGTCAAAAGTGAAAATTGTGTCACATTTTTATAGTCCCAGGTTTATCTCATGATCACTTTTCACAATACACAGAAACAACATAAAAGTCCATATAATGATGAATGATGAACAAAATTGGGGATATATACTTATGGTTTCAGTCATAAAAAAGGATGAAATATTGTGAATTCTAACACAGATGAAACTATTAAGTTTTCAAGTCAAATACAGAAAGACAAGGATCACATAATCTCACTCAAGTGTGGACTATGAAAACAAAAGGTGTTCTCACAGAATTTGAGAATTTAATCATGTTAACCAGAGGATGGGAAGGAATGAGGAGAGAGATTTGGAAAAGTTGACTCATGGCAACTAGGTAATAGCTGGATACAAGTAAGAAGCTCTGAGATTCTAAGGTTCAATTGCACAGTAAGATTAACATAGAGAATGTTAATTTACTATATATCTCTTTTAAAATACTAAGAAACATGATTTTATGCTTTCAAAATACAGAAATGTTAAATGCTCGGAAGGATGAATACATTTACTGTGACAGGACAATGCATATTATATATATATATATACAAAAAATCAGTTTTCCATATAAAATATGTACATATTTTATTACATGTGTTTAGACAAGTATATGCATTTATATTTCTCTTAATGCTTTTGAATAAAAAGTAACATGATCTAGTTTTATCTTAGTACCAATTGTTTTACTTCCAGAATAGTTTTTCATCTTAGAATTATTTTTCTTTTAGTTTTTTTTTTTTTTAATTTTTATTGGAAAGGCGGATATACAGAGAGGAGAGACAGAGAGGAAGATCTTCCGTCCGATGATTCACTCCCCAAGTGAGCGCATCGGCCAATGCTATGCCGGTCCGAAGCCGGGAACCAGGAACTTCTTCTGGGTCTCCCACACGGGTGCAGGGTCCCAAAGCTTTGGGCCGTCCTTGACCGCTCTCCCGGGCCACAGGCAGGGAGCTAGATGGGAAGTGGGGCCATTGGGATTAGTACAGGCGCCCATATGGGATCCTGGGCGTGCAAAGCGAGGACCTTAACCATTGTGCCATCGTGCCGGGCCCTCATCTTAGAATTTTAATGAACCTTTGAACATTCTATTTATAAATTTAAAGCTAGTTTGTACCAAAATGGACCTATCATTTAATCCCACTTTACAGAAACTTTCTGAAGTGCCTTAATATCAATAGTGTCCATGTGGGAATCTCACCAGTTTTTATTATGGTTAAAGCATCATTATGCACAAAAAGTAAATAATAATTTTTGCTTGAAATTAGCTTCATTATCCTGCAAATTTTTTCCTAGTTTATTATGGCCTTCCTACAAGTACACTTCATAACTATTTAAATATTGATGTCTTCCATTATCATCTCACTAACAAAGTTTCTAAATTTGTGCAGCTGAAGTCTGTTTAAGTGATATTGTTATTGATTTTTATGAGTATTAACTTTTGTATTAAAACAGGTATTATTATGGTGGGAAACTTTCATAAGTAAAAACCTTTAAGGTTGTGTATCATCTCTCTCAGGACAGTGGAATATAATTTTAAAATATTAAAACACAAATTATGAATGTTACTCAACGTATTCCTATTTATTGTCTTTATACTTTAGAATAGCTTTAGTTACATAATTTAAAAAACAACGAGCAGGGAGTACAGAGTTCCTATATCTCACCATTATCTGCATAGATTGTATTTTCATTAACATCTTAAAATAGAATGGCATATTTGTTCTAATTAAAACACCTATATCAATAATGCATTATTAACTAAAGCTCAAAATTTATTCAGATTTTGTAGATTTTTAAAAGATGTATCTAATGTTCTTTTTCTGTTCCAGGGCCTCCCATGGTACCATGATACATCTATCTGCCATGCCAACCTGACTTTGCTGTGACATTTTCTCAAACTTTCCTTGTTTTGAATGATTGTGATTGGACTGAGAACTTCTGATCAAGTATATTATACAACATGCCCCTCTACTAGAATTTTCCTGATGATTTTTCCACTGCTAGACTAAAATTATAGGCTCTTGCAGAGAAGATAACAGAGATAAATGCAGTTTTCGTCACATCATCTCAAAGATTTATTCTATCACCAAAATTTATGACTTTTGCTGTTGACCTTGATTTCTTGAGGATGAAACTTGTCAGGTTACAGTCAAGTTATTCACTTCCTTTCCTTTCTACATGCTATTCCTGGGAAAGAAGGTGATACATTTAGCCTGTATTTACAGTCTAGGTGGTTAGACTTTCATTCCTTCAAAGTGGAATAACTACATATATATTTGGAATTCTACTCTCAGCTATATTGTTTTTTAAACTTTTAGTTATTTCCATTTGTCTTATGAATATTTGCTTTATTATTTCAGTTATAAGCAAATAGATTGATTTTACTGCTTAAGGTGGTCCATATTTGACCTTAGTGTATTCTTTCCATTGACTCTAGTTCTCCTTTACTATCTCCATCATTAGATATTTTATTCAGTGTTTCTGAGCACTTCATTAGTTTCTTGTAATGTAACCAAGACACTTATACTAATTTGCTTTATTTCCTGCCATAGGGTTAAGAGTCCAAGGAGTTCTGATGTCTTTAATGGAAACCAGTACTAGAAAACAAGATCTAGCAGCTTGTGAATCACAAATAATTTAGCTGGGCAGAGAAGGTAAGTAGGAGGTATTCCTGCACCCCTTACTTTTGCTACAGAAACTTGTAAAACATATTGCTGGACATTGTCTCCCTCCCAGCCCCAAGCCCAGCTTGAGGAACTGCTGATTCAACAAAGTGCTGAACTGCACTGGAGAAAGAACTCAGACATTGTTGAGCCCTTCTCCACCAGAGCACTTGCTTCCCTGAAGTCATCTTAAGGTTTTACCTACCTATTTGCTGAGGGTACTGTGTAGCCACTATGCAGATTCTCCCAGAAACTGTACTAATCTAGCTCTGTGAATGAGCGAAGAGTGTGCCACCCCCCACCAGTAAATACAAACACACATCCCCACAAACCAGAAAAAAAAGGACTACACATATGAATGGCTTAACCAATAAAGAATCCAGAAATAGTTTTGTGTTCCTGCTTACAATCCCACCTCCCCTTTAAAGTGCTAGGCAATCCCACCCATACACCTTGCCTCCAAGAAAACAAGAAACCCAGTCTTCAGTGAGTTTTCAGTGACTTGGCTTGTAAAGATCATGTAAGGAGATAAATCACCCTGGTCAGCCACTCCAAACAGGCAGCAGTCAAGCATGATATTCTCTGTGACTATTTGCTGAGGTCTTTGGATGCAGAAGGACAACATATTATTTCTGTAGCATTCGGACATGGTCTGGTGCCTCACTATACTACTGAACACACGATCCCACTCTCACTTGGGCCCCAAGAAATAACTTGGCCCTAACAGGACCCAAAGAAACCAACAGGTATACCAGGTCCAGAACTGGGTTTATCACACCTAAAGATGCCAAGCCAACACACCTCTTGAAACAGACATAACTCCCAACCAGTGGTGCAGCACTACAACCCCTGAGGCCTCAGTACTGAAACACTTGCAGACATAATCAGTATTCATTCCAATTAAAGATCTTAATAGACTTTACAGTAAAGCATCTATCTGGAATCAAAACCATTCCAGCAAATCTAACCAACACTCTGAGGTGTCACAAGCAGTTTTCTACTGCAACAGCCAGTCTATAATGCTGGAAGGAGCAATTGGCCTAACAGATACTCAAAAACATAGAGACATGAGGAATGTGGAAAATCAAGGTAACATAGTATATATAAGTGAATATCATGATTTTCTAGCAACAGAAAATCAAGAAATGAAAATTGGTGAGTTGCCCTATGGAGAAATTTGAATTACTTTATGAAAACAATGAGATTCAAGAGAACATGTGTAAAACATTCAATGAAATCATGATAATTTGTGAATGAGAAATATGTCAGGAAGAGATCATTTAAAAACAACCAACATTGTGGCCCAGTAGGTTAAACTACAGCCTGTGATTAAGGCATTCCACATGTAGTCCCATTCTCAGTCCCTGCTGCTTTCTTTTCCATTTAGCTTCCATTTAGCCCATGTACTTGAGTCCATGCTACCCACATGGGGAATCTGGATGCAGTTCAGTCTAGCCCAACTAACTCCAGCTATCTCTGGTAAAAGGTTAAGAAATTAATTTAAGTTGGTAAATACATACAGGGCTCCTAACACTTTTATTTGCATTTCATTCATGTCAGTTTTTGCATTTGAAATTTTGAATAAACATATAAGTTGCAAAAGTCTTTGCATAGAATTGTTTTAACACATTTAAATTTTTTTTGCTTCAAAATTCAATAATGTCACAATAAAAAGTACAAAAATTTGAATTTTTGTTCTCCTGAATTATATACACACCTAGATGAGTAAGATGCTAACTTTTATATTATATACATACAATTTAACACTTTTGAATGTCTGAACACATTTCTTCAAAAAAGATGCTGCAATGATACTTTATAAAGATACAATGTCATTATTCATCACAAATATTTAAAACCCATAATTAGTTGCTATTTAAAATTCACTAGTATGATTATCATCAAAAAGACAGATAATAGCGAGCATTTGAGGATGCAGAAAAATTGGAGGCCTCATGTATTTCTGATAGTTAATGATAAAAAGGGGCAAACACTTTGGAATTCAGTTACTCAAGTGACTACACATAAAGATAATACATCATTCAACAATCTCATGCGCAGGTACACACATTACAGAATTTAAGACATTTGTCCACAGAAGAACAAATATGTATACTGCATCAATATTCATAATAGCCGAAAGGTGGAAACAATTCAAATATCTGTTAGTTCATGAATCTATAAACAAAATATGATATGAAATATTCATACAATGAAATATCACCTGACCATAAGACAGAATGAAGGATACACACTGCAGCACTGGTGAATCTGAGAACATTAGCTTAACTGAAACAAGTCAGTCATAAGGAACCATTATATGATTTTAATCAGTGGTTGTCTAGGGTCAGGTTAGAAGGAGCAGAAAGAAGGTTATAGATGAAGAGTGTGAAGTTTCTTTCTGATCTGATAAAAATGTGGCAAAATTGACAGTGGTGATATTTATATCTCTGGATACTCTTAAAAATTATTGACTTGCAAAAATTAATTCCGTGAATAGTAAGGGATGTGAATTATGTCTCAAGAAATTTGAACGAAAACAAAAGAAACCAAGATCTGGGTGATAGTTGTGGTCACTGATTTGGTCATGCAATTTGAAAAGTATCATGATTATATACATGTATACATTACTAATTAGTAAAGTATCTCTATTTTCATTGTTTCTAGCAGCAAAGACACTGCCCTGTGAAGAAATTAGGACCAGAATACAGATTTCAATGTGTTAAGAATAAATATGAGGTAAAAAAAAAAAACAATTAAAAACCATGTTTAGGTAACTTTACCAAGAGGGGGAAAAAGAAGTTTCATCTCAAAGTAGATGCAAGGCAGACAGGATGCTTTAACAGGTCAAAACTGTCCTAGAAATGACTGAAAGGAATTATTGACAAGAAAATGCAGCTGATACATGGAAAAGTGTGTAATTAAAAGATTTCAGAAAATTCATAACAGTGTTTATCTAATTCATTCAGCATATAGGTAGAACTGTTGTTCTTGGACAAGAGGAAATGAAATTATTCACCGAGACAAGATGTCAGAAAGAAAGCAAAGCTGGACCATAATTGAAGAAATGTTTCCTGAGGGTGCTCTTGTCCCTAAACAAATGAAGTATTCTGCTAAGTATGATGGTAATAAACAAGTTGTTTAGAGACCAGAAAGAGAAATTTCAAGTAGGAGCTAGTAAAAAAGAACTCACTGAAGAAATTAATTTTATAGATGAAACTGCAATGTCAATTGAGAGGAGAGAGTACTGGTACCAATCAGGAAGAATGTACGGGTCCCTCAATAAATTTGATGTGGGGCACAGAGCTGATTATATGTAGATGGGTATTTTCACCAGAAGTTAAAAAGGAATGGCAAAGACAGGAAGGAAGGAAAATGTCTGATATCAGCAAAACATCAGCTGAGAAGTAAACATTGAGCTTCAAGCTGCATTGCAAAGAGCAAGGCAATGGATCTGAAAAATGAATTACATCAAAGCAGTCAAAGTTTAATCAAGTTGATTGGACAGAACTTGAGAAATGATTTTATATGATAGCAATCTTCTTCTCCAGACTAAAATTTAATCAGCCTTATAAAACAAGGTCTTGTGGTTGGGGTGAGAATAAGGACAATCATGTGAGTACCTACTTGCTCCAGCTTTATAATCTAGCGCACTGAAGGTAGTGGGACTTTCTTCATCTCAGCTTGATATTGGAAGTATTGGTTTTATGACAAACGTATTATGCTGTACCTAAGTCTAATAGGTAGCTGAAATCACTATAATTCCGCTTAGCATTACCCTGACTCATCTCATCAGGCTGCTCCTTGGAATTCAGAGAGCTGATGACAGTTCAGAATTCTTTTGCATTGTCAAACTCAAAGAACAATATTTTACATTCTGACTGTTATTTCGACTTTGGCAGAGTGCCCAACTCCTACATCTGCTTTTATTCTACTAAAGTCTACTTCCAACTGGGAATCTCAGAGTTCTGACACATGATGCCCTTTCTGCAGCACATTTCTTCAAAATAGAGAGGACTCGTCTTATTTTTTAAAAAAAGAGAAATGATGTCTTGGTCATAGACATTGCAAAAGTGTACTGCATTTAAATTATAAATCACAGATTTGAGTCAGTAGATGCTCTTAGTTCCCAAACTGCATCAACTTAAAGTAAACAGAGAAAAACAGAGAAAAGAAATTCAGAATAAGGATTAATACATTTCAGAGATATTTAAGAAGTATTATATATTGTTATATATATCATATACATTAAAATTTTTATATATTATATATTAAAACTATGAATTCACTTTAAGCAGTAAAACTGTTAGATGTATGTAATATTTTATACACCTAGTTAATTTATGGATTTTTGTATGTACGCTTATACATTCACAAACGTTTACAAACATATGGAGATATATGTGCACATGTGTACTTAGACAGAAAGTATATTGCATGTGACCTACTACTATTTTCATAATACTAATATCTGCAGATGATCTCCAAGTGGAAATGGTTTGACTTTAAGATTTACAAATTTCAAGGGGACAAGCTGTGATTTAATAGATCATGCTCTACTTGCTAGTGCTAGCACCCCTGGGTACCTATTTGGGTCCAGCTATCCCGCTTCTGACCCATCTCAATTCTTATGGCCTCAGAAAGCAGCAGGGGATGGCTCAAGTCCTTGGATCTATTCACTCACATGGGAGATCCAGAGGACACTTCTGGTTTTGGATCAGCTCAGCTTTTATCTTTGTGGCCAGTTTAGTAGTGAACCAATGGATAGAGGGATGAGTTCATTCTCTGTCCCTCCTGTTCATAAATCATTAAGGAGAAATAAACAAATCTTTTTTTAATGTCAAACAATACACATTCATTTGTCACATGCTATGTATTTTAAGCTTTCATTGTTTTGCCAGCTTCAATATATCTTATGATATTTTCTTATTCTGGACAGTGGTAGTTTTAGCTCTCATTCAGCCAGTCATGATTGAAAACAATTAATGCAATATTGTTGAGTTAGGATGCTTCTTCTTTAAAAGCTCAGTGAATGCATGTTATATTTTCAAGCCAAAATCCAAAACCACCTGATAATGATGCTTGACACCATCACATCAAAGCAAACTCCCAAGTAATATAGTTCTGAAGATGCAGAGAAGTAAAAAAATAAATTGATTAATTAAAATTTTAAGATATGAAATCACAGCTAAATTTATTTTTGAGAAAGAACAAGGGTTGGAATTACCATTCCAGAAGAAACAGGTAAAAGATTTAAAAATAGAGAAGATCATTGTCTTCAGATTTCAAAACTTAAGGCAATGAAATAGAGTTAAACCTTAAAGATAAGGATCAAAATAAATTTTATGATTCATTCAGATTGTTGCCATGATGGAGTTTCTGGGTCCAGAAGAAATAATAAGCAAATTATAGTGACTGTTTATCAAAAAAGTAACATAAAGGTTTTACAAACTCTTCCATAAATTTGAATAATCATTAATTTATGGTATCATATTTGCTCTGATTTTGAATTCCCCCCTTCCATGAAAATCCCTAGAACATGACTTGTCTTGAATGTAGAGACAGTCAAAAGAAAACTTAATGAAACTGAATTCTACAATATGTGAAAGTGTGATAATACGATGACTAATTTAACACCTTTCTCTAAAAAAAAAAAAACAAACCAATCAGCAACTTAAGGACAGATATAGATGGAACTTCCCCAACTTGATAAAAGGACATCAAGAAAAACTCAACAGCTAATACTTAGGTAATAATGAAAGACAGATGCTGTGCCTTATAAAATCAGCAATGCACAACAGGTCTGTCCAGCATGGAGTTGAAGAAGTTAAACAATATTGCTGTGGGAATTTATTTTGTTTCGCTATGTTTTGTTGATTTTTGCAAATTACCAAATCATCTGAATAGAAACTCAGGTGGATTCTTCACTAAAGAAACAGGTTTAACCAAGCTGAAGAATGAAAGTTGACTATGTAAAATCACATATATTTTTTAAACTAACAACAAACGATATAAAATCAAAATGCAGAATTATGATTTCAACATCAGTACACATGAAATGTTTAAGCATAAATATGTCTGAAAATTTGCAAGTTCCATAAAGTTAAAGTAAAAAGAATTCAAAAGAGAAACTGAAGAGTACCCAAATAAGTGGAAAGATGAACTTGAAATCAGAGCTAACAAGGACTTCTAGAAATCAAGGAATGGACCCTGAATTTTTGCAAGGTAAAGACAATGCAAATTTTTACTGACATTATCCAGTTTTTTCTTGCTTAAAATCGGAGGAATCTCACTTTGAATTAATTATGTTTATAGTATGGGAAAAATGTTTAAGCATCACTAACTTTGGTTATTCCATAGAAATTGACTGTGACTGGCATGTATTTGTGCTTGCCTGTATGCCTCATATTTACCATAATATAGAACTATTTTTACAATTTTAAATGTATTTTAATATGAGCAACTATAGAAATGCATTCTATTCAAAACCAAAAACAAGTACACTAAATTATTTTGGAGACTAAAATGAGCCCCCCAAAATCTTAAATTTTGTATGAGCAAAAATTCAAGGGCAATTTTATTTTCTGCCTTATCACAAGACATGAAGAAAGCAGAGCCATTCAAACAATACTACTGATTACTTTGTATTTTGTGAACAATAGAGACTGCTAAGTTGACAGACTGCCAAACCAAAGGTGAAAGGTACAATCAGTTTCCATAGATATTTATCAGATGTATATTACAAAGCAATTAAGATTGCTGTTGAAATCAGTTCAGTTCATCTCCTTGGAACTGAATGACACATTAAAAGTCCAGAGCCACTTAAAACTGTATGTATCATTAAAGCAAAAAAGACCCAGTATATAGGAAAGGGATGAACATAAAAGGCAAGCTGCTAGGAAATACCTGATGAGGAAAGAATGATGAGAAATAAATATTTGAGCTTTTTTCTAAAAATGTACATGAAATTTTAAGTATATTTGTTACTAACAAAGAACAGGCAAAATTTTAAACTTAATATGAGGTTTCCTCTCATTTTATTACTTTCATATATTTAGAAGTGTTCTTCATCAAGATAAATAAAATATGAATTTTAGAGGTCATTCTACATTGGCCATCATCTCAAGTTATAAAGTCCTGATAAACTGATGCTCATTCAAGACTTCCTTCATGGAGTGTTGTTACCACTTGGTTAAAACCAATAGGCAGGGCCTGCTTTCTGGTAATATGACCTATGCCGTCAGTCACACAGGACCCTGAAATTAGCAGGACTTATATTTGACTAAAAGCTTTTCTCTGATTTTCCTGAAATGAATGATATTTTTTACAAAATCCGATACATTTATTTTTCACTTGACCCCCAAAACAATCTAGCTTACTCAAAGGGGTAGTAGAGAAGTGAGGTAGTAGAGAAGGAAAATATTCTAAACAAAAAGGAACATGGGCAAAGACTATAAAGTGGTATGGCTCAGAATTTTATAAGAAAGAAAAATTGGATTCTTAGAGATCAAGAGAGATAATTACACTTGGCAAATCCAATACAATGGAAGGGAAATCTCAATGAATAAGCACTTTTTAGGCCACACTGCTCATTTTCCCAAGTCCTAGTGCTTTTGGAAGCAGATACCAAGGTATAATCAGAAGTATACAAGATTTTGGTGGGCGCTATTCCTTTTCTCTATCAGGAGAACATGTTTAAGTATCGTTTGCAGGGCAGGTCTGGAGGAGGCAAATTCTTTGAACCTCTCTTTACTGTGGAAGAATTTTATTTCATTTTCATTGACAATGGAAAGCTTTGCTGGGTACCTTACTCTGGACTCACAATATTTTTTCCTCTTAGAATCTGAAAAATGTTGCTGTATTCTCTTCTAATAGAGTTTCCTGTGAGAGGTCAGCTTTGAGTCCAATCAGCATGCCTCTATATTTCAATTGAATTTTTCACATGCACATCTAATGTGAAGCATATCCCAGTAAAATAACAACAGAAGACTAAATCAATGAACAAGCAATTACTAAAATGACAGGACTAACCCTGATTGTAAATGGCTTAAACTCATCAATTAAGCATCACTGAACAGTAGACTAGATCAAAACACAAAACCCATTTATCTGTTGCTTATAGGAGCCACATCTCACCAATAAAAATCAGCAAAAATTATATCTCATGGATTTTGATGTTTTAGTTTTTATTTTCATTTCTTCAAAAGTTTTTTTTTTCCTAACAAATTCTTCACTGACTCAAATGGTAGCCACATTTTGTTCAACAAGGTTCTTGATTTTCATTTCTTCATCAACATATTAATCATTCAGAAGCATATTGTTTAACGTCGTTTCATTGTAAATTTTTATTTTTCTTCACGAAGTTGATTTTGCTTTGTGGTTTTTTCACTTAAGGGGATGTGTAGTAACTGTTTAATGGAGACTATCATATCCAGATGTGAGGATACAATGCAGTATGTATTCTCTACTTCCAGATCAAAGATAGACTGCCAATGAAACTGTTATATATATCTTGACAATAGAATTTTGGATTCTCTGCCATTGTCCATGCCTGCAATGATGGACTTATTACTCTTTATAAAGAACTAACTCTTGTAATAATATGGGGGAAATTGTAGTATGGGGAAGGTTTGGAGAAGGGGCTGAGGGAAATCCAGAGCCTATGGAACTGTATCAATAACAATAATAATAAATTTTTAAATGAAGAAAAAAGAAGCTGAAACTGGAAAAAAAGAAGTGTACAGGATTTATTGGTGAATATTCCTACAAACATTCATAGTAATCATGGGAACTGATGATGTAAGTCTGACAACTGGAAGAAGAAAACAGGTTTGTGTAAGAATTTAAGACTGCAGGACAGTGCAACAAAGTCTCACTTTAACTGAAAATACCCTCAAGCATTCGTTGACCAATAGAGAAATCCAGGATTGAGCAGCAAAGAGGTATGACCATTGGATAGCAGAGGTTTAAGGACAGAGTCACTTTATCCTTCATGTTTTCAATTGAGTTTTTTTTTTTTTTTGAGATTTCATTATTTTTATTGGAAAGGTAGATTTACAGAGAGACAGGGAGAAAGAGTTTCCATCTGCTGCTTCACTCCTCAAGCAACCACTATGGCAGAACTGAGACAATTCAAAATCCAGAATTTCTTCCGGGTCTACCACGCAGTTAAAGGGTCCCAAGGTTTGGGGCCATCATTTACTGCTCTCCCAGGCCACAAGCAGGGACCAGGCTGGGACATGGAACAGCTGGGACATGAAGCAGCGTGCATACGGAATTCCAGTGGATGCAAGGTAAGGATTTAGCCAATAGGCTATGGTGCTTTGAGTCGCACTTTTTTTTTTATTATATTTTGGCAAATTGTTATGTTGCTGATAAGGGTAAAAAGTTACAAGGGCTAAAGGATATATTGAGTAGAAGCCCCATCCAGTCTCCTGCCCACCCCAGGTCCCAGACGTAGGGCATGCCCTGAGATCCTTGCTCAAGTGGTTCCGGTAGTTCAGAAGTTATGCATTGCTGCCAATCTCGCCACTCCAGACACAATGAGGCTGTTGAATAATCTATTGATTGACATAGTCCATCATGGAGCCTCCCTTTCTCTAGTATTTCTCAGCCAACATATAGCTGTGGTGGTTGATTGACCTGTTCTATCTTCCGTCTTTTCTTGGTTAAGGTTCTGATTTCACCATTTCGGTTGAAGTGATCCCCAAAGAGACTTTGAGATGTTCCCATACAAGATTCCTATATGTACTAGCAAGTACAGGACCTGACACAGTCCATCTCCCTGATCAGCTGGTGGTTGCAATTGCTGGGTTGGTTTCGACTTCAGCCCCGACTTATTGGATCTTAGTTCCATCCAACCAGCTCAGCTGTCTAACCCTCATGGATGTTGTTGAGTGCCTCTCTGTCTAGCCACTCTAGCCCCTGTCCTAGTTCCTCCCATGGGAATGGTAACCCAAGAGGGAGGAGCCCCCTACTTCCCTCCTAGGTCACTCTCACTCCCAAATTGTGGTCTCTATTAGCCCCTAGTGCCAGCTTCTGCTACGGTTAAGCCCTGACAGCTCTCACCCCCTCTAGTTTTGTTAGAACTAGTAGGAATAGTCCGCACATCCTGGCTCTTCCCTGATCTGGTCCATATGAGGCACACAAGTGTTGCAGCCCTGCCTAGTCCGGTCTTTCCCAATCCCAGGTCATGCTCTCCAGTGGGAGCAGCTATCCAGCAAGGGAACCACCCCTTATTCCCCTATCGGCTCTGCCCCTCCCTTCCTGATTCTCACGTGTGCTGGTAGGGTGCTGTGGTTATATCTGGCACAGGCAGCCTCACCCCGGCATTCTGTGTTGTGTACTGCACCTGTCGCGACCATACCCAGACAGACCCACACTCTGCTCCTGCGTTCGGCTTTGCCAGTGGATGACGCGAACTGATTCAGCCTGGTCCGCCCCCAACCCATGCCAAATGCATGCCAGTGGTACACTTTCCATGACCTCTTCTGGGCTGTTTCCTTCCGTGCTTCTTGCGCTTATTTGCAGGATCTGTGTCTTGTCAGAGGAGTTGTTCAGGCTCCTCCCTCAGAGCCCCTCCTGATGTCAGGTTTCTCATTTGCCAGTGGGTCCATGGGCCAGCACTACTCAGTTCACCTCCTGTCCTAGCAGAAGCAGTGGCTTTTCTTAACTGGCCTTCAACCCATTCTGGTTCTTGCTGTTGGATGTTTCAGCCCAACCAATGCTCATCCATACCAACATATAGCATATACATGGCTCAGTTGGGATTGAGACCCAGCCTAGTCCGTCCCACATCTACCCTGGTCCCCCAGAAGACCAGAAGGTGTTGCAGTCTGACCTGGCCCGGTGCGCCAAGTCCCAGTACACACTTGTGCCAAGGGAGGCTACAACTGTGTCCCGACCAGAATGCAGCCCTGTTCCAATCTGTGCACCCCTTGGTGGGGACCTCCACCCAGCCAGGGTCTCCCCTCAACTTTTAATTTCCTTCAAGAACTTTCATCTCAGAACGTAGCCATCTGCTTGCTGCAAATGGCCATACTTTGTCTAACTTGGTTTTCAATCCATGAGATACACAGTTCCTCCTTTCAATTAAACACTTAGAAGCTCTCGTTTGGCTTGTATCTGAAATAATTAAGATCGTGGTTTTAGCTTATAATGTCAGTTAAGACACCTGCACCCAGCATTAGGCTACCTAGCTTCCAGTGCCAGATCTGTCTCCTAACTCCACCATCTTCCTAATAATGTAGACTCAGAGAGAATCCTGATGGCTCAGGTAACTGATTTCCTTTTACACATATGAGCAATTGGACTGCAGCTCCTAATATAGCCCTATCCTAGTCACTGCAGTCATTTGAGGAGTTAAGTCAGAAAATTGGCGCTGTCTGCCACTCTTTCTTTTGCTCTCTCTCTCTCACTGTTCTCTCCATATCTGTTTGTGCCCCAAACTCTCAAATAGATAAAAAAGAGAGAGAGAGAGAAATGTCTAATGGATGGTTGAATATAGCATTACAAATATTCACAAATATCTGGGGTCACAAATTTAGAGAGGGTGATTCTAGTTCCCATTGTTTCCAATAATGAACAAAACACTTGGGACAGGGCTTTGAGTTAGAAATTGGGGCTGGGTCTCCATCTAGCTTTGATATTTTGTTGTAGTAGATCGAAATTGCTAGGGCAGACATAGTTCAACACTTAATATATTGTAAACCTTCATATATATATATATATATATGATATATACTTAAAAAATCAGCAACCAAGATGAATCATGTGAAGTGGGCTAAGCATTAATTATTGTGAATATAATGGCTGAGAATATATCTTTTTTGTCTCCTGTCATCTCTTTAGATAAGAATCATTTTTTAAAAAGCTTTTGCTGCTGGTGTTAATTTAATTGCTTTTTGCTGTTATTTAGGTGAATTTTCCTTTTTCTTCAGTAAAAATACCACAAAAAATCATGTCTTTATGAGAAAAATAAAAATGATCCTTAGTGTATAGGGATAGTATCTGAGAAAAGCCTTCTAGCTTCACATTTCCTTTCTTGTTACATAGATATTAAATTTAATAAAAACAGTATTTAAAAAGGAAGAAATGCAATAAAGTGAAGCCAATATTTGTCACCCTGAAAGAAAATTAAGAACAGAACAGCTTGGTAAAGACTTAGAAAATATTTGGATGTTACAATTTAATAATAGAACTATAAATATCCAATTCAAACCGTAAGTGTCCCACACAATATTATTTTATGGGAACAATGAAATAAAATCTGTTTCCAATTTTTTTCATACTCAGTAAGCAATTAAACACTGGTTAGGCAGTAGGCACAACAGTGACTTGGTTTCATCAATGTGTGAAATGTTATACAATAGAAATAGAGTAATTGGATTTTAAGTTAATAATCATATTTATTTACATGTAATTAGAAATAAAAATACCTCTAAAAGCCTAAACTTACGCAAGCAGTACATAAGTAGACTTCAACCTGTGCAGTCCTATTTATAAAGATAATTTAGACTTAGCTGAAAATTGCCCTATTTTCTGGTTTTGGTGATATGATCAATGATTTGATTCTCTGTCATTCTGTTCTGACATTTAGACCACTAGATTCCAGTACACAAAATGACAAAAGGCATTTTTGTCTTGTTCTTTCTATTTGAAATAAGATTTTTCTGCTGAACTTTACATTTGTGATTCAAGTTAAAATCTCTCAGCTAAGCTTGATGGCTTAATAGATAAAAGTTCTGCCCTTTTCAAATCCACATTTAAAGCACTAGCCTCTGATGTAGAGTAAGTCACAGTATGAACACACACCCACGGTTCAGTTCAATCAGGTTGATGTTTAGAGAAAATCTAAAGAAACAGCAACTATGTTTGCCAGGTCTTCACCTGTGTCCATTTACTCCTGAATCGTGAAAGCAACAACTGAAATGATAAATAGGCACTTGTGTTAAGCAAGAACACTTGCCCAACAAGAAGCTTGCTTTTCCTAAGCAGTGTTGTGGCTTTTTGAAATAACTTCCAGCATTGTGTCTTCTTGTGCTATTTACTGACTTGAGTTGCCCGAACTCAGATGTGCAGGAGAGTTCCCACAAAGGAATGTTCCAAACTCTTTAAAGAAAGGATTGGTTAAAATTCTGGGGAGAGAAACAAATCAAGACAAAACAAAACAAAACCTGCTGAAATGCTCAGTGATAGGTCCAAATCAGTTGTCAGTGAAACCTACTAACTGAGCAGGCTGAAGGAATACCCTCTCTGGACAACAAGAGGCATTTTCCTTGTGATAGTGGAAAATGAATCTTCCTTGAGGATTTTAGGAATTGGACTCAAGATCAGGGCTGGTTTCTTTCTAGTTTTTGAGGCAAGAATCTAAACAGCTTTATGAGGGTTTGGGAATGTTCAGGATCTGGATCTTGGGAAAAGTCTGCAAGAAAAACAGGCAGTTATCCAGGTCACAGAACATTCAAAGTGCTCTGTATTTCTCAATTAAGATAGGGTGAAAAAAATGGAGCAACTGGGAGGTTTTGCAAGCCGAGTTGTTTTTAAATAAAATGAAATTTAAAATCACTAATATTTTAGTTACTATTTCTTAATTGTGATGATTTACCAGCATGTCAGTTTAAAATGCTAAATAATTTAGGTAAAGATATTGTAGCACAGCAAGATAAACCAGCACTTCAGATTCCCACATTTCAATTTTGGAGAGTTGAGCCTGTATGCTCAAGGTTTAGCGCTTATGACAAAGAATTCAGTGCCATTTGCGGGTTTCTGTTTTCCATGGGCTGCAGGAGATATAATCCACCTTGAACAATTGGCAGTATTCACACACACACACACACACACACACACACACACACACACACACACACACACACTTACATATAATCCACCTTTGTACCCTTGGCAGTAGTCATACACAAACTTACATAGCCCCCTACAGCCAGACATCTACTGGTCTGATCCCACATGGCTCCGTGGGTAGCCGATCTTACCATGACTTACAGGTTGTTTATATGGACCTACAGACAAAAGTGGCTCAAAGACAAACTACAATTCACAAGGTTGTGGGAAGCCAGCCAAAGAGGTAGACCTGTTGGTTGCCATGACACTGTTTATCACAGAGAGGTAGAAAGGAAAGCACAGAGCTTCGATCCCTATGTTTATGTTCCAGTTTCCTGCTAACATTCCATTGAGAGAGCAAATGAAGCATTATGTACTTGAGTCTCTGCTATCCATGTGAGCTCTTGATGGAGTTCCAGGTTTCTGACTCAAACCTTGCCCAGGCATGGCCACTGTATACACTGCACGAGGGAACCAGCGGATAGAAGATTGTCTATATATCTCCCTTTGAAATAGATGAAAATAAATAAATATTAACAAATTAGGATGTATTCCTATATGACACCCTAATTTGCAGAGAAATCCAAGGCAGGATCTCCTTGTTCATTTTCACTTAATCCCCTTATACACATATCCAGTAGGGAACCAAGGCCATTTTGCTTCTTTATTCTTAACATGTTTCACAGCCACTCCTTCCTTTTCAATTATGTTTGTTTTGGCTGTACTTCTTATTGCTAATTGTGACTTCTCTTTCTCTGTTACCTATATGCTTAATAATCAACTCAGATCTACAAATTCTTAGTTTCTCTTCTCCAATCCTTTGGATATTTCTTTTTCTACCTAGAAAGTCTTTGGAGTCTGTCGTAAGTATGCTTTTCTTCAGGATTTATAAAAAAGCAAATGACTTCCATTTCTGAAGTTTCTCATATCCTAACAAAATTAATAGATAAATATAGGAAAATATTCTAAAATAGTCAGTTTGCTTATACTAATGAGCCTCACCACAGAAATGGAAGAAACTATGATTCAGAGTTGAGAGCCAATTAAATCCATTATTTTCACCTGAGTAGCACAGGTCAGGTTAGATTTACTAATGGAAATCTAGGTTCACACTGTGCAAGAGCATTGAGAGAAATATTCTGAAGAATAATTAGGCATTGAGGTGTAAACTGATTGCTTCTTTTGCATCATTTGTCCTAAAATAAATAGAAACTCTACCAAATGTGTGAACATAAAAATTCTTCACCTGCCGTTTACAAAGCAGACTGAAGCTTATTGTTCTTGACTAAACCCTCCGTTTTCAAACTGAGGAACAATAATTTTCTTCTGGGAGAAAAATAATTGGTGAAACTTAAATTCTAGTGAGCTATGAAATCCAGAGCTCAATGATTGTGTTTCAGTAACTTTTGAACTAAGACTGTATAAACAAATCAGAACAAAACAAACTTACATTTGCTTTTAAGACACGTAGCTTCTTAAAGTTCTAATAAAATGTAATACACTTTTTCAATACATGTCGCTTATGAGCGTTTAAAGTATTCTGCTGCTATGAGATGCTTCAGACAAAGATTTAATTTCCTCTGTAGACTTACTACATCGAGTGGAATAAAACACAGTTTTAGTTTGTATTTTAATCAGAATTTACACAAATATGCTCATACATAGATGACAGGATAAAGATTTGATGGTTGCTAAGTTATGACATCTCTAGGATAAAAATATAATCAAGAGAAACCTTTTTAATACTGCAAATATTTCTTGAATATTGCTTGTGAATTCTAACATTATTTGAACTTGAATAGACAGGCATATAAATAACGGGCTCAGGGGCATGTGAAAAATTTCCCACTTTTGGTATGTCTGAAATAACTAGTACACAATGTGAGAAGAGCAAGATACAATGCCTACTGACAATGTCTATCAAGAATCTGTTCTCAACATTTTATATTCTATTTTAGTCCCCAGAAAAACTGTAAGTTACTTACTTTGTAATTGAAAATGTTGAAGAATAACAGACAAACTAGATTTTTGATGCTAAATTTTAGTCCTGGCCTCTCTGATTTTTAACTCTGTATTTAACTTCTAAAAGTAGTTAAAATGGGGCCCGGCAGTGTGGTCTAGTGGCTAAGGTCCTCACCTTGAACGCGCTGGGATCCCATATGGGCGCTGATTCTATTCCTTGGCAGCTCCCTGCTTGTGGCCTGGGAAAGCAGTCGAGGACTGCCCAAGACTTTGGAACCCTGCACCAGTGTGGTAGACCTGGAAAGAATTCCTGGCTCCTGGCTTCGGAGCGGCATAGCATTGGCCGTTGTGCTCACTTGGAGAATGAATCATCGGATGGAAGTTTTTCCTCTCTGTCTCTCCTCCTCTCTGTATATCTGACTTTGTAATAAAAATAAAAAAATCTTTTAAAAAATAGTTAAAATGCATTTATGAAGGAGTAATCTGAAATACCTAAAGAACATTTAAGTGAAGTCCAAATAATGATATAGTGTTTTGCAATCAAATGAGGGAATAGGAGAAGAGGCTCATGAACAAAGATAAGGAGGAGAGAGGATATTTAAGCCCAAATAGTTGAAATTTGTGGATTTCTCAAAGTTCCCAGTAGAGCACTTCTGTGGGGGAGAAAAAGATAATATTTTCTCTGCTTAGTTCTCAGTCCATTGTATCAAAACATGGAGATGCGAGCACATATGTATCTCGCATGGAGTGTGTGTGTGTGTGTGCGTGTGTGTGTGTGTGTGTGTGTAAGGTACAAAAACTCAGAGAAATGAGAGATTCTCAAAGAGGTAGGATATATGTTGGCTCACATACCATAGTAGGCAAAACTTGTGTTTACCACATGAGTTGATCAGGAAAAGCATAATAAACAAAAGCAAGATCTGTTTTTTTTTCTTTTTATCTCCATTGGTAAGTTTGTGATTTAGTCATTCATCTCTTCCTAGTAGAGAAGACAAGCTTAACAAATGGAGATTTCAGTTACAAATATCACTTCTATAAAATGATATCATCCACCTACAACTTCTGTATCTTCTCTTTCTGAAATAATCCTTCTGGTAGAGAGGGTTGTATTGGGGTGGCATTTGGTGATCTGCACTTTGAACATAGGATATATGTGAACACATAGGAAAGGAAATAGAAAAAAAAATCCCAAAAGCTTGTTAAGGCTTGGGAATGGCTTCCTGCTCTCCAAGAAAACTTAGTATATATCTAAATATAATGTAATTGGTAAATAAGTGTCAAGTATCAAGACTGGATTACATCAAATAGATCCTATCCTTGGTGGATAAAGCCACCAGCTTTAATGTTGACATCCTGTATGAGTATCAGCTTGTGTTCCAGATGTCCTACTTCCTACCCAACTCCCTAATAGTGGCTTCGGAAAAGCAATGGAGAATGGCTCTAATGTTTATGCCTCCTACCATCCATATGGGAGAGTTGGATAAAGCCCTGGTTCCTGGATTCACCCTGAACCAGCCCTGGCCATTGTGGCCATCTGAAAAGTGGACCAGCAGATGGAAGCTCTCTCTCTCCTTCATTGTGTGTGTTTGAGTGTGTGTTGTGTGTCCCTAAGTTTAAATGACTTTAAATGAAATACAGAAAAATTTTAATATTTTTCTTCTCATAGAGTAAATGTTCTTACAGGAGTCTGCTCTAGTCTATTAAGAAGGTCAGATGTTACCCACAAAGGGGCGGGGAGGCGTGAAAAAACTAAGCAAGGATATATTGACAAAAGAAAGCAAAATTCAAAAAACATTCTTTGTTTGAAATGTGTCATAATATATTTTCACATGTCATATTACAATGGGTTTCTTCAAACAAATCTTTCTGTATCCTGTTCTTGTTTTTAATATTTATGTATTTATGATTTTAATGTTATCCTTCACTCTGTGCTTGTTCCACTCTAACTCTTCTCTTAATATAAAATTTCAGTAGCCACTTGGCATTTTTACTCACAAATCTTACCACTGAAATGCGAGTACCTTAGCATCTCCTACCCTTGGCTGAACGCTAAAGAAGCTCCCCTTCTCTAGGCCATGAGCATTCCACCTAGACATTACAGTTCAGAAGTCAGCTACAGGCAGTTGCTTCTCTCTTTTCTTAGCACATTTGCTCACTTTATTTTATTTTTTGAAGATTTATTCTCATTTGAAAGGCAGACCTACACAGAGAAAAGAAGAGACAGGAAGTGAGATTTCCTATCCATTCGTTCACTCCACAATAGGCTGCAATAGCTAGAGAAGAGCTGATCCACAGTCAAGAACCAGAAGATTCTTCAGGATCTCCCACAGGAGCCAAGGACTTGAGCTATCTAGTTGCTGTTTTCCCAGACCATCTGTATGCAGGCAGCTGAATAGGAAATGCTGCAGCCAGGACACCAACCAGTGCCCATATGGAATGCCTATTGACACTGCAAGCAGACGCTTAGACTGCCACACCACGGTGCCATTCCCTAGAATACATGCTTTTTTTTTAAAAAAAGTCATTATTATTTCTGTATTGCTTAATGATATAAATCTGCTTTCTAAAAGTTTCTTGCCAGATTTACAATACAGGAATGTTCTTCTCAAGGATGGGATGACCATCACTTGGAAATGTACTCACCAAGGACTACACTTATCTGTGTAAGGTATAGAAGCCATTCTCAATGTTGTAAAACTACTCCCTGTCACAAAAATGGTACAAATTTCCTTTTTAAATGTGTTAGAACAATTAGCAGACATTAATAATCTATGATTCCCAGACCCTAATTATTATAGTATATTATTTCATAATTTGATTGTGAGTTGATAATTTCTTGTACAAAGGGTTGCAAATACAATTTTGTATTCCCAAACAAGTTATATTTTCTGTATTTAATTTTTCATCTAATATTCTATTCTGGCTACATTCAGTGTCAATTATATCTCCTTTTACTGGTCTTGTTTGTTTCATCTCAATTGAGAGAAACAATTCTCTGTCTCTGATTACCTAAATGGTAATTATATGCAAAAAAAGATTGCAAAATATGTAGAATTAAAGAAAATTTTATACAGCATAAGCACAGGTAAAATCTCACTAAATATAACAGTTCTAATGTATAATGCATTATTTCTCTGCACAGAGCAGTACACACAGGTTGACTACCACTTTGCATCTTTCTCACTCAGGTGCCAGTGGTGTACAGTGGGTTAAGCTACCCCTTGCAAAGGACTCACATTTCATATCTGTATTCTGCTTCAAGTTCTGCTTATTCCCTTTCCTATCAAGATTCCTAGAAGTCATTAGATTACGTCCCACATGTTTGGGTCCTTCCCACCATAGGTTAGAAAACCTCGATGAAGTCTCTGGATTCTGGCTTTCCCCTAGTCTAGAACAGGCTATGCAGACTTTTCAGGAGTGAGCCAAGACTGTCCAAGGCCTGCATGTCTGCCTCCATCCACAGCAGTGTCTCTAGTAGCCCTAAAGACTGCACAAGGGTCCTTTCCTATGCTTGGTAAACTCCAAGTGAAGTTCCCCTTTGGTCCCCTGGGAACAGCTGCGACCACCGCTATAACAGCTGAGTGTTTCTCGTTGCCATTTCATTTTCCCATCTTTCATTCATTTACATCTATTCTATGTGTTTTTATACGAGTAATTGCTTTAAAATGTCTACTCATAATTCTCTTTCTTGTTTTCAGGATACTTGTAAATTTATTTTTCTTTCTCCAACTTAATTTTCTGTAATTTCATTAAGAGTTAAGAGCAATAGAGATAAACATATGTGCTCAGCCAACCATGCATTTTCTATTTACTTCATTAAAAAAGGGAAATTCAATGTTGGAAGCAAAGGGTAAAAAGTCATTTTGTTTAACATCTGTGTCAGGACTTGAATTTATCTGCCAGTAACAGAACTTGGCAACAACAGCTTGTGTGAAAAGACGGTTTATTTTTCTCTCTTGTAAACAAAGTCTAGTGTTTTCGTTCAGGGCTGGTGTAGCTAAGTCAGGATGAATACAATCCAGATTTCTCGTCTGTCATTCAAATTAAAAAAATAATTATAATACACAAAAAACAAAGAGATAGACACACATTCCAAGGGAACTCTTAGCTTCTGCTTCCTACTCCCTGACTTTTCCTACAAATGCCAGTAACAGCTGGACTGGGCAGGCCAGGACCAGGAATGGGAAACTCTATCCAGCACTTTCACATAAGACCATTAGCCAAAACACTTGAGATGTCCCACTGCCTCCCAAGGAAAGCATTAGTAGGAAATTGGAGACAAGATCCAGAGCTGGGAATTGAACCCAGACACCTCTAAATAGGACATGGGTATCTTTTATTTTTTAATGTTTATTTATTTTTTATTGGAAAGTCAAACATACAGAGAGAAGATACACAGCGAAAGATTTCTGTCTGTTAATTCACTCCCCAAGTGGCTGCTATCGCTGGAACTGAGCCAATCCAAAGCCAGGACCCTGGAGCCTCCTCCAGGTCTCCCATGCAGGTACAGGGTCCCAAGGCTTTGGGCTGAACTCGACTGCTTTTCGAGACCACAAGAAAAGTGCTGAATGGGAAGTTGGGCTGCCATATGGGATCCCAGGGTGTGTAAGTTGAGGACTTCAGCCACTAGGCCCAAGATGTGGGCATGTTAACAACCATCTTAATAGATATACCAAAAGTCCACCCCTGTTTTTTTATTTTTAATAAGTGACTTTCCTGGTAAAGATGACCTCATCCTCTAAGATAGCTGCTGGGCTCCAGAGAACAATGCCTACATTCTATACAGAAGACAAAAGCAAGGATAAGAGTTTTATGCAGTCTCTTTGTTAAGTAATAAGGGGATGATACATATATGCTAGGAAAATCTGTAAGCAATAACCTAAGTATTCTAATCCTTATCCATGAACTGATAATGCATTCCCACAAAATATTTCATAATCAAGAAAGATTCATTTTCAAGTAATTTTTAAACTTTAAGAATTACTTAAATCACCAACTTCCAACCCTAAAAGAGAAAACAACTGCAGTTATCTACTAAGAATTTCTGAAGTTTTTCATGAAAATGTTATTTCCTGAAAAGTGAACAGGAAATACATATGAGGCTCTGATAAGATACTGCTTAAATATTAATCCAAGTTCTAACCTATATGGTAGCTCAGGGGGAACTCATCTAAATGATTTAATCTCAGGATACTACAGGTTGCTGTGTATCCCGATGTTTTCCACCTCATACAATGTTGCAAAAAAAGTTAGTGAGAAAAAGCCAGCATTGTGGCAGAGCCAGTAAAGTGATCACTTGCAATTCCAGCAACCCAAAGGGGTCAAGGTTAATATTCTGGTTGCTCCAAGATGTTTGGGCCCTTGCTCCCCCCATGGAAAACCTGGAAGAAGCTACTGGCTCCTGGCTTTAGCCTGGTCCAGTTCTGGACGTTATAGTCATCTGGAAAGTGATGAGCAGATGGATGGTTCTATTTGTGTTTCTCTCTCTCTCTCTCTTGTTTACCTTTTTCTGTGTCTGCAATTCTGAAAATCAAAATAAATAAGTACATATTTAGAAGCAAACTAATTGGAGAGGGGGCATTGTGGCAAAGCATGTTAAGCAGTCACATGAGATGGTCATGAGATGGTCATGTTCCATTCTGTAGTGTCTGGTGCCAAGCCCCACCACTGTTTTTTTTTTTTTTTTTAAGATTTATTTGTTTTCATTGGAAAGAAAGAATTACAGAGAGAAAAAGAAAGATCTTTCATCTGTTGGTTTACTTGCCAAATGGCTGCAAGGCCAGAGCAAAACCAATCCTAAACCAGGATCCAGGAGCTTCTTCCAGGTCCCAAGGCAATGAGCCATCCTCTGCTGCTTTCCCAAGCCTTAAGCAGGGAGCTGAATGGAAACCGGAGCAGCCAGGATATGAACCAGTGCCCATATGGGATGCTGATACTTGGAGGAAGAGGATTAGCCTGTTGAGCCAACCCACCAGCCCCCTATCTTAACTTTTTATACAGATTCCTTCTATCTCACACTGGGAGGCAACATCATGGCAGAAATAGGCATTTAGAGTGGGAACCTGTGAATGGAAAATTTGTTTAAATCTCTCTCTCTCTTTTCCGTCATATTTCCTTTAGCAAATCATGCACTTTTCAAAAGTTCAAGGAAAATACACATTATCTTTCAATCTCATTTTTGAGCTCCGACATATTTTCTGGGTAAAAAACTTATATTGACCAGCCAGGTACCAAGGTTTCCTGGGACTCGGAACAAGCACTTCATCACTGTAGCTGCTATTTAAATTCACCTTTTTGCCTCTCATATTTTAATTTTTCGGAAAGAGCTCTGAAACCTATGCACCAATTTTTGCTGTGAAACTGAACTTTAAACTATGGTTACAAACCCTCAAAGAAATAAACTACTCAAAATCCAGATAAAACCAATACATAAAACTGAAAAAAAAAAATTTCAAATCTCAGAATAGTTAGGAACCTGTTGCAAAATAACAATGTCCTTAGAGTTCATATCATACCTCTATGTAGCTCTTCCCCATATGATAAATTTGACACAAAAGATATTCCTTAATATTGCATACTTTCTACAGAAAAAAATCACTTAATAACATTTTATTTATACCGTATCAGAAAAGGAATATCTGAAAATAGGTAATTCCCCCCAGGAACTATACATTTCATATATATATTCAGGTTTCTTGATTGTTATGTATTTTTCTACTTTTCCTATTTCTAATAGTTACAGTTTTTTCATCAGTACCTGAGGTGTAGAATGATTACAGAACCCTTTGCTGATATCAAATTCTGTGGATGCACAAGCCTCTTATATACAATAGATTAGTGTTTGCATCTAACTTATAGTTATCTTTCTATATACATCATCCCTAGATTACTTAGGATACCTAATGAAATACAAATATCATATAAACAGTTGTTACAATCAATATATGAACTGGTGTTGTGGCACAATGGGTTAAGCAGCTGCTTGGGAGACCGGCATCCACTAGGAATACTGATTTGAGTCCTGGCTGCTCAACTTTTTATGCAGCCCCCTGCTGATGTGCCTGCAAAAGCAGTAGAAGATTGCCTAAATATTTGGGTTCATGCCAGTCTCAAATATAACATATGGCATTTGGAAGAGTATTAAGACTTTGTTCTTTGACAAAGGATGTACTAAAATTTATTCAAAAGTAGCATCTATATTCACCCGTGCTTTTCTTTAAAAAGATCAAAAAGTTTGTTAATGATAAAAATGTACCATGCTAAAATCAGACCTAATGTCATAATATAGAGTCCTACACAAAGATCAAAGAAAAAAACAAAGCCATGCATTTTTAAAATGCTACATGAAACATACCATAAGAAACTATACATCTGACCATTTGGTGAATAAGCTTGTTATGTCACTGATTTTTTGATATTGACACATTATTTTCCTTAAATGGCTTTCTTCTGTTATTTTGTAAAGAGAAGTAAAACAACATATGTTATAGAAGTAAAGAAATAAATTTTCCTGATTATAAACCATGAAATCTTTTTGATGGAAGCAAGCCATCTGATTAGTTTTGTATGGTAATTTACTTGGTAAGCTTTCAGAGACAACACAGAAATGATTTTCTTCAAATGTGATTTAGAATTTGGTATGAAACAATTGAGCTATTCTGGATAGCATTTCATGCTAACCTGCTCTACTGCTTTTAAGCTTCATTTTGGAAAAGAGATCAAATTCTCATCATGAAAGAGTAAAAAATATACAGCAGCTCCATTTTCAGACAGTTATTTTAACTCTATTGTGCTATATATTAAATATGATTCTATGCCTAAGTACAAGACAACAGCTTTCAGAATGAAATGCTTTTATCAACTAACACCTGAAAAAGGAAAATGTTCTAAAACTTAAATTCTAAGTATGCTTAAAAGTCACTAATTGCTTTGTAACCTTGCAGAGATAGAATAACACATTTATTAACATACTAATTTATTCCTAAATATCTAATAAACCACTAGTATTTGCAAGATGCAGTTTAGGGAAATGGGACTATAATAATGAACTCAACAAACATTATGCATGTTCTGTAGACTATGAGACAATGTACAATTTAGACTACAATCTATTAGGTAATAATGAAATTCAAAAAGATAAATGGAGGTATATATAGCAACAGTGGGTAATATAATAAAGATAATGGAAGCACAACTGTATCATTTCATCAAACTAGAAAACTGTCATACATAAAGAAGAGAATCATAGGACTGTTCAGAAAAAATACTGCAAGTGGAAGCAACAGCAAGTGAAACGGCGTTCAAAGAAAGCACAACATAGCAGTTCCCCTGCAGCACACAAAGTAATTTTCTAGGAGGTGGCAAGACAGAAGACAGAAGAGGCTAGGAGAAGGTTTCTTTTCTTTTACTCTGAAAAATATCTAAATTTTTTTGGAAGTTTGAGCAGGAGTGACTCCTGATAAACTGAGCACTTTAACAGTTGAGTAGATGACACTTAAAAAGAAGCTACCATATGGGACATTATTACAACTATCCAGCTGAAAAACATTGATACAGTCTAGGATGACAGTAATAACCATAATAGTGAACTGAAGTCTGTATTTATTCATGAAAGGTTATAGAATTTGCTCATACCAAAGCTGAATCTCTGAGGGAAAAGAGGTTTAATGATGCTTGCATAGTTTTGTTGTTAGTGACAGGAAAAGAAAATCTCCAATCAAAATTCAAAATCCAAGGTAGGGAATTTTGAAGGAAAGCAAGAAAAGGTGTAGTCAGATTGAGCGGTTAAGATCTGGCCATTTTCAGTTGCAGATGTTGAAATATAAACGGAGATATGAATATGCATATGAGAAGCTCAAGCATTAAATTTCCCCTTGAGAGTATCTGTAAGCATGGGCTTTTCATTTAAGATCATCAGAATATGCTAATCCTGAAAAATAATCCTTTTTTAACATTTGAAACTATTTTTCATTATGTAATACTTGTGTTCACTTTTGTTTCTTAAAAGATATTAAATATGATTCTTTTCATATTGAGGCTTGGGGCATCACTTTAAATTTTGTGCTTAAGGAAATCAGCCTCAGCTTGGGACTTTCTCTTTTTATGAACTCTCTGGCCACAGGCTCTTACACATCCAAGGTTATTCCTTATCAGTCTCAACAACATTAGCACCTAAATTCCCTCCATCATAATCCTATCATATTTCTTAAAGAGTTGCCTATCTCCATGAGTCATTTAGTCAATACTCTGGCATCTCAATGCTTTGATCTCTACTGCTTCTTACTCTATCTTGCATTAGCTCTGTTTGCATGATATACTCAGGTTACATACATATATACATATATACATATATACATATATGGGTGTATGTGTATGCATATATAACACCTGATATTTATGCATAGGTATACATATATGTGTACATCTATACATATGTACACATTTTAACCATTGTAATACTCCCATAATCTAAATATCAAACATCATTGTTTATCTACAATTTCCTACATCTCTAAAGTACTCTAACTCATTTAATCCTTTGAACTAAAGAAAACTTAAAAGGCATTCATTCTATCATCTTTTCACCAGCTCATATATCTCAAACACAGCCACTATTTCTTTATCCAGCATAAATTCCTGAAACTTGCTGCTGCCTCCACTTATAGGGATCTTGAGGTCATTTCATCTTATTCCTTTTTAATTCTTTGCTGACATAGTACCTTCTCTTATAAACTTTCCTTGGCCATCGAACATAAATTCACACCTTTCTTACAGCATTCGCTATACCTCCCCCAATTTTAATTCCTTCATAGCACTTTAATTTATAAGACATATTTCAATTATTTAACTGTGAATCTATTGTATACATCTCCCCTGCACACATAAATCAAAAAGGGCAGGATTTGGTTCACGTGTTATATCAGGAACCAAAAAACTATACCCCAAAGCATGGCAGTTTGACATGCATGGATTCCTGAATGGGCTTTCAGAAGTATGATCTCTCTGATTTTCCCTTCACCTACCGTCTCCTTCCATGCTGACTGGCCTGCAATAAGTTATAGAAACTGGACTTTTCTTTTACAAGCCTGGCCCAACAAATTAGAACATTGTCCTCTAAGGGCAACTAATAAATCAGGCAAATCACTATTTCTTCTCTCTACCTTAACTGTCTTCATTTCATACAGGAGGAAGGAATACTATACAGGGAAGTCAAGAAGAATAAATAAATAAATAGGATCTTATGTGGTTTTTTTTCTAACCCTTCAGTCTATTATTATTTATTCATCTTCATTTGTGCCATTCCTTTATATATACATATATATAATATATATTTACCAAATCTAAGAATAAATACAGAAAAATAACAGATTTTTCCAGCTAATCTACAGCAAAAGATTGACATAGAATAGATGTTCAATAATATTTTTTATAATAATAGACCATGGATGGATGTGATCCCCAGGGGAAAGAAGAAAGGAACTAAGAATTTGGGAAATAAATCACAAGACAGGAGGCAGGTATTAAAAGAGCAGTATGGAGATCAGTCCATTGGTACCTTCACTCTCTAAGGATCATACATATAAGCTGAACCCATCAAAGGTGATGAAAAAGGATTATTACTACAGTAGGAAAACCAGTGATTCTAAAAGCATCAAAAGATGCAAAGAAAAAATACATTCCAGTGGAGAGCAGTGGATCATTTGCAACTAATCAGTCTTCCCGATAAGAATGTAAAGACTTACAAGGGAGGAAATACAGACTGATTATAAATATGCTTTTCAGCTGTGTTTCTGTTAGGAATTTTCTCCACTAACTCAAGATGCCAGATGCAGCAAGTCAAACAGGAGGACTTTATTCCAGTAGAAGAGGCAACCATGGCGAGGGAGTGAAAGCAGAGCAAAGAAAGTCAGCTGCAGGAAGGGAGAGGAGGCAGAGAGCAGAGATAGAGAGCAAGAGAGAGAGGTTTCCTGCCATAGTGGCACGAGGAGGCTCTATGGGAGGAAAAGACAGTCAACAGAGGGCACAACTCAGAAGGGTGCTCTTTTGGCCAGGAGGCAGGTAGTGGGAACAACGAGCTACAAGGAACTGGTGAATAGTACTGTCAGGGACACGGGGAATTGGTAGATGTGACAGTGGGTGGCTACTAGGGTCAGGGCCTGCAAGAGATGGGTGGATATGGCCATCAAGCATGGTGCCATGAAGGTACAATACAGGTTTATGAAGTTACAGACTGGGGCAGAATAGGACTGCAAGGTCACAACCAGATTGGTGGACAACAAAATTTGAAGTTAAATGGCATGAACCTTAAGGAAACCAACACCTAGAGAAATAAGTTTAAAATGATGCTTAGTCTAAAATATGGGTGGGGGGTGTGGGTGTTATCAATCTTCAGGCCCAAGGTTTGAGTCACTCCTCCCAGTTTGGTAAAAAACAAAGGAAATATGAGCTAATAGCCCAAGAAAGCTTTAGAAGTTGGGCAGTATTTTTAATTGTATTCAACTTTGATAATAAACTTACATGCAGCTTTTATCACTCAAAAATGATTAAAATCATAACATGAATAGCGTGCTTTTACAAAAAAGCCCCTCAATTTCTTTTTTTATTATAATTATTATTTTTTTTTTATTGGAGAGGCGGATATACAGAGAGGAGAGACAGAGAGGAAGATCTTCCATCCGATGATTCACTCTCCAAGTGAGCGCAACAGCCGATGCTATGCCGATCTGAAGCCAGGAGCCTCTTCCGGGTCTCCCACGTGGGTGCAGGGTCCCAAAGCTCTGGGCCATCTTCAACTGCTTTCCCAGGCCACAGGCAGGAAGCTGGAAGGGAGGCAGGGCTGCCGGGATAGAACCAGCGCCCATATGGGATCCTGGGCGTGCAAGGCGAGGACCTTAACCACTTGCGCCACCACGCCGGGCCCAACCCTCAATTTATAATGGATCTCTTCTCTCAACCTTACAGCAGATAATCTACCTATCTCTTCATAACTTTTATTGATGGAAACAGGAATATTTTACAAAGCAAATTTCCATTTTATTATTAGAAATAATCAACTGATTTCCTTTATATTATTGATCTGAGTATAAGCTCTTTAATGGTGGTTTGTATAAAACATCTAAAGCAAAGTCCTTAAATCAAAGTTTTGCCCCACTGCTTGATACCGACAGATTCATGTTCTGTCTATGTTAAGCTCTTTTTAAAGATAATTTACTATTTGGCAATATATTTTCTGCTACGTTTGAGTTTTCAGAATCCACATTGTTGCTGACAAACAAAGATTATGTGGTCTTTGAGTCTAAATTTACATGTGAATGGATTTACTTATTACATTCTACCTGGTTTGGAAATGCTCCTCTCCACTCCTGAGGTCTCAGATTGAGTTTTTTTTTTTGCTTTGTATATCTCATGCTTTACAACATTACATCAACAGATCGGTATTACCGAAAACATGCTTGCTAAAGTGGCATTATGATCAATTTGGAGGAAGCACCACATGGGTTCAGTGGATGTATAAACTATGCGGAAAATTTTAAATGAATTGCCAATGTGGGCTTTTGAGTCAGTCATTGCAAATGCCAGGTCAGCCTATTAAAACAGCAATTTTTAGGAACTGTCCAAATCTTCCCGCATTTGTAAAGTGGATATTGTAGGTCATGATCTGAGGAATATATCCAAGGACAAATAACACATGTGTTAATTCCAAATGTGGTGATGGGAATACAGTACAGAAAGGGAAGATATTTCTCTCTTTCCATTTTAAATAAACAGATTTACACTTAAATAATATTAATGT
This sequence comes from Ochotona curzoniae, assembly GCF_017591425.1. Classification (NCBI taxonomy): domain Eukaryota; kingdom Metazoa; phylum Chordata; class Mammalia; order Lagomorpha; family Ochotonidae; genus Ochotona; species Ochotona curzoniae. The sequence continues at coordinate 16,180,587 of NW_024464920.1, read as the reverse complement.
ATTATAAGCCAACAATTGAATATACATTCTCACACATTTGTAAATTTTATACTAAAATATATTCATAAGATTTAGATATAATTTGTAAAACATATCCAACTCCCACATGCTTGGTGAAATGAGATAGATTTTGGCCTCAGACTGACAATATCTACATGATGTTTAGTCAGTCACATTTCTGGAAAATAAGACTTACAATGTTAAATTAATTGATTTGCAAGACTCCTACTGGCTTAAGAATGTGTTGTTTTCAGTAGTTTATTTTGTTTTATCTGAGCCTTTAAGAGCATTATACTAAAATTAAACAATTCACTTTGGAGCAAGTATTGATATTATGAACTTAGTTGTTTACTTCTAGATTTAATTCAAAATTCAGTGAATGCTGTATTATTTCTGGGCAGCACAATTGCTAAAAAAGTCCATCAGCATGAAAACAAAACAGGTACAGTCATTCAATCTGAATTCTACCTAGAATTTGCAGGTCTCAATATTCATAGTCAGAATCAATCACTCTAGCAAAAATGGTAACTAACTTCTATTTTTACCATCGATTTTGATGCATGAGGAACCCAGAATGATCACATCCTATTTTTAATATCAAATTCAATGGAGTTATTGCTCTGTCTTCCTAAAAACGTTCTTTCCTCTGAACTAGGGCTTGCAGAAAGCAAACTGTATACAGTAGGTGAGTGAAGTAACTTGGCAACTAGATGTAATAGCAAGTATTCCAACTCGTGATTCCACTCCTTTATTCCTGAATTCATTAAATTTGGCTGTTAGTAAAATAGCACTGTATTTTTGTAATGTGACTCACAGCACATAGAGACGTCTGGAGAAATTTCCCCTCAAATAAACAAGGGATTATCAGAATCTTCAGTGGTCACTCTGCCATTCCATGAAGGCACCTGATCTAGGATGTTAGGGGAGATGATGAAACTAATAGACTCCGTGAAACTGGTCCTTTATAACTCTTCTTTGTGAAATGAGCTTCTCATTTTGACATAATGTTCTATGGAATAGCATGACAGTATATTACTTGGTCTATAAATCCATGGGTGGTTGTTTAGGGAAAAGCATTGTATACAGCACAGGAAAATCCATATCCTGAATAATAACAAAATGTTTCATTTTCCATGAAGGAAACAGTTCAATGTAATCACCCTGACACAAGGGTCACTGATTGATCATTATGACACCATATCGGGTGTTTGATGTTTGTCCTGTAGCTGGCCTATTGGACATTCAGCCATGTCACACATGGCAGGTAAAAGTCCATGTTGCTAAGTCTATGGATAACTTTTATTCTTACCCCATGGTCACTTTATTTATGAACCTCTTAGAAGGTTGAAGCAATAGAAACCATTGGCTTTGAACCATTTCATGTGACCTGCTGACTATGGTAGCTTAGTTGGGCCTTAAGGTGGTATAAACATGACTGTCATGTATCTAGGGAAATCCAACTTTGAATTAAAATGTTAGAAAAGTTTCAGTTCAGATTGGACAACTCAGCTTGTATGATAACTTGATGGCCTTGGCTAATTATTTAATTAAATTAGTTATTTTATTTTATTTGAAAGCTAGTGTTAGTGTAAGAGAGAGATAATCTTCAACTTGCTGGTTCAACTCCCTAAAGGGCCACAATGATAGGAGCTGGGCTAATCTGAAGCTTGTAGCCAGGAGCTTCTCCTATGTCTCCCACAGGAGTACTGGGGTCCAAGGACTTGCATTGCTTTCCAAGACCAAAAGCAGGGAGCAAGATGAGAAGCGGAGAAGCCAGAAGTAAAACTGGCACCCACGTGGACACCAGCAATGCAGGTGGAGGATCAGTCAGCTATGTATATGCGCCAGCCACCAACTATTCAATTTCTAACACAATCCAGTAACAAACTAAATGTGTTCCCTAAAAGAAAAGTAGTTGGGAGCCTTTGTGATTGGTTCCATTGGCTAATACTCTACCCCCAAGCACTAGCATCCCATACGGACTCCAGTTCATATCCTGGCTGCTCCACTTCCCATCCAGGTCCCTGCTTGTGCCTGGGAAAGCACCAGAGGATGGCCCCAATGCCTTGGGAACCTGCACACATGTGGAAGACTCTGATGAGGTTACTGGCTCCTGACTTTGAATCAGCTTGTCTCTGGCTGTTGTGGTTATTTGGGGAGTGAACCAACAGATCAGTTTTTTCTCTCAATCCTCTGCACATCTGCTTTTCCAATGAAATTGGATAAGTCTTTAAAACAAAGAAAGAAAAGACAAAGAATGATAGTTACATGAAGATGGTAAGAGAGCCTTACTTCAAAATACTGAAGACCTGATCTGAATTTCACTTACAAAGATCTGCCGAAGTCTCCTCACCTGTCATTGAATGTGCTGTGTTAAATGGCCCAAGCACTATAGCAGCTGTAACAGAAACTTCACCAACTAAAACCTCACCTAAAGAAAAAAGATTTGATTCATTTGAGAAGTACCTTCTCATACCATAAATAACAAGAGATGATAATGTTGGCATCACTGTTTGAGAAGTATGAAGAATGATCTTTGTCCTCTAAAATTTTCACTTGTTATTTTAAATGTATTGACACATATTCATCTGTTGATCATATTAATATTGGCATGTTTTTATCCAGTGATAACATTTATATTGACTGACAAATTTTATTCTTCTTTTACAAAGATACCCAAGCTATATGTTCAAAATTAACTGTGTAATATTTATCCATATATATATACATATGTGTATCTATACACACATATACATATATAGAGAGTTTCAATGTTTCCTGAGAATACAGCTTGATTACATGTCCATACCTATAAAAAAACAAAAGAAATTCTAAATAACTTTGCTATTTTATTTATCATACCATCTTTTTCTTGCCAGTTTTATTCTTCAACATTGATTCAATAGTTTTTCATAAATTTGATCTCAACTCAATTCCTATTAGCAGATCATGGTTCTGTATTTCATTATCTTCCCTTAGACCTCTTTAACTTGTCAATCTAATAAGTCTTCATCTATCTGCGGCTTATTCACTGCAATTGTGAGCAGATGTAGCTTTCTGAGAAACATGTACAATAACTCTGTGAATTACATTTTGTACTTTTTAATTGAGATAGATGAGAATACCCAAGCATCCTAACAATGTCATATAAACCTTCCAGAATGGGCAAACTTACTCTTTAGATTCAGTATTACTTGCCACTTCACCTCCACTCACATCAGAATGAATCTCAAAATCTTGTGATATTCTTGGTATTGCTCATTGCTCTAGCTGCTAGTTGCTTTCACGGGTATCACTGAATTTCCTTTTTTCTTTTCTCACTGAAAACCCAGAATAACTCTTCGATACCAGAGGTTGCTATAATTCTGTCATATGACTGTTTCTGTGGTCAAGCCAGCAATGATCCATTGAATTCTTCTCCGACTCTCAAATCCACTTTCTTGGATCAACCAGCAAAACTTTGGAATTTTAACAGAATATATTACCAAATTATACTTATATACATTTATAAAATACAATGTGGTATTGTAATTTTTGAATACAATGAACAATGTTTAAATTGAGCTTTATATTGTATGTTAGGTAGTTAACTTTCTGTGATTTGAAACTTAGAATTTTCCTCTAGAAAGCAAAGTGTATTGTGTATTGTGGAGTAGCAGATACATACTCCCTGTGATGCCAGCATTCCATGTGGGTTGCTGGTCTGTGTCCTGACTGAACCATTAGTTATAATATCAGTTATTATGTTTTCAAATATTAGCAATACTTAGAATTTTGCATTGATCTAAAGATTTTGGAATGCTCTTCTTATCTAACTCAGTTTCACATTATTTTACAGTAATCTTCCCAAATCCTCATCCCACTGCCTCGTCTAGCCACCACCCTATCCTCTTCTAGTTCAATTGCTATAGACTCCTCCTAAAAGACAGAACATATGGTATTTGTTCTTGTGTGTTTGGCTTATTTCAATGATAACAGTGCTTTCCAATTTCTGCCATGATGTCACAAATAGCAAAATTTAAACCCTGATGTTATGTGAGAAATATATATTTCCTTTACAATTTCATCCATTTGTGCAATGTGCATGAATTCCATAACTTAATCATAGTGATTAGTGCTGCATAAAAAGGCTCATATGATTAGACAGAATCATCTCAATGATTTCAGTCAAAGTAAACTTGTCGTATAACATGTTAATTATAGCAATAAAACCCATGTTACTGTGCCCTGTATGTAAAAAAGTGATGATATTTATTAGCATCTTGGAATTCTTTCTACTGCCGAGTCAAAATCATATATCAATGTGTTACAAAGTCATGATTAGTGGTTTTCCAAATGATCTATAAAACCAAATCAGATACTTCATGTTTGTCCATTTGCAAACCACACCTAGTCCTACATACAAGTATGTAATAGTAAATAACTGAAAAATTCCTTCTCACAAATAGTGAATAGGGTTTGCTTTATGATGCCAATGACAGAAATTCAGCTTAGATTCCATCTACTCTAGCTAGACTGCAACAGTTTTTTCCTATTTATATTACTAGAACATCATTAAAATATTTTATGAGATTTCCATAAACACAGCCCCTAAATGAAGAAATTAGATAATCTGTATATTGATTTTTTTTTAATTTAGGGCTAGCATTGTAGTTCAGCAGGTTATGTGCCTATAGTGCTAACATCTGATGAGAGTGCTGGTTCTAGTCCTGGCTGTTCCACTTCTGATCCAGCTCCCTGCTAATACCCTGGGAAAGCAGCTAGGGATGATCCAAATCCTCAGGTCGCTGCACCCAAGTGGGAAGATTGGAAGAAGTTCCTGACTCTACACTTCAGCTTGCCATATCTCTGGTCATAAAGAGAATGAACTAGCGGATGTCAAATTCCCCTCTCTCAGGGTGGTACATTGGATCAACTGGCTGATTCTCCACATCCAAGTGCTGATATGCCATATGGGCACTAATTCACGTCCGAGCTGCTTCACTTTCCATCCAGCACCCTACCTATGGCTCAGAAAAACAAAAGATTGCCCAATGCCATGGAAACCAACACCTACAATAGAGACCTGGAAGAAGCTCCAGAGTCCTGACTGCAATCAACTCAGCTCTGGTTGTTATAGGCATTTGGTGAGTGATCAGCAGATGGAAGATCTTTGTCTCCCCTTCTCTCTGTAAGTCTGTGTTTCCAAAAAAATAATAATAATAATAATAAAATCTTTTTAAAAAATTCTGTCTCCTGTCTCTTCCACGCACAAACTTTGTCTTTAAAAGAAATAAATAAATCTTTAAAAAAATTTGTTTACTTGAAAGATAGATGGATGGGGAACCTGTTAACCATTCCCTAAATGCCCATGGTTACATCAAATCCAGGAGGCCAGGAGTGCATAAATCAATCTACACCTCCCAAGTGAGTATGGCAGGTTCCAAGCCCTAGCATCATCATCTCCCAGAGTGCACATCAACAGGAAACTGGAATTGAGAACAAACCCAAGACTCAAAGAAAGGCCCTAAAGTGGCATCCCAGGTGGCATTACCCTTGCATCTTACATAATTTTCTCTCCATTATCTAAACTAAATTATACTTTACTTTTTTTCCTTTTGATAAATTTTAAACTTCTCAATTTCAAACTCACTTTCAAATTTATCCATGAGTGCAGCAGCCAGTACTCAATAATCAACAGACTACAACAAGTATTTAAAAACTACTTGTTGAATTATTGAAAACAATTTTAAAACCATCTATTTTTAGTCTCAATATCTACCAATTGACCACATCCTGCGTTCAACTGACATGAAACATCTCACCTTGCAAAGAATATTTAGCCATTTCAAACATTTTTATCATGGCAAATACTCTTACTACTCTTTTCTGCAAAGCTTTTTCTCAATCCCTCTACCTCCTTTATTTTTGAAACCCTTTTCAAATGCTTTCTCCCGGGTAAACTCTTCATACTCCCAAACACTCCTCTTCCTCCCTTACTATCATCTTAATGACCTTACAAAGTTACCAGCAGTATAATCATGTTAGGAAGAAAGCCCTATAGAGCAACAATGTGCTTTGCATTTTACAGGACTATTATATATATACTTTAAAAAATGTAACAGGCTGTAAATGTCACCTTTTGATAACTAACTGGTAAAAATGATACATCACAAAAGAAGTTAGACTCATAATCAGAAGAGTTAATAAATGAACTTATTGGATGAAGAAATATAGGTGAAATATACTTAAGGAAATAAATTGGAGATTGAAACAGGCAAAGGGATGTAACACTCAAGTTGAATGGGAACTAAGAGTGAAACAACTTGGAAGGAGTGAGCATCAAAACAGAATGGGGCGAAAGGTTGCACTTTATAGCAATCAATGTTTTATAACCTCCACACTGGAACCAGTGATCTGCAATAATGGAATCAACTTTCAGTCAAAAACAGCGAGGTAAGGATATATTAGTGACTGTTGACATCTGAGATCATTATATACAAATTCCATAAAACCAAACACAACTGAAACATTATGTCATACACCAGAAAAAAAGAGTTAATTTTATGAGACACAGATTTTGTCAATGGAAATCATTATTATAATTTCAGATTTTATGTGAATAAAACCATACTCTTTCAAACTTTAGTCAGCTTTTAAAACCCATCTCTAATTGAAATACTAAAATTAATTTAAAAATCAAATGAACATAAACTAAGGAAATGAAATATGTTACCAAGAAAGAACTTTACAAGTACAGTTAAATTAAAATTAGGGGATGGAGTGTTGTCCTGGTTAATCCTACAGGGCTCCACATGCAATCAAACCTGTCTTTAGGAGGGGCAGTAGATTTAACACACACAGAGAAGATGTAAGCATTGAGCAGTATGCTCTACAGGATGTTTGGTGTGATATACCACAGCCAGGAATGCTGGGAGTAACTCAACTTTGGAAGGAGACAACCTAGATTTGTTCTTAATGCCTCTGAATAGGATAGAACTCATTACTGCTTCCTTCATAGTTCAGTAATACTGACTGCATTTGCCCAGTCCCAGAATTATGAATAAATAAATTTCTGTAATTTAAAAAGCTAGGAATAGAATCATGCCTTTCAGTAGCCACAAGAAACCCATAAACATGAAGTGTTTAAAGCAACAGAAATATTTGATAAAAAAGAAAAAAGTTGTTTGATATGTTTCAGAGTGGATAAGAGAAATTGACAACAATCCAGGGAAAATTTTGATTTTATTACATTTTTGTTTAAATACAACTAAGACTTTCTGATTATTATTATTTATTTCTCCATTCTTCTAATTCTCAAATAGCCAGAATATTCAAATTAGGGTAAGTAAGATAATGGCTAGTCTGTGGCAGCAAATTTTGAAGCAAAAAAATAGGAAATTCAAAATTACAGTTAGTATATAACCTTATATTAATTAAACTGCAAAAATTAAACTGCAGCATAAAATAATTTGTAGCATTTAGAAATGTATTTAAATCCTAGAGATATCATTCAAATGCATCAAAAATAGTGCAAACTCAGTATTTTAAAATTGACAGAATTATTCAAAAGAAGACAACGGTACACAATACCCTGAAAACCCTTTCTAAAACACTAGAGAATCAAGATGGCAGAATAGGGTAAGGACACATTTAAATGGACAGAGAAACATTAACCAGTATGAAGCAGAGAGGGCAAGTCCAGGAAATAGGAGAGGACAAAACAACAGCAAAGGGGTACCTGAAGACTGACAGGCAAGCAGTGAAAACAATGGGGTGGTGTTGCAGCGACAGAAACCCCAGCAGCATTCAGCAAACAGCAATCTGAACTCCACCAGCAACAAGGAGGCAAGGAACATTTGCTGGGAGCTCAGGAGGTGAACCCAAACAAAAAACTGCTCATCCTGCTGGTCTGTTTGATTTGACTGGTAACACAGATAGAGCAGCAGGCCCCAGACAGGCGGTAGGAGGACAGGGAGGATTTCACAGCCCAGTCAGCCTAGTAGAGCCATAATGGGCACCATTATGTTTAAGGAGACAAAGGCAAGGGAAAGAATTGAGCACAGGCTGAGCTGGGAGTGAATTCATTTCTGATTCTGCGAACTGCAACAACATGGAGTCCTACAGGTTGCATCCAAGACAGGTCCAGGTAGCCCTCAGACCTGACCGCAAACAGATTAAGAACTCTAGTAATGGCATGTCAGGCACCATTTTGTACACTGTGGCATAAGCTTTAGGACTTCAGAGACAGCAGTGAGCTGCACATGTGCTGAGTTCGCTAGAACTCACTGAGTTCAGTGCTTTGAGATGGTCCCACAGGAAATTAATACCAACTATGGCATCATTTGGGTCAAAATAGGTCCGTGTGGCCTTCAGAACAAACAGTCAACTGGATACTGCAAGATTACCACCACCAACAAAAACCTGGCTATATAGGACACCTGGTGTCTCCCTAATCCTGGGACCTACTCCAACTGGAAATGAGAGAAAGTTTGTACAGACAACAGTGCAAGCTGAGCACAGTGTCACAGGAGGTGGAGACTGGTGAACCAGGAGCTGGGGTTATGGAGACCATGATGGAAATCTACATAAGAACCCAGACCTGGAACTTGCTGGAAAGAATGGCACAAGTGACTGCTAACAAAGATTTGTGTGCCAACTGCAATAAGTAAAATTGAACTGTAGACCTGTGAGTGACACAACTGAGAAACATGTCCCAAGGAGAAGATTCTGCTAACCAGAAGTACAATGACCGAGAGTAAAAGAAGAGACAGAGGCACAATGAATATTACTGAAGACTCCCCTGCAAAGGAGCAAAACCCTATGCCAACCTCAGAGTTCACAGAGGAAGACATCGAGAAAATGAGGGATACAGAATTCAAAAATCTTGTTATAAAACTTCTTATCCACAACGAGAAGCACATAAAGCAGGTGTTCAAGGAATCCAAGGAATATGTCACACTGCAAATGAATCAAATGAAAGCTGATACATTAGAAATGAAGAATACAGTAGAGCAAATGAAAAGTGGAGAGTCTCCAAAATAGATTGAAGGGGGCAGAAGAAAGAATCTCAGAATTGGGAGATATTTCCTGTCAGCAGGGAGAAACAAGCAAAAATCTGGAAGCAGAGCTGGATTTGACCACAAAAAGTACTCAAGAATTGAAAGTAACTATTAAGAAAGCAAACTGTGTAACCTACTTGTTTTAAAAACCTCATGTGTTACGGGCAGAAGCAAAATTCCCTTCCTTTGACTAACAAGGATCTACTAGTTCGGATTTGGTTTGACATCAAATCTCATCCCTGTTTATCACTTACCTTCTTTTTTTTTAAACTACATTTATTTCATTTTATGACACAGTTTCATAGGCTCTGGGATTCCCTCAACCCTTCCTCAAACTCTCCCCCCACATTGAATTTTGCCACATTGTTACAGTAGAACACATCATAACCAGTCATGATTCCTTCATTGCAGGCATGGACCATGCAGAGAGCCCAGCATCTTATTGTCTAGATAAATTCAACAGTTTCATTGGGAAACCATCCCTGGTGTGAAAGTAGTGCTGGCAGCATGTCATCCCCTCCAATGAAAAGCCTCTACACAATTTCAACAATTTACAGCATCATGAATTTAATTGACATAGTACTGAGTGGCCAATATGTTAGAAAATGCAAGTTCTTAACCACATTCTGTAACTACTTCATTGACATCTCAATTATAGTTTATACACAAACGGCTGCTATACACAAGTTGTATAAATAGTTGTATGGTACTATTCAGCTGTCTTGTATTTTCATTTATATGTTTAGTAGCTTGAAGTATTCAAGTGTGATTTCTACTGAACTACGTGAAATTTAGGATAGTCCAAACAGGCTTATACCTGAAACAAGCCATATTCCAACAATTGTGGCACAGAACAGTTTTAGGAGAGGTGTGCAGAGAAATCTTCAATACCTTAGTGAGGGGTAACTAATATTTGTTTCCTACCTAGTTAGGCACATGGGAGTCCAAACTGACTGTTTCCTGTCTGTTTTAAGCTTTCCTTATTGGTCTCTGTTTATCTGATCTAATTTTGGGGGTAGTTCGGAGTGACACTGATGGTCATTGCAAGAGAGTGTAGGGAGCCAAAGTTGGAACTGAGTTAGGACCAGAGAAAGCTCCCCTACCTATCACTTATTTTCTATACTGATGTCTTCCAATCCCATCTGTATCCCACTATGTTTTTGTACATCAAAATACTTCAAAACTTAATGTCTTTCTACATTGTCCTATCGTTTAAGCACTTCTCCAGGTCACTTGCAATGTTTATGATAGTAATTGGGTGAAGTAATTGAGTACTCTCATAACCACTCACTCAAATCAATCAAAATCTAGTTTGACTTTTTTTTTTTTTACACCACCATGTAAAACCATTTACTTCTCTTGTAAAATTTTGTTTTTCTCAATGAGAAGTTTCAGCAAAAAATGTTGGCTTAACTATCTGTTGGGACACTCCTCAACGGCTGTTACAGTTTGGATTGGGCCAAAGGCCATGAACCCAGAGATCCATCTGGGTTCCCAAGTGTGTGGCAGGGTCCCAAGCAGTTAGGGCTTCTTCTGCTCCTTTGCAATTAATGAAAGGAATGGCCTGGAAGCTGAACTGCTAGAATCTAAGTCATGTTCCAATGATAGGCAGCAGCACTTGAGGAAAGGAAAATAGATGAGCTCCATTTTGTTGCAATAACTGTTTGGAAATCCAATGTATCTAGACCTCACAAAGTTCCATTTCAAGAAAACTCTGTATCTAACCAGAGGCAATTTGCTATTCTCACCTTTGATGATTTAATAGCATCTGTTTTTTCCCATAACAACTGAAGATCCTGTAGGAATTGGCTGTGCTTGAGAGAAGAAATTCAATATGATATAGTACAAAGTCATTATTTGAAACCCTCAGTAACAAAGGAAAACAAAAACTGTAACCTTCCATATTAACAGAAAAATAGATGCTTGGGTTTTTGAAATTCTGTTTCACTGAAAGTTTTCCTTAAAATCTAAAAACTTCCTACTGTTGAAAAAGCAAACTTCCAGCTCAAGATAGCTCATTAATACCTGTCTCTGATAGAAATAGAACATGTGGCAGGATGTAGAAATGATAAACACACATTATTGAAAAAGGTAGAAAACACAAACATGCAAAAAGGACACATTTAAATTTTACCATTCATAGCTAATTACTCTGGAAACTTGCATATCTTCCCTGACCTTTTCTTGGCAACTAAATCCATATTAACTGTTACTTCTTCAAAAGATTTACTTATTTGGAAAACAGAGAGAGAGAGACCGATTTTCCATCTAGTGGTTCATTCTCCAAGTGTCGTGAATAGCTAGATCTAGCTCAGCACAAGACATGAGCCAGAATTTCCTTTTGGAAGCAGACATTCAAATACTCGAACCATTACCTACTCCCTGCCAGGCAAACTGGCAAGAACCTAGACTGCAGGGGAACAGCCGCAACTTGAACCAACTACTCCAATAAAGGATGTGGGCACCCCAAATAGCCTCTCAATATGCTCCAACAAAATGACTTCCCCATTTACTCTTCATAAATTTACTTTCATGACATAACCTGCAACAGATCTCAAGAAGTTTTGTATGACCAATATCAGAATGCTTCTGACCAAAAATCAACAGTGTCCAAACATTGATTTTTGAGGTCAAGGATATTGATTATTCCATTTAAGAAGCATAACTCATTCAGTGCATTCAATGGCTTCACCTTAGTCACATCTCCTTGCCAGCACAAAGACATGTGTAAATTCCTGTTTTCCCTCTTCATAAAACTGCATCCATAAGGGAGGAAATACTATTCTCCTCTCACATTAGGATAGTATGGAAAAAGACTTCTTCCAAAAGCCCCCATACGATTCCCTCTGTTTCCACTGTCTCAGCTCATCTCACAGACACAGCTTGTATGTTTTTTAAAAAGTCTCTTAGTAGGGACATATTGTGTGGCAAAAAATGAAGCCACAGCAGGTAGGGAATTGAGGGAATTGAGATGAAACCCATTTCCTGACGTAAGAAACCACACTGAAGCCACAATGTGTACATGTTCATGTAGGTAGGATTTCTGTGCTCTGCAATTTATTATAATAAGCAATGGTGCAATGAACGTCTCTGTTTATTTGAAAATACCTGCCTAATTACATGCTTTATTTGGAAGTGGGATGATGGGCTCAAGTCTCAAACATTATTAGAGCTTTGGTTATAACTGCCATGCTGCTCTTTTAAAAGGCGATGCAGTTTTCACCTTCAGTGAGCAGTACATGTGTGACCACTACCTGCCAATGCATTTCTTATGCAAACATTGGGATATCTGGGTATGCATTTACTCTTTCTCAATATAACTAAAACATGGCATGCTATTTTTTTTACATTTTATTGTTATTATTATCATTAATTATTATTTTATGATACAGTTCCATAGGCTCCTGGTATTTCCCTTATCCCAGCCTCAATCCCCCCACCCCACCTAGTTCCTCTATATCATTACTAAAGTATAGTTCTTCATACACAGTCATATGTTCATCATTGCGAGCATGGACAATGGCAGAGAGTCCAGAATCCTGTTCTCAAGATACAGTAAACAGTTTCATTATAAGTGTGGCACCCAGACCTAACATCCAACAGGTTCCGGCAAGATCAGCGCCACCAACAACTTAGCTCTATAGGACACCTGGTGTCTCTCTAATCCTGGGATCTGCTCCAACCAGAAGTGGGAGAAAGGTTTTACAGACAACAGGGCATGCTATTTTTAAAATTTGTTTTTCATTATGAATGAGGTTGGTATATCAGTGTTGATAATCGGCTACTATTTCTATCAACCTAATGTTCATTTTCTTTAATCAGTTTTTATTTATTGGATTTTTTTTTTTTTTGGTTTTTGGTTTTGGGGTTGTTTGTTTGTTTGTTAATAGACCTTCATTTGACGTCAAAACAAAGCACACAATGCAGAAGACTATCACAATTCTAGTGCAAATCTTCCAGGTCTTACTAAAAGTAAACATAAAAAAGGAAAATAATTTAATTGCTTCCAGTGCTAACATTAAATTATGCCTAAATTTGCATAAAAGTAGGTATATTTTGCTTGATAAGTCTCACCACCACCAAATATAATAAAATGAACAAAATCATTTAATAAAAATTTCTACTACTATGATCTACTTTGTCAGGACTTTCTAAATTTCTGACTTTATTTAACATCTGTCAAATGTGATAAATACACCTTGCTCTCACATGTAAATTATTAGTGAACAATGTTTTAATTAAGCTTTAATTATGGAACTAAAATAACTGAAAAAACGTAGAGGAAATCAAAATCAGAACCACAACAAGCCCTTTCCACAAGAAAATAGAATGTGACAGGTTCTTTTTTTGTTGTTTTCATAAAAACATAAAGCTGTATTCAGGCTCTTTCTGTTTAAATATTTTTATTTTACCAAGATGAAAAGTTATAGAGGAATAAGGACCATTAGAGGCACACAGTACAAAGTGATATAAACTGAATCATGAAAGAAAATTGCAGCCTCATCCACTTAGTGAGGAAAATGTCCTTCAGAATTGCATGCTCACTCAAGAAGGCCTCGTTAAATGGTAATTTGTAATCAGTTGTTAAACAATAATTTCCAAAGCAAAATTTTACTCTGATACCATGAAGTAAAATTGCTTCACAGAATGACAATGATGTACTGTCAACTATGGCATAGCAAAACATAATTCAACATTCTGAGTTATACATGTCAACAAAATGATTATTAGTGACAAAAGTCACCTTTTATTGTCTTTAATCCAAGCTTTGTTTAAAAATAAAATAAATTCATTGACAAGTTACTTCATGAAGCACAAAACCAAACTGATTAAACTTCTTTCTCAGTGAATTATGACTTACAGCTGATCAAATGTAATAATGAATTATATACTAATCTTTCAGGGCTCTAACTCCAGATAAAACTGGCTTTAGCACATTTCCTTTACTAGTATTTCTAAATAATTATGTGATAAATGTTCTAAGCCATATCACCTCAAAGGTTCATATGCAAAAATGGTACAGAGTTGTTATCCCAAGCCAAGAATATTATAATTAAAAAGTCTTGATTTTAAAAACATTTGACTAAATGATTCTTTCCATTTACATTGTAAAATAAACCAGTGAATAAACCAATGAATAAACCAGTGAAAGAATACATATAAAATTGTATTCTGCATATTATTTACCCTTAGTAGTTCTCTGTTTATTAAAATCTGATTTTGTTGTCTCCAGTGAAATGGCAGCATTTTCTCACTTTGGCCACCAGTTACCAAGTTCATAGAGATCAGGTGAGTAATAGCTATGTAGTTCTCATACACATTCTATATATCTAGTTTATCTCATTAATTAAGCTCTAAGTTCAAGCTTCACCACATGTTGTCTATGTCTGTTCCTTTATTTTCAACAACGGAAAGTCCTTAGGCTGTTGTTTATACATTACACCATCATTCCTATTCCCAGGACCCTCTAGAATATTACTATCATTCCCATCCCAGTGTAAGAAAAATAAAGTCTGTTTTACATAGCCACAGATATCACATGCAAGTGACAGCTGCCTACTTCCAGTTTAAAAAAAAAAAAAAAGAAAAGAAACCTGAGGTGGTTGACAATCAGTATTCTGGATACAGCCCAAATATTTATAGCTAAATTAATGCTTTTGTAGTAGTGGCAGACTTTGTGGGACAGAAAACAATTACTTTCTTTTGCTTTCTGAAAAAGTATGAGTCTCTTCAGTAATACCAAGTTTCTTTTTGGTATGAAATAAACAACTCTGACTACAAAAAATAAATAAATAAACTGTCAAATTAATTTCATTCTTTCTTATCACAAGTTACAGGCTTTCTCTACCTTTGTATATCATTAGGAAATAGGATAGGGAAATGTGTAAGTTTATTTGCAATGAAGGGTAAACATTGCAATTCCTAGCTCTTTCTCAGTCATTAAAATATCAAACAGAAAGAGTCGATCCTCACTACTAACTACAATCATATACTAAGGAGCATATATACATGGTGCTAATATCCAACTTGATAAATTTGCATGCGCAAAACACACACACAGAGGCAGTAAAATAGCAGTTGTACAACTACCAATTTTTTCATAAAAACCATAAAATATGCAATCACATAAATTTAATTTTATCTTTATTTTAGAAGATTGAAAGGCAGAATGACAGAAAGTAGGAGAGGGCAAGGGAAATGTACAGAAGGGAAGAGGAAGGAGAACTTGCAACTGCTGATTTACTCCCAAAATGCTCCAAATAGCCCTAAGTGGGCAAGGCTAAAGCCAATGGCACAGAACAGTATCTGTATCTCCCATGTGGATGACAGGAATTCAAGTACTCGAACCTTCATCTGCTGATCACCACGAGCATTAGTAGAATGATGGATTGAAGTAAAAGAATTGTATTTAACACAGCACTTCAAAAAGAGATGTAGGCATTTGCTTAACATGGTATGGTACCACTCTGATGGCCTCTACTTCAATGTTTTCTTCAACTTCACTCCTGCCAGGAGACCACTGAATACTGAATCCTGCCTCCCTACTCTCACCTCTCTTAACATTTCTCCACTTACTTAATACTTCTTGTTTTTCTATAATACCTAGTTGCTAAATAATGGATTCATTTATATTGTGTTTAGTCTTTGCCTGCTCCTGTAAGATCAGTTCCATAAAAGCTGAGATGTTATATTCATTAAGGACTATTAAGCTCCAACATCAGTTTTGGCATGTAACTATGAGCAATAAATAATTGTGGAATTGATGATTTGTCCTGAAAAGCTATTATACAAAAACTGACTTCCAAAAGCAGAAGGAGCCAAGAACTTAAGGTTAGAAGTGGATGAATACAAAATTACATAAATTATACGTTATTGGGGAGAACTTGGTACGAAAATGGTCTCAGGAAGCCCCATGATCTGGTGAGTACCGATGGGTTTACTTGTTAAGTGACATAAATGTGACCTACAGCTAATCTAAAGGAACCTGGACTTTCTCAAGGATCGTTAATATTCCAGACACTAGATAAGGACTATTTGAGGAATCAATAAGCACTTCAAGTAAGAGTAGCAGGTTGTATATATATATATATATAAAAAAAAAAAGAGTAGCAGGTTGTCTTATGACTAAAACTCTGCATGAAAAGGATTAGGATGACCTTCAAGATCACTTAGCAACATGCCTATTATGTTCACAATGGCTGCAGTCATGCCAGGCTGAGTTTCTACAGAACTGAACTAATTGTGAGTTTGCCACCAAAGTTTAATGGGATTAATGAAGCAATTCACATTGGGAGAGTTTGAGAGAACAGATTCAGCACTCAGATTGCCAAAGACAGAGCTCTACTAATGCTGGGTAACTTAAAATGTAGCAAAATAATCTGTATTTTCAACATCAATTTCAGTTTTCTCAAATGTAGGACACAGAACTGAGACTACCAACCCACCAAATTATGTGTAGATAGGAAGTATTTATTAACTAAAAACAGCTTTTTGTATCAATTATATCTCAACAAAGGTATTTTCAAAAACCAATGCCAATAAGGCCAGATTTGAAGCTTACACAAATTAAAATTAGACACATTAATTCAGTGTTAATAAAAGTATAAAGTACATATTGTCATGCATTTGTTAATAACAATAAGCCAAATTATATCAACATTCACTGAAGTTAACCATTTGATCCAATAATACATTTCAATTCATAAATTTTTTCTTGTGTATTTACTGAGACAACCATTGAAAAATATATAAATATATGTTCTTCTAGTTGTATTTGTAACAACAACCAAAAACTAAGAAACAACCACTGTTCCCTTGAATTGAGGATCTCTTGAATTGGATTGCAGCAGTTCTTCTATGAATAGCTGTGATTAACTACTTGCCTCTCTTTTAAAAACATGAGATTCTATAAGACATTATACAAAGCATAGTTCCTACACTGAGGGCATCAAAAGTATGGCCATGATTTTGCATAATAATTTTATTCAATGCTGAGGACATAGAAGGATTATTTTCATCTTAAACTTAGTACTGAATAAAATGAAAAATAATGTTTGCTTTGTAAGCACACATTTTAGTTTTTTGCTCTACAGAGCTACTTTAGTTGTGTCTTCAATTTTCTCTAAGACAATTGTAGTCTCTCTTTTTTTTTTGAGTAATTTAGAGCAAAATATATTGAAGGGTCAAGTATCAGAGGTATTTCACACTGTGCTGGCATCATCCCTGTTGAAACATTTAATAACAATCTCCTGGAATAGTCTTATTTTCAATTTCATTGTTGAGCACCTCTTGACAGCCCTGTTTCTTTTCATTTTATGGACTGTTTCTGTTTGCTCCTTTTTCCTCAAATTCCTGAAAGTTTCTTTATCCTGTCTGCCTTATCACTTAGGTATTAGCCCTACTTCTATTTCTTGCTTGTCAAATTTAGCTTTTTATACAGATCACTAAATACAAAGTTTCCATTTTTCTGATCAGTAGAATTGTCAATCAAAAGACTCTGTGTTTAAATAAAGTCATCATTTTATTTCCTATTATTTCAAATAGTTCTTACCCTTGCTTAGGCTGCACATGTTACTTTATCTTCTTTGCTTTTTTTTAATCCTCTCTTTTTTTCCATTCCCATTTCCTTCATTTGTTTTCTTTCACTCTTTGCTTTGCTTTCCTTTTGTTCTCTATAACTAAGAAAATAAAAACTGACGTGTTGCAAAGTGAGAAGCAGTATTCATTCCTGACAATGCACAGCAGTAAGTACTTATACGTGAAAGTGAAATGTGGAAAAAATAAGTAACATTCCAAAAAAGTATTATCCTTAAAGTGTACAGTGAATTATCCAGTAAGTAAACTTAGATCATACTATATTTAAGTTCTTAAAATAAAGCATAGATACACATACATGTGTGTGTGTGTGTGTGTGTGTATACTCACACAAGAATATGTTTAAAAGATCATGAGTGGAAACATTGAAAAGAAATATTTGTTTTGGTGCAAAATGGTTTTGAAACACAAACACTTATCTTAGTACAACTGATGCCTCTTAACAAGAGAGAATAACAATGTTTATCTCTTCAGAAATTTTTAGTATTTAATATCAGTTAGAAAAAAAGGCCACTCCGAAAAAAATGATTTTGACAATATAGCTGTCAGCAAGAGAATGATTGACAGATAATTCTCTCAAATAAAACCATCAACTGGAAACTGAAAATACCAATCCCAGGATTCTGGCTTCTCCTTTAATAAACTAAAATGTTCTTAAAAATCTAAATGAGAAAGATAAATGGAAAGATCCATACATAACCTAGAGATTGCATTAAAAGATCATTGTTTCTATATGATCAAAAGTCAGAAAGATAATCTTCAGTGTAACCTGAAGAGTTTTACAAACTCACTCTTTTGTACACATTTGTCTGGTCTTCAGGGTTCCTAGAGTGTTAGACCATGATTTTTATTCCTTCTGTTTTTTTCTACTTTCTATCATAAGACTGGAGTTTAGCATATTTTAAATCTTTATTTAAAAAAAATTAAATTTAAAAGGCAGACCTACAAAGAGGTGGGGTAGTGGTAGAAAGATAAAAAGTTTTCCACTTGTTGCTTCATTCCTACAAGTCCCTGAATCTAGGATCCCAGAACTCAGTCTGGATCTCTCCCATGAGTAGCAGGGAATGAAATGAGCTGGATGAGAAGCAGAGGAACTGGTACTCAAACCAGGCACTCTGCTACGGAATGTGCATGTTTCAAGCCATGTCTTTTAACTACTACACAAAAAGCCTTCCTCAAGTTTATTCAGCTAGGAAATTGCTACTATTAACCTTTTCTATTAAAGGGAAGGCATGCACATGTTTCATAAAAACAGTTTGTTAAATTAGTTATTTTTTCCCTGTGAGAAATTCTGTTTTTACATAGAGGAAAAAAGTGTTATCAATTCTTTTTTTTAAAAAGATTTATTTATTTTTTATTACAAAATCAGATATGCAGAGAGGAGGAGAGACAGAGAGGAAGATTTTCCGTCCCCTGATTTACTCCCCAAGTGAGCACAACGGCTGGTACTGTGCCAATCCAAAGCCAGGAACCAGGAACTTCTTTCGGGTATCCCACATGGGTGCAGGATCCCAAAGCTTTGGGCCGTCCTCAACTGCTTTCCCAGGCCACAAGCAGGAAGCTGGTTGGGAAGTGGAGCTGCTGGGATTAGAACCTGTGCCCATATGGGATCCCAGGGCGTTCAAGGCGAGGACTTTAGCCACTAGGCCACGCCGCCAGGCCCTATCAATTCTTTTTAAGATTTTTTTTCAAGGCAGATTTACAAATAAGAGAGAGAGAGATAGCCAAATGGCCAGAGTTGAGCCAGGCCAAAGTTCTGAGCCAGGAACAACTGGGTCTTCCAAAAGGATTCAGGGGACCAATGCCTTAGGCCATCCTCTGCTGCTTTCCCAGGGTATAAACAGTGAGCTGGACTGCAAGTGGCACAGCTGGAACTTGAACTAGTACCCTTTGGAAATGTGAGTGCCACAGGTGGAATCTTAGCCTACTATACCATGGTATTGGTTACCATAATTTTAGTATAAGTATCATGAATAAAAGTAAACCGAAGTATAGGTATTACATGTATTATATAGATGATATGGATTATTTTAGAATATCTTTAAAAGTGCTGTGGCTTGGTTAAATCATTTTTACACTAATATTCTTTCACTAATAATGTGTCCTTTTGCTAACAGCAAGAGCATTTTCTCTATTCTGGGTTAGACATAACAACAGAGATATGAAATAGTGTCATCAGTAATAAAGTTGATTTAAAATTAACTGATTCTAAAATACCGATAAACTAAATAAGAGTATTTCTATTCTAGAATCTATGTATCAGTTTAAAATGTTGTGCACTTCCAAATTATTTACTTTGTGACTGGGAAATCTACCATACATGTAGCTTATAAACTTTAAAAAAAAATAGCTTATGTTACTTTAGGTTTATTCCTGACCCAGCCACCCACCTTCAGCTTGGTATTCTTGCTTGCTTCCATGTGACACAGATGTTTCAAAAATAAATGAACTCTCAAGAGCCAAATATTTTTCAGTATCGTGAATATATGTGTTATAGGTACAGAGAGCTATTCCCAAAGAACATTATCTAAATATTCTGAGTAATATCATCTCTGTTAGAAAAGTAGCTTCCTTAACTGAATACTTCAAAAGGAAAAAACACCCTTGCAAATGACCAAGAATTGATATGCTTATGAAAATGCATCAGTCATATTTCTTCAGAGTTATAACTCTGTATGTCACCAGGGATCATTTAAACTCAGCAGTAATTCTTTCCAGTATTTTAGCTGAATTGAAAATAAACATGCTCATTCTAAAGCTGCAATGTGTGTTAAAAATTATGTGTTTTAAAAATGTGTACTATTCATTAATAAAATGTTAAAATTGACTTAAGTAGAGATGTTCATTTCATATTTTGAGGACCACTTATCTTGCAACCAGCATATAAGTGAGTGACATTCAACGAAACCATGTGGTCTTTCCCAGACTTAAAAGTAGTTTCCTGATGTTAGTGAAACTTCTCATTAATTAAATTGTATGCAATAAATGGGTTGGTATTATTCTTCACATACCCAAAATGACAGAATTAAACTTGCTGTGTAATTTGAAAAGTCAAGTAACTCTTATAGTTCCATCACAAGGCTAATTTGATTTTATAGCAATGGTCACTCCCCATGAGAAGCAGAGTTCCTATGACAGGCTGACTCACAATAATTAAAATTGCTTTTTTGTTAAATGGGTATCAGATTCCAAATCACTCATGTCATTTATTAGCCAAGTGAATATACATCTTAGAAATTCTCTGAAGTGAACAAATTAGACTTGATCTTAGAAAATATATAAGTGCATCTAATCAAATATGAAGTATAACAATGAAGTCAATAAAAATTTTATCACAAGAAGACAAAATCTCATATGTGTCAGGGATATTTGCTGAGGTATGTTGCACAATAAGATTATATAATTGAAACATTTATGTTATTTTTAACATATATTTTTAAAGAAGAAGGAAGGTAAAAAGATATGTCTGCAAGTACATCATTCTATTGAAAAGACAGAATTTGAAAGTGAAAGTTGCATTAATGCAAAATAGATGTACCTAAATAAATGCACCTACAGAAGGAGAAAGCAATTAATCAGGTATAGCAGCAAATATTCAACTTGAAAAATAGCAAATCTCATCTTGTTTTAAAAGGTTTTGCTGAATTTCTCCTACTGAAAATTTTATTGGGGTTAAAGTCATCCAGGTTAAATGATACACTGAACATAATTTTCACCATTAATAAGAAAATGTTTTGTGACAAATGAAAGACACATGGAAAATGATATTGTGGTGAAATGGATACCGCTGTAAAACATTATGTTAAGTGAAATAAGCCAGCACAAAGACAAATGTAACATGTTCTCACTCATCTGCAGAAGCTAAAAAAAGTTGACAACCTAGAAATAGAAAGAGAAAAGAAATAACTAAAGACTAAAGTAGAGAAGGGATAATGGAAGTAGAGAGAAAGCAGCTAATGGACACCAATATAGTGAAAGTGTGAGTGGTAGTTCTAATATCACACAGCACAAGAAGGTAACTGGTCTATATCAAGCTTACATTCCAAAATAACTGGAGAAGGGACGGAAGGCCCTTAACATACAGAAAGTTTAATATTTGGGGAGAGATTTGAGACTAATTACTCTGATTTGGACATTGTACAATTATATAGATCTATTTAATCATAAGAGCATATCACATAAGTAAAAATTTGATAAGTCAATTAAAAATTAAAAAGGGTAAGTAAGTAGGGTTAAGCTCCTACTTCAGCTATCATTTCAGAGTGTCAACTGCAAATCCTAGCTACCTTGCTTCCAATCCAGTTTTCTACTAGTATATCCAGGGATTACGGTCCATCTTTCACTAATACCGATTCTCTCAGTGAAATAGTGAGGTGATCTTCACTATTTTTATTTTGCAGAAGTGAAAGATACACTCCACGAAAGCTAAGTAAGTGACTTGAGTCACCAGTTAGTACTTCAGAGATCCATTAGATAATTTTATGTTTTCTGATATTAAAGAAACTCACAGATGAGCTTTAAGTCATAATTAAGATAAAGTCTCAATACAGTGATAATACAATGATATTAAACAAAACATTATATGCCCACCCCCAGCTTTATCCTCTGTAAGCTTGCTTGTTCTGTGGTATGGTGCTTTGCTCTTCTTTAGGCCATTTAGGGAGAAGAGCAACCCAGGACAAATAGATTAATAACGTAACTGTGCTAAGTTCTATGGTCCTCAATGAAATGCTAGACCCAACAGGTTAATTGCAGGTTTAAAAAGAAATACATACTCAAGAAATGCAGTAAAACCTAAATTGGGTAGAAAAAAATTTATATTCAAAGAAGAGCAAGAGCAGAAGAAATAATTAGGCTTCTTGAAAATAGCTTTTTAATTTCTTAGATATAATATTAACTGAGTTTTTCCTTGTTATGAATATTAGAATTGTATCATAAAAGTAAAGTTTTTCCTGTCTTCTGTAGGAAACATTAGTATCATAACAGACACATTAATTATTTATATTCTTAATTGTGTTTTCTATTTTAGCAGTTGAGCCTACCTAAAATATTTAAATACGGCATGCTTTAATGTTAGAGTTATCAAGTATTATAAATATGTACAGCGTAAACAAGCTGGTTGCACTTGGACTTAAGAGATTTCCTTCTTATAAAGAAATAAAGACCTGATTGAACCCACTGGATGCTCTAACTTCAAAGGTTTTTAACCTGAGTATAGAAAAGTCTTAAAACAGCTAAATATAGAATTCACATCTCTGAACTAGATGGGAAAACAATGCCATAACTTTATTTTTGTTAACTCCTAAGCTAAAGTTAACTTTTCTTTATTCATCAGACATTTAAAAAAAATCCTACCACAGCACCAGGAGCATTATTCAACCGTTTCATATCTTACTGTGTTTCTTACAGGTAATCATGATATATTGCTACTTCAAAATTATGGCAACTGTTAGACTCACCAGAAATTATTAAGAGTTAATTATATAATATAAGAATATATATAATTTTAGAGATTTTTAATTGAAATATTAAATAACTGTTCCAAGGTAATTACTTTTTTATAATCCAATATGTGAGTGTTATATGTAATGCATTTAAATGATCATTCTGAGAAGAGGTAAGTCTCTACACTTGATCACACGCTCAACATAGCCTATAAAAAATTGGTTAAGGGCTCTAGTTTAATTAGTTGGGTTCCTGGTGTGATTTTTTTTTCAGCTTCATAACATGGGAAAATGTTTGTTTTTTCATGTTCACCATCCCTTTTCAGGAATTTTTTTTTGACTTTTATAAAGACTCTCCAAATTCATTGTGCAGACTTGTGGCTCCCTATTTGTAATGCATATACTCCAAGCATTGTGAAACATGACATATGCAATATGAAAATCAAATGTATTATTATCTCCAGTTCAATCATCACTAGCTTCAGTTTAAATGTTGGTCATTTATTTTTACATCGTATATCTTTTATGTTTTACATATATTATCTATTATAAGTTCATATAATACATTAGAGGAGTTTTGCATTAATACAAATCATGGATAAATGGCTAATTCACATGTATATATGAGTTACAGTATATGTTCCAATTTTTATTGATAGGGTAAAAATTTACAAATAATTTTAGATCACTGTCTAGAGAAACACTGGATAGCATCCTTTTGTCTCATTGTGAATCATTTTGCTGCAATATTCTGATTTTTGAAAGTTTTTATTTCTTTCATATCTAGCCACCTAATCAGATATTCACCTGTTAACCATTTATCCATCCAAGTATGCAAACATTTGTTTTGTTATTCAGTACCTATTTTTATCCTTTATTTTTGATGATGTTTACATAGTTTGTCAGACTGGGAAGGGTCAAGAGTTAAGGAAAAATGGGTGTGACCATTGTTTCCAAATGTTCTATTTCTTCTTCCTCTTTCTAGGGAAAGGGTGAAAGGGGTGAGGTCATACCCAGCCTCCCAATTGCCCTGGTACCCAGGGATGGGAAATGACCATCTGATATCACCCCAGGGTCTGATGTGGTGCATACTCCAAGAGTTCTGCCCAGGTGATTTTGATAGTTCTGAAATGCTGTCAATGTCATTGACCCAAGGATAAGGAAAACCTTCCAATGTCCACTGGCTGACATTGACATAGTCAACCTAGATGGTTTCATTACCCCAGATTTTTGCTGTCATTTTTTGGCCTTCCCCCTCCATCATGCAAGTTTCTGAATCCCAGATGGGCACCAGTTCATGTCCCAGCTGCTCCACTTCCCATCCAACTCCCTGCATATGGCCTGAGAAAGCAGTGGAGTATGACTCAAGGCTTTAGAACTCTGCACTTGCAAGGGGGACCTAGAGGAGTCTCCTGGCTTTGGATTAGCTCAGCTCTGGCCTTTATGGCCACTTGGGCAGTGAGCCTGTAGTTAGGAGATATTTCTCTCTGTCTCTTCTTCTCTCTGTAAATTTGACTTTCCAATAAAAATAAATAAATCTTTAAAAAATAATATAGCATGAATAATGGACATAAATAACTTAATTTTTACACTAGATTTGTCTGTGGTAGGATTTAGAAGGACTGGATGAGTGTTTTATTTCTTGCCCCGTGAGATTCTCTGCTTTTTCATCTAAAAATATAACAAAAGAAAATGAAATGAATTTCTCTCCCCTTCATGTATTATTTCTGTGGCCAACAAAAATATCTCAAAATTATCTCAATGACATTGAACCAGCTTTCAGCACTTCAACAGAGTATTCAGCGTACATTTTTGTAATGGTTTTATTTTTTTCTCCCACAGAAAAATATGCTTTAAAATCCTGTTAAAGCTGAATGCAAAATATTCACCTTCATGCTTTGCTATTCTCTTCAGGTTTTTTCTTTTTCAAACTTCTACAAGACTTCAGTTCTTGGTGGCCCACATAGAAGCAATGAATGGCATTTATCAGACTCCTTTACAAATAAAAGAAAGATCACACATACACACAAATTTCCACACACTCAAGGGATTCAAAAAAGATCTTCATACCAACCTTGACCGAACTGCAAAACAGGCATACCAGAGCATTTATCCTGACTACATTTCATTACTGTCTATCTGAATTAGAGAGAACAGACATGTGACACTGATATAGAGTTTGCAAAATGTAGAAAAATCCTTATGCTAAGAGAAATGAACCAATCCCAAAAGGTTAAATACCACATGTTTGCCCTAATTTGAAATGTAAAGATGTCAATCTGGAAAATAGTACCTGTATATCGTAATATTATTGCAATCTCTGACAGCCTGTATCCAACGCAATAAGATAATGCGATGTAATCTATAAGTCAACAATTAATGTGAGTCAGACTGCTCATGATCTACATCAAAGAACTGTAAATTCTAAAACACTCTTAATCCCCTATGTTACTCCATAATGGAGATGGAATGCAGAGAAATCTTCCATCTCCCTAAAAAGTGTGAGGAAGACGTGAAATAGAGCCTATCAAGATCAAATCTGGTAACCCATAGACAACA
Organism: Ochotona curzoniae; assembly: GCF_017591425.1. Lineage (NCBI taxonomy): Eukaryota > Metazoa > Chordata > Mammalia > Lagomorpha > Ochotonidae > Ochotona > Ochotona curzoniae. The sequence continues at coordinate 16,154,948 of NW_024464920.1, read as the reverse complement.
GATTTGAGTTGGCACCAGACAATAGTAAAGCTACACAGGCATAAGGGGGGGGGGGGAATCAGGAACGATCCTGACAGCCTCTTAACAGAAGGTCGTGCATAGGGAGCGGGGGCCGGGGGGCACCCCAGAGTGGAGCATGTGGATAGGAGGAGGCTCATATCCCAGCACTGAAGACTCCCAGATCCTCATCAAGGACTATCAGTATGGACACCAAGGACTACATCCCAACTGCCAAGGAGACCACGGGGAATAGGAGTGCCTTCGGAGGCTGAGAACTCTGAGGTCATCCACCCCCATCTGGAGTTTCCACAGGGGATGGAAGAAGTCCAAACTCTGCCATGCAGAAACCAGCCTCATCGGATCGACAACCAGAAGCCCTGAGTGGTCTGCAGAAACAGAAGAACAATAAACTTCCTTTGGGACTAGAGAGGCAGGCTTTCTCTGATCCTTGCCTAGCTCAGGCTCTGGGTTCCCACTCTCTCTCGCGATGACCATTAGGATTGCTCCAGAAACCCCTCAAAACAAACAAAGAAACATACACACAAACAAAAAACCTGGAATAGACATACAACAACAAGGAAAGCTTAGAATCAGACAGGAAGTGACCAGCGTGGATTCATTCATACCTTACTAGGTGGGACACAAAGATTAGTTACACCTCACCAGGGTGTTGGGGATTTCTCTGCACACCCATCCTAAAAAAATGTTCTGTACCTAAACAGATGACACATGCTTGCTAGAGTTATAAGCCAATTCAGACCACCCGAAAAACAACCAAGTTTAGCAAAATCTAGCTTCAACACTATAAACAGCTAAATGCTAAAATGAAAATAGACACGAGACACCTGAATAGTAATCTATAGCCATTTTGAGGTGTACAGAACCCGGTTGAATATAAACCAAAATTGAAATGTCTATGAAGAAGTCACAGGATGTGGTTAAGAACCTGCGTTTTCCTATTAACATATTGGTTAATCAATACCATGTCAATTAATGGCGTCATGTTGTGAATTGTTGTTGATGTTATGTTGGGGCTTTTAATTGATTGGGATACTTTGCCAGCTTTACCTTCAGACCAGAGACGGTCTCACCAAGAAATCGTTGAACTCACCAGGATAATAAGATGCTGGACTTTATGCTTGGTAAATACTTCCAATGAAAGAAACTCAACTGAATTTGAACTGTGGTAATGCAACGAAGTGGAGAAATCCACTATGGGGGGCGGGTCTTCCACCCCATGGTTCACTTTCCAAATGGTCAAAATAAACAGGGTGGGCCTGTCTGAAAGTAGGAAGTAGCAACACGCAAGAGAGAGATTTTCCATCTATTGATTCACTCCTCAGTGGCCGTACTGTCTCAGGTCTCCCACATGTACGGAGGAAGCTTATTAACCCATACTGATTAGAAGGACTCAGGACAGGAAATGGAGCAGCCGGAGCTCAAACTGGCCCTATCAATGATGCTGGGGAGTAGCAGGTAGCTTCATGCACCGTGTCACAGTGCCAGCCCAACGAATGAATTCTTTATAGATTAATCCATTCAATCAACAGATGTTGAGGAACTCATCTGAGGCATTTTTTTTTCAATCTCTAAGAATACAGTAGAGGAGGAAAAAAAGGTAAAGAACTTCTCCATTTCATGATCTTTCAGGCTAATGGAATGAAATGTGTAATACAAAAAAAAAAAACCAATTTTTAAGTAAACATAGTTAAATAGTAATGCTTTTAGAGATTTCAGAGAAATTAAATGAAGCAATAAAAACCTCACTGGAAGATGCCTGTGCAGGGACTTCTGAAGGCAATCTAAACACTTTGTAATTATGTTAGGGGAACACATTGTAGAGAGAGGGAAAAGAAATGAGAAAGTAAGCACCTGCCAAGTGACCTCGGAGAACAGCCAACACAATGCTGTAGTGAACTGCATAAAGGTGAGAGCACTGAGGACAGAAATCAAGACAGCCAAAGTACAGGGCAGCCTTAGGCCAGGCAGGAAGGTCTGGCAGCTACATAAACCCCTGCCTTACGGTGTTATGCAAGATTAGGCATAGGACGTTTGAAATTATCAAAGATTTTCTTTCATCTGTTTTTTTAATGAATCATGCTTTCTGCTATATGAACAAGACATTTAAAAGAGATCTGAGGAAGCAAACAGACCAGTGCAAGGGCATTTTCAAGGATATTATGTTTCAATATGTTACTCATAAACAAACTATTCAAGATTAACAAAAAATATAATCCAGACATAATCAGCTGCAGGGGACTACAAGGTAACCTCCTAAATTATTCAGAAATCCTAACGTCTAAAATCTAAGAATGCTAACTTATTTGGAAAAACAAAGTCTTTTCTACATAGAATTAAATCAAGGATTTATGATAAGAGGATTACCCTGGACTACCTGGCTCGGCCCTAAATCACATGTCAAGTATCCTTATGATACAAAGATTCACAAAATATAAACACAGCGCAGGTGATGTAGAGACAGAGGCAGGGATGAGAGTGATACAGGCACAGGCCAGGACCTTTCAGAAGTCACCAGGAGCTGGACGAGACAAGGCACAGACTCTGCCTTGGAGTTTCTGTAGGAAAATTCACCTGGTGTGCAACTAAATCTCTTATTTTCAGTCTGCAGAACTCTGGAGAGGACCTTCATATTGTTTCAGGGCACCCAGTTTGTGGTCATTTATCATAAAAGCAACAGGAAAGTAAAACATCATCCACATTGTAAGCCCTAAAGGGAGTGGATCTGCTTCTCATTTAAAATTTCAAGGGAAGAGAGACATTTTATGTGAGCTCACGTCCTAAAACTCCAACCATCCATCCTTGGCATCATATGAGATCAATCCACTGGATGTACCTTGAAAGAAGCCAAATTCCTATAAATGTCCCCCCCACCCCCACCCCCCCGCCGATTAGGGAGTAGCTCTTAGCACACCAGCACACTTTTGAGTTTCAGAAGACTTAAGTCCTTGCAATGATCTCTCTCTCTCTCTCTCTCTTTTTTTTACATTAAAAGCATATATAATACACCATTTAGTATTTTAACCATTTTAAGTGTGTCCGTCATGGAATTTGACTAGTCAGTGTTCCTCACAAAACAATGATAAACTAGCAGTATGATCAAAATAAAACTAGGATAATAAACACAAAATGAGTGTTTCCTGGTTCTCCTAGTTCTGTTTTGGTGACTAACACATTGAAGGGAATCAGCTATATCAGAGTGGCATATGTTAGGATTCCACCAGACAAATAAAATCAGTGGCAGATACAAAGCGAAAGACTTCATAGGTGTTTTTTGAGATTGTGAGCACTGCTTAGGAAACTATGACATAACACATCAGGAAAGGTTAACTGGAACTCTTGGGCATTAGATTAAATTTCTACTAACATGTTGATATTTTCTTTTTAAGGAGAGATAAATTCTTGTCTCACCACATTTCAACTAATTGAACTGGGACCCCTCTAAGTCTGTCTTCCTTACATAAAGTCAACAAATTGCAGACTTAATTGCATCCATAAAGTTGTAACACTTGGATTGGTATTTGGTTAACCAATTGTACAACTGATGGTAACATGGCCAAGTTGATGCATAAAACTTCTCAACAAAGGATAAAAGAAGAGTTCCCCATACCTTCACTCAAAGTATCTTGGATGTTAAATATAAAGATAAAAATAAAACAATAAACTATAAGACTGGGCCCGGCGCGCTGGCACAGTGGTTAAGATCCTCACCTTGCATGCCCAGGATCCCATATGGGCGCCGGTTGTAACCCCAGCAGCCCCACTTCCCATCCAGCTCCCTGCCTGTGGCCCGGGAAAGCAGTCAAGGACGGCCCAAAGCTTTGGGACCCTGCACCCACATGGGAGACCTGGAAGAGGCTCCTGACTTCGGATTGGCACAGCATCGGCGGTTGCACTCACTTGGGGAGTGAATCATCAGAGGGAAGATCTTCCTCTCTGTCTCTCCTCTCTGTATATCTGCCTTTCCAATAAAAATAAAAAATAAATCTTTAAAAAATAAATAAATTGTAAGAGTTTATATTGTATTACATTTGCACTAACTTTCATTTCACTTAAAAATAGCTGAGAAATTATGACATCTGCTGAACACAGCCTTAAAAGCCAAGAAATACAAGTGACTCAAAAATTCTTTATGGGACATATGCTGTTTACCAACACTGTTTTAGATGTTTAGGCAAAAGAAGATCCCAATGGGCATGAAGTTTACATTGTAGTGAAAGAAGACAGACAGTACACAATAAATATGAAAAGAAATGAAATCAATGTCTAAAACGTGACAGGTACTATTATAGAAAGAAAACAATGAGAAATATAAGAATGACCAGATGTTTAAAAGAGAAATTGTCATTTTCAAATGTAATGATGGGGGTGAGGCATTAATGAGCGCACAGGATATAAACAGGGTTAAACAAATTCAAACACTCAAGAAAGATGGAACAGTCCTTATAACGTCTCATGATAGGACTATGACTGTCATATATCAGCAAAAGAAAAGGTTAAGGAGAGTGGTGAGAGAGAGGAGAGGTAGATGTGGAGGTTGAGACACTATAGTTACTTCAGGCTGTTGAAAGAGGATGAGCACCAATTGAACAGGGCAATGGCATCAGAATAACATAGCTAAAGACTGAGATTAAGAAATATACAAAATGTTTTATTATTATATTCCCTTACTTCCTATTCTCTAATGTAAACTGAATACACATGCATGCAACAACCTGAGTAACCCAACTTTCATGCAGCAATATGGTTTATTTTCCAAACCATTTCAATTTAATTTTATTATGAGATGTAACATCAACTGATGTTCTAAGGGAGTTCAACTCCTCATTATTACATTCCACTATTGCTTAGCTTACAACTACAGTTTCATCAATGAAAGGTCACTACTTTCATGTAAGAAATTACTGCAGTGTTTGTATTCACTATTATCCTGGCTAGAGAAATAGAAATGTGCAACTGAACTAAAAGATCCTAGAAAAAGTGCCCCATTGTTTGATTCCTTATTTGTACAAAATCTTGAGCAGTTTAGTGGCGGCAGGAATCTCTCCACCTCTGTCCCTTCTAAAGTTCGTTCTGTGTCCCTGTGCGTCAGGTTAGTCAAGACAGGGCTGCTGCAATCCAGCTGACCTTGACCTCAACAGTACTCAGCATAGAGCCAAAATGAATTATCACACAATTGAAGCAAGACCCAATGCGTTCACACCTTGACTCTTGCCCACAAGTTCATCTATCACTGAAATGTCAAGTTCTTATTTTTTGACAGGCCATCCACAATGCAGCAGGCAGAATGCAGGGACTTTTAATGCTTAAATTGAAGAGTGTTCTGCGAATGTGTGCACACACATGTAGATTGAGAAGGGCTATAATATAAGCAGGGATTACAGGGTAGCTCAGTGGATTTCACACAAATAAAAGCAAACATTTTCTGAGATCCCTCCTGGCATTGTAAATCAAGACCTTCCAAATTAAATTGGTTTATAATTATGTGCTAAATTAGAATTTTAAAATGTGTCTTTAGGACTCAGACTGCAGCGTACCTCTGCACAGGTGTTGTTTATTTATTACGCACAAAATTCCTCTGCAACCTAACAAGATGTTCCAGTCACTTAGGAAGTCAACTTATTCCAAAAATGTTAGCCAGGCAAAGACTCTGATTTTATGTAAGCAATAGAAGGGCCCAGCTGCAATAAGAAAATGAAAAAGCAGATCCTCACGATTCAGCCCTCGTCCTCAGTAGAACCCTGAGGTTTGTGCTCCAAGCACCAGCGTCTACAACAATACTGGCATATTTTATGTGGGAGACCATTTGTTATGCTTTCGTAGAATTCTTCATTTACATGTGGGTTTTTAGAAAGCTTCATGGATAATGGTATTAAAAATAAATCTATTTGGATTCAAAAGAGTTTCAAAATTCATGCCTATGAGGGATCTTCAAACAAGTTGATGAAAAGATATATTATGAAAATCCAATGTAGATTCCAAAACATTTGTACCAAAAATTAACATATTTTAGATTCATTTTACATGCACTTTTGAATTCTCTCACACTATTTAGAGACTGACATAGTGCATTTATATGAGTTAATATTGGGTTGCCACCGAGAAAAACAAATCATTGAAGTATTCAGAACAATTAGCATTTCTTTTCTTGGGTAAAATGTAGGATGTTTTAAATGAATGTTTTATTTCACATTGCAGTGTAAACGTCAATTTTAAGAAAAGTGTTCTAAAATACTGATGTCTGTGTGAAGAAGCACAAGAAGCAAACAGAATCAAAACAGAACCTCAGCATAGCAATCAACAGGACTCAGGTTGGAAAAAAAGATTTGAAATAATTGCCACTGTTTTTTCAGTATGACTCAAATTACTGGGGAGAAAAAAAATGCTAATGTGCTATTGTCCTGTGTGCTGACCCATATATGGTGGCCTCTGCTCTCCGCCTGGCAGGCACGATCAGAAAGCGTTTGCCTTTTACTGCAGGGCTGTGTTCTGTGGGACTACAGAAGCACTACACAAACACTAAGCCTTCCAACCTTTTATGCCGCCTTTTTTTTTTACCATCTCTAAAACAAAATGCTATATTCTATCACCTGGAGGTAGTTTTAATAATCACAGCTACTGATATTGCCAACGGCAGCAATGAAACTGGATCAAGGAAAATGTGACCCTAAGTACATGACTTTAGACTCCAGTTGTGACAGCTAATGCAATCACTGCCGGAGGAAAATGAGTCCCTTGACTAAGCTCACCCTGATTCATAATCTGATTGAAAAATGTCTGGTGGAGGAGAAAAGCTACATGTGTGGATTTGTTTGGCTACTGCACATAAATTTGATGACTGAGAATTGATAATGACTCTTGAGATACTATAAAAATTGGAATGCCACATATACTTCAGCATACGTTATATACTGATAATTTGACTACTACATTTGGAACTTATGAGATAAGCAGATGCCAGAAATGCAAATCTTAAAGAAAAACAAAATAGTTTGCTATGACAAAGATTTCCTCTTCAAGAAGGGCTTAAATGTTTAACAGTAAATATAATCCTTCATTTTCATAATTTGTGAAAATCACACTTTTTCATCTCTTTCACGAGTACACCCTGAGATCTGTGCCTTTTTCTTTCTCCACACTTTCTCCTCACTCCATTTTATTTCTTTTCTCTCTTCCCTTCTCTCTTCCTCTCATACTTTTCCATGTCAAATAACTAAATAAGCCTTAAAAAAAAAAAAGCCACTTCAGGGCCCAGCATGGTGGCCCAAAGGCTAAAGCCCTCACTTTAAATGCGCTGGGATCCCATATGGTGGATGAGGAAGCAGAGACCAGGAGCTCTCTTCAACCACTCCCCATGTGGTTCTCCTAGAGGCACCATGGCTCAATTATGGGGGTTTCCATCCTAATCAAATCACTTTCCAATGGCTCCCCTCAGATGCTACAACCAGATCACGTCTCACTAACTCATCAACCACTGGCAAAAGAACTGAGGCTTAAGCATCTGCATGAGTTTGGGGAGCTAGATCCTGCTTAAACCATGACAGAAGAAACAATGTGAGCACTTGTCTTTCTTATCTCTTAATCTGGCTGATTACAAATATTCTTTTATACTTAAATACACTTACTACTTGCTTGACATAGAAGGGGAAACATATTAGATTAAGGAAAGGTTGATGCTAGATATAAGATATCAGCTGCTGATAACATTCAGAGCTACCAGTGTCCTGCAAACCGTTAAATATTTATTTCTTGCAGAAATAAATTTAATTTTCTGAGGAATTAGTGAACTGTTGATGTTATAGTGGCTGACTTATTTTTCAAGGGTAGCATCCATCAATATCTGTGGTTGTAAGACATTTCTCTGATAACAAACTTCATGGATGGACATTCAATTCCTTTATATATAAAGGTATATTGTTAGAATAAAACCAAAGCATATCTTCCTATGCACTTTAAATTAACTCTAGATTTTAAAATAATGATGAATGCAATGTAGATATTATGCAAATAGTTGTCAGGTATCATTATTTAAAAAATAATGACAAGGAAGATTCTATACATATTCAATAGGGATAGTATTCTTGCTTCTAAATAGCTCCAGTTTATACCTAGTTGAGTTTTTGGAATTCAGAATCCATAGATGTATAAGGCTGATTTTAACAAGAAAGCAGAAGCTTCACTACTTGGAACCGAACAAACGAATTTCTATTACTGATCTATCCCCTTAGTTTAACATTTGCCTGGAATCCAGTTGCAGATTTTGTTTCTTTCTATTGTCTACACAAAAATAATATTTGAACTGTTCTGAAATCTAAATTATTCTTATCTCCCTGTTAAATTCTCCATTCTGCACTCTGCTTCCCTTTTTTATTAGTGTTCATTAGGTCTCACATCTGTGTTGTTTACCATTTATTTATCTCAATTATCTGCTATTTCCATTAGATTACAAATGACATAAATATATGAACTATGTCTTCCATGCTTAGAATATTCTATGGCATATATTTGATTTTTGAATATTAGTTAATTGTATGGTGTGAGTTAATATATTTTCAGATGAGGAAGGGATTAATTCTGAATGGAAGGAATTAATTCTGATGGAAAAGATTAAATTATAAGGACGTGTCAGTTAAACTGTAAATTAAATAACAGTATTTGCTGATAAAAATGGGGAAAGAGACTAAAGTATAAGTAATGAGCAAAGTAAAAACATTTGAGAGGGGGCTGGAAAAGTGCCATGGCAAGCCATTCCTCTGCCTATGGCACTGGTATCCACTATGAACACCGTTTCATGTTCCAGATGCCTCACTTCTGATCTAGTTCCCTATTAATGACCTGGAAAACTAACAGAGGATGACCCAAAGCTTTGGGCATATAAACCCATGTGGGGGACCTGTTAGAGATGCTACTGGCTCCAAGCTTCAGATCAACCCAGTTTGGGCCATTATAGCCATTTGAGGAGTGAAGCAAGGGATGGAAGATTTCTCCCTCTGTCTCCACCTGCTCTCTCTGTAATTCTTTCAAGGAAAATAAATATTTAAAAGTTTTGAGAAAAAACATAGCATTTTAATGAATGAATATTAAGAATGATTCTATTATCAGGCATTGAGTACTTACAAATTGAGAAGTTGGCTTGATGTATGAATTACGTGCTAAAGTTGTGCTAATTAGTTTGAAAATGATGGGTCATCAACAGTTTAGACAAGAAAATGACAATATACAAAAGTTCTTTTGCATTGTTTTCTGTGGATAGAAAATGTAGGAGACTCATGGCTAGAGGGGATTGCTCTGAAACTGATTGAAATAAATAAATCATGAGATCATTAAAATATCATAGATTCTTGATTTATATATAAATATATGTGCAAATTCAATAAGTGCATAAAGTTATTACCCTAGGTTGAAATTCAGTTGATGTGGATGACTAACCTCACAGGAAATTTTAACTCATCTGTGTCTATTGAAAACGTGGTAAGCATTTTATTGGTAACTCAGATTTCTTCCCAGAAAAATAATAGTGATTGCTCTCATACAAAAACTTTTTTTTTCCATAGCGGGTTAGGCTAAATTTTCTACAACAGAAAGGAACGACGTTGGTTACCCACTAAAATATATTAACACCACAAAAGAATGACTGGCTGACTAGCATCAATCTAACAATTTGGTGCTCCCAGTATAGAATCTGTCTTTCGTCCTCTTTGAGATCAGATTTTTGTATGAAAAACAAAACTGCATTTGTTTCTCAGGTATGGACTTTCTTCTACTCTAGAGAAATTGTTCAGTTATTTGATCAGCACATCCTGGGGCAGCAAACATGTCACTGGGAAGCCAAATGAGAATAACCAGTAATAAGAGAAGTTAGATTCACATTTCCTGATATTTTTTTTGTTGGTAGGTTGGCTATTCCTTTCCATACTATAGAAATTATTTTCAAAACTAATTCAACTCTTTTGTTACTAGCTTTCACATAAGAATAAAATTACCTGAAACTCCCAGCCATGTTATGGTAAATGACCAGAGACTGAGGAAAGAAAGGAATGCAAGGGATGTGAAAAGGTTGATTCTTAATGACACATACTTTCTAGCTAGAAACGCACAAAAAGTTTCAGCATTCTTTGCACAGTAGGGTTGCTACAGAGAATGTTAACAGTAAACTCCTTAAAAAAATTATATTTAGGATTTTAAGTGTTTCTACTATAAAGAGATATTAAATGTTTGAACACTTAAATATTTAACCTGACTGGACATCACACAATATATACACTGAAACATAATATTTCATAAATATATATAAATTATATGTGTCACTTAAATTTTTAAATAGAAAAATTAATTTTATATTAGATTAGAAATTAATGTACTATCAGATATTGAAATCATAATACTTAGGGTTGCCTTCACTGTTACAAAAGTAAAAGTCTAAGACAGCATTGTGGGGCAGTGTTTGAGACACGAATAGTGATGCTGGTATTCCATACACTAGCACAGGTCTGAATCATAATTGCTCTGCTTTTGATCCAGCTCCTACTAATGCACTAAAGGGAAGATGGCACAAGTGCTTGCACCCTCATCACACGGGAAAGTTCATATATATATATATATATTTATTTATTTATATATCGATAGATAGATAGATAGATAGATAGATAGATAGATAGATAAAGTACCTGCACGATGGCTCCATTGCTAAATCCTGGATGGTTCAAGTGCAAGAATCCCATATGGGCAGCGGTTTGTGAACCAGCTTCTCCACTTCCCATCCAGCTCCCTGCTTGTAGCCTGGGAAAGCAATAGAAGATGGTACAAAGCCTCAGGACCCGGTACCTACATGGGAGACCTAGAGAAAGCTACTGGACCAGCAGATAGATCTCTGTCTCCTTTTTATAAATCTGATTTGCCTTTCCAATAAAATTTTTTAATCTTTAAAAAAAATTTAATTGGAAACGCATATATTATAGAAGGGAAGAGAGAGAGAGAGAGATTTCATCTACTGGTTTATTCCCAAATGGTAGCAACAGTGGAAGCTAAGACTATGTGAAAATAGGAGCCAGGAGCTTCTTTCTGGGTCTCCTTAGTGGGTGCAGGGACCAAGGACGGGAGTAATCCTCCACTACCTTCCTAGGTATAAACAGGGATTAAAAATGGAACACCCAAGACCAGAATTTGTGCCCAAAAGGGATTCTGGAAATTCTGGTTGAGTGTTAGTCTGTTGAGCCACACTGCTAGTCTTTTAAAAAGTCAAAATTTTATTTTCTATAAGTTTATTTCTAATGCTGTGAAGATGTAAATAGCTTAAACTGATCAATATACATAAAATTCTAAAAAGTTGTGTCATCTGTATTACCAGATTATTCTTAGGGGTCTTGATACATTAAATATTCTAACATTATTAAATATTCCAAGCATGAGACACTATGGATGGAACAGTATTTTCTTAACAAAAAGCTGGTGTGTAACTTTTCATTTTCCTTGTTTTTCAAGCCTGCTGTCGCCCCTTCTGACAGACTCATTCCTTTTCTAGGTCAATAACTTCAGACAGTGGTCAAAGGACTCTTATTTCTCTGAGAGCTGAGCAGGCCATTTGTTCAGTTTCAGCTAACAGGGCAAATTGTTACCTTCACATTGGGATTGCATTAACAGAGAAAAATGAATGTGTTTTATTTTAAGTTCTTTAGAAATGAATCATGTAACTCCCAGGTACTGAGCACAGGATTGGCTGAAGTCCATTTAAAAACTCAGCATAGATATGGGAAGGCAGAAGCAGACCAAATGTGATTGTGACCTCTAGGAAATAGAAACCAAAAACATTAGCGGAAAGAGGAAATATGGAACGGACTAGTCAGGAAGTAACAGAACTTCGGTTTCTACTAATAAACTGCTTTTGGAAGCTCATATGAGTATATGACTTTCAAAGCACTCAAGGGAAAATGTAATTAAAAATGAATTTATTTTAAGTCAAAAATTTTTGGATCCATATGTAATTTTTGCATGACACGTTTTCCATGAGATTTTTGAATAGCATTAGTGGAAAGAAAATTATGGTATTAGAAGTGTTTTGAAAGCAATGTATAAAATTCAAAAATTATTATGATGAGGGAATATTTCAAATTTTCAAAGGAAAAAGCAAAGCTATTTAGAAACCAGTTTCAGCTAATTGCTTATTCAGCTGTAGAAGAATTAAAAGTTCTTATTTCTTCATAATTTTATTTTCTATTTTTCATAATAGGTGTATGTTGTTTATTTGAAAAATGTTAATTGACTTTTAAGATCATATTTATTCACTTGGGAGACAGAATTAGCCACCTAATTAAGTAAATGACAAAGAAAGAAGAAAGAGTATGTGAGAATGAGAGAAGCATCATGCATCCCAAATAACCCAAATAGCTGGGGCTAGGCAAGATTAAAGCCAGCTCATTGCAGGCATGGACAATGGCAGAGAGTCAAGCATCCTATTGTCAAGATATAGTAAACAGTTGCATTGGGAGTTCATCTTTGTCTGGAAGTAGAGATGCAAACTGCATTGTATCCTCAGATCTGAATATGTTAGTCTCCATTACACAGCCACTATATATCCCCTTAAATAAAAACACACAACACAAAATCAACAAGAAGAAAAACAGAAATTTACAATGCCATGAAGTTAAATAACATGCTATTGAATGACTGATGTGTTGCTGAAGAAATGTAAAGGAAAATAAAGAACCTTCTTGAAGAAAATGATGCTGCTGTGTGATCTATGAGACATTGAAGACAATGTTTTAGAGAGATGAAACTAAGAAAAAAAATCAAAAAATGTGAGATATAGTTTCCTCTAACCTTGGGTTTTGTTTTTTAACCCAGTCAACTAATCTATGCCATTTGATTGAGCTTAACCCATTCACATTCAGTGTTTAGTACGTATAGGTGGAACTTTGGTCCTATCATTTTAGCAATGGGTTGTTCATTGATTTAGTCTTCTGTTGTCATTTTACTGGGATGTTCTTCACATTTGCCTTTGGTTTTGGTGGGTGCTATTCCTTTTTTTCTGTCAAGACAACATCTTGAAGTATCATTTGTAGGACAGGTTTGGAAGAGACAAATCTTTTAACTTATCTCAACTGTGAAAGAATTCATTTCATTTTGAAAGAGAAAGGAAAGCTTTGCTGTGTATGTTATCCTGGGCCAACAATTTTTTTGCTTTTAGAATCTGGGTATGTCGCTTCATTCTCTTCTGGCCTGTAGAGTTTCCTGTGAGAGGTCTCCTGTGAATTTAATTGAAATTCCTTTGTATGTCAGTTGATTTTTTTAAAGTGCACATTTAAGGATCTTTTCCTTATGTTCAATTGAAGAGAGCTTGAGGATCATGTGTCTTGGTGCAGATTGCTTTTGGTCAACCCTGTTGGGAGTTCTGTTCCCCTCCTGGATGTTGTTTCCCAATTCTTTCTCCAGATTAGGGAAAATTTCCCTTATTATTTCATTAAATCCATTTGTAACTCCAGCTTCATTTTCAGCACCTTCTTCTGTAATTCCTATAACTCTTACATTTGGCCTTTTAGTAGTGTCTTTCAATTCTTGAATAATTTTTTTGGCTTGATCCAGCTCTGCTTCCAGATTTTTGCTTGTTTCTTCCTGCTGACAGGAAATATCTCCCAATTCTGAGATTCTTTCTTCTGGCTCCCAATTCTGTTTCAGAGACTCTCTACTATACTTTTAATTTGCTCTACTGTATTCTTCATTTGTAATATATCAGCTTTCATTTGATTCATTTGCAGTGTGACATATTCCTTGGATTCCTTCAATACCTGCTTTATGTGCTTCTCATTGTTGATAAGAAGTTTTATAACAAGATTTTTGAATTCTGTATCCCCGATTTTCTCGATGTCTTCCTCAGTGAACTCTGAGGTTGGCACAGGGTTTTGCTCCTTTGCAGGGGAGTCTTCAGTAATATTCATTGTGCCTCTGTCTCTTCTTTTGCTTTCGGTCATTGTACTTCTGGTTAGCAGAATCTTCTCCTTGGGACAGGTTTCTCAGTTGTGTCACTTCCAGGTCTACAGTTCAATTTTACTTATTGCAGTTGGCACACAAATCTTTGTTAGCAGTCACTTGTGCCATTCTTTCCAGCAAGTTCCAGGTCTGGGTTCTTATGTAGATTTCCATCATGGTCTCCATAACCCCAGCTCCTGGCTCACCAGTCTCCACCTCCTGTGACACTGTGCTGAGGTTGCACTGATGTCTGTACAAACTTTCTCTCATTTCCAGTTGGAGTAGGTCCCAGGATTAGGGAGACACCAGGTGTCCTATATAGCCAGGTTTTTGTTGGTGGTGGTAATTTTGCAGTATCCAGTTGACTGTTTGTTCTGAAGGCCACACGGACCTATTTGCCTGACCCAAATGATGCCATAGTTGGTATTAATTTCCTGTGGGACCATCTCAGAGCACTGAACTCAGTGAGTTCTAGCGAACTCAGCACATGTGCAGCTCACTGCTGTCTCTGAAGTCCTAAAGCTTATGCCACAGTGTACAAAATGGTGCCTGACATGCCACTACTGGAGTTCTTAATCTGTTTGCGGTCAGGTCCGAGGGCTACCCGGATCTGTCTTGGGTGCAACCTGTAGGATGTCATGATCCTGCAGTTCACTGAGTCAGAAATGAGTTTACTCCCAGCCCATGCATGTACAGTCCTGCAACAGAGCCCTTGCCTCATTAAATGAAATGGTACCCGATACAGCTCTAGGAGGCTGACTGGGCTGTGAAATCTATCTGCCTGTCTGGGGCCTGCTGCTCCATCTCTGCTTCTGGTCAAATCAAACAGATGAGCAAAATAGGTAATTCTTTGGGTTTAACTCCTGAGCTCCCAGCAAATGTCTCTTCCCAGCTGGTTGCCGGTGGAGTTCCAGTTGCTGGTGGAGTTCAGATTGCTGTTTGCTGAATGCTGCTGCAGTATCAGTCACTCCATCACCACACCATTGTTTTCACTGCTTTCCTATGTCAGTCTCCCGGTACCCGTCTGCTGTTGTTCTGTCTTCTTGTATTTCCTGGAATCTTTCCTCTCTGCTTCATACTGGCTAATATTTCTCTGTTTAAATTTGTTCTTAATCTATTCTGCCATCTTGATTCTCTCTCAAAGAAAGGTTTTAACTTAAGAAGACTTCTGTGAGCCTTGTTCAAAGGAGCAGCTGTCCTAAATTATAGCAAGAGAAATGTTACTTTAGAAAATACCCCATATCTAGATGACATTTAGGTATATGAGTTTGGAAACATTACTGAACCATTTATGGAAAAGGTTTGATGATGAGAAAGACAAATTTTTTTATATATGTGCTAATACACAATTAAATTTGCTTTGAAATATGTAATGTGATATTTTTTCAATGATATAAAATATAGAGGAAGAAAATACAAATTCTTGTAGTTTTTTTTAATTTTGATGAATACTTCTAGCACAAAGCCTTTAACCTTTAATGTCATGAAGGAAAATGAACTGAGGCTAAGGCTATCTGAAGTAAAGCTGGAAAATTGTGAGCAGATTGCATTCACACCCGCTAAAGGTCAAACCACAGAATCCTCCATCAGACTCGGATAAACAACTCAAGTCTGTATCCATATGCCTTCAACATTCCTCAGCTGGAAGTCACCTAATTAAGTAAGTGATCAAAAAGGGCTTGAGAATTAGGAGTTCTACCTAGATACCAAATTTCCTCTAAAAACTGCTTTTTAAAAAAGGTCTCAAAACAGGGGGGTCATTACTTTAAAAACCCTCTTTCCTATAGACATGCTAATCACGACATCCCTGACTCAGTGGCTCTGACGCATAAAGTATATGCTACTTCCTTTCAACCTCTATGTCAATCTTTTTTTTTTCTTATTTCTAGCTGATGCCATAAGTTATAGGCTATAATAAAAAGGAAATATTTCAATTAATTTTTTAATGTTTTCTAATACAGACTATAAAACTTTCAAAGAACATGATATTGTAATGAAATTAGTAGTGTAGCTACTTTAAGGAGTACTCATGGAGGATCAATTTTTTTTTTTTTGGCTCAGTTTCTGAAAAACTGAAAAAAGAACTTATCAATTTTCTGCTGGATACTAGGCATTGAGTATTGGTGTTAAAATAGATAAATTGAAATGCTGAGTTAGAACAATGGCATAGTTGTATAATGAACATTCTCATACCTCTGTTTTTATTATTCCTAGTGATGCCTTTGGTGCAGGATAAATATTCTTTTAGTCAAAAAATTACATGTTAAAGCCTTAACTGCAGTGTGATACCACGTGCTGTTGAGCTGCCAAAGGTGACTAAGCTCAGATGAGGTCCTAGAGGGATGTGATGGGATTGGTGTTCTTAGTAAATGATGAAGAATTCAGTCCTCCATTTTCGTACTGAGCACACAGTGAGAAGGTTCCTATCTGGAAGTCAGGAAGACAACCCTCATCAGAAATGGGATTGGCTGCATTCTTTGTCTTAGATTTCTGTCTTCAGAACTGAAACAAATGTCTGTTGCTTATCTATTATCTATTATAGTCAATCTATTACATTTTTATGGAAGGAGTGTTATTTACTTATCAACTTACTTAAATCTTTATAATAATGTCCCCCCACTTTGCCTTGTTTTCTGTAATAAGATTTATTTATTCAAAGGAAAACTTAAGAGACTTCTGACTGAAACATACTGAATTCTTGCTAAATATAAGATTCCTACGAGAAAGTCAGTTGATATAGTAAAAATCAAAACTGCAAAGAAAACAGTTTATAAAGGCTTCTTTTATATTTAACAAGATATCTTGAATCTAATTGCTGTGATTATAGTTTCAAATTACTAGCATTTAATTTTCAAGGAGATAAAACTTTACTGATGTTACAATTTTTTTTTTACTTATTTGTACAATAAAAATAGTAGTCTGGCAAACATTTATAAGAAAAAGAAAAAAGCAAACAGCATTCAGGTGGCTATCATCTTTAACCTTTATAAATATATCAAATTTTAAAAACACAGCTTTGTGAACCACTCACAGGTGTTTGGCAGAAATTATAGCAGTATGCTTACAGGTCCAAAAAGCAAAACAGGGACAGCATAACTTGGCATCATTCCTGGGAAACAGAAACATGTCCAAACAATGAAAATGCCCAAACAGTCATGCAGTTACACAAAGCTATATTTTTCAGAAAACTATGACATTTTTAGATCTACATTAAAAAAAAAAAAACAAAATTCCAGATGATAAGATTATTAAACCAAAACACCATGTGATTTTTTAAAAAATGCTAGCAAATGCATAGAACAACAAAGTTAGACTTTAATCAACAAAACTTCCAGGTACACAAAATTATTGTAATTTTTTTCAAACTTTAAGATTCTTCCAGTAGAGATGACATTTGATTTATCATGAATATTCAGACTCTATTTATCAAGTCCTGGCAGGCTGGTGTTGCCTCTTATTCTTTGTGAAACACAATGACTCTCAACTGCCTACTTCCAGACACATTTCCTAACAGGTGGCATTGCCAATTATCACTCTCTATGAGTGCTCTTTAAAGTAGCTACACTACTAACTTCATGCCACACTCATCTGTGTGGGAGACCTGGAGGAAGATCCTGGTTCCTGGCTTGGCCACTGAAGAAACTTAGGGAGTGAGTGAGCCAGTGGAAGAAAGATCTTTCTAGTTGTCTTTCCTTCTCTCTTTGTATCTGCCTTTCCAAAACTAACACACACACACACAAAAGAAACTTTAAAAAATTTAAATAAAAAAAGAAAACAGCTGAGGACATTCTTCTTTTATCCCATCAAAGAAACACAATTGGCAAATTCAGAGAAATACATTAATGGCATTTTAAGCCATATCCCCAGAGAGCAAATTTTCAGATTTTTCTTTTAGTAATAGATTTTATAATCCCATATGTACAATCCTAAGAAGACAATCACACTTCTCATATTCTCCTGCATCACATCCAATACACCACCCTCGCTTCCCTCCTTTTAATAGTACCTGCACAGACATCATTTTAATCCACTTTATATTCACAGTTTTAGTTTGTTCCAATCATAATACACAACAAGGAAAAAGCTGAACACACAAGATTACATTTCCAATGCAGTACAAACATGGCATTAAAAACCAACAATACAATCCCCCAAACTTTCAGATTTTTAGGAAATTCTCAGGATCCTACAATTTTACAACTTCTAAATTTCTGAAATTGCTGAAAATTCTGTGTGTTTAAGCTCCTCACACTCTTCCTCTCTTTTCTGCCTTAAGCTGAAATCCAGTCCTGTTTCTTTGTTCACACAAAAGAAACATAAAATTAAAAGCTTCAAAAGACATGACTTGCATTATGTGATGATTTTTACCTAAGTTTTAGATAAAGGAAGGCATTCATTTTACAGCACTGCCAACTATTTCCAAATGAACATAGATATGCCCATATTTAAATAATGTTCAGCTATCCCAGAAGCAGAAATGCTAAGGCATTTTAGTCCACAGGCAGAGGTATAGCCACAAAAAGATACAATTTTTTTTTTTTGGTCAAGAAATCTGTCAGTTTTAAATGTAAGACCAAAAACTGAGAAACCATCCATAGATTCACTGATAACTTTTTAAAGTAAGAAAACATTTATAATCTGTTTTCAAGAGCACCTTAAATACAAGTTTATATGTACGAAGCATAGGCAATACAAGAGTTCCTTATCCTATCATCTTATTCAGATGATACTGATGTGGATTGGAAGGCAATGTATAAGAGTCTAGTGTCTGTTTATAGTCTTCTTGAGCAAGTAATCAATGAGTTAATTCTTATACTGTCACAAACAGAGCTGCAAAGAATTAAAAAATGAATGACATAATTTCCACATACAAGAGATATGGGAATTTTCAAAAGAAAACAGAGTAAAGTAGAAATTCATATGTTGTATTGGTAAGACAGACAAAACAGAACATGGCAGAGAAGGAAACACAAAAGCAGTCAAGGATATGAGGCATAAAGTTTGGACGAAGGCTTTGGTGAGATGAAGATAAAGTGAAAAAAATGTGAGTAGGATGACTTCCCCGAAGAAATCATAGGTCGAAGTGACACTTAAAGAATGAGCTGCATCACTAATGAGTTTGCAAGCAGCAGTTTCACTTAATAACAAAACAACCAAACAAACAAATGTTTTGGTTAGTTTGAACAAGGAAATATTGTGGAAGCTTTTTTCCTTGCAAATTAGAACTTAATGAATAATATTTTATACATTTATTTACTTTGAAAGCAGAGTGACAGATGGAGAGGCTCCCTGAGTGCCTAAAACAACCAGTGCTAGAGTAGGCTGAGGCAGGAGCCAGAGACTCCATTTGGGTCTCCAGTTCGGGTGGCTGGAACCCAAATATTGGAGCCATCATTTGCAGCCTATTGAAGTGTGAATTAGCAAGAAGTTGAATCAGAACTTCAAATGGGACTCAACTCCTGGCATACTGGTGTGGGATTCAGCTTTACCAAGTGGTGACCTGATATACCTGTCTTAAAAGATTTCATTTTAACAGTAAAATATAAATGGTATATATTATTTTTGACTTAACTATGCTATTTTTGAGATTAAAAAGTTTTCTAGCCTAAATCTATCTTTTGCGTCTAAAGGTGATTGCCCTGTTTGCATGAATATAGTGACTCAATTTACAAATTCATTTTAAAATAACTCTGGTTTCTAAAAAGCCAGGTGTTCTTTAGGTTTCTCTAGAGGGAGTTATTAAATTCATACTGGGCTTGAATGAAGAAAACCCAGACCTTTAAACAGATCTGCAAAACTAACATATACAAATGAGAAGGCTAAAAAAAAAAAAGCCATCATTTTATCCCCAAATACATTCTTGTGGCATTTAATTTTTTTCTTACTCCACAAAAGGTTTAATTCATCTAACTTACTATTTAAGCATTTTGTCATGAATTTCGGTAACTTCTTTACTGAGAAAAAATAACCCATGAACCCCTTTTGTATGTGACTTTTTTTTCTCTTAGGTTTAGTATTGACAATAGTAGAATTATTGCTGTAGACAAGAATAATTCAGGCTTGCCTTGATTTTTCTATTCAAGTAATGTCACCTATCAATGGAAACTGAATCCAGGGAGCCTCTAAAAATCAACTGTTACGACAATCAGTGATTCAAGCCTTATCAATCAAACTATACCTCAAAAATCTTTGGTGCCAAGAGGCAAGTCAATGGAAATAGTTTGTTATATTTCAGTGATCTTTTGTGTAGCACCTTTAATGCAATGAAAAGCTTAGTCTCTTTTCATGGGTAGCACCTGTTAAAAGATTTGCCAAAATATAAATATTTGAGCTGACAATCATGCTTTTCAAAGCCAAAATCTCAAGTTCTAATGCCACAGCTGGCAATAGAAGCAGTGATCAGAAAGTCATTGGGAGGACGGAGATCTGTTTTGATGGGAAGAATGTGTGAGTCAGAACTGCAAGCTTACTAATGCCAATTTCACGTGGGGACTGAATGGGATGCAGGTAATGCTATTCCATGAGTAATGAGTGTATCAGATTTAGAAAAAAAAAAAAAAGATTTTTCCTTCAATCCTTAAATAGCAATGGCTCTCTAGATTTTGTTCCTGTGAGACTAAATATATTTTCATCACTTTATATTTCCTATTCCTTTTTGTAGGCAAAGGAAAAACTAATTTGGGGATTTTTTTTTTCCTAATAAATACATGTGTGTATGCCAGCAGGTGTTGTTACTAGAATTCTGAATGTAGGCCATTCTCATGGGAGTTAGATAGAACCTCAATGTGATCTTCTTTGTATTTCCCTAATAGCTAGGGAGGCTGCGCATTTTTTCATGTCTACTAGCCATTTGAATTTTCTCTATGAGAAAAATGCTGCTTATATCCATTGCCCATTTCTTCCCATGGTTGTCTGTTTTGCTGTCATAGAGTTTCTAAAGCTCTTTGTAAATCCTGGGTATTAGTCCCTTTTCTGTTGTGTAGTGTGCAGATTTTCTCCCATTCTGTTGGTTGCTTCTTCAGTTTGTTGATCACTTCCTTTGCTGTACAGAATCCCTTCAATGTAGTCCCATCTGCTGTAATCTGCCTGTGCTTTTGTTGATGTAGATGTTGGGATTGTAGGCTTCAAAGTTTCACTGTTGGTGGGAATGCAGGTTAGGGCAATCACTATGGAAGTCAGTATGGAGAGTCCTAAGACAACCGAAAATTGATCTACCATATGATGTATCACTCCTCTTAAAATCAGGGTTGTTCTCATGTCTTCACTACTGTAGATTATACTGCCATAAATATAGGATTACGGCTCACTTTCTCATATGCTGATTTCATTTTTTTGGATATATTCCCAAAAGTGGGAGAGCTGGGTCATAAGGTAGATCAATTCTCCATGAAAAGGCACATTTATTACATCTGTGTCAAGCTGAAAGAATTCAGGCTCTGTCAAGTTCACAAAGCCAGTACATAGTGAAAGGGCTATGTGTAGTTGGCATTTCAGTACCTTTTCCCCCTTTTTTGTCAGAGCACAATACACTAACAGCATCATTTTGGAAAGGAGTGGGAGAGAGTTTCAAGGAAAAAAGGCAGAGAAGATCAAGGAAAGTCAAAGAAATCTTTCCAAGGATTCCAGAGCTAAATAAGTCTTTAGGTATTGGCTAGATTGTCAAAATGAACAAGAGACTGGTAAAGAAAATCCCCAAAGCATCAGGAGCAGAATGTTGTGGATACGAAAGCCTCCAATATTAGATATTGCTGTTGACAAAACCGAGATTATGCTAAGTGATGTTAAATAGGAAAGGAAGACTATTGAAAGAGGAGAGACTAAACTCAAATTCAGTGAGATGTAAGTGAAACGGGTTTTTAAAGCATTGAGCTGAGATAGTGGGAAAGCACTGAAGGACAGTAAGATCGATGGATGTATCTAACATGGAGTCACTCCTGATTCGAAGAATGGTCTTCTCCATGACTGGGCCATCTGTGCCTGCTAATTCACATTACCAAAAGGAAAAGTAATTTTTTTAAATTGTCATAGAAGGAAGGTTTACAGTTTCAACTGGATAACCTAATCAAATTTAGGCTCCTATCCACCTACCACAGAGAATGGGAGATAGGATACTATGTTCATTCACACTTACATTTGAAAGTTATGGTTCCTGGGGAAAGACATTTCCTGAGATATAAAACTGTCACAAATCTTTGAGAAGATTTGTACAGATTTTAAATGGACAGAGAAAATATAATGGCAAGCTTTCTAACATGAATGGTAAAGAAAGGGAAGCCAGAAGCATGTAATGAAAAAAGCTTAGCTAATTAAGGAGGACATGTGCTGAGGGGAAGACCTTGGACAAGCAGTTGGGCAGCTCAAGTTCCTATTCCTCTGCTTCAGATCCAGCTTTCCATCAAAGCAAACCCCAAGAAGGAGCAGATGATGGCTTAAACACTGGCATCTTTGACACCCACATAGAAAATCTGGACTGAGTGCAGCTCTTGACTTCAGGTAAGCTCTTGCAGTTGCAGAATTTGAGTAAATCACAGGATGGAAGATCGCTTTCTGTTTCTCTCTTTGTGTCTCAAAATAAATGAAAAATAGATAATAATTCCTTAAAAATGTTTAGCCAAGCTGACATTCCGTTTAGTGATAATGATGCACCAAAATCGCTAGTTTGTTTAAAATGTGTAGAATTTTGGTTTTGCATTAATCTTTTTCTACAATGAAACTGGGATTTAAAGAACGATGCTTTTTATGGTTTAAGAGGATGTAGCAAGGGATTTTGAGATGACACTGAAGTGGTAAGGAATTTGTTCATGACATGTATTTAAAAAGTTTAGGTTTCATTGGGATATTTATTAGAATAAGATTATTTTTTAAATTCTTATTTTCCACTTTATAGCTTGAAAGTGTAAGCTTCCCCCACCACCACCACCATTTTTCTCCCTTCATCATCATCCTTTTATCCTCCCCAATGTATCCTGTGTTTTACAATACAAATCTCATGTTTTTGCTTCTAAAAAGTGTGTCTTCTTGAATACAGATAACTCAGTCTACTGAAATCAAGTTCCCACATACCACTTCAGTTGCAGAACCTCTGTGTTAGTTCAGGAGGATTTCGATAAGGACACTATAAATCCTTGCTGTCAAATCAAAGCCCTCTCTGTTCCCTTCCAGCAGACCAGAAGAATAAAAACAAAGGTACCGAAACATTGGTCCCACACACTTTCCTCCATACCTTGGCCCTCCCCATCTTAACTGGAAGTCTACATGGTTCACATCCCTATCAACTACATAAGCAATATTAAAAATAATGTTGGCACTATAAACCTAGATATGACCACAGCAGTCTGGCGTATCACATTCGCATCTTGCTTCCTTCAAGTTTCTTTTAGCCTAATTAAAAGTTTCTTGGAAACTTATATAATACTTCATAATGATATTATAATTTGCTAAAGAACTCTGTTAATATTAAAGTAACTTCTAAATATCTATTTCTAAAACATATCATTTCAATAAGTAAATTCACATATGGTTGCTTTTTCCTTACTTGATATTACTTCCTGAAACTGATTCTAAGTAGTATTACTGGTTTCAAGATTGTATTTATAGAATTCCTGAGTTGTAAATTGTTAACACATAGGTTATAAATATTTCAAAAGCAGTATAAAAGTATCCATTGCAAAGAATTCTAATACCTCATATAATAAATTTTCATTAATTTAAATGATTTTAGCAATAATTTATTTCTATGAATTTATTAAATTATAATAACTTATTTGTATTTGAAGATATATAATTTGTTTAAAGTGGTACAATTACTCTACTGTGACATGTTAAAGCTACTTATAAATTTGTAGATTTCAGGAGAGATTCTTTGTTTTGCTTCTAAGATGTTCATGCATCATTCTTCTTTTTCTGGCCCATTACAACAACTCTGGACAAGGAAGACACTGGCATTTGGATTGCCATTAGTGTAGCATCTGTTGTTCTAATCAGGCACCATTCACTCCTTAAATTTTGTTACAGTGGTGGAACTTTGATATACTGGTGTTTTTATAATTATTAATTTTCTCAATGTTTGCTGATTTGGGAGATAATTTATCATTTTCTAATGACCTCATGTTTCTCTCTCATCATTTGAGCATATTTTTCTAGGGGCATAGAAAGAGTTGGAGTGGAGCTGGAAAAGTTTTTTCAAATAAATGCATTTACTTGTTGAGAAATCATTAACAATGATGCAATGTCTCATCACCAATTCCATCTGCTTGTTAGTATGTTGTTTTCCGGGAATCAAAATCTTATAATAAAAAATAATGGAATAAAATATGATCTTGAATAAACTGTATATTCTAGTCACCTGAAAATCAAAACCCACATACCAGTGGCACAAATTCCTAGTGTTTCACTTTGGCACAGGCCCAAGAAGTCTACCCAGAGGAAAAAGAACAAAAAAGAAAAAAAAATGCCTGTTAGAAGCTGTTTCTATTTCAAGTGACAATGAATATAAAATAACTAATATTCTCATTTTAGTCTCATTAATGTTCTAATAGTGAAAATGACAATCACCTGGATGTCTCCCACTATTACATTTGCTATATTTATTTTTCTTTTAAAATATTCATCTAAACTTTAATAAATATTAAAAGAGGCTGATTTATAGATCATTGGCTAGACATGATTTTATTTAAATGGAAAGTTGTCATTTTTCATCCTTATTTAATTAGCAGATAGGGTAGCTAAGAAACTTTTCTGTCTTCCTTGTCCTCTTAGTGAACATTAGAGTCCTTATCTAAAGTTAAACCTCGGGAGCACAGTTTTGAGGACAACCCCTGTCTTCTGTGTGCCAGAACTCCTTAATATAATGTAGTTATCAAAGAATAAAATGAATCCTCTCTTTTGATATCTAGTTTCTAGATTGTTATTCTGTGAACAGTAGGTCATGGATAATATATCTTGAGTAATCTAAAAATAAAATACAATTGATCAAACATAAGCATATTATTCTAACAATTCTTACTTCCTCTATAATGTATAGAGTCAAGGATATATCATGATTCCAACTAAAAAGAAAGAATAAATCCTATCCGTGTCTTTGGAGACAATAATGAGTTTTGGAATGTACAATCTTTACATATGTATATCAAGAAGAAAATGAGGGCATAATATATGATTTTGACTAACAATAAACAGTCAAGATTGAGTGAGTGCTATTGCTATTAACCTGCAAAGTCAAATATATACAGAGAAGGAGAGACAGAGAAAAATATCTTGGATCCGATGATTCACTTCCCAAGTGACCACAACGGCCAGTGCTGCACCAATCCAAAGCCAGCAGCGCAGCTCCTCTTCCATGTCTCCCACGCGGGTGCAAGGTCCCAAGGCTTTGGGTCATCCTCAACTTCATTCCCAGGCCACAATCAGGGACCTGGATGGGAAGCAGGGCGGTTGGGATTAGAACCAGTGTCCATATGGGATCCCAGTGCATTCAAGGCAAGGATTTAGCCACTAGGCCATAGTGCAAAGCCCCACAGATTCTGTGTGTTAGAAATAAGGATAAGGTGTTAGAAGATACTAGCATGATTGTTTCTGCCTTAGAGCTTAGAGTGATTTCCATGATTATTCCCTGTAGAATGAATGTACATATATACAAATTTGCTGCTAAATACTAGAAACTGAAGCAATTTGAAGAGTTTTAATATAGCAAGGAAATTACTGTATATACACAATTGAAGTACTTAAAACATCTGCCCGACTTTCCTCCCAGGTTTTTTCTTTTGATAGAATCATCCCATGTGCTATTTCAAATCATTTGAAGATTGAGGTGTTCTGCTTAATTGACTAGTGGTTAAAAAGAACCTCTACAGCTGTACTGCTAATTTGAAAAAAAAACGGGGAGTGGCACCATTGTGTAATTTATACAGAACATAAATGTGGCATTTTCTCAAACCATCATGTTAATGATTATTATTTCCCCATATCCTTTGAATGTAGTAATTTAAATACTAGGAAACCAGAAAGTGATTCTATCCCAAAGAGATGTGTTATTATGTGGCCATCATCATTTGCGAACTAATGTGCCGGGATGATTTAATGTAATGTTGCTCAAAATATGTTGATACCACCTACATTGGAGTTATCTAAATTGACTTTTAAACAATCATTTCTAGGATGCACCAGCAACGATTTTACCAACTTCCAAGATGCTTTTCACACTTAAAAACATTAGTGAAACTAATATGAGTTTATATCACAATTTATTTGAATCATGATTTCTTTAGAATCTCCCTTTGACTCATTATTTTAGCTTTTGATTAACCATGACACTTTTGATCAGTAAACTTTTTAGTTTTCTCTGCTTACAGCTAACTGAAAAGAATCACTGAGTGTTTTAAGATATGCCATCTATCTTTCTGAGTTGTTCTGGCACTTTTACACGATATTTTCCCTTTCAGTAGAGTATGGTATCAGGTTAATTTTCATCATTTAAAACTAATATTGAAACTTTTTGTGATTACCCTGTAAAGCAGTTTATATCACAGAGATAATCAAGAAATTTTTAAATCAAACAATGATTCTAGTAGAAATATCCGATAGATACAGCATTCTTATAATAAATAAATCTAGAATCACAACTTTGTGGGACACGGTTAAACAACAACACTGTTGTGCTCTTGTGCATTTGGGAGACAGTACATGATGACCCAAATGACTGTGTGTGTCCCTTGCACACACGGAACATCCAGATACTTTCTTCTTCCTGGCTCTTCCCTGGTTAAGTCTTGCCTGTTGTGAACATTTGGGGAGAACTTTTTCTCTTTCTCTCTCTCTCAGTAAATAGAAGCCAGGTTCTAAGGCCTTAATCACCTCACAAAATCAATGCCTTGAAGCTGTATTTTTGTCTATTGCAAGTTAATATCCTCCTCTAATCATTAGCACATTTGTAATGGTGGAGGATCAGGATTTGTGTGAATTTATATATGTGTGCATATTTTAAAGGGGACAATGCAACATTCAACATAGAGCATAAACTTACCACACTAAGCATTGCTTTCTTAGTTTCTATTTTATTTAGTTCTGCCTTCATTTTTGTTTCTCTCCTTTTACTTATCTTGAAGTTGTTTGTACTTATTTTTCTTGTATGTTTAGATACAATTAGGCTGTTTATTTGGTATGTCTCTGGGTATTTTTTTCATATGAATGCTTATTTTATAAACTTCCTTGTCAGCATTGTTTCTGCTGAATTCCTCTAAGTATGCTGCATTTTCATTTTTACTCATTTCAAGATATTACTAAATGCTTTTTCCATCTATTCAACAGCCAATTCTTTATTCAGGAGCATGCAGCTCAATCTTCACATTTTTGTATAACCTCTAATAATATTTTTTCACTGCTTATATTTAATTTTATTCTATTGTCAAAAAAGGCACATGATTATTTTTAATTTTATGAGACTTGTTTTGAAGTTTATTATATGGCCTATTTTTGATAATGTTCCACTTGCTAACAAAATAATGAGCACTCTGCAGATATCAGAATGTCTGTAAATGTCCATGCTTATCTACTCAGTCCAACACCCCTTTGTTTATTATTTGTCTGAATGCTCTGTCCACTGTTTTTAATGGGTGGTTAAGTCTCATAACATATAATAGAGTAAATTGCTTTATTTAAATTTAATATTGGCTTTATAAAACTGAATGTTTTAGTGAATTTACATTTGTGAATATACATTTTTTTTACAATTGTGAATATACATTTACAATCATCATATCTTCTTGTTGAATTGATCCCTCATTAATTATGTAGATAGCTTCTCTTTAGCTTTTAATAATTCTTGCATTTAAATCTATTTTGCCTAATATCAGAATGATTGTTTCTGCTTGTTTTTAAAGACTTATATGCTTCAAAATCAAAGTGACAAAGAGTCAGAAAGCGCAGAGAGGGGAGTGAAAGAAAAATACTGTTCACCTTTTGGCTCACTGCCAGAATGGCAGCAATATCTACATGAGGGCCAGGCTTAAGCCAGAAGCCAGGATTACATCTGGGATTCTAATATTACTACTGCCCAAAGCAGCATGATGGAGGTTGGAGGGAGTGGCAATAAGCAATTGAGAAAATAAGAAATGAGACAGACACAAAATTACAGAGAATAAAAATCAGGATAGCCAGAGGGAAGCCTCCTTCAGTAAAGAAAGGAGCCAACCCAGAAGACTCTCAACCTCAATCTTTCATTGAACTGTTGGGGAGTCAGATTCTAGAAATGTATATGGCACAAACTTTGAAAGCTACCTCCCATATGGATGTTAGCCAGCCAATGTTTAATGCTCAAGGAAGCAACAGCATCAGCCAAGTACAGAAGTCAGTATGTGACTGTCCCAAGGATATCCTTAAAGCGCTCTGGAACTTTAGACCACTGCCCAATTATAGATCCTTGCTTGCAGGTCTCAACCTTGGTCTTGAACTTTTGTCCATTCACAGACCATTACCTGCAGTGTTTTGTCTATGTCATGTCCCTTTGTCTCGTACATTTCAAAGCTGCATATAATGTGCTGTAGTGAGTATATTTTCTGTTCATGTCTATTTGTGTTCTCTGAGCAACATCTACTTATCTTTGTATAGATCTGTTCGATTTTCAACTATTATTTCATTGCACTTCCTGTAAATTCTCTTCTCTGGGAAATATTCATTATGCAAATATTAGTGTTTCAATGGTTTCCAAAGAATTAGGAAGGCTTCATTTAAAACAAAATTTTGGTTTAGCAGGCTTCACATTAGTTCAATTGACTAATTCTCCACCTTCAAGTATCAGCATCCCATATGGGCAACAGTCCATGTCCTAGCTGTTCCATCTCCCATTCAGGTCCCTGTTTATGGCCTGGAAAAGCAATGGAGGATGGTCCAAAGCCTTGGGACCTTGCACCCATATGGGAGACCAGAACCTCCTGGCTCTTGGCTTTTCATGGTCTCTGTTTCGACCATTGTGGCCAACTGGGGAGTGAAGTAGCAGGTGGAATATTTTCCGTCTTTCCTTCAGCCTTTCTAACAAAAATAAATAAATCTTTTAAAAATTCTGGTTTTTATTATTGTCTAACTAGCATATTTGAAATGTTTTCAAGTTCTGATATTCATATTTCTAATTTGGTTTAGTTTACTTTTAAGGCTTTCATCGTCTTCATTCTTATTTGGCTTACTAAGTTCCTCAACTCTAAGATTTCTGTTTGGGTGCTTTTGAAAATCTCTCTCTCTCTCTCTCTCTCTCTCTCTCTCTCTCTCTCTCTCTCTCTCTCTCTCCCTCCCCCTCTCTCTACCCCTATCCACACTGAGTTCTCATTCACATTACCCATCACTTCATAATTTTCTTTATCTATTTGTAATCTCTGTTCTCCCTGATTATAGTTAATATCATCCTTTTGAATCCTTTATCACACATTTCACTCACCTTCTTTATAGTCTGACAATAAAGTATTATCTCACTTTGTGTATTGCATGATGTTCTCTTATTGTTCTCTTACTGCAGTAGAACCATGCCAGTCATTGTTACTTTTTAAAGAAAATATTTTGTGGACTGAAGGATTTTTCTGAAAATGTGCTTCTGGTCTCTGGTAAACTTCGTTGCGATCAGTTACACCATAACATAATCTCCCTATCCATTTTTTCAGCTGAATGGGACAGTAAATAGGTAATAGCATCCAGGGTCTAGGGCACCCCTATGGCCCAATGGAAATGTCCAGATCCCTGGAAATAGCTGAGGAGCAGAAGTCATGTATATGGTGCTGAAATGGGCAGATACAAACACCTGTGACAATTCTTTGTACCAAAACCTGAAACTACAGAACTAGTTAGCACCAGGAAGACACTGCACTCAATCCCTGCCCTCTGTCCATGTAAGGGCTCAAAGCCATGAGACTTTTTTTATTGGTGCCATGATGGGTAAGCTGTGTAGACAAGAGGTTATTGTCTATGACTTGGGACTCATTGTTGTTACAGGCCTAGGTGAGTTACAGACCCATATTCAGTCTGTATCTCCACACTATTCTAAAGCCGCAAGACCTTGCTATTACTAATGCTGGGAAGAGAGGGGCAAGCAGATTCACAGTCATTGCCCATACCAAGACCTGATGTCACAAAAGTAACACAGGTTCTGTGAGAAGGCCAGCCATATGCACAATCCTTAAGAGCATAAAAATTGCTGAGCAGTAGAGAACAGAGCTAGCTTGGATTACTAGAATCCTGACTAATAATCATAATGTGTATCAGGGTTCCATTTCCAGTAAGCAGTTCTTAGGAAGCAGAGGGCCCAAATCTGAGGCTCAAGCAACCCTGCCTCTAGGATCCTGGGAGAAGAATCCCTGTGTTGTTCTATGTCCCTATTCTTGGAAGCATAGATTTTTGCTTGCTAACCAGCAATCTTAAAACAAGGAGATCACAATAAAAAAAAGCAGAACTTTTAACAGAAATTGGGGGAAGGAACTGCCATGATGGCTTGATTGATTAAATCCTCACCTTGTAACTGCTGGGACCCCATATGGATGCTGGTTCATATACCATCTGCTCCATTTCCCATCCAGCTCCCTGGTCATGACCTGGGAAAGCAGTAGAGGATGGACCAAAATCTTAGGACCCTGCACCTGTGTGGTCGGGAAGAAGCTCCTGGCTCCTGACTCCTGGCTTTGGATTGGCTTAGCTCTAGGTGTTGTAGACACTGGGAAGTGAACCATTCGATGGAAGATCTTTCTGTCTGTCCCTTCCATAAATATGAGAAAAATAAGTAAATCTTTAAAAAATAGTAGAAATTGGAAGCCAAAGGGTCAGTGTCTGAAACATGCAGTGACTGTTAGATTCTACAACCTATCTCTGTTTTAGAAGATGTAAGAATCTGGTGGACCAACAGATATGGCCAACCTCTGGAAACAGAACACTGACAGTATTTACTTTATGTATATTTTTCATTTTGGAATCACCTTAGAAATTTTTAAAATATCCACTGCCATCCTGAGATAAAAGACCTAAACCTACACCCAGAAAGCTTCAAACTTTTGGAAGAAAATGTTGCAAACACCCTGCAAGATTTAGGTGTAGGACCTGGCTTCCTAAAAAGAACACTAAAATCTGAGCATGTGGAAAAGAACAACTGCCAATAAAAAATAAATGTTTTCTGGAAAAGCCTTCCTGTCTTTATTGTTCTACAGGTAAAATATTCAGAGAAAGTTTGTGCTTAATAGAACTGACCGAGGTTGTGATAATTACCAGGGTGGTTTATGGTTCCAGGAAAGCAAGAAGTAAGGGCACAGTATCATCAAGAATGGGTGATATCAGGGAGAAAAGTCAATGATGGTTTTTTACCTGGATAAGAACCTAGAGGGAAATGGACACTTAAAAAGTTAATCACTTATTAAATTTCTGCATACGCTTTGTGACACAACGTTCAACTGCCCCCCAAGAAATATTAAATAATAGAATGTATTTTTCATTCTAAAATATTATTTTCTACAAATAGAAGATGCATCTTGAGCCCAACAAAAACGCTCAGTGGCTAAATCCTTGCCTTGTAACTGCTGGCACCCCATGTGGGTGCCAGTTTGTGTCCTTGCTGTTCCACTTCCCTTCCAGTTGTCTGTGGCCTGGGCAAGCAGTGAAAAATGACCCAAAGCCTGGGACCCTGCACTCCCATAATGCCTGGGAAGAAGTTCCTGCTTCCTGGCTTGAGATCAGCTTAGCTTAAGCTGTGGCCATGTGGAGGAGTAAACCAACAGACAGAAGATCTTTCTGTCTCTCCTTCTCTCTGTGGATCTGCCTTTTCAATAAAAACTTTTTAAAAAGAAGGAAAAAAAGAAAGAAAAATAAAATTGCATCTTTGGGAAAAGTCATATCTAGAGATAAATTAAATAAGAAATTTTACATCAAAACTCAAAAAACAAACAAACCCTATCACTTATATGCTAGACACCTTGATCAAATGCAAATGGTTTGTGTTCTAAAATAATAAATCTAATATACAAAATACTCAAATTCTTACCAATTTTAAATGTATTACTTACCAAGTATAAAAGTATTAAAATGCATATTTTCTAACATACACATAACATTCTTCTAATGTATGTATGGCAGCACCTTCTGTATTTCAGCCATCATATTCACAATGCCACTGAAGTTCACATATAAATAGTGACTAGCCCATAAAGACTCACTGCACATATTTAAAAACCATATCAACTCCTTTACTCTCCTGTAGGTCATAGTGTTCCAATCATAGCAGTAAGTGATTATTCATGCAAAACTGCAACTGTGACCACTTACAAAAAATCATACATTGTTATGTACTAAAATTCAGAATATTGATGAGCTCATGACACTTTTTCCAAACTACTGCCAAACTTAGAGGTAGTAGAAAAAGCCATCATTTGCATGTAATAGTCTGTCAAAGGAACACAAAATGTGGCCTTTCCTTATTCACCATTGATAGCATTTTCAGGGTATGATGCTTTTGTCAAAGATAAGATAGGGAAATAAAAGTTCTGCCTTCCAAGTCTATATTCATACTGTCTTTTCTCATCAGTATTCTGAATGGTTTTTACCTCCCCAAAGAATCACTGTCACTTTTCACATTTTAACACCCAGCCATCAACTTTTCCATAAATGCAATCACACTAGGAACTACTTCATCTGCATGTGTCAAAAGGAAAATGTGAAAGATGTATATTTCATGACATAATAACATTCTACAAATTTCATAACGGAATTCTGCAACCTTTGGAGTTATTTCTTTTTTCAGACTGATCCAATAGCTGGGTCTTTCACAAGTGCAAATTTTTTGCTTTTGTTTCATTTCAGCTTTAACTTTTTTGTCAAATTATCTCTTACTCTGACATCTTTTTCTTAGAAAATAACTTAGATATCTATATGTCTTTACCTGCTAAAATACATTTCATTGCTTTATTTTCTTAGGAGAAATTTCTAAGAGATAAAGAGGGCTTCAAAAACGGTTCAAAGCATAACCTATTTATCCTAACATAAAATTCCATTAGGAAAAAAGCACTTTATTCTTACAGGGTGAATGTGACCTGGACTGCAGTGTAGAATGTGTGACTGATAGGCAAGAAGGGGCAAGGTAGACCTGGCATATGGGTTAGGTGCTCTGCCTCTCAAGTCTGAATAGCCTACGATTGTTCTGAGTGCTGACATTATACATTTTTAGCCCGCAACACAGGGGCTGGCACTTTATTAGTGGTTCATTAATTTCCTATATTTCTATTATAACAAAATATCACAAAATTAGTCTGTAACAACATAGATTCATTCTTCCATGTTTCTATGGGTTGGAAATCTAAAATCAGTTTCACTGAGGAAACCCAAAGTGTTACATGTTTCATTCCTTCTAAAATGGATGAGAGGAAAATGGGATTCCTTTTGCTAGTTTTATGTTTTCCTTTTCTGACCTTTAAGACAAAAGGCCTTCTATTCATTGGGTCACCAAGCCTTTTTCCATCCCCAAAGCCAAAAACACTGCATCTGGAAATCTCTCCTTGTTTCCAGGGTCACATCATCTCTGACATTTCTGAGCTCCTGCTTGCTTTAATGTAATTTTTGTGATGAAATTAGAATATTTGTACAATCCAAAATAGTCCTCCTCAAGAGTGGCAATCACGCCTGCAAGGCATCTTTTGTTATAGAAGATGACATTCACATATTCCAGAAATCAGAACACTTTTGAACACTTTTCACTTTATATCAGTTCTTAATAACATTTATTATTGCCAGTTCAAAGTTAATTGAACGATAGGATGGTAGCAACTGTAGAACTGGGAAACAGGTTAGAATTAAGACTGCAATATATGATGATGTCTTAAAGACGCTACCTCTATGCAACAAGCATCTTTTTCAGAAGTCTACAGTATAACATAAATTTCTGTTTAATTCCAATTCTTGGGTTTTAGTACTTCTTAGCAAGCATATTAATCTATCAAGTTCCCACATAATGCAATAAAGAGATAAAATGAAGGGTGATAAATGCCTACTCTTTCTATCAGTGGAGCCCAATAAATCTTAGAGGTACTGATGCACAAAGTGAATACATTTGTACGGGGAAGAAGTGAACATGCAACAGTAAAGATCACACACACTGTGGTATCTTAAATAAAAGTATATATAGGAACAAGGGGAGGTGGGAACGAGAAAAAGTAGGGACAGTCACTGAGTTTTTATAATGTCCAGGTAAGCACATTATTTAAATCATCAATACTCATAGCAGAATGAGGTAAGTACAGCTACTGTTCCCATTTTGCAGATAGAGAAACTGCAATAATGAGCTATCAAATGGTGGACCTGATAAGCCTCCCAGATATCTTGACTCCTGAGCCCTGGTCCTTCGCCAATAAGCAGCAATAAAGACTACAGTTTCTCCATTATTATCACAAGAAAACAATACACCCCAAATCATTAAAGAGGTAGGATCAATAGCAGCAGCTGACCAGATGGGTGTAAATGAAAAGGCAGAGGAAAGACTCAGAGAAGAGTCTCAGTTTCTGGTACTTTATAGGAAAGGATCTTGTGCTAGTTAAGAATGTGAAAAATGAGATTTTTAAGGTAGCAGTGGCAGATATGCTCCACATGAGTATAATGGAATTATGACTTCTCTTAGAATGAGAGTTAATACTATAGAGCTGATTGGAGGTCAAAGTTATGATTTGGAATTTTAAACCTGTCAACACTACATAGAAGATACCTCAGCCTAGATCAGCAAACAAATTGGAGGAGTGGACAATGAAACAGTCTAGTAATAAATAATGAAGGCACAAACAGGGTGTGCCATTAAATAAAAAGATAAGCAAGAGTTATATACTTAAGAATATTGAAAATCAGGTTTTTAGCTTACACACAAGCAACAGAAAAATTAACTTCATGAGTTCTGATACTGTAGATCAAGAATGAGATTTAGGGCCCGGCGCGGTGGCGCAAGTGGTTAAAGGACCTCGCCTTCCACGCCCGGGATCCCATATGGGCGCCGGTTCTAATCCCAGCAGCCCCGCTTCCCTTCCAGCTCCCTGCCTGTGGCCTGGGAAAGCAGTGGAGGACAGCCCAAAGCTTTGGGACCCTGCACCCGCGTGGGAGAACCGGAAGAGGCTCCTGGCTTCGGACCGGCATAATATCGGCCCGTTGAGCTCACTTGGGGAGTGAATCATTGGATGGAAGATCTTCCTCTCTGTCTCTCCTCTCTGTACATCCGCCTTTACAATAAAAAATAATAAAAATAAATCTTTAAAAAAAAAGAATGAGATTTATATGTTGATTTTGAGTGATAAAGAAATCAGTGGCACCACTCATTAAAAAAAGCAATATAGATAGAGACAAAATTTTCAATATGTGGATATGACATTAGCAAAAAAAAAAAAACAAGGCATTCAAAAAAGAATGTTTATTGGTGTGTTTGAAACTGAATCTCAGAATATTGTGGGGATCACTCTCAAGCTACATCTGTGTTCAAAGTGACACAATTGGGTGCAACAGCTGAAGCTATGAGGGCTCCTCAAAAAATCTTTGAAATGTATATATAAAATACACAGAATCTGCTTTCTTTGTATTAATATCACATTAACATGCTAGTTGATGAGATTATGTTGTGTTGATTATCATGCATTTGGTGATAAACAGAGAATTACTACATTAATAGAGTCCTCAAAAATAATTTTTTAAATTTGTTATTTTAATTTGAAAGGCATATTTAGAGAGAGAAGGAGAGACAGAAGGATCCTCCATTTGCTGGCTCACTCTCCAAATGGACTCAACGGCCAGAGATAAGCCAATCTGAAGCCAGGAGCAAGGAACTTCTCCTGAGTTTCCCATATGGGTGCAAGGTTCCAAGGTTTTGTGTCACCCTTTCTTGGGTTCTCAGGCCACAAGCAGGGAGCTGAATGAGAAGCAGAGCAGCCTGGGACACAATCCAGCACATATATGGGATCCTGGTGCTTGCAGGAGGAGGGTTAGCCAATTAAGCCATTGCACTGGGCCCAATCGAAAATATTGTTTAGAAGTATGTGGAAAACAGAATTAGAAGATAAATTTTTTGAAAGCAAAAATATTTTAAATATGTGTATAGTTTCTCTTATAATATATACTTTGATAACTTTTTTTGAACTTGCTTTGTATTAGTATATCCAAAAGAGAATACAAGGAGTAAGAGTTGTTGGACCAAAGAAAGGGACCAGAATATGAGGAATCTATATGACAAGAAAGATTATACAAATTCTATATGACTGTGACTATTCTGAATACTTTGATTCTCCTAGCAAATAACATAAGGATCAAGCAAACAGTGAAACCTGAAGTTAACATTTAAACCAAGATTGTTCAAGAATCTTTTGTCTTCAATAACTGAGCTTTATTGGTTTACTAAGGAGAACACTGAGACATTCATTCAGTATCATGAAATTCACAGTGGAAGGTGTGATAAGAACAACTCACAACACAGAAAAACCAAGACACATGAAGATATAAACAATAGTATTTCACTAATCAAAGTCTCTAAGAATTGAGTCAGACAGTAGACAAGAGTAGAAGTGGCTTATGAGTGAGCACTAATGAGATAAAGGCTTTGACTATGGAAAGTCAGGACACTATGTATTGAAAAATGGAAGTGCAGCTGAATAGTTCAGAGAAGAAAATTTTGATACCAATTAAAATAGATGTGATAAACCAATAATTAAGCTTATTAGTAGTAACTAATCCATAGTAATTTATGAGAAACATATTTAGCTTATTTAATTCTCAAAATGAATGCATACGATCAGTGCTATTATCATCAGGAGCTAGAGAAGAAGGCAAATAAAATTAAGAAAAGTTAGTAGGCTTTGATCTCTAATCTTGTATGACATCAAGCAAAGATTCAAAACCATTTGCTACCTCAAATCCTGAGCTTTTATTCATTAAAATCTTAGGAATAAGGTTAAGTGTACATCAAATTAATAAGAAACAAATAAAACATGCTCGATAACAAAATTAGGATTTAGACAATGGCTATATGTGTAACAAAGTCCCATAGCTTTCAGCTAGAAATACAGCTCTTAAAAACAAGTATTGATTATTAGACACTAGAATTGAATTTTACAGAAGAAAAAAACATTTAAATATTTTACAATTCAGTTAATATCATCCTTTAAAACTTTCATGGAAATTTAACGCAGAAGATAACTACAGAATCCTGACAGTGCTGGACTCCTTATAGCAATCTGACAGCACTGGACTTTGCTTGAGGAGTTGCTGAAAGGTCATTCTTGACTGCAGAACAATTTAATAAATTATTAAGATCCTGAACTTCTTTAAATGTCGAGTTTTGACTGTTTTATTCACTAACCATCATTTACTTTGTTACTGACTAGAAGATTTTTTGGTATAATTTTTAATGTGTGTAATATTTACTTTTGTAAAAAGACTAACTTATTTTTATTACAAAGTCAGATATATTGAGAGCAGGAAAGACAGAGGAAGATCTTAAGTCTTCTGATCCATTCCCCAAGAGACTGCAACAGCCGGAGCTGAGCTGATCCAAAACCAGCAACCCAGAGCCTCTTCCGGGTCTCCAATGCAGATGCAGCATCCCAAGACTTTGGGCCATCCTCAACTGCTTTCCCAGGCCACAAGCAGGGAGCTGGATGGGAAGTGGGCTACAGGGATTAGAACTGGCATCCATATGGGATCCCAGCACATGCAAGCTGAGGCCTACTAGGATGGGCCCAATGTATGAAATATTTGGACTCATATATTTCCTAGCAAGTGCATGAGTTATTCTTAATATTCAGAAAGAATAACAATTTACTAGCTATTTTAATATGAAAAGAACGTTTAAGTATAGGCTGTTGCTATCATATCATGATGTATTTGTCATTTCAAATTAAAATGTATACAGTTCTACCTATTTTTGTAGCCTAAAGGCTTTTTTATGTAGTTTAGTTTATACTGCAATCTTCACACAGTATTTCCATTCAATATTCCTTATCAAAAGCTGTTTTAATATTCAGCAAAGCTTTAAGGACATTTTTATTTTTTTTATTAACTGACTATGCACAGAAATAGAAAGAAATGGCTAAATTATAAATGGAAATATTGGCTTTAATATAGATAGGAAACTTCTCTCCATTTCATAAACAAACCTTAGGCTTTCTTGGGAATTAAAGAAATATTTGTTCATTGTATCAGCTCTTAGGACTTGAAGAGGATTTTCAGTTTCCAGTAGGGACAAACACAAATATTTGTACTCATTTTATTTATCCAATTAAGCATTAATGATAAGGTGCTGCAGCATTAAAAAATAGTGAAGACAATAAGATTGAATTGTTAGTATTTATTTCCTTATTTATAATCATCACAACTTAGAACAATCTGCAGGCAAGCTCTCTTAGGTCCTTATTAGTGGGGTTTTTTGTTGGGGGGGTGAATCTAGTCTTTATTATTTCACTTTGCTTTCAAGAAGTAAAAGTCAATCATTTCTATTCATATGAAACTGAATCAGAACATCAATTTGGGGACAGAACATTTGAGATCTGGTCATGGCTCTCGAGTTTAGCTACATGGATTTCCTGAGCCTCATTTTCCTCATTTGGAATATGCAGAGCATGTATGTTAGGCTTGGCAGCAGAAAATCATGTTGGTGAAGCTGACAATAAAATGGAACAATAATTATAGAACATATATATTTCTAACACAAAACTCATGATTCACACACTTTACAAGTAACATGCTATAGCTTCACAAAGGTATGTCTCTTCCCACAAGTTTCGATTCCCACTATAAAGCATTTTAAAATGGGTTAAGTGGCTGATCTTCCCTCAGCAAGTATTATCATCAGAAAAACCTTAATTATCTCTGTCCATGATTCTCTCCACCCTGTTTTTAGATGTATTTTCCATTTCAGTCCTCAGTGAGTAAGAAGAAATCACCTACTGAAAGTTATGCAAGCCTTTGCGTAGCCTGACAGTTTGTCAGAAATCTAACTTGTGACGCAAGACAGAATGAGACCAACAAATTTATCTGACATCCACCATCCCGGCAGCTAAAGGAAAATGTAACTTTTTCAATTGGGGTTGTTATTTCCCAGAGGACAGGGACCCTTTTCTAATTCATTGCATCTAAAATGCCTTCCCACACACACAAAAAATGCTCAGTGCATTATTACAAAATGAAAAATTGGTTTTTAAGGGAAAGTTTTGATTGGTTCCAGTTTTGCTTTACTGAATAAACTAGACCTCAAACTAGCCTTGAGAGAGTTCTTCTGTGCATTTTGCTGTTAACTGCCTTTTAGATAAAATTCATAATCTGAGGTGATTTCTGTAAATTTTTATGGTCATTAATATTTGCCATGGTATATTTTTGTAGGTATAGAAATTCTCCCCTCCAATTCTCCTTATTCCCTCACCATTCTCCCCCTCTACATTATTACAATTGTATAGTCCTTCAGTAACAATTACAAGTCCAACATTCTGTTATTTAAATGCATTATGGCATTGCAGACATAGGCAACAGTAGAAAATCTAGTGTCATATTCTAAAGTTATTTTTTATTCTTACATTCCATTTTATAATTTTATAGGCATAGGGCTTCTTCACTCTCTCCCTTTCCCCATTGTAACAGTTTCATTGGGAGTACTCCTTTCTTTCAGAAGCACAGATGACTATTACAGCTTATCTTCACTTCCCAATATGCTAGTTTCCATGACAGAGTTCCTCGATGAGAATCTACATAAATATATGCTTGCCTATATATCTATTTGCTTTATATTTTGCATCAATGTTGCATTTTTTAAAGAAAGAAAAAAGTCTGAGGATTTATAAATGACTTTTCTGTTCTCTCTCGTCTCTCTACAGCCATGTAATCTTAAATACTTTATTGCAAACATAATTAACTGTACTACAAAGAGTAATTTATACATAAGAGCTGGAACATTTTATCTATATGAAAACAAGTGGAAATGTCTTTATATAGTAAGATTAGTCATATATATAACCGCAAAAATTCAGAAGGTAGAGAAAGACCATAACCTTCATATTTGGAGTTATCAATGTGCAATCATAGTCTAAAACTCACTACTATTGATGCAACTCATTCAAATTAGACTAAAAGTACATATCTAAAAATAAATTATGTTTATCCAGTGAACAAATGGACTAATGGTAAAATGTATAATATAAGGAGAAATGGGCCTGATGCTGTATCATGTATCACTATGTATAAAGCTCGTAGACATATTTTTGTTAACACGTCTGTCAGTGTTATGTGCTGATATAAGGCTTCCAGTTTATTCTACCTACAGATTTATAACTGCTTCTTACATAAAACTGTAAATTTTAAAGATCAAGGTATAATTACTGAGAATTTTTCAAAATGAAAAATTAAATTAGAATACGATTTGATTTATATCGATCCAATTGTTAACCTTTCTTCTGCAAAATAAACTGTGATATAATTTTAGGGAGGGAGTAGTATGCCATATTTTCACATGACATTCTAAAACTAGGAAAACATACCTTAATGTCTCAAATTCCTGTAAACAGAGAGTAGTCAGTCCTCCCCCCAAAAAGTCACATAAATTTTCTTATTTGTGTCAATGAATACATATTAAGAGTATAAGAGTCGAATGTATTCTGTGGGGGGAAGAAGGAAACCCTATGCCTGTAAAATTGTAAGATGGAAAATAAGAATTAAAAATTACATAGCTATCAGACTACTTAGTGCACAGTTATAAATGTTGATTCACTGAATCATTCCATGTAAATGATGTTTTCTGTTATTATTTGGTCCTTACAAATCAGAATAACAACTCTCCTTTTTGCTAATTAGAGACTGTAGAGCTTGCAGAATGATGAGGCTACATGTGACCAGCTTCACTTGTTTAAAAACAGGAAGTAATGGAGATGAGAGAATAGAGAGGAATCTAAGCATACTAGTAATTCTTTGTTCTGAGTGTTGGTTATGATTATGATCAAATGACAAAAGCACTCACTAAAATGCATTTCTTGGCACACAGATGTTTTTTAAAAAAATTTATTTCTCATAATTGGAATGTCAGATTTAGAGAGAGGAGGAGAGACAGAAAGAAAGGGCTTTTGTCTTCTGATTCACTCTGCAAGTAGCCACAATGGCCAGAGCTGAGCCTATCTAAAGCCAGGAACCAGGAGCTTCTTCCGTGTCTCCCACACAAAATGCAAAGTCCCAAGGTTTTGGGCCATCCTCGACTTCTTTTCCTGGCCACCATCAGGGAACTGGAAGCAAAGTAGGGCAGCCAGGACACAAACCTGCTCCCATATGGACAACGTGTGCAAGACAAGGATTTAGCCTTTAGACTATCATGCCAGGCCCCATATGTTTTGCTTTAGTAAAATATTCCAAAATTAAAAATAACTAAACAATAATAAAAGAAATCCATATTCAACATGAAGATAAAAAATTTAGTAATTTGTTTTGACATTTCTCCTGTTTGTTGAATGTTTATACTTCCAAGAACCCCTGTCTAGGAAACCCTAACTTACACGGATACTCACAAACATCACATTCTCTGAATATCTCTATAAAAGAAAAATGCATTTTATCAAATGAAAGGCAATTGCCTAGTCCCTGAAGGTGAAAAGGAGACAATATGAGAGGTTTACTGAATAAAACTTTGCTAACGATTAAGAAGCTCTCTAAAATATTGAACAGAAAAAAAAAGCTGATTAGGATGTTGTGGCGTGATTTGATAGTCATGTTAATTGATTTTTCACTTCAAAACGCAAATGTGCAAAGGCGACAAAAGCAAAGAGTTACACCTCCAACATTATGCCTCATTAGCTATGCACTGCTCCATTTTAATCTTCCTATAATTGACTGCAGGTCTGAAGAAGTACAAAGAGCAATAATTGTGGGGACAGGGTAGTATTAATATCTTGAAAAATGTGTATTTCCTAGGAGCACTTTGTTTATAGCCTCTCAGCTGTGAGCAAACCTCTCACTGGCATAAAAGACACTTTGCTTCCCTGTCACCAGGGCTAAATCCCTGGTTAAGTCAAAGCACAGGAGCACTTTGAAATCCCTCGGAGAAGAAAAAGCAACATCTTAATATGCAGCCTGATCCTTTCTCAACATTGGAGCTGCTTTACAAAAAAACCAATTGCCTACCAAAAACTGTATGTTTTACATATGCTTTTCCTAATTGTTATTTATTTACTTGTGTAATGTAAATATAAGCATCATTTAGATATTTAATTCTATTTTACATTACATAAATAACAATTTTACAGACAAAA
Organism: Ochotona curzoniae; assembly: GCF_017591425.1. Lineage (NCBI taxonomy): Eukaryota > Metazoa > Chordata > Mammalia > Lagomorpha > Ochotonidae > Ochotona > Ochotona curzoniae. The sequence goes on along the minus strand of NW_024464920.1, from coordinate 16,112,715 downwards.
GCTCGCAACATAAAATCACATAAGAATTGTTGCTTTTTGAAATTTTCTATAAGAGATGTGTGAAGAAATACTAATGAAAGATTGTATTTCTCAAACACGATTTCAATTCAGATTACTAATTTATAAAAATCCTACATTTGCTTAGAAGATTGGCATTAATTAGATACTGATACCCTCAAACCAAGTTGGAGACCATTATAAAACAGACTCGAACAGTAACTTCAACATTTCAGGCTTATTATTTTAAAAGTGCAGGCATGTGTTTTTGTATTCTATCCCTGTATTTCCAATGAACTTTTCCCAATATTTCTCCTGACAGACAATCTGCCCTTATTTTCTGTTTTCCTCGTCAGAGACTCATTGTTTGTAAACTGATGATTTCAGCTCCCATTTTATCCCACATTACCCTGCTGCACAATGTCAGCCAAGCATTATGAATTTTTCACTCCAGCTGTGTTGAACCACAAGTAGATATGAAGTAATTGACCTTGTTGTTCATTGACTTGTAAGATGCTTTACTACCTACTGTTTTGTGCCACTCACATCACTTCACACAGATTCAAAAGTCATGACCTTTGCAGTAGATATTACTCTCAAAGCTAATGTTAGGAAAGGAAAAGTTTAAATACAATCTGGCCAGTATTATGGTAATACCAAAGACCAGCAGAGCTTTCTTGTCTAAAGATCTGGAGAACTGGCAACCTGCTTTCCGCAACGAACACAGAATAAATTTAAGCTATTTGCAAAAGATAGCTGCATATAACAGAAAGACAGATACTGAATGTTCTCCTTCAGATATGAGTAAATTAAAAAAAAAAGAAGAAGGAAAAAAAGAACAAACTTGTATGTGTATCAGTATTGCTGCAAATATGGATTTGTCAAACCTGGTTTTATATCTGTGAAACCAATGGTTTATAATAGTATACTACGATTGCCTTCATCATCTTTGATCACTTAAGAATTTATTGTGTATGAGTGAAATGGACATTTTTCATTTGATTATTGTATGCAGTCCTTACATATATATACTCCCCTGGAACTCTGGTCTTTTTACCTTTTACTTGTAGAATACTTCATTTGGTGGAGCATTAAGCATTTGAGTACAATGAAAACTAAAAATATGCTATCTCTAGGGCCAGTGCTATGGCTCACCTTCAGGTGCCAGCAACCTTTATGGTAACTAGTTCATGTCCCAGTTGCTCCATTTCTGACCCAGCTCCCTGCTTATAGCCTAGGATAGCAGTAAAGGATAGTCTGAATCCCTGGGAATCTACACCCATGCAAGTGACTTAGAAGTTCCTGGCTCTTGACTTCAGATCAGCTCAGTTGTGGCCATTTGGAAAGTGAACCAGCAGGAAGATCTTCCGGTTGATCTCTCTGTAAATCAGCCTCCCCAATAAAAATAAATGAACCTTTGAAAACAATGTGCTACCTCAAAAATTAAGAAAGAGAGGAAGGAAAGAAAGAAGGAAGGTAGAAGAGAGAGAGAGAAAGGACAAGAGGTAGAGAAGAATGAGAGTATATACATCAGAGCCTGAATGTGACTGGTTGGACAGCTGAATTTTTTAGAAAAATGCCTCTTCTATCTGCTGATGGCCAGTTTTAACCTGGATCCAATCATCAAAAAGCCTTCTGAGTAATATTTACCCTGCCATAGGCAATAGTGATAATGAAAATTAGCAGACCATAATCTAACATAAATCACTGTCTTGGTAAGTGGGTATCCAAAATATACCTTCTGATCATACTCAACTATTAAGTGATGACAGTTGCAACGATCTCTCACAAAATAGAATAAAACTTTTGTCTAAAGAATTTACAAAATATACTGTATACCTATTTTTTCCAACATTTAGTATCATTACTTTCTGTTTATACAGAATTTGGATGGGATTTTCTTCCTTCATTTTCACAAATAGCTTGAGTGATACTTTTTCTCTATGTGGACTCACTCACGGCCAATTTATCAATTCTAATTTTACTAGACGATATGATTGTGCAAAAAAAAACAAAATGCTTTTAGGATGATCTAAATCCCTTTATAAGTTTATATCTGGAAATCTGCTATAGGATCTTAGTTTAACTCTAAGTGTGCTAATTCAAGATACAGTTCTTTTATCAGACAAGATATTTCTGTTTCTAGAAAGCAAATAAAATTCTATAACAAGCTACTCAATTACCTCAGTAGTGAGGTATAATCATTTCGCATCTTGTGAAATTGTGCTAGTTAAAACACTGGAACTCTTGCTCATTAAGTAATCATGTTTCACAATTCACCACATGTTAGTTGTTGTCACTTGGCCCTTGCCCCTCTGAGATTCTGTTATTATTGCAGAATTCAAGAAATTCATTTTAGTTGATAGCGTCTCATAAAATCTTTGCTCACAAACAAGAATCACTGCAGAACACTTGAACTCCTTGCTTGGCCTGTGTAATGGAGTAGTGGGAAAAGGTACAAGCATCCCATATGGGCATTAGTTTACATGCCAAATCGCTCCATTTCTGATCCAGCTCCCCATTAATGTGCTTGGAAAAACGGAATAGAATGTTCTAAGGACTTAGGTCCTGCTGCACCTAAGAGACCCAAAAGAAGTTCTTGACTATAGGCTTCCAACACACTCAATTACAATCACAGTGGCTACTTAATGAGTAAACCAGCAGGTGGAATGAGGAAAATCACTTCCTCTCTTTCTCTCCCTCTTTCTTTCTCTATGCAACTCTGCCTTTCAAATAAAGAAATAACTCTTTAAGAAAAAAATCTCCTTGTTCCCCTTACCAATGTATTTCTCAAAGTCTCTGTGCTCTCCCAAAGGGAAAGTAGGAATAACTAACTCATTCTAAATCCTCCTATGAATTTTTCTAGAAAACAAGTTTGTCAGCACTGTCACCGAGACTAAAACTGTTTTAAAACTGTGAATGTTATCCACTAAATACTATAGCTTTTCTCTTGAAAGATAGATGTCATCATTTGTTTTCCACTGAGCTTTTATAAGTATGCTTGTGAGGTGATGACATCATGAATCATTCCAATAGCCCAGAACTGACACCTCTTGTCACCCTTCATCACACCTGCAAAGTCCTTATTTCCATACAGGATAACATTCATAGTCATTAGAGAATTTGGATTGATATCTTTTGGAATATCTGTCAGCCTTCTACAATTACCAAATACTTACTGCTTAATAAACGATTATTACATGGTCTTTTGTCAAGAGTTGGCCACCTTCCTCCTAATGTAGTATCCTGTAAGACCTTTCAGAATCTGGAATGTGAGATTTTACTGTCATCTGTCATTTTGTCCCTAATCTCATCTCCTAGGTGTTACTATAGAAGGTGAGACCCTGCAGGCCTGGAATTTGAGCTCACAATAAAATTTAGCTACCTATGGAAACAGACTTAGTTGGTTTTAATAAATACTAAATCTGTAGCTACCTAACGATTTTTAAATATTTTTTGTCTTTTAAAATACTTTTGAACTAAGTACACAACAAAATTGCATCAATTCAATGCAATAACAGTTATGAAATCTGCATATTACACCATCTAAAATTCCAAAAGTGAGTAATCTTGCCATAGACATTACTAATGACATTAATCTTATGAAATGACTCAAGAACACTAATCATATTATTAAGCAGGGCTTAAATTATAAAAGAGGGATACTAGCAATGGATTATATACCATTTTAAAAGCAAGGGGCACTTAAATGCAATGAGTTGTTAATATAATTGGCTTTATTGTTTTGCTCATTTCTGACCATTTAGTTCAACAATTCACAGAATGCATAGAAAACAAAATGCTGTAATCATACAACTCTCCTTCCAAATTTGGAGATAAACACACAGACAAAATGGGGAGCAGAAAAGCATGAGAGTATATGTTTTTCTAAATCAGCTGAGAATACAATGATAAGAAAATGTCAGCTGTGTTTAAACTGAAATTCTAGCTTCCTAAGGCTCATATAATTTCCTATAATGATTATATTTTTTGAGAAACCTCAAGGACAATGTGCCCTGGTGGACATTCTTAATATCTGGACAAAACTAGCTGGTCATCTGTCTGCTGAAATATGTTACAAAATAGAAGTGCCAACAATTCTCATTTCTCTCATAATTATTTTCTCTAATTATTTTTCCACGAATCTTCAAAGTTGTCAAAAAAAGCTGCAAAGGCTAACTCAGTACTTAAATTAAACATTACACCATTTGTTTTATTTTGATCTCAATGTTCTTACTAAACATTCAGTTTTCATTATTTAAAGATCTGAGGAATGGATCACACAAAAATTCACCTTATGTTGGCCTCCTTGTATTATTTTACCTTTTTTTTTTTAAAAAAAAGTGACTTTATTTATTTGAAATCCTGTTACTGAGACAGATCAGGAGAGGCAGAGATATTTCACTCACTGATTCAATGCCAAATGGCCACAATGACTGAAGCTAGGAGCTTCATCTGCTTCGTTCAAGTGGGTGCTCAGCCCCAGGCACTTGGGCCATCTTCTTCTTGTTTCCCAGGAACATTAGCAGGGACTAGATCAGAAGCAGAGCAGACAGGCTCAAACTGATGCCTATATAGAATACTAGCAACCACAGATGGCAGCTTTATTCACTATATCACAGCACCTTCTAATTTTTACCTGATTTACCTTCTAAGTTTTCTGATTCAAGCCAGAATCTATTTTGTTGACACAGAAAAAGAAAGGATGTGAACAGGTGAAAAAACTGAAATAGCAAGAACTTGCTATGTTGGGATGCAATAGCAGGGAGAGAGAATTAAATTTAAACTTTCCCAACTAAATACTATCCATTTAATGATCTAAATTGGAACAGTGGAAGCAAATCTCTCTCCTGATCAGGTTCTAAGATCAAGATTAGTCATTAGTATGGTACATCCCAGCGAGTTTCTTTTTGCCACACTATTTTCCTTCTCTGATAAATCATTACCCCAGGACTTCCGGTCTAGAGGAAGATCTTAGCAACTGAAAGATGTCAGAGAGAGGAAAATAATGCAGAAGTCACTGGTTTTCACTGAAATTCCTTTTCCAATTTCTTAAGTGTTAAGAAATAGAGTTGCTAGTCTGAGTTTGTGATCTTAAACCCCCACTATGATCCTGAAAATGCACTGCTGTTAGCAGTCAAATCAAAGGATAGAATACAGGGTTTCATGAGTAACAAGAATTTTGAGATGCTTTGAACATCAATGCTTTCTTCTTTCTCTCTTATAGACCATGATGAAAGTGAAAACTTTGAAATCTTGAGGCATTAGTCCCTATGCCCTCTGAAATTTCGTCTCCCTTTTTTCACCATGTCTGAGGCCTTGATCTCTGGCCATATTCTTATTCTCATACTGTAGTGTCCCACCTTTCATTTGTACCTCGGTCAACCTCTTTTCAGGTGTGCAGCCTCTCTACATTACCTCTGAACTAAAACAGCTTTTGAAAACCAAGGGCCATGGAGAGGAAGTTCACTTAAAATAAACTATAGTATTTTTTCACAAAAAAGTTTCACAAAGGCCTTTCTAAAATTTTTTAGCCAATCTTCCAGAATTTTCTACAAACTGTAAAGAGTTACATTTTTCCTTTTCTTCTTTTAACTCAATAGTGTCATGGTCAAAAATTAACCACTGTGAATAACGAGTTTATAGGGATATGCAGGTAGGTAGGTGAGAGAATGAAGTCAAACAGTTTCAAAATAATAGTTAACAGAAATAAAAATGTCTTTGAATCTCTTTCCCAGTAGCTCTATAACATCTTACTATAGTAAAGAAGTTTTGGTTTTTAACAAAAGAAACACTATATGTCTGTGTAATACTTCTATCTTTATTCTAAAACATAAAACCTAATCTGCTTAAAGATATTTATGGATAACTTATGACAGCAATCTCATAATCTAGATTATGTATAGTATGGGTTGTCAAAAATGCATTTTCAATTGATATTGGTTAAATTTAGGTAAGTGTCCCAAATGATCATTTTTTTTTTAATTTTGGGATAAACATACACATGCCCTCAATTCATTGTTTGCTGTGAAATTGTTAGATGAGAAACGTGCCAAAGAACTTCTGTAATACATGATCTGAATATAATGGTACATAAGATAATAAACAAGAGAACAGGGGCAGGTGTTTGATAAAGCAGGTTAAACATGACTTGGGGTGTTGGCACTACATATTGGAGTGCATGGGTTCAATTCCCCACCATTTACTCTGTGTCCCCAGATATCATAAAAGAAGGATCTAAACTCAACTGATTACAGCTCAGTACCTTCCAAGATTGCTCCCACTTCATTCACCGAATGTAGGTTTTTGTTAGAAAATAAATGTGTGTCTTCCACTCACAATCATCTATGTCTCCTCCTTGATTTCTTTATTCTGTGAAGACGAGAATCAGAATCCATACTTGCCAGGGGCGTCACTCATGCTTATGAAACAGACACATCAATTTACCTCACACTGTACAGTACCCCTGTAAAAGATTTGATTTGAATAAATGGGAAGATGGAATAAATGCTTAAAATTGATTTCATCATTCTAAAGATACTGATGCTGTCTCGACTTAATATAAGTATGAATAACTTTTGTTCTGCTGGCAAAGAGTGAGTTCATATGGAAAAGATACTTAAATCAGAATGATCAATAATCACTGAAAATAAGAAGCAATGTAAGAAGAAATGAGGCATGCCAACTTCTATGGCTTGAGTATGGCTTACTTTCCAAAGGCTCATATTGTCAGAAGTTTGGCTCCCAGTATGATAATGTATGAGAAGTAGTAGAACTTTAAACACATTGGACCAAGTGGGAAGTAACTTAATCATTGAGGATACTACCGCAGAAAGAATGAATGTCATTCTCCTGGGAACTGGCTGGTTCTGCTTAGTTTTTAACGAGAGAATAAGCCCGAACCCTCCCTGTGTTCAGGACTCTTGTCTCCCCATTGAGGATTTCCTACTCCACACACACAGATCTCCTCTGCGATGGCATCCACCTTCATGAAATGCAGCTGCTTTTCATGCTTTTTGGCCTTTCATCGCACGAAACTATGAGTTAAACAAATCATTTTTCTAATTTTATTAAAAGCTATTTTAAAAATTATTTTTGTGTTGACATGTTTTTCATTTATATTGTAGTCAAAGGCTTAATGGCTCTACTAAATAGAATTCAATAAGTAATTAGTGCAAATTATTTCACCTTAAATATTTTCTCATAGCCCTGGAAAATGAACTCATAGGGTATTTAAAAGCATAACTATTCTTTGCTATTTATAGCTGGTGAACCCAATATAGGGCCACAACTATCAGTACAGAAGGGAGAATCTAGAAGTCATTAATGAAAATATGGAATATGTACATTTATGTTAGTACAATTAGCAGTTTGTAATATATATATATATATATATATATACAAAGTTCACGCCTCACTTCACTGCAATTTCCAAAAAGATCACAAGAAAATTGGGAACTTTGCATGGATAAAATTATTGCCACAAATTTTCTACAGTCTCTTCTACAAGAATTCTGCCCTACTTTTAACCTCTTTATTGTATCCGCAGTTTCTGCATTCAGAGCCTCTCTGACTTTCTCTGAACCAGGTCACAGTTCTCTGCTGCTTATAGCCCATTGTATGCTTTTTTGTCCTTTAACTTACTTTATTTATATTGAGTGAAGAAATTCCATGTATTTCACAACACAGATTTAGGAGTGCAGTGCTACTCCCTACCCTACCTCTCTCCTACTGGCATTCACAATCCACCTGTCTGCTTCAGCTTTTTATTTTTTTATTGTAATAATGGCATACTTTCAGTTCACTTGGAAATCGAAGACAGCCCTCTGTACTCAAATTCATTATTCAAGACCTAGGCAATCTGCTTTCTGTCACTCAGAAGCATACTGAAGTAGCTTAGCTAGATAGGCACACAGACATACATAAACTAAGACTTGATTGCTATTAATTTTTTTCTTGTTTTACTGCCAGTTGAATAGGACTTGCAAGTAAACTGTGTCATACATGAGGTTAAGTCCAGAAAACTAGTGTTCCTCTTTAGAAAAAACAAAACAAAACAAACAAACAAACAAACAAAAAAACAACTCCTGGGGAGCAATGCGCTTGAGTCAGGTCAAGGCTTTGCAGCTGCACAGGACATAATTTTGTTAATTAATTTTCTCTAAGTATGAGGAGCACCACCGGCCAATTAGTCTATGGTCTAAACAAAGTGGACACTGATCTCTGTGGATGAAGATGGTGAGAGCAGAGCAGGCATTATGACACTGTAGGTACAGAATGCCAATGAAATCAGCAAGTAAGCAAAATAAAACATAAGTGATCACTTAAAATTTAGTGATTTAATTCACCAAGTGAATTTTCAATGCCTAGCAAAATGATAACAGTAACTCTGTCCTAAAATTCTTTAAAAGTTTCATTTAACTTGCTCTTTGCAGCAACACTGAAACTATACTGTGTTCTTGTCTAAGAAACAGAAAGTCTCAATTATTCCACTGTTGGCATAAATGTATTATTTTAATTTATGCCATTATATTTCTGCCTCATCATCTGATAAGAGCTCTCATATTTTAAAATTTTTATTCTCCTCTAGGCTTTTCTAGAATTAATGATAATATCCGGGTATCTACATTTAAGCTTGAAATCTTGTGAAGTCATAATACATTCTCTCACATTTTGGTGATAACTGAAACTACAGTCCTTAATTTCAATTACCTTTGCTTTCACCTTGTAATTGCACAAGTCCATTGCTTTTAAAGAATTCAAGTCAGAGGGAAAAGCTTCCCACACAGATATGGCTCCTCCTAGAGTGTATCATCGTGTACCATAAAACACTTTTTCTGAATACATTTATGCAGTCAGTGGGGGATATACAAGTCAAATATCTAAAATTTCAAACTGGGTTGCTATTCTTTGGTAATGAAGAAATAAAAGATGGCAAAAGATTATTTGGGAGATAATTCAAACGTGATACATCTAAATCATAAACAGCTGCTCATACAGTCAGTGTATTCTGCAGACTTTTTATTTCCCAAGATAGACTGAAGGCAATAGAATTATATCCATAAACCAACACAACAGGGAGGATTTTTTCCAGATAGTAAATAATTTAAGACAGATTTTATTAAAACAAGCAAGGATATATTAGAGAGTAGGATGCAAATCCACATGAATAATTTAATATAAAATACTATAGAGACATTTTACATTTATGGCTAATCTCTTGGGGTTTTACTCCAAAACAGTGAGAGATATTCATATTTTCTTCTTTCTTCTTTCTCACTGGCGAGAAAAGTCTGTAGAGATCTGGTCTGATATCAGCGAACTATTTTAAAGCTTTTTAAATTAAATACAGGGAAATCAAATCCCTATGGTACTAACCAAGTGAATTTTATTTTTTTTAAGTTTGACCAGTCTGTCCAGATAATTTAACAGTATAGTCCTACATACAATTCAGCTAGAAGCAGAATTGTTTGTAGGCATATTATTAAATCCTCCTACATGAACTATCAGGAATATATTCCTGGACACAATATTTGTGAAAACCTAAATCTAACATTGGATATTAGCATTCTAATCCATGTTTATCCTCTATCAAATCAGTTTTATATAAGTATGTAAAGTTTTAACCAGGTAAATGAGACTATTAAAAATATTTAATAGGTAATATTTAAATTTTGAACTCTATGAGCAAAATATATTAGGCATTGCAGAAAGCTAGTTATGATTTATATTCTGCCAACAAGAAATTGGAGGAAATCACTTATTTTGGATTTCAGGTTATTTTTGTGTTAAACACACAAAATAAAGTCTTCATTAGCAGCAGGTACCCTGGAGGTTTGAGGCGCCATATGACCTCTCATCAGTAAGAAAGAACACTTTGCAAAGCTCTATAGACAACTGCTTGTGGTGTTCCATGAAGAGTGTCTTGAAGTATAAGAGCAAAGACAAGCAACAATTTAATAACCCCAGGTTTTGTGCTGCGAATTTTTTCTTCTTGTGTTCCGGCTTAACCTCCTACATGTTATTATCTATCTCTTAGGTTATTAAACCAGGTTATTAAGGAGTAAAAGGGACAAAAAAGGAAAAAAAAAAGGATAGAAAGTGAATGCACATCCATTCGGTGGCTCTAGCAGATAACATGTAGGTTTGAAAGAATGCATGTCACACACGTATGCCACTCTGAGGAGATAAGCTCTACCAGGATGTGCTATTCAGGTTTGAAAAGAGAAGTCATGGAAGGGTTTGAACTAAAAACAGGATATCCACACACTGAAGTATCTACAAACAGAAGTCAACAGAAGTATCTCACTGATATTATAATACATACATTCCAATTTCTACACTCATATATATTCATTCATTCTCTCTCTCTCTGTCTCTGTCTCTCTCTCTAGCAAAGACCTAAAGAAAGAAAGGCAAAGTGTGAGAGGGCTTCATTTCCCAAATACTAAAGTTGAGAGCAATGCAGGACTAAAGTTGAGAGCAATGCAGGACTCTCACATGCATTGTACAAACATAGTCATTTTAGCCATCACTGCTGCCTCACAGGATTGGCACTCACAGAAACTACAATCAGAGCTGACATGGTATTGAACTCTGATGTGGGATCTAGGCATAAAAACATTTTGACTAATACAGAATCTATTCTTAATTCTCATTAGAATTTTTTCAATACACAACACTATGAATTATTGATAACAAACAATCTAGGCTATAGAAAATACTAGCAGAATATAGCAATGAGATTGTTTTGTTAAGAAAAATTAGTATCTGCATGTATTTAATACAGAAAGTAATTATCATGCCTTATATGGATATTAACTTTAATTTTGAATGGAATCTTCTAATCTATGGTGAAAACAAATTGCATTCATACACATAGTTTAATGAAATCAAGAAATAGTTTAGTAGTTGTTAAAAATAAGACCTCATTTTTCACAACACACACACACACAAAACTAGGCCAAGAAGACAAAGCTGTGAATAACTTCATGGTTTATTTCAGAGCTTTCTGAAAATTCGGTTTTCTGAACAATATATGCCCAAGTAGCCCTGTCTCAGAACAGCACATCACTGTTTATGGTAAATCGCCCACATTTGAGATTCTAAATCAGTCAACTGGACAATACACATGCTTTTCAAAATAATTTGTCAAATGTTCACAACAATGTGTCCATGAGTTCTAGGCAATTCTTCCATGATCTTCACACAACTAAGTTTCTATATCAACAAACTCAGATCTACCTAATATAAGAAACCAAAACTTTATTATTAAATGGCTTAGAGACATATAGTGTTCAAAAGCACAACCAAAAATAAAGGATTTTTTTATAATATTCAAAAGATTCAGCCTTTGATCTGGCCATATAAGAGCACTGAAGTTTGGCTCTTGACTCCACCTCCTGACTCCAGGTTGGTTTTTTTTTTTTTTTTTGGTGGGGGGGGGGTTGTTTGTTTGTTTGATTGGCTGATTAGTTAGTTGGTTTATTTGGTTTGTTTTTCATGTAAACGATAGAAGTCAGCAAGTGATAGCTCACACGATTGTGTTGCTGACACTTGAGTGGTAGATCTTGACTGACATCCCAGTTCTTTTATTTTCTTTATTTTTCACAATCTTTACATAGATAATTAGAACACAAAGGGTCAAGGACTACAGGAAAGTGGGTAAGACTATTATTTCCACATCATTGCTTTTTTTCTTCTATAGCTGGGAAAAAGGGGGAGGGGAGATAAATGGAGAAGCCCCACCCTGCCTCCCACCCATCCACATCCCAGTTTTTTACTGCAAAATACCACCCGCTGAAACACAAAACAGGAGAAACTTAGACATTATTTCTATTTCTCCTGTGTGTCCAACTATAAAATTTATATAGTATGTTTATATTTACATTTACCTTAATACTACATAGTACCAGCACAAAGTTGTCATGAAGCAAAAGAGGACTTTCCAAACCATTTCCTTAACACACACATACACACACAGAAACTCATAACAAATTACAGAAAATGCTCCTAATTAATAATACAGTCTTCATTTCCTTAACTTGCTGTTTCTTTCTATCTACCTTCTTTCACCACTCATTACTTTTCTCCCTTCCTTCAGTTAGTGCCTCATGTTATTGTGGTTTTACTTCTTAAGACAATTAATTAATTCATTAACTTTAACGAAACAGTGACAGGAAATGATGGAGGGAAAGAGATTGGAAGGGAGAGAGAAAGCAAAGTAGGGGAGGGAAGGAGGGAGCAAGAGTAAAAGATAGGAAGGAGGGGAAGGAAGAGAGAGAGAGAGAGAGGAGAGAGAGAGAGATATCTTCCATCTTCTCATGCATACCTGAAGTGGCCAAAATGGTTGGAACAGTCAGGCTGAAGCCAGGACCCTAAAATTTCATTCTGGTCACCCAAATGGGTATCAGGATTACCTGCCTCTGGTACATTTTCCATTCTTTCTCAGTCATATTAGCAGGAGACTAGACTGCAAGTGGGACAGTTAGGACTTGACTTTGGGCTTCGTTATGGAATGGCAGCATTACAGATGGCAGCTTTATTCACTAAACCACAACATCATTTGGATTATGGTTCTTTATTTGATGGAGTGACCTAGTCCTACACTCCTGAAAGATTGGGGCAAACAGTAGTTGATTATTACAGTTTTCATTGAATAAAATAACTGGGATTTGCAATATTAAGAAATATTCTAAAGGATTTCCTTTATTTCAGCAAACTCTTCCTTATTTCTATGTGATTGTTATTCTGTGTGATTGTTGGGATTAATCACCCAAACCTGATGGCTGCTCCATTTCCTTAGAGTGTCACAGTTTCAGAGTGGCAATTTTGCCTTCCATTTCAGACTAATCCTTGTTGTGCCTCCCGGTATAAGCACTTCTCTCTACAGATATATATCCTTTTGATAAGAATATCATAAAGTCATGGGAACATGAAACAAAGATTTTGCTGGTGAAACAAAAGAGTTGATAGTGAGCAATGCCACACGTTTTTCTACCCCATAGCATCTTGAAACATGAACAGCAACTGTTAAAGAAAACACCACACTTACTGGATTTCAAATCCTCAGCTAACACAGCTTTGTGGAACCTTGTCCCATGCCTTCAATAAACATGTGCCCAACTTGGTATGTAATTAAAGGAGCTATGCTGTCATAAAAAAAAAAATGGTTCTATAGAAGATAATAAATCAGTTTGGGAAACTCAAAGTTCCAGAAAATTGACAAATTAGACTTGGATCTTGTTTTCAAAACCAGGCAGTAATAAGGAAAGTGCAGTTGGAAGGATACAAATTACAGTTGATGTTCTGTGGATGGAGAAAATCATTACGTTTCAAAGTGCTTTCTTAGAATCAATACAGATATCCCCATCTTCCAGAAACATTTCCAAAAGATTATTTTGCAAACCTTCCTGTTGTTGGTGCCAGCTTGCTAGGAATTTTATAAGCTGGTGTCTGACGGAGAATTGTTTTTTAAAATGTATGTGGTCTTCCATAAACCCTTCAGAACTCTGTGCAGGCACCAGGAGAAAGAGATCAGTGTGTGGTTGTGCAGAGCCAAAATATAGGGCATGCATGAAGTAATTATGGACAATACATTTGAAAAATAATTAAATTACATCACATATATCATGGACAATTTATTTGCGTCTTAAGGATTGGATTACGTTAGATCTCAGTCTTGGTTCAGAATATTTTCAGCATGATAATGCACTGGAATTTGCTTTATTGATAAATGTTTTAGTTCAAATATTTAAAGGCTGAAACTATAAATTATTGTCACCTACTTGTCATCTTTACCTTCTTAAGACCAGTTCTTAAGAGGTCCAACTAAGAATTTAGATCCACGGAGAAAGGGGTTATTAGTTGGCTTTAACTGATAAGTAATAATTATATGTGTTTATGCAATAGAATATAACATTTTGGTGCATGGCTTTGTTGTGAAATGACTAAATCAGACTAAGTAATATAGCCAACAATGTTCATACTTAGAGCTTCCTGTAGGGCAAACACCTAATATTTGCTCTCTTAACAATTTAGAAATATACGTTACATTTTTAACTACAGACATCATACTTGCTGTTTAGCAAATTTCAAAATCTTTTTACTTCTGGATAACTGATACTTTGTACCTACTGTCCAACATCTTCCTGTTCCCTCTCTCCACTCTGGTAATCTCTGTCATATTCTCTAGTTCCACAAATATCTCATGATATTTTTTTCTTTTCTAAGTGTTTCCTCTGTTCTTTAACATAATACCCTTCACATTCAAATCATGCCGCTGAAAATGAAATCATTTTTTTCCTTTTAATATTCTATGTGTGAGTATGTCACATTTTCCCTGTTCATGTGTCTACAGGTGGACACAGATTGTTTCTGTACATTAGATTAGTGTGAATAATGCTGCAGTAGATAATGCAGTGCAGATATCTTTTCAACACACTGACCTCAGTTCTGTTTAGATGTATGCCCAGAGGTGGGATCCTTGAATGAGTGTGGTACTGTTAGCCTGAGATTATCTAGGGGAAATCTCCATCCTGCTGTCTATAATGACTATACTAATTTGCATCTCCAATAACAATGTTCAACGACTCTATTTTTTCACGCTCTAACCAACATTTGCTATCTTTTGCTTTTTTGGAAATAGCCTTTCTTTTTTTTTTTTTTTTTTTTTTTTTAAAGATTTATTTTTATTATTTTTTATTGGAAAGGCGGATATACAGAGAGGAGAGACAGAGAGGAAGATCTTCCGTCCGATGATTCACTCCCCAAGTGAGCCGCAACGGGCCGATACTATGCCGATCCGAAGCCAGGAGCCTCTTCCGGGTCTCCCACGCGGGTGCAGGGTCCCAAAGCTTTGGGCCGTCCTCGTCTGCTTACCCAGGCCACAGGCAGGGAGCTGGAAGGGAAGCGGGGCTGCCGGGATTAGAACCGGCGCCCATATGGGATCCCGGGCGTGCAAGGCGAGGACTTAACCACTTGCGCCACCGCGCCGGGCCCGGAAATAGCCTTTCTAATCAATGCCTTTTTTCATTTTTCTGATTATGGATGTTAACTTTTTTGTCATATAACTATTATCCATCTGTATTTCCTTTTTTTTTTTTTTTTTTGAGTAATACCCATCCAGGCACTTCAAAAATATTCATGGAAAAGCAAATTAAAAGACACATTTTTCTTGGTAGCAAAAACCGAAATCCGTGCAGCTTCTGCATAGTATGCATATTCTATGAATATTTTGAAGACCTTTAACATTTTGAAGTCTAGCAGTGTGGTGACTCCATGCTCGCCTTTTTAAATCATGATTTCTATGTTGATATTGGATTATTCATGGTTAAATAACTTAAGAATTTTTTGCTATGTTTGTGAAAAACTATCAGAATTTTAGTAAGGATTTTGATGAATCAATCTATTAATTTGAGTAGCAGGGATATTCTTAACAATGTTAATTGTAACTCAGAATATTACATTTTTAATTTTGAGAAATTAAATTTGTTCCATTTCTTTAATCAATTTTATAGTGTTCACTATATAAATTCTTTAAAATTTTTATTTAAGAGAGAAAATGGAATCACAAAGAGAAAGGGAAATCTTCCATTTGCGGGTTCATGCCCCAGGTGGACACAAGGGCTGTGGTTGGGCCAGGCAAAAGGCATGAGTCTGGGACTCCACCCAATCTCCCAAACAGCCCTTAGATCATCCACTTCTGCCTTCTCAGCAAATCAGCAGACAGCTGAATCAGAAGTAAACCAACTGATAGATGAACCATCGCCCACATAGGACCCTGAAATCACAGGCGGAAGACACACAAATGCCTTACAAGATAATTTACTGTTTATAAAGATGGATTTTTTAAAGCAAATTTTTATGCAAAGAAATCCTTACTTTAGTCATTAGTCAACTAAGGAACTATCTTGTCTCTGATTCTATTTTAGAAAATTATTTTGTTTCTAGATGAATCAGTCACTCTGCTCAAATATTCACAAACTTTCATAGCAACTTCAGAGTTACAAGCCATCACCCAATGCTCACTCTCTAATCTGTGTGTTCTGTGTTAGCCAAATATTAGCTTATTTGCAGAAGACAGATCTATGTAAATATTGTCCAGTTATAACTACAACCAGTAAGATTACATGGCAAGATCTCAAGATCTATAAAGTCATTCCCTGTATATTATTCTACAAAGGACTGAATCCAAAACAGTAGCAATAGGGTGAGCCTCACCTAGGGTCGTTTAGCAAGCAGTGTATAAGAATTAAGTTTTTAAAGGAAGAGAATATGATATGAAATGGAGTTTCCAAGAAAGCACTATGTAACTGTGCCAAAGTTGTATACAAAATAAAATATAAATAAATAAATTAATTAAAGCATAAAGAAATAAAACCTAAAAGGAAGCATCAGAACACAAATAAAGAATAAACTAAGGCTTTACAGGACAATGTAATTAAGTGCAAGAAAAGAAAATAAGCAATAAGTAAGTTTCCAAGTTTTGACAATTGAGAAAATGCTGAGGTTTTAGACAAAAGGCCTGGTGGTTGAGATGGAAAGCAGTGAAAATTTTGTTTGTGTCTAATAGGAAACATACATGAATCTGTCCAAATCAAACTAACAAAAAATAAATGTGAATTATGAAAAAAGAATCAGAGATTCAAAGGTTCATATTATTTTCAAATATACACCCATTCCAAAAAATACAATGAATCTTTTTTAGGCAAAGAGTTTATATTTGTGAAAGAAAATCATTTGTAGATCTTCAAAACTATTTCTTAGCTTTCAAGTAGATCTTTCACTAAAACTTTGAACATATTGTTGCTTTTATTTTAGCCACAGAATAAAAACCAAAGGAAAGGTAACAATCATGTTGAATTCTGAGAAGTTATATCTTAGCTTACATTCAGTCCAGAATAACTTATAAAGCAAAGTGAAAATTAATAACCCTCTGGCTGCCAAGTATTGGCTCTCATTGTGCTTACTTATGTCAGCAAATCATTTCATAACTCTGAGTCAGAGCCTGCTGAATCAAAGCGGATATATTAATGAATAAAACTTCTACACATTCTCTTTTATTTTAAAGCAAGTACACATGAAAAATTGCATAATACATATTTCAGCGTTTTGAACCAGAAGTTCAATATTTACAGGCCTCGGGCAAATGCTTGATGCCTTCCAAAAGTATTAGTCACACAGTCAAGAACAAAATTCACTCTCCAATGGAGCTTACTAAATCAACACTTATCATATTAAATCTTTCATCTGCTTCTATGGTGTAGGAAATGCAGAGACTTTGCTACAGGTGAACATGCAATCTAAAACTATACTTTATATTTGAAGCTGAAATTGTGGTAAATGAGGTAAGTCAAAAACTAGCTGTTAGTCACGTTTATTTATTTTTTAATTTAGACAAATAGGAATACAGAATAAAAAGATTTTGTAATTGAAAGTGAATGTGCTTAGAGATATATGCATGAAAGGCTTTGTCATAGAACTCTGGTGAGCTGTGAGGAGTATAGGTCATTCTACAAATGCTTCTTTCCATTTTATTTTTTTAAATTACAGCAACATTCTATCCTGAAATATCATACACTAAGTATAAATGTGCATTTCATCATTACTTTTGAATTTATACTTTGAGAGTCACTCAACTCAGAAAGGACCTTGGTATGGAACATTTCTTGCTGTGTTTGTTTAATGAAGAATATTTTTTTAAAAATCACAAAAGCAGCTTCAAAACTATTACTATATAACACATGATAAAAAGCCAAATGTAGGATGTTGCCCTAATAAGATGGATAATTTTGTCTTGTTTAACATTTTATGGCAATGAAAAACAATAGATACAACAAAGTATAAGCACATTAACAAGCCAGAAAAACAGTAAAAATATTACAGTTAAAATGCTAACATACTTTTAGTACTTATTTTTCAAATTTTCATGTTCCTCAAAACTGGTCTGTTGGTTTCAAAGATTTTTAGAAGCATTACCTTCATTTTTTGTTAAGCATATTAACATATTCCATGCATTCCACAGAATATGTTTCAAGAAGACAACCACATTCCTTTGCTCCCTGCTTTCCCATATACCTTTCCCTTCTTCCCTCTCTTCAACAGTTTTCTGCAGAACCATAATTTTAATCCATTCTGTATTCAGAGGCTTCATTTGTCATTAATCATAATATCCAACAAGCAAAAACTAAAAATACTGCATTCCCACTGGAGCATAAATAAATTTGGTCTAAAAATGACAATCCAATCCCAAAGAGACCATTTCATTCCTACACTTCTTTTGAATGCTCTATATTAGCAGCAACATATCAGAGAAACCTTACAGTGTTTTTCTCTTTGGGCCTGTTTTATTTCACTAAGCATAATGGTTTCCAGTTGCATTTTGTTTTAAGACAAGATTTCAGTCTTTTTATGCCTGAATAGCATTTCATAGGGCATATATATAAATACCACATTTTCTTCATCCATCCATCCATTGATGGGTATCTGGGTAAATTCAATCTGTTAGCTATTGTGAACTGAACTGTAATAAACATGGATATACAAATAACTCTCTTGTATGACAATTTCATTCCTACTGGGTAAATTCCCAGAAGTGAGATGACTGTGTCATATGATAGATTTTCAGATAACTGAGGTATCCCCATACTATTTTCCTTAACTGCTGCCCTAGTCTACATTCCCACCAACAGTGGATTAGGGAACTTTTACCCCACATCCTCACCAGCATTTATTATTGCTTTGTTTTGCTTTGTTTCGATGACAGTCATTTTAACTGGTTAAGTGAAGCCTTATTTTGAATTTGCATTTTACAAGATGGCTAGTAATCCTGAGCACTTTTTCATATGCCTGTCAGGAATCTGGAAGTTCCATCCTTTGGAAATTGCTTATGTTCTTTGCCTCTTTCTTAACAGGACTGTTAGTTTTATTGTTGTTGAGTTACTGGGCTCTTTATATATTCTGGAAATGAATTGTCAATCAGCTGAATAATATACAAATATTTTCTCCCATTCTGTTTGTTGCCTCTTCGCTTTGCTGACAATTTCCTTTGCACTGTGGATTTTCAGCTTGATATGATATTATTCGTATACTTTTCCTTGAATTGTCTTTACTTTTGGGGTCTTTTCAAAGAAGTCTGTGCCTACACCTTACTCTTGCAGAGTTCCATGATGTTTTCCCCTAGTAATCTCTGAGGGTATCATATTACAGATTTAAATCATTGGTCCATTTTGCATTGATTTTTATATATGGTATGATGTAGGGGAGTTTATTTCATACCTCCTTACTTACAAAACATAGGGATAAATATTTTATATAAGATTTAAATATACAACTTCTACACTCTGTGTTATACAGTCACCTTTCCTTCTGTGGGTCTTTGATTAGGAATACGAAATAATGCTTTTTGTTACACAACCCCACAGGTTTCTATTGCCCTATTTACCCCTGCAAGTAAAACAATTAATGACTTTACAAAAATCATGTTCTATGACCAACTTCAGTAAATCAAAAGCAATGCAGAAAATCCATCACTGAATTTCTGTTCCTGTAAAACCCACTCCTCCAAACAGAGATTGAATAATATATATGAAGAAACTATAAAAAATTCATGGGACACATAATTAGAATTACCACAAACTTTTTAAAGACCTCTTGTATGTATGTGTGGGTGTGAATGTATATAGTACATAATGCACAGAATATGTATATATATTCATGGATATTTGCATAAATATATATGAGGGAAATTCTTTTAAAGGAAGTGGCCCACGCCATTGTGAGTTCTGGCTAGGTAATTATCAAATCTATATAATAGATTAACACACTAGAACTACTCCAGAGGGTGTTAATATCTAAATTGACAGAGGAATTTTCTTCTTCAGATAAAGCAATTTTATTCTTAAAACCTCCAAGAGTTTGAGCCCCACCCAAATCTTTGTGAGAACTGCATTTTCCTGACATTAACAGGTTATAGATGTTAACCACATCTACCAAATATAGATACAACACATAAATTAGTCTTTGAATAACAGAGACTGCAGCCTAGTCAAACTGACACACAACACTAATCACCATTTGCTGTGAAAGGAAAAACTAGCTAGGCATATGTGAAACAAAAAACAACAGATTATAGACTGAAATCCAATCTAGCAATAATTTCATTTTGTGCAAAAAGTTTATAACCACAAAATGAAAGACAGATATTGCTTGTCTGTATTTGAAATAAGAGAAATAAGATGAAATTATAAGCTCCCCACAAGGAACATTTTTAATAAAAAAAAAAAAGCCCAAACAAGTTAAAGTAAATATAATGCTTACCGTGAAAGCTCAAATAACAAAAAGCTAGAGAGGCTGTATCATTTAATATAAAATAGCCCCCAGAAGAAAGAATACTATTGCAATGAAATTTCAGATAACTGTGTAAATTCATCATGCAAGCACATCAGTGCTAAACATGTACAAAATCACACAACTTTGAAATAAATCAAGATGAACAGGATTGAAAAGAGAAAAACAAATGCCTAATTTCTATTAATTGCTTCAAAATTCTGACTAGAAAACTGATAATAGGTGGATAAGTATAAATAAAATACACAGAATATGTAAGATATTGACTTGACAGAACAGTACAGCAGAAATCTATGAAATACATATTCCCTGCATTACTCTATAAGAAGTACAATGATGACAAATGACGAAAGAATATATTGCCAGCCTTCAGTATGATTAAATTAAAGACAAGCCTAGATGAGGGTAACACTGTATCCAAGAATTCTCAGTGGATATTTGTTTTGGTCTATTTTCTGACTTTGTAACAAAATACATGAGTTTGGGTAACGGAAAAGTATACAAGCTCATCTGGTTTACAGTTCTGGAGGCCAGTGGGAGTCAAGGAAGCTGGCACTGCCATTTTCCCAGTATCTGTGGTTTCTTGTAAAGCATCGTCAAATGGAAGAGGGCATCAAGCATGCCAGCCTGGATCTCTATCAGTTCTTGTAAAGCCACTAACACCTTCATTAGCTTCTAATGAACACCTTCATTTCATCTAATCTTAATCACAGCCCTAATTCCAAATGGCATTAGTATATAATTTTGGGGTTATATTTTCAATAAGTAAACTTTAAGGGAGCACATTTACACCATGGACATACTAACAAAAAATACTTAAAGGCAGTTACACAGAGAGGGAGAGAGAATCAGAGAGAAAGAGAATATCTTCCATCCATCGATTCATTCTCCAAAGGGTAGCAATGGCTTTAGTTGGGCCAGATCAGTCAGGAGCTTCTTCTGAATCCTGTACATGAATTAAGAAGCCCAAGGACTTGGGCTATCCTCCGCTGTTTTCCCAGGCCACAAACAGGGAATTGGATTGGAAGTGGAGCATCTGGAACTCAAATTACAATCCATATGGAATGCCACCATGCCACAGCACTAGCCATCACCTTAGTTCTTTTTAAAAGCAAAGTAGAAATAAAATAAATAAATTTAATTTTTAAAATTAACTGGATATAAGGTCAGAGTTGTTGCATAATTGAACAAACTTCTGCCTGCCATACCAGCATTCCATATAGGAGCACTACTGAGTCCTGACTGTTCCTTGCTAATACACTTGAGAATGCAGGAGAAGATGGCCCAGGTGCTTGTTTTTCTGCAATAATTTGGATGACTCAGAAAAAGATTCAGGATCTGACTTTTGCTTGGCAAACTGCTGTCATTTGAGGAGCAAATCAGTGGATGGAAACTCTCTCTTACTTTCTCACTCTCCTTATCCTCCCACTCTCTGTAACCTGTCTTTCAAATAAATACATATTACTCTTTTTCAAAAAGTTAACTGGATAGTAGTCTCTGGTATAGATATTCTGTAATTTGTATGTTTGTTCACCTACTAATGCACATTTAAGGTCTTTCCCATTCTAGCTTTTTTTTTTCTAATACAGTTATTGGGGATGGTTGCGTAAAAATGTTTTCGAGGACATACATTTTTGTTTGTATTGAGTAAATAAAGAGTGGCTAAGATTGTGGCACAGTAAGTTAAGTCATTGCCTATGACAATGACATCTCATGAGTGACATATTGAGTCTGCACTACTACATTCCCAGTCAATTCCCAGTCATACTTATTAGCCTGAGAAAGCAGCTAAATGGAGAATATTGAGGCCCCTGCCATACTTCTGGGAGGCCAGGATGTATTGCCTGGCTTCTGGCTCCCAGCTTTGGCAAATCCAAAGCTCTGGCTGTTAAGACCATTTTCTGTACCTGTGATTTCTAATAACTAAATATTTAATAAAGCACAAAGGTTTCTGGAAATAGCCTAGTGCATTTCATTTTATTAGAAAATACACAATAGAGAAATGTTTTAGCAGATGGAAACACTAGCTGATTTAGTCATTACCTTTTGAATACATGATAAAATTTTACACTGCCCCTTAAGTAAGTAAAATGAGAGTTAAGTTGTTCTGTACCCTTGTCATTACATGGTTTGGCTTGGCTGTATAAGGAAAGCAATTTTAGTGACTAGTTTACAATTTTGCATTTTCATTGAACTTACTTAAGCTTGGTTAAAATTCTCTTCAGTTAGGAGGATTGATGAGCAATGGGATGTAAGTAAATTTTCAGGGTAAGGACAAGTTTGGTTGTAGATGTGGTTACAAACCTCAATTTATACATCAAAACTCATCAAATTTTGTAATTTAAATGAGTATATTCACCCCTGCCCCGATAGAGAATCAGGTTTCTATGACATTTTAAAGTTGAAAAGCTTATACAAAATGATCAGCATTTCACAACAATTATAAAAACAGTCATCATGCTGTGATACTGGTAATCACAGCACAATTTTGAGAAGATATGCAACATGCATTTAATTGTGATTTTGATTTCAAAGGAGGTTATTTTCTCCACCATAGCCTTCCACCTTGTTGAATTTTTAAACTATGCATGTGCATTTTAAGAAGTCTGATATTAACTAAATGGAATGTCATGAGTTTTCTACTTCTTCTTTGTATTTTCTTATTTTTTAAAGCTATCTGAGGGATCAATGTGGTAGCTTAGTGCCTAACATACAGAGTTTTTTGTTCTTTTTGCTGAAATTTTAGAAGGATTCTGCAGATATTTTACATAAGCCACTTTGCTTTATTCAGAAGAGGATTTTGGAGAGAGCATCGTTATTATTTCCTTTATATTACAAAACATGCTGCATGATAAACTCTGCCTCCCAAAGGAACCAGCCATTCGTATTTTCTGTTCAGAAGAGAATGAATTAATGGCTGCACAGAAACACAGGGAAGATCCACAGTAAGTGCTGCTTTGAAATACTGCTCTTGGTGATTACAGAATTATAATTTTGCCACACTTTCCCATTTTAAAGCAAACACTACAAATTTCAAGCAAACTGACAATCATTGTTTTGCTAGTTTGCAGATTGAAGTAACACAATACAGTGGTAAAATTATATTTAGAAAACAGCATTGCTGTGTAATTAATTTGCTTTGCTTTCAATGTGGCTGGTAGACATGGAGCATTTTCTATTTTCCTAGGCAATGTAAGAAATACAGCTTGCTACATTAAATCTGACAAAAGCGTGAGAGGTCAAAGACGGCCACAGCAGACTCTCTCCCCCTCTGTTACACTGTGCAGGCTGGAATAATCTCAGCACAAGCAAAACACACTTCGGAACAAGGGATACTAGACAAAAATAAATGGGCTTTTAAAGAGAGGCTTTGTGGAGAATTGTGATTTCCACAAGATCCCGGAAAGCCCAAATTATTAATTAAATAAAAGTAATGACCTAGAAGTAATTGCAAATCAACTTGTATAACAGCAGTCATGTCTCCTCAAGGAAAAAGTCACAAATGTCCAGTATACTGATATACAGCATGTGAAATTTATGCATCATTAAGCTTTCCTTGATTTTGTTTACAGGCTCTTTGGTTTAAAAGGTTGTAACACTGACAGATGCTAAAACGCTATGAGAAAGGAGATGCTGGTTTTTATGATTCCCTGATTACATCTTATATTTGGATTAGAAAGGTAAATAGCATTTTTGTTGTCAGATGAAGAATGGTGTTCCTCCACAGACCAGAAATGTTGACGAGGAGGGAAAACAAGCAAACAAAAAATACTCAGGGCACTATTTTAACACATTTCTGGGAGAATAAAGAAACCTGCTCCTGGGATATCTCATTTTCACCATGTAACATAAAGTCTTTACAATCAGACATATACTAATATTTAGTGTCCTCTCAATGTGCAGGGACAGAAATGGTTACTAAACTTCCATTGACTTTCTATAAGAAATTTAACAGATCCCAGAGGTTTCTATGTACTAAAAAACTAATAGAAATGAAAACTCCCACTTTACATTCTCTTAAAAACCAGTCAGTACTTTTCATACCTTGGTATGCCTAAGAATCAGCTAAACGACTTGTTAAAACACAGCGACTGGCAGCCAGGTCTAGCCAGGGACATAAGAATTTGCATTTAGAGGGTCCCAGATGATGCTGTGCCACCATGCTGTAGGTGATGCTGAGTAGTGCTGCTGGTACAATCTGTATGTCCACATAGACTCAATGAAGATCTCCATTAAGTTGTACTTCTACTAAACAGATCAGACTCAGTCTAAATTTTTAGCAAAATATTCTTTTCTTATACAGTTGTCAGGGCCAGTCATGAAAGCTGAAACGTTTATTTTTTAAGATGTACAATGTTAACCAAAAGTGACTGTCCTTAAAAGGTCCTCAGACAGTACAGACATGGGTTTCATCAAAAAAGATCATTTTAGGGCCCGGCGTGGTGGCGCAGTGGCGCATGTGGTTAAGGTCCTCGCCTTGCACGCCCAGAATCCCATATGGGCGCCGGTTCTATCCCAGCAGCCCCGCTTCCCTTCTAGCTCCCTGCCTGTGAGCTGGGAAAGCAGTCAAGGACGGCCCAAAGCTTTGGGAACCTGCACCCGCGTGGGAGACCTGGAAGAGGCTCCTGGCTTCAGATCGGCATAGTATCGGCCGGAATCATTGGACGGAAGATCTTCCTCTCTGTCTCTCCTTTCTGTATATCCGCCTTTCCAATAAAAAATAATAATAAAAATAAATCTTAAAAAAAAAAGATCATTTTAGTACCAGTGCTATGGTATAGAAGATGAAACTATTGCCTGTGGTTCTAGCACTCATGTAGACACCGGTTTGTGTCCAGGACCTACCACTCTGATCCAGCCTCCCACTTACGGCCTGGGAAAGCAGTGCAGGATGCCTCATATGCTTGGACCCTGCACCCATGTAGGACACCTGGATGAAGCTCTTGGCTCCTTGCTCTCTGGCCTGGTTCAGCCATTTCTGTTGCAGCCACTTACGGAGTGAACATGCAGATGGGAGAACTTTCTCTGTCTCTTTCACTTTTTTTTATATCTATAACCTTCAAGTAAATAGATAAATATTTTAAATACCATCTTTATTAAAAGGGAGACTAATATCAAGTATTACATAAAATGCTAACTCCAAGGTCACCAAATGACCACAGGGCCATCACTGAATTTTTTAATTGTATTTCTTTAAAAAAAAAAATCAGCCCCAAGGTCCTGGCTAGTTTACCATGGAAACTGGGGTAGGAAAAGGCCAGATTAAGTCAGATTTTTGTCAAATACAAGAGATTTCTGAAGCTGAACGAAGGATCAACATGTTTTGTTTTGTTTTGTTTTTTGGAAAGCTGGATTACAGAGATAGGAGGAGAGGTAGAAAAGCAGAATCTTCAATTCACTGATTCATTTCCCCCAAATAGCTGCAATGGCCAGATCTCGGTGCAAGGGTCCAAACCTTGGGCCATCTTTTTTTTTTTTTTTGTAAAGATTTATTTTTATTATTTTTTGATTGGAAAGGCGGATATACAGAGAGGAGAGACAGAGAGGAAGATCTTCCGTCCAATGATTCACTCCCCAAGTGAGTGCAACGGGCCGATACTATGCCGATCCGAAGCCAGGAGCCTCTTCCGGGTCTCCCACACGGGTGCAGGGTCCCAAAGCTTTGTGCCGTCCTCCACTGCTTTCCCAGGCCACAGGCAGGGAGCTGGAAGGGAAGCGGGGCTGCCGGGATTAGAACCGGCGCCCATATGGGATTCCGGGCGTGCTAGGCGAGGACCTTTAACCACTTGCGCCACTGCGCCGGGCCCAAACCTTGGGCCATCTTTCATTGCTTTCCCTGGCCCATTAACAGGGAGCTAAATTAAAAGTAGAGCACCCTGGTCCCCAATTGGAACCCATATGGGATACCATCACAACAGGCATAGATTAGTCCTACTATACCACATGAAATGAGAATAAGAGCTTTGTCAGTCAACCATCCTAATACTCTAGGTCTAACCAGGAGCCAGAAATCCTACATAGATTTTTCAGAGGATTATTTAGTATGTATTTATTATACTTATTTCCTTTTTTATTATATTTATTTCCTTTTCTGTTAGAATAGGATATAATAGAATATAATAAAAACAATAAAGATATTGTATTTACCAACATGTTTTTTATTTATATATCTATATCTATTTTAACCTTACTCCTCCCTCACAGCTTAAATTCTCAGTGGAATTTCCTGAAAGCTGCACATGATTGCTCTATTCTGATTAGCGAGAAACAAGGGTCTTTTTGCATATTTCAGATGTAATAATTATTCAGTGTATAGATGCTGCATGAGGGCTCTTTTCCGCTGCTTGTTTTTTTGCACGGTTCTATGCAAGCTTATCCTTCATGTGTCCAAGTTAGCATTTAGTCACACAGACTTCGGAGGTTCTTTTTCTGCATTGTTGAACTGAAGCCAAACTCATTTATATATATATATATATGTAATATATATATAAAACTCTTCTTAAAAGAGAAAAACTAGATGTCATATATATTTCTAATGAATTTCTGCCTAATGTATATGTTACATTTCATCACTACTTTTCTATCTGATTTTTATGTCACAAAGAGAAGCAAGATTATGAGTTAGGAGGTGATGGCAATAATTCATGTGATAACTATGCTTTAGAGGAGGGGATGGCTGGAGAAGTGAGAAGCAGCTGTATCTCAATCACTGAAGATATTACAAAATGAACTTGATTGGCTTTTACATTGTTACAGATGGAGCTTTTGTGGGGGCAAATTAATTGCTAGATTTATGGTGTCTTCTAAGGATACTATGAGAAGACATCACGGGAGTCAGAAAATGGAAGACATGAATCTGATTTGGGGGAATATGAATTTGATACAATATATTAAACATATAAATGAAAATATATCTAATTATTTTTAGAAATCTGAAAGATGGAAAAAAAGGTGCTGAAGATAAAAAACTGAGAGGTGTCAACATTTATGCAGTGTTTAAATACATGTAACAGAATAAGGTCACTGGAAGGCTTAGTCATAAGCACATCAAAAATTAAATGCTAAAGAGAACAGAGAAACCAGCACAGGACAGTGAGAAGTAGTGACGAGCTATGTAAGAGGAGCACTCGATGTCCTGGACTAGAAGATTCCTAAGGAAAGTGTTTCAGAAAAGGAAGTAACTCAATAGGCCAAGCAGGTCAAAGGCACCAAATAATTGACCACTTTGAAATGAAGTGAGATTTGGTGAGTTAGAGTTCATAGATGACACTGAAATGACCTGTTTTAGCAAAGTAAATTAAGAAAAGCCTAACTGCAGCAGACTCAAGATGAAATGCAAACAGAAAATGTAGAGCGAATAATGACAACTCCTCACATGGGTTTCTGTGAAGATAAAGCGATTAATTCATGAATAAGTACTGGAGCCACATCAAGATCACCGTCTTGAAATGTTACCTGGCAATTAATGAGACCAAGTGGAGAGTGATACTAGACAACACATAAGAAAGTGGAAATAAAAAAATCGGGTTGGTGAATTTTAAGGTTTGTATAAATATTTTTATGATAACTATTATTTTCCAAATGTCAGGTTTACAAAGCGTTTTAGGTGAAAGATGAATCTAACTAAAGAGATGGATCACAATCACTCAAGCATGAACGAAAATCAACACCATGGATACTGCAGATATGTGCATCAGATATGTACTGCAGATATGTGCATCAGATATGTACTGCAGATATGTGCATCACCTCAAGACAGTTGAACCTTTGGTAGATATTCTTAAACTCTCTAAAATTCTAAATTGAATTCAAGTAACTTTGAAATGGAAGCTTTAAGAATTAAAATGGATATATCTTTTCACTTATGCTCCATGAACTAAAAGCAATGTTAGGTATCATCATTGTGTCGTAGTGGGCTAAGGTATCACAAAGCTCACATCTCATACGGGTGCTTGTTCCAGACCTGGCTGCTCCACTTCCAATCCAGTTCCCAATTAATGCAAAAGACGGCCCAAATACTTGGGCTGTTGTACCCAGTGAGACATCTAGAACACACTCCAGGTTCCTGGTTTTACTATGCACAGCACTAGCTGTTACAGCTGTTCAAGTTATGGATAACCAAATCTCTTGCTCTCTCTCTCTCTCTCTTCCCCCACCAACTTCCTTCTTCCCCCCTCCCTCCTCTTCTAACTCAACTTTTCAAGTAAATAAAACTAAATCCTTAACATATTTAATTTTAAATAATGGCTATAAAGAATAAAAAGGCATGGACCCAGCACAGTAGCCTAGTGGCTAAAGTCCTCGGCTTGCAACTGTTGGGATCCCATATGGATGCCACTTCATCCCAGCTGCTCCACTTCCCATCCAGCCCCCGACTTGGGGCATGGGAAAGCAGTAGAAGGTAGCCCAAACATTAGGGACCCCACATACACATGGAAGACCCAGAGGGAGCTCCTGGCTCCTGGCTTCACATAGGCTCAGCTCCAGTCATGGCAACCACTTAGGGAGTAGACCAATGGATAGATCTTCCTGTCTCTCCTCTGTGTATATCTGATTTTCCAGTGAAAATGGACAAATCTTAAAAAAAAAAATAGAAAGTCATCTTACAGTCAAACACTTTTCCTGCCTATAATTTTGCTGCTAGACTAGCATTCCCATGAAATTGAGTAATGATGACAACAGGACAGCACACCCTTCAAAGCTGCCAGTTCCATCTTCATTCATTTCTTTGGGATTTTGCTCCTTTGTTTTATTTATTTATTTTTAGAAAAATTAAAATGCATGTCCTGATGGATATAAATATATAGATATATAAAATATATATCATATATATTCTTATCTGCTCATATATGTGAAAGTATATTCTCAAGAAATTCAGTTCAATATTTTATTATGTGTGTAATCCTTTTTATGTGTACAGCAAGTTACACAAAGGTACATTAAACATCATGAGTGATATTGCACAAAAGTGTACTATTCAGAGATTAGGAAATCAACAAGATCCCTGAAGACAACAAAGACTCCAGGATAATATGGAGTATGCGTGTCCTGCAACACAATTGAGAGAGAAGGGAATTACAGCATTTAAATAAACATCAATTGTAAAGAACAGTCATCTTACAAGGGGTCATTCTCCATACATTAGAGACAGTTAAACCTAAAAATTGTCATACTTGGGCCTTACGTCAATAATACGAAAATAATTAGCTAGAAATGCAAAGACAGTATGTTTTGAGCCATTTGGATAATGCAGAGTAATAATACATTTGCAGAAACAAGTTACTGTTCTGAATGCTTGTGTCTTCCAGAATATCTATGATGAAATTAAATTGTCACTATGAATGTATTATTAGATAAGGTCTTTGGAGAGGTTATTAGATCACATGAACCAATCCCAATATAAGACTAACATCCATATAAAATCAGCCAAGGAGAATGCATTTGCTCCTTTGCCAGGTGAGGTCACAGCAAGAAGACGGCATCTAGGAGAAAGTGGGAGCTCAACAGACATTGAGGCTGACAGAACTGTTAGGAAAAAATTTGTCTCAAATGGAAGCTACTCAGATATTTTTTACACACCACTAAGACAATGGTTTATCTGGATAATTGCTTCAATCCTTCACTTCTCTGACAAAGTTAAAAATTATATTGGGAAAAAAATTACATGGGAGAGCAATGTGAAATAAATGCACAAGGCAACATTAGCAATTGGTTATTTCTTTACAACCAGGCTGTTTTGAAGTCTCCCATAGCTTTCCTTGATGCTCCTCTACTCTGTTTTTTTTTTCTCATCTTATAAGAAAATCAGAAAAATGAGAGCATTTTAACTATCTTCCAAAATTCCCTATTATTTCTAAAATAGCAATTATGTTAATAGTCATTGTTGAAAAACTTCATTCAATTTGTAATAAAATTTATTTATAGATTTTAGACATACGAGATTTGATTTTTACTTTGTCATTAAATGATAATTTTTTTCCTACCAGTCACCACCTCTATGAAGCTTAAACCAAAAGGGAATTCCAAATAAATACCTTATTTTCCAGAATTCTTTCAAATTACATTGTAATTAGTAATATCTGTATTTGGATTTGTTATCTCTTCCAAAGCATTGTCTATTTTCTTCCCTATGACAGTATATGTTTATATTTCTATATTATTTATAATTCTATGTTTTCTTAAAATTGATATATTGATAGGTTACTGTAGGAAATAAAATCACAAAATTTCTAAGGGTAGAACATTTACAGACAGAATATGATTTCTTACTGATAATGGTAATATAACTTCTTTGCTGAAAGTTACATTTATATTTTCATGTATGCCTTTCCTATGTAAGCTTGTTCTAACCAGCACCCAGGTCTTGACTTTTCCAAAAATGAAATACAAGATGTATCTATCAAAAGATGGAAAAACTAAAGGAAGGATAAACAACAAAAACAAATCCTTAATATTCTGTGAATTCTGTAAATTCGTGACACTTAGTCAAAACCAAATAGTTTGTCTTTTGGTAGATGACTATATGTCAGAGAAATTTCTGGACCTAATACAATGGGATACATAAAATATTGTATCATATATCCAAATTTTGTCTGAGAGAAAAACAAAGACTTTTTTCCTGCACATTCTCAAATTCCTAATGATCTCTGAAACAGAGTAAACATGGGTGAATCAAGAGACATTCTCCTGTCTGGTTCTTAAAAGGAGAATGCATTTATTATAAAAGCAGTGGCTAGGAAATCCATGTATCTCAACCACTTTTCCTACATTCTAACTGAAGAAAAATCCATTTCCTATTGGTGCTACTATATGGCTTTGTGATTCCAACTGATGCAAACAGTGAAAATAGTTAAAAATCAAAACAAAAAAATCTCCTTAAACTTAGCCTCCATGTTTTAACAACACTGCCCTTAAATTTATTTTCAGAAGAAAATTGATGAGTTAGGAACCTTAGATTTTATAATGCTTTTAAAGACAAACATATTCTGTTATTCATCAAATGGGTAAGTAATACCCTTTTATGGACTGTTACGATAGGTGTGAAGATTTGTATTAGGAGGAAAAGATTGCAAATGCAGCTGCAGACATAACTGATAAGCAGAAATAAAGGAGGTCATTCTCACACACACACATACACACACACTCATATATTTATATATAAAGAGCAAAACATCAAGGCTAGAGAAAGTCTTTCTAAACTGACTTCACAGGAGCCTTGCTGAGGTCAGGTCAAAGACTAATATATCAAAGGTGAAAGAAGAAAAACATCAAGGGTGAAGAGATACCAGTGATTCTTCCAAAACCGTTAGCAGCATTCTAGCTATCACAAGGAAGTTTTAGCTTGGTAGACAGGAGATATAAGGAAGACCAAGACCATGAAGTAATTCAAAGGAGGCATCTGAAGAACCTAACCAAAATTAAGAATAAAGTCTTTGTCAGTAATAATTTTTTTAAGATTTATTTTTATCATTTTTTTATTGGAAAGGCGGATATACAGAGAGGAGAGACAGAGAGGAAGATCTTCCGTCCGATGATTCACTCCCCAACTGGGCGCAACGGCCAATAATTTTTACAAATAAAATGACTTAAAAGAAAAATATTTTTTTCACCTCAGTCTAGGGCTAAAATTATTTCCATGCATTGGTGAAAACAAACCACAATAATCTGCTTGCACTAACATCCTTAAGACATGGCCCTACACCTCATGGCCCAAAGTGACGGCTTGTTCTCCAGCAAAGAAGTACACATATCCCAGACAGAAAAATAAGAGATGCAGTGAATCTTTCTTGTCAAATAATCATCTATAATGGTCAAGAAATACTGAGGAATGTAGAATTTACTCTCAATGACTTTATAATTGGATAACAAAGACCAGGAGTTCTAGAAACTAAAGACGATGGATGCATATTTAAAGACAACTAACATTATCTGTTACAAGGTTAAAAACAATGTTAGAGCAATGGCCACCACAACTATCACAAGACAGTGTTAGCTTCTCATTGTCATAAACTCAGGAAGAGATTTTTGCATTACATATTTTAGTTGCCAAAGACAGGAAACATGGCATTAGTTGACCTGCAAACAGAACATTGATTCGCTGATTGAGACAAGCATAACTTGTGAAAAAACAGAGAAGTTTCTTGGTATTTCTTTAGATGAAATCATTCAGATTTGAAACACAGGAAGTGTTTTGATATAATGCCCTCTATAATCCAATGCGTGGGCTTGTTGTCATGTGACCTTATCAAAACTCATCATATGTCAGCAGTAACGTAATGAATGATGAAAATAAATTTCAAATCTAGCAATTTTGAAATGGTGGAGCCTTTCAAAGTGGTGATAGTCTATGGGAGAAATGAGCTTTCCTCTTAGGAATGAGTTTTCAATTTCACAAGACAGTGTTTGTTACTGATGATAAAGTGTGCTGTTATGAAGTGAGTTCAGCCTTTGGCTTGATCTCTTGCTTCTTCTCTATCATAATGTTTTTCAACAAACACCTGCTTCTTTAATTTTTCTACCATCTTATAATAAAGCTATGGGCCCTTAATGAAATGTCAGAGCAATGGCATTTATTCTTTAAAGATACCAGGATTGCTAGCTACATACACCTCCTTTTCTTGAATCATTTCCCTACAGCAACACATAATGGATCATGACACTCCAGCTACTAAAAAACAGACTGTGGATACGTGCTTAATATGGACACAAGATATCAGTTTTCAAAACCCACTAAGCTCACTGCCTTTTGTTTGATATCAAATGATCCATGTTGTGTAACAAAGCACTTGCAATCCTACTGGCCTAAAATAATAATAATACCACTATTTTATTATAATTCTTCAGGTCATGAATTAGGAAGACGCAGCAAGCCTGACTCATCTCTGTTCCATCTGGTGCTGGCTGTGGTGGTTTTCTAGAGACAGTATATTTCAACTTGACATCATTCATTTATTATTCAGTGGCTTTTGGTTGTATGTTCAGGTTTTGAAGATTTCCTCTTTGCATGATTTTTGTCTTCCACATATCCTTCTTTGTGTATAAAGGTGGATAACTCATTGTTCCTTACATAGTAGACATATTTCACAAAAGTAAAATACAATGATAAAAAAATTATTGAGACCTCAATTCAGAAACCATTCCAGCTCCTTCCACGACATTCAGGTCAACTAAGTTCCCAAACCAGCCTAGATTTCAGGACACATGAAAACTATTTTAGTCCTTGGGGGTCAGAATAGTAAGCACATATGTATTTGAATGGAATTGATGATTATCTGTAAATAACAGACCCCTAACCAAAATAGTTTGTAACTGTCCCTACAGTTGGAATATATTAGCTGTTTTCTAAGTGTTATGGTAGAGGCTAAAAACTACATCTACTTGTAATAATAGTACATATATGAGTTATCAAGAAAATAAGCATTTTCTGTTACATAAAAGAAAACTAAAGAAAAATGAGCTATCTTTATATTTTAGGTCTTTGCAAATAGTAACATTCTATATTATTTCAAAATTTTAATAAGATCCAGTATCTTCTCCAAGAAAAAGTTTGAGCTGTTGGAGCCACAAGAAAAAATTGTCATGTAAGAATTTTCCAGTTATAAAAGGTGTATTTATAATACAATACTTGGCACAGAGTAGTTAAAAGTATTTAAAATGAAATAATGAGAGGCAAGCATTTCAACTAGAAGTTAATACACTAGAAAAGACACTTCCCGGGCCCGGCGCGGTGGCGCAAGTGGTTAAGTCCTCGCCTTGCACGCCCGGGATCCCATATGGGCGCCGGTTCTAATCCCGGCAGCCCCGCTTCCCTTCCAGCTCCCTGCCTGTGGCCCGGGAAGGCAGTTGAGGACAGCCCAAAGCTTTGGGACCCTGCACCCGCGTGGGAGACCCGGAAGAGGCTCCTGGCTTCGGATCGGCATAGTATCGACCCGTTGCGGCTCACTTGGGGAGTGAATCATCGGACAGAAGATCTTCCTCTCTGTATCTCCTCTCTGTATATCCGCCTTTCCAATGAAAAAATAATAAAAATAAATCTTTAACGAAAAGACACTTCCCGTGCTGTGTCCTACCTCTGTTTCCAATTCCAGCTGCCTGCTAATCACAGCCTAGGAGAGAGCAGATGGGGACCCCAAGGGCTGAACTAGCCTTCCTCACTTGGAAGATCTGCATTGTCTGCCTCCTGACCACAGAGGCATTCGGGAAGTACATCAAAAAATGTGAGCTCTGTGTGTGTGTGTGTGTCCACCTATCTGCATGTGTCTATCTGCCTATCAATTTTGCTAGATTATTAAATGGTGAATATCCATCTAAAATGGTACGGTGAACAAATGCTTAGTTAATAAGCTTTGTAAAGATTAAAAATAATCTTCAAAATTCTTACTACATCTGAAAAACTCTATTCTCAAAAGAGGCAGACTATTTTTGTATCTTATTTTAAAATAATATCCAGGCAAAGAAACCGAATATCATGTTAGGAAACAAAATCTGCCAGCCCAAATCTGCCAGCCCGCAGTTTTGAGAAAATTATAGCTCTGTTACAACTACCATGGTATGGAATGTCCCAGTTATAACAACATTTTATCTTATTTTCTACCCTTGTAGCTCTTTTTCTGTGATTTTTCCTTGATGTAGTTACAATAACGTACACTTCTCTTTTAGGTTTTCTTTCAGTTTTCATGCTTGTTAGAACTTATATGCTATAGGCTAAAGACCACATCAACTTAATTTTATCTGCATTAACTCAAGACAGAAGAATCAAAATAATGTTAACACAAAATTATTTTGAAGATGATATATCTCTGAGGTTATTTTACTTTTTTCATTTTCTCATTTTAAGTTCAGTATCTTAAATCTAGGTAATTTAATATAAGAAGATGTTAGTATGACTATAGCAAGACATACAAATTACACACACAATGCTTATCCTAGATAATTTCACAGGAGAAATGAATCTTATCTGTCCTAATCTCTACCATTGCAAATATTGAGAGTGAACTTGAAAGAATTTTTATCTCAGCTAAAATAAATGCCTGCGTTAAACTTAATGATTTTATTTAGCAATGGTTTTTAGAACTACAAAAGACTGAAGTAAACAAAATAGTAACACTTAAGAAGTTCCAACTCCACTTTTCACGTGTGCAGCTTTACTTTTGTCAGTGGTAAACTGTGCTTAGGAAGGAATAACAGAGACATGTATATTTTCTCAACAGGTACTGTTAATTAAAATCTTCTGTAATTTTACATGTTTATTCTGTTCTACTGACCGAGAAAAATGACAGTTATCAATCTTTATTTTTTATATACTCTAATGTTTATTATCAATATTACACACTGCAATTTTTTTCAGACAATGTAGAGAAGTTTCTCTGTGGAAGCAAAGCATTTGTAAACATACACACCACTGTCAGTGCATCATTTCTTTATAGAAATGATATTTGCTTTACTCACCAATAATTTTTTCAATTTTTAAAATTCTTTTATTTTAATAATCTTTACATAGTTGATTAGGGCACAGAGGGTCAAGGGCTACAGGAAAGTGGGTAAGACCATTGATATTATATTTTTTTCTGTACCCGGGGTAATGGGAGAGATAAAGGGAAAAGCCCCACTCAGCCTCCCACCCATCCCTGATCCCTGATGTGGGGCATGCTCCGAGGGTCCTGCTCATACATTACTGATAGTTCAACAGTTCCAAATTGCTGCCAATCTTGCCGTTCCAAGCACAATAAAATCTATTCAGAATCCATTGGCTGACATAGTCTCTTCATGGTTGGGGTTCTGAAATCAGCAGATCAGTTGGAGGGATCCCCAAGGAAACTTCATCTGAGGTAATCCCAGACCTGATTCTTGTGCGTGAATGCCAGTACAGGGTATGGCACAGTCTGTCGCCCAATCGGCTAATGCGTATGCTGGTGGTTGCAATTGCTGGGTCAGTTCTGTTTCCAGCCCTGTTTTCTACACAAACCAACAGGTGTTGGAGCCCATCACAATCCTGCCTACCACACACTCGGCCCTCACACAAACCAGTGGGAGCTCTAGCCTTGTGGGGTGACTTCCAATAATCTACAACATGCCTGTCCACTTCCCTAGTTTCCATGCATGCCAGTATGTATGTACAACAGACCGGTCCAGTCTGTCCCACATCCCATTCAGCTCTCAGACATGTCAATGGGCATTGAAGCCCAGTTCAACCCAACTGGCCCTACTATCCAGCCCACACACACTGGCAGATGCCACTCTGTCTAGCCACCCCTGCCGTAGGCCTGGTTTTCATGCTCTCCAGTGAGAGTGGTAACCCAAGAGGCAGGTGCCCACTACTTCCCTACTAGGTCACTCCCACTCCTGGATTGTGTACTCTCCAGGTGGTTCTGCAGTTTAACTTGACAGGGTTAGCCCCCAGTGCCAGCATCTGCCAGCTGATGCTGTGGCAAAGCCCAACCAACCCTCACCCACTCTAATTTATGCTTACACCAGTAGGAACAGTCAGACCACCATGGCTTTTCCCTAATCTAGCTCACATGAGGCCTACAGGTGCTGTAGACCTGCCTGGTCTGGTCAGCCCCCATCCCAACTCACGCTCTCCAGTGGGAGTGGCTGTCCAGCAGGGCAGCCCTCAACATTCCCCCTTCTGGCTTTGCCCTCTCCCTCCCTGGTTCTAATGTGTGCTCATCAATAATTTATCATTCTTTTTTCAGTAAACTGCCACTAAAGTAATATGATTCATTTTGAAATTTTCAAAAATGAAGTTGAGACAGTATTACTGACTAACATTCTATTGCAAAAACTGACATTGTGCATGAATGAAAAAGTCACTTATGGACAGCTAAATGCATAAATATAAATGCAGTCATATGCAGGAAATACTTTTAATACAAATCTGTGTATTTAATCCTCTTTTATGTATAAATTTTGATGTCATAATTAAGAATCAGAAAAAGGTTGTCAAGTTATTTAAATGTAATTGTTAAAACCACAACTGTTGACATCAGATACATGGCTCTGCTTCTTGAAAATTATATAGTCCTCAGCAGGTCCATTCATTTCAGTTTGGCTGCTTGTTATGTCAACATGAAAATAAACATCAGAAGATGGCATGATGACTCAATTGGCTAATCCACTGCCTTCAAGTACTGGCAGTCAATGAGGGCATCAATTCCTGTTCTGGCTGTTCTGCTTCCCATCCAGCTCCCTGCTTATGGCCTGAGAAAGCAACCGAGGATGACTCAATGTCTTGGAACCATATACCCTTGTGGGAGACCCAGAAAAGGTTCCCAATTCCTGGTTCCGGATCAAACCATCTTTGGCTAGTGTGGACATCTGGGGAGTGAACCAATGGATGAAAGATTTTTCTCTCTTCTCTCTGTAAATCTGCCTTTTTAATTAACACAAAATCTTTTTAACAAGTGAACATTCAGGTTATTATAAGCATTAAATAAGATCGTGTACATAATCTGACATACAATGAGCATTCAATCTAGCAACAACCACTGTTGTTAGCATCTACTCAAGATGTTTTAAATCAACTGTATCATATCATACTTACTGCTTATGAGTGTATTTTTAGTTTAAATATCACTACTTTAGGCTTGTTCAACTGATAATTTTTGCCTGGGTTATCAAAATACGGAATCCGTATTTCATGTCTTAGTTGATGGCATAATTTACAAGCTGTTTCATATGCATTCACCCAGTTCCAATGCTGAATTCAAAACGAGAACCCGGTAAAGATCATAGCAAGAAACTACCTATGATTTTTAGAACAAATTGGAAAACTTTCCTGTATCATTCCAAATGTAATAACCTGATACTTTTTTTTTCCCACCTTCTTGCTTACAGAGAAAATCCTAAAGAGCTAAAAGGAAAGAAAAAATAGTCCTTTTGTCTTAATATTGGCCAATCTTCATTTCAACTTTAAAGACTGGTTAGAAGCAAAAACCACACTCACTGAAATGACTGTAGGGGATACTGAACAAAAAGCACATCTTATAAAAAATATTTCATAACTTGAAACATAAATCATTGCACTGAAACCAGAACTGTTAGTTGACTCAGGGGATGTTACAAAGGTTAAAACTTAGACAAGAAATAAATGAGAAAAGTGTCCTCATTACCTTGAGGAGAGACACTGGATTAGTATAGACGTTTTCTACAGAAATGATTTATTAGCGCTTTCAAATAAAAATATATTAAGAATCTTGTTCATTAAATGTTCCTGCTGTTAACTCATGCTGTTTCTGTTTGCATGGATGCTGTGTTTGTATATTTGATTCATGGCCATATATTCACCATGCTAAAAGACAACACAATATGTTTTCTTGATAAAAGAATACCATAAGAATTTTAGACTTTTAAGTTCTCCACTCCAACTCAGCTCGAGAATATTATCACATATCTATATTTCAGGTGTTATCAAGGCAGACAGGCAGCTCTGTTTTATGCCACCATGAAATGAACCATTCATCCATCCTTGTCACACAAGTTGAAGATATCATAGTTGTGTTTTATTCTCTTATAACACAAACCTCATTTAATCATTTGTCCAGTCTTGTCAATTTTTCTTCCAATACATCTTTCATATTGATTTCCTCCCCAATCTCCCTGCCAGAAAAAGAGTACAAGTAATATATTGTAGTTATAATTGTGTGGGTCTCCCAGCTGCTTTTCCCTAACACACAGCTTCTCTTTCTACAGCTGGTTCCTTTGACAAGAACAAGATTATTATGCCTCAGAAACCTCACTGATCATACAACTTATCTATTCTAGAGCATTCCAAGGTTCTTGAGAGAAAATACTGCTGATCAGCCACAGCTAAGGCCCAGAGAAATGTGAAATCTACAGGGTCTTTTCATTTAATTTCAAAAGTAATTTTGTGTCAGGAAACTATAAACACTAAAAGCATTTGTTATTACATGAGGCTATAAAGAAGATACATGGAGAAGTGATAAACAACTTATTATGACATCACTGAATTCAAGTTAATGAACTCACCCTGAATCAAAGGACCCAGTACATTCTTTCCAACAAAGAGAAAGACAGAATTATGAAAAAATTGAGGTGAAAACTAGAGTAAACCTATCTGAACAAATTTAAAAATATCAAATAAAATGGTAGAAGTTGGATTTGTCAACACAGATCTTACAACCTTCACATCCTAAATGCAGTTCCTGATTTTCTTTATCGTGGCTCCTTTGTAATTCATCTACAGGATGTTAATTTTTGTGAAGATTTTTATTTCTAGTTTGCATAAGTTTAATTTACAGTTTTGCCAGCATGTTTTTTTTTTCCTCCTTAATGAAATGTCTGCTGCTATTAGTTTCATAACATGGAGAGTTATAACACAGAATTACGAGAGGAAAAAAGAAAATGAGCGGATAGAAGATAAGCAGAGTTTTGCATGCTCACGTGTAGACTAATGGTTAGAGAAGGAAATTATTCAAATAATTTGGATAAACTGAAAATAAAGCAGAAGTTGATGTGGTAATCTTAGTCTAATGAAATACATGACCTGAAGCCTCTTTTGAACTGTTGTACAACAGTCAGCAAAAATCTCTATTCCCTTTCTAGAATTATAAAGTCAATATGTGCTTGATCTGCATGTTTTCCTAGTGACACTGAGATTCTTCTGTTAAAATGGAAAGGAAGGGGCCTAGCACCATAGCGTAGTGGTTAAGGTCCTCACCTTGCACACGCTGGGATCCCATATGGACGCTGATTCTAATCCTGGCAGCTCCACTTCCCACCCAGCTCCCTGCTTGGGGTCTGGGAAAGCAATCAGGATGGGCCAAAGCCTTGGGGCACTCAACCCACCTGGGAGACCTGGAAGAGCTCCTGGCTCCTGGCTCCTGGCTTTAGATTGGCTCTTATATTCTCTTGTATACTACTTTAAAGTTCTTAATAAACTCACCATTGAAAGTCCTACTCTAGACTCTCAATGCATCATGATTCTTTGCACGGAGTAATTATTTGGTACAGTAAAAGGCAAGATAGTTCACAAATCCTAGGAATACCAAATTAAGAAACATAAGGTAGGCATTTGTAGAATGGGGTTTGCCCTCCAACATGCTGCAAGGTGGATGCATGTTTCCATGGCAGCCATCTGTGAGAGAAATAGCAATTTGAAATCTGTGAATTCTCAAAACACTGAATCCAAAGGTTCATACCAAGAACACACAATGGCTTCTACTCTCTTGAAGCAATCATTCTTCTACTCAATACAAATTTTATTAAAGACTGACTTACCAGCTAATAACAGGAATCAAAACAGTGAATAAAAGAGAGGGTGCAATATATGCCCTTCCAAGGTATATAATTCAAAGAATCAGGCAATGAAATCAGAGGCACAATATGCAAAAGAGAGAAAAAGGGGGTAAATAACCAAGACAACTAACCAAGCCATTGAGGTTTAAGAAAGGTACACTGCAGAAAATGATACCCATGTTGAACCCCGCCCCTCATCCAAAATAGTAAAAACCAATCCAGTAAACCTAGATATAAATGCTGTGCATGACACAGAAAAGGAATAATGTGACCAAAGTTGCCCATGCCACTGAACGTATCCATCACTAAACGACTCATCAGATCTCCCCATTTTGTATGATTTTCCTATAGCTATGAGACAATTGTTAATAGAAACAAAGTAAGGGGCAAAACTTTTGTCTAAAGGACAACATAATTTTGCAGTGGATTTAGTGACATAACAAAATGAGGCACATTACTGTCCTTCAACCCAAAAGCTTCAGCAATGTTTTAGAAGGGAACCAAGGCCAGTTGATTAGACTTCGGGGGATTGGACTCCAGTATACAAATAAGAGTATTTTTCTAAAGATTTACCTATTTTTATTGGAAAGACAGATACACAGAGAGGAAGAGAGACAGAGAGGAAGATCTTCCATCTGCTGATTCACTTCCCAAGCGGCCACAACGGTTGGTGCTGAGCCAATCCAAAGCCAGGAGCCAGGAGCTTCCTCTGGGTCTCCCATGTGGGTATAGGGTCCCAAAGCTTTGGGCTGTCCTAGACGACATTTCCAGGCCACAGGCAGGGAGCTGGATGGGAAGCAGGGTAGCCAGGATTAGAACCGGCATCCACATTGGATCCCAGGAGCGTTCAAGTCAAAGACTTTAGCCACTACACTATCTGCCTGACCAGAGCTATGCCTCTGAATGACTTATATAATTCAATGCAACATGTCAGATAAGATGGGAGTAGTATGTAGTCAGAAATGACAGTGACCTCTGCTTTTCTCAACATGATTATATCCATGACAGGATTTCTACTGGAGTACTCTGTGGCTTCCCAGGAATGCTTAAACCTCACTTAGCTAAACACACACACACACACACACACACACACACACACTCTCTCTCTCTCTCTCTCTCTCACACACACACAAACACACACACATACTCTCTCTCTGTCTCTGTCACAAACACACAAACACCCACACACACACACACACACACACAATTTCCTCTGAAAGAAGAATGGATATTTAAGATAATGAATTGGAAAAAAAAGACCTGGATTTGTACTTTTCTTGATACTTCAAAGAGTTAAGTAACAGACTTTGAAACCACTCCACATTGACTCTGCAAGATTTTATAAAGCTTATAAATTCCAGCATAAAATGTATTATACAAGGGAATTATCTCAGTAGTGAGAGCTTAAATTTCAAAATTTAAAACAGAAAAACTTTGGGGAAACTTGTGAGGCATCTGCTAATTATTAAATTTAGAATTCATTCCCAGCCATCCTTAACAAAATTAATTTTTATTTATTCAAGCAATAGATAGTCATTACAAATGTTTATTTTTTTTTCTTATTTTCATTATTTGACAGGCTGTTTCAAGCACTGAAGAAGAAAAAAGCAATTAATGAGTAAAAATCTGTATGTGTAGGAGAGGTACAATAATCTCCTGTATTGATGATTGCTAAAGGATAAAATGACATGGAGACATAAAATGACGGAGGCGGGCATTCAGGGGAGTATTTGACCATGAAATTAGATCAAGTTGAGATAGAGAGGGAAGCTCGATAAGCAGGTTGAAATGTGGGACCCTCTCTAAACTAAAACTCTTTAAATAGATTTTAGTACAGATTTTCTGGAAAAGTTTGAATACCATTTAGTAAAATTAAAAAGAAAAAAACTTTGGGATTCTAACCCAAATCCTTTTCATCTCCCCCATGTAAATAAAAATCTTACAGTTATGGATAATCTCCAAAGAAATTTCTTATAAGTAAGTTTGTATTATAAGGTTTTCCAATAAGGAAGCTTTGCAAATACAATTGTCATTGTCCCATTGCATACCCAACATGTCTTAGTATCCAATTGATGTGGTATGCACTTTTACACATGAGGACTCCTATGAGCTGCCTGACTAATCTGTTATCTAGTTGAGTGAATATTT
This sequence comes from Ochotona curzoniae, assembly GCF_017591425.1. Taxonomy (NCBI): domain Eukaryota; kingdom Metazoa; phylum Chordata; class Mammalia; order Lagomorpha; family Ochotonidae; genus Ochotona; species Ochotona curzoniae. The sequence goes on along the minus strand of NW_024464920.1, from coordinate 16,069,965 downwards.
TGATTCTTGCCTAGTTTCAACTCTGAATTAACAGTTAACTTACGATGTACCTTGCATCTGAAATTAAAAGCAAAATGTGGGTAAGATATTCTACAATAAAGACTACAGGTTTTACACACACATATACACACAAATTTCATAATCTAGATAAATGCTATTGCCATAATCACCAACCAGCCACTGCTCTGCCTGAGAAATCGCTAAGTTACAGTAAACGGTCTTTTTTTTTCCTAGTATTTCTTCCTAGGTGAAATAAAAGAGAGGGCTCATCTACTTCCTATCTTTCACAGACATATGCCTCTGCTTCTTTACTGCCACTATATTCATTTGCTGCTGTGCAGAAGGTCATAATGATGGCCTCCAGCCTCTTTGTTTTATGTAAATATCTGATTAAAGCTGGCTGAAAGTACCTCTCACATTCCCTCATCCATTTTCTTTCAAAAAAAAAAAAAGCTTGTGTATTCCAGTTCTCTATCAAATTTACAAAAATGGCTACTTATTTTTTATGACTGCCTTTGTGTTCACAATAATAGCTCAGCCTCTCGTGTAAACTTACCAAAAAATCTTAATTGCATTCGAATAGACAAACATGTTAAATGCACGAACGAGCATAAAAAAAGAGGCAATGAGTAGCTTAAATTCTGAAATTGTAAAATAAAAACTTTGGGGAAATGAGTGAAGTATCAGCTGTTGTTTACATTTAGAATAATTCTGGTCATTCTGAACTAAATTAACTTCTATTCATTTATACAATAAAAACTAAGGGAAAGCTAAACGAAAAGAAATATACAGAGGACTACTACAGGCTCATTTAGTTTTTTCACGTTTCCAATTTTTTAAAAAATTTAATTGCATTGAAAGTCAGCTCTACAAGGAGAAGGAGATATAGAGAGAAAGAACAAACACAGAATTACAGCAAGATCAAATGCTCAGCAGTCATTAAAACTCATTTTCTTGGAAAAAGGGGTTTAGCCTAACAGTTAAAATGCCTTATCCCACAATGGAGGCCCTAAATTCAATCCCTTGGCTCCAGCTTCTGACTTTCGCATCCTGACAATATAGACCTAAAAAGGCAGTTAGACATGAACTTGAGTAATTCTATCATGACCACACATGTATACGACTTGAGTTCTTGATTCCTATTTCTCCCAGCCCTGCTGTTGTGGATATTTGAGTAGTGAATCAGCATCTGGGCACTATATCTGCTCAACTGCCTCTATGACTCACATCTAAATACATTTTGTAAGCATCTTTTTTTCTTAAGAGTAGAAAGATGTTAAAGAATAGACAGTTTATACACGATTTATGACATAGAATAACTACTAACAGAGCATACAAAAAAAAACCCAGAGAAAATAAATATCAAGCATCAGTTTTCCAAGCTGACAGAAAGATTTACATAATAATAAGTATTCATTAGAGCTATCTCAAAGCTTAGTATCTTAGACAATCCAAATAATTTGGCTTTAAAGTTACATTCTAGGAGCAGGCATTTCACTTTGCATTTCAGAAATTCTCATCCCACATGAGAATTCCTGTATTCAACTGCTGGCTCCACAGGCTGAAACCAGATAGTATTTCCCCTGTTTTATTTATTTTTAATTAATTTATCTATTTTATTATTCCATGATACAGTTCTGTAAGCCCTGGGATTTCCCTTCCTCCTCTCCAAGTTCTCCCCTCTCAACTAATTTTCCCCATGTCATTATAATAGTACAGTCCTTCACAGTCAGTTGTAAGTTCCTCATTCTGCTATTTAAGTGTATCCCGACATTGTAAGCATGGACAATGGCATAGAGTCCAGCATCCTATTGTCAAGATACATTTAACAATTTCATTGAGAGTCCATCTTTGATTTGGAAGTTAGAGGTGCACGCTGTATTGTATCTTCACATCTGGTTATGATGGTCTCTACTATGTAATTACTATACAAAGCCTTAAATGAAAAACCACAAAACAAAATCAACACAGAAGTAAAAATAGAAAATTCATAACAATATTAAGTTAAATAACATGGCACTGAATGACCAATGTGTCACTACAGAAATTCAGTTATTTTACAACTGAATCCTGTATTTTGCAATGGGGAACCATTATGTTTGATGAAATGAATATGTGTCAAAAAGACAAATATCATATGTTTTCTCTGAAATGTGATAGTTTTGCAGGGAATTTTATATTTGAATGCAACTCAATTATTGTCTCACACAAAAGAGTTATCATATGGACAATCTCTGTATGCAAAGCAAGATTTCTTGAACATAGGAATTTCATGGGCGGGGGTGGAGGCAGATGGGGGTGGCACTCCAAGAGAGGAAAGACTCCAGAAGTGGTGGAAATGAGTCTCTGTTAAGCACAATGCTGGTGAAAACACCGACTAACAGCAAGAGGGCAGGGACAAACACCACAGAGGGTCACAAGCTATAATCCTGCCCAGCCAGTTCATGATAAAAAAGCCATTCAAAGGGTGTGACTGGTAACTTCCTTCCATTCTCATAACAGGCTAAAACCTAAGAAGGGTGGGGTGCCATTATTGCCTTGCTAAAAGTACCTTCTAGGCAGGCTCAAGACTTCCATTTTACTCATTCCAAAAGAGAGGTGACCCTGACTATCTATGAGTCCATCAGAAAGTCACAGCAGTTAATACACAATACAAAAAGAGTGTACAGATCACTTTGTTTTTTATTGTTTTTAGTCCTTATGTATACTCCTGTGCTTCTGTGATCTTTCTCCATTGTAATTGCTCAATATTATTCTTAGTACTGTTGTAAGCTGGTGATTGTAGAGCTGTTTGAAACTTTACAACCCTTTAAGAAAAAAAAATGGAGGAAGGAAGAAAATATGGTTAATATTATTAGAATTGTTCTTATGGAAAATGTCTCTATATTAATGGATGCAGGGGTCCAAGGATTTGAGTCATTCTCTGCTATTTTCCCAGGCCATAAGCAGGGAGATGGATCAGAAGAGGAGGAGCCAGGAGACAAACACTCTGAACTTCCAGCGATCTCATCACCTTGGAGGGATGCACACCACTATTTTGGGTGAGAGACCACCCTCAAAAGTTCTAGGATTAATTAAAGAATCTTTATTAATGAAGCATGATGATGGCAGTGCCCACTAGAAATTAGCAAATGAAGGTACTATGGCAATCGTGAGAGAAACAAATGGCCACTACCATGAAACCTGCCCATAAAACTTATGTTCCAGCTTCCCCAGCAATATAAGTTATCCTAAAAGAAATGCAGCAAACAACCTGGACACACTTACAAAGCTGCAAACATTCACCTTTTCCTGACTTCTCTGTCCGCATTCCATTACTGCCAGGCCTCACCTCTCCTAGAACTGAATGTTCACAAATTAGAACTACAAAGTATCTTAGGATCTTCACTAACTCACCCAAGCAGTGAACAAAGGGAGAAAAATACAGACATATACTACCATGTTCAGGGTTTACCTCTGTCTTCAGAGTCTGTTCCCAGCAAATCAGAGAGCAATTGGATACTGGAGAGGCCAAGGGTTGTGTATGAGAGCAAAGCAAGCAAGTAACCAAGAGAATGAGCCCCTCCCTATCATGGGCCTTCATGGAGACATGAGAGGGGAATGGTTATATGACAAAGTACTACCACCCTCTCCCAAGTTCCAATTGATGATAGGTGAGGGTCATGAGACTCACAGGTGGGCAGAAAGGACTACATAGGTGAGGGAGAAGTGGCCTCCAAGAACATGACCCTTAACTAGCTACCTAAGAACACAACAAACACCCTCTCCTGAGTCAAGCATCCCATAGCACACCAAATTTCACGTGTGGCACTGGATCTAAATAGCTGTCCATAGAAGGCATCTTGCTATCTTTCAAACTCCAAAGTCTTAGGACTGGTACTTCACCTCAATGTTTGTTTCCAAAAGAACGAACCCCAGAAATATACATTTTCTATTTTATATCTACTTAGTTACTTCTATGAGAATTTATTTGCATAAATTTGATAAACAGTTTTTCTGCATAATTATTAAAAAATATATTGTGTGACCTAAATGTGGAGCATATGGCATTAAATTTCCCATAAGATATTGCTCAGTTCTTCTACTTCTCATTTCACCATTTGCTCCCTAGAGTTGTCATATCAGCACTTGCTGCCAGAAAAAGAAACACATCACTGTGCAGCTAAGCAAAGGTGATGCTGCCACCCTGGGATCATGAAACCTTTAAGAAACAAGCTACAGAGACTTACACAAAAGCACTGAATTTTTCAGCGGTGAAATTCTCTGTCATGGCTGACTGCAAAGAACTGCAGCCTTTTTTTTTAACATAAGATTAAACCAAGAAATACACTGATGTTTTCCTACACAAAGGTAGTTAGAAAAAAATAATAATAAAACCTGTTTTACAAATTGATTCCATTTTTCTAGCCCCTTTCAATAAATGAATACATCTTGGACCCCAAATGAGCAATATAACAACACACAAACTTAGTATACAATATCCTTCATCAATGAGAAAGTCCCCAAAAGTGTCAGAGCAAAAGTTTCTCATTGAAGCCCCAGTGGATTTTCTTTAGGAATACCAGATTGCAACAAAAGAGTCTGAAGCTATACAAAGAAGTAGAAAAGGAAAACTTAAAAATGACATAGCTGATAAACAAATGAGCAATATTTTAAAGAGAGATATTCACTAGAAGAGTTAAAATTGAGAAAAGAAGCAATTAATATATGGATTGACCAAGATATCTTTTGTTATATAACATATTGCATGTCTTTTGATATTGCTTTGAAAGCATAATATACAGCTATCTAATACATGACTGCCATGTGTTCTAGGATATTTTTAAATATATTGATTTGTGCAATGATTATAAGCACATCTTAGCCAACATTGACAAGATACTCACCAAAGATATAAGCTATATATAAAAGCTATGTTCTTTAAATTTCATTATTTCTCAATAACTAAAAGATTGCTCCCATTTCATACATAAGAAATTTAGAAATATTAAATGATTTTTTAAAGAAATCTTAAAAGTAACAGATTTGGGGTTAAATATGGAAAGTCAAGTTTCACAGCTCAAACTTTTAAACATCATGATGTACTCATGATTAGAAAACTATTTCAACTTCATTTTCCATACATATTGTGAGGAGTAACTCAAACACCAGCCCTGAGGGCCCCTGCCATTTTGGACTCTGTACTGCTGTAGATATCTGCTTCCCCTTTCCCATGCTTGAAATTTCATGCTACTCTGCTTGCCTGCCAATCCCTCTCAGCCTCTCCCACTAATCCTACCTACCTACCAATCCCCTGGGGCTCCAAGAATCCCATTCACCAATCCCTTATAGCCTCCTTCCCATTCACTTTCTCTTCCTCCCTCACTTTCCTCTCTCTTCCTGTGCACAGGCTGCAGTTTCCACTGGCCATTCCCTTGTCCTCCTTCATCTTGCCCCCTTACCCTTTCCGGTATCCCACTCCTGCCACCATGGCAGGAGACATTTCCCTTCCGTCTCTCTCTTCTCTCCACCCCCACTCATGTTCTTTACAAGGTTGGAATAAAGGATTTCCTAGGTACCTCGCTGTGTCTGGTATTTTGGCTTTAATGGAGATGAACTTATGCTGAAAAGTGTACTCAGCTACAGAAAATCAGCTGTAAGAACTTAACAGTTTGTAAAAGTTAACACATATACTTGATAACTTAATACTACCCTAAAAATGTGAATTATCAGGACAATGATCTCCAGCATTGAAGAATTGTACAATTTTGAAGGAAACAACATTCTTATAAACTGAAGCCATAAATTTAACATTAGCACACGTGCCTGTGTAAATTAATGATTTAGGTTAAAGGTCACAGTTAAAAGGAAAGTATTATTCAAAATTGAGAGAGATTTTTATTCTCCAAAGAAGTTAAATAAAACTTCTTATTTTTTTCTATATTTGAAAAGATTATTCTTTTATTTGAAAAGACAAGACCACGAGGGGCGGGGGGGGGAAACATTTAAAAAGACTGTGGGCAGGAGGCTTCCATATACCACACTGCCCAAATGGCATCAACAGTTAGGACTGGTCTACCCTAAAGCCAGGAGCCAGGGGATGGGCTTCATCCAGGTGTCCTCAATGGTTGTAAGGGACCAAGCACTGGATCCATAACCTGCTGCTTTTCTAGGTGCGTAAGCAGGAAGTTAGACTGGAATTGGAGCAGCCAGGACATAGATCATGTCATAAGAGATGCCAATTTAACAGCAACAGCCTAAGCTGCCACATCATTATGCTGGCCTATCCATTTATTTTGGTGGGGGTGGAGGCATGGGGTGAGGGTAGAGTTGGTATAATTCTAGGAAGAATACCAAAACCATGGCATACCCACACTGCATAATCCATGGGACTGTAAATTCAGGGATTATACTTCAGGAACTAGAACAAGTAGAATGACTCAGTGAACTTGAAATAGAAAGATTATCCAGGGAACCCTGAACCAATTACATAAACTAAATAAAAATCTGAAAGCTTTTTCATGCTGGCTTCAGTAAAAAAAAAAAAAATACAAAAGATTCAAATACGATGAAGCATTCAATGTCCTTCCTTCCATCCTTCCTTTCTTTCATGATACAGTTCCATCGTGATAGGGTAGGCAGCTAGTTCAGGGTCACAAGCTTGTAAGCCATGCCCCTATCACCACCTAGGTGTTCCTTCCCGCCCACATTTTGTCACCTAAAACCTAAGAGGGAGTGGTACTGCACTGCTGTGTAACCACTCTCCTCACAAGCCCCTATAAAGGTCCATGATAGGGAGGGGCTCATTCTCTTGGTCCTGTGCTCCCATCACTCTGGCACTCCAATTCTTGGCCTCTCCAATACCTGCTTGCTCTCTGGCTTCCCACAGACTGAAGACGGGTAGCCCCTGAGCATAGCCACTGTGTGTCTGTATTCCTTACTCTCTGTTCACTGCTTGAGCAGGACATTGAAGACAGCAATGCTAAGATGTTTTGTATTTCTAATTTGCGTACTTTCAAGAGTTCCAGGAGAGGTGAGGCCTAGCAGTAATGGAATGTGGGCAGAGAAGATGGGGAAGGTGGATGTCTGGAGCTTTGTATGTCCAGGTTGTTCACTGTATGTCTCTCAGCATAACTTAATAATGCTGGGGAAACTGGGTCGTAGGTCTTGGTTTAACAGATGGGCTTCAGGCTCATGGCCATTTCTTCCTCTTTGGGTTTGATTGATTGGATTGCCATATGAACTTGAGACTTGTTATTTTTAGTGGGCTTGGTTAATAAAGACTCCTTAATAAAGTCTAGACTTGTCTGGCATGATGTCGCTTGCACCTGGCAACACCACAGGCTCTGAGAATTCCTTTTTCCCCCGCCCCAAATCTCACCCCAACACTATGATTTCCCCTATATTATTACAATAGTATAAACCTTTATAAAAGTCACAAGTCCATCATTTTGCTATTTAAGTTATCCTGACATTGTAAGCATAGACAATGGCATAGATTCCAGCATCCTATTGTCAAAATACATCCAACAATTTCATTGCGAGTGCATCTTTCATTTGGAAGTAGAGATGCACACTACATTGTATCTTCACATCTGGATATGACAGCCTCTATTACATAATTACTGTACATCCTTTTAAATGAAACGCCATAAAACAAAATCAACAACAGGAAAAAAAAAAACCAGAAAATTCACAACAATGTGAAGTTAAATTGTTGCAAGGAGTCTGATGAGAAACATGGCAGGCAGCAACCTCATTTCTTGTCTCACATGAAAGAATCTCCTTGGATAACTTTAGTGTGCAAAGCAGGGTTTAAATAAATAGAAAAAGGGGAAAGTGACAGGAGGGAGCTACAAGGGAGGAAAGACCCAAGCAAATCTAAGAGAGAAAGAGAGAAATCTCCGGACAAACTGACAGGAGGGGGAATCCAAGGAAGGAAAAACTCAAGGAAGTGGTGGAAATTTTGTCTTTTATGCAGCATCTCAGGGAGGGGTTTCACATGAATCACCCAAAGCTCAGATAGAAAAAACTCATTCACAATGGGCAGCAAGAACTAAAGGATATCAGAAGGGTGGGACTGGTGACTTTCTCCTCCCATTTTGATGATGCTAAGAGAGGGGAAATGATATGGCTCCCTTTCAAGGGGAAAAGGTATTTCTGGAAGGGTAAGAAATGTAGAGAAGCACAATTTTTATCTTTTAAAAGGTAACTTCACCAGGGACCAGAAATCCTAACTGCACTATTGCCCATCTGACTCATCACAAAATAATATACTACTAAAGCCAATGTGTCACTGAAGAAATAAAAAAGCAAATGAAAACCTTCTTTGAGAAAAATGATTATAATGTGCGACCTACCAGTCAGTGAAGAACTTAATAAGAGAAAAATCTATTTTGAAGAAATTAAAATAAAAACAAAAATATCAAAACACATGAGATGTAGCAAAAACAGTATAGAAGGGGCTATTGATTATGTGTTTTGCATGGAGGTTGCCTTATATCAGAAAGAACATACGGTATCTGGGAAAGACTTCTTATACAAGTCAACAAAAAACACAGGCAGTCAAAGCCAAATTAAACAAATAGAACTACATCAAACTAAAAAGCTTCTGCACAGCAAAGGAGACGATCAACAAAGTGAAGAAAAACAAACAGCATGGAAGAAAATCTTTGCATGCTACCTAACGGATAGGGGACTAATATCCAAGATTTACAAAGAGCTTCAAAAATTCAAGGACAACAATACAAAAACTCTGTGAAGAAATGGGTGAAGGAAATGAACAGCTATTTTTCAAAAGAACAAATTCAAATGGCTAATAGATATATGAAAAAATGCTCACACTTCCTAGCTGATGGAGAAATACAAATTAAAACCACAGTGAGTTTCTGCATATTCCAGAGAGATCAGCCTACATGCAGAACTTCACAAAAAAAAAAAAAAAAAAACAACTGCAGGCATGGATGTGGGAAGAATGGTACCATCTTTCAATGTTGGTGGGAGTGCAGACTAGTACAACTACTATGGAAATCAGTATGCAATGTTAAGAACATTAAAAATAGGGGCTGGCGCAGTGGCCTAGTGGCATAGTCCTCGCCTTAAATGTGCCTGGGATCCCATATGGGTGCCAGTTCTAGTCCCAGCAACTCCACTTCCCTTCCAGCTCCCTGCTTGTGGCCTGGGAGAGCAGTCAAGGACGGCTCAAAGTCTTGGGACCCTGCACCCGTGTGGGATACCTGCAGGAAGTTCCTGGCTCCTGGCTTTGGATTGGCATAGCATTGGCCATTGCGCTCACTTGGGGAGCAAATCATTGGATGGAAGATCTTCCTCTCTGTCTCTCCTCCTCTCTGTGTATCTGCTTTTCCATTAAATATAAATATATCTTTCTACTCAGCAATTAAAAACTGAATAAGCCTGTAGTAGTCCTCTGTATATTTCTACCATCTGCCAGAATAATTCTGTCATTACACCATACTTATTGAGGAATACTGCTTTTACTATGCTTCTAAGAATCATTCAATTAATCTGCACCAAGCTTCTATGTGTTCAGATTTTAAGATCCTGCATACTCCCATTCTGCTTTGAACTCCATCAAATTTCCCTCATCTACTTCTGTTCTCCACCTTCTGCGATCTAACAGCAACAGAATCCAATGCCATTAATGCAGTCCAACTTCTACCTACATACATTCACAGACTCTGCAGCTTCTTTGGCAGACAACCCCGTCCCTAATTTATGTTATCCTATAATTTAACAGTAATTGATTAGCCTAGTGTCCAGAAAATGAGCTATCAGAAAATCTGTTAGTGGAGTTCAACTTTTGGGGGGAAGAAGAGATTTGGAATTATAAATAGGGATGTGTGGACCAGTTCCACCAACCAAGAAACCTATGAGTTTAAAATTGATTATCTGATGGAAAAGTCAAGGTTAACTTTCTTTTGATTTCTACTACTCTTTTTTTTTTGGCATTTCACTCATACACTGCAAATTTTAAAGTAATCACAGATCATTAAAATTATAGAAGTACAGTATACTTAACCACTGGTATGACAAAGGCATTAAATAGAATTTTACATAACTTGTCTATATCAGTACTGCATTCTTGATTTTGCTTCACTTACAGTCTGAGCCTAGACCTGCACCTTAACTTCCTGTTTAGGCTCTCAAAAATGAAGTTCTCCGGTTATTTTATCAAAGAAATCTGAACTTCACATCTGGCTTTTGAAATTCAATTATTCTATGTAACTCCTTAACTTATTTCAGAGTATCACTGGAGATTAACAATAACCACCCAATTTGGTACTCCATACACTTAATATTTCACTCATAAACAGCACATTCACTCCCACCAGCATGCTACCTTCATCTTTTGCTGATGAAATTTTAACCCTTTACAACCTTGTGACTAAGACTGAGTTCTACCAGGTACCAGCAATTAGGAGGTCCTCTGTCCCACATATCCAGCAGGGTATCCAGCTCACAATTTTCATTTTAGCACACTTTTTCATGGACCATTTCTAGTCCAACCTCTTATGAGTTGGGTACACTTGGGAATAGGTTTTGAGATAGAGATTAAGCTACCGGGGATTTATGAAGAGTGTTCTCCTGACTATTATCTATCAAAGTGAAAGAAATGAAGTAGAATTAGGCAGAGAGAGAAGCTGAGCTCCCACGCATCTTCAACAAAGGCTTCCATCATCCCATGGAGAGATGTGAAGCTGCAGCGCCCCCTTTCACTGTGTGTGTGAAGATTTACAACTGTGACTAAAATGCAGCTTGATGAGATAACATGGGCCCCCACAGCTTCTGTCCTAGGACCTTCAGCAGGAGGAATAAGATGGAACATGTTTGTTATTTCCCAAGCCAAGATACACTTGCAACTTAAATTTGTGTTTACACATAACATGAACATACTTACCAAAAGAAAAAAAAATCACCTTAAATGTAGCGATCTCAGTATTTGTTTAATTGATGACTATACCTCAACTCCCACCCCTTTTTTTCTCAACAGTTTCTCTGTTTTTCTACCATTGGTCACTATTTTTTCCTCTGTTCCCATCACATTTCCTAAGTTAGAAAACTAATGGTACCAGGCTATATGAATAACAAGAGAGGATTTATTGTATTTATTAAAGTTTATTAGGCCATTGAAGCTCTCAGCTTATCGTTTAGAAAGAAAATTTGGTTTACATAATCTGAATTTGCCTTTGTAATTCATAACGTATTGTTGAAGAGCCTTTCTTGATTGAAAAATTGTTATCTTTCAAAAGGTTTGTTGAGGGCCCGGCACGATAGAGTAGTGGTTAAAGTCCTCACCTTGCACTCCCGGGATCCCATATTGGCACTGATTCTATTGCCAGCAAACCTGCTTCCCATCCAGCTCCCTGCTTGTGGCCTGGGAAAGCAGTCGAGGAAGGCCCAAACTCTTGGGACCCTGCACCTGCGTGGGAGAACTAGAAGAGCTTCTGGCTCCTGGCTTCAGATTGGCTCAGCTCCAGCCGCTGCAGCCACTTGGGGAGTGAACCATCGGACGGAAGATCTTCCTCTCTGTCTCTCCTCCTTTCTGTATATTTGTCTTTCCAATAAAAATAAATAAATATTTTTTTTTAAAAAAAAATAAGGTTTGTTGAGTAACTAAGCCTATTAGATATAAAAAGTATTTTCTTAAAGTACCAGAGAGTAATTCTTTCAAAATTTGTGGGCAATGGACAATATTAAGTAAGTGGACATCGTTACATTCCAAAAAAGTTTTGCAAAAACAAGCAGTTGAGAAAACCTGGCTAATGGTAATGATAACAGCTTGCATAATCCTTCTTTCAGACAAAGGTTCTTAATTATGCAATTTATTTTGGCTCTCTTACTCTATTTCTATGCACTGCAAATTTAAAAGCAAGCAATGAACACAGAACATAAACTAATGGTAATTTGTGTAATCCTGTCTCATGTGGCACAAGCACAGCTGTTCACATCTTGAAATTTTTAAGAGAAATAGTATTAGAATATATAACCATTGAAAAGCAAGGCAAAACCCATGTACCAATCTCAATGTGGCACCATGGCAGAATCTATGCATGTCCATCTTATGACAATTATTTCCTTAGCGATTTGAGGAGTTAAGCTTTATTCTCTCAAGTAAAGTCCTGAACCCAGCAGGATCCAGAGGACAGGGTAGCTGGGCACTTGTTGCTGAAAGAGTGTACTCAGGCTAGCAGTCTATAGCTAATGCAGAAGTACAAAATGCAAAGTAGAAATGTGCTTAATTAAAGCATATCTCAAGCATTAAGTAAACTAATATTCAGATAATTTTGAAATAGAAAATAAAATCCAGCTTTGAGACTTTAGGTACTTGACTCAATTCATTTCAACCAAAACTTGTTGAAAAATCTTCAGTATGAAGTATATTACTCACACCTGAAGAAAATTCTGCTCTGGAAAGATTAAGAAGTCAATTGGTTAGTAGTTGAAAGTTTCCTGATTCCACTTTACTATTGTTTCTGCTACATAACTCCAAATAAGGACAAAACATCAAGTCTTGTAAGTAATATTTATATACTGGATATGTGTTAAGCAAAGCAAAACTAATTCTAGTCTTATTGAAAAAACTTTCTTGGAGGAAATAAGGGAAGAATGTTCCCCAATTTAACCAAAAAACACACACAAAAAAAACAATGTAATCAAACTCCTATGTCTACCTTGGATTTCTGGGATCCTATCTATGTAGAATCTAAATTGTCCTGTCAATCGAGGTTAGGAACGGCTGCTGAAATCAATTCATGCCGTTTTCTATTCTCCTCTTACTTCCTGTCTTGGAAAATATTCCTTTATCACCATAAAGTTAAGAAACTTTTCTTTTTTTTCTGACACCTATTCCATTTGTGCTAGGACACTCTCAATCTTCCTGTGCCACAAATGTCTCTTGGAGTTAACTATTCTCTCTGAGTCCTAATAAGTTTCTTCTTCCTCTTCTCTTTCTCATGTTATCTATCATTTTATCCAGCCTCTTCTTTAACCTAAGATTATATTCCTATTTGGAAAACGGGTTTGGAATGGTGGTTAAATGGTTTTGATGTTATGATATGGTGCTAAAGAAATTACTAATGCCTTTTAAAGGTTCTGCTTAGGAAAAAACAAATATTGACAAGACTTAATGGTAGAGATCCTTAAATTATTTTCACAATGATTTAAGAAATTCGTAAGTCTAGGAACCAAACACTTGAACTTCATATTGCCAATGATTCCAAATTAATAAAGCAATTTATTTACAAATTGTGGGTAACATTAACACTTGGTCATTTTAGCTCCAGGGGTTGTTTCATATAGAAAAACAAATAAACATTTGATTTATCCAAATCAAACAAAAAAAAACTTTAAAAAAGGAAAAAACTAATAAATTTGGCAAATCAGTTATCAACACTGTTGTCCAACAATATTATTAAAATCTTGTTTTCTGTTTCTTAAAATCTTTAATAGTCTTTGTGATAAAGGTAGTGTTTCTCATCTCCTTTTACATTTAAAGAAACTAGCATAGCATCTTAACTGACTTAATTAATGTAGCATTAATGATTGGGGAATACAATAAAAATGTTTTAATAGATAAATTGTTTACAAAACAGGGATTCAGACATCAATGTTTTCACTTTTATTTTTCTGTTTTTTTTAATGAGAGGTTGCCTCTTGCAAAGGGAATATAGTAGCATAAACACTGGCATGAAATAGATTAAACGAAGAATATCACTCACATAAATTATTATGCATTAACCCTAGACCATCTGCATGTGGAGAAAATGATCACTTTATTACTAAAAGTGTGCATAGGCTGTGTGTCTCCATGAGCAGTGATCAAACTCATCTCATACATTAAGATCTTTAAATGATAAGTTGTACCATATTGCACATTGAAAATTATTTTGCAATTTGTCTGCCACTCTAAATATGATCACTTAAGAATGCCGTGATTCAATATAAAACATTTTCTCAATTAGCTTCCAACCCATACTAAGGAATCATTTTTTCAGTATCACAGATGTATTTCTATCAAGTCTATTTACATAAACCACACACTTATCCTATCAGGCTCATTTGAACTGCAAGCTTCCTTGGGAAGAGGATATGCCAACGGGAATTACATAGCACAAATTAACAAATTAGATATCATAGTACCTTGACTATAAGAAGACTTTTAAAATGAGCCAAGTTATTCATTTCACCTGAAAGGATTCAAGACACATACACCATTTACAGATCTAGCTTCAAAGGAACATCATTGTTAAGGATAAATCTTAAAAAGATATGACTTTTAAAATTTAACTCAAACTTTGGGGTCTCATTTTCCTTTAGATTTTTGCTAATATTTCCTAATTACTTTTACTATTTCAGTGAAAGTGATAATTGGACCTGAAACACCGTGGCACAGTACTTTTAAAAGGGAAAGAAGTCTGCTGCATAGCACTGAAGTGTCACATAAAGTCTACTTCCTCTAAACAAATAAAACCTATCACATCAGAAGATTGGCAATAATGAATCAGAAGAACTGTGAATGAGTGATTTACACTAGGCTGATACTTTGCGTGCTGCTGAAGAGATTTTACTAATCAGCAGTTTGGCAATTTATTTGGTATATTTTGTAACATTATTTGAAGGAAATTCACATGGAGAACCTGATATATATTTTAGCTAACCAAATAAGAAAATAGAAAGTTGAATCATTCCAATCAAAAGATGTTTTTGAAGATTACTCTATGTCTGTATCCACCCATCATTAATCATTCATTCAAAACATATTGATGGGAAACTAATTATGTGTCAGCCATTAATACAAACATTGAGGGCAACTCAAGAATGAAGATAAAGTTAGTTTATTTTTTCAAAGATCTTGCAAGTCTAACAGGAAACACAGAGAAGTTAATAGTTGTCACAAAAAAAGAAAATCACGGGAAAAGTACAAAAGAAGGTGCATATCCAAATAACAGTGGGCTAGAAAATTAGATTACAGAATTCTAACACTGTTAGTAAATACTAAATTTGGTATTTGAATCCTACTCAGGTCATGGGGCAGAAGATATTACTATGTGCCCTGGACTTTGTACTGATGAAGATATTTAATGTAATATTTAATATTCTTTTCACTTCCTAGTAGTTTATTTCCTTACCTCATAACTTTCTCACTTAAAGGAAACTACCATTTTAGACAGATAGGTACTTCTTATATTCTGACATCTGCAAACAGTTTGCATTTATCTATATAATTGAAAGTCTTACAGAACCTCTGCTCCAAAAATTCCTTACAGTCCAGAAGGAAGGGCTAACCCCAATTTTGTGAAGCTCTTTGATCTCCAAATTTTCTTCCCTTTTTAATGATCTTCATTTAAAAAGCAAATAATTTTTGTTTCAGAACTCACAGCTTTCTTGCAATATCTTGCTAAAGCCAGTCAATATTAGCCAAAGAAGGTTATGACCTTCTACCTATTCACAGCCATATTGCCTCAATCTTTAAGTCCATTAGGCATATGACCACCTTCACCTTAGTGCAAACAACAATAACGTTCCACAGCATCATAAGCGCTTGCTTTATTTCTTCTTCTTGTTTCAGTGTCATTCAAAATATAAAGCATAGTCACATATTTTAGATTCTTTATGGCAAGGTATCCTGATTGAGTTTGTATATTAGAATAAAGTTATTTGTCTTAACAGTCAGTGAATTGATATAATATAGATATATCTCCTGTGTGTATGTGTGTGCATGTTTTAACAATCCAGCATAGGTGGACAAGGATTCAAGTTTGGTGGAGGGGGATCTGATACAGAATTCTGGGTAAATCAGATATTGCAATCAACAGCAGAGTCAAGATTACCATGTACATTTTCATCTGAACAAAGGTGGAAACAAAAGAGTGCTTAGTGTAGACATAACCTTCATCCATACCTAGATTAAAGATCAGAATGCATCATTTTTCATAGCTTTCCTATGCAAACACACAATATAGATCCTTTCTAAATGCAAATAGTATTGCAAAATGTGATCACTGTATGGGTAGATGACTAATAGACATAATAGAGTGAAAGTAAATATCACCCTATGACAATCAGTCATTTCTGCTTCTCAGAGAGCATCCTACATTTGGCTTCAATGATTTTCAGTTGTTTTTCATTAGTTATTGTCATGTTCCTTGTATATGATCCAGTACATTTGACACTTGCATACATGTTTCCACAACTAGTTTCACTAAATCAATTGGAGTTTATTTGCTTGTCCCCATGTTTGAACCAGCTAAGAAATGTTAATGAATATCAATATCTGCATCTAGTTAGAGTTTTCTGGGTTAAGGACATGACACACTAATTAACAAAACCTTACTCTGCCTAGTACATGGGGGAAATCAGAACTTTGGTATTTATATACTTCCCAAGCGAATTGTTAAGTCAATAATCTGTTGCCCTCAGTTCTTTCGTTAGCTAACACTCACTTCACTCCTTTTTTCCCCAGAAATCCCTTCATTTCTCATTTGTCAACAGCAGAAAAACAGAAGTGAGTTTCACTAACAAGAATTACAACTTCAGCATTGGGTATAGACAAGAAGACTTAATGTGCCATGCCTCAGAGTTGATTTGAAACCCTGTGAGCTATTTCTAAAAGCGAAGTTTCTTTAAATGGCAGGACACAAGCCATTGCATTAAGAGAGACAAGACAGAATTCATTATTGCCCATGATCCAAAACAAGAGAAGGTGGCCAGGAACCACCAAACAGAAGGCAGCACCAGAGGACGGGGTAAACTATAAGCAGGAATAGCATAGGGAGTATAATAAGTATGGCCATTGGGGGGCGGGGCTAGGTTTCATTAGCTCTCTATGGATTGCTTAATTGGGGAAATTTTGCAGGCACACGTGCAAAGTGGCTTTTGAAAATTATCTGGTAGTAGCCAAGAAGGTAATTATGACAGGTACACAGATGATCAACCACGGTCCAAGTTGTTTGAGTATACATTCAATAGTTGCTTAACAAGGAGAAAAGATCAACTGCTGGCCAGCTTCTGTGTCAAGGTAACCTTAAAACAAACAAACAAAAAACAATTATATTCCAAATTTATCCCATACTATCTTGACAATCAGTATTGAGACAATCACTTGGAGTACTTGAAATACTTGAGTAGTAGACAGAACACCAAGAATGTACGGTATAGAATAACCTAACTAGTACAGAAAGCATGTTTCTTAAAGGCAAAAAGAGATAAGTAAAAACTAAAGGAGTCCTTTATAAGATAGTTATATGCTCCCCATTTATGGTATCAATGAAGAAAAACAACCTTAATTAAAGGTCTGAAGTTTCTAACATGCTTTACTATAGTTTTAAACGCTGTTAAAAAGTATGTTATATTTTGAGGGACAGCACAGTCACATTGTAAGCAAAGCTTTCTCCTGTGGCATTGGCATTCCATAAAAGCACTGGTTCTAGTTCCAGCTGTTCCACAATCAATCTGCTCCCT
The DNA here is from genome assembly GCF_017591425.1 of Ochotona curzoniae. Taxonomy (NCBI): domain Eukaryota; kingdom Metazoa; phylum Chordata; class Mammalia; order Lagomorpha; family Ochotonidae; genus Ochotona; species Ochotona curzoniae. The sequence continues at coordinate 16,052,505 of NW_024464920.1, read as the reverse complement.
GCTTTTAGCCTGGTAAGGAAATAAAAACTTGCTCAAGTAATTGGGCCCTTGCATCCAGGTAGAAGGAAGCTCCTGGCTCCTAGTTTCAGACTGGCTTAGGTCTGGCTGTAGTGGCCATCTGTGGAGTCAATCAATGGATGGAACGTCTCTCTCTCTCTATCTCTCTGTAGCACTTTTGAATAAAATAATACAGATAAATCTTCACAAAGATATAAAGTATGTTATGCTTTTGGTGAAAGTAACACTTTCCTGTATTCTCTGAGTTACATTGCTAGGCCATTTCAGTCAAGAATATGAAAGGTATAGCAGTGTCAGAATTAGGAGAGCAAATCATTATCAAAAACTGGAGATGTGAAATCAGAGAATGCCCTACACAGAGGAATAAAAATCTTGAAGGCTTAATATCCAATTTACCACAGCACAGAGATGTGGCTGAGACTGATGTTTGGGAATCTGAGGTGAACTAGTACTTAAGGTGTAAGGCATCTACAACAGCAAGGTCTTAGACTGAGATGATGTCATTTAGACCATAGGATAAAGGTCGTTGGTCCAAGTGGGCTTGATGTGGATCATGGGTATTTGGTGGGTACAACACATTACCACAAAGCTAAGGCTTTTTAAATTTGTTGGAAATGTTGGGCCCAGGAGGTGGTTTGAAAATATTCCTATGTCAGAAGGCCATAGTAAATGCATAGCTATAAACAGTGAAGCCAGCTTCTGTGACTCAGCTTCAAGAATAGAACAATTTGAAAAACTTCAGTTAAAAGAAGTTGGCTCTTAACATTCCAAGGCTTTGATCAGATAACTATGGGGACAGCAGGGCTTGCTGAAAGCAGTTTAATATCATCAACACTGATATGGTTGTATGTTGCTAACAAGTTGTCAAATTGTGAAGTAAAATGTGTGTACATGAGTGTGTATGTGTGTGTGCACTGGCATGCAACAGGCCCTCTTCTTTACCGCACCACATGGACACTGTGTCTCACTATTTTATTTAGTTGGCGATGGCTTATAGCCACAGAGCTTATGTTAGCCACACTTGATATTTTATAGGTCTCAATGCTGGCCATGTTTAGTTGAAAACTGGCTTGGTTATAGTGTATCCTCGAGATTGCAAAACAATGGCAGCATTCAGACCCACTGTACGAATCCTAACAGCCAACACACACATGCACTTTGACTATTGTTTTACACTACCATGAAGAGTTGTGTGATTTCATCATTTGGGAAAATAGTGTTTGTTTCTTTATTGTTGTGATTTTCATTTACTCCGTGGAATTTTCTGGGTTTTTTTTTCTTTTTCAGTCTACAGAGCTCTTGCAAATGACCCTGGATCACAGGTTTTTTTTTAATTTCCTTGAGGAGACAAGATAAATTTTCAACTGCCAATAACTCATATACTGAGGGTTTTAAAGCACATATTTGATTTTATTTCCTGCTGATAACTACAGCCAGATCAACCTTGGTGAGTGAAAGTTCATGTTACATAACCTCATTCCCTGCCAATATGGTCATTTTGTTCATCAAGCAAATAGGTGATGACAGGGGTGGCTGGGCAGAGGCGACAGATACCCACAGGATGCATCACTCTACCTGCTTTATTATTTATATCCTCCACCAGTGAATTTATCATTTGTTGAGCCTTATGAGTGACAGAAATATCTTCATCTTAGTTGACAACTCAACTAAGAAATAGCTATAAGGTATTAGTGAATAGGTTAATTTGCTTAAGCATTGAGGTCATATCCAGTACAGCAGGGACCACTGGAGTCACCATTTAATTATGTTTAAGTAAATCCACTGTCATTTTCTGAGATCTGTTCATCTAACAGGCCAAATCAGATATCTTGTGGTAATCATCATTCCTGCAACTTTCTCGTCTTTGATGTTGGCTCCATTCTACCAACACTCCAGAAATGTGGTATTTCATTTTTGGTATAATGCTTCACTAAGTAGAAACAGTTCTAGTACTTTGCACTTCAAAAATATTCTTAAAGCTGACAGAAACTGCAAGGAAATTCTCCAAGCTGGTGTGTGGGTGTGTAGGGTGTGTGTGTGTGTACACATTCTATTTGTTCAGTAGGGAAATAACCACAGGAAGGGTTGAGGACAAATTAGGCTTACTTCAAGGTGGTGATCTGAGCTAAAACTGTACTGATGGTTTTTCACTCCATAAGCTCTACCTGATGGAGCACAGTAGCATTCTACATCTCTTCTAATTAACACCCGTGCGGAGCAAGCATCCACCAGTTCCTGAAAGACGTGATTATTTCTCTTTTCTAATGCACAGCTACTTCAGTGAAAGGACATAGGTCCCTCTGAGGAAAGCTGGGACGAACTTGATCAACATAAATTTTTGGCTTTTTACCAGGTCCTTCCTCAAAAGAGCCCGGTTTTTCTTTTAAGAGATCTGAAACTGTTAACTTGCAAACATTTGTGACTTCATGAAGAGACGCCATGACTCTCTGTTATTCACTTATGATACAAATTGCACTTTTGTTCACTTGACGTAGAGCAGTTCTGCTTATACAGTTAAGAATTTAGTATGTTTTATATCTATTCAACTTCCAGGAGCACTATGATCAATTAGCCAATTCGGGCCCATATGGGATCCAGCTGCGTTCAAGGAAAGAGCTTTAGCCACTAGGCCACTGTGCAGGGCCCAATTGGTGGTATTTGTAACTGTAATTTGGAAATCTGAAAAGTAATTATGATTGATTAATAATGAGATTACTGATCCTACAGGAGGATGAAAAGAAGCAATCCTTTCTCTGTGTGTGTGTGTGTGTGTGTGTGTGTGTGTGTATGTGTGTGTGTGTGTGTGTGTGTGTATGCACACGCGTTGAGAAATAATCCTATTAGGACACAGCAAGAAGGTTGGTATGTTCCACAGCCTACACATCCATAAGCTAGGAAGAGAATTCTCATCAATGTCTGAATATGTTGGAACCCTAATCTCACACTTTCATCTACCAGAATTGTGACAAAATAAATTTTCCTTCATAAACCATTTAGTCTTTCATTAGATAAGCCTGCGGGAACATCCACTCACATATGTTAATGTGTACACTCACACTCATGTGTGTATATGGCTTTGTCAGGTAAGACCCTGTGAAAGACACGATTCCTCATTTACCATGAGTATACCTAATTATCAATTCAAGATTTTGATACCATCTTTCACTAAAAATGAGTGATAATTAGAAAAGTGGCTGATTCTAGGGCTTGAGAACAAAATAATTAAAGTGATTGTGGGGCCTGGCACGATAGCCTAGCAGCTAAAGTCCTCGCCTTGCACATGCTGGGACCCCATATGGGTGCTGGTTCTAATCCAGACAGCCCCACTTCCTATCCAGCTCCCTGCTTGTGGCCTGAAAAAAACAGTCAAGGACAGCCCACAGCCTTGGGACCCTGCACCTATGTAGGAGACCTGGAGGAGTCTCCGGGATCCTGGCTACGGATTGGTTCAGCTCCAGCCATCGCGACCACTTGGGATGTGAATCAACAGACAGAAGATCTTCCTCTCCATCTCTCCTCCTCTTTGTATATCTGCCTTTCCAATAAAATATAAAATGAATCTTTAAAAAAAATAATAAAGTTGATTGTACACCAACTTGTGGTCCCAGAAAGTAAGGAAAAGCTCACAAACAGGCATGCCTTGGCACTGCCTTTTATTTGCATGTAAAGTTTTTGTTTTCTTTATCATATTCTGTTTTACTTGAAATTTTCCTCCATAACAATGATTCTTATAGTGTGATCCTTAAAACAGTAATTTCTCTTCACCCAAGAATTTAGTATAAATGCAAACTCTTACATCTTAATCCAATAGACTTAATTAAAAACCAATTTTGGAACAATTTATATTTTAACAGGTCACCCACATGATTCTGTTACATACTAAAATTTCAGAAACATTACCCTCTAGTAGCATATACACATTTGTGATAAAATTATTTTAAAAAGCATAATTTGATTAGGTATTCATACTTTTTGAAACTAAATACTCAAACATAGTACAAGTAGTGTTTTAAGATACCAGTTATATTTTAAAACAGCTACAACATTGATAAACAATGATTCTGAAATACAAATGTGTCAGGTTTATTATAATAAAATTGCAATCTAAATGTTATGATTCATTCACAAATCAGGGGAGATTAATCAGGAACAGTTACTGATTCAGTGAAAGTCAAAGTACCACTGTTAAGATCACAGTATGCTTGATTTAAAAAGTGAGTCATAAACCTCTGAAATATGTACTCTGTCCACTAGGCTGGTGGCTTCCCATAAAAGTGAGCTAAAATCAAACATTTAATACATGACACATTTTTTAAACTATAGTATTGGGTCCAGCATGAAAGCCTAGCAGCTAAAGTTCTCACCTTGCACACCTAGAATCCCATAAGGGTACCAGTTCTAATCCCAGCAGTCCACTTCCCATCCAGCTCCCTGGTTAGTGGCCTGAGAAAGCAGTCAAGGAAGGCCCAAAGCTTTGGGACTCTGCACCCACGTGGGAGACCCAGAGGAGGTTCCTAGCTCCTGGCTTCAGATCAGCGAAGCTCCAGCCTTTGCAATCACTTGGGAAGTGAATAATCAGACAGAATGATATTTCTCTCTGTCTCTCCTCTTCTCTGTATATCTCACTTTCTAATAAAAATAAAATAAATCTTAAATAAAAATAAAAATATTGAAAAATAGCAATAGTGGACTCAGAAAAGCAACAGTGACATCTTGGCTCAACCAGGTCTTTCTTTTCTCTGTGATTTGGTCTTTGAAATTACTGTTTCAGTGTGTGCATCATCTTTACAAAGTTAATAACATTGATAACATTTGCTTTACCAAGTTTCTTGTGAGCGTTATGTCAACTCACGAGAGTACGATTTAAACACCAGACTACACATATGTGCACTTGTTAGATTTCTGACTTCTTTCCAGTTACCACTATCACTGTGATAACAGGCCTCTATTGTCAAGGTTATACACCTCAGCAAACAGAGCATGAAAGGAGAAGTAAAAGCATAAAGACAGAAACATGTAATTTTCACAGGCCTCTGTCTTTCTCTTTACCCTAGTAGTAAGGAATTCTGATCAGGTTTGTTGACTGATGTTACACAAATTCATATGCAATGATAACCTGAAAGTATAAAATGACTTACGGAATTAAGCTACTCCCTATCACAAAGATTTTAGATATTTTAAAGTCAACTTAAATGTACATGTATCACATTTCTTATTATAGTAAAAGCAAGGTAATTGTAATTAATGCAGGAGTTGCATAAACCATAGTAAATGGAGTAATTACAATGCAAACACCTTAGCTAACATAGAGCACAAAACACTCAATAGCAGAGATTAGAAATGATCTCATGCAAATTAATTGGGATGACTTACAAAGGATTTATAGTCAAAAGCCAGTGAATAATGCTAGTTGGCATTTTGACTTCATGAATGTACATTTAAGCATGTACATCAGAGCACAATTCTAAAACACTTGATAAAATAGGCTCTACCAAGATTTTGTTAGCTTTTGAAATCACTCAGTCTAAGGCGAAAACAAGCACTTTTGCTTCTAATTTTTAAAAAGATATGGTATAATTTTCTTCAAAGATACATTGTCAGAATGTTCCAGACATAATCTATCTACCATGCCCAATGTGGAACATATTTCACAGACATTCCAGATGTGCATTCATCTGGGAGGCAGAATCACTACCTGGGAAACATCCATCTCTACAGTTAAACAAAACAAACAGAAGAAAAACAGCTCCCACAATTGAGCCCTCTTATCAACTCCACAGAGGGTTGTTTCTTCCAATCCAGGTAGTGACCCTAGTCACTAAAGCATAGCAGAGACAGGAGGAAGGAAGAAACACTTAGAGAGTATGCAAAATGTGACAATTTTGATAAAAAAGAAGAACCTAAAGCAGTACAAAATGACATCTACCTTTTTAGCCTCCAACTTCGCTGATTTGCATTAAAGATCTTATGACTTTCCATAGAATTGCTCATTTATCTGACCCAGGATACAATCCAGAGACTTCTCACATCAGGAAAGAGGCAGCATGCCAGGAGCCCTTGGGCTCTGAGCACAAAGCAATGCCTTGCTTTTGACATCCGCATTTTGTGCAATTTCTACTTCGGTTAATTCTAAGCTAGATCTATATAATGAAATAAAATTTTGAGAAATATGCTTTTAGCATAACCAACTGGCAATACAGATGCACTTAAATAAGATGCTGATAACGTTTTTGCAAATAATCAATGGCCATGACTACAATAGGCAGTGATGTAGTGAAATGATATCCATTCAGAATCACAGCCCAAGACTGGATTTCAATCCCAACTTTCTAGGTGTTTGGCTTCCCTGAATGAGTTACACCATCTTTAGCCTATTTCGTCTTCTATTATTCAGGTACAATATGTATTACATGGGTTTGTTTTGATTTTAAATGAAATCTTACATACAAATCAGTGAGTGTCATGGTTGACTTATGGAAGATCCTCAATAAAGTATAGCCAAACAATCTTACTTCTTTTAAAGACATATCATATTTGAAATGCAGAGGTACACAGAGAAAAACAGAGAGGGAATGATTTTACATATACAGGCTCAATCCCCAAGCAGCTGCAAGAGCCAAGGTTGAGCCAATCAAAGCTAGGAACTAGGAGTTTTATATGGGTCTCCCACATGGGTCCAGTGGTCAGCCTATAATTTGAAACTTGGTACATTCAAAATGAACCTCAGCTTAAGCTGAGTATGTCTAGTCATTCATGTCAAGAGTTAATTGAGATATAAAACCAAAGTGATCAGAAACTCTATGCAATCAATCAAAAATTGGCCACATGCCATCTTTCTAGTAAGAAGAAAATTATCACAGAAATAAGTCAATATTTACTTTACACTTAAAATTAAGGAAAAAAGAAAGTATTTCCTAAAGGTTTATGATTTGTAGTAAAATAATCATCCTTATTCATGCCAAATAATTACAATCAGAAAAAAACTTTCCTCTCATATTTTGGAATAGCTCTTGCTGGATTAGTCATTAATCATTATAAATTTCCTTTGTATAAAGCATAAGGAGATGCAATATTCAAGAATTTTTTTCCTCATCATGACAATTAACCTTTGTCCATAGGGTATGCTCTTCCTTTCTGTTCAATAATAAAAATACTCATGAATATTCATTTCCTTGCTTTTCACAACTGTTATTTTTACACTCAACTTCCCTCATGAACTCACCCTTTCTCCAAAGTCTATCATTTCTCTACTATTGTACTTTCAATCATTCTAAAAAGGATAATACAATAGCTACCTTTTAATCATTAGTGGGTCTGAGAAAAATGCTACAATTCTTTTTTCATTCAATTTCATTAGCTTCCACAGAAAGTTACTTCAAACATTTTGTGGGAAAATGGAATTAAAGTTTAAGTCAAATTTGAAGTCCAAGATTTTTACAAAAATGCAGTTTTTCATAATATAAATTATCATATGCACATGTACATTTGTATGTATGTATCTTTATATCTTTAACAAAGAGTAGCTCAAAATTTAATGATTACTTGATTTTACACTCTAGCTTCCTGAATCATTCTGTTGTCTATCATCAAAATATCTTCTGCAACTTATAATTTGCCTCAGCTGTGTTACAGGCATGATTGCAAAAAATAAAGAACAAAGTTTCATAACTGAAAGCTCTGGACCAGAATTTACAGAAGGGAGTGCCACAATATTTCTTCTGGAACTTCTTTGTATGGGACAACTCTTCACTTATTTTATGTTTAACTGTGAACAATTACACAATAATAACTAGTCAGATAAATAAGTGAAAATTACTTGCAAAATAATGTCTAACCAAACACATAGAAAGAAGTGCTTTCTCACAGATCCTAACACTTAAAAAAGAGAAATCTCAAGGCAATGGGAGATCATTTCAAGTTGCTTTGATTTTCATCCAATACTTACATATCTCAGAAATTATCCAATCGGTGGCTAGTCACTTAACTTTGTTAGTAATGTAATTGATTAACATTTCCTATACAAGAATTCTACGCCTTTGGTGCCTTTGAATTTTATGTCCTTTTCTAATGTGTCTCTGTAATACCATGCTGGAAAATATGTATTGAATAATATAATCTTCAAACAGTACAACTTGGTCTAAAAATCTTCTTGAGTAGTAACAAAGAGGTGAAATTGCCTTAACATAACTGTTCATATTACAATCAATTTTAATATGGCATCACACAAATCAAGCAGTATTTATAGAACCATAGAGAAAGAAAAACAACTTTGGTTGAATAGTTAGCCAAAAATGAGACTATAGTCTTTCTGAATATATTATGTCCCTTAGCCAATGCTCAAAATATTTCTTTTATATTTCTTTCTTCAGAAGTCATCCTATGACAACTTCTGTGATATACCAGCTCAAATTAAATAGATGACACATTTCTCAATGTGAAAAATAATGTTTGATTTTCTATTCAGAGTGGGTTCAGCAACAAATTTTTCTGTGAATTGAAACATGATGTTATGTTTGCTTCATATGTTAGCAAGAAATAAAGATCTATTGTAAAGTATTGCTTATTTCATTACTTAAGGAACTCAGATTTCTGTTTGGGTAATGGAGCACTTTTTTGCAGAATGTTGAGAAATTGAACAGAATGTCAATGCAATCTTGATAAACTCAAAAGTACTTGCAGTTCATCGGAATGTTTAAATGGACATTTAAGAAAACTGGTTCAACGGAACTATATAACCATGGAGTACTTGAAAATATATCATCATAACCTGTGATGTGTTCAATAATATATTATGTAGTAGAGCTTTACAAGAGTAGATATCAAAATTTAAATAAAAATGCATAACCCATAAATTTTAAACCTCTGCTACAGTTTTAGAAATGTGAGAGCTAAACTTTGATTATTTCTAATTCTGAACTTGCAAGTTTACATTAAAATGCTAATGATCCACAATTATATACTGCTCACATACAAAATGCTAGAAATTAGGGTTATATTTCTGTGAGAGGCAGAAAAATTATCTTCCAGAAAGGTCTACTTACTAATTCTGACAACTTGTAAGCACAATGAGACTTTAAAAAGTTTGTAGAATCTACTGAATTAAAAGATACTGTGATAAAATTTTGAAATATAGGTAGTTGTTACAATTTGCATTTTCTAAAAAGTTTGTGAAGATCCCTCCTATATCATGTTACATTATAAAGAAAAATCAAGATTATAAATATAATACAAAGATGCTAGCCAATGTATCTTTCTTTGACCAGATTTATTTATTTATTTATTTATTTATTTATTTGAAAGTCAATGTTGCAGAGAGAGTAAGAGATAGAGAGATAGATCTTCTATCTGCTGATTCACTTCTTGTATGGCTACAACAGCCAGGCTTAAGCAAGACAAAAGCCAGGAGCTTCTTCTAGGTCTCCCAATGGGGTGGCAGGGACCTAATCACTTGTGGTATGTTGTATCGTTGCCCCAGACAATTAGCATGGAGCTTGGTTGGAAGTGAATCAGCTAGTACATAGCTGGCTGGGATGCCAGTGGAACTGAAGGCAGCTTCACTGGCTACACAACAATACTGATCCCAATTTCTCTTAAATAGATTATCCAGGCAGGTTTGGGGTATGTGGGGAACTAATGCAGAAATCCCTTATAAATGGAAGGAGGGAGAAGAAGCTATAAGGATATCGTGGCATTTACTGTTGATTTGATGACACATGGCATTCACTGAATGAAACATACTGTAGATGTTGGACAAATGAAGGAAACAGAAATTCCCCAAACATATTGACAGGAATATCACTTCAGCAACATCTTGACCCTAACCCAATAAGACACCTTTCAAATTTGTGATCACCTGAAACATAGCATAATGAATTTATGTTATTTTAAGCCGCTGAATTTGTAACAATTAATTACCACACCAATTAAAATGTAGTACAGAATCTGTGGCAAGGATATGTTATTATAAAAAAAGTAATTAGAGACTACAGCATGATGACAAGATGGAAAATTTGTTGTGGTAGAGGTGTATTTGGTCAGGCATCCAAAAGGGCTCTTCTGTGGACACTAGACCTGAGTTTTATGAACAGTGTTTGATGAGAAGCAACCATGGGACAGAACTATTATAAACAGAAATATCACCATGTGCAAAATTCACAGAGCCAAAAAATCAAAAATTATTTGTAGATGCAGTTAATATATATTGGGAAATTAATTAGAAACAAACACAGCATGATGTGCTTTGTTATGTTATTCTGTGAAGCGTTCAGAAAAGAATTAATTTTGATATTTGGTAAGAACTATAATAATCCATCCTAATTTTATGGCTTTAATTGCAGTATTTGTGAATTGTTGCATAAATACTGCCAACATGGCTATTTCAACATCACATTATTGAATATACTGTCATGAAAATATATACAAATGACTGTCACTGGCTAGTGTGAGTTGCCTTCATCAAAACATTTTAATACTTTCATGATTAATAATTAATTCTAAAAAAAAAATTACTGATTTTTTTCAATGTTTTGTGCCAGTCTGTTTCCACTGTTAGTATGGGATCAGGGGTGTTACTTTAGGATCCTAGGATCTATAAAACTGTCCCCTCACATTGAATGAAATGGAGCATTCATTCATTCACATTATAAGGGAAATGAGAGAAGAGTGAACCGTGAGTCTTATCTTTGAACCAGGGTCCATTATGTTGCCCTTGATAAATGAGGTTACTTCTTTCTTGTGTATTCTGTAGTCTCTGCTTTAAAATAAAGCATTTCTTCATATTTACAACTTTTATTTATTTATATTCTTTTATTTGAAAGAAGAGGGAACTTTGAACCAATGATTCACTTCCCAAATGCTTGCAACCGTCACTACTTGACCAGGATTAAGACAAAAATATGAAACTCCATCGTGTTCTTCCACATTAGTGGATGGAACCCAACTACTGAGCTATAATATGTTGTCTCCCAGAGTGTGCATTAGCGGGAAACTGGAACAAAAACAGAGTTAAGATTCAAATGCCCTAAACAGTGACAACTGTCACACCTAACACCAGCCCTCATTTTTTTTTTTTTACTATTGAACTTTTTTTTTCCTGTAAACTATATCTGATCCTCCAATAGAAACTCTAAGGTGCCTTATGTCACCCAACAGACCTTGGAAGTAATTTCCTCATCCTTGGAACAAAGAAATGAACAGCATTTCAGAACTACTAATACCTGGGCAGAACTATTGGAACATGCATCACATTAGAGACCCTGGTATGACATCAGGTAACTTTTCCCAGCCCAGGTATTGGTACAGTTCAGACGCTGGGTGTGGCTTCTCCAAAATAGAGGAAGAAGAAAAAGAAAATTGGAAACAATGGTCTCATCCATTTTCCCCTATTCCTCAACCGTTCCCACCTTAATCAGTGGTCCACCTGGACATATATCCTTCTCAACTATGTAAACCTCATCAAAAATTAAATTTGTAATAAAATACTATATCTGCCCCTGCCCTCAATTTAAATATCTCAGATAAATAGTTCAGCTGATATCCTTCATTGATATCACTTCAGTTGATCTGCACAGAAAGTCTTCACTTTTTACATGTTTTTCAAGCATTTATGCATTGATGAGTCTTATAATGACTTAAGATTTTTAGAAAATTTTCAATGATATGCACATATTTCTATTCTCAGGATAACAAATTTTTAAATGTTCATACAACCAGCATCTCAGAGCAAACATACATTTGGTCCAGTTTTCAGTTAAAAAATATTCTGTCAAATTTATCCTTAAAGCATTTTAGAGAAATGAAAAAGGAATAAAGGGATTTTTGTTTATATATCTAGCAAAGTTTGGAGTAAAGAGATCAAAAATCAAGTATTAAATTAATTACTTCACCCACTAAGCATTTATTAAACACAAAAAAGTATTTATGCAAGGTTAAATAGAGAGGGAAATTCAGGTATAAAAAAAGAATTCATATCTTCAATGGATTCATACTCCAGAAAAGGGGAATGCTATATTAAACACTTTAGTGGCCAGTGCTTTTAATTCCACCCATAAATTATTCAATTTCAGCACTGCAAAGGAAATTAAGTCATGGAAAGTTTAACTTTCAGTAAATATGTGAAAATAGGGCCCAGTGCAGTGGCATACAGGCCAATCTTTCATCAGCAGCTATGGCCTCCCAGATGTGTGCAGGTTCTAGTCTTGGCTGCTACACTTCCCAAATCAGCTCTTTGCTAAATGGCCTAAGTAAAGCAATGGAGAATGGCTGAGGCCCTTTGGTCCTTCAGTCATGTGGGAGAACAGGGGAAACTCTTGGCTCCTAGCTTTGGATCAGCTCAGCTCTGGCCATTGTGGCCATTTGGGTAGTGAATCAGTAGATGGATGACCTCTCTCTCTCTGTCTCTCCCTCTCTATAAAGCTGACTTTCAAGTTAAATAATTTTTTTAAATGGGAAACCATAAGTTTTTGACAGCTTCAAAATGGGTTTAAAAACCTCACATTGTCTTTAGCTCTCTATCTTGTTCTATCCCCTTTGCAATTAAGTGGTTTGCACACCACTGACAGTTTATAAAGGCATCTCTTCAGTGAATAATTGAATGTCTATATTTGTTTCCTCCAAATAAGTCACATGCCAGTAAGTGAAAACCAATTAAGTGCATTTTAATTCTGGTTTTAATATTTCTAGACGTTACCAGCATTTTTGTACTGTGTCATGTCATTTTAGAAAGGAATAAATACAATTCTGTTTCTACCATATTGATTTTTAGTCTAGTCTTCTGTAACTCATTTAAAAATTTTTACACTACATTTACAAATTTCTCAATATTCTCTTGGAAATAATTTTTTGTCCTAAAAATAGTTTTAAGTGTTTTTCAATTATGGGGGAAAAATATACTAAGAAATACCAACATGTCAGTTTTCTGTTTGGCCATTAACGATACATTAAGTGAAACTATTCCAAGGAGCTTGAGAAAAGGATAATATTCTCTATTATAGCTCTTCATCAACAACTATGAAACACCCGTTACATGTACATTCTGCAATGCATGAATGCCAAGGTAAGAAGAATGCGATGATAGCAAGTATCTGTTGGGTAAAAAGACCAATGAAATTACAATTCCTGTACTTGAGGTTGTGGTATCACAGCACAAAGAGAATGTACATAGAAACAGATGTAATATGGTACTGATAAGAAGAAGAGATACACAAAAATTAATGGAAGGTATTTTTCACAGAGGAATTTGAACTTCAGTATATCCTTGAAGAAAACTGAAGCAGTAATAGGTTCTCAAATTTCAGAAAGATCTCCAATAGTAATCTAAAACTTCACTGGATATTTTAGACCTTTAAAAAATCTCCTGAAACTTCACTTGAGTGAAAAAGAATCAAACTTAATTTATTTTATTTGTTTCAATTGCTTATAGGTTTAAGGAGGATTCCAACATTGACATTGTGGTAGGTCAAGTCAAAATAAGGTCAATGACCTACAAAACATAGTACTCAGATTTTCATTAAATCTTCCAATTATTCTTAAAGAACCACAGCATGTTTAAAAACTTATTTTGAATTTATTTGTTTTTTAAATGTTGTTGATACAAAGAGAATAAACTTCATGTATTTCTTAAGTATAGTTATAAGAAGATAATCACACTTACCCCCTTTTTTCCTCCCTCCTTTCTTTCTTCCCTCAATCCTCATTTCCTTCCTTTTTTTTCCCCTTAACAATTATGGCAAAAACTTGATTTGAATCCACTCTGTATCCACAGGCTTTATGGATCACTAATCATAAGATTAAACATGAGGATGGAGGAGAGAAGTAGGAGAGAAAGGAGGAGAGAAAGAATCTTAACATCTACTAGCCTACCCCTCTGTCATGGGAGTAGGCCAATTTAAAACCAGAAGCCTGGAAGTAAATTTGTCTCTCCATTGTCAGAGCAAGCATTGCAAATCCTCGAGTCTCCACCTACTACATCCCCCCAGCAAGGGGGTGTTGGAATCAGAGGCATCAGAATCAGCACCAGTTATCCACATGAGATATGATCACCCCAAGATATGCCCTAACCATTGCACCAAACGTCCACCACAGAGCCCACAGACTTCATTTCCAGAATACCAGACCCATTACTCCATCTACTTCATTTACTAACAAATGCACCCTATAACAAAGTGCCCTCAATATTTCTCCAGTTCTGTCCACTTCCCCATGAAATCATTTCTGCAATATATCACTGACCTTGGGCATGAGCCTCTTATAAGTATGACAGCAGTTATAACTACCTCCTCATCAATTTGGCTTTTCTTTTACTAGCCCTTTCTTAATCCCTCAACATAGCCATGGTGGAAATGTTTTCTCAGAAGGACTGACTGACTGGCGCTGTGGCACAGCAAGTTAAGCCTCTGACTGTGGTTTCAGTATTCCATATGAATGCTCCTTTGATTCCTGGCTGCTTCATGTCCAATCTAGCCTCCTGCTAATGTGCCTGGAAAAGAAGCTAAGGAAGGCTGATGCTTCACACTGGCCCAGCTCTTGTCATTTTGGACATTTTGAGAGCAAACCAGAGGATGAAAGATTTCTATTTTTCCTTCTCTGTCTGTAACTATGTCTTTCAAAAAATACATATAAATCTAGTTCAGAAAAAAAATAGTCTGACATTCAAGGGAACTTCTGACATCTGAGTGGAAACACCAATCTTTCCTACAACAGAAACTTTCCTTCCTATGGTGCCACTATGACAATTTCATTATAAACAATTTAGTGACCTAAAACCTAAGCACTTTCTGTTAGTATGTCTAAATCTCAGTAATTGTCAGAGTACTCTACATTCAGACAGCAAAGTGCCTTCCAACCAGACTGTCCTTCATCTCTACAGTTTCTGCTGCTGGGAACAACATAGTAAGGAGATAGATATATATAGCTTGTCCTTCCAAGAGCATAAATAAGTTTAAAAAAAAAAGTCACAGAACACCTTAAATCCACATTTTAAAATAATTTCAAGACAATATGAATTTCAGGTAAAACTACCAAAACTATTTAGCTGATATATAAACATCCAAAGCAGCTTAATTTATTCAATATTTCCAGCTTCAAATACCTATTTTTTTTGTGGAGAATATTCACTTTTCTTATATATAATTCAAATGACCACAAAAGTTATATATTGGAGTGACCTTTCACTTGGAAATCAAGTGCTTCAGGCAGGGGATTCCCACATCACAATGCCTAGTTTAAGTCCAGGTCCAGCTTCCAGTTCTAGCTTCCCACTAAAGTGAACTTTGAGAGCTGGCTGCTAATGACTAAGTACTAAAAATCTCTGCCATATACACAGAAGACCTGTACTGAGTTTCAGGCCCTCAGCTGAAGAATGAACCAATAAATGACATCCTCATGCTCTCTTGTGTTCTCACTTTCACTTTCTGACTCTCTTGCTTCTCTCTCTCTCTCTCTCACACACACACCTTTCTAAATTTAAAAAATGCTTTTAAAAGTTATTTTTATTTTTTATGAAGGAAGAATCATTGTTTTCAAAAAAACAAATAGGTCCCCTATAAATAACTTTGGATCTCAAATTTATGAAAATGCTCTCCATTTTATAAGAGGATTTTATATTTTCTTGTGACCAAAAATATCTCAAGGATAAGTAGTTGAAGCCACAATCAAGTGTAATACACAAGTGAGTATTGCAAATGTACACATGAAATAAATCCAAGAACCAGCCTGTCAATCTAAGTGAAAGGAAGAAGATGACAATAGAAGAACATAAAACAGAAGAGACAGAAATTTATGAATATGAATTTATTCACTAAAATTTTTTTGTGTGATTCAAGACAGCAGTTCAGGTACTAAAAGCTGAAAACTATGAATAGAATAGGCACACCAAACATGAGGAAGGCCCCTTCATTCAACCAGAATCAACCAAAGTTGCTGCAAGCAACTTTCTTATGGTGATTAAATTGGAATTAATCACAGTTAGTCTGAAGCCTTGTTGCTTCTTAGTTTTAGTTGATTTCAGATACATATATCACATTTATTTTATAGACAGGGATTGTACACTGGAACAAAAATATGGAAAGGCCAAGACACTGATATATCTTCTACTGCTAATAATGTGATATAAACTGAAATTTCTCTACTTATTTTCTAAAGCTTCAACAACATATTTCAGTGCAATTTTTTTATATTTTAGATTTAATAAGTGCTATTAAAATGTACCTTCTAAATCACATTCTTACATTAAAAAGGCTCTTATTAGATTTAGAATTCTTATTTAAGGTCATGACATTAGCTTCTGCACTTCCTTGCTCTAGGAGTACTATGAATGCAATTTTCTTTCATAAATCAAGCTGTGTAACTCAGGCAAAATGTTTCACTACAGTCCCCAGTAGAAATGTGAGTTCTTTCATAGCAGTCAACCTAATTATCTTTTATTTTTATTCTTCCTATCAAAAGGGCACTTTCATACCTTTAAAAGGAGCTTATTAAAATAGACTTCTTACATTTACATATTTCAGTAATACTGTACATACTGTGAAAAGCCAACAGCGTTACTGTAGTTCCTGTTAAAATTATTAACTTCTTTCATAAGCAAAGCTGTCAAAAAATATTTCCTTTAAGGTGAAAAGCTTTGACCCCAATGACTTCCACTGGGCATCTTTATTTTGTGGCAACGAACATTTGTCTTTCAGTCAGCCAGCAAGTACTTACTGACCACCCTCAGGTCACATTCACCAATATAACAGAGCAACAAAGACAGCATGAATAAATGGAATCGAAGACAACATTCAAACCACATTAAATCAAGACCTTCAGAGTACTTTCCTAATCAGATATTGGAGAGGTTTGACTATTTGAATATCTGTACTTCTTCAAGCAGATTTTACACATAGGTAGCCCAATGCAGAAGATGGCATGTGGAGAAAGATAAATAAATAAATAAATAATATATAAAATAAATATATATCTATATCTTAAACATTATCTCAATTATATATTTAAATACATATTTATATATTCATTTATAGTTAAAATATGTAAGATTTCTAAGTATATATTTATAAAATATATTTTACACACATATTTCTTTCTCCATACACAAATATAAATATACATATAAAATATATGTATAAATATACATATATATATAAACATCTTGTAAGGCAGCTAGGTAGATATTAGCCTATGTGTGTAAAAGTGACAGAAGAAAAGAAAAAAATAAACTTGTGGGCAATAGAACAAGGAAACATCCTAAAAACAAGACCCAGCATCTATTCTGTCTCCCCTAGCCCAATGTGGCCTTGTCTGTGACTTATGAGAAGGAATTTACTGAAATAAGTGCCCAACACAACTGCTTCAATAAGGACATAATCACATCACTGAAGGAATCATTTCCTTCTTCAATATATAAGAAACTTGATGGCAAGTGTTGTTCAGATGGGCTTGTTTAGGGGAATTTCTTATCCAGAAAGAAATCTGGATATGACACTCAGACTCTCAAAACAGAGAAAGAAATGGAGTACCTGTCCTCATGTCCATAAATCTGAACATGGACTGTGCTCTCAGTCCTTTGCCCAGACACCCAATGGTCTATCAGGTATACAAAACTGCCTCTTCACTTTTTCGAAATAAGCTAAATTCACCTAGAAAGGGCCTAGCATAATGGTGTAGTGGGTAATGTCCTCGCCTTGCACACACCAGGACCCCACATATGTATCTGTTTGTGTCCCAGCTATTCCACTTCCTATCCAGCTTCCTGCTTGTGTCCCGGAAAAGCAAGAGAGGATGGCCCAAAACCTTAGGACCCTGCACCCACGTGGGAGACCTGGAAGAAGCCTCTGACTTCTGATGGTCTAGCTCCAGCCTTTTCGGATGGTGATGAAATAGTGGATGAAAAAGCTTTCTCTCTCTACCTCCTTCTCTGTGCATGTCTATTTTTCCAATAAAAACAAGTCTTTTAAAAAACATTTTAAAAAAACACAATTTAAAAAAAAAAAGCTTAACTAGAACAATCATTAAACACATACCCAAATCCTAAGAGGTCTACGTAAAACTTCACACTAAAAGATTGTTCATCTTAGTTTCCATAATCAACAGCACGATGCTTGGCTTCTGAGAAACAATCACAAGGAACATCAAGAAGCTAAACGAAATGTATTCTAAAGAGATGAGGTGTGATTCTAATCAGACTCAGGCATGGCACAAATATCAGCATTATGAGGCGGGGAACTTAAAGTAAATAGGTTAATTTTCCTAATTGAAAAGCAGGTAATATAAAAGCACAAAAGTGTAATCCTTGGGTGATATGGACATTTTAATAAAGAATCCAAGGAAAGTGATAGAAATAACACAGTGAAAGAAATAAATATCTTTAATGTGATATCCAGTACAATTTGATACAGAGTAAAAATCAATGAGCGTAATGAGTACTCAGACTTTTTAAACTGATATATAAGGAGTAAAAGAATGAAAGAGAAAGGCAAAAATGAATAGGAAGTCTAACTTTGAGAATAAAATAATAATGAAAACATAATGAAAAAGGTGGAGCAGTGGACACGGGCCCTGATGTAAAAGCAGAATAAGGCAGCACATTTGGTGCTGTAGCAGAAGAAGAACAGAACTACCTGGACAACTACCCCAAACAAAGGATGACAGCAAAAAAATCTCGGTGAATGGAGCCAATGGACATTGGGAGGGTGACATCATCCTTGGATCAGTGAAATCAGTAGCATTTCAGAACTATCCAAATTGAACCCTTGGAATATGTACACATTGAGACTCTGGGTTGATATGAGGTGGCAATTCCTTTTTCCTGGGTGCTGGGACATGTAGAAAATCATGAGTGGTTCCCCCCTTTGTTTATCCCCTTCCCCCAGGAAAAACAATAAGAAATAGCAATATTGGAAGCAATGAATTCACCCAATTTTCCCTAAACCCTGTTAACCATGTAATCATTATTTTAAAACTAAAATTTATTTGAAAATAAGAAAACACAAAGTACAAACTGTGAGACAATGAACAAATTTTAGAGTGAAAAAAATATTCTTTCTTCCTGCCTATAAGGGGGTTTATGAGAAGAGAATTCTCAGAGTTACAGCAACTATATTACTCACTGTGGAAATGGAAACCCCAAAAAATGACAGCCACATACTCTAGTACCATCAATTTAGAAACCCAGTTGCAAGATTGACTGCTTCCAAATCCTTAGTTCTATTACAAAAATAAATTCTTAATATTAAATCCAATTTGAGTTGGGTTAGTTGCAGCCAAGAAAACATTCTCAATAAAACATTGTCTCATGGTTTATTTATAAGGAGTGAATAAAATAATCTTTTTTAAACAAATGACAGACAACTCACTCTACACTAATTCGTTTTACGGTTTCCCATTTCACTCAGTCATATCCAAACATCCATGACTTGCTTTGCACTCCCAATCGCACTATTCAATCTACCCCGATCTCATGCTGCATTTTTACTTGCTCCCTCTGTGTGCACACTGCCTCTTACTCACTCAGCAAACATTTCTGTTTGCCTCCCATATGACTGTTTTTGTCCTAGGTTTTATGCTTTCAGGGAACACTAAAACAGAATCGAACCTAACAGCTACTCTATTGGGTTTTATTGTAAATCGAATGCAGTTAACAGATTGTGCTTATGTTTTAGGTGTCACATTTTAAAAGGTTTTAACAAAACATGCCCCAGGTCCCGGTTGAAACATGTACAACAGTCACTGGTCAAGAAATCAAGCAGATTAAGCATGCTGCACAGCAAACTGCAGAAGGAAAGGTCAAGAGAACTGTACCATGAATCATTGTATCAACAGGAGTTCAGGGCTCTGCCACTCACAAGCCAACCAAGGGACAGGGGTCGCAGAGCAGACAGGCACCATAAAGTTACAGAACACAGAATATTTACTCAAAGATTCAATCCCTTTAATGAGTCTACTCTCCCAGGAAAGTTGTAAAATACCTATTTCATACAGTCAAAATTGTAAATTTATAAAAACACATTTTAAATCCCTATTTAAAAAGTATTCTATTTAAATTCTTTCTTGTTAAAGATGTTTTCAATACTATTTCTTCAATAAAGAAATTTCCAGTTCTCAATGGCTGTCATAATACTAACTGAAGAAGCTATTCATCCATGAAAGCTTCCTTTATAAAATCCAGATCACATTATTTATACAATCTGGATGTTTAATGAATGCAGACAAATTCAAATGTCAATGCAGATAAACTAAAATTACATTTCTATCAAGGAAAAAAGGCTACTGAACAAAGGACAAGATTTTTGTTTTAAGGTAAAACAGCTAAAGAATGATTTTTAAATTATTTTTCAAAAGTAAATGACAGAGTTGCATGAGAATTTTCTTAAAGGTTATCTTAAAAACAAATGTGAATTCATACCCTTAAATATTGAACGATATACACATTTCATCTTATGGTTTGGAGAATTAAAAGAATACATTTTATCCCCTTTCATAAAGTGATAAACATAATTTTTAAGCTATTATAAGGACAGCAAATGTAATATCCTGACTGCAGTAGCATGAGTTTAATGACACAAGCTAGGCCTAAGATATCACACACAGACAGATAGATATAGACCAGAGCCTGCGAATCCAGTATCCTATGGAAGCGAACCAGGGCCCCCCAGCTGCTCCACTTCCCACTTAGCTCCTGTTAATATGCCTGTGGAATATGATAAACTCATGGGCTCCTGCACCCATGTGGGTGGTCAGGACAGAACTCCAGGTTCCTGGGTAGGCCCTCGCTCACTCACTCCACTTACTCAGCCTCAGCTAAAGCAAACATTTAGAGAGGAACTACAAAGCTGTCTCTCTTTCTCTCTCTCCAATCTATCTTCCAAAGAAATAAGCAAATCATTTTTTTCAAGTAGCACAATTATCATTCACTGAAGAGTCTAACCATAACAAGTCTATGAAGCTTTTTCAAGTGTATGTTAACCATCTCTTAAAAAACATCTCATACTGATATTTTTATTTCTATTTCGAGATATTTACTCCTTTGACATTCACATAGCAGTAACAGCAATAGAAATGATCAGATCTTCACAACTATTTGCGATAGTAACTGCACAAGAAAAGATATTATATGGAACCATTTTCTAAAAGTTTTTCAGGTAACACAAAAAAAGAAACACAGAAAACAATATACATTCACCACCTTCCCAGATGCTTCCCAGAAAGGTCACTCTATTTATTGAGAAAACAAATTGTGCAAACAACAACAAAAACAGGAATATTTTCATTTCTTCAGTTGCCAGAACCTAATTCACACTTCTCCTCAGTCTTGGTCCAACGGTACTGCCTCAACATGTTTCTACCACTAATATATCTCCCATGCAATTGCCAACAAAGATTCTGGGAAAGAATTATACACACACACACACACACACACACACACACACACACACACTTGTCTACATTAGATGTAAATTGATTGGGACAAAGCATCTGGATGAGGGAAAAGGAGCCAGAGTTAGGCATATTGGACTGCTGTAGAGAGGACAATAGCCTGAAAGTCTCACAAACAACAAACACATATTTGTTAAGATTCTGGAGCCCGGAGGTTTGAGAAAGGGTGCCACCATGGTTGTGTTCTCTTTAGCACTGCACAATACTGACTTTTCCTCCAAATAAAGAGAGCTCCATCCTGTTCCTTTCATAAGGTCAATAATCCCATCCATGTGTGCTAAACCCTCAAGAACAAATTACCTCTCCCAACTGCACTACCTTGGGGTTAAGCTTTCAGCTCACAAAATTCACAGAGACGTAATCATTTAGTTCCTTGCCATCAGAAACCCTCCACGGCTGTTCTGTTCGTATATAAATAAACTTCTCACTGTTGTTTGGGAAAACCATTATCTTCTTTGAGTGCTGAATATAAATCTCAGCTGAGATGGATTCTGGAGGAAGCTACTGAGAGGTGTATATGAGAAACAATCAGCAGAAAAACACCTCACAACATTTTCAAATATCTGCACTGGGGATTTCAATTTGAATTCTCTAATTATTCTTTCAGATCCCAAGAATAACAACCTAAATTAAAATGATATAAGAAGTAAAACGTTATCTACTATTGATTTTTATCAATGAAAATTACATCAGCTCTGCTTTAGGGGCTTAAACGATGGTGCAAGAAAAGATTCTGCCCAGAACTTGGCTCTCGTGGTGCGATGGTTTCATTAATAACGTGACCCCATATGACACCAAGTGAGGTAAATTTGACATTTCACTTACTTTCAAGCCCTGATCCAATTTACACATTCAAGTCACCATAAAGAAAAGTCAAAGTTTCTGGTATAAATACATACTATAATATTTTGCCTTAAACATCTCCAAAGGGAAATTCAGCTGCTACCAATAGGAACTACATACTGGAGAAGGGCAAATAGGACTTTACTGAATAGCTATTCAGAATTATTTAATCTTTGAAAATTAAAATTTCACTTTGGCCCACAAGAATGTCTCCCTGTTAAATAAAGAATAATACCCTTTCCCTGAAGAATTGAAGAATTTAGACTACCATCAAAGACTTAAGAGATCAAAGTAGATTGTCTCTTACTATGACTAAATTATCTTCTTTCAGTGTTGCAGAAGAGTAATGGATCCTATAGTAGGACAATGGATTGTTATAGTTATAAATTCCATCTGGTATTTGTACAATACATCCCTTCCAACAATAATAAAACAGATTTTTCAAGTTCGTATGGAGCACTTACAAAAATAGAAGATTTTGTAGCTCAGAAAAAGTCTCAAGGTTAATAAACTAGATATGATACTGAGAACCTTCTCAGGCCGTAATCTAAATTAAACCATAGTAAGAGAACATTTTTAAAAATTTTGTGTATAGGTTAAACCTATCCTAAAAATGATAATATAATTCTAACAACAAACAGGCTCAAGGCAAATTTAAAACATGTTGAATTGCAAAATATAATTAACCAAAATCAGTGAATACAATGGAAATAAAGCTTATAAATTTATTTGTAGAATTAAATATATATATATATATATGGATGCTTAAAAAAGTGTATGGAAATGAGTTTTAAAATAAGCTTATTTTGATACAGTCAATTTGACATGCATACTTTTTTTTTCCTTATATACATTTTTTGAAAACACTTTTAAGATCCCTCAGAGTAAACAGATCTAGCTCATTGTATGCTTTGACCTTGGGACCACAGTGAACAAAGAGCTGTGTAAGCCTTGAAGAAATGGAGATCAAATAGAATATAAATCATGACAATAAAAAGGAAAAATTCAGTATTTACATATCAATATCAAATGCTGATTCCTTATTAAGGTCAATGACACTGATAAACGTATAGCAAGAAAACGTACACAAAAAAAGAAAGCTGAAAGTGAACAATGCCAGGACATGAAGAAACAGTATACTGAGAAATATCCCAAAAGTATATGAGAAATACATAGAGAAATAACACCTATCAATGCCAGGGAGTAAACAAATGTAAAAAGAATCATGAACAAAATTCTAGACTCACATGTTGGCAAGTTAGATTAAATGGGCCAATTCTACCACAGAAAAAAAAGCCAATGTCACAAAAAAGTAAGGAACTAATATCTAACAATAAGGAATAAGACAATTATTTTTCTGTAAATATAAATGTTTTGCAAAAATACATTGTAGTAACTATCTTATTTTTCAAAAGTACACAGCAGGCTAAAACTGTTTTCCATTAAATGCTGTGCTTTCAAAAATATGAGAGAAACTTATCAGTGACTTTTATGAATGGATAACAGGAGAGATTTGTGTCACTGTAATCATATCAAAGGCATCTCGATAACAAAATAAATTTTAATGGTATGTACTGAGGATGACACTTTCTACAAAAAGTTGCTTACTGTGATGTTAGGGAAGAAAAGTAGGGCACATCTGAGCCTTAACTTCTTAGTTAATCAGCACTGAACTTTGAATATTTTTCTGTCATAAGTTACCCTTAAATTATGCAACATCTTAACTTAGGAGTTACGTGTACTTCAGCAAGTATTCAAAACAATTAGTCACACATTCTCTTTCATTAATTTGACTCATACTTACTTAATGTACTTAAATGACTCATGTTTACCTAATGTATTTAAATGGAAAAAAGCTAGGGAAATACCACTAAAATATAAGCTTCAAATATTGCAAATAAGGGAACATAACAGAAGAAAGAGGAAAAGAATGGCTAACAAAATTCATTTTTTTGTTGTACAGAAATATGTAACCAAATGTCCCAATAGGCCCCAGCATTCATTTAAAAGTCCTAAAATGGCAGTTGAAGAAAATGAATATATGGAAACCTGCAAAACTCATTGTTTTCTGGAGAAATGAATCAAATCGCTTTTTTATGTGTTATGTACATAGTTCATTTTTGTGAATGTAAAAGGGGTTTTGGGGCCCAATGCGGTAGACTAATGGCTAAAGTTCTCAGCTGGCATGTGCCAGGATTCCATATGGGCACTGGTTCATATCCCAATTGCTCCACTTCCCTTCCAATGCTCTGCCTGTGGCCTGGGAAAGCAGTCAAGAATGGGCCAAAGTCTTGGGACCCTGCACCTGCACCCGCATGAAAAACACGGAAGAAACTCCAGGCACCTGGCTTCAGATGGGCTCAGCTCCTGCCACTGTGGCCATTTGGGGAGTGAACCAGCAGAAAGAAAATCTTTGTCCCTTTGTCTCCTTCTCTCTGTAAATCTGATTTCCCAGTAATTAAAAAGGGGGGGGGGGGATTTGATACATCCTGAAGATTTTTAAATTAATGTCACAACACTCTACCAAATCAAAATTATTTAAAATTTACCACTGACAATTGCAAGTTAAGATTATCTAAATGGGTTAACTAAGAGATACTTTGTTTTTGCATATTAAAATATTATCATTTCAAGATTTTATTTAGTTCATAGAAAAGCCTCTTACTCATTTAATACTAGAAACTCATGAACTAATTTCTCAAAGATTAAATATAAAATTCAAGTTTTTTTCTTCCTTTTCAAATATATAGTTTTGGTCATATTAGTAAGAAAAATCATAGAAGTGACATTTAAGTCCAAGAAAACTTTATGAAAAAGAGAAAAAGCTTACTTCACCAACTCATAAAAAATTGCAGTTTCAAATGAAAGAAACCCAGAGGTGGGTTTGATGAATCTTTTTGTTCAAATTCAGGCCTAATCAAGTGTCTCCTAAAGAAGACTTATCAGCAAGATGTTCAAAAGAAAGTATTGACTTGCTCACATAAAGCCTTTAATCTCCTACCAGGATATCTGAAAAGACTAAGTAAGGATTTTGTCTTTTGGCAAGATGAAGGAATAAAAACAATCTTAGGAAACTGAATAGTTTCATTGTGGATTACTGAAAAGGCTTCTAAGTAAAGATCCTCTTCATCTTCCTGAATGAAAACAGTCTACAACCACAACCTGCCCATCTAGCTGAAGCCCACGAGTAAAAATAATACCATCCAAACCACCTGACATGTAATGTTTTACTTACTCATCATACACATTTTCTGAGTATCACTTCCAATTACTTCAAAAAGAAATTTTGCATGGCAAGGACAGCTATAAAATTCTTACCTGCTCTTCTGCAAAATTTTTACAACTTCATATCCATTCTCAGCCTTATATTTCTTAGGAACTTAGGAACTGATTCAATCTGCATATGAAGCAAGTATAAGCTGATTTGTAACTGAAGAAATTTTCAAACAAATGGAAAGTTATGAGCAGGAAAGAATGGAAAGAATGAGACAGGGGAACATGAGTTGTGATCTGCAGAGTTCTCTTTCACAACCTGAAATTTCCAATCTTTCCAATTTCCTCGTGAAATCAACTTCTACAATATTTCTGCTCTGATTTGAACCTGCTACCTCATTGCCAATTCCTCCAGACTTATTCAGTAAAAGTTTCCTTTTGCATGCTTTACTGTGGTTACCAATGGACAATTTAGTTTATGAATCTCTGTTTCATGAATGTAGGCATGGATGCTGCAAGAACACAAGTAATAGCAGCAGTTCAGAAGGCTGACAGTGGAGCAGGGAGTTTGAGGATTCAGGAGCAGCTCCACTCTGACAGGCCTTGGGAACAGTGACAACTCCAAGAGTTCCAAAGTAAAATTGTTCATTCAGGGAAGAAAATAAGCAAGACATATTTTGCTATAAATGACCTAGTAATGTGAAAATTAGGATATCAAGCAAAGATCAAATGAAATCAAATACATATAAGAAATAAAAAGAAAAAAAGAAAAAGATCTTGTCTACTTGTCCAGATGTCATAAAGAACAAAAAAATCTTATTTAATGTGGAGCATGCGTAATAGTTACCGGAATTTCATCCTTAACTGTCTCCTCATTGAACTGGATAGTTATTTACCATTCAGAGTGCTCAAACTGAGCTATGTTCTCATACTCACAAGGCTAATTGTAGAGCTGTCCTAAATATATAGTGAAATACTATGGAATAAAATATCAATTGAAAACACACACAAAAAATCTATATCCAGGCCAGATTTATTAACCTGTATGCCAAGAAACAACATATCACACAAGAATCACCTTGGGGAATCTCTTTGGCATATGAGCATAAGAGTCAAAATGAAACATCTGTGGTCTTTCATCTGTCAAAAAGGTCTGAAAATCTCCTTGGGCGTCTGTCACCATCCAAGTGTAATGTCACTGGTACATGCTCTTAAGCTCAGACTCAGTGCTGTACAAAGTCTAAAGGTTTGAATTTTTGTCTCTACCTTGTATGAGCACACAGAAAAAGGAAAGTATTCAAAATTTACCATAGTAAGAATACCCAAGCGCTTACTTTAATAAATGCTATAGCTTATTGGACTAGTGGCAGGAGCTCATTGCAAGTTGGTTTTTTCACATACACAAAATAGAATAGAGCCAAGGACAATAAAAGTATGACAGTTTCTTCAATTTTAAACTAATTTAAAATTCACAATGGCCCTAATGCTTGGGAAATTATCTAATAACACTAATGATGAGACAGTCTTGTAGTACTTAGAAACTTCCCATCATTATTTCCTTAAAATCTTCTTTCCTGGATCCCTGTGAATTAAGAGTTTTCAAGCTTGTGTAACAATAAACTCATCTCCTATTTTCCCCGCATGCTAATAAAGTAATTATTCTGTAGTGTTTCTTCTCTCTTGGTGAGAGATACTTGAGGTGAATAAACTGTTTATTTTATTGTCAAAATTGCTTAAAGTGTTGTTTTTTTTTTCTTAACTCAGCCTCCAGTTAGTGTGTGAGCCTTTCACAGCTCCCTCAGCTCCCTTCTGACAGATTTGCTAAGCTAGGCTAGGAGTACTTTTTTCTACTTAAGGACTAGAGAACACCAGTTCACAAGGTCTATTCTCTTGGCATTTTTGGTAGCATTTGCTTGCTAACTTTCACCTTATTTTAACATGATATACTTTTCAATATAATAGGTCTTTTTTCCTAATGCTTACTTCAATTGCTTTCCCACATTTTGGCTCAGGTAAGTTTGGTCATTCTGAAAGCATTACACATGTTTAACAACACTGTGAAAAAATAGAAATCATGTTTAAGCAAAGAGAGGCTCCAGTGATCCTTCTGGAAAGATGACTAAAAATAACAGAGAAGGTGAACAGTGCACATCAGGGTATAACACAAACAAGCCAATGTATTTCAACAAGAAGAGAATGATCTTTGTCATTATCTCCCTTTCCACCACCACAAACCAAGTTTCAGACTGTATAGGTCATCTATTACTCTGTAAAAATGAACCACAAAATGCTGGGATATAGAACAATTCAACAGTATTTGTGTTGGCCATTAATCAGGAAGTCATTTGGGCTTCAGTTGATGTAGTTGAAGCTTAACTGGACAGTTATAAGTTAAAGCAATAGTCTAACATAGTCTCACATATCTCTCATTGCATCTGAGAAAGTTTCTCTCATGTAACAAACTGAGGTCCAGAAAAGAAAACGAAAAATATGTGAAGTCTCTTCAGATTCCACTATAGAATAAGCACACATTTGATTCTGCCTATGTTCTACTAGATAAAATCACAGGAACAAAGCCCAAGCCAAGGAATAGTCTGCGATTATTGCATGGAACTAGATTCAATTGGCACAGCAGATTGATGAGAGCAATACTTTTACAACAAAGAGAACGTCCTTAGTGACACTGAACTTTGCACACAAACATAACCAAAACAATGTCTTTTTTTTATTTTTTATTATTTTATGATTTAGCTACATAGGCTCTATGATTTCCCTTACCCGTTCCCCAAACCACCCACACACTGCTTTCCTCCTATAGTGCAACAGTATATTTCCACATAAACACTCATAAGTCCATCATTCTGCTATTTAAGTGTATCCTGACATTTCAAGCATGGACACTGGCAGAGTCCAGCATCCTATTATCAAAATATATTTATAGTTTCACTGGGAGCCTATATTTGATAAGCAAGTAGAGATGCACACTGCATTTTATCTTCAAATCCATATGTGATAGTATGTACTACCCAGTTACCATACATACCCTTAAAAGAAAACAAAACAGCAAGAAAAATAGAAATTCACAATGCCATGAAGTTAAATAACATGCTACTGAATGATTAAAGTGTCGCTGAAGAAATGAGAAAGAAAATCAAGAACATTCTAAAAGAAAATGGTGCTACGGTGTAACCTATGAATCAATGAAAACTTCAATATGAGAAAACAAATGTTTTGAAAAATGACAATAACATTCAAGTCCATGAGACACAGTTTCCACTGATCTTTGTTGGTGAGACGTGTTTCCTATAGGCAACAGATGGGTTTTGCTTTTTGATCCAGTTTGCTAGTCGCTGATGCCTGATGTGTATACATCAGTCATTTACATTCAGGGTTCATACGCATAGGTGGTGATTTGTCTCTATCACCTTAACAATGGGTTGTTCGTTGCTTCATTTAGTCTTCTGTTGTCTTTTTACTGAAATGTTCTTCACATCTGCCTTTGGTTTTGCTAGGTGCTATTCCTTTTCTCTTATCAAGAGAACATCTTTAAGAATCATTTGTAGGGCCTGGCCTGGTAGCCTAGCAGCTAAAATTCTCTCCTTGAACGTGCTGGGATACTATATGCCCATTGGTTCTAAACCCTGTAATCATACTTTCCATCCAGCTCCTTGCCTGTAGCCTGGGAAAGCAGTCAAGGACAGTTCAGAGCCTTGGGACCCTGCACACATATGAGAGACCCAGAAGAGGTTCCTGGCTCCTGGCTTCAGATCAGCTCAGCTCTGGCTCATGCGGTCATTTGGGGAGTGAATCGACAAGATTTTCCTCTCTGTCTCTCCTCTTCTCTGTATATCTGACATTCCAATAACAAAAAAAAAATTTTTTAAAGAATCACTTGTTGCACAAGTCTAAAAGAGGCATATTCTTTGAGCTTTTCTTTATTGTGCAAGAATTTTATCTCATTTTCAAAGACAAAGGAAAGGTTTGCTGGGTATCTTAACCAGGATGACAATTGTTTCCTTTTAGAATCTGGAGTATGTCACTCCATTCTCTTCTGGCTTGTAGAGTTTCCTCTGACAGTTCATCTGTGAGTCTCATTTCCATCACTCTATAGGTCAGTTGAATTTTTTTCACATGTACATTTAAGGATCTTTTCCTTATGCTCGACAGAAGAAAGCTTGATTTTCATATGCCATGGTAAGGATCACTTTCAGTCAATCCTAATACAAGTTCTGGTTCCCAATATTTTCTCCGTATTAGGAAAATTTTCATGTACTATTTCATTGTTCTGGAAACCCCATAACTCTCTTAAAGATTTATTTATTTTGTCTTGGGAAAGCAGTGGAGGATGGTCCCAAGTGTTGGACCCTGCACCCACTCAGGAGATAAGAAAGAAGCTCCTGGCTTCTGGCTTCAGACTGGCTGAGTTCTGCCCATTACAGCTACTAGGGAGTGAACCAGTGGATGGAAGATGTTAGTCTCTCCTTTCCTCTGTAAATCTGCCTTTCCAAGAAAAAAAAAGATAATTTATAAAAAAAAAAAACCTACTACATTGCAATGTATTCATAGACGTGCATAAATTTTGAGTACTAGACACTGTACCAATGACATTTAAGATTAATCATTTATGATTAATTCATTTTCTACTCATATATTTTCATCATCCACATATCCATATTTAATTATATAAATATATATTATTTAAATATATATTATATAAATATATAAATGTACATGTATTTATACATTTATATATAAATAATACATATTATATAAATATATTTTATTCAAATGTCCTATATAAATATGTATTATATATCATATTATATATATTATATAAATATAAAATGTATTTTACCAATACATTTCACAATGTAAATAGAACAAGCCATCTTAGAATACATTTGAAATACATCACTGAATTCCCATTGATAGTGATGTCACTTAAACTTATATGAACTTATATGACATATTCCAATCTTTGTTATGAAGAAGCAAGCTTTACCACACTTATCAGAAATCAAACCACTCATCACTGCATTGTCTTGGTTCTATCTGTAACTGCTGTAAACAGTATTGTTTCAAGCTTTATGTATCCTTTATGTTATTTCCTAATGTTTTCTTTCATATGTATTCCAGTATACCTTTACTCAGTCCAAATCTGTCAAAATATCCCAAATACTTCACAAGTCAGTGCAAGGTTTTCTTTCTAAACATTATTTATATTATTTCCAACAATGAATCTTGTAGTCCTGGCAAATATAATTTCTGGCTATCATGAAAGAATGAAAGTGCTATATTTCCAACTTTCTCTTCCCTTGAACGTGCCTGTTTCTTGAGTGGTTGTCAAAAAACCTCTCACATTTGATGTCGAAGTCCCCTTATTTTGTGTTGAGCTTACCTAAATACGCTGTAGTCTGTAACTGTTTGCTTAGCATTCCACTGTAAGAATCATAAACCATGCAGCTGAGAAACACAGTCATGCAATTTGTCATCACAAAACAAAAGTACTTAAGGGAGAGAGGAGCAATACAAATGCACCCAGAATTGCAGTTCCCAAACTACCGCTCTTCTGCATTCTTCAAGAGACAAAAAGGAGGTACAAAAGGTGTGATATTTATACCCACTGATGACATCTCTGAGCTGTCTAGTAACAGCACTACTTCCAGCAAAGGACATATTCCTTCTTCCAATTCACACAAAATTGTAGCACAAACTGGCTACAAATGCCACTGACTATGTTATCTCACAGTTACACATTCGGGGGAGGGGGATTAATCATGACCTATGGGAAAATTAGAGATACCCATTGATCTTGGAATGAGAAGTCACCCAATAAGTATTTTAGATTCTAAAACATAAAAGACACTAAACAATTGCTAATTATTCAACTAACTGCCCCTCCCCAGAGAAAGAAGTTTGTATCAAATTTTAAAATCCATAAATGAAGCCCTACCATCTGTTTTATTTATTTATTTGGTTATGTTATAAAATTGCTTATTTTTCAATTCATACTGATGTTTAGAAGGCTTGTGAATTCAGAAAATACCTACTCCAAAATAAAATTGATTTCTTTTAATTCAGCCTACATAATTCATTGGGATAAAATTTCCTTATTAGATTCCTCACAGAGGGAACAAATACCTCATTAATTTTAAACACATCAATCTGAGAATGCTATGCACATCAAATGGAGTAATGACTGATTTATAAGAAACACAATACACTGCAGAAATCAGATTTCTCATTATTTCCTTCAGAACAAATACATATCTTTATATTTTGTGAACTTCATGAGGAGAAATTCAATTCTATAACTAAATCATAATGGAAACTGGAAAATATTAAGTGATGGACAGACTACTATCCTATCATTAACAACACACAAACTGCACCACATGTAGAAGAGTATTTTCTCATGTGAATTTAGGAATCAGTAGACATAGATTTTTTTTCTATTAATCAAATCCACAATTGAGACAACACTTTAATAAGAAAAAATTATTCACTTATTACTTAATTCATTAATCATGTGCTGCTTTGTTTTCACTAAATATTTAAAACACACACACATTTGTACAATGGAATTAACAGTTTTATTTGTTTTTGAACAAGTTAACGTTCTGAGCACCATGAGAAGAGCCTCTGAGACACTGACCATGTGCTATTTCTTAACCTGTGCTGAGCAATACAAACCTCTATCAGTAGTATATTTTCCACACCCCTCTGCAAGGCTGTCATTTTCTTCAACAGCTTTTCACCGCTTATCTTTCTGGGAGATCAAAAATAAAACTCTCACCACTATCCATGCAGCCTTCACATCACTTGCTGGATTTGTCTGTCACATTCCTGTTCTTTTCTTTTTTGTAAAATTTATTTATTATTATTAAAAAATCAGATATACAGAGAGGAAGATCTTCCATCCCATGATTCACTCTCCATATGGCAGCAACAGCTGGAGCTGTGCCAGTCTGAAACCAGGAGCCCAGAGCCTCTTCCAGGTCTCCCAAGCAGGTGCAAGGGACCCAAGGCATTGGGCTGTCCTCGACTGCTTTCTCAGGCCACAAGCAGGGAGTTGGATGGGAAGTGGGGCAACAAGAATGAGAACCGGCAACCAGATGCACTTCCAGTGCATGCAAGGCAAGCAGATTAGCTGCTAGGCCATTGTGCCAGACCCCCTGTTCATTCTTTACAGATGGCATATCAAGCAAGGTCCTGCTTCAGGACCACTATACATCCTCTTTCCAGTTGAAGCTCTATTTCCAATTAGGGCACATCTCTTCACTTGGTTCAGCATTTGCAAAAATGCCTGCCTCTCTAAGATGTATGCCCAAAATTAAAATCTAGCTTCTTCTTATTATTTTTCCCTATGACAATAATTGCAGTCTGATAATGTTCCATTAATTTGTTTCTCTTATGTTTCCCAGGGAGGAAATATCATCTGTAAGAGCAGGGACTCTGTTTTTGTTCAATGTCAGCCACATCAACATGATTTAGAATGGTGCCTACTATATAAAAGGAACACAACAAAGGTGTCTTTTTTTTTTTTTGCAGTAAATGAACTAATATCACTGGATTAATAGCCATGTCTAAGTGATACATATGAAGAACAATAAAATGAATTACATTAGCAGGTACTGAAATATAGCACTTAAGCTTCCTTTTGGGATCCCTCACTCCATATCTGACTACTCAAGTCTGAATTTCATCTCTGCTTTTAATTCATTTCCCTGCTTGTACGCATGTGGGAGGCAGCAGGTGATGGTTCAAGTACTGGGGTCTCTATCTCCCTCACGGAAGATTCAAATGAAATTGGGGTTTCGTGGCTTCAACCTGGTCCAGTCCTGGCTGATTGGCTATTGCAAGAACCTCAGGAGTTTTCAATGGTGGAAGATTTCCTTCCCTCCCCTCTCCTCCCCTCTCCTCTCTTGTTCTATCCTTTCCTCCTTTCTTCTGCTCTATCTTCTTTTGTCTCCTCTCCTTTTCTTTCTCTCTCAAATAAATCTTTAAATTATTCTTGAATGACTATACAAGTTGATATTCTCAGTGAAAAAATTCAGACTCATTTTGCCCATCACATGTGAACTCAAACTAATCCTTGCCTCATAGAAGCACACACAGTATAACTCAAAGGGTTTTTTTTTTCTGTTCAATGGCAAATTATCTGAAGGCTTTATGCTCTTCCTGTTAGATATACTTTCAGCAAAATATTATTTTAAGATTTATTTATTTATTTAAAAGGCAGAGCTTCGGAGAGAAAGGGAGATCCAGCAACAGAAATCATCCGCAGAAGGCCGCAATGACAAGGGCTGTGCCAGGCCAAAACAAATAGCCAGGAGCCTCATCAGGGGATCCCACATGGCTGGCAAGTGCTCAAGCAGTTTGGGCACATTCCACTGTGTTCCCAACAGCATTAGCAAGGAGCTGAATCAGAAATGGAGCAGAAGGGACTTGAACCATTGCCCACATAGGATGCCAGAGCTGTAGATGACAGCCTAGCCTGTTGTATCACAGTGCTGATCTCAAGAAAATTATTTAAAAATTTTTGACATTGTTTTTAATGCTTGATAAAGATAATGACAGTGTGCTCCAATAACTAGAACATTATTTTCTCTAGGGAAAACAAATCACCTATGAAAGAATAATCACTACTCAGAATTGGAGCAGTACAAGCTTTTTTTCTTTTTTTTAAGATCAATGCTTGTCTTTTGCTCTGTGCCACTGAATATCAGAGCTGTATTGTAAAATGTAGCATGTCCACCAGAGATAGCTTTGTGTTACCTAAATCTTCAGTTATGCTCCTATATCTATGTAAAGGAGTTGTTAAGCAGGACAACAATTATCTTTTTATTTCAGTACCAAGAATTCTTGGAGGCACAAAAGAAATGTTTAGGACACTAGCAAAAACATTCCATAGGGAAATTCAATGTATAAGCAAGCCCATGCTCAATATATTTAAGTCTGTTAGCTGTAACTTTGCTAACGGAGGGGAAATGAAAGAAACTGATAATGATGTTATACATATAATTGCTCCTACTCCACACAAAACTTACAGAAGCTGTTATATTTCTTGTATCTCATTCAAACCAGTTGTAAAAATCAGTCATTACTCCAAAATTATAGCAGATATTTGGGTATGAAGATGGAAATGTCTCTCTTGGCCTAAACACATTTGTTAAACAAAATTACTACACATGAATTATGTACTGATAGTGTGTTAAATGTAAGAGCTAAAAAATTACAATACATAATTTCTTTTTCAAGGAACACAAAGATGAGTAAAATTCAAATTATGACTAAATAATTGACATTTCTGTAAGGAGGTCAAGCATATAAAATAATTGTGGGGTTAGAGTTCACCACCAATGTCAAGATGTTGCTTCTAACACCTGCAGTCCCACAGCCCAGTGCTGAATTTGAGTCTTAGTTCTGATCCTGACTAGTTTCGAGCCAATGTGCTGCTGGCTTCAATCGGGCCTACCTTTAGCTGTTTGCAGATATTTGAGCTGTTAATCAGTAATCAGTCCTTTTTTGTATATTTGTTTCTTTGACTCTCAAATAAAAGCATACAAATAAAAATGTATAATAATGATCAGAGGGCCTGGTGCGGGGGCAAGTGGTTAAGGTCCTCGCCTTGCACCCCCGGGATCCCATATGGGTGCCGGTTCTAATCCCGGCAGCCCCGCTTCCCATCCAGCTCCCTGCCTGTGGCCCGGGAAAGCAGTCGAGGACGGCCCAAAGCTTTGGGACTTTGCACCCACGTGGGAGACCTGGAAGAGGCTCCTGGCTTCAGATAGGCATAGCATCGGCCATTGCGCTCACTTGGGGAGTGAATCATCGGATGGGAGATCTTCCTCTCTGTCTCTCTGCTCTGTATATCCACCTTTCCAATAAAGAAAAATAATAATAAAAAAATAATGATCAGAGATATCATGACATGTGCCTACTATTGCAAGATCTGCAACAGACTATAATCTTCAGCAAAGACTTGCCAAGGAAAATGATACTGTTGGGCGAGCACGCAGAGGGTTGCTGCAAAGCGCCACAAGACTGATGCGAGATTTTACCATATGGAAGATTTCATTGTTTTTTTTCTAAAAGAGTAAATGACCAGATTAGATTGTCAAATACAAAAGAAGATGAGACATATGCAAAACATATTTCAGATCAGTATCAGGATGGAGTATTTTATTAGAAGGAGAAAAGAAATAAAATGACAGCAGGAATAGATGACTTACTTGCTATAAAATTATTTGTGTTTTGAAAGACACTGCACAGAAATACATCAATGAATATATCAATATCTGAAATTACTGCATTATTTTTCAATAATATTTGCTAATTGTTCCTTCTGGGTGAATTATCCATTATCAGCTACCGATACCATCTGCTGCCCATGTCTTGATTTGGCCAAAGAAATGGGAACAGAACCAATATGACTACTACCAAAAAGACATTCTCAACACAAAAAATTTTAAGGTTTTTATGTATTCTGTTCACATCTCAAATCTGAAACCAACAATGTCTCAAATAGGAGCTCTTCTTTAGTGTGGCTCATGAACTAAGACAACATGCACAGCACAGCCTTGAGGCAGAGGTACCCTATGCCCAGATAGGACATGTCGCATAAGAGAAAAACCACCTTTCCTGTCTAAAGTCACTGCCATCTCTGTAATGTTTATTTCTACAGTATCCGTCAACTCCCTTCATCCTAAAGCTATCCTAACATTGGTCAGAGAATGGGAAATTTCCTGTACAACTTACTGAGAAAACAGGATTAGCTTAGTGGGAACTTAAAAGTATGTGAATGTTGATGTCAGGAGCAGAATTGGAAATTTTCATGAGGCAAGTACAAAACACAGTAGTGAAGATTTAACTTAAGTAACTGCAAGTACAACAACAAAAATTCAGCTTCTAGTTGGAAAGTGAGTGTAATGTCCAAAAAAAATCAATATTACTATTTTCTATGAAAGCGTGGAATTTAAAAGGGCAGAGACAAAGCAGTTGGAAAAAAGCCAAGATTTACAATAGGTCCTCTAGGAAATGCTAACGTGGATTCAAGGAAATCAAGAAAAATAAAAGAAAAACACAAAGTCCAGAATGGATGGAATATACAATACAACTCTATCTAGTCAGCTTTGCTTTAAGCTACCATGCCTACAATCCATCAAATATGTAGAGTTTATTTGCTGACTTTCTCCACAGTACAACAAAATGTACCTTAGGCATTTTTTAAATGTTTGATAATATATACTGTATTGTAATAAACAAAGAGGAAGATTTCCGTAGAGAATAAATAAATGTCACTATCTTCAAGTCTAAGACTTATGCCACTTCTCTCTGCACAATTCTTTTGTTACTATCACTAAGTAGCTATCAATTATATGTGTATTTTTTGACGTCTGAAAACTCAAAAATGTGTTTCTCATACACCTTCACTTGGGATGCTAAGGATAGTACTTTTAAAAACATGGAGATGTCACAGTAGGCCTCTTCTTTCCTGAATAAAAGGATTCGCATTGAACAATTAAATATACCTTCACAATATGACATTAGACTTTCTGTTATTGTCTATATGTGTAATTCCATGATATATTTAAAAAGCAGAATGTTAAACCTGCAACTGACACTACAGGTCTCTACTATAATACTACAATATGGGAGAGAATGGCAGGAGAGGGAAATGGGAAGAGACAAAGGGGAGAACAAAACAGGAAATCCATGTATTTACAAAAAAAAAATGTATCATGAAAAATAAAATAATTTAATGTAATATGAAGATGTGAAATCAAGGAAAGAAGATAATTGTCTAAAGCAGCAGTGAAAGGAATGAACTTCAGGTGACAGTCTTGGAGTGCTGCGCACAGCGGAAGTGTCGGAGGATCCAGTAGAAAAAGGGACCTCATAATAATCCTGTCTTAGTTCAAAGATACAAGAGAAAACAAAATACAACATCAGCCTGTGGAACCATCTCTAGAAAATGCTCTACATTAAGCCTCAACTGATTTTTAAACATCAAAATCATGTATTTCTCAGTCTATAATGGAATAAAGTTAGTAAGCAGCCAGATGAACTATGGACAAAATACAAATGCATGGAAATTAAATGTCATTCTCCTAACCAGTTAACGGATCCTTCTTGTTACTCTTATTAACATACTGCTTCGAGAGATTCTCAAAGCAACAAAGCATGAGAAAAAAAAATCGCTTTCACCCTTTTGGCTAAGATCAAGTAAGAAAAACAATTTGCAAAAAGAAAGTCACACTATCCTTGTTTATATAGTATAATCTCACATACAGAAAAAAGTTGAGATTACCACCCAAAAAGAAAAAAAAAACAGGTAGAGTGGACTAATAACCCCTACTGAGCCATGTGTGAGCCATATGTGGGTATGGATGAGCCATGGCTGGGCTGAAACATCCAACAGCAAGGACCAGTTTGGGTTGAAGGCCAGTCAGGAAAAGCCATTGTTCCTGCTAAGACAGGAGGTGAACTGAGTAGGGCTGGCTCATGGACCCACTGTTATGCACAAAATCTGGTATTGGGAGAGGTTCTGATGGAGGAGCCTGGGCAACTCCTCTGGCAGGACACAGACCCGGCAAGTAAGCACAAGAAACATGATAGGAAACAGCCCAGAACAGGCCATGGAAAGTCACCCACTGGCATACATCTGGCATGGATCGGGGGAAGACCAGGTTGGATCTGTTCACATCATCCGCTGGCAAATCCAGGCACCAGAACAGTGTAGATCAAGCCAAGTTCGGTCGCAGTAAAAACTAGTGCACAATACGGAATGTCAAGGTGAGGTTACCTGTGCCAGAAGTGACCCCAACACCCACCAGCACACGTGAGAACCAGGAAGGGAGGGGGCAGAGTCGGCAGGGGGAATATGAGTGGGCGCCCCTGCCGGACGGCTACTCCCACTGGAGAACATGAGCTGGGATGGGGGCAGACCAGACTAAGCAGGGCTATAACACCTGTACACCTCAGGTGGACTAGATCAGGGAAAAGCCAGGCTGGGCTGATTATTCCTACTGGTGCAAACAAAATTAGAGTGGGTGAGGGTTGTTTGGGCTTAGCCACAGCATCAGCTGGCAGAAGCTGGCACTGGGGCTAGTTCTGTCAAGTCAAACCACAAAACTACCTGGATCAGGAGTGGGAGAGGCCTGGGGGGGAAATAGTGCGCTCATCCCTCTTGGGTTACCACTTCTACTGGAGGGCACAAAAGCAGGACAGGGGCTGGGGTGGAATGGGGTGTGGGACAGACTGGACTACTGCTACACATACTGGCAAACCAGGGTAGGGGGCGGGCCTGGTGGGAGTTATTGTGGGTCGCTCCAACTAGGCTGCAGTTCCCACTTGTTTATGCGAGGGCCGAGAATGTGCTGAGCAGCACCAGGCTGGACTGTAACACCAACTGGTTCCAGTGGAAGTTGGGGCTGGAAACAGAACCAACCAAGCAACTGCAACCACCAGCTTTCAGGGCCATAGACTGAGCTGGGCCCTGTACTTGCTAGTACATACAAGAATCTGGTTTGAGAACACCCCAGACAAAGTTTCTTTGGAGATTTCCCAATGGAAATGCTGGACTCAGAACCCTAACCAAGAGAGAAGACAGAACAGGTCAATCAACCTTCTCAGCTATATGTTGGCAGCTAAATGCAGGGCAAACAGAGACTCTATGATGGACAATGTCAGTGGATTCTTCAAAGACCTCATACTGCTTGCAGTGGCAAGACTGGCAGCAATTTATAACTGGTGAACTATCAAAACCACTTGAGCAAGAACCTCAGAGCATACCCTACATGCGGGACCTGGGGAGGGTGGGAAATTGGGTGGGCCTTCTCCCTTAATACCCTCGTTCAAACATGAAGGAAACAATATGGAAATAATAGTTTTACCCACTTTCCTGTAGCCCTTGAACCTTTTTACCCCAATTAACTATGTGAAGATTGACAAAAAATTCAGTAAATATGTAAGATGGAAGATCAGCTTATAAAAAATCAATAGCATTTCAATATCCCAGAAAGAAATATGATGGAAAAGAAATCAAGGAAACAGTTCCTGTTACAATAACAGCTACAAAACTCAAAATACCTCAGAATAAATTAAAATAATGAAGTAAAATGATTGAGATCACTAAAAAATGAAAAGTTATCCCATGTTCATACTACTCACAATAATCTACAGACATAGTACAATCCCTGTCACAATAACAATGACATTCTTGCAAGAAATCAGAAAAGATACTTGCACACTATTCACTTGGAGATTAAATAACACAACTCAATAGTCCTGTTTCCCCCAAATACAGTTTGGAAACAAGCAAATAATCTGAGTGAACAGTCTCAAATATACATAAACGGTCAACAAGGACACGAAATAAAGCTCAACTACACAAATCATCAGGTAAAAAGAAGTCAAAACTACAATGAAATATTATCTCAACTCCAGTTACAATGGCTATTAATAAAAATACAAAACAAAAAGTGCAAGGATGAATAGAAGGGGGAATTCCTCATGGGAATTTATACTTGTGTGTCCCTTGTAGAAGAAAGTAGGGAGTTTTCTATTAAAAAGGGGCGGGGGGAACAGCCTAGTAGCCAAGCAGCTAAAGTCCTTGCCTTGCATGCACTGAAATCCCACATGGGTGCCAATTCTAAATCTGGCAGCTTGCTTCCCATCCAGCTCTTTGGTTATGGCCTAGAAAAGCAGTTGAAGACAACCAAAAGGCTTGGGACCCTGCACCCGCACGGGAGAGGCTCTGGCTTCTGCCTTCAGTTCAGCTCAGCTCTGGCTATTGCAGCCATTTGGGAAGTGAATCATTGGATGGAAGTTCTTTCTCTGTCTCTCTTCTCTGTATATCTGACTTTCCAATTTAAAAAAAAATGGAAATAGAACTTTCATACAGTTCAGCAATACCCCCATGGATGTACATCTAATGAAAAAGAAGGCAATATGCAAAGAAAAGGAAACCAGTATGTAGGCATACTTTGAACTCGGATGTTTTATTCATGTCCTTGGTATTACATTGGTAGATGAATGAAGAACACGTAGTTACATATACACGATGCACTAATGTTCAGACTTAAAAGAACAAACACAGTCCTGTCATTTGTAGTAACACAGATGAGCATGGAGAATATTGTGTTAAGTGAAGCAAGTCCGAGAAAGGAATAAAATTAATTGCTTGTTAATCTCATAAAACTAGGTTAATCTCATAAAAGGTTAGAACAGTGATTGCTAAAGGCTACAAAGGGGAGGAAAAATTGGAGGATGTTTGATGGGTACAATGTTGGATGGGAGGAATAACTTCTAATGTTCTGCAGAACAATGAAATAACCAGCCGATTGAAAACAGCTAACTCTGTGTGTGGAAATAGCTAGTGGAGATTATTTGAATGTGTCCACACAAATTTTAAATGTATGAGAAGCCATGCTAATTAGTCTGATTATTACATGTCATACACCTGCACTGAAATAGCACACTGTTGCATAACTAGTACAATTATGAGTAAATACATATATATATATACATATATACATTCTCTTTGAGCAACTTAAGCAACAAAACAAAAAATGGATCAAATACAAATAATATACAAACCAAAACTGTTCTGAGGTTTCTCTTCACTTGAATCATAATGGTTTCTAACAAAAAGACAGAAAATAGTAAATGCTGGAGAGGCTATGGAGAAAGGGGAATTTTTACTTTGCTGGCAGGAACATGACTAACATGGTCATTGTGGAAAATAGTACAGAAGTATTTTTCTTCTCCATTTTTCAACCAATTAATCCTTCAAAGAGCTAATATTTCAAATAGAAGAATAAGCTAATTACATTAAATAATTAATAAACTGGGTCTTTCAAATATAATATAAATCTTATCCATGACTACAATATAAAAATACAGACTCAGAAACTGGGAATAGTGGAGATTTAAAAAGACCCAAAAAATTGATACATCCAATCATGACAGAAAGCAAGGATCAAAGATATCTCTAGTTCATGAAATAAGAAATAAATGCCCATACATAGTACCGCATGTTGTGGAATTAACCAACAAAGGAAAAAAAAATATAAATGCAGATGCTCGCATAAGAATACATTGCCTAAGTAAGCTAAATTGTCCTCTATTATAATATGAAGCTAATAAACGTTCTACAAACATAAAATTTGAATTTTTTTTGGTAAAAAATGGAGAAAATTCTCAGAGATAATATCTCAGAATTTAATACTGGGGTTCAGGGGAGTGCAACTACTTATTGCAAGTGGGAAGACCTTAGATTGATGTCTTAATTGTATGTCCTTTGAAATATATGTTCATATTTTACATTTGTGTATTCTGTCTTGACAAAAATAAAGCATTCTTCACATATAAGGAATATGATGCAGAAGAAACAACTAAAATAAAGAAATGGAAAATAACGGAAAGATACCAATTTGGAGTATCTAATTGGTTTTGCTTTTGGTTATGATTTTAATATTTCATATTCATTTGAGAACCTGAAAGCCATTATTTGCAATATGGATGGAAAAGTAGCCTAATGATGATGAGAAAAGCATTCATCAAGCCATTATAGAAGTAAATATTATTTACGCTTACAAGAAAGAAGTCATGGAAATGAGAATGTTTAAGTATTTTAAAAATAACTTCGATTAACATTTTATTTTATACTTGAGTAAATCAACAAAAATAATATTGATTTTTCTTCTAACATAAAGCAATGATCAATCTCTTGGCTTAGAATAAATATATTTAGTACTAACATAGATCAAGAATGAATTTCGGCGTATAACAGCTTCTGAGGCAGGAACTGTCCATTTCCTTTACTTTCTTCAAATTTCATGATGTTAGAGCAATGTCACGAACTTATTGAATAGAAAGGGGAAGTCTGAAAGGAAGTTTGGATAGGTAGAGGGAAAACGTGGCTATATATTCCATTTCTCATATTAGAAGAAGCAACGTGCGGCAACAGTCTTCCACATGATCAATACTAAAGTCTGTTGATTCATCACAACCAGTCTTATGGAAATGTCAGTTCTAAGTATATTCTGACATTTTTTTCTGATTTATTTAAATAGTATATAATAAGCATTCACTATCCCCATCTTGATGATTTATTTCATTACTGAACACTTTCACAGAATTGTGAATATTTAATGGTAGCAGAGAAAAAAAAAACATAGGCTTTAAACTGTCTCAAAATTGCCAATAAAAATGCTTAGACGGCAAACAACAGCTTTCAAGGTGAAAAGTTTTATTGAATAAATGCAGAGACAGCTGTTTTCAGAAAATCACATTTTCCCCAGTCCCAAGTGAGACATGTTCTTACACATCACAACATTAATAGTCACATTGTGTTACCTGATTTACTGCAACATAATGCAGTGTGACTAATGTAACCCAATGGTACAGATTCACGTGGAGAAAAATCTATCACCTAGGAACTGTGAAACAAAGATGCACTTTTCTGAAAATAAAGGTTATATAAATCAAAATTTTTTGAAGAAAACAAAAGTCAGGAAAAGGAGAGTTATATTCCAAAACACATTTCAGTCCATCTTTGCAATAATCTCTAGATACATTAAAGAAGGGAATGGACATCAAATATGAAAGCCTGTAAGCTGTTTGTACTCAACAGCACTTAGCATTTCTGCACCATTTTCCTCTAGTACCAATCTTATCAGACATTGCCCAGGTGACTGCTACAGGAGCCCAGTTGACAAAATGGTGTTTTTTCTCCATCATCATCTTTTAAAATATACTTTGGAATTAAAGAGATGACAGCAAACTACTTTTCAAGTCTAGATTTCCAGAAGTATTGAATAAATAGGAATAACTGACCAGGAGAGGGTCAGAGGAGGTCTAGCATTGATTTCTATTTATGTTTACACATCTGTAAACATGGGTTTACAGAATTTCTAATGCACAATCCTTTCTCTTTGATAACATGTATTCTACCAAAACCAGAATCGAAGGTTGAGCTTCTCTGTCAATATTTTCCAATAGAACAAATTTTTATTTTACTTCTGCAAATGTTGTGTTAAGAAATTTAAT
Organism: Ochotona curzoniae; assembly: GCF_017591425.1. NCBI lineage: Eukaryota > Metazoa > Chordata > Mammalia > Lagomorpha > Ochotonidae > Ochotona > Ochotona curzoniae. Next base: position 16,008,948 of record NW_024464920.1, on the reverse strand, counting down.
AGCAGAAATAGCATCCTACCTTGAACTATACTACCAACAGTCAGGTCAATATATATTAGTAAAATAATAACATGGTAATATTGTGATTTCAGATATTTTTTAATGAATGCTTCTTTCACATGTTCGTATGTGCCTCCTGATACTGCAGATTAAGTAAGAGGATAGACAAAGTCCAAATTTTAAATAACTGATAATCCTTTAAGATTTCTCTAGAGAGTTAGATACCTGTTAGTTTATTTCTCACAATTATTCAGATTTACTTTTTCCAATTAATTTCTGTAAATCACATAATTTAAGAGAGCAAACTAAAATATATGTGCTTTCACTTCCACTTTGCATGTGAAGAACTTGAAGTAAAAATCAAGGAATGGAAAATCAAGCACAATTAGTAAATGAGATAGGAAATGGTCAGCTTGGACTCACATATACTTCACTAGGTAGGACACAAAGATTAGCTACTTCCCACTAAGTCATTGAAGATTTCTCTGCACATCCCCTAAAATTGTTCTGCACCTCAACTCTTGACATATGCCTTGTTAGAGCTATAAGCCGGTTTGGACTATCCTAAAATTCACCAAGTTCAGTAAAAATTATGCTTCTATACTATAAACTGCTAAATATAAAAATGAAAATAGACACAAGACAGCTGAATAATACCCTATAACCATTTTAAAGTGTATAGCAGCCAGTTGTGTATAAACTAAAATTCAAAAGTCAATGAAGTAGTCACAGGATGTGGTTAAGAACTTGCATTTTCTAACATATCAGTTACTCAATACCATGTCAATTACCTCCATTATGTAAATTGTTGTCGATGTTATTTTGTGGCTTTTCATTGGACAGGATGATATTCTGCCAGCTCTACTTTCAGACCAGAGATTGTCTTCCCAAGAAACTGTTGAATTGATCTGGACAATAAGATGCTGGACTCTATGCATGGTACATGCTTACAATGAAGGAATTTGAACTGTACTACTGAAACAATGTGGAGGAATCCAACATGAGGCGAGAGCTTAGGAAGGGGTTGGAGGAATCCCAGAGCCTATGAAACTGTCATAAAATGAAATTAAATTTTAAAAACAAAAAGTGTTTTGAAAATAAAATGAGAGAAAACCAATAACAATGGCAAGCAAAAAGTGAACTTCCTGTGACAGTTAAACTATAATCAGTCCATAAGAAATGAAAGAAAAAAAGGAGGAAACTTCACCTTAAAGAAACAAATGACTTTCAGACTTGAACAAAATCACACTGTAAAACAACTGATATAATTAAAGAAACCTAAGAACACCATAAACAACTTCAAGAGAAAAAAAAAAATTTTTTTAATTAGGTGTTGGAAAAACTGCCAAAGAAAACAGTGGTAAATTTAAAATCTTCTCTGTGGTAAGGTGTCCTGACAAGTCTAAGTTCAATGGATGTTGTAGAGACACCTCCACTGGGAAAAAGAAGGCCTCCAATATTGAGCTGCTCTACACAGGCAATTACCCTTGCCCTTCATGCACCATTCTGATCACAGCTTGAGCTACATGGCCCATTGTAAAACTTCAAGTTGGTATACTTCAATTACATTTAAGACACTAAGAGGATCTGATTCCTGTGTGACTCTATCAAATTGATAGTATCATGGGATTTCTGGGTATTCAAGCAGTTTTGCTTTAGAAATTCAACTTCTTTAAATGTTAATTTACTTTTAAATTAAGAAATGACAATTATGAATTCACATAGAACCAAAGACAAAGCAAAAAACAAGTGATATCCTTCATGCTATCTAAACCATAAACACTTTTTTCAGTAAAGCCTACTCCATTACATAAAAATTATTTTACCAGATCCCCAGAAGTAAATATAGGGACACAGGAAATATGAAGGGGCAAAATAACATGAGCCCTCCAAAAGGACCCAATATTTCTCCAAAAATAGAATCAGATGTGAAGGAAAGTCTAGTCTCACCTTAACAGTATTTAGGAAATCCTATTTAGGAGTATCTAATACTCTTATTCAAGGATCAGAGCACTATATCATGGGACCCAACCCCCTGCTAAATAAAACGGACTTATACAACAGACTTAAGTGCATCATAGTATTGTATGATAGTGTATGGTATAGCATATACACTTCAGTACAGCCATGTGCTTCAAAGCCTAGCACTCAAAGTCAAATCATAAATTCTGAACAGTTACTTTCAAGAAATTGCCTGTTACTGCTTTTATGTCCACAAATAAAAATAAGTTAACATATACCTCAAAAAATTTCAAACACTGAGTTAATGAAACGTAAAATACTTAGAAATTTGTATCAAGTAATAAGTTCTTAAGAAGTATTATTGGTGATCATGTGTATGAATTACCTAGCTCAAAAGGCACAAAAATTAAGAGCTGAGATATTCAGAGTATTTGTTTCATTATAAAAGAAATATGGAGGAATTCTTATCAGTTACTATTCTAAATTAGTTCATTTCATACTAAGCTTTTCATGAGTAAAATAGTCAGAAAATGGTAGTCTGAGAGGGAAATACACAAACAGAAACAAAGATATAAAACACCATGAAATTCAAGGGTCACGGAGAAAGTACCTTTTGTTCTGTAGTTTCAGATTTCTGTAGGTTCTAATGTTATTGAGGTAAACTAATTGTCCTTTATATCTTTGTAACACAAAATTCCTTCCCACACATGCCATCTTACTGCACTGATATTTGCTCCTAAAACTCAACCTTTCAAACTAAATTTGCATAGTTAAATTATCTTGACCATGCGATTCTTTTTTATTCTACCTCTTGCATCATTTCAGTTGAAACTGTCAAGTCAATAATATGAAAAATGTCATAAACGGAAAGTAAAAAAAGAGAGAGATTGACAGGAAATTAAGTGACTATAGGAAATATAATCACCACCAGACAGACAATAGATTTTATGACTCTATGCCAAGAAAGATATGTCCCTATGACCTCACCTGGACTAATTCAATAGTATTGTATCAATTGTAGTCATCATTTCATTCACATGCAGTCCTGCCATTCATGTTAAGCATCAGATCTTTAATTTTGTCAGTCTCTCTCTGCCTGCATCTTTCTTTATCACTGCTATTTTTCCTTAACTGGGGTTTGAATTATACCCCCTAAAATAATACATCAAAATCCTTCTCTTAAATCTCTGAAGAATCTGAACACTATTTTTAAGAACAAATATATCTTTCTGATATAAGGTGACAGTCACAAAAACACAAGATTGATAGATATATAGCTAAACATAAACACACATGCATACATATATACATATACGTGTGTGTGTGTTTATGGGAACGACATAGTGGAGAGTGGAGACTAGCATAGCAAGAAGTGAGATATGCTGCAGCACACCTCTCTACTGATAGAAAAAAGGACTCCCAGTGAAACTTAAATATATATTTTTCTTTTTTTTTTATTACATTGCATTATGTGACACAGTTTTATAGGCACTGGGATTCCCCCCACCCTTCCCCAAACTCTCCCCTCATGGTGGATTCCTCCACCTTGCTGCATTGCCACAGTTCAAGTTCAGTTGAGATTCTTTCATTTCAAGCATATACCAAGCATAGAGTCCAGCATCTTATTGTCCAGATAAGTTCAACAACTTCTTGGGGAGACCTTCTCTGATCTGAAGGTAGAACTGGCAGAGTGTCATCCCAATCAATCCAAAGCCCCAACATAACATCAGCAACAATCCACAACATCATGGAATTAGTGGAGATAGTATTGAGTAAACAATATGTTAAAAAAAATACATATTACAGGTACTATTTTTCATATTGACATCATTTCATCTTAAATTAAGGCAAACATATGGTATCCAACCTTTTGGGATTGGCTCATTTCCATTAGCATTGTAGCTTCCAGTTGGGCCCATTTGGCCACAAAGAATAGCTGAGTAGTATTCTATGGAGTAGATGAACCATAGCTTTCTTATCCAATCTGCTGCTGATGGGCATTTCGGTTGCTTCCATGTTTTTGCAATTACTGATTGTGCTGCTAGAATTCTGTAGCATCTACCATTGTCTATACCCACATAACAATTTCTAGTTCAACCCAAGTTGCTGCAAATAATGAGACTGCATATTTTATATAGCTAAGTAAAGCTCCAGTAGGTAAACATACTACATTTCTTTATACATTCATCAGTGGATGGATGCTTATATTGTTTCAATTTCTCAGCCACTCTGAATCTGCTGGAATAAACATGGAAATGCAGACACCTCTGACATGTGAATTTCATCATTGCCCTTGGACATAAACCCAGAGTGAGATTCCTATATCTCACTGTAGCTAAGATTTTCATTTTTGTGGATTCTCTATATTGTTGTCCACATGACTACTAATTTACAGTCACCAAGACAGGAACAAAGTTTCTATTTTTATTCACATCCTTGCAAAAATTTGCTTCCTCTCTCTTTTGGATAACAGTCAACATTACTAAAGAGAGGTGATACCAAATTATAGTTTTAATTTGTATTTCCCTGAATTTGAGTCTTTCCATGTACCTAGAAACAGGCATGTCTTCCCTTGATAAATTTCTATGTAGGTCTAATCTCCATTTTTAAACTGAATTATTTGATGTTGGCTACTGAGTTGCTGAGTTCTTTGTACATCCTGAAAAATCAATCCCTTGTCAGATATGTAGCTTTTAAATATTTTCTTCCTTTATCTAGATTTTTCTCTTGTTTCCATTGTATAAAAGCTCCTTGATTTGAAGAAATAAAACCAATCCCTTTTGGTTTTAATTTACTGTGTTTGGGGAGTCTGGTTAAGAAACCCCTTACACATTTCAATGTCCTAACATTTCTCCCACATGTTTTCTTCTATGTTTCAGGAACTCGTGACTACACTTTGGATTGAACACTGGCCACGGGAAGAGAGAGGAATCTACTTTCCTTCCTCTGCTCATGGATATCTTCTTTTCCAGCACTATTTATTAAAGATTATCCTTTTAATCAGTGCATGTTCTTAATGTCTTTGACAAGTTCAATTTCAAACTGTTGAAGTTGGGCTTAATTCTAGAATAGCTATCACATGCTATATTTCAGAATTTATTTTTAAGTCAACACTTTTTAAAAAAAATTACTTGTAGAATTGTCTTATAGCTTTAAACTCAGCTAATACAGGACCCAATGCAAGAGCCTACTGGCTAAATTCTCACTTGCATCTGCTGGGATTTCATATGGGTTCAGGTTCATAATCTGATAGCTCCACTTCCCTTCCAGCTCACTGCGTGTGGCCTCGGAAAGCAGTGGATGGAAGATCTCTCTCCCTGCATCTCCATCTCCTGTGTATCTGCCTCTCCAATCAATCAATCAATAAATAAATCTTTAACTCAAGTAATGTAATGTCTTCTGCTTGCTCCTTTTCTCAAGATCACATTGTCTAATAAGAGTCTTGTAGTTTCATATAAGCAGTTTTTCTATCTGTGAAAAAAATGTTATTGGGATTCTGATGAATGTCCATAAAAATGTATTTCAAGACAATATTATAAGCAGAAGAACACTGAACTGTTTTGAAATTTATTTATTTTCTCTTTTTTGTTACTGGAACCACTATTATACTAGTTAGAAGGTTAAACACGAATTGAAAGTTCCCCATGTGCTGAATATATTGACATTTATCTTTACTACTGCTGAGCTTTCTGACTGCTTTCTGTTTTTCTTGCAACTCTAATAAACATTCCTATCATATTTCCTTCCTCACTTCTGTGAGTTTCTCTATGTCATATTCTTAATTGATGATTATCTGGGGCATTAGTGCTTTCTCTGAAAAATGGATATATTATTGTAGACTGTATTTACAGCCATCAGGACATGCAAGAATTCCCATTTCTACACTCACTCAACATATGCTATACTCAGATTCTAATTACTTGGCCAATTAATAAATACAAAATGATATGATTGTTTTAAAATTCAAATTTCCCTTAAGACAGGGAAGAGTTATTATATTCATTTGCTATTTCTGTTGCAAAAAAATAACTGCAAGCTTAGATAGACAATCCACTTTGGTCCCTCAAACCTCTGAAAACAAAAAGCATAAAATAGATTGGCTCAGGTGTATTTTTCTGGGGCTTTCATGGAACAGTTGGCTTGTCTTCCTCAGCTTCTGACTCCATACCCTTGGCTTACAGCACTCAGCTGTACCCACAGCCTCTTACTTCCACTGTGATATCTTCTACTACTCCTTTTTCATTCTTCAGACTTATTTGAAAAGCAGATGGACAGAATCAAAGATGGACAGGGGCATGCCATCCACTGATTCACTCCCCACACATCCTTAACAGCTGAGACTGAGTCATTCTGAAAGCAAACCTGACAGTCTAAGTCTCCAAAGTAGATGGCGGACACCCAAGTATCTAGGCCAATACTGATCACAGAGAGTGTACATTAGTAGGAAGCTAGAAAGGAGAATAGAAAATGTCACTAAGATATGGGATTCAGATATCCCAAAAAACAACCTAACCACTGTGAGAAACAGCTGAACCCATATCTCTCTCGTTTAAGCAGATCTTTTATTACATGGGGCCCGCTAAGCTAACCTCAAAGAAACTCTATATGAAGACCCTTAATTTGTTTATATGCACAAATCACTTTTTTTAAAGATTTATTTTTATTATTTTTTTTATTGGAAAGGCGGATATACAGAGAGGAGAAACAGAGAGGAAGATCTTCCATCCAATGATTCACTCCCCAAGTGAGCGCAATGGCCGATACTATGCCGATGCGAAGCCAGGAGCCTCCTACGGGTCTCCCACGCGGGTGCAGGGTCCCAAAGCTTTGGGCCATCCTCGACTGCTTTCCCGGGCCACAGGCAGGGAGCTGGAAGGGAAGCAGGGCTGCCGGAATTAGAACCGGCGCCCATATGGGATCCCAGGCGTGCAAGGCGAGGACCTTAACCACTTGCGCCACCGCACTGGGCCCGCACAAATCACTTTTACCATATAAGTTTACCCAGCCACAGCTGCCAGAGCCTAGAATTTGGGCATCTTTAGGGTGAAGAGACATTCATTAAAAAGCATGTTACAATTTGAGATAGACAATTTAGAATTTCTTTTGAGGAAACAGATATTTGCATCAATTGTCCAATTCTTCAACTTAGTTGTCTTTTTCAAGTCTATTTAAGAAGATTTAGCCTTAACATTATAAATGTTAGGAATTTGTCAGTTGAGCTTGGCATGCTAATGGCTAAAGTCCTCACCTTTCACGTGCTGGGATCCCATAGGGCGCCAGATCATGTCCTGGCTGTCACACTTCCCATCCATCTCCCTGATTGTGGCCTGGGAAAGCAGTAGGGGACAGCCCCAAAACCTTGAGACCCTGCACCCATGTGGGAGACTTGGAAGAAGCTCCCAATTGCTGCCTCCTAGCTTTGGATTGGCTCAGCTCTGGTCACTGCAGCCACCTGCAGAGTGAATCAGAGGACAAAATACCTTTCTTTCTGTCTCTTCTTCTTTTTGTAAATGATTCCTTTCCAATAAAAATAAATTAAACTTTAAAAAAAGAATTTGTAATTTATAGCTACTGAAGTTTCTCTTTGGCTCTTTTGTAGTTTTAATTTTAGCATAATCAAATTTTTATCTTTGCCTCTAGAATGCATTATTTATGTCAATTTAAAGTCTTATATGTTTCACAATTTTATATTTAAGATCTTAATTAATTGTTCTGTTTAAAATGAAGTCACGGATCATATTTTTCTCATTTAGATAACTTGTATCTAGTATCATTTACTGGATAATCAAGCTTCATAGAGATCACAAAGCTGGTTCACTTCCATATATTCATGAAATGTACAGTGACACCATGCTATATTTTTGCTTTTGCAGCAGTAATATCATAGCCTTTTTCTTTATATCAAGCATAGAAAGTCCTTCTACTTGATTTTAAAATCTTGATTCTTTGTGGCCAATTTTTTTGTTTGTTTCACGTGAAATTACACTACAGCTTTCCTAGTTCTTTAAAATATCACATTAGGCAAGTACTGCAGTCTAGTGAGTTAAACCATCCCTTGGGACACCTGCATTCCATATCAGAGTGCCAACCACAGTCACATTTGAGTCTCGGTTACTCCACTTCTGATCCAGGTATTTGCTAATGTCCATGAGCAGCAATGGATGATACTGCAACTATTTGTGGTCTTCCTTTCCAGGTGGGAGATCCAAACAAGGAGCTCCTGAGTCCTTGTTGCTATGTGAGGAGTGAACCAGTAGTGAACATCTCTCCATCTCTCTCTTTCCCTTGGTCACTATTTCAAATAGATAAATCCCTGAACCTTGTTGGGATTTTCAGTGATATTGCATTGAATTTAAGATAAATTGGGAAAGTGTATGCATTACTTAGTTATTAGTTATTGCAGCCTAATTTATGAACACACACAGACATCCTCAAGGTCTGCATTTTCTTCATAGTCATGGTATACACCTTTAATTGAACAGATTAGATAATTGACAGGCTTTGCTCCAATTGAGTTTGTGGATATTTTCCCATGTGTGCTCTCTAATTAGTTGCTAATGATACCTATGAGAACAATAATTCATCCATAAGGTCTTTTATGTCTAGATAAACAATTAAATCAACAAATAAATATACTATCTCTTTCCAAACCTTAAATATTTTTATATCTTTTCTTGACTTCAGCTACAGCTTCCTAGCTTTGAACAGGAAATAAAACCTTATCATTTTACTGATGAAAGTCCAAAGTTTACTATCATATTGGATGGTTATTCCTAGTTTGGCAGGTTTTATTTATCAGAATAAAGAGACGTCCCCACATGCCCTGTTTACAAATTCTGAGTTTGCTAGTTACCTACCAAAATAATGAACACCAGTAAACATTTTTCTGTACTATTTGACTAATCATTTTACTTTATTCTTCAATCTATTTGTCGAATCTGCACAACCTTTCTACATATTATTTGGATAAGTTATTCATTTATAGCATTAGTTTTTTTAATTATTGGAAAAATAAGTTTTCTTTGACACAGGCACTTAATCTATAACCTATCATATAGTTTGGTTGGTTATTTATTAGAGACAGACACCAAATAAGCTTTAAGGGAACTCACATTAGATTAATGGCAAAATTCTGAAGAGAAGCACTACAGGCCAGGAGAGAAATGCCAGTTGTAGCGTAAGTCTTAAAATACACACACACTCACACACACAAGCACACACAATGAACTCAGCAGAGCTGTCACTTATAAATGAAGGTGAAATGAAGAGCTCCAAACGCAGCCAAGAATTAAAAGAATTTGTCACTACACAAACCAGCCTTAGTAATCATATTTAAGGATAACACAAAGAAAGTAATCAACAACAACAAACACACACAATGTGAAGGCAGAAACCCCCCTGCAAAAGAACAAAGGAGATTCAAAACAAACAATAGCAATATTTATGAGCTTGTCCATCCAGACCAAGCGGAACTTATCCAAGGGATACGTTGTTGGTTCAACATATGCAAATCAATTACTATGATATATCACATCAGCAAAATTAAGTCTAAAGTGCATTTGGTTATTTCAACAGATGCAGAGAATCCATGTGATAAAACATAATATCCTTTTATAACAAAAACAAAACTCTGAAAACTTCATTATAAAAGGAAAATACTGCAATACAATAGACAATAATGAGAAATCCACAGTCAACATGATGCAGAGAAGTTGAGAAGAGCTAGAAGTGTTCCCACAAAAGTCTGGAGCCAGACAAGTATGCCCACTGTCAGGACTATTTTTCCATAGAGTTCCAGAGTTTTATTTAAAGCCAGTAAGAAAAAGAAACCAACAAATCAATAAATACTGAAAGGAGAAAACCAATTTATCCCAGTTTTCCCATGACATAATTGTTTACATATGAAAACCAAAAGAAAGCACACAAAAATACTGATAGAACTCAAAAGAGAATTACAGCACATGAAACGAACACATACATATACAAATCAGTAGCATTCTTACAGACCAACAAGGTGCTACCTGATAAAGCATGTATACAATCAGTCCCATTCACTCTAGCCTCAAGGGTTTAAACACATTGGGATAAATTTGACCAAGTATGTCAGTTTCTCTACAATGAAATTTTAATAAAAGAAATAGAAAACACAAAGGTAAAATTCTCCAATTTTTTGGAGCAGAACAGTTAATGTCATCAAAACGCCCATGCCTATAGTAATTAAAGGATTCAATGCAATCCCTATCAAAATCCCACTCTTAAATAGTGGTCAAGAAGACATTTCACTGAATCAGTCACCATATCCTGCAATGATGAACTATGGAGGAATGAGACAAGCAAAGCAACACAGAAAGCAACTTTTATATCCTAGAAATTGAGAGGCTTACAAAGAATTGAGAGGCTTACAAAGAGCAAAACAAATCAGTTTGTGAAGGGTCATGAAAACCATAAAAAGCTCCAATGTTTAAAGAAGTGAGAAAAAGAACCAGAAGATGAAAACGGAGCAAAAGCAAAACAACATTTTCATGTGAAATAAATCCTGCCTTGCCTCACTAACATAATCGAAAGAAAAGTGTCCATGGCTCTCAGGTAAGGGTTGGGAAGTTGTGTGAACTTATAAATCAGTCTATAATTTATTCCCCTTATAAACTGTTCTTTTTCTTTCCTGTAAAGGCTAGTATATTGGGAATCTAAGCACCATAAATTATTACTCATTAATGGTAAAATTATTCTTGTCAATAAAATATAACCAAACTTTGAAAGTGATGTGAAACGAGTGGAAGGAGGAAGTGTGTACCTACTCTCTTGTTTTTTCCTACACTTGAGTGGGGAAACTTCTCACAAATCCATAACCAACTGTTTGCCAGTAGCTAAGATTTGGTTTCTGGTACAATGGGAAGGATCAGTCTATAGACATTACAAATTAACCATAGGGAATATGATAGGGTATTTTTTTGTGTGTTTGTGTGCTTGGAAATGTCTCTCTGCTTTCTGCAGCTGGTATAAATTCCCCTTGGCCTCTGTGGTGGCAGTAGTGCTGTGTTTATTCTTTAACACAGAGGGAAAAGGATAAGGACATAAAATGCTCTCCCCTAGAGTCTGTGTCTGCAAACAAAGACCAGTTTGCTCAGTTTCTTTGTCCAGGAACGTTTCTAAGAGGTCATCCAAACTGAACTACCTCCAAGTATTTTCTGTCCACATCACACAAGGTCATGTAGTTAAGGAGTAGAAACCTCATGAGAATTGCTTCTCAAACTACTAATATTTACAGAAAATATTTATTCAGTTTGTTGAAAAGCATGACTTTTTTTGTATTTCTATTACCATCTGAAGGACTGTTTCTACTATTATGTTTACAAAAGATGTTCAATATGCCAAATAGTAGCAGGACATGTGAACTGAAATACATAAGAAAGCTAAGCCCAGCAGATGATTTACTATGCATCAACTTTCCAAATTTACATAATGCCATTTCATATGAACAGGAGAAAAGACAGTTAATTGCATTCAATCCCAACATTCTCAGACAGAATTCTTTTAAAGAATGGCTACACAGAGTCTGGATAGTCACATTACCAAGAACTGTGAATGACGTGAGAGTTAACCCTATTTGAAAATTAACAAGGCACCAGCACCTTGGCTCAACTGGTCAATTCTCCCCTGCAAGCACCAGGATATATGGGCATTGGTTCTTGTCCTGGTTGCTCCAATTCCTATCCAGCTCCGAGCTTCTGGCCTGGGAAAGCAGAGGATAGCCCAAAGTCTAGGAACCCTGAACCTATGTAGGAGACCTGGAAGAGGCTTCAGGCTCCTGCCTTTGAATCAACTTAGCACCAGCCATTGTGGCCATTAGAGGAGCAGGGGTGGACCAGAAGATGGAAGATCTTTTTCTCTTCTTTCTGTATATATGCCTTTTCAATAAAAATAAATCATTTTTAAAAAGTGAAAAAATTACTTGCTACTACATGCTATTTAACTTCGTGCTGTTGAACATTTTTTAACTTTATTCCTGGTGTTGATTTTGGTTTATGGCTTTTCACTTAAGTGAATGTAGAGTAACTGCGTAATATAGACTATCATACCCAGATATGAAGACACAATGCAGTGTGCATCTCTTCTTCCAAACCAAAGATGGAATCCCAATGAAACGGTTAAGTGTATCTTGACAATAGATGCTGGACTCTCTGCCATTATACGTATGCGCAATGACAGGATACACTTAGCAGAATGATGAACATATATGACTGCTTATGAAAGACTATAATATTGTAATATAAGATGTCATCAGTGGGGGGAGCAGGAAAGTTGGGGAGGGGTCAAGGGAAATCCCAGAGCCTATGGAATTGTATCATAAAATAAAAAATAAAATTTAAAAAAGAAGAAAATTAACAGAACAGTTTGCCACAGTTGTACGGGTGTTAGCATAAGATATGAGCCTCTTGATTCAGAAGCCTAAGTCTTCAACACCCAGAGCAGAGCAGGTAACACTGACTTCATATTTATACTGTAACTCTTTGTCTTCCAAGTCTCCTGGGGTCAGAAGAGGTTCCGATGAGTGTTACACAAGCACTAGCTCTGTGTAATAACTCAAAAGCTCAAGTTCTGAAAATTCTTATTTATTTATCTGTTAACATGCTTACCCAGTCACTGATCCAGAAGAAAATATCAGCTTTATAATCCTGGGTAGAAAACAAAATTCAATTCTCTACCCCAGAGGGAGACATTATTTCTGTCTTCCAGTCTTTTTACCATAAAACTCTGAAAAAGAGAATAGTCCAGAGCAAAAGTCACCAATGTCTCCTCACAGGATATGCAGAAAACTCAAGGGGTTCATGCAGAACTGTCACCCAATAATGATCAACCTCACAATATTAGAGATGTTTCATTTCCCAGAGGTATGCACCCCTCATTATCCCATGAAAAATCTACAGAACAAAGAGTGAGAATGGGTGAATATCATAGTTTTTCCCAAGACACATTATGCAGAGAAAACTAATCCTAGCAAATAGTGCAGAAGGCAAGTTCAGGTTGGATTTAGAATGCCTGCAAGCAACATCAAACTTTTTCTAAGTCTCCAACCAAGAACAGTCACCATATTATAATAATGAAATCAATATTAGTGATAGCCAACATTATAAATCTGTGTTAATTACTGCTATGGGGGAGCCCAGGTGAGTTTGGGCTGAGGCACGGGTATTTGACTCTCCCAGCTGCATGGCTGCAGCCAGGAGAATGCGGCCCTGACCAGGCTTGATGTCTGAGATCCTACTTCCATCCACTGCTGCCATGCATAGGCAGATCTTGAGCCAGTCTGGACTTCAGGCTTGAGAATTTTCACCGTCCACAACCACCATGCCGTGGGTGGAACTCAGGGCTACAACACGGAACCCACCAGCGAACATCAGAAAAGGAACAAGCAGTGTGAGTCTGAGCCATTAAGTCGACAAATGTGTGAGTGAATCAGAACTGGGGATACAATCTGCAGGGAAATATGTGAACTCACCCATGTGGAACAGCAATCTCTGCTGGCACATGCAAGAACTGTGGCTGGGAACAGGCCTGGTTAGGGAGCTAAGGGGACACCCAGGCTGGGCTGGAATTGGCATTGGTGAACATCAGAACTAGAACTGGGGCATTGTACTGGACTGAACATGGCTGTAATCTCCCTCAGCACAGGTATGGATTGGTCTGGGGAGGGCCAGACTAGGCTAGATTCCAGCAACAACTGGGTGTAGAACAGGCTGGGCTAGGTGTCAGCTCCTGCTGAACCATGTCAGAGCTATGTCTGGGCACAGACCAGGTGTGGCTGGGCCGCAACAACCAACAGTAAGAACTGGAAAGTGTATGGGCTGATTGAGCAAGGACGTCATTCTTGCCAGGACAACAGGTAGACAAAGTCAACCGGGGCCAAGGACCCACCACTGTGCGTAAGATCTGCCACTGGAAGGAGACTGGATAGAGGAGCTTGGTGAACTCTTTTGTCAGGTTGCAGTCCCTGCAGGTAAGTGCAAGAAACAAAGCAAGGAACAGCCCAAACCAGGCCAGGTTACAGAACCCATCAGCATCCATGTGGACCAGGTCAGAGGGTAGTCCAGGCTGTGCCAGCCCAAAACATCCACTGCCAGATCTGAGAACAAGGATGGGGAGCAAGAGGGGCCAGGACTGGGACAGGACAACACCAGCCAATTCACAGAAGAGCCAGGACTGGGCACTGAATTGCCTTCAGTTTGGTAGCCCCTGAAGGACAGCTGTGAAAGAATGCTATTATTAATGGATCATTGGACAACTCTTTCCAATAACATTGTATCAAAAATTAAAACTAATAACAATAAAAATATAGCAGAAAAAATAACATTATAATCAACAGAAAAGTCATCTTTCCCTATTGGCCAATGCACTGTTCAAAAGCAAAGCATTTTTCCTGATTGGATACTTAATGTTCAAGTGAATAATAAATGTTCTTAATTGTGAAACCTTTTGACAACCCTTGTAAAATCAATGCTTTCTTAAAACAACACTTAATTCTCATAAAGCTGATTGAGAAGAAAAAAAAAATTCCACAACTTTCAAATAAGATTTCAATATAAGTAACTTATAAACAAACTAGCAACAAGAAATATTATAAACTGTGTTATTAATTAAGGTGTTCCTCCAACAGAAAAAAAGAAAGAAAAAAACATACAATAAGAATGTTGTATAAAGCTTTGTAAAGTCTGGTAAAGCTATTTATATTTGCTTCTTTAGGCTCTTCCCTGAAAAGAATGCCAAGTGCCTCTGGATATAACAAAGAGCCTGAACTAATAGAAGAAAATGTTGTTTGAAATATTCAAGTCATTTGAAACCAATATAGTCTGTCATTATCCCGTTCCAATCTATATTCATTCCTGTTCACTCTCAATCACTGTAAGTAAATGACAGAGTGTTAGGAAAACTAGGCACAGAAATTTCTCCAACACAGAGTGCTTAATGTGGTTTCTCCACAAGATTTATCTGTTCGATGTGTAACTAGGGTTTTTTTTTTTTTGGTCTATCTTTCAACTGACGTAAATGGAGCAGTTGACACAGCTTCTGAGTTGTAAAATCTGTATTGGAGAATGGTTCTTATTTTAGCAGTGTTTGCATTATTTAAGAGTTAAAAGATTGGAGAAAATTCACCGTTTTTGAAAAATACTAAGACATACACACTTTTAAATGGATTATAGATGGATATTTGGATAACACAACTCAGCAAACACACATACATAAATACATCCAATGTGAATAAAATATTACACCAATAATAATAAAAAAATATCCTTAGGGATATTAAGAAGAAACAATTTATAGAAAGTTGTTGGGTAGCAATGGAGTGTGTGACTCTATACATAGATGTTCACTGGTATAAATATGCTGAACAATCCCGGTTACCAGGAGGAAAAGCTATCATTGTAGATGTGATTAATATGAGAGCTTTTTCTTTAAAGATTTTTTATTATTATTTGAAAGACAGATTTTTATCAAGAGTGGAAAGACAGAAAAAGGTATTCCATCCTACTGGTTCACTGCCTAAATGGCCACAATATCCAGAGCTCAGCTGATCTGAAACAGAAGTTAGCATCTTCTTTCCAGGTCTCCCACATGAATGCAGGAGCCTAAGGACTTGAGTCATCCTCTGGTGCTTTTGCCCTAGGCGTAAGCAGGAAGCCAGACTGGAGGTGAAGCATTTTGATTAGGATCAGAGTCAATATGGGATGCTAGCCCTGCAGGTGGAGAATTAGCCTGTTACACCTCAGATCAATACAAGAACTTTGGATGGCAAAGATGGTACTATTCCAGCATGAAATCAGCAGAGTTGATTAGCAACATATTCGAAATGAAATTATAAAGCCACTAATTCCGTAATTGAAATATGTCTCACTTTTAAAATATTACCCTGGATATGTTCTGGAGAATAGGCCTTAAGAGTAGGTCAAGTGAGCCCAACTGATTGAAGATCTGGGGGTAAAAGTGAGCTTTTCTCAGATCAGTATTCAGAATAGAATAGGAAAGAAATGTCATTTATGGTATATATTTTCAAAGTTGATTCAACATGAATTGTTGATGAACTGAAACATACTAGGTGAGGGAAATAAAGTGTAATACCTGTATTTGCATGACAATTAAGTGAACAGACATTATATACTTAAATGTGAAAAGAAAAGGAAAAAGGAATCGAAGATCAGGATGGATAATCATGTTGACTAGAAGACATACATAATGATGTTGGATGGGAGTAGATGTCATGGATATAGTTTTGGGGGAACCTGGTGGCTAAAGTTCTCACCTTGAACGCACCAGGATTGTATATGGGCACCAGTTTGTATCCCAGCAGCCCTGCTTCCCATCCAGCTCCCTGCTCATGACATGAGAAAGCAGTCAAGGACAGCCCAAAGCCTTGGGACCCTGCACCCGTGAGGGAGACCCAGAAGAAGCTCCTGGCTTCTGACTTCAGATCAGCTCAGCTCCAGTCACTGTAGTCATTTGTGAAGTGAACCATCAGATGGAAGATCTTCCTCTCTGTCACTCCTCCTTTCTGTATATCTGTCTTTTGAATAAAAATAAATAAATCTTTTTTTTAAAAAAAAGATATCATTTTGGAAGGCATCAGCTTAGCATTGATATATTTGTTAGGGCGCAGACTAAGCTATTTTTTTTTTCAAAAACTACATCTACTTAAATAAGATTGGTGTTGCATTCAATCTCATATAAAAATAAGACTCTAACTCTTACAATTGCTGCATTGTTAACTATTTTTTTCTAATTAGACTCAACAGCCATAAGACAAATTTTATCATCTTCTAGAAATAAGGTTCTTTCCTATGTGACTTGTGGATCAACTCTTCACCTTCAAATCAAATCTACTTCTTAGTTAGCTCAATCATCTAATTTGGTTTCCTGTAGTTACAGTAGTCAGGTGTCCAGATTTTTGTCTGCGGTGTACAAAGCACTGTGAAAAACTCGGAACAAAAAATAAATGACACAGATTTGGTGTCTGTTATTAAAGAAAATGAAATCTGGGGCTGGCATAGTGGCTCAATTGGTTAATCCTTGGCTGTAGTGCCAGCTTCCCATATGGGTTCTGATTCCAGTCCTGGTTGCTCCATTTCTAATCTAGCCCCCAGCTTAAGGCCTGGAAAAGCAGCAGGAGATGGCTCAAGTGCTTTGGCCCCAGCACCCCTGCAGGAGACCTGGAAGAAGCTCCTGGCTCCTGGCTTCACAATAGCAACAGCTGTTATGTCCATTTGGGAGTGACCAGCAGATGGAAGATCTCACCCTCTGTTTCTCTTTCTCCCTGTGCCTCGCCTTCTCTCTGTACTTCTGCCTCAAATAAAAATAAGTATTAAAAAATGAAAAAGACAACGAAATTTACAGAGCAAACAAAAGAAACTAATAGTAGCATAAAATGAGAAAAAAGCTTCAAAAAGAGTATCTAGAACAGTAATCCCCTAAAATCTAACTCCATTCTTTCATCATGAGATCCCTGCCTGGTAACTTATAAAATCCTTTGCTTCCTGATTTTATACTTTCATATACATTCTATATGTTGTATGTTTAACCATCTCTAACTTCCATCACAGAACCTCACCCCAGCTGCCCCAAGTGATTTTCCTTTCTTTTTTCATAGCTGATCAAATATCATCATCTTATAGAGAATTAAACACTTAAGAAGGCAGCAGATTTTATTATAAAGAGCCAAACTGAATTTCTAGAACTCTGCTAAATATTTTTAATAGCTCTCTGTCCACACAGAAAACTTACAAAATCTATATGAACTCAAGTGCAATTATCATACACAAAATCACATTAAATCATTAATAGATTAATAACAGCCACTTGCTAGCAGATTGTCACTCAATAAATAAATGGACAGGCATTGATTTTGTAGTTAATCTATTTGATCACTGCAGTCTGTTCTCCCCATGACAGCTGAAGCAAACATTTGAAAATCAAATGCAGATCATGTACTCTATTCAAACAGTTCTAATGAAGTTCCTCTCATGGAAGTCCCCACATGATCTGTCTCTTATGCATACCTTGCCTCTTTACATTCTCATTCTTGTTCACAAGTCTCTAATCATACTGGATGCGGTTCCTCAGGCCAACTAAGATCTGATCTTGACAATCACTGTTCTCTTTCCCTGGAATATGCAAACATGTATAGCTATTTTTCTCTCTTCTGTTCTCATAACCTTCGCAAATGCACAAGTAGATGCTGGTAGAACCCCACTAAGATTCTTCAGACAGGAAGGAATACATCACCAGCTATAGTCAACAGACAGGGCAAGAACTCACAACTGTCCTTCCTTGTCAATTAATGTTACTATGCAAATGACTATGCCTGCCACCTAGTCCATCCCACACCACCCAAGCCAGTAATCAAGGGGCCTACAAAGAGCCAGACCCTATCTCAGGGCGACACTAACTGTACAATATTTTTGGTGCTTTAGAGTTTGGTTTACCTGAAAGTCACCAGCTGGGATATCAATCTTGGTTATCTTTCCATCCAGCATTATTCTATTTGGCTTACATTATTCTATTTGGCTTATATCTTGATGTCAATACCCTGTCTCCCAAATCTTCTAGAGAATTTCCATCTCAGGCTGTACCTATAGGGAGCCAATAGAACAGATGTCTTTCTTAACCACTAACTCTGAAGCATTCCTTGTCCCCTTGTTATGTTTTTTGATAAAGCATCTATCACTAAGCCACACATTTGTGAGCTTTGTGTTTTTTTTTTTCCTCCAAGGAACATAACTTTCATTTTCTGCCAAATCACAAAACACATAAAACTACCTACCTCACTTCATTTAGTAAGTCCACATTGATGATTACATAAATGCATGTAATAGGAAAAATAAATATATGCAAGAAATCTGGCCATGAATATACATTATCATTAATGCTTAATTGTTTGCTGTCTTGCAGAGATGGATTTAATGTGCGCAGCCTATAATATCACATGTGGATTACCATGATAGTAAGATAGCCAAAGTTAACTAACAGCAACAGACTTTTAAGAACTGAGGGTCAATTAAAAAAAGAGAGAGAGACAAAAGGGTCACACAGCCATCAGGAGGGTAAGGCATTTACACTTCAACAGCAAGAGGCAATCTCGTAATATAAATTTGTTCGCCTAGTAGGTTCCTTCCCTGGATCTGTTAACCTGTGGATTAGGAAATTTCCTGTCTATTAATTCTCATATTAACTGCTCCGGGGCCCTCTTAGAATAATTTCAACTAGCTCTCGCTCTACATGGCAAAAGATTCACAATGTCTTTCCATATTTAATGCATATAATTTTTTAGCTATTTATTTAATTCATTAAAGAGCAACACAAAGAGGAAGCAAGAGATTGATTTCCCAACTTTCAGTTCACTCTCCAAGTACGTGTAACAGCCAAAGTTGAGCAATGTTGAAGGCAGAAGCCAAAAACTCCCATCTGATTCTCTCAATTGCTTGGAAAGAGTTCAAGTACTTATGCCACCTTCTGCGGCTTTCTTAAGCACATTAGTAGGGAACTAGAGTACATGCAGAGCACCCAGGGCACAAACCCTACTCCAATGTGGGCTGCCAAGGGGAAAACATCGTAACACATAGTGGCCAACATGTCAGAAACAATACCCAGAAGGATTCTGGAAGAATTTCTTTCTTTTTTTTTTATTGATTACATTGCATTATGTGAAACAGTTTTATAGGCACTGGGATTCCCTCCTCCCCTCCCTAGAACCCACCCTACCCCTATGGTGGATTCCTCCACCTTGTTGCATTACCACAGTTCAAATTCAGTTGAGATTCTTTGCAAGAATTTCTGAAAACTGACTTAAAAACAGGTGTCAGTCTCTTCCCTACAGGGACCCTACTTAACTGTAAAACCACAGCAAAATAATGGCTCCTACATGGGAACTCCGTCATTCAGGAAACATTGCAGCAGGAAGTGACATTTTGCAAATACTCAAATATGTAAGGCTGGCTTACTTTCAACCCCTTCAGTTCACATGGTTTCCTATTAAAACTCAGCCTTGAAGAATGTTTGCAGGAAACTATCCTTATTGTTAACCACACTCCACAAAAAAAGGCTTGGGTAATTTGTCCTTTACAGACTTAAAAACTCTGAAAGGACTTCAGGTTGTATGCCAGCTCAACAAAAGTCTTTTCACTAAGCAATAAATAAAGTTTGCTTTAATTTTTTCAAAAGAGGACTTTGTGGGCATGAGAGCTGTCAATTTCATGAAAATAAAGAATCTACTTAAGAGATTCTCAAACATATTCAAATACAGGCTTTGAAAAAAAGCTGTTTCATTCTAATTTGGGAGTATATAATTATTGTATTTCTTTGCAGCTAGCATTTAACGCCAGTGCTTTTATGGTTTACAGTGCAACATTTGTTTCTTTTTTATTCAATGGAAAAGGTCAATGTGACTAATAATCAGAACCATGACTCTGAGAGAAGAAGACTGCAATTAGATTATTTTTCAACAAATAATAATCTGTCAGGAAAAAAAAAAAAGAAAGTCGATCCTTCGTGTCAACAAAACTAGCTTACACACAGACAGGAAAGGTGAATCTTTCCTGCAGATGCACACTTAGGTGACCTTCCAGTAATATAACCCAAATCACAAATACACATAAAATGCATGACCTACATACTTAAGCCAAGGATGATTCTCAACTACGAGTGAAATTTACAAATTTCTGGAAGCTTTCTTTTTTCAATAATTTCAATTGGAGAAATGACCCTGGCTTCTAGACACTACGGTCTAGCAATGCTGCCAAATGATTGCTGCACATGGGCAGCAACTCCTTACAAAAGAGCAATCTATTTTCAAGATTAGCAGAGCCAATCTTTAGAAACTCCCAAACAGTCACACAATTATCTGATTCTTAAAAGTGCATGCTCATTCATCTGTATTTATTTGAAGATCAGATAAACAACAAAAGAGAGACAGACACAGAGATCCTCTACAAGCTCACTGCCTCCAGGGCTGGGCATGGCTAGGCCAGGACCCAGGAACTCAACCCAGATCTCCCACAGGAGCAGTGGGGACCCAAGGACCTGAGTCATTATCTTCTTCCTCTAGGTGCACTGTAAGTAAGTAGGGTCAGAAAGAGTCAGGACTTGATCCCAGGCACTACCTAAGACATGTGAGTAATGGCTTAAACTATTGAGCCACAATCTCTAACACAAAATTATCTTTTAAAAATTAATAACCTTTACTGTAGTATACAGTAATTAGATTTCTTTTTGGAAATGGTTAGCTATTGATGTCATATTGTGAAAGATAAGCTGTATGTTAAAAGAAGAAAAACAAACATAAGTTAGACCTCTTATAACCAAGCACTTCAAGATAATACTGGCATTTAAGACACTGAGAATGTTATATAAACATCCACTGGGCTGTCCTAATTTATTAGGGCTAAAAGTTCAAGCATCACTGATCTCATGACTTAAACAACAGAAGCTTATTTTTTTCCCCTCAGTTGTAAAAATTAAAGCATGAAATCAAAAGGCCAACCCCATTGTACATGCTGAGATGTCTCTCTTTCATCAATTGATTGCCATGCTCTCCGTAGTTCTTATATGGTTTTCCTTCTGCACCTGTGTCTTCCTCTCCTCACCTTTTATTAAAATTCCATTAATACAAAGAGAATATTTGCTATGCACTTCATTGGCACAATTCTAAGCAGTTAACAATAGTTCCCCTTTCACCCCCTCTCCACACTCAAACTCCATTTTTTTAGTATTTGAAATAAGCTTAATTTCAACCCACTCTATAATAACTGGTTTATTGAAACACTAACCATAATATTTAACGTTAAAAAGTACAAAGACTACCATTCTAGGTGAGTTTAAAGAAGAAGTAAAAATAATCATCAAATCATGAGATATCTGTTTCATTCTAATTCATTTTCTTTTATTCTACATTAACTATCATATATCAGAGACAACTGATATTTCTCTTTTTGGGAATGCCTTATTTCACTGGTGTACTGGCTTCCAGTATATCCATTTTGTTTCAAAAGGCAAGATTTTATTCTTTTTTAAGATTTAATTGTTTTTATTTGAAAGGAGGATTTTACAGAGACAGAAGGAGATATATTGGATCTTCCATCCATTGGTTTACCTCGCAAATGGCACAACACCCAAATTTGAACTAATCTGAAGCCAGGAGAAAAGACCTTCTGGATCTCTCATGCGTATATAGGGACCCAAGGACTTGAACCATCCTCCTCTTCCTTCCCATGTCAAAAACAGGGAACTGGACTGAAAGCAGAACAGTTGAGATATGAATTAGCACCCATATGCAATTCCAGCAAGTAGAAGAGTAGTTTTCTACACCTCTGCTCTGGCCCCAGGGTTTTATTTTTTATGGCTGAGTAGTATTACACCATGTACACAAACATTTTCTTTATTCAGTCATCAGTTAAAGGACATCTATCTCTTTCTTATATTTCTATTTGAAACAGTTACATAGAGAGAGGAAGAGACAGAAAAATCTATGTGCCTTTCCATTCCCCAAATGGTCACAATGGCCAGAGATGAGTCAAACCAAAGTTAGGGGCCAGGAGTTAGGAGATTCGTCAATCCCTCTTGATGGTGGAAGGAGCCCAAATAATTGGCCATTTTCCACTGTTGTTCCCAGGCCATTAGGACAGAGATTGATCAGTTGAGAAACACTGATCTGGAGCTGGGAGTACATAATCTTGTAAGCATTTGAGCTCTTTATGCAACTATTTATGCTGCTTACCAGCCTCAAGAATTCATTCTAGCCTTTTATACATTTTTACAATAAAGCACTTTTTTATAGTTTGTACAGGATTCTTTGAGCCAATCACCGACTTGATTATTCTACTCCAATAGCAGATACATGTGACTATTTTACAGGTTTATGTAAAAGATATGTAACATATAAATTTTTACCTATGTAATTTTTTTATTTTATGTATGTATATTTTATTTATTATTTTTATTTTATGTATGTAAATTACCTACATAATTTTTTTTCTTAAAACTAAAGCCAGTCATTCTAACTTCCTTTTTTCACTTCTTCCAGCCCAAGTAAGGAGTACAATCCCCTAGGCTATGGTAGAACATACCAAACATCTTCCTTTGTGCAAACTCGAATAGGGAAATGCAATTCTGAACCAGATCTAATTCATCAGCCTTAACTCTTCTAATGAAATCATAAAAGTACTTTTAAATAATTCCATTTCAGGTTCATTTGTTATAGAGATTTGCATTTGATGTCTTACTAAGGACATAATTTAATCACAGAAAGTTAGTGACCTGTTTTTCCCCCTGTATACCAGTGGGAGAGAAAAGGCAACCTGTGAGACACTGAAAGGCCAATAATTCACTTGCTGCACTTAAGGTTCTAGGAGACTAACTGGAAAATTCAGAATATTGATGAGTGACCATGATCATTTCTGCTCTGAAAAGTGCTGTTAAGACAAAAAAGAAAAAAAAAAAAACAGGAATTTTGGATGAACAGGCCTGTTTTCAAGACTGATGCAGATGCACTCCTCAATGCATGCATTTTCTGCCTGAGGCATCTCATCTATGTGGAGAGACATGCTTCCTTAGAGGCCCAGAAAGTCAAGTATATTTGTACTCCAAACAGCAGAAGCTAATTCTGTTCTAAAATCTTCCCTTAAAATTTTCCCAGGAAGACTTTTAAGTCAAATAATGGGAGCAGCCCAGGATCCAAATGCAGGTTACATAACTACTTAAAAGCTGAATTTTTAAATGGCCTTTGCATAGCCTATATGCAATTAAGGTAAAATGGATGATAAGGGCACAGATGCAGTAAACAAGAAATCTCACAGGATTACAAAATACAAATAATCCAACAATGGGCAATGGGCATTAAGTTAAGCGGAAGTGAAATCAAATCCCTATATAACCCTTGAATGCATATGCTAGATATCATCAGGTCCTAAATTCCCATAGCCTCCCAGCGTCATATCTTTATCCTAGTGTCCTTGCCCTACTTGTAGGATTTCAAATCAACCTCTTACAAAAATTAATTCACTGAATTGAGGGTGTGGTGGAGCCAAACACTACAGGATCCCTGATCACAAACTAATTTACCTCCCATACAGATAACATCTTGATGCTCAATGTGTTTTCAGATTTTTCCAACAGTCCCAGGCCCTGAGCAAAATGTGAAAATATGTTTTCTATGATATAAGGCAACCTCATGCAAAATACAAGATTAACAGTTATACAGGTAAGCATATATATACATATATTTATCTAGAGGAGCTAATGCTGAAGGCAAATATACCATGAATTGGAGATATATTGCAGTATGCATCTCTACTTCTGAATAAAAGACAGATTCCCAGTGAAACTGTTACATATATCATAATACTATAATTCTCAACTTAATACCATTCTCTGTATCTACAATGTCAGGAGACACTTAAATAGCAGACTGATGGAATTAGGACTTATTGAGGGACTAAACTACTGTTATAATATAGAGGGAAACAGTGTGGTCGGGGGAAGGATGGGCAAGGTGGATGGGGAAATCCCTGAGCCTAGGGAACTGTATCATGAAAAAAAAAAATTTTTTAATCTAAATAAGAAAGAAGAGAACAGGAAAAGTCTGGGGGGAAAAGAAAAAGCAAAAAGAAATGATACTTGTGCCCAAAATGTACTTTTAATGAAAGCTTTCGTAGCAGCATAAAAAAGCAACGCAAATAAAAATGTCCCTACCTAAAAGGAAAGGAACATGTGACTTTATAGCAGACGGACTATAGAGCTAATCTTAGTGATCAGGACAGGAGACTATCTGAGAAATTCACTCCTATACAACACAAGCATCCTAAAATCCCCGCATAGCATGGCATGGTGCCCTCTCTAGGACTCAGTAACTGTTCCTACACGCAGCTTATTGACAGGGGCTTATCATGGTGATCATTTCTTTAGTTCCCCATTGTAGCTTGGGTGTCCATCACATACTAAACTGCTGCTTGATTTATGAGTACGCAAATACATAGAGGCCAAACTCAGACCTCACACAGAGGAAAATGTAATACTCTGTCAGTCTCAATTTTTATGTGGATGCGATAAATTAAATGGGTTGTAACCACCTCATTTGTGGATGACAATGCTAATGAAAGAAGCACAGAAGCAGACTGAGTCACACTGTTCACCTGTGTCCGTGATCTACACTTTCCTTCCAGTAATATAAACTCTTTCGTGATTCACTGACCTCCTGTTCACTAATGTTATAGACTGTTTCCTAGTTGTTATAGCCTAGCATCTAGATGTCTCTAAAAATAGCCAATAGGATATGACAAGAGTTTGATTTCTGGATTTTTTTTTTTTTGAAGACAAAAATGTTTACCTCGGACTTTCTCTGCCTAGGAATATCAGTTTTATCATGGATCAAATGATGACCCAGCAAGAAACAATGTAGACCAAAATGTCCTTGGATATGGTGGGCACCAGGATAAGTGCAGCCAGATCCTTCATGACCCAAAGAAACAGAAACATGGCAACTGGCCAAGACTATTCACTTCTGGGTTATTACATGTCAGAGAAATAAACATGGGCTGGATTTTGTATGTCAGATTCTCTAACATGTACTCATTAGTCTAGGTTTTCCTAACAAAATAGATAACTTAATTTAATAAATGTATAGTATAAAGGACATGTAGGGTTGTGAAATAGAACCAAAGCTATAAAGGCATCCATTTGAAAGAAAATACATCTAGCTTTTGTACAACAGGCATGCTACAAGACTGTTTCTAGCAGAAGCAAAGAAAATATCAAAGAGTTTCTGAAGCCTGCTGTGATGGATGCTTTCCATACAGATGTTAGACCCCAGCACTTTTCATTTAATTTTAAAAGGTGTACCATATGGACATCTGTCTGAATAAATGATCATATATTATAATTATAAGATACTTTAAATCATCTGTCAGACACATCCAGATGCCAAATAAGTCGAAAACTTCAGCTTTACAACAGCTACTCAAAAATAATGTCTATACCTGGGAAATTAAAGTTACTGGTTTTGAACATGTCATGACATGCCCAAGATGGTACAAAAACTTGAGGACATGAGTAAGAATAAGAAATGATGTTTACGATCAAGTATAAAGCTAATATATTTTAAATAATCACAGAAATATTTAATATTGAATTAACCCTGGTATTGGTGCTATGACATAAAGTGTTCTGCCTTCAATGGCAGCACTGCATAGCAGTATATATGGCTGCCAGTTTGAGACCCAACTGTTAAACTTCTGATCCAGTTCCTTGCTAATGTGCCTGAAAAACCAGCATAAGATCACTAAAGTGCTTAGGCCCTTTCCCCCACAAAGTAGACTCAGAAGCTCTGTGTCCCTGGCTTTGGCCAAGCATATCCCAGCCATTTAGGCCATTTGAGGAGTGGACGGAAACCAGTGAATGGAAGATTCTCTCTCTGTTTCTCACTGTGCATGTGTGTCTTTGTGCGTGTGTGTGTGTGTGTGTGTGTTTCAAACATAGATATTAAAAATACTTTAAGCAATGGTTCAAGTTAAAAATCCATAATATTTATAAAAATGGTTGTGAGTTAACATAAATAAGATATTGTTCCTGACCTTAGTTATCTTATATGATGGGGGAACATAAGGAAAGGAAAAATACAAACATATTAATCTACAGCTTTCTAAGTGAAAGGGGAAAAGCATAGCCGTCCCCCAAGCAGTTCATATGGAAGTTTGACTATAAGACTCATGAAGTCGTCTTCAGGAAGTGAGAGGTGGGGTTAATATGCTGTTTACCAACTAGCTACCATTATTTTGGTCTTAATTAATAACTAATGTATTCATATTTACACTATATTGGTCTTTTTGCAACAAGGTAAAAGAGAGATATAAGAAGTGCATTTATGGTGTCAAAGCATACAGCAAAGCAGCAGCAGAGGACAAACGGAAAAGGGCACCTATGTTTGAACTATAACAGTGAATTCAGTGTTTGTCAGTTCTGTGAATCCCCTAGAACAATCCAAAATCCCAAATTTTTAAAAACAGCATTCCCCAGATGTCAGATATTTCTCATTCTCCAATTCTTGAAGCAGCCTGCTCTATCTTTGTGTTGATTTAGGCTTAGCACTCAATACAACCTTGAATTTCCCCAGAAAGAGTATGTAAATAGTATCAAAGATCAGTTTATGTGTGGTTCCATAAAAGACTCAGAAAAAAAGATATTTACATCTCCACCTCATAGCAAACAACTTTAAAATGAATGCTGATTTCTGCATGTCAAAATCTCTTCATGGACACACTGTCATCATAAATTGTAATTGTCCTCTCAGAATCCAGACTAAATGTTTACAATTTTCATAACTGACTTGAAAGACATAACAACAAAAAGACAGATGGAGAGAGTGAGTGAGAGAGAGAGTTTGCAAGGAAAGCTAACTTTCACTACTCAAACACACAGCAACCAGGGATGGGCCAAGTCCAAACCAAGAATGCAAAACTCCATTCAGGTTTCCAATATGTGTAATAGTGACACATGTACCTAAAACATCACTCACTGCTCTACTACTTTAACCGAGAACTGGATTAGAAGAGTAGCTAGAACCCCAACCAGCACTCTGATCTGATCTTTTCATAGTTATTCTCATGCAACCTGGATATATACTTCTGTATCTGATGAGCCACAATTTAGTTTTAGTATTTGGAGGGGAGAGGGGGGCAGACATGAACTTAGAATCACACATATGCTTGCATAATCCAAACAAAATATTTTTCTCAAGAAACTCTAATATCCCTGAAGAGAATGCCACTGAGCAAAGAAATTGTCTATCATACTGTCTTACGAGAAAGTTCATTTTCTTCATTGTAATTTAACAGCACATTTTAATGAGTTACAACTCAAGAGATGAAAGACATTCCTCCTCAAAAGCCCCAATAAAGGAGTTGAAATAGACATGGTAGGACCTCCCCAGTTTTCTTCTAGCTATGATTCTTGTCTACTTCCCCATCTGTGAACCTTGACCAACTTGCCTGAGAGTTACTTCTCTGAGAGTTATCAAAATATTTCACCAAAAATCCCAAGCAGAGGGTATAAAAATGAAAACACTAAACTGCAAATTTTTTAAGATTAAGCTCAAAAAAATTTAATCTGATCTATACAATAAACACATGTCTCTCCTTTTCCCTACAAAACACAACTCTTACTACAACTAAGGAATTTACTTGATCTTTAAAGAGCTCCAAAGTGGGGCCCGGCCTGGTGGCCTAGCAGCTAAAGTTCTCACCTTGAATGCACCAGGATCCCATATGGGCACCAGTTCTAATCCTGGCAGCTCCAGTTCTCATCCAGCTCCCTGCTTGTGGCCTTGGAAAGCAATCAAGGATGGTCCAAAGCCTTGGGACCTGCACCTGCATGGGAGACCTGGAGCAAGTTCCTAGCTACTGGCTTCGGATCAGCTCAGCACTGGCCGTTCTAGTCACTTGGGGAGCGAATCATCAGATGGAAGATCTTCCTCTCTGTCTCTCCTCCTCTCTGTATATCTGACTTTGCAATAAAAATAAATAAATCTTAAAAAAAAATTATTTCCAATGTCAGTTGTGACATAGTAGGTTACCACAGCCTGTGACAGTAGCATTTCATATTGGACTATCTGCTTACAGTTCCACAGCAGCTTGGCTTCCATTCCGCTCCCTGCTAATATGCCTGGGAAGGCACGAGAAGTAATCCCAAGTACTTTAGCCACTGAACCCATGTGTTGGAGACCAGGATGGACTCGCTGCCTTCCAACTTCTGTCTGGCCCAATACCAATTGCACAGGGATATACTGAGTGAGCCAGCAGATGGTATAGAACTTGTGTCACTCTGCCTTTCAAATAAATGGAACAAATATGTAAAAATCATGTCACCAATATGTATAAGCAGAAGAAAGCCTGTACCCTCTCCTTGCATCATTTAACTTGTATGCTTTTAGCACAGATACATATGAATATGTTTTACCCAATGCTTAACATATGTTCAGTGTATGAGAGAATGAGACAATTTTTTCCATTTGCTTGCAGATGGTTGGTCTTGTGAATAAGTCAACCTGTTTAAATAACTGAAGTTGAGGAAAGTTCTAACTATTTACTCTGTGAAGTGTAGTCTCCTCCCTGGACTACCTTCCTGGTACCCACACAAACTTGCCGGTCCATCCTCACTGCAGACATTACAGTCTCATAACAAATCTCAGGAGTATCCTAATGATTACATATAGTCTCATATCCTTAACATCAGGGAGCAGTATCATTCCCTGTTGTCACAAAGGATCTTCAGATTTTTTTTTTCCTACTCCTTTCAGATTTTGTGGCCCTAAAAATTTTCTCCTGCATCTCCAGAAGACAATTTCTAGTCTGTCTCAGACTTCTGTTTTCACTCAACATCCCTGCACCATTAACATATTGTGCATTTCATTTGGAAAATATTTCCAAGCCCTACTATATATTGCGTGTGATCAGACACTGTTGGATCTACCATGAAACCCACAAGGAGTTTAAGAAGAAGGAAGCAGTAGGGCAGAAATGACACCTCAAAGAAAAGTGTTAGCCAGAGTATCAGATTTTTAAAACCAGCATCTTTAGCTATTCCACTGAATATATATAATATCAGAGGGAGAACAGTTTCAGCAAGTTGCTGTCATAAGTTAAAATAGACCATATGCAGTAAGTAGTGATAAACCACCATTTTTGAAAAGCAACTCTTTCTGATGTGAGGTATGTATTTCAAAATATTCATCTAGAATTCATGCATAGAAAGGACTGGAAAAACAAGACTTAAGTGGAAAACAGACCAATTAGGAGCGGTTGAGATTTACAAGGCAAAAAGGGGAACTTTAATAATGAAAAACTTGTCCAAGTTGACAACTTAAAAATTGAGAGAATAGGAAAAAAAATCCACAATTAGGATGTTGATCATAAATAACAGGCATGATGTCAGTACTGTTGGCAGTGACAGAAAAGAAAAGGCACAAACTAACAGAAGCATGAGTACTCAGACTGGATTGCAGGTCTGTCCGTAGTGAGGGAGTGATGCTGAGTCTATGCTGTTTTCTGAAATCTGGCATTTCTCCATTGTCATCCATTTCTGATAAGGGAGAAAAAATAATGAAATCCTATTAAAAGATCAAACTGATTCCAGTGTCTCTTGCATAAAACACACTCAGATGATTGATGTCTGCTTTCTGGGTAATGAGTATGTCATATCATCACAGTAGAGGAGATACAGGTTTTGCTTCTGCATTGTCACTTCTCTAGCAGTTCAACAATTCTCTATATACGCTTACACTCTATACTTCTCTTGTCCTAAAAAGCCTGTGGCAAGTACATCTCTGACCCCATGCCTTTAATCCCAACACTATCATTTGTGATTTTCACAGTTTACTCTTATCACCTCAATCTTGCTGCGCAAGTTTCTGAGATTTCTCATGACGTTCATTCAGCCCTGGTAAATTTGGTCCTCTTTGTAGCACTCACAAGGCTTTAATCTCAGTCTAACAATGATGACCCTACTCTGGCAAGATCCAAAAAGGAAATAAAGCTTCCTTAAAAAATATAACCCTGAAGTTGGCACATGGCAGCTTAGTAAGCTAATCCTCCTCCTCCCGTGGTTTTAACATCCAATATGGGTACCAATTTGTTTCCTGACTGCACTACTTCTGATTCAGCTCCCTGAGAATAACCTGGAAAGATAGTGGAGACCTGGAAGAAACTACTGGCATCTGACTTTGGATTGGCTCAGCTCTGGCCATTGAAGCTATTTTAGGAATAAATCAGCAAGTGCAAGGCCTCTCTCTATCTTTCCTTCTCACTGTATTAAACCTGCTATTAAAAGGACTAATACTTATTTATTTTATTATTCCATGATACAGTTACATAGGCTCTGGGGCTTCTCTTCGTCACTGTACAAATCCCAACCAGCCACACTCATTTCCCCCATACGACTACAATAGAAAAGTCCTTCACAATCAGTCATAAGTCCATCATTGTCCTATTAAAGTGTGCTGACATTGTAGGCATGGACAGTGGCACAGAGTACAAGCATTCTATTGTCAAAATACATTCAACAGTTTCATTGGGAGTCCACCTTTGATTTGTAAGTAGAGAAGCACACTGTATCTGTATGTGATAGTGCCATAGTACACAGTTACTATACATCCCCTTACATGAAAGCCATAAAACAAAATCAACAATAGGAAGAAAAATAAAAAATTTACAATATGAAGTTAAACATTAACATGCTGCTGAATGACCAATGTGTCTAAGAATAAATAAAAAGAATATCAAATAACTTCCTGTGGTAAGGAACATTATTGTGTGACTCATAAGTGAATAATTAATAAGAAAAAACAAAAATGTTTTGGAATGCACAAAAATAAAAAAATATCAAACCCTCTGAGATGTAGCTCAAAGAGTATTGAAAGGCTACTCATCTTGTATTTTACATGAAGCTTGCCTTATATCAAAGAGAACACATGATTTTTATCCTTTTAGGATTGACCTATTTGAGCATAAAGGTATCCTGTTGGGACCATTTGGTTGCAAATGATAGAATTTCATTTTTAATGGCTGAATAGTATTCCATGGAGTATATGTACCACAGTTTCTTTATCCACTCCTCTTTGGATTGGCAGCTGGTTGTTTCCATGTCTTTGCTACTGTAGTTTATGCTGCTATTAATACAGGATGGCAGATCCTTTTCTCATCTGTAGATTTCTTTTCTTTCGGATATATTTCCAGAAGTGAGATAGCTGGGTCATATGGCATGTCACTTTTCAGTTCTTTTAGCTCTCTCCATACTGACTCCCATAGTAGTTGTACTAGCCTACGCTTACACCAACAATGAAGGAGGGTACCTTTCTCCTCACATCCACACAAGCAGGTGGTGTTACTAGAGTTCTGAATGTAGGCCAGTCTCACTGCATTTAGGTGGAAACTCAACATGGTTTTCCTTTGTATTTCCCTCACAGGTAGGAAACCTGAGCACTTTTTCAAAGGTCTGTTAGCCTTTTGAATTTGTTCTTCTGTAAAATACCTGTTCATTCCCTTGCCCATTTCTTCACAGGGTTGTTTTGATATCACATTTCTGAAATTCTGTGTAAATCCTGGATATTAGTCCTCTGTTGGTTCCAATGGTTGCTTTATCACTTTATTGAACATTTCCTTTGCTGTACAGAATATTTTATTTTGATGTATTCCCATTTGTTTAATTTAGCTTTGGTGGCCTGTGATTCTGGTAGCCTTCTAAGAAATCTTTCCAAATTCCTATGTTTTACAGAGTGCTTCCTATGTTTGAATTTAATAGTCTGATGATTTCTGGGTACAGATTTAGGTCCTTGATCCACTTAGAGCTGATTTTTGTAGAAGGTGACAGGTGGTCACCTTGCTTCTTCTGCAGGCAGTTATACTCTTGCCCCAAAAGCATTTGTTAAAGAAACCAGACATTTTCTCTGGATTAGTTTCATTTCTCCTGTCGGAGATTTGTTGGAAGAGCACGTGTGGGCTCCCTTCTGGGGATTCTCTTCTGTTCCACTGATCTTCTTGTCTGTTTCTGTAATAATACCAGACTATTTTGATGACCACTGCCCTGTTGTATGTCTTGAGGCCTGGAACTGGAATTTCTCCACCTTGATTTTTATTCTTCAGGAAAATTTTGAGTATTCATGGTGTCTTTTGTTTCCAGATGAACTTTTATGTCACCTTTTCTATTTATGAGAAGAATGTTGTTGGGGTTTTGATTTGGAATGCATTGAATCTGCATATTATTTTTCATAATATGAACATTTTGATGATGTTAATCCTGGTGATCCAGGACCATTTCTGCATCTTCAAATGCTTTCTTCTATTTCATATTTAATGTTTTGTAATTTTCATTGTAGAGATGATATAAGTAGCAAGAGGTTACCAAGCATTCGAGTACATTAGCTTTAGGATGCCAAATGGATAACAGTGGATTTACCATTAAATTTCTAGTATTTTTTTCTCATAAGATTTGGTAATAGATTAGTCAAGTGTACAGTGAGGAGGAAACGATTCTGTTTCTTGAAACTGAAGTTACTCTTGGTAACTTCAGAAGTAGGAAATTATAGACTGTACAGAATGACTCAGTAGAAATTATTAACTTGCAAATAAGGGGAACACAACATCAAGACACAGAGTTACTATGGGTGGGATTTACCATGGAGCTGGTGGAGGCTTAGGCCGGAAATGAAAATGGGACCAGCATTTGGTAGAACGTAAGGGCCTGGGTAATTACTATGAGCACACATGGAGTCTGGGATTCACTTGTGTTCAGAAGGTTCAAGAAGTACAGAAGGATTAAATTTAATGTGATCTATGCAGGGTTCAGGTAAAACAGAGGCAGTCAGGAAACCAGTGATGAGATTCTCAATGGCATCAGGATAAGCAGCTGCTTATCATCACACAGTTTCCTATGTAACTTACGGAAAGGAGAATTTCATATCAAACATGAAATTTCATGTTCTATATGTGTCATTTATCAGATTATTTTTTAGTAACTTATCATTCATCCAGACCGGTCTCATTCTGTAGGTCTCAGCAAAGATTATTCATCAAATACTTTTTCAGTACTACTCAATCTGAATTTAGATGTCAAGAATAGCAGTTCAAATCCCTCAAATTAGCAAAAACTGAGTTTTTAATATGCATTTAATGTTCAAAAATGTTTCAATATTTGTGCAAATGCTTTTTTACTGTTACTGTCAAACACTTAAAGGCATATATACCACTATTTATACTTTCATTAAGCCATCATTTCATCATTTAATGCTCCCTGATTCAACCAACACCTGTCAGTAACTTCTCTTGCTATGAATAGAATCATCATTCAGCCATTTTTATAAATATGTAAGGATGTGACATATGATCCTTGTCCTCAGAGCTTCAAAATAAATACATTTCTGATTAGAAATAGGGAATAATTATAGGGTGATACTAAATTCCATCTCTTATGGAAACAGAAATGTTTCCGAGGACTGTCATTAGATTTTATTAGAAAAACAAATCACATTTTCAATAGTGTAATGAAAGCTTCAAAGGGTCAAATTCTTTAGGTTGACAGAAAAAAAGAGGACTATGCATGTAGAACTAGAGCTCATTACAGGAAGTTTTAAATGTAATTTTTCAAATGACAAAGTATCATCAGTGTAAGTTGATGAAATAAGCAAATAAAGAATGGACTTAATCATTAACTATACTTTTTTTCCCAAAATCATTCATGAGATAAAACTGTAATTATTACTTATTTATCTAGGCAATTACTTATTTGTCTATTTGTCTACTTTTTTCACTTAATTTTGAGTTCCTGAGACTAGACATGTGTCACATTGATCATTGCACATGTAACTGTATTTTTAAACATGAAACCCAGGAAATGCTAAGAAATACTTAACAGAATTTGGACTAAGTTTTGAAACTGTGAATATGACATGAAATGGATGCAAATAACCCTCAATCCACAGTAGCTTGGAATTATGCCACAGGCGATGCTATAGCTCAGTGAGTTCAAGTGCATCCATTTTTTTAAAATGCCAAGAAACGAGATAGGCTTCAAAAGCTATGGAAGACACTGCTCCTCACCAGAACATCCATGCCAATACCGTCCACGGGTATTTCTGAGGTGTCCTCCAGATACAGCATATTTTTATTAGTATTGAATCACGTTGATATTCTATTTAGTAGCAGAGTAACAAAACCATTTAGCTAAGCATTGAGCCCAGTTTATTTTCCATGCTGTATCAGATCTAGCTCTTCCGCAGATCAGCATATTCAGGTCAATGAACACTGCCCTTCAACTGGTTTGAAGTATTTTCTAGCTCATTCTTGTTCGGGAATAATTGTATCCTTTCCATTTTATATTAGCTTTCCCATTGTGTTTTAACACTACATTTTTATGTAATATTCTAGAAAGAACTTCTGACACCCCAGTAGGGGGTTGTATTACACATAAAATCATTGCTGAACTGACATCAGTTTTAGACCCCTGCCATTTGAGTATAACTTCTCAGTTTTGCCCTTTGAATGAACTGCATATAAATAGACTCAAAATAAACTCATTATGGAATTGGAAGTTGAACATATGTCTGAAATGTCAGAGCATTCTGTGAAGCCCATATAAGATTGTCTATAGATTACCATTTTTATTTTCAATAATAAAAACTTTTCCTTTGAATGCAAGTTCTGAGGTTTAAAACTGAGTTCAACAAATTTTTGCTTGATATAGAAACACCATTTTAATGGTCCTATTTTCTGCCAGTGTGTTACTGCTGGGAATTTTATAATAGTTAAATGACAAAACAAGCCATAACTTTTTAGCAAGAACAGCTTTTTTAAGAGTTCAGCACACTTTTTGGTTTTATTTTCCCATATTACAAACTACCAAGGATAACATGAGTGAAACATTTTCTAAATACACATGTGTGTATAATCTTAACATAAATTTACTCAATAACAATTGTGAATGGAATGGAAATTTTCAGGCAACAAAGAAAAATAAAAAAATGTCTGGAATACAAACTTTCAATGAAGATCTTATACATTTAAGTTCAGTTTTCTGATTAATCCATGCTTTAGGGGTTAGGCCTTTGG
Organism: Ochotona curzoniae; assembly: GCF_017591425.1. Taxonomy (NCBI): domain Eukaryota; kingdom Metazoa; phylum Chordata; class Mammalia; order Lagomorpha; family Ochotonidae; genus Ochotona; species Ochotona curzoniae. The sequence continues at coordinate 15,973,354 of NW_024464920.1, read as the reverse complement.
TTTGGCAGTTATGCAGGACATGCTTCACATACCTGCATCCCCTATTAGAGTGCTTGGATCAAGTTTCTCCTCTTCCATGTCTTACCTAGCTTCCTGTTAATGCACATTTTAGTGTGCAATACTTGATGGTTCAAATAGTTGAGTCCTTGTAGAGACTCAGAGGCTCTAGGCTCAAGGCTGCTGTTTGGTTTTTCTCTCTTATGTTACATAAATATAATATGTTTCTATGTGTTACATGTTCTGCACATGTGAAAAAGTATATCGTTTAGGGCTAGCATTAATAAAAGTGTCATGATGTGATACTATCAGCTATAATCATTGTTTTAAAATAAAATGAACTTGGGGAAAATTCTCCTCCAATCACACACCAAGAGTCTGAAAAAATAAAGCAGTTTGTAAAATTCTGCCATAATCTGTAAAATGTTATAATCAATGAAAATGACTTACTAATCACTAAAGTATCAGCCAAAGTTTAAATGTGATTTTTAAGTCTCATAATTCCCACTTTAATTTTTACTTTTGCCAATTTTTCAAATTTCATTTCTTCAATATTTTACTTACAAAAGAGAAGTATTTCAAAGATACAATTCTAAGAATATAATGATATTTACATTCCTCCATCTTGCTTTTTTCCTTTCTTTTATTTCTTTTAATTTGTCTAATAACATAGCTTCATGGCTACTGCCTAACAATATGTTATTGAAATGCAGTTCTCAGTAAGGTAACACTGACCTGAAACTTTGAAATGAGACCTCTCATCCTTGAAACAAATAAGATTAATTTTAATAATGTATTTTGAGTAAAGCTAATTTAAGAAATTTACTTTTTGGGCCTGGTGGCATGGCCTAGTGGCTAAAGTCCTCACCTTGAACGCACCCGGGATCCCATATGGTCACCGGTTCTAATCCTGGCAGCTCCACTTCCCATCCAGCTCCCTGCTTGTGGCCTAGGAAAGCAGTCGAGGATGGCCCAAAGCTTTGGGACCCTGCACCCGCGTGGGAGACCCGGAAGAGACTCCTGGCTTCAGATTGGCATAGCATCAGCCGTTGCGCTCACTTGGGGAGTGAATCATGGGACAGAAGATCTTCCTCTCTGTCTCTCCTCCTCTCTGTATATCTGACTTTCCAATAAATAAATAAATCTTAAAAAAAAAAAAAAGAAATTTACTTTCGAAAAATCTCTCTGTTACTTAGATGTATAGCCAAAAGAGTTACTCTTGGCTATCTCTTCCTTGTTACAGGATCAAATCCAACCAATGACCAGAACAATCCTGTCATGGCAATGAAAAACACATAGACCCTTACTACATGGTAACTAATCAGTAATGTGTTTTGGAGAAAAGTGGAATGGTATAGGCAATTTAAAGATGGGGTCACTTTAGGGGTCAATCCTAAAGTAACATGCATAAAGGGGAGAGATCATAAGAAAAGGTTCTTATAAACTATTCTCTCATAGTAACTGTCACAAAACTCTACCCAGGTTAAAGCAGAGGCCAACCACTGGAAATAAAGAGAGAAAAAGATATGAAGTTTGGTATTCTAACAAAACAAAATCATGTCTATACAGGTGCTTATGCTTCTTCTTCCAGGTTTCAGTAGCATTTGGGCATAGGCCACTGGGCTCCAACACACTCTGAGTTTTCAAACATCATTTTCCAAAGAGAGATACTTCTTCAAATTGATTTTCCTGGATGCCAACTGAAATCATGTCAGTTTTCAAAGGAAATTTTTACCCAGCTATCGTATCCATAACCAGATGAATGAATGAAGAAAATATGAACTGTGATATTGTTTAGCTATAAAAAACTAAAGCCTTATCATTTTTAACAGAGTGGTTTGAACTAGGGATGTTGAGTTGAGTGATGTAAATCAGGCACAGAAACACAAATGCCACAATTTCTCCCTTATATGTGAGAGTTGAAATTTAAAAAGAAATGCCTGAACCTTTAATTTTGCTGCAAATATATGTTTTCTCAAACTTTGCTTTATCAAATAAATTTTTGTCAAATAAATTAATAGAATTATATACCACTATAGTTTTAATGATTTTGTGACTTCTTGAAATTTATTGTCTAAGAGTACAGGTGTGCGTCTTTTTATTTGCTTATTGTATCTAGCCCTTGCCCATCTCCCTGTTGGACTACTATTACCTTACTGCTTCTATTTATTAAACCCTTTATTTAGTGGTATGTAAGTCCTTTGATTAGAATATAAGCTAAGTATGTTATCTGAAAAAAGTAAATAAGTAGAACATACCTAGAAACAAAAATAAATTACCTTAAATACACAGAGACATGGTAAACAAACATTTAAACCAAGAGCTAAATTTACCTGCTATTCCTTAAAGGAGAGAAGTGAAGGCAATATATTTTGTATATCAAAAACCTTCTATTCTAAAATCTCTCGTTTGCCCACATTCACCAAGAAATAGATTATTTCATGGCCCATACTCCCATGCAAATGGAAAACTAAAATTGGCCACTGAGAATACATAACTGATCTGAATACACTTTTTCCCTTTCATGTTCTAATAAAAATCTAGCTAGCTTTGAGAAATTCACCTGCAGCTGCAGAGCCAGCATGAGAACTGGGTTTATTGTAACCGAGTATTAAAGGCAATGCAACAACCTGGTAAACACAGGCTGTCAGCTAAGTGGGTTTCTTCTTGGTGAAGAAAACACTGAAATCTCATAACACAAGACTTCAGCTCTTTCAGGTCCCACCTGAACAGTTTTGCTGATGGTTAGTTGTATCGAACATCCTATTAATGCTCTCTTCATGACTTATTTCAACAAGTTTAAGAACTGCACTGACATTTGCTATTGGTAAAATATCCTGTGACCAGACCTTCAACTAGGTTGGATACCTCCTGAAATCCCATTGATCATGCCCTCAGAAGCACTTTCTGGAAATTACTGACTGCCCTCATGAGGAAGACTGCAATTCTTGAGCTAAGAGCTGACTACCCTCCTTACTCACCATTCACCAGCAGATTGTTAAGCTTTTTCTATTATCCTGAAATCTTCTTAATATTGTGATTTGACACCCTTTCAGACTGGCTCAGTGGTAGCTACTGAGAGCATCTGAGGAGTGAACCAGAGGGTGGTGGAGCTCTCTTCCCTTCTTTCTCGTTCAAACATGATGAGAATAAATAAATAAAGATGCTTTGGACAATAAATAAACAATTGTCTATATATTCATTTAGTAAAAGTGATGAAATTTTCAATGGCATAAAAAAAGTTTAATTCAACATCAGATAAATTTCTCTATCCAACCAACTTTGATATTGAGTCATTTCCTTCTTGACACAAGATTTCTAGCCTCACAAAACAGGGGTGAGAATCAGCTCTCAAATGTTAGATCTTTCAAAGAATTACTGTCCTTCCAGTTATGTTGGCAAGCTTAACCAACAGCTTCATCCAAAGCAAAATGACCAGGAAATGCAGTTTCTAATTAGCACAAAAAGATGAGAATTGCTGACACAGGTGCATGCTCATAATGTTTACCCTAAACGTCATCAGAGATGACTTGACTTGTAGATATCCCTCTCTATGTCGGACCAAAGTGCCCAAAATGTATGTTCAGCAGGAATGCCAGAAGAGGATCCTATTGGATAACAGGGCCTTTACAGATGTAGTTAGTTAAGATGAGGACACACTGGGTTAGAATGAACACTTACTCTTTTTTTAAGATTTATTTACTTTTATTGAAAAGTCAGATTTACAGAGAGGAGGAGAGACAGAGAGGAAGATCCTTCATCTGCTAATTCACTCCCCATGTGGCTGCAAAGGCAGGAGCCGAATCAATTTGAAGCCAGGAGCCAGGCGCCTCCTCTGGGTCTCACACAGGTTCAAGTTCCCAAGGTTTTGGCCCGTCCTCGCCTGCCTTCCCAGACCACAGGTAGGGAGCTGGATGGGCAGTGGGGCTGCCGGGATTAGAGCCTGCACACATAGGGGATCCCAGCACGTGCAAGGTGAGGAGGACTTTAGCTACTAGGCTACCACAGAGGGCCCTAGGAAGGAACACTAGTTCTAACGACTCACATCTTTATAAGAAAGCAACATGAAAACGCCGAATACAGGACAATGTCATATGATAATGAAGACTTAGATTAAAATGATACATCTACAAGCAAAGAAGTATCATGAATTGACAGCATGGAAAAGATTCTCCCTCAGAACCTCCAGTAGGGACAAGCCTTGTACAAGTCTCCTTTCAAACTGCCAGACTCTATACTGTGAGAGGATAATTGTCTGTTATTGCAAGCTATCCACCCTGTGATAATTATGGCAGTAACTGAAAGTGAATATAATGTAAACACACCCTCCACCCACCTCCCTACACACAATGGTATATGCAGAAATCAATTACTTTTCACTGATTCACTAGCTGTGCACAAATGCAGAAACCAGTGTCACACAAACTCCTCTTAGGGACATGGCTTTATTGCTACAACTTAGGATATTGATCTGGAGAAAGCAGTCATAAAATATATCACACTGCACTACTTAAACTCAACAGGACACCATTAAATGACGGACCAAAGGATCAGTCTGTTGTCTCCACGTTAATACTCTGCTAATGTGTTTGTTCCATAACTGGGAATTTTTGAAGAATTCTAAGTCTCCAAGAAAGTTACAATCAGAATGAAACTAACAGTATGTACATTTTCTGGTATTTTTACTGCTTTCATAGCAGCAAAGAATTTGGGCATATTGAACTGGAGTTCACAATTACAATTAAACATTTAGAAAAATGTTAAAATTTCTCTGCAAAGGTTACCAGTTGTTAGCAGCCTCATAAATAGCTAAATGGAACACCAAAAGTAGACTGCAATAAAAAACAAGGTCAAAGACAAGACAGAAGTGCAGTTCTTAGACTACGTCCTCTTTTGAACGTATGATAGACACCCTGTAAAACACCATGACTTCTTGTGAAAAGTGTTTTGGTGTCTATGCAAGTTACAGCCTTTCAGCAATATGTTAAGCCAGATCATTTCCAGAATATTTCCAAACTAGCTCATTCTCCTGGGAATGCTTTTTCCTAGAGAGTTTGCAAGGAAGCAGAAAGACACTACAAAACTATAAAAACACTGCTATTCACAGTATACATCAACTCATTGACATTAATACTTACATTTGCTAATACAATGACTTTTGAAGCATGTTTATTATTCCAAGCTACATTTTATTTCAAGTTTATTCCTATAAATACAGTATCAAAGAATATTTACTTTGATGCAAAAAAAAAAAAAAACTGTGAACCAGCCTACTGTAACAATATCTGATTTGCCACCATGTATATAGTAATTCTGAAGGAGTATTCATTTCAATAGTGACCTGTGAGGGGCACATGTTACTGGTAAAATCAGTATTGGAAATTAACATCAAACACTTAATCTGAAGGTAATCAAGTGATTGTGTTTGCAATTCATGAGTTGGTTATCTATAATATGTAATATCATTATATCTGAAAAGTTTTCATGCTTCTGTCTCCAGTGTTTTTTGCTAGCAATATACTTGGTTAAAATAGATTAAAAATGTTTTCTGTGATTATTAACTGAAAACAAAGCAATAAAATCACTAACAGCAAGCAAGAAAAAATAGCCCTTGAATGTTTTTGTGAAATACAATACTTAATTGTTTTTGGAATGTGGCGATAGAACCAATCTAAACAGTCTTGACATAACCCACATGCTTAGGTGTCACATTTTATTCAATTTTCACAGAATTCAATCATCCTTAAATTATTTCAGTCTTTCTTCCACGTAAATAATAACTATTTTTCCACCTTGAATAGACCAAACTTTTATAACCTGTATATGAGTATTTTTCTAGAAAGTCACTTTTTAAAGGTTTTCTTCCCTTGTTAATTTATTTTGAATTAAACATTTGTTTTGTATTCTGAGTTTTCCTCTATAACTTTCATATAAAAGGTGCATCTTCTACTGTATCATGTCTCAATCTGTCTCATATATCCACTAAAAAGAAAGGTCTGTAAGACCACAAATAATTAAAAACAAAGACTTGCTATGAGCACTACATGACTGTCTTTAAAAAAAATTATGTATTTATTTGAAAGAGTTAGAGAAAGAGAAGGAGAGACAGAGAGAGAGAGATCTTCCATTCACTGGTTCACTCCCAAAATGGTTGCAATGTTCAGAGATGGGCCAGTGCAAAGCCAGGAGCCAGAACACTCTTCCAGGTTTCGCATGCATGTATAGGGGCTCAAACACTTTGGCCACCTTGCACTGCTTTCCCAAATGCATAAGGCATAGAAATGGATTAGAGAAGCAGCGCAAACTGGAAGCAACACCCATGTGGCATGCCAACACCACATGCAGTGACATTACCCTCTAAGCCAAAAGCCTGCCCCAAAAAGTGTCATTTTAAATCTCATGATTTACAGCAATTGGTTTTACACTGTCTCTAAAATATGCCTTCTTGACTCCTATTTAAGATTTTACAGGATTGTGTGTCAGGAATTAATGAAAATATGTTGAGAGAATTCAGTACAACTCTCAAGAATAACCACAAAAAAGGTGTCAGGTTTCCTAAAATGTATACAATGGAGAATTTAAAAATAAGGAAATACAAACAAAATGCACATATATCTTCCATTCTTTCAAAATAGGTGTATAAACCGTCCTATTTGTAATAGTTACAGATTAATCAAAGATAATCCAATAAAATATTTTTCTCATCTTTTATCAGATCATCTCACTTGGATGTATATACTGTTTTACTCAGAGCATTTAGGTGCTCTTCGACATTCAGTAACTAACATCTGATACTAAAATAAAGTTTTAAAATTTAATTTCTAACCTATCTCTACCCTTTAATTTTACTGTCTCTGAGAAATTCACAAATAATAGACCACCTACCACCTAAATTATATTTCAGCCTCCAGATATAATTAAAAGGAAATTAAGAGCAAGAGCTGCTTTTACCAGTATTCTTTCAAGCACAACTAATACTGCTAACATTAACCAATGTTAAATGCAACGCACTAATATCAGCTTTACTTTATACTCGAGGCCTGTCTAATGTACCCAATGTCTTAGGTTTCCACCTTATTGATACACTTTTATTCAGCCTTTTCAGTGCATTAAAATTCCAATTTGAACCTATTAAGCATTATACTTACTAGTGTTTGCCTATTCATAATCTGCACAAAGTAATACAGAAAATCTGTAACTAAATAAAATATTTTCCTGAGATAGAATCTACTTTCTTACTACCATATATATTTTTTTTAAAGATTTATTTTTATTATTTTTTTATTGGAAAGGTGGATATACAGAGAGGAGAGACAGAGAGGAAGATCTTCCGTCCGATGATTCACTCCCCAAGTGAGTGCAACGGGCCGATGCTATGCCGATCCGAAGCCAGGAGCCTCTTCCGGGTCTCCCACGCGGGTGCAGGTTCCCAAAGCTTTGGGCCGTCCTCGACTGCTTTCCCAGGCCACACTCAGGGAGCTGGAAGGGAAGCAGGGCTGCCGGGATTAGAACCGGCGCCCATATGGGATCCCGGGCGTGCAAGGCGAGGACCTTTAACCACTTGCGCCACTGCGCCGGGCCCACTACCATATATTTTAACAGAAGTTATATATCTTTTATCAGCATTTTAAAACTCTCTTTTGAATTCTTGCCAAAAAATATTACTTAAGGCTAAATCTCAAAGGGAAAAATACTTAAACGAATTATTGAAATGAATTTTAGTACTGACATTAGTTGAGACTCCTTTTTAAGTAGATAATATATTCATCATATATCCTCAGTAGAAATCTACAGTAAAGAGCATATAATCTGAGATAATTGTGAGAATCAGACTTTCAAAAACTGTTGTTGAGGAGCATGATAAATATTTTATATTTTTGATGAGGTAAGGAAAATGGACTAGTAACATTTTATCACTGAAATTCACGAACATGTTAATTTTTCCATTCCCACAGTAAGAAATTATATGGGAAAGCAAGCATGGCTAGATAGATTAGAATCTACTGGAATACTCAAAACATTCAGTTGTATTATGCACCAAGAAATTCAATTCTTATTTTCTCATAATATTACCTATCATACTTTTGAAATGTTAAGTTTTTTGTTTGTTTGTTTTGCTTTGTTTTTTGTTTGTTTGTTTGTTTGTTTTTTGCAACACAAGCAATAAAGCACTCAGAATGCTAGGACTGTTGCAGGCACGTGGGACAAATCTGTTTTTTGTGAGGAAACAGAAAATGAGAAATTGATGCCGTTTGTCCCTCCACCACCTAGATAACTAAAATTACACTCTGGGGGCAGAAAAGCTAGCATATGTAGCAAGTAACAGCCTTTAAAAAGTGAGAGGATACTAACACTTCCAAAACAGAAATGCTGGCCTTACATGCATTCATGTATTATTTAATCAGATTAAACATATAAACTTTAAAAAAAAACCTTCAAAAATAGTCAAATAATAGTGACAAATAAAAGTCAAGTAATAGTTAACAAATAGTCAATTTAAATTTATGCAATAAGAAGTGATGATGCAACATAGGACCAAAATGTACAGGAATTGACTTGAGCTAGTTAATGTAACCATTATTCAAGCAGTTACATTTTCTATGATGAGAACCACTGATATTTTTCCTTTCAATATGTTGTAATGCATACTATTATTTTTATTAGTATCACCATGAAATGCAGTAGAACTTGAAAGACAAATCTATCTACCTAGGAGATCATACACTTTCAACATCATTGTCTAATCCCTCTCCTCCATTCTGTAACCACCATTTGACTCCTGGCTTCTATGAGTTTAAGTGACTGAAACTCCACACGTGAGACCATACAGCATACGTCTTTCTGTGTTGAGATAAATGTTTATTACACTGTACACCAATTCCATTGATATAGTAGTGGGCGACAAAATTTTCTTAGTCTGCAAGGCTATACAGTATTTCACTGTGAACATATATCTATTCATGTGGTAACAGAATTACAACAACTCTATAAATTGGTCATTGTGAATAATGTTGAAATGAACACAGAAATACAGACATATCTTCAGATAACTGATTTGCACTCTTTCATGAGAATACCAAAAATAGTGGCTTATGGGTCTGGTTCAGTAGCCTAGAGGCTAAAGTCATTGCCTTGCATGCACTGGGAGCCCATATAGGCACCAGCTTGGGTCCCAGCAGCCCTGCTTCCCATCCAGCTCCCTGCTTGTGGCCTGAGAAAGCAGTCAAGGATGGCACAAAGCCTTGGAACTCTGCACCCACATGGGAGACCTGGAGGAGGCTCCTGGCTCCTGGCTTCACATAAGTGCAGCTCCAGCTGTTGTGGCTGCTTGGGGAATGAGTCAACGAACAGAAGATCTTCCTGGAAGATCTTTCCTCCTCTCTGTTCATCTGACTTTCTGATAAAAGATAAAAAATAAACCTTTAAAAATCATAGTGGCTCATGATGCAATTATATTCTTAGATTTTTTTTAGGAACATGAATACTGTCCTATAATGATTATATTAATATAATTTTTACATAGTGCACAAAGGAACACTTTTCCCCCAAAAGCCTCACTGACACGTTCTTTCATCTTCTTTGTAACAATCTGACAGGTTTAACATAATATTTCACTGTGGTTCAATGATTTTTTTGAATTTGATATCAACATGAATGATAAACATAAAAACATATAAATTAGATTGCACCAAGATTAAAAACCTTTGCATGGCAAAGGAAGCAATAACATATAGACACCCTACAAATTGGGAAGAATATTTTCCAGTCACACACTTTCAAAAAGGGGCTAATTAGATATGACAAAAACTTAATAGCAAGAGAAAAAACACTTAAAAACTGGTGCAAGTCAGGGCCTGGTGCAATAATCTAGTGGCTAAAGTCCTCGCTCTGCATTTATAAGGATCCCTTGTGGGCACTGGTTCATGTCCTGGTTGCTCCACTTCACGTCTAGCTCCCTGCTTGTGGTCTGGGAAAACAGTTTAGGACAGCCCGAAGCTCTGGGACCCTGCACCCGCTTGGGAAAAGAAGCTCCTGGCTTTGTATCAGCTCAGGTCTGGCTGTTGTGGCCACTTCGGGAGCGAGCCAGCAGACTGAAGCTCCTCCTTCTCTCCTTCTCACTGTAAATCTAACTTTACAACAGAAACAAATTTCAAATATCTTTCTTAAAAATCAGTTGAAGGGCCCGGCGAGGTGGCGCAAGTGGTTAAGGTCCTCGCCTTGGACGCCCGGGATACCATATGGGCGCCGGTTCTATCCCAGCAGCCCTGCTTCCCTTCCAGCTCCCTGAGTGTGGCCTGGGAAAGCAGTTGAGGACGGCCCAAAGCTTTGGGACCCTGAACCCGCGTGGGAGACCCGGAAGAGGCTCCTGGCTTCGGATCAGCATAGCATCGGCTGTTGCGCTCACTTGGGGAGTGAATCATCGGACAGAAGATCTTCCTCTCTGTCTCTCCTCTCTGTATATCCGCCTTTCCAATAAAAAATAATAAAAATAAATCTTTATAAAAAAAATCAGTTGAAGTCCTGAATAAATATGTTTTTTTCAAAGAAAGATACACAAATGGTCAAAAAAATAATAAAAACCATAAGGAAACTAATGTTCACATCACGAATGACTGGGGAAATGTAAATGACTGCTGTTCTTGACCTACGGAGAAGCAAAGCACAGGAGAACCACTGCCAAACACGACCATGTCAACATCTCCCGATTTCTTCCCGTATTCTCACCTAATCTTTATTATTCCTTGTTTTTCAATTGCTCAAATATCACACTGACATCCTGTTCAAAGCCAAGAACACTCAACCTTATCAGTGTTGAATACTCAAAGTCAATGCATGTTCCTCTCAAGGATGACTTTATGCCCCCACCTCCTGATCACATTTCACAGCTGCACGCAACATCTACAGAACTGATTCTGCTGAAATTTCTCCGCGTGTATGAAATAAGATTGCAAACAATTTCTCTGAACCAGCTTTCCTCCAGGGATCACGCCTTTCTAGGAGCAAAAACCAACTCAGTAGTGGAAGTCAGCCCCTTGAATCTGGTCCATGTTAATCTATGAATGTAAATAAGAAGCTGATATCTTCCCTATATTTTGTGTAACTTCAATAAGTAAAGCATACTACTTCTCACACAGCATACATTCAAACCTAGCTACAGGAAATTCGTAAACATGGTCTGTGCCAGGTTATCAGGCACAGGGCAAGATTCCACAAGGTCCATCCAACGGAAAGGAGAAACAGATACGGGAGTCAGAAGAAAAGAGTATGCTGAGAAAGTACATAATGTTTTAGAGGTACCTAACAATGTTACACAGGATTTTCACTGAATTTTCAGTAAAAGAATAAAAACAGAAATCAGCAGTATGATCCAAAATAATGTGCATACGATGACAGAAAAAGCAGGAGCCAGATCTCAATCAGTGTCCATGCATTCTATATATATATATGAATAATAGTGTGAGAGATACTGATTTCGGGAGTGCTTCATATCTCATTCATACTTATTATCCTCAAAAACATTTTACGCCTCTGTATCTCTCAAAAACTATCCGGCAACTCTTCTTTCTACTAAGACAACAGTGCTATTTCACATTCTGGCATGTGGGTGATGTGAAGGCAAGAGCCAGTGCTCATTATCCTAACAAAAGCTTTTTCCTGTGCTGAATTTAGAGAGGCGGAAAGAGGGGCACAACAAGCCACGCCCCAAGGGAACCCTTTGTTTGCAAATCTCAGTGCAAAAACAGCAAAGCAGTGGAGGTCTCACACATTCTTCTATTGCCACCACTGACAGTTTGCTCACAGCCACTAAATCCCTGAGGTATGCAGAGTTCATCTCCATCCAATACTCACCGGCCCTAAGAGTCAGTGGGTCAGTCCTAGAGTTCAGCACATAAGTATACGCGCCATGACTTCATCCTAGACTTCCCCATCATGACAAAGAGCCACTTGGGACCCAGCCACAGGAGCTGAACCCACCCATCTGAAGAGTGAAAGCAAAAGAAAACTCAAAGAAGTATTCCATTTTCTGCAGAATGAGTGTGATAGGGTTGTCTCTAACAATTCAAAGGAGACAAGTGCCTCTGTGTTGTTCAGATTTGTGGACTAAGAGCTAATTGAGTGAGCTAAACTCTTGACAACAAAGTTGTAAGACACACATCTGAATCCCTGGTCACAAATCATTACATATTATGTCCATCTTCCCTGCTTCTGTGACTCCAGCTCCAGTTCGTGTCTGAATATCATACCAAATATGCCTGAATTTGACGATCCTTTTGGAACAGGTAACTGTAACTCTCTTAGCAAAAAAAAAAAAAACTTCTTTAATTTTTTAACACCCTCTCCCCCATCAATGACAGCTCCTAGTCTCACCTTTGAGACCAGGGCCCTTTCTTATTTTGTTCACCAGTAAGTACTTAGTATATAGGACAGGGGAAGAAGAAATGTTTCCCTTTATACTTAACACAGATTATAGAAGAAAAGCATGCATTGGTTATATGCATATATAAGCCCCACAAAAACATGAGGCTAAAGAAAAAATAACATGTATATCCAAAGGAAGTGAGATTAGTATGTCAAAAAGGCGTGGGCTCTTGCCTGTTTACTTCAGCACTGGTCACAACAACACAGATGTGAAACAAAACAGGATATTCATTGATAGATAAAGATTTGGAGGAAATACACACCATGGAAAAGCACTCAACCATAAAAAGGAAATTCAGTTATATTCAGCAGTATGGATAGAACTGGAGGCCTATGCAGCAAGTGAATTAAGTGAAACCAATACACTTGACTTCACCTACAGGTATAAATTAAAACTGGACTTCTGTAAGTGATTACTAGACTCTAGAAGTGTTTGTGGGAAGAGGAGAGAAAGAGAACATAGCTCATGGGTACAAGGATGCAGTTAGATGGGCAGCATAACTGCTACTGTTCTACAGCCTAGTGTGGTAACCATGGTTGCAATAATGACTGGTAAGTCAAAGTAACTACTATGTAGGATTTTCACTGTTGGCCCCAAAGTAAGATAATAAATGTTTGAGATCATACTGATCAATTTGACCTGATCATTATGTAATAATTCTATGATATGCTCTGCCCCACTACCAGATATTGCAATGTTCAACTAACAATATGTATTTTAAAAATATCCACATGATTGAGGATTACAGATATTCTGAGTTCCAGAAATGGATATGGGTTTGAGTTTCACGGAAGGTTGGGGCAAATAGAAACTGAATGAAGGTTGCCTTTTCAGCCCAGAAATAAAAAAGTCATTTTTCTGTACTAAGAAGTATTTCTGCCTTCCTGGTATAGACCTCATTGCTAAAAAAAAAAAAATTAGTAAAAATATAAATTTCCTGTGTGGAAATAGAGTTTTACACTTCACTCTCGACAGTAGATAAGGAGGTTAAGAATTTTCCTGCTTTGGCTGCTTCTCAAGTCTTTTAGCTCAAAGCAATTAATATTCCAAAGTGGTATATTTTGAGGGTAGAACATTCTGATTTCCTATAGACATATTTTGTGTTGCCATGTTCTGAGTCTCATCAGGAACAAGCTATGAATAATTGAAGAAAACAATGATGATGGTTACCAGGAAATGCAACTACTTCCAGCCAAGCCCTGAGCTTCTGCGATGGCCAACAGGATTGTTTTCTGACACATGCATGTGCCAGGAAAAGATAAACAGCTCCTTTCCTGCATGGTGAATAGTTTGTGAGCCAGAATTGCCCCAGAAGAACATGTGCTATAACCTACTCAAGTAATTCTGCCCAGCTACTAAGCTCCTGAGGCAGTGCTGACATCTCAAACCAGTGCCTTCTCCAGTCCTGGCTGCTTCATTTTTGATCCACCTCCGGCTAGTGAGCCAAGCAAAGCAGCTTAGGTTGGCTCAAATTCTTGGGCCCCTGCACCTAAGCAGGAAGAGGCTCCCGGCTGCTGGCTTTTAGCTCAATGCAGCTCCAGCGATTGCGGCCATTTGAGGGGAGAACCAAATATTAGTAGATAACTCTCTTTTCTCTCTCTCTCTCTTTCTCTTACACTGCATTTCAAACAAACAAAACAAATAAATAAACAAAATTTTTTAAGAAATAGGTTCTTGAATGTCAGTTTGCTGAAATGATATAAAGCATAAACCAATTGAGAAAGAGCAGATTCTAAGTGTCATATCAAAATATTTCTCTGAGAAATAACAAGTGGAAGAAATACTACATTGTTATTTCCAAATGGAAAATGTACAATGGCCATAAATGGAAAAAAAAAGCAAATATCTCTTTTTTTCTAAAGATTTATTTACTATCTTTTATTGGAAAGTCAAATTTATAGAGAGGAAAGACGAGGGAGAGCTTCAGTCTGCTGATTCACTCGCAAGTGGCCACAACTCTGGGAACTAAGCAATCTGAAACCAGGAGCTTCTTCCAGATCTCCCATGTGGGTACAGGGTTCCAGCCAGCGCTTTGGGCCACCCTTGACTGCTTTCCCAGGGCACAAGCAGAGAGCTAGAAGTGAAGTGGAACAACCCGAGTACGAATCAGTGCCCACATGGGATCCAAGCTTGTGCAAGGCAAGGATTTTAGCCACTAGGCTATCATACCAGGCCGGAAAAAAGGAAATTTAATGGATGTTTTACATTGATTTGTGAACTATTCAAGTGTTTCATGTTTGTGACCTTCAAATATTGATGGCATTGTTATAACAGTTCTTACCTAATTCACTACGGTTTTGTTTTATTGTGGTGCATTTAGCCTAATAGCACAATCTATTTATACATTTAGTTACAGTGTTTAACAATAATCAATTCTTAATAATGACTACACAGCTAATAAAATATTTAAAGTTACAAGTATTCTGTTATATAGCATAATTAATTTGCTATATAAACTCAATTGTATAAGTTCTGACTATCTAAAGTAGTACTTTAACATGATTCTGCAAATATATGAACAGATCATGTAAAGAAATATTGATATAATGAGAGAAAATACTGATTCCAGTGGTATACATTACAACATTTGAAATGTACATTCTTGGACAATTACCTAAAATTTTCAGAGCCTCAGATTTCTTAACTGTATAAATGAGACAACACCTCAAGCTCAATGTCCCAGTACTGGTATGAGGAACCAACATAAAAAATGATCTGAATGATGCTTATAAAACATTTAAGAGTATTACAATTATACCTATGGCTTCTATTCAGTTTCCAATATCTATGTCCTATTAACTTTATTCAAACAGGCAGTTTCATCCTTCTTGTCAGCTATTATATCCTGTGGTTCATATCTTGGAGCCTTACTACTGCTCAAATCAGCAAAAATCGTCTTTGTTCCTATTGTTCTGTTGAGAGTCTCTGGTGATCAATATGTAATAATCCTCCTACCAACACAGAATAAACTTACAAATCACCGCTGTTGTTTCTACTCCTCATCACCTGCACAATCTGAAAAACAGCTTCTGAACAATGCGCGTCCAGTGCACCCTTTCCTTTTAATTGACTCACACTTGAAAGAACACCAAAAGTATCAAGAGTCTTGAGGATTTCCTTTCACAGTTCCCTTGGCTATATTACATGAGGTCGCTGTGAGAATGTTAACATCAAAATCATTAGGGAAATAAAGAAAAGGAAACAATTTAAGAGGTATAATTCAAAGAAAAGCAAGTAGAATTAATGTTAAGTTCCTTTGTATTATAAAAGTTATACTTTGTTATATTAATGGAATTTTATTAAACTGTGAATTAGCAAGTACAAATTCACTGAAGACATAAACGTAATGTCTTTCTTCTATGGTTTTTAGACACACATGAAAATTTAAATAGTTGCTGCAAGTGAAACGGATTTTTTTATCAGTTTGTAATAAGAAGCTCACTTGAGAACCTGAATGTCAACAGAAAGAAAAATTAAAGCACTAAAACCAATTCCAAAGCTTATTTGTGGATGTGAATGTGGGGCAGAACTATGAGCTTGTAGCTCTTGTAAGTACAAAATTGCACAGGCAGACTTATCTGTGTGGTTAGTAATGAACATTTGTATCTTGACCTGTCCAGAGCAATTTACTTGTGAGATAGGGAACAAATCTGAAAATCACCAAGTTGTTTTAAGATGTCCTACCTGACAAACTGAATAATTATCACAGAAGACAGCTCCAAGCAGGATTGTTAGAGTCTTGATGGTAACCAGTTGGTAGTCAGCAATAAAACAAAGTTTCTAAACACATGTTAGAAGGCTGCTAATACTGAAGACCGTGAGAGTGTATAATATATTAATTTCTTCGTAAAAATTTTTAAACATTTCCTTTACATTACAATTTTTATAGTTTGTTAAAATTGCACTTTCCCAATATCATGTAATGAAAATTAGAATAATAAATAAGCATTAGAATTGTTTAGTATATATATTCATTTTATGAACAAATGTTTACAAAACTGATCAGGCTAATTTAATGACCTGTTAGCCCTCCCATACAAATCTAGGTCTCAGAACCCTACCACTTGTTTTGCACACAGTGCTTTTTCCATTACAAAGCACTGCTTCTATCCTCTGTTGTATTCTGCTTTGTAATGGATAAAGATTGTATTTCCACCCTTTACCTGAAAACCAACTCATTATTTCTAGATTAGTTAATACACTTTTATAAACATTCCTTTTTATTTTTTAATTTTCTCTCAACTACTTTAAAATATTTTTAAATCACTGAAATATTTTTAATCTACTGAAATATCAATTTTTCCAGATGCTTTATACTTTCGATTCCCTACTGTGAGAGGAGTCAGACCAGGTAATAGGCAGTTAGGGTATTCTGGGTTCCCAAGTCATCGCTTTTTCTCAAATATATAGGGTATGTTATCCCCCACGTCTTGGATTCACAGAGCATGTTTCTCCCAAGAGACAAGTGTATACTTATCATATCAAGAACACGCTTCCCCAAGATGTAAGGGCGCATTAACATATCAGTTCACCCAAAACGCCAGCCCAATTCCACCTCTGGCCATTGCCAACGGGGTCAGTGTCAGACTGGCCTCTTTATCATTAAAAAGGGACTAAGAAAGTGAGCTGGTAACACCTTTGGGGCGATTTGTGCAAAGGTCAGGTACATGGAAACCAGGAATTTTCCTTTGTTTATGGAGAAACTCCTTTGAGGTGAACTTTTAAAAGACAAGATCCCCACCATTACTTTGGTTTTTTTTTTTTTTTGTCTTTTCCCTGCCACTGTGGCAGGGGTCTTTATCTCTCTCCTCCCTGCCACTATGGTTCTTTTCTCTCTTAAAGCCCCTTCCTGTCACTAGGATGGGAGTCTCTCTTCTCAGCTTTTCTGATAAATCTTGCTTTAAAACTAAACTCTGCTGGCATGAAAATCCTTCTTTCCTGCAAGACAAGAATTGAGATTGCTGCCATATTCTGCGTCTAAAACCCTACAACACTTACCAGTAATATAAGTCCCATGTGAATTTTATGTCACCAATACATCACCTATAAAATTAATTATTTTCATTTTTTATTTAAATATCTTTAACATTAGCTTATCTTATTTAATTTAAAAGCTAAAAGAGATTGGTCTTCTTATAAATCTTTTAAAATTGGCCACTCTGTACAGATTCAGTTCAATCCATTTTTATCTGAGATGCATGAAAGATAATAGAATCTTTTTCTACAGTTACATTCAGAATTACATCAAGTTTACAGTGATAGTTACAGATTTACCTCTCAATTAACTTAAGAATGTGAACGAGTAAGGATATTTATTCAATAACTAACTTCATTCATTTTATTAAAAGAAAATCACAACTACCTATACTGTAAGTACTTTTACAATACAAATACTCTCAATCCACCAAATACTATATGATACAGGGGAATGTCTTGACAGGTAGGTAGTTAGATAACAGATGAAAATACATTAGATCACTAATTTGTAAGGATTGACAGATTAGTTAGACAAAGATAATCAAGAATGAAAGTAATTTGAGAATCAGAAAACTGAAAGCAAGGCCATGTTATTAGATAGGTGTTGAACACGTACTTATTACATTAAAAGAAGCATATAATAAAAAAAAAAAAGCAAAGCCTTGGTGGAACAATAGGAACCATGCTTTCCCTTGCAATAGAAACAAGTACACACTGGACTAACTATATGAAATAATTACTTTGAGGGATTGGAAATCAGTCAGTACAAAATGAGCACCCTCAAGGTAGGAAAATAAATGAGCCTTACACTTTCCCCAGCTTTTCTCCCAGGGCTGCTTTCTTGACCATGGTGTAAGGAGGCAAATCTCAAGCAGAGCATGTAAGTTCAGCTGAATCAGGAAACGAAACAGAAACTAAAATTGAAAGATGATTCAGTGGCAGGCATTGTGGCACAGCAAGTTAAACTGCCACTTGGAAAGTCTGCATCTCATATCAGAGTGCCAAGGAATGTGTTTCACCAACGTTTTTGATTCAGTCCTTTTCCAATACACACCAGGGAGGTAACATGAGGCAAGTACTGTTATCCAGGTCACCATCGTGGAAGAAAGAGCCAGATGGAGTTTGTATCTCCTGATTTGGTCCTATCCCAGGTTGGGCTGTTACAGGTGTTTGTGGAGTGGGACCCTCAAAAGGAAAACTCCCCCTCTGTCTCAATCCTGCTCTCATTCTTCCTCTCCCTCTTCCCCTCCCTCTCTCACTTTGCCTTTTGAATAAATTAAAATGAAATAACTAAGCATTTCATTTAAGTATGCAGTATCTTTTAACCCACTAGAATTGCCAAATTTGAAATTATTGTCAAACTAAATGTTACAAGAATGTAGAGCAATTAGATCTCTCAGAGATTGCTAGCAGAGAATAAAATGGAAGAAACACATTGGAAAACAAGTTGTCATTTTCTAAAACCCAAGCATACCATCTATCTTATGACTCTTCCATCCCAATCTTAGGAATATATCAAAGGCAAGTGAAAATATTTGGATCCTAAAAGTCTTCATCCAGGACATTCATGAAAAATGTACCTATAATTTCAAAAAATGGAAAGCAATGCACATAATATTAAACCAAATTGATAAAGTCATAGTACATTTAGTGGAATACAATCCTTCAGTTTTTTTTTTTAAAAATGAGCTACAAACATACAGAAGAGCATAAATTAATCTCAAAATCACTGCATCAATGAAAAGAATTTAGATATGTGAGCAGATGTTGTATCATTCCACATTCATAAAGCTCAGAGCATGCAAAACTAATTTATTACCTGAAATTCATAACCTATCATCCACAGTTATGGGAGCTCCCTGGAAAATTAGTATAATGAAACTTTCTAGGTTAATGGAAATCTATGTCTTACTATGGCATTCACAATTTGTTCATTTGTTTAAATTCATCAAATTATATGGCCAAAATTTGTTCAGCCCACTATGTACAAATTTTACCACAATGTTGGAAAGGAGTGTTAGAACTCTAAAGGAAATAAGTATTGGTCCCAATAGCCTAAAGGGACACAATCAATTTTTAAAATATGCTTCTGCTTACTACTGAAAGAAAAGCAATAAAAAATTAAAGGAAGATAACAGAATACAGGATAACGGAGATGGAAAAATTAGACTTCCTTTGGAGGAAAAATATTGAGATCTCAGAAGACAGGCTATATTTACATGAAAGAGGGAATGAGACCTACAATACCAGAAGAAAAAGAAAGCAGCTGATGCATCTTCCAAGAGGAAGGAATAACACAAGGGAGATGAAATACCTGGGTTATTTCCCACTGCACAAACAAGAAGGTGAAGAATAGTTCTTCAAGTCTAGAAATTCAGAAGCGGAAACAAGACTATCTCAACAGGAGAATTTGCAGTTCTCACTTAGCTCCTGATGTACATACTTCAAACACATCAATAATAGCTTCAACTCAGAAACCTCTGAACAATGTCTCCAGTGGAAAAATAAAATAGAGGAATAAAAAAAAAAAAGCCTTCCCTAGGAAATAACCTTATATACATGAGCCATCATTACACGCATCAAATGCAGATTTGCATCGAATGTGGAAGTGCCATTAGAGAGAGTCCACATTTGTTGCGATTTTAGGGTAGCAATAATACAAGCTTCAAGGAGGCTATGTAAATGAAGAGATCTGTATATGCTCTACAGAAACAAAATCAAGAAATGTTAATGCCTAGGACTTCTACATTATTACAAATGTTTAAGGGCTTCAAATGTCTATATCTGAGAAAGGAAAACTAAAACCAAGCATAAATTGCTTACTTTCCTTAGCATAGAAAAAACATATGTTCCCCTTAAACACAAACAAACACACACACCCCTTGGGGTCTGGGTTGTGGCATAGTAAGTTAAGCCACCACCTGTAACACCATTGCAAGCCATATGAGTATTGGTTGCTCAACTCTATTTAGCTCCATACTACTGAGCCTGGGAAAACAAGGAAAGACATTCCAAATACATGGTTCCTGCCACACACGTGGGAGACACAGATGGTTTTCCAGCCTCCTGATTTCTCCTGGGTCCAGTCTCAACTACAGCAGCTTCGTAAACCTGCAGATGGAAGATCTCTCCTTTTCATCCTCCTACCTCTGAATTTGCCTTTCAAATAACAGATAAATCTTTAAAAACAAAATCTTCCCTCCTATGACTTTTGCACAATAGTCAGTTATGCCCTGTTTGTGTTTCTGTCTTTGTTTCCTACTTTCTTCTCAGAGGTCTTTGGCCAGAGCTAAATCCACCTTCCATAATAAAGTTAATGGTTGCTACAAAGCTATCTCAGGGATTCCAAGGGCCAAAGTACACAATTAATTTCACTCAATGGAATATTTTACTAATGCTACATAGAACATACTAGAAATAAGTAAATCTGGGGTCAGAGGGCCTGAGTTGGAATCCTGTTTCTCTCATTCAACATCTGGTCAACTGTAATTTCTGTATACCAGAAATTCACTTCTATTAAACAAGGATAATAACAGATTGAAAAAAAACTGCCATCAGGATTCAGAGATAATACCTATTAACATTTGCATCAGATTCAGGAATATGAGAAGTACGCACAATGGGTGTTTTTTTTTTTTATAAATATTACATTGAAGCCAGTCCTTTATACAGGCTTGAGATGGGTGATAAATACAGCACTTGATTGCTCTTAATTGAAGTCTCTCAGCATTGCCCGCCATTCTCAAAGAAAGGCTACATCAGAAAAAAAGCATTTTCAAAAATACAAAAAAAAAAATCTAAAATATTTTAAAGAAAATCAACTCATGAATATAATGATCTTAAAGAACAGTATTTTCTCAACTCTAATTCAAATCCATCTTAATAGAAAAATATCAGTAACAGTGAATATGCTTGAACAAGTTAGTACACACTTAACATAAATTATCTCAATCTTCACAATAAATAACAGATGCAAGCACTAGCAGTAACTACATTTTATAGATAAGAACAATTTTGACCGAAAGAACTTACAAAAGAAATTTCTAGAACTGTACTCAGCACAATATTACAGTTGTGATTACTCCTGCAGGGTGGAGAGCATTAATGACTAAGAATGCGATAGATTTTTTCATATTTCAAATTTTTATTCATACAAAGAGTACTATGCATTCCATAAACACAGTTCAAGAAGTCAATCACACTTCCCTTGTCTCCTCGCCCCTTTCGCTTTCACCTAAGAACCCCCTCCTTTCCTTCCCTGCCTTCAACAATATTTGCAGAGTTATAATTTTAGTGCACTCGCTATTCACAGGCTTAATTTCCACTAATCATTGTATTCAACAAATAAGAAAAAGTAAAAGGACCACAAGACCCCATTGTCAGCAGAGTATAAGCATAGGCTAAAAACAGCAATCCTGTCCCAAAGGAACCATTTCATTCCTACACATTTGTGTGTATACTATATTAGCTGCCCCTTTTGCAATGAAGTGGATGCACCAGGAAATCATTACACTTAGCAAAGTCAGTCAGTCTCAAAATGACAAATATCATAAATTTTCTCTGATGCAAAAGAAATAGTTTATCTACAAGGGCAGAAGGCATATGAGAAGATTCCCTTGTCACCCAGCACTGTTACTCACAACACCACGAGTTGGCAGCACAGAGTTTGTACTCTTGGTTACTCATTCTGAAGGATACAATCATGAATGAGAATTGATTTATCAATATATGTAAGAGATCTTTAGGTTTCCCCCAAGAACTTAGTAGTGACAACAAGAGATGAAGGAAAATGTAATTTTCAACGCACTGAAATTTGAAACAAATTTAAATATAAGTATGAAGTGAGCAGAGAAGATTTTAGTCACAGATATTTATGACAATTTAATCAGTTCTATTAAGCAAGAACCTATTCATCTACTGTATGTGAGCTCATTGCCAGGGTGTGCCATCCATCAAGGCAGGGAATTAAAAAAGACAGCACCAAATAAAGGCCGAGGATTACCCAGTCCAAGGTACACAGCCCAAAAAGCCAGCAGCATTGCTTAATGGGATTATGGTTAATCTGAAAGGACACCACTAGAGATAATGTAAAACATCGAATGGCCTGAAGTGGCAGTGAAATTATTCAACTATTGGACTAGAGGAGCTCTTAATCAGGGCCCCCGGAATGCTGCAGCAATTTAATAAGTTTAAATTGGTTTCACTTGGATAGATCCAGATTTGTGTTACAGATGTTATCCCACCCAAATCTCCTGCACAGGTTCATCAAAAAAGGAATCATGCTTAAGCAAGCTGTGGAAATTTAAAAATATACTCTAAAGCTTGAATCTGGGAAAAGAAAAGTGTCAGACAGAAAAGCTTACCAGATAATAAGCCTGTGAGTACGTTGATTTTTCAATAAAATTAAAACGTCAGGAAGGCTAGAGGATACTGGATTGTTTTTCTGTTTCATAATAAAGGTTTTATAACGTTTTTAATGGTAGTTTTGAATATGTACACTTAAGTCAAAGTATAAAAATCAATATATTCACAGTAAGTAAATTCAAATAAATCTAGATAAAATGCACAGACAATAAGAAATCTGTAGAATATAAGAGAAAATGTAACATTTGCTCTTTCCATAGAAGAGGGAACAAGTGATTGTTAGGTGTCAGAGGTCTCCTTAAGCCATCTCTGTCTTCAAGCACTAGAACAAAAACAACTCACAGCGATACCCTTAAACTGACACAGGACTCTAAATGCCTTTCAGCGTGGATAAAAGAACTTCTCACATTTCCAGAGAGAACACTGAAGGCAACAATTAGTTGATTAATTATTCATCAGCATTGCCAAGGTTTTTACAAAGAATGAAATATGCAGAGCAATTGCTCATATTTTCTCACTTTCACAAGGGCATTTGCTAAATGCCCATTAAATGAATGTAACTAATCATGGTATATCACAGCAAACCTTGCATAAATATATCAAAATTCAAATCACCACTGCATTCAATCCATAAACCCCAGCAGGTGGTCTATAAGAACATCTAAGAACCACTAATATACTAACCAACCTCTATCATCAGCTAAATAACTTTCAGCAGTCCTAATTATGTGCAGGTGTAAACCAGTTTACAGTAAATGGACACATCCCAAGATACTGAGTACCTACAGCTTTGAGGATTAGGATAAAAGAAAAGGAAACCAAGCTTTATTGAATCAAATCTCTGGAATAAAATAAAGTACCACAAACCATAAACAACTGTGAAAACTGAGGTATTAACACGGGTCAATTTAATAAATAATACAATTAGTCAAATACTAGCAGTGTCTAGCACACTACTCAATTTCTGGAACCTCAATAATGCTTCCAAAAATGTATTATCAGATGAGCAGGACTTGATCCTGTCCATACGCCTAGTGCCTAGCGATCATCTCTCCTTGGGGGATAGAATTTTAATAGGTGACTGCATTTGCAAATAAAGCAGGGGGGCAGGAAGAGTTCCAAGACACAACGGTATACAACAAAGTGGGTTAGACAAAGTTGGTAGAACACCGGGGAATCTTAGTAGAAAAGGTCAGTATTTATCTAGAAAAGAAAATTTACCTGTCTGGTCAAAGCCAAATGCATCTGTTTTAATACAATAAGCTTGAAAGCGGATCTATTCTGGAGACTGGCTGAACAGAGGAGCGCCACTCACCTTTGGCTGCTCCGAGACACGAAAAGGAAAACAAACGAAGGACCCGTGTTTCCTTCCAGAAGTCTGACTGACCCAACTGCTCAGCGACAAAGCAAAAAGCAACAATGGAAGCTCCAGGAGGCAAAAGAAGAAAGCTGAGAAACATTACTTACAGTCAGCTGTCCCGAGCAGCCCAGCAGCCTGAGGGAAGGGAGACATTGCTCCAGGGCTGGGGAAGACCTAAGGCAAGAGGCGGGAACAGACCAGCTGGCCTCACTGCCTCAGGTGGAATCTTGCTGAACAAGCCCGAGTCTGAGTCGCCAGGAGCCAAAGCAAGGGATGGATTCTGGTGGCTCACTGTGGGAGAGAAACAGACTCCTTTCTCCCATTCTCCCGCAAAATGCTCGGAGGAGCGGGACGATGTCGCCATTTTGAAAGCCTACCAAACCTGCCGGAAATGACCGGAAATGATGACTGGGGTGAGATAAAAGGCGTCGGGACTGCTGCGGCCTCGGGAGTCCACGATACAGGGCTGGCACAGTGGCTCAACAGGCCACCCACTCGTGTGTCACTGGCAAAGCTCTATGGATTCTTTCCTCAGCTCATTGGAAAATAAAAAGCCAGGACTCCGCTGCAGAGACGTCTGATTTGCAAAAGGACCAGGTAGGTGAATAAAAAGAAAAAGGCAGGGGAAAGCACCTCCACACACACCACTGGGGGGATCCGGGAGATGGGGTGCCTCTTAGAAGGAGAGAGGGAGAGTCACTGGGGTTTTAGAAAATCTCCTTGGTGGTTTTAAAGGATTCCCTCACTTCCTCTGGGCAGGAACCGGTGGGAAGGATATTCTCCACTGGTCGTCTCTCAGGAAATGGCTGGGTAATGCTTGCGCAGCCCAGTAGAAAGTGTAGTTTCCAGGCCAAGACTTTGGCTTGGACAGTCTCAATGTGGACTCCAGTTCATGTCTTGGCTGCTCCACTTCCCATCCAGCTCCCTGCTTGTGGCCTGGGAAAGCAGTCGAGGACGGCCCAAAGCCTTGGGATGCTGCACCTGCATGTGAGAACCAGAAGGTTCCTTGGTTCCTGGCGAGGCAAACATACTCCTGATATGGCTTAGGCTGCCAGTTCTGGGTCACAAATTCTAAAGTCACACCTACCTAGCCTGTGTAATTCTCTTTGCCAGTCTGTGTAATAAAGGATGTGTAGCCATTATTAGCTGGGACTGTGGGGGCGGGGAGGGGTGTTGTTACATAACCGCACCCCTCGCAAGCCCCCGTAAAATCTGTGTTGGGCAGGCTCCGGTGCGATAGCTTAGTGGTTTGAAGTCATCGCCTTGATCGCGCCAAGGTCCTATATTGGCACTGGTCAAATCCTGCCGGCCCCACTTCCCATTCAGCTCCCTGCCTGTGGCCTGGGAATGCAATCTATGACGGCCCAAGGCTTTGGGACCCTGCACCCACATGGGAGACCTGGAAGAAGCTCCTGACTCCTGGCTTCAGATCAGCTGTTGCAGCAGCTTTGCAGCCGCTTGGGGAGTAAATCCTTGGGCGGCGGATTTTCTGTCTATCTTTCGTCCTCTCTGTATATCTGCCTTTCCAATAAAAGATAAATAAATCTTTAAAAAAATAAATCTGTGCTGGGGGGCCAGGTCTGGTGGCCTAGCAGCTTAAGTCCTTTGCCTTGCACGCTCTAGGATCCGCTCTAGGATCCGATATGGTCACCGGTTCTAATCCCAGCAACTCCACTCCCCATCCAGCTCCCTGTTTGTGGCCTGGGACAACAGTCGAGGATGGCCCAAAGCTTGGGACCCTGCACCCACGTGGGAGACCCAGAAGAAGCTCCTGGCTTCAGATCAGCTCAGCTCTGGCTGTTGAGGTCACTTGGGGAGTGAATCATGGAACGGAAGATCTTCCTCTCTGCCTCTCCTCCTCTCTGTATATCTGGCTTTCCAATAAAAATGAACAACCATTAAAAAAAAAAATTCTGCCTGGGGAGGACCACTCTCTTGGTCAAGTACTTTCTTATTCACGCTTCAGCTCTTTACCTCCCATGCACGTGGAATTCTGGCCTCTCTTACACCCACTTGTTTCTTGCTTTCTGTGGGTAGAATGGGGGAGAAGTTGTAACAATCTCTTTCACCTTTTGCTTTCTGTCTCACTTTCCCAAAACAAGGCCCACATGTATCTCTATTTGCCCTCTGAATAAATTTTTGTGAGATATACAGTGATTGAAGTATAAATCAGCAGAAAAACATCACAACATGCCAGCCTGTTTTTTTTCTTCCATTTCTTGTTTTATTTTCAAGTTTATTATTTTGTATTACTCTATTAGTCAATGAAGTATTTTTCAAGTAAATGCCACATTAAGAGTTCCCAAATATTCTTAAATCTTTTGGCTGTGCCTGGTAATCTATAATCTTACTGTGGCACTTCTGGGTTATTTTGTTTGTTTTTTGCTTGTTTGTTTTGCTTTGTTTTTCTTTACATTATAAACTTGAATTATATCTAGGGCGATGATTCTTAAACTTCAACATTAATTGAAGTAATCTTAGAAGTTTACTAAAATGCATACTACTCAATTCTACCTACGATATTCTTACTTTCATGTTTAATGTAAGAAATCTTTACTGTAGTAATTTATTTTATTTTTTTAATATTTATTTATTTTTTTATTGGAAAGTCAGATATACAAAGAGGAAGAGAGACAGAGAGGAAGATCTTCCATTCGATGATTCACTCCCCAAGTGACCGCAACAGCCAGAGCTGAGCCGATCTAAAGCCAGCAACCAGGAGCTTCTTCGGGTCTCCTACACGGGTGCAGGGTTCCAAGGCTCTGGGCCGTCCTCCACTGCTTTCCCGGCCACAAGCAGGGAGCTGAATGGGAAGTGGGGCTGCAGGGATTAGAACTGGCATTCATATGGGACCTTGGCACATTCAAAGTGAGGACTTTAGCCACTAGGCCACACCGCCAGGTGTAGTAATGAATTTTTATGTTTAAGATATTCACTACTATATTTCAATGTGTGTGCCTTATGGAATTATTGCTACAATCAAGCTCATTAACATCTCACACTTTCTGTACTTATCTCTTTCATGTATGCTCTTAGCAAATTTATAGTACCAATATGGCATTACTAACCACAGCCACCATGCTAAACATGAGATTTGCAAAACTTATGTTATAATCAAAAGTTTGTACCACTGCACTTGTTGTCACTACATTCTACCCTTTGCTTCACTGAGGTTGGGGACAGGAAATGGAATAAGAACACCTTCAGAAGTGATGGATATGTAAATTAGTTATATTGTGTCTATGGAAGTCAAATTTAATGCATGTATACAAGTGCAGCCAATTGTACACCTTACATACATGCTTCTTTTCAACAATTACACATCAATAAAATTATTACATAAAACTGAAATAGTGTCAGAAAAATAATATCTTGCTTTTTCTAGGTTTGCCTATGTCTATTACACCTGAGTCAACATTTCAACATAAATAAATTAATCATTAGTAACTTTACCCAGTAAGTTAACTTTAATGCAAGTGGAAAGGCTCAAAGTCTGAGGAACAGAGCATTGAATATTGTATATCAAATTTGTTTTCACTAAAAGTCACAACCTAAAAAATTCCTTAAAAGCAGTCATGTGACACTTACCAAGGACATTCTCTGAAAAACGTGTTGTGAGGTGAGCTCTTTATTGTGTGAGCTTCAGAGTACAAATCTAAATGAGATCCTATTACACATGTAGGCCTTGGGTTGTATGCCATTATATATGGAACCCATTGGTCTACAAGTGATTATACAGTACATGACTATATTTGCAGGTAAATGTCTTTTTCCTCGGCATTTTTCTATTCTCATTTCTAAGAAAAGAAAATAAAACAAACCCAGCAAAGATTCTCTTTCGGACCATTGACAAGGTTGGACACAGGAAACGTAATCACTAGAAATGTTGGCTCTCTACATGATGAAATATTGAAGCAAGCCTACCACCTGTTTCTATGGATATAAAAAACATATTTTTACCTTTCCATTACAAGGCCATGTGATTACCCAACAGGAATATACAGATTTAATTCTATGTAAGAAAGAAACTATAGTATTTCTTTTATTTACAGGAAAGAATTTCAGAGCAGAAAGATATGCTGGAATCATCAATACAATAAATGGCACATTTAATTTACATGGAAAAACTTTTCTGTGTGCTAGAGTCTATTAAAAAGCTCTAAATTTGAAATTATTAACTTGGTATGGAGAGGTTTAGGTAGACAAGCAACCTGAATTCAATTAAGTGACTTAGATAAATCAATAGCCGTATAGATTACAGATCAGTAGATAGATGATACAGTCTGTGCATGCCTATGTGTATACTCTACTGAACAATTTTCTTTTCATCATTGCAGAAGTTTTACATATTTATAGTCTTCCCAAAAGTTAATTTATTTCAAGAGTTCAGTCCCATCAGGATGATTCATTTTATCTGTTTTTCAATAATTTAGTATCTATTGCTCGAATTTGGAGAATGACAGAGTAAGCATAACTGAAGGTTAGAGAGATTCGGAAGGTTGTTGGACTCCTGGCTGGAATAGGGCATGGGACTAGCAAAGCAAAGCTTCAGGCAGTTTGTTTTTTTCAACCTGGGTTTAAAGGCAAAGCTACCTGCTGCAGTGTGGGGGAGGGGAGAGGACAATGCAGAGATTTACTGGGTAGGCACAATCATTCCTCCTTTGTTTAAAAAAAAAAAAAGTAAATCTAGCTCAGACCCCAAATTCAGTCAGCAATCTTTGGGCTAAAACTCTTTCACAAGAATAGTCGTAATTTACTTCACTAAAATATATATATATATATATGATATATGTATATATATATATGTATATGTATGAACTCAAGGGGCTTCTCAGATGGTTTTCCCGCATGTATCTCATGCCTTCTATAATATTTCTTCCACACATTACATGCTCTTTATAAATAAAATGTAGAAATTTCTGTTAACCAGGACTTTTCGCATCTTTCCTCTTCTTTCTTCTGAGGTTTTGCACAGCTTCAGTGAAGGGATGACCTTCATACACGGACAGCTCAGGCAACTTGCCCTCTGTTAAGATGGCAGCAAAGTATGTTCATTTGTGCATCAAAAGCTCCTGGGAAATCCTGTTGAAAGGAGATAGAGTAGGAAAATAGAGAGGAATATAAACTGCTGGATAGCACAACTAAAAACCGGGAGGGTGGGGAGGGCAGCAGGGTAAGAAAGGTAGAAAAGCAAGGGAAGCAAGAAGACGCAATAGTCTATGTCCCCTCTTAGATGCAGATAATCTCTTGAGCTTCTTGCTTTTCACCACAGTTATGGTTTGTGCAAATTCTCCCCCATAATATCCTCATGTGTACATTTATCCCTCATTTCTGATCATAGCCGGCATCTTAACATCTCCTGCAGGCTGAAAACCCTAATGGAACATCTCAGCTGCCCATAAGCACATAATAATCATAAGAGCACATTTCCCTCATATGCTCCTCTTTCGGTATCTATATGCATGTCCTATCAAGTCCATCTTTCTATATAACCCTAGATAATGCAAGACAATAGGGACTGTCCTGGTGGACAAGTCGATTTTCTTTTCAGAACTAAAACTCATGATTATTAGATTTACTAGACCTTCACATTAGAATTTTGTAGCCATGTTAACAGAGTATTTAACAGATAATATAAATACAGAACTAGTCATACATTCAAACTTTGTAGAACTACTTTGGAAGATAATGCATGCTGTTAAAAATGATAACTCTGATTATCAGAAAATTTTAAATATGAGTCCCCCATGTTTAAATTGCACATCCACTGTCAATTGGCCATTCCCAATTTCAAGTGGCATACCATATGGTGCTGATCTAAGGCATGTGCAATGGCACGGAGGCCAACCCCTTGGGCTCCTGGGCTCGGGCTCCTGGGCTCTGGCTCCTGGCTTCCGACAAGCCCAGCTCCAGCCATTACAGCATTTGGAGAGTGAATCAGTTGATAGAAGCTCTCCCTCTCTTTTAAATAAATAGTTTTTAATGATTTTAATTAGCTTTTTGTAAAACTTCAATAATGCTTTATCAGGATTTAGAAATTAACAGTATAGGAGTATATCCTAAGCGTTTGAAGTTGATAATCATTTTTAAAAAGTACACAAACGTCTGCAATTGCTGCATTTAGGATTTTGGTGCTGACCCAAATAACCACCTGTAAAAACAAATAGAGCATGTCATGACTGCTAGGATCAACATATTGAATTTGGAAGAATTGGTGGAACAAAACTTATGCCAAAGAAAATTGCACTGGACAGTTAAACAGCAAGGGAGATTCGTTCCCAGACAATTACAATAGAGGTGAGATGGAACTCAACTCCACTGAAACAAAATGTAAGCTAGGTTTTCAGCAGCAGGGTGAGTTAGTGGAGGAAGTTACTAGGGTGAGTTACTAGAGAAAGAGACGAGGCTGGTCAAAGTGACTAGGCCACGGTTGATTGCTAATTTGTATTTGTCCATCTTGGATTGAGCCCCCAGACAGTGGGAAACAGGAACCCTGTCCTTCTTGATTATTGTACTTCAAACGAGGACTTCCTGGTCTTTGACAAAAATATCACAGGGTAGTGAAACTGACAAGCCGATCTCTGTAGCTGTAAGTATTCTAAGATAATTGCTCTGAAAAAAAGAGTGCCAGGTCCATGCGCTCAGGAGGAAATAAACCTGTGTTGTTGAACTGAAGTCATCATGGTAGACAAATCTTTGTCTTTCTCAAATTTAATTTTTTCTTAATTATGTGAACCGCTGTTTGTTAACAGAAGGTTTATCTATCAGTTTATCCACCTATTTGTCATATATCATTTACATAGTATACATTTGACCTAACCCAGAAGATTTAAAACAGTCATAACAATATTTAAATGCCTATGAAAACTATAAACACTAATAGATGTGCTTTGCTAAGGTAAAAATGTATTTAATCATCATATACAATCAAATTTCAAATGACTTCAATTATTGAAACAAAAGTGAACTTAATCCTCTTATAAAGTATAATTTTCCCAAATTACATTTATTTTATGTTTACATTTTAAAGCCCAATAGTGTTTGCTGGGATTCACTTATAGTCTGATATTTTTTAAGCATTCTTATACAACCTATCAAAATTATGCAAGGTGTTGCATTTGTACAAGAAAATGACTACTATGTTTGGCTGTTTATTTCCTCTTCCATTCTTGATTTTAGTTGTTTAAAAATCTCTCCTAAATATGGGCCTCTTTGCTCTTAAGAAAAAAGTAATTTAGGTTTTATTCCTATAAAATAAAATCACCTTTTCAAGGCATACTTTTTTTTTAATTATTCATCTTATTTTTTCTGCTAATGCAAGTAAGCTTCGTGGTCATTGTAGAAGTGAGAATGTATAATGCTAAGACATTTATGCTGTTAACTCAATGTATATATAATCCAGGTAAATAGTCTATTGTCTTTAATAAAAATCTTGCTCCAGGAAGAGTAAACCAAAGAGACATGATTAATGCTGAGGTTGTTAAGAGGGATTAGTAAAGAAAGCATTATAGGACCTACTTGCTTATAAGAAATATACTCAGAGTTACAAGCAGTAAATACACTGAGATGTAGCAATGGAAATGCAAATTTTTTTAACTTCTCAACAATATACCTTCCCCTTTGTACTCTTCTTACTTATCTTAAATGATTTAAACTTTGTAGACTGCAAAAAGCACCTGGTTTAAAATTGTGCAAATCATTTGACAACAAATAGAACCAAATAAATACAACCTGGCAATTTAGATCACCCATGTTATTGAACTTTTCCTTTTGTTATGCAATGTATAAAAAGCCTTGTAAATTATTGAATGCCTAACAAAATAACTGAACCTGATGATTTTCTAAAACTACATACAAAAAATTTAGGTGTTTTGAGAATGAGTTCTTTCAAATGAGTGGTAAGGGGAAAACAAGTTCAAAACAAAGTAAATAAAATTTTTCAAGTATAAAATCATCATATTAAATGATTAGATTTCCACCTAGTGGTGACATACATTAGACCAGGTACATTTCAGTACAAAGCAGTTCCCGTACTGCTCATTTTTCTAACTGGTGATTGTGGCTCTGGTAAGTGGTCTTGTGGAGAATGCAGAGGGAAAAACACACATGAACTGAAAACTAATGGGGCAACTTTAGTTAACCTTCAGTGTTTGGAATCTATGTGGCAACTCCAAGCAATAAAGAGACCTTTGAGCATCTGCTCTCCTGCTCTCTGGCTGCCAGGCAGTGATTCAGGCCGTGTCAAGAAGAAAACATTCTCACCAGTCTGCAGAAATAATGGTCTCTCAGCCTTCCCGGGGAACACTTCCCAGTCTTTGTCACTACCAGGGAATGGGTCTTTAGTTTCAACTAAATCCTAAGCATTTTACAGTACATTCTTCTCTGGGTCTTTCCTCACCAGCGTTAAATAATATATGGATCTGCTATTAATAGAACCCTTAGGAATAGAGTAGGCCATGTCTAAAATTAGAAACCTAAGGCTCTACAATTTCTTTTGAATGGTAGATTTACAGAGAGAAGGGGGGAGAGAGAGAGAGAGAGAGAGAGAGAGAGATATCTTTCATATTCTGATTCACTCACTAGATGGCTACAATGGTGGAGCTGCACCAATCTAAATCTGGGAGCCAGAAGCTTTGTCAGAGCCTCCCACAAGGGTGTAGAGGCCCAAGAGCTTGAATCAGCCTCGACTGCTTTCCCAGACCATAACCAGGGAGCTGGATTGAAGGTGGAGCAGCAGGGCACAAACTAGTCCCTATATGGAATCCCTGGGCTTGTTAAGAAGAGAATTGGCCTCTTGAACCACCACACCGGCAACTCGATATTTTAAAATCAATTGCCAGAACAGTGTTAGCCCCTAGGACACGACTTGAATATCAATAGTCTACTCCACACAATTACTCTATGGTCTTCCTGATATTTCAATCAAATACTACCAGACTTGCCATTTTCTCTAAGATGTTCGTTGGGAAACACACACACACACACACACACACACACACACACACACACACACACACACACACAGAACTATGCCTGGATCTTCTTTTGCAGTATATAGCAAACATTTAGTACAGCATAAAAACAGCAGGCTCCAAATACTTTAAGTCGGCCTCTTTCTATTTTAACTACATCTCTAGACTTCTATTCTCTCTGTTCGGTCTGAGATATATTTGCCATAAGAAAATAGGCTATGCTTGTTAGGAATTTCAGTGATCACCATTTCATTGAAAAATAAAAAACAAAAACAACAAAAAACAAGGTGGAGAGGGGCCCAGCACCATAGCCTAGTGGCTAAAGTCCTTGCCATGCACATGCCAGGACCACATATGACCACCAGTTCTCATATGGGTGCAGGTTCATGTCCTGGCTGCTCCACTTCCCAGCTCCCTGCTTGTGGTGTGGGAAAGCAGCTGAGGATGGCCCAGAGCCTAGGGACCCTGTACCCAAGTGGGGAACCCAGAAGAAGCTCCTGGCTTCAGATCGGCTCAGCTCTAGCTGTTGAGGTCAGCTGGGGAGTAAATCATTGGATGAAAGATCTTCCTCTTTGTCTCTCTTCCTCTCTATATATCTGACTTTCCAATAAAAAAAGAAATGCCTTTTTTTTTTAATGTGGAGAGCATAAACTCTGATTTTCTTGGTCAATCAAGTTGGACATTAGCAAAGTCGGGTAGTAACCATAGCCCGTAATGATTTGTTCGGTGAAAAAAGTGTAAGAGCTTCATATTCTCTGATGGTTGGTAAAGATACAAAGACGAAATCCTCAGTGACAGAACTTGAAAATTCTCTTGTTGTTTCTCCCTACAAACCATTGCCCATGCTTATACCTATATCCTATTGCTCACTGACTGTCAGCAGGATGTTTAATCACATTCATTTTAGTAAGAACAAAGCAAAAGTGTGATAGCAAGTTGTTTTATGGATTTTGCCATGTTTACCTAGGATCAAATTCCTACTTGTAAATCAAAATCCTAATTCCTAAAATCCACAGTTTTGTTAAGACATCAGATGTTTTCAAATGTTAGAAGTGTATCTTTCAAAGAAACCAAACTACCTGTTTTTTCTGATTCCTGTTTTTAATGCCACTTGGAAGCACTGACACCCAGAGCCAACTGTTAATTTTCTGCCAACTCAAACACACTTGACAATGACAGCCAAACACCTGGCATCAACTAATAACCACAGAAAGTAAATCTCTACATCCAAGATTTGTGTGAAATAAATCCTGTGCAATTGAGAGGTATACAATATACTTTAAAATAGAATGACATAAAACAAAGAAACAGAAAAACTTCTATCCTAAATCATATCTGTTATAATTGCCTCGTTTCTCTTTGGAATATTAAAAAATACATTTTGGGTGGGGGAATGAATGTTGAGAGTTTGGTCAAAGCAAAGAAAATATTTTAGATAAGAGTGAGTTCAAGAAAGTTTGAATCTATAGTGTAGAATTTGTAGGTGAAAATATCTTATTTTCATGAAAAAAATTGAATGGAAGTGAATTGCACTTACAATAAAATGATAAGCATAGGTGGTATGGTATAGTTCAATTATTTAAAATTAGTCATTGCAAAATATTGTGTATTACTTTGTACATGGTGAATATATATACTGTAAGCTGTCGGTTTATAAACTAGAGCCTAAAATAATAAGGTCTTCAATACATTTTCTAAAGTTATCCTCCTCCAAAACATATACTAATATTTAAACCACAATATATTCCTTATTATCTTTATTTTTTTAAAGTATAAAATCAGGCAAAATTGTTTTGAAAGTAATTTTTTTCTGAAACAAAATAGAGAAGCAAAACCTAGAAATCAGTCCTACTTGTCTTCAAAACTTAACTTTATTTCTTATTGTATTAAGCAATAATTTCAGTGATAAAGGTGAATATTGATATTTGAGAGACATACATCTATGCTATGTGTAGAAAACTATGTTTTAATTTAATACCTATCTATGTCCCCCACTACTCAGCTTCCTGAGGGATTCTGTCTTATTTATCTTCATAACCACATCATTGAACATACTGTTTATCATATAAATCCAATAAATGTTCATCCAAATTAACTACACCCAAGCGCTTATTGAATTGGCAATTATAGTAATAAAAAAAACTTGATTTTTTTTCTCTTGGTAATTTCAGCAATCCACAAGAGTTAGCATTTAATTTTTGGATCCTATGTGAATGTTTACATATGCTCTAGGATGTAGAAAAAACATTCCAAAGCTTTTTTTCTGTACACATTAGTTTGAATCTGATATTAATAAAGATGTGGTAAAATGCTCCCTTTTGCCCTTCTTATATGTCCCAGAAGTTCCTACTCTCAAGCTTTTGATTGCACTGTTTCATAGCCTAGGATATTCATCTCCTCATTCCGCTGCCCACCTTTGCCTATAAATATTGTCCAACTCCCAAGGTTCAACTCAAATCAAATCTCACCCATAAAGTATAATATAATGTTCATAAACTGAAAACTGAAACTGTATGTAATTTTCTGTCTTTTATTAAAAAATCTATTCCATTATGAAATTTAAAACCCTAATATTGCGCAGTGATAATATCTCTGAGCTATTTTTGCTTTGGGACGTATCACAGTGTATGTGATGCATTCATATGTCAGCAAAGCAGTATGGATTTCTGGAAACTTTCCTCTTTCTTAAACTAGCCATTATATTTCTGTCTGTTCCTAATGCTGATTTGTGCCTTCTTATCATTACCATCTCTCAACTTTCATTTGGCTTACGAACCCTTGGTGCTTCACCCACCTCAACGCTGTTCATTTACATGGACTCTTAGTAGTAGATGAAACACGCATCTCTAAATATCTGACACTTCCCCCTTGAACTCCTGTACAATCCAAGATGGAAATCTCGGGCTGTAAACTCTGATAATTGGGAAAAATCACTCAAAGTGAGTCTAAAAATTACCGCCAGGTACAAACCACGCTACTCACAGAGGAAGCTTTGATTTCAATGAGAAGGGAGTACTCATTGAAAGGAAAGCTACAGATAACTAGGACTTCTACTAAGAAAATGGACCCTGGTATTACGGGAGCAAAGTGAAAAGATAAAAATGAAAGAGAGGTGCTATTTTGGGAAGTGTGATCTGAAAAGGGTCGACAGAGAAAATGATACTTGAGCCAAGATCAAAAAGATCTTAGAATCAATTCATAGGACTACTGGGATGTGAGAATTCCATGACAATGGAAGACAACTCACACTGAATGATTTTTATGATACTTGAGGAGCAACAACTACATCAACTGACTGGAAAAGAGTAGGGCAGGAGGAAAGGAGTCAAAAATGAAGTCAGAAGGGCCAACTGACAGAGGCCTTATGTGCCACAGTGATATCAGATTTCATAACAGAAAACTGTAAGTTGGTTGCAGGGTTCCAAGGCTTTGGTTCGGCCGGACTGCTTTCTCAGGCCTCAAGCAGGGAGCTGGATGAAAAGCAGGGCCGCTGGAATTAGAACCGGAGGCTACATGGGATTTGGGGGGGCGCGTTCAAGGCCAGGACTTTAAACCGCTAGACTACCACACCTGGCCAGACATACAGTAATTCCTAAGGACTGTTCCTGAGTTTGCTCAACTAAATAATATATAAATAGTATTGCTTGTAACACAGGGTAGCATTTGAGTCTTGAATTATCTTTCTTCTTCTTTTCAGCTACCTAAAATAAAAAATATAAAGCAAATTGGATGTTAGAGTGGATGTTACTAACAAAAAACAAGTGTTTCTTACCCACAAGTGTCTCATAGGGCGAAATATAAGCCACGTACATCTAATAGAAGTAAGATAATGTCCTAACTTCTTCCTATAGTCATAAAGAAATTATTTACATGGAAAAAAAAAAAGACAGTGCTGCCTTGCACAAAGACAGGTGCGTAAGAGTTCGTTTTACACACAAAAATACACAAAAGGGAAAAAAACTCCATGCTCAGCCAGCAACACTTGTGTGTATATTGTCTGATATCAAAAATAACCTGAATGTTCAAGGTTTGAAACATTAACTGCAGCCAATTCCTTGTCCTTTACAGTTACCCTACTGTGGCTGGCACTGCAGAGGTCACATACCATTTCAGCTGCAATAGCAAAGCTCAGTGGGAGGCAGGGAATGAAATTGTTTGCTACTTATCTCTAGATTCTCTGTCTAGGATTCTGAGAAACCGTTCTGGGGTAGCAAATAAAGCTTTGTAATGATTTTCAGAATCAACACTGGCAGGTTAAGGCAGGAGAGAAAAAGAACACGTTGGCATTTGCCATTTTCACAAAAGCAAAGCGTGCACTAACACAATTGACAAGAGGAGTGTGCCTCAGACTAACGTTGCTTGTGGGGCTCGGAGGCCACAGTGCATTCCTCCTAGGAACAGCTTAATATCTAACATGCATCTAATTGTTCGCTTCTGCTAAAATCAAGTACAAGGATTGCCCATGGCAAAGACACATAAATACCAATAAACCACTATTTCATTTATAAGGCCTTTATTTTCTTTCCATCTCGATATGACTAACTTTAAGAAAAGATGAATTCTTACAAAACAGAAACT
Organism: Ochotona curzoniae; assembly: GCF_017591425.1. NCBI lineage: Eukaryota > Metazoa > Chordata > Mammalia > Lagomorpha > Ochotonidae > Ochotona > Ochotona curzoniae. The sequence goes on along the minus strand of NW_024464920.1, from coordinate 15,935,685 downwards.
TTGATTAACCACAGGAAAGTATTTTTCTATAATGCTAGATACAAGGATAATTTTGTGATGAGAAAGTTAGATGCTGTTCTTTCGCTGTCACGTGCGCATTATACTAGATAGTAAAATATGGTTATAGAAGAAATAAGAATTTTCTAATTTGCTGGATGCATCTATGAGGTACACATAAAATATAAATTAATTTACAGTTGGAATCTTATTTTCATTCTTAATTTCCATTCCCTTTTCATTTTATATAACATTTCTGCGCAGCATAAACATGCTCAACATCAAAGCTACCCAGTAGAGGACCTATAGGCCACAACAACAACGAATTTATATGTTTTTGAAAAAGTGCTGATCTGGAAAAATTCAGCCATTGTATTTCTTAAATGTATAGGAACAAAGTGCATTTTTTAATTCAAAATTTTTTCACTATCATAAGAGAAAATTATCTGACAATGTCACTAGTCATTATTACTACATTATTGCAATCTATCATTATTACTAGACATGTGAAGTAACACAGAACGCAGATGTCCCTATAACGTTCAATGATTAGCTTCCTACGATATATTTTGCAGTTTAGAGTGTCACTTTATTATGATTACAAAGAGAACAGATTACATGTATCTCAAGGACACGATTCTAACCTGATTTCCCCTGTCTCCTTTTCCTTCTTTTCTTTCTTTTATTTTTTTACAATTTTTATGATAACATACTCTCAATTTATTTAATAATCCAGGTTTATTCCTTCAATAAATGTTGTGTTCAACAAGTAAAAAGTAGAAACAGCATTTCATAGGAATACAGAAAGAGCTGTAGAGAGTAAAAGAATCATAGGAGGTCAACTTCATTCTTTTTTTTTGAAGATTTATTTTATTTTCCTCGGAAAGTCAAATATACAGACAGGAAGACCTTCCATATGTTGATTCACTCCCCAAGCAGCTGCAATGGCCAAAGCTGAGCCGATCCGAAGCCAGGAGCCAGGAGCCTCTTCTGGGTCACCATGTGGGTGCAGGCTCCCAAGACTTTAGGCTATTCTCCACTGCTTTCCCAGACCAAAAGCAGGGAGCTGGATGGGAAGCAGGGCAGCCAGGATTAGAAGTGGCATCCACATGGAATCCCAATAGCTCCTTCAAGGTGAGGACTTTAGCCACTAGGCTAGCAAGCCAAAGCCCAACTTCATTCTTTTAAATTCAGGGTTTTTGTTTATTTGTTTGTTTTTGGTACTCTGTATCTCAGCTAGCAAACATCCAAGAATAAAATGATGTTTTTCTTTTTGTAATAGTTTATTTCACTAACTATAATGGTGTCCAGCTACACCCATGTTGTTGTAAGAGACAGGACTTCATTTTTTCTTGTGACTGAATACTATTCCATTGTGTATATTCCAAATTTTGTTGATCCAGGCATCAGTTGATAGATATTTGAGTTAATATTTTAGCTATTGCAGATTGAGCTGTTAATTACATGGAGGTACAGATACTTTTTCATAGGATAATACCATTTCATTTGGATATATACCCAGGAGTGGACTGACTGGGTAATATGGTGGATTTTTTTCAGTTACCAGAGCAGTCTCCAAACTGATTCCACAATGGTTTTAAAAACTTACAATTCCACCAAGATGCACTGTGGAACATTTTTCTCCATACCCTTGCTAGCATTTGTTATTTTTGACTTTTGGATGGTACCAATTTTAACTGGAATGAGGTAAAACCTCACTTTGATTTTTATTTGTATTTGCTTGATGCTTAGTGATCATCTATATTTTTTGTATTCCTCTTAGTAATTTGTTTTTCATTTTTAGAAAAAAAAGTATGTGTTTATATCGTTTGCCCATTTAACTAGATTGTTGATTTTGTTATGAAATTTCTTGAACTCTTTATATGTCCTCAACATTAATCTCCTATCAGTTACATAGTTCATGAATATTTTCGCTCACTCTATCAGTTGTCTCTTCACTTTGTTAAGTGTTTGCTGTGCAGAATCTTCTTAGCTTGATGTAGGCCCATTTGTCTGATCTTGGATTTACTGCCTATGTTTTTGGAGTTTTAGCCAACAAATTTTTGCCTATGCCTACGTCATGCAATGTTTTTTTTTTCTCTTGTAATTTCATGGTTTCAGAATTTACTTTTAGTTCCTTATACATGGAGAGTAGATTTTTGTACATAGTGTCAGGCAAGGGCCTTGTTTCACGTTTCTCACTGCACAGATCCAATTTTCCCAACACCACTGTTGAAAAGACTGGTTTCTCCAAAAATATTTAAGCTCATTTGTCAAAATTGGTTGTAGATATGCAGATTCATTTTTGAGGTTTCTATTCTTTCCATTCATACACATATTTCTTTTTTTTTTTTTTTTGCCAGACTAAACTGGTTCCAGGATAACTTTCACTTGATCCAAGTAGATAATCTTTCTATCATGTTGTTCAATTCAATTAGTATTTTGTTGAGGACTTCCTACTTTTGTTCAGCAGGGATACTGGTCTATAGGTCTCCTTCCTTTTCTTTATTCTGCATTGGATTTAAGGTGATGCTGGCTTCATAGAAGCAATTGTGAAGAATATCTTCCTTACAGCTGTTTTGATTCGTTTAAGAAGAATTGTGATTAAATTTTAAAAGTTCCCTTTTAAAAAATTAAAATTTACAAATTTTGAATGTTCCCTTTTAAAATTTGTATAGAATTTAGCAATGAGGGCATTAGGTCTTGATTTTGTGTTGTTATTGGGAGTGTCTTTTCTACTGTTGCAAGGCTTGTCTCAGTTGCTGGTCTATTTTGATCTTCCTTGTTTTGATGCCTCAATTTTGGTAAACTGTATGTATCCAGAAATCCATTCATATCTTCCAGGTTTTTCTCAATTTGCTGAATCATAACTATTGTGTTAATTGCTGACAATTAATTTTACTTCTGTAGAATCAGTTGCAATATCTCCTTTTTTCATTTCTGATTTTATTAGTTTGGGTCTTCTCCCTGTTTTTCCTTTTTTTAATTAGCTGAGTCAATGATTTTTCAACATTATTTATTTCTAAATGACTTGATTTCACTGAACCTTTTGTTTTTTTTTTAAAGATATATTTTTATTATTATTTTTTTTTTTTGGAAAGGTAGATATACAGAGAGGAGGAGAGACAGAGAGGAAGATCTTCCGTCCCATGATTCACTCCCCAAGTAAGCGCAATGGTCGCTACTATGCCAATCCGAAGCCAGGAGCCTCTTCCGGGTCTCCCACGAGGGTGCAGGGTCCCAAAGCCTTGGGCTGTCCTTGACTGCTTTCCCGGGCCACAGGCAGGGAGCTGGAAGGGAAGCGGGGCTGCCGGGATAGAACCGGTGCCCATATGGGATCCTGGGCGTGCAAGGCGAGTACCTTAACCACTGCTCCACCGCACCGGGCCCATCACTGAACCTTTTGTGATTTTTAAATTTCATTTGTTTATTTTTTCTTTAATTTTTATTATTTCTTTTTCTCCTACTATTGTTTTATTTGATTTGTTCTTGTTTTACTAGGTGCTTGACATACACTATTTTTTCTTTATCTGTCTGTCATCCATCCAAATTTTTTGTAAAAGCATTAATTGCTGTAAATTTTCTTCTTAATACTGCTTTTGCTATGTCCCATTAGCTTGGACATGCTCTCTTGTCATCTTCATTCATCTCTAGGAATGTTTTAACTTCCATTTTTTGTTTTTTATTTTAATATTTTAATTTTAATTAATATTTAACAAAGTAGATACAATTCTAAGAGCACAATGGCATTCCTTTTTTAAGATTTGAAATAACATATTCTAGACTTACACAACAGTAAAATCTCAAAGTTCACTGAATAAGGAATTTAACAAATAGAAAGCAAAAAAGACCTTAGTTCAGTGGGAATACAATGGCTATAAACAATATTGAATAGAAAAACAAAAGTTTCTGTTTTAATTTCTTCCATGATCCATTGTCTAATCAAGAGTGCATTATTAATGTTCATTGCATTTGAACATTCTCTAGAATTTCTTATGAGAGTTTATTCAAGCTTCATTCCATGTGGTCAGAAAAGACACAGGGTATGTTTGAAGTTTTTGAATTTGTTGACATTTGTTTTAAGGTATAGAAAATGGTTTGTTCTGGAGGAAGTTCCATACACGAATGAAAAGAATGTATTCTGCAACTATGGGATGAAATATTCTGTAGATACACATTAGGTCCATTTGGTCAAGAGTGTAGATTAGCATGTTTCTTTGTACATATTTGTCCAATTGTCCGTTGATGATAATGGGGGTATTGAAATGCCTCATTGTTGTATTGGAGCCTGTATCTCCCTGTTGGTTATTGTGAAAGTCTGTTTGCCTCATGTTCAGATGATTAATTCAGTTTGGTTTTTTTTTTTTTTTTTGCATTTTCATACAATATCTTTTTTCCCATCTGTTCCCTTTTGGTCTATCTGTCTTATTTGGTGAAATATGTTTCTTTTTTAGTTTCTTCATTTCATTTTAATTTTTCTAAAGTTTTATTTTTCATAATATAGTTCCTTAGGCTCAAGGATTTCCCCTTTTACCAGCACCTCCCCCACTTCACCTTTCTTCCACCACTGTTTACCCCTATTATATAACAATAGTATAGTCCTTCAACAATAGAAATATAGGTATTTCTTGTACAAGAAATATGAATGTATACCTGTATTTCTTATAGGCACCATACAGATGGGTATTATTATTTCATTTTTATTAGAAAGGCAGATATGCAGAGAGGAGAGACAGAGAGGAAGATCTTCCATCTGATGATTCACTCCCCAAGTGACCATAACGACTGGTGCTGTGCTGATCCAGAGCCAGGAACCAGGAACCTCCTCCAGATCCCCAACACGGGTGCAGGGTCCCAAGGCTTTGGGCCTTCCTTGATTGCCTTCCCAGGCCACAAGCAAGGAGTTGAATGAGAAGCAGAGCTGCAAGGATCAGAACCGGTGCCCATATGGGATCCTGTCGCGTTCAAGGCAGGCCCGATGGGTCCTATTTTTAATCCTTTCAACCAGCCCATATCTTTTAATTAGCATATTTGGTCCATTCACATAAAGGTTATCTTTTGATAACCAATATTCATTGTCTTGCCATTTTCCCACAATCCTATTGTTTTTTTTGGATCTCTTTTGTGCTTTTAGGAGGCTTTCTGCCTTCACTGCCAGCTAAAAAATTCAAAATCATAAGATAGTTTCTAAGACTACATTATCATTTTTGTTTTATATCTGAAAGACAGTTGTGAAATGTTATTTTAAATGCCACAGTACTGTCTAATTATGTAAGAATCCTCCTAAAAACACAAATGATTTACCACATTAAAATATTCATAATAAAAGCTAATTTGACAGCTAATTATAATAAGTAGGAGAAATATTTATAATGGTTTGGGTTTAAGGCCTAGAAGACAAAAGATACTGGCAAAATTTAGTTTTAGCTTCAGTCATATTTGTACATGCTAACCCCAAAATTACCATTTCATGCTTTTGGGAGCTAAAAAAAAATTACGTTTTTGACATATTGATTTTTCTCTTGGTCAAGATCATTAAATACTAATAATCGATTGTCAACTAGAGTAAGTTTTGTACTGAATTTGTACTGAATTCATAATTCTGCCTTTCTCTAGCTGTGTGATGAGAACAAACCATTTAACTCTGTATTTTATGGAGTTTGCTTTTCTTTGAACCCGTAAAATGTCCAAAATGTGCATTTTTGTTGTTATTTTGATCCAGAATACAGAATTAACTCAGTTCATATTAGCTTCTTAATAATTTTATGTCCTTTAAAAACGAAGGCAAGGAAATATTTATAATTCCCTAATAGTCCTAAGCAGAAGTTTCTAAAACTCTACTTAATAGCATGTATTAGTTGATACTGTTTTTCGATGAATCAACTTCTAATGTTTCCAGTAACTTTGTACTAGAGACAAAGCAGATGAATATTCCTTTTCAACAGGTTCAGAATGTTAAGTAAATTAACTAAGTTTAAACAACTGGAAAGTGGCATAGTTGGAAATAAGCCCCTGTCTTATTCTTAAAACTCATTCCTTCTCAGCATGGACAAATGTCAGCATCCACTGACCCTATATGTTTCTCTGAACTGCAACAAAACTAAGAAAACTGGTATGATCGGGGAGTTTTTTTTAAAAATTGTTTGCTACTATAAAGCAGTTGTACAGATAGAGGATAGGTGTTTTCATGTCTCTTATTTAGTGAATATTTTTAAATTGTCAAACCCATTTGTAATCTCACTGTCTTTTATAATTTTACTGGACTGTGAAATCTAAAAGTCTGGGAATCATACACTAGGATTACTTTATTACCCAGTAGTAATAAAAAAAAATGAAATTGCAGTGAAATAACATGACAGTTCTAAATGTATTTGGCCCCAGAAGGTGTGGTATGATTATGTAGGTAAATCTTATTTTTATCATATACTGTCAGCTCCAAAAAGGATGTTTTAGATATACTGTAATCATAGTACTTCCAGCAGAACTTCCACGTTTGCTGTTGCTGTGCCTTTCACAGTCTGAGCGTTGCTACAAGAAACTCCCATGGACAGTAATGGACTACCCCGTGGTAGAGTAGCCCCAGTCTAAACACACCTAGCAATGGGCAGCATTTCATGATGGTTTCTGCAAAAGACGAGAATATTCAGAGCAGTGTGATTATACTAGGTGTTATCATGGCATGAACATTGCACTGCTATGGTGTTCTATATTATCTTATACATTTTATTATTTTGTAAAATATGACATTATCCCTTCTCACTTATTTCTGGTCACATCCTTAAAGTATCTAGCTGGATAAAATAATGTTTAAAGGGTCTGAGATTGCTCAGTCTGCCTTTAGAGAAATCTGCTTTACTAGGAATGACAGTATGTTCCTTGACACATTATTTTCTAAATATCCTTTGCAAAATCATAACATAATGCATTTTTTATCATAGAAATAATCAGTGCCTCTATGCTATATGGCACGTGAATGGCACTCAAAAAAGAATGAGTGAAAATTTTTTTTAACTACATCTGGAGTAATTGTAGTGGCTTTCCCCTATAACGATATGATCTAGAGGCACACACCTTGAGAGTCCTTGCAAGAGCAAAGCCAAGATTTTCTGAGTCATTGACATATCATCCAGACTTCAAGACCCATTATCCAAATCTGATCTGCGTGTGTAAATTTTGAACACTCTGCACTGCTATGTTATAACACTCAATGAAATAAATAAACATCTCCTTGGCACCTGTTGCTAATAGCCTTGTCTTAGTAATCTTCCTTGATGATAAATAGAACTAGGATTGACCTGCTCTTAGTAAACCATGTACATTCACAGTACAGGTTCAAATGTAGTCATTCAAAAATATCACCATGAAGGTGGATTTAAAGATAGCACAATGGTTGAGACCACATATGGATGCATTAACTATTTTTAAATAGACAGTTTTAGTCCAGAAGGAATTACATACAGAACGCAGAGAGCTGTCTTGTTATCTTTTGAAATAAAGTAAAAGTTTGAATTATGTAAAATATGTGTTTTTAGCTCTGGATTGAAATATTTTGTATTTTAAAGGCACAGGAATTAAGCCTGTTTCCCAAAGCAATGACAAATCTGGAATATTAATAAAGTCAAAGGAAGTCAGGCCATGTAGCCTATGCTGTCATAATTGCACTCAGTAGAAGTGCTTGAGAGAATGAAATAAGCTGTGCTATAACAAAAAGCAAAATTCTAGGATCTGGCAGCATAAGTACTTAGCACACACACACATAAACACACATCCTTTCATTATCAACATTAGAAAGCAGCAACTGTCTTTGATTTTTAAAAAGTCACTGGATACAGTTACTCAATTAAGCAGTGAATCAAATATGCTCTGTAAAACATACATTCATGTGAAGTTGTGTAATGCCTCAGTGCTTTGACCCTTTCATAATCACAATAATTTAAAATCATTAAGGGCCGACAAACAGAAAAAAGGATCCGTATTCTAAATGCAGTTAGTGTCTGATGCACTTCCCTAAGAATTCTAAGTGCATAACTTGCTAAAAAGGTGAAATGAGATTGGTGGTGTAATGCTTGGGGATGGATCTGGGAGAGAGAGTTACAGCAAAGATAATGCTAAACTAAGTCCCAAAGAATTATTGGCAATTTTCCACATGGGCAGTAAGAACAAGAACATTCAAGGCAGAAAGAATGGTATATTATTTAACACTCTGGTGGCCGCAAGAGACAAGAAACAACTCAAAATGGATTAAGCAGGAAAAACTAAAAAGAACTGCAGGTTCAAAGACCAATCAGGGTACAGACATAAAAACAGAAGTCCTATTAGACATCTGACATAGAAAACATTCACTATAGGGAATTGTTTACTCAGAAATTGGAAGCAAAATGGAACATGGATATTATTAACTCAAACCCAGTTACTAAACCCATGTGTTTGTAACTTCAGGGCAAATGTACAGTCTCTACTGTTGCTGGATAAAATAAAACAGTGTAGGATTTTAGAGGAAGGTGTTTAAAATATCTGGGGCCCAGGACTTGGAGTATCACAGCACAATAGGAGCCAGAAAAAAATCAGTCATGGCGTAAGAATTCTGGTAGTGCTGTGCATATATACTACTAGAAGCAGCTTGAAGTTGAATTTTCAGATGATCAGAAGAGAATGCTAGAACAATTCATGTGATAATGAATTAGAGGCATCAGTAAGAACTCATATTTACCTTAATGCAGATACCAATCACTATACATAAAATAACTATAGATATTTGTTCGTACACAGATCTGTATGCCCACATGAACTTACGTGTTTTGTCATTTGAGAGAATGTGTATCTCTTAGCAACAAGAACAACAAGTACCCAGATCCTGCTGGTTTTGTTATTTAATGCCATCATTCACTAAACACAGCCAGAACTCACGGAAAAATGACTGCTTCCAAGACTGAGGCAGGAAATATGCAAGATGAGTCTGATGTTCCTTGTAATGCCATGTTGGCCAACAATAGCAACTTATCTAATGGACATGTGTCAAAAGGCTCTAGGAGTCAACTGAAGAATTTCCAAAGGCCAAAACTGTAACAATTTGGCTAGCAAGGTGACGGATGTTAGATTATAACTTGACATACAAAATGGATACTCACGTGTCCATACTGATGTAAATAAATGACCGATTAAATAAGTTTTTATAGAAGAAAAGACAGGTGTCCCTTTCGAATTCCAAATAATTTATGCACAAGATATGGGCTCAAGATAGGATCAAAATTACATGTCCCAAAATATGGCTTCTGCAGGGTGCCATTGTTGCAAAGAATTTAATGAAAGGGGTTGACGTCGGGAAAGGGAAGGACTACGGCTCTGCAGTGGAGAAATCTGACAAGCAGCAGCTCAATCAGGGGGTCAAGGTTAACACGAACAGTGATAAACAGTGGCAATATTAGTTCTGCTGCCATTTTACATCTGCTATCATTTGAGTATTGTTTGATTGTAAAAAACAAGAGCTCACGTGTTGACTCATAGTTCTCATTTTGAGAAAGTTAAAGGGTAGAAATGTAATCCAACTATGGAGTTTAGAGGTTGGGTCTTCAATAGGTGCCAAGGACTAGTTGAGGTCATTAGGGTGGGATAGAAGCCAAGAAGAGACAGTCACATATATTCCCTATATTTTGCTGTGTGATACACTGCATAGTTTCAGGACTCTCCAAGCAAGTGGCTCATCACCAGGCCTAGTCCATCACCCATCCAGCGAAACTAGAAGCCAACATGAATCTTTTCTTCACAAAGTTAACAGAACCTCAGTTATTTTGCAGTAGTGATGATAAATTAACTAACACAAAACCCTTGAAATGATGACATAAAGAAAATAATATTTGAACGCCCTGGCCCTCCATGTAATGCTATAGTTGAAGAATGAGAAATGCATCAGATACATTCAAACTAAAAAAAAAAATAATAATAATACAAAATGCTTGCATAGTACTCCTCAGAACCATTAAGACGTCAGAAACAAAGTCTGAAACAAATCATAGACAAACACAACTACAGAGAACAAATATGTGTAATGTTGTGCACCGGATGGAATTCAGCACCAGATAAGTCTTTTTTTTAAACAATAAGGAGGGTCCAGTGTGATAGCCTAGCAGCTGAAGTCCTCCCCTTAAACATGCCAGGATCCCATATGCCCACTGGTTCTAATCCCAACCATACTTCCCATCCTTGTAGCCTGGGAAAATCCAGTCAAGAATGGCCCAAAACCTTGGGACCCTGCACCCGTGTGGGAGGCCAGGAAGAGGCTCCTGGCTTCAGATTGGCTCAGCTCCAGCCGTTGCGGCCGCTTGGGGAGTGAATCATCAGATGGAAGATCTTCCTCTCTGTCTCTCCTCCTCTCTGACTTTCCAATAAATAAATACATCTTAAAAAAAAAAACTAACAAAATCAATAAGGAAGAGAGTGGATGAGAAAATGGGGCAGGATGGTGGGTGAGGAGGGAAGTAGCATATTGCACCTAAACCTGTATTGTGAAAATCATGACATTTGTTCACCTTCTACAAATAACTTTTTTTTTTAAAGAAAAGACAGACAATTTTAAAAGGAAAAAAGCTATCTTTATAGGATGCTCAGGCCCAGGGAAAGTTTTGGCTCATTTTTCTTTTAAGGAGAGGATTAGTTTGAGCCTATTTATATGCAAACTAGAAATCGGAGGATAATTATTGCAGCAAAGGTGGAGAAATCAGCTTTGGATGAACAGAAAGACCCCTTCAGAGAGCCTAGTTGTGTATAAATTGAAGCTATGATTTAGGATGGCATTGCTTGCAGGCAAACAGGAATCATTTGAGATGTATAGTTACTAAAACATCTTTGTAACCCTATTCAGGTCACAAATTTATATTTAGGAAGAAAACAAAGGCCCCAATATTTGCAGCAGCATCCAAAAACTACTATTTAGTTTCCTAGAAATCCAAAGCATTGTTCATGTTTTTGTGTTTCTGAAAAATTACAGCCAATAGCCCTTTGCTGGGGTAGCGTGCTGTCATACAGAGAAGTAGAAAACATGTTTGCATAAATCCAGGGAGCTTATAAATCATGACATTCTCATGGCAAAAAAAAAAAAATCCATTTCTGGCTGTGCCAAGGAGTACTTGTTTACACATAGATATCCTTCTTATAAGGCTGAAATCCATTTTTGTTCTGGTTGATGTACTGGGGCCAAGTGCAACCACAAAGAATATCACTTAACTTGCAGTTTCCTGTGAGTTGAAGTTGTGGTGGAATGATTCTAAAATGTGCACTAGGATTTGCAAGTGACACAAACTAACTCTCTCATTACTGTGATATATCACCCAGCCTCCCCCACCCCAAGTAAAACACAAACACTAAGTGACTTATCGGTAGTTCATAGCTAAGTAGAAACTTCTCCATCCGATATTCGAGATCAACAGTACAGTTCTATGTAGATAGAAATGAAATAAGTCAAACTGAAAGCATTCTATTATAAGTTTATCTGTGTGACAGTTCAAATGTTTTTCTAGCAAATTGAATTCTTTATGGAACAGTTGTTCATTTCCCATAATAATGATGGACTAAATGTTTGGCCTTAACGCCTGAATTGGAACCAATTTATGATGAAATTGCCACATTACTAATTTATTCATTTTAATCATTAGCATTTCTGAGTCTAATAGCTTTCACAAAGAATATAGTGTCTAACTGCAAACATGATTATAACATAATTTTCTATCCTTAGAAAAAGTGATTTTTGTTTTATTTCCACAAGTATATTTGAAATATTTTATGGCCACTACAGCAACATTAAAAATAATTATATTCAAAATGTTAGTGTTTCTTTAGACCTACTGACCCTTACTAGAAAGGCTTTAGAGCAGAAAAAGGAAAAGCTTACATTGTAAGATGTGACATGAAAGTGAAATGAGACACTCCGAAATCAATCAGCTCCCCATTTGCAGGTAATCCTCTTCAGCTATATTGAAAACATGCAGGTCTGTCTAATGTAATTCTCTCTCACAATCAATACAAATGAGTGATCTTAAAGTTTCCCTACTTCTCTTGCACATATGCCTGTGAAGTTTCCATAAAAAGTTGGAGGAAAATTTTGCACTCAGCATGCATTTGTACTTTCTCACTTCAAACTGATTCACAAAAGAGAATGCTAAACAGCCTTCTGTGACCCAGTGGGCACAAGAGGTCAGAAGCTTGGAGAAGAAAGGTGAGATCAGAGGAGGCTCCCTTGCTCTTCTAGGTACATTTAAAAAAAAAAAATTCCTCTCAATTCATTTTAATTTAAACAGAATTCTGGTCCTATGTTCTTTTCTCAACACAATAATATTTCTTTAAAAAGCTTTTGATTTCTCTCCAAAAAATGAGAGAACAAATGAGAAAGTTATTGAAAGAGTTATGACCAAGCTCAACTTTCCTTGAACACATAGGTTTTTCATTCCCCACTCAGATATTCTAACTTCCAATTTCAAACATGTTCTAACTTTCTGGTGTTCTCCTTATCAAAGGCATTAGTGTGTCTGTCTGTTTCAGACTCATAGATAGTTGATTAAAAAAGAACTCCCCTCTCTTTGTCTACTTTTTCTCCCCTGTTTCAAGCTTTATCTTTGTTTTCTATTACCACTATTAACAAACTAACACAAACTTTAGTGGACAAAGATGACACCAATTTAGTATCACAATTCTGGAAGATTGAAGTCTGCTGCAGGTCTCACTGGGATAAAATCAAGGTGCGAAAGAGCTCTCTCCATCGAAAGCTCCACAGAAGAATCTGCATCTTACAACTCTCAGAGACTCACCTCCTGGCTCCATTTTCCATTGTCAAATCCAATCACTGCTCCTCACATGGCATCATCCTTTCTTGCATTTTGTCATCCCATATCTTTCCCTATGAATTCTCTAACTGCTCTTTTACTTTCTCTAGATCTTTACAATTTTTATTAATATATGCAACTGGAATGAAGACATGCAGGAACTCCCAAAGAAAGTTAAATATGTCTTGACAACAGGATGCTGGACTTTCTGCCATTATCCATACCTACATTGCCAGGATACAGTTAAACAGCAGAATGATGGACATGTGACTATACTACTGCAGTAATATGGGGGAAACCCATGAGGGGAGGAGATATTGGGAGAGTTGGAGAAAGCCCATAGCTAATGGAACTGTTGTAAAATAATAATAATAATAAGTCCCAGAGAATTTGGTATTTCCTTGTGCACATGCATGCAGAACAGACTGTGTGAAGACAGAGGAGAAAAGCAACCATCCAGGAGGGAGGCTCCAGCAGAAGTAGCCAAGCTGGCTCTTGAGCTCGGATTAACAGCATCTAAACTGTGATAAGATTAATTACTGTTGTTTAAGTCACCCAAATATATGGTATTTTCTTATAGGAATGCCAGCTAATACAGCTATTATGTATAAAATATGCCACATATATAAACATACTTAATATAAAATATACAAATATTAGTAAATATATAAAAGATAAATTTCATTTCTACCTATCCATTTTCCAGCCAATTAGAACAAACTCATCTTGCACTTGTTATTCATTTATCTTTTCTGAACTTTGACTTATTTTATTTTGGAATGAAAACATACATACATATGTCATATTTTGTCCTATTTTATAAGAAAGGACCACTGTGTGTTACATTCTATACCTGGTTTCCTTCACTTCATATTGTCCTAGAAGCCAATTCCTATTTATTTTTAAAAGCAAATACTCCATTATTTGCATTATGTTCATTATATACTTCTACACTACTGAGAGCTCTTCTTGGTCACTATTTCATTTCATCTGAGACTTTTGCTCTGAAATCTTTCTTATAACAAAATCAGAACCCCTCTCGTATTATTTGTATTTTCCTGAGAAAAACTTTACCAATTCATTTTATTGTAATTATTTTCAATTTCTTGTTTGTGATATGTCATTTATTCAAGACTGAGTTGAATTTTTAAAATGAGCTGTTTCATTTCCCTGCTTGTTGCCTGAGAAGGCAGTCAAGGACAACCCAATGTCTTGGGACCCTGCAGCCACATGGGAGACCTGGAAGAAGCTCCTGGCTCCTGGCTTTGGATCAGCTCAGCTCAGACTGTTGCAGTCACTTGGGGAGTGAATGAACTAATGGAAAATCTTTGTCATTCCTTCTCTCTGGCAATCTGACTTTCCAGTAAAGACATAACGAAACAAAAAATAAAGCAAAACAAAACAAAATGAATTGTTCTAAAAATCCTTTCCTTTCAAGACATGACTTAACACTGTCTACATCATGTGACTTAATAATATTACATTGTTTTATTTACTTCACATTACATAACATTTACTTTTTTCTCATGTACTTCCTCAAATTTTGCTCTGTTTTTGTATTTCCCTTTGTGTGTAGGAAAGTTTGTATTTTTGTTTTAGTGGTTATGTAACAGTAATACTTTTAAGGTTTATTATCGTTTTTTTTTTGAAAGGTAGATTTTACAGAGAGAAGGAGAGTCAGAAAGAGAGAGAGGGAGATCTTTCATCTCCTCATTTAATCCCCAAATGGCCGCAACAGCCACAGCTGAATCAATCTGAAGCCAAGAGCTTCTTGTGGATCTCCCACCTGATTGCAGAGACCCAAGGACTGGAGCCATCCTTATGGCTCCTTCCCAGGCCATAAACAGGGAACAAAATCAAAAGTAGCACAGTCAGGATACAAACCAGCGCCCAGAGGGGATGCCAGAGCCACAGAGTAGAAGGTTTGCCTGCTGCACCAGCATGGTAGCCCTCCATCTTTAGTCTTAACTGCAGTACGATTTATTGAGTGGTCGACATCATATTTTTTGCAGTTGTTACAGCAAACACTTGGTTAGATAAAATCCTTCTATAATGGATTCCTCAGGAATAGCTAAATAATATAAGATTCTCAGAGGTATTGTATGTTTGAAGATGGTTTTCTAGGCTTGATAGCTAAATGACAACTTTGAAATATTAAATACCTAAAGTTCTCTGGAGTTTTCTTAATATGTTTTTATCATTACAGTCTTGTTTTACATTCTTTTAGGAAAAGCTTGATGCTAACTTACTTTTATTCAAGGTTTTTTTTTTCTTTTTAGCTCTGATTTGTATTTGCTTTCCAGATGATTAAGAAAATGTGGTATATCAAAATTATAATAAATGTAGTAGAGTATCTTTCAGATACTATAATTTTTTGTGTTGCCAGGTTTAAGGCACGCCCCCCTTTTTTAAAAAAAAAAAATTTCTTTCTTTTTATTGGAAAGGCGGATATACAGAGAGGAGGAAAGAGAGGAGGATATCTTCATCCGATGATTCACTCCCCAAGTGACCACAACAGCCAGTATTGTGCCTATCTGAATCCAGGAGCCTGGAGCTCTCCCGGTTCTCCCACACGGTTGCAGGGTCCCAAGGCTTTGGGCCATCCTCAACTGCTTTCCCAGGCCACAAACAGGAAGCTGGATGGGAAGTGGGGCTGCCAGGATTCAAACCAGTGCCCATACATGATTCCAGCATATGCAAGGCGAGGATTTTAACCACTATGCTATCGTGCCGGGCCTGGCACAACCCTTTTAATATTAAATCAAGTCTTTTTGTAAAAAATAGTATTTGATTATAGTGTGAAATATCAGTTATTTCATTGCTTCATTCTCTTCAGACATTTTATCCATAAATATATTTTTCTCTAAGTTTTTAATTTATCTCTAATTTTCAAATGCTATATATTTGCATCTTATTTTCATTTATTCCTTAAATGGACCTTATCAAAGTTTTATTCAATTCAACATTTCCTTGAGAATTTCATAAATTATTTTGAGATGATTTTTTACTCTCCTGATGATTTGCCTTTTTTATCCATCTCTTTTCTTATTTATTTTTTCCATTTTCCCCCCATTTCTACTCCATGATTTTGTGCTCATGTCTGCAGAGGCTTGCTTACAGCTATTTATTAAAAATAGGGGAAGGGAGAATGGTAATGTTGACTACTCCTGTTTTGGTGTTGTTTTAAACACACACACACACACACAAATATCTAGTACTTACAAGTTTCTAATTTATTTTTTATTTTCTTCTTTTACTGTATTTGTTTGGATGTTTTCAGCTTTCTACTCTACTTATTACTATTTTTCAATACTATTCTCCCAAATGAAAGTGGTTCTACATGCTTGGGTAAAACCATGTTGGAAGTGTGGGCTCTCACAAAGATCTTTTGTTCAAGAGCATCCTCCTCCATTGCTAGGTTAGTTTCTTAAACTAGTTAAGTAAGTCTTCTGGCAGGTATTGAGTAGAAGGACTTGTAGCTATGTCTTCTGATGTTTTAACACTTCTGCCGCATTTGTAACTTTCAATCCTTGCTTTCTTGTCTTTCATCAGCAGAAACCTCTCTCATCCCACATCTCTTGCTGAAACCCTAAAAGGTTCCTTTGTTGAACTTGCACTGCTGGTCCTATCCACCATCAAATCTTCTACCTTTTCTTTTTCTTTTTTTTTCTGGGTACAGAATGTAATGGTTTATTTAACAATATATTATTACTTTTAGTCCTATGGTTTACCTGGAAATTAGTAAATATTATGAAGTGGGAAAAATACTACATCTCTTCTGTTTCTAGGATTTCTTCAAGTGAAGAGTGTAAAAATATTTCCATTGTATCTTATAACAGCAGGTAGAGTCATTACAAAGTTGTGTAGACATTTGAAAGAAACCCAGACAATTCTTGTTGCAAGTAAAACCTACCTTCTTATTTCCCAGGAGCCAGAGGTGTGACCCACAAGGTCCTGTTCTTAGGATATTGACTCTTTAGCAACGTGTGAGGTTTTAGCATTGTTCTTCATTTTAAAACTTTTATTTACTTCTATTCTCAGTCTGTGATTGACTCCCAATTCAGTGATTCTAAGGATGAATCATGTTGGATTCCATGAGTTTTTTTTCAATGGTTACAGGGAGTTCGCAGGAGCCTTGGTGTTCTAATTACACTGTAGGCAGGCATGGATTGAGAATAGTTTTATTTGCTTTCCTCATGGATTTGCATGCAGAGTTCCAGTGGGGTGGAAGGAGGGTGTTTATCATTTTGCATTACTCATGATGATTTGGTTTGGAAAATGAAATTGGGGAGATTAATTTTTGAAGTCTAAGAATCTAGCTTTTTCTCAAGAAAATGTCTAAAACTGCAGTTTGCCTATGGGTACGGGTCCCATCTGGTGTAAGTTGGCTCAGTTCTCAGTCACTACTGATTGGCCCACGTCTTCAGCTCTTTCATCTCAGTGCTCCTTTGCATTTTGTCCTGAAAATATCTTGCTTTCTCAACTGTGATTTTTTTCCCATTTGTTTCATTTATTTCATTCATTATTTTCACCCAGTTTACTCAGTTTATTTGAGTATCCAGTTTATTTGGGGAATCCAAACATTCCTCATTCATCAGCTGCTAGCCTGAAAACCAATGTGGTTTGAAACTGTAAATTTGTTATTTTCTCATTAACCTCACTTTATTTATAAATAAATACTAATTGGTTTGTTAAGAGTGATATGGTGGGGCCCGGCGCAATAGCGTAGCAGTTAAGGTCCTCGCCTTGAACACGCCAGGATCCCAAATGAGTTACGCTTCTATCCTGGCAGCCCTGCTTCCCATCCAGCCTCCTGCTTGTGGCCTGGGAATGCAGTCCAGGACGGCCCAAGGCATTGGGACCCTGCACCTGCTTGGGAGACCCAGAGGAAGTGCCTGGCTTCGGATTGGCTCAGCTCCAGCCATTGCGGATGCTTGGGGGAGTGAACCATCCAACGGAAGATCTTCCTCTCTGTATATCCGCCTTTCCAATAAAAAATAAATAAATCTTTTTAAAAAAAAGTGACATGGTGGGCCTAGCACAGTAGCCTAGTGTCTAAAATCCTTGCCTTGCATACTACAGGATCCCATACACATGCTAATTCTAAGTCTGGCTTCCCAGCTTCCCATCCAGTCCCTGCTTGTGGCCTGGGAAAGCAATCAAGGATGGCCCAAAGCCTTGGGACCCTGCACCCACGTGGAAGACCAGAAATAGGTCCCTGGCTGCTGGCTTCGGATCAGCTCAGCACCAGCCATTGTGGCCCCTTGGGGAGTGAATCATCAGACGGAAGATCTTCCTCTCTGTCTCTCTTCCTCTTTGTAAAACTGACTTTCTAATAAAAATAAATAATCAAAAAAGTGCATGGCAAATTTACATGAATTTTTTTTTTCCTTACTTGCCCTCAAGGATGTGCTAGCCATCACGGAAGCACCACTCCTCTGACACCAAGGTAACTAGTTCTCAAAGGAGTTTTTGAAATGTTTAAAGAATTGTTGATTTTTATTGGAAAAACATATTCCCAGAGAGGAGCAACAAAGATCTTATGTCTGTTGGTCCCTAAGTGGCTGCAATGGCAAAAGCTGAGTCAATCAGAAGACTGGAGCCTGGAACTTCCTCTGGGTCTCTCACATGAGTGCAGGGTCCCAAGACTTTGGGCCATGTTCACTGCTTTTCCAGACCACAGACAGGGAGCTGAAAGGGAATAAAAGTAGCCAGGACACAAACTGACACATATTTGGGATGCCAGTGGATGCAAGGTGTTACAAATACGGATTTAGCCACTAGGCCATTGTTCTGGGCCCTGAATTTTTATACCTAAAGGAGTTTAGATGTATATTCAAACTTGCATTGAAACTCACCATCTTGCATCGAATCTCTTATCCTCTATTCATTTTATTCTTGCATCCATTGTCTCTTTTCAACTCTGGAATTTTATTTTCTACAATGTTTGTATATCCACAGATTTTATGCTTAGTTTTCCCATCTCACTGCTTTTTTGTTTTAGCTGCTAACCTCAACTATATTTTAAATAACAATGAAGCTCCTGGAAACACATTTATAGCTGGGAAATCTGCTCATCCTTGTCATTTCTGCTCCTACATTCTCTCCACTTCCAGCGTATCCCTCATCAGCTTCACTATAAACGTTTCCAAAGCCGTCTATACTCCAAAGCTCACATTTTTTACAAGGTGGTTGAAAGAAACAGAAATCTCTAGAGCAATACATTTTTACTTTCTGGTTTCTCTTATGCCCTGAAAGTATATTCAAGAGCAAGAAAGGAAAATACATTTCAACTTTCTGAGGTTTGTATGACTCTGAATACCTAACTAGCATACTGCAAATTAGACATTTAGACTAATTAGAAGAAAGATGAGAGTTCTAAGGCCAGCGAATTATACAAGACACATTCAGAGACACAACCCCATCTATTACCTCTGTCTTCAGGAAACAAGTAAACACTAGCAGAAATATAACAGGGAAAACACACAAGGTTGCTCATTTCCTGTGATTGCATTACTCTGCAATGCACCTGCGTGGTGCCCTTAAATGTTTTTGAAGGTAATGAAAGTAAGTACGAGGGCATTTCAAGTAAAAAATGGGATGGAAGGAGAATTTGCTTCCACTTTCCTCAGGCCGAAAACCTCACAGTCTTACATTTCAAAAGTAAATTAACATTCTTTCAGCTTCTTCCAAAACTAAAGCATTTCATAGAATGTGCCTTTTTCCTCCAAAACAACATGCACTTAGCAGGGCTACTGAGCTATACAAGTCATTGCACATTTTCTGTGTCTATGTTCAACAGCTATGTTAAGAGTTGACAGCACATTAGTTAAGTTCAGTTTTGATTATTCTGACTTATCAGAGAAAGGATTGATAACTGCATTTTTGCTAAAAGCATAAAAAAGCATCCTGTGGTCAAGATTCATTTTAGGCTAATTCCCAGCTGTGTGTGAGTTGCTGTGTAGAACATCGAATCAGACGATCTCAGTTCTTCCTGTATGCACTGAGCTAGTGGGAGCTGAAGCATGGACCATTTGTCATGCTCTCAATGTAGGTCTTAGTTCATATTCATTCTTCAGTTTAATAAACACAGCATACTTGTTTTTTTATTTCAAAAGACAGAAAATTTGACCAACAGTTCAAATGCATTTTTAAGAAAGATTTATTTTACTTTATTTGTTTGTTTGTTTGAGAGATTTCCAGAGAGACGGAGAGACAGAAAGATCCATCCTCTGGTTCACACCCCAAGTAGCTGTAATGGCCAGGGTTGAGCTAATCTAAAGCAAGAAGCCAGGAGCTCCTTTTAGGTCTCCAACACAGCTGCAGGGTCCCAGGATTTTGGGCCATCCTCTACTACTTTCCCAGGACAGAAGCAGGGAGCTGGATGGGAAGTGGAGCATCTGGGAAATGAGCCAGTGCCCCTTTTGGATGCAAAGTGAGAATTTAGCCACTAGGCTATCACATGGAGCCCAGTTCAAATATTTCTCAACAATTAATGCGGTAAACATAAGTCCAGTTTTATATACTTTTAATTTATATTAAGTTTATCTTTAGATATAACAATTATTTTAGGAGCTGGTATTGCAGAATAGCAGGTAAAGCCACAACCTGCAGTACAAGCATCCCATAAGGATGCTAGTTCTAGTCCTGGATTCTCTACTTCCAATACAGCTGTCTGCTAAATGTTTCCAGTGGTTAGGCCACTCATAATGGGAGACCTGGAAGAATCTTGTGTCCCCTGGCTTGGGCCTGATGCAGCCCCCACCGTTGCAGTCATTAGAGTGAAACAGCAGATAAAAGATCTCTCTCTCCCACCCCTATCTGTAACTATATCTTTCAAATAAATCATTTTGAAATAAAACAGTTATGTTAGGGATCTGAGTATATTCCAATCATTTTCATCATGATTTTTGATAACACACTAGTGAATGTTACAGGCAGAGTGCAGTGGACTTGTTGGGTTATAGCTAAATATGTTTCTCTTTTTAGAATACCTCCCATAACCTTTGACATGATAACATGCATTATGAGTTTCTAAAAGTTATGTGGAAAAAGTAATGCTTTTCTATGTCATTTGGCAATAGTTTCCTTTTAAAAAAATCAATATTTATCTTAAGGACCCCAAACATGATCTGGAAAATAAAAATAATTTAAAAAAAATATTTTAGATTATATAAGAATGAGAAAATATCATTAGTTACCGCCACAGACAATAAACTCCAAATTTCAGAAATGAAGTAGTGATTTAAACAATAATAAATTGAACTTAGATTTTTAGTGGAAAGGCATATGATAAAATGTTACTTACACATGATACACACCTAGTCCTCAGAGTAATACACAATGAATGAAAGGAATGGCTTACCTAAGATGTGCTTCTTAAGGCTATAGACAATCACTTCAAAAGGAGAGAGAGACAGCATTTGTAAACACTTTCACATCAATTTGTTAGTGGCCAAGCTGGAACTTGTATTTAATGACACATTGTGATAGCATTTCCAGAGATAAAAAATAGGAAACATAAGAAACTTGGGTACCTTTTCAATGGAAATTGAGGAGTAACAAATGAGTTTAAAAACATGAGAAAATGTAACATAGACCATTGGCTCCAGATAATGAAGTTTTAATAACAAGGGGCCCTGGAAGCAAAAGCATTTCTCAAACTTTGGTTACAGAATATAGCAAGGAAACAAAACCAAGGGAAGAAAATCCAACACAATCTGCCAACTTCACAACTTTGTGTATGAGTGATTTTCATAACCAAAAGCAAATAGTAAAACCCTAAAAGACGTATGTATGGGTCCTACATTGTGAAAAAAAATTTGTTAAGCTCTCACCTGTGATAGGGGAACTCATATGAATACAAATTGGAGTCTTGTGTCCTCCACGTGTGTGTTTGAGCTCCTGAGAGAGAGAGAAAGACAGATTGATGGTGATTGCATCTGCTGATTCACTGCCGAAAAGGCTGCAATGCAGAAGGCAGAGCCAGGTCCTAGCCAGGAGCCACCAACTCCCCATGGGTGCCAGGGACCAAGCACTAGAAACTGAGGCCAGCCTCCACTGCTTTCCCAGGTGCCTCAGCAGGAAGCTAGGCCAGAAGTAGAGCAGATGGGACTCAAACAGGCACTCATATACGGTGTCATTGTCTTAGGAGGCAGCTAACCACAAAAGCCTTTTATTATTTTTGATGTATTTCAAAAGCTAATAGCACTCACTTTTGCTCACTCTCCATCGTATGTCTGGATATGCACAATTGCTTTTTGTTGGTGCAAAAGTCCAGAAAGCAAAGTGATTATTTAATTCAGAAAATAATATAATGTGGCATATAGTGGCAGGAGTCACTAGACAATTAAAACAAGCAAAAATATAATACTAAAATAACAATTATAATAACGAGCCTATCAAGAGCAGCATTTACTGTTTGGCAGGAATTACTATACCAGAGTGTATGTTAGTTGATTTAACTATTAAGAAAGTTCTAGGAATTATGCATATTTACTGTTTTCATTACAGATGAAGAAACATACTACAGATAGGTTAAGCATACTCTCTGAATTTAGAGATAGTGTTTGCCCAAACAGAATTAAAACATATTTTGGATTTTCTCTTACCTATAATCAATCTTAAATATTTTCTAAAGATTCAGTCTAAATATAAATTCAGATAATTAACTTTTAAACTCCTAGATGAATCATGTGTCTTTCACAGACAGTCCAAAACCTGTAAACGATATTCTGAGATCAAAAAGCAATGCCCAGCTGCTGCATGGGGGTGTTTAGGCTCTTTCTCACAGAGTGCAGAAGCATTTTTCTTCTGTCAAGATGAAGCTGAAATGGAGAGACAACACGGGAGAAGTTTGATTTGTTTTTTGTTTATCTCAGGAGTTCTCCGACAATCTGCTTAGCTGCCGCTCTGTGCCGGGAGACTCCGCAGACCGTGTCAAGGCAGTGTGCAGCCAACTCATTTTTTATTTAGGAAATATGTGCTTAATGGCTTCTGTGTCTGTGCTTGCCTTTGAATCAGATTGTGTAGTGTGCTTGCTTTGGTTTCATTTCATTTGGAATTTGGCAGAAGAGGAGTTGGGAATGAAGACCCCTTTTGTTTTGGTACTCTTCTCTGAACACAGGAACAGGATATGAATTAATGACTCCATGTGAGGCCAACACCTTGGTGACTGAAATCTTGATGTGCCTTCATATATTTTATTATGGTAGTATGCAGAGTGATCGTGTTCTTCCTGCCTTCTCTCCCTTTATAAGGGTATTACAAAAAGATAATATTATCATAGTTTAATATTTTTTACAGTTGGTTATGTAAGTGTCTCTTATGCTGACAGTATATTTTAGTAACAGCATGAATATATACTTCACAGAGTCAGGGTGATTTAGATCCTAAGATGAGTCTTTCTTTGATTTTTCTCACTTTAAATGTCCTTTACACATTAACTGAATTATAATCTTATATCCATATTGATCATCCATCAGTGTCTACTAATCAAATACATTTTTATGTCCACTCTCATTCTCAGTGGTATACAAATTACATGTAGTTATTAATGCTCTGGGGACATTAACGAGTGTATCTCATTTCATCATCGGAACCCTCAAAACTGCTTTTGAAGTCAGCGAATCCTTACTATAAATCTTTACTCAGAAACGTAACAGAGGATAAGGAATGATCCCAGGGACTTTTGGCATTATTGATCACAGCTTGTCATGATCATTCAGTGAGGGGCTGGATCTTCATTGTCAGAGGACATTGCCTTATTGTAGCTGATGCCAATCTTTCACCTCAAGTTCTTAAGTTTTGAATGCCTCATGTGAATGCTTCGATTTGTTTTTAAAGACAGGGAGAATCCTCTCCTTACTACTATGCAGTTAGAAGCAGAAAAATCAAATGATTTTAGAAAATGGAAACCAGGTTCTATAACTGATAATGTAGCCACAATAACAGGGCATAATATTTATTGGGTTACCAGCACATGGATAGATATTATTATGTGAACTTAATACACAGAAAGTAACGGAAATGTGATGGAGAATAAAGACACATTATTCACTTTGATCCAGAACAATAATCAAATCAAATTTATTGCCAATTCACTCCATACAGTTAATAGCATGAATGTGGACTCTGTATTTTTTTTTATCATGTACCCCTGAAGTAGAATTTTATCAGACGTCTTCACTGTTACATATGACAGACAAAAGCATTCCCTAAGGTTTAGGATTATAACGGATGCCAAGCTTATCTCAAGATGGGAAATCAGACACAAGCAATCTTAGAGTTTACATGGCAATTATCTGGCCTGTTGATTTGATTGATTATTATATATGATACTTGATTTTTCTAATTAAACACTTATCTTTTCATTCAGTTACTTAATAATAAGAAACAAAATAAATAATTCATGAACTACACAAGGAATGAGCTAGCTGTTGGAAGATATATCTCTCTCTCTTTCTCTCTCTCCTTCTCTTATTGTCTCTTCCTCTCTCTGATTTTTAAGTAAAATAAACAAACTTAAGGTGGGAAGGAGTGGGGGTAATGGAGGGACAGGGACAGAAATGCCTACCAATTCTATCAAGACAGAACAATAAAAGTTTAATTTCTAATCATCTTATATAATTTTCTAGTTGAATTTTATCATTCACTTACCATTGAGATTCAATGTAAAAATTAAGTTAAAAACTCTAGGCTATATAAAAATATTACTAACATAACATTTATTTTTCATTTAAAAAGCAAAGCAGGCATTGTGCAGAAAAATATTTCCATATGGCATGCATAAACACCGTGGTGATTGATCCCCTAAGAGTTTTTGCACTGTAATATGTTTGAAGACTTGGAGATATTTTTGTAACATTTCCCATGTTATTACATTTTTCCTATTACTCTGATGTTTTTCATTTTTGTTAAACTTTGAAACCTAGGCAATTTCCATAACTACTTTTTATGTTATATGTTACACTTAACTACTATGGAACTTTCTTTAATATCTCAGGTTGACACATACAATCTGCCCTAAATTAACTTGTTTTTTTAGTAAGAAGCAAAGAATATATGTATTTATGTGTGTGTGCTTGTGCGCGTACATATCGGTGTATGTATGTGTATATACAGACACACATGCATGTATATACTTTATAAATGCACATGCATGCATATGGACAGAAGATCTGGGATTTATTTATAAAAATAAAATCTATGGCAGAGTAAATGCAGGTTAGGGCAAAATGTAGCTTGAGCAGAAAATGATTTACGAGAGGGAAAATCAATGCAGATTTCAAGTAAAATGGGTGAAACTGAATTTTTATGTCACCACTTCCTGTTCATTCTTGATATATCTCTATTGCCATAATTGGAACTCTAATGATCAACACATTTGGTAGGAAACGATATATATATCTTCCTTATGTGCATCAGAATATTAATGGTTAGGGACAAAGTGGTAGCTCAACAGGCTGACCCTCTGCCAGGCAGTACTGCATCCCCTGTGGATGCTCCACTTCTGACTCACCTCTCCACATATGGCCTTGGAGAATAGTCAAGGGTGGCTGAGGTCCTTCAGCCTATGCACCCATGTGGGAGATATGGAAGAGGCTCCTGTCTCCTGTCCTCAGAAAAGCTCAACTCCGGCTGTTAGGCCATTTGGAAGAGAACAAGTGGCTAAAAAAATTATCTCTTTCTGTCTTTCTTCCCATTGTAAATCTGCCTTCCAAAAAATTATATTAAAGGCTATGAAAAACCATGTTGAGTTTTTTGCTAAGAGTGTATGGCAATAGAAATCTTTAAAAATAATCTTTAACAGCATCTACAGAAAAACATTATCTAATTCTTTCCTTTCCATGTCTTAATAATTCACAAATATTCTAATTTTATCATTTAATTTTCTAAATTTTCCTCTCATTTATTTATATATTTATTGCATCTTTCTTGTGTTTGTTATTCCTCCCCTTACTGACATCTTTTTAAACTAATTCATTAAATTACGCCATCTATAATGTTTGTTTAAGACAATACGTTTATTATATATTTTTCCTAAATATGTTTTTAACTCATTTTCATTTCTCTCTTTGTTATTGGAAAACCTGAGCATTTGCATGGACCTTCCTCACATTTTAACTTTTCTCCCACCTGCTTAGTCACTTTAACATGTCTTACACACACACACACACACACACACACACAAGCACATCCACAAATGCATGACCACTAGACACATACTCACAGGTTTCAGAGTAGTCACTGTATTTCGCCTTAGTTCTGAGAGTTTTTCTTTGTAACACTGTTACATAACTGACCTTGCTTTACTTCTCTCATGAAAAGCTTTGAGAGGTGTCAATTTGCTCTTACACATCTACTGTAGTACCCAGAATATTCATAAACATTTAATTGCTGAATGAATAAATGAATGGATAATGTATTCTGCCAATATGCCTTTATTCTCCAAAGGCATCTGAACATATCTAAAGAAAACTTTTACTTTAAGTACTTCTTTGTTTGAATGAAGTTCAATCAAGTTCGCTGCTGAGTAGGTCAGTATTTTTCAGTCTTTACTAGTAATTGATTTATAGAGACCACAGATTCCATGGAAATAAGTAACTGAGTTCTCTGGATTTAACAAATATTTTAAAAATATTGATGTAGTATAAATCAGTGCTGAAAATAACTTTTCAGGGATTGACATACATAGTAGGAAGAGTGAAATCATTCAAATCCATTTTTGTGTACAGCAGAAATGTTTTATTTACTAATACAGCATATTACACACTATATATCTCAAATGTGAATTTAAAATCATATTTGAATGAGAAATGTGTGGTTATTGAATATATCATATGCCTGACTTACTTATAATAACAAAGTCAATATGATACAAAGACCAAAAATGTTTATTTAATTATAACTAGATTTTATCTAATTGCCATACTCTGCTAGAAATTTTAAGCTCACAAAATAACAATATGATAAAAACTCTAAGAAATGTATCACTTCATTTCAAAATATATTAAAAATTCATTATGGCATAAAAGGCTGATTCATTTGGGTAATCAATAATTAATCAGTCTGAAAATTTCAGATCCTTTTTAAATATCAAAGACTTTTAATAATTGCTTCACAAATCCTGTATAGCATAGTCTACAGACTCCTTGCATCAAGGGAAATGAATACAAGTTAAAAAGATGGGTGCTTTAGAATAAATAAATTAAATCCCAAATGTTCACATTTTTAAATGTTTGCTCTTATAACACAGTGATATCAGGAAGGTAAAAGTATAACCACTAGGCATAGATAGGGCATATGCATAAACGATAAGGTCACTTCCTCTTTGGAAGATATTAGATAGGCATCCTACAAACAAACCAGACAGATGAAATAACTTACACAAATGAAATTCACAGCCTATCACTTCAACGGTATATACTCACTCTATTTTTCAATTATGTAAAGATATTAAAACGAGTCACATTTGGGTAGGCATTATGGTTCACCAGTTAAGACCCCACTTGGGATGTGTACATCCCATCCCAGCCTGCCAGACTCTCACAGCAGCTTCCTGTAACTATGTCAGGGAACAGCGGATGGTGGCCCAATCATTGGGTTCCTTCCTGCCGACAACAGAGCAGACTTGAATAGAATTCCTGGCTCTGGCCTTGAGTCTGGCCTAGGATAAGAAATTGAGGCTTTGGGGCAATAAACCAATGGATAGAAGCCTTCCGTCAAGTCCCCCTCTGCCACTCTGCCTTTCAAATATATCAAGCTTTTTTTTTAAGCCACATGAAATTTCAATTCCTTTATGGATTCATACTTCAAATTATAAAATCCAAATTTTCGAGATGATTGATATCTACTTTACATCCACGAGATGTGCAAGATCCCACACCAAGAACATGCCATACTTTTTCTCATTTTAATTCCTTAATAGTTTACTGATTTACTTTATCATTATAAAAGTTCATTGCAATGTGATTAGATATATATAAAATTCTTAACAGGTTTTGCTCTTTTGGAATACTATTTATTTATTTATTTATTTATTTATTTATTTATTCATTCATTCATTCATTCATTCATTTAAAATAACATCCAGGATTGGTTCATACCCAAGTAAGAAGCTGTAATACAGCCTGGCCTGCAGGGTGGGAGATGTGGTCGGGGCCTTAACTACATGACTCATACGCCATTGTCTTACAGGAGACCCATCAGCAGGAAACAGGAACAGAGTTAGACATAAATCCAGTTCTATGATGCAGGATGCAGGCATACAAAGCAATGTCTTAACTGTGTCAGCAAATGCCCACCAAGTTCTGCTCTGATTGTCTCAGTACTGATAGTATTGAACCCATTCAGGATAATGAGGATTAGCTGTTTTACGAAACATCAACTGGTTAGTCTTTCATCATGAGTACAAACTGTTTTCAGCAACACCTAGATTGGATTTTGACTAAATAACTGAAAAAATAACCCAGACAAGCAAGTAGACAAATAATTGCTTACCATGGGGAACGGGTGGAAGCAATATTCTCCTACAAAAGGTGCTATGAGAGTATCCATAAGGAATCATATCACATTCATTTTTAAAAATTAAGGAATTCTCTTTCCAAACCTTTCAATATAGGTTTTTCCTGTAAATAAATAAGGAAACACATGACTTCCAGTTCAAGACAACAGATTGAGTACACACCTTTGTCTTCCTTTCTTTCTGTCTCTATTAAAGTCATAATAAAGTAATATTTTAAAACATAATACTAAATATATCAAGAAAATAAAGACATTTCTGGGTGTTTCAGGGAATTAATACAGGAAGAGAAGTTCACAAAATAGAAGCAATTGAAGGGCAAATGTCAGAAACCTATCCCAAGGAGAAGAATCTGATAACCAGAAGTACAGTGACCAAGAGCAAAAGAAGAGATAGAGGCATAATGAATATTACTGAAGACTCCTATGCAAAGGAATACAACCCTTTGCCAAACTCAGAGTTTACTGAGGAAGACATCAAGAAAATGGGGGACACAGAATTCAAAATATTTGTTATAAAACGTATTATCAACAATGAGAAACACGTAAAGCAGGCATTCAAGGAATTCAAGGAATATGTCACACGAGAAATGAATCAAATGAAGGCTGATATATCAGAAATGAAGAATACAGTGGAGCAAACTAAAAATACAGTGGAGCGTCTCCAAAATAGAATGAAGGAGGCAGAAGAAAGAATCGCAAAATTAGAAGATATTTCCTGTTGCCAGGGGAAAACAAAGAAAAATCTGGAAGCAGAGCTAGACCAGGCCAAAAAGTATTAAAGAATGGAAAGACATTATTAGAAGGCCTAATATAAGAGTTACGGGAGTTGCAGAAGGTGCGTAATGAGAAGCTGGGTTTAAAAATGTATTTAATGACATAATAAGGGAAATTTTTCCTAATCTGGAGAAAGAATTGGAAACAACATCCAGGAGGGGCACAGAACTCCCAACAGAGTTGACCAAAAGCAATCTTCACCAAGACACATGATCCTCAAGCTCTCTTCAATCGAACATAAGGAAAAGATTCTTAAATGTGTACATGATCCAGCTCTGAGATAACAGCCTAGAAAAAGCAGGGGAAGAAAAGGCCTAAGTACTTGAACCTTTCCACCCACGTGGAAGATCTAGGTGAAGCTTCTGGCTCCTGGTTTCAGCCTGGTCCCAACACTGGTCATTGGGCTATCTGAAGAAACCTCTCTCTTTTTTTTTTTCTCTCTCTCTCTCCCTGTGTGTGTGTGTGTGTGTGTGTGTGTGTGTGTGTGTGTGTGTGTGTGTAAAACTCTGTCAAAGTGAACAGATCATGTCTTTATAAAAAGTACTAATGATATTATTGAAGAAAAAATGTCTTTATGTAAAAGATTAAAAAAGCGTGTTCAACCTGGGGAAAGTGGAAAGTTATTAAACCACTCACTTCTTGAGACATTCTTTGTAGTTCATGAATCAAAATTAAAATCAAAGAGAAAATCATCTATTGGATAAAATTACTTAATGCACAAAGGGTCTGGGAAAACAAATCAGACAGTACCCTTCAATATCTTGTTAATCTTTGTTGTGCTTATAAGTCATAAGACTGTAGCAGTGCAAGGAATTTCATGTAAAAGTTTCCAGTGTTCTGGTTGACCACTTTTACTATGACCTCTCCAACAATGATTCTGTAGTTCTGATGTTATTTTGTTCTGTTTTACTGCAAACAAAAATTCAATCTCCATGAAGATTATGAATTTGTAGGTCAGGCAGCAATCCGATCAATTTATTTCCAACTTTGAAATATAAAATGTTTTTCTGAAATGTTAAGGCAAATTAATTTATTCTACTGGGTCTTAAGATGTCCAATTGTCTTATGAACCTTAGAAGACTAATGATGTATTCTTGCTTCCAAAGTTACCTTTCTGATTTTTCACTTAAAAAGAAACAACCTATCTTCTAAACTCAGCATGGCTGCAAATTTATTGAACAGTTCAAAAGCTATAAAAAAAATTTTTTATAACAGTAGTTATAACAGTAGTTCTATTGAAATGAATGAGAACTAGGAAACAAAGAGAAAGAATGAAAATTAGTAAAATTATGTAGTCATTAGCTGTCAAAAAACATAATTTATGATTGAGAAATTTTTAAAAAGGGGATGCACCACACTGATTGGAATGTGGTATGCTAGATTGCATCCTGGTACAGGAAAAGGACACGAGTGAAGCAATTGCTGAAATCCTACCAAAGTCAGAATTTATTTAATAATGAAGTATCAATGTCAACTTCTCAGCAAGGTAGAAATTGAATTATGTTTACATGAGATGTTAACTCTATGCTAAAATGAGTAAAGGATACACCAAAGCTGTAGTACTTTGTCAGGTTGGGAAAGTGAGGCAGAAACCAAGTACTACACTTTGTAAAAAATAATAATAATGATATATTTGTGTGTGTGTGTGTTTGTGTGTGTACACATCTCCTGTGTGTACACATCTCCTGCTGCCTGCCCTCACTCCCTCCCAATTTTCCCCCCAAAACACACACACCTTGTGGGCTCACCTGAATGACATAAAAGGCCCCCTGGTACCTCACTCTCTTCCTCTTCACTCTCCCACCAACCCCATTCCATTCCTGCCAGGCTAGAATAAACCTCCTAAAGTTAAAAAAAAAAAAAAAGTCTTAATTTGTTTGCATATGTCTTCTCCATTGATGCACGGAATAAAATTTGGAAAAAAACAAAACTTATTATGTGAAAATGTATATTTCTTTTCTCAGGGATGATAGCATTATGAAGTTTCAGTTCATGCTTACTGCTATATCCTCTGGTACATATTCATTTACTATTTTTCTGAATAAAGAATCAATTAAATAATTAGCCATTGAGTAGTGCCTTTGTATTCATGGCTTGCTAAATGGCAAATGCATCACAATTACTCAGTTAATTGACTTAATGAAATTAGTTGTTTCTGATAAATGCATTTAGACCCTGGAGTCCGACTGAGCTTATAAGTGTTAGGATTTTTCAAGAATCCACATTTGGATAGAGCAATGTCAACAGAACATTTAAGGACAGCAACAAGCTGGCCAGCAGGACTCTCTTCCTCTACAGTTGTTCAGCTACTGTAGATTATCGCTAGGAAAAAATCTCTATTTTCCTTTAAAAAAAATCCTATGATAGTAAAGAAACATTAATTGTTGTTTCATATGTCATGATGTACTCTTCTTCTGTATTAACAATGTATAACTTCATGTTCCATATTAACATGTATTTGAAAAATAACTATACTTGTTACTCCCAAAAGTAATGTCCAGATTTTGATGACTTTTTTAAGAAAGCTCATTTTGCATGATAGAAAATTCATTTCTCCACTAACGTTAGACCTTCTGAAAAATATAGCTTTTAATTTAGTATGCTCATTTATAAAAATAATAGAAAATATTTAGTTTTGCAAATCTTCCAACAGTTAAATTATTAAGAGGATTTTTAACAGAATATATTGTAATGAGGTGGAGATTATTAAGTGATTTAATGGAATCATTCATTTGTAAGAGAGACTTTCATCTTACAATTAATTTTCCAGTTACAAAAATGCTAATTTAATAAATTGTTCATAAGTTACTTGCATAATTAATCATATAACTGAAATGCACAAAGCTCAATGTCTAGTATGTTTGTTTCTTCATGGCCTATTTTCTGATTAGGCCAAGAACATATTGTTATCCATGAAAAATGAAAAGAATGAAGTGCTCACTGAAAAGTGATATCCCTCTAAGTTTCCCATTTTCTTGACATAGTGCATGTCACTGTTAACAGCACTTACCTGCTCTTTGTCACATCACATTGCCATCATTTTAAACGATATTTCCAACTAGTTGAGAGAAAGCGTTTCTACTGCTAAATGATTCCAATTCTGAAGCCAAAAAATGTTTTGGTGAATATTTTATAGCTCTTTTCTCTAAGTAAAACATTATATTTTCCTAAGATAAATTCTACAACTAGTGAAATGCTCCTCAACAACATTGTAAGGGCTTTTAAAAAGATTTATTTGTTTTTGTTTAAAAGGCTTATTGTCAGAGTGAAAAAAAATTTTTTTCTTCCACTGGCAAACTCCTTCACTCCTCAAATGGCCACAAGGTGAGCTGAGTTGATCCAAACCGCTGGAGCCAGGAGTTTCTTCTAGTCTCCCATATGGATGCTGGGTTTCCAAGGCTTTGGGCCACAAGTAGTGAGCTGGGTCAGCAGTGGAGCAGTGGGGATTCAAACCAGTGTGCGCATATGTGATGCTGGCACTAGCGTATAAGAATTAGGGTGTTGAACCACAAATGCCAATCCTCTAAAGTGTTGTTGTTATTGTTGTTCTGTTTTTTTTTTTAAATGATTTTGGCAAAGGTACAATACAACACACCAAAGACTGTTAAGGCAGTAACATCTCAGAATTTTGAGAGACCAACATTGTGCTATAGTGGGTAAAGTCATCACCTGCGATGCCAACATCCTGTATGAGAGTACCAATGTGAGTACCAACTGCTCTGGATTGGAACTATTGCCCTGCTAATGTGCCTGGGAAGATAACAGAAGATGTCCTAAAAACCTGGGCCCTTGCCATGAATGAGGGAGACCTAGGTGGAGTTTCTGGCCCTTGGATTAACCCTGGCAGTTCCAGCAGTGGGGGAGAGAACCAGCAGATGGAAGATATCTCTCTCACTTTAACGATCAAACAAAAATACAATAATTTTTTTCTAAATGAAACAATTTTTTTCTTATGAAAAACTCAGCATACCAAAGGGTAATAAATATAGCAAAGGGAGCCATTCTATTAGGAGTGTGTGCTGCTATTTCAGCTCATTGTGTGCACCAAGGAAACGTTTATGGGATGCATGTCTTCAATGAGCACAAATGCAAGCACACAGAGACTGCAACATGAATAATGCCTCATGATAGTCTGGTGAGGGGAAGGCTACACAAAACCTATGCTTCAGTTTGTAATTCTTTACAGAACAGGAAAAATAACCTAAATAAGAAAAATAAGCCAATAATCAAATAATGATGGGAGTGTTGGACTTTGAAAAAAATGGAAAGCCCTTTCCAAAGAGAGATATTTGCAAGTATGATGTTTGATTTTAACATACAATATCCTGGGCACAATGCCACAGCATAGTGGGAAAAGTCAGCACCTGTAGTTAGGCACTGGTTTGAGTCCCAGCTGCTCCACTTTCAGTTCACCTCCATTTTGATGTCTGAGAAGTCAGAGGAGGATGACTCAAGTCCTTGGACCCCTGCTGGAAAATGGTTTCTCTCTCTTCCTATCTATTCTCTCTCCTCCTCCCTCCATCTCCTCTCTCTGCTTCTCTTGCTCTCCCTCTCTGTAACTTTTTCAAATAAATAAATCAATCCTTATTTACAAGTACTACTTAACAGAAAAAGAAAACATACAATAACTTCTAGAATTATATAAAACAGGGGCCAGTGTTGTGGCATACTAGGTAAAAGACACTGCATGCAGCCCATGGGCTGCATCCCATCTGGGCACTGGTTTGAGTTCCAGCTGCTCCACTTTCAATTCACCTCCCTTTTAATGTCTGAGAAGGCAGAGGAGGATGACTCAAGTCCTTGGACTCCTGCATACACATGGAAAACCCAGAAGACCCTGGGTTCAGACAGCACTAGTTCTGACTTTTGCAGTCCTTTGGGGGAATGAACTATCAGAGGAAAGAGCTCTGCCTCACCCTCACCCTCTCTGTGAAACTCTGTTTTTCACATAAATGCATCTTTCAAAAGTATACAATATCCTGATGTTTAATAATGAAATCAAAATGTCTAAATGTCTAAACTATTAAAATACCCCAAGTGTTGAATCAGTAATGCGCAATCTCTGATTTGCAGCTGCTTTATTCAAATACAGCTTCCACTTACTATGAGAAGTGGTTTTTAATAACAATTCTGACCTTTAAAAAGGAAAATTGGAAAGACTGTAACTAATTTGATAGCATAAACTATACTTTCCACATAAGCATAAATATACGCTCATAACTTGCTTTTTATTCCACCATGAAAATGAAAGTAGTGAGAAAAGCATTCCTCTAGTGCTTATCACAAAATTGCCATCTATCCCCCTATTTTCCTATTTCTTATGCCTATCCTGCAGTTACAGTGGATGAATGATTCATGCATCTCTAACCGCTTCACCTGTATCTTGAACCATATTCACTTTCACTGCTGCAGTAAAGGATTCCTGGGGAGGGGAACTCCAGAGAGAGGTGACACAAAGCCTAGGCTTCCAGTTAATCAGCTTCGCTGTAGGATGAGATTAATGGCAGAAGAAAAGAAGTTCAAGCAAGAGACCCATGATATGCTTGATTTTTACCACCTAAAATATTGTTCATCTTGAGATTTATGACAGATGACTTCACTTAAGAAAGCTTTTAATAAAGAATTCCCTTTAGCTTTGAAGAAATGATAAATGCATGAGGAAATGGATGTTTAAACATGACATAACTAGCTCATGTACCAACATATCACAAAATGCCCCATAAATATGTGATTTTAGCCAAAAATACAAAATCAGTTTAAAAAAAAACTAATTCATCCTCATTTTTAATGTTTGATGTTTTAATGTTTTAATGTTTGAACCTTACAAATCTTTTAGGAACTGTATCTGCCCTATCTTTTGGCCATACATTTTTGTTAACTAAGACCCAGAACTGCTCCCTTTTTTGTGTGTGTTAATGGAAAAATTCAAACCATGCAAATTCTGGATCTTTCACAGGAAACTTCAAGAAGGACCCACCCCTAGTCATAATAAAAACCAATTGTAATCAGTCCTTACACTCACACCATCCCGGACTGACTTGAACATCTACCCTATTATCCCCAGAAATATTTCTCATTTGAATATAAATCTTTGTGCATTTTCTAAGAAATGTGCTGTGCCCTCAATCTCCCCATCAAAACTAGGCATGGAGAAGATTCACGCATGGCCTTCGGAGGCAGCCCCGCGACAGCAGGAGTATGATAGAGAGCACAAAAAATCATGTAAATTATATCTGCCTTGAACAAAGACAAAGGAACTGAGAGAAAATGAAAGAACATTTGGAATATAGTTGTCAGCTCACATCTCAACATTTCTGAAGGGAAACTATAGTTGCATTTCATTTATTAGTATTAAATTAGTTATAAATAAAAAAAATTCTTGGAAGATCTTTCCAGTGACCCTTCTAAAGACACAAGCAGTAATTCACAAGGTATTTTCACTCAGTTGCCATCAAAGCTCTTAAAAAAAGATGAGGTATAATAAAATGACTATATTCCAATGACATTTCATCACCCAAACAAGCAATTCCCTTTCATATACAGTATGTTGTTTGTCAGATGCTATCCAATAGGAATACTCTGATTGCTGAAAATATTCACACACTCACCATGTACACTTGCCAGATTACAGTTGGTTACTTGCTGCCGCTATTTGGAGTAGGACAAGCCTGGGGGAGGGGCACCTTAGGTCAGTAATAATAATAATTTTAAAAGTTTGTTAAAAGGTAGTGGGGGAGAGAGTCTAATACAATGGATCAATGGCTGGATCCTCATCTTGTGGGTGCTGGGATACCATATAGTCCCTGGTTCATGTTCTGGCTGTTCTACTTCCCTTCCACCTCTATGCTTGTAGCCCTGGAAAGGAGTAGAGGAAGGCTCAAAGCCTATCTTGAACTATTTGGGAGACTATATATATATATAGAAGAGAGAGAGAGAGAGAGAGAGAGAGAGGTATAGATATAGATGTGTGTATCACATTTTCTGTATTTTGTTTTGGGTTGATTTCATACCTGATCTGAATTGACCTCTTATAAACATGGAGGCACAGATAATAATTTTTACGCTGACTTCATATTCTTTTAATTGGTATTTTTATCGGGATCACATTGAATTTGTAAATTGTTTTGAGTAATGTGGCTGTATGGTTAAATTAATCCTCCCAACCCAGAAGCATGGAAGACTTTTCCATTTCTTTGGTTTCTTCTATTTTTTTTTCTGAATGTATTGCACTTTCCATTGTAGAAATCTTGAATACACTTAAATTTATCCTAAGGTATTTATTGTTTGTATTCTGAATGAGACTGATCTTATGAATTCTTTCTTTGTATACATGAGTCATCCTCAGTCCCAGGTGCTCCACTTTGAATCCATCTCCCTGTACATGTGTCTGGGAAAGCAGCAGAAGCTGGCTCAAGTGCCTGCACACATCTGGGAGATCTGGACCAAGTCCAAGCTTCCAGTTGCAGATTGGCATGGTGCTGGCTATGGTGACGATTTGGGCAGTTAACCAGCAGACAGAAAATCTCTCCCTTAACGTCTCTCTCTTCTCTCTCCCTACCCACTTTATCTTTCAAATAGACAAACGAATATTTAAAAAACAAAGTATTTGGGTTGACAGTATTTTTCCTTTTAGAATTTGTTAGGATATTTCTCGATTCTCTCCTAAATTCTAGAGTGTCTGATGAGAAATCTGTAAATATAATTGCAGTTCTTTTTAAATGTATTATTATAGCATTTCTCTTTTGCACATTTTTTTCTTTCACATTGGAGAGTTGACTATAATATACTGTAGTAAAGATCGTTTCTATTCGTGTCTATTTTGGGTTCTATAAACTTCCCATAATCAAATGTCTATATCTTTTACCAAATTAGGGACATTCTGTAATATTATTCCTATAAGCTTTCCAAGTCATTTTATTTTTCCATTCCTTTAAGAATTCCTATGACATGTGATTTGGTCGTTTGGTCTTTTGATGATATCCTATTGATCTCAAAAACTTTTTTTGTTTTTATATTTTTATCTGAATGAGATATTTCCAAAAATGTGTCTTGTGGCTCGCATATTCTTTCTTCTGCCTCACTGAGTCTGTTAATAGTGCTTCCATTGCATTTTATATTTGACATGTTGAATTCTCCACTCTTAATATTTCAGTTTGATTTTCTCTTAATATCTATATCTCCCGGCAGAATTTCTCATCCATGTCATGTAAAGATTTCTTTAACTCACATAATTGCTTCTCTGTGTTTTTCAGTAATCTTACAATCAATCTTTTCAATTCCTATTGTGTGCCTTTCGGGGAGTTACACTGTCTTGCTTGTTTATGTTTCTTGCATTTCTATGCATGTAGTTGTTAGTATCTCCTTTGAAGGCTTTGTTCATCTAACCTGTGCCTTTTTGGCTTACTGTGATGCATGTACCTGTAGTGGATATCCAGATGTATATACTAGGGCTGGAACAGGGTACTCTGTCCAGTGTACCTGGGTGGGGGAAGAATCCAGTGTGACAGACAAGGTGGGTGTGGCCCATCTCTTCTTCACCGAGGACAGAACCCAGTCTCAGTCCTCTGTGTCAAGGGGGTGTAATTGGCAAGGAAAAGTTCACAATGTCTGTGTATCCTACCCATTCAGGTGCATGAACCACAGAAATTATCTATGTGTTCCGTAGTGTGAGTGCACAGCCCTCCTGGGTGACTCTCCCCAGCACCCAGAGACTTATGAACTTCTGGATTCAGACCCAGGGATTGCTAAAAGACACAGCTACTGCTCATGCTATTTGGAGTTTCCAAATCTGTTGAACAGCACAGGGCTCCCACAGTCTTGGGGTACAATAGATCCATTCCCTTGAGACAGCTACCCTTCCTGGAGCTAGCGGCCTCTGCAAGATTGTCAGTTGCTTTGATATTAGAAAGGAAGAGGCATGCCCCCTGCCACAGTACCACGTGGTGTTCCTGTATGTGAAACACACAGTAACTTTAATGCTTAAGAAAGTACTTTCTAGATGTCCTCAAATAATAGTAAAGAGTAAGGTCTTTGTCAGAGAGGAAAGTGCTTTGCTTAGTGTTTTGAAAATAAACAAGTCCTTAATAATAAGAGTTAGGATGCTAACAAGTGAAGGATAGGATAGTAAAATGGCTAAATGCTGAACACCATTAACAATAATTGAAAATTCAATACATTATATGGTATTTCAAGAAATATGGCTGTTAGAACATCCTGTAGAAAGCTTTTCTGTGGATGTTATTTTCTTATTGAAGAAGAATATATAAAATCTTCTGTGGTTTAGGCAAAGAGCTATTTTAGCTGTCTCTTTTCCCTGCTTTAGTACATCACTCTCTGTATAATCATGTCAATGAAACCAAATCGTAATGGGAATTACAAGGACAAAAGGCTTTTATAAGGAATAAGACAGAAACTTTACCATTGTCTCTGGACAGCTTTTAATAAGAGGAGTCATTTCTCTGCCTTCTTCATTGGCTAGACATGGCAAAGAAGAATGAAAGGGGAAACATAAAATGAAAAATCTATTGTTTAAGGATGAAAGCCTTCTTTACTATTCAGAACTATTTCTGGCTTGGTTTTCCTTTTTTACTGATTCAATAAAGCAAGATTAACATGAGAGTACTCTAAGAACCTCACAGAAATGGAATTAGAAGCTAAATTTTTCATGCAAAGAATATACATTTGTACACATAACAGGTCTTCCAAAAATTCATAGGATTTTTAAAAATTCATGAAAAATGTTAATTGTGGAAAACTGCACAATAAACATGTCTTCTAATCTCTTTTTCCATAAATCTTTTGAATTGCTCTTGTAAGGTTTTCTAGGATTCTAAAATGAAATAATGGCAAACTAAATAAAACAACAGGTAATACTGGCTATGGGATAGGATCAAACTCAAAAGAAGTCAACGTGTTGCTATTTTTGGCCGTAAAAGTTAATAGGTATAGAGACATTTGATGGTAGTCTCTTCAGAAACCAGTATTACTCAGTTTCCCATTACTATAATGAAGTATCTGATGTTAGTACTTTATAAAGAAAAGTTGGGCTGTCTCAGAGTTTTAGATGCCAAAAGTACAAAGAGTATAATGCCAACTACATCACACCATGGTTGATGGCATCATTACAGGAGACCTTGCAAAAAAACAAGAGACAACATTGTGATGCAGAAAGACAGAGCAAGGGGTGCAGAGACACAAGTTATGTCTGTTTAAAGATAACCTTGTCTCCGGAACAAATCATGGGACTCAGGAAAATTGGAGAATTTTCTTAATTCGTTGTGACAGCAGTGCCTCCAGGAAGTAACAATTTCCATTATACTCTGTTAAAGGTCCCATCATTTCCTAATATCACCACACTGGAGACGAAGCTTTCAACGAATTAACTCATTGGAGACATATTCAAAATCATATTTAACTTGGGGTGGGTGGGAAACCGGGTGGGGCTTCTCCCTCAGTATCCTCCTTTACCTCAGATACATGAAGGAAACAATATGGAAATAATAATCTTACCCACTTTCCTGTAAAAAAAATCATATTTAAAATTGCATTGTTATTTCTTGATAGTTTCCAAATTACTTCCGTAGATTAAGTAGATCTTGGTAAATGAACTCCAATCTTGATTCCAGGATAAGAAATCAGCTAACTGCTGTTACTCTCAAAACTTTAGTTGAAAAACAGACAGATAGCCAAATCCAGTTCATAAAGGAATGATTGTCTTCAACTTTATTCTAGGAAGTCTAAATTCAAACCTGTTTCTTTTCATTCTTGGTCACAGACAAAATGCATCCAGATAGCTGGTAGCCATTGCAAGAGTATGGAAACACCAATACTAGGGAAGTCTGGATCATGTGGCAGATTGGGCAAAAATCCAGCTATTGTTGTTAGTGATATCTGAAATCTGTCTACAGCTACACTTTTCAGTTATAAGAATCATTAAATTTTCGTCATTAATGAGTGTATTTGAAGTAATTTTTTTTTTGCTATTGCTAAATACGTAGAGACTGGAGTCACAATAATTTTAATCAAATCTCGCAAAATTTATTTATTTATTATGTTCAGAATATGTATGGTATGAGAAGCAAGGTGAACATGGTGTTTGTCTTCCAATGACTTAGAAATCAATGATGCATTTATGGAACAGGTGACTAAACATGTTAACTGTTTGGATGAGAGAAACATAACCTGATCAGGGACCATGAGAAGATAATATAATGTACATCTCTATTTTCAATGACACTTTCATGATCCTCCCTTCCTAAAATTCCTGGTTTCTCTTTTAGAAATTAGCCTTAGTCAAACTGTAATTTCAGCTGCCTGATTCACACTGTAGAAATGAAAAGATGCCAGTTTTTCCTTTTCAAAGTCTAATTCAGGCCATAGGTATATTAGCTTGGCTCAGCTAAACAGGCACTCTTTACCAAAGCATTTATCTTGAATGAATATGAAAATTATAGAAGGAAAGATTAGAATTCCATTATTTATCTTCATGAAGCAGCTGAAGTCAACAGATTCTGTTATAAGATACACTGAACTTCTTGCTCTCATAGCCTCCAAAACTTTTTCCCCAGTAGTCAATCCTAAGAAGACTGCTTGTCACCCTATCTTAGTCCCATTAGCTGGTTTTATGTGAGACCAAGGAAATTTCACCTATAGCTGAATGTTAAGGAATACTCCTAGTGAAAGTGGTGACCAGTTTTATATCTTTAAGTTACTATAGCCAAAGAAAATTTATTACAAAACTGATATGCCTATGATTAGTTTTAAGGTACCAGGAACAAAATTAAATTATAAATCTCAGATTCTAAAAACAGGGAAACATATACAAAATAAAGAAAAATAAAAAAGGAATAAGACAAGATAGTGGAACTCTAGGTATGGTCTTGTGCTACACCAAACTGGGAAAATGCAAAAGAACTTAGCTCCTACATTCAGTCAATGAGAAACAACACATTCCAGAAGTGACTGGTAAGAGTAAATAGTGCCGAATAGAAGAAAGGTAGAATCTGAGTAACTGACTTAAGCTGCTCATACTAAGAACATTTCAATCCATCTGTGAAGAAGAATTTGTGGTGAGTCCAAAGTGTTCTTGTGAGAATTAGCACCAGGATATATCATAATAGCAGTAAGTTTGTAATACATGCACATAAGTTAATTTTTAAATAAATCTACACATGGTTAGTTCAGTTCGTAGATTCATATAAAAGCCCTTCAAAACATTAATGAAAGTAAACCTAAAAGAGTATTGTGGCAAAAAAATATTTTCCAAATCTAGGCATAGTTTTATTAAGATTCATAATTGTCCACCAGAGGAATTAAAATACTCCTGATATCGAAATCCAGCAACAATCTTTTCTTAAAACAAAAATCTATTTACTTCCTTTTACTGGAAAGGAAGATCAGATTTAGAGGAGAAAGAGAGACAGAGAAAAAGATATTCCCTTTACTGGTTCACTGCCCAGATGGCTGCAACAGCAGGAGCTGAGCCAATCCAAAATCAGGAGCCAGGAGCTTTCTCTGGGTCTCCCAATTAGGTTCAAGACACTAAGGCTTTGAGCCTTCCTCTACTCCTTTCCAGGACTACAAGCATAGAGCTGGAAGGGAAGTAGAGCAGCCAGGACATGAGCCAGGGACTCTATGATATCCCAGTACCCGCAAGATGAGGATTCAGTCATTGATCCATTATACTAGACTCTCTCCCCCACTACCGTTCAACAAACTTTTAAAATTATTATTATTACGGAAATAAGGTCTAGTTTAAGAACCAAAATTGTCTTTCAACTTGGCTACTCATTGGAATAACTTGAGGGACTTTCAAAATACTACAGCCTTGGTGCTATCCAAAGAGACTTAGACTTGATTTTATCCAAAGGGGAACTTAGACTTTGAGATATATGTTTTTTTATCTTTTTAAGCATTTGTAAGTTCTTTTTTAAAAAAAGTATTATGTTTCATGTTACGGTTCCATAGTCTCAGAGACTCCCCCTCCTCCCTCCGATAACTCCAGCCCTGCTGTTTCCTTATAGAGATTTATGTTATATTGGACTGAGAAACTTTTTGGTTCTGTTTCTGAATGTATACTCATTTTACATGTACTCAATGCTCTCATTTAAACTTCTAACCATTCATTCAGCGTGTAAATTGCACAAAGCATTATGCCAGGTGCTAAATGAGAGTGGCTCCCTAATGTGAGTCATCAACATGGTGAGAACAAATAACTAAATTGCAATAACCGTGGAAGCTTTAGATGCTTAGATTCCAGGTCTCCATGCACTCATTTAG
The DNA here is from genome assembly GCF_017591425.1 of Ochotona curzoniae. Lineage (NCBI taxonomy): Eukaryota > Metazoa > Chordata > Mammalia > Lagomorpha > Ochotonidae > Ochotona > Ochotona curzoniae. Next base: position 15,893,299 of record NW_024464920.1, on the reverse strand, counting down.
ATTCAGAAGGTCTAGAGTAAGTGGGAAGCATCTGTCGTTTTATTTCTAATCTCACAGTGATTTCTGCAGAGTCACTTTTAGGAATTCTGCTGTGTGCCAGTTAAAGATGTAGGATGATATTGTGTCTCCTTTAAGGAACTTACAAGCTTTTATAGTGGACTGCATAGTTTCATAGGCAGATTATGGGGAAATTACAGAAAGTACTTTGAAGAATTACAACTGAATCTCTGAGCTTCAGATCCTTCAGGTCACAGATTATTCTTGAGCATTATCATAATACCCTGTGACAATAGTTTATAATCTGGAGTCCGAGATGCCCCAACTGATAATCTACAGATGAAAGTCAGGAGATTCATGGACTGAGATGGGGAAAGTAATGACATAACTCCATTTTGTTAACCTCTAACTGAAATTCACACTTTTCTGAAATTATGAGCTTAGGCAAAAATCCACAGCGCTACTAGCAATGTCTGAAATCTCAATAGAGAACTTGAACTTCAGCTGTCTTTCATCACTATTTCAAAGCTAAAGTCACTCTCTTTCTTACTATCTCTTTGTCTCTATCTTTCTCCCCAAATTTTAACAAGAAGCATATTCAAATAGCAATGAAGACAGAGAACTGGATTTAATACTCTCCTCTGTCTCTTAATTCTAGTTTCCTGCTAATTCAGTTTCTGAGAGGCAGTAACGATATTCCAAATGAATAAATGAATGACAGATAGAGGGATTACAATCCATTATTAGTTCCTGGCCCAAAGCACTGCACGTTTGAGGATGAATCAGTAAATGGAATTCTCTTTCTGTCTCTGTTTAATTCTGCCTGCTTCTCTCCTTCACCTTCTCTCTAATAAGTAAAAACATAAAAATTACTATAAAGTCCGTGGTTGAAAAAACTCTCTGATAGAAAAATAATCACAGATTATTATAACTGGAAAGAGTGCTATCAATCATTTAATCAATCCATCCTGTTCACTTTATCACTGAGAAACAGAATATACTAAATACTGATGTAGGAAAAAGAGCTTCAGTTACTCCTGGCTGTTGGCCACAGGACACTTTCAGATTCCAAAAGTCACCAGCAGTACCTGAATCTGATTTTCTCCAATGTGGTAAGGATGACAGAGCATTTGAAGATGTGGCCACTGGTCCTGAGTTCAGAACAGTCAGTAGATACGGAAAGAAATGGAAAAGCATGAGCTACCTTAATTTATCTTGGATAATCTTGCACTGTTTGCATCACTTGTGAACTTGTGTCAGATTTACTTACCTGATAAACAAAACATCAAAATTTTACTCTCTGGTGAGATTCATTTCTTGTGTTAAGTCCTGGGACTTTAAAAATTGTCTTCTGTGCCACACAGTGGTCATGCATTAGGTGTTTACTCTAAGTAGCAAAACTGATGTGGAAAGAAAATTTCACCCTATGGACAGTGAGTTTGAAGACTCGCTTTAAGTACCAAGAGAATGTACCAATGAATGCCGTGCTCTCCAGCAGCACTAACAGCAGGCATTAGTCATAGCCCTGGCACTAGCGCAGATGCTGGAGCTCTGGGGCATCACTTCCAAGTGGCTAAAACCAGGCTCATCATTTCACTATGTCACAGTTATCTGACATTTCAGGGAAAAGATTACCAATTAGTTTAAGCACGTTAGCCAAAACCGTAGGAAATATTTCCAAATTATTTCCACCTTCTAGCACTGCTGCATGTCTCCAGTTTCTACTTTCCTATATATTTCCTAAGTGTGTTATTATTCAGAGAGATCAAGAGCTTGTTCAAATCATTTGCAGAATTCCCCAAAGCTTTGGCAGCTTCCAGAGCAGTTAATATGAGTGAATTAAGAATCTTTCATTCATCTTCAGCACTAAAAGTTCAAATTCTCAAGTGTTGATACAATAAGAGAATGCAAAGTATTCCTCAACAAAAAGATCAACTATTGCTTTAAATTGATTTCCCATATAATTGCTATTATATGAGAACACAAATGGTTATTTCATGTATTGGCACTGCTGAATGATATACATTTGAATTTTAAATGCATTCTTGATCAGCGATGTTGTGTCAGACATGAAAACTGAATTGGCCCACACAAGCACCACCACAGCAGGTAGGTTCAAAGCAGAGACAGAATGCTGCCCACTGGCATGCTGGCACTATACAGAGCAGCTGCTGCATACTGCATGCTTGCTTTCCTTATTAGACTTTTATTTTCTCCAGCTTGCTTCTCCTTCAGGCAAGACACATGGGTGAAGGAAGCAAGTGATGCTTTTAGTCCACCAGTGTAAAGCAGACTATAAGAAGTAATAAATAAAGCTAACAAACCTGCAGGTTTCTTTTTTTAAACAAAGGCTTTATAAAAGGACAATTGTAACAGTAACAATAAATATACTATAATTGTTATTGTGGAACAATGACAGATAATGATAACAATGGCTCATGTCTGGGTAGAAGGTATGGGCAGTTCAGGGTATGGAAGAATCGAGCAGCCAGAGATGGTAACAATGACGGTTATGCCCACCGAGAAAAGAAACTGAAGTTTAGACTTGTTGAAATGCTTGTTCTGTAGTATGTCACTCTGATGTGACAGAGGCTGAATACACATGCAAAGATGAGTACCTTCTTCAAAATTCCTAGAAGATGTTAAAGAACTACAGCTGGCCAAATTCATTCTAACAATGGGGGAAAAGGCTAAACAAATAAATATAAATAGACTTGTCAAAATAAAGGAAAATTTGAATAAAAATATACTTAAGAATCATTTCTAAATGTGCCTCATCTTATGCTAATTCAAAAACATGGCATTATTTTACTAGAAATTGCAATTAAAATAAGAATGCAATTGTCCATTCTGTAACACTGACAAAGGGTTTTGGTACGCTGTATATAAGCTGGTTGTCCATTCAGCTGTGATGTGTTATTTCTTTTAAATGCTTGTGGTGCTGCATTTTTTCCCCCCTGAGATCAAAGACAAGACAGGTCAACTGGTTGACTATGCCTTGCACCTCTTTAATTGCTCCCTTAGCACACTGTATACATTTTCTCTTTATTATTATCTGTAACAGAAAATACTTCTCAATGAAACAAATATCACATAATCTCAATAGGACTACAGCACTCAACTCACAGCATTTTTTTTTTTGTAGCTCAAATTCTGGACACATAATCGTACACTATAAATACTGCCTTGGGAAATGAGAAAGCAGAGCCGTTTGTGTGCTACACCAACTGACAATGCCAGATGACAGCCAACTGCCTAACATTTAGACTAATAAAACAAACAGAAACCACATTGAGACTCTCATAAATGTGGGAGGATTGCAGGCATATGTTCACCATTCCTTTTTAATCAAAGGTGCTCAGCTTATTCTAGGTATTTTATCTGTTATGTTCTATCCAGAGCATTGCAGTGAACATGACTGAATACAGAAAACTGTAGGATATTTGGAAAATGTAAGCAGCTTTCACTGTGACATGAGTGCTTCTCTCTCTCTCTCTTCTCTCTTCTCTCTCTCTCTCTCTCATCCCCTATTGTTATAATTTGAATAATTGGTTGGCATTGTGACACAGTAGGTCAAACCACCACTGGCACCCATTTGGTGACAGTTCCAGTCCCAGCTGCTATACTTCCAATCAAGCTTGCTGTTAAAGATCTTTGGAAATCAGCAGAAAGTGGCCTAATTACTTGGATTCCTATAAACCCATGGGGAAGAGTGGAAGAGTGTCAAGCTCGTGGCTTTGGCCTGGCCCAGATTTGGCCATTGTCTCAGACACAAAACAAAGTCAATAGTTTTCACATATTCACAGCTCCCTCATAAAACCTTTCCTGTTTATTCTAACCCTTTTTCTTCATCATCATTGGATAGTCTATGGTTCACAGCTTAGTTGAGAAACCTTGTGCATCTCACAGGACCCATTACCATTTCCACACGATCAATGAAGACAAGCACCTATTTGTAGAGAAAACGCTTAGCTTAAGCCCATATTACTCAACTCTGCTTCATGAAGGAACTCTTCAAATCACTCTTTTGGACATAAACCACTACCATGTTCAGCTTTGACAATAAGGGGTATGAAAACGAGGCTGCAAGGTTGGAGGAGGAGGAAGGGACTTACTCTCTTCTTGTTCTCTCCTGACTTCTGGTGGCTTCCTGGCTGCTGTGGTCTTTGGCAGCATGATATCAAAAAGCTCCTTCACGTGGAAGTCAGCTCCCACTCATAAGATAGAAGACTGAGAAGCTGAAGATACAAAAGGAGATAGGCACCTTTCCGCAGATCCTATGTGTGCTTCTTTCAGGATTCCTGTTCACCTCAGCTTCTTTGAACACATCAGCCCAGCAAAGCATCTCAGTCCTGGCATAGGCATTCCTTCTCACAACAGCACCTGAATCCAGTTTTTTCTTTTTCCAGCAGTTAGAGAACCATGGACCCCTTCCTCTGAGCCGAGTAATGTCCCACCAGCTGAGCAGAACACCTTCTTCAGATAGATACAGTATTAAGATCATGTGTTGCCAAGAGTCATACTTCATAAACTCTAAAGATTTGTTTATTTTTATTGGAAACAGGGATCAGATATTATGAGAAAAGGAGAGATAGAGAAAAAGATCTTCCACCCACTGGTTCACTCCCCAAGTGGCTGCAACAGCCAGAGCTGAGCCCATCCAAAGATAGGAGCCTTCTGGGTCTCACATGCAGGTGCAATGTTCCAAGGTTTGGGGCATCCTCAACTGCTTTCCCAGGTCACAAAGAGAGAGCTATAACAGAAGTGGAGCAACTGAAAAACAAACTGGTACCTATATGAGATCCCAGGGCTTGCAAGATGAGTATGTAGTCACGGAGCCACTGTACCAGGCCCCTCAGCTATTCTTAACTGGGAATTTTGAAACTATTTTAGGAGGACTGTCATATTGCTGCCATACTCATTAGGCTTACTATTTTACTCTCCATGAAATCTTGTATGTCTTCAGAGATCAATATTGTAAGCTTGAAGAGAGGGTAGGAGACTTTTCTATGCTTAGTATATGGATATGTGTTCAACATGCCTGGAATGACAAAAAAAGGTGTTTCTTGGCTTTCACTTTCCTCATTTGTGAACAGCACAATGCTGGAAGATTTCTACCTATGGTGTATAGAGATAGGGTTGTCCCAAAGGAACATAATGGTAGAAACCTTAATTCACAATGACAGCAGGGAAGAAAAATACAAGTAGCAGCAAGAAATGGCAAATTGCAGCTCTATACAACAAAGAGGGGCGATTGGGAGAACCAAGCAAAATTTTCAAAACTTGGGAAACTCAGGAGAGTTACATACTAGAATTATACAAGAGTAACACCTTCTTGAAACAATACTCTCTCTCTGGAGCTGGCTTATTGGCATCATTAATATCATCAGCCAGGAACAGAGAGCTGTGAAACCCTATGAAGCCACCAAACCGGGAGGGAAAACTCAAAGGCTGAATAATACAATGAAGCGCAGAAGTGCAAGGCTTGTGAGGCTGTTTATTCTGTCGCAATTTCATCACAGAGCAAGCTGATTGCTTCTCTAATGCCTTATATCAAACAGCAGGTATCCTCAGCCTCAAAGGAAGAAATATTAAGCATTAGCCAGCTTGCAGGCTTGAAACATTGCAGAGGCAGAACTGGAAGATTCCTCAGTCACATTACCTTCCTTTTTTTTTTCCTCCCTTTACCTTCCAATCCTAAAAACTGAGAGGCATATAATTATAGTCATCCTTCCTGTACAAACAAAGGTAGTTTTCACAAGTCATGGCCAAAGTTTCAGTAGAAACCCATATAAGTTTTAGAAATTATTACACATAAAACACTTCTATTCGCTTGCTTTGCTAATGAATATGAGTTAGAGACTCAAGATGAAGACATAAAGAGCTGTGGTTCTTTGTCTTTCTCTGTGGAAATGCTGAATCAAAAGAAGTTGTAGTTCAGGGGATATTTTCAGAGGAAAGCTCTTGCACTCTCGAATGGTACAATCATAAATCTCAGAAGAGCTAAGAAGCTCATTTAGACGAAAACATTTTAGGCACTGTGTGACAGTTTCTATCACATATTCAGCTCTGTCATTGTAGTTTGTAAATACCAGAAATACTGTGTTTCAGTAACCCTGTGTTCACAAATACAAGCAGCCAGATTGGGCTCATAAGTTACAGTTCAGTGACCTTTTATCTAGTCTATGCAGCCATGAGATAGAAAACAGAAAAACAGAAAAACGAAAACTCCCTTAAGTTGGGAAACAAAAGACTTCTACCATTATGGAAAAAAAAATGTGGTGACTCTGCAGAATATTTAAAAGAGTACTATCAATAACAAACCCAACTCTGGATATATATGACATGACATCAGTAGGCTGAATACATGGCTGTACTGCCATGTTCTCTGCAGCAATTTTCACAAACCAAGGAAAACACTGAACATAAGAGTCCCTCAATGGATTGACGGATAAATAAATAAATATGTATTTTAATTTATGTATGTGCACACAAATGCATACATACTGAACTAATATTTAGCCTCAAGCAGGGAGCTGGATGGGAAGCGGGGTCATGGAATTAGATCCGGCATGCACATTGGATCCTGGCATTTTCAAGGCAAGGACTTTAGCTACTAGGCTACCACGCCGGACCATAATATCATTATATGTGCCAAATAAAGTAAATGTCTACTTATAGGATCCTGTGTTTATTATAGCTCAAATTATATAAGAAATTACTTGATTCTCCCACCTAACACATTGGCAAAAATTTTGTCATTATACTCTTACGAGTTCCTGTTCTTTCAATTATCCTATGTCCATTCCGTCACACCCAAGACACTTAAGGGTTTTATTAAGTGTAACTGAGGGGTAAACCAGACTTCCTTTCCCAGGCTCCAGAAAGATAATGTCTACCAGTCCACAGTTCCTTTTCTTGAAATTTATCCTATCAGACAAGTGTGCTATGTGCAAGATTTAGCCACAGCCCTCATAATCCGTGCCAAGGTGAAATCTCCCCCAAAGTCCAAGTGTGTCTTTCTGAGTCCTCTGATCAAGACAGGACCTTTGATGGTGGCAACCCTACTGGCTTCATTTTTGGTCTTAATAGGTACCCCATATATGAGGTCTCTAATAGTGTAGCACTGTTCTTAAGGCAGCTACACAATTATTTGTTTTTGAAGAACCTAATTCTAAGACTCTGAGAGACAGTGAGTGAGATAGTTAACATGAAATCTAGATTCATATAACTTAGATTCAATTTCCAACCTTTTCATATCTATTTTTGCATATACAATACTGTGATTATAATAGCATCTTTCTTTTAGGATTGAGACCAAGAAGAACATATGGAATAATTCCTGACATATACTAATCTAGATGGTATAATAATAGAAACAAAATACAAAGGAGCAATTTGTGATATAAAAATGAATGAAACAGACCAACTACTGCCCTCCAACATTTCAAATACAGAGAAATCTGGATTTATTTTTTAGTATCTTAATTTATAATTTATAGATATTATTTTCATGACATGCTTTTAAATATTGATTTTGATGTTTTACACACACATATGTATCCCTATACACACAGACACACATACAAACTTCCTGGCTTTGACTTTCCAAACTGGCAAACCAATCTGTGAGTTTGAAGTTTTTCCATTAATTCATTACTCAGTTTCAAAATTTATGGACATAAATTTGTTCAACAATAAATGGTGAACCTGGAAAATAATTTATAAGTCAAATGCAGTGAGCTCCTCCCTTTCTTCTACTCTAGCTACAGCTCTTCTTAAGAACAGCAGAGCAAGTCAAGTGTGGGACTGTCTTCTTGGAACTAGACTTATGAAATCCATAAGCTCTGTTCTCTTTGTATTGATAAAAATTATAATGAGACAATTTCCTTTTCAAACACATATTAATAAAAATGAAAATAACCAAAGCAGGACTTTAAATAATTCTTTCTTCGATCTTCTCTCTTTATTTCGCTTAAAAGCAATTATATTGGTGACCACATTGAAACTTAAGACTGTTAATTTAAAATAACTTTTTGATTTGACTTTTACCAATCACCATACCAAACTTTCTCAAAGTCAGAGGGCCACAACTGACCATGTCATGTGGCAAATTTAGGTGAGAAAATAACTGGACATTGAGCACCTCAACATATGTCCTGGTGCAGCGCATCGTCCCACTTTGCTCACTAACTGTGTGAACCCAGTTGTTACCACCTTTTCTCTAGGCTTCAATTTCATTGGCATAAAGTGGAAAGTTAAATAAATACAAAGATAACCATTTTTATTTGTCCAAATTAATCATTGCCAATGAATGCAAAATATTATTTCTCCATGCACTTATCTTACAAAGAAGTCATAAAAAGGTGAAGAAGTGATTAAAGGAGCTGATTTACCTCCTTCCTGGCGAACACCATCTGGAAAAGGAGAAGCAGCAGGAATGCCAGTCGTTTCAACCCTGTGAATCAGTCCTCAGTGTGGAGAGGGTTTATATAGCGATGTTATTTCTGAAATGTCCTTACATTCTTTAGATATCCCTGATATCGCTGTGGAAGGATTGCTTATGGTGAATAGGACCCAGGATCCTTGTTCTCACATATAAGCTATGCAATTCACGGGGTTACAATATGGAATTGTTTGGTATCAACCACAATGCTCATTGTGGAAAATCAACGAAACACACAGATTTCTTCTGTGCTAGACCAGTGGGGCGTAACTGACAAGGAAAGAAGACGGCTGGACAAGGGAGCCTGGTGCTCATTACTGCTCTCTGCCTTGGTCTTTTGCAGCCTTCGTCTTCATACCCACAAAATGAAAACTGATACCTGATCAGATCTCTACTTCATGTGATTCTTATTTGGCCATTCATCCAGAGGTAGAAGCATTTTATCAATAGCAAAAATAGCCATGAGGACAACAGCTCAATCTTCAATTTCTGTAAACCACCTAATTATGCCAACTACGAAGGTTCATAACCATGGATGAACCCTTCCTTTTCATTTGACTCTATATCAATTGGTGCAATTGTGCTATAGTAAAGGTAAGCCCCCCAAAAATAAGTAGCTTGAGGAAGAAAAAAGCATTTCTCTTGATTGTAAGAGTTCCAAGGAAACATTTCCTACTCACATTGGAAATAGGGTCGCTTCATATAACCATACATATGGAACCAGACATACGGAGACTGCCATCTTCAAAATCTGTGGCTTCTGGATGGACAGGGGCTTAGGATGCTCAGCCAGAAGGAAGAGGATGGATGAAAAATCAACTTGAAGTATTTTATATGCCATGCCTGGAAGTATATCCATTACTTTGGTCTCTTCCTTTGCCTGGGGCTCAGTCATAGTGCCACTTAGCTACAAGGGAGGCTACTCAGTTTCATCAAATTTTATGCTGCAGAAGAAGGGAGAATGAATCTACTAGGAGAGCTAAGAGTCTCTGCCACAGGCCCAAAAGATGCATTGATCCTTTTCTCAAAGTAAAACTACAGGTATCTGACCATTAAGGGAAGTCAGGCAGAGGTGTTTTGTCTGTTTTTTCATTTAGTTTTTGACAAGTCTTTTTTGTTTTCTAACCAAGATTGTAGTATGTAGTTATCATACATTTTCTTCACTGATTTCCTAATTCTCTGCTGAGAAGTTCCCTATATCTGTTTAAATAACTACAGTATAAGCCTTCCCAAGTCCCTGTCCATCTTAGGCAAAAAGATAAAAAAAAAAAAATCACATTCCACAGATAGCACAGGGTACATACATCCTAACTCCCAGCCAAGCACAACCCTGTTTTTAATAAGCTTGTTGATAAGTGGTGCTAAGATCCAAAAAAAGCTCTTTTTCAAACTCCAGGAACTGAGAGGAAATGACGGTGAATCTATTCTCTAATAGAAAAATCAAAACACTAGCAAGTGGCTGGCACAAATTCTGAACAGAGAGAGATGTAGAAATTTTAAAAAACATACTTCACTCCCATTTTCTCCCCTTGTGGTAATGTCTATTAATTATTTCCTTAGATGGAACAGTTGGAACCCACAGGCTGAACCTTACGGATAGCTGTGACCATGGGTCAGTGTGGAAAGCAAAGAACTGCAACAAATTAAAAAGTTCGAAAAGGCTTCTCAGCCCATGGACAAGCTCACCACCTTGGATCCAAAAAGACTCAAGTCCCCCAGTTACATTTTTTAGCACAAAAACAGACATTTTTGTGTGCTTATTGAATTTATATCTTACACACACATTCAATACCAACGTTTGTAATAGCATGTTCCTAATATTTTTGTGTGTGGGTTTAAATTTCTCTTAGCTCACCTTTTAAACTGCAGTGGTTTGTACAAGATCTGGCATATAGGAATCCTATAATATTTGGTAAGCAGGTAAGGGACAGACACTGTGCTGAACAATTTAAAACTCTGGAAGGAAAATGGACCATTTCAAAATGAGCAAAACTTGCAATATGAAAGTAGAATGTTTGGAACTCGTCTCTCCTATGGCTTGCTTACAAAGCTCAGTTTTTATAGAAATACCGTGAATCCCAATCCTAACAAAAATCTTATTACTGTTCATTTTTATTGTTTAAACACTACCTTATAACAGTGTTTCTCAACTTCAATACTATTGACACTGGAAACCAGGCAACTAGGGTGTGATGAAGGGCTGCCCTATGTTTGCATCGTAAGATGGTTTGGATTACGCTCTGTCCATCAGATGTCAGTGGCACCCTCCTAACTCTGAGACTTAAAATCCTGCCGACATTCTCAACTATCTCCCAGAAGAGCAATAACAGCTAGTGTTTTGAGGAAAATGGATACCAATTTTTATAGTTAGCATTATTTTTCACACAGTCAGAAAAGACACAACCATAGTTTAAGTCTATGACAGAAATTACTCCTCATCTAATGTGAGTTATCTCTGAAGAACATCCAACAATTGCTCGAATTATCAGCACCATATACTTCTTGCCTAACTCCTTTAGTGAGGCAAATGTGACAACAGCTTTTCTCTTAGGTGGAGCGATAAATGCTTATAAGAGGGAAAAATCGGGGGGGGGGGGAACCTTAAATCCTTCAGAGTGAGGTCACTCTGTAACTGCTGCATCCAACGCTGGGGAGACAAATGAGCAGATACACAAAACCACAACTGATCAGGGTAAGAGATTTGTACATGGACTGTGCCATGATGGAAAATCCTGAACTGAAGTTGACAGATTTCTGGGAACCCGGTGAATATAATTCTGAAAATTAGGAAATGCAGGGTGACCCAGTCATGGGTAGAGTGTACAGTTTTATCTCTTACCGGAAGACCAGAGCAATCACCTTGCGTTTCTTCACAGGCAGGAAGAAAATAACCACTGTGAAGCACTCCAAGGTGTCTGTTACTTCTCAGCAAAGCCTGGGCTGGGGAGAAACTATTTTACCTGAGACATACGCTCGGGTTCAATCAGAGGCTTACCTATTTGAGGGAAGAAAGGTTTAACCCACTTGCAGATAGCTTCCAAAGAATCTGCATCTTAGTATATCATACTCAAACTTCAGAAAGTAAAATACAAAAGAAAATCTTAGAAGAAACAAAGTTGAAATACATCTTTGCTATAAGGAAACAAAAAAATTCATAAGAATTCTCAGAAACACTGCAAGCAGAAAAAGTACTCTCTTCATATCTAGCTAATGGCCAAAACCCAGAACCCTGTTGACACCAAGTTAACAGGAAAGAAAACGAGGCAGCAAGGATCCTCATTGATGGCAGAAAAGCTCCATGATGCAAGTGCTGTAAAATGCAGTTTAGTTGTTTCTTGTAAAAAGAAACATACAGTTACTATTCAATCCATTAGTTACATCATTGGTATTTAAACCAAAGGAACTGAAGATACACACACAAAAATTTGCATACATAAAAGACTATGTGTTATATAATTAAACAATATGACATTTGTGGAAAGGCGAAACTACAGAGAAAACAAAACATAAGTGGTTTCTAGTAGTACAGTAGGATTAATAGGTAGAGAGATTTTGGGGGCAACGAGACTAAATGGCAGATAGGTGTTGCTATGCTTATATTAAACAAGCCCTAATTTACACTACTGATTTGGAATAAGAATGAAATGTCAACGTAAAAAGTATATATGCTGCTGATATGAGATGTTATCAGACGTACAAGCTGTCTATGTGAAAATACTTTCTGCTCAGTCTTTTCTGTATACCTACATTTCTAAAATACAAAAATTTACTTATAAGAAATGACAAAAGCCATCTCTGCAATCCTTCAAAAGTTAAGAGCCTTCCAATTTTCAGAGAGATACAAAGTTAACTAATAAAATACCTTATGGCATTGAACGCATGCTATATGATATCAAATAGTGGGAAAACACACAGAATGCAAGTCATAGAAGCAATTCTGGTTAACAGGAGCAAAGCTGCATAGTGGATTACATAGATGACTGAGGTGCAGAGCAAGGAACCTTCAAGCATATACAGTCACGGGGCTTCAGTGACGGCACTTCGTGGCTCTGTGAGCCATGAGCAGGTTCTCAACTCGTTTAACTAGTTATTTCTCAGGAGTTTATGTCAATAGATTTTAATTCCTTGTCCCTATAAAGGATGTGTGTGTGTATGTGTGTACACCTTTATTCCACATACAGAATAAGATAGTATTGTTTATACATAGTGATGCCATTCAATAAGCACATTTTAAAAAATACTATCATCAAGAAATGAATTGTGATTGAATATATTTGTAACCATAAATATTTCACAAATACTGAAGCTGAGGCTTTCTCTCCCTTCCTTTCTCACTATATACCTTTTCAATGTTTTTTTTCGAAATACATTTCTCAGGTAAATAACACTCTCAACCCTAATTTAAATATAGTTAATTGATTTCTGACAGTTAATTTATTCATGTGGCAGCCTACCTTATTTGTATATATATATATAGCCAGCTTTACAAAATTCTGTCTCCTTTTCACTCGTAGTGAAATATGTAGACATTTCTTTTTTTTTTCCTATCACTTTATTTCCGCAGACTCTCGAGTTTTACTAGTTTTGTTTCAACTCTGCACTTTCTTTATGTCCTCTTTCCTTCCTCGTTTTACTCCTTGCATCCTCCTGTATTCCCTGATGGAAGATGATCATTTCTGACTCAAGTACTCATGACCTATTGGCCCAACAGCTATAACTGATTTAAGTAGGGCCTCGGGCAGTAATGTCACCTTTTTGAGAAGGCACAGACACCAAAGCCATAGTAAAGTCCTTGAAAAAAATATTAAATTTGAACTGGGGCAAACAGAGCTGTGCTCTTCCCTACCTTAGCACAATTCATCCCTGCCAGCATGACTTCAACAAGGGGACCAAGAGGAACAACAACCCTACTCTATCTGTATGCTTTCATTTTCAAACACTATAGAGTCCCCAAACTATGTTATAGCTTCTTGGAACCTTATAAATCAAAAGACATTAATTTTTCTTCCTATATAATATCTTCAATGAAAAGGTTATGTTTTGTTTATTTTCATTTGTGAAGATTCCCACTATTATCATAAATGACTTAGAAATAAATGTATCCAAACAAAATGACTTCTTATCAAGACTCTCTAGATTGGTCTTCTATTCCTGTAATGGTGCTGACCCCTAGTGTTCAGAATACATATATTTTTTAAAATTTCATTCTTATTTTCAATTTTTTAAATGGATATTTCTTTTTTATACAAATTCTATATTGAGTAATGAACACTGAATTTTAAGTTGAGAACTGATATTAGAATCAAAGTTTGAGGACTTTTTAAGTTGGCAATTTTAGAATACACACACATATATGTATATCTCTATATAGAGATACTATGTATCTATATATATGTGTGTGTGTATCAATATACACATATACACATACACACATTTTGGGAGTGGGCATTTGGTGTTGTGGTTGAGATGCTGCTTCGCATGCCTGCCTCCAGTATCTGAGTGCCTGGGTTTAAGCCTCAGCCCTGTTCCCAGTGTCAGCTTCCTGCTCTTGTACTCTGGGAGGCCGCAGGTGGTGATTCACGTAGTTGCTTCCTTGCTGCTCTCATGAGAGATCTGCACTGGGTTTCTGGTCTTGAACTTGCCCTGGCTTAGCCTTGGCTACTATAGCCATCGGGGCAGTGAACCAGCAGATGAGACTGTAGGCTCTTTCTTCCCTCTCCACAAAAACACTCTCTCTCTCTCTCTCTCACTCTCTCACACACACATGCATTTATCTACCTATCTATACATACAGAGAAAGAAATAGAGAGAGAATAAGTGTTTTTTCTATGTCATTACAGGCAACCCCTCTAAAGTTTCTGGTCACAGTCCGAAATCAAACTCCTGTCTCCGACCTTCCATTTGTTCAGATGAAAAACCCCTGATGTTAATTTGTCTTCTTTCTCTCATCCTACAAATCCAAGTAAAGACCTGTGGGCTCTGCTGTTTAATAAAACATCAGAATCCAGCCGCTTGCTATCCCCTGCTACTGTCATCTTGATCCCCTCACTGGGATCATGGCGGTGCCCATCCAGCTGTTCTTTACGGGCTTGCAGCTAGCCTACAGTGGGAGTCTCTGAAGAGGGAGGGAGGAGAGTATGATGACCTTAGAATTGTGCCTATGAAATACATGAAATCTGTTCGTTTTATATTAATAATTTTTTTTAAAAGAGGTTCAACCTCAACAGCCACAGTGACTCAACAGACAGAATGAATATTGTAACAGCATTCCTCTGCTTAAAAGTTTCTTATAGGCTTCCCACCATTTTCGGAAAGACAAAGCTAAAGTCCAGAACCAGATTTTAAATCCCTACCTGACATGCCTCCTCACCCTACCTCCCTAACCTCCTCATTTACAACACTTTCCTTTTTCTGTTTCAGACCAGGCATGCTGATTGCTGGGTTACTTCTTGAAGCATTAAGAACCCTCCCTACAAGGTTTAAAAGCTCCCCTCAGCTTGACTAACTTTAAACAGATTTCTCCTAACCCCTGGGGCCCTGACCTCACCTTTCTTGGTGCTCTGACTTTAGAATTACTTACCATTGTAAATTCTATCTCTGCCCCTTTCAAATGTAAATCTTTTTTAAAAGCTCCTCAGGACTTTCTCAAACCAGGGAAATATTTTTTGAGGAACTAGGGGCTAACCCTTTGAAATACAATCATCAAGGAAAAACACAGACCTCGTGGCCCACCTCCTGCAAGGCTGTAGGTGTCTAACTTACCCAATCTTAATTCTAGCTCCTAACCTAAAGATACAAGAGTTTTTACCCTTTCCTTTGGGATGGATCAGTTAACAGACACAGGTGAACTTGGGGTTCCCTCCATCCCACTCAACCCCAAATCTTACAACCCTTTGTGGACTTGAATTCAGTCGCTCTTGTCCATTTGTCTTGGGTGAAAATTGTCTTTGCAAATGCCACATTGATGTACATCAATTCCTTCAAGCTTAGGTATGTACCCTTTCCTTTCTAATTGTGTTGGCCCCTAACTACGTGCAAGTATTCTCCTAGGTAAACCTGCTTGATGGTCTTTACTTCTTTCATAGGCTTTTGGTAAAAACATTGGTCTTTATTTAAAATGCTGTACTATCAGTGCTCTTCACTGCCCCACATAAAATAGCAAACCTGATCCTTTCTTCCTCCAAGTCCTTAATCTTTTTCATAATTACCTAATGAGCTAATCAATATCTAAGTTCAGCTATTTATTTATGCACTGTCTCTCCTTTCCTCCCATATAATGTAAACACTTGATGGCAAGATTTTTTGCCCTTTTTCTTTTATTTTGTTCAGTGATAACATGACCAATATTTTAAAATGTACTATATTTGAAAATGAAAATGTATCTGTATTCATGCTATACAATGAGATATTTTCAAACATATATACATAAGGAAATAAAATATAAAGCCAGTTAACATATCCATCACCACACATTCTTATCATTTTTAGCCATTTTCAAGTATATATTATTATTAACTATACTTCTTATGTTATACAAGAACTCTTCAGAGTTTATCCTTTCTGTCTGAAACTTCTGATCCTTTCAGTAGTATCACCCCAGTCTCAGCATCACACATTTTCAGCCTGGTTTCTATGAATTTTTTTTTCATATTTCACATAAGAAGAGATGAAAATAGTATTTATATAAAACAGGATTAAGAGATAAGTGTCTTTTGGTACAAAACAATTTAAAACTTCTGCATAGGTTTTTATCATCATATGCATGTCAACTGAACTTTTGGAAAATTTCTTGTGTGACATACATTATTTGTTATTCTATGGTTTATTTTCCTGAAATATTTTCCTTTGGATTTATCCTACTATTACAAATGACAAGATTTTCTTAGTTTTTAAGGCTGACTAGGATTCCATATTTTCTTTTTCATTTATTCATTGATAGGCGTTTAGGTTATCTCTGTATCTGCTATTGTGAATGAATACTGTTGTAATGACTGTGGGAAATAACTTTTGACACACTGATTTCACTTCTTTTGTATGCATACCTAGAAGTGGAAACTCTGGAGGTATAATTGTAATTTTTAAGAAATTTATATACTATTTTTCATGATGGTGTTATTATTTGTTGCCACCAGGACTGTGTAAGAGTTCCTTGTTGTAACCTATTTGTCAATATTTGCTACATTTAGTCTTTCTGATTAAAGCCTTTCTTATCATATGGCGTGAAAAATTATAATTCTGATCTGCATTTCCAATGATTCTTTAGAGAAACGTCTATGAAGATTATTTGGCCCATTTTCAATTTACGTTATGTGTTGTCTTGCTATTTAGCTCTTGGAATTGGTTGCATATTATAAACAGTATCTCCATTTCAGATGTATGTTTTATAAATATTTTCTTCCATCCCATAGTCTACTATGTTGACAATCTCCTTTACTTTTGGAAAATTTTTAATGTTCTCTAATTTTGTCTATTTTTACTTTGGTGTCACATGTAAAAAAGATAATTACTAAGACCGTGTCAAGAAGCAATTTTCTTCTGTCTTCTGGGAGTTTGATGGTTTAGGTCTTATATTTTAGTCTTTAATGGATTCTAAAGTGGTAACGAAAGGATCCAATTTGTTCTTACACTATGATACACAACATTGCCAATACTTTTTAGAGAAGACTGTCCTTTCCCTCATGGCATGATCTGGACTCCTTTGTCAAAAATCAGATGACCGAAGATGTCTAGATTTATCCCTAGACTCTGTTCTGCTCCACTTTTAATCCGATTATTTTTGAACTACCACCAAGTTGTTTTGATTACACGAAGCTTGTACTAGATATTGAGGTCAGGCAGTTGGATGCCTCCAATTTTGTTTTTTTTGTTCAACATTTATTTGGCTATTTGAGACTTGTGGGATTTTATATGAATTTGACTATTTTTCTATGTTTGTGAAAAAGTCTGTGGAGCTTTAATTGGTATTGCACTGAATCAGCAGAACACTTACAGAATATATGATCATTTTTGAAGAATTAATTTTCCAATCCATGAACATAGAAAAAACATTTTCATTTATTGTTGCTGTTTTCAGTTTCCCTTGCAGCATTTTCTAGTTTTCAGACCTTTCATCTCCTTGGCTAAATTTCTTGTCAAGTATTTTATTCCTTTCATTTTGGTAGACAGGAAATGTTCAAGGAAGTATTTGTTTCATGAAAGAATAAATTTGAAATTAGTGGCAATGTAGTGTCTATTATTTACTTAGAGACAAAACCTCAGATTGAACTTTAATAATTCAGTTATCCAAAGCTTAGAGGGTGCTAACTTAAACAGGCTGAGCAACTCTGTAAGTACAATTACATATGTCAGTGCATTCCAAATGGGAGTTTATCTAGAATCCCAATGCATACAAAGTAAAGTAAGATACATCAAAAGCGTGACTTTACCAGTGAGGAAACAAACATTTGGTTATCACTGTTCTTTGTTTTTGTGTGATTTTCTGATCCAGCAACTCTGTTGAAATGTTACTAAACTGACACTTAAGAGGTCAGAGCAATGAATAATATACAGGTTCTATTATGAGTGATAGTATTCTAATGAGAAAGAAAATAGTTTCAAAATGAATTAGAGGGTTTACTAAAATAGAAATTGAAGTGAATAGCTGGAGATCTAAAGGGAAATATTTTAATTTATTGAGGAGTATATTTTAGCAAGATGAACTTGTGAACTACTAATTAACTGGAAGGTTTATGACAGGATATAGTTTTGAGGAGAAAATACTTACCCTGTCAGAAAAATTTTCTCCCTAAAACTTACTCAGTCTACTCTCAAACCTATTTGCAACTAGATTTCAGTTTTGAACTTCTACGCCTCCCTTGGCATGCCTAGTTTTAGTAAGAATCCATCAAGCCAGTTTAACCAGAATCCATCATCCGTGATATCTGATGACCTTTAATGGATGAATGATTTCTTCATCTTCCACTATCCCCAAAGTGATATTTCATCATACTGGCCTGCCTTCCACAAGAACCATGCTAGGTCAGTTAGGGAGAATTGTCTCTTCTTGATATTTCCTCTTACTCACTGGCCATCCACTAACTGTCACCCTGTTCCCTGACTATATAAGTCCCCATTTTATTTTAATGTATTCAGTTGACCCCATCCTCTCTCCCCTACTGTGATGCCTCATTGTTACAGTCCCAACACTTACTGTGATATTCTTGAAGAGCTTAACAACCTGGTACTCATGAAACACTGGAAAGGTTTTCTTCCGTTAACTTTCTCTAATATGAGCATTGCTCAAAATAAACATAATAAAA
Organism: Ochotona curzoniae; assembly: GCF_017591425.1. Lineage (NCBI taxonomy): Eukaryota > Metazoa > Chordata > Mammalia > Lagomorpha > Ochotonidae > Ochotona > Ochotona curzoniae. Next base: position 15,874,558 of record NW_024464920.1, on the reverse strand, counting down.
GGCAATACAGAGAGTTTTACTATATATGATGAGATTTATTTAAAATGATATATATATAGTGTGATATATATATATAGATAATCTTATTGATTCCTATCAATTTTACTATTTCCATTTGCTTACCAGTGGTCACAGTGCGCCTAGGTAGAAGAATAGTTACCCTTGTGCTAGAAAACTTACCCAGATAAACATGAAAGACAGGCCGGCCACGCATCTAAGCCAACAGAATATTTGTATTCCCATCAAAAGATGGAAAGGAGGACAGTTTGAACAACACTGCAGGCCAGGGTCTACGAGAGGCTGCTAGGTCTACGGGCACGCTGAGGTGGACAAGGACAGCCAAGAGACCTCACACCTCTGGTGTGACAAAGCTACAACCGCTCAGAACAATCAACCACGCATGCTCTTGGAACTTTCTTCCCCATTTTGGGGGTGGTGGAGAGAGCAGGGAACTCACAAACAACCCAACCCTCTCCTCTCTCCAGATGCTAATATAGCTGGACGACAAAGAACAGCATAAATGCCTCTTCCTTCCCCAACTCCCACCCACCACATGGACACAGGAAGGAAAACTGAAACATGTATCTCACCCACCATCCACCACTTAAGCCTCTCCATCCTAATCAGAATCATCAGAGGCACACATGGGTTATAACTTTCCTCACTTCTGCACATAAAATAAAAATTAAAACCAAACAGCAAACACACAAAAAGGAATCAGCGGGTATCACTGGATAAATTATCACATAAAAAATGCGTTAAGTACCAGATAATAGAGCTGAAGTGATCAATGTAACAAAATGCATTTTTCACATTAAGTTCCACTACAAGTCCTCCAAATATCTGCCTAAATAGAACTGCACAATTAATATCTACTCACAGCTTTCCAGTGAATATTTGAGGACCTTAGGAATAAAGACAATATATGATTGCCTCCTCTTACAACAGAGGGAGCTCATTTAACTCCTGTAGCATGAGACTTGCCGCACTTTGCAGAAACTCTATTGTCAACAGTGGAGCATCTTTTACTTTGAAAAATTACCCTAATTGCTGATCCTGCAGTTGCACATTAAAAAACATTTCATCAAAATGAAAATGTCAACCTTCCTGGACTTACCATTTTGAAACAACAAAGAGGAGAATTAGTGTTTAGAAGCCTGATCAGAGGTTAAGAACATAAATTCTAGAATTGGAAAGACAGTTCAAATGGAGCTTGGCACTTACTAGCTGTTGACTTCAGCTAGTTAATGAACAACTTGAGCTGAAGCTTTCTCATTTATAAAAATGAGGAGGTAAAGAACTTGTATGTTTGAAAGACTGTCACAAAATTGAAATTAAATAATAAATGCACTTCACTTAACATATTCATGCCATGAAACAAACTCTCCATAAAGCTTTGTTATTACCATTGGCATGGTCACTATTACACTTCACAGAATTGCAATTAACATAGATTTCAATGAAATATGACCGTTGCTAGAGAAATAAATAATAATAACAGCATCATGAAATTTATTACAGTTTAATTTTCAATGTTAGAAAAACACTAAGGCTTGTAAATTATAATACCTTCTAGTTTACCTACTGAAAAACCATTTTGCTGAAATTCTGAATGAACTATGAGTTCATGGAAGTTTCAGTCACCTTTATTTGAGTCAGCACATCTATTCATTTGCTTATATCGTCAGTCAAAATTCTAGGTACAAATGAATCAATAAAGCATTAACAAGAGTTTATACCTCTATGAGCTTAAAAACTGACAATAAGCAAATATAACATATATGTATAAAACCTAGTAGAGGGTTTTTCCCGATATCCTGAATAGAAACTGGTTCACATAGTCACAGAATCAATATAAATCAAGTTTAATGTAATCATCTCAATGTTATTTGGAATAGGACATTTGACATTTTTTCCAACTGGGATGCCTGTATCCCTCACCAGACTGTTCTCCATTTCAACTTCCTGAAATGCACATAAGCTGTTGACAACAGCTAAGATCTCTATAACTCATGTGGCTGACATGGAATGAGCTTCAGGCTCCAGGTTTTGGCTCTGCTGAAATTTGTTTGGAGAGTTAATAAGCAAATGACACATCTCTTTGTGTCCAAACTTTCATTGTTTTATCTGCATCTCTCTGCTTTTCAAATAAGTTATGAAAATAATTTATTAAATGCAGGATCATGAAAGATTTTTTCTACAAGTGTGTCATTATACCACGAGATAAGCAGAAATACATGGAAATTAACTCTTTTCATCTCAGAAGTTTTGGTGTTGATTATGGAAAGTTCATTCCAATTTTGAGATCACTGACATATTTTTAGTACCTTTAAATCCGCCATTGTGAGAGTTTGTGTACTTTGAAAAAGAATTATGTTACAAACAGAAACTATTTTTCTGTAACAGTCATTTACATACTTACCCACACAACACCTACTGAGTGACAAAACTCTGTATTTTATGTATTTTTGAAAACAAATATGCCCTAACAGATTAACAAATTATGCTAATAATGCATTAATATGAGGACTTTTAAAAATTTCTATGACGTGGAATTCAAAATTACTTTTAAGTTTTTATTGGTGATAAAATTCTGAAATCCCTCGTTTTCTCCCTGTTGTGGACTGTGCTCGCTGGCTCTGTATTTAGGAGGATACACAATGAAAGTGTAGCACAGACTGATATGTTAAGATGTGGGGACAAAGGACAGTATGTCTCTCTGCATTCAGACCAAAGGAGGACTCCCAGCAAAACTGTTGAAAATATCCTGACAGTAGAATGCTGGACTCTCCAACATTGTCCATGAAGATAATGTTGGGAAAAACTTCAATAGCAGGATGATGGATTTATTACTGTTCATGAAGGACATCCATTGTATTACTACAGGGGAAATCAATGCTGGGGAGAGGGAACTTGGAGAGGTGGACAGGAAATCTCAGAGCCTATGGAACTATATCATAAAATAATAAGAAGAATTTTTTAAAATTTTGAAATCTTTGCATACTTCTTCATGATATATAATTTTTGTAAATTCTTTGAAGACCTCTAAAATTTACATTAATATATTTCAGAAAACCAAATTTATAAATTATAAAATGTTAGCCTTAAGATGATTCAAAGAGTTTACATTTACTTAAACAGAAATTTTTTTCTTCCCATAGTGACCGTTTATTGAATAATGAGGCCCATGGGAAAAACAGATGGATACATCAGTCCATCAGCCAACAAATGACTGTTTTCTATTATATTTAAAATATGCCATTTTTATAAGAGTATATTTAATAGGTATCATCTGCATGCATTGGTACACAAACACATAAAAGCTGGAGTGGGTGTTTGGCACAGCAGTTAAGATACCACTTGCAACACCCACAGCCCACATAAGAGTGACAGGGTTGGAGTTGAATCTGATCCCTGTTGATACATCACCCCAGGAGTCCACAGCTGATGGCCCACGTAGTTGGGCTTCTGCTAACCATGTAAGAGGCCCAGACCAAGCCTGACTTCTGGGTTCCGTCTGGTCCAGCCGTCTATTGAGAGCATTTGGAGAATGAATGTGTGGATATATCATTTTAATAAAACAAACTTACTTATATTAGAACATACTCATAAGTAATGCTATGTAAAACACAATTTCTCCCTAGCAAGGAAAAAAAAAAGAAAATTCTGAATGTCAGGAGGAAGAACATTGGAAATTATTCCCCATGGAAAAATCACATGAAAAACCTTTAGTTGACTCTATGCAGAGCTACCATGTCCTGGGCTGCAAATTTCCCAGGGTTGAATACGAGAGAACTATAAATTATTCAATGAGGATTCTAAAAAGAAAAATGAAAACATTTGAAATTCTACCATGCCATACACCTTAATGTTTAACTTCTAGTGGTGTAATATGACAAGTTTCCTTTGTTCTGGGTGTGTTTTAGGATATATTCTTGTTAAGATATTAGATCTGCATTGGTTTCTGCAACAACAACAAAAAAAAAAGGAGGAAAACATTGGCGAGTCATTAGTCACCACGGAACCTCATAACAAGAAGCAAGCAGGTCTGAGAACTGACATTCTTCAAACTCCATCTCTAACCCAAGCTAAGCAGTAACTTCCACATGTTACATTGAGTTTAATATTATGCAAATAAAATGTCAGACTGAGCCCTACAAGTACAGTCACGTCACCCAGTTATATTAAGTAGTAAGTGGTGATAACATCCCAGATATTTCTCAGTCATAGTAAGCAGACATCATTTGTTTAAAAACCACACATAGCTCAGACACAACTTAGGCAAGGAACCTCACAATGCGTCTCCAATGCCCATAGCAACCCCATCAGAAAGTCATCATCTCAAACAGGGAGATTAATATTCAGTGAGTTTCACTATTTCCTCCAAGGTCAAACAAATAACTGGCAAACAGCAGCACCAGGAGTCTAAAAAAAAAAAAAAAACAAAAACAAAAAAAACCTCTGTTTCTGAAGCCTATGTGAGTGTGCTGAATCTATTGGTAATTACACAGCCTTCATGTTAATTGCCCTTAATTTGTTCTATGGCAATTTTTCCCTAGGGGTAAAGAACATAAACATCATCCTGGCAACAAGGGCAATTATCTGCACAAACACACCAAGCGAAGCCAACTCAAAGCAGATTGAATTGGAACCCAAAGTTCTCCCTGCCTTATTGCAGAAGATCTGTTTTGATTAGCTTACAAATGGTACAAATTGTCCTTTTGAGTTCATGCCAAAAGCAAAGAAGTTGTGGCTCATATTTTTGCAAAGCAGTTTATAACTCCAATTTTTGACAAAATAATTGTAATAGGAAAAGACTATGCTAAAATTTTCACTTATGGATCAAATGGCAGCTTCTGATGAAATGAGCCAAAACCATTTTCAAAGACTGAAAATTGTACACTTTTATTGCAGGCAATACAGATGTATTCTAAGACCACGACTGAAACCAAGCTAACAGGATCCCTCAAAGAAAACTAAAAGAGAATTTAGCTTAATAAGTATGATAGTTGCATTCTAAAATGTACTTGTATACAAAGGACTGATGAATGGAGCAACATCACAAACAGTAAGAATAGATCGAGTGAGAAGATAAACATAAGTGAAAACACAGCCGCAGAAGTGATCAGCATTTCTTGTAACTGTGTATTTCTTTATTCGCAAAGTTTAATGAAGGGATTCTGCGTGTTAAGAGAGGAACACGCTGGGATGCCTCTCTGTTTGCTTTCCCTTCTTCACGCAAATATTGGCAAGCAAAATCAAACATAGTAAAGCTTATCAAACTTCTCATTCTGTGGAAGTATTTTCAAGCTTGTTATGCCTTATGCATACAAAAATAATAGTTTTGTAAGCTTTCATATTTTGTCTGTCACATTTAAGTACTTGATGCATCTGAAATCCATTGGTTATGAGAGCTCATACATTTAACTGTGTTGTTCAGCTTTGGGTCACTATAAATAAGACAAGAAAGGAGGTTGATTTTAACTCAGTTTTTAAAAAATTGTTTTTTAAAAAGTCATCTACAGACAGAAACCTTCCATCCACTCCCTACACTAACCAGTGAGCTAAGCTAAATCCATGAGCCAGGTGTTTCAATTGGGTCTCCCAAATGAGGGCAGGGAGCCAATATTTGGACCGTTTTCTGCTGCTTTGCCCAGGCCATTATCATGAAGCTGACTTAGGAGTGGAGCAGCCAGAATATGAGCTGGCCCCTCTTTGGGATACCAACATCCTAGGAAGTGGCTTTACCCAATATGCTACAATGTCAGACCTGATTCATAGTATTGAAGCTCTCAGTCCAATGCTACCACTGGCATCACTGTTTTTCACCTGCTAAGAGTGACATCGGTGAGGCCATAGGGTAGCAATGCTGGTGTATATAGACAGAAATAACGGAAGAGTGACCCAGGGAGGTGATAGAGCAGCTGGACCCTATTCCATTCCCATAAAAATCACCTTCCAAGAGCACACTCCCCAGGGTCTAAGGATCCTCCACTAGACCCTGCACAATTACATTAAGTCTATGTTCATTCAATACTATCAATTTATAACTTTGGGTATTAAATTTCTGCCTAATTTGTGAAACAAATCCTGCTCAAACCATTGCAATATATTTTCCGGACAACATTTACTTAATGTATCACTATGTCATGCTAAAAATTTACTACTAGAGGACTCTGCTTTGGTACCTGTTATCCAAACTCCATGTATCCATCCCACTTGTCCCAGCCTCCAGTAATCACCATTGAATGTTCAAGTTGAGCTTTTTTGCAATTAGCATATATGTCTTTCAGTGTTCTCCCCTATTTTATTTCACATGATCTACTACAGTTTGTTCTGTTTTGCTGCAATTGACAGGAGAAAAAAAAGAACAAAGAGAGCCCCTAGCCCCTATTCACCAGCTCAACTTTCCCCACTGTACACCAGCAGCTGTGAGGACTGGGTGGGGACAGGCAATGCTGGGAGTTAGGAACGCAGGTAGAGTGGCCCCTGTGGAACACTCAAGACTTAAGGCTCACTGTGGCTTCCCTGGGCCTCTGTTAGCAGCAAGCTGGACAGCTGAAGGCAGATGGAAGGAAATGAACCCAGGCACACTAAAGGTGAGATACACTAGGGCAAACACCTTCACTGTTTTTCTTCTAACCAAACTTTTATTAACATTTTGAAATTTGTTGGGAAATGATATATGATCAAACTTGTGATTATTTTCTAAGTGATCCATTTGTAGGCTTAAAAAAAAAGTTCTCCAGTTATGGAATAGTAGTTTTTCCATGGCTGTGTAACAAATATTGATAAACTTAGTCGCTTAAAGGTTGTCAGCATTTCAGAACTATCGAAGCACTAGAGTGGAACCCTCGGAGCAGGCCCCTCATCGGGGACCTTGGGATGGTATTGGGCGGCTGCTCCTCATCCCTGAGTACTGAGGTGGCTGGTGCAGTTTCTCTCCTAATTTCTCTCCTTCCCCCTGATACAAAAGGAAGAGGGGAAGATTTGGAAACAATGGTCTCACACACCCTCGCTTAGTCCTCGACAATTCCTACCTTGGTCAATTATGTAAATCTCAAAAATTTTTAAATTTCAAAAATCAAATTAAAATAAATAAATAAAACCTATGTTTTGGCTCTGTGCAATAGTCTAGTGGCTAAATCCTCACCTTGCATGGGCCAGTATCCCATATGTGCACCAGTTCATGTCCTGGCTGGTCCACTTTTCATTCAGCTCCCTTCTTTGGGTCTGGGAAAGAAGTCGAGGATGGCCCAAAGTCTTGGGATCCTGTACCCACATGGGAGACCTGGAGGAATCTCCTGGCTCCTTGCTTAGGATCAGCTCAGCTCCAATCGTGGCGGCCACTTGGGGAGTGAATTAGCTGACCTAAGATCTGTCATTCCTTCTCTCTGTAAATTTGCCTTTCCAAATTGCCTTTGCCTCTGTTTTTGGTTTATACTTTGTGCTCTGTACAGAGGTCCCTAAGTGTCTGTATTCTCAGATCAGAGCCTCAGGTGGTAAGACTGCTGTCCTTTCTGGAGGACCTCAACAAGAATCTTCCAAGATCACTCGGGCTGCTGCTTGAATAAAGTTCTGTGGTTGCAGGTCTGGTGGCTCCATTTCTTTGCAGGCTGTCAGCTCGAGGCAACTTTCAGCTCTTACTCGTCCCTCACACTGCTTACCAAATGTTCCCCTATCTCCAAAGCCAGCAAGAGAAGAATTTCTCTTGTACTTTTTCTTTTCCATGATTAGTTTTATCTGATTAGGGCTTCCTTGCTTAGACCAGCATACTCAAGATAATCTCCATTCCAGTTCAATCGATTCTGCCATGTATCACTACGTAATCACAGGACACATGCTCCATCATATTCACACTCAAGAGAACACAGAGCACATGAATCATCAGAGGGCAGGAACCGAGCAGCACAGAATTCTATCTGCAACAATAGTCTATGTGTCAACGTGCTGCTTGGTTTGAATCTTTTATGTGTTCATGTTTTTGTTCTTGGTGAGTTGGTTACCCTGTGCAGTGTTTAAGACTTTTTCTATATCTGGGATTTACTAGTATCCCCTTTTAGTTCCAATTTGGCTTTATATATATTTACATACACCACTCAATGCCTACAGACAATACTGTTCATACTTGATTTAAGAAAAAAATGTTTACCCACTTGCAGTAGCCTTATAGAATGTGTTTCTATCCTAGGTTGTAACATGATGTAACATCAGCTTTATTTTGATTAATATTCAGCATTATGTTACTTGACTGTCACGTCTTCATGCTTTAAGTGGATCTCTGTTAAACAGCATGCCAATGGACATAAAACATTTATATTCATTTCAATTCTATTTTACTCTGCTTTAATTTTTCCCCTTCATTTTAATTTCTTTATTCAAATTCCGTTTTGCTCTTTTCCACCATTTTTTGTTTTTGATACAGTTCTGCAGGCTCTGGAATTTCCCTTTTTCCCTCCCAAAATTCCCTCTTGCCCCGCTGATTTCCCCTGTATCATTATAACATTGTAGTCCTTCATAAACAGTCATAAGTCCATCATTCTGCTATTGAAGTGCATACTGACTTTGTAGGTATGGACAATGGCAGAGATTCCATTTTTCATTTATTCTTAGTTGACAGATTTTATAGGGGAGAAGGAGAGACACAGAGAGAGGCTTCCATCCCCTGGTTCACAGTTGCAGTGGCCAGAGTTGAGCCAATCACAAGTCAGGTGCCAAGAGCTGCTTCTGCTCTTCTGCAGTGTTCATGGACCCAAGCAATTGATCCACCCCCTCCTGCTGCTTTCCCACACTATAAGGAAAGAGCTAGATTAGAACTGGAGCATCTGGCACTTGTACTGGAATGCTAGCACTGCAGACAAATGATTGGCCTGATGCGCCATCAAACTAGCCACTTATTTTTCTTAAGTGTTCTGCGTTTCCTTTTAAAATTATTCTGCTCAACATTGATAGCTTTATCAATTTTTCCCGCATTTTCAATTTGTCATTTACCATTAAGCATCTTTGCTTCATCTGATTCTGTCGTTGACTCATTGACTGTTCCTACCTTCACGTATGCTTATTTCTCCTTTAGGTTATAAAGTCCATTTACCTGGAACATGATCTTGGCCACTTCCCCAAGGTATCCATTGAGGCGCCTGGGAATAATTACCACTGCTTCATTCAGCTTTCCTGGGGCATTGTCTTAAAATGTAAGACTCTTCTATAATAAATTTTTTGGCTCAAAGTTTGTTGGCTCCTGATCATGTTAATGAAGTACAAAATTCACCTGAAAAATCTCAGATCTTTCTGAATTCTAAGAGGAGATTTAATACTATATCTGCAAAATGATTTTTTTCTAGTTTCTTCCTTTATGTATCTTCCATGGGGAAGATGGCTTTTATTGGATTTTCAGTTCCACCCCCACCCTCTTCCTGCCCTGGATTTTGACATTACCCCATTTGTGAATCACTGGAGCATAAATTCTATGGCAGAGATCTGCAGATACCTTAGGGCAAACTCAGGCTCTTGTGCTTGCTTCCTCTGTATCCTTGTACCCTGGCCTCTGAGGAAATCCTTTTCTTTCCCACTTCCTCAGACATTCGCTGGAAAAGACATTTTATACCTAAATATGGCACTCTTGAATATGCTACTCCAGGAAGAATTCCTCTGATTCCTGTATCATCTACCGTACAGTTAGAAACTGAAGCCTCACATTTTCATTCTTGAAAGTCATTTTCATACAAGCTGCAAGTGTTTAGTGTGTGCAATATGCAGTGTTTGCCGGGGATTCCTTCCTTCCAACTCTTACTTTTCTAGGTACCAACCGACATACCTATAATCTCAAATGACAATAATCTGAAGTGAGAGGAAAATAACACTGAAATACCTAAGGGAAAAAAATCACTTAAGAGTTATATTACTGTCACTAGACATGAGCTATACATCTATTTTAGATCTCAAGTTTATTTTGCTCCAGATTTTCTCTATTAGAAATCAGCAGACAGACTGAGAAATTTTGAACAGCTTCCCCAGTTCATTCTTTGGTTAACAGCCAAGGACAATGTCATATATTATTCTTCACAGAAGAGCACACAGATCTAATGATATTTTTCCCCCAAGGCTTCCTTAATAACTACAACATTTCCATGTTATAATAATTCCCTGAATTATCTAGGGAGTGTCTAATAAAGGGACGGTAAATTATCTAGAAACAACACTTTTGTCTAGTATATTATCCATGTGAAATATTCTAGGATGTATTCTTTTTTTTAAAGATTTATTTTTATTATTATTTTTTTTTTCATTGGAAAGGTGGATATACAGAGAGGAGAGACAGAGAGGAAGATCTTCCGTCTGATGATTCACTCCCCAATTGAGCGCAATGGCCGATGCTATGCCAATCCGAAGCCAGGAGCCTCTTCCGGGTCTCCCACGTGGGTGCAGGGTCCCAAAGCTTTGGGCCATCCTAAACTGCTTTCCAGGGCCACAGGCAGGGAGCTGGAAGGGAAGCGGGGCGCCCATATGGGGATAGAACTGGCGCCCACATGGGATCCCGGGGCGTGCAAGGCGAGGACCTTAACCACTGTGCCACCGCGCCGGGCCCTCTAGGAGGTATTCTAATACATCCTACACAGAGTAGCCTCCACTGTTGTAAAAAATCTCAAGCAAAAGGTCATTTTGTCTAGAGTTTACACAAAAAAAGGAAACTTTAGGGCCCGGCGCAGTGGCACAGTGGTTAAGGTCCTTACCTTGCATGCCCGGGATCCCATATGGGCGCCGGTTCTATCCTGGCAGCCCCGCTTCCCTTCCAGCTCCCTGCCTGTGGCCTGGGAAAGCAGTCGAGGTCGGCCCAAAGCTTTGGGAACCTGCACCCACGTGGGAGACCCGGAAGAGGCTCCTGGCTTCGGATTGGCATAGCATGGGTCGTTGCGCTCACTTGGGGAGTGAATCATTGGACGGAAGATCTTCCTCTCTGTCTCTCCTCTCTGTATATCCGCCTTTCCAATAAAAAATAATAAAAATAAATCTTTAAAAAAAAAGGAAAGTCTAAACAATCCGTTGCAAAATTCTAGGTGGTACAAAACTGACAGAAAAAATAAGAACTGGATAGAAATTATTGCTCTTCAGTTTGTATGTTCCAAGCAGACTAGAAACGTCCTCAACATCTTTGGAACCTGGGGAAGGGTTAGGTATGTAGTAGTACACATTTAAAGATCTAAAACTTATAAATCAGGATAACAAAATCCTTATATGCTCCAGAAGATCAGGTTTGAATTTAAAATTCTGGAACTGGAAGTTTCATACTAGAAACTAGAAGCATAAACTCAGCCTCCTGGAACGAAGTACAGCTTGCACCTCTTCCCATTTCCTGGTTTTGGAGTACCAGGAATACCAGGCAATGGACAGAACATTGTCTGCCTTCTTTAATATCCTACAAACAGCTCCCTCCCTAAAAAAATACTCTTTAAAACAAGGTTCCTACTTAGCAGAGCTATCCATGGGAAGAGGCCCATACTTCCCTGGAAATGGCCTCAAGTGATCTCAGCAGCAAAATCAAGCATCCTTTGTACTCTGGAATGCTCCAAAAAGTCTCCTTAGCTCCAAGGAATCCTTGTACAAGTCCCTGAAAAATCAGTTTCATGGCAGTGCTGCTGCATTCTGGGCTTCAGAGCAACGAGTCAAGGAAAAGAATGAGACAAGTACTAGCTCACTTTGCAAATATTGTATGCCAGGTGCCAGAGATACAAACAAGAAATAGGAGAAGAAACAAGCTAATTAATATGCATAATTTAATTGCTTAAAAGAATTCAGGTAGGTGTCCAAGTACAAAAGTTCTCTCTAAAACAAGTATTCTCAACAACACCTTTTTGGGAATCACGTGAACATAACTTCTCCATGCTGAAACCAAAAAGAACTGATTCTCAAAAGGTAGCAATTCACCCTTCAAGCCACCGTGGTGCCAGTCTGGGGGGCAGGCCACTCCTTCTGGCAGTGCGGTAAGTAGGCTTGAGGAGGACTGAGAGCAGTACAGCAACATTTAAAATTCCTGTAACTATTCAATCCCAACCCAAATTATCAGCTAAAGTCTATTTGATACACGCCTTAACCCCATAGCTCCAAAGCTCCAATTCTATTTCTCTATAGTGGTACAGATCACACCATATAAACACTTCAATCACTTGTATGCAACACTCATTATGCAAGAAGCATCGATTGGGAAAAATCCACCTTTGTATTTTAAACCCCTAGCAGAGGGCTTGACTTTGAAGGATGTGCTTTGAACACTTGTAGAATAAATTTCATTTAGGTTTACAAAAGATGAGCTCCACATTTAAGGTAGTAGAGTCATGGCTTTGGTGGGGTTATAATTTTTGTGATACAATTATGTTCTCTATCTTGCTTTTCTGTCTTGCTTGTCAAAAGATGCAAAATTAATGTTGTATTAATAATACGTATACTTTTATCCTTATTTGAGGAACAGATTTGAGGTAAACAGCCTAGCCATAGCATTCTTCAAGAAAATGGATTTTAAAACAGAGAAATTAACAATTTTATTGTAATGACTCTGAGGTTGACATCTCTGGGCTTGAGTGGTCCAGGGTGGCTTCAGGATTAAAGAGACTAAGGGAATCAAGTATAATCAAATCTTTACCTTTTCTAGCTAAGCAAATGGGCTTGGAGACATAAGTATGATACATGCCACTGACAAGCCATGTGACCAGTTGGTATAATTAACAGAAAAGAAGTTTCTCATTAATGAGGACAGTAAAGGTTCAGAAATCTCATTGTGAGGCAGGGGTTAATGTTTAAAGTTATTTTATGTAGCATGGTGTCTGCTATATGAAAACTATGGTTACCATTTTGCAATTGAGATGTGGTTGTAGTAGACAAAAAAAATGGCTTCCTAAAAATGACTACATCTGGATCCCTGTAACCTGGGAACATGTCAGGCTACATGGCAAAGGAAAATCAAGGTCCCCAATGAACAAGTCCAAAGGCAGTGAGACAATCCTGGATTCTCAGGTAAGCCCAAAATGATACTAATTTCACGTGCTCCAAGTGCTTGACCATGGTACTCAGAATTAGACATTATTCTGGATGTCTCTATACAGCAGTTTTTACATGAGACATTTAAATGGGTAGAGTGTTGGTAGATTATTCGCCATAACATTGACGGCCTCCTCCAATTGGTTGAAAGCTTTACTAGGAAAAACAAAACAAAACAAATACTGAGACACTTCTTCCCTAAGAGAAGGGATTTCCCAATAGACTCCTTTCAAGTACAATCTGCAATACTGGTTTTTCCTAGGGTTCTAGGAAACTGCCTACAGACTTACACTTTAACTCTCCCTGCTGGTGACTCATCAGACTGAATAATCTAGCCATCACAATCATACAAGCTTACTCATTCAAGCAAACTTCTTATTTAAACACACACATGAGGGTATAATTTAAGGATGAAAAGGTAGAATCAAAAGTGATGCAAAGGGCCCGGTATAGTAGCCTAGTGGCAAAAGTCATTGCCTTGCAAGTGCCAGGATCCCATATGGGCGCCGGTTCTAATCCTAGCAGCCCCACTTCCCATCCAGCTCCCTGCTTGTGGCCTGGGAAAGCCGTCGAGGATTTCTCAATGCTTTGGGATCCTGCACCCACGTGGGAGACCCTGTAAAGTCTCCTAGCTCCTGGCTTTGGATCGGCGCAACTCCGGCTGTTGTGACCATTTGGGGAGTGAATCAACAAACAGAAGATCTTATTCTCTGTCTCTTCTCCTCTTTGTATATCTGTCCAATAAAAATAAATCTTTTTAAAAAATAATGCAAAAAGATTGAATCCCATAGTTTTTCATCATATACATTTCCCATGATTTTTTTAGTATCCTGTGTACAGATAAATACACACACACAAATATACACACATCTTTTTGGTTCTGTGTCTCTGAATAAAACTCAATGCAAAGGAACACAACCTTAAAGATGAGTTGAAATTTTTGTGGGTTTTCTAGAATAGGGTTCTATAATCTGATTAAACACAAAATTGAATAGTTTCAGAAGTCAAGAGGAGATTGATAATGTGTGTGATATCACAATGGAAACACACAACAACATCACCACTAGACAATCCTACTCCATCAGTTATGGCAAGCAAGGATCTGGATCATCAGGTGTCTGATACCTATGCACACTTTTGTCACAGCAAAGATGGGCTGATCATTTGGCTTGGTGTTTATGATACTCATTGAAACTTCCACAACCCGAACTGAAGAATCTGGGTTCAACCCTTGGCTCAATCTCCTGATTCCAACTTCCCACTAACGCAGACCCCAGCTGGCAGAGTGAACTCAACTATCTGGATTCCTGCTGCCCACGTGGAAAACCTGAAATGGCTGTCTGCTACCAGCTTAGCCCTTCCTGCAGGTCACTGCAGGCATCTGGAGAGAATACCGAGATGGGATGTCTCTCTGCCTCTCTCTCTGCCCCTCAAATAAAAATATAACAACAATAATGTTGATAATGAGATGCCATCGTTGCTCCTACTGTTCCTGAAGAAAGTGGAACAAAAAAATATGAGCCTAGAACTTTTAATTTCCAGCCCCAGTGCTTCATAAATGCCTCAAAAAATGAATGTCCCTGCCATGAAGAGGTCTTCATCTTGCGTTGCCACAGGGACTGAGCATCTGATCTGGTAAGCAGATGGATTACCATACAAATTGAATTTTCAGCTGCAGGGTGACTACCATTCAAGTAAAAACACTGAATTGGAAGGGATTTGATCTTGAAAGCTGGGAGGGGATATATGGGAAGACCTCCATGAAGCTGGCAACATTAAGTTCCAAATTCTGATGCCTTCCTTACAGCAGAATATAACAACTCCACCCGCAGCAGCCTCTACACACTCATCTTGGATTAACCCTTCCTGTTGCATTCATTAACCCTTCCTGTGTCATTCAAAGACACTGATTATCACCCTCAGGACCCATCTCCATCACATCTCTTTGTCACTAGATCAAAAATAGATTCATTCCCCTAGACATGAGACATAAAACGTGCCCCAGGAGGAAGTACACTCTGCAATAACTACACAATTTTCCATATCTCCTTCAAAACGTGTATGTTGAAATCATAATGTGCAGCACTCCCAATGTAGGAAAGGCTTCACAGAGGTAGTCAAGTTAAGGAGAATGGGTGCTACCCAGTAAGGATTGTGTCTTTATAAAAGGGGAAATTGGGATGTGGAGACACAGCTAGTGCAAAGGCGGTAAGAGGAGACACCGAGGAAAGATGGCAGTGAGCAAGTCAGGGAGAGAAGCCTGGCACATCTTTTCCTTGACAGCTTCCAGAAGGAATCAACCTTGCTGACACACAAATTTCAGACTTCTAGCCTCCAAAAAATGACAGAGGATGAATTTCTCTTGTTAAAGATAATTCTGGTACTTTATTTCAGCAGCCCTGACTAATATGTTAAAGATCAAATAAATGCTATTTTTACTGTCATTTCTAACACCAATACCTTTTAAAACAACTAAGATCATAGAATGCCAATCAAATTTATCAAAAACATTTGGATATGCCAGGGAAAAAACTTTCAACCACTGCAATTATGAAAGTTATATTTAAATGCAAGTTTTCTATGTTCAAGAGTTAGTAGCATAAGCTTGTGCAGACTAATTAATTATTTGATTGGTTATTTGTCATCCCTTGTTTACTTATCTAAGCATTTGCTATATTCCTCCTTAGTTAATTTATCCCTATTTAAAGTCAACTGTCTTTTCCATAAACCATAAGTGTCAAAATACTTGTTAATACTTGTTGCTAATACCATTGATTCTTCGGAAAAAATACACAAATATTGTTCCATTTATTTAGGAACAACACGTGTGCAGTCTCATTTAGGCATTCCTTCCGACTTGCCATGCTTCATTGATTCTTCAGTACTGAACTTGCAATAAAGACTAACACATGGAGTATTTGTACTTCAAAAGAGACTTCTTACATTGCTTTTCTCTAACCTTTCCCACTTCATCTCTAGTTGAAGTTCTAGAATGAAACAGATCTAGTCATTAAATGGAATTGCATGATATCTCTTAATCAGCTTCCATCAATTTCTGTACTTTTTTTTACTTCTACCTAAGTTTGCTAACACATTTCAGTGACATTATTTTTATTGCTACTTGTTGTATATAAAACAAAATGACTTCATTTCCATATTCCTGAATGAGCACTATGAAAACCAAACATGAAGTCTCATTATTGTACAGCCTGAAATCAAATCCTACAAGATATTTTAAGTAAATATTTCTAATAATCTTTATTCTCTCCCCTCAAAAAGTAAAGAATAAAAGGCTACTAATAACCATGAGATTCATGCAAATATAAACACAGGGTATCTCAAAATCAATGAAATTCTAAGGCTTAATAAACTGAAAAGTATAAATGGTACCTAAATTGACAAAAATTATTGGAATGCAATTTCAATACTGATTTGATATTAGCTTTTAAGTTTGAATAAAATATTTCATTTTTGTTTTAGTTACTCTGCATAGAGTTAATTTTGACTGAAAGCTTTATAATTAGTAAATCAAAATTTGCAATTATAAACAGTTATAAGATAAATAGAAATAAGATTTTCAAATGATCTCTCTCTTTGTAACTATACTGTTTTGGTATACTTACACAGGATGCTTACTGTTTTCTAAACCTTATAGCTTCGTTAAGATCTTTTGAGAAAACACAGTATTAATTCAGTTTTCTGTTAAACATGTCCTTTCCTCAATATGATCCTACAATTTTCATTTGCATGCCAAAAAATATTTATTTTTGTGAATATAGCATATCTCAGCAGATCTTATATCTGCCAATTAAAAGAAATTGCCCTGCATAATAAACCAATCTCTGTCTCCTTCTGTAACACATCAAAGTCTTCTTCTATTAAGATTCCTCTAACATTCTCATCACCAAACTGTAACCTTCGAATTGCATTGAATTTGTTTACACTTTTTATGTGTTATCATTGCTGACAGCCCAGCTTAAAAGCTAGATGAAGACAGAAAAAAAAACCCTTTTTTTCCCCAACCCTTCATTTACATCCAGAAAGTGAGTTTTCCTACATTAAGACATTGCAAAACAGAGGTCAAGGGCACAGTTTTATGACTCAATATGTGCAATTCAATTAGGGTCACAATTAAAGAATGATTTTTATTGCCAAACTTTTAAATTTTATTAAATGTTTGTAGTAATGCATTGAATCAATTCCAGACCTACATAAATTCACAGGCAGCTGTTTGTAATTTGCATATTTATCAGTGTTGAAAGAGCACAATGTACTTCCTGCATCTTATTTTCAGAATTTGCATTTTATCATCTTTGGCTATCCCGATTATACTATGGGGTACTTGAATATCTCATTCTTTGAAGTTTCATTTTCGATTGTAAATCAAATGATGTCTGGCACTTTCCTCTTTTCCCATTTTTCTCTTCTCTCAACCTCCAAGTTTACTTACTTCCATTTCTTCGTTGCTCTAATAATAAAATACACAAAACATTATTTCTTTTTCATCCTCAAGGGTGCTGATATTTCACATTTCTTTTACTAACAGCCACAAAATCCAAAGGCAAAACAGAAACTAAGCTTACTATTTTCTTTCATAAAATTTCAAAATGTTATTCAAGCTCAATTTACACCATTGTTGCTTATCATGTATTGCATTTGGATGAAGTGGTGGAAATGAACAGAATTAATATTATTTGTAAGTCTGCACAACTGGGCACTTAGAATGAACATTCAGTCACATTGAGACAGCCACCTCTACTGTATCAGTTATACCTATATCAGAAAGGACATGGGCCTCTGGGGGAGCCAGGAGTGAGAATGACATCTCCAGGCCTCTGTAGTTCCTTCCCTTGCCTCTCACAAGCACTGACCTTTTCCTCTTATCACAGCATCCAATAATATTTTCCCAAAAGGCTCCCCTTGCCCATTTACACTTCTGTGCCCATGACTGTCAAAGACTTAAGAGAAACAAGCCAGAGGCAACTTTGTTTTCTGCCCCCCTTCCTTCCAGCAGCCCATCTGTCCACTGGGAAACATTTCTCCCACTTTGCCGCCCAGAATGCATGCTGTCCTGCCACCTGGAAATCTCAAAAAGCAGTATTCAGTCCTGTCACATTAGACAGGATCAGTTTTCCCCTCCACTCAGATGACCCTGGAAAGTTCTCTCCAAAGCTTTTCTCTGTCACATCTGAAAGCTGCAACACAGCCACTTACAGATGCACAGATCCTGTGCCACACATGCAAGCTACGCGTTTTCTATTCAAACATCCATGTTTAGTTTCTGTGTTATGCCTAAACAGCACATGCTTCCCGATCATGCACGGATGCACAGACTCTGTACTACACAGGAATGGTACACGTTTCCTATTTGCATGTCGATGCACAGATTCAGTGTCATGCATATAAGCTACATTTTCCCTGTTCACAGAGGATGAGTAGATTCTGCACTACATATGGATAGTACATCCTTCCTGTTCACATATAGTTGTATAGATGTGGTGGTCAACAGGAGTGGTGCATATTTCCTGTTCACACATGGATACACAAAGTCAGCATTATAGATAGATGGAACATGCTTCCTGTTTGGAAGGAATTTGTGTAAGAATTTATGATTTGGAGCATTCTAGATTATGTATTTAGATATGAGCTCCCTTTTTGCAATTTCTATGAAAAGTTCAGCCATATAGGAAGTCACTGAAACCATTTCACCCTGTGTGGTTTTCCAAACCTAATTTGTGAAACCACGTTAGACTGGAGGAGGCACAATGATGTCTAGCAGGATAGCCCAGGTCAGGGCTATTGCAAACCTTTTATCCCAAGAAATTCCCACAATCTTTCCAACCTCCTAGGTTCAACAATCAGTGGGCACAAACTGATTGAATTTTCTTAGACAAGAAAATTCATCTTGGATGCCACGTCAGCCTGGACCAATCATACCAGCCAATATTTTCCTATTGCAATACAGTAAGGCTGTAACATGTTACCTATGTAAAAATACAGTTTATATATTTACATTGTAGCACAGCAAAGACTGTGTCATAACATATTACACAACTGCTTCAATTACTATGCTTATTGTCAAGGAAAGTTTCTATTAGACAGTAGATATCCTAGGAATCTCCGTGAAATTAAACGTGCAACTATCTCATGGAAATTTTATTTTTAATGTTTCTAAAATATGTTTCTTGAACTTTAAAATGTGTCATTCATTTAAAAAAGTACATGATACATTCAAATCACCAGTAAATGTTTACCTGGATAAATCTTTTCATTTTTTGAATATGTTTTTGAAAATGGAATTCTTTTTCTCCAAGCTGAACTATTATACGATGTCGACATACATTTGTCTGAAAAAAAGACCAGAGCTAAATATTTTATAACTTGAAAATAATTGTCCAAGGGTATTTCAAACCTAAAAACAACTCAGAGGTGAAGTTACTTCATAAATATTTCATTTTATTATTTAGAAGCTAGGGTGTCTGACGTCTGTACCAGCAATGTCGGGGGACACTTAAATAACACACTGATGGAATTATAATTCCTCGTGAAGGACTGTGTTATTGTAATGGCATGCGGAAAATCAGTCGGGGGTTGGAGTTTGGGGAGGGGAATCCCAGAATCTGTAAAGAAGCCAGGGTATCAGGGATACAAGTGAATTTACACCATTTATGTTATCAGTGGCAGATCTTTTGATTGTTCATCAAATTCCTCAAATAAGCCTCTCTTCCGTGAGGCTAAGTTAGGGAATATGATACCAAGATGTAATTAAAAGTATTAATTATCCATAATTTTGCATACAAGTTCACTCATATTTGTAGTGCTATAAAATGTGATATAGCTCAAGTTCTAGTTCGATCTTCCATCGCATTGATCAGTCTGGAGCAATGCATGCATTGCCCTGGAAGTCAGAACATCTCTACATTTTGGTTGGTATCCAATAAGGTTACAAGTATGTTTTCTCAAGGACATGAAAGATCTCTGCAATAAATATTGCAAAATATTAAAGAAATAGAAGAAGACACACAAAATGGGAAAATGCTCCATATTTGTGGACTAGAAGACTTATTTTCAAAAAAAAAAAATCATCCCTGTGCTTCACAAAGTAACTTACAAATTCCATGTTATTCCAATGAGAATATCAGTGACAGCCTCCTCAGATTTACAAGAAAAATGCAAAAATTCATATGGAAATACAAGAGTGCTTGAACAGCTAAAGAACCCTTTAACAACAAAGTAGTGAGCACCACAATAGCAGATTTCAAGACATACTACAGGGCAGCTATAATCAAAACAGCTTGGTACTGGCATTAAAACAGACATGTAGACAACTCAGAACTGAATAGAAACCTCAGAAATTAATCTACATATCAACCACAAACCAATGCTTGACAAGTAAGTTTAAATTAAAACCCTGGGTAAAGGACAGTCTCTTGAACAAATGATGCAGGGAAAATTGGATCTGCACATCAAGACATATGAAGAAAGACTCCTACTTTATATCTTAATCAAAAATCAACCCAACATGAATAAAGGATTCAAATAAACATCCTGGCACCATCAAATTACTAGAGGAAAACCTCAGGAAAATTCCGCAAGGCATCATCATGGGCAAAGACTGCCTGGAAAAAACCCAGAAGCACAGGCAATAAAAGCCAAGAAAGACAAACTGGGGTTACATCAAACTAAAAAGATGCTGCTCTGCAAAGGAAACACTCCACAAAGTGAGCTGGAAACCAACAGAATAGGAGAAATTAGTTATAAACTAGTCAACTGATAAAGAATTAATATTCAGAATCCATAAGAAGCGCAAGCAACTCAACTAAAAAAATCGAGCTAAGAAATAGACAAAGGGTGCAAACGGGCATTTCTCAAAGGGAGGAGGGGTGGGAGCTTGATTGGGAGGAGACATAGGGTAGGAAGTTTTATGCTGTTAAATCTGTATATATATGAAATACTTGGAATTTGTTTAACTTATGTAAATAATTTTTAAAATTAAGCACACATAAGTACTTAACACTGTGTTTTCAAGAATTACTAAGCAGCTATGAATTTCAAAGATTGGTACATAACAATTCCAAGAGTTTGATGTTTTTTTGTGTGCTGACACATGCACTAACAGTGCAGAAGAGTGTCATGTGTAACTGACAAAATGTTCACCCACTCAATATACTGGAAACAAGTCATTCTACTACTTACTGTATTTTTAAAGCCATATATTTGTAATAAAATAATATTAATAAATATAACAGTGGTAGCAACAAGTAAAATTGAAAAAACCGTTTCACCAAAGAATACCCTTCTTTGGATATATGTATCTATGTTGTTATATTAAGATAAACAGAAATATAACTTCAGTGAAGTTAATTTTTATTTACTGAAGAAACTAAGACGTAGGGTCTTATGTTTCCAAAGATTTATAGCCTTCAGGACTGCAAACATAGAAACTTAGAAACGTGAAATTTACAGAAACAAGCAGCATTTTGTTACGTTGAGGGGAGCTTAAACTCAACTTCAAAAGAACAAAATTTATCTGAGGTGCAAAGCAAAAAAAAAAGAAAGAGTTGGCTCTTTCCTCCCCTGTGGCCTTGTACTTCCAGACATACAGTATGACTCTGACTATTATATGATGAAATGATTTAGAAGCAATCTGTGCATGGTGGGAGAGATGAGAGGTTGGCAAAAATATTACAGCCAACCCCCAAACTAACCCTTTCAGAAAGTAATCATGAAGAGCCTAAAGAAAAACTAAGGTGCCAGCCTGACAGTGATAATTGAAGAAAGCAGTCAGTGGAACAAGAAAATGTCAACCATTTAAAAACAATCCTCCGGAGTCAAGGAAAGCTAGCCAGGGGGATCAAAGTGCAGAGGTCTGACCCAAAACGCCAGGGAGGAACACGAGCTAATCATCTGCACCCAGCATCAGCTTTCCTCCACATCTTCTGAATCACATCCACTCCTGCCCAGGGGAAGAAATCCTCTCAATAGGTGTCACGGTGATGATGGGCTAGGAACACGAGAGGGCACTGGGTAACATCAACCATTTGCCAAGTCATCAAGCAGTTCCTTAGGAAGGCAAACTAGAGGCCAGAGTAAGCCGCAGTGGTTAAGACCCTCACCTGGATAGAGGTTGAGTTTGGGTTCCTTGTTAACATCAGCTTTGTTACAGGACCCGTTCGTGGGCTTGCTGCGGGGCGGGGCGTTCAGTGAGACAGCCCTGACGGCATCTCTTTGCATGTGGATATAAGATGCATTCTCGGCATTTCGGTTCTTATTGTTGCGGTGGTAACTCATTTTGTTTTTGGGATTTGGTGCCTGTACTGCTGTTGAAGAAAGGGAAGAGAAGGTGGGTTAAGGTTACAATAAGCTGGTTTCATAATCATGAACACAAACATTAGTGTAGCATGAGGACTGGGTGGGACAATGAAAGACAATACAAACTGAAAGAAACAGAGGTTGGAGTGATCGTCGAAAATGACATTTATATTGCGTGACAGTGATTTGGTTTCAGGTGGAAAATATTTAGTATTTAATCAGCTTTCAGATTAGAATATGGAATATCAAACATATGGACACTTTACCTCGTCGCATTCCGGGACCAGAAAAGTTCTTTGGTTCATCATAAATCCATTTTCTCTTTTTCACACCCTTCAAATGAGACTTCCTCACTGGCGGGGCATCATTCACTTAGGGAAGATATAAAATTTACAGTTTTTTTAAGAAATGCTTTCATCTGAAAATTACTGTGGGAGGTACTCACATATAAAGTAACATTCAGCAAGCTGTTATTCACAATTGATTGGTACATAGAGAGAATGAGCATCAGGTGCTCGGGTGTAGATGAGACGCGCTTTGGGCAGCGAGCTCAAGCTGCCTTTGTCTGAGGCTTCACATTCACTTTCAGCTTAAGTCCTCAGTGAAGCTCTGAACGCTCGCTTACTTTAACATTATGCCTCAGCTTCACACTAAATGCCCAATCATGACCGGCATATGTAACATCCCATGTGTAATAATCATATGTGTGTGTATAACATATATACATCTCACCAAATAGCTTTCTTTGGAAAAGCCATCATGGCTCTCCCAGCTGGGATCCAAGACTATCAAAGGGTTTCAATAAATTAAATAAGTAATAAGTAAAAAACAGAAGGATGGAAGGAAGGAATCAGGAAGATTCAGAAGTTTTAATATGTCAAGAGAAATAGCTGCACATACTGAAAACTAAAAGGCTGTCAACTTATTGCACTGTAGGTGAAATTAAAAGTCTGAAAAGGCAATATACTATTAAACTAGTGAGAAAAACAGTACTTACTAGAACTTGAATCACAATGAATGATCAGAGGAAAATTTGTCTTTAATTCTTACAACTGAATAATTTTCAGATTATTTTTAAAATTCCATTTTATATGAACAAAACAAATGCATCCCAAAAATATATTTAATGCCACAAAGTGATAAATCAAATGACTCACTTAAAGAGCGGTCGTCTCTACACTTCAAACCAATGTTTTCGGTAGCATTTAACACATGCGGTGCAGGTGCTATTCGCGTAGTTAGGGAACGCTTTGGGTGGAAATTGTCCTTGATATCTGTTAAAGCAAAATGAGAAAATATCTGTGTCAGCAAAAGAAACATTTCAGTTGGCATTTCCCTTTTAAGCATTACATGATATGCACACCTCTTTAAAATACAAATGTATACAGAGTTTTTCAGAAGGAATCATTACAATGTCGTAGTTACACATTTACTCACAAAACCAGAAAACCAGAAGTACAGCCTAATATTAATGTAAATAAGATAATTGTCACTACAAAAGAAGTAAAAAGTGATCTATTTGAACATGATGAGGCTCATTTAAATGAGGGTTCTGAAAATATTTTTAAATGGAGCTTATTCCATGCTCTGCAGCAGAAACATCCAATAGTCCTCCCATGCAAATATTATAATACTTCTAACATGCAAATGTAATAAAACTGTGCTGTCCTTCACAGGAGCTACCAGACATATGTGGCCATGGAACACTTGGAACATGGTACGTGAACTAAAAGACTTTAAAAATTTTTATTGACCTTGAATTGAATTTAAACAGCGTCGCGTGGCTGCTGGCTACCACATTAGAGAAGCTCCAAGAATTGCTTAAAGCACAATGTTTCCACTTCTGAGGACAGAGATTCACAGAGAATTTTCCGTTACAATGTTTCAACTTACTGACATGCCCCTTCTCTATGCTTGAGATTACTGAATGATGCAGGACACATTTCAGGAAACGGGTTACATTTTAACAGAAAGAACATGAAGTCCGCTACTGACACAATAGCTGTCCTTTCAGTGTGTGAATGAGAGGTGCCCCAGCAGAGGGAGCAATCCTGCGCAGAGCAGGGCTGGAGGAAGCTACTGAGAGCACATTTGGCCATATTTCTTCATCATTATAAAGTGGAGGATTCAACACCAGACTAATGCTCTTCATAGCATACCCAAACAAAATTTTCTAACATGATTCTCTTATTGATAGAAACACAAAAAGTCTCGGTAGGACTAGATAAGACAGACAGTAACTTCAAAACTAGCAAGGTTCCTAGCAAGTATGTAGGCGGAAACTTTCGACACAGAAAGCAAAGCTTAAAAAGATGAAGCCCTGTGGTCCAACAACTGGAGATGAGAGCCACGCCTGGAACCCCAGGATGCTTCACTTCTACTCAGTGTGCATTTTCACTTACTTCTTTGCTTTTACATTGGATTTTATAAGAAAGCTTTGCGTTCAACATATTGATAGAAAATACAAATGGATCAAACTTACAGAATGATTCATTACCTTTAGTATTTGAACATTTTGACAGGGTGATTTCCTTTTCTTCAGATAAAGCTTCACTTTCATCTACTCCAATATATATGATCCTCTGTGGAATGTAACAGTCACCTCCTGTGGAAAGCTTACCATCAGTGCCAATGCAGAAGGGCCTACAAGACTACCTTCTACATAACTGGCACCCAAAACTTTACAGGAAAAGATAATTTCTAATGACCTTTACATCTGTAAATTATAGAACTCTGAATAATTGAGAAGATGAACACTATAAAATATTGCTGTTATTAAAAACAAAACTACCTTCTAGGATAGGAATATTTTCTATAAATCCCCGTGTACCACTTCTGTTTAGACATGCATCACAGATACTACACCTACTTATTTACATAAATCATAAATGCTTATATTAACACAGGCAGAATAGCATATGAATACCAAACATGTTAACTTTTACATAGGTATTTAAAAGAAAATTCACATACTCAACAATAGTGATTCTACTTTAACTTAAAACAATCTTTAGCTGGCATACTATATAGACAAAGTAAATGAACATTTTCTTCCTATTATATATTCAGATATATGAAAATAGATTTTGTGGTCTTTTCAGGTCTTGAATTTCCCAGGATAAATTTCCATAACTACTTTAAATATCACCTAAGTACAAAATGCCCAGATTTTTCACCACACTAGTTACCCAGTTCTAACATAATTTTGTTTTCAAAAATTGACACTCCACTACTGAAAATCTATTAAGATCTTAGGAGACCTAACATAATAATAGTTGATGTTCGTGAAACATTTTTCTGTGGGCTGGACACACACTGAGAAAATGACAATGATTTGTTATGTCTCTGTACTACTCCTAGTTTTTCAAGGTCCTTAGCTATTTCACAATGAAACACACTTGTCCAACAACAAGCACTAGTTTTAATCTTACAGACATCAGGATGTCAGATTTTTCCTGACTTGAAGAAAACCCACCTTTCATGCTCTGAACCTAAACAGAATCTAGATAGAAGACATTATCACTGTTTTGTGCTTAGCTCGTTATATTTGGCTGATGGCCCTGCAATATTAACTTCCACTCATTGGGACATTTTATAAACTCATCTCCAGTCCCACAATCATCCATCACAGTTACACATACAATTCTTTATTCTACAAGTATTTCTTCAGTACACATGATGTCTCAGAGTTCTACCATATTTATTTATACAAACTCCATACACATAGAGGCTGACCTCAAGAAACTTACACAAAACCAGTGATGAAAATGAACCCCAGAAGGAATTTGGAGTTTGCCATCATGAAATAGCTTGTATCACAGTAATTTCCCCCACAAAATGACTATTACAAAGTACCACCAGCCCGGCAAAAAAAAAAAAAAAACAACAAAAAAACAAAAACAAACAAACAAAAAAACTGACTGTGAGGCAACCAACACATAAGACTAGAGATGCCTGACAACAACAGGTTCACAAAGTACATTCCTAGATTTTCTTCTGGATGAATTAAACTCTGAGTTTACTGCACATTTTTCCATGAAGGCATTGCTTATTTACTAGGAAAGAAACTGCATCTCAGGCTCATTGTAATCACTCATGTAAGCAAGCAAGAGAGCCCAATGTCTGGAAATGCCCATGCACCTTGGATTAAGGAGAAAATCTGAGAGGAAAAGAGATACCAATTGTTTTTTTTCCTTGCAGTACTATAGTTCCTTTGCAGTATCATAAACGTCCTTCAAGATGTTGTCTGGCTTTACCCTTTATAAATTATCCAGTCTGTTGTTATTTAGTTGACTAACAAGGATAACAAAGGAACTTAGACAAGTCCCAAGCAGCAGTCATGTCTGTCCAAGTCAGCAGCAACACTCGCAGTGCTTGTGCAGTGTCTCACAAGCATAAGCAGTGGTGCAAATCCTGAGCTGCTCAGGACAGTCCCAGCTGAGCTCCCACAGCGGAATGCACCTGCATTTTTGTTTTGATGCATATACCAAGATGACTAGATGATGAGGCAATGAAGGGCAAGAGGTTCTATCTCTGGAGCAGGTTGGAAAGGACTTGAATCCCAACTCTGAAACTTAATAATGAAGCAGACTCATGAGAATCACTTAACGCTTCTGAGCCTTGCTTCTTTATTTGAAAATAAAACAATCTACATTACAAACCTGGAGCAGAGAACAGAGTGGAGGTGAGGGAATGTGGGGGAGGGGAGAGCCCAGTGCCAACTAAATTGTATCCGAAAAAATAAAAAGACACAATAAGAAACCAAAAAAACTGAATCTACCAGGAAAACTAATTTGTAGGGTTTAAGGTTGTAATCTTTGTGATACACTTATGTGTATCATGAGTATCTATGTTTTCATGCTTGTATTCTCCTAGGAACAAAGCTCAATAATTGCTAATTCATTGTTCATGTCAACTTTATAAAACATTAACTACTAGGAGTAAGGAAAATAAATGAATTGGTATGTTCATGCAAGTAAGTAGATATATATATATGTATATATATATATATATGCAGACATGTGTGTGAGTATGCAGATGTACATATCTTTTATGTCTATAGACAGAATTACTGCACATATAGATAGGAACACTATTATAATCCACAACATAGATCAGTCTCACACTGTGTTAAGGAAAAGGATTCAAATTAGAAGAGTTCAAACGGTGCCTTTTAATTTTCATAAAAGTCAATATGTGCTATATAAACCTATGGTAGCAGGCATCAGGGGCATGGTTACCATTGGGAGAGAAATATTGACTTGTAAAAATGTACAGTCTTCTCTAGTACAGTAGCTTTGACTATTCTGAGGCATATGCACGTAAATTGTATCAATTTATCTGCATACTTCATTAGAGCAAATCTCAATATTAAAATTTTAAAGACAATACATCAAATGTTTACTTTCAAATTGAATACTAACACCTTCATATTAGTTCTAATAATTCATCATCTTATCAATACAGGGGGCTGAGGGCCAAGACTGTGGTGCAGAGGGTTAAGATGCTGCCTGAGACATCTCATATGAACAATGTTCCAGGCGTCAGCTGCTCCAGTTCTGATCCAACGCCCTGTTAATCTGCCTGGTTAAGGCAGCAAAAGAACTTGGGCACTTGCCACTCATGCTGGAGAACTGAAGAGAGTTCCAGGATGCTGGTTCTGGACCGATCCAGTTCTGGTTAATACAATTACATGGGGAGCAAATCAACAGAGGAAAGAGTACTCTCTCCCCTAAGGTTCCTCTGTCTTTCCCCTTCTCTCTAACTCTGCCTTTGAAGTAAATTTGAAAAATAAATAAATAAATAAATAAAAAGAAGTTTAGGGCCCGGCGTGGTGCCGCAGTGGTTAAGGTCCTCGCCTTGGACGCTCGGGATCCCATATGGGCGCCAATTCTATCCCGGCAGCCCCGCTTCCCATCCAGCTCCCTGCCTGTGGCCTGGGAAAGCAGTCGAGGACGGCCCAAAGCTTTGGGACCCTGCACCCGCGTGGGAGACCCGTAGGAGGCTCCTGGCTTCAGATCGGCATAGCATTGACTTTTGTGCTCACTTGGGGAGTGAATCATCAGATGGAAGATCTTCCTCTCTGTCTCTCCTCTCTGTATATCCGCCTTTCCAATAAAAAAAATAATAAAAATAAATCTTAAAAAAAAAAAGAGGTTTAGTTGTCTGTTTTTCTATACACACATACACAAGAGAGCCTGGGGTTTTGAGACACAGCACATTATAACACTCGGAGAACTGACAAACCTAACTAAGCCCAGTGTCCCAAATGATGGAAAAATTTTAACATGCTCTTGGTAGGGTTGCTTAGCCAGCTTACTCCTCTAACAATATTCATACACATATTAATGAAGGTGAATGGTGATTTTTTTTTGCACTAAGTCCCCCAAAATTAGAGAATCTAGTACTACTATCACAACATTAATGACAGTGTTTTATGTGAAAACATAAATTTATCATTGATTGAAAATGATCTTTTATTCATTAATAAGGTAATTCAACATTTCACCAAAATTTTATGATTTGAACTAGTCAGGCTACACAGAACTCA
Organism: Ochotona curzoniae; assembly: GCF_017591425.1. Lineage (NCBI taxonomy): Eukaryota > Metazoa > Chordata > Mammalia > Lagomorpha > Ochotonidae > Ochotona > Ochotona curzoniae. Next base: position 15,845,667 of record NW_024464920.1, on the reverse strand, counting down.
GTTTTGTTCTCCATTATATTGTGTAAACGGGGTAAACTCCACTGGGAAATACTGTCAATATTTGTTACAGCTAAAGCTAACTGTTTAATAGAAGGAAAACAATGACAGACAGTCTGGAACTGCTGCAGACACAATAAAGGAGAGAAGACAATCTAATCACTTCAGCACTAGACACTGCAAAATCACGAACGAGCCACACTCCCATGGATACATGCTGGCACCTTCACTTTCTTCTCTCCCTTCACACACATTGTTCACATCAACACACTATTTTTCTTCCTCAAAACTGTCCCCATAATAGGCTTAGGAGTGGGTGTTTTGTGTTTCAGACAGAGGCTGACACACATGTGTCCTACACATGAATGCCTGGAGTTTATGATGGCTCAGGCTCCTAACCCCAGCTCCATGCTAATGGAGACCACAGGAGACAAAGATAAGGGCACCAAGTTCCTGCCAACCTGCTTGGGAGATGTGAATGGCATTTTCATCTCTTGGTCTCAGCCCTGATCCATGCTGGCTGTTTTAGGGGGTGAAGTAGCAGATGATAGTTCTGTCTTTGCTTCTCAAATAAGGCTTAGAATACTCTATCAGATGATAGGTTTTCTGAAATGTTTATGCTCAAGTCAGTTCTGGATATTTTAAGATAGAATATGCAATTAGAATGTGATGCTTGACACAAATGAAGTATTTGAATGTAGCAGCCCAGCAGTAAGGTAGATCTATTACATACTTTTCTCTGTTTATAGCTGACAGTAGACTACAGATATGCTTGACAGATAAATTCATTATTTCCAGATATGCTTGACAGACACACACACACACTCACACAAAAATCCCTCATTGAAACATGAAAAATAGAGCATCTTGTGCATTAAGTAAAATTCTCACGAGAAGTTTGGTAGGGATACTAGTTCCTAAAAGTATTTGATTTTGTAATGCACTACCATCCCCTTGCATAATGCAGAAAATAAAAAATGAGACAATGTAATCAGTCATGAGAGAAGAAATTCCAGCACATTTTTATTCATTATTGACCAATAACATATCAACTCACCTCCATTTTCAAAAGCAGCAATGTCAATCCTGGGTTTCCTATCCAATGATATTTTTATCTCGCCTTGCCTCTCGATTACACTAAATTTTGTTGGAACTGTGAGACCATCCCCTTGAAATAAAGAAGAAAAAAGTAAGTCCAGGAGGTAAGTTTATGATATAATTCAAAATGAAAACAGACATTTTAAAGAATATAAAGGGCAGGCCTTTGGCTTAGCAATGACCATGGTGATTAGGGTGCCTGAGTTCCTACGTGAAGACTTAGATGCGATGCCTGCCTCGACTCCTGATACCAACTTCCTGCCTCCTGCCCTTGGGGACACTGCTAGGCAGCAGAGAAGGTCCCTGGGACTGGGCTCCTGCCACCACAGGGCAATCACGGACTGAGGTCCTGACTCCTTATTTCAATCCTAATCAGAGACAGTGCTGACATCTGGGGTAGGGATAAGCGGATAGGAACTCTATCTTGGTCTCTCTTTTTCTGTCTTTCAAGTAAATCCTTCAGAAAAAAAAAATGTATTTTACTTACAAGTCTCACACACTCTCATATACAAATAAGTGTACTTTAAGCAAATTTTAAAATTAAAAATAAAGGAGTAAGTCTTATATTTTTCATCAAAGGACAATTTAGTCAATTAAATCAATCTAATGTCTGTAAAACAATGTTTATTTGATGTATCTTGAACATTACATCTCTATTTTTCTTTTATCTACTCACCATGAATAATCAAGTAAAAACTATTAGAGTCACTATTGAAAGTATCACTTATAAGGTGATAATTAAATTTTTCTTTCATAGCTTTCCTTGTAGATCCCTGGGTAATTCTCTTCTAAGATCAACTGTTAAAAGCAGAATTAAAGAGATATGCCAAACCAATGAAAGCAATGTGTAATTCTGGAATGGATCTCAAATTAGTGGAAGAAAATATTTCTGAAAAGGACTGTGACGTTGTCACTGGTGGAACATGGAGCAGGAGCTGTAACAGTACCGTTCTATCAATGGCAATACACAAATTGTAACACTTCTACTGCAGCACGGAAAAGCAAAAGGAAACTATGTTTGTAACTTATCCTCAAACAGTTCAGAAAATAATAATGTGCATTTTTACAGACAGAATGAATGAAAACTCAAATGCAGTAAAATTCTATAATTTGAGGGAAAGCTGGGTGAAAGGAATTTAGGAATTAATTGTATGTAAAGACACACACAATTGCATTCCGTTTTTAATATATGTTACTTATTGGGCTTCTATTTGAGTGTGAAATTTTGTTTTGTTTTGTTTTGTTTGTTTTGTTTTTTTTGTGTGTGTGAGAAACCCAAGACTGCAGTTTGTTTTCCCTAAAAGGGCCCAGGAAGGCTTGCCTGACTGTTGTATCATTTGAAGTGTGTTGCTGCCACCTACAGCCATGTGTTGGAACAGTTTACTACAAAGACATTTGCCAAAAAAAAAAAAAAAAAAATTTAATGCTCTTCTGTATCATAGCCTGTACTGCTCTGGATCCTGAGACTTTTCTTTCTCCTCCCCACTGCTCCCCAAGCAGCTGCCCACTTCCCTTCCTCTCTATGTGCCCCTGGAAGACACGTAACATTCTGATCCTGGAGTGCCTTAGTTCCTGGTTCAATACCCCAAATAAAAACTCTTATCTTGTTTCCCAGGACAAGCTAACAATGGGCAAAACAGATTCACTAGAGCATAATTCCCACGGGAGACACTCCTCTAAAAGCAAATCTATCCCTTTTCTGTGATTTCGATTCTGTGGTCGTCTTCTATCTCTCTTGATGGGCTATCATTTCTAACCAAAGCGAAAAATCCAGATCCTTTCACAGGGGGATTAATCACACAGAAAAAAAAAAATGCTGAAAGTCAGTTATTTTCAGGATTCCTATTTCAGCATGTGCTTACGAAGCCTACTCATTTTTTTTTTTTTTTGGCTCTTCTAGGACAGCGAAATTACATTAGAAGCAGTAATATTCCACACTCAAGAAAGTGGGTCATCCTGTAAAACACTTCCTTCTCACCCTCTATTCAGATGTATTATTTATCACTTAATTCTATTCTAGTGTACATCATAGTAAAGAATTCACAGTTCATCACATCAAATACCTTATACATCAGTAAGAATTCTTGCCTTTTCATTTCTTACCTTCTTGCAGTTCACTGCCATTCTCCAAAGGCTTCTCTAACTCCTTCTCCAGTAGAGGAGTAATGCTTTTTGATGATGAAACATCTGGAAGAGCATGACATCTATAGTATTCACCTAATCCCGCAGAAGGAAAGTAGCGGTTAGTATATCTATCACACTGGGTACTCAAAAATCCATCAGATGTTTGATGTCTTACCAGATTTATTACACATGTCCTTTATTGCTCTTTTTTCTTCAATTTCTTCAGCAGTCTTTGTCCATAAACAAGAAGCATCTATAGGACACATTTGGTTTAAATTAAATTTTACCAAATCGAAATAATCTGAAAACAAAAATCTCACAGATTAATCTTTCTCAATTTTTAAAATCGGGAATTTTGCACACTAGCAAATGGTTCCCATTGCTGCTACATTTTAAGATTGGAATTGGTCAAGAGAAAATAAATGTCAAATTATATATCAGGTTATCTTAAATGCAAAGTTGGAAGCACAGACTCCCATGTTAGGTGGTGTTTGGAGGAGGATGTAGGCATGAGAAACTTGGAGCTACAGCAGACAAAAACAACTAAATGGTTCTGTGTATTCCTAACTGTAGGAACCATGACAGCCTACAGTCCACACAAAGATGCATTCCAGGGAAAGTGCATAGTGAATATTTTTTCTGCATATCTATTTTGTAGATACTGACTGACGGGTACCACTGTGCTGTGATACATGGGAGGTTAAGTGTGGACTAATACACAAGACAGCTTCCTGCTCTGTTCATCTTCTCATGGGCTCTCCCCAGGTAAAACGTATTACAGTGCTGTTCAAATCACCACTGCACTAGAGATCTCCTTAACACCAAAGACTGTGAAGCCAACAGATGATTACTAGATATGGAGATAAATAAGACTGATATTTTCATACTGATGTGAGAAACACTGAAATGGTTGTTACGTATAAGTAAGGTAGGTCATTGCCATCTGTACAAGCACTCATCCATGTTTAACAAAAGATGTCTCCCATCAAATGACGAAAACTTTCCATTCCAAATGGTAAACATGTGCAAAAAATAAGTTAAAATATAATGAATTAAACTTATTTAATAAGGTTACATTCATTTTCTTATCACAAACTGGTTTATATATTTCTTCATAAGTCCCTAACAGTTGCAATGATGAGAAAATACTGTCGGGTGTTTGAATGTACACTGTATACCTGGGAAATGCTTCACTAACCATTTTGATCCTCTCCTTCATCCTCTTCTTCCTCAAAGTTAGTTTTTAAAACTAAAGGATGGTGAATTGGTCGAGATATATTCTCCTGAGGTTTCAGAGGTTCTTGACTCTGGGTTGGGGTTGGAATTCCTTCCTGACTTTCTTTCTGTAGTGTGACATCTACAGAGAAAACGTAACATTTCATTTATTCAGAAATGCATATTACAATGAATATGTTCAATAACCAACTATTGATTATACTAACTAATTGTAGGTTTTATTTAAAGGGATCTCATATTTGGGAAAAACAAAGCAACATTTTGCCTTCAAAGCATGGAAAAGATGCTAATTCACAGACTCTGAAAAATAATCCTGACTTTGGATACCACAACTTTTGGTATACAAGAGGTCCCTGCTTTAATGATCATTTGACTTTATGATAACACATAAGCAAAATCCATTCAGTGAAAACCATAATTGGAATGTTAATCTTTTCCCATGATGGTGACCTCTTTGCTTGTAATGCTGGGTTGCAGCAATGAGGCAGCCACATCATCATCAGTGGAAACAGCCTTCTGTGTTGCTAAGCTGTGATGTCGAGAGGGCTAGGGCAGTAAATACATTTGCAACTTACCATTTCAAATGAAATAGTTTCCACTGAAAATAGGCCTAATGGAATGCAACTCCATCATAAGTCAAGGAGAATTTGTAAATTTAAACACAATTGTATTTTCTTCAAATATTTATTTTTATCTATTTGAAACATATTTACAGCGAGAGGGAGAAAAAGAGGAAGAAGCTTTTCACCCCCTGACTCACTTCCCAAATAGCTACAATGACTGTGGCAAGACCAGGCCAAAGCAAGAAGCCAAGACATTTTCTGGGTCTCCCGCAAGGGTTCAGGGGCCCAAGCACTTAAACCATCCACTGCAGCTTTCACAGGCACATCACATGGACCTGATGTGCAAGTGGGGCATCTGGAACTAGACTTAGTACCCATATGGGATGCCGCCACCATAGGTACAAGCTCAATGTGCTATGCCACATCATTAGTCCTATACAACTCTATTCTTACATTGGATCTGTGAGTTAAGGATGATGATCCTGGGGGCAATATTGTGGTGCAGCAGTTTAAGCCACAACTTGAGATGCCAGTGCCCCATACTGAGTAACACTTTGACCGTCTGAAGCTCCACATCCTTCCCAGTCCCTGCTAATGTGCCTTGCAAGGCAGTGGGAGACAGCTCAAATACTTAGGTCCCTGGCACCCATATGGAACACCAAGATGGAGTTCTTGTCTCCTGGCTTCAAACTGGCACAGACTTCACTGTTGTGGACATTCGAGAAGTGAGCCAGTTAACTCATCACTATCCATGCTCTTGTCATTATAATTTTCACATGAATAAATCAACCTTTAAAAAAAGTAATTGTAGAGGACTGGCCAAGATGGCGGTATAGGGAGCAGAGACATTTGGGATGACAGAAAATCATTAGACAAGGCAAACAAAACACAAGGAACAGACTACAGAAAAACACAGAAGTCAGGCAGCTGGCAGGGGGTACCTGGAGACCCCCTGGACACAAGGAAGTGGCAGAGATAGCAGAGAGGTGCTGCAGTGAACAGAAAACCTACCAGCAGCTGGTGAGCAGCCATCCGGGTCCAGTGGCAGCCAGGTGGGAGCTTAGATTTGCGCAGGGACCTTGGGAGGTGAATGCAGACTGAGACCTGCCAATCCTGCTGAATAGTTTGGCCCAACAACAAGTGGAAAAAGAGTCTTGGACTCCAGCGGGTAGACCACTGGCAGAAAGGAACTCACAGCAGGGATCGGGGACAGTCTTGTGTGCTGGGGTAGAGTGCAGAGTTGAGGGAATGGCCCACAGTGTGCCTATTTCTGGCTGATTGTACTGAACTAATCCCATGAGGAGGGCAGTGTTAGCTTTGGGTCCTGCAGGGTCTCTGTGGTCCACAGAACTGAAAGCCAGCAGTCCCCAATTCCCCAGCAGTGTGGTGGGGCGGAGTGTGTGGATATCAAGGGACAGCCGGGAATGAGCTCATCTCTGCCTATTTGCACTAAATTGGACCCAGGGGGAAAGCAGCATCAGCCTCACATCCTGCAGGGTCTGTGTGGTCCCCAGATCTGACGGCTGACAGCCCCAGATCTGTGTCAGTGTCCCACAGGGGACATCCTGCACAGAGGAGCAAGGGCTCAGAGGAGCAGGAGTAAACTGCATTCACTAAATCTGTAGTGTTCAGATGCCATTTTCATGGGACAAGGCACTGTTAAGACTGAAGGGAGGACAGCTGAGCTGCACAAGAGATAAGCTGGGAACAAAATCACTTTCAGCTTAGAGCACTGTACAAGCTCCTCAGGAAAAAACAAAACAAAACAAAAAAACAGTTCTGTTGTGGCATTCTACAGGTTCAATAGCTCCAGGTGGCCCTCAGACTTAATGGCCAGCAGGTGTCAGCAAATTCAGCTCCATCGACAAACCAATTATTCGGGAGCTGGCATCTTCCTCATCCAGAACACTGACTGGTCATAAAAATCAACTTGAAGACCTGTAGGTAATACATCCTAGAAACCTGCACTAAGGAGAAGAATCTGCCAATCAGAATTACAATCATAAAAGGTAAAAGAAGAGACAGAGGCACTATGAATGTTACTAAAGAGTCTCCGCAAAGGAGCAAAAGCCTCTACCAACTTCAGAATTAACTGAAGAAGACATTGAAAAGATGGGGGACAGAGAATTCAGAAAACTCATTATAAAGCTGTTTATCAATAATGAGAAACACATAATACAGGAGGAATTTAAAGAATATGTCACACTGGAAATGAATCAAATGAAAGCTGACATTTCACAAGTTAAGAATACTGTGGAGGAAATTAAAAGTACAGTGGAGAGTCTCTAAAAATAGAATGAATGAAGCAGAAGAAAGAATCTCAGAATTGGAAGATAATTCCTGTCACCAGGGTGAAACAAACAAATAGCTGGAAGCAGAGCTGGGCCAAACTAAAAAACAAAGTATCTAAGAATTAAGAGATACCATTAAAAGGCCCAACATAAGATTTATGACTGTTCCGAAAGGTGCAGAAAGAGAAGCTGGAATTAAAGGTGTATTCAACGTAATAATAAATGAGAACTTCCCTAATCTAGAGAAAGAATTGGAAAACAATATACAGGAGGGTCACAGAACTCCCAACAGAGTTGATGAAATGCGAACCTAAACATGACATATGATAATCAAGCTCACTTTAGTTGAACATAAGGAAAAAAAAATCCTTAAATGTGCATATGGAAAAAACCAAGTGACCTATAGAGGAACCCTAATCAAACTCACAGCTGAAGTCTCAAGAGGAAATGCTACCGGCCAGAAGAAAATGAATTGACATGCTCCAGATTCTAAAAGGGAAAAATTTTCAGCCCAGAATAATGTATCCTTCAAAACTCTCCTTTGTCTTTGAAAATAAAAAATTCTTTCACAGCAAAGAAAAATTCCATGAATTTGCCTCCTCTAAACCTGCCCTACAGATGATATTCAAAGATATTCATGAGAAAAAGAAAAGGAATAGCAACTGCCAAAACCAAAGGCAAATGTGAAGAACATCTCACTAAAAGAATAACAGAAGACTAAATCAAAAAACAAACCATTGCAAAAATGACAGGCAAACTTCCCCCTATCCATATTAACATTGAATGTAAATGGCTTAAACTGATCAAACAAAGATCTCTCTGTGTCTCTCCTTTTCTCTGTAGATCTGACTTTCCAATTTAAAAAAAAAATATATATATATATATTTTTTTTTAAAAGTTTGTCTACCAGAGTACACTAATTTCTAATGAGTACCATAGGAAAAAGAACAAAAACTTTCTGGGCATGCTTAGCAATAAAGTACAAAATGCACTCAGAAATACCTAGGTAGTCCTTTAATTACAGTAAGTATCAATTTTGTTTTAGCATTCTCAATTTGTTTACCAGCTATCTATGTTTAAGTGTGTAAATGATAACCAGAGGAATTTGACTGCCTTAAAAATCTATGATTTACTAACTTTTAAATCTCTTTCAAGAGTCCAAACCTTTTTGAAAAATCACTAGCAGGTTAAAGTTTAATTGCAAAAGTCTAACTGGCAGTTACATCAAGCATTCTGATAACTGGGCTTATTGGATAAAATAATACATACTGACAAGTAAGAAATATATTTGGCAAGCACATCATACTGAAAGAACACAGCTGATGATTTAGATTGCATTGCTGTGGCTCCAGTTTACCAAATTAATACAGTTTATATAATGGGTCTCAATTAGTCAACCAGGACTCTATTTTTACAGGTTGCGTGCATAAATATCTAAATCTTTTTTATATTTCATGAGACAACATCACATTCATATTGTATAATGTTCTGGATGAACTGATACTTAGCAAATAACTTCAATAATTCTACAATGAATCTATCAATGGATCATATGCACTTACAGAAACACAGAAAGGGCAGATTTTACATTAAGGTACAGTATGCTTTAAATTTAATCTTTGCCTAAAAATAAATATAAATTTGAGTATCAATGAATTGCACTCAAATTTAAAACTGTAGGGTATACAAGATCACAAAAAATTATAGAAAAAAGAGAATTAAAAACTCAATTCTTAGAACATGACATATATAAAGATTGGTTTGCATGAGCCAGAGATGCTAGGCTACAGCATCTAAGGCAAAAGCCAAGACAGGTGAAGGGCTATGCCAAGCTGGGCCAGAGAAACCCAGCACATGATCTATGGCTGGGAACAGGCCTGGGTGGGAAGCTAAGAGCACACCCTGGCTGGGTTGGTGTTCCCACTGGTGAGTGCAGAGGCCAGAGTGGGGACTGCGTTCTGGTCTGGATATGGATGCAGTGTCCCTCAGCACAAGTGTGGACTGGGGCTGGGAGCACTGATCTGTGCTAGATTCCAGCAAAAACTGGTGCTCATGAGGACCAGCGTAGGTGTAGGACAGTGAAGGCTAAGTCTCTGCCCCTACTTGGCCATGTGTGAGCTGTGTCTGTGGGTGGACCAAGCTTGGCTGGGCTGAAACATCCAACAGTAAGAACTGGAATGTGTTGCAGGCCAGTTCAGACAGGCCACTGTTCCTGCAGGACAGGAAGAAGACTAAGTATTGCTGGTCCAGGGACCCAACAGTATGCGCAAGATCTTGCACTGGGAGAGGTTCTGATGGAAGAGCTTGGGAAACTCCTCTGTTGGGACACAGTCCCTGCAGGTGAGTGCAAGAACCACGATAGGGAACAGCCCAGACCAGACCAGGAAAAGGTACCTACTGCCACACATTTGGAATAGGTCAGGGGCGGATCAGGCTGAACCCATTCACATCGCCCACTGGCGAATCCGAGCACCAGAACACAGTGTGTGGGTTGGGCCAGGTTAGGCTGCAACACATACCAGTACATATTACAGCTGGGATTCGGTGCGTACTGGACTGGGCTAGGTTGTAACCCTTACCAGTGTCAGCTGGAATTGGAGGTTGGCCGGACCGGGCCAGGCTACAGCACCCACTGCCAAATGCTGAGGTGAGGGGGGCCATGCCAGACTGGGCCACAGCGCCCAACCAGCACACATGAGAACCAGGGAGGGAGGGGGCAAAGCTGGCAGAAGGAATGTGGGCTCCCCTGATGGACTGCCACTCTCACCTGAGAGTGAATCCAGCTGTGGGAAGGTCAGACCAGGCAAGGATATAGCACCTATGGGCCTCATGCAAGCTAGATCAGGAAAAAGCCAGGCTGGGTTGACTGTTTATAATGGTACAAGCATAAATCAGAGTGGGTGAGGGTTGGTTAAGCTTTGCAGCAGAATCTGCTGGCAGATGTTGACACTGGAGGCCAATTCTGTTAAGTTAAACCACAGAATCACCTGGAGAGTACATAATCCAGGAGTGGGAGTGGTCTAGTATAGGAAAAAGTGGGCACTTCCCTCTTGGGTTTCCACTCCCACTGGAGAACATGAAAACCAGCACTGGGGCAGGGATGGCTAGACAGAAGGGCACCGACCAGCATATGAGTGGTCTGCATAATAGGGCAGATTGGGTTGAACTAGGCTTCAATGCCCATTGACACGTGTGAGAGCTGAATGGGATGTGGGACAGACTGAAAAAGTCTGCAGTACAAACTGACAAGCATGGAAACCAGGGCACAGGGCGGGCCTGGTGCGGGTTATTGCGGGTCACTCTGACTAGGCTGCAGCTCCCACTGGTTTGTGCGAGGACCGAGTGTGTGCTGGGTAAAATCACACTGGACTGCAACACCCACTGATTCACGTGGAAGACAGGGCTAGAGAAAGAACTGACCCAGCAATTGCAACCACCAGCTGTTTGGGTGACAAACTGTGCTGGACCCTGTAGTGGCAAGCACACACAAGAATCAGGAGTGGGATCACCTCAAAGTTTCTGTGGAGATTTCTCCAACCAAACTGTTGGCCTCAGAACCCCAACCATGAAGAGAAGTGCAGGTTCCATGGTCTGACTGTGGAGTCCAAGTATCAAAGCTGAGCCTACTCAGAGGCTCAGATGGAGCCATAGACAGCACATCCAGGTGCACATGGAGGATATGGCAGACCATAGGAACCAGCAGAGCACACCTAGCATAACAACACAGGAGCGAGAACAGAACAAATCATTTAACAAATCATTTGCTCAAGCCATGAGTTGGCAGTGAAAATCTGGGCAAATGGAGACTCTAGGGTGAACTATGTCAGTCAGTGGATTCTGGAGAAATTTCATTGCGCTTGGAATGGTGAGATTTGCAGCAATTCAGAACTGTTGAACTATCAAAAACACTTGAGCAGGACCCTCAGAGCATGCCCCACATCGGGGACCTGTGATGGGTGGGAGGCTGAATGGGGCTTCTCCCTTTTTCTCTCCCCGTACCCCAGATACAGAAAAAAAATAATAATGATAATGTGGAAACAATGCTCTTACCCACTTTGCTATAGCTCCTGACCCTCAGAGCCCTAATCAACTGTGTAAAGATTTTCAGAATAATAATAAAAAAAAGACACAGGAACAGGAACACCCAGGGGCTGGTGCCGTGGCGTAGCAGCCTAAGCACCTTTGGCACTAGCAAAGTCTACTAACTGGATAGAACATATTGGAACAACGCTTCTCATAAAATCATTCCACAGCCAAATTCGTGGTAACAAGTTACTCACTTAAATATGTGCAATAATTTTATCACAGTAAGTTACCTCTCAGTAGTCATTAATTCCTCCCTTTTTCATCTATCCATACATTTATTTTTACGGGGAATCTGTATTCCATGCACTGTGCAATGAGACAAGGAAACTACTTATGGTCTCATTCTTTTGAGGTTTACAATGTAATGAGAAATGCTGGTCAAGGCATTACATTTATGATATGTATACTAAAGACCAGCGTTTTCCAGAAGTGCCTAAACAGGGTGATCTGATTTTTATATAATAATCTTTCTGAAAACTATCTGAAGCGAAGTTTTCAAATCACAAAGGACTAATGTCATGCAAGCCCATTTCTAAAAGCCATGCTATCAGAGATATCTGGCAGCCACGCAGAGGACAGCGTAGTTACAAAATCAAGGAAACGCTGACTGCATCTGCGTCTAAAGCACAGTTCCTGTCATTCATTTATTTCAAAGTCCGGTGGGGGCCAGCACCATCTAGTAGTAGGTTAAGTCTCCACTTGTGGCGCCAGCATCCTATGTGGGTACTGGTTTGTATCCCACCAGCTCCACTTCCAATCCAGATCCCTGCTAATGTGCCTGGGGAAGCAGTAGAAGACGGTCCAAATCCTTCAGACCCTGCACCTATGTGGGAAGCTCCAGGCTGCCTGCTTTGGATCGATCCAGCTACAACCATGATGGCCATTTGGGAAATGCACCAGCAGATGGAAGATTTCTCTGTGTGTGTCTCTCTTCTCTTTGTAAGTCTGCCTTTCAAATTAATACATTATTTTAGTTATTTAATTATTTTAGTATTAAGTATTAAAATCTTTAAGTTACGTAATTATTTTTTATTAAAATATATGTTGTCTTTCACACACTAGTCTCAGTGTCATTTACTTGGACTCAATTGTCTACGTTGTCATAGCAATGGCATTTCACCACAGTTAGCATCCATCATATCACAACATATGCCCTTCTCTGGCAGAAGCAGTGGTCTGCCCTTGTCCGCCCCGTCAGAGACAGGTGTCTGACTGTTCACTGAGTGCACAGTGAAGGCATGACCATAGAGCTCGGCTCTAGCTGTTGAGTTTCCTTCTACTTAATGAAGTCAGCCGTCATCTCATTTTTCCATCGAATAAAAATCATTTTAGAAACATGGAGAAAATTTATCTTGCTCCTGTTCCCTTCATCTTGTTAGTTACTTAATGATTCATTCTAAGCTTCATTTGTATTCCTGATAGAATCACCCAATGAAAGTAGAGATGAACCACAACATTCACCTTGTCATACTTATTGAAAATGTGACTCTATACATAGCATTCCAAAACCAGATGTTGATGTGATGTGCTCATATTAATTAATAATGCATATACTCACTGCTACTTGGTGGTAAAAACAATCCATTGATGTTTCGAGGTTTGCTGTGATAAAAGATACAGCTGATCTTCACACAACCAAGAGGCTGAGTTTCCCAGAAGCATGAAATGCTACAGTTTTGCTAGACAAAGGAGGTGAGGAGAACATAATGATTACATGGCATGCTCACAATAAATACAATGTATGCAACATGTACAATAAAACACAATGTGACAAAAATAATTGTGATTAGCTTCCACTCGTGTGTGTTTCATGGTGTTCAGTTTTCTGTTATATTATTTAAAAGATGTAGCAGATACTTCTAAATTATGTACTTTCACTTTTATTGGGTTTTTAAAACATTTATTTATCTTACCTGAAAAATCAGAGTTACAGACAGGGAGAGACAAAGAGAGATCTGTCATCCACTGGTTCATCACATAAATAGCTGTGACAGCCAGAGTGTCTGAAGCCAAGAGCCAGGAGTTTTCTCCTGGTGGCTCATGTGGGTGGCAAGGGCCTTCTCCCCTGCCTTTTCAGACCTTGAGCAGGGAGCTGGATCAGAAATGGAGTAGCCGGGAGTCAAAGGGCCACCCGTACGGAATGCCAGTGCTACAGGAGGAGGATCAACCTACTATACCACTACTCCAGTTCTTGACTTTTTTTTACATAATTTAAGCAAAAGTAAAAATGAATAATATATGAAATTAAATAATTGAATAATAATTTCTTTCTTGTAGTGTGGTAGAAATATAATTCAATACTATTGAAGGAGGATGCTTTTTGATAATGATGCTGAGTTGTTCTACCTGCATTTCCATGTGTCTAAATCTGCAAAGTGGATCTAAACATTTTTTCTCTCTCCATAGTGAGCACACAGTATCGCTGCCAAGAGCCTTTTCACAGTGTCGGAATCGGCACTGGGAACCCTAAAAGAAAGGAGTAAACAGTGTAGAAAACCCAACATACTGCATTAGTGTTCTACAACAATAAAGTGGCAGTGAAAGAAAATATAAGTAAACAAAATTACAATCACGAAAATATACCCTACTGGTATAAGACTCTAGGTCAACATTTTAGCAATTGTTCTGGCTTAGTGAGATAGCATAAGGTCATTTAATTATTAAATGATATTACATACCACGAGTCACTGATAAAATGATATGTCTTTTATCATGATAAAATGACAGTACAATGTAATCTGTTTTTGAAGAAGGAATACAAAAAATTTTTTAAAGTTACCAGCCACATTATAACTGTAGAAATGATCTCTAGTTATCAGTCATTTTTTAAAGATCATTTGGTTTTGGTCTAAGGAAATACTCATTATGCTTATATTAAGGAAAGTAAATGTGAAATATTAAGAAATTAGTATACTACATTACATATACTACAAAAGTCTTATGCCCTTAGCCTATAATGCCTGTACAAAAACACATGGACACCTTTAAATACCAACAATAGAGATGTGGATTACTTCAACAGGCTACTAAACCTTTTTGTTAATTCCATGCTCTTTTACAAATAAGTACCTACATGAAAAAACTGCAGGCTATCTTCTTATGGGCAGAGAAACAAACAGACACTAAAACATTGTTAGATTCTTCCCTCTTGCAACACACTTTCCATGTTCCTTCGTCTCCTGCTACCTCCTTCCATCTTCACTCTGTCTCTTAAAAATGGATCTAAGCGGTCCTGGCAAGGGTCCTTGGAGTCAAGTCATTAGTACTTGAATCATGACTACATTACCTGTCCATTGTAACAATGTAAATAATCAGCTTGCACCCTCTTTGCTACATTTTCCTTATTTATATAACAAGAATAAAATATGTACTGAAATTCAGTATTTAAATATTGGATCTATTATCTGTCCATACAAATGAGGTTAATAATTAGCTCATCTTCTCTGTGACTCATTTTCTCAAAAAGGGAATAAAACAGCAAACTTCTCAAATAATGTTATAAAATTACATGAGATAAAATAGCACGATTACTTTTATGTTTATGGGTCCAGGTAATTATTTACTGAGAAGTTAACTACCAAAAGTCACTACCCTAACTGCTTGGCAATACAAGAGTAAAACTGACAAAACTTTGTTACCCTAGAATACAAATTATTTTTCATCCTTGAGTTAAATCTAAAGATAACAATGAAAGAGGTAGATTTAATCCCTATGGTCAAAGAAATTGAGTCCATTAAGATTCCCAGCAGAGAAGAAACACAGTCTCTTTGATTGGGTTCATCCTGCCATGACCATGGGGCTCTGAACATCTAGTTCCTGCATTTAATTGGTTTACTGAAATACGCTAATCCTAGTCCTTAAACTTTTTTTTTCCATTTAACTTTATCAAATTTAATTCATCTTTGGATTATTTGGTTTTATGTTTTGCTTTTTTTCTTTTTCCTTGATGTTTACATATTTTGTTATTTAGATTTTTGATGGGAAAAATCAGTAATCACATAAATGACTATAAAATACAGAAACAAGTAGATGACACTGTTTACTATTGAGTTAAATTTAATCACATGGATTTGTGTGACTGGAATCACATTCTTAGAGAAGTCCAGTGTATCAAAAACACATGATAAGCCTTTATCTCAGAGTTTAAGAAGGTAAAACGTCTTGTGGGAAAATAATAAATGTTGATTCAACAAATTACTATTTTATCTTCCGTCATTCTACTAAAAACTTAAGCATGTGAACTGTAAATTGTACAATATTTACCTTTATGCATGTGGAATTAAAAAAGTAATAGCAGTCATTCCCAACTTCTGCCATTTTCAACTCTCTTGTTGAAATGATTTCTCAACTCTCCTGCTAATCCAATGTTTGTTTAATATAAGAAATGCAGGAATGCAAATATAAGAACTATCAGTGAGTAAAGGGAAAAAGATTTCTTATCCAGTCTTTCAGGCTATCCGTAGTTTTCCATTAACACTGACCTCTTGCTGACAGTATATTATAAAACAGACAATCTTAAATAAGTGAAATTAGAAGATACCTTCTCTAGCTTTGCAGAAATGTTCAAAGTGGTTGCTAGTAAGCACGCAAACTCAAACTTCCAGAATTTTCCTCATTGTTACATAATCCATTGTTTGCTCATCATAAATGACCTCACATGTAACCATAGGTTAGTTTACTTTAGTGAATACTGCATTTTCCTGCCTAATTAATACATTAACAAAAGACTTAGTAAAAAATAAAATGATACATTTTATCCCTCAGTATTCTGGTTGAATATGGGAGACACTAGTTCCTACTACTTCTGCAATTAGAAAAATAATATATATTTCACATTACTTTCTAATCCTTTTTGATACCAGATACAGTTACGAAACAAAGTATTTTTTTAAACTAAGTATTATTAAAGTTAGTAAATATGCTAAACATAATCTAAGAACATGAATATAATTAATCCAATAGAAGATTGTTTCTAGTCATTGTTTGGAAACAAAATTATATTCAGGTTGAGGTCTGTTAATAGGTCTTGACACAAACTGGCTTAGTTATTTATCTTGTAGCTACATTCCACTGCTTTCCAACAGTAGTGAAAGCAAGGTTAGTCCACTCCCACAACAAAGTATTCTGAATTCTTGAGGGTTTTGAGAACTTGTTGGAGACAGCATGAAATATTCAGATTCCCAGAATGAAACATTTCAATTATAGGGGTCTATCAGATATTAATAAAAATGTTCATGATTGGTTACTTAGAAGATAGCATGGGGATGGTAGATGACACATCAGAAAATAATTTTTGAAATGGCAGTGTCCTTTTTAATTAGAAATTTTTAAAATCACTATAAATCTGGATCTCCACTTAAGTAAGACAGGCTAAGTTGGCATAAATACTTTGAAAGCAATGCTTCAGGATAAAAATCTGGTATGAAACAGAAACAAATTCAGAAAATGCTTACCTAGAGCTGTGCATAAGAGGAGAAAAGAACTCAATGGTAGTAGTAAAAGCAAATGAAGCAGAGAATACAGATTTGCCTAATTTTTTTTAAAATACCAGCAAGGACTTAGAGAAAACATATCTTTGGGTTTTTCCTACCTTATCGCTCTAGAATAGCAAAGCACCATCTTAGGTGCAAAGTTGAATGAAATATCTTTGAGAAATATCTCTGAGAAATATCTTTGTTTTCTCCTGTGCCGACAAATCCCCTCTCCACCTGGGAACCTGCAGCTCCATTGGGACTTGGTCAACACCAACAACTAAACACCATTATTGCACGTTTACATGTACGATCATGATCAAACCCATGGTGAGAATCTATATTCTATATACAGGAAACATTGAAAAAATTTTTACCTTTTGGAGACAAGATGTGAACAATTATATTCCATTAGTAAAAACAGATCAAATCCATGGGAGGTTTTGTTGCTGTTTCAAAAATCTATATATTGTGGTAGTCTCTAGAATTACCAAAGCTCTGCTTTCTTGCGTTGAGCGTTCTAGTCTTGGTCTCCCTTTCATTTCTTCCCAACATGCTAGCCTTTTCACAGAAAGCCATCACTCTCCTCCCCAAGAGGATTCATTCTCTTTAATGCAGAATGATGACAAATGTGTCTCCACAACTTGGGGGTAGGCCTGAAAATGTTGTCTATTTTTTTGTGTCATCCAAAGCAGACTGCACTGAGGATCTTTCTCTGATGCATGCTACAAAGGAGCCATCCGAGACTCAAGGTTTCCTTGGCAGTTTCTATCCTGTGATACAGCTTTTCAATACACTGGATGGTAGCAACTTCAGAATTGAGGCAGGAGAAGTGAGTCCCGTGAGTCCCGTTTCCCTTCTAGTTTGTATCCTTTGACACCACTTGAAACACATGGGCTTGGAGCATCTTCGGAATGATGACAGCTAGGCCAAGTTTTGCTGGCCCCCTCAGAGTGGCAGCCCAGTAGTTCACAGTCAGGAAGTGATCTTGTGGTTCTCCCCTGTGATGCAGCAGGTTCTGTTCCTCCAGGGACCTATGGAGCCAGCTTTGGAAACTGCTTCCTGCGCGCCGAGGAGCCTGGAGGCAACTCTTCAGAGAGCAGATGAAAGAGGACCCTTCTCTGAAATGACACAGGGTACAGGGCTTAGAAAATTCTAAATTCTGTGGCAGTTTGCAAAGTGACCCTTGTGGTGTTAAGGTTAACTGTCTTTCAGACTTAAAAAGAGAAGCTTTCTCGTCCCTTCGTTCTTCTATTTTCTTTTTTTCTTTTAATTCCTCCAAAGAATAAATAAGTCCCAGGGGCTTGACTGTAAATTACTAGCACATTTCAAGTCCCCAAATCCCACGGCCAGTGTCAGGGTTCTTTGCTTTGTTCCTTTTCTTGTAAATTGGAAGAGGGGAATTTGTATTTACCTGTGAGAAAATAAAAGACAACGAAAAAAGTAAACACTTTGAAATGGCAAATCTTTACCTCCCTCCCAACCTCTGTGAATCTAGCAATCAAACAATGAGCTTTTTTAGAGGGATATTTTATTACTTGGAACTCCTTTATCCCTTCATAAGCTGCAAGTGGAATACAGTGGTGTGACATCTTAAAGGCATAAATGCTGGAAAGCTTGATACATGAAGGCAGTTACACAAACCAGAACTAGGCCTTGTCCGTGCACATGGAAGATGACCAAATAAAACCTAGATGCCCCAATGACTCTTGGCAGGGAACTATTTAGCTGAAATAAGAGCTACCACTGAAAAGTATTTTAAAATATTGTAAAATCGTCAGGCGGTGACTCATTCACCAGCCATTCGTTTGAGCAGCAAGCTAAACAAAGCTGTTGTAAGCCCTGCTGGTCGTTAACTACAAGTACTCAAACCATTTGACCTCATTTGGAGTCCGCTTTTAATGATGACAGTAAATAAGTCTCGTATGAAAACATTCGGAGCAGATTCCGGGTTTTCGGCATCCACGCATATGGCTGTGGACAGGTCTAAGGCTGTGTCTCCTACTGTACTCACTCCGGAACGGCTATCTACATAAACCTCGCAAGTTCGAGGCTCAAGGACGCCCATCAACCAGCAGGGTTCACACAACAGTGGCAAGTAGCTATCTGAAATGACTCCTCGCACCTCGTATCCGTTAACTTTCGAAAACATCTCCGGTATCTGTGGAAAGCTGACACACTCGGGAAAACGGACATTTGTTTCTTCACGGTTTTCAAAACTCGGGAGGACACGCACGTGGATGCGCACGTCCGGGAGCCTCGGGGCCGCACTACAACTCCCAGAAGGCGGCGCGCGGGTCAGTAGGCCATTTCCGGGCGTGCGTCGCCCTGCGGGGTCCGGGGTTAGCCGCGGCGGGGAAGACTCCCGGGTGCCGGGCTGAAGCGGGTGGCTGGCCGAGCGCTGCAGGGCGTCCGCCCGCCAGGATCAGGAGCTGTTGGGACACGCGCTCTCCCTTTTGAATTGCCTTGTTGGGGCCACCATGAGGCGCCTGGGCTCGGTGCAGCGGAAAATGCCGTGTGTGTTTGTGACGGAGGTGAAAGAGGAGCCCTCCACCAAAAGAGAGCATCAGGTACCCAGGAGCGCTGGCGCCATTTGCGCTGGCCTGAGCTGCCAGGCAGGCCCGCACGTGGTGCGGATCCGTGGGGAGGTGCCGGGTGCGAGCCCCGTACGCCTTGAGCTCCAGATTCTTGTCCCTTCTTCGTTCTGAGGGCGGGCACCTGCGAGCGAGGTTTGCTGGTGAGCGATTCAGAGTTGACCCTCGCCAGGAAATCGAACCCTCCCAAACATGCTGCTTTCTTCTCCCTTTTGCACCTCTCAGTGGCCTTCCCCCCAGTGCCGAGGTAATCACCGCCGCCCAGGCGTTGCTGCTTTTCCAGAACGATCCAAAGTGGAAACGGTAGATGCACTTTAGCTGTGGGAACCTGGGAACCCAGAGCAGTGTTGCTATCCTCCCGCATTTAGCTCACTGAAGATCAGAGCTCATTTATGGTTAGGTGTTAATTAACTTCTTGATTCTGACTATTGTTTTACTAGCTGAAGGTTTTCCATCGGCCTAGCAACGTGTTTTACACGATGGTGGGGCTTTGCTGTATGGTAGTGCATGAATACTAAGCACTGCGTTATCAGGAGGATGCCTTGATATTTGGCAGACTCACTATCAGCAGAATCCCCAGTTACTGGGTGTGTGCTGTCAGTTTGCAAGACATCAAAGTGTCGCCTGGGGGTGGTCTCCTTCCTGCGCTTCATCATTGGCAACAGGCCTTCTTGGGCTAATACACCCAGAGACGTTTAGGGCGGAGTCCCTGCTGTTATCTTTCCTCTGCCTATCCAGGGCTTGACACTTGGTCAGCAGCAGATGACTGCATTTGTTGATTGAAAAGTGAACCCTGACATCGCTTCATGCTTGAGGCCTCTTGCTTCTTACGCCTGTTCTCTCTATATTCTTTTCTTCTGCGATCACTTGAGCGGTTTCCAATATCTCATGTCCTGATTTATGCACTGCCTCTTTCCTCTTCCGGAATGATCATCACGCTCTTCTTGCCTAGTTGAAACCCTGCTGTTCCTGCCCTAGTGGCTCTGGCATTAGTCAGCCTTGTGCTGTACATGTTTCACTGACAGAATCCATAGGAAATAGTGTGCTGGGGTAGTGGTTCGGCCCGCGATTGTTGATTACCTGTATTAGAGGACTGTAGTTTGCAAAAGTGCCATGTCTCTGCAGGGAACACTGCATCGTGGGGATGTTTGTAGCCTAGCACCTAGCTGCTAGGCATCCATGCCCTCTGTGGGTTAGGCCCAATCTCTAACCTCCTGAGGGTGAAGTCGCTGTGGCACTGGTCTGTTTCCTTCTGAAACACACCAGCCACAATCCTGTCTCCACACTGCTGCTCAGGCTATGTGTTTATTTTTTCCTCCTGCATCACCTCCACAGGGTTTTTAGTGTTTCAAATAGGACCTTCTTCTTCTTCTTTTTTTAACATTACATTGCATTATGTGACACAGTTTTATAGGCACTGGGATTCTCCCCACTCCTCCTAAAGCCCTCCCCCCATGGTGGGTTCCTCCACCTTGTTGCATTACCACAGTTCAAGTTCAGTTGAGACTCTTTCATTGCAAGCATATACCAAGCATAGAGTCCAGCATGTTATTGTCCAGATAAGTTCAACGGCTTGTTGGGTAGACGATCTCTGGTCTGAAGGTAGAGCCGACAGAGTATCATCCCAGTCAATTAAAAGGCCCAACATAACATCAGCCACAGCTTATAATGTTATGGAATTAATTGACATAGTATTGAGTAGCCAGTATGTTAAAAGAAGAAAGAAAAAAAAATGCAAGTTCTTAACTACATGCTGTGACTTCTTCATTGACATTTCAATTTTAGTTTATATACAACTGGGTTCTATACACTTTAAAAACCTTATAGGTTATTATTCAGCTGTCTCGTGTCTTCAAATAGGACCTTCTTCATAAAAAAAAAAATCTTCAGTCAATTTAATGATTCTAGTGATTTCTCTTCTACCCAGAAATTATGATGGACCACACAATTGATACTCTTGAGATTGACACGTCTTGCTTTTCCAGTAGTGAATACTTTGATGATAGAGAAGATCCTTGTGTACCTCTTAAAGTCTTCTGCAGTGCTTTGCACATGTCAGCAAGGAGTGGTAGATAACATTCTTTTTTGTTAAAGAGATATATTTATGTATTTGAAACTCAGGGTTACAGAGAGAGACAGAGATCTCCCAGCTACTGGAGCTTGATCGGTCTGAAGCCGGGACCTTCTTCTGGGTCTCTCTCTTGGGGGCAGGGACCCAAGGGCTTGAGCCATCCTCTGCTGCTCTTGCAGGCGGTAAGCAGGACACCAGATTGAAGTGGAATGACCAGGACAGGAACCAGTGTCCATGTGGGATGCCAGCACCCAAAGTGGAAGCTTAGCCTATTATGTCATGGTGCTGGCCCCAGAACAATCATTTATATACAGCAACATGGTCATAGATATCTGCTCCATGGGATCTTCGATAAATATGCACACACACTTGCCTACACACAAAAGTTGAACACTACTATTGGGTCAGACCTTCTGGTTGTAGCCCCACATGTTATGTTCATGTGATACCATGCCGTAAGTGATTATTTCTGTTCAGAGTTATCTTGAATGTACTGAATCAGCACATGAATGAAACTGTTTTATAGTTTGCCTAATTCTGTTTGAAACAGTGCTTCCACATTATTGGTCTTGAGTTTGTATACACTTGTATATATTGTGCAGTGCTTTCCACATTGTAAGAGTATAGTCACTTAAAGTTGTTTATTAATAAAAAATGTTCCTTTTTAGAAACGAAAATTCAGTTTAAAAAGTCATTAAGAAACGTAAAATGTGGCTTCATCTTGCTATAGCTACAAAACTGTATCAATTTAAAAAAGAAAAAAATAGAAACTGTCTTCATCTTGGCTGCTTTCTTGATGTACCGTTTTAGTAGTAGAAAAAAATATCCAATTAACTACCAAAACCAGAAAGGATCAAGAAGTGAATACTCTGAATATAAAATCAAAAGACACATGGAGTGATTCATAGTATTTTCAACAGAAGAAGGAAAGTGAGTGAAGCAAAATCAGCCTCAGATGTTGAGTACTCCAGGAAAAGATTTGAATTGAAATAGCAGTTGGGTGTGTGATATGACATATCTAAGATGACATAGTAAATCGGCTTGGGCCATTAGAGGGCCATATTTCCTGGGGTACTCATTTGAGGTCTTACCACAAAGTTGTGCCACTAAAACTTTACACACTGCCTGCATAGTAAAGAACAATTGCTTTTGTAGTCTAGGTGTTCAAACTTGGCTGCATGAGTACCCACAGAAACTTCTGATTTTGATATAAAGGGATTTGAAAATACAGCACTCAAATTAACTAAATGGGGAAATCAGGTGATGAAAGAAAACTGTTAACAAACAAGCCTAACTCAGAATCAAGAACAGTATTTATTTTATAGAGGCATTTTTTTTCTATTGCTTTTGAATATTTTACAATTAAATAATGGTAAAAAAAAAACTTAATTGATACAGCTCAGAAATTTTAAGGTCTTTCCAATATAAGCAGTCTCAGTTCGTGCAAAAACCCACCAGGGGTTGATTGTCCTTTCAAACCATGTATTTCCCCAATCATGTATTTCCCCAGAAAGTACTTGTTGAACTTTACAGCATAGTTTAACACCTTAGAATGTAAAGCTGATTTTAGGATACTGTGCTGGAAATTAAGATCTTAGTCTTTGATCTGAAATTTTTAAATAGAGATGCCAAGATCCTTCACATTGGATCTTAATATCACTTCATGAAAATATGCAGATAATCAGTTTGGGCAACCAAACATGATGGCAGCATGGCAGCATTTTTCACAGATGGAATATTAGGGAAAGGTTTTTTTTTTTTTTAATGTTATCATGCAGTTAATAAGGAAAAGCATGTGAGACAAATAAATTCAGAAAGTACAACTGTAACTTCTAAAGAAGCTATCCTGGGGCCAGCATTTTGGTGTAGTGGGTGACATCACATGTGGACACAGTTCGAATTCTGGCTGCTCCACTTCCTATTCAGCTCCCTGCTAATGTAGTTGGGAAAGCAGTGGACGGTGGTCCAAGTTCTTAGGTTTCTGAATCCATGTGGGAGGCATGAAAGATGCTCCTGGCTTTGGACAGGCCCAGCTCCAGCTGTTGGGGCCTCTTGGGGAGCAAGCCAGCCAATGCAAAAACTTCTCTGTCTCTCCTTCTTCCCCTCTTTCTCTGTGCCTTTCAAGTAAATAAATACATCTCTTTTTAAAAAAAGATGGAAATGTCCTGGAAATTAATGTCAAGTATATGAAGATGAAAACTGCACTAAAAACAATTGGAATCATGCTGAACACTGATTGATGGTTACATCTGAATGGGAAAGACGGTGGGTGATTTCTTGTTTACGCTTTTGTGTATTTTTAGAGATTTTGCCTAAGAACCATTTGTGCACTTACTTTGCTAACAAAAAATAAAAAGTATTAAGAAAAATTAGAAACAAACTATGGCTGACCCCACCCCCATCTGTACCTGCTGCTGTCTGAGAGTGGCTCAAGCAGAACGTCACCAGATCCCTGCTAGGACTTGCAAAGAACCAAATCGGAAGTGAGAAGTCAATTTTGTGTTCCTGGAAGGAAGTCTCCTGTATTGAAAAGTAGGTTTATTCCTGAAAAACTGAAAATTATGAGTGGCAGATACTTGTATTGCGTTACCAGGAGCGCCAAAGGAATCACTTGTTAGTCAAACACATGTTTTGGTTTTACTTGCAGTCAGCCGCAAGCGCAGTGGCCTGTACTTTGTTCAGACACTTCCGATCGTGACTGGGTGCCCTCGGTATCTGCGTGTTTATAATTTAGCATTCCTTCCCTTCTGGTCTGCTCCTGTGTTGCCTCTTCAGAGAGTTCTTTCCTGCCCATCACTTCTGAGGTAGCACCTCACCCCTCTCTTCTCTCCCTTTGTTTTTTCTCTTAAGCACTTAGCAGGCCTAACACACTTTTTTTTTTTTTTTTAACACATTTTGTTTCTTTAGTCTTCCTCACATTCCATGAAAGGTGGAGATGATTTTTTTGATTACTTTTGTATTTGAGAACCATGCGTTTCACACATCTTTCCATATACAGCAGTGCTAAGGATGTAGTGCCGCCTCCGACATGCCTCCTGGGTCATTGTGGAAGGTGAAGAAACGTAAAGAACACAATTTTGTGGGATAATCAGGTATTGATCTGATAGTATAGATGGGAAGGGATGATTGGACAACTTGACGGGAATGTTTATAAATTGAGTCGAAGGATAAACAGGAGACCATCTCTTGGAACTGATAGAATCAAGAGCATTTCAGGTAAAAATGTCTGAAGACATAGAGGGTTTTTATCTTAAACCGATTTTCTCTTTCTCTTTTAAGCCATTTAAAGTTTTGGCAACTGAAACTATAAGTCACAAGGCATTAGATGCAGATATATACAATGCAATTCCAACAGAAAAAGTGGATGGAACATGTTGTTATGTTACTACCTACAAAGGTAAAATACAATATTCATTACAAATTGTACTTTTTCTTAATCACTTTGCAGATTAAAAATGAGACATTTTATCTTCATAAACATTTGAATGTAAGAGTCGTAGCAGACTTATTTGTTATGTATTGTAGTTTTTCTCTAGGTGGAGGGAAAGAAAGTTATATATACTTAGTACTCTGACGGAACAAGTGGTATGATAAATGTTCCCCACATGTTACCTCCTTCCGTTTTTCAGATAAGGAAACTGAGGCTCAGTCAACTCAACTAGTTTATGACCATGTAGTTGCTGAATGGTTTAACTGGCGCTGGAACCTGAGTTTGTCTGACCCTCCCTCTTGTTCTCCTTGCACTGATCCCACTAATATTTTCATCAGCTTTATTAGTATTGATATCAACTCCAGTTAAGTTCATGTAAATGTTCTTTTAAAGAGGTTGACACAAACAGAAATGATCAGCTCTGTAAATAAGAAATGGATTGTAAAGAAAAATATCCTGATTGTTTCTGGGTAATAAGATTGTTTCTCGTTGCCAGCAAAGAAGCAGAGCAGTTGGGCTGGCCCCACCTCTTGGCTATTGTTCTAATGCTGCTATGTGTAGGACAGAACACGTGTCTCTTAGAGGCCCTGTCTGCAGGCCTTTGGTATATGTACCCAGAGGAAGAATCACTGGATCAAATGGGCATCCAAACTGACCCTTGTTTAATCTCTAGAACAATGTTTTTACTGTGGCAAATATACACAAATCTACCATGTTAACTATTTTACATGAACTGTTAAGTGTGTTCATAATGTGCTCTCTCACCAGTATCCGTTTCCAGAAGACTAAATAACTTCCTGTGCTCCTTCCCCATTCTGCTTTTCGTCTCCATCAATTTCACTATTTTGGATACATTATATAAGTGGAATCATGCAGTGTTTGTCTTTTTGTGATTGACTTGTTTCATAGTTTGTCTATGATGTTAGCTTGCATCAGAAACTCACTCATTTTTAAAGCTGTATAATACTCCATTGAATGTGCATAGCACCTTTTTGTCTACCCATTCAGCCATCAATGGACACTCGGGCTGCTCCCAACTTTTTCTATTGAGAATGATGGTGTGTGAACAGGGGTGGCTAGGCAGCATGGCTTTTTGAGGCCCTGCTTCTGATTCTTGTGGGTATATTTCCAGAAGTAGAACTACTACATCAAGTGTTAATTCTAATTTTAATATTCTTTGTATATTTTTATTTTTATTTG
This sequence comes from Ochotona curzoniae, assembly GCF_017591425.1. Taxonomy (NCBI): domain Eukaryota; kingdom Metazoa; phylum Chordata; class Mammalia; order Lagomorpha; family Ochotonidae; genus Ochotona; species Ochotona curzoniae. The sequence continues at coordinate 15,819,506 of NW_024464920.1, read as the reverse complement.
CAAAGTGGGCTTAAGAGAGAAAGAGAAAGAGATCTTTCATCTGCTGATTTACTTTTCAAATGATGTCAGTGGCTAAAGCTCAGCCAATCCAAAGCCATCAGTCAAGAGCTTCTTGTATGTCTCCTACGTGGGTGTTGGGGACCGAGGAGCTGAGCCATCATACCATTGCTTTCCCGTAAGCAGGGAGCTAGATCAGCACTGGAGCAGCCAGGATCGAACCATACTGTACTACACCATACTACATCATAGTGCTTGTTCCTCTTTCTTAACTTTTATTTTCTTTGCTTTTTTTTTTCTTTCTTTCCTTCTAAGATTTATTTTTTATGCAAGGTAGAGTTACAGAGAGAAGAGTCATGAAGAAAGTAATTTTAATCTTGTTGCTTATTTGAAGGAGTGATGGAAAGAGGGATAGAGATCTTCCAATCAATGATTTGCTCCCAGCTAGCTCCATTGTCCTTGGCAAGGCCAAGGAGACCTGGGAGCTGGGCACTAGCTGAGCCACCCATTCTGTCGTAGGCTCAAGCACTTGGGTCATCATTGGTGCTTTTCAGTTGCAAGGTACAGGGCTAAGAAGCAGAGCAACTGGGACTTGAATGCGTCTCTGATGCATGCAATGCATCATGCCATGGTCACAAACAGTGGCTTAATGCACTGTGGCACGGTGCTGGCCAACTGTTGTAATTTTTTGAGGTGTGACTGTTCATAGTAGTTGCACCATTTTACATTCCTCCAGTAGTGTGCAGAGGTTCTAGTGCCTCCATATTATCATTACCACTTTTATTTTTTTGTATTTTACTTGTTTTGATGATAGTAGGCATGGATATGAGTGCAAAGCATTATTTCGGTATTTACTAGTAAAAAGAACAAAGGATTCATTCAACCTACGTTGATAATTTTAATGTTTCTTCATACTATTTATCTGGAATTATATAGAGCTATATAGAATAGAATATATATATAATTTTTACAAACCTTTATATTTGAAGGAACTATAGAAGGTTTTTCAGTTCATTATATATTACAAAGAAATGTTAGTATGCATCACTATATGTGATTTTGCATTATGATAGCAGTTAAACAAGGTCAGGATTAAACTTCAAAGAAAGACTCACAGCACCTGAAATCACCATGCCTGTAAATCCACATTGTATCCTGGTAAAATAGACATAGTGTAGCAAGTATATTAAAAAGTAAGCATGTGACTCACAAGCCAGTGACTGTCTCAGGGAAGGGAGTCTGGCTGCCTGAATTGGCTCCCTGCTTCAGGGTCCTAGCAGGCCAGATGTGCACAGATTCAGGACCCACTGGCGGTTGCAGGCAGCATCTTGGAACCAGGGAATCCGAAGGCTGTCTCTGGTGCAGTATTCTGTGCTTCTGCTTATTGTGTGGGCATCTTGCTAGGTAACCACCCACAGTTCCTGGGGGTCTAGTTGTGGTCAGGTGCAATTCCTTGTACCAGAAGAGGAGGCTGGTACTGTGTCCTGGATCATGATGGGAAAGCAATAGTATTGATCAGTATGCTTCAAGCCTTGACCTGTGGTTGATCATGCAAGACACTTCAGCACCATGTAATGTTCGGGGGGTGTATGAATGCAATTATCTGGCTACCTTTTCTTGATATATAAGGGTAGCCTGTGTTTCTTACTATGCTAGTTACTAATAAAATATTTTGAGACATCTGTATGAAAGAATAGTATTTTTATTTTTATCTCATCATTTTTAATGTCATTTCATACTCATCATTTTTTAGCTAGAGAAATCAGTGTTCTCATAATGTAAATTGCTAGTTGGAATGTGGCTTAGACCAGGCGCTTCCCTTAGTTTCCTAGGCTTGCTTTTTGTATTAAAGAAATGACCTACCATTTATTGGAAAACTTTCAGTCTGAAATGCCTTTTAAGATAAATTTTGTTTGGCCCCTTATACTTTTAATTTTGTATTAATTTTTCAGGTCAACCATACCTCTGGGCTCGACTCGATAGGAAACCCAACAAACAAGCTGACAAAAGATTTAAAAATTTTCTACATTCAAAAGACAGTTCAAAAGGTTGGTGTTTTACCTTTTTAAATAGCTGAGGTTTGTGGCTTTTTTATTGCTGCGATTTTTTCCATCCTTTGTGTCCCGTATGGTTTTAGCAATGAGCAAAAAGATTTTATTTGAATATTTTTATACATAAAAAGATATTTGAAAATATTATTTTAAGGTATTTTGCTGCTATTTCCTTGACTCTCATTGCAGTGTGAGTCTATTTTGTTAAAGCATACAAATTATTACACTATAGTATGCTGAGTAACATTTTGATTTGGTATAAGAGAAATATGTTATTTTATAAATCAGATGCAAATCTCAGTATTTCTAGCAACAGTGAAGTGCCTCAAAATACTCTTAAGTAATAGATATCCACATGATTGTGGATCTGTGTTTGTGAATATAATTTATGTTTATTAATAATGAAGAATAAATTCATACACATTATAGAATATTGGCTAGTTTAATTAGCTTGTTAAACTCTGCATACAAAAGATAATATGTTCAACATTGGAAATTTAAACTGTTAGCACTCCAAGAGTTAATATTCATTTTCGTAAAATGAACAATATTTTTGTCATAATCATATATGATATTATGATGTTTTACCAGCTGTTCCAACTTTGCATAGATTCTGTATATATTTAAAACTATAACTACATTTGAGATGATCTCTGTTTAGAGTTTTTTTGGAATATTGAAGAGGACTTCAAACCTGTCCCGGAGTGTTGGATACCAGCAAAGGAAATAGAACAACTAAATGGGAATCCAATTCCTGATGAAAATGGACACATTCCTGGTATGAGATTTCTTCCTAAATGCGATTTGTGTGTTGAAAAGATTTATTTATTTTACATGAATGTCAGAGTTACAGACAAAGAGAGGGAGAGACAGAGAGATCTTCCATCTGCTGGAAGCCTTCCAAGTGGCTGCAGCGGCCCGAGCTGGACTGAGCTGAAGTGGGGGCCAGGTGCTTCTTCAGGATCTCTCATGTGGGTACAAGGGACCAAGACGTTGAGCTCTCTCAGGCCATCAGCAGGGAGCTAGATCAAATTGAGCAGCCAGGAGTTGCATCAGTACCCATATGGGATACCAGCATTGCAGGTGTAGTACTAGCCTGCTGTATCACCATGCCGACCCAGCCTGTGTATGCTTTATTTTAAAGGCAGAGTTATTGAGAGGATGAGAGAGATGTTCCATCTGCTGGTTTACGCCCCAAATGGCCACAAAGACTGGAGCTGGCACCAGGCTGGAACCAGGCTTAAGCCTGGTACTCCATCTTCATCTTGCACGTGGTTACATGGATTGAGCCATCTTCTACTGCATTCCAAGGCACATTAGCAGGGAGGTAGACAAGAAGTAGACCAGAAGTGGAGAAGTGTATAAGGAGCAATAAGGTTCATTCAACCTAAAATTTCAAAGTTTAAATATGGCTCTTTATTTACATAGGTAGAGCAAAGACTCTGAATTAATTTACCTAATTTAATTTATATCTGATATTTTATATCAAGAATATCCTCAAGGCAAGGGTTTAGAATAATTTTTAAGATAGACATATTACGAACTGTATTCTGTGAAAATTCATGAAGCTTTGAATGCGAATAGCTTTGAAGTTCTTATCAGGAGAGATGACATAATTGACTTTGCCTGAAATAATACTTTAGGAAGTCTTACTTTGAGACTGAGGACAACTTAGGGTCTGTGCGTGTGTTTTGATCATTTGAAGATTCTAGAACAATATTTCAGTGAAGGTAATTTAAAGCCTGTATCTCACAAGTAGTTTTTCTGGGGAAGGATAAAATTTTGCAGAGGAATGTTGTATGGGAAGACAGGCAAGATCAAGATGATGTGCCCGACAGGGATATTGTGTCTATCCTGTGCACAGTACTCTGGATGCTAGCAGTGTGGAAATGAGGGTCTGAAAGTCTGTCATTGACGTTCTATGAGATGTTTGGAGAAATCAACCAATAATATACCATGACTTCAAGGCCAGCAGGAATGAATGCACAGCTACAAGTGAAGAGGGAGGGATGCCTTTATCAGCTTAGGGCTAGAAGAGGCTTTTTAGAGGGATTATCTGTGCTGAAGCTCAAGAACCAGGAAAATAGCTAAAGGGATGGTCAGGAATGTTCCCTGAAAATTAGAGAGCATGGACTATTTTGGACATTTTATGCAGCTAAAATGGTTAGAGTGTATGATGTATTGATGAGCTTATAAAGATTGAGGCTGAGATGTGGATGGCATGGACTCAGACCTTAAAGGCCTGTGTTTCAGGTAAAGGAGTTGAAATTTATGCTGATGAGAAGGGGGATTTTGCAGGGCAACAGCAAAACTGAATTTGTATTTTAGAAACCGAACAGTGATCAAAGTGGGCTGAGTTTTACTGTGAGCCAGCAGGCCAACAAGGAAGTTCTTACAGAAATCTGTGGAAACAGAGGTTAACAGTGTAACTCTTCACAGTGTCATATACTTGTATGCCATAGTTTCTCTCTTTTTCTCGTTTTGGTAATGAATTCTCTATCAGGATGGTCCTGGTAAGAATGAGAATAGCAGTAGTGTTCAATTGATATGGAATCAATAAACTGTTCAGAATTAGAGTAGAGCAATTTCATGTATTCAGAAACACTTACTGCATATACCCATTGTCCCTGAAATTGGAGGGATGGTGAAAAGAAAACATTCAAATGTGTTAATGCTGTGTGTTAAAACAATTTTCAATCCTTACAGAGGTAGGGTGAATTAGGAAGGAAGAGACTGGTGGGTACTCTGTCGTGGAATAATTGAACGATTAACACTTCAACTGAATTGAAAAAATATAGCCTATATGATTAAAAAAAATAATATTTTTGCTGGCTCATTCCCCAAGTGGCTGCAAAGGCCAGAGCTGAGCCAATCCGAAGTCAGGAGCCAGAAGCTTCCTCTGGGTCTTCCACGTGGATGCAGAGTCCCAAAGCTTTGGGCCATCCTCTGCCATTTTCCCAGACCAGAAGCAGGAAGCTGGATGGTATGTGGAACAGCCGCAACAGGAACTGGCGCCATATGGAATTCTAGGGTGTGCAAGGCAAGGCAACTGAGTCATTGCATCAAGCCAGGGAAACATTTTAACAAAAATTAAATTGACCAGTTTCAATCCTAAGAAAATCATCTTAAAAATTCTGGTTTTTTTTTTTTTTTCCTCTTTAAATGATAGGCTGGGTACCAGTGGAAAAAAACAACAAACAGTATTGCTGGCATTCTTCTGTGGTTCATTATGAATTTGGAATTGCCTTGGTGTTAAAGCCCCACGCTGCAGATCCTGGGGTCTTGGAAATAAGTGCAGTGCCACTAGCAGACCTCTTAGAACAAACACTGGAGCTCATAGGAACACATATCAATGGAAATCCATATGGTGAGTGAAGTCTGTCCCGTTTTAATAACTTTTATAGCCAGGTATAAAGAGGATTTTTCTGGACAACTTTAAAAGTATACACACTGTAGAAAAGTTTCTCTTTTCTTTCCACATTATTTTTTGTCTTTTTAAACTTTTCTATTTATATAAAGCGAACAAAATTTCATATATTTCATACAAAGTTTTACAAGCATATTAGTTCTTCCCACTCTCCACTCCACTCCATTTGGGCTATGATGAAATACCTCATTGTGGTTTTGATTTGCATTAATTGACAATTTATTTGCATCACCAATGCCCACTTTTTCATATGATTGTTGGTCATTTGTCTGTCTTTTGAGAAATGCCCATTCATATCCTTTCCGCATGTTTAAATTTGATTATTTGGGTGTTGTGTGCTTTTCTTTGTTCTTAAATTGAGTTCCTTATCTATTCTGCCTCTTAATCCTGTGTAAGTATCTCTCTCCTATTCTATTGGTTATGTCTTTGCTCTTGTTTCTTTGGTTGCACAGGAGCTTCTTTGCTTGACATAATCTCATTTGTCTATTATTTTGTCAGCTGCGCTTTTGGGGGTCATAACCAGAAAAAAAAGTCTGCCTGTGAAATGTCTTGAAGGTTTTTCTCTTATTTTCACATAGCCTATTACATACATCAAGAGCAAAATAAAGAGGTCTTGGGGCTGTTTTGGTTACATAGCACACTAGTCCTCTGCCTGTGGCACTGGTATCCCACGTAGGAGCTAGCTTGTGCCCTGGCTAGTCCACTTCTGACCCAATTCCCTGCTAATGGCCTGGAAAAGCATTGGAGGAGGCCCACGTCCTTCTACAGAACAGAGAACAGAAGAAGCTCCTGCACTTAACTTCAGACTGGCCCAGCTCTGGCCATGGTGGCCATCTGGGGAGTGAACCTGTGTGTGGAATTATCTACTCGCCGCCACCCTTTTCCTTCCCAGTAATTCTGACTTTAACTAGGAAACAACAACAACAACAAAAACACTATAACCTGAAGGTTCTAAACTTGATAGAGTACTCTGATTTCATCAGTACTTTTTTTTTTAAGGATTCATGTATTGAAAAGGTAAGTTAGAGATAGAGAAGTAGATGGAGAGATATCTTTATTGACTGATTCAGTCCCCAAATGGCTGAAATGGTTGGAACTAGAGTAATCCAAAGCCAGGAACCAGGTGCTTTTACTGGGTCTCTCCCATGTGGGTACAGGGACCCAAGGCCCATCCGCTGCTGCTCTTCCTGGTGCATTAACAGGGAGCTGGATTGGAAGTGGAGCAACTGGGATTTGAACCAGCACCATATGGGATGCCAGTACTGCAAGCAGTAGCTTTACCCACTATACCACAGTGCCAGCCCTTGATCAGTACATTTATACCTTTATTGGAATGTCACACTGTACTCCATAAACAATAATTTTAAACAGAAGTTTAAGAAAGTTTGAGATGGATGTGTTAACAAATATTTCACCTATTAAATGGTTAGATGAAATTATTATACTGTATCACTTAAATCTGTACCATTAAAATAAGTTGTAAAAACCACACACTAAAAAATGTCCAGTTAAGCATTGTTTCTCAACATTGTATCTATTTTTTAAAGATTCATTTATTTTTATTACAAAGTCAGATATACAGAGAGGAGGAGAGACAGAGAGGAAGATGTTCGGTCCGATGATTCACTCCCCACGTGAGAGCAATGGCCGGTGCTGCGCCGATCCGAAGCCAGGATCCAGGAACTTCCTCCAGGTCTCCCAGAGGTACAGGGTCCCAAGGCTTTGGGCCGTCCTCAACTGCTTTCCCAGGCCACAAGCAGGGAGCTGGATGAGAAGTGAAGCTGTCGGGATTAGAATTGGCTCCCATATGGGATCCTGGTGTGTTCAAGGCAAGGACTTTAACTGCTACGCTATTGAGCTGGGCCCCTGTTAGTAAAACCTTTTAAATGAAAAGTAATGAAAAAAGAAATTGGTAATACCATATCAAGTGTCAGGATATATATGATGATGAATTGAATATTCCAGGGACTCAATGGACTACTGATAGGGGATTGAGAAGATGGACATAGGTCCTGAAAGCTGTAGTACAGAGAGAGGAGCTTGATTGGCAGATGTAACGAAGCTAAGGTAGTAATTATACAAGGTGTCATAGACAGGGGGTGGCTATTGAGCAAAATGATAGCTGATTGTGACTAATGGGGTAGAACAGGGGTTGGCAGACATTTCTGCAGAATGTCGAAGAGCAGTTACTTAACCTATGTGGGCCACAGGCAGTACTTAAATGAATGGATGTGGCTGAGTTCCTTTGAAACAATCTGCAAAAACGTGTTTCTCTAATCTTGGTGTGCAAGCCACAGTTTGCTATCACAGTGCAGAGTACACACACAGAGGTGGAATGTAGATGTCTTGGACTTCAGTTCTAATTTGATAATTTAAGGACAACAAATGAGAACAGGACCCAAACCACTGGGATTCTATTCTCTTCAAAAACACCAAGTAAATAAGTAAATGTTTTATTCCTAAATGTTTAGAAGACTTTTAAGGGGTAACTTTTTCATCCTTTGTTCGATCCTTTGAATGAATATGGCTAATGGCAAATTGCACCGTTCAGGGTTAGGAAGCAAGAAGCATCCATTACACCTTCTTATACCACATGGAGCATTTCAAATAGGAAATCTTCCTGCATTGAAGCACAGTGATCTACTGTCCTGGTTTGAAGGTTGCAGAGAGGGCAAAATCGAAGGAATAGTATGGCATTGCAGTGATGGCTGTTTAATTAAGGTAAGAACAAACACTAATTTGTGTATTTAGGTGTTGGTATCATCCCAGAGGAAGTAAAAGTGACAGATTCTCTCCAAGTCGCAGCATTGCTAACTGGCAGTAAAGAAATGCAGTATCTTATCCCCACATACCACCATTGTTGTATGCCACGACGGTGATTCCTGATGAATTTGGGCTCACTGGTTATAGATGTGCTTCACAGTTAAAGTGACACTGTCTGTCCGCTTCTGGAAATTCATCTATACAATAGTATTCTCTCTATTTAGCCTTAATTCAGCATCTTCTACACTTACGGATTTGTTGAATAACAACAGTGCCAAGAAGTATTTCTAATTAAAAAATCTGACATTCAAAAAATTTCAAAATTAAAACTTTTTGAGACCATATGTCCGACTTTCAAATTTCAAATTTTGGATTTTTGGACTAGGGAATGCTCAACCTAGTCTCTCTTGGGTTTGTTTTTGGATGTCTTACAGGGAACTGAATTTCATTATGTTCAAAATTGTACCTAACTAACCCCCTGACTCCAAAATTCAGTGAAAAAACAAATACTACAAACAAACAAAACCTTTGTTTATTATTTTGAACCCGTCCTTCTATTACTTTATAGATATAGGTATCAGTTCTTAAAGATTCTAATCTGTCCAGTGTGTGACCTTCTCAACCACTTCGCTATTTAGTTCATGACCTGTGCTTGAATATTGTTCTCCTACATAGCATCTGTCTTACTCTGTGTATCATGCACAAAATAATGTGTATCTTCCTTGTATAACACTGTTGTTTCTGTAAAATTTTTCATGATCTTATCCCTGTGTAATTTTCCAAAACTATTCTACATATATCCCAAGTCCTAAACACTCTCAGTTTTATGTTCTAACCATATTTAACCACTTGCAACTAAAGCAGAACTTACTGCTCTATCACAGAATGTTCCCTTTGGTTAGACTGCCTCTTCCTGCTAGCTTCCATAATCACTATTGAACTGTACTACAATTTTATGGAGCTTCCAATTATTTTCCTGGTTATGTTTCCAAATACTAGAAATAGAGTCAAAAAACCAGTTCTCTGCTTTCATAAAACGCACATTCCAATGGGGAAGATAGAGATTAAGCAAGTAAATATGTAACATTTTAGCAGAACAAATAATTAAACAATCAAACAATAATTAAAACTTTAACCTTTTTCTCTCTCTACAGGTCCATCGGCATCATCTTGGTTTAACCTGGCCAATTCCAGATACTTACATGAATTCAAAGCCAGTTGTTATCAACATGAACTTGAACAAATATGACACTACCTTTGATACTAGATGTTTGTTTAGTGACTTTTCAAAAATAGATAATCAGAAATTTGGTAGGCTCAAAGACATAACACTTGATGTATAAACTGAATTGCAATTAAAATTAGCTTTGCTACTATATTTGAATCCTAATTCTTTGCTCAAAAGGTGTAAATATTGTGAAATATCACTATGTCTTCTAATTTTTGAAAAAATGATTTTCCAGATGCAAATACTCATTCAGTCTTTTATTTGATATTGACAAATGTTAACCCCTGGACATACAAATATAAGTAACAGTAAGTCCCAAAGACTGTTTAAGGGTAAATTCTGTTCACTTTAGCTGGATGATAATTTAAGGACAACAAATGAAAGCATCTGAGAGTCTTTACATATATATAAGTATATACAAAATCATAGTTGTGAATGTTACAGTTGTTGAAGTTTACCTTCATACTATTAACAAAAAAACCTTAATGCAAACATTATGAACACAGAAAAACTATTTTATCCTAGCTTAATGAAAAATCTGTCTTCAAAATATACATTTCCAATAAGATAAAATCCCCAAAAATTTTACTTAATAAAAATTTCAGTTCACTTCTGTAATGGTATGGTATAGAGTTGAAGAAATTCTTCAGTCCAGATTTGCTTAATATCCTATAAAATTTTAAACTTATAAATAAATAAAACTATGATTATTGATGGACCTTAATATACAGGGAAGTTATCAAGACTTTCTTCATTTTCATACTGTTCAGAAGTAACAGGGCTAGTTAATTCAACACCAAATTGCTCAGAAAATTTTTTTAACTTTTCTTCTAAAAGAATATTTTTTTTAACTTCTTCCTTATAATTATACTTCAGATCTTCAATTTCTTCAAAAAATGAAGGATCAAAATTTTCCAGTTCTTTCTTCAGCTTTTTAACTTCTTCCTAATGAAAATATATTATCTTTAAAAGTCATGTACATGAATACAATTTTTAGTTCAACTAAAGACATTTAATCATAAATAAGAAAGCCAAAGTAACCTAAATAGTAAATGCTATAGATGCAGTATTTTGTTAAGATTGTTAATAAGGTGTAACAGTACAATATAAATAAAGAACTTATAATTGTCAAACAATGTATGCTGTAAGTTTGACTAACAGTTGTTCAGTTTTTAGAGTATAATAGCATTCAATGTAATATATTCATTGAGAAATGAAAAATGTTCATCACAACATGGATATTTTGGTTGAGATTTTATTTAAATTAATTTATATTTCCTCTTTACAAGATGCTAATTGTTAATGAGTAGTGGTCAACCTTCCTAAGTTTATTTATGATCATGGAAATCCTGGTACTTCTGACAGTCTAAGTAAGGCATCTGGTGGGGACAGAGATTTAGAGATTTTGAGCATTAATGAATATTTAGAAGAGCCTATTCCATTTCTGTGTCCATGCTATTTTGTTCAATTACATTGCCTTAAAAGGGATCATAATGAAATGTTTCCAGGGAAAAGTAAACCTTAAGAAACCTAAGAAACAACTTGAAGACACTCCCCCTAAAAGTTGAAGAAAGTATTCAAGTAATGAGCTATATTTGTTACAATTAAAAAATAAATGTATTGTTGCATGTGATTTTTTTTGTTTAATATTTTAACGTAGATGAACATAATGAAATTGGCAGTAGCAAAGTTTAACACTTTATTATACTTAAAAGTGTTAAACTTTTAAGTACTTCCAGGACTTGACAGGATGTATCCTTAAAACCGAAAGACAATAAATCAAGTAGTTTTCATAAAACAATATACAAAATTAGATATAATTATATAATTACCTTTAACTGCAGCTTTTCTAGATTTTCTGTTTTAAGCTGTGCCTTTAGGTCTTTTACCGTTTCCTTTAGTTGATCAGTATCTGTCAAAAATGATAAAGATTAGACTCAGCTTTTTTCCATGTGGAGTAAGTTCAAGACAAAGAATTTGTTTTGGAGAATAGGCTGAAAACTAGAGCCTGAAAAAATATGAATGTGGCAGTTGACCCCCTCTTCAGGCTGTGATGTGTAGAATTCCACAGCAAGTTTCCTGCCCCGGACATGGGCCGTTCTCGAGGTGGCAAGCACTGGGAGAATGTACCAGCGAGTGAGAATCTCTGGACCTCGCTCTGCCTGCTTTTCATGTTAGAAAAGTAAATAAAACATTCATAAAGGAAGCTATAAAGCACGAGACATTGCCCTAGAAAGCAATAATCAAAAAATTAATAGTCCTAGTACTTGAATACATTGTGTATATTGATAAAAACAAAATCTGATAGACAACTGAAATGACAGTAAACCAATCAGGAAATATAGATGTTCAAGGACCAATGTTGGGTCCTAGTGGATGAAGGTACTGTCAGTGACACTGGCATCTCTAGCAGTGCCAGCTTGGAGTTTCAGCTGCTCCATTTCTGATCCAACTCCCTGTTACAGCATCCGGGAAAGCAGCGGAAGATGGCTCAAGTAGTTGAACCCAAGTAGGTGACCTGTTGGGACCATTTGGGGAATGTACAAGCAAAGGGAAGACCTTTCCCCCTGACTAACTGCCTTTCAGATAAATTACGAAACATGGATGTTGAAATAAAGGTACCTGAGAGTAACCTGAAATTCTTTCCTGACATCTACTCCTAGAATCTCAATGGGCATGGCTGTTCAACCCACTAACGTGCAGGGTTCAGTTTGCTCACTCAAGTGTTAACGCTTGCTCTTTGCAAGTCTTCCTCGTGCCGCTAAGGAAAGGACAGTCCCTCCTCAGCAATCCTCAAGGAAGGGAGAGATAATATGTACTCTAATGGTCAGGAGACTACCATTCCTTGGGTTGTATGTTAGAGGTCGCTAAGTAAACAAGATGAGGATTCTTCCTCTGTTTTATGGCTTTTTGTTTAAGGGGATGTGTAGTAACTGTGTAATAGGGACCATCATACCCAAATGTGAAGATACAATGCAATATATATCTCTACTCTCAAATCAAAAATGGACTCTCAATGAGACTGTTAAATATATCTTGACATTAGGATGATGGATTCTATCATTGTCAGGATAAAGAGCAGAATGATCGACTTATTACTTTTTATGAAGGATCATACTATGAGAAGATTCAGTGAGGTGGAGGGGATCTGTGGAAGTGTGAAGGAAAATCCCACTTCCTATGGAAGTGTATCAGAAGGTGAAAAAAAAGAACTATAGTGCAACTGGAAGAAATTGACCTAATATTCTTATATTCCTTCCTTACTTTTATATTGTGATGAAACCAGTAACAGAAGGAGAAAAACACTTGGGTATTCACTCTTGTTACAGTAATAATAATTTAAAGGGCTTAATGGAAATACTTTTTAAAAGATTTATTTTTATTTGAAATGCAAGAGTTACAGAGAGGGGAAAGGAGACAGAGATCTTCCAACTTCTGGATTCACTCCCCAAATGGCCACAGTGGTAGGAGCTGAGCCAATCTGAATCCAACAGCCTCTTCTGGATTTCCCAAATGGGTGCAGGGCTCATGCACATGAACCATCCTCTGCTCCTTTCCAGGCCATCAGATGGAAGATGGATTAGAAGAGGAGCAGCCAGGAAATGAGCCAGTACCAAAACGGGATTCTCGTGCAATAGGCAGAAGGTTAGCCCACCACACCATTGCACCTGCCCAATGGGAGTCTTTTTAAAGCAAGGTGATGACGGTTTTCTAAACTTCCTATCAGGGATCTAATTTAAGTGAAATCTGAATAAATAAATAGAAAAAAAAAAAGGACAGCCCTAATTCAAATTGTTAGGATAGCTAACATTTTGGAAGACATATTACCAGGCACAGCACGTTCTGCTCCATGTTGGTCCTTGTTAGCTTCTATCTGAAGAATCAAATCTGCTTTGTCTTTACCCAACTGGCTATTAGCTAATCTGCAATACAATGATAAATGACATGTTGAAAAACACAAACCAACAGACATTGCTGCACAAAATCCACTCATTTCCTATGAATTAATACAGTGCAGTACACAGAATAGGCCATTATGTGTTCATTTATTTACTCATAATGCCGAAATACTGCATTCTCGATCAAAATCAAAAGTCTTCATGTTTCCCTTGATAACTGATGTGACTTTATCTGGAAGAGTAGCTTTTCTGATAAAAGAAGCCCAATGAAAGTGGCCAGAGAGACTCCTGACAGTGAAGAAATACTTGTTCTCTCTGTCATTAGTGTTTACCTCTGGGAACCTAAGGCTCAGTTCATGCTATGCAGTTAGAAAAGCTTAAACAATATTAGAAACTGGAAACTCAGATTTACTTTTTTTTTTAGTACCCGTTATGTACAAGATAAGCTGAATGACAATAGAGGGATGAAATAAAGACCCGGAGAACATTATAGGTAGCAAAAGAGAATTCATGTCTCAATACAGCAAATCTGGTTAGCCAAATTTGGTTTTATAAAAAGGAAGAAAATAGGAAATCAAAGTAGACATGTGAGCTTTTAACATACCTAAGAACTTGAAGCTCTCGTTTAAGGTCTTCCTCTGTCTTGATATCATCAGGAACACATTTGAGAACCTCTATCTGTGGACATGATGGAAAAAAGATAAAGCTTGATAGGGAAATAAGAGGTTTTACAAAGATACTCATTTTAATAAAGCATAGTATTAAGTTGGGCTTTCAAAAACATACATATATGTATTTCTATGTTCAGTTCATTACTCATTAGCGCAACAAACAGTTCCTGAGGAAATGATTCCTCAGGATAGCCCTGAGTACAGAGGGTATAGCCAACAGGTAAAATCTCTTCTCACACGGTCCTTAACATTTATAGAAGGGAATGATGAGCAATGCACATTTGATGTGCTAATATTGCCAGAAGGGAAGGACAGGTAGCAGCAGTCACCCAGGGGAAGGGGAAGACGATGCAAGGTGCCAGAGGATTAGTTAGGGAAAATACACCCAAGGAGCCATCACTGAGGAAGAGATGTGAAGGGTGGGAGAGAGCTATCAGATTTGGGGAGTTAATAGTGTTTAAACAAAGAAAATAAGCAAGCACTTGAAGTTTGAACAAGGCTGTTTTGTTCAAAGGAGTAGAGGAATGTTAATGTGGTTAAATGGATGTGAATGAGACTGGAGAGAAAATTAGGTGCCATTTATGTGTTTCCTTACGGGTTATGAAAAGAACTTGAAGTTTTATACTAGGGACATGGCAAATCACTGGAAAATATGGAGGAGGATAGGACTGACATGGTTTGTCATGAAAGTGAAGAAAACAGGAAATGATCAGAATTGTTCAGGCATGAGAGAGCAGCCTGCATAGATCTGATAGCTATGGCAGCCGGCATCATGGCGTAGTGGACAGTAGTGGACAAAGGTGCTTCCTGAGACACAGGCATCCCATAAGAGCACCACTTCAAGCACCAGCTGTTTGCTTCTGACCAGCCTCCTGCTGATGACCTGCAAAAGCAGCAGAAGACAGCTGAAGCGTCTGGGCAGTGTCGGTCACATGGAAGATGAGGAAGGAGCTCCTGGCTCCTGGCCTCAGCCTGTCCCAGCTCTAGCCATGGCAGCCATCTGGGAAATGAACCAGTGGATGGAAGCTATCCTTTTCTAGCTGCCCCTCTCAACTATAAATCTGACTTTCAAATAAATAAGTAAGTCTTTCAAAAGAAGAAAAAAAGATTGTTAGTGATGGGCAGGCTGAGAAGTGGTCAGAGTTGGGATATATTTTTTAAATGCCATAATTTAATGATTGAAAATGTGGCAAATGAGAGAAAGCATGAAGTCAGTGACCATCAAAGTTGATGCCTTAGACAAGTGGGCAAATGGTCCTATCATTCAGTTGGATTGGGCCATTCAATTATATGGGCTTTTATGGGAAGAATTAATCAAGGATTCATTTTATCTACACAAGACAATCCATGAAGATGCTTGAGATACACTATTTTCTCAAGTAAGGAGCGAGGATATCACTTGCCTGTCTTTCAAGGTCTTCAGCGTATTTCTTGGCTTTTTGTTCTCTCTCTGTTGCCTCTTTCACATGTTGCTTAAGTTCAGTAATAGTTTGATTTTTTTGGGCAATATCAGTTTCTAATTTTTTCAATTTCGTTTCATACATCCTGAAAGAAAGTACAGAAAAATAAAAATAGCATAGATATGGGAAATAATTTCTTTCACTGACTTGTAGGTCAGTTGAAATTATTGTCCTAAATTAAGGCTCCTGAAGATAATGCTTCTTGTAGTCAAATCTTGAGCTGTATATATAGTTAGCATTATAGGGACAGTAAGGGGTAAGTACACTTTTAGGCCAGTTGGGGCTGGCATGGTGGCATGGTGGTTAAGCTGCGATGGACATTATCAGAAAGAACAATTCGATTGTTTAAAACACTCAAACAGCTTTTACTAGATCTTAGAAAATTATATTAGAATATAATGTTTTTAAACTCACAAAAGTTATCTACCAAAGCTTAATGGTAAAATATCAGAAGTTCACTCCATCTCTGATTAATTACCTGTTTAAAGTGAATCAAGCAGAGCATTTTCTCTGATCATTCATACCTAAATCAGCCTCCTATCATTTTTGCCCTATATCTTAGCAGTGGGTTAGAACTGACAGAAAACATGTGTAAGTTACTTTAATAACTAACAGAGTAACTATAAGGCATTTTGCATGACAAGGCCTATTTCATGGATCCCAACAGAGATGACTTGAGCTGATTTATGACTTGTATAAAACCTCAGCTCCAGACCTCAAAAGAAGCCAGTGTCAGAACAAGCCTACCTCTGTCAAGTGGGTTCTATACAGACCGATGTCTTCTTCAAAACGGTTCACTGACGTCCTAGTAAGTGGTTTACTGACATCCTATGCTCAGTAAGCCTGTTCAGTTCTCAGATTAAAAGGACATAAATAATATAAAATGCAGTCATCTTCCTCAACGGACACTGTCAACAGTTTACCCAACTGTTTATAAACCTTATAAATGCTTTTTATATTTAAAATTTATTTTACAGCTACACAAAGCCTTTTTAGAACAGAAAGGGCAGGGGTTATCATTCCCATGAATAAAAACCTCAGGTGGGGCTCGGCATGGTAGCCTAGTGGCTAAAGTTCTTGTCTTACACACACTAGGATCCCATATGTGCGCCAGTTCTAATCCCAGCAGTCCACTTCCTATCCAGCTCCCTGCTTGCGGCCTGGGAAAACAGTCGAGGACGGCCCAAAAGCTTGGGACCCTGCACCCGTGTGGGCGAAACAGAAGAAGCTCTGAGCTCCTGGCTTTGGATTGGCTTAGCTCTGGTCGTTGTAGCCACTTGGGGAGTGAATCAGTAGGCAAATGATCTTCCTCTCTGTCTTTCCTCCTCTCTGTATATCTGACTTTCCAACAAAAACAAAATAAATCTTTAAAAAAAAAACTCTTCAGGCTCCAGAGAGAGAAAATGTACTTGAGGTCATAGAATTAAGTCTTGCAAAGCCATGGAGGCTACCTGGTTCTCTGCAGGAAGCTAGGCAAAATGAGCTTTTTAGAGATACATCCAACATGTAACAGCAGGTACTTTAAAAGCATCTGCTGAACAAATAAAACTCAAAGTGACTTGAAATGTTTTCTGGATCCCCAAACAAATGAATAGCCAAAAGCTGGCTGTTGGGTGGCTGGCTGAGAGCCAGTACCAGGGACCAGGAAGGCAAGGGACTCCTTTCTCCCTCACTCCTAGCACACTCACTTTATTTATCCCAATGCTAATTCTAACAGAACAACTCTACTTGTTTATAGGTAGCAAAAGTCAGGGCTAGAAGTTGGCCGAGTACGTTTTGGTATCAGGGCCCCCTAATGTGCTGCTTAACCTGTTTTTTTCTCCTTACACTTGGCTGGCAAGGGCATGTGGAGTGCAGCAGCCCCACTCTGGGACGTGGCTGCTATCTGAGACATTCATTCCAGTCACAGGGGCAGAGGCTGCCATCCCACTCCTCATCAGAACCATTCCACAGAACAGGTATGGACCATGCAGTTCTCAAAGACACCTCTGGAGAAGGGAGGGAAGCAGCAGACATGCTGGATGGATAGTAGAGAGTACAGTCTCATCCAGGAAGGCTTTATAATGAGAACCTGGGAAGGATCTCGCTGACCACCATCAGCTTCCTTAACATAGGCATTTAAGACCAGAGACTGAAATGACATCAGAGCCGTTCTAATGATGCATTGGTCATGAGGGACCACTTCTGATTATAGTGGCAATGGGCAGTGTCATGTTAGGTCCCCGACTGACTTCATTATGCAAACCCACCTGCAAGATATTAGCCCAGCCTCAGTTCTGTTCCCTCTATAGTCAAGCATAGGAAGGAAGGAAGGAAGGAAGGAAGGAAGGAAGGAAGGAAGGAAGGAAGGAAGGAAGGGAGGGAGGAAGGAAGGAAGCATGGATATTTAGCAATTCTAGGACAGGAAAAAAATTGAGTGTCATGTTAAACAACCAAACTTCATGGAAGAAGGAAAGTAAAACTAGATTATTTAGAATAATGCCACCTTCTTTTAAAGCAGTGCTATCAAAATCAGGATTGATTAAATTTTCTATAAGTGGTAAACTCTTTCTTCCTACCTTGTTAAGACGATTGACTTCCAACTCTTCCTGTCAGCACCTTCAAGCTGCGGTCCTCGACTTTCTGCAAGCTGTAATTTCTTCAGAGTCTCGTCTAGTTCAACCGTCATTTTCTCATTTAAAATCTCTAAATTATTCTTGGCTATCCGTAATTTCTCTGCAGCTTCAGTCTCCTGTCATTATAAGTTAATTAGTGATTTATGACAAAGTGTAACATTATCCTTATGGAGGCAACGTATTAAAAATATATCACTACAAACCATAAGGAAAAGGTAACATGGAGTTCTAAATTAATATGGATTCAAATTTCACTGAAAATCTAGTATTTCTTTTCCTCTAAAACAGGAAACAAGAAAATGATCTGATCATGTAAATGTGGTTGGAAAAATATGCTCCTAAGTATTTTACTCTAGTGTTCCTTTAGTCGCTTTGCTTCTCTATAATATTTTAGAGTACTGGCATTGCTTGTGCCTTTATACATTAAACATTTTCCCAATTTCTAAAAACTTAGCTATAAATCATGCATAAGTAACACAGAATAATTTGTACCATCCGACTTTCACTTTCAAAGCATAGTATCATTCTGGCTTCAGATACTCTTTTTAATTAAGAGTATCTTTTCAGATACTCTTTTAATTAATTTAAATATTAGTTTCAGTATATTCACAATAATACCTATTTGCAGCAAGGAATGTATTTTGCCTTTTAAATAGCCCAGAATCTTCCTGTTTCATATCAGACATTGCTTTAAGTCATGTACACAAACATTAACTCCTTTAACATCCATGGCAGGTCTAGGAGACGGCATGTTCGTTTATTCACCTTACGGATTGGAAAATGAAGAAATACAACCCGCTAGTTGCTTGTTCCAATTCCTCCGGCCAATAAGTAAAGGTGCTAGGAACTGAATCCAGCTCAAGCTACTTCTATATTACACTGCTTCTACATATGTATTTTTTCATTATTATTAACATCCAACAAAAGAACAAATGTAATAGGCATGATAGGTATAAAAATCACCAGCTGCTAATTTTATTAATGTGCACATCAAAGAGCTACTCTCATCAACAATCTACTTTGTGGTTCTAGGAAATGTTACTTGGTTAAATTAAAATTAAGTTCATCATGTCAGGTCATACTTTTTTAAGTTCTTTACGAAGCCTCTCATTTTCAGCAACAATCTTCTCTGTGCCTTTTGTCTGGGATTCATAGTGCATGCTCAACTGACGTCCAAGATGAGCTTTAAGTTTTTCTAGTTCAGTCTAGCAATAAAAAAATAACATATTTTATAAAACAATATAAACACTATCAAAGAAGAAAGTAAAAGTTAATATTTTAAATTGATAAAACAATTCAGTGTCATGTTAGAGGTCAAATGCGATAGAATCAAAGTGTCTTCTTGGATGCCGATAATCTTTTACAGAATTTTCCCACTTTGACTGTAGGAAAAATGTTGCTAAGTTCATGAACAAAACAACTCAACATGTCATTTGTGTTGAGATTGACCCTGAAACAATCAAGTCAGCTCTAGGGCTGGGGACTAAGGTGTCGGTATTTTGAAAACCAAACACAAGGAATCAGAACCACTGCTCTTGAAATATTTAGGAAGATGAGCGCGAGCTAAGCTAATACCACCCCTAGCTAGTAACCCAGCAAGTTTTTTTGTCTACATAAACCAATGCTACATTCACTGAAACCATTTCACATAGTATTTGTAATTTTCCTTGAAAAGTAGAATAAACATAAACTATGACCACATTAATAAATTACCTTCAACTGTTCATTTTCCGTCTCAATATTTGCCATTTTCTCACTGGTCAGTATTCCTGATGCCTTTTTCAGCTGTTCATTTTCTCTTTGGACTTTCTCAACGACTCTTTTCATTAGCCCAATGGTTTTTTCTAGCTCTGGGATTGTCTTTCCACTTCTTCCAGACTATAAAAGCAAATATATTAACTACTTAAGCAAATATGTTAGAGATGATGATACAACATAAAAATACTTATTATTAAATTATTATAATTGTGACATCTGATACCAATGGATTCTGACAATTCAGTCCATCTTTAACACAAGTGTACGAATGACACAGAAGTGATAATTTTCATTTTACATATCAGAAAACCAAGTCACAGATAATCTGATATTTTGAAAATCATGGCTAATAAGTAACTAAAACACACTAGCCTTGATGTCTGATGCAAGACAGTAAACTGAAATAATCGCTTTTACCTAGTGTTCTTTCTAGTGTATCTGAATTTTCTTTATATGTAGTAAAACCACAAAAGAGAAACTGTACCTTTAAAGAAGGTAATGAGTAATCAAATTTTAATTACGGCATGGTATAGGCAATTTTTTCTAAGAATAGTCATTGCCTGGAAATGTAGTCTGTAACCAATGTTATAGAAGAGACATCTTAAGTTAAAAAAAAAACTGTATAAAAGATATCAATAAAAATGGATCATCAGGCAGTACATTTAACTGCTTATAATATAAAATAACAATATTAACAGCACAATAGTGTACCTATTTGTTAGCAGTTTAGTTGCAATCATGCTATGCAATGGATTTTCCTGAAACATAAATTTATATATAAACCGAATACACACCGTCACAATTATATTAGTTAGAAAAAGTTAAATTAGCACATATCCTCTTTTAAAAAATTATTTTTGATTGACAGATAAAATTGTATTATGGGATATTTTTAAAAAACTTCATGGAAAAATGAAACTAAAAGATGTTGATTTTCACGTAAGTTTGAAATCGATGCAGTTTTTTTCATGGATACTTTTCAGGAGCTTTTTGAAGCCCTCTTGTATTTATCATGTATACATAGATGTTCATTTATGAAACAAATGATGTTAGTAAGACATCTGTTCTCAAGTTTCCAAACAATATTCAGCATTTTCACAGAATCCATCACCTATTAATATTAGCACCTGAGTGGGTCGGCATGGTTACTTCTATTTATCATACCACAATCCACTGTGCTTTAAATCTTTGCTCTGGCCCCAGAAGTAACATTTATTTGTTATACAAAGTGAATACAAAATTATATCAGAAGCAAAACAGAAAACAAAAAATGGGAAACATATCTAGAGAAAATTATAAATAAAAGTGGGTATAGATAAAACAAAAAGAAATTGGGTTCAAAATGTTAGAATTAGAACAATTGGTCAATAAGCACAAAATTTGTGAAAATTGTAATTATCAGAGTTCAGAAGGCTATGCAGACAGAAGTTTAAAATAACAAGTATGTAAGACAGGGCACATGACAGACACGGGAAAGCTCGCGGTGCTC
The DNA here is from genome assembly GCF_017591425.1 of Ochotona curzoniae. Classification (NCBI taxonomy): domain Eukaryota; kingdom Metazoa; phylum Chordata; class Mammalia; order Lagomorpha; family Ochotonidae; genus Ochotona; species Ochotona curzoniae. The sequence continues at coordinate 15,798,148 of NW_024464920.1, read as the reverse complement.
ACACTTTACAACACCGGAAGGAAAAGCCTTGTCACTAGTATTTATCACCTAAACTTCCCATTTTTATGTTGAAGATTTATTTATTTGTATTGTAAAGTCAGATGTACAGAGAGGAGGAGAGAGAGAGAGAGGAAGATCTTCTATCCAATGATTCACTCCTCAAGCGGCCGCAATGGCCAAAGCCCATCCGATCCAAAGCCAGGAGTCAGGAGCCTCCCCTTGGTCTCCCATGTGGGTGCAGGGTCCCAAGGTCGTTGGGCCGTCCTCGAATGCTTTCCCAGGCCACAAGCAGGGAGCTAGATGGGAAGTGGAGCTGCTGGGATTAGAACTGACACCTGTATGGGATTCCGGGGCACGTAAGGCGAGCATTTTAGACACTAGGCTACCGCACTGGGCCCTAAACTATTCATTTTTCATAATCACTTTCAAAGTCAAAACAAATAGATGACATGTTCTCATATACTCACTCCTCTAACATGGCCAAGTTTCCGTTCAGCTTCAGTTTTTTCTTTTTTAAGAAATTCACACATTTCTTTCAAATCTCTTACTTGATTCTGAAAGTGAAAAGCAAAATTTAATAGTTTAACATATTTATAATTATGAAAAAGTAAAGGCAAACAATTTTTTCTGAACAATTAATTGTTTCAAGTAGCAAAACAAAACAAAACAAAACAAACCTGGGTCTCTACCCCAAAAGGAAAAATTTGAAACAAAATCTATGTTGAACTGGTACCCGTGTTTTGGTATATGAATGTCAACAGTTATTTTCCGTATTACCATCTTAGTGTATAATGAAAACTTGAGTTTAGAAATCTGATTTCAACTGACCCATAAAGGTAACAGTTAGAGCCTTACCCTTGCGTTACAAAATTAAACAAACAAAAAAAGAAGCAGAAAGAGAAAACTGAACACTGAACGTTTAATATGAGCTCCAACATTGTAGAACTAGAATGAGAAGTAGGACACAACTTCATTAACACAATCACCGGTTGGAATTAACTGCTAATACTCTCGATTAGAAAACAGACCTTACAGATGCTTATAAATAAAGTAGTATCTGGAAAACAAAAATCAAATACTAAAATCTTAATATCATTAGAAAAAAAAATAATGTGAAATGTCCAAAAGAAATAATACCTCTTATATTTTAATGTGTGAGAATGTCACAAAACACATCCAGCAGGGTGGGTATTTGATGCAATGGTTATGACTCCTAGGATACCTGTGTCCCGCACCAGAACGTGTGGATCAAACTCTGGCTCCACTTCTGAAGCCAGCCGCTTACCAACACACTGTGAGAGGCAGCAGGTGATAACCTAGGGCCCTGCTAGCCACTGACAAAACTTGCAGAAAGTTCTGGGCTCCTGTCTTTTGCCTGTCTCAGACCTGGCTGTTGCATGCCTTTGGAGAGTGAACCAGCAGATGGAAGACTCTGCCTTTCTCTCTCTCTGCCCTAAGATATAAGATGCAAAAGAACTGAAAATTTAAAACACAACAAGAATCCTCTTTCCCTAGAGCATCTATCTGTACTTACTATTTGTGTCCTCTGGGATGCTGTTCCTAGTTTTTGTGATTGGAATTATTTTATAAGCAAGCCTTTCCTTACTACCCTATTTCCTTCTAGCCACCTATCATACCAGTCTTCTTTTATTCTTTTCTTCTTTATTGAAGATTTAATTTATTTGAAAGGCAGAGTTACAGAGAGATAGACAAAGGGAGTCTTTCATTTGCTGGTTCATTCTCCAATTGGCTGGCTGCAACAGCTAGGGCTGGACCAGGCCTGAAGCCAAGAACTTGAACCAGGAGCTTCTTCCAGGCCAGCCACTGGGTGACAGTCAGTTGGACCACCCTCTGCAGTTTTATCAGATGCATCAGCTTGGAAGAATTGGAGCAGTTGGGACTGGAACCAACTGCTTAAGTCACCAGGCTGTGACATAAGGTTTTACTATTTCTTAGTACTTAATATCTGTCGACATATCAAATTGTTTATTGTTGATCTTCCAGACTGGAAAATACATTCTGTCCCTGTATGGAGGCTTTTCTCATTTTATTTTGTTTTTCAAAATTTATTTATTATTATCTATTTGAAATTAGTGACAGAAAGAGGACAGAAAATAAGAGCTAAAGGTGGTGAGGGAAATTGAATGGTGGTGGTAAGAGAAGGAAACTAGAGGGAGGAACAGCAGAGAAGGAGGACACAGAGAAAGACAAAGACTGAGATCTCTCATCTCTACTTCATTCCCCAAGTGCCTGTAACAGCTGTGGCTGGGCCACGCCAAAGCCAGGAAGCTAGGATTCCATCTGGTTCTCCCATGTTGGTGATGGGGTCCAGGCACCTGGGCCACCATCTACTGCCTCCCAGAATACATTAGCAGGAACCTGGACGGGAAGCAGAGCAGCCAGGCCTAGAACCAGCACCTGGACTGGGATGTACACATTCCAAGCAGCAGATTAACCTTCTGGTCACAGGCCTGCTTCTATTTTAACTTTTTTCCCCTGTTATTTCCAAGTATCTACTGGGGTATTTGGTAAAAAATAAGACAAGAACGTGGACTGGCATTGTAGCAGAGCAGTTAAAGATGCTGCAAGCAATAGCAGCATCTCAAATGTGCCAGTTTCTGCCCCAGCTGCTCCAAATCCAATCCAGCTCCCTGCTAATGACCCGGGAAAGGCAGTGAAGGATGATTCAAGTGTTTGGGCCCCAGCACCCACATGGCTGATCTGGAAGGAGCTCTTGGCTTCTGTCCATGGCCCGGTACAGCCCTGGACATTGTGTCCATCTGGGTAACAAACAAGCGGATAGAAGAACTTGGGGTGTGTGTGTGTTCGTATGTTTGTCCTATATAAATTCTTCCAGTAAATTAATCTTTTTTTAAAAAGTAGGCAATCGGAGGCCTGGAGCAATAGTTCCATTGGCTAATCCTCCCCTTGCAAGTGCCAGCATCCCACATGGCTGGTTTGTTTCCTGGCTGCTCCACTTCCCATCCAGCTTATGGACTGAGAAATCAGTGGAGAATTTCCCAAAGCCTCAGGACTCTGCACCCTGCACTAGAAGAATCTCCAGGTTCCTGGCTTCAGATCAGCTCAGCTCCAGCCATTGTAGCCACTTGGGGAGTGAACCAGCAGATGGAAGATCTGTCTCTTACTCTCTCTGTAAATCTGCCTTTCCAATACAAATAAATAAATCTTAAAAAAAATTTTTTTTAATTTAAAAAGTAGACCACCAACAAATAACAGTTACACGAGCCAATGTGTAAAATACCACAATCACACTTCATGAATATGCATTTTTACTTTACTTCATAAATATAATTGCCAGGGCCCAGTGGTGTGGCCTAGCAGCTAAAGTCCTCGCCTTGAACGCACTGGGATCCCATATGGGCGCCGGTTCTAATCCCGGCAGCTCCACTTCCCATCCAGCTCCCTGCTTGCGGCCTGGGAAAGCAGTTGAGGACGGCCCAACGACCTGTGTGGGAGACCCTGAAGAAATTCTTGGTTCCCAGCTGCAGATCAGAGCAGCACCAGCCGTTGCGCTCACTTGGAGAGTGAATCATCGGATGGAAGATCTTCCTCTCTCTGTTTCTCCTCCTCTATGTATATCTGACTTTACAATACAAATAAATAAATCTTCAACAAAAAAATTTAAAAAGCTATAATTGCCAAAAGGTGACTTTAGACATTAGCTTTCTTAGTTGTAATAAATAATATTATTTTTACCTTTAGTCTTGGCAAATCTTTATTTGCTTGTTCCAGCTGAAATCTCAGTTCAATATTTTCAGCTGACAACTTTAAGTTTTCTTTCTGAAGCTCCTGTTCTCTTTGGCAGTGTTCATCAGACTCTACTGAAGTCTTCAAGAAAATGAAGTTAGAAATATGCTAAGTTGTTGATAAATAAATAACAGCTGTAAAAGACATACTGGATAGGAAAACACTGTGACAAAAGGGAACTTCTGTCCTTACAGTGTAAGAAAATTGGAGAGTTTGAAAAATATTAAGTAACAATTAAGCTAGAATACAAAACTTACAGGAGAAAAGGTAATGCCATTTGTTCTAATTAAAATAGAAAGCAAATCAAAACCAAATATTTCTTAACATTTAAGTAAATAATGTGTTAGTATATACTCTCATAGTGGTTAAAACTAACTTAGAGATTAGTTAGATTTTGTTAGTCCATAATAAGCTGTGATTGTTATTCATTATGAATGATTCCCCACCTCCTCCCAAATTCAGATATGAAAGCCTTAATTCCTCACAATGAATGTGAATTTATTCACTTTATTTGGAGTATAGAACTAATAAATTGAAAATGAGATGACATGGTGGACACCGATCCTAATGTGTCTAGTGTCCCTGCAGGGGAAAAAAAAGGGAACTGGGGTACTGATGGACTAAGAATAAACGGAGCAAAGGCAATGTGGCAAGCAGGGGAGACAGATATCCAGAAGCCGCATGAGAGAGTTGTCAGAGTTGAAAGAGAAATAAGTGTTACTATGTTTTTTTTTTTATCAATTAGCTAGGCTACATTAAAAGGTACATTTTGCTTACATTAAAAGGATGGGAAAATATGCATCATATGCTATTTAACATAAAATCTAGCAATTTTATGTTAAATATCAGTAAGTCTTTATAAACTAGAAACATACACATTTGAATATAGCATACACATGCTATTTAACATAAAATCTAGCAATTTTATGTTAAATATCAGTAAGTCTTTATAAACTAGAAACATACACATTTGAATATAGCACAGTAACATATTTTCCTAACTGTGTGCTGCAGGCATTACAAAATTCATGATGTTTATTATATCTTAAACTTATTGAAATAACTGTGTTCAGGCTTTACGCAAAGTTTCAGAAACTTAAGTTTACTACTGTTATGTGGGAAAGGACAAAAAGAGCTATTACACAACGTTCTATAGCAAAAATAAAAGATGAATTCACTCTATTCATAATAATGAGAAGAATCTAATGGCTTTGGCCAGATAAAGAAGTTAGCTCCATTTTTACTCATTTAAAAACAGAAAGAGGAAAAGATGTATACTTACTGAAGGCCCAGAATATGCATCTTTTGAAAGCTGTTTTTCTAAAGCATGAATTTTTTCTTGGAGATACTTGTTTTGTAAACGTAAATCTTCTATAACAGAATCCCGGGGAAGAGCTTGCTGGGTCCTATGAGCAACCATCACACACTCTTTTACTACTGAAACCTCAACCTTCTCCTGTCTTACTATATTAAAATACAGGTAGGATGGCATGAAGAACGGAGGGAGGAGGACTGGAGAGAGCAAGGAAGGGGAGCAGAGAAGGGAGAGGGCAGCGAGGGGAGAGGAGGGCAGCGCAGGGCAGGGCAAGCAGGGGAGAGAAGGAAAGGGAGGGAAAGGAGAAAGACAGCACAAATAGAAGCAGAAGAGGAAGAAAGGAAGGAAGGAAGGAAAGAAAAGGAAGACAAAGAAGGAAAAAATAAACAAAGAAAAAGAAGGAAGGAAAACACTAACACTGTATTAAATCCCTCAAAACTTCCTCATATTATATAAAGCAGGAGAACACAACTTATGTTTTAGAATAATCATCTATAGAGAATTCAATGAAGGGCTCATTTAAACTAAGTTAAAAGATACATTTAGATCTATAGAAACAGCATTAACATTTTTAAAAATATCCATTTATTTATATGGAATCATGTAAAAGGCCCTCTAATTTTAAAATGTTACATAATATAAATTACATATTATCTATGGCTATCTTACGAAGTTCAAGAACGTGCTAAGGCTCGTCATCTGGCACTTAAACACTAAACACGTCTAACCTGGCCTGGAAGACAATCGGGCACAACCACATCTATCCCAGCCCGCTGTCCGCGAGTACAGCTTACTCAGAATAAAGCTCCTCTTACACATGAAACACTCAGCCTCCTCTGTGTCTGCTAAGGTTCTCCTTTTAATTCTGGATTTGATATCTAGATGTTCAAAACGTGTTGAATTTTGACAAAAGACAATTTTAATGTCTTCTATGAAATCTTCTCCAATTATAAAGCCCACCAGTTTCACACTATCAGAAAAAAAAAAAAAGCGTCCACATCAGGCTTCAAAACGAAGATGATCTGATCCCTGTCGAAGCAGCAAGAAACTAGAAATTTTGTTTTTAAGCGTACATCGAGACTCCCAAACACAAGAATGGGGAGCATCCACTGCTGTGACCACCACACAGCAACTTCACAGAGATGTCAAAAAAAGTCCTCAACTGCGATTTTCTTTGCTATCAAGAGAAGTTTTGAAGGAGTAAGTACAAGATAGGAACAGGACTGGATATTTGGCCTACCGTTTAAAACTCTGGGTAGGCAGCCATATTTCATGATAGGGCGCCCAGGTTTGATTCCTGGCTCTGGTTCTCAATGCTAGCTGCCTGACAATACAGAGCCTACACAGCAACAAATAATCATTCATGTGGAAATCTAAATACTACAGGTAGATGCCAGATCTCAACAATGATATAGATCATTTGTAAACACTTACAAAATAATTATATAAAACAAATGAACAAAAAAAAACTATGTTAATCTTGGAAGAAATGGTTTTCATTATTGTTAGGACACTATTTTATTTTACAATTCTGTGTCAGATTAGTTTACAAGGAGACAACAAAGGGGCCAGAGTTGTGGCATTGTGGCTAGGGGTGCCACACGTACTGCCAGCATCCCATACAGATGCTGCTGTGGCTGGCTGCCCCTCTTCTGATCCAGCTTCCCACAGGTGAGTCTGTGACATAGCTTAGGCCCTAATCTTACATGGGAGACACACGGATGGAACTTTTGGCTTTGATCTGGAGATGTCCAGCCACTTTCTGTAACTCCACCTTTGCAATTGATAAATAAATCTTAAAAACAACATAAAATAAAACATTAAAAAAAAAATCTCAGGGCCACACTAAGAAATGGCGTGGGGTAGGGGGAGGTAGCTCCAGGTACAATAAATACACTCCATCTTTGCCAAATGCAAGGAGTAATTATTTAAGGAGTTTGAAAACTAAATAGTGGAGAACAGCCTAGAAAAGAACACCAGTACATATGCAGCTTTCAGCTTTCTTTCTGTTACTGTTATTAGATATCTGAAAGTAGGTGTCAGTACTGAGCAAGAGATCTTCAGGAAAGCCTTTTAGAATAGCACACATAAGGTAAAAACTTAACTTCTAACACACTCAGCACCTCCTTATTCTCCCCTGCGGGATATCTTCAAGCAGTTCCAATTTGGTGATGCTAGAATGGCCGAGAGAATTCACAGAGGGTAAAACTTTGTAGGGAGCGGATTCAGCTTCCCACACTGGCAGAGAGGCGTTACTAAGAGACAGGTGAACACATTCTTTTCTCCTCCCTTTTAAACTGGATAACTACAACTCCAGATATCTGCCCAAAGCATCAAAATGATAAGTTGTAGGGAAGCACAGTGTATCAGACACATCACAGAGAAGAGCTCACAAAAAGGACACGATAGAGTTGTTTAAGAGCTTCTCGGCTCACTCTCACACCTTACTCAGAATACTAGTGACTCTGAGAAAAGAGTACGAATAAGCCTTTAACACAGCCCGCCGAACCTGACTGTCCAATGGGAGGTGTGCAGTCAGGACAAATGGAAATGGAAATGTGAAGACACTGAAAACTGCATGCGAAACAAAAACATTCACATTTTCCATATAACTTATATAAGACTCAAAGTTTTATAATAATGTATGAAAAAGTACAGGAATATAATCCAAAATTGCAGAGCATACAATCAGAACAACATGGCTGAAGATGGACAAATAATGCAATACACGCTTCAAACAACATATATTCTTTCATTTCTGTGAATCAACCAGTTTTTAAAATTACAATTGTATCACATTTCTGTGTAATTTATTACCTCATATGCAGTATGTCATTTTTTAAGTCAAGATTTCTCTTCTTCAATTCTTCCAACTCTTTTTCTGTCTCCAAAGCTCGCACTCCTAAAACCTGATCAACAGTTATGCCAGCTGATTTTAGTTTCTTCTGCAAAGTAAGTTTCTCTTTATCAGCTCTGTGGAATTTAAAGAACAATCATAAAAATATGCCATTCATTGGTTGGCTTGATAATTATAAAACCTCTGCTCACATATTATTAAATGCGGGATAAGTATACTATTCTTGAATTGGTAGACTCAATTTTCAAAAGAGACAGGGGACTGCATTTTTAAATTGCTTTAAAATTTTTTTTAAATTAAAAAATATTTTTAAATTACATTTAAAACTTTTAAGTTGTTAAAATATATTTAAAACATATTTTAAAAGAAAATAAAATATACATCATCCTAATAAACAATTTAAACTAGAACATTTCTCATATTACCAAGTAAGAAAACCATTTAAGCCTCCAGGTCAATACAAAATTTTATATATAACTTTATACTGAAATTTGAACTCACTTGGCAAAAAGGTCCTTTAAAGTGTTTAACTGCTTTGTTAGAGTGTAGATTTCCCCCTCTTTCTCTTTTAACTTATTTCGAATGCCTTCAATTTTATTTTGCCATTTTTTACCTTCTTCCCACCTAATTAATTCTTCTCTGGTACTCTGTAAGTGACAACAAATTAGTTAGAAAATTACCAACATTGTTTTTAATTTCCTTTAAGATTTATTAATATGAGAAAGAGCCAATTTTTTAATAAAATGAGCAAAAGAAACTTTTAGCCATACTAGCAAAGAAAAGCACAAGAAAAAAACACCTAAAATTAGAGATGAAAAGGAAATGACTCCAACTTTGTTTTTTTACGTAGGTCATGACACTATTGCATAGGCAATGGCAGAAAGTCTAATATTTTGCTGTCTAGGTATATATAGAAGTGTCATTGGCAGTCTTTTATTCTGTAGTAGAGATGCATTTTGGTAATTTTCTTTGATTCCTGCTACTCTGGTCTCTGTTACATCCTTTGTGAGATTACATGTGTGTGTTTATTTAAGTTTGTTTTGTTTTGTTTTGTTTTCTATTTTTGATGGAGGCTATCTTACATTAGAGCAAACATGATATTTGTCCTTTTGGGCATGGCTGATTTCATTTTTTAATAAGTCCTTGAGATGTATTATTAGATCTTTTATTTGAGAAACTTTATTTCTAAGTACCTGACATTATAAATGTCCCTGGAAATACTGTCTTTGCTATATCGCATGGGTTTCGATAATGTTGTTTTTATTATCTTTTCTTCAAATTTGTTTTTCTTTTTTTTCCCTCTTATTAATTTCTTCATTGACATGTAAGTCACAGAGTAGCACTGTTTTCTTCAGGAGGGTTTTTGGTTTTCTTTGTCATGTCTTCACAATGACATAGGTCATTCTGCAGCATGTTGTTTAACTTCATATTGCAACACATTTTCTATTTTTCTTCTGTTATTGATTTGTTTTATAGCCATTCTTTTAATGGGATGCATAGTATCTATGTAATAGAGACTATAATAGCCAGATGTGAAGACACAATGCAGCATGCATCTCTACTTCCAAATCCAAGATGGACTTCCAATGAAACTGTTAAATTTATCTTGACAATAGGATGCTGGACTCTCTGCCATTGTCCATACCTACAGTGTCAGGATACACTTAAATAGTGGAATGATGGACTTATGGCTGTTTATGCAGGACTATACTTTGTAATAATATAGGGGGAATCAGTGGGGAAAGAGGGGACTTGGGGAAGGGGGAGGGGAAATCCCAGATCGTATGAAACTATATCAAAAAAATTTTAAAGATTTATTAATAGCAATTTACTTAGAATGCATGTAAATTACAGCATGCCAACTTATTGGCAAACTGCTCCTCAGGCTGAAAATACTCTATTGATAAAATTCTGGGGCACAGATTTGACTAATATCAGCAACTACTACAGATGATCACTGTTCATAAAAAATTCAATTAAATGCCTTTTTGTCAATTTTAGATTTTATTTAGGTTATTTATATTTATATAAATATTTATATTTATATTTATGACAAAACAGTTTACGTGTTAATTTATAAAATAATGTAAGCAATGTATCTCACATTGCATACTCAATCTGCAAGCAGATGGGGTACTGATATTGCCTGCACGAGGTTGTAAATTCTACATAAGTTACACCAGCAGGTGTTTTCTCAAGTAAGCTCTAAATTCCTTAAAAAGAAAAAAAATTGGCATACTTCTTCTCTACATTAGCCAGTAACAGTATCACTTTCAGTAGGTATAAGACCCTTAAATTATGACAGCACATTTAATTGATGTTTGATTTAGCCCAGAACTTCTTTAAGTATATTAATTAGTATATTTTTACATACCTTTTCTTTCACAGGTTTTATTTCTTCTTCATCCACCTTTCTTTCCAATTGGCTTTCCAGTTTTTTAACTTTCTTTTGAAGTTCTTCAATTAAATTTTGCTTATTATCTACCAGACATTTGCTCTGAGAAAATAAGATGAAAAATCACATTCTACAAGTAAATATCTAACAAGATATACAATAAATATTCCCACTATCGAAACTTCAGGGGACGATCACTAATCATGTGTCTAAGTGACACTCTTAATATGTTACTATACCATGACAGCTGTTTCTGTACTTTATAATATATGCTCGAAAGCTGTAAATACTTTAGAAAGGACTAGAGTGAACAAACATAACAAAAATGATTGAAAAGCCTGTTTTGGCAAATATTATCAATAAAATTAAAATGTGTGACTATATTGCTAGCTATAAATTATAACCAAAGAAATGATCATAATTCAATATAAAATTACCTGTAGTCCACTGGCTAATCGTTTAATTTGCCTTTTGAGTTCCTCATTCTCTTGATCAATTTCATCCTTCTCTCTAAGTATCTTAAGATAAGCTTTTTGCTTTTTTTGTAGTTCGTTGTTTAGCTCATTCAAATTATCGTTTAGTGAGTTTTCTCTGTTTTTACTTGTTTTAAGAGATTCTTTCAATTTTGAAAGATTTTCATTTAAATCTTCAATTTTTGACTAATGAGAAATTAAAAAAAGGTCTTGAGTTAAAAAAGGTCCTGAATCTTCTTCAAGTATCAATGCCAAAACCAACACCAAACAGAAAGCATACCCTAATCCTTATTAAAAAGAATATAAGCTCTAATTATAGTACACAAGGAAAAAAAATTAAAACTATAAATATTTTTCCATGTTCGCAGCAAATGAATCATGTTCATTTTGAGGCAAAAAAAAAAAACCTTGGTGATCAATATTTCATGATTGCTTAATTAATTCAATAGATGAATCCAGCTCAGCAGTACACACTCATGCATACATATGAATTTTGTTGAATAAACCATTATAGGACAAACAGAATTTCGGGTAATACTAATAAGAAATTAGTACCATTATAATGTTGTTAGAAGAAAGGTTCAGCATTCCTAGAGAAGTCAGAAAAGGTTTTGAGAAAAAGAATTCAAAGGAGATGACATTTAAGGCCAAGGGAAAGAAAGGTACTGAAACAGATACCAACACAAAGATATTTTTTATCCATATACTTATTTGCTCAATGGATTTTCACTGTCAACAATGACCATAATCTCTGATATGTACAGAGATTCAAAGCGCTTGAGGGGCCAACACTGTAGCAAAGCAGGTTAGACCACCACTTAGCAACACCTGCATCTCACAGCACAATGATACATCCAGAGGGCAGGACAGTCAGTGCTAAAAAGAAACACATCACAAAGTGACAAAGTCAATGATTCTAAGAGTAAGAAGTTACAGAAATAGTAAAGCTGTGGAGACAGAAAAAGATGAGTGGTTCTCACATTTGGCAGTGAGTAGAGAGAAATAAACAAAGAGAGGATCTCTATGGCATGATTAATCTAAATTGACAGATACATGTCATTAGAGATTTGTCTAAACCAATAGAGTATTCAATACCAAGAGAAAAGTCTAACATAAATCCACGTACGGGTTGATCACGATGTTGACTCGTTACTTGAAACAAACATGCTACCCTGGTCGGACACTGCCATAACAGAAAAACAGCTATTCATGTATTATGGCAAGGGATATATCCGGGTAATCTCTGTACCTTCATCTCCATTTTCCTGTGAACCTAAACTGCTCTAAAAAGGAAAAAAAAAAAAGCAGACTAAAAGAAAAAAAGTTATTAAGTAAATATTTCTTAAATTTAATTCTATCATTAGGAAGAAGACTTCATAATGCCCTCGTCTTTTCTATTTCTCAAGATGGCAATCAGTACAAGAGTATCATAAAAACACTTATTCTGGGGGAGGTGGGGTCGGAGAAAAAAACATTTATTGCCCAACGTGGATGTGAGTGCTACGTATATGGGACCGTTATCTTTATTGTAAATTTCCAATAATCAAAATGCCATATATCAGTGTGAATGGTCTTCGAAAGGGAAGTGTCAACAATGTAGTTATATTTGTTACATTAGCTAACCCTGACATTCACCTTTAGCTCTCTGGTATGACGATCCACAACTTGTTGAACGTTGAGGTTTGCCTCTTTCTGAGAAGTTACAGAAATGATATGTTCTTCAGCGGCTGCTGTCATTTCTGCCCGGAGTTCCAAAAGAGCTCGACTCAGTGCCTAAAAGTTAACATCACCTACAAGTTTTTAAAGGGAAACTGCTCTTTTAAAAAACAATATAGAGCACAAGAAACAAATGAGCCTTATTGCTTTTATAAAATACACTGTATTCAGTCGAGCACAATTCACACTAGAATTTTTCAAATATATTCCCCTCAGTAATAGACTTAATTGTTCACAAATTGAGTTGCAGAGTTCAAAGTCTGCACAATGATTTTGAGAACCCAGATTTAAATGAAGCCACTTTTCTCACAAAACCCAGGCCATGTTTTGTTTTCATTATTGATCTTAACCATACACTTTGAACTCCCTTCCATGTGAAATTAATTGAATTTAGGTACACAAGGAAAGTTATAGGAGTAGAAAAATCTTAAATTTGCCTGTAAATTTTACCAGTTAGCAAAATATAATTACCATACCTTCTAAAACGTAGTCAGTATATCTAATCTGAGCTTATTGAACCCTAACAGACAGTCCATTGACCAACTTCTCTCCACCAAATCACCTCTGGGCCTCATACATTTCTCCTTCTTTCTATTATCAGATCTCCCTCTTTGCCCTTTAAATCATTCAAATGATAAATTGTCCAAACCTAAAATATAACTAAGATTTGCCCTTATTGCATAACAAAATACAAAAAAATAAAAAACCGTTCCACTTGCTTTTTGTTGTTTCTCTTTCAGAGCTAGCTGGCTCTTTAGTCTTTCTACTAGGTTTTTCATTGTAGTTGTTGGAGCTCTTGAATTTGCTTCCTTCTGAGCCTGAAGTTCAGACTTTAAGCTCTGTGACTCTTTCTGTGACTTGGTCAGGAGACCCCTTAACTCCTCCACTTCGGCTTTCATCTTTTTCACTTCATCAGCATGGGTTTCTTGAAGCCTGATGTAAATAAGCTTTTGTTTAATAGAGTACTAAAATTAATGCTTCAATTGATATACATTTTACACAGTCATGTTACTTCAAATATTTCATGTGACAAGAACTTAAATGCATGAAGTGTACCAAAAGATGATTATATTTATACTTAGGAATTAGATGTAGAAAAAAATTTATAGTCAAAAACAGGATATAAAATTAGCATTCCAAAAACAACTAATGCCTGAGTCTTGAGTAGGAAAGCATTCAACTAAAAATATACCATGTGCTACTGCTAATTTAATTTTCTTTTGGGAAAGAATGGTGATTTCTTATGTTAATTTTCTCAGAGGCATCTTGGATAAGCCGTAAATAACCAAAAGGCACATTAAGGGCTTCCGTACTGAAATGCAATTACAAATCAAGCAGGTCCACCTTCTTGTCTGCTTCAGAAAAGAGAATATAGAATTACTTTATAGAACTGCCATTGGGCTGGCTCGACACAATAGCCTGGTGGCTAACCTCCTCACATGGCATGTGCCGGGATGTCATATGGATACCAGTTCACATCGCAGCTATTCCACTTTCCTTCCAGCTCCCTGCCTGTGGCCTAGGAAAGCAGTAGAGGATGGCCCAAAGCCTTGGGACCCTGCACAAGCATGGGAGACCTGGAAGAGGCTCCTGGCTACTGGCTTTGGACTGGCTCAGCTCCAGCTATTGTGGCCACTTGGGGAGTGAACATCAGCCAGTGAAGATCTTTTTCTCTATCTCCTCTTCTCTTGGTAAATCTGACTTTCCAATGAAAAATAAAGAAATGCCATTAGGTCTTCATACAACCACCTTGAAAGGGCTAGGGTGAGTATTGTTGTTTTAAAAATGGTATCACTAACACTCAAACAGGTGAAAACAAAGATTCTGGAAGAGACCCTTGATAGGCTCTTGAATCAGATTGATGATTACAGCTTTCCTACTTGCTGGGCATATTACTGAGTATGCCTGAGCTTAGCTTCCTGTCTGGACAACGGGGAAAACAATAACAACAATAACATGGGGTCAGCAGTCCCAAGGAAAAGCCTGAGACACCATGCATAAACAACTTAGCACAGGTCACACCATAAACAAGTAATAATAGCTTCATTATATCATTATCACACTTATTTTGAAAATAATATTTCTCAGACTTACTGTGATTTGACACTTTCAAATTCTTTGATTTTTAACTCAGTGATTTCCTTTTGTCTCTCTAACTCCTGTGACACTTTCTTCAGTTTGGCCAAAAGTGAAGAAAGTGAGTTGTCCTGTTCTGCTACCATCTGTTCCATCTCAGCCAGACGAGTGAAATGCTTGTTGGTAGGAACTGGAGTAGGAGACTGGTGTATTAAATCCTATGAAATATGAACATATTAGCAGTAGACAAATATAATTCAATGTCAGAAACATTCTATAGTTTTATTCAGCTTCTCAAATGCTAAGAAAAAATATTACCTAATACAAAATTGAACAGTTAAATAGGATGAAGGCTTTTAAAGACAGGAAACACTTGTCTTATTTGTTGTATCGCTAGTATCCTGCCAAGTGGCTGTATGTTATAAAGCATGAATAAACGTTGACTTGGTTTAATGAGGTAAAGCTCAAGGATGATAGGGCTGCATGTTAAGAGTCAATTCATTTCATATACACAAAATGATCCAAAGCATCAATTATGACATGCATTTAGAATATGGAAAGCACTTAGGTAGGCAAATTTCTAATTAACACAACTTGCAAAGACGGACTTTGGTCAGATCATGGAAGACTTTAGGCCCATGGATGTGGAGTACAATCATGATTTTGTGAGCAGCAGTGAGTATACAGGGAGACTTGGATGAGGAAACAGAAATAATTGGAGGTATGTTTCCAGATTAGCCTGGCAATAAGATGAAGAGGAAATATTTATTCTTTAAAAAAAAAAAAAGCTAAATTTCAAATTACATCATCACAAAAACCAGTAAATAGGGCGACAAAGTTCTTAGAATCTTACCCAAGCTGTTTGTTTGAATTTATTGAGGGAACTATCAGCCTGTAGCTCTAATTTATGATGAAGAATATGCAGATCTTCTTCGTGTTTCTTCACAAGCTCTCTTTGTTCCTGTTTGGCAAACATTCAAAAGGAACACTTCTACAGTGATTCAGATTTGCATTTCAAAGATCTTACACATTTGATTTATTTTCAGTGTTTTAAAATCTCTCTGAAGTATGAAAGACACAAGTTTTGCACGTACACATGTTGACCAGTATGTATATTGACAAGTTGACAAACAGCCTTAGATCATATTACACTGGAAAAACTTGCCCTAGCGTTACAGTGCAGTACTTTAAAGTGCCACTAACAATGCCTCACCCGGTATTGCAGGGCCAGGTTGAGTACCAGAATTCCTATCAGCTTCCTTATTTATGTACATAGGAAGACGGCAGAAGGAAGCGCCAATCACTGTTTCTGACACGCACATGTGAGAGCAACATGCAAATTCTCGCTCTTGGTTTCAACAAAACTAGTTTTGGTTGTTGCCAACAACTGGGGCATGAACAAGCAGATCATCTCTCCCTCTCTATCTGGGCCTCTGCCTTTGGAATAAACAAATACATAATTTTTAAAAAGGATAACACATATCTGTCATCTTTCAACCTGTTTTTTAGAAAAAATTTTAAATGTTATTTTTTGTGTCAAAATTGTAATATAATTTTCACTGGTTTAAAACATTTGGGGAGGTACAGGAGGTTAAGCCTCTGCCTGCAGTACTAGCATCCCACACACGCACTGGTTTGAGTCCTGGTTGTTCAGCTCTCTGCTAATGTTCTATGGAAAGCAGTGGATGTTGGTTCAAGGCCTTGGGCTGCTGCACTCACATGGGAGACCTGGAAGAAGCTCCTGGCTCCTGGCTTCAGACCAGCCCAGCTCTGGCCATTGAGGCAGTCTGGGGGAAGAACCAGCTGACAAAAGATCTCTCTCTCACCGCTTCTCTCTGTAAATTTGTCTTTAAAAGTCAAATCTGATTCGTTTTAAAGTTTGACAGTTATAGTATGAGTTGTGTAGACAGGTTTGATTCCAGCTTCTTTCCTCAGTCCTCACCTATAAACATATTTTTTCAAAATCACATGATTTCACCACAATATATATTCCTGATTTAGTTAATTCTTAAGAGAAAGATATTCACACACAAACTACCATGCATGAAAGTTAACAAGTCCTAAGGAGAATCATCTGAAAGTAAGAAATGAACTACTGCTTTAGGACAGAATAACATTTGGCATTTGGCTTAAAAAAATCACATTAATAAATACAATAGCATAGTATAATTAGATAAGGCACCTCTCTGGCTTTTTCTAGAAGATGCTGGTATTTCTTTAGTACTTCCTCCTTCTGATTTAGCCTTGCTTGCATATTTGCAATGGTTTGGTGTGCAATTTTCAAAGTGTGCTGAGACTTTGGTTCCACCTCTTTTCTGCTTAATTCGGTTATAAGTTTTTCTCGTTCTGCCGTAGCAGGCAAGCGAAGCCTTAGTTCATTGATAACTTTGTCTCTTGACAGAATATTTTGCTCTGCTAACCGTAAAGCAGATTCCTTTTCTTTTAGTTTCTGTAATCAAAAAACAGTAAATTATTAACTTGCATTATTGCCTTTAGAATAGATTTTCTGACTTCCATTTGATAGCCATCTGATATTAATATGAAATTGATTATATTCATGGGAACAGTTCAAGTCCTGGGTGCTCCACTTCCAGTTCAGCTCCCTACTAATGTGCCTTGGAAAGAAGATGGTCCGAGTCCCTGGCTCCTGCACCTACATGGGAAACCTGGAAGAAGCTACTGGCTCCTGACTTCAGCCTGGCCCAGCCACGGTCACTGTAACCATTTCTAAAGTAAACCATCAGACGGAAGATCTCCCCCTCCTCCTCTCCCTATAACTTTGCTTTTCCAATAAATAAATAAACCTCAAAACAAAAGTCAACTGATACAATACTAGAACTTTAGAAGCGCATGCTCATGAATCACTATTATGAAATCTAGTTAAAGCAGAATCTGATTAAGGCAAACATTTAAAATCAAGAAAGTCAAATATTCACATAAATAGCAAATCTCATAAATACTGAAGACAATCTAATTTTCTTAAACGATTAAAAAATCACAGTATACTTGAAAGATCGTAATAAATTGTAGCCTGCAATACATAGTATATGAATAGTTTAATAAAGACATTTGAATTTACTAATCATTTAAAACTTAGATTAAATATATAATTTCTACTGAGGTTTCAACTGTTACATCACTCATAAAAATGAGCCAAAAATTGATCCAGAGTATGCAATACATATTTCAAAATAACACATAAAAACAAGTATGAGATGGTCATACAACAGAAAGTAATATACTGTCCATAAAACTAAGTTAAATGTTCAGTTTGTTTCCTTTCACGCCCACTCTTACTAAAACAGAATGTAATTAGTTATGAGTGCTAGTTACATCAAAAGTGAATTCAAATTATCCGCATCTGGGCTCTCTTCAGCAGCACATACACTAAAATTGGAACAAATTCGCTGCATCTGGTATCCACTGTTAACTATTAGAAATTTAATAAAAGAAAAGGAAAGACAATAGAATAAGAAATAGATTCAATGTTTTATGTGACATCATCATGAATATTAACAAACATCACTTAGAATTCAACAAGCATAACCAATAATACTCTAATCAACATGCAAATTCTTCTAATTACCTCTTCTAGTGATTTGCAAGTTGCCTGTGTTTCTAGGATTATCCGAACATTTTCTTTAATTTTTCTTAGAGCAATCTCCAGTTGATTAGAAAGGGGTAAACTGGGATCTGGCACTGGTCCTGTAGCTGCTTCAAACTATTAATAAATATAAAGGTTTTGGAAAAATAGTTACAGCACTGAGAATACCAGTATTATACAACTTTATAATTTAAAAGAGGTTAAACTCCACTTATATTTTAAACATAAAAAGGTATTACCAACTAAAATTACTTTTGATTTAGAACTATTTCTGTCATTTAACACTCTGGACCAGGCTGCTGAGGAAGCAGGACTAATCGTGCATACCTTTTGTGCTGCGCTGAGTATTTCATTTTGCTGTCGATCAAAAGCATCCAACTGACGTTCCAGCTCAACCTCTCTTTGGTCCCAGGCCATCTGTCTTTCCTCATGAAACTGAAAAAGTATAATTTGTGTCACACACTGACAGTCACAATTACACACACACACACACACACCCCAGGCATTTTAACAGGTATTTTTCATGCATCTTATTTCATCTCACAACAATTTTTTGTAGTCACTGATATCATTCCCATTTTGTAGAAAAGGATACACACACACAGAGGTGAAAGAACTTGCCCAGAAAACAGAGGCAGACATGAAGTTAAGATTCTAATCTATTCACCCATCATCTACCCCTCCTTACTTGGTGAAAAACAAGCATAGAGTCTGCTAAAGACTATTCTAGGGAATCCTCGCTGCAATGAACAAAATAAAGTCCTCTTCACTACAGAATGTCGACTCTGGTGAGGGGAGGAGTGTCAGTGATAACCAAATGACAAAGTGCACCGGGAGAATGCACCAGAAGGCTGTACTGATCAGGCAAGGTATTTAAGTTAAGATCTGAAAGTCCAACCATCACAGGCATCTCGAATAAGAGCAACTGAGGCAGGGAAAATAACAAAGTCCACGAGGCAAGCTTGTGTTTAATGAAAACGGTCTGTCTGTTTAACAATGTGCTTTAGTCTATACCGACTTCCTCATCAGTAAGAACCAAGAAAAACTTACCTTAAAAAAAAATCAAACAACCAATATGAAAATGAAAGCTAACATATCAAGGAAATCTACCTGGAGATTGTTCCTGTTAGTTGGACATTACCATCAAAACGAAATATATGTGTATTTTTAGAATAACTTAAAAATAAGCACAGATCATTTTATAATCCAATATTAATCAGCGCTAATTTCAACTAGGAGAATAACAGTCACTCAAGTAATGTTCTTAGCTTAAAATCTCAGCAAAAACAAAACAACAACAAAAAACAGCAAAAATAAATAAAACCTTGTTTTGCTGCACGATTTCCTCCTCCAAACTGCTGATTGTTTGCTCATATTCAGAGATTATATTATTCAAATATTTTATCTCTTCTTTATCCTTGACTAATTCTCTATTTAGCTTAAGTTCTTGAAGGCGAAGTTCTTCTATTTTTACATGCCAATTGATTACCTAAGACATATAAATTGTACATGTAAAAGCAAATGTTTTACAAATAGTCTCTGTCACATCATAATTTTAGTTGAAATTATTGGACATCCTGTAATAAGACAAGGGATAAAGTCATCTCCTGGGTTGAGCTACATGGGAATTCACTTGCGATTTCCACAGACTTTCCAAGAACACATGGAGAATTAAAACAAAACATTCTCCAAATTACAGTGGAATGAATTTTACCAACACCATTTTCATTTATTAATTCACTATTTCAATTGAGTCCTTACTGTAAGCATGTGGCTGAAAATTTGGTATTGTGTTAAAAAAATGGAAATAAAATAGACTTAGAGTTTACAGAAATCATTCATTGGCAAGACAATTATTGCTAGTTTGAGTCCTGCCAAATATCAGTAAAATTTACATCATTTTTTAAAAAGTAAACAAAAACATATTATTGCAAACAATTTTAAACAAACAATAACGATGAACCGAATTAAACAGTCGCACTAAAACGCTCATTATGACTAATATTTAATCAGTATATGGTCTTTTCTACAATGTTTAAATTTCTTTGCTATCACACGAAGGATTTCTACTAAAATTTCTGCCTCGAAGTCTCTGTTTTTACAAGGCATAACTAGTCAAACAGCCCAAACTCCTGCTATACAAAATCTAGATTCACGAATGCACTTGGGATTTTTGCCGTAGCTCAGGCATGTTTCACATAGGAACATGTCAAACACTTGAAATTATTATGCATCTCTTGGAAATCTGAAAAATCACTGTTTACCTTTTGGGCTCCCCTGGCATCCTTTAAAGTGCTTATTAACTCCTCTAGCCCCTTTAGCTTTAATTCCATCTCCAATGTTTTGTTCTCCATATTTCTACGTTCTTGTTGAGAAGTTTTCATCTCTTGCATTATCCTGAGTTTGTCGTTCTGAAGCTGAATCATTGTTCTGGAGAACTTCTCCTGCTGCGCCAGCGGTAAGGCCCCGCTGAACTGGCGGCGCAGGGCCTGCACGGTCTGGCGCAGATGTTTGGCTCTGTTCCTCCCCTCCAGACGAGCATGATAGAGAGCCTGTTCTTTCTCATCAAGTTTCTGCTCCAACCGCAAATTGCAGGCCTGGATCTTCTGCAGTTTGGACGTAACTGACTCCAACTTCCGAAGAGCAGCAGCTTCACTAATTTGAAGAGAAACAATGTGTTGGTGCAACTTGGCAATTAGTGCTTTTTCATCAGACTGTGCCTAAGAAAAAAGAATACACATCTGTTGTATGCTTCAAGTTCCTTCAGTGAAATTCACAGATTTAAAACCAAAACTTTACTAAAAAAAAAGCTATCAGAGTAGAGTGCATGGATCACTTAAAAACCTATTTTTTATTTACTACAAATGTTTACAAAAGACTTGTAAGAGAAGGGCCCACTGCGGTAGCCTAGTGGATAAGGTCCTGGCCTTGCACATTCTGGGATCCCATATACGTGCCAGTTCTAATTCCGGCAGCCCTGGTTTCCGTCCAGCTCCCTGCTTGTGGCCTGGGAAAGCAGTCAAGAATGTCCCAAAGACTGAGATCCTGCACCCTTGTGGGAGACCCAGAGGGGGCTCCTGGCTCCCGGCTTTGGATAGATGCAGCTTAGGCCGTTGTGACCGTTGGGAAGTGAATCAATGACTGATCATTTTCCTCTATGTCTCTCCTCCCCTCTGTATGTCTGACTTCTAACAAAATTATATACATTTTTTTTTTAAAAAAAGGATAAGAGAAAAACCTTACAATCAAAAAGCTTAAATTCAAAACTTCTGCATTTAAACAATAGCATTGGTATAATACTAATGCAAGCAATGGATGTGCTTTTTTTTCAGTCCCACAATTTAAAACGTGTGAATATGTGGAAAGCTAGATAGAAACACAAGATTAAATATTATCAGTACCCTAATTCATTGCCAGTTAGCATAACACATTTGCAGGCAATTAAATGTCTTTCTGGATTATGAATGTCACTTCAAAAGCAACCAAAACAAAAACAAGAACTTTTGCTTGAGATGTCTTTTTATTACAGCTATAATATTGCATCAATATCTAAAGTGAATTCAGTAAAAAAAAAACAACCAGCCGGTTCTATGTAGAGGAGCCCACAGCGCACGTACCTGGTAGTCCACTAGTTGCATTCTGAGAGAATCGACTTCCCTTTCCCTGGACTGTTGTTGTGTGTTCAAAATTTCAACTTGCCTTTTGGCAATATCAGAAATTTCTCTTAATCTAAAAGATGGTAAGATATTTCAAAAATGAGTAACTTCATTATCTAAGTAGTACAAAAAAATCAAAGTTCTTACACCTTTTTCCAGAAAAGCCACTGTTGTCCCACATCTGTTCTTCATGTAAAATGCAGGAAGTTCCATGAGAGGTTAACAGGCAGGCTATCCAACACTCCATTCCTCATAGTCCTGCCTTTTGGAACTGCAGGACACAGGGTCACATGGCCTTAGGGGGTCTACTGCAAATAATTATCTCACTGTACTTAATACACAATGGTATTTCAAAAAGGTCATGAGCAATAGTTATGAGATTATTTGGAGGCAACAAAAAAATGGAAAACTCATATTACAAAAGACTATGTACAGACTTCAGAACTGCCTTTGCATCAAAAGCTGACACCGTAATTGCATTTTCCATGAATTTTTGAATAATTTTCAGGTTGTACCTTCCAGATGTATATGGACAAATAACCCCTGTTGACATATCTTTTTTATAAGATGTTTATTTGCTTAATTTGGGTGATCTAAGGATAGGTGTTTTTGACGTAAGTTTTCAACCCGGTTTTATCACATAGTTAAGAATGCAGAAACTCAATATTCCTAGGTTTTGCAGATGGGTTACCGTATGTTTCACTTTGTTTTAATTTACAATATTTCAGAAAGCATGCATTTACTAACATCAAAATAAAACAGCAATGCTTGATGGCTTCAAAGTCTCCAATGTCTCTTATGACAACTGTGATAAACAATAGAAGCAAAGTAAAAGTTTCTTTCCTTTGTGCTAGAATGATTTTAGTTCATTGTAACAGTTAACCAAGCTTCTTCACACTGAGCAGCAGTGCCAGTGCTATTGGTTTTTACTATTAGAATTAGATAAGATGAATATATATAATTTATTTCAAAAGCGAAGATGCACGAGGAAGTTCTTCAGAACAAAAATGCTGGCTATAAATGATACCCCAGCAGAACTGTCAAGCTCCAAAACTGGCTTTAATTTTATGATTATACTATAAATATATGTTTACTGGCTATTTGAGCTTGACAATCTTTTCTACTAAAGTTCTATCTCATCACAAAAGAGAGTGTGAACACAACCTCTACTCGCCACATATTTACTATGACACAGATTTTTGTGTCCTGTATTAGCTGGGCCTGTGTCCTCAAGTCAAATAAAAATGGTAGCTCAGAGCTATTAAGTATTATCATACAAGTTAACACATGTTTAACACCTTGCACCGTGCCTAGTACACAGCAGATGACAAATAAATGTAAATTAAATTCTGAACTTTTCATTATTTTTTAAAGCAACTTCATGAAATCGAAGCAATACTGTAACTCACTGATTACGGTGAAGAAACCTAAGCTGAAAGGCATTAAATGACCCTTCCCCCTGTCTCCCCTCTCCCCCAAAACCAGCAAGTACAAGTAGACCTCGAGGTCTTGATTCCAAAGCAGTACTTTCTGCAACAATATCGAAAATGTATGAGAGCTCATTTTCTCTTCAAAATTTTTGTTTAGTTTTGTTGCAAATTAGTATTCGTATTGTTACTGACCTTGTTCTTACAAAAAGACATCAGTATCAATTTTCAGTAAGAATGCATCCCATATACCTATCATTTTCTCACAAAACAAATTAGAGCAACCACATCTAATCAAGAGACTAAAATGCTTGTATGCACTTACTTTGACACTTCAACTTTTAGTTCCATTTCATTCTTCTCTAACTCTAGAATCCGTTGTCTATCAGCATCACTCACTGCCTTGCTCACACTATCAGCTAATTCATCTCTTAACGTCTGTTCCACCTTCTGCGCATCTAAGTTGATTTTGGTAAGCTAAGAAAAAATGTTCAGATACATCAGTTTGATTAGGTTTTCCCTTTACATTTAATCTTAGAGTTTTGCGAGCCTCTTTTGTTTTGTCCTAATCTAAATAGAGTTATGTAGTGTTAAGAGCAGATTAAAGAGGGCAAGAAGGGAGAGAGGAACACAGGTTCATTCGGTTAAACCATTTACCAGCAGCCACTGGTTCTGGGCAAGCTAATACCTCATAATACCTAAACTACTGACATTCTTCATTTGTCTGGAATACAACTGAATTTCAACTATATCATCTACCAATAAAATCTAATATGCTCTTGGCACCTGGCTTCCTTCTGGCCCACACCTCAAGTCCCAGCCATGTGAATACTGACTGAACACACAGGGGTGCTCTTTCTCTTTCGATTCCTTGCTATGGAACTCTGCCTTTCAAATAAAATTTCTTAAAAATCTAATAATGTAACCCTGATAGGAATAAAAACTCAAACATAGCTTGCTTTAGTTTTAACAACTCAGATCTAAAAATAAGTCTTTTATTTATTCATGACATGAAATATCAGCAACATATTAATATTCAACTTTGAACAAACCACCCTTTTTAGCAAGAATATAATGCCTACCAAGACACTTGTTTACTCTCCAGTTATATGACTAAAAATACCAAACCTCAGCAAATTTGGATTCCAATTCAAAATTACGTTCTTCCATCTGTTTCAATGAAGTCCTGAGGTGTTCATACATTTTTTGACAATGTTCAGCTCGCTGCCTCTCGTTTAATTCCTTCATTTCCAACATGGTGATTTTTTTGGAAATAGAAACAATTTCACTGTTGGTTATTGACTTCTTTGCTTTGTCCATGTTAGCTTCGTTTCCTAAATTCAACAATATTGAAGTTAACCTCTTGCTGTTTGTAACAGTCACATCTCACGTACTGCAGATGCTTTTCATAAGGAATGTTGTTCATAGTGTTGAATGACACACCTGGATTGTATCTCAGCTCCGTAATTTCCACCTATCTGATGTCTACCCCATTTACTCTCCCTGGCGCTTATGTTCCTCATCAATCAAATAATAATGAAAAAGTATTTCCCATAAGACTGATGAAATAACAATGTAAAGAACTCAGTGCAGAGTGTCACAAAGTAAAAAAAGAATGTTAGAATGGTAAATAAGTATATTTACAGAGTGGGACTGACTGCATGAGGTGCAATTCAATGAAGCAATGTGACCTTGTGAATTTCAGTGCAGTGACTTTGTTAAATCTCACAAAGCCAAGGTAAAAATAATCCAATACTGTCTGATTCTGACATTTTATCAAAAATTATTTCACACCATGGGCATTGTCTGGCATCTGTGCACATCTAAGATCAAATGTTTTATATACTTTTTAGCTGTTATATCTTAATTGTACACATATTAGTTATCTGTCCTTGGAAAAAAATATAAAAAAAAACTACTGTTAAATCAAAAAGCTCTGATTTGTTAGAAAAAGTTATGAGATGGTATACAGTATCACTTGCTCATTTTTTGAGAAATCTTATACATTTGTTTTTTTATAAAGGCATAATTCAGAATAAAAGAATGGCAGCTGTCTTTTAGAGACACAATTAAAACTCATACATTTGGGGTAGCCAATTGTTTAAAGAATCTAAGGTATGGCTGTTTGTAATTACTTTATAACATCAATAATTATCCCTCCTATTTCTTCAGCTTTGTAGGTTGAAGTTTTATAAATAAGTCTTCTCAGAGTACTATACATTCATTGAGGGGCCGGCATCAGGCTGTGGTGGCTGAAGATCTGTGGTGTGGGCACCCCATGTCAGAGCCGGCTTCCTGCTGATGTGCAGCGAGGACAGCAGAAGATGACCCACGTGAGAAACCAGAGAAACCAGGACGGAGCTCCTGGCCCTGGATGTGGACTGACCCAGCCCTGACTGTTGCAACCATTTGTGGAGTGAACCTCAGATGCAAGATTTTTGTTTCTCTGTCTCTATCTTGTATTTTTCCTGTTTTTGTGCACACTGGGAGCAGCTCAAGGAGCTGGGTGCCTGTGGCCAGGTAGGAGATTAGGGCCAAGTTCCCAGCTCCTGGCTTCCACCTTGCCCAACCCTAATTATTGCATGCAGTGGGGAGTAAAACAAGAAATGGAGGATCTACAGCTCTGTCTCTCCCCTTATTTCTCCGCCTTTCAAGGAGTTATTTAAATACATATAAACACCTACACATACATATATACATTTTTTAAAATACAGAACTTTCAAAACTTATCAATTTTGACTATTAAGTGGTTCTATAGTTAAAGGTTACTTACAATAACAAATGTGATTTCTTTAGAAACAAATCTAAGAACTAAAAACTACATCAAAAAAATTTATTTTTATCGCAAAGTCAGATATTCAGAGAAGAGCAGAGACAGAGAGGAAGATCTTTCATCAGATGATTCACTCCCCAAGTGACCGCAACAGCTGGAGCTGTGCCTGTCTGAAGCCAGGAGCCCGAAGCCTCTTCTGGGTCTCCCAAGCGGGTGCAGGGCCACGGGGCTGTAGGCCATCCCCATATGCTTTCCCAGGTCACAAGCAGAGAGCTGGATGGGAAGCGGGACAGATGGGATTAGAACCGGCGCCCATATGGGATATCAGTGTGTTCGAGGCAAGGGCTTTAGCTGCTAGGCCACTGTGCCGGATCCAAAACTACATTTTTGCAGGAATCAGTACATGGGATATTTTCAAACAACTTCTTATCAACTTAAACTATTAGGAGTTCCTTTTTAAATCAATATTTCACTTTCTTTTTTAATATTTCACTTTCATTTGATTTAGAAACAGAACTTCAATGAAGAATACTCATTATTATGTACTAGTCATTTTAACAGAGAAAGTCCAAAGATTTACCTAATTTAGTTTCTTGTTCCCAGGCTTGTTCAATGGTATGAAATTTTTCCTTGGTAATTTCCAGTTCTTTATTTAGAAACTCCATTTGTTCTTTTAAAGACGCGTTTTCACACTGAATAAAAGAAAAACATCATTGTGAAACTACACTGCAATTCAGACTAATAATGCAAGAGTCACATTATCTTAACTGTAAGAAATGTCTCCTAAAACTCGTAATCTAGCTGTCTACACAATTAGGACCTAATTTGTAACATACATACATGGTATATGATGTATATAATTATTTTTAAACAATCAAAAGTATGTAATATGTGGCCCTAAGCTTTTGAGTTCAGCTACTGCCAAATGAAACAGTAAGTAATAAGTTCATTTTGGTCAAACTGTAAGGTTAACAACCTTCACGTACGAGTGCTTACATCATGACTGACCATTCTCAGCATCTCATTGGTGACAGGTACAGGGTGTCCGTGGTGGAAGGACAAACACAGCATCCTGGCCTCCCTAAACCTCATTATTTAGTGTCTTTGTGTTTACATGTATGTGAAAGGAGCTGCAGAGGATAAGGAAGGCAGCTCTTGTGGAACAATTATAAAAAAGTTGAAAATGTCAAGATACAGAAAGAAACAAAACAAAACAAAACAAAACAAAGCAAAAACAAAAACAGGGCAAACTGTCCCAAAGGACGAGAATAATAAAAGGAGATAAATCTAGAAAAAGTCGCTGAAGAAGGTCTTTACCACCAAAAAGGGGGTGCTTAATTGACACTTAGGGACTGAGGGGGAGCTAATCTCAGCAGGAAATCAGACATGGGGAAGAGCTGATTCTTTGATGAACCCAGATGCCATAAAACAAGAGCACATTGGGAGGATCAGCAGACTGCACAGAGTCCAGTGGCTACAACAGAACTATATTTGAAAGATACGGACATACTAACACAATAAAACGTAAATTACTACACTTTAAACAATGAGGACTTATAGTTGCCCCATGCTCCTTTTAAAGAGACTGATTAAAATGAATTGGAAGCAAGCCTTATGGTAAAGCAAGTTAAGAAACCTGCAACACTAGCAACCAATACGGGCGCAGGTTCAACTCCCAGCTGGTCTGCTTCTGATCTCGCTTCCTGCTGACGTACCTGGGAAAGGAGCAGAAGACAGCCTACGCTCGACGCAGGCCATGAGAGTTATTGGGAGTAAACCAGCAAACTGAAGATCTTTCCCTCTATCTCTGTATCTCTGCCTTTCAAATCAATCAATCAATTCTTCAGTCTTTAAGGAAAGGAAAAATTATGGCCTCATCTACGAAAATCAAGTCATTTATATCTACCTCAAAATAAAAGAGATTCATCTCACTTATAACATGCAAGAACATTAGAAAATGGCCTAGGTGAAATCATTCTATTCTACACCAATGATCAGAGCAATCATACTGATATTCAAATCCTAAATGTTTAAATTTTAAGTTATAACTACAATGTACATAAACAGAGGCAAACTGAAATAAATTAAAATCAGCAAAAATTCTCCCACATGATCATCAAAGAAAAATTACTGATGTTCAAAGATCAAGAATTAGACAAACTTACCTCTAGCTGTTCCAAGTTACTTGCTCTTTGAACAAGCATATTGTCCTTCTGTAAGATGTCCCTGTACTTGGCAGTCAGCTCATTGTATTGCTTATTGGCCAGTTCTAGTTCAGATAAAGAAACACTGTTGTCTAGAACTTTTTGGAGAGCTGCAATCTTGAAAATGGCCATTTCCTGCATGAATAGGATATATTGGATTACAATGGTGAATTTATTTCAGGTGAAGCAAGAGCCACTTTTGAGGAGATTGCACATGAAAACGCAACTGAAAGCAAAGCAGATTTTAGAACAATTAAAATATATAAGAGGTACCACCTAAGAAAAAAACAGAAAAAATAGTACTGGAATTATTAAAGGTGAATATTTTTATAATTTATGTCATTGTAAAAAAAAATTCAATTTGAGAGAGTGTAATGAACAGTATCAATATCCTTCCCATATTTTGAATTTTTTATTTCTGTTCAAACTCTTTCACTACTGCCTATCTCTGAACATTTCACGGTGGTGACTAACAATAACTTTAGTCTTGGGGCTGGTGTAATGGCTCAACTGGCTAATCCTCCCCCTTCAAGCATGGCATCATATATGGGCGCAGGCTCATGTCCTGGGCTGCTATATTTCCTATCTAGATCCTTGCATGTGGCCTGGCAAAGCAGTGGAGGATGGCCCAAGTCCTTGGGATCCTGCATCCACATGGGAGACTCGAAGGAGACTCCTGCATTCTGATCTGCTCAGCTCCATCATTGAAGTCACTGGGGAGTGAACCAGTGGATGGAAGATTATTCTGTCTCTTCTTCTCTCTGTAAATCTGCATTTCTAATGAAAATAAATAAATCTTAAAAGCCACATCACACACAGCTAGTTCCAAAAATGGCACAGAAACATTAAGAAAGCCCAATCATCCAAATACCAATCATTTGGGGTGACAGACTCCAGTTTCTGAGCCAAACAACATGTAGGCCAACAGTGCCAGGACAGTGAGTGCACATGCCGAAGCTCCCAAGGCCATGGTCCAATCTAAGAAAGTTAAGCCTACAAACTCAGACTGTCACAGTCAAGCTTGGCCAAGTTGCCTACATTGTCCACCACAAACTTAGGAAGTATGCCTGTGCCTACATTGTCAAGGGTCTTAGGCTGTCCTAGCCAAAGATTAAGGCAAAGACCAAGACTGACTCAGTGCTCAAATCAAGGGTACAATTCTGACTGAAAGTAAGGCAAGGCCCTAGGCCCAAAGCAGCCCAAGGCTCCTGTCCACACCGAGGCCTAGGCTGTCTGCACCTGCAACTACAGTCTCAGCTCCTGCTCAGGCTCCCCTGACAGCCACCCAGTCCCTCAGGAAGGCTCTGCGATGCGGGCTTTATCTGGAGGACGGGAGGACTGGTGTGACCTCTGGGCTGCTGTCTGCAAAGGCCAGTGTCCCCTTTTAATGCTGTGCACGTAAATCTGAGAAAAAAATCTCATAGAGAAAAATAATATACATGCACACATACACACTGAATGACTAATCTATGTGACGAGGTTGATATTCAACTTCTTACACACTTGAAAACTTTTAGAGTCAAAAACAAAAGCCAGATGTACCTTAAATCTTTGCAAACATCCAATTTTTTCGCAAACTTCAGCTTCCATTGACATCAATTCATTCTTTTGTTTGCTGTTTTCTTTTCTAAGTTGCCGTTCCATTTCTACTAATGTTGTGTACTGCCTTATGAGTGACTTTTCATTTACTTGTAAGACTGTGAGCTTTCTACTATTTTCTGAAAGTGTTTTCTTCATTTCATCTGAATCCATCTGAAGAGCATTCAGTAAATTCTGTACATACAAAAAAATATTCTTTATTGACTCTAGCCATCCTGGTTTATGCATTATATGTAACTACTGAAAGTGTTATACTCACATTATATTCTTTTACTTTTATAGCATCTTGTTGAATTTGATCCTCGAGTTTTTTCTTTTCTTCTTTAATTGCTTCAGATTCTGTTTTCCAGGTCTCCTTTTCACTAAAACAAAACCAACAGAAGATAAAGACAATAAAAATAAGCACAAAATGCCTAACCAACTGACAATTTCAGATGATACAAATCTACAGGTTTTTTTTTTTAAGATTTTAGCACTGGCATTGTGGCATAACAAGTAAAGCTGCCATCTGCAACCCTAGCATCCCATCCAGGTGCTGAAGCCCCCACAATTCAGCTCCCTGTTAACGGCCTAGGAAAAGCAGTGAGAGATCTAGAAGAATCTCCTGGCTCCTGGCTATGGACTGGCCTAGTCCCAGCTGTTGCATCCATGCTGGGGAGTGAAACAGTGAATGTAAAATCTCTGTCTCTTTCTCTCTAGGTACTTCTTTTTCTCTCTCTGCAACTCCACCTGTCACATATATAACCTTTATAATACAGATAAATAAAACAGGTTTTTAAAGGACATAGAATTTCAATTAGAAAGAACGAGTGAGAGATATGTTGTAAATCATAGTGACTAGAGCTAATAATAATATATTGCATACTTGAAAATTGCTGACTTTCAAAATAAGTGAATACATTTTTATGGGTTAAAAAAACAGGGAAAGAGGAAGGAACAAGCCAAAATATCTGAATTCTCAAGTTATTTTCAATATGGTCAAATACATTTGTACAGTTTTGCAAACATCTATACCTCAGTACCTTAAGTATTCTTTATACAATAAGCTTTGCTGGTGACGAATTACTGCAAATTTTCTATTATAGTCTTCCAGAGAATCTTCTAAATTCTTCAACTTGCATTCTTTATTTTCAAGTTCCTAAAAATTGTTTTAGATGTAAAAACTTAAAAATCATCAGCACATACTTTTAATTTGGACATATAAATTCATATTATAAAATTATAAAAATAGAAATAAAAGAGAAAAATCATACAATTTTTAAGTAGCACTGACATTTCCATGACTTCTGAGCATTTTAGTTTTAGGCATATGGAATAAGGTAATGCGCATGAACAGGAAGTACTATCCCACAGAGAAACTCATTGTTTCCATATTAGCAGTGCAAACACACAAACCATCAGCAAGCATTTATCACATAAAAACAAACCTGTATGAAATAAACCAGAGTTACAAACTTACCTCCAATCACTCAGATACACTCCCATTTGTGAAAATATAATTTCATACACCTCCGTTCAAATGATCCTTTTAAAGTGTTTGAAGATGAAGAAATTGAAACTTAAAATAATTAAATAACTTACACAGCATCCATTAGAACTCACTAATTGATCCAAGGCAATGTTACACCAAGCACATACGCCGAGCGCCTTTCATTTACGCAGAACCAGCACATGTTGTCGGACTCCAAAAGCCTTGCTCCCTCCACCCCTTTCTGCTGCTTTAGCACAGAATCCGAGTGCCTATTGGTCACTTTAGACAAGTCTTCACATTTCCCAGGAGTACACACTAATCAACCATAATGCTTCTCTTATTTTTTATTACAGGATGGATAAATATAAAATGGCAATGTGAAAAGGCCATTACTTGCTAAAAGCAGCCCTATCCTGTAAGAGACCTAGAGAATTTCAGAGTGCTAAAATTAGACATTTAAAAGCAGTGTTATTACAACACACATTACAATGTTCTGATAACTGACTCAAGTTGTCCCTACCTTACCTGGATAGCACAGAAATTCCAATAATCATTAAAAGATAATCTAATTACCAAATATAAGACAATTTTTGATAATCCGCTCATGAACCAATCAATTCACCAATGAATCAACTAGGAGTAGGAAATGGTGAAATCATAGGTATTCAAACATGAAATAACAAAATGAAAAACATCCTTAATGGGGGCTGTTCAAAAATGGCCATGATTCAGAGAACAAAGCAGAGACACCAACACAGGGCAAGATGAAGGGCATACTTTGTAACACGCAGATACATTAAAGGACATTTTACAGCATTAAGGAAAGAAAATTAGGCACGTTTATGTAAAAGTTTTTTCCTGCAGTTAACACACATAAATGGAACAACTCTACTCACAATGTTAAAAATTCTGACTGCTTTAGTCTCTCAGAACTCTTTTCAAAAAAGCAATAAATAAAATTGTCCATCTGATTTGCGTTTCAGTTTTTCAGAGTACCTGCTTGTTGCTTCACACGTCAGTCACATTTCAAACAAATGACACGCGTGCATGCAGGGCATATGAAACTGACTCTCATACGAACCAATGGTAAAAACTGTTTATATATATCTTCCCTTATATCAAAATTTTAAAATATATCCAGCATTAATAGTCTGAGGAGCAAAAGGAATACATAAAGAGTAAATTAAAAAACATACTACCCAGGAGTTTTGATATTCACATGTAAAACAGTACCTGTAAAAGATGTATTAAATATTCATTCTGAGAATTGATGATATTGGCACTAGATGGCGCTATCCCCTCAGGTAAGTCTACTCCTTTAAAAACCACATTGGAACTTTTGGACTGTTGTAGTAGACTGGTTTCTTTTTCAAGATGATCTATCTGTAAACAAAAAATTCAGAATCCGGCTCACAACTGTGAAATCCAAAGAAAGACAAACTAAAATGCAGCAATTTACATTTCATGATTTTCCTAGTGCATACTTTTCACAAGATACAAATGTGGCTGCCCTGCCAAAAATTACTTATACTTTTCTATTTAGAAATGCCTTCAAACTCCTGTATCTGTTTAACATTAAAAGCAATTAAGTTTCTAATTAATGTCATAAGCAAAATCCCGTTTCCTTAGAGCTAACATAATTAACTCCAAAGACATTTTCTCACAACAGTCTCTAAACCCATATTAAAAGTTTCCCATCACCATTCTTAGGGTTAGCATTTTTTTATTTCCCCAAATCCTTACCTTTAAATTTGCTTTTGCCAACTGTTGAGAATAATTTATAGCCTCTTTCCGAGACTGTCTGAGCTCCTGTCTTAATTCTTCATTCCTTCCAGTAAGTTGATCAACTTGGGCTTTCAAATGCAGACTGGCATCAAAGATTCCTTCTGCACTCTTTGATTCTATAGCCTAGTGTTTTTATGTATCGGAAATATGATAAAAGCAGAGAAAATCAAATTGTATACCACATTTGCTTCATGATCTCTAATTCTCCAATAACAGCATAAATATGTACCTATATCTCACACACACACATACACATACTTAGACATAGTCATACTCCCCAAGAAATGCATCGAAGACAACTGTTAAGTATAAAATAAACACAGAAAAAGGAATATAGGATACAAATAAGGCAATTGAAGCAAAAGCAAAACTAATCTACTCAGAACTGTGTTTAACTTCCCAGCAAATAGTAAAAGTGAAGATTTTAGACATTCAGCAAATCTCCAAAATAAAAGAAAGAAAAAGAAAGAGATACACACGAACAGACAAAATCAGGTGAAGATCAAACATGAAGAGAAAGTATTGAAAACAGCCAGAGAAAAATTACACATTGCAGACATGACAACATTTCAACCAACTGCAGGTACCTCATCAGAAACCATGGAGACCAGTACACATCCTTAAAGTGCTGAAGGGACGGGAGGTGATTAGCATGAAAAAAATGACTTACATTAACTAGTCTCTCCAGACTTGGGATGATCAGAGATGCCTCTCCTCCAGTAACATCAGGATCTTTCTGCATTTCCTTAATGGCTTGCAGTATTTCTTTCATGCCTTCTTCAAGTTGCTTATTTTCTTCAACTAACTGTTTTACTGCAATTAAAGATTTTTCTGATTGGATGATCTTTTTCACAATTCACACCATGACACAAAGATGATGAACAATTTACACAGAGAAAAAATTACCACCAGAAAAATTTAAATGAAGAAAAAAAATTCATCTATAAAGCTAACATGAACAGATCTAGTTAGTGTCTCACAGCTGAAATACACTGTAAGCATATCTGTTCCATAACTTAAAACTTACTGAATGTTAGCAATCTTTTAAATGTGAATACCTAACCACTTTAGAGGCCAACAAATAAAACCCAGATATAGATCTTCAAAAAAAAAAAAATTGACTACCAGTTTGTGACAATGAACTAGCAAAGCAAATCAACTGGATGAGACAATTAAGTATACAGATAACAGAAGGAATTAGAACAGATTTAAAAACTTTCAAACTTTTCTGATCCATAAGTTTAAATACAGGAATTCAAAAAGGTATAGAGGTATAGATCAGAAATAAGAAACAAAAGACACTTACATTTATTCTGAAACTTGCCTATGACTGTCCTACATCTTTCCAAATCTCTTTCCTTTTCGATGAGTTCTCTTGACAGCAATTCATTCTGAACAACACACAGAGAATAGAAATGATTTTTTGAAAATAAATATGACCACAGTGTATACTTTTCCGGTTTAAAAAAAAATTTGATCCAGTAAGAAATAATACAATTTAAAAAGCTACAGAGACATAGAAGAACACAAGCATAAAGGCACAGCACATGGTGGTGATCCTCCCTCCTGCTCCCTCCCCAACCTCCGCAGCCAAAGGGAGGCACTGGACGGGCCTTCAGTGTGACAGGAATCGTTCAGTCGTCTGCCTTGACACTACCTGCTCTGCCTGGCTTCTGCACCGTTCAAGCTCTATTTCTACATTTCTACTCTCTGCTTCTTTGATGAATAAATCCTGTGCTATGACTTCTTTCTGAAGAAACATTCAATAAATTAGGCAAATTCATAAAACCTACATCAAATATATTGCATTTTTGGATGAAAAAAAAACAGAATGTGTGTAAAATAGAGTACAAAAAAAATCTCATTTTTTAGTAAAACATTGTTAGCAAAGTTGCAATAATGGAATTCTAGAAATGATAATAATAATTAGAAGGAGAAGAAAAACAAAAAAGGAAAAGTCACTAGGAGGAAAGGTCACCTGAGGTCTAAGAAACACTAGCTCTCCTGCGGCTGTTCTGTAAGCTTGTCAGGTCGATCTACCTGAGTTAACTTTGTGCAGTTATAGTAATCGGCCCAGGATCTGGAAGGTTAACTTCACGTTCACTTTTTTACAATTCCTGTTTGTGTGGGTATTTTACTTTTTCTTACACCCTCTTTCAAGCTGACATCAACTTACTTTGCTTGGGTGTGAACCTGTTCATCTTCTGATGCCACTACTTTCTGACTCCTCAGTGTCTGCTACATCATCACTAATTGGCTGACAAAATATTGCAGATCTTTTCCTAAGTGATAACTTTCTTGTTAAATCTGAAGCTGTTGATGGGGCTTGAAAAGATGGATCGTTTTCTGTTTCCACTTAGTCTTCTCTCGGGCTTGATGATTTCGTGAACCTTTCTTCACACGCTCATCAGAAAGAGAATATGAATAGTCGTCTATTTCTCCTTGGCTCTCCCTACGAATGGCACTCATGATTCTAGAGTTTTCAAAGGTTGCAGATGCAGTGCTTTGAAAATCTCTCTTACTGTAATAGTTTCTGCAGTTACATTATTATCTTTTGCTCGCATGCATGAAGGATGTCTAGTTAAAGACATGAAATGATCCACTCCACTTCCTATATTATGATGAGTTTCAGACGACCTTGACTCAGATCCTAGAGACTTATTTTCCTCTGGCTCACTCTGATTTGACTGTGGAATGCTGAATGACAGTCTCCTACGCAGCATCTCTATTGGATCTGAACTCCTAATTTGTATTTAGAGTAAATAATGTCTCATTAATCAACCTTGGCATCAACAGGTCATTGAAAGTAAAAAAGACATTTTTTCCTGCTTACTTAACTGCAAACATGTTCAAAATAACATAACGGAGAAAGAAATGAAAGCATCAAAAAATTTGTGTCTTTGTAATAGTGATATTTTATTGTTTACCTTTGACTGCATTTCACCCATACTTCTAAGGCTTGTGAAATCCAATTTTCTTTCCCCTATTCTATATTCTTGGGGAAAGCTTTCAGATAGGTTCAAGTCTTCAGTGGTTAACCCTACATTAAAAAAATTTAAGAAAAAAAAAATTTTAAATCAGTTTTAAATTCTTAAAATTGGGATCAAGGTTGGGATCAAAACAAAAGGTAGAATAACGGTTTCCCAAGTCTTTGATCTTCGTGTAGCAAATACACTCTTCTGGTTCATCTCACTTTTAAGAATGCAGTAGTAATATGAAAAGTTCATCTGAATTTTATTTTCTTTGTACATTCTACATCAAAATTGTCAATGGTACATAAGCCAAGTAAATGCTAACCGCTAATAATAAGCAAATTGGTTATTGCCATAACAGACTGTAAATTTCACTTTTCTAGAACATTTTTGATATATAGTGGAAACCACAATGCTAAAAATATCATCTCCTACTGTTCATATATATGTATCAGTGGACGCGGGCCATGTGAAAAAAATAAATTCCTTCTCCTAGTCCTTTTACAAAACAAACACTACAAGGGCTATTATATAGCTTATCTGCTCTGTTTAAATTAAGGAAGAAAAAAAATTTAAAGCAACAGGTGATATCCTATAAATTACTTTCATTTAGTTTAGGATAATTTGCCAAAAGTGTTTTTGATACCTAGCTTTTAAGGAAAAGGGAAAACACCAAGACATCAGCTTGTGAGGTCTAATTATAAGAACACGGTGACGTATCTAGAAACTATATCAACTACAGCATTACAAACTCAACGTCTGTGATTCCAAGGAGGATGGCTTTGTTCACTTACTTTTTTCACTTTCTCTTTTTTTAAGATATTATTTCAGACTCAAGCTTGAACAAACACACATTATTCCTATTTTCAAACTGCTACTACTTCAATTTATTAATCCTGATAATATAGCAGAAATATTTCTAATATATAGAAATTTCAGCTTCAGGGAACTCATTCCTGAATAAGTTTCTAATGGTCTGGAATAACTGAGGGTACCTGAAGTTACACTTCTTTTTCCTCTTTCTTGAGCCATTTGACGGATTTTTTTTTTCAGATCAAGTCGTTCTTCCTCTAGACTTTCAATCTGAAAAGTGCAAATTATTAGTATTCCTCCTTAATTTAACCAATAATACACTCAATTAAATACAACACTTGCCTCTTTCAAAAGAATCTGGTTTTCAGCTCTATACTGCTGCTGTTTTAACCTCTTACTGTTTCTAAATTCTGTTAAATCAATCATTGTCTTTGGTTCAAGACCTAAAATACAAAGCGACAGAATTAAAGGTTTAATAAAATATTCAAATGCAATGCAAAAACGTTGCACACCACCAAGCAACTAGATACCAGTCATTAAGCCAGTATTATAGAATAACAGAAAACTCGCTGTGCAAGATTCTTCTTGCCATGTAAATGAAGTTAAAAAGCTATTAAAATTATTAATGAAAATCCCGAGAAAAACATTCCCAGGATATTTTTCACCATGTGATGCTATTTTAAATATTCTGTAACAGAATCTATTATTGAAAAAATATATAATATAGATATAAATATTAATTTAAAAATCAATTTTATTGATTATGAGTTTTATAGTGTGGCTGTTGCCTAACCTGCTATCATTAAACAGCTATACTGTAAAAACCACCTATTAAAAAGGTCTAATATATGTGATTACAAACCAAATCTTAGGATCTTTTGAAAAAATATTTCTGGTATTTTTGAATACTGCTATTGAGAAGTCAACTGCAGATTCCTAGATGTCCCCTGAAAGGTCAATTTCAAGTGACATTTAATGTACACTCCCAATACAATAAACCAATTATCAGATACTTTTCACAAATCATATGTATAAAATATTTTCTTTTCCTTGCTTTATAGAAAAGTTTTCCAAACAGTCATTTTAACTCTAAGAAAGCATGACTTGATATTTAGTAATTATAATGAATTTAATATGTAGGGTTTTATTTTTTTTTTTTAATTTTTAAAAAGATTTTATTTATTCTTATCAGAAAGGTAGATTTACAGAGAGAAAAATCTTCCATCTCGGGGTTCACTCCTCAAGTGACCATAATGACCAGAGGTGAGCTGATCCAAAACCAGGAGCCACAAGCCTCTTCTGGGTTTCCCACATGAGTGCAAGGTTGCAAGGCTTTGGGCTGTCCTCCACTGCTTTCCCATGCCACAGGCAGGGAGCTCAAAGTGGAGCAGCCGGGATACAAAGCGGCGTCCATATGGGATCCTGGCGACTGCAAGGTGAGGACTTTAGACACTAGGTCACTCTACCAGGCCCAATTTTTATTTTTTCAAAGAAGGAATTTAGATTGAACAATAAAAGTTACCACTCAAATTAGTAATATTCACTAATGAATTACTATAAAATCATACTTCTGAGTTATATTTATGAATTATTTTTTAGGATGAATGTAGAGCCTGTACTCAACCAAAGTGAAACTTAAAGCAGCCTCAACAACTGTCAGAAGCTGCAAGTCTTAAAAGATTTCTCTTGTACTTCTACTGCTGAATGGTCTCATGAATTCATCTGGAACAATAGCATTTGCAAATTCAGCTGGGCTATACAATTGCTACTTTCGTTCAAAAACAGTCTCTAAGTTCTTACACGTAGTAACACATAGGCTTTCACTTATTAAACAATCTGTAATTATTGAGAAGACATTAGAATTAATAAAGCAAGTGTTAAGGCCTACCCGCCTACCATCCAAACCAATGAAATCTCTATTCCATTTCAATCAGAAGATACATTTTCTTTCACTTTAAATATTTTTCTAGAAATATATATTTCAAAAAAATTAAAGAAGTTGAAAATAATACTAAAGAAATTAAAAAAAAAAAAACCTTGACAATTAAGGCTGAGAAAACAATCAGAGAAGCCAGCTTACCCAGTCGCTCTCTAAGGGCCTCATTTTCATCCAAGATGTCATTGATCTTCAATTCAAGTTTATTTATTTCCTTTGTCAATTCTTCAATCTCTCGATCTCTTATTTTAATTTGATTTTTACAATTCTTTATTTCAGCAACAGCTTCTTCTAAACCATATATTCCCTAAAAAATATTCAAACTATTTTAAACATAGCATGGTAATTTGAAGTAATTTAGGTTCATAAGTCTAATAAGAAAAATACAACATCTGGGATATCTATCACTATTTTTTCTAGCACTTTTATAAAGTATATCCAGTAATAATAATAATACAGGTAGACGGAACAGTTGAAACTTCTCAATGTAACATACTAACAGCAAACTGATTCAGAAAGTTCCATACAAAACTCGTAACAAAATGCTGCAAAAGAACATACCAACAACACCAACAGAACATGTAAATTAGTGGATTATTTGGTTGTAATCATAAATATAATAAGCAAGAAGCAGTTTGCAATAACAGTAGGCAACACAATTGTCTGTCATCAATTTTGTCAAAATATCAAGTGGAGTCACATCTAAGTGGTGGTACAATGGACACAAAACAAAGGCTCAAATCCTGCTGCCTCACCAAAGCTGATGATCTGGGGGAAATGCCTTGAACAAATTAATTAGGATAACCCTTATTTTAAGTTAAGTAACGTTCCTAAAATGGTACTCAGTTAAGAGCACCGAACAGCCTGTGAGCAGCCAGAATCATCCTCTAAGATCCTTGATTGACAGGATAAAAATACATACCGATTCATAATCTTTTAATCGCTTCAAAGCCTCAACTAATTCTTTATCCTTTTCCCTAGCATCAGCCTCAGCCAGCTCAGCTGTTCTCTCAGCCTCCTTCATTTTCTCTTCTAAAATCTGTAGCTTTGATTGAATTTTCATATAATGAGTCTGATGATAAAGAGTAGAAGCACCTACAGGGTAAAACAAAATTAACGGATTAACTCTACTGACTGCATTCGCTGAAGGAAGTAAATCCGATATAAGGAGAGGCATAGCAAGGTACTAACAGAGCATCCTTAACGTTACCATTTTATATTTTTAAAACAAATGTTTCTTTTGGTTTTATTAAGAAAATTAAAAAGCGAAGCTTGGTAAAGTTATCTTAGCTGAAGCGGCAAGGATTCCAGAAGGCTGTGAAACACGGCCGTGTGATGACTGATAATTGAGGGCACTGACTGCTACTCCTGATGCTGAGATTCCCTGTTCTCCACTGTAATAGAGCTATGGAATCTTAGCAAGACATATGGCCTCTTGAAATAGACACAAAATTTCCAAGTACGCTCCAGCAGCTGCAAACTATAGATACAAAGGTCATGTGCAAATTTCAGGAAGATCTTATTGATCTAAAAGCAGAGCTGCAGAGACAGAGAAGGTGAAACAGACTCAGAGATCTTCAATCCATTGTGCACATCCCAAATAGTTGCTGCAGCTGCATCTGAGCCATGCTGAAGTCAGGAGGCAGGAACCCCATCCTGGGCTCCTATGTGGTTGATAAACATCTGTCACTTTCCCAGGCTCATAAGCAGGGAGCTGTGTCAGAAGCAGAGCAGCTGGGACTCAATCAGCACTTCCAGGATGTCATTTCCCTAAGAGGTGGCTTAATATACCACACCAAAATGCCAGAAGGAAAAAAAAGATCTCTTAAAGATTTCCATATGGGCACCGCTTCTAACCCCGGCAGCCTCACTTCCCCTCCAGCTCCCTGCTTGTGACCTGGGAAAACAGTGGAGGACGGCCCAAAGCCTTGGAACTCTGCATCCACATGAGAGACCTGGAGGAAGTTCCTGGCTCCTGGCTTCGGATCAGAGTAGCACCAGCCATTGCGGTCGCTTGGGGAGTGAATCATCAAACTGAAGATCTTCCTCTCTGTATGTCTGATTTTGCAATAAAAACAAATGTTTTTTTTTAAAAAAAGGATTTCTTTATCTTATTTAAAGGGCAGAGTTACACACAAAGATAGGAAGGAAAGAAAAAGAGGAAGAGGGACAGGGAGAAGAGACGGAGATCTTTCTTCTGCTGGTTCACTTCCCAAGTGACCACAGTGGCCAGGGTTTAGTCAGTCTTAAGTAAAGCCCTAAGAGCTTCATCTGGGCCTTCCATGGGGATGGCAGAGGCCCAAATATACGGGTCACCTTCCACTGCTTTCTCAGTCGCATTAGCAGGGACCTGGGTCTCAAGTGGAGCAGCAGGGATTTGAACTGGCACCCATATGGATGAGCAGCAGCACGGGGGCAGCTTAAGCCACTATACCACAATAACATTGCCCAGAAAATATTTTTTTTTAAAGGAGAGGGAATGTTTCTCTTTCTTTCTTCCTGCTAGTTTGAATATGGGTATGAAAGCTATCAATCATTCCTTTTAGGACATCAGATGGAAACCACACTGTTGAGGTAGGTAAAATCATAACGTAGGGTGCCACTAAAACTTGCTATTTATACAGCCGTTACACTGTTCAACTAGTTGTTTCAATTTTGCTTTTTTTTCCCTATCATTTACAAGTGAATATAACCCTAACAACAACAAAATCCCTAAATCTCTAGTTGTTTTTTATCCCTAAAGTGTTGCCAGTTTAAAATACAGCATTTCTGTTAGTTCAAAATCTCTTAATATCCTCTCTCACATACATAACAAACATGTAGACAGCATGCATTTACACTAGATGCACTCAAGTAAAAATGTGAGATCATATACATTTTCTAAGAAATTAACCCTGCTCTCTGGAACTAACACCACAGCTGTGCAAAGGCTGAGATACTCCCCAAGGTCTATTCTCCCCTTCTTACGTAGAACTCCACAAGCAACACTACACTCGCCTGCCATATGCTCTTTGCTTCTTGCCCACTCTTCCTCTAAAATTCCACTTGGGATGGGGTAGATGAAGTTAGACTGCCTAATTCTAGAGCATAACACAAGTGAGAAATAAATTTGCATCTTGATTTCTCCACTATTCTCCAGATCTCTGTATGTGCCATCTAAATCTAACCTGGGTTTAAAAGTTAAATCCATGCTCTGGAATTATCGAACACAGTCTAGCACACACACCTGCGAGCTTTAGGGATTAAGTGATCATTATGGACAGACAGACTGAAGTATCATTACATAGGACCTCTTCCTTATTTGACAGCAGAAATTAACTGGTACTTCTCCTGATGACTGGAATGTGAGAAACGTTAATCAGTCTTTTAAAGCAGTTTAAACTACTGCCAATGTATTCTAACAAATACAATAAGCACAAATAGAAAAATATGGAGATCAAGCTGGTTCTTGACACTGATTATAACATACATATTACCTACGTCTTCACCCCGACCATTCTATATCTTTCTCTAAGCCACATCCTCACATTCAGCCTAGAACTCTGTTTCTTTCTTTACTAAAACCCAACAGCAACCAGAAGAGAACCTCTACAAGCCAGCACCGACATAATGTACACCCAGAACTCTACACCTCCGTCTTCCTTCCTGTAACTATGGATAAACTGTGTTGTTGAGACAAACTTGTCCACTGGTACACAAGGTTCCAGCACACTGCCTTCTCTAGCGCATCGTTCCCAAACTCTTTCCTTTGGAAACTGCTTCATTAATTAATCCATTGGTTTTTCACTTAATGGAGCCTTCCCATTGACCCAGATGCATGAGTTGTTTCTTACATCTTATAGAGAGGGGAAAAAATTTCCCTTTCCCTTTGTGCAGAGTCCTAAGAAGATCTCCGTATTTCCTCTCTCCACTCCCTCTCAACTCCTCCAGAGAAACAAGCAGCGATGGACACAGCTCCCATGGCTGTTGATTCTTCCTGGATGACACTGCTTTTGTGATGTTCAGCACTCTCTTTGCTCCTGCTTCCCTCCCGTGTCTGTGCCACTCCTTTGTGGTCTGCTCTGGTTCTTCTTCATCTCCCTAGCCCCCCAAGATGCAGTCTAAGACTGACTCTACATTTTTTTTAGCCTACATTCATTTCTTTGATGATCTTATCCAGCCTCATGACATCAAATACCACCCTCATGAAGATGGTTCCCAAATTTTATCTTGAGGTTAGTTCATGCTTCTGAACTCCAGGATTTTGTATGTAAGTGTCAACTCAGCATCCAGATTTGGGTATCTAACAAGCATCTGAAAATTAATATGTCTAAAACTAAAGTACCTGGTTACCTCTAAATCTGATTATACTACAACACTATCCAGTATTTATCACAACCAAAGGTACTGGAAACTTCGTCCCACATCCAACAAACAGAATCAACTCTTGGTTATCTTCTTAATGTACCCAGAACTCGTAACTAATAATTTCATTGTTACCATCATGCTCTAAGTCATCAACATCTCTCTGTGATTATTAAAATAGTTCTTTACACCTCCCCACCTTTTCCTTACGACTGTCCTACAAGTGATTTCCTTTTACTGTCCCATTTGCTCACAGATTCCAGCTGGTTCACATTCCTGCTTCACTTTCTTTGAATTCATTCCCACTGCCTAGAGCTATTGACACATTTCACTCCCTCATTCCCTTTAAGTTCTTGCTCAATTATCTCCTCAGTTAAGCCTTTGCCTCATAATC
Source organism: Ochotona curzoniae (assembly GCF_017591425.1). Classification (NCBI taxonomy): domain Eukaryota; kingdom Metazoa; phylum Chordata; class Mammalia; order Lagomorpha; family Ochotonidae; genus Ochotona; species Ochotona curzoniae. Next base: position 15,754,570 of record NW_024464920.1, on the reverse strand, counting down.
TAAATCTCTTTCTCCAACACTGCTACCATCATAACACTTAAAAATACACACAAAGATGCTCTCCATCCTATTCATGCCTGCTTTTTAATCTTCAGGAATTTTCAGAAGAAAATGTCCAAGAAATTATCAAGAATAATTTAGTGTGCTCTGGTGAAATCACACCAGGCAGTGCTATGGAAACCTAACACGTGGGAGTCAGTGTGTCTGCAAACTGGCTGCTACTGCTGCTGCCATAGTCAAAGTTCCTCATGCTTTGAAAACTGTAAAAAGAATGCTAAATGAAGGCGCTGTATTATATCACCACGTATTGTTTATTTCATACAACTACTCATGCCATGCAATGTTCTTCAAAGGACAAAAATGCTACAAAATACATCTAAATATATGGCAACCAAAAACATCATGTACAATTTTTAAGCACAATAAAACAGAAATTTGAAACTCGATAACGTACTTGTATTTCATCTTAATAAAAAAATTTAATATAATTTATATATCTATAAAAGATTAAATTACCTTTGTTTCTTTGGAGTTCACTTTTCAAATCTTCAATAACAAAAGTATTCTTCTCCATTTCTTTCGTATACTGTTCCACTTGTTCTGTTAGCATCTTAATTTGACTATCTCGTTCCTGAATCCCCTAAAAAATATTTTTAAATATTACATATTTCTTGTTGAATATTAATATAGAATGGTTAGAAAAAAGAGTAAATCTGGTTTATTTCAAAAAAAATTGTAGAACACATTTCATTTGGGTAAAATTATTTCACTATTTGCACATATCTGCCCAAGGTCATCAGAAAAACAATCATGCAGCTTGAGGTGGAGTGAGAAGGAAGCAAACTGGCAATCTTGGATGGAAGCTTCCCAGAGTGACACTGCATGGCCAAGTCTGTGGTTAGCAAAGACGAGCCTGCGGCCATGCCCCCTGATAAAGCCAGGCTGCTGCGAGGTGGGCATTGACCAATGGCAAGTTCCGAGAGCTTGTTTACTGACATGCTTTAATGATAGCATATTGTGATATTTCAAATTCTGTTTGTAGGATTCTCTTATTCATTACTAACCAAAATAATGTATTACCCAGATGAGCTAATTATCTTCCTGACTCTAACCCTAACTTTAAACTTGCGTTTGTTTTACTGGGACTGGATGGTCTGAGGAAGTTCAGAAGGCCTTATCAGAGTACATACCATGAAATTAGGGGAGGTGAAGCAATAAGACACAGCAGAGTTGCAACTTTAACAAAACTGGTCAATAAGCCAAATTCTGAAAATGTTTTACCTGCTGTAGAGCCATGACATTACTTTTATCAGCATCCAGCTGGGCATTTTTAAGTTTCTCGTTGAGGTTATATAACATATGCTGATATCCAATAATCTCATCATCTTTAGAAGACAAAATTGACTAGAAACAGAGAATCCACAATTGGTTACATAAAAGGAAAGTCAACAAACTCCTCCTCATGTATACTACACAGCATATGCCATGGGGAGATTTAACAAAATATGTAAAATAGTTTTTGAAATGAAGTATCAGCAATTGTTGGTATAATGTGGGGTTTGTGTTTGTTTTTTGTTTTAGCAAACATAATCTGAAGTTCACCTAAAAAAGCATTCAAAATATACATTAAATTTTATCTTTCTTCAAATTCTATCTTTAAAAAAAACTTAAGATTTCAAAAAGGTATTTCTAATACAGAATGTTTCATGTATTCTCATACAATTGCAAAATCTTTGAGGCCCGGGGCAGTAGCCTAGCACTAAAGTCTTTTCCTTACACATGCCATGATCGCATATGGGGGCCAGCTTGTGTTCTGGCTGTTCCACTTCCCATCCAGCTCCCTGCTTGGGAAGGCAGTCTAGGATGGCCCAAAACCTTGGGACTCTGCAACCTCGTGCAAGACAAGGAGGAAGTTCCTGGCTTCTGGCTTCGGATCAACTCAGCTCCAGCTCTTGTGGCCACTTGGGGCGTGAATCAGTGAACGAAAGAACTTTCTTTTTCCCTACTCCTCTATGTGTATCTGACTTTCCAATAAAAAAAAAAAAAATCTTCAAAATAAATAAATAAATAAACCACCTTTGTGTGACTGATTTTTATTAAACATCAAAATACTAGTGAGAAGCATAGATTAACCTTTTCTTTTTGAAAAGCCTATTTTTTTTCTCTTTGTAATTTAATTGAAAAGCAGATCCGTGGATAGAGAAGGGAAGAGGTGAGAACCAACCAGTGGTTCACTTCCCAGTCATAACCGCTAGGCTGATTCAGGAGCTTGGAATCCCTCAGGGTCTTCCACCTGGGGAGAAATGCGCAAACACGTGGGCCATTTTCCACTGCTTTCTCAGGCAAGGGCCTGGATGATAACTGAAGTAACTGGAATTTAAACCAGCATCATCTAGGACGCTGGTGTCAAAGGAGGCAGCTGAAGCCACCGACCACAAAGATGGGAGATCATAAAGCACAAATATGTTATCCACCTATAAATCAAGTTGCAACTTTATTACACACACACTTTTTTTTTAAAGAATTAGACAAATTATTCCTAAAATTTGTGTAAAAAGGTTCATAAGAAGGATAGACATTTGCCTTTGAATTTTAGCCACTGGCTGGGTGCTTCCCAGCCTGCTGGCACTGTCAGAGTGATTAGTTTCAAATAGCAGCTCTGTTCCTACTCCTGGCTTCCTGCTAATGCGCATTCAGAGAAGGAGCAAGTGACAGCTCCTGTCATTAGGCGCCTGTCACCCAAACGAGACTGAATTGAGTTCTTGTTCCCAGTACTGTCCTAGCCCAGCTTGGGCCACCAAAAGGACATCAGGGAAGTGAGCCGGATGATGCGTGCTCTCTCCATGTGTACATATGTGTCTGTCTATTTCTCTGTCCCTCCAAGAAAAAAATAAAATTCCGGGCCCGGCGGAGTGGCCTAGCGGCTAAAGTCCTAACCTTGAACGCCCCGGAATCCCATATGGGTGCTGGCTCTAGCCCTGGGGGCTCTACTTCCCATCCAGCTCCCTGCTTGTAGCCTGGGAAAGCAGTTGAGGATGGCCCAGAGCCTTGGGAACCTATACCCGTGTGGGAGACCTGGAAGAAGTTCCTGGATCCTGGCTTCAGATCGACATAGCATCAGCTGTTGTGCTCACTTGGGGAGTGAATCATCGGACTGAAGATCTTCCTCTCTGTCTCTCCTCTCTGTGTATATCTGACTTTCCAATAAAAATAAATCTAAAAAAATTAAAAAAAATTTTTTTTTTAAAGATTATTTTTATTTTTTTCTTGAAGGCGGATATACAGGGAGAGACAGAGAGGAAGATCTTCCCGATGATTCACTCCCAAGTGACGCAACGGCGATACTATGCGATCCAGCAGAGCCTCTCGGTCTCCCACGGGTGCAGCCCAAGCTTTGGCGTCCCGTGCTTTCCAGGCCACAGCAGGGCTGAAGGAGCGGGCTGCGGATTAGACGCGCCGGATCCGGGTGCAAGGCGAGATCACTTGCCCACCGCCGGCCCAAAAAATTTAAAAATTTTTAAAAAAATTTTGAAAAATACATGTTCAAAAAAAATCTGAAAAACAAAACAAAAAAACAGCTTTTTCAAATCATGAAACACAACAATTAAAGTATACATAGTTAAGAAATAGGTAATTAAATTTAATAAAACAATTGAAAAATCAACTCAAATTCAACAGAATGTCTACATGTAAAAAAAACAAACTCTATTTCTGAAGAAAAAGGAGAAAAATCATCAATAAATGGAGCTTGGATAATGAATGTAATTTCACAGACTCTGCTTCCTCTGGTCAACCTTTCTCTACTGAAATTCTCAAAGGTTAATCTGACATGAAAAATCAGAGACAGCAAAACTAAGTAAACCCAGAACTTACACATAGATAGGAAGACACAGCAATTGTAAGTGACGGGGAAAAAATTAAGTTTTTAAATTACAAATACGTAGATTTGGAAGATTCAAGAACAAATAGGGAAGAGGATTACCTATGGCACAGCTTTAGACCTTTTCTCAGTAAGACATGTAACAATTAAAAAAAAACTCTTAAAAAAAAAAACCAAACTCATACTAGTTGCCAAAAGGTATAAGAACTTTAAACAATCCTAATGTTTAAATCTAAAATACAAATGAAAAAGTTATTACACTAATTAAGAAAAGCACCTTCCATTCTTCTACTTTTGCACTGACAGCTACCATGACAGGATCATCTTCCTCATTTTTTGCTTTCAGATGATCTGTAAGCTCTTGCACCTAAAAGCAATGATTATTTCAACAATTACTGCATACGGGTATAACATAAATGTAGTTATTGCATGAACATATTTACATATACACATAGAAACCTACACTTTTTACAAACATAGATGACGCACATTGATGACAGTTCTACAGCTAAACGTGACACAGGCTTCCTCATCTTCATATACAATTTACCTATGTGAACCAAAGACCTATATATTTTAACCTGTATACTACTTTAAAAATATTATTCTTGCCATTTAAATAGTGAGTAACATATTGGTTTCTCACACTTATAACATTTTACTTGAAGATATAAATTCAACTTTGGAATCCACAGCACTTTCATGAGTCTTTAACAGGAAATACCCAGGAACGTTATGCAGAACTGCTGTGTACATCCTCATGCAAACATCGTTTGCATAAACCCTAAATATCAAAAATTACAAGGTATCTATGAGGTGACCACAGAAACACATACAGACCTATACATCAGTATTGTATAACATTTTACAGTATTAATAATAATATAGTATATATAATATTAACACAGGAGACATCCTAGAAAATTAAACCACTTTCTAATTTCAAATACATAGTAATGTGACAATAAGACAATAGAAGCTTGTGCAGTAAGTCAATCTGACAATAATTCTTACTTGAAGTCGATAATGTTCATTTTCTTTTTTTAACTGGTCTATTATATTATCTGTCTGATGTACAATAGCTTTCATCCTATTATATTCATCAGTCATTTTCTCCATTTCCTGCACTGATTCTTCTAGATTTTTTCGCATTTCTTGATTCTGAACTTCAATTTTCTCATTAGCTTCAGTTAAAGTCTAAAAAAGTTAAATGTAAAAACTTCATTAAACAGAGCCCTATGTGTCCAGTGGGGAAAAAATACTACAGATCTTAAGTGAAAATTGACATTGACCAATGAAGTCAAACTAATAACAAGGAAATTACATAAACAAATATATATATATATATATTCATTTCAATGCTAATATCATGACACATACAAATAAATTAAGAACTGTAATTTCCAAGAGAGATGAATAAGTTTTAACAAGTACATAGTTGCAGGTTTAAACTATAGAATTTAAATATAGGCCTAAAGAGTGGAATCACAGAACAGTAAGATGGAAGTTTTCACAGTCATTTCTTGAAGTGACTTCTACCCATTTTACCTGAATTTCATCCAGATACTGGACAAGTTCATAGTTTTTTTTTGACAACTGTGACCGATAATCACTGTCTTCTCCTCTTCTTGACAAAAGTGTTTCTTTCTGTGAGTCTATCTGTTTTTGGTAGTCGATAATATCCTGCCGGAGCTGTTCATTCTGAAGGCAAATCAAGCATAACACTGTATCAGGAAACCACTGGACGCAAACGTTATCCTCTAACTAGCCTAGTGCTCTGAGGATGTACTTTCACAGTCCCAATGGCTTACTACCCACAATGTCTCACCTTTTTCTTTAGACGTTTGTTCTCCAGACAAGAACAGAAAAAAAGTGATGAGAAATGAGAAAAGCAATACAAAACTAAAAAGAACAAGAGAAATTACAGAAAAACAAACACATAAATTTGTGGAAATGAAATGTATTATTTTAGATGGCCAAAAAAGTAATCTTATTATCATCCAGAACAAAACACATGTATATTATTTTAAAAGTAAATACTTTAATATTATAAGAATCAGGACAAAAAATGTCTAAACAATATTAAGCTCTGAAGAACCATAACATAATTAAATTTCTAAAGATCTTATAGCAGAAGTAAGAACAGAAATTCAGTCTATATTCAATTAGAAAACAGGCAAAAAATGCTTATAATTAGAAAAGATTAATTCATACAGATTTATAAGCCAAATATAACACTGAATAGTCTCACATTTTAGTCCCTAATTCCTTGAGACAAACTCATTATCAAAAATCACTGAGTTTGAAAGCATCACTTAGAAGATTCTAGTTCTGGTTACAGTGTAAATGTACATTACATTTTTTAAAAACAAGTACAGGTGGAGCCACCAGGTTTTCACCAACCTCTCTTCTCAGTTTGCTGTTTTCATTTTCTGCTTCCTCATTGCGAAGAGCCAACTAAAATAGTAAAAACATAAATAAGTAAATAAGAAAAGAGTGGCAGCAAATCAGTATAAAGCCAGTGTATATCCCAAATCCTTTCCGCAAAAGTACAGAACATTTAGCTGCTAGGGAACCCTAGCAATGTAAGATATAAATAGCAAGTCAACATTTTTGGAAATGAAAGACCAGGAAGGATAAACAGATGAAAAGAAAAATCCATAGAAAGAAAGGTGAGAGCCAGTGGGCTGCTCCAGTTCAGAAGTCTCCCTGTGATGAATGGGAAAGCAGAGCAGTGCAGGGGCAGCCAGGAACTCAGCCTGTTCCCCACATGGAGGACCTGGACAACGGTCCTGGCCCCTGGCTTCAGCCTGGCCCACGCCTGTCCAGTGTAACCATGGGTGGGGAAGAGCCAATGAAGGAAGACTATCTCCTTCCCTTCCTCCTCCCTGTGTCTCTGGTCTCTACCTTTCAAATAGATAAATAAGTACATCTTTGAGAAAAAATTAATTAAAAGATACAGAAAGATTATTTTCTCCAAATCCTCTCCAAAAATACTAACATGTGTGGCTTTCTGTTCAAGATTTTTATATTTCACTATTCTTCTGTCTCATGGCTAGAATCTTCTTTGCCCTTAGTGAATATTAAATTAGAAATATGAAGTGCTTCAACATAATAATTAGTAGAAGTCATACGAAACCAGACTACAGACGCATTTCTAGTAAAATATTCAAAAGTTCAATTCATCTATTAGATCCAGCTATTCCACACATATGTCGAAACAGAAATAAATAAGAAGTACATAAATTTCTTAGCACAAGGACCAATGAATATAACAGAAAAAATAGTCTGCTCTGTTCTATATGCATAATTGACTTTGTAATTCTCTTGTTATTGCAATATGGGACTATTTTTGATTTTTTAATCTATTCCCTAAAACCCATCTCATTCACAAACTTTCATTTTTCTGATTTTTCACCCTTTACTCAAAAATAAGAGAAAACACAGTGCTATGCAACTAAAAGTCCGTAACAAAGAATCAAAGTCAGTATGTGATCTTTGTTCTGGCGGCGTGGCCTGGTGCCTAAAGTCCTCGCCTTGAATGCACCAGGATCCCATATGGGTGCTGGTTCTAATCCCAGCAGCTCCACTTCCCATCCAGCTCCCTGCTTGTGGCCTGGAGAAGCAATCAAGGATGGCCCAAAGCCTTGGGGCACTGAATTCACCTGGGAGATCCAAAATAAGGTCCCTGGCTTCGGGCTTTGGATTGGCACAGCACTGGCTAATGCAGCTCACTTGGGGAGTGAATCATCAGACGGAAGATCTTTCTGTCTCTCCTCCTCTCTGTATATCTGGCTTTCCAATAAAAAATAAATCTTGAGAAAAAATGTGATTTTTAATGAAACCTTGCTAATTACCACTAGAAAACTACTGGGATAAAAGAGATCTGATAATGCACAAGATTAGATGACATTTTTGAATCCATTAAAAAAATTTGGTCATGTTAATTGTATTGGGATTATGTAAGACAATGACTTTCAGGAAGGATATACTGAAATATTTCATTGCTGCATGTCTTAATATCTGCAAATAATTCTCAGATGACTCAGCAAAAGTAAAGGAGCAACTATGGTAATTATGTCAGTGTGTATAAAGATCAATAACAGGAATGCCCAGAGTAACCACACATATTCATGTATGTTTATTCCTCCCCAAAGCATCAAGTAATGACTAGGTTATGCCAACTACATATCCTTTGGAACGAGAATAATTAGCTCCTTACTACATTCCTAGCGACCATCACCGTCTTGGGCATGATCTAAATACTTGATAGGACTGAACAAGTAGTTCAGGCAAGAGAAGGAACTGCCAAAGTAATGGATATCGAAATTCTGGGCCCGGCGGAGTGGCCTAGCGGCTAAAGTCCTTGCCTTGAACGCCCCAGAATCCCATATGGGCGCTTGCTCTAGCCCCGGTGGCTCCACTTCCCATCCAGCTCCCTGCTTGTGGCCTGGGAAAGCAGTCGAGGACGGCCCAGAGTCTTGGGAACCTGCACCTGTGTGGGAGACCTGGAAGAAGTTCCTGGATCCTGGCTTCAGATCGGCATAGCATCAGCCGTTGCGCTCACTTGGGGAGTGAATCATCGGATGGAAGATCTTCCTCTCTGTCTCTCCTCCTCTCTGTATATCTGACTTTCCAATAAATAAATCTTAAAAAAAAAAAAGAACAATAAATTCTATCCCAAGGAAACTAGAGAATAGAGTATGCCATATGTTCCACAGAATGATATAAATCTAAGATATGAATAAAATGAATAATCTAAGATAATAATGACAAAGCAATGGTTTAGCTAAGAATTTATGGTATGAATAAATCCAATGATAAACGTGCTAGACACAACACAAGTTTAGAAAACCATACAGTAAGAGATCCCCTAAGCAACTGTACTAGTCAATATCACAGATCGGATTCTTTATGATTACTAAGAAGTCCATAAGTCTGTTATGTTTTGCTGAGTCACAAAACATATAATTCTCAAAGAGTTTATTTTGAGATGCAGCAAACCATACTTTCTCTTCCATTAAAAAAAAAAAAAATTGTACTGATATCTAACCCTTACTAACCCTTAAACGACTCTTCTAAATCACACTAGTTATATTAGGAATAGAGTTTCTGTTACAAACTAATTTGTGAAATATGTCTTAAATATCAGTATTACTTCACTGTCGTTACCATTTACTTAAAAATTATAACTCTGCTTCTCAGAGTCACAAAGCAGGATATGACAACATAACACAACAATAACTCTCTCAAGGACACAGAAGGAGGGAATGTTTCTGGGCAGGAGAGATGGGACAGCTCCCACCCCAAAACACCAAGTCTGCAGGACCTAGGGAAAGACTGCAGAGCTGAGACAAAGCAAGAAACTTCCCATTTTCTGACAAAATAAAATTTTTCTGCAAACCACTGGGGTTTTTTTTGGAATATTAAAAATTGCATGATTTTTAATTTAAAAAAGGGGTAATAACAAATACTCCAAAATGATTATAAATATGAGTTGATTTAGAAAATGCTGGCATTAACACAAACTTTCAAGAGCATGTATCTTACATAAAAGGGGAAATTAACCATATTGAAAGCATCAATCAAAGAGTGCTTTCCAAACCAACTGCTAACGTAAGAACATTAATACAGACATAGCTTTTTATTCAAACGATGGTAGTAAGAAAATCATTCATTTATAAGTAATTACTAAACGTCATACCAATATTCAAGACAAACCATCGATTTTATGTATGTAATTTTAATGTCCCAAGAAAAACATTCTTCCAAATATAAAGAACTAATATCCGAATCATACTGTAAGTACCTGGTTCACTAAGTTTTAGACATGTAGTTACAACAGTGATGTAAATTCTTAAAGAGCATATGTCTTTCCTTAAACATGAAACATAATATAGAAATTGATAATATTACCAATAACCATAAAAAGCAAAATCAGTCATTCTTGGGATAGCATGAGTTCATACACATTGAAAAAAAAAAATATGCCTTACTTGTTCATTGACTTTCTTCTCCTTCTCCAGTTCTTTCTCCATGTCCTCTAGTTCTCTGTCTTTTTGTTCCAGTTGCTTTTCAAGTTGGCGAATTTCATCACGTAGAAGCCGGGTGTCCCGTCCACCAGCAGACTGCTGAGCCATCTCAAATCAACCAAAGTACAAATCAACTAACAGCCACAAAAATAACAACTCTCTGGCCTTACATTTCCGCGATGCTTCAGCACTAGATATTTCAAAGCCTATTAGCTGAAGGACCATTTTTCAAAGGATTGAATTTATTTGAGCTTTAATTCACAGCCTGACAACCGCTAAGCTTTTCTTAAGCCACTCGGGCTACACACCACTGACTGTGACCCACTCAGGGTCTGTTCTGCTTGCTGAGCCACAGCTTCAGCTTTATGGGCTGGACTGCACGGACACAGAATGTTTTGGAGGAATTACCAAGGTTGTTCTTGAATCTCAAATCCTGACGCTCCAAACTGTCAGAGGTTCTGCCCTCGATGCTGACCCTGAGGCTCTTCCTGCCCTGCCTGCCACACATGGACTGTTTAAATCATCATTATCCAACAACTTCCAGAGGCAGGAGATGTTCTCCACACTGTCCACAGCAGCACTCATTACTCTCCACCTGCAGCTACTGAGCACCTGAAATGTGGCTAGGAGAACTAAAGAACTAAATTTTTTTTTATTTTAGACTTTTAAACTATCAATGTAAATAACCATAACACTTAATGCTACCACATTGGACAAAACAGATGTAGATGACCTGCAACATCTGATAGTCCACTAAATTCATTTAGGTTGACATTTATGTTAACACAGGTTACAGCTTGAAACATCAAACTAGGGCTGGCATTATGGCACACTGGGCAAAACTGCCACTTTAATGTAGGCATCCCATATGTGTGCTGGTTCAGGTCCTGACTGCTCCGCTTCCGATCCATCTTCCCACTAATGGTCTGGGAAAATGCAGCAGTACATGGCCCAAATGCACTCACACTGGCCACCGGAACAAGCTCCTAGTGCAGCTCCAGCCTGTGTGGTCCTCTGGGTAGTGAATCAGCAGAAGGTAGAAATTTCTCTCTAGCTTCCACTGTCTTTGTAACTCTTTCAAATAAATACACTTTTTAAAAGATTTTAAATTTTTTAAGACTTTTTAAAAACTTTATTTTATTGGAAATGTAGATTTACAGAAAGAAAGATCTTCTTACCACTGATTCACTCTCCAAATGACATAACAGCTGAAGCTGAGCCAGTCCAAAGCCAGGAGCCAGGAGTCCCTTCTAGGTCTCCCACATAGATGCAGGGTCCATCCTCTACTGCTTCCCCAGGCCATAAGCAGGAAGCTGGACTGGAAGTGGAGCTGCTAGGACATGAACTGGCACCAGTATAGGATGCTGGCACCTGAAGGTAGATGACTAGCCAATTGAGCCACAGTACTGGCCCTATATAATTTTTAAGTCAAATCATCTATTCACCTGGCTCTACTCATTTAAGTCTTCACCATACAGGTCAGTTACAATCTACTTTAACCATTTTTTTTTCTTCTGCATCCATTAAAAGTGTTGACACTCTCACATAATATTTGGGTTTTCCATCTCTAATTATGGTAGCAATAAAACAACTTCCCAAGATTTTTGTCTTAAAATGCAGGTGTGTGGTTCATGGTCTTCCATCCAGAGCTCACCCAGGGGCTCTGTGTTGTGGCTCAGAGGTAGAGCCACTGCCTGCAATGCCAGCATCCCAGCTCGGTGGTCGTTGGCGCCCCACTGCCTCACTTCTAATCCAGATAGCTACTGTAGATTGGGAAAAGCAATGGAAGATGGCCAAAGTCCTTGGGCTCCTATCATACATGGGGGAAACAGAAGAAGATCCCAGCCTAGCCTGACTCAGCTCTGCCACTGCAGCCATTTGGGAAGTTAACCAGCAGATGCAACACCATGCTCTCTGTCTCTCTGACTTTCCATTATATCCTTTAACCTCACACATTTCTATACTCCCTTAACATCTCTTGTCCCCAAGTTTAAATCCTTCCAATGTTGGCTTTCTTTCCTATTCATGTAAGATTTTACAAACACTTTCCTACTAGTAATTTCAACTGCCCTGGACTTCTATTTCATAATAGCTGCCCAGCTAAATGCTAATTCAATATTAATCCATAGTTTATTCACTTACTAACTATTTATTACAAAGGCATTTTCTTGAAGCTACATATACAGCAGAAGATAAGACAAAACTCATCCAAGCTGACAAAGTCAACATGATAAGGAAATAGGACTAGAATCAAAATCTGACTCGAGTTCTACTTTCTCGCTCTTTTTTCAGTATTGAAGTATTTCTACCTTTTCCTGAGACCTTTAAACTCTAACCACCCCATTTCCCATTCTTACTTTTAGCATAGAACCTTGTTTCCAACTTCTTCCAGCTACCAAACCTACCCATGTAAAAATTCTCTATACAACCACTCGTCCTCCCGTCCCAACACGAAGACGACCTTTCTCCATTCAAAGGAACAGATTCATACAACATTCCTTCCTATATGCTCCAGGATCTCAATATATTTACTACTTCCAACAATACTCATTTTTGGAGCCTGGCTTTGGCAAAAACTATGTTTTCTATAATATCCCTATATAATCATTTGTCAAATCTCCACCATTTCTGTCCCTCAAATATACCTTCTGCATATTTCTTCAGATTCTAAGCTCCATCCAACTAATACTATTGGGTCACAATTAGTTCCTTAATCCTTATAAGAGCTTAAGGTACATAAAAGGCACACAGAATCCATATTAAACAGAAATGAGAACAAGGTGATCTTTATAATTTTTCCAGCCAAAAATCACCCAAATATAATCAAGTAACACGACAATTAACCCCCAGGGAATCCAAAAAAAAAAAAAAAACATACCTCCAATTCATTTTCCAGTTTCATTACTTTAGTTTTTAATTGATTTTCTATGAAAAAAAATAGAAGTGTTTCAATTAATCAGACTGATCTCAAACAAATAAATGGATCCCAATAAAATAAATTCTTTTAACAGCCCCACCATGATTTTAAGCTAATGGAGGAAAAAGTGAATATCATTTAATAGACCCATACAGGGCTTTTAGAAATGTCTCTCGAAATAAATAACACTTTACACATTAAATTTAATTTTACACTATTTAATGAATACGTAGAATACTTTCACACTATACTAAACATTGTAAGGCACTGACCAAATTTTGCTTGTTCTTCTCCGGCTTTTTCAACCTCTTCCAAAGCTAGTTCTGCTTCTTGAGCTTTCATCTAAAGAAACAACACCATTTGAATATGCCAGGATTCAAACCTTGAGAATAAAGGCTTTATCTAATTCACTGTCTTAATCCCTAACAACTACTGTGAGTCAGACTTGAACACATTCAGTATATTCTTGTTGAATGAACAAACCAATGAATCTCTTACTTAAGCCTATAATTTTAAAATTTGAAATGCTTTTATTTTTTTCTCTTCCCTCAAGCTTTATAGCTAGTATTATAACTTCAATTTTTGCAATCTTTTCCATTGTTTCCTTTTTGCTGTTCCAATTATTATTATTCTAACTCATAATTTTCCAGGTAAACTCCTTTGTGATGTTACATTCATTTAACCATACTGTTTCTGTTTTGCCTACTCTTCCTTCTAGGCATTGTGGAGTAAAACTCCCAAATCTTCTACTCTGCTTACATTCCATTCTCATTTGAGGCTGTCATCCTGGAGTGGCTATCCAGACACTGCCACAGACTTTCACGGAGATTATCTAAGGTTCTGCAATCTCCTCTAACAGGCCCAGCTGCTGTTAAAAACTACTCCATACAAACCTTCATTAATGACTGAGTAATCCGGAAAAGGTGTACCACATTTTCCTGACTTTCACTTTTTAGCTCATTTACTTCCACCTAAACAAACAGAAAAGCAACCATTTTATCAGCTTTCAGCCACAAGAACTCTTCCAGCTGTAAAATTCAACCATTTTAGGGACAACTTAAATTCATCGTAGTTGGGTGCATTGTGGACTAGCTATGTGATATTTATTAGGTAAGCACCTTGGACAAGGAGACCAATAAATGATCTGCAAGTTCTTCTTGCCGAGGAAGGTCATCTGGATCGACTTTCATTATTTCTTTCCAGTTTATGTTAGGTGGCATCCTGAAATCTTTCCCTGTGTTGTTCCACCTTCTGTAACAAAACAGGAGGTGTTAGCATTTTCATGGTTAACAGCATTAGTGTTTATACAGTAACTTACAGTGTTTACAGATTGCATCATTGTAACTGTGGCTCCTTAAACTCAAAACAAGTCGACAAAATAGCCTTGATTTAAAGGACTGCAGTCAGCGCTTTGCATCAGACACTGTACCGGCAAAACAAAACATGACAGCCACATTGCTAAGCCTAATCTAGCTCAGACACTGATCTGGGTCCCCTCCTCCAAGCCCTTCACCACCATGGCAGCACCCAGCTTTTTGCAAAGCTGAAACCGACTCCCAGATTCTGGGGGTTAACGAGTGCAGAAATAAACGGCTGGAAAGAGTAAAAGCTGTGTCACGGAAACGGGGACTGGAGCAGGGAGAGGGCAGCAAGAGGACTGGGGGACCGCAGCTCGGAAGGAACGGGGGAACCAGGGCGTTGCTTACGGGCCCTGAGGGTAAAGAACCTGCTAGCGCAGAGATGCTGCTCCGAATACACTGATCCTTCCACCCAGACCAGCGGTGGGCCCCACACGGGCTCGGGATCGCTGCCCACCGCCTTACAGCCCAGAGTCCGGTTCCCGCCAAGTCACAGCGGCGTCGGCTCCTAGGCGACAGGATCCCCCAGGCCAAGACCCACGCAAGACCCCGGATGCAAACAAGCCTACATTTCACGACGGTGAGGGGGCATGCTTTACGTTTAGACTTCCCCCGCCAGATTCCCCTGAACTCAAGGGTGAAGGTCCAAGGGAAGGACTTCAATTCCCAGAATGCAGTGCTGCCTGGACGCCTCCCGGCGTGCCGTGCGGCGGGGAGGCGGAGGCCGGAGCGGGAGGCGGGAGCCGTGGTGGCCGAGCTGAACCCGCGGCACCCTCCCGGAGCGAGGTGAGCCATGGCTGAGGCTCGGCGGCCTCCCTGCTTGGGCCGCGCTTCCTGAGCCTTCCCTGAGCCGCCGCTGTGGTGGAGCCGCTCCCAGGTGAGGCTGGGGACGAGTTGAGGGGCGCGGACCCGGGCGGGATGGGAACGGGCGGAAGGGCTGGGCCGGAGTCTGCAGGGCTGGGATAACCCTCACCTCCGACTCGGGCGGTGTTGCAGGGCGTTTCTCTCCGGAAAACACCGGCGTTCGCTTGCCTGGGACCCTGGTGGGGCGGAGGGCGGTCGGGAGGACGGTCTGGGGGCCAAGGCGAGGGTCGCGGCGAGGACAGCACTGGCCTCCCCAGCCCTCGGTCCCGCTGGCCTGCGGTGGCATCCTCGCATTCCTCCCGCGCATTGGCGGGGTTTCGAGGCGGTGTGGTGTCGAGGAGGACGGCTCCGGCGAGCACGGCCACCGCGGGGAGCAGGCGAAGGTCCTGCGCTGCCCCTTGCTTGGTCACGGAGGGTGCCGTTCCGTGAAAGTGACTTGGCAGGTGCTTTGCCGCTGCTAACCGTGCAAACGGTGCTGCTGCTGCCGCTCTCAGCCCTCCTGCAGAGTGGGTCAGCCTCGGATAACTTCACCTGTAGACTTGGAATCTGTTTGACATTTCCAGCTCCTAGGGCCTGGTGGCCTCCCTTCGCCACCCGTTGTTGTTGTTGTTGTTTAGGCTCTTGTTTTGTGTTGCTTGCTATACTGATTGCTAAGTTTTCCACATTTGAAAATAAATAAGATGTATCTTTATCTTTACCTTGGGGACTGGGGGGCGTCTTCTCCTAGAATTAGATTTCTTACAAACCAGTTGTTTGGGATACATTTAGAAGCGTTTGTTAGATTTGTGGAAGTAACAGTTTTGGGGTTCTTTTAAGAAGAATTTTATGCCAAATACCATTTGTTATCTCCGTCTTCGCAGCAGGCCAAACAGGTTCAGGTGTCAGCATTCTCCACTTAAACTGCGGCTGGGAGAGGCGAAGTTCTGTGCCCGAACTTAAATGCTGTGGTGTGAGGAGGCACAGATGGAGGACATGTTCTCAGGCCGCTGAGGGCCAGCTTGTGTGGGGGCCTGGTTGTTTGCGCTAGCTATTTTTATTCGTTATCATTCTAATCCTGGACCTTGGCTTACTTCCGAATCGGAACTGTTCATGTGTAGTGTTCCTAATTTACAATTTAATAGAGAATGGCAGAGGTGAAATGTGGTATTTATTGAATACATTGGCAGGATCTTCAAAAATACATGGAATATGTATATTAGAAAGAGTCACTTTTCGTATTAAGCATCAAAATAAGCTGATTCTACTTGCCCTGAGTTTTTTGAAATACCTTCACGTTATACAGTACTCTTAATACTACGTACTGATTTTCATAATAAGAACCTGTGATTTTCACTGATGTACCCTGGTTTTCATTTTTCCATTCATTGCAACTATTATTTTTAATCATTTACTTGTCCTCCTTTTGGAGATTTATTGATTTATTCTTATTTGAAGTATTTACCGAGGAGGAGAGAGAACTAGATCTTCTGTCTGCTAATTCACTCTCCAAGTGGCCCCAGTTCCTAGAGCTGAACCAGTCTGATACCAGGAACCTGGAGCTTCTGGGTCTCCCACATGGGTGCAAGGCCCCTGGACTTGCTGCAGCTCCCACTGCTTTTCCAGGAGCTTTAGCAGGGGTCTGGATTGGGAGTAGAACAGCCCGGACTAAAATCTGAACCTGTACACAATGTCAGCACTGTAGACTGGGGCTTAACTTACTATGCCACAGCTCCAGCCTCAAGTCTGGTTTCAGAGAAAATAATTTCCAAATGATTGAAGCTAGGTCTCGGGCCCGGCGCGGTGGCGCAAGTGGTTAAGTCCTCGCCTTGCACGCCCGGGATCCCATATGGGCGCCGGTTCTAATCCCGGCAGCCCCGCTTCCCTTCCAGCTCCCTGCCTGTGGCCTGGGAAAGCAGCAGAGGACGGCCCAAAGCTTTGGGAACCTGCACCCGCGTGGGAGACCCGGAAGAGGCTCCTGGCTTCGGATCGGCATAGTATCGACCCGTTGCGGCTCACTTGGGGAGTGAATCATCGGATGGAAGATCTTCCTCTCTGTATCTCCTCTCTGTATATCCACCTTTCCAATAAAAAAAATAATAAAAATAAATCTTTAAAAAAAAAAAAAAAAAAAAAAAGTTCATGGAAGCTAGGTCTCAGTCTTGATTAAAAGCAAAATCTTGCTTAAGATATTATTACCCACCATTATTTTCATTAAATTTTCTGTCTCAGTTCTCACCAATGAACGGGATTCTCTAAGAATTTTATAATTGGCCTTATTTGTACTGAAACACTTGTCTGGACTTGCAGCCTTTCTGCTTGACTTTTAGGAGTGGCTATGTCTAACCAAAATCAGGTAGAAACCTTACCTGTTGCAGGTGCTACCTCTGTTTTTGTTTTTTTTTCTAATAGTCAATAGATATATGTTCCTGAAGAGTTATTTCCACTCCTTGTTGGGCAAATGAATGATACCTTACTCTTCGCCAGGCGGTGAGACACTTAGTATCCACAGTGCATAATTGAGTTTTGTTTGTCCTTGCTCTCCTGGCTACCAGCAGTGTGAAACAAGCAGGGACTTGCCTTGGTTCACTGCCAGGAGACTGAGTCAGCCTTAATACAGGGTTGCAAATTGCGGGGCAGACCAACTTTTACATAGTTTACAATAGTGATAATAAGCCGCTCTTAATGTGTAAGATAATATAGAAATGAAATTAGAAGATATTTGCTAGTTTTCCCTTGAGAGAACTTTCTGGATTAAATTTCAAAAAGATTGTATACATTTTTCTTATAGGTTTAACTTTTTCACAAGTGCACTATTCAGTCATTACAAAAAGTAAATTCTCAGTAGAGTTTTGTTTAAGGAATTAAATTTTGTGTCTCTTTGTTGTAGCGCATGAGTGATTTTAATTGTAGTAGAATTTTTTTTTAAGATTTATTTATTTTTATTGGAAAGGCAGATCTTCCATCCAATGGTTCACTCCCCAAGCAGCCACAGTGGCTGGAGCTGAGCCAGTCTGAAGCCAGGAGCCAGGAGCTTCCTCTTGGTCTCCCACGTGGGTGCAGGTTCCCAAGGCTTGGGCAGTCTTCCACTGCTTTCCCAGGCTACAAGCAGGGAGCCGGATGGGAAGCAGGGCTGCAAGGATTAGAACCAGAACCGACGCCCATATGGAATCTTGGCACCTTTAAGGTGAGGACTTTAGCTCCTCTGTTATCCACGCCAAGCCTCATAAATGAGTTCTTCATTCTCTCAAACTTTGAGTATGCTTTTGTGCCTAGGAAAGAAGTTGTAAGTTCCTACAACTAGCAGCAGTGTTAGATTGTTACAGTAATGCCCCTTAATGAATCATGTCTGCTTCTCTCTTTATCCTGGTCTAATCCTTCTATATCTTTCCAACCTCTACCCTAAAGATGAGTCTTTTGGCTAAGGGTTTAACATGGCTCCATAACAGAACTACTGGCATGCAACAGAACAACCTTGCTCTTCCTTTTTTTCCTCACTCCCTGGGAATGTTTTAAAAAATTTTTGGGGGGAGCAGCATTGTGATCAGTAATTAATATCAAGGGTTATAGGACAGACGATTCCAGATCTGCAGAGAGGGATGGCAGGCTAGAAACTGTCCAACAGGATCTGATGCTGCAATTTTAAGGTTCTCACTGAAACCTCAGATTTGCTCTTAAAGGGATTCAGGTGATTGATTCCACATTAAGGAATGTCTGTCCACATTAAGGAAGCTACTGTTAAAGTTAGCGTGTGGTAGTTGCTTTTATATCAATGCCTATGTTAATGTTTAATTGAATATTGTAACCTACCCGAGTTCACATATAAAGCTTCTCCAAAGTAAATAACATTGTGCAGGGATAACCAAAGAAGGTCAGCACCTCATTGATAAACTGACTTGATGTTTCTTAAACTCATTAGTAATTCAGAGCCTATAAAGAGGAAATAGGGTAGAATTTTAAAGGATTCTAATATGAGAGGAAGGAAAAGAGTGCAGCTTCTGGGGTGCGTGCAGGAGCTCAAAGCACAGGACTCTGCAGTTCTCGCAGGGTAGCCCCCCCAGGGATCCAACTCAGAGAGAGATGATGGTGAGAAACACAAGGCAGTAATGAAAACCATTGACTGGCCCATTCCAGAGGAGTAAGGGTAAAAGCTAGATAAAGGGTACTTGGCGACAGCCTCCAGTGGGATGGCTTTTTGATTGGTTTTATTTTGTTTTTCCCCAGAGAACTTTGAAAACCCCTCCCCCCCAACACAGTGGTCAAGCCAGCACTTTTTTGCTCCCTTCTTTCTCTTCGTTCTGTTCTAATGTAATAGAGTCCAAAACTATGTGACAGGAACTTAAAGTACTGCTCCCGTTTGAAGAAAGAATGGTTCATATTCCCATTCCATAATAAGAAGTATTTCATTTACAATGAGTTCAAACCAGGCATAGAGGACATTCCACATTAAATCAAGTTCAGATCTTTGATAATTACCTTAGAACCTAGCATATCAGTTACCAAAATGAAGCTATTTGCAACCTAAAGTGACTATTCATATGTTTACGTAAATGTGTGTGTGTGTGTGTGTGTGTGTGTGTGTGTGTGTCTTGACTGCTTTAGTCCATTTTCTGTAGCAAAACAATCTCAGGCTAGATCCTTTCTCAGAAGCTGTGTTCCATTTCCAGTGACCTGCCTATCTTCCACAAGCCTCCACTCTTAGACTTTTATCACCTTTATACCTCTACACAGAGAACCAAGCTTCTAGCATGTGATGTTTTTTGGGGACATACTGAAACCATATTCAAACAATAGCACCACCAACAATTGGAAATTATGTCTTACTGAACTAGTATTTTATGGTCTTATATTCCTTCAACCTTTAACATTTGAATAATCTGTTTACAAAGTGACGTACCATTTTTTCTGTATAACAATTCGCTTTGAAATTAGCCACATTTAAAATCTGTTTAAATTGCCTTTTTTTTTTTAAAAAAGAAATTATATATTTGACAGCAGGAGACCATCTACGTGCAAATGGCTGGGTGTGATCTTGTAGCAGCTATGAGTGCAGAACTCCATCCAGGTCACCCATTTCGATTGCAAGGGCCCATGTACCTGAGCCATTGTCTGCTGCCTTCCTGACCCATTAACAGGGAGCTGGGTTGGTGCCAGGCAGCTGGGACTCCAGCTGCACTTTGATAGGAGATGCTGCCATTCCAAAGAACAGTTTAACCTGCTCTGCTGTAGTGCTAACCCCAGATTGCCCTGATTTAAAACCGCATCTGTTGGACCCAGTGTGATGGCTCAATTGGTTAATCTTCCCTTTGCAAGCACTTTCATCCCTTATGAGTACAGGTTCATGTCTTGGCTGCTCTACTTCCCATCCAACTCGCTGCTTGTGGCCGGAAACACAACACAGAATGGCCCAAAACCTTAGGTCCCTGGCCTTGGGAGGCCCAGCTTTCCATATCTTCTTGTCCCAGAGCATGACTTCAGCTCTGTAATGTACCAGCTTCTGGCATTGGTACAGCTATGCTGCAACCCCCACCGTGCCTGGAACCCTGGCTCTGACACCTCTTAGGAGGCCCCTGGTGCCAGCCCACCTGTTGCCTCAGCACTTGCCAGCAAGCCACTGAGTATAGTGACATGGCCTGGGGAGTACACCCAACCCCAGATCTCAATGTATAAATGTAGTTTTAAAGTATTTATATTGGAAGGGCAGCTTTACAGAGAGGAGAAACAGAGAGAAAAATCTTCCAGGTGTTGATTCACTCCCCAAGTGACTGCAATGGCCGGAGCTGAGCTGATCCAAAGCCAGAAGCCAAGAGCTGCCTCTGGGTCTCCTACGTGAGTGCAGGGTACTAAAGCTTTGGAAGTAGCACATTTTGTCATCTCATGATGGACTCAAACATGTCAGGGTTTCTTGTCTCAAGGATCAGAGCCTCTGGATATGTGGTCTAGACTCTGCGTGCAGGTTGCACCATTAGACCACCTACATTGCTGACCTCCATGCAGAGAAACCAACAGCATCTCACAGTAACCATGAAGATGTGGGGACCATAGCCATTGATACTGAGTGAACATTCCCCAGCTTGTGAGAGGGAGCCATTAAATGAGACAGGGTTTCAAACCAGGACAGGCAGACCCTACATCCCTAATCAGCAGGAGCTAACTAGAGAAGATGTGACTTCAGCAGCCTCAGGTCAAAAATCTCTTGAGGGAAGAATGAGACTGAGTGGTGGGTAGTTAGCTTAGGGTCACTAGTTAGAAGCCACACTCGCCCAGTGTTTTGTAAATCCCACCTGCCTGTCAGTCAGTGACCCTCTCCTATTCTGTACTTGTCATCTGAGATCTGAGGGCCTATCGTGAAACCACTCCCCAAGAATGAAGACTGGCGCTGCAGAAGGGCCTTCTTTCTTCCTGTGGACACAGAAAGGAGGGCAGAAACTTTTCTCCTTCAGATCTTCACCAACCCTGAACGTGCTCCATGTGTACGTGTGATAAACTCACCTTTTAAATAAACCTTAAAAAGTAGAATAAGAAATTTTTAATTTTATCCAGATACTTGACCTAATAGGCAGGCCCTTCTCGATACTTAACAACTCTTACAAAGCTAGTAAGTCAAAGTTGCATCAACTCTCAAATTCTTGGGAAAAAAAATTCTGTTACTATTTATAAACAAAACTAAATTCTTATACTTTTCAACTAAAAAGGCCGAATCCAAAAATTGCATTGTCAATAATGATTGTGTGTAGTTATAAAATATCAATATATAATACTGTATTTTAAATTACAGTTATGAAGCAAATATATCAGTGTCTCCAATACATCAGATTCTTTTCTGTTGTTTTTAAACTATTCTGTGGGTGGAACAGTTAACCAAACTGTAGTTTGTCACCACAACTGAATTGGTTTACCAGGTAAGGGACATGAGGTTATTTATGGAAAAGAGGTTTCTAACCCACTCAGGACTGTATGTTTGCATATTACTAATGATGGATACCTTGAGTTGCTGTTTTTTTCCCCCATTACAGTATGTGTGTGCACTTGTACTCAATTGTGAAGGTGTAAAGTATAGATAAATGTGCAGAAGACTGGTCCAAAAGGGCATTGTTGAACTAAAGGACTGTATTAGAGGTCAGAAACTGTACTTGAAGAACAGTTCTGCCTTAGGTTAGACTGTGAGAGGTAATCAGGTGATACTC
The DNA here is from genome assembly GCF_017591425.1 of Ochotona curzoniae. Lineage (NCBI taxonomy): Eukaryota > Metazoa > Chordata > Mammalia > Lagomorpha > Ochotonidae > Ochotona > Ochotona curzoniae. The sequence continues at coordinate 15,732,356 of NW_024464920.1, read as the reverse complement.
CTCAAAGGTGGATAGTATGCGAGCTGCAGTTTTCTCCGACAGAATTACAGTACAGTCTTCTTCTTTTTTTCTATCAATACTAAAATGGTAAATGGGAAAAAAAGTGTTGCTTAATTCATCTGTCTTATGTGATTTTTATTTCCAGTGTTTATCCACAAGAACTTCTGAAAAAGATGGCTTACATTAACCTCAAAGAAATAACCTTAATAGTAGGTGTGGTTACTGCCTGTTATTGGAACAGCCTCTTCTGTGGATTCGTTTTTGATGATGTTTCAGCGATCCTGGATAATAAAGACTTACATCCATCTACGCCCCTAAAAACATTATTTCAGAATGATTTCTGGGGAACTCCTATGTCTGAGGTATGTCTTTATGTATTACTTCTAAGTATTCGATTTTAATATATTCAGGTAGTTTGTTACTCTAAATTCTTTATTTATCAACATTGTTATAACAGTTAAGCGATTCCCCTTGCCAAAAATAAAAGTGATAAATAACTTGTTTGGAAGAAAAGTTGAAAATTTGATTATCTTCTTTAAAGCAGGACTTGAGTATTCCCTTGGCTATGTACTTTGGCTTTCTTTCATTAAAAGAAGTATATTATGTAAAGACCAAATTTGTAGGGAGAGCAATAGAATAAAAAAAAGTATCTTTGCTCATTGGCTATTTTTATTCTTTCTAATTTGTGAGTCAGACAAAAGAGCTGACTGTGATATTTTTGACTGTTTTTATTGTAGTAGCATTAGTATAAATAGGCCTTCGCGGTAAAAGTGAAAAGTAAGTCCTATTGCCATTTCTCTGTAGGAAAAAATGACTATCAAGTTAATTTTTTAAATTTACCTAACAGTTGTTTTGATTTGATATTTAGAATCCAAAAGTTTAGTTCTTCTTCAGAAGGATGCTTTTACTCTTGCAGTAACTGTTTTGAAGGTTGGTGTTAAAATGGTTAGCCCGGCATGGTGGCCTAGTGGCTAAAGTCCTCACCTTGAATGTGCTGGGATCCCATATGGGTGCTGGTTCTAGTCCTGGTGGCTCTGCTTCCCATCTGGTTCCCTGCCTGTGGCCTGGGAAAATAGTCAAGGATGGACCAAAGCCTTGGGTTCCTGTGCCAGCGTGGGAGACCTGGAAAAGCTCTGGACTCCTGGCTTTAGATTGGCACAGCTCTGGCCATTACAGTCAGTTGGAGAGTGATGGAAGCTCTTCCTTTCTATGTCTCCTCCTCTGTATATCTGAATTTGCAATAAAAAATAAAATACATCTTTAAAACAAGATGTTTCATAGTACCCCAGTCTTATGTGTAAGTGACTAAATCCTTGCCTTGTGAGCACAAGGATCCCAAATAGATACCACTTTGTGCACTAACTGCCCTACTTCCCATCCCGCTCCCTGCTTGGGGCCTGGGAAAGCAGCAGAAGATAGGCCAAACTCTTGGGTTCCTGCACTTGTGTGGGAGACCCGCATTAATCTCCTGGCTCCTGGCTTCGCATCTGCTCAGGTCTTCTGGCTGTTGTTACAATTAGGGAAAGAAGCAGCAGACTGGAGATCTTTGTCTCTATTTGTCTGTAAATATGGCTTTCCAATAAAAAGAAATCCTTAAAAGAAAAAATGTTTTGGAGGAAGCCAACGTGAACCTGGGGCACACAGGTTAGGTTATAAGTTTAATTCTATCATATAAAGTATGGTATCACATATCCATGTGATGCAGAGAAAAATGTTAGATATCGGGTGATTTGCCTGATGCATATAAGAGAATAATACCTTTAGGATAAATGTCAATTATTTGTTTACAACATCTGCCACTTAGATGTTTAGTAAATTGTTATTAAAACTCTGTAATAGTTAACTTCTCAATTTATCATCTTTTTTCCTATCATCTTTTTTCCTTTTTTCCATTTTTTCTCCAAATTTGGTAGGGATATAGCTGATTCACAAATACCAGATAAACTTTTGATTTTTTAATTTTTTTTACAGGAAAGAGCTCTGAAAGAGACAGACTGAGAGAAAGATTTTCTATCTGCTGGTTCACTCCCCAAGTGGCCACGATTGCTAGAACTGAGCCAATCCAAAGTCAGGAGCCCCTTCTTGGTCTCCCTTGCAGGTGCAGGGTCCCAGGACTTCAGGCCATCCTCCACTGCTTTCCCAGGCCACAAACAGGGAGCTGATGAGAGGTGGATCAACCAGGATACAAATGAGCACCACAGGTGGAGGCCCAGGCTGCAATGAAAAGAATGTGTTCTTTTATAGAAAACTGAATATTGAGTAATACTTTATTTAATAAGCAGTTGTAGAATGCCAACAGTAGATTTTATATGAGTTTAGTAATGTATTTAGAATATTTACTGAATGCCTCATATATGCCATTTATTTATGAGAACTAAATACTTTGGTAGGTCATCTTTTTTATAAAAAGATTTTATTTTATTTTTATTGGAAAGTCAGATATACAGAGAGGAGACAGAGACAGATCTTTCATCTGTTGGTTCACTCCCCAAGCTGCTGCAATGGCCACAGCTGTGCCGATCCAAAGCCAGGAGCCAGCAGCTTCTTTCCAGGTTTCCCTCACAGGTGCAGGGTCCCAAGGCTTTGGGCTGTCCTCCACTGCTTTTCCAGGTCACAAGCAGGGAGCTGGATGGGAAGCGGGGCTGCCAGGATTGGAACTGGTTCCTGTATGGAATGCTAGTGCATCCAAGGTGACGACTTTAACCACTAGGCTACTGTGTTGAGCCCAGAATTTTAAGGTTGTACAGAAATTTGTCAGATGAGGACAATCTAAGTGCTTAGTGTATGTAATCAGTATCAATAGAAATATTTAGGTGCTCTTAGAATCTTAGTGATGCTTGCGTCTTTTATTTCCTAATGTTCCCCAGTAAATTGGTGTGACTTTAAAGTCTACCTTTGTGCCAAAGAGGTAATACATAATATGAAGTTTTTATACACCAACTAGTGAGTAACTTTTTAGGTTATCTCAGTTTGAAGGAAACTGATAAACGTTCTGTTTTGATGTTTCCTGTTGAAGATCTATCCAGAAACTATGTATAGTACTTTTGCCTTAGTGTAAGGTGCAAGAGGTAGGAAGGCAAGCTGTGGAGACACAAGCTACACTGCCCTAACTTGACCAGTACCGCCATTATCCTAACCATTCTTCAAAACAGTCTGTGTGGAAGATGAATTAATAGTCTAACCTTCTTCCTCTGCTCTTCTCTCTCCACCCTATTTGTATCTATCAGTCAAGAAATCACTCTGCTTTAGGACTCAGGAAGGAGAGAACAATATAATGAAAGGGTCTTACATTTCTAATTCCTGGGCTGATTCTTTACTTTGTTGTTATTAGTCAAATGTCCAGCAGGGATAACAAATGCTGTGATTACTTTTTATCTTCTGAAGGATCAAGGTAGTTTACTAATGATTGATTGTATTTCCTTTTAGGAAAGAAGTCACAAGTCTTACCGTCCCTTAACAGTGTTGACATTTCGCTTAAATTACCTGTTTAGTGAGCTCAAACCAATGTCATATCATCTCCTAAATATGATTTTTCATGCTATTGTTAGTGTGATATTCCTGAAAGTCTGCAAGCTTTTTCTGGACAACCGGAGTAGTGTGATTGCTGCTCTGCTTTTTACAGTGCACCCAATACACACAGAAGCAGTAAGTAAAACTCTAGAGTGGTATTGTTGTAACGACTATAACATATATGAAAGAAACCTTAACTGTGATAATGCAATTATTTACACTCTTACATTGGTACAATAAATCTAAACTTTATAGAGCTTCATCTTGTATCACATAGTTTTTAAATTTAAGTTTTTGAAAACTAAATATTTAATCATTCAAGAATGTAAGATACAAGTAATCTATTAGACTTAACTATATAAGAATGTTTTCAAATTTTTTATTGATTTAGATTTCAAATATTATCTGCAGATCTGCCAGTGTTTGTCTTTTAAAGGATAAAAAATAACCAGGAACATTTAAAAATGAAAATATATCAAAGTATGTGCAAGTGTAACAAGATATCTTAACATTATTTTCTCTTGATAATCTCAAAACTCCAAAACTCCCAGGAAGAGCTTTCAGTTGCTTGGTTGCTGGCTGTCAGTTTTAAGTAAAATGTGAATGTGTGTATTTTGAGGAAATTTTGTCTCTTTCTCACTAACTGACTGAGTCTTTTGTTGTGTAGCTCAGGAGGCATTTTCCATATATTACAACAATAGTAGGATTTTAGAACTTTTGCCATAAATTTAAAACACTTTTTTTTTTACTTTTTAAAGCAGTTTTTTTTTTTTAAGATTTATTTATTTTTATTGGGAAGGGACATTTACAGAAAGTAGGATATTCGAAGAGCAAGATCTTCCATCTGCTGGTTCACTCCCCAAGTGGCCACAACAACCAGAGCTGAATAAATCTGAAGCCAGGAGCCAGAAGCTTCTTCCAGGTCTCCCTGGCGAGTGTAGGGTCCCAAGGCCTTGGACCATCCTCAATTGCTTTCCTAGGCCACAAGCAGGGAGCTGGAAGGGAAGTGGAACAGCTGGGATACAAACCAGTGTCCATTTGGGATCCTAGCAAGGCAAGGACTTTAGCCAGTAGGCTACCATGCCACTATTTAAAACACTTTAAAAGGAGAAGTTTGGGAGTTTCATGTTTATTTTTTTAACAACATTTACTTTTATTTGAAATGCAGATGTACAGAGAGGAGAGACAGAGAAAAAGAGAAAATGAGAGATCTTCTCTACATCTGCTAGTTCGCTGCCCAAATGGCTGCAATGACCATAGTTGAACTGGTCCAAAGCCAGTCCACACCTCCCTCTGGGTCTCCCATGTGGGTGGAGAGGCCAAGGGCTTGAGTCATTCCCTGGTGATCCCCAGTGCATAAGCAGGGAGCTGGAGAGGAAGTGGAGCAACTGGCACTAAAACTAGCACCCAAATGGAATGCTGGTGCTGCCAGGCAGAGTATTAACCTGTTGAGCCACTTTGCCATGGTTTGGAGTTTTGTATGTAAGCTTTTGTGATTTACAATGATCTTTTAAATTTTATTGTCTTCTTATACTTGGATTTATAGATTTATTGTAAGATATATCGTACAAAGTCTATTTTTAAGAGTGCTTGCCTTTTTTTAGAAAATGAACTTGAAGCACTTTTTAAGTTATGAAGTATTCTGGAGACTTATATTAATTATATAATGTACATCATTGAACAAAATGGTAATTTACAAGAATTCTTTGTACATGTTTGTAATTTCCTTTGAGTCTACACTATTTCGAAATAACATAAGAACTTACTAAGTTTCTGTGTGGAAATACACAAAATCATGACCTGAGGGTACCCAAAGAATACTTAAAATGCAAAAAATATTCCTTAAAGAGTTACATTATTTGGTTGCTAAAATGAATTGCTCTGAAATTATGTTTAAGTTTACACGATGCTTTCAATAATGTCAGCTTCCCCTTCCGCCCCGTTTTGGTTTCTAGGTAACAGGCGTTGTGGGAAGAGCAGAACTTTTGTCATCTATCTTTTTTCTAGCTGCATTTTTGTCATACACCAAATCAAAAGGACCAGACAACTCCATAGGTAAATGTCCAACATTTGATTTGATAGCTGTAAATCTTGTAAATTTTTATTTATTTCATATTCTTCTTATAGAATACTATCTACTATACCTAGATTTTATATTTTTTTTGCCATGTATGGAAATACAAAGTAATCTGCCATCAGTATCTTTAAAGCTTTGTGTAATTTCTATTTTAACTGCATATTATGAAAAATCTGCATGCATTTCAGACATTTTTTGCACCAGAATAAATGTAATTTTTAATTTCATTTTCCATGGTGTTTTTGAGGCTCCTCATAATTTGATTTGAAGGACCAGATAGCCCTTGGGTGCAAGTGTTTTGGAGTCAGTCCCGGCTCCATCTACTGTTAATCTGTAGTGATACTAGATTTAGCACTTCAGTTGTCTTTGTTTCAACAATAACGCAGGTAGGCTGTGGTATTGCTTAGGCAAAGTTAAAATCCTGCTGGAGTGTAACTTTTCTCATATGTTGATAGTAGTTCAGCTATTTACTGAACTCCTACTGTGTGCCTACCCTGGAAAGTGCTTTGTATGCATGATTTCATTCATCCTAATGAAGCCTGACATGGCCAGAAAACAAAATGGAAACAATGGGAAACCATCATGTAAAGTGAAATAAGCCAGACTGAAAGACACAAATATCACATATTTTCTCTGATATATGTCAGTTAAGGTAGACTGCCAAAAAAAATGTATGTTAGCCGAGTGGTTTCTTGGGGGGTGATTGTCATCAGTAGCCCTTGTTTATACTCATTTTTAGGGCTTCTTAATACTCCTTTGGAACTGGAGTCTTACTACTTTTTACTTGTTCAAAGTTAAGATTTTTGAAAACTTAAGCCTGTGAATGTTGAGTAGATAAAATCATGTCTTAGCAAAAGCTGTTAAGAAAGGAGAGAAGGAAGAAATAGAAGAGAAGCAGGGGAATCGGGATTGTCTTCTTGGAACTGAGACAGGGGAACACATAAATGTGTACCTCTTCATACTTTTTTTAAAAAGTAAATAAATTTAAAAATCTTATTTTTTAAAAAAGATTTATTTTTATTCGAAAGTTAGATAAACAGAAAGGAGGAGAGACAGAGAGGAAGAGCTTTTGTCTGATGATTCACTCCCCAAGTGGCTACAGTGGCCATAGCTGCGCTGATCCAAAGCCAGGAGCCCAGAGCCTCTCCCAGTCTCCCACGTGAGTGCAGGGCCCCAAGGCTTTGGGCCATCCTTGACTGTTTTTCCACACCACAAGCAGGGAGCTGGATGGGAGTTGGGGCTGCCGGGATTAGAACCGGCACTCATATGGGATCCCAGCACATGTAAGGCAAGGACTTAGCCCTTAGGCTACTGTGGCAGGTCATAAAAATCTTATTAAATAATTCCAGGCAAAAAAAAAAAAAAAAAAGATTTTTTTGTGGGCCTAGTGATCGCTGAAGGAACTTCACATAATAACCTGAACATTAGGTTATTTCTAAACTTTACTCCCAGTTTTTTCTTCCTAAATTGTTGGTAGCTTTTCACTGTTGTGTGAAAGAACTTGTAATATATCTATTTTTATATGCCTGCATTCTGAAGTTTTAAAAAAATAAGTAGCTCAACCAAATAATTTAGTATTTCTTAGAGTTGTTATATGAATAATCTTGCCATTTGTTGCTATATGCTTTATACTTTAAGAGTTTGAGCATAGAATAGTGATTAACAACCTGAACTCTAGATTCTAGTTTCAAATTCCAGCCCTATTGTTCACTTACTAGCTCCACATATTGCCTTAGACAAATTAATTATCTCTCCATGCTTTAGTTTATTTATAAAAAATGTAGTAAGAGTCCCTAAAGATGTTACAGGCAAGCCAGTAACTGGTAAGGAATTGAAAGAGACAATAGCTTCTGTAGGTACCATCCTAAGCAAAGCATAAGTGGTAACTTGAAAGCTAATGTGCCTGTCAGTACCATGATCAGGCCCATGTACTTATCTAGCCATGTCCCCTGTCATTTTTTCCATACTTTGTTTCATTATAACCGAATAATCCAAACCTTCTTACTGTTCTCAGCCAGCTGCATTTACTTTTTTCTCTTGAATTTTCTTTCTTTAAACCATCACATAGTTGTCTCATTCATATACTTCTTTTTATCACCACATTCAACACCCTGCCTTTGTTTTAAAAGTTATGTGTTTGGTATTGCCTCTCGGACTTCTGGCTAAGATCAAGTGTAGTAAAAGTTAATGCTTGGTTAGTTACACTTTAGCTGCACGAGAGGTTGAGTGCATATTGTATATCTTAATGTTTCACCTAGAGAAGGCAATATTTGCTTGGAAAATTTAAATGCATCTTAAAGTTGAAAGTGTTAACAGAAAGGAAAACAACAGTGTAGATATGGAATTACAAGTAAGGTGTAACATACCTTTTATCATATTATAAGATTGTTTTTCATGCTGTATTTATTTCTAGCTTTATTTCTCTCCTTCAATTGCAGTGTGGACTCCTATTGCATTGACAGTGTTTTTAGTGGCTGTTGCAACACTGTGTAAAGAACAAGGAATAACAGTGGTGGGGATTTGCTGTGTGTATGAAGTGTTTATCGCCCAGGGGGTAAGGGAAAGCATTTTCTTGTTCCTGTCTTTTGTCACACTTGAATCCGATTTTCATAAATTTATGTTCTAAATGTAACATTACAGAAATCAGTTTTCTTACCATTCAAGATGCCAAAGAGCTTCTAGACATAGGTATATTTTTCTAGTACCCACTGAGAATTGCTAACTTGTCATTTTAAGACATCTTTAATATTTAATAATTCTTTTCCAGTTTCAATAATAGAGTTGTCCAATTTTGGAAAAGTATGTAATAATATGAGGTTATAAATCATTGGATTAGGTTATTAAGCTGTTTTGTTGGTTATCAGTTCTGTGAGTGATTTCATATTATTTTGTAATTATAGTCATTTTATACTCTTGTATTTGGCATATACCACATTATTCAAAATTTTGAATACTGTACTGTTACTTGTTTAAGACTTTTATTCTTTCTTTTCAGTATACTTTGCCATTATTGTGTACTACTGCTGGCCAGTTTCTCCGAGGAAAGAGTAGCATTCCGCTGTCTATGCTGCAGACACTAATCAAACTCATTGTCCTGATGTTCAGTACATTGTTACTTGTTGTGGTTCGAGTCCAGGTTATTCAGTCCCAACTTCCAGTATTCACAAGGTATGAAATTCTGGCTCTTTTTTTATTTTTTTATTTTGTGTTTTTAACTTTGGATTTTAAGTGCAATCAATAGATATTTTTAAAGGACATATATTTAAAATATACAAATTAGTAGGTTTTGGCATGCATGTATAAGAGTACTTGAAAAAGTTCGTGTAACATGCAATTTTTTAAAAAGTTGATTTTGATGTTGGGAGTTTTAAAGTTGGTTAGATGGGCCCTGTGCAATGGCTCAAGGGTTAATTCTCGCCTTGCAAGTGCCAGGCTCACCTATGGGTGCTGGTTCAGTCCCTGCTGCCCTACTTCTCGTCCAGCTCCCTGCTTGTGACCTGGGAAAGCAACAGGAGATGGCCCAAAGCCTTAGAACCCTGCTCCCATGTGGGAAAACTATAGGAAGCTGTGGGCTCCTGGCTTTGGACCAGCTCAGCTCCAGCCTTTGAGGCTACTTTTACTTGGGGAGTGAATCAGTGAGCAGAAGGTCTTTGTCTTGGTCTGTCTTCTCTTTTAAGTTTATCCTTCCAATAAAAATAAACTAAATCTTTAAAAAAAAAGTTCATGGGAAGTACATATTATCTGAAAAAAAATAAGCATATATTTTAACTTTTATATACTTGAATCTTAATGATTTTTGTCTACTTGTTCTATTAAGTATGTGAGAGCTAATCTTAATTGCAGTTTTGTCTGTTTTTCCTTGCAGCTAAATCAATTTTGTTTCATGTGCTTTGATGCTCTCTTATTAGTATATAAACATGTAGAATTATCAAAAATGGCTTTTGCCCATCTGATCAATTAAGACTAGGTTGGGATGGGCCCTCTGGGTCCAATTATTGCTATCTTTTAAATTATATATATATGTATATAAGTATATAAATATTTGAAAGGCAGAAACAAAGAGATCCACTGCTTTTCCCCGAATGCCTGTAGCCAGTGGTGCTGGGCTAGGCTAAACCAGGCAGTGTTAACTCCATCCAGGGCTGCCACATGGTAGCAGGAACAGAAATACTTGGGCTGTCTTCTGCTTGCACCCAAGGCGCACATTAGCAGAAGATGAATCAGAACCAAAGGCGACACCTCATCTTAGGCACTGTGTTGGAATGCAGACTTCCCAAGGGGGCGATTAACCCACTGTTCCATATTGCTCACTGCCTTATACACCATTTTATTTTAAGTCTGTTATTTACTTTTAGTTGCTTATTTTTTTTCCTATCAAAAGTTCATGATTTAGTGGAGTCATTCTGCTGAATCCTTATAGTATATACATCTGAATTAGTCTGATGATAAACCACAAATACGTGTTTGCCCTTCAAAGAGTTCCTCATTATAAAAGCTGTTATTTTTGAAGTATAGCTAGATTCTGAGATAGGGATACTTTATGTTTGGCCTTTTTAATGAAATACATATACTTACTCTTTTACTATTCTTTAGTGTTCTATTTATTTGTGACTATCAATTTTGTGTTTAAAAGTATTTTAACTAGTTTCTTTTTCATATCCTGTGCAGGTTTGACAACCCAGCTGCTGTAAGCCCAACTCCTACAAGGCAGCTAACTTTTAACTACCTCCTTCCTGTGAATGCTTGGCTTCTGTTAAATCCTTCAGAGCTTTGCTGTGATTGGACAATGGGGACAATACCACTGATAGAGTCATTCCTGGATATTCGAAATCTTGCCACATTTGCATTCTTTTGTCTTCTGGGGACTTTGGGAGTGTTCAGTCTCCGATACCCTGGTGATTCTTCTAAGACTGTTTTAATGGTATGAAACTTCAGATCTAGGCTGATTAAACAAGAGTTAATTCATCAAAAGAATCTTTGTAAAAGAAATGTGTTTTGTTCATACCATTCAAATTGATAAGTTTATTTAGGTAATCATGAAATGTGTCAGAACTTAATTTTTAGGTATAATTTGATGAATACATTCTGCATGTAAAATCAGTGTGATTAGTGTTTCCCTTATTTGGTAGAAACTCTGAAATCATGAAGCATTTCTTTTGTCTTCGTTTTCTTTATTTTTTTTTTATCTTGATCCAAGATTGAGCCTGTCTCTGGATTTTAAACCTTCTGAAGCAGTGAACCATGTTGTACCCTCACTTGCTTCTCGGCCACAGAGTAGTGTCATACTTCTCATTATTGAAGATGCCGCTGCTTCCTAAGCCCTGTGATCTGAGACCTCAGTTTAATTACTAAAAAGGCTTTTTAAAAATTGTATTCTGGGGTTTTTTGGTTAGTTTTTTTTTTTCTTTTTGTTTTTTTACTATGTGTTTGCCTCTTAGTGATGGTCTTTATGTATATTAACATCCATAAATAACCTTATTTGTGTTAATTACTATTCCTCAAGGTGTTGAATGTGATTTCATCCAGATTATCCAAATGAAATTATAAAATGTTTGGATTTCAGTGTTGAATGTCCTTGTATTTTTTAATTCGTTCAACTGTCTGTTTTCTTTCTAGGCACTTTCTTTCATGGCATTACCATTTATTCCTGCATCGAACCTTTTTTTTCCAGTAGGATTTGTTGTTGCTGAGCGAGTATTATATGTTCCAAGCATGGGATTCTGTATTTTGGTAGCACATGGATGGCAGAAAATTTCAAACAAAAGGTGAATCAAGATATTACGTTCTGTGATGCTTACTAACAAAAAACTAAATCTGACACTAGGGATTTTACATCCATTCTTATTTCAGTTTCATAAGTCATACTTCTGTATCTGTTGGGTTTTCATCCTGATTCTGATTTGTCTCTAATTTAGATTAAGAAACTTCCACAGCACCTATTCATCCTATGTTCTTTCTCCTGTTTATGTAATTTTACTTTACAGCCTGAAGCAGAACAAACTTTGAGTCAGACCCATATAAAAATAACTTTATTTTTAAGAGTGAATTCACAAACGACCATTACCAGTTCTATATGCAGTGAAATGATAGTCATCCTACATAAGTGAGTCATGGGGAATAAATGCATGAAAACTGCGTATTCTAAGCAATTTATAATTTCTTGCTGGCAAAAATATTCTTCCCCATAATGTTTGTATCTTAGTTACCATAAGTTAATAATTATGTAACAGTATTCTTAGAAACTAAAATTGCAATAGGTATTTTCTCATTGTACAGATTTTGCTGTGGTACTAAAATGACCAGATTTTATTGGTCAATTAATACTAATGTAAATGTAGTAAATTTAGTTTGCAATTTTTAAAGGAAATAATCACATCTCACTTTTTTTCATTTTGTAGTCCCCTTTCAATCCACAGAGCTTTGATTTCTCTCTACATTGCTGTGCTAACACATGTAACAATTGCCTCCTAGTAGCTAAATCCAGTTACTGTTGTTTGAAATTTATTTCCCTGATGTCATATAAAGTATCTCTTCTAATTCAGTTTCTATTTCTGTCTATTTTGGCTGATTTTTCTTCCTGTACCTTCCCATTGAATATTTGTATTTTTCAGTTTTACTCAAAGCCTGATTTGTCATATTGCATATGCTTCATAGATCATATCTTTCCTACTATTTTTATCACAGTCTACCAGACCTTTTCTCTTACTATCCATGTATCCAATTTTAATCACTGTTCATTTTTAGCACTTATCAAATATCAAGGGCCATAATGGCTATTAACCTTTATGCTTCTTATCTGCCTATTGCTGACAAGAAAGTTGAAACTTATACAGGTCACCTCAGTTTACCAAGATCACACAGCCGGTAATCAGCAGTTTTAGATTTTTTGCCTGGCTGCATCTAATTGCCAAGTACTTTCTGATCCATACTCTTGTTGTAGTTAATTGGATCTATCGGTGATGACTTAGTAATTAAGATATTGTCACTCATGTAGGAGACCTGGGTTAAGTTTCTGAGCTGTGACCATTAGGAGCATCTAAACAATGAACCAACACGTGATAGCCTTCTGTCTCTCTAAGAAATTGAACAAAAAAAAAAAAAAAGAAAGAAAGAAAATATGTACTGAGCTTAACAGGCTTTCTTGTTCTGTAAGTAGTAATCAGCTTTTTACATAGCATTCACCCTGTAGGCGGTGTTATGATCTGCTGACATACTTGGAAGGTACAGCAGAATACAAATAGATTATTTGGAAATACTGTACCATTTTATATAAGCATCCTGTGCATCAACAGTTTTTGGCATTTCCATGGTGTCCTGTAACCAGTCTCCAACAGATACCAAGGTTCTGCCTGATAATATAACACAAGTCTAAATTTGAAGGTCTTACTGAATTCTTTTCATTTGCAATTAAACTGGAATGCTTGTTAAAATGAATTAGAATATGTACAGAACATCTCCTTATGTAAATGCATACTAATAAATTTATGCAGAAAGTAAACTCCAAAAATAAATAAGTCAGACTTAATGTTTAAGAACATTTAATATATTTCTTACTTTTGAGAACAAAAGTAACTTTTTTAATGTAGATTTTTGTTTTGTTTTGCTTTTTTTTCTCTTACAGTGTATTTAAAAAGCTTTCCTGGGTTTTTCTGTCCGTGGTGATACTCACTCATGCCTTAAAAACCCTTCACAGAAATTGGGACTGGGAATCTGAATATACATTGTTTATGTCAGCCTTGAAGGTGAAGTATTACTCAGAATGAAGTAAAGTGTGTCACAGTAATTTCTGATAGATGTTTTAAGCTGTCTCACTGCATTTGTAATTAGACACTTAAATGTCAACATTAATGAAAGTCAAACATTAATGAAAGTAATTGCTATTTTATTCAAACATAAGCTCTATCTGCGTTCAAAGTATATGAATAATTTCCTAAATACTTTATAAAATGACTTCAGAAATGGAAAAATGGATGCTTAATTTGGTGCAATTTTTCATAATACACAATATTTTATGATATTTTTAAACACTGCCTTATATGTTTGTTTGAATGTGTAAATTGATAAAAAATGTTTTAATCAGAATACCAGAAATTTTTTTCTTAGTTTGGTTTTTCTTTTAAGATTTATTTTACTTATTTGAAAGGCATAGCTACAGAGAGGGTTTTGGGGAGACAGCCAGAGAGGTCTTGCAGGCTTCAGTGGCTAAGGCTGGGCCTACCTTCAGCCTGCAGCCAGGACTCGGGTGCAGGTGCCTGATGACTTGAGCAATCTTCTGCTTTTCTAGGTGCTGTCATAGGGAGCTGGATCAGGAGAAGAGTTAGCTGTTAATTGAACTGGTGTCCATATGAGATTCCAACATTGCAGGCAATGGCTTTACTCATTACACCACAATGCTGCCCCCTACACGGATTCTTAAGATGCACATTATTACTTTCACTTATCCCTGAAAAAGAGTTTCAAAAAGCACAAAGTACTAAGCATTAAAATATTAAGGTATCCAGTTTAAATAGCAGAGTGTTTGTCTCAGTGATTAAACCACTTGGGATGTCCACAGCTTCTGATCTCAATTCCAGCATCCTGCTGGTGTACATGCAGGAATACAGGTGATGGCTCAAGTACATGGGTCCTTTCTACCCATGTGAGACAAAGGGATTGAGTTTCCGGGTCTTGCCTTCATTGTAACCTAACTCTGGCTGTTGTGGGCATTTGATGATTAAAGGCAGGGAAGATCTCTTCCTGCTTTTCTGTGTACTTTCATCTGCCTGTTTTTTAGATAAAACAAAAATAAGTAAATGTTTCAAATGATCTTTTTAAACCTTACCCTTTAGTATAAAAAGAAAAATTATGTGCAATTAGACTGTTGTGATTAGACTGTTAATTTCATAGGGTAGGAGGAAAAATAAATATGGCTCCTTCCTAACCTTTTGGAACATCTGAGAGGAATATACTGTTCCTAACAGGTTACTCAATAAATGTCTGTGAACTGAAGCCCATTTATTTATTCTAATTCATTTCTATCTGTACTTGTATTTAAGGTAAATAAAAATAATGCCAAATTATGGAATAATGTAGGTCATGCTCTGGAAAATGAAAAGAACTTTGAGAGAGCTTTGAAATTCTTCTTGCAGGCCACCCATGTTCAACCAGGTAAGCATTACTAATAACAAATTAATGAAGAGCTTATTTTTTTTAAGAAAAAAAGTATTATTGTTAGGGGCAATTAGGTAGAATTAGTTTGCAGGATTTATTCCAAAAAACTTAAATACTAGTGTTTGATAACTTGACTCATTTAGGTCTGGACTCTTTAAAAAGCCACTTTTTTCAGACATAGGAGGTTTTTGTTGTTGTTGTTGTTGTTTTTTAAAGCATACATGTTGGCATAAATAATCATTTTTGGTAAAGTAATAAGAACCGAAGCCTGATGGAAGTAACTTTAAAAGAGTGGGGGACGAGTAATTGGAGACAGTTAATACACAGAACTCTTTAAGATATTAATAAGAAGTGTTTTGGTGCAAAGCAAGTGGTCAAGAGAGAAAATAGGATAACAGTGTCAAGTATTTTTAAGGTTGAAAAGGCAAAGAATACGTAAGTCTAGTAAAAGTGAGAAAAGTAATCATGGAGGATGGCTGGACAAATTAACCAAGTCAGAGCAGATAGATGGTATCTGTTGTACAAGTCAAGGACTTAGAACTGCCATTCGACGTCTGATAACAAGGAAAGCATATTATATGAGCATGAACAAAGGCAAGTGAATAAATGAAATAGAAGCTTCTGGAGTTGCTTTCTGTGCTTGTTTTCTCAGTGAAATGCAAAGCAGAATCAGTAGAGGGTAAGAGGTGGGAAAACATTACTTCATAAACTTTATTGTGTGTATTAATGAGTATTCTGGTGTAGATTTAGAGCAGCTTCTGAAATTATGAATCTATTATAAGCTCATAGATGATGCTCAGTGCAGAGGTAATGATTGGGAAAGCAAAGATCTGGTAAATTAAGAGAATGTATAGATTGGAAAGATATTATTTCAAGTAGCTCCTTTGCCCTTACATGAGGCAATCATACTTAATGTAAAACTAATCCAGGTGATAAGGTTATGTGGTTTTTTCCTGCTATTGCTCATCCATGAATGTGATGTATGGGGAGCTTGGTAAATAAGATGAAGATTTTATCAGATGTGTATTATCCAGCAGGACATGACTGTGGGGATGATAATGATGAGATGTAGACTCCAAGCTGGGTAAACAGCAATGTCAGGATGGAAGAAATGGTTGGAGTAAGTTATAGCTACAGCAGCAGTAATTTTCTTGAGAAGTATAATTGGCATTGCAGGTGCATAGAACCGTGTGGCAGGATATGTGCCAAACATGGCCCTTACCCTCCAGATGCCATCTTTGCTTTCCATTCAGAGTAGCAAAATCAAAAACCGGCTCCCACACATCACTTGCTGTCCTTGGAGGGAGGTAGAATTGGTAGGCACTGCCCCACTTTTTTTCTCATAGACAGAACTGTGTCCACTTAATTAAGTAGTTAAGACAGGGAAGATGAGATTCGTTAGAAGAAAGATCAGTATTAGCAATTAGTGGGATTATCAGAAGCTGAAATAATAAGGAATATTGGATAATGGAGTTTAGTGGCCTGAGGTTCAGAGAAAAATTAAAAGGATTGAGAATTATCTGAAAGTGACAGTAAAGGTCAAGAAAAACATCTTCTCTTTTTCCAGGCCCATATTACACAGGAATAGAAAAAGAACAGTATCAGCATATGGAAAAGGCACAGGGTAACCTTGTCTTTAAAGCAAACCCAAATTTTAGTTAGGAAAGGCTAAAGAGAAGAATTTAAAAATAACAATTGGCTTTTCCTACTTTACTCGCTTAGTCCTTCATAAAGATCAGTTTTCTTGGAGTACAAGTTATGTCCTTATCCCTCTGCCTCTATTCTTCCTTGAATTTAGAATTTCTGTTTTCCTCCTAATCGCTTCCTCCTAATCACCATATCCTAATCATCTTTTACAACCCATCTCACATGGCTTCTCTTCCCAAAAGTCATTTTCTGTATTTCTGACTAGGAGTGTGTGTTATTCATCTTTAAAATCCTTTGCAGTTTCCTCTATATCTTTTTCATAATGTATGCAGTTTCTTAATTATTGCTAAACTAGCTCAAATGTTAATTTATTATTCATTTAAATTATGAAGCTCTCATGGAAAAATGAGTATCTGTCCTTTATCTGCTATGGCATCTAATAGAATTTTATGTCACTAATATGATAATTTTAACTCATTACTTTATTTTTTTTTTAAGATTTAATTTTGTTTTCATTACAAAGTCATATATACCGAAAGGAGGAGAGAGAGAGAAGATCTTGCATCCCATGATTCACTCCCCAAATTAGTGCAACGGCCAGTGCTGAGCCAATCTGAAGCCAGAAGTGAGGAGTTCTTCCAGGTCTCCCATGCAGGTACAGGGTCCCAAGGCTTTAGGCCATCCTGGACTGATTTCCCAGGCCACTAGCAGGGAGCTGGATGGGAAGTGGGGCTGCTGGGATTAGAACCAGCACCCGTATGGGGTCCCAGTGTGTGCAGGGCGAGGACGTTAGCCACGAGGCTGCCATGCCGAGTCCTATTGTGAGCATTTATATACCTGTATGTATGAATATTGGTTTTCGTTTCTCTAGAGTAGTGAATAGCATGGTCATATAATTTATGTATACATAATTGTTTTAAGATTGCCAAGTTTCGGGCCTGGCGCGGTGGCACAAGTGGTTAAGGTCCTCGCCTTGCACGCCCAGGATCCCATATGGGCGCCGGTTCTATCCCAGCAGCCCCGCTTCCCTTCCAGCTTCCTGCCTGTGACCCGGGAAGGAAGTCGAGGACGGCCCAAGGCTTTGGGATCCTGCACCCATGTGGGAGACCCGGAAGAGGCTCCTGGCTTCGGATTGGCATAGTATCGACCCGTTGCGCTCACTTGGGGAGTGAATCATCGGATGGAAGATCTTCCTCTCTGTCTCTCCTCTCTGTATATCCGCCTTTCCAATAAAAAAAATAATAAAAATAAATCTTAAAAAAAAAAAAAAGATTGCCAAGTTTCTTTCTGCAGAATGTATCTTATTTTACGTTTTTACCAACAGTCCATGTTGTATAGGAGCACTCCATGTGTTTCATGTTTCTGGGTCTTAAAAGATGACTTTAGTTTTATATCCTGAAAAACTATGATTAACAATGCTGTTGTGTTTTATGTTGTTGATGACGGGTGCTGAGGAGGGAAGTCAAGAATCCTGCATTTTCTTACTAGAAGTATAGCTGAAGGTAGGTTCCTTTCCTTTGTGTCTGGAGACAGGAGATGTCAGGACTACATAGAAGCATTTGGAGTAGCAAATAGGTGGTATTTTAACTCTGCAGAAGTATAGAATTATATCTGTAACATTTTAAATTTTTTTGAAAACTTGGAAAGCTTTTGTTGGTTACTTATGCTAACCATATAAAATATATAATTTTCATTGAATAGGCAATATGCATGTCGTATAGATGACCCATTGATTTTGGTTATTTGTTTTGAAGGTTGCAACTGTTTGTAAACACTTATGAATTCAAAGGTAGACTTTTCTCATCAAACACCAAAAAGATCCAGGAATATTTTTCTTGCTTTATTTCATTTTTATCTATATTTTAAATGTCTGAAAGTAATGCTTATAGATGTTCCTGAACTATTCTTGTTGAGGGCCAGCTCAGTGGCATCCTATATAAGCACAAGGTGGTATCCCAGATGCCCCAGTTTGAGTCAGGTTTCTGCTAATGGCCCGGGAAAGCAGTGGAGGATGGGACACTAAACCCACATGAGAGACCCAGAAGCTCCTGGTTCCCTGCTTTGGATTGGCCCAGCACTAGTATAACAGCTATTTTGGGAGTGAACCAGTGAATGAAGATATTTCTGTCTGTCTCTGTCTGTCTGTCTCTCTCTGTAATGTAATTTCCAAATAAAAGTAAATGAGTCTTTATAAAAATGTGTTTTTATATAGGCAGTGTGGGACTAGAATGTATTGGAAAACAACACAAATGGCTGACTTTCATCAATGTACACATACTTCATATTTTGGTGGCTGAAAGATTAGACAAAAACTGTTACCTGATATTTGCCAGTTCCTTCACATATGCATTTGTAGATAGGATGGGTGAGATCATATGACATAATAATGTGTCTAATAGCTAAAATTGTTTCAACGAATGAACTGTCAAGGTCATCACTGTGTCCAGCACATTAAGCCACTGCTTGCAACATCCTCATCCCTTAAGAACCCCAATTCCAGTCCTGGTTGTTCCAGTTCTAATTAAGCTTCCTGCTACTGTGCGTATGTTAGAGATAGAGGTGTCCAAGTACTTGGGGCCCTGTCACCATATGGCAAACCTGGATGCAGTTAGTCTGGTCCAACCCCACCATTGTGGTGAGTTGGGGAGTCAACCAGTGGAGGAAGATCTCTCTCTCTCCATAGCTGTGTCTTTCAAATAAATAAATCTTGAAAGTGAGAGAGGGCAGGAGGGAAGGGAAGGAGATTGGGTAGACAACAGGAAGAGGGTGAGAGGAGAAAGGAAAACTGATTTCAAAGGAATGATAAGTGTAAGTTATCATAAAATCAGATTTTTCCATATCATAACTATTGTAGGTAAACCTTATCATTCCTTTGAAATCAGTTTGGTGCTTTGTGTGTAGTTAAAGAAAATTATTTCTGATAGAGGTTCGTGAAATTAAAATGCAGTTGTTTTCCCTGCCATCTTCTGAAGTCTGTCTCTGAATTAGTTGGAAATGAGGAAGAAAAAACTAAACAACTGTTTTACAGGGAGGCTAAGGAAAAGTACAGATTTTAACAATAGGGAGATGAGTTATTGCAGGATAATAGCTTGAACCATAAGTCCTTAAGTGAGAAAAGGGAATGAGATTAATTGCAGTCGGTTACTTTTGGACACGAGGTGTAAGAGGGTGTGTGTGCACACAAGTATATCTTCATATGAAACACATGCACACATTTTACAGGTAAGTTCATAATTTAACAGTATTTAACAATTTAACAGTAGAAGTTAGTTCCCTACTGATCTCTTGTTACCCTGGTGAAAATAAGGAAATATTTGAGTTTTGAGGAAATAAAAGGAATGGAACACAGAAATTAGAAGTCAAGAAAAATGTGTTGATTGAGGTAACCTAGTTGACTGAAGTAACATAGTACTGACATACTAGAGTACATTTGAGATGTGAGGTTCTCATTTACATTGAATTACAGGAAGATTTTTTTATTCTTGCTGCTTGATTTTTAAATAGCCTGCCCAGGAAAGCAAGCTTATTCTTCATAATACTCTCTAACTCTTTGGTCAGTGAAATATGGATTTGGGCATTTTGCCTTCTATTTTTAACCCTTATTCAAAATCAGATTTACCTTAGAAGTAATATTACTTCACCCTCTAGAATCTTGAGAGTTTGTACCATGCAGATATTTACTTTCTGTCTTTGTTCTTTGAAAATGAAGGGTTGGTTTATTCTAATGTCTGAAGTATTCATTAATGACAATATCTCCTGGTCATATTCTAAGAACTTGATTCCAAGGAATAGTAATTGTATTATTACCTTTTATCTAAGTAGATAATATCCTTCTTTCATAAGTTTTTATAACCTGATTTGAGTGTTATTTAAAATAATCAGCTGACATAATTACAATCTTATTTATTTAAATTTCATTTTTCTTCCTGAACTTTTATTGTATATATTTTTTTCAGGGTCTAGCTACCTTAGTTTCTCCTAAATAATTTTCTAAATTCTGTAACAAATGATATGAATTTATCTTTCATAAAATCTGTTGTAAATGCAAGGATTTACCTTTTGTAATTTTAGACATCTAGTAATGCATTGGTTTTTCCCTCTGATTTCATATCTAAAAACATGTTTTTGCAGATCCGATTTTTAAAGATCATTTGATCGAGTTGGATGGATCTAAGGTGTCTTGATCATTGGTAAACTATAAGTGTGTTCTGATTGTTAGCCAGGAATAGGAGTGGCCTAGCCTAACCATTTTGTTTTTGTTTCCTTGGACCCATCCTGTCTCCATGAGGCACAGCAATGCTTCTAAAAATACTAATAGACCACCTTATCCTCAGTCTTGTCCCTTCCTAATTCTCTGACGAAATCTGTACTGCATCTTTCAATTTTTGTGCAGTGCACACAGTTGCCAGCCTGAAACATAATGTAGCAAGATCTTAGGAGTGTTACTCTCCTCCTAGGAGAATGCCCAAGACATATATACTTGGCCCTTTTGTGTCCTGAGAATTACAGGCAGAGAACTATTCCACAGTTGCAAAATCATCGATATCACAGGCAAGTAGTAACCATAATTTGAAACCTTGTCATGTCTGTTAGATATTCATGTTGAGTAAAAATTGTCTGATTTAAGATCTCCCTTCATTCTATATGTATTCTATACCTTTGAAATATGTAATAGTGTATAATGAGTCCTTATTTTTTTTCTATTTTTTTTTACTTAAATATATTCTTTTCCATCACCAGATTTGATTTTCCACATCAGAAAATGATACTTAATTTCTGCCGTTATTATAGATTTTTAAAACCTTAAATAAGTTAAGCAGTAATTCATCATAAATAAGATTACTGAGAGTCTGTTATGTTCTGTGAGGTTCACATTCACAAACATTTTCAAAGCACTTTTTCTGTTTTGTTTTGTTTTGTTTTGTTTTGTTTTACAACCCGTGCCCCTATGATGGTGCCTTTCTGTTTGCCTTATCATTTTAACTAATCCGAGAAATATTCCTTTTCACTTACAGAGATGAGCCATGCTTTTGAGTGGATTCCAAAGCTATGAGAGTAAAGAAATGCAAGCAGTCCTTAGGATAGCAAAATATACTGAAGAGAAATGATACAATTTTCTTCATTATCTCTTTCTGTTTTTATGTCTTAGCTGTTCAAAGATCCATTCAAGTGGTTGTTCTGTGTTATTTGCCGTCCACATAGTGCTTTAAATAATTTTATTATAAACCATTGGTTGTAATTATACAAGTTATATTAGTAGAACTTAAGAAAGTAGATTCTGTTTGCTGTTTTTGCTTTTTTTGCCTACTGTGTTTCTAAGAACGTACCCTCTCAGTAGTTCACATTGAGTATTACCTAGAGTATTTGCCAATGATCTCCTTTTTTTTAATTTCAGATGATATTGGTGCCCACATGAATGTAGGAAGAACTTACAAAAATTTAAATAGAACCAAAGAAGCTGAGGAATCATACATGACAGCTAAGTCACTGATGCCTCAAGTGAGTTGTCTTAATTCATGTTCTGTGTGGTGTCTGTTGGACTACATTGTCTCTGTCCAAAAAATAGGAAAAATATGTGGGATGAATTTAGTTAATATATCCTTCCATATTGTGTCCATCAGTTGTTACATTATGACACACGCACAAATTCAATTGAAGTTCTGAACAAGCCTTTACCAGCTAGATATGTGTCATCAGTTAAGACAGTTTAATCTGGTTGTATTTTTTTCACTTTTAATAATACTGAATCGTGGTAATGTAAATAATAACTCTTAGTTTAGTACATTTTCTAAAAGCAAGATTGGACCATATGCTGTCTTGAAGAATTAACTCAATCCTAAAATATTGCAATTAAATTACATTCATTACAAGCATTTTTTAGTTATAACTTCCAATGTTTGTTACAACTTTGGATCTATATATGTCATGTATATTAATATTCACTTGACTGAGTCATTTAGTTAGAGAATTTTAATTTCCCTGCTTAACCAGACAAGTTTGTAGTGTAAATCTGCAATAAAATTGACTATCATTGTCAAAGCCTTATATAAGTTGACAAAGTTACAGAAGAAATACTAGACTGAGGACAGGAAATCTGAATTTAATTTTTGTTCTGATGTACTTACTGAGACACAATGACCTCTGAAAGCTTGATTTATCTGGCTTCATAAAAATATGGGTGTTAAAAAAAAAAAGCTACTGCCGGAGTCCAGCTCCAGCTGAGTTCGGAGCTCAAGAAGGGTGTGTGAAGTAGGTGTAGAAAGAAGAGACGGACCACTACAATTCCAGCATCATTGTGGACCACGCGAGAAAGCTGTCCGCTTTATTTGTACAGAAGCAGTACACAGTCTTTTTTTAGGGCATTTTGACATAGCTTCAAGGGGGGCACAATTTACAACCGCTTGAGAGGCGAGTGAGGGTGGACCCTACATTCTTTGCTTATCTCGGCTTGCCAGCCCCTACTTATTTCCCTCAAGTCTGGGTCCCATCCTTGGTGCTGCCTGTGACAACCAGACCCCTACCTTGAATTACACATGGGAAAAGGGCTGAGACCTTGGTTTATGGGGATTAGGGTATTGGCACTAAAGGTCATTAGGTTTGCAGGCCCACGCAGTTTGTTAACTAAGCAAGAGTTACAATGACGGAAAGAACTGCAATTAGCAATGAGCCATGTTTACTCCATTTAGGTTTCTGCTCTACAATGGGCAAGTAAATGTTCCCAAAGATAACTCTACAGATAGTTTCACCTTAAGACAGGGCATTATCCATTCTGATGTTGCATCCAACATTTTCTCAGTGGACGACACATCTTATTCAGTAATACATTCCTACTACAATTCTTATTCTACAACTTATCCATCACTTAATGAGAGAAATACATTAAAAGAGAAGAAATATAAAAATCTAAGACTAAAGTTTCAAACATTAAATCCCTCTACAACTGCAGGCTCTACAACCTCATAAATGATCAAACAATAATCAAAAGTATACATGATGTTAGTAAAGTCACCCTATTTCCTCTAGTTAAAAAATTATGAAGGCAGCCAAAGCAACTACATTTACTATGTTCTAAAGAGTTGAGAGTTGCAAGGACAGGCTAACCTTTAAGGTCACAGTAGCTATATTTTGCCATAGCAGGATAGCCTTTAGGATCACAGTAACTATATTTTTGCCATAGCAGGATGGCCTTTTGGGGTCACAGTAATTAGAACAGGATAACCTTTAGGGTCCCAGTAACAGGATAGCTTTTAGGATCCCAGTAACAGGATAGCTATATTTTTTGTCATAGCAATTTCAACCCATACTCCGATCACTTCCATTAGTTTGTGAAACTCTTATCAGGCCATTTCCCAGAAAGCATGCTAAATATTTGGGCCAGATCTCAGAGCAGTGGTTAGGCACACAATAAGGTGTCTGGAAACAGCATGGGTTTAATTGTATTCCTGTGCGCAGTTAAAGGCCCACTCACCAAGACATTATCAGTAACATTAACTTTTAAGCTCATGTTGGTTGTAAAAGCCATCTCACAGGGGCAAACTACGCCTAATAGATTGCAGAAATCTTAGTGGGGTGGTTGAGTGTCCATGCAAACAGGGGGTGAGACTGCATCAAGGTGGTCAGAGAGAAATCCGCCGGGCCCTGCCAAACAGCTGTAAGCTCCCAGGCCCTGCCAAGCAGGGGAGCTGTTCTCTTCACACCTTCGTGTCATTAACACCTACTGCACGGACACCAGGAAGCTACTAGCAATCAGTTGACCACTGTGAATGAAAAATATAGCCTGCAGTGTCGCTGTATACTTTATCTGAAAACTAAAGATCTTTCTTTTACATTTTTATGATTTATTGCAGTAATAAAACGAATAGTATAATCTTATGTTCTGTGTCATTTTAAGTAAACACTAAGAATACGTAATTTTTATTTTTTTATACCAAAATACAATGTTAGGAAAATATGTTTTCATCCAAACAGATAATTCCTGGTAAAAAATATGCAGCCAGAATTGCCCCTAATCACCTGAATGTGTACATCAATCTGGCCAACCTGATCAGAGCAAATGAGTCCCGACTGGAGGAAGCAGATCAGCTCTACCGACAGGCCATCAGCATGAGACCCGACTTCAAGCAGGCCTACGTGAGCAGGTATCGGTTACATTTTAGTTGGTTTTAGTTAATTATAGGAGGCTGAATTTGCGTCTGCATGTACATTTTGCCCATTTTGAATTGACTTATTTTTCTTTTAGTGATCTTCCTTGCCAGCCAAGGGCATGGAAGGCCATAGCTTGTTTTAGACTAATAGTTAATCACTTGAAATTCACAAAAGATTCCCTCGTTTGTTATAGGTAGTAGGGCTTATTTTATATGGATGAATAGATAGATAAGGCTTCCGTTTTTCTATTTCATTTTCTTATCACTAAGATCATTTTTCCTACTTAAAGTATCTGAGACTTACACTTTGTATTAGTTATATATAATGTCTAACTCCCGAGCTCTCTTAAGTAGATTTTCAGAATTGACTGGTTGCTGATGTTATCTCTTCAGAGAAAGCTTACTTGTTAGCAAAAGTTTTTTGACATGTATTTTCATTTCTATTTGTACTTTTTTAGTATATCATTTCTATTTTTAATGTTATCATTTGTATTGTATCTGAGGCAAAAATGTATGAAACTGTTTTGTAGCCTGATACAGAAATTTACTCACAATTTATTATGTCCATATGTGAAACAACATTCAAATCTTTTAGATTACATTTATTTTAAATTGGATGTTTCCTTTGTTAAGTCTTTTTTTTTTAAGATTTATTTATTTTTTATTGGAAAGTCAGATATACAGAGAGGAGGAGAGACAGAGAGGAAGATCTTCTGTCTGATGATTCACTCCCCAAGTGAGCGCAACGGCTGATGTTATGACAATCTGAAGCCAGGATCTAGGAATTTCTTCCGGATATCCCACACGGGTGCAGGGTCCCAGAGCTTTGGGCGTCCTCGACTGCTTTCCCAGGCCACAGGCAGGGAGCTGGATGGGAAGTGGAGCTGCCGAGATTAGAACTGGCACCCATACGGGATTCCAGCGCGTTCAAGGCGAGGACTTTAGCTGCTAGGCCACGTCGCCGGGCCCGCTTTGTTAAGTCTTAATTGCAGTCCATTAAGTTTAGCAGAATTACATCCATAAACAAAATGTTTGAGATGTTAGTACATAAAGATTGTTTAAATCTGCACATGCAAAAGTACATATGGACAAAAATTCATACTAAAAGTTTCAGTAATAGAAAATTAATGTTCCTTTGATTTTACTCCTGCGCTGAATCCTGCAGGAAAAGTAGTAACATCATATAGTAACTTTGATAGTATCTCTACTTAAATGTAATGTACGCATATGTCATGGTTGTTGTTGTTTTTTAAGATTTATTTTTATTAGAAAGTTAGATGTACAGCAAGGAGAAAAGACAGAAAGATCTTGCATTGGTTGATTCACTCCCCAGGTGGCCACAATGGCCAGAACTGCACCAGTCCGAAGCCAGGAACCTGGAACTTCTTTCTGGTCTCCCACGTGTGTGCAGGGTTTAGAACTGGTGCCCACAAGGGATCCTGGCGCATGCAAGGCTAGGACTTTAGCCAGTAAGCTACCATGCCAGCCTCGTATGTTTTTAATGTATTAAAAGATTTATTTTGGTGTAAATTTCTTAAATTCATGTATATTTTGTATGAATATACACAGGAAAATATCACTTCATAAGAAAATTTGTAAATGTTTCTTAAGAAGGCTAACAAATAACATCTTTTTAACACAGAATATTTTAAGTTCAGTAAGACAAAACAGAACCATATTACAAAGCTTTGCAAGCAAGTTTCCAAGCCAGTTCCCAGTTGCTCATATGTTCCACAAACCTGTCTGTAGGTGGCACTAGTGCTCTCCCTCTTGATTTAGCTTTTAACATTTAAAGGAATGATCATTTTGTAGGAATGTATTTCAAGACTAATATTGGAAAGGATTGCAAGTTTCATATAATCTGCGTTTTTGCCCAGAGACTTTTATATAGATTTTAAGTTGAATTTTCCTATTATGTTATATATATTTTTCCTTTTTCAAATGTTGTTACTTCATCACATGACAAATTCATTGATTTTTTTTTCCTCCCTGGGTAGTGGTAACTTTAAGATACACTCAAAGAATGTATTCTCCTCTTTTTTAAAAAAATAACTCCCCACATCTTAATCTCTAGAATTTTGCATGCTTTTTTCTCTTTTTAGCAATAACGGAAAATATGTCAAGTCAAATTTGCTGGACTAGGAAGTTCCTAGTTAAGAATAGTTGGAAAGTTATTTCTGAAAGAAAAAAAGAGTGCAAGTTAAAAAGAAAAAATAAGCCATGAATAAATGTATGACATTTGTCAAAAATGGTGTCCACAAATTGGCATGGTAGTGTTGTAAGTAAAGCTTGTGTTTTATTATTCCACAGAGGAGAGCTGCTTTTAAAAATGAATAAACCGCTGAAAGCAAAGGAAGCATACCTTAAAGCACTGGAACTGGACAGAAACAATGCAGATCTCTGGTACAACCTGGCAATTGTATATATTGAGCTTAAAGAACCGAATGAAGCTCTAAAAAACTTTAATCATGCCTTAGAACTCAATCCAAAACATAAGCTAGCATTATTCAACTCTGCTATTTTAATGCAAGAATCAGGTAGGTGTTCTCAAAATATTTTCTTATCTAAACAAATTGTAGTTAAGAATATGATAAATTTTCAACTTGAACTCTTTTACCCATAGCAAATATTTTATGGAAAGATAATTTATAGCATGAATGTACATAAATTATTTATAGTCAAGGCATTTAAATACTTAAACTCTTTTCAAGTAACGTGAACTAGTCTGACATTACTAGTTCTTCTTTCTTCTGGTATGCATTAAGACCACTTTTTCAGAGAGTTAACAGCACCTGTTTAATTACTCTGTCATATGCACATAAGCATAAAATAACTTCTTACATATAAATTTACTGTCCAAATAATATGAGCTTATGAAATTTTTCCATAATCATCTCTAACAAGCCAAGAGAATGTCTTTAAAAAAAATAGTGCTTTTTAAGTTATTTTCCTTTGATTTACATTGAACACTCCCCAATGTGATTTTATATTGTTTATAAAATTTTTTAAGGTGATTATGATTCTCTATATTTACTATTTTAAATTATTCATTAGTTATTGTTGCCAGCCGCATCTGTATGTACTGGCCACATGCCGTACCCAAAATGGCGCCGGCCGGAAAAGCCACACCTTGGTTCCTGGTGGAGAGTTACATAGCTTTCGCGGTACTGCGCGCAGTGAGCTGAGGCGTGGCCGGCGCATGAACACTGGGACTGACGAATCCAGTCGCCCAGGACCCTGCGTAATCATGACGCCGACCTATCATCGGCGGAGGCGGGGCCAGTCAGCACATAAGAGCAGACAGCCTGCCAGGGTCGGAGCCCTTTCCCTCCTCATCTTGGTGCGCGCAATAAAGATTACCGCAGAAGACTTCACTCGCGTCTGCCTCTTATCATCGCCGGACGATAAGAAACGTGGGCGTGACAAGTTATGTTTCTCAAACCTTAGAAAATGAACAAATAATAAAATAAAGCTTCTTTGAGCTGCAGAGAACCTTTTAGTTTTGGGGAACTTTTTGTTTTTCTGCTTCATAGATTAGAGAATGAGAATCAGACCAAACGACAACTCAACTTCAGAAAGTGGTTACTTGAGTAGGTATTCCAAGATTAAAAACTGAAGCTAACTGATTCTCAAATTTCTTGTATTAATCATTCTGTCAAGAAAAGAAAAAAACCTATCTTTTCAAAACCAGGATTACTGTATGGAGAAGTTAGTGTACTTTTATACAGTTGTAACCATCAAAGATGCTCATTGTGAAAAAAAAAAAAATCAGTCTACGATGCGTAGTTGGAGAACATGAACATTTTGTTTCTTAAATGCTAATAGTTCTATTTTGCATGGTGTATTTTTGTCATTCAAACATCCAGAAACTTTGACATAACATACCTGACATAACATACCTGACTTAGAAGCAAACATTTAGCCTAGCAGGTAAGATGTCTGTGTGCCTCTGTGCTCCTGACTTATTTCCTGATAACACAGCGAGGTATAATGAGGACTTACATGGTTGAGTTCTGAACACTCATGTTTTGACCCAACTGTTGGTGAGCCAAACAAAGATAACACATCTGTTCTTTTCCCATACCTTCCTCTTTGTCTCATTACCGCTCAAAAAAAACTTTGTAATTTTGAGTATTTGCTTATCTTATAGTAGTCAGTACTTGCTGTGCTTCTAGACATATACCATGTAATCTTTAGGAAAAATCAGCTGTGAACCCAGAGAAAGTAATGTAACTTGTTCACTGAATAGCTGTAATGTTAACAGAGTCAAGGTTAAAACTATGCCTTTATTGGTAAATCCCAAGTCTCCTCTTCTTACTTTAAAATTGTATTTATTTATTTTATTTGAGGAAGGGCTCCCTCACATCTGCTGGGTTACTTGTCACATTTCTACCATAACCAAGACCAGGAGTCAGAGCTGGAGCCAGAAATCGGAAATTCAGTCCAAGTCTTTAGGTTCTCCTTACTTTTTGTCTTGTTTTAGCTATTTCTAATTAGCTTTTAAACTGTTAGGAGATATTTCTCCACTTTCAGTGTCTGAATCACTTTTACTGCTTTAAAGGAAAAGAAATGGGCTATTATTTCAGTGTTTCAGTCAGCTTATCTTTCCCATGAGGTCTGAGATTTTTACTGGTTTTTTTTTTTTATCTGTAGAATTAGTAATGCCATCTTTTTGTAATCACACTAAATTATTGAAAATAGTTTTGTTCCTCAGACTTTATTCACTGGCTGATAATTTTTTTTTTCCTTAAAAACTTTTTCCTTAAAAACTTTCCTCAGGTGAAGTTAAACTCAGACCTGAAGCTAGGAAACGACTTCTGAGCTACATAACTGAAGAGCCACAAGATGCTAATGGGTATTTCAATTTGGGAATGCTTGCCATGGATGACAAAAAGGACACTGAAGCAGAGACTTGGATGAAGAAAGCCATAAAGTTACAAGCCGACTTCAGAAGTGCTTTATTCAATCTGGCTCTCCTGTACTCTCAGACTGCAAAGGAATTACAAGCTTTGCCAGTTCTGGAAGATTTACTGCGATACTATCCTGATCATATCAAGGGTCTCATTTTGAAAGGAGACATTCTGATGAATCAAAAGAAAGATATACTTGGGGCAAAAAAATGTTTTGAGAAGATTTTGGAGATGGATCCAACTAATGTACAAGGAAAGCACAATCTTTGCGTTGTATATTTTGAAGAGAAGGACCTACTGAAGGCTGAAAGATGCCTGGTGGAAACGTTGGCCTTAGCACCACATGAAGAATATATTCAGCGCCATCTGAGTATAGTCAGGGAGAAAATATCCTCATCTGGTTTTACAGAACAACCAGTAACTGGTAAGGTGTCAGATACAGTAGAAGGAGATAAAATTCCACCTGAAAATGTGAAGAAAATCAATTCCGATTCCAAACCAACACAGATAGGAAAAAAAAGTGATAGCAAAAGTCAGTCTAAATCAAATAAACAATTAGGAAAAATTGTGGAGAAAGAGATGCCCCAAAAGCCAACAAAAGATATCAAAGAAATTGAGAAGAAAAGAGTGGCTGCTCTAAAAAGACTAGAAGAAATTGAACGGATTTTGAATGGAGAATAAACGTTGTTCCCATGTGGCAGTGATGTCGGAGAACTGTAAACGTCGGGATTGCGTTTCTGGGAGTTCTGAAAAACATCAAGGATACATAACAGTCTGTCATGAGCTGCCTCTTTGTAGCCTCAAGATAAAATTTTTGTTAAAGGCCTTCCTACCCCAGGAAATATATTAAGATAAGGCAGAAATTTTCAAAGTTTTGGTGAATGTAGCAGAAATACTGTTACAGGTGGAAAATCTGTATATTTTATTATAGAAGAATGTTTTTCCTTACCAAATATTCCTTACTACTGTAAAAAATAATTTCATGTCTGAATGATAATCCTTGATGGCAAATCTAACGTGTACTGTCTTATTCTATGAATTCCCTGCTAATCTACATCATTTTTCCCTTACCTCCTGAGATTTCTCTGACTTTGGATTCAAAACACTAAACATGTTTTTTTTCTTCAGTATTTCCTTTTAAACCAGAGATTTAGCACTATGGAAAAATTCTAGCTTTCTTTATATTGTGTTCTTTCATTGACTTCTACAAGGAATGCTGGATGAAACATTTTGAAAGAAATCATGTGATACGTTAGCTTAAAAATATGTTTTCATAACTTCATGCTGCATCTTTGCTCTGAAATGCAATTTTTGACCAGGTAACATTTACACATATACACACACACACGTAGTTACACATTTCTAATGGTGCTCATTTATTATTATTATTTTTTAACACGTTGGAAGTGTCACATGAACCACATAATCATGACTTTATTTTTTTGGCTTTTGCTGTCCAAACTATGCATGTTTCTTAGAGCCATCCTATTGAGAAGTCCTTTTAACTCTTTTAATTTATAACATAGTAAATTTCTGTTTCATCTGACTATTAGTTCTCGCATTGTATTTGAGTTTAATTTTATCTTTGCAGAATCACACTTTAATTCCTCTTATATACTTTAAGCCACTAAATTCATTTCTGTTTAACAAAAGGTAAAATAATGTGAAAAATTTATTTTTAAAAAATTTAATTCATGGAGTATTGCTATGGAATGTATTTTATGAAATATTTATTTTGACTACTGAGCTTTCATAAAAAGTTTAAGCTATTTTAATTCCATCAGTGTGGAAGGCAAATTGCTATTACATTTTCCTATGTGTGTATCATTTTTCACTTTAAGTCCAATTTAAAGATAATTAGCCTCCTATAGGATTAGTAAATTTTTCAGTTGGTTCTGGTGAATCTAAAGTTGAATGATATAATAAGTTGAAAAGTAGATACAGCTTGAATTTGTAGCTTAAATTTGGTTTTTTTCTTGAGTTGGAATACATTTTAAATGAATTTTGTAATACTAAACTTGGTTTTAATTCAAGCTATAAAATTCCAGTATCACTCTGGGATTATACCTAATTTCTAGCTACATAATAATTCAGAAACTGTATTTCTCTTATTCCTTTGAGATAACTAACTTCTAATTATGTATGTTTCAAAAATCCTGTTCCTGCAGTTTTTTTAAGAAGTGTTTTATAAATAGGTCAAAAGAAACATGGTCTGTATTAAAGACCCATTGTTACTAGGTTCCCTGAGGATCTGTCATAGATTTTTAGGCAATTTAAAACAAGCACTGATACCAGTGGGAGTTCATCCTTAGCCCAGGAGATTCTGTTAAACATCAAAGCAATACCTAATTTCAATTATTAATTATGGTTTTTATGACTCTATATAAAGTTGAGAATACCTCATACAGTATAACTTGAAAAATGAAACTGTTCCTTATGAGTTTTATATATGTGTTGAGAGTGATCTTCTTTGCTGTACTCCAGAGGACCAGGTAGAAAAGTACAAAGTGATCTGTAAAGACAACAGACCAAAATGAAAGTTCAAGTCATATTTTAATGGAGTGATATGAGTATTCCATGATAAGAGTTATGTATTAGTGTTATCCAGTGATTTTTCTAAGAAGAAAAATTATCTTAGCAGTTGAAATAGTGCCTGTCACTTTTGAAATGCTCTTACATCTTATTAAATGATTTATTTAAATTAAAGCTGTTCTGAATAATCAATAGCTTAATATTGATAGTGAGTCAGTGATTCTTAATTCATTCCATTACCAGAATTCTGATGAGGGATCCCTTTAGTATGCACACTGTCGCATTTAAAAAAAAATCTGAATTTCTGGTATATGGAGCCATGCTTTGTTTTTTCTAAAAGGTTT
Source organism: Ochotona curzoniae (assembly GCF_017591425.1). NCBI lineage: Eukaryota > Metazoa > Chordata > Mammalia > Lagomorpha > Ochotonidae > Ochotona > Ochotona curzoniae. The sequence goes on along the minus strand of NW_024464920.1, from coordinate 15,700,042 downwards.
ATGAGAAGTTCTAATTTGAAGTCATAGTTGAGGGGAATGGGATACACTAATTCTAAAAAACAAAAATCCTTTTATCTTTTCTGTTATCGTTTTAAATTTAAAATAGAATCCAGGTGAGTTTTGTTGGTTTAATATTTTACTAAGAAATAATCTCACAATTAATGTTCTTTGGAATTTGAGATCTTAGGTTCCATCAATCCAGTAGCTATTATTGCTATAACTGTAAATTCAAAATAAAAATTTTATTCAAACTGTTAAGTAAAAACAACATTCTTTTCCCCTCTGTGGGGCTGCCTTTTTGAAGACATGAGGTAGAAGACCTATAGGTCACTAATCTGTGGCGAGGAGTTGTGAGCAAATATAAGTTTGGAACAGACTTAATTCATGTATGCTGGAGACTGAATGGGTACTGTTTACTTGTAAAATGTCAAGAGTACAAGAAAAGCTTTGACAATCTCCAAGGGGCACTGGTATGTTACTCCCTCAATGCTTCTCAGAAGGTGCAATTTAAGTTTCTGAAATTGCTCTTATGTTTATTATTATTGACATTCAAAAGTATAAACTGTGGTAATTATTCCAGTGAGTCATTTTCTGGAGTTGTTGACTGGGAGAATTAAAAATATGTATTTTGTTATTTTCTGTTTACTTTTATGTAAATATTTTGTATGTGAATTGCACAACTCTAATAAACCTCATCCCTTCCATTCCATCTGATTTGAACTCCATGTTATAGAATCTAAAGATGCTCTAATGAAAAATACTAAGACTATAGATTTTTATGTCAATTTATACTTTACAAATGCATATATTTGTCATATTTATTTTTTAAAACCTCATAATTGCATAACTAAAAGATTTTAAAATAAATGCCCCAAAATCTGTGGTACTTTTGTCCAAAAGCTTACCTGTTGGAAGCTGTCAGCCATTTGTGTTAAGGGTTCATAAGAGAATGGTTTAAAATTGTATGCATTTTACATTATATAATGTCTGTTTTTAAATATTCAGTATTAAACCGGTACTTTTCAAGCTCTGACTTGCTTTTTAGTTTAAAAAAAATACAAATGCCTGGCATATAGTGTTAGCAATTATCTGTGAAAGGTGTACATTTCTATTAGTTCCTTGTGATGTGTTTTCAGTTATGAATGACAAACTAAGAAAATGTTCTCATCTCCCTGAATTCAAATCCCAATATCAACTATGGTGTGACCTAAGGAAGTTTTTTTAAAGCTACACGGCCTGAATCATCATCTACAAGTTGTAGAAAACACTTTTCTGGTAAAGTTCCTAAGAGAATCCGTATATTGTTTATTACTTAAATTGCTAGAAATTGTTTAGAGCAATCCTTATTGTAAATAAGTTATTTACTGATAGCATAAGGTTAAGTTCTTACACAGGATGCGTATGATTTGACTTATTCATGTGCTGACATAATGTCAGTAATGATGAAAGAGCAGATGATTCAAAATTTATTGTCAGTGCTTGCTTCTTAGCTGTCTATGCCAACAGGCATGTTCATAGAATAAAATATGAGAGGTTCTCAAAATGTTCATATAAAATACATATTTTTAAAGGAATCTTCATGAATTTCAAAAATTTTTTGGCCAAAATGTAATAGTAGACCTTGCAAGTTTCCGATGTGATTCCTTGCACTAATATGGTCTTCCTTGAGATGCTTGACAGGAGGCTGTACGTGAAAGAGCACATTAGGCAGTACTGCTTTAATAACAGCAAAGCCCGGAACCCCAGAGTTCATTTTCATTTCATGAGGATCACATGAAGATCATTTGGAGAGTCAGTGGCCTGGATTTACATGAGGACAGACAGAAGGGTAAGGTACCTTAAAAAAAAGGGGGGGGGAGGGATGGAGGTGAGCAAAAAGTTTCATTTTCTTGACTTCTTCGCCTTCATTGGTTGTTTCTCAAGCTGATATTTCATTCCCCAATAACTTCCTCATGCAAAGCATTACCATGACTATATGTAATAATAAAATTGGAGAATTAAGCTAACATATATGTCTAAACTCAGACATTAGAAACTAAAGTAATCTATATATATGTTTATGCTTCTTACACTGACAAATTGATAAAGGAAATTAAGGTATAAAAATGATCGCACCGAAAGCAAAGTATTAAAGGCAATGAATTGTTATGACACATATGTGTTGCTTTATTAAAAGGGTGATCATGATTGGTTGACTTCTAAAGTCCACAATGAAGTAATCCTATTTCTACACGTTATAATGACTGAAATTTCAAAATCTCTTATGTAGATATGAAGTAACTGACTCCAATACATTACTGATACAAAGTAAGGCAACCACCTTGATCAACAAATTTTTTTAAGTTTCTTCTTAGAAAAAATATATATATGTATAAGTCTTGTTTATGGAAATCAAACATTCATATGGAAATTTTGTAGATTAACCAAAATTTGAGGATGTGATTCATATTTGTGTGTTATATCCACAGAAGAATGTTATGAGGCTCTTACAAAAAGATTTTGAAATGCTTGTGTAGTTTTAGGTGATAGTTGCCATTAACTGTATGAGAGCTTGTGTATAAATACTAAGCATCCTTACTCATAGTAGCACAGAACTGGAAAGAACCCACGGGCCCTCAAGAGGTAAATGGATAAATAAGTTATGATATTTTCAAGCAGTAAAACACATAACTATTAGAATTTTAAGTGGATATTCTCCTGCACAGGCAAAGCCAAAGCCATACGTGATAGTACTTTTATATATGAATTATTTTATATAAAGTCCTAAGCAAATTATTCTTAAGTGGAAATCTAGAATTTCAGTAGGCAGGCAGTAGCAGAGGCACGTGAGTGAGCTTTTTGAAATAATGATAGTACCCATGATCCAGTAGTTCCTCGCTTGTGTATGTACAGAAGGAAATACATACATGTGCAACAAAAGTATTTTCAAGGCAGAATCAAGATAGAATTTCTGAATGATAAAATTGAATAGTTGACATTTCTAAGCCAAGTGCTAAAGGAGATGTTGGTTTAATTCTTCCTGACTCGTGAGAACAGACAAGAAAGAAGAATTCTTAAGCATAAAGAAGCCGGAACTAAAAGACTTAAGACATCCTCAAACTGTCCATATTGTAAAAGAGAAAAAGCATGGGCAGGAACACCAATGATGTGGCTGGATTATGTCACGGAGAAATTGTAAGGCTATACGATCAGGAATACTGATAGCTTGAACTGAAAGGATCAGAGATGTTGGACTTCATTGCCATTTTGAACTAGACAGTAGAGCTGTTTGGCTTAAAAATGTGATATTCTCCAAGATGAGAATGACCTCAGAGGTGATCAAAGAGTATGCGACCTACTGCTTCAGTGTTAACAAACCAGAGCCTTGCACTGTCTACTGACTCAGAACAGAGGTATATATTTGGATTATTGGGTTTTGGGATTTTCTGAGTACTCAGACCAAGTGTTGGAGTCTAACCTCTTTATCTCTTTTTCTCATGATTGGAAAGTATCTCTCCTGCACTATTATCTTGAGATGAGGAAGAGATGTTGCATATAATAAAACTCTAATATACCCTATTCATGGTTTTTGTTACTATGTTCTAGTCAGATACTCTGAGTTCTCACATGATTTACTTATTTCTAGTGGAAGTACTTTCATATATGAATAGCTGTCTAAACTCAAGTTTCTATAGGAAGATGATTGCTGGAGTCCATAATCTTGATCAGTCGCTTCTATTATCTAAAATGCAAATTTTCTAGTAAATACCTACAATTTATTCTACTCTAAAACATACCCATATTAATATTTGCTTTTCCTCATGATCAGCCTGTGTTACTGCAAGTGTGGAGGCCAGAGCATTTAACTCTGACATACATCAGCCAGCACGTGTTATGGCTCTTTTCACAGTGATTGATTAGAAATGAAAATTTAACTAAATCAATGCCAGTGAAATTCTCATGGCTTTGCTATACCTCTTTGCCTTAAAATAGACAGGATGTAAGTTTAAAATTATGACACTATATTGCCACCACAGAGATCCTTTGTAAGAACAAAATCAGAGGTAGGAAACAGCTGTATTGTTTAAGACCTGGTCAAGCCACATAAAGATAATAAAATAAGGAATAATTAAATCAGCTTCAGTTGCAGTTAAGTAATTATTAGAACTTGGAAGATTAGGCTCTAGCCCAGCTCATGAGGTTACATGAAAGTTACAATTGGGCTGTATAATTCTAGTGTTGGAGTCTGTAGGTTTTTATTAAGTGTCAGTAAAGCAACTAGCTATATATTACACTGTACATCTTTTACTAAACAAAGCAACATAATGAGGGAATTTGTTTAGAAAAATCCAGCATAATAGAGCCTTTGGTAAGGTCAAACAAAAATGAGAGTTTTAACATGGATTTAATTCATCTAAAAGCAAAGAGATCACAGAATGCCATTCCTAGTAATACCATTGGGAGTAAATTGTTGATGTTACACTGAATGAAAGCACATAATTCTTAACGGTGTAATTCTTATGGGATTCAATCGTAATTGGTACCTCTTGCTTTTCCTCTTTGGATTAGATTGAGAGATTTATGAGTTTGTAGTTAGAATAGCCATCTCAGAAAGGAAAGGCACATGTGGATGAAAGAAGCACAATGGATAAACAGCAAGATATTGCTTCAGGTGTCATCAGTTGCTCCCCTGAAGCTACAGTAAAAGACACAGTATGACCCTTTTAACTTACTGTTTTAAAGATTTATTTACTGTATAGGCATAGGTGATAGGGGAAGACACACAGCAATGCATACAAACAGGAGAGAGAAATCTTCAGTGCAATGGTTCATTCCCAACATGATCCCAATAGCCAGAACTGAGTCAGTCCCAAAACAGGAACTCCATCCTGCGCTGAAGCCTGGGTAGTAGGGGCTCAAGTAGTTGGGTCATTGCCTGCTGCTTTCCCAGGCACAGTACTAGATGGCTAGTTTGAAAACGGAGTAGCTAGGATTCAACCAGCACTCCAATATGAGATGTTATTGCATTTGTGCCCTAATGTCTTATACCACAAACCCAACCTTTAAACCCAGACTTCCTAGGTAGAAGAAGCAATTATTTATCTTTTAAAATTAAGCTCTTTTGAATGAGGTTCATGTCACATGAAATTGAATAAAAACAACTAATTTAATTTTTAGGAATTCAAATGTGTTTTCAATAATTTGTAATCCAAGAAAAATGTCTTTTAAAGCAGCATGCTTTCCTGGCGATTGCCTGACATTAAGCAAAGACAGATTGAAGTTCATAGGGTTGCACAACATGAAAGATGATAGACTCTCCCACCCACATCTTCTAGATTATATATCCTATTTTGAAAATATTTTTAATTAACTGAGTTAGTTGATCTGAAGATTTTTCATGGCCCTTCTTATCTCCCACAGCTTTCAGCTTTCATTTCCACTCATTTTATTTTGCCAGGATAGACCCAAAACTCCCTTCTTTAGCTCCTGTGTCATCCCTTTCCCGTGAGGACTCCATTGGGCCAGTAACCCTTTTTACTTATTCCGGAATTTAGTGTGACAGTGGTGGGCTGGCATACCATGCTCTGAAACATGGGTGTTTTAGTCTCCACACCATGTGATAGCCTAGAGCTAAGCCACTCATCATGCGGCTCCATCCAAGCAAGGGAAGTAGAAGGGATTAAGTAAGTCTAGAACCATTAGAACTTGCAGCATGAGAGCAGCTTCCTCTGCTTTGCATACTTCACTGGACTGTAGAAAGTGAATGCCTATGGAATTCTGATTTCTGGACTATGATCAACAGATGGCTAGCAAGACTAGAAGCCTTAAGGCATGAGGTCGTAGCTACGGTGTTTAAGTAGGTTATTTCCAGTTCTTATATTTTCCCCAGTCCCCCTGAATCTCTCACTCCCATCTTGTGTTTCTGCAACCACCTGTTGTTGAGTCTGCTCGCATGTTGATAATCAACAGCTGAAGTATAGAAAACTATGCCACAAAAAACTAAACAAAAATAAAGACCCTATTTACTGCGGACAATAAAAACCCCAGAACCATATCCCAACGAATAAGTTTGTCACCTACACATATCCACTGTGAGGCAAACACTGTGTGAAGTGCTGTAACTGCACTATCTCATGTAATCCATATATATACTAATGAAATATGATTTTGATCTGAGTTTAAAAAGAGATTAAAGTGCTAAAAGTAAGCTTTTGGTGGTGGTACATCCAATGCATTTGTCTACCATAGTGACTTCAGTAATTTTAACTGCGATGCGTCACATTTAAAGTGACTTACCATTTCATTTTAAAAAAATTTAAGTAGTTAGGACGATTGCTTGAAGTCCTTTGTCACACCATGCATTACAGTTTTGATCATAGTAGAAGCACTAACTTAACACTGATGGATTTTAATGCCTAAAAATTAAAATTTTGCACCGTAGAACATCATAATAAAAATAAAATTTAAAAAAATTAAAATTTGTATTTCCTCTCCCAATAAATAACTCTTGCAAATGGAGAAGGAAAGAAAGTTAGTCCAAGCCCAGCGCGGTAGCCTAGTGGTTAAAGACCTTGCCTTGCATGTGCCAGGATCCTACAAAGCACCGATTCGTATCCCAGCGCTCCACTTGACTAGCAGCACCCTGCCTGTGGCCTAGAAAAGCAGTAGATGACAGCCCAAAGCATGGGAGGCTTGGAAGAATCTGGCTCCTGTCTTCATAATAATCCAGCTCCAGCCATTGTGCTGGGAGTGAATCAATGGACCGGTGATATTTCTGTCTCTCCTTCTCTCTATAAGATCTAACTTTTCAATAGAAATAACTAGATCTTAAAAAAATAAAAAGAATAATTATTCCAATAAAAACAAAGCATTAAATAAAGTTCTAAAGATGAAAAAACAAAAGGCCAATAAATATATAACTGTTTAACCTCAGGAATAATCAACAAGTATAAAATAAAATTATAGTAAAATTGTGCACACATCAAATAGTACCAAATACTACAGACATAGGAGGAACATACACTTTCATAGATGCTAAAAGAGGTGGCAATACAATCTTTTTAGAAGGATTGATTAGAAAATGGAGTCATAAAATATGGACAATTTGATCCATCCATATATGTGAATCTATCCAATAGGAACGCATGAAAGTGTAATACAGGGACCCACATTGTGGTGTAGTAAGCAAAGCTGCCACCAAAAATGCTTGCATCCCATATGGGCATCAGTTCATCTGCAGGCTACTCCATTTCTAATCCAACTCCCAACTAACAGCCTAGGACAAACAGTGCAAGATGGACCTTCCCCCCACGTGGGAAACCTGGATAAAACTTGACTTCCAAATCCATCCTGGCTCAGCCCTGGCATTGCAGCCATCTGAGGAATGAATCAGTGGATGGAAGAGCTCTTTCTCTCTCTGTGCCACTCTTTCAAGCAAATATATAGCCTCCTTTTTAAAAAGATAAATACAAAAATATCTCATCATTGTTTATTATACTGAGAACTAGCAAATGAGGTTTGAAAAGACATTCAAAAGATGACAAAATCGGATTTCAAAAATTATATATAATAGTCATTAAACAGCACGGTTATTACACGGTACACATACATCATGGTTTTATTTTTATAATTCGTAAGAACAGGTACTTTAAATTAGTCACTAAAATGTCAACAGTGATTTATCTCAGTAGAGGGAATTGCAGACAATTTTTGTTTTCCAGTGTATCACATTTATTTTATCATTTCAAACATAAACATACATTGTTTCTCATCATCAAGAAATATAAGGAAAGCTAAAAAAAAAAGTTACACCCACTCCATTCCAGATCTAATCACTCATTCACTGCCCAGCTTAAAAAACCTCTACTGACATTCCCAAAGTCGTTGCACATCTCTTTCAAAGTGTTTTAATTTTCTTTTAAATTTTTCATGATCTATTTCATGAATTTCCTCTTCTACTCACCTTTCCCCTCTTCCACTGTTTTTCCCCATATTATTACAGTAGTGTAGCCCTTCAGCAGCAGTCAAGTCCATCAATCCACTATTTAAGTGTATCCTGACACTGCAGGTATTGACAGTAGTAGGAAACCCAGCATCCTATTTCACGATATATTTAACAGTTTCACTGGGAGTCGTCTAATTTGTAAGCAGGGATGCAGACTGCAGCATATCCTCAGTTTCTGGTATGCTGGTCTCCATTATACAATTCATCCAGGTGAATATATGTGTATACATGTTTACCTATATGTCTATTGATCTTGTGTTTTTTATGAAGGTTGCGTTATATTAGAGAATATACGATATATGTGCTTTTGGAATTGGTTTATTTCACTGAGCAAAATGGTCTCTACCTTGGCCATTTGTTACAAGTGATAGAATTGATAGAATTTTTTTTTAACAGCTGAGTATTATTGCTTGGGAGTAAATGTACCACCGTTTCTTTATCCGTTTCTTGACTACCCCCTCTGTTGAGAGACACAGCAGAAAGTGAGTTACACACTAATCCACCCGTTCCCCTCGCTACAATGCTGCTCTGTGCAGCAGCTGATGTGGTCAGAGGACCCAGCTTGTGACTCCACTTACTGGGTAGGGCAGAAATAGGGTGCAATCTGCCTGGTGTGAACAAGTGACCAGGTCCTAGAACCAGATGCAGCTGAACCACCTCGCATCAGGCACATTCCCCCAGGATCTAGGACTGTAATGACTTCTGCACTGATGCAGCAGCTGGAGGGAATCCCGGACCAGCGGGGCTAACTCTGTTGAGGGAGGGTACAGTGTTGTCTTTTCTGGGGACCCCAGGAAGATAAGCAGGTGGCCAGTGTTATCGCCAAACTGGTCGGCACAGCTTGTGGTTTTGAGCTGCACCATGGCTTGAACTTCTGCAAGTAGCTGTCTGCGTCCTTTGGAGAGCGCACGCTGCTGGTAACTATGTGGGGACAGAGTATGTTTGTAGTGAAGTGGCAGAACCGAGGCCAGGATCCCACTGACATCTGAGCCTGCCCCCATGTGAGAGCCAGAGCAGTGGAGAGGGACTGGCAACGAGGACGAGGACGACCCTGGAGTTCTCACTTCTCTCTTGGCTTGAACCAAGGTCTTCTGCTCACCCACCTCACCACTCCTGCCTGGAAAAGCAGCGGAACAGAGACTGCTGTGTTTGGTGACTCAGGGCAATGGGGCCTCCAATCTTCCTTTCCTCCTTCCCAAGAAACTAGAGTCAGATGTTCCTGGGAAGAGCAGGGAGCCATGTCTGGTTTTCTGTGAGATACTGACTTCATTATCCATCTGTGTATCCCCTGGACTTTCTAAATACTTTTGGAAAATTCCAAGTCCTTTTTCTTCTACTTAAGTACTTCTTTTTGTTTTCTTCTTTTTCATATATATATATATTTTTCTCTGCTTAAGTACTTCTAAACTTCTTTTCCATTCATGAAGTTTTCGAGTTCTCAAAATGTTGGTGTCCTTCCAGCTTTGCTCTCAGAGCATATGAAGGTGCTTCGAAAATTCATGGAAAGGAGGATTAACAGGCAATCAGCATTTTTGCATTAATTTTCTGAAGGTGCTTTGTAATTTTATGTGATGTAACCATTATCTTCATACCTCCTACTGGAATTATATTCGTCCACTTATTCCAAGTAAGTATGAATAACAGAATACAGCAGTGTTTTCTCTGTTGCTAGGGAACTGAAGGAGTTCTCCCAGGATATATTACATGTCATATCAAATAAAGCCAATATAGAATCATCACAAGTATAATTAGGTTTCCTTAGCCTGTGGTTAGAATTTGAAAAAAATTAAAAATTACAATTTAAGGCTCTTCCTAATGCAGTAGTTTACAGGAACCTGTTATAGGCAGAAACATAACTAAAACCAAAAATGTATGTCTGGATAAATGGATAAGAAGATGGACAGATGGAGATATAGGTAGGTAGGTAGGTAGATGGATAGATAGATAGATAGATAGACAGATAAGCAATTATAGGGTATTAGATCAAAATATCTCTCCTTCATTATGGACTCATGGAACTATAGTCATGTACTGTTCTCAGATACTTTAAAACAGTCTCAAACTTGTTCTTGAAAAGTTCAAGTGTATTGGGGATGGCAGTTGTTTTCAACATTATGCAAATTTGATGCAATAAATAATGACTAGTTGCAGTCCTATAGATGGTGAACCAACTATAATCAGTTGGCAAACAGCAAAGCATAAGGGAGTGGCAGTACATGTCAAGCCAGTGTATACTGACCTGTAAAACACTACTGAGATCATGGGAATTTAGTGGTAATAAAACTATCTAAGCTTCCTTGCTTTGCTTTTGCATTCTTTGATTTTTGTCTCTTCAGCAAGGGTTTATATCTTGGACAGCATCCCAAAATGAAATTTTCTTAGTCAAGTTCCATATAAGCTTGCATTGATAAATTAAAACACCTCTAAACTCCAGCTACTATAATGTAAATAAGAGGTTGGATTATTGTGGTTCATTTTAATTAGTACACAAAATCACTTAAAGTAACCCAGTTTGTTCCATTGACTTGATTAGAAATGTTTTCTTGTTCATTATTATTGTTTGGCTGCCATCTTACACTTACCAACCATTTTGAAAAATAAGAAATCTGGGGATTTATTTGACTTGGGGTGTGCAAAAACTGATGTCATTCTAGGGTTTGTTAAAAGTAACTCTGATTACATTCAAACATATACAGTATTAGTAACTACGTCTTGGCAGCTCATTTGGTCAAAAAATTAACTCTTGTTTATTTAATCCTCAGAAACGACATATTGGAACCATTTAGCTTGCATAATGTCAAAAGCTACCTGACCCAAAGGAGAATGAGGAGGAATTTCATAAAACAAATTATTTTACTAACAACACCCCATATGCAAGTGCAAATAAAATAGATTCCTTTAGAAGCCCCTATTAAACCTTTACAAAACTTCTTCTTTCATTTCCCTCTATTATGCTCTTTATCTTAATGTATTTCTATATCTCTTTGCAAGAATTTGTTGCTTACTCTTTGTTTCTTTCTTTTAATGTTTATCAGAATTTCCTGCATTCTGAATGTGCCAATTCTCTATGGCCTGATTACTAACCGTCCATTTAAAGTTCCAGCTCTATAATTGCCTGTAGTTCAGTCATGCACATATCGAATACTGAACTGTCACCTTTTCTTCCAGAGAATGATGTGCTCTGAAAATATATTCAGTATGGGGCCCGGCGGCGTGGCCTAGCAGCTAAAGTCCTCGCCTTGAACGCCCTGGAATCCCATATGGGCGCTGGTTCTAATCCCAGCAGCTCCACTTCCCATCCAGCTCCCTGCTTGTGGCCTGGGAAAGCAGTCGAGGACAGCCCAAAGCTTTAGGACCCTGCACCCATGTGGGATACCCGGAAGAAGTTCCTGGATCCTGGCTTCAGATGGGCATAGCATTGGCCATTGCGCTCACTTGGGGAGTGAATCATCGGATGGGAGATCTTCCTCTCTGTCTGTCCTCCTCTCTGTATATCTGACTTTCCAATAATAATAATAATAATAAATACATTCAGTAATAAAAGATAGGACTTCCATTGGAATCATGCATGTGGATGGCAGAAACCCAAGTACTTGCACCATCATCTGCTGCTTTCCAGCTAAATTATCACAGAGCTAAATCAGAAACAAAGTAACCAGAGCTAGAAGCATTCTGTTAGATGCTGATGTGGCAGAGAGCAGTTTAACCCTCTTGCAACAGTGTGCCTTCTGCTTCCAGGAGTCATCCACCTTCTTTATGTCAGAGGTATGAGTTTCAGAATTGTCTCTTATTATCGAGCAGAACTCTATGCAAAGCATGTTTGACATCTTATTTCTGAATTCTAATTATACAGGCAGACGAATCTTATGCTGTTAAGGAGAATATTCAGTTCATATGTTTTTTATATGGATTTCATTTGAAGTACATTGGAATATTTTGTTTTATTATTTTTTATTTTATTCATATTTTTTTACTTTATAGAAAATTGCTTTGGGTTTTGTTTCCAGGAAGCCAACATGACCAGAAGATCAATCTTTCCTCTTTATTTCCTTTATGCTACTTCTTCCCATGATGTAAACTTTCAGTTTTTAATGTGTTTTCTAATATTTGTAAATCTTGACGTTTGGTTTTGTGCACACAGCGAAGTCTGAGAATTGCAATGGATTGAGTATATACATACCACAAGCAAATTTAGTGCAACTGGTTCTTAAAAATTTTGATTAGAAGAGTTCATCATTGCACTTTGAATAGTATTATCTATAAAACTGAGAAAAAAATTGATTTTGTGGTTTCATTGTGGCACAAGTTATTGTTTAATGCTTAAAATCTCTACAAGATTATTATTTAATATTAGAAAGAACTTTCTTTTGTATCTTGGTGTTTAAATTGATGAATACAAAGCTAATTGTCTTTTTGAGTGTGAAGATTTCTTATGTACAATATTATAAACTCATGAAATATTTAAATTTTTGGTTGGCTTTCTAATGTGAAAATACAATGCGTATTTTGACAAAGGTATAATGTTAAATACAAGAATTATAAATTTTTTAAAAATTTAGCATTAGCTTTTTTATTGCTGATATAACAAATTACCATTGAATGTCATAAAACTACACAGATAGATTATCTTGTGGTCTTTATGTTCAAAGTTCAATATATGTGCCACTGAACTAGAAACCAAAGTGCTAGCAGGCTGTGTACCTTCCTGGAGATTCTGGACCATATGTTTCTTCACCTTATCCTGCTCTTTGAGGATGAACACATTCTTTGGATTGTGTATCCTCTTATATTGTAACTTCCCCCTGCTCCAAACCAGCAATGGTGGGTCAAATCTTAATCATATTCTATGTTATTGGGCCCTTTTATATTCATTCCGTCTCTCTGGCTACAGCCAAGAAAGATTATCCATGTAGCATCGTGTGATAATATTGGATCCCCGAATCTGCCACTAGTCTACTCTTTGATCTGTGAGAGTTTAATTTCCACATATAACAAATTATGACATATTGTCCCACAAAGCCTCTAGGACCAATCCAATTTAGGGACTGAGAAGGCATTCAGTCTAAACTTAAACTGATCCATTCCATTGAAAATTTAATGAATTCCATATTAGAAACTACATTTGGATAATTTTTTTCCTGTGGAAAGAATGGAGAAGAAAAAGCATATGTGAAAATATAATTTCTGCTCTTTGAATAGTAGAAAGAATATTTCTCTATGCTCAAAGAACATTTTCAGGCCACAAATTTGGATATTAATTGGAAGTGTCAAAACGTTTAGTATATATACCTGTTAGAAATTGCTAAAATAATTGCATAAAATGTGTTTGTATCTACCTGTACCATTATTTATCTAGGTAATTTCATGCATGCACAGAACTCTGTTTCCCATTGGAATTTTTAGAATGAATTTTTAAGAAGTTATTCTAGGGAGGGGTGGGAGGAATCCCAGTACCTATAAAACTGTGTCACATAATGCAATGTAATTAATTTTAAAAAAAGGTGTTATTCTAAAATTTTGATCCTGTTAACCATGGTCATTCAGTCTGTGTGTGTGTGTGTGTGTGTGAGAGAGAGAGAGAGAGAGAGAGAGAGAGAGAGAGAGAGAAAGAAAAAGAGAGAGCGCGAGCATGCATACATGATGGTTTAAGGAGGTTTGACTAGCAGCTTGATAATGATGAAAAGATGTATTTGTTTTAATTTTCCTTGAATGATAGGATGATTGATTGATTGATTTCTGTTGATTGATTCCCTGAACATCTGCTACAGCCAGAGCTGGGCTGAGTTGAAGACCTCAGAACTCCCTCCAGATCTTCCACCTGAGTGGCAGGGACCCTAATACGTCAGTCATCATCTATTGTTTCTGTGGGTGTGTGTTACCGGGAAGTAACCCAGGCACTCTGATACAGGATGGGACATTCCAGGTGAACACTTGACTGCTGTTCTGAATGCCCACCATGAAATATTTATATATTTATTATTTTGCTTTTGCTCTTCAAGTTTCAGATTTAGCACTTGGGCTTGTCCGATGTGAATGCAAGACCAGTGCCTTTATGGTTCCAGAGATTCTGTACAAGGTTTCAGAGTCTCTGGGATTTTAAACACACATACAAACATATTATACATTTATCCCTGGTCAAGGGCTTTTTGGTGGGAGTTGGCCTATAAGACTTTCACAAGATTCCAGAAAGAAAAAAAAAAAAACACAACAAATAAAAGGAGAGAATAAAATCAACAGCTAATCCAAGTAAAGTGACATTTTACCACCTCACGGCCATATGATATTCAAAAGTCTACTTTGGCTATAGGTTTTTACATTTGTTTCTGTAAGCATATGTCAAATTCTTTGGACATCCATAGGAAACTCCACTAGCTATCTCCGAGTGTAAGCACTATTAGAAATATCTTTAAAATGTAGAAGATAAGAAGAGCATATCAGTAATAGGTGATTTCCGAAATGGCATCATCCATATATATTATTTGTAAATATATTTATACATTATATATTAATATTACACAAATATATTTATGCACATATGCTACATATTAACATATTATGTTAATATATTAGCATAGATTACTAGCTGGTGTGTGTTTATATTTTTCATGCAGACATGTAAATATTGCATATTATTAACAATGGCATCTTAGCATGTGCACCAATGCTCACCCCTTTTCCCTCGTGATACTTTTTAGTTCATGCTCCTCCAGTTGTGTGTGTTTAAGCAGCTTGTTACTGAGAGCATGAATTCTTCCATTTGACCCGTTTGGCTATTAATGCCTTCTATTACACTTGAATTTTTCCTTAGAGCACTTTTCAGTTGAAGGAGTTCTGCTTGCTTTAATTATCTGTATTTATCAATCATTCTGTAAGAGTATTAAATTATTTCTCTGTTCTGCCAAAGTCCTTGAATTTCCTTCAAAAGGTTATTCTGAAGTCTTAAATTCATGTACTTAAAAATTTCAGTTCCAAGATGGTTGGCTTCTTGAATCTATTTTGTTTTATAAGTGAGGTCATGGTTATCTGGAAGTTCTTCATTAAAGGATTTATTATCTATTTGAAAAACAGTGCAATAAAAGAGGCAGAGACAGAGAGAGTGAGAGAGAGCTTCCATTCATTGGTTCACTAGCCAAATGGCTGTAACTATCAGGGTTGGAGCCAAGAACTCCAAATTCTGTTCAGGCATCCAAGTAGTTGGGCCATTATCTACCACGTTCCCAGACTCATTAACTGGACGTTATATCAGAAACTGAGAAGCTGGCACTTGGCCCAACAATTTGATATAGAGTGAGGGCATCCTAAGTGGCTTATAATCTGGTGTATCACAGCTCCTTGAAATTTCTTATTGAAGATGCTTCCTGGTGTTTAAAATAGTCTGTGAGTTGAAGAATTAGTAATATGATTTATTCTGTGGTTATCTTTACAGAAAATCAAGCAGCTTTTTAATTTTCTCTGACACTGTGGACACTTCTCCAAATTCATTACTAGATGGCACTCTAAGTCAAGGTTTGCTACATGTCTGCTGTTGGTACATTTTTATTGTTTTGTTCCTACGGTACTCCTCACGCTAAGAAATCCCCAAGGTCATAGTTGGTGTATTGATCAAAATGAATTAGGGAGCTGCTTAAAGTGGCAGTTTCTGTCCCTACAGTTCTGTTCCTGGCACTGAGGTAGCTTGATGTCTATTCCCGGGGTTACCACTGCCAGAGCTAGATTATACTCAGAGAGAACAATCCATTGAGACTAACTCATCCTGCAGGTAAAACCAATGCACATTCTGCTATCATCTATCAGCTGCTAATGTGGACTCACTGCTTGTTGCCACTCCTACAAGATGTTGGTGTTGTTGGCTAGGGTGTAAGAAAGATCACCTGAGGCTATGGAACTCTACTTAACACCAAAGGTTCTATTTGTTTTACAACTTGATATCATTTACATAAACTATGTGCTTTAGAAATACTTACTGAAACTATAGATAGCAATGCTAAAAGAGATTTTCAAAGTCCAAAAGCATGTATTGGTAAGACACTAGATTTTTAACGTTTAAATTATTTCACTTATAGAAGGTCGGTTGTTTTTGTGTGTTACACAACGCAGATCCAGAAGCAGAGTGATAATCTACACCATCCATCCCTCCAACTGACCCCCTACCCATACTCCTCCCTCCTGACTTTTAAAAAGTATTTTAATTACATTTCAGTTGGCTTCATAATCAGGTTTATCACTTCATTGGTAAGAAATTCAACAAATAGCAAGTACAAAAAATAGCAAAACAAAACAAAACAAAAAAAAACCTTTCCACTCTTCCTTAAGACTGTATTCAAAGGCTGTAAACAATAGTCAAATCCCAAAGTATCAATTTTGCTCCGATGGATTCCAGTTTTTTGATGCCCTATTTCAGGCAACACAGTCCATGGAAAATATAAGATATTTGTCTATTTGAGACTTGGCTCTAAATGCTCCTTTTTTTTTGCTCTAGAGACAGGAACCATTAGAATTTGCACAACTTTGAGTTTTACAATTCTTGCACTGACCCTCAAACAGTGCCATGGCTCCTTCATGTCCACACAAGGTTATATGAGAAAGGATAATAGTGGCAGTTCCTCAGCTGTGTAAGCAGGTGACACCTGATTCTCAATCACCAGTCAAACCCTTCATAATCTTGGCTATGAAAGCAAGGCCTGTGTGAGTTTGGTGGTACACATGCTAAAACAAGCCCATCTTGTCAGGGCATGGGTATCCAACTGATGCTGGGATAACTCTGAAGACTCTTCTCAGATATTGGCCAATGGACTAGAACCAGTAAACTTGGCCCATTGTTAGATTTTACAAGTGCAATGTGAATTCCAAGACACAGTCCTGTGGTTCTTGGTGGGCTAAAGTTGGAGGAGAAGTGATAAAAAGAGGCAGTTTATTTGATTAGATCATCATTAGATGAGGTCACATCTAGATCTCACAAGTTACAAGGCCTTATTAGAAATCAGCAACAGGTTGATCTGACCTACTTTGTGTCAGATCTTTGTCTCACAGTATCATTTTATCATTTAGTCTTCAGAAGAATTCTACAGATAGATTGCTATAATATTCCAGTCTTAGAGCGGAAATGTCAGATTGCAAACCCTAGCTCCTAAGAGACAGAGCCAACTGATACCTAATCACATAGGTGTGCTTGGTGTTATCGCAGTTGGAATAATTTGTAGCCAGTGGTTTTTCTCTACTTTATCTTACTTTTAAGTTAGTTGTTTTTGAATTACAGACACTACTCTAAAGTCACAAATAATTGGACTTATTGTGTCAATCATCCCTTTTTAGCCCTTGTTCATCTTATTTTGTTTTCTTTTTGATGCAGGAAGCTTCTGGTCTCAGTATTTTATTAGGGTCTTTAGTTTTTTTTTTTTCAATGTTAATCTTGAGATTAAAGTTATCTCATGAAAAAATTTTGATTTAGCAGTTTTAAAAATATTGACTATTATACTTGGTATCCTGAAGTTCTATCCAGTTCTAATCTTTAACTTCTTGAAAATCTTTTTCTCTCACATGATCACAATGCAGAAAAAAAAAAATCTAGACTTATTTTTTAGTATAATTTCATTCAGCTCTACATTGAATACAGATTTCACTGAGAGGTGTTTAGGAACATAAAACAAGATTGTTTCAAGAAATAAGTAATAACAATTTGTTTTCATAGGATCTGAATATAAAGCAAGGTCTAAATATTTTTAAGTGGCCTTTAATGCTAATTTCCAACCTCAGAAATTCCTAGGGTTACACTTTTTCTCTCTTAGAGATGATAGGCCATATCCAATCTTTCTTTTAAAAAAAGTCAAAAATTTAACAGAAATATACACACATTTATTGGGATCTATTTTTCATTGTATGTAATATACAATGAAGAGAAGATAGCATTACTTTATAGTAAAAGCATTTGAGAATCCTATCTAATTTTTATAGAATAATATACAATAAATTAGTATTAACCATCTTCATCATAGCATGCAATAGAACCTGCAAACTTCCAATTCCTATCTAAATATAACCCAATTGCCTATCTGTTTTAGTCCCTTCCTTCTGTTTCCCTCTCCAGACTCTGGTCATGACATTTGTACCCATTTTCACATGTTTATGTACCATTTATTTTTGATGTTACTAGTTTATGGACACTTATTTGTATTTCTGTTCAGCTATCTCTGGTTTGAACTTTAGTTTGCTAGTATTTTGTTGGGATCTTTGCGTCTATATTCACTAGGGAAATTGGTCTGTAGTTTTTATGTTTTGTCTTTGTTCAATTTCGGCCTCATTACTTTGTTATGCTGGCCTAGTAAAGAGATTGGAAGTGTTACATCCTGTTTAGTGTTTTGGAAAAGTCTGAAAAATTTTGGAGTTCTTTAAATGTTCTGTAGAATTCAGTAGTAAAGCCATCATGTTCTGGACTTGTTGATGGGAGATTCGATCATTGATGCATCTCATTGTTATGGGTTTGTTAAATTACAACTTCTTGATTTAATCTTAATAAGTTATATGTATCCAGGAAATTATCTATTTCTTCAAAGTTTTCTGAGTTCTTTTGATCCGCTCAGTGTCAGTTGTGTCTATAAGTAACACAATGGTATATTCTGCATTTTTTAAGGGTAGAAAGGTGCCTTTGAAATGAATGTAGATTTTCGAGGGTATCTTTGGTCCACAGAGATTTCAGTGTCAGTCTCTCCAGATTGTGTGAGCCAGAGTTTTCTTCTTCCTGATGAGGTAAATAAGGGTGGTTCTCTCCTTATCCATAGTGATGCTAAGGCTTGTGACACCAGTTGCCCTGGCTCTAAGGTTGTGTAATGCATATGGGCCTTTCCTCAGGTCCTGCTAGAAGAGTCCAACTGCTGCTGTGGCTTATGATATTAACAGCTGTAGTCCTAAGGCTAGAAGTCTGGATATAACTTTGATCCAGTCCTGCAGGGTGGAGTCCAAGGTGTATAGGAGACTGAGCTCTGACGATTATGAATTCAGAGAGGTGGAATGCAGGTAGGTTCTTGCCTACATTCACCTTGTAGACTCCATTGTGATCAAGAAATTCAGAACTGACTATGATAGTCTTTGTATCACAGAGTATATTGTGATCATTACCCAGATCTCCCAAGGTGGAAACCGATTTTTTTTCAGGCTGCTTCTGGTGCAAGCCCCCAAGAAAAGTAAAAGAAATATTCTTGGCTCCTCTAGAGCGTATGTGTACTGCTCTGGGGCCAATGCCCTAAAACTCTTGCAGTTCAGGATGTAGAGAAACTGCTTTGCCCCACAGGTTTTCCTGACCTTGACTAATTGAATGCGGCAGGAGCCTGCTGTGTAATGTTTTGCTGCTGAATCTGGTACTCAGCAAGAGTGCGGGAAATGAGGGAAGCAGAAAGTGTGGTTTCTGTTTTCCAAGCAGTTGTTAAGATACCAGTCAGCTCCCTGGGCTGCAGTGAAAGTTCATGGATGACTGTCAAATTCCTTTTCAGCTAAAACCTCTAGTGGTGAAGTGCACAGCAATTGCTTCCTACCTTGACATGGTAAGACGATGGCTTATAGCCACGAGCTGGCTGCGACGCGTGCCTGGCTGCTGCCGTGACTTCATCTTTCCTCCTCGCGTCTTACAGTCTCCATTGTTTTTGGAGTTTGTGGACTTGTATATATGGTATGTCCTTCAGAATGTTCAGTTGCTCATAAAAATAATACATGGAATTTTCTGTAAGTGTCTGCTGGGTCCTTCAGCTTAATTTTGTCCCAATGCCAGTCAGGCCTTCCTCAAGTGCTAATGCTGTTCACATAGCTCTGTTTCCTTGCTTGGCTGGTGGCTAGCATAGTTTGCGTGCCTAACCTGCTTGCAGTGCCACAAGGGTCTGCTTCCAGCACCAGTGTAACTCTCATGATTAATTCCTCCCTCTTGACGCAGCTGAGAGCTATTTAGGAGGGTTCTGAGTGGCCCCTGTTATCCCTGTTATGGGCCTGCATATTTGACCCCCACTCTAGAGAACCTAGCGCACCACTGGTGCCAGCATGGGCCTGGAAAAATGTACCTTCAGCAGCCACCTGAAGCAAGAAAAGGATCCCTAGTATCATGAGGGGATGCGTGGCTCTTGAAACTTTCAGACTACTGCCCGTGGGAGGGACCAAAGCTATGGGAACGATGCTGGGGCTAGGTGAGTGCCAGCTACAGGCACAATTGTAGGCACATGCACAATTCTGAGTGGAACTGGCAGATTGTATGTGGTCACGGGAAACCTGAGAGCCCCAGTTTGTGTGGGTCCTAGTTCTAGCAAGTAATGCCCTGGGTGGCAGGGAGACAGCCCGAGAAGGAGAGGGAGAATACACACCCAAGATTGAGGTAGCAGATATCCCAACTGCAAGAGTCCTAGGGGAAGAATTTCCCTTCTGCTCTCGTCCCCTTATCTCTGTCCGTGGTTGTGTAGAGACCTAAGATGTATTCTAGGAATCTAGCGTCACTGCTGCTTTAGTGGGCCCAGTTGGATAATGGATTTGTAGTCTCACTTGTTACTGTGTATGGTGCAATGTCCACAGGATTCCAAGGATGGGGACATAGAGATTTTATATCCTGAGGGCAGTGTGGATTCCAACAGTGACAGCTTTCTGAAGACAGGGACAGATGGCCTCAGCCTACTCACGGAGTGCCAGGGTGGTGATGATGGTGCAGACAATGAGTTTTCCTCTGAAGCAAAGCTACTGTGTGTATTCCAGGTAATGCTTCTAACTGGATTCCTTATCTGTGATGGATTTGGATTCCTCCCTTAGCTGGGATAACTTGTGTAAATTGTTGGTGCAGTGAAGCTCTGCTTTGAGTTTCTGATTGTCATTTCCCCTGTGACATGGATTATCAGAATATATTGCTGAGACTGCAGCTGCTGGATGACTTTTTTCCTTTCTCTGTGCTACCATCCCTGATCCATGCATCCTACTTGGTTCCCATTATCTTTTTGCTGAGTCCTCTCTCACAGTTACCTCAAAAGGTAGCTTTTTACTTGTTTCACTTCTCCATGAAACAAGAGTTGATAAACACTGGACACCTCTGTCTTTCTTGTGTATTTCCTCATCTTTTGATAACAGCTGTTAAGCATAAAAATATCTCATTTGCATTTGCTGGTTAATGTATTGAGCATTTAAAAATATACTTGGTTTTTATTTGTATATGTTATTTGAGAAATGTTTAGATCTTTTGTTCATTTTTTGAAGAGTTGTAGTTAAGGGTAAATGCTCACTTCTTTAAAGTTTTATTTTATTTTTATTGGAAAGTCAGATTTATAGAGAGAGGCAGAGACAGAGAGAAAGATCTTCCATCCAGTGGTTCACACCCCAAGTGACTGCAGTGACCAGAGCTGAGCTGATCTGAAGTCAGGAACCAGGAGCTTCTTCCAGTTCTCCCATATGGGTATAGGGTCCCAAGACTTTGGGCCATCCTGTACTGCTTTTCCAGGCCACAAGCAGGGAGCTGGGAGGGAAGTTGAACATCTGGGACATAAACCAGTGACCATATGGGATCCTGGCACATCAAGGCAAGGACTTTAGCCACTAGGCTACCCGTCAGGCCATCTTTTGTTCATTTTTAAATCAGTAATTTTTTGTTACTATTGAATTGAGTTTCTTTTATATTGTGGATATCAATTTTTTATCTGATGTCTGGTTGGCGAATATTCTACTTCATGGGATGTTTTCTTATTCTTAATTATTTCTTTTACTATTTTTAGTTAGATGTGATTCCATTTACCTATTTTGTTTTACAATATCCTACCTTATCTATCCAACATTTAAATTTCTCCTTGGTTTAAAATTGTGACTCTTATGAGATTCAATACAATATAGAGGGCATGTTTAAAATCTAAACTAGAAAGAGAATTTTTTTTAATGTCAGAGGAATTACACTTTTTTCCTAGCTTATATGGATTCATATCTTTTAAAAATGTCTGGAACTAAATTCTAAGGGCATTAAGGGGATGAACACACAATTTTAGATCAGGTTAAATTCACAAATATAGCAGATTCAATTAGCTAATTGTAGTAACCTTGAGCAGTTCCAATGGCATGAAAATTGGTTGATACATATATTCAGTGTGGTTGATGGTACATGGAGTTGATGTGTTAGAAATTCCTTGACATACTATAACAATAAATTAAACATATCAATGTGGAATTACTAGACTTAATTTATTATTTTTTAAAGATTTATTTTTATTGGAAAGGCAGATCAGATTTACGGACAGAAGGAGACACAGAAAGATCTTCTCCACTGTTTCATTCCTCAAATGGCTGCAATAGCCGGAGCTGAGCCAATCCAAAGTCAGGATCCAGGAGATTCTTCTGGGTCTCGCGAGCATGGTACAGGGTCGCAAGACCTTGGATCACCCTCCACTGTTTTCCCAGGCTACAAGTAGTGAGTAGGATGGGAAATGGAGCAGTTGGGACATGATTTGGTGCCTATGTATGTTCCCGGCACTTACAAGGTGAGGATCTGGCCATTACGTCATTATACCAAGCCCTAAACTGGATTTATTATATTTAAATTTCCATTCCCTTCCACTTATGTAACCTATGAAGGTATGGAGAACAGTGTTCAACAAAATTTTGAGGATTATATTTATACAATATGAACATGCCTGGGCCTCATATTATTTTCTATAGTTTCAGGATACTGCTGGGAAATGCCAGTGTTCACTAACTTTAGTGAGAATGAGGTCAGCCAGTGTATCACTTAACCAGCAGACACAGAGTAGGTGTGGCTTTTACCATAACAGATGTGGCCAGAAGAGTAATCAAAATGGGTTTCCCAGGGATATTAGTAGGCAGGGTATTGATCACAGGATATCCCAGCACTGAAATAGACAGACTTCCAGTGTCATCAATGGAGTCCTGACTTGAATTGCTTGAAGAGATTGCTGGTCCCTTGTGGAGTTTCACCATCATAAAATTCTATGTGGAAAAAATGGAAAAATTCTGTACTGCTATGACAGAATTCTCTCATTACTCTAATGTGTTTGTTATAAATCTTCTAAATTTTCAGTGGCTTAAGAATATGTTGCCTTTGAGTTTTCTTCAAGATGCAAGTATAAGCATTTGTGAATGTTTTTTAATCTGATTGCATTTAGTTTTCATTTTTTTTCCCTAAAATTTATTTATTTTTATTGGGAAGGAGATTTACAGAAAGAAGGAGACAGAGAGGAAGATCTGTCTGCTAGTTCACTCTCCAAGTGGCCACAATGGCCAGAGCTGAGTCAATCTTAAGCCAGGAGCCAGGAGCTTCTTCTGGGTCTCCTAAGTGCATGCAGGGTCCCAAGGCTTTTGGTGATCTTCAGTTGCCTTCCCAGACCACAAGCAGAGAGCTGAATGGGAAGTAGAGCAGCCAGGACACAAACTGGTGCCCAAATGGGATCCCTAGGATGCAAGGTGAGGATTTAACCACTAGGTCATTGCACCAGGTCCTACACTTAGTTTTATACATATATTTTATTGAATGGGACTTGTACTGTATAAACCACTGGATAGTTTTCCATACAGTGGTGAAAAATGAAGAATGACAAATGCCTAACCATATAGCTTCATCAAATTATTCTTTAAGGACTTATTTATTTTTATTGGGAATTCCTCTTCTATTTTATCATTGCTTTGGTCAAAATTCCCTCCAATGTGCTTGCAACTTTTTAAAGATCTATTGCTTTTTATTGGAAAGTCAAATATACAGAACGGAGGCAAGACAGAGAGGAAGATCTTCCATCTGATAATTCACTCCTCAGTTGGCCGCATTGGCTGGAGCTGCCCCAATCCAAAGCCAGGAGCCCGGAGCCTCCTTCGCATCTCCCACATGAGTGCAGGTTCTCAAGGCTTTGGGCTGTCCTTGACTGCTTTCCCAGGCCACAAGCAGGGAGTTCAGTGAGAAGCGGGACTGCCGGTATTAGAAACAACACCCATTTGGGATCCCAGCATGTTCGCTGTGAGAACTTTAGCCACTAGGCTACCACATTGGTCCTGAGCTTGCACTTTTATTACATAAAATAAATTAGCATATATGCTACTTTTTAAAAAACATAAAACAAAATCATTTCAATGGTTGTAGTTCTCCAGTTTTTTCCCCCTAAATTTCTGTGTTGAGATACCTCACAGACCAGACAAGCCTACTGCGAAAGCGAATCTCAACGCTCCAGAATCAAGGAAGGCCATCTTGTACGAGGTAGTATACAGGGTGAGACGATCTGGAGGGTACGTGTGAAAGACTCAGTATGGACCAAGACAAGTTAGGATAGCTTAAGAAACAAAATTATAGATGCTGAATTTGGACACCTAAGTCATAAATACACACACACACACATGATTATTTTCAAAGAAACTTAAGAGACAGGACCAAGAATCCAAAGCAAGTTGTAATAAAGCAAGGAAAACAGAAAGAAATTGGTGGGTTGTTAAGCAGGTCGTGAGGTTCACTTTTATCTGGTTATCAGTTTTGGGGAGATAAGGATACCTTAATTATAATCTTAAGACAGCAATAGATTAGAGAATCTGTTTTCAAAATATCCAGGTGTATCTTACAAAGTCTGGCATTTTTTGAAAAACACCCACCTCTCTGATCATATTATTGCTATCATATCCTCATCTGTCAGGATTCCTGATGGTTTAGCTTCAGTTTCATTTCCCCTCTGAAACGTTTCAACCCCACAACTGGATACAGTTTCACATTCTATTCTTCAAAGCCCTGCAGATTTTATTTATACTGTTTGCAAAGATTAGAAATTTGTCAGCACACTGAAATATCAAACTAGCCTTTTACATTTGAAAACTTGCAGAAACTTGGCTTGACATATATTATGCTGCTTTATGTAATGCACCATGTGTAACTTTTAGGGAACTGACAAAAAAAACAAAGTAATGCCGACAAGCACATATTTATTCAGGAAAAAATGATAAGAAAAGTTGCCACCTACTGCAAATATACTCCTTTTGGAAGCTATCCTTTATCTGGGTAGCTAATATTTTCACATACCTGCTAAGTACTTTCCTGCTTTCTTCTCAACTGTAAATTATTCTTTAAAAGTGGGCATACTTCCCATTGTCAGAGTTTACACCTGAAATTATAATCTAGAATGTTTCCTTTACCTTGCTTGGTAGATTTATCCAGACTCTACGCCATTGACATTATCCAGCTAATCATATAACAGTAATTCCTTTAAGATTGTTGCAGAAGAGAGAGGGATGAGTCAGAAAACCATAGTTTCACTTTTTAATATATTTTTATTTTCATTTTTAAATTTGAAAGGCAGAATTACAAAAACAGAAGGAAAGACAGAGAGGTCTTCCTTTCTCTGGTCTAGTCACCAAATGGCCGCAACAGCTGGAACTGGGTTGCTCTGTTGCCAGGAACCTCGATCTTTTTCCAGGTCCCCCATTTGGGTGCAGGGCCCCGTGTACTAGAACCATCATTCATTGCTTTCCCAGGTCAGTAACAGGAAGTTGGATAAGAAGTGGAATAGCCTGCCGTTCCAGCAAGTGCCCATATGAGATGCCAGTACCAGAATCACAGGTGAAAGATGCGCTTGCTGCACCACCACGTCTGGCCCCTAGAATTTTGTTTTAAAGAAGCAGAGGTAGCAAGTTTCTGGCATTGCCGCTTTGTTCACACTACATGTTTCATGTTTTTCAATGAATCAATTATTTCAAGCTTTCTGATTCTTTTTTTTTCTTACTGAGATGTAATGGTCTTTTGTAATTAATTTGTAATTAATGAAATGAATGCTTTTAGCATCTCTAAAATAACAAAAGTGATAACTATTTTTTAACTCTTTCATTCTGCATTCAAATAAATTGAATTGGTTTTGCCCATACTGCTGCTTCCGTAAACTCTTGTTATAGAAGCTGTGTTTCCCCTCTACTTTCTTACATACCATCAACTACCAAGTCTTCTCTTGTCACATCCTTTCCCCACAAAAAGCAAAATTAGTAACATGATACACTTGATGGAGATGTAATTCAATTCAATTAATACAGAATACAATTTTGAATAATGTAATAGCATTTAGTGATATTTTTATTTCTTGTTTATACCCGTGTAATTGTAAGTCTTCCTACTTGTTACTTGTTGACTTTTATGGTTACTTTTTGAATTAATTATGTGAATATAGAGTAGATTAAAATTATGTCCATAGGAAGCTACGGGCTCCTGGCTTTGGATTTGTTCAGCTCCAGCTGTTGCGGTCACTTGGGGAGTGAATCAATGGGTGGAAGATCTTCCTCTTTGTCTGTCCTCCTCTTTGTATATCTGACTTTGCAAGAAAAGGTAAATAAATCTTAAAAAAATGATGTCTGCAAAAACTGATGGAGAGGAAGGGAGGACAGGAGATTGGAATGGGAGGGAAGAGTAGTTGTCTTCTTGGAGCAGTACCTATGGAATGCATGAAATCTGGTCTCTATGAATCAAAACTAAAAGAAAAAAGCAACTCATAACATGGTTGGGAAAATAATTTTCCAAATAGTTTGCATATTTTGTAGCAGCATTTTAAATTTGCATTTAGATATGCAAAACAGATATGTCTGTATAAGGGGCATCTTGAAAGTTACTGTAAATTTCCAGAACTTTTGTAAGCCTTCTTGCATATTCCCCACTATTACTGAGATTTAATTGAGAAATAAAATGATATGCATTTAAAGTATATAATGTGATATTTTAATATATGTTTATGTTATGAGATGATTATCAGAACAAATCAATGCATATGTAATCTTATATAATTGCTGATTTTTCAGCTGACAGTGTTCAATCTCTACTTTTTCGATCTCTACTCTTTCAAATTGCAAGTGCATAATGCATTATTATTATTATCATCACTATACTGGATGTTTTATTTCTAGAAGTTACTCATAATTTTGTACCTTTGACTTCATTTAAAGGGTTCAAACATATTTTAAATAGAAAACATATAGAATGTTAATGATGTTTATTATGGGCTTGCATAATTTCTTTATATTTTTCATTTTTTCCAAAGAATAAAATTAGAAAAACAATACACATTACAGAGCTGAATGATTATGTAAGACATTGGCTTCCTCCCTTTGTTGTATAGTGCTTCTCACATCATAAGTGTTCAAAAAATATTCATCAATTGTTGTGAATATTGGGCTACAGGTTTGGTGGCAACTTTTAAAATCTTCTGGTCATTCTACTCTTACAAACTTACTGGTGAGTTGATCTGAAACCATATGATTAATTTAAACATTTTTCCAAAATAGGGTACCAGGGAGTATGACCTCTCATATCTGTGCTTTTTTTTTTTTTTAAATAAAAAACACAACATAGCTTCTGATCATCTGGGAGACAAATCTTCATGTGACTGGTGTAGTTGACCATCTGCTAATTCTTAAGTCAAACATGCCTTATTAATTTTTACATACTCAGATTGGAAGTTTTAAGCTGATTTCCTAACATCTGCTATTTCCTTTTTCGGTGTTGAATTTCTTAGCTACTCCACCCATCACATACAGATCTCATTATGGATATCTGAACCAGAATAGTAGATAATGAAGATTAATATATCTAAACATGATGGGCCCAGTTTCCTCTTTTTGGAATTGGGTTGTCTTCCTCTTACAGGAATCCCAATCCATCAGTTTCCGAAGAGCTAAGAGTCCAAAAGTGATTGAACTGCTTTAGCTCAAAACATTTTAGAATTCATATAAGTTATTTAAACTGTTGTATTTTTCTCACTATGCATCGTTCTTACTTAATTCTTACTTAAATTAAGTTTTCAGGGGTTTTCTACCTTGCCAGTATCTTTATTTATCTTTGTATTGATAATCACAATATGCCCTGGACAGCTACCTCCTATACAGGCCTATGGGCACACTCCTAAAACTTATACAAATGTTAATGGTGTAGTAATTTTTTTGATAAAAATGTATAAGTGGTTACAAAGAGATGATGGCTTCTGATTTATTGCTGTCTCAGGTTTTCACTTCCTGACTCTAAGGCAGGCCTTATACAGTCACTCCTGGGACAGTGGCACAGCACAGGGAGGTCTCCAGGAATGGATAGCAACTCCTATCAGTTCAACAACCACAAGGAAATGAAAGTCTGCCAAAACCACATGAGGGCACTCAGAAGCACCTGCTCCCCCAGTTGAGACTCCAAATGCAAACACCATCTCAGCTGACATCCTAGTTACCAGTTTTATGAGTGATCTGCAGCCACAGCCACCCACCCATGTGCACCTAAATTCCTGACCCAAGAGTGAGATTGTATCTTTTTTTTAAAGATATATTTATTTATTGGAAAGTCAAATATACAGAGAGAAGAAGAGACAGTGAGAAAGATCTTCCATCCAATGGTTCACTCCCCAAGTGAGCGCAATGGCCGATGCTATGCCAGTCCGAAGCCAGGATCCAGGAACTTCTTCCGGGTATCACACACGGGTGCAGGGTCCCAAGGCTTTGGGCTGTCCTCGACTGCTTTCCCAGGCCACAAGCAGGGAGCTGGATGGGAAGTGGAGCTGCTGGGATTAGAACCGGCACCCATATGGGATCCCTGGGCATTCAAGGCTAGGACTTTAGCTGCTAGGTCACGCCACTGGGCCCGAGAGATTGTTTCTTGAACCACAGTTTGTACTAACACAGTATGAAGATATTGAATTAATAAATTATGAATTAGGTAAAAAAAAACCTCTTGTTATATTTTTCCTAATACTTCTTTATAAGAAAGTTTTGCTAGTCTATTTTTATGATTTTCTAACCAAGTAAAGATGTTGGAATATGCGTAGGTTTATAATATACTGTTTTGAGTAAAAGAAGTAATTTTTTTAAAAATTTCACTTCTTTTTTATTGTCATTTTATGACACAGTTCCATAGATCATGGAATTTCCCCTTTTCTTTCCCCAATTCCCTCCTCCCTCACTGAGTTCCCCTATATACTTATTATAGTATAATTCTTCATAAACAGTCATATGTCCATCATTGCAGGCATGGACAATTGCATAGAGTCCAGCATCCTATTGTCAAGATATAGTAAACAGTTTCATTGGGAGTCCATCTTTGTCTGGAAGTAGAGATGCCTGCTGCATTGTATTCCAACATCAGAAGAAAGTGTTTTGAAGAAATGAAACTAACAAAAATAATCAAAATTCGTGAGATATAGTTTCCGCTGATCTTTGTTGGTAAAATATGCCTTCTGTAGGCAACAAATAGATGGATTTTGTTTTTTTTTTAAATACAGCCTACAAATCTGACATTTGATTGATCAGTTTAAGCCATTTACCTTCAGGGTTAATACAGATATGTGGTAATTTGGTTTTGTCATTTTAGCATTGGATTGTTCATTGATTTAGTCTTCTGTTGTTATTTTACTGGGGTATTCTTTGCATTTGCCTTTGGTTTTTGTGGGTGCTATTCCTCTTCTCTGTCAAGAGAACATCTTTAAGCATCATTTGTAGGGCAGGCTTGGAAGAAGCATGTTCTTTTAACTTTTCTTTACTTTGGAAGAATTTTATTTTATTTTCAAAGACAAAAGAAAATTTTGCTGGGTACATTATATGGTTTTAAATTTTTCAGCAAACAATTATTAGTTTTTTTTTTCTAGTTCCTAATGGAAGCTACAGGCCCACAAAAGGCAGGTCTCCATTTGACTTGTCAACAAAAAGAAATCAGTTTTCAGTTCTTACGAAGCATTGTAAAGAAAGACGAAACATGAAATATGCTTCCTGGGGTTGGTGATGTGATAAAATGGTTAAACCACCATTTGTAATACTGGCATCCCACGTGGGTGACTGTTCAAGTTCTGGCTATTCTACTTCTACTTCTAATCCAGCCTTTGGCTGATGTGCCTGGGAAAGCAGCAGCAGATGACCAAGTACTTGGCCCCTGCCACCCACATGGGAGATCCAGATCTAATTCTTGGCTTCTATTTAGTCCAGCCCTGAGCATTGTAGCCATTTGGGGAGTGAGCCAATGAATGAAAGATTCTCTATGACTCTGATTTTCAAATAAATAAGCATCCATGAAAATTGAAAGAAGAAGACATAGGACATGACCCTAATACTCAATTCATGCCATTGGCCAAGACTGCAGGATTTGGAAAATTTCCGTTTCATTTCTTCAAGTCAAATATGACCCTATCTCTTAGGTATGTCATAGAGCAAATCCAACAGTGCTGAGGCCACAATCTGAGAGCAATCCTCCACTATCTGCTTCTACCTCAGGGAACATAATCTGTATGTGTAACTCATTGCGGCCACATGAATTTAGGACAATGGTTCAGCTCTTAGCTTCTGTTCTGGCCTTAAACACCTAACAGGCTGATTAATCAAGGAGTGAAAGCAGCTGATATTAGTTGAGCAAAATCATCCTCTTATGATTAGGGCAATAACTGAGAGCCACAGGGTGAATGAAGATTATTGGGGCTGGGATTTCTAACATTATTATTTGAAAGAAGATCAGAGACTTCTGATGCTGCAGACCTGGAACAGCCTTTTCCCCATTGCCTTTGTCAAAGCCGGGAGGTAGTTAAAGATTTTTTTACTTCCAGTGCTATCTTACTAATTGAATGTATCTAACTATTGTTAAGTTAGTCAAAGTACCATAGCTTTTCATTATAGTCCTGGCTGGAAAAAAAAATCTGTATTTTCTTTTTCCTACACAAGTAAGTTTAAAAAGAAGATAGAAGAGGAGCAGGGATTTTGTTTAGTGATTGAGACACCTACATCCCAGATCATACTGCCTGGACTTGGTTTTCAGATATGGCTCCTGACTCCAGCTTTCTGCCAATGCAAGTGCCAGGAAGCAGCAATGATGGTTCCTGATATGATGCTCTGGTGGGAGGCCTGCACTGCGTTCCTTTTTCTTGGCTGTGGCCCCTGTTAAACCTCAGATATTGTGGGCAGTTGGGGAGTGAACCAGGGGATGTGAGCTTTTTCTGTCTTTTTCTGTGTCTCTTTTTCTCTGCCTCTCAAACTAAAAAGTATATTGTTTTTGTTGCTAAATGAACTATGATTTTGGTGAGTTTATATCTTGACAACAAATATAGAACTGAAGATGTGAACAATAAAAGGCAGGGCCATAGACCTGCAAGTCATTCTAAAACCCAGTGGAATCCCGTGAGCTCTGCAAGCATAGGACACAGCTGGGACAACATCTGGGGAAAACTGTACACTTTATAATTGATTATATGAAGTAACTTTTGTGCTGCCTTTTAGGAGGTGACCCATGTTATCACATCTTTGATTGAATCCGTGACTTTTGCATCAGAGATGTTGTATTTCCATTCCAATGAATTTGCAACTATCTATAAAAGCAAAATAATACTTTCGTCTAATGTTGCCTTGCACTGAGAATGCTTTATAATGTAGTCATTGGGAAGATTACTTACATCCTCCTTAGAGAAATATTCCATCCAATGCAATGATTAAAAAATGGGCTTCTCAGTTATTTTAAATCATAAGTCTCTTGGCTTCTCTTGGCTCCTGTATGTTAGAGATTGCTTTGGTTCATCCTGGCAGGTTTCCATATCAGTGTTCCATTCTAGGGCTCACAGAATTTTTCCTTGATGGATGAATATTTATTTATGTCTGTTTGGTTAACTTTGCTCTGTGGCTGAGCAGCTGTTCCCTCCTGGTTATGAAACTAGCTTGGGTTAAATTAAAATGACATGGCCGTTTTGTTTCTCCTTCCATTCCTTCCATTATGTGACAGGGAAAACAACTTCAGGCATTTATTCAACAAATATTTATTCAGCCGTTACCATATGCCAAAAACTGGGGATAAAGCTGTTAACAAAAACATTATGGTTCTTGACCTCAAGGAGTTCGTGGTCTGGGGAATCCAAAATGGTAACCTACATTTTTCCTAAAACCTGTCCTGATTGCAGGGAGACTTATCTCTACATATGAGTACTGTTTCTTCCTTCTCCAAAGCATCCCAGGCTTTATGATGGAATAGAAGCATCCAAGCTGAGAATCTTTCTTTTATTTTGTTGAATTATTCTTATAATTGACAAATATATTTCAGATTCTATAGTAAGAGACTTTAGTGGTTTGCCAATTTCTCTGAAACGGAGCTTCCATTATCTTGTGTGTCATGCCTGTTGTTCACTTAGTTTGCTTTGCAAACAGTTGGTCATATCTTCATCTTTCCTGGAATCCTTTGCACATTTAAAAAGTAGAAACACTTCCCTAAATTTGACACCTATCCTTAGTCACTCCTTCCATTTCAAGAATATTTCATATGAATTCAGAAACAGTTTGTGTATCTTGTATAATTTTGATACCTTTAAATAAAATAAAAGATGTATTTATTTTTGGGCCCAGCACAGTAGTCTAGCATCTAAAGTCCTCACCTTGCACGTGCCGAGATGCCATATGGATGCCAGTTCTAATCCTGGCTGCCTTGCTCCTCTTCCAGGTCCCTGCTTGTGGCCTGGGAAAGCAATAGAGAACAGTCCAAATCCTTGGGACCCTGCACCTGTGTGGGAGATCTGGAAAAGGGCCCGGGCTCCTGGCGTAGCTCTGGCCATTGTGGCCATTTAGGGAGTGAATCATCGGATGGATCTTCTTTTCTGTCTATCCTCTTCTCTGTATATCTGACTTCACAATAAAGATAAAATATCATCTCTTTATTTATTTTTATTGGAAAGTCAGATTTACAGAGGAGGAAAAACAGAAAGACCTTCATCTGCTGGAGGCCACAATGACCAGAGCTGAACTGATCCTAAGCCAGGAGCTTCTTCTGGGTTTTCCATGTGAGTGCAAGGTCCTAAGGGTTTAGGCTGTCCTTGACTGACTTCCCAGGTCACAAGCAGGGAGCTGAATGGGAAGTGAACAGTTGGGACACAAACCAGTGCCCACATGGGTTCCTGGTGCATGAAAGGTGAGGACTTCTAGGTGTTAAGCTACTGGACCCATAAATCAAAATTTTTAAATGAAAATTTTCCATGGGTTCTCTCTCATGCCCCAGAAAAACAGATTTATGAGACATTAGATAAGAATAATTGGCTAATTTTCTAAATGATCAGTGTTGATTTTATGAATAGAACTAGTTTTTTTTGAAACTTCTAAAAATATTTTAGTAGACATACATGCATGATCAACACATTCTTGCCATTTCTTTAAATAGTTAAATTCATTTAATACATACCAATATATTTATATTTAATCTAATATTTATATGAGCTGCATCATAGTCCCTTTTGTGCCATAATTTACCTATTCAATCTTTTGACATTTAATTTTCCTCCAACTTTTTATCCTTAGAAACTATTATTTGGGTACTCCTTAATTCAGGGTGCTAGATTTGAAGGTAATGATATAATCTCCTTGTTGACAAGACATCCTTTTAGTTGATAAAGGCACTAATGCTGTTTCAAAAGAAAAAGAAATATAATTTTTATAATACAAGGAGGTGTATGTGCTAAGACAAATTTAAGCCTGTGTATTTTACCCTCGTGTCTCCAGCAATGCCTCTCTGTCCTTCCAGGGCTTGATCTCTGCTATAATTTTTTTCAGTTATTCATGCTCCTTAATTATTTCATGAAGTATCCATTAGATTAGGCAAAATTATACATCCTTATTCTGTCCTGGTGTAACATTAATTTTTATACTTTTTCTTTTCTATGTGTAGCAAATATTGGCAATTTAGATACTGCGTTTTTGTCTGGTAGCTTTCCCCTTGTTTCAAACTGCTGCCCTTCCAAATTTAGTAATGTTTATTTCAGAATGAATGTATTAAATTCGAACTGTTGCATGAAAGTAGGCAACCCCCAAAGTCAGAATAGAGGGAAAGGCAAACATACCACCCGTCCTGGAGCCAGGAAATTACCAAGACAATTCTATCATCTGTCTTCTTTCTCACACAGGGTGAGATTGGGCATTCTTGTCTGCTTGTCTCCCAGGCTGTATCCAGGAGAGGGAAAGACACAAGTATCCTCCTCAACCCCGCCACTCACTCTTGCAGGCACATACAAAGGCAGAAGTATTGTTAATTGAGCACAGAGACACATCTGGCCCATGTTTTCATCCTTTTGGTACTTTGGTTATGGTCTGTCTACTTTAGGGAGACAGGGAAGAATAACAAATGAGTGCTCAAAACCTCGCTTTGATAAAGCACATAATAATAATAATTTGACTTTAATTTTCATATAGTTTCAGTCTGTAGTTAATCTTCAGTGTCAACTTGACTGGGCTAAGGCGTATCCAGCTAGGTAGTAAGGCATGATTTCTGGGTGTGTCTGTGACGATGGTTCTGGAAGAGATTAGCATTTGAATCAATAGCCTTGGTAAAGAAGTTGCTTTAGCAGTAGGTGTCATGTAATCCGTTGAACAGCATAATAGAAGAGGAGGGTTAATGAAGGGCAAATTGGCTCACTTTCTTCTTGAATTGGTATAGCTACCCTGCGTTTGGCATAAAAGCTTCTTGTTTTCTGGAGTTTGGCTTCCAGGAATTTCAGCATTTCTTCTGTCACTACTATCTCTTATTTCCCAGACTTTTGGCTTCAGATTTGACTAAACCATTACCTCTCCTTGGCTCTCTGGCATGTTGATGACCTAGGCCTCCTGGACCTTCTTAATTGTGTGAACCAATTCCAACATATCTAATATATCTCCTCTGACATATTTCTACATATCCTGTTATACTTACTTGGAGAATTATGACCTATTGAAATACAAACTATGCAAATTCATTTAAAACTTCTGTTTACTATGTCACTGATAAAAACAAGTTCTGCTTGTCCTAGTGGGATTTCTCCTATATCCTATGACAGAGTTATACATGCATATATTGCATCTCAGAAGAGGAGTTAAGATTTAGTAGAAATGCCAACTTTGCTTCTTTTTTTAATTCTTTTCTTTTTTAGATTTATTTATTTTTACTGGAAAGTCAGATATACAGAGAGGAGGAGAGACAGAGAAGAAGATCTTCCATCCGATGGTTCACTCCCCAAGTGGCCACAATTGCTGGAGGTGAGTCAGTCCGAAGCCAGGAGCCAGGAACTCTTCTGGGTCTCCCACATGGGTGCAGGGTCCCAAAGCTTTGGGCTGTCCTCGACTGCTTTCCCAGGCCACAAGCAGGGAGCTGGATGGGAAGTGGGGCTGCCGGGATTAGAACTGGCACCCATATGGGATCCTGGTTGTACAAGGTGAGGATGTTAACTACTGTGCTATCGTGCCGGGCCCCAGCTTCACTTCTTTTTTTTTTTTTAAGATTTATTTATTTTTATTGGGAAGTCAGATATACAGAGAGAAGAAGAGACAGTGATGAAGATCTTCCATCTGATGGTTCACTCCCCAAGTGAGTGCAATGGCCGATGCTATGCCAGTCCGAAGCCAGGATCCAGGAACTTCTTCCAGGTATCCCACATGGGTGCAGAATCCCAAGGTTTTGGGCTATCCTCGACTGCTTTCCCAGGCCACAAGCAGGGAGCTGGATGGGAAGTGGAGCTGCTGGGATTAGAATCAGCGCTCATATGGGATCCCGGGGCGATCAAGGCGAGGACGTTAGCTGCTAGGTCACGCCGCCAGGGCCCCAGCTTTGCTTCTTAAAGAATAAAAATCTTCTAAATTTCTAGAATTATCAGAGAACTGTAATTTTTTCTTGTTAGATAAGTCTAAGATCCATGTTATAATCTCTAGAATAACCCAGAAAAGAATAAACAAAAGAATTCATATATGACATTAAAGTTAAAATCATTGCACCTTTGAAAGACTTCAGATCCAGTATACATACACACATGAGTATGAATAGACTGAGATAAGACTGAGTTTATAATCAAGAAAGAGACAAGCTCTGGAAACTTAGTGGTTTTAAGCAGAGATTTAGTTCAATTGAACTCAATATGGTATCTGCATTATACAATTCCAGTTCAGATCTCTAGATCTGAGCATAATTATAGAATATCCTTATTGATAAAACATCCTTTCACTTGACAAAGGAGCTAATCTGTTTCAAAAGAAAAAGAAATACATTTTTTCATGACAGCAGGAGGTCAGTGTGCTAAAATAAATTTGAGCTTGAGTATTTTCCCTTTGTGTCTTAAGCAATGTCTTTCTGTCCAGTTCAGCAAAAGTTCACACTTAGCCAGAAAGATAAGCCCGTGTATATCAAACAGTGAATATTTCTGCTCTGCGGCATTGCTGTTGGTCCTTCTCTCCGCTTAACAAGTCAAGGAACAATGGAAAAACTAGCTGCCTTTGATTTCCATAATTCATTACAGATTATTCATGTATATTTAATATTCATTGGAACCAGGTCAGCAAAGACACTAAAGATCTATCAGTATGCATGATATCAAAGAGTTCTATTCAAGGACAAGAGCAATAAGCCAAAGTTTAGAATAAATTCAATCAGAAGTTAGAATGTGGGTTTGGCCCAATAGCCACTTGGGACACCAAAGCTCAGAACAGAGCACCTGGAATTGAGCTCCAGTTTCTCACCCAATTCTAGCATGCTGCGATGTGCATCTAGCAGGCGACAGTGGGTGGCTGCAGTGCCTGCTTCCTGCCGCCCACCTGGGAGACCTGATTTGAGTTCCAGGTTTCTGGATTGTGCCTTGTCCAGCTCCAAGTGTTGGGGCATTTGACAAGTGAATCATTTAATGGGAGAGCTCTGTCTGTGTCTCTCTGTCCCTCTCTGCCCTTCATAGGAATAAAAAAACAAAAACCAAATGTTAAGAAGCCCTAATAGGATTGTTTTTATTTTAAAAATAACTGAATTTACTTTAAAAGTCACAAAATCTTCTTTAAATAAATCAGTGCAGTTGAAAAGCAGTGATAAAAAATGTTAGACAATTTTTTTTCTTTTAGCAATATATGAAAGTGACCTTTGCCTTTCTATACCGCCTAAAATAGTACCAAATGATCAACTGTAACAGTTTGCTACCAATAAATAAAATTTTAACGAGCAATCAAGATTTTTTCATCTGTCTGTTCCCTTTTAGCCAAGAATACACAGTTACCCCTCTGATGCTTGAGGAAACCAAACACATTTCAAGACCCTGTCATGCCCATACACATGTTACTAACTTATGCCAAAATTGAACAAATTTTCCAACTTTGGCTTTTCATGAAGGCACTGAGAATAGCCTAGCTGTTTGCTTTCTCCTGTCTTGCTTTTTGACTGCCGAGTATAAGAAAATCATAAATTTAGGGTTTCTGATCCCATCTTTGCTTTAGTTCCAATGAAGTCATTTCCCCAGTATTCAGTAAATTTTCCTTCTCATTTCCAACTTCAACTGGTCTCTCCCCAATCCCTTTTCACTTTTTTAGCCTCACTCTGACCTCACCTGATTCCAGCAGGTAACAGTGCTGGCTAGCTCTTCTCAGAGAAAGGAGAACTCATCAGTGATAAAGAACTGTAACTTCCTCACTCTCCTTTTATAGGCTACCACTTAGATTTTTAGGACCAAGGAAGCTTCTCTCTGTGTACACATCATGCACTGGAAAATCAAGCATATGCAATGTCCTATTAGATTCCTTCAGTGTTACTAAAGGTTTTTGGAATTTACATTTTCAGTACAGTGCTCTTTTTGTTAATCCTAAATTGCCCATCTACACCACTGATGGTGTTTAGCCCTTCATGATTCCCGTATTCCATTCTTTGCTCTTGTTATCTTTCCCTTGATTAATATGAGCCATTTAGTAACTACATCCCATTAATTCTACCCAAGATGTACATTTCAATTATTTTGTCCTTTCCTTTTCATGTGTACCATCACTTCTCTCTTTCCAGGTTGTTATGGTTCTCATTTGAACTTAAAACCTTTCCTATTTGGATTTCTCCATTTATACTTCTTTTACTGCAGGTCACTTTGTACGTAAGCTCACTTGATAGCAAGAAAGGAGAGGAAGAGGAGGAACAGGTGGCGGGGGCACTTCTTTGGCTTGATTCCTCTAAAAGAAAACAATAACTATCCCATATATCTGTTACATTTTCTGGATAATTAAAAAAAAACTTTTTTTATTTACTTAGTTGAAAAATAGACGCAGTGACAGAGCAAACTTCCATACATTGTTTCACTACCTAATGGTTGCAAAGGCCTCAAACTGTGGCTTTAACTGAGGGCTGGCAGCTCAAAGTCACCCACATGGTAGGCGGGGGATAGAAATCCAACTACTTGAACTATTACCTACTACCTTCCACTGTCTACACTGGAGACACTGGAGTCCTAGATATTTAATCTAGATACTTTAATATGGAACACAGGCATATTACCAGCTAGGTCAAATGCCTGCCTCAATGCTAATTATTTCTACTAATTAACCTGCATGACATTACCACACACCCATTGCTGTAGAAGACACAAAAACTCTTCTCTATAAAACTCTCATCTCTTCCTGGATCTAAATTCTGTTGAAGACACAATGTCTTGGCAATAATAATAATAATAAAATTTCTATCCCCATCTCCTTTTCTGTTTCCTTCCTTTTTTCCTTCCTTCCTCTGATTCTTTTACTTTCCTCTTCCATCCCCTTAATCTCTCCTCAGTCCTTTCCTCTCATGCCTTTTCTCCTTCCTTTCCCTTCTTCTGTTCTCTCCTGTCTCCCTCTTTTCCATTTTCCCTCCTTTCTCATTCCTTATCTTCTTTCTCCCCTTTACTTCTTTTCTTCCTTTTTTCTCTCACTTCTCCTATCTTCCCCTTTCCCTCCTCCTTCTCGTAATTCCTTTCTAATTAGAGAATTCTATTTGTGTGTTAGGAATATTTATCTTTAGGAGAGTTTAGCATAATATTTACTTAACTCTCCAATCATTATATAACCATCTTCTTTTTATGATTTCCACAGAAGGAAATGAATCATCACCTGGGGAAATCAATTTCCTTCCCACGGTCCTAGAGGCAAATCAGAATAATGACTCTCAGTAATATTGACCAGCACTTTGTAAGAGATAGAGAGAAGCAAGTAAATGTGCTGAGATAACAATGTATGCTCAGTTTGCATGAAATTTCTTCGCAAAAGAAAGTAATGGACATCTTGTGATATGATTGTGGTTTTAAGCTCTTGCTATGGTCCTGTGGAACTTTGGCCATTCTATTTTATACTTTATATTATTAGTGGTAAATTAATCCTGTGATTAGAGAGGGGATTGAAATTATGACCTTGCAAAAATTTAAGTGGGGGAAGAAGAGAATTGAGGAGAAGGGGCAGGGAAAGAACTATGGCTATCTTAGAATTGTTCCTATGAAATACATGAAATCTGTTGTTTTTATAGTAATAAAAAAAAGTGACTTCTTCTAATAAGATAGTCTCAATACTGAAAGAAAAAAAGTTTGTCTCCTAAGAGAGGTAGTAATTTTTGCATTTGGATGCCTAATTTATTATACTAATTCATTACACTAATTCATCACTCTTACCTGTGTTACGTTTAAACAGGGATTCAGTGAAGAATTGAAAAGTATGTTTATTACTAGCTGCATTGCTACAAGTACTGCTAATGGCATACTTTAAAAAATAAAGAGGATTCTTTTGTTTCCTTAGGCCCATATCCCTTTCCATCCACAGCATACTGAAATTGAGAGAAACCAAGACAAGTAGTTCTTATTCTCCAAATGCCCTTAAGAGTCGGAGGCAGATGTGAGCTTCAATTGTAACATGTGTCATGGCTAAAAATGTTGCCAACTCATAAGAAAAACTAAAAGTTTGAAAACAAGCATGAAAGTAATTTTGGAGCATATGATCATGCCTGAATGAGCTACACTTAGGAATTGAGAGCAAAGAGAGACTATTGGGATGGGTGCCTAGAAAAAGAACAAAGTAATGAGTGGAGCACCCAATGAAGGAAAATAAATCTAATCCATTTAGTAATTTTAATTAAAACCAGCCTTGCCATTTGCTTTGAAGAAGACTGACTGTTGTATTAGTTTTTAAGTCATTACTAATCTATCAATGTTAACTGCTCTTACTTAGATCGGTTTGTATCATTTAACTTCTCCCCATCATTTCTCTCTAGGTTTTAGTGTAGAAGTACTATGTGACAGGTGAGGGAGAACTCTAGTAGGTACAGAGTCTCTCTATAGACTAGGAGGAAGGTTGCAGAACAATTTGTTGTTATTTTAGAACTGCACCTGACCTTCCATGACATACAAAGCAGAGTCTGTTCAACATTCAAAATGAACCTTTTGGTGTGCTACAGGCCTCCAGGGGAGACTGCTGGTCTGTGGGCTATCAAATCCTAAGCCAGGAATCAAACCCAGACACTCTCACAAGAAACTTGGGCCTTATGATCTATCCCATTCAGTTAAGAGAATGGTCAGGAGCAGCAATGATCCATTAAAACATGGAAAAGATCTGTTTGGGCTAGGGCCTGAGCAAACATATGGCCAAAAGATTCGTGTCACATTTATCACCATGATGTGTCTCCCTTGGGTTACTCCTGCGGATTTCCCCGAAACCGAGTACAAGATGAAATATTCTGGGCTTTTAAGTTTTCTGGATTTTATGGCAAAGTATTTAGAATTTGAGTATTAAAATGCCTTTTATCTTGATATGAAACCAAATATAAATAAAGAATATTTCTATCAAACTTATTATAGTAAGATTTAGGAAAAAAGGGCATGGCACAATAGTCTAGTAACTAAATCCTGCCTCTCTTCCAGGATCCCGTATGGCCACCAGTTTGTGTCCTGGTAATCCACTTCCCCTCCACTTCCTTGCTTGTGGTCTGGGAAAGCAGTGGAGGATGGCGCAAGGCCTTGGGACCCTGCACCCATGTGGGAGACCTAGAAGAAGAAGCTCCTGGCTCCTGGATTCAGATTGACTCAGCTTCAGCTGGGAAGTGAACCAGTGGATAAATCTCTATCTGTATCTCTATCTCTGCATATCTGCCTTTCCAATAAAAAAAAATCTTATTATAAATTTAGGAAAAAAATTATATTGATATATCCAATAGCTTCCTAAAAATATATATTTATTTGAGAGACAAAAGGGTTAAAGACCACGAGAGCACTGATTTAGAGGTTCATTTCCTAGGTTCCCTCTAACAGTGGGATCTAGGATAGGATTAAAGCTAAGAGCTAGGCATGCACTCTGGGCCTTGCACATTGGTGGTAGGAATCCAATACTTAAGCATAACCACTGCCACTCAGGGTCTACAATAAAGGAAGATGGAGTCAGGAGCTGGAATCAGCCATCAAACCAGGCACCCAGACAGGGAACTCAGGCATATTACCCGCTCGGATGGATGGCTGCCCCCCAAATGTCTTTCTGACCTGCATGAAGGTGATGACAGCTTTTTTTTTCTCTTTTCACCTATTACTAAGGAAATAATACTGCTGGGCTTCTAGAAATTGCATCTTTATTTTGTTCCTGAAACTAATTACCTGTTATTATACAGTATTATTATGTAATAGCTAGTTGAATTCTATTTGCTAATGTATTGTTGAGAAGTTTTAAGATGATACTCTGTTTGAACTGTGGTTTTTCTTTTTTTGTATTCTTTGTTATGCAGACTTTAGGATTTTTTTTATCTTTCTTTTTTTATCACCTGAACTATTGTAAAGAGTTCAGACATCTCCATTTCTTACAGCTTTGATAGCATCTGCTAGTGATGAGCTGAAATATTTGCATTTTTTACTATTTGTAAGCTTTCTGAGTGCAATGAGCTAAGCACTTCATTTCAATCTAACAAATACATTTATTAAAAGCAGATTTAGTTTTTAAAAGACGTTTAGTAGAGTAATAGCTAAAATCTACCTCCAGAAAAGACCGACATTTATGACAAAACATAATGTATGAAATTAAATAAAACACATTACAGTGAACTTGGAGCATTTCTAAAAATCAGAATTCCAATACTAAACATGGTTCTGCCTCACAGCTTTCTCTCAGTAGGATTTGTACATTGACTAGCTCTAGGCCAAAAACTACATCACCACTAAAGCATTCTAGATTTAGGAAGGAGTTATCTATACATAGCACATATTTTGGGTTTTTTTTTTTCCGTGATAGAAATTTGAATAAAGTATTTCTGCTCAGGTTAAAACATCTTAAAATTTCTGTTAGCATGTGCTTAACTCTGAAACATAGGTTAACTTTGATAATTAGCTTTGTTAAACAGAAAATAGCTAAATTGACAGGAATAAGTTTAATACTCCTCTGCTTTGTAAATGTGTGTTTCTGAGTACATCATTCACTTATTTTATGAGTTCATAAAAACAGTAGTATAGGCCAATATTTTAGCCAGCTCTTACCAAAAGAGAAAAGTGAAATTTTAAAAAAATGATAAAAAAAAAAAATGAAGGTTCAGAAAAAGAACAAGATATGATGTTTGTTGTTCCCTAGATGAGGTTGAGACTGAAGTGGTTGGGCAGGGCTTATAAGGGTTACATGGTTTATCTATACACCTATTCTGTTCAGCCACATAGGTGTTTAAACATTAGTTATTGAGTGATTTTGTTTGAAATTTTTCCAAGAAATTTTATCATATCTGCTTTACTAGGTTTAACAGGAGAATAAGAATGTAGAAATACAGAAATCACATTAGAAATAGTTGCCATACTTGAGTAAGAAAGGAATGCCATATGAATGTAATAATTTTGTATTGGAGACAAACGACAGTTCTTTTTATCAACTGGTTAGCTTGGTTTCACTTAACTATGTGCATATTGAAACTTGGATGTTGACATCACCATCTTTGCTTACTTTTTACTTTATTAAGCATTATTACATTTTATTTGTAATATTTTGAGGGTTTTCTTTGCAAATATAGTTAAAAGGGTTGAGTTGGATTTTATTTCAAAATTGAAAACAACAGGTTAGCAAATCATATGGGATTTTATCACAATTACTTTTTTTAGGTAGATAAAACCCACACCAACTGTTTCTCTAGAGTATAGACAGGCTATCAACAATAATCAGATCTCATCTCAAATTGCTCATCTTGTTGGGATAGTTTATATTCTTTTCTGCTCTGTGTATTACTTATCACAGATTAGGGAAAACGTGATATTTGTCTTTTGGGAACTAACTTATTTCACTAAGCGTTTTGGCTTCCAGGTCCATCCATTTTGTTGCAAAAGCAGGGTTTCTTATAATTGCATTTCTTAAAGGTTTCCATACTATACCTTTTCTATTCTGCTTTTTATCTTTACCATATAACTTAAAAAGTTTCAGTAGTCCATATTTTGATCAATATTACAATTTTATAAGATCTTGTGCATTTAACTTTTTCAAATTAAAATTTGTAAGCTAGAAATAAAAGTTGTCTACCTGTAGCTCCTGCTAACTTGATGCTATTTTTTTCACTATGCACTTGCACTTAATCTATTGTGATTCTTAAAACAGTGTAATAAATGGTAACACTAACTTATGATGCTACATGAGTTTTCATTATATGATTTTGTTTTCCACATACTTTTAACTATTTAACCATATTTAAAAATTAAATTCCATTGGAAATCCTCTTAAGCTAATAGTTTTTATCATAATTCACATATTTGCTCTATCTTTATGGCAAATGAAATTATAGGCTTGTTCTGAACATCTGGTTCCTGGGTTCAATACTGAAAAACTGATCTCCAAATATTTAACTTGAAATTCTCATGGTTGAAATCATTTGAAAAACATGTTTCATTACTTGAAATAAGCAATTGTAGGTGCTTTAATATAAATGGTTACCAAGCAGTAGTTTTTGTGTGCTTTATGTTCACAAGATCTTTGCCCTAGATCATGTTTAGGAGACATGTTGCTGTCTTGCTCTAGTTCTTGCAATAAAGCACTTGGGAAGTGAACAGAGTTGAGGCTCTGAAACCACACTTCATATTGTAATAATCACACCATCCATTACTGTTACTCATCTTTGGTACCAGGGATTCTGATAGAAAGTCTCCAGCCACGAGGAAGCCTTTAAGTTAGCAAACCATGAGCTCAAGGGCATGTACTCA
Source organism: Ochotona curzoniae (assembly GCF_017591425.1). Classification (NCBI taxonomy): domain Eukaryota; kingdom Metazoa; phylum Chordata; class Mammalia; order Lagomorpha; family Ochotonidae; genus Ochotona; species Ochotona curzoniae. The sequence continues at coordinate 15,656,191 of NW_024464920.1, read as the reverse complement.
GTTTATCTCGCATTGCACTGAATCTCAATCAGATGTTTATATCATTCTCTTTACTTCTCCAATCCTTGTGCCAAGTAGAGACTGTAAACCTATACTTGCAGACATGGCTCAGAGGACTTCTTTTTCCCTTGAGTCCAGCCAGAAATAGGCCTGGCAGAAACAGCCAGAAATTCTTGTCTCTTCTCTGAACTAGTGGGTGAGTTTTTCCCATTGGCGAAGTGCACCAGCAAACTGGTGAGAGGAGAAAGATAGATGTGAAATGTCAGTAAGTACACACCAAGATGCAGATTACTGCACATGATAAAGTAACTTAAATTTGAAATGTGACAACCGAGATGCTTTTCTTTCCTACAAGTTTGGAAAAAATTCAAAAATTGAGGAGCACTTTGCATGGGAGTGTGCAGAGAAAGGGACACTGGCTAAAATGCTGATCAAACTGAAATGATCTGTCTTCTAGGGAAGGCAGTCTGGCAGTAGATCTTAAAAGATGAATTTACTCTTCAATCTAATGACCACACTTCTTAGAAATGATCCTATATACACAAGTGCAAATGCATGTGATGATGTAATAACAAGTTTACAAACTGCAACAATGTCCATTACTAAGTAAAAAGATTTTTTTAAGTAAAAAGATTTATTTATTTTTTATCAGAAAGTCAGATTTAAAGAGGAGATACAGAGAGAAAGATCTTCCATCAGCTGATTCACTCCCCAAGTGGCCATAATGGCTGGAGCTAAGCTGATCCAAAGCCAGGAGCCAGGAACTTCCTCCAGGTCTTCAAATCAAGTGCAGGATCCCAGGTCCATACTCTACTGCTTTACCTGTCCACAGGCAAGGAGCTTGATGGGAAGTGCAGTGGGGCACAAACTGGCACCCTTATGGGATCCTGAAAGTGCCTGCAAGGTAGGGTTTATCTAGTAGGCTGTCACACCAGGCCAAAATAATAACCAAAGGAATATTATCTGTTTTTTAAAGAGAATAAGGGAGTCTCACTTTGTTAACATATGTGGCAATATCTCCAAGACGTAACTCAACTGAAGAAAAAGAAGTTATCAGGTAGGCGTCCATTTTTTTTAATAAAAGGAAGAGCAAATTTACACTGGCATGTGTTTACTGTTGGCTACAAAATGCTGGAAATGTATACAGTAAACACATTTATAGAAAAAATGGAGCTGTTTTATGAATATAGTGATTACAGTAAAATATATGACATAATTTTTCACATTTGTTTATTGAGTGTCAGAGAGATAAATGTTATTTAGTGGTTCATTCTCTGCACATTAGGCATGGGGCTAGCCACTAGCTATTCAAGGTTCTAAAGTAGGGGTAGGGAACTTTTTTGTATAAGGGGTACTGGATATTTATAGCATCTTTCCCAGGCTATACAAAATTATCAACTAAAAACTAGTTTGCTATAGGTTTATAATGTTGTGGTTCTCTTGGTAATACTAGAACAAATGGTTTCACCAAACTTGTAGGGTCTACAGGCCAGTCACTCGCTACCCCTGCTCTATAGGTTCTGTTATTTCTGTCTGCCTTTTAAAAGCTTATTATCACTGGGCTTTACATTTTCTTGTAAGTTTTGACATCTATTCCACCCTCAGCCTTTAATTAATTTTTTCTTGTAAGTTCAGCGCTATGTGTTTAAAACTTGCAGCTGAGGGTGTTCAGCTGGTGTGTTCTTCCAAATGCTTCAGCACCAGGGTTTTCATAGAACAATTACAGTGATTTTTCCAAAACTCTTGAAACTCACACAGATGACAAACTGTTTGAGGTTTACTTATGTGAGTGTGTGCACGATTTTAAATGATTCTTTGGGATCTTCCATTTTTGGTGAGGTACATGCAAACTAAAGTCAATATTAGCATGTATCTGTTAAATTTTTTAAGTATGATGTTGTAGCTATTTCTTGTTAATAGAGATAGAAGAGCTCTGGCCGTGTATCTACTGGCATATAATGAGTATATTTAACTACATCAAGAAATAATTGTATTTTGTGAATTTTTACCCTTAAATATTTTAATCCTAAGTCTTATTGAACACTACCGTCCTAAAATAAATAAAATAGTGAAGCCAAAAGCAATCAAATCTTTCTTCTTCCAAATGGGCCTTAGGAGATAGTAATCCCAGTGAAAGGTAAGCTTCCATTTTTTAATATAAATACATTGTGAGAAAAATATCTGGGAGGGGGCTAGAGAGATTGTATAATAGATTATACGTAATAGACATTCAATGTAATCATTGTCACTTTTTCTAATAACAAGTGTGGTAATTTTAAGTTATACTTTTTTCACAGCTTTCCACATCTTTGTTAAGTCTATGGGTAAACACCTCCTCTTGCCTTTATTTTTGGGGAAGTAAGCAAACAAGATCCAATGAGTACAGTGAGCATTCAGGCTGCTGTGAGAAATACAACTCTATGTAGTGGCATCTAAGCAAGCTGTGGACCAGCGAGACCATTAGGCTACCTGTCTTAAATCGCCAGTCTTTTCAAATTGTGTATGGACAGGCACATTCCTGCAATCTTCATTTAGCTGTATAGCTGCATGTATGCTGATAACAGTGGGATGAGTGTAGGTAGTAAAAGTGCCCTTGTTTTAAGCAATCTTGCTTCCCAGAGTTGCTTTATTTTTCCAACCTTGAGTACTTGTGGGAATCCTTGACTGTCTAGTTCAGCCAGCTGGCTTGAGTCTGAATATATTTACACTTGGTTTTGTTTATTTCCTCAAAACTAAACCCTATCCATATTCCTCTCTATCCCAATTTCAGGCAGAATTCTTGCAATGATTTAGTCCCACGGCCCACTTTATTCCCATGAGTTCTTTCTATCAGTCCCATGAATACCATTGGATTTCCTTGGAAACTGTTTCCCTGTTGCATCTTCACCATTATGGCTATAGGTTTAAGCCATGTTTTGACAGAAAATTGTATTAATTCTACCCAAGATTCCCTGAAAAAAATTGATCTTTATTATTTCCAGACTTTATGGTTAGCAGGGTACAATACCTGGGTTACAAACCTGTTAGAAGACAGCTTGTTTTCCCCAGATGATTAATCTTTCATTCCAAAATATTTATTTTAAAATAATACATTATAATACACAAATAAAAAGTATAACTTAAGTATTTTAATTTAAAAAATAGCTTATGGTGTATTTGGAGACAGAAGATTTTTCAAAATTATGGCAGCCTTTTGCTTTAGCAAACATTGTCTTTCAGTAAAAAACAAAATGGCAAAGATTTAAAAATGTTGCCATCAGCGTCATATAATTTGTACCTGCCTAGTAATTTGCTTAAAGGCAATAGCATAAGATATAAACGTGTGAATTGTTTTTATGTAGGAAATGTTGATCACAGTATACTGGGAAGACCAGGGACTCAATAGGTTCCCAGTTCAGATGCAAGTGAAAATTGAGCTATCTAATTGAACTGCCTTCTTGCATTCTCCGAGACTGATATTGTGTGATCCATAATTAGGGGAATAGATATCATCTCAAAAACTTAAGGAGTGAAGGATACATGAACACATTTAACATAGTGCAGGTGTTTAAAATACATTAATTGTTTTCCATTTTTTTTTCAAAAGCAAACGTTCATCAAAAAAGAAAACTACACAAAAGTAGTCAACAGTAAGGTCAGCTGAGTAATTACAGTAGAGATTTAGGATTGAAATGTTATTGATTACGAGGTGTAATTTCCACAAGTAAAGCACAAAAGAAAAAATTGGAGGCTGCCAAAAACTCCCTAATAAGAATATGTCTTGGGAATTGCTTTAATTCATATTGTTTGTGATTCAAAATCGAACAGAAAATTTCTGCAGAATAAATAGTAGTCTCAGGGGTTTTTAGCCCAAGTAGATAAAAAAATGAGAACCAGTCTAGGAGCTGTGTGTCCACGACCTTCTCTCTAGCTGTATTTGAAAGGCAAATTTGACCATTATCCAGAAATGTGCATGGATCAGAGGCACATAATCTGTCTGCCGATAAATATAAATCACAAAAGATTTGCTTCTTTCAATGATGGATAAAGAAAAAGCAGCAAGAGAGCAATAGGAAAACATTGCAGAATGAGAGTAAAGAAACAGCACATGAAAACAGGAAGGAGATGATATATCTGAAAATAACCCAAAGCACAATCCATTCCACAGGTTAGAAAATGAATGGGTAATCTCACTAGAGTGTAGGAAGCCTTGACCTCTTTGTAACAGGAGCAGAAAATCAAAAGGAGAAATGATGTTGCATTAAAAGTATAAGTGCCAAGAGCTAAGAAGAAAGATGAATATGTAAAAATTTCCAGGAAATTAAGCCAAAAATAATTTGCTTAAAATCAACTGCAGAGTCCAAGAATCAGAAAAACATTGCTGAAAATTAAATATGCAATATAAAATTTCTAATTTTTTCCATATTGTAAGGGTAAGAACAGGCATAATGAAATTGTGATAGAGAAAACCATAGCCATGGAATATGATTAGCGAGGTCAATGTATAGATATAAAATTTAGTTGCTATAAAGCTACCAATATATAAACAGAAAAAAACCTTAAAAAACTCAATGCATAATGAAAAGCGTAAATAAAAAATATCTTTCTGAGCTGAAAAACATGTTCAAAACTTCACTACATTCTATGAAAATTCAACAAAAGACATAAATCTATAGAAATAGTAATTGTTAAGTTGTTTTCATAAAATAAAATTGTTCTTTTTATTTAGAATGCCAAAAATAAATTTCAAAACAAGCAACCAAATCTTGAACCAATTAAAAGACATTTAGACAACCTATAGAATCCAAATTATCAGAATAAAAAATAGTACCTAATAACAACAATATTTACCATTTAGTTGGGTACCTGTTGTAACATGAGTAACACATTTTATGTCTTTAAGACATTAGTACTCTGAGCTAGGTTACAGTAGAAGTTGTGATTCTATCTATCTATCTATCTATCTATCTATCTATCTATCTATCTATCTATCTATCTAAATAGATACAATTTTAGCTAGCCCAATGCCAGGCTCCTGGAATTCAGTCTGAGTCCCACATGAGTTGCAGAAACCCAACTGATTGAGCCCCCAGGAAGCACGTTAGCCAGGAGCTGGTATCAGGAGAGCAGCTGAAGCTAAAGCCCAATATAGGATGTGGGCAACCCAAATAGACTCTTCACTGCTGTGCCAAATGTCTGCTACGTGGAGTTAAAATCTAACCTATGTTTATTTAATTCTAAAAGATGTTCTCTTTTTATGCAACCTCTTTGATCTAGAATTTAGCTCCTAGCTATGTTGTTTTTAGCAACAAAAGCAAAACAAACGCATCACCATAGAAAGACTCAGAAAATATACTACTCATATACTTCCTGAATAAAAATAGTCCACCATTGTCTCCAGCTATGCTATTACAGTTTCAAATTTTGCTACGGAGCCAAAGTTGCATGAGGATCTGCAGCAATGCAGTTGTGACCTTGCCACAGATTTTGCTTCTGTATGCCCATTTTGGAAGGCCATTACCAAGATAAAAACTGAAAGCAGAGAGAGATTCTTAATTGTACAGATGAAAATAGTTATAAACCCGTTCATCCCATGGATTGGACTAAATAATGAATGAAGGTTAAAGATGTGATAAATGAATAGTGCTGGCCGTAGCAGCTGAAATATCTAATGTCTTAAAAAATTGCCTGTTGTCCTTTGCCCATTTTTAAACTGGATTATTTCATTGTTATTGACTTTCCTGGGCTTTTGTAGATCCTAGATATTAATCCTTTCAGGTACATAGTTGGAAATTTTTTTTCCCATTCTGTTGATGGCTCTTTTACTTTTTTGAGTACTTTGCTGCATAGGCACTTCTCAGTTGATGCAATCCCATATGCCTGTTTTGCTTTTATTGCCTAGACATCTCAGGTCTTACCCAGTAAGTCTTTGCCTATGCCAATGCCTTGCAGAGTTTCCCTGATGTTTCCTTTCAGTAATTTGATGGTGTCAGGTCATAAATTTAGATTCTTGATGTACTGGTGAGTTAATTTTTATAGTAGAAGGTGTAATGTAGTGATCTTGTTTGGTGTTTCTGTACAGTGAAATCAATTTCCCAACACCAGTTGTTGAAGAAATTGTCCTTTCTCCAGACAGTAATTTTAGCTCATTTGTCAAAGAATAGTTGGTTGTGTATTTGTGGATTAGTCTCTGGCCTATCTGTTCTAGTGGTGTATATTTGTGCTACTATCAAGCTGTTTTGATTTTAAAACATACCCCAAAACACTGCTGATGGGAATGTAAATCAGTACAACCATTATGAAAGACAGTATGGAGAGTCCTCAGAAATTTGAAGAGATTTACCATATGATTCACCCACACCACTCCTGAGAATTTACTCAAAGGAAATGAAACTAGCATATGAAAGTTATTTGTACCCCCATGTTTGTTGCAGCTAAATTCGCAACATCTAAGATATAAAATCATTCTAGATGTCTATTAACTGATAACTGGATGAAAAATGTATTGAGCCTGGCGCTATAGCCTAGTGACTAAAGTCCTTGCCTTATATGCCCAGGATCCCATATGGGTGCCAGTTCTAATCCTGCTGGCCGTGCTTCCCATCCAGCTCCCTGTTTGTGGCCTGGGAAAGCAATCAGGGATGGCCTGAAGCCTTGGGATCGTGCATCTGTGTGGGAGACCTGGAAGAGGCTCCAGGTTCCTGGCTTCAGATCTTTGCAACTCCAGCTGTTGTGGCTGCATGGGAAGTGAATCAATGGATGGAAGATCTTCTCTCTCTCGCTCCTCCTCTGTATATCTGCCTTTTCAATAAACAAAATCTTAAAAAAGAGAAAACCACACACAAATATAAATATACACACACTGTAAATAACTACTTAGTGAAAAGAATGAAATCATGTCTTTTGCAACAAAATGGATGTAACTGGAGAACATTGGACTTCTAAAAATAAGCCAGTGCTGAAAGACAAATATACATTTTGTCTGATTTGTGGTAGCTAAGAGTACAGAAAAAGGTAGAAGAGTGTGCTGTTTATGATCCCATTGTTGCTTATACCTCTTGTCCGTATTCCTTTGGAACGGTGGTTTCTGATTGTTGAACATTCTGGTTAAAGATGCAGTAAACTTTGATTATAAAGTACATTGGCATTATATTATTTCAGAAATTAAAGGAAAAGAAAGGAGAGAAAATTGATGGAAGGAAGCATGATTATCTTTTTGTAATTATATCTGTTGAAATATATGAAATATGTTTTCTTTTACATTAATATGTTTTTAACAAAAGATCTCTAAATCCTCCCAAGCTTTTGGTTATCACACTTTTATTTTTCACAAAGGAAGATTCTATTTAAAATTTTGGGAGGAAACCTAATCTAGATAGATCTTTTTAAAACCTGACCATTAAATTTTTATTGCTAAACACAGGATTGCTTTTTAGATATGGAAAATTGCCTTGGAGATTCTGGTCATTTTGCAACAAGGAAGGAATAGATTCAGAAGGCACCCTGTTTGCCTCGTGCTCTTTTCTGCTTCAGCCATTCTGCAAATTGGGTAGAGTAACTAACTCCCCTCCTTTGCTTTATTTCTCTTACAAAATAGAATTATTACATTTTGCCTTGAACTTATTATAAAGCTTTGTGAAAAATAAATGCAAAAGCCATTTGTGATAACTTTGTGAACTACAATAATATATATTTTCGGATCTCACAATATGTACTTTCAGAAATCTAAGAAAAAGGAAAAGTGATAGACCAATAGGATATATCATATACAATGAAATGCTGTGAAATGAGCATATCTGTGTTGTTCAACACTGAAAAAAAGATTCAGACTATTCTGAAATTTAATACTTAAACAAAAATGATTTTGAGATTAAAGGACTCTTTGCTTGGATTTGGGGTTGCTTTCACAGATTCATTTTAATGAAATCACTACAAATGGAACATTTCCCTCCTCTGGGACAGTTTAATTGACAAATTATTTCCATGGTGTTATATTTTTGAACCAGACAAGGACCAGAAGAGAAACACATGCTAATGTCGGAACGAATGAGACTCTTCAGCTGGGCAGAAGCTCATTCCTTGGCTCTCAAGATGGAACAGAGTAGGAAGACTGAGGTCGAGCAAGACAAATGAAGCCAATGCGCTTTCTTCATGCCTTCAAGAAGCAGCATATTTAGTCTATCAACATAGAAAAGGATCATGGTGTCAATTACTTGAAAAGAAAAATAAACAATCAAAATGAGGTTAAGAACAAGGGATAAGAACAAGGATTAGAAAACTGGTAAGTTGAAAAGGATAGTACTAATGGAGACAAATACTTGGACTGCAAATAATTGAAGAAAGAGACTTGCCAGCCTAGTTCTAACCAGTTGTTGTGCTCCTTGTGACAGACAGGAGTGATGGAAATAAACATCCAATAATAGCCTTGCCCAGGGGAATGTGTTCTCAGTATGAGTACACCACTGTTATATTTGATTGGAGGATAATAACTGAAACAGACAGGCTCCAAATTTGTGTTGATTTTAAATAATTTATATCATTGGAAAATTATTTATTGTGTTACAATTTCAGTTTTTATACCAAAATAGACTCATCATTTAGTGCCATTATTCTACCAACTTGTTTTACCGCTGTATTATTGTGACAGCTGAGAAGGAAAGTTGAGGGAAGAGATTGCTTAAGGTTTACTCATATTGCTATACAGTTCCTAACAAAACATGGATTAAATTGTCATAAGGTCTTTTTTTTTTTTAGTTGATTTAATTTTATTTTAGCTATTGTTTAGGTAGTTGAGAGAGATGTACGCCCATGTGGGGTCTCCCATTAGGCTGGAGAGAGTAGAAGTGTGGAGGAAGTTGGGTGGGACAAATGTTTCAATTTTTTTCTTTTCCTTTAGCAATCAAGTGCTAATGTGTTTGTCAGTGATGAGTGGCCCCTCTTTTCTTCCCCTGCAGATAAAAGAGAAAGAAAAAGAGAAGAAGGAGGAGGAGGAGAAGGAGGAAGAGGAAGGGAGAAGCAGAAACAAGAACAACTATGGTGGCACAATGGCATACTGGTATACTGGTATAGTTACCACAAATTTGGCCTTAGCCAGGCCCAGGATGCCTGCCAGCTATTGGCTGCTTTTCTCCCAGCGGTGTAACACTTCTCTAGGTGCCAGTCAACCCAGGCAGTTTCTTATAGCTGAGGATATTAGGTCTTAAATGTTGAAGGTAGTTCAATTAGGTGAATTATCTGATTTACTTTAATAAAATGTATTAATTCATTGAGTGTTGTCACAACAGGATATTTGCAACAAAATGTTGACTTTTAGAGTTACTGATTTATTTCCAATAAATATGGCAACTTTATACACATGATGAAAAGGGAGTTGGTTAGAAAAGGTTAAAAATTAATCTTCTGTCTAGCAATGCTATAATTTAGTGTGGAAAATCTTGAAAAACATATTTCATTTGGATTTATTTTATTTTTGGGAGAAAAGCACACAGTTCTAGTTTATGTTGCAAAGATCATCAAAACAAGACAGAGCCCAAACACCAGAAGATCAGACACCCTTGACTATCTGTGTAAATTTTGTTGTATAATTTTCTTCATTGAGATTACTGAGTAGTTATTAATATTTTGTATTGTGAGTCATGAGTCCATTTGGTCACATACTTTGAGACTTTGATCACAGAGATGGACCCTGTCTCAAAGGCAATAAAAACATGTGACTATGAAAGCTCCACATTTGTCCTCATGTGCATCCCTAGACCCCTTGGAGTTCTTGGATGACAACAGTTTTATTTTTATTGCAGAATAATAGTGGAATGTTCCTTTTCCATGTTCATAAATAATTAAGGTTAACCATTAATTCTCCCATCATAATCCCATGAGTCTCTCTTTCCCAAATGTACCAGTGGAAGTTTATTAATTTTGTTTGTTAACTTTTGAGGCAATCAAAAATATGTTTATGCAACTAAAAATGTCTAAGAATTCTCACAAGCTGGCATTGTGGCATAGTGGGCTAAGCCACTGCTTGGAATTCCTATATCCATATCACAATGCCTAGGATTGATTCCTGTCTCCGCTTCCAATCCAGCTTCCTGCTAATGAATCTTGGGGTTGAAGATGTTGTTCCAAGAACTTGGCTTCCCAGTACACGCTCTCCCAAGGCCTGGATTCCTGCCACCTATGTGACATACCCAAATGGAGTTCCTGACTCATGGCTTCAGCATAGTTCAGCTCATATCAGAAATGAACCAGTGGATGAGAGATTTCTATTTCTGTCTCTTTCTCTTCCATCTCTTTCAAAGACCTTTCAAAGTCTTTAGAACATGAATTCGTCCATATTTTTACTCACTTTAAAAAAAGCACTGAGTAGTAAATCATTGTCTGTATATACCACAGCGCATTTATTCATTCAATGGTTGATTTCACTTTCATGTTTCCAGCTTAGGAGATTGCGCCTGGATCTCTGTCTGCTTAGCTCATGTGGGATGCCTTAGGCACACACAGCACATCCTGTCCCAGCGGAATCCCCTGGCAATGGTTTTGGCTGAGACGTCAACATGGCTTGTTCCCTGGGCATCCAGTGGGAGTGGTGGCCTGCACCCTAGTCTCTCTGTCTTCAGACGAGTGTGCTAGATCTTCGCTGATGAGCAGCTCCCAGAAGTTAAATGTGATCCTCATTCTGTTTATTAGCCACGGCAAATGAATGTGCCCTGAGGCATAGCTTTCAGACCAGGTGTTAGCATTTGCGAACACACAGCTTACTTGCCTGTGTTCTGAGGCTCAGCTTGCACCCTCCGTGTAGAACATGATCCGTGACTGGAGGGTTCAGAGACCTAGGCATGTCTGTGAGCCAGTCACAATGATTGCTGAGTGGAGTGTTGTTGGCACTGCCCTTTTGCCGTCCCCCCTTTTTTTCCTATATAAAATCGTAAGTTTTCTGCAATACATGCAATATTCCTCACGAGTTTGTTTCCAGTGTTCTGCCGCAAAAGAACATCCTCGCCTCATCTCTCAGTGATCTCGGAGCCTGCTGGTCAGAACCACCCCCTGCCACCAGAGGTTAACACACATGAAACGGTGAGCATTCATTTCTAAGCGTCTTTGTGTACATATGCTTATATTAATCATGGAGTAAATGTTGAAATACAATGACTAGATAATGAGGTAGATGTGTGTTGAACCTTTTTTTTAGATTTATTTATTTTTATTGCAAATTCAGATATACAGAGAAGAAGAGCTTCTGTCCATTAATTTACTTCCCAAGTGACGGCAACAGCCAGAGCTGAGCCGAGCTGAAGCCAGGAGCAGGAGCTTCTTCCAGGTCTCCCACACGGGTGCAGGGTCCCAAGGCTTTGGGCCATCCTTGACTGCTTTCCCAGCCACAAGCAGGAAGCGGATTGGAAGTGGGGATGCTGGGATTAGAATTGGCGTCCATACAGGATCCTGGCACGTTTGAGGTGAGGACTTTAACCACTAGGCCATCGTGCCAGGACCCTGTGGTTTTTAAGAAACAGAGAAAATATATATTTCAGAGCACAGTGATAATGTTCAACCCTAACCTCCACCCTTCAGTTCTCATCTTCATTCCTTCTTCCTCTGATATATTTTTAAAAATTTTGAAATGACATGGCTTCCCCCTCCACCTTCCCTTCCGTCTCTCCATTCTCACCCCCATAGAGTTCTCCCTCATGTTATTAGAATGATATTGTCCTTCGGCAACAGTCACAAGTCCAACAATTTGCCATTTAGGTTTATTGTGGCATTGTAGGTAAAGACAAAGATAGGAAGTTAAGTGTCCTATGTCAAGGTATATCTGACAGTTTTATTGAGAGTCTTCCTTTTATTCAGGAGTAGAGATACATACTGCAAGGCATCTTCATTTCAGGATATGCTCGTCTCCAGTATACAGTTCGTCTATATGAATATATGTCTATGCATGTTTACCTGTACATCTATTGATCTTGTATTTTGCATAAATGCTGCCTTATATCGATACAGAGAACACATGATATTTGTGCTTTTGGGATTGGCTTATTTCACTGAGCATAATGGTTTTTAGTTGGAACCATTTGGTTGCAAATTGTAGTTTCATGCTTTTGTTTTTAAGGTTTATTTTTTTTTATGGGAAATTGAGATACACAGAGAGGAAGATCTTCTGTCCGTTGATTCACTCCCCAAGTGGCTGCAATAGCCGGAACTGAGCTGATCCAAAGTCGATCGAGTCCCAGGAGTGTTTTCTGGGTCTCCCAACGTGTGCAGCGTTCCAGGGGTTTGGACCATTCTCAATTGCTTTCCCAGGCCACAATCAGGAAGCTGGATTGGAAGTGGGGCTGCCAGAATTAGAATCTATGCCCATATGGAATTTTGGCATGTGCAAGGCGAGAACTTTAGCTGCTAGGCTTTCTCGTTGGGCCCCACATTTCATTCTTTTTAAAGGCTAAGTAGTATACCATAGAGTAGATGTATCATCATTTCTTTATCCATTCATCTTTCAGTGAGCATGGAGATTGTGTCCATGTCTTTGCTAGTGTAGATTGTGCTGCTATAAATCTAGGGTTGCAGGTCACTTTCTCATATTCAATTTCAATTCTTTTGGATATATTTCAGGGAATGGAATAGCTGGATCATGTGGTGGGCCAGTTTTCAGTTATCTTAGCACTCTTCATACTGACTTCCTTAGTGGCTGTACTAGCCTACATGCGCAGCTACAATGGAGTGGCTACGTTAACCCTACATCTACACCAGCAGGTTTTCCTAGTAGATTTTCAATGTGGGCCAATCTTACTGGAGTTAGGCCGTTCCTCAATGTAGTTTTTAATTTGTGTTTCCCTAATAGCTAGGAAGCCTGAACATTTTTTTCATACATCTATCAAAGAAATAGATGACATTAAAAGATGGAGAAATTTACCGTGTTCCTGGATTGGCAGAATGAACATAATCAAAATATCCATATTACTGAAAGTAACATGCAGAGTCATTGCTATCCCAATCAAAATCTCAACATTATTCTTAGAAATAGAAAAAGTAGTATAAAAATTAATCTGGAAACTCAAGATACCATGAATTGCCAAAGCAATCCTGATGAATAAAAAAAAGTAAAGCTAGAGGAGCCATAATTCCAAAGTTCAAAATGTACCACTGGCCATTGGTTATCAAAAGAGTTTGGTACAGGTACAGCAACAGAGAAGGTTAGTAGAAGAGAATAGAAACTCCAGAAGGAAGCCTGCGCATGTACAGTCAACTACTGTTTGACAAGGAACTGAAAATAGCCTAGGAAAAATTTCAGTCTCTTTGATAAATGCTGTTGTGGACAATTGGAAAGGAGCCTACAAAATAAAAAGCAAGGTTCCCATCTTATACAAAAGTTAACTCTAAATGGATCAAAGACCCCAACCTGCACCCAGAATCCATCAAACTGTTAGAAGAAAACTTAGGAAGTACCCTGTAAGATATATGTATTGGTAAGGACTGCCTAGAAAAGCCACCAAAAACACAGGCAGTCAAAGTCAAACGAATGGGACCACATTAAATGAAGAAGTTTCTGTATAGTAAAGGAAGCAATTAACAAAGCAAAGAAGCAACCACTAGAATGGGAGAAAGTCTGCACACTACACAATAGATTGAAGACTACAATGCAGGATTTACAGAGAGCTTCAGAAACTCAGCAACAGCAAAACAAACAACTGCATTAAAAATGGGTGAAGGAAATGAATAGATACTTTAAAAATATTCAAATGGGAGGGTCTTAATTACCAGCTTGATCTGCATTTTGCTTGTTGCTCTATTTAGGTTTTCTGTATATTCCTGATCTGTAGTTGGTAGACTGAATGTGTCCACAAATCTATTTCTTATAGAATTTCCAATTTTCTGACATATATCAATTCATATTAATTGCTGATGATTATATTTTTGTGGAATTCATTGCTATACTTGCTTTTGCATCTCTGAGTTTATTAATTTGGGTCTTCTCACTTTTTTTTCAGTTAGTTGGACCAACGGTTTGTCATTTTGTTTTAGTTGCTTGAGAAAAAAGCTTGTTATTTCATTAATCTTTTGTATCCTACTTGAGTTTTAATTTTATTTATTCTCAAATTTTATGCTTTCTCCTTCTAATTTAGGGTTGATTTCTTCTTGTTTATCTAGGTCTTTGAAGTTCATTGTTAGATCATTAATTTGGTGCCTTTTCAATTTTTTGATGTAGGTAGTATTTCTATAAACTTCCCTTCTAATACTGCTTTTGTGGTATCCCATTTATATGTCATGTTGTCATCTTCAAAAATTTGCTGGAATATTTATATTTATCTTTTGAGTTTTTTCTATAAACCACTGTTCATTCAGAATCATGTGTTCAGTCTTCATATTTTGCATATTTTATGATTCCAGATTCATTTCACTATGCCCAGAAGAGATACATGGTACAATTTCAATTTTTTTTTTTAATTTGCTGAGTCTTGATTTAAGGCCTAGCACTTATCTATGCTAGAAAAAAAATTCCATGCATTAATGGAAAGAATATGTGTTCTGCAGTTATGGAAGGAAATGTCCAGTAGATATCAATGAACTCCATATGGTCTATAGTATAGTTCTATTGTTTCTTTTTTTGATATTCTGTCTAATTGACCAATCCATTGATTAGAGTGAGATATTGAAGTTCTCTGTTATTGTTGTATTGGATTCTGTGTCTCCCTTTAGATCCATCAAAATTTCTGTCATTAGAATGATGGACTTATGACTGTGAAGAACTATACTATTGTAATAATATATGGGAGATTGCTTAGGTGAAGCGGATTTTGGGAAGGGAGTAAGGAAAATCCCAGAGCCTATGGAATTATAGCATAACATAATTTTTTAAATGAAAGGAAAAAAAAGGACACAGTGTGATAGCCTAGTAGCTATATCCTTTCCTTGCATCCACTGGGATCCCATATGGACAGTGTTCTATGTCCTTGCTGCTCTACTTCCCATCCAGTATCCTATTTATGGTCTGGGAAAAGCAATAGAAAAGCAATCATGGATAGACTTTCCTTTAAATTCAGTTTGATCACATTAAAATGTTAGGAAGGTCAGTAATTGGTCATCCCTTAGTATTTCTGGAGGGTGACTTCCAGGACTTGTCTTAGATACCAGTCTATCAATACTCAAATCCTGTGCGTAAAATAGGGCAGTATATTGCACATAACTTATGTAGCCCATTCTGCCTTACTTATGCCATCTCCTTTTGCTTATGATAACTAATAAAAGGTGTATGGCATATAAATAATCGTCATGCTGCATTCTTTGGAGAATAACAAGAACAAACACCTGTATATTACATCTCCTTGTAATGATGCAATTGTTTTTCAATTATTTCTGATCAAATGTTGATTATTCCAAGTATATAAAACTCGTGGCCATTCAGGGTTTTCTGTGCGGAGCAATGATTCCAGCTACTGAATTAAATTTCTAGCTTATCTTTCCCCCTTTTTAGATTTTTATAGAGCTTTGTCTAAAGACGCAAAAGCTACTGTTGACAAAGACTTAGACTCCTTGAAAAGAAATTCTTTTATCAACATTAGTGTCTATGAGCTTTTAGTCTTATTCTAAATTCAATGCTATGATAGTCTCTTAAAAGCAATAGAAATAAAGCCTGATGCTTGAGTTTCTACAATGCAGCTGTTCTGTTTGAGTATTGATGGTAATGAAAGTGCTGTTGAGAGAAAACTTAAGCCAGTGATTCACTGGCGGCCTCTACTCCAAGTTTAATCCTCTCTAAATGAAAAGACAAGCTTTTGAGCTCCTGTGGTCTTTTTTTGAAGACTAAGCCTTCCCGCATCAGTTTTGACTTCAGGCATCAGTTTTAGTTCCAGCCATCTGCCTGTTTTCAGCTAACTAAAAATTTGATTTATTAACTGATATTTGGTTTCCTTAATTATTTTATGCTTAATGCAAAAATTAGCACTTAATGTGTGTAATTGCATTCTAAAAATGAGAAAATGACTCTGAGTAATTTTATTGTAATGCATATATATATATATTTTAAAGATTTATTTTTATTATTTTTTTTATTGGAAAGGCGGATATACAGAGAGGAGAGACAGAGAGGAAGATCTTCCATCCGATGATTCACTCCCCAAGTGAGCGCAACAGCCGATGCTATGCCGATCTGAAGCCAGGAGCCTCTTCCGGGTCTCCCACGCGGGTGCAGGGTCCCAAAGCCTTGGGCTGTCCTCAACTGCTTTCCCGGGCCACAGGCAGGGAGCTGGAAGGGAGGAGGGGCTGCTGGGATAGAACCGGCACCCATATGGGATCCTGGGCGGGCAAGGCGAGGACCTTAACCACTGTGCCACCGCGCCAGGCCCAATGCATATATTTTATAGTTTAGAAATGTTTGCCTGAGCTCAACTTCTTTTACTGCAGGAATCTTCAGGCTATGCTTTCCATGAGCTATTCCAAAATTGTCTTAAAGAGCTAGAAATAATATTTTTTTCACAAGAAGCACTTCTGAGTTTTAATGGAACACCTTTGATAATTGGCTTTTACTGACACATTTGTATAGTTATTTCATAGAAATGCGCTTGTTAAATATAGTTTGCTTTCCTTTTATTGGGAGGTGGACAACTGACAAGAATACATGATCTTTCCTTTCTGTTAATTGCTGGTTTAGGTGAGGCTTGAATATTTAAATTGTTGATTATGTAGGGAGTACTCTGATCAAGGTAAAATTTATGAACTACATAATCAACTTTAGAACTATAATGTTGATTTAGAAAACAAGTCCCTGAAGATTACTGAAACTATGACAACATTCTTTTCAAGTGACATATATAATCCTTTTCATTTGTAAATTTAGTTTAATTTTATTTACTTGAAGGAAAGGCAGAGATTGTCCTCCTTCTCAGATATCTACACTTCCCAGACATCTGCAACATTTGGGGTGTAGGCTGGGCTGAAGCCGGTAGCCTGGAACTCTATCAGGGTCTCCCCTGTGGGTGGTGTGGACCCAGGTGCTTGAGTCATCTATGGCCCATCCTTTTCAAAGTGCACATGAACAGAAACAAGCTGAGAAGTGAAGCCAGGACTGAGACCTTGACTCTCAGATGTGGCATGCATGGACTCCAAACGGTGTGTTAATTGCTGTACCAAAAGCCCACCCATGGAAGCTCAAAAATAAGCAAAATCAAATGGGAAGGAAAACCTACATAAATACAACAAAATGCTTGATAAAGCATTTTGATTAAGAAGCAGAAAAAAGAGTGGGGGAGGGAGGAGAGAGGAAGAGGAAAAGAAGGGGAGAAGGGAGAGAGGAGGAGGGTGGGAAGGAGAAAGAGTTGAATGTGGAGATGAAGGCTTTGGGGAATAATAAAAATGTTAGGTCAAGGGCCATCACTTAGAAAGCGGACAACAGGGGAAGAGAGCAAATAGAACCATCTGCTGGGAATAACAGTACTGTTCTCTTTTAAAATGGGTGGTGTGGTCGGTATGACAATTATTATAGCTCAGCTTCAATATGGAGTGTGTGTAATTTTACTGAATAATTTTACTTTTAATTGCAGATAACTTTCACCAAATACAAAATGATACAGAGCAGTAAAATATACTTTGTTTTCTTTTTTCTAATTTTGTTTTTTAATGTTCTTTACCTTGTTGAGGGGGATGCATGTGCCCATGTGAGCCTCTGATTAGGGTGAGGAGGCTCTGGAAATTGAGTGAAAGCTGCCCGACTCTTTGTATTTTGCAGTGCAAATAAATTACTTTAACCTTCGCCATCCTGGAATCAATAATTAGCTTGTTGAACACCACCTGGCAAACAGATCCAACTTTGATAGAAATGCCTCTAACTGGCTTGGTTCTATAAAGCTAGCTGTGTGTTTCTCCTCTGAATGATTCTTCTTCAGTTACCAGGTAAGTCTTCAGTCTGTTTTTAAATGAGGTTGTTTGTTTCCTTCCTGTAGGGTTTAAGAGTTATTGTATATTTTCAGAATAGTTCTCTATTAGATTTTTTTTTTAAATATCTTATCTTTAATTGTTGTTTTCCATGCCATTGACTGTGTCTTTTATGGCCAATAGAGGATACATTTTTAATTTTGAAATCTAGTGAATCAGTTATTTTTTTCGTGGATGGTGCCTTTGATGTTGTATTTCAAAAGTCATCTTCAAGCTCGATGATCTTGATAGTCTCTTATATAATCTTCTATGGCTTCCCATTTCACGTTTAGATCTGTAATCTGTTTTGTACATTTTTGTGACCAGTGTAAGGTTTTAGTCTAGATTAATATTTTACATGTGCATATTCATTTGTTGAAGTGCCATTTCTTAAACAGACTGTTTCGTTTGTATTACCTTCACTTTGTGAAAGTTTGTTTAGACTGATTTCTCCAGCAGGTTTGGCTCTGATTGAACTGAAGAGCCTTGGTCTCCAATTAAAGTGCTAATTAGTTTTTCCTGAGAGCAGACCTTGTTGAGAGGAACCTCTCTGGTACAAATTTCAAACTGGTTCCTTTCCTCTCCCCCTTCCTGATACTGAGAGAATCTTGTCAAGTTCCTCCACATAAGATTCCTGAAAGGCAGGGTCCGGCTCACGACTGGGCCCTCCTGGGGTTTTTATTTTACTTTATAGTATTTATGGCCCTAACCAAGCAAACCCTCTAGCCACTCATCAGTTCCCGTCTGGCCCTGGTTTCTGAGGAAATGTCTGCCCTGGTAAGTTGTGATTCTTTATATTCGCGTTCTCGGTCGGTATTGGAAACGTTGGCGGTACTTCTTACATGGTTCTGAGAAAAGTTTTAAAATTTTTTGGCTTGCTTAAAGTTTTGTTCATGGTGGGGCAGGGCAGTGGCTTCCGACTTCTTAAATTCTGGGCAGGAAATTAAAAGGTCCGTTTTTCTTAAACGTTTTTTAAAGTAAGAAACAGTATCTGTTGTATTCTCTTGCGGTCCAAAGTTTGCTTTTATGGCTGCATCCCATGTGTTTTGATGTTTTTAATTTCAGTGTTGTTTATTCCAAATAATTCCCTTTCTTTTGTCGAATTCATCATTGGCTCATGGATTATCGGTGGCATCATTTTTCCCAAGAGACTTTTGTGTCTCCTTTTTGTCACTCATGTGTTGGTTACTCAGTGGTGCGTTTTTTCATGGTGCTGTAATTTGTTGTGGATGTTGTTGTTGTTGTGGCTGGACTAACTCATACCAGTTGTTGACCTTGTTTCATGGCTTCTCAATTATGGAAATGTATACTGATGGAGTACTGGGGTCTATCATCTGCAGATATGGGGGAAAAATGGAACATGCATCCCTGCTTTTAGATGAAAGATTGATTCCCAAAGACTGTTGGACATGTGTGGGATGCACATGGGATGCAATGGGATGCTAGACTGTCTGATATTATCTGTACCAACAATGTCAGGGTACACTTAAGAGACTAATAGAATTATGATTCCTTTTGAAGGACTACACTATTGTAGTGAAATGGGGAAAATCTGTCGGGAATGCGAAATTCTACCACATAATTCAAAATTCAAAATAAAAATATATTTAAAAGAAAGATTCACTTAGCCTATTTCTCTGTGCTTTGCAGCTTAGTAATTAGAAGTACGAGTAATAGGCTTACTATGAATATTTTGCATGTTTGGAAACTCCACTTCCAGATGGTGCAGAGTAAGTCTCCAGGAGGTATATGATGGCTGGAAAGCTTTCTCTTTGTAGTGTTATCAGCTGTAGATGTTTTTCAGGCATCTGAGGAATCACTGGTGGTTACCAATGACAAATACCTGTGAGAAGCTTGTTTGCTCTTCCTGTCAGCTGTTTGTGACAAGATGTAATTGGTGTAGGCAGGAAAGAACAGAAGTCTCCTTCTCTTCCTTTATTTACCGTTTTTTGAGGAAATGGGTGGGTTCCTGTGCCTATTCACAGATGCGTATACCTATCATTAGGGACCCTTGGGTTAAGTACCTTTGACATGATACAATGTGCAGTGTGTATTACCTGCTTGAAGTTCAATGTACTCATCTTTGACTAAGTTTGGTCTTCTTATGACTTGGTTAATAGTCCTCAAGAAGTTCTTTGCTATTTGGTATGTCAAATTATCTTATATACTTTCATGACACAAGCCTAGAAACGCCAACCACCCATTTTCTAATCCTCTTTTTTTTCATGATGGGTAGCATTTAAACATCACTGGCTGGTGTTTTGGTAATTATTTCTGGGCGTGTTCAGTGAAAAAGTTAGTCCGTACATCTATCTTGATATAGGTAAACTTGTAATTTGCTTTGCTTTTTGCCACGTTTTATTCCCTACTTTATATAAACACTGGATGCTCAGAGTCTTTGACTCAGAATATTGAATTCAATATTCAGGAAGATATGGGGCCAAGTTAGTCCAATCTAAATATTGATTAGGAACACCAAACAAAGATTAAAATGAAGTCTTAAAGGGATTACATCATTTCTCCTAGCTTAATTGTGTTTGGTAGAAGGGTTCCAGAAGTCTAATGTGTAATTACCACATCATATGTCCCAGATTGATCATGTCTGAGCATTTATCCAAAGGAGATGAGGTCATAATGAGACATGTGCCCCTTGTTTTTTTGCAGCTCAGTTCACAGTAGCAAAGATGTAGAATCGAACTAGATTTCCACCAGTGGATGACCGAACACACACACATTGGAATATTATTCAGTTATAAAAATGATATTCTGAGATTTGCAACAAAAAAGGATGGAACTTGAAATCATTTTGCTAAGTGAAATATGCCAGACTCAGAAAGACAAACACCATGTTTTGCCTCATATGTGGAAATATTGTCCAACAATGTCCACATTTCTGGCCAATAGAAGGAAAAATTTTTACATGTTTGCTAAGGTTATCTGTGTGTATGTGAGTGTGTGTGTGTGAGAGAGAGAGAGAGAGAGAAATAAGGAATGGATTCAGCACTTATGGAGGTTGACAAGTCCCAAAATCTGTAGTCAGTCATCCAGCCATCTGGAGACCCAGGAAACTACTGGGTAATTCCATTTGTTGTCCATAGGCCTGAAAACCAAGAGACCTGCTAATGCAATTCCAGTCCAGATGCTGGAAAGCACAAGTTTCAGAGGGGAACCAGTGTTCCATTCTGAATCTGAGGATGGGAAAAATCCTCAGGCTTTTAGTCAAGAGAGGTTCCCTACCCTTGGGAGGTTTGACTTTTTCATTTCGTTTTGGCCTGCCACAGATTAGATCATGGCATGCACACTGGGGAGGACAGTCTACACAGGCTAGTGAGCCAAGGGTTCTTCTCATCCAAAATACTCACTACGAACACACATAGACTAATGCCTGGCCAAACATCTGTGACTTATGGCCCAGGCCGACTGGTACATAAAAGCAACCATCACAATTAATCCAAACCAGCGCTTTTTCAAAAATCAACTTTATATAGTGAGTGCTACTGTTTGTCAAAATCTACTTTTATTTACATTCCCCCAGTGAGAACTCAGTTGTATAAGCACACCTAGCACTCAGTCCTATAACCACATTTATAGTAATCCTATTACTCGTACTTCTAATTACCTAGCTGTCCATGTGCCGATGCAGGGAACAGATTTTGGAGGACAGCTATCTGCCTACCATCCAGGCAAAATAAGATATTCACCTTTTAACTCAGTGAGCAAGTCTCTGGCTCTTCCTTAGTCCCCAGCTCTACCCAACTGCAATTGACTTCACATCCAGGCACTCTGGGAGTGTCACACCTTTGTCCCCACAACTGCCAATGGCAGGAGCACTCTTCCCAGCTTAGGGGCTTTCTAATATTGTGGGTAGTTGGCGCTTGAGTAGGTGTCATTGAATCTTCCTCTATTGCTGACTAGCGTGTAGCAGATTACCAGACTAAGGTTTCTGATAAGTGATTCTTGATAGAAAAAGTATGAGTAGAATTTACCCTCAGTGCAAACAACCGTCTATGAACCCAGTGCTGGGGTGGGTGATAGGTTTTTCAGTGGTAAGACAACTGGGTGGGGAATGACTTGAAAATGCAGGAATTGGGGTGGTTTTCTTTTTGTCTTTTTTTTTCCTCGTTTTGTTAGCCACCTGCCGAAACTTTTATTTAATTATTGTACTGCTCCTTGCTTATCACTACTTTTATACTTATTCCTTTGTTATTATCTTGAAAATTGCCTAGAGATATAAATTTTTGGATTTGTTTTTCCCTAAATGCTACTGAAATTGATTTCTAAGCAAGCTTTTTTTTTTTTTTAAAGATTTTTGTTGGAAAGGAAAATATACAGAGAGGATGAGAGACACAGAGGAAGATCTTCCATTCACTGATTCACTCCCCAAGTGGCCACAATGGCTAGAGCTGAGCTGATCCGAAGCAGGAGCCTAGAGCCTGGGGCCTCTTCCGGGTCTCTCATGCAGGTTTAGGGTCTCAAGACTTTGGGCCATCCTTGACTGCTTTCCCAGACCACGAGCAGGTAGCTGGATGGGAAGTGGGACTGCCAGGATTAGAAATGGCACCTGTTTGAGTTCCCAGTTCATGCAAGATGAGGACCTTAGCCGCTAGTCTATTGTGCTAGGCCCCTAAGCAAGCTTTTAATTTTGATTCCTTCACTCTTTCTACAGATCAGTACTTTGGGTTATAAAAGAGCTTATTCAATTATAGAGCTAAGTGTTAGATTTCTACTTTCTTAATTTCTATGAACTTCCTATTAATTATCATCCACTTTTTTTCACATAGACCATTTTCTTTTTTTTTTAAAACATAAAGTATTTTTCCTTAGGCTCAAGAATTTCTCCTACTCTGCTCTCCTTCCTCCTCCATTGTTTTCCCTTATATTGTAACAATAGTTTAGTGTCTCAACAAAAGTGACAAGTTCATCTTTCTATTTAAGTGTATCCTGATATTGTAGATATAGAGAATAGTATAAAGTCCAGTATTCTAGGGTCAAGATATATTTAACAGTTTAAATAGCTTCTACTTTTACTACATTTATTTTATTTGTGGCAATATGCCTATAAAAAACATGATTCATTTCAATTTTAGTGCTACCAAAGCATTAAAAAAATTGCTCGAGTGCCTATGTCTAATTTTCCCATGAATGAAATATTGCTAGGACTGTTCTTGATACAGAGGAGATAAATTAAGGCATTGCATATGATTAGAAACATTGGGACATTTGGGTTTACTTTTCCTGGAAATTGATTTCTATTCCAAGATTTTGGCCAAGAGATTCCAAAACCTTTCTTGAGAAGGCATATCTTATTGAAATGGAATCATGATATTTTTATCTTGCTTTCATCAATAAAAATAGGAAAATATGAAGCGTGAACTAAAGGGATTTATTTTGTAATTTAAAACATATGAGATTTATTATCTCTATTCATTTTCATCATGGGCAGCATTTTAACATGCACGGAACTGTTGAATGCCTATAAAGAAAAATATTTTTACAAGAGTGTGAAAGCTAAAAGTTATAGACTTCTTGGAAGTAAGAATACAGATGTATTTTGAAATATTTGGAACTAGTGGAACTTGCAAGTCATAATTTTAGTTTATCCTTATTTTTTTATTTTTGAGAGCAGATGCAAATTAATATCTTTGGTTTAATATAAATTTGGATTGGATATAAGTCTAACAACTTCGAATGTTTCAGTTCAAGTATGAGCTCACTACCTGTTGCACAGAAGCCACTCAAATATTAAACATCATTTTCTTTCTCCTCTCTTGTTCTTATTTTCACCATCTCCTCTTTCTCTTATTCCTCTCCTTCCCACTCAGCTTTTCTTCCTTTACTCCTTCTCTTATTTTTTTCTACTATGAGTAAAGTTATGTGTAGGAAATACATAGAAATACTGAGAAGATATTATATAGAATCTTGATTTCTAAATATGTTTTTTCAACAACAAGGACCTCCTGTTTTTAAAATTCTGTCCTAACTACATGGGGCTTAGAACTGTCCTAGCAATCAGAGGTGTTCCACTTTAAGCAGTGCTTGAAGATAATTGCAGAAAGGGAATCCAAGCAAGTGTGATTGCCTTCACTATTTCCTTAAAAACAAGAAAGTAAAACATTTTTTTAAGGAATCTATTTTTGTTTTTTAAGCTTTCCCCAAGAACTTACAAAAATACTTTATATACAGTTTTTTTTAAAAAAGATGCATATGTATTAATTTATTTACATGTCAGAGTTACATAGAGAAAGGGAGAAATTGTCCACTACTCTTCCACTAACGACATGGCTGCATCAGCCAGGGCTGGTGGGCCTGGGCAAATCCAAAAGCAAAACACGGGTATGATGGGCCCAAACACTTGGGGCATCCTGTACTGTGTTTTCCTAGCCATCGGCAAGGAGCTGGTTTGGAGGTGGAGCAACCAGGACTTAAACTGGTGCACATATGAGATGCTGGAGTCACAGGTGGCAACTTTACCCATTATACAGCACTGACGTCCTTTATAAACCTGAACAAATTTACTACTGAAACTGTTATTTTCTAGATTAGTCCTACAAAAAGATAAAGGAAAAGAAAAAAGAAAAGAAAAAAAGGGGAAGAAATTCCCGGCTATGCATGGAAACTATGTAAAACTCTTCAGTAGTGTTACCTGTGTTATCTACTATTCACACTGCTAAAGAATTATTCCAAAAGCTCAGCCTTTGAAGGTCTGAAATATGTATAGACATGCAAAACACGACATCTTTAACTTACGCTGTTTAAATTGCTTTCCCATGGACCTCTCCACTAAGATCCAACTTAGATAATAATAATTTACATGTTTCATGTGTCAATGCTTGTTTATAAAATAAACATTGTATATGTATCTATGTAGATATAGATATGGAATTTTCAGTGCTATATCTGTGACAGTCTCAGACACACAAGGATGTATGCAGACATCAAGGGAACATGGGATTATGTCATTGTCTTATGTCATCTTTTGTACATGAGAATCCAGGCTTAGTTTAACATGGAAAACACATAGTATGAAATCAAATATTGAAATCCAGTATTACTGGTTTTAAAATGGATGGACTTTAAATTATCATACTTCTTTCCTCTCTTGAGGAGAAAATACTACCAATAAGTAGTATGTTGAGTTGAAACATGTACCTTGAAAATAGTGGGCTTTCTAACCATATCTTAAATCTCTTCTGATCTGCTTAATGTGTCTGTAGGAAGCTTTGCATACACTCAAGGGCATATTCTGTCAGGCCACAATGTGGGTGTCACCTATCTTCTTCCATTCCTTCTAATGCTTATCAGTATTGTCCCTTCCAATCTGCCATATCACCCTTCTCCAAAAACCAACATGGCTCCCTTCTTTTCATCCAGCTATCCATCCATTTATTGAACATATGTTTTTTAGGCTTTTTGGAATAAATGAGGAGAAAACTGTCATAGGCATTCTGATCATGTATCTTATAGTTTCATGAAGGAGAAACTTAGTAACCAAACATTACATGACTAGATGTGTAATTCAAACCTGTGTTAAGAGCTAAACCGAGGGCTTGTGTTGTAGCCTAATGGATAAAGCCACCTGTGATGCAGGCATTCCATGTCAGTGCCAGTTCATTTTCCAGCTGCTCCATTTCCAAACCAGTGTCACGCTAATGGTTTGGGAGAAGCAGCAGAAAATACTCCAAGTGTTTGGAGTATTTTTCTTCTTATCCACAAGAGAGACACAGATGTAGCTCCTGGATTCATCCTGTCCCAGCCCTGGATATTATAAACCATTTGGGATTTGGGGATTGAAACAGCAGATGAAAAATATCTTTCCCTGCCCTTCTTCCTTCTGTAACTCTGACTTATAAATAAATAAGTGAACCTTTATCTTTTTTTTTTTTAAAGAAATAATTGGAAAGATAAAGTATGTTATGAGAACCATATAGAAAAGAATCTGGTTTGGACTGTGGTTGTTCTTTCCTGAGGAATTAGGTATTTGGTCTCATTGCTGAAGAGTGAGCGGGGGTTCTCTAGGCTAGAGCGAGAAGGGAGTCATCTCAGATGATCCTTTTCAGGGCCATGCTGCAAGAAGGCTCTCGGCACGGAAAGACGGGGGAAAAACATTACCAGGGTAAGGTCGGGACAAGAAGTAAAGGTTGAATTGCAAAGTCCTGAGAAGGCAGGCAATAAAAGGGAGAGAATTTCAGGAAAGGATCTTGTAAAGTTGTATCAACACAATAGAAGCCAGTGGGCATTTGTTAAGGGTAAGACTATACAGAAATCATTTGATCTATTATATCAATCCTCTGGTACAACTTACAGATCTGGAAATATACAGTGGAAATGAGGAACTGCCATGTCCATTGTTTTTCTCATTAAAGTTTAACCACAGAGCTCATTTTGACAAGGTTATTCTGATTTAGTCTTGCAAAAATTATCATGGCCACAGGATTGAAAGAGAAGAGTACTTTCAGGAATTTTTGTGTAATCCCCTTACCTCCCACTCCAAAAGCCAGGCCAGAGTTCAATGAAACAAACCCCCTGCCCCCCAGAAAAGTTTCCCATCAGAAGATTTTTTCCATCCGAACTCATCTCTATATAAATATTTATGGATTTGAATTTGTTTGCTGTTTTTGAGGCAGCTCCCTTTTTGATCATCGTTAAACATTGGTATTGATTCTAAGAATGATTGTGGTAAGTCATGCAAAAGCATTAATTTCAGTTATAAAGTACTGTGTACAAGTTACAATTTCTGTGGGATTTAGTCAGGGAAGATTATCATTTACTACTCTTAACACCATCTGCACTTTTTTTTAACCCACTGGATTAATAAAGAAAAAAAAGTACTTAAAGTGAAATATACTGCAAGACATTTCCTGTAGGTTTGAACTTTATCCACTTGAGCTACAAATTTTTCTGGGAAAAGATCTATAAATAACCACGTGGTGGGTGGAATGCATGAGAAATCGAAGTTAATGCAGACACACTGCTTGTTTTGTAGTTTTCAAATAAACTTTCTGCCTTGATTATTGGAAAACACATAGTTGACTGGATTAGAGTATTACATAAAATCACAGAGATTGTCCTACTTTTTGGCACCTTATGCAGATAAGGTTCAAAATATGCTTTAACATATCCACTGCAAAAATAACCTCGGGGATGGTTAGTATTTTTCTGCTAACTACTTCCACTGATTGAATCAAAAGTCTCCCACTCTGAAACATACAAAGTAATCTGCTTTATTCAAAATGTACTGATTTAAACATTAATAATGTTGAAAATATCTTTACAGCAACATTTAGAATGGCCAAATATCTCCCTCAACGACCTAACTGAGTTCAGACATAAAACTAACCAATACAGGCCTACAGTCTGGTGTGTGAGACAGAAGTTCTTGGCAAGAACAACTGCAAGTAGTTTAAGTGTTATCATCACAGAGGTGTGAGAAAACTTAGTCTACTTTCAGAGAATGTTAAGGCTCCTAGAAGAAGTGATGTCTCAATCGGTTAGAATTGCCTGTATACCAATGTTTCTAGGATGGGGGAGATGTGGAGAAATGAGAGATGGATGAAGGATTTATTAGGCACAAAAACAGCATGTCCAGATACCTGAGATAAGAGATTTTTGGCTTATTCAGAGCTTGGCTGTGATTCATTACAATTGGTGCTTAGAATACAAGTAGAAGGGTCCCTTGACCTAGAGAAATAAACAAGAGCACATTATTGGCCCTGGATTCCATATTAAGTTGTATCTAAATGTAATGATTTTTCATTATTATAATAAAATATCAAAGATAGTATAACTTCATAAAGAAAATGTGTTTAGGTCATAGTCCTATTGGTTCAAGCCCAAGATTGGGTAACAGCATTGGTATCTCATTATCTGATCATAATGAAAACTGAACAGCAAAGCATGGACATAGACAACATCACATGGCAACCCAGGAAGCAGGAAGAGAGAAACAGAAGGAGAGAGAGAGAGATTGGGTTTAATTTCTGGCTATCATAACAATCCACATATGACTGCCACCTGCTGAGGTCATACCACCAATGGCCTGAGGACCTCCTGCTAAAGGTTCCAGCATCTTCCAGTAACAATACCCTGAAGAGCAAGCTTTTAACACAAGCCTTGGGAGACTTTTACCATCCAAACCATAGCACCAGGTTAATGGTCCTTTCTATTGAGCGCCTTACTCCTTGCAAGGAGAGTTGATGCATCTTAGGAAGCAGTTGCAATAGGTAGGATCAAAACCCAAAAAATGTGACCCCAAACTTAAGCATTTTTGATACTCACATTTCAGAAGAGGCCTTTGAGTATCCATAGGCTCAACGGCTGAGGTTGTAATTTTCTGGGTCATAATCCCAGAAATGTCTTTGCTATTCATCTCACTTTTAAAATCAAAGTACAAGGCCAGCATCATGGCATAATTGGTAAAAACCATTTCCGGCAACTTCAGTATCCCTTATGGGAGTCAGTCTGCTTCCCAGGCTGTCCCGCTTCTGATCAGGCTTTCTGCTACTAGTCTGGGAAAGAAGGAGAAGTTGGCCCAAGTACTTGGGCCCCTATTATCCATGTGGCAGTTTACATTTGAGGCTTCTGACCTCAACCTGGTGCAGCTCTGGGTAATGTAACCTTATGGAGAATGAATTTGGGATGCGAGGAAAGACTCTTTCTCACTGTCTGTTTTTCTCTCTGTCCTCCTTGTCACTCTTACAAATAAATAAAATAAATTTTAAAACACAAAAGATATCCCATTCAATATAATTTAATGCTTTAAATAGCTTGAGAATTTTTGCAACTCATTACTCATATTGGTAGGTAATAATAAACTATGAATTAGGTAAGAGAAGGTCATAATATAGGACATTTATATAAAATTATATTCATGAGCTGGAATCTATAAAACTCAAAATTTGCTTTGTAAGTTTTGCTGCAGATTGTTCAAATTTTCAAGAAGAAATTAACTTGGAAGCTTTGATGCGTGGTATCTACGCCTATGTGCATTGTATGTGTGCTATGTTAACATAGTTATCGTGTCTCTTTGTGTCTCTAGTAGGCAGTTTTATTATGAATTTTGTGTGAAATGTAGTAGGCAGTTTTGTACTCCATGTGATTTCCTGACTCCAGTGATTGATAGCCTCCAGTTTTCTGGCTAATTCTTCCTCGAAATGAGATGCAGGGCTCTATCCGGAAATGTCCTTGAGAAACTCGGGAAGACTTTTATTAATACTAAATACTTGAAGATGGTTATTAACTTAATAGTGTTTATATTCAGTGACAATAGTTTAGCTTTCTAAATATATTCTTGGCGTGAGGAATTCCCTTATAATATCTTATTTGCATATAGTACTATAAAAGTAAAATCTTTTATGTAACTTAGTCGCCCTATAAAGCCAGAAAACATAAGCTGAGAAGTAAAATTCAAGTTAATGTATTATTTGATAATTCTCAAGTAAGTCATAGTCAATTCAGGTCATTTATCATGGTAAGTTATCATTTACTCCCTAGTGTATTAGCTAATCAAGTTAACTTCTTAAATGCACCAATTGCTAGAAAATCTTTGGGAATTGTATCAGTGGCATTGACATCAATGAAAAAGATAGTTAAGAAAAATCACTGTCAAGGTGGATATCTTCTGTTTTATCCTAAAGTTTTCAGTTTAATTTGTCAGAATTATTCAGATAAATGACAAGACTTCAGAGTCATATTGTCTTTCAGTAGAAATTTAGATTGTAGAGAAGTCAGTATGAATTTGTCAACTTCACATATAATTCATTTTCTTCTCCAATAATCCATTTCTAAGAGATCTCAACAATAATCAAGGTAGTAAATGTCCCATTTTTGTTGCTTTTTTAAGATTTGAATCTTTGACTCAAATCTGTTTGAGCTCTGGAATGGTTTTTCTGAATTCCATACTAATATTTGACCATGAAATTTTATAAGAACCTCAGATTGAATACTTCCCAAACCAAATCTTTTTCTTCAGCTTTGACCAAACTGATTCTTCTTATCTAGGTCCAACTCTCTCCATCAATGTCAGTCATTGCAGAAATTGGAGCAAATGGTATGTCATTGCTCAAGTAAAAAATGTGTGGGAATCATTTCAACCCCCAGAAAACTCACTGACCAAATCTTGATGCTAAAATACTTTATTAACTCTGGTCAATTTAATTTCCTGAGTCTATATTTCTATCTCTCTGGCTGCTACCCAGGTATAAACTATTATCACCTCCTGATTCAGTCATCACTGGAGAATTCAAACTGGTATTACTAGAAGGCTAACTTACTTGCCCTCCTCAATCTGCCTCCTTTTTAGAATCTCAGTGCAATAAAACCAACTGTTTAAAACCATTCCTCTAACCATACCACTTCACTGCTTAAATTCCTTGAAAAGTTTCCTATTGGACTTAGAAAAAAGACCGAAATATTTATGATCTGTAAGGCTCTACAAAATTCAGGCTTTGCCTGCTCTCCAACCACTTCCCAGCTTTCTGTTCAACTATTTCCCAATTTCCCAATAACATTAACCTTCATTAAATCCTTTAGTGGTAAGGAGATAAATGGTTTTTTTAATGTAACAAAACAGAGGAAGCTGAGTGTGGTTCATTAATTGGGACAAAGATATCAAAGTTGAGATGCTAATAGAAGAAATGGGAAGAGGAGCATATGGGAAACCTTCGTATTACTACCTCACAGTTTCTGTTTTCTACATTTAAAACTATTCTGAATAGAATGTTAAAAAGGTATCTTTCAGTGTGCCAAGCTCTTTCTGGCTTCATACCCCTTTTCTGTACTGCCCAGCTTCTTGCTTGTTCCTCCCATCACTGATGCAAGCACATTACTGGCATATGTACAGGTGTACCTCCTGTTCTAAAGAAGGCTCTCTTCCTTATTTCTTCACAAGATTCCTTCTTCTGTTTCTTCAAGGAACAGATATAATTGTTCATTTTTTCCTTCTTTTCTTTTTATTAACCTTATGCTTCATGGAAGTGGGGAGACATGGCATAGTTGCTCACATCTCTGTGGCATTGAATTTTACGTTGAACACAAAATACTCATACATGTGCTTGGATGAATAAAAAAGGAATATCCAGGTAAGTGAAATACGTAAAGGTTTACTCTGTGAAATCAAACTGCTGAGGAATATATTTGTAGTTAGATAAAATCTGTCATTGGGATCTCAACTGTGTCCATGGAATGAAATAATTCAAACTTTACATATGTCAGGAGGACAATGCTTTATGTATTAGAAACACATGAGAACTGTACAGGTTTGTTTGGAACCCACAAAATAGAGGAGGGGTCCCCACCTTTAAAAACAGGTATCTCTACTTCCATGTGTGCAGGACCATTTCAAGAGACATTTCTCTAGGAGCAGGTTTGGGCAAAGCATTCTTTGCTGACTGGACCCTCTATGTCTAGGGGCCACCCTTTTCATGGATTCGCATTCACTATCCTGAAATTTTGTTTGTTCCCCAAACATTGCCAGAGGACAAGCCCTGGTATGTCTCCCTATGTCCTTGCCATCATATTTTGAACTTCAAACTTGGGTTCAAAGTATAAAATTGAGTTCAGTTAATCCAAAGCATAATGCATAATAATAGTTTGATGGAGTTTTTAAATTTGATATTTGGTAAGATATCAAGTTATTGTATTGTTCATGAAGTGGACACTAATGGATTATTATTATTGATGTTCTTCTATACTGTTAATAGATACATAAATGCTTACATTCTGTCACCAATACTATGTAGCAAATACTATATGGTCAAATTATACTGAACTAAGGAATTTGGGAAAATTTTAAGTTACCTAAAATATTGCTTTTTCTCTCTTTCTGCAAATTCAACAGATATCATTTATTAAAATAGATGTGTGTGTGTGTTTGAAAGGCAGAGTTAGAAATAGAGGGACAGACAAATATCTTCCTTCTGCTGGTTCACTTCCCAAACCGCTACAATGCCCAGGTCTGGGCTGAGCCAAAACTAGGATCCTGGAACCAGATTCAGGCCTGCCACATGGGTGTCAGGTCTTCACATTTGCACTGTAGTCTACTGCTTTCCCATACACGTCGGACAGGAGCTGAATCGGAAGCGGTGTTTATATGAGATGCCAGTGTTGAAAGTGTTGGCTTAACTTTGCACCACAATTACAGTCCATGGTGTCCCTTTAGGCCCATGCTGTTTTTGTATTTAAATTGACATTTTTGATAGGATCTTGAGTCCCCATGAAAAGCAAAGAAAAAAAGAACAACACACAAGAAAAGAAACACATGATGTGAGTCTGGAAGAACCCTGAGAAAGGTGGAGACAGGGGAAATGTGTAATGGACTCTTGTGATGATGTTGAGTCTACTTAACTGACCTGATAGAGTACTCTGTACGCCTGATTGCAAAGCTGGCTACTCTGATGCGAGTTCCCTGATTTTTCAAGTAGCATGTCTTATTAACTACTGTAAGTTCCCTGATTCACTGTTACTCTGGCCTCCTAAATTGGTTGTTGTTCTACCTCTCCACTCGCTGGCGGGTGAAATCTGTATTCACTTTTCAGAAAGGTATCCATTAGGGAGAGACAGTTTGTGTACAAAGAGCCAGCAGGCTTCTCTGGTAAGTCTTCACTTGGAATGCTGTTTCTGAAAGCTATGTCAAGAGGCTTCTTGCTTCCAATTAACTTCATTTTGTTCACTGTCCCTGCACATGTGGAAATTCTTTGTTGTGAGACAAGAACTGACATCATCGTCATTGTCCTGCAACGGTTTCATTATATGAAGATCTTTATGCATTGGGATTTTAAAATAAAAATGTTCTTCAATTAATTATTCACTTTCTTCTAAATTTATTTTAGAATATTCATATTCATAGTGAAATGGAAGCAATTTTGTAGATCAACATGTGTTGTAAGTCCTGTTATGTGAGTTCTGTTGCTAGTCACAAAAAAATAGTCTTTGAAAGAATGATCGTGGAATGATCATAGAGATTGTTAGATGAGCTCCCAAAGTATTTCATGCTCTCTACTTTCTAGAAACATGTTCAAAGGGCATTTCTTCCTCCTCTTTTGATCTTATGGGTTATCATATGACTTGATTTATCCAATCATATGTAAACATGCCCTTACCACCTTAGTAGGGAAGCAGAATTACCTTTCAATTTTTGAACAGTAGGACTGCAGAAACTATTGCTGTGAGTTGCTGGATGCTTAGGACATCTATATAGAACCCTGTGTGGAGTTCAAAAGTCTAACAAAAACATTTTTCCCTTGATAGGCACAGGACAAATCAGTTCTCATGACTCCTAAATCAATGAAGAATTTATTTCTTAAATATTTTTGCTGTCCTGTGAAAATCCAAACAATGCCCAGAGTTTCACTTATTATCTCTGAATCATAAAATTAAATGGTAACAATGCATTAGCAGTCACCAGAAGAGTTTCTGTAAAATATGATGTTGTGCTTGTATTTTCATGCTATGTTTTTTATATTAACATGATTTTAGAGCATTAGTTCAACATATATATTATGGAAGTATGTATTTGAAGGTTATTTTAGTGCAATAAACTAAACTTTCACTGTTAGCATTTTATGGTGTGATTTTTTAAGTGTATGCTCTCCTAAATATTCCTACTATTTGAATTCATTTTTAGGTAAATGTAGTATATTTAAATCTTCATCAGTCTTTTTAAATGGAGTAAGTATAATTCTGATCTATGTGTTTGGCTTTTCTCTAAAATCTATAAAAATTATGTTTATAGGTTGACCATGATTCAGTACATAGATACTCATTAGGTTGCAATGAATGTATTTTCACAAAATTCTGTAAATTTTTTAAGCACTTTGTGGAAAATTTGTGGAATTATGTCCACGTGTTTCTATCATTTCCTTTCAATTTCCAGGAACTTCTTAAGTACTTTAAATGCCAGCTCTGCAGGCTATACTTCGAAATAAAACAAAGTTAAAATAACCCTGCTCCAGAGTCACTGATCTAATCCTGCAGTTCTGTAGCTAACCTTTTATGTCCTTGTATACTTTTTTTGCAGCAAAATTTAATACACCATGATTTTCGCAAGGTTGAGTCATATTTTGCTGCTGATAATGTATGTGTGCATTAGAATATGTTCTGGAGTCAGTTTTCTAAAATGTTTAAATAATGCTCTGTAGTCTGACTTCAGGGAACTAAGCAATTAAAATGCAACATTCTAGAGTGTAACTGTTTGTCAGCAAGTATATTACAGGGCTGACATTTACCAAGTCACCATTTTGCTGCAGCTAAGCAGTCATTAAACCATAGTGCATATCCAGCAAAGATCATACGTTTCATACATTTAGGAATTATTCATGGAATCTGCAAATGGATGTCACAGCAAATGCAACAAAACAACTTGAAATTTCATTTCAATTCTGTGTATAAGTTACTCTCACTTCAAGGTTTGTAAATATGTTTCAGAAAACTGAAAATAAATATATTTTAATTTTTATTTTGGTGATCTTTACATAGTTGATTAGGGCGCTAAGGGCTACAGGAAAATGGAAAGACCATTATTTCTACTTTTTTTTCTGTATTTGGGGGAAGGAGGAGTTAAAGGGAGAAAACCCATCCATTCTCCCATCCATCCCAGGGTCCCAGACGTGGGGCATGCTCCAAGGGCACTGCTCAAGTGGTTTTGATAGTTCAACAGTTCTGAATTGCTGCCAATCTCACCATCCCAAGTACGATGAAATCTCTCCAGAATCCACTGGCTGACACAGTCCCTTACAGTCTCTGTTTGCCCAGATATTCACTGCCAACAAATGACGGGGGCAGTTGATTTGTTCTATCCTCCATCCTGTGGTGATACCAGGTGTCCTCTGCAGCCTCCAATGAACTATCCTACCCTCTGTGTGTACCTGGATGTGCTGTCTATTGCTCCATCTGAGCCACTGAGGAGACTCGGCTTTGAAACCTGATTTCCATGATCAGACCATGATACTTGCATTTCTCTTCGTTGTTGGGGTTCTGAGTTCAGTTCGGTTGGGGGGATCCCCAAAGAAATTTCATCTGAGGTGATCCCAGACCTAATTCTTGTGTGTCCTTGTCAGTACAGGGTCTGACAGGGTGCATTATCCAATCAGGTTATGCGTGTGCTCGTGGTTACAATTGCTGTATCAGTTCTGTTTCCAGCCCTATCTTCTACACGGACCAATGGGTGTTGCAGTCCAGCCCAATCCTGCCCAGCACACACTCAGCCCTCACACAAACCAGTGGGACCTGCAATCTAGCTGGAGTAACTTGCAATAACCCCCACCAGGCCCGCCCCCTGCCCTGGTTCCCATGTTTGCCAGTATGTAAAGCAGACTGGTCTAATCTGTCCGACATCTCATTTAGCTCTCATACATGTCAGTTGGCACTCATGTATGTCAACCAGCCCCACTATCCAGCCCACACACGTGCTGATGGGGGCAATTGTGTCTAGCCATGTCTGCTCCAGTCCTGGTTCTAATGCTCACCAGTGAGAGTGGTAACCCAAAAGGGAGTTGCCCACTGTTTTCCTAGTGAGCCCATTCCCACTCCTGGATCAATGCAATCTGCAGGTGGTTCTGCAGTTTAACTTGACAGAATTATTCCGCCCCCCATGCCAGCATCTGCCAGTTGATGCTGCAGCAGAGCCCATCCAATCCACACCAACTCTGACTTATGCTTGTACCAGTAGGAACAGTCAGCTCAGCCTGGCTTTTTTTTTAAGATTTATTTTTATTATTTATTTATTTATTGGAAAGGCGGATATACAGAGAGGAGAGACAGAGAGGAAGATCTTCCGTCCGATGATTCACTCCCCAAGTGAGCGCAACAGTCGGTACTATGCCAATCCGAAGCCAGGAGCCTCTTCCGGGTCTCCCATGTGGGTGCAGGGTCCCAAAGCTTTGGGCCATCCTAGACTGCTTTCCCGGACCACAGGCAGGGAGCTGGAAGGGAAGCGGGGCTGCCGGGATAGAACCGGTGCCCATATGGGATTGCTGGCGTGCAAGGCGAGGACCTTAACCACTGTGCCACTGCGTCAGGCCCCCAGCCTGGCTTTTCACTGATCTAGCTCATGTGAGGCCCACAGGTGTTGTAGCCCTGTCTGCTCTGGTCTGTCCCATCCCAACTCATGCTCTCCAGTGGGAGTGGTGGTCTGGCAGGGGAACCCCATGCAGCCCCACTACTGGCTTTGCTACCTCCCCCCTGATTTTCCCATGTGCTGGTTGGGTGTGTGACCCAGGCTAGCATGGACACATCACCTTGGCATTTGCCAATCAGTGCTATAGGCTGGCCCGGCCCGACCTGGCCTGACCTACCCCCAGTTCCAGCTCACAGCCAGCACACAGTCCTGGCCCTAATGTACACTGATATGTGTTGTGACAGAACCTGGCTCAACCCCCACTCTATTCTGGTGCTCAGATTTGCCAGCAGGTGATTTGAACTGGCCCAACTGCATCCACCCCCGACCTGCACCAAAATATATGCCAAAGAGTATCATTTCCTAGCCTGGTCTGGTCTGCTCTGCTCCCTATCGTGGTTCTTGCACTCTCCTGCAGGGACTGTGTACCAACAGAGGAGTTTCCCAAACTCTTCCATCAGAACCTCTTCCAGTGCCAGATCTCGCACACATGGGTGAGAGGGTAAATCCATGGGTCAGCCCAACTTAGTCTTCTTCCTGTCCTCGCAGGAACAGTGGCCTTTCCTGATTGGCCTTCAACCCATTCCAATTCTTGTTGTATGTTTCAGCCCAGCTAAGCCTGGTCCACCCCCCAAACACAGCTCACACATGGCTCAGTAGGGGCAGAGATCCAGCTTAGCTGATCCTACCTACCTTGGTCCTCATGAGCACCAGTGTTTTGTGGAGTCTAGTCCAGTTCAGCACATCCAGCCCCAGTCTACACTTGTGCTGAGGGACACTGCAGTCATATCCAGATCAGAACGCAGCTCCTAGTCCGGCCCCTGCACTCACCAATGGGAACCAAAACCCAGCCAGGGTGTCCTCTTAACTCCCCAACCAGGTCTGTTCCTATCCAAAGATCCCACATGAGCCAGTGGTTTTTCTGACCCAGCTTGGCAGAGTCCCTCACCTGTCTTGGCCTTTGCCTTAGATGCTGTAGCCTAGCATCCCTAGCCAGTCTCCCTTCCTGACTCTCACTGACAGGTGCTGCAACCTGGCTCTGCTCAGTCTACTTCCATCCTTGGCTCATGCAAACCAGTAGGTGTAACAGCCTATCCCAGCATGACCTTTGCTCTAGCCAGGTGTCTGCACTTGCCATTGAGCTAAGGTTTGCTTTGCCCTGCCTAGTCCAACCCCTTTCAAAGCTAACCCACACCTTAGCCAACAGTTGGAGCTACTTTGCCCAGCTTGCCCTACCCCAGGCCTGGACCATGTGATCACTCATGGGAGTTATGATCCACTAGGGGAGTTTCCGATATTCCCCAACTTGGCCCACTCCCAGACCCAAATTTGATACATGCCTATGGATGTTAGGCCCTTGCCTGGCATAGCCTGCCCCTCTGTCTTGGCTTTGTATGAGCTGATGAACTTTGCACTCTGGTCCAGCCTGCCCTACACCCTATTTTAGGATGCATATGCTGATGCTACAACCTGGATCTGCCCAGACTATTCTCAGTCCCTGTACCCATGAGTGATGGCAGGTTCCATCGTCAAACCTAGCTCAGTCCATCCCCATCCCAATTACTGCACTAACCTGTAGGACTTGTATTTCCATAGGGTTTGCCCCACACATCCCCTCCCTCCATCCCCAGAATCTACCCCCGGATCTGGTTCTCTTGCGTGCTGGTTAGTGTCATGGCCCTGTTTAATGTGACTTGTCCCTTGTTCCAACATTGAGTTAAATACTAGGTTCTAGCCCTGCTAGATGAGCCTCTAGCCTAAGCTTCTGCATGGACTGGCGTGTGGTAGTCAGCAATTCCATGATAACAAGTCCTACTCGGGACTCACATGTAGGCTGGTTTATCAGTCTGAGCCACACAAATTGTCTGGACTCTCCTCTCCAAACCACTATGTCTCAGTCCGCTTGCTTACTTGCAAGTACAGTGACCCTGTCATTGGTATTCCCTTAGGATTTAGTCTTCACCAACATGCACAGTGGCTTTATGCATGGATGTCCCTAGGTAGTAATTCCATACCCCCAAGACCCTAGAACTTGCCACTATTATAAGAAAACTGAAAATATTTTATAGCTGTTTAAGTAGATATGAAGACCAAACACTGATTAAATGAGTTGGATATTTGGTGCAATAGTTAAAATGCTGCTTGGGACATAGGGTTGGCCATATCAGACTGTCTGGGTTCAACTCCTGGATCTGCTCTTAATCCCAGTCTCCTGCTAACATATACCCTGGGAAGCAGCAGGTGAGGTTCAAGTACTTTGGTCCCTGCCACCCTTCTGGGAGAACTGAACCGAATTTCATGCTCCTGGCTGTGGTTTGGGCCATCGTGGTCTATTACAGGCATTTTGGAAGTGAGCCAATGTAGGAGATGTGTTTGCATGTGTGTGTGTGTTTCACTGCCTTTAAAGTAAATTATAAAAATTGACAATTTTGTAGATTATCCCCAGACTGACACTTTTCAACCTAATAACATCTACATTATTATTAATTAAAGACGTGTTAGATCTGTCAGAGTAGCAAGGGGCAGAGGCGGGGGGAGTGTTCATTTACCCTTAGGGTTTGTTGTCTTTAATTAGCTTACCAGTAAAGTCGGCCCAAAGAATAAGCCATCTGTACAGCTTGATTTCTTTTTGCTTCTTACCCCAGAGTATGTTTAGATTCAAAATGCTCTAGTTTCTATTGTGTAGGACTATCCAGTGTTAGCCTTTAAATTAAACTAAACCCTATCAGAATCCTGTGTAAACACTTTGTAGGAGTAAAGACACTAAGGCTCTAACCTCGATTCTGTCACAAACTTGTGAGTTGGAGCATCTCTATCTCACTGAAGGCGTTTTCATGTATGCATAAAAAAGCTAAATCCCAGGCAATGAGTTTTGCTCCAATTTTGCATTTTTGGTCCACAGCAAGCCTTATTGTTTGAGTTGTTGAGATGGGCTCTTAACATTCTAACAAAATTTATGTTTGAAGAGAGGATGATTTATTGCAAGATGACTAGTCAATTTTAATGTTAAATCTGTGATCCTATGTCCAAGCCCAGTAAAACATTATATAGCAGAGTTATTGTATGTAATTACTCAAACTGCCACTTTCTTTACGCTCGTGCCAACTGCTCACCCTCGGATCAGGTTTTTAAAATTTTTTTATTTATTACTATTATTATCATTTTATGATACAGTTCCATAGTCTCCTGGAATTTCCCTTAATTTCTCTCCAATTCCACCCCCCACCTAATTCCTCTGTATCATTACTAAAGTATAGTTCTTCATATACAGTTATATGTCCTTCATTGTGGGCATGGACAATGGCAGAGAGTTCAGCATCCTATTGTTGAGATATAGTAAACAGTTTCATTGTAACTCCATCTTTGTCTGGAAGTAGAGATGCATACTACATTGTATCCTCACATCTGGATATGTTAGTCTCCATTTCACAGTTATTCTATATCCCCTTAAATGAAAAGTCACAGTACAAAATCAACAATAGGAAGAAAAATAGAAATTTACAAAGCCACAAAGTTAAATAACTTGTTACTAGATATGACAGTTTCCATTATACAGCTATTGTACATCCCCTTAAATGAAAAGACAAAAAATAAAATCAATAACGGGAATATAAAATAAATTAACAACACCATGAAGTTAATAACATGCTACTGAATGACTAACGTGTTGCTGAAGAAATAAAAAAGAAAATCAAGAACCTTCTTGAAGAAAATGATGCTACTGTATGATCTATGAGGCATTGATTAATTACAAGAAACTGTTTTGAAGAGATAAAGTTAACAAAAACAACATCAAAATCCATTAGATATAGCTTCTGCTGATTTTTGTTGGAGAAATATGTCTCTTCTAGACAACAAACAGATGTGTGTTGTTTTTAAATCCAGTCTACTAAACTATGATGTTTGATTGAGCTTAAGCCAATTACTTTCAGGGTTAATATGTATGGGTGGTAATTTGGTCCTGTCATTTTAGGAATGGGTTTTTCATTGATTTAGTTTTCTGTTGTCATTTTACTGGGATGTTCTTCACATTTGCCTTTGGCTTTCGTTGGTGCTATTCCTCTTCTCTGTCCAGAGAACATCTTGAAGTATCCTTTGTAGGGCAGGTTTGGAAGAGGTAAATTCTTTTAGCTTTTCTTTACTTTATTTCCTTTTCAAAGACAAAAGAAAGCTTTGCTAGATATGTTATCCTGGGTCAACAATTTTTTTCTTTTAGAATCTGGAATATGCCACTCAATTTCTCTTTTTGACTGTAGAGTTTCCTGTGAGAGATCTCCTGTGAGTTTAATTGGTATTCCTTTATATGTCAGTTGGTTTTTTTCATGTGCACATTTAAGGATCTTTTCCTTATGTTTGATTGAAGGGAGCTTGATGATCATGTGTTGTGGTGAAGATCACTTTTGGTCAAGCCTGTTGGGAGTTCTGTGCCCTTCCTGGATCTTGTTTCCCAATTCTTTCTCTAGATTAGGGAAAATTTCCCTTATTAATTCATTAAATATATTTGTAAAGCCAGTTTCTCTTTCTGCACCTTCTGGGACTCCCATAACTCTTATATTTGGACTCTTAATAGTGTCTTTCAATTCTTGAATACTTTTTTTTGGCCTGATCCAGCTCTGCTTCCAGCTTTTTGTTTGCTTCCCTCTGGTGACAGGAAATATCTTCCAATTATGAGATTCTTTCTTCTGCTTACTTCATTCTGTTTTGGAGACTCTCCACTGTACTTTTAACTTGCTTTACTGTGTTCTTTATTTCTGATATATCAGCCTTGATTTGCTTTATTGCTGCTATTGCTTGTGTAACATATTCTTTAAATTCTTTGAACTCTTGTATGTGCTTCTCATTGTTGATCAGAAGCTTTATAATGAGTTTTCTGAATTCTGTATCACCCATTTTCTCGATGCCTTCCTTAGTGAACAGTGGGGTTACCCTCAGGTTTTGCTCCTTTGCAGGGGAATCTTCAACAATATTCACTTTGCCTTTGTGTCTTCTTTTGCTCTTGGTCATTGTAGTTCTAATTATCAGATTCTTCTCCTTGGGGCAGGTTTCTAAGCTGTGTCACCCACAGTTCTACAATGCGATTTTACTTACTGCCATTGGTACACAGCTCTTTGCTTATAGCCAATAGTGCCACTTCCTCCAGCAAGTTCTAGGTCTGGGTTCTTATGTTAGATTTCCACCATAGTCTCTGTATCCCCAAACCCTGGCTCACCACTCTCCACCTCCTGTGATACTGTGCTGAGGTTGCCCTGTTGCCTCTCTGCAACCTTTCTCCGACTTCCAGTTGGATCAGGTCCCAGGATTAGGGAGAAACCACGTGTCCTACATAGCTAGGTTGTTGGTGGTGCTAATCTTACCAGAACCTGTAGGACGTAAGGTCTGGGTGTCACACGGACCTATTTTGACCGGTACGATGCCACCATCGGTATTATTTTACTGCTGGACCAGTGCAATCCACTGAACTCATTAAGTTCTCGTGAGCTCAGCACATGCGTAGTTCACTGTTGTTGTTTGCTGTCCCAAAGCTATTGCCACAGTGCATAAAATGATACCTGACATGCCACTATGAGAGTTCTTGATCTGCTGGCTGTCAGGTCCAAGGGCTACCCAGAGCTGTCTTGGGTGGAACCTGAAGAATGCTGCATTGCTGCAGGTCAGTGAGTCAAAAATGAGTTCATTCCCAGCTCAGTGCATGTGCAGTCCTTGCTCATAGCCCTTGCCTCCTTTGCAAAATGGCGTGTAATTCGGCTCTAGGAGGCAGACTGGGCTGTGAAATCCACCCTGTTCTTGCACTGCCCATCTGAGGTCTGCTGCTCTGTCTCTGCTCCTGGTAAAATCAAACAGACCAGCAGGATGGACAGTTCTTTGTCTGGGTTCACCTCCCAAGCTCCCAGTGAAAGTCCCTTCCCACCTGGTTGCTGGTGGAGTTCCGGCTGCTGGTGGAGTTCAGATCACCGTTAGTTGAATGCTGCTGGAGTATCAGTCACTGCCACAGCACACCATTGTTTTCGTTGCTTTTCTGTGTCTGTCAGTCTCCAGGTACCCCTCTGTTCTGTCCTCTTCTATTTCCTGGAATGTGTGCTCTCCGCTTCATCCTGATTAAATGTTTCTCTGTCTAAACATGTCCTTACCCTATTCCG
Source organism: Ochotona curzoniae (assembly GCF_017591425.1). NCBI lineage: Eukaryota > Metazoa > Chordata > Mammalia > Lagomorpha > Ochotonidae > Ochotona > Ochotona curzoniae. The sequence continues at coordinate 15,614,071 of NW_024464920.1, read as the reverse complement.
CCATCTTGATTCCCCTCAGATCAGGTTTTTGTCCTCCTCCTGCCTTACTCTATGTTGCAGACAGCTGGTACCAGCTTGCTTTCTTCCTTTCTCTCTCTCTCTCTCTCTTTTCCTTCCTTCCTTTCTTCCCTTTTCTCCCCTCACTTCTTTTCCCTCCCCTCTCCTCTTTTCTCCCCTCCTTTCCTCTCCCTTCCTTCCCCCACTCTACTCTTCCTCTCCTCTTTCTAATTTATTTATTTATATGTTAAAAGGCATATGGAGAGAGAGAGCTCTTGCATCTGCTGATTAACTCCTCAGACAGCTACTAAGCTAGGGTAGGTTGAGGCTCAAGCCAGGAGCCCAGAGTTCCATCTAGGTCTTCCACGTTCCCCCAAATTTGGGGGCCATTAACGGCTGATTTCTCAAGCACATTAGCAGAGGGCCAAATACAAAGCAGAGCAGCCTAGACTACAAACAGTTCACTGATATGGAGGCCAGGATTGCAAGCAGCAGCCTGACCCACTAACGCACTGTGATCAGCACTTTCTAGAATGGGCGTCTCAGAGGGTAAGATATGCATACCTCCTTTATAGAGAGGGCTTTTTTGTTTTGTTTTTTGCAGGGAGTATGGAAGACCAAGAGGATCCAGCTCAGTGCTTTCAGCATCTGCCTCAGCCTTGGATCTGAGGCTACTTGCTGCATGTGCAGTCTCACAAATGACTGACATAGTGGGCTTACAGGACACCTCCCTCAGCCACCATGAGTCATCTATGTGCCAGAGTAAATTGGGCTGGTTGAGTCTCAAAACAATCACAGATGGAAGGCCTGTGCCAGCCAAATCCTGTAATCTGTTCCTCTTCTTCTTACAGGCCTCATTTTAACATTCATTCTGAAGGCCTTCTCTCTTACTCTTTATCTTTCCTATATACTACTTTCAACAAATCACTTGCACTTCTAAATCCACCTTCCAAGAGAACATGAATTCACATAACTGTCAACTGCTTCTGGCTACATACAGCCAATGGGGCAACTGGAGAAGGATGGGAAGGAGGGGCCCAGAAAGAAGCCAGGTTTGGATTCTCTCCCTTTGCTACCTGAAGCATAGGAGTTGCAGCTGCACTTCCTCTGTGGTACCAACTCCTGCCCATGGCTATTCTCTCTAAGGATCTTAGGTCTTGTCCAACTTTCTCCTAGGTTCCAGAACATTACCTCCCCCAGGGACACAGGCAGTGTCCTGCAGTTGGTAATACTGGACGTATACTTCACTTGTATTTATTGCCCATCTAACCATCTGATAAAGGTAGTTAATAAGCAGTATCTTTTACAGAATGATTTTGTATCTTCCTGCAGCTGACTACACATCTGAGCTATCTGACAGAGTACCAGTTCTGTACTACTCCTAAAATCTTTCAAACTGCTTCCTGGAATTTGGTTTCTGATATTGAATCCTTACTCTTCTTCTCTTCTTGTATTTTAATCTACCTTCTATTGCCAGAACAAAATTGAGACATTTCTTTTCTCTCCCTCCCTTCCCTTCTCCTTCTCTTTGCTTTTGTTTGTTAGAGGTTAATTTAGCTCTCATGTTCAAGGGAATCAGCTGTCCTGTCAGTTTGGCCTAAATCCCGTGGCCTCATCATGACATGCTGGAAGGCAGCAAGTCAAGACCACATATTAGAGGGAGAGTTCTTAGAAAGACCAGAAGCTAGATGCAGACAGGGATAATTTATGTTGGTTTTATAATAACCTAGTCTTATTCTACAGCCCAAAGAGAAGTAAGAGACAGCAATGACCTAATCACACCACCAGGCCACTAGACTATAAGGCTTCACTATGTAGAGGATACACCACTTTCACATTGTTGTAGTGGGGACTGGACTTGCAGCACATGAACACTTGACAGTCAGTCACAAACTAGATCCAAATCATGGCATCTAACAAGAGACTCTCTCCCTTTGTCCTTTTACAAACTGACCATTCCTTCTGTCGCTAGTGGTGCTCCAACTGAGCGGGTCTGTTTCGTGCCTGCACCACAGGTTAGGCATGAAATCCAGCTTTAACCCACCCACATTCCTGTTCAGGAATTCCTAGGGATAGGGAACTTGATCATATTTTTCAAGCTGCCAAATATATAAGGATGTAGAAGAGAGTGTTGTTATTGTAAGACACAACTCAAGAGCTCTGACATTATAAGTCTGTTTTTTCTCTGCCTCCAAGAAAGCGAATTTTAGTAAAGTGGAAGACAGGGAGAAGGAAGAGATTATTGGGAATAAAGTTAATTTGGGTTCACAGGAACAGAAACAGTAGACAGATCTTGGTTTCTGGATAGTTACTGAAGAGAAAGAAAGCTTGGAAAATATAATGCCCAACAGAGGTTGACTTATGTCTACTTTTTCATTTCTGAGTTTCTGGATTGTTCTGATGCTTATGATGTCTACAGCATCCGCTGTTCTGTTATTACACTGTTACAAATCTTCTCTAACTCTTTGAAGTCCGAGTCTTTTGCTATTGCTACCACCTAATGCTGACATCTGTGACTAAACTCCCTGCCTGCTTGTGGATTTTTTGAGCCAGATGCCATAAATTACAGAAAGGAACTCACTGAAGATCAAACTGTTTATTCATAAGAAAACAACACTGTTTGTGGTAGGAAATAGAACAGATTTAAAATGTCTATGAATGAGTTGTTGAAAATAACATCTAAATAGCTATCCGTGTTCTTCTTCATTTTGAATTAACTGCTTTGTTGTATGTTTTCCTTAATACCATGGTTATACAAGCTAATGTTGTTAGGTAACTTACTTCTTGTCATGAACAGATAGGCTTCTGACAGAATCCGGTTTCCTTAATATCATGCTTATACAAGCTAATGTTGTTAGGTAACTTCCTCTCGTCATGAACAAACAGACTTCCTACAGTGTCAGCAAGGACCCCAGATCAGTCATGGTTTTTCCCAGGCTACAAAAGTTTAATGTAGGCTGGAAACATTTTTCTTTCAGCTAGTCTCAGCTTCCAGAAGACAGAGGTCACCCACTGTGGGCTTGCTTCATTTTCTGTGAATACAGTTGAATGAAGAGTCAGCATCTTCTGAATCTTGGGCAGAATAGTCATGTGTGCCATGTAGAGTCTTATTCAAATCACTTTGAACCTTGAAAAGGAGTCACGTATCAACATGCTCTGTTTTACTCATCATGAGTCACCTTGTGTCTGTTCTACTTAAAGCAAGGATTAAAATAAAAAATGAAAGTACCCAATTATGGAGTTTCCAGCTTCAGGGCCCTGGACTCTCACTTGAAAAGGTGAATTTATTCAGATAAAATCAACAATGAAAACTATGACTTTTTTTTCTCACCATGTAGCTATCCATGTTATTGAGTCTTCAGAATGCTGAAGATTCAATTTTTTTTAACCTTAGATAGTTAAGAAATAGTAAGATGATCTGTGCCAATGAAGTTCAATTATTTTTGCTGATTTGTGAGCCCTGTTGATTGATGAGTATAAGTGGATGGATCACTTTAAAATTTTTAATTTTGAAGCTATCAGAATAAATATTCAAGAGAACTTGAAATAATACAAATATGAAATAAAGATGTAAGAATGTATCACACAGGGCCCGGCATGATAGTCTAGTGGCTAAAGTCCTCATCTTGCATGCAGGTTCCCTTATGGATGCCGGTTCTAATCCCAGTGGCCCCGCTTCCCACCCAGCTCCCTGCTTGTGGCCTAGAAAAGCAGTCGAGGACGTCCCAAAGCCCTGGGATTCTGTATCCTCATGGGAGACCTGGAGGAAGTTCCTGGCTCCTGGCTTTGGACTGACACAACACCAACCCTTCTGGTCATTTGGAGAGTGAGTTACTGGACAGAAGGTCTTCCTTTCTGCCTCTCCTCTTCCCTGTATTTGTGACTTTCCAACAATAGGAAAAAAAAATGTATCACATAGTAATATGGAAATACTTGGATCTCAACCCAATGAAATATTAAATTGAAAAATCGTACTTTCTGGAGAATAACCACACACATCCACGCACATAGGTTTCTGCTCTTCCCAGCTGCTATACTGTATATACAAGTTCTTTTATATAAGTCTGGTGGCAAAGAGTCCACGTTTTCATATCAAAGGATATGAATTTAAAACTCCATGTTGTCACTTAGTAACAGTGACACTTTAGACAGTTTTAAAACAAAAATTTCCTTGCATACATTGGGCATAGTAAAAGTTCCTTAATGTCATTTTGTAGAGATTTAAGTATGTACAAGGCACTTGATGCAGTGCCTGGCACATAGCCCATAATAATATTGTTTATTATTAACATCTTCCTCACCACTAATTATCATTTTTAGTTATTGCTTCTATAGACCTGTCTTAATTGTTCTATTTCATATGTGTCTTTCCTCGGCTTTGTGTGTTAGAGGTCCATGCTCACTTCATAGGAGGAAACTGAGGCTAACTCTAGTGCATAGTTGGAAAAGAGGGGAATACAAAGTTGAAACTCACCTGTATCTAACAATGGCCTTCCTGCATTCTCCATAATACTATGCATATGCAGTGTGAATTTCCTTTATATAGGAAACTGACCTTTTTTTTTTTTACCAGAACAACTTGGATACAACTTTGCTCACACAGAGTCCTAGATCAACTGACTACTTTCAGAAGGAAAGAAAAAAAAAAAGAATTTCATGTGTCACTGGCATAGAGATTTGGGGCTAAGCAGTTATATGTGTTAACACACACATGTGAATGTATTTACATGTTATGGCATTAAATCTGTATGAAAGCATGTATTTTAGAGAATTTAAACACAATTGAAGCTCAAGCAGCCATCACCCTATGAAGTTATTAAGACAGAAGGAAAGATATTACTGTGAATTCCTTACTTTCCTGTAACCCCTTTGAGATTCTACTGTTTAAGAAATTTTAGTATTCCATGCAATCATATATTTTCCTGAGAGAATTCTTTTGTAGTGTGCATATGTTCTGCTTTGTTGAAAAATACAAGCCTTATATAATTGTGCCACCATTTATGTAACTGAATTTGCTGGCACTTGCTTCTAACAAAGAGAGAAGCCTCAAAAAAAAAAAAAAGGCTTTTGAAATGAAGAGCAGACAGTGTCATCAATAAAAAAAAAAACCAAGTTGTGACTACACCACCTTCCAGGAGAGACTCAGGAAGATTCCACTTCTGCCAAGTAATATAGATTAAGATATACAAGGCAGTATTTAATGACACTTAGAATTATAGCTAAAAGTTCCTGCATGCATAGTATTGTTGTCAGCGATCCAAAAGTACTTCATCCTTTCCAAAGTACTAGATGTATTTTCATGTATACACACATCCTATATAATCTGTTTTTACATATATATTCACCCTATATAACCTGTGATACTAGTGGATACATAAAGAGGCAGACGAATGCTTAGGTTATTTTATGTTTGCATCTGCGTTTTTGCTGGTGCAATAGTTTAGTAAAAAATTCAGGGCCTGATTTTTTTTTCTGTGAGAAGGAAAACTCTTTTAAACAATCCTGGAACCCAGGCATAAGTAGACAAAACAGAGGCTTCCCAACCAATGCCAAATTTACCCTTGCAATAGAACTGGAGGAGGAGTTGTCTTAGGCCTTTCTCTTCATCTGTGTATTTTTAGTTGGTCTCTGCATTCAGTGCTTGCCTGGAGAGCTAGAAAACCATCAGAGAATAACATCTTGCAAATCTCAGGTAGAAAACTAGGGCCTGGAATGATGGCATAATGGTTAAAGCCACCGCTGTGATGAAGACATCCCATGTGGCTGATAGCTTTGCTTCCAATACAGGTCCCTGTTAGTGGCCTAGGGAAAGCAGTAAGAGATGGCCCAGGTTTTTGTGCCTTTGAGCAAACACAAAGCTCCTGGTTGCTGGCTTTGGCCTAACCCATGTCTGACTGTTGTACCCACCTTGAAAAGTGAACCAATGGGTGAAAGACTTCTTTCCACCCTTTCTTTCTCCCTTATAATCACCTCCGTATAACTCTAAGTTTAAAAAGAAAGCTACTGCATATTGTGTGAAAGGAGCTGTGTTGGAAAAGTAAGGTTCCTTTTTTTTTATATTAAAGTTATTAACCAGTCTCTAAATAGCTGTGTAGATTTACAGACTTGCAAAAATGCTCTGTTGCCCACTGCTGAGATTTATAAAGCAATGGATACCTCTCATGTCTGGGTAAAGACATTTATCTTGCTGTTCTGTTACTCTTGTGCCCAACCAAGAGAGTATTGTCTAGTGCTTAAGATTATAGCATGTGCTATTAGCTTGGAGATGAAGTTCAACTCCATATCTTTATACTAGTGTGAACTTGAGACTTGAGCAAACTTAGTTTTTCTCCAAACTTTTACTTTCGCTGAGTAATTTTTTAACTGGGATATTATCTACCTCCTATGATTATAGTGAAGACTATGAGATAATGTGCTGAAATTTTAAAATGAAATATGTAACTGTAAGTGCTGAGTAAACATCTGTTGAGATGGAAAGAGAGGGAAGATATACGGAAGGGAATGATATAAAGGAAATATTTCAACTTTTTAATCTAGATGTAAGCATAACCAAGGTTGTAGATGGTGGAGAAAGGTGTGATTATATAGGACAGAACCCTAAGAAACAGTAACAAAGAAAGAAATAACTATGTAAATATGTCATAAGCTCATAAGACCGTACAATCCAATGACGACAGTTTAGCTGCTAGACCATTTTACCTTTTTAATATGATGTTGTTTTCCTTAATAGCTTTTTTGCTTATTCTCTCTGTCAGCCCTGCCACCCCCACCCTGTCCTTTAGGGGATTACAACTAATCTTAACATTGTAGAAAGTAAGCAGAAGATCAGGGCTATCTTCTTTTTTAAAATATACATAAAGTTACCCTAAATGTTTCCTCTGGCTGGCAAAATCACAATGATAACATGTGTCTGGCATTAGTTTGCTGCCCCCACCCCCCTTACAGAGCTCTGCCAAAGGATTCCCCAAACATCTAGGTACTGCTTTATTTTGCTCTATGACAGCTGAAGTTTTGGTGCCTCCTGCTTCTTCTCAACTGGGAAGGACATTCATTTCTGCCCAATGCAAAGTTTATGTCCATTGCACTAGAATATGCATTCTACCATTAAATATAAAACTGCCTTGACGCCGTGTTCCAATACTTCACAGTGGTGGAAAGTTTCCTGTGACCCACTATGCGATGTGGGAAAAGGTGTGATCTTGCTGTGTCTCGTGATTTCATTCTCACAATGAAATCACACTGTGTGAGCACTCCAGCCAGTGCCAAAGTAACTGCCTTTTCTTCTCCTAGCCTTTTACAAGCCACTAAAAATCACTGTGATCAGCTATGAGCTTATTTTCCCATACAACCAGATTCTGTAGTAGTAGTACAAGCATGACTGAATGCCCTCTAGAAATTTCATCGGTAGCAAAAATTCAACAGGGATATTTGTTGTAGTTGTTGTTTAGTCAAGGGACAAAGAGAAGAGGCCAAAGCTACCTTTCCTTGAGCAAAAATAGTCAATATGTCAAAGTTCATAAAGAGCCAAATGGGGAATTGGGAGTTTAATTTTCACTTCACTACATCTTGCTCTTTTCAAGTAAGAATCTGATTGGGTGAGAAGTTCGATTTACATAAAAGTCATGTTAAAAAATTATCAAATGTACCATTGCAATAGTCTATAATGTATAAAAACATATAATTTTACAAATGACATTAAATCAAGCATCTATGCACCTACCACTCCAGTTAAGAACTGCCCTTTAAGTACAGGTGCTGTGGCATAGCACATTAAGCCTAAACCTTCAGTGCCAGCATTCCATACAGGTGCTACTCCACTGCTGACCTGTTCCTTGCCAATGGCGTGGGAAAGCAGCAGGTGATGGCCCAACTGCCTACGTGCCTATACCCATCTAGGAGACCCAGAAGAAGCACCTAGCTTTGGACCAGCACAGCTACAGCCATTGCAGCCATTTGGGAGTGAGCAGTGGATGAAAGGTCACTCTCTCTGCCTCACCTTTCCTCTCTGTCACTCTACCTTTCAAATAAAAAGAAATCTAATTCAATTTGTTAAAAAAAGGAAATGTCATTTAATGTTTAGGCCACTCCTTCAGGTATTAGAGAAGAGTCAGCTGAAATTATGAAATAATAATGTATGGAGTCATGTGCGAGCTAGCAATTATATTGACTGTGATAAACCATATTTAGATATAATATACTGTATTGTTAATATGACCTATTTTTAAATTAAGCATTTTGTTTCTTCTGATAAAGATATTTGAAAAGCTACAGAGAAGGAGACTAAATGATATGGAAATTTTTAAAAAATGTACTGAGTATAATCATTTAATAAAAATTATTTCTGAATGACAATTCACTAGAAATAGTGTCAAATTATGTGCCTGTCTGAAGCATGCTCGTGTATTTGGTAGAAATGTGAAACTTTCAAGTGGAAGATCTTCCAAAAAGTCTAGGATACATGCCTGAGAAAGCCATTGTTACAACTAAGAAAATCTAAGCCATAGGAAATGTTGGAGTTGTGTAACAGAGTTGCAGCTGAAGAAATGGAAAGTGTGTTAAATTAATCTTTGTGCAACTGTTAGTATCTGCTGTCAACTTAATGAGAATGAAATGTTCTAGGACACTAGCTAAGAATGAGCAAGGAGGCAGGAGAGGCTGCTCAGAAGATTAGGGAAATGAATATCTTGGCAAGAAGGGAGTGGCCAATAGAATCTACTGATATGAATGGAATGTTCTTTGATTTAGCAATAGGCAAATTATTTGACTAAGTGAGTTGTGTCCCAGTTTGCCCAGGACAGTCTGATGCCCTGCTCAAATCGTTTCAAGGATGTGACCCTGCTTGTCACTGATACTTTCAGTAACAGCCAGTCAAGAATGGATTATGAAATACATGAGTGAGGAAACAGGCAGCAAAAACAGATAAAAATCAATAACTTTTTAAAAAAGAAATTATTACAAAGTCAGATACACAGAGAGGAGGAGAGACAGAGAGGATGATCTTCCATCTGATGAGTCACTCCCCAAGTGATCCCAAGAGTCGGTGCTGCGCCGGTCCAAAGCCAGGAGCCAGGAACTCTTCCGGGTCTCCCATGAGGTTGCAGGGTCCCAAGGCTTTGGGCCATCCTCAAGTGGTTTCCCAGGCCACAAGCAGGTGGAAAGTGGAACTGCCTGGATTACAACCAGTGCCCATATGGGATCCCAGTGTGTTCAAATAGAGGACTTCAGCCTCTAGGCCACTACGTTGGTCCCCAGATAATTTCCAAAAAGAAGTGTGTATATAAGGGGAGAAGAGAGGACCACGACTGGGATGAAATGTGAAGTGAAGGTGGTGTTGTTTTCAAGGTAAAGGAAAGACCTTCTTCGCTGTGTTGAACAGGGTAGGAGTGGTTGATGAAAGGTTACAAGTAAAAGATACAAGTAAAGTGTTGATGAGATACAAGGGGAAGGGAAGGTGGGAAAGGGCAAGATCCAAAGTACAGCAAAGGGGCAAGGTCTGAAAAAGGAGACACACTGTGCACAGGAGGCCGAGGAGGGACCGAAGCATAGTTAGTGGCGATGTGGACGTTTGTCAGTGAAAAGTTAATGTAATTTCAGCTTGCTGACATCTTTTCTTTGAAGTAGGAGTTAATATTTGCGAAGAATGAGTGAGTGGTTGGGTGATGGATTGAAGACAGATAAAAAGATGTGAAATGTTATTGTATGTGCAATGTGGAAATTTTAAGTCAAATACTGTGATAGAATTTCAATAGATATTTAGTATCTATTGTGGTAACAGATGACTGTATAATGGGTATTATAAAGTACTGTATGTGATTTGTTTCAACAGCACCCTGGAGCCTTTTTTCAGGCACAGGTGAAATCAAATCAGTGATTTCATATAGAAATAAAAATATCGTTTTATCAGATATGTATAACAGAAGGGCAAGTGAGCAAAGAAGATAGGAGAATGAACAATACAGCATCTGCAATGACAAGTCATGAGTCTAAACTTGATAGAGGTTTCACTGAAAAGATTTATAGAGAATAAAATGCAGAACTATCTATCATTGACGTCATGGTGGAGAATTGGATAAGTAAGTCGAATTCTGAGTGCTCAGAATAAAAAGTTTGAATTAACGATTTTGAAAACAGAGGTGGAACAACCATCAGCAACAAAAACATGTGCACAGCAGTTTTCTTAGGATGAACCTAAGTCGGCAGTCCACTATCTAATCACAGACCTGGAGTTAAGAACCCAAGAAGGCAAATTATCAAAAACACACACGTGTGGGCTTCTCTTCCAACATTCAGAAATAACTCATGGCCTTAGGGCTATTAGATTTTATTTGGAATCCATGTCTTTTACTAAAAAGATATAAGCTGGCCTTTCTCTATGATTTTTCCCCTCAGAATGTTTGTCACTTCTTGATGTGGATAATAGAAATTATAAATGGGGCAAAAAATTAAAATTGAGTGCCACCAAGTCAACTAAAATTTGCAGAGCCAAAATCTAAGAAAAAATGAAATCAGAGACAAATGAGATCAATATTTGTCTTCTCTGTTGATTTGGCTTTCTCCCTGATTGGCAGTAGAGGGGTAGAATTGTAGCATGGCAAGTTAATCCTCCATCTGCTGGCATCCCATATGGGACAGGTTGGAGATCAGCTCCTCTTCTGATCCAGTTCCCTACTAATCAACCTGAGAAAGCAATAGAAGTTGGCTTGAATGCACGGGCCAGCAGGAAGTTCTGGGCTCTGGCTTTGGGACAGCACAGCCCTGGCTGTTGTGGCCACTGGGGAGTGAACCAGTGGATGGAAGATTTTTCTCTGTGTCTCTGCTCCCCTTCACTGTAACTCTGCCTTTTAAATACATTAAATGTAAATCTTTAAAAAATACCAGCTGAAAGCATAACTTAAGACTGTTTATACATGCTGCTCTGCACTTGCTCTGCTTTTATCACCTTCCTATCTACACAGTTAAATAGTATTTATGAGCCAGGGTTCCCTGCAAGCCTAAATGGAAAACTGAAAGAGAATATGATGTGTTTAGAAGATGGTCTGCCTCCACTCTGCTGGTGCCTCCTCACCCGGGCTTCTCAAGCCGCGGATGTCTCCCTTGCTGAGTTAGATTGGTATATTCTATCCTGTGACATTTCTCCAGTCCGAAGTTCCATGCAGTAAATATGGAAGTTAAATCTAAAAACATACTGAATTCCGAACACTTTCTTATTACATGTACTCAGGCAAAGTAGGGACTTTGCTTGGCCACCAAGGAAAGGTGGATTGCAGTATGGACATTTGCTATGGTAATGTATGACACCTGCACAAGATTAAGCTTTTTCTTTTTTTTGAGAAGCATATAACCAAAGGATAAAAGTTCATTTTATTGAATTCAGCTAAAAAAAATCCATCTGGTGTCCAAACTAGATATTAGAAAACAAGCAAACTCCACTTGGTTCTGCAACTGGCAACTTTGTTTTTTTTTTCCATGGAAAAATAAACTAATGAAACTTCCTGCCTTCGTTACTATAAATGCTGATGATCTTTAGGGTGGTTATTTGAGATGTGCTTATCTAAATATTGAGCTAATAGACACTTATTGATCATGGAAACATGTAAAGTCAATGTACAAAGTGTAAGGCCTGGAGAGGAATGTGGAGCATAATGTGTGAAATAGTTACAATGATACAAGGAAGACTTTTGGTAGTTTGGCTCCTTTTGGATTCCTACAATAATAAACGGCTGTAATTTAGAACCTGTTCATCCTTTTCTGATCTTTTCCTAATTTAACACACTGGATTTTCCAGGCTCACAGGATGTGAATTTTCTATATTGAAATTAAAATTCCAGAAAAACGAGTTATTGAAATGATCTTTCCAATTCCATGATCAATACACAAACCTCCAAATTCTCTTTGGAGGGCCATGCATTTCATGTCTGGATGCTTAAATATACTTTTAATAGAGGAAACTTCATACTTTTTAAAAAGTTTTATTTAAAGGATTTATTAACTCCTTTTGAAGGAAAAAACCAGGAGGCAGAATCATGGATATCTCCTGTTTTGGTGGGGAGGTGGGGCACCAAGTGCTTGATTCATCTTCCATTGCTTTTCCCAGGCCATTAGGAGGGAGCTGGATTAAAAGCAAGGTAGCTGGGACAAAAATCAATGCCTGTGTGGAAGTCTAACCTCCAGGCACAACATGGTTCCACCTGTATTTTTTTTTCAACAGCACAAATCTCACTGCACATGTGTTTGTGGTCTCAGCTCTTTGTTTTTGACCAACCCATTTTATACATGCCTTTGGCTACTGAGTATCTCTTTCCTGCCCATCTTACCCAAATTCTTATCATGAAATCCTGCGCCTGATATCCGCCTGTAATAGTTTTACAATGCAGGGCTGTGTATTGCAATGAGTTACAAAAGATATTTCTGAAAGTAGTGGCTAAACCCTACTCCAGTCAAAAGTCTGTTTACAAAGTCAGGGCTTAAATTCAGGGTTGCACATTTTAAAAAACGCTACAGGAAATGATGCTGTGATGTGCTAGGATAAATCCTGCTTGCACTGCCTGCATCCATATGGACAGTGGTTCAAATCCCGGCTGCTCCACTTCCCATCCAGCTCCCTGCTTGAAGCCTTTTCAACAGGTCTTATTGTGAACACGATGGGATTATTTTGGTGTTACATTCTATCAAGTAGCTATGTCTCTTGAAGTCTTCTTACAAGGAATAGTGTTCTCACTCTTTATTGATTATGCCTGATCTTGTGTCAGTAAACTTTGCTGGCTGTTGCTGGGGTACCACCACCACCTGGTGGTTATGAGTGGAAATTACAGGTTAAGTTTTTGACCACATGTGGTTGTAATGTGCCAGCTTCAGAGGTAAGGTTGCTATAAAAGTTGTGTTGAAACAAGAAAGGTTCATTTCCTAAAAAGATGAGCAACATAGCCTCTCAGCCATGTTAGCATTGAGCATCAAAGGGGACAATCATTTAACATCAATGATGAACGACAAAAAATTTTAAAGAAACTGTTTTGGCAAAGTCTAACAGTTTTTTCTAAGTGTAGGATCTTTGCTGTGTGATGGCCTGGTATCTAAACCTTATGTTTATAAGTCCTAATGTGTTCGTTTTTGTTCCAAAATGAAGAAGGTACAATTTCAAGATTTTTGCCAAGTAAGTCAAGGTTGAAAATGAAAGGAATGATGTTGATAGAACTTGCTGTGTTTCCTAGTGAAGGCACTGTACGTTTGGGGAAATTCTTGTGTTTTATAATAATATCTTAGTTTTTGTTCTGTCTTTTTTAAAGTACTCAAACTTTCTGGATAGAGTAATATATATGTAAATGGATACTATTTTCCAAAATCTTAAAGTATCACTTTTTTTTTCTTGTGTGTAAGAGGTGGTCTTGACTTTGGAGTACCTGTTTCCCAAAGTAAAAGCTCCCCTTGTCCTTCCTTTAATTTCACTATAAAACTTGATATAGATTTTGCTTAAATGCACTTAAATAGCTCTCTGAACCTTAATGGAACATAGAAGAATTATGGTATAAAAGCATTTCATGGCAAGTCTTGGCATTTCTTGAAGTACATGGGAATAATTTTAAGATTAGGTCTCTGACCAAACTGATAGCTCATCTTATGCTTGCAGTTTTATTAATAGAACCTTTCTATTGCTGTTTCTCCCATAAGTAAACAAATATTTTTAAATAAACCAGCTATTTATTTACTTATAGGAGAAACTTAACAGCTAACTAGTCCCCTGAACAGATAAAATAATAGGTTAAATTTGAATTACAGGTAAAGACTGTGATGGCAGGACATGCCTGGTGTAGTACAAACACTGCAACAACCCAGGACGAGCTCCCTGCAAGTTGTGACCATTCTTTGTTTTTGCTCAAAGCTGTTCTTCCAGTCATTTCTTTGACAGGCTGAGTATCCCACGCCAGTGTGCATGCTACATGCCTTTCAAATGCCATATTTGAAAGATTGCACAGACACAGGAAATTCTCTTGTCCCTGGATCTTATGATATCTACAAAGGTCATTGTGCTGCTTTTATTTACTCCCCACAGAGGGAAATTAAAGGTGTCCCAGTGCCTACTCGAGCTAACTGAAGGAATACCACAATGTCTTAGAGAACATCTCGGTGCCTTACACAATAAATTTTAATCTATTAGTAACAATAATGATCTGTTTGCTTATGTGTGGGTAAATATTTTAGTTTTTGTAAAAGAGGGATTAATCATTACAATGTGTCAGGGGAATCCAAGTAAACTGTGATTACATTAGATACCACCTTTAGAGTCCAGGAAACGAATTACAAAGGAATGTTCCTACCTAATTTCGTTTCAGCTAAAATAATACTGCTTGAGTCATACAAAGACCATTTAATTCCTTTTAAATGCATTTCCCAAGGAGCACCTATGGGAAAAGCTAGAGCAAACCTTCTCCCACCATTGTGTTTTTAAAGTACACAGCAAGAATAAACAAACCTGGATCTTCCTCTTTCTGTGTTCCCTTTAGCTGTTGACTCTGAGCTCTGTGGCTGCTGGGCTAATGAACACATTTGTAATGGTTTCAGGGATTGTCTGTGTCTTAGAGTAGGGATGACTAAGTCTTTACACTTTGTTTCTCTCATCACACTGTTGCGATACAGTATGGCCCTCAGCCCCGAGACCACTTAAAAGATTGGGACAAAAAGAAAGATTCTTTGGACCCGGTGCAGTAACCCAGCAACTAAAGTTCTCGCCTTGCACATGCTGGGATCCCGTATGGCCTCTGGTTCTAATCCTGGCAGTCCCATTTCCCATTCAGCTTCCTGCTTGTGGCCTGAGAGAGCAGTTGAAGACAGTCCAAAGCCTTTGGATCCTGCATCCACGTGGGAGACCTGGAAGACACTCTGAGCTCCTGACTTCAGACTGGCACATCTCTGGCCATTGCAGCTACTTGGGGAGTGAACCATCAGATGGAAGATCTTCCTCTCTGTCTCGTCTCCTCTCTGCCTTTCCAATAAATAAATGAATAAGTCTTAAAACAACAACAACAACAAAACAAAACTGAAAACAAAGTAAGTGATTGACACATAACTTAATAGGAAATAGAACATCTGGAAAGTATGAGCTTGGGTAACACTTTATAATCATGTGAAAAAAGCCTAGCCAGAAACTATTTTACGAAGATCACACGGATATTAAAAGCAATCTGACTGGGGAAAAAATAAATTAAAATTTAGGCCAAGCCACCCAGAGCTGTTGAGTAGACTTGTTAAGATAATTAGTAAGTCTCTTAGTTTCCTGTCTTACCAGACACATCACCCCTTCAGTTAACCCTCTGAAACTGTAATGAAAGCTGTTTAAGATCATCTGATGTTTTCCTGCTAACTGAAGATCAAGGACAGAAGAGGGTCTTCCTTCGCTGCCAGTGAGCTGCTTTTCGATCTTGTACCAGTGTGCTGGCACTGCAGCTGCACTGGTTTCTTTCTCCACCAAAACCCTCAAGGCGTACTCCTGCCTCACCCCTGGTCTCTTTTGCTGCAATGCCTTCTTCCCAGCGAGAGTCTCCTAACCACCTTATTTAGAATTTCAAATCAGTCATTGAGTGATACTTCTCAATACTCTACTCCCTTTTTTTTTCTGCTTCATTTTCTTTTTCACAGCATGCATCTTTTCATTGTTTGTGATTTGTCATCTTCCTGTTGTGTTCTGCCATGTCTGCAACTAGATGCCAACTCTTCCAGGGTGGGAACTTGTCTGTTACTCATTTACTTCATGCTGTATCTCCAGGGTCCTTTACATGTTAGATATTCAATAAACATTTGAAAAATGAATAACCCAGTCACTGTCTATTATCTAGGACTTACAGTTGCAGACTACAAAATTACTTGGTTCTGAATAACAAGAGAAATAGTTGCTTGGAATGAGATTCAAAGGTTGAAACACAGACTAAGATACTGCTTAGGAATCAAAGCAGACTACGCCATACTGATTCCATACCCACTACCAAGAATATTTCTAAAAATAAATATTTATTTTATTTATTGGAAAGGCAAATTACAGAGATAGAAAGAGAGGAAAATGAAGAGAGAGAAAATTTTCCCTCCACTCTTCACGTGACCACATCATTTAGGACTGATGGGGCCAGTCCTAAACTAGGAGTGAGGAGCTTTTTTCAGATCTCCCATGGGAGTGCAGGAGCACTTGGTCCGTCCTTCACTGCTTGCCCAGGCGTATTAGCAGGGAGCTACGTCAGAAGTGGAGCAGGCAGGTATTGAACTAATGCCATATGGGATGCCAGCGCCGCAATTGTCAGGTAAACGTGCTATACCACAATGCCATCCTCCACTTCTAAGGACTTCTCCAGGTATCTGCACACTATCTCTACCATCTTGGACAATTTCCTAAGTGTCCTTACATTTTTGTATAATTCCTTTAGTGTTGGGGTGTTAGCCAACATTCCAAGATCAAATGCCAATAAGCTAGCTATCAAAGGTCAGAGGAGTCAGCAACATGCTGGCAAGTGGAAGGCTGGGTTCTGGTGAAGCAGCAGGTGGGATTCCACCTATCACTAAAATGATTACTTGTAAGCTCTAACTGATGGATCATGAACATGATTACTTCCATCTTATCTCTATACTATCACGTTAGAGTTCCCTAAAACTGGAGGCAGTGGCAACCTCACCCGAAAGCTCCAGAGTCCATGCAAATCAGCTTAACCCCCACCTAATACCCACCTGCCCAGAACAAGCTGATAGAGGAAGTAACTGACTATAAAGATACTCACCAACAGTGAATCCTTCTCAGGTCTGTCTCTGAGTCTAGGATCTGCCTCTTTTTCTTGCTCCTGTACTCTAACAACAGATAGAAAATGACTGTTTACTGTGATTATTGCTTTGTAAAATTTCCCAATAATACGAGTAGGCAAATTATGTGAGAACTTTGGAGAAAAATTAGCATTAAATCAAACTAGTAATAAAAAAATTTTTTAGCCGGACTTTTGTTTCGCTATGAAAAGCCTTTACTGTAGGTCTGTTGTTACTTAGAAAGGGAAATGAGTGAACTGAGGGGTGGGTATTCCAGGACATGGCTTCTTCAAAGTAAACTTTTATCCAAAGGTGAATTATGTCATCTGTTTTGTTTTTCTAAATTCCTGTAATAAACAGGGACAATCAATGAAAAGCACATGGCCATCTGATTAAAACATTACTTAATCTATTCCCCATAGAGAAATATTCATATATAATATTGAGCTAGAATTCAAATTTATGGCACAAAGGTTTTTATTGGGAATGGGATTGTTCCAAGGATGGAAACAACAAGATTTCTCATCACGCAGATTCCTAGAAGCGTGCCTGTTCTATTTTTCTCAGACTTGTTTTGAGTCTGAGCCAGTCCTGTCACTTATCTTAAAAGTACCGTACTTGACAGGAGATATATGTGACTTTCAGGACGATCCTTAAGATGCTGTGCAGTTACTGGTTTTTGTTTGTTGTTTTGTTGTGCTTTCAATTGGGAAAACGGCTACCAGCCAAGAAAGGCTGGGGAAGCAATCTGGAGAGAAAATCCTTGGGGAATGTGAGTCCACATGGGAAAGAACTGGACACCTTAGAAAATAGTCATTTTCACCTGCCACACTTTGATGTTGCCTGCTAGTATGGACATGAAGTTAAATAACATGCTTTTGAATGTGTTGATGAAGAAATGAAAAAGAAAATCAAAAACTTCTTGAAGAAAATGATGCTATGTCATAACCTATGTGTCACTGAATAATAAATAAAAACATATAGGAATAAGAAAATAAGAAAAAATGTTAAGAAATGAAAATAAAACCAAAAACATCAAAATCCATGAGATGTGGCAAAAACAATATTAGGAAGGACATTAATGACATCAGGTGCTTACAGAAAACAGGAACATCTCAATTAATATAATTATGCATCTCAAGGACTTATTTTAAAAAGAAAAAATGAACAGAAAGCAAGAAATGATAAGAATCACAGCAAACATAAATGGAATTAAAACCAAAAAAAAAAAAAACTACACATTGCAACAATGAAGAGCTATTTTTTTAAGAAAATGAGTAAGATAAACTTTTAGCCAGACTAACAAAGAAAAGCAAGAGAGAAAAACCAGGTAAAATTAGAGATTTAAAAAAAATCCTAGGAATCTAAGAAATTAAAAAAAATCCTAAGAAACTAGTCAGGTGATCCTTTCTTGTTGAGTGGATCTTTGATCATAATGTGATATCCTTCTTCATGTCTTTTAATATTTTTCATGTCAAAGTCTATACTATCTGATAAAAGAATGGCTACACCAGCTAGTTCTTCCTTTTCATTAGCCTGGAATATCTTTTTCCATTTATTGTTGTAGTGGGTTGCCCATTGTTTTAGTTTTCTGTTGTTTTACTGGGATCTTCTCCGTGTTTGCTTTTGATTTGGTAGCTGCTATTCCTTTTCTCTGTCAAGAGAACATTTTTAAGTATCATTTGTAGGACAGTTTTGGAAAAGGCAAAATTTTGGGGTGGAACTCATAGGACACTATGAGTGACACTAGTGCAATTTGTTGAGCCAGAGTGAGTTTGCTGTTAGCTCTGCACCTTTACAACTTGCTGTTGTGCTTCAAGCCCGAGTCTTCTCATTATGGAAAGTGGTAATCAAGGTTGCACTGATGGAGGTCTGTGCTTGCTGGCTGTTAGATCTAAATGCCACCCAGATCTGCTTTGAGTGGAACCTGTAGGATGCCAGGTTGCCACTGTTTCCTTGTGGGACCAGTGTAATGCATTGAGCCATGGGTTCTCTCCCAGCTCAGCACCTCTGCAGCTCTCTGTTGTTCCTTCATCTCAACATCTTTTCCCTCAGTACACAAAATAGGGCCCATTGTGGCACTGGTGGGGATCTGTGCCTGCTGGTTGTTAGGTTTGGGGGCCTCCTGGACCAATCTTGGGAGGAATAAGTAGGATGCCAAGTTGGTACTGTTTTCCCTGTGGGGTCAGTGCAAAATGCATTGAGCCAGAAATAAACTTACTCCTGGGTCAGCACACACATAGCTTGCTATTGTCTCTCCAGCCCCACAGCCTTTGTGTGTGTGTGTGTGTGTGTGTGTGTGTGTGTGTGTGTGTGTGTGTGTGTGTGTGTGTGTATTGCCTACCTTCTTCTCCAAAATGATAGTTTCCATTATGTTTTATGTAAGTTTATTAAATGACCTTGATGAATACATCAGTCATAAGTATACAAACATGCTAAAACATTCCCAATCAAAACTTTAAAAATTGTCAAATAGTTTATTGATAGAAGTTTGTCAATCACAAGTTCAACTTAAAGGAGGAGTTATAGATTCATGAAGTTCATTAATTATAATCTGGTAAGGAGTTGTTTCTCAGTCCTTGGTATTATTTTGATGTTATTTATCTTGGTTCTAAGAAATGAATTAAGATTTCCTCCCTGTGCCTGCTTTGTTATAAATGTGTTGTACTGGACAAAGAATCATTGTTAATAATCCTGTGATAAAAAAAAGTTTTTATTTGTTTTTACACTTGCCATTGTTTGCTTCTGGGAGATGAATAATCTGCCTTCCCTGATAACTGAGCACTTTAAGGGACTGGGAACAGAGACAGCCAGTATTGAATTTATCTTGTATTCCAAATTTAACAATAGTGAGTCTCCATTGTAATTTATCATAGCAATTTTTAGAAAATAGTCTCTGTAAATCACAGGCTGACAAATAAACAGCTCTTGTGAACTCTTAGCTACCACGTTCAGAGTCTGGCCTTCTAAGTTAGAATTAAAAGATAAATTTTGAAGGTTTTTTTGTACTGATTTTGGTGAATTATATCATGAAATTAATTAGTTTTGTCAGGTTACTGCATGGATTATCATATGTTTAAAAGATGTAAGAACTATAAGAAAGTATGTGCAATGAACCTAAGCAAATTAAAATAAAATTTTAAAATTTGAGATAAAAAATCTTGCAATTGCAGGATTAGTCAATTGAACCATTGCATGGGCCTCTAATTTAGTCATTAAAAAAGTTGTCTATTGGGATTGGTGTTGTGTTATAGTAAGCAAATTCACCACCTGCAACATTCAGCTCATGTCTTTCTTGAGCTATAGCACCAAACTTCATTTTGTCAAAGAAAAAAATCCAGTGGAATCTGATTTGTTAAAGTTGGAACAAGTAGTTCTGAAAATTCATTTCCTCCATGATAGAGATTTAAGACTGCTATACATGAGTTAAACAATGCAGACTAACCCACTGGGTGTGGGAACATCATACAAATGAACCATGTGATACCTTTAGTTATGAAATGTATTTTTGGAAAGACAACCAGTTATGTTCGGAGGCCAGTAAACATGGTCAAAATCTAAATAGATTTAGATCTATGGTGTTTTACACTAATCTAATCTCAAGAAACATTCCAGCTTTCAATTCAAGTTTGCAAATATTTGTTGTGCAACAGTGTTCAATATTTGTTATAGAAAGAACCCAGTCCTTAGCCAATTATATTGCTTTCACAAAAATGTGAAATACATGTTTAACTTCAGTTTTAAACCAATAGGCCCTAAATGTCACCATCTATAAAATGAAGCAATTGGCAGAACTAATATATAAGGGAGAAATCACATGATTACTTTTGTCTATGCCTTTACTTTATTAGTAGGGTTGAAATAGAGGAGACCCAGATTTTGAGGGGGGGAATGCATTAGCCATTAGAAAAAGGAATATGTCAGGCAGTCAGCCAGCATTGGTGAGAAGGTTGGCTAAGGGGTGGACTTCCTGGGTTGGGACTCTGTTACTTACTGTCCCTATATGATTTAGAATGCTTACTTCACATGCTGAGATCTCAGACTCTTCACATATAAGAATGAAGATGGCAATTTTATTACCCTTATAGGGCTGTTTTCAAGCACTTCGAAATATGTCTAACATGGAGGGGATGCTTAACAGGAACAGCTAATTGGTTTAGTTAACGGCATAGGGACATACATCCATGGCCTAGGTTCAGATCCAAGCAATAACATTCACCAGGGCGTTTCTTAGTGACTATAATGAGTAGTAACCACCTCTCATGGTCATTCATTTCTTCCTATCATTCGTATCTCCATCACAGCAGCAACAATGTCTGACTTAAAAAAGTAGGCATGGGCAACAGGGCCACACGTATCTACTATTGTTAACCTCAATATCCAACCTGTAGTAACACCAGGCTTTCAAACATTGAGAAATGAAAGCAAAATGAATACATGCAGAAAAGTCCTTAGGTGTTGGGTTTCCTACATAACAGGCTTTTAATTAGGGTGAGTTTCTGTAATGTAAATATTCAAGGCAAAAGTTTGTAGCCTGTACGAGTAAACCTAAGATACAATTAGTGTGTTTTGTTAAGTGCCCCATCTACAGGATTGAACCAATGTCGAAGACATTGATACTTGATAAAAAAAAAAACAATTTTAAATGTATTCTTTTATCATTTCAAGGAAACTATAAATTGAAAAATACAAAATGATTCAAAAGCAACTTAATTGAAACAACTCAGATGTTTCTGGCTCCAAAGTACCAAAATCTCAAGTTTTTTTCACTTATTTTTTTTTTTTAACGATTTCTGAGCTAAATAATGTGACTATGAGTTTCAGATTTCAGCACTGGCACTGGAAGGTTCAAGTAACTATTGTTTATTTAATCAAGCTTCGGTAGCTTCAGAAATCCCTGGTACCACAATGGTAACAGGGCCTCAGAAAGGTCAGTCTGAGCTGGTGGTGAGCGGCATAGATGTGGGAAAAGGCTCTGTTTATAGGCAGGCCTGATAAGCAGAGGTGATTGGGATAATATTCAACTGAACACTTCCTCTTATAAAAACAAATCTCACATGAGTTGAATTGTTAAGATCAAACTATTATTAATTTTTTATTGGTCAAAATTGTTCATCTTACTTAGGGTCAGATTTAACATATGGCTTTGACTTCAATATGGATTTGTGGAACTGTAACCCATCTAAAAAGCAACTTTTTCATTTGTTGCAAAAAAAATGGTTGAAATTACCTACATCAAAATCATTGCCTAAAGACATTATTATCTCTGAGCTGATACTCAGTGTAAAAACAGAATGTATGTTGAACTTCACCATTAGTCCTTTCGATGCTGTCCGTGCTATTGAAACAGATTCATAATTTACTCAGCATTAACGAATTTCCACAAAATTCCTGTTGAAAGATATCATGTGAGTTCTATATGAAAACTGGCATAGCTAAATATGATATGTTAGTTATGCCAATAAAGTCAGGATGAATATTGTAAGTTATTGAAAGCAATGTCTTGGTATGTGATTTTCAAAGAGATAAAATGTTGCCTCTAGCAGCTTTGTAACCATATTTGTGCGGTAAAAAGAAAGCATTGTCAGAATTGAGAATAATTCATTGTGTTACCTTTTCCATTTCCATGCTTAATATATTTGAATAAAAAGTATTAAAAGCAGTATTATTGGGAAGGGATTTTTGCTTTTATCTAAAACAGAATGAATTTGTTCTATTTGAAAATACTTATATTGTATTACATCATGTATGTGTGCACGTATGTATATACTGTCTATACATATACTGTATATATATATTGTGTGTGTGTATATATATAGATAGATAGATATATGCATATAATGTACACACAGCGTTCAGATACTGGACACCAGGCAGTGCAGGCCAATGATTTCTGAGAATGGAGCAGCAAAGCAGATGAGCCTGTCATCATGTGACTTTACAGCCTTGGAAACTTTCCGAGATGCCAAACAGGAAAATAAAGCTGGATACAGGAACAGCTAATTGGAGCGCCCTCTAAGCTGAGGAGGCAATCTGGGAGCTGCAAGTTGATTAGTGTTGTCAGGATAGAGTCAAAGAAAGGAAAAAACTACAGGGAGTGAACGAACTCCCAACACCTGCTAATGAAACCCTCAAATTTTCGGTTCACAACATATGAGAGGCAACATACCTAAGTTCACGAATAATATCACCCAAAAGGAGAGAGAAAATAACTCCTAGAGCTCACTTAAGGCCAAGAAAAGTTTGTGTTTTCACCAGCAAGCATAGAATATCTTTTTAATATATATGCTGCCAAAGCAAGCACAAGGATAGAATATCTTGTAGTTACAGGAAATCAAGTTATTGGAAAAGTGCTGACTTGAGTGTGAGAAAAAATCAAGGCTGAAATGCTGCCTAACAAATCTTCAAGGCAAAACTCAAATCATTCAAACTTTTTACAGATAAATTAGTTGAATTCTGCACCAAGGTTCCAACAAATGTTCATTGGAATACAAAAATGTTATCCCACAAGGTAAAAATCACTGGCATCCAGTAATCCAATGACACAAATAAAATTAGAAATAATACATGATATAGAGAAAGACAACAGATCCAGATTTCATACAGATGGCATAATTATTGGACAAGAATATTAAAACCAGCATTAGTACTATCTCATATTATTATGGAAGACACTCTATGTTTAAGAAATTAGAGGAGGGGCTGGCATCATGATAATAGGTTAGGCCTCTGCCTGTGACACCAGCATTCCAGATGGATGCCCGTGCAAGTCCCAGCTGCCCCTCTTCTCATCCAGATCCCTGCTAATGTTCTCAGGAAAGAAACAAAAGATGACCCAGGTCCTTGAGCCCATGTGCTGATGTGTGAGACTGGGAAGAAACTCCTGGTTTTGGTCTTGCCCAGCACTGGCCATTGCAGCCATTTGAGGAGTGAGCTAGCAGTCGAAAAGATTCTCTCTCTCTTTGGCCTGGCACGGTGGCCTAGTGGCTAAAGTGCTCACCTTGAATGTACTGGAAACTCATATGGGTGCCGGTTCTAATTCTAGTGGTAATGCTTCCCATCCAACTCCTGACTTGTGGCCTGGAAAAGTATTCAAGAATGGCCCAATGCTTTGGGACTCTGCACCCTTGTGGGAGACCCAGAAGAGCTCCTGGCTTCAGATTGGTGCAGCTCCAGCCATTGCAATCACTTGGGGAGTGAATCATCGGATGGAAGATCTTCCCTGTCTCTCTTCCTTTCTATATGCATCTGACTTTGCAATAAAAATAAATAAATCTTTTTTTAAAAAAAGGTGTTCTCTCTCTTCCAAACAAAAATAAATCTTAAAAAGAAACTAGAGGAAAGATTGTGCAGGTTATATCATGTACTTGGAAAATGTAAAAGATATAGATTGAGGTTCTAGAGATAATCTTAGATGAAAACGCATGCAATGAAATTGCAGAACATTTGATATTGCACAGAAATATCCTTGTGTGCAGTGTATAGCCACAAGCATAGTCATACTATCTAAAATTAAATGAGAGGAAAAAAAGTTGAAGATGAACAAAGCATCAGAGTTGTGGGACCACCTCAAACAGCCTCACTGTATTCAAGAAGCTGGAGTCCATCAATGAGAGGAGAAAGGTATGAGTAGATCATATGCTGAAAATTTCCAACTTAATGAAAATTACCTGCCAAAAATATCTAAAAAGTTCTATACACCCTGAATGTAAAAAGTTTTGAAAATTCTAAGAAACTGTACATAATCATGTAGCTTAAAAACAAGTGATAAAAATAATATCTTAAAACCAACCATATGGGGGAAAATATATACGGAGGAAAAAAATACGAAGGCCAACAGATTTCCTTTTTGTGAACAGTGAAAACCAATGGATGCTAGAGGAAAAAAATGACAAAGAAATGCATCTGTCATAATAGAGCTCTCTATCCAGGAAAAATACATCTGAAGAATGAAGTCATTTTGACTTCCTTAGATATTAGGTAGAATTAATCACCAGCAGAAATCTATATAAAATTACCAGGAGAAAGAAAATGGAGACCAGCTTTAAAGTTGCCCTTTTGTACAAAAGATTGCAAAGCACAGAAAAATGGCAACAATACTGTGTAGGTAATTATAAGTTTTGTTTTAATTCTAGTATATCTGTTAGCAGGGAGTTCTATCAGAAATGGAGTAGCCAGGATGGGAACAGGTGCCCATAAGGGACACAAGCATAGCAGGTGTTGGCCTTTACTCGCTATGCACGACACCAGCATGAAATGATACATGTTAAAGATATGTTGTAGTAAACTAAAGATGTCTACTACAATCCTGAAAGCTATCACTAAAGCAAGACAAAAAAATTTTGAAATTATACTTAAATCCAAAAATTGAGATAAAAGAGGGAAAATAACATTGTAAGTATAGCAAATATGAATTTGCTTAAAAAAGGCTGCATGTTCATAATTTATCATAAGTATCATAAGATACCTGATGGGCCTAAGTCTTCCCATTTTAAGGAATGTCAGACTTGTTCTGTTTGTTTTATCTGCCTATCTTGGAGCGTGGAGATAGAAGAAGACAGATTGGTAGCTTTATCTGCCAGCTCACCAAATTCCTCTAACAGGTAGAACTGGACCAGGTCAAAGTCAAGAGCCCAGAATTCAGTTCAGATCTCCCACGTACATGGCTAGATCCCAAGTACTTGAATTACCACCTGCATGGCTAGTGTCCAAGTGCTTGAATCACCACCTGCTGCCTTCCAGGATATACATTACCTGAGCAGAAAACCAGAATCAACAATGGAATGAGACCCCAACAGAGACACTCTGAGTTGGGACGCTAGTGTCTCAAAGAATGTTGTAACTGCTGCACCAAACATTCACTTTAAAGTTTAGCTTAAAATTCAGAGGCAGTTTGGTCAGTCTAAAAACTGCAGCCTTTTCTTCTGTCCTTGATACATTCTGGATGCGAACCGTATTCCTGGTACCATTATTCTGATACACAGGGAGCAGTCTTCTGGGCCAAATCCTTGGGTTCAAGTATGAACTGCATTCTATAAGCTGGACACTAAATATTTTTCAGCACTTCTGTTTTCTCATGTATAAGATGGAGATACTTGAGCTGTAGTTGTAGTAGGCATTTGGAAAGTTCACCAGTGGAGGAGAGATTTCTTTCTGTATCTCTTTCCAATAGAGTAGTAAAAATGGAGATATTAATAGCAGCCACCTTGAAGGATTTCTGTGAGGATTCAATATGATAAGATAGCCCTTAGTACAGTAAGCTCTAAATAAGTGATCCCATTTATTGATTTCTGTCTGATATTCTCCATCTGCTACAACCACATAACTGCAGACTGCCTTCTTTTAAAATTAATATTTCATTTTGAAAATCTTTACATAGTTGATTAGGGCACAAAGGGCCAAAGGCTACACGAAAGTGGGTAAGGCCATTGTTTTCACACTCATTCTCTCTCTCTCTCTCTGTCTCTCCTCTTTTCTGTATTTAGGGTAAGTGGGGAGATAAAGGGAAAAGCTCTACCCAGGCTCCCAACCATCCCAAGGTTCCCCACGTGTGTCATGCTCCAAGGGCACTGCTTAAGAGGTTTTGATAGTTTAACAATTCTAATTACTACCAATCTTGCCATTCCAAGCATGATGAAATCTCTCCAAAATCCACTGGCTGACATAGTCCACCCTACACAGTCTGTTTGTGTAGATTTTCACGGCCAACACTTGGCTGGGGTAGTTGATCAATTTGTTGTGTTGCCAGGTTTGCTCTGCAGGTTCCAGTGTACTGCCATATCTTCCATGTGCACCTGCATATGCTGTCCATTGCTCTGTCTGAACCACTGAGGAGGCCCAGCTTTGACACATGGAACCTGCACTTCTCTTCATGGCTGGGGTTGCAGACTGCCTTCTACATTTGTTGGTGCACCAGCTGAGTTAGCACTTCCACCTTCAGAAATATTTCTGTGGCATTTCCTGGCTGGAAGGTCAGACGCTCAGTGAGAGGGGCCTTTCTATCTCCAGTGAGCTTCAGTCCATCATTGTTGCTGTACTGCTGTCTCACAGTCCTCTACTCTTGCCAGGCCGAACTGTAGAGAAAGACACAAATGATTACAGTGCTTCTCCAGGCCAGCAGGATCAGGGCTGGAGTTTTTAATTTGTTTGTTCTAGATGAGAAAGGGAAAAAAGAGAGGAGAGGAGAGACAGAGAGAGAGAATATGAATGAATGAATATCTCCCATTCATTGTTACTTCGCAGATATCCACAGTGTCTGGGAGTGGGGTGGTGGGATGAACCTGGGAAACTGGGACTCGATCCAAGTCTCCCCGATAGGTGGCAGGGACACAACTACTTGAACAATTACCCTTCCTCACAGGGTATACATTAGCAGGGGGCTGGAGGCAGGAGCCAGAGCCAATTATTAAGCCCAGAAACTCCAACATGAGCTATGGGAATAAATGCCTGCCCAAGACCTTGTTTCTAAGCAAATATTTGTGATACAAGAATGTTATAATTCTATTTGGAAACTCAATGCTAAGCAATGACTTCTGTGCACAGCAGTGTGTTTGCTCAGCTTTCTTTGCCTGCCTGCTGAAAGCTGCCATTAAGAAGAGTGTCAAGAAGAGCTATGATAAGGTTGTTAGAGGCAGCCATGATTCAGCTCTGAAACACATAGGAAAGTTAGCTTTCCCTGTTACAAATGATGAATTAGTAAGCAGATAAATCATATGTCTTAAATTTGTTAGGACATGTTACAAAAAGATTTTCATCTGCCTATGTGCTTAATGCCACCATGACCACCTTCTTGTTGGCCTGGAGAAATTCTGACAGCTCTGCAAAGTCCATGAGCTGCTGTGTCTACTGAGGTAGCCCCCGAATCACCTCATTCTGTTGATTCCCATCTAGGAAAAGTAAAACCCGAAAGACAGCATTCTATCTTTTGAATTCAAGCTTATTTATTAATAAATTTCTGGAAATGTTTTTTTGATCCTTTTGGAGTGGGCCATGATATCATCTCTCGTATTTCTTCTGTCACACGCTGACTCCTAAAATTGTCATTCGAGTGCTGCTCTGGCCTCCAGGCAGCCAAGAAGGTTGTCCTTGAGCAATGATGTGTGTTCATCCACAGCATTCTGCACAGGTGCTAGCATGTCCTTGAGGAACATGGCGCTGATACTACTGCTCCTCATCTCGGAGCAGACCTCCCCGACGCAGATCCAAAGACCCTAAAACTGTGATTCCATCTCATGCTCATAGGATTGTCTAGTTATTTGCTTGCCTAATTTGTGAATTAAACAGTTAAAGCTTCCAATGGTTTGAGGTGTGGATGAGAGCACAAAGTGTGAGACCATAATTCTATCCAAACTTGCGTTTCACTCACTCCTAATCTATCAATACAATCTGTGGTCTCCTTTACATAATACCTCTCAGGGCTGTTTTCTTTGACTCATTTTGTCATATCTCCAAAATTTCTTGTGATTAGACTGTATTTTCAATACATTGGGAGAACAGAGGCAGGATAGTTGGCTATTGAGGTAGTAATGTCAAGAAACTGCTTCATACATGTTTGTGAGAATTTTGTGAAGGATACTCAATAAGAGCAACTTTTTTACACATACATACTAAAAATATGATACATTTTGGTCAGCATTGTAGATCTAGGAATGAGAGGAAGACACCCAGATATCGATATTTCCATCTACAGTAGTGAAAGCCGTATCTTTTTTTTTTTTTTTTCACAGAAAACAAGAAGTTTAACCTCACACTCACCGGTTTTTATCTGGAAATTCTGTTTCCAAACTGCTAGTTTACATTCTGTTCCAAAGAGGAGCGTGACCACTGAACAGAACCATGTGGTGCAGTAGGCCAAGTGCTAAACTCACTTCTCTTTTAGGAAGCCCTTTGTCCCTTTTACAAGCCCTTCTTCCTCCAACCTCTCTGCTGCTCCAGTGCTCAAAGTCCTACTCTAAGGGTCCAGGAAAAGACAAATTAATAATCCAGGCTGAAAAATTAGCATGGATTTGACCCCTCTGAGAATGTGGAGTTCCCCCCAAGGCAACATCATACATCTCTGGTGAAAGGGATGACCGCCATTGGTATTTCCACTGCTATTGCTCCTGAGTAAAGGAATTATTTTGGTGATAAATTACATTGTTTGAAAGGAAAATTGGCCAGTAAATCAGTCACCTGCTCTCCCTTCATGATGGCTTCATGAAGGTGGTGGGAACTGTTTTTCACCGGCTGAGTGTGAGGAGATGCACAGTCCTCTTTTCAGGGACAAAAGAGTCACCGTCAGCAGTTCAAAGTGGATGGAAACTTGCATGGTGGCTCTTTGCATAGGGCAGGCTGCTTGCTGAACTTGCTGCTCCCCCCGCCACCCCCATGCCGCCTCCCAGTGTGTGGCAGCTGGGTGGACTTTCAGCTGCCGGACATGAAGAAATCATAGAATCAATGAAGCGATCAATCAGCAAATATATGTTGGATCTCTGACTTTCAAGGCCCCACGGCAAACTGTCCAAGGGATGCAAAGATGGTTTATGAAAATGATCTCTATTTTTTAAGTGATAAACAATAACTATCTGTAAGCTACAGGTTTCAGAAAAGAGAGCAATTCCCACGGCTGGTGTTGTCCACAAACTCTTCTTTTTCTTTTTTTTAACTACTATTTGCCTATTGAGTAATATTATAGACAATAGAATCATTTCATTTGGTATTTTTGTGTCAGTCACTGCATTAAACTCTTAGTGCATATAATACATATAAAACTTAGAAAAGCAGCACAGAGTAATATTCATTATTCTTTCATCTCATTACTGTATTAATCCTCCTATATCTTTTCCAAATGAACTGTTATTGCCTTCAGATACTAGTTGAGAAACAGTACATCAAGGTTACATAATTTGCACAATATAGTAAGCATGAACTTGGACAGTGACTCCAGGATCAATAAAATTGATAGGAAAAGGCAGACATTGAGACTGGAGAGGTTAGCAGGGCAGATGAATAGAGGTGATACAGTTCTGATCTTTTTCAAGAGGTCAGAAAGTTAACTGGGCTGGAGGACTTAGAACTGAAAGTTATAGGAGATGTGGCTAGAAACATGACTTAGAACAAGTTAAGTAGTATTTGCTCTATTGAGTAATAGTGTAAGAAAAATAAGAGTCATATTAATACTCTTTTGGGTTGGTCACTCTTTGAAAATAATATGCAGAATAAGATAGATTTTAAATATTGTCCTGAAAGGATATTTAAAAATTTTAACTTTATTCTATAAGTATTAGAGACTCAACAGTGTTTAGCTGTAAACACGCACACACACAGTGACATGAAGAAAAATAAATGTTTGTGAAGATTAAGCAAGGGTCAATGTATCTATTAGGTGAAGTAGGTACAGAGTCTAGAGACTACAGTGGGGTTAGCAGCCTACCAAAATGCCTTAACTTATTTTAACTTAGAAAAATAAACTGAACATGACATCCATTAACATATGATGATAACTATAGCTCAATTATATTCCTCTTTATACCACCATAAAATGAATAATTTTTATTTTTTGTTTAAAAGAGGATAAAACAAAATGCCTGAGGTCCAAAACAGGTCACAGTACAGCTCTGGAGCTTTGCTGAGTCATCTGGTGGAGTGCTGGCTGGGTATCATGAAACATGGAAACAAAAAAGTCATTGTACAGGAAATCATATAGACTCTGAGTGGTTTTGTGGCTTTAACAATACAAAGGGAAACAAAAGCGTTATAAATGGAAAGCTCAGGAAAGTTGGTGAGAACCTCTGTAAATATGAGGATGTGAGTGTGAAATTTGGCGTTGCTATTGGGCACATCAGGAGCTAGGGCTGTCGTACAGTCAGTAGAGCCTCTGCATATGGTACTGGCATCCTAAATGGGCTCCTGCCCACATCCTGGCTGCTCTACCTCCATTTCTGCTCCTTGAGAGTTGACCTGAAAAAAGTGGTCGAAATAGTCTGAGTGTTTGGGCTCCTGGGAATCCTGGCCTGGCCCAGCCCAGCCATTATGGCTACTTGGGTAGTAAAACAGAGTGGGAAATCTCTCTCTTCTTTGTCTCTCACTATCTCTGGTATTTCATTTATTTGAAAGGCAAACTTATGAAAGGGAGGGAGTTAGGAAGGGAGGGAGAGAGTGAAACCATCTAGCCTCAAAGGACTGCAATGGCCAGAGCTGGGCTGGATGAAGGCCAACAGCCAGGAGCTTCTTTCAGGCTATCCCATGTTGGTGCAGGGACCCAAGCACATTAATCAGCAGCTGGATCATCATTGGAGCAGCCAGGACTTGAACAGGTGCTCATATGGGATACTGACACTGCAGGCAGAGACTTTATCCACTACACCACTGACTCCATGTATCAATCTTGAAAAGAAAAGTGAACACATAAATATAAAGGTACTGACTCAAGAGAAAGGGAAAACACAAGAATGTGTTTGATTTCTACAATTTCTAGAAATTATGCTGTTTTACAAAAACTAGACATCTAAAGCAGCCAACTAAAAGTTTAGGGATATGATTAATTTTTTGATCAGAGCTGAGAAGCTTTAAATAAGAACAGGAGAGATTTGTAGGATTCAAGTCAGAAGAAAGCAGCCCAAGAACAGGATCTGCCATCAGCCGACTAGTGTAATAATTAATTAGAGGATTGAGAAACACCAGTCAGTTCATTACAGAGCTCAAGTGTTTGCCTCCAGGATCTCAATCTAATTAGAGCAGCTTTCCAAAACAGTGTGGAGAATCAGCCTGGCCAAAATAGGTGGTAAGAAGGACTAGCAAAATCTCAACATAATTTTTAGAAATTATTTATTTATAAGGAAGGAAACGAGAGAAGATAAATCCCCATTAACTGGTTCACTCCCCAAAGACCCACAATGGCCATGAGCCAAAGCTGAAATCCAGGACTTCACGCTGAGTCCTGCAGAGGGGGCAACAAGGACCCAACATTTTGAGCTGCCATTGATGCCCCTCAGGGTTCACATTAGCAGGGCACTGAACTGTCTGGAGGCAGAAGTGGAACCAGTGTCGGAGGTGTTATGGGCATAATAATCAGTGACTTAACTGCAAGGGCAAATGCCTGATGCTTACCGTAATCTTTATTCTGACAAAAAAAAAAAATAATGAGGAGCCTGAATGACTAAATCCACATAGACTTGGAAAGGGAGGGAATAAATGGTCCCACACAGCCATGAGATGCACACAAATGTTCTACTTCTTTTTTTAATTGGTGTTTAGAAGGGTTCCATCCTTGCTAGACAGCTTGTCATCAATGAGCCCATTAGGCAATAAAGTCTGGCTCTTTCAGTATGAGTCTAATCAGATTGCCCACCCTTAGAAGGGAGAAGTTGGAGAAGAATTTGGTATATACAACTTTTATGAATATTAATTTGGTTATTTATGATAATCAGTTCATCCAAGTATATGCAAATATCTAAGAATAAAAGAATATCCATGTTTTTAAGACAAGCACATAGAATGGATATCTAAAAGTCATATAAAGGATATGACATATAAAGAAATCTGAAAGATATATAAGGGATAAGACATAAAAGACATAAGGGATGATCTAATCTAACTAACTTGTAGAAAAATTCAAGCATCTTTCTTTGTGCTTAGAAAGATTAAGCCACGAGAGCCTCAAATCAAGTGTAAGCTGTTAATAAAAAAGGAACAATCAGGAAATATTTGAAAGGTGTTCTTAGAAAATGCAATTGGAAAAGCAAGTGCACACACATGCATTCATGTGCACATAGGTCACAGATAAAGGCTGCAGTAATGACAAGCAGCAAAGTCTCTAATGTACAGAAGACTAAGAGATGCTAAATATTAAAGTTAGATCATTTTTAAAATCATACAGGACAGTGACCAAAAAAATCAATAAGTGTCTAAAACAAAAGAAAGAGGAAGGAATACAATAGCTGAAGCGTAGATGCAACTAACAGAAGAAATATTTCCTGTGTTGAAGAAAGATCATTTTTGTTTCGTTTTAAAAGTTATTTTTATTTTTTATTTTAAAATTCAGTTCCATAGGCTCTGGGATTTTCCTTACCCACTCACCAAAGTCCCTATCCCCCACTGATTCCCCAAAATTATTATGGCAGTACGGTCCTTCACAAACAGTTCTTAGTCCAGAAGTCTACTTTTTAAGTGTATCCTGACATTGTAGGCATGGACAATGGCAGAGAGTCCAGCATCCTATTGTCAAGATGTAGTTAACAGTTTCATTGGAAGTCCATCTTGGATTTGGAAGTAAAGATGCAAGCTGCATTGTATCTTCACATCTGGATATGATAGCCCCTATTACATATTTACTATACATCCCTGTAAATGAAAATCCATAAAACAAAACAACAGAGAGAGAAAAATAGGAAAATCACAACATGAAATTAAATAACATGGTACTGAATAACAAATGTGTCATTGGGGCCCGGCGGCATGGCCTAGTGGCTACAGTCCTCACCTTGAATGTGCTGGGATCCCATATGGGTGCTGGTTCTAATCCCAGCAGCTCCACTTCCCATCCAGCTCCCTGCCTTTGGCCTGGGAAAGCAGTAGAGGATGGCCCAAAGCCTTGGGACCCTGCACCCACATGGGAGACCTGGAAGAGGTTCCTGGTTCCTGGCTTCGGGTTGGAACAGCACCGGCCATGGCAGTCACTTGGGGAGTGAATCATCGGATGGAAGATCTTCCTCTCTGTCTCTCCTCTTCTATGTATATCTGACTTTGTAATAAAAAATAAATAAATCTTTAAAAAATGTGTCATTGAAGAAATGAAAATCAAAAACCCTCTTGACAAAAACGATGCTGCTGTGTTGTCTATGAGTAATTGAAGAAATTAATGAAATTTTTTGAAGAAAAAAACCAAATATTTCAAAATCCATGAGATATAGCCAGAACAGTATTGGAAAGACTGTTGATCTTATATTTTGAATAACAGCAGCCTTATATCAGAGAGAACACTGGCTATTTGTCCTTTTGGGTTTGATTTGTTTCACTGAGTATAATGGTCTCTTGTCGGGAACATTTGGTTGCAAATGGTAGAATTTCATTCTTTTTAATGACTAAGTAGTATTCCATGGAGTAGATGTACCACAGTTTTTTTTTTTATCAATTCCTCTTTTGACTGTCATCTGGGTTGTTTCCATGTCTTTGCTATTGTAGATTGTGCTGCTGTAAATATAGGATTATAGATCCCTTTCTAATATGCTGATTTCAATTCATTTGCTTTATTCCCAGAAGTAGGCTAGCTGGGTGTTTTGGCAGATCAATTTTAAGTTCTCTTAGCATTCTTTATGCTGACTTTCATTGGTGGTTGTGCCACCAATAATAAAAGAGAACACTTTTCTTCTCACACCCATCTCAGCAGGCATTGTTAGTAGAGTTCTGAATGAAGGCCAGTCTCACTGGAGTTAGAAGAAATGTCATTGTGGGTTGCATTTGTATTTCCCAGGAACAGTTTGGGAATCTGAGCATTTTTCCATACGTCCATTAGCCTTTTGAATTTGTTGTTCTGAAAAATGTCTGTTGATTTCCTTTGCCCGTTTCTTCATAGGGCTGTTTGTTTTTCAGTTGTTGAATTTCTGAAGTTCTTTGTAAATCCAGGATCTAAGTCCTCTATTGGTTTAATAAGCAGAAATCGATGGCACTAGTAAACATAGATAACTACATGGTTGAGAAATACTTGTAAGTACAGTCACCTTTAAAGTAGTGGAGAAGAATCTTAAATACCTTTAAATTAACATAATCAAAGATGTATAAAATCTCTATGATAAAAATTGCAATTCATTAAAAAAGGATGTAGAAGAAGGCATTAAAAGATGGAGAAACTTATGTTCCTGGATCGACAGATTCAACCTTGTCAAAATGTCCATAATACCAAAAGTAGTATACAGATTCAGTGTAATCCCAATTAAAATCCCAACAACATTCTTCTCATAAATAGAAAAGATGATACAAAAGTGATCTGAAAACATAAAAGACCATGAATAGCCAAATCTATTCTGAAAAATAAAAATCAAGCTGGAGGAATCACAATTCCAGACCTCAAGACACACTATAGGGCAGTGGTCGTCTAAACAGTCTGGTACTCATTCAGAAACAGAACAATCAATGGAACAGAACAGAACAAAACACAGAAGGGAGCCCACACATGCACAACCAACTAATCTTCGACAGGAGAACTGAAAATGATCCAGAGAAAAAGCCTTGATAAAAAAAAAATGCTGTTGGGGTAATTGGATAGCAGCCTGCAGAGAGGTAAGAAGCAAGACCCCTCACCCATCACCTTATATAAAAATCAGCTCTGAATGGATTAAGGACCTAAATCTTCCCCTAGAAGCCATCAAACTGTTAGAGGAAAACATAGGAAGCACTCTCTAAGATAAAGTAACTGGGAAAGACTTAGAAAAGTCACCAAAAGCACAGGCAGTCAAAGCCAAAATAAACAAATGGGATTACATCAAACTAAAGCTTCTGTACAGCAAAGGAAATAATCAACAATGTGAAGAAACAACTGACAGAATGGGAGAAGATCTTTGCATACTACATGATAGAAAGATCTTTTAAAAAGTGGAAACGTATTTGATGTCTTGAATAAGAAAACATCTATATTCACTCAAAAAGGTTTTTTTTTTTCCAAAAAGTATTTTTGAAGATTTATTTCAAAGGCAGAGCAAAAAAGAGAAAAGGGTAGAGACAGAAAGAGAGAGAGAAGATTGTTTTCCATTGGTTCATTTCCCAAATTGTTGTAATAGCCAGATCTGGGTCATGTCAGGATGAAGCCAGGAGGCAGTTATACTCCACCCTTGTCTGCCACAAGGGAGACAATGAGCCAAGCATTTTGGCCATCTTCTGCTAACTTTCCAGGTGCATTAGCTGGAAGATGGATAGGAAAAGGAGCAACTAGAGCTCCAATCAGCACTGTGATATGGCATGCCAGTATTGTGCATGGCAACACATACAGTGTCAAAACATCCTCCTCTCCAGAAATTTCTGAATTATAAGACTGAAGAGCAAATGTCTAACTCTCCACAGTAAAATAAACAAAACAAATGACCAAGGAAAAGTTTGATATGGCACTTGCCAGCCTTCACATTAAATAAGTATCCTTGTAGTTTAGACTCTATACCCAGCCAGTCATTGTATAAATAATGGGGAACATGAAGATTTTGTTAGGTGTGGGGGAAAAAAATCACGGATCATCTATTTACATTTTCAGAAAAAAATAAAAAATGCATTCCATGGATGGACAATTTTGGAGTTGATACAAAAAGGAAACATCATGTCTACTAAAGTTCTTTTTATAAATAATACATTGAGATAATTAATTTTTAAAAAGTAATCTTATGGAGACAGAAGGAGAAAAACAAACATACACACAGGTTTGAAACCAGGAGCCAGGAGCTTTTTCTGGGTCTCCTTCTTGGGTGTAGGGGCCCAAAGACCTGAGCCAACCTCTGCTGCTTTCCCAGGCCACAAGCAGGGAATTTGATTGGAAGTGGAGCCCTGGTACCCATATGGAATGCTGGTACTGCAGACAAAGGATTAGTGGGCTATACCACCATGGCAGCCCCAGTTGAAGATGTTATTAAGCTTAAGAAATTCAGCATCTGGGAAATAAATTTTAGTTTATTACAAAAAAAAAGAATTTCTAGAACACAGAGAAGTACACACAATTAAGTGAAAAAATATAACTGTCAATGATTGATGTGATGCCTGCAAGCTGTGGAGGGTGGTTGGGTTGGTCCACAGGAATCCACTTTTCCATAAACCTGAAAAGACTCTAGTAGTCTGTTACTTTAAAAAAAAAAAGGAAAGGAAAAGATAATACCATCTTATGAGTAAAATTTTTCAATTATTCAAGAAATAGATGATTGCTATGTTAAATTATCCATATCATTGCAAAAGATGTGAATACTCAAATTGTTTGAAAGTACTGGCAAAAGTAAGTAAGGTTGCTATGGAAAATACAGTCAAGGTTAATTTATTAGATTATAAAAACATAATGAAACAAATCAAAAGCAGCATGATTTTAAAGAATAATATGACCTTTCATCTCAGGACCAAGACAGGTATATAAGTAAGTATGCGAAAGAGTGGTTTAGAAGATGCAATCAAAAAGGGATAAAGGTTGGAATAAGATAAAAAGGGGTTGTTTCTGAATGTGGTTGGCCAAGATTTTAAGGCGTGGTCTAATAAGTTAGCTATAAATTTTGTAGAAAAATTCTGGTATAAAATTTGCTGAGTTCATAGGGTGTGAGATGTTGCAGACAGTTCTGCTGCGCTCTTTGCCAGGACCCCAAGTTGAATATGGGCAAAATGGTATTATGTCTAGTGAGTGAGATGTGATCGCTCTTTCCCAATAAAGTTAGCAGTAGCCTTTGGTTCTAGGAGAATACATAATCAGGAAAGTTTAGTTTGTGACTTACTTGGTGTTTAATTATCCTTTCAACTCCTTGATGACATTTTAAGAGAGCAATACTGCACTATATATGATCTAGTTAGTTATTTAGGTAGATAGATAGATAGAAATAGTATAATACACAAGAGTTACATATCTATTTGTATATACACATGGCTGTATGCAGAATAATTGCTATGCTAAATGCTAGTGAAGACCGAGGAAACAAGGCTTCCAATATGTAGAATTTTGTCCTCTAGGACTGTGGTGGTGCCCCAATAGCAACAGGAATTAAGAATGTTGGCCCATTTTAAGGGGATGTTAGTAAGTTGGTTTGAGGCCATCATAGAACTTTCATGAATAACTATATAGCCAGATACATTCATGTGGGGAGCTTAGATTTGCAGGTGGCCTAAGCAGTCTCAGCTAAAGCTACCACAAAGGAGAAATGTACTATAACAGGAAGAGTGGTGGCCTGAAGCAGGAGATGACAATTGAGAGATGAAAAATGAACTTGGAGAAAAGTTAGTAACTTTATAGTGGCTGCAGTAAAGTGCGTAGAGGGAAATAGTGAGATGAAGAAACAATGACAGTAAGGACATATGGAGTAGATCTCTTGAGATTCTGGCCTACAGAAGGTTTCTGTTTCAAAGTCACAGAAATATCAGAAAAATGATGAGGTACTATAATTTATTTTGCAAAAATACATTAAGTGCATCCTATTCGAGAATATAAAAAAGATTAAGTAGTTCTCACCTTTCTGATGTTTTTTAGCTTGACTTACACTCAAGATGGAAGTACCTAAAGATATCTTAGTTATTTGGAAGCACTAAGAGTAAATTCTTCCCCATGATCATCCCCTACATTCCTTTCATTCCTCTCTATATCCTTTTTAGTATAGTTTTGCTTTTTTTGGCTCAAGTTTCAAACTCTTTTGTTCCTGACAAAAAAATTCTTGTATCAGTCTCTGAAAACTTCTGATTGATCTGGCCAGTCAGTAGAGGTTGACATGGACTGTTCTAGATGTCAAGGATGTAACAGTTAATGAATTAAATTCTGTGGACTTCCAAAGGATTTTAAAAAAAGGAAAAATAATAACCCAATAAATTCATATTTGGCCTGGTAAGTAGCATTAAGCACTGTACAGAAGAATACAAAATAGCAAGAATGGAAAGCATACACAGAGATGTGGGGGAAGAATTCCTACTTCACATGCAGTGATCAATGAGGGCCTGACTGATGGCATACTTCTGAAGCAGATACCTTCTCTGAGTTTAAAAAGTGACTAGGATGGCTATTTTGGGAAATAACCTATCTAGAAGGAAAACAGTTGGTGAAAAGGCTCTGAGATGAGAGACTCTTGGAAGAATAGTGTGTCTGGAACAAAACGAATGAATAGCCTCATCACAGGAGCCATAGGTGGAGTGGGTGCCAGTCTAAGACACAGAGCAACAATTGCTTTTGCATTTAATGAAAAGGGAAGTCTCTAAGGTTTCATATAGAAGAATGGCATAGTCTGTATTTTCAAAAGATCACTGACTGTTGAAAGTCACTGGGACCAGTAAAAAAGTTGGTAAGTAACTTTAAACAATTTGTTTATACATCCTAACTAAATTCATGAGTACATTACCACACAATTTTTTGGGAGCTGTTTTGGAGTTGGAGAAATTAGTTGTTTCTCCAAATTTATCTCTCTTTCCTTTGTTTCAATAAGGGCTAGTTTAGGAGGTGGTGCAATGCCTCAGTTGGCTAATCCTCCATTTGCAGGGGCTAGGATTCCATGCAGGCACTGGTTCATGTCCTGGCTGCTCTACTCCTCATCCCTCTCCCTGTTTATGGCCTGGAAAAGCAGCAGACTTGTGGCCCAAAGCCTTACAACCCTGAACTCACATGGGAGACCTGGAAGAAGGTCCTGGTTTTGGATCAGCTTTGGCCATTGCAGTCACTGGGGGAGTGAACGAACAGATGGAAGATCTTTCTCCTCTTCTCTCTGTAAATCAATTACTTTCCAAAACAAGTATATAACTCTTAGAAAAAAGGGGTAGGTTTGAACTGAGGTTACTTTTCATAAAACCACAGAAAACGGTCTTCTCACAGTTCTGGAAGTGAGAAATTGAAAAGAAGGTTTTGGCAAGGTATGATGCCTGACCTCTTTCTTCCTCACTGGTTTATAGATGGCTATTTCCTCTTAGGTCTTCACCTGTGTGTTCCTCTGTGTATGTATGTATACTGACTTCTGTTTCTTATTTGGACATTATACTGTATTTGAGTCCATTCTAAGATATCACTTCATTACTTTTATAAAAATTCCATTTCAATATATAATCATATTTCTATATACTAGGCAGAGAGTGGGTCTTAAATATATAAATTTGGAAAGTATAGAAGTTAATTCAAAAATACTTATTACTAAGAGTTGTGGTTAGGATGTGTTGTCCAGCCATGGACTGCATTTCCTAGTCTTTCTTGGGCTGTGCCTGTGACTGTGACCTCAAGAATGGGGTGTGTCATTTCCACACTCCAAGCAATCTCATATGTGATGCCAAGTAGTCTCCTCTAAGCCCGTTTCCTGTTCTACTGCCTAAAAGGTCAGTGAAGAAGGCAACCAGGGAAGCTTAAGGGTTAAAGACGGCAGACATTATGTCAGCCTAGATTTATTTTTGGCAGTAGGGCGTGAGTTAGAGCACCAATGCTGCTTTATGACATGAGAGAGAAATGAGCTTCTATCATCATTAGACCATTAAATTATTGTGGGTCTGTTGTTACTGCAGCTCATCATACCCTAACCAAAATGCAGATTATCAGGTACCTTCCTACTCAGCATTAACTGGAGAAAAATTTAATAGCTACTTTTAGTTTTAACAGAATTGCTAATGCTGGAGCCTAAAGAAATCAAGAATATGTAATCTAAATTAGAGACAAATTGTGAATTTTGTAAGGATTATAGGGTTATTGTTAATGCGACAAAGTTAAAGTCAATTCAGTTGAGCATTCATGGATCATAGGCCTCATCCTGACCATAAATGAACAGGTGTTATTACCAAGGAACAGATTTAGCCCTGACTCTGGCCATACATATTGACTGAAAAAGCAAACCCTGTGAATACCATGCTGTCTTCATTCTCAAGGAATTTAATGTTGGGGTGGGGTTGGGGGGTGGGAGGTGGGGAAACTATTGATTTAAAATAAATTCTACCATGTCTCATTGGGGAAGACAAGAATTATACCCTTGCGGGAGATCATAGAAAGAAACTGCAGTAGATTATTACATATGAATTCAAATGATAAAATATTAATATATGCAGGTTTTGAAAGATCTAACTACATGAGCAAAACCTGGACAGGATTGAATGGTCTTCATTTGTTTTGAGGCAAGAACTTAGAGTAAGTTGTGCCTTGTGGCTGTAATTACTTTTATCTACCTATCTACCTGTCTACCTACCCACCTACCTACCTACCCTGTCTAAAGAAGATAGAGGGCAAATGCCTCTGAACTCTACAAGTAGGTATTGCAGTAGGACACTTCATTTGGAATATATATTTCACTCACCATGAAGATACCTACTTTTGCATTTTACAGGAGAGGAATTAGATCCCCAGAAGTTTAATGGTCAAGGTCATGTTACTAGAAAATAGGAGTGAATTAAGTTTTTCGGACTGTAATACTCTCATGCCTCCATTAAGTCTCCTGATCCCTTACCTGCCTCAGCTTAGCTTATGAAACAACATCACAGTGGGTGAGCATCCCTGCTGTGGGCCCCACCTGCATGGGTTTGAATCTAAATTTCTTCTGCATGTAAATTGTATTAATATAGCAAATTAATATAAACGTTTTCTCTTCCTCTCTCTCACTTGTTTATTTATTTATTTGGTAAATTGCCAAATATGATAGCACTTAGTGCACAAGTTCATGTAAAAATACAGAACAACCCTAACACATATTAGTTACACAAGTGTTAGTATGTTACCTACTAGTGGCTGTTAACATAATTTTGCTTTCTTTCATTAGTTCAAGGCTTTAAAGATAAATATTTAATTTTTCAAGTCACCTCTCAGTATGCAGTATTAATCTGCATAGTAATAAAAGAAGAGCTGGAACCTATTATGTGAGAAGCTTTAAGAATTTTAAAAGATCTGTGTGTTCATTGGCCCCAAGTAAAATATTATGAAACTGTAGAACACAGATGTATAGGCTAAAGTGTTGAGCATTCATGTATTTGTCTTTTTATTAACTATTTGAGTCCGACTGGTTACTTTTTATTCTGAAAATTTTACTGGATCATAGGATTAAACTTTGATAGGAAAATATTCTCTAAATCAGTTTTCCCATGTTTACTGACTCATGGAAAGCCAAACTGCCAAATGAGCCAAATTCTCGCACCCTTTGACCTCCAGGTACCCATGCCCTATGACTGTCCAATCCCATCATCTTGTTTGGGCACCGTTTCGTTGTTTGGCCCTTGCTTGCAGCTGTAACTCTCAGTGATAGAAGGTCTGTGTGCTCGCTTTTTAGCATTTTAGCAGTAAGTTTTAATACCCAAGTGTTTCTGCTTTTAGGTGACCTTGCAGCATAATGCTTGTCATTATCCCAGGACCATGGATGGAACTAGGGGTTTGGGTCTTTTTCTTTTACCCCCAAATCTTCCAACCATTAGTAAAGAGTTGATATCCCAGATTAAGAAGTGTGATCTATAATTCTGACTTGTACCTTCCTTTTGGCTATTTAATGTTTTTCAGCTTTCAACCATATTATCTCAAAGTGAAGTTCACAATCAAATAGAGGCACAGAACTGTAATATTCAACTAGTCAGTACATTTTAAAATTTGTTTTGAAGGGTAGAAGAATGTTTACTCATGGTAATTTTGTTTTATAATTTAATGATATTTATAAAGTAGCAGTTCAGTCCTTTGTGTGTGTATAAATCTGAAATGTGTACATATGTTCATACTCATGAGCAAGAATATTCATAACAGAATGAGATTTCTGTTTTATTTTCTCAAGTTTGTTGAAATGCTGAGTGACAGAGGAGAAAGTCAGAGAAGGTAGTGGGGAGAATTCTTGGATCACTGTTTCATTTCCCAAGTGTGTAAAAACTGCGATCAGGCCAAAAATGAGTCTCCCATTAGGATCTCCTACGTGGCTGGCAGGAACCCAGTTTATTTAAGTCATCATCTGTTGCCTCATAGACACATTATCAGGACTCTGGATTGGAATCCAAGGTGGTACGTGATCCCAGGCACTCGGATATAGCATGGAGGCATCTTAAGTAGCAACCCAACCCACTGGAACACATGCCTACTGTGGGCAAAAAAAAAAAATATTTTGCCCAGACATATTTCTTGTTTGCAGCATTACTAAAAGCATGGGTTCCGCAATCACAGACATTTTGATAAGTTCTGTTTCTTGAAATTTTTATGGCACTCATCTTTATTTTATGTTCCAATATGAAATGTATCTCCAACAGCAGGAAATTTCAATTTTATTGAGGAATGTTTCTCAGTTAATGGTTTTCATTAACTTCTCACACACAATTAGTTGGCCTGTGCTTTGTTGAAGCAGCAAGTTAGATAAGGTTGCCACAATACTGTCTAAATGCCCTAAAATTTCCAGCACCACATTCATCCAAACAGCACTGGCCATGCTGGAAACTGATTTTTACCATTCTCATCTACCTCATGATGCTTCACGCAACCTAGCTTAACTTCTTCGTTGCATGCTCACTTTTCTCAAGAGTGGTGGGAGTCCTCTCCCTTTTCTTAGCACCACTATGAAGTCTCAACACATGATCAAGAGAGAAGTTCTTTGTAACGCTGTAGTCAGATAAAGCTGATCTACTTTCCAGGAGCTTGCTAGCAAAGATGGGTCATAGCTGACCAGTGGGCCTTCCTTATTCTGGATCTTTGTCCTTATGGTTTCTGTTATATCAAAAGGTTCAGCCTCCAGAGTGTTGGCCCTAGGTTTTGGACAAAAATCTTCATCTCGGTGGCAACCTCAATGCATACAGGGTATTGACCTACAATTCACAACCAGCAAAGTTTAAGAAGCAAATACTCCGTTTAGACTTTTACATATCAGGATTCCTGAGTTACTTCCTCATGAACAGCCTGCTAAGGCAACTAGACAGGAAGAAGTGCAAGTGAGGAACTTTGCCTGGCAAGATTTCAGAACAGCATGTCACTTAGAAAGAAAGAAAATTTCTGTTCCTGATCCATGAATGTCAAGCAGCTAACACCATTTTCGGTGTCTTCATGTGTGGCTGCTGGGCTTGGCCCCAGCAGAATTTCACAAGGATTTGTTGCTGGTTTTTGCAAAGATGTCAATGGCAACATGCATCAGACTGCTATGGACAATCCATATTTTTTCTATCAGTAACATTTTTAGTATTCGAAGACATGGCATGAAATGGCATGCTCACTCTATTCCTAGGAGTTGGCTATGTCCTCAGAAACCACTTTACTTGGCATATCTCTGGAAGCTTCAGGAGGAGTTGGCCCTATGCATCAGTAACATCTAAATTCAACGTGGTTTTTTTGTTGTTTGCTTGTTTTGTTTGAATGGCAAAAAAGAGAGATTTCCCCCATCCACTGGTTCACCGCTCGACTACCTGCTGCCTGCCGGGGTCTGAAGTCTCAGGAAGCTAGGATAAACTCACACCGAGGCACTCCGATATGGGATGTGAGGATTCAAGTCATATCTTAACCTGCTGGGCCAAGTGCCCAGCCCTGAACCCTACGTTATTGATCAAAAAATGCTAAACTTATTATAAGGTGAGAGTCCATAATTTTAGATCAAAATTCAAGAAAATCCCTCAAGGAAGAACCTTTTGTTGGACATGAATGTATTTCCATCCAGACAATACAAATATCATTCTGTGATACAGTTAGTATCATATATTGATTGAAAATAAAGCTGGAATTGTCACATAACAACAGCAGCAACAACAAACCCTATCTGTCTCTGCTAATGCTTGGCCTAGTTAAGCCACCATTTAGGGTACCTGTACCCCACATTGGGCAGCCTGAGCCTGACAGCCTGGCTGGGGCTCCTAGTTCAGTTTTCCCTTCATGCAGCCTGTGGGAGGCAGAAGGTGATGGTTCAAGGAACCTTGCTATCCATATAGGAGATTGAATTGGATTTCTGGCTCTTGTCTCCAGCCTTGTCCAGCTTTGGATATTGTACAGATTTAAAGAGTAAGCCAGGAGATGAAATACCTTTTTCTTAAATAAGTTTTTTTAAAATATATATGTTTCTAACAACCAGAGTTACCCAAAGACTGTACTATCTTTTCCAAACCTGATGCTTGGGAACATATTAATAATGGAATCATCTTCATGCTGGGGCTCTTAATGAGTGTATACAGTTGGCTATGAGTATCCCTTAATTTCCTGTAGAAAAATTGCACATGTAGATGGAAATGGTCAATAT
Organism: Ochotona curzoniae; assembly: GCF_017591425.1. Classification (NCBI taxonomy): domain Eukaryota; kingdom Metazoa; phylum Chordata; class Mammalia; order Lagomorpha; family Ochotonidae; genus Ochotona; species Ochotona curzoniae. The sequence continues at coordinate 15,569,477 of NW_024464920.1, read as the reverse complement.
ATCCCACTAAGCCCAAACTAAATGCATCTGCAACTCAGTTTCCCTGTGGTTGGATCTTAAAATATCCCTACTTTTTCTAACACCTTCATACAAGAAGTGTGAGGGAGGTTAAGGTGGGAGTGGGAAGGGACTTTAGCCTCAAGCAGTACTGTTAAAATTCTACACTTTTCAAAATGTTACAGAAACAAATGATGGTGTGAACCCATGTCAGCTCCCCTGCTGCCACTCAGACAACAGCACAAGCTTGATTTGCTACTCTGTAAATCCTCTGTATTCTCTTTTGCCTCACAGGTTGCATTTGGATGCTCCTGGGGGTGAGCGCTTGTCTCTAATTACTGTCAAAAGACTGCACACACCTATGGTCGGCTCCTTTGTCAGATGGGATTGGCCGCCCTCATTCAACAATAATCTGTGTGGCACTATTGAGGTTCTCCTCCAGTGACTTTTTATAGAATTCATCTGCCTGCCTCATGCACGGGCCATTTTCCCTTAGCAAACAGCAGCTGGTAAGCTATCTGGGCTTTGTTACCAGCCATTGTTAGGCGATGACCAACTGAGCGCAGTTGGGAGGCAGCCTTTAAGCCTGGATGCAGCAGAACTGACTACTTCAAGGCCTCAGTGATCTTCCCTTGCCATAGGATGACTTGATGCCAGTGACTAGAGGTGCAGCCGCTCTGGATACATTTACAATGATAGTGTTTTCAGTCTTTGCTCTGACTGCACAGTTTTGTTTATTGCTTGTCCAGACAGAAACTGCTTTTATATATAAAGTATATGTGCAATACATTGATTTCTTATCATAGTTCCTATCTAGAAAAAGTATTAGCTTTATTGTCTTTTCACCCCTTATGTAGATTTACTCAATATTATGATAGACATTTGTGCTTAAAATAGATTTGCAAGTGCTTACATCAGAGGAATAGATGCTGAGGAAATGTTCATCTAATGAATTGATGGTAATTATCTGATATTCTGTACTGCCTGCTTGTTTTACTAGCATCAAGAAGTAATTCACTTTTATAAATTAGTATGCAGTTTCTTATGCAGTAAATCCATTCATGAAATGACACAAACAATTCTGAAAGAATCTTTAGGTTACGCAACAGCATGATAATAAACCATTAAAAGAAGTTATTTATTTGTTATTTAAGTGAGAGGCAGAGACAGAAAGAGAAACACAAAGAGCCCAAAACTCCCCATTTACTATTTTATTCCCAAATGCCTGACCAACATTGGCTAGGTCAAGCCACTCCAGGAACTTATTTTAGAACTCAGTCCAGGTCTCCCAGGTGGATGGCGGGAACTCAACCACTTGCGCTAACAGCATTGTCTCCCAGGGTGTTCATGCACAGGAGGCTGCAATTAGCAGCCAGAATAGGGGGGCAAACCAGGCATTCGGATGTGGCATGCAGTCATCTTAACTGCTCAACAAAACGACTACCCTTGAAACAAACTTTTTAATGTTTAATTGTTCGTCCTTGTTTTACCACACTCACCGACTATTTGGACTAAATGTTGCTCAGGAATGATTTCCTTGAATCATCATAACTGAGCAGTGAGGGGTGTAATCTTATCCCTCTTGAGGAAGCGGGGCCTCTGACAAAGGGTAAATTTACCAAAGTTCACACAAAAAAATAACTGAAAATCTCTGAGTCCCAGGAACTGCTAAAGCAAGAGGAAGTTCTTTCTTCCTTTTTGAGTTGGTAGCTTGCTTGATATGAAACAGTGTTCATTTTTTTGTAGTGCTCTAAAATCTAGAATAAATCTAATTTCTCTGATTTTCTTTAAAAACATGAAACATGGCTTGAGTGACTATTTGACGTGGCACCCATTTTGTCTAGTTCTCACCAAGATTTTAACTTTAAATGAATTATTTGATTGTGATTCTGAGCAGCACTAGAGTTTGTCCCTAGAAGAGTTCCCCATGCCTTCACTTGCATAGATAATCCTGGGTCATTATTTATAAATTCCTGAAGATGTTGGCTGATTATCTGAGGAAATTGTCTCTGCTAGTCATTAGCCCTTCTCACACATGTTGGTTCTTCTCCATCACAGCATGTGGTGACATTTCCCTGTCCCCATAAAGTTGGCTGTGGTCATGTGACTATCACTGGTCATTGGAAACAAGTAGAAATCATATGTGATCCCTTTCACACTCCAGAAGCCATCTGCATTCCAGATGGTAGGGGCTTTGTTAGCCCCGTTCCTGAATAAATATGAGAAGCAGCAGAGCCCCCAGTTGACCCACAATGGAGTGGATCTCACAATATTTAGTCTGTGCTTTCTTTAAAGTTAATACTGATCTTCAGTTAGTCCCTTTACTTCTCAGCTAAGAGATGAAAATCCCTAATGTCCTTTGAAGCTAGCTGTCATTATGGTAAGTTTTTGCCAGGAGATAGAGGTGAGAATTTCATTTCCTTACTACCAAGCATCTTTAAAAGGTAAGGGTACTCTTACCACCATTTTTTTTTTTTTCTTTCCTCAGGCTTCTTGGAAGCAAATGTAGTAGTTGGAATTTCAAGCAATTCTCAGGATAAACATGAAACAGAGTTTAAGACAAAAACTACCAAAAAAGGGCCTGGTGCAATAGCGTGATGGCTGAAATCCTAGCCGGGGGTCCGTGGCCTAGTCGCTAAAGTCCTCACCTTGAACATGCCAGGATCCCATATGGGCGCCAGTCCTAATCCCGGCAGCACCACTTCCCATTCAGCTCCCTGCTTGTGGCCTGGGAAAGCAATTGAGGACGGCCCAAAGCTTTGCGACCCTGTACCTGCCGTGGGAGACCCGGAAGAGGCTCCTGGCTTCTGACTGGCTTTTGATTGGCTCAGCTCCAGCTGCTTAGAGAGTGAATCATTGGACGGAAAATCTTCCTGTCTCTTCTCCTCTCTGTGTATCTGCCTTAAAAAACAAACAAACAAACAAACAAACAAACAAACAAAACTACTCAAAAAAAGGAGGGGGGATAGATATGTTTCCTAATTGAAATGCCCTTGTCCTACATTAGAATGCTTGAGTTCAATATTGGGCCTTGGTTTCGGCTCCTGGCTCCCTGCTTACATGTTACTAGAAGTCATGTCCTAAGCAATTGTGTCCTTGTCACCCCTATGGGGGACCCAGATCGAGCCCCTGGATGATGGTTTCTGGCCACCCTGAAGGTGTTTGGGGAGTGGACCAGCAGCTGTATCACTGTCTTTCAACTGAAACAAAGAAGGGAAGAATAAAGATTCATCAGAACATAAACAAAGATGGAAGGAGCCTGGCTCCCTAACAACGGGACATTTTTATACTTCCCTACACTCCCTAACCCTGGACTTATTTTGGAGAATAAAAAACAAACCTGTAAATCTTTAGTTTTCAGCCCTTTATTTCTAATATATATATTAGAAATATGTATGCATATATATAAGTATGTGCGTATGTATCTATATACATGCATATCTATGCATACACACATACACTGTATCTTCCTGTAGTAATTTGCAAGCCAGGATTCTTTCACTAACTGAATCAATGGAAGGAGGAGGTAGGGCAATAAACCACTACATGGGGGCATTTTCTGTCACTTACACATAAAGGGGTGATGAAATGTCCTCCGAGACAATGAGTAAGGATGACAAAAGAACCACAAGCAACACAAACAAGGAAACCAGTGTTTCCCTCCAAAAGAAGCGAAGTAGGTGAGAAAACTGGGCTTTAGAGGGATGGAGTATGACTCCCACACATGCCAACCAGCCCTTTTGAATGCTTTCTTTGCTCTTTAGGACTGCTTTGCCCAATACATATACTCTCAGTACGGAACTGGTCAGCATCCTGTCAGGGCAGATGCAGTGTGTGAAGGATGGCTAGACTCACTCAGCGACACCTGCAGCAAGGATCTCTGAAAGCTCACGTAAGACCTGTCAGCTTTTCCTCCAGGGACTTCAGGTCAGCTGTTGAGCACATTTGCTTTTACTTCTCCTTTATTTCTTACCGATTCCTACTGATCAGCTGCAACTAGGACAAATATTATTTCTTCTAATCACCATCATGTACAGTCTTAAAACTGACTAGGAATTTAGACTTCACCAACTTCATGACCTGTGTTTTATAGTTGAGCAAAATGAGCTTTAGGGAATACAAAGGACCAATAAATAGCCATCATTTATGTTCAGGTTACAACTGACTGAATCCACTGCTGTTTCACATATATTTGGATTATGTATTAATATATATATTATGTATTATATAGTATATAAACATATACTATATAAATATATAGTAACCTTACTTATACATATATAGTAAACTTTTCCAAATGACAATCTCAGAATCCTTTCCTCTCCTTGAACTTCACCTTTCCTCTACACCTTCTACACAATCAGCATTGAGCTAGGATGACCCATGTTAAGTCTAATTTTTTAATTTCTTGCAATCTTATTGCATACCCTCTAGTAATTTAAAAAGAAAAAAAATAAGTTTCTTTTTGATAATTTCCAACCGAGTTTTTGAAGCAGATGTTTCCTTTAATTATTCTCTTTCAGTATTTGTACTTAAAAATCAGTTACTTCCCTATAGCAAAAGTGTATCTCACTTTTTCTATCCTTACATAATCTGTAACCTTTAGTATCTCATATGGAATTTACTAGAACATCTGACTACAAAATTTTCTCCTGAGCAGCTTTGTTCAGATATACTTATTCCAGACAAAATGTTGTCCAAGTTGCATGGTAAATGACTCAAACATTTTCATGGTTAGGCATAGTTTTATTTTGTTTTTTATTGGAAAGGTAGATTTACAGAAAGGAGGAGACACAGAGAGAAAGATCCTCCAACTGCTGGTTCACTCCCCAGGTGACTTCAACAGCCAGAGCTGAGTTGATCCAAAGTCAGGAGCCAGGAACTTGTTCTGGTCTGCTACATGGGTGTGGGGTACAAGACTGTGGGTAATCCTCTGCTGCTTTCCCAGGTCACAGTCAAGGAGTTGGAGGGGAAGTAGAGAAGCTGGGATATAAACCAGTGCCCATATGGGATTATGGCTGGTGTAAGCCAGGATTTAGCCACTAGGCTATCACACTAGGCCCTAGGTATAGATTTACAAAAAGGCACTTGAAAAATCTGAGAAACAAAAACGCCATAAATGTGTCACAAGGATCAGAATGCCATAAAGCTGTAAGTCATGATTAACATTCTAACTGGCACGGGTTGTCAGAAAAGCATAACCAATCTTTGACAAGACTCTTCAGGAAGTAGAATATGAGGCCTCAACAAGAGTTTGGAATGTTGAAGAAAAAGAAAAATCTCAAACTACTGAAAGCGTAGCAAAGAAAAGCCAAGAAGAATATTTGAATAGAAGGGAAAAAGAAAAAAACTGAGACCTGACAAAATGTTAAAGGATTTGAATTTACTGTGACCAAGTTATTCTGTGCTGCTTGGCCACTTTCGTCTTACCTGGTAATAGTGAAATCTAAGTATACACATTTTCTTTGAGTATATATCTCACTTTGGATTGTATCATAGTTACCAGCTATTTCTTTCTTTGGGCCTAGTTATATATTCTATTTTATTCATAAGCGTAATTTGGACAGATTTCTTTCAATTAAAATTTTAATTCGAGAGTTGCCCTTTGAGCTAGACATATCTGAGATGCAACCAACCGCTAATTCTTCTTTAGTGTCTATCAATCCTTGCCTTTTAAAACCTTAATAAAGAATGGCTGGTTTTTGTAATATTACATGTATGTTACGTGTTTCCTAGGGATGTGTAGTGCCACTTCGCATCAGTTTCTTTCTTCTGAGTATTTCAGCCAGTAAATTCCACTGGCTCTTCCAAGTGGGGGAGGTGTTTCCTGTGCATTAGATATGAATCATCTATTCTTGTTGGTTCTTCACCGCTTCTATAGATCACAAATCTGGATAAAGAACTACAGGGAATTTAAGCCTTGCTGATCTTCATGACATGAATACTGAAAATTTAAAAAAAAATGCTAAGTGAAGAGTACAAATTCCATCTTTTGATACAGTGATGTATTGAGCCATTCACTAATCCACTGGATTTTCAAACAATTCATAGTCACCCAGAATTTAATAATCAGCCTTAGGCAACAGAGCTCCGTCTGGAAGCCTCACTCAGGCAAATAGCCAAATAGCTTTACTCTCTGTCTCCTTCTCTCTAAATCTGCCTTTTCAATTAAAATCAATAAATCTTTAAAAAAAAAAAGAAAAATAAGTGCAAAGATTAGAATGAGTAGATACTTGCTAAATATGCACTCTTAGGGTTCTAGCTGTTCTCATGCTTCACGGTGCTGGAGGTCAAGATCAGGAGATGACAGTGTGGTCAGCTTCTTGATGAGGACTTGGTTCCTGGGTACATCCTTATATAGCTTTTCCTCAATTGAGAAGAGGAAGCAAGGAAGCAGGGAGAGAAAGGGAATAAGAATGTGGGTTGCTTCCTCTTTACATGAGTATTTAGTCAATAAGGGGGGGCTTTACTCATGATCTCATCTACATTCCCCAAAGCCCCAACTCCAAATTCCAAAATCTTCCATGCCCATGTGGGATGCCAGTGCTGTAGATTGTTGCTTAAGCTGCTCTAACATAACACCAACCTGGAGATATAATTTTGTTTGATATTAATTTGGAGTAACAGGTACAATGCAATCAATATTTATCCTTTGAAATATTGTCTATAATTAGTAAAGCATGAAACCAAAGTCATGGCAAGAGTTGTGTTTGTTTTATGTTCTTACCATTGATAACATTTTATAGCTTAAGCAATATAATTTTTCCTTATAGTTCTACTGATCTGAAGTCCCATAGATTTCTTGCTCCTCTGCTGGAGTTTTACAAGTGCCAAATCTAGGTGTCCACAATGCTGTGTTTCCCTCTGGATTCTCTAGGCAAGAATCAGTTTTCTTGCTCAGAGTGTTGATAGTATCTGGTGTCTTGCTGAACTTGCTGTTTCTTACTGGCTCTTAACTGAGGATCATTTTTAGTTCTAAAGGAAATCTCATTTCTTGGTTAGGGCTCCTTCCTTAACCTGCAAGGCAGAGCAAGTATTCATGCATCAAATCTTTCTTGTTTTCATGCATTGTCATCTTTCTGAGCACTGCCAGGAAATTTTCTCTCGCTTTTTTCCACTTGAAATGCATGTTTTACAGAGAAAAAGAAAGAGAGAAGGAGGGATGAAGGGAGTAGAGAGAGAGAGAGAGAGCAAGCGGGGTTCCATCCACTGGTTCACTCTCCATCAATATTGTTGCAACAGGCAGAGCTGAGCCAGTCCAAAGATAGGAAGCGGGAGCTTTCTCCGGGTGCAGGGGCCCGAGGACTTGAGTCATTCTCCACTGTATTCCCAGGTCAAAAGCAGGGAGCTGGATCAGAAGTGGAGCAGCCGGGACACGAACTGCTGCCCGTTGGAATGACTGCACTTCAGATGGAGGTTCAGTCTAGTACATCACCATGCTGCCCTGAAATGTTCTCTTATTTTAAGGACACAAGTGATTTGATTGTGTTACATACATATCTCAGGGTAATTTCTATACACTCTTTTTTTTTTAAAAAAAAAAAAAAGATCTATTTTAATTATTTGAAAGGCAGAGGGACAATGAGAGAAGGAGAGGCATAGAGACGTCTCCTATCTGGTGGTTCATTCCCCAAATGGCTGAAGTGATCCAGGGTTGAGGCAGGCCAAAGCCAGGAAACAGGAATCCCTTTTAGGTCTCCCTGGCTACAGGAATCAGGGATCTGGGCCATCTTCATCTGCTTTACTAGGGGTATTAGCAGAAAGCTGGATCAGAAGTGAAGTAGCTGGTATGTGAACCAGTGCCCATTGGGAATGTTGGTGCTATAAACTGTAGCTTACCATGCTTAGGCCAAAACACCAGTCCCCCATCCTATAGTCTTATTTCCCCTGCAGATTCTTTCTGCCATCCTTGAAGCTATCATATTCGCAAATCTCAGGGATTGGGGTATTTCGAGATGCCATTAATCTATCTAGTACAGTGGTAATACCTGGCAGCCTTTATTTTCATAATGGAATAGAATATTAGATTACTAGGTAAGAATGAAGTAACAGTAGTACAATTGAGGGGTTGAAATAAACAGTGGGATTCAAAATAGCTAAATTGGAGAGTAAGAATAGGAAGAGATAGGGAAACGAACAAAGGAAGAAATAAAGAAGTAAACAAAAGATCCTCAAATTCTTGATAACAGATTGAATTATGTACTATCTTGCAGCAAACCATGTGTAACTAGGAATCATCAGTTGTCAAACTTGCTAATCTAAAAAGGTGCCAGTAATCTAAAATTAAATAGATCTATGTGAACTCCATCACCGTGTAAATTTGGGAGGTGACTCCACCTATCTCAACCTTAATTCATTTTACAAGTGGGCTTAGTAACATTTCCTTCATAGACCCATACTATTGAGACAGCCATGGTAGACAGTTTATGAAAATACCACTATCTTTTATCATTATTTCTCTCTGGTCCACTCCCTCTTGGCAGACAGAAAAGGACCGAGGCCCATTGCCAGAGGTTGCATAGTTGTTAGAGGAGGTATCATCCTTGATCTAAGACCTCTTGATACCACTTCATTGTGCTTTCATGTGTATCCCTTCGAGACTGAAGCAGTCCAACACTCTGGGAAGAGGAATGTGTGCTGGGTTGTCATAATTCCTGGTAAGAAGAGACAGGAGGTGAGAGGAATTCCACCAGGAGTCTAACTTTCCAGCTAGGAAGACAAGACTAAAGTTTAAGGTTGCTTCTGATATCACAGTCAGAGAGAGAAATGGCAGAGCTGTGAAGTTTTGGGTTCATGTAACCAACACTACTTTCAAAATCCTAGAATTTCACCCTCTCTTGGTAAGCCTAACACAAATAGTGCTTCCTTCAGTTATGATTCATTTCTGATTTCTTAGTGCTAGATGAAGCAATTGGTTGTTGCCTAAGGCATGATTGGTAACAAATGTCTTAAGGAGTATGAAGATCATCTGCCTTCACAATCAGGAAAAAAAAATTCTAAAACAAACAGAACACAAATCCAAAAACTGTTCATCAACATGTATTTCTCTCATGCCACTAGAAAAGGAAAGAGAACAATGTGAGAAGATTGGGTACTTTGCTGAAATCACATTTATTTTTGTGAGAAACTTGGGGAGTGGGATAGCAGTCAGTATTTGACCTCTTCTCAAATTCAACTCAGCATGCTGAGTTGAATGTAGAGCAGGATGGTTCCTACTTTGAATACCACTATTTTAACATTTTGTTTCCCTGTTTCTACACACTAGGTATACATTAGGTGCACATGTATGCTAACACTATTAAGTGTAAACTGATGTATGTTTGACTATGAAAATGTAGAGTCATAATAGTTATGAGTTGCTAAACCTAAACTGCAATTTTGATCTGCCTCAGAACTGGGCAGTGATATGCAAATGAAGGATTATTTAGCACATAATTGTCAAAGTGATGATGTACTAGGAAAGGAAATGGATATAGTAATACTAGCTGTACATTGTGTTATTGGGATATTTCAATAAAATCTATATGAAATATTCGGTATATTTTATAACATACAATGAACACTGAATAAATACTGACTAGTAAGCTTTTGGCGACTATGGCTTAGATCTTCCTGGTAGAGATTATGGTTTTCTGTATAGTGTTTTAAAATATCCTAATGTTGTTTCTCAAAGTTCATGATAATCATCCTGCTGAATAGTTTGGATGACTTCTGAAACTCGCAGCACAGTATCATTTCATTCTAGCAAGAACTGTCTTGCCAAGAATTTTATAGCCATAAAGATCTGAAAATCATGTTCCAAAAATGTGTGCACTTGGAAATTGGACACTTGAATTTGATCTTCAGAAAATGTATAATTATCTTCTTCTCCTCTAGGAACTTTAATTTACTTTATAGTTGCTTTTTTATTTGGTGCAATACGGTGAATTTCCTGTCTGCCAGGTGCTGATGTTATGGTAGTGAAGTTGTATTTAAATGACCCTGTAGTGTCTGGTAGTTATAAATGCTGAGGAGGGGTGCAAAAGCAGAGGAGGAAATAAATAGGGAGGCCGATATATGCCTTCATATTGGTTCATCAGAGAAGGCCCTGTGAAGGGCATGTGATATTTCAGAGGGCCACACCACATCATGAAGGTATTAGAGTTTGAATTGGTAGGCTGAATAAAGAACTACTTTGATCAACCTGGGAGGACATCATCCAGTCCAAAAGGTCCTAAATGGAACAGAAATGTAGAGAAAGAGTAAATTTGCTCTTTGTTTGAACAAGAGCATCCATCATTTCCTGCTCTTGAACATGAGAACTTCGGGTTCCCAGACATTTAGACTTAAGCTGGAGGACACCACTGGTTGTCTTGAATTTTCAGCTTGCAGACAGCAGGTGGTAAGACTGTGTGGTACACACCACTTCCCTCTCTCAACTCTAATAAAAAGCTTGGGGAGTCATTCATTCATTCAATATATATTTATTGAACATTTTTTGCATACTGGATTCTCTTTAAGACACAAAAAATACAGAAGCAAGTAAATCAACAAAGATTCCCAGCCATCTTATGGGACAAAGGCTCAGCATCAATTTTAAAAAGTATGTGCAGGATATAGACTATTATGAGAGACAAATATGGGCATGTTGGGGGAAAACTTTCAATAACGTGGGATGCTCAGGAAAGGTTTCACCAAGGAGATGGAATTTTGAGCAAATGTTTAAGGGATAAGAATGTAGATAATATCTGGGGAAAGGTGACTGTGTGCTTACAATGCTCAGTATAAGTGTGTCACTTACATGGTGCAAAGTATTCAGAATGAGAGAAGGCAGAATGGAAGAAGAAAGGCGCAAACTAAGAACAGGGGCCGTAACATAAAAATTGAAAAAGCACTGATGTGGGATAGAAGGAGTTTAGACAGGGAACTAACAAGATCTGATTTCTCTCACAAGTCTTATTGTGATTACTGGATGAGAATAGACTCGATAGAACATTTATCATGCTATTTAATTGTTATTTGCTTATTCATCTCTAACATTCTCTCCCTCTGAATGCAAAACCTGGATATTGTTTATTGCAATGTTTTCATGATTCAGCAAATCAAAAGCCACATATTTACTGAATTATTCCATTACATATAAGAGACGTGTATCTATTACCTGGAGTCTGAAAAGACGATGTGGATCTTTAATTTGTAATAAGAAATACTACATAGATAAGTAAAGGAGAAAAATAGAATTATGTTAGTAAAATAAAGCTTTGAAACAAAGAATAAAATAAAATACAATCCTTTGATTTCAAGATGAATTAGGACTTGAGAAAGTATGGAATTCAAGAATAACAAGTTTATCAAACATGTGTAAAGACAAATATACTATAATACTTTTTCATCATTAAAATTAAATTTTGCTGAACCTTTAGAAATTTAACACGTTTTTCAAATGGTTATTTTCACCAACAGCATAGATATTCAGATAAGTACTCCACAGTTAAAAAGAAACTTCTATCCTGAATCTTAATCAAATTAAGTGTTTGAAGCATGTATGTTACTTCCAAGTACAAATTTGCAACTTCATTCAATTTTCAAACAATTTATAGGTTTCACTGGATTTATTCTTTCTCACCGATTGTCTTGTGTTTGAAAAGCTGCATTCATATTCAGTTAGAAAATATTTATAAGCCCTATGGTGCCAGGAATTGGCAAATGTCCTCCCCTGGACATGTGCTGAAGAGAACAAGCCACACAGCTAATTTCCTCCCACGTAATTCATATGGTTCATTGCAATTGGGTGACCTTCCTGGGAACTCTTTACTGTGGCTTCTGTGGGTGCCAAAAGCCCAAGAGAGCTTGCTGGGTTGTTCTCATTCAAATACTGGGCTTGCTGGGTTCTTATTCAGGCATCCTTAGACACACTTCCTTCTTGCTCAGCAAAACTGCTAATTGGCACAGGAAACATCTCAGCTTTGTTCATTTTCTATAGAAGTTGGAAGTGCTTCTACCTGACTGTGCTGACAGAATTACATTTTCAATGGTGTGAATGGCCCAGACATTTCAATGACAATTTTGTAGAACACAGTACTCATAATACGGTTGGTTAGTCCAAAGCAGTCTGATGCTGCAATAGGAATGATTACAAGCACAAATGCTTCAGAGCTATAGAGTACTCTGCATATACTCATTTAAATGTGATAGAAGCTACACATAGTCCCTTTCTGTTTCTGTGCTCTTTGCCTTAATTGTTCCATTTGCACTATTACACATTTAATCTATTTGCCGCTAGTTATAGATCAGAAAGTCTATTATGGTTGGTTTCCAAGGAAAAATTTTTCCACCCTCAGGAGTAAAGAAAATTGTCCTTGGCTTTGTTGTTGGCCAAGAGCCTATGTCTCACATATGTCTTAAGTTAGATTATCCAACCCATATTTCTAGGTCCTTACTGCCTATGAATGACTGTGCAGAAAGCCTTGCAAAAGGGGGTCCAGTTCCTATTACCTGCCAGGGGTTATGTTCGGTAAACACAGGATTATGAGCCAAGTATGTATACCACTAAGAAATGTCATTCAAAATGGGAAGTAATCACAGTGTTGCTTCGCATTTCTCAGTGCAAATTGTGAGTCTTTAAGCCGTTCACTGAGAACAAGCTAGGACATGACACCATTGTCTATGTTAAAAGATCATGCTTACACAATGTGTAACCAGGAGGTAGGTGCTTCTGTATGGAAAACTCCAGTCACTGTTAATGTTTTCTATACTTCGTATATAGGAAGTTCATTTAGATGTTTATGCTTCTCAACTGAGAAATCATTTCCAGTTCATGTCTCAGCTGCTTTACTTCTCATCCAGCTCCCTGCTTACAGCCTGGATAAGCAGTGGAGGATAGCCCAGGGTTTGTGGACCCTGCTAATACGTGAGAGACCAGGGGGAAGCTCCTGGCTCCTAATTCTTGGCTTCAGCTCAGCTCCAGTCTTTGTGGCCATTTGGGGATTGAACCAGTAGACAGACAATTTTTGTCTCTCCTTCTCTCCGTAACTCTGCATATCCAATAAAAGCAAATGAACCTTTTTAAAAAGTTTTGTGTAACAAGACAGTTTGGGTCATCATTAGCCATCACAGTCTTACAAATGCATGAACACTTTAAAGACCTTTCAGGTAGATTTTAAAGACACCAAACAAAGAGCCCAAATATGTGAGAAGTAAAAGTATAAAATCAGGCCCAACATAGTAGCCTAGTGGCTAAAGTCCTTGCCTTACATGTGCCAGGATCCCACATGGGTGCTGATTCGTATCCTGGCTGCTCCACTTCTCATCTAGCTCCCTTCTCGTGGCATGGGAAAGCACCAGGATCATATATGGGCGCCGTTTCTAATCCTGGTGGCCCCAGTTCCCATCTAGCACCCTGCCTGTGGCCTGGGAATGCAGTTGAGGACAGCCCAAAGCCTTGGGACCCTGCACCCATGTGGGAGACCAGGAGGAAGAAGCTCCTGGCTCCTGGCTTTGGATTCGCTCAGCTCTAGCCATTGCAACTGCTTGGGGAGTGAATCAATGGAGAGAAGATCTTCCTCTCTGTCTCTCCTCCTCTCTGTACATCTGCCTTTCCAATAAAAATAGATAAATCTTTTATAAAAATTAGAGCAGCTAGGAATCTGAAGGGCATATGTGGAATACAGGCATTGCAGGCAGCAGCTTACCACCCTTGACAAAATGCTAGCCCTTGCAAGTAGCATTGAGTTGAGTGCCCTTGAGTTGACTGGTTGAGCCAAATTCCTTCCCCTATAGAGCATCCTTGTAAAGGTTTATATATATATTGTTTATATATATATATATATATATATATATATATATATATATAGAGAGAGAGAGAGAGAGAGAGAGAGAGAGAGAGAGAACAAAGATTATTTAGGCTAGTTAAGCAATTCTGTTCAATGGTGGTTACATGAGATTATGTATTTTTAAAGACCAGAACATTGAGAAGCATAGAACATGTAACCTCACACACAATTTCAGTCCTAAAAACACAGTAATTTTGCCAAGTTTTGTGTCTCCTCAAGATTAACATAAAATGTATAGTTTGTAATTCTATATGTATACTCTACAATACTGTGTATTTTTCTGATGGAAATATATTAAGTGTATTTGAATTTCAAATTAACATTTTACATATCAAGTGAATGTGACGAGTGTGGGAATTTTCTACACACTGGCTTGTGGCCCCTTTCATCCCAGGCCTTGTTTCTGCTTCCTAAACCACATACTTCTGATGCCAGGTTTATAAACTTTCACATCAGAATGCACCGGCCTCCTAAGTTGCAATAGTGGTCAGTGAGAGGGTCTCCGGCAGTCACTTCTATACCATGACAGCCTCTGTAAGTGAAAGTAGCTGTAAATTTTACAAAGATCTTTCAACTTGAAAACACATCATGATGTCTTCTCCAGGATTTACAAACAGCCCATTTTAGTGAGGGGTCCTGATATTTAAACTTGTTTGACACCTTCATTCTAGAAGTCTGAAAGTTTCTTTCTGTTTCAGTTTTTCAGGTGAAAATAACAAGATTATACAGTGAAAGTGAGAATGTGAAATGAGGTTACGTGTTTTGGCTGAGAAAATAATGTATTAAATTCATCTTTGAAAACAGAATAACAGATGAACTAGAGAAACATAATGATATTGCTGACAGCAATAACAGAATGTACTAGCACAAACCTGAAGTTTGTGGGGAAGGAACTCATAGGTCCTCACGGGCATCATGATGTACCACGTGGCAGGCATGATTATCGATGGAAACATGGATAAAATTGGGGAAACAATGGTATTTGAGCTGGAGTGTGGTTTACCAAGGAACTATTAGTAAATGGAGACAATCAAGGGAGATGATATCAGATGCAAGGTAGATTGTATTACAGCACCAGTGTTTCAATGACTGCCTAAGGATCAGAAGAGGCATTGGTTCTCATTGACAAATTATAAAATTAATAGATTGATTAGTTCAGTGTGTCAAAGGAGTATGAGAATAGGGAGTAAGCTGGTAAGATGCAAAGTGGTGGTCAGGTTGGAATGCATGCCTTTGTGGTACAAATAGGCTGTGTTAATGTTGATGACTATGAGGTGGATTGGTTAAGATAGACTGAATACCAGACTGTGAGGGGGAGAGAAGTTCAAAGACCTCAAAGCAAAGAATGTTAAAAGGATAATTATGTGTTAATAATATCCCCAAGTATTCTAGGAGTGCAAGTGGAACAAGTCACAGTGACACAGGTACAAAAAACCATCAAAAAATGAAGGTCATAGGTTTATGACCATGACAATTGTCAGAGGATAGATAATATGAAAACGGGGGATCCACACTGAGGAGGTTTTAGGGATGAGAAAAGAATGAGTAAGGCTAAAACTTACCTCCAGACTCACTGAAGCTGTGGGGGTTAAGCAGCACAGCCACCAACTGTGAAGGTTGAGGAAGCTGATAGTTCTCAATAGAGAGCCTTTCATTTTGAGTGAGATTAAAGAAGAGTTCTAGATATGAATAATTTTGCTAAGTATGGACTGCAATTCCAATGGGCACACATTATACTGCAACCTTCGTGACAACCTATCATTCCTGATTATGATTGCACAGTGGGAAAAAAAAAAACATTGTCTGAATTGATACAGAATATTCCACACATTCTACTAATAAATGGAAAAAATAGATACAGACTAAGATTATGTATTTATAAAGACATTTCACCAAATTTAAATTTTATTTTGGTGCAGAATATTTTTGAAAGTCAAAATGGTGCAAAATATCTGAGAAAATTTTGTATAACTTTTCCTTTTTTTTTTTTTAATAAAACTTATTTTAAAAAGGCTTAGTTGGAGACAGAGAGATACCTTCCATATACTGGTTCATTCCCTAAATGGCTGCAATTCCTTGGTCAAAGTTAGGAGCCAGGATTTTCATCCAGATCTCCCAGGTACATGCAAGGGCACAAGCCCTTGTGCCATCTTCTGTACTTTCCCAGGCACATTAGCAAGGAGCTGGATTGGAAATAGAGCAAACAGGACTGGAACCATTGTCCATATGTGATGTCAGCACTGCAGGTGGCAGCTTAACCCATTAAGTCCAATGCTAACCCCAGTAATTTTTCATAGTATGAATTTTCCATGAACTATTTAAAGACTTCAAGTATATGTATAAATATTCCACACATGGGAAAAATAGTCCTAAATACTAGCAGAATTAAAGTCTTTACTTCTGGGGGGGTAGTTACTAAAGGTAGAACTTACTTCTGGCTGCAATTTCATAGCCTGTTCTCACATCATAATGCAATGTACTGTATGAGACAATTGAAACTGTTGACTCTTTCCAGTTAGTAATCTTTTTCTTATATGTAACAAGACTAGCGTGTGTGTGCTTGTAAACAGAAATCATTCACTGATGCTTATAAAAATACACATGAAATAGTTTAGGTATTTTATTGAAAATAAAATAATTGAAATTTAGGTGGAAAAGGTTAATTGCTAATGATTTAAAACAACGTTATTGAAGAGTTGGGTATGTTTGGAGCGGGTTTATGGTAATGTGGGATTTAATTTAATCATTTTGTTTACTTTTGTATATATTTTAAATTGACTATAACCATTTAAAAAAATAATTTTGGGGCAGGTAATTCACTTAGTGGTAAGATGTCACATTGGCATGTCCACACTCCATATTGCAATACTTGGTTTGAGTCCCAGCTCCTTGGCATATAATCCAGCTACCTGGTAACGTACATTCTGGCGAAAAACAGATGAAGGTGCAAGTATTTGGGTCCCTGCCACATGTGAAAACTGGACTCAGTTCCTGGCTCCTAGCTTTAGCCTGACCCACCCCTGGCTGTTGTGGGCATTGGGGTTTGAACGAGTGGAAATATCTTTTTGCCTCTCTACCTTGCAAATAATATACATGACAAGAAATGGTGGATAAATGAATTGGTATGATAAACCTGGAGGATGGCAGATCTCTCTGCCTTTTGAAAACACACACACACACACACACACACACACACACGACAGATGGGGAAGTACATTGGCGTCCTAACTTTGGGACATGTGGTACCGAGTCCAATAACTAGGGGGTGATAGAAGAATAGTTGTCTAAACTGGCAGTTGCCACCTTTGTAGTCCTCGGCTCCTGGCTTCAGCCCGGGCCAGTCCTAGCTGTTGCAGACAGAAATTTCTCTCTCTTCCATTCCCATCCTCACCCACCCTTGCTTTGCCTCTCAAATAAATAATAAAAAGTTTAAACAGAGAAACCATTATTGCTTTTGAGTTTGAATATTGCTTATTAGAAACACAGACTGGTTTCTTGTGTACCCAAAGCAGAGTGTATGCCTTCTGTGTTGTGGCATTGCTGTAAATCTTTTTATAAGACATAGTAAGGAGACACCTGTTCAAGTTAACAGAATAAGCTGAGAAGTTTTACAGCTTCTTGCTTTGGAAAACATTGCTAAAACTGGCATAATCTTGCTTTCTCAAAATTTCTCTGATGCTTATGAGTCTTAGCTTAAACATTGAATCCTCCGTGATCTGCTTCTCTTCACGCATCCCCTAAGCACATTTACTAGACTTTGATTTTGTGCATTAGTAGTTACTTGAGAGTATCCTTACATATATTACAGTGGTCTTTACATTATTTCCTAACTAAGTTATATACATCCTGAGAGCAAAAAATGGATTTAGCCAATAAACTCTCTCTTCCGTGATTATCTTTACTCATTCTAGAGACTGAAAATATTTGATTTTATCTTAAAAATTATTTCATTGTGTTGTGAACATGTGTCAACATTAAAATATCAAATAATAGGGCAAGCTGATGATAGTGCATAAAATTCTTTATTTAGAACAATAAAGTATATGTATATATAATGTAATTTCAAATTCAAACCTGTATAAAAAAGGGTCAGGACATATACCTATTTTAAAAAGTACACATACAGTATATACACATACACATCACATTTTACAATCTTTTATTTAATTAAACTTCAGTCATAATAAAACTATTTAGAATAGTGTTGACATACATTTACATTACAATATGCAAACTCCAATCTATGACTGAACTAGTAGTATATCTGTGTATCCATCTAAACATTGGACAACTTTCAAGTCCATTGATTTAAAAAACAGTGGCAAGTGGACACTATAATCACACATTACTCCTTAGAATAGAGAAGAACAGGATATTTCAATTGGAACATTATTATTTAGTGAATCTGGTAGCTCAGAAATCAAGTAATTGAAAATATCATAGTTTTTAGTTTAAGCAATTACCCTACGTTTATTTTTAAAAACATCAAAAGGATGTAGTTGGCGATGGCAGTTAAAAATAGACATTGCTTAGCAAACATTTTAGGATCATAAGTGTCCATTTCAACACTGATCATTTTAAAATCAGTATCTGGTTATGAATCAAAAGTACCACTATTTTTTTTTTTTATCAGCAAAGGCATTGCAAGACTAATCATGGGCAGAAACAACAGCATAAGTTGTGTGGTTAAACTCCACAGATAAACCAAAGATAAGCTGGTTTACTTAAAAATTTTAATTCCCTTTTCCCCCAATTTTAAAATGTAATGTATGGGTTACTTCTTTATTCATTTATTCTAGAAAATTTGGCATTCCCAAAAGCCCATGAGCATCTCACATCTTCTGCTTTTAGCTTTCAATATGATGAAATCATTTAAATGCTTCATTTGGTGCATTTCCAAATGTCACATACATCTTAGAGTACCTCGTCCAGACTAAAATGACTAAACTGCACTGCTGCTTTTCATTCTTCTGAGGAGATCCAAAACGTTTATTTAAGCAAAGGTAAAAGCCATCTGTTGCGTAAACAATTATCCAATTAACCCTACTTTAGACTGAAAATTTCACTTTTACTAATGGACCCTATTTACATTAGAAACAAGAACAGCAATGACTTTTTATGGTCAAGACACTAATTCACGGAGACCAGGGTTGGATATTTTGCATGAAATAGCTTCAGCTCTCTTTTATCTTCTTTGTCAGCTATGTACTCATAGGAATAAGGGTTCAACTCTAAGGTGTGACCTCCGACTTCACTGTACTTATAAATAAAAAATTGAGATCCAAAGAAGAGGTAATTTATCACATCATTTAATGGCAGTGTGGTGGCACTTGAAGGACTTTCCCATTGTACCTCTCACCCAGCCAAACTACCTTATGGGGGGGGGTGTATTTCTTAAATACACAGGAAATGGCTAAAAACCCATATTGGAATTAAAATTTGAAACTAAAACATAGCTGCAGAAAAAAATTAATACTTAAGATTTTTAAATGTATTTTTCTACTCATTATAACTTCAATTGAATTAAAGCACCAAAGTGTGCCACAAAGTTTTTTGAAGTACTTTAATGAACCGTGTTTTTTTTATTCTTATCAAAATAAAATACTTCATATGGGTTTTCCATGTTTTTTATTTTGCATATATATAAATATCCTTCTTAAGAGTAGTAAGTTGTTCTTTCATTGTATTAAAATCAGCTTGCTTCTGACACGTCAAAAAGTGGCAGTGTGGTCATAAGCACATTAAATTATGATACAGTATCCAGGAGCCCTTTGGTTTCACTGGGAAGGCCCCATTTATCACAAAGCCGATTTTGTAATAGTCTGGGTTTCCACTAAAGAGTTGCAAAGATTTCATTATAAATTAGAATTGGCAGAATTCGGGGATCATTTTAAAAGATATCAGTTTTGGTGGTGATTTCATAATTTATCATCATAATGTGAATTTTCCACAATATATAAAGACAACTATTCAGTACACATGGGATCGAGTAAGCGCCAACATACATGTTTTAATCCCAAAGCAGACACGACACAGTTAACGCCCAAGCAGCTAGTATCCAAAATAATGTTCAGCATTTTCTATTGTTCATGCACTTTATTGAATTTTAGTGTTGTCAAAATGGACAATTCAGATAACTTTCAATAAGCTAATACATTTAATAGGCACAATGCTTTTTCCTTCCCCTATCATGCCAGGTTGTATAACTTACTGAATTTACTTATTTGTTTGATGTTATGAAATAAGACCTTGTCCTTGAGTGTTAAGTCCCAGCTATTAGATATGAGAACAAAAGCACAATTACCATGCGCTCAAGCTCATTAAACAGCATTTTGTCCACCCAAGCAAATTGAAGACATCGGTAAATCAAACCATTAGATTGAAATGTATCAATCATTGCCTTCTACACATTTATCTCATATTAATCTATATAAAATTTACTTTTTTCTAAAAATAATTAGTGTCACACACCAATACAAGTCCTCTTGGCAGTTAAAGTAATCTCTGATTTTATTACTAATTGATTGCACCAGAAGTCTGAGAGGGGCTGCACCAGTGCATGTGGACTGTCATAAATGAATGCGTGAGGAGCCACAGGCCTTTTGAGAAGAAAAGGACTATGGAAATTATTTGGGCTCTTTGGTGTACAAAAAAGCCAAGGCCACTTACTAGAGTTTTATTTGGGTAAGCTTTGAATATGAGCTAAAAATCTAACTAGCTCAGACATTTTTAGACTTTTGAGATGGAAGGAAAGCTAGCAGTTAGTTTTTCATATACCTTTGTGTTCTTCCATTGAAGATGGTCATCGTTGTACGTGTGGCGGTGGTGTTATTACAAGGATTAAATTGAAATGGAAAACTCTGGATCCATTATGTTCATGGTATGTTTTAAAAAAAAACTTCATGAAAAATAAGAAAATTATTTTTTGCATTTATTCAGATGTTCTTTTGACTTTCAAAAACAACTGGTAAAGTGGGAATTCACATATCTTACAGATTCTAGCTTAAATGCACAATGTCCATCTTGGGGATTCTTGCCAAATTCACTTTAATATGACAATGCTTGTCATACATTTTAAATAGCAGGCTGACATGCATAATGACATGAAATCTCCCTTTTTTGAAACTTTTAGTTGATGAACTTTACAGAGCCTGATTTTAAATAAATGAATCTTTAAACAGACAGTGATGGTTATTCTATAAATAACTAAAGTTTCCTGATTCTTTGTGTTCTATAAAAGCCAAGGAGCTTAGTTTCCAACACCCATATTAATGTGGGGGTGAGTTTTTCTAACCTTAGATACTAAATATCATAATTTATGTATATTCTCTCCCATGGTGGAAATTAAAAGCAAGCCCGTCATCCGTTCAGCATTTTCCCGCAAGTCCCTTTACATAACTCCGCAACAGTTTTCAGACATAAACACATCATACTATATTTTGCAAACACAATTTGTACATTCTAGTGGTCAAGGAGAAAGGAAGACTTTTCATCAGGGCACCAAATCTCCTCCTCAGCAGACTGCTTTGCTCTTCAGTGCCCACAGTTCTTCCTGCGATGACGCTCTATGGGTTTCCCTTCTGCCCAGGCATCGTTCTAAGTCAGTCCTGGCTCCCCTTCACAGACAGAACCAGCCCACCATATCCTTTTTTTTTCTAGTGGGATATGGGAGAGCCTGGCTTATACTGGGAAGAAATCAAGATTCGACCCATACAGTTAATTAAAAACTACAAAACGGACGTGTTGCCTATCGCATTGCTTCACTCTGACTGCTGTCTACACTGTACAGCGGCTGACATTTTAGAGTTTTCACCTAAGTTTTTCTAGAATCTTTTGAGAAAAATGTATTATCCCCACTATCCAGGCTGAAATCTATTTGCAGAGACAAGGCTAACTACAGGCTTCATGGTGTCACTGAAGACTAAAGCTTTGTGGCTTTTCAGCCACATTTCTGGAGCCATGCAAATGGTGCACATAGCCAGGGACTCAGGCCTTCTCTCCCAACACCAGTAGCAAGTTCCAAAGGAGACCACAAGACCCCCCAGTCCTTAAAATAGAGTCCCGTTCCATGCAAGGTCTTCTTTGTAGATGATTAATTCAGTGCCAGTTTCACAGTAAAACATTCCGTTCCAATTTCTGAATCATCCATATAAACTCATGGGTAGCAAGAACAGATAAAGACGAGGTCTGTCACTTCAGACAGAATAGGAATTTGTTTAAAGCTGCTTCATTTATGAAGCAAACATGAACTGTTACCAGCCTAGAAAGGAAGGGGGAAAAAAAAGGAAAGATTATGGTGTGTCTGTGTTCTGCCTTCTCTTCACTCCTGGTAACTAAATTTACAGAAGACCCCAGAGTGAGTAATAGGCTTTCAATGTATACATAGCCAGAAATACATATTTTTTCCTAGTCACAATGTAAGTCACTTTACACAATCTCTGTGGTAACACTTAATATGATCTGAAATTATCCTACTTATTGTTTATTGTTCTCCTATTAGAATGTAACTTTCATAAGGACGGGACTTTTGTCTATTAACTGCTGTGCTAACATTGTCGTAACTCTTACAATTTGTAAATTTGGTATGCTCCTGGCATATAACAGATCCTCCTTAAACATTTTTGAACATCAGAAAGGAAAAATGGATACGCTTCAACTTTCATACCCCCATACATACTACTAGTTATCTCAATTTATAAGAGGATTATATAGCATTATACATAGTACTAATTATCTCAGTTTGTAATAAGAGGATCATATACCCCCACATAACCTGCCAATTATCTGTTTGTACTAAGAGGATTATCAACCTAGCTAGCCTTGAACTTGAAGTTAGTTTGAAAAGGTAAATAGTAGATGAATGGCAAAGGGGAGTAGGGTTGAGGCACAAGACAAAACCCAGCCAGCGGAGGGCACAGAGGTGGAGACGGATGGAATAGCATGAAAGGATTGTCTGGAAAAGGTGGGAAAGCTGCCCAGAGGCACATTGAGGAGCAGCCTCACGTCCACTGAGCGGCTCTTGCGTTCTGTCTGGCTAGGTGGGTCCTAGCACTCATTTCTCCCAGGTGAGGAAACAGCAGCAAGAGCTCAGTCAACTCTTCCATTCACAAACAAAAAGGCTGAAGTCCTGCACCTCCTAACCACGCCTCTGTGCAGACTGGCTTGTCCTTGGCACAGCTGATTGGACTTCACTATCCATGAAAGCCAGACTTACGGTTTAGTTCTCCTGGGTTGGTGTTAAAACAGTGAGCTTTCAGGTTTTTCAACCTCCAATAAACTTCAGTTTCCAATCTATCTTTATTCAGATACATTTATATATATATATATATATATATATATATATTTATTTATTTATTTTACTCTATCTAAAATTACAGTTCCTGCTGTGAGCATTGTTGCCCAGCAGGTTAAGTCACAGATTGGGATGGGCAGATACAACATCAGAGCACCTGACTTAACTCCCACCTACAATACATTTCTGATCTAGCTTCCTGTTAATGCACCTTGGAGGCAGCAGAAGATGGCCAAGCACTTGGGGGACTGGGATGGAGTTCCTGGTTCCTGGCTTCAGCCTGGCCCATTTCTGGGTGTTACAGTATTTGGGGAGTAAACAATGCAAATGGAAGATTATTCTCTTGTGTGTTCTCTTTCATGCTACCTTTCAAACAAATATACCTTTAAAAAAATCATAGCTTATAATCACTGTATTTTATTTCTCATCTTCCCTAAACATTTTTCCTTATTTTCTTCTGTGTTTTTCAATTACTATATCATAGAATCCTTATTTTAAAATGTGGTGATCATTAAACAGGATATACATACATTTCAAGAATATGAATAGTAAATTTTATTTCCTCCAATCTCTCTACTTGTAATATTAAAAGCTGTATTACAAGAAAATTTCAGAAACTAGGGAATCTATAGTTAGGAAATGGGAATTAAATTCAGAAAGAAAAATTAAGAGACATTAAGGGGGAGACTTCAGAAATCCAAACATAAAATTGTTTTTAGAAGAGAAACTTGTTTAGGAAAGAAAAGGGAACCAAATAAAGAAAAAATATTTTTTTAAACAACCATGAATAATTTGAAATTTTAAATCTTATTAAATGCGGAAAAAGTAAGATTAGAAATCTAGTTTTGATTTTGCCCTTGGGTCACTTAGCAAAGAAAATAAATGAATAGTTTGATGACTGTTTTCCACTAGAACAAAACTACAATTTTTATGATGATAACCCTGAGTTTTACAGTCACTTCATGAAGAGACCAGGGTTAGTTTTATTATTGTCTCATTATATATGAAAACTAGGGGTTAAAAAGACATTAGCTGAATCAGCCTATAGCTAAAGTCCTAGAGCCATGACTTGAACCCACGCTAATCTTCTCCTCTCTTCGGCTTCACATTGTTTCTTCAGAAGGGAACTCAGAAACAAGGCCTTCAAAACTCAAAAAATGCCGGGTGATATCAGGCAGTCACCAAACCTTGTCATTTGGTAACCAGCATCCCCAAGGGCTGTGCCTTAAATCTCACAACTTGACTTAAGCTTGTATGTTGCTCAGATCTACAGGACACTTGCAGTTTCTAACTAAAGTCACAATTACTTTCTATATTTATCTGTAACCTGTGTAGTGTTTATAAACCCATGCTATTTACTCTCCACCAGGCCAGGTCTTCTCTGTGAATAAGCATTCCTTCTCCCAAAGTCTCAATTAAGATTCTCTGTAGATGACTGTCAAATCCCAGGCCTTTTGTGTCCAGCCCTATGTAACTCCCCGAAGCGCAGTCAAGCATGTTTGGCCACTGGTCAGTACCACCACTGTTTACCAGCAGCTTCTCTTGGCTTTCCATTTTCTTTTTCTTTGCAAGTAACTTATTGGTTTAAGAGAGGGAAAGGGAAAGGCAGAGTGAGGGAGTGGGGAAAAGGGTAGAGGAGAGGGGAAAGTGGTTGTGTTCGATCTACTGGTTTACTCCCTAAATGGCCTTAACAGCCAGGACTGAGCCAGGTTAAGTTGGGAGCCAGGAACTCCAGCTGTCTCCTACATGGATGGCAGGCACACGAGTATTTGACTCATCACCTGCTGCCTCCCACTGTGAATTTTAGGAGGTAGCTGGAATTGGATGTAGAGCAGGAACTCAAACCCAGGTACTCCGATATGAGATGGGAGGATCCCAAATGGCTTCTTATTATTAGCTATGCCAAATGCCTGATCTTCCATTTCATTTGAGTAGCACTGATACCTGGAAAGTTCCATGAAATTTCAAATCATCGTGGCATACCATCAAGTCTTACATCTTATCAGTACCTAGGATTTATTATTTCTTTCACTGCAGTGTCCCACCGTAGTCTATGCCTTCTGTTTCCTATCCAGGTCCTCACTGCCACACATCTGTAAAGATGCACCTCCTGGGTGGACTCCCTTCCTCAAATTCTTCATTCCCCTCCATCTATAAACACCAACACAGATTTGTTTTCCTAAACCTCAGCTTTAATTGCACCACTCATTTTTTCTAAATGACCCCAAATAGCTCTTTATATTATCCTATGAAATGTAAGCCATGTGCCTATTATTCAAATTCATTTTCTTCTCAGTACTTTTAACTCTGTATGTATGATTTTCATTGGAGTTCAACTGTACAGACTGTTCAAGGGACACAGTTTGTGCTTTTGGGTCTTCTTGGGTATAGGACATTGGTAGTATTTGAATGGAGTCTTCCTTACTGCTAATAAAATTAGACAAATCAGTCAAGATCTATCTCAATATACAGATGCCACTAGCCACCACAAATGGCCCCATCTGAATCTTAGGGCATGTTCTTTGTGAGCTGCTTTTGTTGCTTAAAAAAGCTTTGTAAACTTAATATTTTTAAAAAGATTTCAGAAGATTTAAAAAGATTTCAGAAACAAGGAGGAAGATTTTCTGTCCATTGATTTATTCCCCAAATGACTCTGCAATGGCTACAGTTACACATAGCTGAAGCAGGAACCTGGAGCTTCTTGGTCTACCATGCAGGTGCAGGGTCCCAAGGCTTTGGGTCATCCTACACTGCTTTCTCAGGCCACAGGCAGGGAGCTGGATGGGAAACAGGGTCACTGGGATTAGAACCGATACCCATATGAGATCATGGCATGTGCAAGGTGAGGACTTGAGCCTCTAGGCTACTGCACCAGGCCCTAAAGTTAATATTTTTAAAAAATGATTATAACATTTATGCCTTATTTGCTTTTGTAGGCTCTTAATTTGAAGAGGCAATTAGGCTAATTAAACTTTGCATCCACCTATGTACTTACTAGCTTGTGAAGATAAGATTCGTAGCAAAAGTTAACAGTACAGATGGCTCAAGTACTTGGTCCCTTTCACCTATGTGGGAGATCCAACTGATTTCCCAACTGCTGGCTTTTTAGTTTTTAAGATTTATTTGAATGGCAGAGTTAGAAGGAAAGGGAGAGAGAGAGAGAGAGTGATAGAGAGAAAGAAAGAGAGAGAAAACTGCCAACTGCTGATTGACTCCCCAAATGGGTATAAGAACCAGAGCTGGGCCAATCTGAACCCAGGAGCCAAAAGCTCATCCATTCCTTCATTCTGTCATTTAGCACTTATCAGGAGCCTACATGGCAAAGGCAACAAGTTAGCTTCTGGGAATATAACAAGAACCAGAGACCAGTTCCAATCCTTCGTTGTTATCCACAGAAGTAAGCCCAAGTTGTTGCACTATGGTCACATTCCAAATGCCATCTTTTCCTCTCCCAAATAAATGGCCTGCTTTCCTCATCATAAACGCACTCCCCTGTTATCCCAGGAAAAATGCCACAATGAAAACCACATAATTAATGGTGGTTGCCAAAAGAGATCCCAGAAAAGCAATACAATACCAAGCAACAAAAGACATTAATTGAGCTGTTAAGACTCAATCATTGAATGTGTGGTTTCTGGATATCTGGCTTTAAAGAACTGAAGTGGCAGTTGGGAAACAGTAAATCTTGTATTGAAGTCAAAGAGCAGAGAAGTGAATTTCACGGGCAAACAGTGATCTCAGCTTTGGGAATATTACCCTGGAAAATAAAAAGTATCAGGCAGGGCCAGGTGTTTGGCCTGGCTGGTTGAGATGACGCATACTTGTATATTCAAGTGCTTGGTTCCAGTCCTGGCTCTGCCACGGCCAGCTTCCTGCTAATGCGCACCCCGGGCTGTAGTGTGATGGCCCAAGCAGTTGATTACATGCTGCCCAGCTAACAGACCTGGACTGAATTTCCATATCCCAGATAGAAGCCATGTCCTGACTGTAGAAGGTACCTGGGGAGTCAACCAGCAGAATAGAACCCTCTTTTATTTTTCTTCCTCTCTACTAAGTATTTTTAAAGTTTGTGGCAAATGGAATCAAATGATTACTGTATTTAAAATTTATACAGAGTCTGTGAAGGCTCTGTCGTTTTCATTATTTAGCAGAGCCTAGAGAGAAGCTTGGGATTTTGAGAAGGAAAAAGGGAAGATGATGAACATGTTTGGGACACAGTGATCAAGGTTCTGAGTATTGGAATAAAGAAGTTTATGGAATAATAGGACTCCAATTTCATGGCAATATGCTTTGTTATCCTTATGTCTGCTTTTTGTTGGGTTGATTGAAAAATATCTTTTGCAACTAGAAAAGTGAATTTCTAGGAGAGGAAAGAGTCTATGGCCTGCTTCCCCGAGGAATATTCCATCCGGGGATAAAGCTCTCCGTCTAGGAGAAGGGAGAGTGACCTGCAGTGCTGTTACCCTTGCTGACACTGCCGAGTGCATTTGAAAAGGTGGCATCTGACTGCTTTCTCCCGTTCCTGTATCCTTGTTGCCCCCTGCCCTCCCTCCACGATGCCAGTGGATTGTTCACTGAAAAGGCTCATGGCAGCCCCTCTCCCTGACCGCCTTCTCCATGATCCACTGGCGCCGTGGAGGGAGGGCAGGGGACCATTTGGATTCTTCTCTTGTTTCAATATCTAACAAATGGGACATTGTCATAAGCAATTCTAAATAAAATCTGCTTATCCCTCCCCAATAATAATACTGCATGGTAGTGCTAACTTGTCTCATGACCTTTGTTTAGTTTTCTAGCTTAAAAACAACTTAATTTTTGTTTATTTCTCATGAAACATGCAAACAAGGACTAACACTGTTTGTTCTTAAAAATGTGAGAATGCACAATGAATTAAATATTTGCAATTCAAATATGTAACAAATTCACTTAACATATCAATATCTACTTGACGGAAGATGTAATGATAAAATTTCTTTCTGAATATTGGTATCCACGATATTATATAGTTCCTGCTACCTTATTTCAGCTTGAATTCTAAAAACTTACCAATGTCCAAAAGTAACAGTGTTGATACAAGCCACAATTACACTTCTTGAAACTCTCTCTCTTTTTCTTGCAACATACTGAAAAATAAGAAACATGTTTACTTGCTTTAGTGTCCTAAAGAATCTCTGTGGAGATCCTGAAGTACACCAAAACCTGGGCATTGTAAAGGGCAACTGTTCTGTAAACAAAGCAGAAGTTAGCAACACTGGGTGAGCAACTTACACACCAAAGTAAGTATTCCCATGGAGGAGACAGACTTATTCATTTACTAATGGTCTTTTTGAGTAGTTTTAAAAATCAATCTCTATATATGTATGTATATGTATATATCATTTACACCTATATGGACATATTCATACATAATGAAATGCTTATATGCACTTAATGTGTGTGTATACACACAGTGTGATGCGAGAGAAAGTATCACGACCAAATAAAAATGAAGGTAAATGGAAGACGAATGATGGGGCAAGACAGAGTAAGGGTCATTGGAAAAGGCATCCTAAACAACTATTTAATTTGCTTTTGTGAAAATACTAAGTACCACCAAAGTTAAGGGCTTGGAAAATCATACTTAAGCAGGTGATATGTTAAGTGTGTAAGAAAAAGTCATCACTTGTGTCCCGAATGTAAAGATTAAAAAAAGAGAAAATGTAACAATGTGTGCATTTAAGAAGGGCCAGGACTCTGAAGTATCAGCTTGCACAGCATATATTAAATAAACCAGTGAGGATGTTCACTGCCAAGCAGGGACTTGATGAATCAGTGTGTCTAGGACGGTAACAATGTGGAAAATAACAAAAGCAGAATGTGACCCAGAGGTAGTTACGTAAAAGCATTTTATAGGTAAGCGGAGATGCAAGAAGGAAGCAGTGGGAGGTCAGGAATATGGATGAAGAGTTGGGATATACTTCATGCTAGTGAACAATGAGGATGTGCATGTACAATTCCTGAAATGGCAGTGCCAAGTCTCCTTATGCAGATATGAGCAAAACCAAATACCTTATCTCATTATCCTCTTCATTAATCTGTATATTTTCAACTGCCCTTGTAAGATTTGGTTGTTTCTTCTGGGAAGAGAATAACGACAAAAATTGTAAAAACATGACGGAATGATAGAACTCTTAAGAAGTAAGTGATCCTTCTCTTTTACATTTCATGCCCGAACCATAAATAACTATCTTTTTCTGCATATAGCATGCAAAATATTTCACAATAAAAAAAATCATGAAAAATGCAGTGTTATCCACACAACATTTTTAGGATGTTGGGGATGGAAGAGTCATAAAGAGACTGACAGATCTGAATAGTAATCAAACTCAAAAGACATTTCCCAAAACTTGACTCATGATGATTTAGCACAGTTTAAAATTTTAGAGAGGCTTCCAGAAAAATAAAAGAACAAGGAGCAGAAATTCAAAATAGCACTTATATAAAAGGCATTTCTATCTCTGCTGCAATCAGATGATTTTCAGTATGTTTTCCTCTTCTTTAAGTTTCCCGAAAGTATAATGAAGAATGGTAGGAACCCTTCTAAATTCTAGTGAAATCATTAAGGCAGAACTCACTGTTCCCTTGGTAGGCTCTCTTCTTGGAAAAGGGAAATCTGTTTGAACAAATAAGGTTAGAAGGTTGAATATGAGGAAAAATAAAAGAATAGCAACACTTACCTTCCAGTATAAAGCTCCAAAAGCAAAGCCGATCACAAGAGAAAAGAATGCTGGCAATGCCATGGCTGCCCATTGTAGGCTCGAGTCTCCAATGGAACTGGCGGCCCTGCCTGTAATGAATGTAAAGAGCACAGTGGTGAATATAGCAGATAGGTCCTGGAGGTTTTCCTGTTGTACTGTGCTTGATCCCAACTGTTTCCACAATGCATTCTTGACCTACATCTGCTTAAAGTATTGAAAAGGCTTATTTCTGCTGAGGACTGTTGTTGCAAAGCAATGTAAGTTCATACAGTCTCCAAAAGATGACTACATTTAAAAAGGAAAGACATTTCACAGACAGGTAGAAATTTGACTTCATTAAAGTGGAAGTTATCAGGATGACAAACTTGGCATAGTCCTGGAGGGAAGGGCATACTCTTAAGCAAATCTGTTTCCTATACCTTTTTCTTCAAGTGTCCTTTCACTTCTTCACTCTTGGTATCTGGCCCACAATTTTAAAGATGAGATTTTTACAGTCTGGATCCAAATCTGCATTCCTTCCCTATCTCTGACCTGTAGCAAATATTGGCATTAAATGTGCTCTGTGGTTCTAGTATTTTGGGTTACTTCAGCTTAATTTACATTTCCCATACACATTTGTGGGGTATTTGGTAGGGACAGGCACTGTACCATGCACAAAACACTTGATTTTTCAGGCTTTTTATGTTGGAGAATTTGAAACTAAGTCTAAAATTGCTTGAAAGCACCTGTGCCATCCCATACTCACTAACTCTGCATGAGAACTTAGTGACAGAGAAGACAAATAGGATGGGGGGGGGTGGGTCTTTCTCAGTCTGGCCTACTCTTCCACAAGAAGCAGAATTGTTTTGAATTAAATAGAACACCTCTCTCCCAAGGTCTTTGTATTGCAATACAAAGCTTTCTCTGACAGATTTTTCCACCTGTCTTTTTACAAAGGTGGCTCTCAGAAATGTTGACACAGACATGATAGCTTGCCAGTTAAGTTTGAAAGGTTTGTTTGGAGCTATAATAAAATTGAGAATTTATAAATTTCAAACAATTACATGATAAGAATGTAAACTAAGTCCAGGTAAAGTGGACAGCTCTTGGTTAATTCTGCGACAGTATTTGGGTTACAGGATCAGCCTACAATTACTTAGGTATTACATCAAGTACCTCAAGCATATCATATAAAAGAAGCTATCCACAAATGTATACCATCATTTATAAGAGAAAAATAACTCAAGAGAATTAGCCTGAGATAAGAAATGCATCTACTGTACTGACAAGAGGAATTGTCCATTTTTTTCACCATTTCTGAACTGGGAACAGGAAATTGCCTAGTGAAATGATTCCTATGTTTCCAGAGACTCTACTGATAAGATGTTTGCATGTTTGTCCAATGCATGTGTATAAGTTGGGAAGAGAAAAAAATGAGCAATGGGAATCCAGTGTAAGCTACAAAGGGTTTGGCAGTGATTTTTAACAAACGGAGTTATCAATTTATATAACTCCAAACTACCTCCTGAGGAAGAGATCTTCTGACCCACCCAGAAATTACAGCCTCCTGGCAGCTTCAGGATCTCAAACTTGAGTTTATACAAAAGAAAAAAAAAAAGAGCCTGAATTATACAATAGGATTTGGTACAGCAGGAATAATGTTATTGTTACTATTTTAGGAATTCTACTGTCATTTATGAAAACATTTTGGTGATGTGTGTTTGAATTCTTGATCTCCCATTTGTTACTGCTGCCTATGTCCACTGGAATTGCTGATATGTAATTGTGAAAGATTTGACTATATGACTTTCTGGTGAGGCCCTAACCAATGTACATGGAGCACAAAGGGTGCCATTGGTATTTTGTTACCAAACCATAATGCAAAAGTAATAAGTTAAGATGGTGCTATACCCATATGGAGACCCAGAGGAAGCTCCTGGCTCTAGCTTCCGATTGGCTCAGCTTCAGCCATTGTGGCCACTTGGGGAGGGAACCAGTGGACAAAAGATTTTTCTCTCTGTCTCTCCTTCTCTCTGTAAATCTGCCTTCCCAATAAAAATAAACAAAAAAAAAAAAAAGAAAGAAAGAAAGAAAGAAAAGATGATTCTGTGGAGAACTCTTATGTCCTATGATTGGTCAGCCACATGCACTGGAATCCAACAGCCATCTCCCTTCCTGATGGAAGTTATAGTAGAGCAAATATGTGGTATCTGACCTTTTGGGATTGGCTCGTTTTCCTTAGCATAATGGTGTCCAATTTGGCCCATTTGGCTGCAAACAACTGTGTTGCATTCTTTTTCATAGCTGAGAGCCTTGTTTTTTACTCTTCTACCCAAAAGCCAAATGCAAGTTTGGATTTCACCACTCAGATCACAGAAAGGGAGTGACAAAAAAAAAAAGCCCAGAAGATGCTAACGAGGTAGTGATTGTATTTTAGAATTGGCCACCCAAAACCATTGTGAAGGAAGGGGAAGCTGCCGAAGGAAGGAGTCTCAAACAAACCCGTGGAGAGCTGGCACTGGAAAGCTTCTGTCCCCTCTCTGAGAGGGCTGTGATTTCCTAACCGCTTTCACAGTTCCACTCTAGGACTATCGGTCAATACAAGACCTGGCATCTGATGATGACACAGCAGCAATCCTCCTGCTGGAGAAACAGCGGGAGAGGCAGAGTGAAGAGAGCTAAGGGAAAGATTCAGATGAGTGAACCTCACTGCCTTCTTTTTATTGCATCTATTCTGCATAGAGCTTAAAGACCAGAACTTGGATTCTCTAGAAATACCACTGCTTTCACCTGCAGAGGTGGCTCCTCAGCACTTGCTACTCCAGTTATCTGCTAGGAACCAATGATGTTTAGGAAGGTTATTTGAGGCCCAAACCCTAGCTGATAGCAAAGGTTTGCTTTTATTCAAGATTGCAGAGATCTTGAACAGAGGGGGAACACATCTGGAAAGAATTGAAATAACCCCAAATTCCAAGGTTAACCACACTAATTGAATTTCATCATCAAAACTGTCTACTGTCCAAAATTCTTGAGAACTGGGTTATTTAATGTGACTAAAAATGACTAGCACCTAAAAATAACATGAAATATTGTGCTGCAACTTTGCTTAACTTAAGAAGTAATCCTATGAATATGCCTGTGATGTGGATCTCTGGGCACTTAAGAAATAGACTCACAGCTCACTACAGGAACACCAGAAATATGGCAGCACCGTTTCATTGGATCTAATTGTTCTTATAATCTTGTAATGGTGAGTTCTTACTAAGAACCAGTCATGGCACCTTGCATGTATGTGCTAATCATTAAAACTTACAGAATCCCTGTGAAGGACTATTATCAGTCTCTGCTGGATGGATTTATCAAGAGAGTTTAAGTAACTTGTCCAAAGTTGCATAGCCAGGGGCTAGAGTTGGGATGTGGGTCCAGACAATCTGATTCAAGTCTGTACGTCTGAAGATGTATATGATAATGCCAAACGAAGGATCTCCTTCTGCATTTTTAAACACGGTCTGCAAGTATCTCCAAATTAAACATCTCTTTAACTTGGCATCGAGGACATTGCGATTGTTAACATAAGTCCCTCTGAATAAATAGTAGGCTTGTACATTATCCCATGACTCTTCTTTATATTCTCACGTCTCTGGAATAGACCTTATAAACCCTGCTCCTCTGGCATGGCAAGCTTTTGAGTCTTATTCTTGACAGCTAGCATTCCTTCTGAAGATGTCCTGACCCTTCTCCAAAAAACAGGAGAAAATCCTCATCTCCTTTATTCTACAGCCTAATACATTTATATAATTCTGTTGTTATTCATATTATATACTGTACTATGAACATTTTATTCACATCCATTTCTCTTAGAATATGAATACCATGAAAATTTGTTATTTTTACCAGTTAATTCACTAACATTTTAAATTGATATAAAGAGAACAGATATCACATATTTCCTAGCTTTCCTTTTAAAAACATAGGTATCTAAGTAACATATTCAAGAGTATATCACCTGGACAAAAACTGTTAATAAAAGACCTACATTTTTTGAAAAGAAAATAAAAGCACAATAAACTATAAAAAAATGAAGAAGACTGCTGCCTCATCCTGCTATTAAAAATGTAGGGTGGGAAGTAAATCTTAAATCTGTATATATGAAACATATGCAGCTTACATAAATAAAAAATGAATTAAAAAATGGTACCCCCACAGAGGCACAGGAATGAAAAGGATTTTCACATTTTTCTTTCAAACTCAGCAGGAAAAACCTTTTGCTTCCAACCACATAGTTGCAGCAGACAGCTCTTCTCAACCTTCATAATTACAATCCTGGAGAATGATGTGAGGCAACTACTTTCAGAAATTAGTCAACAACCAGCACGAAGTGTAATTCCTGAGAGAAGACATGAGATCTGAGGCCGACGACTGCTCATGCTTCCTGACTTTGGATCTGCTGCCTGAGAGGCACCTTCAAACTGGGTGGTGAAAGAGTTCCGGCAAAGCTCGAGGTTCTCACTGAGTTGATTGAGCAAGATACTGAAACTTGAGGTTGTTGACTTGAGTGGGATGGTAGAACAGAAGTATTTGCAAGAAGGGAGCTGTTCAGAGAAGAGCATCAGTAATCAGTCATGTCTCCTTAAGCTATTGTTGGAACAAACTGCACACGCACGGCGAGATGTGTCACAAAACCAGGCCAGAAAGGCACTCTTGAGAAGCTACAACCTTGACAAAGACCCCTGCAGCCACACAACAACAGAGAACAAGTGAATTTGGACAAAGCAAGCCTTTCTAAGTTCCCTAGGGATATCTCGGGGATTCCATGCCTTTGGAGTAACACTACTGGCTCCCCTATCCTGAGGAAAGTTTAAAAACAGGCCTGAGAAAGAAGCTAAAACGTCTACCAGTAATTAAACCTGCAACAAAACAAAATAGCCGCTAAAGAAATGCTATAATATCTGGAAGCCACTCAATGACATGGTGTCTACAGCCAGTCTACATGAAATAAAGTAAAAACCATTGGAAGGGAAATGAGACACATAATAGGGAGAAAAAAAAGTCTACTGAAACCAAATATCTAGTGGTAAGCAGTAGTGATGGGGCCAGCATCATGGTGTACAAGATGAATCATGACTTGTGAGCACTCACAGGAGTGCCAGTTGGAGTCCTGGCTATTCCGCATCTAATCCCGCTTCCCAGTAATGGTCCCCGGGAAGAGGAGATGATGACCCAAGTACTTGGATTCATGCCACCTACGTGGCAGACATGGAAGATGTAATGGATTGTAACTTTGATCCTGGCTGTTGCAGCCATTTGGGGAATGAATCAGCAGATGGAAGATCTCTTTCTGCTGCCTTGCCTTTCAATGAAGTAATTATAATAAATAAGCAAATCTTTTTGGAAAAAAAAGTAGCTAGACAAATACATTTCTAATTAAAAGAAAAAAATAATTTTTTTTTCCTAGTAGATCTGCACAACAAGAAATCCAAAAGGAAGTTTTTTTCAGCCTGAAAGTAATTAACAGCAGATGGAAACTTGGATTTTAAAGTGGAATGACAGGAACAGGAAATAAAAAATATGTCAGTAAATATAAAAGATGATAGGTATATTTTTTATTGCTCTGCCTTCCAAATAAACAATCGAAAGTCAGGCAATAGGAAAGAAAGTGTTTTTTTTTTTTTAAGCACTTCTTCTTTTTTAAGATGTATTATTTATTTGGGGAGGGAGGGAAGTCAGTTACAGAGGGAGAGGTAGACAGAGAGGAAGAGAAAGAGATCTTCCACCCACAGTTTCACCCACCAAATGGCCACAATATCCAGAGCTGGGTGGTTCAAAGCTGGGAGCCAGGAGCTTCTTCCAGGTCTCCCTGTAGGTGCAGGTCCCAAGGCCTTGAGCCATCCTGCACTGCTTTCCCAGGCCACAGGCAGAGAGATGGATCAGGAAGTGGAACAGCATGTGGGATGCCAGCACTGGCAGGAGATCATTAGTCTATGATGCCACCAGACTGGCCACAAAAGGAAACATTTTAAATTCCCCTTTCTCAATAAGTAAGTGATAAAAAAAATATAAACACATTATAAGCTAACTTGAGAAATACTCATAAAAAGTCTCCATAAACTTTGGAAGATTACAAAGTATGTTCTTTGACAGTAACTAACTGAGTTAATTTAGAAACTAAATGCAACAAGACATCTAGGGAAATCCAAATTTTACATTTAGGAAAACTTATAAAAGCTTTAAAAAAAACCCAACAAAACCATTTCTATACTGCCCTTGAATCAGAAAAAAACACAAAGAGAATTTTAAAATATTTTTAGAAATTACAATGAAAATACAACATAGAAAAATATCTGGGATCTCAGCCGGCATTTGGCCTGATGATGAAAACATCTGCATTCTATTTTGGAGTGCCTGCTCTGGATTCCTGGTTCTGGGGACTGATTCCACCGTGGGGCCAACCAGCCCCTAGGAAGCAGAAGGTGATGGTGCAGGTGCCACCGAGGTAGGAAAGCTGCCATGAGTGCCCAGCTTCCGTCCTCGACCAGGCCTCATCTTGGCCATCACAGGCCTTTGGAGAGTGAACCTATAGGTGAGAACGAGATTTGCCGCTTGAATTAAAAAGGAAAAAAAAAAAAAATGAAACAGCGTCTACGAGGACACCTATTACTTGAAGAGCATATAGGTATGGAAGAATCACTTAAAATCAATGAGTAGTTTATCCACCGTAAGAAAGTACAACAAGTTGACTAAATTAGACACAACGTAAATAGAAGGAAAAAGAATTTAAGAAGTCAAAATTGCCACTTTGGAGAGAAAATTCATAGTAAGAAACACTTTAATTGACTAAGACTCAAATGAGACACAATCCTTTTTTCAAGCCTCAGATCTGATTCGGAATGTAACTCAGGATTATAGATTTTTAGAAGATTCTGTCCTTCAAATATTGTATATTTATGCAAAGTGAATTCTGGGTTTCACTTGCCATCCAACACGAATATTTTACTTTTGAACTAGTCTTCACTTTTTAAACAACTAAAACTGTAAATAACCTCAGGTTAGGTCAGCTTTTGGTAGGGAAAACTGTCAGTTGTATATTTTTCTAAATTTCTGAAGTATAGACAAGTAGGTAAATGTGGGTTTGTAATAAATGGCTCATTCCACTTTGCATGTATGTCTTCCGTGTCCTTGCACCAATGACAATGCCCCACTTAAAGGAAGACTTTTTTAGCTAAGCTCTCTGGATGATTCTTATTCCTCCTCCAAATTCCATGGGGGCTTGAGAGCATGTAATAAATCCAGTAACCTTTGCAGTGACCTCTGCCTGGATTTGAAAAGAGGACACAATCTTCCAGCAACCATGTTCTTGGCCAAGGAGGACAGCAATTTCAGAGAAGAATATTCTTTTCCCAACATATCCTTTTATAGAAAATAACAGGCATAAATTTCAAGTGCGCAACAGTGAGTACTGATACATGAATATATAAAACCCAAATGACCCTTGGGATTATACACAAGTAGCATTTTTATCTTCCATTTAGGAATTCCATTATAGTCAAGTATATTTTACAAAATTTAATTTAACACGAAATCTAATTGTAGTCTACAAAGACAAAACCTGAAACACATTTCCAAAATTAATTTCATGCCTTATTGGAATAATCTTAGCAAAAAAGTGATTGGCCCAAATCTCCCAAGCAATTCTCAAACTCTAGGGAAGCCCAGTTGGATAAAACTAATATTTAGTTCTCAGGAAGATCGTAAGAGGAATAACAGTAACAGAACAGTATGAATAGTAGTAGCTGTAGAAACTTCCTTCAAAGCACATGCAATACTCCTATAGTGCTAACTGGAGCCATGCATGCATTAAATCAGATAGGAGTACTTACTATTACTGCTACTGCTGTCATTCCTAAGGGAGCTGGCTGCAACAGGGGGTAACATAAATGGTTTTGTGACACTGACTCTGGAATCTAAATAGAAAGCAATAATGTGTCAGTGTTATATGGTTTTATATGAATTACAGTGTCCCCAAAAGGTAAAGTACAACCCACGAGTACAGGCCAGGTCCACTTCCCCAATCTAGAATAGCAGATCCTATTTATTCCACACTGAGTCCTGGTGCTCTATTCATGAAGAAATTGGCCACACTCACCCAATAGAGCAGATGTTTACGCCTACTTGTGCTAATGAATATGAATAATGACCAGTGGTCAGTCATTTTTCATTTAAAAAAGAAAAAGCAGTAAAATTCAGGTTTGTGTTACCATGGCCCCGTGGCGGGCCAGGGGCTGTCTTTCAATGTGGAGTTAACTGATGAAGATCAGAGGCCATGATTCCATTAAAGCCTTAAGAAAAATGTCTCAGAAATGAACAATAAGACTGAAGATAAACAATCATGTAATTGTATATTACCAGCAAATATCAAAAAATATTAATGCCTATCATATGTTGTTTATTCACACATACTTCTTTAATTTGAAAACAATGAGCATTGTTTTGGTTTAGACACCAACAAATGTACACTCAGTTTGTTTTGTGCCAATGATACTGATATTTGCTTTTTATTAGGCAAACACACATGCATCTTTTTATGGCTCACATGTATTTGACTCAAAGGTGAATTCTTAAGTACACATTTAAGATTCAAGACTGATATTTGCAATTAAGTTGGAGATGCGTATATGTCTTACCTTTCTCAGGACTTAGTGTTGAAGAAAGCACACAATCACTAGTTTCTGATACCACAATAAAGTCCTTGAAGGCATCAATGGATCTATTAAAAATTCTAAAGAATTGTTCAGGAGTAAAGGGCCTGGGTTCTGGCCTCTTGGATGATATTTTTACATTCTAGAAGGGGAAAAAAAAGCGGGATTTTACTTTTGAAATAGTCTATAGACTTCATGGTTGCCAAAGTAATAGAAGATAATTGTCTTTTAGTGATGCAAGTACTTGAACTCTTAAAATGAACACTCCTGGACTGTGGTTTGATATGCTCAGTTCATTGTGGTAGAGAAGGACAGTGACCCACCAGCTCAACATGGGACTCAACTCATGATCCAAGTTGCTATGGGAAAGGAGGGTGCAGTGAACACAATGTCATAACAATCAAATGATCCTTTCAAAAACTGCAGTGCAGAGTAGGTGTGGACCCAGCAATTACAGGGCCAATTATGATGACCTTCCTGTACGCAAGTCGCTGGGTTTCATGCCCAGCTGTGGCTCCTGATTCCACATTCCAGAAAAGGCTTACCCGGAAGGTAGCTGGTAGGGCTCAAGTAGTTAGGTCACAGCCACCCATGTGGGAGCCCTGGGTTGAGTTGCTGGTTCCTTTAGCTGAGGATGAGTAGTAATTCTAGCTGTCTGTGTGTTTCTCTCTAGCTCTTGAATAAAAATAAACAAAAATTGAGAGAGGATAATTTTTCTTTAGAGATGCTCATTAAGAACATGAGTTTAGGGGTAAGCATTTGTTGCTTGAGTGTAGAGGCAAGCCTAAGTGTAAAGGCGTGGCAGTTCAGTGTTTGGGATGCCAGCATCTCATATTAGAATGTCAAGATTCCACTCCTGGCTACACACTTGATTTCTGATCCTGTTCATATGTCATCAGCAGGTGCTGGCTCAGGTACTTGAGTCTCTGCCTCTCCTGTAGGAGATCCAATGAGTTCTGGACTTCTGACTCTGGAGTAGCCCTAGATATTACAGACATTTGGGAAGTGAGCCAGCACAGCGGAGCTAGCTCCTTCTCTGTTTCTTTCAAGCAAATAAATAAACAATAGATAAAAATGTTGACATTAAAGAGACTTGTCTGAAATAAATACTCCAATATCTAAAAATTGTAAAAGTGTGCCTGAATAGAATATTGGCAAGGACATAGGATGAAGAATTCTTGTACCTTGTGGATATAATATAGATTGATAAATTGGATGTTATCTAGTAATGTTGGCTATACCCATCCAGTGATCCAGTATATCTACTCTTAGGGGAGTAAATAGCCTAGTGAAACTCTTGCACCTATGTGCCATAAAGCATGTGAGACATTTCTCAGTGTTTATAACATTTATGCCAATCAACGGAATAGTAATTTAGGAAGTAGTAGTGTGTTGAATCAATGGAACACAATTAACAAATTAACCACAGGTGCATGCAGCAAACTGGATACATGTTACATATTGCTGGGAGAAAGAAGCAGTCACAAAAGAATGAAATGGTACAATTAATTTACATAAAAATCAAAGCAAATGCATCTTAGGGTTCCATAAATGGGTGATTTTAAAAATCTATCAATTGCTAGACTGTGTTATTCTAAGTGTTTTATATACATTAACTCATTCCCCAAAATGAGAAATATCATTTGCAATCTCTTAGGTTCCAGCCCAAAGCATCACAAATATTATGTCTAAATTCCTACAAGCCCAAGAGGCTAATCTTTGTCCATTTGAGCTCTATACCAAAGCAGGTCTCCCAAGCCCTTATCATAACATACACACTGAGCTATATAATAATGTCAAGATTGGTTAACATCTATCTTTCTGATCATCGTATTAACATTCTTATCAGAGGCCTACATCACCCTGTTGGAGTAGCTGGCTCAGCTGTCTCTGATTCAGATCCAACTTCCTGCGTGTGTGCGCTATCAGAGGCAGCAGGTGATGGGTCCAGCGCTTGACTCCCTACCGCCCCGCTGATGTGGCACACTCTGGTGAAGTTTCTGGCCCATGGCTTCAGCCTGGCTCACCTATTGTAGGCATTTTGGGGAAGGAGCCATCAAATAGATATCTCTCCCATACCTCCCATCTCTTGGCCTTTCAAATAAAAAAGGGCAAACTTTTTAAACACAGTTTTAAATTCAAAGTTCATGACTCCTAAACAACATAAACAGTCTCATGTCCCATCCCCTCAATTCCAAACTACTAATTAGTGTAAGTTTTACAGAAGATTAATAATAACAACAACAACGACGCCGACAATAATATCCAGTCGCAATGAACCACAAATTACCTTGGGTGAGTTTTCTTCCACACATTCCACAAGGTCATCCACTATTTTCCCAAGTTTGTCTATGATGGAATAATTACTCAAGCCTTCAGAAATATTTGAAAACTTATCCAGAAGATTGGTCAAGCTGACTGACAACTGTAATACCATGTCCCGTATCCAACAATGACTTGGCTGCAGGAAATAGAAAGAAAGGAGACAAAGCCCCCAGTTAAGGAAGTGCAGTAAACTTTGAGTACTCTTTAAAACCATCAGCACTTGAGTCACTGGCTGCTGGACAATGGGTTTTCTTAAAGCAGAAAAGTCAACTCTCCTGTCTTGCTAAATTCAGATCTAATATATTATTTAAAAATTCATAAATGCATAAAAACTAAAGATTATTAATGACAAAATTTTGCTGTTCCGTGGAATAAAATTAAGCTAAGACAGAATCTGTTTTAATTTTCAATAAAATTCAGATATTAATGGAATCTAATCATATTGAATTTTATTACTTACTCAGTGTAAACTCAAAAGAGCTTTCAAAGGGAATTGAAAAAGAAGAAATAGCAGAGAGTTGAACCCTCAGTCTTTTGAAGTGGGATACAGAAGAGTTGATTAATACTAGCTATGTTTCTGAAGTGCTTAATAGATTCCCACGCTTCTGAATAGGTAAATCATGTCGGTGTTTAAAAAATGACACTGGTGGCAGTAGTCTAAATGAGAAGCCCTTCTATCTTGTGACAAAGGCAGTGACATTATGGGATCAAGTATAAAATAAAAATGTATCCATTACTCAAAAGCTAGTAAAATGTAAAGACTGAGAGAGGACAGCATTAAACCAAACAGACAGCCCAACCCATGGGGCCTGTCTTGCCTCATGGAAGCTCAAGCTTTGAGATCTGGTGTATTTGATTGAAGTTGTAGCTGGCACTCGGGGCATGCTGCAATGACTCTGAATCTCATGCGCTTGTCCATTACAGAACCTTCTAGAAAAGGTGGCTTTGAGCAAATGGTATAGATAATTTGAAAATAAGTTTCTTGAGGGCAACTTTTTTTTTTTTTAAATCTTGTTCCTGGTGGTGATGAGTGGATACACGAGTGAATAAAACGAATGAGTGAAAAATAAAAAAATCCTCTGTATTAAGGATGAGTACATTCTTTCTGTAAAGAACAAACAGTGATTGTTTTAGCTTTTTGCATGCCAATGCCAAGAGGTAAACCCAAAGATATTAGGCAGGTGCATTT
Source organism: Ochotona curzoniae (assembly GCF_017591425.1). NCBI lineage: Eukaryota > Metazoa > Chordata > Mammalia > Lagomorpha > Ochotonidae > Ochotona > Ochotona curzoniae. The sequence goes on along the minus strand of NW_024464920.1, from coordinate 15,527,451 downwards.
ACAAAAAAAAAGAAGTACATTTCTAGGAAAAAGTTTCAATATAAAGTTTAAATGTAACAATAGTAACTGAATGTAGTTTGGCTCGTATAAGCAATTGAATAAAATGTCTATTGCAATAAAATAGTGAAACGAGAGTAATTCATGCTATGTAAAAGAAATCAAAATACCCAGCATATCTACTTATCAACAGTATCTCTGTGGTGAAAAAAATAATACCCTTTTCTAAGCTCAATAAACCCATTTTATATTAATTTGACAGGACAATTAATTAATGTCATACCACAAAATAGAAATCTAGTTTATGTATAAGTCGGTAAACCCCAATTACTGGAGGCATTAAATGTCATTCAAACTTTTAGAATTGTTGGCTCTAACCTTGGGGAAACTGGATAAATCGACTCCACAATGGGAATTAGTTCAAGTGGCCAATTCAGCTTATCACAATCAGGTTAAAGACTATGTACTTCCAAAGCATGTTCAGAATAGATTCTTCATTTTGCTAAATGAATACTTATCTACAGCACACGCAAGTTTATACTTGCATTACTAACAGATCTCTTTAGAAGTTGTCAGTCTGCTGAATTGTCCTGCAGCATTCTTTTAAACAGTGGAAATTCTTTCTAGATAGCTCCATTGCAAGGCTCCCCGGCTGTGGAACACAGCATACGCATGTTCTCTTGGAATAGTAGTTACTTGCTAAAGAGCTTTCACTAACTAGATCATTCAGGTGTGAGCATTCAAATTTTTTTTGTGTGTCTGACAAAAAACATTCTTCTCACACTCTTTCTGGAACTTTATATGGATATTCTTACATATCATTTTCTGGGATCTTCTATAACAGAATGTCAATTTCATATATGTATTTCTTCCCTTTGACCAAGCAAGTGGGTGGCATCATCAGAGTTTCCATTAGTTGTCATTTTAAACTTAAATAACTTTGAATAATCTGCATAACAATTCATTCGAAGAACATAAAGTTTAGTATTCTCTTTTTCACTGGAAGATTGTGAAGATTAGTGAAGTTGATAGTCACACAAGATGTCAAAGAGCTGATAATAAGAGTTTTCAAATTTCTGAAGTACATGTAATTTGGTATTTTGCTCACCCGTATCCCATAGTTCCTAAAGAAAAAATAGAGTCTAGACTTTGAGAAAAAAATTGTCTGGATTTTCATTTGACTCCACAATCCAAAAATTTCTTGGCTTTATTAGTAGTTTGTCTCACATTATCTAGGTTACCTAGTTAGTTAGTTAGCCAGAATCTAACTGTTCCCAGTACTACTGGAATGACATGCCTTTTCATTCATATTATTATTCTATAACAATAATGACTCAATTATGTTGAAATCATCTCCTTGACACTGGTGTCATGTCACTCCCCTGATGAGTTAAGGTTTTCAAAGAATCATGAACACCAGATCCACAATTTTACTGAATTGTTAAATAAAAGATAAAATGAAAAATAAACAAAATCAACAATAGTCTATGCACAACTAAACCATTGCTGCTTCCAGAAATCAACTATGAATATATCATCTATATTCTAAAACCAAGCATAATTTTTAAAAGATTTATTTATTTATATTGGAAAGGCAGATCTACAGAGAGGAGACAGAGAGAAATGTCTTCCATCCACTGGTTCACTCCCCAATTGGCTACAAAGACTGGAGCTGAGCTGACCTGAAGCAAGGAGCCACGAACTTCTGGTCTCCTACATGGATGCAGGGTCCCAAGGGTTTGGACCATCCTCTACTGCTTTCTAGGCTCTAAGCAGGGAGTTGGAGAGGAAGTGGAGCAGACAGGACATGAACCAGTGTCCACATGGGATACAAGTGCCTGCAAGCAGAGGCCTTTAGCCACTAGGCTACTGTACCAGTCCCCCATGCATAATTTTTTAAAGAGGATATATAAATTGTATAAGAAATATGATCTATCACTTCTGTAGTCTCAGAGTTGGTAAATTTGAGATATCCTTCCCCCTGCTCCCAAACTGTGTGCTGTAAAAAAAGACACTGGGGATTTCATAATGTGGTATATTTTCACTTATTCTTTCTCTATCTCATTCAAGAAACTGCACTGGTTTATCAGTTAGAAGGAGTTTGACGTCTCATTCTGCATCAGTGTCAGATGCCGAGAGCCTGTAAGAGCAGTCACCATTAAGTTTGTGGAATTTGGGGTGCCCGTGGCGGTGCAGCAGCTTAAACTGGCACTTGGAATACCAGTATTTCCTATTGAAGAGCCTTGGTTAGCCTGCTCCCCTTGCAGCTTCCTGCTGGTGCACACAGGAAAAGCTGCAGATGATGGCTCCAGCACTTGGGTTCCCACCACCCAGCTGAGCTCCTGGCTCCTGGTTTCAACCTGCCCCAGCCCCGGGTGTTGTGGGCATTTGGGCAGTGAACCAGCAAATGGAAGATCTCTCTCTGCCTTTCAAATAGATTAATTAAACAAAAAAAAGTGTATCAAACTAAAAGCTGAGAGTGAGCAAAATATATCATATCTCTTCATAAATGCAAGTTTCACTATTTATTTGGTAGCTATTTGTACTAAAAATAGCTCTAAACTTTCTCACTGGCCCAAAAGTTGGCTTCTATCTTGTAAGAGTTCTTTGCAAAGGTATTGAGGAGAAAAAGATTCTCAGGAAGAAAAGTCCTGCCTGCTAAACCATGAAGTCTTTGAGTAATATTAGCCAGCCTTGATGCCCAGCTTAGTTTCCAATAATACTTCCCCACCTACAGCTGATTTTGTTTTCTTTGTCAAATCTGTTTTTTTGGCATAAGTTGAGACGTGAAATGCCAATGCATAAAGAATTTCTTTAGTCTTGTATTCTTAGCATCAATGTTGAGGCTAAACCATCAAAATGACATTTCATTTCTATGACACTAGATTATGTGAATGAAATAATCGTATCAATTCTTAAGAAATTTCTAAATTGAGCCCAATAACCATTATACGGGGTCCAAATGTAAGAACACACGAGTCACAGTGAATCCAGCAGAAAGTAGACTAGCTGTATTTGCCCTGACTGCCCTCATGATGTCAGTAAAATCATAGTATTTTTGATCTCAAAGCAACCCTAAACGTCTTATGTTCCAGTCTTACCAATTACGTAAGTGCAAAGCCAAGTCCTAGGACAAGGTCACATGACAAGTTAGAATGAAGCATTAGGATGCAAGACTCTGTCACTCATCTATTATGTATGCATTTATTTAGTCAGGGCAAATACAGCTAGTCTGCTTTCTGCTGGTGTGTTGTTACGTTTGAGCCACGTATAATGGTTATTGGGCTCAATTTAGAAGTTTCTTAGGGATTATTTCATTTTACCTAATCTAATGTCATAGAAATGAAAGTAATTTCTCGGAGCACCCCTGACAGAGATACAACAATGCTAACTGCCATTACTTGACGTTATTATCCCCTTGGTGTTTACCATTAAGGATGGACAGGTGACACTCCTTTACCACTAGCAAACATTCAGTGGGCAAGCTAATTAATTACTTTTAAAGATTTATTTATTTTTATTTGAAAGATTTATAGTGAAAAGAGAGACATACAGTGAGAGATCTTCCATCTGTTGGTTTAATTCCCAAATGGCCTCAATTGCCAAAGCTGAGCTCATCTGAAGCCAGGAGCCTATAGCTTCCTCTTAGTTTCCCACAGAGTACAAGGGGCTCAAGGATTGCAGTCATCCTCTACTGCTTTTCCCAGGCTGTAAGCAGGAGCTGTATCAGGAGTAGAGCAGCTGGGACATGAATTGGCATCCATACTGGATGTGAGTACACAAGCAGAGGATTAGCTTGCTGTGCCACCACAACAGCCCCAGAGCAGGTAAATTTAAATGATTGTGTGTTCACATTGCCAGGTTAAGGATTTTCAACATCTTCTTTTTGAATGAGCTGGAATTGTAATGATTTACTTTAGGCCTTTTCTTAAACAGTTTATTTGGGTCCTCTGAGTTCACTTTAGTCATCTAACTGCACTTTCTTGTTTGAATTGAAGTGTTGAAGAAACCTCAGTGTGATTAAAGTCATACTCAACTCAAGCATTGTAATTTCCCAGGGCAGGCCTGGAATGGCTCGTGAGCAGAGCCAAACCAGCAGTAAAAGAATAGCATGGGGTGGCGAGCAAAGCAAAGCTTGATGAACCAGAGGCCCAGGTTTTAGTCTCTATATCTGAAAGTCATTATGCACCTGAAGCTACTTTCCAAATGTGCTTAGTGTGACTGAGCAGGTAACACTTGATCTGACTTTAAAATATTTCTGGGAAAACTTAGGTCTGTGGTTCCCACAGTAAACTTTGTGAACATCTAAGTGGGGAATATTTCTGATGAAAATGTAGTGTACGAACTGGAATGTGTGGCATGTGTAAAATGCACAGTGGACTACTGCACTTTTTAGGTTGATTGTCAGGTGGAATAATTTTATTGCCATGAAGACTAAGAAAGGCAGAGAAACACTAAAGGAAATGAAAGCGAGTTGGCATATTCGTTTCCTATTGCTTCTTTAGTATATTGCAACAAACATGGTGACTCAAAAATGCAAATTTATTGTTTTATAATCACTGAGGTCAGAAATCCTAAGTAGGTCTTACTGAGGTCGAGGTGTTCATTGGGGCTTTGTGTTTTCTGAAAGTTCTAAAGGAGAATCTTTGCTTGTGTCAGCCTCTGTGTCACCTCTGTCATATAGGCAACTGTGGTCTATGGCTTATGGTCCATTCCTGCATTTCTTTTTTAAAGGTTTATCTATTTGAAATGCAGAGTTTTAAAAAAAGGGAGAGAAAGAGAAGGAGAGACGGTCATCCTTCTGTTGGTTCATTCCCCAAGTGGCAGCTACCGCTAGAGCTGGGGCAATCTTTTTTTAAAAAAAAAATGGCCCAAATTGAAAAACCAGTCAACAGATGAAAGTTTTAAATTATTGCTGAATTTATTGATACTGCCAATGTACCATGTTTAAGATAAAACAATTATTGTTTACTCAGAAAAATCTGTCTCTGAAGTATTTAGAAGTAAATGGCCATAAGGTATGGAAATTAATTAAGAGGTCAGAAAAAGTAACTGAAACACATGCATGCAAAACAGTAAAACAACTGCTAAAGCAAATGATTAGGCTGGATATTAAACATGCAAGAATCTAGATTAAAGGTGTATATGAATGTTCTTTGAATGTTGCTGCAAGTTTTCTGTAAATTTGAAATTATTTCCCAAACTGATGATGTATAACTTGCTTCAAGTAAAAACCAACAAGTCAATTTTTACTTCAATAAGTCACCTATGATTTCACAAATTCAGCAACTTTTTCTGTTCTTTCAAAAATATCGTCACTAGGGAAGACAAAGAACAGAAATACTTGGATATTTTTTAAGGTTAAGAAGTTGAAGAAACTCCTACCTCACAGCCTGGCAACATTATAGCTTCCAAGAGTTTAAAATAGAATTGCTGATTACAGTTGGAATTAAATACTAACTGGTTAATAACACCCTGCTATTTGTGAGAGAGAATCTGGTAGGTAATTTTATAAGGAGGCCCTTAGAAGAGCGGACTTTCCTTTTCAGGAGTATTTGGTTGATTTATAAAACAAAGGTTAAAAAAAAAGTGTATTCTATTCTAGAATTTGCTTCTGCCCAATGTGTAAGGCAGAAGTGTACAGCTTTGGTCCCAGGGGGGCTTTCTGGCATCCATTTACACTCCACCCTGTATTGTTTAAAAAACAAAAGATAAGGCATCTGGAGCTCTGACCCCTACAAATAACCAGAGGCCTCTCTCCTCTGCTCTTGGCAAGAACTAACATGAAGGTAAAACAAAGGGTAAGACCCCTGTTTGTGTCCAAGGTTCCATGCTCAGGCTTGTTTCTCCTGCCAACCCTGGTGACCAAGAACAGTGCTTCTGCAGTAGTTCCAGAATAGCATGCCAAGACCAAATACTAGCCAACTCTTCTCAGTTACAGAAACAAGCACAAAAAATGTGGCAATACCTTAGCTTTATTTGTGCAAGTCTGGCTTTGGTTATCGCCAGCCAATACCGGAATCTATGACTTAGCCCGATCTGTGATGACACAAACTCAAATGATCTATGAAGTTATTTTCAGGGTGACACTTTTCAAAAAGAGCAGCAGGATTTCTTCCAAAGTCTGGCAATCAGCATAAAGGCAGTGCAGTTGGGAGCAGTGGTGGGTCCTTATGACCTCACACTTCTCTTCCCGCACTTGCACCTCTCCACACTCAATCCATCCAGGGTTAAGAGTCAGATAACCTAGAGCTTTCTTTAGATCACTCTCCCATTTCAGTTGTACAACCTTGGGAAAAGTACTTCTTGCACTGTAAAACTTAGTGTGTCGGTTTTATTTTGTTTTTTTTTTTTAAACTGCTACCCAAAGGCCAGATAGCATCTTCCCAGTAATTATTAAACCCTTTTAACATAAGGCTCATTCCTAACAGATGTGTACTTGTTTAAAACCTGGAGAAAGTACTGGCTCCCTAGCTTTTCCTAACCAAAGTCTTGTTGACTGCATGACCAGCCAATTGGGTTAATTCACCCACAGGCTGTTATAATTTCACATTTCAATTTCCAGAGAACTCTCCCTAACACAATAAAGGTGAACATTGACCTGAGTTTGTTGATAACTTGTTTAACATGAAGCTACATGTTCTAAGGCTATTTTCCTTTTTTTTTTTTTTGCTATTTTTTATTGCATTTCATTTTATGACATCTTTTCATAGGCTCTGAGGTTCTCCCAACCCCTCCCCATACCCTCCCCCCAGGGTGGATTACTCCACCTTATTGCAGTATTACAGTTCAAATCTAAGGCTATTTTCTAAGGATAAAAACTGGAGGTAGTTCATGCTAAGTAGTATAAAGAAACACAACATTTGACTTTCTCTTACAATGATAGCCTTGTAGTCCTTGAAAGGCATCTTAAGCACAAAAAACAGAGTACTATGCTCAAATTGGTAATAATTTTGATTTATTGAACCCTAGAAGTAACTCAGAAGCTAATGCAATATGTAATAAGTGTTTGGTAAATGATGGGCACAAGAGAATTGAAAGTACAGAATACTCCAAGTGGTTTAAAGTTACCGCAGGAACACTATTCAGTGGTTTCAATAAATATACATGGAACAACATGTTGAAATTATGAAAAATAGAAAAGTTCTAAAATGGTATACACAGTACAATGACATCAAAATAAATTTTTATTTACATGTTTATTTTAAAGGCGGGGATACAGATATGCAGACAGAGCTCTCTATATTCTGATTCACTTTGCAAATATTAACAAAAGCCAGTGCTGGGGACCCAATTTGAGCCTTCCGTGTGGCTTGGGGTATCACTGTGGCCTCTCAAGGTCTGCACTGACTAGCAGATGGAGTTTGGATCAGAGCAGGGACTCAAACCCAGGTACCAGGATATGAGATGCAGAGCCAGTGTCTTCACAGTCAGGCTACCTATCCATCTCAACACAAAATTTCTAAACTTGTCCAACAACTTCACTAGTAGTACACACCCTGTAGTAAAAACATAAAGAGCACACAGGGCTGCTGGGTGTTGCTGAGCTCCATACAACTCTAAGATGCTGCCCTCATGGCAAGCCCTGAAACCAGGAATTGACAAATTCCAATGCAAAATAATTGTTACCCCGAAAAAAGAAAGTGAGAACTAGTAAGAGGTAGAAAATGATCATATTCCAAGAGGCTTTACTCATCATGTCTCATTCCTGAAGATATCTATTTGAGCTAAATATTATACAACCTGAAAAGTTTTGTGATGTCTGTCAATATCATCTTTTCTTTTTTTAAATAAAAATATTTATTTATTTCTATTGGAAAGGCTGATCTACAGAGAGAATGAGAGACAGACAGATCTTCCATCTACTGATTCACCCGTCAGGTGGCTGCAACGGCTGGAGCTGAGCCAATGTGAATCCAGGAGCTTCTTCAGGGTCTCCCACATGGGTGTAGGATTCCAAGGCTTTGGGCCATCCTTGACTGTTCTCCCAGGCCACAAACAGGGAGCTGATTGGGAAATGGAGCAGCTGGGATACGAACTGGAACCCATATGGGATCCCGGCACATGAAAGGTGAGGATTTAACCTTAGACCCATTGCTCTGGGCCCAATATTTTATCTTCTTCATGTATGAATTCTGATATTGTGTATTAAAAACTTTGTGGTTTCAATAACAGAATGGTATTCATAATCAACTATTTTCTTGTGAAGTTCAGAGGTTCTATTAAATTAAACACTGTTGTCTTATGTTAAATATGTAACATTGTTTAAGTTAAGAAAAAAAGTTACTGAATTTTGTACTCAAGTATTTTCAGTGGGGGTGGGGGGATAATCAAGGAAAGAGAGAACTTTGACTAGCTTCCAAGAAGATGATCTTATTTAGTTTAAGAGAATAGTTGTAAGAAACATATGCTGAATTGTACAGTGAGTGCTCAAAGAAAAAAAAGTGATCCAAAAGCCATCTAAACTCCAAAAATATCTTCATCAAATATTGAGAATTAGCGCATCCTTAAAAGGGAGGTTATTTCCTATCCCATCTCTTCTGTTAATTACTAAAATAAAACTCAGAAATGAACAATTTACATACCAAAATGTCCATCCCGGGGACATAGTTGAGGGTTATCATATAGTCTTTGGGAAGATTTGCCACCTACAAAGGTAGAAAAACAACAAAAAAGTTCCTTAGGAAAATTCATATTTATCAGCTAATTAGTCATATTGTTTTATTTGTGTGGAGAAACATAGATATAAACTAGTTAGGTTTTTAAAATCATTACATTACATATCTATTATTACATATAATGTACCCATATATTTACATATGTATCACATAGACATATATATATATCTACATATATATAGATTAAATTTATCATCTTCAGCTTCCCTTTGTAATAAATCCAGGTGATAATACAGATATTTGAAGCTCTAAATTCATTTATGGGTAGCTAATTATAATCCACTAAATCTTGAAACAAAATATGCCTTTCAGCTTTAGAATTCCTCTCCAAGAAAATTTTCTAACTTGTTCTTCCATAGGGCTAGGAATTCAGTATGGTTTTGTAGTCAGTGATTTGCAATGGGAGCAACTCAAAATGTGTCTGCATCAATATGGAACCTGTTAGAAATGTGAATTCTCAGACCACACCAAACACACTCAGTCATTTTTAACAAGTCCTTCAGTTGATTCTAATGCATGGTCAAGTTTGACAATTATTGTTGTATGTGGAGCCTCCCAAACTTGTAAAGCACAATATCATTTACAAGATGGAGATGCTTTATGACTTACATAATTTAGAAAGATTGGTTTAGCATGGTAACTTAATCCACTTACCTTGAACTGAGTATTTGAGATGCCTCAGCTGCTTGTCTAGCTTCTATAAAGGCTTTACTAAATGTCTAACATATTTACATTCAGTGTGGAATGTGTGATTAAGCAACAAATTTGGAATCGGGCAATCTGGAACAAATCTATACTCTTTTTGTTCCATTGTTCCCTTCCGTTGTAAAATGAAAATTTAAGTTCCTACATTAAAAAGTCGTTGAAAAGCTGAGATAAGTGAATGTGCAAACACCCTGTAAATATTCAATCCATGTTTTTTATGCGAAGTTATATAAGCAAATGACTTTGGAGGCATAAAACCTGTTAAACTTACTGAGTTCTAGGTTCTCTTATTTCCCTGTCCCCATCCTTCTGTTATAGCACTGTAAAAGTTTTCAGTTGAATACTATAACCAACGATATACAATGAAAGAAATGCATCACTAGGTCTGCCTTGTTTTGAAAATTATTTCACCTTTCATTCTGTCTTTAAAAGCTTGCATTTCTCAATAGAAAGCAGAGACCATGGCATGTTTGCTAGACTAGTTCCTCTCCCAAAAATCTCCAAAACCATAACCCAAATGCTTCTGAGTCTTACCAATAGCTTCCAGAATCTGAATACAGCCTTGCTAGAAAATAATCTGGGCAAAGACACAAGTAGTGAGGGTAGCTGAGTTAGGAATTGGCTCTGTAGTGCTCACTGCCATCCTTTTCAGGGTACCACCTTAAGCCTCTCTCAGCCTGCACTGCACTGCACTACACCTGCGCTGGTTGCCCCTTTCTCAGTTCTCTTGCACAACAAAGGAGTTACAGTGTCTAACACTTACCAAATATTTACTGTGCCTGCAGCAAGGGGCTCAACAAGGGTCTAAGTTGCTTTATAACATCTAACCCCTAGATGCCTCAGATGCATTCTATTTAACAGGGTAAGCAAATGAAGGTGCAAAGAGACTAGGGTTACACTACCACTAAGTGTTCAGTCAAGACTAAAATCCAGGGATTCTTTGCTCCATTATATATTTTCATCTGCTCTCTGGATTCATTCCACTTGGGAGTCTCCAGCATCATCCCTGCTCATGTTATGTTCAAAAAAAAAAAAGAAAGAAAGAAAGAATGCTCATTGCTGATAGAAAACACATCTGGACCAAACAGAAGGTGGCAGGTTTCCCTTCTCTTGTATTTCAGGTGTTAATTCTTTTGCTCTTTACACTTTACTTTCTTCTGCTCAAACTTGCCATGGAGCTTCTGCTTATTTCAGAATCATTGTTCCAATCTTTGAAATGCATGTTATGTAAGCCCTAGTGGCAAAGAGATAGCGCACATCTTTGCAGGAATGAAAGCTTGAATAGGAAACTAGGCAGCTATATTTTATTTAGTACTGAACTAACCATGTAAATTAGATCCATTCCAGACAGAAAATGTTTAGCCTACTGGTTAAGATGTCTGCATTCCACAGTGGAGTGTCTGGGTTTAATTCGTGATCTGACTCCACTTGCCTGCTAATATAGATCCTACAAAACAGTGATGATGGCTCAGGTGACTAGGATTTTATCACCCAAGTGAGAAATCTGAATTCTAGCTCCTGGTTTCAACCTAAGCAAGCTGCAGCTATTGTGAACATTTGTGGAGTGTATGAGCAGCTGCAGCTCTCTTAGTTTGTTCTCTCTCTCTCTCTCTCTCTCTCTCTCTCTCTCTTTTTCGCGTGCACGCGCATGCACGCTTGTGCACGCGCATGCACGCTTGTGTTTAAACCTCTCCCTGTCCCTCCATCCCTCCCTCCTCCATCCCTCTCTTCCTCCCTGTCCCTCTCCCTCTTGCCATTTTCTCTACCCCTCTCAATAAATACAACCATTCTGCAAGTGAAAAATGTTAAAAACTGCAGGTATTGTGAATCAATACCTGCCTGACCATCTAACACTTCCTCCAGCTACTTCAAAAGGTTTATGGAGAAGCACAGAGGGAACAACATTTTTGTTCAGTGAATTAATTCATTGTATGCAAAATTGGTATCCCACATCAGGTACTGCCAATTTGAACCATGGCTATTTTGCTTCTGATCCAGCTCTCTGTTGATACACCTGGGAAGGCAGAAGAGGATGGCCCAGATATAGAAGACCAGAATAGAGTTCCTGGCTTCTGCATTTATTCTGCCTCAACACTGGCTACTAGGGTTGCTTGGGAAGTAGACTAGTAGATGGATAATCGCTCTCTTTTCTTGTTTCTCTGTCAGTATTCCTCTCTTCATCATTATGCAACTCAAATAAAGAAATAAAGAAAATACTTCTTTTTAAAAAATGGAGTTAGGGGCAAGTGTTCTTGTGCAGTGGATTAAGCCACCACCCATTATGCCAGGGTCCCATTTGCATTGGATTGGAGCCCCAGCTCCCTGCTGATACACCTGAGAAAGCAGCAGTAGGTGGACTAAGTGCTTGGGCCCCTGCTATTCATGTGGGAGACAGAAGGGAATTCCTGGCTCCTGGTGTTGGCTTGGCCCAGTCCCAGCTAATTGGGGTCATTTGGGGAATGATCCAGCAGATGAAATAAATAAATAAAAAGAACAGCAAAAAAGTTACAAAAACTCAACATTTTGAAATCTATGGATTGCTTTTTCCTAACATACATTCCTGCATATGCATGCGTTTCAGACATTTTTACACCCAAAGAAACATCTTTTTGTTACATTTTTTCTTGAAGATTTTGAAGTAGCATCACCTAATAGTGTAAGTATAGACTCAATGGAATTATTAATTATATAAACAGAGACTATGGAGATAGATCTAGAGAAGTGATTATGTAAGGGATATGCCAGCCAACTGGACTTTATGAGTCATTTATATACAAAAAGAAAAAAAAAGATTTAAAAAGTCAAAGCAAATTTGACTTTGGCCACAACACTGGAATTTCTACACAGCGCCACTTGAGGGCTGTATTTTTGCAGGAAGCTGACTTACATATATTTAATTTCTTGTGGGATTTAGAAATAATACTATTTTTGAAAAGTGCTTAACAATTCATAACACGTTTTAATGTACGCTCTACCTCTACCCCAAGAGATATATCTTACTAATCTAATTTTACAAGTGAAGCCAAGGCAGCTCAGAGAGTTTAGCAGACACCTTCAAGGTTACGGGCATAAGTAATAACTGGTACAGGATAAATGCAAACCTGGGCTTGTCTGCAGAGTGGTTCTTTATTTCTCTCTTGGTTTTGATTGGTTTATTTGCAAATACACTTGGAAGAGACCCTGGGAAGTCAAAATGTAGATATTTATGGTAGGTTTGTGAATTATTATATTACTTTAGTAAAGCTGAATACCTTTCAGAAAGCACAAATAATCTTGAGATGAATTTTACTTTTCTGATGTATACTGATCACTGTAGAAAGTTTTATAGAGTGGAGGAGTCCTTTCCCAGGCTAATAGCCTGAGAAAAGCAGCAGAAAATGCCCCAAATGTTTGAACTCCAGCCACACATGTGAGAGAGTGGGATAAAATTTCAGTCTCCTGACTTTGATCTGGCTCAATACTGACACTGTGGCCACCTGGAAGGTGAACCAGAGGGTGTCATTCATTCATTCATTTCTTTTTCTCTCTCTCCTCCTTCTCTGTAACTCAAATAAATAAATTTTAAAAACCAGGAAATTCAGAGTAAAGCAAAGTAGGTCAAACAGGAAATAACAAGGCTGTGTAGGGCCATTTCTACCATAAGAAATCTATAGGAAGTTAGTTTTGCCTTAAATGCATTATGTCACTTCTATGGAACTTCTAGCCCATTTGCGTAAAATAAAGAGAATGAACTAAATAATTACTGAAATCTAAAGTTTGTTTTAACTTTCTCGTATAAGCAGTGAGGCCAAGAAGAGTATTCTGGAAGGACATATTGGAGCCAAGAGAAAAGACGGAGAATGTTAGAAGTAGCATTAGAAAAGTGCTATATATGTGTTAACTGTTTGTGGGCACTGAAAGCTAGAAGAGCAAAATCTGGTTAGATTCCATGGAGATATTCTGATGGTAGGATTAAATCAGTAAGTAACCAAGGCTGTATACTTTAAGGACATATCTATTGTAATGGGGCCGTCCATAGCATAGTAGGCTATATGGTATCCTATGCAGGTGCTGGTTCAAGTCCCAGCTACTCTACTTCTGCTTCAGCTTTGTATGGGTTGGGAATGTACCTGGGAAACCAGTGGAGGATGATTCCAGTCCTTGGCCCCTATATTCATGTGGGAGAACTGTAAGAAGATCCTGGTTCCTGGCTTCCATTCAACCCAGCTCTAGCTGTTTCAGCCATTTGGGTAGTAAACCAGCAGATGGATGATCTCTCTCTAATTCTCTCTCTCCTCTCCTTCTTTATAACTCCTCCTTTCAAATACAAATAAAACAAATCTTAAAAAAAAACCCCACCACCAATCTATTCTATTAAACTAAGTTCAAACTGGAAAAAATGGCATCTAATTAACTGGAAATTTTACCAAAGAAAGTCATTCCAATGAGCTGTGATTTGTAGCACAGAACATTGCAAAAATGTAGAAAAGTATAAGAATAAGCTATTTGATTATGGGTTAATTTTACCAGATGGGCCCTTTTTGCTATCTTTAATGGCTGTACTGTGAGGCTTGGCCACATTCAGCAAAACAGGAACAAAAAGACAATAATATTCAGCAGTACCAGAAGCTCAGCCAAGAGGAAGTTTCCATGATAAAGTCTCTGCAAGCCAGACAGGCACTGGCTACACACCATACTTGGACTCAAAGAACTGAAAGTCAGACATGTAACCCCCTCTCTAGGACTCTGATGAAAACCTTTGGATCTCATGAAGGAAAATGCCACTGAAGTTCCTAAACTTGATAAAATTAAAGTCATGAATTGATACTTGCATCAAGGCTCTTCTTACTCTCAGTTTTCTGTCTCAGGTCCAAAGGAGGAAATCAAAATGCAGTGCTGATTCAGGATTACCTTGACAGCAAATGTAAAGTGTTGTGTCTATTAAAACCATTCTGGAGATACAGTCCACAATTTCATTCCCTTTTGACCTACTCAGGTGTAAAGAGGAAAAAATGCCCAATACTTTTGTCATCCTAACATAAAAATGGATGGTTAAAAAGTGCTTGGAAAATATTTATTTATTTATTTTTTAAAAAGCATGCATGGTTCAAAATTTTCATACCAAACAAATTTCTCTTTCAACTTTTCCCACAACTTTTTGAATACCATTACAATTCAATAATACACAGAAGGTTAATGTTGCTTGGTCAGCCTTCAGGAATAACATAGGAAAATGATTTTTGCATTTTTGTTTCTCCTGATAATGTATCATCATTAATGCTGGCTAAAAATTCTAATTAGGTCTATTATCTTTGGTTTTCAAAGGTTTGGGGTGTTTTTTTTCTTCCTTTAAGAAATATCTTAATTTGTGATTAAAAACTTCAGGAGACTTTTCTAAGTCATCTTTTCTCAGTAAAGAACCCTAAATAAACATATTTTAAAAACTTTTAAAAAATCTTTTTAATTACTCTAAAGTTTCATGTTCTTATTCAACTTCTGTCTCTACCTGTGCCTTCAAAACTTTCATGACTTTCTGCTCCTCGATAAGGAAAGCCCATGTGGTCCCATCATGGACACGTTTAGCGCACATGGAAGGACCACAAGCCCTGCTGACATGTTCATCTCGACAGCACTTGAAGTCTCACAGCATGAATCCCTCGTGGTCAGCCTGGGCACACACCACGAGCAGATTTCAGTGCCTTCCCAACCTTCTTGGTGTAAAGGCTGTATACTTTAAGGACATATCTATTGTAATGGGGCCGTCCATAGCATAGTAGGCTATATGGTATCCTATGCAGGTGCTGGTTCAAGTCCCAGCTACTCTACTTCTGCTTCAGCTTTGTATGGGTTGGGAATGTACCTGGGAAACCAGTGGAGGATGATTCCAGTCCTTGTTTTCTTACAAATAGAAGATAGTAAAAACTTTTCTTTGTTGTTTTTTTCATAGTATTATGGCTTGATATGTCCCTTTTGAAATTGGTGTTGACATATAATCCTCATAAATATTAAGAGGTAGGACCACTTGGGATCTTCACTAGGCATTTAGGGCTCTCTCTTCATGAAAAAAGTTCACCCATCTTGTAATTAATGAATAAACAGATGAATGTCTTAAAGTGTTATCTAGAGTTGGTTTGTTAAAAAGGCCAGTTTGCACAAGATTTCTCATGCAACTTCTGTCTTCAGCCACATGATACCAATAACAGCACCATCACTCAATGATGTGTTTCTTCAAACTTGGATCAGAACAATAAATCAAAATGAAATTTATTTGGAAGGCAAAGTTATAGAGAGAGCTCTTCCATCCTCTGTATCATTCCTGAAATGGCCACAATGGCCAGGGCTGGGCTAGGCCAAAAAATAGGAATGAGAAACCAGGAGTTTCTTCCTGGTTTTCCATGTGGATGGCAGGGGCCCTAGCAGTTGGGTCATCTTTTACTGCTTTCCCAGGTGTATTAGCAGGGAGCTGGCATGGAAATTGATTGATTACTTGAGACTCAGACAGGTATGGCAAGGCAGTGGCTTTATCTATTACACCAGAATAACAGCCCCAACTTCTTATGACTTACCTTCTGTAGCATTCTGCTTCTAGTATCAGATTCAGACACAGAGACAATTCCAACTAAGTCATGCTAAAACTGAGCTTCTACAAAAATAGTGGATTCTTAATCGTAACAGGATAATGTGAAAACTACTCAAGAAAGAAAATTCGGTAAATTATAATGATAATTTGTAAGGAACACTGAAAACCATCATCTCAGAGTACCAGGAAGGCACTGTAAACTATTAACTAAATTCTTTTGCTTGAAAGACAGTTAAGAGTTCAAGACTTTACTCAGTTTTGCACTTTCCGGATACAGATGAGTAGGTTACTAACCATCACAGTAGGTCCTAACCAATAACCTGGAGGTGAAAACAAGGATGTCATTGGATTGCAAAAACTAAAGGAGAGACCCATGCAAAGTGCTTCAGATAATGCCTGGAAACACACTTCACAGCTACTGCTTTAAATAGCTAAAAAGCAAGAGACAGAACATCAAGTTGTTGAGCCCATAAAGGAAGAACAGTTTCTTCTCCTGATAAGAATGATATGCTTGGAAAAAAAATTATCCAAAGTGTAAAAACTTACCTGAGGACATTTTTGTAACCTCCCTTTACATGAATTACCAAGAATGATAAAATAAGGGGCTACTACAACCATGGATTCCTTTGTTCTAATCCTATCCGACTGATTAGTGTACTGACCTTGGAAGGACACAGTGAAACTCATCATTGTAAGATGAGGGTGGAATAACAACCTACCCCAAGAACATTTTGAGAAAGACAAATAATTTGAAAGATATTTAATGTGCATTTTGAAGTGCAATAGTTACAGTTAAGGAAATTCGTTCAAATGGAGGGAATGCATCACCATATTGATGGAAAAGAATAGGGAGAAGCCTAAAGGGAGGATAAATTATTCCAGTTCAGCATTTGGGTTCCCACTTACAAGTATATGTACACCTATCCAAAGCTACCTCAGGAGTATCTCTGAGATACAAGTTTCTAAAACTCGATGCATCATCTTCCCAGACACTTGATCCTTTCTTTAGGTAAGTCAGAGTCTGCCATTTAAAACAAGTCTTGCAACATTTTTTAAAAACAAAGCAAAATGTTCTGTAAATATATGTACGATTATGCTAAGTAAACATACCAAGAGGATTTCAAATAAGAACCATGGACACTGGGGGGGAGGTACAAAGTGTCCAAGAAGAAATAATAATAATAACAAAAAGTCAATCTAAAGCCATACATCATGTGCTTCTGTGACACGAGAACCACCACAAGTGAACACATTGAACATTTTAGGACCTAGTGCAAGGTGCAAGTTGCTGTCTTAGGCAAAAGCAAAAGTGATACAGAAAGCAAAATAATGATTTCAGTTGAAAAATTACTGTAAGCAAGACAAAGAAGAAGAAGAAAGACACTGGTAGCTTCACTTGTTTCCTCAAGTAAAATGTACCACGGTTATTTATGTACAAAACCCATTTCTCTCATTCCACAGAACCTTCTTTAATCTGAACATTATTGAATGATCCCAAAAGATACAGCCCAAAGAAGAAATACTATGGGATAAAAGAAGTTGAGACAAACTTCCAGGATTCTCTAGTTAAACAGTTCCTATATTGTTTGAGGTGACAGACTTCTCTAAGTGACAACTGAAACCTTCTTATACACTCTTTCCCAGAAATGGACAAAAGAACCATGAAGACACAATTCTGAGTTTCACTTGGAAGCTTCTAGAACACATGAGTCCTAGATGAAGAGTTGTTGATCATGTCTGTGTTCTTCTTTTTGAAGATTAGTAAATCAATCACAGACAGATTCTGTGGTTTTCATCCAAGATCATACCTCCACGTAACAGTGGAGCTGGTAATCAAACAATCCAGTTTTCCAGACTTTCATCAAGATGTTCAATGCTAACAACCTTCTTTAAAGAAAGGCTGTGACTTCCTGGATCCATGAAACTCAACAGTCAGTGATATTGCTGTTAGGATATGAACACTTGGCCCCTTCTCAAATATGAAGGAAATAACACAATAAATATTATGGCCGAAGCAGCCTGCTACTGCTAGTCAGAACAGCTAGTCAGAAACATGAAAATTTTACTCCCTATACATCTACACTGGCCTGAACTAGGCCAAGCAGGAACTGGGAACCGGGGATTCATTTTGGATTTCTCATATGGGTGGTAGGAAACTAATCACTTGGCACAGTTTTCACCTGCCAAGGTCTACACTAGCTGGAAGCTGGAATCAGCGGGCAAAGCTGGGCATCCAACCGAGGTACTCCAACATGGGAATGAGCCTCTCAGCTGATCTTTCAAGTCCTTTGATACATACCTATTCCTCTAGATATTTTCATGAGCTCAAGTCTTTGTCAAGTCAATTCTTATTTGGAAACAAAGCCAGATATGCAAGTAAAGTTAAGCAGTTTGATGGGCTCTAACAGCCAGCCTGAAAACCACTGCCCTACATGACACCTCACTCGTTATAGGACCAGGAACCGAGCTGTACTCTCAGGTCACAGTCCCCTCATGGATAAAAATAATTTGTTTAGATTTTCTCTCATTTTTCTTACAACTGCAGTATTTTATGACCCTGAAAATATCACCATGATACATAGCTAAGATTTAAGGCACACATACTGTATTTCAAGCACTGCTACATCATCTTGCTTAATCCTCCCAATCACTCTGTACACTGAGGTACCGCTGACATGCCTATTGTACTGATGGGGACACTGAGGCACATAGTGATTATGACAATAATTCACAGAAAGTTTTAGTTTTTCTCTTATTTGGTCTATACTGCAAACCTGGAAAGAAGTATTGATATTTAGAAAGGTAGTTACTTATATAAATACAAAGGCCTGGGATTTAGGCAGGTCCACCAGAATCCAAAATCCATTCTTTTCTTCAATACAAGTACAGGTACAGCCTGGGTTCCATATTCTATTATTTCATCTACTGGTTCACTCCCCAGATATCTGGAACAGCAGGTGATAGGCCAGGTCAGGGGCCACAAACTCAATGTAGATCTCCCACATGGGTGCTAGGGAGCTATGTACATAAACCCCAACTAGCTACCAGTGAGCGTGCACCCTAGAAAGAAGCAGAATATAAAGTGGAACTAAGACTCAAACCCAGGTACCCTGATTTGACATGCAGGTATTTCCTTTAGGTGATGAGGCAAACCCAGCCCTCCCCAGCCCTGTGATGAAAGCTTTTAAAATGGCATTTACGTGGTGTTACTGCTCTGTGAGTGACATGCATTCTTATTTTTAAAGAGATGGTCTATTTCGCATTCTGATACAGAAATGCTCTCGGCTCAGGGATATTGTAAACCTTAAGGAATACAGGTTGTGAGTAATGTAAGTCATTGAATATTTAGTTAGAAGTAATTGCTGAATCCCAGTTTTCAAACTATCTTGATTTCCTCTAAAGTATTTTATTAAAAATAAAACCCAAAGAAAATACATGGAGAATTTGGGATTTATTTTCTTCTGAGTTAATTCCAGAATTGAGAAACTACTGTCCCTTCTTCCCCACTCTGTCCTCCTCGCCTCTGTTTTTTTTTTTTTTTTATGTAGTCATTTGACCTTTGTTCTTGGAGTGAGAAATTACAATTTTAGTGTCAATGCTATGGAAATATCCCTTTCCAAGCCTTTTTTCTTCATCACTAACTCATTAATGCTTCTTGCCATTTTTCATTGTATCAACCAGTAGGTAACAACATGATAATAAGCAGATGGTAAGAGACAAGAATAGAAAATCTTGGAGGATGCTGACAATACCTCCTTTTGTGACTTGAAAATGCTGGTCTGACATTTCACAAGAAGTGCTGCTTATGAAGTAGTATTTCCTAAACACAAAGAAAAATATAATGCCCACCAACGATTTTTTTTTAAAAAAACAGCATATCCATCTCGGATTTGCTTGGTCTGTGCTCTAATGCACATTGTCTTCTAAGTAGGCGTCCTTGCACACATGCTGGAAATTTGTCCCATGGAATCAGTACTGTTCTCCTGGGCTCAATGTCAGCTTGAGAGTTACACAAGCAGTTTCATAAAAATGATAATGTTCCAATGACCTACTTTAAGCATATTTTAGAGACCTGTATTAACTTGACATCTTGCAAATCCATATGACATAGATACAGCTACTCATAGTAAGCATTGACAGTAAATTAGTTGGGACGTTTTGGTCTTTAAACTTTAACATGACAGGTCATCTACAGCAATGATTTTTAAAATCTCTTCCAGAAATGAGTTTAAAATGTAGATTCTTGGAGTCCTTGCACAGATTTATCAAATCCGTTTCTTGGAGTAAAGCCCTGGCACCTGCAATTTCAGCAAAGGACATAGGTAATATAAAGCTCGCCAAAGTGGACACAGTACTCCTTCATTCATTCAACAAATGCCCAGGGAACTCCTTTTACTGATACAGACAAAACTTACTATATAAACACACATCTTCCTTTTTAGTATTGTTTCTTGGATTATAAGCTTACAAGCCACTTGAGAAAAATGACCTTGATCTATGCTATTAAAAAGACTTCTTCCTTGCCCATCACTATATATATATATAATCCCTGGTTGTGTATAGCAGCAAATGCTGCATAGCTTTTCTCATCAGTCCCTCAGAAAAGCCAGGTTGTCACATCTGGTGCTGTGGCATCAAGAATGTGTTGAAACTCATACTCATTGGGTGTCCTTCAAGAGAATCTACAAGTGTGGTATGTGCGTTAAATTCTGCATTGATTATAAGCTAAAGAGACTCCAACTCTGACATTAAACTTCTGTTTTGAAGCTCTGTTACGAACTCATAAAGCATATAAATAAGAAAATGTATCACAAAGAGAACAGAGCAGAGTCTTACTCCACACACTTTTTTTCATGGTACAGAATCTTTAATACATGGATGTGTTGTATAATGTCCAATCAAGGTAAAAATACCTATTTCCTTAAGCACTTAACACTTCTTAATCATGAATACTTTCTTTTTTTTTTTTTTTTTCAATTTATTTGCTTAGATTTATTTCATTTTTATTTCATAGCTTTCTTTATTATCATTTTATGATATAGTTCCACAGGCTCTGGGATTCCCCACACCCCCTCCAAAGTACCCCTACATTATTACTATACTCCAGTTCTTTATAAACAGTCTATGTCCATCATTAAGGGCATGGACAATGACAGAGTCCAGCTTCCTATTATCAAGTTTCACCTAGAGTCCATTTCTGGTCTGGAAGTAGAAATGCATAACGCATTGTATTCTCACATTCCCTTAAATGAAAAATTACAATACAAAATCAGCAACAGGAAGAAAAAGAGAAATATACAATGCCATGAAGTTAAATAACATGCTACTAGATATAAGAGTCTTTATTACTATACATCCCCTTAAAAGCCACAAAAACAGGAAAAAACATGAATACTTTCAAAATCATTTCTGTGAATGCTTAAAAGAGAAACATGTAAGTACATTACCATTAGCTATAGCCATCCCATCAAACAACAAAACACAAGGACTTCTTCCTCCTATCTAATCATACCTCTACCGCTACCTACTGTAGCCAGCCTCTGTGGCCACGACTATACTCTTCTATGAAATCAACTATTTTAGATTCTACATAGGATTGAGTTCATGTGGTTGTTGTCTCTCTGTGCTTGGTTTATTTCACTCAACGTGACAACCACATTTTCTTTAGGCATTCATCAGTTGTCAGACACTTAGGCTGTTTAGCATTTCTTGACTTTTGAATAGTGCTTCCACAAAATGGGAGTACAGATGTCTCTTCAACAGACTGGGTTCATTCCTCTTGGGTTTATATATCCAGTAGTGGGATCACTAGATCATGCAGGATTTCTATTTTCAATTTTGGGAAGAATGTACTTACTGTTTCCAACAACCCTCACAGTAGAAACTGACATTTCCTGTTAACAGTGTGTCAGAGTTCCCCTTTCTGCACGTGCTCACAGCTCTTGATATCTCTTTTTGATAATTATAATGTAATTGCAGCGAGGTAAAACAGTGATTTGGACTTGCGTTTCCTTGGTGCTTACTGTTGTTAAGTATTTCATTTTATCCACCTGATGACCATTTGTATGTCTTCCTCTGAGAAATATCTGTTGCATATACTATTATCTTAAAAACTAGCCTTTCCTTTCTTTTCTCTTTATTATTATCCACATTACTCTCCTATAGTTGTAGAATTTCTTTCTTTTTTTTTTTTTTACTGAGTGTTGAAACAATGGAGGTCACCTAACTATTTTTAACAAGAACCTTACAAAAATTCTTCTCAAACTTTGTTCAGCCTAAAATCACATTGAGTTTTCCAAATGGCTATGTAAAATCCCTATTAGGCTTATGAGAGTTTGGAAGAATGTATTCAAGACAGGTTCTTCAAAAAATTCATGGAAAATGGAATTAAGAGATAAATTTATTTTGGTATAAATTTTTGAAGTCCAGACAATTTTTCCATAGTATGAGTTTGCAAACTTTCTCAAGGTTCTCTGTATGTATGGACTTTTCTTGCATTAAAATAAATTTCTTCTAATTCTTCTTTTTCTATCAACCTTTTGAAGTACCATCATATTATGCCATACCATCATATTACGCCATCTGCGTGGCTGGAGTCTCAGAAGAAGCATTAGGGAGGTAACACACAAAGCTGGCACTGAACAAGGGGCAGCACTGCACAACGCCTTTCTTTGCTGAGGGAGGAGTGCCAATGACAAAGCAGGAGATGAAAGTCTTCAACATTTGGACAACAAATGGCTTGCTCCCCTAACCATGGCCACTGAGGGAACAAACACCTGTCATCAGTAGGACCTTGCTACTGATGGAAAGGGGAGCATGGCCATCTCAGATCTCCTGTTAGAGAATGTGGGCCCATGGAAGGCTCTTTGGCAAGCTGGGGAACATAGTAAAGAGAACGGGGGCAAACTGGAGCTCTCTATCTGCACATGATGACCCCTTCATGCCCCATCATTGCCTGTAAATGAGGAGAAAACACCAGCAAACCAACAGTACCTCTGCTAGGCTGGTACCCAGTGGGTTGATTTTATAAATTCTCCCTGAGCTGGAAGTGCTTGCCTATCTGCTCTCTTAATTCCTGTAAAGGAACTGAATAATTCCTTTCTTTATCTTAGAAATATATCTAATTTGGGGCATGAAAAAAAATCCAATTTCTTTGATAAACAAATGTAAGAAAAAACCGTCACAGGGTTGATAGAACGTTCCTTACTTACCAATTTTGTGATGTCTTTTACATTATCCGTCACAATATTCGCGCAGATCCCTTTAGTTTTGACAAGAGGATTAAATAGGAGCAGTTGAAGATAAATGCAAGTGATAATCCAAGTCTAAATGAAAACAGAAAAATTTCTCAGTGACCGCAGGTAAAAATCCACAATAATTCAAATAATTGACATCTTACAACCTGACTTGGAAAACAATCAATCTACCACCTTATTTAACAACAACAACAACAAAACCTGTCACCTTAAATACAACACAAGGTTAAGCAATCAAATAAAACTCACCAACTTAAAACAACAACAACAAAAAGTTTCTGCAAAATCTTGTTTGAATTATCCTTTTAATGACACTATTGCTATCTTTGGTCAAAGACTTTCTACAGCCAATTTCCTAAGGGCAGTCAGGAATGAACGTGTAGTGGCATGTGAAAGACTCATATTTAGGGAGACTTCTAGAAAGAGAATGCATAAAATGTATACCTTAAGGCACCAAAAGAATCTTTTTACTTTAAATATAGAATCCATTGACAAGTAGCAGCAAAACCCCTTGGCAGCACTTTCAGCCACTAGTCCACCAGAGTCCAGCAAGGCAAACCGAGGAGAGGAGTGGGTGCATCTTTAGATCTAAGAATTTAATCTGATTTTTTAGACATCAAAGAAAATTACTGTTATGGATCACATCATTTTTTTAGAGAGAGTTAAGTGGGAAATAGTTTTGAATTCTATCAGGAAGTCATCTGACTACTTTTCCTACAAAATATTCTTCCTCCATATATTATAATCATTTTATAGTTATTCTGTATTTTTCCTGAGTACATCAAAGTAGAGATTTCTTTATTAAAAAGAAAATTTACTATTTATTTGAAAGGCAGGATTATAGGGAGATAGGAAGAGAGAGAGAGAGAGATCTTTCATTCACTGATTCACTCTCAAAATATCCAAAGTATCCAGCATTGGATCAGATAGAAATCAGGAGCGAGGAACTCCACCGAGATCTCCTATATGTGTATCAGGGGTCCAAGTCCTTGGATCAACATTCCCTGCCTTTTCAGGGACATTAGCAGGGACCAGAATCAGAAGTGAGGCAGCTGGGACCTGAACCCAGGCTAATATGAGATGCCAACATCCCAGATGGCAACTTACCCAACTGTGACACAACACCAGCACTCACACGATAGTTTTAAGAAGTTGGATATCTATTTTATTTTTTCAATATCTTTACAACACATAATCTAATGGTTTGCATATAAAAATCTGATATTTATTTACTGGGTAACTTCCTGGTCAAGGTAATTAGACACATTCTAATGTTTTAATTCAATTGAACAGGTGTGATACAACAGGGACCATACCAGTCATTAGAGAAATAAAGATGATAAAGATGATAAAGATGCCCTTGAAACTTAGAGATAAGTAAATAAACAACACCCACACCCTGTGATAAATGTTCTAGGAAAACAGGAGGAAGCAATTAATCAATTAACCCCAAGGAGGAGAATCTGTGGCAGGAAGACACTGCCAAAAAAAAGCCTGAGAGATTCTGGAAGACAAGCAGGAGTTTGTAAGAAGTGGAAAACAAAGGATTAGTAAATCCTGGAAAAATAAATAGCAGAAGTAATGGTGTGGAAATGTGAAGGTGTTTTTAAATATGAGAGGATACTTTTGGCGGGGGGAGTAAGCTGGTGTTTATCTGTGGTATCTTAAAATTGTACAGAATCCCAAATGCATATATCAGCAATCTTTCTTATTTATGTAACTAG
Organism: Ochotona curzoniae; assembly: GCF_017591425.1. Taxonomy (NCBI): domain Eukaryota; kingdom Metazoa; phylum Chordata; class Mammalia; order Lagomorpha; family Ochotonidae; genus Ochotona; species Ochotona curzoniae. The sequence continues at coordinate 15,502,532 of NW_024464920.1, read as the reverse complement.
CCTGATGTTATTTTCAACTAATTCTGGCATGGTAACTAGATTTTAGCATAGATCAAATAATGATTATCATTCAATAAAATGTTAATACTATAATGCTACATAATACAGATATAGTAGCACATAAGGCAAATTAAACCGTTTTTAGTTCCATTGCAGTTGTGGCCTATTTTAGCATCCATCTGGCTTAATTTTATTTTTAGGCTACTTTGAGCATTCCTGTTGTCACACTGTTCAGAGTATTGCCTCCTTTAGATCACGATGAAAACTAAATGGTGAAAAGTATTTGTTTAGGTAACTCTTTCTTTTTGGACAATCCCAACAAAATCCCCACTAGCAACAGTCATTCTTCATTTGTGTAAATGTCAGTTTTCATAACCTACTATCTTTGCCCCTAAAATAACTGATCTTTTCATATCATTTCCTGTGAACTTCCTGAAGTATCCACATGTTAACAGCAGTGATCACAGGTTCAGACTGATGGCTATACTCGGGAGGCATTGAAGGTTTCTCTCAACACCAAGTATACTACTGAACTTTAAGAATGGATTTAGAATGTGCAAAAAAAGAGCAGGCATACTGCTAACAGAGTGATGTCTCATGACTCCCAAATTAGCTCCCATGTCCCCAAAGCACTGCACATTTGAGGCGTATATGGTGATGACTGATGGCACTGGGCTGGCAGGACTACTCCTTCAGCTCATAGTTTGCTAGTTCAATAGCCCATAAAGGGTACAGGATAAAAATTCATTCTCTTCCTACACTGGCTATTCCCTACTAGTACCAGCATCAAGAATAAAGGACGTATTGGTGCTTCCTCTGTACCCTAGTCATTTTAGTTGGAGTCCCTAGGACGAAAACAGGTTCATGAAATCTAGTAGGCAGCATCACGGAAGGGATCAGATCCTCAGGCAGCCCTGAATCTAAAGGAAAATGCATAGAATTACCCATCAGTCCTTGCCTCCTGGAGACTGCAGTGCAAGTGGAAGCAGCTTGAAATTCTCAATAGGCTGATAGGTGGTGCTTAGCTGGGAACACAGCATTTTGCTAAACACTGAATGAAGCTACAAGGGTGATCACAAATCTGCAAGAAAAGCAGGCTGAAAAGCTGGCATTAAGGTCTAACACCTATTTAAGCAATGTGCTTTATTCAAGGAACAGCAATCAAAAGAAAAGTGTGTCGTTGAGCAATAAAAGACTGATGGTATCAGAGAACGTGGAGGCTAGATCATATAGAGCACTACAGCCCGTCATTTGGATTTTGAGCAGAGGAGGAATATGAGCATACTTCAAAACTAAAAAAAAAAAATCACTCTGATTGCTGCAGTTAAGTGAACATGAACTTCAGAGTAACCAAAGGTAGAAAAAGAAACGGATCTTCCACTTAGTGGGTACCTGCTGTCATTCAGTTAAGAAGTTGCAGCAGAGCACTGACTCAGACTGGAAGGTTCTGCACATAGCTCTGAAGGCTGAGTCAGAAGAGCGTCCTGACAACTGAAGTGTGATCTGAAAACTTTTCCAAGGATTTTGGCCTGTATAACTAGGATAGTGTTGTCACTGACTATCATGGGGATACTTGAGGGAGCAAAGGTCAGGAGTTAAATGTTGAAGATGCTAAATAAGAGAAGTCATTGATACATCTCAGTCATGAAACCAGGTCAGGAAACTGGATTCCAGGCTCAAAATGAAGGTCTGGGCTCTAGAAAGCAGTAAGAAAGTCTTCAATATGTAAAAGAGATGCTAAGCAAAAGAGTGGATGAGATCAGCAAAGGAGTGAGGGTAAAAAGTTAAAAAAAGAACAGAGGACTGTGCATCCCACCAGCTGTAACCCTAAAGGGTCAGGAAGAACTAGAACACAGCAAGGGCACTGAAAGGTAGAAGGCATAGGAGGAAGAGAAAGACAATTCTTGGGATGTATGTTAAGGAAAACGTCGAATTATATAAAATGCTGCTATTAGGTGAGGTAAGAGGACTTGGAACTGACCATTGCATTCTGCAATGTGAAGGTCATCAGTAACATAAGAGTATTTTTCTTGAAGCAGAATGAGAAAATGCCCATCTAAAATAAATGGCCTAAAGAAGTGCAAGAGGATAGAAACCAGAAGCAATGAGTAGCGACGGCTCTTACGAAGAGTGTTCCTTTATGCTTTGTTCTTTCAAGGAACATTCTTCGTAAGAACAAATAAACACCAAAATGGAAACAAAGTAGGGAGGTACCTAACAAGGAACTGGGAGTGAAGGGAGTCTAATTTGTCAGATTACAGAAATACCAGGATGGCTGCATGTCTGCGGGGAATGATCCGGTAGGAGGGAGCAGCTGGTTATTTGGTCAGAAGATAGTGAACTGTTGAATAGACAAGCAGGTGTGAGAGTGAATTCTCAAGTACAGTGACGGGCTTTTAGGGGGAGGACAAAAGACCCACACTATAAGGTGGGACATTTGAAAGCAAATGCGGATGCTGTTTCGAAACCCTAGAGTGAGTAAAGCTAAAATTCATTGAAAATTTACATGTACCCAGCATCTTACATTGTCAAGTTTAACTTTCATGCATCCTCATTTTAAAAATAAAGAAATGGAGATACAGAGAGATTCAGTGGTTTCTGCGTGGTGGCATTAGGATCTGAACCATGCAAAGTCTAAATTTTATTGTCTGTCCTTTTAATTTACAATGCCAACACTCTCAAAAAGCTGTTAAGATCTTTGTGAAGGTTTCAGTGGCATATCTCCAAACCTTTAATCATTTTGTAAATATCAAGCATATGGAGACAAGTTTTTTCCATATTCCCTGCCATAGCTGAATATACTACATTATTCTAATTATCATAACTTTCACTAACTAGCCTTTAAAAGTTTCTTGAAACATGGCAACACAGACTGCTATAATAATTGAAAAATAATTTATCAGAGGCAGCAATGCCTTTTTTGTTTCAGATAAATATTATTATCTATGAAGATTTGGTTTCACTTATCTTCTAGAAATATATTTGCTCAGGACAAAAATTAAATCTGTGCTAACTTAGAAACATTCAAATATCTGAAAAAAAAAAATGTGTGTGTTCATATACTCTATGGTAAGGCTAGTGCCAGTCAACTCATATAGTCATTTATTTGGGCAAATGCTTTCTTTTACTATTAAAAAGGACTGTATTCCCTTTAGTTAAATGTTGCAATTCATTTCAGCATAGTAAACAATAGGATGGGGAGCAGTCAGGGGAGAAATACAGAGACTGGTACAGGGCAGTGACAGCACCTCCTTCCTCTGCATTCTCAGGAGAGGGGTGAGAATTAAATAGGGGAATTTAGTGGAAAATGTTCAGTATTCTTCAATACAGAAAATCTGCCATTTAACAGTACCTCAAAAAGTCTATAAGGGGATGCATGCTCTAAACAAAACCATGCATGCATCTTGTATTATCCTACTGTTTTTGCACCACCATAAACTTTGTATTCTGATTCCCAGGAAATGTGGAGGCACCTTTGCATATGACACCACATGTCCTTGATTTCCTTAACAGTAGATAGAAATGTGAAACTTGGTTTCTCTTTGGTAAATCAGGGTCCTCAGATGAGAAGGCCTGCAGAGCAGCTCCCAGTTGTGACCGTCCTCCAAGCAGTTCTAAATTATTGCACTTGTTTGAAAGACTGTTTTCAACATTTAGTTTTAGTGTTTGTTTTTTTAGTGTGCCCCTCCCAGATTTCAAAAATAGACTTTTATTGCCAACTTGCCCTTTTCAAGCCAGTAGTAGCCTTAATAATAGGTACCATGCATGGCTGTTATAAAAGCTTACAGTTTGCAGTATGAAGATCACCACTTCAGAATTGCCCAATATCCCAATGCTTGGAACACGTGAATATATTGTCATAAGTGGCAAGAGAGACTTTGCATATGGAATTAAGTTAAGGATACAGAAACGGGATGATCATCCTAGATTCTCAGACTTACTTGTCACTAGAGTCATTAAAAACAGAACTATTCTCAATTATGATCAAAAACAAACAAGAAACATGTGATGATAAAGAGACTGAGGGCTGTATGAGACTCAACTTGACATCATCAGCCTTGAACATGGAGTCAAGGCCTGTGGGTAGCTTCTAGAAGCTGGAGAAGGAAAGAAAATAGATTCTCTCCTACGGTCTTTGTAAAGGATAGTTCACTGACCTTGGTCTTACCCCACTACACCCTGTTTTGAATTTCTGATATTTTACATCATAACATACCGAATTTGTGCTGTCTTAAGGCACTAAATAAAACAGAGACCAATTTAACATGTTTGCTAAATGAATGCATTAGTGTATGAATGATGTAGCCTAGTGGTGTGCTATTTTGAGTGAGGAATGTGAACTGTCCCGATGAGAATTATTAACCCCCAACCTCTATTTGAAGCAAAGTCGATCACTTCTTTCTTTTTTTTCCCTTGGTTTTATTTGCCCATGCTTCTCACTAAGATTTTTGTTGGAACAATGGTTACTAAGGGCAAGGGAAGAGGGAAAAAAAGACATGCTTTTGGGAACTATGGATATAGAAGGACTTGGAGCCCCTTACTGTGTGTCCTCAAACAAGCAAATTAATGCCCTAAGTATCTGTCTATCACCTTATCAAATGAGAGAATAAGCAAAATCTTTGCTTCTTACACTTCATGAACTAATGATGCAAATTGAATGGAAAGCTATTCACAACACAATGCTGCTATTGGTTGCGTGGTTTATGGGTTTTAGAGTGGCTAGGATACCAGGGGAAAAAAAATAGGCTTCAGAATGTTTGAAACTATCAGAGAAAGGGCTTTAAAGAGTAAATCTTTCATGAGCGAAGAGTGTGACCTTTATGTTTTTTAAAATTTTGTTTTTTAAATTCACAAAGAAAATTGTATCTGCAGGTTAAATATTTTGTTGTAAAGTATATGTTCATTATGCTGGCTCCGGATAAAAGTTTCTTTGTCAATGTCTTGATTACTTCTCAACCACGGTTAGAATAACTTCAGTGAATAGAAAATTGATTTCCAATTAAGTAAGATATTCTAATCTCTCTCTCTGTTGTGTGTGTGTATGTGTCTCTTTCTCTCTTCCTCTTTTTCCAACTACTGCAAACTCCATCAAAGAGAAACACGTGCCTGCATGTGTGGGTGTGTACAGACACTCACCCACACCCCAACACAGAGATAAAATGCTAAGCAAAATGTCCCCAGGTTTGTGATTTCTGCTCTCAATTGTATCTTTGCAGTTTGGGTAATCAGCCCCCTGTTTTTCCTCTGTAACACTCCCTGCATCTGTATATGACATTCTTCTTTGGCTACTTTGTTTTAGGACTGTACAACTTTTCTCTCTAGGTCACGCTCATTGTGTGATAACCTCTTCTTTCAAGATAACCTTTCTTTGTACAGACACATTAATCTTGTTGCCGGCATTCTTGCTGCTTTTGTTTAGAGGTCTGCATCGAAAATGTCCCTCACACTACCAAGAACCCACAAAGTTGCAGTAACCCCTTCACTGTTAAAAACTGCCTTTCAATAACTTACGTGATAAAAGACACAATGATATATCTCCATGCACCATAAGAAAAAAAAAAAAAGTCTGCCCTACATGCTAGGGAAAGCATACAACAGAAATTAGTCCAATTGAGAGAAGAAAAGTGGCTAGCATTTATTCTCAGTTGTAAATGGTAGATATAGCAGATGCTTATCTTGGAGTATATGTAAAGAGTACTGCAAAAATGGTCCTGCAAGGGTATTTCAAAGGAAGATGAAGAGAGTTTGAAGAAGATGAAGCTGGACTCTCTGAAGGCGCAGATCTCACCTAATTCTTTTTTTTTTTTTTTTTTTTTTTTGAGAATCGACCTAGGCAGATTTCAGTGGACTAGTCCCCCCAACACCAACTGATGCCTCTGGAATAGACAGATTTCCATATGGTAAAAAGCCACATAGCAAGAACGGAAAGTGCAGTGTCCCTCCTGCAGGAAACTGCTTACCTGATCTCAACATCTGGTTATAACACAGACGTCACACTGCAGACTTCCCTTTGTGGGGATTAACATGCGTGCAATCCAGGAACCTCGAGGGAACATATGCTGTCCAGGACTTCAGAACATCACCATGTTCAAAACTCGGGAAGAGAAAAATGTTTTAAAAGCCTCTTTTCTATGTAAGCCAGAAGCTGTTTGAAGATCTACATTACCAGGATCCACGTCCAGGATGCCCAGAGTCACTTAGGAGGAGCCGTGCTGTTTGGACTCTTTATGCACAGACCTACAAAATGGTATTAGATCTGCCCTGAACAAAATAGCAGCTGCTGCCAAAAACAACATTCATCTTCTCTTTAATCTTGCATGCCAGCTATCGAAGCAGGCAGTTCCTTCGTAGCCCAAATGTGCTTTGGAAACTTGCCAGCGGGCTCAGTTACCCAGAGCCAAGAAAGCAAGTTACCAAAGTACAGGTAGAGTGATTAGTCCAAAGCTTAGGACTTTTGAGGTCGTATGAGCCACAGCCTTCAAAAATAATCTTGAAGTAAAGCAACAACGGGATTTTCATTTTGTTCTATTGGATGCTTCTTAATTTTCTTGCTTGAAAATTTATTGTTAGAATTAGGAAGAAAATACTTAATCACTCTGCAACAGTATACTCAAATTCCTTTCTAATGGCTGTCCAACATTCTCGGAGGGACAATAGAAACATTTAGCAGATTTGTTTTTTTTAAAACATCACGGCTACCAGTAAAGCAGGTGTTAACAGGACAAATGGAACTCAAACCAGCTTCAAGTTTCAAGTGCTACACTAAATTTTTACAGTTATTTCTCTCTTTCCATGCAGAGCCTTTTATGGAGAAGATCAAAATTTTTCTAAATATGTGCGACTGCTAAAATATGTGGTGAATATACTGTTAGAACAGAACTAAACATCCCAAAAAGGAATTGTTTCATCAGAGACACAGAGTAGCTTCAATATCACAAGAGAATTTACAGATTTCAAGGCCTTCAATCTATTGAAAATGGAGATCTCATTGTCCTTCTACATGGAACTGCTTTTTAAAGGGGAAATCATGCAGAATATCAGTCCTGGGTTCATACCTAGTATGAGCGATTTGCACATATGAGCTCACGTCACACTGCCTTCAACCAGGTAGATTCTAAACCATCCGACAGTGAGGAAAACTGATTCCAAGAATTTCCTTATGACCATTCTGTCAAGTGCATTGCTGCATTGGGTTTAAATCATGACAGCCCTGGTGCTGAAAAGTAAAGGACTTTGCCAGTGAGACAATAAGACTGACTTAGTTTACATTTAAAAAACTAAAAATAATGTTATGTAAAATGTCTTTGTGTTGGAAGGCATACAGGCCAGCACCTTCAGCTGAGTCAGATTTTAACTGAAGACACGGTCATGACCAAGCTGAGATAAACAAGTGAAGGTAAACCAAATCACACTTTTTTTGTTGTTGCTTTTAAAAAACATAAGTAGTGTCCCCCAAATAAAGGGATGTCAATTATTTTCTAATGAAAGTAATATAAAATGCTTTCAGGCTTCTAATAACATCATCCCAAGAAACATTTATAAAACAAACATGCATGCAAGACCGGACAAGTATCTTAAGATAGAGACAGAAGTGATAAGGATGTTGGCATCTAGAAGATCAAGCTACGGAAGAGCATAGAAGGATGGGACCCTTTGAAAGAGGGACAGGCTGGAAAGTGAATTTGCACCTGAAAGGGAGTGGGGCAGATTAAATTAAGAAAGAGCTCACAGAGAGTTTTTGGGAGAAGTGTCTTCAAAGGTGAGTAGGAGGTGACCAGGTCAAAGGAGATCAGGAAGTAAATTCCAAGGCATAAGCAATTAAGGATGAGGGCAGAAAGGCATGCAAAGGCCCTCCGATTTTTTTGCAAACTGATTGATTTTATCTTAAAGGCAGCATGCAGCCCTTAGGGGACTTTGGGGTGTGTGTGTGGGGGGCGGGGGTGCACTGTGAAGATCTGATCTAGTTTTGAAAGGTTTATCAGACATCAGAATGAAGACCAGAATTGGTTGCGAAAGTGCAGGAGCGAAAGTGCAGGAGCAACATGCCTGAGGACAGACGCCCCTGGGGAACGTTACCAAAGTCATCTAGGACAAAGGAAAAGAATAGACCAAGTCCAAGAGGATGTGGAAACAGAACAACAGGATTTTGAGACTGACAACAGCTGGATGGCTCAAGGGAGGAAATGAACACATGACTTTTGCAGGTTCTAACTTGAGTGACTGCTCACTGAGGTGAGGGCCCAGGGAGAGAAGTGGCAGCAAGTGGCAGCTCAAGGCTGTCATCATTGCCTCCCAGCTTACGGAGCATCACTCCCGAGGCAGGCTCTCCTGACCTAGTGCGTGGCAGTTGGGGGAGTGAAGCCATATCCCTGAAAGGCAAATTGACTGTGGAGCTCAGCAGACAGCAGAAAATAAATAACTGAAATGACAGAGTCTGGGCAATCACAAGCACTGAAGGATGTCAAGAGAGAGTTACTGAAGCGTTACTAATGGGGTGGACCACCACAGTCTCCATGGAGTGATGGTGCTCGTAGCTGGCAGGCCACGGTGGATGGCACGCATGGTGGATGCAGGTGTGAAGGAGGCAGAGGGAATGTCAAGGGCTCACTTCAGCTTGCCAAAAAAAAAAAAAAAATAAAAAAAAGAAAGAAAGAATGAAAGAAAACCAATAAGAGAGTAATATGAGTATCTGGACGGGCCAGAAAGATCACCTCAGTCTTGGTAGAAAGGAAAAGACTGCGTTGAAAGAGTAGGTCTAAAATGATAAGCTAAGCATTTGTCCTGTTCAAATAGCCTAGAAATAGAAAACAACTCACCTGTGGTTAATGAGAGTCAGGTGAGCTCAGGGGCTTTGCTCCTGTGAAAATCTCTAGAAGGGAGTTAGTGTCTCCACCTAGGCCCTGAGTCTACAAGTACTGAAGTTACTACTTTAAATAAAGATAGATATAATTGAATATGCATTTCTTTCAGAGTATACAGTATTTCATCCTAGCTCTACACCTGGCTCAGCTTCCCATGAATGGTTGTTCTGGAAGGGAACAGGTGATAGGGTACATGAGACCTGGATTGAGTTCCTGGCTTCTGGCTCAGCCTGGCGCTGGCCCTGCTGTTGCAAGCTTTGGGAAGTGAATGAGCAGTCAAAGGGCTTTCTGTGTTCTTTCTCTCCCTCCTTCCTTTTCTCTTCTCCCCCTCTCCTTCCATCTCTGTCTCTCAAATAAATAAAACACAAATGTAACTATCTAAGAAGATAAATAGAGCATTAGCTACACATAAATATGTCTCTGTAAGTAATCACATCAAAGAAGAGCAAAGATAAATGTCCCCACATGGTGTGATCTATTTGTTTTAGGGACATTCTAGCTCATCACTAAGAAATTTCATGAAATTTGAAATTTCATTTCAAAGCATTCGAAAAAATGGATGGGTGCTAGCTAAAATTTGAACCTACATTTACAAATTTGCAGCTGGCTCCTTTTTCTGAGTATATTTTCCAACATCTACAAGGCACAAACCTCTAACATTGAACAAAGTATGGGACAAATTCCCCACAGTTCTGAAGTCCACTCGCCCGCTGGCAGAGCTTTCTGGGCCTCAGCTCCTTCTGGATGGCACTATTCACTCTCCTGCCAATTAGTTGCTCTTAAATTTGAGCTGCCTCGCTGTGCAAGACTCTCAGAATCATGGCTTTCCAAAAACAGCGACAAAAACCTATATCAAAAATGCATACTTTTCCAAATATGTGACTGGCTTCTGAAAGTGTGAGCTCATGTGAATCAAATGCACTGCCATTCTTTAAAACCTGTAAAGTTCTGAGTACTGAACAATCCGGTGCTGGGAAATGAGTGCAGGCTGCAACTGGCCTCTCATCCTGCATGTGCAATGTGAGCTTCGGAGAACTTCTGGTGACTCCTTCACATCCATATAATTTACAGTGGTCAGGTGTATTGTCAGACCAGCTTCTGGGAGTCAAGAAAGCACAGTCCCCAAGGGCCTTTTAATTTTTTGAAAGGTTCATCCAAGGAAACAGCTCAGGAAGTCTCTCACACAGTTTTATTTGTACCTTGGTTTGGCTTTTAGTACATCAAAATCTATTATATCTTTAATTCTGCTCGAACTGCTTGCAAATGTTCTCAAAGCCGGTGGTGTTGGAGAGGCACATGCTGAAAGAACACGACAATCTTGATCATGTTCTTTATCACTTCAGATGATTAGTCTGGTTAGCAGAGGTCACAGAACTGCTTTTGCAGATTATGCAATCTGTGTTGGACACATTAACTGCCTGTTGAATGGATCCAGTGCCTGCAGCGCCCCTTCCCCCTGGGTGCTGGTGCCTCAGCTATAACCAGGGCAGGTACCTGTCTTTGGAAGGTGTAAGCATTTGAGGTAGGCAGATTATGTAGGGCCACAGAGAATAAAGGCTTCTGAAGGTGCAACTCAGGAATGTGCATAGTTCACAAGCTCTGCTCGTGACTCGCTGGAAAGTAATGCAATAAGCTTGTGGTTTAAAACAGAATTCAAAGTTTAGAGGCAAGTGACTGTGACAGTGGTTAAGATGCCTGCATCCCATGTCAGAGTGCCTGCGTTTGAGTCCTGGCTCCACTGCTCGTTCCAGCTGCTGTTAATGCACACCGTGGGGAGCCACAGGTGATGGTGCCAGCACTCAGCTCTCGGACACCATGTGGGAGATCCACACTGGACTCAGGGCTCCTGCCATTAGCCTGGCCCCCCACCCTGCTCTCTTTAGCATGTTGGCACTGAACCAGTAGATGGAAGATCAATCTCTCTCTCTCCCCTTCAAACAAAATGAAAAAAAAAGTTTATTTTATGCAAAAACTTTTGATCCATGCATATGTTTTGTGTTCAAGAACATCACAGAAAATACACCTAATGAAAAAACTATGAACTGCATATTTTTTTAAACCAGATTAAACTTACCTTCTAAAAAAAGATTAATGTATTTGAAAGTCAGAGTTAGACATAGAGAAAAAAGATCTTCCATGTACTGGTTAGCTCACCTTGGACACAACACCCAAGAGTGGGCCAGGATGAAGTCAACACTCAGAAGGTTCATCCAGGCCTTCCATGTGGTTTGCAGGGGCTCAAATGCTTGAGCCATCTTCTGCTGCTTTTCTCAGGCCATTAGCTGGGACCTGGATCAGAAGTGAAGTTGACAGGATTCGAACCAGTACCCATATGGACACTGGTAATTACAGATGTTGGCTTTACCCGCCTCTGGGCTTAATTTTGAATTCTATTCTCCCAAACATATTTTAAGTAGCTGGTATTATTTTAGGTGATTCTTGGATATAAATAGCAAAAACTAGCAAAAATGTATAAAATGTTACCCACTGTGGCATTTAGACTGTTGGTTACATGCTCTTGATTCAGAGTAACTTGACAAAGTAAAAATGCAGTGAATGTGGATGACAATATGGACTGGCTCTCTCAGTTTCCATTCTCCATGCTTGGTGTACCATCTCCTGTACCACAGACACTACAGAGCTACAACATATAGTTTTCAGACTGCTGTGAAATTAGTGTTGTAGGCACAGTGTAGGCTCCAGATCAGGCATAAGATTGCAAAGACTGCTGGGGAAGGGAAATCCTTGGCAAGGGAGGTTGGATGCTGGACATGCATTTTGCTGGCTTAGGTGGTGGTGGCCACAACATCCTGCAGTCCGCAGTAACAACAGCTTCTGGCACTGGCCATACTACATGACCACATCACTATACGCTACATGCATACTTAACTAGGTTACGAGTTCTTGGGAAGCTCAGTCAACTACCTGCACTTTCAGTTGGTTTTATAAGCCATTGAATACACTCCAATTTATCTCTGTTGTAAAGGAGCTGCAGTAGATTGCAACTATACCCTAAACAAGATTGAAAGAAGAAAACGAGGTTATTCAGAGGTTATTTCCCCCAAAAGTTGGTCTAAACATTCCTTAGAAATCTTGCATTACTGTTTCAAACTGAAAATAAGGATCATGTTAGGTGTTTTTAAAAAGCAATTTTTGACTGGCAATCCATATAAGTTTTAATAGAATTCCATCACCTGAAGGATGCCAAAGGATTTATTTTTGACATGCCCGGAGCACGTTTCTCCGGTAACAATACTCTTCAATTACAGGTTCATTGACATGCCCGGGACTTGTTCCTCTGATAACAATACACTTCAATTTCAGGTTCATTACTAATGAAAGAGATGATGTTTGAAATAGAACATCATCAAAGTAAGATATGGATTCAAATCTTGATTCTGTCACTTCCAAGAAATAACCTTGAAAAACGTTTATGTAACATCTCTGAGTCTGTGTGTACTCATAGTGATAATGTGTTTCTGGATTTTGGAAAAGATTAAGTAAGACAATGTTACATAAAGCACCTACAAGAGGACTGGAGATTCAGATCATTACATAACTGCTAATGCTGCAGTTATTATTTTATTATATTGCTAATCCTTTAAATGTTCAACTCTAAAAGCCATACTAACAATGAATGACACAATCTCATTTATGCCTCCCTGACAGATAAAAGATCAGCATGGGAAGGTGATAAAAAGCTGTTGCAAAACTGCCTCCTGGGCTTGGATTTCTATCAACTCTCCCAATACAGGTAGGTTCATTTCTATCTGGTAGAACACCTAAGCCATAGCAGAGTTTGAAAAGTCATCAATGATAAATACAAGATAGCTTTAGAAAATTTCAGGTGTGTTGGTTTATCCAAGCATATAGAAGCTGTGTAGAATAGGGGGACTGAGAGTTATGCAGCCTAAAATCAGTTTCCCAATAGCTTCATTTATTTATTTTCACTTTATTTTAAAGGCAGAGAGACAAAGACAGAAAAAGATCTTACACCTACACCTACACCTATATGTTCATTCTTCGAAATACCCACAACAGCTATGCGATGGGCCAGACCCAAAGACAGGCGCCAGTAATCTAACCCACTTCTCCCATGTGAGTGGCGGTGACTCAAATAATTAAGCCGTCCATCACCCACTGCCTCTCAGGGTGTGCTGGCAGGAAGCTAGAATCAGGAATACAGCTGATATTTGAATCCAGGCACTCCTATAGTATATGCGGTATTCCAAGTAACTTAACACCTATGCCCGATACCTACTCATGACTGCCCAAATTTTAATTTCTACCCTGCTATCTATGTTGCTTTCAGAAAGCTACAGAACTCTTCTGTGCCTCAGTTTCCTCTTTCATAACTTGGGTATAGTAATAGAACACAATTTACAGCATTGTTGAGACTCTGTATGGCTCTTAATATACCCGGCAAGTCTCTTATTCACTATCACTATTATCATTGCTGTTTTTTAAACCATGCCTACAAACAAGCAATACTGTTTCCAAACCTGAAGGAAGATAAGTTAAGCCAAAGCCCTGGGCACCTGTTTGATTCTTCTTGTTTCGCTATTTCAACATCTCAGATGTCAAGTCCTAGCATATTTTTTTTTTAACCAATGAACTAAATCTCATAGTGTTGAGATCTTTCCATCGCTTCTCATATCACTCCAGCTTCTGCCAAGTTCCATTAACCTTACGGGGAGACCACAGGCATCTTCTAAGTAGCCTTCTTTGCTTTTGTGATTGCTGCTTATAATGGTGTTCACTTCTGGGAATACAAAAGGTAACTGGTCACTTAAAATCTCCCAATGCCTTTCCATTATGGTTGTAGTAACACTTGAATTCCTGACGAAGGCCTCCAAGGCCATATGCAGCACTGACTTGCCAATTTCCACACCCAAGTCATACCAAGCTCTCTCTCCTTATCATGTTCCGGTAGATCTGGCCTATTTTATGCTCCCTGAAACACCTGTAATATTTTCAAGCCTAAAGCTCTTTGCATTTCGTAAAAGTTTCTTTCATACTCTGGAAAAAGAAGTCTTTCTCATCATTCAGGACTTGTTCAAATATCTCTTCAGATAGCTCATCCTAATGGGTCTCTCATATCACATTCCCATATCATTATATTTTTATTCTCAGAAATTATCTTGATAACCCAATTAGTTTACTCCTCATATGTTCCACCTGTCAACAATATAAAAGGTGTTGAGAATTAAGGTGATATTAATGTTAGTCACCATTCTTATCTCCAACACCTTGCTCTGGTACTTTTTCATTGTCCATGTTCTTCTATATTTGTGGATTGCATATATTGTTAATTGCTGTTCAATTGCTAACAAAAATGCTCCTATATTCAATCCACTTCTATATAATATTGATCATGGTGATGGCAACACCTAAATTATTTGCATAGAATAAACCCAGGTATACAAAAAGGGACAGAGATGAAATCTGAGTAACATACGATTCAACCCTCAGCAGATGATGTAATATTTATACAGTGGAATTGCATGGTCACTTGCCCAGTTTTGTTGATTACCTGCCCCTTATACTTAAGTGTGAGCACTACGGGAAGGGACTTTACAGTCCATCATTATTTTATCCCTAGTGCTTAGAGCAATGCTGGGTGTGGAGAAAACTCGTGTGGATATTGTTTAGAATGAATGATTAAGAAGATGCTTGCTCATTAGTTTTATACAAGCCATTGCCTTTCTTCTCTTCCTGGGTCCAATAACTGCTAAATCCCCATGATGATAATTAGCTAAATTATTTTCAGTTTGAGTTTTTAACTATTTTATCTGTATATTTAATGCCTCTCTGTGTTCATGTCAATAGTGAATTTGATTATAAAATCTACATGAAAATACTGATTATAAAACCAGGAATAAATTTAACTCTAGGGAGAGAAGTTAATGACTATTATAAGTCTGGCCTCTTAAAAAAGTGTCTTATTGGTAGTAAATACTACTAATAATCATAATAATATTTATTAATTTATTTTTATCTACTCGAAAGAGAGAGGCTGTTACTTTGTTCACTTCTCAGATTCTTACCACTGCCAGGGCTGCACCTGGTCAGAGCTAGGAGCCTGCAACTCTATGCAGTTCTACCTCCTGGGTGAACTGGAGCCAAGAGCTTGAGGCACTGTCCACTGCCACTCAAGATGCCTCAAAAGCAGAGCTGCCAAGACCTGGACCAACATTCCTACATGGGAAGCAGGGTCACAAGCAGTAGCCTAACCTGATATGTCACAATATTCACCCCAAATAAACCCTTTTTCAATAAACAGCTATTGGAAAACGTTTCTCCTGGTAGATAATATGATAAATCCAAGGGCTAATTGAGGTGTTAAGGTCTCCAGAGATCTCTTTCTGAAAGGAATAAGTAAATATGAAGTGGAGTTAGTTATTTTATTGACCCAACAGAGACATATTTAAAAACATAAGTGGAGTCAGTGTTGTGGCATAGCCAGTCAAGCTTTTGTGTCCAACGTCAGCATCCCCTATGGGTACCGGTTCAAGTCCTGGCTGCTCCACTTCTGATCAAACTCCCTGCTAATTCACCTGGGAAAGAAGTAGAGGATGACGCATATGCTTGGCCCTTGCACCCACATGGGAGACCCTGAAGAAATTTCTGGAATCTGGCTTCAGCCTGATCCAGCCACAGCTGTTGTAGCCATTTGAGGAGTGAACCAGTGGATGGAAAATCTCTGTGCCTCTCCTCCTCTCTCTGTAACTTTGCCTTTCAAATAAATAGAAATAAATCTTTAAACACACACACACACACACCACTAACCAAGTGAACCTAAAATCCTGCACACCAGGAATACAGACACTGTTCTTTAATAAATTAACAAGTCTCTAAGAAACCTACAGTTCCAAGTCACTATAAATTTCTTCCCATCTTCCCAATAAGCTTCAATTGATCAACATTTCTCAAGAAACCACCCTTTAAAAAACGACTTATGGCAATTTGGTATGGAAATACATTCAGGGAATAAAATTTCACCTAAGAGCAAATACATCCAAAAGAGAGAGCATAGGACAAGTTTTTAATATTAATTGCCTCTTTTCCCAAAGCATTAGTTGACTCATATGTATTTACCATCTATACTAAGGCAACCAAAAAGAATCTCCTAAATTATTTTTATGTTAGCCAGGTCTATTTATTCTGGCTAAAAATAAAAGCAGCCCCCTTTTTCTTCAGTGTCACTCTGACACAGTGTTGATGCGAGTCCTTCAGTGTGCTTTGCTTTTAGGAATCGAGTGTGTGCCATACTGATCACGAGCTGACTCAAGGGCCGCCTCACCCTCCTCCCACCTTAAAGAGGATGCAGCACTGCATTTTCTTGCTGATAACACTATCAAGAGGCAAGCACTTTTATTCCATGTTCTCACCAGGCAATACATGCAGTTGTGTTTCACACTCTCCATTTACCAGACTTGATTTACCAAAGAAAGGAGATGACAATAATAGACTGCATCAGATGTTCTGGCATCACATAATATCATTATGATCATCATGATTTTACAGGGTTCTGGGATCACACTTTTCTAGGTAAATGTTAACTTACTTCACATTCTGCAATTCTTCCACAGAGAAGTCTGGAAAAGCTTATCAATTTAGCTTCTAAGTAAAACAAGAAAAAGGAAAGAACATGGAGCACATACTTCAAAGATCTTAAGTTTCTACTCTAATTCAGGGGGTTACAAAAGGAACTTTCTCTTCTGGGCAGGGAAACCTGTGAGTTTTGAATGATCTTTGGATAATCCTTTGGGTTTCCTTTCAAAGCAGCTGCTTTGCTGAAGAATCAAAAGGGGATGGAAAAATAAATGTAAACAACAGACTGTTTGGATAGCAAAGAGAGTCTCTCACCAGATGAGAGAGAATGGCCCTCTACTTCCTCAGGAAATGAATAGAGAGCCTCATGAGCAGCGAATCCAGCTAAATGAAATTGAAAAGATATGCTTCAGCTGCTGTAGGCTGACCGAGCCAAAGCTTTTTTGCATGTCTATTCGTTGCGTAGTTTTTCACCCTGGCTCCTCTTTTCTGGTTCTTTGGGAGCTTTTGTTTGCAAACTGAGGCAAGGAGTAGAATTTGCCATTTTTGATAGAATTCTACGAAACTTAAAAAGTTACATTGGTTCAAGGAATGCTAACTTCTCAGTTCTATACCCAATGCCAAGAAGCTTACCAAATTAATTTTTTAAAGTGGGAAAGAGTCCATGTCAGAAAGTTGCATAATTTTTAAAATTTGCCATCAAGAGTACCCTCAAAATGAATGTTTTATAGTACACAAAATCACTACACTATTCCATTAGAGCACTGCATCATGGAACAGTAATACATGCTTTATTGCCTTTGGCCCTTAAGAGGGTGGCTCCTCAAGTTCATGAGGTTTTAAAACATGACTTCCTGCTCATCCTTCTCCAACCACCTACATGCTAATCCCTTCATGCTAAACCACAATTTTTGCTAAACTCTTCAATTAAACTAGCTTTAACTCTATAAACACAATACAAATAAAAGGATCTAGGCTTCTCAGATCATAATAATTCTGCCTGTTAACACTTTTTAGACAGAGAAAACACACATCAGAATCCAGAACTACCAATTTCCTATGCTTGTCTATTGCACTGGTTCCCTAATAACCATCACAAACTGAGAAAAGAAAATATTAAAGGAGGCATCTGGAATGTGGGTGAGCTACTGATGAAGGAAGAAGCTACTATATTTATAATAGTCTTAATTGTAATATATATTAGGAAAAGATGTAGGCAAGGGGAAAAGATGGCAACTGTACTTGTATCAAACAAAAAATTAGGAACAAAAAAGCTGGACTGATGAGGGTATGTTAACTATTTCATGGGAAGAGTATATTATGAAAAATCTTTGTGGATTTCAACATTCTCCATCTCAGTTTGTACTTAATCTTTTAAACCCATTTCCATGAACCTTTTGAAGTATCTTCATAAGATGCTGAGCAATTTGCTCAGCCTCTCTGAACTCCCATTGACCTTCTGTGAAATGGAATAACCACAACACCAACGACATAGAAGGTGAGAATTAGGGGAGCTGCAGCACATAACACACTTGACTTATAGACAGCTTGCTAGGACATAGTGCAAGCACTGAGATCAACACTTTTTTTTTTTTTTTTGCCATGCCCAGCTACATTACTCTAAAATGCGAATTTCTGGGTTTTACACTTCTGTCCACATGCTGGTGTATCTTGAATGAGTAAGTGCCGATTTTCAGTTGCCATTCAATCTATTATATTATTTCCTTTAAAAATAAGAAGCGACTACCTAACATTTTTATTTTTATTTATTTATTTATTTATTTTAGTTTCAGGGTCTCCACTCTCTTTTAACAATCCAAATGGCCCATTTATCACTTCTCTCTCCACAAGATGTATATTTTGAACAATGTGTGCACATTTGTATGGGTCAGTGTCCCGTGCAGAATTATGTGTGTCTTGTACAGACGTCAATGCATAATAGTAATGTTCTGAAATTCCACCTGCTTTCCAAGTCCCCCTTATCAGTGCCAACCTACGCATCCACTGAGGTCAACAGGCACAAAATTTTTAAATGCCCTGATCCATGCTTAGAATGCTGATAAGTAGATGTTTTCTCTCAAAGACACCATGATTCATTAACCTTTACCAGGATTTTGGAACTCTGCCACCCTCTGGGGAATACCAGGTGGGGCAATTTAGTCAGGTAAGTAAAAAGATCATTTTCACACAATGTGATCATTGACATGATATGTTTTTGTTGCTAAAGCAGCTCGGGGGTGAGATTTCCAAACACAGGAAGGACTGGGACTGGGATAAAAGGACACACAGTTGTCTTAGAAGAGACATCGAGGCAGTCCGACCAGGGAAGAGGCTGTCAAGAGCTGTGTAACCAAGTGCAGAGTGGTGGGTCTCTCACGGGCTCAGTTAGGTGACACAGGAATGAAATTTACCACTCAGGGAGTGGTGGAGATAAGCAGCAGCCAAACCACAGAGGACCTTGTATAGTGTACTGAGGGTTTGGACTTTATCCTGCAGAGAAAGCTAAGCCAGCCAGTACAGAGATTTAGCAAGGGTAGTGACATGGCCAGCCTTCTGTGAATAGTTCTAGGTTAGGCATGTTAGTAAAAAAAGATCTTTAAAATGTTGAAGTACCCACTCTTTGTTGGATAATAACAAGGACCTCTTAGGGCAACTCAATCACATGCCTGAATTAATTACAGGAACCTGCTGTGTTGTCAGCAAGTTCTTGCTCCCATATTTCTGCACTGCCTCTCAAAGGCTGTGACATTAACCTTCAGGGAAAGGTGCAAAAACTAAGCCCCATCTAAATCGAATTCTCCTCAGCTATTTACAAAAATAACACACGCCAATGTTCTGTGTCCTCCTTGTTGAGCCTCAACAGAGTGGTCTCATCTGGGTTTTCATTTTGTTTTCTGTGTTTCAGCAACTACAAGAGATTTTACATCTGCTTAGTCTTGGTTCATATGCTTGTGCGAGATCCTGCTCTGAAATGAACCCAAAATCATGTCACACATTTCTGGCTTGGGGAATTAATCACTGAGGCATCCATAGTCAAAGGTCTGGAGAGGAAAGTTTTAAAAGTCTCCTTCTGGTTGTAAAATGTTAGAAAACAGGAGCTGTTTTGTCCCTTTCACTACTGCTTTGAACAAGTCAGCACTCCATCAACAGGAACATAACAGTTTAACATTCTCGAAGAACAGGATGCTGGTGTACCTGGAGTAATGGACTGATGAGTATGACTTGCATCTGTCTTGATTGATACAAAGTTTACTCAAAGATTAGCCTGGACAACAAAGGCCTGAAACTTTAAGCTGAACCCACAGACAATGACATTTAAAAATGAATTTATAATGAAATATTTCCAAACTACTGACTCTACTTAATAAATTCAACACACCAAAGAATGTTAAAAGTACTACTGCTTAAACTAACAGACTTACTTAATTAACTAAAAATGGATTGAGCAGACTAAATGGAAAGTGCTCTTTGTCAAACTTAAGACATTGAAAATAGAATAATGTATCTTCAAATGCATGAATGCATTTATTTGCAAACACTGAAAATTGACCTGGAATCTTGTGTCTGTCTCCATGATCACCCTTTTCTTATGTTGATACACTTAACCCCCATAAAACTCTTAGGAATTAGACCTTCCTTTAGCCACCTCTCTTACAAATAAGAAAATCAGAATATTATAAGAGTTCAGTGACTTAATGGCATACAGTGTAAACAGTGGATTCCAAACCTCACAAAAGTAGTTTGAGGTTTGTTTTGGAAACATTAGCACATACAAAGATATCATATATTTGGAAAGTTTAACAGTATAGTCAGCAGAGAAATTAATAATATTAATTATTATCTCTCTGGACCCTCCTAACAACCTGTGACACAGCCAAGATGTGTGTTGGCATCTTAGTTACAAATTCCCGGATCCTTTATCATTCTCAGCACACAGTCACACAATCTCTTTTCTCATAACGACCCACAATCTTGTTTGACTTCTCAGTGACAGCAGATTTTATTATGACCTTTATACAAAATGGAATAAAATGGCACATATAAGACAACCAAATCAAAGTGGTATGTTTGCTACACAAAATAGTCCCTAACGATTAGAAATATTACTTACTGATATTATTTGAGGACAAGACTGACCTGATTTAATCACTGTATTCTTTCAAGTATGTACTAGTAGCCCTCTCCCTTTTCTCGTCCCATTTTCCTTTAAAGGCACAGTGATACAAAGAGAAACCCAGACATTCAAAAAGAAAGCCCTTCCACCTGCCAGTTTACTTCCCAGTTGCATGCAAGAGTCAAGGCTGGGCTAGGCTGACGGCCTGAATATAGAACACCATCTAGATCCCCTACCTAGATTGTAGGAAGTCAACCATTCAAATGAGCCCTCATTGCCTCCTAGAAAGCTCGGATTAGAAGCAGATCCAGGACTCAAGTTCATGTACTCCCATTGGAGTTGTCAAGAGTCCCATGGGCACCTTAACCACTGTGCCAAACAAGTGCCTCCCCACTCCCTGCCAGGTTATTTCCCTTCCCACTCCTTACCCAACTGAAAATATCAAGGCTTAGGGACAACAATTTAAACCTCATGCTGCCTCACTCCAAAGCCCAGGCTCCTTCCAGTTTCTATGAAATCAATGAGCCAAACATTTGCAACAAAATAAATTGGTGCTCAACATTATAGCAGAAAAAGTTGTAAATCTGAAAACTGCTTCCTATAGTAGCACCACTGGGGGAGAGAACATCACAAAGCAAGTACCTGTCAATCACTTGCATGTTAAAGAAGGAAGGAAGGGAAGGAACAGCAGAAGAAAATAAAAGGCGGTGGGGCGGGGGGGAGTGTTGGTAGAGAAAAAGAGCAAGGGAGGGAAGAGAGGAAAGCCACAAAATGTTGGTCCTCCACGTTGCAGAGAGGGTTAAAAAGGTTAAGCTAAGTTAAATAAATTGCCTAAGATCGCCGCAGCAAGTTAGAGTCAGAAGCCGTGCTCTCTGCTTTGTCAGGGGGCTACATTACTGTGGATTCTGGACTTCTCCCATACAGGAAAACATGCACTGATTCACAATGGAGAAAACTTGCAGTATCCCAGGTTGCATACACCATGTGCACTAGAAATGCCAACTCCAAGAGGCAAGATGGTGGTTTAGGGTACAGACAGGCCTGGGATGACAGAAAATCATTAGACAGGGTGAAGCACAAGGGAGAGATACCAGGAAAAGATAGAGATCATGCAGTTGGCAGGGGGGTACCTAGAGACCCCTGTACACAGGGAAGCAGTGGTGATGGCAGAGTGGTGTTGCAATGAACCGAAAACCCACCAGCAGCCGGTGAACAGCAATCCAGACTCCAGCAATCTAGGCTCTAGTGGCAGTCAGTGATCTGGTAGCGGCCATGGCTCCTAAAGCAGCAGGAATTCACTGGGAACACGAGAGGTGAATATAGGCTAACAACTGCCCAGCCTGCTGATTTGCTTGACCCAACAACAAGCAGAGAAGGAACAGGGACTCCAAGGGGCAGTTCAGGGGCAGAATGGATCCCACAGCACAGACTCCAAGTAGTGCCAGACTGGGTGCCATCTTGTGCAGTGGGGTAGAATGTTTGGATTTGAAGGGATGGCCTGGAGCAAGCTCGTTCCTAGCTAATCACACTGAGCTGATCCCACAAGGAGAGTAGTGCCAGCTTTGCATCCTGCAGGGCCTGTTGTGGTCCCCGAATCTGACGGCCAGCAACCCCATAACTTTCTCAGTGCCCTGCCAGCTGCCATCTTGAGAGGCTTGGAGAGCAGCAGTAAACTGTACATCTGCTAAACCAGTAGGGCTCAGGTGCCATTTTCATGGGACAGACACTGTTGGACCGAAGGGACAGAAGCTGAGCTCCAGAAGCACTAAACTGGGCACAAAATCACTTCCAGCTTAGTGCATTGCACAGGTCCCTCAGAGAAGACAGTTCCATCATGGCACTCTACAGGCTCTACCTGACATAGCTCTAGTTGGCCCTCAGACTTAACAGCCAGTAGGTGTCAGCAAGATCAGCACCACTGACAGCCCAGTTAGTTAGGACAGCGGGTGTTTTCTTAATCCAGGACACTACTTGAGCATAAAATCGACTTGTAGACCTGTGGGTACCACATCGTAGAAACCTGCCCTAAGGAGAAGGATCTGCCAACCAGAACCACAATGACAAAAGGTAAAAGAAGAGACAGAGGCACTATGAATGCTACTGAAGACTCTCTGGCAAAGGAGCAAAGAGTTAACTAAAGATGACATTGAGAAAATGGGGGAAGTAGAATTCAGAGAATCATTATAAGGCTTCTGAACAACAATAAGAAGCACATACAGGAGTTCAAGGAATTTAAGAGCATGTCACACAGGAAATAGCAGCAGTGAATCAAATGAAAGCTGATATATCAGAAATTAAGAACACGGTGGAACAAATTAAAAATACAGTAGAGAGTCTCAATAGAATGAATGAAGCAGAAGAAAGAATTTCAGAATGGAAAGATATTTCCCGCCACCTTTAGGAATCAAAAAATAGACTTGCCACTAGCCCAACTAAACAAAAATAGGAGAGAGAAGATTATGCATCAATAGCATCTGAGATGAGAAAGGAAATAAAACAATGGATACCTTGGACATTTAGAGCATTATTAGGAACTATTATAAGCAACTATATGTGAACAAATAAGAAGACCTAGAAGAGATGGATAGATTTTTGCACACAAACAATCCACCAAAATTGAATCAAGAATCAATTAATAATCTAAATAGACTTATTTCATGGACTGAGACTGAATCAGTAATTAAAGCCCTCCCAACCAAGAAAAGTCCTGGACCAGATGACTTCACGGCTAAATTCTAGCAAAATTTTCAAGAGGAACTTACCCCAGTTCTCCACAGGTTTTCCCAAACAATAGAAAGGGAGGCAATCCTTCCAAACTCTATGAAGCCAGTATCACCTTAATACCAAAGCCAGATAGAGACACAACAGAAAAAGAGAACTACAGACCAATAGCCTTGATGAACATAGACACAAAGACCTTCAACAAAATACTAGCCTATAGGATGTAACAGCACATCAGGCAATCATTCACCTGGAGCAGGTGGGATTCATCTCAGGCATGCAGGGATGGTTCAACATCCACAAATTACTAAATGTGATACACCGTATCAACAAATTGAAAAATAAAAAACATATGATCATCTCAACAGATGCAGAGAAGGCATTTGATAAAATCCAACACTACTTCATGCTGAAAACCTTAAGCAAAATAGGTATAGAAGAAATATTCCATCATATAATTAGAGTAATTTATGAAAAACCGAATGCCAGCATCATACTAAATGGGGAAATACTGCAAGCTTTCACTAAAATCTAGACATAGACAGGGATGTCCACTCTCGCCACTACTCTTCAATATATTATTATTTTTTAAAAAGATTTATTTTTTTTATTGGAAAGTCAGGTATACAGAGAGGAGGAGAAACAGAGAGGAAGATCTTCCATCCACTGATTCACTCCCCAAGTGAGCACAATGGCCGGTGCTATGCCGAGCTGAAGCCAGGATTCAGGAACTTCTTTCGGGTATCCCACACGGGTGCAGGGTCCCAAGGCTTTGTGCTGTCCTCAACTGCTTTCCCAGGCCACAAGCAGGGAGCTGGATGGGAAGTGGAGCTGCCGGGATTAGAACTGGCACCCATATGGGATCCTGGGGCATTCAAGGCAAGGACTTTAGCCACTAGGCCACACCACCAGGCCCTTCAATATATTATTGCAAGTCCTTGCCAGAGCTATTAACCAAGAAAAAGAAATTGAAGGAACTCAAATTGGAAACAAACAATTGAAATTATCTCTATTTGCAGATGACATGATTCGCCTCATAGCAGAAGCAAAAGATTTAATCAAGAGAGTATTGGAACTCATGAGAGACTTTGCAGGGTAGCAGGATACAAAATTACTGAACACAAATTGATGGCACTAGTATACATAAATAATTGCATGGATGAGAAAGAAATTGTAAGTATAGTCCCCTTTAAAATAGCAGGGAGGAATCATAAATATCTAAAAACCAAACTACCTAAATTTGTGGAAGACCTCTATGATAAAACTTTAAAAATTAAAAGAAGAAACAGAAGAAGACATTGAAAAGCGGAGAAACTTTCCATGTACTGGGATTCGTAGGATAATCAAATTATCCATATTACCAAAAGTAATATACAGATTAAGCACAATGCCAATCAAAATTCCAAACATTCTTCTCAGAAATAGAAAAGAAGATACAAAAGTTTATTTGGAAACAGAAGAGACCACAAAGAGCCACAGCTATCCTGAAAAATAAAAATCAAGCTGGAGGATTCACAATTCCAGACCTCAAGACATACAACAGAGCAGTGGTCATCAAAACAGTCTGGTACTGGTACAGAAACAGAGAAGAAGATCAATGGAACAGAATAGAAACACCAGAAGGGAGCCCACACGTGTATAGCCAACTAATTTTGACAGGAAAACTGCATACAACCAAGGGAAAAAGCCTGGTCTACTTAACAAATGCTGTTGGGACAACTGGATAGCAGCTGGCAGAATTAAGAAGCACCTATCACATTAGACAAAATCAGGGACCTAAATGGATCAAGACCTAAATCTACACCCAGAAGCCATCAAATTATTAAAGGAAAATGTAGGAAGCACTCTGCAAGATATAGAAATAGGGAAAGACTTCTTGGAAAAGACACCAAAAGCACAGACAGTCAAAGACAAAATAAACAAATAGAACTATATCAAACTTAAAAGGTTCTGTACAGCAAAGGAAACAATTAACAAAGTAATAAACAACCAATGGGATGGGAGTAAATCTTTGCACACTACACAACTGATCGGGGACTAATATCCAGGATTTACAAAGAACTTCAGAAACCTAGGGACAGTAAAAACAAACAAACAAACAAAAAACGAACAACAACAAAACTCCTGTGAAGTAATGGGCAAAGGAAATGAACAGACATTTTTCAAAAGAATAGATTCAAACGACTAACAGACATATGAAAAGATGTTCAGGCTCTCTAGCCATCAGGGAAATACCAATGAAAACCACATTGATGTTCCACCTAACTCCAATGAGGTTGGCCTACTTTCAGAACTCTACTAACAACATCTGCTGGTGTGGATGTGGGGAGAAAGGCACCCTCCTTCACTGCTGGTGGGAGTGTAGGCTAGTACAACCACAAATAATGGGAATCAGTATGGAGAGTGCTTAGAGAATTGCCAATAAGGCTGCCATATGAGCCAGCTATCCCACTCCTAGGAATATATTCAAAGGAAATAAAAACTGCATATAAGAAGGGAGATTTTAATCTTACATTTGCAGCAGCATAATCTACGATAGCAAAGAGGTGGTAACAATCCAGATGCTCATCCAAAGAGAAGTGGTTAAAGAAACTGTGGTACATCTACTTCATGGAATACTACTCACCCATTAAAAAGAATGAAATCATACTATTTGCAACTATATGGTCCCAACTAACAATCATTATGCTCAGTGAATAAGTCAATACCAAAAGGACAAATATCATATATTCTCCCTAATATAAGGCAAACTTGATGCAAACTATAAGATCAAGAACCTTTTCCATACTGTTTTTGCTGCATCCTGTGCGTTTTGATGTTTTTGTTTTCACTTTCATTTCTTTCAAATTGTTTCTTTTCTCTTGTTGAATTCATCGCTGGTTCATGGATTGCATAGTGGCATCATTTTATCGAAGAGGCTTTTGTGTTTTATTCAGTGGCGTGTTTTTTGACTGATGGTGCTGTACATTTTTTGTTTGAACTTCATACCTGTTGTTGGGTTTGTTTCATGGCTTCTCATTTAAGGGAATGTATAATGCTTGCATAGAAATTACTATCTTATTCAAATGTGAAGACACAATGCATTATGCATCCCTACTTCAAAATAAAAGATGGACTCCCAATGAAACTGTTGGATATATCTAGACAATGGGATGCTGGACTGTCTGACATTGTCTGTGCCAACTATGTTGGGACTGATGGATTTATGACTGTTTATGAAGGACTACACTATTGTAATATGGAGAAAATCAGTCAGGGGTTGGGGATTTGTGGGGGGAGGAGGTGTGGGGAAATCCCAGACCCTATGGAATTGTACCATAAAATTTAAAAAAAAAGATAAAAAATATTTATCAATTTAAAAGCAAAACAACAACAAAAGTAATGCCAGCTCCAGATGCTGCCTGCCTGGCTCATAATCCAGCTCTGTTACAAAGTGTCTCCATGACCTTGGCACATGCTAGAAAGATACAACTTTGTCCTATGTAAACTCTCAAGGTTATAATTATACACATTCAGCTTTGTTTTTTCCCCCAGTTTTGGTTAAATTAAAACAAACTATTCAAGACACATGAATTTGAAACCTGAGATCTCTGATGCTGGACACTCTGCAAGTGAAACTGTTTACTTAACCGAGAATACCATCATTTTTGCAATTGCCTTCTCTTGGATGTTATTAACAACAGCAAATGTTTAGTTAGTACTTTCTTTGTGTCAGGAATGGACAAAGTACTTTTTGTGGATTGTGTCACTTAACTTTTATAAACACTTATGTGAAAGGTACCATCTCTCATCCTGTTTACAGATAGAGAAAATGTTTCAACTGCGCCTGCAGACTCTTTCTAGTTTACCACACCACAATTTCGTTGTCTCCCTCACCTGCCGGATGATACCAGCACTTTTCAGGTAACAACTTCATTTGTAGTCACCCACTAGTGAATCCACTACAAGATAATACTGCTAATGAGGATGCTGCCTCATTAATAGATATCTCTATCTATCTGTCTATCTATAGATAGAGATAATGTCTAGATATAAAATTTGTATGTTTGAATTTATAAGGAATTATCAAGCAGCAACCAAAACATAAATAAATGGGAGCTTGAAAACCTGGATATATGCATAAAGACATTATTAAATGGCTTTTAAAAATATTTATCTATTTTTACTTAAGAGCCAGATTTACAGAGAAAGAAGGAGAGCTTGTTCATCTACTGGTTCACTCCCCAAATGGCTGCAGTAGCTGGAGCTGAGCTAATCAGAAGCCATGAGCTTCTTTCCAGGTCTCCCATGTGCATGCAAGGGCCCAAACACTTAGGCTATCCTCTGATGCTTTCCCAAGCCCGAGGCAGAGAGTTGGATCAGAAGTTGAGCACCCAGGATATGAACAGGTGCTCATGTGGGATTCCAGCACTGCAGCTAGACTATTAGCCTGCAAGGCCACCATACTGGCTTCTAAAAAGGCTTTTTAATACAGTTACAGCAATTTAAAACTATTTTCAAACATAGCATATCAATAAGCTTGGAACAAAGCAATCAAAGATCCCTAGAGTGTGTTTCTTTTTCCAAGAAGTTATTTTGAAATACGATTTTAAAATATTTTAAAATCTACTCCCTGCCAACAAGTACCACTTTATGGGAAAGGCTCAAGTTTTTGGCAGGAATTCCTAATTCCAGAAAGGAAATGGCACTTTTATGGTCAACCGTGGGCCTCCCTCACAAAAGAGGAGTCAGCCTCCGGGTTTCCTTCTGACAGCTGAGGAGATGGGGCTGGGAATGGCTGTTCTTGAAGTCCTGGCTCCCTGAGTGGGGGCAGTGTGGCTGTGGCACACACGGTCATTCACACTTCAGGGAAGTACTGAGGAGCTGCTTGCCCTCAGTCTTCCTGGTTAAAGATTACAACCCATCACATTTCTGCATCCGGAAGTGCCAAAGAAAAAGCAGCTCAAGCTCACGGACTGAATGCATATTGCATGTTTGCCAGCAGGGGTGCATCATCTTGCAGCCACAAAAGGAATCTGCTCCCTAGAATTTAACACACCTGGCTTCAAGTTCAACCTGCTCTACTCACCTGCATAATTTTCCTTTTCATTTTGGACACATTTTCTTAATTGCTTGTGACATCAGCATTCCATGTTGGAATAGAATTTCCAATCCAGACCAGTTCAGGCTAATCTGCTAGTGATACAGCTTCCTGCTAACATGGCCGGTAAAGCAGCAGAAGATGAACTCAGTACCTGGGTTCCTGGCACACGCGCGCGCGCACACACACACACACACACACACACACACACACACACACGGTAGACCAGGAGGAGTTCTGACTATTGACTGGGGGAGTCATCCATCCAATAGAAGATCTATTACTATCTGTTGCTCTTCCAACTGAATAAATAAATCTGACTTAAAAGTGGGACATTTTCTTAATTTTCTGAGCATTTATGAATGCTTAAGACTGTAGATAATGTACAAGTAAAGCTAAGCTATGATTTTCCAAGAATTACTTTAATTAATTCCTGATAAACTCTGTTACCAAAGCCAAGAATTGCTAATAAATTGTTCCTATGGTCTACAGATTTGTTATAATGTTCTAGCAAAGAGGGCAATGATTATTAAGTGCCAGCTGGGGTGATCTTAACATACCTTATTGAATCATTACATCAATACTATTTCTAAGTGGTGACTTCCCTGCTCATTTTAAACACTGAAAAAGTGAAGTTCAGAGAGAAAAACGTACTGAAGATCATAAAGCTATTTTGTGGCAGAGCTGATACTCCTTTTCCATCGGTAACTTAGTATAACCTTTTCTAGCCTCACATGGTCTCTAGTTTCACTTGGTAAAATAATGCCGCCACTCTGTTCAGCAGCTCCAAACACAAAATTGTTGTTTTCCAAAATCTCTGAGTAGTGGCTTTTTTTTTTTTAATATCTGAAGAGCATTTTTTCTTATTTGAAACGATGATAGATAGACAAGACACTCCCATCCCCGTCTTCAGTCCCCAATGCCTCACCGGCCAGGCTAACATGTGGCTGAAGTCCAGAGCCTGGGGCACCAGTCAGGTCTTCAGCTTGGGTGGCAGCCACCCCATTACCTGAGCCTCTCTCATTGCCTCCCAGGGTCTGCATCAACAGGAGTCAAGAGCCAAACCTGGAAATCAAACCTGGGTCCTCTGATGTGGGACACGGGCCTTTAACTGGCTTTTTGGCATTTGCCTTTGATTTAATGCTCTTGGAAACAGAATACTTGCCTTTGAGGCACTGCATTTGTGGTATAAACACTGAATCTGGTGATAATCTTTCCTAATAACTAGACTTGACAAGGTTGAAAGATTGGCAAGGTTGAAAGATTTTATCTTAGTTTTCTCATCTGAGAAATGGGATCTAACAGTACCTACCTCCCAGTTAATGCTGGAACTGCATCTACTAAGTGCCATTTTGGCATAATCTATTATAAGGAGTGTTGATTTTATAAAACAATAGTGGAAGCTATTTAAAATAGTTACACATTGAAATGTCAAACATTTGACACTTATGCCAGTAGATTTCGTTCCTTCATACTGACTCACTGATGAGTGACATTTGCACAGAAGTACAAACAATAAATGGGCAAAAAAAAAAAAAAAGGTAGGGATTCTAAAGTCCACTGCAGTGTTTAAAAACAAGATGAAATTAGTGAATGCAAAGGGAATCAAAATACGTCCCCTCATATTATGAGCATTATATGAGTACACTTCAAAAAAGTTCATGTACATTGGAGTGAAAAGATAAATGTTTGGAGTGGGTGTTGAGCCAAGCAGTGAAGATGACGCATCCCACATGTCGGTGCCTGGGTTCTGTTCCCAGCTCCAGCTTTGGACTCCAGCTTTCTGCCAATACACCCTGGGAGGCAGCAGTCATTGATTGGATTTCCATAATCCAGTTAGACCTAGATTGCATGCTCAGGCCCCAGCTTCTGGTTTGACCACAGTGCGGTCCTGGCCATTGCAAGCCTTCAGAGAATGAGCCAGCCTTTGGAAGCTCTTCTTCTCCAGCTCTTTCTCTATCTCTGGCTGCCTCCCCCTCCAAAAAAAAAAAAAAAACCTCCACATTTAAAAAAAAAAAGTGTTCATTTCAATTCAAGAAAAATGTCTTGAGTTCCATGTACGGTTCTTTTTTTTTTACAATATTCATTTTCCATGGACTTTCTGACGGCTCCTCATATGCATGCATTTCATTTTTTTTGTACCAAAATAAGCTTATCTTTTTAATTTCCCCACAAAGTCTTAAAGGACTTGTTATTATTACTAACAACTGTGTTTTCAAAGATCGTTTCAAAAATGTATTTATTGGGAAAGGCACAGAGAAAACAGGAGAGAGAGAGAGCTCTCTCACCTCCAAATACTTGCAGCAGCCACAGCTGGTCCAGGATGACACCAGTATCCCAGAATTCCATCCAAAGCCTCCACAGGGGTGGCACACCCAAGCGTTTGGGCCATGTTTTGCTGCTTCTCCAAACCCAGTGGCAGGGAGGTAGATTAGAGGAGGAACATCCAAGACTCAAATCAGTTCTCTGATGAAGGATGTTGGCATCTCTAGTAGCAGCTTAACCTACTGTGACATAACACCAGCCCCCATCAGCAGCTACTTCTAATTTCAAATGACCATTTTAATAACTCTTTACTGTGGACACACATGGTGATAATGTAACTCAAGCTGCTTGAAGCTCCTGCATCCTAGCATCCTGAATCTAAGCGCTGGGATCCAGTCCAACCTCTTTTTGTGATGCAGTTTCTTGCTAAGGTGCATCCTGAGGGGCAATCAGGAACTAATGAAAAATCTACTTTCTTACATAGGAATTATGAATTAAGGGGTCTTTTTTGTTAAAAAAAAACTTATAATTTGCTATAAAACAATGGAATAGTTGTGTAAATTTCTATTCTTTAGCCATGTGCTGTTCTACTTAGAATCAATTTCAGACGAATATTAAAAGCAGCATGCTAAGACTTAATTTGTCACAAACGTTTCCTAAAACTTGATTCTTCCATCTAGTCCCTGTTCTGGACCACCTGGAAGCAGTAAGCAGCCGTTCCACCGTACTATGCCGATCTGTCTTTGTAACACACAGCAGCATGGCATTTGTTTGCAGACCAGTCCTCCACCTAATGGAACACGCCTCTAGGTAGGCCCTGCCTGCCGAACACAGCAGGTTTGTAAAATTGCCAGAGACTCAAGCTAAAGCAATCACAAGAGTTGGGGTTGATCCTGAAGAATGGATGCCCCTAATGTGTTTACCATGTTAGAAGCATCAAACTGTGGCTTCACACCGAAGCATAAATAATGATTCTGTGTTCTGACCACTGAGGCTTGTTTTGCAATCTGTGGGTTTTCTAGAGTATGTTAGAACTATTTTATGTGAAAACATCTTTGCCCTCTCCCCTGGCTGCTCATCCATCTACAAGTCTGCAGTGAGTTTATACATGTTAACAGCCACTGCACCCATTTGGCTAGCTCATCCCAGGAGAGTGGCAAAGCCTTCAGAACAAAACACACTTTCTGTTACCCACTGTTCTTGGAAACCAAGGACCCTGGGTGTGTTTTGCAATGCTGTTGTTTTGGCGGGAGGGCCTGGGGAAAGGGACCCCTAGTGAACAGTGAAAAATGCAGTGACGTGGAGTCCTAAACCAATCTCCCACAACTGAAAGTGATATTTCCAGGGTTTTTGTAGAGGCTTCCTGGCTTAAGACTCTCTCACTCACTGAGGTGAAACAAGTCAATCTTGAAATGTGATTCAGCCCTGAAATGGAAAGGCCATGGGTTCCCGGATTCGGTGTCAAGATGAAAAAGACCATGGGGGGTTTTGTTTGGAAAATGAACTTCTACTCCAGAAAAGGCAACATCAGACATGTTTGTAAGACAAACACAACAGCCTCCCTCCCCCTTCTCCCAGTGCCAGGATGTACTCTCTCCTCCTAGGTATGTGAAGGACACAGGTAGTGGAGGTGGCCTTTCCGCAAAGGTGAGGCGCTGTGCTCTTTCCAACGGGGGCATGGCAGATATATAAGTTTGCTGTGACTTTTCATGCCCTTCATGGGTACCCTAGGGAGCAATGGCATTCTTTGCAAGGCAGTCAAGGTATTTTTGAGCTGCTGTCTGTATACTTGGAACCTGGCAAAAGCAACCTAATTGTCCTCCTCCAACAGAACTTTGTTCTAATCAGCAGTCCTTCACGAGCCCCAAGGCAATGTCTATTAGCTACACCTACAAAGCTAATTGTGGAATTCCTACATCCAGAAAACCAAAGGGTGGCTAGTGCTATTTTTTTTTTCTTTTTAATTGTCTAGGATATTGCCTCAATTCTGAACTTGGCTTCAGATCATTAGACCCTGCTGTCATTCACAGAACACTATCTGACATCATTGTCACGTCTCTCTTTTCAGAGCAATCAGCACTCCCTGTTGAAAGATAGGTCAGTTGATCTTTAGATGCTCTGCTACCAAGAGGAAAAGCATGGCTAAAACTTTGGCTTCTGAGGAAAAAATGCTGCTAGCTACTGGACTGGAAAGAGGTGGACAAGAACTCCTCTAAGGTTGGTACTAGACCCTGGCACAAAAGCAGGGCAAGGAGACACTGGGCACAGTGTCTCTTGGTCACTGCCTTCTCAGAAGTAATCATTTGTGAGTAAATCAGATTCCCCCTCAGGGGCACACACCCAAAGGCAGAGCCAAATTCAGATTCTCTGGAAGAATGCTTTCTCCTACATCACCCCATTCCCCCTGCACTGGATCTTTCTCCATCTCCACTCTGCACACAGATATTGGATATTCCAGGAACAGCAAAGCCAGGCAAATACCAGAAAACGTTACCTCTTCAAAGAATGTCTGCTTGAGCACTGCCTAGTTTGGCATCAGGATACTTCCTCATTACACAACTCGAGAGATTAAAAGAGAGAAAGTATATTCTCTTCCATCCTAGCCTTTGTGAAAATAGAAAAGTAGAAAGACCTTCCTTGTTACTGAGAAATATTATTAGTAGGTAAAATAGCTGAAACAGCCTAAAATCAAACCTTCATTTCTCCCTACCTTCTGGTTCACAAATCAGTCATAAACCAAGGGTAATCATTTGTACTTATGCTGAAGAAGAGGCTACGGAAGTCTCATAGCGTGAGACTCATAGCACGGATGCCATCCGAGCCAGACTTCACGATCAGCAGCATCTTAAAAATGGAGAGCTTTCAAAAAGGAAAGCACTTTGAAATGACCTTCCCCTACTTTCTCATTTTCAAACTGAGCACACTGGGATTCAGAGTTCCCAAATAACTTTCCAAAGTCCTACAACTTAGTATCCAGGTTCATAAAAGAATTCAGTCTCCTAACAGCCAAGCCAAGGTGGCAATCTAGAAAAAAAAACAGTAAAATGTAGCCAAAGGACAAAGAGAGCTATATGCCAGCAGTCTTCCTGGAGATGACACATTGTGGTTTTTAAACCAGAACCCTGAGGCCTAATCCCCTTCCCCTCAACCTCCTTTTCTTTTCTCTTTTCCTTCTTTTCTTACTTTCTTTCTCTTCTGGACAGAACAAAATAGGTAGAGCAAGGATAATGATAATTTTCTCAAACTCCCAGGGCCTTGTAAACAGTTTTTTTTTTTTTTTCTAGGATACCTATAATTAAGTTAAAAAGGCCAAAACGCCTTGGTGCACCTATAAATCAGTAAGGCCATGGTCAAGGGTTTCCATGAAACAAAGTCTATCCAAAACAAGGCTGAAAGCAGCGTAGATTATAAAAGCATCTGAGTGTTCCCTCAATTCGTTTTATAAATTGTTCTGACTACATAGGTGACTAAGACCAAAGACAGAGACTCCTGCCGCTGCCCATGATTCATGTACCAGAGAAGAGAGATAAAAGATCCCTCCTTGGAGATTTATTTTCAAATGCCTTACCCTAATTTATAAAGGGAACATTAAGATAATTGAGAAAAGGAAGAAAAGCAAAAAAGAAGTCTCAAACTTGCATAATGAGAAAAACAAATGTCACTGCATGTTGCCTGGTAAGGACAACAAAGGGAGCTGCCCAGATGAATGCATGGCTTCCCTCAATGGAACAAGTGCCGGAGTACCAGGGGCGGAGGCTGACCAAGCCTCTTTAGTCCGCAATAGATCAAGCCCTCTCCCGGTGATCCTGGGGGAACATGGAAAGCAGGAGTGTGGAAATAGGAAGCTGAACCAGAGATTGAGGAGAGAACGTGTCTATTTTCTATGACTCTTTCTCACTCTCAAGAAAATCTTCAAAGAATTTAACTTTTTCCTTGCCTAACTAGCCCTCTATTTTTGCATATTCTCCTGGTTTGACATATGCTAATGACAGTCTACAATCAAACAGCAGTCTCAAATGGGAGGCAGGAATCCTTGGATCCAGAATTAGAAAAACTCGGACCCTGTCCTTTGCTTATTAGAACATCACTGATTTGTGATAGCCACTCTGTCCCTGGCTTATAAAAAACAGGTATGCAATTCTCAGGAATAATAAATTCATACTACAAAGCTACTACTCCATGAAGCTACTGTGCTTCATAGAGATTACAAAGGGGAAATTCCAAGGACTTTAACCATTTGCCTAAAGTAAGTGGCAAAGCAGAAATTAGAATCTCGGTCTTAGGAGGTGAGAGAGAGCCTAGAATCCTTCCACTAACCACTGTTTCGGTGCTGTAGCACATAGCATTTGAAGGGTACAATGCAATGGAACTCAGCACCCTGTTCGAGTCTCAGAGCAGCTCTTTGGCCTGGGATTTTTCCTGAATATTATTTTAAGGT
This sequence comes from Ochotona curzoniae, assembly GCF_017591425.1. Lineage (NCBI taxonomy): Eukaryota > Metazoa > Chordata > Mammalia > Lagomorpha > Ochotonidae > Ochotona > Ochotona curzoniae. The sequence continues at coordinate 15,467,499 of NW_024464920.1, read as the reverse complement.
GATGGAAAGACAGATTTCCATCACCTTTCATTAAAGAACAAATTTGACTCATCATTTGCTATCTTAACATCAGCAGTTAGACATAAGTAAAATTTGGCAATTTTAATTGGCTTGGCACAGACTTTCAGATTTCCATATGGTTATTTTCCTTGTTTTATGCTACATGTAATCAACTTAGCACTTGAGTTTTCATCTTGGCAGAATGTATCAATTAAAAACTACATAAACTAGAATTTTTCAAAGCATACATTCCAAACGGAGTGATCTTGAGGACAAGATGTTAAAATGTTCTTTTCATTAATATGCTGATTTTCTTTCTATAAAATAACTTGCCTCTTGATTCCCATAAAAAACACCTCATAATAATTTTTTAAAGGGGTATTTTCCTTGGAAGAATGAGAGCCCATTTGCTGCTTTTCTGAAAGCTAGTGTGCCTAAAATGGACTCTTTATGTTCTTTGCAAGGTGCACCTTTTACTGTCTCTGTGTTTCTGAAATAGCCAGCTGATAGAGCAGCTCTTAACACTGTGCCCTGAAATGAAAATGTAAGCACATGGATAAACCTGGCACTGGTCATATTAACTTGACAGCACTTTTAACCAAATCTTAACGGGTGTTACTTAACAGAGCAGTCTATGGAGCATCCTGTTTAAAATACAGCTTTAAAAATGTATACACATTGAAAGAGATGTTCTTACAAAGGTACCACCTCAATCCCCTTAGAAAAAAAAAGATACCACACAATATACATAAAATACTCACAGAAATCTGAAAAAATGAAAAACATTCTTTTCTCCATGTTAGAGGTGAAAAGGATGGCCAACTTGCTCCTCATGGTCATTGCCTATGGAATTATTTTCCAAATAGTGAAGTCCTTCACATGTGCTTAATAGATGAAAGAATCATTCATCAAACCCCAAGTGGTTGTTGGTGGAATTTTCACACTTATTTAAATTGATTGAAAGGCCAAAATGCTTGGTGCGCCCAGGACTCTTGGAGAGCTTGTGTGAATCAAATGAAAGTAGTTGCTTTTTAATGTTATTCGTACATTCTGTTTCTACACACAGGGCAATGTGAGAGTACAGAACTAGTTGCACTGCCTTATAATAGAGCATTGGGGCCACTACCATGTCTATGAAAGTCTATCTCGACTGCTAAGCATTAGTAGATCATTTGTAGATATTCCACCATGGCTAGGATAGCATTAGACTCCAGGCGATTCATTCTCCATCTCACTACCCAGTTTCCTTATGCTATTTTCCATTCACACAGAGTTGCACAGAAAATTTACTTATACCTTCTTGCATTAGAAAATGTTGACTCCTTTGTCTCCATGGATTATTTTATTGATTTCTATGCTACTTCCAGGGTCCTCTGTTTCAGTAGCAGGAATGTGGGATTGCTAGAAGTATCTTTAAAGAAAACTTTAAAGGTCATTGCAGTCTAGGCAATGAATGCCTTCATTCAACAAGGGCATGGCCCTCCTGGCCAGCGTGCCCTTTAACATGAGCAAGTTCCCCCAAAGGGCCTGCACTTTAACTTGGTCCAAACAGGTCACATTTCTAAAATACTTAACTGTCTCCAATGTTCCTGGTTCGCAGCATGGATTCGCTCAGGCCACAGCCACAGCGTTTCGGGCTAGATGGACCTCTTTCTAGTTTTCAATGGAATTGTCCCATGTAATCCTATTTACACAGCCACTTAATCAAAGCGAGAGAGGCGATTACAGAGCTCACATTTATTTTTGCAAAGCCACGGTGCAAGGATCATCAATGTACAGACTCGCAAAGTGACTTGATAGCACATCGCCCTGCTTTGGAGTGTTGGACATTAACCTCATCTATCTCCTGCTGTTTTGTTTAACTAGGAAGGTCCAAGTGCTTTTCCTGAATTACAAGGTAGCAACTTCCCCATCCAGATCTCAGGGAGCAGGTGTTACTACCAAAACAAACAGGTTCCCCACCCTTGCCTATTATTCCACAAAACAGAAAGCTTGGCCACATCAAACAGATTACATACAACTTTTTGTTGTTGTTGTTGTTGTTGTTGCGGCAGAAATCTTTAACATTTTCATTTCATGGTGACCCAGGTGCGCTCCACCAGCTGACCCGCTGGCAGAAAGCGGCGGGGAGGGTGGGGAATGGGGGAGGGGGGACACTCGGCTTCCCTGATCTCAGAGATTGGGGGCTTTAAAGATTAAGGCTCAGCCTCCTTTGATTTGGTCCGGCAACTTCCCTTCCACACCGATGCGTGTAAGGGACTCCACATGGTGTGCGCGTTCTCAGATCTGGACACTGGTTTAAAATGCACTGGTAAGCGGGTGACTTCATTAAAGCATGTCCAGTCCAGGGACGCCTTCATTCTGAGCTGGCTTATTTGCAGAAGTCTCCGATACCCTATCCTTCCCCCCCCCACCACCACTTCCCACCTCTTCCACACATCTGAGGAAGTGCAATCTTCCTCGTAGCCTCTGGGGGGTGAGAGGGCAGCCTTAGCCAACCGGTGGGAGAAAACACGGAGCCATTCCTAAGGAGGGAAGTGAGAAGAGGGAAGAGCCACTGGGAGAGGAAAAAAAAAAAAAAAAAAAAGGAAGAAAGAAACTGCACCGTGGCGCCCCATTCTAAACGAGCCACATTTTTGCTTTAAGGTGGTGGTGGTGGGGAATCTAATTGTACCCCTGGGCAGTGCTTCACCCACAGAGCTTTATGCATCATGCACAATTTAGCAGCTCTGAGAATTATCTCAATAACTATCATTAGAGATGCCATTTAAAAAAAAAAAAAACTTTCTCTTCTTTGTAATAGAAGATGCATGCACTGTGCAGATATCAGCTCTACAGGAGCGCTCCGGAGAGCCCACCCAGAGCTGCCAACTAATCAAATGCGCCGCCGGCGGGAGCCAAGTTTCCCGGGCGGGCTGGGCAGGTTCCTCTCCCGCCGAGCCGAGCTGAGCCGCTCAGCAGCTCCGAGCTGGCTCCGCTCCCGAGGCGGCGCCGCGCCCCGCGCCCACCTGCGAGCTGCACAAATAAATCTGGGTGCGAGAGCCAGCCGAGGGTGGCGCGGCGGGGGATGGGAGAGGTGTTTCATAATCGCCTGCCGAAGAGAAGGGAAAAATGATTCCCGGCACAGACAAGCCTTCGAGGGATAACTTCAAGGCCAAGGAGTCAAGAGCGTCCCATCCAACTGGAACCGCTGTTTCCGACTGACAGTTGCAAACTTAGCTGCCAGGGCTGCAAACTTGACTCGGGCTCGCTCTCATCACTCCCATTGCGCGCCTACTGGGCTCACCCGGGTGGAAGGCTTGGGGCTCCAACAACACGCCCGACTTCCCCCCCTACACACGTCTTGGCTTCCAGGGCGGGCACAAGCTGGCCTGTCCCGGGTGTGGATTCCGGGGCGCACTGGCCTCCAAGGAGGCTCCGGGTACGATTTTCTTGGAATGCCTGCGCCGTCCCGGCACGCCTTACTTACTTGTGTCTTCTTCATAAGGAAAGGCAGCGCTGCGATCCAGCCCAGGCAGCGGTGTGGCGACTCCGTTTAGCTGTTCTGGAGCTCCAGCATATTGCACGAGCAGCGGCGGCAGATAGTCCAAGCATTGGGTAGCCCGAGCACAGCGCCCTCTCCTCGGCCAGTGCAGCCCGTGGCGTTCCAGGTCCCGGCTCGAGGCGGCGAGTGAAGCCCGGGCCGCCGCGCCGCCAGTGCTTTTATACTGCGCCCTCCTGCCGGCTCCGGGACACGCCTCCTTCCCTTCCGGAGCCCCGGGGAGGCGAGACGCCCGCAGAGGCGAGGGAGGAAGACCCAGGAGCGCGGCTGGGGTGCGGTGAATGCCTCAGAAGTTGGATGGGTCAAACCAAGCGCGTCCTCTAGCTTAGGGGTCCCGGGAGCGCACGGGAGGAAGCCACATGAGCGTGTGTGAGGTGCCCAGGACCAAGCTTAGCAACCTGCAGCCACGACTCACGCTGCACTCCAGGCGCGACAAGTCCGATCCTGGCCTCCCGCTCTGCTGGGGATCACCTGGTACCTCCCCGGGACTAGCCAGACACCTCAAGGGCTGCAGACGGCCCCAGAGCTGCTTCAGTGCTGAGCCCACGCAGGAAAAAAGTTCACTGGGTTCCGAGCAAACAATCCACTCCACCCAGCCTTTAGGGGAAAGGAGAATAACGATAATAATAATAATGTTTAATTAGATCTATAGGTAAACCAGCGTCTTCCCTCCTCTTTTTTTTTTTTTTTTGTGAAACAATTTAGCCATTCGTTTAGTAAGTGAATATTTGATAAATAAGAGATTTGTTGATTCAAGATTAAGGATTGCTTAGGGAGAGGCTATTTTCAGACTGCTTATTATGAAATGTGCAGTGGGCCAGCTCAGCAAGGATTTTGGAGGCTGTACTTTGTGTTGGAGGAGAAGTATTCAAAATTGGAAAGCTAGTGCAACGGTGATAGCAATAAAAGTGACTAACAGGATCATGTGGCACATTTATTTATATGCCGGTAGCCATGGCGAAAGATATGTAAATATGTATACATTTTACAGATACGTATTTTTTTTACAGTAGTTTCCCACAAACCTGCTGTATACATTCGGAATTTTTATTCTCATTTTCCGAATGAGGAAGTGCAGTCTTAAAGGAGTTCGTTTGCTGAACAGTGGGGGCTAATGAAGGGCAGTGCTCTAACTGAGCACCTGGCTCCAGGGTGTCTTCAAAGGTACTTCAGAGGGCAGAGCGGGCTCAGTATTTAGGATACCAGTTAGGAACCCACTTCCGACATGGGGTTCCTGGTTCAAACTGAGCTCTGCTCCAGCAGGTAATCCTGGGTCCCTGCCTTTCGCACTGGAGAACAGGATCGGGTCCCCAGCAGCTGGCCCCTGCCACTGGGACCGTTTAGAATGGCAAACCAGCATGAGAGCTCTGTGTCTCTGGTCCTCTCGAATAAAAATGCATCTGGCACTTGTTTTCTTGACTTTGAACCGCTTCTGTACTTATAGATTGAGAACTTAAGCATCATATTAATTTGGAAAAAAACAAATCTTAACTCCAAGAATAATGTGTAAGTGTAGGAATTATTTTCACAAGAGCTTGATTCTGAATTTGCCTTAATTACTTCAAGAGTTACGCTAAAAATGAATATGCCCAACTTTGAAGTCTGAGCGAAGGAGAAAATAGACGCATTTGAGAGTTCACTGTATTCATTTTGTGCTGCTCTGATAAGAACTACCAGAAAACTCAGTGGCTTGAAGAAACACATCTCCTCCCAACCGCCCGCCAAGTGTTGAAGTTCAAAAGTCCAAAATCATTCTCCTTGGACCAAGAGCAAGAGGCTGGCGGGGCTGTGTTCCTCTCTGGAGGTTTTAGGGGACAATTTCGTTCCCTTCCCATGTCTTCAGACTCTCCTCCTGGCTTTGCTCCCTTCACTTTCGGTCAGCGATGACCATCAAGTCCTCATACTAAACCACCATCACTGTCCCTCGTGCCTCCCTCTTCTATATTCTGAAGGATGTGTTAATGACATGAAGCCAACCATGTGAATCAAATTAGTGTTTAAATGAATAATTTATTATTTGAAAGTCAGAGTTTAAAAGAGAGAGGGCAATCTTCTCTGCCATTCACTCCCGAATTGCTAAAGCAGGCTGCAATAGGCAGAAGCAGGAGCTTCTTCCAGGTCCCCCACATGTGTGGCCAGGACCAAGAGACTCGAACCCTTTTTATCTGCTTTTGCCAGGCCACTAGCAAGAAGCTGGATCAAAAGTGGAGGAGACAGGGAAGAACCAGTGCCCATATGGAATGCCAGTGTCACAGCATTAACTTTACCTGCTCTGCCATGATGATGGCACCAGTCTCTCTCTCAGGTCAGCTGATTACCTATCTTCAATCCACCCGTAGCCCAACTCCCTCTTCCTGGGTAATCTGTCCACAATTTTCAGGAACTAGGGCGTGGATATCTTTGTGGGCTGCTCTTCTGTCTTCTACACTCAACAGACAAGTGAAGAGAACAGGGACGGCAGTGTGGAATGAATGCGGCACTGTGCAATCCCAAGTGACTTCAGATGTTCCTGCGTGAAGACTGTCTCCACAAAGCAGACTTGACAGTATGCAAGAGTTGCTTTTTACTTTCAACCAAGAAGGTGCTGCAAGCCAGTTTAAACAAAAGTTGGAAGAAGACTGAAAACACCAGCAAATTGGACCGTCCTGGAAAATCGTTTAACTTTGCTGGTAATCCCAATCTTAACACAAGCAGCTCCGATGTATAATTTTGCTTTGCCAGTGTCTTCCAAACAGTTACATATATGGTAAGCACAAAGGAGCTCCATTTCTGACACTTAGCGTGAAGGACGAATGGAGAGGGAAATGGTTTTGAGAAAGGTTGGTTCTATTTCAGATTCTGCTGCAGCCACTGACACCTGTCTCTAATCCTACTTTTTCCATAACGCAAAAGGTTCCCAACATGATTTTAAGTGATAGAAATATAAACAATGTTATCCCCTTTATCAAGCAGCTAATGATTAAAATGTGTGAAGAGTCTGTACAAGTGCACAGAATGTATACATTGTGAGGAAAAATAAGCATGGATTCAGAAGTGTTTTTTTGCACCCAAACTCATCTTCTATTTCTTTCTTTCTTTTTTTTTTTTGTTAAAGATTTATTTATTTGATTTGAAAGGCAGAGTTACAGTGAGACTGGGAGATTTGTGGAAACAAAATGTGATCTGAATCCAAACAGATGGACTGGGATTAAGCTTTTTGTTGTAATCTGTCCAGCATCGCTCCTGTCACTCCTCTCTCCTGATCAACAACTCATTTTCACTGTGAGGTGCACACTTGCTCTGTATGTCTCAGGAGAGAATGTCTGCCATTCAATAGACTGTTCTCCCACTTTGTGCCGCCTTCATCCTAGCAGCCACCCTTAGAACTCAGATGGTTCCAATCTCCTGATCAAGGGTGCGCTCAGCCCCCATAGGTGGGCCGTTTCTGCTAGCGCTAACACAGAAATTGACCCCTGTCCTTTTGAGTTGCCAAACTGTAAGATTGTGAAGCTTTCTTCACCTATATGAAAGTTTGTCGTTTTTCCACTCTGAAATGGTGAAAGACCTTAGCTCGCAGAATATTCTCTGAGGATGCTTTTTAGTATTCGGGATACACCATCACACACTTTTGTTTAGCTCAGGTCTTCTCTTAATTATGGAATAAAGGGCAGCAAGTTTGCCAAGCATAGGAAGTAATTAAATAGTTGGTAGTCAGCCTTTTGTTTTCCTTTATACTGGGCCTAAAAATTAATCTTAATCAATTTCAAAATCTACTGTAAGTAATTGCATTGCAGGGGAAAAAAAGTTGAGCCTGTAGTATAAACTGCTGCTTGTAACTCTGGCGTCCTATATTGGAGTGCTGTTTCAAGTTTCAGGTGCTTCACTTTCCAGCTCTCCGCCAATGCGCCCAAGAAAGCAAGAGAGGGTTACCCAAGTACTAGGGCCCTTGCCCCCCACGAGGGAGACCAGGATGGAGTTCCTGGCTCCTGGCTTTGACCTGACCCTGCTGCTGCCTATTCCAGGTGTTCAAGAAGTTAACCAGTAGATAGAAAACCTTCCTTGTAGTCTATCTCTCAATCTCTCTCTCTCTCCTCTCTCCCCACCCCTCTCTCTTTTCTCTCTCCTACCACCTCCTTCCCTCTCTTCTGACCTTCTGAATAAATTAAAGATGAGTAAAATGTTACTATGTAAAACTCTAAAGCAATAACAAAACATTCTAGTATGAACTTGAAGGAAAATAAATCCATTGGATTTTTACAAATAGAATGTCCTGACGTATTTTAAAACGATTACTTCTGCTTTACAGGAATAATTCACTTATTAATCCTTATTTAACAATTAAAAATATTTATTTGAAAGTCAGAACTACAGAGAGAGAGTGAAAGAGAAGGAGAGATTTTTCTTTTGCTGGTTCAGTCCCCAAATGGTCACACCAACGCTATCTGGGCCAGTGCGAAGCCAGCAGTTAGGAGTTTTTCCACATGAGTGTAGGAGCCCAAACAGGCCATTCACCACTGCTTTTCCAGGATCATTGGCAGGGAGTGGGAAGAAGAAATGGGACAACCAGGACTTAGAGCAGCGTCCATGTGGGATGCCAGCATTGCAGGCACAGGCTTTACTCATTGCCTAACACATGCGGACATCTAACAAGTACTTTCAAATGTCTCCATTTAGTATTAACAATATTTTCAAAATGAATATTTTCTCTCAAATGTATTCTTTTCTTCCAAAACATGTTATTGGGAATGAATCACTACTAAAAACTTATTTCTTCAGGAACACATTATTTTATATTGTGTTTTGCAATGTCTTCCAAAACGTATTCACTCCTGTTATTAACGTTCATCTTCTCATGATCTCACCCAAACTAATCACCAATGATGTTTTTTGTCTTCGTCTTTGATGTTTTGTTACCCCAGACCACTGTACCCTCATTGCCAAAGTTATAATCTTCCACGTGAAAATCTGATCATGCCATTTGGCTGCCTATAAATATGTAAATATTCTCAGCACTTAGAGATTAAGAGCAAGATCCAAGAATCCTCATGATTTAGCCATAATAGTTATCAATGTCAAGACCCCTCTATTGTATTACCTCCATATTCTAACTGGCCATATCAACTTCTCAGTATTTTTTCTCCTTGATACCTTTGTTCCTATGTTGGCATTGTTCCTTTAGCATAGAGTAGCATTTCCTACATTTTCTGCTTGAAATCTGCTTTTTCATCATTCAAAGCCTGGTTAGAATAACGTTTACTGTTAAAGACAGAATGCTTTTACCTTACAAAATGCTAATTCCTTGCAACCTTAATTAGATTCTCAGTTGATGGGAAGATTAATTTGTAATGCGTGAACCTCCACTAAGTGAAAGAGAATAATATTGTTCAAAAGGTACTGAGTGAAAAAGAAGGAATAAAATCAGTCTGGAAGCTTAATGGAAACATGTTAGAGGGAGAATATGCATATGAAGCTTCACAAACGTTAACTTGGTTTCTATTATTTTTATTTTTATGAATTTAATTCAAGTAAGTGCTGCTATTGTGTGACCTATGAGTAGTAAAGAAATTAATAAGAAAAACAAAACCTTTTTTTAATGAATAAAAATAAAAACAAAACGATCAAACCCCTTCAGATGCAGTAAAAACAGTATTGAATAGACTATTGGTCTTGTATTTTGCATGAAGGTTGCCTTGTATCAGAGAGAACCTATGATGCTTGTCCTTCTGGGATTGACTTGTTTCACTGGACATCATGGTCTCTAGTTGGAACCATTCGGTTTCAAATGGTAGAATTCCGTTCTTTTTAATGGCTGAGTAGTATTCCACACAGTAGATGTACCACAGTTTCTTTATTCACTGCTGTTTTGTCAGGCATCGAGGTTGTTTCCATGTCTTTGCCATTGTAGATTGTACTGCTATAAATATAAGATTACAAATGACTTTTTCATATTCAAATTTTATTTCCTTTGTATATATTCCCAGAAGCGTTATCACTGTGACATCTGGCAAGTCAGTTTTCAATTAGCACTCTCCACACTGACTAACGTAGTGGCAGTGAAGGAGTGTGCCTTTGTTCCCACATCCACACCTTCTTTTTCATTCCTTCGGCAATGCATTCAGAAGTGTTATTTAACTTCATGTTGTTGTAAAGTTTGTATTTTTTCCCTGTAGATTAAAAAAAATGTTTATTTTTTTATTGGAAATTCAGATACACAGAATAGAGGGGGAGAGAAAGATCTTCTGTCTGCTAATTCACTCCCTAAGCGGCCACAATGGCCAGAGCTGAGCCGATCTGAAACCAGGAGCCAGGAACTTCTGCATGTCCCATACAGGTACAGGGTCACAAGGCCTTGGGCCATCCTTGACTGCTTTCCCAGGCCACAAACAGAGAGCTGGATGGGCAGCACAGCTGCTGGGACTAGAACCTGGGTCCATATGGGATCCTGGCACACGCAATGCAAGAACTTTAACCACTAGGCTACTGTGCCAGGCCCTGTTGATTTTGTTTAATGGCTTCTTATTTAACAGAATGTATAGGAACTGTGTAGTAGACAATCACATATAGATGTGAAGACACAATGCAGTGTGCATCTCTACTTCCAAATCAATGATAGATTCCTAATGAAACTGTTGAATGTGTCTTGACAATAGGATGTTGGACTTTGTGCCGTTGTCCATGCCTACAACACCAGGATACACTCAGATAGCAGCATGAAGGACTAATGACTGATTGTGAAGGACTATACTGTTTTAATGACATGGGGAACATTAGTGGGGCAAAGCGGCAGGGATTTGGGGAGAGAGGAAGCACGGTTCCGGAGCTTATACAACTGTATCATGGAATAATGAAATTAATTAATCAATCTATTAAAATTAAAAATTTTGAACTTGATAATTTTTTCACTCAAAATTTATCTTGGGAATATAATTTGATTAATTTATACAATTCTTTTTCTTTCCATTCCTTAGAGAATCTGAAGCTGAGTTAATTCATGAACACAGCTTTCTGGTTTGAGTTTTTAAAATACATGCTTTTTAATGTTTATTTGTTGTCATGTGCTTCAAAGGCAGAGCGACAGGGAGAGGAAAAAAGGAGAGGGGGAGGAAAAGAGGTCTCCCTCGTGCTGATTCTCTCCCTGAAGTCGCCTGGTAGCCTGGCTTGGTCACGCCCAAGCCTGTCTGTCTGCGCATGGTGGCCACAATCCGAGCACTGCAGACATCATTTGCTCCTTCTCAGGGTGGGATTGGAGACACGGAGGCAGGGTCTGCAACAGCATCTGATTTGAGTTGCAAATATCCAAGGTTGTAGCTTACAGCACACAAAATCTGCCCTGAAAGTACCGATTTCTATGTGGATAAAGAGTTCGGTAAAATGCAGCTTCCACAACTAATAAAGAGTATTAGTGCCAAAACATGAGTCATTTTGAAAGTTTCTTTCACAAGTATAATGCAATGGTTACCTCCTATAAAGTTATAATCAGAGAATGTCACGGAAAGCTTTCACACATCTGGGATTTTCTTCTTTTTTCATGGGGTGGGATGATGGGGCATAAGATCTAGTTTTGCCATTAAGACAACTAGAGAATAGACTGATTTTTCTATCATGGGTTCCACCCTTGGAAATAGACAATGTGGGTATCTTTTTTAGTTGGAGGTACAACTTGTTCAGACAAGTAGCAGAATTCTCGTGTCTCCCTTCAATGCCATCAGACCACTTATCAGGCTTGGATAAAAGACAATGTACCACACTGTCTGTCTTCTCCTCGCCAGAGAAACTGTTTGCCATGACCCCATCTTTAGAGGTTAGAGTGATCTTGACCAGTGTTCAACTTCATACTCCAGAGGGCTTTGGAAATTTACAGACCTAAACTTCTAATGGCTGGTAAAATCTCACTGTTAGCCACATACGCACCCCATCCCCACCCACTTATTTCTTGATTCTAGCTCCTTTCATGCCGGTCTCACCACGGTACAGAGGCTCTCACAGCAGATCCCGCCACCAGCTTTCTTGTATTGTAAATGACAGTCAAGGTGAGACAGTAGATGAAAATAAGGTGATTATTGTATTAACAATTGATTTTTGAACTTACTTTTTTGTTTATTATGAAGAATGTATTTTAAAGTTGAATGGCTTGTTTTTATGATGTTTTGTTGTGTCCCTTAGTAATTTTCTGTCACTTATCTTGAAGTATGTAATATGATCTTATATGTGTGCTGAGTGGATGCTATAAGCGTTATGTAAATATTCATGTACTTCTGTCTGTGGGTGGTCAGCAAGGTTTCTTAACTAAGCTAGGGTAGTAATGCAAGAAATCCATAACCAAAATGTATGCTATCCACTCATACTTTATCCATAGAGTGTAGAAAAATGTTACAAATAAGAATGCTAAATGATGGTTATAAATGGTACATCTAGAAAATTGTCATTTAAGAGAAAAAAATAGATTTTTTTTAACTTGGAAAGATAAAGTTGCAGAGAGAAAGAAGGGAAGATAATGAGAAAGGTCTTACCCCTCTATGGTCCTAGCAGCCAGAGCTGTGCTGGTCTGTAGTTGGGAGCTGGAAGCTCTTTCCAGGTCTCCCATGTGGGTGTAGAGGTCCAAGGACTTGACTCATCTTGTGCTGCTTTCCTAGCACATTAGCAGGGAGTTGGATCCAAAGTGAAGCAGTAGGACTCCAACTAACATCCAGATGGGATACTGGCACCAGGGAAGAGGCTATGCCTGTTACACCATGGTGCTGGCCCTGAAAATAGTGGGTTTTGACTAGAATAGAAGAGAACTCTCAATGATAATTAAAGGGATGTATTTACTGGCTGAAATATTTTTAGATGCACCAACATGAGCAGAGTATAAGAAGTCAAGGAGCCTTAAAACTTTGAACTAGGGTTTTAAACTCTGACAGTGTGAGTCCAACTTATGATGTGTGAGAATTTCTAGTGTTGTTTGTCTTGAGTGAATATTTCATGCTAAAGAGAGCACTTTACAAGAGCTATAATTTAATACAAATTTAAAGACTGTTTCACACCTGATTTGTGTTGGCTTGCCATTTCCTATTGGTGATGTCTATGGGAGAATTTTTTCTGCAATTTACTTTCAAAAAGATGTGGGAGTCACATATATACCATAAAGAACCCAAGCGTTGTTATTAAATGGACTCATATTTGCTGCCTCAGCCAACACTAGGTATATTATATATATTCTTTAATCTTCACAGTAATCTATTATACCATGCACTGTGGACAGTTGTTTCACTCTTTGGTTTGGTGAAACTAAACTGAGCCACACAGTAGTTAAGGGAGTACTCAAGGTCAATGGTGGCCGATTTTGGATCCAACCCGTGTTTAAATGACACTACGTCAATCCTTCTAACCTTGCTATTTTACTTTGTAGATCCCCTAATAACTCTTTGTTGTTAAGTAGGAATGTTTATGGGCTAAGCTATGAGTGAAATATTTTCTGATAACTTAATAGTATTTACATTGCAGTTTCCTTATGTTGAAAGGTAAAAAGTAACTTGCGAAGGCCTACAGCTTACCGGGCAGCTCCTGGGATCACAAGATAATTAGACACCTTTCAAAGCAGATCTCAGTGGGTAGACATCCTTAAAGGGCTTTGATTCAAATGGCTGATTTCATGAAAATGCAGGGCTCTAAAATGAAACAAGGTTCTTTTATGTAGAGCAAAGGAAGTAGGCTTGCACTGAGCCTTTTTTGGGCAAACATTGGAAGCTGAAGATTATCTGTGCTGATTTTTTTCTTAATCCCTGTGATTGGGTTTCTGGTTACCTGACCTCAGCATAGTCTGTACAATATCATCCCTGTAACCTTTGTGTTTGTCGGTTTATCTTGATCAACTCTCAGCACAAAGCGAGAAGCTGCCTTCATCTGGTTTCCAATGGTGCTAACTAGAAAAAGGGAAACTGAAAGTTTGTGTTGAGCAGAAACAAGGTATGAAAGCCCCAACAGTGAACCTAAAGGAGGTATTTGAAGAAATAAGGATTCCTAGGGAGACGGTTCACGAAAGAACAACCACACCATAGGACATTGTGAACAAAGAGGTTGGCTACAATCTTGAATTTCTGCAGTGGTACAGTTTTTCTATTTGAACTTCAATAAAGAGTTCTTGTCAATTCATCCTTATGCTGCAGCTGTCTTCCTAAATCAAATTTATCAAAGACCTGACATTGTTAAGGTAGATAATCCTTGACCTTTTAGCAATGGAAGTATGGCTGGCTAAAGGAAGAAAAAAGAAAAGAAAAAAAAATTGAAAATATAATGCTTCTTCTCTGGAAAGAAAATTTTGGAAATCAATTAAAACAGATGAAAGAATTGATAAAGGTTTTCTTAGTGAGGAAGAGGAAATGAACATGAAAGTTATAAAATGCAAAATGATTTATTTTACATCTGTTTATATGGAGGAGGCATGGTTCAATTGTTTGGCATAGATCTTTTTATGCTCTTGTAGAGGAGACAGCAGCTTGGTTTCAGCAGTTCTGACTGCAATCCTGGCACCTGCTCTTAGTGCCTGGAACAGTTAGAGCAGCTGCTATTAACTTATTCAACCTCAGTTTCCCTACAGATTAAAGAGAATTCCCAGGAGCTGTCTCAGAGCAGTGCTGGATGGTGTGTGTGTGAGGGTGAGGTTAATGGGAGCATTGATGGAGGACGTGGACTGGAGGAAACTGCATTTGTTACCAACCCTAGTTGACTTTGGGAATCTCAATTTCTGAGCCTGAGGAATATCATTTCCATTTGTAAAATGAGAATAATATTCCTGGCTACAGTTTAGAACTTTCATGCAAAAGGAATACAAAACATACTGAACTGATAGTCCTGTGGGTTTGTTCTCTCCAATGAGGACAATCTTGACTATATAGCAGGGTTATCAAGTCATTTTAAAGATTAACTACCTGGGCCAGGCATGGAAGCCTAGTGGCTAAAGTCCTCCCCTTGCATGTGCCAGGATCCCATATGGGTGCCAGTTCTAATCCTGGTGGCCCCGCTTCCCATCCAGCTCCCTGCTTGTAGACTGGGAAAGCAGTCAAGGACAGCCTAAAGCCTTGGGACCCTGCACTCATGTGGGAGACTCAGCAGAGGCTTCGGCGGGCTCCTGGCTTCAGATTGGCTCAGTTCTGGCTGTTGCGGGAAATGAATCAATGGATGGAAGCTCTGTCTCTCTGTCTCTCCACCTCTCTGTTTATCTGACTTATATCTGACTTTCGAATAAAAAAATAAATTAAAAAAAATTAACTATCACTGTATTTATTTCTTTTGTTTTTTTAAAGATTTATTTTTTTTTTTATTGGAAAGGCGGATATACAGAGAGGAGAGACAGAGAGGAAGGTCTTCCGTCCGATGATTCACTCCCCAAGTGAGCGCAATGGTCGATGCTATGCCGATCCTAAGCCAGGAGCCTCTTCCGGGTCTCCCACGCGGGTGCAGGGTCCCAAAGCTTTGGGCCATCCTCAACTGCTTTCCCGGGCAGGGAGCTGGAAGGGAAGCGGGGCTGCCGGGATTAGAACCGGCACCCATATGGGATCCTGGGCGTGCAAGGCGAGGACCTTAACCACTTGCGCCACCGCGCCGGGCCCTGTATTTATTTCTTATAAATGGTATATAGAGGGCATTCAGTAAACATTCTAAATGCATTACTAAACTCATACAAAATCTATTGTTGGCATTTTACAACTGTTTATTAAATGAAATATTGCTCAATATTCAGTTTTATAGAAATGAACACATACCACACAAACAGTATACAGCAATAGTACCTGATCTTCCGGTAGTGTCCTCTCATATTTACAAAAAACCAGTCACATGCTGATGGGGCAGGACACAAAACCTCACAAGCCCCAGCCCACCCCTCTCTTCCTTTAAAGAGGTTTTTTTTTTTTTTTTTCCTTATTGGAAGGGCAATGTTATAGAGAGAAGGAGATACTGACAGAAAGATCTCCCATCTAGTTGTTCAGTCCCCAACTGGCCATAGTAGTGGGAGCTGAGGCAAGCCTGAGTCAGGAGCTTCTTCTCGGTCTCCCGCTCAGGTGCAGGGTCCCGAGGCACTGGACCCACCTCTCCTGTTTTCCCAGGCCCCAGGCAGGGAGCTGGATCATAAGTAGAGCAGCTGGGACAGGAACTGGTGCCCACATAAGATGTGGGTGCTTCAAGGTGGATGATTAGCTTGTTGAGACATTACACCAGCCTTTCAGAAGCCCATTTTGCAGAAAAGGAGGCTGAGATTCAGAGAAGTTGAGTGATATTTACCAGACATGATGTGGTTGTAAGCAGGGGAGTCAGCACTGGAATCTGAATTACTGAGTTTGGTCCTAATGTTTTCTTCTTGTACCACGTAATTGCTATGCTGGAAGTCTGGTGTATCCTTTGAAAACCCCTGATGAGACAAACCAAGAATGAGAAGCAAGCAGTCAACACATGCGCTCCTCTCAGGAGTTCAGGGTGTGTTGAGAGCCTTGTGTTATTGTCTCAGTTTTTCTTTCTGTCTTTTTTTTTTTTTTTTGAGGTACAAAAGATAAATTCTCTGTAACATCAAGAGAGGAACAGAGAGAACTTGTGCTAACTGAAGAGGATTTGAGCCACTTTCTGTTCTGGACTTTCATCTGATTTGAGACCCCTGAAAGTGGCAAAGTATAAAAAGTTGTGCTATTTTTCAGAAATAAAAAGGATTTAAGTTTCCTAAGATCACCTCCCCAAATCAATACATTTTATTGTACTATGTTTTGGGGAGTATTTCTTTTTTGCTCCTTTAAAAATGTTATCAATATAATGTGAACAAATTTCATTTATGCAGATTTAAGAGCATAATGGACCTTTCTCACCCTACCTACCCTTTGGTCCATGGTTCCACCCTCCCTCCTCTTTCCTTTCTTATTTTTTTCTTTTAATATTTACAGTGATATACATTAGTTTTGTTGCAGGATTTTTGACTCTGAGCAACCTCAAATTCTTGTCTCGCAGGAAAGAAGAATTTTCATGCGGACACAGTTTAGTTTTAAAGCAGGATTTATTAGAAAGGCTGAGAGAAGAAGACTCCTGTCCTAGCGACGGGAGGGGGTTTTGAGATAGAAAGGACCCGTGCAGGGGAAGTGTTGGGATCTTTTAAGGCTTTATTTCGGAAGGGGGGGGTTTCTAAGGACAAAGGAATTTCCTGGTCCCCAGGTATCTGGTTTTGGGGCAAGAGACCAGAGAGGTGCCAGACATGGGACATTCCAGGCCTTAGGCAGATGTGTATTACTTTTTCCTGTTCTCTTTTCAATGATAAAGAGATCGGCCTGCGGCCCTCCCACAGTGGCCGGAGGTAATGGCTGATACTTCTGGTGGGGGATTGATATGCTAATAGCACCCCTGTCCCTGGGAGAGACGTGCTCTGGTGAGTTCAAGACATGGTGGGGAAATTCTCTTTTACTCAGAGACCCAGAATACCCTAACTGCCTACTACCCACTCTAACTCCTCTCTCATTCCGCCCCCCAGAAGAAGTGACCCTAACTGCTGTTAGGGGATTGGGACGACGACCGCTCTTAACTGCTTCCTGCTGACAGGGGGCGTAGTTCAAAGGCAGCAGTTGGGTATTCTTCTGGGGGTCGGTCTAAGGGTCCCCGGTAATAAGTTGTAGAAGTCACCAGAGGTGCCTGGAACACTTCTGCCCCTTGTTGGATTCTAGATAACACAAAACGAGTAAAGCATTTTAGTATGCATGGTCCAAACAGGAGTAAAAGAACAATTATTCCTATTATGCTTAAAAAAGGTGATACCCAAGAATACCACTCCCAATGTGCAGAGAATTTTTCCCAGTTTCCAAGGAAAACATTTGATGACAGATGTATCTTGTTTACTTCTTCATGTAACTTGTCAATTTCCCTTTCTACTAGATTAGAATTGTCAGTTAGATTAAAGCAGCACATACCTGGGAGTTTCTCACATCCTATTTGATTCTTTAGCAATAAGTAGTCAATGGCAGCCCGATTTTGTAGGACTCCCGTACGGACCTCATTTATCTCATCATTAAGATAGGATAAGGCCCTAGCAGTGGCATTGGCCGTTTTTTCTAATATACAAGCCAATTCATTTATTTCTATCTGTTCCTGGGTGGATACCACAGCACCTGGAAAAAATAAAGCCTTAAATACTGTACTAGTTATGGTATATAAAGTTAAAGAATCATCACAGTCTGGGGATAATGACCGCCTGGAGCGTATGGAATGTGTAGATGCGGTCACTGGGGAGATTAGAAGTGACACGACCCGACCTACAGAGCAAAGGCCTGTATATGACTTAGGAATTATGGAAAAAGACATGTTGCCACAGAGGAGGCTCCAGCCCTGCGGCATGCTCACGTCAGTCGAATAATCTACAGAAGTTATGGAGGAGCAATTATGCCTTTTTGTTTGGTTACAAGAGATGCATATACAATCACCATATATACTAAGCAGCAATGGCATAGGATGAGATAAAGGTCTCTTAGCTACGGGTAGAGAGGATATGTTCTGGTTAGTTATTCTTGTGAAGCTCTTAAAAGAGGTACCGAGACCTATTAAGTTCTGCTGTAAGATTTCTGACGGAGATGTCCCTTCACGTACACAAAAGGAAGTCTGGTTTAGTACATTAAATGCTAGGTGAGTCCATAAATTTTCAGTGGCTGCGAGTGAATTAACCACTGTATGATTTCGTATATTCTCCCTGTCTGTGCCCCTAGCAGTTAGACTTGGGCGTGGACTTGTCACTGTGACCTCAGAGACTATTTTAGTGTTACTTGGGACAAAAGGTAATAGTAATGAAGCCATTACAAGTAGCATCACTGGACTGCCCCGCATCGGTGAGAGCTGGATCATCATAAATTACTTATCTGTAGGTGAGGCTCTTTTAAACAGCAGCCTGAGTCCCTGGGTAGGTTCACAGGAGTAGTTTTTATCGGTGGCAATTTCAGGAATGTCTTCCGCCGACTGGTCTGCTGGAGGTTCAGAGTTCCAGGCCTTGACTCTGGTGTGATGAATCCAGGCTTCGTGGCCCGAGACCTTTACAGCGGAAGGGGTGGACAAAATTACAGTGAAGGGGCCTTCCCAGGACTCAGAGAGAGAGGGAGAGTTAGTGGGAAAGGTCTTTATTAATACTAGGTCCCCTGGGTTAAATTTAGGAACTCCCATGGTTCTAGATAATTTCTCAGGCAGTTGCTGAAGAGTTTGCTGAAATTTAGCCAATTGAACCACTGATCTAGTAAGGTCCATTGTCTCCTGGTCTGTCACTAGATCATTAGTGAGAAAAGGTCTCCCATATAACTTCTCAAAGGGGCTCAGGCCTAGTTTCGTGGGTGTGTTTCTGATGTGAATTAAAGCCATAGGCAGTAGATTTACCCACGGGAGATGAGTCTCCTGAGACAATTTCTTCAGATGGCGTTTAAGGATCTCATTGGTTTTTTCTACCTTGCCTGAAGACTGGGGACGCCATGCACAGTGGAGATTGTATTGTATGCCCAAAGCCTTGGACACTCCCTGCGTAACAGCTGCCTTGAATGAAGGTCCATTATCACTCTGTATACTCTTTGGGAGTCCAAATCTTGGAATGATTTCTGAGAGAAGAATTCTAATTACTTCAGTGGCCTTCTCAGTCCTGCAGGGAAATGCCTCTACCCAGTCAGTGAAGGTGTCCATGCAGACTAGTAGATATTGGACACTCCTGGCCTTGGGCATATGAGTAAAGTCTAATTGCCAGTCTTCCCCTGGATAACTTCCCCTTCTCTGTATCCCAGAGAGTGGGAGCTTAAAGTTCTTAGGGTTGTTCCTGAGGCACAATTCGCAGGCCCCTAAAACCTGCTTGACTGTCTTGGGGAAGTTCTTTCCAGTAAACAGCTGTTGGGCCATCTGTAAAGTCTTATCTCGCCCTAGATGAAAAACCTGATGAAGGGCTTTAAGAACCTTCCATTGGCTTGAGGCAGGGAGATGAATCTTTCCCTCCTCCGACTGGAGCCATCCGTTAGGCTGAAGGCTATATCCTCGACTAAGAGCCCACTGAGTTTCTTCAGGTGTATACTGAGGCTGAATTTCAGGTGGCATCCCTTCCCAGATTAAAGGAGCCTCTGTTGCCTCAAAAAGAGTCTTTCTCGCTGCTTCCCGAGCGGCCAAATCTGCCAATCTGTTTCCCTCTGCTATATCATCTGTTCCTTTCTGGTGTCCCTTACAGTGTATAACTGCTACCTCACAGGGAAGAAACACTGAGGTCAGTAAACGATCTATTTCCTTATGGTACTTGATTTGAGTCCCATTGGCTGTGAGAAAATGTCTTTCCCTCCAAATAGCAGCATGTGCATGCAAGACTAAATAGGCATATTTAGAATCAGTAAATATATTGGCTCTCTTGTCCTTACTAAGTTCTAAAGCCCGAGTCAAGGCTATTAGCTCGGCTAGCTGGGCACTAGTACCTGGGGGCAACGGTGAACTCTCAATAGTTTCTGCTAAGGTAACAACTGCATACCCAGCCCTGCGAACTCCGTGTTCCACAAAGGAACTGCCATCTGTAAAGAGAACCCAGTCTGGATTTTCCAGGGGTGTTTCCCTAAGGTCCTCTCTGGCTGCATACGTCTGTAGGACTACCTGTTCACAGTCGTGCTCAGGAGTTCCTGTCTCTTCTGGGAGGAAAGTGGCGGGGTTGAGAGATGAGCAGGTTTTAATCTGAACTGCTGGGCCCTCTAACAGTAAAGTCTGATACTTTAAAAGACGATTATCTGTTAGCCATAGATTTCCTTTTGAAGCCAGTAATCCTGTCACATTATGGGGTGAATATACTACCAGATCCTGTCCCAAGGTGAGTTTAGTAGCTTCAGGTATTAAGAGGGCAGTTGCGGCGACAGTCCGGAGACAGGCTGGCCACCCTTTTGCCACTAAGTCTAGTTCCTTACTGAGATATCCTATAGGTTGTTGAGCAGGTCCTTTTAGCTGGGTTAGGACACCTAATGCCATTCCTTTTCTCTCAGTTACATATAGGTTAAAAATCTTGCCCGTGGGGAGACTCAGAGCAGGGGCCTTAAGAAGGGACTCTTTTAACTGTGCAAAGGCCCTCTGAGACTCTGGAGTCCATATTAGAATATGAGTTCCAGCCGTCTGTGTATCCTTCATTAATTGGTATAAGGGACGAGCTAGTTCTCCATACCCTGGTATCCAGAGCCGACAAAACCCAGTCACTCCTGGAAAACCCCTTAGTTGTTTGAGGGTTGTGGGGAGAGGAAAGTTTACTATAGGCTTGATTCTGTCCTCTCCTAGTTCCCGCTTTCCCTCAGATATAGTCAGACCCAAATATTTTACAGAAGGCTGGCACAGTTGGGCCTTAGACTTTGAGACTTTATGGCCTCGCTCAGCTAAGAAGTTAAGGAGAGCTACAGTCCCTTTCTGGGAGTCTTCCTCCGTCTGGGCGCAAAGGAGGGGGTCATCTACATATTGTAGGACAACTATCTGGGGATAAGAAAATTCTAGTAAGTCTCTGGACAAAGCTTGTCCAAAAAGATAAGGGCTGTCTCGGAAACCCTGTGGGAGGACATTCCATGTTAATTGTGAGGACTGGGTGTGGGGGTCCTCAAAAGCAAACAGAAATTGAGACTCAGGGTGGAGAGGGATACAAAAGAAAGCATCCTTAAGGTCTAGCACTGTAAACCAAGCTGTCCCCTCTGGGATCTGTGAGAGTAAAGTATAAGGATTAGGGACCACTGGATGTAAGGGCACTACAGCTTCATTAATGAGACGAAGGTCCTGTACTAGTCTCCATTCTCCACTTGCCTTCTGAACCCCTAGGATAGGAGTGTTGCAGGGACTATTGCAGGGCTTCAGAAGTCCCTGTTCCCGGAGATTGCTTACTATGGCTATCAATCCTTTCCATGTCTCAGGCTTTAAGGGATACTGTCGCTGATTTGGAAAGGAAGATGCATCTTTAAGGTGAATCTGAACAGGCTGTGCAGTTAGAGCTCGACCAATTTTCCCTTGTACACTCCAAACTTCTGGATTAATTTCTGTCTCTACTAGAGGAAGGCATAATGTCTCTCCTGGCCCTATAAGTACTGTAGTCTTCATCTGAGCTAGAAGATCCCTACCTAGTAGGGGTGCAGGACTCTCTGGTATAATCAGGAAGGAATGAGTGAACATCAGATCATTCCAGACACAGCTCAAAGATTTAGTAAAGCGCCTTACTTGGGGAATTCCCGACACACCCTTACGGTCACAGTTTGAGAAGAGAGGGGGCCCCCCAGGCCAGATGGAAGGACGGAGAATGTGGCTCCGGTATCCAAGAGGAAATCTATGAGATTTCCCTCCACCGTGAGAACCACCCGGGGCTCCTGGTTGCTGATGGAATGCATCACCGGAGCCTGCAAGGAAGGCCCTGGGCCCCTTCAGTCCTGTGTGGAAGACTTTCCAGAGGTGACTGGCCCCAGAGTCTCAGACCTCCGAGGACAGTCAAACCTCCAGTGGTCTCCCTTGCAAATAGGACATGGACCTGGAGGCTTCCTCCGGCAATCCCTGGCAAGATGGCCTCTGGTCTTGCACCGAAAGCACAAGGGAACTCTCCGGGGGTCTGACTGAGACTGTGACATTACCAGGAGCTCACCTTTCTTCCTATTCCCTTTCTCTGGTCCTGGGGTCCCCTCCTGCTCTCTGTTATAAAAGACCATAGTGGCTACTTTCAAGAGGTTATCTAGGGAGTTGTCGGGCCCTACTACAACCTTCTGGAGTTTCCGCCTAATGTCTGGAGCAGACTGGATTAGAAATCTGTCTCTCAAGATTGTCTCCCCTTCCACAGAGTCAGGGTCAAGTGGAGTGTATTTCTTTAGGGTCTCTCTTAAACGTTCTAGAAAGGCTGAGGGGTTCTCCTGTGGTCCTTGATCAATTAGAGATAACTTAAAGTAATTAAGCGGTTTGGAACCTGTCTTCCTTAAGCCCTCAATAGCACAGGTGACAAAGTGCTTCCTTCGCCATTCATCCAAAGGATCATTAGGATCCCAGTTAGGCTCATCTTGGGGAATGCCTGTTTGCCCGACGGGTAATGTATGCAATTATCATGGACAGAAACTTTAGCATCCCTTCCTTGGGCGATAAACACATCATCTCCATATTCCTCAGCTGCCTGAATAGCTGTGATCCTTTGTTGTCTCGTCAAAGTCTGATCAAAGAGCATCATTACATCCTTCCAGGATAATTCATACATCTGTGAAGATTCTAAATAAATAGGTTTAGACAAATGCCATGGTGTCTTAACTGTAAGATATTGTATTTTATTAAATAGGATATTTTATTGTAAAAATACTTACTGGAATATTTTAAACTGATTAGCATTACGTTTAATTCATAGTCATCCTCAATTATAAAAGTAGAACTTTTAGCAATTCAATGGAATGAATATAATCCCTTTTTGACATTTTTGTAATCTAAATTAGTTTTGCATTTGGTCAATAATTATGTGGTTCTAGTTTTTCTTATTATGATTTAATTTCAAGATTCTTAACTATGTATTGTTCCTGGAAGAAATTTTAAAAGATACAGTTCCCAAATGACTGTATCATCCCACTTCTGAGTATTTGTCCTGGAGACACGAAGGCCTACATTCACGCAGGGGGTTGCATAGAAATCTTCAGTGTCTGTTTTGTGTAATAGAAAAAAACAAAAACAACACATGGATTTCTAATAGCAAACAGATAAACAAACCATTAAACATCACCATAATGTAATCTTACTATTCAACAGAAAACAACCCATGATACACTGCAAAAACCAGGACACATCTCAGAAATAATTATGAAAGTTAAGGGAGCCGGGCAAAAAGAATACAGACTATATAGTCCCACCTATAAAAACAATGTGAACAAATATAAACTAATCCATAGAGACAAAAATGAGAGGGGTTACTGGGAACCCAGATGCAGAGGGAATGCAGCGGAAGTACACAGGCAGTGACTGCTGATAGGAGAGTTTTGTGCATTTCAAGATTGCTAAGAGTAATTTCAAGTGTTCTTGCTGTAAAATAACTATATCTAAATGGTAGACATATTATCAAGCTTGATTTAATTATTGCACATTGTGTTCCTATGTCATAATGTAGCTCTGTTCCCTATAAAATTAAAAATTATCATTTATTTAAAAATGCATATGGGAAATTTTTGGTGTATAGAATAGGTTGATTGTCTTGATAAAGATTTACGCATACATTTTATTACCTCTCATAGAGTGATGCCAACGACTCTCAGAGTAATGAGGAGAATGTGGGAGATACAGCCATTCCCATTGAAGACAAAGTCCAGGACTGGTAGATTAGTAGATGCAGGTCAGAATCAAGGCAATTGGATTTCAAGCCTAATGTTGAAGCCACAGGTCAGTCTCACCCGCCTACCACCTGAGGAATAGCCTCAGGACATTCTTTCACCACTGGTTCCCTAAGCTGGCAGCAGGGGACCCCTTCCATCCCCTGGCATAGCCATGGCCTGATAGCAAGGAGTTGTGTGTCCTCATTTCCCTACCTACCACTTTGCCCTACCAGGACAAAGCAATTAAGGCACGAACATTTCTCTCAACCACCTTCCCACCCCTATCCTAGCTTCTTCATCCAGGTGGGCCCACATGGATCTCCAGGCTCCTCACCTTTATAATTAACATTATAAAGTTAAAATGAAAAAATCAATTAAAAAGATTCATGAGCGTATGAATAAATTGATCACCATCAAAAATCTCAAATAAAAATTCCACTAGAATTGTATTTACAATTAAAAAAAAATCGATAAACTGTGTACAAGAGCTTTGCAAAAAATTTTAAAAAAAGAAAAAAAGAAAAAAAGTAAAGACTTTGATGGCTGAGTGTTGTGGCCCAGTGTGCATCAGGCTGCCGTTTGTGGTGCTGGTGTTCCATAGAGGAGAACTAACTGGTCCAAGTCTTGGTAGTTTCACTTCCAATCCCACTTTATGTTGATGCCCCTGTGAAGATGGTGGAAAACAGCTAAAGTACTTGAGCCCCTGTTACTCATGTGGGAGATTCAGATCAATTTCATCACCCCTGACTTTGGTCTCATTCAGGCCTCGGCATTGCAGCCATTTGGTAAGAGAATCAGAGAATGAAAGATCTTTCTCCGTTTCTATGTGTTCCTCTGACTTCTAAACAAATAAATTATGAAACCTTTAAAAAAAGATTTTAAAAATTGTTCAGTCATCTGGGACACTTCATTCATTCAATTCTTAATGCACTGTTTAAACCTCTCTCTACTAAATGACATTTCAGTTACACATTTTTATCATTATTTTAATATTTAGTCATTAGTTCTATTAATGTAAGGATAATATTCAAATAAGAAAATACATGAATGCTCATAATATATCATATGCAAATAAATAAGTTATCATTGAAATATCCATGTTTAAGCAACATTAAACTACCACTACAGAAACATTCAGTTTGTGTCTTGCTAAAAATGGTGGTCTTTCTAGCAGGATTTACTGTCAGTTACTCAGAATAATATTTAAACAACGCTATGATTTGGGTCATGAATGAATACTTATAAGTAAGAATCTAAAAAGCTTTAAGTCAGATGAAGGCATTAAAGCTTGTAAAAACAACAGGAACATCCTAAATGCCTTAAGGGAAATACATAAGAAAGCCTGGAGCAATTGCTGCTTTTTCTGGATGTGTATTACACTTCAGTTTATGTTAGTAGAAAACCAAGGCTGTCTGTTGGTGGAAAGCCTATTCAAGATGGTTCTTGAAGATAGATGTAATTAGAATGTAAGATTGGATGTTGAGAAAGAAAAGAAAACATCATGTATGCAAAACCAGAGATGGCTGAAAATCCCAGATGCCTGTGGACCACTTCATCTAGTTCAGACTAGCTTGGATATTTACTGTCTGACACTTATCCTACTTTACAAAAAGACAATTGGGATCCACTTGGCAATATACACTGTCCTGCTGAATTAGATCTCAGTTAGCAAAATTTAAGGAACCATTAAAGGGTGTTAAGCATATTTATAACCTGATAAAAATCTGTTTTTCAGGAAAATGATTTTGATAGCAGAGTGTAGGTGGAACTGAAAGAAGATAGCCTGGAGGAAAAATTTTAAAACTGACAAGCAGTAACGAAGGTGTGAATGTGGAGAAATTGAGACTGTAAAGAGGACTCTTAAAAACGGCAGAAAATGTAGATAAAATTAGGCAACATCTTAAATGTGGAAGGCAAATGCTTGAGGATGATTTTATTTTAATAATGCTTTTCTTTTCCTTTGTCATGAATGATTCTGGCACACCTTTACTTGACAAGTGCTCTGCCTTAACTAAATGTAGTTGAAACGGAGTTATATGGTTGTATACGTTTGTTTCAAAATGGCTGGGAATGGAGATAATCAAAATCTCAATGAAGAATACTGAATCATGAAGGGTTACTCTTCAACTGTCACCAGGTACATTCTAAAATATCTTCTTAGAGATCCATTTGCACAGATGTCTGTCTCACCTGTTTCAATCTTACATGTTCCCAGGCTTAATTTGACGACATATTTTATGGAAAAGCTGGAGAAGAGTCAGAATTAGTCAACATTCCCCAGAAAAACAGACATGTAGGAGGTAAATGAGAGAAAAGTCGAGGCACTGGGAAGATGGACAGGTAGATGGGCAGACAGATAAATAGATGTACACACACACGATGAGGAACTGGCTCATCCAATTATAGAAGCTGAGAAGTTAAGTGATCAGCCATCTGATAGTTGGATGCCCCAAATCCCAAGGCTGGAGGATCAAGGGACTTGCTGGAACTTCCCCTCAAAGGCAAGAGAAGACCCATTATCCCGAATCCAGCAACTGAAAGGAAGGGGAAAAATCCTTCCTTCCTCTGCTTTTTATTCACTGCAATCCTTCTGTGGATTGGATGATGCTTACTCACACAGGGGGAGGCAATTTATCTCCCTGAGTGCACTGATTCAAATGCTAATCCTATTTGGGAACTCTGCCACAAGCATACCCAGAAATAATATTTAATGTGGGTACCCATGGCCCAGTCAAGTTGACAAATACTATTAGCCATCACAGCATACATGATTATAGAGAAATCCATTGAGTTTCACTTGGGATTTTGTGGCAGATAATTTCACTTACTGTCAGTGTAAATTATGATCAGCATAAAAATGAAGCCATGGCCATGAAGCCTTTGTTATACAACTTCATCGTTCTTGCTTGACTAGTAGGTTATTTATGAATTTTTGTCTTAATGATATTTATAAATGCCTTATAATTTTTAAAATTTGTGTTCTGTTGACCTGTCATGCCTGTAAATTTTACAAGCAGGCTATTTTACCTTATGCTTCTAGTATTTCTTCAAAATTTGTAAGGCAAACCAAATCTACAAAATCAAAGATCTCAATTCCTAAGTGTCTGCTGCTAATACGATACAATAAATGAATAAACGACCGAAGCATGATTAGATGAATAAATTGTGCTCATTTTTAGTTGTCTAGGTCAAATTTAGCATTTTTTTTTTTTACTTCTGAAAAGTTGCCAACAATGATCCAATGTTCTCTAGTGCTTTTTTCTGTTATGCTTCCTAAGTGCCTTCTCTGCTGCCCTCCTCTAGTCCTAATAATAAAGGAAACCATAAGACGTCAAATGAATTTGGAAATTCCAGAGGAGTCTGGTATGCGGGTGTTTGCCTTTTTCTTTCCATTTCGTTTCTGGCTTCTGCTGCTAGGTACTGTGGTACCTGCAAGCATTTCTACCTGTTCTGGAACGAGCTGTTGCTTTTTATCTACCACTTGGAGCTTAGTCTGGAAACAGCACTGCTTTTGTTGACCTCACTGATGGCAGCTCAGTATCTTGTCTCTTTCTGGATATTACAAGGTCACACTAAGCTTGGCTGCCTCCTGCTGCACAGGGTGTCCTGTGGTGCTCTCATTGTTAAAATTCCAAGCTGGTGTGTGTGTGTGCGTGTGCGTGTGCGTGTGTGTGTGTGTGTGTGTGTGTGTGTGTGTGTGTGTGTGTGAAGTAGGCAGCCCTTTCTCTTTTGGAGTATGTATGTCTACAGGGTATAACATATTGGGGGTAGGGAAAGAAATAGAAAGAAGAGGGAGAGAGAAAGACACATACACAGAGAAGGTATTAAAGGGAAGCTCCACTTTGGTAAGGCCTGCAGGAATTTTTATGTATTTTGGATTCTTTCTTAGCCTGTTTGAACTTCTATAATGAAATTTGACATGGATTGTCTTATAAATATGCAGAAACGTATGTCTCATAGTTCTGGATGCTGGAAAGTCCAAGGCCAAAGTGCTGGCAGACTGTGAGTTCGTCAATAGTATCTTCTAGCTGTGTCCTTTCAAAGGAGAAGGGAAAAAGCGGCTCTCTGGGGCCTGTTTCACAAGGGCATTAATCCTATTCTTGAGGACACTGCCCTCATGATCTAATGACTTCCTAGTAGCCTGTTGGTGGTTAGGTTTTCAGCTTAGGGATTTTGGAAGACACAGACATTCAGATCACAGCAGGTCCCTGTCTTATAAATCCCCAGACCTCCCCAGTAAAGTCTTCTATACCCATAACTGCCCTGGCTTTTGTTGTTGTTGCTTGACATAGACGGAGTGTAACAGTTTTGGTTGATGTGCTGTAGGAAACAAGAGAACTACCATGTGGTTCAAAGTAACCATCACACTGAACTAATTCGAAGAGAATGTCTCACAACACTTGAGATGAAACCATGGAAATAGAAGCATACATTATTTGCACAGATTTTGAGGAAGATTTGATACATCTTTATGAAATGGGTTGGCTAAAGTATCCTTCTCTGATTCCTGTACCCTACTGTGTAAAGTAAGGAGACATGCTATCTAAGTGACCTTTAGATTGTACTTTGTTTTTCAGAAAGTTAAAATGGCCTCATTGTCACTTCTCTTAGAGTCATTTGTCTCCTTTGAGGTCCCTTACAATTTCTTGTAGAGAGTTCTGGCAAGTCATCTCATAGCTCACTGGCCATTTGCACACAGAGTAAATCTTGGCCAGAGATACACTTGGACTTAAGCTGGGTCCTTTGCTACTCATGTTAATACAGTAAAAAACTTTTTAAATGAAAAATGAATCATAGCTTTGCCTCCTAGAAATAATCACTTGCATTGTCAAAAGAGTCTTTATTAATCATATAGTAACTCTATTATATACAAAGGAAGAGCCGTGATATTATAAATGAGGGAATATGATAGTAAAAGAGTTATTACATACACAAGCCATTTGTCTACTCAGAAACCGGCAAGAGAGAGATTTGTCACTGCAACTTAGAAAGTTTTGGGAGATGATCTTTCCATGATAATACATGGCCAGCTTCAGGAAAGGGTAAGTTGGAAAGGGCAAGATGAAGAACCTTCCGGTTAAGGGGTAATTTCTACCTGTGGAAATTATATGAAACATGGATATGCAAGTTTTCCAATTTGAGCCAGGCCATGGGTTAGAAACAGTGGTGCATTGGTAATATATAATATTTGCTTCTCCCCAGTAGACATTCTTGAGGGTCAGGAGGATAGAAGAAAGAAAGCCCTGATATGATGCATGAGACAGTCCCCCTGGTATGAATAGCCACATTGTGACCGAGGTTAACCTATTGAAGGGAAATTAATAGTCTTTCTTCATGAACCAGGATGAGCCTTCTCAGCACGTTAACAATGCAGCCACAGCAATGTATGATTCTGGCAGAAGTGACAGACCAGGGATAAAAATCATAGGTAAGAAACTTGGTGAGAAGTGTCTCAGCAAAGCATCAGTATTCACCAGTGTCCTCTGCAAGGAAAAAGAAAATAGCTCCATAAATGAGCCACAAACTTCTGTTCTCCCTCATGAAGGCCAGAACTAGTTGCTGCTGGGGGAGACAGAGAAGAGGCAGCTGGACGTAACCCGGAGTATCTCTGCTGGAGTGGCACTGGGAGCCATGGCCTTAAGAGGTGTCACATGTATTCTTTGTCTTGGGTAGGTAAGGTGGATGTCTTGGTCATTGTCAGGTCATGACCCCTCTCCTCGATCACACGCTTCATTTTCAAAGCTGTAGGTCTCCCACATGGGTGCAGGGTCCCAAGGTTTTGGGCCATCCTCGACTGCTTTCCCAGGTCACAAGCAGGGAGCTGGATGGGAAGTGGGGTCACCAGGATTAGAACTGGCACCCATATGGGATCCTGGCACATTAAAGGTGAGGACTTTAGCTGCTAAGCCACCACACTGGGACCTCAAATAATTTTTGTTGTCGTTAAGTGTCATTATGGGAATAACTGTGGATATCATATTTTCTAAAGATACACGTCAATGTCATATGTCACAAAAATTGTTGACACAATTTGAAAGGGATGTTGTATATGAAATTAATTCTGTAAAAACATTGGATATTTTGAGATAGGAATTAATTTGTGTTTGGATTCTATGTTGCCTATGTATAAGAAAGTGGGATAAAATTTAAAATATTATTTTAAAAGACACCCTGCCCAAACCTAGTGTCCAGTCATTTATTCTTCTGGAATTCTTAAACTGGCTTGACTACGTATTTTTTCTAATGAGCAAATTTTCCAAGGCTGACTGGAGAGTTCAAGGGTAAGCCTGTCCCAGAGAAATTACTTAATATGTTCCTCTGAGTTTTCCCCCAAGGCCCTAGAGCTTCAAGGAGTCTCTTCCTTATGAAATCCATGGTCTCTCTGAAGAGAATTATCAACCTCAGGTGGCATCCCTTCGTTGATAACATTTCACCCCATTCCGTTCACATTCCTGATGAATCTATAGCATATGGTGTTGAGATGCTGGCCATTTTGGGTTCCAAACTGCTGTCTACCACTTTCCTCATTTTTGAAAAGAAGAAAACGAGGAGAAAGATTTGATATCCTCCTCCTGTGGATTGGTAGAATGACTTTCCAAGTGAATAACTAGATTTTGGTTACCCTAAGCTTTTCCTTGCCTTGCCTACCCTATTTAGAAGACTCCCTACCAACTGTGCTTCAAACCTCCACCATTTTCTGCTTTGTTTTCCTCTGTAAGTTATCACTACCTGGAATGTGGTATCATTCACTTAGATATTCATCTGTTCTTAGCTTTTGTCACTGGTCCATAAACAGAAAGAGGTCAAGGAATTGTTCAATACCCTATCCCTAACACTAACAGCCAAACATGTCACACTGTAGGTTCTTAACGGTTATTAAGTTCATGAATAAGTAATGTAAGTGGAAAAATCATGGTGCTATGACTCAGAGTTTTTAATAGGTTCAAAGCTATGATTTTAACAAGAAATGAGACCAGGATGATTTCTAATAATTTTTTTTTAATTTGGAATTGCAAGTTTTGTTAATTTAACTGCAAAGACTTGTTGAGAAATGTTTATATACAAGGCACTATACATATGTTGGAAGTACAAAATTCCTGGTGAGTGGAGTTCAGTAATGATCAATTCTTTCATGCTATATTGATGAGGTGATATGTAAATGAATATTTGAATAGATGTGCTGCTAGAGACAGGTGCATAGTGGGAGTCCAGAGGAAGTTGAGTCCTTTGAGAAGTTTTGGAGGAGTAAGGGTATGCATGAATGAGAGAGGAGAAAGTGTTTACCTCACATTCAGAAGGAATGGCTGGTGAGAGCCATTGGGCTGAGGAAATGGGATGCTCCTGGCCTCTAGGTAAAATTGATTATCTGTGATAAGAAATATGACTATACATAAAGATTGGGGAGGGATTCAAATGTATCTTAATGGTTTAAAAAATGTATCCTATGGGGTATGGAAAATTACTTAAGGATATTACGTAAACGATGACATATTATGTGTTTCAGGAATATGAACGTTTTTTGATGAATGGAGACAGAAAGGGATGCCTGATAGGGAGCCATTAGTTTGGTTCAAGTGGAGATGATGAGAATTCAACAGAGCAGAGAAGAGGCATTGGAACCGCTGTAAAGCACAAGGTAAAGGAGCGAGTGCTGAATGGTTACAAAGTTTAATTTTTTAAAAAAAAATTTTAAATTTTACTTCTTTTTATTATTATCATTTTATGATACAGTTCCATAGGCCCTGGGGTTTCCCTTATCCCCTCACCAATTGCCTCCGCCACTCACTGAGTTCCCCTATATCATTGTTAGACAGTTATATGTCCATCATTGCAGGTATGGACAATGGCAGAGAGTCCAACATCCTATTGTCAAGATAGAGTAAACAGTTTCATTGGGAGTCCATCTTTACTCTGGAAGTAGAGTTGCATACTATGTTGTATCCTTGCTTCTGGATATGATAGTCTCCATTACATAGTTACTGTATATCCCCTTAAATTAAAAGTCACAATACAAAATCAATAACAGGAAGAAAAATAGAAATTTACAATGCCATGAAGTTAGCTCACTGAGCTCAATGCATTGCATTAGTCCTACAGGAAAATAATACCAACTATGGCATCATACGGGTCAAAATAGGTCTGTGTGGCTCTCAGACCTAATGGCCAACAGGTTCCTGCAAGATTACCACCACCAACAACCTAACTATATAGGACTCCAGTTGTCTCGCTAGTCCTGAGAGCTGCTCCAACTGGAAGTGGGAGAAAGGTTGTACAGACAATGGTGCAGCCTCCACATGGTATCATAGCAGGTGGAGACTGATGAGCCAAGAGCTCTGGCTATGGAGACCATGGTGGAAATCTAACATAAGATACCAGCCCTGGAACTTGCTGGAGGGAGTAGCACAAGTGACTGCAAAGAGCCATGTACTGACTATAAAAAGTAAAGTCAAACTATAGACCTGTGGGTGACAGAGCTTAGAGACGTGCCCCAAGGAGAAAAATCTGGTCACAAAGCTTCTAATGGGAGGAACTGACATACTGTTGTGCCCTCAATTGTTTTGAGAGATGCCTGGGTTTGAGGAACAGGCTTATAGTCAGGCCGGAATGCAGAGGTACATTTGCTGTTAGACATGCTGTGCTGGAGCTGCTGATCTATATACTTAGCTAAATGTAAAATCGGGCAGTGAATGCAGATTGGGGTGTCATTGCTAAAGCTCTGGGATTGTGGCAGCTCTGTCAGAGACAGAGGCAGAGCAAGCATAGATGCATCCTAGATTTCTAGGATGGAACCCCTAGGTGTATGAATATTAAAGAGAAACTGCTGAAGGAAAGAGAATGAATAAAAGATTCTCCAGAACCAGAGGAGAGGGAAGAATCTGTGCAGGACAAAGAAGTAGTGAACTAGCCAGTGATTCTGAGTGTAAGATGATGCGGCCCATAATGAGTCTTGGGTGATCTTCATCAAGCCATTTTGGAATGGTGTTGTAGGGGGCAGCTGGATTGTGGGGTTTGGAATGACAGAGAGGGGTCTGAAGCTGTACATTCTATATGACTGTAGAACAGCAATATCCATTGTGCCTTCAGTCCCAATTCATCAGACCTTTCCTTTTGGAAACAGATTCTCAGTCATGCAGAGCTTACAATGAGACGAATTAGTTTATCACCTTGTGTTCAAGTGAGGACTCTATAATAGTATTCACGAGTTTACACCGTGTGGCTGCCTGCTCTTTCTGCTTCCTTTAGTATCCTCACAAATTTTTTTTTTGAATGGCTGGTGAATGTCACCCTTAGCCAAAATGTATCTGAGGAGGTGAAAGAGGAAGTGTTCATTTCTAAAAAGACCAGGAGAGGAAGCTGTTATTGCCAGTAGCAGTCACACATCCCGAGGTGCCCTTGATCCAGTTTGCTTGCTTCTGTGCTGAGGATAATTTGCTCTCTGTCACCAGCATAAGGGGGAAAAAACCCCGCATAATCCCTTCTGAAAACAGAAATTTCCAAAAGCTAAATAGCAAAAGTATATATACATGTATATCTTTATGTGTGTAATTGTATAGAAAAAGCTGAAGGAGAGATAGGCAGTGAATAACTCCAGAGAATGGAGATTAGAAGGCAAATAAAACTGCAACTTCATATTTGACTTTATCTTCTTTGGTAATGTTTATGCTTTTAAATAAATTTACTCAGACATTGCTTTGTTCAATTCTATAAAAGATGCAGCATCCACTGTGGGAGAGACCATCCTTGTCAGACCTGGCCTTGCCCAGAGCATCACACTGGATTTTGGATGCATTGAGCTTTTATGCGTGATTGCTATTGGCTGATAAGTTAGTCTTGATCAGGAACTTCTTGGGGAAAGGAAAAATATATAAGTCTAGCCATGGAGAAAATAGAAGTGAATATAAAAGTGGAGATAAGGACCGTGAGCAAATTTGACGCTCTTTTCCGCAGCTCTGTGGCCTGCCCAGATTCTGGTCCAGTGGTATTTGAGTCACTGAGGGATCTTGGTAACAAAACAGATTCCCTGTCCCTTCACCATCCTCCCCTAAATCCACAGACTAGATTTTTCTGAGAATAAGACCTAGGAGCTAGCATTTTTAAGGAGCAGATTGGTGATTTTTATGTACACTGACGTTTGAGGATTGTGGTACATAAACTAGAAAGATCACTTGAGACTGACTTAGTCCCGATGCTTACTCTTTGTGTGGCCTTGGACAAACTGCTTCTTGTGTCTGAGCTGTTTCCTTTTTTCTAGGGTCCTATGATCCCTAGAATTGCAAATGCCACATAACAATGCGACAGATAATGTTTCCTCCTGATAAATCTTGTTGCTGTGTTTACACTTGTGCCTGGTCTAACCAAGCGAAAGAAAACCTTCAATGAGGTTGTGTTTACTGAAAGTAAATCTAAGTTTTAAATGTTCTTTGCCTCAGCTTATCAAAGTCCAGGTGCTCGTTACTGAACGGGAATTCCAGCTGCTAATGCATCACTGCGTCATTCTCCCCAGTGTGGCAAGAACACAGAAATCATGAACACTTCCCATATCTCTTCCAAAGATGTAAATATTTAGACATGAAGTGTTTGCAAAATTGCTGGGGCAGGCCACTGGGCTGGTGGGGGAGGCAAAAGGAAGAGTGGGAGACCAGGAAAAACAGAGGAGCCCTGTTCCTTCCCGACAAGGTCATTGAAACACAAAGTTGCCGTTCGAGCGGCACTTTCCTCTCACCTTCTATCTATGTATAGTAACTGGATAATGAGGACACACACCTGCAGGCTTGCTTGCTCCTGTTCTGGCGTTGAGGACTGACCTCTCCTTTGTGCAATGGCCTTGGAGTTACACCCTGATGTGAGGAGGCTGCAGCAAGCAATTGGAGACTATCAAAACTGTGCTTCTCTCTTCCTGTGGCCTTTACTATGCTAAGAAAAGAAAAGAAAAAGAACGAGAGCGAGAGTGATAGAGAGAGAGAGAGAGAGAAGCAGCATTTGTTGAGCTTCTTGGATTTCTCTGTATGAGGATTATTATTATTAGCAGTTGACATGATTACATCCTCAGAAGTCTAGCCTAATGAGAAAGACAAACATGTGAATGTACCATTACAAAAAATAATCTGACTGATAGATAAGTGGAACTTCCTAAGAATTTCTTACATCTGTTTGAAATTTCAGTGGCTGTGGACATTAAAATAAGGTCTGGCTCTTTTCTGTAACTCTGTTGAATTCAGCACGGTCTGCTCTATTATAACCGCAGTGATAGCAGCAACAGACAGACACTCATACACTCATACATTTCCTAAAGGTGTGTCACACAGCAAACTCCCAGCTGTATTTTGCAAGACATTGTATCTCTCTGTAGCTGTTTCCATTCTTTTCCTAGCCCTAGAACTGTTGCCCTCTTTTTGTCCTTCTGTTCTTCCCTCCCTCTTTCTCTGTTCACCTCCATGGAGAACTAATACATTTGAACCACAACAGCACGTTCCATGGATTACAGTGATTTCACGCACAGCACACCATTTCAAAAAGTGGCACCGTTTATGAATCCTCTACAGGGGTAGAGGAACGAGAGAGATTGAGGAGATCAAGATTCTGTTTTGTCTGTAGGCCCTTTTTCGCTTGAAAAAAATTGTCTAGATAGGGTTATTTGCTTATGAAATGGTAAAACCATGAGTGTATCTGATGGAAGACATTGAGAGGAAGAGTGGTGAGAAAGACATTGCCATTGACTAATTGAGAGATTCGTAGCCTGGCCTTGCCTCCCTTAATTGGTAGATGACTGGGGCAGAAGGCAAGGGTCATTGGGGGCTGAGAGGAAATGGAATAAAGGACCCTAGTTCTTCAGAATCTGGGACTAGGTTCTGGGGGCCAAGAGAAAAGCAGACAGACCAGTAGCAGACTTCTCATGAAAGGAATAGTCATGTGAACTTTAGGAGTGCTGGTATCAGCTGACCATATGTGTCTGTGTTAGAATTCCTTTATTTATACTTAAAATATTCAGTAAATCTTTATTAAGCATTGAAACCTAGACTATACTTTACAAAGGAAGATTAAATATGGTTCTTTTAAAATATTTGTTTAAATCTATTTGTGAGAGACAGAGATCTTCCATTTGTGGGTTCACTCACTCCTCAAATGTCCTTTTAGTAGCTAAGGCTGGACCACACTCAAACCAGAAACTAGAAACTCAACCCAGGTCTCCCATGTGGAGAGCAGGGACCCCTGCACCTCAGCCCTGTGTGCTTCCCAGCGTGTGCATTCACAGGAGGCTGGAATCAGTCGCAGAGCAGGGACTCAGAACCAGGCACGCTGTCATGTGACCTGGCTTGCCAAGCAGCATCTTAACTGCTGCACCAAATGCCCATCTCTGTGAGATGCTTCCGTGGCTGCATGGTGCTGAGTCCACAACATGAGGATACACGACTGCTCTTCTGAGGCTAGCAGGAAAGTAACAATATCCTTTCAAGGGCTGCCATCTGAGTCCTGTGAGTCAGAGGAAGTGGCTTATGAAAGAGCCAAGTTTGGTTGATAGAGTGTACAAGTATTCTTTGGAGTTCTCAGGAAAATAAGAAAAGGGAATCTGAAGAGGGTGCAAACATCCAACATAGTCACACAGGAAAATGAGCCTTTTTATTGGCTATTTAAGGAAATGATAATTTCAAATTCCTGAGAAAATTTGAGGACCTTCTGGTTGGTCATGTGATATTGTGTCATTGAAATGCCTTACAGTTATGATAATTCATTTTGTAAACATGAATGATTGTGGTAGTTACACATTCTGTAACAGAAGAGTCTCCAGCTGGAAGTTATGTCATAGAATATTGTGTGCCGGGTGATGTTAGGAACATTATACTTTACCAACAAATATAGCTATTTTCTGGTTATAGGGAAAAACATGAGTATTGTGGAAGGGCCTAGGCATTTACAGGGCATCTATTAAAAAAATGAATGGAGCATATGTGATTGACAGATCCCCATAAAAGAGAATGTTGATGGAAAAACAATCTGACTTTGTAAGGAGTCACAGTGTTGATTTCCATGATCATCCTGGAATTCTATTGATAAAGTGCTTGCTTTGCCATCCTATTCTTTATTTCTTAGTCACTGCTTTATTTTCCAAAAATTCCCTTCAGATTAGGAAATACAAAACCACACTCAGTAACAGTGATTCATAAATAAAAAATTCATGGTCCATAATCTTTTTATAGTTCTGATATTTTCATTCCCTTTGACTTTACTGTTTAAAGATAAATAGAGGCATTGGGGGCAAGATTTAAATTAATTCCTACTTCAAATTGTCATCATGTTAAGAAATCATTAAATTTATTTGACCCTTTTGTGGCTTTCACAAAGAGGGTTTTCTGGATGTACAGTTATTGCTAATCTTTTGGGGAAAAATACCAATATGTAAATTGGTGTCACAGGCATGGCGCCAGGCACAGACAGGGCCTGGCCCTCAGTCATGACAGATGTTCCACTGTCAAAGTGATTTCTGGATGTTGTGACCTATTACCAGCTCCCTTGACCTCAATATACTTGGCATTGATTGGACTTTTTGCATCTTTGTGCTCTTCCTTTTCTGGCCTCCTTTTTCTCATTTCAGTTCATAGGTAGTTAAGAGACTGTCATACATCAAGCGGCTCTTGTGCAGTCTAGGAGAGGGTCCCTGATTTAGATTAACTTGAAGAACATGCTGCCACTGGCAGGAAGCCTGAAGGAACAGGAACATCAGCACAGGTGGACCTTTTACAGGAGCACTCAAGATGAAAGGAGTGTTGAGAATGAACACTGGGGAGAGAGAAGATCGCCTCATGGGATAGTTGACCCAGAGGGATAGCATGGGTGTAAGAGCTGAAAAATTAGAGGCAAGCTGAAAAGGAAAAGAGGGGGAAGAACTGATCATGAAGCTGTTGATGGACACATCAGGATATAGGAAATAGAAGCAAAAGGAAGTTGCTGAAATAACATGTTTCAAGATCTTCCCAGCCTTCCTCCATGCATGTTCATGCTTCCCCCGCTCAGGAAAGTATCTGTATCATCTCAATAAGTAAATAAGTATCATATGTCTATAAAGAATTGGAAAGTTTGTGGGAAAATAGAATTAAAATCCTTTTATTTTTAGTATCAATGTTTTTCAAATCGTGTGTAGGTTTTTCATATCAAGCATCTTTCATGAACCTTTGATTATACCCTCCCCCATAATATGCACATTTATAAAGAATATTTGATTATCAGGTGGAAAAAAAATCCTACCCTGGTCCTTTCCCTGGTTTTGGAATGAATGAAGAAGAGATTGAGAGAATTTCCTTTGGTGATTAAAAACAATCCTGTCCTCTTCTGCCATTATAGCATAGTAGGACAGTAGATGAAAAACATAGTAGAGTACAAGTGGGCAGTGTTAGCAAGAAGGCCTGTGGAAAAGAGCCTGAGAGGGGGATGCTGTCCTCTGTGGGTGAATCTTCACTAACACTGTCATCAGAATCTTAGGCTGGATTCACTGTGTGTATGCAATTTTCAATTAATTTCCTAAGATGCATTTATTTCAGGAGTTATCTAAAAACTGTTTTTTACATTTAATACCTGATATTAATCAGGGTATTACATAGCTGACATGTAATATGAAAAAAAAAATTGTAATGAGTGATTGTGGACATAGGCAAGTTTGGTGGGAAAAGAAAATTCAAGCACAGAGAAAATCTGAGATCAAATGTTAACAGGGTTTAGATTGTGGTTTATGATGATTTCTGTCATTAAAATGGCTTCTCATTAGCATAGAGGCTGCAGGTTGACCAAATTTTTTGCCTGAATTTACAGATTATCAATTTCAAATATTGACAGAAAAATCATTGCTAAACATTCTTATAGGGCTATGCATTAATTATTTCTCCAGAATCACCCTTATCCTTATTTTGGAACCAGAGCAATAGTAAAAAAATCCTGTTAAAGATTGCATTTTTATTAATACATGATATGGTAGGTCGGAGTATTACTAGACCATTGATGCCAATATAAAAGCAACTCCTAAGCTATCATAATGACACCAACAGTAAACTTTTAAGGGGCGGGGGGAGAGAGAGAGAGAGAGAGAGAGAGAGAGAGAGAGAGAGAGAGAGAGAGAGAGAGAGAGAAAGAGAACCTCTTTGAAAAGAATGACCAGCAAAGAAGACATAACAATGTATTCTTTTTTTTTTTAAAGATTTATTTATTTATTGGAAAGTCAGATATACAGAGAGGAGGAGAGACAGAGAGGAAGATCTTCCGTCCGATGATTCACTCCCCAAGTGAACGCAACGGCCAATGCTATGCCGATCTGAAGCCAGGATCTAGGAACTTCTTCCGGGTCTCCCACACAGGTGCAGGGTCCCAAGGCTTTGGGCTGTCCTCGACTGCTTTCCCAGGCCACAAGCAGGGAGGTGGATGGGAAGTGGAGCAGCCAGGACTAGAACCGGCGCCCGTATGGGATCCCGGCACGTTCAAGGTGAGGACTTTAGCCGCTAGGCCACGGTGCCAGGCCCACAATGTGTTCTTGAGCATTAATTCCTGCACATATCTTTGGGAATATACAAAGAAAACTTGTTACAGTAACTTGGAATACAATCTGAGAAAGAGTTCATGGGTTGTTCTAACGTTCTCATAGTAGAGAGGGCTGGAACAATATCAATGAGTCTTCCTGACCGTTTATTATAGTCAACAATGATAGCTGGTGTTTTTAATGTTCTGTCCTGAGTTGTGATTGGATTTCTCTCAAAGTTTCATCCATTATTCTCATATTGAAGTCACTGCGTGGTTGATTTTATGTGTCAACTTGATTGGGTCACAGGACACCCAACAAAGTGGCAGGAAGTTATTCTGGGTGTGTTCATGAGGGTCACTTTGTATGAGTCCCATGGTCCAGAGAGGCAGGTTGCCCTCCCTCTTGTGACTGGACCCCATCCAAACTGCCAAAGACCTGAGTAGAACAAAAAGGCTGAGCAAGGGAGAATACACTCTGTCCGCCTGTTTTTCAAGCTGCCTCTGGAGTGGTACTTGGACTAGAACCCTTTCATTGCCTTTCCTGGGTCTGTAACTTGCTGACTGTAGATCTTGGGACTTCTCAGCTTTTATAATTACACAAACCACTTCATTGTAATAAATTTCTTTTTAATAAAGGGATTTACACACACACAAATTCTTTAGATTTTTTATTTTGCTTTTCTGGAAAAGCCTATGGAGTACTCACCTAGATTTTCTTATGAGATTGTTGACAGGAGTTACGCTAAACCATAGAAACATGTATCAGAGCTTTGTACTCCCTCCCTGCAAATGGGAGAGCTCCAAGAAGGAATGTGAGAAGAGACATTTCCATTCATGTGCCTGGAAACTCTGTCCCAAGGCAACCCCATTTAAACAGATCATCAGAGCAGGGAGTGCTGTTCTTTGCCTTAAACTAATGTCTGTCTCCTTTCATGAAATAGCTCCCCGTCTGTTTGCCTCTGGCTTAGAGTTCCAAAATGCTTTTAGCATCTGGCAGCCACTTGCTCAGTTCCCAACCACTGATGTGATGCTGGTGCTCACGACTAGCTCGGCCTCTGGAAGATGACACCCAGCCCCTGTAAGTTGCCTCTGCTCTTGTTATTTTCAAAACACACCGGTCTGGCAGCTTCTGTGGAACTCCCTCTGACAACCCTCCTATGCACAGACGGAAATGTTTTGGGAAATGCTCTAACACTATGAAATTCAAAAACTTAATGTATGTCTCTGGATGTGTCTTTTTTTTTTTAAAGCAAAAATATGTCAGATTTTTAAAAGGTTCCAGGACCCCATAAAGGATGTGTGTCCTAAGAATTTTACAGATGTTCTGGTGATTTAAGGCTTTTTGATGATTTTCTGCCTTGGGAAGAGTCATGAACTCAACCCAAATCATTGTTTGCTGAGTCCAAAAGAGTTCAGTGGTATCTTAGCAACTTCCTATTACCTACCTACCTTCTTTCTTTTCTTTAGCTTCTTCCTTCCCTTTCCTTCCCTTCCCTTCCCTTCCCTTCCCTTCCCTTCCCTTCCCTTCCCTTCCCTTCCCCTTTCTTTTCTTTCCTTTTCTTTCCTTTTTTCCCTCCTTCCTACCATATATATGACGGGGTCTTTGGGAAGTTCATTGAAATGCATATTGTGAAGAAAAATGTATAGGCCTTTAAGTTTTTAAAATATGGATAATTTAATCTCATTTCCTTGAACTTTATGAAGTAGTCTTTTATTTCCTCCCCACAAAGACATACCAAGACTTCGCAGCAGTCTCATAGAGCTCAAGGAAAAGATAAGTGTTTGTGTTTTCAAGGAAGTGTCGCAGTCTTGGAGGCTTTGGGTTGGAGCATACGTAAGTCCACTGTTTATTCGTATTGCGTAATGCTGTGTTCTTCTCAAGTATACGTATAAATAGAAGATGCATTTCTACCCAGCCTACTCCAGCATAGTAGGAGTAGAGCACCAAAGCTCAGTGTTAGGGTTGTTAATGGTTTCCAATGAACAGAGTCTCTCTTTATTTGAATGCCTAGATTTTTACAGCTGTAAGCCACAGTGACTGTGGAGTTATGCCCATAATTTATCCTGAGTAAAGGAATCCATTTCTGCTCTTCCAATTTGCAAAACTATTCCGCTAGGCTAATATTCAAGGTTAATCTTCCTTAGGTTTCTGATGACTAAAATAGGACTGGTCCTTGTCTACAAGGAGCTGTCAGTCTAGCAAGAGAGAGAGTGTGCACAAACAGGGGGTGCTAAAAGACACAACAGCTGCAGAGCGCAGGAGATGGCAGCACAGGGAGCAATTAATTCTGCTTGCAGGTGTGCAGGGTCAGGAACCTGGGAAAAGCTTCCGAGGGGAGAGGATGTTTCTCCTGGATCCTGTCAGGAACACAATTTGGCCAAGTGCTCAGTAGGAGCAGAGAAGACAAAGATGTAAGAAGGGTCAAATACTCTTAAAGATTAAAAAAAAAAAATCTGGAGAGGCATTCTTCCTTAAACTAATGTTTGGAAAACAATTACTGTTTGAATAAGTGGTTAAGTGTTCCTACTAAACATTGGCTTTAAAATGCTTGTTTAAGATGAAGAAATTTGGTGCCAGATTTTTTTTTTTTTAGTGAAGCAGCTGTAAGTTTTCAATGCCTTATTGGTTTTAATTTTACACAGCAATGTAAACACATTGTAAGGATTAATTTTTCTTTTGTTTTTGAATTAGCTCCAGCCTTTTTACATAGAGGCACGCTGACTTCCTTATTTGACTAACATTTGTAGAGTGTTGTGCATATGCTAACATATATTTACTTTCTCGGTAAAGAATTTACTGATTTCTATAAAGCAGAAATGCTACTGTTGGTTACTGTAAGATTTATTAAAGAGCGTGTAAGTGAGAGTTATAACACAATCTATACAAAATGTCTTTATGGAACAATTTATCGTTGTTTTAAATTTGGTAAGTTGTTATGATATTTGGACAGAACTCCTGACACATCTGGTCCCCCGTCCTGATAAAATATTAGGATTGTATAATTTTTTAAGATTTATTTTTATTTGAAAAAAAAAAAGAATTACAGAGACAGGGAAGAGAAACACAGAGAGATCTTCCATTGTCCACTGGCTCCTCCACCTTCACCAAATTGCCAGAGTGGCTAGAGCTGAGCCGATCCAAAGCCAGGAGCCAGGAGCTTCTTCTGGGTCTCCCATTTGGGTGCAGGAACCCAAGATTTGGGGCTGTCCTCTGCTGCTTTCCCAGGCCACAGACAGGGAGCTGGAAGAGAAGTTGAGCAGCCAGGACGTGAACCAGCAACTGTACAGGATGCTGGGGCGTGCAACGTGAGGACTTTAGCCACTAGGCTACTGTGCTGGACCTGACAAGTATTATTTTGAAACAACTACTAAGAAAATATTTTTCAAAATATTTACATGCAATAATTTAGTCCTGTTATTTAAACAACACTTTGATCATCATATTGAAGACATGCATATTGAGGCAATGCTGTTTTCAGTATTAATATTCTCTACAGTAGATTCTTTGTTGATACTCGTGCAGCTATTATGGCTGTTTTAGTGGTACATCAAACTCATGCCTGAAAATAATTAATTAAGGAAAAATAATTTTAAAAAAGATGTATTTATTTTTATTGGTAGACAGATTTACAGAGAGAAGGAGAGACAGAGAGAAGGATCTTCTGTCCTTTGGTTCACTCCCCAAGTGGCCACAGTGACGAGAGCTGAGCTGATCTGAAGCCAGGAGACACGCGTTTCCTCTGGGTCTTCCAAGAGGGTGCAGGGTCCCAAGACTTTGGACCATCCTCTACTGTTTTCCCAGGCTACAATCTACATGGGAAGTGGAGCAGACAGGACATGAACCAGCACCCATATATTCTTCTGGTGCATGCAAAGTGAGGATTTTGCCACTAGGCTATCACACAGGGCCCCAAACGAACTTTTAGTGAAGGAATTATTGCATCATTTGGTTATGAAGGATGTCAGGCTGACAAGTTAGGAAGTGACCAGTTCTGGCTAGGGAGAGATGAGGCAGTCCACAAGGCTACAGGGAGGAAAGGATGTTTGGGAAAGACTTTGGAGGAATACAAGGAAATAAATGTCTCAGTTAAAGGCCATGTCATGGGGGAAGTAACTATGAAGAATAATGGAAAGCATTCAGGAGAAAGGGCTGAGCTTGAGAAGGAAGCACAGGACATGTTGATCGGCACTCAGGAGTCCACTTAGGTTGAAAAGGAAGCGGTCGATTGGTGTACTAGGAAGACCACCCTGGTGACAAAGAAAGCAGAACGGGTCCTTCTGAAAAAGAGTATTGAGAGACTATCAGTCGCTTAATAGGAAATATGACAAAGTGGGAGACAGGAGATATTTGGAGATGATTGGCCAAACTAATTTTGAAAGAGAAGAGGCAGCCAAAGGAAAGAATGTGGAATGACGACTTTTACTTTGGCAGGTAATGAACTGTGGCTTAAATGGCGAAGTAAGCAGCAGAGCACTGGGAGACTGGTTGAGGGGAAGAATTTTTTTTTTGGGGGGGGGGATGTATTTTATTGGCAGAGAATTTTCACATCTGTCAAAACTGATTCCAAGTTCTAAATGTACATAACTTACTTGCGGCTACCTTGGGTTATAAAATGAAAGTGCCCATTAAACCCAAAAGTGCCTGAATTCAGAGAAAAGCAATTCAATTTTAGTCATTACTCTTGTTATATTAGTGTTTATTAATAATATTATTTAATAATATATTTATTTCTGTAGTTGGTATTGTTTAATACTGGCCTTTGTGGTTACTTCAAAAGAGATTTATTTAAAACAGTTTATTTCTCTTGGCTTATCTGCCAAGGTGAACTTAAATTAAGCCAGGAAGCATTAGAGAAATCAGAGCCACTGATGTTAGTCACGATAGGAAATGGATACTTGAAATTTAATTTTTGATAAGATATGTCTAAGATGAGATATGGGTGTAATAATATTTTTGATTAGGCCTTGTTATGATACAGTAGGAGGGAAGAAATTCTAGCAAAGTTTGCCAATGAAGAACCAATTTATGTTTCCCTGGGTATTTAGACATCAGTGTATTTTTGGTCACT
Source organism: Ochotona curzoniae (assembly GCF_017591425.1). Classification (NCBI taxonomy): domain Eukaryota; kingdom Metazoa; phylum Chordata; class Mammalia; order Lagomorpha; family Ochotonidae; genus Ochotona; species Ochotona curzoniae. The sequence goes on along the minus strand of NW_024464920.1, from coordinate 15,423,121 downwards.
CGTCTTGTAAGGTATTATTCACTATCGGTTTTTAATCTTACAAGTACCAAAAACAATTTTCCACAGAGAAAGTCAGATTTTCTGCAAATTTCTTAATCCTAACATCCTGAGTTGATTAAGATTCAAAAAATCCTTTTTTGTTATTTTTTTTTCTCTTTACTCCCTACCACAAGAGGGCATGTATCTCATTTTCTCACCAGAATCTTTCATAAACTACTGAAAATGTGGGTCATTTCGAGTTTGCCCAGTAGGCTAGCCTGTCCTGAGATTTGAGCTTGGCAGAAAGGGAATTTCTATAATACTTCCTGTTTGCCTTCTGTAAGAGAAAATGTCTATTTCCAAACCTTTCTATTTAATACATAAATTTATCTAGTACTAAAGGGCAATCTAGAATGTTTATTTTTCAACCTTTATCAATGCAATGTATCAAAGAATGTAACTTCACCATACATTTTTTTTAAAGGGAGAGATACAGAGAACCATCCCATTTTGTTCATTCTCTGAATGTTTACGAAAACAGGGTGGGGTAAAATCAGATGCAAGGAAGCTAATTCAGAATCCAACTACGTGAGCTGTCACTGCAGCCTCCAGCATGTGCATTAGCGGGAAGCTGGACTCGGGAATCAGAGCTGGGGGTCAAACCCAGGCACCCTGATATGTAAACGGGGTATACTGATGGTTCCTAACTATAGGCCAAACACTCCCTGGCATCACATCCTTTAGTGTCATGTGCTGGTGCCAAGAGCTGCTCTCCTCCTTCAGTCTTGCGATTTGATCAATATGATAATGTCCCTTCTGCCCAGTGATTTTTGTGCCAATCCCATCTCTGTTTTGCTCTTTTTCTGAACACAGACAATTTGACACCCTGGGAAACTGACCATTGATTTGTAGAGTTAACTCCCTAGGAAATTATCAGTGAGACATTATAGGTTTGGATTTTTTGTGACATTGTTGGTCTAGATGTCCCTCCCCAAACTGGCTTTACTTTTGTAAAGTAAATGAAGCAGCAGCGATGCTTGGGGCAGGCTGTGCAGGTGACAATGACCCCTCTCAAACTTCCGCCGAAGCCTTCAAGGTTTTCAGTTTAGTCCGGCAACATTCCAGTCCCACTTATCTTACGGTTCTGCTTTTTCTAGGATAGCTGTGTCTTCCAGAAATCACTCCTCATAAAGTCAGGCCACGCCTTCTTAGGAGACTTTTTTTTTTTCCCCTGGAAGAAGCCAGCTCCTTTTTTGACGAAGTTTGAAATGAAGATGTATCGTTGTCCTTTATCCTGATGAGCCTGCAGAGAAAGTGTGCTTCCCCTTGTCAATTGGCTGGCCTGTCACCTTGACTGGGAGGCTTTCCTGCTTTAATAGTTACACAGGCTCCTAAGTAGATATTTATCTTTTTTTTTTTCCTGACTTAAACTGAGACTCTACAATTAATGTTTGTGTAGAGGAGGTTTCCTAAGTTCAGTAATTTGTGTGTGTTTACTATTGTGGCAGATATAAATAGGAGGAGTTATTATAAAGTTAAACAAATCAGTTCTTCATTATTTTTATCATCTAGGCACTGTGATTGATGTTGGGATTGGCAACCATCAGTGCAGTTTCAGCTCTCTGTCGCCTCTTCTTTCTCACTACACACTAGCAACCACTGTCCTTGTTAGCACTCTATGACTGCCAGGTTCTACAGCTGAAATCATGCGGAATGTGGCATTTTAGATTGAGTTCTTAGTAGTATATATTGATGTTTCCTCTAGGTCTTTTCATAGCTTTATATCTCATTTCTTTTTAGTGTTGAATAATATTCCATTGTCTAGCTACATTGCACTTATTTGTTCACTGAAAGACATCTTGATTATTTCCACAGTTCAGCATTCATGTAAAAAAGCTTCTAGAAATACCTACGTGGTTTCTGTATGGACTAGTCAACTCATTTGAACAAATACTAAGAAACAGGATTGTTGTATTCTGTGCTATATGTTTGGTTTTGTAGGAAACTGACAAATTGTCTTCCAAAGTGAATATCATTGTGAATACTTTTCAAGGCTGAGTGAGAGCTCCTGTTGTACACAGTCTTACCAGCATTTGGGGGTATCTGTACTATGAAATATGGCCTCCTAATAGGTCTGTAAGTGGCATCTCATTTTCACTATTAATTTTCTGATGAAATAATCAAAAAATTGTTTTCCTGTGTTATCTCCTAGGATTTCTATAATTTTGATTTTGAATCCCATGAAGCATTTCCGGCTAATTTTTGGGCAGGTATAATTAGGGTGCAGTTTCTGTGAAGGGTGTGCCTAGATTCATCTTTCTGCTTTCACGCTTGTGGATATCCAATTGTTCCAGTTTCACTTGCTGAAAAACCTATCTTTCTCCAGTGTGTGGCCTTTGTGCCTTTGTCAAAGATGAATCGATTACACTTGTGTGTATTGATAGAATCTCTGCTCTGTTTCATTGATCTATTTGTGCTTTCACAAATATCGTACTCTCTTAACTATTATTGTTTGTAGTAGCTGTTCAAGTTAGGTCAACTTCTGCACCGTTTTTCTTTCTTCAATAATATATTAGCTATTTCAGATCTTTCACTTTTTCAAATAACCTTTATAACTAGCTTGTTGACAGGCTCGGCATAGTTTTGCTTTTTGCTTAGGATTATTATGAATCTGTAGATCAAGTTGAGAAGGACTGAATTCATGACAATATCAAGACTTCTTGTCCACAAAAAGGGAACATCTTTCCATTTATTTAAATCTTTCAATTTTTTTTCATGACAGTTCTGCAGTTTCACTCAAATAAAACTTTTCAATAATTTAGTGAGATTTGCATATTGAATTAGTATTTCACTTTAGGGAGGCACTAACATAAAAAATGGTATTGTGTTTTTCATTTAGAATTTCAGTTGCTTAGTGCGGTTTTGTAAGAAAATGATTGATATTTGTATGTAAATTTTTATCTTAAAACCTTGCTATAATTGCCCATTAGTATGAAAATTGTTGGCTATTCTTCCTGAATTTCTATAATCATGTCATTTGTAAGCAAATATGTATACATTTTATCTCCTTTTCTTATCTTATTGCATGAGCTAGAACTTCTCGTATGATGTTGAAGAATAGTGGTGAATGGGATTCTTGCCTTGTTTCTGACCTTAATGGAAAATCTCATCATTAATTTCTCATCATTAATTCTTGTATGATGTTATCTGCTTTTGTATGTGTTCTCTGTGAAGTTGAAGAACTCCCTCTATTTCTTGTTTGTTTACATATTTGATCATGAATGAATTTTGTTAGCATCTATATGGCAATCAAGTCTTGTCTTGCATACCTGGAATAAATCCAGTTTCATTGTGGTGAATAATTCTCATTATGCTTTGCTGGTTGAAGTTTTGTAATATCATGTTGAGAATATTTGCCGTTATGTTTTGTGGGAGATAGTACTCTATTGTTATCCTTTTCTATTGTATTTTTAAGATTTGTTTTGTTTATTTGAAAGGCAGACCAATTGGGTGGAGAGAGAGAGAGAGGGAGAGAAACAGGGAGAGAGAGATAGAGAGAATGGAAGAGAGATAGAGAAAGAGGAAAACAAAAGAGGAAGAGGAGAGAGAGAGAAAAGAAAGAGAGAGATAAGATCTTCCATCCAAAAGAATGGTTCACACCTCTTAGAGGCTACAGTGGCCAGGACTGGGCCATGCCAAAACCCAGTGCTTGAAATGGCATCTGGGTCTCCCTCATGAATGGCAGGAGTCTCAGTACTTGGACCATCTTCTAAGTCCCATAGCATGGCACTGGGTCAGTACTCAAATAAGTGCTCATTTGAGATGATGTCATTGCAGGAAGCCGCTTACTCTGAAATGCCTCACAGGCTCCTTTTATAATATTTTCAACTATTTTAGATAGTAGGATAAAACTGGTCTTGTGAAATAAGAAGTATCTGTTTCTCTGGAAAAGATTGTAGAGGATTAGTGTAATGTTCCATAAATGGCAGAATTCCCTAGGGAAACTTGTCTTGCTTTCCTTTTTCGCAACATTATTGATTATTGATTCAGTATCTTTCATGCAAATAAGTCTGTGTTAGTCAGCTTTTTACTACATTAACTAAAATGCCTCATTGAATCTCCTTAGGCTGGGAGATTTCTTTAAGCCCCAAATTGTGGAAATTCAGTCCACGACTGAGTGTTCCCATTGGTTTACACTCCTTGAGAAGCTGGAGGGTAAGGGAGGGTGGCCATGTGGTGAACCCAGAAGCAAAGGAGACAGAGATGGCACCGCTAGTGACTTAAAGACTCCCCATGAGGCCCAATTCTCTGAAGTCACCCTTTAATTAAAGTCTCCACCCGGAAGCCATCAACCATTATCCGTGGGTCCTTTAACCATTCATGGAGGACTTTGGGCATTAAACATCAGGAGTTTAGAGAGCCAATGTCTGCTCAGAGCATAGGAAAGTATTCAGATCATCTACTTTCCCTTCAGGTTGCATTTTGATAGTTAATAGTTAATATTCTCAAGAAATTGGCACACTGAAGCTAAGCTATCAGATAACCTTAGATTGCTTATGGTACACTTTTACTATGCTCTTCATGTCCATAGACTTGGCAATGATGGTTTTCTTTTCTTTATTATAGTAGTAATAGTTCTGTCTTTTCTCTAGTTTTTGTGTTTAGCCAAGTAGGAGGTTTATCCATTTTATAGATCCTTTTGAAGAACCAACTCATGCTTTTGTTGGCATTCTCCATTGATTTCCTATTTTCAGTTTCATATATTTCTGCCCTAATGTCTATTGTATTTCTCCTGTATCCCCTTAGGCACATCCACTCTTCCTTTTCTATTTCTCCAAAGTAGAAGCTGGGGTTATTGTTTTTACAGATTTATTATTTTTCATACATGGTTTTAGTGCTGTAATTTTCCCTTTATGTACTAGTTTTGCTGAATATCACAATTATTTGACATTTTATATTCTTATTTGTATTTAGTTCAAAATGTTTAAATGTTATTCTTTTTATTGACTCATTAATTTCATTTTAAGATAATTACAAAGGTTTTATAGTTATAATTTGTTAAATACTCAATAGGGTATCAGTGTCAATCAGAAAAAGTAAATAGGCACAAAACTTGCAGTTATGTATTTTTCATTGTTGTAGCAATCTTTTACTCATGCTGATTTTTAAAAGTTTTATTTATTTATTTTTTGAAAGGCAGATATACAGGTAGGGAAGAGAGAGAAAAAGAGAGGAAGAGAGAGGAAGAATATCTTCCTTTGCTGTGTCATTCTCCAAGTGATCCCAAGCGTAGGAGCTGAGTCAATCCCAACCCAGGAGCCAGGAGTCTCCTCCAGGACTCCCACTTGTGTTCACAGGCTAAGGACTTTAGCATCCTCCATTGCTTTCCTGGGTCATGAGAAGGGAGCTGGATCAGAAAAGAAACAGCTAGGATACATACCAGTGCCCATATAAGATACCGATGTTGCAGGGAGAGGATTAAAATGCTACATCACAATGCCAGCCCCTGCTTTTTTCAATGTATAAAAATTCATTATACAAATATATGTGTGTGTGTTTCTATTACTATAGTAAACAATTATGCCTCAGAGTTTCTAAAATCCCAGATAACTCATTAAAATTTTCTTTTTTAGTAGGCTTTTAGGAATTAAAGCGTTTACTTTTGGACTATGTATATTAAAATCTGTGCAGTTTACTGCAAATTTTGGGCTTGTCCTTGCCAATGCTATAATTATGTATCTGTATAGTTAGTACGTGATAGGTAGAGCCAAATGTGCTCAGAATATGTCATTTATCTTTCCTCAAATAAATTAGCCTGAATTACACAATTTTCTTTTCTAGTACTTGTATCACCTAACGTTGTGGATGAAATGATTTTCTACCTGGCTGTGCTAGCACAGTAGCCACAGCTTGCTTTTGCTTCCTCTCACAGTCTCTCCCAAGTGTTTATAGCCCGTCATTCCGTCATTCCGAGGCCAAGGAAATTTACTCTTTTTGTTGCCAGGAAACTTGCAAGTTCTCCCCTGCTTACTCTTCTCTCTCTCTCTCTCTCTCTCTCTCTCTCGCTCGCTCTCGCGCTCTCTCTCTCACTCACTCACTCACTTTTTAGTGCATGGAAATGACTTGAGTCTTAAGCAATTTATTCTATTTTTGAGAATGACTAGTGAGGATGGTCTGTGTACCTGCCATGTGACCTCTTACTTCTCTTGACCCCCATTCTTTGAGGGGGGGCGGGGAAGGGACTTCTTTTATTAAGTTTTGAGCAAAGCAGCACTTGAGAAGGGATGCGCCTCTTTTGGCATTTCCTTAGGTCTCTCTCCAGTTTCATATTAAAATACAAAACTTTCACTCTTCATTGAAGGCAGAGCATCCTTTCAAGGAATAAATCTCCTGGCAGAAAAAGATAACCTCCCAGTTATTTTGAAATGCTAACTCATAAATATGTTCTATGAACGATCTAGCCTTTGAAGAGCTTTTATAATTCCAACAATGAAAATAATTTCTAGGAGAACAAAATTTCCCCCCAGTGTCATTACAAATCATTTCTCCTGCAGTCTGTTTTTCCAAATCATAATGAAGTCAAGAGTCTCTTCATTTCCTCTGCTGAAAAAGGAAGGAACTGAAGTCATTAATGTTTCTGATGAAATTAGGAAATTCATACATTCCTATCCCCAAAGAGAATATGTAAGTGGTTTCAACAGCTTAGAAGTCTCTCTCAACTTCATTCTGTGTTCATTAAGAAAACACACGATGAATTCCCAGGTGGCAAGTATGGATTTTTCTTTCCTCTAATTCCATAAAGTAGTTTCTCGTCTGTCTCTTTCTTTCTTGTGGTGTGAGCGGGGTCTGGGCTCTGGGTTTATGTCTGCTTCAGAGCATTATGGTCTAGCTCCCTTCTAATCCACTGCCCCTATTTGCATAAGAGGGTAATTAACTCCTATGCTTCTAGCTATACTTTCACCCCTTATGAATACAAAGATATTTGCCCTGAGTTTCTAGGTAATTTGCAAGCATTTACTGCCCATAATGAAGATGAGAAGTCTACAGGCACTAAGAGAAAACCCTGGGTCTGGCACTGTGGTACAGCAAGTTAAGCTGCTGTCAGCCATGCCTGCATCCCATATGGGCGTGGATTCAAGTCCCTGCTACTCTCCCTCCAATCCAGCTCCCTGCTTTTGCACCTGGGAAAGCAGCAAGGGATAGCATTAGTTATTGGGCCTCTGAATTCATGTGGGAGACCTGGAAAAAAACTCCAGGCTCCTGGCTTCTGCCTGCCACATCCCCAGCCACTATGGCCATTTGGGGAATGAATCAGCAGTTGGAAGACCTCTCTCTCCATTTCCATTTCTCTCTCTCTCCCTCTTTTTTTCTCTCTCCCTCTTTTTCTCCCTAACTCTGCCTCTCAAACAAATAAATAAATCTTAAAACAAAACAACACAAGAAAGAAAAAAGCCCACAGCTACTGGGAGAGACATTTTGCAAAGCAGCAGGTAAAAGGGTAAACTGGGAGGTGTGTTTACAAGCTTGCCCAAGCACTTCTTCAAGGTTAGTGGAGGTGGTCTTTTCAATTGCATTTTATCGTAGTTGTATCCATTTTTAATGAGTTTCTTAATGATCCCCATAGAACATTATAGAAAACTTTCCCAAACAGTAACATTTCGTCACAGGGCTCAGGGATTTTGAGGTAAACATGCACGTCAAGGGTCAAGGACAACCATTTCCGCAGTCGTTTTATGTGTGAAAAACCAATACGTCTATGGATTTAGCATGGTTACAGTCTTACATTCCTCATGGACATTTTCCAGAGGAATTGGGAGCTTTAGGACAATAATCTGCTTAGATACATGGATTTCAAATAAGATATAAATTCTGCTCTCATATTGTACACATTTCATTTCTGTAAAGTAGTTTCTTCCCCTCCCCCCCAATTTATGGATTTCTAGATTATTGGTGGAAATTTTATCTCTGTTTATGCTATACCTTCTTCGAGCACCATTTAGAAGAATTTGAGGAGAATTGGGAAAAGGTAGCAGGGGAGCAAGGGATAGGAGATTGTCTGCTTGGAACTACACACATGGAACACATGAGGTCTTTGCTCTTTATATTGATAAAAGCTTAAAAAAATGGATTTCAGCAGCTGGCACAGAAATTGGTGACGTATTGAATTTTATGTATTATAGTATTATGTGGAATTTGCGTGAATGCCTACATTCTTTCCAATAGATTTGTTTATTTTTGAAAGTCAGAGTTATACATATGGATATGTGTATGAATGTAAATATAGATAGAGTGAGAGAGATTTCATGTGTTTCTTCACTTCCTAGCTGTCTGTCGGTAGTCAGGCCTGGGCCAGGCCCAAGCCGGGAGCCTGCAGCTTCGGCCAGCTCCCCTGCATGGAAGGCTGAACCCCAAACGTGTGGGCTGCCTTGCGCTGCAGCGAGCTGTGTCGGCAGTGGAGCAGCTGGGATGCCAGCGCCGCCACGCCGCCACGCCGCCACGCTCCATCACGGATTCCTAAGTTCCGAACCTCAGTCTGTGTGCTCTACCTGATATTCTTGTTCAAGTTTGCCTTCCTTAATATGTTTTTAAAATTAAGTGAACAGTAAATGCTATTTCTTTCCTGGAGAATATCTGTTGAAAAATAAACGAAAAGAAAGCAACCTAGAATAATACTTGTATTTAACCGGAGCTACATGTACACTGCTTGAATGAGCAAATTAGGCAAACTGCTGAAAATCGTAGTGAAAAGAAAAACACACCCTAATTATTGAGAATGTACAATGTTTAAAATAAGTATTTTAAATTTTTAAAATGTTTAATATAGGTATTTCAAAATATTTTTAAAGATTTATTTATTTTTATTAGAAAGGCAGATATACAGAGAGGAGGGGAGAGACAGAGAGAAAGGTCTTCCATCTGTTGATTCACTCCCCAAGTGGCCGCAATGGCAGGAGCTGAGCTGATCCAAAGCCAGGAGCCAGGAGCCTCCTCCAGGTCTCCCACACAGGTGCAGGGTCCCAAGGCTTTGGGCTTCCCTTGACTGCTTTCCCAGGCCACAAGCAGAGAGCAGGATGGGAAGCAGGACCACCAAGGCATGAACGCTCACATGGGATCCTGGCACGTGCAAGGTGAGAACATTAGCCACTAGGCTACTGCGCTGGGCCCAGTATTTAAAATTTTTAATAATCATGTTATATTTATATTTGGTGTTTCCTGTTATAATGTTGTTTGAGTGAGATGTAAACAGTACTTTAACTTGTTTGCGAAGATATTTTCCCGATAGTCTAATGAAAACTGAATTTCCCTAGATAATTCATTATCAAACAATGCTGCTTTTTCCTGTAGTGCTCGGGGTGCTAGTCTTTATCAAAGTTATCTTTTAAGCTTATGTTTTAATGTAATTTATATTCAGGTCAAATGTTCTTTGATCCTTGTCTGAACTGCCACTGACTAGGGATACAAAAAAGATGAAAGATTACGTTTTTTGCCTTTTGAAAATGCATTCGACAGAAATCTTTTTAAAACCCATATATTTATAACAATTACCCTTGGCTATTTTTGAAAATGGTGTTATTGTAACAGCTTTGCCGTAATATAGCCTTGGGTCTCTATGGAAAGAGACTGATAGACTTAGGATGGGATGGAGGCGAATTTGTGAATCATCACCAAGGAAAGCAGCTCTAGGTGCTCGGCAGGGAAATATCTCGGTTGTTCCTTCTATTACTGTTCAGTAAATTATCCAGGATGTAGATGCTTGCAATGAAAGAATCTCAACTGAATTTGAACTGTGGTAAGGCAACAAGGTGGAGAAATCCACCATGGGGAGAGGGTTTGGAAGGGGTGGGGGGAAATCCCAGTGCCTTTAACATTGTGTCACATAATGCAATAAAATTAATTTAAAAAAATCATCCAGGACGTGCAAAAGAAGTTCTCTATTATTGAACATTTAACTTATTTTGAGACATTTAAGTGAAACAACAACCACCAATTTCTGCTCGAATGGCTTTTTATGAGGAACATTCTGGGGCCTAAATATATCAGTATCTTTTCCTTGTTGATCTGTCTTGTATGTTTTTCAAAATTGCTGTGCTAGTGTGCTGTGTCGGCTGGCCATCAGCACTGTGGGAGAGTAAAGTAGCAATTTTGCCAGAGGAAGTCAGACAAAGAAGAGACGAAGGTGTTGGACATTCTGTACCAACTGGCCTTTAAACTACAATGGGTAGACATACAAGACAGTGTTCACAAAAATGTCCTGAAATGGTTTTAGAAATTTGCCTGTGTTTGAGCCGCAAATGTGTTTATGTAGGGCACAGCTGGTTAAACTATCATTTAGGATCCTGCAGGAAAATTGAGTTTTACCCCTAATTTTGCTTTGGCTTGCTAATAATACCCCCGGGAGGCGGCAGATAATGGTCCTTGTATTTGCGATTCTGACTCCTGTTGGCAGACCTGGCTCCTGGCTTCGGGTTTGCTCAGTCGCTGTGGTTGCCAGTATTTGGGGAGCAAACCAGCAACCAGGAGAGCTTTGTCATTCTCTGCCTTTCTTTCATTCTGCCTTTTTAAAGTCATATACACACTAATGCATTTCTGTATATCCATGTTACTCTAGAAACTATTTCAAGATGACTACACATATCGATAACAATAATCCAGAGACCAGTTGACACAGTGGGGCAGAGTGTACAGCAAACTTCCTTCCAAGTGAGGAGTGGTGGGGGCAGCAGGAGTGACGTCAAAGGTCTTTTAATTCCAATTTCCATGTGGAGATGAATGAATCTGAAAGCTAAGCTACAGGCGGACCTCATCTTCTGAAAAACTTCCATCCCCTTTAGAAAGAAGCTTGGCACATACCTCACAATCCATAAAAATGTGCCCACTTGGACCCAGGAATTGGATAATGAATTTTATATATTGCATGTTCATCACTGTTTTACTCAGAATGTTAGAAACTTGGCAACAAAGATCACCTTCCTCAAAAAAGGAGGCACTAGGTAATTAGTATTACATCTGCTTCTTAGCATACTAATTTGGCTATTTATGTGTGATTATTAATCACTGGAGAAATGAATGTATCACTGAGTGAAAAACAGACTATGAAACACCGTGTGCAGTGTGACTGTAAAATATGTTTAAAAAAAATAGTATGTATTAGAGAACAAATGTAGAAAAATAGGCCTAGATGTTCTTGCCGTGACATTGACATGAGTGGAATTATGGATACTGTTTAATCTTGATTTTTTTTTTAACTAAAATTGTACAATGGGCTTTTATCACTTTCAAATACATTGCATTGAAGAATAATTAAGCGTCCAATAGCTAAGTAATCTCATTGTTATACAATGATGTAATATTAAGAAACAGGAAAAGCCACTGTCAGGCAACTCCCATCTGGTAAGTATTCTGTGGAGGCCTAAAGGAACCCAGAACAGGGCTGCAGGGGCACACGTGGGCTTCTGCACGGAGGACAGCTCTGCTCAAAGGCAAGGGCAGCTTTATGGGGAAGAATGACAGTGGAAGCACCCAAGTTCTGAGAGTCTAAAAACAGCCAGCGGCCTAGCTTTAGCTAAAAATCAGAAGAGCACAAGGGCACAAGATTCAGGCAGTCTTTGTGAAGGAAATCCCTGAAGAACCAAGAGTACCCTATGTGTGTTGCAACCTGTGAGTGTCAAAGGAGATGTGAAAACCAAAATCAATGCTAATTCATGCCAAAATTTCCTTCCTCCAAGATAGGAGCCCAGTCACTAAAATCTATCTCTGCTTTTACTTGGGGATAAGAAATGGAAACTTGCAGAAACAGATCTGAAAGCACCAGTGAGTTGGAATGAATTCAATAGCGTTGGCCTGAAGCACGGAAAGCAAGTCCTTTCTTTGTGAAGCTGCTGTTTTCAAGACTCTTAGGCATTTGATCTGTGTTGCTGTGTTTAATCCACATAGAAATGTATCAAGTAGATAGTAATGTGTTCATTTTTAGAAGGGATTGGATGGCAAAAAATATTTATACAGGGGCACACAGCTGGTAATGGAATGAGGAACTGAAGTCCAGAGACCAGGCATTTTCTATTATTTGTAGTGGAGTTGAACATGGAAATAGCCCTACCCCAAGGCTTAAGGCCAAAAGATAAATTCTCTATCTGTTTGTGGAAAGCAATTGAGTTATCTTAATCCATTAACCTACAAGTAATAACATCAAAAGGCTCTATTCACTCAGCTACATTTAAGATAATTGGAATATGCTTGTTCTGGAGTCAGACCTTGCATGCGAGGTACTATTGATCGAGCTAATGGCATCTGAAGAGGAAATATCAGCTGTTGCCTCCAGTCTTGTGAAATTTAGCATCTGGTGAGAGATGAGCGGACTCTTGTTACAGAAAGGATGTGTTTCCAGAACTCAGTTGTTCAAATTCCACCCAAGCCAAATCAAGCAAACCACACCAAAACAAACCCGTTCTTGCAGACATCTGCTGACATTGTTGTGTAATGTAGAGTGCGTGGTCAAGCAGTGAAGCAGTTACTGATTACACTTCTACATCCGTGGCTGTACTTGTGTGCCAGGGAAACACGCAGCGCATCCATGTGCTCGTGACTCTAGGGCATTGTCTTCTTTGCTGGCTTGTAGTTTGCTGTCATTACAGCTTTTGAAGTCAATTATGTTTTCCATTTTATAGTCAATTTCTTTGTTACTCTGGAGTATTGCCTCCATCTTTCAGTATCTTTTTCCTCTTGGCTCTCACACAAATAAACATTCTTCTGAATTTGCTTTTGGTGTCATGTATCTTACAAATGCTAACCTACACCTGCCTGTTAGGAAACTTTTTTTTTTCACTTTTAAAAATACCAAATCTTTAACCAGGTATCTGATATTGATAGAAAGTTTGATTTACATGCTTAATAATAAGGCCAGCCCATCTTAAAGGGGAAAGATTTCAACTGCTGGATCAGTTCTCTGATAGAAGGTGACTCTGAAGAGTGAATAAGTGCAGCTTAGGTCACTCTTTCTGTTAGAGAAAAGTAATCACACTTAATAAAACTACCAGAGTCACAGAGCTGAGAACGCCACTGCTCTCCTTAGTACCATGACAGCTGATATTCTTCAAATATAATAATCGCATTTGAAACTATCTGATCCAGAGCCATGTCCAGATAGAACTGAAATGTGTGATAGCGAGGGATTGAGAAGTGTGAGAAAAAAGCAGATCATCGGGATTCTCTGATATATTTTACGTTTCTATCCGAAAGACTGGAGTGTTATGAGTTTCCTCCACTTCTCTGCCAGCTCGCATTGTTCCCACTAGTTCTGCTTGCTCTCAGAAGTTCTTTTTCTTTCAAGGTGGGCAAGTGTTAACAGTTGAAGGTCCTTACAATAGCCTGTATCCTATTTAACTATTTCTCAACTCTGTCCAGCTGGATTCATCGATTCTTTGCTTAACCTCTTCTCCCGAGTCAGCCCTCACTCAACACAAAATATCTTTGTATCACATTGGTTCTTTTCACTTGCCATTCTGGGAGATTAAAAAATAAGTCACCTTCCTAGCACCTAAATGTGAAGATTCAAGCGAAACCGACGGTTTCCCTGTTTCTACTCCACACACATTGCTGTGACTCACAGATTTCTTTTCTGACCTTCCCTTGATTTGGTCTTTAGAGGCAGGTTTCTGCTTTACTTTTCCAGTATCTTTTATACCTAGTATCAGCTGAGGAGGCTTTGAGTTATGGCATTGTATTAATTACACATCTTCAATGGAAGTCTCGCTCACCTCACCATTGCTACTGTAACGCTGCAAGCAAGCTGGGGGTTAGAAAAACTTCTGGTGTTGTAATCCTGCTTGCTGTGTAGGTTCGCTTATGGGATGTTTTGCTGTTCCGGTTATGCAATTACTTTTTCTGTTTCTGACATAAGGCATAGCTTTCTGTGAGTGATTTCCATGAAAAAAATGTAAGTCATAGAAGGTGGTCATGTGCAGATTAAAGTGTATTAGCTCTTCAGCCAGCTTGTGTCTCTGGGGTGAGGTTTAGGCTGCACACCCTGAAGGGTGAAGAAGAGATTGGACAGATATTGAGAAATGAAAGTAGTTTTGTATTATCCTAATCAAGGCACCCAAATCTGTAACAAACTTTGCAGTGGTTTTTGGACTGTATATTATTTGTCCTATGGATTATTTTCAAGGAAAGTCTTTTTAGATCTCTGAGTCCAGTTATTTCCAGAGGCCATCTGAATTTCATTTGTTTTATAATGGATTGAATTAAAGAAATCTGGGCAATTAATAGACTTGTTATATATTTGTTTAGTTAAGAAAACTGCGGTTGTGGGTAGGAAATGGAGTACAAATGACAACTCATTTATTTATGCATGCATTTCTTAGTTCAACCCATGTTTACTGACTCCCTTCTTTGACCCATACAACATATAATACATGTTGAAAATACAGTTAGTTTTACGTGAGAACATTAATAGACAAACATATTGTCTATTATTTCTGTGATTAACAAATATAAGACACTAGTTTTGAAAACAGCTTTTATTAGGGCATAATTGTTATGCAGTAAAATTCACTCATATTAAATGTATGGTTTGATAAGTTACGGTAGTCAACAGGATAATCAAGATATAGAACATTTTCATAATTCCATAAACTCCTCTTGAATTCTCCACAGTTCATACACTTCTGTGGCATCCCAGCCAGTCGTGGACTTGCTTTTACATGGTTTAAAATTTTTATATAAATGAAAACTTGCTGTGAACTTTTGTGCCTATCTTCTTTCGCTTAGCATAGTGTCCTCCATGTTTTAGCAAATATCAATGATTTGTTCCTTTGTTTTGCTTGGTAGCGTTCAGTTTTAGGGATAATCCATACTTCAGCCATTTAGCTATTGTGAACATTTCAATTATTTACAATTTGCAAAGCTGCTAGGATCATTTGGATACAAGCTTTTGTGTGTGGGTGTAAGTTTTAATTTCTCTTAGATGAATATCTAAGTGTAATTGTATAGACATGTGGTAAAATTATTTTCACCTTAAAAGAAATAGACCAACTTGCCCCACAAAGGGCCTGTACCATTTTGCCCTTCTATCAACCATGTGTGAGAGTTCACACAATTGTCCACATCCTTGCCTGTATTTGTCAATGAAACCCCCCCGATTTTAGCCACTCTAATAACTGTTCATCATGTCATAAAGTTTTAATTAGCATTTCTCTGATGACAAATTATGTGAGGTATGTTTTCTTTGCTTAATTGTTCCTTTATATGTGTTTTGTGAAATGTGTGTTTTGGACAACTTTAATTAGTTGCTTGCTTCTTTATCAATGAATTACCAGTTATTTATAAAATTTTGGTAGAAATCACCGACATGGGACATACTGAACATCACATTATTGAATATATTATCCCTCCCTCCAGTCTGTAACTGATTTTTCTTTTCATAATGGTGAGTTTTTTGTAAAAAAATTTTCAATTTGATAAGAGTCTACTTTATCATTCTTAAACAAATTATTTTTATTAAAAAGGCAGATTTACAGAGAAGGAGAGACAGAAAGATTTTCTATTTACAGATTCTCTCCCCAAGTGGCCGAAGCAGACCTGAAGCCAGAAGCCAGGAGTTTCCTGCGGGTCTCCCATATGGGTGGGTGCCAGGTCCTAAGGCTTTGGGCCATCCTCTATTGTTTCCCTAGGACACAAGCAGGGAGCTGAAAGGGAAGTGGAGCAGCCGGAACATGAACTGGTACCCATATATGATCTCAGCACATTCAAGGTGAGGATTTAGCCACTGAGCCATAATGCCAAGCCCCAAATAATTCAATTTTACTAATTTATTGCAGAGGGAGAGACAAAGAGATATAAAAACTGCCTTCTGGCTCACAATCTGATTCTGAGTACTATGTGACCGAGGCTGGATGAGGGCCAAAGCCGGGAGCCAGGAGCCCAATCCGCATATCCCACACAGTTGCGGCGACCCAATTAGTTAAGCCGTGATCATTGCCCTCCAAGAACTCCGTTAGCAGAAAGCTGGAGCCAGGAGCTGTGATTCAGGTGCCTGAACCTCTGGGCTGAATACCTGTCTCATCCATTTTTTTAAAATTATGATTTTTAACTTTTGCATTTACATACATGATCCATTTGGAATATGTTTTTGTGAATGACATAAGGTTAAGTTTACCAATCCTTTGCCCCCAACATTGATGTCCAGGTCATCCTTTTTCATACGAATGCCAAGTTTTGGCATTACAGATGAAAACAAACCCTCCTCCTTTTGAAGTGTTGTGAGAAATGATGGAACATGTGTATTTGTGTTTATTTCCAGTGAATTTTGTTCCTTTGAGCTCTATTCTTTTGCCAATAACATTGTTTATGAGTGTAGCCTTAGAGAGGACCATTAAATGAGATCATGTGAGTTGTTCAATTTCGTTCTTGTTTTAGGACGTTTGTCTCTGTTTGGCATTTTAACTTTCAATACAAACAATGATGAAGAACAAAGTGAAAAGCTGTTTAGAATTTAAAATGAAATGCTTTCCTAGTGTAAATGTGGATTCTATTTCTCAATTTATTTCTGGGATTCTTGGATTTCTTAAATTGGAATTTCATTTAATTGATAATCCAATTAGGGGATAACTGACTTTAACAATATTGTTTTTTAATATGTGAATAAGGTAAATCTCTCCTTTTCATTCTGCTTGGTAATATGTGTAGATTTCCATGAACAAGTCATGATCTATATGTATATATACCCACACATATGTATGTGTCATAATTATTATTGATTTTTTTAGAAAAAATCCAAATCTTTCTTTGCTTTTTTTTTTTTAAATTTTTTATTTTTATTGGAAAGGCGGATATACAGAGAGGAGAGACAGAGAGAAAGATCTTCCCTCCAATGATTCACTCCCCAGGGGGCCACAACGGCTGGAGCTGAGCCAATCCGAAGCCAGGAGCCTCTTCCAGGTCTCCCACGCGGGTGCAGGGTCCCAAAGCTTTGGGCCGTCCTCGACTGCTTTCCCAGGCCACAGGCAGGGAGCTGGAAGGGAAGCGGGGCTGCTGGGATTAGAACCGGCGCCCATATGGGATCCCGGGCATGCAAGGCAAGGACCTCAACCACTGTGCCACCGTGCCGGGCCCCCAAATCTTTGTTGATATTAGTTTATTTTGATGTTTGTTAAAAGCAAATAGTTTACAAATTTCCAGGACTATAGTACACTTGTGTATCATATCCAAGGTTCATTGCTGCTTTGTGGTCGTCTAAACATTCCATCTCTTAAGGTGGACTTTATATATATATGGGATAAAATTAACCTGGCATAACATATGTAGAGTCAGTTAATTAAATTTTAGACTATTTTATTTATCTTTTGAAACTGATTTTTAAATTTTTTTCTATAATCACTTTTACATGCGAACATCTCTCACTAGTAAAATCTTTTTGAATGCCATGCTTGCATGTTATTTTGGAAAACTTCTTTATAAGTTAAAAGCTCATCATTCTGTGCTGGTTTGTTATACAAGTGATATAAAATAACCGACACTTTAAGAGGTCCAAGATAGTGATGCCAGCAACATGACAGACCGTCTCTCTCCTTATACAGGGTAATATACACAAATCCCTTCTCTTCAAAAATAGACAGGGAGACTCCTGAGTGCTTGGTATCTCAGAAAATATTCACATTAAAGCAAGTAGGAAAGACAGCAATATTCTTGAATACTAACCCGACCATGAGCACAGCACCTTCATGAGGAAAGGAAATCTCAGCTCCCAGCTTTTTCCCCAAGTGGGAAAGATAGGTTCCACACCGCTCGTGGCAATTCCTTCTGGAGGACTTGGCCCTTTATCGCGATATTGTGGAACAAGAATAATGCATAAGGAGGTTTCCCTCCAGCACAGAGAATTGCCTGCAGCAGTAGCCCCTGGGATTAGCCCAGCTTCTACCAAGAAAGGATGTGGCTACATCCTTCTTCGGCAGATTCTCGTGATACTTGCTTCTAACAGTTTGATGTCTGAGAGTCAATGCAACCAATAAGGAATGCGACTCTTCCAGCTGAAACAGGAAGATCTTTCCACACCTTCTCCCCTAGTTTGACCCAGTGATGAATCGAATCACACCGCCTGTTTAGGGAGAGAGCTTTGGGGCCTCTGACAGTAACAGGAGGGAGGCATTCCCCAACAGCCTTTTCTGGGGGAAGTGACAAATCTGCTCTTCCTTCTTATGTAGTTTGCCTGTGATGGTCTTTATAGCTATCTTCTCAACTTGTAAATTATTTTCTGGAATATTTTTTGTACCACATCTCTATATGGTAAAGTTATGTTTATACAAATACAGGTGGTTAAGTCTGAAAATATATTTACTGAATTAAGTTAAACTGCAACACATGGAAACTTAACACGTGTACGAGAGGCCCTGTTGCAAATTTCCTTCCTACTCTTTTATGAGGAATACCTTGACTATGAACTTCATTGCAAGTGACAACACCAATCCAAGTGTATAATAAGTATTAGTTCTCTTTAATTTCCTTCTGTATATTTACCATTACAGGTATGTAGATGTAGATATTTTAGTTTTGTTTGTCCCTGAGTGGCTCATCTCTTCATCTTATGCTCTGTTGGGTTTCCTCATTCCCTTGTCATACCAGTGGTTTAGCCCTGATGTTACTAGGTTTGTGTCATTGTTTCTGAATCAAACTGGAGGAAACACAATTCCAGACATCAAGACACTCTACAGGGCAGTGGTCATCAGAAAACTCTGGCACTGGTACAGAGAAGATCAATGAAACAGAATAGAAACCTCAGACGGGAACCCATACCTGTATGGCCAACTATAATATTCAACAAGAGAACTGAAAATAATCCAGGTAAAAAGTTTGGTCTATTTAACAAATGCTGTTGGGACAACTGGACAGCAGCCTGCAGAAATAAGTAGCAAGACCCCTCATGATTATACAAAAATCAACTATAAATGATTCAATGATATAAATCTGCACCTAGAAACCATAAAAGTATTATAAGAAAGCATTGGAAGTACTTAGCAAGATATAGGCATTGGCAAAGGCTTCTTAGAAAAGTCACCAAAAGCGTAGGTAGTCAAAGCCAAAATAAAATACTGACATATGATGGAGACTAGCGTACCAGAAAGTGAAGGTATGTTCAAATCTACATTTCTACTCTCGAATAAGAGTAGGATTCCCAGTAAAACTTTTAAATGTGCCTTGACAGTAGGATACTACACTTTGTACAATGCCAAGACACACTTAGATAATAGAATTTTGGACTTGTGACTGTTGTTTAAGTACTATACTGTAATAATAATATAGGGGGAAACAATGGGAGTGGGGGCTAGGACGGGTGGAAGGAGAAGAGAAAAAGGAACAGTTCGGAGCCAAACCTGAAAGAGAGGAAAATAATAGGTCCAAAGTTCTGGGAAGATCTGCAAATTTAAAACTGCTATAAAGCACTCACAGGGCTGGAACACAGCAAACTATGTATATATATATATATTTTTTTTTTTTCAAGAAAGAGCTTATAAATGAGCGAATGGCTAAGTAAACGCCTTCTACTTTTAAGGAGCTTGAGAAGAATACCTACAAAATTTCTCTTTGATATTACCAGCACATTTTCTTTAAGTATCATTATTATTCTCAATTTGTTAGTTAGGAAGAGGTGTTGATGGATATATATTTAATTTCTTTATGAGTGTTACTTTGGACATAAATTGTTTACATTTTGTGTTGTTGTCATAAATCTGGAAGCTGAGGAATGACCTTTGAACCGTTTCAGATTATGTGATTACAGTCTTCCATGGGAAAAAAAAAAATTTCTCACTTAAAAATTGAAAATATCACAGCTATTTGAAAGTGAGAAATTAAATATGAATTTCAGAAAGAGGGCATATGCTACAGTGACTTGTAAGAATAAAGTTGCTATCAAGTTCATGATAATAAGTCTGTATTCTGATTTTGTACTTCACCAAACAGAATGCTTTTTATTTTATAAGAATTGTGTTAAGTTACATACAATTAAATAGGAACAGTTGAAATTAAAATATCTAAGATCTTCAAGAAGTTTATGGAAATACAGATAATGAGGATACCATGCATGAAGTTTAAAATTTTTTGCACCAAAATGAACTATCTTTAAAATTTCTTGTTCCTTGAAGTTTTTTTTTAAAGATTTATTTTTACTATTTTTTTTTTATTGGAAAGGCGGATATACAGAGAGGAGAGACAGAGAGGAAGATCCTCTGTTCCATGATTCACTCCCCAAGTGAGTGCAACGGCCGATGCTATGCCAATCTGAAGCCAGGAGCCTCTTCCGGGTCTCCCACTCGGGTGCAGGGTCCCAAAGCTTTGGGCCGTCCTCGACTGCTTTCCCGGGCCACAGGCAGGGAGCTGGAAGGGAAGCGGGGCTGCTGGGATAGAACTGGTGCCCATATGGGATCCCGGGTGTGCAAGGCGAGGACCTTAACCACTGCGCCACCGCACCGGACCCTCCTTGAAGTTTTTAATGCACCTTCTCATGTATAAAAGAAATAGAACATTTTAGTAGTGGTATTACTACTTGTGAAATAAAAATTACAGCATAGTTTCTCAAGAAAAATGTATGTGGCTTGATGCTATTATTAATTATTAGCAAAAACTATAGAAATATTTTATTGATAATTAAACAAATAATGTTGTCTTTAAATTTTTTTATTAATTTAAAGAGAATAGGTTTTATATATTTCACAGGTACAGCTTTAAGAGATAACGCACTTCCCTTGCTCCTCCAAATCGCTCTCTTTCCTCTCTGCGACAATATTTACAAAGATGTAACTTTAATCCATTGTATGTTCATAGGCTTAATTTGCCACTAATAATATTAAGCAAGTTGAAAGTAAGAGAATCACAAGTTGATATTTCACTGGAGGATAAACATGGGCTCACAATTACAGTCATATCCCAATGTGACCATTTCATTTACACACTTTTTGTGTGTGTGTATTTTATATTAACTGCCACATATCTGAGAAAACGTATGATATTTATCTTTTTGATATGGGCTTATTGCTGTATAATGATTTCCATTTTGTTGCAAAAGACAAAATTTCATCCTTTGTTATGCATGAATAGTGTTTATATAGTATATATATATTTATATAGTGTGAGTGTATTTATATACCTACATTTTAAAAATATTTTATTAGTGTATTTAAAAGTATCATATAGGTATCATATGGATGCTGGGTCCAAGGTCCTGCGGCATCCTCCCCTGCCTTAAGCAGAGTATGCAGTATTCAAAACAGGTTCACTATACCTACCCCACCACAGCACTGGCGCCATCATATCATTCATAAAATATTGGACTTTTCGATAGTCCAGAATTGCATTGAAGACCCAATGTGGTGGCTCAGTTGTCTAAGCCCCCACTGTGCAAACACTGGGATACCATTTGGGCACAAGTTCATTTCCCAGATGCTCCAGTTCCTATCCAGTTCCCTGCTAATGGCCTGGGAAAGCAGTGGAAAATGGCCCAACGTGCTGGAACCCTGCACCAGCTTGGGAGACCTTCTGGCTTCAGCTTGGCTCAGCGCAAACTGTTGAGGCCTTTTGGGGAGTGAATTAGCAGGTGGAAGATCTTTTTGTCTTTCTCTCCTTCTCTCTGTAAATCTATCATTCTAAAACAAATAAATAATAATAAATCTTAAGAAAAAAAATAATTGAACTGCAATAAACATGGAGCACAGATAACTTTTCTGTATGTTGATTTAATTTCATTTGAGTAAATTTCCAGGGAGGAATGACTGGTTTATATGGTAGATACGTTTTCAGATTTCTGAAGAGCTTATATACTGTCTTATATAATTATTAAATGTTTACGTTCCCACCTACAATATATTTTAATACCTTTTCATCATGTCCTCACCAGCATTTTAAAACAACTTTTAGTTGATAGCCGTTCTGATGGGGTTGAAGTTGAATTTCATTCTGATTGTGATTTTTATTTGCACTTCCCTTATGGCTAGTGATCTAAGTGTTTTTTTTTTAATGTGTCTCTTGTTGATTTGAATCAATCTTGTTTCATCCGTTTGTTAATGATATATATAACATCTACTTATATGTACTTAGTTATCCCCCTATAAAAAGAATAAATCCCACTTATTTGGGGTAAATGATCTGTTTTATGTGATCTTGGACTCAATTAGCTAGTATTTTGTGGAGGAATTTTTATTGATGTTCATCACGGCTATCGGCCTACAGTTCTGTGTTGTTATTTTCTTACTTTGTGTTTGATTGATCTGGCCACTGATGAAAGTGGGGTGTTGGATTCCTTCATTATTATTGTATTTTATGATCCCTTAATAATCATTAACATTTATTAAATAGTCAGGGGCCCTGGAATTAGGTGCATTTACATTCACTATGGTGTTATCTTCCTGGTGAATTAAATTTATTCTTCTTTGCTACTTTTAATAGTTTTTTGTGTTGAAGTCTGCTTTGTCTGATATTTGAATGCCTATACCTGCTTGCTTGTTTTTTTTTTCCCCTGCCAGCATTGAATACGCTTTTCCAGTGTTTCACTTTCAGTCTGTGTGTATTTTCATTTGCTAGGTGTGTTTCTTGTAGGCAGAAAATAGATGGGTCTTGTTTTGTAATTCATTCAGCCAAGCTGTATGCTTTAACCAAGAATCTAGGCTATCCACATTCAAGGTTATTATTGACTATGCCATTTTCCCATAAATATTACTATTGGAGTCTGTCTCTCCATTATCGACTAGTTTATGTAGGGTTTCTGATAACAAATTAGCTAGTCTGATTAGGATTCTCTGGAGGTAATTTGGAATTTCCCTCATGTGCATTTTAGAATCTTTAGCGTGATTATTTATGTCTGATATTAGTTTGACTTAGATTGACTATGTATGACAATATTTTTGATGATAGCTTAGTTATCTATGTCTTGGTGAATATTATTGCTGATCATGTCATTAGGAGCTCTGTTTCCTGTTCTTAGATAGACCCTTCTTTCTCCACATTAGGGAAGTTTTCTGCTGTTTTTTTTTCCTGAATGGGTTTTCTAATCAATCCTACCTTTCCATACCTTCAAGAGTTCCTATGGAACAGATATTTGGTCCTCTCAAAGTGTCCCATAAATCCTGAATACAATGATCAATTTTTCCAATTTTTTTCTTTTTGTCTGGAATGTTTCCCAAAATTTGTCCTCCTGGTCAGATATGCTTCCTTCTGCCTCACTGAGTCTGTTGCTAAGGTTTTGCACTGTATTCTGTATTATTCCTAGAAATGCACTTCATTCACTTTTTTTTCCTGTTAGTTTCCCATGGTCCACATCAGCACTTTGTTCCCTATTCAGCCATATTGTATCCCTCAGGTTTTCAATTTGTAAAAAATTTAGCAAATTGAAATACTTGAGAGTTAGTTGCTCCTTTTTAGAATAGTGCCTTTCACATACTAATCATAAAACACAGGAAAGTGTGAATGTGTGCAAAAAGTGAAGAAAAAGGAGAGTGGGCCTTGACATAATTTAATTGCTTTTATTCATTAGTTCTTATCAGAAATCTATCTTTTACCATGTCTTGGCACAGAGCTTAAGTTTTTTTTTTTTTTTTTCTCTCAACACAATCTGCCTTATTGTCTTCTTATGAGACATAGGGAAGTTGCCAAAGGGTGTGGTTATCAGTGGTTAGATTTTCAGAAGTCACTCATGCTGTTTTCTTCTGCTTTCATTGTAATTAAACAATGATCTGCTTTAGACAGTATTACTTGCTGAGCACCAGATAAAATGCTTGATCTGCTTATGATAAAATGCAAAAGTAAAAAAAATTTACTAGCAAAATGCTTGGTATAAATTGTTCAGTTACAGCAATCCATTCTTCATAGAATACATATTCTTCAAAATATATTTTTTACCTGTCCTAACTGTAATCATAATTAGCAATCTATTCCTAGTTAGATTTTATTTTGAAATTAGAGGAAGTTTTACTTCTAAAGAAAGTGCAGTGGAATTATAGATAGCAATGAACTTGGCAAAGCCAATAGATCTGAGTTATAGCTTGACCAATTGAATAACTGTGAGAACTTGTGCAAGTCATGCAATTAATTTGGGCCTCAATTGATTCATATGTGAAATGTGACCAAAATTCACACATTTATTAAAGTCCCATGGAGATCTTGAGAGCATTAGATCTGAGAATGTGTATGAAATGGTTATGCTCATAAGACATGAAATAAATATCATTTGTTGATAGTAAAATCATTAGCACTTATATTCTTGGCAACTTATTGTGCTTTTAAGAGCTGTAGTTTCAGCTTTCACCATAATAAATTTCATTTTTTGTGATTTATTTTCTGCCTTGTCAAAAGAAAATTTGAAGAATTTGTAATTAAGATATATGTGAATAATGACGGATACGAAAAGAAATTTAAACAATAAAAACTTCATGCTAAATAAATAGTACAAATAACATTATAATGGATACCAAATTCTGGACTTTAAAACTTTGTCTTACTCATAATGTAACTAAACATTAGCAGTTTGTGCGTGGTATTCCCCATTCATCTAAAATATAAATCCTGTTGATGCTGCTTTGCCTATGTCATCATAACTCCACCAACACTCAATGAATTCTTGCTGTAGACTGTGAATCTTGCTAAGCAGAAAAAAATGTTGAGGAACAAATTGAAAATGGCCTGATATCAAGAGAATTTCACCAAGAGTGGTAGACATGGGAAAACACACTACTGGATATAGAAAATTTATTTGCCTCACTTATAATAAGAAATATAAAGGGGAATCACTGCACTCTATTAAATTTTTCTATGAATATCAAACTGAAAACTGTACTCTGTGAAAGTAGGGGTGATCTTTTTTAGTAGCACCCGTGTAGGATGTATTGTTTAACTTTCAGATTTCTGGATTTGACCGGGTACAACCCAAGTTGTTTCTGCTGTCTCAAGCACAGTTGTTTGTTGTAGGCATATGGGAAATGGACAACGAAAGATTTCTTCCTCTCCTCCCAACCCCACCAAAAATCAGTTAGCCTAAATGTTGAATGCTGTTTTAGGAACAGTAAAATGGCACATTTCTGGAAATGTCAAAAGAAAATAGAATAAGGTCAAAAATACGTGATCCTGAAAGTGCCTTCCTACACTATTTTAGTATGGCTCTCCCTTCAGTGAAGTATAGTGCTGAGGCTGGTGGATTGGCCATGAGCACGTCATGAGTCTTCTGGTCTACTATGGTTTATGCTCTCTTATCTGCCACTGCAAGTCTCTATTTCAGTAGGGAATTGGCATAAAGTTTGATGGAGTAAGTACTATATCAGTTTACTAAGGCTAAACTGAAAGACCTGCTCCATGTAGGAGGAATTTGTAGCAATAACTGAGTTGCCAAGTGATAGAGTTAACAGAAAGTTCTGGAAAGAAGGAATATATGGGACAAAAGAGCAAATGTAAACAATTTGGAAAATTTTTGAATGACTGTCTTGTGTAGTCATCTCTAGTTTAGGGTGGTTTTTCAGATTTTAACTGGAGATAAATATATAAGAGTGTCACCACATTATAGAAATCAAGAACTAAAATGGATTTTGCAGAAAACATGATATTCAATCATATTGCTACATTAGGAGTTTTAGGATGTGATTAAACACTGCAAGTGAATATTACATCTGGCAATTTGGAAAACATCTTTTGCTTATTCTTTCTACCAGTGTCGAATGAGAAATTACTCAGTATTAAGCACAATCTACAATACTATGAATATAATATTATCAAAATAAGTAATAACCTCTGTTTTTGTGATGCTTGGACAAATAATGTTTTTCAAGTAATTTTGACTTCAATGACTCAGAATGCGTGAGCTATCAGCCTGAATGAAAGGAACTGCAGGACAGAGGTCTCCAGTGGAGGGCATCATGGAGAAAGCCAGGGAAAATCAGATTGCATTATGTCCAGAGATTACATGACAACTTCGAATGATTTAAGTTCAATTAAGACCTTTCTAGCCCTTTTTTTCTTCTTGCTATCAACACCTCCCTTCTTGCGCTCTGTAGGAAATGCCGATGCAAAGTGAAGAGGGCCTCCAGCAGACTCTCAGAAGGGGAGAGAATATTTAACTCTAAAGTCAAATTTTAATCATTGATCAATATCTTGGGTAGAGCATTTTAACTGTTACAAGGAGAAGAAGTTTGAGATTTCAACTGAGAGCTTGATGGTTTATTACGTAGTGGAATTAGTAAGTAGAAAAAGCCATGGGATTGGCCAACGTTTGCCTCAAAAGACAGGGGCAAATCACCCTGCAACCATTTTTAAGTTACCTAGAGGAGGTAAAATAATTTACCTTTGCTATTGTGTCAGAGGTATGAAAGAATTAAGGTTATGGCAGCATCATGAGAGGAAAAGAAGTGAACTGAAAAACAAGTTAGAAGGGTTGCTTTTTCCAAAAGAGAAAGTGCAGAATGAGAGGGTAAGTGGTCAATGAAGACTTTTTTAAGAAAAAGTGTTCATATTAAGAGACAGAGTGTGTAAGACTCCTTCACACATATTTATCCTTTAGTTACCCTAGTGTTTGTAGTTAAAACCCTTTGTCCTTGTGTCATGAACATTAGCAACATGTTCAGGAAGCTGTATTTTCTTTACTTTAGAAATTAGCTTTCTTTCCAGTGCCATTTGTAAGTCTAAAAAAAATTACATCTCTAGTAAAATCCCATTTCAGTTGTGGGAGCTTCACTTACAATTTGATTCTTTGGAATTTTAAAGGAGTGGACAAACGTGCAAACTCTATGACAGAGTTTGGTTTTGTTCCCTTCTCTGTATAAATCGTGCTTACTCCTACACTCTCAGCAACTGAAATCGTGTCTAACAAATAGTATGTGCTGCAACATATTTACTGAATGAATGACTCCTAAGAGGTAGCAGAAATCTAAGACATTGCGTGAACAATAACCAAGTAAAAGGGCCCACATGAAAGACACTTAAATCAGGTGTGGTCTGAGCAAATAATTTTTTTTTTTAATTAGAGATCAGGAAGCCCAAGAAAAGGACTTGATGTCTAAATGAACATCACTTATGTGTTTTAGTATCAGGATTTATTTAATTCTCCTTTTTAGAAATAAGACTTTTGAGTTAATTTATTTTGAAATACACACATAGTAAACTTTACATTTATTCTTTTTCCTGTTTTGAGTGAACATGAGGAGAACATTTTACGCATGCTGTTCATGCAGTTCCAAGAGGACAGCAGACTTTTATTGAAGGACTCGTATATATATTTTTTTCTTTACCAGAAAACTGTCAAATAGATTGGAGAAAAAAGTGGAGAAACCAATGAGTCTAAGACTCTGCTGGTAAACTGATGAGAGGACCAAAAATAAATCCAGGATTCCAAGGTCAAGGGTTTTACATCACTTATGTTTTTGAAGTCACCCAATTCTTCCAAATATTTTAAAGAGAAAGCTATTGACAGTCAAAAGCACTGCTTCCTACTTTGGCCTGATTGCCGCTTCCTTAAATAGAAGAAATAATTTGACCTCAAGTGTTTCAGACCTTTGTGCATTCATTCAGCCATGCAGTTCTTTCTTTTTTAATGTATGCAATTTAACATAATGAGTATTATTTTGAACTAATGGATATAGAATTCTGACATTGGAAATTACAGGTTGAATTTAGCAGAGATCACGATGATAGCTTTTTCGTTGTATGGTTTCTCTCTCTGTATTTTTGTCATGTGAATGACACCCCTGTTTATTATCCTTAAGTTATTTTTGAAATTTAACCACTGGTCTTCAAATTTATTATTGTATTTAGAAAAAAACTGGCCAAGTAGGTGCAGTTGCTTGTTCAGTTATAGGTTTTCTATAAATAAAAGAAGGTGCTAATTATCGTAGGCAAACTCATCTTTTTCATTTGAATAAGAGTGCAAGCGCAATGCTTATTGTTTAAGACTGGCAACAATGTGAAAAATAGGTAATTAGGGTTTTACAATTTCTTACTTAATGTCTTTCAATCAGTTTACCCTATTGCTCCCTGTATTCTAAGCAAGATTTTCACTAGAATAGGAACTGTAAATTACATATTACCCACTATTGTTAAATTATTTTCAGTAATATTACTCCTTGAATGGGTTTATTTACTTTTAATTTTTTAAAAAAAGATTTATTTAATTTTATTGTAAAGTCAGATATATAGAGAGGAGGAAAGAAAGGGAGGAAGATCCTCCATTTGATGATTCACTCCCTAAGTGGTTAAAATACCTGGGGCTCGGCTGATCTGAAGCCAGGAGCCCAGAGTCTTTCGGATCTCCCACGGATCTCCCACGCAGGTACAGGGTCCCAAGGCTTTGGGCCATCCTCTACTGCTTTCCCAGGCCATAAGCAGGGAGCTGGATGGGAAGTGTGGCTGCTGGGATTAGAACCGGTGGCTATATGGGATCCCAGCATGTACAAGGTTTAGCTGCTAGGCTACTGCGCCTGACCAGGACTGGGCCATGCAGAAACCAGAGCCTGGAACTCTTTCCGGATCTCCCACGTGCATGGTAGAGGCTGACAGGTGCTACTTTCCCAGGTACATAAGCAGAGACCTGGATCAGAGATGGAGCAACCATATTGGATACCAGCATCACTGGTGGTAGCCTAACTGCCCCACAAGACCGTCCCCCCATGGCTAAGGTTTTATGCGAAGATTTATCCTAAAGATAGATAGATAGGTAGATAGATAGATAGATAGATAGATATGGAGATCTATTCCAGAGAGATCTCCCATCCACTGTTCACTTTCCAAATGCATAATACATGGAAGGCTGACTTGGCAGGGGTCAGAACCTGGAGCTTAGGTCTGAATCCCAGTGTCCCGGGTGGATGCAGGGATGCAGGTTCCTGAGTCCCTGCTGCCTCCTGTGGTGTTCAGCAGAAGGAAGCTTGCATCTGGGATAGAGCTGGGACTCAGACACTCTTGTAGGAGATGGTGATGACTTTCCTGAACCTCAATTGCTAGACCAAATGGCCACTGGGGCGCATTTTGGAGCTGGAAACTTCTTCCTTTCTCTCATTTTGGTTGTCATTTGAATATGCACTTTTCATAGTCTGCATTAATGAAATATCTTATATACATTAAAGGTAATTTGAAGACTATATAAGCATTTATAAATTATTTAAATTTCTGTGTATATTTTTGACATTTTTAAGATTACTTATTACTATTTTTCTCTTATTTGTGATTCATTTCACTGTTATATATATTAGAAACAAAACTCCTAAATTCTTAATTCGCATCAGAAACCTTGAAAAACCTTCAAATCCATTACTATACTATACAATCCTATATTATAGTACATATAAAAGCTTGTAATATATGTAGGGACTTCTAAAAGTTCATAGAAAGTTAATTTAAAAAAATATGCATGGGTTTCAAGATTTTTAACACCAAATAAATATTAATTAGATCTACAACAAAGTGCTTGAAATACCCTTGATCTAGCATGTTTTTACTTAGTAGTTGTTTAAAAATTTCATGATAGAAATACAAGTTTTATTTTCTTTAAAAAATTGAATTTTGACAATGAACGGTAGTAACTATTACAAAGATGTCTTCAAAAGAACAAATGAAACATAAAAGAAGGAAGTCATGTGAATCATTTTCAAAGTTGCTCTTCCTGAGAAAGAAGGCGTGAGGCCAGTGGGTTGAAGCAATAAGGTGGTAAATCATGTGGACAAGGATCTTGTTTCTGGTTTATTTTAAAACAGGAAAGGTTTATATCCTATAGCAATGGAGCCAATGGTTCATTCTAACAAATTCCAGATAAAACTCATACTTGTTAAATAGCAAAGACCGTGACTTTCTTATATCTCATTGGTTTAAATTTAATGAGAGAAAACTGTATAATCATAGAACTGTTACTCTGATAGAAACAGAAATCTAAGCAACACGTGCAAGATTTTTAATAATTTCCTAGTTTCTGACCATTCAGTTGGATCTAGCAAGAGTTATATTTGACAGATAGTTAAAAAATAAAACCATTGATACTAACCGTGTGTTTATTTTGATAATACTTATGATGTTATTAATGTCATACTGGAAAGTCTTACCTTACTAGCATTCAAAAACATTTTTAAAAAATGTGTTTAGTTATTTACTTGTTTATTCAGGAGCCAGGGAGAGAGAAAGTACTTACTCGCTAGTTCACTCCCTGAAAGACCACAACAACTGGGCTTACACTGGGAGCCAGGAACTCAATCTTGCTCTCCATTTGTTGGAAGGAACCCAGTTATTTGAGGCATCACTGCAGGCTCCCAAGGTGTGTACTCTGATGTGCAAGATTGTTCTCTTCACCAGCTTCTTGACCTCTTGGCTAAATGTCCATCCCTAAGTAACTTTCCAAGGGACGAGAGCACTAGGATCTACGGAGTACTTAATTAAAACCCACTTTCTGTACAGTAAGGTTGTCATGAGTTTGAGTGAAAAGCTGTTCTTTTTAACTTCATTTCTCCTCTGTCCTCCATCCCCAACCTTTCCTCATACTTCTTTCCTAGTTGGAAATAATTTACTTTTACACACACACACACACACACACACACACGCACACATCTTTTAAGCTATAGCTGTTTCCTTGTGTATATCCAAAGTCAGAAAGTGAAGACAATTATTCACTTGCTTTTAACTCATTATAATTTGAGGTTTTATTATAAAATGGAAATTAACATTTAAAAATGTGAACATGTGTATTTTTAAAAGAAAGAATAATTACCAGGAAGAAGTATAACAAATGTGCCATTTGTTAAAAAATTCTGGTAGCCTATAATTTATTTAATGAATAAAACTTATTTGTAAAACTGATCTTTTATAAAAAATAAAGTAAATAGATCTCTGTAGTCTTGATTAAGTAATGGCTGTTTTGTCATACTTTGTATTAGTTAGCTATCTGTCAGCTGAAATAAATTTTAATCTTCTCAGGGACAGGTATCACGTAATTATACAATGAATATTTATTGTACACCTACCTTGTGGCAAATTGTGTGTTAAGCTTTTGGGATTAAAAGATAAATGAGGCAAGGCCTGTGTCCTTGAAGACCTTGGATAAACAGTGAAAAAAGGCAATGGCAATGGAAAAATATTATAATCAATGTCATCATTAGGCACATACAAAGTTATCTAGGAACCCTAGGATGGCATTCAACCCAATTTCATAGAAGTACTGAGACTAGGAGATTGGAAGCTTGTACTAAGTTAGTGTCTGTTGAAATGTAAAGATATACAGAAAGAAGCATAAGTATTGATATCTAAGATATTCAAGATGTAGAATGAAGAGTACTTGGTGAACGAGCTAAGTGAAATCAATGAGTGACTAACACAAAATGACTTGTAGCTTGGCATCTCTGTAGGGGATTCTTTTATGTACTGATATAGACAAAACTAGAAAGAGACTAATATATATTATTTTTATAATTGTGTGATTTTTAAAAGCTTTTATTTTATTTTTATTGGAAAGGCAGATATACAGAGAGGAAGAAAGGCAGCGAGGAAGATCTTCTGCCCGATGATTCACTCCCCAAGTGGCCTCAACTGCCAGAGCTGAGCTGATTGTTAGCCAGGAGCCAAGAACTTCTTCCGGGTCTCCCACACAGGTGCAGGGTCCCAAGGCTTTGGGCCGTCCTCAACTGCTTCTCCAGGCCACAGGCAGAGAGCTGGATGGGAAGTGGGGCTGCTGAGACAAGAATGGGGCCCATATGGGATCCCAGCACGTCATACAAGGTGAGGCCTTTAGCTTCTAAGTTATCACACTGGGGCCTATTGCTTTCCTTTGATTGACACATAGTTGTACATATTTAAGGGTTGAAATGTGATGTTCTGGTATACTATGCATTGCATAGTAAAATTAGATCAATTTATACATCTGTCACCTCAAATATTTATCAATTTTTGAGGCAAAAATCTAAAAAAACTCAATGATATAGCGTTTTAACTGCAGTCACCTTACGAAGCAACAAAACACCACAACTGGTTCCCTCAGGCTAACTATAGGATGTACTCAACGATGGACCTCCCCCCGTTCCTGCATCCCGTCCTTTTCTCCCCCCTAACCACTTCTCCACTCTGAATTTCCATGACATTAACTTTGTAGTTTAATAGGAATTCTTGAAGAATTTTGAAAATCCTTAAAGTGCCTGTGGGAGATGCAGGTGGATATGAAGAAGGGAGAGAACAGATTACTTGTAAACTCAGGGTCGGAATAATGTCTTGTCCAAAATGACTGACAAGAACATTTAAAAAAAATTGTACCCATTGACTTGAGAGGATGCAAAAAAAAAAAAAAAAAACACCCAAAACTCAAAAACAGGCCACCAAGTTATAGTAACATTTAGGATAGGAAATTTGAAGTGATCAATGGAATGATATTTATATGATCACAAATAAGTTAATATAGACTATATCAACCGAATCTGGAAAGCTGAGATAATGAGTAAGTCTTTGCATTTTTAGGATAAAATATACAATACTTGCTATTTTGAATATTAAGGCAAGGAAGCTATTAGAGAATTATATAAAGTACTCATTTCTTTAATAATAATTTAGACAAGCTAATAAAATTTGGATCAAGGATTATTGAGAAAAAGTTTGAGTAGAGAAAATTTTCTAAATTTTTAAATTCACCATGAAGCAGAAAGCCATCTTTTTAAAGTATTTAGTGTTACAGGAGAAATGCTGCTGTGGTATGCCAAACTTCGGGTGAATATACTTGTGTCGTATTTATACATCACTTACGGTCTGGTAAAAGTGAATCTTATTTATTAGTTTAATCAGCTTAAAAATGAACATTGGACCCGGTGTGGTAGCCTAGTAGGTAAAGTCCTCACCTTGCATGCAGCAGGATCCCATATGGGTGCCAGTTGTAACCCCTAGCAGCCCCACTTCCCATCCAGCTCCCTACTTGTCGTCTGGGAGGGCAGTTGAGGACGGCCCAAAGCCTTGGGACCCTGCACCTGTGTGGGAGACCCGGAGGAGACTCCTGCCTTCAAATCAGCTCAGCTCCGGCCATTGTGGCCTACTGGGGAGTGAATTAACAGATGGGGGATCTTCCTTGCTGTCTCTTCTCCTTTCTATAATCTGCCTTTGCAATAAAAGCAAAATAAATCTTTTTAAAGTGAATCTTAATAAATAATCCTTTTTTAAAAAGTGAATCTTACTTATCATTTGAAAGAATGACATACATTTGGTCTACAGCAGCTCACATATTCATAAAATCAAATTAAAATCTTGAATAACAATAGGAATATTTTTGTGCCAGATTTTATGACAACATAAAGGCAACTAAGACTAAAAAATCATCCTAACACTTGGATTTGTGGGATCATGGCTGTGATTGTAGCTAAAATCAGCTCAGGGAAGCATATCTGAAGGGAACGTGGAAGGCTACCCATCCTTGCAGTAATTGCAACACTCCGTGGAGCCTACTATACTTTAATATCTCTTCACAGCCGTCACTTTAGTAGACATGAGTGGGAGCGAAAGAAGGAACGAGTCAGCAGTGTGGCCCTCAGCCTCAGTTAGGCCTAGGAGACCTCATCTGTTTACGTAGTTCTTCAGTTCCTGTGACATAGACCAGCTTTTCTTGAGCATGACTAGTATTCCAAGTGGCTTGGAACTTTCTTCAGTCACTTCGCACCAAAGTTTTCTTTCGGTTTTTCCTTTATAACCATACAGCAAATTAGATTGGACAAATATCTACACATGTGAACCCTGTGTGTTAAATTTAGAGAGAATTTGATAATGGTCAATTATTTAAGTAAATAGAAAATGCAAATGATGGGTAGTTGGTCAATATAATAAATCAGAAAATTCAGATGATAGAGAACGGAAGTGGTTCCTGAAGTGACAGAAAAAGGAATAAATAATGTCGACCGGAACAGATCTAAAACTCTTGCCAACTAAGTGAGGTAACACGAATGGCTCTTCTAATCCCTATCAGCTTCCCTCCAACCAAAAAGTCCATTTATTTTCTACAATGCTACTTTCACCCAGACACGCTCAAGTCCCACCTATTGAAGCACTCAGCTTATTAATGAGGTTGTAGCTTTATTTAGAATGTATGAGAAAAATAGTATAAGCACTCACTACGTTATATGGGCCGCCCATACTGGTCACAAACTTGGACTACTTCTGTGGCAATTTGCAGTTTGTTAGCAAGTCTGGACATTGTGTTGTGTAGGTTTGTAATGAGTGCACTTTTGTAACGCTAAGGAATTCATTTCCCTCCTTTTCCGTTCTTGCATCATACATAGTTTGTGCAGAGCTGACCTGAGGACTGCTTGCTCGCTGAGCTTAGAGAAAGACAGAGTAAGACAACAAGATGGTGTCAAGTGCGCTGCACATGATGACAACAGCCTGGAGGAAAAGGAAACGCACGGGGTAGCCAGCCTTGTCCAGGAGCTAGTGGTTGAACTGCACGGAATGGACAGTCTTGCTCGGAGCCATCTGTTTCCAGAGATCATTTCCTTGCTCTTGGACCTGTCAGGTTTACTGGGGCCAGCCGGGGTTCAGGAAGTAGAAGCCCTTTGGAATGCTCAGGCTGTCTCTGGTCACAAATGACAAATCTTAAACAGGAAATGCGTAACACGTGTTCAATCAGATGATGCAAAAAGGATTTGTTATTCATGCCTTTTCACTTGAATGGAAAAGACAAATGAGAAAGGAAAGTTCAGTGGCTCTTTAGGCTTCTATAGGATCTGAGTTCTTCATGCTCTTCAAAATCGAAATGCCTCTCCCACGGCACATCATTTGATCGTGGAAATAAAGGTAGCTGCTCATTTCTCTCAGTGTCTATCCCTTTCCAGGTGGGTTTGGAAGCAGAAACTACCTCCACCTGCTTTGAACTACAGGAAGGCAGCGTGAGTCTGACAGTGGAGAACTACTCCAAAAGGCCTGATTAAATCTCTCTTTCTTCTCAAGATGAAAAGGAGCTTTAAAAACAAACTGAAGCTTTATATCTGTAGGTATTAAATCCTTCCCTTGCATTTGCTCTAGCTCAGTGTAGCATTTGTGTGGTTTATTGCAACATCTTTCATGTAGCAGATCTAAAACCCCTTTGTGAAGCTGGAGATAATGGCATAGTGTGCTATAGGTTTGAAAGGCCCCTGCTTTTCAAGCTGGCAAGTGGCCCTTTGCCGAGAGAAGCTGCTAGGTTGATGTGAAAAGTGCCTTTTTCTTTCTGTTCATTTCAGCTGTTGCTTTTTAATCAATAGAGTACTTGGTGACTAAGTTGCCCCCTGTATCAGGTCTAAAGGCCAAGTTGCCAAATGTTAGGATAAATGAGAACCAACTGGAATGTTTGCTGAGATGCTGGTTCCTGGGACCCTCACCTAACACACCGACTGGGTGGACTCCAAGTTGGCACCCAGGCATCTGCTTGTTAATTGACTACGGAGCTGGCTCTGATGCAGGAGGTCTTTTTCTAGAGACAAACTCACTGAAATGAGTTCTAGAAAAAAAGTGAACATAAAAGTGTTTTAAATGCCTTCTTTGCAGGATATTTTCTAGGTCTAATTGAAGAATTCTCTTTCATTCCAAATAATCATCCGCAAAATATAACACTGTTTTTTAAAACTAAAAGCAAAAACTGGTACCACCTGGCTTCCCAGAAATTCATTGGTGGTTTACAAAGCATTATAGAGGTTTTATAAAACCAAATTGTGTATCATAAAATGTAATTTTAATTTTTTTTCCATTTGGTTGTTTTTATTAGAAGAAAGTGAGCAAGCAGGGAAACCCCTTGGTGAGTGGAGACATCACACAGTTGTCTTTCTGCAACTCCTGCCGTAAGAGATCCCCCAAAAACGTGCTTCGTGGCTTATGAAACTTAATCCTTGGAGTCTTGTTAAAGCTAAACCTATAGAATACAGTGTCGATTTGTTTAATAAGATTCTGTCATATGTTCCAACTTGTTGGCTGTCAAGTCAGCATATACGACATGACAGAGATGGCAAAATGCCTACCAGTCTGTTCTAAATAATGATTTGTGCCCTTCACTCAGAAGTCTAACACAGGCCTTCTGCGTTTCCAATTCCTGTTCTGTTTGTGGGCTGTTGAAGGGGAAGGTGATGGTGAGCCATTACTGGCAGCACCTGGAGATCAGGTACACCTGTAGACCCTTCAGTGGCTCTCAGGAATGGAAAGGAGAATAGAAAACATGCAAGGCATTTTGGAGGACCACACAGTGGATGCTGCTCAAACCTGATCGACCAGCTGCCAGTAGTGTTGCCAGAGCAGGGAATTGGCAGGCTATCTACAACACCTGGAGAAATGATGGCTGTATATCTCTTGCAGTTCTACATTACACAAACAGATCCCTGCAGAAGTTAACTTAGATTTGCATACACTTAACTGGTCCCTGTTTCAAAGTCTTTAGTTTTCAACTCTAGATAATCTAGTGTGGCTTATGAAAAACAAACTCCTTATCTTTCAATCAATCACTTCTTACTGCAGTGAAACATTAAGTGGAGTAATTTCAGAGAGCCAGTGCAGGATCCAAAACATTTGGATTCAAAGAGCAGCTCCACCAAGTTCTACCTGTGGACCATTGAGCATTTGAATGCAAAAGCTTGTACTTCAACTTCTTCATGTATAAACTGGAGATAGGAGATATTACAGTTATAAAAAGAACTATCCTAGAATCTGTAAGGGGATTAAACTAGTTGACACTTAAGCATTTATAGTGTCTGGTCCAGAGTAGATGCTCAACATAAACTCTAGCCCTATTAGTATTGTTGTTACAGTTAAAGAAAATGTTTTTAGTTAACTATATTAAGGTATACTTTGTAATAAAATTTACAACTTATAAATCTATAATTCAGTGACAATTGTATACACCGCTTTGGGAGCAGCATTCCAACTAATATACAGATTTTTTTTTTTTCCAACATCAGGAAGTTCCATGATAAATGTTGCAAGCAATCTCATTTCTAAAACCATGGCTTTATTTTTGCTTAAGAATTTCATATAAATGGAATCACAAAGGAAATACCCTTTTGTTGCTGGCTTATTTTATTGGCCATGATGGTTTTAAAATTCGTCTCTGTTGCTGTACGCATCAGCAGTTCTCTTGATTAAGCATTCCATTTTCTTAATACATCAAAATTTGTGCACTCACATGTAGACAAATTCATATCTTCTTGTAAACATGTTTTCATTGTAGAAAATGAAACAGAACTTCTTGAATACAATACACTCCTGGATATTTTAATTTATAAGAAAGTGCTAGCAATTTTCCGAAGTGGTTACAGCATTTTATGTTTTCCACTAGTGATGTAAGATCCTCTATGCCATGTCCTCAACAATTGCTAATATAATTCTCAGTTTTACTCTCCCAGGAGTGTGACGTGATGTAAGAGCAGGGCTTTAATTTGCCTTTTCCTAAAATAGAAGATGTTTAGTGTCTTCTCATGTATGTTTCAGAAATTCCTACATCTTTTTCCAAAAGCTGTCTGAGTCTTCCGCACATTTTTTGTTGGCCTACATCTTTAATGCTTACTTGAAGGAATGCTCCATGTAAAGGAAAGTTGTAAAGCGAAGCATTAACTGAACTTTTCGTTGCCTTAATAATATCTTTTTTGAAGAACGTGAGTTTAGCTTTGTTGAAGTTTAATTTTAAAATATGGCTAGAGCTTTTATATCCTAAGAAGTCTTTACCTATTTCAATATTCTAAGGACATCCTCCGGGGTTTTCTTAGAGAAATTTTAGTGTTAACACGATATTCAGGTGCATGGTATATCTTAATTGATTTCTGTAGATTGAAGACAGCTGAGGTTTGCGGTTCTACTTAAAGGGCAGAGCTGAGATGGTAGCCGCTAGGACACAAGCCGGATCTCCTGCAGAAGCGCAGCGGAAGCCAGGTGAGAAACCGGGGTACCTTGCCTTGTTGCAGTCACTGAAGCAAGCAAAAGGAAATAGCTGCCTGCACCCAAGCTTCTTTGACTCCACAGAACAAAGGAGGGGGGCGTCTTCTGTTGAGAGGGAGAGTGAACTGTAATCCCAGCAGGAGAACCATAAACAACGCTACCTCACTGAGCTCCCCTCCCCTTACTTGCTCTAGTGAGATTATTTGGGGTTTCCACATCCAGGCAGCCTCTGCCATCCTTCCACCAAATGTCACAAAAAGCAAAGCTCCAGCTCGGTGGAGACTGAGTTTAAGGCAGCACCTGGAGCTCAGAGCTGGGCCTTGCATTCAGGGAACTGGCCCCTGACTAAGCCCCAAACCTCCAGCCCCTGCCGGTGCTCAAACCGAGGCTCCATATTGTTCCAGCAAGGGTGGAGACCTGTGCATTGCGGGTCAGAGGTGTCCCTGCCAGCCTAGGGTGGGCCTGGAGGGTACCCTTGGGTTTTGTGGGGCCTGAGGACGTTGAGGTCCAGGTGTGAGCAATCCAGGTGTGTGGAGGAGTAACACCTTCCTCCAATCTTGAACAAGACAGCAGGGTCTGTGGCTTGGAAACTGAAGGGGTCCTCAGGGCTTCTGTGCCCTGGGCCGGTATCTTTGAGTACAGTCTCTGCTCTGGTGGCAGGTGGAGGCCTGAGACAGACTTGTTCTAGTGTGCAGCACCCTAGATTCTTGAGCTATTGTATCTACCCCTAAAATTACATAAAGCCAGGTAACTGAGACCCCAGTCTTACCACTTGGGGCTGCCTGAGTCGCTGAATAGCTGCCTCTATTACCCCTCTTACAGCCTTGAGGAGATGGAAAGTCCTCATGGGACTGTTTTGAAACTCAGTACCAGGCTGAGAATACCCAGAATTGAGTAGATCCTCACAGTCCTGCCAAGGTCAGTGCCTGCTTGAGCATCTTACCCCGAAGCTGGTATCCTCCAAGGTTGATAGGCAGACACTGGGAAGTGAGCTAACCTCAGCCTCTTGGAATTTCTACAATGACAAGCACAAAGTCAGATTACTGAAGCTAGGTCTCCAGTGTGTAGACAACCGCGCACTCCACTAGGCATTACAAACTTGCAGGAAACCTTCAGCTCACTTAAAGAGCAAACCGAGATATTGGAAAGCAGTCCTAGGAGCTGAAGTGATCAAATGCTCAGAGGAAAATTTCAAAGTAACTTTTCAGGGAACTCAATGAGAAAGAAAATGAAATGATCGTGTACTATAACATAGGTATAGATGGCAGTAATTAGTTAAAATCAGGCAGAAATTTGGATTACCCATGTGTAAAGCGCTGGTAGCAGAGTAAATTGAAGAAAGAATTGGTGAGTGCAGAAACTGGCTGTTTGAGAATGCTCAATTGAAAAAGGTGAAAGAAATTTAGTTGAAGGAACAAATTATACTGGAAATATAGGAAGGGATAAAAAGAGTAAGAACTGGAGTTACTTGTATTCAAGAGGCACTGGAGAATACAAAAGGGCATGTTCAAGGAGATGATGGCAGCAAACTTGCCAGATCTATAGAAAGATACAACTGTGAGGGAGAGGAAGGTCAAATTGACCAGTGAGATTCCATACGCTAAACCTAGCCAAAGCATAACTATAAAGCTTTTGAAGGTTTAAAGGAGGATCTGTAAGAGAAAAGGAGTAGAAAACACATAGAGGATTCCCATTTCCTCTTGCTAGACTTCTCTGCCACTCCTCATTCCATCAATTAGACATAAATCTAGAAATCTCTTGGCACCTGTGGAGATTGGTTCCAGGACCCATGCAGGTGCCAAAATCTTCTATTTACTTGGGAAATGGCATATTATTTACATATAGAATGTATACTTTCAATAACACCTAGATTTCCTATATAAATTCCTAAGGCAATGTAAATGTTGTGTATACAGTTGGTATGCTACATTGTTTATGGAAATGATATGGAAAAAAAATCTCTGCGGGTTCAGAATAGATGCGGTTTTTATTGATCCACAGTTGGCTGACTCCACAGATGCAAAATCCACACATACAGACTGCTGTTTAGAGGCGCAGACGTTAGAGCACCATGTACTTCAACAACTTGCCCCAGCTTCCATTGCTGGTAAGTGTTGAAACCCTGCTGCTGTTTGGCAGGCTGGCCCCGGGACTCATGGCACTGTCTCCAGGAGTTTGCTAGTTAGATCCATCCCTAATTGTTGTATGGTGTCTATCTGATGAAACGTTGGGAAAGTGATTTTCTTATCTGACATAAAAGTTTTGCAGTATCTAAATCAGTGTTGATCTGTAAATAGAGATGGTCTCATGGCCTATCTGAAATTTTGGCTGCTCAAACTGTTCTCAACACAAGGGTTTCTGTATCAAACTTATGACAATATTATGCATCTAGCAGTTGATCTAAGATAGGAAATACTGCATCAGGGCAATGAGGCACTATAATACATAAAATATTTTATAAAATTTTACATTATATATCCAAAGATAGGTTTTTCCTGAATAACTACTTTTTGCCAGTAATTTTCAAATATTGTCTGTAAAATTGACTGTAACTTTAAAAAAAAAAAAGAACATGTTCAGGCATCAGGTTAGTATTTGTTGAATAAATAATGAAATGTGAAATAATACTTAACTGGAGTGTGTTGCTGGGGTTAAAGATTAATATTCTAAGATGTTTGAGCTAAGTCAGAACAGGGGAAATATAACACAAAGAAAACACTTTCTGAGATCTAACCACCATTAGGACAATGTATTAATGCAGGAGAGATGACCCTTTCTCCGTTGCACGTTTTTGGAACCATTGTCAAAGATTGGCTGATTTTTATGTGAGTTGCTTTCTTGGACTGTTTCGGTCACTAAGGCTTTGCAATTGACTTTGAAGCAAGCATGATATCTTTAGCTTTATTCTTTCTCAAA
Source organism: Ochotona curzoniae (assembly GCF_017591425.1). Taxonomy (NCBI): domain Eukaryota; kingdom Metazoa; phylum Chordata; class Mammalia; order Lagomorpha; family Ochotonidae; genus Ochotona; species Ochotona curzoniae. The sequence continues at coordinate 15,382,372 of NW_024464920.1, read as the reverse complement.
ATTGCTTTGTCTACTTATGAATTGTAGAATTGATATTCTCTCTTGGTAAAAACAAAATACTATTGAGAGTTTGATAGAGATTGTATTGAATCTGTATATTCCTTTGCATAGTATGAACATCTTAGTAATATTCTTCCAATCCATGAACTAAGAATGTATTTACATGTATTTCTACTTTCTTGCACTTTTGTCGATGTTCTGCAGTTTCCAGTGTGCAAGTCCTTTACCACTTTCTTTAGTGAACTATTTCAGGATTGGTTACTGTGGTAAATTGGAATACCTCCTTTATCTCCTGTTCATATAATTCACTGTTAACAAATAGAAATACAACTGAATTTTGCATGCTGATTTTGTATCCTGTAATAGTGCTGAATGTGCTTGTTGTAAAAATATCTTTTGTAGAATCATAGATTTTCCAGATATAAGCCATGCCATTTGCAAACAGATAGTTTTACTACTGCTTATGCAATATGGATATATTTTATTTTTATCTTTATTGCTTAATTGATCTGGCTAGGGCTTCCAGTATTATCAGTGTGAACATCCTTGCTTTATCCCAAAGAGTAAAGGGAAAATCCTCAGTTTTCTCAGTTAAGTATGAGATAGCTATGCAGTGTTTACACGTGTCTTTATGTGTTGAAGCAACTTTGTTCTCTATCTCATTTGTTGAGATGCGTAACTTAGGAGAAACATCTTCATGCAAAATAATGGGATTATGACCAAAATAAAGAATGAAGTTAAAGCATCCATGCAAACTTTGTCTACAAAAATGCTACAACTCTAATAAGCATCTTCTTCCTTGCTAACTTCCCATCTGCCTTTGGGGGTGAGCAATTTGAAATCGTGAAATGCAGAGATGAGTAGGTCCTTCCACTTCTGTGGCTTTGGCCAAGATTTTGCTCAGAAGGGGGGAATGAGTGTGAGACATTTTCCTGGGCCCTGAGGGCAGTGTAAGACTTTTATAGTGCATAATTATTCGGCATGCCAAGGGAGGCCCTCTGCATGGGCTGGCTCTCAGGAGGAACAAAGCACAGACAAGGCCGCCTTTGCTTTCGTTCTGCCCCTGCCCCTATTGGAGCCTTTCCCTTAGTCTCTCACCCCGTTGACCTCCTGTTTTCCGTCCCATTAAATAGAGCTAATAACACTGTCCCCACATTGCAATAAACTGGGAAACTTAATTAGTAGAGGTTGATGAAACACTCCATGTTTTCATATGAAGTAAAGAGTGTCAATAGATTTTAACAATTGAAAACCTAACATTAAAGGCATGTTTGTTTTTTTTTTTTTTTACCTTTAAGGAGAGAGAAATTCTTTAAGCAAATGTCACATTGATTTTTTTCTTATAAACTAGGCCCCCCCCCCCTGCAATGGAGCTGATTTCCAAAGCTGATTCTGTAAATCTGTTGAACAATGACAGATGGTTATTACATGAATACATATGCAGAGAATGATGAAAGCATGACAGTTACTGTGGCCACTTTAAAACAGGAGGCTAGCACGTCAGGAAGAAACCTGTTTAACAGAAAAGTGCTTGACGAAGATTTAGGGAGACCACGATCAGTGCCTTGATTCTCAGAGTAACTCACACAATTTTAAGTAATTCATTGAACATGTGTTCATTATGTATCTAACGCACCTATACAGATGTCTATATCATTGGTCCTATTCATGGCCATGGAGAAGCATGGCACCTGTAGAAAGCCTTGGCTTCCCTCGTATGTGACAGTGTCACTACAGAGACCGTTATCTTTTGGCACATCCTCTGTGTCCTCTGAGAAGGGTTTGCATTAATCTTAGGCTGGTGACTCTAAAGTATAAGTGATCAGTGGAATTGTTTGTCCTTCCAGGACATGTCTGTTTGCACTGTAAGGAAACTAGAAGCCAGTGGCACTTTGTACTTTCTGAAAGCATTAACAGCTATCAGTACCTTCTCTCCTATTCATTCACAAATACGCTGCTTGGCACTATCTGGGCTGCTCTAGGCTGGCAAGGAGCATTGGTTAAGATACAATGACCACCAAACAGACCAAGTGCCATGACAGCGTATGTCTCAAATAGACAAAGAATAGGGCAGCATAGTTAGAGATCCAGTTTCCTGCAAGAGGAAGAAAATGTGACTTCTTTTATCGAATGAAATGGTGGAGTCAGAAGACAATTCTTAAACATTGATCATTGCTTTCAGATCATATGCTGCAAGTCCTTTGTGGACTTAGTACAATGGAGAATGCAGGATTAGGGTTTTGGCATAGCCTATTAAGCTACTGCTTACAATGTCTGCATCTCCTATCAGAGCAGCAGTTCAGGTCCTGGCTGTTTAGCTTCTAGTCCAATGTCCTGCTATCATACCTGGGAAGGCAGTGAAAGATAAAGAAAAAGTGCTTGAGCCCTTGCCACTGACAAGGGAGAGATGACATGGAGTTCTGGGATCTGGGATTCTATTTGGCCTTGCCCTGGTTGTTGTGGTCATTAGAGTGAACCTAATGACAGTGGGAGATACCACCCCCCCTTTTGTCTATGGCTGCTGCTTACCTTCCTTTCTTCCTCCTGCCTCCCCTCTGCTCTCTGCCTTCCAAATGTATTTTTACAGATTGCTCTTTCAGTTCATGCAGCAGAATTCTAACAAACCAGGAAAAATACAAAAAGATACTGAACAAAGGATGGAAGTCTTAGAGAAAGTATGCTGAAAACATGTGTACAAATAATGGAAGTTCTACAGGGGAAAAAATGAATAGGGTGATAATAGCTTAGATAATTCAAGTAAAATTGGATGAAAATGGCCTTGAGGCTACTCCCTGGAAAATCCTGTCGAGTCACAGGAAGAGTTAATCTGCAAAGCTGTAAGCCAAGGCCCGTCTTGGTGACTGAATTACAAAAATAAAAGATCCCAAAGGTTTCCAAAGAATAACTGAGGAAATGGGCCCATTTGACATTGAACATTACACTTACAAACTGGGCATTTGAAAGTAGATTATGGTATTTTAATAGATTTTTTGAGGGGAAATAAGAGGCTACCATCCAACGTTGACATACTCGGCCAACCTCTACAAGGGTGGAGAGCCTTTTGCTGACGGTCATGTGCCTGTGTCTAGCATCGTTCAGATCATACAAAATGATCAACTTAGAAGTTAACCTGCTATAGAACTATTGTATTTTAACTCCTGCCCGTTGCTGCCTTGGTAGAGCCTGGATAAGTTGTTTAGTTGGACTCTTGTGGCCCACAGGATGGAAGTTCCCAACCCTAAAGCAGATTTTTTGGGGGGAAGTTCAAGGGTTCAAAAAGTATATGATTTTATACTTTGCTTACAAAATAATACGATCCATGTCTTCACTAAAGCAAAACTGAACAAGAGCTAAAAATCTCTGGGTAGGAAAGAAAGTGACTAATAAAATGGAGGTGAGATCTGCATTTACAAGTGGAGTTTGAAACAAATGTCCTAGAACTGACATTTTTAATGCGGAGAGTAGGAAGGAGGGAAATAAGGAGTGAGTAGCGGTGGGACAGTAGTAGTGGCAGCCAGGACATGAACTAGCACCTGTATGGGATCCTGGGCATGCAAGGCAAAAACTTCAACCAGTAGGCTATTGCACTGGGCCCTCCTGTGTATGTTTATTGTGAAAATAAACAGGAAATACAGAAAAAAACAACTTTTAGAATAGTTTAAAAAATTACCCTTTAGTCATATTTAAAGGATATAGTTCTATGCATGTTTTAATTCCTATAGAAGATAATATATATCTGTATGATGTGTGTAATATGACACCTAATTCAAACTTGATTTTTGAAGACAAAGTCAAGGCATACTTATAATATATGGTTCAAGAATGCACACATAAGAATTCATTTGGGCCCAGCAGCGTGGCCTAGCAGCTAAAGACCTAGCCTTGAATGCCCTGGGATCCCATATGGGTGCCGGTTCTAATCCTGGCAGCTCCACTTCCCATCCAGCTCCCTGCTTGTGACCTGGGAAAGCAGTCGAGGATGGCCCAAAGCCTTGGGACCCTGCACCTGTGTGGGAGACCTGGAAGAGGTTCCTGGCTCCTGGCTTCAGATCCGCATAGCATTGGCCATTGTGCTCACTTGGGAAGTGAATCATCAGATGGAAGATCTTCCTCTCTATCTCTCCTCCTCTCTGTATATCTGACTTTCCAATAAATAAATAAATCTTTTAAAAAAATTCATTTTATGAGTCTGTTTAGTATGCATGTGTCAGTATGATTTATCAAAAAAAATCTCGAATGTCGTAAGTTTTGCTAGAAATTCGTTTTCCAAATCATTTTTCATTCCTAGTGCCTTTCTTAATTTTTAAATGACTTATGTATTAATCATTTAAAATTCTTATTTAATATTTAAGTGCCCAGAGTGGTAGCCTAGTAGCTAAAGTCCTCGCCTTGCATGTGCCAGGTTATCCTATGGGCTCCACTTCCTTTCCAGCTCCCTGCCTTCTGGCCTGGGAAAGCAGTGGAGCATGGCCCAAGGGTCTTGGGACCCTGTACCTGCGTGGGAGGCCAGAGGAAACTCCTGGCTTCGGATTGGCTCAAATCTGGGTGTTGTGGCTATTTGGGGAGTGGGCCATTGGATGGAAGATCTTTCTCTGTGAGTCTCCTTCTTTCCAATAAAAAATTTTTTAAAAGTTGATTAGAGACTTTTTAAGTATAATAAGGTTGCCTAAATACCTGATATACAGTTTGTGAATGAATGCCTAGCAGGCATTCCTGCTTTGCTCATTTTTCTACTATATTTTTCTAGGAAATGATGATTTCCTTTTTATGTGTGTATATGTCCTACAGAAACAATCTCTATTTCCCGAAGTTGTCACAGGCACTAAGTGAAAGCACTTCTTGTTTGGTGACTGTCGCACAAGGGGCTGTACTTCATCAGTTTGCCTGAAAGGCTCCTAAGTTCTTCCTGTTTTCTCAGGACCCCAACTTCACGTGCTGGTGAGCAGGCAAGTACTCAGGTCTCTCACGCTTTTTGTTGGGGCTTTGTTGGAACTTGCTCACCTCCTCTCCCGTTGTTAACATCTTGGGGGTCACACCTGTCCATATGCTGTCCTGCGCACTTTGCCCTTTGTTATTTTTCTGCTCTTGCTGTTTTGGATCTTTAACTGCTGAGTTTTTTTTTTTTAACCTTTAGAATGGAAATAAATGTAAAAGTTCCTTATCCAATGCAAAGTCTCTGAACTCTGTGGAGTTGAGGTGTGAAGCAGACCTGAGTCTTGGCTAACTCTAAATTCTGCAGGCACCCTGATGCTGCTCGCTGTGACTCGGCTTCCTTTGATGTTCTTCACTCTCCCATGGAGGTCTGCACATCCATGTTCTGAACAAAAGTGATGAGCAGTATACATCCTTCTGGCTAGGTGCTCGAATTCCTTCAGAGATGGGCACGATCGTAGTTAACACCAATTTAATCTGACAAGAATTGCAAAGCTCTTATGATGGAGTTGTTGATAAAACAGCCTATCACCCTGCACTGATGCTAGGATACTTTTCACCACATTCTAACATCTGACAGGGATGCATTATATAATCTGTCATAAAATGTATTACTTAATAGCTTGCATTTTTCAGACTTGCAGATTATGAAATAGGTGTATTTGGAGCTTTTGGCAAATATCTCGCTCTCTTGTAGGACAAAGCAGTTAAAGAATGAGAAGGAAGGGAAAGGACAGTCTGGATTAAGTGACACCTAAGGTTGATAATGCAATTCCATTTTTCTTGTATTCAATCATATATACAGTTAATGCTTTGAGATTCCATAAATTACTTTACTCCCCATTAATACACAGTGCACACACACACATTCAATTTCAACCACAGAACATTCTTGGGGACCAAGAAATCCTTGATGTTGTTAAAAACATCTGAACAGAGAACCCAACAGACATTTCTAGTGACCACTATTTATCCACATTAATTGACATGCAGCAATTCGAAGCTTCTGAAACATTTGATACACAAAATAAATATAAGGAGAGTAGTAAGCATTTTTTCTCCTGAAATTCCCACACATGTGTCCAGGAAAGCAAGCAGAGCCCTTGAATGCGTTCCAAGGCTTGTGGAAAACACCAAGGTTATTATTTGTCCTGAAACAGAAAAGATTTGTAACAATGTATCCATGAGAAAGTAATCTTTTCGTACTCGTTTCCGTAAGATTGACGAAGTATACTTCAGCCAAGCTTCCAGTGGTGGCATGCTACCTGGGGTGGGATCACTGTGTGTGTGCAGGCACAGGAAAGTGAGGAACTGGAAACTTGGAGATAATTCAAGGTGAAATGTTTCGTGTATTGTAGAGTGGGGTTATATTTTTTCGAGTAAAAGAATAGGGTAAACTCTCATGATTTCTGGGAGGATTGTCGTAACATTGCCTTAGCCTCTTCTACAAGCCACCAAAATACTTTCTAAAGTTTTCACTTTTGATAACCATAAGTCAATGAAATCTTTATAGGATAGAACATACGTGGAGAGACTGTTTTATCTTATTGAAAAGCCATCCTTAAAAATATACAGTGCATTTGTGCAGAATTAGTATATTTTGGCCTTATGCCTTGACCTAGCAATGCTCTCACATGATTAGGGCTATCTTGAAGTGCTATAATCTGCTAGAAATGTGCTGTTTGGTTTTTCTCAACTCTGTTATGAAAACTGCTAGGAATGCATAAACTGGAATTAAGAAAGTTTTTTTGTCAGTTAAATGAACAAATCTGGATATGTCCAATCATGTTTGCTGTGGTACCAACAGAATTTCCTGATTGAGTCATTTAAATAACACTTTTGTAAGCCTATGTCTTTTTGTCTGTCTTATGCAACTGACACTATACAATTAAAATTGTTCAAGGTCCATTTTTTTCATTTAAAATCATGAAAGAGTGAGAATCTTCTTTTATGAGGGTGTGGACAAGACTTGAGGAAATCACTTGACATCTCGTTGCAGGCACCATACAAATCAAAGACTTTTTGTTGTTGTTGTTACATTTTCTTCTACCATTACAGCGAGAAAATGTGTAAGATAATAATCTAGTTGAGATTAATATCTTTTCAATGCTGTAATAAAAAAAATTGAGTCAATCTCTTGCATGAATGCTTTGGTCTATATCGAGAGCAGTGGTTGTATAACTGAACATATTCAAACACTAAATGGTTACCTTAATCTTTCAGAAAGAAACTACCAACACAGTGGTCTCTAAAAACACCATACCTGCCAAGGTATACTCTGCTGGTGATACTGTGCTGGTGATGAAATGTCACTAAGAAAAATGAGATTTTAGTTTTGCTCAAACAATAAATGAGAGCTGTGAATTAGGATATAGGCAGCATGAACAAAATAGTTTATGAAGTTTAAACTCTAGTATGTGTGCTCTATTTTTGAAGAGATGACACTAGTGACATTATTAACCAGGGGGGATGGGCGGACCTTAGTCATGGTATTTGATCAGTGATCTGGTATTCGCTTAGAGCACACATTGTTGAGTGATTATTTATGATGTCCACGTAAAACGTTCTGAGATTGAAGCTTTCCTTGTCTAGCAGACTTTCTTCTTTTTCCAGAAAAACCTTTCTTTGTCTTGCTTCGATCACCAGAATCGCCACTCATTTTGCTGTGCCTGCCTTTCTGCTACCTAAGCTGTTTTCTAGTTGCGTTCTTGGTGAAAGGGTTCAAGTGTGTTAATTATTTAGAAAATATTGTAGGGGGTAGAAAGGATGAACACTTTATACAGGGTTGTTTAGAAGAAAATGCTCTCTACTAAATAAATTATTTTATGATATTTGCTTTAAATTTCTCTGAGGTATTTGAGAGCAATGCAACTTTACAAACAACTGGATAATGGCATGATGTTATGAGGTGCTTTATTTATTAGAACACAATCTCTAGGCAGACTGGGTTCCTCACTTTATACCACTTACTAGCTGAGCAGGTATTCTTCAGAATAAATACCACGTGTATCCTCACTGAGCTCTGGGTCCCCTTCCTCCTTGTTCATCATCCTGATCCTGAATCTCTACACTACCTTAGCCATATCATTTATAGCTGTAATCCAGATTTGCAATTTATTGTTCACAGTCGACATTAAAACTTGTTACCTGATCCACTATTTGTCTTCATAGCTTATTCCCTGGAGTGTGCTAACTCCGGCGTTTATTTACTTTAGTCAGAATCTACAATCTATTGCTATAGTTTTTTTCGCTATCTCCACCTTCATATGTTCTATTCCCCTCCTCCTGAAGCTTAATTCTTAGGTTCACCATGATAACCACTAACTTCTATATTCTCAAATTACTGAGTCTCTCTAGCATGATCACTTGGCAAAATTCCAATTGCCATCCCATGCAATTTTCGGTCAATGCAATGTGGGCAAAGGGCAGTAGAATCACTTGGTCCAGCTGACTGTTCTTGCTTCAAGTGCATCACTGAACGAAGGCCTTTATCCACACCAACCTCAACAGCAAAAATCCTCCAAACAACCCCCTTTATTTTTTTTTTTAATTTAATTTTATTTTGACAATCTTTACACAGTTAACCAGGGTAAGAAGGTTCAAGGGCTACAGGAAAGTGGATAATACTAGTATGTTTTCCATATTGTTACCTTCATGTTTAAAGGGGGGGGGCGTTTAAGGGAGAAGGCCTACCCAATTTCCCACCCTCCCCAGATCCCGGGTGTAGGGCATGCTCTGAGGTTCTTGCTCAAGTGACAACCCCCTTTATTTTATCTCTCAAATTGCTCTCATTGTCTTTTAGAATCTTTGTAAATTGGCATTTGACTCAGAATAACAAAAGTGCTTTGGTTAAAGACAAGGATATACATATTTCTAAATTCAATGATCAATTGTCAATCCTGAGATTGGTCTAACTTACAAGTTTTGGATAATATTTAATACCTTTAGTTATCCACAATTTCTTTGTTTTCATACATTTTGTATTTTCAAGTTTTAATTTCAGTTTCAGTAAGTACTCAGTATCTTACTACTTTTTGCCTGCCTCCTGCCTGAAATACCTTCTTTAATTAGCTTCCAGGCCATCATGGGCCTCTGCTTTTATTAAATGCTTTTTTTTGTTGTTGTTTCTGCTTCTGTAAACTTTCAATATTGACACGTCTCAGGAGCAAATTGTCTCCCAGCATTTTTTCCTAGCCGGACTTCCCTGGGGATATCATGTGATCTTGTAACTTTTAAGACCATCTGTTACGCTGACTTCCAACTTCATATCTCAAACCCATCCCCCTTCCTTAGTTAAGCACTTCCATACAAGTTTTCACTCATCGTCCCATGAATAGGATATGCAACAGGCAACTTGGACCTAGCTTGTCCAAAACAGCTCACTCCTAAATTTCATCCTTCATAGTATCTTCCTTAATTCGGTAAATACTTGCTTCATTCTTTCAATGTTCATAGTGCAAATTTTTATCAACTTTCAAAAAAAATACGACTGATATACAGCAGTTAAATGAGTATTGTTAAAATTTACTATCTCAAAAATTTATAGGATATCATGGAAGGCAACCAGCAGAGTAGAAAAACAACAACAACAAAAACCAAAGGACTCAAACTAAGTGATATTAATTCAAAGCAAAAGCAAACAATCGCTAAGACAAAAAAAAAATGATCAATTACATTCAGGATGATAATGGTATTGAGGTTGTCTTTCTGCCTGGATGGAAAGAATTTACACCTCTACTGGACAAAGCTTCACAGATAGAAAAGAAACTCCAAAGCTGTGAAGTCACTTCGCAACTGTAAGTAGGAAGTGAACATTTATGCATGCCCTAGAGCATTAATTCATCCTTGTCAAGGCCTGTGAGGCAATTATCTGATACGAAAAGACACACAGTCATCCTGTGGCCTTATTTCTAAGGTTCGGATAATAATTCTTAACACCTCTGGTCATCCATGATGTCTGTTATTTTCACACGTTTTCATGTTTTGATTTCAGTTTTAGTAAGTTCATCAGAATCTCATTATTCTCCACTTTATGCTGTCACCTTGGTCTGAACTGCCATTATTTCTTGCCTAGTACACTGACATTCCTCCTGAATGGTTTTCTGCACACTTTTATAATTTATTGCCAGCAAACAGTGATCCAATTACAATAGCAGTCACATCATGACATTTCTCTTGTTAAGACCATCTAACGTTTTCATCACAAACTTCCCCCAACCCAACAAAGAGCTCCTACTTATGGTCTCCTTTGATTTACAATTCTCGGTCTCACCATTCCCAGCCTGCTGGAGCTACTTGGCTGTTTTGTGAGTACATGCAGTATTTCTACCCACAGATCTTCTGTTTTTGGTCCACCCGAGGCACTCTGGTCTCACAAATCCTTTTCCTTATCACATCCTGCAGAATTTGCTCAAAGATCACTTTCTGAGTGGGGTCTTCATTGACCGTGCCATCGAAAGTTCACTCTGATCCCCCAAGATCTCTGACCTCTACTGTCCTTGTTCTCTCCCTGCTTTTACTCTATAGCATGTTTCACGCCTTGACATATGTTATTTATTAAGGTCAAGTGTTTTTATTCTCCCCATTGTGCCCTCAAGGCCTAAAACACTCTCTGACACGTGGAAGGCATTGTAATATTACTGAATGAGTGGGTAAAGTACTACTTTTCCATCTAGCTCCAGTACCAGTTTCAGTTTTCTTCTAGATGGTCATATGTTTTAAAAGCAAAACAAATTAGAAGTAACAATTATTGATGCGTAGGGTACCGATTTCTTCCTATGGAGAAGCAGACACTAGGGTTTGCCATCGACATAAGGTCATAAGATTGCATAAGACTAGCAGATACAAAATTAATTTTTTTCATGTTAGCTGTTTGTAGTTCTACAATGTGGTAATCTGACATATATTTATGTTCACCATATGATCAAACCAGGTGAATTAGCATTTCTGTCCAAGCTTCCCGAAAATTTAGTCAATAGTAATTATACACATTTATTGGGCACAGTATATTTTAATAAATGTGAAATAGCTACTGAGCAAACCGGGATCATTAATGTTTTTTGTCATTGTCATTACTATTCCTAGCTCTTGTGAACCGATACGTGATGAAATCAGAAGACCCATTTGGTAGTTGGGGGCTGGCCATTTGGCTCATAATACTGTCTTTAGTACTCTTGCCTTTCCCTTGTTGAGGCTTTGTTTGTATTGAATTCTTTGCTCTCCTTTTTCATATTTTCTCCTTGAATTTCCTCCTCCCCTACATTCAAACCACAAACACGCACACACTCTTCACCCGATGGTGTTTGATGAAATCATCAGGCCTTCTGTAGCTCTGATCCAAGAATGGGGGATTGCTAAATAACATAGTTAGGCTCTGGTTTCTGGTTGAAGGGTTTCTACCTACTTTGGTTCCCAAACTTGTCACAAAATGAAATATTGAAAATGTGGTATTTTGCATTGTTTCTTTCACAGTAATCTAAGCATCTCAAAGTTGGATCTAGATAAGGTGGGCGGCCCAATTATAACAAGTGCTAGCTGTGAAAAGAGTGCGCTTTGCTTCAGGAAAATGTTTATATTTCATTCCCCAGCTTCTTCCAGAAAAGGCTTTAAGCTAGTTAGATGCCTGGAGAACAATGAAGGCAGTTTTATCAGCATTGGGTGTTTAGTTTCTTTTGAAAGCAACACCGCCAACCTTTGTGCAATGTTTTAGTTGATAATACTGAGAAAATGCCATTTGTACGAGAAGCTGCCAAACATAACCATACGTCGGAAGACATATGTAGTGTGCTTCTGAAGATTGTGTCCCGCTCTCATTCTGAAATTTTCTCTACCCTACGGGCAGGCACCAAGCTGTCTATGTTTGATGCAGCCTTAACTTTATTGGTAATGTTAAATAGGATGTAATGAATCCACATGCTGGCTATGGCAGTTAAGACATGTTCTTTGTCAAAGTTATCATAAGCAACGGTTTGAGATACTTCGCCTGCAAATAATCAAATTGTTAGTATTTAGCTTTTGTTATAGACATCCCTGTCCTTTAGAGATAATCAGCTAAAGGTTTTTTAAAAATCGAATGGCTTTTCCTGATATGTAGCAAAAACTTGGTTTAAATCTTGGATATGCAGTTTGCCTAACGTTCTCTCATTTGTTCTGTGTTTCAGTACTTCCCTTCACAAATGTAGGTCAAATGAAACTTACGTTTCTGCTGCTTTCTCTAAAGTCATTTTTAATTTATTTTCCCTTTTGTCTGTGCTATTTCTGCTTCCCCTGATGCTTAATGTTCCAAAGTGTTTGAAGAATGTCAGAATATATTGCCCTAGATTTGTACATTGTTACTGCTATTACACCCTGTCACCAAAGTCGTCTCAATGCTATGAGGAAATGTTATTAGTCTTGACTAATTTATTGATATTAATTTTAAGCAAGTGCCCACATGTCAAATGCAATGATAATTTGCTATTTATGCCATTGCTCTCAAAATTGTTCAATTTTACTTTCAAGTCTTTTGAAGACAGACAGACAGAGGGACAAAGATTTCTTCTTTCTGCTGGTTTACTCTCCAGTTAGCTGTAGCAGTCAGGGCTTAGCCAAGCCTGGAAAGGTATCTGTGAGTGACAGGGGTTTAAGTATTCAGGTCCTCTTGTGCCTTGCCAGATGCTTTAAGAGGGAGCTGGGTCAGAGATAGAGCCTGCAGGACTATAACTAGCACTCCAGCCTGGATGTTCATGTGACAAGCAGGAGCTGAGCCAACTGCACAATGCCTTGTCCTTCTGTAATCATTTATTGCCAGGGCCAAGGCCATGCTGTAGTAGGCTAAGCCTCCACCTGTAGTGCCAGCATCCCATGGGGCATTGTTTCATATGTCTGCTGCTTCACTTCCAATCCAGCTCCATGTTTACAGTCTGGGAACACAGTGAGGGATGAACCCCTGATCCCACAAGGGAGACCCACAGGAAGCTCCTGCTTCTTGATTTAGACTGGCTCAGTCATTGAGGCTATTTGGGCAGTGAACTTGCAAATGGAAGATCTCTCTATCTCTTTCTCTATAACTTTGCCTTTCAAATAAAACTTCTTAAAAACATTCTTGAAATTATTCTTTAGGTCTAGTAATTTTCTGGTACCTTCTGCGAAATACTGAAACCTGGAATTTTAACCACAGCTTTGGTTATAACCTTTGTCATTAGGATTATTTGAACCAAAGTTAATTAAAATAATGACAGATTTTATTATGGCATTTTCTGTTCACTAAACTTTTCTACATCTTTTATGCATGTTACTTAATCATTGATGTGCTAATATTAAATTAAGAAACAAGGACCTTAAGGTGATTTTTTAAAACTTGTTCTGGGTAGCTCAGGCCATGAAATGAAGTGAAATTGTCTATCCAGGCAGGGAAGCAATAACATAAACCAGGCGCATGGCATTTCTTAAAGAACTATGTTGGATGAGCTCGCTAAATTCTCGTACAAATCTTGCAAGTGTGAACTTATAGGAATTTTCTAGATGAGGATGCTGAGGCAGGATAAATGAGTTTGCACATAATCACATAGCCATCAGTTATCCAGTTCGCTAAATATTCAATACATACTATGCCATTCAAAATTGTGCTAGATTCTAAGTTGATGAAGATAACACAGGCAGGTTTTTTTTGGGAATTACTACCTAAGGAGAGACTAAGAAAACAATTTGAGCATGGATGTATTTCCACAGGGACTGATGGGACTCTCTAGGAGAATATAGTGATTCAGGTAGGACAAGGAACAGGGCTTGGAGGAGGAATGATTTTTGAGAAGCAAAGCTGCTTAAGCCACAAGCTGAAGAATAAGTAAGAATTAAGTAAGCAGAGAATTTGGAATCAAGTTCAGCTACTCAGATATTGAATATAGATGTCTTAGTCATTGTATCACTTGCCCAATATATTTTTCTTTGCTGGTCTCTCGAAGCCAGTCAGTGATTCAAATATAAATGTTTTGTCTAGAATTTCTATGCACCCATCCACTTCACTGTGCTATTTTCACTGTGCTATTAAAATTACTTTCTAATTTTCTGATTGATTTGTTCTTTGACATATGGATAATTTATCTTTTATTTCTAAATATTTGGATTTTTTTTTCTGAAAAGTCTCTGTTCTTGATTTGTAGTTTAATTTCTTTGTAAGTGTAGAACACAGGATTTGAATGCTTTACATTTTCTGATGCTTTTATGGCCAGGAATCTATTTGTTCTGACGGACGCTGCGTATGAATGTGCAGAGCTGTATTCTGCTTCTGGTGAGTGTAACGTTCCATAATTTTAAGCTTCTCAAGTTGGTTTAATTGAATAAGAGGAACAACAGATATATGGAAAGTGTGGAGATTAAAGCTTGACAATTTCTAAGAGCCACAGATATAAGCAGAGAAAAAATGAAATGTAGATATTGAGGGGGTGATGCAGAAGTAGCAAGGCACAAGGCCAGGGAGCTCTAGGGATCCATCCTAAGCTGTTTGGATTTCCTAGTCTCAAGGCAATAGACAGGTATAAAAGGATGGTCAACAGATCAGATGGGAAAGATTGGCAGAGAACTGAGATCTGAGAAGGTAGCAAGCAGGAAGAGAATCAATCAGAAAGCCATTATGGTAAACATCCCAGAATGTCAGTAAACTGACATCCAGAAGGCAATTCCTTAATTCTTGCTACTAAAATTTTCAGTTAAAATATGTCTGGATCCACTGTCGGTATCACCTGCATATTCTGAAATAGCTCAGTGATTCAGTCTTACACGTCTACACTGTGAAGTTAGAAAGCAGTCTGTCTGCTTCAAAGAAGATCATGAAAAGGAGCTTTCCGAAGCTGCCAATTTGGTTAATTCTTTTCTCCTCACCCAATCTTTTGTTTAAGAGTTCTAGAATAATGATTACATTCTGTGGGATTAAAAAGTCTGTCTTCTGTTCATTGTCTGTTATGGTATCGTCTTCCCTTGCCTCTCTTGGACCATCAGCAAGCAAGGCTGACTCCTCTGCAAGCTCCTTCCTTGCTCTGCTCATTGGACTTTTTTATGGTTTTGGCAGGCAGGTCTAAGGCTCCAGTCTTGTTCCTAACTGTTACTTTACTAAATTGGTTTCTCATTTGTTGACGAGCTTCTAGCTGGTTCCATAGTCCACCCATACACTTTTACGAGAAAAAAAGGACATCCATTCCCTTGAATTGTATTCGCTTTGGATCCTCAGATGGGGCTAATGAATTATTTCAGAAATCCAGTTCACTGGACAACTGCTTGTTGGAATGGCTTTTCCCTGGCATTCTAAACAGCCTGTTGCCTTCCACATAGCTCAGATCATATCCTCCTGCCTGAGATGAAGATGGAGCTAAACCCAAGATCCCGAGAGAATCCTCAGACCAAGAATGGTCTCTCAGAGTCAACATCAGCATCATTTCCTGCCTGGCCCCAGTCGGGGGAAGGGACAGGAACTGTGTCAAGTATTCCAGCAGAGCAGTGATCATTCACTGCGCATGCTTCTGCCCGTAGTCAGTCTGTTAAGCTTTGACACTCACCCTAGAATGGTCAGAATTCCACCGCCAAAAAGATAGAAAAAGGGAAAAAGAAAGAAAAGGAACGCTGAGGAGCGTCCCAGATTACCCCTCAAAACCCAGCTTTTTAAAAACAGCATTTTCTTGAGTTTAAGAAATCAGATTTGCACTATGAAATAAAAAGGCTTTCAGGTTAATGTGGCCGGAGAATACAAGTGAGGGTAGGTGATCCCAGGTGCAGAATTGCTGTGGGGAATGGCTGTGGCTGAATAGTACCCTGGGGGTTACAGAGTGTGCAAAGGAGGAAATTATGCTAATGATGTAAAAACTAAGATTTGTGCATCTGTACTAGGAGATTTTGGATATGTTACTTTATTCACTTAGTTTTATTATTCCCTCTCCCTCAAAGTGAGTTTGTGGAGGGGAAATAAACGTATTTTGTAGAAACATGTGGCTTGTACGCCAGATCATAGAACTGCCCCTAGACTCAGGGGAACAGCATTGGCCTGCATAGAAACTGTCCCATCCTTAAGCAGTGGTGGGCATTTTCTCCCTTTTGTTATATATTTGGGTGTGAATTGGTTAAGATGAAAATTCTTAAAAGTATGAAAATATTAAAGAGTGTTAGCAGCGGCTTTAAAGATTTTCTGATAAGAATTTTTCAAAAGTTTAGTAAATGAACCTGAGGAAATTTTATACATGTTTATTAGCTGATTTTCATTACTTGTGTTTCCCTAGGAAACCACCAATTTCATTGAGATTTTACATTTGTAAACATATGTAGGTAATAAAAAGCATTAGATTTCATTCTCAGCTAACTGCAGTGTTCCTAAATTTAAATTTGTTTTTGTCATTAGATTTCTGGATTGATCAATTTTAATTTTCTTTTGAGACACTAGCTGTGTATATTTTAAAGTTCTGTTTCCATGTTCTTTTATCTTTGTGCTAATTACCCCCTCCTGCTGTGTTGGGCCATTTAAAAAAAATCTTGAACTGGATATTTTGATCACTTGTATTTTTCTACTTAAAAATAACTATAAACATATGGTATACAAGAGTCATGTTTATTGACTTTTTAAATAAGAGCATGACATCATAATTTATGCTCCTTAAATTTGCTATGTAGCATCTTCTTTGATTTTTGAAACATTTGTTATTGAGGAAATATTTGAATTTTTAGCATGCAATTGAATTTCAAAACAAAAATTGTTCAATCTATATAAGAATTTTATTTTATAAAATATACTTTTTCACCACCAAACATTTGATATATTCCTAATTATGCTGATACATAGGATTTATTAGTTTTGAGAACAGCATAATGCTTGAAATACATCTTGTTAGTTGTATTTTCTAAATAGCAAGTATTTTTCTATATTCTGATTATTTATGAACTGAAAATGGATTCTTACATCTTGTCAATGCTTTCATGTTTCCTGCATGTTGAAAGTCGCTGTTTGAATGTGTGTTGATGCTATGATTTTCATCTGTAGTAAGGAATCTGTTACCCACTCATTTTAGATGTTACCTTTAATCAATCAAGTATGACCATACTCTGCTGATTTCTGTAATATGCTTAAGTTTGAGTAATGTCAATATTGGTATTTCTGCTTCATTTGGAAGTATAATTATTCACTGCCTTTTTTCTGGTGGTTTTTGTGATTGTTCTTCCAAAGCATACTAGGAGTGTTTTCCCTTTCATGCAGAGTCTCTTTCATGCATGATGTATTATTCACTGAAGAAGAAAAACGCTGCCATCAGTGCAATGTTTTCACATGTAAAGTTATTAAATGTCACATCTGAATGAACTTGGACTTATATTTCCATTTCACCACTTTTCCAGCATTTTCCTTTCAACAGCCTATTAAGGAATCTGATTGATAAGATTAATATTAGGGGAAATAGTTAAATTAAAAACATTTACTCACAGAAGGACTTTGAGTTATTTATTTTACTGTTTATTGGAAAGTGAGATTTACAGATGGACAGAGACATCTTCTATCTGCTGGTTTATTCCCCAAGTGGCCAGAATGGCCAAAGCGGAGCTGATCTGAAGCCAGGAGTTTCTTCTGGTTCTCCTGCACTGGGACAGGGTTCCAAAGCCTTGGGCCATCCTCTCTGCTTTCCAGGGAGTGGAGTAGCCTGGACACAAACTGGTCCCCATATGGAATCCTGGTGAATTCAAGGCAAAGACTTCAGCCACTAGGTTATTGTGCCATGTCTGGCCTTTGATAATTTTTTAATGGTTTTCTTCTTGACATTGAATAAAATCACATTAATGTCAAATTCTTACTGTTTGGTTTTGATGCATGTATTAAAAGTGATCATTTTTGGAAGCTAAATAATTCTTAGTCTTTTGAAATGAAAAGGAAATATCCTTGAAAGTTGGGAGCTGCCCAGGAAACAGAAGGGTTAGGATAGGAGTTAATAGATGGTGAGTGGGAACAGAGGCTAGCTTGATTAGAAAACCTGTATTACAGTTGTCAATAAGAGCTGCAATCAGGCTAACCAACGACTGTTTCTTTTTCCTATTTCTAGATGTAGCTGTGATTATCTAAATGGACATTTTTCTTTCCTTTTTTTTTCTACTTTAGATCAATGGTTATGTAATTTCTCAGTACTGAATCAATAACTCCCTCCTTTTTCCTTCTAATTGGATGAAAAATGATGCAGATCTTTTATAACCGATTCATGGAAGGTGTTCTCTGTTCACCCTATAATATGTTTTGATCTAATTCTTAATGGGTTTCACATTCTCTCTAAGTTTTCCCAAGTGAGCCAGAGGTTAAAGTTCCCTACCATGAAAACAAGAAACCATTGACTCATTCTAGTATATCATTTTTTTTTTCTAGCTCATTGGTCTTTGTTTTTGACCTTTTGTGACTCTCTTGCCACTAGTCTGACTCACAAGACAACTATAGAAGGATGTTTTTCCTAAGCAGCCAGAAAAGAAGTGATTAGAAACTACCACAGGTTATATTTCTGGCTAATTTCACTTAAATTTTTTATGCTCAAACTTGTAAGCAAATTTTAGAACAATGTCTTAAGATTTAATTTGTGAAGGAATCTGTGGGCCTTCTAACAGAGTTCATTGTTTCTGAGGGCTGTGTCTGAGCTGACCCATGGACAAAGGATGGCATTTCTGTCATTAGTGAACCTCTGAGTACAGAAAGGTCATGGAATGATAGAGTGAGCTTCAGAAAGTTGACACGGGTGGCAAATGTAATGAGATGGTGTCAAGAAAACAATTACTAGCAACATCAGCAACAATATCATTACACTGGAACTTAAAAACATTGCTAGAGCCTTTCAAGGATCTGAAAAAAAATGAGATTTCAGTTCAGTTCAGAGAAAATACTCCTAACATAGAATCAGTGTGCTTGTTCCAAAAATGGTGAAAGATCTTGTTTTTTTTCTTTGTCATTTCAGGTTTGTTGTCTATTAATACTCATTTGTCTCAAAGTTGCTTAGTTTCTAGCAATGTGGTGTTAATTAAGCCAGGGTCACAAGTTTAGCATTCACGTGGATGTGACATGCTTTCCAAAGGCCTACTTCCCAGCACCGGAGCTATGTTTACTGAGGAGAAATACTTCTGGAAATATCTGTTAAACTTTCTGAGCCTCAGAATACTTCATTCGTAACATAGGAAAGTAAACAGCTAGTTCTTCTATCTTAAAGGAGTGTGAAGGACTGGGGAATGATGTAGCTATATGTTCTCTTAAAACCTAAGTTGTGGGGTGATCACTGAAGTGTGGACACTCCAGTTGGGACACTCACAATGCATATTGGAGTGCCTAGGATTAAGGCCCAGCTCTGCTCTTTTGCAATTATATTCCTTGAAGGGCATCAAATGATTCAAGTGATTGGGTCCCTGTGATGCATGTGGGAGATGTGGATACCAGCTGAATCCATGGGCCCTTGTGTGTATGTGGGAAGTGAACTAGTGGATGTGAGCTTTGTTTGTGTGTGTCTGTCCAATGCTCCCACCCAACTCAATACTCTCCTTTAGAAACAAAAAAAACAGTCATCTCTTCATTGTTCTAACAAGTAGGATATGAAAAATCCTTGAACTAGGATAATATGACACAAATGTAAATTACGATTAGTGCTATAGCAATCATTCATTGCAATTTTCCTCCAACCCAGACCTTTAATTTGCAAGGACTGCCAATCCTCACAGTTTATCTAGGACTTGACCCAGTTTAGTATAAAAGAAAAAAACTGTATTCTGGGAAACTGTGTTTTAGGTAAACTTGGGCTGTTGGTCACCCTATAACAAGGAGAAGATACTGGTAAATAGCATGTCTAATTCTCAGCTCAGTGGTGGTTTCCCTTTGAACAGCATGCTCATTAGTATGTTCACTGTAACTTGCATGATAACAATGCAAATACACTTGGCAAGACAATGTATATGTAATGATAAACAAAACAGCTGAGTTGCTGCCCCCAGAGAAAAGCCATTATATTCTGGGAGAAGTTTAAATTGAGTAATGATTCAAGTAAGAATATAGTTGCAAGTTGGGAAAAATAGCTGAATAAAAAGAGCAAGCTTTTTATGTATGAAAGAATAGACAAGATCATCTGAAGGATTGGAGAGACTTAGAGACACGGGTGCTACAGTGGCAGGCAGAGGCAAAAGCATGTATTGGGGTTTCTTTTCCCCCTTTTGCCTCCTTGGTACAGCACAGTACATGGTACCAAGGGAGAAAGTTCTTGAGGACAATTATTGAATGACTAAGTGAATGGTTGTGAGAATAGGAGTCTCGGTTGCTAGTAATTCCAGAGTGTCGGTCTTCCCATCCTGCAATGGGAAAGTTCTTTAACGACTCTCCCCACATCCCTGTTATTCCCTCCATCACACCAAGATGAGGGAGAACCTTCTGTTCATGCTGTCCTTCACACCACGAGTGGTTGGGGTCTGGGATCCCCCGCTGAAGCCAAGGCTGTGGATTGGCTGTCTTGAAGGCCTGACTCTCTACCATAGGTTATTAAGGTTTGCTGTGCTGATTCTCATCTCTGACTACGAATGAAGAACTTAATTACATTTTTTTTTTTGCTTTTTTTCATTTTAAGGAATTAGTGGTTTGTTTCTATACATGCACTCTGAAATACTACAAATAGTGTCATTTTGTTTTATTTTTTCCCTCAATTTTTTTGCTTTGTACTCCAACAATTTCAAATTTTGTTTACAATTTTATTAGTCTATTAAGAAGCATTTTATAATAATTAAAGTAAAAGTTGCTATTTCCTGATGCTGCCCTGAAATCATTTAGCCTTTCTCATGCCATGTTCCATTCCTTTCCACAGATTAAAGACACAGGTTTATTTCTGGTGTTGTATAATGCTACAAGAACTCATTAAGTGGTTGGAATTTTCTTCTCTTTTGAAAATTTTTTGAATGATTCTTTGCTTCTTTCTTTGGATAATTATGACATTTTGGCAGTTTTGCATACTCATGGAAATGCTAATTTATAAGCACCCCAAGGTCAATCTTTAATTTTACTTATTATTAAGCTCCTCTTCTCCATCTTCTCTCTTGCTTGTATCAAGCATATGGAAGCACTAAGTACATAAACATTTGCTCAGTAAAAGTATGCTTGGAGTTGATAACAAGTAAAAAAATTGTCTGAGAATGATTAGAAGCAAGGCATTAGAGATTGAGAAAATGTATGTGGGGCCTCTGAATAAAAAACTAGGTATAGACATTCGTGTAGCATGGAGTTTAGCAAGATGGGTAACGAAGGCAAAGGACGTAGCCAAGGAAAAGTCGGCACTCTGTGGTTTCAGAAAAGAAAGGAGCTGATTTAGTCTTACGGAAGATTGTTTGGAATCAGGTTAATTTGTTCCAGTGTGTTCTGGCATGTTCTTGCTTGAACTTGATTTGCATTTCATCTACAAGATATAGTCACAGAAGGAGGAAGGGTTATTCCATTAATGCTACATTTTCTGTAAGCATGCCTTCCTATGGGTTAGAACTAAAGGAGCTGAAAACTCCATGCATGCAAGTACACCAATTGGATGAGTGAATTGGATGGATGGAATTAGCAAGCCACATGCTCTAAAATTATGAAGGTTAGCATTTGTTCCAATCAGATGCTAGTTTCCAATGGAGTGGAAAATTGCTTTACACATGTAGAGTACAGGAAATGCTGCAGTAACTTTTTTTTTTGTAGACATAAGGAAAAGGTTTGATTTTCATTTTTATTCTGTGTTATGTCTGCCTTTTCATTTTTTTATTTTTAATTTTTTGTACAATTCCATAGGGTCCAGGATATCCCAACACCCCCCCCTTCATTCCCATTCCCTGACTGATGTTCCCCATATTATTACAATAGTATAGTCCTTCATAAACAGTCATAAGTCCATCAGTCTGTTATTTAAGTGTGCCCCGACATTGCTGATACAGATAATGTCAGACAGCCCAGGATCCCATTGTCTATATATGTCTAAGAGTATCATTGGGAGTCCATCTTTTATTTTGAAGTAAGGATATATATTGCATTGTGTCTTCACATCTGGATATGGTAGTAGTTACTATGCCATAACTACACATTCCTTTAAATGAGAAGCCACAAAGCCAACAACAGATATGAAGTTGAAACAAAAAATGTACAGCACCATGCAGTCTAAAAATGCATTGGGTGAAAAAAAGAAAACATACAAGTCTCTTGGATATGCCACTGTGTGATCCATAAACCAGCAATGAATTCGACAAGAGAAAAGAAACTATCTGGAAGAAATGAAAATAAAAATAAAAACAAAAACATCAAAAACATGGCATGCAGCAAAAAAAAAAAAGATATAGAAAAAGTTGTTGATCTTATAATTTGCATGAAGGCTGCCTTACATCAGAATATATGGTATTTAGCCTTTTGATATTGACTTATTCACTGAGAATAATGGTCTCTAGGTGGGATCATCTAGTTGCAAATGGTATGATTTCATTCTTTTTAATGGCTGAATAGTATTCCATTGAGTAGATGTACCACAGTTTCTTTAACCAATTCTCTTGGGATATGCATCTGGATTGTTACCATGTCTTTATTATAGATTATGCTGCTGTAATGTAGGATTAAGATCCCCTTTTCATATACAGGTTTCATTTCCTTTAGGTATATTCCTTGAGGAATGGCTAGGTTGTATGGTGAGTTTATTTGCAATTCTGTAAGCACTCTCCATACCGATTGCCATTGTTTGTGGTGGTACTAGCCTACACTCCCACCAGCAGTGAAGGAGAATACCTTTTTCCCTTCATCCACACCAAGTTATTGTAGGAAGAATTCTGAATGTAGGCCAATCTGATTGGAGTTTGGTGGTGCCTCAATGTGGTTTTCATTTGTATTTCCCTGATAGAGAGCCTAAGCATCTTTTCATTGGGCTATTAGTCATTTGAATCTATTCTTTTGAAAAATGTCTGTTCATTTCCTTTGCCCATTTCTTCACATTTTCCCCCCATTCTGTTGGCTGCTTCATCACTTTGTTTCCTTTGCTGTACAGAAGCTTTTAATTTTGATGTAGTCGCATTAGTTTATTTTGTATTTGACTGTCTATGTTTTCGGCTGCTTTTCTAAGAAGTCTTTCCCCATTGTTAGAACTTGTGGAGTGCTTCCTATTTTTTCCTCTAATAGTTTGATGGTTCCTGGGTGTAGGTTTAGGTCCTTGATCCACTTAGAGCTGATTTTTGCATAAAGGTGAGTGTCTTGTTTCTTAGTTCTGCAAGCTCAATAGCATTTGTGGACGAAAGCAGACTTTTTTCCAGCACAGTTTTCAGTTTTCTTGTCAAAGATTAGCTGGCTACAAATGTGTGGACTCCCTTCTGGTGTTTCTAGTCTGTTCCATTGATATTTTTCTGTGCTAGTACCAGACTGTTTTGATGACCACTGCTCTGTAGTATGTCTTGAGGTCTGGAATTGTGATTCCTTCATCTTGATTTTAGTTCTTCAGGACAGCTTTGGCTATTCATGGTCTCTTGTGTTTTTAGATGAACTTTTGTTTCTTTTAGTTTTTGAGAATTGTTGGGATTTTGATTGGGATTGTGCTTAATCTGTATATTACTTTTGGCAATTGTACTTACAGTTTCACTTGATCTTAGCCAAAAGGCCGAGAGGTGATGTACTTAAAATTTGTTTCTCAGCCATGGAATTATTTGTGTACACCTATGCCGTTGACTTGTGTTCATTAATCTTGTATCCTGTTACCCTGCCAACATTTCTTGTGAGTTCCAATAGTCTCTTGACTGAGTCTTTTGGTTCTCCTATGTAGAGAATCATGTCATCTGCAAACAGAGATAATTTCAATTCCTCGTTTCCAATTTGAGCTCCTTTAATTTCTTTTTTTCTTACCTAATAGCTGTGGCAAGGACTTCTAACACTATATCAAAGAGTAGTGGTGAGAGTGGACATCCCTGTCTATATCTAGATTTTAGTGGAAAGCTTGCAATATTTCCCCATTTAGTATGATGCTGGCATTGGGTTTTTCATAAATTGCAGACCCTGCAGGATGTGCAACTGACACTACTTTCCCTTTGGGTGTAGCTCAGTGTGATTAGCAATGAGCCCATTCCAGACCAACTCTTCAAATCCTCACTCACTGCCCCACTACACAAGATGGCTCCTGATCTGGCACTATTTGGAGTTTGTGCTGTGAGATCCACCCTGTCCTTAAACTGTCCCTTGGAGTCCACTCTTTCTTCTCTACTTGTTATTGAGTCAAACAAATCAGCAGGCTGGGAAGTTCTTAGCCTGTATTTGCCTCCCAAGCTCCCTGAGGATTACTGTTCTCATCTGGCTGCTGCAGGGGCTGTGGCTGCTACTGGCTCCCTGGCTGCCACTGGAGCCTGGATCACCAGAGTCCAGATAGCTGTTTTCTGGGTGTTTGTGGGTTTTTATTCACTGTAACACTGCTCTGCTGTCATTGCTGCTTCCCTGTGTCCAGGTGTCTCCAGGTACCCCGCTGCCAACTACCAGACCCCTATATTTTCCGGGAATCTGCTCCTTGTGCTTCACCCTGTCTAATGATTCTCAATCATCCCAAATTTGTGTTGCAACTGTTTTCTTGTTTGGATTGTTAACTTTCTGAGATATAGTCATGGTGGTCACTTTGAAAACTGTAACTTAATTTACGCTCTCTTGAGACTTCAGATCTCTCTTGCCATAGGATTAGGACTTTGTGGGAAAAAAAAGAACAAAGGATCTTGAAAGCAATTAGGAAGATGGCAGTAGGAGGTTCTTATCTGTCAATGACTGGAATGTAAGCAGATTAAACTCTCAGATCCAAAGGAAGATGAATTGAATAGATTTTCAAAGAAAATCAGAAAAGATCCAGTTCTACTCCTGTGTTGTCTACAACAGACTCGAATGAAAGAGCAAGACTCAGTTGTATTCCTTTGCTGTCTACAAGAGACTAACGTACAGGAAGAGAATGGATGGAAAAAATATTCTGAAATGAAAGGAAGCAGGGATGTCTATATTTAATCATGCTAAAGCTTTTTACTGTAGAATGGAGGAGTTTTTCCATAATATACACTTCCCTAATATTTGAAAATTGTAATAATCACTTCTAAAAATAATCATATTTATCATAAATACTGTACTACATATTGAATTAATGATCATGGATTATTATAAAGGAGAGTTAGGGTTTTTAAAGTCAAGGATTCATCACTAAAGACTATCCTTAGGGTTAAATTATGATTCTAAATTATTTTGTCACCATCTTTTATGTTTCCTCCTTTTGTAGACTTACATTTTGAGAAATCTTGATGCTATCACATAACAGTGTTTTTCCATTTTTATTTCACATAAACTACAGGAGGCACAGGATAAATGGAGGTGCTGATAAATGGCTATCATTCCAGCCAATTGCAAGAAACTATCTCATGACACATGTTATTGGTCAGCACGTGCTCAGTAAATTGGGGAATCTGAGTACAAAAATAAGATTTTTGAAAAATGTATTGATAAAAACTTTTTAAATTCTCTTGAAGAAAAAGCATACTATTTAAACAACACTTGAATTTAAACGCTTTTATTTGATCTAATAACATATTCGAGTCCACGAGCTGTCGGGAGCTAAGCAGGATGACATTTTTCTACACATTAGCTACATTTCTTACGCTTTTACACTTAGCTTTATATACTGATTTGTAGTAATTCACACTTGTGTATGCAGATGTGTGAGTGTGTGTTGTCTTCCCAAGGAGATACATTTGTTTGTTTATTTTTCCTTTTATCCCACCAAAAGTACTTCAGCAAACACAACAATATATGTAGTGGAGTCAGTGGAATAAAACGGCTCTTTTCCAGAGGGGATAGGCTTTCAGCAGGACCCCATCCCCTACCATCGAGTAGACCAACCACAGGAGACCAAGGAAATGAAGATACTGGCTTGCATAAAGCTGGCTATCTTAGCAAGTTGACCTCTTTTTATTATCATTACCTTCTGTAGACTTGTTCCTTGTAGGTCAAGATAAAAACAAGATTACACAGAAGCACTGAATTGATTTTACTTGGTCTATTGCAGCTCATTTAGAAAAAGAAGAAAAATGTCAAAATCTGGTAAACATTAAACAGATGAGATTAGTAAACTAACTCTTGCTGTAGTAAATAATTAACATTTCAGTTGTCATGAAAGAAAAACCAAAACTTGAAGAGACAAGAAATTAGTCTTGGGCCCTGTGTAATAGCCTCGAGGCTAAAGTCCTCTCCTTTTTTTTTTTTTTTTTTTTTTAAGTTGTAGGAATTTATTTTAAATAACCTACAGTTGATTAAAAGGGAATTCATGATAAAAATAGGAGATACTTGAGGAAAGATGTGGGAAATGGTAAAGTCCTCTCCTTGCCTGAGCCAGGATCTCCTGTGGGTGCTGGTTTGTGTTCTGGTGGCCCTGCTTCCCATCCAGCTCCCTGCTTGTGGCCTGGGAAAGTAGTCGAGGATGTCCCAAAGCCTTGGGACCCTGTACCTGCGTGGGAGACCCGGAAGAGCCTCTGGGCTCCTGGCTTCGGATTGGCGCAGCCCTACCGTTGTGGCTACTTGGGGAGTGAAATCAGTAGAAGGAAGATCTTCCTCTCTGTCTCTCCTCCTCTCTGTATATCTGACTTTCCAATAAAAAATCAGTCATTTTAAAAAAATCAGTCTTTGCAGGGAAAATGTCTTTTTAAGTAAAGCACTGCTTGTGTTAAAACACTGGATGAATCGTCAGGCAAAACCTAGTTGCAATTTAGCAGACACGTTGTGCTTGGCAGTCGGATTTAATAACTGCATTTACGAAAGAAGTGCTGTGGCGGTATCAGTGTTGAAGTGAGGGCACCAAAGCCTCCCCAAGCTCCCAGTCTCCTGGAGTCATTTCAGATAGCAAGGATAACGACAAATGCGATTTCAGGTGATGGCTTATAACTCCCGTGCGACGTTATTTCACTGAGTCATCTCCTTACCTGAGTTAACTTTCCCACCTGTTCTGCTTGCTTGCTTTATTTACTGTGACCCTAAAGTGTTACATTCAGGAACATGCATATATATGTTTGTTTCTCTACATATCTATATTAACCTGCATTTAAACTTATTGATATATTTAATATTTCAGTGACTTTCCATCCTTTATATTTTGAGAACTCTTTAGTTTTCTACCAGAATGACTTGGTTTAGACCTGAATATTAAGTAATAATAGCTAAAGTACTTAGTGTAAGTCCTAATGCTTAAGAGTACAACAGATTTCTCTCCCTTATCCATCACAAGAACTTGGCACAGCGTTAGACAGGAATGCTCATTTACAGATGAGGAAACTGAGATGAGTCCAAGGTTGTTTTAAAATTTAATTATGTTTTGTTTGAGAAGCAGAGGAGGGAGAAAAGATCTCAAGGCCTAGTAAGTGCTGCCACCTTTCTTACTTTTTTTTTTTTTTTTTTTTTTTTTAGGGATTTATTTTACTTTTATTGGAAAGCCAGATAGAGAAAAGGAGAGACAGAGGAAGATCTTCTGTCCAATGATTTACTCCCAAAGTGACTGCAAAAAGCTAGTGCTGCGCCAATCCGAAGCCAGGAGCCAGGGGCTCCTCTGGGTCTCCCACACGGGTCCAGGGTTCCAAGGCTTTGGGCCATCCTCTACTGCTTTCCCAGGCCACATGCAGGGAGCTGGATGGGAAGTGGAGCTGCCGGGATTAGAACTGGCGTCCATATGGGATCCCTGAGCATCAAGGTGAGGACTTTAGCTGCCGGGCCCGAGTGCTGCCATCTTCTAATTCACCTTCTAAAAAACTGCCAGGGGGTGACAGGGACCCAGAGCCCTCAGCTTTGCCTCCCAGGACTTGCTTTAGCAGGGAGTTAGCATCAGGAGCCATAGCTGGGAATGAAACCCAGACCCTACCCTGTGGGATACTAATGGGGTTTAACTATCAGTTTAAATACCCACGCTTGCGGAAGCTTTTAGAGGAAGTTTAATGACTATTCTAATTGGAAAGATACTGATGCTGCTCACTTTAGCTGACAATAACTTTTAAAAAAGGTACTGTCAAATTTTTTAAAGGCAAATGTTTTAAAAATGAATTCAAAATGTACCTACCACTGGACTTTTGGAATTTATTTTAATATAAGATAATCCGTTTTACTTCTCTACTATTTTCTCCCAGTTCTTAGCCTGGCCTAATTGTTTACTAATTGTTCAAGTCTCAGCCTGAGATTACGTCCCTAAAGCCATCTGGTAGGAGGCAGTGTTGTAGCATCAGTGTTGTAGCAAATTAAGTACCACCTGCAATGCTGGTAAACCATACAGGAGCCAATTTGAATTTGGGCTGCTCCACTTACAGTTTATTTCTTTGCCAGTGGCCTGGGAAAGGCAGCAGAATATGCACCAAGTTCTCCACAAGGGAGTTTTGGAAGAAACTCCTACCACCTCCCCACATTGCCTGGCCCAAAGCAGCTGTGGTGGCCACTTAGGGCAGTGGCCAATAAATGGAAGATCTCTCAGCCTCTGCCTCTCTATGATGCTGCCTTTTAAATAAATAAAACATCAGTGCTAGCCAAATGGAATCAATTTCTCATATAACATCCTGCAAGTATTATTATTATTATTATTATTATTTTACGTATGATATTCTCAGCTCTCTGAGCCTGCACTGTGATTCTATGGTCAGCTCCTTATGGGTGCTCGCTTGAATCCACATTTGCTGTTGGATGATTGCATGAATGAGTTTTCTTCTGTTAAATGTATGGGAGGCTATTGGTTTAGAACAAGCTTCTGCAGTAACCCCAGAAATCCAATGCAAAAGGAAGTTCTCTGCTCACACTGAATTTGCATGCTGCAAAGCCAAACTGAGCTATCTGACCTGCAAAGGAATCAAGGAGAGCAGTAATAGCCAAGTCTCCAATTGGCCGGTTAGAGCTGACTCGATAACAAATTTCCCTCTCCTTTAGCCTTTACAAGGAAGATGACTGCAATGACCAGTTCATTTGTCTTCTGACTTCTTAGTCTTTTTTTTTTCTCCTGTCTATAGAGCTTCTCTTCTCAGTTCATAAAAAGTGATTAAGGTCTTCATATTTTCCATGATTTCTTTTCCTTTGACACTACACATCAAATTGCTTGAACTAGTGCAAATATACTTGTGGTCATACGAAAATGTTACAGCACAGGATAGAGGAGTGAAGGTGTCCTACAGAAAGCTGGAGCACGGCTGATCTGAGCGGCATGCTGTTTGGAGAGATCTGATGTGTACGAAGGAAAGAAAGTAACATCTAGTTAAAAAGCAGTAAAGGTGCAAGTGAGACAAATTGAGTACTTGATTTCTGAGCACATGCAGAGCCAAGCAATGACTAGAGGAAATGAAGCTTAACTGGGCTTATTTCCTAGAGCATGTTCTTAATGTCAAAATTTCCATTTACCATCCAGTCTCGTGTTTTGATTGTTGATATGGAGTTCAGTTGTGTTCTTCAGCCGTGATGTCGCTAGCGTACCGATGTTACTCTTTTAGGAGAATGGAAATGACTATGAATGTGCTTTACCAACTGTTTTCCCCGCTTTATTAGAGCAAATAACGATCCCATTCACAAAAGGTTTAATTTCCTTTTCTACAGAGTCAATTACTAAAACATAACCTTGCTGACATGGAAGCTTATTTCAGAACAATAACAGGAAGGCAACATAGCATGCTATCTTAATTACTCTTACAAAATCCGGGTATAGGTCAAAGATAGGCTAAATCTTATCCCAAATATTAGGAAAGAGTAAGGCTTTTATGCAATGATGTCATGTATATTGGCCATACCAGGTGACATGGGCTCACACTCTGTCTTCCCTTATTGGCCACATGCCATGAGTTTGAGCAAAGATGTTTCCGGAGTTACCTTCTGATTCCTTTCTTTTCTTCCTTTCTCTGGTCATGTGCCCTCTAGTGGGTTTCTTTTTGTTTTTGGTGTTATCGCTGCTTTCTCTCAATATGGTCTGCAATCATTTATTGTGAATTGATGTTACTAGTTCCTGTGTGCGAATCCTTAAGAAAGTTGCTTTTGAAAATAATCATTCAATGCCAATTATCGACCATGTGAATTCAAAATTTTAAATTTCTTAAGTGCTATGTCCTCATTGGCATTTGGAGTTAAGGGTACAGCCATGTTCATAGGGCAGTGGTTGTAATTAGCTGAGATAATGCACATAAAATGGAGCACGTTGACTAATAAATATTAAGTATCAAAAGGGTACAGAAAGTTCTTGAAGATGGGATTAAAAGGTGGATTTACTTTGGTGTAAAATTGCAGTTCCTGCATAGTTTTTTCATAATAAGCATTCTCTTAAGTTTCTAATGTTTCTTTACATGAATAGATTTCAACATTTTTTTCCTCAAAAAATTTTTAATTCCATTATTTACGAATTCTTGAAGTAACCTGTTTTGAAAACATTGCAGAGTTTCAGATATTTTTATTTTTCATGTGTGTGAATTTCAGTTTATATGTCCTTTCCAATTATCCCTGAATGAAAGTGAAATTCCGGTAGCCAATGCAGGAGCCACACGTGCAGTCTAATTGCTATATAAACCCCATGTTGTTTACATGTATACTGAGACCCCCAATTAACTTTAGATGAATACTTGTGGAGTGTCGAATCTCTATTAATTATTGACGAGCTTAGTGGATATATCAGATTGTATGGATGATTCTAAAACCTGGCAGCACACTTTCATAAGGGTGAGCAAGCTATTACTCTATTTGTAACAAGATATGAGAAGCTTGGTCGCTTACTGCACATGGCAAACTATAGACACAAATTAATGTGTGGGGTTTGTTACTTTTCTAAGTTCTGTTTACCACAGTGAGTGTTTGTTCTTCCCAATTGTCAATGATTTTTTTCATGTCTTCCACCTTTAAGAAGGTGTTCTTTTGAGTTAGTGCTATCATGCCACACATAAGATTCATCCAGGGGCAGATTATTTGTTCAGCTAAGGGCAGTTCATAATCCTGCCACAATTTCACAGATGGCATCACTTTCAATGAAATTTCAACAGAGTGGTGATTTCATGAGTGAGGTACAAGATAGCAAATTCTGCACAACGTGAGTAACAAAACCCTTTTGGTCACTAGTTAGTACTAATATCTAAGGATTTCAGATTTTGGAAATACCAGGGGAATTTCTTCTATGTGTAGACTACTTTATACATGTATTTCTAATAGCTATTAACTTCGGCTGCTTAAGTTATATAGTTTTATTTTGAAGATATATTTTGATTAAAAGTCACAAAAATGACTATAACTTGTCCGAAGTCACACATGTAAGTAGTAAAGCAGATTTCTGAGTATATGTTAATTTCAGAAAGTGTGATGTTTCTCATGTGGTAGAAAATGGCAAAAATTAGGCACTCATGGTTAGGCATCTTGCTAAATACATAACTTAAAAAAACTACAAAAGAAACATCTCAAAAATGAACACAAGGAAATGATGTGAAAATAGATGTTTTATTCATCAGTGGTAAAATATTCAAAGCCAGCTTTTAAAGTGGACTCAGTGGCAGTTCCTCGGGAAGGCAGCTTTCAATGCGTTCGTTTGAGAATTGCTACTCATTCGTTGCCAACTGCATACTGCAGCCTTACTCTGCACTGAACTCTGAGCTGGTGATGGCACCGGTGGTGTCCAAGGGAGAATGGATTTAAACTTTAAGGCCTAGTGTTCACACTAATGAATTAATGCTGAAATGAATTAATAATATAAATTTAGGAGTAGACTTTGAGCCTAGCTGTTAGGACAAAGGTGCTGCTTGAGATGCCTGAATCTCCCAGTGGAAAGCCTGGGTTTACATCTGAACTCCATTCCCAATTCCAGCTTCCTGTTAATGCACAACTTGAGAGGCAGCCAGTGATGGCTGAGGTCTCAATGATGGATACTTGCAACTCATATGGGAGACATAGATTGAATTCCTGGCTCTTGGTCTAGGATTGTCCCACCCTTGGCTGTTGCAGGCATTTAGGAAGTGAACTAGCAAATGGGAGAGCAATCCTATCTAACAACAATGATTATATCTAATTAATAATAGATATAAAAGGAAATGCTATGAATAAAATGAAAGACGAGCACAATTATATCATAATATATACTTGCTGTGCTCAATGTTTTTTTTTTTTTTCAAAAGATGTGTTTGGGGCCCGGCGCGGTGGCACAGTGGTTAAGGTCCTTGCCTTGCACACCCGGGATCCCATATGGGTGCCGGTTCTATCCCGGCAGCCCCGCTTCCCTTCCAGCTCCCTGCCTGTGGCCTGGGAAAGCAGTCAAGGACGGCCCAAAGCTTTGGGACCCTGCACCCGAGTGGGAGACCCGAAAGAGGCTCCTGGCTTCGGATTGGCATAGCATCGGCCGTTGCGCTCACTTGGGGAGTGAATCATCGGACGGAAGATCTTCCTCTCTGTCTCTCCTCTCTGTATATCCGCCTTTCCAATAAAAAAAAATAATAAAAATAAATCTTCAAAAAAAGATGTGTTTGATTGTCAGAATGACAGAGGCAGAGACCCAGTGAGAGATTCCATCTGCTAGTTCTCTGCCAAAGTAGCCACAAAGGTCCAGGCTGGACTTGGCTGAAGCTAGTGGCCTGAAACTTGTGGGTCTCTTACGTACGTTGTAGGGGCTCAAGCATTTGGGCAACCTTCTGCTGCTTTTTTAGGCTTGTTAGAGAGCTGGTTTGGAAATGGAGAAACTGGGACTTGACATGCCTATGTTATTGGTAGCAAATTAACTCCCTGTACAAGCATGGAAACCTTGTGCTCTATGCTTTAACGGAATTGTACAGTGAACTATGAAAGTTGTAAAGCAAATGTGAATATGTATTTGTTACAGGAGAGAAAATTCGAACTCATTATGAAAACTTAAAAGGATATTTCTATATTTAAATATTCAGGTTTTTAATGGCATGATACGTGGTATCTTTGCAAGATATGATTATTGGATTTTTATCTGCATTTTATGAGATTCATGTAGAAAAATGGTACTTGTAACATATTGACAAGAAAATGAAACATTAATTAAAACTGATGGTCCTTCAGGAAAAAAGATGAAGATATATGTAAGATGATTCACATGTCTATAAATGTATGAAAATACTTCAAAAAATTTGTGGAATATGGAATTAAAAGTTGTATTTTGCCACCAAAAATTGGAAATACATGCATTTTTAAATACATATTTTCCATAACTTTCTGAAGGTTTCCCTTTATGAATATAAATGTGTAAGGTAAAGTATATTACTGTATGTCTCCTTACACAACATTGTTTTTGATTTTGGACTGAAAAAGCTGCAAATAGGTGGTAAACAAAATAATTTTTGTTTCCATTTTGTATTCTGATTGCTTAGCAATAGCAGACATGAGCTAATGTCCTACAAATTTGAATGCAGTAGCCTTGCCTTAATCTTGCAGGCAAAGATTCAAGGTTGGATATATTTTCAATTTTCCTTTAATGAAATCTGATCCAGAGGCAAGAAAGGAGATCTTTGTAGCCGAGTTGCAGTCCTAGACCCTTACCTCCCGAAGTGAAGAGCAGATATACCAAGAGCATAATTTTCTAATAATCCTTACAGTATTGAAATTTGGAGGATTTCGATTAATTACTGTGATCCACCAATTTGGAACAACATAGGGAAATTGTATATGTATCCTGAGATCTTTTCTATCAACAACGAATTGATCATTTACTTACAGTATCATTTTATTTAGTGTGTTAATGATCTGCATTCATTATCAGAAGAAAATATAGTTCAACATAATTTCATATGACCTAGCAATATCCAATTCCGTTCTCTGAATTGATGTGACTTTTATATTACAATCTTTTATAATGAAAGATGCTTACAATCATTTCTAAATTTTTAATGTCCTTTTTGGTTATTTGTTTTTAAAATTATTTTCATCAAAACAACTTAGAGAAAGAGAATCAGAAAGGTCTTCCACCCACTGATTCACTCCCCAAATGCGTCCAATGGCCAGGGCTGATCCGAAGCCAGCAGTCAACTCCAGGTCTCCCACATAGGTACAAGATCCTAAGGATCTGGATCATCCTCCAATATATTCCTAGGGATGAATAGGGAACTGGATGGGAAGTGGCAGCCTGGACATGAACTGCCACCCAGATCAGATGGTGGTGCTTGTGGGCTGGAATTTAGCCACTTGGGCCATCTCTCTGGCTGCTAGATTGCTTTTAAAGCATAGCTGTCTCCATGAAAAATCATATGTGGGGCTTGGTGCAATGGCTTGACTGGTTAATTCTCCCCCTTCAAGTGCTGGGATCCCATATGGGTGCCAGTTCATGTCCTGGCTTCTCCACTTTCCATCCAGCTCCCTGCTTATCTGTGAACCAATGAATGGAAGGTCTTCCTGTCTTTCCTTCTATCTGTAGATCTTCCTTTCCAATAAAAAATAAGTCTTTAAAAATCATGTGAATCTAGATCTAAATCCAAGTGTACATTGAAGGGTTCTTTCTTTGGGCCCCTCCTTCATAATTTCTTCATGGTATCTAGCACAAAATCATGTTTGACAACTTTCATGGTGACATCATTCTTTTAGTAAAAATATTTATGAAAAAAAGTCCTTACAGTCAACTCCATGAGCATGGGAAGAAAATCAAAAGCACTGTGATGTTTAAATAATGAAAGAGGGTCATCCTTTAATCCTTACAAAATATTTTTATTACTGTGAAAGGAACTTTGGGATTGAGTAAAAAAAATGAATGACAGGACTTCCAGTCTAGAAGTTGAATGTAGATTACTAATAAGATTTGACTGATGTTGGTGAAATTTAAATGGAATATAGGATACCATTTCAATTTAATATCTGTGTAACTTTCATAAGTCATGCATTAATATTTATATGTGCATTTAAAATTTTCTCTTACATAAGACTTGAGTAAAAGTCATTAAGCTTCAACAAAGTATGTGGAAAGATGAGTATATTTTAAAGTCAATTAAAATTTATAATCAAAATGATCTAGTCATCTCTGCTTAAAGTCTTATTTTTGGGAGTCCTTTTATATAATACAAAATAGTCTATAATGCTATAGAATATTGAATACAATCAGCACAACTTTTTCTACTGTACTATTGCCTTTGACATGTTATCACAACCTTTTTAGATAAGTGTATGCAAAATATAAAATTATCTCCTGAGTTAATAGATTCACTGAAAAATGTTCCATAAAGTCACAAACTAAAATGTCTGTGCTGGACAAAAAGCTAATTCTAGAATTATTTCCTCTCTTGCTTATTCTTTGTCCTTTGGTTTCAAATAGCCTTCCCAATGAATCTCCCACTTTTGCTTTGTAAATTATTTCAGACACATTCCAAAATAATTCACTCAAGTAATCATTAACAAATGCTACCCTGTCCTGACCTTTCTGCTCAGATGGCTACTGAGAGATAAATGTTTTATGAGGTTTCACCTTTAAACTAGATGAGACTAGCCCTCTAGGGAATTATAACTTAGGAACCCTTCTTTTTGAAAAAAAAAAAAAAGTATGTCTCTTTTTTTTATTATTGCATTACAAATGAAATTTATATTGACTTACAGGTTTTCCAAACTTTGGTACCACCACAGTCCTGGTATAGTAATTCTCCACTGACTATTGTCAATCTCCTAATTCTAAATTAAAAATATGAATTTGAAAATTTCCCCCAACCCAGCAGGTAGCTGGGAAAAGGCATACTAAGACTTGGTTCTTACTCCCAGAGAAATTTCCTCAGTCATGTTTTGTGAATCTCAGCTATGCCCCAAACCTGTCTCCTGAGCTCCCAAAGGGTCCGCGTCATCTGAATCTTGACCTTCCTGGAGGCTTGTTTCATGTAATGCTGTGCATAAATGAGACGTTCAGCTCTGCCATAACTGGTATGAATTTTTCTGAATCTTTGAGGTAGGGTTGTCAATTTAATTTTTGTTTACTGGAAAGATAAAGAGAGCTCTGCCATTGGTTTGCTTACTCCCCACATCTCTGTAACGGCCAAAGCTGGAGCAGGCCAATACCATAGGCCAGGGACTCAAATCTGACTCCCATGGCGCTTGCTGGGACACAAATATTTCGGACATGCACAATGGCAAGAAACTGGAGTCATACATAATAACTTCCTCCCAACGTACATATTAGCAAGAAACCAGAATCGGCAATAGAACTGGTGTTTAAATCCAGGCATGCCTACACAATGAGTGCTTCAAGTTGTGTCTTAACAGCTATGCCAAATATCCACTTCAGGAGTTAAAGTTGTGTATTATGATTGATAGAAGGGGATATAAAATGCTAAGCATTTGACTCAGATATGGGTACATTCTAAGTAACTATCAGAATGGCTGTGTTACTAACAGCATGGTGTGACAAATCAAAATAATAATAAGAGTTCAGGGTAAAGAAAAGTTTAACCTATCAGTAGATGAGGAAAATAGCAGACTTTCTGAGTCCCAAATTCTGTTCAACCGAATCAGTGTTTGTGAGTTTTTTAAGGAGGCTACCAGGAAGGAGGAGCCCCAAATCAACAAGCAGTAGCAAGCCTCTGGAGACCTGCTCTGGGTCCTGTCATGCCATCAGTAGCAATCCACTCTTTCTCTCTTCTGTCATGGTGGTGTTGGAGGTCCACAGGTGGCGAGATGCCTAACCTCTGTTTTTCTGGAACCAATGCTAACATAATGAACAAGGATTTGTTAGCCTTCAGACATGGGTTGGGGTGAGGGGAGGGATAACATTCCAGCCCCAAAACATCACTAAGAGGCTGTACATGAGCTACCTTCAGAGTGTGGGAAGCTTTCTTATAGATCAGAGCGATTTTCCTGACTTTATGTTTAAACCTGGTTACATAGTCCTCACTGTCGAGTATAACTCACCTTTACACTGGGACACGGCAAGACCACTCATCTGGCTTCTGTAAGCTGAATCAGAGCAATAGGAATTTTGAAGCAAAGGTTTTCTACATCATAATGAAATCTGGACCAGTTGGTCTCTGCATATCTTTATTGTGTAAGTGCATTTCATAGTAACAATAAGGTAATAACATACCAACATTTTTATACCTACAATGAAAGCCAGAAATTGTTTTTCCACTGACGCTAGATCCAAGCAAGGGGTAGAGTCATTGAGTAAGACTTAGTGTGAAATCAGACATGACATTAATCAGACTGCAGAAACCTTGGATAGGTGGAAAGATGGTTCCAGATTTATCAGGGATGTATATATAAGGTTGTGTTTTAATAAAGGCACAGGTTTCTCTGTAGACAGCTGTAAGGACATTCAAAGGGATCTAACTTTGAAAAAATATTTTCTCATTGTGAATGTATTCGTATTTAACAAGGACCTTATGGCCTTGTCACTTAAGACATTTTTGACCATAATTGACCGTGACTTCAATATGTCAATTTGTACTTTCTAACCAAACCTTTGGACAAAGAGAAGTGATCATTCCAGTGGAAAATAGGTTTGGCCCATCTATGAAATGAATTTGAAAACTGGCAGGCTTTTGTATTTTTTCCCATCTTATTGAACCTGAGAAGGACCTATCTATTCTAGAGGAAGCCATGATCAACATCTTTCCTTTCTTATGTTAGGTGTGCATGCTTACCCTTGTATCTCTTCTGAGGCAGAATCCACAAGTAAAATCTTTCCATTTGACTTTCTTGGCCAAGCGACCTGATTGCAAATGTGTCTACTTTCAAAGTGTCCTTATATTTGGCCTCTTAATAGTGTCTTTTAATTCTTGAATGCTTCTTTTGGCCTGATCCAGCTCTGATTCCAGCTTTTTGTTTGTTTCCCCCTGGTGACAGGAAATATCTTCTAATTATTTTTGAGATTGTTTCTTCTGCCTCCTTCATTCTATTTTGGAGACTCTCCACTGAACTTTTAATTTGCTGGACTATATTCTACATTTCTGATGAATCAGCTTTTCATTTGATTCATTTCCAGTGTGGCATGCTTCTTAAATTCCTTGAATGCCTCCTTTACATGCTCCTCACTGATA
Source organism: Ochotona curzoniae (assembly GCF_017591425.1). Taxonomy (NCBI): domain Eukaryota; kingdom Metazoa; phylum Chordata; class Mammalia; order Lagomorpha; family Ochotonidae; genus Ochotona; species Ochotona curzoniae. The sequence continues at coordinate 15,344,485 of NW_024464920.1, read as the reverse complement.
AGAAGTTACATAACAAGTGTTTTGACTACTTTATCCTCCATTTTCTCGATGTCTTCCTCAGTTAACTCTAAGGTTGGCATAGAGTTTTGCTCCTTTGCAGGGGAATATTCCAGTAATATTCATTGTGTTTTTTCTCTTTTGCTCTTGGTCATTTTACTTTTGATTAGCAGATTCTTCTCCTTGGAGCAGGTTTTTTAAGCTGTATCACCCACAGGTCTACAGTCTGATTTTACTTATTGCAGTTGGTACATGGCTCTTTGTTTGCACTCACTTGTGCCATTCCCTCCAGCAAGTTCCAGGTGTGGGTTCTTATGTTATATTTCTACCATGGTCTCTGCAGTCTCAGCTCCTGTCTCACCATTCTCTTATCTCTTGTGATCTTGTGCTGAGGTTGCACCATTGTCTGTACAACCTTTCTTCCACTTCCCAGGATTATGTCCTATTTAGCTAGGTTGTTGTTGGTGCTGATCTTGCCGTTAGGTCTGAGGGTCACATGGACCTATTTTGACCCATATGATGCCAAAGTCAGTATTATTTCCATTTGGGACCAGTGCAATGGACTGAGCTCGGTGAGTTTGCTCCCAGCTCAGCACATGCACAGCTCACTTTGTGCCTGCAGTCCTAAGGCCAAAATGGTGCCTGATGTACCATTATTAGAGTTCTTGATCTGCTGGTCATCCTGTCTGAGGGCTACACAGACCTATTTTGGGTGGAACCTGTAAAATGCCACATTGTTGCAGTTCACTGAGACAGAAATGAGTTCACTTCCAGCTCAGTGCATGTACAATCCTTTCCCATAGCCTTTGCCTCCTTAAACAAACTGGTGCCCAGTTCCACTCTAGGGAGTGGACTGGGCTGTGAAATCAGCCGTGTTCCTGCACTGCTTGTCTGGGACCTGTTGCTCTTTCTCTGTTCCTGGTCAAATCAAACAGGCCAGCAGGAGAGACAATTCTTTGGTCTCACCTCCTGAGCTCCCAGTGAACGCCCCTTCTCACCTTGTTGCTGGTGTAGTTCTGGCTTCAGATCACCACTTGCTGAGTGCCGCTGGGCAGTCAGTCACTGCAACACCACGCCATTGTGTCCACTGCTTTCCTGTGTCTCAGTCTCCAAGTCCCATCCACTGTGGTTCTGTCCTCTTGTTTCCTGGACTGTGCCCTCTCTGCTTCACACTGGCTGAAGTTTCTCCATCTGTTTGAACATGTTTTTATCCTTACCCTATTTCACCATCTTGAATCTCTGAGTGTGTTTTTTAGATATGTCCATGTTCCTAACTTAATCTGTTGTGATGAGAATACTCAGTACTCAATTAAAAAAAACTGGCATTACATGAAAAATCCAAATATCTTCAAGTTTTTTTTAATTTTAGAAAAATTAAGTATGGGGGAAGGTAAACACTTCTTCCAATTTATAAAACTATATCAAAGTATTGTAAATCATAGGAATAAATTTTCCAGGAGCTAGAGATGAAACATTCAAATGTGGAACCAACAATATGTTAAATGAAAAACATAGAAATACACATATTTCAGTAGTTACTTTAATGTTAGGTAGCCCATTCTTGTTCTCCACTATTCATCTTGTGAGTTTTCCAAGCAATTTTTTTCTTAGAGATTTGGAAATTTTTACCTAGCTTGTTAATTGTTAGTACTCAGAAAACTAACATTCAAGAACATTTGTTAGAATCTTTTCCATCAATTTGACTGCAAATATTTTTAGAAAAGAGTGAGAACTGTGGAAAAAAAACTTAAAATAGCAATGATTAAAATTATAATACTCAGCAGTTGACAAGGAGAGCAGGTTATAATTATTGCTTACATGCATTGTTTTTGAGAAGTACCTGAAACAGGTTTGCAAAATATCTGTCTCCTTTAGGCCCCTGAGCCTATGATGGGAAAGGCCTTTGGGCTCTCTTACCAAGGAAGCTGTCATAACTGATAGTATAACAGGACAACCAGAATTCTGCATTTTTATCGTCTCTGGAACAGTTGTATCAGTAACAGCTTATGCAAATAATAGCTAAAGTTGAGTAGCATTTCAAAGCTTGACAGTGTTTTCCATGTACCATTATCAATTCTGTTTTACCTCTGGAAGAGGGAGAGAGATTCTTTGACATCCTCAGGGCCCCAAGGGAGAAAAATCTCAGAAGTAGAGCTCAGAATCTTGATTTTGAGGAAGCCTGTTGAAGACACCAAAGAACTTGGAATATTTGGTTTATTATAAATAACATTCTTTAACTTATAACTTTCCTTTTTCTTCCTTACCATGAACACATCCTCATGTTTATAGCATTATTTTTCTCCCTGTGTCCTGCTTTTGTGTGAGCTTTTAAAATTGCCTTTCAAAAACTTTAAGTAAAACTTAAAAATAATTGTGTAAATATGAACAACTTATGAAGACTGACATTAAGCAACATTGTCATCATTTAAAATCAAAATTGTCATACCTGATATAAAGAATATTTGTCCCTGGTCACATCAAATTTATTCATTTATAACCTTTTAGAAAGACTTATTTACTCGAAAGTCAGAATTCTATAGAGTGGCAGGGGGAGAAGCAGATCTTCCAACTGATGTTTCATTCCTTGTGTGAGTATAATGGTCAGAGCTGGGCCAGGCTGATGCCAGGATCCTAGAGTTTCTTCTAGGTCTTGCACATGGGTGCAGAAGCCCAAGAACTTAAGCCATCTTGTGTTGTTTTCCCAGACTATTAATAGAAGGCTGGATCAGCAGTGGAGTAGCCGGGTCACAAACCAGTGTCCATATGGTATACTGGCATGACAGGCTATGCCATTGTGTTGGCCCCCCCTCATTTACAATCTTAAATATCCCAAAGACATACATACAACAGTATCTGGCCAACAAGCACAAACATTATCTGATATGAAGCTACCAGATAACTCGTTAGCTGGTTAACATGTTAATATGGCTAACATGTAACATACCTCATGAAACACTAGCTGGGGTCATCCTGTGGTTGGCAGTACAGTCTACTCCTGGTTGCTAAAATTGCTGTTACTGAAAAGCTCAGTCCCTGTCCTCGGTGCTGAATCCAAACAAAGTTTGAGGATAAAGAAAGTTTATCTATTCATACAAGAATAGAGTAGCAGGCTTTCTGATTCCCAAGAACTTCTGTCCCACTGAATGGAGGAGTTTCTAAGGAGGCTGCATGGAAGGGAAAACTGGTCTGGCAAAATTCAAAAGCTGAGACAATCCTCTGGTGTTCAAGCTGTGAGGATGGTCATTGAATTACTAGCTCAATGGCAATATACATTCCTTCTGTGTTTTGTCATGGTGAACTTGGACATCCATTGGTAGCGGAATGAAACCTACTCATTCTGCTCTAGTCTGTGGAAGGAGTTAATATAAAGAGAATCAGTGTGTGCCTTAGGACTTGGATAAGGGATGAAGCCCACCACCTCGACCTGAAGCATTAGTAAGATGCTCTGTATGAGCTGGCTTCACAATGTTATATCTAATCTGTAAAATCAGGGAAGCATCCTGGTTTTCTGTTTATACCCATTAACACTTGTACTACTGTTTTTGTTGCCATTGTTGTGAAATCCTTCTTAAGCATGATCATAAATACCTGCATCACCAGACCTTTCATCATAAGAAGTCAGAGCGTCCATTGCTAAGACATTTAGAAATGAAAAAAGGTGTTAATGTAACACACGGACCCTGCCATCTCCTCAGTGTAAACATTATGGAAGTAAAAATAATTTATCAACATTCTTCTTTGTTCTCCCAGTCTTGTAAGGCACATGTTCAATGCAGAGTGACTGGGCTCTTTCACCAGAGGTGCACAAGGTGAAGTAAGAGTCAAGGTGTTAGCTGAACTGGGCTCTTCTATGGAAGCTTAGTGAAATATTTTTTTTTTTCAGGATGATTTAGCATACTGGCAGAATCCAATTCCTTCCAGCACTATCACCACGGTCCTATTTTCTCAATGTCTGTGCTTTAGGGTTTACTTTTTGCACCTAAAGGCCACTTATACCCTTGTCATATGGCCTCCTTCAATTTCAATGGCAGCAACTGTGTGTTGAGGCCTTCTCATGCTTTGAATCTGCTTGACTTCCTATTTTTTGCACCAACCTGAGATAATGATGCGATATAAACTCTTACATAATCAGATTCAGCCTGCTAAGATAAATGTTCTTGACTGTATCAGGGAAAGTCCTTTATTCATGCAAGTTGACACAATCCTGGGCATATCAAGAGACAAAGATGAAAGAAGAATTGTCCTTACGATGTCGATAGGATTGTATAAGGATATCTTCAACTGTGAAACAATTCAAGAAACATTTTAGCAATTTCAGCTGAAGTGTTAAACTTCTAGCTACCTAATGATAGTTTGTTAATACCTTAGATTCTGTTTATGATTTTGATCATATTATCTTCACAATAACTTCATTCTATAGGTACTATTATTACACTTACTGGAAATTTAAAGAACTGGAAGCTTAACAGTTACGAAATGTACCCAATTTTACACAGCTTGTAGTTTTCTGATCTGTAATTCAAACTGTTTCCAGAGCTCAGTTCTGGACCAGTGTGCACCACCTCTCCTGTAATGTAACTGGAGACCATACAGCAATAGTACAGTACAGCACCTGGTCATTTGATTTTGTTGAAATGCTCTTCATATTGTAAATTGTGTAACACAGTGCTCCAAGTTGTCTCTGGGTTAACTTTGATGTAAGGTATCATGTGTTTCAATTCTCATAGTACTATAGTTTTCCTAATATAAGGTAAAAGAGCTGAAGTTTCAGGTTTAAACCTTGTTTTATATACGAGTCGTGGAATAGTAGTTATAGAGTTTGAGTACCAGCTTACCTTTGGAGGATTTTTGTTTCCATTTATGATTTACCTCAGAACATCAATTATTAGAGAATATTCAAAGCCCTAAGAAGCTGATATATTTAATACTGTAAGAATGGGGGGACAATATCATTCTATTTGTATTTAAAACACAGTTCTGCTACTTACTCATCCTGTTAGTCTCAGTTTTCTGATATTTAAAAGGAAGATGTAACTTATGTTAATTGGACCTATAGTGAAAATTACTGGATTGTTACAGGTGTAATTCCTATCATAGTATCTAGTACATGGTAAACACTAAAAAAGCTGTTAGCATTTCTCTCAGACTTTTTCTAATAGCTAAGTAAAGATAAGCATGAATTAGTTTCAGCTACTTTTTGCATTATTTGCAGGATTAAAATTGATCCTAGGGAATAGGGTTTGGTTGAATTACATAGGATAACAATGTCTCTCAGAGGAACTAGTTAATTAGGCTAGTGGTAAGAAGAAACTTAAATTTGAGTTGAATTTTTAAAGCCTGGAGGGCATGTAGAAATGGCAGAGGGGGTAGAAAACTCCATTTGGCCACTTGTGAAAAGGATGGTAGAAGGCAGCATGTAACTGGGACACATTAAGCAGACTTTCCTCTGGAATGTGAAAGACCGTGAATAACATATCATAATTCATGCCAGACAATGAAGGCTAAAGCATTGAATGTGTTGAAAAGAACACCCATCGTTGTATTTCTGTTTTTCCATCCAATTATTTATCCATTTGATATACATTCATAGACCTCCAAGGAGCAAAATGTTATGAAAAATATGAAGGTAAATTATAAATCTTCAAAGTATCAATAAGTTAATAGAGGAAGTAAAGCATGTAAATATTTATAACTAAATGTGGAAAGTTGCATGAGTTAAATTGGGGCATGAATGAAATTCTATTGCTCAGAGAAGGGAGAGATGGCTTGATGCCCAGATGAATTGGGAAAAATTTGTGGGGGTAATGGAAAATTGCAAAGAAGGAATTTGATGACATGTTTGAAAGAAAAATTAAGAGTTGGAAAGGAATTGTGCCTTGACTCACTAAATATGAAGTCAAACACAACCTTCTGTAAAGGAAAAAGCACATGAGAGACACTAAAGACTGAGATGGGAGAAGATGGTAACCAAATGTAATAGGGAGTGAAGAAAGTAATAAAAATCAGCTATTTGCTTCAATGTCCAAGAAGTTGGTATAACTACCAGAAATACTGAATGTGGAAGGACATTGGTAGGGAATGTGATGCATTTTGGTGGTTTTACATAAGCTGTCTTTTCCTTGTTGAAGACCCAAATTGTTTGGAATGAAATATAGTCTCAATGAGCAGGTGCTGTTTGTAGAGCACTGTAGCCACTGCCAGCAGCAAGGCACTAGAGGACGCACCACAGGGAGAAAGAAGTGTGTCAGTTTTCACAAGTGATTTCTGAGCTGGCTTTTTTTTTTTTATCAATTACATTGCATTATGTGACACAGTTTTATAGGTACTGGCATTCCCCCTACTCCTCTCAAACCCTCCCCTCATGGTGGATTCCTCCACCTTGTTGCTTAACCACAGTTCAAGTTCAGTTGAGATTCTTTCATTGCAAGCATATACCAAACATAGAGTCCAGCATCTTATTGTCCAGATAAGTTCAATGTCTTCTTGGGAAGACCATCTCTGGTCTGAAGGTAGAGTTGGCAGAGTATCATCCCGATCAATTAAAAGCCCCAACATAACATCAACAACAATTTATAACATTATGGAATTAATTGACATGGTATTGAGTAACCAATATGTTAAAGAAAAAAAGAATGCAAGTTCTTAACCACTTCCTGTGACCACTTCATTTAACATTTCAATTCCAGTTTATACACAGCCGGGTTCTATACATCTTAAAATAGCCATAGCATACTGTTCAGCTGTCTCGTGTCTATTTTCTTATAATATTTAGCATTTTATAGCATTGAAGCATAATTCTGCTGAATCTGACATATGTCTTGTTAGAGTTATAAGCCAATCTAGACTACCTGAAAAAAAGGAAAAAAGCCAGGTTCAGCAGAATTATGAGCTGGCTTTTTATGTGGCAGTATCTCAGAGGCCTTGTAAGCATTACAGTGTGTAGGAGTTAAAGTAGGGGATTGGTTATTACTGATTATACCAGAACAACTGGTGTAAACCAGGACTACCGTAAGGCAATGGAGCCCCAGGTTCACTCTCTACAAGCACCTGGGGAGGAGGACCAAATGCAGTCTTGGTCTGTCCCACCTGCAGCGCTTCAAACTGCCCGAGCAAGCAGCTCTGCTTTGTACATGTAAGGGTCTCGGCCACAGAGATTACCATTTGACTAGTAGTTTTGAGTGCCAGAAGAAGATGGTAAACCATTGGCATGAATAAGTGTTTAAAAGTCCCAAACAAAGTGGGAATGAAAAATGCATTTTTTTTTCTCTAAGAAAAAGGATTTTCCCCTGTCTCTACTTCGCAAAGCAAAGGAGTGCTAAAATATTATGGTGGCACGTGTATGTCTTAACTCACAGCTGTATTTTTAAACAAAGTATTTGTTGGTGATGCAACTGTGAAAGGCATCTAAAATTATCAAGTCTATATTTGATTCATAGAAGTTCATGCTATAAATGAAAGATTAGATTCTTTCCCAACTCCTAAAATTCACTTCTAGCATGTGACTCCATGAGTTAAGTTTCATGCTAGATCACATTTTTTAATGTTGAAAATGTGAAAATGAGCAATCCTAAAAATATGAACAAATATATTATAATGATCTGTTTGACAGCCCACCATTTCAATCATGTTGAAAAAAAAACTCACCAATATAACATGAATACCAATGACACCTTAAATATTCATTATATTTAATATCTAAAAATTCAACATGAATTACCTTTAAAAACCTCTGAGATAATCTAAAAGGTTATTTTAATTCTGATTTTAATTCTTAGTAGCAGAAACTGTTTTTTCAATTTCATTGAAACTTTGAAATTTGTACCACAATAAATTCACTTGTGTCATATAAACTATTGTATTATATTTCATTGTTGGAATGCCCATTGAGTTACTATAAATACTCTTATAAAATGCTTGTCAAAAATTTAAAATATGGAAGTAATATTGTGCATATATCTCCTCTTTCCTTTATTTTGTCTTCCCCTTATTTGAACATTTGCTGAATTTAGTATGCATTTGAGAACTGACCTTAGTGGACTTTTCAAGTCAAATCAGGCAAAAAAAAATTGCAAGTTCCTTTCACCCAAAATCACAGGTTGTTTATGACAGGGGTCCTTGTCTGGAACCCTTTGGAGAAGGTTTCTTCTCCTAACTTGAATCCATGAATCCAAATCAGAAGTCCTGGGTTGACCCTTCAAACTGGAGTCCTCATTCAGAATTTCAATCACTCATGATGGAGGATCTCGCTATCCAGACAGCCTTGTGGGGACTTCAGTACCTGCTCCTAGGTTCACCATCCTAGGGGGAGACAGGGAAGCTGAAAAATGAATTAGCCATTATGTAAGGGATATGTTTTGATGGGAAGTAGGCATAACATCTTTTGAAAACAACAAAAAGAGGTCTCCTAACTTTGTGTTAAGAAATCAGGGAAGGCTGGGGAGAGGAAGTTTGAGCTGAGTCCTGAAAACAGTACAGTTTCTTCATAACCAGGCATATACATAGTCATCTAGAGGAACTGTCTATTAGAGACTGTGTCTTCTAGAAGTAAAGATACATTGCAGTATGTTACTCTACTTCTGAATCAGAGATGGACTCCCAATAAAACTGTTACATATACTCTTGACAATAGGATGCTGGACTTTTTGCCATTACTCTGTAATGTCATGACATACACAGAATGATGGACTTATGACTGTTGCTGAAGGACTATACTATTATAATAATATAGAAGATATCAGTGGGGGAAGGGAATTGGGGGAGAAATCCCTAACCCTATGGAACTATATCATTAAATAAAATAATTAAATCTAGATACACAGGGATTCATACTCTATCAAGTTCAACTTCACTCTCATTCATTCATTTATTCCTACCTCATGTAAACAATGGAAATGGAGGATGGATTGAAAAATAATAATTAAAAAAAGACTGCTTGGCTGGCTGTGTTTGGTGGGACCTGCTGCCCAGACACTGAGCTGTGAGGACTGTTGTGAATGTAGAGGATTGTTTCCATACTGCATAACCACCAGGACGTTGACTTTCCAAGTCGCGGTCCTCTCAGGTTGGGCACCTTTGCTTCTCAAAAAAAGATCTCCATTTTTGGAGATAAGAACTCTGGTACTTGACATTTCATCTCTTTAAATGTACCCCTACTCCCTTGGCAGTCTCTCCTCTGGGATAATACAAAGTTGCAGGCCACAGCTTCTAATATGCATGGGTGTTTTTCCTTTTCCCAGTCATTTGGAATGAATCTTGGAGCCTCCTAGCTTATTAGGTGCTCTCTTCATTTTCTTCTTCCTCTATTATATAATTCCTTCTAGGGATTTCATTTTGTGAAGGAGTGGCTAATGTAGATGAATTCTACTTTACCTCTATTCAAATCATTGACGTCACAAGTACATTGCTTGCTTGCTTTCTAGAAACGAAGAAGCAGGACAAACATGGGCAGAGCACGGATAGTATAATTTTCTAAAAAATTACTTGGCATTAAGGTCATGGTCCATGGAAAGACTCAGTAGAAGGTCAGACTGTGAAGTAGGGAAAGTCCCACCATGCTTGCAGCTATTAGCTGGCCTGTGTAAGTGAACAGCTGGTTCTTGAAAATAACCTTATTTGGGGTTTTATGTTTTATGTGCTCCAGGCACCAAATTCTTTTTCCCCTTCAAATTGCAGCCACAGGACTTGTGACCTACTGCTTTGTAGTCCTCTTCAAGGTGACTCCATGTGTTCTCGAGGTGCCCTACATTCCCACAGCAGAGCCGGGCTCTCCCCATGCCCCTGGGTCACACGTATATGGCTCATGTCCCTGCTTTCAAGGAGATCTGCCTCTTTTCCACCAGAATTGTTGTCATTATTGACTCTTGGTATTATTAATAGAACTTTCCACTCTATAGCAATTAAGGCTTTAAAGATTTTGTGCTCTATTATCCCATTTGATCCTCATGAGGATCCTGGAAACTAGGACACGTGTGATTCTCCATGCCCCTAACTATTGTCTGCATGAGAACCCTTAAAAGCAGTTGACTCACTGTAGACTTGTTGCTAGAAAGTTAAGCCACCAAAAGCATATTCCAGACAATGAGAAAGATCTGTACCTGAGGCATTTCTTAGTTCAGCTGAGGACAAATGATTGCCTAGTAGGTGAGGCATTCACATTTTATTTAGTGTGTTCCTGGAATTGTCCCAAGGTTTTGATGAGCATTAGTTAAAAATCATATTGTATCCTTTTAGTTCCAGTTAAAATCTTGGAGAAGTCGGCGAAAGAATCACTAAGTCCTTTCCTTCCTTCCTTCCCTGCTTCTTTCCTCTTGATTCTATCCTGGTAACCCCTCCCTCGCAAGCACATGTGAAAAAGATCATTTCCCACACCCAATGATGAACAAAGAAAAGCATTAAGCAATAATTTCTCAAGATCTCAAGTGTTGGGATTCCTTATTAAGTAAACAACAAACACTATCATTATGATTTTGAGCCTTGGTAGATGAAAAATTTTGTTAATTGAACACGCGTTGCCTATCAAATATTGTGCTGAATTTTCACAATTTAGATGACATTTTGTCATTTAAAACTCAACCCACACTTTGAAATAGATATCAGTACGTTCAGTGAAGGTGAATGTATTTGATAAAAATTTTTTACTAATTAGAGAGGAAGAATTACTTAAACACAAGAAGAAACAAAGAGTGGAACAGAGAGAGGATTATATCTGCTGGATCATGCCCAAGATGGCTATAATGGCTGGGCTGAGCCAGACTCCAGGCAGGAGTCAGGAACTTCTGGGTCTCCCACATGGGTACTTGGGTCCAAGGACTTGAACTATCCTTTGCTTTCCCAGATCCATTAGCAGGGAATTGGTTTGGAAATGGAGCAGTTTGGTATGGAACCAAATCCCATTGGAGACTTAAGCACTGCAGGTGGCAGCTTTTCCTGTTACATCACAACACCAGGCCCTTATAGTGAAAATGACAGTGTCAGGATTAAAACCAATTCTTGAGACTCTCGGGTCAGTACATTGTCATCTCAGGAGTATTAAGAATGACTGAATCAAAATTTGGGTCAGAAACAGATCCTTCAAAGAGGAAAAACCAGCAGATCCTTTGACAAATGCTACTGTGCTAACATTTTCTGGTGATTGCGCTGCTTATCAGTGGCTTTGATTACTTCCCTTCGAAGTTCCATGTTGTGAGACAGATTCTGCTTTTTCTCTGTGGTGGTCCTCTGTCCTCACGTTCTAAGGGCAGCCTTTGTTTATGGAAGCCTGTTGTCCTTACAGAATTATTAGTACCTCCTCGACTTTGCTCAGTTTGAGTGACAACTGATATGTCTACTTGTTATAAGATTTTGAAAGATTTCCAAAATTACTCAGGTGAAATTTTTTTTTAAAGCTTTAATCTAAGTGAAAATTAGAGTTAACAGAGGGAAGGAGGAGTGGAGTATGAGGAGGAGAGAGAGGGAGGGAATATCTTCCATCCTCAAGTTCTCCCCAAGCATTGGCAACTCTTGATGCAGGGTCACACTGATGCCTAGAACGCCATCAGTATCTCCCAGGTGCGGGTGGCAGGGACCCAAACTTGGGCCATCTTCCACTGCTTTCACAGGCACATTGGCAGGGAGCTGAATTGAAAGTGGAATAGCTGGGATCTAAATCAGCAGATTATATGTGATGCCAGTATTACAGGCAGCTTAATGTGCTGGGCCACAACACCAGCCCTGATATCACTCATTTTCTGATTTTTATATGTATAATATATATTATAGTTTTAAATAAAGATTTTCTTGTGTTTATTTGAAAGGCAGAATCACAGAAAGGAAGAAACAGATCTTCCTTCTGCTGATCCATTCCCCAAATGGCTACAATGACCAAGGCTGGGCCAAACCAAAGCCAGGAGCCAGAGTGTCTTTCAGCTCTCTGCATGTGTGTGGAAACAACCCAAACACTTGGGCCACTTCCCACTGCTGCTGGCTGCTCAGGTGTGTTAGCAGGGAGTTGCATTGAATGTGGAGCAGCTGGGGCATGAACTGGCACCCATACGGGATGCTGGCATTGCAGGCAGAGGCCTTACTTGCTATACACAACCCCGGCCCTTAACAACAAATGACACAGTTGTGGATTACTGACACTCCCCTCACTCTTAGGCCACTGGATTGTGTTTGAGTTGTTCTGAACTGGAGCTTCACGGACACCTTGGGCATCAATGAATGGGATTTGAAATTTGATATGCCATGCCACATGCTGGAGGCCGGAGATCTGAAACCACAGGATACATCAAGTCTGTTCCTGTGGAGGCTCTAAGGGAGAATCAGTTCCTTGCCTGCCTCCTAGTTTCAGGGACTTTAGAAATCCTTGGTGTTTCTTGGTTCATGACAGTGTTGTGCTTGCTGCCTCCATGGGAAACAGGACCAAGTTGTAGCCCTGACTTGCCTTACTGTATGCCCAGGAATATATTCCTGTACAGCTCTGAGTCTTGGATTCCCCATGGGAATTCACCTGCCAGGCGGGCAGGGGTCCAAGGATAAGGATTCCCAAGTGATAATGAGGTGGAAACGCCCTGAAATTTATAAAGGTGACTATGAAAATGGAATGGACAAACATGGGAAAGAATTCTGTTCCTTCCCTGTCTGTGTCTGCCCATGGCCCCAGCCCTGAACCTTTTGTCTGCTATCTCTTGGCAGCAGAGGTCTTAGCTCCCTGATAAGACCTCCTTTCAAGCTATATGCAAGAACTCCTTTATCCTGAACTAGCGGATGGCTGCTCCGGATGATACTGTCCATTCACCCCAGGAGGACACCAGACAACTACCCCGTGGAGTCCCTGAACCCCTCCTCACTCCAAGAAACTTCTTTCATCTTGGGGCAGCATTCTGGTCTCAGTAAAAAGGTTTACAGTCAGCGTGAGCTCTGCTTTTGATCACCCCAAGAGCCCGTGGAATGCTGCAGGAACCTATTGTGGCTACAGTCCTTGTATTGTGGGAGCCAGCTGAATTCTTGGTTCTGAGCTTCCAAAACATTCTCTACCACCTCATTTGTTTGATTCCAGAAGTTGAGTAGGTCATGCACTGGGAAGGCATTGAATGTCATTTTCCAGGGAGAGCCGGGGAAGTTTCTAGAATTGGCCTGTTCCTGGTGATCCATTTTGTGCTGCTGCTCTACCTCTATTTAGAAGACTAGGAGAGTCAAGTTCAGAGTAAGTTTTCACTTTGGTGGGGCAGAGGGAATGAAATTATAGGAAGAGAACATAAAGTGCACAGGCTAAGGACTCAATTTTCCCTTCAGATGTCTGCCCAAGGTCAGTCCAGCTAACCATACTATTTATTAAAAAACAAAAACCAGGGATTTGGAAGGGTGACTTGAATCCCTCTCTGTCGCCAGTACCCAGTACCAGCATTTTGTTGGGAAAATGGAAGAATGCCTATCAGAGAAGGTTCGAGGCATGCCCTATTAGTCTTGATGGAACTCCCAACTAAGATGGATGTAAAATTCCTCAATGTTTACACCCTTCTGCCAAGGCTCCAGTTGTTTGTTTAGATGTATGGCTTCAATTCAACAATTCTGTGAATTCCATTTAGTCCAAGTATCCGACACATGAAATAAATATTGTTGTGGACTTGAATGCCAGGGCCAGCAATAGAGTTTCCAGCACCTTACCTGTGGCTTTTCAAGTGGGAGGATTGTTTCCCTATGGGTCATTCTACTGAGTGGAATGTTCTTGTTCAAATTCATTTTTCCCGCTTAGGTTAAGCCACAGAACTAAAACTTGGCTAACATTGCCATTTTTAGTGCTTGTCCTACCATGGCACCTTTCTGGCTAGAATTCTTACTCTTTATCTTGTTCTCTGACTCTACAGTGATAAATCTAATGGAGTTGTAATGAAAGGTTCTCCAAATTTAAAAATAATCTTTTATGTTTTATAGAGTTCCCTGGCTCTCCCTTTCTTTACCTGTGAGAAAGGCTTTCCCTCTGGTTTTCTACTACAGATGGTTCCTCTAAATTAGGTCTTACTGGTCCTTGTATGTGATTTTTAAATCACAATTTGACAGGAATTACCAGGATGTTAAAAAAATTAGAATATTTGAGCAAAGAAATTTTGGGGAGAGCAGAGAAATCGTCTACCTTCTTGGAGTGTGTGAGGAAGATGTTAAGTATAATTATCAAGATTGTAACAGGTAACTTACAGACAGCAGACTCGAAACTGCACTAGACACTAACAAAAAATGTAAAGACATACAGTGGGATCCAAGAGTGATCCTGACAACCTCTTAGTAGGAGGTCATATGCACAGAGCGGGGGAGTGGGGAACCCAGTGTGGAACAGGAGGACAGGAAGAGTTAGTCTCTGGGGTTAGGATACAATCAGTACAAGCACCAAGGACTAACAGTATGAGCACTGAGGTCTACATCCCAGCTGCCAAGGAGACCACGAGGAATTGGAGTGCCTTCGGAGGCCGAGAACTCTGAGGTCATCCACTCCCATTTGAATCTCCCACACAGGATGGAAGAAGCCTAGATCTTTCCTCATAGGATCTAATGTCACCAGAACGATAGCCAGGAGCCCCGAGTAGTCCTTAGAAACAGTAGAAGAGTAAACTTCCTTTGGGACTCAGGAGAGGAGCTTTCTCTGGTCCTTACTTAGTTCCAACTTTGGCTCCCCACCATCTCTTGCAATGACCATCAGGGTCACTGTAGAGCCCCCAAAATTAGATCAGATAGACAGACAGAGACTAATACGGAAAGCTTAGAACAGACAGGAAAAAGTCAGTTTGTACTCACATATACCTTACTAGGTAGGACACAAAGATCAGTTACTCCTCACTAAGGTATTAAAAATTTCTCTGTACACCCTTCTAACACTGTTCTCAATCATTAACATATGGCTTGTTAGAGTTATAAGCATGTTTGGACTATCCTAAAATTTGTGAGGTTTAGTAAAAATCATACTTGAATACTATAAGCTGCTAAAGATAAAAATAAAAATAGACACGAGACAGCTGAATAGTACCTTATAACCATTTTAAGGTTTATAGCAGCTGGTTATGCATATATTAAAACTGAGATGTCAATGAAGTAGTTACAGGATGTGGTTAAGAACTTGCATTTTCTAACACTGGTCACTCGATACCATGCTAATTAACTTCATGATGTTGTTAATTTCCATGTTTCTTCCTGTTCAAGTTGTGTAGTGACATCTCATTGAAGGGGATGTTATTCTGCCAGCTGTACTTTCAGACCAAGAATGGTCTCCCAATGAAACTGTTGCATTTATCTGGTCAATAAGATGCTGGACTCTCCACATGATCCAATGCTGGCAATGAAGGAATCATGACTGGTTATGAACTGTATAACTGTAACAATATGGAGGAAATCAATATGGGGGGAGGGTTTGTGAAGGGGTTGGGGGAATCCCAGAGCCTATGAAACTGTGTCATAACATGAAACAATAAAATTATAAAAAAAAAAAAAAAACAGGTTGACAGCAATTACCAGGATGTTAAAAAATTCTGACTATTTGTGAGCAAGTTGTTATGGAAAATAAGCTACTTGGCATACTAATAAATATTGTCTAAACTTGTATCAGTTTTTAGAAATATGCAAACATACATGCTGTGTATGTAGGTGTGTGCATATATGTATATCCACATATGCATAGACCTGTGTGTGCACACAATCATATATATGCATAGATGTATACATACATATACATGTGCATGTGTATATGTGTGTGTGTATGGATTTGACCTGTCAGAAAAATAAGGAATGCCAATTTCAAGAAATAATTATCTACTTAATGGGTTTGTTGAGGCAAATTTTAGACAAATAGATTCTAATAAATCAACCGCAAGAAACTTACTTTCCTCAGCTGTGTAGTTCTGCAAAAACATCCTGAAACTTTGTAAATGCTGGATTATTCCAACCATAAAACAGAAAGACATTAGAAGGTAGAAGCCTGAAGCTCAATTTGGGCCTCCAAAGTGGGTGATAGTGACCCAGCTATTGAGTCCTGACCTGCTGCTTCCCATCATGGAACTGGACTCAGAAAAACATCCAGGATTCAAAATAAGGTACCCCGAGGTAGCATGTGGGTCTCCTTACAATGTCTTAGCTAGCACATGTTCACCCCAATATATGGTATCTTTTTATATTCCATTTTGTCTAAAAGCATTTTGAAGTTCCCCAGTACACTCACAGGTATGAAAAGGAAGTATAGTTAATATTTCCAATCTGATTTCATTTTATACTTGCATGCTCTTCCATAGAACACGGGAGTTTCTGTCATTTCCCCATCTTTGTACTTTAGAACTTTCATTTGTTTTTCCCTATGGCATTCTTGGTGTACAAACTCTTACATATCATTTTTTGACCTAATTGTAAGCTCATTTTAAATTTTATCAGTTTTTTTTTTCTAAAATTTATTTTATTGGAAGGACAAATTTGCAGAGAAAATGGGAGACAGAGAAAATGATCTATCTGCTGCTGGTTCACTCCCCAAGTGGCCACAATGGCAAGAGCTGAGTCGATCTGAAGCCAGAAGCCAGGAGCTTCTTCTGGGTCCCCCACATGAGTTCAGGGTCCCAAGACCTTTGGCCATCCTTTATTGCTTTCCCAGGCCATAAGCAGGAAGCTGGATGGGAATGGAGCAGCTGGATATGAACTGGTGCCCATATGAGATCCTGGTGTGCAAGGCGAAGATTTAGATACTAAGCCATTGCTTTGGGCCCAGTTTTTATGTATTTCTATAAGCATTATAATGTTCCATAATTTATTACGACTTTTCATATATAGCAATTCTGACAATATTTGTATGGGTTAAGAAACATGGGACAAAGATCTAGAAGTCTAGTTTTATTTCTATTGGAGCTTCTGAAGAAGAGAAGAAAGATACAGAAAAACAGTAAAGATAAAACAAAGATATTATTCCAGAGCGAAAAAGATAAAGCTAAAATGACAGCTGGCTTCTTAGCTATGATATAAGTTGCTAGAAAACAATGTCTCCAATGTACTAAAATAAAATTATTTACATCTTGAAATTTAATGCTTAGCAGAAATCCTACTCCCATGTAGGAACAAAAGGAAACTTCTCTTGTTCACATGCCCTTGGGAGTGTTAGGGCCTGTTGTACTGCTGCTGTGAAGTAAAACACAGAAAAAGGGAAGATTAACACTAAATTCAGACCTTAAGTACTGCCTCCCAATCCCTAAATTCTAGATTACTTTGCTTGAAGAAGAGGGATGAGAAAAAAAGCATTTAAAATTAAAAATTTTTTTTGATGTTGTTTACATAGTTGATCAGGGAAGGATCAGGATTAGGGGGAAGTAGGGGTGAGACCATTGTTTCTAAATTTTCTTTTCTTCCTGTATCTGGGACAAGGGGTAAGATAAGGAGAGAAGTCACACTCGGCTTCCCAATTACCCCAGTGCCTGGGAATGGGGAATAGTCACCTGATATCAACCCAGGGTCCCCAATATAGAGCATACTCTGGGGGTTCTGCCCAGGTGGTTTTAATAGTTCTGAAATGCTGTCAGTCTCGGGGATCCAAGCCTGAGAAAATCTTCCAAATGCCCATTGGCTGACATAGTCAATCTTGGAGTCTCCATTCGCTCAGATATTTGTTGTCATTTCTTGGTTGGGGTAGTTATTCCATTTGTTCTGTCTTCCTTCCTCTGCTGTAGTGCCAGATGTCCCCTGTAGGCCCCATTGGGCTTCCTATATGTGCATCTGGGTCCACCATCTACTGCTCTGTCTTTTCTACTGAGGAGGGTGCCATGGGCCACATGATGCAGGCCCTGCTGGAACACCCACCACTGGGGCTCATGGACTCAGTACCCACCATGAACTTAGGTCTAAGGACTCAGGCTAGGTGACTCAGGTCCTGCCAGCTCATGGACCCGGCACCCACCCACATATCTTTAGAAAGAAAAAAAAATTGAACAGGCTAGGCAACTATGCTGGCACACTGGTATGGTTAACACAGATTAGGCAATAACAAGGCCCAGGATGCCTGCCAGCTATTAGCTGCTTTCCTCTGAGCAGAGTAACACTTGCTTAGGTACAAGTTAATCTAGGCCATTACCCACAGCTGGGGTGAAAAAGCATTCTAGAACAAAGATCTGGAAGGCCTCCTAAGGGAAAAGCCATCCTGGTAGAAACTCTATAACTTGGGTGTTTTAGCCACGTGTTAACATCAGAGGCTGAGCCCTGAGGCACTGGGAAGCAGTGTGAAGGTGGTCACCTCAATGGCAGGGAAAGTAATCCCTTGGTTCTCATCCTCTTAGGAGATATATTTTATCTGCACTAATATGTATTAGTATGTAACAAATCAGTGTGTAGCAGATGAAAGCCATAAACTTGTATCATACCTGCTGTGGGTCAGAAAGCTGGGTATTGTTTAACCCAGCTTCTCTGTCTCAAGGCCTCGCCCAAGGATAAGTCAAGTACATAAAAAAAAAAGCTGTGGTCTCATGTAAAGTTTGAGCTGAAGTGTCTTCTGCTTTCCAACTGCCTCCTGTACTTGTCGACAGGATTTGATTTCTCATGGGCTGCTGACCAGAGGCTGTTCCCAGCATCTGGCTTGTGGGCTCTGTCGTGCAGCTCGTGACTTTGTATCAGACTGAGCAAGTGAGAAAGTAAGACGGGATCATATTGTCTTTTTCTAAAAATAATCCTTGAAGTGGCATCTCTTGCTTTTCATTAGAATCCTGTTGCTAGGTTTGAGACATAATCAAAGGGAGGCGATTATACAAACACAGGAATTTTGGAGCAGTGACCATTGGCAAGCATCTCAGAGGCTGCCGACCCACACTTGCTATTGTAAACTGTAATCCCTAAGGAAATGTATGCACACAAGGAAACATCAGAGGGATCTGATGAGAGCAACAACAAAAAAATTACCAAAGCCAAACATCTCACTCCACAACAAGAACCTGTAACAGATCAGAAAGAACAGCAATGTAAAAATAAGTGTAGAATCATCAAAACAATAAGGGCAAAACTTGGCAATATGAAGTAGCAAATATTTTTTACAGGAACTTCAGAAAGTTCAGCAGAAAAAGGTGTATGATGAAAAACTACAGATTTTAATTTCCTTCATGCACCTATGCCTTAATTCCATTTCCCATAAGCTTTTTAAAAAAGATTTATTTATTTTATTACAAAGTCAGATATACAGAGAGGAGAGACAGAGAGGAAGATCTTCCATCCGATGATTTACTCCCCAAGTGAACACAATGGTGGGTGCTGTGCTGATCCGGAGCCAGGAGCCAGGAGCCAGGAACCTCCTCCAGGTCTCCCACAGAGGTGCAGGGTCCAAAGACTTTGGGCCGTCCTCGACTGCCCTCCCAGGCCACAAGCAGGAAGCTGGATGGAAGTGGAGCTGCTAGGATTAGAACCGGCGCCCATATGGGATCCCAGCACGTTCAAGACGAGGATCTTAGCCACTAGGCCACGCCACCGGGCTTGCCCCATAAGCTTCTAAAAGTACACTAGTATAAAAAGGACTTGTGGAAAGCTTGATAGTTGAAAAAATTTGCATAGGATATATATCCAAATAAACACATAAATCCTATAAGAATTAATGGAAGGAACTATTCAAATGACAATAGGGAATGACGAGAATAGAAAATATCCTTGAAAGGATGAAGTTTTAAATCCCCGCATAGCAGTTTAGCCTAGAGGTTAAGAAGACAGTGAAGGTACTCATTCTGTGTCGGAGTTCCTGGGCTAGGTCTCAACCCCAGCTTCTCGCCCACCTTCCTGCCGGTGCAGACCCTGCTAGGCAGTAGTTCACCCAGAGTGCTTCAGCCCTGCTCCCCACACTGCAGACCGGAGTTACGCTCTCACATCCTGACTCTGGCTCTGGCCATTGTAAACATTTGGAGACTAAACAGTGGAAGTTGAGCTCTCCCTCTTTCTCTTTGCTTTTCTGCCTTTCAAATAAATGATTAACAATTTCAAATAAAATTAAAAAAATATTTGAAGCTACCAGTATTTGAACAACAGGAGTCATAGAAGAAAGTCTAGAGTAGAATAAATATTTGAAGAAACAATCAATAGGAATTTTCTGAATTATTATTTCTAAATTAATCTACAGTGTATCCTCAGGTAATCTAGTGAGTCCATTTAAATCTTTGTAATTAACACTTGAGTATTGAAGCTAACAAAAGAGCATGTTGTTGATCATAGAAGAACCATGGCTCATGTTATATGACCAGTAAGATACAATAGGGTATGCAGCTTTAAAATCAGCAAAGAAAACCTAGCCAACGGAAGATAGAAGAAAACCAAGAAAGCACAAAATAATGTGGAAGAAATGAAGCAGCTCTTGAAATAGCCGCATATATGAAAGAGATAAACTTGGATCAGTATATCAAATGTGCATATAGTTTGTCATATCCCAGAAAATTACTGCATTTGTTGACAGAAGCACATATAACAAAGTGTGTTACAGTATGATCTGTGAGTCTAGAGAAATAAAAAACACGTGGAAGCTACAATTTAACACAATTTTTCAAAGAGCAACTAAATGGATCTTAAAATAGTGTTTTTGTTGTTGTTTTTTTTTTTTTTTACTTTTGTTTTTCATGATACAGTTCCATAGGCGCAGGGATTTCCCCTCTATCTCCCATCTCCACCGTCCATTTTTTTCTTCTATGTTGTTACCATGGTATAGTCTTTCAGCGATAGTCACAAGTTCACTGTTGCTATTTAGATGTATAATGACATTGTAGGTATAGACAGTGGTAGACAATCCCATGCCCTCTTGTCAGGCATATTTAACAGGTTCATTGGGAGCCCTCCTTTTATTCAGGAGCAGAGATCTATATTGAAACATAATGTCCTTTCCAGGTATGCTAGTCTCCATTATATATTTCCTTTAGGTGAATATATGCATATACATGCGTATCTATTTATCTTGTATTTTGCATGGAGGTTGCCTTATGAACATATGAAACTTGTTCTTTTGGGAATTGATTATTTCACAGAGCATAATGATTTCCATTTGGGACCATTTTGTTGCAAATTGCAGAATTTCACTCTTTTTAAAGGCTGAGCAGTATTCTATAGAGTAGATGTATCAGAGTTTTTTTATTCAGTTCTCTTTTGACAGGCAGCTTGGTTATTTCCACGTCTTCCCTGTTATAGATAGTGATGCTGTAAACAGAGAAATGCAGGTCACTTTCTCATATGCTAATTTTGCTTCCTTTGGATATATTCCCAAGGGTGGGATGGCTAGGTCTAATAGTAGATCAATTTTCAGTTGTCTTAGCACTCTTCATACTGACTTCCATAGTGACTGCACTAGCATATACCCCTACCAGCAGTGACTGTTGGATCAATCAGTTAACATCCTGCAGAACTAAGGAGGAAGACCCCCACCTCTCACTTTATATAAAAATCTGCTCTAGAGCACGATCAGATCAAGAACCCAAGTCTACCCAGAATCCATCAAGCTATTCGAGGAAAACATGAGCACTCTAACAAACATAGGCACTGCTAGACAGCAAAGGAAATGATTAACAAAGTGAAGAACCAACAGAATGGGAGAAAATCTTTGCACACTACAGAACTGACAGAGGAATAAGATATAGGATTTATAAAGAGCTTTGGAAACTCAACATCGGCAAAAAAAAAAAAACCCTATGAAAAAATGGGCAAAGGAAATGATCAGGCATTTTGAAAAGAGCAAATTCAAATTGCTAATAGACATGGAAAAATTCTCAGCCTCTGTAGCTATCGAGGAAATACAAATAAAGTCCACATTGAGGTTCCACTTAACTCCAGTGAGATTGGACTACATTCGAAAATCTAAGAACACCTGCTGGTGTGGATGTGGGGAGAATTTTTTTAGTAAATCTGTAGTGTATTTCCTGTATTGATATAAATTTGAAAGGGCTCAAGTAGACCTATACAACCGTTGTGACAGAAACAATAAAGTGTTTTTTAAAGATTTGTTTTTATTATTAAGTTAGATTTAAAGAGAGGAGAGACAGATCTTACATATGCTGATTCACTCTCCAAGTGGCCACAATGACTGATGCGAAGACAATCTGAAGCCAGGAGCCTGGAGCTTCTTCTGGGTCTTCCACTTGTGTGCTGGATCCCTAGCCCTGGACCCATACTTGACTGTCTTCCCAGGCCACAAGCAGGGAGAAAATGGCACTCATATGGGATCCTAGCACAAGCAAGATGAGGACTTTAGCCTCTAGGCTGCTATGCTGGGCCCTAACAGTATTTGTAATAGCACACTATCATGGTTATTGTTATTGAACAAGAAACTACCCAACAACTTAGTGATGTAAAGCAATAGTAACTTACTATTTCACAGTTACGTGGAATAGGAATTTGGATAAGGCTCTCTGTTTTTTTTTTTTTTTTAAGATTTGATTTGAAAGGTAGAATGACAGAAGAAAGGAAGACAAACAGCTTCAGATCCCTTATTAATTGACCAAGAGCCTGTAACAGCTAAAGATGAACCAAACCAGAGCCAAGAGCTTCATCTGGATCTCCCACATGAGTGGCAAATGCCTGAAGCATTGGATCACCCCCTGCTGCTCTCCCAGCCCATTAGCAGGAGCTGGATCAGAAACGCAGCAGCCAGTACCCCTATGGAATTCCTGAATGGTGGCTTTCACCCACCGTGCTGCAAAGCTAACCCTGATTGTTCTCTTTTACAAAACATTAACTAGCATTACTAACTGGTATTTGGTGGTAGAAAAGCTGGTCTGCAAGAGATGGGAGGACAGCTTCATTCTCATGTTTGGGATGTAGGTAGCGATGACCGAGAGATTAAACTGGGCCTGTCCACTACTGAGTACTTACATCTTTGCTATTTCAGGGAAGGAGAATCTTTCACTTGAAGTTTTGGGACTCTCAAGGACCATGTTTGAAGGGACAGTGAATAGATGTTGCTAGCTAAGGCATGGTGACAGGTTGTCAGTTGTGCTATACTCACTGAGGCATTCAAATTCAAGGAAAAGGACATGGACGCTTGATAGGAGGACTGCGTGGGAATTTGCATCCATATTTAATCTGCTACAAGTGAGTAGGGCCAAGACATACAATATTAAGGAAGAAAGAGAAAAGATATTTAATATAAACCCCTTAATGGGTTATGTATTTTTCAGCAGCACATCCATTTCCAAAGCTGTATATCAGACATAGTGGGATGTAAGCTTACAAGAATGAAGGCAAAGTACTTAGGCTGGGGATACAAAGGAGAAGCTAAGGCAGCACATAGATGGAGGGGGCTTATGTGTCCTAATTATGTGTGAAGTGGATTTCAGAGTGTCTACTGGAGGGAAAATTTAGCTATATAACAGCAATTCTTGACGTAGAAGACTATATCTTTGGATTATATCTCTCTAGCACCAGTTAACTGCATTTAAATTTTGTCCATTCATAAGTTGATTTATATACTTATAAATGTAGTTTTAAGTTCCTTTATGTAGTGCCTGTGAAGAAAAGTTTTATTTTCATACTTTTCCATTTTAAAAATTGGAGTCACTTAGAAGACAGGAAATGAGGAATTTTGTATTTGAGTGTATATGTGAATCGTGTGTGTGTGTGTGTGTGTGTGTGAATCCTGGAATTTCTTCTTGTTTGTTGACTTTGCATGACAACCTGTCAGGGTTGCTTCATGGTGAGCCTCCCCCAGCTGGCAAGAATGCTTTGTACATCTACTTTTATTTTTAAATCATGCTTTGGGATCTGGCTGTTAGAATTTTTCCTTGTGTTTCCTGCAGTCTAAAGAGATAGCTGTTGTATTTCGGAAATTTTAAACCTTGGAGGTCATATCTGAACAAGTTTACCCAAGTAGAGACATTAGCTTCTTTTGTTTGGATGTGGCTCTTTTCTAAGAAAGAAAGCATCATGACTTAATGTAAAATGTGGAACAACGTTTTCAAGCTAACCATCTCCGGATTAAAAGATCAACAAAGTATCTGAGCAGAATTTGTTCATCAATAATTTACCAGTTACTGCAAGTTCAGTCCCCTGAGAACTTAGCAATAAGGAAATGAAATGGCCTCTCTGAGTCCAGCAGTAAAGCTCACTTCAGGGAGTCATGAAGAATTACTTTGAAGAGAAAGAAATGGCATCTGCATATGCAAAATTTGATTATAATCAAACTAAAGACACCAATGTAATAAAAAAAGAAATGTCAGTCAGCTGGGAGTTGAACAGATAGAAAAGCATAGGAAATGGAGGCTCACGAAGACACTAGAAATGCCAGAGCAGAAAGCAGCAGCACTGCAGTGACTAGCATGGCTTCAGCAGGTGCATCTTTAGTGAAGGCTGTCATTTAAAGCTGACATATTTAGCCATGCATCAAAGCAAAATTATGGAATCTTACATGATTAAAGTTGTGAAAAATTTCAAAAGCAGCTAGTTTATCTTCTTAATACCAATTTACTTCCAGCAATGTCCAAGGTTATTTTGAGTACCTTTTATTTTTGTTCCTTACTAGGTTGGCTGTCCATTCCTCTTTGGGTTCAAAATGTTAGTGTGCCATTAATTCTAATAATTTACCTCTGGCCAACTGTAAAACTATTCCCTGAAACCATTTATTCACTAGTTTATTTCTTCAAACATGTGAAGAGATTATTTGTATAGATTGATTTGGGGTCAAGGGGTATTGCTAGGCACATACCTGTTAAGTGGCTATCTCGGGGAGAAGGGCTCTATTCCATAGCATTGACTCTTGGTGCTTGTGCCGCATGTCATGGAAGTGTAGGAAGGCATTAAGGTTCATGAACAGTTAAGGCTCCATCATGCCACTAGGGTATATGAGCCTACTTATCATGCGTTTGCCAACAACTCTTTGAGAAACATGGTGCCACCTATGTTTCATAATCATGTCCTGTGATTTCCATACCGCAGCTTAGAGACAAGTTTCAAGGTAAGACAGTGCTAGACTTGTTTAGGAACTTGCCCATTAATGTTGAATTTGAACCCAGGCTTACCTGGCTCCTGACGCTAGGAGACTCACCAACTGCCTCAGTTACATCCTTTCTCAGGGTCTTTTCACCAATGCTTGCCTCTCTCATTTTGTACCTGCACCCTTGCACAATCTCCTTATTTTTTTCTTCATAACAGCTAGTTCTTTTTGTTTAAAGATTTATTTATTTTTATTGGAAAGTCAGATATACAGAGAGAGGGAGAGATAGAGAAGATCTTCCATCTGATGATTCACTCCCCAAGTGACCGCAATAGCCAGTGCTGTGCAGATCCGAAGCCAGAAGCCAGGAACCTCTGTTGGGTCTCTCATGCGGGTGCAGGGTCCCAAGGCTTTGGGCTGTCCTTGACTGCTTTCCCGGGCCACAAACAGGGGGCTGGATGGGAAGCGGGGCTGCTGGGATTGGAACTGGCACCCATATGGGATCCCTGTGCACTGAAGTCAAGAACTTTAGCTGTTAGGCCACTGTGCTAGGCCCATAACAACTAATTCTTAAATCTCATCATGTATTCATTACATATAGTAATAGTACATAAATTAGATAATCAACGAAAACAAAGTAAGACTTATTTGAACTGTAATTTTACTCACTTATAACCACTATTAGCATTTGTGGTACTGACCCAACTTTGGATTGCCTCTATTTTTAAAAACACGTTAACAGATGAGATAATACTTTATGTAAACCTTTTTATTCCTTTGAGAAGCAGAGAGATTGAGATAGGACTGAAAAAACTCAATCTGCAGGATCCCTGTGTGATGCTGAAGCAGGGAACCAGGAGCTCAAATCATGTCTCCCATTTGGGGACAGGGATCCAACTGCTTTAACAAGCACCTGTTCCTTCCACACACTTGTGTATGTGAAACAGAAAATGTGGAACTGAAACGAGGCATGCTAAATGGAACAGCATCCCATGTGTTACCTTCACAGCCTCCTAAACTCACCTTCATCTAATGAAACTCCAGGAGGTAGCGATGAAGGCTCCATGGTGAAGTTCCTTACACGCGTGTGGGAGACCTGAATTCAGCTCAGAGTTCCCAACTTCAGCCTGGTGCACATAGCCCCAGCTGTAACTAGCAACTGTGGAGTGAACCAGTGAATGGAAGTGTGTTGTTTCTCATTTTTCTCTCTGTTCTTTCCAAATAAATATAAGTAGAGTAGTTATCTCACATAGCCAAGGGTGTGGGATTTCATCCAGGCCTCCCACAAGGGGGACGGGAGTCCATGTGCTTGTGCTTCTTCCACTGCTTTCCAGGTGAATTAGCAAGGAAAATGGAGCAGCCAGGACTCAATTTTCCTGGAATACTGGAATACTGTCATCACAAGTGGCAGCTTAGTCCACTGTGCCACAATGCAGGCCCATGCAGATTTATTTATACCAACAGATGCTTCCATAATTTAAGGAATTTGCATTTGTGTGTAGGATAGAAAAATCATGCTGTGGTGATTTTTGTGTAACAAATAGACTATGGTTGCTAAAAAGTTTTATTGTTAAGCAAATACAGTAGAGAATTAAAAATTATAGCTTTTAAACAGAATTATTAGCTTTTATTGTCTCTTTAAAGTTACATACTATTCAACCTTATCCAGTCTCTTAAAATTTTTAATTAAGAGTACTGTATCAAATATCTAATAAGCAAAACTCCAGAACAACAGTGATAAAATATATAATGCTAAATATAGAATTGCACTGTATATAGAAATATAACTTGAGCTATGATGGAAGCCACATTTCTATTTTAAATTTTCTGTTAACTGTATCTTCACTAAAAAACAGTGACAATAAGCAGATTAAAGTAGCCCATTTAATTGTATATTTTATTATAACTCAGTGTATTCCAAACACATTAATCCATAACCAAAGAAAAAAGGCATTTTACATTCTTCTGTATACCACTTTCTAAATCTCCTGTATATTTATATTTACACATTTTAATTTGTACTGAACTCATTTTGGGTTCTCAATAGCTGTATAAGGCTAGTGCCTACTAAAAGAGGCACTCAAAAGTTCAGTTTGTTTCATGGGAAAAAAAAAGAATTTCAAAATGTTTTTGCACCAAAATAAATCTAATTTTCATGAACTTTTGAAGTGCTCTTGTATATTAATTCTAGCTCCAGATATTAACTGCTGTGATAACAATGAGACGAGCTTATGAAGACTTGGGCCCATGTTGTATCACTGTAAATTATGCTACCATCTGTGCTGTTAGCATCCCATAGGAGCACTTGTTTGAGTCCTACCTGCTCTACTTCTGATGCAATTGGCTGCTGATGCACCTGAGGAAGCATGGAGGCTGGCCCAAGTTGCTTAGGTCTCTGCAGCCTGTGCGGGAAATCTGGATGGAATTCCAGGTTCCTGGCTTCAGCCTGTCCCACACCTGGCCATTGCATCCATTTGGGGAAGTGAACCAGCTCACTAAGACCACTTTCTGTTTGTGAATACATGTACTTCATTGTCTGTTTTTTCTCTTTCTCCTTCTGTGAATATACCTTTCAAATAAATCTTTAAAAAATGAACTTGTGAAAATTAAACATAGATTTCAGAATCTAACTGAATTAAACTGTTGAAATCTGGGGCGAAACAATGATACATCCTGTATTTCTATGGGTATGCATTTATAAGAAAACTGGAAGTAGATAGAAGTTCAATCATAAGGGCAAGAAAAACAATGACTAACTGGTCTCTGAAGAATTAAGCTGTGTAATGAATAGGCATGTAAATAATGCCAAATCCATGCTTTTGCTATTTTAATTGATTAATTGTGATTACTAAGCTTGACCTTTAAATATTCTACCCTGATTCATCCAGTTCTGGCTGAATACATTGCAAGTAGGCTATTCAAAGATTTTGGTAGACTGATTATATGTTTACCAAAATGTAAGGCTTATTTAGAAGAATTTAATAATGTAACCACATGCAAATTTCACTAGCTATTCATTTCATCAGGAAAAAAAATGAGGACAGGGTGTTTTATGGGAGGGCAGTGGAGAGTTGCTCACTCAGCTTTACTGTGGAGTTCCTTATGGTTTTTTGAATAGGATTTATAATGTTTTTCTGTTTACTCAAATGAGGAGGTGCATTTCTTGAGGTAACTTTGTGCCTTCATCTTTGTATCCTTTTTATATCTTTGGGAAATAATGAATAAATACTACATATTAATATGATATACACAAAACTCATATACTAAAGATATTACTTCCAATCATGAAGGTGGAGAAGTTATGGTTTTTTTCAGAGATTTATTTATTTTTATTGGAAAGTCAGATTTGCAGAGAGGAGAGACAGAAAAGATCTTCCATCTGTTGCATCACTCCCCAATTGGCCGTAATGACTGGATTTGAGCCAATCCAAATCTAGGAGCCAGGAGTTTCCTCCCAATTTCCCAAGCAGGTGTAGGGTCCCATCTTCCACTCTGAGTCTTCCTCCACTCTATTCCCAGACTACAGACAGGGAACTGCATGGGAAGTAGAGCAGCTGGGACATAAACCAATGCCCATATTGGATCCTGGTATGTTAACAATGAGAATTTAGCCACTAGGATATTGTACTAGACCTAGAAAGGTTAGTTTTTTTTTTTTAAGATTTATTTTTATTATTTTTTTTATTGGAAAGGCGGATATACAGAGAGGAGAGACAGAGAGGAAGATCTTCCGTCTGATGATTCACTCCCCAAGTGAGCACAACGGGCCGATACTATGCCGATCCAAAGCCAGGAGCCTCTTCCGGGTCTCCCACACGGGTGCAGGGTCCCAAAGCCTTGGGCCGTCCTCGACTGCCTTCCCAGGCCACAGGCAGGGAGCTGTAAGGGAAGCAGGGCTGCCGGGATTAGAACCGGCGCCCATATGGGATCCTGGGCGTGAAAGGTGAGGACCTTTAACCACTTGTGCCACCGCGCTGGGTCCGAAAAGTTAGTTTTTTTAAAAGTTGGAGACACACACATAAATTTCTACAAAAAGTCTGGGAAGTAATATGAGCATGATGCTCTAAATATTCTCTTCCTAAAAAACATCCCCAAAGAGAAGGAAAATAGCTGATTCCAACTGCAAAATGTTTGTAATCAGATTTTGCAAAAGATGATATTCTGATATTAAACAAGCCCATGCATGATTAATATTGAACTGGTTGAATGAATTATTAGCTTCAAATTAGGATTTTCAAAATAAAGCTAGACTGTTTCACTGAGAAATATCCAAATGCCTGCTTTGTTGTATTTTTCCTTAAATGCAGCCATCCTCTCAGAGCCTTGAGTTTAACATAATCTAACAAGTTATTAGAATTTGTTTCATCTCTGGTGAATCCAAAATAATAAAGCACCAACATTAATGAGAGCATTGTTCTTACTAGATAAGATGAGGCATATTTATTTGCTTTTTATTGTGCTGTTCATCCATAACAAACATTTCTCTGCTTATTTAGCTCATTAAGAAAAATCTGATTTGATTTTTATCCTGCACATATTAAGACTGCTCCCACTTCTTTCAGATGATGAAAGAAGATGTATACTGGCTGGATGGGCTAAGATACAGCTTTATGATTAGAGAAAAATAGGAAAACATATAGACACTGTTTCTTATAGAGCTCAAAGGGATAACAGCTCTTAAAATCTAGGAACATAAAATTTGGAATAATGTTGATATATTGTAAGGAATTTCAAAAGTAATGTAAATTTTTAATCACAAGACAGTGTTTTGGTTTTATTTTGTTGCTGATAAAGATATGTTACATTTTACTCTGTTTTCATTCCTTCTCTGTGTATGATCCATAAAACTGACTGTACATATAAAAGATACCCTCTGTTTACAAAGTGCCTTGTTCTGTTGCAATGTCACTTCAGTTTGTATAAAATAATATCTTTAACTTTGTAAGACATGGTAAGCGATCATTTCTACAATTGGTTCTGTGGAACAATACTATTATTAGATATTCCAAGGGAGAAAAGTGTACATGATAAAATTTTCAGGAAAAGCTATACTTATATCCCTCTTAGGAACGTACAGTAGGTTTTTTTCATATAAGATTTTTATAAATCCTCTGTAAAGGAAAATTACTTGTGAAAAAGCTATTGTGGAATGTAATCTTTACACTGATTACAAGTCCAGACCTTTTTAAATCCCAAATTCATAAGACTAAGAAATTAAGAAACAGCTGTCTGATGATAAACTCAGACTAGCTAAGTAAATTACTCATCAACATCAACCAACATCATGTCCCATGAGACTGACAACCATGCCAGATGCTTTTATTACAAGATTTTGTTTCTCTGTTTGTATATCCAAACAACCTTATAGTTAAAATGGTTTTAATTTCATTTTAATTTGCTGCAGCATGGACAGTTTGAGTCTGTCCATGCTGAGTCTACAATGGTCAAATATGAGATAAAACAGTGACTAAACAGCTGTGTGAAATATATACTTTATATCTCCATGTCTCAGCTTCCAATTCTGTAACTTAGGTTACTAGTGGTTCCTACCTGATATATTCAAATAAAACTTAAGAGTCGATATTTGCTAAGTTCCTAGAACAGTGTTTGTCATATAGTAAATACTACTTACGTGTTGCTGAACTAAAATATTTTCTCCATCCTCTTATGCCAGTGTAAAATGTCCTTGAGTTAGAAGTTTTTTAAAAGTAGACAACAGTTCTCTCTCCACACACTGTAGGAAGAGAGAATGGCAAGACAAAGAGTGATCAAGAGTATCTGCCTTACCTGTTACCGTAAACATTATGGTCCACATCCATCAATTTTAAAGCTTCTGGTTTTTGTTGAATTTTGATTTGTTTAAATCCAAGTTATATAAAGACCGCTTTCGTTAGGAAGCAAAGTAGAGAGTCTAGGGTGCTATGTAGATGACAGAATGAGAATCAAAATCTATGATGGCGGCAGGCACTTCGATGCATTGTGATGTTAAGCCCCACCTTGGGATGCCTGCATAGCTTTCCCAGTGCCTGTGATCAAGTCACACCTCTGCTTCTGACCTGAGTTCCTGTTAATGGCCTGCTTGGATTCATCCCATCTACCTTAGAGACCCAAAAGGAATTCCTGGCTCCTAGCTGTAACTTGACTATTGCAGGCATTTGGGGAGTAATTAACGAACAGAGAATCTTGGTGCATTTGCCTCCCCTCTGTCACTGCCTTTCAAGTGAATAGCTTTTAAAAGCCTGTGACAATATGGCCCAGAAGTATCTACTTCTAGCCAGTGCACTCCATCATTTTGTCAAACTAACACAACATTGGAAATCAACTTAAGGGGCGTGCCTTTAGTAACAAGAAGTCCCAGGCAACCTACAGCCAGAGTGGTGTTCCAGCTCAGAGCTCCAGGTGTCTTCATCTTTTCATTCACCTGTCCCAACAATTTGCCTTTTGCCTTATGGTCACAAGGCTCTATTGTTTAACTATGTATCATGTTTCTATTTCCAAGAGAAAGAACATGGAGGGCAAAGGGCAAAAGGCAACCGAGTCTGCTCCCCTTAAAAGGAACTTGCCCAGACGCCTTACTCCACAACGGACACTTACAACCCATTAGTTAAATCTGTATTACATTGATTCTTTCCTATGCCTTAATCTGTAAGGAAAGCTTAAAAATGCCAACTTTTACCTGTGTACCTTTTTATGCCCAATGAATTTGGAATAGGTTCTTTGAAATCCTCTGTGTTGAATCTTCAAGAAATTTGTCTAGCCATCTTTGATCTAGACAGCTTCACTTGGACAGAACTGCCCTTTCCCACTTTACGATTTTACAACGTTTATTCCTTCAACATTTGGCTCAGTTTATACAAACACTCCTCTGTGAAAGATTCCTATTCCACCCCGGTGTAGTTACTCATAGCCACTTCATTTCGTATGCACAGCATCCTATTATGGCACTATCCTACCAATTTGGTAGATTAAGATTCCTTTGAAGCTCAAGATATAAAGATTTTAGGAGGGGCTGGTGCTGTGGTATAGTAGAAGGCAGAAGATGGGCCAGTTGCTGGGGTCTCTGGCACTCAGAGCAGAGACTTGGATGAAGTTTCTAATTCCTGGCTTCAGTTTGATATGGCTCAGTTTTTGTGATCTCTTGGGAAGTAAACCAGCAGATAGAGAATATCTGTCTCTCCTTTTCTGTCTTTAATTCTGACTTTAAAAGAAATGGAATAATTTCTAAAACAAATTTAAGTATCTATTGAATGAATGAGTAAGTGATGTCCCAAAATCCAAAGAAATGAACACATGAGTGATAGAATCGATTTTTTACACAAAACAGTAATTTTGCTTTTCTTTCGTACTTACTCAAAGAAATATCTTCCATACATTTTGGATGTCATTCTATATTATCAGATTATTTATTTGATTAAAAGCTGAGAGAGCAAGAGAGGGCAGGCAAGAGGGCACTCCATCATCCAGTGGTTAATTCCTCCAAAGCCCGCTGAGAGCTGGGGCTGTGCCAGCATAAAATACCAAGCTGTGACCTCAGTCTGGGTCACTCATGTGGATGTCAGGGACCTAACTCCTCCAGCCATCATCTGCTGCCTCCTAGGATTCACATTAGCAGTAAACTAGAATTGGGAGTGGAGCCAGGACTTGAACCAGGTACTCTCATGGGAAATAGAAGCATCTTAACTGCCAAGCCCACCACGGTCCTATATTATGCAGTTTCATGAAGGGAGCAAGACAGTAGGAAATCCCAAGCATACAAAACATGTGGGCACCTCTTATTGAGAAGCCACATTTATTGTCTCCATTGCTTTACCCCATGAAT
This sequence comes from Ochotona curzoniae, assembly GCF_017591425.1. NCBI lineage: Eukaryota > Metazoa > Chordata > Mammalia > Lagomorpha > Ochotonidae > Ochotona > Ochotona curzoniae. The sequence continues at coordinate 15,311,804 of NW_024464920.1, read as the reverse complement.
GGCTTGGTTCAGAGTAGGTTTTTGATAAATGCTGAATGAATGGACATTGAATTAACAAGGAAATAGGGAATACTAAATAGTTAACAGGCTGCTTACGTCTCTTAAAATCCCAAGCAGTATATTATTAATGTCATTGTTCAGAGTGAATAATTCTAGGATGTAATGGATAAGCAATTAATGGTAACAATAATTATTGCTCAAAATGATGCTGTGGAGCAAGCTGGTATTTTTGACTTCTATGAATCTGATGTAACTGCATTGATCATTAATGCTTATGCTTTGCGTTTTTATAGCCAAATATATGACATGACAATGGATTTGTAAAGAAATAATTACATAGCTATGTAGTAGTAGTACCTGATTATAGAAAATACTGCCTTCACAAGGAATACCTCTTACAAAGAATTTTGTTGATAAAAGGAAGTGCTATTCTATCTATGTGCATAATCCAGATACTATTACTATTACAGTAAATACTAAAATGATAAATCTTGATTTCCTCTAAAATTTGGTTTGTGGCAACAAAAAACTGGGACTTGGCCTCCTTAATGATGTACTCATTTAACACATCTGAGGGATGAAACTCAGAAGCTGTGGCTCTTAAAGCATCCAGCCCCTTGTTGCAATCAGAAAGAATGTGGATAGAGGAAAAAAATAAGCCTTGCCTTTTTCATGCTCAGGGGATGGTAAAACACACACACTCAGAAGTAGAAGGTCAGGCTCTCTGCTTTTTCATCTAAGGGCACTAAAAGAAAAGGGTGGAAGTAAAGGGGAAGACAGAGATATTTGTCACCTATTTGGCACAATGCAGTAAGCCAGGTTGGTGGTGGCCTTCACTTTTACAAGGATCAGAGTTTCTTATTCTCAATTCCACACATCCAGACAGTAAGGCAAGGGTCACTTGACCAGCCAAAGGAGGATGTGGGAAAAGAGCCAGCTGAGCAAACCAAGTGGAAGGTCAGCAGAGACAGTTGCTCCCTCTGGCCATATGTGTTTATGAGGCCAAGAGGACGTGGAGAAAAGGGTGAAGGGAGAGGCAGAGGACAGCTTGCTCAAGAACTCCTGTGGTTTGCCACCTACAATATCAGCTTCTTAGGTGCTGGGACTCTCGAGGCAGCAATAGCCAGTGCAGAGCATCTGTAACCAGTCAAGAAATGAGACACTTGTTAAATACACTGTTTATGTTTGTGAGTCATACAAGATATAGTTTGGATTATTGTGTGTTGCCTGAAGATTTAGTTGTGATGGGAATTAAATCGGCAGCCTCTACTCATTCCTCTCACTGAACTATTCCCTGGAGCTAGTACATTCAGGTTGATAGACGCTACATTCGAATGTATAAGCAGAAAAATACAAAATTTTAGGGAATACCACCAGAATTAAATTTCACCAGGAATAATACTCATCAGGAACCTTGCATGAGAATCCGTTATTCCTAAAAACTCCAACCCTGTCCACCTGGATTAGGGGAAGAGTTTGAAGACCAAGAGAGTACTAACACTGCCATATATTGGGGTTCATTTATTCCACTTAGTGAGGAGAGGTCATCAGTGCTTTAGGATTTGTAGGGTAGATATTTATAAAATAATAGAAGTTATTTGTCTCTTGGCTTTTTTAGTAGTTGCCAAGGAGAGATTGGGCTATAGTGGAATAGTAGAAAAATTTTGAGGGGAATGAGACAACTCTGATTCTTTATTTGAGAACAGTTTGTTCTCAAAGAATTTCCAATTTTGTATCTTCAAAAATTAATAATCATGCTAAAGAACCTTGTTTAAAAATATACATCTGTAACAGTGGTTGCATGAGCTCTAAAGCTTGTCTGTCATAGATTCAAAGTAAAGTGATTAAATTCAATAGAGTACATCATCAGATAAGCCTCTAAGGATTATTTAATACTTGGTTAGAAGTAATATATGGAAAAACATGGCTTACTTGTGGACATTTTTTTTTTTTTGCAAAAGCTACTTTGGAGTATCTGGGAAAAGTTAGTGCTGCTGCGAATAGCAGGAAATAACAAAGAATAGGTAGATACAGATCAAGCTGGAGCTTAAAATTCAAAAAGGAGTTCATTTCTTTGAAGAGGATTGCTGAGTGTTGAATGTGCACAGGAGTGGGCATGAGGAATGGAGTTTCGGGTATGCTTAGCTATGCTGGATGGAATAAGGGCAGAGGGGTATACATCTGGCAAGAAAGAAAAGTAAACTTCAAATGGGGTCAGACAGAAGCAATTAAAACAAAGGAAGAAAAATGAAGAGAATTAAAATAATTTATAGAACATAATGACAAAGACAAATAAGGTGACTGTTAGTCCTGCTTTCCCCAGGATCACCTGGTTTATATCTATCGTGTTTAATATAATTATTGATTGGATTCCTTTTACCTGGATGATAAACTATATAGTCATCTTCCATATATTGGGGAACAGCTCCTAGCCCAGACAACTATGATGATGAAATTACTTTGCAGCTCCTGCAACAAATACATGCAAGACAGTCATCCTCCCAGAATGGAGGAACATTTCCTGTGAGACCCGGGTAGAGGGGAGGAGAAGGGTTTCAAAGCATAAGTGCTGGAGATAATCGAGAAAAACACAAGATGCACATTGCAAAATCTCTGCTTTTACAGTCAGCAGATGCTGCTTTTGTAAGAGCCAGTTTGCACTAAACACAATATTTTAATTCTGAATATGAGGCAATGAATGGAACAAGAACAGTAACAACATCCAGCACAAACTCCCATAAGCCAAAAGCATCAGGGTGTGGAAGACCACCATTCAGAGAAACTTTTCAGCCCATAGTGTTCTCAATATAACATTTCAGCCCACTTTGAACTTGGCTCCTTTATACATACTTACCCATATTCCAGCTAACATAATTGCCATCTAGTATTCTGGCTGGATGTCCCTCTTTCTGGCCATCAAGCCAGGTGAGGACATTAGCCACTGAGCTACCGCGCAAGTCCCAACACTAATTAAATGTTTATGTAACTATATATTTGCATTATCATTCAGTTTTCTGTATGTTTATACTAGCACCCCTTTCCTCAATCATATTATTTACCTCTTAATGTATATAAATTTAATCTCTTCCTTCCAGATTTATGGCATGCTATTTTTATTTAAAAATCATTTTTCCATTAAGTTATTACTCTATGATTCTGTTCCATAAGCTTTGAATTTCCTTTCCCCTCTCCCCAAGTCTCCTCTTTCCTGCTGATTTACCCTGTATTATTACAATAGTACAGGTCTTCAATAACAGTTGTAAACCCGTGCTTGCAGACGTGGACAATGGCAGAGAGTCCAACATCCTATTGTCAAGATATATTTAACAGATTCATTGGGAGTCCATCTTTGATCTGAAAGTAGAGATGTATACTGCATTGCATCCTCACATCTGGATATGACAGTCTCTGTTACACAATTGCTGTACATCCTCGTAAATAAAAAGGCACAAAACAAAATCAACCACAAGAGAAAAAACAAAATTTCTTAAAGATATTTTTATTGGAAACTGAGATCTACAGAAAGGAGATATAGAGAGAAAGATCTTCAGTTAGCTGGTTCACTCTCCAAGTGGCCTCAAAGGCCAGAACTGGGCTAATCCAAAGCCAGGAGCTTGTTTGGGTCTCCCGTGCAGGTGCAGGATCCCAAGGCTTTTGTGAGATTGTCTCCTGCAGGCGCTAGATAGATGAGTTTTGTTTTTAAATCCAATCTATTAATCTATGATGGATTGATGGGTTTAAGCCATTTATTTTCAGGGTTAGTATGAATAGGTGGCAATTTGGTCCTGTCATTTCATTTTAGCAATGGGTTGCCCATTGATTTAATCTTCTGTTTGTTTTGTTTTTGCTTTTTCCTGGGATGTTCTTCACATTTTCCTTTGGTTTTGATGGGTGCTATTCCTTTTTTCTCTCAAGATAACATCTTAAAGTTTCGTTTGTAGAGCAGATCTGGAAGAGATATATTCTTTGGGCTTTTATAAAGGCCATATTTAATGTGTCACTGTCACACAATGTAAAGAAGGAAACAGAAATCATTCGGTTTCCAAGTTGAGAAATTCTAATTATCACCAGATGAACAAGGAAGTGAATCCACTCATACTTCTGAGGTGGCGATGGCACTGGGTCAGGGTGTCATTTCCTCTCACTCTGAGTGTATCGATGAGGCTTAATGACTTGAACAAATGCAAACCCTTGCTCTCTGCAAATCTGTTGTTAGATTAGCAGCCTCATACGCCGATATGTAGGATTTCACCTCTGTATCAAAACGGGAAATATGAAAAAGGATCACTTTCAGTTTTACATAGAAATTGTGCTTTATGATTTTTATTATGGATATATATATAGTAATTTGAAAGGAAAAATTATATGCCATAATATGTACAATTCATGCCATTTAGATATTTATTATGGTGTGATTCCTTTGAATATTTAAAGTTGCCTCTCAAATCCTGAAAAATATTTTTAGAATTGTTTTTTTAATATTTGCTTATTTGAAAGGTGGAGGGGGCAAAGATAGACGGGAAGAGAAAGCTTTCATCTGTGGTTCTCTCCCCCAGTTGCCCACAACCCTTGGGTATGTTGCGTGATAGAGCCAGGAGCCCAGAACCCAAACTGGGATCACTTGCTGCCTCACACCCTGTGCATTTGAAGACAGACACTCTGATATGGCGTGCAAGCACGACAGATTGTTACCTGCCACCCCAATCACCTGCCCTGTATAGTGTGTTTAAGTTTCAGAATATAGATTGTGCTGGGAACGACAGTACAGGTTGATCAAGAAATTAACCTTCTTAAGTTTATCAACAGTGACTTCCTTTAGAGTAAATATAACTTGCTGAACCTCTATCCATCTCTTCCAGAAACATGAGTAATGTTCTTTTATTTTTAATTTGTGCTTAGTATGTATGTTAAAAAGCCTGTGTACATAGCTAGAAATTAAATGAGTAGACATGTATTCTTGAAATTCAAATTGTGGCATGGGAAAATATTTTTACTATAAGAAATGCATCTCTGATGTCTTCAGGGGAAATTGAATAGTATTTTATTGACTAAGATCAAACAATCCCTAATTAACACCCAAAGGCACGGAGTAAAATTGCAGCAAGTAGAGACAGCGTTGGGTTGCATCACAGAGGCAGGCACTATTCTGGTATATGCCCAGACATTTCCTTGAAGAGATTTACGTTAGGAAATAATTTTCCTCTCTGGCGGAAATGCCTGGGCATATGCTAGAATAGTAGGCACTGTAAAATCCATCTCAGCAGAGCAAGAATTGGTTGATCTTCTCTGCCATTTCCGAGTTTGTTTCTTCTTACAGTTTTGAGGTCTTCAACAAATCTCAAATAACCAGAAAGAAAATAAGCAGTTGTGTTAAACAAAAATGAACTAATCTTTTTCTTTCTTTCTATTCATCATATTTAAAATCTTTCATTTGATTCTCAACATTAGTCATTACAATATCCTAAAGTTATGAATCTCCTGGGGCACAATTAGTTGGATATAAAATTTCTTTTTTTTTTTTTTTAAAGATTTATTTATTTATTGGAAAGTCAGTTATACAGAGGAGAGACAGAGAGGAAGGTCTTCCATCTGATGATTCACTCCCCAAGTGAGCGCAACGGCCAATGCTATGCCGATCCGAAGCCAGGATCCAGGAACTTCTTCCGGGTATCCCACACGGGTGCAGGGTCCCAAGGGTTTGGGCCGTCCTCAACTGCTTTCCCAGGCTACAAGCAGGGAGCTGGAAGGGAAGTGGAGCTGCCGGGATTAGAACCGGCACCGATATGGGATCCTGGTGCGTTCAAGGCGAGGACTTGAGCCGCTAGGTCACGCACCAGGCTCGATATAAATATTCTATAAGTATATTATCCAGATGTCTTCATTGCCCTATTAAATGCACAAGTCTTGGGCCCGGCGCGGTGGCGCAAGTGGTTAAAGGTCCTCGCCTAGCACGCCCGGGATCCCATATGGGCGCCGGTTCTAATCCCAGCAGCCCCGCTTCCCTTCCAGCTCCCTGCCTGTGGCCTGGGAAGGCAGTCGAGGACAGCCCAAAGCTTTGGGAACCTGCACCCGCGTGGGAGACCCGGAAGAGGCTCCTGGCTTCGGATCGGCATAGTATCGGCCCGTTGCGCTCACTTGGGGAGTGAACCATCGGACGGAAGATCTTCCTCTCTGTCTCTCCTCTCTGTATATCCGCCTTTCCAATGAAAAAATAATAAAAAATAAATCTTTAAAAAAAATAAATGCACAAGTCTTACCCTTCGAAGGAAGGGTCTTCCTGCAGGATCTTTGTCCAGTCTGCACTTCCTGTTACTTCTTACCTCAGGCCTTATAAATTTAAGTCTTATAAAATCCCCTCCAATTCCTGGGAGTGCCACATCTTCCATGTTTCCTTGGCTCTGCCCATAGAGTGAGAGTGATTTTTTCAAACTGCAAATTTCTTGGTTTCAATCGTTTTAAGCCCTTCAATGGCTTCATACCTTTTGAAAGCTTCTTTGACTCAGCCTTGTCTTGCTCAGGAGCACCCGTGCACCTGCTCCTGTCTTCACTGTCCATCCTAATACATAGCTGATCATGGTACTGCCGTGCCCTTTTGAAGTTCCTCCTCTGTAGTCTGCTTGTTTTTTCTGCAAAGCTTTAACTTAAATGTCACTTCCTCAGGAAGAACCCTACTTCCCTCTTTCCTCTCACCCTAAGGTAAATCCTCTTACCAAATATCTTCCCTGTACTTTTAAATGGCAAATGACCTGTGGTTAACCCTTCAAATTCCCCATTAGAAAAAAAATGCACAAGGACAGCCTCATTGGTCTCTGCACTTACACAGTGTACAGGTCACAGACTAGGTTTGGACTCGTAATGCATGGTGAATGAGAATCCAATGATTGATCCATATTGTTGTTATCTAGATTTTCATCTGGAGAAATGTAGTTTATCTTTTAACATGGCAGCACTGTTGCTTCTTTAGAGAGGCTATTCATGCTAACCATTTTGTTATTTGAATATACTTTACCCCCAGAAGCACATTATGCAGATTATCCTGTTATATGATGGGCGTGGCACACAATGTTTTCATATCAGTCTCCTTCAGTATGTCTACCTGCTGTGTGCAGGTACTGTGATTCATTCATTTGACAGCACCAGAAGCTAGAATGGCATATGCAGAATGAGTACTCCAAAATGATGCTTATTGGTTATCACACTCTTCTTGATCATCACATTAATGTTTATTTTTCTGAGAAATGGAGTAAAAATGTGGAGAAAATGAGGATATCTGGCATCTTGGATTTACTAGGAACTTTGCCACTGAGTGACCAATGGAAACAAGCGTCTCCGTATTCCAGTTTTCTAATCTACTTGGGGGCTTCTGAAAAGTTCATGAAGGATTTTCATTCTCTTTTAAATCCTCTTTCTGTGAACTTTTTAAAGTTCCCTTTATAAGACAAGGAAGACGCCAATGATGATTTGTGAAGTTTCTTCTGGGTACTAAGAGAAATAGTAAACATGCTAGTAAATATAGGGTGAGTATTTGGTGAACAGGGCTCTTGGAATGCCCACACGAGTGGAGTGCCTGTGTTCAAGTCCCAGCCCCATTGTGGTCGCAGCTTTCTGCTTATACATATCCTCGGATGCAGTAAGTAATAGCTCAAGCTACAAACCACCCACAGAGAACACTGATGTTGAGTTCTGGATTCTTGGGTTTGGCCTGGCACAGAATCAACTATTGCAGATATTTAAGGGACAAATCATCAGTTGGAAGATCTGTCTCTTGTTCATCAAATAAATAAATTTAAAAACTAAGTGTAGAATGTAGAACTTGATGACATAATTGAAAAGAATCAATGCCTTGAAAGGTATAATCTACTAAAATTCACATAAGAAATAGATAATTGGGCTTGAAGCAATGACTCAGTGGCTTAAACCTTCGCCTTGCATATGCCACAATCACATGTGAGAGCTGATTCGTGTGTCCTGGCTGCTCCAGTTCCCAATCAGTTCCTTGATTTTGGTCTGGGAAAGGAGGATGGCCCAATGATTTGGAATTCTGCACTCATGTGGGAGACCCAGAGGAAGCTCCTGGTTTCAGATTGGCTCAGCTATGTCCGTTGCAGCCACTTGAAGAATGAATCAGTAGACAAAAGATCTCTCTGTCTCTCCAACTCTGTAAATCTGCCTTTCCAATAAAAAAAAGTGAAGTAAAAGACAATTGGATAAACCTATAGAAAATAAATTGAATAACAATTCAAACAAAAGATAAATCTACGTATGAGTTCACAGGTGAATTCTACAACACATTTAAGGAGAAATGGTACCAGTTGTGCACAATTTCTTTCAGAATATGGGAACAAAAGGAGTATTTATTAATTCACAATATGAGGCCAACGTTCTCTGAGTGCAAAGTCATATTTTACAAGAAATACAATTATAATCTGGCATTTCTCATGAACATATGCAAATATCTACAACAAAATATTGGTAAATCAAAAATGTAAACAATTAATACACAGTTGAGTTCACTATACCATGTATGCGAGCATAGTTCAACTTTTTAAAAAGGATTTAGTCATTATTTTTCTATTTGAAAGGCAGATTTTACAGAGAGAAGGAGAGACAGAAAGGTCTTTCATCTAGTAGTTCACTTCCAAATGGCCACAATGGTCAGAGCTGAGCTGATCTAAAGCCAGGAGCCAGCAACTTTATTTGGGTCTTCCGAGTCTGTAAATGTCTGAAAAAAAGACAATTTCAGCATGAGCATCAGAGGGGCCCAAGGACTTGAGCCACTCTCCATTTCCTACCCAGGCCTTAATCAGTTAGCTGGCTGTAAGGGAAACAGCCAGGATAGTGCCCATGTGAGATGGCATTGCAGCAGGCAGGGGAACTAGCCCCATGGCTAGTGACTGCACCAGCCCCATGGCTCTACATTTGAAAAACAATCAATATAATGCACCACAGTTACACGCTAAAAGAAGTTACACAATCCTATCAATAGATGCAAAAAAAGCATTTGATCAAATTAAACACTCATTCGTTATTCAAAAAAGCTCTCAGTCAAATAAATTGGAGAACTTCCTAAATTTTTAAAACAACCTCTAGAAAAATCATGTGACTAATGTCATGCTCAATGATGAAGAACTTGAAGATTTCACATTAAGATCCTGGAACAAGGCAAGAATGTTCCCACTCACCAAGTTTTTAACATCAGAGTAGAAACCTGACTAAAGCAATGAGGCAAGAAAATGAACTAAAAATCATAAATAAAAAAAACCTATCTGTATGCAACTGACAAAATAATCTATGTAGCAAAGAAATCTTGAAAAGCAACAGACAATCTCCTAGAACAAGTAAGTGATTATTTTATTTTCTTTACATAATATCAGTTAATAGTGTAATCAGAAGCCAACTGCTTGACTATATAACAGAAAAAAAAGAGTGAAATTTGGTATTAACACCATTGATAATGCAGCCAGAAACTGAAAAAGCTATGACTCAGCAAGATCTAACATGCTGTGGAATGTATTTGGGAAGTTTTAAAGTCTCTTCTGCTTTGTGCTATCCGGGGGCCATGGCAGCTTATCAAAAAGGAAAACCTTATGGAAAAGAAGAAGTTAAAGAAGACAATCTGGCAATAGTTAAATCTGTAAATGTCTGAGAAAAGAGGACAATTTCAGCATGAGCATCACAGACTATAAAGTTCAGTTGTGGGATATTCACTTTGACAATTTCACAAACAAACAAAAAAAACATAAGCAAGTGTTGTTTTCCCATCTGGGAATGCAAATTTTTTTTTGTTGTTAAATGTATATTTCACAGGCTGGCTACACGTTTAAAATGTTTCTTGTCACTTAATTAAACCCTGGATTCGTGGTTTTTCTGGAGACCCAAAAAATGACACTATTGTTGAATCAAGTGCAAACCTCACAGCAACAAGTTTCAGATTTCATTTGGAGATTTCAGAGAAAAGAGAAATATTTTTAAAACCATCTCAGGATCCAAATAACTTGTAAGTAAATTTGAGGTTTGGGAGAACACCATCTGAATTACCCGAAAAGGCTGCTCTGACAGCAGGACCTCCCTGGCAGCTGACCCTGCCTTGGAAATGGTAAGCACTGCTGGCTGCCAGTCTTGCTAAGATGACTCCTGCAAGCACACTTGGGATGGGGGCACGTGCAGCATGGTGTCCGGCCTTGGGTTAATATCTGCTTGTGCTGTCATATTCTCAGCTTTATCCTCAATGTGTGAAATCAAATGACAACATACATGAGTAATTTGACAATGTCAGACTTTTTTATCTTTAGCCTTCAGGATTTTGCTTTGCAACATAGACTGGATAGTTTGGAGAAATGAATCTTGAAAATTATAGATAATATTTATCTAAGAAAAAATTTTAAAAAATTGGATGTAAGAAATTAAAAAAGTAAATATGAATATGTTCATGGTAAGGAAAATCAGTATTAACAACATGTCAGTTCTTCATTATGATTCATAGATTCTATACAATCTCTCTCAAATTATTTGGTAAATGCATACAAACAGATTTTAAAGTTAACTTGGAGAGGCAGAAGACCAAGAATAGTTGAACACTACTGAATAACAAAGCTAGGAGACTTATACAACCTGGGTCAATATTTATCATTTTTAAGATTTGGGGCCCTGCCTGGTAGCCTAGTGGCTAAAGAAAGTCCTTGCCTTGCATGTGCTAGGATCCCATGTGGGTGCCGGTTTGTGTTTTGGTGGCCCTGCTTCCCCTCCAGCTCCCTGCTTGTGGCCTGGGAAAGCAATTGAGGATGGCCCAAAGCCTTAGGACCCTGCACCCGTGTGGGAAACGTGGAAGAATTTCCTGGTTCCTGGCTTTGGATCGGCTCAGTTTTCTGTGTCACCTTCTGTCTGTATATCTGACTTGTCAAAATAAATCTTAAAATATAAAAAAAAAATTTATTTGAAAGGCAGATTTAGATAGAGAAGGAGAACATATAAATCTTCCAACTACTGGTTCACCCCTCCAAATGACCACAAGTGGTGCAACTGGACTGGTCTGAAGTGAAGAGACTGGCGCTTCTTCCAGGTGTCTCCCACCCCCAGGTACAGTGGGCCATCTACCACTGCCTTTCCAGGCACATTAGCAAGGAGATTGATCAGGAGTGAAGCAGCCATACTCAAACCAACATGCACCCTGGATAACAGCACCTGGAAAACAGTCAGAGGATAATCCAGCCCCCCTCAAGATCTTCTAGTTGCATCAATCAAGGAAGCATGAAACTGGTAGAAATTATAGACAAATTCCCATGGTTCCACTGATTGTATTCATGTGGGTCTATTTCTGGGTTATATAATCAATTGATCTTTGAAAATAGAGCAATACAGTAAGAGTGAAAAGTCTTTCATCAGTGGTACAAGAACAACTGGATATTCACAAGCAAAACAATTATTCCAGAGTCAGATCTTACTTTTTTTTTTTTTTACAAACGTGAACCTGAAATGGATCATATACCTAAATGCAACATGCTGAATGATATAATATAACAAAAAAAGTCACAATGACCTTTAGTGTGGTGAGAGTTTCTTGGGTACAGTATGGAAGGCACACATCTTTAAAAAAGCTATAGAGAAGCTAAACTTCATCAAGATCGAGTTTATATGGTGAGAAATGAACGATAAGGGAAATGAGAAGTCCTAGAGTAGGATAAAAATATTTGCAGAAGTTATACTTGGTGAGGAAACTTATCACTAACAAGTTGATTTTAAAAGTAACTCAGATAAAAAGAAAAAAAAAAATGTAACCCAGGGCCTGGCACAGTAACCTAGTGTCTAAAGTCCTTACCTTGCATGTACCAGCATCCCATATGGTTACTGACTAATCCTGGCTGCCCTGCTTCCCATCCAGCTCCCTGCTTGTGGCCTGCGAAAGCAGTTGAGGACAGTCCAAATCCTTGGAACACTGCACCCACATGGGAGATCCGGAAGAGGTTCTGGGCTCCTGGCTTCAGATCCGTGCAGCTCTAGTTGTTGCGGCCACTTGGGGAGTGAATCATTGGATGGAAGATCTTTGTCTGTCTCTCCTCTTCTCTGTATATCTGACTTTCCAATTAAAAAAAGACCATGGTGAGAGGGTCTGAGATAAAAAGAAAAAGAAAACAAAGTAACCCAAGACTTAGGAGACATTTCACCTTAGAATATTTATGGATTAGTTAATAAGCAGGTAACTAGAGTCACCTCATAGCCTATCTTTGGGAAAAATCTGAATTGAGAATGACCAGAATCCAGAATACTGACAACCTCAAATGCTGACAAGAATGTGGGGAATACACATCTCATTCACTGAATGGAAATGTCACATGACATACTTTTTGGAAGATAAGGTGATGCTTTCTTGAAAGACTAAAAATGTTCTTACAGTGCATTCCCACAATCATGTTACTTGCCAAAGGAATTGAAAATTTGTCTATTCAGAAAGTTGTATATGCATGTTGATAAAAGCTTTATTCATTACTGCCCAGACTTGGAAAGAACCAAAATGTCCTGGAGTGTCAGATTCCTAAATGTGAATGGGTAAATCAGCTGTGGCTTATCTAAACAACGGGATATTATTCAGAGCTATAAAGAAAGAAGCCATCAGCTAAGAAAAGACATGCAAGAAATTCAAATACAGATTGCTGAGTGAAAGAAACCAAACTGAAAATGCCACATACTGTGATTGCAATTATGTAATGATGTCAAAAAGACCAAACTATTGAGAAAGTAAAAACATCAGTGATGTCCAGAGATTGTGGTGTGGTGTTGGATAGAGAATGAATGCGTGTAGCACAGAAGATACTGAGGGCAGGGAGATAACTGTGTCTGACACTGTAATGGTAGTCTCATGTCATTCACATTTATCCCATCTTATAGAATGTGTAATTCCACTGGTAAATGCTAATGTCAGCTTCGGAGCCTGTATTGTAACAATGTATGAATATAGGTTCATCCATTATCAGTACAGTACCAGTCTGGTGTAGGGGACATGGGTGATGGGGAGGCTACACAGATGTGCTAGCAAAATACCTGGGCAATCTGTGTACTGCCCCTTCAGTTTACTTCAAAACACTCTAAAAATATAACGTTTATGAAAAACAAGACCATGACATGGCACCGTACTCAGAAGGCTCAAGAATCTCATGGAACAAGTAGATAATCAAATGATGAAAACAAAAGTAATAGCTAATATTTTAATAGCAATCAGTGCAGGGTAGACATGGTTCTAAGGACTTTATACTTGTCACTTTTCTTCACAACTTGACTAGGAAGGTGGTATTTTATCCTTGTTAAGATGAGAAAGTCAAAGGCAGCAGTCAGGTTTGAACTTAGAAAGTCTGGCTACTGAATCTTGCCTTTAATATCATAGCATGTGATTTCATCTTTCCCCACAGATCAATGTTTCATGAAATCATGAATGCATAGGAAAATGTATAAAATATGACCAAGAAGTAATTTTTGAGACAATAGTGATGGGGGAGGTATAGGTGAAGCCGAGGACCATAGATGTGGAGGAACGAGTCAGACTTGAGCCGTCTCTCCGACAACCAGCCATGTGGTTTTGGTCCAGTTACTTAATCCCTTTAAGGCTCAAATTTCATCTTCAAAATGAAGATGATAAAGCCTCTGTAATTATACAGGTTGACATTCCTAATCCCAAAATGAAGTGCTTTACATTTACCTTTTTAAACTTTAGTATCACTCATCATTAAACTAAACTCAACAAAATGTTGTTTAAAGAGTGTGCAAAATTAGCATCATGCTGTACATATGTGTGGATAGCATATATGAGACGTGGTAACTTTGTGTTTAGGCTTTTTTTCCATCTCCAAGATACCATATTATACATAAGCAAAATTTCAAGATCAGGAAAAAAAAACCCAGTTATTGTCACAGGCATTTAAGATGGGGTATATTTGATTATTCTACATTATGTGGACAATCATTAAATGTAAGAGTATTCAAGTTTGTGTTAAACTTACCCAATATAATATCTTATGAATTAATTTCAAATCTGTGCACAATATTTCAGTAACAGGTATTTTCTATGAACTCTTTGGAAATCCACACATATATGAATGTCTTTCCCCTAAAAATACTACCAAAAATGTTCCTGATCTCACAAGTGCTTCCAGAAACTTCGACTTCTCTGGAGGTGGACTCAGAATCTCTTGCCCTCAACCTGGTCTTTAAGGCTGCTTTGATCAAGAGGCTGTGGTGAACATGCTCCTGTGTGCCCTTGGAGACAAGTGGTAAAAACGAGTTCAGCTTCCAGCAGGCTGTCTCTGGGATGCCTTATCTTGAAACTCAGCCAGCCCAGGCCAGATAGAGTGAATCACTTCAGGAGGAACTGTGGCTCCTGGTCCTTGCCCCCTGGCCACCGACAACTTCCCAGCAGAGGAGTGAGTCATCTTGAAAGCGGATGCTCTGGACTTCAGCTGAGTCGGTGGTGGGTGGAACAGAGCTCGGCCCAAATTGCAGACTCATGAACAAAACAAATGACTCTTATTGATTTCAGTCATGAAGTTTTGGTGTGAAGCAAGAGATAACTGGGACTTTTAAATCAGATAATACATGAAAGTACATAAAATAGGGTGCAACTTATAATACATGTTTAATTAAAGGTGGCTATTATAGTAGGAATGATATAAAGTGCAGGTTGAGATCACAGTTCTGGGAGTCAGACTGTCTGGGTTTAATCCTAGATCTATCACTTTTTAGCTAGGCAACTGAAGGGGGGTTACTTAACAGCCCTAGTCCCCAGTTTCTCATTTTATATGGAGACAGTAATTGTACCCACTTCATAGGGTTGTGGTCAAAGTTACGTGAGTCGTAGTTCTGCAAATGGGATGTGATCCTCATCACAACCAGCCTTTGTAGTAGCTATCCCTGTACTTCACCATTGCTGAATGTAGGTATCTGGTTCATTTGTCCATCTTCTAGGAAATGGTTGGTTTTTCAAGTTTAGATGGACCTTTCAAGTGTTGCAGAGACAGCATGCTGACTCTTTACTGATGTTTGAGTTGGCACAGCTTTATTCCCATAGAACGCCTCTGCAGGCATCTGTGTGTTTGCTCAGGGCCACTGTCATCCCTGTCCCTGCTACTGCCATTGAAGTAGCAGGGATTTGCTTGAAACTCAAGACTTCCAAGGAAGAGAAAGTGCTTTCAACTTAACCCCTCGCTTTTCTTTCCCCCTTTTCCCCTCCCTCCACACATCTCATCCTTCCTTTTGGTTTCTTTGTATTTACTTTCTTTTCCATTTGCATGCACAGTGCTGAAGGAGCTGAAAACAGTGCTGCTTAGAACTCAGCATCCTGCCAGGCTGCAGAGAAGCTGTCCCTTTAGGATTCACCTTCAGGTGTGAGGATGAGAAATGAACCCATACAGGTGGCTCTAGTGTGGCAGACGGAAAGGAGACTATCTTGCTTGTGAAGTCCCGTCTCTGCCCCTGCCCAGAGTTGTTTTGATCAAGGTGAATTACCTCCAAATGGATTTTCAAACCCTTCCTGGAAAGGAATGTCTGCAGAATCCATTGCAGAATTTCAATGAAAATGATCATCTATTAAATTTCAGCCATGTACATATTCTTAATTAAAGCTGGAATGTCCATTACGTCAATGTACGAGAAAAAAAATCTCTATATATTCTGTAGACTTTGTGCATGTCTTATAAGGTTGAAACACTTTTAAATTTCTTACATTGTGATAATATCTATTATCCTCCTTTTAAAACTTTTTTTTAGTTGTATTTGAAAGATAGAGAAAGAGACAAAGAACAACCTCCCATTTGCTGGTTTACTTCCCAAATATCAGGCGAATGGCAGAAACCCAGAACTCAAACCTGATATCTCAAATAGGTGATGGGACCCTGTGTACGACCTGTCACATTCTGTCTCCTGCAGTGTACTTGAGCAGGAAACTAGACTCAGGGTGGGGGAGAATCTAGACTTGAACTAAGCAATCTAATGTATTCTGTGGGCATCTCAAATATATCTTATCTATTGCGCCAATACCTGCTCCCTCCTCTTTTTCCAAATCAAGTTAAGTTCAACCTCATGTGAAGAAAAAAAAGAGGTCAGTGGGAAGATGCCAATGAAAAGGAAGTGAGCATTATCAGAAAGCCAAACTATACTGCCTAGAATGGCTGTAACAAAAGTCAGGAAATAGTCCCCCATGATATTTAAAGTTCAGTTAGCTACTAAATTTAGTACTAAATATTGCCCTCCAGTTGGACCAAAAATCTCTTGTTTTCCAGCATTTCAATGAAAATGTTTCCTTGTTTTGCTGTACTTTAAACCTTCAGCTAAAACTCATAATGGGAAATAGCCCAAAATTCATGATGGAACATTAAATATTAGTGTACACACAATCCAACACAATCTACATTCAGCTTTGCTCTTCGTGGCCATGACTCCATTGAACTTCATTCTTTGTTGTGTTGAATAAGTATTTATTATGGACTTACCTTGTACAAGTCAAAAGAAAAATCCCAGCTAACGCATAATGAGAAAATAGCTGAAATATGATAAAGCATAATGAGAGATGAATATGAAGATACGTTGCAAGGGCAATGTTAATGGTTGACTTAGAGACCTGTTTATGTGCCATGCGGTGCACCTTTCTATACCCTTTATTGTATGAACTACTTCAGTCCTCATGAAAAGTTTACAAGGTGGTTACTATTACTTATCTAATACACAAGCAAGGAAATTAAGGCAAAATCTAGTCAGATTGCAAGCTCAGATTTTTATTTCATCTTATGACACAGTTTCATAGGCTCTGTCCGTGCCCACAGTGAAGCTCAAATTTGAAAAAGAAAAACTCACCTTGAATGATTTAGGTGACATTTGAGGATAAGCAGTTTGCTCCCAGAATGTTTTTCTAGAGATAGGCAACACTTCGAAGAGATTGGATTATAAACGGAGTCAGTCATGTTTTTTATGTTGAAGGTTAGATGATATTTTAGCATTGAGGATGGAATATTTCTTATAACTCAGCTCTGTCAACATAGTTCAAAACTAGTCACAGGTAATGCATAAATAACTAAACATGGCTGCATTCTTATATATAGAATAATTATGAGCATTGAAATTTGAATTGTTTATACTTTTTGGAATACATAATGATTACTTTTCATTTTACAAAATGAACTTTACAAAATATAAAAATGATTTTTTACTTTTTAGGGCATACATCAGTGGGAGTTTCCCAGGCAGAAGGCATTGCAGGTGAAGGAAATAGTTGGCAAATGTTGAAGTTGAAGAGCTATAGCTCCTTTGGAGAGCAGTAAATACCATTGTTGCACTTAGGGGGTGTTGAGGATTTGACCTCTACTGTGTAGGTCATGGGGGACTCATGTAGGATGTATGCCAAGATGAGGTTTGTATTGTTGGAAAGTCTTCTTCAGCAGAAAGATGGAAAACTCATGAGAGTGATCCAAGAGAGACAAAAAGCGCTAAATTTTGTAGGGTAGAGAAAGATCATGCAGTGTGAACTGACCGTCTTAGCTCCTTGACATTGTCTGTTTTCTCCACCCACACCATGACTTTTCTTGATGCTGGAGCAATGCAGATGGTGGTTTTTTGCTCTGAATTCCTCCTGCCACCCTTGTGGTTTTGGTTTTAGTATCACTTCCCTTGGTGAGTTTTCATTGAGCCTTTAGACATCTCGTCATGACTTGGCGATGTGTAACAGTTGCATTTGCACTCCTCTGTAGCAATGAGTACCCCAGGACATTTACTCCATTTCTGTTTCCTGTGGCGAACTGTGATTTCTGCTTCTGACTTAGTACTTGATCAGTATCTGCACTGGACATGGATTGGGAAGATATATCTATCAAATTTATCAAACAACTGATTTGGAGTTTGTCACTAAATGGGCACAATGAGGACTAAGATAGTGTTAAAGATAATTACTAAACATGGGGGACAAAACTGTTGGGAGTGCAAGGAGATAGAATGGAAGGCATATTTGAAGTGGTTGTAGAATTATAGACTTTGACTTTTGAGAAGACAGAGATAATTATTCCTGCTTCTTATTTAAGATGTACTTTGGGTTGGCCTTCTCATTAATTATTATCTCAAGCGCTTTCCTTCGAATATGTGTCTAGATTTAGAGGTCCTTTCTAGATGTGTTATTTCCATAATATTGCCCCCTGCTCCAAAAATTGGTAGAAGGTAAACCAATTCACATTTTCTCACATAGAATGTAAACCCCCTTAAATTCTCTTTACTTCATGGTTTTGTTCTTTTCCTGTGATTTCCCAACATGAATCTGCCCTGATCAAACTGGAGTTCTAATTCTAATTCCCTTGTTTCTCTTTCCTGCCCTTTCTTGGTCTATTCCTCTACCTGGAATTTTCTTTTTGGTATCTTAACACTTGTTTTCCACTAAAGGCCAATTTCATCTTCACCCATTTAGCTTTCTGGGCAAATTTAATCTACAGTGTATTCTCTTTCTTGATCATCCCCAACTCCTATAGAATATTGGTCTGGGCCTGTTGTGGTAGTTTAGTGGGTAAGTCCCCACCATGAATGTGCCAACATCCCATAAGGACACTGGTTCTAATCTCAGCAGCCCCGCTTCCCATCCAGCTCCAAATAATTATGTGACTACACTTCAAAACTTGTGAATCAATGAAAATTATCTATGTATTATGGATGTTATCTAAAGATTTCTTGAGGGGAATTATAATGTAATTAAATATGAAAGTCATAAGTACTTTTTATTTCAGTTTTCAACTTTTCCCTTCCTAGCACCTGATTATATTTTTATGTCTCTTTATATATGTATCCTTCCAGACTCATCATTGTAGTGCTAGCATCCAAGTGAAAAAATGTGTTTTAGGAATTAATGAGGAAGAAAAGAAGGAATGAAAAGAAGGGGCAGGCAGTGTAGGAGGGAGGGAGGGACAACAGGAACAAACTGGATGAAAGATGTCATGGGGAAGAAGTTGATTTAGGGGAGGGGTTGAAGACCTGTAAAGATGATCATTGTGACTCCAGATGTTGAAAATTTGTCCAGATTTGAGAAAACTGCCAAAGCGAAATTGAATGTTGACACAAATGCCCCAGATATTTTCTTTGTCCAATTTGTTGCTTTGCAGATCCATCTCCTAAACCAATGGCCAAGTTGTTTGCTTAATCAGTAGTCAGAAAATGCATTGAATAAATAAACCATCAGAAGCAGTGTACTAGTCTGTGAAATTTTAAGATCTGTTTTCCTGACTCTAAAAACTCTTCCGTAATGATGCTCGGCAGACAATCCTGAATGTGTTCTGGAAGAATGAGCTGTGACATCAGCTTCGTTTTGGGACATTCTTCCTCTGCTTTTTGTATATATTTTGTGTGTTACTCAGTTTGTGAGAATTGTAATGTCTCATCCATAACAAAGGCAATAAATCCTGCTTAGAAGAGATTCAGAGGAAGATTAGAAATAATAGGCGTAAAATATTCAGAAGAGTATCAGGATCAGGAAGGGAGATCAAAGATATTATGTAAAATACCTGCTTTTGTTTGAGGAATACCTATAATAAAACACCTAGTAGTTCACAAGAGAAACATATAGTTACTGGCATGTAGTTACTAACATGGTACGGACATATTAGTTGTAGTTGAACTGACTGAATGATAGAATATATTCTCAAAATCACGAAATTATTAGTGAGTAGTGCCCACTGGTGAGATCCCTGTTTGTCAGGTTTTTGCATCTGATTTGTGCTACTGATAGGAAGAGTGAAGTGGTGACCCACTGAGATGTCAAACATGGCCAGTCATACTCTGGGAAAAATCAAAATGGTCTGAGGATCCTTTTAAAAAGCTCCATGTAAACCAAACCTATTCAATCATGACATGAGAAAATTCTTGTGAAACAGTTTTATTATATAGATATAAATAGGCTATTCCTATGCAGTAATGTACATACTGATAAATCTTGAGCAAAAGAAAGGGGGAGAGAAAGAAGTAAGCACACACACCCTGGAAAATGACATAATAGATGGTTTTCAGGAGCAGTGCTCTCCTGTTCTCACATGAATTCCAAGCAAGAAAGGTAGAAGGGCAAAAAGTAATTCCTAGAAAATGACTGTTGCTCCCCAAGAAAAAAAAATGCATTGTATTTGCTTGGTTTGTGTACACCTGCGTTTCATAACTGACTTTCTGAGCATATCCTCAAACAGTGACTTTGGGAACTCACAGTGAATACCAGAAATGACTTTTATTCATAAAATTGTTTGAATGATGATAGTTCATGAAGACATGTGGAAAAATGATCTCCTCACCTTATACAGTGGTGACAATTTCTCTCCCATGGCATCCAGGCATACTGGTGATGCATCTGTACAAGTGTGCCCAGGCACAGCTATATGCCCCCTGCATCCATTCCAATGCCATGTGCTGTCCATTGGCATGCTACCTCTGCTCACTGTAATTCACCCTCGTCACAGAGCAAGCTATGGGATAGCTGAGGTTAAAATCCTGTCCTCAGAGGGAAGGCTAAACCTTCAGGTTTTCTAATTACTCCACACAGTACTAAGTTACA
The DNA here is from genome assembly GCF_017591425.1 of Ochotona curzoniae. NCBI lineage: Eukaryota > Metazoa > Chordata > Mammalia > Lagomorpha > Ochotonidae > Ochotona > Ochotona curzoniae. The sequence goes on along the minus strand of NW_024464920.1, from coordinate 15,291,259 downwards.
GAAACTGGATAAAAACAGATCTCATTTCACATGTTGGCTGCACTCCTTTGATTTTGTGTAGAGATCTTCAAATCTAGCCCTAGGATTTCGATGAACTGAGCATTCAAATGTATTTGTTCAAACCAGGGATTAGGCCACCTGAAAGTATCTGATAGCTCTTTGGCAAGTTTGGACATTTTCCTACAAATAGAATGCAGCTACTTTAAAATCCTTCCACTGTACCGTAAGTTTGTGTGAGGACAGATATTCCTTACTTGGTAACACACCTTTTCGGACACTTTAAAAACTGCATACTTTGTTTATAGACCCAATTATTTCAAATGTTTTTATAGGTTGGCTTGCATTTGTATTTGCCCTGGTGTCATAATTTGAATACTAAAGCTGCTCTTTTGAGTTCGCCTGCATCTGGAGTTACAGTACTTGTGACCTGTCATGCCAAATTGAGATGTAAGAATCTATAGCCACATTTTAAGCTTAGAATATGGTGTTGATATATTGTTTTCCTGGGAGCCTCAAAAGCTTAGTTAAGCTGTACTAACTGGATTACAATTCACACTTCTTTTATTTTCCTTCCTGTTCTTGATTCCCCAACTCAAACATGACATTGATTCTCAATGATGAGTAGTCAGGAATATTTGTTTTCAGAAAAAGTGTTTTCCAGTTTTTGCTTTCCCAAAAAATGCTCTTGGGTATATAGCTCCATTCTAATAGGTCTTCAGAGGCTTATAAGCCATCCCTGAATTTAAGAAATAGCAATTTTAAAGAAGAAGAAAAAAACCTATAAATAAAAGTCCCAAGACATAAGGATGCTAAGAGAACGAATACTGGTGCTGGGATTTGGGTATTAGGATCAAGTTCATGAGCATTTTTCTGTACCATCTCTCCATAAACTAAGCATCAATATAATTATATATGAGAACTCAGAGATGTCAAAGCAGATATGCTGCACACTTTGGTTGCTTAAGCTCTCCAAACATGACATAAATGGATTGGCTAAAAAGATCAACAAATCCCAATTTTTCTCAGGATTTCCATTGTTTGGACATGAATGGTCACACATTCCAGGAAAATCCTGCAGTGTGGGACAGTTGGTAATCAGCATGGATGATAAGTGTTGTTTGGTGGTAGCTCTAACACCATTCCAACTAGAAGTTACCAAGCAGTTAGCCATTCCAACTAAAAGTTACCAAGCAGAAAATTTTCTATCAAAGAAAATATAGCAAATACAAGGGTTCTTAGAAAGTTCATAGAAAATGGAGTTCGGATTATTGTACTGCAAAAACATTTTGAAATGCAGACCTAATTTTTTTCATATTATGAGGACTCTTCAGAAAGCTCACAAAAATATGTATTATGATAAATGAACTATGAGTTTCAAATATTTTGAATTAAAACAAGCATTTATTCCATTTGTCCAGGAATTTTTGAAGTACCTTCATTGACATTTTCCATAAACTTTTTGAGAACCCCCTTAGATGCTCTAGCCTAATGCTCCTGTTTTAAAAGTGACCACTTTGTGACTTTCAATCAACCAAACTTTGATCTCCCAAAAGGACTCATGTAAATGGAATGAGAGTGTGGGGTTCCTTGCCACTAAGAAAAAAAATAATTCCACATGTGCCATGAGACTCTTACTGGTTCTTTTTCTTTTTGCGCTGCATTTCATGAACACTAGCCCCCAGCTCATTATTTTGGGTCACAAAGGTTGTGATTTTCATAAAGATTAGTAACCAGAAGTTGGCAAGGGCTTTCTCCCCAGCGACCTGTGAAGTAGGACTGTTTTCTTGAACAGTCCATGAAGAATGTATTTGTAATGACATTTGTCATATTCCATAGGCATCTAAAAATGGATTCATTTTTAGACTTTGAGCAAACCAGTCCTGGAAAAGGAAACTGAAATAACCTTTAAGAAGTAGTCTGTTCTCTTCCGAGGAAACTTGACTCACACCCCCATGTCCTCACGATATCCATGTCCTGAGTGCTGGTTAGAGTTCAAGCTTTGCTATAGAAGTTTGAAAGACACACAGATCAGTAAGACAAATATTAAATAGAAAGTTCCATGGTCCAAATTCACAAGATACAGATTAACCTTGAACATGGAAGCCTTAAAATAGGAACTTCCTGTGGCAGGACAAGCAGAGCCTCGCTGGCAGAGTTGTGCTGTGTGCAAAGCTAAAGGGATCAAATCACATTGATGTTCTGACTCAATCTCAGTTTTGTGACCTAAGACATATCATGAGAGAGAAGGATGATAGGAAATATCTCTCATAGCTTTTAGAACTACTTTTGAAAACTACTTTTGACAACAGCTTTTCATAGCAGACCATAATGATTTTATTAATGATAGTAATGTTTATTAGGCACTTGCTATGTTCCACCTACTATCTCATGGACAGTAAAATCCATCATTACCATGAAAAAATGTTTTCCAAAGCAAAAATAATTATTGGGAACAGTGGTAACATTCTACATTTTTGTAAATCTTTCTTATATCTGATTTAAATATTGCTGGTTCCAAGATCTGCTCTGCATTCAGAATAGGATATGTTGTTTTGCTGAAACTTGCCTCTGAGTCACACATCAGGCTCTGTGCTAGACAGTGGAAACATGAGAAACAAACAAACATGATCCTTCTATTTGTGAATCTGAGTCTATTGAGGAATGCAGCCCATCTATGACTGTTATACCAATAAGTTCATTCCTGTTGAAACAGTCAGCCTGGACTCCCGTATACCTTACTAGGTAGGACACAAAATTGCTCCTCACTAAGGAACTGGAGATTTCTCTACACACCCCTCCTAAAACTGTTGTGCTCCTCAATCGTTAACACATGACTTGATAAGAGTTATAAGCCTGTTTGGACTATCCTAAAATTCGTGCAGTTCTGTAGAAGTCACACTTGAATACTATAAGCTCCTAAATATAAAAATGAAAATAGACACAAGACAGCAGAATAGTACCCTATAACTATTTTAAGGTATATAGCAGCCGGTTATATATAAACTATAATCAAGATGTCAATGAAGTAGTCACAGGATGCGGTTAAGAATTTGCATATTCTAACATATTGGTCACTCAATACCATGTTAATTAACTTCGTGATGTTGTAAATTGTTGTTGAGGTTGTGTAGTGGCTTTTCATTGGAGGGAATGATACTCTAGCCAGCTCTACTTTCGGACCGGGGATGGTCTCCCAATGAAACTGTAGAATATGTCTGGACATTGAGATGCTGAACTCTGCATGGTCCATGCCCGCAATGAAGGAATCATGACTGGTTATGATCTTTACTAATGTAACAATATGGAGGAATTCATTATGGGGGGAGGCTCTAGGGAGGGATTGGGGGAATCCCAGAACCTATGAAACTGTGTCATAAAATGAAATAATTTTTTAAAAAGTTCATTCCTGTCCGTGAAATAGCAGCTACTATGGCATAGTGGATAAAGCATCCCATGTAAGTACTGATTTGTGTCCCAGCTGCTTTACTTCTAATCCAGCTCCTTGCTAATGACCTGGGCAAATTTTCAGAAGGTGACCCAAGTGTCTGGGTCTCCACTACCCATATGGCACCCCAGAAAAAGTTTCTGCTTCCAGGCTTCATTCTGGCACAGCCCTGGATGTTTTTGCCATCCGGGGAGTGAACTAGTAAATAGAAGATTGATGTCTCTTTCTTCCCCCTCTCCTGAGCTATCCCCTGCGGTATCTCCTCTGCTCTAGTGCTTTTCCTCTTTCCTCTTTCACATGTTCCCTGTAACTCTGGAGTTAACAAAAATCCAAATCTCTGTTGTTGTTGTTTAAAAATGGAGAAGGACCTCTTTGTGGTTTCAATTCAAAATAATCGCTTTTTAAAATAAAATTCATTGTTAGTAAATTCACACTAAAAACAGTCAGCTACAGATGGGAACTTTAGATTCAAAGCAGATTCTTGTCTTTTTATCAGCTACCAACTAGACATTTTTGTGGAAGCACACTCCTAAACTGTGATGTGTCAAAGATGTGCAGATTTCAAAGTAAAACTGTCAGGCTCTAAAATTTAAAGGCTTATATATATTTACTTTTATCTTTTCATTACTAATTTTGATTTACATGTCCCCAAAGGCATAGTTTAGACTTTTTCTCATTTTAGTTATTGCAGTCATGGGGGAAATCAAAAACATAGCATTTTTACCTTCTTAAAATTGTCAGAATCTTTTAAATGGGCCCAACTTTATTAATATGTTCTCTCTGGGGCACCAAATGTGCTACTTTCTTGGTAGTAATAATAATGGAAAAATGTAGTGAGATTTTGGATTATATTCCAGTGTCTTTCTGAATTCTGAAGCAGGAGCGAGAATAAAATGAAGATCCCTATCATATTCAACTGACATTCACATTGTAAATCAGGTTAGGAAAGGTCTTCGCTGCTTCCTCTCTCACATCTAAATAATACACATTTAGAGCATACCACAATGAAAAGCAGAAAAATGAAGGAGGCAGAGGCAGTTCTTGAGAATCCAAATGGTATCCGAGCCAGACAAGTTGTGTGGATCTTGTTAGTTCAGCTGTGGGTAATGTCCCTCCTACCTCTGGCCTTGGTTTATCTGTTCCTCTTTTCTTCCCATGAGAAGGGGAGAGTGGACAGAGAAAGGATTGAGGAAGGAATTAGGGAAAGGAAGAAGATTGGCTCTCAGCAATGGGACAGAACTAACCATCAGGGTTTAAAAGTTCATGATGCACACAGAAATGGTTTCTAGTAATTTGCATCTTCACAGTTTGTGTGTCTCATGCCAAGTGCAACTAAACAGAGGAATCCAAAGGAATCTCTCCTCCGTTCCTGACCTCTAGCTAACCCATGCACTCTGTCTGGAAAAGCTGACTTATTCACATGTAAACTGGACTTGGTAGATTCAACTCTAGAAGAAATCCCAGGAAAAGAATTCAGTATACAACAAGGTATGAAGGGCTTACTATCTATGCTTTTCTGAACATATTCCACCAAATGATAGATACAACCTTTGGCAAGGCACTTTCTTAAATCTTCATTTTTTTTGTATTTAAGGTGATGAATAAAGTAAGTAGCTCAAAATAAAGCAAATTCAATGAGAAAATACATATAGAAGCACAACTCAAATAATTCAATGTTTGGCTGTTTTTCATTGATTACAACTTATTTGGAAATGATAAGTAGTCCAACATGGCAATTGACAGTACAGGATAAGATGTATTCAGTTTCTCAGAATCTGCTGCAAACGCACCGGGCTCAGCATGTTCAGATATTCATCACTAGTTCTGAATCTATTCTGTCTCTCCCTTTGTCCTCTCCTTTTGTCTTCTCTGCATCATGAGAGAATGTTTCTAAAGGTGATGCTGCTTTGTACAAGTTGTGGACATAATTTTAGAATTTCTTTAAAACTGAAGTAGATTCATATTTATCTACGGAAGCTGGAAACTTTATTTACATAATGCCCAATTAAAGCCTGGTTCATCTTCATTCAGTTTAACATCAGATTTGGAAATGCATGAAGTGATCTATGAACATTGTTCATGACTTACCTAAATTATTACTATCTCTCAAGTTTTTTTTTTTTTACAATCTGACACTGATTTATTATACCTTGATATCAATATAAGGGAGGCATACATATAACAAAGTAGGGTAAACTCAAATCTTAAGACTTCAGGTAATGATTACCTCAGAGACAAATGATGTGTGTGCATATCATTTTAGAAAAGCCTTTAAAAATAAATATGGTTAATATGTTCTCTCTTATATGAGGAAACCAACATGGGAAGTGTAACTTCAATAATCTGATCCATACTGTTTTGTTTCTTTGTTTGCTTTTTTGGCTGTATCCCATGTGTTTTGATTTTTTTTTTATTTCAGTTTTGTTTATTCCAAATAATTTCTTTTCTCTTGTCAAATTCATCACTGGCTCATGGATTACACAGTGGCATCATTTTTCCCAAGAGACTTTTGTCACTCATGTGTTGGTTACTCAGTGGTGTGTTTTTTCATGGTGCTGTAATTTGCCGTTGATGTTGTTGTTGTTGTTGTTGCGGCTGTTCTAACTCATACCAGTTGTTGACCTGGTTTCATGGCTTCTCAATTATGGAAATGTATACTGATGGAGTACTGGGGTCTATCATATATAGATGTGGGGGAATAATGAAACATGCATCCCTGCTTTCAGATGAAAGATGGATTCCTAATGAAACTGTTGGACATGTGTAGACAAAGGGATGCTTGACTGTCTGACATTGTAGCAACAGTGCCGGGCTACACTTACATAGAGACTGAGAGAGTTAGGATGCCCTATGAAGGACTACACTATTGTAAAATGGGAGAAGTCTGTTGGGGGTGGGAGTTTGCGGGGCAGAGTCCTAGCTTATATGAAATTGTACCACATAATTCAAAAATAAAAATATACTTAAAAATAAATAAATATGGTTAAAGAAACTGTGGTACATCTACTCCACGGAATATTATTCAGTAACTAAAAAGTATGAAATTATGCCATTTGCAACTAGATTGTCCCAACTAGAAACCATTATGCTCAGTGAAATAAGTCAATCCCAAAAAGACAAATACCAAATACCATATGTTCTCTCTAATATAAGGAAGCCCTCATACAAATTGGAATGTGTAGTAATTGAGTGAGTAATGGAGACTACCATATCCAGATGCGGGGATACAATGCAACATGCATCCCTCCTTCCAAGTCGGGGATGAACTCCCAGTGAAACTGATGGACATGTCTAGAGATGGACTGTCTGACATTGTACCAGCAATGTCAGGGCACAGTTAAATAACTGACTGATGGTATTAAAACTCCTTAGGTAGGACTAGGCTATTGTGATGATATGGGGAAAATCCCAGATTCTATAGAACTGCACCATAAAATTCAAAATTTAAAATAAAAAAGTTAAAAAAATAGATTTGATTAAAGAGCTACTGAGAGGGAGGGAGGGAGATTGGAAGAAGAGAAGGGAGAAAAGAAGGGAGAGAGGAGGGGAGAGGGAAAAGTGGGAGGATGATAGAGAAAAGACTTCCATCCACTGGTTAACTCCCCAGATGGCTAAAGGCTGGGCCATGAGAAAGCCAAGATCATGGAGTTTCTTTCTGATATTCCACACAGGTGGCAGGGGTCTGAGTATTCATGCCATCCTCCACTGCCTTTCCCAGACCATTTGTATGAAGCTGGATAGAAAAGCAGAGCGGCTAGGACAGAAACAGCTGCCCATATGGGATACTGTTGTTTTAACTTGTTCTACAATACTGACCCAAGAAAACTCTAATTTTAAAATTTTGTGTTTTCCTTAAAATGTCACCTGATGATTTAAATATACTTCCGTTTTATAGCAATTTTTGTAAATTCGTGAATTGTAACCTTGATTGTAAAATTGTGATGCTAGCCTAAAATCAAACTAATTCAATAAGGAAATGCACCAACAGGTGTCTTTCAAATAAGTCACCATTGAAAAATATTCAACTAGCTATCTGAATGTCATTTGAAGTTGGGGAAACAATTGTGCTTGAAAGGTGCTTTAATGGCATCTTGGACCTCCCATCTCTCCATCACTTCCTTATTTTTTATTTAATCATTCTTCCTCCACTTTGAAATATTTTTTTCATAATAAAATTTACCTATTTAAAAATTAGAGTGAAGTGGAATCAGTAACGATTGGTTCACTACACAAATGGCTCCAAAGACGAAATGTAGGCCACACCCAAGTCAGAATCCAGGAACTCCAACTTGGTTTTCCATGTGGGTGGGTTTTCCTGTGGCTTTCTCAGGGAATTAGTACTGAGCTGGATCAGAAATGGAACAGCTTGCAATGGAACCGCTCATATGGAATGCTAGTATTGCAGAATATGTTATAGCCTGTGGCACAACCACCACACTTCACTTTCTTGTCTTTAAAACAATCTTATCCTATATATTTTCCTCTACTTTTGGTGAGATTGCATGAAATATTTAAAAGCTTATGGGGGAAAAGGCAGGTATATGAAGTTAACAAAAGTCAGTGTAAAGATAGCAGATAAAGAAGGTATGTATTGTTCTGTTTTGCCTAAATACTCAGTGCTGATTTTGCTTACAACCAACCGATGAGTATCAATACTTGTGAAATAAATGGTCTTCCTATAAAAACAGTTCTCCCTTAGGAAGGAAACAAATTCCCATTTCTCAATTTTAATTATTGATTGAGCCCAAGAGCCACGCACTACTGGCTTATCCATAAGATTTTTACATTGAGTAAATTTGCTCTTCCTCAAAGTGGCAGGTTTATCCTGTAAGGATCTAGTAAAAATTTGTGTTACTAGGAGAATTTTGTGTTGTGCTCACTCAGAAAATCTTTCTACCTTAATTACTAGGACAATTGCATTTTGGCATAGGCAGCAGCAATTAGTGAATTCAATATGGCCTGACTGTTTTGTAACACTTCCTCCCATGCATTTCCATCCCCGTGTCAGAGAGAAGCAGATGTTCCACAGTCCTGTTAAGCATCACAGCTGTACTGGGACAGGCCAGCAAATAATTAGCCTGGATATTTTGCCTCCATAATTTTTGTGATTATGGTTATGCTCCTAATGTGGATAATAGCTCTGTCATTTTTTAATTTTCTATATTTGACATAACTTATGCTTGTGGTAGCTCGAATAAATGTGTACAACTTGCAGTTGTACAGTGCAGGGGACACATGGAAAGGCAGCATAATTGTGTCCACTGTCTGCATGATGAGTTTGTGGCTCGGAGAGAATGAAATGAAAGGCACAAGACTACCCTACCTGCATCGCAGTTGGGGCCTGCCAGAGCGTGAACATTTTGTACCCCTGCATATGTGATCTTCATTTCTAGCTATGTGGTATTTATCCCACATTATGCAAGGCAGTTGTAATTTGATCCTTAATCAAAATGAAAACAGAACATAGTTCTGAGAAGAAAAACTGTTTTTCACTTAATGAAAGACAATCCCAGACATCTTTTGAATTTTTAAGAGCATTATTTCTTATTTTTGTTTGAAAAACTAACTTTAACACTACTTCTCCTCTGAGCTGCTTCTACTCTGAAGATCTACCAGTTAATAGTCTGAACCATACATTAGCTTGGGACAATCAGCAATCCTGTGACGTGGATGTGGAGAAAATCATGACATGAGTGGAAAAGGAAGCTTTGTTATAACTGAGGTGCTGGTAAATATTTCAGTTGCTATTTTATAGCAAAAATAAGAAGGCAGACATTTCCTAAATTGAATCCAGGCTTCAGTGCAAATTTGGGATTCACTGGAGTTTGAACCGAGGGTACTTTGGACTTAGATTTAACAAAAGCATTAAAAAGGAGTGCATGTATTAAAAAATCCACACCTACCTACAGAAACTGAACTTTAATTAAAACATATTATCTGACTGGACAGTTTACAAGTCTTCTCATTCGTATTTTTGTTACTAATAGTCAAACAATCTACTGAAACTTAGCTATAAGAATTTAATTTGAATGTTACAAATGGAGAACAATTTTCACTTTTTTTGATTTATTGATTTTTATTGGAAAGTCAGATATACAGAAAAAAGGATCTTCCATCTGCTTGTTCACTCCCCAAGTGACTGCAATGGTTAAGTTGATCTGAAGCCAGGACATAGGAACCTCTTCCTGATCTCCCATGCAGTTGCAGGGTCCCAAGCCTTTGGACTGTCTTCCACTGCTTTCCCAGGCCACAGGCAGGGATCTGGAAGGAAAGTGGAACAACCAGGACATGGACTGGCACCCACATGGTATCCCAGCACATATAATGTGAGAACTCCAGCCACTAGGCTACTACTCTGGGCTCCAAATTTTCACTTTCATAGTACATCATTTGTTGTTGAGCAAAGCTCAATAAATTAAAGATGTAGTAGCCACGGAGGTTGACTTAGAACACTTTGCATATTCTTAGTGCTATGATAAATGCGTCTCTTACATGATATAACTTAATCTTCTGAGCATGCTTACTTAGTAGGCCTTATTTTTGTTAGTCATCCTTTACCAATGAGAAAATTGAAACACAAAGACATCTGTGCTGGTGCTATGGCGTATGCCACCTGTGGCATTGACTTGCCATATGGTGCTCTACTTCAGATCCAACTCCCTGCTAATGTGCTTGGGAAAGCAGAAGAGGATGACGCAAGTGGTTGGGCCCCTGTCACTGTGCAAAATAAGTTCCTGGCTTCAGATTGGCCTGTATTGGTTGCGGCCATCTTTTCTCTCTAGGATGCTCTGCTTCAAATAAATAATGCTTTTATCTCCACACCCCTTTTTTTCTTCATACATATGATAATTTTTTATAGAGCCGTTCTTTCATTCTTAGGTCCTCACATTCTTCTGGCCCTCCTTCATTAAAAATTGCAAGAGTCATGGTGTCAGAGTAGCTTCTGTCTCCTTATTGTTAGAAATGGTGTCAGTTTTCTCTGTTTCTCAATGAAATGTCTGTTGCACAACACTAGTGCAGAGGTCGTGCTAGGAGGGGGGAAAGATGTGATTAGTACAATGGTGTGTTTTTAAATCAGTGGTCACCTTTACTTCCTGATTAACACAACTGTAATCGCGTAACTAAGTGTCATCTTACTTGTTACTTCTTCATAGTTAAGAGTGGTTGATACTCAGCCTTCAACCTTTCCTCAGTTTTTGAGCTGTAGTACTCCATTCTGTCTTCTGTCCTACCATGATGGTGAAATTTCCTTGCAAAGGTCTCAAAGCATACGTTTGTTGGGTAAATACATGTATATTTTATATTCTCTTTTCAGTTGTCAGAGTCCTGACATTAGCCGCAAATGACCATTCCCTCCTGCTTGAATTTACTCTTGTTGGTCTTGTTTTTTCCATGATGCATTTTCTCTTTGGTCTTCTCATGCATATCTGAAAAGTAGATGCCCACTCAGTAAGCATGTCCTGCAGATTAAATGATACCATGTTAAGGGGAGTGCTCAATAACACTGTAAGCACGTGCAAAATATTAAATCAACATTTACCACTACTGCCTTTATTACATCACGTTGTAATTCCCTCTTCTGTATTCATTGGCAAGTATGTCTAAATGCCAAACCTGTTCAACAATGCATGGTGACACACTATATTTTTAAAACTTACTCAAAAAAAATTCTAATTTGTAGCATGCAAAATCAATGTTCTTATATTCCAATATATTATTTGAGTATTATTAATGTCCCTATAAGGGTTAAGGTTATCAGAACCACCTCTGCAAGTCATATAAAACATAGCAATATAAAGATGTATACAACATAATATTTGATCATCATAAGATATCTCTTAATGGTTTATATGTTTGTTTACTGTACTGTTTATAATCAGAGTATATTCCTTGTAAAAATGTTCCCTGGAAATGTCACATTTGTCCCCCAACAGCCTCACATGCCATGTGCTTATAAAGTTTGTTGATTGCATCAGATTATCCTGGGTTTGACTTGAGCTCATGCCATTTTATTCACCATGGCCTTTGGAGCAATTGAGTGTGTGTGTGTGTGTGTGTGTGTGTGTGTGTATGTGTGTGTATCTTCTGTGCAGACCAAGTGTGTAGATTTTGCCACCTGCTTTTGGATAAGTACACTGCATGATGCTTGCATATTGATTAAATTATCTATTTCTTTGTTAGAATGTGTCTGTTAAGCAACATATTACTGTACTGTTCTGTGCTATAGCCACACTTCATAGAATTATACACATTAATAAGAAAGTTTCCTTCTCCAAGTATCCCACATCTTCTAAAAGAATTTCCATGTTTGTTTTCAGCTCACTGACTTCGAGGTTGAGGCCACAGCACGTGTACTAGCTCAACTGCGGTGAAATCCCTGGGAAAGGAGATCCAAGGAAGGCAGCAATGGTAGGAGTTTCCATTGGAACAAATTATCACAGTATAAGCCAAGAATCAAGAGACAGGAAGAGCCAGGGCAGTTTCTTTTGTCTCATGAGAATCCAAGAAACTGTACATGAACTTCCTCAAGTTGATTTAAGAACTTAGAACCTCTATTAGGCTCCTCCTTAAAGTTTCCAACCCTTCCACCACCTGAAGAACCAAAGCTGCCTTAGGGGACATTCAAATCATACCCCAAAACACAGCATTGTACAATCAGCCTTGCATTGATTGAATATTTTTGAATTATAATGTGGCTTAGATAGGAACTTAGGTAGAGGCAAATATTTGAAAATAAAAATAGAATTTTCCAGTAAAATGATTTCAAATCTTGAAACTTTTTCACTTCTCAAACTCACTTGATTGATGTTACATTTAAAATTAGTGAAATGTCTGTAATAAAAAAGGGGTATGCCCCTAGCTTTGCAAATTCATTTCTTATAAATTCAGAGACCTTTTGACCCTAGTTTACATATTCATTTTATGCTTAAAATAATGAAATTACATGAGATGGGTTGATAGTTCATGAAGGAAATTATGCTGCGCCATGAACTAATGAGGGGTTTTACATCACATATCAGAGCTTCGAAGTTGCTCTGACAGGCCTGATGTCTATGGCACGAACAGGGACTGGGAGGAGGACAGGGACACAGCAAGAGGAGGATAGAAGGACATCAGGAGTGCCCAGCCTTCACATCAGGATAAGAAAATCTCCTCTTTGTTCTTTCCTTACACCACCATAACTGACATACACAATCCAACACACCACAGTTCTCCCCTCTTTTCTCTTACTTTCCCTCTGAAACACACACAGCCAACCACCCTATTCTAACCTGTTAGTCCTTATTCTCAAAGTCTATTTTTTTGTTTTAATAGCAAAAATACCTGAAACTTGGCAATTGAAGAAGAACAGATGTTTGGTTTTGTTTTTGCTTTTTTTTTGCTTATAGTTTTGAAAGCTGGAAAGTCCAGTTGGCAGCCACGTCCAATCAAGGACCTTAAATTACTTGGAATCCATCATGGAAAGCAGAAGGTCAAGTGAGCATATTTGCAGGAAAAGGAAAAGGCAGCTGAATTCCTGTGAAAGCTAATTCTTTCCCCAAGGGGGCGGGGGAGAATTTTATGTTCAAGAAGGCTGTGCCTCTTGATCCCAACACTTTGACTGAGTTCCACCTCCCAATTTCAAGATGGATTTAGGAGGGAACAAACCACATTCAAATCATAGCAGTTACCAAGTATTATTTTAGGGATTGGGATTTTGGCACAATCAAATGTCAAATATGAAGAAGAAAAATTTAGTACACTTCTGTCTTTCTTTCCTTCCTATATTTCATAAGAAAGTGAGGACATAGTCTAAGAATATTCAAAAATGATCCAATTCCAATTCAAATCCTGTATCTTCCCATTACCTTTGGGATGAGAGACCTGCTACATGATGAATCTCACTTTCTCAAAGATGCAGCTGCATTGTCAGAGTGTGTGCTATCACCTTCACATTTAGCGTTACTTTCCAAAGGCCTTGACTCTTTCAGAAGTGACTGTCACCCATATTATTTCCCCCCATTGAACCATAAAAATAAAATATTTTAAAATGATCAAATATATGCTTTCTGTTTATGTAAACTTAGATGTAGAGAGGAGGAGAGACAGGAAGATCTTCCATCCAATGATTCACTACCCAAGCTGGCTGCAATGGCTGAAGCAGAGCCAACCTGAAGCCAGGAGCTTCTTCTAGATCTCTCACATGGGTGCAGGGTCCCAAGGCTTTGGATAGTCCTTAACTACTTTCCCAGACCACAAACAGGGAGCTGGATGGAAAGCAGGACCACCAGGATTAGAATCAACACCCCATATAGGATCCCGGCATGTGCAAGGCGAGAACTTTAGCCAATACGCTAAAACAGCAGGCCTATATTTGATCATTTTTATTGTACTTCTATTAACTGGCATAATACTTAACAACTACTGGTGGCTCATCAACATTTGTTGAATGAACAAGTATGTAATCAGTGGGAAGGTATAGACATATGTAATTCCCCTACCAACTGAGGCTATTCGGTAGTGTTTTGTTATCAGTTGTTTTAGCAGGAACCAAATGTGATTTTACTGTTTACACAAGATGAGTAAATTTCACATTTTTCAAGATTCAAATTTAGAAGCATAGGAGGTCCTTCCTCCTCTCCTTCCCCCAGCTTCTTTTGTTCCCAAATAATTACAGCAACATATCCATTCACTTCCAATATACGAAGATAGCATCACATAGCAAGCAGAGAGAAGCCCCTCTCCCTTGCTGCCAAAAAATGGATATCCTACTGTTATTCAGAAGTATAGTAACAGGTGGTGAACAGCAATTAATTCTTTATGTGCTTTTTGTGTACTGTGTGTTAGTTGTTACAGATTAGAACGAACATATGAATTTGCTTTTTTTGGGGACTGGCTTATTTTACTAAGCATAAATTTCAGCTAGAGCCAATGTGAATTCATTCTCTTTTATGACTGAATAGTATTCCATGCTGTGTATGTAACATATTTCTATTTTGTCTTCAGTTGATGGGCATCAGGGTTGATTCCATATATTAACTATTGTGAATTGTGCTGTTACAAACATGGTGATGCAAATAACTCTCTCACATGCAGGTTTTATTTCTTTTGGATATTTTCCCAGGAATAGAGTGGCTGGCTGGGTCCTACTAGATCTATCTTCATATATCTGAGGAATCTCCATGCTGTCGCCCGTAGTGTTTGCACTAGTTCACATCACTACCAACAGTGGATTCATGTGCTTTTTCCCCTACATCTCTCCTGCATTTACTCTTTCCTGATCTCTGTGCTAGCCATTCTCACTGGTCTGAAGTAAAAACTCATGTGTTTTGTTTGTTTTGTTGCATTCCCTAGAGAGCTAGGAAACCTGAGTGTTTTCTCATATGTCTGTTAGCCAATTGGATTTCATCTTTTAAAAATTGCCTTTTCATGTCATTTGCCTGCTTCTTAGCTGGATTATTTTTTTTTGCTGTTGCTCAGTTGCTAGGGTTCTTTATAAATCCTGGATGTTAGTCCTCTAGCTGTTATGTAGTTCATAAATACTTTCTTCCATCCTGTTAACTGCCTCTTCATTCTATTGATTTTCTTTTGCAGTGCAGAAGCTTCTTGATTTGATATGGTCTAATTTGTTTATTATTTGCTTTAATCACCTGTGCTTCTGGGGTCTTTTCTAAGAGGGCTTTGTCTATGCCTATGTCCTGTAGGCTGTTCTCATTGTTTTCCCCTAGTGATTTGATCCTTTTAAATGGAAGGTGTAAGATACAGGTCTCGCTTCTTATTTCTGCAAGCATAGATCCAATTCTATCAGCACCATTTTCAAAAAGACTGCCCTTGCTACCTGGGTTGACTTCTGTATACTTGTCAAAAATTAGTTGGCTATAGTCTTTGTGTGTGTGTGTGTGTGTGTGTGTGTGTGTGGACTTATTTCTGGGATTTCTATTCTGTACCATTAATCTTTGTATCTTATGCTAGTGCCAAGCTGTTTGATTATAACTGCTGTATAATAAATTTTGAAGTCTAGCATTGTGATACCTATAGCTTTGATTTTGTTAAGATTGCTTCAGATATTTAAGGTATCATCTGTTTTTATATGGATTTTGTCATAATTTTCTGAGAAGAATGCTGTGTGTATTTTGACTGAGGTCACATTGAACTCAATTTTTCATTGCATGGACATTTTCATGACAATAATTCAAATACTCTGAATACAGCAGAGTTTCCCATACTTTGCCATCATCTACTATTTTTGCATGTCCTTAAATTTATTCCAAGAAATTTAACCTTTTTACTGTTTGTATGAATGGCACCAATCTTATGAGTTCTGTCTCAGCTATGGAATTGTGTATACAAAGGCTACCAGTTTTTGTATGTTGATTTCATACCGTACAACTTCTCCAGACTCTCAACAGTTCCAATACTGTTTTTGCAGAGTGTTTTGTTCCCCTATGTAGAATCGTGTCATCTTCAAAGGTTGCTTGACTTCCTCCTTTCCACTTTGTATCTCTTTGATTTCTTTTTCTTAAGTAGCAGCTCTGGCTAGAAAGTTCTAGGATTATGTTGAATGCAGTGATGATAGTGGGCATGAAAATGCCTCCAAATTTTCCCCTATGTAATTATGCTGGCATTGGTTTTTCATATATATCCTTGATTATGTTGAGGCATGATCCTTCAATACACATTATTTGACGTTTTTGGCATAAAAGAATGCTACATTTGGTCAAATGTTTTCTCTGCAATTGTTGAGATAATCATATGGTTTTTATTCTTCAGCTTATTATTGTGGTCTGTCACATTGGTTTATTTGCACATATTGAAGGATCCCTGTATGCTTGATATAGATCCTATGTGCTCTCCATGAATGATCTTCCTGATCTGTTGTTGGATTTGCTTACCTAGTATCTTGTTGAATACCTTTGCCTCAAAGATATTGGTCCATAGTTCTCTCTTTGTTGTATCTTTTTTCTGGTGTCAGAACTAAGTGATGCTTAACTTTTAGAAAGAGTTTGGAAGGATTGCCTTCATTTCTGTTGTTTTGAATAGATTGTGAATAATTGGAATTAGATCTTTTTTAAAGGTACGGTAGAATTCAGCAGTGAAGCTATCAGGTCCCGGACTATCTTTATTAGGAGAATTTGTTATGATTCAATCTCTATCCTGGTTGTTTATTTATCTAGGTTATTGATGTCTGTGGTGGCCACTGTTAAATTTCCCATTCAGCTTAACTTTTACTGATCTTTTCCCTATTTTTTATTAGTTAAGCCAATGCGGTATTAATGTCATCAATTTAAAAAAAAAATAAACCCAGCTTCTTGATTCACGAATCTTACGTATCACTTTTTTGTTTCAATTTTGTTTCTTCTCTAAATTTATTTCTTTATTTCAGCTAGTTGAGTTTGGTTTGCTGTTTTTCTAGATCCTTGTGATGTATTAAGAGATATCCACTGTTTTCTATGAACTTCTTAGCACCTCTTTTGCTATATCCTATAAGTTTTGGTGTGTTGTTCTATCATCTTGACTCATTTCCAGAATTTTTTAATTTCCTTATTGATTTGTTTCAGGATAGACTTGCTATTCAGTAGCATATTTTGTAGTTTCCATGTGCTTGAATATTTTCTGAAATTTCTTGTGTTCTTGGTTTCCAACTTCATTCCTTCATGCTCTTACAAGATGCGTGATTAGAGGTTGGTTCTTTTGACTTGCTAAGGCTTGTTTTGTGGCCTGTCATGTGTTGCATGTAACCTCTATAGCCTCTTGATTCATAACAGGACAGTTGCTTCTGTCTCACGGGCATATAGGGATGTCTTGCTTTCTTCTCATACTATTAAATGCTCTTCACCTAAAAACGTACATGCACTCACAGCATTGAGACCAGGTTAATCTTCTGTACTTGCGTTCTATAGTTGATCCCAGAGGGATGTCGCTTTTCTTCTGCTCTTAGGCATTTTCCAGCCATAATTTCCAATCTTCCCATGTTCCTTGTTCGATCCTTCTGTTCAGTATTCTAGTTTCTGATCTTATTTATCTCAAACAATGGTTTAATACTCACGTGAAAATCAGTCCCACAATAGCAGTTTAGAGACTGTCTTACCTCTCACACCTCAAGATGTGTCATAGTCAGCTATTTCATGCTTCTGACACAAATCTTCTCTTAAAGGAAGGAAACTGGCTTCTTAAGAAATTACAACTCTCATAATCCTGAATACCTAGCCTTAGGCTTCCAATGTTTGAAGACTACCCTACTTTAAAAACACTAAGAAAATTATAGAAAATGTATCTGTTCTTTCTTAGGACTTTATTACTTTTTTCTTTGAAATTCTTCAAGTTTATCTTTTATCAATTATCATTTTTGATCCTTCATTTTATTTGCAAATATTAGCTTTTTTCTGAATCTTAGTGTCTTTTATTCTTAATTCAAATTGAATTTAATTTTGATTCAGCTTCAGTTATATTTCTTTTTTAAAAATATTTATTTATTTATTGGAAAGTCGGATATATAGAGAGGAGGAGAGACAGAGAGGAAGATCTTCTGTCTGCTGATTCACTCCCCGAGTGAGCACAACAGCTGATGTTATGCTGATCTGAAGCCAGGAGCCCAGAACCTCTTCTGGGTATCCCACATGGGTGCAGGGTCCCAAGGCTTTGGGCCATCCTCGACTGCTTTTCCAGGCTACAAGCAGGGAGCTGGATGGGAAGTGGAGCTGCCGGGATTAGAACTGGTGCCCATATGGGATTCTGGTGCGTTCAAGGCGCAGACTTGAGCCGCTAGGCCACGCTGCTTGGCCCTTCAGTTATATTTCTACAAAAAATTTCTTCTGTTCCCTTCTGTATCTCTGCTTCAACTTCTATTGATTTTGATTTTTTGCTTTGCTTTTTAAAAAAGATATATTTTTATTGGAAAGTTAGATATACAGAGAGGAGGAGAGACAGACTGATTGAAAGCCAGAAGCCTGGAGCCTCTTCTGGTTCCCACATGGGTGCAGGATCCCAAGGCTTTGGTCCATCCTCGACTGCTTTCCTAGATCACAAGCAGGGAGCTGGGTGGGAAGCGGGGCTGCTGGGATTAGAACCTGCACCCATCAGGGATCCTGGCACATTCAAGGTGAGGACTTTTATCCGCCAGGCTACTCTGCCAGGTCCTGCTTTGCTTTTTATTGTGGAAAATCCCCTTTCATTTTGTGCTTTTTGACTGCCCGTTCAACTTTCTGTGTTTGTTTCACACCACAATACCATTACAGTACAACACCACCATTTGTTTTTAACATTTACTTTACTTGAATGAGTCAGAGAGGGAGAGATAGAGATCTTTCACCTGCTAGTTCATTCCTCAGCTAGGGCCACTGGGCAGAGATGGTTCAGTCAAATGCTGTAACCAGCAGTTGCTTTTCTAAGGCTCTCAGATGGGTACAGGGTCCCAAGGAGTTGGGGCATGCTCTGCAGATTTCCCAGAGCATAAGCAGGGATCTGTATTGGGAATTGGACTAACCAGGACATGAACTAATGCCCATATGGGATGCTTGCACCGTAGATAGAGGGTTAACTTGCTATGCCACTGCACCAGCCTTATACCACCATTTTAATGAGCTTTATTTTCCCACACTTCCAGCCTCCAATAATTACCATCATTCATTTAGATCAACTTTTGTCTTACTCATGGACAGTAAATTTCTTTTTTTTTTTTTTTTTAAAGATTTATTTTTATTATTTTTTATTGGAAAGGCGGATATACAGAGAGGAGAGAGAGAGAGGAAGATCTTCCGTCCGATGATTCACTCCCCAAGTGAGCCGCAACGGGCCGATACTATGCCGATCCGAAGCCAGGAGCCTCTTCCGGGTCTCCCACGCGGGTGCAGGGTCCCAAAGCTTTGGGCCGTCCTCGACTGCTTTCCCAGGCCACAGGCAGGGAGCTGGAAGGGAAGCGGGGCTGCCGGGATTAGAACCGGCGCCCATATGGGATCCCGGGCGTGCAAGGCGAGGACTTAACCACTTGCGCCACCGCGCCGGGCCCGGACAGTAAATTTCAAAGTAATCAATAGTTAAAACTATTGTGGTATAATGTTCTTTTAAAAAAATTTTATTGGAAAGTCAGATATACAGAGAGGAAAAGGGACAGAAAGCTGCTGCATCTGTTGATTCACTCTAAACCAATTTATAAAGTATCATTTTGACAGAATTATGTAATAGTTCTGTCACCTCTTTTACAGTATTTCAATCCCCAAATAAACACAGAATAAGTTCAGTAGCCCACTGAGGTGATTTTTTTTTAGAATTTGTTTGTTATTAGTTGCTAGAGATTATTCTGCCATTCAGTTTCCACTCCTGAATGTCCTAATTAAATATGTATGTTTCTTATGATTTTTTGGCATGTGACAATTTCAGGAGTGCGAAGGAGTTTATATGAAGTACAACACAACTGTGTGGACAGTGTGCTTTTCTCTGTCTAGATAAGCTTTACATCCTGATGTTAAGAATCATAGCAATTTCTCAGTGTTGAGGATATTCTTTTATTTTTGTTATTTTTGATGAGTTTTGAAGTACACAGCAAAAATGCCTTTCACTCATTGCCTTAGATATTTTCATATGTAGGTCTGTAGGTCTGTTTTATCTTATTTTCCTGCTGAATTACAACCAATTGAAGGCAAAACATTTTTTTTTTTTGTCTTC
This sequence comes from Ochotona curzoniae, assembly GCF_017591425.1. Taxonomy (NCBI): domain Eukaryota; kingdom Metazoa; phylum Chordata; class Mammalia; order Lagomorpha; family Ochotonidae; genus Ochotona; species Ochotona curzoniae. Next base: position 15,271,173 of record NW_024464920.1, on the reverse strand, counting down.
AGCTATGAGTATGGTGGGCTATCAGTTTTTTTTGTTTTTTTTTTTTTTTTTTTTTTTAGAATTGAGGTGAATTTTTGGTCTGCTTTTGGTCACATGGACACATAATCTGTCTCAGGATACACTTTTGGAAAGCGATACCCAAACATTGCTGTGGGTTTTGGAATAGGAGCAACATTTCTTGGGGTAGAATTGTAATCCAATTTCTAGTGGTTACTTCTGCTAGGCAACTGGAAAATACCATTCAGAGGTATCTTGTTCTCCATTTCATGAAGGTCCAGTTCATAACTCTAAGAAATAAGTTTGTTATGTATTCACGTATCTTTATTGCAGATTCCAACATGGCTTATGTTGGCTAACTTCTACAGGTGGTTCTCACATGCTGCAGAGATTGAAGAGTGCCTCTTGTAGTTGAGAGTATATATATATAGAATTAATAGAATTGCTCTCTTGTATATATTTTTCTTTCTGTGTGTACAATAAATATATTGTATATCTCTTTACATATAGAGTATATTTATATAAACCTGTAATATAGTATAGGTATGATTGGCTTCAGTGATTTTTTTAAAAGATTGATTTTTATTGGAAAGGTATACAGAGAGGAGGAGAGACAGAAAGGAAGATCTTCTGATAATTGACTCCCCAAATGACCACAACAGCCGGAGCTGCACCAATCTGAAGCCAGGAGCCAGGAACTTCTTCCGAGTCTCCAACATTTGTGCAGGATCCCAAGGCTTTGGGCCATCCTCGACTGCTTTCCCAGGTCACAAGCAGGGAGCTGGATGGGAAATGGGGCTGCTGAGATTAGAACTGGCGTCCTTATGGGATGTTGGCACATTCATGGTGAGGACTTTAGCTGCTAAGCCACCGTGCCGGGCCAGGATTCAGTGATTTTAAGAATTTTTAAGAATTGGCTTCAGTAATTGCAGGGAGTAGCAAGTTCAAAACCTGCAGGGCAGGCTGGAGTATGGAAATCTTGACAACAGTGACATTTCCGTCTGATCTCCAAAACGGTCTAGGGATACAATACACTGTGACTGAGGTGGTCTTGATCTTTTCTCCTAGAGCTTGTAACTGATTGGGAAAGGTTCAGCCATATTATAGAAAGTAATTTGCTTTATTCAAAATGATCTCAATATTTAAATATTTATCAAATCTAAAAAATTCCCTTCAGAGCAATATCTAAACCTGGGTTTTCCATCGCTGTGCGACTCTAACCACCTCATCCGGCATGCTTAGAAGAGTTGTAGATCAGCGTTAAGAGACTTGGCCCTAGATTCAAGTTCCAAGGTGTCACATTAAGTGAACAAGAGGTAACTATGTTGCTTTATACTATACAAATTGTCCCCAAGGGAGCAATACAGGAGTCAGACTTAAGTGGTAGTCTTTGTTCTACTATCTGGATTTATACTGCTGACTAAATGTTATTGTGACAAATTCTTGATAGTTTAAGACATTTAGAAAATAGTGCATTTTTACAAAATAGTAACATCACCACTGGCCCTGAGCCACCTTCTTTGTCCCAAATCCCACACTTCACATGTTAAACACTTGGGGGTTCCTTTTTGTACATGCTTTTTGTGATTTATAGAAGTTTCATAACCAACCTACAAAATGAGTCCCAGTTTCACATGAGCTGAATGAAAACTAAAATTCAAGCAACAAATATTAGGATTATCCTTCCATTACACCCCCTTTGAAAAATGACTCCTTGCTGACACACGAAGGGTGCTCTAAGCTGTAATACTGAACAGAGATTTAAAAGGATTAGCATCAACCACCTTCCAGTAAACACGCAAAATGCATTTTAGCATCTAGTATTTCATCCTTAGTTGAGTACTTTAAAATTATAATGCTCTAGTCACATAGAAAGACGAGCTGGTCTTGTCCATTACTGTTCTGGCTAAGTTATTCACAGTTCCCCACTGGCATTTTTTTAGCACGTTTTTCGGATCTTTTGTTCGGCTGCTGTTCTGTGTCTTGCTGACATTAGGTAATCAGATTTATGGTTCCATGAGCAGGGGTTCCCACCATGCATGTCGTTATTACTAATGCTTCTCCCTTTAGCAACTTGTGTTTATAACTTAGCCATTTAGTTGCTTTGCCCCAACTCTTTGAATTCCTAGGAATTACACTTCATTGCAAAAGCACTTGTTATTGCCAAGGTACTTTGTAAAACACTTGACTCTATTTTCATGTACAACTATTTTTAGAGCCAATGGTGGACCTGAGCAGACCTGTTCCTTGATTGTTTATTTTTGCCCAGACATTTATTTGGAAGATGTTAGTTCTCTTTGGGCTTCTACATATGCCCCATTTGTTCATTCAGTATCTTCCAGTGCACCAAATATGGACATGAGCAGTGTGCTCACAGATGAACTAGAAGTTAACACTTTCTTGTCATGAAAATAGTTGCAGCTGGTCTGTTAAATATAACTTTGGCTTTTAATTTTCCCCAGTTGTGTGGAACACTGTTCCTGCCTTTTAGTGAGCATGTATTTGTTATAACTTAACAATGGATTGCAGTGCTAGACATAGCCAAACATAAATATATTTTGTTATCTTTAAAAATGACAGGTGATGATAATGGTATGACACAGTTTAATAGAGTATCAGTTATTTGGCAAGATTTGATGGGCACTGAAAGCATACCCACTCTCTATCTCCCCATTGATCAGTATCAGAGCCTATAATCGCCATACGCATATCATGTCAATCTGTAAAAAATGTTAAAAATAAGTATGAATTCAATAACTAAGACCAAGTGTAAAAATAAGTATGCATTCAGAAATTACCAGAGGGTGATGTCATCCTCTATGAATTAAAGTATATGCCCTTCACAAACTGTTTTACAATGTCTCTAAGTGTCTGCTACTCCTTAGGGGCCTTTCAGTTACCTAATCTAATTCTATGGAACTTACTGCATAAATCAGGGTTTCATATTTTTAAAAACTTTAAAACTTACTTTTTAATGTCCTTAGGAGTGAATCTCCACAGTTTTCCTCAATGTGCCTTACAGTAAACAGCAAAAAACAAGTATATATCATAGATGCACAAAAATAAGTATGTAAAAATGACTATAATAAATTTGACAACTTTTCAGTTTAGCTAAGTAAGTATACAAGTAGTAGGTTGTAAAGACATATACGGCTGGCTGTTAGAAATGTTATTTTCCAGGAAAAATCATGAAAACAATTGCTCGAGGCCGAGTTTTTAGATTGGTAGGGTAAGAATATTGATAAATATCCTACATTAGAGGGCCCAGCGCGGTGGCGCAAGTGGTTAAAGGTCCTTGCCGTGCACGCCCGGGATCCCATATGGGCGCCGGTTCTAATCCCGGCAGCCCCGCTTCCCTTCCAGCTCCCTGCCTGTGGCCCGGGAAAGCAGTCGAGGACGGCCCAAAGCTTTGGGAACCTGCACCCGCGTGGGAGACCCAGAAGAGGCTCCTGGCTTTGGATCGGCGTAGTATCGGCCCGTTGCACTCACTTGGGGAGTGAATCATTGGACGGAAGATCTTCCTCTCTGTCTCTCCTCTCTGTATATCCGCCTTTCCAATGAAAAATAATAAAAATAAATCTTAAAAAAAAATCCTACATTAGAAACAGAGAAAGTCAGGGCCCAACATGGTAAACTCTTGGCTGGAGTCCTCGCCTTGCATGCACTGAGATCTCATATGGGTACCCATTCTTATCCCAGTGGCCCTGATTCCCATCCAGTTCCCTGCTTGTGGCTTGGGAAAGCAGATGAGGAGGGACCAAAGCCTTAGGACCCTGCATCCACCTGGGAGACCTGGAAAAGGCTCCAGGCTCCTGGGTTCAGGTCAGCTCAGCTCTGGCCATTGTGGCCACTTGGGGAGTGAATCATTGGACAGTAGATCTTCCTCTCTGTCTCTTCCTCTCTGACTTTCCAATAAAAAAGAACCTTTTTTAAAAAAATCAGAAAATCTTTAAAACTAATCATTGCAAAATTCTGATCATTATTCAAAATCACACAACCATGTAGAAAAATGTTTAAGGGAAAAATTTGGACTTTGTGTAACTGAAGTGGAGTCATGACTCCTCTCCCAACACTGACTCTGTGGTATGGTGGCTGTGATATCTGGTAGCTGTGCAGTCATTGCTGGGGCTGATCTACTTTGGAGCTCATTAAAAATCCCACTCTCCAGAATGATGTGATTATTTTTACCTGGTTTAGTTTTCTGGAAAACTTTCTGTTTCCAGTCACTCTTGGTATTTAAACTGACCCAAAGAAGTTTGCGTCTGTTTCAAAACTATTGTCAGGTCATTGTCAAAAGCATACATATTTAACTGCAGCAGTTACTATTACAGCTGGTTAAGAGACTATCAAAAACAAGAGTATCCAAAAATTCCAAAGAAAGCTCTATGGGCTGAGAGGATGCTGACTGTTGTGTGTGAATCATAACAGAGTGGATAAGCTGTTGCCTGGGATACTGGCAACCCATGAGGACATCAATGATAATCCTTGCTGCTCCATTTCCAATCTACTCCCTGCTAATCTCTTGAAAAGTCAGTGGATGATAGCCCAAGTACTTGGGCCCTTGTACCCACATGGGAGACTAGAATGAAGCTCCTGGTCCCAGGCTTTGGGCTGGCATGACCCGGCTGTTGTGGACATTTGGGGAGTAAACCAAAGTGTGGAAGGTCTCTCTTGCTCTCTTTTCCCACCCTTCCCACACTTCTGTTAATTCTGTCTTTCAAAGAGTTTTGAAAAACTGGGATATGTTCTTGTGTGTCTAGAGGTCCAAATACAGACAGTTGTACACATACACACAAAAGATTTGATGGAGCCACAATTATTTATTCATATCCCACTGAACTTCACAACCTGTGCAAGGGAAAGTAAAAGTTAACATAGATATGTACACTGGCTAACTTTGAAAATGTCCTTCCACAAACACAAATTTTTTTAGCAAATTCTGGAAGATTTATTGGTTCAAGAAAATACTTTGACCAATAATCAAAATGACCCCAATCAAACCCCACAAATACAGGTTTAAGTATGCCAGAAATGGGGACAGACATGTGATTTGACAAAGAGGTTAGGACGCTGCTTGGAATAGTCAAATTCCATATTTAAATGATTGGTTCAATTCCCTGCACCTCAACACCCAACCCAACCTCCTGTTAATAAGCACCCCGGGAGGCAAGAAAGTAAAGTGATGACCCAAGTGCCTGAGTCTCCATGGAGGGATACAGATTGAGCTCCAGTCAGGCGCTTGGATTTACTCTGGTCCAGCCATGGCTTTTGTAAACCTTAGGGGAATAAACCAGCAATTGAAAGTCACTTCTCTCTGCCTTTCAAAGAAAGGTAAAAATAAACATGCACTTCTTTATACCTAGATGATTCCATATGCTGTAAATAATTTTAGAAAAAGTGTTATGAATAAAGCTGTTAGAGCAACAGATATGACTTCTAAAATTTTTGTAAGGGCAAGTTGCCTTCCTGAAATAATAGATCAGCTTATATCTCAGCATCTTATTACAAGAATCAGCTTATTAGAGAATTTATGGCAGTCAGCTGAATGGGTTTTTCTATAATTTATTTAGCTATTGTATTGTCTGAGCACTGAAATCATTCATTTAATAAGAATAAACTGGAATGCCTATTTCAAGAGTACATACAATGATGTATAAACAGGAATGACCTTTATCTTGGGAACCTTTCATCCTGATATCACGCTGCCAATCTTTTGGTTAGTATCTTCAAGTGTATTCCTTTTTCGTGCATTTGGATCACTTACAAAGCAGCCCTGCAAATAAGGATATATTTTCTACTACTTTTGCTACCTGCAAATATTCTTTCTTGAAAACTTCCGTGAACACTGATGAGACTCCGAAAGGCACGCCCAAGATGACTTGCGTTACTAAGATGAAAGAAATCTAGTTTGTGCTTATTTTAAGAAAATTTTCAAATCAAAGTGCATGAATGAGCTAGGATAGTCCTATATTTTCAGAGACAGATTGACTTTTCATGTCTTATATGAACTCTGCATTTTCATTGTCTTTATGACTTTTGTTTTCTTATCATGTCATGACTAAAAAGTTTAGAAAAGTAATTCAAATGATGAAGTAACTAGAAGGACTTGAAATCTTATTGGGTATTCTGAATACTAGGTAACTGTATTGAATGATTTGTAGTCCTAGAATTATTGATCCATAAAGAAATATACTATATGCATCAAAAAGGTTTTCCTTTTACCCTAATTATTAACCAGTCAGTATGCATAATATATTGAAACATTCAAGTCTCTTTATTGTGTCTCTCAGAAGAAGAGTGCAGAAAAGCTCAAAGAGCAGCACCCAATAGTCTCATGCTGAAATTTTCCACATCATAAAAGCATCAGTACTTGGTTAGGGTCCACATGAAAATCATGAATATTGCAACTTTAAAGATCTACCTAAAGAAACTAGAAAAACTGTTTTAAGGGTTTGGAACTTCCTTGCTTAGCTCTACAGAGGTATTTTCCTTTATTTTTTTGTAGAATTACTGTGTTTTACAATTGAAAGTATTTAACTTGGGAGAAGGCTGTGAATAATAAGTCATTTTATTTTAATTTAAAAATTAACATCATTTGGCCCGGCGCAGTTGCCTTATGGCTGAGTTCTTCGCCTTATATATGCTGGGCTCTACTTCCAACACAGTTTCCTGCTTGTGGCTTGGGAAACCAGTGGAGGACAACCCTAATCCTGGGACCCTGCACCTGCCTGCAAGACCTGGCAGAAGCTTTTAGCTCCTGGCTTTGGATCAGCTCAACTTTGGCCTTTGTGGCCACTTGGGAATGAACCAGCAGGTGCAAGATCTTTCTCTATATAAATCTGCCTTTCCAATAAAAATAATTTAAAAAACCCCCGAACATTAGTGGATAGACATTGGGCACAGTGGTTATAGCCACTGTTTGAGTCACCTGTTCTCATATCCAAATGCCTGGGTTCAAGACTCATTTGTTCACTCTGTTGCAACTTCCTTTAGATTCACACTCTGGGAGGCACCAGGTAACGACTTAAAATAGGATCTCTGTATTGGATTTCCAGCTCCTGGCTTTAGCCTGATCCAATACTGGTTGTTTTAGGCATTTGGAGGTGAAAAACAGCAGAATGACAATATTTCTGTGGGGGTGTGTGTGTGTGTGATGTGTGTCTTTAGTTTGCACTCTGCCCTTCAAAGAAATGTAAATATAAAATTTTTCTAAAAAGCATCATGATGCAGTAAAATTAAGCACCCAAACTCTTAACTAATGTGCTATGTCTCAGAAACCCTCCAGAAAATAAATATTAATTATGAGAGACATGGGGAGAGTAGAAATTCAATGGCCAAAGATCAAAGTCTATAAAACCATAAAGTAACATAAAATAACTCTTATGGACCTCAATATGGAAAAACCCTGATGGGCCACAATTATTAGACTGTACAGTACTGCCTCAGTAGATACAAATGTCCTTAGTGCTTCTTTCAATAAAGGTGAAAAAAAAAAAAAAACTTTGGAAATCACAGATAGAATCTTTGACAATATTTATCATCAACCAGTCTCAGCTTCCACTAAATGAACATTTTTTTTAAATATAAAATTACCCTAGCAAAAATTTTAAAAAATTGGAATGCTTTTATGGGGAAGAAATTTCCAGTGTTGCCTGCTTACCCAGCTGTCCTGTCCCTTTCAAACATGAATAAGGAAAGTAAGACATAGTAATCACAGTTCTGTGTTTTAAAACTATCCCAATTGCTTTATTTCTTCAGCCTTAGTAGTTCATTTTTAAAAACTATTTTAGTTTTTGCTGTTAATGAAATTGAAACAGCCTAAGACAAAACCCTTCCATCACAGGATTTTGGATGTTAAAGGCACAGCAATTACTGCTACTACTTACAGAATGCATCCCACTTTTCCTTTGGAAGGATCCCCTGTCTGGAGTTATATTATTAATACGAACAAACTTTTTTTTTTCATTTCAACTGATTAATAGTCCAAAGCACAGAACCTAAACAAATACAAAAATCAATGCAGAAATTCACATAAAAGCAAAGGAAAGATCCATATCATATATTTATTCGGAAAAAGATTTTGTTCTGATAATTTCATATGCATTGAAATAACATAGTAACCTGGATGAACATAGTCTCAAGCAAAAGTCAAAATATGCTAAAACAAAAGAAATATTTGAAAAAGGAAGTTTGTAAATCACGAGAAACAAAAGAAAAAATAAACCTGTTATGAATTGAAACCATTTGTATTAAAGAGGACGTTGCAAGACAGAATATAGCTATAAAATATGTTGATGGGATAGATGTTGTAGTGCAACATTACAGTGGAAAATGGCACCGCTTGGAACACACACCCCTATAACCAAGTGCCTGGTTCGATTTCTGGATATGCTGTAGTATCCAGCCTCTTCCTAATGCACCTGTGAGAATGCTTATTAAATGTCTTGAGTCCTGTCACTTGGCTGGGAGACCTGGATGAATTCCTGGTTCCTGGCTGTGGCCTCACTCAATTTCTGCTCTTAAAGGCATTTAAAATGTGACCCAGTGGATGGGATATCTTGCTCTTTCTACCTGTCTCTCCCCTTTGAAAATCTGCTTTTCAAAACAGAGCGATAGATTGGAGAAAAACACATACATATGCATAACACAGGTGTTAACATATTTGCTAGATTTATCCTGAAAAAGTTTTTAGTCTTAGTTGCTATCATAAATACTTTTTTTTCAAAATTAATGCTTTTAAATATTCCTAAAGCTTTTGTGTATGTGTCTTTTGCCCCAGAAAGTGGCATTTATTCAAAGAAAAAAATTAGATATCCATCACTTGGCTTTCCCCTCTCCCTTCTAAGGCTCCTCAGCAGCCAGGACTAAATCTCACCTGAGGCTAAGCAGAGGGCCTCTCAAAGCCATTGGTATAGACAGCACAGAGGAGGAACTCGGAGAGGTTCAGGGCATCCAAGCTGTCAGCAGTCACACTTCAGGCTCTACTCCATTCAGGGCAATGACTCTTGAACAGGAATCCTGACTCACAGACATGATCCTTAGAAACAAGTAAGAATACAAGTACTTGTTTTAAATGCCTATCGTCTGATGATTAGCAATGCTGTGCACTTGTTCATATATTTAGTCAATTAATATCAATTTCTGAAAAAAACTATTCAAACCATTCACCTGTTTTTAAATCCAATTATCTGTAGCTTAGCTCTCAAGTTGTTTGACTTTTATTCTTGAAATCAATTCCTTATTTTCTCCTGATTTTATATATTACCTCAAATATTTCTTGTTCCTGCATGGCACAAAAGCTTTTTGCTTGGTAAAATTTAGCTTGTCAAAGTTTACTTATGCTGTCTATGCTTTTGGGGACACCTCCAAAAAAATCTTTGCTGAGACCAATGAGCTAGGCTATTTTCCTTTTTCTCCAGTGGTGTCAGATCTTTAGATCTTAAATTTAAATATATGAGTCATTTTGGGTTGACTTTTGCATTTGATGAGAAGGTATAGTGTCTTCTGAAAATGAAAATACGGTTTTTCCATCTATTTCTGCAGTGCATTTCCTTGCTGCCTTTGTCAAATGAGTTGACTGTGAATATAAGGACATATTTCTGAGTTCTCTGACTTGTTCAATTGGTCTAAGTGGCTGTTTTTATATGAGTATTGTGTTTCAGTTACTATAGCTTTGTGTTTTGAAGATACGTATTTTAAAGCTTCCAGATGTGTTCTTTCTTAAGGTTGCTTTTACCGTTTGAGGTCTTTTATGTTATACGTGAATTTATGGCTTTTCCCTCGTTTTATGAAGAATGTCATGGGTGTTTCAACAGGAATCTCATTGAATTAGCCAATTGCTTTTTGTAGTACAGACAGTTTGCAATGTCAATCTTTCTAACTCATGAAAATGGAATGTCTGTTTTCTGTATCCTCTTTAATTTCTTTCATTGACATTTATAATTTTCCTCGTAGAGGTTAGTCATTTTCTTAGTAACATTTATTCCCCTATATTAAAAAAACTTTAGTGTATGAAATTGATTTTTTATTTCTCATAAATTTTCATAATTGTATAAAAATAATTTTTAGGTTCTGAAGTTCTATGATGTTACTGAAGTTATTTATCGGTTGTAATTGATCTTGGTGGAATGGGCAGGTTCTGCTTTATATACAATGATGTTGTCTTTCACCTCCTGCTTTCCTTTGAGTGCCCTTAGTTTTCTCATGTATGATTACAGTGGCTTATTTCCAGTACCTTGTTGATTAAAAGTGTGAAAATGGACACACTTATCTTTTTCATGAGGAAATAATTTCAGCTCCTCCAATCAATAGAATGTAGACTGTGGGTTTGTTACCTGTAGGCATACTATACACAAAATTTTTTAGAGTGCAGGTTTTTGTTCATAGTTTGCTTTACCATTAAAATGTTGAATTTTATTGAAAGCTTTTCATAAAAACATCTCTATTGAGATGCACATATAGTTTTAAAAGATATATGTAAGTTTTATTGAAAAGGCGCATTTATAAGGAGGAGCAATAAAGAGAAAGAACTTCCATCTGTTGGTTCATTCCCCAAGTGGCCGTAATGACTGGACATGGGCCAATCCTAAGGCAGGAACCAAGGGCTCCATCCAACTCACTCATGCAGATACAGGATCCCAAGGCTTAGGGCCATTCTCCACTGCCTTCACAGCCACAAGCAGGGGACTGGATGGGCAGTGTAGGAGCCAGGACACAAACTGTATTCAAGCGGGAGCCTGACATTTGCAAAGTGGAAGATTAGCTAATTGAGTCTATGCCATATGGTGTTTTACACTACATTCTGTTGATAGTTGGAGAGTTGTCAGCAATTTTTTAAAGTTGGATAAAAATCAGCCATGGAATTAAGCATGCCTAGGTTTTTCTTTGTTGGGTGATTATTACTTATTCAGTTTTGTTATTTGTTATTTATCTGTTAGAATTTTCAATGTTTTCCTACTCAGTTTTGGTAGGTTGTATGTACCCAGAAATATATCCATTTCTTTTAGGTTTTCCGGTTTATTGATGTGTAATTGTTCAAGATAGTCCCTAATGATTCAATATATTTCTGGGGTATAAGTTGTAATGTCTCCTTTTCACCTGTGGCTTTATTTACTTGGGTCTTTCCCCTTTCTTAGTCTAGACACATGCTGATTTTGTTAATCTTTTCATAACACAGACTTTTGACTTTATTGATCTGTAATATTTTTAAAACTTCCTGTTAATAGAGAATATTTTAATGTAGTTCATAGATACAGTTTTAGGAACACAATGATTCCTGGCTCAGCTCCAGCCGTTGCGCTCACTTGGGGAGTGAATCAATGGGTGGAAGTTCTTCCTCTCCATCTCTCCTCCTCTCTGTATATCTGACTTTCCAAAAAAGAAAAAATAATAAAGCTTAAAAAAAGAACACAATGATATATTTCCTCTACTCTTCCTTCCCTTTCTTTAAACTTTGAGATGGCATAGTTTTAAATCTTAATACTCCACTAAATATTAAGGTCAACAAGTAAAAAGTGAAACATTATTGTTCAGCAAGAATATCAACAAGGGGTAAAAACACTAATCAGATCAAGATGCCAGTTGCACTCATAGACAGTAAATCTTTTATGCTCTACATATGTAAATTGCTAAAAATCAAAGAAAAAGTGGTATTTGTCTTTTAGCTGTGTTGATTTTTTTAGTCAGCATTAGTTTTCTATTCTTTGATCACTGTCATTTTTACCTATATATATATTTTTAAATCTCTCCTTTTAGATTTAAAAATGTTAAGTTTGTATAATTTGTGTTACAGTGTTGTCTTTATGGATATTTATAATTATTTTTTATTAAATTGATTTCTTCCTCATAAATTGGCTTTGTCCCTTTTTTAGTTAATGACTATTTTTAAGATTTTTGTTTTATAATATTTGAAAGGAAGAATTGCACAGAGAAAAAAAGAAACAGAGAAAGAGAGTTCAATCTTTCATATACTGGTTCACTGTCCTTGTGACCACAGTGGCTGGAGCTGGGCCAGACTGAATCTAGGAGCCAGAAGCTGCATCTGCATCTCTGATACGTACAGTAGGGGCCCAAGGATCTTTTGCTTTCCCAGACATAGTAGAAGAGAACTGGATGGGAGGCAGAGCATTTGGAACGTGAAACAATGTTCATATAGGATGCTGGCATCATAAGCAATGACTTAACATGCTCTATCCTAGCTCCAGCCCTCTCGTTTATCTTACATGATGTGAACATAACTATTCTTGCTCACTTTGTTTTCATTTGCGTGACATGTCTTTCTTTCCAGTTTATGTGCATTTTTCCTCAGTCAGTTTCTTGTGCACAGCATAGAATTGATTATTGTATTTCTCTTTCTTCAAGATTGATTTATTTATTTGAAAAGCAGACTTACAGAAAGAGAGGGAGAGATGCAGAGACAGGAATCTCACCTACTCATTCACTACCCAAGTGGCAGGAACAGCCTAGTCTGGGCCAAGGTGAAGCCAGGTGTTTGCAACTCCATCGGGGTCTCGTGTGGGTGGCAGGGACTCAAGCACTTGGGTTATCTTCTGCTGCCTCCCAAGTACATTTTTAGAGAGCTCAACCTTGAAATGGAGCAGCTGAGACTTGAACCAGGACTCATGTGTTATGCTGGGATCACACGTGGCAGCTTAACCTACTGCCATGATTCCCTTCTCTATCTTTTGTTTTGAATCCATTCCATCAATTGAGATACCTAATCCGTTCATTTTAAAGGTTATTATTGGTAGCGTATTTCTGTAATTTTGTTATCTTTATTCCTGTCTGCTTTGTATAGTTCTTGCTCATTTTCCTTCATATGTCCAGATTTAATGACCTTGTCTGTGTCTTCGCTTGCGTGTTTTCACAGTGGTGGTAATCATTTTTCTACTTCTAACATAGGATTCCTTTTGAGCATTTCCTGTAGGGTCGTCTAGTGGCGATCAATGCCTTATTTCTGCATCTTAAGGAAAATATTTCTTCCTCATTTCCATAGGATAACTTTATGAGAGGGGATAAAAAGGGCTGACTTTATTTTTTCTCTCAGAGCTGGAAACATTTCATCCTGATCCCTCCATCTTAAGAATCTTAAGAAAGGCAACAGTGTTCTCAACCTGAAGGATTTGTGCCACCTTTTATAAAATAGAATTTAGAGTATGTCACTTTGTTGTTATAAACATTCAAATTTAGAAGTTTCATTCTCATTGATAGGCCAGAGGCACTAAGTTGACTTTCTGTTGTCACATCCATGACTTTGTTAGACATGCTTACCTTCTCCCTCTAGGATTCTATTCACAGCTGCATTAAAGTAGTTGGTGCTGTCACACAGGTTGCTAACAGTCTGCACATTGGTTGTTCAGTGTTTTCTTCCTGCTTTTTGGTCTGGTTTGAATTGACTCTGTTGCTGTGTCTGCATAATCTAGCTTTGCTTTATTTTTACCTATGAATTTCTTCTAATTTCACATAGCCTACCTTCATCTACGTACATTTGATTTCACTCTGGTCTGTGGCTTCATTTTCTCTCCTCCTTTCCTTTCCTTTCCTTTTTTTTTTTTTTTTTTTTTTAAGAATTTGTTGTTCTTGAAAAGGCAAGTTTACAGAGAGAAGGAGAGACAAAGAGCATCCATCTACTGGTTCACTCTCCAAATGGCCGCCAAGGGCCAGAGCTGAGCTGATGATCTCAAGCCAGGAGCTCCTTCCAGGTCTCCTAAGCAGGTACAGGGTCCCAAGGCTTTGGGCCACCCTTTACTGCTTTTCAGGCCACAAGCAGGGAGCTGGATTGGAAGTGGGGCTGCCTGGATTAGAACCAGTACCCATAAGGGATCGCAGTGCTTGATGGGAAGGATTAGCCAACTGAACCATTGTGCCAGGTCCTCTTTTTTTCCTGTTAAATCTCTAAATGTATTCATATTTTACAGTTATTTTAATGTCCTTATTGGCTAGACCATCATTTCGGACATTTCTTAGTCTGTCTAGTTGTTTTCTTTTTATTCAGTGTAATATCTTGCTTTTTTTTTTTTGCCTGGTGTAGTAATTTTCTAATATACACTAGATGTTGGTGAAGCGACACTGGATATCCTTCAAGTTGATATCATAAAGAGTGTACTTTGTTCTAGAAGGCAGCTGTCTTACTTGAAAATTAGATTGATTGGTTTAACTTCTGTTTTAAGCACTCTTATGGCATGATTGAATAGCCGCCTTTCCAGACACCCTCCAGTCCCTTTACCAAGATGTGACTTATTTTTGATTTCTAAAGTATGGCTCAGCAGTAACTGATGTATTTGTGTAGATTAGTCAAAGATGAAATGTTTTCCTGCATCATGAAGGATCTGAAACTTACTGATTTTTGTTCAGCTTTGTTGCATTTTACCCTACACATGTACAACTCATTACTCAAAAAAACTCAGATCTCAGTGGTAATTTCTGAAGCTTGTGTTCTTATAGTTTCAGACTTTTATGACAACAATTATTTCATTATATGTACTCTTGCTTAATGGCATCTAAATTTTCTTAGCATGAATATTGTATAATTCACTTAATTCCATTACCGTGGATGGACTTCAAGTCCTGTAGCACATACTGCACATTGTCTCACTTGAGTGTATTTCAAGCACCTTGTAGAATCAGTGAGTGAATGACAATGTGTGAAGTTGCAGGCTACTATTCTCAAACTCCCTTCTAAATGAGGCTGCAAATTAGCTTAGTTTTCAGTATACAGACGTATATTGTGAATACAGCCTGAGCTTTTTTCTGTTTCTCATAATCGGAGTTTATAGAAGCATTTGGAAATATAGTTGCTGGGCCTATGCACGGTGTCTAGCTTCAAAATGCCTACCATTTCTTGTTTACCTTCAGAATAGTCTCCTCTCTGGTAACTTGGGATTAAGGTTGCGTTTTAACCTTTCCAATCACTTTTAAATTATAATTTCTGAACCCAAATAATTTCTTATATTCAAATAGGTATGATAGTTAATGTTACCTATAACTAAACACAGTGAGCAAAGGAATTTTGAATTCTTTTGTGGTAGACACTTGTACACTTGAGGCTTCACTGCTGTCTCCAATGATGCGCACAAAATGAAAGGTTATGTAAGAACAAGCTGGAACTGCAAACTGTTCACTCTGGCATGGAACTCGCATATCCCACGTGGCATCCCCTTTGACTTTCAAACAAAATGCTATAGGAATGTTCACAAACACAATCTCAACCTAGATAGTCTTCAAGCAGAAATGGAATGCAGTGCAGTTCTGATCATGATCTGCTATCAGTCTATTTCTGTAATCCAGGTTGATTGAGAGTTATTAATCAGGATCTACAAGCAGCAGACATAGCAATAGAGAGAGGCCAGAAGAGTCAGAGCAGGGGCCAGCAACCTGGAGCAGAGGATTTTATCAGTGCTGATGGTGATGCGCAGATGCTCATGCTCTTCCTTGTCAAAATGACAACTTTTATCTGCTCATCCTGAAACGGGATATGTTCCAAGTGGTGTGCTTTTTCTTTTAGTAGACCTTATACTGTATATAATCTAGAGACACTGCAAGTCTCCCTGTGTGGGAATTTGGACTGATCAGTCTTGGAAAAGGCATGATGTGGTTCCTCATTTCACATACCTGACAGAGGGTGTGAATGTATCAGTGGGAAATTGATAGACTGTGGGCTCATTCACAAAACATTGTTTCAATAAACAAAAATGATTTTAGAGAAATACATGTATGTACATAGTATAAGCATTGTTGGTTAAGATAGATTCCTAGAAGTGGAGCAAGTGATATGTGCTATTCTGATTTCGAAATATATTTGCTAATAATCCTGCAGAAAGGCTTTGCAAATTTATGGCTCCATAAGGACTACATGAGAGGAATTGGGTAATTTCTACTTTCCATGTCCCCCTATAAGTTTTCACTGGTTTTAAAATTGAGTAGTTTCTAATGTTTTTCTAATTGAATAAATATTTTGGTATACACATCTCTGATTACAAGATAGTGTGAACATCCTTTTGTTCGTTCACTGTTGGCCATTGGTCATGTTGTTAAGCTTTCTATAAGTTGTTTCTTTTTTCTTGTTTATTTATAGAAATTATTTATAAATCTGGTGCACTATTAATTTTGTTTATATTGTTGAACAATACGCTTCTAATTACTGCTTCTTGAGCAACTTCAAGGTATCTTTAATTAAAGAGATATTTATATTTTGGTGAAAGTGCCAATAGTTTTCTTTCTGTCTTTGGAATTTTGTGTGTTGTCAAGGAACCCTTTATCCTAAACACTTCAACATTATTCTTCTATGTTTCCTCTAATACACTTGTTCTATTGCAAACTGTTTAACTCTCTAATATTGATGCAAGGAATAAAAATAGGAGTGCACTAATCTATTTTAAATAAACAGTCAATATTCCCTAGGCCATTTTGAAAAACATTCCAGCTTCTAACCTGGAAACGAAAGCTTACTAGAGGGAAATTCTTGGATTTAAACATCTGTTTTGTGTTTTCTCAGCACCTTGTTTCTGTATCATTGTCATCCTTTGTAGATGACGAGGCAGATGAAGATGAGCCTTTTTTTTTCACAAATGAACTTTTCAAATAAATGTCCATGAACCCAGCTGAAGTAAAATTTGTAAAACATTGCATGCATCCTGTAATTTTTAGAAAAGTCTTTTAAAATGTCCATATTGTAGTATTATTTATTATAACCTGAAAAAGTTATAACAATCGCTATATATTTTAGAATAAGCATGCTATGTAAATGTGAACATTAATACACTTATATAAAACGATATTGTCTATAAATTAATAATAAACATAATAATGTTTCATGTATTTTTTCAAAGAAAAGTAAATATTCCTCTTTTCCCACCAAGACTTACTTGGGTCCATATTTGGAAAAATAATACAGCCACAAATTCTCTTTCCTATGCCTTCAGATGTTTAAGTGTATGTCAAATGAAATTAGCAGGCAGCTGTCTCCTCAGTTTTCTTTGACAAAAAACTGGTAGAAATAGAAATTTCTTATGACTTCTTATGAACTATGTCTTTTTGTTCATGTAGAGTTTGTACAAACTATATTTGTATATGCTATGTATATGTCTATACACACACACTTAATATATAAGTTTTAGTGAAATTCAAGAGAAATGTACACCCTGACTCTTCCTTGATTCCCATCATCTTTGTTATATACTCAAGACAATATTTAGAAAGCTCCTGTTCAGCAAGCTCTTTATTTCACTTCATTGCTCTTTTTTTCCTTACCAGTGAGTGGCCATCAGGCCCAGAATGATTGAAATCCTGAAACCACCATAACTCTATCACATACTGGAAAACAAAGTCACTTCCCCTGACTTCTGTGACTTCTGTGGCGTTGAGCACAGGTCAATACTCCAAATCCCTTCTTCCCTCGGGGAGATTCTGCCTTGGAATCTTCCATGTAGTCTCTTATCACAGATCCTGTTGGGAACAGCTCAGTGAAGTCACAGCAACAAAATGCCCAAGATGGAGCTCATGATGTCCCATAACAGCTTAAGGAGCTTGATATTTACAGACAACAAGTCCTGAAGCACAAAGAGATCCTTCTGTCAATATCACACAGCGAGTGTGATCAATATCACACAGCGAGTAGATGGAAAGGAAGAATAGACAGTGTGATAGGAAGAGACAAATGGTGAGAATGCCGTACGATACAGGATCTGCTCCCCTAATTAGTGCTCTGCTGTTTCTCAAAGGGACAAGAGAGCAGGACTTTGGGGAAGGTTGCCCATGGACTTTGAACTGCAAACTGTCTGGGGTTTCCCATCAGGAATGTGATCATATCACTAACTCCTTGCACTGTGTTAAAACAACAATTACCAAAACTTCAAAGTGACACTGTGGTACAGCATACACACTTTACAAAGCCTTGCAAAACTTAAAAATGTCCACAGATATTTCTATTAAGTCTTTGCCATGGAAGTCTGCACTCCAAAGGAGCACTTGTTTCCTAGGTACCTTTGGATTTGTCAGTGAGTGCTTACCTGAACCACAAAGATTGCCCAATACCAACAACTAAAGCTGAATTTTCTTCCCTGAATGAATGTGTGCCTTAATGCTCAAACATTCTTAATCCCTTTTTTTAAAAAAAAGATTTATTTTTGTTGGAAAGTTAGATATACAGAGAAGAGGAAAAACAAAAAGGAACATCTTCTGTCTGCTGATTTACTCCCCAAGTGGCTGCAATGGCCAGAGCTGAGCCAATCTGAAGTCGGGAGCCTAGAGCCTCTTGCAGGTCTCCCATGTGGGAGTAGGGTCCCAGGTTTTATGGGCTATTCTCCACTGCCCTCCCAGGCCACAAGCAGGGAGCTGGATTAGAAGCGGGGCAGCATAGGATTCAAATGCATGAAAGATGAGGACTTCAGCTGCTAGGCTACCACACTGGGCCCCTTAAGTCTATTTGTAGGGAAAGTCACATCATTTTTCAGTGCAAGGCAAATGGCTCTGCCTGGTACTTAGGTTGGCCATGTGGTTTCAGTAGGTTTATTTTTTTTTAACAGCCTAATGTTCTAACATTTTTTTAAAGAAGCTAATACTTAGAAATTCAAACTCAGAGATCTAACAGAAGTAGTTGGGGCATGAGTCTAACTAAAATGACTGCTTTACTCTTTCACTTTACTTGCTAAGAAAATGTGTAGGAAGTTGGTAATAAGAAAAAGTTGGGTTTTGGAGATCCATGCTGTGGTTCGGTGGGTTAAGCTATAGTTTGCTAATCAGCATCCCCATATTGGTGTACCACTGATATTCCCACCTGTTTGGCATCCAATCCAAATGCCTGTCAATGTGCCTGTGAAGACAACGTGATAGGTTAAGCATCAGACCCCTGTCATCCATGCAAGGGGACCCAGGTGGGTTTTTTTTCAATATTTGATTTTAGTTATGAAAGAAAATTTTACTAATATGCACACCTCATGTTACTGTTCTAGAAACCACACATGATCAAAATCATGATACCCTTTTAGCAAAGGAGGTATTTATGGTTAAATTCCCACTTTCCCTTAGATACCTATGGGAAAGAAATTCTAAGTATTTCATTTGTTTTGGCTCAATGACAAGTTGTGGGTAATGTGACTCTCTTCAATTTCACAATTCTCTGTGGATTAGTTCTGTTTCTTCAGCAAATTTTCCTTGATCACAATGGAAATTTGGCCAAAAACGTGTTTATTTTTTCCACCAGGATAATGGTGTTCTCCAAGGGTCCCCCCTGTGGTTTTCAGGCTGTATATTACCTCTTGTAATATTCACAAGGACCTGCATCACACTAGAACCGTTGGACTGTTTCTGAGCTCATTCTTTTTTTCCAGATTGAAAACCACAATGCGATTGAATTGCTTACAAATTACAAAAGACTCTCTAGGGGCTATGTTTGAACATGGTGCAGTACCAGTAACCATCATTTTTACCCTAGCCAGGGATCACCAGGGAGCTATGTGGTCAGTTCATGTGGCCTCATAGCAAAAATAACAAGTGATAGAAATATTTCTTATTTTGACTGCATAAATCTCCTTTCCTACTGTCTTTGAAACCAATATTTTATCTTTTTTTTTTGCTTCTTCCTTTCAATGTTTGAAATATTTTCCTTCAATATTTCAATATTTTATTCTGTTGTCTCTTCCAGTCTGCCTAACTCATGACATCACAAAATCTGCCCTATAAATATACCTTATGCTGATTAACAAGCTATTAATTTTGACAATAAAATACCACTTGATACTGTTTCTCATGTCAACATAAGGTAAAAATATTTGAGGTGTGACATTTCTGGCCAGCAGTTGATAGCACAGCTCAATGGCCTAATGACTAAATCTGTGCATTGTATGTGCTGGGATCCCATATGTGTGCTGGCTTATGTCCCGGCCACTGCACTTTCCTTCCAGTTCCCTGCTTGTAGCCTGGGAAAGCAGTCAGTGGAGGATGGCCCAAAGCTGTGGGACCCTGCACCTGTGAAGGAGACCTGGAAGAAGCTTCTGGCTTTGGATCGGTTCAGCTCCAGTCATTGTGAAGAGAACCAGCCGATGGAAGATCTTTCTCTCCTTCTCTCTGAAAATCTGCCTTTCAATTAAAATAAATAAATCTTTTTAAAAAGAATTTAGCCTCATCTTGCCTTTGAATTTAGAATGAGGCAATCTGTGAAACGTATGTAATATCATAGTATATATGTTGAGATCACTTATTTAAAATGGTTTATTCATTTGAAAGGCAGAGAAACAGAAAAAAGGAGACAAAAAATTTCTATATTCTGATTCATTCTCCAAATGAATGTGACCCATATGGCTCAACTAGACCAAAGCCAGAACTTAGAACTCAATCAGGACTTCCGATATGTGTGGCATGGACCCAACTTCTTATGCAACTATCAGCTGCCTCTCAGGGGATACTGACATATTTCAAAATAAATTGCAGACAATATAGACTGTTTTGATTTGGCTTCACTGTTTCTTAATTAACTTTCTTAACAGTAGATACTTGCATCCTAGAGCTGAAGCGTGACAGCTGTAGTTTTTCTGTAAACACCACTCACATAATGATGAGTCTAGAAAGAACTCTTTGGCCTCTACTTCTTTTCTGACCTCAGAGGCTCGAATGCAGTTGCCTGCTTGACATCTCCAGGTATGTGCTAATCAGCCTTAGGGTTCCTCACAACTGGAACATTTTCTTGATTCCACCATACCTGAAAAATAATCATCATTTTAAAATGCTGCTCTATTCTGCGTTCTGTGTGTCAGAAAATAATCTTTTGTGAATTTTTTAAACTCTGTGGTAAATGAACACTATAAAAAGCTATGTGTGGATTTCAAAATTATTTTGTACCAAAATATATTCATACCAATTTGTTATAACCCATTAACTAAGGCACCAAGAAGATTGATTTGAAAATAGGCCCTATCAGAAAAACAAGAATTCTGCTGAAACTGAAGCAAGAATACCAAATATATGTTAAAACTTTGGTGGAAGAATATTGAAATTATGGGTTCTTTATGAAAATTCTGGGGATAATGCCCCAACAGAATCAGCCCTTTGCAGATGGATAGCTTTTGAAAGTTACAGCTGTGTTTTTGTGCTTGTTCATTTTGTTTTGTTTTTTTTGGTGGGGTGGTGGGGAAGAGTGAGATGCTCAAATGTGGTTTGCTTGTTGACTTTCTGTAGGAACAAAGAATGATAACTATTTCTTTGCGAGAGTGCCTTGAGAATAGGCAAAGCGATTAGAAGAGTAACACATGGAAGGCTTCAGTTGGGAGTGTTCCAACATCAGAAAAATGGTTCTGTATCAAGAAAAATTATATCAAGAGTTTCAGTGGGAAATCATTAGGTATCCACTTTATAGGCCTGCTTTGATTCTTTCTAACTTCCTTTTGTTTTCTAATCTTAAAAATGCTCTAAAAGACAACCAATTTTGGACTTAGACTACTAATAGAAAAAAGCCTGTGTGAACATCAGATATTTCCAGGACCCTCAGTTCTGTGGCCATGGATGATGTTGCTTACAGAAATCTCGAGCTTGATGAAACTTGTTGAGAACTATCTTTATATTTATCATCTTTTAATTCCATTTTCCAACATGTTGAGGTCCCCTCCTACTGATCTGTCAAAAGCCAGAGAAAGCATTGGATCCTTTTTTCCTATCCACTCTATCTAATCCAGTAATTCTAGTTATTTCATCTTCTAATACTTCCTCTGATTATTCCATCTCATGCCACTATCACAGCCTAGTCAATGCAACTTCATTTCTTTCTAGATTGTTTCTAAATTGTTTTCCCTGTTTCCTAAATTCCAGTCATCCAGTTATTTCAGAACCATCCAATGACTTTCCAATTCTATGACCATCCAAATCCTTCCCATATACTCCACCATCTAGACACCTTCTGCTCCATCATAATTTTGTACCACTTACACCTTCACGTCACTCTCCATATGCTTTTACATTTAGGCCTAACTGACATCATTTTTCTGTCTCTGGGAAAACCAGCTTCTTTACTGGTTTTTGTGCCTCTGCCTGGTGAGTCTTCACACAGCTCTCTACATGGGTGATGCTTACTCATTCTTAGCCTGGAAGAGGATTTGATATGAACTCTTTCTATGGGTGTATAGAGTAGAAGAGCCTCCCCAAACTCTATGCTTTTAGTCACACTAGCCTGCTTACTCCACTGTAGCCCTCCCCACAATCATAGTGTAACTGTTTTTCTATTTACTCATCGGCTTGCCATTGTTGTCACTCCAAGAGAATATAAGCTGCAGGAGTGCCATGACCTCCCCTGTCCTTTCTGCTTATGCATTACCAGTGGCGATGGCAATACCTATTATACACAAAGCTGCTTCACAAAAGTCCCTGAAACATGGATTGCAAAGATGAGTGTATTTTGGTGTTTAAAAAAATTGAAATTTTTGCATAGATGAAATTTATGATGTAGATTTTCCATGAACTTTTTGAAGGCCCCTTCTAATCATAGTGTTCATTCAGTCTTTGCTACATTAATAATTTAAAACAAGAGACAGGAATTGCCCAGAGTAAAAAGTGAGATAATCATAAATTACAAGATACAGCAAGGCAAAGCCACATTGAAGACAATCGGAACAAATCTACTAAGCCTTCCTGATAAGACAGATCAAAGGGTTTAAGTTGTCTAAAGGTTAAGTAGGCAACCTGCTGGAGTGTGGGTTTCCTGAAATAGTTGCTGGCAGTGGTTCCTTCCTAATACCTGGGTGACAAACATGATCCTTGATCAAATTTTCACTGGATTATGTTGGAATGAAGAAATAAAAGGCAAAATGACACTTTTATAAGATGTAGTATTTTCCAAACTTCTTGGCTAAGCAAAATGTCAGTAGCTGTAGACCATTCCCCTGGTGATTTAGTTTTATTCATTTTGTGCTTCATTTGTAAAGAAATTGCATCTCTAATGTCTGATCCCTAAGCATCTCTCAACAAATATTATCAGTATAAATGATTTATCATATTAATCCTAACCCCTTCTATATTTCAGTCATTCCGCACTGGAATATGCAGTTAAAAACACCTTGTTGCAATCTTTTGTGACTTTCTCTGTGCTCATGAAAATGTGCTCGTTCACACAGAGTTTTGAGTTTGACTTAAAGGATTACATTATACGCATTAGCCTGCAAGCTGCTTTTCTTTTACTAGTAAATCTGAAAAAATACACTTAAATGTGATAGATTTAGGTTAATTTAATGTAATAAAACACATTGTATGGATATGCCATCCTGTATGCAATTGAGTAACAACTGACAGATGTCAGTTTCCCAGGTTCTTTTGTCCATTATAGATGTGATGTTTCATCAGAGTTCTATATTTATGTCCATAGGTTAATGTTAGAGTCTTCAACTCCATCTTGCCCCACATTTATACATTTTTGAATATATATAGGGCTTTCACTTCTTTAGGATAAAATTTCAATAGTAGAATTACTAAAGTAAGGGAGTATATTTACATTTTTCTAATTTTAGTATGTTTCAGTGAGTGTCAGGAGTTGACCCAGCATGGCCTGTCAGTGTTTTATATTCCCAGACACAGATTTTGCTCTTTGAAACCCCTGCTGTTGTAGCTTTGACCTTGTTCTCCAGAGTGCTTCAGTAACCTCCAGAGCACACAAGCTATCATTAGCTGTCTCTATTTCATTCTGCTATTTGTCACTCTAGGGACAGTTTAGTGGGCTGAATTACCCAAAGGACAAATATATCTTCAAATGAAATGAAATTTTGTGTCCAAGAAAATAGCCTCAAATTCTGCCCCTTGCTTTGCTCCTACCACAGCATTCTCAGGCACTTTTTCCCACATGTTACCTATATTACTGGTAACTTTGTCTTTTATTTTCAAGGGTTTAGGGTAAGATGAAGGATTCATGGAATATTTGACAAGAAATAGGCATGCAGCCTTTTTTTTTTGGTAAATATTGATATAAAATCTAGCAATTACATTCAGTGTCCTTATTTTGGGTAGTTCCCTGGAGGCAAGAGTAACACACATTATGAGAAAAATATGACTAGAGTAGAGTGCATTTCACACGTCTTTCCGTTTTACTCTTCTGCTGTCCAAGTCATCTAAGTGTTCAATAACATTTTGATAACCTTACTCTTTTGACAGCATTCTCCAATACCCTTAAATCATCTCTGATTATGTTTACACTCTGTAGAACAGGGGTGGGTGCTGTCCAGGCTTCGGGCTGTGTAATGCCCATAAAATAATTTGGTTTGGCCCTGCAAGGCAACCACAGGCAGGACTCAGATTTCAATAAATCTATAGCAGGCTCTTTTTTAAGTTGCTCATTCTGTATCACCCACAAACAATGTCCTAAATATCCAGATCATCTTTGGAACAAAAAATAAATCAATGTTCCCTTCTCCTATTACACAGGAGCCTAGCAGACATTGCATGACTACTCTAAGAAAGGCAACTGGCTCCAACTCTCACAATGGTAATTTCACATGAATGTGTGTTGCAAAGGCAGGCAATATGATAAAAATCAATGAAATAAAGTTGCCAGGAACAGCTCTACCAATTTTAAATAAGTTTGCTTATTAAAAATAGATAATACTTGGGCCCAATGTGGTAAACCTAGCAGCTAAGGTCTTTGCCTTGAACACACTGGGATCCCATATGGGCACCTGTTCTAATCCCGGCTGCCCTGCTTCTCATTCAGCTCCCTGCTTCTCGCCTGGAAGGGCAGATGGGACAGTCCAAAGCCTTAGAACCCTGCACCTGTGTGAAAAACCCAGAAGAGGTTGCAGGCTTCTAGCTTTGGATTTGCTCACTTCCAGATGTTGCGTTTGCTTGGGGAATGAATCAATGGACGGAAGATCTTCCTCTCTCCTCTTCTCTGTATATCTGACTTTCCAATAAAAATAAACAAATCTTTAAAACAAAATAGATAAAACTATCCAAAATCCTTACCTCTCAAAATTAGTAGGAAATCTAGTAGTTTTAGTTTTTGTGGTTTAGAAGGAACATGAGGGATAGAAGTCTTGACTTCTACACCTTAGAGAGTGGTGTAGCCAGAAGTGACTTTGATTCTGCCTGCTTTAAAGTCTCAGAGATGATATGGATGTGAGATGAATGAATATAGATTTTTTTTTTCCCCTCAAGCCTACCTCAGCCTACATTTCTTGCTATCCCAGTGCTTCAAACTGATAACCTTTCAGGCCAGTTCCCTAAAATGCCAGCTGCCTCTAGTCAAAACTAATTCAGGTCCCATTTCTGAACTAAAACCTTTTGCCCTCTCTTTCCTAGGAGTCTATCAATGTAAAGCTGCAGGAAGTTAGTTTTCTACCCTGAAAAGGGCATCCGTATACAACATCCTTATACATCTCTCGGTGAACAGTGCTAATGGGTGATCTGCCCAGTATCCAGGAGAGCAAAACTCTGCTTGAGGAACTCCTAGAACTTCTGCTTTAACTCTGCATGCACAGACATACGCATGTGCGCACATGCTTACAGACATGCAGCCATGCACAACACAGGTTCACACAGGAAACTGGATTAAGGTCACTTACTCTGCTTTATACAGCAAGGTGACTTTCTGCTTATAGAACAGAAAAATTACACTCAAGAAAAATTATACATAGATAGATAGATAGAGCAAGCCATATAATGAATGCACTGACATTTTGACAAAAAGGAACAAGTACTCTGAAGTATTCAATGTGAGTGAAGTCAAAGCAGAAATCTCCTAGTCTTAGTTTAAACTTTGGAAAAGAGCCTATGTTCTTTTTCTTTAAATAAATTTGAAGTTTGATTCTCTAAGTAGTTCCCATACTGAAAGAAGATTTTAAATGTTTATTGGCTGAATATTTACTAAGCTTGCTTCATAATTGCTTATTCAGAAAAAAGAGTGTCTTCAACAGTATGTGCGTAGGTTACAAGAGTAGTGTGTGCTGCATTTGGTATGGGGTGGTTTGAGATATCATTCTACTAGTAGTAACATTTTGCATGAACAATATATGTCAGACAAAGGTTCGACAAATTGTGCTGTTAATCTGCTGCCCTCAATTCCGTAGCTGAAAATGTTCTTCAAATTGGGTGTGTGTGTATGTGTGCGTGTGCTAAATGTTTCCTTCACAAGAAAATATTTCTATTTTCTTCAGAACATCCATATTCTTTAACTCTACCTCACTTTGTCACACAAAGAAAACTACATTACATTTTTTATGGCTTTAGTGTGCATAATAATTTAAAAAGGAATGCATTGACATATCACAGAATGATACCCCAGGAATTAGAGAAAATATTCAAGTTGAATATTTGTTTTTGTTTAAAAAATGGCATTAAGACCCTAAAAACAGCTACTTCACTGTCTTGGCAGTAGATACTGTGTATCATAAATTTTCTCTTCATAGAAAGCTGGGTGCTAAGTGGGTGATTGCACTTAGTAGTGGAAGAGTTTGTTTTTCCCATTCACTTACATTTATTCAGTCACCAAAGTTTCCACAAAATTCAGGGGGTGCCCACCTCCCACCTCTGTTTCTGATTGGCGTAGAGGATGATGCATACTAAGGAATAAACTAGAAATAATTTCCTTTTTATTAATGAAGAGTCAAACAGCATAGGCTATTGTAAATCATTAGGCTAATATTTAAGAAATTTTAAATATTCCAAACAGAAGCAGAAAGCAGGAGGAATGATGGCAGCTAGCACTACTATAAAATAAAAGCAGTAACTTGAAAATACAATACTAAATTAAATCTGGATCTAAGAGAAAAATAAACCCAAGCTTGACCTTTCATTGCAGAAAGAATTCAACAAGCAGAAGGCAGAAAAACCACTGTTCCTCAAGACTGCAGACAAGAACTATAAGCAAAAGATTGTAAATCAAATGTAAAATATGCCATTATAAAATTAAAATAAAAATAAAATGGGGAGGGAAGAAGAGGAAATACTGGGAAGTATCATTATATTGTTAAAACTCTATGAAATACATGAAACTTAGTTTCTTCACATAAATTTAAAAGTAAAAAAAACTTATAACTAAAAATCAATAAAAGTAAATAAAATACTTTTGTTACACATTAAAAACACAAAAGTATAATGAATATGTAGGAAGTTAAACTGATAGGAATGGGAAAGTATACAGTAATTTTTCAAAAATGGGAATACTTGGAAGTAAAATCTGTGAAATAACAACTTTTTTCTTTACAAAGTAAATGTAACACTTCCTCCCCAAACACTGTTGAAGAGAAGGGAGATGGGAGGCTTAGAGAAAAGGACAGAAGGTAGTAAGAGAAGTGTTATTTTCTTCTTGAAGTATACCTACTGAATGCATGAAACCTGTTCTCTTTATCTTATTAAAAAATGGAAAATAAGTGCTCGAACTCATATGCTTTAAAACTAAGTGTGTCTGCTTATTGCCTTCGTACTGCCCTCACATCTTCTGCAGAACAATGTGGGCATCATGGATTATTTTTATCTTAAATCGACAGATAAAGAAAATGAGGATTAAGAAGGTAATGCCTGGATTCACACTTTGAAACGTGGGTTCCTTCTTAATGACCTCATCATAATCCAATCAGTCCAATAAACCAGAAACCTAGTTCACCTGCTTCACTGAGCCAATCAGAATCTGTCAACTTCTCAAATTTGCTGGAATTCATTCTCTGTTAGTTTACTGTTGATAACAAGTACAGAGGCTTACTATCTTTGATCTTTAGGATAATAATATAATTGGTTTTACCATTTCTTTTCTTTCCCACTCTAATCCCTGTGCTACCCTGATATTTGCTTTCTTGCTTGCTACATTCTTTCCTTTCCCCTCCTTTTCTTCCTTCTATGAGGCTTCTCTAAATGTTCCTCCCTGTAATTACTGCCCAAGATTTAGCTGCATCAACAGAACCTATGTGTTACATTTATATAAAACTGCCATTGAAGCACACATAGCCCCCAAAGTTTACAGGCCCAGTGCTGAGCCAGATGTGACTTAAACCACTGCTCCTCTGGGTTGCATAATTTGTAGGCTGCAGCGTAGTCCTCTAGCACCACATTACCAGTTTCCTGGCATTTCTGTTACTAATTTTCTATCCCTATTACAAGACTCCAAACCTCTTGAAGCTGCTATTGTTTCTCATTTGATATCTTCATTCACTCTTTCATTCATTAATGTCACCTTATGATAAGAGCTTACTTACATTTTGAGTAATACTATGACGGATGCTAGGTAACATTAATAACATATCCTCCAACAGTTCTATGAGATATTCATTTACATAGAGCAAACTAGCAAGTACAGAGAAAACCATCCTACTATCAAAACAAATATTTTGGACACATACCTAGAATGGTGTCAGGACTTAGTCAGCAGTGGTTAGAATTGTTTGAATTAAAAATAAATAAATAAAAGGGAAATAAGCAGTTACAGGACCTTTCTCACCCAAGACGGAGTAGTAAATACTACATCGGAGATTGGTACACTTCTTAGGGTCACATACGTATAAGAATTTGCTGTGTTTATGACTAATGAGAAATATAACCTCAGATAAATTGCTTATTTCTGTGCGCTTTAATTTAAAATGTGTGAATTAGATACTGCCAAAATTACTGGAAAGAGTTGCTCCATGACTTAATATGAAAAAATACATATAACGTTTTCTAGCTGTCTGATGCAAAGCATTAACTCTTGCCATGACTACATAAAAACACAACATGATAAAAATAAGATATTCAATGTGAAATTATATATTTTCTTGTTATAATTTCTAATACCATTTTCAATTTTTAAAATTTTTGCTTCATTTTATATTTTTCATGGAGTACAATAAGTACAGCATAGGAATAGCCAGTACATAGAATTAGTAACCAATGTTTTCTGCATTTTTCTCCTGATAATATTAAAAAATATAAAACATGGAACTTTGGGAAAATGCCTACATTCTCCTATGATAAAACATTATCATTTTTATAAAATGGGGCTATTGTGATGTTTTAGATTTTCTCTCCTTCATAAAATTGCTATAGTAGGAAAATTAAGAGTGAGATTAGTAACAAGTAGAGAAAGAGGTTAAATATCCTAGAAAACATTTTTTCTATACCCTAACTTAACCGCCTCAATTACAGTTGATATACAGAGCAAAAATGTCTTAAAACAGCCCCTAAAGAAGGTTCTCTCATGGGAGCAAGATTTTTACACATCCCTGACCATGTGGAAGTAATTTCTGGAATTAGAAAAATCTTGTGGCTGAAGGAGCCATTGTCCAGAACAAGCCACATTTCCCTTAGATGCCAGTCTGTTGCTGTGTTGTTTCGGTTGTTATACTGGAAGCAAAATGGTCCATAGCCCAGAAGCCTGTGTCCTGTGTGGTGAGTGAGTGAGAATGTGGTCCTGCTCCCTCTCCTCCCTTCAGTTATCTCAATTCTTCAGTGATGGTCAGTTTCCCAATGAGTAAATAAGGCTTGCTTCTTGACACACATTCCTCAAGCAAGCCAGAGTTCAGAAGATGTCATGTGCCAAAAAGAAATTATAAAAAGCCAGGAAGCCACAGAAAGTTGAGATTTGAGGGTGCTTAGCTGAAAATCCACACAGCATTACTCAATCTTTTTAGTAAACATCTTAGGATGGAAGAATTAGATTGCAAGCCCCTCCAATAAT
This sequence comes from Ochotona curzoniae, assembly GCF_017591425.1. Lineage (NCBI taxonomy): Eukaryota > Metazoa > Chordata > Mammalia > Lagomorpha > Ochotonidae > Ochotona > Ochotona curzoniae. The sequence goes on along the minus strand of NW_024464920.1, from coordinate 15,241,568 downwards.
TCCCAAGCAAATATATTGAGCCAATTGTGGTTTACAGTGCTGGGCTTTATTTTGCTGTATCATCTGTGTATGTTTTACTGTTGCATTTCTTTTGGTTAATCATCTCTGCTCCTGGGAAACAAAACGTTCTGCAATAATAAACAGTGTCTTTGGTAAGTCCCTAAAACTCCAGCACAACAGATTGCAAAGCCTGCTGCCCATTCCAAATATATTTGCATTGCTTCTCTCTCAAGCTAGTAGTTTCACGTCTCCAACTCTGTCATACACATGTAGATAAGATATGTGCACATATAGAAAACCAGAGAAAAGATATAACCAGGTGGTTCCTCATCACCAATTGCTTCTTGCAAAAGATGTTTCACCATGCACGGTAAATGTGTCCCTCCCTCCCGCCCCCAGAAAACCCAAAAGTCTGGTCAACTTGTGAAATTGTGAACATCTCAAGGATATTAAAACTATGTTATTTTTTTCTCGTTACATTGCTTATGCTCGTCTGTATGAAAAAAATTTAGCTGTGAAAAATTTTTGGTTGTGAAATATTTTCATCCCCATCTGTAGTGAAACATGCAACTATTTGGATACTCTGTGTCATCCCTTGGCCTTGTAAGCTTTGCGGGGTAAATTAGGAAATGGAAGACCTCTGTCACCTTCCCTTTCTGTAACTTTGTCTTTCAAAAGAGTAAATATTTAAAGATCATTTAGCTATGTGTGCTTCAATGGTAGTTTTATATAAATATAACACATAGGTTCTGTTGATGCAGATAAATCCTGGGCAGTAATTACAGGGAGCAACATTTAGAGAAATACCATAGAAGAAAGAAAGGAAGATGACTAATCATCAGACATATTAGAGGTTTTGCATCTTTTTTACTTAATAAGAAATCTCTTAGGATACAGAAGCCAAAATCCTGAATGAATTATTATATTTAACAACAACAACAAAAGATGCTCTTCAAAAGACCCTTATGGCACCTACAGGTCCAAATCAGGTTATATCTGATGGGCAGGAGTAATAAGGAGAGGAAGGACTTGGTTATGGTGTTTATTCCAATTGGAGGGGACAAGGTTTGAATCATCCATGCTGTTTTAACATCACTATTGATATTACCCTAACATTCTCAAAGTATCTTGTTTATTTTTTGCATGCATTTTTTTTTTTAATTTAGGAGGTGAGGAGAGAGGGAGACAGATGAGAAAACAAAGACGTGGGGAGTGTTGTCCTCACTGGGTCAGGGGGTACGGCAGAGAACTGGAGACTCAATCTGCATTTCTCCCTTGGGTGGCAGGGATCCCACCATCTTGTGCTCTGGCTTCTGCCTCTCAGGATATGTGCATCAGGAGGGGAAACCAGGACTTGAACTGGGCACTCTGCTGTGGAATACAGGCATCTTAACTGGCATTGTAGCTATTAAGGCAGTGCAGGCCAAATGGCTGACCCAATTCCCTGGTTTTGACAATAAATGATGTAGTCATCCTGAAACTGCATAATTGGTGGGAAAATATTCCTCCTAGAGAAGACTCCTAACTTATTGTAGCCAATTGTCATCATGTAGCAATGAAAACTATTGCCTTTTAAAAGACACCAAATCTGTAGTATAGGTCAAGTCTGCCAATATTTAATGTTGCTGCTACTGTCTACTTTTTATCTGTATTAGTTTCATGATACAAAACTTGACTGAATGACAAATTTATTTGCATGCTAATTATGTGCAGCTTTTCTCTTTGACATAGAACTTCTACAGCTAGGGGGTTTCTGCACTACCATTTCTCCTCTGTTTTATCTTTAGGAGTGCCTGGATCCACCAACGATATTCATGTGTACACAGCAGTTCAGATGATGCAGACCCTGTTAGAATGCTTCTGAAAGAGGCACCACCATCAGTAACACCCTACCTAATGAACTGGAAACAGGATGAATGATGAACTCAGACACACACTTGTCCAAGCATTTAGTGTACACTATCATGATTCGAGTAGTCACAGAAATGAAAGGGAATTGTTGCGGTTATCCAAATTTTAAGTAAAATTAGTTGGCAGTTAACTAAATTTGTGGTTTAACAACATCACTCAGATAATGATTGAGCCAGGATTATTACCACTGAAGTTTTTCTGGTTCCAAATCCTGTTTTCATCCACTGTACTCAGCTCACTTATTAAACAAAGTGAGCAGCATCAGCATTTAGCTTTTCCCTTTATAGAAATTGTATTTTTTTTCTATTTGATGAATATACCTATAAATAAACCCAAAGAATAGCAAGCAACATATACATGTCAGTGAATGACTATGGATGCATTTTTGGCCACATCAAGATAAACTGATAGTTCTGAAAATATGATTTTGTTATTAAAAATTTAAAATTATCCCAAGGATAAAGTAACCATTCTTACAGAAATCTCTAAGGATGTATGGAGAGCAAGATAAGGTACCGGCAAGTTAAACAATTATGAGCTTTCAAAAAGAGACTTATATTGTTGGGGGTTCTGGAGCTTGGATTGTATTATAGTTTCTCCCTGCCTAAAGGCAAAAGGACTGAGCCATTGCAACTTGAATCATCAGTTTTGAGTTCCAAGAATCTTCTGATGCAGTGCCTTCCATCAACCTAGGGCACTTCTCAAAGAATTCAGGTGTTAGCCCACGGTAGTTAACACTAACCTGATAAAATAATTGGGAACTGTGGGCCAGTAGAGGTGTGAAGGAGTGGTGGGTGGAGCAATAGCAGGACCATGGACAGCGTCTGCACCATCTGTTATGTAGCAGAAGTTTGGATATGTTTATTTTGGTAATTTTGTGACAATTATAATCAGATAAACTTCATTGTTTTCTTTGCAAAGTTTTATTTTCTCCTTGAAAGAAGATGTTAAAGTTTCCTGATTTCTGTTTTGTTTTTTTTTTCTTTCTTTTTGGTCTCCACTGACCAAATCCTCTTCTATTAATGTTAGCACCAGGGATATATTGAAGATACAAAATGAAAACACAGATTATGACGCCTTCCCTTTCATGAGTATTTACTAAAAACATTGTAGTTCAGCAGACAATTCAGTCAGTACATTGGAGATTGTTATATTTTGCTATGCAGTATTTTACAAGTAAAGAGATTACCATCTAATCTGTAGGAAATTATTCCATACTTCTTGTTTTTTTTTAATGTGCATGTTGTATGATTGATCAAAATACTAACAGAACATTCAGTATAAAGAATAGTTTGTTATAAAAGTTTCATGAATTATGCAAAAATACATCTTCCCTTATAATGCCTATGGGCTTCTACAATGCGGAATTACAATAGTGCATAATTTTCCTTAATAAAAAGCAAAGAAGCAGATGGTCACTAAGTGCTTTCTGTTAGAGCTTGACAACACAAAACAAAAATAAGCCCACTCAATTTGATCCACAATATTTTATTTTTTTCAGATTCTCACCAACTGTTCTGCTAACAATGAATGTTTGGAGGTCAGTACGACTAGAGATTCAGAAGCCCTTGTGGGAGATGGTACAGGCTGTGTTCCAGCTATATTTGGTGCTGCAGGTAACACTGAAGCTTTTCACAAACAGCAGCAGGATACAGCTCAGCGGGACCGTAGCTTGCTTTACAACCCAATTGTAAGTGAATTTTTCTGATATTATTCACTTGTGTGATGCAAAATTCTAACTTGGAATCTTTATTTCCTGAAGTGCATTATTGATTTTTAAACATTGTCAGATATTATCTGGGTGTGGGAAATTCAGTCTGCATTAAAATGTTTGCAAATGGAACTTGACAAATAAGGACTAAAAATCTACAAGATCATTGGTATTTACATTATAAAACACTAAGAACCCATAAATTCTCCTATAGGAAAATTTAGGTTTGATTTTTTGTATTCAACAGATGGGCCACTAAATACCAAAGGCAGCTCTGTATATCCTCTGTTCAGTTTGAAAGAGTACCTGTGCACCTTAAGGAAGACAAATATCTAATTCCCACTTCATGAAAATCAGCAGGACATGGGATTCCAGCATGACGGGTGGCAGCTTTACTTACTATGCCACAGGGCCCCCACCCTAAACACACGCTATTTTTAAAGAAATCTCTATATTGCTTTCCTCACATTCTACCAGTATTGTATATGAATTTTCTTTTCTCCACACCCTGTCATATTACTGTCTTTTTGGATAATCACCATTCTGATGGACGTGACATATCAGTCTGCTTTTGATTTCTGGTTATCTAATGGCTAGTGATATTGAACACTGTTCATACATTCCTAGATCACTTGTGTTTCTTTTGTGGGGAATGGTGCATCCTGTGGGCATGCTCCTTTGACATTTTCTCCATTAGAAAAGGTAAAAATCCATTTTCCAAATGTAAATGTTAGCTGGCCTAACATTAGTTGACCAATAGAATGCAATAAACACGATCTGAGTTCTGATTCAAAGAGAGTCTTAGAACACTGTGGTAACATCTGTTTCAAGAAGCATGGCCTAGCCACTGAAGGAGAAAACCACTGTGGAGCAAGCAGAAATCTCAGATTCCTAGACCAATCAGCTGACAGCCAATAGCAACCATCAGAAGCACAAGTGAGGTCATCTCATACCATCTAAACCTAGATAAATTACCAGGTGTCCTCAGTGGCATCAAAGAATGTTGAACCATAAAATTATGAGGAAACAAATTAAACTAGCAGGTTTTGAAGTGGCTTTTTACATAGCGCTCTGCTTTGAATAGGTTTTGGCTGCTCAAATTAGTGTATATGTTTAAATCTCAAGGTTACGTGCTAACAATTGATGAATTAAGATTGAAATCTGAGCAGTGGGCATAATCATTGAGGGCGTGGCTTTTGGAGGGGGTTCATGTCAAGAGGAGTGCTCATTTAAGCTGACTTCAGTCTATCTCTTTCTCTGTTTCTGCTGGCTGGGCTAGCATGTGCTTGCCCCCTCTGATAGCCTCTGGCTTTTCCAGATGCCTGAATTAATGAGGCTGCCTTACCCTGGACAATGAACTTCCATACTGATAGCTAGGACAGAACTACTTCCCTTCCTTTTCTCAGATATTTCAGTTAAGGAAGCAAAAAGGCTGATACATATATTCACAGCTGACAGAAAATACAACAATAGATAATGAAGAACATAAACATTTTTCTGAAGAGACACAATTAGTTTTCATGTGTTTGAATCACAACCAGAAATGCATTTTTCAAACATGGTGCTGCTTAATTAACCTATTATTCATGATGTAACATTTGCCAAATGTGTTAAGTTCACAGTATACATTTTTTTTTTCATCTGTACCTTCAATCCTTGCATTGAGAGGCAGAGCAGGTGTTGGTGATTTGCATTATGTGGATAAATGAGTTCAGTGTAACTCCAGACTACAAAGAAGGCATGTGGTAGTAGAGACCAAGTCAGATGTGTGACTCATCTCTTTGAAGAAAATAAATATGTAACACTTTACTTCAGAAATGGGAGATACAGACTGAACAAGCTCACAACCCATAGTTTAGTCTCCCCAAGTACTTGCAATAGCCAGAGATGTGTGGCAGGGTTCCAAGTACTTGGACTATCATCTGCCATTTCCCAGAATGCACATTACAAGGAAGTTGAATTCCTAAGTGGGTCTAGTACTCACACTCAAGCATCCAGATACTTGAGCCCACCCATTTAAGTTGTGATCATACCACACATTTCAAAAAAGTTAAGCCCATATGTACTTTAAGTAAAATTTAGCTTTTAAGTTTCTGATTCATTCTTTGATCAAATTTTTGTTTAGCAACAATTCTTTGATCTTCAGGAATGTCTTTAAACCATTTTATTAGCCATTTATTCCTTTTATCTTTGAGTCATCCAATATCTTTCCAAGGAAACTCAAAATTACATTCCTCTTTTTTTTCAGATTAGACTCAGAATAATCTACTTCTGACCTGGGTGTATTGTTATTCCATCACTGAAGTATTTGATTTATTGTGCCCTTTATTATTTGGATTTTCCTCAAGTGAAAGCTTACCTCATATTTTTTTACTGCTATCTCATGTTGCTACAATTCAAAATGAGATTATGGAAATTTGGCTTGAAATATATTAGCATAATTTAAGTGAATTTCACTGGACAGACAAAGCAGAACAATTTGTTACTTTTGTAAAAAAGCATTACTTTATTTTGATTTATAAATGATATATATATTTCAATCTTTATTGAAAAAGGAGCTATTTCATGTACACACAATTACACAACATAGGTAACTTCCAGTGCCTAGAACATTATATAGATTATAGATTACATATACTTATTTGTATAAATACATAGATATTTATGCATTGCAAGTTTTCTGTGTAGCTTGCTGAGTATATGTTCATTATCCCTGGTTAAAAAAACAGGAGTTTTATATTTACATACTAGTGGTTTTGCCTATCTTGTACTTTGTCCTGTCACGTACTTTAAGATGAATATTAAAACAGCTTTTCTGAACTGATACGAACAAGTAACTATCTCTACCCCATTTATGTGTGAAAGAATGAATCAAGTTATATACTCTGTATTAATTTAGCTGGAAGAAAACCCTAGTATTTAATATGATGCTATCATATCTTTCCATATTTGTTATTATATTTTCCCAAAAATGTCAATCAGAATATGCTTTGGAGTATTAACTATAGGCTTATGGCTGTGGGTATAAAACAGAGAAATTAAAAAAAAAATTCATACTGTTAGTCAAATAATGAAATCTTACATTAATCAAGCTGCTGAAATTTAAAACCTGACCCTGTGGTCCTTTCCCCAAAGGAAAGATCATCTCTATAGTGCACTCATCTGTGCTGAGAAATGTTGTACTCATTTCTATTAGAAACTACTAAGTCAACTAAATATATTTATTTAAAAGGTTTATTTTATTGAAATATACAATGTAAAGAGAAAATATAACTTCCATTTAAAATGTTCAAAAAGGTTGAGAACAAGGATGATTATGAAATTGAGATTTAAATGAATTAGAAATTTTATTTAAATTGATAGTATATATGTATTTTCCAGTTATAGAAATTGAAGCAAAAAGACATTAAGCCTTATGTTCCCACAGACAGTAAATGACAAAGGCAAAATAAGTAATCTGATATTAGAAAATGTAATTTTCCCAATTTCTTTGCTCTTTGTAGATTCATTTGGGACAACCTTTATATGTAGAATATTTTACAAACCATAACACCAGTGAAAGTTATTGCTTTTACTAAAACAAATTCTAAAAAAGGACTTTTAAGGCATCAGTTAAAAACATAAACACTTTCTTGATTATCTGCCTATTGATCAAAAATCTTTGAAAATAAGAATAAGAAAACAGAACATTGACTTTTAAAATTTCTAAGTATTGTAGTCTTTTCTTCCTTTCCTACTCTCCAAATATTTATTAGATGGTTAATAAAAGGACATTTATGAGATTCAAAGTAGGACCATCCACAATTAAAGACCATACTTGAGCATATAACTAAGAGTAGCTGGATTTTTTAATTCACAAAGTCAGGAAATAAACCTAAATGCCAGAGTCAATACCTTCCTCCTGATACTTCTCAGATTTCCTGTTTCTCCTGGTCTTTCTTAGAAGCTGAATATATAGCAGCAAAAGTTCTAGGTAGCAATACATATGTCATGATCTAATCTTCTAAGTTACATGGATTTTAAAAGTATATAATTACCACAACAAGGTTCAACTGATCCCATCACTAAAATGGGTGATTTCCTTAGAGAGTTTTCCTATTGTGCAACCATTTCTCATGAAATAATGGAGGCATATTCATAGCCTTAAAGGAATTGTCTAAGACATCAAAGTCCCCAGTAGATTCCTTCAGAAAACTGCTGATGAAATGCAATTGTCTACCACTTAGGCATCTACTTGAAAGCATAAGGGAATTATACTCTGAACTCTGATAAGTATAATTATGAACATCTCAGATTGAATTAGACAATAAAACACTGGCTTTGCAGTCAAGCACACAGGTTGGCTATTTTTTTTTTAACCCTCACCACTTATTGGCAGTTAGATCTTATGCAAATTAAAGAACCTTTCTTTGTAAACCTCAGTTTCCTTTCCTGAAATGGACTTAATGATAGCACTTACCTTTAAAGGTTGCTGTAAGAATTAGATGACGACACAATGTGTGAGTTGTGTGTGTTGGGAGGCAGGGAGATGTCAACCAGGAGATCATCACTTACATCATTGTCTCACAGTGTTTCCCTTGCATTTTCTTCCAGTGACGTAATACTGTCAAGTCTTAAATTGAGGTTGTTGATCCATCTTGAGTTGATTTTTGTGTAGGCTAAGAGGTATGGATCTACTTTCATTCTTCTACATACATTCAGTTTTGCCAGCACTGTTCATTAATCATGCTTATTTTTATTATTTGGTTCCATTGATCCAAAGGATTTTTTAGCAAAGATTTTTTAAAATTTTTATTGGAAAGGCAGATTTGTGGAGCTGTGTGGAGAGTCCGAGGCTTATCCACTGGTATGTTACCCAAAGAGCCCACAATGACCGGAACTAAGCTGATCCAAAGCCAGGAGCTTCTTTAGGGATTCCCACATGGGTACAGGGTCCCAAGAACTTGGGCCATCACCTACTGCTTTCCTAAGTCATAGCAGAGAGCTAGGTGGGAAGCAGAGCAACTGGGACACAAACCAGCACCCATTTGGGATCCCAGAGTTTGAAGGGGGGATTAGCCTATTAAGCCATTGCTCCTAGCCCTATACTTGAGTTTTTATGCCAGTAACATGCTGTCCTAGTTACAGTTTTGAACTGTGCTTTGAATTCAAGTATTTTGATACCTTCAGTAGGATTTTTTTTTTTTTTGGTCTTGGCTAATGATCATTGACTATTTTTTACTTGATTTCCCTTTCAGCGAATTCATCATTAGCATGTGTAAAGTGATTTTTAGATTTTTACCTTGTAAACAGCAACTTTGCTAACAGCATTTTAGTTACATTTAGTTTTTTTCATGATGAAATCATTACATTATCTGAAAACCTGGAAGTTTTGACTTCCCCAAATTCAATGCCTTTTATTTCTTTATCCTCTGTGATTGTTCCTGCTAATGCTTTCAGAACTATAATGAATACAATTGGGAAGAGTGGACACATCCTTGTCTTTTTCCAGATCTGAGTGGCTATGCTTTCACTTTCCCCCATTCTGTATGATATTGACTATTGATTTTTCACATAGCCTAGGTGAAAATTTTGACCTATGATCCTTTTATATTTACATTTGAGTATTTTTTTTTACCATGAATGAATGCTGAATCTTAGAAAATGCCTTCTCTACATGGATTGAGATGATCACACATTCTCTTCATTCCAGTGATGTGATTTTACTGGTTATGGATTTGCATATGTTACCTTCCCCCTTGCATTTCTGAGTATAAATACCACTTGATCATGACGTATGATCTTTTATTAGATGGTTTCAGATTTCATTTGCTAGTATTTTTTCTTTTAGAATCTTTTTATCTATGTTCATCAAGGATGTGTGTCTGTAGTTTTCAATTTATGTCATATCTTTGGTCTTGATATCAAAGTGAAACTGGCATCAACAAAAGTTTGGAAGGAATGTATCCTATTTTGGGATAGTTCATAAACTATTTAAAATAAAATTAAAACATTGTTTTTGAATAAAACATAGCTTAAGCTTTATCTAACAGGAAAAATCTTCTAAAATATTTAGTTTCAATTTTACTTACTTCTGCTCTAATTTTTCACCTCATAACTTTGAGCTTGTTTTGTTCTTTAAGGGCTTTGAGAAGCAATATTAGATCTTCAATACTTTTTTTTTTCTTAATGTCAGCATTTAACCGTGGACTTACCTGTCAATATGTTGTGTCCCACAGGATTTCATTTTTTCATTCTTCAAGAAAGTTTATTTCCTCTTTAATTTCTTCAGTAGCAAGTTGTTTAATGTCCCTGCATTTCAGTTTTATTCTTCTTGTGACTTCCAGTCTTCTTGCTTTGTGTTCTGAGAAGATACATGGAATGGGTTCAATTGTTTAAAACGTTTGCTGAAACTTGATTTGTGCTCTACTATATGGTCTCTCTAGAAAATGTCCCATGCACTGATGAAAACAACATGTTTTCTGTAGCTTCTAGTAAAGTGTCCTTGGGTTCATGTGCTCTATAGTATGTTTCAACTCCAGAGTATCCACTGATTTTGTCTAGATTATCTGTCCGTCAATGAGAGTGGGATGTTGAAGATACTTACTCACTATTTTGGTACCAGAGATTCTGTCCCGTTAGGTCTAATAGTTGCTGTACCTATCTGGGTATTCCTGTGTTTTGGGGGAAGTATATTTGATTGTTCTGTGTTCTTACTGGAGTGAGCCTTTATCAAAATACAATTTCCTGTGTCTCTTTTGACAGGTTTTGATCTAAAGTCTGTTTGATATAGGATGGCTACTGCTGCTTTTTGGTTTTCATTTTCCTGGTTTATCTTTTTCAATCCCTTCCCTTCCAGTCTTTGTATCTTTGTAAGCAGCATATAGGGAAATTTTCTATTCATCCAGGCAAACTAAGCCGTTTGGCTGGATAATGGAATAAATTTACTTTCAAAGCTAGTATTGACAGACAAGAACTAAGACTAGTCTTTTTGCTGACTGGATATTGATTACACCAGCTGTGTTAGTGAATTTGCTGTTGTCATGTGTTCTCATGCTGTGTACCTGCAACACAGGACTCCCTTCACAATTTCTTGTATGGTTAGTCTGATCATGGGGATGTTTTTGCTTATCTGGAAAATACCTCCACCATGCTCTTTCACTTTTAAAGTCTAACTATGCTGGATACAATATTATATTGTTTTTTTTTTTCATTTAATACTTTAAATATATCATCCCACCCTGTTTACTCACAGCATTTGTGCAGAGAAGTCTGATCCTGATCTGGTGGGCTTTCCTTTTATTTATACAGACAGCTTTCTCTTACTATTTTTAGGAGTTCTTGCTTGCCCTTAATTTTTGAAAATCTAATTACAGTATGCCATAATGATGCTGTTGTTTAAGTATTTAATGTATTTGAATATCAGCTACAGAAAGAGGGCGATAACTAGACAGATAAATGTGTCTGTTGGACCACTACCCAGATGTTTCTAACAGTAAAGGCATGGCCCAGCAGAAGCCAGGAGCCAGGCACTTCATCCAGGTTTCCGTGTGAGTGCAGGAACTCAGTTCCTTGGACCATCCTCTGCTGCTTTTCCCAGGTCACTTACTGGAAGCCGAGTGAGAAGTGGACTGCCGGGACTCCAACCCATATCCATGTGGGATATTGACTGCCCCAGAGATGACTCTGGTGGAGACCTCTCTTTGTTGAGTCTCCTGGGAGGTCTGCAGCTTCTGGTACCTGGATGTCCATGTCTCTTTCAAGACCTGAAAAAATTTCAATTATATCATGTAACTGGGTCCCAATGTCTGTTTCCCTTATCTCTTTTAGGACTGCCTATAATCTATTTAATCATTTAATAGCATCCTACATTTCACATAGACTTCCTTCAGTGGTTTTGACTGTTTTTTTTGAATAGGGTTGTTTCAAAAGTATTTTCTCTGAGGTCGTAAATTCTTTCCTCCACTTGCTTATGCCACTGTTAAGACTCCCAGATGTACATTTAAAATTTCATTGATGGATATTTCTGTCTCTGACATGTCTTTCAAGTTCTTAATGGTTTTTATTTCCCTAGTAAGATTCTCATTTGTGTCATTCTTGGACCTCATCTTTGTAATTTATCTATACCTGTGTTGTGTTTCTGCATTCTATTTCTGTTTCATTTCTTTTGTCTATCTTTATCCTCTTGCATTGAGTTTCCTTTCAACCACTATTTGGTAAACAGTTTCTGGCATTTCATGGAGTTTTTTTTTTAGTTCTGGAGCTAATTCTCAAGAACCATTTTTAAAAAAATTTTGGAAGCCTCATGCTACCTTGCTGCCTTCATATTTGTGTCCCTGCATTGATGCCTGCACATCTGGTATGATCATCCCTTCTTTAGGGGGTAGGTTAAGCAATGTCAATTGTTTATTTAAGTGTTAAAATATTCTGCAGTTGGTAGGGACAGAAGTTTGAAGTGAGTATGTGTTTTCTAGGGTGCATCATCACTGACTTTAGGATTAGTCATCCTGGGGACTGTAATAGCTAAAACCTTACTTTGGAACTGAAGGAGAGAAGGATGCCAGTTGCCCCCTTGTCCCACTGGCAAACCTGAGCAAGATGGGGCTGAGGGGAACAAGTGCTGTGGTCATAGAATGGTATCATGGGAATGGACCCTTGCTTAGGATATGCTAGGACCTGTAGCTGCTGCTATGGCAGCTTATAATGCCTCCTAGTTCTGGGCTGAGGTGTTGTGAACTAATTCCTGCTCCAGTCCTATAAGGTAATTGCAGGGTATAGAGTAGATTTTGCTAGGGCACATAAAAGTCCAGAAATCTGTAATGCAGATTTTTTTCCTCAGTCCACCAGGAAGATTCCAGTGGGGGTAAGAAAAATGGAACTAATGATCAGTCTTAGTGTTAGAGAGTACAAAGGGATCATTTCCCAGATTGGCCAAGGTGGTAGAAGGCTTTTTATGGACTGCTGCTGTGCTAGCCTCAGGAACTAAGTGAACTCCCTAGCTCACACAGTGATCTAATGCCAAAAATAACTTCTATCGTGGCCTGATGCCATAGACCAGTCCTCTACCTCTACCAAATTGACTTGACTGTGACCACGGTTACTTCAGGCAGCAGCAGAATACAGATGTGCAACGTAACATTTCACAGTTTAGTCAGGGGGTTGGAAGGGAGGCAGTGTGGAACCAGGGCATGGCTCAGACCCAAGTCACCTCTCCAACTAGAGTGTAAGTCATGGGTGACTGCAGGATTCTCCCTGTGCAGCTTCAGCTGGTGAGCCACACAGTCACCGCTTCCTACCTTGACTCAAGAAGGCGATGACTCTTACCAGGTGTTTGGTTATACAGTAATGCCAGCCAGCGCAGGAAGCAGCATCCCCATCATCTCTTGGAGTTTTTACTGGTTTTTTTTTTTTTTTTTGCTTATCCACTGCATAACTATCAGTTAAACCCCTGGACATGCAATTCTTCTTTTCTTGTTATATTCAAGGGCAGCTGAAGTTAACATAGCTGTTCCCTGTTTAGCCATCTTAAATCCCCTTAGCTGTATTTTTGAAGCAAGATTTCTACATTTGCATTATAGTCAAAGGTTTAATGCATCACTGAATAAATAATCAGGAATATGGGAGACAGCCATAAAAATGTATATTTCACTCATATAAAATAAGTTGTAAAGCATTTGTAGCTCCTAAATGGATATATATATATATATATATATATATATATATATATATATATATATATATATGGAGGTACATACAAAGGAAATGAAATTAGATCCCGGCATCATAAAAACAAACATCAACTCAGAATGCATCAAAGACCTAAATTTAAGAGTGGAGACTGTGAAGTAGCTGAAAGAAAATGTAAGGGAAGTACTTCAAGACATTGCTTTATATTTCTCTCCAAGAAGTGACCATCCACACCAGTGGCAGTGAAAGCAAAGCTGGCCCAATGGGATTATATCAAAGGCTTCAAGACAGCAAAAGAAACAATGCTAGTTAAGAGACATCAAAAAAAAATTGAGAAAACACTTGTGTGCTACCTACCCTGCAAAGATGTGTGGTGATGTGTTTATATAATAGTGAAATGAGGATGAAAGAAAAATCTGCACACCTATTAGAAAAAGAATGGATAGCTCTCAGTGCTAAGTAAAAGTGATCATACATAAATAACCTAATGCCATTTACACGAAGTTGAAAAATAAGCAAAACTAAAGTAGAAGTTAGAGTGATACTTACTTGTCAGGGAACTGTGAGTGCCTTCAGGATGAGGAAGATGTTCTGTCATTGACCAAGGTGATTATACCTACATTCAAATGAGAATGTCATTGAGTTGCACATTTAAGATTTGTGTATCTATGGAAATTGTACTTCATATAAAAGCAAATGGTTACATAAATTTCTTAGAGGTGATAAACTATGTTGTAGGTTTTCAGCAAAATGATCTAAAATTCTAGCTCCATAGTCTTTATTTCCCTTTTTATGTTGCTTTAAATCAAGCTATTTGTAAATGTGAGAGATCCACCTGATTCCGCTTAGGACATAGTTCATAAACTATATAGGAATATAAACCTAAATATTCCTAAATTCAACACTATAAGATAAAATTATGAGTCAAATTTTCATTTTTATTCTGATTCCATTTACTATGAGTACAACTTACAGAAATTACTTAAGGTAGTATCTTCATGTAATTGTTGAACTAGTTAAAAACACTTTCAGGGTTACTATTTTTTTTATTGTTATTAACATTGTATTATGTGATACAGTTTTATAGGCACTGGGGATACCCCTCACCCCTACCATACCCCTCCCCCCATAGTGGATTCCTCCACCTTGCTGCATAACTACAGTTCAAGTTCAGTTGAGATTCCTTCATTGCAAGCATATACCTAGCATAAAGTCCAACGTCTTATTATCAGGGTTACTATTTAAGCGTACAGTGATACACCAATGTAATTGCAGGAACGTGATCTTTAATATCAAGCAGTTTAAGCACCAAAAAGTCACACTCAAAAATAGGGTTAAAATTTCTATATTTTCTGGAATTATTCAAAGTGCTTCAAAAACATTTGACATCCTTGTTTAAATTCCATCTAGTTGACCCAATATGAATTTGTTTGATTGATTTAAATAATTCCAGAAATTTCTCAATTTGTATGGTTATCACGGAAGATGACGTTTTCTAATAAGGAAATTATTTCAGTCATACAAAATACTTTGCTGCACACAAATGTAAATCCATGCCATATGGAATGTTGAGTCAATCTTCTGCAATAAGTTTACTAATCTATTGAAACCACTTTTTTCAAGAGAAAGTAAAAGAAGGGTAAGATGAGAAATGTTATCAGGTGTTACCTAGCTAAACCATCTCCAGGGTACACAAAGGTGGCTTTGAGACCTTCCCAAAGGTATTTCTGAATGTGTGAGTCATAACATTTATGTTTAAGGATATAAAATATACTAAAGTTTCTTACCATTTGGAATAGTGAGAAGCTTCTAAATTAAAATCTACCTCACTGATATCATTTTCATCCAAATAATCTGTGATCCTCTATTGCTAGATCTAAGAAAGGCTGGGGGGAGGTACATTTTAAAATTGTTTCTAATTTGACCACTCAATACTTGATGCTGCATTCTTCAAATACTTTTTTCTTACTCTGTCGTCCCATAATCTACTAGATTTTTCATCAGTAACAATTGCTTCTCAATGTCCAAATTAGTTTTCATTTATCTACCAGGTAGAAATCGGTGGCTTCCCAAGGCAATCTCATCCAGTTATCTAACAGCGAACATTATTAAGTAATAACTATCAAACCTCCAGCTTCAGCTGGGATGTTTGTAATAGTGACTTGACCTCCCTACTAAGTATTTAAGGGGGATCTTTCTCTACCTGGAGGCTGTGCTTTTTTGCTGCATTGCTGATTTGTGCTAGTACAAAACTCCTTTTCAACCTTTTCTATTTTACACAACCTATAAGATCTTTCAAATTTATCCACCAACTAGTTCTCTATTTACTTCTCAAAAACTGTGCTACAACATCAGTTCTTGTGTTTACCTTTAAAAAACTGTTTACTTGTTTAACTACATGAAAGAGCATTGGAGGGAAAAACCTAGTTTCTGTTGATTCAACTCTAATTACCTGCAACAACCAGGGTTGAGCCAGGCTGATGCCAAGAGCTAGGAACTCCATCTTCGTGTCCCACATGGGTGGCAGGAATCCAACTACTTGGCAATTATCTGCTGTTTCCCAGGATACATTAGCAGTAAGGCAGCTCAGAAGTGGAGCAATTGAGACTCAAATTGGCACTCTATTCTATATGGAATGAGCATGTCCCAAATGATGGCTTAATCCTGTACCACTTTTCTTTGCTTAATCACTTCCAAAGATTACATCCCATAATACTTTTAAATGCTTGCTATCATGACTTCCCTTATGTTTAATATAGCTTCTTTAAACATCTTACCAACATTAGTCTTTAACACATTTGAATGGAAACAGTACCTGTAGATTTTTTCAAATGATCTTTTTATAGGAAATACTATCAATCAACTGGGATGCAATAAGAAAAATAATCTGGCTGCTTTGTATAAGAATGGAAGCCAAAAGACTAACATGACCACTACCAGAAAATTACAATTGAGATATGGTCAATCAAGGTCAATGGCAAGGAATTAGATTGAACTTGTTCATGAGAGTTTAAAATGAATCAGTGAAATGGGAAAAACTAGAAAAGAAAGGGTTCCTGGGATGGAGAGGTTGAGTATATAAGAAATAAAAAATTCTATCCTGGTATACTAAATTTAATTTGCTTGTTAGAAAACCAAATGGATATCCCACGTCATCCGTGGAGAGTTTGAGGAAGGAGATGTAACTGTGGGAATTATTTCTGTTTAGCCATCAGACTAGCTGAGAACCCCCAGGGAAAGTACAAAGCTGGCCCAGAAAGCTTCATAAAAGCCCAAAGAAGCAAGGTAGATCAAATTCCCAAAGAAAACAAGATTGCATTCCAGACGTCCTTCTTTTCAATTGAAAGACTTTCTAATCTCTGTAAAATGACTTAGCCATGAACAAATAACATAAATAATTTGTTGTTTGACATGTGCTTTCTTGCCATGCCAAACAGGAGGTTAAACATTCTTATCTGTACTGATATTAGTCGATCTGAACTTTCACCAGACTGTGTAATTTTCAGTAAATAAAATGTAGTTTCTATTTTGATATAATTCTAAATAATTTGTCCCACAGAAAACTGAGTGTCTTGTGTCTTGTAAGATATTTTTCGGGTGACAAATTTCAGAACAAGCTCATCTAGAGACTCGTTTAGCGTAATTACACATCCTTTGAAATTCTGGCGTCAGAGCCCTCCTATAGGAGTTATATCAAAAAACCTCAGGTACTTTGCTTTGAAGCACTCAGAACTGGGGCCTCACTTTTGGGCATTCAAATCGGGTGAGTTTGTGAAGAGAGTGATTTGGAAAAAGTTACTATGGGGGATTATGCTATAGATCTCTTCAATAGGAACTTCTGCTAGAAAGAAGTGGGGTATCAAGGAAGTGAGCAGTTGAGCTTCAGAAAGATGGATAGAAAGCATCTTGGCCCTGTTTGGCACACCTGCCAACTTCCTACTCACCTGTGCAAGTTCATTTGCATAAGAATACAAGTTATTTTTCATAATTCGGTCAGGCATAAGCTGAGCATTTCATCTGAAGCAGGTGAGTTTTTTAGTAATATATGCCTAACTTGTAGTATGCCTAAACGGTCAATTTGTAACTCAAGTTGCTACCTCTAAATTCAGTTAAAATTTGTATTTGTCAATAAGTACACAACCTGAACAGTTCTTTGTAAATGAAATTCATGTAAGTTTAAACCTCTCTTTGAATGAACAGAAAACCTGGGCTGTAGCAGTTTCAATGACCTCTTTCCTCAGTGGAAATCTAAGACAATAATAAATTTTAAGCACTAAACATGAAGCTTTATAAAAGGAATAGATCCAGCTAATAAAATACATACTATACAATAAATTTCACCTCAGAGTGGAGAGCCAAGGACAATATAATGTGTATAAATGATACACTTCATTTTACTTATAAAGAAATTCCTGCAAGGAACTACTGCAGGAAATTTAGTGTGACTACAGTAACCATCTCTAGCAAAGGTTTTTTGATTCAAGGCATCTTGCAAAATCACATGACCTTAATCCTTTACTCTTACTCTAAAGGAAGAGTAGAGATCCAGGTTAACATAATAGCAGCCACTTTGGACTTCACCACCTTCTTGCCCTTTAGGTAACCCTACGAGTCATCCCAAATGCTACAAGGTAAACAAAGTCGTTCCAAAGCCTACCAAGCTTGGGATGTCCCTTATCTATTCCCTGGAATGTTCATGTTTCTTGAGAAAGTCCAGATGCATTCCAGAGTAACCACAGGTCAACTTTGTCTCAAATCCTCTCTCCTGCCTCATAAAACATGCTTTCCCATAGGTTAGGCTAGTAAGTGAAGCAACATTTGATAGAGTTGAAAGATGAATAAAAATAACAATTAATCGATAAACAAAGTTTTCTGTGGTGGCCCTGGATTGGAGGTCAGGAAATCTGGTATTTGGGTTTCTTGTTTAATTATTATTTTGGTGCTGTGATTTCAGATAATTCATTTATCTGCTCTAAGCCATAACTTCCTAACACTATTATGACAGTGTTCTAATGATGTGATAAAGGTTTCTCCCAACTCCAAAAGTCCACAAAGTTACTTTCTCTGATGTACAACATTGAATTATTCTTTGTGAAGATAATGTTGCTTCATGAAAGCATCTCCAATCTTTAATAGTTTGAAATCAACACACACATAAAAGACTGTTTGTAAAACAAAGAGGAACTTGGACATAAGCTAGTCACCTGCCCCAGCCAATCATTCATAAAGGATTTTCCTCCATTATTAGTCATTTCCTTAAGTGCCTTTAGATGTAGGCATCTGATAGAGATGAGGTCAAAATAATCATTGATGAATTTCCTTGAAACTAAATAAAAAATGCTTCCTGTTGTATCACACCATGAATGAGGTCATTTTTTCAAAGTAAGATAAATAAATACATTGTGTTGGGATTTGCTAACTTTGTGATTGTGGACTGCTTACTAAATCTATAAATATTTAACAATATATTTCCCTACAGATGTTTAAGGAAAACAAGCCTTTCCTTTCTCTAACTCCCTAATTCAGTGAATCAAATATATGCTGAGACATTGGCTTTCAATAGGTCCCAAGCCCCGGAAGATCTTTGTCTTCAATAACAAAAAGAAACCAGAGCCCCACATGAATTGCAATGCTATTATCTCTCCCTTAGAAAGTCATTTACTAATATCCTTATGTCTCAAAATTATTGGCCTTTAATTCTATCGGCTTTACATACAGTCCTGCTTATTTTAAGTTTTATTTGCCTTCCTAAAGCCATCCCTTGTTGCAATTTTTTCTTATTCCAAAAATGTCAATAAGCCGAGTCCCACTTTCTTCTAACTTAATTTTTCCAGACTTCTTAATGACTGTGTCAGTTTCCTATCATTGTTCTCCTATAGGATTTCCTCAGCCCCTCCTAATGCCTCAGAGGGAAACTTGTTTAGAGTGGCATTGGTCAAGGTGAGGAAAAGTCATCAACACAGTCTGGAGAAGAGACTGATTCATGGTGATGTAACCAAGCAGAAAAGCATAGTTTAATGGACTATTTTGGTAGCATGACTTGGGACTCAGAAGGTGCACGTTTGGGTAGCGGAAATGATTGCTTTTTAATGTCACTCCCAAGGGCAGGAAGGAAACATGACATACAGAGGAGCAGCTGCTTGAGGTTGTAAAAAAAAAAAAAAAAAAGAGTGCCAAGAAAACTCTTGTATTTAAAAAAGACACTGATGGTGACCCCTAAACTGACTAAAGCACAAGAACCCTTGGACTTAGTAGATAGTTTAGAAAAAAATCAGAAAAAAAAGGAGTTTGGGACTTTGGTTTCATAAGCAGACACATCTTAAGCATTTAAAAAAAAATGCTTTTGAGTAAACTGCATTTTTTTTTCATTCTGTAAAAAATGCAATACCCTCTCTTCTCATCTGTAAGTCCGAAGAAAATTCTGGAGAGGCGCACCAAGTTTGCACATCCTGTGTTGTCTCTGGTCACAGGAAGACTTGGGTGGAGAACATGAGGTTGGCCATGATTTTGAAACATAATGTCATGGAAATAAGAGTATGCACAAGACTTTTAAGGAGTCCAAAAAGGGCTAATGTTTCAACTTGCCTGAAAATTAAGACTTTGTAATTACTAAGAGATTTATTCACTGCCAAAATAGACAGAACTTTGTTCATGTCTCATTCCTTAATAGATTTTATCTATTTTCATTTAGACTGTACATGAAGCTCATTTGTTAAATATTCATATATATATATGTATACATACACTTAATACCAAGGCAGGTATTTATGATCTATGTAGCTGCAGAACTTTAGTGTTATTTAAAATTGCATTTCAGAAGTGGAGTATATTAGTTTCCTGTTGCTCTGTCACAAACTAGCACTAACAGTATTTTAAAACAAAACTTTTTTCCTAGTGTTGAGATCATAAATGTAAGATTAATAGGGAATTCACGTGTCATCAGGATTTTCATTCCTTCTAGAGACTCTAAAGAACACTCATGGTCTTACTTTTGGTTTTCCAAAGGCTCCTTTTGATTTTTGGTTCGTGGCTCTTGACCCTTGATGTCTTTCATTCCACCTGCTACTATCCTTCTTACTCTCTTGAGATATCTTGTCCATGTCAAAATCTATTTTTAAAAAAAATATTTGAAAGGCAAAGTGAGTGGCGCAGGGAAGGGAGGCAAGAGCCATGAACATTGGGTCCATACGAGTCTTCCACATGCAGGGCAGGAACCCAAGTACTTTTACCTTCCAAAGGTATTAAGAGGGAACTGAAGTAGTGGCTTAACCCACTGTGCCACAAGAGCCCCCATCTCAAAATCCTTATCCCATTTGCAAAGGAATCTTCTGTCATGTGATGTAAGATTCACAGATTTGGGGGATTAAGATGTGGCTGTAAGGGACCAATTTTCAATTTAGTACAGTTGGTGCATTTACCCAGAAATTCTGTAGTCTTGCTACAAGAACACAGTTAATATAGTTAGGAGATGTACAAGTTGGAGTCAAAGATTATATGTAGTGACAAAATTATAAAAATTGGTAATACTAAAACGAAACAGATAGCTAGAAAGGCCACTGTAACAAAGCGGCAACCCAAGATAAAATGGTAAAAGGCTGTTATATATAATAACTGGATATGGGATTTAATTGGACATCATGGAGTTTATGATTTCAAGTTTTCATTAGACAAACATGGACTGTTTGTTAAATTTCTGATAAAGAATGTAGTGGTCCACAGTTGAACGAATAAACAAATTGTATCTACACAGTGGAATGATGTTAACAGAAAAATGAAATGCATGCTATGACATGGATGAGCCTTAGGGACACTCCCACACAGGTACAGGGAGGGTTCCAAGGCTTTGGAGTGGCCTTAACTTCCCTCCCAAATCACAAGCAGGGAGCTGGATGGGAAGTGGAGCAGCTGGGACACAAACCAGCATCCATATGGGATCACGATCCATGCAAGGCGAGGACTTTAGCTAATACGCTACTGTGCAGGGCCCTATTTTTAAATTCCATTAGAGTTATATTTGCTGCATTGTCTTTAGGATAACTTAAGTTTAAACTTTATAAGGTGTCCCCCATGAGGTTGTCCTGTGGTCTTGTTCAACGTTCAGTTTATATGTTAGTCTTGTAATGGGTAAGTATTCACTTTTTCAGGTTTTTGTTTTTCACTTACAAGCCAAGTGTTGTAACACACATGGTTTGTAATTGCTTAGTATTCCTTTTGCATTTTCCTGTGAAGTTATTGAAAAACTTATTTGGGCATTTAACTAAATGAAACAATATTTCAATAAGTAAAGTTCTTGACACACTACAACTCAAAATATGCAATTGGCATTATTAACACTATATGTTTTTTTAAGATTTTTTATTTTTATTGGAAAGTCAGATATACAGAGAAGAGGAGAGATAGAGAGGAAAATCTTCCGTCCAATGATTCACTCCCCAAGTGAGCGCAATGACTGGTGCTGTGCTGATCCGAAGCCAGGAGCCAGGAGCTCCTTCCAGGTCTCCTACACAGGTGCAGGGTCCCATGGCTTTGTGCCGTCCTCACCTGCCTTCCCAGGCCACAAGCAGGGAGCTGGATGGGAAGTGAAGCTGCCAAGATTAGAACCGGTGCCCATTTGGGATCCCAGCGCGTTCAGGGTGAGAACTTTAACTGCTAGGCCACTGTACCAGGCCCTAGGCTATATTTTTAAGGGCTAAGACTAGGCTCAAGAGCCCAGTGACTAAAGCCCTCACCTTGAATGCACTAGGATCCTATATGGGCATCATATCCTGGCTGCTCTACTTCCCATCCAGCTCCCTGCTTGTGGCTTGGAAAAGCCATAGAGGACAGTCCAAAGCCTTGGGACCCTGTACCCGCGTCGGAGACCTGGAAGAAGCTCCCGACTCCTGACTTTGGATCAGGAGCAGCTCTGGCTGCTGTGGTCACTTGGGAAGTGAACCAGTGGATCAAAGCTCTTCCTCTCTGTCTCTCCTTCTCTCTAAATATGACTTTCTAATTTTAAAAGATTAAAAATGATTTTACATTTAACATAATGTTAACCATGCTGAATTATTTTCTCGTATGACATCTTGTTTACATCCCTTAAGGATCAAGTAACTCATTGCATCATTACTTACATTACCACATTGAAATTTACTTCAAGGTTCCAAAAGAGTGGTTCAGTGAACAAAGACAAAAATCCCCCGTACCTCAGAAAATTGTGATTAAAAATGGTGTCTTGTAAACATTGCAATGATCTGAAGATGCTTTAATACAGTCTTCACAGAAAAACCACAAATGTTACATAATTAAGTATCCGATAGCCCGAACTTTCTTAAAATGCCAAGTTTACTCCCAACCTTTAGTCTAGAGTCTCTAACATTCTCCCCTTGGTATCCTTGCGTGATTGGGATCTACTCATTCATTCAGAACCAGCTCAATAGGCAGCAGCTCTTCAGAAGGGGCTGCCCCAGTTACCCAACCTAACACCTCAGTTACCTGCTGGTTCACTCCCCAAATGACATCAATGGCTAGCGAAAGGCCAGCCCAAGGCCAGGAGCTGCTGCTTAGCAAGAGAATAAACATGGCTATTGTATTCTTGTGTCACTCAGTTTTCTTCATCCCCACAAGGTCCTTTGCTTCAGCACTAGTCTGGGCTTGTACACAGACATGAAAAACTTCTTTGTAATCCAAAAGAGATGGTAATGAGCTTATTAAGGATAGAGTTTAAAATATATATGCTAGGGCTGGCATTGTGGCATAGCATGTAAAGCTGCCACCTGCCAAACTAGTATCCTGTATGCACATCAGCTTGTGTCTCAGCTTCTTGACTTCCAGTCTAGTTCCCTGCTAATGGCCTGGAAAAGCTAAGGAATATGGCCCATGTCCTTGGGCCTCTGCCACTCATATGGGAAACCCAGATAAAGCTCCTGGCTTCAGCCTGGCCCAGCCATGGTCATTGTGTGAAGTGAACAACAGATGAAAAATGTCAGTCACAAATACAGTGGGGGTGGGTAAAAGATATGATTTATCTTCATATGAAAAGCACACTAACAGGGAGTGACTCAGCAGATGATGATCTCTAACCGGAGCTGGGTGAGCCCAACACCAGGAGCTTCTTCTGGGTCTCCCACCTGGGTACAAGAGCCCAAGCAATTGTGCAATCTTTTGCTATCTTCCCATGCACATTAGCAGGGAGCTGGATTGGAAGTGGATCAGCTGGAACTCAAACAGGCATTCATATGGAATTCTGGCAGCACAGGCAGAGGCTTAATCTACTATGCCATAGTAGTAGATGCCTTAAAAATGTATAAACACCTATACTAGAATCCAAAATGCCACTGGACTAATATTTTGAACAGTTTTATCTGAGTAAAAGAACCAGCAATAGCACAGACAGATATAGAGTTGTAGATCTGCTGGACCCACTTACCCCAGTTGACAGATCAGGATAGGAGATTCAAAAGGTGAAACAGCTCCTCTGCTTAAGGCCACCCACTTAGTGTCAACACTGGGAGAGTTAGTCAAGTTCTAGATCAAGGTCAAACTCATCACCACACAACTGAAACTAAAGCTCAAACAAATAGTATGAGAAGTAAAAACAATGTCATTCAGGACCATCACTCCAAAAAAAGATTAATGCCATGAGCTCTGTGAGCTAAGTAACCACTAAGCACATTGCTAAGTGGCCAACAGGGTCCTGTATGGAAACAACTAGAAGTTTATGGATTGGAGGATAAACGTAAGGTTCGTGATTTCATCTCAGCATTTTCTGCTGTCACTGGTCAGAGTTGTCAGAAGCTGCAATTGACTTCCGTCTTGACTAAGCTACCCTGCAAGCCTAGGCTATGTGGTTCTGCCATGGATGATGATCTATTGCACCTGTCCCTTCATCACCGTCTACAGGGTGTGCTTTTGAAAAGAAAAGCATCAGCTCATCTTCTGAGTTGATGGTCACCCTTAGAACAGAATGTCCTTAACTTTTCATTCAGGTAATTATATTCATAAGTAGGTCATTAGGAGCAAAAGAGATAGTTATGAAACATTATAATGAACATAATAGCATATACTTAGCAAAGGAGCCACCTTGTCCCTCCACCACTGTGCTCTGGCTTTTCCCATTAAAGAATTAGCTAGTGTAACTCAGGCTTCATTGGGCAGATTTTGCGTTTTTAAATCTACACTAAGAAAAGGTCTCCACACTTATCCATAGTACATGAAACGGAGTTTGTCTATGCCATGTCAGAACGCACAATTGGCAAAATGAAAAGCAAAAATCCATAATTAGCTGCCTTACTAACCAAGACCAAATTCTGATTATTTTCACTAGGTAAGTATGGTCTTGGGCTCATGTTGGTCTTGCCAAAGACCATTCATTGCTGTAGTTTCTCAGCTCACACACACACAAAATTATTTCTCTATGTTCTTATTGGCAAATCCACTGCAGTCTATTTTCTTGAGAATTGATAACACTCTAACACAGTAAAGTAATTAGTTTTACTAAGGAACTGTGTCATCTCTTCATTTTTGCTAATTTCATGTTTTCCCATATGTACTACAGATAGCTTTTCTTCTAAGCAACAACACTTGTCAGAGTATTGGTCAATCTTTGAGTGATGACAATGACCTAGTTTCAACAGAATGTATTAAGCAGTTTCAAATGAGATGGCTCTAAATTTTAGAACTGTAGCCCAGTAATACTAAAAATGCCTTTATTTCTATGAAAAGTTAATACATTTATGTAGAATTCAATTTTGCATCACACCATGCTGACTCCTGTTTAAGTAAAATGCTCAACATTCTTGACTCTGTTAGAATGCTTGGCAAGGCAAGTTCCATGCTTCTCAATTGGGTGTAACCATCACTATTTGACGTTTATTAGATTGGAATTTATCCATGGAATTCTTAGGCATAAAGATTTAGATGTAGTTGTATTTACAAAAGCTGAAGTCATGTCATGCAAAATTATAACATCAGGCAAACTTATTATTGTTCCTAAGTAATCCACAAGATTTTACCTAGTTACTCAAAATTGCTGCTTTTGCAGAGGTAAAAAGCAAATTCACTATTTTCCAAGGATATTACTTAAAAAGTTACAAATGAGTCCATTGTTCAACATACAGTAAATGTTTACAACAAGCCAGTTACAGTGCTAGGTATGTGGGTGTGCAAAGTGATGTCTTAGCCTATCAGTGTTCTGGATTGGATTCTCAAGTATGTTTCAGTTCCAGCTTCCTGCTCCTAACACACACTCTGGGAAGCAAAAGGTATGGCTCATGGGGATTTTGACCATTCCACCTGTGTGGCAGACCTGAATTGGGTTCTTGGCATCACCCTGGTTTAGCCCTAGCTTTTGTGGGCATTTAGGGAGTGAACAAGCAGATAAGGCATTATCTCTTTCCTTTTGTCTCTTCCTTTCAAGTAAGTTTTTAAAATGAAAAGACAACCTAAGGCTTAGAGAAGAGCTGATTAATAAAATTCTGCTTCATTAGTTCAAAGAAATCTGGGCAACATTTTCAGGACAATGGAAAAGTTAAGATGTTCTAAGCCAGAGAGGAAGGGAGGATATAGAGAGTGGACAGGTACTACTTTCAGGTGTATGTCTTAAGAAGCTCATAATCCAGTAACAGAGGAGGAAATAGGGTTAGAGGGAAACAAACTACAAAACCGGCAAGTACCAACCACCACTAATGGCTCATTTTGAGGCTCTTCTTGAGTGTTGTATCTGAAAGTTTGAGGAGACACACAAGATCAAGAGGCAACATGCCCTGTAAGGTAGAGCTGCCAGTGCAGGGAATCCCAAAATACTGATTACTGGCTCCACGGGCAGGGCGTGCTGCTGCATTTTCAGAGATGGAGACATCTTAGTTTTACCTCACCAGCTACTGGGAGGCACAGAGGAGGATACATGGGATGTATGGAGAAAACAAAAGGGTGATACAAAACTGCCAGGGACTATTTCAGGAATTAGGTTGTCAGTGTTCTTGAAATTCAACAAAAATGAAATTATAGGACCCATTAGGTTTTATTAAGATGACTATTTCCTAATTGAGTCCTATCACAAAGACATTTTTATAAATGCATTATTTTGGTGCTTCAACATTTTGTTTCAAGGGAGGAATTGTTATTTTCATTTTACATAGGAGTTTATATTTCAGAAAAATGAAGTTGATTGTCCATACTATTTTAAGATAATAGATTAATGGCAGAGGTGGGCTAGCATGGATTCATTCCACTCCACCACAACTAAATGATTACTCTGGGCCAGACAAAAATAATGAGACACAAAAATTATGAGAGACAAAAATAAAATGTGGGTTTCTGCCTTTCCCCATCCATAGCATCTTGTATGTTTGCATGGAGTTTTCTCTGCTTTGCCCATGCGGGACATGGCAGTTCTAATCCCAGGAAAGTAGACATGATCACTACATTCCTATATAGCAAGGGGATCAACCGCCGTTTCACTCTGAACTTGATTAAGTTC
The DNA here is from genome assembly GCF_017591425.1 of Ochotona curzoniae. Lineage (NCBI taxonomy): Eukaryota > Metazoa > Chordata > Mammalia > Lagomorpha > Ochotonidae > Ochotona > Ochotona curzoniae. Next base: position 15,214,821 of record NW_024464920.1, on the reverse strand, counting down.
CCAGCTATTGCAGGACTTGGCATGGGGTTAACCTCTCATACGGTGATTCCCTGCAATTCACAGCTTCTCAGAAAGCGATCCTGAAGTTCTGGAGATTCTTACTGTAGCATTTGAATGCTTTACATGACCTGAAAAGTTGCCATGAACCTTTGTTAGGTGGAGGCTAGGTTGATCATCACCGATGAAGACTGAATATAAACCTCCATGTTTTTCTGGAGTCAACCCTTCAAAAGGAAGCTTGCCTACTCCAGCATTGCTTCAGGTGAATAATGTACAATTGGAATATGGATCTATACAATCCTTCCTATACTCACATAAAATAAAAACCACGCTACAGTCCTAGCAAAGACAGGCATGTGGTGACAAGAAATATGCCATCTCTTAAAATTCACTTAAAAGTGACTGAGATGTAGCTATCAATTTTGGAAACATTAATTTTCAGGCCAAATACTCTTTTGAAAAAGACAAATCAATCAAATATTCATCACCAGGCATAACATAAAATGAATTTTATAAAATTAACCCACTCAACTACATAAATAGCATTTTGTATTCAACAACCTGTCATACGGGATGTGTTGGTGGCTTTTTTCTAAAAGTCTAGTATAAAAGAGAAAGTAATATTACAGGGTGTATCTCAGTGTCTGGAATAAGTAAAGATACTCAGGGGTTTAAGGTATAGACTGTCTGGGGCTGTCATGGACTCAAGTTTGCCAACCACATTTTCACATCTTTTTAGCGAGAATCAAAAATGAAAAAAATCCATTCTGTGATAATATCTTTATTTTTCCAGTATTTCCTAGAGACACAAATGCATGTCATTCTAATAGTAGTAGGATCATCAAAGCAAAAATAGAAAAAATGCTCTGTGTCCCAGTTTCCACATCTCAAAACTGGACCTGTCAGACACAACCTACCAGCACAAATAACTTCACTGGGTTTTGCAAAATGAATTTAGTCCTTGAGATAAAAACCAGTAAACATGTAAACTTTCCACATAGGAGTATCTTCATTAACTCCTTACAATCCTACAGAGTAGGGAAGTAGTCAGTAATAGTCTAGTAAGAATCATTCAAAGAAGCAATATTTGCTGGTAAATTATTATTCATTCTCAGAACTAGCACTGGCTTTCCCACTAAACTGTCTCTATTTTTTAACATAGTTCTTGCATCTTAAAGAATGGGGAGGGACTTAAATCACAAGTTTGATCAGATGTCTGAAGATCAATATATTAAATCCAAACCCTCTGAATAGTTAAGGACTCAAGTAACATTAAAAAGAAGTAAGGAATCATATTGAGGTTTTTGCATTCTATATTTATCTTTCTGCAACATAAAATGTATGAAATAATATTTAGAAATATGTTTTAACTTTACTATAATAAATCTTAAATATATAGTGAAGCTTTATAAAGTTATAGTAAATACAAGAAAGCTGAAGTTGAGAAACTTTCTACGTCTTAACAAAATAAGGTGGGAAAAATATGAAAAACAAACTTTATATTTTAGTTACTTGGTAAGAGTTAACAATATAGGGATGCTTCTGATTTTTATCAGGTAACATCCTGTTAAATGTATCACAAGTTGAAAGTACTTTCAGATAAAAAAAATTTTAATATACCTAGCCTACTGACCATCACAGCTAAGTGATACGGTATATCATAGAATATTGTTTATTTACTCATGATAGGACGGATCACTGGGAGCTATGGCTCCTAGCCAACGCTCAGCAACTCCAGAGTAGGCTAGTGATTGACTACTGCTAGTCAGTGGGAAATACCAAAGTTCTAACAGTGAAGCACTTTCCACTGAGTACATCTTGCTTTTGAACCATCATAAAGTTTCAATTGCAAGCAGAGCTGTCTTATTGGGGAGCATTTGCACTTGATAGTTTAAGAAATTGTCACTAAAATAGAAACAAATTGAAATTCTCAGTAGGCAAGCAGATTTCCAGGTCACTGCTGTCTACAGGTGGGATAGATGTAAATGTAAAAGAAAGTTTTAGGGCAGGACTAAAACCCAATGTGAAAAGCAAGTCTTTGTGGTTGAGTGACGTGTTAGAGAATAGCTGTGGCAAAAGGAAATGAAGTCAATAAATAGTTAAAGACAGGGCATGAAAATACAGATAAAGAGTGAGTATTCAATGCTTGTTATATGCCAGGCACTTACAGACATTAGCTTATTATTAGGAATAAATGTACTAGAGCCAACAATTTATCTTAACAATTAAGGTACCTATGTCCCAAACCAGAGTGCCTGGGTCAAACACTGGTTCAGACTCCAGCTTCCTACAAATGCAGACTCACATAGGAAGTAGTAAAAGCTCAAGCAATTGGTTTTCCATCATTGTCGTAGGATACCCAGACTGAATCTCTGCCTTCTGCCGCTAGTCCCAGTTCAGCCCCAGCTTTTGCAGGCAGTTGTAGAGTGAATGAATGGATGGTTAGAACATCCACAAAAGGCTATTATCAAATGCATGGTGGATATGTCCATGCATGAAGTAAAACTGTCCAAGGCCATAAAGGGAGAATATCAAAATGAACAGATCCTGGAATTGCTCACCTCTTGAATCCATTTGCATTCACAGAAGCTAATGTAGAATAACCCCATAATACACAAGACATGTGGTGGGATTCTCAGCCCCATTTATCTGTCAGTCCCATCTAAGTTAGTCTCAGAATCACTGCCACTGGATCTACCCCACAGAACTAAAGACAAACCTCAAAGGGATAATAACCATCTCAACCAATCACATTCTAGAAGAAATTCCAACATGATTTGATGAATACAAAAAAAGTAGCACCTAACAAGCAAGATTCACAAGATCTGGTAAACAGTTGAAAGCTACAAGGCACACCAAGAAGCAGAGAAATAGCAAACGGGGCGGGGGTGGGGGGGAACTAACCAAAACAAACATGAAAGGACATCTTCTGACTGTGTCTTGCATGTGCGCCCCATGGGAGTGGAGAGGTACCAGCTGCCACTCTGGAAGGAGGTGTCAGCTTGAGGGAGGTCCTGACCCCTCTGCACCTGTGTCTGACAGAGCCAGGATGAGAGATTGAGACAACCTTTCCCTGAAATTTTGGCTGGACCGTAGAGCATGCAGAAAGAGAAAAGAGTGAGGGGAGAAGAGGGAGAGAGAACCTAACAAAAACATAGACTGTGGCACTGAACTGGACTAATGAGCAACTTAATGATGTGGCTCAGGATCCTCCAGCACAATGTTCTGCACGTCCAGTGGAGATGTATTCCACTGGCAACCCAGATTTATGGGATCTACTGAGAGCACACATCTAGACAGTGGATTCTTTTTGACATTTCATTTCCCCACGGGTTACCACTTCAAGCTACCTAAGATTGCATTAATTTATTTACAGCAAGAATTTGCCATCCAAATATTAGCAGCAATGTAACATTTGTCTTGACATGTAGAACAGGAAACCACTGTGACCTTGGCTATTTCTAAGGTTATTTCTTCATTGCTAGTGATCCAAACCCAGATGACCTAGTGCCAGATTCTCTGTTTTTCTAGATCGGTGCAATGAAAACAATTTCTCAGAAATATGCCATGGAATACTATCTTAAAGTCAGAGAAACCTATGTTATAGTTGGAATAACCTTGAAATTACTCTTTTCAAAAATTAAAAATTTTTTTAAAAAGTCCAATTTACAGAGAGAAGTAGAGACAGAGAAAGCATCCACTGTTTCACTCCCCAAGTGGCTGCAACAAGAGCTGAGTCAATTGGAAGCCAAGAGCCAGGAGCTTCTTCCAGGTTCCCCATGTGGGTGCAAGCTTCCAATATTTTGATACATTCTCTACTGTTTTCCCAGGCCGCAAGCAGAGAGCTGCAAGGGAAGTAAAACAGCTGAAATACAAACTGGTGCCCCTATGGGATCCTAGTACATGCAAGACGAGGAGATTAGCCACTAGGCTGCTGGACCAACTTTTACTTTTTAAATTTTCTTATTTGGCTGTTCCCCTATCAGTCCACATTTTTTTCATCTTAGTTTTTGTTTATCTCACTCCATTCATGCACATACTTTTCTGAGAAGACTTAAGCTCTTCCAGTTTGGGACAATAACTGCTTTTAGAGATGGTAAAGTAGTTAACAACAAAGCAGTTGCCTCAGATTCGACTGGGGTCCTCGCCTTGCATGGCCGGGATCTCAGGTGGGCACCAGTTTTAATCCCAGTGGCCCTGCTTCCCATCATGCTCCCTGCTTGTGGCTGGGAGGGCAGACAGGACGGCCCAAAGCCTCGGGAATCTGCACATGCGTGCGAGGTCCAGAGGAGTCTCTAGGGCTCCTGGATTCGGATCAGTGCAGCTCCAGCCTTTGCGGCCACTTAGAGAGTAAATGATCGGAGGGAACATCATCTTCTCTGTATATCTGACTTTCCAATAAAAAGTAAATCTTAAAAAATAAAAAAGATAAATGTTTACATCAAAAGAATATATGAACAAGTAAGAACATGAAGTATGTTTAATTCATTAGTCACTATAGAAATATAAATTGAAACCACAGTTGTATGTCAGTCTTAAGAGACACTAGAATGATTATTTTTAACAATACCAGGGCAAGAATTTGGTTAGCAGTTAAAATACCACTTGGGACACGTGTTTCTCAAATGGAAATTCTTGAGTTTGAATCCCAGCTTGACTGCCGATTTCAGCTTCCTGGTAATGCCATATGCCAGGAGCCAACGCACCAGGGATAGCTCAAGTATTTGGGTCCCTATAACTTCCCTGGGAGACTAGGATTGAGTTTCTGGCTCCTGGTTTCATTGTAATACAACCCTGGCTGTTAAACATATTTAGGAAGTAAACTTGCTCATGGGAACTCTCACTAGCTTACTCTGACTTTCAAATAAATGTAAAAAAATCTTTTTAATGAAAATTTTAAGTTTTGGTAAAGATAAAGAACTCTCACATGTTGCTGCTGGGAATGCCAAATGGTATAAAAACCAGTTACACTGGCCAGTTCATGCAATCATCTAGGTTCTCATGTAAGAAAACATATCTTCACAGGGAAACTTGAGTGTAAATACGCACAAAAACTTGATTTGTATTGCCATAAAACCTGAAACCTCTGAAAGCCCCCAAACTTCTAAGTAGAAAAGCAAATTGTGTATATGCACACGTTGAATGATTGCTCTGCCACCCAAAGGAGTAGACAGACTACGGATGCGTGCAACAATTGATGAATCTCAAAAGTGACCAGGTGAAAGATGCTAATCACAAGAGACTGGGAATATAACAAAGACTGGTTCTAGAAGGGCAGCAGGCAAGTGCCCAAGTTGCTGGGAATGCTCTGTGTTGGCCTGGAGGTTTGCACAGGATGTCTAATTGTGACCACTCCTCCAATTCTGCACTGAAAATGCTGATGGTGCCTTAGGTAAACTGTCATTCCAAAAGTTGATGTTTAAGAATAAATACACTACCTAAAAGTCCTTGAGATCATCTAGGATGAATGTTAGGTGCGTGGTGTTTAAAGTAATGCTGAATGAGTATATAAAAAAAGAACCTCAGAGAAATAGGAGAACATAAAAAATGAGACAGTAGACAATCAGAGAATCAAAGATTACAAATAGGATATAAGCAAGGGGACAGTGGGGGAACTGCCTGCAGGATGGAGCGCAACTGAATAAATGATAGAAGAGTGAAACCAAAATCAGGGAAACAGGGAAAGGAAGTGAAGGTGAGTGATTCAGAAAGTACCGTGACAGGTGTTGGTCAAGCTTCCCTCGCGTGGTTGTCCTGCGTGTGAACTATACATAGATCCCAGAGGTAGGATGCAGACCCCTTGGTGTTGGCAGTGCTCGTGGTTGCCTGCAACAGGGCAAGCTTCAAAGGACACATTCTCTACCTGCCAGGGGCAGAAGAGGTGCAGAATTGGGCTTGAATAATGCTCAATTGTTTCACAATTGAATGGGGTTTTGTGAATGTTTCCGTACTAAAGGCAAGAACTATCACTGTAGAGTAAGCCTCAAATTCCACCTCTCTGTATGGGGGGGGGGGGGGAATGAATGAATACAATGTTTGGGTAAAGAAACAAAGGTTTTCGAAAGTTGAAGTAACCAATTTCAACATCAGATGTGATGAAGGAAACGGTTAAGGATGGAAGGAAACATTAAAGCAATTATAAAATATCTTATTGCTTTCCTTTATAAAACTATTCAAAGGAGGTCTGTGTTTCCAAAATAAAAATAATTGGTCTCCAGGATGAGCTCATTAAAAAGATCCTTAACAAGTTTCTGGAAATAGAAACCTCCGTACAGAGAGGATCAGTCATGATAATGTTTCACATGAACCTGCAAAGCAGAGGTGAGATGGGGTAGGGTAGGGGTGAGGGGATTCATCTGTTGGGAAGAAAGGAGGGAAGAGGCAGGACAAAGGGTAACATCTACTCTCCAAATGACTGTGGTTTGATAAAACAACTTTGCAACTAAGAGTCATAAGAGTCACAAATATAAGCAACAGAGGCAGGAGAGTGGGGAGAAGTAAGCTGGACAGCTGTGGTTAGGGTTCCTAAGTTCACATTATTTCCTATGGCACACAGGGACACTGTGCTCTTGCCACCCGGTGTTCACAGGCTCACATCTGGCCCATGCCTCAGTGGTTCTGCTAAGCGACATCCAAATTCACACGTTTGTCCCTTGCCACTTACTATAATGCCCTTTTCTTGGTTGTCACTTCTTTGGAGAAAATTGCCCAGGTGCACTACATCACCTCTTAACCACTTAGGTTTTCAACTATTTGCTACCCTAACCACTGTAGAAAAAAAAATCAGCAATGTGTATTTTACAGATAGGCAACCTAGGCACGTGCAGAGCATTTGTAAACTGTCTCGAGTCACACATGTGGTCATTGTTGAGAATGGAGCTCAGAATGGTGTGGCTCTAGAAGATGCATTTTTTTTCCCAGGATACTGGGCTATCTTTCTTGGCTTTGCATCAGTCTCTCATATTGGAATTACTTTTCTACACATCTGTATCACTTACCAGACTAAGAGCTGTTTTAATCTAGGAATACATGTTCGCTTCTCTAATGTGAGATACATCATATGTTCTGTGTCACGATTGTAAGAATGAACGATATGGATGAATGAATAATTTCCATAGTGAACATCAAGACAAAGCAGAGGTAATTAGTCACATAATTCCTGTATGTAAGAGGTGTAAGCTTGAAAGACCTAATACAGGGTTTAGTTCTTTTTTTTTTTAATTATTTTAAAAATAGAACACACAATATAATACATATGTTATGTCAAACTAAGTAAATGTAAGCCACTTTCATTCTCCTCCCAGGGTGCCTTGTTTTGACTGAGATCTTAGCAGAAAAGTTCTCCTGCCACAGATGTGCCGACATTTGAAGTTCACTATAAATATGTCACCGATTTTGAGGATTACTATGAATATTGACTTGGTATTTCTACACCTTCAGAAATCCTGACATAGCTCTAAATGACAGTGACACCGAAAGGAGTTACTGAGGCAGTGAATCAGCAGGTTAGGAAAATAGAGTGACATGATTTATCCAAACATATTAGCACTTTCTCTGTGTGGATGAGGGCTAAGCTTTGAATGGGCAGCAGACAGTAGAGTTTAGGAATCCTTGTTTGCACTTTTTGCCTTTTCTTTCCTTGTAAGAAAAAAATTTTGGCTTATTGCTATTCTCTGTAGAACTGTTATAACCCTAACCCTAACCCTAACCCTTGCCTTCTGTTAAAAAAAAAAAAAAGTCTTCTATCCACTGGTTCACTCCCCAAATACCTACAATGTTAGGGCTTGACCAAGCCAAAATTAGTAGCCCAGAACTTCATGAAAGTCTCCCAAAAGAGAGTGGCAGGGTCTGTGTATTTGAGCCATCATCTGCTGCCTCACAGTGTACACATTAACAAGAAACTGCATCAGAAGTGAAGAAGCCAAAACTTAGACCAGATGCTCTATTTTGAGATTCTAGCCTCCCAAGGACATGTTATCTGCTTTCCTGAATGCTTGACCATAAGACTTGCTTTAGTAAAAGGCCTGACTTACGCTGTCTGCTACACTGGAGCAGAAGATATTGGAGCCAATACTTGTTTTCACCAGCTCTATAGCTCTTTCCTCACTGCTATGAAAATGACATATCCCATAAAAGGACTGAAATTATCCAATAGGTGTTGAGCTCATACATATGCATTTAGCAATTTTTTGTTTGTGTGAAACTAAGATTCAGCAATTTGTTACTGCAGCAAAGCCGACTAATAGAAATTTAAGGCAAATGAAGAAGCAGGATGATATGGTTTGCATATATGGGAACATTGGGCCTCATCCTACAGCTCCATGGAATTTTACCCTTGGGTCCCAAAGGAACATTCTCTACACCAGAGTCTCAAAGAAACCACCGTGGCCTGCCGCTCTCCCTATGCCCTCCTCCCTCCCTCCCTGGACTGTGTGCCACTTTCAGAGGACACTGACTGCACCTTCTTCCTTGCTCTCCCATGACAGTGCTCAAAACAACCAAATGAAAAGCTTCCTCTGTTTACACTTTGGCAAGTGTTGTCATTTGCTGGCAATCTTTGTAGAAACCGGGTCGAACCAGCAGACCACGACCTGCTCAAAGAACCAAAGTTTGAACAGAAAGGAAGCTCAGACTTCTTTCTCCACTCCCTTTCAAAAAAAAAAAAAAAAAAAAAGGATGAGGACCGAATCCCAAAAGTTTGGTTGTGCTGTTTCCAAAGTCAGATTTTAGTTCCAGACTGAGTTGTATACCCTCCTGTTCCTGTTGATGTAGGCAGGGTCTTAAAAGAGGTAATCAAGTTCAGATGAGGCAGCTGGGATGAATCCTACTCCAACATCACTGCTTCCTTCCTGAGAATACGTTTGAACCCACAGAGGCACTAAGGGAAGAGCCTATGAGGACACAGCAAGAAGGTAGCATCTACTAGCCAAGAGAGAGACTGAGGAAACCTAACCTGCCAACTTCCAAGCACAAGAACTGTGAACAATTACGTCTGCTGTTTAAACCACCTAGTGTATTCTGCTGTGGCAGTCTTACCAAACCAATAGTCACAGAATAAGTAGCTGAAGGGAAGTCCGAGCTTCACCTGCAAAAACTCCAAAACCGTGTTCTTTCTATGCAAGTAATTCCTTGGATCTTCTTAGCCTATATTAATCTATCATTGGTGTGTCTGTAAACATGGATGGGCAACTACTGATCATGCCTTGGGTAGCCTTTCTTGAGCATTCACTGTGCAACCCTGTCCAGAGAGCTGAATGTGAGCAGGCTCTATCTTGGTATGAGAAGTAAACCGCTAAATAAAGCTAATCAACCATCTTTCCAATTCCTCTTCACAACTCCAGAGTTGAACCCAAACTCTCATTCCTTTTGGAGAAAGTCACTGCGTCAACTCTCACCAAGTGTTCCTTCTAACATTCTGTGTTGGGTACTGTTTCAATCATGGCTGATCATGCTTTGAATCTTTTATGTCTGTCCCCCTAATGGATAGTGAGCTTTTAGAGTGATATTTTTTTTTCTTCTCTGTCCTTAGCTTGCATAGTGCCTAGCACACCAAAAAATTAGATATTTTGTTGTTTTATACTTATTTGTTACATTTGAAAACTGTTGAGAAAAGATGATCTAGCTGTCTTGAAAGGTTTCTTCATTAAATTACCATGGAGAAAGAATTTTTCTTTGAAAGGAGCTAATGCCCATCTCATCATATTTCAAACATTTTTTTCAGCAACTCTCAGGAAATATTTATAGCAATGAGTCATATTAACAATATTGTTCTCATCATATTTTTGACATCTACAAGCATTTATACCAGTTTTACTTTCCCTTAAAAATCAGCCATCTCCTGATCATTTTCTCATTCCCAATCTCACCACTGCACTGACGCTTTTCAATGCAAGAAAGACTCAGAAGAGCAAAACCCAATATGTGCCTGTCTACCTTCATCTTCTCAAAAATATCTTCCCTCTGGGCTTCTGTAGTAGCCATGTCTCCTTGCTTCAGTTAATAGGAGTACAATTCAACTTGTTTAAACACAAAAGGAATTTATGGGTTGTTTATCCAAGAAGTCCAAGGAGTGATGCTAGCTTAAAGAACCATTTGAACTAAAGCTTAAACAGTATTATCAGAAGTCTATTTTTCTCTAACTCTTAGCTTACATTTGCCCTGGCTTCTTGTTTGTTCGGAAAGCTCACAACCAAAGTGAGATGGCTACTGGCAGTTCTAGATTTGAGTCATCCTTCTCTTTGCTATGATTGGACTGGAAACCAAGCCTCTTTGGAGGTTCAATTGAGCAAGCCTCCTATCATGCCTATCCTGAAAGTTGGGGTGTAGGGAAGTTCATGTGTTAGGAGAATAAGCTCTACCTGAACTTCATGGATTAAGAATCTTTATGGGCAAACGACCAACCAAGGAGAAACACACACACCAGAGCCTTTGTAACATTCCTCTCTAGTTTCTGTTCCTGTCCCTTCTCAATGTACTTTTCTGACATCAATTGCAACTGTTGGGGAAGTTCTGACCTTTGTTCCAAGTCTCCTTTTCTTCTATATCCACCTCTTGCAGACACTTCTTGAACCATAACTTAAATGTACTTAGGAAGCTGAGGACTGACAGATTCGTATCTCCATAAACAATCTCCCCCATTACTAACAGATGCAGATTTCTGTTTATTTTACCTTTCCCCCAGACATTTATATGCATCTCATATTAAACATGATATGTCTGTTCTTTCCAATCTTGTTTTCCTCTATTTATATATTGTAAGCACTCACTAGCATCTCATTAAATGCTATCAAATTCAATGATCCCTTAATTTAAAGATGTAGGCTGCTTAAAACTGAAATGTAGGCAATATTCTTGTCTCCAAGCTTTTCTTCAGCCCCCATGTCTACTTCAGACAATCACACAATCCATAGTTTAAAAATACACTCTAATCTATCGTTTCATTCATCCACCTATGTTGCTAACATCTGATATAGGGCAACCTAATTCTCACTGTCATGACAGAAGGCTATTGATTTCCTCCCTCTTCTCTAGCCCAGTTTTCTATCCAGCACTGGAGTGCTCTATGCTCTTACTGTCTGCAGAAGCTTTCCGAATCCTTTGCTATACTGGAGTCATGCCGTCATCCCTCTGTTCCTCTATGAGTTCAAACCATTTCTTTCCCATGGCCCTAAATGTTCTCCAAGCTGTTTGCATTTTTTTTGTTAGTTTTACTTTAAATAGCCTTTCTCAGAAATACTTTACTTAGCCTTTATTTTAGTTTGGCTACTAGAACCCAAATGCTATAAATAAGGTGGCTTAGAAACAACAGATATGTATCCCTTAGTTCTAGAGGTTAGGAAGTTCATGATCATGGCAATAGCAGATCTGGCATCTGGTGTGTGCCCGCCTGGTGATGCATGAAGAACTGTTAAAGGGACAAGGGTCCCTCTGGGTCTATTCTATGAAGTCGTTAGTACCATTGCTAAGAACAAAATTCTCACGAGCTCATTCACTTTACTAAGGAATCACCTCCAAACACCATCACACTGGGCATAAGGTTTTGTAACATAAATTTGCAGAGAATATAGTGTCTGCAGTATAACACTATCTAAATGTATTCATCACTGAGTGGAATGAATGCAAGCATACCGAGAGTGTGGCTCCACATGATCTTACATACTGCTGAATTGTCAGAACCCTCCACAGTGCGCAGGCCCTAAAAATCAATTTGGATAAGATTCCTACTTATTTCCCTCATGACCTTTATTGCAGTTTGTCAGTTTCTTTCTTGCTTACTTGTTTACCTGCCCAGTGACTATCTCTTCCATTCCAATGCATTCTCTAAGAGGTCATGGAAAATCTCATTTGAATGCTTAACTGTTTGTTAAGTACTGTGTCTACTGAATTAGATATTTAACATATACTAGTTCAATGAATAGTTGAATCAACATTCATCAGTAATTGCTTCCTGAACTTATACAGAGACCATAACTACAAATGCTTTCTTGACTCCCATTTGAAAAAATTAAATCACATTAATTACATCACATAAAAGAGATACTTATGTGTTGGTCAACATTTGCCAGTTTGAAACTGGGATGTGGTGTGTTAATCACTAATGCCACGTTTGGATCTGGTTAGATGCACATTCCATAATGGGCATACAAAGATCTTTACAAGCTAATGCCTGCCTTCTTCGTGTCTACACTATTACAGATTCTGTGCAACTATATTCCTATAACACCAACCTTCCACCATTCCTTGGGGCTCGCACCTATCAGTGCCACTTTGTATTTTATCACTTGCTTTATCATTTTCCTTCTTTCCCTCCCTAGAGAATTCCTAAGGACTTTAAGCATCAATGTCTATCCTGAAACTCTCGATTTATTTTTTTGCTTTTACAGTATTTTATATATTCTTATTACATGTATGATATTGTACTTATGTATGTGTCTTTGTATGTTTTATGTATTTTTTTCCAGACTCTAAGCCTTAAGCTCTGGGTCCCTAATTTATTTTACTTTCTGTGAGTGGCAGATTGTTAATATCAACATATATCACTGAATGCAGAACTAAATTTTATCTAAAATTGTCAATGGTTTTTCTTTTACTCACATTTGTTAAGGAAAAGATAACATGACTTATTTTTACATCATTTAGAACTGTTCAATAAAGTCCCTCATGATGCTCTTGTGACATATCAATTAGCACATGTCATTTTGGGCAAAGCTAAGTCAAAGATCCATGATCAACAAGTAATAATTAAAGAAAGGGTTTCCTAATTCTTACCCACAAAAACCTTCCAGTTCATGTCTTTGTTTTCAAATTTGATTGAAGACAATCAACGTTGTTATTATATTGATTATAAAAACTGACTACCAAATAGGAAAATTTGTGTCAATTGGAATTATAATCAAAGAAAGAAGGTTTTACTTATCAACTGAGAATTAAAGTAACACTATTATGGAAATATATAACAAAATGAGTTTTTTCCTGTTTGTGGAAGTAGCAAATTATTTAAAATATACTTTGGAAATAAGTTGATTCTATTTGGTAAGAAACTAAAATCATTTAAATTTCATAAACTGTTCTTGATTATGCATATTATGATAACATGAGAAGGAACTTATTTTTATTAAGTCATATAGCATCATTTATAGTGGTTAAAATTTTCTAAGCCCAAATGATTCAACAGAAAAGAATGATTAAACAATCTGAAATGTGAAAGGATGTCATTGTGGCAATACAATATACAAATCAGTTTTCCCTAACATGGAAATGCCAATCTGATCAAGTTTTGGAAGGTTTGTCTGTTTATTTGAAAGGCAGAGTGATACAAAGTCAGGGAGAGACAGACCTTCCATCTACTGCTTCACTCCTCAAATGGCAAACACAGTCAGGGCTGGTCCAAGTCATAGCCAAGGACCCCCGAAATCCATCTGTATCTCCCATTTTGATATCAGGGACAAAATTTTCCCATCCATGTTTCCGGGGTGCTGAACTGAAAGCATAGCAGGTAGAACTTGAACCAGCATTCATGTCGGATGCCAATTTCGGAGACATAGTTCCACCTAGTGCACTATGATGTCACTCCCTTAATTTAATATGGTATAATTTCCTAATTTATTACCTCTGAAAACAGAAATAGAACAAAAGGATTTTAAAATATATATGTTGGTGGTATAGGGGAATTCTAATTTTTATAGTTTTTTAAAAAATAAGATGCAGAAAATGCTATAAAATACTACATTGGTCTAACCACTACAATCAATGGGCATGTTTGAAATTTTAAGCTCCCTTTGTCTGAGAAATTTGATTGCTCTTTAAAATTGCAGCTATTTCCATGGGAAAAAGAAAGGCCCAGTTATGAGCCTTACTCAGACACATGAGGCCTGAGGCTATGAACAAACAGATAAGACAGTAATTTTGATGTTGTGGTGGAAGACAAGCTTGTATTTCCTCATTGACCTTAAAAGACTTTCAGGTTATAGTTGGCCAGCTGAATTACAGAATATTCTATTCCTCTTTCCTTTTTACATTGCCCTCTCTTACTTTCATTGATATTGGACCTCCTAAGTTTTCTACCTAATTCTACTTCGCAACCTCCCATCACACAGTACAATCTAGATAACTACTGAATTGAATTTACCTAGCTCAATTCAGTAGTTATCTAGTACTTACCTAAGATTTCAAAGCAACAGAGACTTATGATGAAAGCACATATTTAGGAAGGCAGATGTGTTGGATATGCATAATTAAAGTTCAGTAAGTTCAGAGCTTGATGTGGGAACTGTGGATGAACCCAGGCTGTTGTCATCTAGATAGGAAGGGAAGCAAGAAGATAGGCTATGTGAGGGTTGGAGCTCAAGTCCTCAGGACTCATGGAAGTAAGCTCAAGTGTTTACTATTATGTTGCTAGATCGTTGAGGCAGGAGCGTTAATACTTCATGGTTGGTATAGCTATAATAATGCAAACCATTTAACATATTCTATGGACAGCAAGAATAATTGTCAAGAACACAGGAAAAAAGACTTCAAATTAAACAACCACTTGGAAAATGATGATGTGAAAAATAAAACATGCTCACGTGTTGTGGAACATTTTTGCTCCTTCTAACAAAAATTAACTGATTTTTTTTTGATGGTAAAACAAAAATGGGATGATTACAATCCCTAAATTTATGCCCAAATTCGATGTCAGAGTAGGGTATGTATGTGGGACAAGTCAAAGGAAACTTGGAAATACCTCAAAGAGGGATTAGTGGACATAATGAAGTGGGGAGTAACATTCCCATGGTGATCCTAGGAAATCCGATAGAGAAAATCTACAAGAAAATGAAGGCAGAAAAGAGATTTGTTGATGATGTCACAGAAAACTCAGTCCAGGAGCATTTGCAGAATGTTTTCTTCCACTTTTTTTTCATAGTCTCTACAACTACCATCTCTTTTCCAAAGTAAGTATTTTTTCTTGTTTACAAATCTGGCTTGATTTTCACCAAACACATTGTATGGAGTAACATCTTTCAACTGTGACCCAAAGCATAGGGATAGCTAATTGAAGTTGCTCTCTTTTTCTCTAGTTCCAGTCCAGATGAGTCAGAGTCTCATCAGGTGGTGCTGAGGAATTCGCATTTTCTAAATTACCATAAAGTTCTTAGACACACAAAAGTTCATGAACCAGTGATCCAGTGCACAGGCAGAGACCCGAAGAACATTGCCTTATCTCTTTGCACTGATGCTAACCAGTTTGCATTTATACCCTCTGCAAAGGCCTTCCTCTGCTTCACTGAGCATAGAACTTTCCTGAGCTCCCGAATTCCTTATTGTATTTCCACTGTGGTCGTGCCTGAGAGAGATTACTCAATAAAGCATATTAGTTACTACGTTTCATACAGACTTAGACACATCAACTGGCTCATGAAATTTCTTTATCTTCTTTAATAGTATTCAGTTACTTTATTTAATGACCAGTATCTCTTTTTTCCTTAAATTTCATCTTGGTACAAACTAAACCCTTGTATTCTTTAATTTTTTCATTTCTCATCAAAGTGAAGTGAAACTACAGAAGTTTCCATCACTGCGATAATGTCATCTTGCAGTTTGATCATGTCGACATGACTTTGAAGAATTACCAGTGTTGTATGGCTCTCACACAGAGTACCCAATCTAAGACCTATTACCTTAGCACAACATAGTGGGATTGGCAGGGAGGAAATTTCTTTCTACCCTTCTGATACAACATGAAACGATATAATTCCTATGTGAGGATTAAAAAAAAAAAGCATATGGGAGATGTGATTCTAGTATAGATACTCTCTTGAAGATTAAGACACTTTTTGAAAGGCAACTTTTAACAGTATTAAAATCACATATCCATAGTAGGAAATAATGTGAGGGGTGATTTTCTCACATGTTTGCCCTCTAGCAAGATCAGAGACAAGGTTGCATATTTCCAAATGGAGCTGGTTAGCTGCAAAACCTAGCATGTGGTACTAATGAGGCTAAGGTCAGGGTTCAGTTCCAAAACAAGCTGGTTAGTGTGTGAGCAGCAGTGGCCTCACCAAACCTGACAGGGCAAAGCATTAAGGTCACCTTGGCATTGCTATTTTTAGGGTTTGTATTATGAATTTCTGGAACTTATCCCACACTAGCCGAAGCAGGGTTTCTGGAAGTGGGACAAGGAATCCACTTTTTTTTTTTTTTAGGAAGTTCTGAGATAATGTCCCTACTGATTCGGATTCTGGACTCCATGACCTCTGAGGAGCCCATCCAAGCAAGTAGCTCCCCACCAGTACAATCTGCTGGTGTTTACAAGTCAAAACTGCAGATTGTAAGGTTGTGTCCAGTGGCAGCCTTGAGAAGACTCTTTGGGCTTTATGCTTCTTCACTCATGTACTGGATTCCTTTGGAGAAGTCACGGACTCAGACAATTTCAAGTTTTAACAACACACCTAGCTCCTAAAAACAGCACTTCCGCCGGCCTTATTTCATTAGCACTTCACTGAGCTTTTCAATTCAGATTGACAGAATTCACCCTTTGCCGCAAATACCAAGACACAAAAGAGAAAGCCCTCTTGTTCTAAAAACTGGGTATTGATTACAAATTCATCCCTCTGGAATTCTCAAGCAATCAATATTTCTTCGCCCTTAGGAAGTAAGGGTTTTAGAAAGCGGCTACCACATTTACAAATATAAATTTCAGTCCCTAGTCCAGGTCAAAACAAACAAAAAACAAAATAAAAGCCCTATTATTGTCCCGAGGGCCATCTAGAAAAACCAGACCAAGCTATAAATCTGTTTCTGTTGAGAATTGTTATTGGAACAAAGGGGAGGATTTTGTGTCCTGTGAGCAGGATCAGAAAACAGCAGGTATGTAAAATGAAAAACCTAAAAAATGATAAATGGAGTAAAAACTGGAATACTAGCAGAGTTCATGGATTTTTCATGTTCTAACCAGCTGTGCTGCTATAGATCAGACACAATCTCACTGGCTTTGCTGTATATCCTAGTTAAATATATTACAAAGAGCGCTCAGAGTAATACACAGATGACAGGAGATTAGAGAAACTGTAGTGGAGGACATAAGAACAAATCAGTTTTGTTTGCTGGTTTTAAAGTAGCTTTCTTTTCAGTGTAGTGTTGAAAAAACTGAATTTTAAGTTTTCTGTCACCTTTTGATGGCTAACACTAACCTTCTGTCAGATGTGTGAATTCTTCGTCAATAGAATCTGGAGATATGGCTTAGTAAATACTGTCTTCAAAGCACGTGTTAGACATTTCCATTGTCATCCACCATGCTAAATCCAAAGATAATGAGATCTGTCTGCAAATTTTGACAACCGTAATTGACATCTGTCCATCATTCCACCTAATGTATTAGGATAATATTTAAGAGATAAACTTTCTTATAAAATCTCTCATTCTAAATGTGTTCAGAAGATGGAGTGGGCCTGAGAGAGTTGGGGGAAGGTGGCATGACACAGTGACACGTTCTGAAAGTTTCCAGGTACCTGCTTCCTCTAATGATGGTTCTTCAGCAACTTCACTGCAACATGAAAGTGTGATCATAGGACCATTCCTTTTTTTTTTTCTTCAGTGCAGTGTTCAGCACAACATTTTATTATAGAACAGGATTTGTGTTAGCCGATTCTAACTGCCCATGAGTTAATGCAAGAGTTCCGATAGTGGTAAGATAGGTTGAGCTAAGCCATGATGTTTGGTAGGTGGGAAATATGCATTTTCCTTGAACAAGAAGTTCAGAGTATGATGAGTTTGTTGGGCTGCAACCCCATAGTAAGTCAAGGAACATCTGAACTTTTAAAACATCTTCCTTCTCTATATCACCTTAACATTAAAGGGGTTCCTGCTCTGTTATTAGAGTAAAATAATGGCATGAAATAATCTCTTTCCTGAATTCAACACAGTCCTTGACTACAAAGAGGCTACAAAGGGAGAAGGCTGGTTACTGTCATTTTTGGGCCAGTCAGCTGAATGCTTTTACAAAGAAGAGGAAACTGTGGGTAGATGAAAGTTGTGCCTATAAAGTAGATGTTACTACAGTGCATTGTGGTTATATTATGTATGCCCAAAGGATAAAGAATTTAGGTGTGAAATGCTGTGGCAAGAGTTGCAAGTCAAACAAGATCTGAATTGGAGGTTTTTCCTTTAGTGTTGCTGCAGTAACATGCCCATGGCTCCGGGGGACTTCATGATTAAGTCGGAATAAAGTACTCATCCCTCATGTTAAGTGTAGCAGAGGAGATGTTATTAAATATGTCTTGCCAATTAATCACCCAAGATACGCCCTTTTTTCGCAGCTTTGCTTTCAGGTACGTGGGGGCATTGAAAACATTTAATTGTACCTAATTTGTTGCTGCAGTTTAATCATAAGCCTAAGCATTGTGCTGAAGGCTGTGATCTGTGGGAAGAATTTATAAGGGGCTTCACTGACACCCCCAGAAGAATTTTTTTTTTACTTTTGCACACTATTCATGCCCAACCTTTGACCCACTTCTTTGAAATTAGCAAATTATGAAAACCCTATGCAATAGAGTGTCACTTGGCAAGCTGACTCTGTCTTTCTATAATTAGACATAGCTGCTTTCCTCACCCCCACCAACCTATTAGCCCAGATACTGAGAGAAATTCCTTCCCAAACAGAAGCTCGAAGAGAGATTGAAGATAATCTTTCCTTTGCATCTGGCCCATTTCATTGTGTTCCGCAGGGCCCTGTGTCACATCAGTTGTGATCTGATTGTTCCTCCCAATCTTACTGACTTGTTATTTTCCAGACCTCTAATGTAACCACTACATTAAGCCATTTGCATCCTGTCTTCAAGATATGCTTCATTTTAGAACTTGTCTACTTGTCTTCACATTTCTTAGTTTGAAAATCACACTATTTGGAGTCATGGTGTGGTTG
This sequence comes from Ochotona curzoniae, assembly GCF_017591425.1. Classification (NCBI taxonomy): domain Eukaryota; kingdom Metazoa; phylum Chordata; class Mammalia; order Lagomorpha; family Ochotonidae; genus Ochotona; species Ochotona curzoniae. The sequence goes on along the minus strand of NW_024464920.1, from coordinate 15,195,920 downwards.
AACCAGTTAAGCTGCAATGCTGCCATCGCTTATAGCACCGGTTCATGTCCTAGCTGCTCCACTTTTAATCCAGCTCCCTGCTAATGTTTTTGGGAAAGCTTTGGAAAATGGCCCCAAGTGCTTGAGCCTCAGCTTCCATGTGGGAGACCTGGATGAAGCACTTGGCCCAGCTCCCGGGCATTGTGACCATTTGAAGAGTGAACATGAAGATGCAAGATTGATCACTCTCTGTCTTTCCAATAAATAATCTTTCCAAAAGTACTCCACATTATTTATATACTTAGTAGCAGATATTTTTGGATTCTCCACAAGGGACTGTACATAAAGGAAAGAAGGATGTTTGTCAGTGTGTCTGACTGCTAAATCCCAATGTCTATTACAGAGCCTAGTCATGAGTATGGATGGTTGGATGAGGGGCTGGATGGGTACTTGACATCTTCTAGGTGACATTCTGGATTGATACACATTCTTGAGCAACTTCAGAATAGTTCTCCATAACAGATGGCCTATTTCAGGCACTCAGCCAAAGGTTTTATGTATATAATAGAGGGACAAAAAGAATCAAAGATCTTAGACTCAAGATAGGGACAACTGATGAGATTTACTGAAGATCATGAGTTTTGAGAGAGACGTTAGAATTGTCCCTGGCGCTGTTGGCCCATACACATGAATAGATGAGGTTGAATTGATATTTTGCACTCACTAATGCTTCCAAATACAATCAATGAAGGAATAAGTTCTTTCAGACAAAGCCTTTAACTGGATATAAGCATAAATATCAATACAGAAAGATGCTGAATGTTTCTTTCAGCTAGAATAAGATTTCACTTCATGAAAAAACTATTGAGGGGATGATGCTCAATTTGATAGTTTAAAAAGTCTCATTAAGCATTATTTTTCTAACTCCAGATTAAACAGTGATAGAACAAGAACCATACTCAAATGCATTCTGTATTCACTGTATCATGTCACTGTCAGCTATGATTGATTGGTATCAGTCAGAATCTCAAGACTGGAATGGGGAAATACTTGCCCTACAGCCTAGGCTCTGGGAATATTTGAGGAGGTTGGCCTTGTCTGCCAGAGCCAACCACCACTATTCTACCTGTCATCCCTATGGATGCTGTCTTATCATACAAACTCCCAAATAGCTTTCTTGGGTAGTTCGTAATTTTGTGGTGGAAGATACAATCTAAACCAGCTCTAACAGGCTTGATATATTCACTGAATTTGATGGGATATCTCCATTTTATAGGCAATTGAACTTATTCACAAGCAGTTGAAATTATAGGCTCTATAACAAAACTTTGGGGGCATGATGGGATGTTTTTAAATGATTTCTTAGTTTTTATTATAAAGGAATCCATGTTTATGGTTACTTACAACCTATAAAAGAATACTTTCTATGATCTCCCTCCACTCAAATCTTCACTATCATTTTTGTGAAATGATGTATTTCTCTCAAACCCGCTTTTCCGTGTATTTTGTTTCCCGTACATTTACAATTTATTTTGTCTATCGCTTGTTTATCTTTCCAATCTTATATTTTCATATTATCCAATGTTCAACTGTTTACATCATAATTTAGCATCCATTCCCCTGTTGATAGGTTTAAATCTAGCTCTTCTATTTTTGGATTGTGTGACTAAGTCACTTCCTACTACCAAATTTAGACTTCTGTTTACAAAGTGAAGATGTTAGAAGAGTTTATTTCTCTTGTCATTAGGTGAAGAGGAATGATGAAAAGAAGGTAGGTAGTCTCAAATTCTAAACTGATTGGAATCTGAGAGGCAGGCTTGGTAGTACAGCACAGTAAGCTATTATTTGGGACTCCTGCATCCCAAAATGAAACACCAGCACATGATGATGTACCCTGGGGGAACCAGATAATAGCTTGGTGTGTGGCTCTGCTGCTGTGTAGGAAACCCAGGAGGAGATTCTGGCTCTTGGCTTCTGCCTGGTCCAGCTTCTAGCATTGTGAGCATTTGGGAAGTTAACCAACAGATGAACAATATTTCCTAAATCTTCCATAGATCAATAGATCGATAGATCAACAGATATTTCATATCTTCTCTCTATATATTCTTTATCTTCCAAATATCTTTCTTCTACTGGTTCACTTCCAAAATGTTGTCTTTGTCCATCCCTCCATCCAATAGATAAGTAAATCTTTGAAAGAGTAAGTTTTATAAACAGAGGTGATGGTAAAAATGAGTTTTAGAGGGACCATGCACGTGCTAAATTATGCAGTGACTTAATTAAACAAATAGCGTAAGAGTAAAACAGATTGTAAACGAGGCAAACAATTCTGTGAATAAAGATAGGATTTGGTATACATTGGAGAAAGAATGAAGAAAAGAAGGACTGAAAGGACATTCTGATTTGAATTTAAAAAAAAAGGAATCCTTAAACAAAGACTAGTGTGTGTTTAATCAATGTTATGTTGAGATATTTACTAATAATTGTACATAATTTAATAGAAGCAGTAAATGAAAAGAAAATGCAAAATTGTAGCCTTTTTATTTCTTCAGTTCATCCCTAGAGAGCATCTTTCAACATGCTTTCCATGCCTATCCGAGTTAGATAGGCATCTGTTAATTACATGTTCTCCAGATATTGGTTTCAACACAAACAGATCATTCCTATTAACATGGCACCTGTGTAATTTTGTCTGCCAAACATAGTTGGCATTTTTCAGATCAGAAATTCATTAAAAACAAAATGCTCTACCTGCAGCAGAAATCCTTTTCTTGATAAACTTCGCTTTTCTTTGCTGCACACCCTTCCCCCTCCCCCAGTCTTCACCTGATTCCCAGTTGGTTGGATTTGGGTCATGCAAAGGGTTGCCTATGACATCAGTAATGTCTTCTCCACCCCACAAGAGTTCTTATGTTATAAAGTTGGTATCAAGGTTGGTGATGCTGGGAGATCATGGAGCCCCGCAACAAGTCTACATCATTGGCAGGACTATAGTCAGAAGGGATTAAGGCAGCTCTCATAGAATCCTAAGTTAGTTTTCCCATAAGTGGATTGATTAAAGGGCAAATCTGATGCCTGAAAGGCTTAGCTTCCTACCTGGCAATGTAATCTCTTCCTCTTGCACATTCCCATCAGGCAACTGTCTAACCTAGCAGCCTCGACAGAGCTGAGATGATGAAGTAAGTGGCAGGCCTTTGGATCTCCAGAACAATAAACTGAATGAACCTCTTGTTTATAGAATCACCTAACCTTGTCTGTTTTATTAAAGTGATAGAAAATATACAAACACAGTAGTAAAATGCATTGTAAGGGGAAGGGAAATGGTGGAAGACTGGAGAGTTAAATCATTTTATAGCTTATAAAGTCTTGGCTTAAGGTTCTCTATAACTACATTATTTAATAAATAGTCACTGACCATATGTAGACATTGAAATGCAGTCATCTGAATGGAGATGTGCTGTGAAGTAGAAAATCCACACAGGATTTCAGAGGCTTAAATAGTACTAAATATGCCATAAATGTATTTATTATGTGTCAAAATAATAGTAAGGATATGTTGAATTAAACAAAAAAAAGAGTTAAAAGCAGACGAAATTCAACAAATAGTAAGATTCACAGAGTAAAGGAGAATTTTCACCCACTGATTCACTCTCCAAATGGCCACAACAGCTGGATCTGAGCCAATCCAAAGCCAGGAGCTTCTTCTTGGCCTCTCACATGGCACAGGGTCCAAGGCTTTGAGCCATCCTCCACTGCTTTCCCAGGATATAAACAGGGAGCTGCATGGGAAGTAGAGCAGCCGGAACATGAACTGGTGCCCAGATGGGATGCCAGTGCTTGCAAGTGGAAGATTAGCCAGTTGGCCATCATGGTGGCCTTTTAATTTTTCTTAATGTGACTGAGAAAACATAGGTCACGTGTATAGCTCCATGCCAATGGACTGAGAAAGCCACAGAGGGTGTCTGAGTGCCTACATGGGAAACTCTATCAAGTTCTTGGTTTCTGGCCCTCTTTGATGGGCTCAGCTCCAGCCACTGTGACCATCCTGGGTATGAATCAATGGATAGAATATGTCCCTGTTTCTCTCCTTTCCTCTCTTTCTTTTGAATTAAAAGAAAATTAAAGAATCAAAGTACTATAAAAATATTCCCAATGATCTCTTTAGGGGAAAAAAAATTTGTTTTTGCTAAAGATATCTGTAAACATGAAGATCTAAGGAAAAGACAATTGTTTGCCAAATGTCCAAACAGTTTTGGAAGGTGACAGATGTCCATGATTACTATACAACTTTGAACTTCAGGCAACAAAGAAAGTCGAGCAATTCTTATTACCATGAGCCATAGCATGACAGGGCATTGTTTAGAAAACAGCTTCAATTTTTTCTTTCAGTTATTCCTAACAGATGGCTGAAACTCACAGGCAAGGGTAGGAGAACTTGAATGACTCACACATCCTCCCTTCAGACTTCATTCTAACCCAAGAATGATCACTGCTCAAATCCTGCACAGCGGGGCAAAGGAGCTTGAAATCCCAGCCCCTGAGTTCTGGCTCTATGATAGTATAAGCCAGAGGAATTTGGTTCTGGGCACCAGTGTTTCCTGGTGTGTAAAAACTGCTTCTCACTAAATTACAAGCTTAACAGAACAGTGTTTCATTTCTTTTTTTCACCATCTCAACATAATGTCACACGGATTGGCTATGAAATACAACAAAACATTGGTTTAAAATCTGTTTAAGTCCTAATCTTTAAACATTTAAAATGCTTTCTCAACCTCAGAATAGCTGTATATTTGTGTAAAGCTACAGTATCAGTAAATTACAAAGTTATTTCAAAATACCATGAAGGAACAGATGGTTAGCTTAGTAGTTAATTTTTTAATTAGAATGTCGGCATCCCATATCTTACTGTCTGGATTCAAATTCTATCTCTGCTCCTGAGTCCAACTTTCTGATGTTGGGTATTCTGTCAGACTGCAGGGATGGCTCAAATTAGTTCTGTGACACCTGCATGAGAGATCTAGGTTGGTTACCAGCTCTTGGCTTCAGCCTAGACCAGCAGTAACAGCAGACTTGGTGTGTCTCAAATATTTTTTGTCAGTGCATTTTTTTTTCAATGAATCTGCCTTTTCATCCATTTTACATGAACTTTTAAAAGTTTCTGTATGACCCAGAGCTGAGTCATCCCAATCCTGTCACATTTTATTGAGTCTTACTGAAGCAGAATACCACACATTCACTTAGATATTGTCTACAGCTTGTTGCTGTTAAACTATGAACAGCAGTTGGTTGGATAAGAGATCAGCTTGAAAAACCTAAAATACTATCTAGCCCTTTCCAGAGAAAATTGTTTTCAATCCCTACATACACTGTTGAACTTCAAATTGGAAAAGGCTGTTAACATTGTTCAGCTCTATGGTACTCTCAAGATAGTAGTAATACCCGTGGGTATTTCTGTGAGCCCTGAATGCTCAACAAAGAGGCCAGAATTCAACATGTGGCAGTGGCAATCTACCTTCAATATACAGCACTGGACATTTAGTATTATCTGAAAAGTAGGCTGCACAGCACACACAGCGAAAGCTATTTTTAAATGCAAAGAGAGGAACAGACCAGTTAAGAACAAACTATTGCCTCAGCAACTCTAGGAAGTACTTCTAGAAGCACACCTGGCATAATTAAATATGTTTTCATGGGAGGTTCTTCTTAAGACCACGAGATCCTTGAGCACTCATCTTTTTATTCCTGGCACGTAGCACACTGCTTAGCCCAGCAGAGGATAGATGAGCAGTATTAAGCTCAACTGAGGATATTCACTTAAAGAGTTCTGAGCTTGAGTGTAACAGCGATAACCAAAGTTGAAGCAGGGAATCAAGACTAACTTGCCCAAGTTGACCTTTTTTCCCCTAAATACTTTGTCACTTTTCAAATGGATAAGTAAATTATGCAAAGGTCAAAAATGTGCTGAGTATCTACTCTGGGCAAGGCAAATGGAAGCACTTCTTTTGGTCTCCTATTATAAATCCTTACCCTCCAACAGTCTTTTGGGTTTGTTTAAGAACATCATTTATGCCAAGGAAATGGCAGCCTTCCATGCATGGTGTGGCCAAATGAAGGCATGAAACAAATAGTAGTAATGTGCATAAGGCAGTTAGGATTTTTATCATGCAGTCTTCATCCAAGGAATCGAGGTAAACTACAGTTTCTTTAAGTTTTCTAGGTGAAGTAAATATCAATTAATGATGGGCTGATTCTGATAAAAGCTTGTAATTAATCAATAATTAAGGCACACACTTTAAGAACATGGAAAAAAGTAATCAGGCATGTAGCATACCCCAAAGCAATCTTCCAGTTATGTGGCTGTGCTTAAATGCAATGCTAATTTCTAAGGGCCTGTAATAGCACCGGAATGAATCACAATGAAGTTATGAATGTGATTTTTGCATTGCCCATTACACAAGCCCTCCCCTGGGGAAAAGAACTATCCTGAGAGCAACTCCTAAGAAGCAGAAATTAAGTGTTACTGTCCCTTGCCACTGGGCCGGGCAGAGGTAGGGGTCGGGGGATCGGAATATGTATGTTTGGAGGGAGGAGAGGAAGGAATCATTTTCTTGCACATAAATAGTATGAAGGGAGGGATGGACATCTATTTTAAGCCTCTGTGGCCTGGGAAACCACACTCAGTGTGCTCAAAATCAGGGGCCCTCTTACACAATAAATAATTCGGAACTCCCACAATGAGTGCCTGGCTAGAGAGGCCTGCTTCCTGAAAGTTGCCTCTTCTGTTAATCTTGGAAAAATCCATGGATCACACTGCAGCCCAGACATAACTCTTGCTTCCCACCTAGGAATATGATCAAGGCTCTCAGCCAACGTACGTCAGGAGGAAACCAACACAATCCTGTCATTGTTTGTGTTATTTATAGCTTATTGTTTGTACAAGGAGACCAGTCACTTCCACTTTTTTCAAACTTAAACTCTTGTTCATGATCTTGGCAGGCACTTTTACTGGAGTAGAACTTAAAATCAAATTCAGGATACTACATGCAGTTCAAGGGAGATAGGGCAAACCAGAAACTGATTCTTTGATATTTCTTCTCCTGTGGTATTCCAGTTACTTTTTGGATATTGACGTGGAGTCATTTTGACGAACAACTCTAATTTTTCAACTAACCTTTAATTTTTTTTCTATATAAAGTCCAATACATATTGGACAAAATGCAAAAACCATGAAATGTCACCTAATGACACTTTTGGACCCCAGAGCAATGCATTCATGCCCCCAGGTAAACCAAAGTAACAATTTTGAGTAGAAATATTAGTATTTATTCCTCAAGTCTTAGTCCATGACTTGTCAAAGTCTTATAATTTAGAATGCCTAATCTGTAAAGGACATTGACAAAGGTGATGGGGGAACATGAACAAACTTGGTTTCCTCTTAGAACTTCAACAGACGCTAACAGATGAATTTTAGGGTAGGGGCAACTTCTGCCAACTTGTGAAACTAGCAAAGGCCACTCACATCCATAATTGAATACCAACATGCTATAGAATGAAGTAAATTCTTTGGACCCTGAAGATGCATGGCCCACCTGAAGTGCTTCTATAAATCTGTCAGTAGACACCAGGTGTTCTTACCCCTTGCTCTGACTCTCCACATACCACCTTGAAAAGAACAAGCAGAAAATGTCCTTTTTTAGGGTTACATTTACTGGTCTACCACATGCTTATTTACCTCCAGGGGACATTTCTACAGATCACAAAGGAAAGTATTTCAACTATTATGGCTGTCAAACCAGATGGCTAAGGAGAAGGTATTAGATTTAGTGATAACAGAGGAAAAAATATATTATTTTGGTCAATTCAGTTTTTATTACCATGGACAGAAAAGTCAAACCTTTTTTTTTAAATTGAATTAAACTGGGGGATAGGAAAATCTGGCAATAATTTCTTTAAAAATTCTTTTTCCAGGTAGTCTCTAAACTTCATTCTAGAATAAATGCCACAAGGATAAAATACATATGTGAAAGACACCCAACATCTAACATCAAGGGTTAGTGTTATAAAGGTCTTATTAATGCATAGAATGGTTTGGGAGACACTTAGCTTTGATTGAGATAATCACCTTCTATTTTAAGGTGAACATTCCTTTGGGAAAGAAGTCAGGCATTGCAAAACTCAGAGATTATAACTGTTATAAATCCAAAGAGGCATTCTTTTCAATGAACGCTTCAAAACCCAGAATCAATGTGACAATTTAGTGTTACTCCAACTTTATTATTTTCTAGATTCTGTTACTCAATCTACCTATTACTTCTAATGCATTCTGTATCACTTTTAATATCTTACTTTGTTCTCCTTGAACAGACTTTATATTTCCACAATGCCTTTTATCTTCCAACATATTGCAAACATCAATTAACCAAGCTGCCCAACATCCCTGTGTGGGTAGAAGTATCTTATTATCTTAATTTGGAAGCTGGGAAAGGCAGGTTAAGTGAGGTGAGCAGACTGGCCAAGCAAGCCAGTGGTAAAGGCAGAAAGGATCTCTGCATGTGATGCCTAGTTAGTCTGTTTTAACTAGCAGGAAATGATAACCTCCCACATCTAAGATTCTCATTGCTGTATATTAATGTGGAATGAGAACATCAGTGCTTGGGTGCATTTGTGGCAGGACGAACATTTTATCAGTATGAAGTCATTTGTGTGTCTACAATCACCATAGCAAAAATTTTGAGAAAATTCAAGACCGTAATAGATTTCTCAAGCAGTCATCTACTACCCAGCACTTGCTGGTGAGGATGAAATTGATTTATTCAAGCCTGTCAAACAGAAATGAATTTTTAACCTTTGCTAATAATACCAATAAATATCATTCATTGAGCCCCTGTAATGAGCCTCTGTTCATTTTTTCATGCAGTGCTGACAAGACCATTGGCAGGATGGAGTGTGCGTTGAGGGGGCTAGTCTATTCTTGACCCCACTTGAGTGATGAGATCATTAAAGCACACTGAGATTAAAGTGAGTTGTCCAACATCAGATAAATGATGCGAGAGTAGGACTCAAATTCAGACATACTGTCTCCAGAGTTCACACCATTGACTTTTTCCACAGCAATGATGCCATTGTTGGGACAAGCTGTCACTTTCTTGCACATTTGAAATTGTACATGCTCTGTGACCAATGCAGCAAAGCATTGCCTCTGTATGGCACATTGTTTTCAGCAGCTCTAACAAATCAAAGAGTGAAGCATATCCTTTCTTCCTAGTGACTATATACTCCTTTGTCAGATAAGGAACATCTTTTTAAGGATTTGTAATGGAAAAGTAGATTTACAGAGAGAAGAGACAAAGACATTGCATCTGCTGGTCCACTACCTATGTGACATTAATGGCCAGAGCTCAGCTGATCCAAAGCCAAGAGTAGGAACTTCTTCCAGATCTCCCACAGGGTCCCTGGTGCAGGGTCCCTGGGGATTTGGACCATCCTCTGCTGCTTTCCTAGGCCACAGGTAGGAAGCATATTCTTTTTAAAAAAATATTACTCTTAAAGGGCTGGTGCTTTAGCCACCATCTGCTGCACCAGCATTCTGTATGGGCACCAATGTAAGTCCCAGCTGCTTCACTTCTGATCCAGCTTCCTGCCTTAAAAAGCACAGCAGAGGACCCAAGTCCGTGAGCCCCATACAACATGGGAGACCAAGATGAGAGTGCTGTGGTCATCTTGGCCCAATGCTGGATATTGCAACAATCTGTGAAGTGAACCAAAAGATCCATCTCTCCCTCTAATTCTTTCCAATAAGTCAATCTTTGAAAAATATGACTCCAATACTGTGTAGTTTAAAATTTGAAGCAATATATTTCTATGTAAAATGAAGAAAGATTCGTTCCCCTAAATGCCTGCAACAGCTACATGTGACACGCCTGTCCTCCAGGGACCTCACTACTTGAGCCATAACATAGAACCTTCCAGAATACAAAGCAGCAGGAAGCAGAAGCCTCAACTCAGACATTGTGACAGAGTGTCAGGATCCCAGCTACTGTGCCAAACACTTCTTGCTTGATATTGTATCTTTTGAGGACATTTCCTAGCTCTTTATCTCCAAAAAGAGCCCTAGATAGTGTGAACAACAATTGTTTTTAAGTCATTACATTTGGTCCTTCCTTTCTTAATGGCTACTATCCCCTTCCAGAAGATCTGAAAATTCTGAGTATTTTGTTTTTATTTGCCCAAAGTGATACTGGCAAATATGAGGCTTCCATGACTAAATCAAAAGTATTTTTATATAAAATTTATTTATTTGAAAGTCAGAGTGACAGAATGATAAATAAGAGATCTTCTGCTTTCCTAGGCACATTAGAAGAGCTATGGATTAGACATGGAGCAGCTGGAACTCTGGCACCCATATTGGTTGCCAGCAACACAGGTGACACCTTAATCTTATTCCACAGTACCTATCCCTACATTAGAACTTCTATGCCTCAGGGACATGGCTGCCATTGTGGTTTATATGGATTAAGCAAAGTCCTGGCTTCTCTACTTCCAATCTAGATCTCTGCTTATGTGTCTGGGAAAATAACAGAGGATGGATGGCCCAGTGGTTGGACCCCTGCATCCATGTGGAAGATCCCAAAGAAGCTCCTGACTTTGGCCTGGCCCAGCCCCAACTATCTATCTCTAGATCTGTCTCTGCCTTTTAAATAAAAATAAGGTTTTTAAAAAATAAGAAAAAGAACTTGTAAGTCGCTTTGGCTTATATGTGAACAGCTTTTGTGGTATGAAGGGCAGTAAAACAGGCAAGATTATGCCTAGTGCACCAGTATGGCTGAGACCAGGAAGATTCAGGCACACTTATTTCTTTACCATATTCAAAATAATTGCCATGTTTAATATTACATATATTGACTTTGGCACTACAGTCAATGCATTACTTAGTTCCCCCATGCTTTCTAACACAAGACTATTATTCTCACTTAAATATGAGAAAACTAAGCCAAAGAAGCATTCTTGTCCCGCGTAATAAAATACCAGAATGTAGGTGAATAATCTGTTATTGTTTCTCCACCTCCAACTAACTGCAAAATATCTTACTGATTAAGACTAGTAAGTAGCAAGATTCTTTCTGCCGAAACTTAGAGTAATCAATGTATCATGAGCCAATTTAGGTCACTATGGCTGGCCCCTCAGGAAGGATGGCAGGCAGCAATACAGCGATCCCATATTTTTAAAATTGTTTCCAATCTCCTTAGACAGCGAACCCACTATCTGAGAGAATTTAAAATGCTAAAGAACAGCTGATTAAATTCTATATAGCCAAGATTCCTGGGTTTAGTCAATTAGCAACTACAAGAGGTGGCCTTTAAGGCACCAGGGGAGGCGAGTGCCCAGCCTGGGTTGTCTTTTTCCCTGAATAGCAATATAAACTCCCAGGGAGCAGATGAAAGCTGCCTTGCAAGACAAAGGCACAGGAGTAGCTTCTTCTCTCTAACAGATGGAAGAAAAGGAACTGTAAAAATCCTTTACAGTGAACTATTAAAATTGCTCATTCCTTTTGACTTCTTTACAACTTCTTTAACCTCGATCTTTCAGAGCAGTCAAGCAATAAAATTTCTCCCTGGGTGAGCAGCAAGCACCAAGGTGGCTCACCTTAGTCCCTCTTCTGCTGAAGCCAGCATCCCAAACAAGAGCTTAAAAGAGACCAAACTTGCATTCACTCGCCTAAACACCATCCAGACTGTGCTATGCTTTCAGCTTTGATGTCTGACCCCAAAATGTAAGGGATTCTTCAGGATCTGTGAAAGAGCAGAGGACATAAAAGGAAATGAGAGCTGTCTAAGCTGCCTCATTGTATCCGCTATCCCTAGGACCATGTCAATTGCTAGGAACCTAAACATCAGGATGGAATTACATGGGTCAATAGAAGCGACAAGGGAGAAGGGCTAAGACAGACATGGAGGGTCACACTGCACCAAATGAAAACAGAAATGTAGAAAGGAAGACATGGTGGGAAGTAGAACTACAGCTCTCAAAGAAGTAAAAACAGAAAAGAAGGAGAAAATGGAGACAAAGATGTTGCATCAGTTTGTTCTCAACAGCATATCCAAGCCAAAATGACCGCTGTCCAGGAAGCATCCTAAACACCGGCAGTTCAAAGTTAGTGCATAAACCTAACCCTACAGAATTGACAGAGACATAAATAATAAAGCTGGGAGTAAATAATAAATGAAACTAGGAGTAAATGGATGTATAAATGAATGAACACATCCATTCATATTCTTCTGGGTTGTGCTGTTTCATTCCTTAAAAGCAGCAACCTTGGTCCTGTGAACAGACATCTGCAGTCACGGGTCCTCTGCCTGGAATGCTTTCCCCGGTTATCTGCATGACTGGCTACCTCCCATTAATCAGTTTTCTCCAACAAGCCAATGGAAGCAGCACACTCAGTCTTTTTCTACACTAGCTCGCTGTGTTCTCCCCAAAGGTCATTTGAAATCTAAAGTTCTTTTTATTACCCCAGATTGAAAGCCTCTCTTCTTCCACTAGGATACACACTCCTCAAGGAAAAGGACTTGGGAAAAGTCACTGATGTTAATTATTTGACTAACAACTTGATATCTTGTCCGTGAGATAAGCATAGAATTGCATCAATGCTGCTTTTGCAACATCTCATAGGTAATGATATTCTAGTGCTAATTGTAATTTCTCCAGAGCCACATGGCTCTCTTGCAGTAGCATCAATTTCTACAGAAAGGTTTTTGATTTTCTTTTTCATCAGTCTAGTGTTGCATTGGCATTTTTGTAGCATGTTGGTTAACTTCATGTTGATGAAAATTTGCTCTTTATCCCTGTTGTGGATTGTGTTCACTGGCTCTGTATTTAAGGGGATGTATAATGGAAGTGTAGCAGAGACTGACAAGTTCAGATGTGGAGACAAAGCGCAGTATGTCTCTACGCATCCAGACCAAAGATGGACTCCCAGCAAAACTGTTGAAATTATCTTAACAGTAGGACACTGTACTCTCCGACATTGCCACTCCTACAATGCCAAGAAACACTTCAATAACATCATGATGGGCATTATGACTGTTTATGAAGGACTACCCATTTGTAATACTAGAGGGGAAATCAGTGGGGGGTGAAGAGGAGAAGGAAACTTAGAGAGGGACAAGAAATCCCAGAGCCTATGGAACTGTATCATAAAACAATGAAGATAAATAAAAATGCTAAGTTGAAAAATAATTGCATCACACTACAAGGATAAAGACCATAAAAGTTCCATTGTGAGAACAGTAATGAAGTCTTTTCAGAAGAGTTAACTATTTTGTAACTGCTGAATATTTAGAACTTAGGAGATGTTCAACAAATAGGCAAAGTCACAACACAACACCACTCTTGCTGAGCCATGCACTGTGGTTGGTGGGTCTGAACTTAACAGGTGAACCTGCAAGCATGTGGCCCTCAGAGCAGAGTGGTTAATATCTCATGTCCTGAAATTAGACTTTCGGACAACAGCCCCTGGTTCTTTCACTGGTACCAGGTGACCCAAGGTAAATCCTCTCTGCCCCTCAGCTCCTTCATCTGTGGCACAGTAATTCATTCAACTCACATTGTATCTCCCTCATGAGATTCTTGAAAGACTGTCAGGTAACAAATCTAGCATATTTAAAATGACTTAAGTGCTCAAAAGAACACATCCGTTAACATTAGTGGTAGGTGAGAATGTGAAAACGTTCTGTGACAGTTCTGTTTTTCCTCAAGCATTGTGTAGACAAATTAAATCCTTAAGTGTATGAAGAAGCTATTATTACTATCTTGCCAATGAAGACAGAGAGAGAGAGAGAAAAAGTAAAGAAATTTGCTGAAAGTCACACAGCAGTGAATAGCAGAACAGAAAATCACCTAGGTGGGTCAGGCATTTGAGTCTGTGTTCTCACCATCTTTTAGAATACTTAATTTATAATGTAAGCATCTTGGGAAGAAAATGCAGCAAAGAATGTAAAGAGGCTCAGTAGACGGTCTGGCAATATATATAAGGGAGTCTTCAGAAAATGCATAGAAAATATGTAACAGGAAACCTCTGTATAGTTTCAAAAAGTATAATATAGACCTTTTTATACCACATCCCATGATTTTAAGTGACCTGATATTAAATAATATGTGTTTTCTTTAATGTCTAGGAAACGTATTTTCTATGGATATACTTGAAGACTCAACAGAACTTGGAGAAGACAATTCAAGGAGTATTGCAGCAGTAATTGCCTGGGCAAATTACTGCTGAACAAGCAACTGGAATAGGTGTTATCACCTCCTTGACCTTGGTCTCTGATGTGAAGTCCAAAAACCCATGCATCAATCTCTGCCCAGCTGTACTTCTCAACTAATTAATTTTTTTAAATTTGTCAATTAATTATAAAGTAATGGATTGTCACTTCCAGGTACCCATATATCTACATTATGAACTGTAGCTAATTAGTTTATTCAGTCTTTTTTGAAAACACACTACTTGCTTACTTACCTAGGAATCAAAAGTTCATACATTCTTCTCCAACAAATTATGAAAAAAGGGCTTTTTTCTGTGTTCATTCACCACAAAAAGACACCAGAATGATAGGGGGGAAATGCCTTTTTAATCACGTTAATAGAGAAATCAAACAAAAGCCCTGCAAAAAATTCCATAATGAAATAATAAATGTCTTTAAAATACTATAGAAAGGCAAGCCAACACCTGGTAAATTGGTGTTGTCAAAAGATTATTGACCTTGAGGAAGACGTAATGTAAGCAGAGTAAAGGTGCACTCCATTTAACCCCTGTGTAGGGCTAGGTAACCTTGACACAAAGACAAGAGATGTCTTTTTCTTTCAGGAACAAATTATTTTTCTTTACTCCGTCCATCCTTTTTTCATTTGTTTTAACAGAAAAGGTATCCCTCTTTTATCCAAGGACAAACCACCCCCATCAAAGCCCTTGATCACAGTTCCTCCCTCTTCCCCTGAGACTTTGCTGCCTAAACAATTCTTTGCTTTCTCTGTGTTATCAATTGTTGCCTCTCCTGGCCCTTTCTCAGTTCGTCTGATTACTGAAATCAGCTTTCCAAACACCTGGCACTGCCCGCTTCACCACCCTAACTGCCTTCCCTAGGCTCGCTGGTTTCCTCATGCCAAGGCAAAGCTCGCATCTGGAGTTCACAGCTTGCTCTGTGAGAAATCTTCTTGGAAGATAAGTACTCTGTATGAATTTAGCACTTTGTCATAATTCACAAAATGGCATAGTAGACATACAAATAAGGATTCGTGGGTTGGATATTTTTGTGTCCTTTTGAGCTGTGAAATAACAGTATTTCAGGGTGCAGCCTCTGAAGCAGCACAGCTCAAACCCTGGTTCTACCATCCGTTTAACTATATAACTTCAAAATTTTCATTTAACTACCAACTGCAAGCACCTTATAAGTTTGATAAGAAAATTAAATGAGGTGAAGCCAGTAAGTGCTAAGCCCTTAGATCTAGACCATAGTAAGTTTTCAAATATACTATGTAAACGCCCCAGACAACACTATAAGGGCCTTTTTTTTAAGGCACTCCTGGCCTTTTTTTAAGTCACTCATCTTCCTTATTGTAAGAATTCTGTGGGCTGGCTTTATACCATGGTAGGTAGGAAGACGACTCCCTGTGATGTCAGTATCCCATATGAGCACAGGTCGGAGTCCTGACTGCTTCACTTCCAGTTCCCTGTTAATCGCTTGGGAAAAGCAGTGCATGGTGGCTCAACGGCTTGGGCCCCAGGAACCCACGTGGAATACTAGGAAGACCCTCCTGACTTACATCTTAGGCCAGCCCATCCCCAGCATGTGGAAAATGAATTGGTGGATAGAAGATCTCTCTCTCAGCCTCTCCGTAATTGACTTTCAAAAGAATGGTGGGAGGAAGAGAGAAGGAATTCCCTAAAAGGAGTAAGTAATCAATGCTCGCTTCGGGTGTCTGACTGTAGGAGTTAAATGTGATCCAAGTTCTGGCCAGTAACATAGCTGAATTCTCTTGGGGCACATGACTGAAACCTGAGTCCTCAGAGTATTGAACCCCTTTCTGTCATGCTACTTAGTTGCACCAATCAACATAATCCCACTGCTCTGATTTCCCATTCACTTCACAATAGTAATCTGCCAGGGGCAGTTACATCAGAACTCCAGAGCACTTGAAAAATTATCAGCAAGAAATAACTCTTCCTTACTCAACAGGAAGTGAATTGGAGAACTTCTGGAACCATCTTGCTGTCATGTTCATCTAGGGAGGCAGTCAAACTCTGGAGTTGAGCAGAGATAATCTCAAACACATGCCATTGAGCCTCTAAACCTGCTACTAGTCAGGCCACGCCTGCCTATGCCAATAAGTTTATTCCTGTGTCAATAAATATTTGACTTCATGGACCCAGTACAATTAGCGTAGCAGTTAAAAGTCCTTGCCTTGAACACACCAGGATCACATGTGAGCACCAGTTCTAAACCCAGAGGCCCCACTTCCCATCCAGCTCCCTGCCTGTGGCCTGGGAAAGCAGTCAAGGATGGCCCAAAAGCCTTGGGACCCTGCACCCATGTGGGAGAGCCAGAAGCAGCTCCTGGCTTTGGATTGGCTCAGTTCCAGCCATTGCAGC
Organism: Ochotona curzoniae; assembly: GCF_017591425.1. Taxonomy (NCBI): domain Eukaryota; kingdom Metazoa; phylum Chordata; class Mammalia; order Lagomorpha; family Ochotonidae; genus Ochotona; species Ochotona curzoniae. The sequence continues at coordinate 15,179,299 of NW_024464920.1, read as the reverse complement.
CGCTTGGGGAGTGAACCATCGGAACAAAGATCTTTCTCTCTGTCTTTCCTCATCTCTGTATATCTGTCTTTCCAATAAAAATAAATAAATCTTTTAAAAAATTGGACTTCCTGTGTATATTCTGTGATTCGTAGCCAAAATTATGGATTAGCACAGCTAATGTGTTTGATGATAGTGCTGGCCGTGCTGCTCGATAGGTACCTGTTTTAACATTGTCTTGCTCTCTCTGTAGGCACAGGTTGATGCCGAGGCCAAACTCAAGTGGTAACAAGGCTACAGGAAGAATACTCCCATCACTTCCTTAGGTTCAAAAAATGCTTTTGCTATTGCTGTGCCATCTCTTACTGCTGCAGAACAGAACAGTTATTTAACAAAGTAGTTTGAACAGAGTACATGACTGTCAACAAGACATCTCAAGCCAAGCACCTTGTTTGACAAAGCAGAATTACATACCGGCTTGCAAATTACTTTCTCTGCGACTCTTCAAAATTATGTCAGAACAGCGTTGGTGGTATAGTGCTGAGCAGAGCTGCCTTCCAAAAGTATGTCAGAACTAATCATTTTCCCCAGAAGCGAGCTTTTCCCAAGTTTATAATGGAAACCAGTGGCAGGAAAACCAATGGCACATTCACATTCAGTCAACTTTAAAAACTTCCCTTCTGGAGGGACAGCTGTAAGGAGGTCCCATCTAGTTCAATTGTAGCTAAAATCAGTAATTCCACCATTGGGAAAAAAGGAAACACATTTTCATTCCCTCCGCAGACATAAGGATGAATCAGAAAACAGCTAAAACCATGGAAGAGCGAGAAACAATGGGTTGAAAGAAAATATGTATTAATTGAGAATCTTGAAGGTGGCTAAGGAGAACTTAAAAATGAGACACTTTCACCAACTTATCTGAATTGCTTGCAAATTGAGGGTACTTAAATATTAAAAATAGTCTTTTGATGCAGGTGGCAACAGATATCAAAACTAAGTACAATTCCGTGTGCCCTCCAAGCCCTGTAGGCGTAGCTATTTTTTTTTTCTGCTGCTTTTGCAGCACAGAAATACAACCAAAAGTTGCTAGAGTTAACGATAAAATCAATCCACCAGAATAACAACCCACAAAGACCCGTCTTCCATTTGGCACATGTTCCAGGTCCAAGCGGGCTTTTGTTAGTGAAAGGGGTTGCCGCTGGGAGTGCTTGCTGCCTCTGCAAACGGGCATCTGCAGCAGCTGGTCCTGAGTCTTCATTCAGCAGGGCCCCTCCTCCTCCTTGTGAAAGCTGGCACCTTTAATTATTTTTGCAAATTTTGCCCTCCATTAGCTATATCATGCTGAGATATAAAGGAGGGAAAAAACACCCCCTAATTTGAGGATTCATTAAGCAGCTGTTACTTATTTGATGCAGTAGATGCCAGAAACTTGCTGGTTTGCAGGGTTGGTGTAAGAGGCATTCATATCCCAAGCCAGATTGGCTTTTGTTTGTTTTATTCTGAGATTAAGCCACCGGGGGATCGCAGTTCTTCCCCTAGACAATGCAATCGTTTTTTTTTTTCCTTCTCAGAAGGGTAGGCTTTCATTCATTCAATAAATATTATTGAAAATTACTCTGTACAAGTGCTCTTTCAATATTGTGTAGTTGCTATTTCATGGAGAAAGTTATACAGTGACAAATTGTTTAGGATAAATGCACAAGGCTAGGAGCTGGTCCCTTTTCGAGTATTTTCTTATTTATAATCCTGAATATTTACATTTCCATCCCTTTGCTTTTTTTGCTTTCTGGATTTCAGCTAGCACAGAAGGGAGGGTAAAGAATTCTTCCTAACCACTTTGCAACATCTAGTTTGTCTGTTACGCAGAAAGTCACCTGTGAGAAGCAAGGATGGCTTCCAGGACATGGGAAATCAGACACTGTCCCTTCGCTACTACTGCGCAGTCCTGCTGAAGATGAATACTCATGATCCCTGCTTAGCCAAATTCCTCCTTCCCCACTATTCAAAGACAGGAGAATTCTTCAGCCTAAGATACCACCAAAAAGTCATTGCCCTCTGTCTCTCACCCAATATCTACAAGCCAAGAAAAAGTCAATTTACATTTCAATGAATGCTCCTTTGCCAATTCTTAATTCATTTGAAAGGTAGACACACCTAGTCAAATAGAGATGAAGGTATTTCACATGTTCTGGTCCAATCCAAAAGCACACAAAAATCAGAGCTGGGCCAGGTCCAAGCTAGGATCCCAGAGGACAATCCGCATGGTTGGTAGAAATCCAAGTTCTTGACCCATCACCTCCCTCCTCTGCAGAAATACACAAGAGCAGGAAGCTGGATTTAGTAGCAGAGCTGGAACGTGAAAGCAAGCACTCTGAAATGGAATGTGAGCAATCCAAATGCCTACCTCTCTGGTTAATTTTTTGAAAAGATTTATTTGCGAGGCTGAGAGACAGACAGATAAACAGACAGAGCGAGAGATCATTCATCTGCTGGGCCATTCCCGCAAATGGCTGCAAAAGCAAGGTCCAAGCCAGGAGGGTGCACAGGCCCAAGTACATATGCATTGGCTGTCTTCTGCTGCTTTCCCAGGCCTATCAGCACGGGTCCAGAAGGGAAGTGAAGAAGCTGGAATACAAACTCCTGCTCATATGGGATGCCAATATCACAGGCAGCAGCTTACTCTACATGCTGTAACACTGGCCCATGATCACTTTCTATGAAGTATTTAATTCATCCATAAAGGAATAAATGACACTAAGGAAGTGTCCTGGTAAATCCTGAATACCACCCAGGGAAAAACACATTGTCCCAGAAGGATTTTTCTCTTACAGGGATTAACAGAGAGGAACTTGGCCATGAAGCTGCAATCCTCTCCTTTGCTGAGAAACTGGCACCAAGTGCAAGTTCAGATTTCTGCAGTGCCTGTCCCCAGAGCTCATTCCTGACCACCGTTTGTTTCTGAAGAGAGAGAACTGAAATATTTGTTCTCATGAATTCCTTTGTTCCTTTATTGAAATTCAATAGAATTAAAATAACCGCTGCCCATTATATTCCTTGCCTGTCAGCCCTACCTGGGTTGAGGTGGTAGGAAAGGACAGGAAGAGCCGCTACAGATGTTCAAGAGAGGAAAGCCCTTTTTGGAACGTGTTTGCATGACTCAAAGAACAGTTATTCTTAGCCTTCCCGTCACAAGAGATAAAGCTCTTTGTCCTATAATACAGCCTTCTACTTAAAAGGAAAACTCAAGGTCCTTTCAAAGCCACAGCCCAATAATAAGCGCTCATTATAGTACCTGCCCCAACCCCCTGGAGTGATATTGTATGGCTCTTTGTGAGGCTAGAATGTAATGCAAAATTTTATTCTGCCTGCCTTTCTAATTTGTCAAAGTTGTCCCACCTGGAAGAAACACAGGCTTGCTGAGTGTAGTGCAAGGACGAATTCATTTACAGCAATCATTCATTTTAGAAACGCAGTCTGCTTTGTTATACTGTAAATGTGTCACCTTTTTATATATCTAATAGAATTGGATCTTAAAATCAAAGTTCATGTTTGGACAAGCCCATCCTGATTCCCAGAGCCAACAAGCCAATAACAAGCCACTGAGGCCATAGTAAAGAATAGCACTACCCATGGATAGGAGGTCAACGCAAACTAAAAAGTGTTTGGAATTAAAACATCTCTTCTTTGCAGTTTGCTGAACTACTTTCCTGACTATAAAGAAATCAGAAAACTGTCCCACAGTTCCCTGCACACATCCTGTCCATTTTTCTGGTTTTTTTTTAAACATTCGATTTTTTGGAATACTTTCTTTGTGTCACTTTTTACACCAAACATTGTGGAGAATTGATAAAAGTCCTCAACAAGCCCTAAATCTGCAAAGGAAGAAAAATTAGGAAAAAATGTTAAAATTCATAGGGACATGCGCTGTGCAGATGGAACCCTGTGACCCATGGAGCCTGGATCTGTCTTAGGCTACAAAGTACCTTTAAGAAATGATTCCTACTATAGATCCTGGAAAATTAGGGCACCAGATTTTTATTGAAGCCTTGCCAAGGGAAAGACAAGAAGAATGTGACCCTTACACACTTGCTCTCTGATTGAAAAATCTCCCTAATTAAAAGTTAAATACTCATTTATTAGATCTCAGGAAACTTTCCCTGACTGCTTTCCAAACTAACCCTAAGTCTGAAATGGGGACAGCTTGATAATGTGTCACAATATCACCCTGTGCTTGGTGGGTTAGGATTCCTAAAGGGTAGAAACAGCACATATACCACATGACTTACGGACCTCCAAATATGTTTTGTTTTATATTGGCTACCCATAGATTTTTATTGGCACTGATCATGAGGGGGGGGACAGTCAGCAATAATTCAGCCTCTTTCCGTTAAAAGTTTTCTTTTAGAAAATATGTTTTAGTGGGCAGTGTGGTGGTGTATAAGGCTCATCTTCCACTTACTAGCACCGGCATCCCTTAATGTCACCAGTATGTGTCCCTGATGCTCCACTTCAGATCCCATTCTCTGCTTATGGCGTGAGGAACAGAGGAGGATGACCCAGGTCCTGGGGATCACGCCTCTCACTGGGAGACAACAACAGAAGCAACTCCCGACTTCCGATCAACTAAGCTCTGGCCTTTAAAGTCATTTGAAGAGTGAACCAGCAGATGGAATACCTCTCAGTTTCCCCTTCTCTGCCTTTCAGATAAAAGTGCTTAAGAACATAACATACATTTATGGGCCTGGCGAGGTGGCGCAAGTGGTTAAGGTCCTCGCCTTGCACGCCCGGGATCCCATATGGGCGCCAGTTCTAATCCCGGCAGCCCCGCTTCCCTTCCAGCTCCCTGCCTGTGGCCCGGGAAAGCAGTTGAGGACAGCCCAAAGCTTTGGGACCCTGCACCCGCGTGGGAGACCCGGAAAAGGTTCCTGGCTTGGGATCGGCATAGCATCGGCCGTTGCACTCACTTGGGGAGTGAATCATCGGACAGAAGATCTTCCTCTCTGTCTCTCCTCTCTGTATATCCGCCTTTCCAATAAAAAAATAATAAAAATAAATCTTAAAAAAAAAGAACATACATTTTATTGACCTTAAAGGCGTAATTATAGGTTAAGAAGAAAGACTCTTCCATTTGCTAGTTCACTCCCCAAATGGATTCAACAGACGGGCAGAATCTGGCTCAAGGAATCCAGGTCCAGAACCTCATCCAGGTCTCTCAGGTGAGTGGCAGTGGCCAAGTCCATGGCCATTTTCTGCCTTCCAGGAGCATCGGCAGGATGCAGGGTAAAAGCAGAGCAGCTGGGACTGAAGTCTATGCTTAGGAGCAGCCCAACTCGCCATTGCTACATACCAACCCCTAAAGCAGTTTTCTTTATAGAGCTCTTCTGGGGGATGGGGGTGGCACTGAGCCACCACCGGCAGCTCCAGCATTCCCATAGGGGCAATGGTTCAAGTCACAGGTGCTCCCTGCTCAAGTGCCTAGGAAAGCAGCTGAAGATGGTGCTACATGGAAGATTCAGATGAAGCCCTTGGCTCCTGGCATCAGCCTGGCCCAGTCCTGTCCACTGTGGCTGTTTGGGGAGTGAACCAGCACACGGAAAATTTTTCTCAGTGCCTCTGCCTCTTTTTCAGAACTTTGCCTTACAAAAATGATTAAATCTTCTAAGAATTTTAACTCTTTAGGCAATTTATATAGATTTTAAAAATGTATTAGGGCCCTCTCTTCTAACTCAAAAGAAATGGACTGTCCTCACTTTCTTTTCCCTAAAACCTTGGAGAAGAGAAATCTGATTTTTTTACGATTTCAGGGTGGGGTTCTCATCCTGAGTATGCACGGACTATCATCCTTGAAGATGACCCAAGATCACCCAGCAACATCCTGAGCAGTGGGGAATTCCTCTGCCTCTTCAATTCTTCATTGTTAAATTGTAATAAAGTAGTTAACGTATGCAAAAGTATTTATACCCAACAATTCCAACAATTCCAATTTGCCTAGTACCCAGTTTAATAAGAACTTTTGCCTGCCTTTGCCATTACTCTTTCTCTCTCCTGTGCTTTTCATCTTGCCCAGCTCTCTTCCTGTTCAGGCATAACATAACCCTCATTTCTGTTTTCTTAACTCCCTTTCCTTTATAGTTTTACCACATATGTTGGCCTCCTTAAGCTTATCTTTTTCACCAAACATTATGTTCGTTAAATCCACCCCAACTAGTTTACATGACTAATTTATTAATGTTCTTAAACTCAGTATTTTATTCCATAAAGAAATCAGAATTTGTTTAGAACTTCTGTTAATGGTCAATATGGTTAGATTCTAAATTTTATCTTGTTTCTGTTTGCTTATAAACAGTATGTTCTACTTAACATATTCAGACCATTTTGCAATATGTACCTAAATGTGAAATTTCTCATGTGAAGTTTCTATAAGATGCACATATTTCTATCCTTATAAAAAGTTAACATTTCCCCCAAAATGGTTTCATGCAAAAGTCCCATGCTTTGCACCCAAATGTTCAAATTCTTCTATATCTTAAGATAATAATTTCTTGTCCAGCAATTAGGAAAAGTTCTAACTCATTATAGTTAGATTTATACTTCCCTGATTGCTAATAAGAATGAGCATTTTTTCCCTAAATTAACTGGCAATCATTCTCATTGCATAAAGTCAATGATTTTTAAGTATTATTTATTCTTTTGAGTTTTTTTTGGGGGGGGCAGTATAGGAAGAAGGAATTTTAGTATACATAATTTTGCATTTTATGCCTCACAAATTTTGAAATCAGCCTTTTTGCTTGCTTATTGTAAATTTTCATGGGCATGCCCTATGCTTGTAATATACTTGTCTTTTTGGGTGAAAGTAATTTTAATGTCTTGATATACATTTTAAACAGTATGCTGTCCAATTTTTTTTTAATTGGTCTCACACCGACTTAAGGGTTTAAATGTGATAGAAGTCACTTTCAGAAGGTTTATTAACCACAGTGCCTAGTTTTAGGGCATTAGTAAGGTGCATTGACAAAGCTGGAAGGAAAGTACTGCCTGCAACACCTTCCACTAGCTCTAAGCAGTGCAGAATGAGTCACCTGGGACAGAGTGAAAGAAGTTGGGACCTAACACTTAATTCAGTACCCAGCCTGCCAAGATAAAAAGCACAGAGTTCCACAGAGCCCCATTTCCCATACCTACAGATTGTGACTTTTGATCCTCTTTTAGCCAGGAAGCCATGATATTTCCTCCACCACCATTCCTGCTACCTCAAAAAGACAGTAAAATAAGACTCCAGCCCCTGGGGAGTAGAGCAGGGAAGGGAAACAGACTTTGTGGTGAAGCTTAGAGCTAGGGCTGCTGCAGTGAGTTCCAGTAACTGGTGAGGACTAAAGGCCTCTGTCCACAGGCAAGCACTCACAAATGATGGTGTAAAGTTACCGCTGGCATTGGGTATATCCGATTACCAATGTCACAGATTTATCTCTTCCAGCCCTACATGGACTTAGTATACACCTCTGAGATTGCACAAGGCCTAATGACTCAAACCTAGGTGGGACCTGGTTGAGCAGCTAAGGGCTGCCTTTATTAACTTTCCTCTATCCTTGGGTTGATGGGAAGGAAGCACAGCAGTGGACCTTGAGACTCAGTGCTAGACCACTGAAAACCAACATCAGAGTGTTAGAAGTGAAGTCCTACGGCCCCCAATTAATTGTATTTATATCCCAGCAAAATCATGTTGCCACAGATTTGGGGTTCACCTTATTAGAAAATTAGCAATAGCAGTTTGGGCTTTGGTCTTACTTCATTCTTGCTAGGCTGCGAGATCTGGGTGTCATCAAGTTTTATAGCTTTGGAAACCAAAGAACAGGGAATATATGCCTGCCCCAGCAGAAAGTTTATAGGGACTGACTACCTCTTTTTGGATGTCCCCCAAGTGCCTTCTGAGTGGAATGCTTATTGAAGATTTGCTCCAAATATGAACCCAGAGCATCCTCTGGGTCTGAATCAATGACAGTACTGGCATTTGGGCATTGTACTGTGCTGAAGTAACAAGGTAGCCATTGGTTCAGAGAAGATATGTAGACTGCTTAGACGTGCTGGAAGGATAGCTGGAAAACCACCCTTCAGCACACAGGCAATATATGCCAACAAATATCAAAAACTCTCAGGAAACCATGACATTACCCACCAAACAAAACAAGATACCAGATGCTAAGCACCTATAGCAGCACATTCTTAAATGCTTATACTTAAAATACTGCTGTAAGGAAACTCAACACTTCAAAGACGGCAGAAAAATGATGTAACACTCTAACAGAGACAAGATGCTTAAGTGCTTAAGAAAAATCAGAACTCAACTGAAATTCAGTGATATTAAAAACATAAAAATGAGGAATCATTAAAGAAGGATCAATGAACTCAAGGATAGGCAATTTAAACATGCAGATTTGGAAAAGGAAATAAAGAGAAAAGAAAAAAGCTTATGGAAAGTTTGAAAGCATAAAAATAGCAAATATCTGGGTCCAGTGTGGAAGACTAGTGACTAAACTTCTTGCCTTACATGCACTGGGATGATTATGGGCACTGGTTCATGTCCCGGAGACCCTACTTCCTATCAAGCTCCCTGCTTGTGACCTGAGAAAGCAGTCGAGAACAGCCTTGGGACCCTCCACTCGTGCGGAAGACCCGAAGGAGGATCCTGGTTCTTGGCTTCAGATCAGCTCAGCTCTGGCCATTTGCAGCCACTTGAGAGGCAAATCATCAGAAAGAAGATCTGTCTTTCTTTCTCTCCTGTGTATCTGTCTTTTCAATAAATGAATAAATCTTTTTAAAAATAGCAAATATCCAAGTAATTGATGTTTAAGAGGGACTTCAGAATGCCAATGGCTAGAAGACATCTTGAAAGATAACAATGTCCCCAACCTAGAGAAAGTACAACCATGAAGACAAAGAAATATCCTAGTGCACCAGGCAGATTCCACTCAGCCAAGTACACGTCAAGACACATAACCATGCTCTCCAAGGTTAACTAAGAGAAAGGATGCTCAAAGCTACAAGAAAAAAAAAGGAACAGATAACTAGTAGAACCAATTGATTTTAGATTCCTCAGAAGTGATCTTCTAGGCCAGGAGAGAATGAAAAATATAAAAAAATGAGAAAATATTTCTCATCACAGAAAGGATTAAAAAACACCAACCAAAATCTCCTTTAAAATGGAGGAAAAAAAATTCTCAAATACAAACAGAATTTGTCATCAAATTGTCTTACAAAAAAAAATGCTAAAAGCAGTTCTTTATACTGAAAGTCAAAAACAAGTAAAAGAAAATAGAATTACTGGGAATGTCAACAATCAGAATTGATAGACCACATCTAATGAGATCTAACAAATAACTGGATTAATGTGACAGGATATACAGGAAGATATAAAAACAGGACATCAAAAATTCGAAGTGTGGGGAGGAATAGAGTGCAAAGGTAGACTATTTTTGTTGGTTTTTTATACTTATTCTTGATATCAAATCATCATCTTAAAATAACTTGTTATACACAATCAAAAAATTTTTGTAAGCCTCGTGGTAATCAAAAATCTACGAAACAATTACCAGAAGAACCTGTAAGAACAATCCCATTCGAAGTTGAGAAGATAGTGGAGAAGAACGTTAAATATCTTGGAATAAACCAAAACCAAAGCAGAGATGTGAAAGCTCTCTATGATGAAACTTAAATGGCCAGGGAAGAAGGGGAAATCCCTGAGCCTTTGCAACTGCTTTATAAATAAGCAAATCATTAAAATAAAGAAGACATTCAAAGACAGAGAAATTTGCCATATTCCTGAATATTGTCAAAATGTGTGTATTACTGTGATATAGATTCAATGTGATCCCAAATAAAATCCCAACAACATTCTTCTCAGAAGCAGAAAAAGAGATTAAAATTTTTTTTAAAAATCACCTGGAAACACAAGAGACCACAAATGGCCAAAGGTATCTGAAAGAGTAAAAAGAAAAAAAAAAAAAGCTGAAGGAATCACAATTCCAGATTTCAAGACATACTACCAGGCAGTGGTAATACAAGAAGAAAATGAATGGAATAGAATAGAAACTTCAGAAGTGAGCCCACACATGTACAACAAGAGGACTGAAAATAACACAGGAAAAAAGTTGGTCTATTCAACAAGTGCTGTTGGAACAACTGGATATCCACTTGCAGAAGAAGAAACAAGACCCCCACCTTTTGCCTTATACAAAACAAGCTCTAAATAGATGAAAGACCTAAATCTGATCCAGAAGCCATCAAACTATTACAGAAAAACATAGGAAGCATGGAACAAGGTATACACAAAGACTTTTTAGAAAAGTCACTAAGGGGACAGGCATTCAAAGCCACAATAAACAAATGGGATTGCATCAAACTAAAATGTTTCTGTACCGCAAAGGAATTGATCAACAATCTGGAAAGGCAACCAACAGAATGGGAGAAAATCTTGCACAGTATACAACAAGTAGGGGTTTAATATCCAGGATTTACAAAGAGCTTCAGAAATTCAGCAACAGCTAACCAACCAGCCCTGTGAAAACATGGGCAAAAGAAATGAGCAGGTATTTTTCGAAAGAACAAATTTGAATGGCTAACAGATAAAAAAAATGCTGAGGCTCCCTAGCTATTAGGGAATTACAAATAAAAATAACATGAGGTTCTACCTAATTCCAATGAGAATGGCCTACATTTAGAAAGCAAAGCACATTTGCTGGCAAGGAAGAGTTAGGGAAAGGTACCTTACTCCATAGTTGGGAGTGTAGGCTACTGCAGTCACTATGAAAATCAACACGGAGAGTGCTCAGACAACTGAAAATTGATCCACTATATGACTAGCCATCCCATTCTTGGGAACAATCCAAAGGAAGTGAAATCTCAACATGAGAATGCTACTTGAAACCTATATTTATAGTGGCATAATCCACAATAGTGAAGACATGGAAACAACTCAGATGTCCATCAAAACAGAAATGGATGAAAAAACTGATCATCTTCTCCAAGGAATATTACTCAGCCATTAAGAATGAAATTCTACCAGTTGCAACAAAATGTTCCAACTAGAGACCATTATGTTCTCTGTAATATAAGGCAACCTTCATGCAAAACACAGCACAAATAGATATAGGTGAGCAAGTATATACATATATTCGCATAGATGAAGTGTATAATGGAGACCAGCGTATCAGGAAGTAAAGGTACAAGGCGGTACACATCTCTACTTTAAAATCAGAACTCCCAATGAAATAGTTAAATATACCTTGACAATAGTACACTAGACTTTCTCTAATTGTCCGTGCCTACAATGCCATGATACACCTAAGTGGCAGAATGTTAAAGTTGTAACTGTTACTAAAGGACTATACTGTGATAAGGGGAAAGTGACAGGAGGGGAAAAAGAGGGAGGATGGAGAGGAGAAAGGACGAATCCCTTTACCTACAAAACTATCATGGACAAAAAATAACAAAAAAATAATAAATTTGAAAAGTAAAAAGGAATTAATGCATGCTACTAGGGCCCCACCTAATTATGCTACTAGGGAGATAAGAAGGGAAAAGAAACATCAAAATAAAACTAGACACCAGGTATCAAAGTGAGACTAATAAGACATGACCTATTAATAAAGACCTTAAATGGAAACTAACTAAATTATTCCAATGAAATATAGAGTGTGGTCATGTGGATTAAAAGCAAATCCAACTACATGTGACTTATAAGAAACACACTTCTCAAAGGCAAAAGAAAATCTTGGGATTCTGTGAAATAGGCTTTGACTAAAAAATGAATACTAAGCTACAAGAAAAAAACAAAACTACCTCTAGTAAGTATAAACTGGAAGTGAAGTATAGACTGAGATAGGGCACACGAAAAAATCCAAAAGAGATAATCCTATCATTCATGACAATGATATAAATAAACCCTATTTGCTTAAAATATTGAAATATTAAAACTGTGAAAGAGGCAATGAATCAAATCAGCAATAGAAAGAATAGTAAATACATAATCACCTAATATCAGAGCCCCATGTACAGATAGTAAATATTGTTAAACCTGAAAATAGAGATTATAATACCATAGTAGGGAACTTCTCCATCTCACTCCCAGAAATGTACTGATCTTCCAGACAGAAAGTCAACCAAGAAACTTCAACAATTATTAAGCCCTAGATTAAATAGCACTAACAAATATCTTCAGAACATTTCATCCAACAGCTACAAAAGCAAAGTCCTTCTGGACCCAGTGTGGTAGCCTACTGTCTGAAGTCTTTGCATTGCACATTCTAGGATCCCATATGGGCTCCGACTCTAATCTTGGCAGCCCTGCTTCCCATCCAGCTCCTTACTTGTGGCCTGGGAAAACAATAGAGGATGGGTGTCCCAAAGCCTTGGGACCCTGCACCTGCGCAGATCTGGAGAGAAACGCCTGGCTTCGGATTGGCTCAGCTCCAGCCGTTGTGGCCAGTTGGGGAGTGACTCATGTAAGGGAAGATCTTCCTCTCTGTCTCGCCTCCTCCCTGTATATCTGTCTTTTCAATAAAACTAAATAAAATATTTTTTTAAGTTCTGAATAGCACATGGGACATTCTCCAGTACATGATACCATAGGTAAATAAAAGCATTTTCAAAAATGCAAAGCACATGGAGTATCTCCTATCCACAAATAAACTAGACTCAATAATAAGAAAATCTTCCGAGACTACATAAATACAAGGAAATTATACAATTTAGAGCAGCCACTGTGTCAAGGAATAATTTAGAAAGGAAATTTTCCACTTTTGCAGTTCACTAATAAATTGTACAAAGTACTTAATGAGAAATTAATACTAATTATTATGAAGAGACATCTTTAAAATCTATTTGAAGAGGCTTACATTATTTTGATTCTAAAATCAGACAAGGACACAAGAACAACAACAAAAAACCTACAGGCTAATATCTTTGATGTACATAAAACAAGGAAAGCATACTTGCAGTGTGTAAATACTAACTTTTGGTTTCTTCCTAAGCTTAAGACCCTAAAGCAGTAAGTTCAGCCCTTTAAGCTGAAGTGTTAGTTGACAATGCCTAACCTTCTATCACCTGAGTAAAATCCATAAATCTCTCACAAAACACTAAAGAACTGAATGCAATACAAAATTTAAAAAGAACACTCGGGCCCGGCGCGGTGGCGCAAGTGGTTAAAGGTCCTCGCCTTGCACGCCCGGGATCCCATATGGGCGCTGGTTCTAATCCCGGCAGCCCCGCTTCCCTTCCAGCTCCCTGCCTGTGGCCCGGGAAAGCAGTCGAGGACAGCCCAAAGCTTTGGGAACCTGCACCCGTGTGGGAGACCCGGAAGAGGCTCCTGGCTTCGGATCGGCATAGTATCGGCCCGTTACGCTCACTTGGGGAGTGAATCATCGGACGGAAGATCTTCCTCTCTGTCTCTCCTCTCTGTATATCCGCCTTTCCAATGAAAAAATAATAAAAAAATAAATCTAAAAAAAAAAAAAAAAAAAAAAAAAAAAAGAACACTCATTTGGGATTTATCTCAGGTAAGCAAGGGCCATTCCATTTGTGCAAATCAATAAGCACAACATGCAAATATCAATAAAATGGAGAACTATTTCAACAGATGGAAAAAGCCATTTGACAAAAAAATTCAATATGCCTCATCACAAACTTCTGAACAAATTAACCATTGAAGGAATGCTCCTCAACATAATAAAGGGCATATGTTACAAGCCAACTAAAATCATTTGGAATACAGGAAATCTGAAGATTCTGTTGTCTAAGATCTGAAACTAGACAGATGTACACTTCCATTGCTTTTATGCCATGTAGTCCTGGAAGCCTCAGTTATAATTAGGCTAGAGAAAGAAATAGAGGACAAACCAGTAAAAATGATGCTGAATTCACTGTTTTGATATGACATGACCTTATATATAGTAAATCTTAGACTCCAGCGTAAATTCTCAGCACAGTTGCAGAATACAAAGCCAATATACAAATATTAGCACAATTGTTATGCACTAGTTATGAATTATCTAAAATCAAAGAAAGCAATCTGTCGCTGTCCTACAGCGATGGACTTGGTGCACAGTGCGGATAATAACACACGTGGACTCTGACTGATGGTCAAAAGTGGAAGTTTATTACCGGCATCAGATTTTATACACCAGGGGCCATATAGGATAAGGGAGGAGGTATTGAGCTTATCAACAAAACCCATCAGCTGTGTCTATACTTTCGTTTAGAACTCTTTTGTATATTCCACCAAGTGTTCTCATTCACATGCTGTCCACTCAGCTGTTCTCAAGTGATATCCATTTAACTACATGAATGGTACCCACTCAGTTGTTTCCATGCAAATATTATCCTATCAATTGTAATCCTGTGCTCGCTGACCTTCTAGGGTCACAATGTGCCTTTAACGCAATCCTATTTCCAAAACATACAAAAAATGTGATGTTTAGGAATATATTTAACCAAAGATGTGGGTGATCTTTACAATGAAAATTGTAAATCACAGAGAAATAGAAAACAAAGAAATGGAAAGACACCTTATTTCCATATATGAAATACTTTTGTAAAATGTCTATGGTGTACAAAGAAATTTATGGAGTTAGTGTGATTCCTACCAAAATACCAATGACATTTTTCACACAACTGGAAAAAAACCTATTAAAATTTATGAGGACCACAAGAGACTTTAATTAGCCAAGGCAATCTTGAACAGAAAGAACGAAGCAGGGGTTTACACTACCTCATTTTAAGATATTATAAATTACAGTAAATAAAACAATACAATATTGGCACAGAAACAAATTTGGAGAGCAATGGAACAGAACAGAAACTCTGGAAGTGAACCTGTGCATGTATAGTCAACTGATCTTAGAGAAAATTTCTAAGAACATAAACTGGAAAAAAATGTTGTAATATGGCCCAGAGGAAACTCGATATTCACATACCGGAGAATGAAACTAGACCCCATATCTCACTAAGTACTGCAATCAATTCAACATGGGTTAAACACCTAAATGTATGACCTGGAACTTTAAATTACCAACATCGTGGCACATTAGGTGAAGTTGCTGTTTGTGGTGCTCAAAATCCATTTCAATGGAGAACTTGTTCAAGTCCTGGCTGATCCACTTCATATCCAGATAGCCAGAAAGGCATAAGGGTGGCCCATAGGTTTTGACACCTACCACCCACATAGGAGACTGGGACGTAGTTTCTGGCTCCTGGCTTCTGCCTGATCCCATCACGACAGTTGCAGCTACTTGGGAAGTGAAACAACAGGTTCAAGATCTTTTTCTCTTTCTCCACCCACCCTGGGGTCGGGGTAAGGTTCTGGGGAAAAATTGAGTTAATCCTTTGCTTGCAATGCTGGCATCACATACAGGAGTGCAAATTGAAGTGTTAGCTATTCTGCTTCCAATTTAGCGCCTTGGCTAATGTTCCTGAGAGGGCAACAGAGGATGGTCTATGCTTAATTCTCTGCCAGCCAACTGTACAATGTGGCTGGCAATCCTGACTTCAGCCCTGCTTTTTTGGTCATTTGAGGAGTAGAAGCTATCCATCTGTCAAGTCTGTTTCTATGTGACAATTTAAGGAGTGACAATGTGTCACAACAGATTAACCCGCCATTAAGGACTTCCGTATGCTGTACATCAGACTGCTAGCTCAAGTCTTGACTGTTCTGCTCCTGATACAGCTTATTCCTAACATGCCTGGGAAGGCTGCAAGTGATTGTCCAAGCATTCGTGGAGTTCCTGTCAGCTACATTGGCCTTAATTGCCTGAAGGGTCTCACTTTGATTAGTTTTGTTTAAGAGTACTCTAAGGGCCAGCATTAAGGTGACCTTCAAGCTGTGGTGCTCTCCCCTTGCAATTTTTTTTTAAGATTTATTTTTATTATTTTTTTATTGGAAAGGCGGATATACAGAGGAGAGACAGAGAGGAAGATCTTCCGTCCAATGATTCACTCCCCAAGTGAGTGCAACGGCCGATGCTATGCCGATCCAAAGCCAGGAGCCTCTTCCGGGTCTCCCACGCGGGTGCAGGGTCCCAAAGCTTTGGGCCGTCCTCAACTGCTTTCCCAGGCCACAGGCAGGGAGCTGGAAGGGAAGCGGGGCTGCCGGGATTAGAACCAGCACCCATATGGGATCCGGGGCGTGCAAGGCAAGGACCTTTAACCACTTGCGCCACCGCGCTGGGCCCTCCCCTTGCAATTTTTAAGGACTGGTTTACCCCATTGATCTCTTTCAAAGTGTTTAAAATGGGATTGTGTTAAATTTTGTTGTTTGTGATCATTTACATCATCATGTTTATAACATGATTTTCTACACATTAATTTGACCTAAGCTGTGGATCTTGTGTTATGTGATGTAATTTGAGCAGAAAGGACAGGATTCCAATTGTTTTACTTTCAATTCTGAGCAGAATCTTTAAGAGATATTATGAACTACTTTCACAGAAGTTGGACTTCGAGCTTGGATTACAGCTTCGGAAGATAGTTAGACCAAGCCCCACACTTCCCATTCCTCACTCCAACCACCCTCCCCGAAAAAACACCCTCTATCAGAACTGTAACTGACCCCAAATTTCATGTCACATGAGCAAGAAATCAATTTTTGTTAGTATAACCACTGTGCTTTGGGGTTCCTTTGTACCTTTGTAATCATAGCAAAGCTGACCAAAAACAGATATCAGTATCTCTAAGTGAGACATTGCTATAACAAACCACAGTAAAAGCTGGGTATTGACTTTGAGGCCAAGAGACAAGTTGCAAAGTAGCTGTTCCTGGAGGATGAGAAGATGATGACTCATAGCATACAATGGCAAAATATTTAGCAAATTGTCACCTGCAACAACAGAGAAAGAAGATAAGCTACCTAGCTATTTAAGCGTGGCTTTGGGGGAAGAGATTTCCAAACAGAATGCTACAATTGTTGAACATACTCAGAAAAGATATTGACTGCTTTGAAGGTAGGGTAAAAAGCGCAGACAGACATTCCCAAGGTTGTGGAACTGGAAAACACAACTGTTTCTGATTAGAAAAAATAAAAGGGGGAAATTACAATTTTGAGTAATAAGAGCTCAAATGAACATATATGACCAAATAAAGGGCATTGTCATTTATAATGTGCTTTGTTAAAAATGGAATGGTGTAAGGGTTTAAGAGGACTGTTATAAATTCATGCTACTTGGACAAAATGAGCAGAAAGAGTATGGTAGTCTCCTTGAAGTTTCAGCTGTTTTTATTTACAAATGGGTCTGTTGGAAATGAACCACTACGTGCAAAAACAGCAGTATAGTGTTTTTTTTTTTTTGCAACTATTACTGATTGAAATCATTTTTAAAGCATGTTTCTATAACATTATAATTCCAAAAGTTCCAATAGTTTTAATTAAAAGAGATTAACTACAAAGGTATGAAATCACCTTTGGACATCCAACTTTGTAAATGTTGGCAGCAGGCTTAACAAGCTGCTCAGATGCTCAAGATATACATTACTCAACTCAACTGAGACGTGGCCAAATAGGATAGTAGAAATAAAGGTTCTTCCAGAGAGCAGAGTTCAGCACCATAGCCTTGGCAAAATAAAAGTCTGTACTGACAGCCTGGGGTGCAGAATAAGCCTCTTTCTGCAGTGCTGTTATCCCACATGTGAAACAATTCAAGACCCGGCTGTTCCACTGCCAATACAGTTCCCTGATAGTGCCCCTGGGAAAGCAGAAGATGGTCCAATTCCTTGGGTCCCTATACCCATGTGAGAGACATGGTAGCTTCAGGCTCCTGACTTTGGATCAACACAGTTCTAACCATTGAAGCCATTTGGGGAGTGACAGTTGACAGAAGTCCTGTTTGTCTCCCTCCTCTCTCTGCCTTTCAAAAAAAATAGATAACTCAAAGTAAAATAAAAGTCCATTCACTCAAACAGTATTTCTTATCCTTTCTTCAATGGGCATATGTGCTGCAGTTATTGTTTAAAATAAACTTTAAAAGAAAGACTTATTTATTGGGGAGAGAGGGAGAGAGAGAGAGGGAGAGAGAAAGAAAGAAAGAAACAGAATCTTCCATTTGCTGGTCATTCCCCCAAATGGCTTTAGCAACCAGAACTGGGCCAGGTTGAGCCAGGAGTCAAGGAAAGCTATCCAGTCTCCTAAGTAGGTAACAGGGACCCACATACTTGAACCATCATTTGCTGCTTCCTAGAAATGAGGCAGGATCAAAGCAGAATTAATGTTCCACCTAAAGCAATCCAAAATGGGATGTAGGCATCCTAGAAAAGCCATAAAGCCTTCCTGAGAGTGCATAGCTTTATCCAAAGGAAAAACTGAAGAGATCCTAGGTTTTAGAATTTGGAGTTGATATTGGATGAAATAAAAAGGGTTTCTCCTTTCAGGGCAAGCACAGTGAACTTGGGTTGCAAAGGAAGCCGACATTTTAAAAATCAAAATAACATGGTGATACATATGTTTTATTTTTTGCTTTGATCTTATTTGAAAGAGATCCTGCATTTGGCAGTTCATTTTTCAAATGCTCCTAATGGCCCTTGTATTATGATATTGGGCTTGTGTTATGGTATTGTGAGTTAAGTCATTGCCTTCAAACTTGCAATCCCATGGAAGTGCCAGTTCCAGTTCTGACTGCTCCACTTCTTATCCAGCTTCCAACAAACGTGCCTGGAAATCAGAAAAGGATAGTCCAAATTCTTGGACCTCTGCACTCCCATGGGAGACCTGGAAGAAGTTTCTGGCTTTGGCCTGGCCCTGGCCCAGCCCCAGACTTTGCAACCATTTAGTGCTTGAGCCAGCAGATAGAGGAACTTGGTCTCTCTCTCACACTCTCTTTGGAACACTTTCAAGTAAGTAAATACATTGTTTTAAAAAAAACCCAGGCCAGGTGAATGGCAGGTACTCAACTATTTCAATCATCTTCTCCTACCTCCCAGAGCACCTGTTCACAAAAGGCTGGCATCAGAAGCAGAATGCAGATTGCATTCCAGGCACTCTCTGCAGTCCTCATAAACAGTATCTTCAGCTACTGCATGAGACGACCAACCAATAGTGTATTTCTTTGTCACATGTGTCAAGTCATTGACTGACTTGCATACACTCTTTTTGAAGAAGCACCAGTTATGTGTAGAAGCTTTAAAGCCCAAAGGAGTTTCTACCAGTTCTCATTCCTCACCCCACCCTTAAGAACAGGAACAGACTAGTCCCCAGGAAGCCTCTTTAGCCCAGATCTTGGAGTGAGAAGACACAAGGAGCACAACCACAGGCCAGTGTGCCTTTGGGGCAGAGGAGTAGCTGACTCACAATACCTTGGTTTATTGCCTTTTGCTGTAAGACAGAGTTACAACTGTGTAATTTATAAAATTGCAAAATACCACAAAAACACATTTTTCTCATGCTTTTGGAGGCATGAGGGCTGAAAACCGAACTGCTGCATCTTCTGAGGTCCTTGTATGCATCCTACTATGGTAGATAACATCACATCGTAAGAGTGCTTTCCAGAATGGCAAACTGGATATTCACGGAAGAGAAAAGCAGCCAATTTTTCTTGCTCACTAATCCTTTTCCATGAATACATTCATAGGAACTCTGGACCATAACACAATCCTCTTCCATAAGGCCTTATCTCCCCAAACTGCCATGCTGGCAATCAAATTTTAAGCATACATTTTGTGAGAGGCAATCCATATTGAAAGCACAGCACATATGTAATTGTAATGTGAAGAAGGGAATATTTTGTCATGGTAAAACACAGAGTCACAGTTGTATATTACCAAATAAAAACTCAGATGCTAAGCTTATTTTCCATGACAGTTTTGTCTAATGAGAGAAACAAAAGTTACAAGCCTGAAAATGTGAATTAGTATAGCATGTATACTGTGAAACCTCCTATTTCAACCCTAGATGAGAAAGTATAAACAAAGGTCTATGATGTCACTTTCACTCACTAGAGCACATAGATTTTTGTATTGTTATTGTTTTCCACGATGCAGTTTTGCAGGTATAGAGCTTCCTCCCTCCCTTATAATCCCCCTCCTCCCATTCTCCACTCCCCCCATATTATCATGGTAGCATAGTCCATAAGCAGCAATTTTAAGTTTAATATTATATTTAAGTGTATGATGTCATTGTAGCAACAGGCAAATGTGTCAAGAGATATTTATCTGATTCACTGAGAATCCTCCTTGTATTTGGGAGATGCATACTGCAACTTGTCTTCAGTTCTTAGCATGCAACTCTCCATTACATTATACAGCTCATATATGGGATTTTATGTATATTCTTGTTTACCTATATTTTATCTGTCTGTCTCGGATAGCCTACACACTGGGTATGAAAACACGTCAGTACTTTCTCATATTTCCATGTTAACTACTCATGGCAGGTATCTATACTCTTCTATTAACCCAACTGATTAAGGATCTCCAGGGAGAAATTCTCAAAGTAAGAATTGGGAAACAAGCTCCTTGCTCTTGGATTCCCTCATCCTATAATCTTTTTGTCAAGATTTCCTCTCTCCCAATCCCCACCACTTCTGCTGCCTGATTCATTCGATGGAAATGCAAAGTGTGAGAAGCAGCAGAATGTGATCAAGTACATGATCGAGACATCGCCTCCTAACAGTTTCCTGCACAAATTTTATTCTCAGTGGTTTTCCTCAAAGAAGGGGTGGACAATCTAATTCAAAATTCAAAACCAAACAATAACTTATCATTTCCTGGTGAATTTAGTCTTTCCCCTGAAATGAAGAAAATGCCAAGAGTAATCCAGAGCCCAAATCCTTTGCTTAGCATCACACGAGCAATCATCTAGGTTACCGAAAGAGTATATGCATAGGTTATAAACCATATTAGAATGGTGGATATGTTGACTGTGTCCCAATAGACTCTGATTGTCTTAAAAATGAGAACTGCAGTTTCACCCCTGTATTCTTAGAATGCCACAATCCTTAGAATTACATACAGTAGAAACCCAATGTTTATTCAGTGTATAAACATACCTGTGGAAAGGCCACTTTGTAGTTTTATAGAAGAATTGTGAAAAGGAACACAAAGTTTAAAATATAGATACAGGAAGTAGAAGAATTTAGGCAGGCAGGGAGGAAGGTAGCAGAAAACATTAATGGAGTATTTCCAGCATGGGCTTCCTGAACCCAAAATTCTCCAGGATGCATCTTTAGAAGTGAGTCTGTTTTACTTTCCGACTCTGACTCGCCCAAAAGAAAGAGGGGGGGGGTGGAATTTAAAAGACTTTCATACAAAATGCTGAAGATATGGTGAAGGAATCCAAATCAAGTCAGCAGGCCAACAAAAACAAAAATTCAGTTTGCATCATTAAGGTAATTCCAACAGAACATGGGGTATGACTGGGTGTCTGGACAATCACTGCATCTGGTGTCAGATGCTCCGCATTCCCGGGTGCCTGGGATGGGTGATTATAGAGGGTTCTGTGCTCACACTGAGGAATGCATGTGAATTATATGCAGCTCATGCACCTGCGAATGAGGGGTGTAGCCCCTGTGGGCTAGCCCCAGGCACCGTTCACCCTAACTCAATGTTGATGGGAATGTAAACTAGCACAACCATTATTTGAAAACATGGAAATTTCTCAGAAATCTGGAAATTGATGTACCATATGATCCAGTTAGCTCACCCTAAATAATTTGCTCAAACTAAATAAAATCAAAACAAAGAGTTATCTATACGCCCATATTTATTGATCAACTGAAAAGAGCTAAGATAGGGAAATCAATCCAGATGGCCATAAACACAGAGTCAAGAAAATGTGCTAAATATATACTGTAGAATTGTACTCAGCCATAAAAAAATGAAATTTTCATTTGCAAAATGGCTTCAACTAGAAATGAATAGGTGTAATAAAATAGTCTCAAGAGGATGGCCCTGCATCCTTGTGGGAGATCTGGTGGAGGCTCCTGGTTCCTTACTTTGGATCAGCTCAGCTCCAGTCATTGCTGCCACTTGGGGAGTGAACTCTTAGATGGAAGATCTTTCTGAATCTCCTCTCTGTAAATCTGACTTTCCAATCAAAGTATTTTCCAAAAAGAAGGGGGGATGTGGTGTGGTAGCCTAGTAGCTGAAGTCCTTATCTTCCATGTGCCAAGATCCCATATGGGCAATGGTTTGCATATCCTGGCTGCTCCACTTTCCTTCCAGCTCCCTGTTTTTGGCCTGGGAAAGAAGTGGAGGAACGTCCCATAGCCTTGCAGCCCTGCAGCCTCATGGGAAACCTGGAAGAGGCTCCTGGCTCCGATCAGCTCAGCTCTAGCCATTGCAGCCGCCTGGGGAGTAAACCAGCAGATGGAAGATCTTTATCTCTTCTCCCTTCTGTGAATCTGCCTCTCTAACAAAAATAACAAAAGGGACAAATGTTTCTCTGCTATGTGGCAACTAATATGAAATTTTAAGGATGCATGGCATTGAAACAGACATCCTGTGACATGGCGGTTTTTAGTCCTTTTATCTCAGAAGGAATTAAGGCCATGCTTTCTACTTGTTGAATATTGTAGTTAGTGGTGAATTAAGCTTGTGATTGTAGAGTGAATTAAACTATGTCCTGGCAACAATTCAATCAAGGAAGGAGGAGGATTCAGAGAGGGAGGAGAGAGGAGGACAGATAGTTATTTTCTTAGAACTATACCTATGAAATCTGAAATCTCCTTGTATTAATAAAAATGTTATACAATTTCTACCCCCTCAAAAATTATTACTATAGTTTTATTAAGAACTTTTTTTAAAAAGGCATCAGAAATCCTATCAAGATTCCCAGGAAGCGAATCAGTTTCCTAGCAGAAAGGACTCCTGGATTCCCACTGTGTTGGCACATGACAATTCTGTAAGATTTCCTCTTAATGATTACGTAAGTTTATTTCATTGTCATCAGAAGATAACGTTAATGTTATACAGGCGTTGTCAGTGAGACAATAACTAGTCAAATACAATCACTTTTTTTTTAAAGATTTATATTTATTATTTTTTCATTGGAAAGGCGGATATACAGAGAGGAGAGACAGAGAGGAAGATCTTCCGTCCAATGATTCACTCCCCAAGTGAGCGCAACGGGCCGATGCTATGCCAATCTGAAGCCAGGAGCCTCTTCCGGGTCTCCCACGCGGGTGCAGGGTCCCAAAGCTTTGGGCCGTCCTTGACTGCTTTCCCGGACCACAGGCAGGGAGCTGGAAGGGAAGCGGGGCTGCCGGGATTAGAACCGGTGCCCATATGGGATCCCGGGCGTGCAAGGCGAGGACATTTAACCACTTGCGCCACCGCGCCGGGCCCAAATACAATCACTTTCAAAGCTGTTAGCATTTCCTTAAGAACTTCTTCCCATCTGATGATTAGGAAATAAAAAATTTTTCTATTGCCATGAGATTCCAGGAGCTAGATGCCAAGAGTTTTCAAATGTATATCTGACTTTCCAATAAAAATTAATAAATCTTTTTTAAAAACAGAATATTCTTAAAATAACAAGTGGATGACACATTAGTTTAATGTTTCTGATAAATATAATTGCAAAATGGATAAAATATGATAATTAGTTTCCATAAGATATGGAAACTCTCTTAAATGGCCACTGTGATGAAAAAATAAAAATCACTTGCTTCCAGGATTATAGACACAGTATTTTAAGTCCTAGAAACTAGTCACACTGTAATTTAGTTAAAAGAAATTAACCATGAAGTTAAATAACATGCCACTGAACAACCTGTGTCACTCTAATAGTACAGGTCACCTTCTCATATGCAGATTTCATTTCCTTTGAATATATTCCCAGAAGTGAGATAGCTGGGTCATACGGTAGGTCAATTTTCAGTTCCCTTAGCATTCTGCATAGTGACTGTCATAGTGGTTGTACTAGCCTGCACTTCCTCCAGCAGTGAAGGAGGGCACCTTTCTCTCCATACCCAGGCCAGCAGGTGTTAGTTAAGGTTGAATCTAAGCCAATCTCACTGGAGGTAGGGGGATATACAGTAACTATGTCATAGAAACTATATCATACAGATGTGAAGATACAATGCAGTATGCATCTCAACTTCCGATTCAAGGATGGACTCCCAATGAAACTGTTGAATGTATCTAGGCAACAGGATGCTGGATTGTCTGCCAGTGTCCATGCCTACAATGTAAGGATACACTTAAAGAGAGCAGAATGGTGGACTTACGACTGATTGTGAAGGACTATACTATTGTAATGACATGGCATAAATTAGTGCGAGGAGGGCAGGGACTTTTTGCAGAGGGGGAAGGGAAATCCCAGAGCCTATAGAACTGCACCATGGAACAAAATAATTCTTAGAAAAAAGAGCATATAGGCATATATTAAGAAAAAAAGTAATTGACTAGAAAACTAGCTTTTTCCCATTCCAAATAACATGCTATTAATAAATCACAGTATTTGTAAAAAATTCTTTTTAGTAGAGATAAAATGTGGGCTATCTAACTTGAAATATTCTAGTACATTTTAAAAGTAAACAACTGGCATTTATTTTATTTAGCTTAATAAATTGTTATTTAAGCTTGCAATCTAAGTAAAAACAGATATTTTACACTTTTATAAATCTGAAATTTAATGTGTATTTTATAGATTAAAGCACATTTCAATTCACCCTAGCCACATTTCGAGTATTCACTGCCTATTATATATAGCAAAGCTAACGGGCTTAGGAGGCAAATAGAGACCCCTTTAAGAAAATTGTTTGTAGGGCATTGCTTTTAATTTACGTCAATGTGTTTAATTTATCTTGTTTGTGTAGTGGCAAGCCCCTAATAAATTATTACAATAGCAAGTGCAATGACCATTTGGCCTTGCAGAAAGGAAATCCTATACTATACGGGCTTTTGGAGTTAGGGTGTGGCTTTGTTATTCTGCAAAACAAACCAATTAAAGCAGCCAAGGCTTCACTCTGAGCCAAAATGAAAATAATGCCTGCCCGAGTTGACCAAAATGTTTTGGATGGAGTTAAGGATGACACACAACTCCATCACAAATCACTTTTATCGAGTATCTAGCAATGCACTGTTCTTCCCTGGAATTAGTAATTGCAGTACTGATAAAACCCAAACAACAACTAGCCATAATATTCCAGAGGCTGTCAGTTACATTTTAGGGAGGAATTGGAAGGCAGGAAACAAATCAAGTCCTTTCATGGTTGAGATCACATCAGCCTCTAATGAATGCAAATTGTTGGGAAAGAAGGTATAGCTGGAGATAGAAAGGTAACCCTCTGATCTCAGGGCTGTGAATTGTTCAATAAAGTCAGATCAGTAACTAAACACATCACAAAACATTAAGATATATGCCAGAGGGGCAGGCCTAGGGACATTGATTTATGTGAGCTGTGTGTCAAGGAGGATTTAAATTAAAACTGTTTTAGCTTTGAATCAATAGTACCAGCTTTTACCTCTGGGTCTGGCCACGCATATTTATACCTTAAAATCTACTGGAGTCAGTACTTCTCATGCTCAAGATATTGTCATCCATATTATTTTCATTATTCTACATCTTACGCATGGAATAGGATTTGGTGCTCAATGGAAAATAAAACAAAGGAAAATACCATGCCTGAAGAACACCTGGGTACATTTTCAAACACAACTTGAACATCCATTTGTCAACCACTCTCCTGGGACTGCCTGGCTCATAGATATCAGAATGAAGCTTTAGAGAGTGAAGATTCCAATCCATTCTTATTTTCTAAGTGACGTTTCATAATAGAATATTGGCACAGCACAGCCATATTATCCTCTGTCCTGAATAGAGCATAGTGAGAGCAAAGTTCCAGTGTCATCTGCATGGTTCCCAGTGGGTCTTAATTGAATGCCAAACATATGTGCTAAGTAAGTAAAAAGTAAATGTCATTATCCAATCCATTCGGTTGCCTCACGTGCATCTATGATGCATTTATAGTGTTTGAATTTTTGCCATCAATGACAAAAAACAAAGCAGAACCCTATGCAGCACGTGGTGTCCTTCCAAGTGTCATGTAGTTTTCAGTTTGCAAAGTGAGGCCAGCCTTACATCAATCCCTCCCCTCCTAACTAATTATTCATTGAGCTGATTTCCCAGTATGACTTCTCATTTCCATAACCTATTTTTCTCCTCACCTTTCTACCTCTCTGCTCTAGTTTTTAATTTTTTTCTCTTTATTACCCTGTAACGTGAAAGTACGTTATATCCCTAGATAGCAAATTTTATATATTCAGGTTAATACTGGTAGACTCAAACATTCATCGTTACTATCATTGATCCCTGAAGCAATCCTTAAATAGCAATTCATTTAAGCAGAGCTCTCGTTTGGATGTATAGGCAAGGATCCCTCAGCTATAAAAGGAGCAGCCACTGCATTTCCTAGTACTCATTTTGGAGACCATCAAACCTCTTAATTATATTGATAGTGTCAGAGCACATGTAATCCAAAAGGCAGTGTGTTCCTTTATTTTTATGGTCAATCACGAGCATAGAGAAGGCATTATCCTTGAGCAGGGATCGTGGTGTCAATCACACGTCTCTAAGTTGTGATGGACTGTAAGATTGTGAGCTACTTTATTTCTCAGTCTGTTTATCTGTAAATTGAGAATAAAGAACTACAGTAGCATCACAGTGAAAGATAATACACGGTGCCTCACCCATCAGGACTCAAGAAATTAGCAGTGTTATCGTTGTTAATAATGCACTGGCAGTGCCATAAATAAGGCCCCACAGAAGCCTCAGTGTCCCATAAGCTGGAACAGATGATTTGGAAACAGGTGCTGTGGAAGGAGCCTAGAAGAGGTCTACTCTTGCTTATCCAAGTTCAAATAGGAAATAAAAAAATCTTACTTTTCCCTCTTATTTGCATTGACTTTAGTTGATACTCCCGAAAGTGTATTTTAATCAATAATCTCCATTTTATTCTCTCAATATTTGTCAAAAACATGCAGTGTAAAGATCTTTTGCAAGCATCCAAGTTTCTCTCAGTCTGGAATTTGCTAATTGCATCCTGTGGTGTTTTTAGAAGGCTTCTATGTTCTCTATTTTGCTTGTCAGTTGTTGAAGCAAAGGCATTATCAAATTCAGATTTAATTTTATTTACAAGCCTGCTTTGTAAGATGATGCATCATTACATCTAAATCACACCATCTCTCTTTCCATCTTATAAAATGTCATTGCTGCATAGTGTCTTGATCCCTGATTGGTGGGGAGGATGAAAAGATGTTGCCATTCTACCTTAGTCATTTATTTCCCCTATACTTTCTATAAAGAAAAGTCGCATCTATTACTTGGCTTTATCCAGTGGTATGATATAGGAAAGCCAGGGTAAATGATTAATCTGTTCTTTCCTTTATTTAGCAGTTTTAAAAATAGTAAGTTGATTCTCTTCTATTCTGGAGTCAATACATACAATATTGAAGGCATAGGGCTTCCCTCTCGAATGATAGAAAGGTTATTATTTTGCTGTCTAGACGTATTTAGACATCTTATTGGAGACCTACTTTTACTGACTAGAGATGCATCCTGTCAATTTTCTTTGATTTCTGTTATGTATTTATAATTTATTTTGCCAAGTATAATGAACAAGTGATATCACTTCACGGGGATGTGAATACAAAATAAAGAAAAACCCTGTAGTCTTGAATTTGAATCAGCAGAGTAAAGATCTTGTAGATTATCTTCAAATAATTCCTGACTTTAGTGCAATGTAGATACCTAAAAACCATGACTCAAAGAGCAATAAATCCCCTCTAACTCAGACCTTTATTCTGAAATGCTATTTCCCAGTAAAGAAAATCCAGAGACAAACTCAGACAAAATGTACAAAAAAGATCTTGATACATTTCACCTTATTAGTTATCAGGAAAGTTATTAAGCAATCCAAGATCATGTTAGAAGGATTTGGTAATCAACCTTCAAGTTCCATTGGCAAAAGAAAACAACTGCATTGGACTAGAAAAAAAGAACATTCTACCTCTGTCTGAGCTTTTACATATAGAATTATGCATTTGGTTATTCATCAGTTTTATAGATTTCATATTTACCAAAAGACATTCATGTATTGACTGATAAGCTGATGCTTCTATTCAAAGGTCAGATTGTCAATAATTTATGAGATCGAGGTCAGTTCTCATTCATGCATAGAGCAAGAACTCTCATCATAATCCATGTTGGATCAATTTTATGGCTCTCTTGCTACAGGGCTTCCACATGGTGCAGAGGTTCTCAGGAGATTATCTCAGGCTGTGTATTATCTCATGCTTTTGCAATTCTCATGTTTTACTACTTACATAATAAATACACTACAATTGCTCGTCAGTAAGTTAGAAATTTTGTCTAAATTCATATGTTAGTGATGTTTGGAAGTGAGAGCTTTGGAAACTGAGTGGGCTTCTATGATATCACAGTGATATTTCCCTCTATGATGGCACTTATGACTTTATCGAGAGGGAGAGACCCATGAACTAGCATATTTGTTCCACCTTGTCTTGTGACACTCTATTTGCTAGGATTTATCAAGACGACCCTCATCAGATTTTGAGAAAATGTTGGCTCTTGGATTTCTCAGCCTTCAAAATTGTAAGAAATAGACATCTTTCCTTAAATAACCCAGGTTCAGGTATTCAGTTATGGCAACAGTTGACACAAATATATTCCTCAACTAAGTGATTTCTCCCACACAATCACACACACCATTGTCAATGTCATCCAAATAAATGTCATAGTAGTCTAGGGAAATATATGACAGACACAGAGCACTATTAAAGATACAAGAGTTATCTTAAGATTTCTAATTGGCTAGAATTGATTGAGAATGAATACACGAGAGTTGCCAAAGTAAGCATACGGCATGTTACAATGAGTAAGAAAATCCTGTATGTGGCCTAGTGATGCTTCGCAAACATTAGGGGGGATACACACAGATGCAGATGTAGATTTCGTGAGTCAGGAAAGGGGTCTGAAATGCTGCATTTCTGACAAGGTCCCAGATGATACCAGGCTGCTTGACTTTCACTGCTGCTGGAATTGCACTCTAGAGAAGAGGGTGGGGCTCCTAAGCAGGCAAGTACGAAAAAAAAAAAAAAATCCCAGGACCTATAGGTTAACAAAACAAGAGAAGAGAGGCCAAATTGAAGAGTAATGACACCAAGAAAGGAACCTGAACCAAGAGAGCAAAAAAATCAAGGGCAGAATCCTATTACCTAGTCATTACAGTAGCAACACAGTACTCCAGAACTGAGCCTACACTCAGTGTCCAGCACAGGAAAGCACAGCCTGGATAGCTAGAGAGTATGTTGGCCATGGCAAAATCAGCCACACACCGAATGTGCCTTACAGGTAAGTAGTGGAGTACAAAGAGGTCTGGATTTACAAGCCAACTCACACGCAATAGAACCTAGATTCTGACACTTACTTGCTATGTGATCTTTTTGTCATTGTCATCCAAGAATGGGAGAATAACTTATTATAAAAATTGTCTGAAATAAAACAATCCTTCACTGATACAGAGTTGCCTAACATGATCTCCAAGCTGTTTTTTAAGGCTCATTCTATATCTATGACTGCCCAGTTTTAAAAAAAAAAAACACCGGGCCCAGCGCGGTGGCGCAAGTGGTTAAGGTCCTCGCCTTGCACGCCCGGGATCCCATATGGGTGCCAGTTCCAACCCCGGCAGCCCCGCTTCCCCTCCAGCTCCCTGCCTGTGGCCTGGGAAAGCAGTCGAGGACGGCCCAAAGCTTTGGGACCCTGCACCCGCGTGGGAGACCCGGAAGAGGCTCCTGGCTTCGGATCTGCATAGTATCGACCCGTTGCGGCTCACTTGGGGAGTGAATCATTGGACGGAAGATCTTCCTCTCTGTCTCTCCTCTCTGTATATCCGCCTTTCCAATAAAAAAAATAATAATAATAATAAAAATAAATCTTAAAAAAAAAAAACCCACCAGTTCCTTAACAGAAACCTTACCTAAGTTGCTAGGAAAAAAAAAAAAGCTTCAGTTAATTATTTCACAGAACAGAATAGCAGTCTCTTACAAAGTCCAAAATCTACAGGGTTCATTTTTGTGAACCTGTAAATTAGACAAGAATGGGACACCACTACAGAGTACTTCTACTTTCACTAAATTGTCATCAAGAAAGTGAACCTGGTTTCAACATGAGAAGATATTTACTTGAAAAACCTCTTAATTTTTAAGTGTTGGCAATGATTCAAGTACTTAAACAATAGTTTGGGCCACACAAAACCTACCTGCAGGCTAAATTTCTGCCCCAGACCAACTTTTTTTTTTTTTTTTTGGCTCTTCCATCTTTGCCCTAATCCTTCCAAGAATTCATGACCTTTAAAGAAGACAAAGATATCCTTAAGTAGCCCATGAATAATAGGTTCTCAGACAATCCTGAACTAGAAAATGTGAGACTGCAGAGCCCAGCAAATTTTCAGCACCATTAAATCAGGCCATGTAGGCTTCTTTCAACTCTATTTTCATATTATACCTAAGAAAGGGAGTGATAAGTCATGTGGCTGGGTATCATTTCTGGGCTTTTTGCAAAGGACTGGTGATAGCACCTTATATACAATCCCTCCACCCCCGCTGCCAGGAGATCTTTTCATTAAAGACCATTTGCAGTCCTTGTTCACCACTCATTCACAACCTGAATCTTAGCATGATTTATTCCACAAAATAAATTTATCAGTGCATACAGTTATTGCTTTGAGTGCTAACTGAATGCCAGGCATTTTTCTAGGTGCTGTGATAAAATGGAAAATAAGATGGACAAGAGTAGTTTGGGGACATGAACAAAGAAGTATATCAGTACACGATTTCAGAGTGATATATCTATGAATAAATTAGAGTGTCCTGGGAAAACTGAAGGACAGAGGATCTAGAAGGTGACATTTAAACAGGCTGAAGGGCATAGGAAATCAGCACATGAAGGTTGGGAGAAAAACCATTCCAGAAGAACCTCAAGAATCCTAGGAGAAATGTGGATTGTTCCAGAAAGAGGAGGAAGAGTGAAGGAAGCAGTGAGCAGCAACGGAGCGGAGGAGGGAAGACAGCAGGTACCTGGCAGGGGCCTGGCAAGGAAGAAGCTCAATCCAGCATGAAGTGGGTGGCAAGCTTAACACATGGGAAACATGACATATTTCTGGGAGATGACTTTGGTGCTTTGTGAGGAAACGGGAAGGAGAAAGAATAAAAACAGGAGGCCATTTTCAGATGGTTGCAGGCAAATTGGCAAAAAACAATTCTGACTCAAAGTTGAGTGATACCAGCAGACCTGAGGAAGAGAGGATAAATTTAGCACTGGGAGCAGAAAAAATGCCATGAGAATGCTAGAATACTAATATGTCTATTAGAAAATAATGATAAAAGAAGGAAAGAATGAGAATGGAAAGAAGGAATGGGAGGGCTGCCATGTTCACACATTAGGAATTGCAAGTTCAAGTATGGTACTTCAGTCAACAACCAACTAAGTAGATGACAGTGGTCCCATAACATGCTGGCCTTTAGAAACTCTTATTGCCTGGTGATGCGATTTCACAATGTGTTACTTGCATTTATGTGATGTTGGTATAAGCCAACCAATTACACTGTCAGTCTTACAAGTAATGTAGTACACACAGTTGTGTACATAATACTTGATAGTGATAAATGACTATATTGCTGGTTTAGAAGCTTTTTATAGTATGTACTTTCTTTAAAAGTTTGGGAAATGGTACTAAAGAGTAAGTTATTTTGTTATAAAAATATTTGGAGTCTGTTCACAGTTTTCCCATAATATGTATTGTTCATGGATATTTTTCAGCAACACAGAATATGAGAGCTTGGAAAATACTATGCTCATTTGTGTGTGCATGTGTATGTATGTATAAAAGTATTCATAAATCTCATAAGTCCGTATTAGCCAAAGCAGAGCTTTTTCACTTCTTCCTATCCTCTAATAGTAAAAAATATCTCACATTCAAAATAACATGGATTACAAGAATCTACTACCACTGAAGTCTGCACTTCAGAACTTACTAAAGACAATGAGTAACATTAAATTGGAACAGATTTTTACAGTTGGGGCAGGGTTTGGCAAAGAAAGCTCAGTGCAATGTCAGCTGAGGTAGTTAAGGAGAAATGTAGATTTACTTCCCTAAAGCCTAGCTTATATGGATGTTCCCTGTGAGTTCAGCAAGGCTGGGGTCTTGGTTCTTCTCTGTGTGGTTCTGTCTGTGGGATTTGACTGGGCATCCTTACAAAACAATGGTAGCTCACGCAGATGATCAACTCTATCACTATGAGACCACAGAGGTCACATACTGTCACTTATACCCGACTGCCAAGTCTCTACTCAAATTTAAAAGTAGGAGATATAGATGCTGAATCAAGATGAATAGCATCAAAGGCATGTTGTAATGAGTACATATTAAATGGAAGGCATTACTGTACTCAATTTTTGGACAATGTCAAAAAACAAACACTGCCCTAATACGTGAGGTGACACAGACAGCTTACAGCATCCATTCTACAATGTCACACACAAGCCAAAAAACAAACCACAGCAACACACTTGCCTAGATCTCAGAGTAAGCTCTTGTTCCCAGGAAAATGGAAAATACATTCTTAAACAAGTGAACAAATACATAATCAATTCAGTCTCTATCCTCTCTCAACTAACACCCGAGATCTCTGCATCACTTTATCAAGCCTGATTGCCTGTCATTGCTGCCACCAGTGTCTCTGAATTATTACAAGTTGTTAGCTTGCATGACTACAAGAGGTTCCCTGAAGTGTATCCTCAGGAAAATACTCATGGAGTGCATTTACATTTTGTAACCAATAGGGTCAAACTGTGGTATAGCAGGTAAGGCCACCTGCCTGTGATGTCACCACTCCTTGTGCCCACTACCTCATGTCTCAGCTGTTCTAATTCAGCTTCCTGCTAATGGCTTGGGAAAAGAGTAGAACATGGCTCAAGTACTGTCTCCTGACTTTCATGTGGCCCAGCTCTGGCTATTGAGGCTACCTGGGAAGTGAACACTCAATGGATTCTTTTTCTCTATAACTATCTAGGCAAATTTTTTTTTAAGATTCATTCTTAGTGGAAAGGAAAATTTAGAGAGAAGGAAAGAAAGAGAAAGTTTTTCTGTCCACGGGTTCACTCCCCAAATGGCCCCAATGGTCAGAACTGAGCTGATCTGAAGCCAGAAGCCAGGAGCTTCTTACAAGTCTCCCACATGGGTTCAGGGTCCCAAGCCTTCAGTTTGTCTTTGACTGCTTTTCCAGGGGATCCTGGTGCTGTCAAAGGAGGATTAGCCAATGGAGCATCATGTTGTGTCCAAAACAAATCTTAAAACATGAGGATTTCACAAATCTTAGCAAGAACTAAGCTTATCTCACCAAAATGTGGTTTTTAAATTAAAACTCCTAGTTGGCACAAGACTAATATCTGGCCAATAAAGAAAAATTTAAATTATTCACCCTTCCCTGAGGCCATTGGCAAACCCTTCAACTGTGGCAAGTGTACAGTGCTTAGAATTCTATGGCTTCCAGTGCTGGCCCTATGTCATCATGGCTATGTCTCCTTGGGTCCTCTCAGATCCTTAATTCCTTAATAGGCAAAGTGGGAAAAGTTACTTTTTCTTCATAGGCACAAATGAGTATTAAACAGATCAATTAATTAAAATAACCAAACATGGTATCTGATACAAAGAATGTCCAATAAATGCTGTATTTATACTAACTAAAGTTCATCAGATGCACTAACAATGTGAACTATATAATATACAATCTAGTTGAATGTTGTAAAAATCCTTGTGATACACTCATTATATAGTAGTAATTGCATGTAACATTACAGTGTAGCATATTATATTATTATTTATGCCATTTTTGATCAGTATATGACTGGTTTTTGAACTCCATTAAGACATAAAAATTTACAGATGTCAAGTTCCTTGTGAAAATGGTATGAGATGTATTAGTTCTGCACATCTTTCCATATACCTTGGGTCATCTCTGGACCACTTGTTTTTAATTCTCTTTCAAATAAAAACACAGAGAATGAAATCTTCCATCTGCTCTTTCACTCCCTAAATGGCTGCAACAGCTGGAACTGAGCTGATCTGAAGCCAGGAGCCTTCTCTGGGTCTCCCACTTATATGCAGGGACCAAGGAGTGGTGCCATCCTCTGCTGCTTTCCAAGACCATAAGCAGGGAGCTGGGTGGGATGTGCAGAGGTGGGGA
This sequence comes from Ochotona curzoniae, assembly GCF_017591425.1. Classification (NCBI taxonomy): domain Eukaryota; kingdom Metazoa; phylum Chordata; class Mammalia; order Lagomorpha; family Ochotonidae; genus Ochotona; species Ochotona curzoniae. Next base: position 15,145,081 of record NW_024464920.1, on the reverse strand, counting down.
CCAGAACCAGTACCTAAATGGGATGCCAATGCTGTAGGGGGAGGGCTAGCTTCCCTTACAACTGCACTGGGCCCAAGACTACTTGTCATACGTAGGACAAAATTAACACTATCATAGAGTTCTTATACTGTATTATGCATTATTTAGGAAATAATGTCAAAAATATCTGAATAATCGGGGTATATGCATTTTTTAATCCAAATACCTTCAACCTATAGTTGTTTGAATGCATAAATAGAGAAGATTGCTATGCATATTACATGTTGTATTTCTATAGTACTATATATGTAGTGCTATGTATGTATATATACTTATTCAATTTGTAACACGTGTTACTCTAGCTGTAGTAACATATTGTGACTTTTATATCCATGATTATGAGGGTACTTCACACAGTTAATAGAAAATAAAAAACTTATTTTGGAACAGAAAGATTTTTTTGACATCTGTATGGTTTCCTCATAATACATTTCTCCCATGAACCTTTTGAAAATTGCTTGTGTGTGTGTGTGTATGTGTGTGTGTGAGTGTGTGTGAGTGTATTTATTTATTCTTATTGAAAAGCCAGACATACAGAGAGGAGAAGAGAGAGAGGAAGATCTTCCTCCTGTCAATCCACTCCCCATATAGCAGCAATGACCAGGGCCAAGTTGAGCTGAAGCCAGGAGCCAGGAGCCTCCCGTGGGTCTCCAATGCTAGTGCAGGATCCCAAGGCCTTGGGCCATCCTTGACTTCTTTCTCAGGCAAGGAGCAGGACGAGAAGTGAGCCACAGGGACACAAACCAGCACCTATAAGGGATCCTGGCTCACACAAGGTAAGGACTTTAGCTACTAAGCTACCATGCCAAGCCCTCTATGAATATATTTTAAAAATATATTCCAACATATATGATCAAAATAAAGTTTTAATCCCATTTTCCATGAATTTTTAGAAGTCTCTCTGAAATCATCTAATGTGAAATAAAGGTTACCTGTCAATTTGGCTCCTTTGAATTGAGTGCTCCCAAAATTTGTAGTGAGGTACAATATACTTTCAATAGTTTCACTATTGCACATAAGTGCACATAAGTTTCAACCAATGTCTCTTAACTCGGGTATATATGTGGGACATTTAGTTTTACTCTTATGTGACTTGGAATTGTTTTTTGTTTGAAACAACTACAGAATAAAAAGTCATTTTTGCTATTGGGACTTAAGGAATCCGTAGTATCTGAAAACATACTTGTAGGTATAGTTCGTTATTGGGTATATTTTTCCTTCATTCTCCAAGCAAGTAATTTGGGCTGTGGACAATTATAGCAAAACAAAACAAAAAACCCTGTAAGCCTGGGCTTTTGCTGGTCCATGAAGCTACAGTGGGCTCTGGCCCCTTCTCCTCACAGTTCCCTCCTGCACAAAAGCCCAGAAAGGTAGCTATGCACACCTCCGAGTGTAGATAGCATTTTTACAAATCAGTCTTTAGAACACATGGACTCTCTTTCGTCAAACTGCTTCTCGGGATCCATAGGCTTTCAGATGGAGACCAATGAAAACTCTGTTATAAGAAGAATTAGTGGCTGAATAGACTACAATTTGCTTAACTGCAAAAGATCACTTTCTTTAGGATACAGAGCTTTGGACAGCAATTAGGAAACAAAGGTCAAGAATTTTGAAGGCACCATGTCTCCTATTTTTGATATATGGCCAAGTCACTTAAAAGCATTTCACTGGGTCTCATCTTCTGCACAAGGACGACGACTAGTGGTCAAATGATATACTTGTCACTTCTCAAGTTCCGATTTCATAGAACCATCTATGTACAATTTAAGAGGACTTAAGTTTATTAGTGAGGGAACTGAAGCCATAAAAGGAGACGAGAATCATTTGTTCCACGTTTCCTAGAGATTTACTGGGAGACCCAAGTACCTTCCAACATGTAACTGCTCAGCCCTAATTCTTTTTAGCTCTGAACACTGAAACATTTAGCTCACATGCCTTTGCTGTACTTCAGAATTTGGTTTTGGCATGAAAAAACTGCAACCAGTGTGCTCAAAACAATGTAACTTTGTACATTAACCCTTCTAAAGAGCTTTCAGTTATAAAATTTGGGTTGCTATGCACTGAAATTTCTCCAATTAAGTTGTTGCAGAACAAGAGAATGGCAGACCCAAAATGCTGGACTAACACTAAGTTCCCCATATTTCTATCCTCAAACTAAAACATCAAGAACTGGAACACCTAACCCTACATTCCTCAGGCCATAAATGGATGTTGAGACTTCTGCTGCAGAATTTTGAACATCTAGAAATTAATGTGTGCTAACAAGTCTGTAATTCCTACTTAAAATTAATTGTGCCTTGGAGCCTTGGAAGTGTTGGTAGGTTATGAGTGCATCTGGAAATAAGTGCTTTTAAATTGAGAGCTGAAACAAAGATTTCGGCAAATCATCCTAGCATTTACTTTTCATTACTCAACATATTTAACACAAACACTGCCTTGTGAGCAGAGAACTCCCACATAGGAAGAAAACAAAATCTCCCAAGTGCTAATATAACTCACAAAACGGGGGTTAAAAAAGGAAGACAACTAAGACATATCCTCTTGAAAGTAAACTTAATGAGTTGCATCGGCCAAGAAATGTATGGGAACTCAGCAATTGTGTTCTTTCTCACCTCTTCCTCAAACATATTCCAAACTGGACATGAATTCTCTGCACGCGCTGACATAAGCTTATTCCTCTCACAGAAACTACACCGTTAAGATCACCATGTGAGAAAAGGACTTCAGAAGAGGAGCGTTGATAATGAACTTTGAAGACTGGGAGATCTCAGAAAGCATAAGCAGACACGAGGAGCAGGATTACAACAGGCAAGACACAGCACGGAGGTGCGGGTCAATGGAAGGAATACTGCAGCACACACCCCTACGTTCCTGGAGGTATTTCAGCATATACTCAATACAAAAGACCTTTTTCTTAGAAAGCTCTGCCAAATCTCTGCACTACAGAGGGACAAACTCCTGGCCCCCGAGGAAGCTGTGCAGCACTGTGGTGGTGGCGGCCTGCACCTGTTCCGATTTCAGGAAGCACATGCAGTGTGACACCAACTGTGCTCGGTGCGGAAATCACTCAAGGTAAAAATCTAATGTAAAAAATTCCATAACTGAAGTATATGTAACTAATACGGGTGTGTACCAATATTCCACTTGCCATCCAGCTCCCCACAACTGCACATAGGAAAGCAGATCATGTCCCAAGTACTTGGGCTTCTGTACCCACAAGGGGAATCTAAAGGAAGCTCTGGGCTCCTGGCTTTGGCCTGGGACAGCCCTAAGCCATCACAACACTGATTTCTCTGGCAATAAATCAGTAAATAAAGATCTCTCCCTATATCACTGTCTTTCAAACAAACTCCACCATAAAAACAAAAATTATTAAATCAAAGCCATCTCCTCTCACAGCATTGGACCAGTTCTGAGTGTGTTTTTATCATTTGGGAAATTACCTTTAAAAATTGGTTACCACCAGGTAAGTCATTGTGAAAATCCCAATAACAGGAAGATTCACAGGCCAGGTCAAGTAAATATCAAAAGACACACTGGAAGGCAAAAGGAAAGGTAAGAATGGGTTTGCATAGTTAGGACTGGATACTGGATGCCACAGAAGGACCACCTAAGCCGAATGCCATCACTGGCTCTCAGCCTCCCCTGCAGCTTTGACTGTAACCATCAGAGCTGAGGTTGGAGACCAGGAGCGCCCAAGTTAGAATATGACTGAGCCAACATAATCATTCTTGTGTGGTTGGCAAACTGAGAGGCAATTAAGCTGATAAACTACAGATGTTCAATGCATTTCCTGGGCATAAAATGTCTGGGGCCAGTGTGAGCAGCAACAATGGGTAGATGATTAAAGGTTGCATGCTCACTGTTTGCTGTTGTGTGTGTATGGTGATCCCTAACACAGCAGAATCTTTTGATGGGTTTTGAGGAGTCAACTGGGCTGACTCTAAGTTACAGGCATTCTCTGCTGTGATCCGGGCTTCTGGAAAATTGACTTGTCTGGTTATGTTCTTATTTCAACTGCCTGAGTAAATAACCTGAAAATCCCATTTCACCACTGAGATGTAGACAAGGAACTATGACTTGAGTGTGTTCTAACGAAAACACCAGTCAAGACAGAGCCCCTTCTGCAAGCTTGCTTCCCTCTTATGTGACATGAATTGGGAGCTTGGGCAGGAGCTTTCTCTGTATAAACAGCTCCTCTATGGGTTCCTTCTGACATCATTTTCATTGCATACCTCACTTTAATGCCTCCTGATAAATAGTCTCCCTTTCATCCTAAATGTTTTCTGGTGAATGTTCATTGTCAATGCCATCAATGAGATGCTTTGTAGCTTGTGTTTAACAGATTGTGAATATTCAGTTCCTGTTGGTAGTCTTCCTAGCTGTGTTTAACACTCATATGCCATATCTTCTTTATCCATGCAGATCATTTTATAGATCAACTTACTTGGACTATACCATCCATCCACTTTTTCTTGATCTCTACAGCGCAGTCGAGATGGAGAAGTAAACATTTTAAATTTACATAGGTATTCCCTAAAGCAAAGTTTTGCCCACCAAGTTTATAATACAGCCAAAACCAATAGTGGGACTATTCTAAGACGGAGGCTAAGTCATTTCACCTTTCTGTTTGGCGAATGAAATGGATGAAAAGGGAGTGAAAATGTTTCACAAATGTTATTCAATTGAAACATCAGGAACATTTTACTCCAACGAGACTAGATCAGCAGGTTAAGAGACAAAATGTCACCACAATATATAAAACAGATTATCAGGAAATGTAGATTATATCTTGTAGAAAAGTGAGTTTCATCATAATAAACCCCACACATATCCTAACAGAGCTAGGGCTAGACTGAATGCAAGCTTTGGCTGTGAGGACAACACTCCACCACTCGGCTTGCTCAAGATCTTGAGAGCAACTCGAATCACACCAATTCCCCAGACGTGGGCATGCTAGGTCCACATCCCCAGTTCAGCATCAGGTTATTCACTTTTCGTGGGGATGAGTAATTGTGGACAGAGAAAAATTAAGCCTAAAAAGCAGAAAAAAATGTTTTACCAATGATTTCTACAAACCTTCTGAGACTAACCATGTAACATAGTATCAACACAGAAGAAACTGTCGTTCTTTGTAAAACTATTCCTACCTCCCTACGGCCTCTTTCCTAAACTACTATTATTCCTTTGAGTTGTTGGAACTCAATGGAGCATCTTTCCAAATATTTCTCAACACAACACAGCAAATTAGTTACACTGACTTTAGGAATAACTCCATACCTATGCCAAAATGTATTGCTTGTTCCATTTCCCATCATAAATTGTCCTGTGTTACTTATCCTGTGTGGCTCATAAAAAGTTAAAATTCAAAGATGACTGAGAAGGTCAAAAATTAATTCTATTGCCACATTTACTTGAGATAGGAAGGAATTAAACAGATCTCAATGTCAGCTCTGCTAATCTTTTCATCTTCACGGTCAGCTGGGAAGGCTATTCATGGCTCTGTTGAAGCACTCAAAAGCACTGGGTTAGTTTCCTCAACTTCTAAAAACGTACATAATTTCCATAAGGTGCCTCACTTATTAAACGGACCAAATGATTAATAGGCATTATCCCAGCCCCTGTGCCATAGCTACAAAATACTAGAAACAAACAATACCTCTGAACTAGTGATTGTAGGAGAAATCAGACTCCTCAAACTGACTATGATGACCAAGATCAAAGCAAAACTTCAGTGAGGGAAGATATAAAAACTTCATTTACAACTCATCAGTTTCCCAATAAATAAGTCTGGGTGAGGCATTCAGTATCTATAAACTGAAGTTAAACTACAAAGGAGAAAGTCCTCCCAGCAAAGGTTTAATTCTGCAGTTGCCACTTTTCTAAGAGTAGAGAAAAATCTGTCTAAAACTTCTTGATCTCTCAGACTATAGCCATGTGACATACGGCAGCCTTATTCTAGTCCTTGCAAAAGTTAGTGGTGGCAGTCTGAGTTTCATTTCATGCTTTCCAATCTTGTCCAAAAATATCCAATTACTCTCAATTTCCATTTCTTCTTTGATCCCAAATGTTTCTACCCCCCGTACTAATTTGAAGGTAGCCTCAAAATACCTACCCACTCTTGTGAACAGACACATCATTCTAGTACCCATGGTCGCTTTTTTCCCCCATTATCACTTCATACAGAATCATTTAAGCCTGTGATATTGACCTCAAAGGGAAAAATTTCCCCACTTTTCTCAATGTTTTCATCTAGAGAACTTTCTTTTAGCCCTATTCCTGAAATAAAGAAATAGCCTATTTCTGGTATGCTTGGAGCACAGCAAGTTCCAGTTACTCTAAGGCTTTCTGGAAGACTGTTCATCTTGAGTTTAAATGCTGCATCATTCAATAGAATTTCTTTCCATTGAATATGTATATGAGTGAATGAGTGAGGGTGTAGGTGTTGTAACAGTGGGACAATTCTCTAATATTTGCTTTCTTAAAAAAGAAGATGGAGAAGTAGTTGGATGAAAGTTTCTACCAAGTTTGTAAACAGATTATTCTGCTCCTTAATTTATTTGCTTATCTAATCCCATTGCTAGCACTCAATTTTTTTCCCATAAGTTTTTTTTTGGGGGGGAGGCCCAGATATTCAGTTTTCTTCCACTTTCCTTTAGATTTTATTTGCCTAAAGCATCCACTGATCAACTAAACATTTTTTTTTTTTACTCTCCTTCATTAAACCATCTTTGTTGAGGCTGGTGCAGTGGCAAAATAGGTGTAGCTGCCACCTGTAATGCCAGGAGCCTATAAGGGTACTGGGATTGAGTTCAAGCTGCTCTGCTTCTGATTCACTCCCTGCTAATCTTCCTGGGGGAGTAGAAGATGGACCAAGTCCTTGGGCCCTTGGACCCACGGGGAAGAGCAAGATAAGGCTCTTGGCTCCAGCCTGACCCACCCTTGGCTGTCAAGCATCTGGGGCGCAAACAAGCAGATGCAAGACACTTCTGTATTTCCCAACTCTTTCAAATAAATAAAATGAACTTTAAAAAGAAGAATATCATCTTGAAAATGACTTGTTCAGTCAGCTTTCAACCTTGATTCAGGGCTCAGCCCATCACTGCATCGTCTAGTACTCCTTTAACAGTTCACCTTTGCTCTATTTCCCGTAGGCCATTTAACTCCCTACCTTTGCCAGGGCATGTTCCCTCTTAGAACAAGAAATCCCTTCATGCTCTACCTGCACAAACTGGAACTTTGATACTCTTGCAATCATTATTTGACTATAATGCTGACCTGTTTTCATTTTCTTCTTTGAAATTTGTCCAAATTTTTTCTGCCTCTAACGTGAGCAGCTCTGTCTCACTCATCAAGAGATCCAGTCTTTAAATTTCCCAATACATTTTTTTTTCAAATTTAATTCCTCTAAAGTTCCAGTCTTCAAAGCAAAATGGGATTGGGGACATCAATATAGGGCTCTCTGTGTAAGCCTACTTCGACAAATTTAAAGCTAGAACCTTTGCTATTTTATAACTCACATGAACTCAGTTAAACATTAGTCAATACTGTTATTCTCAATAACTGCTTAGAAGAGTCCATTCTGCCTCAGCCTGACCTTCAGTATCTGGCCCAAGTATAAGATGTGGGTCAAGCTGCTCCAATCTGCATTTTTCAAATCCCCATCATTCAATTAAGCTGTCACCTTGGTCTGTGCATCTGTCAAAAGCTATAGCTTATCAGTACTTTATTTTGTTGAATGAAAGGAAGAGCCACATGGTGTTTAAGACGTCATGCAGGCAGTCCTGTTAATCTAAAACCACGCACATAGGGCCAATTCATTTTATGCTGAATGACTCTCCTTCAAATAAAAACCTCAATGGCCACAGCCTAGCATTGTATCCCCAGAGCACAAATTGGTCAATCTTGCAATACCAAGGGTCTCTTTAGTCTATAAATTCTTTGCTCCTCCAAACTATGTTTCTCAATTTGGGGAGTCAAGGACTCCCAACAAAGAGCATAGAACTAACTGATCCATTGAGAAAGAAGACTACAAGGGAGAAAAGGTAGAGATCAAAATATCACCTTCTAATTAGCAAGCACTGAAGTGGAGAATCTGGCTTCTATCTGTGGGTAAATGGGCTTCCTATTGCTGAACTCCAAAACTTGAGTCATAGGTGGAGGTTGCTCAAGGGTGCTCCTCCCTGCTCAAACAGGGCAGTGAGCAGAGCATTCTCACAGGCTGAGTCAATACAAAAGAAAAAGAAATTATGCTAAACTCAGCAATAATTTATAGTTCATCCTGTGGAGAGGAAGGTACTAGTGCACTAACTAATGCCCTTCTATTGGAGAACAATATCATTGGGATTTGAACTTAATAAATAAAGTATAGCTTTCAGGTTTTTTTTCCCCACTATTAAAAACAATGGTGGGGGCTAAGTAGGTTAAGCTTCCATTTGAAATTACCACATTAGGTTTCCACCCAACTTCCTGCTAATGTGCCTAGGAGACAGCAAGTGATGTCCACAATATTCATGCACCTGCCCACTTGGAAGTGGCTTGGATGGAGTTCCTAGTTCCTGGCTTGGGCTGCCTGCTATAACCCCAGCTGTTATGAATTGGAGGAGTGAACCAGCAGATGGAAGAATGATTCTCCCACTGCTCCGCATTGCACCCATGTTCCTTTCAAATAAATAAATCTTAAAAGAAAAAAGGAAATAAATTAATGCTGTAGGGGGACATGTTTAGACAGTGGTTAGATGACCATATGTCCAAATCTATCAGCATGTCTGGACTCAATTACTGGCTTTGGTCACCAATTCCAGCTACCTGTCAATGCAAATCCTGGAGGACAGCAGCTAATGGCTCCAGGGCTTGTGTCTTTGCCACCCACAAGGGAAACTTGATTTGAGTTTGTCTCCAAGCTTCAGCCCAAGTCAATTACAACCATTGTGAGCATTTGTGCTGATGAGTGCTCTGTCTGCTAGTTCTTATTTGCCTGTGTCGTTCCCTGCCTACTGATTGTTTTTAATGTTCAAAAAAAAAAAAGACCTTGGATCCATCTTCTTATGCAATATATCAGAATATCCTTGGAAATAGATCAGGCTGGGTCATGTTACATCTTACAATGTATATTGCTAAATTGCTGTGCACAATTTTGAGCCAATTAACACATCCACTATTGGGATATGAGTTCCCACCAATATAGACACTCGGTAAGGCTTGATGTTCTTATGAATAAATATACAAGCCACATGCTTGTTATTGAATGGCTGTCTCATCTAAATATAGATGGCTGAATGGTCGCACTAGCTCTAGGTGTTTAGGGATATGAAAAGAATAAAGGAAGAACCATGTTTCCAGGCATCTGGATACCGCTGTAAATTCAGTTGAGAAAATGACAAAGACTCAGTAGGAAAAGAGAAGGGAGGATAAGGAGACTGTTCATTGTCATGGCCAGCTTTGCAGTGCAGTTAGCTGCCAGCTGGGAACTGCCATTTTACAAGGTCAAGATAAGAAAAATGCCATGTGACCCATTTCTTGCAGTTTTAGCTGAGAGAGAATTACACAGTCACCCATTGACTTTCACTCCAGCCTGGGGAGGTGACTTGGCACCCCCGAAGGATAACCGCATTGGCCTTACCCATCCCACCAAGAACCAGTTACATCTGTGTCCTACTATAATACAGCTGGAATTAGGGAAACTTAAGGAATAGAGGGCAGAGCCCCTGGATCCTGCAACCTGCAACCGTGAAAGTCTGTAGGCATTAGCCCTGGACTTATGCTTCCTCGGTGTGAGCCTGACAGGTTCCCCTTAGCTTCTGAGGGCTAGCACCATCAGTAGCTGATTTTTAAAAAGTGCTCCTATCTGAGAGATCTGGGTCATGACCCCACCTTAAATCTGACACTATAACAATTACTTACAATTTCCTCAATCCCACTAGAAAGACACCCCCACCCCCACATTCCACCTCTCTGGACTCACACCTGATGGAGCAAAGTCTCCCATAGATCTCATAGAGCACCCTGTAGGAGTGGAGCAGGGTTCAGTTAACACTCCTGGTTCCCTTAGTTCTACAGCTACAGCTGTTAGTGTTACAAGCCATAGCAACAGTTGCCTCTGCCTAGGAGGTCCAGAGGAGAGGCTGGTCTTCATCCTCCCCCATCACTCAAGACTTACCAGTGAGACAAAAGGACATCCACCTTTGTCTCCTGCAGCATGAAGGACAAGGTCCTATCACAGTCTCCAAGGTAACTCACAATGAATTCTCTGGAGACTATGTATACATACCACAGGAAACCCACACTCATCTTGAAAACACAATTTTAGCCCTACGAGCTGCAGCGGATGAAATCACTATAGAACCAATTAACATCAAGACAAAAAACAGACTATACACATGGACACACCCAAAACTAAAGTCAAGGTAAAGCCCCAGTTGACTCCTGTATTATATGTAAACCAGACTTTTCTAAGTATCTCATATGTAGAAGGGACAATTACATTATGTACACCAACTTTAAGGTCACATGAGACATAAAGAAGGTAGCATGAATGCAATTGTTCTCCACAACCTGAACTGAATGAAGGACATCTATGAGGTACCAGAAACAGAATTCAAAATAATGATTGTAAGAAAACTCAATGTGATACAAGAGAATACAAAGAATGAGGAAATCAATCAATGGAATGAATGAAAAAATGACTAATGAGATAGAAATCAATCCCAAAAAGTTAGATATCACATGTTTGCCTTAATTTAAGAATTTAAGATGAAATGATGTCAATATGAAAAATAGTACCTGTAAAATGTAATTTTTTTAAGTTTTATTTTACTTTATTTTTAACACAAGTGTTACTCAATACTATGTCCACTAATTCCATAATGTTGTGGACTGTTGCTGATGTTATGTTGGGGCGTTTGGTTGGTTGGGATGACACTCTGCCGGTTCTACTTTCAGACCAGAGATGGTCTCCACAAGAAGCCGTTGAACTTATCTGGACAATAAGATGCTGGACCCTATGCTTGATATAAGCTTGCAATGAAAGAACCCCAACTGAACTTGAACTGTGGCAATGCAGCAAGGTGGAGGAATCCACCATGGGGGGAGGAGTAGGGGGGATGGGGGACGGGTAGGGGTGGGGGAATCCCAGTACTTACGACTGTGTCACATAATACAATGTAATAAATTAAAAATAAATAATAAAAAATCCAATAGAAATTTTTACAATGAAATCCTTTGTTAGTGAAATGAATTGTGAGTGCTGTATCAGCAGGATACATCATATGAATATAAGAATGTCTCACCTGAGGGGCACAAGACTTTTTAAATAGCACAAACAAAAACAAAACAGGTAAAGTCTATGCAGAATGTGGGGTACCATTAAATGTCTAACTATCCGCATTATAGGTATTTCTAAACAGGAAAAGGAAAGAGACTGAGAACCTGCTAAATGAAATAGCTGAAAATTTCCCAGGTCTTGAAAAAGGCATGGACATCGGATATAAGGAGTTCAGATAACGAACCATATTCAATCAAGAAAGCTTTTCTTAAACCCATGTCACAAATAACCAAAAGTTAGGGACAACAAGGGCTCCATAAGGACAGTAACAGGAAAAGTATAATTCCATATAAAGGAAAACAAAGTTGCATACCTCTCGGCAGACACCCTACATGCCAGAGGAGAGTAGAATGACACATTCAGGGTTTTAATATTCTTGCTGTCAAGTTTCTTTCTCTTATGTCCAATAAAGCTATTCTTTGAAAGTGAAGGAGAAAAGGGTTATTTTCCTTATAAACAAATACAGATTTATCACCATGAAACAAGCCTTACAAAAATTCTGCGAGGAATCTTGCATTAGAAGTAGACAGCATAAAAACTTGCAACACCAAATTCACTAATGGAACAGGTATAACGGTATGCATTCAACACAAGTATCAGCTCTTCTCAATACCGACCTTGGATATCAATTGACTAAATCCTGCAGCCAGAACAAGTTTGGTTGATAAAAAAAAAAAGAGTACTATGTACTACCTACAAGAAACTTACTTCACAAAGATCAGCATCAACTGGAAGTGAAGGGCTGGAAGAAACATGAACATGTAAACCATAAATGAGCATTTGCCCTCAACACAGACCACACAGATATACACACTATGTCATTCGACCTGCTGGGACAGCTAGACTTCAACCATGGTAACTTTAGTACCCTGCTTTCATTGACAAATCAGGCAAAACCTCAAAGATACAACACAGTGGAAGCATACAATCAAGCAAATGGACTTAGCATTCCACTAAACCACACAATGCACATTCTTATCACCATATCAACTGCGTTTTAGGAGACACCATGTATTATGCCACAAATAAAGACTCAGTGAATTTAAAACACTGAAATCATACCATTTATTTGAATATAAAAACAAAACTAGGAATAAATCGGAAAGAGAACAGGACACACCAAAGGAGAACAAAGCACTCACTGTATGAAAATTAGGCATGCTACCAAATCATTGATGGGTCAGGAAAGAAATGGAAAAAGAAATGAAAATGTCCTTGAAATAAATGACAATAAAAACAGCATATGAAGTCCTGCAAAAATAGCAAAAGCAATCATAGGAGTGAATATTGTAACACTCACTGTTAACATTTAAAAAAACAGCAAAATGCCTCAAGTTGAAGATCCAGTGAAGCATCTTGAGGACTTAAAAAAACTAAATGTAAATTCAGCAAGAGATGAGAAATAATCAGAGCAGAAATGAAACTGAACCTAAAATACAGAACGAGAAGCTTCCCTTTGAAAAGGTAAGCCAAGGTAGCAGAAAAATCTCAAATTATGTGAGAAATGAGACACTATGAGTGACACCACTGAAATACAAAGGACCCTAAGAAACTACTGTGAAAATTATTTGCTCATAAACCCAACAACCTCGAAGAAATGGTTAAGTCTCTGGACACATATAATCTACCAACACTAAATCAATAAGATATAGACAACCTAAGAAGATCCTACCGAGCAATAAAGATACACAATAACCAAGTCTTCCATCAAGAACAAATCCAAAACCTGATGGCTGTAATACAACACATTCAGAGAGCCTTACTCCAAAACTTTCCTAACTATTCCAAAGAATTAAATTGGCCACGACTCTTTCAAATTCCTATGAGGCTAGCATCACTCTGATGCTGAAATCACAGCCATAAACACGAACACCAAACAGTGCTACAACATCAACAGAAAGCTACAGACATATCCTTGCTGAATATAAATGCAAAGATTCAACAAAATACCAAGAAACACAACCCTTAAACCATATAAAAAGTTGTGCAGAATCAAGTGGGATTTACCCCAGATAGCCAAGAGTAGTTCAACATATACAAAACAGTATGTCATGAATTTTAACAAAATAAAGAACAAAACCACATGACCATGTCAATAAATAGAAAAAATATTGCTAAGATTCATACCACTGTATGATAAGGCTCACCTCAAAATCATGAAAGCATTACAAATTAATTGATTCACTGAAAGAAATCATGATTCACTGAAACAAATCATGAAAGACATCACATCCATGAAGGTCACAAGAAAAAAAAATATTTAGGAAAAAGTTTAACAAAAACGAAATATCTCTACAATGAAAATTATAAAATACTGAAAGAAATCAAAATCAAAATTAAAAGATTCATTGCCCACGGGTTGAAAAAATCATTATCATTAAAATCCCCATACTATCTAAATAAGTCTACCTGATACAACCACTATCAAAATACCTATTTTTAATAGATTTAGAAAAATAAATCCTAAAATTCATATGGGTTCTTAAAAGACTCAGAATAGCCAAAGCAAGCGTAAGGGAGAAAAAAAGCAGGAATCTCAATATCTGAGTTCATTGTACAACAATGCTACAGTAACTTAAAAAGCATGGAAACCAACACTTAGATCCATGAAACAGGACAGAAGAGCCCAGTAATATATATTATTATTCATAGCCCTTGCTTATGTTTAAACTAGGATTTTTTTTTAACTTGTTGAATACCTTATTAAGCAGAGCATTAATGCATTTACTGTAACATAAATAAAAATAACTGAAAATAAACAATGAATGTGGGAAGGAATAAAAGGGAGAGGGAAGGCAAAGATATTAAGTTCATCATTATACCATTAGAATTCTATGGGGACTGGCATGGTGGTGTAGCCGTTAAAGCTGCCATCAGTGACCCCAGCAACTCAGTTCAGTTTCCTGCTGCTTTGTTTCCCATCTAACTCCCTGCTGATGTGCCCGAGAGAGCAGCAGCAGTTTTCCCAGATGTTTTGGCCTCTGCACCCTTATGAAAGGTCCAGATAAAGTGCCTGGCTCCAGCCTGGCCCCAGCCTGGCCTAGCCCTGGCTTTTACAGTCACTCTCGGAGTTCACTGGCAGATAAAGGCTTTCTCTCATCCTCTCCCTCTGTAAATCTGACTTTCAAAATCAATCAATCTTAAAAGAATTCTACCTACTAATTATACTGAGTCTGTTAAGAACCAGAAGTAACAATTTTTTAAAAGCTTCAATTTGCATTTCCATTTTGTTGGTAAGCAAATTTCATTTTTACCTTTCTTTTGATGATTTGCTCATCTTTGATTTGCTCATTTTCTGTTTATTTTTGTGTACTTCGTTTCACTAGGAAGTTTTTATCTTTTCATTTACAGTTCTGAATACAAATCTATGGGCAGTTATGGGTAACTGTCTTTTTTTTTTTTTTTTTTTTTTTTTTTTTGCAGTTTTAAAACTTTTCTTCCCCTACTGCATTTTAGAGCTTTTCTTCAGGGGCAGGAGGTAGGGGAAGAGCAGGGATCTTTTTGTCCTGGGAACTCCTTCTCTTTCTGGTACCCAATCCATTTAATGCATCAAATTTTAACATCAGCCAGAAAGGGTCACAAGAATGAGAAACTTTATATTAAGTGCATGCCTTGCAACCAACTTTGTAAACATCCTTCTTTGACTTGACTTCAACTTTCTACAGTTACAGCCCTTCATTTAGCTTAATATTCTTGTGTTTGCCAAAGAATTCATCTCTGCCCCTTACTCAAAGGGTCCATTCTGAAAAGCAAAGTCAAAAGCTAATTAAATTCTTAGCAGTTGATGTCAGGGTCATTCTCATCTGCCTGGGCAGCATCTCCAACCTTCTTTCAATAGGGCAGTCCTGCTACATGGTGGTCAACCGCAGATGGGTCAGAACTTGCTTAACCTTGAGGTCATCACCATACTAACAGGCAAGAGTCACTAATCCAAACAGGTGGGCCACACCAAAGTTACCAAGGAAAATGTTACTATTCAGAAGGTTAACTGTTACTATTCCTCAACGAAATTTGTAGATGTGGAATGACTAGGCCCGAGACAATTCATTGCTTACAGTTTTTCAAGTGTTGCTTAGAGTAGACCCCTAATGTAACAGGACTTCTCTCAGATGCCATCCATAGTAGCACATACTTCCAGTTTTTCCATGGACCAAAATATCACCCAGAGCATCAAATAGCTACAGCTACTTCGCAACTATTTCCCTCAACAGTTGAGAAAGCAGCCAGACACTTCTCCCCCATGTGTGGGGTACTGCAGATTTTTGTTGCATAGGCAGAACCTACTCAATCCTATCGCACACATGACAAGTGCCTCCAGGGACTAAAAACATGGGCAGGTGATTGGCCTGACAGTTCAAGCACCTCTGGGATGCCCAACTCCCAATCAAACTGAGTTCCACACCCCTCCTCTGCTCCTGGTTTTAACCTCCTGACAGTGGGCATGCTAGGGGACAGCTTACTAGGGGAAAGCAAATAATGACTCAGATACTTGGGGTCCTTGTGGAAGATCAGGATTGTGTGCCCAGTTTAGGCCTACCTCAACTTGGGCATTTTGGGGATGAACCAGGTCTACCTCTCTCAGAAGTCAAAATAATTTTTAAAAATACAACCATGAGAAACATGTCTACAGGGACATCTCCAGTACCCAATGATAGTTATTTGCCAATTACTCTATCAAATGCTGTTAGACACCATAGAGCAAATGATTTAGACAAGATTTGAAGACAGGGACATTTTCTATTTGCAGGGACCAAGCCCACTCATACACACAGTAGTTAAATATCTGCAATCCAATCTTTAAATGATTATTGTTTTTAATATACTTGGGGGGAAGAAAAAAATCAAAGTTCTCCCTTTATAGTAACAGTTTATCATTTGTACTTATATTCCTGTCCCAATACTTAAACTTATTTTAAAGATTGATTTTATTTGAAAGGTAGGTTTTTAGAGAGACAAATATCTTTCATTGGTTGGTCTAGTCCCCAGATGACCAGAAGGATCAGAGCAGAGCTGATCTGAAGATTTGGTCTCCCATGTGTGTGAAAGGGACCAAGGTCTTAAGCAATCCTCCATTGTTTTCTCGGGAGCTGGATCAAAAGTGGAGCAGCTAAGTCTTGAACCTGTGCCCACATGTGATACTGGCACTTACAGGTAAAGGACTAGCATGCTATGCCACCATGCCAGCTGCCAACATTTAGATTTCTTAATTTCCTAGAATATGTTATGTTTGTTTTAAAACACTGCAACAAGATACATGAGACAGGCCACCTTTATGAAGAAAAGCTATGGGGCTGGCACAGTTGCTTAGCAAGCTAATCCTCTGGCTACAATCCATGTGGGTGCCAGCTCCTGCTCCAGCTTCTCCCCCTTCTAATCCAGCTTGTTGCTAATAGCCTGGGAGGACAGCAGAGGATGGTTCAATTCTTTGGGCCCCTGCACCCAATGTGGGGGACCCAGAATAATCTCATGACTTTGGATCAGCTCAGCTCTGGTCCTTGTGGTCATTTGGGAACTGAACTAGCATGTATCTTCTTGGTCTCCCTAATTCTGACTTTCAAATTAAGAAAAAAAAAAACACTTAGGAAAAAAATAAAAAGCTGTGTTTAGCTCAGTTACGGAAGTTCAAAGGCATGGCACCAGCTGGTCTCTGGTATAAGTCCTTTTACCTGGTGGCTGACTGCATCTTAGCTGAAGCACTTATGCAGGAGATCATGTCACCAGTCAGGGATCCAAGAAGAATGGCATCCTATAGGATTTCCCAAAGATGCACTTGAGTGAACCAAGGGCCTACTATTAGGCTCTACCTCTTAAAGGGCCAGAACTCTAGTATCACGCTGAGGACCAAGCCTCCAACATGTGAACCCCTGGAGAACACAGCCCTTCTTCCCTGGAGAACACATAGATGTGGCTTTCCCTACAGGGCGAGCTTCCCTTTTCTAAAGTGCTTGGAAGCAAAAGTTTTTCTAATTTTAGAGTGTTGGGTTTTTTTTAACATATTTGAATAATTATATAAGCTCAACAAGTTGATCAGTCCCTGATTGGATTTGGGGTAGAGAAAATTAAGCTGTGTTATTGATTACCATATTCATTGTGAATCCATGCCCCAATAAATTCAAATCCAAATTGGAAATGGCTGTTTCAGTGCAACACCATTACATCAAAAAAAAAAAAATTTAGGATTTCTGATAATGGTCATGTTCTTTTTATACTTAGGATGGCATTTCTATTGTATCTCACATTTCAAAGTGGTTAGAGGACATTTTTTGATCAACTCTATGGGTCTCAAACATTTATACAAAGGCTACTAACAAAGACTGTTTCTAAAAAGGCCCATAAAAAGGAGTAAAAGTGCTGTAAAACAGTCTCAATTGGAGACAGTCCAACCAATGCATGTGAGCGATGCGAAGCATTTTCACGCCATGGGAGCCATGGAGTTGGATATGCTCCCATTGCCTTGTCCTCTCTTTGCCTTTTCAGCTGGAACTGTCTGGAAGTCCACATTTCCTCAGTTGGCCCCAAATACTCTCCACCTGAAATGTGTGCTCCCTGGGAGGGTGGAACTCAGGCAAACATTTTTTTTGTTTCAACTCATGTAGTTGGCAATAATCATAAAATGGATTTCCTTTCTTCTGAGGAAATTCAGTCTTTCTGAACACAATTGTGTCTTTGATGGTTCTAAAATCTGGTGCCTTGAGAATGTCATGAGAAACAACAGGTTCCTTTAACCCAAGCCATCACT
Organism: Ochotona curzoniae; assembly: GCF_017591425.1. Classification (NCBI taxonomy): domain Eukaryota; kingdom Metazoa; phylum Chordata; class Mammalia; order Lagomorpha; family Ochotonidae; genus Ochotona; species Ochotona curzoniae. The sequence goes on along the minus strand of NW_024464920.1, from coordinate 15,126,980 downwards.
GTAAAGGTGTGGGAAGTTGGCCCTTGGGAGTCCTTTATACTGGATTGTTTTCTCAGGCTTGCCTCCTTCTTTAAAAAGAGGAACAAAGAGCAAATTGTCTAAAGGCACTAAATCCTGGTCATTTTAAACCAAGTATTTCATAAGAACCCAAGTTATAAATGCTTACGTTCTCCTCATTCTGGATTCTGTCTTTTCAGCTTCAGCCACAGATATCACCATTGTTAAAAGTATTAGCCTGTCTAGTCTCAGCCACCCATTTCTTTCCTAATATGGCCATTTGCTTCACAAAAGTGTAGGCTAGATTCAGTTGCGGATGGATCCACAAACGTTCATCTTTGCTGGGAAAAAAAAGTTAGCACCACAATGAATATGTACTTCTTAGGCCATCTGAATGTATCAAATATTCTATTAGATGTTTTTCTATCTACCCAGCACTGAGTCATTAGACAATCAGTACAACCAACATTTATCAAATGCCAACTATCATTGCAAGCTCTTAACATTTGTTTCCTGTGTCTGAAGGAGTGCAGAAATTAAATTTCAGACCATCTGCATGGCCTTAACTGGCTGTACCTTCTAGAAAGAATGGAGAAAAACGGACCTAGCCCCTACCCTACCACAGTCCATGACTAGGGAAAGCTTCATGGCTTATTTTGAGGCAAGAAACTGAAGTCCATTCAGGGTCCTCTCCTGCCTGGTATGGGATTCTCAGGCATTTGCTGATTTCTGGAAGAGTACACTTGCTATCTGTTGAATGTATCTGTTTGCTTCTGTCTTTAACTAAAATGTAAGCTGCTTAATAGCTGCTTTTACAACTATTTGCCTAACCAAACAGCAGTTATTTGAATGAGATAACATTTTAGCAGGGACCTCTGGATGTAATCTGAGTAGAGAGGGAACTTTGAAACTCAGGGTCCCCGACTTTCTCCACCAAAACTTTCCAATGTGTGACACTTCAGTCTCAAGGCCTCAGAGCATCTGTTGTTTGAATTCCCCTGTATCTTCTTCAAAGCCATACCTTCTCCAGAATGGACACAACAAAATTCAAAGGCTGGGACTAGAGACAACTATGGCCAAAAACTGCCTCTCATGTACACAGAACAGCCATTTCTCTTCTCCTTAACTCTCTAACCTCCTGTCAAAGGTGTCTAAATTCTTAAAAAGCAATGAACATGGAACCAATCTACAGAAGCATATCATTGGATAGACTCTTCCTTCTGTACCAGCTTTAAGATTCTAGTCATGTCATTGAAAATCCTGGCAATAATTGAGGAAGATTTTGATCTCATCCTATGCCTAAGAATGTGGAAGTTTAGAAAATGGTTTACTTGTTTACAGCAAACAAGTTGGAGAGTCAGGCTTTGACCCCAAAACCGTCTTATCCCAAAGTGCCTTGTACTTCCTGCTTTTTAGGATCAGTGTCTTGTCGGAGCCCAGTTTCCCTGATCTTGAAGACCCTAATGCCCTTGATTCCACTCCCCCAGCACCACCACCAGTGAATTCTTTAGAATCTGTCTTCTTGCCTCTCCTTCGAGACAATTTTCTTTAGAAGAAAATACAAACCAGAGACATGAACAGACCAACTTAAGGCCATTGGGCAGCTCATTTTAGCCTCTGGACAAGAGCCCGGTTGTATTACCCCTTCCCAAGCTGTTGAACAGTTAACATCTTATCCTTGCTGACAGTCCCTGACTTTCTGGCTTCTGAGTGCCACTTCTTTTTAATCTGACATTCCAAGAACAGTAACTAGGATTGCCAGATCCTTCCCACTTCCACAGAGAGTCCTTCTCTTGGCCCCCAGATCTCAATGCCGTACCTCAACCTGGGTAACACAACTCACTTTTCAGGTCCTGGTTTAGATGTTACTTCATAAGAGTAGCATTCCTTTACTCTCTCCCAAATGGATAAAATCGAGGAACCAATTCAAATTTCAGATAAACCATGAATAACCTTTCAGTTTGGCTTAAGTATGCTTCACACAATATTTGAGAATCTGATTAGCTATCTGAAATTCAAATTAGACCGCCTCCCTGTGTTTTCAGGTCAATGTATAACAAGAAGAATAGACCTGGAAAGTGCCATGGGCTGCTTTGTGGTAACTGGAAAACTGTAGGAAATTATTTTTAATCATAGTTTATGAATGGCCTCTGACACTAGGCCCTAGTCTTCATGGCTATGCCCATATCAATAGCCACCATTTTCCTATATGTAGCACGGTGTATACTACAAAGTGGATGTCTGCTGTAATGCTGCTTCTCAAAATGGGAGGGAAGATGGAAGGGAGAAAGGAAGAAATGATGGGAAATAGAATTACCCCTATTAGCATAAGGCAAGCTCACAATATCATGTATATAACATACCACAATAGCAATAAACTACAATGGTTGTTTAGGGCTGGTCAAACTAGGACCCAGAGCTGTACATACATACGAATCCTTCATTCCATCTTCACTCTTTCCTCACTTTACTGCATGCTCTACTTTCAACTGTTCACAGATTTTCAAAATGTTCATACAGAGACAAAATGCTTTATAAATATTTTCTTATTTCGTCATGTGGAGAATTCTGAACAACCAGCACTGGCACTTGGATTCTGGATGATTGGCGATGAAGAGGCTTGGTCTATTTGGGGGCTACAAAGGTCTACCATAGACAGGTGTCATATAAATAATCCACATTATTTTCTTAGTTACAGAAGCTGAGGAGACTGCAAACCAGCAGACTCCATGTCTGCCAAGGGTCTGCTTCCTGTTCAGAGAAGGTGCCGTACTGTGGCCACACACTGGGGGCAACAGGAGCAAGCTCATTGCCCTCTGTTACAAATACATGCAGCTCATTCATGAGGCTCTGCTCACCTCCCAGTATCACCAATTTGGGGATTAAAGCTTTAGCACTTGGGTTTGGGGAAAGACACAAACATTCCAGTACAAAAATAGACACCCTGGAGTTCTCCCTCTCCAGACGCATTGGTTTACATTCCAGAGTGGTGACCTAGAAACCCTCCCCTCTCTCCGCAGAGACCATTTCTGGATGTTGCCAAAGTCTCTCTAGCTCCCTTCCTCCAAAGGGGAAGAAATGCAAGTGTTAGCCGCTCCAGTAGCTGCAAGTGTCACCATTCCATGCTTCCTCTTCTGCAGCACCTAGGATGCCGCACATGCAGCTAACACCACGTGCTCGCTATGTTGCTTTGTCAGAAGATAGAACATGGGGAAACAGCTTCCGTAAGATTGTATATGTAGGTAATACAGAGGTATTACACACATGCCTACACACACACACACATATGTGTGTATGTAAACACACATTGTTGAAGGCTGGCTTGTTAGCTTACAAACAGGGTAACAGCTCAAGGCTCTTCAGAGTTTGCATCCAACATTTGTTCTGCACTGGGTTAGTAGGTTATGTGGTACAGTAGGATTCTATTTGCTGCTCAGACACTCTGAAGGTGGAAGGCAAAGCCAATAAAGCTGTCCAGAGAAGACAGAATGAAATGGTAGGCACATGTCAAGCAGCATCTCCCAAGGCTCAGAAGATGCGTTTAGAACACGGTACCCCAAGATTTTGTTCTCTATACCTCTATACAGAATCCAGACCACTCTGGTTGTTTCCCATTGAAACATTTGATCTCAACCAAATGTACACGCCAGTTTGAACTAACCATTTCCAGGACAGGTCCGTCCATGTGGGAATCAGGTAAGAGGAGGCAGCACTTAAAGGCAAAGGAGCCAACCACTGCAGAAGGTATAGCATGCTGGGGAAATAAGCATGTTGTGGGTACCATCAAATAAAGGCAAACAACCATGGCAGTGATGCACAGTTGACAGCTTCAAGGAAAAATAACCCTGCAGGGGTGAACGCTAAATCCTTAGACTTGAGTTATTGGCAAAAAACATTTCTGGAATTTCTTCTTACCATTGTCAAGGTCCATCAGTTGAAGCTACTTAAAAATTTTCTTTTCCTACCTGAAAGTTTGCAGGAGATTGGCTCATGTTTTCCTAAATATCCTCTACAGTTTGGAAAACACACCAAACTTCAAATCAGAACCTGCAAAGATATTACTTTTCCCTTATATTTGAAACCCACACTTCCCTCCAGATCTTTTCTATTAGCCGTATTTATTCATGTGCAATGCATAATTGTTTGGCTTCCCGATTTTCCCCTCCCTGCCTCAGGCACACATAGCATTGCCAAAACAAATGCAATTGCCATTACTTTCACATCATCAAACCAAAATGCCCCCAATAAACACTGGGTTCTTACATTGGCAAAAAATTCCAAGAGACTAACACAGGAAGACAAATAGTAGAGGGAGCAGGAGGGCGTGCACAAAATATGAATATTATTGTTCCAAATAACATCTTGAGCCAGCCATTCCCTTCTACCTGTGGCCAAGCAGTCACTTAATTCCCCAATTGTTTCCCACAGGCCCAGCCCCAGCTTGTCTTGAGAAGTTAACCGACTCCATAGCAATCAAGAAAACAAAAGCTGTGGAATATTTTGCAAAGCTTAATCCAACAGAAGCTGTGCCAAGCAAACACCAGATATTTGCAAAAGCATTTTCTTCTGCTCACAGTGGTTTCCTGTGCGCATTGTACAAGAACAATGCCCTTCTCCACCTTGTCCCAACATCCTTACTGTGTCCCATTGCAAAGGAGCCTTTAGTAGTACAGAACTCCGTGCTGTAGAACATTAGAGTATGGTGAAATGCATTAATATATGCTCCGTGGTGGAAAAGTGACCGATTAAGGACACGGAGAAATGCTACAATCTTGGTGGTTCACAACATACTTTAACCCATGAAAGAACTGAACAGGCATTAACACAATCTGTAGGTCTCAGGCTTCTGCATACTATGAGGTCTTTCACGTTCTTTAAGAGATCTTACCACATGGTGTCTCCCTCACTTCCTAGACCTGTTGTAACAAAGTTACGCCAACAAGATGACTTACCACAGCTCCAGAGGTCAGACGCTCAAAACCAAGGAGTCAGCCAGGCTTCAAATCTCCAGGGACAGAGTCCCTGCCTTACCTCTCCAGCTGCCGATGGCTCCAGATGTTCTTTGGTTTGTGGTTGTGTCATTGCAGTCTTGGGCTCCCAGGTCCGACAGCCTCATGTTCTTCTGTTCCGCTCCATTTATCACAACACATGCAACCACTTTTAATGTGCTCCCAGACAATTCAGGATAAACTCCTCCTCCTGACATCCATATAAGGCAACATTGACTCCTACAAAATAAGGTAATATTCACACATTCCAGGCATTAGGATTTAGACATACATTTTTGAAGATCATTTTAGTATTTATTTTGCAAGGCAGAAGAGGGACCAGTGTTGTGGCACTGCAGTTATAGACACCATCGACATCAGCATCCCATATGGGCAGCTTTTGGAGTCCTGGTTGTTGCACTTTTGATCAAGCTCCCTAATAATGACCTGGTGAAAACAGTGCATAGGGGACCAAGAACTTGGGCCATGCTTCCATGTAGGAGACCCTGAAGAATCTCCTGACCCAGTCATGGTAGCTGTGGCCATTTGGGGAGTGAACAGACAAATGAAGTCCTCTGTTTCTTCCTCTATAAATCTGGGTTTCAAATAAAATAAACCTTTAGGGAAAAGGTAGAGTCACAAGGGGAACAAGCAAGTAGTGTGTGCACATGAGAAGAGGATATGATTATCTTCCATCTACTGGCTTACTTCCGAAATGCCCATGCAATTGTGGCTGGATCAGGCTGAAGACAGGAATCCAGAGATCTCACAGGGGCCTCAGGGACCTGTGTACCTGCGCCATCACCTGTTGCCTCCCAAAGGCAGTGTGAGCAGGAAGCTGCATCAGAGGTAGAGGCAAGGCATAATCCCTGGCACTCCAATAAAGGATACAGCCGTCCCAAGTATGTTTTAACTTGCTGTACCACAACACCCACCTCTTGAACACATTTGCCATTCAACATATTGTCAATGTGAATTGGCAAGTATCAAAATGCCATCTTTGTTACTCAGCAATCATCCTATGCAAGATTTAATAACGCAAAATGAGAGACAACAAGAGCAAAGTACTGGTATGCCACTCTCTCCATCAGGATAGACGTGCGTGTGGCTATTTAGAATTTCCCGAGACTTTATGGGATTTCCTGAGCACCTGCAGCCTTAGTCACTACACAGAACTTCTTTTGAGAAGCTGAGCCCCACATTTCCTTTAGATGCACACCTACTAGCCTAGCATGAGCATAAATAATCACATCAATCTATTAAGCGTAAAGGACAGCAATTTACAAATCTTCCACCAAGTACCCTTCCTGTCAAGTCATGTGAACTTGTCTTTCTGTATTCATATGACCATGGAGCAGGACTGGGATGGAGAAGCTGTAGGAATGTATTAAAGGAATTAAGGCAAAAACTTCAACCAAATAGATGGTCATGGAGGGAGAAGGAATCTCATCCATAACTACATAGTTGCGTCAATTTATTCATTAAAACACACACATACTTCCTAATAATTACGGAGCAACTCCAACATATCAATTGGGCATAGTGTTTTTGGTGGTACACACCTACAAAAAAGCTTCACTGATCAGCGTTCTTCCAAGGTTTGAGAGTCTAGCACTTGAAACACTTGAAACAGCCCTAATTAAAGACCCATTACTTCTCAAGGTCTCCTCCCTGACAAATGGCCTCTTGGGAATGACACTGGCAGGTTAAGCTGGGCTGCACTGAGGCATGATGTGCCAATCCTATTTCCTAATAAGACCCCCTCATGGTATGATCTTCATCTCCTGAGGCTGAGAAGTCACACGGTTGAATGTTGGTGGAGCTCATATTGCTGAATGTGTATGGAAATGAGTGAGTAATGACATGGCTCCTGGGTGGATTCAGTGGGTCCCAGTTCCAATTTTACTTCCTGCTACCGGTAGGTCTTCATCTGGTCTACAATGGCTGACCCACATCCAAGTCCATCTGTCGCAGGCCTCAGTTCTGATCCAGTCATCACCCATCTCAACCTCTGATGTCCTGCTTGTTCCTGTTTCCATGTGTTTATTCTCACTCTCCCATCCTTCACTACAGTGTAAGCTCCCTGTGGCTGGGCCCTGGACTTAGAGTCCTGGCTGTCCCACTTCAGATCTAGCTCTGTCACTTACAGCTTTGTATTGCCAGTACACAGGACACAACCTGGCATTTGTTGACCCTTCAGTGTTAGTTGAATAGATGAATACACGCAGAGTGAGGTAAAGGACTGAGCTGATACTGAGGTCACAGTCAACTTTATCAGGAATGATAAGGTCGTGAATTAATGTGGGCTGTGGATCAATCAATACCCCTTACCACAGGAAAAGAGAGCTAAAAGGAGTGAACATGTCAAAGGAAATTCTCTGATAACTGGGCTATTTGAGAATTGTTCACTCCCTGGAAAGCAGCAATGTTTCCAGAAAGAGCCCAACAGAATCACCCAAGATGTGATCTCCACAACACAAGTGACATTTAGAATTCTTTCTCTCACTCACACACACACACACACAAAGGCTGATTAAAAAGCTGTGCTCATATTAAAACTGGAAGAGTACATTCTAAGCTGATGGGACTAAAGCAGGAATGCTGTGAGCATATCAAAATATGTCCAAGATTCTGACCCTGGGAAATCATTCTCTGGGAGCTTGATATTTTCTGAGCGATTGCTTCAGCATTGAACAACCTCAGCTCCTAGAGCTGAGCAAGGACAGCTAAGGAAATGGCAATCTTACCTTGGGGGATGCAATTTATACCAAGGAAACTTCCAGAAGGTTATAACTAAAATACTGGCTTATGGGTATCCCAAACATAAAATGGTAGCTGGTTGAAGCCAGTGTTATCTTTACTGGCTGAAATCATACAAGATATATTTCGTAAGTATTAGCAAGATATTGTATCTTTGATACTGTGGAAGTTGCTAATCCATCCCCTCTCTCCTTGTCACAGGCCCCATGACCATTGCTGGACCCTTGGCCATGTACAACATGCTGGAGACAAGCCTACCAGAAGGACAAGGCTCTTTTTATAGAATTTCTGCAAGGTATTTAATCACTTTCCTGCATATTGCTAACAGAATGAAAGCATGTAAGCTGTTGGTATTTGTTCGGATTTATTTCTTGGAATAAACTTGCTTTAAAATAGTTATGCGAGGGCTGACACGGTGGCATAACAGACAAATTCTCTACCTATGCCACTGACATCCCATATGATCACAGGTTCATGTCCCAGTTGCTCCACTTCCTATTGAGCTCCCTGGTTATGGCCTGGAGGATGTGTTCACTGATTTTTAATGCAGACAATCCACCTACTATAAAAATGCATAAAATCCTATAACCAGTAGATGGCACTCAAGTTTCAGCTGTCACAATGGCTTCTCTGCTCTCTCCCAAAACACCCATTTCCAACAAAGAAGGGTAAGAGTTGTAGCTGCACGCAGGTAAGTAGAAAAAGTTAACCTATGCTTCTAAATTCCCCCTGGAGATTACTTCCAGTCAAATTGGGAACACACAACAGCAGCGAGAAGAGGAAGGGACACATAAATATTGTTATCCAGACAGCAAGGCAGGTTTAAATATGGTAGTTTTATAAGCAAAGCTGGTTTCTAATACAAACCCCACCATTTGACAACCTCGTATCCTTCTGGAAATTGCCCTCTCTGAATGGCACTCCTCCATTTTACCAAATGCTCATCATAACACCTGTCTCTCAAGATAGTCCTGACAATTGCGAATACCATTTCCACAGCACAAGCACTGCAAAAATCACTTGGTATATGGTAAGCACTAAATAACTATTAAAATAACAAAATGTAAACAGTTTTAATTGGTCTGGATTGGGTCATAAATATTTGAATTTGAAGCAACAGAGACCATCTTTATAACTTCTGAGCTAGTTGAAAGTCTCAATTTCTCTAAACCAAACATTGAAGAGACTGCATATAACTACAGTACGAAGTTCAGGTGTGGAAAACAAAACAGACTGCAAGATGTTATAACACTGTAAAGCCCAACTTCACTTTTAAAAAGATATGTATCTCATGGAATATAAGCTAAAGTATTAAAATTTATTATCTCTGGTTATGAAACCATAGCTCATAATGTTCTGAATATGTTCCTGCATTTAAAACATACTTTTTGTAATGAGCATTTTTTTGCACTTGTTTCTAATCACACACACAAGTATCTTCTGTATGTGTGCGTTTATCCAACATGAGTACCAAAAGGTGCCCCTTCTGCGAGCCAGGTGAGTCCATGGGGAGCACTCCTCGAGGGCAGAGTCCTGCCTTCTGGTTGGAAACCTCCAGAGGAAAAGCGAGGGAAAGACAAACAGAAGCCCTTGCTGTATTTCCTTGTCTCAGGCCAGGGACTAAACACTGTTCGGTTGGAAGTCAGGAAACTAAAGCCTTCTCCACATGGAGGATCAGGTCTAAAACTTCCACTACTTCAAGTATTTCCATCAGCCCGAAAACGTGAGAAAACGCCCTTGTAATGATCCGTACGCGTGGGAATGTTTATCAAGACATTTCAAACATGCACTTCGACCAATGAGCCCATTTCTTGGACTCCGGCCTGCACACAGACACCTGTAGGTGCACAATGATCTGTGCTCACAGATCACACAGGGCAGGGTCATCTCAAGTGCCCTCTAGTGGATATATTTTTATCTGAATGATATGACTACAGAGGGACAGACCAGTGACAGAGAGCTCCCATCTGCTGGTTTACTCCAACATGCTTTCTGCATGGGTGAGACAACCCAACCTAGGAGCCTGGACCCCACTGTGAGTCCCTCCCCCACTTGGCTAGCAGGAATTCGACTAACTCAGGCCTAGTCTTCCTGAGTACATGTTAGCATGAAGCTGCAATCTGGGGTATTACGATCCAGGATTTTAACCGGTGCTCCAATATTAATGTAGGGGTAACCCAAGAAGTGTCCTAACTACTATGTCAAACGCAAGTGATTTTTAACATTAAGAGGCATTCATGCTATGGAGTTCACTGAATCTACTGAACAGAATGCTACAGTCTAAATATAGAAATGGACGTATATCTCCCCAAACATACTGAGAAAAGATGTAGTCACCATTACCATTGGAAGGTCTCATTTATGAAAACCTGATGTGTGTATATAGGAAGATTTTCATGTATATAAATGTGCTGAATATAGAAATGCTGGAAAAAGTCTAGCAAAGTCAATACTTAGTCATCAACACTGCCTCAAAAAGGTAGTTGTTAAAAATATCCTGTTTTCAGCCAGGGTATCTGGTAGGAACACACGCACTTGGGGCACACATACCCTGGATCACAGAACCTGGCTTCCAAGTTCAGCTCCTTTGTCAGTTCTGGGCAAGAGCGAGGGTTCCGATGCTTACGTTTCTGCTGCTCAGATGGGAGACCTACATCCATTTCCAGTCTTCTGGCTGCAGCCTGACACAGCCCCTCCTGCTACAGATGGCCAGCAGATGGACAACCTGGATGTCTCTCTCTCAAACTTCTAACTAAAAATGGGGTTTTATTTTCTTCATTACTTTACTTCTTTCACATACACACATTCTCATATAGACTTGAATGCAGTTAAACTCTCAACCAAGTTGGGAGAAATCGTTCTATCTGAAATAGTTGTACCTTATCAGACAGGAAATAATTGCCCAGATGGACAGAGGGAGTCCGAATTTGCCCACTGTGCATTGATTCAGCTCACAGGGGGCAGCGGGAGACTAGCAATTGTATGCAGAAAGGAAAGCAGGGAAGCAGAGGCCTCAGGGCTGCAAAGGTGGACAGCTCCTTCAGAAAGCCAAGTTCTCACTGGTCCTTCATCTTGTGTACTTGCGTAGTTATTAGAAATCATCAACAATGAATCAGCAGTGAGCGTAGGATCATCTGTATGATTTGCCACCCTAGAATTTAGAGTTGATTCGGTCTACTTCGACAGACACCATTCACTTATTCTATCCCCTAAGCCCGTCATCGATGCCACAAAGTCCTCACTGTCTCACCCAGAAAAAGTGGGAATGTGATCTGACTCCCAAAACCCTTGTGGGGACATCAGATCACAGTTAGCAAGAATGGCCACTAGGTGGCGGGATACAAACTCTAGGCCTAGTGGAATCTCCAGACACTGGAGCGGAAGGAACCACAGTGCTGCCACGCGCTGGGTGGGAGTGTTGCTTCATTCACCCTTGGGTGACAGTGGGGTCAGAGCTAAGGACCTCTTGGCTAGTCCATCTCTTAGTGATAAGGACTAATCAAGTTGTAATGATAAAAAATGCATCCATTCCTTCTTGCTCTCTCCCACCCCCATTCATCTCTATCATTCCCCTGTTCTGGTTCAGTAAGCAGGAGTCAACAGCATTCTAAAGAATTTTTATAATTCTATACATAATTTTATAAAGAATTCTATAAGTGTGTTTAAGGAAAAATGCCTCACCAGATTTAAGGATGGGGTAAGGAGGGGCAGAAGGCTGGTGGGTAGAGGATCGAAGGGACCAAGGGGTACCACATGAATCTTGCCACTAAGGAACGGCCTTTCCCTGGAGCGAGAGGACCGGTTGAGACATCGTTTCCATTAAGTGTCTATGGATAGGAGTAGGCTTGTACCAATTTTAAAGAATTCGTTTTATGATAAGATAAAAATATTCACTGAGAATGTTTATGAATTATTTAAGGAAGAAAGATCATCTGTAAAGCCAAAATGTAATTTCCCAGTGTATCCATGCATGTAAATAGAAAATATGCATATTTAGTAGCAATGAAACAACCAGGCAAATCACATGAGAACATAAAACTTTGTCTCGTCTCAGATCATAAGGGAAATATTTGACAAAAAGAAACTACTTCTACAAGCTGCAAAGGGAAGACAAACATAAAATTCCAGACAGTATTTACTTTGGAGAAGTGAGCCTGATGAGTGGGCTTATCCCATTCCCCCAAGAACTAATCACTCTCCAGTCCAGAAAGCCAGGAGGGTCACAGGGATTCATTGTATTACTATGCTGCATGGCTCACAAAAACAGTACTGCCTTCTCCACGACAATAACTACATCCTGTAAATTTAACACTGACTGAAAAATACAACCCACCCAATAGGCACGTCTAGCAGCACGCTTTTCTTCTGCATTGTATTTCCTTTAATACTCCCTTACATGTTCATATTCAACTTCATGCCATTCACACTCTTTCTTCTGGGAAAGAGCCCTGTCCAAGCAGAACCGATTAGGAATGGAATCAGGGGGAAAAAAAAGTCAAACACTGCTGCCAGGAGCAATGAGGTCCTAAAGAGACTAGTTTGATCTGTCCCTAGGTAAAAAAGGAATCCTGCTTCTCTGAAAAAAAAGTCATCTGCATAGGCTGTCAGTCATTTCAAGCCAACCTACTGTTTTCAGGGCCAGTTATAAATAAGACACTTCCTTTCACAAAACACCTGCTTGCCACCAGAGAGCTGTGTTCAACTCCAGCGCAGAACACTCCGGATAGTGCATACCTTGGTCGAGTTTACTACTAACAGCTGACTTAGAGTGTTGAGGGACTGCTGATCAAAACATGTCTATCTTTGGGAAATAGGAAGTGCAGATGCAAGCCTTCCACCAGTTCCTTAGGTCCACTGTCATAGTTGTACCAGGATAGACCGTTGGCAGTCTGATTCAATGTACAAATTCAAGATAATTCAAACAACAACTTCAGGGCTTTCACACTGCCAGAACTTCAGAAGCACTAATAATTACAGGATGTCTTAAATCTACTTTCCTATTCTCTGCCGCCCTCCAAGTATTCATGCCATTGTACAAATAAACTCACTTGGTGAGCAAAATTATACATCATCTACTTTATCAAGCTCGAGAAATTAGAAACAAAAGCACAACAGCTAACTATCTTGCCCAGTAGATGATTGGCGTAAGAGCGAGACCAATCACTACTATGGAAACAGAGCAGTTGGTCCATGGATCATATGCTAAACTCCGAAGAACAGAGGAGTAGATATAGCTGTTGGTAGCTTCACCATGCCTGCAAGTTACAGACCAAAATATATCCCCATCAGCAGAAAGCAGTCAACACAGCAATACCAATTTCATTCCAAAAAGCTAATTCATCTACCTACAGTGTTATGACAACTGAAAACTAGACATGGTTGTATACTGTAAGGTACAATTTTTAAATGTTTTTGATAAAGATGAAGATTGAGAAACATAAGAGTATTCAAAATGAATCTACAAAAGGGGGGAAATATTAGTGTTATGTTTAATAGATTTTTTTCCTTCTTAGAAATGAAAGCCATAATGAATCACCAATGTCTTCATGTGCCCACAATAAGCTAAATGTCTCATTTTCTACCAAGGACTAAACACGCTCCAGGGTGTAAACATGGCATGATTGCTTAGCTTAATGTGTGTGAAATAAATATGCTATTCTCTAGAGAACTTTTTTCTACAGATCATTTCCACATTTACAGGAGTAGGGACATTTTTATAAAACTAAATGAGAGGAAGTAATATCAAAGTTCATCAAATCTTTGCCATGGATTTCCAATGACCATCGCAACTATCCTGAAATAGTGTTTTTAAAATGTCTTCCGGGCAAGGCTTCTCAGGGGAACCAATGGTTCACACTGTAAATCAAGGTATGTACCTTCTGCCCATCAGGCTGCCAGGGGATAACTGGACCGTACATCTCCCAGGACTGCACCTTCTAAATCTGGTTATTCTGCAGAACCACGAGGGACACTTTGTAAAACACAGATCTTCCAAGTCCTACACTGGATGTACAAAGCCACGGCCTGAGAAGTGGTATTTCTGAAGTTTGAAAATCCAGGGCTAAGGAGACACTAAACCAACTCAGAGAAATGTGTCAGTCGTCATTACAAGGTACTGGGGGTGAGGTAGGCAAATGTCCAAGATTTTACCCTAAATCTTACCCTAAATTTTACCTCTATTTTCTGGTTTTCAGAATATTGATGTCGATATTTTGAACGCTCACTAATAACATATAGCTGTCAGCATCCAGTACTGAACATCTCTGCAGGCAGTATGCGCCCTATGCATTCTCTGAATGGGCTTGAGAACCAGGTAAGAGGAAATGTTCAGGCCTCCCTCGTTTTGTACAAGCAAGAATTTTCTGCACCGAGAGTTGCTCTAGTTTTTCCTCAAAAAGTGTAGCAGTTAACCCCAGAAGGTGGAACCAGACTCATAATTCTAAGGCACTGTTAGAGATCCATCTGTGTGAAAGATGTTCTATCATACTCTATCATATCATGAACATGTTCTGTGCAGAGTTTTTGATATCCACGTTGGTGCAATGGTTTTGCTGTGTGCCTGGAGATTATGTGTTAATCTCTAATAACCATGAGGTACTGAGAAGATTCAAATTTAATCTCATTCTGATGTTTGGAGAGCTGTCATAGGGGAGTGATTAGGATAATAGAATGTCACTAGGGTGCAGCCTTGGTGATAGAGTCTTTCTTGCGTTGTATGACAAAGTTCAAAACAAGTCCACAGACACCTGCCCACTTCCTGTCTCCTGTCAAGCAAAGCAATTGGCCTCTTGGATATAGTTTCAGCATCACCGGACATGCACCCTTGCTTGACCCTTGACCTCAGGAACCATGACCAGAAACAAACCTTCCTTTGTAACTTTCCTAATATATTACATTGACATTTTGTTTTCAGCAATAGAAAACATACTCCTAGTTCACTATACCCTATATAAGACAAACATATGCTAATTTATAAACATATGCTAAATAAATACATCAAAACACTACATTAGCAATAATGTAGTCAAGGATGATTTTAACTTGTGTGTTTCCTCTTTTGTACAAAATACATGAAGAATTAGGGGAAAGTATATGCTCTATAAGATGAACTTAGTACACTTTATTGAGAATAAGTTTTGCACTGTTCAATGCTATAAAACCAAGCAAAAGTAACGAACACATGGGAAAATACTTAGTCTGTCTCCTTATTCATTCCCCTTTAGTCATTTTCTAATGTTTCTAAAGGAATGTAGTTACCTACAAATACTGAAAACATTATAATACCTGAAAGCCCTACCTGTGCATCGCAAGTAACTGCTGGGTGCTGTATTCTACCATTACTGCGTGTGCAAAACAAAACTACCTTTGGCTCCAACTATTACTGCCTTTCTTGGTATGGTTCTCACATTTTGTTACTTCTCTACCATGGACTTCCTTCGTTTAGGATTTCCACAATTATACACAGTCAGCAGAATAAAAATCTTTGCCCTACAGTATGATATACATCCTTATCAACTTAGCCCAAATGATTCAAGCAGCAGCGCCTACCCCATCACTTCACTGGGGAGTTAAGGAACAAGGTTTGCTTGTGAGCATCAACCAGCAGGCTTCTTGTATCTCGAGACAAGGAGATAACTGCTCAGTTTTCCCACTGGGAACCTCTCAACGGGCCCTTATTTGCAACAATGTTCCAGGTAAGACATGGCCAGTAGAAAATTGTTAGCACCGTCACAACACCACCCCCACCCTCATCTGTTTTGCATATGGCTACATCTCAAATATCAAGAATAGCACTTAGCTAAATGGGCATTCAAAAATACCTTATTACTCAGTCAACGAACTACAGGAGCATTTGCAAATATTCATTTCCTCTTCAAAACGTCTATTTTCATGATTTCATGCAATGACTCACCTACCATCACTGATACGAGCCACTTCCTGTCCATTCACATGAAAGCAGCTGATAAACTTGGACAAACTACATTTCTTCTATCATTTTTTTTTTCCTAAAAAAGCTTGACATGCTTACTGTCACCAGTTAACTGGGGAGGAATGGGAACATCAAGGAAAAGATAACCCTGACAGGGTAGGTTGGGACACAAACATCAATCAGGTAGTTGCTATTTCACGTATTTACAAGAGGAGATGGGCCCACGTTCGACCCGCTGCCGTTGTCCACTATTGCAGCTGGGATCAGGACTCCCAAGAATGAGGCCAGCAGTTCTCACCACACCAACAGAGAACTGCTTCCAGCGCTCACACCTTGGGACATGAGCAGATGGTCTGCTTATTTTCTATCAAAATTTTCTACCAAAATCCGATTGATAATAACAGTGTGCCCAAGTAAGGAGAAGGGCAAGCATCTGGCTCCCAAGTAAGACACACCAAAACCCCTTACTCGAGTTCCTGGGTCTGATAGCTGCCTGCACTCCTGACTCAGCTTCCTGTTAATACTGGTGCTCAAAGGCAGCAGCGATCGTTTAGTGAGTTTATGGAGTTTATGCCTCCAACATGAAGGATCTAGACTGAGCTCCAAGCAACAGGCATTTGCCATATTATGGGAATTTGGAGAGTGAACGAGCAGATCAACACAGTATTTTCACCTCTCAAATTTTCTTAGAAACATTTCCTATGCTAATTAAAGTCAAGTCCCTCGAGTCTGATACAGCTCTTAAAGACCAGGACTCAGGCCACTGAGAAAAAAAGGAGAAATTCTGGGCCAAGGAATGAATAAGTGAAGACTGGAACTAAACTTCAGTGTTCTGTCCAGGAAGCCATAAGACAAACATGAGATCAGCTTGTATTAATAAGTAGGACTTTGTGGATTTTTGTTTTATAAATATGAAATATTCAAAACAAATATAGACCATTACATGATACATTTTCACATTGATAAAACATTAAAATTTGACAATATATCCAATCTTTGTACATTCTTTAGTGATGTGATTTTGAACTGGATTTTATATACTCCCGTTTTGGGTATTTTAAGTGGGACATAGGCAGTGAACTGGTTGATGGGGCAATATAATGCTATCAGATGCTAAATTGTGCTTAAATTAGGATACTAGGAAAAGGCAAAGCATCCCTAGCACATAATTTTTAACACTCTTAAGTAGATGCTTATGGGGGTTCACGAAGGACTAATGTAACCAAGTTAAAATATATCAAAGAAAAACTTCACCTACCGCATCTATGCCAGGACTGAATTCCCACAGTCATTCCTCAAGTGTGCTCCTTCACTGTACTAACTTCCATTTTTTAAGATTTATTTTTCTTGGAAAGTCAGAGGCATAGAGAGGAGGAGGGACAGAGAGGAAAATTTTCTGTCTGTGATTCACTCCCAAACCTGCTGCAACTGCTGAACTGAGTCGATCCGAAGCCAGGAGCTTCTCTCCAGATCTCCCATATTGGTTCTGGGTCCCAAGGCTTTGGGTTATCCTCTACTGCTTTCCCAGGCCACAAGCAGGGAGCTGGATGGGAACCAGTGCCCTTATGGGATCCTGACACATGCAAAGCAAGGACTTTAGGCCCACGTATTTCTTATACTGTTCAAGATGCTTCCATGAGGGATATATATACAGCAGCCTTTTCCAGGAAATGGGGCCCACTGAACTTGCACCTATTATCCAGGGTTTTCCAATTTCAATAGGGAAACGATTTGCAGCTTAAATTGGCCATCATAATTTTTGGCTTGTTAAGTACAAATGAGTAAAAACTTAACACCCTTTCAAATTTGAATGCAAGACAAAATTGCCTTCATGAAATATAGAACATTGGTGCAAGACAAAAGGACATTGCATTTTTACTCTAACATGTGTGTCCGGGTTTATAAAAATTTCAATTAAGCAAATTATACCCTGCTGAAGGGGGGGGGGGTAGCTTTCCAGCATGATGTGATAATCTACTAGGAAAATTCAGGCGGCTAGCTGCTTTGGTTGCTGTGCCCCTGATCAGCTGGCATATCGCATCAGGCAATTCTGAGTTCCCAGCTCTCCCTTGTCTACAACGTGCTGCTTCACTCAGATCTGAAGAACTACCCAAGAAGTCACACGATTCTCATTCTTCACTTCGTAGAAATCGTAACATAATGACCAAGAGGAGATTTCAGCCTTAGTTATGAACAGTTCTGCTACTCGGTCAGCTCTTCTGAAATACAGAACATGTAGAAAAAACAGAGTGCCACTTCCGACTTGACCGTTCTCACTCGCAACACAAGCTTGATTCTGTTTAGAGGTTAAGCACTGCTTCTGTAGCACACAGCATATGAACACAGAAGAGTCCTGGCTCCCTCCTGCTAACATCAGCTGTCACTGAGGCCCCCTCCTCCGAGTGCCCTGCAGTCCGCCGGCTTGTGCATTAGGTCAGGACATGGCTGTACTAAGTTTTTCCTTTCCATTGGAGAGTGTTTCAACCTCTTTTTGTCTCTAAGTAAACCCCTTTGGAAATGGCCATCATACTTCAATTTTTGGTTAGTGGGGATTTAAGCTGTGCTTGTAGAGAGGATCTAAGTTATGTCTGTAAAAATTAAGAAGGAGAGTTTGACTGAGGGAGAAGCGGGTGGGAGGAAGTATGGTTATTTTCTTTTACAACCATAGCCACAGAATACGTGGAACATGTTTGTATCAAAAAGTTTTAAATAAATTAAAAAAATGCACATAAACTAGTCTATCACCTAAATTCAGGAGATCTGTATCCAGCATCTGTCCTGGTTTCACCGTGATACTCTCAGTGTCAAGTTCGTAGCTGCCTCTAATGGGCTCGAGTCTCTTGGGAAGCATGAGTTTGAGGCAGGCTAGACTTTCCTCGAGTCTCAGCACTGCCACTAACTGTGTGTCCTTGAGCAAATCTTGACACCTCTCAGTCCTAGCTTTCCCACTTAGGAAATAACCATGCTGGTGCCTACCTGCCCTCATGCATTCACCCAGTCTTCCCATTTGAGCAGTGACTGATGAAACAGAGCAATGTGCTTAGATAACAAAAGGCATTAATGGGAGACTCCTTCATCACCTCTCAATGAGCAGCGGCAAGATCAGGAAGAATAATTCCAGCTCAAGAAACAAGCAAACAAAAAATGCTGAATCATCTACAGCCACCTTGCTCTGAACAAGATATCCTGAACCAGAAAAAGTCCCAAAAGGAAATTCTGGCCCACAGAAGAAAACAAAATTCCTCATCAGCAAGTTACAAAGAAAGGATGTTCCCTTACAATTAACCTCAGTCACTGTGTAACTATGAATCCATTAAGTCTTGGGAGTGTAGTAGTGTAGAACATTGAAAATTCAGACTGCATGTAGGAGACTCAAGTGCTCCTTCTTAGAAGAGGTGCTGCTGCCAGCCACTCTGAGAACCTCTTGTGAAAGGTAGCCAATGAGTGAACTAGTAATGATGGTTTAACGAACTAATACTATCAGGGAAATGATTTTTGTGGCAGGGTAAGAATAAATATTTAAAGTTGGATCAAATTCTAACAAAGAGAAAGGTTGGATAATTTAAAGTCATGCTTTCAATAACTTCCAGCATTGCTATCATGTTACTAATTGTCATTGGCAGGACAGATACTATGTCCCAAAGTTCACCTCTGATTCTCAAAAGTTGTAATTATATTTCATGCTCAAAGGGACTTGTAGATGTGCTCAAATTTATAGACGTAATGATGGGGATAGAGAAAGTACCTCAGATTAGCCACCTAAGTCCAGTCTAATCACATGAATCCTTACAAATGAAGCAGCTTAGCACCAGCGTTGTAGCTTAACAGGTTAAGCTGTCATCTGCAATGCCTGCATCCCATGTGAGCACCTGTTTGAGTTATGGATGCTCCACCACCAATCCAGCTCCTGGCTTATGTGTCTGGGAAATCAAATGTCCCAAGTCTTTCGGCCCCCGCAATCAAGTGGAACCCCCACTTCTGCAGTCATTTAGGGGAAAAAAAACTCCCTAACACTCCCTTTAAAATGAAAGACAATTACTTAGCTGTGATCAAAGCAAGATTGAACAAAATGATGTTGAAAAGATGCAACACTGGACCCGGCCTGGAAGCACAGTGGCTAAAGTCTTCACCTTGCAATGAACCAGGATCCCATGTGGGCACCGGTTCATAGCCTGGCTGCTCTACTTTTCCAGCCGCCTGCTTGTGGTCTGGGAAAGTAGTAAAGAATGGCTCAAAACCTTGCAATCCTGCACTTGCATGGGAGACCTTGAAGAAGCTCCTGGCTTCGAATCAGCTCAACTCTGGTTGTTGGGGCCACTTGGGGAGTGAACCAGCAGATGGAAGATCTTTCTCTCTCCTTCTCTCTGGAAATCTAACTTTCCATCAAAAATAAATCTTAAGCAAAACAAGATGCAACAATAGTAACACTGAAGGAGGAGTGAAGGAGCCAGAAGCCAAGACAGGTCAGTATTATCTGAAAGTTAGGCAACACATTTTCCCCTAAAACCACAAAGAGAAAATGATGCAAAAAAGAACGTGAACAACTTGCTGTTGCCTGCTGGTACCTTAGTCCTTGCCTACTGAGATCAGCGTTGGACTTCGAACCTGCTGACAGTGCAGGGTAATATATTCCTGTTTTTAGCTCACTTGTCTAAAGCTGGTAATAGTGAAGAAAACCATATGCATATGGTATAGTTTTGTTTTGTTATACTCTGCTGTCCAATATAAATTCTATCCAGAAGACTAGAATTTTAACTTCTGTGTATAAAAAGTTGATTAATACACATTCCATTGGGATGTTTTATTCTGCAAAATAGGAGGACCCTGGGTGAATAGTCTCATTTAATAGATAAGGAAGTGAAAGACTTTAAAGTGCCTTGCTCAAAGTTGCCGAGCTGCTAAGCAAGTGGTTGGCTAGGATGTCCAGTTTGACTCCTTTGCTCTCTCCCCCAACACCAACCTGGCTTCCGGCATGCACACGATTCCTATGCCCCCAGCTTAGGAAGAACAGATGCAGACATCTTCATGAATTTAGAAACTAAATGTGGAGGTGTGATCCAACTGACAATAAGTCAGTAACTATTAACTAGTAACACAGAACCCATTCTTACCAGTCCCACAACCGAGAAGGTATGGTATCTATGCCCAGGTGCCCAATACATAGGGTAGGGTTTAGGTGAAACCAAATGCAATGTAGAAGAGCATCATAAGAGCAATGAGCTAACAAGGTAGCCTTGTTTCTTATATTACAGTTCTCACTTGAGAAATCCCAGCTGCTTTCTGTACTGCCACCTAGAGAAAGAGATTCCACATTTCCAAGCCGGTCAAAGGTCACTGCATTTTTGGTTCTAACCAAAAGAAATTGACCTTAAGGAAGAATCAGCAAGGAAAATAGATGTCTTTTTTTCTCTGCCATGGAGAGTTAATGCATAGCGATTCCTATGCCATTTTTTAGCCCCAAAAGAAAAAAAAAAGAAAATGTGAATCCTACTTTCCCTAAACCCTCAAGAGCTTTTCTGTTCAATCTGTGTAATTAGTATGGTTCCTGTCAAAGTTGAGGCCACATTCAATACAAAGTCACACTCACTTGAAAATGCTCACATTTGAAGTCTCCAGAATTTCTCTCGCACAAACATCACATTTCTGTAAGAAAGATGTAGATACACAAAGATTTAAAAATTGCTTTGCAGTTATATGAAGACATTCATTTTTATCTGAAAGGCAGATTTACAGAGAAGGACAGAGAGAGGGATTTCTTCCATCTGTTCATTCACTACCCAAATTGTCACAAAGGTTAGAACAGAACTGAGCTGAAGCCAGGAACTTCCTCTGGGTCTCCCATGTCGGTGCAGGTGCCCGTGGGCTTGAGCCAGCCTTTGCTGCTTTCCCAGGCCGGACTGGCTCAGCTGCAACTGTTGCAGCCATTTGGGGAGTGACCCAGCGGACAGATCCCTGCCTCTCCTCCTGTGAATCTGCCTTTCCAGTAAAATCTTTTACAAAATGCATTTCTTTACCAAACTAATTCTTCAGAGATATGTCAGATAGTGAGAAGTAGGGGGATTTTGTTTTTTAAAGAACTGTCCAAAAAGATTTGCCTTGCTCTAGTCTTCTCTGTGCTAGAAATTTAAAAAAAGTGAATACACAACTTGCTGTCGCTCCCCTGCTGTAACAGCCATAAATCGCAGCTTCTGTTCACCCTTTCTAGTAAATTTTGGGAATCAGGATATCAAGAGACAATTCGATCTCATCTACCGACCACTTCTGGGCTTCAGCCCACACTTTTACATATGCTTCTATTTTGAGTGGATACATTCTCTTCCATGATTGAAATAAACCGAACAGAACATCAACTCCCCATACGAAGCTTCAGCTCTCATCAGTGTATTCACCTGGACACACTGACCGTTACTTTCATCCTCCATGCCCCCAGCTGAACTGAGTCTCCTCCTCTGTCCCTGTGGCCTTCCCTTTCTGTTCACACTGGCCAAGGATCTGGGGCTTGGCTTTTGCTCCTGGTACTCCCCAGCCTGCTCAGAGTCAGCAAGTTAC
Organism: Ochotona curzoniae; assembly: GCF_017591425.1. Classification (NCBI taxonomy): domain Eukaryota; kingdom Metazoa; phylum Chordata; class Mammalia; order Lagomorpha; family Ochotonidae; genus Ochotona; species Ochotona curzoniae. The sequence continues at coordinate 15,104,756 of NW_024464920.1, read as the reverse complement.
TACATTCCAACAAGCCATTCTGTAAACCTCCCTTGTCTTAACCCAGACCGCCACCAGCCAGCTTCAGGCACTCCATTCCCTGGGTGTTGGACATGCTTTCTCAGCTAGGCCCTTGTTCTATTTTCACCATTTTCTTCCTTTAGATATCAAAGTTGTTACATGGCACCCTGGAGACGGCTGTGTTCAGAGCTTCCTGTTGAAGCTCACCCCATAGAGAGCAGACACTGCAGAGATGAGCTTGGTGTACAGCACCTTTCCTCCCCGGCTCCCCCGACTGCGGACAGCTGTGCCGCATTTGGTCATTCTGTAACCTTGAAGATGAGGCTGCCCTGCTGCAGTGCATCTCTGCTAATAAGAGCAGCTCCCTGAAACCTGAGAAAATTCTGCTCCTTTTCTATAAGGCTCTCTTGGCTAGCCTTCCTCAGAAAGTTCCGCTTTGCTCTGGAGAGACACATTTTTTCTCTTCCAGTGTTCAAGACATGTTGCAACTTCAGTCACTTGTCTACCTCGTTAGACACGCTCCTGGTTGGATTATGGCTGGTCACAGGAGTGGTACGCTGTGGAATATTCAATAACTACTTTCTGGGGGAACGACTGCCTAGGCTAATGTTTTCGCTTGTCCTGTGATCTGATTTATCTCGAGACTCTAAGAACATTGCTGAAACCATAAAGAAAAGCCCACAATGGCAAACAGCATAAGGCTGGGATTCCAGCCTGGTTGAGGGCTCTGTGCTTCCACATTTGCCACTATCTTTTTAGTGGGCTTTTATTTCTAGATTTTTTTTTGCATGTATAACTTGATATTATTTTAGATAATTTCTAGTCCTTTCTCCTCGGTGCTCGTAGTTTAAAATGGGGCTGGGTTGGCCTCATACTGACTTCAGGGGAAGATAAACAATCTAGAAGTTCCCAACAAGAATGCTCTATTGTACCTTAGTAAGCCAGAGACTGAATGTTAGCGTTAGGATTTTCTAGAACTTTTGAGAAAGAGATAGTCTATCTTTATAAACTTAGTTGAACGAGAACAAGAACCTCTTCGATTAACTCAGAACAGGGAAAAGTAATTCAGGGAGTTGTTAGAACAACACTAAACACCCCCAGCCAGCCAGCCAGCCCCCTACCCAATAAACCAGTCAGGAGACCGCACCACCGCTCCCAGAATTCCACTATAGCTTTCGGGTTTGAGGGCAATACAATTTACAGGGGATTCAAAAGGCAGAAGTGAAGGCACTCGTGTTATTTTCATGCACAAAAGCTCCAGGCAAAGGTTCACGTTGTCACTACCACATGCCCCAACTATCCCTTGCCTTGCTGGCCGTGGGGTGGCATCCAGGCTTACACCCAATGCCACCCACGTGAGTGCTCTTACAAGCTTCCCCAAACCCCAGGCGAGGTGTACGCTTGGCTGTGTGACAAATGGCACCAGCTTTCTTTCTGCAGGAAGGAGTCATCGTGTCCCACAAGTAAGAAAGACACTGACCTTGGCTCCTGTGTATCCTCAGAGATGTCGGCTTGCTTTCACAGGTGCCAACTGCCTTCACGCTTCCTCCTTTTATGCAGCTTCCACAGCTGACCACTATCTCTGAAGTCTTCCAGCTTCCCCATAAGAAGTAAGGACTGCAGGCTTTTTAAATTTTGCTTTTAATTTGAAAGACAGAAATCTCCCAGATGCCTGCAATAGTCAAGATTGCACCAGAATGAGAGCAGGAGCCAGGAACTCCATTTGGACCCTTTGTTTGATGGTAGTAGCCAAGCCTCTTTAGCCCCTACTTGCTACCTCTAAGGGAATGTGTTAGCCATAAACCAGAGTCAGGAATAGATCCAGGAAACAAACCCAGGCACACTGGTGAGAAGAGGGCATCCCAGGCAGTACCCTAACCAGTACGCATGACATCTGCCCCCTGGACAACAAATTCATAGGTACTGGCTAACTAACCTTCAAGTCATATATGTCAGGTTCTTGGAATAAAGCCCTAAGACACTTGATTGACTGAAGGCTTCTCTGATTGGATCCTGCCTGATACACAGAGAGCACTAACTCTGGGCTTTTCCATTCCACAATGTTTAAGGCCATGTAAATTTGATTTCTGTCACTCATTTGCCATGATCAAAAGGGAAGGTTTATCCTTTGACTAAATAATCTCCTTGGGACAGGATTCTTGCTTCATTCATCCTGCTATCCCCAGCACCCAGCCAAATGCCAGGCACGGAGTAGACACTTGACAAGCACATGTTGAGTGAACTGACAACAAACGCTAAGGAAGACAAGTGCTCTCTCAAGGCCCCCAGCATTCAAGTCTCACACAATGTGAACTATGTGGAAGATGAAATGCAGAGGACCTGGGGACCTCAGGTCGCTGAAGAAGGCAGTGAAGATCCCCGGGTTGGAGGCACAGCTGAGCTTGCCATCTGGCAGCCTGTGATGGGGCAAGGAAGCACATGGTTCATATCTCATTTTCACCGCCAGTACAACAGGTGTCCTGGAGCAGCCAGCCCTCCATCGGAAGTGAGCTTCCTGTCACTGCTGACAGGGATTCGCACGATGTACATGATAGAAGTGGTGCAGGAAGGTCTTTTTTAAATAGAAAAATTGAAAGCATATCAAGTTCCTAGAAAAGGAAGCTTCCGAGAAAGCTAATTTCACAATGGGCAGCTTCATGAATCATCTGAAACATTTCTATCTGTGCAACAATATAAACGCTCTCCATGTCATGCATTTGCCCAGCATAAATTGAACAGATCTTAAGCAAGAGATTCATGAGTGACAAAGACTAACACTTCTGAACAGAAGTTTTCAAAACGGTGTGACTTTTTTCCCCCACCTACGTGAATTGGGCACTGAACCATTGATTTCCATCTAAGTGTAACTTTCCCAGAGAACAACATAGTGCATGCATTTTTAATTGTAAATCTAAATGGTAGAAGTATTTGTTACACTGATTACAGCCCCCCAAAACATCCAATTCCTGATCCTGGAACCTGTGAATATTCTACAGAGGATGTACCTGCATTTCCAAGGGTTAGTAATGAGCCTGAAACATGGATGATTCTCAATAACTCTGGATCAAAGAAACAATTTCTGCACCAGGCATGTCACATATGTTACCCCAACACTCCCCGTCTCTTGCTCTACTTTTTAAAAAGGTTTCCTCTTTTCCTTCTCCTCCAAGTTTTCCTTCCAGCCAAGGAAGCCGACACCACACAGAGACCCTTGAGTCTCTTCAGCTGTGACCCTTTCTTTCTTTTTCTTTTTTTCTTTCTTTCTTTCTTCCTTCCTTCCTTCCTTCCTTCCTTCCTTCCTTCCTTTCTTCCTTCCTTCCTTTCTTTCTTTCTTTCTTTCTTTCTTTCTTTCTTTCTTTCTTTCTTTCTTTTTCTTTCTTTCTTTCTTTCTTTCTTTTCTTTCTTTCTCTCTCTCTCTCTTTCTTCCTTCCTTTCTTTCTTTCTTTATTTCAAGATTTACTTATTTTGTTGGAAAGTCAGATATAAAGACAGAGAGACAGAGAGGAAAATCTTCCATTTGCTGATTCACTCCACAAGTAGTCACAACGGCCGGAGCTGAGCTGAATCAAAGCCAGGAGCCATGATCCAGGAGCCAGGAGCTTCTTCCAGGTCTCCCATGCAGGTGCAGGCCATATGGGATCCTAGCCAATGCAAAGCAAGATTAACCACTAGGCTATGGTGCCAAGCCCAGCTGTGACCATTTCTTAACAGTCTAAATGGAGGCAGTGACTGAGCCCTCGGTATAGTGTCTGTGTACCCTAAGAACACTCTGTGTTGGAGGGGACCCCAGAGTGGAGCAGGAGGACAGGAGGAGGCTTGTATCCTAACCCCGGAGACTCCCAGTACCTCACCAAGGACTGAAAGTATGGGCCCCAAGGACCATATCCCAACTGCTAAGGAGATCTCAGGGAATTGGAGTGCCCTCGTAGGCTGAGAACTCTGAGGTCAACTATACCCTATGGGATCTCCCAGATGATGGAAGAAGTCCAAATCCTTCATCACAGGATCTAATGTCATCGGAACAACAGCTGGGAGCCCTGAGTGGTCCTCAGAAACAGAAGAACTTCCTTCGGGACTCAGGAGAGGAACTTTACCTAGTTTCAACTTTGGCTTCCCACCCTCTCTTGCAATGACCATCAGGGTCACACTGGAGCCCAAAAATTAGATCAGATAGACAGACAGAGACCAATAAGGAAAGCTTAGAGCAGACAGGAAAAAGTCAGCTTGGACTCCCATATACCTTACTAGGTCGGACATAAAGATTAGTTACTCCTCATTAAGGTATTGAAGATTTCTCTGCACACCCCTCCTAAAACTGTTCTGCTCCTCAATCATTAACATATGGCTTGTTAGAGTTATAAGCCTGTTGGGACTATCCTAAAAATCACAAAGTTCAGTAAAAATCACTGTTGAATACTATAAGCTGCTAAATATAAATATGAAGGAAAAAAGATGAGACAGCTGAATAGTACCCTATAGCCATTTTAAGGTTTATAGCAGTTGGTCATGTCCAAACTAAAATTGAGATGTCAATAGTTACAGGATGTGGTTAAAAACTTGCATTTTCTAAAACATTGGTCACTCAGAACCATGCCAATTAACTTCATGCTGTTGTAAATTTCCATGTTTCTTCCTGTTGTTGAATTTGTGTTGTGGCTTTTCATTGGAGGGGATGATATTCTGCCAGCTCTACTTTAAGATAAAATTATTTTATGCAAAATTTTAAAGTTATAATATGCAAGAGGTATTTGAAAATGAAACTGTTGAATTTATCTGGACAATAAGATGCTGGACTCTGCATGGTCCATGCCCACACTGATGGAATTATGACTGGTTATGAGCTGTACTGCTGTAATAATAAGGGAAATCAATATTGGGGGAGGGCTTGGGGAAGGATTGGGAGAATCCCAGAGCCTATGGAACCGTGTCATAAAATGAGATATTAGTAAGAAAAAGAAATTAGAACACTCCATGATTTCCTTCTCCTGCTGTACAAACATTTCCACTGAAGACATTCATCACTGATTCGTCCTAAAGCATTCAACACATGCAGATGAAGTGGAAGGACATCAGATTCAAAAGCAGATCTCCACATAAGTGCCCTCACCCAAGAGAAAACGGGTACAGCTGCACACCTCACTGGCTGCCTTACAAGATGCCGCCAGTAAGAGCAGCACGGCCAGAAGGAGAAGCTCAGCTATAATTTGGTGCTCCCTGTACTTTATTTAAACAAAAAGTCACTGAACATTGAGGTGAAGTTGGCTGGCAAGAGAGTTGATTTCTACAGCTCTTTCTGTAAGCATACTCATTTATGCACAATGATCCATGAAAAGTTCATGGAATTATCATTTGGAAGGGTAAAATTAAACAATTGAAAAGTTTTATTTTGAACAGTATTTTCAAATTGTGAAATAAACTGCCGAATAAAGCATAAAGTACTTCCTATGGATTGCCATGGAAAGCTGTCTGTGATATCCAGGGAGAAAACTTCAGAACAATATGAATTTCCATTTCTATCATCATTTAAAATGAGTAAGTGTGCTTACAAAATACATAGAAAGTTATATAGGGGGATTTACATTTAAGAAAGTAAATAAGAGGAATAATCAGAGAAATGAGAGGCAGGGAGGCAAGTTGTAGACAGGAAAGGAAGGAAATGACATTAACTTATTAACTTCTGAAATTTCATAGAAATGGAGTTACAGATAAAATTATTTTTATGCAAATTTTTAAAGTTATATATACAGGAGGTGTTTGAAAATCTCATGGACGTTATGAAAAACCTATGCATGGATTTCAAAACTTTTTGAACCTAAATAAAAATCTTTTAACTTAATGCTCCATGAACTTACTGAAATACTCTTCTTACACTTGTGATTTGCTCAAGCCTGTCACAATAAGCTTGCATTCCTTGATAACTCCCAAAGGCTTAAAGGTGATACATTAATTTGAAAAGAAGTTTTAAATCAACCCTATTGTTCACCTTCAGCATTTACTTTATCTTTCTATTAATCTTGTTTCTCCAACTGTAAAATCATGACAATAATAATAACACCTCTTGTGAGAGTAAGGAATGATCTGCACAAGACTTTTAGCCTTTTTCCTTATATTAACAAAAACTTATTTGTATGGGTGAACTGTACTATGTTATACTTATTATATAATGAAGCATATAATATACTATTCATATTTATTACATGCTATGTAATAAATCATGTTAATGATTAGAACTTTAAAACAACCACCATTTCTTATATAAGTAATCATAGCTTTGCTAGAAGTCCATTTGATTGGGCCACTCTGCCAGGTTCACCTCTGCTCTCCACACACATCTCCAGACCTGCTTCTCTCAGGGGTGGGAGAAGCACCAAGAGTGGAAACTTGCAAAGGGTAAGACACAGGTTCAGAATTGGGCACCATGTCATTTCTATCTCATTCTACTGGCCACAAACATATCATATGGCTACACTCTGCGAACTGGAGACACATTTCACTAAGGTGACAAATCGTATCTGTCACCAGGAACTGTGGGGGTCTCTCTGAATCCAGAGATTTGTATGTTAAAATCAGGAAAGTCTGGGCTGGTACTGTGGCACAGTAGGCTTAGCCTCTACATATGGCATCAATATCCTACATGGGTACCAGTTTGAGTCCTACCTGTTCCACTTCCCATCCAGCTTCCTGCCTGTGGCCTGGGAAAGCAGCAGAGGATGGCCCAAAGCCTTGGGACCCTGCACACATGGGAAACTGCAAGGAAGCTCCTGGTTCCGGCTTTAGATCAAATCAGCTCTGACCACTGGGGCCATCTGAGGAGTGAACCAGAGGATGAGAGAGCTCTCTCTTCCTTTCTCTGTAAATCTGCCTTTAACATAAAAGTAAATTAATCCTTGATTTTTTTCTTAAATCAGGAAAGTCTTCAATAACCTGGGATCAGCTGCCAGTCAACACATCTCTGTATTCCTTTAGTGCAATGCACTTAAAAGTCGCTCAGCAAAGAACATGATATAGGAACCAGATGAAAGATCAAGGTCATGGAGAAAACCATCCTACTTTCAATGCTGGAGTTTCCCCGGTGACTAGAAAAACAAGCCACAGATGACAAGTCAAAGTCATCTATGGTAGCTTGGTTTTTGTGTTGACCAAGCAAAACCAGATCCTCCCAAGTTCTCTGTCAACAGAATATTTTCTGCAAATAGATTGATATTGCAAATATTTCTGTATCAAAATATGTAGCATCACACAGGTGATTAGGATAGATTCTTGAAGTTTAAGTGTTTTTAGAACCAAATTCTAACTACCTTTGGCAGAGAATAAAAAAAAAAATCTCTGACAACAGAAAATCCATGATATCAACCTGTTTTCATTTAGGAAGAACATCTTGCTTTTACGCTTCTCACCAAGAATGTGTTTAACATCTAATCATTTGCTTGTAAGTTTCTGTCAAAATCTATTTAGCTCCTATTGGCTAAACTGATCTTTCTCCAATGCCAAAGACAGCACGTACATGGGGTGTTGTTCAGTTACTCTGAGGACACGGCCTTTCCTCTCTAGATGGTGAACGCAAGCACTTCCGGACAGGGCTAGGCACTGCCCAGGCACCCGCCGCAACTATGTTCTTCATCTGAAATGCACAAGAAAGCTTATGAAAGTCCACAAGGGGTTGAAGCTGTGTATTTTGAAATAAAACCAAAACCGGAAACTTTTATAAAGGAAAGGCAGGACTCTAGACATGCAAAGCGGCATGCAGAAATACCCACAGGCCGGAAAAATAGAAAAATAGACAAATGAGCTTGAATAGCTAAAAAGTTTCTGCTCTTCTTTCACTAAAATTAAACTATTAACCAAGTTAATAGTTGATGGAATGGCAGGGGTGGGAGGGATGTCTGCCTCTCATAAGTGTTAAGAATCCAGAACATATGAGAAGTTCAAGAAACGCAACCACAAAAACAATCCAGTTATGAAACAGGCAAAGGAACGAATATATCTTTTTTCAAAGCAGAAAAAATGACTCACAGGTAAATGAAAATAAGTGCTTAGAATCTCTAGCCATCAGGGAAATGCAAATAAAAAACAAATTGTGGCTCATTTGACTCCAGTTAGGATGGCTGTTGTCCAAAAATCTCAAAACAACAAATGCTGGCAAGCTTTTGGAGAACAGGCGCCCATGATGCACCATTGGAAGGAAGGCAGATCAGTGCCACCAATGTGAAGATTCCTCATCAAACCAACACACGGACCTACCCTATGACCCAGTCATCTCACCTGCGGGGCTGTGTCAAAAGGAGGTGAAGTGAGCATTCAAAAGACATACCCACGCTCCCCTGTTTATAACCAACCCAAATCACAATAGCAAAGATATGGAATCCATATAGATGTCTGCCAGCTGGCGACTAGGAGAAGAAAACATGCTCTGTAGGCATAATGGAATATTACTCAGCCATAAAAATGATTTGCATCCTGACATTTGCAGCAAAATGGATGGAACTAAAGAACTTTATGCGAAGGAAAATAGAGAAATACAAATACCATGCTTTATGCATGAACAATAATATATAGAGTATAAAATTGCGTATATAAATAATGTCTGCACAAAACTGTTCCATCTACATAACAATACATCTTTCTTTTACACTCCAGTCATTGCCATGAATCCCACATTCTGTGACATCCACCATTTTTTTGTTTTTAAGAAAAATAGAGTATACAATATCAAAACGTGAAGTAAATTTGGCAAACTATTTTAGGAAATTGTCAGTCCTTAAAATAATAATAAAATCAAAAAGGAAGAAAAATATCTTGCGAGTTGTTTCAGTTGGACTTGAAAACTAGAACAAAGCAATACTAACATCTAATGGAAACATGTTCAGCAGTCATACTACGGGGTAGCACGCTAACCTCTACTGCAGTACTGGCATCACATGTGGGCACCGGTTCAAGTCCCAGCTGTTCCACTCCAATCCAGCTCCCTATGTGTGGCCTGGGAAAGCAGCAGAGGATAGCTCAAGTCCTGGGGATCCTGCATCCACATGAGAGACCCAACAGAGGCTCCTGACTTTAGATCAGCTCAGTTCCAATCACTGTGGCCATCTGAGGAGTGAGCAGGCAGAGGAAAGTTCATTGTCTCTTCTCTCTGCAAATCTGCCTTTCCGATAAAAATAAATAAATCTTTTTATATATATTTCTTTGTTTCTGTTAAAGTCAGCTGGAGTTGGAGGAGCAAGGTGACCAGCGAAATGAGTTGAAAAGTGACCTTTGCGGCAAATAGCTTGTCCCTACCCTCTCCACAAATTCCAGTCTAGGCACTGGTAGCAAGTGAATTACACTGCTTAGAGCACTTTTAATGACCAAGAAGGTGCAAGTTAGACACACTTAAGTTGCAAATAAAGAATTTGAGCAGGTTTCAAGAGTCAGCTTTGCTACCCTCCAGCCCTAAGCAAGCAGCACCGACTGGAGTGGAGAGTCCCTTCCAGCTGCTCACCGTCCCTCCCGAGCGGCTGCCCGCTCCTGCCTCCCACACTCGCAGAGCGTCTGGTTCTGCACAGCACCCCTGCTCCCGAGGGCCACTCACAGCCATTTCATTTCCAGATTCGAGATGTCCTCAGTGCCCTAGGGCTGACAGACACCGACAGCATCCTTGCCAAGAGTGAGATTCCAGGGCTGCTGAGCACACAGCACATTCCTGGGCCGGAGTGCTGAGGGCCCGGAGCACGCTGGAGAACGCTGCCGTGCAGAGGCGTGTCCTCACGGTCCCGCTTTTGACCTCTGCTCCCCACTCCACCTGTTTGCATTCTTGGCTAAATTTGATGAGGCAGGTGTTTGAAAAGCACACCACTTCAGGAAGAGATTTAAAAAAAAAAAGCATAGGGTAAAGAATAATAAATAGCATCACTGCCTGAAGCCTTCTTCCTAATGTCTCCTACAGGAAACCAAGGTGGAAGGAGAGCTTACAGGCAGCCATGCCATTGTGGCATTCACTAGCAAGGTTAGAGCACCTGCCACATGTTTAGAACATGGTGACTAACAAATAAACGATAAGACACAGTGATAACACTCCTTCAAATATTCAACTTACCAGAGGAATGTTTAACACATAGTACATGCTGCTATCTTCAACTGAAAGCTACGCAGGCAATAAGAAACCAAGAAAAGTCTATTTTACCACAGAGTGGTTCTCTGGGGACCCAGGGAAAACCAGTTTTCGTAATCTGAGCATTGATTAATGACTGGGAAAAGGCAATGTTTAGGGAGTCGGGTACATGCTATTTCATTTCCCTTTGAGATTAGAAAGAGTAAAAGCAGAGAAAGGCACCTGAAGAATTAGAAATGGAAGATAAAGATAAGGGAAACAAAATTAATTGAAGGGCTCTAACCGAAGGAGATGGGGTCCTGTAAAATAAAGTCCTCCGAGGGGTGGGAATGATAACCAGCAGGTACCAAGGGCTTCCAGCATGCCAGGAATGTCCCATGGGAATTCTACTCTCGAGTGCCGGAAGTAATCAAGATTCCATCCATTCTGCAATGCACATGGACCACACACACACACGCAGACACACACACACACACACACAGCTTTGACATGACACTTTAACGCAGGATTGATGCCACCTCACAATCACCACGGGCAAAGGGCAGACGTGACGTAATCCTGCCAATGTCTATGAATATCTGAACTTGTATTTATGTCAAAACTGGGTAGACTTGTGCACGTTGTCCGCATTGTGTGTACTGAGGCTTAATTGTGGTATAAGAGCCTTTTACCATCTGACACTGCATCTAATGACAACTTTACAAACATTAAATCTGTGCAAAGAGGTAGGTGCAGATTTGCTATTCATATAACAAATATTCATCATAGGGAAAAATGTCCACCTTTCTTCTAGAGCAGTTACCACGTGCTTTTGGAGACTCTAACAAACACCGTTGTGTTTCATCTTATTACTGAGATTTCTGCAAGTTAATTGCTTAGTACATGACAAGCCATGCATGGGAAAGCAGAGCAGATGGCAGAAATCCCAGGAATGCATGAGCAGCAGTTCGAGTCTCAGAGCGCCAGATTCTGCTAGCACGCATGCGCCTGGCAGTGCTGCGTTGCGTCTTTCCTAACTTGCCCAGGAATGACTGTGCATCTCTGCTCTGATGGCACACAGATTCCACGAATCAGGATCTGACCACATCTTTTCTTCAGATGAGAAAACAGACATGTTTGATTACTTTTCTCATGGCCCACAGAAGGTGAGATTTCAGAAATATCACAAAATTCACTGCATCTGCTCCAGTATTGAGGACCGTGGCCATTATGATACACCTTCCAAAAAGGGAAGGAATATTGGGCAGTGCCACTCCACTGAAACATCAAGGTAGATTGTGGCACTTTCCCATCGAGTTTCATCTCACTTACAGCAAAAAACCAAAACCCTTCGAAGGACATACGGGAGCGTAGAGGACCTGAACCTCCGTGTGCACTCACCACCTCCCAGCCATGACCATCACCCCTGCACCAGCCCCTGCTTCCCTTCACTCATTTGCTGCAGCTCCTCCGATCGCTTCACTTCCCCTTATCATGGTTACAAGCTTGCTTCCATTTCAAACATGCTCCTGCCTCAGGACCTTCTCACCCTCTCTTCCCACTGCTTGGAACACTTTCCACCCACATCCCCACCCTCCTCCTTCACAGTCACCCTCTCCGAGCGGCCCTCCCTGACTCCCCTACAGAAAGCAGCAGCACACGGCTACATCTCACGTCTCTATCCTTTCACGTGTTTTCTTTTTCTCCACCGCATTGCAATATGAAATACACTTCATCTTGTTCATTTACTTATTGCCTACAACAACATAAATAAGCTGCAGAGAGCCAAGAATTTCTTTCATGTATTTCTGGAGCTGCACAGACAATAGGTGTTCACGGAGTGAGTGAGAATGGGAGCATCTTTTTCCTCTGCTCCACTGTGTCTTCCTTCTGTGTTATTGCCTTTCAGCAGATTGCATGAATTTGCATCTTTGGGTTTTTATTACTTATAAAGCAAACCATTCTTCAGTCCATTTCAAAGATTAGTGAAGGGTGGCATCATGGAGTAAGTACTTTCCAGCACATTCCATATCCAGATTTCCTGGGTCTTTGGATTGACCCGTGTGAGTTCATGGATGCTATTCAGCTCCTCCTGTCTTAACTTTTTCTCAATTTGTAAGATAATATTGGGAAAGTAACAGGAAAGGGCCCACTTTTGAGAAGTCTTTAAAAGATTTAATTTAAAACATACCAGACTAAACTAATTCATAAAATTCTATTTTACTAGCAAAGGATTTTGAATTTGCCTGATAGACACCCTTAAGAATAACATACATCTCAATCAGAAGACATATTTCATTCACAGAGGAATTTGGCAATGCTGCAAACACCTTTGTTATCCCAAAGAGGAAAGGGGCTTAGGATGTTATTTGTATTTAACAAAAAAGCCAGCAAATCTCTTGAACAGCCTACCATACAAAGTACTGCATCCACACCAGAGAATCCTCCGGCGCAAAACATCAATAATGACACCGATGAGAAATTCAGACAACATGTAATTCAATATACCGTAGATTCTAATATTCCAAGAGAAGCAAAACACTTCAAGAGCAAATTTTAAAAACTTGACAACTCTCTGCCACGCCTGTAAAAGCAGTCTAGATCATGAAAACCTTTGCTTCAAAGCCAGAGACTGAGGCACTGCCAGGAGACCTCAGGATTGCTGGACAATCATTCCTGAAGATCCTTGGGCTGGCTTTTCCAGTTAAAACTACACCACTAGAGGGCAGTGACACACCGTCAGTGAGTCAGCATTTACCTGACAGTTTTCAGTGATGTCAATCTTTATAAAAGGCTAATTGTCATAACCCTGAAACTAAAACTCCCTATTAACAATGTCACATGTTAAACGGAGACCTAGCAAATGGCCAATGGCATTATTATAACTATTATGATGATATAATATTATGATTATATTGGCAAAACTGCTTTTATGAAGATTTGATTATGCTGTGTGATTTAACTCATCCACTTTCTGTGATATTACCCAAGAGGAATTAGGAAAATGGAACATGAGCTGAAGCCTAAAAATGAACGCCAAATTGGAACAAACCATTATTTTGTTAAACCTTGACAAACACGATCCAAAAATTAATATTCATTTTTTGCTAGAAATATTGCACTAGCAGAAACCTGAGTGTCAAAAGATATTTAATATCATCACTAAATCTTGCAGTCTGTTTGTCAGTTCCACCCACTCGCCTTAGGATATAAGCACTGAAGAAAAGTCAAAGCGAACTTGGAACAAAAAAAGATTAAAGGGTGATTAAAGTGTTTTCTATTTAAAATAAAATGCAAAATCAGATGGAGACAGATTTGTTGCATAAGCAATTACCCAAGGTGTTCCTGTGATATTCCACATTGTGCATATTTATTACTGACGAGACTGTGAATTTCTAATTAAAATTTAAGTGCATTCATATATGTATAAACAAATAAAAAACATGCAGTATTGCCTCAAAACCAAAGAACTGAATGATATTATCAAATTCCATAAATAAGAACAGGAATTAATAAATCAGAAATGCAGAAATATCACTTTAGGAAACATCAGATGTGTGGAATAATAACTATTGCTGATCTGACATCAGATTGTCTAAGCTGGAAAACTGCCTCTGAACTAATGGTTTTGAAGCTCTGTGTCTCAACTGTAAGACAGTTCTCTTTCACAGTAAGCATCGGTGAGTGTAGGTCCTGCATTTCAAACCGGGGTTGGCACGTGTTAACTCCATCAATGTGTTTTCTATCGTTTTCTCTTCCTTAAACAGGTAAATCACCCGCGAGATCTCTGAACACCCTCCTTGTCATGGCCTCTTTTTATAAAAGATCACCAAAGCTTTATTTTCGCCAAAACAAGCAGTAGATTGCACACACTGGATAACATAGGGTTGGAGAAATATTGAAAAGTTGGTTCAGTTTTTGAGCCATCCCCATTGTAACTGTCCTAATTATTTTCCTCTCCTTTTCATCCCACCCCCCCCCAAACTGCTCTCTCCACCTAATTGTTCATGTAAAAGAGCAGATGCAAATGATGGAAGGAGAAAAGTCCTTTTTTTTTTTTCTTTGTTTTGTTTGCTTCATTTCACCACCACCATAAATCCAAGTACAAAGAGTTATATAACTTACAACAAACTAACACAAGCCTCTTAAAATCGTTGTGAAATTCTCTTTGGAAAGGAACAAAAACTTATGAGTGTTGCCCATTTCATCGAGTTCTAGATTGTTGCATTCAATGTTAACCTTTTTCTTTTCCTCCTGTAAGGACTAATTACCATGAAATTGTAATAAGGACAGAAGCCACAAGCAGCAGCAGAGCCTCCAAAGGCAAGAACAATGTAGGACAAACTCAGCATCCAAATCTTCCCATTAGTCAGCCCTGCACCAGTTAATGCCTTCATCTGTTTCCACGGAAACAAGACCCCTCTATCAGGGCGATAGGAGCCCCAGGGACACAGAACGTACCTCACCTTGCACTCCATTCATCTTCACTTAATGCATTTCATTCAGAAAAGTCTTCATTTTGACAGGTCACTCCCAAATACTACCAGAACAAAAATTGCAGTTGCCCAATGTATTAAAGGTAAAAATTCACAAATGAAAACCCATTGATCAATGTCATGACTGATCTTATATCACATCTGTATATTGTTTGGTGATAGCAAGGTGAATAGCTCAGAAATGAGAAAATCAAATATAGGACACCAAAAATATGGACTTCAAAGTTATGTTAATATCATTACCTGAGAATTCTATCTCCAAATTCCATTCAATGGGGTGTCTCTGGTCGATAAAGCCCTGTAAAACTCTCCATACATTTATTTCACAGAAAATACTTGTGAAGCGATTAGACTCTAAGAACCCCAGAGCTCCTTTTGTGGCCCAGCATGTTATGATTCTGCCTGAGGGCCTGGCACGATCGCTCAGTAGCTAAACCCTTGTCCTACACGCAGCTTGTCTTACATGATCCCATATGGACACCAGTGAATATTCTGGCTGCTCCACTTCCCATCCAGTTCCCTGTCTGTGGCCTGGGAAAGCAGTGTAGGATGGCCCAAAGCCTTGGGACCCTGTACCAAGAGGAAGCTCCTGACTCCTGACTTTTGGCATCGCATCAGCTCAGCTCTGGCCACTGTGGCCTTTTGGGGGATGAACTAGTGGATGGAAGATCTTTCTGTCTCTGCTTCTCTCTGTGAATCTTTCAAAACTTCAGGGAAAAAATAAAAAAGATGCTCCCTGTAACATTCACCATTGCTATCATGTGAGATGTTGGCTGGAGATCCTACAGCCACGATTTGATCCAGCTCCCTGTTAATGTGCCATGCAAAGCAGATGATGACCCAAATACTCACGTCCCTGCCACCTATTAGGGAGACCTGGATGGAATTCCAGGTTGTGCTTTCAACTTGGCCCAGCCATTTGAAGAGTGGACCAACTGAAGGAAGATTTCTCTCTCTCCCTCTTCCAAATAAATCTTAAATATATAAAAGAATAAATGAATGGGATTCTAATCCTCATCTTGCAGAAGTTCAATCTAAAACTCTAATTCTCCATGTCTCCATTTTCTCATTTGTAAAATAAAGATAATCACAATGCTTACCATAGCAGACCACTGTGAGGAGTGAATGAGTTAATATGCTCAAAACAGTTGGTGCCCGCACTGGCAGAAGCCAGTATCAGGTGTTTGCCATAATAATGCTATTAATATAGTTACAATTATTCCATGAAAAAAGAAAATGTTATATTGTCTTTGACAGCTTTATTTTAACTAACATTTAAAAATTTATTTTAATGCTCTAAGCATTAAAACATCTCACTTATAGCATGTATTGATTAAACAATAGAACAGAAAGTTAGAAGGGAAAAGGGAACTCAACAGGATTTTTCTCTTTCATTCATTTTGTTTCTTGGACTCCATGCAAAGCCATTTGGCACACCCAGTCACGGTTTATGACTAGGGCTAATGAATGAATGAGTGATGCATAAAAGTTTCCTGGTCAACCAGCAGCCAGGCCCATTCATTCTAACTGTGGGACTGTATTGAAAATTACTTGGACCACACTTGAGTCAACGATGGGGGGAAAAGCCTGCAGAACACTTTGATCATAATCGAAGAAACATAAGGAAAGCCTTTCTCCTGACCCTTTCTCCTGAGCTCTACTTACATGAAAATCGTCAGAACACGCGTGTCTGACTAAAGCCAACCGTGGCACTTATCCCTAAATCATTGATGCCTCAAAGACATGGGCTTGAAGCCCTAGGAACATTTGGCAGACCCTTTTGCTCATGTGAATACAGAAATGACATCACAGAATGCAATGCTTGAGATCAAAACTCTATCGGGACACACAGTGAGTGTCTTGTGCCAAACATGGACAAGGATACTGCAAAAAAAAAAATTCAAGATGGAATTAAAAGATAAGATTATTTGGGCACCAAAACCGTTGAAATCCATATACAAGGGAATTTGCACTATGAAACAATGGCATAAATTTCCATAATTAGCACCAAAATGAATTGACCTTGTAATTCTACTTTTTCATGAACTTTTGTAAGTGCACTTATAAAGTCGCTGGAGAAGTTCTATACCCAGTTTAGGAGGAACATGTATCTCCCCCTGGCAGGGTTGAGAAGATTTCCTGGAGGAAAGAGAGGGATTTTGAGATACTACTTGAGAGATGAACCTGAGTGCAATGGATGATGGAAGAAGAAGGAGATACATAGGCCAGTATAACCTTTGGACTCTGCAGGTGTCTCCCCACTCCAGTGTTCCGGTAGCCACACCCCTTGCCATGACACTGAGTTTATAATCCCCAGAGTTATGCCCTTCCAGAAACCACCCAACCTCTCCATTCCTGACCCTGCTCCAGAACCTGAGATCCCAGAAGTCCTGGTCCAGTGCAAGGGCTTCCTCCCAAGAGATGTCTACCCAAAGGACAGGGCCACTAAGCACAGTCACGGCAAGGGATGTGGTGGCACCTGCATGTGGACCTGGGGTGTCCTGACCTGCATGCAAAGCATGGTGCAGTTCAGGACAGACTGAGGGCTGGGATGAGGGTTGGCAGGCTGGGTCCTGGACAAGCTCTCCTGAGTTGGTACATTCTGCTGTGCAAATCCCAAGAATCTGAGAGCCCAAAACTCAAACCAAGCTTTCCAGGTAGCTATTGAGATATGTTTTGTCACAGAGCGATAGGGCATTTTTATGCTGTGTTAGCTTCAGGTATGCATATTAAGGTTTTAGAAATAGAACCAGTGACCTCCAGTCTTACCCTCAACCCTTGAAACCTGCTAATGTTAGAAATGAGCCACTGTGTGTGAGGCATGAAGAGGGATGGCCAACTTTGTGCCTGCAACGTGAAGCAGAGTCCAGGAAAGGGTTTGTCTACCTAAGGTTTTGAATCTACTTCTGAAAGCAGCAAGGGTGATAAAGGACTTTTAGCTGGAAAGGAAGCCAACACCATTCTGAAACTCTCACATCACTGTGCATCAATCTGCTCAGCTCTCCAAAGAAACACCGATAGTTTGATTCTCTCTTTTTTTTTCCTGTGGCTCCATCTAGAAGGAGCAGAGAAAGAATGGTCATGT
Organism: Ochotona curzoniae; assembly: GCF_017591425.1. Taxonomy (NCBI): domain Eukaryota; kingdom Metazoa; phylum Chordata; class Mammalia; order Lagomorpha; family Ochotonidae; genus Ochotona; species Ochotona curzoniae. Next base: position 15,087,109 of record NW_024464920.1, on the reverse strand, counting down.
GCACTGTGACTAGGGGACTTTAAACAATAGAGCTGAGGGCAGTCAGTGTCTCAAACATCTGGGAGAGAACAAAACAGCAACTCTGGCAGTTTCTGCTTGACTCAATTAGAATCAACCTGAGTCAAAGACCAGGAGAAGTCAAGCCATGGGCTGGAACTCTCAGGGCAAGGAGCGGGCAAGGAAATGGGTCAGAGCTGAGCAAGTTGTCAACGAGCTGAGACAGCCCCAAAGCACACAGGTGCAGAATCTCTGAGGTGAAGCTTTCTTCTCCAGCAAGTCTATTACCCTCCTGAGTGAAGGAACAGGCTCCGTTATACTCTTCAAATGTATTTATTTATTTGTCTATTTATTTATTTAAGAGAAGGCATGGTGTTGTGGTGCATCAGGTTAACCCTCTACCCTGTGGCACTGGCATCCCATACAGGCACTGGTTCATGTTCCAGCTACTCCACTTTCCATCCTGCTCTCTGCTTATGGGCTGAGGAAGCAGTGGAGCATGGCCCAAGTCTTTGGGCCCCTGCACCCAAGTGCAAGAACTGGAAGAAGCTCCTGGCTCCAAGCTTTTTATCAGCTCAGCTCTGGCCACTTCAGCTATTTGGGGAGCAGATGGAAAACCTTTCTCTCTCTCTCCTTCCCTTGCTGTAAAAGCTGCCGTTCAAATAAAAATACTAAAAGAGAGAAGGAGGAAAAGAAAGAGCTCCACCAGCAGTTTTACTCCCCTAATAACCAGTGTGCACTGCACCGACCCTAAGCCCAGAGCCCAGTCAGGCTCCACGTGGTTGGCAGTGTGCCAGTTCCTTAAACCTCATAAACTGCCTCCTGTAGTCTTCAATGGAGGCAGGAAGCAGGAACCAGAAACCAGGGCAGGGAATCAAACCCAGATCTCCAGATACGGGATGCAGATCTCTAAAGCACTTCACCAGATGCCTGCCCCAACTTGCAGGGGATAACCAGCTCTCCAGAGCAAGCCCGGGAGGGCTGGGTGTTCTGGTCTACAGGCTTGGTCTCAGAGGACAGTCCATGCCAGGCTGGGTAGTCTCTACCCATAACTGACAAGCAGAACCTTCCTTCTGTGGGTTTTTGAAGTAGATAAGATAGGGGTTCAACTCCCTGGCCAAAAATAACCTCATTTCCCACTGGTAAATTGTCTTTTCACTACCATTTGTGAAATTAGAAGAAAAAAAAACACAACAAACTCCAACCTCCAACCACAATTTCCATGAACTGAACAAATCTGCTGTTCCATCCCACCTTACTGTCAGATGGTGGTGATGTAACTTAATTGAAATCTGTCAAATAGTCACTGAGACTTTCAATTATCAGCTAGTTAGGCAAGAATATGAGAACAGTTGATGGTACCTAGAAATACTGCCATGGCAGCAAGAAAAATGCTAGGGTAGATTCCTGGCCAGAGGGTACCAGGGAAATGATTTGGAAGTAGAAGACACTGCATGCCCCTAGACTCCATGAGCCACCTCTGTCCTGTCGATAAATCTCCAAGTTCTACAAGATCTTCCCTCTTTCCTCCTGTATGTCATGAGCTGGTCTTGACTCCACGTGGGCAAACTAGTTTGAAGCCTTGGAAATTACTGCTCAAAATAATTCGTAAAGACACAGATTTTCACATAATCACAGTTTACTTTTGGAAACCAATGGCTTCTCTAGTTTTCGCTACATCATTGCGCTTCCAGGGCGTGCTGTTACAGAACCACTTGGTAATCAGCATACTCTTGGACAGGCGTTTCCAAGGGAAGGGGATTGTTTTGTATTTCCCTGAAGCCCACTATGATGAGAAGGGGTTGGGGGAGATTTCTAGCACAAAAGCACGGGACTCGCCTAGGAGTCCTTCTTCCACACACACAGAGGAGAAAAGACATGTTACCAGGGATTTTTTTTTTTTTAAAGGAGGACTGAGAAAACAACACACCGGTTGGGCCAGAACTATAGCTACCGGCTACTGATCACATTTGGGCAGAGAGATTTTCATTAAAACTGTTGTTTTGAACATTAGAAAAGCATATACGCATACGCAGCTCAGCAGATGTTGGTATTTCTCCTATTCCTTCAGCAGTGCTCAGAGGAAACACGTGTTTGTTGTCCTAGGGCCAGTTACTCATTAGCACGTTTCAGTAGCACATTTCACAGAGGATAGGGAGGATTTCAAAGGGATTCCTTCCTTTTAAGTTGAGACAGCTGGTGCTAATTACCAAGCAGGAAAAGAATGCGCAAGCAGATCACGGAGAAGCCATCCGTGGAGCGGGAGGTTGAGGGGGGTCTTCAGTGCTGCCCTGGTGAGAAGGGGCTGGGTACTGCCCGCATCTCCGCCTTGCTCCCAGAAAGCAGCTGTCCAGTTTCATCAGCGTGCAAGTAGGTGGAAAACACAGTTCAAGAACATGAACTCAGAGCTCAATTCACAGCATGCATGTACATTTTGCATGCTCTTGGTAGGGCGTTGGTAGTAGACCAAGAGCTCTGGGTGATAAACGCTTTCTTAAAGACACACAGCCAAAAAGAAGCCTGTGTGGCCTTTGCCTTTGTAAACCAGTGCAGGGATTACTGATTTACAGTTCTTCTTTCTCAGACACCCCCTCTCCCTCAAGATGACAACTGACAAGGAAAAACAAAACTCTTGGTTCTGGTTCAGTGGTACCTCTTACAGAAAGACTACTAGACAGAAACTCAGATTTCTGATTCACACTAATTCTATGACCTGGTGAGTGTTACACACTCTTTCTGAGCCTCCAGTTTGCATCTTCAAGATGGGAACAATGGGGTTCTACCGTATAAGACTATGTAAGAAAGTTCCAAAATAGGAAGTACAATATATATTTAATCTACATCTCCAAGTTTAGGTGAGATCTGGGGGCATCTTGAGAATATGATTTCCAGCCGAAGCTAATTTAACCAATTTTCCTAGACCAACGGCAATGTGTGAATATTTTGTTTAGGAGTGGATTGGTCTGGGTTCTAGGAATACCTACGGAATATTGAAAGCTTCTCAGATGGCTAGCTGGATTTCTAGAACTGTTTTGTGATAAAGGAAAATTATGCAAAAGAGTGCTTATAACATAAAGATGTCAACACCACAAGTGCTTTTATGCTACTGTGCGTCTTTGTGAATTAAGGCAAGTTACTTGACCGCACACCCACCACTGTCAGGTCAGGGTCACAGTCATAGCACTAACCCACTCACATAGGGTTCAGGTGAAAAAGAATGTCTGCACAATGCCTGACAAATTACAGCTTTCACCTCAAAAATATCAACATTATCATTGCAAAGACAAGCTTAGTATAGTAATTAAAGGGCTGGGTGACACATTTGTTTTACTTAATGAGTTTTATTTTAACGAGTATTACTACTAATTTGTAGACAAGACTTGCATGTACAGCTTTTTAATCCCCCATCCCGACTCCGAATCCCCATAACAACCCCATGAGGTATATTGCCAAGTGCCAGAGTTCAGATGTAAATGCAGGCAAAAGCTTTTCTTAATCACGACACAAATGAATGCAGACCAGTGACTGAGGTTGGGGAGTGTAAGAGCAAGTCACTGACTATAATGATCATTTGTACAGCTAGATTAGACGTGACTCTGTTATCCACACTTAATGGGCACAGCGCTCTGCCTGCACATAATGAGGACGGGATGTTTAGCTTCCTGGGCATTATGAAGTAATCATGCCTTAACTAATCCAAAGCAATATCATGTTATCATTTTTTTCTTCTTTGTTATTTCTATTTTCAGGGAATTGGAAACATTCTGAAAAACAAAGGCAGTATTCCCCATCTGAAAATTCGACTTTGCAACACAAAAATAATAACTCAATATGATAGCAAGATAAATTTGATGAATCAAATACCATTGAAAACCCACTTAACACCCACACTGTGTGTCTGAAAAGTTCCAAGTTCTATTTTTTTTTAAAGCCTAGAGATTTCACTTAGCCTTTTTTAGATCAAAGAAAAGGAAATTTCTTCCATTATGAATGCTTTATAAAACACATCTAAATTTTAGAAATGTAGCCAGATCTATGCCCTAAGAATCAAGAAACTTGATAAAGGCTTGTTGACTGCTCAAGTACTGGTAGGGAGCTAGAGGGCATTTAGAGGACACAGTTGTAAGTAGAAAATGTAATAATTGTTAATTCATTGGTTCTTTCGAACTAAGTAAGGTCTATGTAGAAGTCAATGGCTGGCAATGATTGCAGTAGATTAAATGCTAACCAGTTGTATAAGATCAGAGAGGAAACAGCATCACATTTAAGAAGTTATTTTGGAGCAATTATTTAGTATATCAGTTAAGACTCTGGGGATGCCTGCGTTGCATATTGGAATATCTAAGTTGAAGTCTTGATTTTGTTTTTCATCCAGCTTCCTGGTAATATGAACCCTGGGATCAGGTCATGGCTCAAGTGCTTGGGTCTCTGCCACTCACGTGAGAGATCTGCTTGGAGTTTATAGTTCGATGCCACAAAGAGTAGTAAGTAAGATTATAAAAGTATAAACTGCCCGGGATGATTTAAAGAACAGACACTCTGGGCACACTCGGAGGTTATGTCCACTCATCCAAAAACCTGCCAGCTTGCCCCTTCCCTACTGCCACTGTCACACATTCCGGATCTGGGCATGGCCATCACTTCCTGCCAAGTTGTCACATCCTGCATCTGTGATCTCATTTATGCCTGACTTCCTTTCCAACTTTTCTTCCGTCTCTAATAATCTGTGTCTTACAATTCTCAGACACCTGATCAAAAGTTATGTGTCAACCACTGGCGTATACCATTTTTGTACTCAATAGACCCTTATACACTGAAGCAGTACTATTTCTGAGATTAAGTTGTTGCTATTAAATTGCTTACCAAGTCGTCCACACGTTTAAGTGTTCTATTGGGTTTTTTTTCTCAAATTTCTTGAGACTAGGGTCCATGAGTGCCTATTCTCATTTAGTCCCTTTTCTATATATCAGTGATTTGCTCTTTGTGCAATACAACACACCCAATAAAGACTCCATTCATGTGGTTAATTATTGACAATCCCACTGCCTTTGGAAATGGTACTTTGAAGAGATATAATTAGATTTAGGTATAACTATGAGAAATTGTAGAACCATCAATAGTAACTTTGCAAAGTTAAGTTTTTGAGGCAGCTGAAAAGCTACATTATTACAGTAATGCAGCCAAGTTCAGGTAATATGTTTGCCATGAGCCTGCTTTGGAGGTCCAACAGTCCATCTGTAACTTTACAATTGGTATGTTATTAACCTCCTAACTCCATTTTTTCTTACAAAAGGTGAAGGTTATAATATTCTGGCATCGCTCAGTCTTTACAATGATAAAGAAAATATAGAAAGAGAGCCCAGTGTGTTTGCTCAATGGCTAAATCCTCACCTCAGAAGTGCCAGGATCCCATATGGGCACTGGTTTTGTATTCCAGCTGCTCCATTTCCCTTCCAGCTCTCAGCTTATGGCATGGGAAAACAGCAGAGAATGATCCAAAACCTTGGAACCCTGCACCTGCCTGGCTTCTGGTTCTTGGCTTTGGATTTGCTCAGCTCTGGCCATTGTGTCCACTTGGGGAGTGATGCAGTGGATGATTCTCTGTCTCTCCTTTTGTGTAACTCTGTCTTTCCAATAAAGAAATTTTAAAAAAAAATACAGGTGGCACAGCATTTGGGACAAAAAAAAAAAGTACTTAAATATACATAATTAATATCATGCTTAAAATAACATGAATTCAAATAGATTTTAAAAAATGAAAATGCTAAATATCTACAGATTTGAGATTAATTTTTAGGAATACATATATTGAATATTTAAATGACTTAACATGAATTGGTCTGAATCTTGAAAAAAGATATGGCATCCATGTATCATGGTAGCTTTCTAGACATTGAGGCACAAGTTAGAATTGCATCCTTCAGATGAATGAAATGACTCAGGACAAACAGGCTAATCTCTATAATCTTCAGTGTCCACATTTGGCACAAGAAAGATAATTCCTACTTTGCCAAATGTTTATAAGTGCACGCGTGGCCCCCAGTGGTCACTGAATGGCAGCTGTGTGATTCTGAGTCTTCGGTCTGATTCTCCTAAGGGGCAGCTGCTGTACGATTTTTAAGATAAATATGTAGCAGAACATCGCCTTTCAGGACACTTCACACAGCTCTGCTCGTCATCACTCCAGTGGTGTTCCTTCAAAATTAAAAAAACTGGCACTAATATCTTTGTGAGCAGGCTCATTTGGGAGAACTCAAAGCAGTCAATTTGTGAGCTCAATTTCTAGAGAGCTGGCAGAAGAATGTGGGTTGTCATCACAGGATGGGTCTTGTCTTGCTTCCTACACTCTTACAATTGCCACTCTGTCACGGTGTTATTTTCTTCTTCCTGATGGGCTGATTATAAGGTAAAATGGCACTTCCTGACCAATGTGCCAGGTGTCTGCTCTAATAACTCCCGGTGGTATTACTTTTCTAAAAAACAAATAGAGATGCAGTGCAAAAACAAGGAGCCACCAACCCCTAAGCACTTCAAATTAGACCACAAAGAAACCAGATGTTTTTAGGCTATATTTTGTTTGGACAAGTTCTGTTTAATCTTCCCTAAGATCAAGTGAAGAATTCAACCAATGCCTGCCCAAGGCAATAAAGTTAATAATTATTTAGCAACATCTGGAAACAGGGGACTTCTTTTCTACTGAAGCAGGCAGAGCCAAAAACTAAACTAAGCATCTAAATAGTTCAATTCCTTTTTTTCTTGCTGCATAAAGTATAGAATTGGAGTTTTTAATCACTAATCCAGCCTGTGCCAAGAACTATGAAAAATTCAAGATGTGCCATTATGGCTGGGACAAGTTCTACATATAAACCTTGACCTTGCAAGGCTCGTATTCTAGAGTTTTAAAGAGCCCTACACTGATAAAAAAAAAATCTATTAATGTAATTACAAATCGATCCTTCCTACACAGGAGAAAGAGTTAGAGAGGAAATGCACTTATTTGACAAAGGAGAATCTGTAAGAGCTACCCATTCAAGCTTAGTTAGGAAGCATAGAGGCAGGACAAATGTTGCAGGCCTGGGAAGAGGACCTGCGTAGACCTGAAGGCAGAAGGGAACTGAATGTAATAAAAGCCTGAGGGAAGCATCACTAAAGAAGAATGAGTAATGGGAGATTGTCAAGAGGAAGGCAGAAAAATAATCAAGGGACAGCTCATGCCAGGCCTTCAGGTCATGACTCATGTAGTAAGGAGAAAAGGAAGCCAGTTTTCAGGAGAGGAAAAACAGGCTGCAATTTAGAAATTCTAGTGTAAGAATTAGAGGGCACATTCTTAAAACAGAACGTTGAGGTTTGGTTCTTGGCTCAACCAAGTATAATTGAAAGACTGTGTCTCTCTATCTTCAGAGATAAATAATCATGGCACCTACTCCAATTGCTTTAAGATGTAAATGGATCATGGAAAAGCCATTACCTATGGCTACGTCAGAGGAAGTAGTCAATGCTACCTTTTTACATATAAAAAGCATACATGCAATCAGCATATTTATACATGCAACAGTTACATGTATTCTTTTTTTGTCATTTTAAGGTGATTTCTCCTGCCCTTGTGTGGACAAATCATTGGAACAAAGGAAAATGTAACCAGAAGACTTATTAGGAGAATATATTGATTGAGATCAGATAGAAAAGCTGAATGCCTGAAACCCCCAAACATTACGCCAATAAAATAGAATAGAATCCATGTTAGGTGATCCCATTTATATGAAATATCATGGAAAGAGAGAACAGACATAACAGATGACTGCCAGGGTTTATGGGGAGATGTAGATGAAGACACACGGATTTTAAGAAAGAGATCACTACATGACCTGGCCATGAGGAACTGGACATCTTGATAGACTGGATATGAAAGTGAGAACAAGAGAGATCAAGAAAGAACTTTAAACAACTCCCAGTACTTGTAAGGTTGAAACAATCCAACATGTCAACCAAATTTTGGTTTTTGTAGTCACCCCTCTACATTCATGGGTTCGGCATCCTCTGATTAAACCATCCTTGGATTAAAAATATTCAGAAAAAAAATGGCTTCTGTGTTGAATATTCAAAGCTGTTTGCTTGTCAATAGTCCCTCCACAACACAGGATAACAACTTTTACATAATATTTATACCTTATCTTGTATTATTAATAAGCTGGAAATGGTGGAAGCTATGCATGGCTACATGTACAGATTACATGCAGGATTTCAGATAACAGTTTTGAGCACTGCAGATTTTGACAGCTGCAAGCAATTCGTTCTAGAAACCCCTCTTGGCTATCAAATGTGCAACTTAGATAAACCCCCAAACATTACACTAATAAAAGAAGGCAGACACAATAGAATGCATGTTAGGTGATCCCATTTATGTGAAATATCATGGAAAGGGAAAACAGACATGAGAGCTGACTACCAGGGTTTATGGGGAGATGCAGATGAAGAGCCAATGCTTAATTGACATAGTGTTTCCCTTAGGGCAACTGAAAATGTTTTGGATCCAGATAGAATGACATTGTGATTGTACTAAATGCATCGAACCATTTAAAATGGCAAATTCTATTATGATGTGAGTTTCATCTCAATAACATATTCAAAAAAATGGATCTTAGATTTTTGTTGTCATCACCTGGGTAGAGTTTTGTATGTCCAGTGAGGGCACATATCTGTGTTCTGTTTATGCATTTGAGGATGTGATGCTCATCATTCATATAGGTGAAGTTACAAGAAATCAGTCAGCTGTACAAGTGATAAGCTCAGCAGAGATGTAAGAGCTGGAGGCATAATATTTAACAGTGGAAGTGAGTGGCCTAAGAATTTAGACTTAAGATGAGGGCAAAAACCTCGGAGAACCTTTTAGAAATGCCATCATGTGAGACCCCCAACAAAGCAGACCGAGAAGCAGGTGGCAATTTTGGTTAACAGTCTGGAAGCTGAGGGATAAACATTCTTCAAGCAGGTACAATGTCAAATTTGACAAGTAGTGCTGAGAACTCAAGAGCGAGCGAGGGAGAAGTTCATGACATTTAGCAACCTAACATTGATGTTGATGTCAACAAAAAGTGTCCAATCTGGGCCCGGCAGCGTGGCCTAGCGGCTAAAGTCCTCACCTTGAATGCCCGGGATCCCATATGGGCCCCGGTTCTAATCCCGGCAGCTCCACTTCCCATCCAGCTCCCTGTTTCTGGCCTGGGAAAGCAGTCTAGGACGGCCCAAAGCCTTGGGACCCTGCACCCGTGTGGGAGACCTGGAAGAAGTTCCTATGCTCACTTGGGGAGTGAATCATCGGACAGAGGATTTTCCTCTCTGTCTCTCCTCCTCTCTGTGTATCTGACTTTGTAATAAAAATAAAATAAATCTTTAAAAAAAAGTGTCCAATCTGGTCAAGGAGGTGGAAAGGCACTCTTTCTCTGTGAAAGGTAGATGGGAGAAGAGGAGGTAGAGACAGTCTATTTGGATAGTGAGGAATTTCTTATATAGGAAAATAGAACAATAGGGCAGCAAGTGGAATAGTGTGTGGTATATGAGAAATTTTTCTTTTAAGACACAGCATCTATGACAGGCTGATGACATGATAACAATGAGGTACTACTGTTCAAGCAAAGCAAAAATAACTTCAGTTATTCAGTTACTTTAGGAGCAAACTTCTTGGATAAGCAAAGAGGTAATGGGATCCAGGACAAAGCATTTCCTTCACTGTGGATGGCGAATGGGGGTGCAGATGCCGAGCGTTGGCAGCTTCTGCGGTGGGAAGATGAGTGAGTTCGTTTCCAGTGACTTCTATTTTCTCAATGAAGTATGAGTCTGGGTCATCAGTAGGAGGAGGATGTGTGGGAGGCTGAAGGAAAAATGAGATGAGATGGTACAGTCATCCCATTGAGATGGAGAGACTTAATAGGATTACTGAGTGCTGGTGAGTGCCCGCTTGAGGTTCCCGAATTCTGAATCAGTCATCTTGGCTTTGTGATTTTTTTTCCCCCAAAAAAGTTGCTTCTTGGTTTAAGGAAAAAGAAAACAGAAAAATCCTGCAATCTTAGAATAGCCTGTGTGATTCATTCCAGACCTATCATATTCCTCTTCCTGCTCACTGGCTACTGGGCCCTGAAAAGTTTGTCAAGCCCATCTGTTAAATATAGAAGAGAAGAAGCATCAGCTTCAAGATATTTTGTGCCTGGACAGCTGCCAGTGATAACAAAGCTATACTCAATCCTTGAGTCCCGAGTGGCCTGGAGCATCCAGTAGGAAGCACAGTCTTGTAGCCACATTTGCTCTGATGATTAGTTGCCATGGAAATTGCCATGTTACAAAAGCCAAGCAACCACACTAACTCAGTGTGAGATCTATGCCAATTAAAGGATGAATGAGACAATAAATGGGGAAAATGTAGTTGTGCTTCTTTCCAAGTCTACTGCGGGCCATCCCCTTGAGCCTGAATTATGCCAAAAAAGTTCTAAATAACTGGATCAGGGAAAGGGATTTGAAAAACAAAACAGCCTATTAAGTCCCACTAAAGTAACCAATATTGAAGGTAGGGAAAAGAAAGAGTGGATTAAGAAAATGAATTAAGAAGGTAAATTGTAAAACCCACACTATAGTTATGAGACCACATTTTCTATGCTCATTCTTGGAGGTTTCTGGTCTCTGCCTTCATCACCTCATTTTTCCTGGCTCATGTGTAGCCAGGAGCTTCTTCTGCTTCTCTCCATCTGCCTACATGTACTTCACCTGCACAAAGACATTATCATGTAACCATGCATCAGATACTGTTTTAAGAAACTTTCCAGCAAGATCTCTTTTCCCACTCAGTGCAGTGTTTGCTTTGCCTTTTAAAGGCAGTACTTTCTAGACAACTTATTACTATTATATTTGGGAACAGAATTCTCTTACAGCTTTTGTATTTCTACTTAACACTAGATTTCCAGTCCTTGGCATGGGCAGGACTACTTCAAAAAGTAAATGGAAAGATGGAATTAAAAGATAAGCTTAGAGACAGGTTAACATGCCCCTCGGTGCCTGAATTCCAATCCTGGGAATTCTCCCAATTCCAGCTACTTGATAATGTATACCCTGGGATTCAGCCAGTGATGGCTCAAGTAGCTGGGTTCTTGCACCTGTGTGGATGTATCAGATTGAGTTTCTGACTTTAACCCTTCCCAGTGCAAGCTGCTGGAGCATTTGGAAAGTGAACCAGAAGATAGGAGATATCTCCCCCTCGCATCCTTCAGATAAAAATAAGCAAATAGTTTATCTTAGTGCAAAGATTTTGAAATGCATGAATGTTTCATAATTGGCACTTTCTGTAACATGTGTGTAGGTCCCAAATATGCACGAATTTTAAACATTTTTATGTCCAAACATACTTATCCTTTAATTCCATTTTCCTCAAACATTTTCGAAGTGCCACTGTGTGCTGACACTGAGAGACAATTATATAGCCATGGAAGTAAAATAATGGAGGGAAGAGGGGAAGAGAGAATTTAAGATGTAGGGTGAAGGGGCAGAACACGGAGAAATAGCCCAAAAAAAGGGTAGGACATGGCTCAACCTCAATGGTTTCTCCTGCGAACACACAGGATCTCGTTGCTGGGCTGTGTATTTAATATTTACATATTCACTTCTCTGCTACTTCTCTTTGCGTTTTTGCATGTGCAAAAACTGCTTACACAGTGGCCACAGAGGAATATCATAAACACGGAAGATCCCTGCTATTTACTTGTTATATGAGATATTTATGTCCTGAGAGTAGCATCAAACACAGTCCCAAAACTTGCTGCTAATTTATACTGGAATTCTTAGGATTTTATTTGAAATATTTATGTGTGCATGCCATTTTGCAGAATAATACAGGCAGTCCTTGAATAACCTAGTCACCTTGTAAGGTTACCATGGGATCCCTACTTGCTTCTTCCCCCTCATTTTCACCACCCACTGCTTCACATTTTAAACTTGCTCAATTATGAACAATTCACATTTCATCAGAGGATTTTCCTTTCTTCTAACTACAGTGTTTTCCTTTCAGGGCAGAATTCTGATTATTCCCAATTCGTGACTTGAGCTCTGCAGGACCGCTCTCAAACATCCTCCCACCAGCGCTGCTCTCCCTGGCTTACTGGAGGAGCCGGCAGTTCATTGTAGGAAGAAGCATCTTTCCTTTCTGTGTTCTCAAGCTTTGGTCATGACTTGAAATCCAGCATCTACTCAATAAGCATGGACAGACCTGAGCTGTTGCTATTGCAAAGCTATATCTTTCATGATTGCATGGAATTCACCCAGTCTTCCTGAATGTTCTTCCCAGACCAGTTACCACAATCTATGAGACTCACATTAAAAACAGCTACATACCTAGCTAGAAGTCAGTATTTTCCCACTAAGCCTTACTATTTTGGAATTAAAAGCTTGTATCAGGTGTTTTTATGCAATTATTCACTCCTGTAACAATCATGGTAAATATTAAACAAAATTCATCCACAGAAAGCAGCTTCAATATCCCTCATACAATTATAAATTAATATCAGGCGGACTTCTTGTTGATAAGAATGCATGCTTTTAGAACAAAGTAAGGCTAATGCATTTTATTTGTTATCATCAACTCTCCTCCTGCTCAATCCATTCCTTCTGTCCCACTGCTTTGCTTCTTTATGTTTTCTCCTGCTTTCTGTGTGTTTTCCAATCATTGGTGGCATTTAAACATGCTAGACTCACTTAGAAAAACTTCGGATAATTATCTTGTTAATTCCTTTTCCAGTGTAACATCTTGAACAGGCCGTATAGACTTGGAATGTGGACTTGTTCCACATGGCATCCCATCAGCAAAGAGCTACATTTGTGAAACTGAATGCAGACTTTTTCATTTTCAAAATCAACAAATCAAAATGTTACCCACTTATAGATATTAATCACATATATACATAATTTATATATATACTGATGTGTGTATATATATATGTGTCCACTGTGAAATGGTTAAGATATTCTTTATTGATAAATAACCCCTATGCCATCCTTTGTCCCAAATGCAAAAGAACGGGTGAGAAGAGGAGCCAGGGAAAAGATAACACTAAGAAAATGTTCTGTCGGGAACTTCTAAGTGTCATCGAGGAATCGTGTATTAAGTTGCACTGATGGTGCCAAATCAGTAGGGAAAAGATGAGGAAGGGCAAGGGAGAGCTGTGGAGACCTAGCAGCAAAAGGCAGAGAGTCCCCCATCTGTTTGTATGATGCAGGCTGAAAGGCATTCCTGTGGGGAAATCAGCCTCTGGGAAGCTTCTGTGACTCAGGAACCCTGCCAGCAATGATATTTGGGCAAAGACTTACAGGAAGGAAAATTACTCCCCAGAATGTGCTGGGGACAGCAGCATTTACTGGCACCTGCAGCAAAAAGAACTCACTCATTCACCTTTGCAAAATATATTTTTAATGAGGCACCTACTCAACATAAATCATGGACCCTAAATAACCACCTTCCTCCGGATGGTCATAGCCTCATGCTTGGAGTACTCTTACATGGCCTCCTGGCCTAGTCTCTCCCCTCTTCCAGTCTGTTGCCCAAAGATGAGGAAATTCTTGCAGTCACTGGTCTTAATTCAAATCTCAATCCCACAACTTATTCACACTGTGACGTTAAGCAAAGTGCCTAAATTCTCTGGGTACCTGAGCTTAGTCTGAGTGACAGAATCAAATATTGCCAAAATCTCGTGAGTTTCAATAAAAGAAATTAATAAAAAGTCTTGTTCTTTGCTCATGTTCCTGTCCACCATGGCCCCGAGGCTATACTCAGTAATGTCCTGATTCTGTAACCATCATTAAAGGCGCAAGCCCATTCTGAATCATGCTAGCCAGTGGCAGGGGGAAGCATGTGGCATTAAACCATGTTCACTTCAAAATGTCATATGTCACTTTTGCTCACATTTCACTTGTAAAAGTCAAGAGGCAGAATTAGGAAGAAGTGCAGAAATCATGTGAATAATTTGGTCAACTAAACATGATGGCTAAAGATGATTTTGTCTAAAAATAACTTCTTAACTTTCCTCCTTAATGCCTTACTCATTCCCTTCTCAAACATATTCAATACAACCAATCCAAAATATTGGGCCCAGTGTGATATAAATACATAAACCCTCACCTTGAAAGCACCAGGATCCCATACGGGTATAGGTTCATGTTCAGGCTATTCCACTTCCTATCCAGCTTCCTGCTTACAGCCTATAATAAAGGATAAACAGTAGAGTATGGTCCAATGCCTTGGGCCCTTGAACATATGTGGGAGACCCAGAGGAGGCTCCTGGCTCCTGGCTTCAGATTGGCTCAGCTCCAGCTATTGCAGCCATTCAGGGAGTGAACCAGTGTACGGAATGTGCTTATCTCTCCTTCTCTCCATAAATGTGATCTTCCTAATAAAAATAAATAAATCTTTTTAAAAAAAAACAAATATTATTTGCAATCTTCTGCCCAAAGGCTATTTGATATTTCTTTTATAAGTTGTTCAGCAAAAGCAGAGTAATAAAACTTCCCAGGAAAGTAAGAGTTCTGTATTGCCCGAAAAGTTTTGTTTGTAAAACAACTCGAGGACCTCAAGACCTCATAGTTACTCTCCATTGAGCAAGTTACCTGTAACACAAGAATGATGTGGAGGAGAAGCTACTAACAAGCCTTTGTTTCTCAGGGGAAATGTCCACATATCTCAACAAACCTTCTGTTTCTAAACACCTTCATAGTTTATCATCTGTTTCATAAAAATACAGCAAAGCACAGCAGTATCAATTTTTTTTCATTTGTGAAGTTGGTAAATTAGGAATGGATAATCTCCCATGGGAGAATATCAGCCATTATTATATGAGTCAGCTTATATGAACCAATATAGCAAATAACCCAAATCTCAGTGATTTAATGCAGTAATCATTTATTCTTAATCTCACTGTCATCTATCCCGTGTGGCTTGGTGGAGGTGGAGGAGCTTGGGCAAAAGTTTTGCTCCATACTCATTCAGGAATGCAGGTGTCTACTCTTTTTCCATTCCATCCTCTGCTACATCCTAGGAGCCCTCTCCATGTAACAGTGAGGTAGGAAAGCAAAGTAGAAATCTGCGTTTGGGAAGATTTGAAGTTGTGGCCTAGAACAGCTGCTTCTCAGTTTCACCAAGTTCATTGACCACAAGTTCAGGACATAAGGCTTCAAAAAAGAATTGGGAAATATAGACTAACTGTGTCAAAAGGAAATAATTGAGAAACCATTTGTCAATGTGCACTACAGTGACTAGGCATAAGCATTATCTAGGTGGCCAGACCTGGTACATAGACCTCAAAGCCAATGGCTCCGATATGTTCATTTACAGAATCGTGAGAGACAACACGCTCTGTACATTTGTCCTCGTGTGTCATGTACCTTTGGGAATAACAAAGGGCTGTTTTGCGATGATAAGGCACCATTCTCTACAAACTGCTGAATCATTCTTTGAAAACTAAGGCGCCTGATCATTGGATTAAGCTTTTTGGGGTTCTCACTGAACTAAGCTAAAAGGTGAAAGGGAATAGCCAAATGCATAGAGTAACACAGACTCACAGAACACCACAATTCTGTGCTTTGTGCAAAAACACAAGCTCCTCCCCCGGAGGTTGAAATAACAAAGGAGGGGAGGGAAAGAGAGAGAAAAGATATGTATATAGGAACTGAACCAAATCAAATATTTTTGGATATGCTTGACTACCTGCCCAGATAAAAATGAATGTGTAAGATATTCCTGCCCTCATGGTGATAACTGTGATAAAATTGTTAAGCTCAAGTTGGAATGACATCATACAGGGCAAATGAAGATCATTTCCGTGTACATTGATTGGCGTTTGAGTTCTGCTTATACCTCAGCTGCCTGGACCTTGTTGTAAGTAACCAGATACTACAGGTTCAAGGAAGGCTTTCCATTTGCATCAGTGGACAATAAGTGCAGCCAACAGGAAGCCCGGCGACTCAGATAACTTGTTTTAGTTGAAATCAATACCAATGCAAGCAAGCCTGCCTGGAATGGCAGCGCCATACTCTGATGGAATATTTTCACGGTCTCTGCCAATGACAACCATTATCAAGAACGAACTATTAACTTTAATGATGACTCACAGTGCTTTCCAAAGGAAACAAAAGTCTTTGGACCAGTGAAAGTTTTCAATTAGGTAAAAGAAAAAAAAAACTTCCTTAGGTGCCTATTAAATTTTAATCATAGCCTCAAATTTAATTCCAGTTCAAGCTTCCATTGGATCGAACTGTAGTTTCTGCTCTGCCAACCCTTGCCATTCCTTCCTGTATACTCTCACCTTAGATGAGTTCTTGGTGAAAAAAAGAGAATAAATATGATAATAAATATGTGTTGAGCATCTCCAAAGTACAGAGTCATACTCTATTGCAGGAGTCAACAAACTCAACAAACTTTATTTTTCACGCACCAAACAGTAAATAGTTTAGACTCTGTAAGCCATTGGATCTTGAATAAGACTGGTTAGCTTTGCTAGCATAACCAAAAGCAGACATAGACAATACAACATAAATGAATATGTCTGTACCCACAAAACAGACACAGATTGAATTTGGCCTATAGGGCCCCTATTCTAGGGTTTACATAAGTCATCATATACACTATGACTATTATGATTTTCCTTTTACAGGTTAGTTAACTGATTTCCATAGCACTTCACCGTTAGTGCTATATGAAGCTGTTTTGACACTGAATAGCTGGCTACCACCAAAGACTACTTTGCTCATTTAGACACTTTACTACTGTCTGGCTGAAAAAGGAAGCAGTGAAGCCTGGGAAATAGCAAAGGCTGCAACCCCTGACCTGATTCTCAGCAAGTGAAACTGCAAAAAGGTTGTCCAACTCTTTCTTCTAGGCGAGCAATGTTGCATTAGGATCAAATTTGTCACGATATAAGATAAATAAGGAGTCAGGTGGTATTAATTCTAGCAGAACATGTAAGCTCCTAGGATGTATTAGCACCTTGGAACCCTGGAGCTTCTGGATCATATGTAAAAAGTCAACAATTGTGTCAAGTTTACAGAGAGCTAATTTGATATCTCACAAATATCGCACTTAAAATATTCATATGCTTAATGACTACCCTAATAGCAGAGAGTGCATATGTATATCACTGAAGGTCTTGCATATCAACCAATACATAGCAAATTCTCAAAAAATATTTGTGCCGTGTCACCACAGTAAAAAGAAGATATTACTTCTGCTGTCTGTGTCTATAATGTCAGAATACACTCACACAGCAGAATGAGGGGCTGATGATGGTTTCTGAAGGATCATACTATTGTAATAAATTAGGGGGAAATCAGTGGAGGAGGGGAAATCACTGAGCCTATGAAACTGTATCACAAAATAAATATTTTTTAAAATATCAGCTGAATCATCGGGTGGAAGATCTTGCTCTCTGTCTCTTCTCCTCTCTGTATATCTGACTTTCCAGTAAAAAAAAAAAAAACCTAAAAAAAAAAATCTGCTGTCTATAAGCAAGCACTCCACCAAAACACACACACACACCACACACACACACACACACACCACACACAAATACACACACACACACCACACACAGAAACACACACAAATACACACACACACACCACAAACACACCACACACACCACACACACACACACACACACACACACCACACACACACACACTCACACACACACACACACCACACACACAATTACTGTATTTTACTCTGGGAAGCTGCTTCAATTCAACTTAAAAATTCTGTCGTTTTAAAAAAAAAGTGTGGCTGTAGGCACATCCTCATAAAAGACATGACCTTAACACTGGTTTTTACACTATAAGCGGGATCAGTTAGGTGAGGCTGATGGAGATAACAGCTTTACAGGAAAGGAGCCAGGGACACAGAGAGAAGCAAGCGGAGGCATCCTCATGGAGTAAAAACGACTTGGCTTGACTGCAATGTGGAGCAGAGAGAATGGAAAACAAGCCTGGAAAGGCAGGTTGGGAATGAGAGCAACTTCAATCGTCACAAAAACATTGAAAGATAAAAACTAATAAGTAGAGTGTATTTTAAGGCACAGACTATTTCCAAACTTTCCATTTGATTGAAAATGCGTAATTATTTTAATTCAAAAGAAGTTGACAGAAAAACAGACGATAGCGAATTTTAGTAAAGTAGAAAGACTGTAATCCTGTGTGAGGTAAAGGATGTCACCACACAACCACCTATAAAGTTATTATATTTGCTCTTCCTTAGATGTGTTGGTTCACATACGATTAACATATCTTACCCATCAGGATATATCATAACCCCATGAAGTAGGAATTGAATCTATTATTTCTCACATCATACTGATATTTCCATGTCCTAACATAATAGCAGGTATACGGTGTTCAATTAATGTTTAAAAAAGGAAATTAATGAAAGAGAAGACATAAATAACAAAAGCAAGTATTATATTTTGCTTATTTCTTTGTCTCAGAAAATATACATTGATAGTCAACTAGGATTTTCTCAATAAAACTTTATTTTAAAACATGATAAAACAAAAAAACAGTAACTGTGTTAAGAGCTCTGCTTTGATTTTGGCACTGATTTATAAAAGAATGAAATGACTCTGGGTTCCTGTTTTAAAATCAGGAGATTCAGAACTCAGCCTTGTTTGATAGGCGTGAATAGTTCTAATGAACTATTTCTGATGGCTTCAAGTGTCTTCACATAGCAAGAAGCCTATGTTTACAGCAAAATAATGTTTACTAGCAACCTCCCTATTGCTCCTCTGCCCTACTGCAATTGCCATCTCTAACTCTCAGATGACTTACTATGCAACAATATCCTCCCTCAAGTTCAACAACGATCATGCCTGTAGCATTCTATAAAACACTGTAGGCTAATGGGTTACTTACAATGTTAATTTTTGTGAAATCTTACTAGCAAGATCCTGGCAGACATATTACAGCAGCTCAAGGTAAATTATGACCTACAGTTGGGAGGGTTTTCATGGGAATTCCTATGTCTGTCTGGACTTGCCTTTCGAGTCTGGTTAGAGGGAAATCACTGCTTGCGTTTCCTAATCACTGAAGCTAAAGCAGGATTTCCTCTCCAAGTAGGCAAAGCCTAATCTTTAGAGACATTCTTCAGATGATGGAACTCCCAGATGGTGGCTTGATGTTTCCATACGGCCCAGAAAAGTGTACAATGTCAAGCAGTAATGGGATTGAGGCACAAGAATGCTTCTGAGTAGTGCAACTTCCACAGTAAACACAAGGTAGCTTGCTTTCTTTGTTCTCTCTCTCCTTCTCGTTAGCTATCATGATTCATTTAAGAAAGCATTTCTCGCTGGTAGTGGTGACCGTGATGATGGAATGTTAACCCACCGCTCAGCAAGCAGCTGCTAGCTCCTGCAGTTACAACAGCAACTCCAGCTGAGCAGCATGGCTTCCAAGAGTGGAGGTGGAAATTAAATGGCATTTGCATAGCAGGGCTGGAGATGTAATTTGTAATTGGACACACAGCCCTTCAGAGCAAGGTCAACAGAAGGAGTCACAAAAGCATCCTATGATAACTGTTTCACGGACTGTGTGAAATGAGTAGGTGGTCGACGTTCAGACAGCGGTTCCCACACTCGGCACAGGAAAGGGTCTAGAGTTCAACTATGTACAAAGAGCGACATATGCTGCACTCACAGGCTGGAGTTAACTAAGAAAGCTGCCACTGAGCTGCAGGCTCTTTCTGGAGAAATAACTCACACAGTGAAGCTGCAAATGTGTGACAATTTAAGTACACTGACTTAACTAAATTATGCCAGTTGGGAAAATTTTTCAACTTGAAATGTTTTTTTCATTTCTTGGTCATAATCTTGTAAAAAGGATTAAATAGAGCGGTGCTTACCATGGGGAAAAGAGGCTGTTGAGACAAATAAAGGACAAGGAGGCTTCAGGTTGAAATTGTGTAAGCAGGAACCATTGCATCTCACTTTCAGTTCAGGAGAAATACTTCAGAGGGGGCCTAGCGCCATGGAAACACAACAGTATTGAGTGACCCATAACCATTTCTACTCAGGGATTGTTCATACCTCTGACATCTCTACTGGATTTGTGAAAATGTCCATTTTTGGTGGTGCCAACCTTTTGTTGGATAATATATACTCTTCTTATTTTTAGGACAAAGTGAATAAATAGGGAAAATATCACATTATGTTATGCTAAGATTTACTGATGAGCATATTTCAATCCCAATGCTTTGGAGACATTGAATTCAATAGACATGTCTTGCTATTGCATGTATATCCCTGGGATATACAGATATGTGTATATTTATATAACTCTTCATAACAAAGTTTATAACTCTTCAGCAGAGGTCAGCCACATTTTCTTGTAAAAAGCCAAATAGTACGAAGCCGTGACACCATAGGCAAGTTATCAATCTCTGTCACATCCAGTCAATTGACCATCACAGTGTGAATGCACTCATGACAGTACATCAATTAATGTGTACGACTATGTTCCAATAAAACTTAATTTAAAAGCAGGTAGCAAGGTCATTAGGCTGTCATTTTCAGGGTCCTTATAAGTCACCTGGAAACCAAGTGAGAGAAACAAGAAGAATCAAAGTAAACTATTCTTTTTAAAAATTACAATCTGATTTTTTTTTCCAGTGCTGGCACTCGAGACATCAACGAATGCCATTAGCCAGATGCAGAAGTAGTTTCATTGTCAGAGTGCTTTATTAATTCATGATTTATGCTTCATCTACTTTCAGAAAGAATCTAAACTAGCTGTCATTGAATATACACATAAAGGCTTGCCTACATGTTGTTATTGAGGACAACTCCTCACCCAGTGTGACTCTAGGCAGCTTTATATGTCACCAAGTAGAAACTCACTAGTGATGAGCATTTGCTTTCTTCCAACACTGCATTAAGACTGAATGTGCCAAACTTGAGTAGAAAAAAAAAATAACAAGGATAGAGGGCTTCTCAGAAAGTGTCCAAAGCAGATCACAATCTAACAGACAAAATATTTCAGGGGATGGAATATGGACTAAATTTGGAGTTCCTATTAAATCATTGCATTAGTCACACTAAAGGCAGACAACTGCTGCTAGCATTGTGACACAGCTGGTTAGGCCACCTCTTACAATGACAACCCGTATCAGAGTCTTGGCTACTCGTGTGCCAGCACAGGTCACTGCTTACACGGTTGGGAAGGCAGCAGGAGCAGGTCAACTTCTCATGCCCCTGACACTCATGTGGGAGACAAGGATGAAATTCCTACATCATGGAATTTACTCTAGCCCAGATCTGGTTGTTACACTCATTTGGGGAGTGAGCCAACATATGGACGATCTTTCCCTCTCTCTGTCACTACACCTTTTGGACAGATAAATAGATAAATAAATCATTTAGAAATATGATGATGATAATAAGGAATGGAAGAAAAAGAGCATTGACATTTTCAGAGAACTTATTTCCAAGCATGCCGTTAAGTATATTAAAATGGAGCAGCCCTTCCTTTTTTTCTGTAAATTTCTTTATTCTAAATTTTATTTCTCTTTTTATTTATTTGAAAGGTGGAATGACAGAAAAAGGAAGAGAGAGTTTTCCATCCACAAGTTCATTCCCCAAATGGCTGCAACAGCCAGGTCTGGGCTCAGAGTCCAGAGTTCCATTCTGGTTTTCCTTGACAGTGCCAGGGGCACAAGCACCTGTTGTCTCACAGGATACACGTTGGCTGGAATGGAAGTGATGGTGAGACTCGAAACCAGGCACTCTAAAATGGATAGGTGGGAAACTTAATCATCGTGCCACAAGGCCCGTTCCCACTCTTTTTGTTTGTTTCATAAATTCCATTGTAGTGGCAAGCATGGTAACACATCAGGTTAATACTATGCCTGTGGGACCAGCATCAGGTACGGGCACCAGTTCGTGTTCTGTCTGCTCCGCTTCTGATCTAGTTCTCTGCTTATGGCCTGAGAAAGCAGCAGAGGATGGCTCAAGTCCTAAAGTCCCTGTCTGCATGTGAAATACCTAGAGGAAGCTCCTGGCTCCTGGCATCAAATTGGCTCAGCTTAGGCAATTGTGGCTATTTGGGGAGTAAACCAGCAGATGGACAATGTCTTTCTGTGTCTTTCCTCCTATCCAGACATCTTACTTTATCATAAAGATAAAGTTTTTAAAAATAAATTCTCTGTATATTTGAGGCTTACAATGTGTTGCTATGGGATACACACAGACAATAAAATTGTTACTATAGTGAACTAGATTAACATTGTCATCTCTCTTCATTATTTTTTTGTGACAGAACAGTTAAGGGTATGCATATTAATGAAAGCCATATATTATAGAAAATGCCATAACTGAAAATCTCTCTATTTGCACAACCACTCCAAGAACTGAGGTCTGAACTCATAGCTCTGTTTCCACAGTGCACAGGTTTCTGTTAAACAACATTGGCTCTTGAGTGTCAAGCATCAGAATTTTGCTCATCTGAAGCTTTCACTTCATCTTCCTTTCACTTATTGTGTCCTCTCATTCTCCATTGTTGAATCAAACTACAAACAATATAGCCTTTAAAAAGTATCCAATCGGGCAGGTGTTTCTGCAACTGTTGAAACACCATTTGTGAATCCCACATCCCACATCAGAGTGCCTGGATTCAGGTACCAGCTCTGGTCCCAATTCCATCTTCTCGCTAAGGTGCACTCCAGGGAGCAATGAGTAATGGCTCAAGTCTTTGCATCTCTACCATCCACGTGAGTGGTAGTTTTTGCCTGGCCCAATCCAGCTTCTGTGGACATCGGGGAATCAACCAGCAGATGGGAGATTGGCCTCTTTCAACTAAGGAAATATTTTTAAAATCACCAAATCTTATGATTGATATATGGGTAGCCCTGTCTAAGATTATTGGACACTAGAAATCAAGGAATAGGCCATGTATCAAAAACTATATCATTCTTCCTTCTCAGTTAACTGGAGCCAGGTTCTAAATATTCCCTAACAGTCATGCATTTAGCTAAAAACCTAGTTTGATAATATAATCATAACAAAAAATCGTTAATATTTACTAGGAACTAAGTATGTGGCAATAGGTAATGGCATTTAATAAACCTTTGATCATTCTGTGTGGTAGGGCTATTACACAAGGAGCTGTGTTTATTGAAAATGACTTTGAAAGATATTTATGCTGTCACAAAAACACAAAATTCATAGTTTTTTCATAATACACATATTTATGAATTTAAAATGTTTTGCACTAAAATACAATTATCTTTTCATTTCATTTTCCATGAACTTTTGCTGTCCCCCATAGCTCCATTTTGTCTAAATTGTCTCTCAGCGAGAGTGCAATTTGCTCTGTGTCACCTGACTAGTTATGTAGCAGAAATGGGATTAAATCATTTATACATCTAGGCCTTGGAGGGAAAAAAATCACAGAGACAGTTTCCCTGCTACCAACAATAATACCTCCAGCAGATTACATACTTTTTTCCCCCATAATCATCTAAATACACCTCTGAGCTCAAGGAAAGAAACCCAAGGAGAAGTAAACCACTCTCAGTGCAGCCACTCCATTCCTCCCACTGTCTCCAGCCCCTACACAAAACTAGCGTGGAAGACAGCAAGATAAGAAGACAGGAGGAAAGACATTCATGCGAGAGAAGCAAAGATATGCTCATGAAGTCCTTTCTTGAGGAACTGACATTTCTACATGCATTGGTTCAAAGATGATCACAACTAAAATTCAAACCCTATACTTGCTTGCATATTTTTCGGACACAGAAGTAAGCATGGTATAAAACCTAAAAGAAGGTGCCTGTAAGTAACTTCCTTCTTACTGTGCAACAGGCAGCCTACTGTGTTGGGTTTTCCGACATTGCAAACCTGGAGATGATGATTTTTTACTGAACTGCAGAAAGCCCCACATTCTATGTGACTTCACCTATGTCTGGGAGTCAAATGACAAGCTGCGTATTTTATTTCCAAGTAGAAACAATCTGGTCTTTCTTACATTGTCACACACACACGTTGTCCTGTTGCTCTGTCCTTACAACACAGCAGAGTGATAAATCCCTTTACCTATATGGAACCAAGATCTGATTCTCAGACAACAAAGGCTGTAATTGTATTAGCCACACAATGAGTCACCCTATCACTTATATCCTGAATAAATGTGAGATGCATCTGCTGAAATGGAATCCACGGGCTCTCTTTGAATGGGCCAAATGTCTCCAAGGACAGAATCGTGGGAGGAAGCAATCCAGCTGCTCAGACTGCAAATCTTTTGTCCTTGAAAGAAAAATCAGGAAATCAGAGAAAAAAATAATAAATGCATTTCACCTTGGGAAAAGATGAGCAAAACTCAGAATACTGATCCACTGCCTGCCTGCATTTCTTTCTGTTCCTCAGAGATGGTCTTGGGAGAGTGGAAATCTTCCCCAGTATTTTCCTCAAATTATTATTTCCATCATTTATCAAGGCTGCTTTAGGAAGGCAAGTGATCATATAATCTACCTGCCCTACCAGTTCCTCTGCCTCTGCATAAAGAAGCAATCTCATGAAATCAATGGACAGAAGAGTGCTATTGCCAAAAGACACCCATGAGGAGATAAGCAAATAGCTGTACATACTTTAGTGTCAAAAGCACAGCATTTAAAAAAAAAAAAGTGTGTGTGTGTAGTGGGGACATCTCCATAATCTAAAACTGCATGGGGCAGGGGGGCAGTTGGATGCTTAGAGTAACAATGAAAGTACTGCTTGGGAAACCATGTTCCATCCACAGCATCTGCTGTGCTTCAGATCCCAGGTTCCTGTAAATGTCCACCCTGGAGGGCAGCAAGTGGTGGATAAAGGAATTGGGTCCTGGTTGCATGCCTGCCACTCACATGTAGATCCTGACAGAGATTTTGGCTCAGGCCTCAGCCTGACCCAGCCAAGGCTCTTGTTAACATTTGTGGGGTGAACCAAAGGATCAAAAAAATTCTCTTTCTATTGCTCTCTCAGTAGGTATATATGTATATATGTATATGTGTATATATGTATATATGTATACATGTATATCTTATCCAGATAAAATAAAAATAAACAAACACTTTTAATTTAAACAAACTGCTAGGGAATTTCTTAAATGCTCTGGGGGATCATCAGATGCCACCTGATAAAGGCAAGGTTACTTTTTCAGGAGAAAAGAGAAAACTTTCTTCATGACAGAAAGTTGACCTATTGACTGGGAGAGAGGGTGCCATGAAGTTGAAAGAGAGCTCACACCATAATTGTTCCCAGCTCCACGGGTGGGTCTCTCTTCCTTCTCATACTGCCCACTCATATCATGGATATACAGCAAGAGGGACACAATCTAGCATCTCTAAGAAGATCTTGGCCTTGTTTACCGTAGTCCTCTTGTTTGTGCCCTAGAGAAAGGGATCCCAAAGCTCAACAGAAGCATTAGGAAAACCGTGCCTCCTAGACCACACATCTCACTGGCTGAGGAAAGTGCAGAAAAGGAATTAGGGAGTTGAGGCTGCACATCATCATCTTCTGCCAATGGCAGTAAAAAGAGGAACCCAACAAACTGACATGGATGGCACTGAGGGTGAAAGGGTAGAAAAGGCTTGGCAAGTAATGAATGTGTCCAGAGCTGCAGGTGCTGGAGCCACGAGCAAAATGAACACACACACACACCATACACAAGCAAGACAAAAACCACAGGCAGGCTGAGTTTCGTGAAGCAGTGAGAAGTAGGATGAACAAAGGAATAAGGAAAACCAAGGAGAACGTGCAGGTGCCGACATGTGAGGCACCATACTGTCTCTGCCACGAGTAAAAATGGGTGGAAAAGTGTATGATGCTTTCCTTAGATATATGCTATTGAAATTAATGAGAAAGGGAGAGAGAGAGGGAGGAAGAGAGAGAGATGCCAACTTCTTGGGAGCTTTGCTAAAAGGAAGGTCATTATCGACAGTCACAATGAACACTCACTGGATTTCCGTTTTGATGCAGCCATTGTGCGTCTGCACCATGATCTCTTTCATCCCCACAATGCCTGTGAGTGGCAGACATGGTCCTCACCTAGACAGGCATGGCTTTTTTACAGATGAGGAAAGGGAGCACCTGGGAAGGCTGACTTGCTCAGGCTCACCCAGCGGGCACCTGGCATAATGAAGACAGTTCCCATGTTTGTCTCTTACTCCAGAGGCTGACTCTAAACAATGCTGACTTATGCCTTGCCATAGCTCTCTGCTTAGGGTTTTCATGTGTAAATGTTCACCAAATCAGTCCACAAAGATTCATGGGAGAAACTTCTATAGGCCAGTCCCAGAGTTCAGCACTACAGAAGCTTTTATGACAAAATTAACCAATTTTCAGCAAAGCAAACAGCCATCATTGTACATATAAATATAGAATTACCACTTTGATAACTACAACACAGGATCTAAAAGCAGAGAGTAGAAGCATTTGCAGACTGAGGATTCTCTACCAAGGGGACTAGTAAGTTGACAAAACAACTAGTGGAAGATAACTAGGTAAGAGGTGGTGTTGATACTGTCATTTCATCTTGTGTTAAAGGCCTACGGAGGACCAGAGGGAACAGGACTTGGGGAGAGAATGATAGAAATGAAAGGAGGTAATATTGTGACTCTAGAAAGAGAAAGGGCTGATGCCATGGTGTAACAGGTCAAGCCTCTGTCTCTGATGTTGGTATCACATATAGGCACCAGTTCACGTCCCAGCTGCTCCACTTCTGATTCAGCTTCCTACTAACGGCCTGGAAAAGCAGTGAAGGATAACAGCTCAAACCGTGGCCTGCACCCATGTGGCAGAGCTGAAACAAGCTCTTGGTTCCTGGCTTTAGAATGGATTAGCTCCAGTTGTTGCAACCATTCAGGGAATGAACTAGTGGATGGAAGATTTTTCTCTTTCTCTCTGTGGCTCTGCCTTTTAAATAATATATGTATATATTATGTGCACATAAATATGTATGAGATAGATACAAAAATCTATGGAGATTTGTAAAAAATTTACTTGAAATATAGAAAAGTTTTGCTTTAAATATAAGAAGAATTGAGAGTAATATTAGCTAACACATATCTTATTGATCATATGTTTTAAACAAATTATGTATATTCTCTACATATCACAGCTTTGAGAAATAGGTACTCTTACTCTCACTTTATAGTTTAAGTAATTTGCCCAGGTAGTGAACATCAGAGTTACAAGGTCCGTAACCCATATCAAATCCACTCCTATTGTGTATGGACAAAAGGATGAATACATTTTAATGGATAATCAATGGGTTGCGGTGATAGTTCATAAACACCAGTAAGTATACATGGCAATCAACAAGTATGCTCATAAATTCAGATTCCTATACCCTACCTAATCTCTGAATTTTTTCGCATACATAGCAAAAATATGATTTATATTATATGTGTATGTATATATGAATGTACGTATGTATATAGACAGAGGCAGAGAGAGAAAGAGTGTGCCTGCCTGCTCATTCTCTCTCCCAAGATGCCCACCGTGGCCACGGCTGCTCCAAGCTGAAGCCAGAAGTGGAAACTCAGGTCTCTCCTGTGGGTGGCAGAGACCCAACTACTGAACAATCACCTTCTGCCTCCAAGAGTTCATGTTAGCAGGAAGCTAGAATTGGCAGCCATAACTGAGTATTTAAGCATGACACATGGGCATTTTAACTTATGTCTTAACTACTGGGTCAAATGTCCAAGCCTCCTCCAGTTTTCTGAACCAGTAGGTTTAGCCTTTAAAATTTTTTACTATAGCACCACTTACCATTTTTAGTGGTGGGACAAGGGATAAAGAGAGCTCCCATTTGTTGTCAGCACCCCATTAGCAACCCCTGAAAGAAGGGTCAGGCTAGGCCAAAGAAGGAGAGAAGAACCGCACTCAAGTCTCCCACACAGAACCCAAGCATTTGAACTGTCACTATTGCCTCCACAAGTTTGCATTGGCCAGAAGGTAGAATCAGAGTGGAAGTGGCACTCCGTAATAGGACATAGGCATTCTAAACTGGCTTCCTCACTGAGAGGACAAATGTCTACTTCAGTCCAGGACTTTTCCACATGTAGTCTAGCTGGGTAATATGTAAAGAATGTAAAGAATGTAAAGAAAATGTAAAGAAATGTAAAGAAATATTGCTTTACTTGAACAATTAACAAAGGGAGGGGTGCAGAAGCAAGGGCAGGCATGTTGATATGTTTGGTAGAAGAAGCTAAGGGAGTTTCTGTCCGGTGTCTTCATTTTGTTCTGCAATGTAGTATAGAGTCACATGATTACTGTAGGAAACTCGGCTATCACCTGATGGAATCCTATCAGCTAGGAAAAGACTGAAAGGACCCACCCCCAGCTTTGAGAAGCACAGTCACAGTGGGTTTTGGGGTTACTCATCTGTGCCTGAGACAAGTCTCTGTTCATCAAGCAATGGCAAGAAGGGGTGTGTATCCTACACCAGGGGTGGAAAGTCCAGTTGGTTGAGGAAAGACTGGATGGAGTGCAGAGATAAATTAAGTCTGTTAAGCATGATGCAAGCTAGGAACCCTATCAGAACATACTAGTTAGGTCTGCAAGAGGAAAAGCTGTATTTAGGGCTGAAAGGGAAGTAAATGGGAGGTCTGGTTTATTTACAATGTCCTTGTGTTTACAAAGGGCATTGCTAAACTTCTTTTATCCCAGAATTATTTCCCATAACTTCCTACTAGACCTCCTAAAACATTTCAATTTACTCCTGAAAAATGCATACAAAATGGGGAACATTTGTAGTGTTCAACTCACATAATTAATGGCCTTTCCCCGACTCCAACATCACCAGGGACCACATAACAACATACACTGTAAGGATGTAACCAGCTGGAGAGAAAACAATTTTTATCAAGAATTACTAAACTCTTAACATTCAGATATATAGAAAAAAAATCTTCTTAATGCAAATATCAAAGGTTGACTCTTTTTAGTCTCATAGTCACTCCCATTGCCTAGTTCAATTATCCCTCTGTAGAAAATCCACACTTGAGTCAGATGGGAAGTTCCAACTCCCTCAGCTACCTATTCATTTAGTCAATGCTTCATCGAACCAGTGATTACTACCACCTTTTCTTTCTCATCCAAAAATAACTTTCTTGGTACCTGTTACTGGAAGACGATGCTTTTTTTCAACCTGCCACTGTGAACAAAAATAATCAATTTTCAGGTGTGAAGACAAGATAGGGACCATTATTAGGCCCTGACAGTGAACCAGGTATAGAGTGTAGGATCCCTACTTCCACCTCCTCATGGTGTGTGTGCGGCTGCGGGGAGGACAGGGAAGTAGAGTTCACTTACCTAACTGAAGCTAAATGTCTGCATAATGAAGGGAAAATGTTTATGAACCCAAGCCAAGGCCAAGCCACCACTCCAGCCCTGTGGGCAGGCAGCGCACTCTTTCGGAAGTCTCTCAGACAGGACTCTGTTGTGTTTCTCCAGAAGGAAGCTTCCTGTGGGTCACAGTGTCTCCTGTCTTGCATCCTGGAAAAAAGCCAGAGCTCAGTCATCTGTCTCCCTCATCCTGTCAAGAAGGAAGAGTCAGAATTCCCATGCTACAACCTCAGTACAGTTGATGGGAAAATTGGACGAGAAAAAGGAGAACTACGGGAGAGTCCAAAAGCTGGTGGGGAATCACATACACACCCCATTGTCAATTATCAAAAAGTTTGTGAAATGTGTTTAAGAGATATTGTGTACTTTCCACTAACCTTTTCATAAAATGTTTACTTTATTTAAAAGGCATGAATAGATAGGAGAGAAATATTCCATACACTGGTTCACTCCCTAGTGGCCTGCCGCAGCTAGAGTGGAGCTGAGCTAAGGGCCAAGAACTCAATTCAGGGATACCACATGGATGGCAGAAATCCAAATACTTGGGCTATTACCTGCTACCTCCCCAGGTATACATCAGCTGGAAGCTGGAATGAAAAGCAGAGCTGGGCTCAAACCCATGCACTCTGACATCGTATGTGGACACTTCAAGTAGAGTCCCAAACACTGCATCAAATAAAACCTTCTCCACTAACTTTTTGAAGCTCTCTCTTTTGTGTGCGTGTCTCTATAAGCAAGCATATAATAAAAATGTGTATATATGTGTGTAATACGTAGTTTATAAACAATATGTAATATATACACCAAATGCATGTTTATACAAATGCATGTGTATGTGGCTTATACATAACACACACATATATAACAAATATAACACACACACACACACACATATATATATATAACAAAAAACCATAAAACATTACCTTCCCTTCCTCCCTAGCTCCAATTCCACAGTGCCTGAAAGTATAACCAAAGAACTCAAGAGAATTAAAATTAAAAACACAAAGCAGGTTTTCAACAGGATGGCTTGTTGTTTTCAAAACTTGATTTGCAAGGCCAGCTTAAAAGCTGATCCTACCCACGGTTGATGGATGCCTGAGGAAAGAAATGATTTGGCAATAGCTTCCAATATCCTCCCATCTCTAAACAGACAAATTCAACAACCCACGCTGTTCTTTTATTCTTCCTGCAAATGGGAAGAAACACTGCTGCTATGACATCTGTTTTAGCTCCAGAATGAATGCCCTCAGAACACCCCAGTGGCTGGGGACCTGCCTGCAGGGAGGAGGCCAGCCCAGGGGTACGTTGTTGGGCACTTGGGTGGCAGGCAGTGCCTTCCATACCTAGGAGCACCTTGGCTTTTGCAGTTTGGAAAACTTTATCCACAGCACACTAGTTTCCATAACCTCTGATTCTTTAAAGCATTAAAATAAAAGAGCCAAGGAAGTTACCAATGTGTACATATTTTTATCATCACTAATAATCTCCCAGTAATGAGAGCAGTCTATAACAAAGTACTGTAGATTTTCGTTGAAAAGAAGAAATTCTTTATCTCTTTATGATAATGCTACTAATGGAAGTGAAGCATGGCATTGCCTGTCCCGAAAAACATGACAAGTGGACTATGGTTTTCTTCAGACTGTTTCCTTCATCTTCCATCTCATGTAACCTGACTTCATCCTTACTCTATGGCTGGCTGCCTAACTTTTACAACACATCCTAAATAAAGGTAAAAATCACCAATGCAAATTACAGCTATTTCACCAGTTCATAGGTCTCTGCATTCCCAAGAGTATTGTGTGTGAGCTCAGCTCTGAACAGAGAGAACAAAAAGCTGCTTCACCAACACAATGGTGCAAGAGCTTCTGATCAGCATTTGAGACTCTAAGCCATCTGCCTCCATCTGCCTTCTGAGACATCACAGCCCATCTTCCCTAGTCATGTCAAGCTGCGTCTTGGCTGTTCATTATTATGAATTTATTCCTTTGGCTTTTCTTGGCCTATCTCTACACTTTCCCCCATTGGAATTCTAATCAGCTCAAAGAACCCAGCTCCTTGTGAACTTCAGAATTGAAAGCACTAGGCACTAGCATTTGTCCTACTGCTTTTGACTCCTGAATCCTGTTACAGTGGTTGTGTTCATGTCCTGGTTTGTTCTCAATTCTAGCTTAATGTTGATGTGCACCCTGAAAGTCAGCAGGTGATGTCTCAAGAGCTTGGTCTATGCCACCCACAAGGGAGAGCGGGACTGAGCTGGCAGATCCTGACTTTGTCACGGTTGCTGCAGGCATTTGGGGGTGAGCAAGAAGTTGAAGCTTGATCTCTCTCTCTCCCCCTCAAGTAAATAAAACAAAATTTAAAAACAATTGAGACCACTGGATCTTCTCTAACCTGTATGGTACTCCATTGTGCTTATAATTAGTTGGCTCATCAAACTACTCTGCTCTCTGGTTATCATATTCAATGAGCAATTATTTCTCCAAGTATATGTAAAAGAAGATGCACATTTGAAACCACTTTAAGTGCTATGCAAAAGAAAAAAGAAGAGAAAAGAAGAAAAAAGAAAAGAAAAGGAAGGAACGGATCCATGTGACCGGATAAAGGAAGAACCAAGTGAATTTTTAGACTGGTGATGTGGGAAGGCACCATAAACACCATCAAGAAGGATATATTTGGAATGAACAAGGAGAGCCACACATGGAGCTCAGGAGACAATGCGGAGAATTAGAGACAGCAAGGCAGAGAAAGGCATGAGACAGAGATCGCTTCTCTGCTGATTCACTCCCCAAATGCCCACCATGGCCAAAGCCAAGACCCCAGAATGTCAGAGCAGGCTTCCCACATGAACGATTGCGATTGACTACTTGAGCCATCACCGGCTACCTCCCTAGGTGTGTGCTAACAGGAAGCTGGAATTGGGAGCAGATCTGGCACTCAAGCCCAGGCTCTCAAATAGGGGATGTGGAAAAATCAATTAGCTTCAAATACTATGCCAAATGCCACTCCAGCACTACATCATAATGGTTATATATCCCTCAGTAGACTTGAGCTGCTAAAAGTGTTCATTTCCTTGCTTACACAGTACATTTAATGATGTTTATCTTGGAGAGTGGTATGGAAGTTAAATGAGAAATGTAGAAAGCATTTAACATAATATTTCACAAGAGCAAAGCCCTCAATAACTAAGTAGCATCCATCTTAATTATAGCTTCAAGAACAGACACCAGGACACAATTATCCAAATGAGTATTCTATTTTCTGTAATTATTTCATTTCTCAGTAGGTGAGGCAACTCAGATAAAACAGAAAGTGATTTGTTTAACAATCAAGATAAGTTAGAGTCAGGACAAGAATTCTCATTTCCTAGTTCCCGGAACAGCTAAATCGCCCAGTTCCTTGATTCCACATATTTTTAAACTGCTACCTAGTTAATTGCTCCTAGATTCTGTAGTTACCCAAACCAAAGATGCCACCACAGACTAACCATTTCAATTAATAAACTATAGAGTCACATAAGTATGCCCAAGAAAGATTCCTAAATCAAGTAACTGCTAAGAATATTCACTACTGAAAAATCTATTGAAAGTAGAAAAATGTATCAATGTGACCATAAATGCTTTTTTTCATTTAAGAGATCTAGTTACTTAATCCACATGTCTTGAAAAAAACTACTTGTTTTTAATCCATTCTACCAAGTCACATAGCAAGGAAATCTGAAATCTACAACACAGAGATCTCCCTGTATGGCTGAAAGTATTTCCTTGGGGTAATTGCTAGAATAGAAAACAATTATGATAGCTGATTGGTGATTAAAATCATCCAACACCTCATCTCCAACTTCTCCAGGTTCCCAAAATAAGTCTGGGATATTGTCTGGGAATAAATATGTTTGAAAAGCTATTCACTACGGGTCTGGTGCAATGGCTGAATGGTGAAATCCTTGCCTTGCGTGCATCAGGATCCCATTTTGGCACCAGTTTGTGTTACAGCTGCTCCAATTCCTTTCCAGCTCCCCACTTGTAACCTGGGAAAGAAGTAGAGGATGGCCCCAAGCCTGGGGACCCTGTACCCACCTGGGAGACACCGAAGAAGCTCATGGCTCTTGGCTTGGATTGGCTCAGCTCCGGCAATGCAGTCACTTGAATAGTAAACCAGCAAATGGAAGATCTTTTTCTCTGTATCTCCTTTTTTCTGCAAATCTGCCTTTTCAATAAAAATAATTTTTGAAAGCTATTCAGTAACCACCAAGGAAATGCAAATCAAAGTCATAATGTCATACAACTTCATACCCATTAGGATATCTATGACCGGAAGACTAAACATTGGTGAGGATGTAGAAAAAACCTGGAATCTCACACACTGTTACTGGAAATGAAAAATAGTACGTTAGCTCTGGCCAACAATCTAGTAGTTTGTCAAAAGCTTAAACACAGAGCTATCAACTGATTTAGCAATTTCACTAAATCCTAAGTCCAGGAAAAAAACGGGCATACAAAGGTTCAGAAAAGTATAATCCCTAGTAGCCAAAAGTCGTAGCAATTCAAAGGTCCATCAACCAATCAATGGATAAATGTGATCAAGAAATACAAAGACAGTGCTTGCCCATAAAAAGCAAGAGAGCCCTGATAATGCCACAGCATGGATGGGCCTTGGAAATACTGTTTCACTACAAAAACACGAACAAACAAAAACAAAAAACAGCCACAAGAGACCATAGATTATATATCTTCATTCACGTAAAATGGCGAGATGAGGCAAATCTGTAGATTTGGAGAGTAAGTTGGTGATTGCCTAAATTTGGAGGCATGAAGTTGGAGAGAAGAAAAGGAAATTTTACTGCTAAAAAATATAAGGATTTTTTTTTCTTTTAGGTAAGGGGAGTGGTAATTAAAATATGCTAAAATTGATTGTGGTGAGCTGTGTCATAACTGTATGAATATACTAAAGCCATTGAAGTATAACATTTAGATGAATAAAATAGAGTGTTGAGCTATATTTCATTAAAGCTGTTATTTTTTAAAGCTGACATCCTGACAGGTTTAAAAGCCACTGTTTTGAGTCTTTGATACTCAAAGTTTGGCTGGAAAACCAGTAACACCAGCATCATCTGGGAGTTTGTTAGAAATGCAATATGTTCATATTGGGGCATAAGAGATTCTGCATTTTAACAAGAACTAAAGGTGACTGTTCTACACATGTAAATCTAAGGAGCAGTGCTCTCAGGTACACTTGTGAACCTCTGAGAAGATGTGCCCCCCAGCTCAGGCAACGAAACCAAAGCATGAGCATCCAGTGCCTAAACGGAATGAGCATGGTAGCTCCATCAGCTATTCATTCCACCATAGGAAAATCCCCCAAAACAACCTTGAGAAAAACTCAGTAAGAAGAGCTTCATCAATAAATCTCCTCATTTATTACAGCAGTTTTAGGTAGCATTGCTAGCATCCCACTGAAAAGCACAAAAGTCCTTCTGCATTTAGAGACTCAGTAAAAATAACCATTTTAATTTAAAAATGCAACTGAATAGAGGGGAACAGAGGTAGATTTGGGTAGTTAAAATTGGCAAAAAGGTGAATGTTCGTGTGATCTGGCAGGTAATGTCAAGCTCTGATGTTTTGTCTGCCTCTAGTTGTCTTAATGAAAAGTGTGTGGTTTTATTTTATACTATCACAACAAAAGAAGTATGGCCTTTCCTACAATCTACATCATTCATGTCACATGTGTTATCACACCTTCAACAGCTAGGATGCTTCTTAAAACAATTTTTTAGGTTTTTTGTATTAAATGTGTTTATTATTTTACGCTACAGTTCCATAGGCTCTGGGATTTCCCTTCACCCTCCTGAAACCCCCCACCTATACACTGATTTCCACTAAATTATTACAATAGTATAGTTCTTCACAGTCAATCGTAAGTCCATCTGTCTACTACTTAAGTATATCTGACATTGTAGGTATGGACAATGGCAGGAAGTCCAGCGTTCTGTTAAGATATATTTAAGACTTTCATTGGAAGTCCATCATTGACCTGGCAGCAGAGATGCATACTGCATTGTCTCTTCACATCTAAATGTGATTAGTTTCTATTATTCAGTTGCTATACATCTCCTTAAATGAAAAGCCGTAAAACAAAATCAACAGGAAGAAAAAATAGAAAATTAGCAACATAAAATTAAATAATATGTTACTGAATGACCAATATGTCACTGAAGCAATAAAAAAGAAAATTTAAAGAGTTCTTGAACAATGATGCTATTGTGTGACCTATGAGTCAGTGAGGAAACTGATGAGAAAAAACAAAACTTTTCTCTGAATGATAAAAATAAAAACGTAAATATCAAGCCCTTAAGATGTAGCAAAAACAGTATTGCAGGGGCTATTGATCTTGTATTTTGCATGAATGTGCCTTATATAAGAGAGTGAATATGATATTTGTTGTTTGGGGATTGACTTATCTCACTGAGCATAATGGCCTCTAGTTAGGACCATTTGGTTGTAAATGGTAGAATTTCATACTTTTTAATGACTGAGTATTATTCCACAGAGTAATTTAACCCTGTGGAAAAGTTAGAATGGATCATCAAATAGACGCCATAATTTGTTCACTTGACATTCCAATTAATGACACAGAGTTAACTTACCTCACATGGAGCCCATCACACACACACATGAAATGTTAACAGCCACAAACATTGGAGTAATGAGCTATTTTATGTGCTTTTCTTTTTCATAGTGGCTCTATGGTGCGACAGCTATTACCTAGTTAATAGAAAACCATCTGAGTCTCAGAAATGCTCTTTAGTAGTTGCATGTATTTATGTAAGCTACTCAGTCGATAACTCAGTGTTCTTTCTCTAAATTGATCTCATAGCTTCATAAAATTGTTGCAAACAAAGGATAGCATACTGCACAGTAAGTCCCCAATGTATTTTCTAATCATAATAAGCTCTCAAAGATGTTAGCTACTATTGTCATGGTCACTAAGATCTAAAAACTTAAATATTAACCACGTCTGACAGTGTATTTGCTTTTAAGTTATTTTATAATTGGATTACAATTTACTTTGAGAAGGTACAATAGATTTTAAATTGGTAATGTATACTATTAAATGGATTCACGTGGAGCCTTATAGTCATCAAATTGTATGTCTGGAAGCCTGAGTTTAAAAAAAAAAATCTTTACAGTGACAGTGCTGTGGTGTACCTGACACCTACTATACTGGCATCACATATGATATCATTTCAAATTCCAGCTAAGCCACTTCTGAGCCAGCTCTCTACTAATGGCCCAGACAAAGCTGCAGAAGACGGCCCAAGAGTTTGGAATCCTGCCACCTACCTGAGCGACCCCGATGAAGCCCCTGGCTCCTGGCTTCTGCCTGGCTCCGTCCTGCCTTGTGGGCACCAGGGAAGTGAAACATCACATGGAGGATCTCTTTCTCCTAATCTTTGCTTCTCCCCCCTCTGCTTCTCAAGCAACATTGAATAAATATGATTAGAAATGAAACATAGACAGCTCGGCCCTATCCCATAGATTCTGATTCAGGATTTCTCAGGATTGGCTAGAGCGTCTGTTTTTCTCACAAAGTCCTAGGAAATGTTCAGGCTGCTCTTCAGGGAATCTTTTTGAGGATCCCTGGTATAGGTTTTCAGAGAATGGAGGTGTCTCTGGAGGTTGGAGAGTAGGGTCAAGTACCCACCAGCAGCAGGAAAGCATGTCTATAAGCCTGGCCCTCTAGAGTCTCCCAGGCCCTCAATGTCACATCCCATGTCATCCTAAAATGAAATGAAGAAAATAGCTTATATTTAACAACTGAACCATGTGTTTTCCACCTTAATAGATCCAGCAGTATTAAACATTACAACATTTAAAAACTCCGAAACACTTGTGGTCCTAAGCATTTCAAATAAGGGATACTTTATCATCATAATAAATATGTAAGTTGCAAGAGAATCCAATTAAGAGACTGCACATGAGGCTTTTTATTGGACGGGATGACATCCTGTCAGCTCTGCCTTCGGACCAGGGATGGTCTTCCCAAGAAACTGTTGAATGTATTTGGACAGTAAGATGCTGGACTCTATGCATGGTGCATGCTTGCAATGAAGGAATCATGACTGGGTTTGAACTGTACTACTGCAACAATGTGGAGGAATCCAATATGGGGGAGAGCATGGGGAGGAGTTGGAGGAATCCCAGAGCTTATGAAACTGTGTCATAAAATGAAATAAAAAAAAGAGAGACTGCACATGAGAAACAGGAAATGCTTTTTAGAGAAAAGTGAGGGTTTTTAAAAATAACTTTAATTTTTAATAAATCAACATGGATACTAAGCTTTTTAACAATAGGACTGCTTCCAGCTATAGTTGCTCCCTGCCATGGTATAGGTTTCTGAGTCGCTATTATATTGTGAAATAACAGGCAAATGTGCATTATCATGGACTAGAAATTTTCAAGGTCATTAACAGTAACTACCCGGGAAAAGAGTAGAAAATGAAACCTTCTAAATAGTCTCATCGCATATACAAAGGCAATCACCTCTGGCAACTTGCAGCTCAAATTTGCATTTCATATTAAATGAATTGATAAAGATCAATGATCAAAAGAACACTTTTTTTCCCTAAGAATTATTTATTTTTATTAAAAGTCATATATACAGAGAGGAGGAGAGACAGAGAGGAAGGTCTATCTAATGATTCACTCCCCAAGTGGCCACAATAGCCAGAGCTGAAACGATCCAAAGCCAGTAGTCTGGAGCCTCTTCCAGGTCTCCAACTGGACTACTTTTCCAGGCCACAGGCAGGGAATCAAATGGGAAGTGGGGCCACTGGGATTAGAATTGGCACCCATATGGGATCCCGGCATGTACAAGGTGAGGACTTTAGCCACCAGGCTACCATCTTAGAAGACAGGTTGTTTTGGACAGGAAACCCACCACACTTTTACTATTCTTTTGGGTATGTACGGACTGTATCTATACAACAAAATGATGAATATCCATTAGGCTCATTACATACAGAATCCTCCAACCACAGCGGTTTAATCCTGGCGTAGCAACATTTTTCACAACATTGTTTTGGAAATACTACAAATTCTAGATATTGGGGCTTAGTGGATTCTCCCAGAATACTTAAGAAAATGCTCAAATGTGGTGTACACCTAGTATTAGCAAATGCAAAATAGCTAGTAAAAATTGATTGTGAAAGAAATTATTCAACAGGGAAAATTTCTTTTATGTTAACAAACAAGCAGGGCAGGAATGGAGAGATGGGCAGCAGTATTGTGGCTTAGTAGGTTAAGTTGCTGCCTTTGATGCTGGCTGTGATCCCAGGCAGGCAGCAATTGAGACCTGGCTGGTCTACTTCTGATTTAGCTCCCTGTTAACCTGCCTGAAAAAGCAGCAGCAGATAGCCCATGTCCTTGAGCCTCTTCATCCATGTGCAAGAGCCAGCTGGAGTTCCAGGATCCTGGCTTCAGACTGACTCAGCCTTATTCACTGTAGCCATTGGAGAGTGGACCAGAATATTTTCCTCTCTTTCCTTAAACCTCTCTCTGCAGTTTTGCATCTCAAGTAAACATATAAAATAAACATATAAAATATTCTTTAAAGGAAAGGGAGAGAAAAACAAACAAATAGGGACGGTCCTTGGCACAGCAGCTAAGTCATCTTTTGAAGCACCTGCATCCCATTTTGGGAAGTTTGGTTTCAATCTGGCTCTTCTACTTCAGATCCAGCTTCCTGCTAATGTGCAACCAGAGGGGCAGAAGATTTGGTTCAAATACTTGGGTGCCCATCCTCCTCCCTGGGAAACTTCCATTGACTTCCGAGCTCCTGGCTTTGACCTTGCCTGGCCCACGGGGTGGGATTATTTGAGAAGCAAGTGAGCAAATGGAAGAGCTCTATCTCTACTTTGTAAGTAAAATGAAAATAAGCAAATATAATTTTTAAAATTCAAGCAAAGTAGCACAAATAAAAGGAGTCCAGGATGCAACAAAAACCAAAAGAAAAGGGAGTGGATATTACAGGTAATTCACGTGTGATGTCATTGATTTTCCAGCTTTGCCCCGCGTGCCCTCTGCAGGGAAG
The DNA here is from genome assembly GCF_017591425.1 of Ochotona curzoniae. Lineage (NCBI taxonomy): Eukaryota > Metazoa > Chordata > Mammalia > Lagomorpha > Ochotonidae > Ochotona > Ochotona curzoniae. The sequence goes on along the minus strand of NW_024464920.1, from coordinate 15,047,633 downwards.
ATTATTGAGAGAGGAATCCCAAATGGCTCAATACTTGTCTTTTTTTGTTTTTAAGATTCATTTATTTTTTATTGGAAAGGCAGATCTACAGAGAGGAGGCTCATTGCATGTCTTTTGTCCAGGACCTTCTGGGCAGGACAGTAAAAGCGCCTTGCCAAACCGACCTGAGTGGGATTCCTGGTGCTTTCACTTACTCCACGTGATGAGCAACTAGACCTATCAAAATTTTCATTTATGTACCACTACAAAAGGTGTTCATTCACTCACCAAATCATTTTCTCAGCACTTATTCTGTGATAGGTAGCATTCAGAGCTCCGGGAATATAGCTGCGGACAAGTAGGCAAAAACTTCGACCCTCACAGAATTTATATTGCTGTTTCAGACACTGAGGCAAAATGGCTTAAAAGTAGCCTAGATCTGTTGCAGAACCTTCTCCTCTAGGCTCCACTCAAAACCAGCAGACATTCTGGGTCCCCCTTGTGGCACAGCCCCCTCAAAGAGGTACATGTTGCCTTCAAAGTGGCAAGTAGCTATCCCAGTTGTGGGACTGACCTGACACGACAACCCATCCTCTGTGTCAGACCCCTGGACGGAGCAGTTTCTATCGGGTGGAAAGCCAATGAAGTTATATGAGATCTATTGTTCACTCCCCAGCAGGCCATTGTGGTCCTGGTGATTGGTAATTCATGCTTTCTGGGACCAACACATTGCCCTCAATATAACGGACCAATGTGATGTCTTGAAATCGAGACTTAGGTTGCATTATGATGTAGTGAGGCCAGGGCAAGCAGAACAGCTGTCCTGGAAAGGGACTTCTTTTCTATCAATGCTCTGGAATGTCCCTCTCTGTTTACAATCAAATTGTTGCTCAGATTTGAATGAAAGTTTTAACACCACTACAATAGAAATGTCTCAAGTTAAAGCACCACTTAATTGCATCTTGGCAATGCTCCCTTGTAACCAAGGCATTAAGCTTCATGAATAATTCATAGGCTTCGCAGGGTACCCTTCTGCTGTGATGGAGCAGAAATAAGGCGGTGGCAGGTAGGGCAAGCAGGTATTGCAAGGTTCCTGTCACCCTAGCAAGTGAGGTGCCAGCTCCGAACTTTCTCCCCTCCTGACCTGGTACATGAAGGCTGTCTGGAGGCCTCGGCCCCCCTTGGCAGCAGAGTAGCCACTGATTCTCGGGCATAATGTTCAGTGCAGAGAGAAACACAGACTTCATCTCTTGGGCTCCAGGGATACTTTTCAAAGGCCCTCATGCAAAGGGATGAGCGTGGCGACCAGGCACTACAGCAACTGCATTGCCACTCGAAGTCTGCTTTCACTGAAGTCCTACAAATTCATTTCACTATGTCACCTGACCCTCCCCAAAAGAAAACGCTTGGCCATTGTCCACAGGACCCTGGATATACAGCAGATAAACCGTGCGTGTACCTTCATGTTTAAATCTTCATAATCATGATTCCTACAAGGTTAACTATGTGTCTACGAGAGTCATTTCATCTAATACTCATGAGATAATTACTACGATCACTGCTTAAGAGCCGAGATGAGGGTTTGCAGAGGCGAGCCAGCTGGCCTACAGTCACACATCTAGAAATGCATGGGGCAGCTATTGGAACCTGAGTGCTCCCATATCCGTAATTCTCCCACCCCACCTCTTTCCATGATGGGAATCTTCTCTTTTCAATGTGTTCCTTTTTCTGGGTTAGCCCCAGTCTGACCTATGCAGGAGAAAGGCCTATGTCCTTGTTCCATCTGGTAGTCAATGAGGAATGACTGGGAAGCCCCCAGCCTTTGTCCTCCTACTCATTTAGGATCTCACTGCTTTTGAATCTTTCCGCAGTTGAGATTTTGCTGTGTCTCAGACACAGTTTGCAGCTGTCCCTCAATGGTTCATAAGCTAGAAGCTAGAACTCCAATGCTTGGAGAAGTGGTGAACCTTCCAGAATTAGGATCTGGTGTAAGGCTGTGCAGTCGTGCGGCTAATGCACCTGGAAGAGATTCTTGTTGTTTTTACAAGAATGCATTCTCAAAAGTGAGTTCTTATGGGTCTGGTGCTGTAGCCTAGCAGCTGGGGTCCTCATCTTGCATGCACTGGGATTCCATGTGGATGCCAGTTCTAATCCCAGCAGCCCCACTTCCCATTTGATTCCCCGCCTGTGGCCTAGGAAAGCAGTCAAGGATGACCCAAAGCCTTGGGACCCTGCACCTACATGGGTGACCTGGAAGAGGCTCCAGGCTCCTGGCTTCAGATGATCTCAGTTCTGGATGTTGCAGTCACTTGGGGAGTGAATCATCAGACAGAAGATCTTCCTCTCTGTCTCTCCTCCTCTCTGTATATCTGACTTTCAATAAACATAAAATAAATCTGAGAAAAAAAAAGAGTAAGTGTTTATAAACCAAAGCTACCACATGTTTGTCCTGCCCCATGTACCCACGTTACTTACCTGCAATGTTGGGACACAATCAGCAGGACGCTCACCATGCCAGTTCCATGCCATTTGGACTTCGACTCACCAAAATTCTGAGCCAAATAACCTTCCTTCCTTTGCACATTATCCAGCCACAAGCACTCTGTTTCCAAACCAACACAACAGCATAAAAAACGAACACAGATTAGATGAGCAAGAAACCCAGCAAAAGTATATGCAAAAAGTACCGCACGCAGGTGAAACCCTACCCATGGCTTAGAGTGGGAGTACCTGGCTTTTAACGCAGCCTGCCGGCTATTCTCCGGGTGATCCCTCAAGAGTCATTTCATTCTCACAGCTTAGTTTTCTCACAAGTCAATGGAGCAAGCTATCTTGTCTACACAACCAGCATTGCTGTGAAGATTTAATACGGCAAAGTTTGTGAAGATGTCTTTTGTCATCCAAATCGCTCTCAGTTCCACCATTCTCGGCAACACTGTGTAATGGGAGGGCAGTCACTGTCTGAAAGGAGAGGAGAAATGAACAAATATTAAAGTGCTGCCAAGACAAGCATCAGAACAGCCCTTAGGGAAAGCTACTATTTCTCCATTCCCCTGGGAAACTCCTGAAAGACATCCAATACTCTTAAAATCAGCCCTGCCTCCTAACTGGCCCTTCCCCCACTCTCGGCTCTCCTGAAGGGTCCCACCCGGGCGGACGTTACATTTGCAAAGTCGGCTCTCAATCATAGGTCATCTTCTTCATGGCCGTGGCACAGGTGGCCTACAAAAACCCCATAGATAATGTCCCCTGGCAGTTCGTCTGTGACATGAAAGGGAAGAAATTGTGTTCCTTGATTATTCAGTAAAGGCCAGGTAGAAAGTTCTTCTGCGCTTCCCCACTCCCTCCCCTTACTCCAGATCATAACCAGAAATGAAGGCATACAACGAAGTCATACCTCAGCTTGTTATAAATAGATCAGAAAAAAAATGGGGGGCTAGAGGAGAGGCATTCTAAACTTCTGGAAATGATTATAGTCAAAGAGAACAGATGGAATTCTATGTTTGTCCCTTGGGGACAACGTTGGCCTTTGTTTCTTGGTTGCACTCCTTGCTCCCTGTAGAAGAGTTAAGCATTGTCCTAAAAACCTGTGCCTAGCAGCCGGCAGCCACTCCCCTGCCATCCCCAGTGTTTGTGGCAGCCCGGATGTGTCTGCCTCCCCAGCCCTGGCTCTGTTGCTCTTTGCCCTGTGTAGGCATCCTGCAAAATCTCCCCCGTGGTGTTGTAACGCTGCTTTCTGGTCTGTCTCAACTAAGACGATGTTTCAAGATGCTAATGCACCCTCCACTCCAACAGGGGTGCTGCAGATTTGGGGGGCAGAGCTAGCACAGGAGGCCGGCATGCTCATCTTTTTACACAGAAAGAAGGGAGAGAATGAGTCCAGGCCAGTATATGGTAATCCACACAAGCCAAAGCAGAAAATGCTAGGGACATAGGAGAGAAAGCCTAAGGCTACCTGTTTGGAATAGGTCACTGAAGTTTAAACAAAATCATCACCAAATCTCCACACAGCCTGCAGGAAAAAAAAAAATGGTGCATTTTCTGATTCCTGACTCCCCTTTATCACCATGAAAAAAAACAAAGCCAGGGCCAGCACTATGGCATAACAGATTAAGCCTCCACCTGAGATGCTGACATCCCATATGGGCCGAGGTTGTGGTCCCATTGTTCCACTTCAGACCCAGCTCCCTGCTTATGGCCTGGGAAAGCAGATGACTCAAGGCCTTGGGTCACTGCACACACATGGGAGACCCAGAAGAAACTCCTAGCTCCCAGCTTCAGACTGGTTCACCTGTGGCCATCTGTGATCATTTGGGGAATGAATTAGCAGATGGAAAATCTTTGTCTCTCCTTTTCTCAGTGTAACTCTTTCAAATAAAAATTAAAGAAATCTTAAAAAAAAAAAAAAAAAGAGGCACAAGAGGACAAGTTGAGAGCAGAAGCAGGAGAAGATGTCTCAGAGGGAGGTAGGCCCTGGATCACAGCTTCTCAGAGTGCAAGGGAGGCCTCTGTACACTTTTTCCACAGTCAGTGCAGGAGTACTAGGGCGGCGAGCAGCAGCTTAAAGAGCTCCTCTGCTGAACAGGCCTCATGACCCAGAACCACAAACCCCATTCCGTGGGGGTACCTGCCCTCGTGAGGTGCAGTGTTGGTTCACTCTTTCAAGATAATGGCCATTATGACAGTGAGGTGATCTAAGACAGAAGCACCAATAAGGGGACCAAAGACTTGAAAATGGTTCATGTACACACATAATCTCATTGTCAACACATTTTATATCAAAGTTGTTTTAATAGAAAATAATACAAGAGGAGGCATTAGGCAGAGCAGCTCAGATGCCATTTGAGACAACTGTATTCTGTCCCAGAGTGAGTGTCCAAGTCCCATCTCCACTTCAGTTGCATGTCCCTGCTAATGTGCGGCCTGGCAGGCAGCAGCTGATGACTCCAGGACCTGGACCAGACTGAATTCTTGGCTCCTGGCTTCAGCCTGGACCACTCCTGGTCATTGTGGGCTTTTGATGACTGCATCAGCAGACAGAGGATGTGTGTGTGAGTGTGTGTGTGTGAGTGTGTGTGTGTGTGTGTGTGTGTGTGTGTGTGTGTGTATGCGCAGTCTGCCTCTATCTCTTTGTCTCTCTTCCTTTCAAAAAAGTAATTTGAAAAAAATTAAGAAAACAAGAAGATTAACACTGTCCTAATAAATTTGGCAGATACATGAGCTATACTGATAAGTACAATCACTGTTGTTCTGACATTTTCTATGCACATACACACACACACACACTTGTGTACTGATTTGCTTAAACCACTTATGCTGATCATTAATGCATTTCAATCACGGGGAGGTCCTCCATGGTGAACTTTAGTGCCTAGTCAATGGAGAAGATGGTTTTAGGAGGCCATGCCTATATTGACATTGACGTAGACTGGCTTGGCCTTCAAATCCCATGATGTGGAACTTGGAACTAGGCAATGTGGTTGTCTGAAACATGAATTATGAATTGATGTAAACTATTCAGAGACTATATGATGAAATGATCGAGTGCTCATTCCCTTTGACTCAGATTCTACTTTTAGAATGACTGAGGATTTTTGCAAAAGCACTCTCTTTGAAATGCTCTTTCAACCTAAATAGTCACTACTAGGAGGCTTTTCTCAGGAACATTATATAGCTGTATATGTATTGCATTATAAAGATAATTAAAATATATAGTTTGTGAAAAATGGTGATTATGGGCATTATATTTTCATGTGAAGATACAAATTAATGAAAATTGAATTAAAGCAATGGAAATGAAAAATCTAAAATCCATAATAAATTTTCATGATGTCCATTTTCAGTTAGCTCTTTGAAGATACCTCATGTGTTTGTCTAGACATATATATATATATATGCATAACTATATAAAATTGACTATTTACTTTCTGTCCCACCATTGCGAGCCAGAGAAACACATTTCATTGAGATTTGAATTAGCAATTCTTATTCTCTAACATCTATGCTGTGACAGAAAATCTAACAAAGGATAGAATAAACCAAGCACTACCTTTATTTCAGGGATTTTAAATACTAGAAGAAGAAATGAGATCTTTTTTCCATTCACTAGACAGGGAATACCTTAACTAAGAACTTGAAAGCTATTACTTCTCATTCTAGAGAACAAGGTAAATCCATTAAAATCAGAAAAAGTTAAAAAACACATTTACTGAGTCCACCATGAATTTGCTAATCCAAACTTGCCAACTCTTGTTTACAAATAAATTCATGTAGAATGTTAGAAAAAAGTTAACAACCAGAATTGAGTCTAAATATTTTACCTAATTTACATAAACTAAAAACAACCAGAAGATTTTTTTCCAGTCAAGAAATACTTGACCATAGCCACCTCATTTTCATAATTATTTTTTTAAGAGTCATGTATTTATTTGAAAGAAAGATCTGCAGAACGAAGGAAAGACAGAGGCAGCTCTTGATTCACTACCCAAGTAGCTGTAAGAGTTGGGGTGAGCTAATCCACAATCAGGAGTCAGGAGCTTCTTCCAGGTCTCCCACATGAATGGAAAGTGTCCAAGCACTCCACTGCCTTTCCAGGCAAATTAGCTGGGCTCTGAATCAGAAGAAGAACAGCTGGGACACAAACCAGCACCCATATGGGCACCCCCACCACAGGTAGAATCCCAAGCCAACCTGTGATGACACCTGCATAATTTTTTTTATAAACTTAGTCATTATATTAGAACATAGCCTCTAGCTGACTACATAGTTATCTGCTCAACTTCATAGCCAATGTAAGGCTCTAATAGTCCACATCTTTCTGGGCCCTTCTCTCAGTACATTTGTCCTAGGATACAAGAACCCTTGCAACATCTTATATCTGATATTGTCAATCAAAATAAGCATCATTTTCAAAAGGGGTAATGTAAGGTTGCTCATGGCAGAATGTTCCAAGTCCAATGATTCAATGGGTCTTGGGAAGTGTGATTTCATACTCATACTCATAGTGATTTCTGATCAGAATTTGTATATCACACAGGCAACATACATTGGCTTAGCACCAAAGCAAATTTTATGGAAGCAGCAGGGGCTGATTTTCTGTTTGGATATTAGTTTCTTTAGAATATGATTTGCTACAAGTACTTCATGATGGCAAAAATGTCATATCTGAAAAAGAAGACCACAGATTAATTGTGTAGAGGACATTCTGGGAATAAATAGATAATGAAGAGATTAAAAAAAAAAAGATTCTTCACGGTGGCTCCAGATGGTTAAGACAAAATAGGCCCCATGTGCACATCACCCAACTTAAATTGACCTGGCAGAAAGATTAATAGCTCTGTCTGGCTACTCCTAAGTCAAGTCTGAATTGTTTGTTTGTTTTCAATTTTCTTTTCAAATCCCTTGCAGGCCTTTTAGAGGCAGTTTGTTCTCAATGTGAAAGTATACTGGTTTTAGCCTAAATGGCACCTTGCGGAAGCATTCAGTCTAACACACCTCTGTCAACATAAAACGGGTCCTAACACAGACCCTGTAAAAGCTAACGAATTAGTGAATACAATTTAAGTTTAGTTTTGGTACCAAAATAAGTCTTCTCCTTCAATTATTTCTTTAACATTTTTTATTTATTTTAAGAATAAAAGGAGAGAGATCGAGAGGTTGTCTATCTTCTAGCCTATTCCACAAAAGCCATGATGAAGCCAGGCTAAAGTTATACACTCTGAACTCAACCCAGGTCTCCCATATGGATGACAAGGACCAACTATCTGAGCCATCACTTTTTGTCTCCCAGAGTGTGCATTAACAGGAAGCTGAAATCAAACACACAGCCAGGATGTGCCCAAATCAAGCCAGGACATGCCGAAACAAATGTTATACCAAACACTTGCCATACAAACCAATTTTTTAATTGCATCTTCCCATAACCTTTTAAAACACTCCTTTGTAAATGTACCTCAAACACCCAGACACGAACATTCTTGGGTCTTTGAACCAAATGTGGTCAGAACAACTACCTCTGCATCATAACAAAAGAAAAATCACAGTATTTCTAATACCTTCTGATCCTGCTGCAATGATTTTGACAAGATTGGAATATGTTCCCCCCGGAGGACTCATTATTATTTCATTTCATTTTATTTTATATGATGCTTACATAGTTGATCAGTGTGGGAAGGATCAAGAACCAGGAGAAAGTGGGTAAGACCATTGTTTACACATTTTCTTCTTTCTGTTATCTGGGGAAGGGGACAATACAATGGGAGGGACCACGCCTAGACTCCTCAGTACTTGATGTCATCCCAGGGTCCCTGTTGTGGAGCACGTTCTGGGGATTCTGCTCAAGTGATTTCAACAGTTCTGAGATGCTGTTGATGTTGCTGCTCAAAGGATGAGGAAATCCTTCCAAAGTCCGTTGGCTGACATAGTCCACCTCTGAGTCTCCAATTGCCCAGGAATTTGCCGTCCAGTTTCACTGAGATAGTTAATCTGGTTTAGTTTCACCTGGGATAGTTTGTTCTGTCCTCCTTCCTCTGCAAACTGATGGGTGCTGTGGTCCAGCCCAACCACTTGTGGCCGATGCCTACCACTTGCTTAGCCCTCACATACACCAAGGGGAGCTGAAGCCCAGTCAGAGTGACCCCAATAACGCCCACTGCACCAGCTCCACTTTCAGTACATCTCTGTGTTAATGGTTTGAGGGAAGCAGCAGAGGATGGCCCAAATGCCTAAGCCTCTGCTACCTAGGCAGGAGACCTGGCTGGGGACCTTGGCTACTGGATCTGGCTGGGCCATGGACCATCTTGAAAGTGACCCAGCAGATAGTAGATGTATTTCTCTCTCTCTTTCTCTTGCATGTGCACACAGGCATGTAAGCTCTCCATTACTCTTTCAAGTAAATAAAGGTTATGGGTTTGTTTTGGTTTTTTAATGCAAGACAATTGGATCACAGGTGGTAGAATTCATGCAGTTCTCATGGGCCTCTGGTGATTTGTAGAGGAAAGTTTTGCTAAAAGCAAGACTGGCTCTACTCCCATTTTCTCCCTGGCTGCCATGCAATCTCTTGCATCTTCTCAAGCTGTGATTCCATCTACCATGAGACCATCACCAGAGACTGAACAAGTGAAACTGTCCAGTCTTGAACTTTCAGTCTTAAAAACTGTGAGAACATAATTCTCCCTTAGATGTACTTCATGCAATGTACTTTGTTATAGTATCAAAAACAATTAATACATGTTTTATCACCTCTACATGCATAGGACAGATAAGAGAAATGCATTCTCTAGCTCCTTTTTTTCTAGCAACATGAGAAAGATATTGGCAGAAGCTGCACTGGTGCATGAATTAAGAACTATACAGGGATGGTTCAGGTTTCTTAAACTTTAAATATATATATATATTTGACTCAAAGAAATTAGTTCCAAATGAGCTAGACTTCTGCTTATAGCCAAACCTTCCGGATAAATAAATCACTGGCAACAGACAAAACAGATTTAGACAGCAGAGGATTTAATTTGAATAATGATTCTGAGAATTTCAGTTCCTGTGAAAGCCCATAGCTTGGTGTATCTTTGCCTGTTTTACTAGCAATTGCATCCTGAAAGAAAAAACAGACACAAAATAGTCATTTTATATGAAAAAAAGATCATTTTTATCCTCGTGATTACTCCAGGGAGGATTCCCTTGATACTGGGCAGAAGGCTTAGTAAAATACTCCTCTGTCCTCCAGCTTTATAATAGAGTTCTAAGGTCATTTCAGAGATCATAACTGAAGCCTCAACATCTGCTCGATAGAAAATTTCCAAGGCACAAGGGAATCTGAGGCTGTGCATCTCATTGATGCAGCACTGATGCTTTATGAATTTGGCAGTTGTGTGTCAGATGAACTTGATTCAGGAGGAACCTCTTGGACACAGTAATTCTGATCACTAGGCAATGTAATTGTTATTTCCTGGTTACCTGCACAACTTAAGTGCACTTTGCCTGAAGTCAAGTCATGTGCTGTTTCTATGATCTATCTTTAACTCCCAATTGTTGTGAAAAATTTTTGAACAGTAAGTGAATGAATTTCTTCGTGTTTTTAGGATCCAAGATCTTAATGGAATTCATGACGGGACACATATATGTCTCATGAGGTCTCCTCCAAGAGGTTCAGAATAGCATCAATTTTGGGGCATTGTGATTTCTCGTAGTAACTTCTATGAGTCCAGGGAACATGTCTTGGCAAGAACCAGGTTTTGCCAGATTTGTGTTCATCAAATATAGGCCCAATGCAACAAAAAAGTGTTTAGGAGTTTGGGGATTTTGTTTTGTTTTGTTTTGCTTTGTTTTCAATTTATTTGAAAGGCAGAGAGGGAGGGAGGAGATTCTTCCAGCTGCTGATTCACTCCCCAAAATGCCTACAACCAGGGGTGGGCCAGGCCAAGGTTAGTAACCAAGAACTTCACCCAGGTCACCAACATAGGTAGTCCAAACCCAGATACTTTGGCCATCACCTGCTACCTCTCAGGAACATTTTCAGGAGGCTTGGTCCCAGGCACTGTCACATGGGATGTGGGCACTCCAAACAGAAGCTTAACCCATGCACCAAAATAATTGTACTAGAAGTCTAATTTTTTTTAATGGAACAAGTACATTCTTGGATCATATTATTGTGTTACAACCTTTATTAACACATCCAAGGAATAGTAGGGTTTTTGTTTTGTTTCATTTTGCTTTCTGTTTTCTTTAGGCTTGATTTTGGTTTTTGTTGATATTGCATCTCCTTGTTACTAATATTTTCTTCTTACAAGTCATTAACATCTTTACTTAATGGAGTGTTAAACTTGTGATTGTGAAATGAAATGAAAGTAAAAACCAGAAAGAAGGAAGGAAGAGGATGAGTGGGGAATGTGGACAGGAGTGGGAACAGGGTGGGTTATATCAGTGTGATCCTAAACCTGGACTGTGAGAGATATGATTTTGTTTTACACCGCATATCAACAGACACATTTTAAAAAGAAAAATGAAAGAAAAGATACAGGGAGGTGACAAATCCTAAGAAGGAAGCAGTTAATACACAGCAGGCCACATACACATGAGATTTCTTTAGTTTGGCCTCACCTATGCTCCAATCACATGATCTCGATGCTGACCCATATCAGACTTCATGTACATGCTGAGAACCCTGGTCTGGGCCTGCAATTTTATGATCATTCTTGCAGGAAGAATATTTGAATGGTAATATAATTTTCTGAAGCATGGAAAAGATACAATATGGAAAAGTCCAATTAACTTAATTACTTGTCCTGCCTGTCATAAGATTTTCTGACTCAAACTTGAGGCACACTGTGTGACTGACATATGGCCTGATTTTGAAACAGGTGTCAAATCCCAGGCTGTTTGATAAAATTTAATACATACCTTAAAAATACATTTTACTGAAACCCCAAGCAAATGAGAGAAAGACCACAAATTAACACTGACCCAAAGCCAGACTTTTCAATTAAAAACTCAAGATTGTTTATAAAATTATCCCCAGTTCTCCTGAAAATGCTATTTTTCTACTCATACATCTGAAACAAAGCATGTAAGGTTTTTACCACAAGAATTCAGTAAAGTTCCCTGGCAAACACTGGCTGGGAATGCTCCAATTTAATTCGATTTAGTCACTGGAATCCTCCAAGTTGATGGGTGCAGTTCCACATGCTTGCCCTCACTTCAGATGCCGTGTATTTCTGATCCACTGTCTATATCAGGGATTTCTACAATACCCACCTATGCTCAATAATCACAATCACCCTACACAGAAATCAGAAAAATACTATTTTACTACTGTTAGATTGACTGTAAAGGAGAGAGATGGACAGCCAGCTGAATAGGCACTGACTGGGATGAGATCCCAAAGCGTCTTGAGCACAGGTTTCTCTATCCCCACTGAAAAACTTTGTACTGATTGGAACACGCGAGAAATCACATTTGAGTGTTTTACGGAGCCTTCTCTCCAGCCCTCCACCTTCTTCCAGCAAGTCAGGAGAGGGACCTGAGAGTCTGAACCCTCCAATCAACCTTACTTGATTTTCATGATGACTGACGCCAATATGAGACTACCTCGAGACTTCCCTTTAAGACCACGTTACCATAAAGTACAGTGAGCTTAGAAGCAGCTCATGTCAACAAAAGACATTCTTGGGGTCAGTGTTGTGGTACAGTGAGTTCAACCACTTGCAATACAGCGCTCCATGTCAGAATACCAGTTTGAGCCCCAGCTGCTTCGCTTCTAGTTCAGCTTCCTGCTAATGTACCTGGCATGCAAATGATGGCCTAATTACCTAGAATCCTGTGACCCATGTTAAAGAAATTCCTGGCTCCTTATTTCAGAATGGTCTATATCTAGCTAAGTGTAAACCAGCAGGTAGATCTCTCTCCTCTTGCCCCTCGTGTGTGTATCTCTGTGTGTGTGTATCTGTGTGTGTGTATGTGTGTGTGTGTGTGTGTGTGTGTGTGTGTGTGTGTGTGTGTGAGAGAGACTTTACCGCTCTATCTTTCAAATCAATAAATCTCCTTTAAAAAACACATTCTTGTTAATCAGGAAATCCCAAGGGTTCAAGGATCATTATCCTAGGAATTGAGAACAAAGACCAAAACTATTTCTTGTGAAACCGCAGTAATCCTCAAATGTAAATTCTAATCAGATTACACTACTACAAGACTGTACATGTATGTCCCATTATCTTCATGTTCTGTGTAAGTTAATTTTATATTTCCACTTGGCTAGGCTAAAGGTTATCTGAATAGCTGAAAAAACATTATTTTTGGTTATGTCTGTGAAGGTGTGTCTCATAAAGAAGCCTCCACCCACAAATGGAGTGGGACCAGCCGATCCATCTTAAGAACCTAGACAGAGGGAAAAAAAGAGCAAGGAGAATCCATTTAGCCAAGCTTGGGCATTCATATTCTTTCATCCTTGTGCGTAGTTGCACCTGGTTCTCGGGTCTTTGAACTCAAATTTACCAATACTCCTGGCTTTTATGGCTGTTTGACTTACAAATATCAGATCAGGGTGCTTCTCAGCCTTCCTATTTTCAGGGGACAATTTTTAACAATAAATAGATAAGTCATAATGGATTAGATATATAGATAGATAGATAAACTACTCTGCATCTCTGAAGAATTCTGACCAATATAGTTTTCCTGGCATTCATGTTATTTTATTAAATAGCAAATACATGTGTTATTAAATATAATTACATGTGTTATTTAATTATATGTTTTAAATAGCAATTACATCACTATTAAATAGTAATTACATGTGTCAATTTGATTTCTAAGAAATAATTTCCCTAAATTTTATCTTTTAGAGAAATATTAAAGGTATTTTGATTCAATCTATCTTCCATGGTGAATATCTACTGTAAGAAGGAAAATACAGAGCAGAAGCAGTTTTCTGTCTTGTTTTCTTTTTCTTATCCATCTCCATGGAAAAATGAAAGCTATATGAGTTTACTATCATGACATGTTCTAAGTGGCATATGATAATGAATATGTGATCCAAGCTGATATCTTGAAACTGGGTCTGTGTCAAGATTAGATTTAAAAATCTGCCTTCAGAGTAGAGTTACGAGGAAATAAGCGAGAAATGAATTATATGCTGTCCTATTAAAGTAATTTTAGGTACAAAGTCTTTTGTCAGTTGCTGTCAGAAAGGTGATAAGCATGTGTCAGCAGAATTGTTCTGGAACGATCACTACCCATATGTACTGAGCAATCTTCGTTTCTGATTATGACAGCCACATGCTAGTCTCTATTTAGGATCAAACAAGATTAAGATTCCCTTGGGCCACTAGCTAAGCCCTATCCATTTTCCTCCCTCTCTCTTAAACCCTGCCAATAGGCAACTTCTTCAGAGTTTGACCTCTATTATTTTAGTTTCCATAAATAATAACTTATTTTATTATCTCATCAGTACATAGAGTTATTCATAATTTTCACAATGGAATTTTGTTGCATGATTGAAGTATATTTTACATGTATAAAGTATACAAAAATCTTAAGAATTCAGCTTAGTGTATTTTTACCTGCATGTTCTCACCATACCAGTTAGTGCTTGCACACATTTCACACCAAGAAGAGCCCTTCATGTCCTGCATGTCAACATACTCCAACCTCAACCACTATTTTCACTTCATTTACCATAGATTCATTTTTCCTAAGATCATGATGATCCAAATTTGGGGCCCAAGGATTCTCTTCATTGCTGCCATTTCTGATGCTGAGTTTTGGAAGAAATAGAATATGAAAGATGGAGTAGACTTGTAAAATTATACAGGGCATTTCTTGTGGCTCCAAAATCTTTCATGTCTTTTAGGGCCAAAGTGGTAAGGTCAATAGATCATTCCAGAATCATTGATTCCTCGTGGTCTAAGCCATAAACCAAAAAGCCGGGAGCCTAAAATACAAGACAGAGGAAAAGGCTGTGCAGGCTTCCAGAGGATGGGGGTGGGGCAAGTTGGTCTCAGTATCCTAGCTCTTCTTGGTCACGTGATTTGTGCTAGTCAGTAGCATAAAACAATTTGATAATCATTTTCAGTGTTGACTGTGACTGTTTACTCTCGTATTAAGGCCTGAGACTACATGAACCAAACAGCAGCAATGCAAGCCATTGCAGTACCATCAACACCCAGCCAACTCCTAAACATGTGAGACCAGTTCAGATCAGCTGAGCCCTACAATATCATGAGGTAACCAAATGCTTTTTGTTTTAAAACTAATAAGCCCATATAATTGCTTCTGCACAATTATTGTGACAATAGACAGCTGATACATTTTTTGAGATGTATTTATATTTGAAAGGCAACAGTGAAAGGCACAATTGCAAGGAAGGCAGGAGGAAGAGAGAGAAAGAGAGCTTTTTCAACTGCTGGTTCATTTCCCAAATGGTTACAATGGCTAGAGATGGACTGGTCCAAACCAGGAGCCAGAAGCTTCTTCCAAGTCTCCCATGCAGATATAAGGGCCCAGAAAATGGGCCCTGAAAACTATACAGAACTCCACATGGGTGGCAGGGACTCAAGCCTTGGGCCATATTCCATTGTCTTCCTGGTTGTATTTAACTGAGAGCTAGATCAGGGGTAGAGCAACTAGGTCTAGACCTGGTGACCTGATGTGGCATTCTGGTGTTGTAAGCTGTGACTTAATCTGACTCAACTCCCACCATTGCAGCCACTTCAGGAGTGAATCAGTAAACGAAAAATCTTTCTATCTCTTCTTCTTTCTGTAAATCTGACTTTCCAATGAAAATTTTTAAAAAATCAATCTCAGAAAAAGAGAAAGAAACTGCTATGAAGAACTAGACACTAATAATCTGAAAAACTTTAAAGACATAGGTAAGTTCCTGGAATCTATAGACTATCAAGATTAAATCACTACTAGACAGGCTAAATAGACCATAAAAAGCAATGAGATTGAAGCAATAATCAGAAGTTTTCCATCAAGGAAAAGTCCAGAACCTGATGGCTTTCCTACTGAACTCTACAAAACATTCAAAGAACTCCAATAATCTTCAAATTATTCCAAACCATTTAGCAGGATGGAACTCTGCCCAACTCTAGATGCAAATATTTTCAACAAGATACTAGCATGAGCTGACATGATGACTCTTTTGGCTAATTCTCCGCCTGCAAGTGCTGGCATCCCGTAATGGTACCAGTTTGTGTCCTGGCTGCTGGACTTCTGGTCCAGCTCTCTCTATATGGGAAAGCAGTGGAGGATGGCCCAAAGCCTTGGGACCCTGCACCCACTTTGGAGCCCCAAAAGAAGTTCCTGGATTATGGCTGCAGATCAGTTCAGCTTTGAGTATTAGATCATTTGGTTAGTGAACCAGTCAATGGAGGACCTCTCTGTTTGTCTCTCCCTCTCTCTAGCTCTGACTTTCAAGAAAAACATAAATAAATCTTTTTTTAAAGTGAATACAAAGCCAAAGAAGCTGAGAATATATACATAATTTCTATTTATCATTTGCTTTCCTAGTCACCCAAGTTCATAAACATTATTCAGTCATTTAGATTCTAAAATAATGCCCATTCTTTTTCCCCCTCTTCCCTCTGTCCCTAACCAATGATATTACTATAAAAATGTTTGCCAAAACTGGAAATAACCAAGCACTCAAGAGGACAGTTTTGTGGAACATCAATGCTCTCTTCTGGCTTTCATTGACTTGTTAGGGGAAATGAATTCATCCTTCTTGATTCATTTCCAGAACACACATTCAGACACACAGAGCTCAAACTCAAGGTGATAGTGCACTTGGAGAATTTGTGTCTGTATTTTTTTCTGTAATGATTTTCTCAATCTTGGCTCAATCTTTCAAACTCATTTCTTGATGGTTGAGTGCAATGTCATTTTGCAATCAACCTAGAGTGGAGTATGAGCATGAGAGTTTATCAAGATAAATTGGGAACTAGGTAAGGGCAATACATTATTTACTCTCCATTTACTATTCTTCCATGCTGTAAGTTATGAAAAACAGGTGATTTCAATTTGAACATGTGAGGGCATTTCAAAAAAATTCATGGAAAAATGCATGTTTATCTGATCATAAGAAGCAGAAACAAAGACGAATACTTCAATCTCTGTCTTCATGTGGTCCTCTTTTTTGTGTGTGGGTCTAAATTTCCTCTTCCTAGGTCAACAGTCTCAAATATTTCATTTTATCTTGATCATATCTTTTTTAAAGATTTAATTAATTAATTAAAAATTCTGGTTTACAAAGAGAGAAAAAAACAGAAGGAGAGATTATTCATCTGCTGGTCTACTCCTCAGATGACAAAAAATTGTTATTGCTGTGCAAAGCCTGTAACGCAGAGCCTAGAAATTCATGCAAGTCTCCCACAAGGGTGCTGGTGCCCAAGCATTTGGGTGACAATGTGCTGCTTTTCTGGGGTCATTAGCAAGGAACTGGATTGGAAGTAGGGCAGCTGGAACATGAACCAGCACCCATATAGGATGCCAATATGTAGTATTTCCTACTATGCCACAACATGAGCCCTTTATCACTTCTGTCAAGAACAAATACAGCAAAGGAACAAGATGGCAGGATATGATGAGGACATGTTTAAATGCATGGAGAGTCATTACGAAGAATTAAATAGAGGGGCCATGATCCTGGGAAATAGAAGAGGACTGGCCAATGGTAGAGGGACAGATACCACACTGGTGGTTGATGATCATAGCTCCACTGTGTGCGAAGCGGATGTTGCCAGGAGCTCAAAAGGTAAACCCAGGCATAGAACTGCCCATCCTGCTGATTGCTTGTTTTGACAATGAGCAGAAGTAAAGTGGGAGAGCCCAAGAAGGTGGGTACAGGAACAGGGTAAATTTCACAGCTCAGATCTCCACCAGTGCCCCATCAGGTGCCATTTTGTGCACTGAGGAAAAGACTGAGGGATTAGAGGGACAACAGTGACCTGCACATGTTCTAAGCCACTAGCCAGCTCATTTCGGGCCTAACACATTACATTGGTGCCACAGGGAATATGGTACCAATTTGGAATCCTACAGGTTCCACCCAAGATAGAACCAGGTGGTCCCCAGACCTGAGGGAGAGCAGGTCCAGACCCTCACCAGTGCCACATCAGGCACTATTTTGTGTACTGAGGAAAAGGCTGTGGAAGGGGTTTGGGAATAACAGTGAGCTCCACATGCACCAAACTGGGAAAGAACCTACATCAATACAATGCATTGCACTGGTTCCACAAGAAAAACAGTACCAACTTGGCATTCTGCAGGTTCCTCTCAAAATAGGTCCAGATGGTCTCTAGACCTAAGAGTCAGTAGGCTGAGAACTCCACGAGTGCCACATCAAGTGGCATACTGTATGACAGTATGTATACTGAGTATATATTTTGTATGCTGAGAAGTCTGTGGGGCTGTTGGCACAACAGTGGGCTACATAGGCACTGAGCCAGGAGAGAATTCAGTTCTGGCTCAACACATTGCACTGGTCTCACATGGAAAATAGCAGTGACTTGATATCCTATGGATCCCAATCAACATAGGTCCAGGATGTCTTCAGACCTAACGGCCAGCAGATTCTAGCAAGATCAACAGCCCGACAACCCAGTGATTTAGGATAGCTGGTGTCTCCATAATTGCAGATACTTCTTGAACCGAGAGTGGGAAAAAGGCTGTGCAAGCAATGGTGCAGTCATAGCACAGGATCACAGAGGATGGAAAGTGGTGAGCCAGGAGCTGGGGCTACAGAGACTGTGATGGAAACTTGGCACACAAGCCTGGAACTGAAACTCACTGGAGGCAGTGGTATAAGTGACTGCAAATGAATAACTGGATACCAAACACAACCAGTAACATCGACCTGCAGACCAGTGGGCAACACAACTTGGAAACCTGCCCTAAGGAGAGGAATATGCTAACCAGAATAGCAACGGCCAAGAGCAAAAGAACAGGCACAATCAATACTACTGATGCCTGTCCTGCAAGGGAGCAGTCTTTGCCAGCCTTAGAGTTAACTTCGGAATACGTCAAGAAAATGGAGGATAAAGAATTTTAAAACTTGTTAAAGCTTCTTAGCAACATTGAGAAGCACATACAGGAGTTCAGGGAATTTAAAGCATATGTCACGCAGGTCATGGAAACACTGAAATAAAATGAAGCTCAATTATTCGAAATGAAGGACACAATGGAGCAAATTTAAAATTTAGGGAAAAGCCTCAATAATAGAATGAGTGGGGCAGAAGAAAGCATTTCAGAATTGGAAGTTCCTTCCTTCAACAGTTGGGAGAAAAAAAATCAAAAACTTGGAAGCGGGCCCGGCGCAGTGGTCTAGCAGCTAAAGTCCTCACCTTGAATGTGCCCGATCCCATATGGGCACCAGTCTTAATCCCGGCAGCTCCACTTCTCATCCAGCTCCCTGCTTGTGGCTTGGGAAACTGCATCTGTGTGGGAGACCTGGAGGAAGTTCCTGGCTCCTGGCTTTGGATCGGCACAACACCAGCCATTGCAGTTACTTCAGGAGTGAATCATTGGATGGAAGATCTTCGTCTCTGTCTCTCCTCCTCTCTGTATATCCGACTTTGCAATAAAAATAAATATTTTTTTTAAAAAGCTGGAAGAGGAACATAGTCAAGCTAAATGAAAGTATTCAAGAATAATGGACACTATCAAAAGGCTAAATATAAGAATTATGGAAGTTCCAAAAGCATGGAAAGAGAATCTGGTTTAAACTATATTCAATGAAATAATAAAGGAAACTCCCCCAATTTGGGGAAAGAATTGGGAAGCAAAACACAGGAGGGGGCGCAGAACTCTCAAAGGTGTTGACCAAAAGCAATCTTTACAACACATGATAATCAAGATCTCTTTAGTTGAACACTGGAGAAGATCTGTAAAAATGCATGTGAAAAAAATCAATTAACATTTAGAGGAACCCCAATGAGACTCACCACTGAATTCTCATAGGAAACTCTACAAGCCAGAAGAGAATGGAGTGATATTACAGATACTTAAAAAAAATAAAAAGAGTCAGGCCAGAATCATTTACCCAGTAAAGCTTTCCTTTGTCTTTTAAAAATGAAAGGAAATTCTTCCACACTAAAGAAAAGTTCAAAAATTTGCCTCTTCCAGAAGTGCCCTACAAATTATTCTTAAAGATGTTCTATTGACAGAGAAAAGGAATAGCACCTAGAACATATGAATAAAACAGCAAAAGAAGACTAAATCAAACAACAAAAAACTCATTGCTAAAATCACAGAACCAAATTGCTGCTTATTGATATTAACCCTGAATGTTAATGGCCTAAACTTATTAATCTAGCATCATAGACTAGCAAACTGAATCAAAAAACAAAACCCATTTATCTGTTGCCTACAGAAGACACATCTCATCAACAAAAATAAGCAGAAACTGAAAGTGGAAGGATGGAAAAAGATAGTCCAGGCTAATGGGAAATAAAAATGAGCTTGGGTAATCATTGTTATATCTGATAATATAGACTTTGACATGAAAAATTAAAAGAGATGATGAAAAACACCACATAATGATCAATGGATCCATTCAACAAGAAGAGATCACCTTATTATTTTCTTGTGATGTCTTCTTTTTCATCTCTAATTTACTTGTTTTTTCTCTCTTGCTTTGCTTTGCTGGTCTGGCTAAAAATTGGTTTTGCTGATTTCCTTAAAAATGGCTCACTCTTGTTGCAGTTTGCAGATTTAGTTTCGATTCCATTTGTTTTTGCTGTGATTGTTATCATTTCTTGCTTCCTGTTCATTTTTCTTTTTTAATAAGTCCTTGAGATGCATTATTAGATCATTTATTTGAGGTAACTACATTTTTTGTTAGCACCTGATGTTATGAATGTCCCTCTATATACTTTTTTTTTGCTACATTTCAGGGGCTTAAAACTCCTATTTTCATATCTTCAAATTTTTTTTGTCCTTATTAATTTCTTCGATGACATAAAGGTCACACAGTTGCATCATTTTCTTCAAGAAGGTGTTTTATTTTCTTTTTCATTTCTTTAGTGTCACATTGGTCACTCAGTAGCATGTAATTTAACTTTATGTTGTTGTAAACTTTCTATTCTTCCCCATGTTGATTTTGTTTTATGGCTTTTCATTTAAGGAGATAGATATCAACTGTGTAATAGAGACTATATATATCCAGATGTGAGGATACAATTCAGTATGCATCTCTAGTTGCAGGTCAAAGATGGACTCTCAATGAAACTCGCAAATATATCTTGACAATTGGATGCTGGACTCTTTGTTCACGCTAACAATGTCAGGACACACTTAAATAGCAGAATGATGGACTTATGACCGATTGTGAAGGACTACACTATGGTAATAACATAGGGAGAATCTTTTTGGGAGTGTGGGTAGAGGACTTGGAGAGGGGAAAGGGAAATCCCAGAGTCTATGGAACTGTACCATAAAATGGTAGATTAATTAATTAATTAACTTTAAAAAAGAACCAATACAAATACAGTCACATAATAAGATAATGGGGATTAGGACTTTAACTTATAAATTTGGGGGAATATAATTCAGCCTATAACACAAAAATACAGGGGGAAAATAGAAAGATAAGAACACATGATTAATCACCCCAAGAAAGCAGAGGATAGCAAAAGAGTTCTAATGCCTAGGGGACCACTATGTCCTACAGCTGGGAACACGGGGAGAAAAGAAATGAAGCAATAAATCATTTATTCACAAGATACCAGAAACACTGTGCCTTGGCACTATGGAGTTTTCACAGGCCAATGAAAAATATTCAAGAAGTTAAAATTCATGGTTTCTGGGTTGCCTGGTGACTCAGTGGCTAAATCCTTGCCTTCTAAGTGCCAGGATCCCGTATGAGCACCAGCTCTTGATCCAGCTGTTCCACTTCCCATCAGCTCCCTTCTTGTGGCCTGTGAATACAGTAGAGGATGGCCCAAAGTCTTGGGATGCTGCACCCATGTGGGAGACCTGGACGCTGACTTCTGGATTCAGATTGACTCAACTCCACTTATTGTAGCCCCTTGAGGAATGAACTAGAAGTCAGAAGATCTCTCTGCCTCTGTAAAATTTGTCTTTCCAAAAAATAAACATAACTTTTAAAAAAGAAAAATTTAAAGATTCACAAGTATAAAAGCTGTGATAATAACAGCATAAACTATAATGAACTCCACATTTTACCTTTCCCCTTATCATTTCATCTTCAAAAATGTCACTATCTTTGTAAAACATAGATCTAATAAGGTCAATTAAATGCTCTAATTGCTCCTCACTGTCTCCAGGAAGAGGATTCCAATGTTCACAATGGCATAAAGCATATTTTATTTCTCACACACTCAACCCTGAGTCACTTTACCCTGCTCCATTCTTCTCCTGCCTCTATGCCTTTGACCTTGGAGTTTTTGGAGAAAAAGCCCACTACCTCTTGAAGGTTACAAGTAAAGCTCCACCTTTCAAATTCCAGCTTCAACACCACCTCTGCTGCAGAGTCTTCAATGAGACCATGTTAACTACTTCTCTGTCTTCCAGAACACACCATTCTCACATTTTAAAGTATTTATAGCCATGTAATTCATAAACACACCATGAAACTGTACTTTCTTGGCCCTGTAACCCACAACCACAATCTTGTCCACCTCTGTTTCTCACCAATGTTTGGTGTTTAAATGATAGTTTAAATATACATATTAAATAATAAATGAATATATAACAGTTAGTATTTTTTAATTTATACAGACTTTACACTCTAGACCTTTACCTGCCCCCCAGACCTCAAACATTCCTTATAGGGGTTCATGTTTATGGTGCCAGTCAGAAGGTATGAGAGCTGGCAAACAGCTTAAATAATGATTAACTCTCTCCTGTCAATCTCTAGATAAGAAAGGCAGAGCTCAGAGGGAATAGAAAAGGATTTATTGATCCAGTCACACACACACACACACACACACACACACACACACACACACACACACATCATTTTCAGCCTTCACATAAAATATGTATCTCAGGTTACTATGAATTTTTAAATTAAGAAAATATTTTTGAAAAGGGTTGTTTAATATCTTGCATAGTTACATATGGAACTGGGTTTCACACCCTGTCCCAATCATCACAGCAAAGTCCATTTCTTTCCAGTGCATTTCTCACCTGTTTTTCTCCTCACTTCCATTACTAATGCCACTTTTGACTTTTAATTTATCCTGGCTTTATCCAATTTGAAAAAGAGTTGTCTGACTTGAGGGAGAGATAAGGATTTGAGTAAAGTTTTGGTACTTGCAAAGAAAAGGGATGTCAGTGAAGTTAGGATTGAAGTGAGGACAGGCTTTGTTAACCATATAGACATGAGATCAATCCATAACTTCATGTTTGATTTAGAATGTCATCAGGACCGAATTCCTAATAGGCCAAGAGTCAGTGTGCCCAATAAGACTATGATGAATATCAATAGTATTTATAGATACAAAGCTCATATAATAGTGGGTCTATCAACCATATCTTCCTTATTTTTTTCATGAGATCTGGGACAACAGACTTCACCAGCAATATTTTGTGGTAAGCATAAAATTTATCCTAAAGCCTCAATAAGATAAGTGAATATAGTTGTTGGTGTTTGGTCCAAATTTTGGCCCCTCCACTTTAATCAAGCTTCCTGCTAATCTGTACTTGGGTCCCTTCTATCATGTGGGAGACTCAAATGGAGTTCCAGTCTCCAGCTTGATCCAGCCCAATTAGTTATGGGCATTTTGGGAATAAATCAACAGATGGAAGATCTTTTCTTGTCTTTCCATTTCTGTTGGTTTCTCTCTCTCTTTCTCTCTCCATCTTTCAGATAAAATGAAAGTAACATTATTTAAAAAAAAACATTTTCCTTCTGTATGTATTTTAGAATGATTCTCTTAAGTAGATTCAAATTTCATTTTTTAATACAGAAGACCATGCTTTCTCAAAGAAGTTTGAACTAAAATTTGGATATTCCTAATAGATAACAAAAGTAACACATTGTTCTTGTGCTGTTGAGCGAAGGACCACGTCTCAAAAAGTTACGGGCAGCAATAACATCACAGGTCTTTGTACAAAGGAATGAGAAGCAGATATAGATCATAGATGGATATATGGAAAAATAGATATGGCACCAGAAAATCGACATTACAGATGAATGGTTCTGATCAAGATAAGATAACTGGAGAAGGTATTACGGCACATCAAGTTAAGTGGCCGCCTATAACACTGTGAGGATTGGTTCAATTCTTGGCTATTCTACTTCCAATCTAGTTCTCTGCTAATGGGCTTAGGAAAGCAACAGATTATGGGCACAAGTGCTTGGCCCCTAAAATCCTTGTGGAAAACCAGATGGAATTCCTGGTTCCTGGCTTCAACCTAGCTTAGTCTTGGCTATTGTGGGCATTTGGGAAGTGATTCAACATACAGATTTCAGCATCTATCTTTCTCTATCCCTCCTCCTTTCCTCCTTTTCTGT
The DNA here is from genome assembly GCF_017591425.1 of Ochotona curzoniae. Lineage (NCBI taxonomy): Eukaryota > Metazoa > Chordata > Mammalia > Lagomorpha > Ochotonidae > Ochotona > Ochotona curzoniae. Next base: position 15,023,683 of record NW_024464920.1, on the reverse strand, counting down.
CTCTATCTCTCTTTCAAATAGATAAATAAATAGGTTTTAAAAAGAGAAAAGGCAATGTCTACCTGAAGCTTTCCCAAAAAAGTCAGCCACAGAAAATGTATAACCAGAAAGATTCACATAAAAGAGAAGGGCCTGACACCTTGGAAATGGCCAATGCAAGTAACACACCCACCAACACTCAAAAAAAAAACAGCTCTTTTTATGACAAAATGATAATAGAATCTGATCATTCCAGCTAGCAGTGAAGCTACCAAAATGTAGAGAACTTGTGTATTCAAGCTTACAAATAAATGCTATATCATTCTGCTACATAAAATGTGATCTATTTGCATGGTAGCCACCTTATATATTATTAGCTAACACAAGTTTAATATCCTTAAAATGGTATACTAAAAAGGGCATGAACATTATCCCCCAGAAATACTGACTATGAAAGACCACCACCACAGTTCTGTCAAAAGGCCAGTGAGTACAGATCACATAACGGTGGTGGTTATACGGACAGGGTATCAGATAAGCTACAACACAGGCTTACTATGTGGGGTAGGACGTCTCCTGCAGTTCTGTCTAGACAGAAGCGGCCTGAACTAGGGAGTCAGATTGACAACTACATTCTTGAGATTTTCTCATGCCAACACTAACGGAAACCTGCAATACAGCAAAGATTTTGCTGTTTTCTTTTTCTCCTTTTTTTCTTTACACATCCCCTTCTCCTTTTTTCTCTTCAAGTTTTTCATTACCATTTTCTCCTTCTTTTCAATACTTAAAAACATTTCATCAATTTTTCTTTATTTATGTGTCTACTTCTGCCTTCTGAGAACTAGTCCTATCTCCACACAGTATCATGGCTCCATAAAACTATACATGTGCCAGCTCCTGGAGGAGAGGAAACACTGCAAGCTCTGACTCCACAAACGACAGAGTTGACCTTTCTCTGGGAACAGAAATATTCAAATCCTCCAGAAATGACTCCCAACTGTGACAACAATCCATCAATGAAAACCAAACTCATACCTTGTTACATTGGTGGTTGGAATCTCAAAAAATTCTAGTATATTCCTATGAGGCGCAATCTTGGAACCCCCACCCCTGTTTCAAATGAGTCATCAACAACTAGTTTTGCTTTAATTGGATGGAAATTTGTATGTCCAAAGATACTCAATAAAAGAAAGTGTGGATCACTTATAAAAGATACTTTGATCGGCACCTTGCTATATTGTGATGAAGTGCTACTTAGGAGTCCTCCATGTCTGAGCCTGTCACTTCATGTAACCTATATAATAACAGCGGGAGAGGAGGTCATGCAGAACCCACTTAAACTGAAATGCAAGGAGGGTATTCATCCATTGACCCATGGGGTTACATTCCAGATTTTCAGATGCCTTGTCACGTGTTCTTCTATTGTACCTGAATAACACACTTAAGCATTATTTTCCAATTACTTGAGAAAATATGAATGAGAAGTGGCAATGAAAACGTGACCTAGAAGTGTACACAGAAATCAAAGCTTTTCAGTTCAGTGGAGTCAAAGAATTTGACTGTAGGACCTAGTGATCATTTACCCCAGTCAGGAAAGGGACTGCTCAGCTGAAACAAATGAAGGAGACTGTGAAGTCCTCTGGTGATATTTCACCCCATTCAAAGATTAACACAGTGAATGGTGCAACAAAAAGAATGTGACTTAAGGACGTACTTTACAAATACTGAAACTCAATGGTTTTCAAAGAGATTGACTCTAACAACGAGGGTCAGCATGACTGATTAACAGAAAGAATCTAATCTGGGAGATACTCTTGATTAGATTGGCCATTTCATGTAGAATGTCACAGTGGCCTTCAGAAAAGGAATCTCTGAAATGAGTGTGAAAAGCAAGTTGGTTTACTCAAAGAGACTAATTAATACTATAGTCTTTGTGTAAAAAGTCTCAACTAAAGGAAAGGATGGGATGTTTTTTAGAGCCTCTAAAAATTTGAACCAAGGATGAGAAACAGCTTTGGTGGCTGCTTTCCTAAATTTCCATCACCCCAATGGCAATTCACACTCTTCCCTGCCTCCTACAACCAAGAGCCATCTAGAACCCATGAGACACAAGAAGGAATGGAGTCATCACTTCAGGATTATAGCAAATAGACATAGAACAGCACCAAGTGGACACATTCCCAATATGCATAAAAACCAGGAGAGTTCTCCTAAATACAACTTACTTTAGCGTAAAATTAGATAGCTACTAATGTATATCAACAGGTATAGAAATGAAGGCAAACAAAAATAAAGGGAAAAACGATTATAAAATGGAAATAATGGGACAGGGTCACGGCATAGCAGTTCATGTCTAAGCTGCTCTACCTCCAAACTAGTACCAATCTAGCCTAGGAAAAACAAGAGAGATGGCCAAGTGATTGGGCCCCTGACACCCACATGAGCTGAAGCTCCTTGTTCCTAGCTTTCATGGGGCTAGCCCTGGCTGTTAAGACCATCTTGGAAGTGAACTAGCAGAAAGATCTTTGTCTCTCCCACTCTCTACAACCCTGGCTTTCAAATAAGTAAATCTTAAAAAAAAAAAAAAAAGAAAGAAAGAAAGAAAGAAAAATACTTATTAATGAAAACACTAAGTTTGAATACTGCATTCAAATTTAAAGAAATAAATATTTTGGTTGTATTGTAGATATGAATGATGACTGAAGGATATTTTGGAAAATGGAAAAATACAAAAGATGATTTTAAAAAGAAACAAAAAGAATTCTGCATTGAAATTAAAGGAAGTTTCCAAATTGAACCAGGGTATTGGCCCCAAGGTAATTTGCTAAGCAACTCCATGGAGTTCAGATTATGTGTTCCCATAGAAACATTTCTGAAATTGTAAATTAGGTTCTAAGATTATCTGTGAATTCTATTTCAACCAAGCAGGTAGCCAAAACCCTATTAATCTGCATTGTGCTTCAGCAGGGGGAAAAAATAAAAAACATTGGAACAGGAATAAGTTGCAAAAAGATGAGAAAGTTGAAAACAAAATAGTAATTATCTAGAACTCCTGACAAAAGGCTATAAAGGAATATTAAGGCATTTAGAAGTCAGCAGATAATAATTTAGGGCTGATTTCACTTCCTTGTTCTCTAGGTACATCATCTCCCCTAGTGATCCAAATTTTGAAATGTCCATACCTAAACCTATAAACTGAGACATTTCAAAATCCTAACTGCATCTCAGAGCCCATCCCTGAGATGAGTCAAGCACCGCTAGTTCTCTGTTTGGATAGAGCTCACCAACTTTCCATGTCCCCAATTAAATTCTTTATCTCCCTGCCCCCCCCCCCATCAAGTCCAAGGGTCCCATCTTTTTCCCTCAATCAGTGAATGGAAATCTTCTCCTTCCATTGCTGAAGCCTCATTTCTCTGATGGAGTCAGTTCAATCCGTTGTGTGTCTTCTACTTTTATAAATGCCTGCAGAATATGACAACTACTCCTCTTCTCTGTTCCTAACGCCTTTGCCTCCAAAAGTCCATCCTTCACACAGCAGCCAGACAGACCTCTCAAATTATAAATTAAACCATGTCTTTCCTCTGCTGAAAACTCTGCAGCATGTCCCATCTCGATCAGAACAAAACAAAAATGTTCATGTGGCCCTCCGTGGTCCTTGACATCATAGACCTCTCTGAGTTCAGTTCTTCCTGATTTCTTCTGGGATTATGCAGCTTCGGTCTCACTGAGCTGAAACTCACTCTCACTCTTTCTTGAAAACTCTGGTTCGGTGCTTTCCAACAGCCTTTGGTCCTGTTGTTTCCACCCCTCCAAATCGATTTCTGTAGGCAAACATGCAGTTGCCTCCTACTCTGGGCCTTTGGTGAAACATCACCTCTTGATGTCTTTCATTGCTAGCACACCATTATTTTTACAAAACACATCTCTCCTACAAAATCTGGGGTGCCCCCTCTCTCTTTTGTCTGAGGCATCATTACCATCCAACACTGTCTTGACTTCTCTGTGCTGGCTGTCTGTCTCTTCCATTGCAGAACATAAGCTCCATGAAGACAATGACTTTGAACCCCATACTCAGAGTCATGGCAGGCACGTGGTAGGCCTGCAGATACCCGTTGAACAAAATGATTGAATACATGAATCAGATATTTTGTAAATAAACAAATGGTTATCCTTCTTTCAATTCACAAGAGTTCTGCTGGCAATAATTTCCCTTCTACCCATCACAGAAGTATGTTTTTCTAATGACAAAGAGAAAATTAAAAGGCTATTAACTTCAAATTTATTCCATTTCATGCTTTGCCACCCAACTGCTACAAGTGGTCTGTCCAAAACTCAAACCTGCTAAAGTCATGTCAATGGAACTTTACGACTTGGACAATAAAGTCCATCGTTTCATCTGGCTTACAAGAGCCTTTTTGGATCTACCTCTTTCCTATATTTCAAGCTTCATCGTATGTTATTTCCATCTCTGACAGGGAAGACATGAAGTAGTAAATAGGTTTAGGTTCAGAGATTATTCCTGCAGGCTGTTGTTGCTGCATCGGGGCAGCTTGCTGATTTTCAGGACTGCTTTACACCATTCTTCTAGACAAGTGAGTTCCCTACCATACTGTTCTTTACTCATACAGTCCCTGTATCTCTGAAAACTATAGTGCAATGAGGTTATTTAGTTTTTCAAAATTAAATCTTACACAAATCCTAGGATAAAACAGTGCATTCAGTAAAGTTGTTCTACTTAAGAAAACGGGCTCTGGTCAAAGCCTGACCATTGGTTCCCACATGCCCTGGCTCAGTCCCTGCAGTCCCTTGGAGGCAAGCCGACTAGTGAGATGCCAAGGCACCAGAGTGACCAGCGCTTCACGATTGCCAACACTTAAGACGAAAGCCTTTCAAAACAGCCACCTCTGTTGGTTATTTTGATAAAAATTGCCCAAATACCTGAAAGATACTCTGCCGTCCTCTCCGCATCTGCCTAATGTGTGACAAATAGCAACAGCTCCCACCGACAGGAAGCAACAAGGCAGGCAAGCCGTCAGCATCTGCACCACACAGGAGACGGAGCATTTTACAGGTTTATGCAGAATGATCAGCTCTCGAGGGAGTAATTAGGATTTGGCACACTCCTTCCTGGCGTTACCCTGGCGTCTCTGCCAGAGGATTCAGAAAAAAGGTTTGTTGTTTCAACTTCAAAATTGCATTTTAGACTGGCTCCCTGAATGGAGTGCATGTAGGGACAAATGGCACAAATGGCAAGCAGCGTTTGTATTCACATCTTGCCTTAGAGCCAGAGGTTCGTGACAGGTTTATTTTCAGAAGTCTAACAAAAATGATATTAAAAAAATCTGAAATTTCTAACAGCCAGAAAATATCACTTTTCAGATATTAAGACGAAGGAGCTTCAAGGAGATTATGGAGATTTCTTTGTTATGCTACTGCTGGGTGGCCAAGTTTCTTTTCAGATTGAGAAATAATGTTCTCTCCAATGTTGAAGTCTCAATGTGCGTCAGTTAAATCCACCTGAAGCATTCTGCACTTTGAAGAGGGGATTCTGCCAATGCAAATGAAATTGTGTCTCTGATCTGCAGCAAGACACATATACGAGCACAAACCAATGAAAGAGTCCCTATTTTTTTCAAACTCTTCCACAGAGGCCTCTACTTGCTCCATAAGCCAGCTCTTTGGAGGACAAGTTGGGAGGGACAGAGGAAGCCTATTAGGATGAATGGCAAGGCATTCCTGCTTGTAACCTATTGTGACTTTGTAAGAACCAAGGAAAAAGGATCAAGTTATTTCTGAAATACTATTGTATTCAACTATTTCAAGACAGAATTAATTACAGCAGTTTTGAATGGCTATTAGTAACTATAGCACATATGCCTTTCTTTCTTTCTGTCACAATGCTGTGATGTGTGTATGCCACCACATGCACACAGATTATATATACACACTATCACACAGCACACATAGACATATCATTACAAGCCAATAAGGGATGCCATTTAGCATACCACATGTAAACACACATATACATGGAACACATATAAGCCACAAGCAAATACCACATGGATACATCATATATCAATATACAAAGGTACTTCAAAAAGTTTGTGGCAAGTGAAGCTAATGGACATGCGCTGCTCCCATGACCTTGTGAAGAACTCTCAACACAAATGAGAACACAGCACATACAGGTTTGTATACTATTCATGGCATGCAGAAATACATGCAACATACATAAAGGTAATACAAGACACACCCCACAGGCATTCACATATCAATTTAGCATATATACTCATATTATCCCAAATTCAAATACATACCTCAAATGCAAATAGATACATGAATATATCATAAGCACTCAAACATCACACACATATGCACATTCAACATGCACTGACCCATTCCAAGCCAACTACAACTATATATCACATATCAGTGTCACATTCCCAGGTGCACCGAGCACCTCAAAGGTTTTGGAAAATGCAATTACATGCAATTTTATTTTTATGCAAAAAATATCTTGGAATTCATATATATGAAGGATCTTCAAAAAGCTCACAAAGATGTACTATGAAGAGATTTAGTCATCAAATTCCACATTTCGGGACCAAAATAAACCTCTTTCAATTCAATTTTCCACAAACTTTTCAAAGTATTCTCATACACATACCACCTACAGATTCACCAAACACAGACATATATCATGTATATATTCACTGGATACGCATGTAAACCACACATTTTCATGCACACACATACATTATACACAGCAAAACAACATGCACACACAAACTGTGTATGCAAGTATACAAACACACACACATAAACCAATCTGTACAGCTCTATACCACATACATTGCTTATCTATATATCCCACAAATACAAACCACACACACTCCCTATATAGAGATAAGCAATGTATCTGTTACTATACTCATCAAACCACACAATACACATATTTGCACTCACATATGCACACCCTCAAATAACTCACAAATATATACCACACAGACAAAAGCCACAATGCAACAACTTAATGCACACACCAAATATAAATTAAACTTTACCAACTAACATGTCTGGAGGCACCTAGGAAATGAACCCTATATGAGAGAACTGGGACTTGGGAGCATAATATAGAGCTAGGTGCAAACTTGGGTTTCCATAACCAGCAGCCATATTAAGCCACTGACTACAGATCCTCACTGTGATTTTTACTTTTGTACACTTGGGTTCAGAATTCAGGTTTAGATCTTTCAGCATTTTCTGTGGACCAAAACATACCAGCAACTACCAGGCCCAGGTTCACATTAAAGGTAGCAGCAGATAAAGTTTAGAAAAAGTGATATATGAGCCCAGCGTGGTGTCCTGGTGGCTGAGGTCCTCACCCTGCAAGCACCGGGATCCCATGTGTGGGCCAATTCATGTCCTGGCAGTCTTGCTTCCCATCCCAGCAGTCCTGTTTCCCTTCCAGCTCTCTGCTTGTGGCCTGGGAAGGCAGTGGAGGATGACCCAGAGCTGTGGGACACTGTACTTGCATAGGAGACCTAGAGGAACTCCAGGCTCCTGGCTTTGGATCGGCTCAGCACCAGCCCGTTGCTGCCACTTGGGGAGTGAATCATCTGATAGAAAATCTTCCTCTCTGTCTCTCCTCCTCTCTGTATTTCTGACTTTCCAATAGAAATAAATAAATCTCTTTTTTTAATTTAAAAAAGAAAAAAGAAAAGTGGTGTACATCTTTGGAGACATTTTTTTCCTATAATCTCAGACTTCATAGTTTTTTTTTTAAGCAGCTATTAATTTTAAAGTATTGCTAAATACTTTAACAATTAAATGTTAAATATGAAATTAGTTATTCCATAAAGGAATATGTATTTATTTATTTATATACAGAGAAAGACACTGAGAGATCTTTAAACCACTGGCTCACTCACTAGGTGATCACAACAGCCAGGGCTCAGCCATGCCGAACCCAGGAGCCAGTAGCTTCTTCTGGGTCTCCCAATTCAGTGATAGGGCCCAAACACTGTCCTAAATGCTTTCTCCAAACCATTACCAGGAATCTGGATCAGAAGCAAGTCATTTCTAAATGCCCATACTATCCCCCGAGTTTCACAGACTGCCTCAAGACCTCAGCGCATGGAAATTACTACTGAGGATGCTTAGTTCTGGGTATCATTCATCTCTCAAGTTAACAGCACTAAAAATTATACCTTTGACTCATAATAACTAATCCTAGAACCAGTAGACAGGGAGTACATCAATGTAAAAAGGATGAATGTCCGTCTGACGTAATGCCCTCAAATACATACTCTAAGGAGGGAGTGTGCATGCTGGTGGCTCATTAGATGGTTCTGAAGTCAGCCTACCAGGCAGAACCCAGGCGACGTTGACATGCTAAGCTGTTTACCACTGAGTGTCCTCAACAAGTTAATCACTAAAAGTCGCTGTCTTACCCTAGTTACCTGAGACCATACCTTATCAGATCATAAGAATTAAATGAGGTAAATATGCAGGTGCAGTTAATAGGATAGAAAGTTCCAAGAGGTTTTGGAGTTTCATTTAGCAGCAAGAAAATTGAGATGTTCATATTTATTAGGCATCTTTTCAAGTTGGCTTTGGCCTTCAACAATCCTGTATTAGATGTTATTATTTTAATCTTTCAGATAAGGAAATCTGATGCTCAGGGAACTTGTAATAACATTCCCTGTTCCTGGGAGACTACGTCCTGTCAAACCAGCTCACTCCCAGCCTTCCTAGCAAGCCCCAAAGGCTCTCACCACTACTTGCCTCTGTAGTCATGCGAGAAGTGTATGGCTACTTGGATGAAGGAGAAGACGTGATGTTCACCTTGACCTCAAGCAGCACTCTCACATAGCGAGTGGCAAATGTGAAATTTGAATGAATGGTGGAATAATTCCAAAGTCCTCTTTCTTTCTACTCCACTGTGGTACCATGAGTTCTGAAAAGATTTTTTCCAAATACACTACACCAATATTATCTTACCTCCTAAGAACATGCTAAGAATAATATTTCCATTTAAAAAAAAAAGAACTCAGTCCAGTATAGAGCCACACTATATCAAGATATGGGTACAAGTCTACAACTATCTTGGTGTGGCAATACAAGCTTCACTCCAGAGAAAGAGGGCTTCACAGACAGTATCGTTCCTGAAACCATCCCTTAAGACATATTTTCTCAAGATTATTTTGAAGTATGGAAGTAATTAAGACAACTACAACTTTCAGATGGCATGTGAATGTGGAAGACAAAAGAAAATATGAGAGAAGTATGCATAAAGAAAAGGATCAGAGAGGACAGAGAAGTGAAAGGAGGAACAAGGGAAATTAGAGAGGGGAGAGAAGAGAGAATATGTTCATTTCACGTCAAAAGAATTGCAAGGGAAACCTAAGATCTTGCCTACTGAGATATTGGGAAGGGAATGAGGAAGTTCTAAAAGTCAAAATGTGGAATAAGTTAACCAAGGCTGAATAAACATAATACTAAAAGCCCCTTTTTTCTTCTGTATCATTTAAACAACCCAGAGTGCAAATCTTGGGAAAAATCAGGCCTCTTAGGGGAATAACTGAAAGACCACTTCCTGAACACAGAGGAGTAAAGACCTTCCAGACGTCATGGTGGGACAGCATCTCCTCTCCTTTGTACAAAAATAGTTCAACTTCTTCCCTAGCTGCACAAGCACAGGTCTTGTGAAGAGCCTGCAGTGAGAGTTTCAGCAAAGAGAAAAGGTGGCAAAGGGATTGCCAGGAGAGCCACATACAGCTGAGATGCCAGGACCCCAACTCTCAGCAGCACCACAGTAATCCCAACCCATGAAACACTGGGATCCAGGTACCTTCCCCGCTCTGCGGACCCTCTGCACTTGATGCTGTTGCACTGGGATGCTGGCTTCATTTCCAGACTCTCCGGGGCTCTTCCTGTATCCATTTGCCACATTTCCAAATAAACAGGATGAAATGGTGGTGATTATTTCATTCACACTTTTAGGGGAAAGAGACTTCCTTTTCAGGAACCAACAGAAAAATAACATGGGGAAAGACTGCTTATGAATGATTAAAATATACACACATAGACTCCGTTCCCTGGTCACAGCACCAGGCCAATCATCACAGAACAAGACTGGTGAAAGTCAGAAATGTGAGCTCTGCTGGTGAACAGATAAGAGCTATTGTTTAGCTCTTCCTTGTTCTTTGTTTTGATCTAAAGCCGCCTCTCCTATCACTTTCTCCCTTGTCACAGGCTCTGATTGCCAACACTGAGACTGAAGAAACCCTGTTAATTCTCTGTAAGAGCAACATAGCCTCCTCGTTTTGTCATTTTTTTCCTGGAGGTTAGCAGCTCCTGTTCAATTCACTGGAGTGGTTTGCCCTATCTCATTCTTCTAAGTGAAGTGTGAATGTCAATGTCATAATTTAGAGTTATCCTGTCCAATTCATCTTAAATTTATTCTGTTCAGAATTGCAATATTTATCTCCTGACTTCACCTACAGGCCTACAATTGTCCTTTCTTCAGTGCTGAGGTTCTTATAAACATAATGAAATGTGGCAGCTTCTGAATTAGGCTCTCGAAACTGCCACTTTTACGGCTTAATGGATCCCTTGCCCTTTCGGAAGCTAATCTCTGTGTTGTTTTATAATTTATTTCACAGAAGAACCTAGAAATTTATGACTTTTCTAGAACTGTCTTAGAGAGACTTGTGACTTGTTCTGCTATTTGTCATCAGTGGATCATCAAGGCTGTCTCAGTGTGTGTAAGTAGAGAGGATGAGGATGCACGCTAATTGTGCAGCACTGTGCACAAGTCAGTTTCCAGAGAGATTAAGAGCTACAAGTTGAGTGATTCTCTTCTATGCTGCACAAATTCACCTACTGGGGATTTTTATCACTGGCATGTTCTAACTGGTTAGGAAGCACGCTAAGCCAATTGTTCAGACATTTACAGCCTAGTTCAATTCCCTATTTCAAAAGCAGGTCAATTTTCAATGATGTAAAGTGATTTTCCCAGAGCAATATAGATAGTAGAGAGCCAAGAATAGGTTATGTCATTTGAATTCCATGTCAATACTCTTTTTCACTAACTTGTATGATCATTCAAATATGTGTAACCATGAACTGTGTTCTAACAAGACTCTACTGTTTCAGTAACTGAAAGAGGGTCTTACAAATCAATATACTAGCTCAATTATTCTACAGTAGTTAACAGCACTCTAAAAATACATACACTATTATAGCTTACAATAAACACAAATACCTTTTCTCTGAATGCAGCCTGAAAGAAACCAAAGTCAAATGAATTTATCAAAAAAAAGGAGCATGAGAAAAATTAAATATATCAGTTTTTATTTCACTACTAGTTGTCAGAAGAATTCTCTGTTTCTAGGTTTCACATGTAAAACTAGGCAAGTCTGAGATTGGTGCTTCAGTTACGATTCTCAGGTGAATGGTTCAACTAGGTAACAATGGAGAACCCTTCCAATAATGACATTCTATCATACTCTGGTTTATTTATCAAGAAATTAATGTAAGAGTTGGTTTTCACTAACCTTTCCAAGGATCTAGCCCAAATGGGCATGCTGAGTCTACTGGGGAAGCGTCTCTGAATCAGGGAATCCAACTTAATTTCTGATATGTCATTGTAACACATGCAGCTAGCCTTCCACAAATATCCACTCATACCTTCTTAGTAACAACATTGTCCACTAAGTTCAAAGCCTCCCACCTACAGATGACAATTTCTGGCTTTCCATGTAAGCAGTGACTAAGTTCTGACTAGCACCAATACATTAGCCAGAAATGATGTGTGTAACACCCAAGTTTTACTCTGAATCAGAAAAGTTAACTTCCTTTCCCCCCCCCTTTTTTTTATCTAGAGAAAAGTAGCTATTGCCAATGTGAGCAGAGAAATGAAAGCTAAACATTAAATAGAGATGATTTAATATATCAGCCCTGCATTGCTCATTCTGGACAGGCACGTGAGGGAGAAAGCAACTCACTCTGTCACTGCATCATCATGAGTCTCTGTAACAGTTTTATATGTTAGTCGTGATAGCATAGCCATCAAAAAACCGTCATGCATGAGTTTTCAAGTAGGATGCTTCAGTCTTCCAATCTATTTTATCCAGCCCACAGCCTTCCAGTTACCTGTATAAATAGTTTTAATCATAAACTAAGACATCTCCAGTTTCGTAATTCCTAAGAAACCTTATTGATTCCTAAGGCTAATGATGTTTTCAACTCAAAACATTCAAAAAACAATTAAAAATGAAAGAAATTTGTCAGCGTATTATGATCAAATGTTACTTTTCAAAAAACTTTTTAAATAAATCATCCCACACTATAGACATATAGTTTTTTAAACACCAACACTCTGGGCTGGTTTGGGGGTGAAGGAGGTCAAGGTGTCACATGGGACATCTTCATCCCCTATCTGGGTGCTGCTTCCCAGCCAGCTTCCTGTAGGTAATGCACCTGCCAGGACAGCAGACACTGGTCTGAACACTTGGGCTTCTGCCATTCAATGAGACAGACACAAGGATGGAGTCCTGGCTCCTGGCTCCCAACCTTGCAGCCATTTGGGGAGTGAACCAGCAAGTAGAAATACTTATTCATTAACTCACTTATATTCTCTCTCTCTCTCTGTCTCTCTCTCTCTCTCTTTCTCCCTCTCTTTCTAGGTGTGTGTATGTGTATGAGACTCTGTCTTCAAATAATTACAACTTAAAAAAGAAACTTAGATCGCCAGTAATAAAGTAGCCAGTATTGAATTTCAATAGCTACCAAATTGTCATCAGAAAAGGATTTATTCAAATGTAAGGTTTTGTAAATTCTAAAATGCAAGGAATGCATGGACTAGACACCATTATGAGCAGAACTGTTCTCTGCATTTTCACTTAACTGGTCAGTTCACAGCCACATGTCTCAACATACATGATTATGTACTTAATATGATCTGATGCTTATTGGCATCTGGCTTAAGAATAAAGAATGAGCCACAATTTGGTCATGACAACTGTGACAAATGCTGAAGCCTGGTTCATTGACAAGCATCCAATGTCCTTGTTTAGCCTCCCATGGAATGCATGCTGGAGGGTTAAATCCCACATCCCCTGGAGAATTCTGCATAGGACTTTGGTTACTCCGAGCCCACTTACATTCTGTAAGTTCTTGGTTACCTTACATTAAGATTCTTCCTTTAACTGGCTCACCTGGATTCCATTATTGCAATTAAGAATTCTGACTGTTGGAATTACATTTTAATTCCCACTTTGCTAAATTATATTTTAATTTCCCTACTTAGAGACATGTGGAAGCTCATTAAAAAATTCTTTATGGTTGTCTTTATGTCATTCACACGTATAACATTATTTTGTTGAGGAAAGAGAAAAAAGGTTAGAGCTTGGGAGCTGTCACTGGTAATCAAATGTGCTAACTAGCTACTGTCTTATTCCAGGCTGACTCACTGCCATCTGCCCACACAGTCATTTTCACCCTGGTCTCCATGTGCAAAACTGAGCCACTGAAGGAGATAATTTGATAATTTAATACATGAGGCACTTTTAAAAATATCATAGAAAATAGATGCTAGGGGAAAACTACACACAGGTTTTTTAAAAATGCATATATATTTTTTTTCACTCCATGTTTCCATGAATGTTGAAGTGGGCTTCAATGAATTAATTTCCAAAAACTTTGAACCAAAATAAATTTATCAATAGAAAAAAAAGATACAGGTGGAATCTGTTAGTAGAGAGGCCAGTAAGCTTGCTTCATGGAGATATGCAGCTCTTGGTAGTCCCCAACCAGCAGCTCAAGTATCACTGGAAAACTTCTCTTGATTAAAAAAAATTCATTTCTTTTAATTATTTTTGAAAGGCAGAGCCACAAAGAGAAGTAGCTCATCCAGTGGTTCACTCCCCAAATGCCCACAAAAGCCAGGACGAGGAGAGCAACGCCAGGGTCAGATCTCCCACCTGGATGGCAAGGAAACATCCACTTGAGCTGTAACTAACGCCTCTCAGGATGCACGTGTACAGGAAGCTGGATGCTCAGTGGAGTATCCAGGACTCTAACCAAGCACTCTAATATGGGACACAGACTTCCCCAGCTGTGGTTTAACTGCTGTGCTAAATGCTTACAGGAAATTTCTTACAAATATCAATTATTGACCAATACACACAAATATGATCTAGCAAAGCTAAAATTCTGAGGGTTGGACCCAGGAATCTGTTTTAACTAAGCCTTCTTCAACCAGCAAAACTGCACGTTCCAGCTTGAAGGTAACTCATGCAGATCCAATGTACCTAATTGAGATTAAATGGAATTTAAGGTTAATAACAACATATTGAGATAGAGAGAAGACAGTTGAATAAACAAGCCTTTGATATAAAAGGAAACTCATGTTGTAAATAGAAAGACTACAAATACAATCCCTTTCATGTACAAAACAAACAAAAAAATCTTTAGTATAAAGAGCACCATATTACGGATTTGAATAATTCCATTTAAATTTTGGATTTTTAACAAATAATTAAGCAACTTTGAGCAAATTGCCTAACATTTTAGGGTTCTGTGTTCTATTTTCTATCACTTGTGGATAAAGTGAGCATTATTTTTCTGAATAACATCACACTCCTTCCTGGATGCCATGTCCTTTCTAGAATAAACCAAATGACAGGAATGTTCCAGTTTCCTAGTCCTCTACTCAGAAGGTGTGCCTGCGGGAAAATCACTGAGAGAGACTTGCAGGTGTGCACTGAAGCTCAATAGTTCAGTAGCACATTTCAGCTACATTCAATCTGGCAAACCAGATACCTGGAAGCTATAACATAACACCTAAAGTACATCAAGAATTATTTACATTCTAGAAACACATGCAGATTACATATTTCTCCCATGTTATTGGTGATTTTGCGCATGCATAAGACTTTAATTAGTTGAGAACTCTGTGTGTGTGTGAGAGAGAGAGAGAGAGGGAGAGAGAAAGGGAGGAAGGGTGTGTGTGTTTGAGAGAGATAGAGGGGGAGTGTGTGTGTGTGTGTTATGGGGGAAGGAGGGAAGAGCAAGAGAAAAGAAATGCTTTCATCTCCTTCCAGTGTTTAAGAATTGATACTCAGTGGCATCCAGCCAAAGACTGGAGGCATCACATTTGGGAAAACTACAAAATTACATCATTTAACAACATGAAACCATTAGCAGGAGAATGTATCCTCTCTGTGAATTTGGAAAATCCAGGGTGGAATAAAAAAAAAAAAAGAGGCCAACATTTGTAACACTGGCATTTGTGACAAATAACAGAAAGGAGGACGTGGGCTACCTGTAAAGCAGCAGAGAAGCAGCGCTAATCTGCTAAAGGATTTGCTGAAGATGAAAATGTAAATACATGGCAGAGCTCCAAGGTAATGAGTGAATTCAAACACTAAAGGAGTTGGAAACAAAAGATGTGTCCCTTTCAGTGATGACTTTGTTGTTCTTCCCACTCCATACCTTGGCAGATAATAAATATTTGGGACTGAATAAATAAAGCTTGAGTATGAGATTATTTTAATTATTTCCATATAATCAGAAATAAAATGGTTTAGCTGTGTTTTAAGCAGAGCAAATTGCTGTAGTTCTCATTAACCTTAAATATACTATATTCTTTTCACTGAAATGCCAGTGAAGTGGAAATAAAAGCATCATGAAGTTTTCTTACATCAAACCTTATGAAATTACAAAACATTCCCTACATTAAGCCTACAAAAAGGGAAAATTCCAATGGTTCAAGCTGTTATTTCCTTTGGTCTAGGAAACATCTACATTGATTAGTACTCCATAAGCTCTGAGCCACAAAAGTTACAATACTGCCACTTAAAAAGATGGGAAGCAGCATATCCCATCAAGACATTTATTAAAGCAAATATTTACACAGGTAGTTTCAGGCCATACATTAAAAAAAGAAGAAGAAGAAGAATAGGATTGTTGTAGAGCTATTATAACAAGTACAAAAGTCTAAAGGGCAGGATATAGATCAGCGCATTAAGCCACCACCTGGGAATCCTGCATCCTATATCAGTGCCTAGAAATTGAGTTCTGCCTCCACTCCACATGGGTTCCTGCCACCCACATGGGAGACTCAGACGATGTTCTCAGCTCTTAGCTTCTAGGTCTGTTCCAGCCTGATTTTTGTGGAGATTGTGGGAATGAACCAGCAGATGGAAGAACTCTCTCCACCTGTCTTTCCTTCCTTCTCTGTCACTCTGCTTCTCAAATAAACCAATAAGGTCCTAAAACACATTTTAAAACCAGTGATCACAGTTGCAAAAGTCCGTGAGTATAGTAAAAATCATAAAATTGTACACCTTAAAAAAGCAAGCTTATGATATATGTATTGCATTTCAATCAAGATATAAAAATAGAAAAAACTAGAGCTAAGGGAATAAAAACGCAAATGTGCTGTCTTGATCATTTTTCAGCTCCATAGAGGATGAAGAACTCAGTACTGACAAACCCAGACATCTGCCTGGTAACTTCACAGCATCATCTATGCAAACATTGCATGTTGCAGCTCACATCCTTGCCAAATCGTGAGTGTAAAAATACACACAGTATTAATAGCCTCTGGTACTTCCAGCCTGAGGCCTGAGTTCTTGAAAGGGATCCCCTGACCACTCCTAAATTGGACCATGGTTGTAAGAACCGTCCTCTTTGAGGGAAGGATCTTTCTCAAATCTTACTTTTCCAGCTCTAGGAAATACAACAAAGATTGAGAGCCACTGAACCAGAGTGAAGGATCCTGGGTGCCAAAGGTCAAAAAGCTTAACAAAGTGTGTTACGCACAGACTTAATCTTCCATTCAGCATCATAGCTATGAACCTCTTCCATGTACCTTGAATTGAGATTCTCAGATCATAATCTACATAATGTGCCTTCATTGGATTCTGCTAGATTTTAGCAAAATGTGACATTGAAAACTAAGTATTGGGATTTTAGAGAATTCTTAAAAATACCATCTTTTTTTCCTTTTTTCCCCACAAACCATACTCATCAATTTCCTGACAATAACCTGCAGCATTTGGTGGAATGCCAAAGCAGGGGGTGGAAGGAGTCCAGTAGACAGTTACCTGATTGCTATTATTCTCTCACACTTTTTATACGTTTTACTTACCAACACATGGACTGTGACTATTCTCAGTGCTTCATTGCTAACACATCTCTTCCATTGTCTCTTTAGGGGTCCTATTTTTTATAATAGCCATGGCTGTCAATTATCAGTAACAACCATGATTGTTGCAAAATACATCTGAGAAGACCAAAAAGTCATTTTCTAGATCTTGGCCCTGATCGTACTTAGTGTCTTAAGATCTGCTTTAGGATGCATTTAAAAGCATCTTTCCTTTTGTTTAAGAGATGGAACCAAAAGCGGCAAGAATCTATTAGCCATTTAGAGTATCTTCAACATTCTACTTCAAGACCATGGGCATTACAGGGAAGATGGACTTCTTTTAAGACTGAGAAGACAAGACTGAAAAGTAGAAGAAAATGGAAGAACAACTTGCATTAAGTATTCACACTCATAGACCAAAAGATGAAAAATATTTCAAATAGAAAGAAGTTCTCTCTGTTCTACCATCTGACTTGCCTAGTCTAAAATCACAGTTCATGCATGCTTTACTGAAATGGTGTAATTTCAGAAAGCCAAAAAAAAGATGTCAACATACACAAATAACCATTAATTTTCTGGCATTCTGTAGCACCTCATGCTACAAAATATGTACCTAGCAAAATTAAGAAGTCATAGTCTTTGTACAAAAGTTGCTTATAACCCAAGTTTGTTTCCTACATGAGAAGAAAAGGTTGCTTTAATTTCTTCCTACTTGAAGTTCAACAGGAAGCATCAAAGGAGAAATCTGTTCTTGCAAGATTCTCAACCAGAAACAAAAACATTTCTGTTAAAAATACAGCAAATGGGCTGTTCTCCTGAGATTTTTTAACTTAGACAAAAACATCTTTCAGATATTCCTCTGCTCATATGTTTGGAGATGATAGAAAAATATTGAGTATATTTTTCCTTTATTATCTGTGGAACACACACTGTGGCACTTGAAGTAAAAGGAGACTGACAAAGATGTCAAGATCATTTAGAATGAGTAGCATGAAATAAAATAATACTGACCATCAGAGAGTCCTGGCCAATTTTCACTTAATATATTAATGCCCAAACCAAATGACAGTAAAATTGAGCAATTGTGAAAAAAAAATGAGGATGGTTGAATCAAGCAGAATTTTATTCATGGGTCTTTCTTGTGCATCAACAACCCAATACTAGATTATTGATAAGCCGTGATGTTGCATGAAAGCAAGATGCTCTGTATCTCACACATTTGTTCATAATGGCCAGTCTGTTCTTTCCTCTAAGAAGACAGACTCATTCAAGGGGTAATCAAGGTTGAGGAATAGGGTAAAGACACTTTAAACAGATAAAGATTCATTACCCAGGAAGAAGCAGAGAGGGCACATTCCAGGAAATAGGAGAGGACAGACTGGAGGCAGAGGGGCACTTGGAGACTGACAGGAGAAAGCAACAGACATTATGGTATGGGGCTGCAGTGACCAAATATCCCGGTGGTAATCAGCATATAGCATACATAATCTGAGCTCCACCAGCAGCCAGATGGGAAGGGGAGTACACCGGCAACTCAGGAGGTGAACCTAAGCAAAGAATTGCCTGTCCTGCTGACTTATTTGATTGAACAGGGAGCAGAGACATAGGAGCAGACCCCAAAGAGGCAATGCAGTAACAGGGTGGATTTCACAGCCCACACCCTGACCAGAGCTGTACGGGGCACCATTTTTGTACTGTGAGGCAAAGGCTGTGGTACAACACTGCACATGCACTAAGATGGGAGCAAATTCATTTCTGTGTCAGTGCATTGCATAGACATGACATCCTACAGGTTCCATCCAAAATAGGTCCAGACTGTTCCCAGACATAATGGCCAGCAGATCTAGAAGTCCACTAGCAGCACATCAGGAGTCATTTTGTACAGTGTGGAAAAGGCTGTGGAACTGCAGGGACAGCTAACTGTAAGTTGTGCATGTGCTGAGCTGGGAGTGAACTCACTACCAGTTCAGTGCATTAGACTAGTCCTGGAGGGAAAACAATGACTTTGGCATTGTACAGGTCAAAATAGGTCTGGGTGGCCCTCAGACTTAATGGCCAGCAGGTTCCACCAAGATCGGCACCACCAACAATCTAGTTTTTTAAGACACCTGGAATCTCCCTAATCTTGGGAACTGCTTGAACTGAAAGTGGGAGAAAGGTTATACAGACAATAGCACAGCCACAGGATGGCATCACAGGAGGTGAACAGAGCGAGTCAGGAGCTGGAGCTACAGAACCTGTGGTGTAAGCCTAACACAGGAGTCCAGACCTGAAACTTGTTGAAGGGAGTAGCCCAAGTGACTGCTAATAAACACAGGGTACCGAACACCATCAGTAAAATCAAATTGACACAGCTTAGTAAACTTCCCCAAGGAAAAGAATCTACTAACCAGAGGTACAATGACTAAGAGCATAAAAGACAGCAACACAACTAATATTACTGTAGACTCCCCTGAAAAGCAGAAACAGTTTTTGCTAACCTCAGAGTTAACTGAGGAATACATCAAAGAAATGGGGGATATAAAAATTTTAAAACTTGTTATTAAACTTCTTATCAACAAGATGCACATGCAGGAACTTAAGGAATATGTCACATGGGACATAACACTGAAATGAAGGACACAATGGAGCAAGTTAGAAATTCAGTGGAAAATCTCAATAATAAAATGAATGAAGCAAAAGACAGAATCTCAGAATTGGAAGATACTTCTTGCCACACTGATGCAACATTCAAATAGCTCAAGGAGGAACTGAGTCAAACTAAGAAAAGTATTCAAGAATTAAGGGACACTATTAAAAAGTCAAATGTAAGAGTTATGTGAGTTCAAAGATGTAGAAAAAGAAGCATCGCAGCTGGGTTTAAAAGCTGGGTTTAAAAATGTATTTAATGAAAAAATAAAGAAAAACGGGCCCAGGGGCGTGGCCTAGAGGCTAAAGTCCCCGCCTTGAATGAGCCAGGATCCCATATGGGGGCCAGTTCTAATCCCCATAGCTCCACTTTCCATCCAGCTCCCTGCTTGTGGCCTGGAAAAGCAGTCAAGGACAGCCCAAAGCCTTGGGACCCTGCACCCATGTGGGAGACCCAGAAGAAGTTCCTGGATCCTGGCTTTGGATCGATATAGCATCGGCTGTTGCGCTCACTTGGGGAGTGAATCATCGGACAGAAGATCTTTCTCACTGTCTCTCCTCCTCTCTGTATATCTGACTTTCCAATAAATAAATAAATCTTTAAAACAAATAAATAAATAAAGGAAAACGTCCTTAATCTGGAGAAAGAAGTAGGAAACAATATGCAGGAGGGGAACAGAACTCCTTACAGGAGTTAACACAACATAAGATAATCAAATTATCTTCAATCAAACACAAAGAAGAGATCCTTAAACATGCATGTGAAAAAAATTAATTGACATATAGAGAGATGGCACAGACTCAGAGCTAACCTCTTACAGGAAATTCTACAGGCCAGAAGAGAATGCAGTGACATATTACAGATTCCAAAAGGAAAAAATTGTCAGACCAAAATAACACATCAACAAAGCTTTCCTTTGTCTTTGAAAATAAAATTCTTTCACAGTAAAGTTCAAAGAATACTCCTCTTCCATTTGCCCTACAAATGATATTTAAAGATTTTCTTTTGAGAGAGAAAAGGAATAGCACCCACCAAAACCAAAGGCAAATATCAAGAACACACAGTAAAATGACAACAGAAGACCAAATCAAACAATGAACAACACATTGCTATAATGACAGGACCAAATTATCACTTATTCCTATTAACCCTGAATGTAAAGGACTTAAACTTATCAATCAAATGTCATAGATTTGTAGACTGGATCCAAGAACAAGCCCAGCTATCTATTGCGCATGGGAGACACATCTCACCAGCAAAGATCAGTGGAGCTTATATGTCATAGATTTTGATGGGTTTTGTTTTTGTTTTTAGTTTCATCTATTCAAGTTTTTTTCCCCTCATACTAAATTCGTCAAGGACTCATGGATCATATAGTAACATCATTTTCTTCAAGAAGGTGTTTTCTTTTTCATTTCTTTAGTGACATATGGTCATTCAGTAACCTATTATTTAACTTCATGATGTTATAAAGTCCTATTTTTGTTGCTGTTGTTTTGTAGCTTTTCATTTAAGGAGATTTGTAGTAAGTGTGTAATAGAGACTGTCATACCCAGATGTGAGGATACAATGCATACTTCATCTCTACTTTCAGATCAAAGATGGACTCACAATGAAACTGTTAAATATATTGACAATAGGACGCTGGACTCTGCCATTGTCCATGCCTGCAATGATGGACTTATGACTGTTTATGAAGAACTATACTATTGTAATAATGTAAGGGAAACCAATGTAGGGGGCTGGAGAGGGTGAGAATTTGGAAAGTGTGTAAGGGATATCCCAGAGCCTAAGAAACTGTATCATAAAATAATGATAGTAATTTAAAAAACGAAAAAAAGAAGGCAGACTCATTTTAGCTTATTAGGCACCATAGAGTCACATGCCATGGTCAATGGTTCCACAATTCATACTTATCTTTGTTTTACCTTTCATTGCACCTTAGACCATGAACATCGAAAAGTGTATAAACTATACATGGAATTACTGACAATTATTTAAACCAAGGACTACAATCCTTGTAAGCAATGTAACATTGTCAAAGTGCTAGAAATTCTTTATATGTCTCTTGTAAAAATAACAATCCTTATTTGCAGTAATTACTATCTTTATTTTCTTTAAAGTTCAACTACTTATGTATATCTAAATAGAAGAGATTAAGTTTGGCCCATTTCTGAATTTCATAGAAACAGAATCATAATTAGGGTCTTTAAAAAGTTCATGGAAATGCAATAGGAAATAATGATGCATGGTCCTCACAATTTTTCTGCATCAAAATAACTCATAATAATATTAACATGTTAGCTGAACAGGGTCTAGTTTTAGGCAATAAGAAGGTTAAAACGTTAGTTTGAAAAGAGCCTCCAGCACAGCAACATAGATTCTGTTAAAATATAAGCCAAAAGCACATCCAGATGGATGATGAAGCTTCAGTGGAAGAATACTACCTTAAAAAAGTTTATGATGGGCAAACTTCGTAACAGATAAAGCAGCAGCTTACAAATACACAGTTATGTTAGGAAAGAGATAGTGATGGCTATTTCTGATTTTTTGTTTTCTAAGCTTAAACACTTTAAAGAGTAACCATGTTCCTTCAGCTAAAATGTAAAACACACTATATTCACACGGTTACATTCCCAGAACCCTCAACTCTTCCTGAAGGGACTAACTGGCTGGTCATGTTACCCACAAAAGTTTCTTTTGAAGGAACATATGTTGAAAAATGAAGTTTAATTTTTAACCATTTAATTCCATTTCCTATGAATACTGTGAAATTCCCCAACTTACTCAACAGCTGTAGTAATATTTTAGTTAAGAACTCAGATAATTTGTTGAGTAAATAAATAAGGCTTCTTTCTGGCCAATCACTTCCTTCCTTTCCAAGCATTAATTTAAAAGTATGGAATATAGATAGTTTGTAAATAAAGACATGTAAATTTTTCAGTCAGGTTAAAGTTTTTTTTGCAGCCAAAAATAACCTAAACAGAGTAGAAAAATCTACAACATCCAGTCTCGGTTTTAACTATCCAATCAACAGATTGCAAATTATGAAAGACTGAAACTTATCTTTCTCATTTGAAGGGGAAACAAAAAAAAAAAGAAAAGAAATGACACATATTTCATAATACTTAAGAGGAAGACAAATTTATTTCCTCTGCTCCAGGGACAGCATGCTTCAATAAATTCTAGCTCCACTGATTTTTAGTCAATAAATGTTAAGATTCTTTATTAAGTATCAAAAAGAACCAAAACATAAGCTTGTCAGTCTTGAATTTGTTTAGGAGTGGTCCATGCAGGTCTAAGCTCATATCATATTGCTACTATTTATATAATTGGTACAAATTACTAATCTCAAAGCCTTAGTTTATTAACTATGAAAAACAGGGATTTTTTTTAAGAAGCTGTATTTATTTAAAATTTAGAATTACAGAGAGAGAGGAAGAGATAGATTTTTCATCTGCCAGTTTACTCCAGCACTGGGCCAAGCTGAAACTAGGAGCCAAAAATATTATGTGAGTCTCCTGTGTGGGTGTCAGGTGGCCAAGCACTGAGCCACCTGCTATTTTCCCAAACCATTGGCTAAGCAGCTAGATAGAAAGTGAAGCAGCCAGGGCAAAAGCTAGTTCCCATCTTGGAACACTGACATCACAATTGACAGCCTTACCCCAACACCAGCCTCACTAGGAACTTGTCTGTTTTTCAGTAGGACTTAATGTTACAGTGCAAACATGCCAACTAACTCCTGGTAGACTCTGACATAGATTAGGACCCCTTGTCTGATCCCCACTGACTCACAAAAAGACATTCACCTCCCATGGCACATAAAAATGGTCAAGGCAAGTTCAGATTAATGATACCATCAGTTCTTTCAAGATTTCTCTAGATCAAGGTACAAGCATCATATTCCAAATTTTCAGACAGGAAAATGAGCTTATAATATCATATGACAATGTCCACGTTTCTCCTATCTTCCGGTTACCAGACCATTCCCAATGACTTCTTCAGTACTTTAGTGTCAGCACAAGAGTGAAACATATTTTAAAAAATTTATTTTAAGTGAAATATATAAGCAAACAGTTTTCTGTGTATACAGCCATGAAAAAAGCAAAAGGAAACTGAAGAATGAAATGCAAACAGAAATGAGAGGGAAACACAGAATCTTTTAAGGATTCACATCAACTCTAACCCAAAAGGCTCGAGAATGATAAAGTGACAAGAAAAGGGTCATCTGAAGAACATATTTGCCAATGTAAAACTATGTTAAAATTGACATTCATAATATACAAGAAAAAATTAAATAAGTAAAATGGAAACAACTTGAAGAAAACAAAAAAAGACAAAAACAATCCATTGAAAAATCCTGTTTTAAAGTATCTTACTACTAATAAAAGTATATATATATATATTTTTTAAGATTTATTTATTTTTATTGGAAAGTCAGAGAAAAAGAGATGGGGAGAGGGCCCGGCACGGTGGCACAAGTGGTTAAGGTCCTCGCCTTGCACGCCCGGGATCCCATATGGGCGCCGGTTGTATCCAGGCAGCCCCGCTTCCCTTCCAGCTCCCTGCCTGTGGCCTGGGAAAGCAGTCGAGGACGGCCCAAAGCTTTGGGACCCTGCACCCGCGTGGGAGACCCGGAAGAGGCTCCTGGCTTTGGATCGGCATAGTATCGGTCGTTGCGCTCACTTGGGGAGTGAATCATCGGACGGAAGATCTTCCTCTCTGTCTCTCCTCTCTCTGTATATCCGCCTTTCCAATAAAAAAAAATAATAAAAATAAATCTTTAAAAAAAAAAGAGAGAGGGGGAGAAAGAGAGGACAATCTTTCGTTCAACAATTCATTCCCAAAGTGACTACAATGGACGGAGCTCATCCAATCCTAAGCCAGGAGCCTCTTCCAGGTCTCCCACGCGGGTGCAGGGTCCCAAGGCTTTGGGCCGTCCTTGACTGCTTTCCCAGGCCAGAAGCAGGGAGCTGGATGGTAAGCAGTACTGCTAGGATACAAACCGGCGCCCATATGAAATCCCAGCACGTTCAAGATGAGGACTTAAGCTGCTAGGACATCACACCAGGTCCAAAGTATTTATTTTTAAAAACAAAAATATCTTTTTTAGACTAATAATATCCACTTTTTGGATATATTAATAGATGTATATTGATGTAAATTCATGAAGGAGATGATGCCAGTACCTACAAATATTGAAGATGTGTGTACCCTGTGGGCAAGTAATTTCACAGGTCTTTGCCCTGTGGATATAAGCATACAAATCAACACACTGTAAATGATAACTTATTTTAAGAAATTTTGTAATTGTGAAAAGTTGGAAGCAGTCTAAATGTCCTTTATCAGGAAAATATCTGGAGAAATTATGATTAAGCTACAAGATGCAATACATTATGACATAAACATTTCTTAATATCATATGGAAACGTGAATGATCTAGACATATGTTCCAATATGCATTGTGAATAAAAGTATACCATAGAACAAAATGTAGCTTATTCGGATTTGCACAAAAAACTTAAAATGTGTTTTTTTTCCCCATGTCTAGAACGAAAGCCTAGAAGATATTAAATAATCAATTAGCAGTCATTTATTACAAGCAGCAACTAGTTATAAGCATTTGGGGAAGGCACTTCAAGTGAAACGTTATATTACT
Organism: Ochotona curzoniae; assembly: GCF_017591425.1. NCBI lineage: Eukaryota > Metazoa > Chordata > Mammalia > Lagomorpha > Ochotonidae > Ochotona > Ochotona curzoniae. Next base: position 14,998,255 of record NW_024464920.1, on the reverse strand, counting down.
TCAAGTTCTACAATACACATGCATTGCTTTGTGGGTATTACTAAGTGAATACACACATGCACAGAAATAAAATAGAAATAACACTTGTATTTCCTGTATGCAACTGCTCACAATTTCATTTCAAAAAGAACCTGAAATTTTATTTAGCCTGAAAAATAAAAAGCATTCTGGTGTCAGTTGAATAGTGTGCAAATAAACTATGCTTTTAAGATTTATTTGTTTATTATTTTAAAGTCAGACATACAGACAGGAGGAGAGACAGTAAGAAAGATCTTCTGTCCAATCATTCACTCCCCAAGTGAGCGCAATGGCCGATGCTATGCCGATCCAAAGCCAGGATCCAGGAACTTCTTCTGGGTCTCCCACACAGGTGCAGGGTCCCAAGGCTTTGGGCTGTCCTTGACTGCTTTTCCAGGCCACAAGCAGGGAGCTGGGTGGAAAGTGGAGCTATGGGGATTAAAACTGGCCCCCATATGGGATCCCAGCACGTTCAAGGTGAGGACTCTAGGCCACGCCCCTGGGCCCCAGAAGTGACTTTTATAACCTTCTATTGGTTTTGAAAAGTTTCGATTCATCAGAATTATTTTAGATATTATATGATAAATTCATATAGAGGAGAAATTATCATATGCATTCTTAATGACATCAGTTTATAGTTAATTTATAATTAAATAACTATAATTAAAAAATGGAAATCAGCAAAACGGCATGTGATGGTAATGTTGGTTGATCATTTGCTGTTCAAAACAATTAACAATTTTAAAATAAAATCAATTTTAAAAAATTCAGAGAATCTTAAATCAATGGCCCATAATGAAGTTCACTAACTAGAATTCCTGGCAGCTACAAATGAAAAAGTTTCTTAGGGATAATACCACGTCTACACATTGGTACATTGGGAAGAGGGTCATTGACTCAGATTTGTCAAACACAAAAAAATGAATAAATAAAACAACAACACACCAGGCTATCAAGATGGACTTTCACACAGCTCCATTTTCAAGAAGCAGCAATTCTGGGAAACCAAAGTGAAGTATTTTACCATATAGTATCATAAAGAATGCTTTAAATTCTTTGATCTTTTAAAAAACTAACAAACCTTCCATTGTAAACCATGAACTGGAGATATCAAGGAAGCAAAGAAAGAAGCACTACACAGAATACTAAGACAGAGACGTAGCAAGAACTTCATTCTTCAACATTTTAAACCTTCTGTTCTAATCAAATTTCAACTAATTGAAATCAAATCTACTTGTTTCCTGAGCCACTGAAAGCAGGGAGAGATGGTTTAGAACACCCTCCCCTGGATGAAGGAATTACATCTTAACCAAGGCCAAGCAACATGGTAGAACCCTGTATTCAGAGAATCAGAAGTTCAGGTTAACACAAACACAGCTTTGGAGAAATCCAGTGTTCATGACAGAGAACCCAAGTCAAGGGCAAGAGCATCCTCCTCTTGAGCCCCCACTTGTTAAAAACACACTGGAAGCCAGCAACATCCCAAGACAGTGAGTTACTAATCATCTCAACTAGCAAGCCTTCTTAAGGGGAAATAAGATTTAACCCAAGGCCTGCATACAGTGACTTTTTAGGAAATTGCCCATCTGTCTAATGAAGCCCTTCTTTCTTCACAGCTGTGCAGATAAACTCAGCACACACATGACTTCCAGAAAACTCTTTTGCCTTTTTTGTGTTGGCCACTGGAAATCTCTGAATGGTCATTGGAAATCCTCATCTACTCTTAGGCACTGACTAAGCTTGATTGACTTACTCAGCATCGTTTTCTGTTAGGAAGCACTTTTGAAAAGCAGCCACAAGTTAAAAGACCTCCAGAGACTCCAGGTGGTTTGTAACCTTGTCCCTAGTGTAAAGCATCCGAATGTGCACAGATGCCAAGTTTGCATGTGGTTGTTTATTTTCTTTCCAGAGAAAAGTCACGGCACTTTGGCCTCTGCCCTTCCACAATCCACGGCAGGGAACCTGTTCTTGATATTGGCTTCTATCCATCAATTTTTTTTAACTTCTGGTTCTTGAAAATTTAGTACAATCCATTTCACTTCCACCACAATTATCTACCATTCCCTTCCTTCTAAACCCAGTTCTTCAGTTCTACCTCAGTTACAGAAAACCAGAGCTGTACAACCCTGTCAGACCCTAGGATGTGAAATAAAGACAGACTAGGGTTTTGCCTTTAGGTAGCGCGAAACACAGTGGAAAGAAGTGTGCACATGTGTTTGTGTGTACAACTAAAAGTCCCACCTTTACCTGTCACAGCAAAAAAAAAAAGCAGTTTTGCTCAGATGCAGATTAAAGGTACAGGCAAGTACTAAATGTCACCCTTCTATCTGAAAAAAATCATTGAAATGTTTTATACTTTGCCTATAATACCATTCAAAAATGTGCACAACATGTTATAAAAAAGGAAGGTCAGTGAGCATGTTCATTCTTTTCTACTAACCTATTTTATCTTTAAAAAGATGATTCTTACACATTGATTAGAATTATAAATGAAATTGAAAGAAATTCAGGTGATAGAAGCTAAATGATCCTCCTGACCCTGCCACAGAACAGGAGCCTACATTTCATTTAATTTTGCCATCTCTTCAGTCCATCCCAAATCAAAATTCTCAATCTCACATATTTGTTGAAAGGCATCACATTAGGAAACTTCAAGCAAGTCTCTGAATTCAAATTTTACATTCCAGTTATAATATTCCAGCTTTCTCATGCACTCCAAATGGTTGGTGGAGGTTTTTGCTCAACGATGTGCTATAGATTCCTAACATCTGCTACAGTGTGTACTGAGAACAGATCCAGCAAGACCAGGGGTAGGCCATTCAACAATGAGTCCACGAGTTCTTATTATGGGAACAGGCATTGCACCTACCCCACAATTACATGGTAGCTTAGGGAAGCCAAAGGCATTGTAATACAAACATGCTTACAAAGGGTCTGGACACTCACTGTCAACACCACCACTCCACCTAACACTAGCTTGTATGTCCTTCCAGCACATCAAAATCAACTCCAACTGCTGATGAGGAGGTTGTAAGACATTACAACAGTCTACCAAGCAAAACAGCAAACAAGGCAATACTATTTTATAAGGCCAGTCCAGAGAAAATAATTTGGAAAACGTAGTGCAATAACAGAACAAACAAGGAGCTGACATAGGTCAATCTTTTAAAAAAATTAATAGCGAGGGGCCAATGTGGTGGCATAGCACGTAAAACTATTCCCTGCAGCACTGCCATCCCATGTGGATGTATGTTTGAGTCTTGGCTGTTCCTCTTTTGACCCGGATTTCTCCCTGGGAAAGCAGCACAGATGACCTAAGTACTGGGCTCCAGCACCAATGTGGGACAGCTGGATGAAGCTCCTGGCTGCTGGTTTCAGACCATTCCAGCCATTGAAGCCATCAGTTGAGTGAGCCAGTGGATGGAAAATATCCTGTCTCACTCTCTTCCTCTCCCTCTTCCCTCCCACTTTCTCTCACTCTCTATAACTCTTCCAAATAAATCTCTTAAAAAGATTAATAAGTCAGAAAAGATACTATTATAGGCATGGAAAAATAGTTAAAGAATTAAAGGAGACCCTTTAACATAGAAGCCATATATATAAAATATGTATTATATATAATATGTGTATTTGTGTGTATATATATGCGTGGAATTCCATCTAAGTCTCCCAAGGATTAGGTCCTCATTTCCCAGGATTATTAGCAGGGAGATGGATTAGTAACAGAGCAGCCAGTTCTTCAAATCAACATTCCAGTGTGGAATTATGGTGTCACAGACAAAAGCTTAACCCGCTGCACCCCATCCGTGATCCTAGAAGATTTCAATTTCCATCATACCATTTTATTAGCAAAACTAGGCCAAAAGAATAATCAACATTTGATCCATGTGTGTTCATTTTCTTAAAATGCTAAATATGTTAAGAAATTAATCTAATTTTATGTAAATAATAATAAACCATCATCAAGAAATTTAGCTTCCCTTTGAAGATACAGACCCAATCTGATACATCTTAATTATTTGCTGATATTGTAAGTGAATTTGTTTTCAGGAACTTTATGGATACATACACATGCAGACACGTATAAGATGTGAAAGTATGTGAAAAAAATCATAGAATTGGATTAAAATATATGTCTAAAGGCAAGTGATTGACACAGCAATCACAGCATCTCTTGGGCTGCCCACCTCCCATACAGCAGAGCCCTGGTTTTGGTCACTCCTGCTTTCTGCTAATGTGGACCCCGGAGGCAGGCAGCTCAAACATTTTGGTCCCAGTCACCCATGGAAGCTGCGTAGATTCTCAGGCCACTGGTTTCAGCACAGCTTGGCTCTTTTGGGTATTTGAGGATTGAAATATTGGCAATGGGAGTCAGTTTTCTCTTTCTCTTTCTCTGTTTTTCAAATACAATTGAAATTTTAGAAGTTACAAAAGTGTTTATAATGTTTGTAATACAAAAGCCAGGATTCATCTGTACATAAAACTGTTGATCAACAAATTCATGCAAGTGTATGTTATGGAAAAAAAAATACACATGTATTTCAAAAGGTTTTGCTTTAATGTAAACTTTATTTAAAGTTACATATATAAATATGTATACACATCCATATATTTCCTCCAATAATGAAAAACTACGCATTATTCTACATGATTCTTACCCCCAAAAGGAAGGGGTAAGCTCCTAAAGAGGCTGCCTTAACAAACAAGTTATAGGTAAAATCTATGACATCAATCAGTGTGGAGGTGCTTGCCTGAATCCCCATACACACAGACCCAAGGTCAGTTATCTTGATGCTGCTGCTAAGATTTTGCTCCTCATTTTAAACCAGGCTTTTTATTTGGTTGAAAGCAAGAGATTTACACATAAATTCATTTTCCTATAACGATGAAAGAACATTCATCAAAGAAAAAAATCCTTCAAGTGCTGAATTCTAGGTCATGTACCTCAAGTGGTTGAGGATGTTTAATTGAAAAAAAAAATCAATTGTGATGCTATGAAGCACATGTAAGCATGCCAAGACCCTGTCCCAAATCAGTCTTATAGCCAGGCAGAAAAAATATAGCCTTCCCTCCCCTAAATAGCACAGTCCTTCAAATATGGCAAATTTGATGGGTTTTTCTATGAAAAGCACTGCTGTCTCTACCATAACATCAAAGGTCCTCCATGGGAAATAATTGTTTAAAGATCATTTTTTAACTTAAAAGAGTTAGAGACAGACAGAGAGAGACTGAGATCTTCCATCTGCTGTTTCACTCTCCCAAATGGTCACAACAGCCAAAGGTAAGCTGTGTGAAGCTGGGAGCGAGGCGCTTCTTCCAGGCCTTCCAGGTCTCCTATGTGGGTGCAGGGGCCCCAAAGCCAAAGCCCTGACAGCTTTCCCAGATGAGTATCATGGATCTGGTTCAGAAGTGGTGCAGCCTGGACTAGAACCAATGCCCATATAGGATGCCAGTGCCACAGGTAGCATTTCCACACCCCCAGGATATAACTATCTCTTCTATTCATTCTGAGGAGTTAATATGCAACAATTTCAAAAGTCCAAATGTTTTAGAATCAAGTCGAGCTTCAAAAGCCTCCCCTTTTATACAGTGCATGACGTGAACCAGGTTTCTAACTTTCCAAAGCCTCATTGATATAGAAATAACAAGAGCTGCTACTGCCAAGAGGTGAGAAATGAAGCAATGACTAAAGCATGCCCAGTAATGTGCAAACTCTGAAATAGGCACACTTAAAAATGTCAGCTCCCATCACTTCCCCTCTGCCAAGAAAGCCAATGGGGAAGCAGAACCCCACTGGCACCTGATGGGAAAGGAGGAACTGAAAGGGGATGAAGGGAGTGTAAGAGGAAATAGAGAGGGTGACACAGACTCACTTCATCAGCACCACCCCCTGCTACCACTTCATGCAGGGCTAGTCCTAATCTCACATGGAAATGAAGGCTAAGTTATCTATGTGTCATACGAGAAGTAAATTCAAAGCTTCTGACTCAGAAACTGGACTAAGCTTCTGAGAGCAGATAATGCATAAAATCTCCCTGATCCAATTTAGAGGGAGACCTTAGAGTTCAGTCACTTCCAGCTGAGAGATTCTTGTGTCATTGCAAGTCTGCTCAGACCTACATGTGACAGTGGCTAATGGTTTTCTAAATTAGTGACAAACAAGAGACCTGCTTATGAATGAGATGGCATATGAAGTTTCTGTGATCACTTTGACAGAGATGGTCAACTAAAACTCAGTCAGCAGTTACGTTGGTCTTCATTGATAAGGTCTGGGCACTTTCATCTATAATCAGTCAACAAATGTTTATTAAGGCTGAAAACACTTGCTGTATGAGGCAATGTGGGTGATAAAGAGGTGGAGTACATGGATTCCACTGCAATGAAACTTGTCACAAGCCCAGGTGCACAACATCTCACTTACATGAAATAGTTGCTTAATGAGGCAAAATAAAGAAAATCCAAACTCAAACTCAAGTGATGTACAAAAACATCTCCTGCCTCAGAGAGTTGTCATGGATTTTAAGTACAATTGTATACAGAAATCTCCCAGCAGGGAGTTGGATATGTATGCTTAACAAATTCCGTCTCTCTCCCCTCTTAGGTCACAAACTAGAGAAGAATAATGTCAAAATCAGAGCAAAAAACCTAGTTTCCACTAAATATCTCAAATAAATTGCCTTACAAAATTCTACAAAAGGGGTCCGGCACGGTGGCGCAAGTGGTTGGGTCCTCGCCTTGCACGCCCGGGAGCCCATATGGGCGCCGGTTCTAATCCCAGCAGCCCCGCTTCCCTTCCAGCTCCCTGCCTGTGGCCCGGGAAAGCAGGACGGCCCAAAGCTTTGGGAACCTGCACCCGCGTGGGAGACCCGGAAGAGGCTCCTAGCTTCGGATCGGCATAGCATCGGCCCGTTGCGCTCACTTGGGGAGTGAATCATCGGACAGATCTTCCTCTCTGTCTCTCCTCTCTGTATATCTGTCTTTCCAATTAAAAAAATAATAAAAATAAAAAAAATTCTACAAAAGCAAAATGAGGGTTGATTAGCTCTGTCTGCAAGAAAGTGTTAAAGCACTATTGCCTAAGGTCTTGCTATTCCCTGGTTAAAATTATTAAGAGTTCATACTTGAAGCCAATAGACATTAATGTACTATAGTTACATTTTCCCCTCACATTATCATACAAATACTGTAGGAAATGTATTAAAGTGGATATGATAAGTCCTTTCTGCTTGAGGGATTTTGACCCAATATACTGAGAAGATGAAAATGTATAAATAACTTGCATAAAAAAGCTCTTTGACCAAGTTGATGAAGGATTGAAGTTAGTCGAGAGGAAAAAAGAAAGACAAATTCTACACTGGAAAGCTTAGAAGATATTTTTGGAGGCAAAAAAAAAAAAAATGGACTGGTTGGGCTTTGAAGAAAACATTAACTTGTCCACAGCAAATAGTACAGGATTCAAGAGGAGTACCTGTTCCTCACGAGGTCCAGACAGGAGGAACTAAGCAGCAACACTAATGGGCAGAGATAACCGTCACAAGGAAGACACCTTACCACCTAACAAGACCGTGCACACTGTCACTGCGCCTAACTGGGCTGCACGCAGCCAAGCCATCTACACGGAGGTCTGTACCTCTGGGCCTTTCTGTCTCATTCGTTACTGTGTTATTACTCATGCCACGGTTTCCTAACCAATATTTCAGCCCCAGGACCTATTTTTTTTCCCATTGTACTCATACTGCAGAAAGAGGAAATAACTCACCCAGCAAGGCGGGGGGGGGGGGGTGATTCTGAGGAGGGTTTTTGGAGAGAGGTGCTGGGGTGGCTGACTCTGCTGAAGTGTTTCCTTTTTCTCTTGCTGTTTGTTTGTCAGATACCGAATTGAGCAACCCCAATGAGTGTCATCAACATGCAATCTCATCTGATTTATCCTCCTTTACTCACTCAGACTCAGCCCTTTGCCTCTCCTTTCCTTGTCTGCCTTCAAGTTTCGCAATCTCTTACCTTTAATTGCTGAGGAAGTCTAGCATTAGATATTAGAACCTCCAAGAAAAAAAAAAAAAACACCCAGATGGCTATAGCTTCCTAAGGTGCCTCAGTATTTTGCTTAGACATTATTTCATTAAAAGTTTTTCCTTCATCTCACAGATTCATATTCAAAGAAACAAATGTTCAGGTTGCTCTTTTTCTTGAACGTTATTCCTTTTAAAGTGTGCATGATTGCAGTAAATATTCTCATGGTTTCCATCAAGTTACCAACATCAGTCTCTCTTAAGGAAGTCATCCAAAAATATCCATACCACTGCTCCAAGTAAGAGCACCATGGAGTATTTGGATCTAATGGGATCCTAGAACAGGCTTTCAATGACAAAGATAGAAGAAAAATAACTTCATGTGTCAGAAACTTTTAGATATATCAGAACTGGGCTACTGTGATTCCCCTCCACCCCACCAGCATACCAGGGACCTTATTCACTTATCCCCACATCATCTGATTTGTTTTAAATCAGCTGAGAAAACATTATCAACTCCCCAGTCTTTTCTCTCTGCATCAATCTCAATAAGAAAATAACCATAATTTGGGTTTCAGGAGCAAAATTCCAGATTTGATTGTTAAGAAAAAGTATGAGCCTAATGAAGGACATGGGTGTTAAAAATGGCTCAAAAAAGTTAATGAAAATTAATCACAATGCAGGATGCTGTTACTTTCCACAGCTTACTCCTTTTACAAGCTTTTATTCTTCCTGCCACTTCCAGCTTGTAAACACACTCACCCATTTTGAATTAATAAACATTTTTTAAATCATTCGTGTGAACCAGGAAGGACTATGAAAACAGTGAAAATTTGGAGACTTCATTCCGTGGATACACTGTCCATCCTACATACCATTTTCTATGTAAACATCTTCTCCTGCCCACAACTACTGAAAAGGGTAAGATCCTGGGAAGTCACTAGTGGGCTCTGCCAACACACAGAGGAAGCACCTGCTGTAAGATGTTTCCTGTCTGAGCCCATCTTCTCTTACAAAATTGGTGCTGTCTATGCAGAGCCCTCACAAGTTCCTACAGCTTGGTAGGATCTTGGTATTTGTTGAAAAGTCAGTAAATTAAAAACTGAAAAGTTCTCATTGTGGGTAAGGTGCTCTTTCAGTGGCTTTCCTTGTCGCAAGTGAACCACTTACTTGCTATTTCTCTGAATCTTGCTTTATGTTTCCATGGGGATTCAAAAACATTTGCAGACTTTGGAATCTCTGCCTGCATTCAGTCCATAGGCACTAATCAGATTAACCAAGTTCTCCTAATCCTAAATTCTGGAGCTACAGTGAGAAACATTCATGCATTATGGGATGATATAAAAGGCTGACAGTTTGGAGAAGTACTAAATGAACTGCCAGCCTCCAATATGTCCCAAGACCCCAGCATCCCATTGGCGATGCCCTGTGTAACTCCCCTTGAACATAAGCCAGTCATGGTGTTCCCATTTAACAAGTTAAATACAATAAAAGTTATACAGTATGTCAGTAAAATGCCTTTCTCTCTCCCTCCCTCTTTTCCCCTTCCATCCTCCCTCTATCCATCCATCCATCCATCTCTGAGATCACTTGCTTTTTATGCAGCAGCTGTCATGCAGAGCTAGCCAAGAGTCAAGAAGGAACTGAAGCTAGCCAACAACCGACCACCTGTGAGATTATGAAAATGGATTCTTTGGCCCCACATCAAACTGTGGGATGCATACAGACTTCATCAATAACTTCACCACAACCTCACAAGAGACCTTGATCTGGAAGCACTCATCAGAGATCTAACCCACAAAAAAAACAGATTTGGAGAGAGGGGGATTATACATTTCAGACTTTGGGGTGGCTTGCTACATAGCAACAGACAACTAATACACTGAGCTATAGGTTGGCAATTACTTTCTTAAATGATCAGATAGTAACTATTTTTGGATTCAGGCCATATGGTATCTACTGCACTCTTCAATTCTGTCATTGTAGCTCAAAAGCAGCCAGAGACAATATGCAAATGAATAGGCATGGACACATTCCTGTAGAATTATTAATGAAGACAGCCAGTCTATAGGTTGTCATATGCTGACACTTGAACTAAACAAATATATTTTTAGTATAACGTTTCTAATGTGTTGTTGTCTGCAGAGACAATCATAGCCAACTCAGGCTATATAGATTCTCATACAGTGTGAAGAGAATGCCCTGCCCACAATAGCTTTCAAGTGAGCACTGGAAAGTGAGGTTGGTACTCTACAGAATGGAAAGTAAGATGCTGAAAAAAATCTTTCCAGAAGATTTATAGAAGAAATAAACTTTTATCAAAGAAAGTTTAGGAGAAGAATAAAGACAACAGCATAGGGTAAGATGGCTAATTCTGCTTGCTCAGACAAACATTCTGCAGAGAGAAAAATGCCTTTGGTTCAGCAAGATAGGGACAGGAATCCCACAAATGTCAGAGCTAGTAGCCCAGAAATTCTAATGGGAAGCCAAAAACCTCCAGGAGAAGCACTGAGGCATTTAGGCCAAAGTGGCATGAGATGGTATGCTTTAGGGCCATTGTTTGGTATAGCAAGCTAAGCCTCTACATACAATGATGGTATCCCATATCGATGCAAGCTTGAGTCCTGGCTGCTCCACTTCCATTTCAGCTTCCAGATAATGCATCCTGGAAGGCAGCAGAAGAGGTTCCAAGTCCCTGGGAACTTACCACCTGCATGGGAGACCCAGATGGAGTTTCAACATCCTGGCTTCAGCATGACCCACCCCCAGTCATTCCAACCATTTGTGGAACAAATCAGCAGTTAGAGACACACACACATACTCTCTCGCGCGCGTGCACACTCACACTCTCTCGCTCTTTCTCTCTGTGAGAGAGAATGCATGTGTAATTTCAACGCACAACTATTTAATTTAAAATGGCATACTCACAGGTTATAGGAACCTAAAATGAAACTTCTTCCTGAGAATTAGAATCAACCTCCTCTGAAAATTCTATATGGTTCTTCAAATGTGGTAAAAATACTAAGGAGACCACTAGACTGGCAGACCAGAAGGTCAGGGCCTCAACGATCAAAGGAAATGGCAGAGTCTGAGTCCAACAACAAGAAATAAGGGTAGACTTTTACTTCTTTTTTCCTTCCTTTTCTGGAAGATTCTGTACTTTTTTCCTTCCTTTTCTGGACGATTCTGCACCTTATTTTGATGTCATAAAATTACTACTCACATGACATGTGCACAAATCATGTCAAAACAGCCATAATACTGACATATTTATTAGAGGCCAATACACAAAGCAAAGTGGGAACAACCCTATTTCCCCCAATCACAGGAAGAGACATGACACTCCTTCCACACTGTGTCCTTCTGAGCCAACTTTGGAAGAACAGAGGAGGGGAAAGAAAATCTAAGAGCAAATATTTACTGTGCCTTGCACACAAGCTGTTTGAAACAGAAGGGCTTGAAATACTTTCACTTGATAAGTTTGCATTGCTTTCCCTGATAGCCAGAGAGATGGAGGGTCAGGAGGAGATTTACCTCAGCTCATATCTTACTTTCTACTGCAGCCATAACAAATAATTGCAAATATAGTGGCTTGAAACAATACAGATTTATTATCTCATAGTCCTGTATATCAAAATCCAATACAGTTTCCATGCAAATAAAATTAAGGTGTTAGCAGGGCTGCTTCATTCCAGAAGTTCTATTTTTTTTTTAAATATTTATTTTATTTTCATTCCACAAGTTCTAAAGGAGACTGGTTTTTTCTCTTTCACCTTCTGGAAAAGACGCATTCATTGGCTAATGACAATCTAGCATCTATTTGACTGTGCCCCATTGTCACACCTTTTCTTCTACCCAGCCTAGAAAGTCTCCATTTTTAAAGGTCAGTGCAATTAGCTTGAGCCCACCTGCCAAGCCAGAAAACCCATTTACAGATTCTCAGTATGCAGACAAGGATATTTCCCAGTGGTCGAATATACTCCCACCCCAGCTACAGAAAACAAAAAGGCTACAGTTCACTTCATGGTCAGTATTTTGCAACCCAGATGATGACTAACATTAAAGTAAAATTTATATTTTATAATGAATAAGCCTTCTAAATACAACAGATTTAATATTGGTAACTAATTCCTTACACATAACTAATGAATTAAAAATTCAGACAGAAATATGTGCAAGCTATTTCAAGTATCAACCTCACCCAAGAAAAATTCAAGGACTCTCACCAATATTCACCTAATCTTAAAGTATTTCCAAGGAGAATGCCAACAAGAAAGGCATGAACCCCATACAACCAGTAAAGGATATATCTTCTCTTTGTTGAGAAGGTTTTAAAATCCCTTGGAATCCTGGATATCTCCAACTAGAACTTAAAGAAGCAGTATGACCCATCATTACATTACACATCCTGATTCATTGCTTAAAGGCACCAGTCACATAAGTAACATTGTGTAGTCATACCTGATTAAGAATAACACCGTGAATTATGCATTTTTTGAAATCACTAATAGCAACACTACACATGTCAGTCAATACACATTGCTTTAAAATCTGTTAGTTTCACTGTTGTGGTTATTGGAGTACATGTCGTTTTGTCTTTGGTGGCTTTTCTTTTTAGTTTTTACACGAAGAATATTATCTAAACTGAAATCATAGTGTGAAAATTATCAGTTATTGTTTCAGGCTGTCTCTTGTTACCAGGAGTTTTAGACAAGATGCTCAATAATCATATATTCAATAATCAATTTTTAAAAAGCACATCCCTGCTTTGTATGGCTTCCTTACCACAAGTTAATTTGTTTTAAAGATTTATTTTTATTGGAAAGGCAGATATATAGAGAGGAGGAAAGAGAGAAAGATCTTCCATCCATTGATTCACTCCCCAAGTGGCCACAATGGATGGAGCTCAGCCAATCTGAAGCTTGGAGCCAGGAGCTTCTACCAGGTCTCCCACGCAGGTGCAGGGTCCCGAGGCTTTGGGCCATCCTCCACTGCCTTCCCAGGCCACAAGCAGGGAACTGGATGGGAAGTGAGGCCTCCAGGGCACGAACCAACACCCATCTGTGATCCTGCCGTATGCAAGGTGGGGACTTCAGCCACTAGACTACCATGCCAGGCCCACAAGTAAATTTTTAAATACAGGATTTATTACATGACAGACCAGGCCTTCTAAATGATGCTCCACATACAAAACATAAAACAACATATCTGGTGGTGTACATACCTAGAAATTCCCTTGGAGAATTTACTTGCTTGGGGTCTATATTGGTTGTGGTTATCACTGATGTCAAATACCAATATAATCATACTTTTCTGAGATCTTACAGTCACCCACTAAAAGCCTCCTTTTTATTGCAACATAGTCATAATGCAGTTTCATGAAGGCCCAAGGGAAACATCTTTTTAGGCTCCTAAGGACATCCCTTCCCATCTTTTTCCAAAACATTCTATGCTGGCAAGACTATTTTATAGAGCAACACATTCTATGTAAACTTCTTAAAATAAAAGAATTAAAACATTATTATTACCCACCTTTTTGTAGACATTGGGTGCAGTCATACTCAGACATGCAGACAATAGCATAACCAAGTCATTCAATAAAACTGACCACCTATAATAAATCAATTATATCATGTGTTTTGTGTAAGATACCTGGAACAACTAAATCAAACAAAAGCAGTGTAAATTTGAATGTTATGGAGAGGTCAAGGAGGAAGACCGGGTCCTCCATGTACATGGAAGAAAAGTTCCAATGTAAGGATTTAGCATTTGAACAGAGACTCTAAGAGTCAGGGAGTGGCAATAATTTAGGATAAGGGTTCACCAAACATCAGAACAAGGATTCTTGATTTTTCAGAGGAACATGGACAATATAGAGAAGTCTTAAGCCATAGGAAATTGAAGCAGGTAGAACAGATCATACAGAGTGGTGGGAAGAGCACAAGCGTGGGTTAAAATAAAAAAAAACAAAAATGAGAGCCAGGGGGTGAGGTTCAGCCACTGGTGATCACTCACTAATGTTACCATCCTAGGGAAATCACTGAGCTTCTCCAAGCATCCATAGTCTCCTGCAGACAGGGAGCGTGATAAAATACATTGTCATGGATCTTGCATCCAGAAGCAAATCACGGAGCTCCTGACATATGTTAGCTTTGAAATAAATGAAAATGATTTCATGATATTATTACTATAATATATAGATTATCCCTGACAAAAAAATAGCACAGCCCCAAGAACTTCCTTATATGTAGATAAAATTCCTCTTTTAAGAGGACTCTGCATCTAACTTCTAAATTCTCCTTCTAAAATTAACTCTGGGATCTGGAGACTAGAATAATAGAAACTTCACATGACATTTTTCCAGGAGCAAGCTACTGAAAAACTGCTAAATATAGAATATACAAAGCGGAGGAAAATGGAAAATTATGGACATATAGGAAAACGATGGCTATAAAATTTCAAAGAAAGCACAGAGCAAAACCCACAATGCTGGAATTTCCTATAAAGCTTAATTATATTTCTTTCCGACAGAAATACTTTGAAATTCCAGCTTTGAGAGAGGCTGCCCACATTTTGGCAAACTATTTCCAACCATGCTGCAAATTCAGCCTCAGTCCCCACACTGGACGAGATCATTATTGAAGCAATCATTTATTTCTCAGAAATCCCAGGACTGTTTTTTTTTAATAATTCAGCCACAACAGTGCTGTTCCCATGGTTACCAAGAATTCTAATTTCAGTTCCTCAATGTGCATTCTATCATGCAAGATTGTACAACACTTCAGAATAGGCTGTGTTTAGTCCCACATGCTTCTTTCTATTATTTTTTTCTCCAAGTTTTTCACACCCAATCCCCACTGAAACTTCCTCTTTTGCTCAGTTTTCAAACAAAACTTTGAGTACACAACCTCTGGAGTGGCTTGTGTTTCCAGATAATGAAGTCAGGGCAAAGAAACCGAGTGAAGGCACAGAGAGTGGGCAGAGTGGAAGAATGGACATTTCCTTGTACTTGTCACTCCAAAGTCCTGGCCCTGGGATGCTTGGAGACTCAGTGATCGCATTTTATATCCATTTGAATTTATTTGCAAATAGAAATGGAAACTCCCAGCTCTGGAAGTGTTCTAGAGATTAAGATCTCAGACCAGAGGCCACAGAAGGGGCCAGAACCTGTACAGAGCTGTGTTTATGGTTAAAGGTGTATATGGGAGAGACTTCATGAAACTGGAGGAATTCACTTTCCTAAGAAAGAACCCCACAGCTTTGATCAGATTCTCAGAGACATCTGCACACCAAAGATGGTTTTAAAAATACTTCTTTTCTTAAGGACCAAGCTCTTGCTAAAAATAATTTTGGTTAGATGAGTATTATATTCTCAGTAGTTGAGGGAAATATTTAAATTGGCATAAAAATTTTTGGAACATCAAATGGAAATATGTAGCAGTTCCTATAAAAGAGACTTTTCCCTTTGAATACCATCATTTGTGTTATAAGAAATAAGTCTATAGCAAACAAAAAAGCAAAACTACAAAGAAATGTTTATATAACATTATGAACAATGGAAAACAATTGGAATACAATAGAATTGGTTGAGCAAATAATTGACACCAACAAAATAAAATATTTTAAGGCCCAAATTGCAAGCATGTTTTAGGAAAATGGAAAATTTTATCACAAAATAGTAAATTCTAAACTAAATACGAGTATGTGTAACATGAGTGAAAGTATAACAAACTTGTAAATATTTTTAAAATAATTCACAAAACAGTTGTACTAACGTAATGAGCTTTTATCTGATACTGTTATTTTTAATCATAAATTTTCATATAGCATTAAATAAATGTTGGATTAAAATTAAAACAGAGACTTCTGTTAAACATGGAAATTTGAACATATGTTTTGATCTTCATTTCCTTCCCATTTTTCACAAAAATGACACTAGAGAGATGAAAACCAGCTACAAATTTATAAGGAATATGGTGACAGAAAAGGAAATGACAGTCAAAAATCTAGAAATCTATAAAACCCAAAAATAAGGATCACTAATTTATTCAAAGGGGAACGTTACACATCAACAAGGAATCGTTGTGGAATAAGCTTTTGTACATCAAAGAATTCCTTTTTTTTTTTAACCTCTGAACAGGAAGGAAGAGCATATTGAAAACCATGTGGATTGGACAGTTCATTCTGGACCAGAAGACAAAACTGGTTGTACCCACTGTTGCATAGATCTACCATTCCTAGCCAACTTGGTCAACAACAGCTGCAACACTCTGGAGATACTGAAAACAGAGATCTTAGATTGTAAAGAATGAAGTCAGAAAGGACATGCTGAAAAAGCAGCATTCAGATTATAGTTGAAATATTTAATAGTGAGGCATCTCTGCATCAACAGCCAGGTTAGATTCCTAGGAAAGACATCCAAGGTGACCATCCTCTCAGCCTTCAATGCAGCACCCTCAATAAGTGGATGTGCAGAGAGCAGATTATAGGAAAGCCTGAGAGACAACAATCAAAGCATAGAGGAAATGGAGAGGAATGACACAGACATAAGAGAAAGCATTGCAGCTCTGAAACAAAAAGCAGGATATTGTTTTTAACAGAATATCAAGAGCTCTTGAAATTCAGAACATAGTATCAGAAAATTAAAATGCAAAGGAAAGATTGGGTATAATAGTGATACCAATCAAGAAAGCAAAACAATAGACAGAGCCAGAAGAAAACCAGCAAGTCCAACATTTACCCAATGGAAGTTTCAGATAAAAGAATAAAGAAAAACAAGGCTAAGGTTTTGTAAAAGAAATAATCCAAAACAGCATCTAAGAATGAAGCTTAAAGAGATGTCTACCAGACTCTCATCATAATGAATAAAGAAAAACCCACACCAGACATAAAATCATGACTTTTAAAATACCAGAAAAGCAAAAAGCACAGATCATGTATAAAAGGCCTTCTAAAACTTCATAAAAAATGCTTATTAAGAAAGAGTGTATTTCAAAATTTCATTGCATCAAAATAACCTTTGGACTGCATTTCCCACTTCTTGAAGTATCCACAGGCATGAAGGAAAGAATCAAAATGACATCAGATTGGATTTTTTTAATGGTAACCCTGGTAATGACTTAATGCTTTAAAAATTGTAGTAGAAAACAGCATTCAATATTAAACTCATGGAAACCATCTATTAAAGTGAGAACAGACTAGAAAAATTTCAGATGTAGAAAGAAAAAAATCTACATTGTCCCTGCTCCCTCTCTCTGGAACTGGTGATGGGGAGACTAAACCCAGGAAGAGGATGCAGGGGCTGGAAACCAGGAAGCAAGGTCTCCACTGCAGGACGCAGTGGATGGGAATTTCCATGATGGTTATGAAGGCAGATATTGAAAAAACAACACTGTTACCATTCTAGAAAGCATCAAATCCACCCATTCAGAAGTAACTCCTGTGCTTCTGAATGAATTCGAGAGATTATTTTGGTACATTTGAATGCATTAAGAGAAAATATCTAATTCTGGCAAAAAAAAGTTTGAAATCATGATAGGTACTTAGAGAATTAGACGAATAAAAACTAGGCAATGAAAGCTCCAAGGAAAACAAGCTCTATTTTGGAAAATGGGTCAGAGAACACAGAATAGCTCATCTCTAAATAAAGTTCATATAGTTTTAAAAATAGAAAACGCTAGGCATTGATTTAATTAACATGTGAGGAGATTAGGTTTAGAGACAGAGATGGGAAAGTGTTCCATGAGGAAGAGACAAGAATGTGTATTCAGAATTAAATCTTTGGTTTCAGTGTAAGTAATAGGGCAGGTGCTGTGGTGTAGCTAGAAAAGCTGTCGCCTGTAAGGCCAGCATACCATATGGGCACCTGCTACTCCACATCTTATCAGGGTCCTTGCTAATGTGCCTGGAGAAAAAGTAGAAGATGACCCAAGTGCTCATGCCCTGGCATCCACATGGTGAATCCAGGAGAAAGTCCTGGCTCCTGGTTTCTGTCCGGCCAAGACCTGACTGTTAAGGCCATTGGCAGGTGAACCAGCAGATGGAAGATGTCTCTGTCTCTCTTACTCTCTAACTTTGTCTTTCAACTAAATCTTTAAAAAAAAAAAAAAAAAAAAAAAAAGACGGGGCCCGGCACGGTGGCGCAAGTGGTTAAAGGTCCTCACCTTGCAAGCCCGGGATCCCATATGGGCGCCGGTTCTAATCCCAGCAGCCCCGCTTCCCTTCCAGCTCCCTGCCTGTGGCCTGGGAAAGCAGTCGAGGACGGCCCAAAGCTTTGGGACCCTGCACCCAAGTGGGAGACCCGGAAGAGGCTCCTGGCTGTGGATCGGCATAGTATCGGCCCGTTGCGCTCACTTGGGGAGTGAATCATCGGACGGAAGATCTTCCTCTCTGTCTCTCCTCTCTGTATATCCGCCTTTCCAATAAAAAAAAAATAATAAAAATAAATCTTTAAAAAAATAAATAAAAAAAGACGTTAGTAGATAATAAACTAAAACTATATATATTGTAAGCATAAGAAATGAATATAAATATTAAAAAGAAATAAGTGGAAAAAGTTTAAATAGAAATGGAAATTGAGGATAGAGATTTGGATGGTGACTGCAGTTTTTAAAAGTAAGTGGAGGGCCCGGCGCGGTGGCGCAAGTGGTTAAAGGTCCTCGCCTTGCACGCCCGGGATCCCATATGGGCGCCGGTTCTATCTCAGCAGCCCCGCTTTCCTTCCAGCTCCCTGCCTGTGGCCCAGGAAAGCAGTCCAGGACGGCCCAAAGCTTTGGGACCCTGCACCCAAGTGGGAGACCCGGAAGAGGCTCCTGGCTTTAGATTGGCATAGTATCGGCCCGTTGCGCTCACTTGGGGAGTGACTCATCAGAGGGAAGCTTCCTCTCTGTCTCTCCTCTCTGTATATCCGCCTTTCCAATAAAAACATAATAAAAATAAATCTTAAAAAAAAAAAAGTAAGTGGAGAGCAGATCCAGGTGCACATGGAGGATATGGCAGTCTATGGGAGCCTGTGGAGGACACCTGGTACCACCACAGGACGGAGGACAGTACAGATCGATATCTATCCCAGCAATGTGTTGGCAGTCTAAGGTAGACTGTGTCAGCCAGTGGATGCTGGAGAGATTCCATCGTGCTTGGAATGGCAAGATTGGCAGTAATTTAGAACTGTTGGACTATCAAAACTGCTTGAGCAGGACCCTTAGAGCATGTCCCACATGGGGACCTGGGATAGGTGGGAGGCTTCTCTAGATCTAGAAAAAAAAATAACAGTGTGGAAACAATGGTCTTACCCACTTCCCTGTAGCCCTTGACCCTTTTTGCCCTAATCAACAAAGCAAAGATTATCAAAATAAAATTTAAAAATAAGTCTTATTAACTGTTCTTTTAGATTTTTTTACATGCTAAGATGCATAAAATGAAGAATAATCAAAAGAAGAAAGCAATTGCAAGCTATGAAATGCAATGAAAAACAAATCCCAGTTTCTTTCTATAACAGGTTTTAAAAAACAAAGATGAAAGCTGAATATTGAAGATGGCATTCAAATGCAACTTCTATGCTATAAAAAGAAAATAGAGAGGCTAGAATTAAAGAACCAGAGCATTAAGACAGAAAATTTTTACTAAGATCCTTGGACAATAAGAATGGAAAACACTGCAATTTAAATACAACTGTGAAATTTTAGAGCACTAAAGATAGAATTCTAAGTTTTAGATAGCAGAAAGCACCAACAGCACAAAAGACTGGTATTCAATTTCACATAAGCAGTTCTAATTTTCTTTACAAATTCTGTTCTTACATTTGCTTAGATTTTTCCTCTAAAGTGTATATAAATATTTTAACTTTTTTTTAATGAAAACTTGGTGGTGCTATATATGAAAATAAATAAAAATGTAAATGACTTATATGACTATATGGACAGATATTTAGCCTAGTGGTTAAAGCACCTACATTCCACATCAGACTACCTGGTTCAAATTCTGGCTTCACCTTTCCGCTATTGCAAACCCTTGGTGGCAGCAATGAAAGCCCAAGAAATTGGGTTCCTGTCACCCATTTGGAAATCCTGGAATGACTCCAGGCTCTTGGTTTTGACCCCAGCCCAGTTTAGCCCAACCCTAGCCTTACAGGCATTTGTGAAGTAAACCAACAAGTGACTATGCTGTACATGGTGGGGAGCAACGGAAGATAGTTATATTTAATTGAGCATTAACTTTTCTCCCTCTTATCACCAGGAGTCAGAAGTAAAAATGCTGTAAACTTAGTAGTAAGTTATGACTAAATCTTCTATTCTGCATACATTATTTAAGCTTGTAATACCTACATAAAATACTTTAATAGTAGGTAAAACACATGGAAGGATCAATGGAATGACTAAATATTTTAGAAACAACCTGGCTGTCCAATTAACATGGTTCAGCTGTATAACACTGATGCAAAAAAAAACCAAAATTCGTATCAATGTAACCAAACCCCAAGCTTATAGCAGTACATGAAGCAGACTTTTTAAATGCAACCTTTTATGTTATTCCAGTTTCAACAAGCAATACGACAAATTTCAGTCAAATCATTCCAATGATCACTACACCTTCTTATATGAAAGAATTTCTAAATGTCACGGTCCCAAACCTCTGCCCTTATCATGCGCTATAAATGAGAGGACAAAGCAATCAGTTGAGGAAACCCGGAAGGAGTTCTTTTAGAATAATGTTGTTGTCCTACCTTTGCATATACCCACAATGTCACAAAACAAATACCAGACAATGAAACATGTAGCTGTCACTAAATGACTATAGTACTGCAATGATAAGGGGAAGAAAATGAGGAGGAGAAAATGAGAAGGCAGGAATGGAAGGGGGAAGCAGCAATCCCTGTATGTACAAACTGTATAATGGAAGATAATGATAATAAAGAATAATGACGATTGTGTGCTATGGCATTAGACCAGATGAGTTTGAAAGTATTTGTCTCTTTCCTATAGACTGGAATGTTTATTTTATAAACACTTATTCTTATCTATGAAATCTCTTTAGGGTAGGAAATGAAATAGATGCAAAAGTCATGCAGTGGAGGTACAACCAAGAGAACAACCTGTATTCCTGTTGTCAGTAGGGCCAAAAATGGAGTTTAAGAGCGCTGTGATGATACATAATGTAGACCCTGTTGGGCTTGGGGGTATGGGAGAAATGATAGTCCAAGGGCATCCTGAAATGGGCTTCCCTGGAGAATGTCTGATGGGGTCATCCTTACGGGGATAAATGCAGAAAATGAGGCACTGAGCAGTAAAATCCCTGAAGAAACCAATCAAAGCTACCCACAAGAAATTTTGTTTTACAGACTTTCTTTTTCTTTTCTTTAGCATTTTCTAAGTGCCAAGTCCTGCTCCAAACATAATGATGTATGAACATTTGTTTACTCTTCACAAAAACCCAATATAGTGGAATCCTTTATTACTCCCACATAATAATAGGTGATAAAACTAAAGCACGTAGCAACTAAGCAACTTAGCCAAGAACACAAAGTCAGCTGCTAGTAGAACTGTTATTTGAATACTGGAACTCTGGCTTAAGGCCCTGGCTCTTAACGATAACATTAAGGCACCTTGAAAAACCAACAGTTGCTTCATCAGTTATGTAACGGTCCAAGACCAACTTACAAATATTCCACCAAAAATTCTTATGTAGTTCCTCTTACTTCATATCTATTTTCCAAACAATAAATAAATACCTAGCAAAGCCTGCTAGTCATAGTGATCCAGTTCCTAATTAGCCCCCGTCAATAGTCAGGTAATAGCCACACGCAAACAAGTTTAATAGAGACCACAAAAACCACTCCAATTCAACCACTGGCTCACAGACTTACCAGTTAAATAAATGCTTCAGGTTTCAGCTCACCACATTGTTGGGTCACTTATAGCAATAGATAATTGATGGTCTCTTTAAGTCATGATTTCCTTCTGTAGTCACTAGGGAAATCAGCAAGGATGCAACTAATGAGTGCCAGTGATGATAAAGCGGAGGTCTCCAGATATCATAGGAGCCAGGGATCTACCTACACAATAGATAAATGATATATATCCAAGGCGGCCAGAAAGTCACATGTGCCCACAGGGCTGCAGCACGGAGGGAAGCTGCAGGTTCTGCTGTGGATTTTAGGTGATGGATATACAGTGAAAGTGGATATACAGTGAGCATGAATGTTTCAGCCATAATCAGCATATGGCCAGTTAAATAATCAGTCTCCAGTTAATGCTTATGTGTATGAATGTAAATTGCACTTTAAATGTCAACCAGCCTAGCAAGATGTGCCTCAGATGATGTCCTTGAGAGTTGAGTGCAACAGGACAAACGGCCTATCTAGAAACAATCTGGTGATAAATGAAAAATCCGGAACACAATCATAGATAATTATACAAACTCCCAACTCAGAGATAGTAATATAAAACAATGTAAAGACATTTTTTAATCATAGAGAAAAAATCATTAACTTTGCACTGCAGGCTCTGGGTGTGCATTCAAGTCCACTATCACATGGACAAACTTCTCTGTTGGCTGAGGATAAATGTAACCACAGAGAAAGGGCATAGCAACTTTTGTTGTTTCCTTTCCAATCAACAATCAGCCTCATCCCAATGAGTTAGTGCTACAACTGACCTCCTTTCTTCTACCCCACCTCCCAGCTCCATTCTGGTGGCATTCTAGAATGTCAAGATCATGAGGTGCTTTGACTCACTCTACCCTAGATGCAGAGAAGAGGAATCCTGCCATTGTCCTCCATAGCACTAGCCTGAAGACCTCAGAGAGAAGCAGCCATAAGAAAATCACACTGATTCCAAGTTAATAAAACCATCCCATGGTATGATCATCATCATTTAATAAAATTGACATCCTTCCCACGGTATATGTTATGGCACAGCAAATTAAATTGGCACTTGGGGTTTCCACATCACCTGTCAGAGTGCCTGGAGTCAGGTCCCATCTCTGCTGGCTATCCAGCCTCTTTATAACATGCATCTCTAACAGCAGCAGACAGTGGCTGAAGTTCTTGAGTCCTGCCACCTGTATGAAAAACCTAGATTGAGTTCCTGGCTACTCAGCTCCATCTGACTTCGTCCTTATAGTATTTTTGTCCCTCTGCTTTTCACATTAAAAATGAATAGGCTTTTTTGAAGTAAATTGTATCTTTTTCATTACAGATAAGAACGAAGATGGAAAAGAGCACTTATAATTGGGTGTTGAACAATGCTGTTGAAATTAAAAGTTAAAAATAACTTAATTTTTCCATCATAAAGGAATTTTAAATAATTTCTGTTCCCTGCAGATCCTCTCATGCTAGCTCCTTCTGACCATTCTTTAGAAAGGTATTCACTCATATGGGACAGATTAGACAAAGTATCAATGAAGAAATAACAACTAATTGACACTGTTGACCAATTGGATCTAATCCATATCAACTGAACATTTTATCCAACAGTTGCAGAATATACATTCTCTTCTTCAAAGCACGGAACATCCTCTTGGATAGATGATATGCTAGGCCACAAAACAAGCCTTAACAAACTGAAAACTGGAACTCATACCATATACCTTTTCTGATCACAATGGGATGAAGCTGGAAATTGACATCATAAAAATTTCTAGAAATCGTACAACCATATAGAGACAGGGTGGGAGAGTGGAAGGGAAGGAGTATGAATATCCTAGAACTGTATCACATGAAATCTGTTCTCTTTATATTAATAAACATTTTCTAGAGAAAAATAACCTTTATGGGTTCCCACCCACCACCTTCTTCCAATAGATCCTCACTATTTCATTCCTTTGTCTTCATTGTATCACAATCAAAACTTGAACACATTTTTTTTCATAACTGTATTCTTTTTTAATCTCCAAAGTAAAAAATGCACCCCAAGATGATGACAACAGATCTGGTAGGAGATGGACTCACTGGGACTCTCCCTTCCCATTTTTTTTGAGTTTTAATATTTTTATTTTGAATTTTGAATTGTGGTACAATTTTGTATAGGCTTAGATTTCTCCCCCGCCCCAAACTCCAACTCCCCATCAGATTATTCCCATTTTGTTACAATAATGTAGTCCTTCATAAGGAATCATAATTCTATCAGTACCCCAACATTGTTGCCACAGACAATGTCAGACAGTCCAGCATCCCATTGTCTACACATATCCAACAGTTTCATTGGGATCCATCTTTGGTCTGGAAGCAGGGATGCATGTTCCATTATACCCCATATCTGTATTTGATAGACCCCAGTACTCCATCACTATATATTTCCATAAGTCTTCCCACTTTTTAAAAAAATGTATTTATTTTATAAATTTTTAGATCTATATTTTTATTTTTGTTTACGTGGAAGGCAGGGAGAAATGGAGATCTTTCATCTGCTCGGTCCATAGATGCTCATAATAGCCACAATTAAGCATAGACTAAGGCAAGGAACCTGGAACTCAATGTCAACCTCTCTTACGGGTGGCAGAAATACAACTACTTGAACCATCATTTGCTGCCTCCCAGGGTGCACAAGATTAGTAGCTGAAATTGAAAACACAGCCAGGACTTGCAATCAGGAACTTGGAAATGATATGGAGACACCTTAAGCTACATCTAATTTTCCAAACATCCACCAATAATTTGTTTCTATATTTATCATCTACCTTCTCTTACCAGAATATAACCTTCTTAAGGTCAAAGAATATAATCTGAACTTAATAAGTGCTTGGCAAATATTTGCTAAAATATTAATGAATAGTTTTAAGATCTTAAAATTGTAAATATGAAAATACATAGCTTGACAAAATATATTGTCATCATTACCTAACAACATAGATGTGACTTTAAGAATAGGATCATTTTGCAAATGAAATAAAGAAACAATTCCAAGAGTTTAATTTACAAAGGCAGAATGATTCTGAGTAATAGTTTTTCTTGCTTTTATTATTAGTTACTTTAATGTCATTTAAATACTACATATGAACTTTTAATCATCTGGTCTAATCTTGTTCAATAGTCAGGGGTACACTGGCTTTCCTTTTGAAAGAGCTTAGTGGGTTATATATAAACTTAAATTCTTGAAATGTTCCCAGATTAACTTAAATTCAAGGGTTAAACTGATGTCCTTAACAAATCTTAATGGAAACCAACACATTTTTCTAAAAGGCAGACCTTGCGATCTGAATTCATCACAGAAGGTATTTTTGAGCTTATAAGTGAAGAGCATAAGCTCAGCCTCATCTTATTTATTTATGCTTTTGAATTTTCCTTAGGAAGTAATTACTATCCGCAAACACGTGATTCTACATAGCTGCCTTCAGCCCACCTTCGAGGAAGATGATGCGACATTATTGTTTCTTACAAAACTCAAGCTCCAGGCTGTTGGTCCATGTGCCTTCACTAGAACAACTATCTTGCTGTAATATCACGACTTGTTTACATGTCTGTCTTCCCTATCATACTGGGATCTCCTTGAGGCTAGGAGAATAGAATTGCATATACTTATTTAATGTAACTAATTTAATAACCTAAGCTTGAGACTAAAACACTTTAGAATCTGAAATCTTGCAGAAATGTGATTTTTAGATACGATAAAATCACTCACTTTATATATGCAAACTTCAACATGATCTGTAAACATGATTTTGAATCAGTTTATAGCAAGTAGATACACATAAGAATAGTGGATGCTAATTCAAAATTTTTAAGCCAAACAAAATTAATTTATGATCAAAAAAATTACTATAGGAAACAAAAACAAATACCAACCTTTATTTGTATTCTGCAGATGGTAACTGGTAGCCCTGTGCCTATATCTGAATCTGAGACTTGGTGTTGATATTCCTGGTAGTCAAAGAAAAAAGCAGAAACACAATTATATTTTTATTTTTATTTATTATTCTAGTTAATAGTTCTAAACATTTGTTAATTTCAATGGCAGATAGACAGACAGACAAATATATTTCCCACCTTCTGTTTCATTCCCCAAATATCTATGACAGCCACAAGGCCAGGCTGAAACCCAGAACCAAGAGATCACATGGGCAGGAGTAATTCAGATACTTGACCAATCATCTGATTCCCTAGGACATGCATTAGCAACAAACTGATCAAAGTAGAACCAGGATTGAAACCCAAGCATTCCAATGGGAAATATGGGCATCCCAACAGTATCTTGCCACCCATTTTTGTTAAATTGCATAGCTACTCACTTTGTGGGTGTCAGTGGCTGCTTTCATTCGATAAAATTAATGTTGAGTACGGTTACACAACATATTGTCCCAGCACATGAGATAATTACTATATATCTCTCATGTAAATATAGAAAAAAATTGTTTATCTTTGATTTAAATGAAGTCTCTATTATTATTGTTCTTACCAAAGAATTTTCAAAATACAAATTGAAAAGTAAACAATTCATTGATTTGTGTTGAATTCATACATTGGAAGGAATCAATCCAATTTCTAATTTTTGAAGTCTACAAAGGCCAATTTTCCATGGTTCACTCTAAGGCTTAAAACATACATTGAAAATCTTGACTCCAAATCAAGATTGAAATTTTATTATATAAATTAAAAAGCCAAATAAATCTTTTACTTGGATGAGTAATAATGCTCAGAAATAGGAATGGGACATGAAACATTGTCAAGTAAAGCCAGGACATTTCTAAAGATATTTTAATCTCCCCACAACATAAAACCAGACCTAAATGCCACCATTTGCTACTGTTTCAATGAAACAGTAATACCAACCATGAAAAATACCAACCATGCCTATTAAAAGCCCAACTTAATGACAAACTTAGTAATGACAGCTATCCAGACAACATGGTTTCTACTGAATAAATGCTTGCATTTATAAGCTGTGAAGACATTGCACAAAAGACCTACCATTACATCCACAAAATTATCCCTATACTGGGGAATAGTGAAAACATGAATGAGTATATGTACATCATTAGCAGCATAAAAACAGCTGCATGAGATTTTTACCACAAATGTGGATAGATCAGTTGATGCTCTGAAATGTTGTAGTTTGAACCTTCAACAGAATGGTCTGCATTCAGGAATTTTACTAACAACAGATATTTGAAAGCAAGTTCATGTCTTTCTCAAATGTATAAATCAGTATGTCAGCAATTCCTCCTCTGTGCATACTGCACTAGAAAAATATCTGATTCCTCTTGGCAAATGACTTTTAAACTACCTGATGAAAGATGCTAAAAACAGAGAATTGACCCACTTAGAGTGACCTAACATAACGCTAAATGAATTAAAAAGGCAACCGATGACCCATTACTATTGTGTTAAGTTCATAATCGACGAAAATCAAACAAGAAAAGGCAACAAGAGGTCCAGATTCCAGGCTTGATCATGACATTCCTGTACAAGAATGTTAATTATTTTATTTAACAGTGTTGACATGGTTTTGTTTGCTGAACTACACATTCTTCAGTTCTTAAGAACCCAGGAAAAATTATGACACCACTACCAATGACCTGTAAGGTCTTACTTTAGAGTGGAGCAGGAGGACAGAAGGAGGCTTGTATGCCAATCCTGGAGACTCCCGCATCCTCACCAAGGACTATCAGTGTGGGCACCAAGGGCTATATCCTAACTACCAAGGAGAAAACTGGGAAATGGACTGCATAGGCCAAGAACTCTGAGGTCATCTACTCCCTTTCGCCTCTCCCACATGGGATGGAAGAAGCCCAGATCCTTCCTCACAGGACCTAATGTCATCACAACAGCAGCCGGAAGCCCTGAGCAGTCCTCAGAACAGAAGAACAGTAAACTTCTTTCTGGGCTTGGGAGAGGAGTTTTCTCTGGTCCTTACTTAGTTCCCACTTTGGCTCTTCACCCTCTCTTGCAATGACTATCAGGGTCACTCCGGAGCCCCCCTCCCCCCGCAAAAAAAATTAGATCAGATAGACAGAGACCAATAAGGAAAGCTTAGAACCAGACAGGAAATGGTCAGCTTCGACTCACATATACCTTACTAGGTAGGACACAAAGATTAGTTACTCCTCACTAAGGTATTGAAAATTTCTCTGCACACCCTCCTAACACTGTTCTGCACCTCAATTATTAACATATGGCTTGTTAGAGTTACAAGCATGTTTGGACTATCCTAAAATTCGCGAAGTTCAGTAAAAATTATGCTTCGATACTAAAACTGCTAAATATAAAAATGAAAATAGGCACGAGACAGCTGAACCATACCCTACAACCATTTTAAGGTGTATAGCAGCCGGTTGTGTATAAACTAAAATTGAAAAGTCTTTGAAGTAGCCACAGGATGTGGTTAAGAACTTGCGTTATCTAACATATTGGCCACTCAATACCATGTCAATTAACTCCATAATGTTGTAAATTGTTGTTGAATTTATGTGGTAGCTTCTCATTGGACGGGATGAAATTCTGCCCACTCTACTTTCAGACCAGGGACAGTCTCCCCGAGAAACTGTTGAATGTATCTGGACAATAAGATGCTGGACTCTATGCATGGTCCATGCCTGCAATGAGGGAATCATGACTGGATTTGAACTGTACTACTGCAACAATGTGAAGGAATCCACCATGGGGGTGGGGGGTGTTCGGGGAGCAGTTGGGGGAATTCCAGAGCCTATGAAGCTGTGTCATAAAATGAAATTAAATTTTAAAAATATTAGTTTTATTTGGAAGGCAGGGAAGCACCGAGAGGCAGGTAGTAACCACCTGCTGGTTCCCTTCCCAAATGTCCACAACAGACAGTATGGGATCAAGCCAAAATCAAGAAGTCTAAATTGAATCTGGGTCTCCCAAGTGGGTAACAGAGTTTCAAACACCTGAACTACCACATGCTATTTCCAAGGACTGCATTAAGAGAAAGCTACGTTGGACACAGGGCCACACATTGAACCCAGGGACTCCTTAAGGAAAGCACAAGCCCCAAGCAACATCTTAACCACTGGAACCAAATGCCATCCCCAGTAGTGCACTTTCCAATTCGAGGCAAAATAGCTTCTATGGAGAGGGTTCAATAGACATTGGCCTTGATTTGCATCTTGAGGTTTTCAAAATTTGTTAAAATCATGGTACTTAAAAACACTTCTAGAAGAGCTATGTCAGATTGGAAACAATCAATTCAATAAGGTATATCGTCAAATTGATTAAGTTACTATTTATTTTCAGAATAATGGCTCCTATAAGAAAATCGTGAGATGATAAGGTCATCTGTTATAGACCTCCTGTTTGCAAATACTTTCCTAAGTTAATTATGGTTTTTGATAGTTTATAAATCCAGACTGAAATAAATTAGATGCTAAGAATTACACCTGAAATTACAAATAAAAGTAATGGTTTCCAAGTTAACGTATTAAATCAAAACAATTTTAATTAGTTTCATTAGTAGGCCAGTTAATAGATAAATTCATTCAATTTGAATAGCTATTATAACTAATAAAATAATCTCTTGTTACAAAGTAGGTTTCCATTCAAGATATCATTTGAAAGATTTTATCTCTGCTTTAAAAAATTCACTGGCAAATATGATCTGGAAAATCTTGTCCAACTCAAGCAAAAATATGCTTTACAATAGAAATACAACATAATTATCTTATATCCTGAAATTTTTATATCACATGCTAGGCACACTATAAAGAAGACAACTACCAGTGCTTACAAGGTAAAAACATTTGCTCTTGCCCCTTGGTTTTGCACAACACCTGCAATTTAACCAGGATGTTTTTGGGTGTGCCTGCATTTCCCTGTCAACATTACAGTGTTGGGTCAATGCCAACCTGTAAAAGATTTTCATCTTGAGGCTGTTTCCCTTCTTGCAACATCAGTTGCATTGTTGCCAAAAACATCAACCTACTGAGGGAACATCTACTTTTACTCACTCCCATCCATTGCTGGATTCAAATAATAAATACTAATTTCCATATAGAAATTCATGGAGGTTTTTTTCTCCTTTCTGTTAGTAATTTCCTTAAAACAGCACTCACTGGCCTCATGGATTCACCCTTTTGACAAATTCTCAATAATCTAAGTCCTAAGCTACTCTGATTTTTTTTTTTTTTTTGCTTTTGGTTTGTTTTTAAATTTAAAAAAAAATCCAGAAGATTCGAGACTACTAAAATATCCATCATCTGGAAAGAACTCAGCTCTTTAATCCTGTGCAGGAATAGCAATGTCATTTTTGTTTCTACCCACTCTGGTATTTTCAAATGTTAGCCTCTAAAAATGCTCTATATCACATGTTATCAAAGAAATGCTAATTAAAACAAGATGCTACTAAATCCCTCTTGGAATGGCCAATATTCATGAAATTGACAACACTAAATTCTGATAGAAAAATGGAGTACAAGAACTCATTCATTGCTGGGAGGAATGCAAAATGGCATCATCTGGATTCAGTTTGATAGTCTCTCATAAAACTTAATATTCATATTTACCATATGATATAACACTGATGTTTCTGCCCATGTAGTTACCAAAAGGAGATATTTTCTGACCTCTAGAAATCTTGCACATGCATACGTAAGCAACCTTGTTCAAACAGCCACAATATGGATGTAACTAAGCTGTCTTCAGTAGGTGCACAGAAGAATAAACTGTAATGACCCGACACACACACAAAAAAAATATTTAGTAATAAAATGAAGTGAGGGCCCGGCGTGGTGGCTCCCGGGATCCCATATGGGCTCCGGTTCTAATCCCGGCGGCCCCGCTTCCCATCCAGCTCCCTGCCTGTGGCCTGGGAAAGCAGTCGAGGACGGCCAAGGCTTTGGGACCCTGCACCCGCATGGGACACCCAGAAGAGGCTCCTGGTTTCGGATCGGCATAGCATCAGTCGTTGTGCTCACTTGGGGAGTGAATCATTGGACGGAAGATCTTCCTCTCTGTCTCTCCTCCTCTCTGTATATCTGCCTTTCCAATAAAAAAAAATAAAAATAAATCTTTAAAAAAAAAAACGAAGTGAGTTTCCAAGCCATGAAAAGACACGAAGAAAACTTAAATACAAATTGTTACGCGAAATAAGCCAATCTGAAAGCCTGACACAGAATTTTAAATACATGATATTCTGGAAAAGACAAAAGCATGGCCACACTAAAAACATGAGTGGCTGTCAGGCACTATGGTAAAGAGAGCAGAGCAATAGCAGAAACATGAGTATCTATGGCCAAGAAACTCTCTTGCAAGATCCTATGATTACAGACACATGTGACTTCGCATGCGACCAAACCCATACAATATACAGGAAGAGTGAACCCTAAGAGGCAACAACCATTCTAGTGGCAGATTTTGGTAACAGGGTGGAAGCCTAAGGGAGCCTATGGGAAATCTATGCACCTTCCTCTTAATTTCGCTGTGACTCTAAGAGCAATTTTTGGGAGAAAAAAAAAGTGAACCTCTTCAGTCATCTACATACCAGGAGTATTGCCCTTCCTAACATGGTGGGTACTTCCTGTTAGGTGTGATAAAACCTGAAATTTTATTTTCCAGTGACATGAGATGCGAAGGAAAACAGTGCTGACCATCAGCAATGACTCAATGTGTCAAAAAGGCAAACCAACACAGAAACAATCCTACTGAAAAGACACATGACTTCCTGAGAATGGAGCATATGGACAAAAATGTTTGTGTTCTATTACAAAGTCTTGCTTCCCATCACTACGGTATCTCTAATACCAGAGCTAAGTATGATTGCTCAAATTGCTCAAAGATGTTAAAAATGTATAATTTCTTGGAAGTCTTTAGATCAAGAGAAAGATACACCTAACAGAAATGATTTGCTCGAGCCATCAGTAGACCTGGGGTTCAGACTTTGGTAGATTATATCTCTGAATTATTTAGACTTGGAGATTGTGAGTGCATATATTATATAGCTAAAATCTGTCGTGTGCAACAGTTACTTGGATACTTTTGACAATGAAATAAGGTAAATTTTTTAAGCTAGCTATGTCTCGTTTGGTATGTGCAGGTTTGTTGTACAGAGTACAATTTAGCAGCAAGCTCTCCTTGAGATATGTAAACTATTACAACAACAAATGAAGTGAACAAGTTCTAAGAGTAAAGAATAAGATAAAACTCTCCTCTAACTTCCCCATAGTTGGAATCTTTTCTGCTACGTCATTCCACAGAAACCACTCAGAACTCTCAACATGCCTGGCTTGAGGCTGCCGAATGCCATTCCTTTCACAGGAATGCGCTTCCCCACTTTTCTTGGGACTGAACCACAAGAACAAAAATTTTAAAAACAAAACCTTGAGAACCTTGAGTCCATAACATGGTGAATTAAAATACATACCTGACTGTTTATTCTTCTAGGTCTTGACTATTTTATTACTATCACTGTGCTTGTAAGATTTCTGTTCTCAGCTCAGATGTTACCTCCCACTAGACATAAACATCTCAGTGTTTAAAGTAGAATTGCTCCCACCACTCTTCTATCTCTGTCACTGCCTTATCACATCCTTTGTATTTTTCTTCATTCATGTGAGGATTGTGTAGAAAAGCTGAACCCCAGAGGGACTAGTTTTACACTTAATAGTCAGAAAGGCTTCCTCTAGGTTTGAGAGCTCAACAACTTGTTAAACTTGTGACAGTGACAAAAAGCCAGCATTTATTTTTAAGTGGGTAGAATGACAGTGTAAACGGTCTTACTTGCAATATGATGTCTTGCTTGATGAAAAGGGGATGAGATCTGTGATTATGTTTAACCAGCTGAGTTCTTCAGGTAAGTCAAGGTACAAATATCTCCTGAAGACAATGACTCGGAAGATTCTTCATGGTTTTCAATCCAAGACGATTACATTGGCTAATTAATACTAAATACCTGAGGGAAGGACAAGTTGAGAATTTTGAGATAGCTAACCACCTTCTTAGGCAATTCTTCTCTATATTGTCTAGAAATCTATAAGTTTTACTTTATAAAAATCATTACCCAAAATTACTACAATGGTTGAGAATACAAACACATTCCAAAAAATGTTAGACAAACTCTTGCAAAAATAGATGCAATGATTCATTAAATAAAGTGACAATCCACTAACTTCTGGAAATGTTCCTTCTTGTCAATAAATCAAGAAGCTATTGAGCCTTTCTGTCTATATGAGAGAAGTCCTGAAGTAGAACCAATGGTTTCTGTAACCATGCCATCCATAACACAAACATCTTGATATCTGATATTTGTTCTTTCTACCCTTTCTCAGGACATTTAATTTATTCCTCCCCAACTTCCAAACAAAAGAGAGAATATTGACAAAAGAAGGTTGATTTGGGTGATGCTAGTTTACAAGAATATCCTTACCTCTCCCCAAGACTTCAATCTCCAACCTAAACTTGCATTTGCAGAGATATTAAGAATCTACATCTCTTGACTTTCCTGACAATGGTCTTCCCAAAAAATCTTCCAAGGCCCGGCGCAATAGTGTAGTGGTTCAAGTCCTCGCCTTGAACGTGCCAGGATCCCATATGGGCCCTGGTTCTAATGCTGGCAGCCCCGCTTCCCATCCAACTCCCTGCTTGTGGCCTGGGAAAGCAGTCAAGGACAGCCCAAAGCCTTGGGACCCTGCACTCCGCATGGGAGACCTAGAAAAAGCTCCTGGTTCCTGGCTGTGGATTGGCTCAACTTCAGCTGTTGCGGCCATTTGGGGAGTGAACCATCAGACAGAAGATCTTCCTCTCTGTCTCTCTCCTCTCTGTATATCCTCCTTTCCAATAAAAATAAATAAATCTTTTTTTAAAAAATCCTCTTTCAGAACTTTTCACTGTAATAGTCACCGCAGGCAATGTAACTTCTAATTTCACAATCATTTGTTTTACAGACACAGAAACCAAAAGCAAAGGAGAGAAAACAAAAATAATCAGGTTTATTCCAATCAATAAAGCAGATGACATCAAAACTCCTTCCCCATAAATTTCCTGATTCATGGATGACGTTTAAGTTGATTCACTCCATGCTTTGGAATAAGGATGCTCAAGTTTACTCTTCTGAGAGCTCTCAGGATAGAGAGCTGCCTGACTCTTGCGTAAGCATTTGGAGTGGGAGAAAGGGAAAGTCACGTCCTGTAGGGCCCAGTGGGAGGCAGTTAGGAGGGAGGGAGATGGGTGGAGAGGGTGAGAGTCCAACCAAGGAAGGACGCTGCACGAGTTATGAAGAAACAGTGGCTCCTTGGGCCAACTGGTCTGACTCAGTCCCACAAAACAGACCTTCATCAACCGTATCTTTGCAAAGGAGAGGTCGGAGCTGTAAATGAATATGCAAGTACTTCCAGTTAGGCAACTGGAATAGATTGTGTTTTTTTGTGTACATATGTGTATGTTTTATTCAACACTACCATGTATAACATCCTATGAATAACTCTATCATTTAATTCTCAGAACAAGCCCAGAATGAAGGCATAACTGTCTTCATTTCAGGACTGATACAAATACGGTTTGGAGAAATTAAGTAACTTGCTTATCTAGGATCACATGATCACTATTTGGAGAAACCAACCTACCAACCTAAACCCTCTTAATTCCTCCTAGCTACAGGGATGGGGGCTTTGTCTGGTGGGGTGGAGGTGGAAAGGGTCCCTGCTTCCTCAAAGAAAAAGATGTGCTTAAAGAAAAAAGTATGTATCTGTTGACATAAGCTTCAACATCACTAACTCTAACTTCACTTCTAAGCCTTCAAAGCCATTGTCTGAAATACTGGCACATGTATTTAATACATAAATATTTCATTTCTCCAAATATGTTCACACTAACAAGGGGTTCATTGTAATTAATAATACCAACAATATAGGGGTGGATGTTTTGGTGCAATGGTTACAACGCCAGCTGGGATGCCAGCTTCCCACAGCAGAGTACCGGGACTTAAAGCCCAACTATGCTTCCAAGTTAAACTTACTACAAATGTGCACCTTAGTGGGCAGCATGCAACAGCTTACCTCCTTCGCCTCTGCCTCCCTTATGAGAGACTCAGCCTGAGTCCCCAGAACCTGGTGGGGAAAGAAAGCTAATTTGGGGCTGACATTGTGGCCTCTTATGCCAACATGTTAGATGGGCACTGACTTGCATCCCAACTCCTCTGCTGTTGATTTAACTTCTTCCTGCTAATGGCCTGGGAAATCGGTAGATGATGGCCGTGTGTGGCCTCTACACTCATGGGGAGACCTTGATGAATCTTGGCTTCAGTTTGTCCTAATGTTGGCCATTGCAACCATCTGGATAGTGAACTAGCACATTGAAAATCTCTTTCTTTCTTTCTTTCTTTCTTCCTTTCTTTCTTTCTTTCTTTCTTTCCTTCTTTCTTTCTTTCTTTCTTCCTTTCTTTCTTTTATTCTGATTTTCAAAGTAAATAAGCTCGAAAAAAAAACTAAAAGATAAATGGCAGCAGAAAGATCTTTAACCATGCCAATACTGAAATGTCTCCAAAGGATCACTGGCAAAGAGAAACTGAGGAATCTTCTAGAGCAATCTGAAATGCAGGAGCAATCAGGGAAAGATTCCAGCAAATAGCCACAAAATCAACCTGCCCGGTCCTACTTTGTCCATTAACCATGTGTTGTGCTAGGTAGTCAATGTAGGTTACATTACTGTTTTCAACATTTTAGGGAGTTGTTTTGGCCTTTCCACCTCACAACACTTTTCACATATAGGGGTGCTCCAACAGTATGTGGAAATCAGTTAAAATTGCTTATATTTGTGCAAAACCAATTTTTGAAACACTTGAAGTTTTTCTTTCTATGAATGTTCCATGAGCTTTTTGAAAATCTATCATGTTGCATAAGACTGCATGGTGTACATATTTCAGTCAGTTCTCTTTCGATCTCCTCCTTCCATTTCCTAATGGATTCTGTTCTTCAAAATGCTACCAGCATCTCTCACTTATGAGACATTCAACTCACAGAACTTAAAAACAATGTATTTCCTTGGTCTCTATTAAACTTACATACAATAATAAACTACATCAACTATAAATTTTTATAGTTTTTATAGGCTATATTCACAAAGGCCTCTCTGAAATTAGGTTATACATAATACCTACTGTATTTTATCCTCAAGAGCAGAACATAAGAAATTACTACCAATAACATAGTACCTTCAGAGTTTCTCTCAGAATGATATTTCCAGTTATTAAGTAATCAAAAAATAATGGCAGAGCACTAAACTCTGCTAGCATTTGTGCTGTTTCTAAAATTTGATCTTTTGCTGTGTTCCAAACTCTACAAAATGATTTTTAGAACTAGAAAGTATTAGAAAAAGCACTTAACATTGTCTTTAAAGTCTAGGTAGAAACAAAATATTGATTGCATATCTATCTAGCAAGTTTAGATACCATGTGTAAAGTCTGTGTGAGTACCAAGAGTTACAGGAAAGGAACAAGCCAACTGACTTCTGCCTCAGGCAGTGAGACAAGTTCTCACCTAGAAGAAAGGACAGGTTCTAGAACCTGGATGATTACTCAACATGGGAAAAAGATAATTATCTATTAAGTGTTTTTAATATTTATAGTATGCTATGTTTCATCCCTGGCTCTTGACACTTTTCTCCAATCTTGCTCCTTTCTGCTGTCTTCCAAACAAAGATGCCTCTCTTTCTCTCCCTCCTTCACTTCCCTACATTTAATCAATGAGTTCTGCTGATAAATGAACATCCAATGCAAGCACTATTCATTTTCATTGCCAACTCCCTAGCCATCAGACTATTGCATAGCTTCCTACTTTGTCACCAAGATGCCTTCTGCAAAAGTTGTCTGTGTCCAAACCTTTCTCCACATAGCTGTCAATGCAACACTTTCTTAAGCATAAGAAGGACTGTTCCTTGGCTAGTGTTTTTCAGCAAGAATACATAACATCAAGTTGGATGCCTTGGTATGCTTGTCAAGGCTGTGTCTGTTTCTGGCCCTTGCTAGCCTCTTGCATGGTAACAAACATCAACACACCTAGAGCTGAAGAATTTATGGAGCATTCCCCACACAAAATGCCTTGCAATGTTTTCCCCTTGGTATTTACTTCATTGATTTCCATGCAACCAATATATTTTAGCTTAAATATTCTTTCTCAGGAAAAAAATTGCTCATAGTCCAATCTAAATTAACAGTCCTTCCCTTTTCATTCCTGATTACTGACATACCCTACACTTTAAAATTATGTATATACGATTTTATGAAGAATTGTTTCCCCATTGGATTCTAGCTCAATGATAGCAGGAAATTTGAGGGTTATATTCACTAGTGGACTCCTACAATCTATATTTTAAATAACGAATTTCAGCACTCAAA
Source organism: Ochotona curzoniae (assembly GCF_017591425.1). Classification (NCBI taxonomy): domain Eukaryota; kingdom Metazoa; phylum Chordata; class Mammalia; order Lagomorpha; family Ochotonidae; genus Ochotona; species Ochotona curzoniae. Next base: position 14,960,958 of record NW_024464920.1, on the reverse strand, counting down.
CCAGTTGCCATCCTTTCCCACCCATACTCTTCCACAGTTCACTGTATGTGGCAAAGAAATGCTACACTGAAAGTATTCTACAAGCTTCCTCATATGCAGGATTTGTACAAATTTTCTTCGTCAATGTCACAATGCCACAAGCTCTGCACTTGCTTTCCATCCAAACCTAAAGAGTTACAAAAATAAAAATCACATTTTATGTAGCTTTAAAGGGGATTCAATCCTAATATCGATTTTGTAAATTATTATTCCTGATTTTATTTCTAAATGTATTCCCAGCAGGTAAAATTGAATCATGAAGCAGGATTGGCTACCTTGTCTCAGGTTCATCTCCAGAAAAACAAAAGGTCAAATTTCCCAGAATCCTTAGCTGGGAAGACAGAGCATGGAGAACCTCTAACCCTAGGGACATGGAAGAAGGACACAGGAGCAGCTCCCTCTGGAGCTCAGATCCCACCATTTGGGGTCTTCTAGTTTCAGAGCTTCCAACATAGACTCCCCCACCCTTGACTGAACTCTTATAACAATTTGATGAAACAAAAAAGAAAATAATAGAAGAAAGGAAGAGGAGAGGGGAGGGGGAGAGAGACGAAGGGAGGGGAGGGGGGAGAGAGGAAGAGGGGAAGAGAGGGGGAGTAGAGGGGAGGGGAGGGGGGAAAAAATAAGGGAAGGGAAGGAAACACCTTTCATGTTGTACTTCTAAAGATATATCCTAAGTATGTTTTTAAATTAACCTAATAGCAATTTAAATGCTTGCAAGTCAATTACTTTTCTGAGTGTTTCACATATATCAAAGTGTCCAAGTCTCTCTTATAAGCCCTATGTAGAAAGAATTATCATCGTAATTCCATGAAAACTAGACCCAAACAGGGTCACTGACTTGCTTGGCCTCAAAGAGCTGTTAAGTACTACAGCCTGGTTTGTGTGACAAACTGTTACATGTCCATTCTTGCACTAAGTTGCCTTCATAACCTACCTCAGGCACTTGCAAGAAAACTTACAAGAGGACTTTTGCAGGCACAGGTTCATTCAATACCATGCTGGACACTGGCAATTAAAGGATAAGTAAATCGTTATCCTTGTTTTGAGCACACAGTTAAACAAAAAGACCAAGCAATAGATAACAAAGGCAGGCTTACCGTGTGACCGGCATTAGAGTTCCCAAGGGGCTTAAAGTAGTCTGGGGACAACTCCTCAGGGAAAGTACCACCTAAACTGGGTAATGACAAGTAATCATGAAGAGGAAAATTCAGAGCACTGGCTAAGCATACTTGCTCCTGAACGATCCCTTTAAAATTACAGAAATAATTCAACCAATCTTCAAATCAACAGAACAAAATGATGAGTGAGGAGCTAAGAGATGGACAGAAGGTTCAGGAATAGTGGCTTAATGGAGGGAAGGCTCTTTCCTCCAGGCTACAGCAGAAGTGGCACAGTGTGATACCTGTATTTGCCCCACAGAATCTCAAACAAGGTTTAGGCACTAGAGGTGCTTCTAGCAGCCTAAGCACAGGCTAGCACTAAGAAAGGACTGATTAAAATTATGGAGATTTTCTACAGTTCTCAGCCTTCCGCCAGTGGGCAGAGTTGGAGAACTGAAACAGTCCTGCCTAAACTGGGTGCCTCTCTTTCTTACTCTGTAGAAAGGTTCTAGACTAATTCCCAAGCCTTATTCAGAGGAGTGCAAGGTGCTAAACAGGAAATGGGAGATGAATGAAGCTCCTTCACTCTATAATGTGAAGTTCCTCAGTTGGGAACTATATTCCCTAGGCAAGAGGATATAATGTAACATAATATATACTATACTATACTATACTATACTATACTATACTATACTATAATATAATATAATATAATATAAGTATACGCCCACAATTCGTCTTTTGAGCCCTGGTTATTATGGGTACTTGGGGAGTGATTTGCTTGTTTATTTGGCTTTTTTCTATCCCTTTGCTTTTCTGGCAAACTAAAAACAACTAGAAGTATTAAAGTTGAAAAAAATTTTCTCTGAGGAAACAGAATATTCCAAGTGGCCTCCAGGTGATATTAGGCAATCGCACAAGACAGATCTATGTTCCAAGCCTAGAAGCTGCCACCAGCCAGTGCTGTTCAGATACACAGCACTCATGAACAAGATAGGACCCACCACTTTTTTCTTTATATTTTTATTACAAAGACAGATGGGATTTATACAGGGAAGGATTTTCCATTCGCTGTTTCACTCTCCAGGTGTCTGCAACAGCCAGAGCTGAACCCATCTGAACACAGGAGCCAGGAGCCTCCTTCAGATCTCCCAGGCAAGTGTAGGGTCTCAAGACCTTGGGGCATCCTTGACTGCATTCCCAGGTCACAAGCAGGGAGCTGGATTGGAGGTAGGGCATTCAGGACATGAACTGCTGCCCGTATGAGATCCTGGCACTTGCAAGGTGAGGATTTAGCCATTGAGCCACGGGTGTTGGGCCCAACCCACCACTCTTAGAACTATACATGGAACAGCAAATAATAAGTCCTCTGACAGGAATACAGTGTAGAGCAAACAGGAGACTGAATCAGACTCACAAGAACTAGAGCTCAATGCAGCAAGCAGAAAAAAAGCTGCAGGGAAAGATGTGAACCTTATAGATTCGACTGGGGAGCTGTGAAAGTATACTCTTGCTGGGTTTGGGTTCCTCCTGGTGAGTGCAGGGGCATTCTGGTCTGAATATGGCTGCAATCTCCCTTGGCACAAGTGTGAACTGGAACTGGGCACACCTAACTAGACTAGACTCCAGCACCTTCTGGGACTCTGGAGAACCTGGGTAGAAGTAGGACGAACTAGACTAGGTCTCAACCCCTACTGAGCCACGTGTGAGTAATGTCTGGGTAAGGAAGAGCCTTGGCTGGATTGAAACATCAAATAGTAAGAACTGGAATGGATTGAAGGCCAGCCAGGACATGAGGTGGACTAAGTAGGGCTGGCCCATGGACCCATGGTACGTACAAGATCTGGCATAGGGAGAGGTTCTGAGGAGGAGCCTGGGCAACTCTTCTGGCAGGACACAGTACCTGCAGGTGAGTACAGGAAACATGATAGGGAGCAGCCCAGACCAGGCCAGGAAAAGATACCCACTGGCATACATATGGCATAGATAAGGGGCAGACCAGGCTGAACCAGTTCACATCACCTGCTGGCAAATCCAAGCACCAAAACAGAGTGTGGGTCGGGCCAGGTTCAGTTGCAACACATACCAGTACACAACAAGTAATGCCAAGGTGAGGTGAGCCATACTAGATGTGGCTGCGGTGCCCAACCAGCACATGTGAGAACCAGGGAGAGAGGGGGCAAAGGCAGCAGGAGAAATGTGGGCTCCCCTGCTGGACAGCCACTCCCACTGGAGAGCATCAGTTGGGATGGGGGCAGACCAGATCAGGCAGGGCTACAACACTTGGGGGCCTCATGTGAGCTAAATCAGAAAAAAGCCAGACTCAGCTGACTATCTCAACTGGTGCAAGCATAAATTAGAGTGGTTGAGGGTTGGTTGGACTTTGCCACAGCATCAGTTGGCAGAGGTTGGCATGGGGGGCTAAATCTGTCAAGTTAAATGCCAGAACCACCTGGAGAGTACATAATCCAGGAATGGGAGTGGCCTAGTAGGGAAATAGGGGCACCTCCCTCTTGGGTTAACACTCCCACTGGAGAGCATGAAAACCAGGACAGGGACAAGGGTGGCTAGACAGAAAGGCACCTGCCATAATGTGTGTGGACTGGATAGTAGGACTGGTTGGGTTGAACTAGGCTTCAATGCTCATTGACATGTATGAGAACTAAATGGGATGTGGGACAGACTGAACAGGTCTGTGGTACATAGCGGCAAGCACGGAAACCAAGGTAAGGGGCAGGCCTGGTGGGGGTTATTGGAAGTTGACCCATCTAGGCTGCAGCTCTCAGTGATTTGTGGGAGGGCCAAGTATGAAGTGGGCGGGATTGGGCTGGACCACAACACCCATCAGTTTGTTTGGAAGACAGGGCTGGAAACAGAACTGACCCAGACATTGCATGACCAGCATGTGCATAAGCTGACTGGGGAGACGGACTGTGCTGGACCCTGTACTGGCAAGCACACACAAGAATCAGGTTTGGGATCACCTCAGATGAAATTTCTTTGGAGACCCTTTCAACTGAACTGCTGATCTCAGAACTTCAGCCATGAAGAGACTATGTCAGCCAGCTGATTCTGCAGAAATTTCATCATGCAGCAATTCAGAACTGTTGAACTATCAAAACTGCTTGAGCAGGACCCTCGGAGCATGCCCCACATGGGGACCTGGGATGGGTGGGGAGCTGGGTGGGGCTTCTCCCTTTATCTCTCCCCTTCCCCCAGATACAGAAAAAAAAAAATTAGTGTGAAAACAATGGTCTTACCAACTTTCCTGTAGCCCTTGACCCTTTGTGCCCTAATCAACTATGTGAAATTATCAAAATTAAAAAGTATTAAAAAAAAAAAAAGAATTAAAACATGGGCCCAGCACAATGACCCAGTAGCTAACTCCTTGCATTGCAAGTGCTGGGATCCCACACAGGTGCCAGTTCGTGTCCGGAATGCTCACTTCCCATCTAGCACCCTGCTTGTGGCCTGGGAAAGCAGTCAAGGATGGCCCAAAGCCTTGGGACCCTGTACCTGCATGGGAGACCTGGAAAAAGCTCCTGGCTCCTGCATTCAGATCTATTCAGCTCTGGACATTGCAGCCTCTTGGGAAATAAACCAACAAATTGGAGGATCTTTTGCTCTCCTCTTCTGTAAATCTTTCCAATAAAAATAAATAAGTCATTAAAGAAAGAATTAAAACATATCACAATATTGCCACAATATTATTTTTAGATAATGTTCAATTTCTTAAAGTCATAAAATTTAGTCAGCTAAATAATTTGCTAGAAATAAAGAGAAACAAATATTCAAATGGTAAATCCAGTAGTCTTGGGAAAATATTTCACCTTTTTCTAAAGAAGCAAGCTCCCATTTTAGAAAGGATCACATGATTAATACACATAGATACTGAAAACTACAATTAAGTTTAAAGTGGAAGGATGAGTAGTCTTGCATATAAAGAGAAAGAGCAATGGCCTCTTAGCAAAGCTGAATTACAGATGTGGAGGGGTGGATATGAAAGGGGCAAGGTAAATCGAAGGAGGTGATTGGATACATTTGGTAGATAGTTCTGTCTTGATTCTGCAGGGTTTGAGCAGTCCATGGGGGGAAAGCCCACCTGTGGGCGGGCAGTACTTTCAGGAAGCCAATGGAATAGTCAAGCAGAAAGTATGAATAAAGAGAGATGAAAATGGACACCGTATTTGTGAACTGAAATCAATCTAGTATGAGCCACAGGGAGAGGTGCTGGGCAAGAAGAACAGGAAGAAGCCAGCTGTCCCCACAGAAACTGAACATATGGCATCATTTTGGGGATAGCCTAGCCCCCTTCTAGGTAATCAATGAGAAACCCTCCAGAAGAAGCTTTAAAAAAAAAAGGATTTATTTTTTTTTTTTATCAGAAAGGCAGATATACAGAGAGGAGGAGAAACAGAGAGGAAGATCTTCCGTCCAATGGTTCACTCCCCAAGTGAGGGCAACAGCAGGTGCTATGCCGATCCAAAGCCAGGAGGCCAGAAACTCCTCCAGGTCTCCCACATGGGTGCAGGGTCCCAAGTCTTTGGGCGGTCCTCAACTGCCTTCCCAGGCCACAAGCAGGGAGCTGGATGGGATGTGGAGCTGCTGGGATTAGATAATATTCAATGACACGTTCAGGGCGAGGGCTTTAGCCACTAGGCCATGCCACTGGGTTCCAGAAGAGGCTTCTGGCCCCATGACACATCCATCACGCTGGTCACCAACTCTGGTCACAAGTATTTCTTCAACATTTTCAGTGAACATTTATGATTTCAATTATACCTTTTAAAACGCCTGAGTGGGAGTAAGTTCCTGTGAAAATGACCTCTTACAGGAAGAAGTAAATATTCTTAAATGCTAACTCCTCCTTACATGACATTTCTTCCCTTTAAATATGTCTGTTCCTGCCGATCCTGAGAGCTTGCTTAGGTCTACTCGCCCCAGGCTGCACGTCATCATTTCCCCTCTTCCATGTTCAGCAGGTACACTTTCTTCTCCTCTCTTTCCCTCATGTGCATTCCCAGAAAACTTCTCTTCCTGAATTCCACTTTAACAATGCAATTCATTAATCAAAAACCTTTGGATTTTTCGCTACCCTACCCTACATAAGAAAGAGGATTCTTTGTAGTACATTATCACTGTGAGACTCTCAACAATCAAAGAAGGAAGTATCCTTATTCTCTGAGTATGGATGAAAAGGTCAAAGAGGAAATAGCAGTTTTTGAATCTAAGTTAAATACTTCCCTTCTTTTTTTCCCCTCTTCCTTCTGCTTAAGTCTGTTTTCTAAGGCTAGTTCAAAATGTTCATACTCTTCAATCTCTGTTGTCAAGTAGAGAAATTATGAACTTCACCGTGACCCATCTGATGACCCCAAGTAGCCAACAAATACTGACATGCCTACAAATGTCTGTAACATTTCATAACTATTTCTATTTGGGTTTTGTAAGGAAATTCAAAGTACTTATCAAAGGATCATTAGTATTGACAGCCTTAAGATTTCTACTTTGCAGGAAAAACTGCTCTAGTAGACTGAATCTTTCTCTCCCCTCGTTCTGTTCCCCCATGCTTTGTTCCATCAATTTTGGATGCCTCACCACAGAAAATAACTATCTCGGGCCAAGTTACACCTCTGTTCCTCCACCTAGCCTCAGCAAATCAGTGACTTCTGGCGGGTGAGCACCTTTCCCATCTATAACAGATCTAGTTGTTGATGACACACCAACTGCTACTATTGCTTCTGTTGATGTACTATTGATCACTAGATAATTCTGTTTGCTGCTGGCTTAATCATTTAGATTTTACAGATTTTACAGGGGACAAGAATGAATTGTGCATGTGCTGAGCTAGCAAGAACTCACTGAGTTCCGTGGATTGCACTGGTCCCGCAGGAAAATAATACCAACTGTGGCATCATAGAGGTCAAAATAGGTCTGTGTGGCTCCCAGACCTAAAGTCCAACAGGTTCTGGCAAGGTCAGCACCACCAACAATCTAGCTATATAGGACACCTAGTGTCTCCCTAATCCTGGGACCTGCTCCAACCAGAAGTGGGAGAAAGGTTGTACAGACAATGGTGCAGCCTCAGCACGGTATCACAGGAGGTGGAGAGCAGAGCTGGATCAGGCCAAAAAAAGTATTCAAGAATTGAAAGACACTATTAAGAGGCCAAATATAAGAGTTATGGGAGTCCCAGAAGGTAAAGAAAGAGAAGCTGAGTTTGCAAATGTTTTTCCTGAAATAATGAAGGAAAATTTCCCTAATCTGGAGAAAGAATTGGGAAACAAGATCCAGGAGGGGCACAGAACTCCCAACAGCCCTGATCAAAAGTGATCTTCACCAAGACACATGATCATCAAGCTCTCTTCAATTGAACATAAGGAAAAGATCCTTAAATGTGCACGTGAAAAAATTCAATTGACATATAAAGGAATGCCAATTAAACTCACAGTAGATCTCTCACAGGAAACTCTACAGGCAAGAAGAGAATGGAGTGACATAGTCCAGATTCTAAAAGAAAAAAAATTGTCGGCCTAGGATAACATATCCCACAAAGCTTTGTCTTTGAAAATGAAATAAAATTCTTCCACAGTAAAGAAAAAAGAATTTACCTCTTCCAAACCTGCCCTATAAATGATACTTCATGATGTTCTCTTGACAGAGAAGAGGAATAACACCAAACAAAACTAAAGGCCAACAGGAAGAACATCCCAGGAAATGACAACAGAAGATTAAACCAATGAACAACCCATTCCTAAAATGACAGGACCAAAGTACCACCCATATTAAACTCTGAATGTAAATGGCTTAAGCTCAATCAAACGTCACAGATTAGTACACTAGATTAAAAAACAAAACCCATTTATTTTTTGTCTAAAAGAGACATTTCACCAACAAAAATCAGTGGAAACTATAACGCATGGGTTTTGATGTTTTCTGTTGGTTTCATCTCTTCAAAACACTTTCTTCTGACTAAATTCTTCAATGACTAATAGATCATACAGTAGCATCATTTTCTGCAAGAAGGTTCTTGATTTTCATTTCTTCAGCTACACGTTAGTCATTTAGTAGCATGTTATTTAACTTCATGGCGTTGTTAATTTCTTTTTTCCCCCTGATGTTGATTTTGTGGCTTTTCATTATACTAGCTCTGTAGTGGAGACTTTCATATCTAGTAACATGTCATTTAACTTCATGGCATTGTAAATGGAAGCATATAAATCTTGGAAGAACAATCATGTTGCAAGCCAAGAAGCAAAAAGAGACCTAGGCCTCCTTCAGGCTTCTACAATCAATTCTCTCATCTGAACTGACTGCTGAGACCACATCCTTAGAGACCTAAAGATCTCCCATTAGACCCATGTCTTAAACATCCTAATCAGATTAAGTTGCCATCCTTGAGACAAAACCTTAAACACATGAGCCCCTGGAGGACTTTCATTGTCCAAATATCCAAACCACAATATTCCAGCCCAGGCCCACAAAAGTTCATCTCCATCTCACAATGCAAAAGGCAGACATTCCATGCCCAAAAGAGTACTGCTGATAAATCACCAAGTCCAAAGGCTGATCAGACTCAAGGCACATTCTTCCAGCTTGAGCCTTTTACTACTTGCTGAAAAGTAGCCCAGGTGAAGAGGGAGCCATGTTCTAACAGGCAAGCCACATGGAAAAAAACCTTGAAGACACTTCAGAGATCTGGAGGCTGCCCTTTCTTGGCAGGTCCAAAGACCTGGAAGAGTAAAACCATTTTGTGTGATCCCTGATCTCACAAAATTATTTCCTAGCTTATGTCAGAGAACAGCATCACTCGAATCAATGCCCACTGAGGAGCATGTGCACCGGCACCCCATACGGGCACCAACTCAAGTCCCATCTGCTCCATTCCTGATCCAACTACCTGCTCATGCGCCTGGGAAAGCCGAAGATGGCCTCACTCCATGGGCTCCTCTGTCCATTTGAGACCCAAATGAAGTGCCTGGCTCCTGGCTTGAGCTTGGCCTACTGCTAGTTATTGAGGACATTTGGGAGGTGAACTGGCAGATGGGAGATTGGCTCTCTCTCTCCCTCTCTAACTCTGTCCTTCAAATATACAAAAATTAATCTTCAAACAATAAAAAGCATCTCCTGAATCCCTGCATCAAATGACCTTAAGGTAAAAGCCAAAGTCAACTCAACTGAGAATACGTTTATTCCACACAGTACTTAAAGAATTATATTTATGAGGATAATTTAACTATTTCAAGTTACACAAAGGTTCCTAAAACAATGCTTTCATTGTCTTAGAACTAGGAACATATAATTAAAAGAACCAATTTCTCTGGAAATAAGTATTCCAAATAGCCTTATATAAGTAGATTTTTAATTTATTCTTTATTAAAGCTAGTTTTTCAGAAAAAAAATTTTACTCTTCCGGGCAGATTGTCCAATTGCTTTCCTTTGGGTAAAAACACCTTTTTACTCTTATTCTAAAAAGTAACAAATGTTCACTGGAAACACTTTAGAAATGGCCCACAGGTATTAGTCTATAGTAAAAGACTTCACCCGCATCCTCACCCCAGCACTACAGCCGAGACACAGCTCTCCAGAAGCAATGGGTTATTGCCTCTTTGTAGATATATATGAGCAGACTTCAAAATGTTTATGGAAGGCACAAAATATGGGATCAGTGCAATAGCCTAGTGGCCAAAGTCCTCATCTTGCACGTGCTGGAATCCCATCGGGACACTGAATCATGTCCTGACTGATCCACTTCCCTTCTAGCTCCCTGCTTATGGCTTGAAAAAGTAGTAAAGAATGGCCAAAGCCGTGGAAGCTTGCACCTGCATGGGAAATTCAGAAGAGGCTCCTAGTCTACATAGACTCAGTTCTGGTCATTGTGACTATTGGGGGAGTAAACCAGAAGATGGAAGATCTGTCTGTAAATCTGATTTACCAATAAACATATTTTAAAAACAGAAAAAAATAGAAAATGTGAAAGATGGGTTTATTATGGACAAGTTTTTTTCATCAAAATCACAGTAGTTTTTATATTTTCATATAATGAACATTGTGAAGATCTCAAATTATTTATACAAACAAATAGGTATTTTATTTGACAGGAATCGGATTGTATTGCTCATGGTTTTTTTAGCATTTAAAAATATTTTGTTTTATGATACAGTTCCATAGGCTCTGGGGTTGCCCGTGCCATTCCCCAAGGTCCCTCTCCCGCCCCATTGATTTCCCTTCTAGTTTTACAATGGATGTCCTTCACGAACAGTCACAAGTCCATCATGCTGTAATTGAAGTGTTTCCTGACAATGTGGGCATGGGCATCGTCAGAGTTCATCATCTTCCTGTTAGGATAGATTCAATTCTTTCACTGGGAGTCCATCTCTGGTCTGTATGCATAGAGACACACAGCACGTTGCCTCCATATCTGAACGTATCAGTCCCAGCTACACTTCCACTGTATAATCCCTTTAATACAGAACCAGTGAGCACAGTCCACATCAGGGTGAAAATAATAAATTTTCATCAACATGAAGTTAACAAACATGCTACAAAAATAAAAAATGTATCCCAAGAGGGATAAAAATGGCCATCAAAAACCTTGCAGGAATACCCGGCAGCGTGTGACCCTGGTGGCGCCGAAGGAATTACGGTTAAACACAGACCTTCATTACTCATACGCAGCAACAAGTGTTGAAGTGTTTACAGGCAGTCCATCTCTTATGATCAGCCAGTGTGCATATTTTTTAAACATTTATCATTTTTTTAAAGATTTATTTTTATTGCAAAGTCAGATATACATAGGAGAAGAGAGAGAGAAATATCTTCCATCCAATGATTCACTCCCCAAATGACCGCAATGGCCAGTGCTATGCCAATCCACAGCCAGGAGCCAGGAGCCTCTTCCGGGTCTGCCACAGGGGGTGTAGGAACCCAAGGCTCTGGGCCATCCTCGACTGCTTTCCCAGGTCACAAGCAGGGAGCTTGTTCAGAAGTGGGGCTGCCAAGATTAGAACCAGCGCCCATATGGGATCCCGGTGTGTTCAAGGTGAGGACTTTAGCTGCTAGGCTCTGGCGCTGGGCCCTAAGCATTTATCATTTTTAAAGGTTTATTATTTGTTTGTATTTAAACATATAATGAAATATTTGTTTGTATTTAAACAAATAATGAAAGAGTTACAGAGTGAAAGAAGAGAGAGATCTTCCTTCTGCTGGTTCATTACTCAAATGGCCACAACAGCTAAAGCTGAACCAATCAAAAGCCAGGATCCAGGAGCTTCTTCCAGGTCTCAAATGGATACAAGGGAACAAGGACTTAAGCCATTCTCCACTACCTTCCCAAGCCACAAGCAGGGACCTGGATCAGAAGTAGAGCAGCTGGGACACCAACTAGTGCCCATATGAGATGCCAGCACTGCAAGTGAAGGAGTAGCTTACTATACCACCATGCCAGCCCCTATGCTTGCAGTTTTTAATCTTATCTTTTCAACTAACAATATATAGTAATCATTTTTTTTCATTTCAGGTATGTAGAGCTATCTTACTTTAAGTGGCTGCCTAGTATCTCATTATTTGAAACAGCATGCTTATTTAAGACATTTTTTCATTTTCCCCAGTACACATAATAAAGCAATCCTTTAAAAATATCTGTACACGTGTACATATTTAAGGATGATTAATAGAAGTGAATTAACTATCAAATGCTTCCATATACTTTTAGAATTAAGTGGATTGGAAATTGCTCACCAAAATTAGTGTGCTATTTTTCAATCCTATTAGTTAAGCATACTAAACACAAGCCTGCCAGAATAGCTCAAAAATCTTGCTCAAAAACCTAGAGAAAAAGAATTCAAAATTCACAGCATAAAATGTATGGTCCTCCCTAATTTCATTCCAATTTAGTTTTTAATAACCTCCCACTTGGCTGAGGTAAAATTCAAGAGAAACACAAACTTTATGTTAAAAATTGTTAACCCTATTCTCTAGGGGGAAATGCACTGCTTCTTACAGCCATGCCATTTCAACAAAATGCAACGCTTTGTCTTTCTGGCTTTGCTTGCATAATTTCGCTTTCACATCACTCATTCACTGTTGCAAATATGCAGATCATTTGATATCTGGACACTGCTCCAACTTCCTTGTTGTTCCATTCTGTTCTGCAGCACTTTAAACAAAATCCTGTTTCCTGTTCTTTGAACTCACTCTGACCCCCTACTAGAACTTTCTTCCCTAGACAACCAAGTAACTCACTATCACCTCATGCACATCTCTTCTTAAATATTCCCTCTTCAGAGAAATCTTCCCTGACCCTTTCATCAATCAACCTAGGCAAAGACAATCACAGTATTAGTAAGAAGTAAATGATGAGATAATAAGAAATAACTTTGATAACTTGTTGCTGACTCGCAATGTTTTCGGGAAGTGGTGCAAAGCCAAAATATTAGATCATGCTAAGGAAGTTGTATTTTATGGACAATGAAAATTTAAAAAACCAGGAATAGTTGAGAAGCTGTAAGTACTCAATGTTGGCATTTTAAAAGAGCTTTTAAGTCATGTGAACAACATGTTTGCCACTGTATATGAACGTGGTCGGGACCTTAAAAATCCCAGTTGCAAGCGCAGTCGCAGGCCACAGGAATTGATGGGACAACAATACAATTGCAAGCTGCTTGTGTTGTTTCATGGCTTTGCCTCTGCTTCAGGTGAAGCCGGGAGCTTCCTGAGTTTGGATGAGGGTAAACTTCAGCAATTTTCTGGGCCAATCACACCCATGAGGATCCTCTCCTTTCTCCTTTGTGAACCACCCAACAGCAACCCCAAATTCTTTCAAGCAATTTTCTAGCAGGAATGCTTTGCTTAGTATTGCTTGAATTTGTTGTCTAACTTTGATATATTTTGTTTCTGTCCTGCAAAAGTAAATTGTAATTTGTACCTGATACATCACATTACCACTGCATTCTAGATTCAAATACACTAATGAGTAGCTAATGAGTAGGCTATTAAATAGATTGTTAGCTTTGTAAATGCTTTGTATTTTGCCAGATGTTCCTGAAGGATAATTATATAAGCATTAAAAGCGGTTACAATAGAAATGCACCTGTCCCACTTTGAAAATAATACAGACTTCGGCAACTTACAACTGTAGGTCTGGGTGGCCTCAGACCTAATGGCCAACAGGTTCCAGCAAGATCAGCACCACCAGCAACCTAGCTATTTAGGACACTTGGTATCTCCCTAATCCTGGAAACTGCTCAAACTGGGAATGGGAGAAAGGTTGTATAGAAAACAGTGCAGCCTCAGCATAAGATCACAGGAGATAGAGGTGAGTCAAGAGTTGGGGCTCCAGAATCCATGGTGAAAATCTAACACAAGAGTCCAAACCAAAAATTCTTTGGAGGGAGTGGCACAAATGACTGCAAACAAAGAACTGGGTACCAAACACCATCAATAAAATTGAATTGCAGTCCTGTGGGTGACAGAGCTTAGAAACCTTTGCTGAGGAGAAGAATCTGATAACCAGAAGTACAACGACCAAGAACAGAAGAAGAAACAGAGGCACAATGAATATTACTGAAGACACCCTGAAAAGGAGCAAAAGCCTTTGCCAACCTCAGTTCATTGAGGAATGCATCAAGAAAATGGTGGATACAGAATTCAAAACACTTGTTATAGAGCTTCTTATCGAAAATGAGAAACACATGCAGGAATTTAAGCAATATATCACACAGGAAATGGCAACACTGAAACAAAATCAAGCTGAATTATTGGAAATGAAGGATGCAATAGAGCAAATTAAAAATTCAGTGGAAAGTCTCAATAATAGAACGAATGGGGTGGAAGAAAGGATCTCAGAATTGAGAGATATTTCCTGTCACAATGAAGAAACAATCAAAAAGCTGGAAGCAGAGGTAGGCAAGATAAAATTTTTTTAAAAATTAATAAAATGTCAAATATAAGAGTTACAGGAATTCCAGAAGCTGGGTTTAATTTTTTTCAAATTTTTCAAAACATTTTACTCCAATACAATGCTTTTTTTTCAAATAAAATGTTTTTAAGAAAATAATAAATTTTCCTTAATCTGGAGAAAGAATTGGGAAACACCACCTAGGAGGGGCACAGAACTCCCAACAGGCTTGACCGAAAGCAAGAGATATTACGAATCTACATCTGTTGATTCTTCTGACAATGGTCTTCCCAAAAAATCCTCTTCCACGGCCCGGAATGACAGTGTAGCAACTAAAGTCCTTGCCTTGAACATGCTGGGATCCCATAGGGGCACTGGTTCTAACCCTGGCTGCCACTTCCCATCCAACTCCCTGCTTGTGGCCTGGGAAAGCAGTTGAGGACAGCCCAAAGCCTTGGGACCCTGCACCCGGAGACCTTGGGAGACCTGGAGGAGTTTCTGGCCTCCTGGCTTTGGATCGGCATAGCACCTGCTGTTGCCCTCACTTGGGGAGTGAACCATTGGACGGAAGATCTTCCTCTCTGTCTCTCCTTTCTGTGTATCTGCCTTTCCAATAAAAATAAATTTTAAAAAAACATTTAAAAAAGATTTAAGATATATCTGCCTTTTCATTTATCAAGCAATTAAAAGTTGTAAAATACGGAGATGCCCTAGCAACAAGTTTATCACATAGACTGATTATCAATGCATTCTAGCTTCCTTGTACTATAAGCTACAAAGTCTGTCCCACCATGAATTCTTGAGTCCAGGATCAGGGCACTTTTATCTCATGTTCTCAGCACCTGTCACAAACCAAACACTGAGTCAACGTTTGTTGAATTCAAAGGAATTATAATAAGGAATTTTAAAGACTAAAGTACTTGTCACTAGGCTTTTTAAGTTTTCTGACTTGCTTTCTATTACATCTAAAGTTGATGCAGGAACCTAGTTTTTAGGTTATTTGGGACATTTTTAAGATGTCACAGAGGGGGAAAAAGCCTTTTCTTTGAATTTTCAAGTTTATTTTGTACATGACAATCTCTTAAATAAAGGTATTGCTTGTACTGACAGCCTTATTTTGAGTGGAAATTTCTATACTATCCGTTCACAGAAATCTATTTCATATTTCTGTAAGAACAGAATAAATGCAGATAACACAGAAACATCGGATCTTGGAACTAAGTGAAATTTTTCCACATTAGTTTTTTTATCCTTACAATTTATTTATATGAAAACTTTTTTATTATTACTTGCTGCTCCAAATTTTGGTCAATCTTTATCATTGTGGGGTTTTGTTGTTGTTGTTACTTTTATTTCTTTTTATCCGCTTGTTGTTGGTGTATCCAGCATTCACATTTGCAATGTACTCATTAAGAGAGTAGGCAGAGGATACCATAGAATTATCATATGTTTCTTAAACTTAAACCTTAATTTCAATTACACCCATTCACAGACAAAATATAACCCTAGTAAACGTGAAACATCTGATCATTACAGCTTTGAGACTGACCAGATCGCAATCAACTGGAACTTCCCCTCTATCTAATTTAAATTCCATTTAGAATTACCCATGATAATTCGACCCAGGTCTTTTCACAAAGTATAATTATCTTAGAGTTTACAATTTCATTAACCTCCTGTGATTAGAAAAGAGAGCACTGCAGTCCTCCCACTTGATTGCTCGGAGCTCTGATGGCTTCGTTTGCATGGGCTAAGCCTGTCTTCCCTGCATCAAAATTCATTGCAATTTCACAAAACACTTTTACAGAAAGAATACCTTAAGGAAGCCTTATTTAAATCAGACTAGCAGAGGGCAGAGTGTTGGTTTTTTTTCTTTTAATCAAACTGCTAAGTAACAGATTATTTTGAGCAAATTCAGCTATACATAGGAGTTAACTAAAATATCATTGTATCCCCAGTTACAGGCAACTGCCTAGGTTCCTTTGTACCGAGCCAAGCTGCTGGGAGGAAAGCAGCTCACAGCTGGCAAGCATTCTGGGCCTGGTTAAGGCCAAATTTGTGTTAACCATACCAGTGTGCCAAATCAGTTGCCTATTCTACTAAAAAAGATATTGGGGTAGGTATGCAACACCAAGCCAGAATATGGCACTCTAGCCCAAAGCAGAG
Source organism: Ochotona curzoniae (assembly GCF_017591425.1). Classification (NCBI taxonomy): domain Eukaryota; kingdom Metazoa; phylum Chordata; class Mammalia; order Lagomorpha; family Ochotonidae; genus Ochotona; species Ochotona curzoniae. Next base: position 14,944,755 of record NW_024464920.1, on the reverse strand, counting down.
GGGGACTGCAAGCCGTCCAGTGAAGGGGTTTTGGGAACATACTGAAATAGGAGTAGCTGAGGCCATATTTGACAGGAGAGGAATGACTTCAAGGGTCTTCCATGCATAAGGCCACCGGAATCACAGGTAGCATGGGGGTTAAAATAGAGTGGTTTTAGAAGCGAGAAGCCAGAAGACACGTATGAGTCAGGTCAAAACACCACCCCATGTGAGAGACCTGGAATGGGCTAAATAGCATTGCCTGCCACCTGCTGGTGCTCACAAAAGCTGGGGCTAGGGGAGCACCCAAAAGTTTCAGAGCAAGGTGTGGGCCACATCAGGCTGGGAAATAGCACCCACCAGTACATGGATCTTGAAGCAGACTATGTAGGGGATTGTGGGTTCACTTCTGTATTACTGTAGCACTTGCTAGCTTATGCATGAAGAGCTAAGAGTGATGATAGACTGAGCCAGGCTGGACCATTAAACTCACCAGACATTCACAGGAATCAGGGCTAGGAGAAGGCTGGGCTAGACCAGGCTATAGCACCCACTGGCACATGCAAAGGCCAGGACTCAGGGTTGACCATGACAAACAGGGCTGCTATACCCACCAGCACACTTGAGAAATGGAGCTGGGAACAGGACTGGTAAGGGAACTTGGGGAACTCCCCTCCTAGGCTGCAACTCCCATTGGGGAGCACAAGAGTGAGGTCTGGAGGCAGGCCAGGGAAGGCAAGACCATGTCAGTATTTTGTGTATGCTGCATCTGGGGGCAGGTCAGGCTAGGCCAGGCCACAGCACCTGCTAGTACATACAAGAGCCAGGATAGGGTATGGGCCATGGTCAGCTAGCTAGGCCTCAACAACCCACCAGTAAGAGTTAAGACTGCAAGTAGATCATGCCAGGCTGGGTTGACATATCTCACATGTGCTGGTGGATGCAAGGCAGGAAACAGGCATGGTAGGGGAACTTTAGGGACTGCCCTGCTAGGCTGCAGCTCCCACTGGTTAGTGGGTGAGCCTGGGCTGAGGATAAACCAGCCTGGGCAAGGCTGTAGCAACTACCATCAAGAGCCAAAATAGGCACAGGTCAGTCAGGCTAGGCCACAGTACCTGCTGGTTGGTGCCAGGATTGGGCCTGACCATGTCAAGCTAGGCCACAGCACCTGCTGGCGCATGTGAGATCAGGGCTGGGAGCAGGTCTGGTTGGGGGAAGAAAAAAAAAACTTGTGGAACTTCCCTACTAGAATGCAGCACCTACTTGTGAGCACAAGAGCTAGGTCTAGGGGTAGGCCAGCATGGCTAGGCTGCTGCATCCACCTGTGAGAGCTGGGACCGAGAGAAGACCAGACTAAATTAAGCTAAGCCAAGCTAAACCACTGCTGGTGAAGGCCAAGTCTGAGACAGGACATGTCAGATTGGGCTCCACTGGTATGCACAAGACCCTGGACTGGGAATATATCTGGTAGGGGAACTTTGAAGACTCCTTTGCAGGCTGTTGCTTCCATTTGAGAGATGGGACTGGGGTGGGCAGGTCTTGGGGCAGGCCAGGCTGGACTGGTCTTCTGTATCTACTGCAAGTGTCAGAATTGATAGCCATGTCAATATTGGAAATATTTTCTCAGCCCTAGTGCAACAAAGCTAATGACATCTCACAACTATCAAAATCACTCAAGTAACTCTCTCAGAACACTCTGCCCCAATGAGGATCTCTAGGGTGTCATCAAATGACTGTCCCCCAGCCCCAGGTACTGATTCAGTTTGATAACAAAGAGTGGACCCCCATATCTTCCCCCCTGTGGATACAGGAGAGAAAAAATCCAAACATTTGTCCTACCACCCTAAAATCTCTACCCTTCCCATCCTAACTGGAAACCCACATTGGCATGCATCCATCTCAGCTACATTAATAATGCTAAAAAAAATTAGAAAAATATTCTAAAGACATATAATACTGACATATTTGATTGAATAAATCTTTAAAAATCACTTTCTTTGGCCCAGCACAATAGCCTAGTGACTGAAGTCTTCGCCTTGTATGAGCTGGGATTCCATGTCAGCGCTGGTTCTAATCCCAGAAGCTCCATTTCCCATCCAGCTCCCTACTTGTGACCTGGGAAAGCAGTCAAGGATGGCCCAAAGCCTTGGGACCTTGCACCCTCATGGGAGATCCAGGATCTCCTGACTCCTGGCTTCAGATTGGCTCAGCTCTGGCCACTGCAGCTACTAGGGTAGTGGATCAGTGGACAGAAGATCTTTCTGTCTTTCCTCCTCTCTGTAAATATGACTTTCCAGTAAAAATAAATAAATTTTTTTTAAAAAAAATCGTTTTCTTATAATCAGAGGAACAAAAATAGCAAAATGAGTAATAACTTCAAATCTGAGCTAGAGCTTAGAATAATGCAGTGGGAACTTTTTTAAAGAGTTTGAGATAATAAGAGATAATAAGAGACAGAGATCTTCCATCTTCTGGTTCACTCAACAAGTGACTACAATGGCCAGAATTGAGCCAGTCTGAAGCCAGGAGCTTCTTCCAGGTCTCCCACATGGATATAGGGTCCCAAGATTTTTGGGTCATCCTCCTCTGCTTTCCCGGGCTGGATGGGAAGTGGAACAACCTATATGGGATTCCGACACTTACAAGCAGAGGATTAGCCAACTGAGCCATCCTGTCAGCCCCTAAGTGGGGATATTTTTTAACAAGCTCTTCACTAATTACATGATAGTAACAAAACTGAAAATTTTTAGAATGATATCTGTGTCAAATTATCATTGTGGAATTAAAATTAGAAGCTCCAGTTACATTATGTAACTTATCGGAGACAGCAGTGTATCAGTATATCTGACTTCATCATAGATGATTTTAAATGTGATGTTTTGATCATTAGGATGAGAAGAACCATTGATGACACGCAATTCAACCTCTGGAGAGATGTTCAGAACAATCTTCTACTGCAGGTAAAATATATTCTTCCAATTGTTCCTTAACTAGTTTTCAAAAATAGTAATGATACATAAAATATTTAGCTATATTAAGCTATAATAGATAGAGATTTTAAGTACCTAGGTATTATTTTGAAGAAAATCTTTCAACTTTTATCTACTTAAAAGTATTTACTTAGCAATTCTTATAACATTATCAGCTCTAAGAAAGCAACATGGCTTCTATCTTGCGTCTGGTTCTATCTACAACAACCCGAGTATGAATAATGCTGGCTCATATTGTGTGTCTAGAACAGTTGTTGAACAAAGAGTAATCACGTACATGCACCATTGAAAGAGGTCCCAGTAGGTCGTTAATAATGGCTCCCATTTGTTCAAGAAAGAGAACTAGATGAGATGACAGACTTGTTAATTTGCTTGACACTGGTAATCATCTTACTACATCAAGAAAAGAGTATCACGTTGCCCACCTTAAGGACAACAAAAGAAAGCAATTTGAACTAATACTTGCTGAAGACGTCCATGTGCCAGACTTCATCCTGGGCCCTAGAGATTCAACTCTGAAGAAAACAGGCCAAAAAGAATGGAGCAATGGACCAATGGAGTTGGTCTTCCAGTTTAGTGAGGTAAGCAACAAGTATCACGATCAAATAAAATACAAAGAGGGTTGGCTGGTAACAAATGCTCGGTAGAAAATTAAACCAGGAAGGCAGATAAAAGGTGTCAGGCAAGTGGAGAGCCCAGCAATGTTTCAGATACAGGGAAGGGAAGGTCAATGTGACTGCAGCAGATAGACTCAGCAAGAGAGAAGACAGAACACAAGTGGCCAGTGGAAAGCTTTTACTCACTGAAATTAGGAACCATTACAGAGATCTGAGCAGAGATTCAACTTCCAACAAGATCCTTTTAGCTACTGTGTCAAGAATAGAGTAAGCGGAACAGCAGCTAGAGCAAAGAAACCAGCAAGGAGGCAGACAAGCCGGTGCTCCCACTCAGGGGCGAGATGATGGTGCTTGTCCAAGGACACACAGTGTCAGAGCTGCTGCATGCATTGAACATTTACATACTAAATTATCTACTCCTCACAGCCCCAAGATGCAAAGGTTGTTATTGCTGTCATGTAGATCAGAGCACTGAGGCTAATGATGGTAAGCTAACTTGCCCAGAGTTACTTCGCCAGCCTATAGCAGGTGCAGAATCAAACATAAGTCTATTAACCTCTCCATTGTAATGCTGTTCTGCATTTTCATACATATTCACTTTTAAAAATTAGCATCTATATGTATAATGGAAGATTATGGCATCATCCACTTCAGGGTTGGCGTGGCAATTATAGGAATCTAACCTATTCTTCCAATTCCATTCTCTCCTTCTTAGACCATGAATCCTACACACTAATCACACCAATCATTTCTCAAACACTTCTTGAAATTTTCCAACTATCTCATAATTGAAGGTTTTTAGAATTAGAAGAGAAGTTAACCAACCTGACATTCAAGACAGAAGCTTTGTCTATGCCTTGCCTGATAATAGGTTATTTGATCTCTGGGTTTTGTCAAATGACCAAAAGGGTGTTTATTGTTGGTTAAACCTGCTCAGGTACTCACATGAGATATTGTCTGGGGATTCCCAGATATTATTACAATAGTTCTTGCTAGTAGTAGGCCACATTAGACGTTTGGACCCAAAGCAACAGCGTTCACACTATAGAATATAATCCATCAGTCGGGCCTCTTAATTATGAAGAAATGTAATACTAATGAAACTGGGAATTAGAGCCAAAAAAAACCCCACAAATCTGCTTCTATTGCTGGTAGGATGATTAAGTATTTGATTTAATATGTTTTTAAATTGCAATTAAATCTTACTTTTTTTAATCACACATGGAGTAAGTCACTGTTATAAGGACCGAAAAATGGAATCATGTGTTGTAAGACTAGAATCTCAGCCTGTATTTATGACAATCTAGATGTGAGTTCAGAAAATAGCTCTCCACCAGATCATATTGCCACTGGGAACAATCCCTTCTATGTTGTAACACCTAAATTCAATTCTGGGGGTAGACAATAGGATGGAGAGGAGAGAAAGATGGAAAATAACAAAAGTGAGACAGTTTGGAACCTCTGATTACTAGCCTGTTGTATTCATCAGCTTTATTTTTACTACAACTAAATATCAGATGTAAATAAATTTTTTAAAAATGTTTATTTCAGTGTTGATTCTGGAGGTCCATTGCAAGATGATCAGATGGTTCAGCCCTTGTGACGCAGCCCTTGCTGGCAATGTCCCAGGGTGGTGCAGAGCATCACAAAGGAAGAAGCTGTGTGCATCAACATGTACGCCTGATCTTTTATAAAGCCACCAGGGTCTAATCCGGAGAGCTCCATCCTTATGACCACATCACTTCCCCATTTTCAAATTCCCTGACTGGTTTAAGTTTCTACCTTCTTGGTTAATCTAAGACTTTAGGAGCCAAACCATTAGCACACAGGCCTGTAGGGGAACATCCAATACTCTGACATTCACACCAAAGCATCCTGCAGTGTGGCACTTTGTAGAGGTCTCTGGACAGACTATCTTTCCAGAGTTTGACAAGACATGATTCAGAGGTACTTCCAAAAATTGCATAAAATGAAATTCAAAGGTAAGCTTATTTTGGCACAAAGGGTTTGTAAAATATGTGCAGTTCTTTCACGATACGCATTTGCCATGAACTTTTGGACGACTCCTCATTCAAAAGGCTGGAACCAGAAGGCAGGATTGTTTTTGGTTCTTCCATTTTTCAAGGTGCTGCAGACAACAAAATCAGAATTGCAAAAACCCCTCATTCCCTTACCTTTACATCTTGCTCAATTCCCTGGCTCCAAAACTTGGGCACTAAAATTTTAGAAAGGACAAGAGCATAATCAACAGGTGATATTTATAACATACACACACTTGGTATGTAAGACAATTGTCTTCATCTAAGCCACATCAATTGACTTCAGGAAAGCAAGTCAGCCACCCATTCCACCCATTGTCTTAAGATCTTCAGATGTGCCAGGGGTCTTCCACAGTTGATAAAAAGTCTGTATTAGGGGGGGAAAAAAAAAAGCTCTGTCTGGACTTCAATTGTTTTGTGTGTGATCAAAGAAATATCTTCTCATCCCATTTCCTCATACATTTTACAAAATATCCCATACAATTTAAATTAGAAAGAATATCTGCTTATTTCTGTTGATGTTTCAAATTTCGTTTTTGCGCTCTCCCTTTGTTTCAGCATTAGGAATCTTTTCAGCAAATTACCTTCAAACAAACTGAGCAGAACTGGAGAATTCTGAGTGAAAATCTGCATGACTAACATAAAGAGCTTTGTATGGTAGTCCCCTCACATTGTTATTACCCAATGTCATAGAATGGTTCTCTTCTTAAAACCTCACCCCCAACTCCTGCTTGAGTCACAGTGAAAACACAGGGTGTGAGGGTGCTAGGCCAACTCAGAGGCAACTGCTTCAGAACAGGATGTGCCCCTTCCTGGAGGTGACAGGTTACATACTGAGAGGCCCTCTTTTTTTTTTTCATCCTTATTGAAAACATCTCATTCGCTGCCAAAGTATATGCAGGAGGAAAGAAGCGAGGTCTGCCCTCAGAGGCTCCTCGGAGACTGAAACCAGAGAATAGCCGGACATCCACGCAGTATGAAAAGTCTAAATTAAACAATGGCTTTGCAAGAGCACCTTCCCATGTGACTCTGAATCAGAGCAAAGGGAAGTTCACAAAAATCAAAGCACTAAAAGGGATCTTTATTTGGAAAGCACTCATTAACTGGGCAAAGGCAAGCTGGAGCAACCCGATCTGCGAGGACGAGCCTCTGGCCAGTGTCACCAGGGCTTTCATTTCTACTGGCTCATAAAAATCAATCATAATATCCACTTACAGGTCCAGATTACCTTTCAGTTTACAAAGCGCTTGCTCCTATATTCTTTACATTTCGCTTCACAACCTGCTTCCTCATGAGTGAGGCCTGATTATTTCCTTTCATGGGTTAGGAAATTGAGGCTCAGTGGGCAGACAGGATCTCCTCAAGGTCACATAGCTATTAAGCAGCAGAACCCAAACTGAAATTTTGGTCTCCAGACCCCCACTTAGGAGCTCTTTCCTCTGCTGCTTCTCTAAAGATAGAAAGCCATAATTCCAGATGATCATATCTAGTTATATGTTCATTGGGAAATTTCTAAAAAGCCCCTGGTTACCCAAGAGCCTAAAAAGGGGGCCAGACTTGGAAGAAGGCAGACTTCCAGCTGTTTTCTTATGTTCCCTGTGACAATGGCGAGGCTCCAAGGTACATCTTGAAGACAAACAAATTTAAATAAACTTTATTTTTGACTTGCATAATAGCAACATCAGAGCTTAAAAACCACGGCATCTCCTAGAAGCTCTGCCAGGGAAAAGCAAAACAAGTTGACTTCCTGAGTCAATTCGCAGACCTGAAAGTGCTTTTTCTAAGTTGCTTTCTCAACTGAATTAAATCCTAGAAATTGGCATGTTAAAAGCACTCGCAATTTATTTTTCATCCCTGGAGTTAGGCTTTCTTTGCTTTCACTAACGGGAGCCATGCTACAGCAGAAAGCTCCGTGGGAGGGACACCCGGTATGGTACCCAGGGATGCTGTGAACTGCAACTCCAGCAGTTGCCTTGGCACTCTAAAGTGACCTATACAGCAACCCACTTACCAAGAGTTTTGTCTATATAATACAAACAACATTATGACGGCCTATTTTTCACCCTAGCACAGAGAGAACATGGAAAAACACAGCCATGAGAAAGGGAAAAATCTACATCTTTAATGAAGGAGAGATTCAAACCAGTGAAGCAGCCAGGAGGTCCCCATCACCGCTGTCAGTCACATCAATCAGGTAGACTTCTCCAAGCCACCAGCACACTGACTACAATGCTCAAGAAGAAAGCTTGTTTGAGATGTCCGCCATGCTTTTCCGTTCAGAAATAAATATATCCTTGGTATCTGGTCTACTGGAATCAGTTTTCAGTGAATTGAGTCATTCAGGTTCTGCTTTTGGGATGTAACAGACATGTTTGTTTGCAGCTTAACCATAAAAGGAGTATTTTTTCTTATGATGAATATTCAACTAGCTCTTTTAAAATTTTATTTTATTTTTATTTATTAGTCAGCTAAACAGGGAGGAAGAGAGACAGAGAGGAAGCTTTTCATCCGCTGATTCTCTCCTCAAGGGGCCACCACAACTGGAGCTGAGCTGATCTAAAGCCAGGAGCCTCTTCCAGGTCTCCTACACGTGTGCAGGGGCCCAAGGCTTTGGGGCACCCACTCCTGCCTTCCCAGGCCACAGACAGGGAGCTGGATGGGAAGTGAGACAGCCAGGGCCAGGACATGAGCAGACACCCATATGGGATCCTGGCACATGCAAGACGAGGACTTTAGCCTCTAGGCTACCGCACTGGGCCCCATTCAACTTCTCTAATGCATAGTAACCATTTAGATTGACTTCCTTTTGCATTTGAAAAGAAAAAGTACATATATCTCATAATATTTGGAGTATGTGACATTGGGGCCTGTACTGTGGCATAACAACTTAAGTCATCACCTGTGCTGCCAGAATACAACATGGGTACCATTTTGAGTCTCCTCTGGTCCACTTCCAATCTGCTTCCTTACTAATACATCTGGGAGAGCAGTGGAAGATGGTCCAAGTCCTCGAGAACCTGCACTCGCATGGGAAACCTGGGAATAAATCCTGGCTCCTGGCTTTGGCCTGGTCCAGCTGCATCTGTTGTGGGCATATGAGGAGTGAACCAGCAGATGGAGAACCTTTCTCTCTCTTTCCCTCTTTCTCTGCAATTCTGCCTTTCAAGCCAATCAGTAAATCCTTAAAAAGAGTATGTCACCTATGGATTTAATACAAAAGACCATATGAGAGCCTTAAGCACTGACCATGTCTGACATACATAATACATCCTCAGCATAATAGGAATTGTGAGATCAATCAAGAGTTACCGGCCAAGATTAGATGATTTTAATAGCAAGCACGAAAAACAGGAGACGATAATTGTTGCATGGCAGTGTCCTTCATTTAGGATTGCCAAGGAAAAATATTATAAAAACCAGAGAGAAACCCCAAATACATCTGGTCACATCATATTATAATTTTGTGAGGGGGTAGAAGGAGTTCAAATTCATTAAGTACTGGATGCCATTTGATTGTTCCAAAAAATATTTATGGAACTCCTGTGATGTGCCAAGCTCAGTATTTATTGCTGAGTCAGATTCCTCTTTGGCATCCATCACTTAGGGAGGTGTGGGATCTCCTACATACAGGTGCTTCCTTGCATCAATCCCATCCATGCCTCTGTGCCCGCTAAGTGCTGTCACCATTCCACTGAGGAAGTTCTCCCACACTGAGGGCGTATCTGCACATGCACAAGGACACACAAGCATAACTTCTCTGCCTAGTTAGTTCCAATTCCTTAACCTCAGTACAAATATTACCTGCACTAGGAAGTTCACTCCTAATAGCATACCCATCTTCTGATTCTATACCTAAGCCCTGGGCTCCCCATTCCCTGTTTATGATTCCATTCAAAGCATTTGTCACAATGTATAACCTGTCACTTGCTTGAGGCCTCCCCTATAAATGCAATAACATGGATCTAGGAGAGCACTTGACATAGAAAAGTGTACCTGAGAAAACCAATGAACTACTAAGAAGCAGTTTAAAGCAAAAAAGATTATTCACCTTACATTGCCGTAGGGATTTATGAATCTGAGTCTCTTTGGAATGATACAACCTGAATGCACCCTTCACCAGCTTGGCACTTTTTGTCTGAGAGTAGAGTCAGTGTCCATCGATACTGATCCAACACACATGATGATCTCAAGTGTGCACGCATGCATGCATGTGCAAGCACACATGCACACCTGGAAAGTTCCTAAAAATTTCCTTACAAAACTCATCGGGAGCATCAGCTCACTGCATTGACCACCACACACACACACACACACACACACACACACACACACACACGTACATGCACGCACACACACATGGTATCACACAACAGATATTCTACTGCAGAATTAAAATAGATAAATAAATCCTTTAGTTTCAGGGAGAAAATCCATTTTAATCATCACATGCGTGTGAAATTTTAGCAGATGGCGCTAAATATCTTATCACATCTCCAGGACCTGGCTTATGCCATTTCATGTTCGTCCATAGCTGAACAACTTGGTCTCTTGATTTAAACGCAGCCCATAGATGTGTTTGGCATTTCTGTGACATTGAGTGAAAGACTTTAACTCATCCTCAATTGCTGTCAGACAATCTGAGCTGTAAATGAGCAAAAGATCGTGCAGCATTCTGTCACTGTCACCACACACACCACATAAATGCAGAAACTAGGACAAGAAAGCCCTGCTTTTCCACATTCAAGGATCCAAGCCAACTCCAAGGAATTTGGACGTGGATCTATTTGAAAGAGACAGACCAGGTGGGACCAGCATTGTACTACGGGATAAGCCGCCATCTGAATTACCACTCTAAGTGGTCCTGGCTGTGCCGCTCCAATCCAGCTCCTGGCTGGTACACCTTGAACAGTAGAAGAGCATCCGAGTGCCTGATCCCCTGCCATCCTTGTGAGACACCAGGGTGGAGATCCTGGTTGCTGACTTCAGCCTGGCCCAGCGTCAACCATTCAGGCCGATTAGGGAGTGAAACATTGGCTGATAGATTTCTCTCTTTGTCTCATCCCCTCTCTGTGTCATTTTACCTCCAAAACAAATGAAATAAATCTTAAGGAAAAAAGGGATGGAGAGAGAGGCAGAAGAGATTGGAAAAGTATCTCTGGATAACTGGAAACAAGCAAGGAAAAGTCCAAAGGCACAAAAGTCTCCCAGAGTCTTGAACATTGGAAATATAAGTTCACTAAACCTGGACCTCTCACTGTACATACTAAACAACCAGATGCATGACCAGTCCAGAATATGGGAGGTGCCACCTATCAGTCCAACTGCACCAGATCTCTAGCTCATTCAATGGACAAGTTCAATGTCAAAATACGATAAAATTTTCTCATCTCTCTGTACTTGCAATTCTGAAGAGAAATTACAGATGGTCCAGTAACAGTTTAACTAGTCTAAAGCCTATGGAATTGTTTCACTGTAAGTGCCAAGCAGATGTTGTAATTGATTAATGAGGATTCATTTCTAGTCTGCTGACAATGGTTAATTTCTTCTATTTTGTGCAAAATGTGCTAAACACAAAAGAGTTCAACAAGGCATTGATCTTAAAAGTAGATTGTTTATGGACTCGTATTGTGGTGTAGCAGGTAAAGCTGGCATCAATGATGCCAGTCTCCCATATGGTCACCAGTTCATGTCTCAGCTATTCCACTTACAATACAGCTCCCTAGTAGTGAACTGGGAAGGCAGCAGAAGATGGCCTAAGTGCTGGGGTCCTTGCTACTCATGTGGGAGATCTGGATGAAGCTATGCCAGCCCAGGCCATTGCACACATCTGGGAAGTGAGCTAGCAGATCAAAGATTCTCTCTCTCTTTCTGTTTCTGTGTGTGTGTTCATCCCTCTCTATGTACCTATAACGCTTTCATATAATAAATATCTTTTTGAAAATTAATTTCTTAGGATTCCTGCTCAAAGGAGATCCATCTATTTGCCGTATCAATGGCCTTATTTTAAAGGCTATTTGTCTAGGAAGTCACTAAAAAGAAAAGCACAGACTCATTTGCGGGACCTTGCCAATGAAGAAGTGTGGGAGCTACATGGATTACATCGGATGTAGGACAGCGCATCTACCCCCACCCCTTAGTCGTTTATATGCTCTTGTATGTGCACATGCGTACTCTCTGCCTTCAGTTTCCCAAACTTAAATGGATAATTAGTGACTCATACAATTCAAGAAAATATGCATGCAAATAAATTAAAAATGTGTTTCCAGCCTATCTTACTTCCCTAGTTAAAAAAAAAAATACAAATGCATAGAAAATGATTAACAAAGGATAAAAATGATTTTGCTCATATCTCCACATACCAAAACTGACAGCCTATCACCAGAAATCTTTGGGGATTTCTACTTGCTTATATAGAGTTGAATTGTAAAAGTTTAGGCCTACTCACGTTTTATTTGTTCAAACAGGTTCTCTAATCTGAAGACAAATCTCTTGTCACTGACTCTAAAGTCACGCTGCTGTCTGGCATATTGAGGCAGCTAGAATCCATCTGCTCTTCACCCATGTCATCCTAAAACCATCCAGAGACCGATTCCAGGAAAAAAATAACTAAACACTTTAGAAATGGATGAGTTACTTTCTAGACATTTCTCCCAACATTATAGTGGCAAAATATCCAGTTCTAATATGACTTTCAAAATAAAGATCACAGAAAAGTAGCATTATGAGATGATTTTTAAATGACTTTGTTGAAATAGCAAGTAGGGAAAGGATCTATAAGCCTTTCCTCAGATGCAACAGTTCCCAGTCTAGGGGAAGGAGTCATGCATAAATTCCTCATCCATCATTACCTAAGTCCACTAGCCTTGAAAAGAATTGCTCACCTAACAACTTAATATTCTACGGAACAAGAATTCTGCAGAAGGTGCATGGAGAAAAGCTTGTTCAGAGAAGAAACTGCAGGGATGATGAGACCAGGCCCCCTTTCTATAGACAGGGCTGCTCTAGAATGTCTGTCTGATCCCAGGAGGCAAGAGGACATGCCCAATGCAATCTTATTGTCCACCAATTTTTGTCTGAGAATAGAATTCATGTAGCAATAGAAGTGTCCATGAGAGAAGCCAAAGTCATTCTATAAATGCTGTCTGATCACACACAAAAAAAAAGTTTATAAAAAGAGATTTCCCTGTATCACAGAATGAATAAAAGAAAAGCAAAATTTCTGGGGCTAGTGCAGTGGCTCAGTACACTAATTATTAACTTCCTCCATTAAAATCCACATGGCCACTGTTTTTAGTCCTGACTGCTCCACTTTTAATCTAGCTCCCCTACTTACTGCCTGGGAAATCACTGGAGGATGATTCAATTCCTTAGGATCCTGCACCCAAGTGAGAGACCCAGAAGAAGCTCATGGCTTTGGATTGCTCAGCCCCTGTCATTGCAGCCATTGTAATGTGGTCCAATAGAATGCAAAATCGCTGTGTCTTTCCTTCTTTCTATAGATCTGCCTTTCACAAGAAAATAAATCTATTTATAAATTCTATAAACTATTGGATAGATAAGAAAAAAGAACATTATCCACAACACTCCAGCAAGTGTTCTTCTCTGATTCTATCTACCAAAGTGTTTCAAGTCCTAGAATTCCAGAAGATACAATGTCAACACACTAACATAAAACTTACAAAAAGATATAATAGACATAAATGATTTGTTACATAAAAACTAGTTCTGTTAAAAAAAAACAAAATCCCCAGAATAAACCTACTGTATGTTTGCATTCTATAAGAGACAGAGACTTGCCACACAGTGTAAACAAATATTGAAATCCTGCTCATTTACTTTGTAAGACTGGCATAATCCTGACACTAAAATCACATAAAGCATGTGCCATGTGCACACATACACACACACTCACTCACCAACCACTGCTATTGACACACAGCCACTAACAAAATCAGTAATCAGCATATGAGCATGACATACAACTCCTAAATAACATGCAAGTGTATGTTAAATGTATATTATCCACTATGAAAAAGTAGGATTTACCCCAAGAACACAAATATTGCTGTCATACTAATACCCAGTGATTGGCATACAGCAGTCAATTGAAACTCTAGCAGCAGGTGTGAAGTGTGAGAATACACATGCTCCAACCTGGCCTCAAAACAACTGGTAAGACCTTGCTGCTGCTTTCCTTTCTTCAGCAAAGGGACAGAAGCTACCTGAACACAAGTTGCTTTTTGTGAAATTCCCAGAAGGAAAGTTTTCTCAGAGTCAGCGAAAGAGAGAAGGCAGCAACTGAAGGACAATATTGGTCACTTTATTCCAGGAAGAAGATAGACACACCCATCAGTGGTGGGCTCTCAGACAGACAGATATTTTCAAGGGTAGCAGGAACACACAGGGAGTCAGAGCCTCCCAAAGGGCTCTAACCACACCTAGGACTCCTGTGTATGAAAAGTGAACTAGGAAAGTAGCAGAGACACAAATAAACCATGCCATCTGGGGCACTTACAAGTGTCTAGAACATATTGAAGACAGAAGAGGAACTTTTTTCCAATGCACTGACATTTCATGTGGATTTGCTGAAATGCTTTACCCAGGACTGCCTTGGGGAAACATAAGGCCATAGGAAATAAGTGCATTCCTTTTATTCCATTCAGAATCAAATATATTCATTTACTTAGAGTCCAGTGTCTAATGATGACAATGAGCCGAATACAACAATGGACCAAATATAAGATCATTGGGTCTCCTAAGATTTTATTACATAGTGTTGTTGCAACTCTTTCTGTGAGTGTATCCTGTGATGCTCACTCTGACCAAGTCAACGAACAATGCATTGCTCAGAATACAACCACACTATTGAACTGTATGTAACTATGTAGGTTACACACCAGTCACAGCTCCAGGTGCTAAGAAATCAGCAGTACTAAATATCCATCTCTCAGCAATCCATAGTCTAGATGAAGTGATAGCAATAAATAATTAACACAACGAGGAAGTGAATTAGATGATGTGTCAGAAGAAGCAAAATGTTAAAGGATGAAGAATAAAGGTGTAGGCCCAGCATTATGGCCTAGTGGCTAGCCTCGCCTTGTATGTTCTGGGATCCCTTAACGGTGCCAGTTTGTGTCCTGGCTGCTCCATCCTCCATCCAGCTCCCTTCTTGTGGCCTGGGAAGGCAGTAGAGGATGGCCCAAAGCCTTAGGACCCTGCACCCACATGGGAGATCGGGAAGTTGTTCCTGGCTCCCAACTCCAGATCAGCTCAGTGTCAGCTGTTACAGTCACCTGGAGAGTGGACCAGGGGATGGAAGATTTTTTTTCTCTCTGTATCTCCTGATCTTCATAAATCTGCCTTTCCAGTAAAAAAAAAAAAAATCCTTTTTTAAAAATAACGAAAGTGTGTTAAGAGGCTATTGTTTTTTTGTTTCTTCTCCCCATGGTAGGCTGTACTGAAGGGGATATATCAAAGAAATCTAACAGAAATTAATATGTTCATACATGGAAACAAACAGAAATAAGTCCTCATGCATGCACACAAGGATGGACTCACCACAAACCGACACAGTCTCCTACATTATTGGGAGACACCCCCATGGCAGCATGATGGATTTCTGAAAATTCATGAAAGACACCCATCGTAAGACTGGAGGAGAGATCAGAAGGGAGGGACGGGAACTCAAGGAGGAGGAAGGGAGACCTTGGCACCAACAAAACTGTCTCAAAGAAAAATTTTTTTTTTGAACAAAAGGCTATTGTAACCTAGTTAGGAAAAAAGAATGATAGCAATGAAGTTGACAACAAGCAGCCAGGTTCTAGGTATATTTTGAATTTAAAATCACCACTATTTCATGACAGATTTTTCATGGGGTAGGTATAAAGAAAAATGTGCAGTCAAGAATGAATCTAGACTTTTCCATTGGAATGCCTAGACATATGGAATTGCCACCAACTAAATGAACTGACCTGGGAAAGACTGGAGCTAAATCAGGTTGAGAAATAGCCCTGTGGAATCTGAACCCTTTTCTAAACACATTAATAATGAACTTCGTATTAAACATCTAAGTGAGAATATCAGGTATATGTTTGGCTTCAAAGAAAGGAGAGTTGGTCTAAGTCAATTTTTAAAAGGAAAAGAAGAAAGGATGGAAGAAGAAAGAATAAACATAACTTTTTTAAAAAAGATTTATTTATTGTTCTTGGAAAGTTAGATTTACAGGGAAAGGAGAGAAAGAGAAGGATCTTCCATTCACTGGTTCACTCCCCAAGTAGCCACAACGACTGGAACTGAGTCAATCCAAATCCAGGAGCCAGGAGCTTCTTCTGGGCCTCCTGTGGGGGTGAAGGGCCCTAAGGCTTTGGGCCATCCTCTACTGCTTTCCCAGGCCACAAGCAGGGAGCTAGAAGAGAAGTGGAGCAGCCAAGATACAAACCAGTGCCCATATAGGATCCCAGCTCAGGCAAGGCAAGAACTTGAGCTGCTAGGCTACAACACTGGGCCTGAAATGTACTTTCTTAAACAATAAGTTCTGGATCCAAAACATAATTCTAATATGTTATTATTAACAATTTGTAGAGTGATAGTCTAAGCTCTATACAGAGGTTAAACTGGGAGATGCTGGGAAAAGTCGAGGAGATTTTGTATAGGAAAGCCAAGTCAATAGTTGAAGGCTCTTCATAAAGTACTAAGGAACTTAAATCTACTTTTGCAAAAATTTTCATAATAGCAATGGAAAACAGAAATAGAGAAGACAACAGGGCTGGAAACAAGAGTTGCTGGGAATTTAGTAGGTAAAAGAGAATAATGCTGTGCCAAAATAGTTGCATATAGACTAAGTAGTTACAGCAAAGTAATTCACATTTATCATATTCCTGAGCAGTTCAGAAATAGTGTTATCAAACAAAAAATACAGTCGTTACAAAAAAAAAAACAGACATTATTCTAGCCAAACTTCCTAATGATTTGACTCTTACTCTGGGGAGAAGGAATGGGAAGATTACTCCAGGCTGGTACTGGCAGCAGAAGCCGACTTTGAAGGAGGCCTGCAAAGAACACATGTTGAAAAGCAATGACAGCTGAAAGAGAGAAAGAGTAGAAGGCTTCTAAGTTCCTGACCCTGGAGATTCACTTTTCCCTATCTTTAACCTAGCTAGTTCCAGTTGCATTCATATTAAATTCACATTAAGGGCGTCCTACTTAACAAAGACACTCCCCAAATCCCTTCACTAAAGGTAAAGAGATGAACACCCAGCCCAGTCCCTTTTCATTTGATTAGCAGTTTTGATTTAAATTTCATTCTACAAAAAACCTGAACCATCAGCCAACTGAAACTGGGGGCACGAGGTGCAGGGGGAAGGAGTCTGCAGGTTTGTACCAAACTAGGCAGACCAGGTGTTGGCGCCATCCCAAAGGCGGAACTGGGTATCCCCCACAGGCAAATCTTCACTTGCCAGAGCTCTCTCAACTCCGGAACTCAGGTGAGTTCACCTACGTGATCTCACTGTGTGGAGCATTCCAATGAAAGGAAGCGGTCTGGAGGTGAGTCAAGCACAGAGGCAAGAGGCCCTCCTCTCCAAACCCAGCTTGCTCCTTGGGGGTGGAACCAATGACTTAGCTCTGTGAGGAAGATTCGCCTTGAGGCACTGCAGCCAACTCTACAAACAGCTCAGCCACTCCCCAACCAGCACTCATATTTTCCTGCTGCAATAACAGCCACTCCTTTTCCCTGGTTCAGATCCAACAGACAATCCATCCCTTCTCCTCTAATACTAGCTTCTCTGTGGTGAGCTCATGCTCTCTCCTCCCCCTCTGACTCACAGTGCTCATAGTTTTAAGATACAAAAACCTGTTGGATCAGCCAGACTGGAATCGGCAACTTCCAATGGACCAGCCCTTCCGTGAAAGGGAATGGCACTTTCATTGTTAGCCACACGATTTGGAGTTACTTCACTTGGTCATGAAAAGTCCAAATCCTAGCTCATTCTGTCACTAGCAAGAAACATTGGGGTGGTATGTCTTTAAAAAGAAAATATTCCCTTAGCAACACAGAATTACTCTGGCATTTCAACATCTCAAACAAGATCTCATTCAGGTCTGTTTAAAGCTGTGCAATGAGATTACCCCTCCTCCTATGGATGGTTTTATTGGGGGCGGGGCGTGTATAATGCAAAATGTTTGAAAGGAGCCAAATTCAAAACATAGCACTTTAGGTGCCCACGGTGGTGCAATTGGCTAAGTGGTCACTTTGGATGTCCACCTCCCTTATCTAAGTGTGGATTCCAGTCCCAGCTGCTCTGAACTGGCAATCCACCTGCCCATGGTGGTTCTCTTGAGTGGCAACAGATGACGGCCTAAGTACTGGGCTCCCAGCTCACATGTGGGAGAGCCAGATGGAGCCCCTGGCTCTCACCTTTAGTCAGGCCTAACCCAGGCTGGTACAGGCTGTGGGGGGATAAGGCATCAGAGGAAGGAGTTCTTTTCCTCTTTCTCTTTCTGACTTTCAAATAAATAAATGCATCTTTTGCAAGGAAAAAAGTAATGATCATCAATAGAAGGAATTTGATGACATTTATCATTGCACCTAAGAGACCAAACTCAGTGGCTACATATTTAAGTTTCCATAAATACTTGTAGAATTTATCATGAAGTTGTTTCCTAGTAGAGAAATAAAAATCCAAAATAAAAATTAATCACCAAAAATTCTGAGTGTAAATGAGTCACTATTTTCCAAAGCAAATTTTAAAAAGAAACTTAGTAGACCTCAAAGTTTTCAACATTTTTCATACAAACCCAGATTCTTAATTACTTTTGCAGACTAAATACACAATACATACACACACACACACACACACACACACACACACACACACACATCCTTAGGTATAGGGTATAAAAAAGAATTGATCATGCAGGGTCCTTTGTCCCTCCTCTCTGAGAAGGATTCCAAACACAAGGTTAACATCTACCTGGTCCAGATCAAAGATGATTTAATCAAACAGATCTTATCAAGGAGGCTCATTTTGCTTCTGACTCAGCAACGACATGCTTTAGAAAGGTAGATGCATTCCTACTTGCAATAAATGTTCTCAGCTTTGCTCAAAAGAGCAAAGGACAATAATTTACTGGGAGCAAAATTCTGGTCCGAGATTTGAACCTGCATTAGTCATCTGGCAGTCTATCAAAATAAGACATTATCAAATAAATTAGACGTAATAATATTTTTCAACATCATTGTCCTAGTTGACCACTGAGCCTGCGTATGGATTTAAGTGGTTTGGCTGGTCTTTTCTGTAAGAGGAGTGATCAGCTTTCAGTTCCATGTAATGCATGTTCACTGGAGTTCTTTGGCCCCGGGGCCCTTTCTCCTCCTCCTTACTCAACCTCTCAATTAACGTCCTCTAAATTATATCAATAGTTAATCAAAAAAATAATGACAAGAAAACACAATCATATGGCTAACTCCTGGGGCTTTGGTGAGTTCTTGGGAAAATCACTCACACAGAGTAGAACTGAAAATGTCTCGGGAGCCAACTCTGTAGCCTACTGAGGGGGCCACCACCTGCAGGGCCAGCATCCCTTTAAGGACACCTGTTGGCATCGTGGATGCTCCACTTGGAATCCAGCTCCTGATCATGTGCCTGAAAAATTAATACCAGATGGTCCAAATGTTTGGGCTCCTGTAGCCACGTGACAGACCTGGAGGAAGCACCTGGCTCTGGACCAGCCCAGCTCCAGTCATTACAGCCATTTGGAAAATGAACCAGTGGATGTGATCTCTCTCTGCTTCTCCTTCTCTTTGTCTCTGTAACTCTGCCTTTCAAATAGATAAACAACTCTTAAGGAAGGAAGGAAAAAGAAACACAGAGTGATAGAGAAAGAGAAGGGCAGAAAGGAAGAAAGGAAGGAAGAGAACAGATAGAAAAATAGAGTAAGAAAAAGAAATGCTCCTGCATCCTACAGCTAAAGAAAAGGAGCAGTTCTCCTGGCCCCGCTGCACAGTGTGCTCCCGGGTCTGGGGATACACTAAGGTGGGCTTTGTCAACCAGCAGATCTTGAAAGGTTTTCATCAACCTTGGAGCAATGAAACCGAAAACATCTCGGGGCTATCAAGACCACTCAAGACACACATTTGGAACACTCTTCCCCACATTGGGATCTCTGGGCATCATCAAAGGACCATCCCCATCCCTGGGTGCTGATGTAGCTTGGCAGCAAGGAATGGTCCTCTCCCCTGTCTCATGTAGACACTGGAGAAAAGAAGATTGAAAAGTGTCCTGTCCACCTTCCTCTATGCCCAACCTCCTCATCTTAATCAGAGGTGCACATGGGCAGGCATCTCTCTCAAGTATCTAAACAAGAAAATAAAACATTTTTAAAAATCTAAAATTACGGCCCAGCACAATAGCCTAGTAGCCTAAAGTCTCACCTTGCATGTACCAGGATCCCATATGAGTACTGATTCAAGTCCTGACTCCACCACTTCCCAATCCGGCTTCTTGCTAACGTGCCTGGGAAAGCAGCAGATGATGGCATAAGTGCTTGTCCCCTGCATCCATGTGGGAGATCCAGCTCCTTTTTCTGGCCAGGCTCAGCTCCAGCCATTGCAGCCATTTGGGGAGTAAATTAGACAGAAGATCCATCTGTATGTGTGTTTGTGTGTGTGCGAGAGAGAGAGAGAGAGAGAATAGAAAGAAACAGAACATTTTCTTCTCTCCTTATAACTGAAATTACAATAAATACATCATTTTTTAAAAAGAAGAAATGCAATATAGCAGCTAAATTATTGAATATTGACTGTCAGGCTATCTTCCATTTTGAACTGAGACGTGGCAGTTTATTTGATCATCTTTATACCTTCGCAAATTTACTGGCATGGTCCTTCCTGAGATAGCGTACCTAGGCTAATGTTCCTTGTAAAAACAAATCTCACTGAAAGAAAAATCAAGACTCAGGGATGCTGACAAACCAAAGCAAGAGTATTTTAGGGTTAACGTATGAGTCAATTTGCATAGCTGGTGATGACACAGGTGGCATTGCAAGCCCAAGTATCCCGCTTGCTGTTCTGTTACTTTGCCTCACGTAACATGACGTGAATCAAATGCAAAAACAAGGGTACTTCAAAAAGTTTTTGTAGAATTTTGAAAAAAGTTTGAATGCAGAAATTTTTGAAACCCCTCCACATAAGGGGCTTTTAAAAGTTCATGGAAAACATAAAACATTATGCCTGAATTTTGAAATGTTTTTGCACCAAATGAAACTGATCTTTTAAGTCCATTTCCACAACATTTCTGAAGTTCCCGCATACAAGTTCCCTAAACGTTTTTAATCCCTCTGATTGTTCTGAACCAAGCATCTCGATAGGTCCTGCGAAGTGTTTAAGTCAAGGGCACACTACAATCTTTTTCTGAGAATCTGAGTCAACTTGTTTCCAACTTGGGTCGGGTCATTCCACTCTTAAAGAGGCAACAGTCTGGCAAGCCTTTCTGTTTGCCTTGGGAATGTGTTTTTGTACTTTTGAGAACAAGTGCTTCTCATGTTCCAGTAATTCACACCACCCAAAATGTTTTCAGTGGAGCCCAGCTAGGAAGGAATTCAAAAGGAAGTGGAGAAGCGCCCATAATTGCTCCTAAGTCATCCCGACTCACTCTGTCCCACGCACAGCTGGCTGAAGCAGAAAGCACAATCCCATACTCAGTAGAAAACTCATTTATTAAGACTCTTATTTCTTATCAACATCTAGCTGGAAAGCAACACGGGCCTTTAATTTCCCCTTCTAAAATTTCACACTATCCCAAAAATTGAATCGAAATGTTTCTTCACAATCTCCAAGTCTTTTTTTTTTAACTTAATGAATCTAGCAGCTTGCATCCACTCACAAACATGGCAAGAACACAATGGAGAATGAAGCTAACTGGTTTTCATACACAGCATCGCAACAGGAGCAGTGGTTTCTAAGGCAGCTGAGAGGGCTGCACTCTGAATAAACATTGCCAGCTGCATTCACATTTTCCCATAAAAGCTTTTTTTTATGTGATTGTCTTTGGAAGGGAAAAGAACACTTAAACCCCAAGAAAGCGTTAACGTAAAATATTTACATGTAACACTCTAAGAACATCAAAGCACAAGAACATCACACAACAACTGCATGGAGCAAACAACTGGCACACCGTCACATGGAAGGATGTCAAGACACCAGGAGGGGGCACTGAGTTTGGTGGTTAAAACGCCCACACCCCACATCAGAGTATCTGGGTTCTCTTCCTGGCTGTCCCTCCTGCCAGCACAGATCCTGGGAGGGAGCAGGCAGCAGGTTGCATCATCACCCATCACTCAATCCCGATTGAATCGCAGGTTTACCTCGGCAGCCATGGCCCAGCCCCCACCACTGCAAACACTCAGAAAGTGAACTAGCAAATGGGAATGGTCTCATTCTCCTTCCTCTGCTAGAGAACTAGACAGGAAGACAGCCAAAAGAAACTGAAAGAAGCTACTTACAAAATAGCATATACTATATGATTCTATTTTTTATGATCCCATTCACAGAATCCAAAACTGGTTTTCATGGTCTGAACTGGGAGGGATAAGGACTGAGAAGGAATCTGAGTAAGCTGCTGGGTGCCAGCAGCTCTGTGTCTGGGTAGTGTCTACATGGGAATATAGAATGTACACAAGGCTCCTGCAAAAGGCTTGTGAACATGCATTCAAAATATTTTTTCTACCAA
Organism: Ochotona curzoniae; assembly: GCF_017591425.1. NCBI lineage: Eukaryota > Metazoa > Chordata > Mammalia > Lagomorpha > Ochotonidae > Ochotona > Ochotona curzoniae. The sequence continues at coordinate 14,922,403 of NW_024464920.1, read as the reverse complement.
AAATAAATTTACCTTTAAGTTTCATTTTCCCATGAACCCTCACAGACAAGTTTCATATACATAAATCATTGTCCTGTATATTTGACACCACCTCTCTCTTCTTCAAAATGTCTTTTTGTTTAATCTGAAAGGTAGAGGGAAAATCTCACATCCACTGGTTCACTTCCCAAATGGAAGCAACAATTGGAGTAAGCCAAGCAGAAGCTAGAAACCCAGAATTCAATCCAGATTTCCCACGTGGATGGCAAGTACTCAACTCCGTGAGCCATCACCTGCTGGTTCCCAAGGGATGCATCAGTCAGATTGTAAGGCAGCATGGAACTGCGACTTGAACCCAAACACTCCAATGTGAGATGCTAACGTCATAAGCCCTGCCCTAAACTCTATGCCAAATGTCCACCCCAAGAACAGTTCTCTGAAGGTCTTTATTCAAAATGTGTTGTATTCCAGTTACAAAATCATACCTTCAGCCCTGGAGTCTATACAAAATAGAAATGTCTCATGCATTGAACATTACTGACAGATCTGTTTTCTGTGGTGTGCAGACTTTAAAAAAAAAAAAAGTACTTACACATCCAAATTTCTTATCTGCAATTATGAAATCCAAAAAGCTTTGAAAACTAAAAGCTTTCAGTCTCAAAGGCGGTTATGTAACATCTTCATTCTGCATTCAATTTAGACCAAATATGCATGTCTCACTTTGGAAATATTAGTGTCTTATTATGAACAGGTATCCACAGTCGTATAGAACGCTACAAACTACTCATTAGTAAAAACTTTACCAAAAATAGAATTAAGAGATTAGCTTATTTCTGTGCAAAAATGTTTTTCTGAAATGCATGCAATACTTTTTCATAATATGAATTTCCATGAGCTTCTGGAAGACCGCACTTGCTGCACACGTACTTTAGAGCCTTCGTAAAATCCAAACATGTCCAGATTTCAAAATGCATCTGGCCTCAACATTTGCTGCTGAGGACATGCCATGCTTTGTTTTCTGAGGGTGTATTTGAAAAGTCTAACCAGCACCCTAAGCCTGTGATCTCACGGATGCTATTGCTTAACGTGAGGAATAATTGCCACCAAAAAAAAAAAAAAAAAAACAAAAAAAAAACCACTTGGTTCACAGTCAATTCAAGAAATGATAAAGGGGCCCGGTGCGGTGGCGCAAGTGGTTAAAGGTCCTCGCCTTGCACACCCGGGATCCCATGTGGGCGCCGGTTCTAATCCCGGCAGCCCTGCTTCCCTTCCAGCTCCCTGCCTGTGGCCTGGGAAAGCAGTCGAGGACAGCCCAAAGCCTTGGGACCCTGCACCCGCGTGGGAGACCCGGAAGAGGCTCCTGGCTTCTGATCGGCATAGCATCGGCCGTTGTGCTCACTTGGGGAGTGAATCATCAGACGGAAGATCTTCCTCTCTGTCTCTCCTCTCTGTATATCCGCCTTTCCAATAAAAATAAATCTTTAAAAAAAGAAATGATAAAATACTGAAGTTTAAGAAATATCATTCAGGGGCCAGCAGAATGGCCTAGCAAGTTAACCTGCTGATCCTGACATTGGCATCTCACATCACAGTGCCAGTTGGAGTCACAATTGCTCCACTTCTGGTCCAGGCTTCCTGGTAACTGACCTAGCAAAGCAGCAAATGATGATCCAGGTTAAAACTGGGCTCCTGCCAGCCATGTAAGAGACCCAAATGGCTTCCTCGTTCACTGCAGCCATCCGGGCAGTTACTAACAGGTGAAAGATGGATCTCAATCCCTTTCCATCCTTCCATATTTCCTTTCAAATAATTTTTTAAAGGAAAATACCATCTTCCTAGAATGCTCAAGAAGATTTCAACATGCCCACCAGACAGCCAAATGACTATATAAGACAAATGGCAAGAGCAGTGGCCTTGAGTCTGCCTCAGTACCACACCCAGCCTTGACCATCATCACACTCCATGAAGGCTTACTAAATTGAAATCAATCTCTAACATGTTCATCCTGTGACTTCTGCTACACACAATCTCTTAAAAGGAAAAATGCTCTGTTTTTTAAATTAAAACCTTTGGTAAAGAGCACTTTGGTTCATTTAGTTGACTTAAAGAGCAGGAAAAAAAAAACTACATCTAGGCCTTTTAATTTTGGGGTGTGTCTCTTCCAGAAGCCTTCACAGACTCAGGTAAGTCACTAACTCCCTACCACCCAGGCTATTCCTCCAGGAGCAGGAAACTTACAGCCACATGAAATTCACCACTAACCATGGCTTATTCTTGGAAAAGGGGTGTGTGTGTGTGTGTGTGTGTGTGTGTGTGTGTGCATGTGCCGATTCCACATTGCACCATAACTTCTGACAGCTTTCATATTTCTTCCCTTTATTCTTTTATACTTTTCCCCAAGGAGAAGAACTCATTGTCTCTATTCTGCCTAAATATATTCCGGAAGCACTCTGAGTGGTTACCTCATGCTTCTGTATCAGTTTCAGGATGATCATAAATCAGCAGTCTGTGGACTGAGGTGCTCACACCAAAGCTCGCCTTTGAAAACCACGTAGCATTGCTCTCCTTGAGCTGCTGCAGGTGCAGGTTTTATTAATGGCTCAGGAGTCTTTCACACCTCCTTTTAAATCCAGTGCATTTGAAGTCATAAAACAGGGAGCAGTTTATAGGCAGGAAATATTAAGATACTTAATTGCTTTTTTTTCTTGGCACAAGCAAACAGCCTCAAGCTTTCTGTAAGGCATGAACAAAGAACACCTGCCCATGCTTGAATGGACATGAAACAGGAATTGCCAAATTGGATACATCTGTGACTAAACCTTTGCTTTTAAACCCACATCAAGCCCACACTTTTTTTTTATTGGTTCTAACCGTGTCCCTCCAATTACTTTTCATTTTCTTCTTCATTCTCCTTGTCTAGAGTAAAACACAACAGAGGGTAAATTGATATCCTGCCAAGACACGTCGCTGATCTATCCTAAACTGAAATGGCACACAATTTGGACCTGGAAATTTTTCCTGGTTGTTTGTCCAGTCCTTACAATTAACCATCTAGTCCAGTGAATCCTTCCCAAAGGACATGGCTAAACATCAAGGGTGCTGGATAGGATCACTAATCCTTTGTCTATCTACAAAGGAGAGGAACACGGCCTGCGGGCCAATGCCAGCTTTCCTAGCTGAGTAACAGACTAGTTACTCAGCTTTGAGTCTCCATTTTCTCATCTGTGACAGAGATGGGAGGTACTCAACTTCAGGCAGTTGTGGCCACTAAATGGGCTATCAACTGCCAAGTGTCTGATACAGTATTGGACACTCTTTAGATCCCAACATGATATTGAACTTAGATGTTTTCTGCTTTTGTGATTCTGCCTTAATTGCTTGGCTGGGTGCTGTGTGAACTCCAGGCCTGATAGTCTATGTGATACCCGGCAGGACACCTGGCAGGTCATGTAGGCAGAATACTCCTCAGGGAGGAGGTACCTGGTGTTTGATAAGATCCACCGCCCTATCGCTCATCAATTTGTACCTTTTGAAAGTTGCTTGCTTCAAACCCACCAAAAGAAGCCTGCTAAATTATGACTGTATAATTAACAGCCTAAAATGTATACGAACCCTGTGCTGTTCAACCAGGGGGCTTACTCTGTCTCCTTCTTTTTTGCCCTCCCTGCAGATCCTGCAGCACCCTCAGCTGCAGCAGCCCCTCCCTCTCCAGCCCTGCTGGACTGGGGGAAGTGGCTGGGAGACCTAGGCTAACCTGAATAAACTACCTTTATGCCTTAGCATCGACTTCAGATTGGATGATTTTCTGGGGCTATCAAAATCTGGCACAATACTATTCCTTTATTAGGATTCAATCCAAAATATTTGTAAGTAAAAAGTTGTAACATCCTTCCATGAAATATTAAAAGTATACATGATGCCTGAGATTCCTTGACAACATTTGTATTTTTTATTATTATGTAAAAATATCCACTAACTTAGCTTATTAAAACAATGGATCAGCTCAAGCTTGTACAGTCAAAAGTTCAGCATGATATTATTTAACTTCATGGTGTTGTTAATTTTTTTCTTCCAGTTGTTGATTTTGTTTTGTGGCTTTTCAGTTAAGGGGATGTATAGTAGATATATAATGGAGACTGTCGTATCTAGTAACATGTTATTCAACTTCATGGCATTGTAAACTTCTATTTTTCTTCCTATTGTTGATTTTATATTATGACTTTTCATTTAAGAGGATGTATAAGTAACTGGGAAATGGAGACTAACATATCCAGATGTGAGGATACAATGTATTATGTATCTCTCTTCTTCCAGACAAAGATGGACTCCCAATGAAACTGTTTACTATATCTCCATAATAGGATGCTGGACTTTCTGCCACTGTCCATGCCTGCAATGATGGACATATAACTGTATGAAGAACTATACTTTAGTAACAATATAGAGGAACTAGGTGGGAGGGGGAAATGGGGAAGAGGATAAGGGAAATCCCAGGAGCCCATGGAACTGTATCATAAAATGATAATAAAATAATCACTAATAAAAATTACATAGAATACATTAAAGTAGTTCTCACTGAAAAAAAAAAAGTTCAGCATGGCCAACTTGGTTATCATCTCATGGTATCACAAAGTTAAAGTCAAGGTGCCAGCAAAGCTGAGTTCTTGTCCTAACACTACCAGGAATAATCTGCTTCAATTACTGGATCAATTTATCCCTTGTGATAGCAGTACTGCAGCTCCTGATTCCTTTCATGTTACTGCAGGGAATTCCACTTAGCTCTCGAAGACCACTGCCAGGCCTTTCCATGTGAATCCCTCCATCTGCAAAGTCAACAGCAAACTTCTTTCAATCTCTTTAAAGTTTCAACTCTTTCCCTGACTTCCACAGTTGCCCAAAAGAAAGCTCTGCTCCTAAGGAGGTCCTATGATCAGCTAAGTGCAACCCTTGTAAAGGCAAATTAAGTAGTAACTTTCATATCACCTTAAAAACTCCCATACATATAGCATATCCTAATGTAGGTGTAACACCTAAGGAACTTAGATAATGGGGAATATCTTAGAATTCTGCTCAGCGCAAAATCTTAATGAAAATTGTGGTGAAAAACAATCCATAAGGCAGGATCAAGAAGGCAGGAACTACTCACCATTCTCTTTGCCCTCAAATCCAATTTGCATGGTTAGCTGCCTTCTAAGTGTCTCATTGCCCACAAAATCAAAGCTAAATTGCTTAGTTTGACCCACACACTCCCCATGATTTTACTCGTCTCTCAAATCTACCTCTCCAGCCTCTTGCCAACTTATTTACTCATTGTGTCCAGATACACGGATTTATAGCTGATGTCCCCTATTCACTGTGATGTTTCTCACTTTTGAGTATTGCTTAGCTGTACTCTTTATCTGTAATACTTAATGCTTCTACCAACCTTTTGTTTAGGTAACTCCCTATTCATCCCTTCTTTCTGCTCAACCCCATCCAATCAATGACCTTTGAAGCCTCTATGCTAGAAAAGAAGGATATAGGGTTAAAGTAGAGTCACACATTTTTTCCTTTAAAAAAAAAATATACATTGTATTTGAGGATACAGTTGGACTTAGTACATTCCAGTGACAAGGACAACTTTTGGAGAAGGGCTGTAGCACCTACAATAGGCACTTAGTCAAAATTGAAAATTTTACTTAAATGATATCCAAGCCAAAGCCAAAAGCAACTATAGGAGTGAGTCAAACCAATGAAAAGGGAAGGGAAAGTTCTAGTCAAAGGGAGTAGCATAGTGATTAAACAAACAGAAAGATGTCAGAAGTCACAGAATTCCCTGGAACAATTCAAAATCTCTGTCTCATTGAAGTGTGAATCTTCTCCTTGAGCAATGAAGATCAGTGGGAATGTGGAAGGCCATATTTTGATTTAAGAGAGAGCCTCTTCCTGGCCTACAGGTACTAGGTTGAAGGAAGGACCGACTAGAAGGAGAGGACACTAGCAGAGTCTACAGCAGGTGCTCAGGTCTGAGAGTGGATGGTTTGATGCAGAGGTAACAGAGGGAACGAGAGAAACATTAGAAAAATGATGCCACCTACAGGTACAGGGTCATGAATCCGACATGAGGAGGAAGCAGGGTGATACCTATGTTCCTAGCTTGGGCAACAGGGTGGATATTGGTTCCCGTCACTGACAGAGAACATGGGTGGAGGAGTGGTTTTGTGGGGGAAGATAATTGTTGCCAATGGCTTCTGGGGTAGCCAGTAATTTAGAGAGGCTATTTCAATTTCTCCCTGGCCCACCTGAATGATTCATTGCATTAAGCAAGAAAGGAAATCCGTTTGTTGATTGTAAGAGTGAGAAAGAAGAATTTAGAAATGGCATCTGTCCCTCCTTCCTCTAATTATCCACATCAGGGCCTAGGGTGGAAGATTTTCATCATCTGGAATTTCCTTCTCAGCTGAAGTGAAGGTGATGGGGCATGATGTCCAAGTCCATTCACACATGCTGTTTCCTCTGACAACTCTGTGCTTCCCCCTGGGTAGTTGCATAGCACACACTCCCTCTCTACATTCAGGTCTCTGCTTAAACAGCACCTGATGAGAGGGCTGCAGTGATCAATCCTTATAAAGAACAAGATCTTCCACCCATATTCCAATACTCTGTCACTTGCTCTGGTGTTTATAGCACTTTTACTCAGCTGATTAAAGGAAGGGGACAGAAGGGGAGGGCAGATTACAGGGAAAATAAAGCAAGAGGGGGACATTTCATTAAAATATAAACTCCAGTGTCAAGAGCTCTTCAACTACGGAAATTGATGAACTGTTTGCAAGAATAGAGTCTAATCAATAAAGATTAACCTTAGGTGGAAAAAAAATATGGAGGAATCATCAGTATAAATATTATACTTGAAGGAAGAAATGTTTTTTCAAGAAGAAAATCCAAAGTTATGTGAAGTCCCTGAAAATTCCAACATTTACCAATCCTTAAATGATGAGCTGTGGAGCCAGCACCACAGTGTAGCAAGCTAAGCTTTTGCCTACCATGCCAGCTTACCACCTGGCAGCTGTACCTTCTATCCAGCTCCCAGCTAGCTAAAGGCTTGAGAAGGCAGCAGAAGATGTCCTGAATCCTTGAGCCCCTGTACCCACATGGGAAACCTGGAAGAAGCTCCTGGCTGCTGGTTTCAGACGGGCTCTGCTCCAACATTGCAGCCATCTGGGGCTTGAACCAGTGGATGGAAGACCTCACTCTTTGTCTCTCCTTCTGTCTCTAACTTTTTCAAATAAAAAGTAGTAAATCTTTTATTTTAAAAATGTAAAAAATAGTAAGTACTGAGCTGTAGAGGCAGAGTCTGTAAACATTGTAAAGGACATGGAAGGAAAAACAGAAGAAGTAGAAAATCAGAGAAACCAAGAAAAGGTGATCAGAAAGGGAGTACAAACACAACCAAGGAGACAAAGAGGGAAAAGGCTGGAACGTTCCCATGGCATTCAGCAGCAAGGTGTTATGACCGACCTCGAACGTGAACAATTTGGGGATGACATCAAGATGAGGGCCAGATTTGAGTGGACCTTGCAATAAAGCAATACAAATAAGTAAATGATTTTTTTAAAAAAACATAATAGAGAGGCAGTAGAAAGGCACAATGCTGGAGAGGAAGAGGTTTACAGTAAGAGAGCAAAAGGAGAATCAATTCGAAGTTTCCTTCTTCTCAAAGCCTCCTGTGACCTCTCCCTGTCCCTTACTTCAGCCTCCATGCTGCAGGCGGCAACAGGCACACACGGGTCCTCCAGGGTACTTCTCTAGAGGAACTGTAACTCTGTTTAAACCAATGTCATATCTCCTGGGTTAAGAGTTTTAGTTAAAAAGCAACAACCTCTGGGACTCAGCACAGTAGCCTAGCGGCTAAAAGTCCTTGCTTCCCACACACCAGGATCCCATATGGATGCCAGTTTTAATCCCAGCAGCCCCACTTCCCATCCAGCTCCCTGCTTGTGGCCTGAGAAGACAGTCGAGGACAACCCAAAGCCTTGGGACCCTGTAGTGGGAAACCCAGAAGAGACCCCTGGCTTCAGATTGGCTCAGCCCCACTGTTGCAACCACTTGGGGAGTGAATCAGCAGATAGGAGAAAGACAGGGGAAGACCTTCCATCTGTATATCTGAGTTTCCAATAAAAATAAATCCTTTTTTTTAAAAGTGACAACCTCTGATGCATCTTTGTCTCCCCTGGAATGGGCACAAAACAAAATCAAATTATGTAAATATATGATAACTGAATGAATTGGAAAAGGAGTGAATAGACCAATGAACAAATAGGCACTTGTACAGATGGACGCAGTAAATATGGATGGAATACCTAGTGTATTCCAGGCCTTGCTATGGCCTCTGGCAACTCAGCAATGAGTAAAGCAAAGCCTGTAATCAAGGAAATTGGAGAAAGGACATGAAAACTTGGGGGAAAAGTAAACTTTACTCACATGAAACATCCTGAACCTGCATTTTATAAATGTAAGGATACTGGTGCTTTACAAGCAGCATTACAGCTCATCCCAGCTGATTTCTTTTTCATGTGGGAAGGGAGGATTTACTTACCATTTATAAAGATTGATTATAGCCTTGCCCTCTAATTTCCTGTTTTTTCATGATACTTGTAATCTATGAATCACTGGCTTCCTCCATAAGCTCACAAGCCTAGATTGTATGGGTTAGTCAGCTCTATGCCAAATGGCTGACAGACCCAAACTCCCAGGGAAGGGTGAACTTAAAGTCCTAATTCCAGTTTCCTTCAATACACATTCCCACTCGAGATCCCTGTCATTATTATGTTCTCCCACTATGATCAAACAGAAGAGAAGAGAATGGAAGTGGGGAAAACCCATACAGGCATTCCCCTGCCAGCAGCCAAGCCAACCACTAAAAGCAAAGCTTCAGTAAAAATTGCTCAAACAGTCCCAAATAGAAATGCTGGTTTTAATCATCAATGCATATCCAGGAACATCCCAATCCCCGCAGGCAGAAGTGACGAGACACACCAACATTACTGTGATGCCAAGTAGCCATTTGGGGTCACTTATACATGTGACTGAAAAACTAACAAACATAAGAGAAAACATAGCTGTCCCTCTGAGTCCCTGGGAATCCACATGGAAAAGACTCTTGGGTATCAGATGCCCATTGGGCACTTGTTCGTTATTTACTTCCCTTTCTGAAGTCAATTATTTTCAAAAATAACTGAATCCTTCGTTGGCTGTTCTTACTCTGAAACTTGGTTTGTAATCTTGGCTTGAATCACGAGACTCTTATGTGGTTATGTTTTTCTCCCAATATTATCCATTTGAGCAATCACTTCTACATGGATTGTTCCCAATTCCTTGGCATGCGCTCAGACCTGCACTGTAATCTTCTAGCCGGATATCTGGATGTCCCTCTAATACCACAAAGCAAACATGCTCAAACCAAACTCATCCTCTTCCCCTAAGAAACCAGTTCTTCCACTTGACCCCCAGCTTCTGTTAATGGTGCCACTGTTCTGCTAAGTAGAAACCTCAATCACTGTTGATCCCGTCCTCTTTTCATCTTCTCCTGATACACATTCTTAAATTCCAATGCCAAGTTTTCTAAGACCCATTTCATCATTCCCATTCATCTTCATCCATACACAACTTCTTTCTTCTCCTCGCCTTCACTCTAACTTACTCTTATATCTTCTCTATACTATTTCAAGCATTACTCTTGGGAAAATAAAATTTCACTAACCTGACAGATTTGCATTTAATCATTGGCTTTGTCTCTTTGTAATTTGTGTTCTTGAATAATTTTTCCAACCTCTCTAAGTTCTCTACGTACTCCTTAAAATAGTATTTCAGGGGCCAGTGTTTTTGCATAATAGGTTAGGCCATCAATTGCCAAACCATCACTCCATATGGGCATGTTCAAGTCTCACCTGCTCTGCTTTATAGCCAGCTTCCTGCTGACGCAATCTGGGAAAGCAGCAGAGAGGATGGTCCAAGTATTCGATCCCTACCAGTCATGTAATAGGCTGGCCCAGACCTGGTGGTTCAAAACATTTGAGGAGAGAATGGGCAGATATATTTATATAAATATATTAATACAAAAACACACTCAGTTCAAGAATATATAAGATGATATACATTAAAGTATCTGAAATATAATTGCCCAAAGGATCAGTTAATCATCCCCTAAAAAAAATGTGTGCCAATTATACCTTTTCCATACTCATAAATCTTGAATCTGAAATAACTTTACTTTTTCTAGAAACAAAAGACCAAGCCACTTAGTTATGCTCTACAGGACCATGAAACTAGTCCCGAGCTTCCACTCCCCTACAACCACCTTCTCAGTCCTCAAACACATCTCTGTGTTTACCAGGACATTTGCTGCCTCAGAGGACTTTCTCATTCACTTTCACTTGTCAAAATTCTACCATCCTTAATAAATAATGCAAATTTCACTCCTATGAGACATAATGCTAATTATCAAATATAACTTTTTATATTTGAATTCCTACTTCACTTTTAGTATTTGTACTATCACAATTTGTTACATTTATCTTCATATTATCTTAAAATGTGTCTGTCTTATTTTGGGTAGAGGACTGAACTTTTTTTGAAAAAAAAAGATTTATTTTTATTTCTACTGCAAAGTCAGATTTACAAAGGAGGAACAACAGAGAGAGAAAGATTTTCCATCTACTGGTTCACTCCAAGAGCTGAGCCAATCCAAAGTTAGGAACCAGCAGCTTCTTCTAGGTCTCCCACACAGCTGCGGGGTCCCAAGGTTTGGGGCTGCCCTCGACTGCCTTCATAGTGCACAAGCATGGAGCTGAAAGGGTAGTGGAGCAGCTGTGATATGAACCAGTGCCCATATGGGATCCCAGGGCACACAGGCAAAGACTTTAGCCATTAGGCTACTATGCTGGGCCCTGAATTTACTCTTTATCCCTGAAACCTAATTTTTCTTATTGAACACTCAGGAAATGAACTGAATTAAGTTTCAGGACATATTGCTAGAGACATAGCATTTATGTGTTACAAGGAAAACATGACATTGGCATTCAGTTTTTTTTCTGTTTTTCAATGGCATGGTACCTGACGCACCTAGAACAGGGCTTAACAATACAGTAGGTATTGAATGGCTTCATAATCTAAGATTGTGCTTTAAATCAAGAAGTCACATTTAGAGTCATGCCCTTAACAATCTGAAAGTTGTGCAAAGCCTCGGTGCCTCCTATCAGGGCCAGCACATTCTAGGTCATTGACGGGAAATGCACAAGCTGCCCACTCAGGAAGAGCACCTAGAGAAAGAGCGCCAGCCCAGCCCTCCCCGGGACGCTCCCACACAGACACACGTCTCCTCAGCTGCCTGATGGCCTCCGACAGCCCCATCTGCACCTTTCCCTCCGGCCTAGACAGCGGGTCTGCAGTCTGGCAGGGCCATAAATTACAACGTGAGAGAACAATCACAGGAACATTGGCCTCTGAAGTCAAGGCCACAGCAGTGTGATTCAGGCGCTGAAGATCACCACCCTTCGCTCCAGTCGGAGTTCTGAGGGGAATCACTCGTCGGCCCCGCCCAAGGCAGAAAAGCACCATGGGGCTGTTGACCAAGCTCCCCAGAGAGGCGGCAGGCACCATTTTGTCACTCCAGAAAACCTTTCGGCCACGCCAATGCAAGCTATGCTCACCTCCTGCCATGGCTAAGAGTAGAGAGAGTCAGGAAAGAAAACCTTCCAATCAATCAGGCCTGGTTGTGAAGGCTGGCTTCCCCATTGACAGGCAGCACAGCTGTGGACCTTATCCACTCCCTGGGCTCCAGATTTCTCATCTCTACCATTATTTCTCCCCATAGCATTGTTCTAAAAATTAATGCTAATATATGTAAAGCACAACTATTGCTGGTGGTGTTATGACTATTCGAGATCAAAGAGAATAATCAGAAAGCCAGCATCCCTATAACACAATCCCAAGAATTCATCTCCACGAATTCCCTTGTCTATAACTCATTGTCCCTTTAAGAAAAACATTTCTAAGATATATAACCAAGTGTTGACTGCTAAGCATTCTAATATCCCACTGACAATACAATCAACCGCATGAGTTTTCTAAACTTCTTCTCCCAGAAGTTTAACTGACATGACCTCAATTTCCCTCATCTACTGACTCAAGACTTTTTTTTTTGAAATTTAATAATTAAAAATTTTTTAAAAAATCATTCCACAGGCACAGAGATTCCCCCTTCCACCACTTCATCCTCCCACACCATTGTTTCCACCTGTATTATTACAGTATCATCACAAGTCCAGCCTTCTGCTATTTAATTGTGTTATGGAATTGTAGGCATAAACAGTGGTAGAAAGGCTAGTGTCCTGTTGTCAAGATATGTTTAACAGCTTCATTGCGAGTCCTTTTACATATTATATATGTTGTATACATTTAGGCACCTGGATTGTCTCTGAGACTTATATTATGAGTATTGTTTCTGCTCTGGGATGTGGTGGTGGTCTTATCTCTACATGTCCACAGCACTGCCACCTGCAAGGGGTCTCCCTTTCAGCCATCAGTCTGCTATCCTCCACATCCATTCATCACCCTTCTCCCACCAGCACCTCCCCAACATGCATGCCAGACTCCCTCAGTCACCGTGCTCCATGCTTTGTACACTCAGACCCACCCTCATCTTCATTCCCATGGCTTCCAGGCCCGAGGGAAAGCAGAGAGGGCTAGAGAATTGGGCATATTTTCACAGCAGCCAAGACTTGCCAAAAATGTCAACAAAATTGCCAGTCATAGCAGCTAGACACTCAACTATTCCCCAGTGTTCACTCTGATGAGTAAAAAGCAAAGTCCCCAGTCTGACTCCATCTGAAATACATATGTTCTGGGATTTCTCTCATACCCTCTTACTATACATAATATCACTGTACCCATACCATCACATCCATAATGCCATTGTACCCTATCTCTTACCGTAGATAATATCATGCTATACAGAATATTTCCTATACTATATACAGATATCATCACTTATGAAGTGCCATAGTAACTCCATTGTAGGCTTGTCCACTGTTAATACTCATTTGCCCAACTGCCTGATTTTCTTTTGAGTTCTTTCCACGATTCTGATTCCAAAACTCACACATGCTCTGAAATATTTTCCTCATGTGAAGGTTTTTCAACCGTGTGACCTGAAGTCTATTGCTGATACACTCTAATGCACAAAACCGAAATGGAAGAATTTCAGAATTATCAAGTCCATTGTGCCTTATAGCAGCCACCTTATTTGCTTATTTCCAACTTCTATGGAAACTCAGATATCCCCTCCTAGTCAATGTCCCTTCTCGGCTGCTTGTCACAACCTTCTCTGAGTCATTTTATCCACCTTCAGGCCAGCCCTGCTTCAGCTCTGTTCCTTCCCAGTAGGTTTTTTCCTTAGCCAAATGATTATTCTGAACAGCCACTCCTTCTAAATTACTCCATTTCTCAAACACCCAGTAACTCGCATTGGCTCATAAAATCTCACAGAAATGGTACCCTTGGAGTCCCCTGGGATCTCACTGCTTGCCACGTCCTCACTGTAACACGCTGCTTCGTGTCTTGATACCTTTCACCATAGTATTCTCTTGCCTGGAAAAGAAGCATCCTTCTTCATTCACCTTTCAGATCTGAACATTTCTTCATCGAGAATCTGCTCAGACATGACCTTGCCAGCTAAACTTGCCACCAGCCTCCTTTCTACTCACACCTTCCTCATTTTCAGATTTGTTTGATGTGGGTGCCATACTGAGAGGCTTTTACTGGTTTCCTTCTGCCTCAACTACTAGATGAGTTCCTTGATAGTAAGAAATGTGTCTCATTTGCCCTTGACTGCTATACAAAATGCCTGGCACATGATGGGGTTCTAGAATTTATGACATTGACCTTTTCCGGGTCCTCCAAGGAGCCTTTCAACAAGAATCTGCTCTAAGACCACATCAGCTGGAAAGGATCAATACTCAAAGATTTCTTCCTGTATTTATTGATTAAAATACCCATTCATATTCCAGGAATCCCTGAAGTATCTTTCTTTTAAGACTTTTTTTTTTCTTAAAAATGCTCTCATGTTGCCATTTTGAACAAGCCTGGAAACTTCAGTGTTTTGAAAGTAAAAATGGTTTAAACAGGCACTTTGTGCACTTGGACAGGGTTAAGAAAAGCAGAGATGACTAAAGACCAGAGAACTGCAAGAGAAAGCTAAAGCCAATGTAGTAATCAATGCCAACCATGTGAAAGGTTGTTATTCCCAAAGAGTGAGAAGCCCATGGCATCTGTCCTCTCTAGAGGGAGAGTAACAGGAAATGAGGTGAGCTGCAGTGTAAAAGACTTGGATTAGGCAAAGAGGAACTTGGCTGGCAGAAAATATTGCTAAATACTGAAGGATTCAAGACGAACATGTCAGAGAATGAGCTCAACTGTCAGATTGTTTACAAAGCACTAACCAAGGTCCTTTTTTAGGTCAGCCCCTATGTTAGGCACTATCACGATGAAAAAGCCATAGTTTATACTCACAGAAAATGGATGCTTATATATCCTTTACAGGACTATGGAGCTTTTGCTCTCAGGATTCTACCTAAAATATGAGCATAAACATAAATTCAGACTACAAAGCAAGCATCAAAGCTACTTGCATTGCCTCAGAACAACACCTGTCTCCAGCAAGTCTGACCTTCAAGTATTTGCATATGCTATTTCTTCTTCCTGCAATGCCCTTACCCACCCCCCCCCCCATTTTCTTACTTTAGAAACTCCTCTGGTTCTTAAAGACAGCTCTCAGATGTTACCTTCTCTAAATGGACTTTGTCACAGCCATGAGTCCCATGTCCTCTACTCCAATGCTGAGTTTATTTCCTGACTGCTGGCTATAACCATTTCTAAGGAATGAGAACTTACTGGGAGTATATCAGAGATTAAGTTGTACATAGATGAACAAATTTGGAAACATTCAAATTCCAAGAGAATGAACCTCAAAAAAAGGTCATTATCTCTTATCAAAAGCATTGGAGTTGGATGCTTCTCCCTCGAGGTCGTGAACATCCTGAAAATATTCACTCCAGCCCAGTGCCAAAGTCCTAGATGATGGACTATCATTAGTCATGACCAGCCAGCAGCTGCACTAGGGTAGGAGGAAATTCTCCCCCTGCAGTTGCCTAGTGGGATCTGTTCACTAGAAATCACCCTCCCACTCACAACCCAAACAAGAAATTGGAACACAATGGCAGGAGAGATGCATGCTAGACAGTTCTTTCTTAAACGCCCACACATTGTGCTGCAATCTTCAGTTTTCCTGTGTCTTTAGCAAGAAAACTTGCTCCCTGAGGACAGGAACTGTATCTGTCATCTCTATTTCACACTCTATTAAACCAACCCACCAGGCTTCTGGTTAATATCTAACCACGCCAAAAACCACAAGAACATTCATACGAAATGTGTCTAGCAACTCCATACATACTTAGCACTTTGCTAAGTCACAATGTTAACAGGATAATGTGATCAACTTTAACCCAGTAATAAACTTTAAAAATAATCTTAGAGAAACAAAATGGCAGAATAGGGTAAGAACATGTTTAAACAGATGGAGAATCATTAGCTGCGGTAAAGCAGAGAGGGCACAGAAATAGGGCAGGCCAGTGGTAGACAGGCACCTGGAGACTGACGGACACAGGGAAGCAGTGAAGATGATGGTGTGGTATAGCAGTGACCACACCCCCCAGCAACAGCCAGCAAGCAGCAAGCCGAGCTCCATCAGCAGGCGGGTGGGAACGCTAGTTCACTGGGAGTTCAGCACATGAATCCAGGTAAAGAACTGTCCATCCTGATGATCTTTTGGATTCAACCAGGAGCAGAAAGGGAGCAGCAGATCCCAAACAAGCAGTGCAGGAATAGGTGGATTTCACAGCCTAGACCCCCACCAGAACCACATCAGGAGGCATTTTGTATTGTTAAGGCAAGGCTGTGGACAAGATTTCAGGCTCAGTGTATTGCACTGATACCACATGGAAAACAGTACCAAGATGACATACTACAGATCTCATACAACATAGGGTAGCCCCCAGACCTGATGGCCAGAAGATCCAGAATTCCACCAGTGACATGTCAGGCACCATTTTTTAGTGTGGCAAAGGATGTGGGCAACCAGAGGGACAAGAGTGAGCTGTGCATGTGCTGAGATGAGAGTAAACTCATTTCCATCTCTGCATTTCACTGGTCCCATAGGCAAAACAGTACCAACTTTGCCATCATACAAATCAAAATAGGTTCGGAGGCCCTGAGTTCTAATGACAAGCAGGTGCCAGCATGATCGGCACCACCAACAACCTAGTTTTTTAGGATTCCAAGTGTCTCCCCAATCATGGGAATAGTTCGAACCAGGAGAGGGTGAAAGTTTGCACAGACAACAGTACAGCCCCAGCAAGAGATCACAGGAGGTGGAGAGTTGTAAGCCAGGAACCGGGTTATGGAGACCATGGTGAAAACCTAGCACAAGTGCCTGGGACTGAAACTCACTTGAGGAAGTGACGCAAAGAATTGGGTACCAACCACAGCAAGTAAAATCAAACTATACACCTTGTGGGTAAAATAGCTTAGAAACCTACTCTAAGAAGAAGAATCTGCTAGCCATAAATATGATGACCAAGAGCAGAAGAAGAGACAGAGGCACAATGAGTATTAGTGAAGACAGTCACGAAAAGGAGCAAAAGTCTTTGCCAACTTCAGTGTTAACTGAGGAATACATTAAGGAAATCGGGGATAAAGAATTTTAAAAACTTGTTACAAAGATTCTGAGCAACAATGAGAAGCAAATACAAGAATTTAAGGAATACATCACAGGAGATAGCAACACTGAAATAAAATCAAGCAGAATTATTGGAAATGAAGAACATAAAAAAGCGAATAAAATTCAGTGGAAAGTCTCAATAATAGAATGAATGGGGCAGAAATAATCTCAGAATTAGACATTTCTTGCCACAACGGTGCAACTATCAAAGTTGGAAGAGGAACTGCGACAAACAAAAAATATTCAAGAATTAAGACACTATTAAAAGGCCAAATGTAAGAGTTATGGGAGTTTCAGAAGGTGCAGAAAGAGAGGCTGAATTTAAAAATGTATTTAATGAAATAATAAAGGGAAACTTCCCTAATTTAGAGAAAGAACTGGGAAACAATATCCAAGAGGGGCGGAGAACTCCCAATATGGTTTAAAAGCGATCTTTACCACAACACATGATAATCAAGCTCTCTTCAGTTGAACATAAGGAAGAGGTCCTTAAATGTGCATGTGAAAAATATCAATTGACATATAGAGGAATGGCAATCAAACTCACAGTTGACCTCTCACAGGACACTGCAGGCCAGAAGAGAATGGAGTGACATATTACAGATTCTAAAAGAAAAACCTGGTCAGGCCAGAATCACTTACTCAGCAAAGTTTTCCTTTATTTTTGAAAATGAAAGATAATTCTTCCACAGTAAAGAAAAGTTAAAATACTCCTCTTTTAGACGTTCCCTACAAATGATACTTAAAGATGTTCTCTTGACAAAAAAGCAAAATACCCACCAAAACTAAAGGCAAATGTGAAGAAATGACAACAAAAGACTATATCAAACAATGAACAACCCATTGCTAAAAGACAGGACCAAATTACCACCTATTCCTATTAGTCCTGAATGTAAATGGCTTAAACTCAAACATCAGATTAGTTACTGGATCCAAAACAAACTCATCTATCTGTTGCCAACAGGAGACACATCTCACCAACAAAGGTCAATAGAAACTATGCCTCATGGATTTTGATGTTTTTGTTTTTATTGTCATTTCTTTGAAACAGTTTTGTTTTTCTCATACTAATTTGGGGAGGGTACCAGTATGCATAACAGTTCTAATCCCAGCTGTTCCAATTCCAATCCAGCTCCCTGCTGATGTGCTTGGAAAAGCAGTAGGTGATAGCTCAAGTCCACTGGGCTCCACATCTATGTGAGGGACTCAGATGAATTCCTGACTTTAGCCTGACCCAATACTAGTAGTTATAACCACTTGGGGAGCAAACCAGCAGATAAAAGTGCTCTATATATCCCTCTATCTTTCTGCTTGTCTCTTTGGCTCTTTCAAATAAATATAATAAGTCATTTTAAAATTCTCAAAATATTCATAGATTTGAAATCTATGAGGCACACAGTTTTTAGACATCCATTTATCTTTGAATCAGATCATGGCATCTCAGGTAATACAACTACAGACTTTGATTTTTAGTTAATGGTGACTGTAGGAGGGAAAAATATCAGGAGATTCTAATAAACTGCAACATAATAAATAACTAAATATAACAAACCAGTGTGTGAGTGTGAGATGGGTTTGGTTTATCCAACTCAGTGCCACTAGTGCACATCGACAGTAGCTATGCTCATTCAAACCATGATTTTGCATGGTTTGTTTAATCCTGTTTTAATTTCATTTTGTGCCATAATTGGCCCTGCACTTAAGTATTGCTTCAATGAGAAGAATAAAGACATATTTTATTCAAAAGAAAAAAAGGATCATTGGGGATTAATTAGCAAAGTTTCAAGAGTTTAGGATTTAAATCTTACAAATGTCTAAGACATAAGTTGATCTTTTTCGAGAAATGCATTGTCATGGACATTGTAGTCAGGTCCTTGGCATTTGGTCTTACGTAGTATCTATTGCCTCGATTTTAAGTCATCAAGTTTATACCAAAGAAGTAAATTAGCTTTGGTCCAAATTTAGACATTTATTTAGAACTGGCCCAGAAGTTCATCTCTGGATCCTTCAACAATTTATACAAAGCTTACTTATATAAGTACATTTTCTAATATCATTAAAAAACACAAGTCATGTAGCAAGACTTCTGCATATTTAATTTGATGGTTTTAATTCATGTATCCGGAAAAATCGTTTATTAAAATTAAGATAAAAAAAATAAGATATGAGCAAGACTTATACAAGATCTTCAAATGACTTTCCAATTCAAATATATTTTATATTCAATTTTAAGATCAAATTATAATTCACTAGCAATTTTTCATGTTCATACCAGAATTTCTTCTCGAACACTGCACAGAAATCCATTCAGGCAGCAAGAAAGGGATAGCACTGAAGTATACACAGTACCTGCCATTCAGGACACCCATTCCATACTCAGTGCCAAATTCCAATCTGCTTCTGATCCAGGTTTCTGTCAATGAAGCCCAGGATGCAGCAGATGAAGGTTCAAATGTTAATGCTTGAGCCTCTGTCCTCCTTCACGGGAGTCCCTGGCTCCTAGATTTGGTCTGGCTCAGGCCTGAAACTTATGGGTATTTGGAGAAGTAAACCAAAGGAGAGGAGGTTGTTCTTTATCTATGTCTGTCTGTCTGCAAGTAATGAAAAAAAACAAATAAAATTTCAAAACAGCATAAGAGTTAAGTCTCACTGGCCCCATCCTGGCTTTATGGTGTGGCACCCAATGGATGCAAAGGACTTTTAAAAAGCTGTCAACTACCCAGACAGTGGTTTCAAGTTGCTTTTGGTGATGGGAATCTATATTGGTAGACCTGTTTGGCAACCCTGAGTTGTTTTTACTGCATCAATAGATTACCTGTGGTTTCAATTGAACTACTGTGTTTGCTTCGACTTTATCCCTTCTTCCTCTTAGAACAACAGCTGGAGAACAGACATCCTGCTGTTCGGAGAGTAACAGGAGGCCACATAAGCATCTTCATTACTTCACCTGCGGCATAAATGGCAGAGAAAATGGCACTCATCCAGAGGAACTGATTTGAAACAGAACGAAGCAGTGTGTCACCACATGTCTGAAGATCCAAGCAAGTACAACTGGCCCAGGAAACTGACTTCCTTCATGGAGAGTTCAACTAAAGGAGGGAAAATTGTTTCCTATAGAATGAAGTAAAGGCAGCTTTCAATAGCTTGGAGCAATATACAGAATAAAATGTTTCATGCATTCAAGCAAGCAGCAGCACTTTGCATTTTGCATCGCTTGTTTTGAGCTTCTAGTAAAAGATGTGGGAGTGGATTGTAAGAGTATACAGAGGGGAGAAAAGCGAAGCCTTACAAGTTACTTTCATGTTTTCCATCATGTATAATTGCTCATCCTTACACTAGAGGGTTATTGCATAAACATGACACCAAATATCTCCCCAGTTTGGGGAGAGGGGAATGGATGGAAGTAAATGGCAAGAGAAGTAATTACAAAATGTTAATGTTTCTATTCTCCAAATGATGAGACTAAGCCAAAGGAGCTGTATGACCTAAGACTTCTATATAATGTCTGCACTAAACTGGGTAATAAATGTTTCTGAAGTGGAGTTACCTAGTGCAGATCCATTTCCTGTTAGCATGAGGCTATGAAAAAAAAAAATTCCTGGAAAAATGCGTTTTCTTTTTAAACCTGACAATGAGCTAGTGAACAGAAGATGAAAGAAGAAATAGTAATTTTAGTATTTGTTACTGAACTTACCCTGGAAATCTCACTCCACTGCCGCCAGTAAATACTTACATCACGTAATACCTTGCATACATTCAGTCTAACAAGTTTGCTAAATACTCCAAGAGAATGTAGCAGCACTAACACAGATGTAAGTTTTTTTGCCAATGTTCTCAGAACTGGGATTCTAGAAATCCATCTTATTTTGTCATCAGTATGAGTCAAACTCATCTGGTCTCCAATCCTAGCTAGCCTACTTTCAGTGACATGAACTTAAGTTATTAAATATTCCTGAGTATTAAGAAATCTTTCTGTTTTTAAGAGTAAGAAAAAATATTTTCTACAAAGTGGAATTTCACACTTTTAGGAACAGAGATGAAATATCCCAACATATACTTACAATACTCAATCTATTAATTCAAACATACACATATTTAAAACCACATAAAAGATCTGGAATGGTTAATACTCATGAAAGGATTTCCTTCTAATCCTTGACACATTGACATCAGGGTCACCCAACAGGCTTGAGTCCATCCCCTTCATTCACATAGGGGTGTCTAGTTCACCAGAAGTCTTATCCCAAAGCTAAGTATTCATTACGTGATATTAACAACTGCATTGTTCATTCATCCTGTGTGTGAGTGTTTCTGTGGCTGTGCACACCCAATGCAATTACATATTTATTGCTTTCAAGAGGCCTCTTTCTAAAGGCTATTTATGACAACATCCAGTCCTTGCAAATGTGAAGTCACCACAGCCCACAAGAATAATGAGTAAATAAATATATTTCTTTCATATGTCTTTGTCTCCTTTTTAGAAGTTCTGTAAGCCATTTCTAAATGCTTTTGAGACAAAAATCTTAAAAGGTCATCTCAGATTTATATGGTTTCAGAAGTGTCCCAAAGCTTGAAAGACTTATACCGATTACACCATAGGGCTCCAGGTTGCATACTGGGTAAACTCACTACCTGCAACACTGCCATAGCATGTGGACACTGGTTCCAGACCTGGCTGTCCCATTTCTGATCCAACCCCCTGCTAATGGCGTAGGGAAAACAACAGAAGATTATCCAAGTGTCTGTACCCATTACCCTTGTGGGAAATCAAACGAAGCTCCTGGCTCCTAGTTCCTGCCTTCATTCTGGCCATGGCAGCCTCTGGCAAGTGAACCAGCAGATAGAAATACATGATTCTACATTCTCTTGCTCTCTTGCTCTTTCTCTTCCCCTTTCTAACATTGACTTTCAAATTAAAAAATAAAATTAAAAAAAAGATGAATCTATAAACTAACCCTCTCCTTTCTCAGAAGTAGGTTTAGAAACTATCTCTTCTTCTCCTTTAGAACATACAGTTCTTAACCTAGGGAAGCATTCATTTCCTCTATACAGACAATAGCAACACTTACAGAATGGTGGTAAGAGTTAGATGACATGTTACAATGACACTTGGGAAAATGTCATGCATCTAGAAAGTTAGAGATGCCACCCATTGATACTGCTTCAGCCTTGAGTTCCTCAGGGAAATAACGCAAAACTCAATGACAACTCAAAAAGATCTAATAGGAAGCAACTGAGGACAGGTTAAAGGAATTTGAATTATCATTAGTCCAAAGAGGAAAATAAGCAATGTGACATACTAGTTCATAAGGCAAAAAGGAAAGGCTCTTAAGTAAAAAAATACTATTCCAAATCTCCCTCACTCAATTAAGTGACCAGGATGTACACTTAAATTACAGGACAAAAAAATTAGGTGGTATATTTTGTTAAAAATCCATACCCACTGAAGATTGTGAGAAGAAAAATAACTCCCTTTCTGACAAAGAGATGACTTGGAGATAGTTCCATCTAAAGACAGTATTAATATCCCAAATTACTTGCATGCTTTTGTATATCAATATGGCATATTATATGAAACCAACATGCAAGACTAACACCAGTAACACAACATTTTTATCAAAGAAATGTAATTTTTGTTCCTAATCAGGGCATGGCTTTCCTTAAACAGATTGCTATTATCACTTTAAAAACATAAGCCTGAGCACTGCAAGCACTGGAGTTCAAATCCCAGCTTTTCTTCTCGCTGTGCGTCTCTAAACTGGGGATCTCAACCCTGTGACAGCATGTTGTGGCACCTGCCTAAAGACATCAATTCAGGGCTGCAAGAGGATAAAATGAAATATTTTTAAGATGACTAAGCTAATATGAGCATATAGCACACTATGGATACTCTAAATGTTGAGTCTCTCCTTCCCCAACTTATGCCACGGTCATTATCTTGTGTGTCTGCTGAGATCCTTACATTGCAAGGAATTTACCCCTAAAAACAAAACCAAGCTACACCACACACTGGCTTATCATCAGGTAATGAATTTTCCAGAGATGGTGGATAAGAGGTGGACAAGAACCATGGGACAGTTAGAAAGGTTCCCATTCAAGATGACACTGAGGGCCCAACGCCGTGGTCCAGTGGCTAAAGTCCTCGCCTTCAATGTGCCAGGATCCCATATGGGTGCCAGTTGTAATCCCTGCAGTTCCACTTCCCATCCAGCTCCCTGCTTGTGGCCTGGGAAAGCAGACGAGGATGGCCCAAAGCCTTGGGACCCTGAACCCATGTGAGAGACCTGGAAGAAGTTCCTGGCCCCTAGCTTCAGATCGGCTCAGCACTGGCCATTGTGCTCACTCAGTCATCAAACAGACGCTCTTCCTCTCGGTCTTTCCTCCTCTCTGTATATCTGACTTTGTAATAAAAATAAATAAATCTTAAAAAAAAGATGACACTGAGCATGGTACTGTTGTTTCCTGCTAACAAGTCTTCCTAGTAGTTGCTATATACATCTCCACAACCTCCTCATCATCCAGGCATGAATGTTTTGGATGAATCAATTTGTTTAAATCATGCTTGCAAAAATTCTCAAAAGATATATTAACTAAGACAAGGCCTGGTGACCGGCATGGTGGTATAGCACGCTACTCCTCTACCTGTGGCACCAGCATCCCGTATGAGTTCCAGATCTAGTCCAGCTGCTCCACTTCTGATCCAGCTCCTCTTTAAGCTGGGGGAGAAAAAGAGGTTGGCTCAAGTCATAGGGACCCTGCACCCACTTGGGAGACATGGAGGGAGCTTCTGGCTTCAGATTAGCTCAGTTCCAGCCATTGCACTCATTTGGGGAGTGAACCAACAGATGGAAGAACTCTCTTTTTCTTCCTTCTCTCTGTTAATCTGCCTTTCAAATAAGAATAAATAAACCTTTTAAAAAGACAAGTTTTAGTGAGGCTTAGTGATATAACGCAAGACCCAAAATACAGTGACTTAGCTAAGATGGAAACTATTTCTTCATCACACAACAGTTCAGAGATTAGGGGTGCAGAGCAGATAAAACAGCAGCATCCTCAAGATCGCTTCCAGTTCTGAGTCTTGGGCTCTACCAATGCCCTGGGAAGGACAGAAGGAGCCAGGAGCACACTGGATCACATTCTCACTGCACAACCCTCACAAGTCTTACACAATTCCCCACATGACTACACCAGCTGCAAAGGAAACCGAGCAGTGCAGCCTCCTAGCCAAAATCAATGTATTCAGCTAGAGCTACAGCTCGGGAGATGGGGACAAGGAGAACAGAGCAGGGTATTAATAATAACTGGGTCCCAAAATAAGATAACATCACCTCCATGGTTTACTTCCCAAAAGCCCCCTCCTGTTTTCAAAAGTTAGGACAACATTACTTTTTTCATTGGAAGCCTGAGTTGGTAGCTATGGATAAAATGTGATGAATGAAGACACTAGCTACAAAAATTGAGGCAAGGCATGAGCTTTCTTGTTTATATAGAAGAAACTTGAGTCATGGAGTCTGCACTGAAGCCAAGCTACATCTGGGAAAATATGAATATGCTGACCCAGGAAAGACCTGGAGGAGAGCGGAGTTGGAACGGTGACAGCATGTAGCCTCTGTCTTTCGAAGCTGCAGTAGTTCCAGGGACGGCTCCCTGGACAAGCCTGAGCTAGTCTGAAGAACTCCATGAGGCAGAGCCCCACTCTGACGTAGACTTTATGGCTCGTGAAACTAAGGTCAGCTGCAGTGCCAACACCTTTCCATTTATTTGACTATAAGAAAATATCTGTGGCTGCAGAATCGTGATTCCTTTTTTTTTTTTTTTTTGCAGTCAGGAATGCATTTACCAGATGTCATTTCACAGGGCTTTATGGAAACATTTTTTAACCTGAATTTCAACCTAGCCAAGAGACTTTAATGTTACTTGATTTCATTGTCTGAGTTTCCTGTTTGTTTTACACCTGCAGGAACCTGTGAGCGTTTTCTCATTTAGTATTCTTTCATTAGCTGAGAAGAACGCACCCTCACCTCACAAACATTTTCTCTGAGAATTGGTTTCCTTCTTTGCACACCTGGGAAAAACCTCCACATTTTGTAACGCTGAAGACTTTGCCCTATCTTATCCAACAACAAGAAAATACATTAACATTTTTAAGTTCTGCAAGAATAAAAAGAAAGCCACCAACACATGGCAAATCCAAGATTAATCTCAATATTGGAGGCAACTCCTGTGTACCTCCTGAAATGCCCAACAGAGACCGGGGAAATTTGCTATGAAATTAACATAAACAAATCATTGCTGATTTCAGAAATTCCTAGGGAAACATTACAACTTCGTTTTTTGATAGAGCAAATCCTAGATTAAGAAGCCAGAAAATTCAGCCCAGGCTCCAGATCAGCCAACAACTAATCATAGAAATCTGAGCAAATCCCACAATATCTTTGGATTTCAAGCTTCTCATTTGTAAAATCAGGAAACTGGAATATTATGTCGGTCTTTTCTAATGTTAGTAGCCTGTGAGCTTCTGAAACAGCTTTTTGCATTTTTTTAAATCCACACTTAAAAAGGTCACAGAATCACTTTGTTGCCATATTTCTCATCCAAACTTAGATCATGACAGATTCCCCCAACTATTAGGGGGAAATCCAGATTCTGAAGATGTGTTGCAAAACAACTGTCTTCTAAAGAGATCTCCAGCCAGCCTCTAGAAACACATGTCACATAATGGTTCGAACCAGAATATTTGGATAAATGGCTGCTCCCTGCACACTTCATTTATTCATGACTCATATTCTGTTGCCAGTAAAATGTTGATAGCAAATAATATCCCCCCATTGTAAATGCCAAAGAATTAAAGATAATTATAGCATTAGTCTTTATTACACTTACACTTCCTTAAATTTGCTCGGAATAACATTGCAACAAACCCCCTGCTGTGGCCTCATCTGCCCTAGCATCAGTCCCTCCAGCCTTGCAGATGGCTACCAGAGCTCTGCCTAAAAGACAGGTGCTAAAGTGCTTCTGCAACTCCATGCCCTCATCCCCACATCATACTAGCACCGTCATCCTTTTTCCAAAGCATAGTCCCAGGTTGCATGTGCTACAGCCAGTACCTAGCGTATCAATCCCAGGGCCCTTGCTTAGCCGGATGCAAACAGTTCACCTTCTCAGCAGACCTGTCCTCAAAGCAGGTACAGGTACAGTCCCAGAAGCCACATTCCAAAAGTAGAGGGAAACTTTGTGTAAGGATCATTGTCCCTCCTCATCTGGGGAAGCAGATCTGCCTTAGTGTGTGGGCCAGCATAGATGCAAGAACTATACAGTGTAGCAGATAACCAGGGATGTTTGACCCCCTTCCTTACTCCACTTTCTTTTCATCTCTCTTACAAATTCTGATCAATTCTATAAATGGACTAAAACCTTACTTTCACCAATTGCTCCACCTCCTCCAACAGCAAAAGCTTTCCACTCTGTGAGCACATTATACTACCTATACCTACCCTCAGCTGCATCCCATTCATCACTGCAATGCCAACGCATCCTTCATTCCCTGAATATAAGGGCTCATCCAGACTGAGAGGCAGACTTGAGCCATCATCTGCTGCCTGCTGCCTGCTGGGTGCACGTTGGTGAGAAGCTGCACCAGAAGGAAAGGAGCCGGGACTGAAACCAGTCACTCTGATTTAGGACATCAGCATCCCAAAGTGTGTCATTACCATTGCACCAAATGCCCACTCCTGAGTTCTACTATAGTTTAGTTAAATATGTATTTAATTGAAAGAGTTACAGGAAGAATAAGAGTGAGAAAGAGCAAAGAGGAAGATAGAGAGGTCTTCCATCCACAGATTCACTTCTCAAATGCTCTCAATGGTCAGAACTGGGCTCACCCGACACCAAAATCCAAGAGTTTTTTTCTGGGTATTGTATGAGCTGGGCAGGAGCTCCAGGAAATGGCCCATCCTCTACTGCTTTCCCAGGCACAGAAGCAGGGAGCTGAATCAGAAGTGGAGAAGCTGGGACTTGAACCAGCATCTATTTAGGGAAGACCAGGTAAATGCATAGCAAGAAAACAGCCATGCCCAAGCTAAGAACAGTGGCGGTAGACCACACTTGCCTTATCGACACTCTACTCCAAGACTTCCAGCAATAAATTTAGGAGGAAATAATTTTGCGGCTACTTGAGCCACCCAGCCTGTGGCACTTGACTATGACTGATTTGAACACAAATACAGGTAGGCAGAGTGATGAGCAGAGCCCAGGGCCAGAAAAGGAAAGGCAGAGTCTTTCTTTTCAAAGCCATATGTATATAGAGATCCTCCAGCTAGACCAGACACTAATTTGGGGAGGGAATCGTATTAACAAAAAGCCACAAGCCTAGCTTAACAAAGCTTGTGATCATTCCAGTCCTAAAGCAAGCCCTGGAACAAATCTTACACTTACGGGAAGTTACAGTCAAGTGAAGTAGGGGGAAGCAACTATTTGAAGCTCACTTCAGATGTGAGCTGAGAGGCTAATGGGAGGAGACACCTCCTTCCGGAGAACAAACCCAACAGCAGGCAGATGCTCTAAGCACAAGACTTGCTCGTCTGCCAGCATCAAAGCTCTTACCGATTCAGATCCAAACGAATTGTTAAAGGCTGGCTCCAGCCTAGTGACTACAGAGTGTTCACATTTCTGCTTTGACCAAATAGGAGGCTTGGCTATAATGATGATGTTACCACTAAGCATGTGGGTGAGAAAGCACAAGAAAATCACAGACCTCAAAAACGTTCTGTGCTGGCCTAGTAAAAGGGATGGAGCGTCACTCGGATATCCTGGAACTGGAGTTCACAGTAATTAACTGAATGGTATTTCAGATTGTCCCCCCTTGGGATTCGGGAGGGTGTATCCTAAGTATAGGAATATCCTAACTGTAGGAAAAAGATACACATGGATATGATAGTTTCTTCCAGGCTGACCACAGAAGTTGTGAGATGTATCCAAATTTGTTTTTTCACCTCTTCCTCATTATTAAAACCCCAAAACTTTAGTTGATCACATGTCTGCCCCAACTAAACATACTTCCCTATTTCTGAGCCTCCTCTAGTCATGTGATTAAGTTCTCACCAATACTAGTGTAAACAGACCTAATATATTGTAACTTTGAAGATGTGTTCTTGAAGGTACACTGTATGTGTTTCTTCCTTACTTATTTCTCTTGTTCCAAAGACTAATTTATTTGCAAGACCTACCATTCACTGGTTCGTTCCTCCACTACTCATAATGGCCATGGCTACATGGACCAAAGCCAGGGACCAGAAACACATTCATGGTCTCATACATGGATGGTTAGAGCCCAGTTACTTGAGCTGCTTGTCAGGGGTTACTTTAGCAGAAAGCTGTGTCCAGAGCTAAACTGTGTATTGAATTCAGATATTCTAGTATGAGTTTCAGGCATCTTAATCAGCATCTCAACTTCCTCACCCTCCTGCTGCATGGAGTTTCAATGTCAAGGCTAAGGTCCATCCAAGAAGATGAGGATTCCCCAGTCCACTAACCTTGGTAAGGTGAATGGTAGGAAACGTGTGTTCCTTCCAGGCGACTGAGAAATCACCATTTGAGTCTCTGGATCTATACTTTTACACAAGAGAGAAACAAATCTACACCTGTGTGACCCAGTGATATTTTTGAGTCCCTGTTATTTATTACAGAACATGTAGTCTAGACTGATCTCATTTGTCCAGTTATATTTGAAGGCCTAAAAAGATAATAAAAGGAAAATAAATATCAAGGGGCAAACATTAGCCTTGTGGCTAAGATGCTGGTTAGTGTGCCTGTAATTGTGTTGCAGTGGGTTAGGCTGCCTCTGGCAACAATCCCATGTCAGAATGCCCTTTCAGGTATGGCTAATCTGCTTTGGATACAATTTCCTGCTAATGTACCTGGCAGAGCAGCTGATGACTTACCACCCATACAGGAGATCAAGATTGACTTCCTGGCTCCTGGTTTGGGTGTGACCCACGCCTGGTTGGTATGGTCATTTGGGGAGAGAACTGTTATCTGCTGATTCACTATGTCTCTATGTATATATGTTTGTGTATATCTGTGTGTGTGCATGTGTATATATACATATAATGTAATCTTTAAAACTCTGGTTAGGCTGCTCTTGTCCCATATGTGAGTACCTAGGTTTGATTCCAAGCTTCTTGCTAATGCAGATCCCAGAAGGTGGCATTACCAGCTCAACTATCTCCTGGCTCTTGGCACTAGCCTTGGCCACTGGATGCTTCTGGGAAGTGAAGCCACAGACGGAAGTGTTCACTCTCTCTAAACATTTATATGGCCCTGACCTTCATCTCAAATAGATTTTTTTTTAATTTTAAAGCAGAAAATTGTTACATGTCTCTTCTAATTCTCCTGACCCCTTTAAGAAACATTACTTATATTCTGCCTCCTGCATAGAACAAGTGAGCATATTACTCAGCCAAGTAAATGAGATGGAGAAGGAAGTTAAAGTCAAACACAGGAAGAACAGAGACCGGACAAGTGGATTAGATAAGCAGACTAAAATGACTAGTCTACCTAAATGCTGACCTCAGTGAGACAAAAGGAAAAATGCTAAGACGGAAAAGGGATTCGGATATACATCCTATTGTTGACCAAGCTAATTCTTCCAATTACCCAGGTCCATCTTTATGGAGAAATGATTTCAAAGTGGAAGGATAGCTTGCACACATTTTGATGTTGATGCTGAAGGAAAAGGAAAAACCATCTTGTTTGCAGAGCACTGCTTGATGTGCGCAAACTCAGCAGGAGGCCTGTAACACTCGCCCACACAATTCCTGTTTCTATTAACGAGAGCAGTGCTGACAAAACTCCAGCCAGAAAATCGATCTTTTCGTGAGCCCATTAGTGTGCACAAGGCTTGGAAAACTGTTTCAGGGCTACCACAGTGATTATGACAGCAAATAATATGTGCACTCATCCGTATCAGGTTTCAAAATAATTTTCATTAGCTATAGCATTTTGAGAGACATGCAATTATTGTTTGGTTCTACCATTAGGTAATAGTAACTGCGTAAATCAATCAATGTTTGAGAAGTTAGGGAAGTAGAAAGACAAACATGAACTCGATTTAGAAGCAATTGCTTGCACTCGAATCAGAAGTCATCGTCTTGACCCAAATGAACGTACTCTATTCTTGCCTGCTACATTAACCACGTTACATTTTATTCCTAGCTGCAAAGGCTGGTTAGAGCCTAATTTAAATTTCTTAACGCGTTATAATTCTCTACTAAGTGGGGTGGAGAGCACATGGTCCCAGTCACCTGCTAAACATATGACATGGGTGTAAATTCATTTATTTGAACCTTAATATTAAAGGACCTTCCTGAATTTAAACCATCTGATATCAGGCTGTGACTTCAATCCAAAACAGACATACCCTGGAGAGTTAAGAGACCTTTTCAAAGACAAAGGCAGCTTCTAACCTGCTCACAATTAGCCATTACATGCTACTTAGGGGCTGTTTAATTGAGACTGCCACTTTCAATTAACCAGCGACAAGTAAATAGAAGAGTGAATAACCAAAATTAGGTACACATGTTACCAATTATTTCCATTAGGGATTATTATAAAATTGTATGTTTGGCCTTGGTCTTGCTTTCTTCTCCAGCTCCAAGAAGTTATATAAATTAAACTAGTGCAAGAACAGAGCTGAAACAGAATCTTTCTCCTCAAAAACGTGAAAGAACCACATGTGTGGAGATTCCTCCAGTTCTTCCGCTATAACATTCCCTGGGGACATCAGCACTTGCTCTGCAGTGGAGCTGCCCGGAATTCCATCGAAAGAATAAGGAGGTGAGACTCTTCGGGATGGAAACAAAGTCCATCATTCCCACACAGGCTTAAACTTGAAGAGCTTTCCAATTTCTCCATTCTGATTCACTAGGTAACTAATTGGTAGTTCTTTTAAAAGCCTTGTATTGGGGTTAAGGAAGAAGAAAGGAGGCAAGGGTTGTTACAATGATTCACTGAGCTGGAAGAAAAGGTCCACTTAGATCTGTATTTGGAGCTATTGTACAAAGCTCCCGTCCCACCTCAGAATCGCCCATTAGCATTGAATTTCCTGGACCTGAGAGCTTTAAAATCTACATTTAAATGTGTGTGCTTAAGTATATGCATTTAAGTTACACATACTGAAATACATATTTTTAAATGTTTCAATTGTGTCAAGCACTTGATATAAATTAAGCATGAATGAACAATAAACCTTCAAGAAAAATGAGCACCTGAGTATAACTCAACTACCATTAAATAGCTTGTTTCATATTTGCATCTGTACAAAGAACTAGAATACAAATATATTTCAAAATGATATTGTTTTCCCCTCACTTAAATCATCCAGCTTTTTCTAGACTAAAACAAACGTGTTACCATGGCTTCTGGTAGCTTGATGACAAGATAGGAAGGCAATTGGACTTCAAATCACCCCGGAGTATGAAGATACCCCAGTATGCAACTCATCAAAAAGTTAAGTCACTTTTCTTAACTTGTCCTTCTTAGACTTTAAGAGTGAATGAGTCTTCCAACTATGGGAAAATCCAAGAGTTCATTTTTTGTTATTTTTTTCCCAGCACAGAGATAATGATGTTGATCAGAATCTTTAAAACTTTTTCTTCAAGACACAAACAATAGAAGATTCTGTGAGACATACAGTCATTGTTGCAACAGCCTGTCTTTGCAGTCAAAGAGCAGCAGAAGCAACACATGAACAAAGCAAGTGTGGCTGCATTCCTATAAAACACCATGTGGAAGACACTATCAGTCAAATGTGGCCTAGGGGTTCCAGGTTGACTGATCCCTGCTTTATCTTGAGCACCTCTGATTCTCTCTGATCACTTTTACCCTTCCTTCTCACAACCTGAGAAAAATAAAGCGACTTTGAAACTGAGGAGCATGAATTTAGAATGGAAAGGAATGGTCTAGAATCATTTACAAACTCGATAAACATGTCGATTCAGGAACCAGAGACCAGGGTTAGAGCACAGTGGATTAAGCTGCATATATTCCATAGCACAGTGCTGGTTGCATCTCCAGCTCTTGGCTAACAAATCTAAGAAGGCAGCAAAAAACGGGTCCAAGTGCTTAGGGCCCTGCCACCAATGTCAGAAAGTTGAATGGAGTCACATGTCCCTGGCTCCTGTCTGACTCAGTCCATTGCAGCCATCAGGAAATGAACCGGAGGATAGAAGATATTCTCTATTTATTATTCATTCTTTCTTTCTCTATCTCTCCCATTCTCACTTCCTCTCTCCTTCCTTACCTCCATCATTTTGCCTTTCAAATAAATGTTTAAAATAAAATTGATTGATATATCTGATTCCCAAGTTTCTACTTTCAAATCTTTTATGGATTCTAACAATGCAAAAAAAATTTTTTTAGATTCTCCTAGCAGATCCTTATTCAAAATCAGATTCCTAGTTTCTTTTCCGGGTAATAGCCCCAGATTCTCCAGTAACTTTATAAAATTAGAAGTATCACTTACTCTACTGGAGTTATTAACACCAGTTCCTGAAATCCTCCAAATCCCACTGACGTACCCTGGTAAAAATGTGTTTCTGCCTCATAGAACCTTCCCCATGAATATTTTGTCCCTATGATGTCTGGAACTTTGGGGAGAAAAAAAGACATAAACACATCAGTTTTTAGATATCCTAACAGAAAAAAATGACACACAACATTCTGCTTAGTACTGCTAACATTCTATTGGCCAATTTAAAACTACTCACATAGCCTACACTGCAAGGGAATCTGGGAAAGGTGATAATATTGGTGAGCTCAATGATTCACCTGACAGGTTTACAATACTGCCTATGTCTTCCAGATCACAGAGAAAGAGAGAGTGCATTCAAAAACAACCTGCCCACCAGATCAACCCTCAGAGACTCTGAAATAACACCCAAAACTATTATTTATACCTATCTTAGAGCAAAAGCTTACATTCTTGGAATTAGGAAATGCAGAATGTTATAAATCAAATTAGCTTCTTTTTAAACATTAAGCCAAAATCCACTATGTGAAACCGGGATGCTATGATCTTTAACTTGTGGGCTGGAGACAGAAAGCTGTCATGGCCAAAAGGAAACAACAACGAACAAATTCGTGAATCGTCCTCATGTTTGCAGTTACAAAGGTTGAGTGCAGGTTTGTTAAAGTAAGCGATACTGTGTATCCATGATACACAATGTAAGATTAGAAAGCTGGCAGAGTGTCATCCGATCAATCAAAAGTGGGAAAAATAGTTGAATAGGAGTTATCTGCTTCAATACTTTAAAACACAGAATTTCAGAAGTCACAGCCCTCTTGAAAACAAGGGCAGTGGGGATAGGAGTTGGGCGTGAGGCTATCTCTTCCACCAAAAAGAAAAAGTGACATTACAGAGCTATCAATATTTAACCTAATCAGAGAAAACGGGACCTCTACTACTACATCATCTAGATGTCTGAAAAAAAAAAATTCCCAAGTATATAGGAAGACTTATGGCTTACCCCACACAAAAACTAAGCCATTAAATGAAACCACTACTCGAAAAAGATTTAAGAGTTCTAGGAGAAAAGGTGCTGAAGAAATACCCAGGAAAATCACCATTTCATATACTGATTATGACTTACAGTCTAAGTGTGCACACACACGGCCTGCTCTTTCAAAATCAAAGGAAATACTGATCAGTAAAAAGGATTGTCATGCAGTGCACATCCCTGCCTCAGTAGAAACTGTGAGCAGAAGTATTGCGCAAGAATGGCTCTAACAGACCGGTGTGTGAGAACCCAGGCAAGCGGCTGTTTTGGTCCTGCCTGTTAACCATTCATCTCAGAGCCTTTATCTAAGTGCCTTGTTTATTAACCTGATAACTGTCTCACCATAGCTCATCTCCAGTTCATACTGCAGTCTCATTTCTGAGCAAGCAGCCACCTCGGATACAGCACGCAGCATTTGCTCCGCAGAGGCAGCACTGTTCAGCCTTTTCACCATGCACAAGCCATCTAGGGTTATGCAGAAATGCAGACAGAAGATGGACGTCTACAATCATTTCATCTGTTGGACTCATTACCCACATGCTGGGAACTCCTTCAGAATAACTGCACGAGCCCATAAAACCTGACAAATAAACTACCCTTTTGTAAAATACATAAAATGGGATATCTCTGATCCATTTACCAGGGAGCTACACGTTATAAATAAATGACTGTTGCAGCACCAAGGCGTATAGCCAGCAACTTCCTCCAAGTCTTCAATCCAGTGCCTTTTAAAGAAAATAAAGTGAGATTTTGTGCGTGCTCAGCTTGGAAGGACAGCTTTAGTCACATGGCAAGAGTAGCATTTTAAAGCGGCTTGCACCTTAGAATACGCACATTTATAGATCATCTATCTCATAGAGAAAGCTTACATACAAGGTTTATTCCCAATAGAAAACAGAATAAGGATTTGAAAATGAGCAATTATCAAATAAAAGGTTTGATATTAAATTTCTCAGTAGGAATGATTAATTTTGCATAACAGCAGAGTCAAGAGTTTACCGTTCATATATTCTAGACCAAGTATCAGGAGGATACTCAGGTTTTACTTCATAGGGCCACTGAGTTCATGCGACACAAGTATTTCAAGCACACTTGAGCTTGAGGGTTTATCTTAAAAACAGCTTCATTCTACAGACAAATAACACCACATTCCCAGAATGGTTAAAAGACTTGGGAAAAGAACCCAGTCCGGGTCAGACTATTCTCCAGGTCTATCTGTTCATCCTCATTTTCCAGCCGCATCTGAATAACACAGAGTGGTTTTCCAAGAATGCTGAATCGGTAATTGGAAAGATGTTTGGATGACAGGCATTTGTAAGCACTGCTATAGGAAGCAAGAATTCTTTTTCTTTTTTTAAATAACCCAACTTTGAAAAAAAACCCAACTGTTATTCACATGTGCCCCATGACAAGTTTTTGCTCATCTGTTGAAATTTAGTTGCTATACAAATACATTTCCACTTGTCCCTAACTCTTGTTACCACTGACAAGTGACTCATTAAGAAATAACTTTTGTCAGCGTCCAATTGCCTAGCAGACTTTTGTAACGGCCTTTACTGGGTCAAGGATCAGCCATGTGTAACCCTTTGGGGCCATTATTAGGTATAAACTCTGCAGCAACTGCACTTGCTACATCATCCACTTAATTGGTTCAAGTATAATGCCAAGGAAAGCAGTTAGCACATTCACACACACAGTATGCCTCATCCCAGGCCAACAAAGAGAACACACCTGCCTTGAGCTCCATGCTATAAGAGAACATGAAGATGGTAACAAATCCATTAGCAAAACTATAGCACAATCCTAAGAACACAGGAAGGGACCCCTGATACACACAAAAGCCTGCATACAGACATGTATTTCTACCAAAACTAAAATGTGTTGTTATTCTTAAGTTAGGAAATAAATACTATGGTAAATGCTCTCATTACCAGCAGAAATCAAATAAGAAATCAGTTTCCAATACCTGCATGAAAACAGTAAAATTAAAAGGACATATTGGGTGGGTATTTGGCATTCAGGTGAAGATGTTGGCTAACATGCCAGCATCCCACTTCAGGGTACCTGGGCTCAGCAACAGCTCCAGATGCTAACTCCAGCTTCCTGTTAATGCAATCCCTGTAAGGCAGCAGTGAGGACCCAAGTACTCATGCCCTGCCACCCAGGTGCAGAGTGGGGACTAGGTTTCCTCCTCCGAGCTTCTGTCTGGCCCACTCCCAGCTACTGGGGGCATTTTGTCTGTGAAGCAATGAATGGAGATCTTTCCATATATCTGTCTTAGATCTTAAAATGTGAATTTTCTAAGTTTTCTAATGATCCTTTTTATTATAATGTTCACTACATTCGTGGTTCATAATGATTTAGTAAGGCTTCTATAGGCTTATGTGTTAAAATAATCTTGCATGCTGGCAACCTTTAGATTCCTAGCTCCATTCTAAGCTAATCCTACCCTATGCGTGAAATTTCTATATGTAAAAAGTACTATTGTAGCTTACTACTCCAATATATCTTATATTGCTCTCCACTAAAAGAGTATTTTAAAGCAGAGCAACAAATGTATTGCCATTTTCAACTGTTTATTGAACCAAAATAAAAACTTTTTCAGAATAGAGAGAAATATTTTTAATTTTCTTTTATAAAAGAGATTTCACAATGATTACCTTTTGAAACATTGCTTATATTCTCATTTTGAAAACTGTCATGGGGTCTTTCCACAGGAGATAAAAAGGGACCTGAATCTAAGGCTAATCCTAAGTTTAAAGGGAAAACCAGAGAGATAAGATCAAAGACAAAAACATCCCTAAGGGTTTTATATTCACTAAAGAATTTGTTCTCTTCCTAAACACAAGCTGGAATAAAGCAGAAATACAGTTCTTTATACAGCCAAATACACTCAAAGCACTGCATTCTATACCAACAAAATAGGAGTTCCCAGAAATTGATAAGGACAGCACATCAGAAGATTCCTTTTTAAGAATTTGTTAGAACTTCTAGTAGTACAATTTTTTTTCTTTTTCATTTCCAGAAAGTTAGTGGTTAGGATTGTTGCACGGAAGAAGTATGTCCTTCTGAGTCACAAAGCTAAACACATCAACTGTCACTGTCCGAAGAGAAGTTTTTTCTGGAGATTTACACTTGGGCTGATTCACAACTTCCCACACACTGAGGGGATGAAGGGAGGAGAAAGCCACCTCTTCCAGTTAGCTATAAAATGACACAAACAGAGCATCATCTCTCATCACTTCCAAAATGCGGGAGCAATTGGATTCTTTGTAGTTACAGAAATGAAGATACTCCAAATTAGACATATTTTCAAATGAGTCATTTATTGGGTAGAAGAAGGTAGCATTGTCAAAAGAACACTTCCTCTGTGTGTTGAAAAAAAACGCAAAAGTAAATGCAAACTAAATTGCACAGTGAAAGATTGCTCCAACTGTTGAACCAAACTTGCAAATTACACACAGACTCCTTCCATGAATATCATGATCTTTCCTCCACCCATAACCACGTCTTCCTCAGGGGGAAAGAGAAGGAATCTGACATTTACTCAGGCCTTCCTCTGAGCTGTGCCAGAAGCTTTCCCACATGCAAGATATTTATAAGCTCCAGTCTAAGCCCAGGGTGTGTGGGTACCCCATCTTATCCACAAAGGGCAAGAAGAAAGGTCTAGAGACAGACAAAGTGAATTAGCTTACAGTCACTAACATACCCTTGCATTCAGTAAGAAAATTATAATGAATTATACAGGCATTAAATTCACCATGAAGAAGAATTTAAAGGCATTCCTACTTGGCTAGAACAAAAATGACTAATCCACTATGCCTTGGAAACATTAGGACTAAAGAAAGTTCAAAACACCCATCTCATTTAATTTATATAACATCAAGGGTTAGAAATCATTCATAACATATAACAATGAAATATTTGTTCAGAATTCATAGTTTTATATAAAGTCAGCCAACGTTCTGCACAGCCCATTACAGTAACCACTGAGTCATGTAGAGTAATTTGTTAAAACTCAAAAAAGTTAGACATTCAGTAAGTGCACATCTTTATTCCTAAGGCACAGTAGCTACACAGCAAATGTTCAGCTACCACATGTGAGAAGTGGCTGCCGTCAGGGACGACATGGATAGAGGGCAGACTGACATCACATGCAACAGCACTCCTGGATTCTGATTTTCTGAAACAAAAAAAAGGGTGATTTAACATGTGATCATGTTTCAGAATTTTTTGAAAAGAACTATTTTGTGTTTTTATAGCATTTCACAATTTTCCAAAGGCCAGAAAACAAACAAAACTGGCACAAGCATTGTAGTGTACAGAGTAGATCTGCCACCTGTGATGCCAGACATTGGTCACTTCCCAACTCCCTGCTAATGTGCCTGGCAAAGCAGCAGAGGATGGCCCAACATTCTGCAGAGCCCATTACAATAACCACTGAGTCACCCTGTGGGAGACCTGGAAGATCTTCCTGGCTGCTGGCTTCAGCCTGCCCAGGACCAGCCATTGCATCTGTCTAGTGAGTGAAGCAGTGAATAAAAGAATTTTCATTCACTTCATTTTCCCCTCTTCTCCCTATTCACCTCTTTCAAATAAATAAATCTTTTAAAAAAAATCATTTGTCTGAGCCATGCTAAAAGTATCTCCTTATTGTAGCAAAAGAATGTAAAATCTAGAGTAGTTAAGTGACTGACTTGGTTGGATGTTGGGACTCCGGAGCTGTGAGACTCACCCCAGTCTCCTAGTCCAGGCTTTCCTGAGCTTAGGGCAAATATACGCTCACAAATCCACCACAGCTTCAAATCACAGCTCCAACACATCCCTGCTGTGTGACATGAACAAGTCCTTAACTTTTCTGTGCTACAGTTTCCTCATCTGAAAAACAGGGAGTGTCATGACAACCCTTCGTGAAGCAGCTCCAACCAGCAGCCAATGCCCTTCATATACTACTCAAGTATGACAACATTGAGCGGACATTGGTTTTTCCTTTTTAATCTTTTTTTTAAAGATTTATTTTTATTATTTTTTTATTGGAAAGGCGGATATTGAGAGAGGAGAGACAGAGAGGAAGATCTTCCGTCCAATGATTCACTCCCCAAGTGAGCGCAACAGCCAGTGCTATGCCGATCCGAAGCCAGGAGCCTCCTCTGGGTCTCCCACGCAGGTGCAGGGTCCCAAAGCTTTGGGCTGTCCTCGACTGCTTTCCCGGGCCACAGGCAGGGAGCTGGAAGGGAAGTGGGGCTGCCGGGATAGAACCGGCGCCCATATGGGATCCCGGGCGTGCAAGGCGAGGACCCTAACTACTTGCACCACCGCGCCGGGCCCTCCTTTTTAATCTTAATAAAAACATTGCTCAATGTTTTCTACAAATAGAACCAACAGACGTGGTTCATAATTTAGGAAGCTGATCTTGAGGATCCTGGCATTTCCAAGTGTTATATATACTCTCCTCCCACTTGATATATTCGCGCTACCTCAGAATTGTCAGGATTAAAATGAAAACCTAAACAGTATATAAAGTCTGACTTGTGGATGTTCAATAAATGCAAGTCCCATCCTTCACCTGCCTTCTCAATCCTTATGTCCTGTACATCTCCCCAGTGTAAACCTAAGGTACCATTCAACATAGCAATACTGGGTTCTGACTTGAATGAATAAGTGAACTGGTAATGTTACTGACAATGTGATAGAAAATCATATATGAGGGGGTATTCAAAACATTCATGGTGTTTGAAACCCATTTTCCAAGGACTTCTTTGAAGTATGTTAATAGTTTCCATAAGATTATGCTCATGTAGTACATACCAAAAGGTGTAAGGAAAGAAGATTAAAGATTCACAAATTCATTGTATAGCATGCTTTTAGAATGGTCCTATTCCATATATTGATCATCCAGCTAATGGAGAGGTATGTTTTAAAATGCTTCTTTTGCTTAAAGATCATCACAAAATGATCTCAAAGCATAGTTATCATTTTAATTCTGTTGTATTCTAGACACTAAATTTAATCTTCATACCCTAAGTCACTGATTTGTATCATTATGGCAGCTGTGTATGTGGGAAGAGCAACATTTTAGTTATGTAACTTTCAAAAATACATATATTGATCCTCCAGAGTCCTGCAGTACACAGATAAGAGGGGCAGCCAATTCCAGACAGGTGAGTGCTTTTAGCATCTTCTGGCTGGAACTGGAACCAGCTGGTCTGCAACTAGCTAAAAATTCTGAATCCTAAAATCTCAGCTAAATCTGGGTAATTTTTTGGCAAACACTTTTCTCTTTAGAGCACACTGAGGTTCCATATACACCGTACACCGGAATCTAAAACCAAACCTGTAACACCTAAAATAGGGCAGGTATTATTAATTCATTTTCATAAGTGAGGAATTCAAGAACCCAAGATTATACAACAAAGATAAACAATGAAGCCAGGCCTAGAATTCAAAGTCATTAAATTCCTCTTCTGATGGTTTTTCTATTTCCCAAGTCACCAAATTAAATGAAGTTCTTCATCTATAGAGAAAAGTCACCTGGACCAAGGCAGATAACCAATAGTAGATGGAGACCAAGGAACACCAAAGGGCAACACCAGGCAACAGAAAGGCTGTAGATGGAGTTGGCTCATTCTACAGTGGAGTTCTGTTGCTCCCTCCGTGTCTTCAGCAGTCTCATTTACCAGTGGGAAGAGATACAGAGTGAGTGCACAATCCGAGTTCATGGAGGAGAAAAATTTGGAAGAAACTACAATAATGTTGGGGAACAAAAGCAGCATTCAATTCGTTTTTCAGAAACAATAAGGCAAATTAATAGAATACTTCTCATGAGATAAACATAAGACTCTGCTATTATGGGCAGAATTAAATCCCCATCAACATTCATATAATGAAAACTATCCCACAGTCCCTGCAAATGTCACTACACTTCGAAATGGAGCACTTAGACATGATAATTAAGTTAAAATAAGGCCTTGTGATTGGGCCCCAACCTAAATTAACTGATGCCCTTAATAAAAGAAATCTGAGGCCATAACTGTAGCGCAGCCTCCTGCAATACTAACATCCTTTATCACAATACAGTTTCAAGGCGGAGTTGCTCCATTTCTAACACAGCTTCCTACTAGCATACAGCAGAAGGCAGCAGAAAATTACCCAGGTTCTTGGGCTCCTGTCACATACATGGGAGACCTGGATGGACGCAACTAGCTCCTAGCTTCAGCCCTGGCTATTGTGGTCACATGAGAAGTTAACCAAGAGATGGAAGATTGATGATGTCCTCTCCCAGCTCTTTCTTGCCTCCATCACTCTGCCCTTCAAATAAACATGTATTTTATAAAGGAGAAGAAATTTGGGGTGTGCATGCACAAAGGAAAGACCAGACCCCCAGAATATCCAGACCCCAGAGCTATGAGAGCATATGTTTCTGCTGTATATGTCTGCAGTGTTTCATTACAACAGCCCCAGAAAACTAATACATCCATTTGAAGGGTCTATTGTATATAAGGTAGACAGTATCTAGCTCAACAATACATGATGGCAGAAAAGTGTGAGAAGCCCTACTCACAGTAAGCACTAGGAAAGTATGTCATATACCTGACCATCCAGAAAATGAACAACACAGAATGTATTAGTAAAAGTCTCATATTGCAGGCAGAAATGTTTCTGTTATCAGAAAACAATGGTTCTGGGCTAAATACTTGCCTTGCATGTGCCAGGACCCCATAAAGGCACCATTTCATGACCTGGCAGCTCCACTTCCCATCCAGCTCACTGCTTGCGGCCTGGAAAAGCAATAGAGGATGGCCTAAAGCCTTGGAACCCTGCACCCACATGGGAGACCCAGAAGAAGCTCCTGGTTCCTGGCTTCGACTGGCTCACCTCTGGTCATTGTAGCCACTTGAGGAGTGAACCGGAGAACAGAAAATCTTTCTCGGTCTCTCCTCCTCTCTGTATATCTGCCTTTCCAATAAAAATAAACAAATCTTTGAAAAAAAGAAGACCAAGAACATAATGATCCTGTTCCAATACAGTCATTTTTTGGTTGTTGGGCTTCAGGGGATCATCTATCTCCAGGCCTCACTGTCTTTATCTGAGAAACAGAATGGTTGGAGGAACATAAAGAGACCACTAGTGTCAGGACTGGTGTTGTGGTGAAGCTCATTAATCCACAGCCTGCAACATAGGCATCCCATATGGATGATGCTTCATTTCCCAGATGCTCTACTTCTGACCTAGCTGCCTGCTAATGTGTCTAAGAACTAGAAGATAATCCCTTTGCTTGGGGATCTGACATCCAAGGAGGAACTCAGAAGGAAGTTTCTGGCTCTTCAACCTAGCCTAATCCTGGCTATTGCCAACATTTGGGGAGTGAATTAGTGAATGGAAATTTAATTAATCAATCCGTGTGTCTGTCTAACTCTTTTACTCTGCCTTTCAAGTAAATATGCAAATTTTAAAAGGGGAGAGAGAAGGAGAGAGACTCTTGAATATCAAATTCTTAGCACATTGAGGAAACAAATAAAACTCACTGTTTCTAGTATTAGTGTCACCCTTACTAGCAATTTGGTAGGATAAGACTTTCACTGCGCTTGTACACAACATCAATTTTGACTCAAAAAAACCCCACTTCAAATGAAAAGATACAATGCAGTATGC
Organism: Ochotona curzoniae; assembly: GCF_017591425.1. NCBI lineage: Eukaryota > Metazoa > Chordata > Mammalia > Lagomorpha > Ochotonidae > Ochotona > Ochotona curzoniae. The sequence continues at coordinate 14,880,406 of NW_024464920.1, read as the reverse complement.
ATCTCTACTTCCAAATCAAAGATGGACTCCCAGTGAAACTGTTACATATATCTTGACAATAGGATGCTGGGCTGTCTGCCATTGTCCATAACTGCAGTGTCAGGATACACTTAAATAGCAGAATGGCAGACTTGTGACTGATTGTGAAAGACCATACTAGTGTAAAAATACAGGGAAAATCACTGGAGGGGAACAAATTTGGGGAAGGGATAAAGGAAATCCCAGAGCCTATCAAATTGTATCATAAAACAAAAAATTGGAAGAGGAAAAAAATAACAGCAAGTACCACATAAACATCCATGCTATGTCAAGTCTACCTCCTTAATTTAATCTTCAAATTTCCCCCCCTTTAAACTCCATATCTTCATCAATGTCTTCTAAATAAACTGAAACTGAAACATGTAAAGACCATTGACTGGTGAGGTCCGAGTTCTAAGCTGGATGCGTAACTTCAGTGTTTTTGTTTGTTTGTTTTCCTTTTTCTTCTCTATCCTGTATGCTCAGAGATAGGGCACTTTAAATAACTTAGTAAGAAACATCACACAGAGATTATAACGAACCCTAACAAGAACATAGAACCATTTGAAACATTGTCATGTCTGCTACTAAAAAGATGGATTGGATTTTTTACAACCATCAAACCAAACCAAGCAGTGGAATTTATAGGGAGTAAGAATTAAGAGCACATCTCAACTCAGAATGTTCTAGAACAATTAAAAGATGAAATAAGTTTCTTAAAGAATGCCCACGTAATTGCTTAGCAGAAATGTTGCAACAGTTGCATTCAAACATCAAGCCAGTTTTTATAAAGGGTGATTTTTGAGGTCCCTCCCAGGCATAAAAATGCCTGTAGCAGAGATGTGTGGGCATAGAAATGCTAAGTGAGGCAACTATTTGCCAATTTGCAAATATTGAGAGTCCTGGCAGTGACTAGCAAGAAAACATACTCAATGACAAACCACAGACCAACATGCTGGGCTTCAGTTCTAGAAGCACTGGAATTCAGTTCTAGAAGCACTAAAGAGAAAGAGAAAGCAGTGAAGATGAAATGGGGAGGCCAGGACACAGAGCAGCACTGCTCAGTTTTATGGGCTGCAAATCTTATCTCAGTTTATGGGCTGCAAAGAAACAAAGCAACGTCCTATCTGAAACCAGATGGTTTAATGGCTCAAAGTAATGAATAGTTCACACTTCAATTTTTGCCTCAGTATTGACCAGTTGTGTGTTTGGGGTCCTGTTATATAGTGAATGCCCATTAAATGTTGACTCGCAATATTCTTATTCTTGAGTATAGATTTTGTTCCAGGATATTGGGCAAAGCCAAAGCTCAAGATAAGCCACTCATTCTCCAAAGATCATAGCAATGGAGGAGTGAGGATTTCAGTTAACCATGGAACCTTGTACTTTCAAACCGAAAAGCTCTATTTCTGGGAATTGATACCTACATATGAAAGTTTCTAAACTTAAGAAAGTATTAGGTTTAAACTGTGGTCAGAGCTCCCTGTCATGGTTCTTCCTTTGCATGAAATAGCTTGTATATGTAGTTTAATTCTATCTTCTTTTGGGGTAGGGTACAAAAGTCTAAGCTATGGGTTACCTAGCCACCAGACACTCCCTCCCTCCTTGGTAAAACGGAGATGGTCATAGCTCCTACTTCAGATCAGTGCAAGCATTTGTGAAGCAAAACAGCGCCTTCCTGCATAGCAAGAATTAGCCATGAATACACTCCTGGTTAATTGCCAGAAATTGTGATAGGCAAAGAAATGCAGTTATAGACAGGCATGCTTCCTGATCCTGGAAGAGTGACTGGGAGAGTAAATACAACAGATTTAAAAAGCAGAACCAATAAAATGTGCCCAGTGCAATCTTGCCTTTCCCTACCACTAGGTATAAGTCAGAGAGGAAAAGTAACTAATTGAACCAGAGAAGGCTTCTGACAGAGGAAATACCTGAAGTAAATCTTTAACCCTGAGTAAGTCTTAAAGTTACAGTGGACTCTGAAAACTTTTAGAAAAAAAAAGTTCACGCAAATATTAGTAAATTTTTTTCAAAGTGTCCTGATTTCATGATCAAAGTAAAAGAATTTGCTCATATCAGTTGAAATAACAATTTTTGTTCAATTTCTGGCAATTGTCCAATGATGTTTATCAATGTATTTCAGTGGAAATGTTTATTTAAGTATTTGTTTGTTGCAAAGGCCGTGTAACAGATAAGGTGATGCACAGAGGTCTTTCATCTCCAGCTCATTCCCCAAATATCCACAACATGCAGGACTGGGCCATTTTGAAGCCAAGAGCCAGAAATGTCTACCAGATCTCCCACCTAGATTTCAGAAACCCAAGTGCTAAGGCCATATGGAGCTGCCTCCCAGGCACATTAGTAGGAAGCTGGATGAGAAACAGCAAGACTCACCCTGGCACTCTAATATGGCATGGGAGTATCTAATGATGACTGCAAAACCTGCCTCATCACTGGACAAGCATCGTAGATATTAAAGAAAAAGGGGAGTTGAAGACAGATACAAAATTCTACCTTAACACATTTGAGAAAGGAAAAAATATTAAAAAGCCGAAATATAAGTTTAAACATGCAAAAAAAAAGCTAGAGAGATGTTAACTTTGAACATGTCCTTGAACTGGATCCTTTTCAAGAGTGAGGGATATTTCATAGCCCCTCTAGACACAGCTACAATGCAGTGTCTGACCAAAGAAAAAGTTTATTAAAGCATTGATGGATTTGAATTGGCTTAAAAAAAATGGAAACCAATAAATGACCCTTGACATGACATAGTAACGAACAACTTTTCTGTTAATTATATACACAATATTGCATTTGGGCAACCCACAAGTTATGAAAATTTAGTTTTTTAGAAGTCAGTCCTATCTTTAGTCCCGCTTTGCAAACGTGTTCACTGATTTAGCAGCTATGCACTGGGAACTAATCCTTCTAGACACTGATCCAGAAGCAGTAAGCAGAGAAGTGATTAGAACACTCACTTCCTGCTCTCATGGAGGTTGCATTCCAGAAAGAGTCAACACGACATTTAAAATACTTGAAGGTCACATCATCACAGAACATCAACATCATCTGCTGTGGTTTCACACTGCATGCTTGCAGAAGCCGACACCTGTGCAAAGGTGCCAGAAGCACCCGGCTGCCTTTCAGCCTGAATAGGGGCCTCTGCCAACCGCCAAGGCTTGGAGGGACCAGCAGAGCTACCCATGCTAGAGCTGAACTCTCAGACCTTTCACGTCTGTCGAGACCAGACTCTGGATTCAGGCTCTGCTGGCCAGAGTGCAGGAGCTTGAGGTAGTTCTCTTCAGCCAACGTCAATCCCAGTGAGGGCTGACAGATGAGAGGCTGTCATCTGGCAGCAGTTCCAGGAACTAAGGCTAAATCCTTTGATCTTGAAACATATGCTCATGACTTGCCAAGTTTTGGCTCACTAGAGTACACTCCACAAGGTGAGGACCTCTTGTTTTCTGAGACATGGCCCAGGTACATAAGACAGACTACCTGCCCAAGACAGGCACTTCCAAAGTGTTAAACTGATTAATTCATGGTAACACATTGTCACATACTGTTAAATACATACTCCTAAATCAACAGTTTCTAAAGGAGAAGTTTAAGCTGCAATATTTTTAAATCACATGTATTTATTATTACTATGAAATACTTACAAGTATGTTCATTTAAAAAATTTTTTGTTTAAAGTTGTGATCAGTGATTTGAAAGTATATTATAAACTAGGGTTTTTTTAGATAAAGTATCTTGTGTCTTATTTATATGAAAAACAAAGATGGAAAGAAAGAAGAATCCCATCGTCGATTCGTTCCTCCAAATACATACAACAGCCAGGCTTAAGCCAGGCCGAATCTGGGAGCTGAACATTCTAAGCATGACTCCCATAGGGCTGTCCGGACCCAACAACTTCAGCCTTCACCTACTTCCTCACAGGTTCCACATTGCAGAAAACTGGAATAGGAAGAAGAGCCAAGGCTTGAACCCATGGACGCTAACATGGTATATGGGTGTCCTAACCCAGTGTCTTACCTGCTGAACCAAACACATGTCCTCTAAACTCAGTCTAGTTTACTACTTAATACTAATGGCCACTAGTATGGTCTACATTGTGTACCAAATGCATGTCACAAAGCCTAACCTGGATAAACTCTGAATATCTTAGAAGATAAAGGTTTCAACTAGAGAATTAAGCTAAAATATGGTCTTCAAGGCAGGCTGGACTCCAAGCTGACTGGTGTCCTTAGATGCTGGACAGCATGACCAGGCTGCTCACACAGAGGCAGGACATGTGGAGACAGAGGGCAAGGCTATCTGTCTGCAAGCTGAGCAGAGAAACCACCATGCCAACACTTTGACCACAGACCACCCGACCTGCAGAATTGTGAACACATAGATCTCTTTTGTTGAAACTATATTGTCCATGGTGCTTTATGTGGGCAGTCCTAGCAAATTAAGACAGCCATCATACCTCTAGAAGGTAACTAGCAAAGGCACAGCATGTACATAAGTACAAACCTGAGGTGACAGTCATTGAAAATAGTAGGTGTCATGTGCTTCTAAATACTCTGGGTAAAAAGGTAAAGTGTTACTTTAAGGGTAGACATTTAGCCTAGCATTTAAGTTGCCCACATCCCAGCTCCCCACCTTCCCTGTCACCGTAAACATACTCTCTCTTCCCCACTCCATACCCATCAGATAGTCACTTGACTATTTTAGTAGATCTGACTTTGTCATTGCCTTGAACTTGAAAAGACAAAGAGCCACTCTACCATTTCATTGCTATTGACTTCCACTTACATTAGTACTATATTTTTGGTCTATCATGTTCATTTTCAAGATACTGTCCATCAGTAAGCATTCACTCAATTAAAACCAGATCACTTGAGGACACTTCAGGAACTTCATGGAAAACACACATCACGGAAAACTCCAGATTTAAAATGTACTACACTAAATAATGTTTTAATTGTCATTTTTTTCATTAGCTCTTGAAGGATCCTTGTCTGATATATAAAGTAACTTACAGGCCCTACTTCTAAAATCAGAAAGAAAACAAAAGGGTGTGAACAGTGGCAGACTCCTCAGCTGCCCTATGGAAACCCCATTCCCCTAGATCCGGCCCCATGCATCCAGGAAGGTGCTGAGCAAATCCATTTGTGCTAGTAAACTCAATCTTACATTTTTAGACAAAAAAAAGCAGTTGCATTTTCTTTCCAAGCCCTAGACGGTTGTCATCAACCATTGTGATGCCTAAAACTCCACCTTAGAATCTACTTAAATAAACAACAACAAAAAAAACAGCTATTCTTTTGAATTACTTTATAGATGAAAGCCACCTCTGGCCCTTGCTCTATAATATATAGAATTAACAGCCTCAGCCTCTTCAACAGTGAACTCCAACCCTCACACTTCTTACCTAACGACATTCTGTCTTGTAAGTTGTAGTTCCTGCTCACTCTTGAAGCATGTTCCTCTCCAGTAGAAAAATAAAAAAAAAACACTGAAATCAGCTAATGTTCCTTAAAAGAAACCTAGAGTTGAATGTTATTTTTTTCTTTTTTTGATTATTTGAATCTCTGAGTTCAGCCCAGAGGATGCACAATTTAGAAGCAATATAATTGAATTTCCTCTTGCCAGCCTGCCTGGGCTTGCTATCTGTCACTCATCAAAGCCAATGTCTTTGTCAAGGGCTATGGGAACCACATCTTAATGTCAGTAAGCAGATAACTTATTCACTGTGAATTGACACAGGAAAATGCTCCACGATTGTGTTCCTGTCTTTGTTAGGGGATAATACGTGAGTTATTACTCACCAGTCCCATTTTCCTTCTCGTTTTCACTGGGGTTATAGTCTGAACTCCTTGTGCCCCTTAAGTTTTGGTTTAGATCCAAGCAAGTGTTGTTTTTATGCTAAGATTTATTTTATTACTAACTGAAAATATCTTTCAGATTTTAAATGAATTTTAAACAGATTTTTCCCTTGGGATAACAATGTCTTAATCATATCAACATTTTGCTTGAGGTATCATTTGTCTTAGAATTTTTAAAAAGCATTGTGATTTTGAGAAAAAAAACAAGTGTTTAGTTCTGAATCATTTATAATGGTATTTGTATCTAGACCTTGTTTAGGTCTAGATATATATTCATAAATAAGTGTATATACAATGTTTTGTTTTTATTTTTTCAACTAAATAGACTTTTAAATATAATATATACACTAGGTATATGAACGTGGGTGTATTTCAGTTCTTTATCTTTGAAATAGCAAGAATAATGTGAATCTAATTATGTTGTGATTAACTCATGCTACCACCCATTAAATTACCCAAAAAGTGAGGGGACGTGGTTTAATCTGTTTTTAAGGTAAATGTACTGATGAAGCACACAAAATCATAATTACTAATAGCAAATAATTTCTTCTTGCTAGGAATCAAACTATTAAGGCAATTTATTGTTGGTGTCTAAAAGAGAATTATGAAACATGATTAGAACCTTTATAAACTATATCCCATGCGCTTCCGAAAAGGATAAGTAACTGAAAGTTGTCACCTCTCATTAATCTGCTAATAAAAACAGGAAGAAAAATTTATTCAGGCATTGCCACTTGGAAATTTCTTCCATTCACGTATCTGAAGGATTACAAACCGCTTAAGGTTTGTAGACATTAGTATACACACTTCATAGATGAGAAACAAGTTTCACCAAGGTGAAAATTTGCTCACGGTTTAAGTTACATTTAAGTTTTCATATGCAAAATATAACATTCTTTCCACCACAGAGTAAAACCCAAACACATTCCTCACCACAAAGAATTGAATTTGGGTGTTCATTATTCACTTTTTAAGTTTAGTTCAACAGGTTTTCTAAAATGCCATTCTTCCCTCAATACACATTTTGTCATTGGCAAACAAGGCTGTATAAATTGCCAGCATGTGAGCCTACCGCATTTTCTGTTTTGTAAACTGTATTCACATCCTCTGAACAGACAGGAAGTAGAATCTTTCACCACATCCTGTTTAGCCTGCTCCTTTGTCCCTACAACAAACAAAAATTCTTTTTCGTTCCCTGTCATGCTGAGTTGGCAGAAAATTATCCTCTGACTGAACATACTTTTTAGAAAAGACCTTTTTCATCAAGTTAAGACGGGTCACAAAAGTCATGAGCACCAATTCAAAGTCACTTCTACCATGCCAAATCCAACAGATCAGCCACCCCAACGGTTCAGCATCTTAGAAAGCAGGTGCTTCTGTCTGAAAAGACCCGGCCCAGGCCCACCTAGTTAACCCCACCAGCATGGTGCCTCTGCTCTGGTCACAAACATGTTTCCCATGTGCCCCACAGAGAGGGAAATTCTGAGAACCACAACTGACCCCCACTGCTGCAGACTGTGCATGCTGCCAGAGGTTTGGCCAGAGCCCATATGGCCTCGGAGTTTGGGTGCGGGGTGTGGTGGCAGCCAGGTCCCTAGGACATTCATTCTACACCATCTGCCCCAGGGAGGGACTTCTCATTGTTTGCTCCCACCCTGCAAACCCTGCCAACTTCAGCCTGAAAGCAGTTAAGTAATGTTACCCAAAGCAAAACTGAATCAAGAAAATATCTTGTTAAACTCCTGACTTTATTAGACATTGGTGAGAACAGAAACTGTTGGCCATTTCAAATGTATTGTGCTAGGATAAGCCAAAATTTATTCTAGGAGCTCAGGTGGCTCTCTGACTTCAGTGATTTGGCCATTACCTGGAGGAAAGGTCTGTGAAAACAGTGTGTTCAGGAGTTCACCAAGACCTGCAAACAATGGAAGCTAGCACTGTAGAGTACCACATTTGCGCCTGTCATAAATTTCTAGCATGATAGTAACCACAATGATAAATTATTTAATTGACATACACTGATGATATAGATATAGATGAATCATTATATGAATCATCATCTATATATATCTATATATGTATATCATCACCTTCCATGATTCTCACAAGAAGTTGTCAGGGACAATCATAGTTTTTCTCCATTTAAAACTGAAAGGAAAAAAAAAGAATTGCAGGAAAAAAAATGTGTTCCTGGTCACAAGCTAGTAACAGATACAAAACTAGAAACCAATCATATTACTGCTGTGTTTGATCCACTTCAGTATCACTTCTCCATATCAAAAGGGGAATGTTACACACACACACACACACACACACACACATGAATATGTACCCCTGCATCTGTAAGATTCACTGTAATAAGAGACTTTCTGTATTTCTGTATTGCAACGTTCTGTCACTTTGTCACTAGCACATTTTGACATTCTCATTAGGAACCACTTTTTGTTAAAAATTTATTTATTGTAATTGGAAAGTCAGATTTACAGAGAGAAGGAGAGACAGAAAGATCTTCCATCCCTGGTTCACTCCCCAAAGCTGAGCTGATCTGAGGCCAGAAGTCAGGAGCCTCTTCTGGGTCTCCCACTTGGATTCTGGTCCCAAGGCTTTGGGCTGTCCTCCACTGCTTTTCCAGGTCAGAAGCAGGGAGCTGGATGGGAGCGGAGCAGCCCATGTATGAACTGACACCCACAGGGGATTCCAGCAGTTCTAAGACAAGGACTTTAGCCATTAGGCTACTGTGCCAGGCCCTAGGAACCTTTTAAATTTTGTTATTTCCCTTTATCTCTATGAAACAAATATTTCAAAATACCATTCTCAATCAATGGAAAGTACCCATATTCATAAATAAATTTGACCAATAATCGCAGAACACAGTTATAATTGATGAATATGATGGTAATGTGAGGGTTTTAGTCAATACACATAAACCAAAACATATCCATCCCTGCCATTTGAATTAAACACAAATTATGAAAAATAAAATGCTGAGTCACTTTCCCCTTAGATTTTCTGGGTTCTATTCAATATTTTCCCCAAGTTACTTTAAATGTGGTCTTTTGAGCTATATATTTTTTTCATTTCTTTATGAAATGGTAAATACAGCTATCTGGGTATTTCCACCTTAGAAATCAGCGATTTAATCGAGTCCTCTAATGTACAAACTGGGCTCCTTCCTGTGGACTGAATGACTTTTCACTCGGAGCAACAGAATGTTCTGTGGAGTTCTTCCCCTGGTCTTCTCTACCACGTGTGATCAATTAATTCTCTGTAGGATGGAGATGTTTCCGCTAAAACCACTACACTTCCCGGGAAACAGGTTGTTTACATCTAGTTTCTAAGCATTGCCAGAGCCTGCTGGGCTAAGCTAAGAGCACGTCAGATGCAGGTAAGAACATGTCCAGGTTTGGAAAACCCACCTCTGTCTAATTTGGCAACCCATCACCCTTTTAAGAAACTGCTTTTGTTACAGTTCCCAGGGATTCCTGCCCATCATAGGACTGTCCTTATCTTCTGCAAATGCTTTCATGCAAATACACACCTGGATTTTAAAGCAGATGCACCATCCAGACATGCTTATATAAAACAACCTTATAAACAAGTTTATAAAAAACAAAACTGGGACCAAAAAGAGCAGATGCCTGAAACACAATCACAAAGAAAATGATGAGAGACAAGTGGTTTTCAATGTCTTTTGCACTTATTTAATGGAGATTTTGGTGGTGGTGGTGGTGGCAGTGCAGTTTTCCAAATCAAATCAGTCTTTCTTGGAAATTAACAGGCAAGGTGACAAGGGAGGAGGCAGAAACAAGCAGAGCAAGAGACGTCTCCCATCAACTATCCAAGGAAATGCCTGCAGTAACCAAAGCTTATTCAAAGCAAAGAGCTTGGAACTATCCAGATCACTTACATCTGTGATAGATGCTGAAGTTCATGGATAAACTTTCTGTGGCCTTCTCATGCACAGTAGCAGGGACTGGAATCAGAGCTGCCTAGTCTGAAACTATTGCTAGAATCTAGGATGCCAGTATCGCAGTTTGCAACTTAAGCCCCTGTACTTCAACACTAGCCCACAAATCAATTTTTAGAACATTACAAAGCCATGTAACATATTCTGTTGTGACATTTGGGAAGTGTACCTTAGATCTGAACATCCAAAACATGTTCTTTTGGGTTTTCACTGGCTCTCAAATGGGCCAGAAATAAACAAATTGTCGTTAGGTTACATGTAAAATAACAAAGCCTGTACCTGGGATTAGAACAAGATTGTAAAAAGTGCTTGACCAGAAAGCTCCATTAATATGTTCTGGGGCTGGTGTAGTAGTATGGTGGCATTGAGAGGTTAGCCACCTCCTGCCATGCTGGCATCCCACATTGGTGCCAGCTTACGTCTTGCCTCTCCATTTTCAATCCAGCTGCCTGCTAATATGCCTGGGAGCGCAGCAGCAGATGACTGGCACACTTAGACCTCTGTCATCCTCTTGGGAAATGCAAATTAAACTCTTGGCTCATACAGCCATCCCAGGATTTAACTAAAAGTTAGCAAATCTCTTATGCGCTCTTTCCCTGTAACTTTGCCTTTCAAACATAAAAAATTTTTAAGAAATGGATTGTCCTCCTGGACTACACATAAATATTCTTTCTGAGGATATTAGCATGAACAATTCCTGACAAATGTACGCATAACGCAGGTTTCAGGAAATACGTTTGCCTACTTAAAATTACGAAATGTGGGGCCAGCACATGACGTCACTGGTCGCGACACCAGCATCCCATGTGGGCAGCAGTGCCAGTCCCAGCTGCTTCAGAAGAGCATTGCTCAGCACACTGAGCCTTGGTGAATTGCTGCTACCGCATCATTAACTGCCACATTCTTTTAACACTTTATATATTGTATGTATGCACTTTCAAAAACGATTATTCCTCTATGAAATTCACAAAATCCCAATAAGCCTTCACTGAGCTTGAGTTTTTAAAAAAAAAAATTGTCCTTAGTTTGAAATTACAGGAAAGAAAAAAAAAGCCAAAACTGCATAAAACATGATCTTGGTTTGTAATTCCACAAAAATTCAAATGGCAGCCCAACTACATTTTTAAGATTTATTTAAAAGTTAAGAGTTACAGAGAGAAAGGGAGAGATGGAGAGAAAAAGATCTTCCATCTGCTAGTTCACTCTCCCTATGGCTGCAACAGCCAGGTACAGAGCAGGACAAAGCCAGGAGCAGGAGCTTCTTTCTGGTGTCCACTCAAGTACTGGCAGCCAAAGCAGTTGGATCATCCTCTGCTGCTTTTTCCAAGCCATTAGAAAAGAGCTGGATTGAAAATGGAGCAGCCTTGACAAGGCCCAGCACCCATACAGGACACCAGCACTGCATGCAGGGGCATTAACCCCTACACCATAGGGCTGGCCTATCAGCTAAAATTCCATGTGCCAGCCACACTCAGGTAAAGTCCTTCCTAATGAGAAGGTGCCCTTTGGGCAGAGTATCTCCCGCAGTGGCAGAACCTGTGATGGTCTCTAGGGTAACACTGACTGATGACAGCAGAAATGCCTCCTTTCAGCAGATGCGAGCAACATTTTGCTGGAATATTTGATAGGCGCTCCAAGTGTCAGGCTTCCTGCAAGGCCCTCTTGCCTGGTCTGATCCAGAAGCACTGGTCGTCCATCTTACTCCTCTAGCGGACCCAAGCAACCCCCACCCCACATTCACGATCTGTTGCCTCTTCCAAAAAAACCTTCTCATTCCTCTTATGTTCAACTTGTCCTACTCTTCCTTCATTCATACACATCATTTTGTCCAAAGGTCTTTTCTCACCAATCAGCCCTCAGTTGTTCCCCTGACTGTATCACAGTACTTTTTCTTCATAGTACAGACATAAAGTATATGTTCAATATCTCATAAAATTGAAGATGCAAGCAACTGGTAAGCCATTTATCTTACACACTACAAAGAAAAAAAAATGTAAAATGTCAGTTAAATTATGAAATTTGCAATTTATGATGTATTCTGATGTGAAACATTTAAACATTGGGATATGGAAGGGATTAAGTGCCTTAGAATAGAGCATTGTGTATTAGCCTGAGACCCACATATGAAGGCTGGGATCAAATCTATATTACATTAATTCCTCTGCAGGCCTAGCAGTCAGTTCATTGTCTAGAACATAGCACATAGCCATTGAAAAACATAAGTGATCAGAGTTGTGATGATATAATTTATATAACATCCTACGCAATAAGGTCTGATTCGCATTCATGCATCCATGTTTTTTATACTCAGAGAAGCGATCTTCATTGATTACAGTAAAATACAGGTTATAAGATTTCTGCAGCCACTCTATGCAGCAAGAAATTAGCTCCCATGACATGAAATAACACCTGTCAGTATTTGCTCATCATATGCTTACAGAATTTGATGGTTGAAATGAATCAGAGTTAACTTCTGGGACCACATACTGCCTTATGTGTACAAAGTAAAGATTAAACTAGATAATCATTACTGTTCCTTTTAGCTATTAAACTCTGACCAAGTGATGTGGAAGTTGCTATCTTATTGAGTAGGTATAGTTCCTACTCTAATTTAAACTGACACTGGCCTGTGAATCCATTGGTCAAGATAAAATACATTTTGTTTAATTACTTGGATAGTTCTTTCCTGAGAAATAAATACCCTAACCTACAGTAGCTCCAGGAGAATTCTCCACAGATGCCAGAAAGTCTAAATACTTATAACGTTATCACTTTTTCAAAATAAAAGTTCTCCCGCAGGAAATTAAGCTCTGACTGAAATTATGAACATTCCCCAGCCTTCACTGCCAAATCAGAACCCAAAAAAAGTATGCATTAATAGGAAATAAGGAAGTCATAGGAAGATTAGATAATATGTGTTTAGCAGTCTCTGGAATGATGTATTAATTGCTCCATGCCACATAACTGTCTTTTCTTTTAGTCTCAATCTATAAGCAATGACCTCAGCTGATGCAAGACAGTAGCAGAGGCAGCATCTTGCTAACATGGTGAGGACAGCGTCAAGAAAGTTGTCTGGAAAAGATTGCAAGATACTGTACTGGTTCAACTTAAAAATAATTCTATGCCGAAATTAGCGTAAGTTCTTCAACACTCTTAGATGATAGGAAAGAGGCCAAGCACACCAATTAAAGTGTCATTGCTCTATTGCTGTTTTGCTAGGTGTGAGACAGCATTTTGCCCCATTAAATCAAAGCAAATAATGTCACAGAGTCATTTCCAGATTTACAGCTCAATCCAGAAGGTTGATGCTGAGAAGTCTCCATAATTGGATCAAATTTTCAATTCAAATGAATAGAGCAACTACGCATCTCAAGCCTCATAAATCTCCAAATTTAACTCAAACCCTGTTTTCTTCTGCCAGATGGCTAGTGAAGGGGATGGGAGCAAAATTAGCAAAGCAAATCCAAAAAGACCAAGTTCCTCTGCCTTCAGTGGTGCCTGCCTGCCAACCAGTTTCTACTGAAGCTAATAATACCAAACATAAATTACCCAGGTAAGCAATAGTGTTAAACATATGAAAGGTTTTAACCCCTTAGGACTTCCACTCATAAAACAAGTGAGAATTTTTTTTTCTTCAAAACTAAAAGACTGGTAAATAGTTCAAGCACAAAGTTGTTTGCCTAGTAAATATCAAGTATCACCTCTCCATCACTGCAATGTTTATCTTCTCGGGGTCGGAGACATAACTCGGGTCTTTGGGATTTTGTAGAGAGTAAATCACTCATCGTACTCAGCTCTTCATGGGGAAAGGTGTGTCAGGAAACCAAGATATGAGCAAAGGAAAGAATGGGAAGGAATCAAGCATCACTTTACATTTTTCTCTTCAAAACTAGATCTTCTTAATACAAAAGCAATTTCATGAAGATATTTGGTACATGTATTAGATGGAAGCAATAGGCAATAAAAGCATGCAAGAATGTAAACTACGAAGAGTCTAATGCCTTACTACTTGTTTTCTAGACTTTTCCAATGATGCATAAGTCTTACTTGAAGAGCCCTACTGACTTGTTTTTCTAAATTTTTTTTAAAGATTTATTCATTTTTATCACAAAGTCGGACATACAGAGAGGAGGAGAGACTGAGAGGAAGATCTTCTGTCTGATGATTCACTCCCCAAGTGAGCCGCAACGGTCAGTACTGCGCCGATCCAAAGCCAGGAACCAGGAACCTCTTCCGGGTCTCCCACATAGGTGCAGGGTCCCAAAGCTTCGGGCCATCCTCCACTGCTTTCCCAGGCCACAGGCAGGGAGCTGGATGGGAAGCAGGGCCGCCGGGATTAGAAGCAGCGCCCATATGGGATCCCGGGGCGTTCAAGGCGAGGACCTTAGCCACTAGGCCACACCGCCAGGCCCTCTAAATTTTTATTGCTGTTTACTAGCTCATCTTTGCACCCTTATCGAATCTCAAATTTATAACTTGAGAAATCAGAGCGTTAAGTGAGAGGGGAACTGGGTTTCACTTTGGTTTATTTGATGGTGATAAAAGCCTATCTGAATTCCCTCCACAGCTCAGACACTCTTCTTTCCTTTGCTTCATCTCCAATCATCTTTTCTTTCTAAATGATTGCACATTCATTCTCTACCTCTTCTGTTGCTATACTCACTGAACTCATAAACATGACAAATGATACAAAAGTAGGTCTTAAAACCAAGCAAAATCTCAGAAGTGACATTGGGCCTGGCATGATGGTTCAAGTGCTAAATTCTCACCTTGCAAGCACCAGGATCCCATATGGGCTCCAGTTTATATTCCAGTTGCTCCACTTCCCATCCAGCCTCCTGCTTGTAGCCTGGGAAGGCAGCAAAGGACGGCCCAAAGCCTTGAGACCTTGCACCTGTGTGGGAGACCCAGAAGAAGCTCCTGGCCTTGAGTCAGCTCAGCCCTTTGGGGAATGAGCAGGAAGATGGAAGATCTCCCCTTCTCATCATAAATCTGATCTGCTTTTAAAAAAAAACTAAATCTTTAAAAAAGTCACTCTCATAAAAAAATGTCAACACATTTGTACAAGCATATGGACTAGAATTTCCCTATACTTCCAGTGCTCACGCAAGTTTTCACAACTGCTGTAGAAAATTATATGTATTAAAACTAAGTATGACCCAAGTGTATGACCCAGAAGTCTGCTTAGATACTAAACAGGAAGGCACAGAAATGTGTGACAAAAGACATGTAGACAACAGTTCATAGTAGCATTATTCATAGTGGCCAAATCACACATGAACACTAGAATAAATATGCAAATCAATAAAAAATATATATATTAAAATAAAGGAATGAGTGTTGTAATACAACTTGAGTCAGTGCAAGGGGTACATTTTAGCAAAGCAAGTTAAATGAACACCTGCAACACTGGCATCCCAACTGGGCAACAAGTCCCATAGTCCCGGAAGGCAGTCGAAATACTTCAGTGTCTGCCACTCATGTGGAAGACAGATAAAGCTCTGCCTCCTTGATTCATCCTGGCCCAGCCCTGGCTGCCACGGCCATTTGGAGACTGAAGTATCAGACAGGTGTGTGTGTGTGTGTGTGTGTGTGTGTGTGTGTGTGTGTGTGCGCGCGCGCGCGCACACACACATTTGTGCTCATGTGCATGTTTCCCTCTGCCTTTCAAATAAATTGTAGAAATCAAAGCTTAGAAACAAAATTCCAGAGCACACTGGCCTCGTTATCAATAGTTCCAACTTCCACAGCCACAATAAAGTGGATGTTCTAGCTCCCAGACAGAGCATTCATTCATCCATTTTCACCACCGTGTTTCCTTCAGGCCCCCCATGCCCACCTGCTTTGATGGGTGCTACCTCCTTTACGCAGTGCAATGATTATACAAATGTTAATCTCTTCCAGAATCCCCTTCACAGATAAACTCAAAAATAAGGTCTGGTTATCCCTTAGCCCAGCCAAATTTACAAGAAATAGTCATCACATCTTGCAAATTTTATCTTGACTTATTGAACCATGAACCATATTAGCACTTTAGTAAGTTTTTTTTTTCTCTCCCATACTACCAAAATACTTCCTAAATTGTGGAGCCTTGAATTGGACCTCTGATGTAGTAATCTGACTAGCACTAAGTCTGACTATGACAACCATCACATGCTATCAGACTTTTGATTCCATCTTTGAATGATGTTTAGTGCTAGAAAAGTAAAGATTACTACGGTAAGAAGCTAGTCATTTTAAAACAGAGCTAACAGAGAAAGCCATCACAGCTATGCTACCAATTTAAGAAGTGTTGGAGTGACAACAGTAATGATTGTAAATAAACTGATTGTCTTTTGACACAAAGTAATTGGCTAGAGCTTCCTGAATTACATCCCCCTTTGAAAAGCTGAAAGGATAATGTGTGACAGATCAAAGTTACAACACTGATATAATGATGATGGCTAATATTAACTCCTGATCCCTGTACCTAACCATTGCTATTTAGCCTCTGTACCATACCAGCATTAACCTGTTAATCCACCCCTTGCAGAATTCCACAAGTGTGAAAATACATCCCAGTGTCAGGTTCGACTTTTCCAGCCCATCTGCAGCTGACTTATGCTCAGCTTAGTGACTACTCTGACCCAGATTCTTTTCTGGCACAAAGTGACTTTCATAACAAATACTATCAAAAATTAGCCACTCAAGTCAAATATAATATTGTCTAGGAGTAAAATTAACGTATAATTCATTTTTTTGCATCTGTTAGAAGTACTTAGCCACTTTTTCAGCTCTAGATTTCAGTCATAGGCTGGGTTGAGATGAAACAAACCGCTTTGGCCATTTTAAAGAGCTAATGGGCCTGCCAACATGCAATATACTCACAACGCATACACATGAGCCTTATATTGTCAATTACCTGCAAGTAGTTTTATTCCTGTCATGAGTCACTTCCTAGATATGTTACCAATCCTAAAATTCAGAATGATTGTATACGCCACTTAATAACCTGAGAAAAATATTTTAAAGCGACATTGGCTATAAAATACATTTCATACCATATTATTTCACTTCTCATCACAATATACACAAATACTCAAGCCTAGCTACTTATAAAGAAATGAGGTTTACTTCAACACAGTCTTTGGAGATCCTCAGACCAAGAATGCGAGGATCCTATTGCAGGGGGAGCAGGGGGATGGCAATAGTGGGATACATACAAATAAATGATCACACAGTGAATCAAGAAGCAGAGAAAGAATGTCTGGGTCTAAAACAACATTCTCGTGAGAATTACCATCTCTGGCTGGGCCCCCAGGGACCTGAGAACACTCCCCAAGGTTGACCTCCTGAGCACCATGGTTAGGTAAAGATGACGTTTTCTCTTCACCTTTAATTTATGAATTTGCAGATCAAACATCAACATGAATTTAAGAGGCAAAATACACAATGTATGCTTATATCTAACATTCAAAGCTAAATAGTACCTTTTAAAAATTATCTGGCTCTGAGTAACTAATATACAGGATTGCAACATAGTCAAAACTACTTTGGTGGCTTGAAATTCTTCATTGAAATTTCTTTTAGAACCTCAGCGTATTAGCCTTTTAAGTTACAAGACAGAAAACATGTTTTCAGTTTCCACGGGCAGGAATACTTTATACTTGGAGGCAGAGAAGTGGCCCATTTATAATATTCATTCTATAACTCAGTCCCCTTTGGGCTCCATTATCCTTTATTTTTCCATTTCTTCATTTTCCTTGTTTGTGCCTACTTTAAATGTCTCATTATATTGTTGCCATTCATAAATGACATTTCTCATTCTTTTAGGGAAAGAGCAGTTGTGTCAGATGAGAGTCTTTAACAGACAGAAAACTAGAATAGGCATGCAAGATAATTGTAGGTAGCAATGGCAGCACCCACTGACATGACCTAGGAATGGGACCTAGGACTTTGGGGACTCCCTTGCTGGGCCACTGCTTCCACTGGTGAGCATGAGAGCTGGGACTGTGGACAGGCTGGTCTGGGGGCTGGACCTGGCTGGGCTAGGCTGCAGCAGGCAATGGCAAGTGCCAGAACTGGGTGCAAGTCAGGTCAGGCTGAACCACAGTACCCCTTGCCAAGCACAAAAGAGCCAAGGATGGCAGCAGGCCTGGTATGGAAACTGTGGGCACTCCTCTGCTAAACTGCAGATCAACCCAAAGCTAAGGCTGGTGGGGGTGGACTGGGCTGGACAAGGCAGCAGGACCTGTTACCATGTGTGTGGCCTGGCTCTAGGGGCAGGTTGGGCTTAGGTAAGCTACACCTATGGGTATGAATGAGAGCCAGATGGGATGTGGAATAGACCAGGTTAGGTCACTGAGGTTGGGGTCAAATCTGATATAAAAACTGAGGTTGGGGCAGGTCTGATAAGGATTACTGGGTGTCACTCCAATTAGGCAGTGGCACTTGCTGGTGTACATGTAGATCAGGTCTGTGGAGAGCTATGCTGGGCTAGGCCACAGCATCCATCACTTCACATGAGAGATGGGATTAGGAGGAACTGACCAGGCAGCTATATCCACCTGTATGTGCATTTTCTGGTGCAGATTACAGAATGAACTTGAGCCTGCACTGCCTAGCACACATAGCTGTCAAGTCTGAGGTAGGTCCAGGTGAGGTTTCTTGGGGGACTAGATGACCATACTTGATGACCCAACTAGATGACCGGACTTGAACCCCAGCCACAGGGAAAATCATGTGTGATTCAATCTTGGGGTACATATGTAGGGACTGGGCCTTCTCAGCTGCTGATGCTCATGCAGTGGTCAGCATGCTACCACACAGCAAATGGGGACCATGACAGCCACCTCATGTAGGTGAGCAAAAGATGTCAAATGCCTCAGAGAATAGAAAGAACAGATTGGACAACTCTCCTGGCCAAGCGCTGTAATATGTTTTGGGACAGTGGAATGCTATAGTTGGATTTGGTCAGCCAATAGACCTTGCAAAGATTTTCTCAATCTTAGTCCAACAAAATCAATGATGTCTCAGAACTCTCAAAATTACTCAAGTAACACTCTTGGAACACCTTTCCCCACATTAGAATCTCTAGGTATCATCAAATAACCATCCCCCATCCCTACTACTACTACTGATGTAGTTTGATAGTAAGAAGTGACCCTATCCACCCTCTCCTCCCTACCGAAACAGGAGAAAAATAAAATTGAAATATTTGTCCCACCCACCTTCCTCCATATCTTGAACCTCCCAACCGTAAATCAGAGGTTCACACGGGTGTGCATCCCTCCCAATTATGTAAACAATATTACAGGTAAACAATTGTAGGTGACAATGCCAGTGAAGGACTAAGAGGCTGGAGCAGAAATGCCTGGAGAGGCTTCCCCAGGGCGGGATACAGGTGAGGCAGCTTTGAGAGAGAGAAAGTCCCAGCTTGAAAGTCAGTCTACAGGGCAGTCCTATGAAAAGTTTCAGCACATGGACAAGGGACTGACTAGAAAACTGTTTTCATAAAATTTGCGGATCCCGCTGATATGCCATTATAGACTAGGGGCAGCCATAAGAGGTGACCACTTGGTGGACTCTAAGGAAGGGTGCAATGTCTCCTGTAACAGGTTTCTTTTGAAGGAGATGTCATTGCACACGCTTGTAGTAATCACAGCAGTATACAAATAAAAATCTTCATCTTATAACTGTCGTACTAATTCTATGCAAACAAATATTTGTTAAAAACCTAACATTCTGACTGATTGTGGTTAGACCATATTTCAGGCTGCCTCTTTCATAGCAGACAAGACCGTGGATCAGGGGCTGTGCCTTCCTGACACCTGCGAAATCAGACTTACTGCAACATGTAATTGTGTTATTACCACTGTGGATATTTTTCACTGTATCACGAAGCAAGTTAAAAAAAGGAAGGGAACCTCAGATTTTGCTTTTCCTTCTGTTTCCATGGACACACGCTTATAATTTTACTTGAAAGTCAAAATCTGTCATTCTCATTAAGTCTGTTCTTAGTGCTCCTTTGCTACCAGCTTAGACTAACACAGTAAAAGAATTGGGAAGCAGCAAAGAAAACACACTAAATGAAGGGAAATGAGCTCCATCTTAAAGATATGAACAACTGAGCAGTGGCTATAAACTCCCACGTAGCTTGGGGAAGGAATGAGTTGGAGGCAAAATAGTGTTTCGTGAATGCTGGTATTGCAGACTACTGGATAGAATTTCAGTTTGCAATATGGATACAGCTTGCTTTTTTAAAAAAAGATGTTTATTTTATATTTGAGAGGCAGATTTACAGAGAGAAGAAGAGACAAAGAGATCTCTTCACTCTCCAAAAGTGTCCACAAAGGTTGGAACTGAGCAAGTCCAAACCTGTGTGGGCACAGGGTCCTAAGAATTTGGCCATCCTCTACTGCTTTTCTGGGTCATAGGCAGGGAACAAGACTGGAAATGGAGGGTGCCGACGCTATGGCCTAGCGGCTAAAGTCCTCGCCTTGAATGTGCCAGGATCCCATATGGGTGCCAGTTCTAATCCTGGTTGCTCCACTTCCCATCCAGCTCCCTGCCTGTGGCCTGGGAAAGCAGTCGAGGACAGCCCAAAGCCTTGGGACCCTGCACCCGCGTGGGATACCCGGAAGAAGTTCCTGGATCCTGGCTTCAGATCAGCATAGCATTGGCCATTGCGCTCACTTGGGGAGTGAATCATCGGACGGAAGATTTTCCTCTCTGTCTCTCCTCTCTGTATATCCGCCTTTCCAATAAAAAAAAATAAAAATAAATCTTTAAAAAAAAAAAAAGATTGGAAATGGAACAGGCAAGACTATAACCACCAACCGTACAAGATGCCAGCACCACAGGCAGAGGGCTAGCCTGATACGTCACCACACCAGCCATAGATACAGCTTGTTTTTAAATCAAAAACAATAGAATTAATGTTTTTTCTTGAAGCTCAACACATCCTGATAGCACAATATCCATCTCCTGTCTCTTTTGCAAAGATGTAAACATATTTGCTTGAGAGAATCAAGAAATTGCTTTCAAAACACTTATAAGTTGATAAGTATTCATAATTATCTTCAGATCATATCCTAGTCTATTAGTCCCTGAGGTCATGTTGCATCATTCGGAGGGTTCCTTCAGTCCCTGCTGCGTGTGAAGGCTGTTAACAGATATCACTTGAATAAAGAGTCTGGGGGAATTGTTTTGAGAAAGGTTCTATTCAAAAACAAACTAGGGGCCAGCATTATGGTGTAGTAGGTTAAACTGCCACCTGTCATGCCAGCACCCTGTCTGGGTGCCGATTCTGGTCCCAGCTGCTCTTCTTCTGATCCAGTTCCCTGCCAATGTATCTGGAAATGCAGTGAAAGATGGCCTGAGTCCTTGGGGTGCTCACCTTCTGGGAGACCCAGAAGTAGTTCTAGGCTTCTGACTTAGGACCAAGCCAGCCTCAGCAGTTGAGGCCATTTGGGGAGTGAAGCAGCAGACAAAGACCTCACTTTGTTTCTCTGTGAGACTGCCTTTCAAATAAAAGTAAATCTTAAATATAGTAACATTAGGGGACAGCACTGTGGCACAGCACTTTAAGCTGCAATTTAAAGTGATATACCATATCAGAGGGCCAGTTTGGGTCTAGGTTCTTCCATTTCCAATCCAGATTCTTACTAATCCAACCTGGGAGGCAGCTGAAGTTGGCTCAAATGCCCAGGACACCAGCTGAGAAAGCTGAGCGGAATTCCTGGCTCCTGGTTTTGCCCAGACCTACCCCCCACCACTGGGAAATGAACAGTAAGTGGAAAATCTCTATGTGTCTCTGCTACTGTGCCTAGCAAATATTTTTTTAAAAGTCAAACAAAAAATTAGGAAATGATTATTAAATGATTAAGAGTTAAAGAAAGGTCTGGCACGATGGCTCAGTGGCTAAATCCTTGCCTTGCACACACCAGGACCCCCCTTTTGTTCCCAGGTTCATGTCCTGGCTGTCCCACTTCCTCCCAGCTCCCTGCCTGTAGCCTGGGAAAGCAATATTGGACGGCCCAAAGCCTTGGGACCCTGCACCTAGGTGGGAGACCCAGAGGAAGCTCCTGGCTCCTGGCTTTTGATCAGCAAAGCTCTGACCTTTGTGGTCACTTGGGGAGTCAACCAGTAGATGGAAGATCCTTCTCTCTCTCTCTCTCTCTCTCACTCTCTCTCTCTCTGTAAATCTACCTTTCCACTAAAAATAAATCTTAATTTTTTATAGTGTTAAAGAAAAATTAACATAACCTCAGTCTGTCTCAAAAAGATACAGTGTGGAACAGGGTCATGTCTCTATTATGGGTTCCCATATACAAATATGTTTGTTAGTAGTCCAAGCAAATCTACCCCCCAGCAAAAAAAATCTCCTTTTTGAATAACTCAAGTCAACTAGCCAGGGATCTACACTTCATTTTGCAAATGCCTTCCCCTCCGCTGCATGATGCTATAAATCACAAGAGTGAAATCCATCGTCCCATCCACCGTGTTGGCGCAAGAGGTGGGACACTTGCAGGCCTCTTAGAAGACAGTCGGCCTTCACTTGACAGATAATTGGAGGCTTTATTATGATATTAAAATCATAACTTAGTTATTAATCCAATACTAGGCCAGATGAGCATCATCACACATTTTCAGCTAGATTTAGGAGTTCCCATACATACAGGCTTTAATTAAAGGTCGCCATGGTAACTAGAACTTTCATTACAGTTTTATAACCAGTTTTTTTTTTCTCCTCCGAGTATCATTCCAGTCCTTAAAAAAGCATGTTCATTTATGTGTGAGTATTTGTGGTTATGGAGTGTATGCAAACACATGCGCAGTATTGGGATGCGAGGGCTAGGAGACGCACGTTGTCTTTTTAACCACTGATAGCAGTCTTTCTATTTAACCAAACTGAACCCTCAACGTCAGAATGAAATGCTGTTCAGATAGTATATTTTATGGAGCAATTACTTCAACATTTCCTCCTCAAAGAGTATGGTCTTAGTTGTCGTATGAATGTGTGTCTATGCATGTATGCATTTCTTTTAGGCAAGTTTGGATATTGTTTGAGAACTGACATTCACTTTACACCTCCTTAGGCCAGAATTCTCTCTCCCTGGGCACATCTCACACTAGCCAATTTTCTCAGCTTGATGATCAAAAATTTAAAAAAAAAGAAAAGAAAAAATAAAAACATACTTGCTGATCTAGGTAATAGGACTATGTTTTAAAAACAATAGCCAATATATTTGGCCACACTCTGGTAAGGAGTGTTGGTCCCAAACGGCCAGCGGGCCAGTCAGTCAGCCTGCTCTCAACCAAGAACCCAGGCTCGGATGTACTGAGCCTGAATAAACCATCCTTGAGCGCTTAGATCGACTCCAGACTCCTGGTGATTTCTGGGGATCTCAAAATCTGGGCACAACAGCTGGAATCCAGAGAAGTGTAATGGGCCACGTTCACACCTGCTTACAAAGGAGAGACGGGGAAAGGCAACAGGAAATGGAGGAGGAGAACCCTGTGGAAAGAGGAAGAGGGAAAAAGCACAGAGATACAGTGAGATGAACCTCAGAAAGGCACCGGCGGAGCTGGTAAAATCAAGCTCTGGAGCTGCTCCCTGTAGCCCTGTCAGCTAGAGGACTTCACCTGCCTCAGCCTTCCAGGTCCTTCTCTCCGCCATCACAGACACCGGAGCCATGCCTTTCTCCTAAGAGCACCCATCCCAGCCTCAGGTGCCTTGGGGAGCAGGGTCACTGCTACAGGATGGCAATCAAGTAGCTCAAGTCAAAGGACCTTGAAAGAGGATGAGACAGGCTTTTATCATGGTTCACTTGGAACTTTGACATTCATTGAAACTGACATCTACACAGTGTTTCCAAGCTGGGAACATCGGGCCCTGTTTGAAGGAATGTGTCTGGTGGAAGCTGCTATTGACGGCAGGATTTCTGGGCTCCTCTCCTGAAGCTAACAACTCACCAACCAGAAGAGTAATCCCTCACCCCGACCCAAGGATTATGGATTCTCTTTGCTTATTCTGTTCGTGATGAAAGTAAGATGCAGTGACTCAGCCAAGGTGTTAAATTGGAAAGACCCTCCCTCCTTCCCTGTGGCTCATTGGACCCTAGGTCCTGTATGAATCCGAGGCCCATCCTTGGATGAAGTGGGGAGCACAAGGAATTCCACAGCAGGAGGCCAGGTCAGAAAACAGCATCTGGGGACGTATAGTGCAGTCCTGCTATCTGGGAACCATAGACACTTCTGGCTTTGAAATCACTTCATCATGAAGACTCCACAGAAATAGTCTCCGCTTACCCACAGGGGATGTCTTCCAAGACCCTCAGGCTGCCAGGACAGCTAGGCTTAGCACTGAGCACTATATGTGGGTACTTCAAAAAAGTTCATGGATAATGAAACACAGCTACAGATTCCCTTAGCATCCCAAGAAGTCTGTGCAGACAGCGTGAGCAGGAGGTGGAATGTGGACAGGACGCTTCGTGATGAAGAAGCTGGAGCCCTGGATGGCAGTACTGTGGACAGCTGCCAAGCGGGCAGCAAGGACTAGCTAGCAGGTGCCACTCAACCACTCTCCTCCTCGGCAGAGGCCTGTCCCTCTGAGGCCCAGCTGCTTCTGTGGTTTCTCTTTACAAAAAAAAAAAAACCTTCCACAAAACAAATCTAAGCAGTACTAAGCCACCTCTTGCCACCTCTTAGAACTGTCGAGAATTATAAACCAGCAACCATATCTGTAGAACTTCAATCGAACAATTATGTTTACAAATCTGTTTGTGGAGACAATGTCACCACCCCAGGCATCTGTCAGCCCACTAACATGACCATGAATTAGTTCATATTAATCTTATTCAATTGTATATCCTACCATTCACCCACACCCACCACTCCTGAGACCATTTTGAATTGAATTCCAAACATGTAAGGAATATTTCAAAAGTTCATGGAGAGTTTTGTAAAGTAAAAGTATTTTGAAAAAAAAAAAAATCACCAATATATTTGGCCCAGCCTTTCAAATGGCATGTTTTAGAGCTTATCTATAGCGTTGTTTTCAGGACCTCCTGGGTGACAGGCCCTGGAATACAGATAGAGCCATGTTTTCTAAAGAGGAGATAGTAAAGCAAAGTAAGTAAAGAAATAGGATAATTTCAGACATTACAAATCAAACAAAATGAAGTAAGCTGACTGAACCAGATGAACAAGGGGAGGCAGAATTGAAAGAATGAAATTTGTCTGCTTGGCTGATACACATTCATTGAGAAATGTAAGCTATAAACTGATTAGCAAGAGTGACACAGAAAGTGCTGCAGGCAGGAATTTCCTAGTAAAGAGTTAAGTGCAGGAGCTTGTACTATGAACAATCTTTGAGTGTCAGAAGAATACATAGAAAGATAGTGCTACTAGGATAATAAGATGCTGGACTTTATGCTTGGTAAATACTTTCAATGAAAGAACCTCAACTGAATTTGAACTGTGGTAATGCAACAAGGTGGAGAAATCCACCATGGGGAGAGGGTTCGGGGAGGGGTGGGGGAATCCCAGTGCCATAACACTGTGTCACATAATGCAATGCAATGCAATTAATAACAAAAAAGGAAAAGAAGCTTATTTTGGGAACCAAAAAAAAAAAAATAGTGCTAGAGACGAATAGGCAGGCAGGGTTAAGAGGAGCAATGCTGGCAGACCAAATCGGTTCAGTTATATATATATATATATATATAATTTTTTATATAAGAAATATGAGATTTATTTATTTTTACTGGAAAGGCAGATCAGATTTACAGACAGAAGGAGAAACAAAGATCCTCCACCTGCTGGCTCACTCTCCAGATAGCCACAAAGGCCAGAGGGGAGACAATCTAAACCCAAGACCCAGGAGCTTCTTCCTCATCTCCCACGTGGGTGCAGGGTCCCAAGGCTTTGGGCCGTCCTCGACTGCTTTCCCAGGCCACAAGCAGGGAGCTGGATGGGAAGTGGAGCAACCAGGACATGAACTAGTGCCCATAAAGTATCCCAGTGTTTGCAAGGTGAGGATATTGCCATTGAGCTATCGTGCCAGGAAGTAGGATCTTGTAAGTCATGCTGTGATGGATGGTTTGTTTATAAGATAGATTTATGAAAGGAGGGGGGAGAGAGAGAGAGAGAGAAAAGAGACGGGAGGACAGAAATCTTGTACCTATTGGTTCACTCTACTAAATGGCTGCAACTGGCAGGCCCACACGAAGCCATACCCAGCAACCTGGAACTCCATCCAGTTTCCCACATGGATGCAAGAGTCCAACAGCTTTGGCCAACCTATACTGCTCTCCCAGGTGCATTAGCAGGTAGCTGGGTAGGAAGTGGAGCAGTTAAGACACATACCAGTCCCTATATGATATGCCATCATTGCTTGGGTGGCTAACCCTGTGCTCCACAAGGACAGTCCTGGAGTATTTGTATCTAAATATACTTGGGCATTATTTACTCTAGTTGCTGTATTGTGAATGGTGTTTGTTAGAGTCTCATCCATATTCACTGATTATAACCAGAAAGAAAATCCATTACTTGTTCAGTTATTTTCACTATTATTTATTTGTTTTTCTGTGTTCCTCAATTAGTAAGAAATGTATTTGACATAAATCCTGTCTGTAGTTGTTCTGATTACAAAGGCACAGTGAAAGAATTTACACATATTTTCCCTTTTGCAATTTTTTAATCCAAAAGAAGTACTAGAATTGTGACCTAGTAGGTTAAACTACTGCCTGCAACACTAACATCAGATGTGCATGTTGGTTAGCATCCTGGCTGCCCCACTGCCAATCAAACTCTTGGCTAAAGGCATGAGGAAAGCAGCTTAAGATAGCCCAAACGGGGCCTGGTGCAGTAGCCTAATACTAAAGTCCTCACCCTACATGGGCCAAGATCCCATATGGGCATTGGTTCTAATCCATCTAATCCCATGTAGCTCCCTGCCTGTGGCCTGGAAAAGCCCAAAACCTTTTGACCCTGCACCCACGTGGCAGACCCAGAAAAAGCTCCTGGCTCCTGGCTTCAACTCAACTCTGTTACAGCCACTTGGGGAACAAATCAGCAGGTGGAAGATCTTCCTCTGTCTCTCCTCCTCTCCGTATATCTGACTTTGCAATAAAAATAAATCTTAAAGAAAAAGACAGCCCAAAGGCTTGGACCCTTACCACCAGTGTGGCAGGGCCAGAAAAAGCTTTTGTCCTCTGGCTTCAGATCAGCTCAGCTCCTGCCATTGCACCCATTTGTGGAGTGAACCAGTGGATCGATGACCTCACTTTGTCTCTGCTTCCCTCTCTATAAAGTCTGCCTTTCAGGTAAAAAGTAAGTATTTTTCAAAAAATAAGTCAGGAACACAGGGAAAATCTGATTCTAATAGAGCAGACTACACAATTAGGACAAGTTTCTAAGATATAAAAACTGCTTTGAAGGCACTGAAGAACCAACATGCCAGCAGTGAATTAATTCCCATAGAAGCCAGAAAGCAAAACGGAATCCCTCTGCAAAGGTGTGTCAGTTCCAGAGAGGAGCTCAAAGGTTGACGGGTGAGCTGTGGTGCTTTCGACAATCTAGCCAGGCATGGGGAAGAACAAGGAGGCCAGTGAGCCTTCATTTCTTCCTGTTAGAATGATGGAAGACAGCATCAGAAGGATAAACCAGAAATGGATATTCTAAGGGCCGAAGTTCCCCTTAATATTTGTCTGAAATTCATCATTTCACAAGCACAAATATGAATTCTCACACAAAAACATACTATCATTCTATGTCTCAAACTATTTTCATAAATGATTTGTTTTATTTGGGACATTATGCACAATCGAGCACAAGAGAATAAGCTAAAAACAGCAGTAAAAGTCAATGGACACCAAAAAAACAATGGCTCCAAGATAGTAGACAATCAGAGACTTAAAGTCAGGGTTTTGGGGGCCCATGCAGCAGTACAGCAGCCTAGTTCTCCACCCAGTTGGTTCATGTTCTAACTGCTGCACTTGCAATCCAGTCCCTGCTAATGGTGTGGGAAAGCAATGGAGCATGGCCCAAGTCCGTGGCTCCAGCACCATGGGGGAGGTCCAGAAGAAGCCCCAGATGGGTTCGGTACCAGCCACTGCAGCCTTCTGAGAGGTCAACTGGCAGACAGAAGATCTCTGTCCTCCTCCCTGTAAATCGTTCAAATAAAAATGATTCATTTTTTAAAGAAGAGAAAATTAAATTTAAGTCTGTTATGGTTATAAATGGAAATATGAAATTATAAAGTGTTTCGGGGGTAACAGGGCAATTATATTTTACTGCAGCATAAAGATTATTGAAAAGAATGCACAAATCATAAAGGCAAAAAATGATCAACTGAACCAAGTTAAAATTAGTTTTTGACAAAAGATACACCCATTGACACAGTATTAAGGAAAGTCAGAATAAGAGATGACTTTAAAATATATTTGACAAAAGGTATACTTCCAGAAATCATTAAGAATTCCTACAAATATTTTTAAAAGCACAGGAATATCAAGGGCGCAGTGGGAAATATATTTACAGACATTTCATTACAAAGGGTCATGATTTATGTGCCAGTGGTCCATGAACAAATGTAGTTGCTCAACCATATTGAAAATGAGCCAACATTAATAATCCAAATGTGGCTACTCTGTATGAATACTCACTAAAGATGGCAATGTGAATGACAGCAGTACAGCACGCCGAACACAACGGACAACGTGTCACCGTGTATTACTTTGTGAACAAGCAATTCTGCTCCTGCATGTAGCCAGCAGAAACGCAAGCCTGTGTGCCCAACAACACCATACACTGTGTGTGCTCTAGCAGTAGGTCAAAGAATCAAAATGTGGGGCTAACCAAAAATGGATAAATAAGTTGAAAGTCAAAATTCAGTACCATTTGGCAACAAATATGAATAAACTACCGACACGCTGAACAACACTGAATCTTCCAACCGGATTGTTAAAGGAATCTGTCAGAAGCACACACAATTACCTCACTCTGAGACATTCAGATAACAGTGCAAGCAAATGATGGGAGTCCATGCTTGGGGAGAAAACTATCAGGAAAAGCAAGACCATTTTTATCAGAAAAGCCAGGGTAGTTATTTTCAAAAAGGAGAAGCTAATAACTGGAAAAAATGTGCACTGAGAATTTATGGTGCTGGTTACATATTTTCTTGACTTGGATGATGGTTGCACAAGGGGAATTCACAAAGTTCACAGAGAATGGAATTAAGGGAGCCAGTATCGTGGCACAGAGGCTAAAGCCACTTCTGCAATGCTGCCATCCAGATGGGTGACAGTTCAAATCTCAGCTGCTCCACTTCCAAAACAGCTCCCCAGCTGATGACCTGGGAAACAGTGGAGGATAGCACACATGCTTAAGCCCCTGCCTGTCACGTAGGAGGCCTGGAAGAAGCTCCTGGCTCCTGGCTTCAGCCTGCCCAAGCTCTGGTTCTTGCAGCTATCTGGAAAATGAACCAGCAGATGGAAGATCTGATTTTTTTCAACTAAATAATCTTTTTAAAAGATGAATTTAAAAGGTAGACTTATTTTGGTGCAAAAAAAAAATAATCTGGAACTTATACATTTTCCATAATACTCACTTTTCATGAACCTTTTCAAGGCCCCCTAGAATGCATGGACTGCAAGTTTCTTTTGCACCATGATAGATTTCTTTTAATTCTGTTTTCCACAAAAATCCTGAAGCTCCTACAGTTTTCTTTGTGGTTAATCATTGAGTCATACACTTTTGTTCTGTGTGCTTCTCTATGTGTGTTACATTTCGCAATAAAGGAGTGTTTAACAAAACAATTTAATTGCTGACTAGTGTACTTGTCTGAAAATTAATTAACTGATGTACACGCAGGGCTCTAAACTTCAGTTGAGAAGTAGGAAAATCCTAGCAACCAGAGTTATCTGTCACACTATACAAAGACCCTTTTGTATTCTATCAAATCCTGACAATAGTGATTCATCCAAAACAGATTCTCAATATATTTTAACAAGCAAACACAAATGTGAATAAATCAATGATAAGTAGGTCTTTTTGTTTAACACTCAGTAAAACCCAAGTAGCATTCAAAACTTTTGAAATTATTGATTTGAAATGCAAAGTTACATAGAAAAGACAAGACAGAGATTTGCCATCCACTTGTTCATTACTGTAATGGATGCAACAGCCAGAGCTGGGCAGGTTCAAAGGCGGCAGCCAAGGGATTCTTCCAGGTCTCCCGCACGAATAGCAGGGGCCCAAGTACTTGGCCCACCCTCTGCTGCTTTCCCAGGCGCAAAAGCAGGGAGCTGACTCAGAACTGGAGCAACTGGAGTCTCAACCAGCAAACATCTGGGATACCGGCATTGCAGGCAGCTACACCACAATGCTGACCCAATAAAAGGTTTTTTTTTTAAAGATTTATTTTTTATTATTTTTCATTGGAAAGGCAGATATACAGAGAGGAGAGACAGAGAGGAAGATCTTCCGTCTGATGATTCACTCCCCAAGTGAGCGCAACGGGCCGATACTATGCCGATCCAAAGCCAGGAGCCTCTTCTGGGTCTCCCACGCGGGCGCAGGTTCCCAAAGCTTTGGGCCGTGCTCAACTGCTTTCCCAGGCCACAGGCAGGGAGCTGGAAGGGAAGCGGGGCTGCCGGGATTAGAACCGGCACCCATGTGGGATCCCGGGCGTGCAAGGCAAGGACCTTTAACCACTTGCGCCACCGCACCGGGCCCGCAATAAAAGTTTTTAACCCACCATCTTCTCCACTCATTTTTACACTCCCAAATGAACCACAACAACTACAAATACTGGCTGAAGATCTAACATCGACTCAGTACCAGGTCAAAAATTGATCTGTCTCTGCTAAAAGCTTATGACCTGCTTATACAGATGAAAGTACTACAGATGCAATAAATCACACACAAAAAATTCTCATTTATTAATTTTGGTAGTTTGCTCGTTTGACAAATATCAATTTTCTGCATGTCCACAATCAAGCATTATATTCTGTGATAGTAAGAAAAACAGAGATGAAGAAAGCAGACTCTTCATCTAATGTTAGCCCACCGAGGTCAGAGAAGGGAGCTACGTAACACAAGCCATGCAGGAATGGTTTGTAAAGGATGCAGAAACTGAGCTGGTCCTTCAGCAAGGAGTGTAGAATTGAAGAGAATCAAAGCAAAAACTGGAAATGGATACTGTGTGTCCGTGCAGGCAATCTCCTGAGACCCAAAGTTCAAAGAGAAATTTCTGAAATCAGGATGAATTCTTTGCTAGGTCTTCCAGAAGACCTAGCAGAGGAGTTGAAAATTCAAGCAGCAGAGTCAGGGAAATAAATTGTGGGCTTGGGACACATACAAGATCTCAAAGCATGCCCATCATTGCCCTGACTGCCCTCTTCCCAGACTTGACAAGTATTCACTGGGTAGTTATTATAAGTAGGCTTGTACAGCCAAAGTCAGGCCACTCCAGCTTGAACCCACCTCCAGCATTTACTAACCCTGAATGACCCAGACACTGTTTTAAGGGGAAAATTGGATAATAACCATATAGCCTTATAAATCATTTTTTAAAACAAATTAGTTAAGCCACAAAATGTAATTAGACTAATCTTGGGCACAAAAAAAACACAACATAATTGAGCTATATTCAACGTAAACCTAAACACTACAGTGACGTTTTAAAAAAAAAAAAATCCCCTGTCTTTAAGCTTTTAACATGTACTTGGGAGTTTGGAAGTGGAAAGGCAAGCATTAAAATATATTTTTAAAAATACTCAACATTATGAGGAAATATCCAAATCACAATTATCGATTCCAATTTTTTGTACCAAAATAAACTCATCCACTAATTCCATTTTATTAAATTTTTTTTTGAAAAACCATTCTACATTGCTCAGAGGGGAAGAGGGAAGAGAGGACTACAGTGCAACACAGAAAGATTAATTCTGTACATCTTCCATTGAAAGTGGACATGATTCCTAAAATTCTACATCACACCAGTAACTATTTCTGTGGAGTAGCATCTTGAGTCATTTAAATAAGCACTGCTGGATTATAAACTTGTAAAAGGCACAAAATATAATGCATGCATCGACTTTGGAATCATAATGAAGTGAGTAACTGTTTCAGCTTAACCTTTATTCTAAAAAGGAAAAAAAAAAAAAAAAAGAAACCAAACTTTTCCAGCCTACTTCTTCACTATAAAATGGGAGAGTACATGGTGGTACAGAGGCTTTGCGCAAAGCAGGGACTTCCGGGAAGTACACACCTTCCCTTGCAACAGTCATTTATCACCAGTTCCATACAAAATTACCACTGCCCCATCAACGTCATTGGCTACTCCATTTGCTAGTACCAAAATGGAATCATGTTGGCTTGAGATATTTTTAAATGCTCAGTGATGTTTAAAGCGGTAGAAAAAATGTATTTTTTTTACACCTTTGTCAAGAATTCATGTTGAAGACCCGGGTTTGCTCACACTTGCCTCAAGTGTAACATTAACATTCTTTTTCATTAATGTTTATAAATTTTAAAACTATTCATAAATTGCATTCACCATGCTAAACAGTGAATATGAAATGGGCTTATTCTCAAAAGGTTTCTTCTAAACTCTTAGAGAAATTAAGTTCTGCTTATGGTTTTTAAGGTAGACTAAAAATTGTATTTACCTTTAACTCTAAATGACACTGGAGCAAACAGCTCACCTTAAGTCCCTACTGATGGAATCCTAGCAGCTCCTATGTGACATTTCAATCCTTTTGTGCAATTTTGGAACTATTCAAGTGAACGATTTCGGGGTTTGCTTATTTGACAAGCCAAGATCATATAATCTCATTGTGTCACAGCCCTAGACAGCAGTGGAAAGAAAAACTTTATCCAACAGGCATATCAAATAAATGGTCTAAAAGTCACAAAACCAGAACCTGAATGAGATAAGAGAAATAGACTTCCTTTTTCTTCAAAGCAGTTTTTCGGATAAAGAAAAAAATTCCACTTACAGAAATTTTACCACCCACCTAAGAAAGTACTCCTCATGGCTATGGACCACCAAGTTTAGAACAACATAAATACATAAAACACTATTAAATAAACTGTTGCATCTGTATAAAACGCATTGCTCCACAGCTATTGAAAATATTATACAAGAATAATTTGGAAAGCTCCATAAGATGAACTCTATGAAAAATCAGACTACAAAATAATATCTGTAGGACATTTCAACTCCTTCCTTTTGGCTCTGCTATTTGTCGTTTCAGGAAATGCTGACCGTGATGAAGTTTGTGATACAAACACTTGTGTCTACGTTAGAACACATTTTGGGTTTTTATTTTGTTTAATTATTTTTCAGTTAAATACCATCACTGCAGTTCACTCACCAATAAAAGTTTGCTCATCTATATTTGTGCCTTTCTATATTTGTGAATTTTTCCTTATTGTTTCTTAGAGATTCAATATCATTAGTGAAGATTCTTTACATTTAAACATTGTCAAGAATATGCAGGGATCATTGCTGAGGCACACCAACTTCATCACCTGTGATGCCCACATTCCACGTGAGTGTAAGTCCAAGCCAGCTGCTCAACTTTGATCCAGCTCCCTGTCAATGAACCAAGGAAAGCAATGGGAGAGGCCTGGGCTTGGGCCCCAGCCACCCACCTGGGAGATCCGATAGGAGTTATAAACTCCTTTAGTTTCATCCTTTCATTTTGACAATCTGGGAAGTGAACCAGCAGATGTAAGCGCACTAGCTCGCTCACTCACTCATTTCAAATAAATAAATTTTTAAAAATATCTTTTTCAATTGTCACCTAATTCAGCTACATAATGTTTAATTTTTTTTTTTTCTGCTCTACCTGTTAAACATTTAGCCTGAAGGACAGGAGGAGAAGGCTTGCATCCTAACCCCAGAGACTCCCAGTACCTCACCAAGGACTATCAGTACAGGGACCAAGGACTATATCCCAACCACCAAGGAGATCACAGAGAATTGGAGTGCCCTCGTAGGCCGAGAACTCTGAGGTCAACCATTCCCTATCAGATCTCCCATATGGGATGGAAGAAGCCCAGATCCTTTTCTCACACGATCTAATGACATCAGAACAGCCAGGAGCCCTGAGTGGTCCTCAGAAACAGAAAAACAGTAAACTTCCTTTGAGACTCAGGAGAGGAGCTTTCTCTAGTCCTTACTTGGTTCCCACTTTGGCTCTTCACCCTCTCTTGCAATGACCATTAGGGTCACTCCGAAGCCCCCCTTTCCCCCCAAAAAATTAGATCAGATAGACAGAGACCAATAAGGAAAGCTTAGAACAGACAGGAAAAAGCTTGGACTCACATATTCCTTACTAGTTAGGACACAAAGATCAGTTACTCCTCACTAAGGTAGTAGACTTGTCTGCACACCCCTCCTAAAACTATCCTGCTCTCCAGTCGTTAACATATGGCTTGTTAGAGTTATAAGCCTGTTGGGACTATCCTAAAATTCACGAAGTTCAGTAAAAATCATGCTTGAATACTGTAAGTTGCTAAATATAAATATGAAGAAAAAAAAGATACAAGAAAGCTGAATAGTACCCTATAACCATTTTAAGATTTGTAGCAGTTGGTTACGTATAAACTAAAATGGAGATGTCAATGAAGTAGTTACAGGATGTGGTTAAGAACTTGCGTTATCTAACATATTGGTCACTCAATACCATGTTAATTAACTTCATGATGTTGTTAATCTCCATGGTTCTTCCTGCTCAAGTTGTGTAGTGACATCTCATTGGAGGGGTTGATATTCTGCCTGTTCTACTTTCAGACCAAGGATGGTCTCCCAATGAAACTGTTGAATTTATATAGATAATAAGATGCTGGACTTTCTGCATGGTCCTTGCCAACAATAAGGGATCATGACTGGTTATAAACT
This sequence comes from Ochotona curzoniae, assembly GCF_017591425.1. Taxonomy (NCBI): domain Eukaryota; kingdom Metazoa; phylum Chordata; class Mammalia; order Lagomorpha; family Ochotonidae; genus Ochotona; species Ochotona curzoniae. The sequence goes on along the minus strand of NW_024464920.1, from coordinate 14,845,647 downwards.
GTACTACTGTAACAATATGGAGGAATTCATTATGGGGGGAAGGTTTGGGGAAGGAGTGGGGGGAATCCCAGAGCCTATGAAACTGTGCCATAAAATGAAATAAACATTAAAAAAAAAAACATTTAGCCTGGATATTTTGCTATCAGCCTATCTGGTAATAGGAAGATTCCATGGCAAATCTAACATTGTTATCAATATAAAGTGGGGAAATCTTTGTGATATCAACAGTAGGGCTAAAATGAAGATAATGAGGACACTAAATACTGAATGCTTTCCTGCAAGCAACGGCAGAGGACACCAAAGTGAATAAAGGAACAAAGAGGAAAGGCATGATGAGGTGGAGCCAGTGAGAACAGGGTTGATGCTCCTGGCTGCCATGTTTTATTCTCAGGGACACAGATTCCCAGGCAGTCTCTAAACAGCTCTCCTCTGTCTCCAGGCCCTATGCAGCCCAAATTGTAACTTAGCCCACTGGGGTTCAGAAGTATCCCTTTTTGGGAGGCACATAACAAAACAAAAACAAAATCAAAATTCTGCAAACGCCCAATGTTTTTCTAAAAGAGAAGTTGCTGCTCTGGAACTATAATGAGGAATGAATGGTTTGAGGTAGAGGGGCCCCCCACACACACACACACAGGATCCTGCTCCCCTCCGTGCTACTCTGCAGTAATCACCAGAGGAACCCCAAAGCCCCCAGCATGAACTGCACTCCAACTTCCTGAGCTATAGTACAGTGATTCACAGAAATAAAAATGCTACTGACTGAATAGAGTCCTCAGAGTTAAACCAAACTGTTACTCTTCCAGGGTCATTTTCTTGGCTTTGTTTTCTAATCAGAAAATGCTCATCAAAATTTCACCATTGATTTTTAAGTTATTAAAATAATGATACCTAACAATTATTACCTTGTCTATTTTAAATTTTTTTTAATAAAAGATTTTATTCCAAAGGTAGAGTTACAGAAAGACCCACAGAAAGCAAGAACCCTTCCATCCAATTATTCATTCCACAAATAATGGCAACAGCTGGGGCTGGACCAAGTTGAAGCCAGGAACTTCTGGGTCTCTGACAGGCATACAGGGGCCCAAATCCTTAGGCCATCTTCTTCTGTTTTCCCCAGCACATTAGTGGGGAGCTGGGTTGGAAGTTGAGAAGCCAGGACTCAAATCACCAACCACAGAGGATGCCAGGGCTGCTACGCGACAGAGCCAGCATCGACGTGTTTTAAATATACACTTACATGATAAATACATGAGAGAAGTCCTAAACAGTGGTCAGGGTACAGACAGTCCAGACAGCTACTTTAGCTGATTAATCAGTGGAGGGTAAGAGCTCTTGTGGGTCTAAGAGCTCACTCTGTCTCTCCCTCTATATCACTCTGTCATTCTAATAAAAATGATGTTGAAATTGCGGGTCACATGCAGCAGCAATGAACTGAATGTCCTAAGAAATTGTTAAGTAACATTACTTCTGTCAGACAAGTGTTGTGATCTGGGTCCATAAGGAAGTATGTGAACGGAACTAAGAGTGGAGAATTCAGGCATAGAAGGGATCACAGAAACACAGACAGGGAATGTGAACAGTTTACTGGCTTGGATTTGTTTTTCACAGGATGTTCCAGCAAAGCTTGTTGTGCAACATCACAGGGGGCTAGAACACCATGTGGAGGGAGAGCTGCAGGAGCGCAGCTGGTAACACAGTTGAGGACATGCAAGCTATGAAGCTGTGTGTTGCTTAAGTAGGAAGGGCCCTCTGCTTCACCTAGCCCTCACTGTGGTACATTACTTCTCAGTGATGCAGCTTCTTTTTTAAAGATTTCTTTCTTTATCTATTTGAAGGACAAAGAGATCAAACTGTCTTCCACTGGTTCACTCTCCAAATGGGCACAACTGTCAGAACAGGACAAGCCAAAGCCAAGAACCACAAACTCCGTCCAGGCCTCCTGCTTGGTGGGTGCAGGAGCCCAAACACTTGGGCCATCTTGCACTGCTTTCTTAAGCACATTAGCACAGAGCTGGACAGGAAGCAGAACAGCTGGGATTCCAACTTGCACTAGTAAGGGATGTTGATTCAAAGCACTTTCATTAGAGAACTAAACCTTCTTCCCATCTCCTTTACTTCTCCCAAGTAAACCAAGCTTTCCTTTGAGCAACTTCTGCCAACAGCCGATTATTTAGCAACATTCTAAGCAAGCTGACCTCTTGTGTCCAGTTGCACTACTGGAACATAGAGGCCCATAACAAACTAGAAAGGTGACGAAGGAGAGAAATTATCCAAACAAGAAAAGAGCTATTCCAAGGAAATGTCTACCATAACAAATAGTTCATTTCAGCCAGAACCTAGACAGAAGCCTGGTGAGAGCTAAGTCTGAACACATAGGCAAGGGTCAGCTACAGTCATCACACACTCAAAGTTCCCAAACTCAAATGTGTAATGGAATACATCAAACAATACACAAAAGATATGGACATCAGCCCTTTAGCAAGTGGCCCACTGTAGCCCAGTGAGACCCTTTGTCTGAAGTCCATTCCCATTCGAGAGAAAAGCAGAGTCTCTGCTTCGCCCTCTGTCAATCTTTCTTTCACACATTTAAATTAAGTCTTGGTTTCAAAAAGCTTATGGAAAATACAGTTAAAAAGACAGATTTGGGGTTTATAAGAACAAACGTAACAAGTTGCTATGTCATGCCAGCATCACATATGGGTGTTTATTTTTGAGTACTTGCTGTTTCACTTCTGATCCAGCTCCTGGCTAATGGCCTGGGAAAGCAGTAGAAGGACCAGATATGTGGGTCCCTGCACTCACATGGGTGACTCAGCAGAAGTTCTGGGTTCCTGGCCTTGGGCAGATGCAGCCATCTAGGAGGTGAACCAGCAGATATAACACTTTCTTCTCTCTCCTCCTTTGCTCTCCCACTCCCTCTGCCTCCACCTCTTACTCTGTCATTCCAGCTTTCAAATAAGTCATTAATAAAAGTAAAATATATTACCTCTTAGATTTCAAGAAAACTGTGCACCAAAATTACCTATCTTTCAATTCCATTTTCTATGAATGTGTTGAAATACTTGCACATACATATCACCACCCAGAACTTGGAGGTGCCCACGCAACTTACTCTAGCTGTGAAACCTGGTCAGAATGAATATGTGTCGCTTGCACAGAAGTGGTTTTCATTCTGCTACAATGATGGAGTGTTCTAGAGAGGAACCTCGATGAGGCCCAAGGATGTGGAACCACAGCAGATCCGGAAAGGACACGGCACAGAAGATAAATCATTCCACGAATTCCTGAGATCTTAGGGGTCTTTGTGTGTGCACTAGCCTGTCCTAACTAGCATGGTCACACACATGGTATTCCAGCACAGCAGGGATCAGAACAGGGGTACAGAGGACACAGCAGGTGCCTGGGGTTTACCTCACTCAGGAGTTTCCCCTAGAGAAATCACACCAGAACTGTGGAAATGAAGCACACTGAATTCTACATTTTCACTCTCTGCTCATGACCTAACAATCCAGCACTAATAACTACTCCATCCAAAAAAAAAAAAAAGACATGGGATGTGGGCAGCCCGTCTGTGCTCCATTTTCACAGCCCACAGCTATAAATAATACCATTAGGAAAGCACACTTTGCCTTAGATGGAAGGCACGAAGAAAAGCACTTTCCCTGATAGTTCAGCAACACATTCAGATTTCACGTCTCAAGGTAAAAATAGGTCTACCAAATGAATTCGGTTTGGAAGCCGTGCTGCAGTGAAGAACGCCGGCGTTCTAAAGAGGCCCAAGGAGAGAAGAGACTTATAAGGAACTGTCCTCTCTCTGCAGCTGAGACACATAGAAGAGCGCAGGGAAAAAGGGGTTTTCCTGAGAAATAAAAATAACCACAGAGAGTCTGAGATCTAAAATATCGCCCTTCTTAAGTTGGTATCCAAAAGGAACTCTGCAAATCATGCGCATTTTGGCAAATGATAAAATTCATCTAAACACAGAGGATTTTCTTTCGTGTACTTCGAGCATCAGTGAGGAGAAAGAGCCAAAGAAAACAGGGGACAAGGAATGCTTAAAGCTGCATAAGCTTCTAATTCAGTAACTCATGTTTTGATTATGTAAGCTTTTTCTAAATGACAATAAAATATCACCTATTTTGTCACACAACTTCCAGTGCTATTTTTAATGGCTCTGGTACCTGAGCAAAGAGAATGTGAAGAGCTGTGCATCTTCCCAAGGAAAAGGAATATTCATCCACCCGTCAACATTCTGAAAAAAAAATTAAGTTTTATTTATTTGCCAATTATTCAGAAGGCAAAGAGACCTCTCTCTTCAGTGGGTTCACTCCCCAAATGCCGACAATGGTCAAAGTCGGACAAGGTTAACCCCTGGCATCATCCTAGTGTTGCACTTACAGGTGCTTGAGCCATCACTTGCTGTCTCCCAGAATGTATTTCAATAGGAAACCTGATTTAGAGCAGAGAAGCCCATTGGAACATACAGAGGATACCTGGTACTACATCAGAGGACGGAGAACAAATCTATCATCTACCCCAGCCACGTGTTGGCAGTGCAAATCTGGGCAAATGGAGACTCTAGGGTGGACTATGTCAGCCAATGGATTCTGAAGAGATTTCATCATGCTTAGGCTGGCAAAATTGGTAGTAATTCAAAACTGTTGAACTATGAAAACCACATGAGCAGTGCCCTCGGAGCATGCCCCATGTCAGGGACCCTGGGGTGGGTGGAAGGCTAGGTGGGGGTTCTCCCTTTATCTCCCCCCTTACACCAGATAACAAAAAATAATAATAATGTGGAAACAATGGTCTTACCCACTTTCCTATAACCCTTGACCCTTTGTGTCCTAATCAACTATGTGAAGATTATCAAGTTAAAATAACAATAACTTTTAAAAAGAGCAGAGACGCCAATAGTCCAACCAGGCCCTCTGAGATGGAATACCTGCATTCCAAAGATATAGCCCTTGATCCCTTATCAACTTCTTTGTAACATTGCAGTCTAAGACAAAGACACTTTTCCACCCCATAAGAGAACCAAAAAGAAAGCAAGATAATCAAGTTGTCTCCGCAAAGCACACACGCTCTCTGTGCCAGAACGAAGACTGTATCTAGCATCAGAGCTCAAGTCTTCGTGTCTTGCTCTCCTTTGTGTCTCCTTCAGAGCATCCGAAGTGTGCTTAGCACCTATTTAAGGGAACAGCCTTTATTCTCTGGCAACCCTTCTTGCTCTAAGTCGCCTAATTTCAATGAACTATGTGGTATGTTGATGGAAAATTAGCCTTTAAGATTTCTTTCTTTTTATTGGAAAGGCAGATTTACAGAGAAGCAGATACAGTGAGAAAGACCTTCTATCCACTGGCTCACTCCAAGTGGCTGCAATGACTGGAGCTGAGCTAATCCAAAACCAGGAGCCAGGAGAATCTTCTGGGTTTCCCATGCAGATGCAGGGTCCCAAGGCTTTGGAGCAATCCTGAATTGCTTTCCCAGGCCACAAGCAGGGAGCCGGAAAAGAAGTGGAGTAGCCAGGATATGAACCAGTGCCCATATGGAATCCCAGCACATGCAAGTGAGAAATTTAGCCACTAGACTATCACACTGGACCCAGAAAATTTAATCTTTTGTGTTAGAAAAACATCAGTGGACGTTATGAGCACATGCAAACACTGTTCTAAACCTATGGTCCCGAGATCTTTCCTAAATTGCACCACTGACATCAGCGAGTGCAAAACATAATTAACTCACTTCACGGGAGAACTCCCTAAACAGGCCCGCACTCCCAAGGTTGTGGTGATTTGCCCAGACTTCAGCTCCACAGAGTCAGCCCCTGAACACAGGTGAGGCTGCTCCAAGCCATCCAAATGGCCTTAGCAGGTGGCTGCATGACTCACGGGCACGATCACCAAAAGCAGAGGACTGGATGTTCACAGACACAGGCTTGGAACAACTTATTTCTGGAAGTCTGGACAATTTTGTGGTCAGCTCCTCCAAATACAAAGAATCTAAGTCATCTGTCATCCCATGCGGTCCATAGTGGTTATGCGAGTCCTCAGCCATCACGACAATGCGAGGGCTTCTCGAATCGTTCTGTTCTGCTGCTTTAAATCAAGTTAGCACATTCAGACAACGCACAGCTTCAACTGAAATGTCATCAGTTGAAATGTCAGGGGTAAGGAACTATGTATTTTATATTTATTATGTTACAAGCAAAGATTCCCAGCAGTCTGTAAACATCAGTTCCAGAAACTTCTATTTCCAGCTGGCTATGAATCGATGCAACAATAGGACCTACGTTGAAACTAAATAAAGCAGACCATGATTGATAATTTTACTTTATAGCATAAACACAAGATGAACTCTATATTATTTATACCCACAGCTCAGTAATCTTAGAATCGTTTATGCAGACTTAGTGCAAATGTGAAAGCTTTGTGATGAAATGATTCAACAAACATGAGTGTTGTCTGGCATGCCAAGTGCAAAGTTGGTCACCAATATGTAATAATGAATAAATGAACAGGGCATTACTGAATGTGTGCAATGCATCTTGAATATTACATAGATTTATCTTGGTTGATTCCACCACCAGGATACCTATGTTCCATTTCCAGAAAACAGGCTCTTAGTGAACCAATGAAATGTTCGGAACAAAAACATTCAGAATTAACCTCTACGACTATTCTTATTTAGTAGGTATCTACAGCAATATTTTTGGCAATCAGATGTGGTTGATAAGCATAGAGAAAGTAAAATTCTGCAAAGAACTTGAACTGACAAGAACCAAAATTCAATTGGCTACACAAATCTGGATATAGAATCATTTCTTCCTCCGTCTATTTATAAAATCACTTATCAGGTTAGTGCTGTGGCTTAGTGATAAGCTACCACTGGTGAGGTCAGCATCCCATACTGCAACGCTGATTCAATTCCTGCTGTTCCACTTCTGATCCTGCTTCCTGCTAATTTACCTGGGAAAGTAGTGAGAAATGGCTCAAGTGCTTAGGCCACTGCCACCCATATGGGAGACCAGAATGGGGTCCCTGACTCCTGACTTCAGCCTAGTCCAAACCTGGACATTGAGGTCATTTGGTGAATGAACTTGAAAATCGATAACTACCATCTTCCTCTCCGTTGCTTTTTCAAATCAATGTTTTTTAGAAAAGTTGATTTCTCAAACATTTATCAAAACCCTATTACGAAACATATTTTGGCATTAGAATGCCATAGTGAATAAAATAGTTTCTTTGAACTCCTATTTCAGTGAAAGACAGGATACACTCTGGGCAGCAAATGAAAAAATTTAATTTCTGTTAAGACAAAACACTGTAAAATAGAAACCAATTAATTTATGGCATGAGAGGAAAAAATACATGGTAAACACTCACAGGTGCTATAATTTAGCAGAACACACACACTCACACAGTGTAAGGTCATGGTTATCCACGTCAATGAAAAAGATACTGAGGATACTGTTGAATCAAGAGGGGGGAAAAAGGAAGAGATCGAATTTATCTCAGCTCAACTTCTCAAGACTCCCCAAAATCCCAAAGAGGTATCGCAGATGGCAAGGATATTGTCCATGTTTTTGGCAGAAGAAATTCAATATGTAATACAGGCATAATCAGTTTCTGAGATGCAAAAATCAGTTACTGCACCAAGACAACAGCCCTGCTTGCATATTATAGCATACAGGAAAGATCTGCCAAATCACTTTATACCTTTCTTTACACGTCAAGAATTGAATTCAGAAGATTTGAACTAGAGTTCTCTCCTAGTGTGGCAGACCAGCCTACCTTCCCATCACAGCTAGGACATCTCTAGGTTAGACAGGATGTGTCATAGAAGTAAGAGAAAATCTGTCCTTTGGGGCCTGGCATGATGGCTCAGTGGCTAAATCCTCACCTTCCAAGTGCTGGGATCCCATCTTGGCACCAGCTCCTATCCTGCCTACTTTACTTCCCATCCAGCTCCCTGCTTGTGGCCTGAGAAAGCAGCAGAGAATGGCTCAAAGTCTTAAGACCCTACAAGCACGTGGGAAACCTAGAAGAGGCTCTCCTGGCTTCGGATCAGCTCAGCTCTGGCCATTGTAGTTTCTTGGGGAGTGAAATGGGAGATACATTTTTCTGTCTCTCCTCTCTGTAAATCTGACTTTCCACACTTAATCTTAGCCAAAAGGCCAAGAAGCGATGAATCTGACTTTCCAATAAAAATAAATCTTCCAAAAAAAAAAAACCAGACACAGCTGGCTCAGCTCAACTCCAGCTGTTGTGGCCACTTAGGGAGTGAACCAGCAGATGGAAGTTCTTCTTCTTCGTCTCTCCTCTTCCTCTCTGTAAATCTGATTTTCCAATAAAAATAAAACAAATCATACAGACATTTTGAGATTTTGTGTTCCCAAGCCACCCACATTTCCCCGCTCTTGGATTCACAGTGAGACGCAGTAGGGCAACCCGTGAAGCCCAAAAAAGTGAGTTTAAGTATTTCTCATCAGAAGCTTAAGACCCACACAACATAAAGCCATATGGAGGATCTAGCAGAAACTCAGTGGTTTACATCAAAGAGCCCTGGGCCCCATGGTGGCACAACATGAGTCTGAGCAGCCCATAGAAGTTCATACTTCAGGATGCTGCTATGAAAGCCAGGTGAGAACTGAGCAATGACGAAGCCAATGACCATGATCCTGAGGCCACAGAAAAACACACTGAAAGACCCAAAACTTGTCCTTTGCTCCGATGCTGTGTAAGGATCAGGGACACTCATGGCTTTATATGCTGATTTAATGTCACAGTCAGGGGCAAGAGACCATGGACACTGAGAGTCTGAGTATTTTTATTCATAGGAGACTGAGTATAACTTAAAGGGATTTTCTAAGTTGTCATATTGGAGCAATTTTAAGATTTACTGGAAATCTACTTATATTTTCCCACAAGCCAGCAAAGAGGTGGTACTGAAGGAGCCAGGCTCTAGACAGAACAAAGGAGCTACATTTTTTTTTTTTTTTGCCCATCCCAATTTTCCTGCAAGTTCAATCCTGAACCTTGCCACACAAACCACAGGTTTTGTCCAACCTCTCTGACTGCCTGTGGGGCTGATGTGCCAGGAATGGAAAAACAGCTGCTTCCACCTCAGAGTTCAAAATATGAAGGACTGAGATACAATTCCTTGCTAGACACTCAAATGCTCTACTCAGAATTCAATTAAAAAGTTGCTTCTTAATAAGGTAGTAAATACTTTCTAAGATGTAGTTTAAAAGGATGTTAAATATGTGGGGGGGGCGTGGACCAGAAAGCCAGCTGCTGGACATTAAGACATTACTGAAGAGAGAGAATGCTCCAAACTGAAAAAAGACGTGTTTACCCAAAAGAAAATAGATAATAACCAAAGCTCACCCCCCCACAACAAGTTTGTAATCATAACTTGGGGCTTCAAAATATTTTAATTTCTTAATTCTAAATGATTACAAATTGTTCATGAAATAATAATCCTCCAACTATCAGTGTAATCCTGACTTGGGGATGGTGACTGTGGAAAATCTCCTGATTTTATGAAAGTATATATAGTAAGAAAAAAGATGGATATGCATTGTTTAACAAAATCTCATAATTAAATGAAAATTTTTCTAGATTTGCGAGATTCTCTGAAAGGAATCAGGAAGAGGAAGAAGTCATAGGTTGTGAAACCAATCAAAAACATTTAGTACCATAGGTATATTTTTCGAAGTTGGCGAAAACAATTTAATATAACTATTTTAAGTAATTAAAGGGGAACTAACTGGAAAACATGCAGCTTAGCAAACAGGGGCCAGAGTGGTAGTGTACTACATAAAGCTCCTGCCTGCCTGCCTTCTGCAGCCGCTCTGGGCGCTGATTGGGGAAGTGAACCAGAATGGGCATCCTGATTTCTCCCTCTGTAACTCCATCTTTGAAATAAAAATTTTAAAAGGGAGGGAGAAAGGGAAGGAGGGAGGGAGGAAAGGAAGGAAGGATGGATGGATGAGAGGAAGGAAGGACAAATGAGAGGAAAAAGAAAAACAGGCATTGTCATTTGTCCCTTACCTGTTTCTACCTGGCTAAAAGTTTTTAAAAAAAAGTTTCTATTGTCCTAATAGCTTTGAATAAGGAGCTTCAGTCTTAGCATGGTATGTTACACTGTCGTAAGTGAAATATTTTATCTTTCACTCCACAAGCTACTCGGATATAACGTGGAGTTAATGCTTTCAGCTAAGATTTTCCTTTGCAGAGACACCAAGTAAATTCCTAAGAATCCCACACAGAGCTAGGATGCATGATTTATTGTGATGTCAGCCATTTGAAAGAACTTCCCACTTAATTCTTAAGGCTCCCTCTCACCTAGCAAAACTTTCCCTATTTGTGAAAACGCATAACCTTGGCAACCGTTAATGCTTAGAGGTGAGGAAGCGGCTGATCATCTCCAACTTCCCAGAGTGCCCCCTGCATTTACTTGTCCATAATAACCTTTTAATATTGAGCCTAATCTTGCCCATGCATCATAAGCCTGTAACATTACCTCAAAAGTAACACTGAGACATAAGGGCATGGGATTATTGCATCGTCATCCCTTCAGATTTCCACTTTGCTCCTTTCATGCTAGGCCTTTGCAAGACATCTCATTTATTCTTAAATTCCAGGAACACAGTAACTACGGAAAGCTTTGTCCTGCAGCAGACAGTCCCAGAGCTGGTGTTCTTGAGGAAGGAAAATCAAATGGGACCGTCCATTAAGGGGTTATGAAGGCCCCTGCCTTTTCAAATGACTGATGAAGGACTCTTGCCCTTCCCTGGGCCAGGGCCTCTCAAACTGCAGGCTGTTTGGATTCCGTCAACACTTACATTTTATAGGTCTATGGAGCCAAAGATTACAAGACTTTTGAACTCCAGGCTGCCTTCTGTCTGGCTACACCCTCTGTTTCTGGAGCCCAGATCATTTTTAACAACTCTACAAACACAAGCAATTAGGGTAGGGTCTGTTCGTGCTCTCCTTTTGACCTGGAGGTAATTACACTCTCAGAACCAGCCAGTGGGGCAGTAGATGACCTCTGCTAAGACTCGGGGCTCTTTAAAGACAGATCCGCATGTGCTTCAAAAACAGTGCTGGCAGCAGGCACCGGTCCCTAAGATGTCGTCCTGTTGTTTCATGGGAAGCTAAGTACCACACTAGACTAGATTAAGAAAAAGACATACATACATATCAAAATGGAAGAAAAAGTGAGACCTTTTAGAAAGGTACAAAATACACTGGAGCCATCAGTCGGTTGGCCTGGTAGTTAACTCTGACTTCCTCTGTTGCTTCATTGCCTGCCTGGCTCAGTACCTCGTCCTTATTGCAGAATTCACATTGTTGATGAACTCTATTCCTTCAACAGCTTGGAAATTATGTCTCAGTGATTTATACTAAAGGACCAACTAGCTGGTCTTTTTTGCTACCCAAAATAGGAGGATGAACCATACAGGAAAATTCTTAATCTTTTCAGAAGTAGAGTTTTAAAACTGTTTTCTCTAAATTATTACTTACGTGAATAATATACAATCAGTAAACAGCACCCAGGAAGAGAAAAGGAACCTGTTGATTTTTGTTCAACAAATACTTTGTTATAACATGTGTCACTGCTCACATGTGCACTTATTTGGCTCATTTTCAAACATGCTTATATTCTGTCTAAAGGCTCTGCATGGATGTATCAACCACATACTTCTTGCAATCTATGTGTCATTAAATGTAATAGGGCCACCACTGTCACTAAGGATTATGTTCCATAATTGCATTTTTCAGAGATTTGGGTTGCAGAAAGCATTTTTACTTTGAAATAGTCATAATAATGTTTCTTTCCAATGGGTGCAGCTGTTTTGTGACCTTCAAAAGTAGTAGCCGATATAGTCTTTATTTCTATTTCACATATTTTGGGTACCAATTTTTCAAGTGGTACCAATTAAGATTTTCAAAGCAACGGTGTCTCCAGTATGATCTGCCAACATGTGTCACATGCCTTTGCATAACTACTGTTTGAATTCAGTAAACTGCCTCAGGACTTCAATGAATGCCAGTTAAGCAGGTGTTAAACTTTTTTTTGCGGTGGGTGGGGGACCTTATTTATCATTAAATAGAACTGGATTTTAAAAGAAGGAATAGTTGTATTTATAACATGTTTTCAACATGATTATGACAAAAGAGAAATCGAGTATATCACATCTCTCAGATATATTTTAACTCCTTGTCTCATCCATACTGAGTATTTTTAGAAAATTACATTCGAGAATTTATGAGGGATCTTCAAAAACTTAATGGAAATGCATAGTATAAAACAACTGTATAAATCACTTCCCGGCCTTTTGGCTAAGATCAAATGAAACAACTACACAAGAATTTCAAGATTTTGTGGTAAGAAACTCATCTTCCAATTGGTTTTTTTTTTTCCACAAACTTTTTGCAGTTCCCTCAAGTTTGAGTAAATACTAGTGCATATCCTAATTTGCCTAAACTGTTAAGAAACACAATCTCAGGACTGGAACCATGGAGCAGCAAGTTAGGTCTCCTGCAGTGCCATTCTCCCATCCTAGTGCCAGCTTTGGTTACAGAGGCCATGCCAGTGTGCATTGGAACACAGCTGAAGATGGCTAGAGTGCCTGGGCCCTTGGCACCCTTGTGGGTGTATCAGATACAGGTTCAAGCTCCTTTGGCTTGGCCCAACCTGGGCATTGGCAGCCATTTAGAAAGTCAATCAGCAGATGGAACATCTCTCTTCCTCTTTCAAATAAATACATCTTAAAAAAGGAGAAAAAAACCTCCAATCTGATAAGCTCTTGAGAAATAGAGGATGGAAGTTTTCCCTTCAACTCCTAAAATAAAAATCAACCCACCTCTCCTGGTCCTGTTTCTGCATTGTCCCAATGACTTACGCCCCAAGATCTCACCTCTGCCCTTCCAAAGGGTTTCCCTCCTTTGCTCCAAACTACAGTCGAAATCATTCTGAACAGTTGAGATGTTCAGAGAAATACACTGTTGAAATTATGTCATATGTTTTGTGAAAAGTGGGCCAAGCCTTTACACTTCTAATTCCTTCATTTTTGGCCTCTATTAATGTTCTTTCCAATATTCTAAGTAGACAAGAATGTCAGTACTACCACTGAAAGCACAGTAAAACATTTTTTGAAGAGTATCCAGTTCAATGAATTTATTTTTATATGTAGATTTCACTACAGGAAAGAAAATGATCACTCACAGGAGTATCACTAATTTTAACAGGAACAGTTTTGAAGTTACTCTATTTTCGTAATTACTTCAGTCATGATTAGCAATATTTTTATTTTTTATTGAAAAATCAGATATACAGAGAGGAGCAGAAACAGAGAGGATCTTCTATCTGCTGGTTCACTCCCCAAGTGGCCGAAACAGACGGAGCTGCACTGACCTGAAGCCAGCAGCCTGAAGCCTCTTCCTGGTCTCCCACGTGAGTGCAGGGTCCCAAGGCTTCGGGCCGTCCTCGACTGCTTTCCCAGGCCACAAGCAGGGAGCTGGATGGGAAGTGGAGCTGCCGAAATTAGAACCAGAGCCCATACAGGATCCCAGCAATGCAAGGCAAGGACTTTAACTGTTAGGCTACCGTGCCAGGACCAGTAATATTTTTTTTAAGGTTTATTAAGGAGTCTTTATTAACCAAGCTTGGGGATAATAGAGCACACTAGAAATAGCAAATCACAAGTCTATACAGCAATCCAACCAATCACAATCCAACCAATCATAACCCCAAGAGAAACAAATGGTCATTACCCTGAAGTCCATCCATTAAACTGAAGACCTATATCCCAGCTTCCAACAATGAGTTATCCTAAGAGACATGCCACAAATAACCTGGACACGCTTACAAAGCTGCAGACATTCACCTTTCCCTGGCTTCTCTGCCCACATTCCACTACTGCCAGGCCTCACCTCTCCTGGAACTCATGACAGCACACAAACCAGAAATAACATCGCTATATCCATTATCCCATCTAAGCAGTACACAGGGACCATGCTCAGGGGATTATCTGTCCAGGATCAGCCAAGAGTCGAGGTGCCAGAGTAACGGAAACACCTGACCAGAAAGAGAGCCAGTGCATGATTTTCTTAAGGACTGCTCTCCCCAACTAGTCACATTTTTACGTGGACTATTATAGTTCCTTATCACTGCTCAAGTAGAAGTGGGAGGCAGCGTAGAATGGGAGGTGTGTGGGAGCGATGGAAACTGCTGTGTCGGCCGAGGACGCTCTCCCAAGCAGTCTTCTGATTCCTTTATGTAAGCACAGGTTGACTTTCATTGTGAAACTAAAATTGAAAGGCTTACACCTGTCAGAAACCTTCCTAATCCACCAGCTCCAGAACTGCCCATGCAGCCCTTCCAATCTAGTGGCCCTGTCCTACAAGCCCAGCCCTCCAACTCCCATGGCCACCTCAGTTCTGAGCTGCAGGTGCCGTGCTCAGCAAGTCTTGCTGTGTATTGTTAGCTGTTCCAAACGTTAACTGCTACCACAGACCATCACGCAGCAGATGGGGGAGCAAAGGCAAGGAACTTGCTATACAAAATGAGTATTTTGTTATTGGATGTCCATTCACAGCCAGTTTATAACAGTCTTTCTGATTTTTATTCACATACAACTGTTTAAACTGTTATCAACACTTTGGTATCGATGGGGAATTGGGTCCAGAAATCCACATGAATACCAAAATATGAGGATTTTCAAATCCTTCACATAAAATAGCATAGAACCTATGTAGAAGCTACGCATTTCCTCTTAATATATCATAAATCGTGTCTAGATTACATGATACATTGTATCAGACATTCTAATAAACAGTTTTATACCATATTATTGAGGGATAATGACAAAAACGTCTGCATATGCTTACTACAAATAAAATTATTTAAGTTTTTCTATTGGAAAGTCAGGTTTACAAAGAAGGAGATGCAGAGAAAGATCTTGCATCTGCTGGTTCACTCCTCAAGCAGCCGCAACAGCCAGAACTGAGCCAATCCAAAGCCAGGAGCCTGGAGCTTCATTCAGTTCTCCCACACAGGTGCAGGATCTCAAGGCTCCGGACCATCCTCTACTGCTTTTCCAGGCCACAAGCAAGGAGTTAGATGAGAAGTGGAGCAACCAAGACATGAACCAGTGCCCATATGGGATCCCAGCTGTTGCAAGGCAAGGAATTTATCCACTAGACCATTGAACTAGACCAGGCCCCCAAATGATATTTTAGAAATATTTTCTATCTTAGGGCTATTGCTATGGCATATCATTGTTATTGGATGCCTCCATCTGCAATGCCAATATCCCATATGGGCACCAGTTCATGTCTTGGCTGCTCCACTTCCAATCCACCTGCCTGCCTCTGGCCTGGGAAAATAGCTGAGGATGACTCAAAACTTTGGGCCCCTGCACTCATGTCATGAATTCAGAAGCTACTGGCTCCCAGCTTCAGATCAGCACAGCTCCAGCTCTTGAGACCAGCTGGGGAGTCAACCAGCGGATGGAAGATCTCTCGATCACCTTTTCTTTGTAATGCTGCCTTTTAAATTAAAAAAAAAAAAATTAGGAAAGAAATGTTTTCAGGCTTGGTATGATGGCTCAACAGCTAAGACCTTACCTCAGAAGTGCCAGGATCCCATGTAGGTACCCCGTTAGTCTCCCAGCAGCCCCACTTCCCATCTAGCTTCCTGCTTGAGGTCTGAGAAAACAGTCGTAGATGGCCCAAGGCCTTGAGACCCTATGCCCATGTGGGAGTACCAGAGGAGGCTCCTGGCTTCAGATCAGCTCAGTTCCTGCTGTTGCACCTGTTTGGGGAGTGAACCAGCAGAGGGTCTGTTTCTCTCAATAAGTCTAATCTATCTTTCCAATAAAAATAAACATTTTTAAGATATATTTTCAATCTATGTTTGTTCCACTATACAGATTCAGGACCCACTGATAAAGAGAACCAACTGTGTAGTGGAATTTTTTCTCCAGATATTGACATGATCGAGCCAAATATTCTAACCCAGGAAGTCACGAAAGGATTTTGAAGACAGCTTAAACCCCAAGAGAAGAGGTAAAAAGATTCACCAGATTGCATCTTTCTTTTTAATTCTCTCACTCCCGAGCACCATTAATTTAAGTTTACAGACTTGACCTTTATCCCTTCCGGAATGTGTTACACTTGACTTTTTGAAGGTATTTTTAGCTTTTGATCCCCTTTCCACTGGGAGGGAGAAGTGAAACAACTTGGTAAGAGCTGCCCGATAAGTCCCTGGTACCAGCATGTCTTCCTGACTCTTGCTGATTACACCAATGGCCAAGGAGGACGGTTGCCTTACAGCCACAGGGCACAAGCTTTATGTCAGCAATGATGTCAACAACATTGTGTGGAGCAAAGCTGATTAAAAGTGCCTTGGATTGCTAGCTACTCATTCGTGCTCTTTAAGCATGCAAAAATAAAATTGTTGAGAACTGCTGTCATATAGAACCTTGTGGTTGAGATTAGTCAACGAGATGGCTTAAACAAGCAAACCAGATCGTGGACATTCAGTAGCTTGTAGCACCAGGGATTCAGTATTTCTGTTTTTCTCCTCCAGGTCAATCTGACACAAGCTGCCAGACCAAGGCAGCCTTCCTTACCCAGTCCTTAGACCAAATGCTTGCTCTCACTCCACCTAGCTTCTCACTCCCCAGAAGCCTAGTGGAGGCTTCTTCTAACGGAGCCTCCGGATTACCCACCAGTGCTCATCTGCTGGCTCATGCCTGCTAATGTCCCACTGGGCAAAACCAATCACATGGGGAAGCCCAGATGCACAGGGTAGGGAAATAAACTCTCGGGTCTGGCAGAAATATGGCCAAGTAACATGACACAGGGACGTCTACACCGGGATGGAAGCGATGTTGTTGGCCTTTAGTGGCTTATGGCATCCTCCCTATCCTGGCCACCACAACGAGGATGGGTCATGGTCACTTTTTACATGACCATGATTGAGGCAGAAATATAGCCACATGTTTAGGATGGCAGTTAAGATGGCAGTTCCTATATCTCAGCGTCAGATGTTCCCACCCCTGACCCCCCCACATACCTGGACTCCTGCAACCCATCTGGGAGACCCTAAATCCAATTGTTACAAACATTTGGAGAAGTGAGTCAGCAGAAGAAACCTCTGTTTCTTCCTCTGTCACTCTGCCTTTCAAATAATGAAAGTCTTTTTATAAAAGCAAGAGAATTTTGTTCAAGCCAAGGGAAACAAGTTGGTAGTGGTGTTCCAAGATTAAGTTCTAAAAGAAAACATTTCTACTCCTTCCACATCTCCAAAGTAGCAAAGTAAATGCCAAAATAGAACCCAGAACACTTAGATTGTAGCTTTCCTATTAACTACCAGTTTGTCCTCAAAACAAGTCACTCGTCTACTCTGGGTCTGTGCTGGAACAAAAGGTTAGTTGAAATGGTCAGGCTAGGTTACCTCCTTAATATTAATCTTTTAGAGCCCGGCGCTGTGGCCTAGCAGCTGAAGTCCTCACCTTGCAACCACCAAGATCCCATATGGGCGCCGGTTCTAATCCCGGCAGCTCCACTTCCCATCCACCTCCTTGCCTGTGACCTGGGAAAGCAGTCGAGGACAGCCCAAAGCCTTGGGACCCTGTACCCGTGTGGGAGACCAGGAAGTGGCTTTGGGCTCCTGGCTTCAGATCAGCTCAGCTCCGGCCTTTGCAGTCACTTGGGGAGTGAGCCATCAGACAGAAGATTTTCCTGTCTCTCCTTTCTGTATATTTGAGTTTACAATAAAAATATTTTTTAAAAATTAGCCTTTTAGAAATAAGAAAAAAATAACTGCCCCAGCCTCATACAAAGTAATATTGGAAAATTGATTAATATATCATTGTAGTAAAAAAGAAAAACAAAATCCCAGCCAAGTGTCTTAAGTTCTCAAAATCTGTTTGTTCATCTGTAAAATGAAAACAATACTTGCATTAGGATCTGTTATTTTTGAGATCATGCAATCAGCATATGCCAGGCCCACCAGCTAGTACACAGAAAACGTGCCATTTGTTTATGAGAATGTAAGCCATGCCTGCTAATCCTATGCACACACAGGTTGGGTCACATGTAGAGCAAAACAATTCTGTAGTGGTTGTTCTTTCATAATCACACGGACCCTAGCTCTGGTTACTTGTCTTAACAAAGCAGAACTTGAACTCTGAAACTCAAAAGAATATTTTGAATCTGCTGCTGTCCCTACCCAGGCTGTTTCACTTCCTTGAAGAGGAGGAAAAAAAAAATCCTGCCCCCAAATTAGGAGGTAAGATTAAGATGCTTAGGATGCCCGTATCCTGTACCAGAATGCCTGGGTTTGAATCCCAGTACAGTGTCTCCTAGTGGGAATCTTGAGGGAGGGCAGACAGACCAAGCTCTGAATCCTTGTCGACAACGTGGGAGGCCTGGATGAAGCTTGTGGCCTGGTTTCTGCACACCCAAGCAGCTCAGCCCCACCTGTTGGCCCCTGGAAGTCCCTAGGCCTAAAAGGGCAAACTTCGCTGACTCGATGACAAATTCAGGGAACAGAGAAGGCCACGTGGGATTGTCATCAGGCCTGGGGAATTTCAAGACCCACAGGTCTCCAGAAGACATTCTCAAAAGAGGGCGTGGATTCCTGATGCGTTTGTCCTTTGGCCTCTCGGATTCTTCGCTCATTATATGCCAAGGACGCAGAACAGGACCTGCCCAAGCACGGGCTCCCAGAGAGCAGCCTCTCTGGCATTGGTCTCACGTCACTCCGCCTACCCCCGGATCACAACCTGCCCGTCAAAGTCACAAAGCTGGGCCCCAAGGTCAGTCGCCCTCCTCAGACAGACAGAGGGCCTTTGCAAAAGTTCCCTGGGGTTTCAGTGCTTTTAGGTGGTGCCTCCACTCCCCGAGTCCAAGCCATAAATTACAAACAACGTCAGGTCTCCAGCTTCTCCCTAATGTTGCATTCCCAGCATTACTCTTCTGTCTCAATCGGAAGTCCTCACTGCTCAGCTCCAAACTCAGAAAGCTTTTCTTCTCTTGACACTTTATCCAGTCCCAGGATAAAACCTATTCTTTCATCTCATTCCCCAACTCTGTGTGTATGTGTATGTATATATGTGTGTGTTCATACATAAATGTGTGTATAAATCTTGCACAATTACCATCCCAAACACAAATTTTTTGCCTATTTCCTTTAAGAAAACGGTACACTAAGAACTGATACAGAGTCTAGCATGGTGGCTCAGCAAGCTAAACCTCTGCCTATGGCTCTGGCATCCCTTTCAGGCACAGGTTTGACACCTGACTGCTCTAATTCTGATCCAGTTCCCTGCTTCTGGCCTGAGAAAGCAGTGGAGGATGACTCAGGTTCCTGGGCTCCTGCCCCCACATGGAAGGGTCTAGGGGAGGCTCTTGACTTCTGACTTCAGCTCTGCTCAGCTGTCTGTTGCTGCCATTTGGGGAGATGGAAGACCTCCCTCTCTCCTCCTGATTCCTCCTGCTCTCCCTATAATCCCTCTTTCAAGAAAAAAAAATGAATCTTAAATCATTGCTTTTTAAATGACTATGCACTTCTGGGCCCTGGCCTCTTTCTAATTTTCTATGTCCCTTTTGCTTTTTGGTCAGCCCATCTGATACTAAAAACAGCTCAGTTCAAACCAACAATCTTGTGTTTTGGCACATCTTCTTCGACCTCAGTGGACACCTTTCACCCCTTGCACAAAAGATCACGAAGGACCCTCACTTGGCCGTGCTGTCCATGTTTGTCATGAGCCATTTTCTCTTCCTTTTCCAAATTCCTAACTATTTTCTTCCTGACTTGTAAGTCAGTCATCAATCTTTTGTCCATTTCTGTTGCCCTTCTCCATACTTTGAGATAAACGGGCCCCACTATCACATTAGGAATTCTTTCTTATAGGCAGTGCGAATTGTCACCAAACCAAAGCAAGGCAAGATTTGCCTCTGGTGGAAGGCTTAGTTCTCTCTCCTTAGCCGCATATTAAGTCATGCTGGTTCTACAAAGAACAGGTGAGCAACACAGCGTCCTGGGCTGGGGGCCCATACTCCACAGACCTTGCACTTGGCTTTAACGTCTGATGTCACGACCCTAAAATTCTTCAAAATTTTGTCACTGAGCTTTCACTTTCTAGGTGAAGTCCAAAGAGGCCTGCATCCTTTGTGTGTCTGCCATTCATTACCACCCCACCCCTTTCACATGCAGCCTTCCCAATGGCCCACGAGCACAAAGACCCAGAGGGATCTGCAAGGTTTGGAAGGTCAGCACGACAGAGAGCAAACATAAGCAAGTACATCCAAACACATCCATGACTGGATCGGCAAGGGGACAGACCACACCTGGGGACCACAGTTCCCATTCCAACCAGAATTTGTTTCATACACATACCAAATGACAATGGTATTCAAAGAAGCCCAAACAAAGAAACTCTCGCATCTTCTGTTACTCCTAGTACCTCCCTACTGTAAGCCAGTTAGGTTGAAAATGATGACCCAGAGGGCCCGGCGCCGTGGCGCAAGTGGTTAAAGGTCCTCGCCTTGCACGCCCGGGATCCCATATGGGCGCCGGTTCTAATCCCGGCAGCCCCGCTTCCCTTCCAGCTCCCTGCTTGTGGCCCAGGAAAGCAGTTGAGGACGGCCCAAAGCTTTGGGAACCTGCACCCGCGTGGGAGACCCGGAAGAGGCTCCTGGCTTCGGACGCTTCGGACCGGCATAGTATCGGCCGTTGCGCTCACTTGGGGAGTGAATCATCGGACGGAAGATCTTCCTCTCTGTATATCCGCCTTTCCAATAAAAAAATAATAAAAATAAATCTTTAAAAAAAAATAAAAGAAAATAATGACCCAGAGAAACAAAGAGAAATAAATGAAGATAAGGAAATGCAACATTTCCTCTTCCTTAATAGCAAGGAAAAGCAGTTTAGGTAAAATTTTTCAGATTTAGACAAAGAAAACTGAGTTACTGATGCATAGCATTCCACTGTTCTGTCAAAAACAAACTACACAGGGCCCAGCGCTGTGGTTGGTTGCCTAGTAGCTAAAATCCTCACCTTCAACATTCCAGAATCCCATATGGGTGCCAGTTCTAATCCCAGCAGCTCCACTTCCCATCCAGCTACCTGCCTGTGGCCTGGGAAAGCAGTCAAGGACGGCCCAAAGCCTTGGGACCCTGAGCCCACATGGGAGACCTGGAGGAAGTTCTTGGCTCCTGGCTTCAGACTGACACAGCACTGGCCATTGTGGTCACTTGGGGAGTGAATCATTGGACAGAAGATCTTCCTCTCTGTCTCTCCTCCTCTCTGTATATCTGACTTTGTAATAAATAAATCTTTCCAAAAAGTACACAGGCATGAATGAAAAGGATATGAAATACGACTTAGGCGATTTTATGTGCCAATAAAATGCTTCTATTCACATTTGCATTTAAAAGCTGGCATTACATAGTGTAAAGATGAATAGTAAAAATAGTGCAAATAATTTTAAAGGTTGACATTTCTCTATTTAGAATTCTATTAAATGGCAAATTTTAAACACAACACCAAGTTGAAAGGCGGACTTTGGAAAAGAGCTTTGCAGTGTAATATGTATGAATATTCCTTTTCCCCTGCCACCAGAACAAAAGGCCCCAGATTTTCTTTTTGCACTGGACCAGGCAAGTTTTGGAGGCCACCACAAGTGAACAGTGAAGAGGGAGTGAATGAGATGGAGGCTAAGATGGAAGAGGTCAGAGCTGGGCCACAGCCCAGCAGGACGCAGGCGTTTGTCCAAACGCCCCCTTTGACACCAGCATCTCATATCCAACTACCCCTGCTCAGCACAGCTTTGCTCCTCCACGGTGGAAATACCTACTTGCTTAAACTGCCAAAGCAGCTCCTCGAATGTCAGTTTGATGAGAGGAGCTTTCCCTAATCACCTCTCGCATTAAGCTCTCTACTGCTCTAACAAAATGTCCGCAGCTCAGTACTCCTATAGATAAGAAGCTTCATCTATAGCTTCAGGGACCAGAAGTCCAGGGTCAGGTGGCACCATTCACTCAGCCTCTGGCAAGGGCCTGCTGGTAGATGTGTCATGGCAGAAGCAAGCACAACAGGGAGAGCTTGTGCGGTGAGACGGAACAGCAAAGCGTAGAAAGGGGCTGCTGGGCTTGCCCTTTTGCAGTAGTGTTTTCTTGGGAGCTGCCCAGAGTCCCACATCCTTCCTTCCAAGGACAGGGTCCCAGTGACTCGGGGCCTCCTCCTGCTAGGCTTCCCCTATTGAAGGCGCCACTGCTTTCCAATGCCTGAATGCTTGGGGAACACATCCAAGTCATCAGTAAGCAATAGAACTTTACATGAATAAAGCAATCCTTCATCTGGCTTGCTTTACTGTCTCACTTAGCACTTCTTACCACCAAAAGTATCCAACGTACTGCTTTTCTTCCTTATTCGTGGTTTCCTCCACCAGCGTGTAAGCTCCATGAGCGCACAGGCTGTCCGCTAACACCAACATCCCATGCCCAAACGATGCCACTATGAAGACGTGTTGAATGAACAAAGCTAATATATTTTCTAGAGTACCAAATCATTTAGATGAAGATAAGGACATCATTTAATATAGAGGCATAAACCTAGATGATTCTTTCTTATTACAAAATTATCTCAAACTTAGATCGACAAATGGTTCCTGACATCCAAGGCCAGGAAGTGCTCTGTTTAAGGAAATCCACCCATACAGGGCGCCAAGAAGCCTGGGACCTGGAGAGGGGAAGTAGACTTTGCCTGTAAAAAGGGGTACAATTAGAAGCAATAACTAGAAAGTCCTGCCGTCTCAAGGCCTTCAGCCGGGACTGGAACATCGCTTACGAACTTCTGGCCTCCTTCTGGAACAGATTTCCACGCGTCATCACGTAGAGGTGTACATCTTTTTTTGCAAAGCTGAAATGTTAAAGGAATGGTAGGGAATCCTCTTTAGCCTGCTAATTAAAGGACCATGGAGATAAACGGCAGATCTGATGGAGGGGCTAAGGGGGCTGTTGGGCCATTCAGCTGAGACTGGTATTTAGAGAGAAAGGAATGAGAGAAGCAATGCAGAGCAGCAGATGAAGGGCCCTGTTGATCTTTCCCAGGGTGACCCCAATACATCTCCCTGTCACTGCGTGCAATTAGAATCAGCCTTTCACATAACATTCAAATTCCTGGACTTCCGAAAACAGCCATGGAAAGGGAGGGGGGCGAGGGGACAGGCAGAGCAGATAAGAGGAGAGGAATGAAATGGCAAAGGGTAATGGGGAGAAAAAAATGGAAGTTTTCACATTCCCCCATACAAAGGACAATACGTTGGAACAAATTCTGTCATTTTTGAAGACTTAACAAAGTGTTACCCAAGTGCCCGGCCATTCCTTCTCCCAGCATTTCCGTGTGTGATGAGATTAGATTATAAACTTGCTTTTACTTTCAGTCTGTGTTTTTTATGCATTTGACATTTGTTTTTGTCTTTTATTTCATTTCACTTCCTTGAGCCACACTCACCGAGTTAATTGAGACAGATCCAGCATGATAGCCTTCCGTGCGTCCCAGCTTAACCTGCTGACACCAAGCAGATCTCTGCGCTGTCAGGGCGCACACCACCTCCAGCACGGATTTTTCAAATTCATTTCCATACTAATAATGCCCCCAGCAAAGAAAGTAAGATATAGAAACTCCAATCGTGCATGATTTTAAACCAGGCGAGCTCAGCAATCTGAAGGCACCCCAAGATGTCTGAAATGAACCATTTCAGGACTCCACTTAAACAAGAACATTTTTACAAAAATAAAGATGCTTTGACATACCGAAGAAGGGAGGTGGAAAAGACTGAAAAGTGGGCAGCCTGACAGCTCTCCTGACAAGGGAACCCCCTGCACTCTATCTTTAACCCAACCTGTGTCATGTCTCCTGATTAAGCCTTCCGAGGCAGCTGAAGCGCACCCGGCAGTGCTGAAAATGGCAGCGCCACCCACACTGAGAAGGCTGAGCTGCAAAATTCTGCTCCCCTCACCCCCGCCTTTTTTTTTTTTTTTGCAAAAAGTATGCATTTCCTGAGTCGAATGGAAGCAACCTCAAAAAGAGAACACACAGAAGCCGGCAGGTCTTCTGAAATGGCTGCATTGGTGGTGGTAACTTGCAAGAGAAACACGCCCTAGAGCCCTAGCAAGTGAGTGGCCTGCAGACATCGGGGAGCAGGCGTAAAACCTGTGTTTGCTCAGTGCCAATCTGCTGAAAGGGCTGGAGGAGATGTGACAGAGTTCAGACAGAGCCTCCAATACTCCAGTTACTTACCCTGCGAGGAATGAGAAGGATGAAGATGGAGCTCCACGCGCAGGGCTATGAGATCTCCCTGAACCTCTCAGCTGCCAGTGTAACCCGAGCTGTTTCACCTCTCTGAGCCTTGGTTTCCCTCCCCTGTAAAATCAGACTGAGGGCAGTGTGTTTTGCAGGCTCACAGTTAGAAGGGACTTCCGACCCAGAGTAAATGGTGCTGGCTACATGGATACAGTGAAGCCCAGACCCTGAACATACCCCAGACCTTGGATTTGTTCAAATAGCACGTAGAGTGAGGAACCAGAGGGGCTTTACACTGGGAGACTATATCACATTACTCATTTTGCCAATCAAATATTCCAGCTGCTTCCCTAGCTCTGATGAGACCAACACCCGGCTCTGACTTAGAATACTTAAGGCTGCAAGGTCTCTCCTCCCAATACATGTTACCTGAGCATGCATGTGTGAGAACAGGCTCCCTGGGGTTCTTCCGTGCCCTCTCTCACCCTACCCCCACCAGCCCACAGCCAGAAACACATGCTGTCCCAGTGCAGAGCCCTAGGCGACTGACCCTGACCCCAAGCCCCAAAGGGCAACTGTTGGACTGAATGGAGTCTCTTATTAAAAATTAATTTCTGTCAAACCCGATTACGTATGAACACAGCCTCATTGTGATCCCCACTGTGATTTCTGGAAACAAGTATCAGCTCTACTCTTGCCAAAAGCCAGGGGCAGTTTAGGACAATTCTGAATCTAGATCTATGAACAGAGGGGCAGACTCCCCAAGGCTCACAAAGGCGTTTGTCCCCCAGGACACAGATCTGCCCCATACTCCGCTCCCCCAGGGGTATTCACACAGCAGAAAACCGGCTCCTTTGTACCAGCAAATCCTGAATACTAGTCCGGTTCTGCGCCTTCAAACAGACTGTGCTTGCCTGAAGCTCACTTCGTAAGAAAGAAGGATGACACCACTGCTTTAACCCAGTTCCCAGGGGCAAGCGGGGAATGCATCAAATAGATTCCAAGCTTGAGAAACACAGAGAACAGGTGTCTAACAAGCATCACCCTCCTCTGCCCTGCCACCTCCTACCATCACCCTGACCTTGACATTCCCCTCTTCAGATACCATCTTCTGCAATGTTTCTGCTAAATTTGGGTAACAGAGGAAGAAACTCCGTTTTCTTAATAGCCGTGGGTTAATGTCATCAAAGCTCACAGCTTTACAATGTCTAAAACCAGAATTACATATTTAACACGATGAGAAGATCTTTGTTTTCCCTTCTGCATTGTTTCTTCTACCCTTACGTCATGAAAATCAAGGAGAAGCACGAGTACGAAGTTCATCATGTCCTCTTCATTTCCCGCTTCATTCATCTTCAATATTTTTGCTAACAATGACTAGAATACTGTGTTGTACCACTTTTGGTGCAGTGGAAAGAAACAACTTTCAGAATGTTATTTACTGAGAAAGTGTGAAAAGACTGACAGCACCTGGACAGAGTGTGATGGCTCAGTGGCCAAATCCTTGCCTTGCACCCACCAGGATTTCATATGGGTGCCAGTTCATGCTCCAGCTACTCCACTTCCCATCCAGCTGCCTGCTTGCGGCCTGAGAAAGCAGTCAAGGACAAGCCAAAAGCCTTGGGACCTTTCATCTGCGAGGGAGACCCGAAAGATACTCCTGGCTGCCGACTTCAGAGATCAGCTCAGCTCTGGGCCCTGATGCAGTCGCCTAATGGCTAAATTCCTCACCTTGCACACTCTAGGATCCCATATGGGAACCAGTTCATATTTCGGCTGTTCCACTACCTTGCAGATAGAACATCTTTCTGTCTCTCCTCCTCTCTGAAAATCTACCTTTCTAGATCAGCTCAGCTCTGTATGTTGTGGCTGCTTAGGGAGTAAAACAGCAAACAGGTCTTTCTCTCTGTATCTCCTCCTCTATAAACCTGCCTTTCCAATAAAGGCCGACAGTATCTAATAAGATGAACATGGCAAATATGAAGAGGACGTCAAGGAGCAGACAAAAGTAATAATCGGATGAAGAAGCTCTCCGTCACTCACCTTGAAAAATTGGTTCAAAGAGTAGGATTCAGCGAATGTAAACCAATGATTTTCATTGTGGTGTTGTTGACCACAGTGAAAAATTACAAACTATTCCTCAATAATAGGTTGGGTAAGTAAGTTCTGATACAGTCATATAATCAACTACCTTGTAACAATGAGGGGTTTAAAAAAAAAAAGACAAGGTAAAAAATAATTTACAGAAAGAAGTTCCATAAATTGCCGAGACTGAGAAAAAAAAGCCAATTACAGAAAGTATGTGAATGTAATCTCATTCATGTCAACATAAAAATAGCTCTAGTTATATCAGCTTTTTAAAACCCAAGATGTTTTTTCAACCTTGTAAGTGGTTATCTCTGCTATAAAAGTAATTTTAAAAATGAGTATCCTCAGGAGTGAGTTTTGAAATTTGAGCCTATACCACATAATAATCACCAAGGGTCAACATGATGGCCAAATGGAATAGGCAGCTGCCTGCAATACTTGCATCCCATGTGAGTGCCAGCTAGGAGTGCCAGCTGCTTCACTTCCATTCCATCTCCCTGATAAACCATCTAGGAAATCAGCAGAAAATGGCTGCAGACCTGGGGCCTGGAGTGTTGGGGAGTGAACCAGCAGACAGAAGGTGCATGTGGCTCCCCTTCTCCGACTCTCGCCTTCAAATAAGTCTTTAAAAAGTTAATAGCTAAAAAAAAAAAAATCTACAATGTTGGAAAAAAATAACACATTTCTAAATAATCTATAGAACCAAGAAGAAATAGAAGTCAGAAAATGTTTAACTAAATAATGAAGATATAATTAATTCAATCTAATGGGATGCGGTTAAAACACTGAAGAGAAATTCATAACTGTGAACACTTTTATAGAGAAAATGAAAGGTCTAAACTTAAGGATCCAGTTTCCATGTTAGAAACTATAAAAACAGCAAAGTAAATTAAGTTGGAATGACTCAAGAGTAGAAATCAAAGAAATGATAAAGTTAAAAATTAACATGAGAAAAGAGTTGAATGAAGTGCCTTAAAGTTTCGCTTTTCCCCAAAATTTCCGTTTAAGTGCATTTATTTCCCATCCAATTCCCAAACTATCCTCTTCATCTGCTTAGCAAACTCCCTTATTTGCATGCTTCCCCTCGTCCCTCACTCCCAGAGCGTAAGCAGTAATTGTATGTATTACCTATTTGATGGAATGCAGTTACCTAGACCCTTTACAAACATTTAAAGGGCCACAAAGTACATGATACTGTGCTTTCCATCTGCTTTGCATGACACTATTCACATTCTACGAATGCTGATCGAGCATCTTGTATGCACGAGCATCATGCTAAGAAATGGCAAATTAGGGACCACCACACCTGTGTAAACTGAGAAACTTGAATTTCAGAGGAATCTAGTAGTTAGCATCAGATATTATGGATTGGGTAAAAGTTTAACTCTTCTCAGGCCCAGCACAATAGCCTAGCAGCTAAAGTCCTTGCCTTGAACGCACCAGTTCTAATCCCGGCAGCCCCGCTTCCCATCCAGCTCCCTGCTTGTGGCCTGGGAAAGCAGTCGAGGACAGCCCAAAGCTTTGGGACCCAGAACTCACATGGGAGACCTGGAAGGAGCTCCTATTGGCTCAGCTCCAGCCATTGTGGCCACTTGGGGATTGAACCATCAGATGGAAGATCTTCCCGTCTCTGCCCCTCTCTGTGTATCTCTTTCCAAGGAAAAAAAATATATATATATATGTATATATGTATATATATAAATCTTTAAAAATGCTAAAAAATTTTAAAAAGTTTAACTCTTCTCAAACCCTAGTTTTCCACAAGTAGACCTGAAGATATTGCATGTAACACATGAGAATGCCAATATTTACATTAGGAGGCAAGGTTCTACACCACGGTAAAAAGACAAATTGCCATGAAACCATGTGAAAACCAACTTCTTACTCTGCTTAAATAATTCAAAAAGCTTTGCAGAAGAGAGGGGCATATAAACAGAGTGGAAGGCAAAAGTGAAGTTTGCCAACAAGCCTGGCAAACATCATCACAATAACCCTGGATGGATTACCACCACGGCTCCTACACAGAAGACGACTGGGGTCAAGGGGGTTGAGGAGCCTTCCTCAGGACCAGACGGTTACTATGGTACATGCCAGGGTCTGTGCCAAGCATCTCCCAGCCATTGCTCTCATGGCAACCCTGAGGTTCACACAGCCTCCCCAGGTCCTGCCAGTAGCTGGGCAGTGGTGAAACTGAAAAACACCCAACTTGCTCTTATTTTCAAATCCCAGGAATAGGTTCTGTAAACATTTTTTGGTATAGGAATCCAAAGTCCCTGATTCAAAAGAGAAAGACGGCTTCAGGAAGGAGAGAATTTATAGATTTATTTTATTTATTTAGCAACTTAAAGAAGTTTTGGGGGGGCAACCTACATGGCGTAACAGACTAAGCCGCTGCCTAAGGCACTGGCATCCCACAAAGGCACCAACTGGAGTCCTGGCTGCTCCATTTCTGATCCAGTTTCCTGCTTATGTTCTGGAAAAGCAGGAGAAGACTGCTCAAGTCCTGCACCCATGTGGGAGACCTGGAGGAAGCTCCTGGCTCCTGGTTTCAGGCCAGCCCAGCTCTAGCCATTGCAGAGAGTGAACTAGTGAACATAACACTTCTGCCTTTCAAATAAACATAAAATACACAATAATCATCTTTAAAACCAATTTTTTGAAAAAGAAATTTTGCTTTTCCAACCAAAATACATTCTCAAGACGCCTAAAATGAAGTAAAAAAAAAAAAAATTGATCATCCCTGCATATGAAAGAAATAGGATCCAACACACCAAGAGCGAAATCTCTGCTCTTAAACTGTGCTTTCCTTATCCCCTCCCTGCAGAGTTGCACCTCTTCTGTCAAAGAACTGCTCCAACTCCAGTGTCCCTTGGAAGGAGTCCCTTGAAGCTGTCCCAGCTTCCTGTTTTTTGGTGACCTACTGATGACCTCAGAGCCCCACCCACTTTCGTGAGGGCCTCTCCAAGCCTCACATCCACACATCCGTGGATTTCATCTTCCTTTGGCCTCAGCGGCTCCTCGGAACCACGCTCTTGCCACCATCCCTCCCGTTTTGCCCTTTGGCTTTGCTGGCCCTTCAGGGCAGCAGCCCCCTCTCCTCCTGCAGCAGGCACCTCTTGGGGCAATGCCAACGCTTTTTGCTTCTTAGAAGTTCCATTTTATCTATGGATCACATGGATAAGATGCCAGATCATGTTCTCTTTTCATTATCATGACTTTGAGGGAACAATCCTTCAACTTCTCTTCCCCAGGAGTCTGTTTTCTCATATTCTAGGTCTCACCTGATAATCAGACTGTAAATGGCCCTATCCTTCTGATGAGCAAACCCTCTTGAAAAGTCAAAATCCAAGAATCAAGGTGCTACATCAAAAAATTCAATATTGAACAAGTGAAGAATCAAACAATGGGAGTGAGAGCATTGAAAGCCTCGAGCATGCACCCCTCCTTCTTGCCTCCCAGGAATAAGAGAAAAGTCTTAGGCAAAAATAATCTCCAGCAGCAAGGTCCTGTGGTTCTGATGCACACCCACGCAGAATGCCAAGGGCACTCGGCAGGCAGGAAGCAAGCTGCACAGGGGGTGAATGGCTGTGCAAAGCATTCTGCAAATAAGCTACCAAAAAATACGTATTTCACCAAGTTTGCAGGACAGGGATTTGCCACAGTGGTTAGCATTCCACTGGAGATGTCTGTAGCCCAGGTCAGAGTGCCTGGGGTTCAAATCCTGGCTCCACTCCCAATTCCAGCAAGGACTGGCTCCCTGCCACCCTAGGGAAGAGACCAAGATTGAATTCTGGTCTTTCATTTGATGAATGATGCAGTAGATGGATGACCTCTCTGACTCTGCCTTTCAAGTGAATTGTTAATGTCCGTGTTAAATTCACCCATGTTATAATGAGCTTTCAAAATTCTCTTGTTTCTCTTAGCGGTCTTCGTAGTAAACATTCCCCCACACAATAGTATAAATCTGAATTTCTGCACCAAAATGAAATTAACTTTCATCTAGGGCAGCCTTCAAACATCCTTCCTAGGAGATGGAAAAACATAATCCAACTTCATTTCTTCCATTCCTCAGAGTACGTGCCATGCAGGGCTGCACGTTAGTGGCCACCAAGCAGGAAATGTTTAGTAAACAGAACCTGGACTCCATTTATTGTGAGTTTACTTTAAGAAGCCACTTATCTCTCGTAGAAGGATTTCCCTTGCCAATCACCTTTTGGAAAAGGCCGGGGAGACACTCCCTGAAGACGTGCGGAATCCTAAGGCAACAGCCTGTGCACGGAAATAAACAACTAAACTATCTGTATCTCAGATCTTCCCTTTTCCTCTCAAGGACAATCACTCTCTTTACAGCAACTGAGACACACAGGTGTGCACATGGACGTGCGTGTACGCACACCAGTGCACGCGCACTGCCCTGTCTCCTCTGTATACCCATTGAAACATGGCCGTAGTTTCTTCAACAATGGTTTATGCTTAAAACACTCCAAATATAGACTCCTTTGAGGTAGAGGGGCCCTTCAGATTCATGGTGTTCAACATTCTCATTTGATGGGGTGATGCCACTGGGTCCTAGTCTCTCCATTGCAAAGCCTTTAGATGGCTCCAGCATTTTGAGATAAGCCACAGGTTCTCTCTCTGAGCTCTTACAGTAGAGGCAGCAAAGGCTCCGGGATCCAATTTCAGCTCCATTATTTACCACACTGGTGATCCTGAGCAAGTTAATCTGTCTCAGCCTCTACTTGGACATCTGCAAAATGGAGATAAGATGGCTGTACCACTGTGAGGTTTCTTCTGAACTCCCCTGATCTGATTAGAAGCAGAGGCTTCCAAAAGCATTTGTTATAAATCCTCTCTGAGGAGTTTGGTAACCAGGCAAGATTGACTCATATCTACAGAGAGTAGAAACCCAGCCCCAAGATAACACAGCACCTAAGCAGATACCAAAAAACAAACAAACAAAAAAAAAACCTGTCTCCTATCTATTCTCCAAAGGGTTCATTTATCTTTCCTAAAAATGCATTTGTTTTTTCATTAACAACTTTCTCCCCCTCTTTCATCTATTAAGCCCAAATAAGCAACCTCTTATGTCATGTGCTTGTGAATGCCCAAGTACATATGTGAATAAAAAGTCGATCTTTTCCCCCTGCCGTTCTATCTCTCATCAGTATTATTTATAGTACCCTGAAAACCGAACCTAAGAGGTCGAAGAAAAGGTTTTGCTGCCCAACACAATTGAAACTGGAACCTGGCAGCCTGGCACCAGGGCCCTTGCACTCACTCACTGTGTGGGAGTCATCCCCACCTCACAGGAAAGATACCAACCATTGGGGCAAATGCCCTGCAGATGGCATCCTGCCTGGTAGCCAAGAGAGCTCAGTACACGGGAAGGCCACTTGTACTATTAGAAAAACCTGTGTCACTGTGCTGTTTTAGAAGCAAGGGTGTCTCCCATCTCATCAAGGGATTAGAATAGGGCAAAAAGTCTCACGTGTCAGTAATACAAGTAATTTGGGGTTTAATTAGCTGTAAACTGCCTAGAGGAACAATTCCGGGAAACAAAAGCCAAGAGTAAGAACAGCAGAGAAGAAAACTGTGAGAGTTACTCGGCACCCTCCAAAGGGCCTCCACATCCCAGCGACCACAGAGAGAGAGTTTTATTTTGTTTGGTTGGTTTTATCACAGACCAGGAACACTTGTCTTGTCTCTAACGTAAGGGGTGAAGTATGCCATAAACTTCCTGATTGCTGCATTCAATAATACGGTGGTGACAAATTGAACTCTCAGTATACCCCCATCCTGAAAAAAGAGTGACGCATCAGAACAACATCCACGCCGCAGAAGAGACACAAGCGCTCAGTGAGACCTGGGATTTAGAGGTTAACTTGGTGCTGCAGCGACGCCAGCATCCCCTCTGACAGCGAAGGTTCTAGTCCCTGCCGCTTTACTTCCGGCTTGGCTGCTTGCAAATGTTCCTAGCAAAGTCAGAAAAAGCTGAGCCAAGTGCTCAGGTCTCCGGCACCCCCATGGGACACCCGGATGGAGTTCTTGGCTCCTAGTTTCAGTCCAGCCCAGTCTCGGCTATTGTGGCCAAGTGGGAAGTGAAGCAGCAGGGAGAAAGGCTCACCACCCTCTCTGTGATCCTGCCTTCCAAACAAGTAAATCTTGAGAGAGACCGAGACCAGAGATTTTGAGTCAACCTATGAACAAACACCAGTTTCACCACAAAAACAAACAAAACACCCTGACAGCCTTCAGCAAGCTTCTTAAAGTCTCTGAATGTGTTTCCTAGTGCTGCAAGCGGTAGATTTAATATCCCCATGAAGCCTACCTCGTCCGACAGTGCCAGCCTCCTGGCGATTCCATAGTGCTTATTCTTGGGTACATTGACAAACTCGTGTCCCAGCTTAGCAGCCTTTTGCTAGAAGTCTTCTTTCACAACGTTTCTTCCTCTTGCGCCCAACAGAGAGAGAGAACAACCCTCGCGCCTTGCCTTGCTCTTTTATAGGAACAGTCCCCGTGGCTTTCCAGGTGCCTGAACGTTAGGCACTTTGCATGCGTTTTTCTCATTGACGCCTGATGGCAACACCGGCAGGAAAGAAGGAGCCCCATTACTCACACATAAGAAGAATGAGTTGCCCAGGTGAAGCTAGTGGGCTGAAGTCACACAGGTGCTGGTATTTAAGCTAATATTTGAACCTACCTGAGCCTAAATCCAGAGGCGATGTTCTCACGACTTGTCACTTGCCTGGTAGCCATTACCACTTGCATGTCAGGTCTAAAAGGTCGAAATGTGTGCCTGCTGCTTTCCAGGGTCCAGATCAGGGGAGAGCTTGTGCTCTGACACTGATACAGATGCGAATGTCCCAAGGACATCTTAACTACTAGGCCAAATGCCCACTTCTAATCTTTTCTTTTAGTTCCATTTTTCCATTAATGTCTTCAATCCCTTCATATTTCCATGAGAAGTTCATTGTTGTTTTTTTTTCAATGTCTGTATTTCAATTGATTTAAAAATTTTTTTTAATTTTTTATAACAAACTTTATTATTATTATTATTATTGTTGTTATCATTTTATGATACAGTTCCATAGGCCCCTGGGATTTCCCTTATCCCCTCCCCCCCACCTAGTTCCTCTATATCATTACTAAAGTATAGTTCTTCATATGCAGTCATCTGTACGTCATTGTGCGCATGGACAATGGCAGAGAGTCCAGCATCCTATTGTCAAGATACAGTAAACAGTTTTGTTGTAAGTGCATCTTTGTCTGGAAGTAAAAATGCATACTATATTATATCCTCACATCTGGATATGTTAGTCTCCGTTTCACAGCTACTGTACATCCCCTCAAATTAAAAGTCATATTACAAAATCAACAATAGAAAGAAAAATAGAAATTTACAATGCCATTAAGTTAAATGACATGTTACTAGATATGACAGTCTCCATTACACAGCTACTATACATCCCCTTAATGAAGAGCCACAAAATAAAATCAACATCAGGGAGAAAAAAGAAATTAACAACACCGTGAAGTTAAATAACATGCTATTAAATCACTAACATGTAGCTGAAGAAATGAAAATTAAGAACCTTCTTGCAGAAAATGATGGTACTGTATGATCTATTGGTTTTTAAAATCAGATTCCACTAATATTGCAAGTTGTTCAAGATCTCATATGGGTAGACCCACTGGGATAATCATTGTTTGACCTGAGGATATATTAGAAATTATGTGCTTCATGAATATGTACCTAAGTCAGTCTTGCTCCTCATTTTTCAAAAATAATATTAAAAGCAACCATAAAGTGAAACTGCAAGGCCCGGTGCAACAGCCTAGTGGCTAAAGTCCTCACCTTGCAACCACAAGGATCCCATATGGGTGCCAGTTTGTGCCCTGGCTGCTCCACTTCCATCCAGCTCCCTACTTTTGGCCTGGGAAAAGCAGTAGAGGATGGCCCAAACCTTGGGACCCTGCACCTACATGGGGGACCCAGAAGAGACTGGCTCCTGGCTCATGGCTTGAGATCGGCTTAGCTCTGGCCATTGTGCCCACTTGGGAAGTAAACTAGCAGATGGAACATCTTCCTCTCTGTCTCTCTCTATAAATCTAAAAGCAAAACAAAACAAACAAACAACAACAACAACATAAAACTAGTGAAATGGCAAATCTGTAGTCGACACTCAGGTACCCCAGCAGTTGAAAGAGCAGCCAACCTTCATGAACGTCCTGAAGGTCTCCCAGAGCCATTTGAGGGCGAAGCAGCCACGCTCAACGGGAGCTGACTGCACTGTGACGACCTCAGGAAGAGAAACCACCTCATGCTCAGGAGCCGGAGGCCTCTGAGTGCAGACGTGATCAGCAACAGGATGATGGCATCATTGTAGACCATTCCCCGAAGAGGTCAGTCCCATGCATTGTGGCAGTCACAAAGGCAAGCATCAGCAGGAAGGATGTGAAAACAAAATACAAAGCACCGTCTTAGCAGTGTTTGCACACACGCACACACATTCACACAGAGACACCAGCATTCATCTGCTCCAGAAATCCTGGCTGCACTTCCAGCCATTTAGCCTCTGAAATGTCCTAATGAAACTGGAACCAAGCCAGAGAAGGCTGCTTAGAATGAATAGGGTTTGCAAAGAAACCAAAGAGACTTGAAAACACCTGAGCCTGCAAAGACAAAAAGAGAAGGGTTGGTGAGCCAGAGTCAGTAAAATCACAAAGGGTCCTGACACAATGAACGCACAAACATCAGCAATGCAAAGACGCCCTGGTGAAATGAAACTCAAGAGCTTCTGAGACAATTTATTTTTTTTTTCAAGTGCTGCTCTATGGTACAAGTAATAAACTAGAAAAATAAAATCATCAACTCTAAGTCTAACACTTGTGAGCCCGTAAGAGCTGATGATGGGTGCAGATACAGCCAGGCTATAGGCTTGGTCTTTTGATGTCCATATTGTGAAAGACATGGAGCAAGCTCCTTTACCCACTGTCCTTTGAAGACCCTGAGAGCCAAGATGGTTAGATTAAATTAACTACAGGCTTTAATGTATGTGGCATGTCTGGGAATTCCCCAACTGGACAGGTTAAAGAGTTACCCATGGACCTTTTACAAAAACCACATTCCTGGACCTCATTTCCCAGGATTCTGAACCAATAGGTCTGGAGCTGAGCAATTTCCCCCAAGATCTTTCCATAGATAAATCCAGAGTGCAATCTGATTGGCTGGCCCTGAATCGTGTTCCGCCTCTGAGCCAACCAAAACCCAAAGATGAAGCACATTTTGACCTGACCTGTGTTTCATCCAGGAGGTTGGGTTTTTGCCCAGAAAACTGGATGACTAGCAGCATCTCCTTTTTCCTGAGTAACAGAACTTTGATTGCATGAAGGAAAGCTGGTGCCCAACCCCTGCAGCCCCCAGGTCCTGCAGTTGTGGTCACGTGGTGAACCCTGGTCACAGTACATGGGATACAAAGTCTTTTACAGTATTCTCACGTGGCTTCATTAAGGGAATTGACGATGCAAGGAACTGACCACTGTTTTTCCATGTCTCCTTCCTGCTAACTGGAATGTGAATATGACCCTAACTGGAGTCACTATGTTATGACCCAGAAGATCAAAGACAGAATGAACCTCAGCCCCAAGCGATCCTAGGAAATTGTTCTGCCAGGCCAGATTCTCTTACCTCTTGGACATTTACAGATGAGAATAAACCCTTGTAAGTTTTGCTCATGTTTAGTTTTCATTCTCTGTTTTGTACACTTCTCGATGTGATCTTCCCTAATTCTGCAAGTAGTTGTAAATGGGAAGGGAGGCTGGGCAGACAAAACCACAGTTATTTCTACACTTTGCAACTTCTCTTTACATTTCATTTCCCATATCCCCAGACACCCTGAGTTTTAAATCTCTATTTTGAAACCCAAAATATGTTCTTCCCATGCGTTACAAACAATTACTTCCGTCAAATCTTGGGCCTAATTAATCACCTAAAACTGACTCCTGCAGCATTCCCACTTATCTATGAAAAACTATCCCCTCCTCCAATCTTGGTTCATGATTAATATACTCCAAGGTGCTTCCAGCCCAGCCCAACTGAGCCATAGAGAAAGTAGCCATTTCTTTAACTCAATCTCTTTGACTGTTTCTCCATCTGTTTTACAGATTCAACCTTCCTGAGGAAGATCAGAAAATCAAAGTTTGAAAGGAATTGCACTGATATTTTCAATGTATACAATCAATAAAAGCCAGTAGTCACAATAACAAGGCACTCTCTATATCAATGGGAAAAGCAGAAGTAACTCAACAAAAAAACTTCTTAAGAGACTTGAACAAGCACTTCACAAAATAAAATAACCCATGGCTAATGAACGTAAGAAAAGAACCCAACTATATTAGGAACCAGAAAAATGAAAATTAAGATCATCCACCAGGTAGGCAAAAACTATCAAGTCTGAAAATACCAAGGGCTGACAAAAATACAGAACTAGGTGAAATTCAAATACTACTGGTGAGAATATAAACAGAGACAGTTCCTTCTTAAACAAACCATTACTATCTGAAATGGAGGATCTATAGTCCCCATTGTGCTATTCTCCATACAGAGGGAACAGGTGTATATGTGGATATTGTTCTAGCGGTATTTCCCATAATAGTCAAAACTGGGGAAAATACCATTAACATATGATGACCTACCATAGTGGAATTTGATAAAATATGAAAATAAACCTTTGTTACACTTTATAACATTGGCCAATCAAACTCAAATAACACCTTTTCTTTTCTCTTGCAAATGTAAAAGTATCCTGCTGTAAAAAAAAAAAGTGTTGCATCTTTTGTTCTAAGGTTCATTGTTAAAAAAAGAAGAAAATCTGATGGCATTACTGTGTGTTAGCATTAGAAACAGAGTAAAAAGAGCAAAATTAAAAGAATGATTACAGGGGCCAGTGTGATGGCATAACTGGCTAATCCTCCACCTGCAAATACCAATATCCTAAACCGGTGCCAGTTCATGTCCAGCGACTCTACTTCCTGTCCAGCTCCCTGTTAATGGACTGGGAAAGTAGTAGAGGATATCTCAAAGCCTTAGTACCCTTACTCCTTACTCATGTGGGAGACCAGAAAAAAACTCCTGGCTCCTGGCTTTGGATCAACTCAGCTCCAACCATTGCAGCCAATTGGGGAGTGAGCCAGTGGATGGAAGATCTTATATATATATATAAGATATATATATATATAAGTATATATATATAAGATATATATATATAAGTATATATAAGATATATATATATAAGTATATATAAGATATATATATATAAGTATATATATATATATATATATGTACTTTTTAGACGAGATCGGGCGCGTTCAGGGTGGTATGGCCGTAGACATATATGTACTTTTTAAAAAAAGAATAATTACAGCAGTTGGTCAAGAAAGACGGGACCATGAAAGTTATCATGCTAAACAGTTTTTGATCCTCCCAAACAATGAAAGCTCATTGTTTTGTCTCACAGTCCTCAATCAGCTTCCACCCGAAGGGTGACAGGTCAATACAACAGGAGACTCAACCACCATGCTCTGAGGAAATTCAGGCTGCATGGAGAAAAATTAAAATCCTCGCGAGGACTTTTATGTGAGTGGGGCATCCTAGCGATGAGGCCCCTGCTCTGCAGAGCAACTGCAGGATTCATAAGCCAGCCATCCCTGCTGGGCCCAGCCCAAAGGAAGGCTTAGGAACAAAAGAAATGGCTGTTGTTTGAAGCCACTCATTTGCAGGTGGCTGGTGATGGAGCAATAAAGGGCCATTCTTGCCACAGTCGTTCCCGCAGAGCCTCCCTCTTCCCTTCGCTTTCTTCTTTCCTCCTTCTCCTGTTAGCTGTTGCAACTAGAATTAAACTGAGCCTAATGAAAACTACTTAATGTAATAAATAATTAGATTTTCTCCAAAGTTAGGAAAGAAGGAAACCCAGGCCAGTGAGCAAATTTTTTTCAGACTTGCTTTGTGTTCTTCAGGTTGTCATTATGAAGCAATGTATGGTATTTTCTTGCTTTCCCTGTGTGTGTGTCTGATGTATGGTGGTTCAAAACATTCCTAACTAAAAATGAGTAATGCTGGTGCGATAGCATAGTGGCTAAAGTCCTCGCCTTGAACGTGCTGGGATCTCATATGGGCACCAGTTCTAATCCTGGTGGCCCTACTTCCCATCCAGCTCCCTGCTTGTGGCCTGGGAGAGCAGTCGAGGGCAATCCAAGGCCTTGGGACCCTGTACCTGTGTAGGAGACCTAGAGGAAGTTCCTGGCTCCTGGCTTCTGATTGGTTCGGCTTCATCCATTGAGGTCACTTGGGGAAGGAACCATCAGACGGAAGATCATCCTTTCTGTCTCTCCTCCACTCTGTATATCTGCCCTTCCTATAAAAAAATAAATTAATTTAAAAAATGAGTGATGGATAAGCACATTTCCTTTGTTCTGTAAGTGACAAGATAGGGAAGGCAGTGGTCCTTTCCTACTTAAAAATAAAATTCAGATCTAAAATGTTAGTTGAAGCAGAAAACAATATTTAAGAATGAGGCCAGGGTCCCCGCCTTACAGCACAGTGGATTAAGCTAGGCTCTGAAATGTTGGCATTCTATTCCTGAGCAGTGCTTTGAGTTCCATATATTCTTCTTCTGATCCAGTTTCTTGCTAAAGTGCCTGGGAAGACAATAGAAAGTGCCCCAGGTGCTTGGGCCCTGACACCCATTTGGGAGACTCAGATGTTCCTGACTTTGTTCTGTTGCATCCACTTAGAAGAGAACCAGCAGATGGGTGATTTTCCCTTCTGGATCCTGGAGGGTCCCTCCAACATGG
This sequence comes from Ochotona curzoniae, assembly GCF_017591425.1. Classification (NCBI taxonomy): domain Eukaryota; kingdom Metazoa; phylum Chordata; class Mammalia; order Lagomorpha; family Ochotonidae; genus Ochotona; species Ochotona curzoniae. Next base: position 14,806,374 of record NW_024464920.1, on the reverse strand, counting down.
GTGCTAGAGAAAGACTAAGCTGTCACATCTAGAAACACAAAGTAGCCTTCAACCTCCAAGGGCTCTTTGATTACCTTTTAAATTTACCTTGCTTCCCTGAACCTGGACAACACACAGCCAGTTCTGGATAAATATTTGTGCATTGTTTGAACTTTGCTCCGCACCCCTAAGAAATCAATTTTGGATTTGAAAGAAGTGTGGAGATTCGTTCATCAAAACAGACTGGTTGAGAGCCACTTGCTAAGTGAGCGGTGAGAAAACAGCAAGTCCGGGGATTTGAATGTTTTGCAGGCCCTTTCGCAACATGAGTCCGGCTGTTAGGAGGATCTGCATACAGACTGAGGGTTTTGGAGGCACGCTTATTACAAAGTGGGTTTCCAAGGCTATTTCCTCAGCACCAGTTAGCCCACCCTGTGACCTGCCCTTCCTATGTGCTCCCCACCTCCAACCCCGTTGTTTGTCTGTTTGTGCTCCGTGACCTCTCATTCCGTAGACCTGCACCACACTCCGTGCCCTCTCCCCTCTCTTGCTCCTTGACCCATGCCCCTCGCCCAGATTTCCTCTGGGCATTGGGGTATCAGAGTGAGAAAGTGAACCTCTTTATTGCAGGTTTCCTTGTGTAATCCTGAAAGGGCAATATGGATAAGGTCAAGGCCAGAATCAACAGCCACTAGCCTCCATAGGGCTCCTGAGGAAAGTCAGTTTTGTAACTTAGGCCTCAAGGGCAACTTCTCTGTGAAGGGAGGGCTTGCTTCTATGACTGGTCGGTCTCTCTATTGAAATCAGACTTCCATTTGTCAGGTCATTTACCCTCTGCTTCCTTCACTTCCTCGCTGGGAAATGGGAATTTGACTCCCTAGCCAGCATCACGGGACTTTATAAAGTGAAGCAAGTATTGATGACAGAGCAGGAAGCGCTAAATCTACAAACTCAGTCTGGTAACATGCAGTCGATACACACACACACACACACACACACACACACACACACCCCTTTAATGAGTGGCGAGTGTTAGGCATCCCTTAGGGGTGGCTTTGGGCATGACTGACCTCTCTCTGCCTTAGTTTTTCCTCTGGGAAATAAATGAAGAACTAAATGAGCTAAAACTGTACTTGAAAGCCAGTACAAGTCTTCTTTCACCCACTCTGCACCTCATTTTATCATTCATGAAGTATCGCCAGTTTGTGAGCAGAAGGTTAGAATTATAAAAGAATCTTAGAACGAGAGGTAGATTCTTTCATTTTACCAAGAAGAAGAAAGAAAACATTGGAAGCAGGGTGCCACGCTCAGGGCTCCCCAACTCATTAGCAAGAGAGCAGGAGTTAAGAGTTCAAGTCCCTTAATTGTCAGGTCAGGGCAAATCTCCATTTTCATTCCTTTGAAGTCTGTGTCCGTCCCCCCACCCCCAGACAATCCTTTCTCATTCCAGCTCACGCTTTTAACCAGTGCATTCTGTCAGTCTTTTGCAGCTCCCACAGAACCTGCAGAGAACCCCCCTGCCACTAGCCCCCCGCAGGCCCCTGCTTGAGGCCAGGAAAGGTAGCTTTCCCAGAGCTGGAGAGAGAGGGGGAGCCACTAATGGGGACAGCAGGTGAGGAGGGAAGCCTGGCAGCTAAACTGGGGCTGAAGGTTGCCCTAGTAACCGCGCTGGGCTCCATTCAGGAAGCAGCCCAACTCCAAGATGCAAAATGATCGCCTTCCAGGGCTCCAGCCAGCACAAAGACCTCACAGGAGCCCCGGGACTGCCAGGAGTAACGGGAGGCGCTGGGCAGGGTGGTTTCCTCCCTGCACCCCAACCCGGGCTGTCAGTCACAACTTTCCACCTTGTGCAGAAGCAGGAGAAGCAGAAGCAGGCGGGGAAATAGCTCTTTGAATCTCTGGCCTCTGCGAACCATAAAAACCACCCAGGGAATATGAGTGCTTTTGTAGAGATGGAGGACCACAGGCACCCCTCTGGTCAGCAGCCTTGGGAAACAATTCACAGGGGATGCGGGGGCAGAATCCCAAACATGCCAACTTTATGGGGGCCCTAAACTCTTCTTGCTCTCTCTCCTCTTTGGAGACCTGTGACAAAGACTACTCGCTCCCAATTTATTGGGACCTTTTTTTGTATGTGTGTGGTCACAGCTTGAGCTGCCTAACCACGACTCCCTCTCTCCTCCAAATCGCTGTGAGCCACTCACTGAATGGGCCAGGCTCCTTTATGCTCCCTGCACAGGTTCAGCTCACACTGTGACCCTGCATGGCTTCCTGCTATTCATGTGTGTTACTTCCCCTTTGTGGTAATGGCTTGTGGCACTCGGCCAGAAAACATTATTAATTTCAGAAGTGGACTGACAAACAACAACCCACAGTGGAACGAGAGGAAGTGCTGGGGAGGCCAGCTGTCGGCTGGAACTCAGCAGTAGGAACTCAAACGCATGCAGGTTCTAGGAGGAAAGAGATGACAATCCACAAAGAGGAAATGCACTAAAATTATCCACATCTCATACTCGAAAAAAAAAAAAAAAGAAGAAAGAAAAAAGAAAGAGAAAAGAAAGCGGAGAAAAGAAAGGGAGGGGAGAGGCACCCAGCGACTTGAGCTGCAGCTGGACAGGAAATTGCTAACGCTACTTGGAAATCCCTACTTTGAACAGGCGGGTTAGGGAATGCCAGGAGCGGAAATGGTTCAGAACTGGATTAGCACAGAGCCAAGTTGAACGGCAATCCACTTCTCCTTTCTCTATTCCTACTGACTTGGGACACCCAGATAGGAGACCAAGTTGGTATTTTTCTGCACTATTTTTCTGTGGGCTTTTATATTTAATTGCTTAAAAAAAAAAAAGACAATCATACTCAATGGTTTCATGCACCTTCTCCCCAAACGTACATTACATCACTCACGTGTCTGAGTGTACATCTTGTGTTGTACAGGTGAAAAGTTCATCTCTCCTCGGTTCAGATAAAGGGACTGTAATCCTGCATTCAGCCCAAAATGTAAGGATGTTCTGGTCCATTCATTTGCCTCCTGGGATTTGTACACTTTTTGCTTCAAGAAGGGAAGATCCCAAGGCCAACAGCAGGGTAGTGAGCCTGTAGCTTGAAACAAACTTTTCAAAATACATCTACACGTAGGTTCCAAAGGTGTTTCTGGCCCACACTAAGGCACTCCACAACAGGAACAGCAGTCCAACCCATGGGACACTGGAAAATTCTAAAGCCACATCCAGTCTCAGTGAGAAGCTCAGCTATGCCTGGCCAAACGCATGGGAAGGGCAAAGGGGCCACTGGTATTCCAACACTTGGATACCTTGGCAGGTGAACTGCCAGACAGTAACAGATTTCAAAAAGGATGAGTCTACTTCCTTACACTGTGCAAGGATCCTGAGGTGTTGGAAAGGTCAGTATAGGGATGACACCTAATTATTGTCATACATTGTATGAACACCCTGTGGACAGCCAGATCCCATAACTCTGCAAGGTATGCTCTGTGGCTCCATTTTTCAGGGGCATTAAAATCCTCTTAAATAAACCCAAATGAGTACTGCCTGTGAACATGATACTCTGTTTCTTCTATGATGTCATCTATATTTGGAGCCAAGAATGAATTTCATAAACTATTCCGGGAAAATGTGCTAAGAATCACTGAAACTTAAAAAACTTTCCCCTGCAATTCCTACAAGTCAAGCTCAATCCCCAGTTGAAACTATTCCCAAATGGCTTATCTCACATGCAGGTATGATCAAGGGGAGCTTTAAAATTTTTCCTCCAAAAATGCACATTCGATAGCCAAAATAGTTATTTATTAATAATTTAAGATTTTACATTCTTATAATAAATTCCAGCTCAACACTTTATATCATGAACATAATGGAGCAACCGAACTCTCCCTTCTTCACAATCATTCGCATTTCACCTACCAAATGGGTACCCATGCTCACACACTTCCAGTTCTTACTTTTCTAAAAAGGAAATCAGCCCGAAGTATTGCATTTGAGGTGTCACTCCCTGAAGAATTTTGTACAGAGGTAATATACTGTTTAGCACAGCTGACGCTCTTTAAAAACAGGAAAAAAAAAGCCCATGATTTTGGTGTCTTTCGAAGATATCCCCTTTGAGACAACACAAGCCAAAATATTTACAAAGGTAAGGCATAGTCAACTATATTAAGACCAAAAAAAAAAAAAATCACAAGAATGATATATGAGAAAGACTGAAGACTGCACCATAACAAAGTCTTCATGGTAACTGTCCACTAAAATGTCATCAGAATTGGTTGGGTAAAGTCAAGCATGCTACAAATAGACCCTTTGGATTAGAAAAGAGCAAAATCTTCCATTTTATTTTGTTGTTGTTCTAAGAAGTGGCACACTGCTCTTTCTCCCTTTGGATGATGTCTTAAACCCATCAATTAAAATAATGTGTTTAACACGATCCAAACACCGTCAACTGATTTAAGATCAAATATTTACAAGAATCAAATGGAGTATCTGAATACTCCTCCCCTTCCCCCCCAACTTATATACCACAAACACAGAGCTGAATCTCTTTGGCTCCTCTATATGCAAAGTTGAGTCAGTCTTCACTGAAGACAATATAGATTTGGGTCCAGATGCAAAAGGAAACAGCCAGACGAGGTCTTAAAGAATACATGCTCCAACCCTACACCATTTGGTCCTACCCTATGTACCTGGACGTCCTCGCATTCCAGTCCCTGCATGGGTAGTGTGTACACATGGGCGTGGAGCAGACCCACTGCCTGTACCAATACAGTGGGTCCTGTTCATCCAAAGAGAACGGAGCAAACCTTTCCCTTTGCAATAACCAATTCCACACTCGGTAACCTCGTCTGATGCGGACATCTGGTGTCATCTGGACACCTGGGGCCACACACAAAGGAGGCAGCCCGGCTGCTGGAGAAACTGCTGAAGAAACACGCATCTCAGCAACAAAGGGCCCAGGGTGTTTCACGTGGATTGCAGTGAGTCCACCTGGTAGACATTCTGGTTGGAGGGGGTGGTAAAATAGAGTTGCTGCGCTGGCACCCGGTTGTCACAGGGACTGCTAAGGCCTAGTGTCCGCTCAAAGTCCAGCAGCTGGCCCATGAAGTTGAAGTTAGGGGAGATGTTGGATTTCTTCATCTTGACAATGTCATAGGCATCATTCATGGACAGGTTGAGCTTCTGCATCAGGTAAGCCACAGTCACGGTGACGGAGCGGCTGATGCCAGCTAGGCAATGTACCAACACACCACAGTTTTTGCCCCGGGCTTCATCTGAGAACACAGAAGGAACACAGGTGAAAATTCAGGGAGACTGAAAGGAAAAAAAAAAAAAACCAACCTCCACACCCCACCCCACCCTCTTGAATGATCTAGTCTAAAAACGAAATTTAAAAAGAATTGTGTGTAAGCCAGTTAAGCCCTGCAGGCAAACAGAAAATACACCACTGAGATAAAACATGTACACTGGACACAATTACATATTTTAAATATTTTCTGAAAAGGGAGCTTTTGTATTAAGTTTCTGCCAAAAAAAAATGCCTCCTTAATGTGTGCATTCTTGGCCTCAGCACGTGAATACCAGAAACCCTGCAATATGGTGGTGCATGCCTTTCATACAGGCGAGCAGACTGCAAGGGTCTATTAAATTATTCTCCAACTGTTGTGTAGCTAACAATAGAGGTATTCAGCCTTTGAAAAGAGAGAGGGAAGTCACAGGGGACAGCCCATTAGGAGGAACAGGATGTAGACAAGGCCTGAAAATGAGTTCCTTTGTAATAGGAAATGCACTACAATGCCTAGAGATTCACTTCTCCCAGGCTTGCGGCCCACGGCTCTTCCTGCCAGGGTCAGGTTACCCACTCTGTCTCGCTGTCACCAGTGTATCGTAGTATCACTGGACTGGGGAACTCAGCATTCATTTCCAACTGCTAACTGGATGTCCTAAAGTTAACTCCCATGTCTTCTTAAATTATACAGCACCGTTAGAACCTCAGCCTGCAGCGAGTACTTTAATGTAACCCTTCCCCCAAAGCTTTGACTTAGCGAGGGAGGGGAGGCAAGACAGAAGAATCTGCTGTCCCATTTCTATGAAAAGTCCCCTTTTCAAAAGACTGAATTAGAAGATTCAAGAAAAGGAAGGAACACTTGAAATACACCTGAGGGCTGCACTCCTATCAAATGGCATTATGTTCCTTCTGCTTAGTAAAAAGATCAACCAGGACTAAGACCCCCCCCCCCCCGCCCCAGAACCTCACAGAGCTGCAGCCAGACAATCAAGCAGCAATAAGGGCCAACAGCTTCCCCTAGGCACGACTGGGGGAGTTTTGGCATTTTAAGTCAGAGCCCCAATTATAAATTCATCTCACCTATGAAAGAAATGGCCTCAGGAAAAAACTGGGACAAGTTCTGGCTCCAGTGATCCGAGATGGGGATTTGCTTGTATTTAAACTCTCCTGCGTTCTCAAAGAGATTGGGCAAATTGGGGGTGACATTCAGAATGTACTTGATGCCAAACTCCTCCAACACATCCAAGTTGGTGGAGTCCTTGGCACAGCCCAAGTAGAGGAAAGGCAGTATCTCCACGGGGAAGGAGGGCTGGCTGTTGGACAGTGGGCTGCCATCCGAGTCCGTGGCACTATTGGGGTCTCGATCGAGGTCAGATTCAATGTCCGAGGAGGAGTCGGAGCTAATCCGCAGGCCCCCGAGCCCCAGCACCGGCAACGGCGGCGAACTGCTGCTACACGAGCCGTCCAGATTGGTCTCGCAGTGCAGAGCGAACTCGGCTTGGAACTTACTGAAGCCACCTGCCAGGACGAGAAGAAGGAGCCGCGTAACCCGAGATGCAGTAGTAGTTTTCACAGCTCGTGAGAACCGCAGCCGGGGGCAGGAAACACCGCAAGCGCCCTTGGAACCCCCTCACGCGTAGGCCCAGATACTAGAAAACACACTTGACATGTGTGCCCTCGGAAATGGCTCGAACCGGGCCGCCTCCCCTGGGAACCCTCACTCTTTCGAATCCGGAAATGCGCAAAATGGCAACATTTCTACCATCTCAACTCGCCCCAGACCCAATCCCGCAAATCTTAACTTCAAAAATGTAATAAAAAAGGAAAAGTGGGAAGCAAGCGGAGTTGCGGGTCTCAGATCCCCGCACGGCTCCCGACTCCTCGCTTGGTACCCCGGCCCGCAGCCTGTAGCCCCGAGTCCTGCCCCATACCCCGTGCGCCCGGGGCGCGTACCTTCCAGGTAGAACGCCCGGCAGCCCTCGTCCTTGAGTTTCTTGAGAAGGAGCCCGAGCACCGACTCGCCGCCCGTGTTCTCGTTCCAGTCGCTGCTGCTCTCGTCGTAAAGCACCACCGTGTCGGTGCCGCAACGGCGGGTGAAGCGGTCCCGGTCCTCGCTGCGCGTGAAGAGCGCGCGCACCGACAGGTTGCCCTTCTGCAAGCGCCGCAGCATGATGCCCGGGATGGCCACGTTGATGGCCGACTCGATGTGCGACGACTCGTACAGTTCCTGCGGCCGGCAGTCCATCAGCAGCAGCCGCTCGTTGCCCAGCTCCAGCTGCTCGTTGAGCCACGCCACCGTCTTGCTGATCGCCATTTCCGACGCGAAGGGCGCGGGTCTGAGCGTATCTATCATGGGGGTCGAGCTGCAGGAGAAGGCGGGGTGCCTAGCAGTTGCCCCTGGGGGCAGGCATAGGCCGAGCGCGCCGCGCGAAGCCGCCGCTCTTGGAGCGGATTTTAATCTCGCTTCGTCTTTTCCAGACCGAGGTTAGTGGTCGGAGACGGCGATTCAGAAGTCAAGCCGGCGGTTCGCTCTGCACCCAGCCGCAGCTGCTGGCGCTCGGTGTCAGTGAACCTCTGAATGAAGCTGCCCAGTTTTGTTCCTCCCCGGTGAATGAAATCCAATTAATTCGGACTCCGCGCTACGAAAGCAGAAAAGGGAAGGGGGGGGAGTCAAACGGCTGCTAATCCCTCCCTCTGAGGCTGTACCTCAAATCTACCGGAGCGTCTTTCCCCAGCGGATTATCCAAGAGTCGATTTGCTCACTGTCCCCAGGACTCTACCCTCGCACACCCCCAGCGCGAGGCAGCTCCTCAATGGATACAAACAGCAAGCACCTCAATGGATACATTCTCCAGGCCAGCCAATGAGCGCGCTGCGGAAGGGGCTGTTGCCGTGGGGACGGGCCGGCTGGAACAGGTTGTGTTGATGAATTGTTAATGAGTTTGTCATTCACAAAAACGGAAAGGAATTTCCGCTCCGGATAAGCCCCAGTGCAAACAAGCTGCAACTGCGGGCTCGGCGGGAGGAAGGAGAAAGAAGAGGAGGCGGCGGTGGAGGAGGAGCAGGGCACAGAAACCGGGGCACTTGAGTTGTCTCGTGTTTCCTTCGGCCGAGACTTCACACTTCGCGTCGGAACTTTTGCGCACAAATGGTGCAATTAGTATGCACAAAGGCCCTTGTTCGCGACGCGGGTGCTCGCGAGGTAGCTTTAGGGAAACTTGGGCTGACTTTTTTCCCCCTCTTTGTTCCCTTCACACTCATTTGGACGCGAATTCGCCTTAACCCCCACCCTCCTTTAGGCGGTGTGTGGCATTTGTTTCCCACTTTTTAAAAGCCCAGCTCTGTTTGCTCTGATGTTCTTTTAGCTGAGTCTGTGTTGGGACTCGTGAACTGCCTTGGGCTTTAGTGACCGCCGAGGTGTTAAATGCTAATCCAACATCTTTCGAAACAAATCGGGATTTTGTTTAAACATTTGCAAGCAAATACAGTTGGTTTCTTTGGTTGTCTGGATTCTCCTTAAAAAAAAAATTTTTTTTTTTAAATAGTGCTTTGACTTAAAAAAAAAAAACAGCGCAGAGAAACTTGCCTGCAGCCCATTGCTTTTACTCTTCCCTGCAGTATAGAGCATTAGGAGCCATTGTGGTCCAAGTCACCACCCACACACAGCTCGGCCCGCATATCCTTCACGAATTATGGACATGGAGCTTGGATTCCGGGACACACCGAGCCCGACCCTCACTGCCCGTTCGGCGAAGCACGCGGGGGTCCTCAGGGAAAGCTTGCCAGCTCTCAACGGGAGGGCTAGGCATAAGTCACCGCCGAGGCCGGGGGTGGGGGCAGGTCCTCGGGGTGCCTTTCCAGCCGCCCCTATCCCTTGGTAGGGGGTTGTGGGTTTGGCGGGGAGGGGGCCGCGCTTGCGCGTTGGGCTGCTCGCCTCCCCACCCCACTGTCCCGCCGCTCCCGCTCCGCGGACACGGGGCCTCCCGCCACCGGTGCAGTGATGCAGGGCTGCTCGCGGAACTCCGGGATCCCTGGAGACCGCGGGCGGGTGGGTGGCGAGGACTGGTGCCTGCCGGGACTTCCTGGCTCCCAAAGTGGGAGTCGTGAGGAACGCCTCTGCCCCCGCAGAACCAGCAGGTAACGTGGGGAGGTGCGGGCTAGGCCCACGAGCAGTGGCTACTCCCCCAGCGCCGGCCGGTGGAGGCGTGGCCGGGCGGGTGGCGGCGACAGGGGACGCAGGCCCGCCGGCGCGCCGAGCCCCATTGTTATATAAAAGTGCCGAGCGCCCCTCCCCGCGGAAAACCACCTGTGCGCGGCCGGCGCGCGGAGGAGGGGGTTGCGGCCGGAAGGCGCGGGCTCTAATCCGGCCTCCCCTCCCTAACCCCCGGCGGAAAAGAGGCCGCGCATTGTCCCGCTGCTGTCTGGGAGGCGGAAGCCAGGGCAGGGGCCCGGCGGGGAGCGGCTTTTCCGAGCGTCCGTCTCTGCGTTTTGTGCTTGCTCTGAAGGCGGCGAGGGCACCTGAGGTCACTGGGTCTCCCCTTGCCCCGCATCCACGGGGCTGCCTGCTGAGACCCAGCTGCAGGTTTGCGTTTGCAGTCACCCGCCTCTCGCCTGCTTGGGGAGACATCCCCCCCCCGAAAAAAAGCAAGCAAACAAACACCAAGTTTGTAGCTCTGCAGCCGGCAGCCAGCCAGCCCCGAGAACTGCAGCTTCGACGAAAGCCGGCCGTTCCACGCTCCACTCCGTGCCTTTTTTTGGGCAACCATTGGAAAAATGCTGTCCTCCCCGACACCCCCCCCCCCCCGCGCTGCTGTTTTCTCTGGGTGCTCTCCAGATGGGCCTGGGCTGACAGCCCGATCACCCCGCAGCCTTGTTAGAGAGACCGCAGTCCTCCGCATCGGGGGCGGGTTGGGGCGAGGCGCGGTGTCCCACAGCCCAACTCAGCCAAGTCTTTCAGCCAAGGCCCTCCGGCCGCAGGAGGGGAGGAAGTTCCGTTTCTACTTACCTATTTTAAAAGTGCAATTAACTGACCTGAGTCTAAGCCTGGGCTTGGGAGGATAATGTGTGAGGAGTCAGACGGAATAGCAGGCAGTCATGATTTTTGGTCCTTGGTGTTACTTTTTAAAAAAATATAAAATCGTATTTCTCTCCCGTCCCTCCCCCCTTTTAAAGAGCAGGTTTCTTTCAAGGGCACCCTCTCCTCTTGAGGGAGGACAAAGGGGCAAAATTAACATATCAGTTCACCATCTCAGAGTTGTAACAAAAGAGAGAAGCGACCCACCTAATCTCATCTGTGGGTCACTGTCCAAGAGATGACGCCAGAGTGATCAGTTTATCATTGGAATGGGAGGAGGAAGTTAGAACCAGTCCCACCCTTCTGAGGTTTGATTCAAAACCAGATGCAATTGTGAACGATTTGTCCTTTGAGTAACTCCCCTGAGCTGGCGCATAAGACACCATCTCCGCCATTGTCTCGGGTTTTCTTTCTCTCCTTGGATCCAGACCTTGTGCCACGCTATGGCAGGAGGTCTGGGGTTTTTGCTTAGGATACGTGGAGCTCCCTCCTAGCCACCATGGCAGGAGCCCTCCCCTCCCTTTTTTCCCCCTAAACAAATCCTGCTTTGCAAACTGGAGTTGTCTGCCATGTTTCGCGTCGAATACCCTACAACAATAACACCTCGGAAACCGGGAGACCTAAGCCTTTGGTTTCATGTTCCTGGCATAGTTAATGAAGTGCATTCTGACAGCAGGATGTGAAGAAGGGTGGCTTAAAAGGTACGCTGGAGGTTGAGTTATGCCCCCAGCTCTTCCTAGAAGTGCAAATCCAGTTAAATCAACTCTCTTCTCCAAGGCATCCTTCCTTGTCCAAATGATGACAAACACCTGAGCCTCTTACTAGGTGAAGTAGGAGTTCCCCCTGAGCGGTGATGATGTGCTATTAGCTGTAACTACTGTTTTGCTAATTGTGAATGAACCTGCAAAATGGCCTAGTTCCTTTGGGATGTTTCTTTGCATCTCAGAGACACCCTTGGGGTCCTGCCTGCCAGCTTGCCAGGACTCCTCCCCCGGCCCTCCCAGGGATTGGCCACCTTAACCACTGTAATCCCACCACCTCAGCTGGACGCTTAGACCAGGCTCCACATTATGGCAGCTGTGTTTCTAATTTCCCCCTACTTTTTGCCTTATACCTCACATCATCTGACATCATAGAATTGGGGAGGGGAGGGGGAGTCATATACTGGAGGCTGGGTACCACTTTGAATGCACGATTTAGGTCTTCAGAAAACCCAGATACATTTTCACCCCCTTTCACAGAAATTAAGGATGGGAGCAGGACGTGAAGCTAGCCACTTGGCAGTGCACTATGGAAGCTACATTCACTTGTGCAGGCGGCTGGATTTTTCTGTTTGTTTTTCGCAGCCTGGAGTGCTCTGTGGCACCTGCACAGAGAGGGTCAAGGATGGAAAGCTGGGCTTACCTCCTGCTCCTGTTACACACCAGAGGGTTTCTGTGACTGCACGCAGCTCTTCACTAGTTAGCCATTCGCTAAAGAAAGCTGCATACTCTTTACTCCTTGGAATATACCTTCCATTCTAATCCACATCCCAGCCACTGCTTCTCTAGTGTGGCAGCACAGCCACATGGGGCTGAGACCCTAAGGGAAAGTCAGCCTGGGAGGAAGTGTCTTCCTTCATTTATACATTCATCCTAGGTACTGGCAATGCAGCAATGAATGAAATGAGTAACCTACCTCGCTGGAACGTTCATTCTGTTAAGGAGAGGTAGTAAACAAATCACTATATGTCAGAAAGTGGTGCTACAAGAAAAAAAACTAAGGACATTGAGAAAGTATAAAATTGGAGCTACTTAGACCTGCCCGGAAGGAACATGTGGATTCAAGACGGCCAGGATGACTCAGAAAGTGGGCTGAGCAGTTGAGAAACTGGTTAAGAAGACTACAGCCTGTACTGGAGTGGCCGGGAGGGTGTCCGCTGCAACTGTGGCTTCCTGCTGGTTGGAACCTTGGGAGACGATGTATCATTAAATCCTGGTCATTCATCCTGAGTTCCTGGTGAACCAGTGAATAGCGGCAGGCTACTTGCCTACCTCGCCATCGTCTGTCTCTCTTCTGCTTCTGATACACATATATATGATACTCAAGGTAATTAAGACAAAAAATGATCACTGCATAAAGGTGACTTGTTGGTGACCCAATCTCTAATTATCACTATGGCAAGCCTTGTGGCCAGGCTCGAAAGAAAAGCCCTTACAAGAACAAGGGTTCCAGAGTTGAAGAACAACAGGCTTCCCTAATACCCTAGGACTCAGTTCCCGCTCTCAGATATCATTCCTGTTTGAAGAGGTTGTGTTTAATGATTAGGGACCACGGCAGGTGGCTCTCCCATTGTTCTGAATGCAGAGCACCACATTCACACGTTCAGTGTGTGTGTGTACATGTGTGTGCACACACGAGCACCAGGGGAACCTCGGTGCCTGCATGCCTCCCCTTTCCTGAAAACTCCCTCACAATTGGCTCTGGAAATTTGGAAAACAGCGTTTTTTCCCCCTGGTTTGAGAGTCCTTTGCGATTTACAAGATTCAGAAGGGCTAGCGTGATCTTTAATCTTCTTGGCATAATCTCCCTGAATATACTGACATTTATTAACACATCATGTGAAAATACTTGACCAGATTATTGTCAGATTAGGAGATGGGGTTTGGGAAGGTCGGCCTGAAAACGCAAACTTGTGTCCGATTGAAGAGTCGCTTTTAGGGGCCCCCAGGAGGCCCTCTAAGTGAATCGGGGGACAGCAGAACCAAGTTCAACTGCAGTTTGAAATAGTCTTGGCTTAAAATGGCATGGGAACGTAAATATTAACCTTGAGACGTCCTTACAGGTGCCTGAAAAAAACAGTGAGAAATTGTTTCTGCAAAACAGGAACTGAAAACCAAGGGGCTCCAGGGACTGACAGTAGGAACCACAGGTCCTCTCCTTGGTAGTAATGAACCTCGCACTCAGAAAACCAAAAAAAGTTTCAAAGGGCCCCCAGTGGAAATACCACAGGGCAGCCCGAACCCCAGCAAAGCTTCTGGGGAGCTTCACCACTTTTCAGAGTTCCAGGCAGTTTGCCCTGAGGTGAGGAGCGGCCGGGTCCTATTGACTGGGAGTGCGTTAATGATTTACCCTAACAATGTGAGGGCGGGGGTGGGGAGTAGGGAACTAGGCGGGCTAGGTTAGAACACCACCAAGAGGCAGCTGGGCAGCCTCCAAGGCAGGCCCATCTGGTGGGTGGTCAGAGTCGTCCTGTAAAGGAGATAAAACCTGTGCACCTTGCTGGAATGATACAGCAGAGGCAAACTATTGTGAAACCTCAGACCTTAGACAGTTGGGCTAAGCTTGAAAAGTTGTGGTCTTTGTTAGCTTTCTTGAGTTTTTCTTTCCCATCACCTGTTGAGATGCAGATTTGCTTTCAGGATCCTAAGGTGGCTTTACCTAGAATGTTCTTTTGAAGCTAATAGTCTCTAGTAAAGAAACTCATTTCAGGATAGCTATGTTAGTTTTCTCCTTTCGAATATTTTAACTCTTTCCTCCCAGGAGGGAAAACATTCATTGATTCTTCCCTCTTTTCCTTTATTTTCATAGAGTAGGAATGTGGAAGTATATTGCAGAGTATATATGTTAGAAGCTGTCAGGAAGTTGACTTTCTGCAGTATAACTGAACTCACTGACTTTTTTGAAAGACACAATACATCTTTCCTTCCCATCTTACTAATTCCAAACAAACATTCCAGAGTCTTAGTGCTGGTCTTCATTGGGCAACTCTGGCTTGAGGTGCTTCCCAGGAAGACAAGAACCACGTGGGTGTATCTTCTTCCCCAGGCCTGCTCGGTGGGGCACTGTGCATGGCGGCGTCACAGGCCTGGCCACACTGCGTCTCCTAGCCACGGAGTGCCTGTGCCTCCCAGGGTGCGCCACACTTCCCCCAGTGATTTCTCTCCCCGTCTTGTGTCCCTCTACTTAGGCAGGTGTGAACAGTACATTGAGCTGTTGTGTAAAAAAAAAAAACTAATTGTTTTTCTAAGTAGGGACAGTTTCCTGCCAGCCCATTGCTGACTTGGCCATTGGTGGAAATCACTGTTGCATCCACAATACAAGGAATGTCTTAGCTCAGTTTCTCAGAATTAAATTCACAGATCACCCAAGAATACCTTATGGAACCCCAGGATCCCCCAAGCTCCAGTGAAAGCAACAGTCCGTTGGGCCATTTGATGAGTTCTAATAGTTCTCTATTGATATAACATGAAAGTAACAATATGATAGCTACAGTTTATTCTACACCAAAGTCTATGCATATAAAATCTATCACAAAGGCCCTGTGAAACGGGTATACCTATACCATTAGCACAGTTGAACAGTGGGCAGGCTTGGGCTCAGATATCAGTCAGTTATGTCAGACTCCAAACATCTCGGTTCCCCACCTAATCAGAGTGGCCCTTAAGCGTGACTCTGTAGCCTGTTCTGAAATCACCTGTAACACAGTAGCAGCTTCCACATCATATGTTAAATTTTATCTTGATGGTCAAGACAGATCTGTGGTCAGACCAACCAGGGTTCTTAAGGAGGGTCACGTGCTTTCTAGCCATGTGACTGAGGGAAATCACTTAATCTCCCCATGCCTTAGTTTCCTTATCTGTAAAATGGAATCTTGTGTCACGGGGCTATTGCAATCAGTGAGTTGATTTGTAAGGGACTAGGAATGGTACTAAACCAGGACCTCACTTGTTTTTCTTAGTACACACGCACACACACACAGCTTCTAATAACTGTTTATTGCTGGGAAGGGATTATATTATGAAAAAAACACACTTTGTCAATTTAGTTCTCAGGAAGGGAAAAGCAACTCACTTGAAAACAATTATTTTTGAGAACAGAGAAAGTGCCTTTGTGACTCAAGCAGCCCAAAGAGATTGAGGTTTCTCAGTGTGTCAGGAGATCTGCCTAAACTGGAGCCCCGGGGAAACACTGACTGCATCACAGGGCTTCCTGGGCTGTTTAGAGTCCAAGCCTTCCATCACCAGTGAGCCACAGGTGTTCCTGTGGACTGGTGAGGGCAGCTAGAACCCTGCTGGCCTGAGCCATCTACCCACTGTCTCCCAGGGCTCGGTAGCTGCTGTCACTGACCTGACCGGAGCGTACTTTTAAAATTTGGCTCCTGCAAACAATAAATCTGTCCCATGGGAATTTCCCTCCTCCCTCTGACTTGATGCCCAGCAGGAACTTTTTACAGGGAAGTGGGATGGAGGACAGGGAGGGTCAGAGCTGGGGATGAAAGAAATCCCATTGGGAAGCTCAGACAGCCTGAAGTAAACAGGTAAATGTCCGACTAGATACAGCTTTTGGTGTAAACCCATCAGGCTTTTCTGGATCCAGTAGCAGTTTTAGCTTCTTTACTCAGACTTCAAAACTCTAAACCCTTGCTAGATCATATTCTTGCCTAACCAGTTTCCCAGGAGAAAAACCTTTATGATGGGTTTTCTCTATCCTTTTGCTAGATTGCTTCCATGGTAATTTACTTTTTAAGTAATTCAGTATAGCTATTGCAGTACCCTAAAGCTTTAGAGATAGCCAATAACCTGTGACAGTCTTGAATGTAAATCAACTTGGTGACCTGAGGAAGTGTTTTCAATTTAGCATTGAAGATGTTTGGAATATATTTCTGTTGTTGAAACTGATGCACTTGTAGTGTGTGGTTGCTAGAGAAAGTGTGACAGGACTAATGAATCTTTGTATGCCTGAGCTCTAAGAAGCCAGGCAGCCACCTACATATTAACACTGCAGCCTCTAGCCCTGGAAACTGCAGTCCTGCCCCTATGAGGCCACAGAACATACTGCTTGGAGTTTGGAACACCATTGTATTGGCAGCAGTAGGGTTTGGCAGAGGACGTAAGGCAGAGAGAAAGACCCTTCTCCAGCTGTACAGAGCTTGTAGGACTGAGACTATATACCAAAACACTCTTTTTGCCTAGTTAAACTTTGCTGAGATTTATAGTGAGAGAAAGGTGGGGTATGATGCAGACCTTCATCATAAGTAAATGTGGCGCCTCTAGCCTATTGGAAAAATGTCGATGCCCAAGTTCCTTCTTCGGTAATTATGATTTACTTGACCCTAGGCTAATCCTAGATGTTGGGGATTTTCAGGAACTCCGAGGAAGAGTTTTGTGTGTGGCTGGGACTGAGAACCACTGACCTAGGACTACTCAGCCATCAGTCCCTGGCCTGGGTAAAGGTTTTCAATGAGCCTGAGTTAAAGCATCCCTGAAAGATCAGTGGGTCTTAAATGTCCACAAGGTGTTAGTTCCCAGCCCACACCTGGACTCTGATTCATCCTGGGAGGGGTGCAGGGGACCTGGTTTAACCCACCGGCCCAGGGCAGCTTGTACATGTGGATCTCAGTTTGGGGAGCTCCAAGTTCCTCACCTGTCAGCACGAGAAAACAAATACACAAGCTTTCTTGATGGTTAACTACAAGAATGGTTCAAACAATGGTACCCTCTGTCACAAAGACCAGGATTTCTGATGAGAAAAATACAAAAATAAATGTAACTGGTAGCAACTCTTGAGATAGTGAGCACTCTTAGTTGGTCTTTGTCTTTTTTTTTTTTTCTTTCAGGAGCTCAGAAATGGTAAGATGATCTGCCTGGAGTTTACCTGAAGGACGCTGTCTCTTGATAACAACATCAAGTTTTGGGGTTATTTTTTTGCTTGTTGAGACCCAAATGCATTTTTCTAAGAAGGAAATGTATGCTGGGATATCTGAAGATGAGTAAGACTCTGGTTCTACTGTCTCCAAATAAAGGTTAGAAACATGCCTAGAGAGCACGGATGCAGTCTACATAATAAATGTGGTCATTGCGGTATGAAGTGGCATAGCAATGAGAAGAGGAAATGGTTCAGATGCCGTAGGGTGGCACTGGGAAATGTTATAGAGAGTCGGGCAATTCTGATCAGGCCCCCACGGGTACATGGATTTCTTTCTCCCCCAGCACAAGGGGATGGAAGGAAAAGTG
Organism: Ochotona curzoniae; assembly: GCF_017591425.1. Taxonomy (NCBI): domain Eukaryota; kingdom Metazoa; phylum Chordata; class Mammalia; order Lagomorpha; family Ochotonidae; genus Ochotona; species Ochotona curzoniae. Next base: position 14,789,037 of record NW_024464920.1, on the reverse strand, counting down.
TAAGAGAAAGATGAAGGCATGGAGGGATGGCCATGGAAGGCCACCGGAGAGCAGGTGAGCCAAGAAGGGAAAGGTTCACAGCCAGGAGGAAATGAGTGTCAGATGTCCATGCGAAGGAGTCTGGAATTTTTTCTTTAGGCAGGATGAGCAGCCGTGAAGTAAATGTAAACAGGCATGTGGCAGTGATTTCAGAATGAAGTTCTGATAACAAAGAGGTGAGGGGGCTGGAGGGGAGAGGGAAGCTGGGGACAGGAAAACCAATTAGGAGGCAATTGCCATTGTCCAGGAAGATGATGCTGTGCCAACACAAAGGTCCTCTTCCTAAAATAATATGCTAATCAACCTGCTGGGTTTTATCCCTCTTATTTCTAAGGCTAGAGAAACCATTTAGCCTTTCTGTGACTCAGAATCCTTTCCTATTAATAGAAGGTGACAAAATACTCATCTTTCCTCATTCAGGGAGGTACTGAGCGATGCTTGCAGTGGTAGCCGGGAAAGAGGGGGAAATGTTATTCTAAATGCCAATGGCATAATTCCTCTCTGGGGGAAAGAAACTGCCTTTACCCCTAACATTTAATTATAAAAGTTTCAAAACTGCAGAAAAGTGTAGTCAAAACGTCAGAAGCACACCTTAGAAGGAAGCTGCTGCCCACATTCCAATACTTACTACCCAGGAAGTGGCACTGCCCATCCAAGGGGCCAGTGAGTTCTGAATAAAGGCAGCACTGCAGCCTGTTTGGCCACAAGCACTGCACTGTATTGAGAGTCTGTAAGGAGAGGTCCCTTTCCCCACTGTTTGCCATGACAGAGAATGTGTGAAATGCTACCCCTTATGTGACCCCTGGTTCCTATTGCTGCAGTGGGGGACAGGGTGTCATGTTTTGGCAGGCGTAATGCTTGCAGGTTGCACTTGTCCCGGCTTGTATCCTCACAGCATGGTGCAGCGGGTTGTACCTTTTCCATCTGCCCCCAGGGCCCCTTCCCACAAATAAGTTCCCATCTCTCCATCCTGGACCTCGGGATTCTCTCCTCTCTTTGGAAAACATCACCAGGGTCTATCACAGAATACACAGAGGATTGAAACTGCTGTGAATTGACAGAGGGACTTTAATTTATAACGTTAAAAACATCCAGGCTCAATATATTCGCTGAGTTGGTGCCAAATTGTCTGAAGAATTAAAAGATAAGTGTCATGGAGACTAACAGGTAGAACTGTGACCTAAGAAAGAAGATACAAGGATAGCAGTCAGGGCTCTGTTAGAACAGAATGTTCAGGGTCCAAAGTGGAGTCCTTCCAACTCCAGGATGCAAAGATCGGAACTTACAGTAAAGAACTCTGAAGTACCTCATTTGATAGATGAGAACTGAACAGTTCCAGAGTGATATAACAAAAAGACATGTCAGGAACAAATACAGACAAGATAATAAATGCTACTTTCTGAAGTACAGTGACATAACGATTGATTAGTTCTTTCAAATGGAAGTGTTTAGTGCAATCATTTGTTCACTGCTAACATGCATTTCTTGGGAAATGTATTGGGGGGAATTTGTCACAGAGCAGCTGAGAGATTACAGCGCTTAGAAGAATAAGTGTTTTTAAGCTTTAACACAAATTAGTTCTTATTTTAAGGACAGCTTAAATGTCATGGCATCAGGGTCTACATTTGCTTGTACTGTCACATGTGCCTATTAGATTCTTTACTGCATAGAGCTGAAGAAAAAAACACTTGGAAACTTCGTGTGCCAATGTGAAAAGGATCGATTTTAAAGGGTAAGCAATGACAAGTTCTCCATTCACTAATAACGTTGAGGGCTGCCATTTGGTAATTCTAATTTCAGATCCAGTCTTTTTTTTTTTTTTTTTTTTTATTTGAAAGCTGGAGACAGATCTGCCAGAGATCTTCTATCTGCTGGAGTGATCCTGTAATGCCTACAGCAGCCAGGGCTGGGCCATGCCGAAACCAGGAGTCCAGAACTCAATCCAAGTCTGTCATGTGGGTGGCAGGGACCCAATTACTTGTCATCACCTGGTGCCTCCTGGGGTGTTCCTTAGCAGGAAGCTGGAATTGGAAGTGGGGATGGAACGCAAACTCAGGACCTCTGAAACAGCATGATGGCATCCAAAGCAGCTGCTCTCAACCAATACGCCTAACTCCTGCCCTGATGGGAACTTTAACTGGTATTTATTAATGTCAAGCATCTTTTTGTACTTTTAAAGACTGTTGGGAGTTCTTTTCCAATAAACTGTCTTGTCTTTTAATCATCTTTTGAGTTGATCTTTAATTTTTTTTAATTTTGTTTTTCTACCATAATATCAAGTTCACTATAAACAGTGAACAATGTACCATTAACCAATCATTAGTTTCCCACAGAAAAAGAGAAAGAGAAAGGGAGAGAGAGGGGAGTGTGTGTGGGGGAGGCACTTAATAATCACACTTAGAGACATAACTCAGCTCTGGCCGTGTGGCCAATTTGGGGAGTGAATGAGCCAATGGGAGACCTTCTCTTTCCGTAAAATCTGCCTTTCAAATATAAATACACCTTTAGAAAAAAACCAAAAACCCACAACTCATTGACACCTGACTTTCCCTTCTCAACTCCAGTTGATATGAAAACCGTCCTTACCCCTTAGCTTGCCTTATGGTCAAAGAATCCTGAGTTTTGTTTGTTTTATTTTAATTCCAGAGGACTTGTTTGTCTTGAGTTTTTGATTGCAGAGTTTCTGGGGAATTTAAACTCATTAAAACAGCAGCTTTACTATACTCTTCTAACGTCACAGTTCCTGCCTTCTGCATGTCCAGAAGAGGACTACTACATACCTAAGCTTCTCCATGGGAAGATGTTATCTTGCCCAGTAAAAGAAGAAGTGGAAACAGGGCCCAGGGCCAGGTGTGGTAGCCTAGTGGCTAACTCCTTGCCTTCCACAGACCAGGATCCCATAGGGGTGCTGGTTCCTGTTCTGGCTGCTCCACTTCCCATCCAACACCCTGCATGGGGACTGGGAAAGCAGTAAAGGATGGCCCAAAGTCTTGGGACCCTGCACCTGCATGGAAGACCCGGAGAAGCTACTAGTTTCTGGGCTCAGCTCTGGCCAATATGGCCACTTGGAGTGAACCAGCAGATAAAAGATCTTTCTCTCTGTCTTTCCTTTTCTCAGTAAATCTGACTTTCCAATAAACATAAATAAATCTTTTTTTAAAAAGTGGAAACAGTCCCTATACTTCTTAGTATGGTTATGATTTGAAGTGTCTATTTATAATTCCCATATATCACATTGCTCTGGGCAGCTGATGTTCCCTTAGCTGTTGATTGAAAAATACGTATCTTGGGGGCTGGTGCTGCCACGCAGTTGGCTAAGCCTCAGCCTGTGGCAGCAACATCCTATATGAGCACTGGTTTATGTCCCAGCTGCTCCACTTCGCAGCCAGCTCCCTGCTACTGGCCTGGGAGACAGCACAGATTGGCCTGACTCCTTGAGCCCCTGCACCCACATAGAAGACCCAAAAGAAGCTGGGATCCCTGCTTTGGATAGTCCCAGCTTCAGCTTTTGTTACCATCTGGAGAATGAAACAGCAGATGGAAGATCTCCCTCTAATTTCTCTGTCTCTCTAATTCTGCCTTTTAAATAAAGATAAAACATCTTTTTTTTAAAAAAAAAAGATTTGTGTTTTTATTTTTATTGGAAAGTCAGTTACACAGAGAGGAGCAGAGACAGAGGAAGATCTTCCATCCATCGATTCATTCCCCAAGTGGCTGCAACAGCTGGAGCTGAGCCAATCCAAAGCCAGGAACCAGGAGCCTCCTCTGGGTCTCCCATGTGGGTGCAGGGTCCCAAGGCTTTGGGCTGTCTTCTGCTTTCCCAGGCCACAAGCAGGGAGTTGGATGGGGCAGGCTGCTGAGATTATAACCTGCGCTCATATGGGATCCAGTGTGTGCAAGGCAAGGACCTTAGCCACAAGGGTATCATTCTGGGCCCTCAAATAAAAATAAAAATATATCTTAAGAAAAGATACTTACACAAAATAGAAGACCCAAAATTCAAAGGAATTTGAATGTTGTTGGAATCAGCTTTATCTCCGGTGTATACCCAAAATTCAATGAAAGTTACATGGATGGTAAGGACACAAGAAGACAGCAAGAAATAGGCAGAAATCAGGAAGTAAGTATCCATAAGGTGTGTGTATATAAGAGGAGGATAACCACAAAGATAAAAAGATGGAAAGGAGGCGGTACGATGTTACATACCTGTAAGTAGGATATCTATGTGAATTTCATAATTTCTTCATAATACCCATTTCCATGAGTTTTTTCAAGATCTCATATTCATGGATTTCAAAAATTTTTTTGTGTCAAATTAAACTTTTAACTCTATTTTTCATCAACTTTTTGAAGCACTTTGGTATAAAGAAAGCTACTATGCCAAATGGGCAGAAGCAACCAATCTAAGAAAATACCTTCTACAAGAAAGATGAGGTCTAGAGACCAGATTTCTCAATGCAGAGACCCTGCACTGGGATAACTCTAGTCATGTTGAATGGGAATTAGTAAGACTCCATTCATTCTTACAAGAAGAAAACAGGGCTCAGCATTTGGAGTAGCAGTTAAGACAGCACCATGCAGCCTGGATCCTGATCAGGGTACTTGGGGTTAACATCTGTTCTTTGCTCCTTATTCCAGCTTCCTAATGCTGTTCTTTCTGGGAGGCAACCCTGATGGCCCAGCTACCCAGTGAAGAGACCTGGATCGAGTTCCCAGTCCCGGCTACTGAAGGTGTTCAGGATATAATCTATGGTTGAGACGGAACTCTCTCACTCTCCATTTTTTTTAAATAAGAAAATAGGGTAGCGTGCTAAAATAAGCCTCTGTGAGCACTGAATCCCAAATAGGTACCAGTTTGAGTCCCGGATGCTCCACTTCTTAGCCAACTCCCTAATAACGCACCTTGAAAAGCAGCAACAGGTGGCTCACAAGTCTGAGCCCCTGTATCCATGTGGGCAACAGCAAAGAAACTCCTGGCTCCTGGCTTTGAACTGGCTCAGCCTCGGCCACTGCTAGATAGTTGGGGGATGAGGCAGCAGATGGAAGATCTTACTCTCTTTCTGTCCTTCTCTCTGTGTGACTCTGCCTTTCCAGTAAGTAAGTAAATAAATAATATTTATAAGAAACTAGGCTGTAACAGGAGACCAATGTAACGGGATATCTAAGATTGGATGGGGATTTCTTTTCTTTTTTTTTTTTTTTGTATTTGTCAAATGCCTTGGAAAAGAAAACCTGAGGCAAAATTTACTTAAGACTATGCTGAAAGGTACAATCTTAGGGCTATAAAAAAGGATAAAAAGGTGAAGCAGAGAAGAAAGGAATGTGATACCAGGATACCAGGTGGTATGTCAAGGGATTGGCCCATAAGGTGACAAAGACACAGAACACAGATGCAGAACCTACAGGTCACCTTGAAGCAATCCATCCCGGAAGGGCAGAAGCAAGAGGTAGGGGAGAAATGTGGGGCTTATCTTCTTGGCTTCTAGTTCCTTGATTCAAGATTTAACTCATCTGTACTTTGGGTTGTTACTCAGACATTTAAGAGTGCTTTAGAAGGAATTGGAATCCATGTCTCAGTAAACGACCTGGACGAGTGGGAATAGAGCAGGCACAGGCATCAGATACATGTGTGCCCAGGTCCTGCGGCCTCTGAGGTTCCTGCTGCAGCGGGGGAGCTGTATTCTCACCAAGGCCTCAGAGCCCCCAAGATGCTGAGATACTAGGCCTTGAATGTCCGCTGGAGAAGAGGTAAAGCCTTGAGGGCTCAGGTGGAGCCAGGCATGTTGAGAGCCAGGCATACTGATGTGGTACACTCATGCCTTAAAGTTATGAAAGATAGGGGCAGATGGTTGGCACAGAGCTTACATCACTGCTTCAGTCACAGCTGAATCCCATATCTGCATCCCCTACATTTAAGTTCCAGCTCCACTTCCAGTCCAGCTAGCAGCTAACATGCAGGCTGGGAAGCGAGAGGTGATGGCTGAAGCAGCTGTGTTCCTGACATCTGTGGGTGACCTGGATTGATTCTGGGCCCCCGGTTTTGGTTTGGCCTAGTGGGAATCTTGGAAGTGCACTAGTGACTACAAGGTCTCTCTTTTTCTGCTGTCTTTCAAATAGGTAAATCAGTATTTTCAAATGGTTAAAAATTATAAAGACCTTGAGGTCCCAAGAATGAGTAGTTTTGTGGAGATTAGTATCAAAGATTTTCAGGTAACAGGTATCAAATCCTTATGATCACGAGAGTAGAAATTATATGAACAAGATTTGGGTTTGCTGAAAAAGTTTTATCATTATTCAGATTGGTTTGTGGATATTTCCTCACATTTAATCAGCTGTTTATTATTAAAGTTCAACTTTTAGAGGAGTTTTCATTAATAGAAAATGCTCTGAACTGCAATGCTTTGTTTTCAGGTGACATAAAATAATGTGTGCCAGCACATGTATTCCAACTTCTGAATGCAAATTGTACTAAATTACCTATTGCGCTTTGCGGGAGGAGGGGTGAGAGGGAGGTGGAGATGAAAAACACAGCTTTCTGCATATTCATGTGCCGTTGTATGATTTGGAGGGCAGATGGTGGCAATGGAAGTAAGAAAAAAGTCAAAGAGGATCTGTCGATAAAACAAGTTTCATGTCTCTAAAAATAAAATAGTAACAAATACTTATGCTAGCATATACTTCAGATGACACTTGGAAATTTACATGAAGTAACAGAAGGGCTGAATGAAGCTCTCTTGGAGTCATGTTTCAAGCCTCATGTGCTCTTGAATTTCAGAAAGTTGTTTCAGTTACTTGAATGAAATGAGCACAGTTAGTGCCATTTCCTCATCCATAACAGCAGGAAGTGAATTCTGGGAAGTGACACAGGAGTACTTGTCCCTGAGACTGTGCACATCTTCATGTCCTTTCTACACCGCCCCCTCCACAAGCCCCAGCAAGAACAATTTGTGTTTTCCGGTTGATCCGTGTTTTCACCCGAACGGGCAGTCTCTCTCCCTCCTCCAACTTCCTTCCAGGTATCCGCCAGTCCCACATGAGGTCAGTAAGCCTGCACTGTGGCCCTCCTTCATATCCCTCAGGAAAAATGAAACAACGCAAGACATTCTGTTGCCACTGGCTGAGAGTAGTTTATCATGATCTATTTACGTCTGATGTCAGAACTTGAAGGAGAGGGTAAAGAGTCCAACTTGGACTCCGGATTGCAGTTTCAACGTCTGAGTCGAATCCAAGTGGATGTGAATTTACATGCTAGTACCTGAGCCCAGGAATGAACAGACATTTCCAAAAGACTTGTTTTCAGAGGTTGGTGGAAGGAACAACAGACACAGCTAGCTGTGTGCCCACACACTCAACCATCTGCCGTTCCAACCACATGTCCTCTCCCCTCCTCCCTCCCACCCCGCACTGTTTCCTGGGAATGATTCATCTATTATTTCTCTCCTTCTTCAAAGATAACTGTGTAGGCATTTAAGGAGGGGAAAGTCATTAAGAAAAGTGGAATCTGGAGTGATTAGGATGAAGTAAAGCAGATTAAACAGTCTGGAATTTCACAAAGCAAACAGTGCAGAGTGCCCACTGGGCCCTTGTCTCTCTTTGCTGGTGCATCATGTCAACAGGTTTGCACTCATTACGAGCAGACCAACCAAAAGGGCTGTGTGTCTGCTCTGAGCACACAGCTGCTCCAGCCAAAGGGCGGCAAGGGAGACAACTCGTGCATTTTCCTACTGGAGCCCTGGCTCTGCCCACGATCATAGATGGTCCCTGGTCTCTTCAGTGCTGCCAGGGGGTTCATGCCCATGAAAGAGGGTGGTCTCTGTGACATCTTCCAATAAGCAGACCAAAAAGCTGCTCCTAAAGCAGTCTTTTTCTAGGAGCTCTTTATCAATAGAGAAGGTGGTGGTGGCACCCAGTGCTAAGGGATTTGGGTGGCTGTGGGCTGTGTGGGAAGCATGGGAGCACATGCACTGGGTGGTGCTTGTTAGATATCTGTTGAGTTGCATCGAATACTGGATTTGTGTCCAGTGTCTGGGACGTTAGGTGACTCACTATCAGCAGGGAAGCCCACATTTGTACTGGAGTGCCTGACTTCCTGTCCAGTTCTGCTCCAACTTCCAGCTTCCTGCTCACGTGCACTATCGAGGGCAGAGGTGATGGCTCAAGTAGGCAGGTCCCTGCCATGCCAACGGGATCCTAGATTGAGTTCCCAGCTCCTGGCTCTGGATTGGTGCAGCCGTGAACTGGCAGATGAGAAATCTCTGTATCTCTGCTTCTTGAATAAATACCATACAATTTAACAAGTTACAAAATTTTACCCAAACCTGTGGATCCTCGTGTGGGAGCCTGGTTATATCAACTTGCAAGACAAGGACACCCACCTCACAGAGTGACACGGGGCTAAAGATCAGGTAAGTAAAATACTTCTGTGATTCTTGGGTAGGCAAGTGTCAGGTAAATATTTTACATACTTAGCATTCATGATTTCATTTTAATTTCTGCCACATTCCATACCCAAATTTCAAGGGAGAATTGGGGCCCTTCTAGTCCATTCTAGTTTGAGCTCCCCTACTGGCGGAAGAAAGGCAAACTTCATGAAGGAACTGGCAGTGAGACTGTACAGCATATTCTCTCCTTGTTGGTCCAGGACAAGGGGAAGAGGGAAGGAGGAGCTAGCAGAGCCCCAGGACTGTCCACCCAAACACACAGCCACTGTATCTCCTGTGGCATGCGAAGGGCTCACGGGGCCAGGGATCCTACCAATGAACAATCCCAGATCACTTAATAAAAGTTCTAGCATTGATATCTTCTTTCTCATCTGTAAAATGGGTGTTGTAAAGTTGAAATAAGAGAATCTGCTGAGCGCTGAGCTTCAGACAGTCAAAACATACATGATAGCTACTGTTAATATTTTGCATTCCATTCAGATACTTAGCATCAATCGATCTACATATTACACTTGATCCTAGCCAAAAGGCTGAGAAGTGATAATTCATCTATTTATTGACTGATGGGTTTTTAAGATTTATTTTTATTAGAAAGTCAGATATACAGAAAAGAGGAGAGACCAAGAGGGAGATCTTTTGTCCATTGATTTACTCCTCAAGTGGCCACAATGGCTGGAGATGCACTGATCCAAAGCCAGCAGCCAGGCGCCTCCTCTGGGTCTCGCATGTAGGTGCAGGATCCCAAGGCTTTGGGCCGTCCCTGACTGCTTTCCCAGGCCACAAGCAACGAGCTGGATGTTGAGGGGCTGCCAGGATTAGAATCAGCACACGTATGGGATGCCGGCATGTAAAAGGCAAGGACTTTAGTGGCGAGGCTACTGCTCTGGGCCCGATGGTTTTCAGTTTAAAGGAAGTTTCATTCACCCCTTTGTCATCTTATCAAAATTAAATTCTATGCTGGCACCATGCTTGGCTCTGGAGGTGCCAAAGCTCATTGGGCATGAAACATGAAGACTAGGCAAGAAGAGAGATGTATGTAGAAAAACAGTGTAAGACAAGGGGTAACAACTGTTAAAGACATTGTGTAGGAAGCAATTTCTGAAACCTAAATGAAAAGACACTTTTTGAACTAGATCCTGAAGGATAAGTTGGCCGTAGTTTAGGCTGGGGAATTCCAGGTAACAAAAAACAGCTTGCAGATAGGAGTCAAAGACATTGTGGAGGGGAAAAAAATAAAAAACCAAAAATCCAGGGCCGGGAGCCAGGAGGGATTCAGCCATTCTGCCTGGAGCTTTCTCCTGAATCCCAGCTCAACCTTTGCTGAGGCCAGGGAGACCCACCCGCAGCTCAGCCTTACTGCAGGCGCTTAGCCCACGCTTGTTCTCATTGAGAGGAAATACAAGTAGCTCATGTAATTCAGTACTGGGTCAGGCAGGCTGTGGGCTGTTCTGAGCTCTGCTGCTAGCTGTGAGTTTTCCACTTGATTCCCCTCAAAGGCTTGAGCATCTATTCCAGTTCATTAGCTGGGTTTGTGCCTTGCTGCCTCCGCATTCTGTCTCAGCTTTCTCTAACACTGAGATCCAGTCTTTCCCTGGATTGTGTGTCCCTCTGGGAACTGGACCTTGAGCCATGGGGACCTCCTCTGGGCTGGTTGGTCCACCGATGACACTGCTAGCTGGATTCCTCCCTGGGGCCCTTCTGCAGGTTGAACGCAGACTGATGACCTCTTATGAGAAGTCCCCAGTGGAAAACATATGGCTGAGCTCCCTCCATTGCTGCCTAAACAGAAATGCTCATCTCTACTCTGTTTCAGCTGCCTGACCAATCTGTGTAGCCAAGTCTGGTTGGACTCATCAGTGATTGCATTTCTAAATTCCATTCTGAATATTGTTAATGAAAACTTTGGCATTGAAAGCAACACCAAGCATATGCTCTTTAGGATACAGGTTATGCCATCTGTTTGGTAAATTCCTCCCAAGCATTTGGACTTAAGAGGTTGCCTGAAAACAGTCGCTGAAAAGTGGATGAAAAGATCATTTGATTTGGTGCACCAAGAACTTGAAATCCATGTATGCAAGAGGTCTCCAAAATTTTATTAAAATGAATTCATGAAAAATTATTCATGAATTTCAAATCTGCTTCTAAATCAAAATAAACTTATCTAGGGCAAGCAGACATTTAGCCTAGAAGTTAAAATGCCAACATTCTACTGTGGAAGACCTGAATTGAATCGGTTCCTGACCCTAGCTTTCACACAAATGCAAACCCTAGGAGGTAGTGGTGATGGCTCAAGTAATCAGATTCCTGCCTCCCACGTTGGAGACTTGAATGGTGTCCCAGCATCTGGATCTAGTCCCTAGACCAGTCATGGCTGTGGGGCCAGTGAGCCAGTACAGAGGATCTCTGCGTCTGTTTCTCTCTCTGTGTCTCTTGGTGTGAGTCAAATTTGTTTTCTCCTTCAGTTTTCCATGAACTTTCATGAATGTTAATGTTTACATAAGTTTCATCTTGCTTGTTGATTTTCTTCTACTTGAGAGGCAAAACAAAAGATAGATAGATGATAGAGAAAAAAAGAGAGAGCGATCTTCCATCCACTGGTTCACTCCCCAATGCCTGCAGCAACCAGGGTTGTGCTAACAAAGTCCAGGATCCCCACAAGGGCGGGAGAGGCATGAGTACTCATACCATCATCTATTACATCCCAGGAGACATTACTGGGAGGTTGGATTAGAAAGAGAGTAGCTGGGACCAGCACTGGCACTCTGATATGGCACGAGGTGTTTACATGCTATGCCACCAGCGCTTTCCATGAACTTTGTTTTTTTAAGATTTATTTTGTTTTTATTGGAAAGGCAGATCTATTGAGAGAAGGAGAGGCAGACAGAAAAATCTTCCATCTGCTGGTTCACTCCCCAAGTGGCCATAATGGTTAGAGTTGAGCCAATCTGAAGCCAGAAGCCAGGAGCTTCTTCTGGGTTTCCCAAGTGAGTGCAGGGTCCCAAGATTTTGGGGCATCCTCTGGTGCTTTCCCAGGCCACAAGCAGGTTGCTGGATGTGAAGTGGAACAGCCAAGACATAAACCAGAGCCCATATGAAATCCCAGCACATTCAAGGTGAGAATTTAGCCACTAGGCTATTATTGCGCAGTGCCCTCCAGGAACTTTTCAAAGTCCCTTCGTTGAAAAGGCATTCAATAAAAGGTTACCATTGAGCTTCATTGTGGCAGACCCCAGGCCTGGGTGTGGCAATGAGCATTCTATGGCATGTGTCACGTTCCCTAGCATTGCTCAGGGAATCAGGACAGAAGTCATATGGTACCAGCCACAACTTCTAAAAAACAGACTTAGGAATAAAGTAACAAGAGGAAATGAGGGTGAGGACATTTGGAAATTTGAGAACCCATATTCTCTATGTTATTGTTTTTCCTTTTTCAACCTGTTTTACTGCTAGCCCATCTGGCTGCCTTATTAATGAAAACAGCAGAATCTTCTAAAACTCTCATTTGAGGCAACAGAACTTACCCTCTCCCCCAAAAAATAATCACAGAAAGAACTTCCAGATTTGATGTACCATGCTTCATCTTTTTTTTTTTTCTTTGAAAAAAAAAAATCCCAACTGGAAAGTGTTTCAGAGAGAGTATGCGCATAGAGATATTCAGTGAGTCATGCCTGGCGTTGTAGGTCTATTCCGGTGCGTGGGGTTTCCAGAACAATTACATAAGTGTTAGCACAGCCAGGAACTTTTGACATTTGTGGCAACTTAATGGAGTTCCTTTCATCATTGAAAATATCCTAATTGTTGTTTCCTTAAATTTAAAATGCATAAAACTGGTGAAGCAGTATAAATCGATTTTGAAGTGTTTCTATCAGGTATGCTCCATTGGCAAAAACTGAAGAAAGTTTATTGGAAGTGAAATACTGGTGATCAGGTGGAAACAGATACAATGATCCGGTAATTCAGCAAAATTGGTTTGAGAACATGAGTGATAAATGAGACAGTCCTGCTGCTTTACCTCCAACCACCCATCAAGAGCACTCTTAGAACCTGCAGGCCCACAGCACACTGCTACCAGCTCAGCCTTCTGTCTGAGTTAGCCAGCACCATGTTCTGGGCAATTCTGAGATTCCAAAAGCCATTAGGACATACCTAACCCTTGCATATATCTTTCAAGAAGACCACACAGAAGATCACTCAGGAAATAATGTGATATTTCAAGTACCACTAATGCATTGATTAAATATTTTCCTTTACGTTTCCAAGGTTCCAGATGTCTTTAAACTAGGAAAAGAAAGAAACTAGGAAAAGATCCACCAAATCGTTTATCCAATTCACCTCTTCCATCTCAACAGTGAGATTCCCAAATCCAGGATTTTGGGGTGTTTTGGTTTGTGTTCTTGCAAATGCTTGTTTGGCATCTAGCAACATTGCTCCTGGCTTATTTTTCTGTAGGTAAGGAGCACGGTTACTGATGTCAGCTCCTGCTCTGCCTCCTCTCTTTGAAGGCAAAACATTCCATTAAGTCCAACTCTGCACACCCAGGTGTGCTGTTGGATTTTTTCCACATGACCATGGATACCTGAACGCTTTTCCTCTTTAGCAGAAATGATAGCATAAGGCACTCTGGGAATTCCTAGGCAGAAGCTGTAGTGAGGCTGTGTGAACTACGTGGGCTGTGCTCACATAAGTGATCACGGAAGTGGATCATGAACTTATTAAGTGTGCCTGTGACACACAGTCATCATTAGAACATGCTTGTTTATGTTGGAGTGTTGCACACTATCCAGGATGATTTCCAGGAATCTCCTGGAACATATACCCATGGGCTCTAGGAGACAAAATGAAAACAGTCATTAGGTGACCCTGCCAAGTTTTTGAAGATAATGGAGATAATTTTTTAAGAGGAAGTGATGTATATATCCCAGGGCTGGGAAGGTGGAGGTGGAGGAAGGCAATCTAAGCAAGTCACAAAGTGTTGTCAAAACCCAGGCCAAGTCACAACATACCTTCTAGACAACAGTAATGAGGTCGGGAGAGGGCTCCTATTCTGTTTCACGTATAAACTCATCTCGCTTGTGTATATTCCTGGTTTTCTATGTCCAGTACTCCAGCCTACCTGGTTCTGTGTCTTCTAATTCCATACCCATTCTCCCTTATCCATCTCTCCACCATCGAGTTCAGGAAGTTGCTAGCACTTGTCAACAACAGCCCCTCCTTAGCTTCTTTGTTGTTAGTTTTCTCCCCTACAGCCTGTATCTCATCAAGGGAGATTTTATATTTATTCCACTGTCTAATGAGATTTTATTAGGAGGACTTCTATCAGCTCCCATGAAAGCTCAGAAAAGAAATAGAAATTGGTAAAGCAGAGACAGATTGTCTGAGCTTTGTTCCAAAAACAGAATGACCTTCCACCATTCCCATTTTTATATTATGTTTCTTCACTCTAGTTTGGTGAGGTGCCTTTTTTGTGTGTGTGTGAATGAGGGTTTGGGGCCCTTAGTTAAAAAAAAAAAAAAGATTTATTTAATTTTATTGGAAAGGCAGATCTATAGAGAGGAGTTGCAGAGAGAAAGATCTTCCATCTGCTGGTTCACTCCCCAAATGGCCGCAATGGCCTAGAGCTGAGCTGATCTGAAGTCAGAAGCCAGGAGCTTCTGGATTTCTCAGGTGAGTGCATGGTCCCAAGGCTCTGGAGCAGCCTCTGGTGCTTTCTCAGGCCACAAGCAGGGAGCTGAGAGGAAGTAAAGCAGCTGGGATATGAACTGGCATTGGGACTCTTAGATATAACAGTCTTATCAGACTAGCATTCAGAAAAAAATCACTGTGGAATGGTGAGTGTATTATCAAAAATTAGCATGAGCTCCTGACATGTTGAGAAGAGATATCTAAGAGCAGTAGACTAGACAATGTATTTTAGTTTGTTTATTCCAATAGTTTGAAATTTGTCCTTCTTTATCAAAATGCATTGAAACCCTGAAGGCAGGCCTTCCAAGAACTTCGGAAGGTGATGTCTTATTCATATCTGTACGCCTAGCTTTTCACAGATATTCATAGACACATGCAACATGCACTCATTATATGAAGGGATGATTCAATGTCCCTGTAAGTAAAATCTTTGCTTTAGCTAGTCTGTAAACTTTAAAATGACTTCACTGCATTCCTGCCTTAGCCTTTGGTGATCCTTCTTCCTGGTCTAGAATTGGACACTGAACTCAGCAGGAATCCTCTCATAGGCACAGGGAGAAAGCCAAGAGACTGCATGTCAGATACAAGAACTCCCTTTCCGCTACCGTTCATCCATTTCTTCCAGCAGAAATGTGACTTTCAGGGACTCCTAGCATGCATTCATTTCTTAAGTGCTTAGTAGTTGGTCTTTTCAGCAGGGAAAAAACGGAGTTCTCATCATTTGGTCCACTCCCCAAATGCCTGGAACAGGGAAACCAGGAGTCAGGAATGCAATCCAAATCCCCATGGGGGTGGTTGGAATCCAATCACTCAAGCCATCCCCAGATCTGCATCAGCAAAACTTGGAGCTAGAGCCAGGTATTGAGCCCACTCCTTCCCACCTGGGTGTCTTAACTGTTGGGCCAAACACTTGCCCCAGTGCTTAGTGGTTCTTGATGAGCTAATATGCATTTCTTTTCTTTTAAGAAAAGCATTTGTTCATTTACTTGAGGGAAAAAGAAAAAGAAATCTTCTATCCACTGGTTCACTTCTCATATGTCCTGGTAGTTGGAGCCAAGTCAGGCCTAAGTCAGGAGCAGTCACTCTGGTGGGTCTCCTGCATAGCTGGCAGATGCCCAAGTATATGGCCATTATTTGTCTCCTAGGTACACTTGAGGGAAGCTGGATTCGAAACGGATATAGGATTTGAGCACAGGTTCTCCATTTTGGGCTGTAGTATCTGAAATGTCAGCTTAACTTACTCTGCCACAACACCCGTCCTCTCCAACCATCTTATCTGGCATGAAACAATAGAATGTGTTTTGATATAAGATAGTTGTAGATTCTAGTATGAACCTATCAAGTACTGCTGTTTTGATCCTTTTCTTTTTTAACCTCTCTGGATCTTGAGACAGACAAATATCCACTAAAGGAACTACATGTACAAAGGAAACA
This sequence comes from Ochotona curzoniae, assembly GCF_017591425.1. NCBI lineage: Eukaryota > Metazoa > Chordata > Mammalia > Lagomorpha > Ochotonidae > Ochotona > Ochotona curzoniae. The sequence continues at coordinate 14,773,441 of NW_024464920.1, read as the reverse complement.
ATGTATGTAAAGACACTTGTCATCATGCTTGGCAGGTGACAAAAGTCAAATAAACGTTAGCTCCATTCTGCTTTGGTAGCTTATAGTGACTGAAGAATGGGTGGAGTTTAGTATGAGCAGAGGTTACCAGAACTAAAAGAAAAAAATGCCACAGGCAGAAACTGTGTTGTGAGAACAAAAGTCTGCTAAGGCATTCTGCATGCAAGGCACCAGTTGGCCAAAGCGGAAGCCAGAAGAGGCAGGTGTTGGTCTTAAGATAACAGGCTCAAATGTCGAAGGTCATTAGAAAAGGATAGCCAGAGAAGGAGAGACAGCCACCGCCAGGTGTCTGAGAAAGGAAGCTGCTAGATAATAATGCTGTGTTGATAAGGTCCATAGTTGGCCGGGCCAGAGCCTCTGGCAGCACATGTTCTTAAGGTAACTGGCTACGTGTCCTGCTCGCCTCCTCTCTGGGCATGTGATGATCCACCTTAGGACCTCCTAGCTGTGACAGTAATTCAACAATAACAACAACAACAACAACAAAAAACCCAAAGGTGAATTAAGTTAACACGAAACACAGTGCCTTAAATGAGTAAAAGCCACTGGCACAGACACGGAATTGTTCTTCTCCCTCTAAAAGGAACCCTTTGGTGGTCACTTTCAGAAACTTCTTGTACCTTTCTTTTCTTATCACGTATTGCCCCCTCTTCAAACCCTGGTTCACACTAGGATAGCCACAGCTAACAGAGAAAGCAGATGCAACAGAGTGAGCTATTCTATCATGAATTAAAGTCAACTATTAACAACTTATCGACCACAGAAGACGTACCGACGTTTTTAAAGTTAGAGAGAGGGAGAGAAAGAAATCTGTAAGCAAGAAACAAACCCATACATTTTCTAAAACGGTGACATGGTTAGATATTTCCCAAACCGCGTTATGCAGAAGGGTGGTGTTGAATTGGAAGAGATTTCTTCTCTAACAAGTGTTGTTTTGCTCTGCTGTAGGACATGTTTTGATGAACTCCTGAGTACATTCCAGGTGGTTAATTTGTATCTCCTCAGGAGTCTCTTATGTAAAAATCAGGGACAAAACATATCCAGAATGAGATGAACTCACTACCTCTGGCATATGCATAGGGGTCCTGTCCAACAGCTTTCTTCTACTCTTATCACATTTTCTTTTTTGCCTGTATGATCAATAAAACGGTAAGTTAAATTGCTATGTGATATGGTTTTAAAAGTTTAAGAGAGGTCAGTTTCCTAAAAGAATTAAAAAAACATTAGGGGCTATTATTGTATCATTGATTTCCCTTCACATTTGAAAAAACAAAGAGAATGGAGGGTATTGCAGAGGACACACAATTGGGTTCTGTCTAATGAAACCCCTAAGTGTCCTGTCCTGGGGAGGGCTGACTCCAACTCCACAGTTCACGAGGACAGTCTGGTCCCCATTCCCCCTACCACAACGTCATTCTTTTACCAAGTTGCCCCCTTGTCCAATAGTCTAAGCTGTTCATGCATCCATACGTCTTCTGGATAGGATGTGCGGGGCCATTTTGGTGTGGAAATGTTTGGGACACTCGTTCATCTTTTGGTGGAAACGTCAGATCTGAGATCGAACTGGAAGACTCCCTTTGCACTCCTGGCTGCCCAGCACAGTGTCACACTGTGACTGCTTCAACAGCTTGGGGAAAGAGGGCCTTCATGCTTCATCGGGGACCCACTTTTCCCTGGTAGGAAAAACCACAACCAATGATTGAGCTTTTCCCTGTCCTGGGCAAAAGGAGGGAGGCTGCCTATCAGGTGCTTTTCACCTGGGATTTCAATGGAAAGAGAAGTGACCTCCAAACTAGAATGGCTGGAAACAATTCATTCTGGCAGTAAGAACTGCAGGATCCCTGAAACCTGAATGCCTAGAGCATCCCTTGTTCTATAGAGCAGCATCCCCCCACCCCCGTTCTGCGAACCATTCCTTGTCCTTCCTATCCACTCAAGTGTTCGCTTCAGTGACTCAGAGTCGCCTCTGTTAACCTATCACCAAATCTAGACTAAAACAGCTGTTCAAATGCTTCCCACACCCATATGCAATGCTAAAGGTCAAAGTTTGGAGGCAGGGGGAGGAGTTAATTGGTCAAACTTTCACTAAGGCTACACATTCAGTGTTTATCACCTGTCGGCTTCAGGCGTCATCCTTCAAGGAATGGTGGCCACAAAGGCTTGAGAAAGAGCTAGAGTCCCAGAGCCAGTTTTCAATGAAATTTCACTGAGCCTTGCAGATTCTAGAAAAGTGTCAGTGGTGTTGGTGTAGGTGGGGAAGTGCCTAGGAGTCTTGTAAGAGGCAGAGTCAGAGTCGCACAGCAATTACATTACAGTGGATGGGTAGCCACTGCAGTTAGACCAAGAGGCACTTAAAAAAAATCAGTGTGTGGGAACTTTTCCAAACCACATCCCTCCAGTAGGAGCCTGCATTTCCCAGAAGATCCTCCTCATTTTGTTAGGCAGCAGTTTTAAGGTCAGCTGGAACCACTGTTTTCTAGCAGCAACAATCAAAAGTCAAGCTATATTTTACTGTACTATAAGCAGTATCTACGGGTCGTGGCCCTTGTAGCCCAAGAACGCCACCTTCTTTTGAAGCTATTTTCAACTCTGATTTGAAAATCATCTTAAGCCAGTCATTAGTAGGCTTCTCCCCATGGACATCAGGGAACAAGAGGGAGGAGGAGAGGGCAGCATGGAAGAGGATGTCCCTGTAACATTAACTTAACCCTCCTCAATCTGCTATTTCTTCTCCCTCCTCTTTGTAGAATTTATTTTAACTGTCTTAAAGGCAGAGTGATGGAAACAAGTAGAGACAGAGAAAGAGATCTCCTATACGTTGTTCTGAGCCAGGCAAAAGCCAGGAACTTGTAACTCCATCTGGGTCTTCCACATGGGTGGCAGGGGCCCTAGCACTCAAGTCATCTTCTATTGCTTTTCCAGGCACATTCGCAGAGAGCTGGATTTGAAGTAGAACATTCAGGATCAAAGTAGCACTTATATGGGATGTAGCGGGCTGTATCTTAAACCACCTCCTATCCCCCATTTCTTTGTAAATTTGATTTTGCAGCAGGTACCAGCCCAGTAACTTGAGGGGGAAGCCACCTCTGTGTTTCTTCAATTCAACAAACAAGTTGCTAAGTACCTTGTAAATGCCAGGCTCTATAGGTACAGGGAAAGTAGGCAGCCAACATTCTAGTCTCCGAGGAGCTTCGGGTCAGATGAATGGAGTCACAAGGGACATGGTGATCACAGAACTGCTTGGCCCATGGGACTCCTTGGCTTTAACCAGGAGATGCAAATGCCCTGACTTGCCAGGTGGAAATTTAGCAGTTTCGACAAGGAACATCCAAAAAGGAAAGTATTGATTTTAAGCAAGTTTGAAGAAGGAGGAATCAGTCAGGGGATCATTTACTTCTATGGGCTTTATGTTAGTTTTTCTTTGTTCTTCAAAGTTTGGGCCTTTGTGTTTGTGGTGTGCTCTGCGTTGGGGCAGCACCTCTTCCCACACCTGATCTCACCTGGGCCTGTGAGAAGAGCAGGTGTTTCCTTTACAGATGGGAAAAGGAGACGCTAAAGACTTTCCTGAGAGCACTTCAGTCCCAGAGGTGTGACTCTAAGACAACTTGTCCTTCCTTCTGGACTGCCAAGGCCCTCACTTCGTCCCCTCTAACATACCCTGTCACCATCTTTTTCACCTGTCACTGAACGCACTCCTGCCATTGTAAGCCAGGGGTTGGCTACATGATTTTGACTGATACCGAACCCTCCTTCTTGACATACACATACCTAAAGGAAGTACCATCCTTTGCAAATATCATTTGACAAAGATCATTATTTCCTAGACCTTTATTTTTGTAATTATGTAAGTATCTGGGTCAGAGACCATTCAGGTGAAAAACTAAATCCCCAGTAGTGTTAGTTTCTTAGCACAGATGACCATAGGAAGCAATCCAAAGCAAATACCACACACCCAATCACTTTTTCACCAAAAACACAAGCAGCAACAATATCAATACCAAATTTATAACATGACCTCTGAATTGGTAACAGTTAGTCCTGATCTTTCTTTGCCTGATGTATCCATCCCTATAAAAACTGATCAACTTAGTGACAACAGGATGAAAACCTCATAATGATTAACTTTGCATGTATCTAACACCTACAGGACCTCCTCTTATAAACAAGGCCTCATGCTATAGGCTTCATGTAATGATCTCATTAAATTACTACGGTAACCTTTTTAGGTGAGTGCTATTATTGTAGCAGTTTCATAGATGAGGAAGGTGAGGCTCCAAAAGATGAAATACTTTGCCCCCAAATACACAGCTACGTTGCAGTGGAGCCAGTGCTTCAAAGCCAAGCTACGTGAATGCGAAGCCTTCTTTTCTCATCGCTGTTCTAACTTGAGGTCACAGGCTCAACTCCCATGGATTAAGGACCTGTTTAAAACCAGACCATATGTCTTTACCAGCAGCCTGGGATTTGCTTCTTCACTGACTCTCCAGACCAGAGAAAAGTTACACTGGGTCTTCTGGTATGTGCCTGTCACTTTGCAAAGGACCTGCAAGTTAGAGTAGGCTATAGTCATGTCCTGTAAAGTGGAATCTTGAGAAACTTGTACTCGAGAACTCAACTATGAGGTTATCAATTCAATCAGAAGAAGCAGTTCTAAATGATTGGAAACTAGTCATATTCCAGTAGGAGTCTCTAATTCTACCCAGGTCTGTTGTCATAAGACTGGAGAATGACTATTTCAAAAGAGCGGATTTATCTCGGGTTTTCAAGGGAGTCATCATCGAAAGGCTCATAAGCAGGAGGTTAATTGCTACAATGAGCTGACAGTGAAGTTCAGGTTTTACCACTTTTGTTATTTTTATATTCTTTGTCTCAAATCCCACTGAATGTTAAACTCCACTAGCTCTAAAGGAAACATTTTTTTTTAAATTCTAAGAAAATTCCCTTTTCATCTCAGCTCAGAACCTGTAAACAAACAAAAAAGCAAACCTGTGAATCTTATGAAAAAGCTTAGCTTTACTTGTTTCTGTGACAGCAGACCTATTGATCTGAAGCACCTGTGCTTTCAGAAACTCTAGAACATTATCAGGTTTGCCCATTTGTCCAGGAAGCTGAGCCGGGATTGTTATTTACCCAGCTGGCATACTGGACTGGGACAGAGAAGATCAAAGTAGTTAGGGATTGTGTAACATCCAAGATTGGCCCTGATAATCAATCAAGCCCGGAGCATGTGGCCCTGATTACGAAATGCCATCTAATGCATCCCCTTAGGATACCGATAAGAAGGCTATGCTGGCTCCGCAGTGGCCCATAAGCTACTTTGAGGATTGCTAGAACCAGTTGAGCTGAGTTTTCAGGACAGTGAATCCACAGAAAGTAGGAGATGAAACCTCTAATGCCTACTTTGCACTGCTGAGTTCCTTGGGGTTGGTAAAAGGACAAATACAAAGGCATGTGGGAGGAGGCCTGTGGAGCTGTGCACTCGGAGGAGGGCCTCTCCCTGTGCGAGCCGGGACAAGGCAAAGCCCTCTCTCCTCTGCCTGCACTCACTCTGCTGGCAGGAAGGCAGTGCAGGGAGCACAAAAAGACACTCATAGGCAGAAACAGCTCTTTCTGTGCCAAGGTTTAACGTTGAGTGTTCAGTGAAAGCACTGGGACAGGGGGCAGAAGACCCAACGCAGAAGGATGGAGGGGGTAACATACAAGATGGTTTGGCAAGAGGGCAAAACTGGACAGAGGGCCCTCTCCCTCATCCCAATAAAATAAAATAGAAATAGAAATAAAGCAGAAAGCAAAACCCACAGGCTGCATGTACCTGAGAAGCAAGAAAGAGAAGGAAACTGAAATTAGAATAATGCAACGTGGCAGGCCGGGCATTTAAGTGGGAGGATCCACTTAAAGCCAGGCACCTCCAAGCCTGGCAGCGGACTGCTGTCGGAATGACGTCTGGACTCGCCCAGCTGCTTGGAGAGAAGCTGGCACCTAAGTAGGAGGAAAGGGATTGCAGAGAACCTGCTGGCAATGCCTTGTCCCTGTCTGAGTCAGAATGCTTCCCAGAGAACTTGCAAGGCTGGTGGCTAAATTTAATCAGGGTTAAATCATGGAAATGAAGATGATGTTCTTATGCAACACAAATGAAAAGTGATTCCTCCAGTGCTTTCCCTACAAGGTAATGAATAGTACAGGCTCCTAGCAGCAGCTCGGTAGCTTGGCAATGTTATGAATTCAGGAGAGGCAGGAAATGTGAAAGTCTGGTTCCTTGCTAATATTGTCTTCCGGGGATTTTAGGCCTGTAGGTTAAACAGGCAGGGTTCCACAGCTGGTATTGGGTAATGACTGAGCACTTGCTTGCTCACTCAGTTCAGAAAAATTCTTCCTATATGGCATTCCAATGACATTCTATATTTAAGCCAGCTGTTTTCTCTAAGGAACTCCAAATGTTTTCAGCAAAGGAGCTTGCAGAAGCCTCACACCCGGGGACTTGTGCTGAATGAAATGTGGTTTCCAACTCCTTTGGCGACCTATTTTTGTGCCACTTTTATCGTGTTAGAAAATGTGCAGGTCCAGTTCTGGCTCAGGCAGATCTTACCACATAAGATTTGCTTTCTTTAAAAATGAATGTTAGATCAAGAGCAGGAAGTCACAGATGCCTGGCAGGGCAGAAAGAGAAGGGCACTTCATCTCTGTAGTTGCCCTTCCAAAAACCCATAACCGCTGTCTAACCATGAGAAAGACATCAGATAAGCCTAAATTGGAAGACATCCTAGAAATTACCTCACTAGCGCTCCTCAAGGTTGTCCCAAAAAGGGAAAGTCTGCAAGCATGCCACAGGCTAGAACAACCTAAAGAGAAACGACAGCTAAATGTACGCAAGTCTCTTCGATGAGCTCCTGGAGCAGAAAAGGACACTGGGGGGAAAACTAAGGAAATCTGAATAAAAGTGTGCGCTGTCATCAACCCTAATGCATCAGTTTTGGTTCTTTGGTTGTGACAAGTGCATCTGACTAATGGAAGACGTTAACAATAGGCAAACTGAATATGGAATGCAGAGAAACTTTTTGTACAGATGTCACAACTCTTCTCAAAAATTAAACTGTCCTAAAATTAAATGTTTATTTTAAAAAGTATCAAATCGCAAGTGAGGGCTTGCATCCTGGTGCAACAGATTAAGCTGCCACCACTTATGAAACCATTGTCTCTATTCAGAGTGCATGAGTTTGAGTTCTGACTGCCCTGCTGCTGGTTTAGCTACTAATAGTGAACCTGGGAAAGCAACAGAGGCTAGCCCAAGTTCCTGGGACTCTGCCATTCATATTGGATGGTGTTTCAGGCTCTCAGCTGAGGCTGGATCAGGCTTTTGGGCCACAGAGGGAATAAAATCTCCTTCTCCGCATGTGTGTCAGAGTCATCCTTGTCTTTTAAATACATGTATATAGTATTTGGAAATATTTGAAAAGAAAACATTAAAAAAATATATTTTAAAGTTAAATGGCTTGGGCCTGGCATGGTAACCTACTAGCTGGAGTCTTTGCCTTGCATGTGTCAGAATCCCATATGGGTGCTGGATTATGTCTTGGCTGCTCCACTTCCCATCCAGCTCCCTGCTTGTGGGGAAGGCAGTAGAGGATGGTCCAAAGCCTTGGGACCCTGTACCCACATAGGTGACCTGGAAGAGGCTCCTGGCTTCAGACTGGCCAGCTTCAGACTGGCCAGCTCCAGCTGCAATTGTGGCCAGTTGGGGAATGAACCAGCGGACAGATCTTTATTTCTGCATCCCCTTCCCTCTGTAAATCTGGCTTTGCAGCAGAAATAAATCTTTAAAACAAGAAAAAGCTAAATGGCTTATAGCTCTGCAATACCAATAATATGAATATATTTCGGGTGTCAATTCATGGCTGGTTTAAACTCCTGATCCCAATGCCTCATTGTTATTATTGGTATTTCATCAAGAGCAAAATTGAGACACAATGATGGACAATGTGATGAAAGAGAATTCCTCCTTTGGAACTTTCCTCCCTGCCTCTCTACTCAAGCACTGGCCTAGGGGCCTTGGTTGGCTACCTTCTGTCAAGGGGCCAGGTGTTCCCTGCTCAGGGCTTTTGCATTTCAAGAAGCTATTTTGGAGAGGGAAGAGTGGGTGCTAAGGAGTGAGAACTAAGGAGGAAGTTGGGGAGAGAAAATGGTTCCCAAGGTTCTCCACCCTCTCCTGCTCACTGGGAAGCCCCTATTCAGATGACACAGGTCACCCTGTTAGTAACAGGGCAATGGCCGCAAACTCTTATCATTAAGGTCATGATTTTTCATAGCTAGTCAGGAAAAATGTGGCTTCTCATCTCATATTTCTGAGATACAGATAGGGAGTGACTGAGTGAATCCTAACACCCATGACCACAGGAGGCTGGCCTCTGAGGTGACCTGGACCTTGCACTTCGGTCTTTAATCACTGATGATTGTGTTGCCCTCTACCTAACCAAGCTCTCTAACTGCTGTAATGAGGCCATCACAGACTTTGGACTCATAAAGTTTTGAATTCAAGTCCCTGCTTCTACGTTGGTCATTTCCTGGTCATTTGGCCCAGATCAGGTGACTTCATCTCAACTGATCCTGAGGCTTCTCATCAACAACCACAATTCTGATCCTAATCTTGCCTGGAAGGCTTGCTGCAAGGGTTCACCATGAGTGGGTGACAGCCCCTTGCCCAACATCTAGAATACGGTAGATGCTGAACAGCTGTTTTCTCCCCTGGCTGCCCTTCCCTTCTTCCAAAGCTGAGACAGTGGGGACAGGCACAGAGGGCAGCTCAGTCCCTTTCCCAACAGTTTTGCCTGTTTTCACAAGATTAGCATTTCTAAGAAGATCAAGAATTCTTCTAACTCATTGATTATTAATTCCTGAGGTTTGCAAATAATCTCTTCTGATGCGTGTGCAGAACTAAGAATTTAATGCTCTTTTTTTAATGCTCTTTTAAGGATGAATGCTTGTTATGCTTCTGTTCTTATTCGGTGGAAAGTATATGTAATCCCACCTGAAAATATCTGGGTGGCTCTTTTGCTGGACAATTAAGGCTAACTGAACCCAGGAGCTATGTGAAGGAGACACTGAGAGATCATCTGAAGTAAGACAGGTACTGTTTGCTCCCAGGACGCCTTGCAGAGAAGGCTGCCTGTTTATCTTGGTGGAATCATGGGAATAAGTATGCGAGAAGCCAAGTGCCAAAGAAGGCTGAGAGTGGCAGAGGAGACAGAAGCAACACAACAACAACACAAAATAATAATAATAATAGAGAGCAAGGAGCTAGGCAGGGTAAATAGAAAGAGATGGTCTGGAGATTTAAAAATTAAAAAGTTGAAGAAGTTGAAGGAAATTCTGATCTGAAACCCTGATAGGAGAAAGGTTTCCCGACATTCAGTGACCGCTGCCTTGTGGCACATGTGTGTCTATTATCATCGCTGCTTAAAGATGGTCTACGTGAGAAGACTGTACTAACTGCATGGCCTGTGGACTGTACAGTGGGCACCCATCAGGCCTCTGGCCTTGCAGTTCTCCTGCTCCTATCCCAAGTCAGAGTGCCTGGGTTCAACGCGTGGTGCAGCGCCTGGTTGCAGTTGTCAGTATAGATGCTAGAGGCAGCAGTGATGTTGCCTAAGCAAATGCGCTCCTGCCACCCACATCCAAGGCCCGCACCAAGTTCTCAGCAGAGTCAAGCCAGCCCAGCCTCTGCTGCTGTGCGCATTGGGGGAGTGAACAAGTGAACAAGCTCTTGTCTGTGTGTGTATTATTTCTTTGCTTGTCTCTCTCATTGTCAGAGAAATAAATTAATCTTTTAAAAAAAGGCTTCTGTGTCTGTAAACCAAGTAGCATAAAAGTTAAATGATTACAATTCTATTACTCTTCTTATTAGCCACAATCTGCCTTACTATATAGTAGTAATGCCTAACAAATAATCCAGCATTTGTTGAACAATTCCACGGAAATTTTCTTTCTTAAAAAACAAACAAAACAAAACCAAAACAAAAAAAACCTTTTTTTTTTTTTTCAGATTTTAGAGCCATAAAGAAAGACAGGTGACGGAGACCTCCCATTCATTGGTTCATTCCCTTCATTCCCAAAATGCCCACAACAGCTAGGTTTGGTAGATCAGGCCGACAGTGAGGAGCTAGGTACATAATCCATGTCTCTCACAGGGTGACAGGAACCCAATGAGCCATCACCATTGAGCCGTCCCTTCAGCCATCACCATTGAGCCGTCCTTGAGCCGTCACCATTGAGCTGTCCCTGAGCTGTCACCATTGAGCCATCCTGGAGCCATCACCATTGAGCCATCACCATTGAGCCGTCCTTCAGCTGTCACCCTTGAGCCGTCCCTGAGCCGTCACCATTGAGCCGTCACCATTGAGCTGTCCCTGAGCCGTCACCATTGAGCCGTTACCATTGAGCTGTCCCTGAGCCGTCACCATTGAGCCGTTACCATTGAGCTGTCCCTGAGCCGTCACCATTGAGCTGTCTCTGAGCCGTCACCATTGAGCCGTCCTTCAGCCGTCACCATTGAGCCATCCCTTCAGCTGTCACCATTGAGCTGTCTCTGAGCCGTCACCATTGAGCCGTCCTTCAGCTGTCACCATTGAGCTGTCCCTGAGCCATCACCATTGAGCCGTCCTTCAGCTGTCACCATTGTCTCCCAGAGTACACATTAACAGGAAACGAGTCAGGAGGCAGCCTGGAATTGAACCCAGGCACGCCAGTGTGGGACTCAGACATCTAAATCACTATGCCAAAATGACTAACCACACAAATATTTCTATATTTGATGAAAGGAGTCTTTCATACTACCAGGGAATAGAGGAGAAGACATAGATTTTAATGGTTTTACTATCAAATATCCTTTACTACAATATTTAATAAGACTTTTAAATAAAACAGACATGATAGAAAAAGTTTTGTAGTAGCACTAAGTGAATAAATAACACTCCTAATCTCGATAATCAAGGTAATGCTATTAGCATTGCTCCTTTCTGTTTCTTTTAAAACTGCATTTACATTTTCAATATAAAAGTATAATATAAAATTTGAGAAACAAAGGAAAAATAGCAAATACCAGGTTTTCTACCTTTGCCTCTTCCTACAATGGCATGAGACATATAAATAGCAAAATATTGAACTTGATAATACAGGGTGAAGTGGGGGGGGGAGGGAGGAATTGCTATACCTACAAGACTGTATCACAGAAAATAATAATAATAAAGCAGAAAATAGCATTATAATTATTCTTCCTTAACTTTTACCAGAATTTTACTATATATTTTTTCACAAGCTCTTTTTCCATTTAAATAATTATAGTTCTTCTTGAACATGTTTGCAAACTAGCTGTATGGAATTTATTATCAGGATATTTTCACCTGATGCTTTCACAAGCTTTGTCAGGGTTACAAGTTTCCTCTTAAAAAAAACCCTTCACTTCTGACATCGCCTTAATTTATTTACAGCAGTTACGTTGTTGTTTATATTAAATCATTTTTTTAAGAATTGAGATTTAGTTTGTTTTTGGATTTTGTTATTAGCAATACCATTGTGGTAACAGTAATACCATAATAATTTTTGGTAAGTTCCTAGAACTGGTATGATTTTGTTACCTCAAGTTGTTTCTAGTTATGTAACAGATACGTATTGGGCGTGTTACACATGCAGGGTGCTGGGATACATAAATAAATACTATGTAAGGGTTATACTAAGGAGATTGTAGTCATATAGTAGAAAGATGTTTATACAATGTAATTCATCTTAAGAAGTGATATGATTGGGCTATCGGCATGATAGCGTAATGGTTTGAACGCACAGGGATCCCATGTGGGAGCCGGTTCTAATCCCAGCAGCTCCACTTCCCATCCAGTTCCCTGCCTGTGGCCTGGGAAAGCAGTCGAGGACAGCCCAAAGCTTTGGGACCCTGAACCCATGTGAGAGACTTGGAAGAGGTTCCTTGCTCCTGGCTTTGGATCGGATCAGTGCAACACTGGTCGTCGTAGTTGCTTGGGGAGTGAATCATTGGATGAAAGATCTTCCTCTCTGTCTCTCCTCCTCTCTGTACATCTGCCTGTCCAGTGAAATAAATAAATCTTTTTTAAAAAAAGAAGTAATATGATTGTGCTCGCTTCGGCAGCACATATACTAAAATTGAAACAATACAGAGATTAGCATGGTCCCTGCGCAAGGGTGACACGCAAATTCGTGAAGCGTTCCATATATTTTTAAAATTTTTTTTCGCATAACACATGTCATTTGTCCATATGGGAAAAAATCAGTTATTCTTTTTTAATATTTTTATTGTTTTTTTCCATGATATGGTTTTGTATGTATAGGGATTCCATTCTTACAGTGGGAGATATTAAGCTGGAAACTTGGACAGAATTTCATCATGATTAATTTACCATTTGAGAATATGTAAAGGCATAGTTGGGGGAGGGAGCATTAGGAAATAGAGAAATATGACTTTAAATATATATCTATTAAAACTTTTAGCTGAGAAAAAAAACATGATTTAAATAAATGCCAGAATCTCAGAAATAATATATAAAAATCCTTTGCATCGCACTTGACACCTAATAAGTATTCAATTAAAAATGACGACCATGATGAAAGATGCATCCATCATGGAGTCATTGAAACGCTGGTTGCTTTATTTACAGTTACAGAAAATCAAATGAGTGACAAAAAATTCTCCATGAGTTATAAGAAGTGATGATAATGCATACTTGTGCAGGCCGTGCTAGCAAATAGTAAAGATTATCAAGTCCGTTGTAATCACGAAGACAAAGTCCCTTGGGAACACAAACTTTTTCCATAATGATATTCTAAGGCGAAAGGTGTTCTCAGCATAAATGCTGCCACACAGCATGACTTTGCTCTTCCGATCGCCAAACTGACCAGATACAGCAGTTTGTAGATAAGTCAGTTAGCTACACTTCTATCTCAAACATTTGTGGGTTACATGCATAATAGCACATATGAATAATCGAGGTGAAGTACAAGTATAGCTATATACAGAAAATCTTCGGACCAAGGCACACAAGCAAACTAAAATTTTCCACAGGTAGGATTTTTTTTTCATGTAATTCCTATTCCCACCATGGTTTTTAGTAGCCAGGTCCCCAGACTTGAACAATGGTTAATGTTTAAAAAGGTACAGCGTGTTCTGGTTAACAGCCCTGCTCATTTCCTCTTCCTGCTGGTGCAGCTGTGACTGTAGGACCCGAGGAAGGGCTTTCCATCACAGAAGAATACATGAAAAATGGTGCTCAAGTCACAATAAATGTGAGATTAAAGTCCCTTGAAGATAAGGAAGTTGCAGCCTTAAGGAAAACTTGACCTGGACCTCCATAAGGGTAATTTACGGCAGTTTGTGGAAATCACCCACAGCCACCACTGAAATATGTGGAAGGATTCAGACAGGAAATGAAGGAAATGCTGCACTCAACTGAAAGCACAGTGGGATTTAAATAAGCTGAAAATAGACTGCTGAGGAGCTGACAGGGAGACTGCTGGCACTGGTTTGCCCTCTCAACTACCAAAGTGGGAAGAGCCGTACGGGCTGCCTGACTATCAAATCCAGAATACAGTGTTTTCAGTCTTCCAACCATGTTCCTTCCTCTTTTTATTCATCCCATTTCTCACTAAGTCTCTGTACTACTACCCCGTGCCAGCTCAGTGTAACAACTGATACGTTGTGTACATGATAAACACCAACTTCTTCCTATTACCCCAATTAGTTCTGCTTCCTTCAGTCTGTGCTTAAAACTCAATTTATCGGAGAGGTTTTGCCCGCTGACCTCATGGTCATTCCTTGTCATGACAAATCCTCATTGGTTGGTTGTTCACTGATTGACTTGTGAGGACCGTATTTACTTGTACCAGGCATCAGGCTTGGTGCTGGGGCTACACTGATGAGTGTATCTGTCACTGCCCTCATGGAGGTCACAGTTCACACGAAGAAAGAAAACATCATAATAAAATGTGATAAGAACAATATTTGAGATAGGCACACGGAAGCACAAACACATTCATCCTCTGGAGTGTCAAGTGGCTTCCTGGAAAAGCTGATGCCAGCAGTGGGTTTTCTGGGAACAGTAGATGTTGGGCAGGCAAAGGAAACCGGGGGAGGGCACAGATGACAGGAGAGTACTTCATAAAAGTCTATGGGAAAACAGAATTTCAAAAGAAGCTTATTTTTATTGCCAAGAGGACCCTTGAGACTCATGCATAGTTTTTTTTTTTTCACATTATACATTTTACATGAACTTTTTGAAGATATTCCACATTTGCCAAGGTGGAGCTGGCGAGGAACAAATGAGATGGCCTTGTATACCACATATGCTTTCACCTGGCAGGAAAGTCTTTGCATGTGGGGTTCTTCTCCTCTTACTAAATTGCAAGCTCTTCCAAGAACCCTGCTGTTTGTTTTCTCTTCTTCCTCGTGGGTCTGTTATAATCTCCAGAGATGGTTTTCAAAGCATGTGTCCCACCATTACCAACTCATTGACCACCTCCTTGCCATACTTCCCATCAGTGCTAACAAGACCCTGTGGCTATGAAAAGACATTGTCATGTTCTTAGCAGCAAATCTTTTATCAGCTGTCAGAATAGACTCAGGATGGCATGCAGTTCTGACTCAAAGCAGGCACGTGCTGCCACTGGGACAGTCATCTCACCCAACCAGACTTCACAGTTCTAATCCAACACTACCTTTCTTTTTAAAGACTTATTTATTTAAAAGGCAGAGTGACACACAGAGAGAGATAGGGGAGAAAAGAGGGAGGGAGGGAGAGGTAGAAATCTTTTATCTGCTGGTTTACTCTTCAAATGGCCACAATAGCCAGGTCTGGCCCAGGCCAAAACCAGGAGCCAGGAATTCCATCTGGGTCTCCCATATGAACGGCAGGGGCCCAGGCACTTGGGTCATCAGCTACTGCCTTCCCAGATGCATCAGCAAGGCTTGGATCAGAAGGAGAGCAGCTGGAATTCAGATACTTCACAATGGAATGTCAATGTTGAAAGCAGTGACCTGTACTCCCACAACAACGTCTCAAACACCATCTTTCTACTATTTCATTCTTAACTTTTGTTGTGATTGGTTAGCTATTACTCTCCAAAAAGTTTGAAGATTCCACATGGAGTCTGCTCAGCATGTAGAAGTTTTGACATTTTCATGCAAAATACAGCTCCTTCTGAGTTTAGATATCATACTCCAAAAGTTCTGTGCCAATTAGCCTATAAGGTTTCATTGGATAATAAAACATGTCACTAAGCAAATATGGAATGGAAAGACTCCTTCTCCTACAGAAAATGTAATCATATTCCTTTTTAAAAACATTTTTAAAGATTTATTTACTTGTATTGGGAAGGCAGTTTTACAGAGAGAAGAAGAGAAAGTTCTTTCATCCACTGGTGCACTCCTAAAGTGGCCTCAATGTTTGGAGCTGAGCCAATCCAAAGGCAGAAGGCAGGAGCTTCTTCTGGGTCTCCCATATGGGTGCAGGGTCCCAAGGCTTTGGAACATCCTTGACTGCTTTCCCAGGCCCCAAGCAGGGAGCTGGAAAGGAAGTAGAGCAGCCAGGATACACATTGGTACCCACATGGGATCCTGGGCATATGCAAGGTGAGGACTTTAGCCACTAGGCTACTGCACTGGGCCTGTAATCATATTTCTTAAAACTAAAAATTAATGTGGTTGTGGTCGATACTTCAAAAGTTGCCCATGCTGGGTGATTCACTGTCCCCACCTTATTCATCAGAGCTTATTTAAAGGTGGAAATTTTTGGTAGACCAGCTAGCCAGTGCCTATGAGTCTTTATCAGCCCTGAGCCCCTCCTCTGTACAATGAAAAGTTGGGTCCTGCAGGACTGAGGATGAGCGTAGATATGTGTGTGTTGTTTCTGGCCTTTTCTTTGGCCCCGGGGTAAGCAAACCTCCACATTCCAAGGCTGCCCAATTGCCAACCTTCACGGGTGGATAAATCCCAGTATTCCCCCACCGCTGGAAGTCAAGGGTGGAAGAGAGAGCAGAGGTTGAACAACAGCAGAGTAAATGCAAATAAACAAAAGAGAGAGAAGGGAAAAAAGAACACCCAGCAAGTTTTCTAGGCTCCACTGCTCCAAAGCTGTAATGCCAAAGTTATGACATTAAAGGAACAGAAACTGCAGGTTTCCAGCTGACTCTTCCTTGGCAGAAAGGGCTAAGACCTAGCCCATCTCTGGGCAGAGGAAAGGTAAATCCTGGAGTTTGAGGTTAAGTGGGGGAATTCTCGTTGTTGACTATGAAGCTTTTAGAACTACCAAATAAAACACAAGTCATAGGAACTTTACTTCTCAAGGCCCAGCAGCATAGCCCAAGTTATATTCTGATGTAATTATGAAACTAATGGCCTGGGTTAAATTCCCCAGTTAGAATGTCCAAATCTTGGTGGTATTCTAATAAGCAAACATCCTATGAATAAGAGGGTTAGATAAAAACCACTTCCAAACCGAGCTGCATTACTGAAGAGGGAACAGAGGCAACCAATGCCTGCTTACTAACTAGAGCTTCGAGGAACTCAGGTCAAGAAGCCCCCTTCAAACGTATTAGAAGGAGTTTTATGGCAATTTTTTGAGAAAGAACTTACTTCCGGAGTGAATTTTACTCTAAGGCTGGGTGCCTTTGTTAGCCTAAAGGTGTCAGTACTGGGCTCAGTGTGGTAGTGCAAAGTTTATGGGTGATGGCATCTGATATGGCTCCAGTTTAGGTCTTGCCTGCTCCACTTCCAATCAAGCACCCTGCTTATGATCTGGGAAAGCAGCAGAGAATGGCTCAAATCCTTGGGACCCTGAACCTACATGGTAGATTGATAAGAAACTCTTGGCCCCCAGGTTTGGATCACCTCAGCTTCAGCTACTGCTGCCATTCGGGGTGTGAACCAGTGGATAGAAGATCTTTCTCGCTTTGTCTCTCTGTAAATATGCCTTTCCAATAAAAATAAATAATTCTCTCTCTCTTTGTATCTTCTCAGAACATAGCTATAATGGTTACATTGGGAAAGGTTTGCAGTCCCTAAACAGTGGGCACCTCAAGGTAGTTTGCTCTCCCCTTCTCTTCTACAGTTCTCGCTTTTTGCCCATCCCATTGTGGCAATTGATGATAAAACCAACACACTGTTTTCTGCTGGACCTTGAATACTAGGGAGGGTGGTAGCCTTGCCTTACAGCCTGTCCTTCGCAGGGAGGATGGCACGCAGCAGGTGAGCAGTGGGTGAGAGTGGATACTCTGCACTGTTCTGCAAGGTACTACTTCACTTGTCCAACTCTCTGTCCCTTTCCAATCACAGTTCAGAGGAAAGTAGAAATCAGGACATGTTTTTCAGCATGTCAGCACCCAGAACCATGGTTAAAGGCAGCAGGTTGGTAGGAATGGAACTAAGGGAAAGTATTTCTTAACATAACTTGGGTTAATTAAAGGATAGTGCCTGAATTTTCCACCCAGCACAGCATTACTGGAGAGATTTCCTATTAAATGGCTCTCAGTTCCAGCAAAACGTAAGTTCAAAGCAACGATCTAACCATCAATGTATTTTATAGGTAACTCTATGGCTTTACTGATCAGAGCTTTCTGATCTGTTGGGAAATACCAGCACCCCAGCAACAGGCAGGAATTTCTGGGGAGACTTGAACTTCCACCAGTAGATGAATTCTATAGACAGATACAGACAGATGTACGAGATTCCTCAGTCTTTCAAGATGAGCAGGTTGAGCAAGGGAAGTCATGATCGGACTCCTTTAAGAATAAACTAGGTGGATGAACCTGCCACTGAGAGTTTCTGGTCCAAATCCATTTCTTTAAAAAAAAAAAAAAAGAATGTTTAGTGGATAATGCCATGGAATATCAGGTTAAGTTGGTGTTGCTGGAATCTCATATCAGAGTTGTGGTTTTAGTCCTAGTCACTCTGCTTCTCAACCAGCTCCTTGGTGATGTGCTTGAGACAATGAGCAGCAACAGCTCAAGTTCTTGGGATTCTGTCACCCACGTGGGAGCTCAGATGGAGTTCTTGACTCCGGGCTTCAGCCTAGGCCAGTCCTGGCTGTTGTGGCCATTTGGGGAGTGAACGAGTAAGTGGAAGATGTCTTTTTTTTCACTAAGTGCTTAGTGTGTTGGGAACATATGACCAAGCGTGCCATGTTCCTTATTCTCAAGATTCATATATTTTAAGAATGAATGATATAAAAAGGGACAGTTTCCTAAATAGCCAAGCAGGGTGACAGAATGTAAAAGATACTTGATAGGGTCTGGCACTATAGCCTGGTGGTTAAATCCTTGCCTTATATCTGCCTAGGATCCCATATGGGCTCTGGTTCATGTCCCAGCCACTCCACTTCCCACCCAGCTCCCTGCCTGTGGCCTGGGAAATCAGTCAAGGATGGCCCAAAGCCTTGGGATCCTGCACCCATGTAGAAGACTTAGAAGAAACTCCTGCTCCTGGCTTTGGATTGACTCAGCTCCAGCTGTTGTGGCCACTTGGGGAATGAACCAGCAGACATATCTTTCTTTCTGCATCTTCTTCTCTCTGTAAATCTGCCTTTCATATATATATATATATATTTTTGTTTGTTTGTTTGTTTGTTTTTTTTTTTTTAAGAGAGAGATTGGTACAAGGAAGACATAAGTAAGGAGAGTAAGGCCCCTACTTCTTCAAGCCCAAACATCAAAAAGACCTTAAAAGCTCAGGAATCAAGATAGAAAATAATCAGATAAAATATCAATATTACTGAGGTTTCCTTTTGTTTAGTTTCTAATACGGCTCAGTAAGATACTATTGCTGATCTTGTCTTTGTCATTTTAATATTCCATTCTTCATGCATGGTTTTGCCTTCATTATGACTACTTAAAATAGTGTATGAAAAGTTCATCTCAGTGACTGAGGTTTTTCTGCCTAACCTCCCCAAAGTTTGTGCCTTAGGCAACAGCCCGTTCCTGTCTCGGGGAGACTCAGACACCAGGGTGGGATGGGAGGGAGAAGGGAGCTGTGTGTGTTCCAAAGGACACGGAAGGTTTTCAGACTGTTCCTGCGAAGGCTGCAGAACAGCTCTGCTTTGGCTGATGTTCATTAGCCACTTTATTTGTTTGTTGTTTTCTTTGTTTGGAAGAAACAGAGCCTCAAGTTTTAAAAAGGGTCTCTCATATTCTATAAAAACGAAGCAAGGTTACAGTCAGATGTCTCTGGCCCATCACATATATCATGGGGTTTCAGTGTGAGGGAGAGCTGCAGAGAGGAAAGGAGATGAAGTCAGCAAGGCAGGAAGGTATCAAGTGGGACACCGGATGCCAACTGTCCAGCCAAAGGTATAACAAGTTTCACAGCTCAGCTATCTGCTTCCTCCCAAGCTGGCTTTGTAGAACCCTGACACTGAACTCATTTAACAGATAATTGGTCATTTTACCAGGCCAATTGGCTTACACCTCTCTCTGTCTGCTGGAGAGAAGGACTAACGGGATGATTTTTTTTTTTTAATAAAATGACTATCACAATAAAGGCTATGTTTATGGGGAGGAAGAACAGAAACAGGGAAAGAAAATACTTTAGAAGTGATTCCCAAAATTGAATTCCTTTGGTCAGATCATGTTTGGCACTATATTGCACAACTTGAGGAGCTGACTTCTCACTGCAGTCGATGTTATATGGTAGGCCCTTGGAGTCCTACACAGGATAACAGCTGCCTGTTTGAGAGAGCAATAGTTTATGACAATCCCCTAAATATCCACTGGGGAACTAGAGCTTGACCAATTCACAAATACTAATCCCAAATATTGTGACTACTTAGTTTAACAAGCTGGTTTCTCATTTCTGGAAATGTTCTCCAGTAGGAGTGTTAGATCGTTTTCTGACAAAGAGACATTTTTATTCGTGAATCTTTGCAGTTATTTGAGGAAAGGAAATGTGAGTGTGTGTCAAAAAGTGATGATGATGGGAAATTTGGGAAGACACTGAAAATAAAATCTGTCCATGAAGATTTCAGGATCAGACAACATATCGGATAGATTCGATATAAAACTAAACCAATCATGCCGTTAGGGGAAAACACGGAAGGTTTGACTCATACTGCTGATAAAACAACATGGTAGTCCTAAATATATGTAGCACACATTTTAAAGCAGGTTTTAAAACTATTTATAGAGTGACTCCACCCAAAACAACTGCAAACACAGGAGGGAGGTCAGCGGAGGAAAAGCTTAGGTGTTTGTCAACTCATCTATGATCCAAAGCCAAGAGACCTAGTGAGATCATGGCAAGACTGAGTTCAAACTGAGTCCACACTCTAACACAAAGGTTACAAAGATGAGGTGGGGCCTGCAAGTGTACTGAGAAGGAAGAAGGTAAAGGGGGACTGCAACCCCGTGGGGAAAATCCCTCAGGGAGAAGGTGTGATTTGTACCAGCGGCTGCTGACTGGATATTAAGATGGGCCCACAAGTTGTCTACTGTCTGTATCTACTGGAACATCATAGGTGACCTTGACAGAAGCAGTTTTGATGGAAAAGTGCAGGGACCGTCCTGATGGGAATGGGCTTAGCAATGAATAGGGTCAATTGGGAACAGTGAACAAGGACAAATATTTCCATGGGGGTTTGCTGCAAAGAGAAGGGAAGTGAATCTGTAACTAAAAGGGGAAATCGGGCCAGGAGAAGGCACCTATCTGTTTTTAAAGGTGGCTAAAATAAGAGGTTGGTGTGCTGATGACAATGATTCACAAGAGAGAGGAAAAAACTGACAGTGCAGCAAAGAAAAACAGACTTCTTGGAGTGGCGTCTTAGGGAAAGTGGGGGTGGGGTCCAATGCCTAAAGGGAAGCCAGTTTTTCCACCTTAAGGAAGGGAGGGTGGGAATTATGGCCATAGACAATGGAATATGGGGAGAAGTAATGATGGGTGCTGTGGAAACTTCCAGAGTCATTTATTTTCTCACCAATATAGGAAGCATCGCCATCCGCTGCAAGTGAAAAAGCAGAAGAGTGGAAGGATGAGTTGGCTAGGGAAATGTGATGCAATTACTGGTAAGCATGAAGGAGCTGAACAGGTGCTACTTAAGGACAAAGAAAGAAAAACATGTACAAACTTTCACTTGGCAACACCATATCTAGGCGTTTTTTTCTTAAGGAAATGATTAAGGAACTTTATTAAGACATTTCCTGGCAAAACTGTTAGGAAGAGCAAGAAGTTAGAAACAAAGCCAACAGCCTCACAGTAACTAATTGGTTACATTTAATGCAGTGATGAATCAGTACAGCCTTTCACTGAATTCAGTGTCAGCACAGATACCAAAAGCAGGCTGTGCCACTGCTTACAAAGCCCATCATCTTACATCAGCATGTGCGTTAAAGTGCTGATAGCTCCACTTCTGAGATGACTCCCTGCGTGACCAGCCTAGAAAAGCAGCAGCAACTGGCCCAGCCTTGGGCCTCTGCTGTCCAATGTGGGAGAACAGGATTGGGTTCTGAGCTCTTGGCTTTAGCTTGGTCTAGCCTGCCTGTTGCAGGCATTTAGGGAGTGAACCACACATGGGGGATCTTTCTTTTCCCATTTTTCTTTTTCTGTCATTCTGTCTTTCTAATAGATAAATCCCTTTTAAGAACAAAATTACACTTATTTATTTATTGGAAAACCAGAGTGACAGAGGAACAAGGAAAAGGAAAGGAAGTGGTAGAGGGGGGAAGAAAAAGGAGAAGGAGAGGAAGAGGGAGATGGTGAGAGAGAGAGAGAGAGAGAGAGAGAGAGAGAGAGAGAGAGATCTTCTAGAAGACAGAGAGTAGCTGGGACTCAAAACAACACTCGTATGGGATGCCCATATCCCAGGCAGTGGTTCAACCCACTGCATTACAATGCTAATCCCCGGAAATCTTTTCTAAAAAAAATTATTGACCACATTATTAGAAAAAAATTCTCATGCTTATAAAAAGTTATTTTATGCCTATATCTCTGTGTTAATATTTAAAATTGATATTCCTTGTCCATTCTTTTTTGATTGTATTTTGCAATATTTCTATAATAAGTAGAATGAGAAACTTCTAATGAGAAAAACACTAAAACTTTGCTGAGTGTTACTAAGCTCTGTAGCTCTCCCAGGGTTCCTGTGCCTCTCAGGGTGTCCTACTGCCTGCTATACACAGCATTATCCAGCTGTGAGCTCCTCTATCAAACCATGGAGCCATGTTGCCATCAGCCACATCATTACCACTATAAGTAATGTGATATTCTATTTGTGTAACAATTTACTTCAAAATGCTTTAGTGTAACTAGTTTGTGGTGGTAGGCATTATCTGTAATCAATGACTCCAGAAATAATTAGTTAACATATGGAGTGACCCAATCTAAATCATCTTCTATTTACTGCAGTAAATGGAACACACTTACACTAACCCACACCTAGGGGGAGCTAGCTAGCACAAACAAATGTTAGAAATAATGTTTTTAGTGAAAGGTGTGTTCTCAGTGCTGACATTCTCCTGCACGGGCAAGTGTATAACTTGGGTAAACCCAGCCAGCCACATGCACTCTGGTCCAGGGATTTTAAGTCCTGGGTTGCTCTATTCCATGGAGTAGCCTCTTGCTGAATCCAACTCCAATGGCAATGTGAGTGTATCAACATGTCCATTTCCCACTATGCCTTTCCTGTAAGACACTGGCCAGCAGGCACAGCGGCAAGCAAGGAGCTGTCCCGAGCCATGCCGAGCATCTTTGCCTGCCTGCTTCCTGACAGTGTGCTCATGAATGCAATCACTTGTCCTGAGACGCAGGTAGATTGTGACACACCTACTGGCTTGGTTAAATAACACCCAGTGGCCTCTTAGAGAAAACTACTGGGCAAATTGGACATTTGGCTATAAATAAAAATAGTATTCCGAGGGATGTATGATGGGAATTGTCTCATTAATATATAAAGTAGATGTAAAATCAAACTTACTTAAAGAGGGTTTTTGCTACCTTTGTTTATCTGTTATACAGAATTCACATTTAAAAACTATGCTACCTGGGGCCCAGTGTGGTAGCCTAGTGGCTAAAGTTCTTGCCTTGTATGCCCCAGGATCCCATATGGGAACAGGATCCAGTTTGCATTCTGGGTGCTCCACTTCCCATCCAGTTCCCTGCTTGTGGCCTGGGAAAGCAGTGGAGGACGACCCAAAACCTTGGGACCCTGCACCTGTGTGGGAGGCCCAGAGGAAACTCCTGACTCCTGGTTTGGATTGTCTCAGCTCCAAACATTGAAGCCCCTTGGGGAGTGAACCAGCGGATAGACTGAAAATTCTTCTCTCTGTATCTCCTTCTCTGTATATCTGCCTTTTCAAGAACAATAGAATAAATATTTTTTTAAAAAAGTATGCTACCTATGACCCAGCTTTAAGAGAGCCCCAGGCTTAACTGACTGCTACCTCTGGCCCCTGTTTGATAGATGCTGACACTGGCCCCTCACAGGCATTCCTCAAACGTCAGGGACAGCGGCGTCTCTGCTTGCCTTGCCTCAAGCGCCACTTCCCTTTGAAATGACTCTCCAAGCTGGCATTTCCAGCTCCAAGCTGGCATTTGTAAAGTCTGCACTGCTACTATTTGGATTGTACTCAGTAACTCAGGAGGTTAAAAGTGATTCATATAAACAGTGACTGAGTAAGCAATGACAACACGACCAAGAATAATGTCATAGTTTCATACTGTGTAAAATATTTTATAATCCGTTAACAGCAAACTTGATACTTCCTAAATGTGTTGACTGTAACACAACCTTTTCTATTAGAAGAAAGGGACAAACTACACCTTTCTTCTAACTCCTCATCAAGGAAATTATCAAGTGGGGCTGTTCTTTTCATCCTGTATTCTTTTCCTCTTACTGTTCAGGACTGTAGCAACAGCACACTCACACCGTGAATGGTGGCACTTAACCTCCTGTTTATTCCCTTAGGTACACCTGCCTGACTTTGACCAAAGATCAAAGTGAACATTTCCAATCATGGAACAAGCTGACCTCATGTTGCCTCTAAGATGACACTCCGAGGAACAGACACGAGAGGAATGTGCACACCAATTCAAAGGGAACAACTGTGGAATCCAAAGTCAGGGGAGCTCTATAAAATAATTATTGTGAATTTCTCAAAATTTTGCAAGTCATATACAAAAAGGAAAGATTAAAAATCAGGGCAGAGGCCAGCATTGTGGCATAGTGAGTAAACCCACAGCCTAGAATGTTGGCATCCCATATGGGTACTGATTCAAGTACCAGCTGCTCCACTTCCAATCTAGCTCTCTGCTGATAGCCTAGGAAGAGCATGGGAGGATGGCTGAAGTGTTTGGGTACCCACACCCACGCAGGAAACCTGGATAAAGCTCCTAGAATTTACCCTGCCTCTGCCCTGGCTATTGTAACCATCTGGGGAGTGAGCCAGTGGGTAGAAGATCAATCAAACTCTCCATCTGCACCCCCCTCTTTTTTTTTAAGCACCTCCCTCTTTATTTTTATTGAAAAGGCAGATTTTTATTGGAAAGGAGATACAAAGAGAAACATCTTCCATCCACTGGTTCACTCCCCAAGCGGCTGCAATAGCTGGAACTGAGCCAATCTGAAGCCAGGAGCCAGGAGCTTTTTCCAGGTCTCCCAAGTGGATGCAGGGTCCCAAGGCCTTGGACCATTCTTGACTGCTTTCCCAGGCCCCAAGCAGGGAGCTGGATGGGAAGTGGAGCAGCTGGGACATGAACTGGCACCCATATGGGATGCCAGTGCTAGCATGGCAAGGATTTAGCCAGTGAACCATTGCACTGGGCCCAGCTCTAACTTCTAAATAAACTAATTAATTAAAAAAAAAAAAGACCATTATAGATTAGAGAACTGAAGAGATATCAAAAGCAAAAATAATACATGATCCTAGATTGCATCCAGCAAAACAGAAGACCATTCTATTTTCTGTATATGTTGGAACAAGAGTTTAATTTGAATAGCATGAATGGATTAGACAAAGAGTGATACCAAATAAATATTAACTTTCTGCTTTAGATAGTTAAACCATGGTTGTGAAGGGAAAATGTCCTCTTTTCAGAAATTTGACTGACATTTCTACTAAGACTGGTGTATCATGTCTCCAAATTCCCATTGTTTTAGAAAACTAGTTCACAGCAGCTAACTAGTTAGCTAACCTTTATCTATGTCTCATCCTCAAACTCTTCTGTGCATTGGAGACAAGAACCTGGACCGCTTGCCCCTTCCATCCCCCCAGCTGTTCCATTTTGCTTGATTCAGTGCTTTCAAAACTCTTCGGCCACGGGACACTCTCTCTTCCCCATAAAACACCGAGTGTCACGTGTTCTCCACTTATTTCCTTCAGGAGGCTGTGTGGCTCTTTTAGGATGCTGCAGGGAAACATCTAAAGTAGTCAGGCCTCAGGCTTGACCCAGTCTCTTCAAAATCGGGAATAGGTTCTCCCTGTACTGGAGTCACGAAGATCAGATGATGCCTGAACCGGGCATTGGACCAAAGGGAATAGGAGCACTTGGTTGGCCAGGAGGGCCATCAACGCTCACCCAAAAGGCCCCAAGGGGCTCATTTAGAATGCTGGCCATAGTGTGAAATGAAGCCAGCAGTGTGCATGTCCCTCCCCACTCTGGTAGCCTGTCCCGGGGAAGGGAAGGAGACCCCGAGTAGCACTGTCTCCTATCTGGGGTGGCGAGCAGAGGGCATGGGCAGACCCCCCAGGCAGAGCACCACTGCAGCCAGCAGTAACAGTGTTATTGAGTAGCTTTTTCCACTTTTTAATGTTTTGTTCCCCTGCTCTCACACAAGTGGATTTTTCTTTTTCTTCAGCTCCACCCCACTTTCCTGTAGGCCCTGGATCCCACTGGTTACTCTTCATCTCCATCCAGGATGCTCCTGAAATGCACAGAGGTGGTCTGCCAGTTCTCTAGCTAGAGGCTGAATTCCAAAGGCTGTTTTCTCTAAGCTTTAATCACAGTCTTCACCTCAATTGTAAAATACAATCCTTCTCAAGATGACGAGTCACAAGGTGCTAAGAACGGAACAATCCTTCATTATGAAACTTTTAGTAATTTCCAAATAACATTGTGAATTCAAGTGTCTGTTAAAGTAACTTTGCATGGGGCAGGCAGGCTGTGATCAAGAAAACTACAACTCTAGGATAATACTGGAGTTTCACATGGATATAATGCAAACAATAATCATAAGTTACACAAATCAAACTTTTCTGTTTGCTGAAAAATAGTTAATGAGAATGTCAAGTACACCGTGTATGACTACTGCTGACTTCGAAGGTGGGCTGTCACACACTCAAGTCCCAAAGTGGGAGAGACAGGAGAGCTCAGACCAGGCTCACTGTAAGGTGCCTCGGGCGATGCTTGGCACCTGTCGCAGGTGAGACCTTTCTCCCTTCCCCCAAAACACTGCCACAGGGGTAAAGATCCAAGACATTACTGAAAATTTATGGACCGACTTAAGCCCTACATTTACTTTTCTATTACCCTTTTTGAAATCATTAGCCACTTGTTACTCATTTGAAAAATTCCTATGTGAGAGAATGTCCCCCACAGGATACACACACACACACACACACACACACACACACACACACACACACTTTTGATGTGAGATTGCCACTGCCTTGACGCAAAGCACTGACAAGAGGTGAGAATCCCAGGTTTTCCATGATCAACCTAAATGCTTTTTGCTTTCTGAAACAAACCTCAAAGGGAAATTGAGTGTGAATTAAAACAAACAGAGATTTATTTATCTGAAAAGCAGAGTCACGGAAATATAGAGAGATTTTCCATTCACTGGGTGACTCCTCAAATAGTTTCAGTGGCCAAAGCTGGGACTCCAGAGCCACAAGACTAGAACTCCATGCCAGGATCTCCCCATGGGTGGCAGGGACCAAACCCTCGCTGATCTCACAGGTAGATTAGCAGGGAGCAGGATTGGAAGTGTAGTGGTGAGAACTTTTTTCTTAAGATTTATTTAATTTTTATTGGAAAGTCAGATATACAGAGAGGAGAAGAGACAGAGGCAAAGATCTTTCATTCATTGATTCACTCCCCAAGCAGCCAAAATGGCCGGAGCTGAGCCAATCTGAAGCCAGGAGCCAGGAGCCTCTTCTGGGTCTCCAATACAGTTGCAGTGTCGCAAGGCTTTGGGCTATCCTGAACTGCCTTCCCAGGCTACAAACAAGGAGGTGGATGGGAAGCAGGGCTGCTGGGATTAGAACCAGTGCCCATATGGGATCCCAGCGCTTGCAAGGAGATCCCAGCACTTGCTAGGCTACCATACCGGGCCTGTGGCTATAACTTGAACTGGTCCCATAGTGGATGTCGGTATGAAAGGTGACCCCCTTACCTACTACCTCACAATGTTGGCCTGAAGTCTGAAGTATTTTAGCGTCATTTTGGGGTGCAAGTGATTCCCAATAAAGTCTTTTTGTGGTCACATACCTGCTGCGGCGAAGAGAGCAAACGTGGCAGTTCTGAGAGTTTTTAAGGACTCATAATTCCTCAGAGCTACCTTAGTCCTTCAATTCTAGTTACTTCCATGTTGGCCAGGCCAGCGGTTATTCACCACAGGATCACAGAGTCTTGAATGTTCTAGCTTGGTGGTCAGTGCTATGTGACTGCATATTAAATGCTTCCTGCAGTGCCGGCATCCCATATGGACATGGTTTGAGTTCTGTGCGCTCTACCTGCAGCCCTAATGAACCTGGGAAAGCAGCAGAAGATGGCTCAATTCCTTGAGACCCTGCATCTACATGGGAGAGTTAGAAGATGCTCGTGGCTCCTGGCCACAGCCTGGACCAGCTTTTGATATTATAGTCATTTGTGGAGTGAACTGGTAGACGGAAGATTTCTCTTTCTGTGTCCCTCCTTCTCTAACTCTGCCTTTCAAATAAATCAAATAATTTTTAAACAAATAAAAAAATTCACCTCTCTGTCTGGGGTGAGTAACCTATTTCTGCCAAGGGCCACTGGGATATCTGTAACACCATTTGCGGCGCATACAAAATTATCACTCGCTGTTCCCAGGTGATGGATCAGCATACTGCCTTGTGCCTGAGCGGCCATGTCTGTGTGCTTCTGTCACCTTGATCAGTCTATCAGCGGCTCTGTGACCTATGAGGGGACTTGGCACATGTGTTTGTCTTCCCAGATATGATAGTGACTACATTCATCAAAGAATTTGTAAGAATTTGGGCTAGAAAAGTGGGGACAAGTCAGTTAGTTGGTAACTGTGCAGAAGAGAGACAGAACAAAATAGCCAAGTTATGTTCATGACGGAGCACTAGAGCAGAGTCCTTGCTGTTGAAGAGTACGGTATGGTAATCAGGTTTTGTTAGCTTCCGCCAGAACTTTTCAATGTTTTCTTATGGATGATCTCAGGTCCAGGTTCAGTGTGGCCCAGCGAGGCCACTATTCATCCCTTTCCCAAGAAGCTTGGTTGTAGAATAGTTTTGGGTTGCCACATGCAAGATTCTTGCCTCCTTTATTTTGACATATATTATTCTAAAATATTACGGCAGTATCTGAAACCAACCAAATGAGTTCCTACTCCGTGATGCCACAAGAACCTAACAGTTCTCACATTCTTCAGTTCTTCTGCCAAAGATTTCCACATATTGAAACAACTCTGCCGCTCTTCCACTCTGAATTTCTGCATTCCACTTCCTCACCTTCAATACGCAGCAACATCAATACAGGAAGTCAGATGGTAACTGACAGTAAGAATGGTGTGTGGTTCCCTCAACACAAACAGAACACTTAATATAGCCTCAAACAAATGCCTTTTTAAAATTTTTCGAGTGATCAAACTAAAGGTTCCCTGCCATGTCAGCCCCAAGGAACTTGAGGCTTGCTCGGACCCAACTTGTGAAAATGAAGTACAGTGGATGACGATCTGCATGCTCTTGAGGGAAGTATGACCTGGAGTCTCCCATTGGTCTCTTTCCCCTCCCTTGGATGAGACAGTCAAAACGATTGGCTCTCATTTTAAATTACATAGTTATGTAGATCAAAATAGTGAAAAGAATTTCTAGCCCCAGATAAGGTGTTTAAATTGATTTGAAAGAAAATCCAGCCAATATCTGCTACAAGGAAGCATGGAAGTGAGACTAGCAAAGTGAAGAGACTGTTGTAACGAGGCAAAGTGTCTGTTCCAGTATGTTCTTGATTTCAAAAGTGAATACATAATCATTGATGAAAGTTTGGAAAATAAAAGAAATAAGATTCCATGAAGTCTTTTCTCAATGTATGAACGCTGTCATGATTATATTACACATTACATATTACATGATCATATTATATTGTTAGTGAAAATGTCATCAAATTTCAAGGAAATGTCCTAAGGGAAACTAGTTTTTGTCTAAGATTCTCTAATCAAGGCAACCATTTTGCATAGCATTTAAGTTCCCTACATTTCATATTGGGATGCTTAGTTCAAGTCCCAGTGCCATCCTGATTCAACTTCCTGTTAATGCGCACTTTGGGGGGATCAGTAACTGTTCGAGCATTTGGCTTCTTGCTATTCTCATGGGAGACCTCGATGAGCTTTCTGGCTCCCACATTCAGTCCTACCCAGCCCCAGGTGTTGCAGGCATTTGAAGGATGAATCCATGAATGAGAGGCATTTATATACCTTTAAATTAATTGAATAGTGGGAGCTGTCCATTTATTTTTACATTAACTAACTAAATGAAGAAACTTAACAATCCTTAAAAATATTTATTTATTTGTATTGGAAAGTCTTATTTTCATCCATCGATTCACTCCCCAAGTGGCTACAACAGCCATAGCTGAGCCAATCTGAAGCCTTCTTCCTGGTCTCCCATGTGGGTGTAGGATCCCAAGGCTTTGGGTCATCCTCAATTGATTTCCCAGGGCACAAGCATGGAGCTGGAAGGGCAGTGGAAGAGCCAGGATACAAGCCGGTGGCCGTATGGGATCCCAGCACATGCAAGGTGAGAACTTTAAGCCACCGGGCCCAATATATGATTATTTTAAAGCTCTACTGGTTTTGAAGTTATTTATTGTTTTGAACTACAATATCAACTACAGGATGCACAGAACTGTGGAAAGAGGGAAGAGGTTTCAGGTGAGGTACTAATCCATTGGTTTATTTCCAGGTTTTACCATTCCTCAGGCCACAGGATCAGGAATGCTGTGTCCTGGGGACACAGACATCACATTCTTGAGACACTGACAGAGCTCAGCAGGTCAGAGCCAGAGAACAAGCAGGTCCAGTGAATCAGAGGCCCAATATATAATATTATAGAACATGTACTCTATGGCATATAACATAAAATGTTTTTCTGTGGAAACTAGAAATCTAGATTTTCATGTAAAACTATTTGGTTTTTAACTACTGGCACATGAACTGAAAATCAAGTCTAACAAAACATTCCAGAGGCCAAACAGAGCATGACCACCGAGTGTCAGTTTGTAGTTGTAGCTCTGCCAGCAACCAATTTGATCAGTGCTGGGTAAAACATGCCTGGAAGGGAGGTCAAGAGGAGCTGCTAATAAGATGTTCAGTGAAAATGACAGCAACTGAATTATTACAATGACTCTGTAACACCAAATTATACTAAAGTGAATAAACATGGTTTACAGTCAGACATTATACCATCAGTATAATTTCTTCTCCCACTTGCTAATTCCAAAATGGTCTTCTGCTATGCCCTCTTGAATAAGTATGTCCCGAACCAAGAGCAAGTAAGTCAGCATCTTACTAGGTCTCAATATTTTTTAAAATTTATTTATTTTTATTGGAGAGGTAGATTTATAGAGAGGAGAGACAAAGATCTTTCACTCACTGGTTCACTTCCCAAATGGCGCAATGACCAGAACATCAATGCAAAACCCATACAGATGCAGGGTCCTAAGGCTTTAGGCTGTCCTCTACTGCTTTCCCGGGTCTCAAGCAGGGAGCTGGATGGGAAGTGGAGCTGCTGGGACACATGCCAGCACCCATATAGGATGCACTGATTGGAGCCGGAGAATTAGCTGGTTGACCCAAAACATTGGCCCTGAAGCTTCAGCCCTTTATACCTATTTTCATCATCTCATCTAGTTTGATATCAAGTCCTATGTCTTCTTCTTAATCACTCTAAGGTGAAAATGAAAATGATGAAAGGTTTAGATATATGTTGTCTCAAATAAGAACTGCCAGATAAAGAACTTCATTCTTCGTAGCCCTGCCCCGCCCTCACTGTGGGTCTTTAATCTTTCCTTTTCCGAGACAGAGTGATCAACATCACCAGATAGTAGATTCCGACTTATGCCCTGAAAGCAGTGCAGAACTGGGAGTTAACAACTTTGAACTTTTCATGCGATTTTTGCCTTTGACACAGTTGTTTAGGGTACTAAAAAGACAACAGACCCAAGCAGAAGTACCAGGTTTCTAAATGATTCATCTGGCAGACCTTGATATTCAATACAGGTGTAGGAATAAACAGCAGTAGAGCCCTCAGGTTCTCTCCTCCGGACTTGGAAAGGCTTCAGTGAAATTCTATAGCAAAGGACCCAGGCGCTTCCCCGACTTTTCTCTTTGTTCTGCTAACTTTTTATCTCTGAAAAGCAAAGGGATTTCCTCTGGGGATTAAGGAGAGGAAAGAATCCAAGGTGGTGAGAGCCTCTTCCCCCACCCTTACACTCCTGCCTGACCCCCCTAAGCTCCTGCCATCTCCAGCAGTGAGCTCCATAAATCCTGCCCTGCTGGGGTCTCTTGTCTTTCTCCTTCGGCAAACACTAGTGGTTTCTTAAATAAGGTGGAACGGTGTTTCTCCTAAAGTGATTCCTAATTTCTTTTCCTATCTTTCAAAAAAAAATTTTATAACTATTATATCAGTTTTAAAGAAAGATTTACAAATCAATAGCTGCCTCTCTCATCCTGTCATATCTTGGCTTCAAGCTAAAGGATCAGCGGGGAAAGGATGATAGACCTTAGTTGTGACAGCGTGAGGAATGAGATGAAAGCCGAAAGCTTCCCGGTTCCCAGGGGCATCCGCAACTGTGCCCTTCTGCAGAGACGTCCTACTCGCACTCTGCATGCTCCCCCAGCTGCCTGCAAGGGGACTGAACACAGAGGGACCTGAGCACAATGAGGATAAAGATGTGAGTCTGTGACAATCTGACATATTTGACCCCTGTCAACCTCAGACCAGATAAAAGCAACATATTCCAATGCTACCCTAAAGCCACTAACCATTCTTGAAACAAACAAGACTACAGATCACATTTTTATTAGATTGGTTTCTCAAATTTCTACATTCTGATTTGTGGCTATTTAATGATAATCGAATGAACAATTTTTTAAAAAGATTTATTTATTTTTATTGAAAAGGTATATATATGCAGAGGAGGAGAGACAGAGAGCAAGAACTTTCATCCCTTGATTCACTCCCCAAGTGACCCGCAATGGCTGGAGCTGAGCCAATCCGAAACCAGGAGCCTGGAGCCTCTTCTGGTTCTTCCACACAGGTGCAGGGTCCCAAAGCTTTGGGCCGTCCTTGACAGCTTTCCCAGGCCACAAGCAGGGAGGTAGATGGGAAGCGGGGCTGCTGGGATTAGAACCAGTGCCCATGTGGGATCCTGGCACACACAAGGCAAGGACTTCAGTCACTTGGCTACTGTGCTGGGCCCCAAATGACCAATTGTTAAGGTAAACATATTTTTAATGATTTCTGAGGTATAATAAGTTCTTTTTTCTTGATTGATAATTAACTGTAGAATTTTCACAGAGCCGATTATTTTTTACTTCTTAAAAATTCAGCTTTGATCCCCTTTCCTCTCACGATCACTCTGCATTCTCAAGCAGCTCCTAGGGTCACAATGTGATCGCCTTAGCGGTGGTCCATCTGATATGATGTACTGCTTTTTCATGTTCATTTAAAAGTATTCTTTATCACAGGTTGGAGTTTCCTCTTTGACCCAAACAATATTTTGTAGAATTTACATTTTTTTCAATATTTTCTGTTTGATTAGACATTTTGTTATTTCTAATTTTACTACAGTCTACATTCTGGGTAGATGGTACATGTAGTTGATTTTAAGAAAATGTTTATGTTCACCTACATGAAAGGCAGAGTGACAGAGAACCAGGAAGGTAGGTGTTGGGAGAGAGAAGTCTTGTATCTGTGCGTGCACTGTTAGAATTCATAAAACAGCTGAGATCAGGCAGATGAAACCCAGAGATCGGAACTCCATTCAGGTCTCCCTTGTGGGTGGCAGGGGCCAAATACCTGGGCCGTCTTTCACAGATCCCAGGCTGCATTAGTAGGACACTGAATCTGAAATACAGGGACTGAGAATGGAAGCAGCACTATGATATGGGATGCTGGTGTCCAAAGTTGCTCCCTAATGTCTGCTCTGGTCCAGAGACTTCTTTGACCAACTTTATATGGTGTGGGCTATAACCTTGTCAATCTCTGTTTAAGATGCTCTTGGACATACATACACACATGTGTGCACACATATACACATACAGCAAATCTGTTTATACATCCATGTGGTAGTTTTCATATATTGTCTGTCTTATTAATTTTGAGTATTGGCAGTTAATTAAGTTCTAGTTTTGAAATATTGATATTAGCTCACTGGCTAAATCCTTGCTTTTCACATGCTGGGATCCCAACTGGGTGCCAGTTCCTGTCCTGGCTGCTCCTTTCACCATCCAGCTCCCTGCTGGTGGCCTGGGAAGGCAATGGAAGATGGCCCACAGCCTTGCTTGGGACCCTGTACCACGTGGGAGCCTCTGAAGAAGCTCCTGCCTCCTGGCTTTAAATAAGGTCAGCTCCAGCCATTGCAGCCACTTGGGGAGTGAGCCAGCAGACAAAAGATCTGTCTCTCCTCTTTGTAAATATGCCTTTCCAGTAAAAACAAATCTTAAATAAATGTTGATATTCCCAGTTATATTATGTGTGACACCTCTGCTGAATTTTTCTATTTTTTATGCTCCGGGCTTTATAAGCTTCAACTTAATAAATGATCATAGCTAAGTTATTTTTGCTATTGCTTTTGTTGCAAAATCAAATTATTAGGAAAAAAGCCTCGGACTGGTCTTTCTTTTTCACAAAAACTATGTTTAGGATTGGAACCTCAAAGAAAATGCAACTGATTTCTGCAAGGAGGAAAGCAGCTGTGCGTACAACCCTGCCCCCACCCTCCCCATTAACTTCTGCCTCTAATCCATTGACCTATTTTCCAGTGAAGCCTAGGCTGCAATTGTGTGATGTGGCTGAGTCAGTTAGGGCTGATAGAGGCCAACCTGGCAATTACCCTGTGTTCCAGAGTCAATGTACATTCATAAATCCCCTAGTGCATGAAGACTAAGACCTGTGACTTGCTAAGACACAGAGTTGTATAAGCCAGAGGGAAAATAAAGTATTCAATATACTGATGGCATAATCTCTCTTAAGAATGTACTACAGACCAACTGATTTTATGAATATATTTGTTCATATACTAATCGAAGCTATTTGTCAGTAGTACCCAATTATTAGCATCTTTATTTTTTCTGAACAGCCAAGAACTTCTATCCAGGGACACACACTTTACCTTCCAGTCCTCTTACATGCATAGAATTTTTTCCCGAGTTTGCTGTGCACATGAATGAAGTGCTAGTGCAGGATTTGAGCCTCTGTTCTTTTGAGGAAAGGCAGTAACTAAACACCTGCTTTCCAAATGGCTAAAGGGCAAGGATAATATGAGTTCCAGGCAAGACTTTTCCTTAAGGACAATAGGTTCACATGCCAGGCCACCTCCCCACCTCCCACCTCTGCTTCCCATTTTCCCTTTACTTTATTTAGGCTAATTATGGCATTAGTGATCCCAGGCCGAATTCCACAGGAGCTGCTCAGTACCTAGTATTTGGCAAGAACTTTTGATTTCCTGTGTAAGGAAGGCTAATTTATTCTACATAATTATTCTTTATATAAAAAATTTTAAATCCAACATTAACTTTGGAGCAAATATCACTCTTTGACTTACTACCATTTATTATTAGCTTCTGTATCTCTTCCATATGGTTGAAATCATATTAGTTAGAAAAATAACCTCCAGAAATAAAATGCTTAATAATAATAAGTTACCATTTGTTACAGTATATTCTATGATAACTACTGTGCCAATCATTTTGCCAACATAATTTGTATTATTACTTCCAGCTGCTATGCTCTGTGAATAACTACCCTAAAGGCTCTGAAGGCCACACTGCTAGTGAATGGCACAGTCTGAATTTGCACCCAAGTCTTGCTGGCGTCAAATACTATGTGTGCAACTGCAATGTTATACAACACTCACTCAGCCCCAAATAACACCATCTAAACTTTTACTCATTTCTTCCAGTCAGCTCATCCTAGTTTTAACTGCTTTGGACTCTAAGAGTAACAACAATGGAAGATGCCAAACTGTGACTGTATGGCAACCTATGTTGGAGCAGGGATATGCACAGAACATCATGGAAATCCAACAAAAAGAGTATATGCAGTGATATGCATCCAGGAGCTGGGAAGGTCACAGGACTCAGGACACTCAAGGTAAGTGGATTTGGCAAGTGAATGGCGAACAGTTAGGTTTAGGATGGCTATGGATCTGAGACGTGGCTGAAGCTGGGGAGCAGTAAAGAATGTAAAGAAGGCACAGATTGGGGATAACACCATGTGGAAGACTTACATCTCAAAAGGGGTCAGATGGATGACATCAAGCAGTAGAGGGGAGGGTGGACAGTAAGGTGTCTATCCAAGGGTGTCCTCCCCACCAACTCTTGTTCATTGCTCCATGGCAGCATGCAGGCCCGAAATATGCAAGTATTCTGACTTGCCTATCAAGCCAGAGAGCCAAATATTAACATAAACTCCGCAAATACCATCACATAACTGAAAAATAAACCATGAGCCCAGCAAGGATTCCGACTCATTGCATAGGGAAGCAGCTTTTTCTATTTCCGCAGATGAGTTGCTCAGGTTAGTATTAAAACCAAATCTTTAGTATAATCCTGAAGTATTACCATATGAGTAATTGAAAGTAGTTAAAAAGGGATCTTCCTTCTGCATTCTAGTCTTTTTTAAACTTCAGAAATGTTTTTACATTATACTTTTCAAATACAATTCATGATGATTATGTAATATATAACTTCCCCAAATTCTTTTTCACATATCCTACCAGAGTTCACCAATTGAAGTTCAAATCATCACCATTTTTTTTTCCTTATATCACCTGAAGAAATTCACCTCAGGTTAAAATAAGAAATCACCTTTTTGTAACAGAAATGCAAACTAATTTGTGCCACGTTAGCATAGTTACCTAGGAGGCCATGAGACTGAAGCAGCTGGTTCTAGCAGCTAGAGTTTCTCTGTGAGCAAAGGGAAGGCAGCTCTGAGAACAGGATCACTGTCCCTCGGAAGACCAACATGCAAGCTTACCCCAGCAGAAACCACCAAAGAACCTCTGAACCAGGACTTCACCATCACCCTCCGCTTGAACTAAGCAGATTTTTTTTTTGTCCTGTTTCTACAAACACCTTCTAAAACTTTTCCCCTTGTGCTGTCTGGGCCAAATGGCTGCAGTCTGGTGCTGCCTGATGCTTCGTTGTTTGCTCAAAGAAATGGTGTTTGATGAGATGGAAATGCTAATTATCCTCATGTGATGGTCATACACTGTATATGTGAATCAAATGATCACACTGTAAGCCACAAATATGTGCAGTTATTATGCTAACTAGAACAAAAAGACTTCAAAATTTTAAATTTTGTGCCTCAATTTATCTTTGACCAGGTACATCATAGCTAACTGTTTCTAAAAGCCTTTGAAACCATTAACACTATACTTAATGACTTGAACAGGTCCAAGAGAAACATTTTTGTGCCAGAGGGGGAAAAAAAATCCTATGTACAGCAGCCAGCAGCACAGGTTTTGAGAAACGCTATGGCAACAGGTCACATTCTGTTTGGGGGACCCACAGTCACTAAAGCAGCAGTGACACCATCAAATGATGTGACTGAAGATAAACATGGCCCCCTTAGGTGCTATTCAGCAATTACAGACATCCTCAGGATTTGCCTGCATCATCATGCACTTGAAATTCCGTTTCTTCAAATGGGCCGCAGAGGCACGGTGCTCAGGAACTAATCGAGGTTGAGAAGCCACTGCAAGGGCAGAAAGGGAAAAGTCTACACCTCAGTGCTTGTTTTCACATATTCCAAGAAACAGATGCTGTGTGCCTGCTCTACGTCCAGGAATCCATCAATGACTGACAGGAGAGGGCCTGCCTTCCACGTATATGTGAACCAATACATGAGAGGGTACTTTAGAAGTTCAGGGGAAAATGAGATGGAGGTTTGTTTTGATGCCAAAAATTTGAAATCAATGCATCATGCATGGATTCTTTTTTTTTAAAAAAAAATATTTGTTTTTATTGGAAAGGTAAATCTACAGAAAAACGGAGATAGAAAGATCTTCCAATGGTCACAGTGGCTGCAGCTGAGCCAAACCGAAGCCAGGAGACTGGAGCTTTCTTTCTAAGTCTTCCATGTGGATGTAGGGACCCAAAGCTTTGGGCCATCCTCTCCTGCTTTCCCAGGCCACAAGCAGAGAACTAGATGGGAATGGAGCAGCCAGGAGAAGAACCAGTGATCATATGGGATGCTAATGCTTGAAGGTAGAGGATTAGCCTATTGAACCATTGTGCCCAAGCCTTCGTGAATTCTCTGAAGACCTGCCCTCTTCAAAAAGCTCATGTCAGAAGATAGCAAATGCATTAAAGAAATTGAAGTCAGGTCAGGAGCACAGAGGCTCCAGGTATGGCTACTGTTTCACAGAGAACAGTGCGTAAAGGTCCACTGTTGTGAGAGCTAACCAAGGGAAGGGCATTCCAGACTGAGGAAATGGTTAGTACAGCTGCCCTCAGAAGAGTAAAGGGAAGCAAAAAGAAGGAAGTGAAGGCAGGGGACAGCTGGCGTACTGTCACAATTGAGTTCTTCCTGAGATGGGAAGTCCTGGTTTTGAGCTGAAGAGCACTTGATGTGATATAGACGAATCAGGAAGCTCTCTGGCCTGTCAGGAGACCAGTCAGGAGACATGAGCAGTCTTTCAGGCTGGAGACCATGCAGCTTGGCTAGACCAGGGGTGGTGGGGAATGACCCAGTACTCCATACAATGTGACAAAATTCACTGGAGGAGCGAAGGTGAGGGGTGAGAAAGGATCCAAGGATGACACCAGATGTTCAGCCTGAGAGCTGGGCTAGAAGGCTGACTGAGACCACAAAGACAAGCCCTGAAGCTGCTAGGGGACCATGGCTGGGTCTAAGGAGAAGGCAAAATAACTGGTCGTGGATGTATTTAGAAATGTCTTTAGGGCCTCCCAGTAGAAATGTGGATGAGAAAGTTACATATTGAAGTTAGAAAAGCAAAGGGCTGGGATCAGGTGAAAATCAAGGAGACGCCTCAAAAGCTAAAAAGCAACTGATAAAGATTGGGGGGTGAGAGGGGTAGGGAGGGGTTACAAAATGTTCCATCCATCCTCCTGAAGAAGTTTCAGGGAATTTTAATCTGTATCACGATTTGATATCACTTATGGCTCTGAGAAGGCTATAAAAATATGTGGCAACATCATGTTATGAGGAAGGTCAAAAGCTCGATCAGTGTTGCTGAAGTGTGGGCCTCAGGCCAGGAGCATCAACATCACCCGTGTCAAAAATGCAAGGTGTGGGATCCCACCCAGCCCAATGAGTCATCAGCTCTACAGATAACGCCCGGAAACTGCTCTGACAAGCTCTCTAGGAGATTGCTACTCTCATTAAAGATTAAGTGACCTGGTAGATAAGAAGTTTAGTATTTCCAGGTTTTAAACATTGTTAAAGAAAAAGAACAATTTTTTTTTAAGAAAAAAAAAAATGCCTTTATTGTTTGAAGCATAAAAAAAGCATAAAACAAGATTGGTATGACATTTCATTTATAGTTTTCTCAAAGAGATCATAAAAACACAATGTCACTTTGCCTTTATAAGCTCTTGGAAATGTTTGGAAATTCATTATTATATGATATAAAAAGGCACTTGTAATACACATTAAAATAACAATAATAAAAAAAACTCCACCTCATAGACACAATTGCATTACTTTGAAAAAAAAATTTCTAAACATAGACTCCCACATAAATAGGGCTTCACTTTTTCTTGTTTTCCAACACACGGGCAGTATTCCCCAGTTACTCATGGACATCATAAAGGTCAAGTGCCTGTGAGCCTGCTACCTTTGCTCTGAATATAGCTTGGCCTTAAAAAAAAAGCAAGCAAAATTCACCTGGCTGCTTTCCTTTTCACTTTAATCTCCATTTCGTTTAAGTTGAAACAAAATTCTTAATTTGCAACCAAGATTTTTGAGAAACCAGGCTCACTTACTTCAAAACACAATTCTTTTTAAAAAATGAAGACAATAATAAGATGGTCTTATTTTAAAAGTACCTATTATTTAGCTGCCCAAACAACCATACACAACATTTCTGAAGCATGTGCACACACGTGTGTATCTTTTAAAATAGACCTGTTGCATCATTCTGTAACAGGAGGGTGGTCGGTGCTTCCTGTGCTTCAGACGCTTCATTTTCCTGAAGGCTGGCAACAGGATGTTTACAACATGTACCGCAGCTTGAACAGAAACTCACTGTCATGCATATGCTGCTGCTCATTAAAATACGGATATTTGATCTTGGTGGGGGGAGTCAAAGTGAATCTGAAGCTGGAAGTACTCTTCTAGCTGTATGGCTGTGATGGGGGAACCTGGGCAGAGTCAGGCTCAATGTGTGGGATCCTAGTTCTGGCCACCACTGCCAGGTGGTGGGCAAATCCCGAGCTTGTCCCGAGAAACCCCTCCCCTAACAATAATTACACTGTGGATGGATCTTGGGCAGATCTGGGCAGATGCAGGACCCTATCTCTGCCCATCACTGCCATCTTGGCGGAGGGAGCCAAGGTGAGTCTGAAGCTGGAGGTACAGGTGCTCGACTCTCCCAGCCACGTGGCTGCACTGAGGGAATCCTGGCCAGGTGGCCCAGGCACCAATGGTGCCAGGTGAAGCCCATGGACCACCTGGCAATGTGCTCTGGGATTGTAGTGGTGTGGGTTTACAGGAAGTCGGAGAGACGACACAGGTGGGGATCAGCAAGGACCTTAGGGTTCAGGTCCACGTGAGGAATGGCTTCTCTGGAAGTTCCATGCACAAAAAGTTCCCACTTTACTTGAAGGGCTACAACACAGAACTCACCAGAGTGTCAGAAAAGGAAACAGGTTCTGTGAGGTTGGGCCATGAAGTCAACAAACGCATGAGTGAATCAGGTCTAGGGGTAGAATCTGTAGGGCAATATGTGGGTTCACCCATGTGGAACGACAATATCCATTGGCACACACAAATACTGTGGCTGAGGACAGGTCTGGTTAGGGAGCTAAGGGGATGCTGCAGTTTGGCTGGAATTCCCATAGGTGAGCATAAGTGCCAGAATGAGTGCATTGTCCCAGGTTGAACATAGCTTCAATCTCCCTTGGCATGGGTGTGGCCTGGGTCTGGGGAGGGCCAGGCTGGGCTAGACTATAATACCCATTGGTACTCAGAGAGGCAGGGTGGGTGTAGAATGGGCTGGGCTAAGTCTCAGCTCCCGCTGAACCATTTGAGAGCTGTGTCTGGGTATGGAGCAGGTGTGGATGGGCTGCAACAGCCAACAGTGAGAACTGGAAAGGGTATGGGTCGATTGGGCAAGGACATGGTCCCTGTCAGGACAACAGGTAGACAAAGTTAACATGGGTCAGGAACCCACTGGTATGTGCAAGATCTGCACAGATAAAGGAGCGTGGCAAATTCCATTGTCAGGTTGTGGTTCCTGTAGGTAAGCGTAAGAACCAAGGCAAGGTGTAGACCAAACCAGACCAGGTTAAAGTACCTATTGGCATACATGTGGGTCAGATCAGGGAGTGGGCCAGACTTGGCCAGTTTATAACATCTACTGGCAGATCTGAGAACCAGGATGGAGTACAGGAGAGGCTGAGTTGGGCAATGTTACCAGCCAGTTCACACTTTAGCCAGGATTGGGGGCTGATTCTGCAGCTAAAGTACCCCCTGGTGGATGCCAAGGAAAGATGAGCCATGTCAGTCTGGAGGTGGTGGGTGTCAAGTCCATGAGCCCTGGGGGTGGGGGGTCTGGCCTGGCCGTGGATCTTAGGGCCCCACCTATGTAGTGGGTGTCAGGTCGATGAGTCCTGAGGATAGAGGGTCCAATGGGACCTGGGTTTCCTGGTCTAGGTCCTTGGGTCCACTATGTGGTGGGTTGTCAGGTCCATGAGTTCTGGGGATAGAGGGTCCAGTGGGACCTGGGTCTCCTGGTCCAAGTCACCAAGCCCATCTGTGTGCTGGTGGCCAGGAACGTAAGTCTTGGGGGTAGGTTATCTGACATGGCCCATGTCACCTGACTCAGGTATATGAACCTATCTAGGAGAACTGGTCCTCCACTGTATAGAAGACGGAATGCTGGATTGCAGACCATGGTGCACATGGAGGACATGGTAGCTCATTGGGCCTTGTAAAGGACAACTGGTACCATTGCAGAGAATGGAGAACAGAACATATGAACTACCTCAGCCAATAACAGCAATCTGGCAATTGGGGATTATAAGGTCGGTGGTGTCAGCCAATGGACATTGGAAGGGATTCCTCATTCACAGACAGGCGAGATCGACAGCATTTCAAAGCTATCACATCCACCTGGGCAGAACCTCCAGAACATGCGCCACTGTGACTCTGGGTTGATACAGGGTGGCCCTTCCACATCCTCGGGTACTGGGACAGCTGGGTTTGGCATATCCCCCATTCTCCCCCTACCCCCCAAAAATGGGAAGAAGAGATAGAAAGCTTAGAAACAATGATCATACCCACTTCTCCCTAACCCTAGATCCTTCCTGCCCTGATTGACTATGTAAACATCATCTAAAATTTAAAAAAAAAGAAAGAAAATTTTTAAAAAGTATATTCTTGCTGTGGAAACTCTATAGTTTGTGAATTTTTATTAGCTCTGCTTTTGAAGACATGAGCAAGAGGATATTTTTTTTTCTTTTTCAAACTGGAAGGTATCAGAGCCAGACCAAGAATTCCTTCTGTGCATATAGGATACTGCTTAAGAAGTAAGTGAACTACTTCACCAAAGGGCATGTGAACTAAAGAGAGAGATGATTTACTTCAAGAAACTGCATGAACAAGGTCAGTCAAATAATTTAACAATGAAATCCAGAGATCTGATGACCTTCTTGGCAGGATTTGAACTCTAAATGAAAATGGATCAACTTTTCTGCTGGGTAGCACTGAAAAGCTTTTGCTGGTTCTCCAGGCACTCTTTCAGCTTATCCTCTGTCACAGTTAGTCGCTGCTCCAAGATAGAAACGGTCTGCAAAAGGGAGAATGAAATAATCAGTGCTGGCAACCTGGTGGCAAGACACAGGGCTGGTGGTCTCTGCATGGGAGAGGCTTTTAGAACTGGGTCACCCACCTTTCTGCTCAGATGCCTCCGAAAGGGGCCTCAGGACTGGCCTTGCTTCTGGGCCTTACCACAAGGTCAGGCACTCTTCCTCAGAGCAGACTAAGTGAAAAGTGAAAATGATGCATTCGAAAAAGAAGGAGCAAAAGGTCAGACCTCTGTGGCCAGCCTGTGTCGCATCTTCCAAAGCACCAAGGCCAGGTGGTAGGCTTGTGGATCATTGAAGTGGTACCAAAGCCACGCAGCACTGTGGAGATGGCAGTGAAATGCCATATACCTGGTCCAGGTGCTACTGAAAGGTCGCCACTGCTCACTCTGCTACAATCCAGCCATGGCACACCACCCCTAGAGCAGCCCAGATGGGTAAGTGGCCAGATGGCTTTGAAAATATGCTAATTCCAGAAGATGGTAAAGTCTTGAAGGATTGTTGAGAGAACTTAGTGAAACAATGCATGGAAAATACTTAAGCTAACAGGAGGCATTTGGTCTAGGGGTTAAGTGCCCACACCCCACACCAGAGTGTTAGAATTCAAGTCCCATCCCTGGCTCCGTAGTCTAGAAGTTTCCTGTTAATGCACACTCTGGAAGCAACAGTGACCAGTTCCTGTCACCCACATGGGAGACCTGGGTTTAGTTCCTAGCTGCCATCATCCTCCTGGCCCAGTTCCCATCACTAAGGTCATTTGGGGACTAAATCAGCAAATGGAAGATCTCTTTGTCAGCTCTCAAAATTAACTACAAAAAATGCTTAAAAATTAAAATGGTGAATCTAGTACTAAGTATACAGACTTTGATGAGTTATACATGATTACTTACTCATCTAGTAGCTAGAAAGCATACTACACATATACACCTTTTACAATAACCACTTCCTTGTGTTTCTCTATGGCTTCATTTCTTCGACGAACATGTAAAGGTCCCTGCCTGTGGCCTGGGAAGGCAGTTGAGGATTGCCCAAAGCTTGGGGACCTTGCACCCACATGGGAGACCTAGAAGAGGCTCCAGGCTCCTGGCTTTGGATTGGCGCAGCTCCTGCCATTGCACCCACTTGGAGAATGAATCATCAGATGGAAGTGCTTCCTCTCTGTCTCTTCTCCTCTCTGTATATCTGACTTTCCAATAAATAAATAAATAAATCTTTTTTAAGAAATTAAAAAGAGTTCTCTCATCTACTTACTATGTCAAAAATTTTAAAGCTAATGCATTATTTTCTATCATTCTCTGAAAGTAACCAGATTTTAAAATGCCATTTAATAACTCTCGCTTTCATATTCCATATGATCATTACTAATTAAAAATGAATGATGCTAAGGCCAGCAATGTGGTGTAGCAAGTCCCAGCAGAGGACGGCCTGAGTACTTAAAACCTGCCACTCACAAGGGAGACCCAAAAGAAGCTCATGCCTGACTTCAGCCTGAGCTAACCCTGGCTATCGTGGGCATATGGGAAGTGAACCAGCAAATGGAACATCTTTGTCTCTCCTCTCTGTAACTGTGCCTTTCAAAGAAAGAAAGAAAGAAATCTTTAAAAAAATAAATTACACTAATAATACCTTCTGTCATTCATCGAGTACCTTCTATGTCTATCAAGCATCTTGCCAAACACTTTACACACTTTATTACAATTCCATGTGCTGAAGTTGTTGACATATAAAGGTGTTTCAACACATTCAGGGAAAAGGTAATTAAGTTTACTTTTGCATAATCCATATATATAGCTTTACCATACACATTCTTCCACATTTTGAAGTATACTCATATATGTGTCAACAACTTCAACACTGGCTATCTGCATTTATCTACCATCTAAAATGTAATTTCATTTTAATTTACTTTTAATTATAGCTCAGTAGAGATATAAACACACTGCAGCTTAGTTAGGAGTTGTGAAATCATGTGTAATTAAAGTGAATCAGAACACACTCAGTGTATTTAACAGGCCCAAACTCACTGTTCCGCCTCTGCCGTGTCTACTTTTAATCTCTTTAATAAGTAAAAGAAATTCAGCTTTCACAATTAAAAATAAACATTAACTTAATAAAGCCTAATGTGACTTATTTAACTCTATATCAGGTAAAGAGAAGAAGAAATGGGA
Organism: Ochotona curzoniae; assembly: GCF_017591425.1. NCBI lineage: Eukaryota > Metazoa > Chordata > Mammalia > Lagomorpha > Ochotonidae > Ochotona > Ochotona curzoniae. The sequence continues at coordinate 14,728,761 of NW_024464920.1, read as the reverse complement.
CATGAAGCTGAAAGAGTAGGAGATGACTGGTTCATGTTGGTGAGAGCCTAACAAGAACCCAACATTGGAAGACAATGGCTTAGATGGGAAAGGCAAGACCATATGGAACACAAGTCAGGTAAAAATCAATTTGGCTTGAAGCTGAGAAGGCAAGAGCCTTTAACGGAAAGAGATGTCTAATAAGTATCAAGAGAAAGTCAGATTTAGCGCGGTATTACAAAGTAAAAATGGGTGACATTAATCATCATTGATGAATTCCAGAATGACTCCCAAGTTCTTGCATGGCTCTTTCCCATGCAAGAACTCAAAATTACCTCACACAGGAGCTGCATTTAGGCTAGAGGTTAAGACACTCATGTCTCACACTGGAGTACCTGGGTTCATTTCCTGGCTTTGGCCCTAACTCAGCTTCCTATTATCACAGGCTGCATGAGGTGTTGCTGACAGCTCCACCTGGGTTTCCTGAACCACATGGGAGACCTAGAGTGAGTTTCCACTTTCTCAATTGAGTACTTGGTCTAGTGCAGGCTGATTTGGCATTTAGGGAATGAACTGCTGGATAGGAGTTCTGTCTTTCTCTGCCTCTTAAGCAAATGAACACTTTAAAAATTATTTTTTAAAAGAATACACAAGCCTCTTAACTCCAAGGGTATGCACAATATTAAAATGCTCATTGAATTAGTGGTTCTCAAATTGTCTGTAAAACAGAGTCATATGGGGTAATGAAAAGATTGATATGAAGCTTTAAACCAGAACAATGGAAGTGGACCATCTGGCGGTGAGAACTAGCCATGTGTACAGTTCTTAGCAGTTCTGATGATTACAATGCACAGCCCTGCAACAGCTACTCCAACTTGAAATATTTACTCAAAGCATAATTGACATCCTTCTTGTTCACACTTAAACCTTTTTGTATGATCTGTGACAAAGCCCACTTTGACAAATGTTAGTATCCTCATTGTGCACATCAAAATAGGACAATAGAACACATCTTCAAAGGGAACAATGGGCAGAGCTGGAAGGGAAAACTGTGACATATAACCATTTCAATGTACCACTTCCCCTTCGATACAACTGCATCTCCCGACCAAGAGTTGGAAGGCTTTTATGACATTTTGAAAGAGCCACTGTATTTTTAATTTGCAAAAATAAGTTAGCCTCAAACAAATGCATAATAGTCTAAAATGAGAATGAAAAATTAATTCTAGAAATAATGCCACATCCATGTAAGAAACCTTTGTGTAAAGTGAGTTATATATTGGACCATGAGAATACTTTCAGGGTGAGGAACTATAAGTACTAGTAATATTTCATACTAACCAGAAATGGCTACCCCAATACATTTTTTACAGCCCTAAATATTTGTTTATGAATGGCACAATCAGATACATTGCATCAAAAATAATAAGGACAAATCCCTACAAGCAAGAATAGCTTATGGCACTGAGCATTCCTTGTTACTCTTTAAAGCCCAAACTGCTCCCTTCTGGTCCCCAAATGCCAGAGCTGGCACTGTGTGTGTGTGTGTTAGTGCACACTCATGCTTACGTGCTCAAGGGCTCTGATCTATCTAAGAGACCTTAGAGCAGCCCAACCCAGCATGCCTTGATTGCACTTTGAATTCACCTTGCTAGTAAAGTCTTCCCCTGCTCTACTAGCTCTTCAATCAGCTATAACCATGACTGGTACAAAGTGCAAAGCAGACCAACCTACCTGTGTCAAAACATGAAGCTGTTCCATGACATGCTCCAGGACATTGGCCAATGCAAGTGGGATGTTTCTCTGACTTTCAGAGGGGAAGTCACTCGTGTCCTCCTCCTTCTTCTTCATTATTGTTGCTGAACATTTTGGTGACATTAGGGAAGGGTTCAAGAAGTATCCACAGATTTCTTCACCCTTTTCTGGGGGAGTTCTGCCATTGGTCTCTGCTGTCTTCAATACAGAAAAGTGGAGTGAGTTATATTTCTCAACTTCAAAATGATATAATTTAACAAACATTCTTGTTCTATAAAGCTCAGCCTTATACTTAATTGCTTATTCTCAACTGTAGCAAATTACTGATATCACAGTTATAGGAAAGAAACAAAGTTAACACTGAAAAATAAATTTTATAATTTCCCTAAATTGAAATGCACTCTTGCATAGTGATGGATCAGATGCTCTATCATTAAACAAATTGCTGGATGAAACTTAATCCATAACTTAAAAAAAATCCTTGCCCACTAGGACTATTATTAAAAAACACTGAGTATTGGATAGAATGTGAAACAACTGGAAGCTTTATACTTTCTTATAGAAATATTAAATGGTACAGTTTAACACTTCCTTAAAGTATTTAACACAGAATTATCATAAGATGCATCAACTCTACTCCTAAGTATGTATTCAAAAGGACTGAAAACAGAAAATTAAATACTTATGCCCCTCTATTCAGCATTATTCCCAGAGCCAAAAGGTGGCAACAATTCAAGTATCTATGCACAAATAAATTAAAAAGGTAAATAAATATATAATAAAATATTATTCAGCCACAAAAACAGGAATGGGATTTTAATACTAGTTGTCAAATGTATAAACTTTGAAAACATTATCCAATTAAGCTTGTGATTATAAATTAAAAATATGCCACTGCAAATACTAAAAGAAAAATAATGGGGCACCAGGTAACAAACAGAGTTATTTTCCACCTGTGGTGCTGACATCCCATGTGGATGCTGTCTTGTCCACTTCCATCCAGCTCCCTGCTTATGACCTGGGAAAGCAGCAGAGGATGGCTCAAGGCCTTGGGCTTCTGCAGCCACAAGGAAGAACTGAAAGAAGCTCCTGTATCCTGTCTTCAGATTGGTTCAGCTCTGGCCATAGCAGCCACTTGGGGAGCGAACCAGCAAATGTAAGACTTCTCTCTGTGTATATCTCCTTTCTCTGTAAATCTGCTAAAAGTGTTATTTGAAAATAATAATTTTTATTAAAAAAAGAGAAATAAAAAAGGAAGGCAAAGGGAAGAAAACATTACTCTAAGTGAAGAAAGCCATACACGAAAGGACAAACATTGTATCATTCCACTTAGGAGAATGCAGAAATAGAAAGTAGAGTAAAGGTTACTCCCTTCTTGTGGGAAGGCTAATGAAGAATTATCGCTTAATGACCATAGAGTTTCTGTCTGGAATAATGAAAAATTCAGGATGTAATGGTGAATGTACTTAAGAGCAGTGAACTACACACTTAAAAAGGCTAAAATAATAAATATCACCACAATTTCAAAAATCCCACTAAACATGTATGAAAATAAACATTTTATACTGACAATTCTAATTAAAAAATTAGAATATTTAAGAATAATCCTCTGTTGGTAGGAATGTAAACTGGAAGCCAGTATGAAGAGTATTCAGACACAACTGAGAACTGAGAACTGATCTACCATATGACCCAGCCATCTTACTCCTGGGAATATATACAAAGGAAATGAAATGAAATATGTATTCAAGAGAGTGACCTGCAACTTTACATTTATAGCAGCAATTCACAAAAAACGAATTAACCCAGATGTCTGCCAAGAGAGGAATGGATAGAGGAATTGTGATATAATCCGCTCGATGGAATACTACTCATGGAAGGATTAAAAAATTTTTTTTAACAATTTTAAGTTTCTAGTTATCACTTGAAATATGAAGATTCACTTTCTATGATATTTTTTACCCCTGATATTATCAGATTTTTAAATTGCTATACACAGGTATACATAAAATGCCTGCTTGAAGTAGATTGGGAAAACAAAAACAACAAATAATTCCTTTTCCTTGAGAAAAAAAAAACCAAACTAGCTTTTTAAAAAACATTTTGTTATTATTATTTGAAAGGCAGTGTTAGAGAGGAAAGGAGAAGAAGAGGAAGAGGAGGAAAAGAGATCTTGCATCTGCTAGTTCACACCCCAAATCACTGCAATGGCTAGAGCAAGGCTGGTTTTAAGCCATGAGTCAGGAGGTTCTTCCAAGTCTCCCATGTGGGTTTGGAAGGCACTTGGGCCATCTTTCATTGCCTTCCCAGGCTTTGAGGGAAATGGAATGGAAGTAGAGCAGCCAGGACTTGAACTGGCACCCATTTGGGATGCTGGCACCCCAGGCAGAAGACTGGATTGCTACATCTTGGCACTGACCCCATAACTACTACGTCTAAAGAAAGAATGTATGTGTAATACAAGAGTTGGCAACTTCAATAACATCTCTATGAGGTGGCTCTAAGATGATGAAGACATATCATTCATTCTGACAATCTCGCCTATGGTTGTATCACTCCAATCCTTGCTGCCATTGTCATATCTTCTCTCCTGAGGAAGCAGGAATGAAGGGCAAATGACATTGTGGCTTTCAGCGGTGGTAAACATGAATGTGTGCTGATGGAGAAGATTAGGTAGGCGAGCACTGGTAATACAGAATGGTGAGGGAACAACTGCTCAGTCAATGGGTGGGGCCCCTGAGCTCTGCCTAACTGACTCTGAGGTGACACCAGCCTGCAGAGTTGTGCGGTTACATTCAGGTGCATGTATGCAGATAAGGACTAGGCAGAGCAATAAATCTAGCCCAGGGTGGTCTGTCGCATGAGGACAGAGAGGACAGGAGACAAGAGCGTGGCTCTAGCAATGGACCACAGAATCTAAGCCACTTGCAAAGGAGCAACACAGACCTAAGGAATGGGTAGTGAAAGGGCAGGGCTCAGAATTGGCCAGTGACCCTGCTGGGATTGATGAATTATCAAAAAGCAAAGACTAAATAAAGTGGTGGCCAAAGGATAGGCGGTTTTACGCTGAGTTTCCCATCAGCCATGGAGTTCTTTCGAGAATCCTGACAAAGAGCATACTGTCTCAGAAGGGATTCATGGTTCTGTTCTAGATTTGGCTATTTGCCTAACATTACAAACCAATGTTGACAGAGGAGGATGGACCACTCAAGGAAACAGAAAAAGGTACCATAGGGTACCCCAGATGGCAATGTCACTGAATTCATTTCCAATTTCTAAAATTCATAATGCCTAAAGAGAAAACCACACTTTTCTTCCTACCTTACATGCTTTCACAGCCCATTAAGTATCCTGCAGGAATTTTCCCAACATTCTTAGTCTCATTAATTTAAGTGGTTCAGATATAAGCACACAGAATACCCAATGAAATTTTGTCTCCAAAACTAAATGGATCAGCTAAGAAAGGCTTGCTTGTTCCTTGGGAAACTCATCTACACACCTTTTCCTCAGGGAAGAACCGTCAGCATTTTCGTCTTCAAAAATTGAAATTTTATTTGTAAAGGAAGATCAGAAAAACACTCCTATGGAACTATCAACTTGAGTATCTACATGACCAACTCAGTCCCAATGGAAAGATTGCTCAGGTCACAAGTCTACTGCTGTCATTGTCTTTCATTTTCATTCTTACCTCTAGAGAAACAATTTTGAAGCTATGAATGGGAAGACACAATTAGGACAAATAAATCCAACATAAAAATTTCCTTCTATGTTTCACTTACTGTATGATAAAACACAGAAGAGTGGCATTGGGTGAAGTGGTTAAGTTGCCAATTGTGATACTCGCATCTCATATCAGAGCCCCTGGGTTTAACTCCATGCTCTCAGTCCTAACTCAAACTTTCCTCTAATGCAGACCCTAGGAGGCAGCAATGATGGCTTAAGAAATTGGGTTCCTGCTACCCACAGAGAGATATAGGTTGCATTCCAGCCCCTGCATCTATCCTAATCCAGTTCTGGCCATAGAAGGAATTTGGGAAGTCAATCAGTGGATGGGAACTCTGCCTGCCTGCCATCCTTCAAAGTCAGTCACTCAATCAAGGGACATTAAGGGACAGAAGTCTGCCCTGGTAGTTAAGATGCTGGCTAACAGAGCTTGCCCATATTGAGCACCTGTTTTTTTTCCCCAAATGTTTATTTATTCATTTTAATCTACTTGTTAGGCAGAGGATATGTGTGCAAGAGAGAAAGAGATCTTCCATCCACTGATTCATTTCCCAAATGCCTGCAACAGCCAGGGCTGAGTCAGGCTGAAACCAGGAGCCTGGAACTTGATGTCTCCCATGTGGGCAGCAGGGGTCCAAACACTTGTTCTAGCAGCTGTTGCTTCCCAGGATGCACCCTTAGGAACTGGATCAGAGCAGAATAATCTCACCTTGAACCAGCACTCTAATATAGGAGATAGGAGATCAAAGTTTGGGCCCAATCTGCTGTGCCACAACACCTCCTCAAGTGCCTGGGTTTGACTTCTGACTTAGGCACTTATTTCTAGATTCCTGTTAATGCTGGAGGTATTGGTGATGGCTCAGGTGAATGGGTTCTTGACATCCATATGGAAACTGGGCAGAAAATGAGTGGAAGGGAATTCATCATTTTTTCTGTTTCTCTCTCAAATAAGTAAAAAAGGATTTAATTTCCATTTGAATTATACTTTTAAAAAAATACTTAGACAATGATCTAACACCTATATGAAAATTCAAGTCCTATCATCTTAATGGTTGAAAAGACTTCCTAATAAACAATATAAATTTAAGAAGCTAGTCTAACATCAAGCAGTTTAATAACGCATCTATAAACTTAATTTAGGATGTTTTACCTGTTGGTAATGCATATTAAATTAGAATTTAAAAACTATAGCACAAAAGTCTCCAGGAAGGAGCTGGCATGGTGTAGGTAAAGCAGCCCGCTGTGACATGAGTGCCCCACATGAGCACTGGCTCCAGTAATAGGTCTGCCACTCCCAACCTAGCTCCCAGCTAAAGTGCCTGGGAATGCAGTGGAAGATAGCTCAAGTGCTTGGGACCCTGCCACCACATGGAAGACCCAGATGGAATTCCAGGTTCCTGGTTGCAGCCTGGCTCAGCACTGGCCATGTCAGCCATCTGGAGAACAAATCAACGCATGGAAGAGTACACACACTCTCTCTTTTACTTTGCTCCTCAAATAAATAAATCTTTTATAAAAAAAGTGTCTCCAGAACAAATAGCATTGTTAAGTTGCTTATATGTTCCTTATGAGATTAATAGTAACAAATACTTCATTACAAGCAAATGAGAATGCATGTTATGTAACAAGAGGCTACTTGATAGAAAACATTTTTCCTCCACATATTTTTGCATGTGAAATAATGTGGGGTTTCTATGCCTCTCTTATTTTGCTGGCAGACTACATTCAAAAACCAAAGACAACAAAATTAATGATTTTATTTATAGACTTGTTTCTTAACAATCACTATGAGGGTGGGGTAGCACAGGAAAAATAACATTCAAATACTACCACACACAACTCAAAAATAATTTTCACAGATGCCATGAGTCAAAAGAGAAAACGAACTAGATTCTATAATTCTGTAAAAAATGTAGTTAAGAATCACGATAATTTATTTTCACTCTTGTGTGGGTGACAGACACACACATGGACAAGTAAGCAGGAAGTTCTCAAACAGGAAGTCGCGATAACACTAATTTATGTCCACAAGTCAGACATTAATATAATGAGTCTTATCAAATTTATATTTCAGCCAAAGAGCTTACCAAATAACAAGCAGTCTTGGAATGACAGTTCCTGATAAGAGAGATACAACTAATGCACATCAAGTATTTATCAAAATCACAACCATGGTTACTGTGCAGTAAACGGCAAAATGCTAGGCAGTAAACCCCCTTTAGGGGTCACTTTATTTCTGTACCAGAGGTTTCACATCTAAGCCTGTCTCTTCCTGGCTTAGGAACATTCTTGTCATTTATTCAGTAGCCTTCGGTATGGGAGATAGTCTAGACTTTTCCCACATCCAATGCAATGAAGCAGAGCCCAGTCAGTCTTTGTCTCAGAACTCTCACAGCCAGCTGCCTTCCTCCCCCATGTGTTGCTGCTCCAGATCAGGCACCATCACTGGGCATCTGGGTCAGGACAGGAATGGCCTCCAAATGCCTGATGTTTCCAGTCCCACCTGCCTCCTACCTTTCATTTTCACATTCCAAATTTGAATTTGTTACCCTCCTGGCTTAAAAGCCCTCCACTGATTATCCTCTAAAGTTCTCAAGGTAAATCAACCCAAACATCTAAATGATATTCAAGGGCCTGGGCCATTCATCCCATCTAGTCCTTCCTGTTTCTTTTGGTATCTTTCAATCCTATCCTAATGCTGTCATCAGCTGAATTCACTCCCAACTCAAGCCTTCTTGCTTTTGTCCCTACCTAATTCTGTCCCCATTCCCCTTAAAATCAGAGAGATTCTTAATGGATCAGCTCAAGCATCACTCAGCATCAGAGAAGTCATCTCTTACTGATTTTGCTGTTCCCTAACCTAATTCTCTACAGCACATGCAAGCACACATCCAGTCACATTATACATTTTCTTTAATTACCGCATAATTATTCCTCTGACAATTCAGGCCAATAGTACTATTATTAAATTTAGTTTTTTTTTTTCCTGTAACTTCCCATTGCTTGGTACATAACAGTTACACAACAAGTGTGCTGAATAAAAGAAAAACAACTATTCTAGCTCAATCTTTTGCTTACTCTTCAATCTACTCTTTAACCCATTTCATACTGGCTTGAATTTATATTACTCCACCAAAGAGCATCTTTAAAAGGTTAACAATAATCCCTGTAGTTTATCACGCATTTTTAAAAAATATTTCTTCTTATTTGAATGGCAGAATTAAAGAGAGAGGTCTTCCATCTGAAGTGGCCACAACAGCAGCACTAAGCAGATTTGAACCAGAAGCATCCTCTAGGTCTCTCACATGGGCACAGGGGCCCAAGTACTTGAGCCATCCTCCACTAGCTTCCCAGCCTATAAGCAAGGAGTTGAATTGGAAGCAGAGCAGCTGGGGCACTATAACTGACGCCCGTATTAAATGCTGGCACTGCAGGTTGGCACCCATATTGCAGGCTGACACAATAGGATAAAACCGTTGAGTTGCTGTGTTGATTCCCACTCCCAATCAATCTGGACATTGAGCAGTAATGAGCTCCACTTTCCTCTTAAAATACTCCTCCTCCCTCAGGTACCACAACACCACTCTGGTTTCCGGCTAGCCTTTCTCTGCTCCTTTGCAGAAGCAAAATTTCTTCAGATGAATTTACTAAATCTTTTCTCATTGCAGTCTTCATGCAGGCCCCCTTATCTTTCAGTTACTACATATATGCCAAATACACATACATTTTTATTCCTACTCCAGACACTTGCTTTAAGCTTCACGTGGAGCACTCTGTTGCATACGAACTATATACTTGTGGATGTTTCAAAGATACATCAAACTCTACATATCCAAATTGGAACTTGTAATTTTAAATTTGGTTCAATTACAAAATTCCCCATCTCTATGTATGGCATGGCATTATGCAAGCTAACTGATTTCCCCTTCACACTCTCAACTTATTACAAATTCTGTCAGTTGTACCACTTAATGTAGATCTTGAATGAATTCTATTTCTTAATCTCCACTAACGTAATCCTTATCCCTGCCACCTTCTGTTATGTCTGGACTACATGTTCACAGTCAGTTTTCCTGTGTCTATTCAGGTGCCAGCAAGATTACCTGCAACATGCAAAAGCGCAAAGTCATGAAAAGTCTGCATGCCCAATACCTACAATCCTCTCCAAGCTTGGCCATCCATGGAGCCAGACTTTCTTTTCGGTCTTTTGAGCACCTCAAGCTCCCTCCTTAACCACATCTTTCCATAAACTATGCCCTCTTCATGAGACACTCCAGGAGTTCCACTCTCTCACTTCAACCTTTTGTCTTTTTTCTAAGATTCATTTATTTATTTTCACTTTCTTGAAAGTTACAGTGACAGAGAAAGAACCATCTGACTGGTTCACCCCATCAAAGCCTGCAACAACAAGAGGTGGGCCAGGCCAAATTCAGGCACCAGGAACTCTATCTGGTCTCCTACATGGGTGCTAGAGACACAAATACTTGGGCCATCATGCACTTCCTTCCTAAGTCTATTAGCAGGAGCTGGATCAAAAATAAAGTAGTAAGGATTGCAACTGGCACTGTGATTGGCTGTCCAATCAGCTTAACTAATGCATCACAACGCCAGCCCCTTCAACTGTTTCTGATACTTTAGCACTTCAAGTTTGGAAGCATGTAATTCACCTAGAGATCTTACTAAAAACAGGGTTGGCTTGATATCTGTTTAAATGTGCCCTGAGAATCTGCATTTCTAAGCTCCAAGGAGATGTTCAAGCAAACTGTTCAAGAATCATGTTTTTAGTAACAAGGTTTTAATCTTAGCTCAGAATGGGCTTATGGCACTACGGGTTCAGTTCGCACGAGGGAACTGCATTGCATTCCAGAGTACCTGGGATTGAGAGCCATCTTCAGTTCCAAGCCAGCTTTCTAATTCTTGGGACACAGTTGATGATGGCCAACATGCTTGAGTTCCTGCCAGTCTCGTGGGAAATTTGGATAGGGATTCTGGATGGGATTTCTGGCTTCTGTTTTGCCCTAGCCTTGGTGTTCGGGTAATGAGTCAGTGGCTAGAATAAATTAATCTCTCTTGTCTCTCCCGTCCTCCTTTCCTCCCTCCCTCTTCATTTCTTTCTTCATCTCTATACCATTCTACCTTTGAAATAATTATCTTAGAAAAAATTTCTGACTTCAACTGCCTTTCTCAAAGGAACTTTCACCTCACACATACTACTGACTTAGATGCTCCCATTTTGTATTTCAGTGTGCCTCCTAACTCTCCATGATGGCTTCTGTTTACCATTACTACTCCCCTAACACACACACACTCCCCTAGTGCGCAGGTCCTACCCAACCTCTGCAGTATTCGTTTCTGGAAAATGAATGAACACTATTCACTGACTCAGCCCCTGACTTAGGTTACTACATTTTTCTTCATGCTGCTAACACAAGATTCTAACTCAACCACAAAAGTCTAACTCAACTTTGGGTAGCATTCCAGAAGATTTTCTATTCTTGCTGTGATTCACTTATGTGGAACCTATGAAGCTATGGCTAGAAGAGTAATTGATTCCATGTGTCCTGGCCTTTCCATTCTGAACTGGTTGCCCCTAGTCTTTATACACAGACTACTGGTATTCCAGAATGTTCTGTGCCAACTATTTAAGAAGCAGGGGGAAAATAAGCAAATCCTAATTCACATAGTTAGATCCAAATTTTCCACCCTGGTAGGAGGAGTAGGTTGGGGAGGAGCTGAGGCAGGAGGAAAAAACACAAATTTTTAGTACATCCTTTATTATTTTAAATTTAAAAAAATCATTGTTTAACTTTTCCTTTACTTATGTAAGGAAAATTACATAAGAGTTAATGGCTACACAGAACAAGTAGAACATTTACATGAAATAAATTGTATGGGGAATATAATGGAAGAACTCATTTACAAAAGCAAATGACTGGAAGAAGCTACATCACTGTTGCCAAGAGAACTGCCTGGAAGGAGTGCTCAAGCAAAAATGAATAATAAACAAAACACACTCACAAACTATATTCATCTTTGGGATATGAACTGTGGGACTGTCATCTTCTTTGACTAATAAATACACAAAAATAGTTATGCCAATTAGTAGTAAAAATAAACACATTTTCATGCTTAAACATTAATAATACATCTTAGAGAAGACTGCTACTTACAAAATCAACAGTTTTAAATAGCATTTAAGATGAATTACATTTTATTTTTAAATAGAAATGTTCAATCCTTATTATTTGGCAAACTTATCAGTGCATTCAGTTTTTAAAATAGTAACCTGGGGTCAGCATTGTAGCATAGTGAGTTAAGTCACCATGTGCAATAATGACATCCCATGCGTGCCAGCTTGTGTCCCAGCTGCTCAACTTCCAATCCAGCTCTCTATTAACACACCTTGGAAAGCACAAAAAATGGTCCAATTCCTCAGGAGCCTGCACTCAAACTGGAAACACAGAGAAAGCTCCTGACTCCTAGCTCCTGGCTTCAGCTGACTAATGCAGCTATTCTGGGAACAAACCAGCGAATGACAGTTCTTTTCTCTCTTTCACTCTCTGTAACTCTGCCTTTCAAATTAAAAAAAGAAAGGAAAGGAAAAGGAAAAGGAAAAGGAAAAGGAAAAGGAAAAGGAAAAGGAAAAGGAAAAGAAAAGAAAAGAAAAGAAAAGAAAAGAAAAGAAAAGAAAAGAAAAGAAAAGAAAAGAAAAAAGAAAAGGTAGCAAAAGCTCAACAATTGGAGCCAACCTCTTCCTTCTCAACATGTACCTTGGCAGGTAGCTGAGCCAGGATCCCAACCCAGACACTCCACTGCGGCATGTGGGTGACTTTAACACACAACATCAAGTATCTACCTCAGAATCTGAAGCTTTAAAAGAACTAAATGAGCTTCAGCATTCCACTGGACAGCCCACCTATAAGGACAAGGTACCACCTTGTAGTACCTGAGTACAATCAGCCTAAGGGATGTGGACCAAGGGAGACAAGCTGGGGAATACATAGCAACTGAATCCGTGGTAATATAGACAAACATGACTGGAGGAATAATAAGACATGGCAAGAGAGGGAGAGAAAGGGCAGGGGGATGGACTGGATTCTGTGATTAGCTGCATAGCTTATAAAACACCACAAGTCGCCGGGAAAACAAATGAAAACAGAACACTATGGACTTGGGCATGCTTTTGAGCCTTGCCCACAGGATTTCCAAAGTGATAAATTTAAAATGTTTATCATGACAAGACACAATACTTTGTCAAAACAAAAAGAAATAGGATTCACTGATGAAAAGTGATGTTCCCATGTGCCACAAAGGAAATAAAATCTACCCCTGGCACAAAACTAACAGCACTAACACCATCAATGAAAACTCCTGCACACTCAGGTCCTGCCAAAGAATATCCTTTCTTACATAGGAAACAAAACCAAAAACATCCTAGAGGACGGAAATTAGTGATGGGCAGCAGTGGGGACCAGGAGGAGTAGTGAAAGAGTAAGCCCCGTCAAGGCAGGCACAGCCGTTACACCATCAGGAAATAGGCTGGAAGATGGAGATCAAACAACTATTCACATCAGGACACCGTATCCACACAATCGGGCCGGAACAACCCCTGATGAGCATGCCATCTGGCACACCTTCTAAGAGACCAGTGTGTCTTAAGTAAAATTCTTCTCCATGAGGGATCTAATATTAAGTAACAGATTTGTGCTCCTTTAAGCCTGATACAATGCCAAGAATTTACGTACATGCCAAGTGGGAATGGGGTGATGTGTAAAATTCCAAAAAAGCCACTACAGCCAATTCATTACAAGCATTGATTGTAGGGCCTGTTTCACAATCTGCTCCCAAAAAGCAGTTCCTCCACACATACCTGACGTCCTGTCTTTGCACAGACACTGAGTGGGCCTTTTTGGTTACTGTAATACCATGAAGACACACACACTTACGTAAAACAAGGAAACCAAAATCAGGATTCAGAATAGCAAGACATGTAGTCCTCGCAGAGGAGGGGACAATGTGGTATGGAGCTCAGAGTGTGGGATTGAACGTTAGCACAGTACAGCTCCTGCTTCATAGCCGTGTGACTGTGGGCAAGTTACCCAACCTCTTTTAAAATTTTTATTAATATAAGGAGGACAGATTTTGTGCATTCCATAGGTACAGTTCTAAGAAAATGATCACCCTTCATTCCCCTCCCTCCCTTCCTTTTTCAGGTTTTGCAAACACCATTTTTTTAACCCACTGTATAGTCACAAGATTAATTTACTTTTTTTTTTAAGATTTATTTATTTATTGGAAAGTCAGATATACAGAGAGCAGACGAGAGAGAGGAGGTGAGACAGAGAGGAAGATCTCCTGTCCGATGATTCACTCCCCAAGTGAGTGCAACAGCCGATGCTATGCTGATCCAAAGCCAGGATCCAGGAACCTATTCCTGGTCTCCCACGCAGGTGCAGGGTCTCAAGGCTTTGGGCCGTCCTCAACTGCTTTCCCAAGCTACAAGCAGGGAGCAGGATGGGAAGTGGAGCTGCCAGGATTAGAACCGGCGTCCATATGGGATCCTGGTGTGTTCAAGGCAAGGACTTTAGCCGCTAGGCCACGCCGCTGGGTCCAAGATTTACTTCTAATCATAATACTCGACAAATAAAATGTAAGAAGACAACAGTTCCACAGAAGTATAAACTCGGGCCAAAAACAACAATCAAATCCCAAAGTTCCTACACTTTTTGTATTCTATATTAGCTGCTGCATATCAGAGGAAAATGTACATTTGTCTTTTTGAGGCTTATTTCACTAGGCATGATGGTTTGCAGTTGTATCCACTTTGTTGTAAAAGACAAGATTTCATCTTTCTTATGGCAGAGTGACAGTTCATAGCGCATATATACCACATTTTGTTTAAAGACATCTGGGTTGATCCAGTATCTTAGCTATTGTGAATTGAACTTCAAGCTGTAATAAATATGTGGACACAAATGACTCTGTCATATGCTCATTTCATTTCATTTGGGCAAATTCCAAGGAGTGGGGTGGCTGGGTTATACAGTGGATCTATTTTCAGATCACTGAGGACTCTTCATAGTGTCTTAATCTTGAGTCGTTTTTTGTGTCTGTTGGCCATTTGTATTTCAGCCTTTTAAAACTGCCTTTTTATGTCCTTTGTCCATGTCTTACTAGTTTATTTTTATGTAATTGCATTTCTAGAACTCTTCTTAGATCCTAGGTACTAATCCTTCATTAGCTGCATAGTTTGCAAATGTTTTCTCCCATTCTGTTGCTTAGCTCTCCACTTTGCTGGTGATTTTTTGTGGTGCAGAAGCTTCTTAACTTGATGTCATCCCATTTGTTTATTTTTGCTTTAACTGCCTATGCTTCCAGTGTTCTTTCCAAGAACTCTACCTATGCCTCTGATTGGGAGAATTTCCCTTAATCTTTCTTCTAGTAATTGGATGGTGTCATGTACTTAGATTTTTGATCCGTTTGGAGTTGATTTTTGTACAAGGGTAAAATAGCAGTCTTGTCCCACATTTCTGCAAACATAGATCCAATTGTCTTAGCACCAACTATTGAAAAGACTATGCTTTCTCCAGGGACTGATTTCAGTTCATTTGACAAAGCTCAGTTGGCTCCTGGTGTGGATTAATTTCTGGGGTTTCCATTCTGTTCCTTATAGCAAATCTTGAAGTTGGTATAGTGATGACTCTGGCTTTGTTTTTGCTGTTTAAGATTGCTTTAGCTATTCGAGAACTAATGTGCTTCCACATGAATTTCAGCATTATTTTTTTCAAGGTCTGAGAATTATGTTGATATTTTGATTGTGATTACATTGAATTGCAAATTGCTTTTACTAGTATGGACATTTTGATGGTGTTAATCCTTCCAATTCATAAACATGGAAGGTTTAAAGTATTATAATCTCATTGTAGAGATCTTTCATGTGCTTGGTTAAATTTGTTCCTAGACATTCACGGGTTTTGTTTTGTTTTGTTTGTAGCTCTTGTGAATGGGACTGACTTTACAAGTTCTTTCTCAGCCAGGGAAATATTTACACAAAGACTATCAACTTCTGTGTACTGCTTTTAAATCCTATAACATTACCAAAATCTCTTAGTAGAGTTTTTGGTTCCTTTATATATAAAATCATGCCTCTGCATACAGGAATAATTTGACTTTCTCCTTTCCAATTTGTATCCCTTTATTTCTTTTTCTTGTTTAATGGCTCTGGTTAAAACTTCCAGAACAATACTGAATAGCAATGGTATAGCAAGTGGGCATGTGTGTCTGTTTCTGGATCCTAGTGGATAAACCTTCAGCTTGTCTCTGTCTAATATGATCCTGGCTAAGGATTTGTTGTTTACTGCCTTTATTGTGTGTTGAAGAATGTTCCTTCCACATTCCAAATTGCTTAAGGTTTTTTATCATGAGATGATTCTGTAATTTATCAAATGTCCTCTGCAACTATTGAGGTAATATGATTATATGATTTTTATTCTTCATAATGTTTGTGATATATCATATTTATTTGCATATGTTGAACTATCACTTGGTCTGAGAGAATAATACTTGTGATGTGCTAGTCTATTAGCTAGCATTCCATTGAAGGTTTTTGCATCTATGTTCATTGGGGATATTGATCTAGAGTTCTCTTTCTGTGCTGTATCTTTTTCTGAACTTGGAATTAAAGTGATGTTAGCCTCATAAAAAGTGTTTGGGATAATTCCCTCCTTTTCAATTATTGTAAGTAGTTTGAAAAGAACTGGAATTAGTTCTTGAAAAGCCTGGTACAATTCAGCACTGAAGCTGTATGGTCTTGGGCTTTTCTTTGTTGACACTCTATTACTGATCCAATCTCCAATTTGGTTATCAGTCTATTTAGGTTTTCTGTCTTCATGGCTCAATTTAGGTAGATTGTAAGTGCCCAGAAATCTATCCATTCCTTCTAGATTTTCAAATGTGTAGTAATCCCTGAGTTCCTGATGGACCTATTTATTTCTGATATCTATTGTAACACCTTTTGTTTCATCTCAATTTTATTGATTTGGATCTTCTCCCTCTGTTTTAATTAACCAGTTAATTAACTGGTTAGTTGGATCAATGGTCTACCAACCTTATTCTTTTTTTAAGGTTCTTCATTTCACTCATCTTTTGCATCTTTTTTGTTTTACTGTGTTTTCCTTCATTTCACTGATTGTTAATATCTTTTTTGTTTCATTGTTTTTATTTCTTCTCTAATTTTAATAATTTCTTTTCTCCTTATTGGGATTAGGTTTGTGGTTTTTCTTTCTTTGTGACAGATCATTTAATGCATTGATAAATCATTCATTTGGTACCATTCCAGTTTCTTGATGTAGGAACTAATTGCTATAAACTTCTTTCTAACAACTGCTCTTGCTGTAGCCCATACGTTTTAAATATCCTGTGCTATCATCTTCATTCATTTCTAGGAATTTTTTTGAGTCCCAGTTTTGATTCTTTTATTATGCACTGTTCATTCAGGATCATATTTTTCAGTCTGTAGGTGTCTGCATATTTTCTTGAATTTCTTAGGTTGTTAGTATCCATAATGAGAACCTACACATGGTATTTCAAATTTTTGACTGTGTTGAGACTTGTTTTATGGCCAAATATATGGTATATCTTAGAAATACGTTCCAGGCACTGCACCGTAGGATGAAATCTATAGCTATCAGATCAGTTTGGTCCACAGTATAGATTAGCCCTGTTTCTTTACTGATTTTCTGTCTAGCAGATCTGTCCACTCATGTAAGTGAGGTACAAAGTACCCTCATTACAATTGTACTGGAGTCTATGTCTCTTTTAAGATTCACAAAGATTTGTTTTAAATACCCAGATACCCTAGTATTAGGTTCATTTACATTTGCTGCACCCAAATCCTGTTGAATTGATACCTTAATTATAAAATAATACCCTTCTTTGTCTCTTTCAACAGTTTTTGTAATAGAGTTTATTTTCTTCTTATATTAGGATGGCTATTACTACTCTTTTTTCCTGTTTGCATAGAATATCTTTTTCCATCAAGGTGTTTCTTGTTAGCAGAAAATAAATGGGTCTTGGTTTTTAATCCACTCTGTCAGTCTTTATCTTTTATTTGGAGTATTTAGGCCATTAACATTCAAAGTTACTGCTGGTAAGTAACATCTTGGTTCTACAATTTGTCCATAATAATTCCTATTGTTGGGCCGAGCATGGTAGCCTAGTGGCTAAAGTCCTCAACTTGCATGCGCCAGAATGCCATGTGGGTGCCAGTTTGTATCCCAACTGCTCCACTTCCTATCCAGCTTTTTACTTGTGGCCTGGGAAAGCAGTCGAGAATGACCCAAAGCCTTGGGACCCTGCAACCATGTGGGAGATCCAGAAGAAGCTCCTGGCTCCTGGCTTCAGATCAGCTCAGCTCCAACTATTGCAGCTACTTGGGGAATGAACCAATGGATGGAAGATCTTTCTCTCTGTATATCTTTCGCTCTGTAAATCTGACTTTCCACTGGAAAAAAAAAAATGAAGCTTTAAAAAAATCCCTATTGTTTGCTTTGGATCTCCTTTGTATTTGCAGATTCTCTGCCTACACATTCTTTCACACTGATGCCTACCATTCTGTTTTTGTGTGTATCATTGGTGTTGACAAATTCTTTCAATTTCTGTTTGCTTTGAAAAGCCTTTATTTCACTTTCATTACAAATGAGAACTTCGCTGGGTTAACAGTTTCTTTCTTTCAGGAAATGGATTATGTCTGTTCATTTCTCCTAACCTATAGAGATTCTGATGAGAAATCAGCTTTCAGGCTTATTGGGGAATCCCCTGAAGGTAATTTACAACTTTCCTCATGCGCATCGTAACATTTTTCTTCATGTTTTACTGTTGAAAGTTTGGTTGTAATGTGTCCTGGTAAAGATTTTTTTAAATCACATCTATTAGATGTTCTATTAACTTCCTTATTTGGATGTCCTGTTCTCCAAATTAGGGAAGTTTTCTGCTGCTAGTTCACCGAGGAAGCCTTCTAATTTGCTCTTTCTTCCATGCATTCATGAACTTCTACTACTACTTCCAATTTTTATAATTTTTTTCTTCGTGTGTGTGTGTGTGTGTGTGAGAGAGAGAGAGAGAGAGAGAATGTGAGAGAGAGATATTTCCAAGATTTGTCTTCCAGGTTGGATATTCTTTCTTCTGCCTCTCCAAGTCTGTTGTTGAGACTTTGCTGTGGTTTCTATTTGATGCGCTGACTTCTTGATTTCTAATTTTGGCTTGATTTCTTTTCAAAATTTCAATCTCTCAGCAAAAATTCCACCCCCCCAACATGTATAAATTTCTTTATGTCATGAATTTGTTTCTCAATGTTTCTCAGTAATCTTTTGATCATTTTTTTAATTCATTTTCAGACATTTCATCAATCTTTTCACCTTCACATTCTAATACTGAAGTATTGTTATGTTTCATGTAGAGAGTGGTATCTTTTGCTTATTCTTATATCTTGTATTTCTGTGTTTATTTTTAGGTATTTGTGGGATTGCTTGCTTGTTTGCTCCTCTGAAGGGCTTGTATCATTTGCCTATCCCTCTGTGGCTTTGCGGAGTGTCCGCTCCTTCAGTGAGTATCCAGAGGCATACACTTGCTCTCTGAAACTGGGGCCTTCTCAGGCTGCAGCAGTCACAGGTGGAACACCTGCTTCCAGCTGCATGTATATGTATAACATCTCTCCTCCTAACGTAGAATTTCCACTGCAAATTTCTCTCCAACTCTTCCCTGAGAATGCACCTCCTCTACCTTTCTACTGTTATCTTCCCCTGGTCAAAATCAGTACATCTTTTCCCTAATCAGCCATCTTGGTATATGTCTACCCTACCAATTAAAGCTAACTTGTACGATGAGAAAATTTAGGTATATGTTTAACTAAGAAAGTAAAATGATTAGCAGTGCATAAAAAATGACCATTATTTCTACAGTGACCACAAGTAGGTAATGAGAACTCCCCAGCTAAATCTGACTCAGTTTAACTTTAATGTACTTATCTGTAATACCTGACAAAGAACTGAAAGTAGCAGAGCTGACAATTCTCCTCAACTCATTGTATAAGACTAACACAGACAATCAACATTCCAATGAGATGTTCTTGGGCACTGGAAAGAATTCCAAGGAAGGTTCATATAAATAATAGAAAGACTTTTCAAGTAATTTTTCAATGAAAAAGCATGTTTTATAGTTAAAGTATTTTAAAAACTATAATTTTATAACTATATAAATTTTAAAAGATTAACACATCAAGAACAACATGATAGGAAGAGAGTAAACGGAAATCTAAATGTGTATATATATTCTAAAGTAAAATTTGCCTTATAAAATTTATTGTAAAAGTTTCTCGTTTCTGGGGTCAACATGGTGGCACAGCACACTAATCCTCCATTTGAAGGGTCAGCATCCCATATGGGTGCCGGTTTGAGTTCTGGCTGTTTCACTTTTGATCCAGCTCCGTTTATGATCTGAGAGAGCAGCAGAGGATGGCCTAAGGCCTTGGGTCCTTGCACCAACTTGGGGGACTCAGAAGAAGCTCCAGTATCCTCACTTCAGACTGGCCCAGTTCTAGCCATTAAGGTCATCTGTGGAGTGAACCAACAGATGGAAGATCAACCTCTTTCTCTCCTACTTCTTCACCCCTAGCTCTGTAACACTTTCAAGTAAAATCTATAAATCTTGTTCTAAAAAGTTTCCCTTTCAAGTAAAATACATAAATCTTTTTCTAAAAAGTTTCTACCTTTTAGTACAATAATTCCTTTTATACATCATGTCCCGTGGCTCCAACCCCACCTTCTGGAATTCTGCTTTGTGAGAAAGAGATCGCAAACTGGTTTTCTCCTACTAGCTGATTTCCCAGCACATCGTACCAGAGAGAGATGGGGAGAACAGAGGCCAGAGAAGAGAGAAGAGACTTAATATTCCCTCCTGGCTATCTGTAGCTTCCAGTCCTGTCTCATATATACTAGCATAAACTAATGTATATTCTAGTAGTAGCTGACGGGTATACCCTGGAGGCCTAGGTTCGGCTCTTTGCCAGGCTCTGTTCCCTGAGCTCCTGAATAGTGTATAAGGCTTATCTGCTAAGCTTCTAGGTTCTCCAACTCAGCCTCTTCCTGGGAGACTAATGGTTGTCTCCTGGTAACATTCTGTGTTTTGAATTAATTTGTCTTTTCTTTTTTTGGCTGTTTTTAAAAACTATTATTCATTCATTAGATAATTTAAAAAACTTAGTGCTGTAGAAACCCAACCATACTACACAATAGTTAATACATTCTGAAGCTTTACTTGCTAGATGTATTCAAGCAAATTCCAAAGCCCAGAGTAACACACGAAACATTCAGAAGGAATTCTGTTGAGTGAATAAACACACTTTTCCCCTTTACAAAATTGGAATGATGTTAGTTGAAAGGCAGAGTTATAGAGGGAAAATGAAAGATAGAGATATAGACAGAGAGAGACATATATTTTCCACTACCTGGCTCACTACACTGGGTCAGGTTAAAACCTGGAGCCTAGACTTCCACTCATCGCCCTGTGAGTAGGATGGCAGGAACTGAATGCTAGGGCATCCACTGCTTTCCCAGACACATTAGCAGGGAGCTGAATCACAAGCTAAACAGCGAGAACACACATCAGTCCTTGCACTGGTCAAAAATGTGAGTTTTGGTTATGCACTTTTTAATATGTTAAATGGAGTACTTTTATAATACAGGAAAACTTAGTTAAAATAAAAAGAAACAAAAATTATTTTAAACTTAGAAGTGGCAAAGAATGATAAAGACTGCACATATTTCATCATCCAGATTGACCAACTACTGCATTTTGTCATATCTAAATATAGCTAGTTGACCAGTTCATTTTTTTCTGGATCTTTTGAAAAAAGTTATACTTACCATGTTCTCTTTCTTCAATTATTACAGGACGCATACTCTAAAACAAGACTATTTTATCACCACCATATGATTCTCAAAATCGGGAAATTTAACTTTTATGCCATTTCCTATTATCCAGTGTATATTCAATTTTCAACAATTTTCTTTAAAATGTCCTGTAAAGCAATTTTTCTACTGGCTCAGATAAAGTCCAGAATTGGATACACTGCATTTCACTGTCATTAACGTGGAACGGGGCGGTGCTTGGCTTAGTGGTTGAGGGATCAACTGGTCAAAGTGCCTACATCCCACATGCAGTGCCTAGGGTTAGCTCCCGGTTTTGGCTCTCCAGCCTCCGATGACTGCCAACTGCAGGCAAATGGCAGTGACAATGCATGTCCACTCTGTATCACTTAGGGTCCAGCAGGGAAGCAGAAAGCACAGGCAGCCTTAATTCAAGGAACTGGATGAAACATAAAGATGAAAGGGGAACTGGAAGAAAGAAGAGACAGTAAATGCATGAAATGACTACCTCCCTAGGGCTGGGAAATAAAAGGCATTGGATTTTTAGGAGCTAAGTACACAGAGGCTCTTTGTTGAGCTGAGATGGTTGCTCATAGGGAGGAAAGAAGAGCGTTCATTAAGAAGACATTCTGTAAAGGAAGAGGAAATGCCTGGCATTCCTGCTCCATCTCTCCTTCAACATAAAACAAACATGGAACTCTTAAGTGCTTCAGCAAAATCATCCAAATAAATACATGAAGAGTGGAAGAATTTAACCACTATAAACACTGAAACCTACCCAAAACCCTGAAGTTTGAAAACAGTCTCAGAAGTATATGTGATATAAAAGCTTAGCTTTGTAATGGCCACCATTACTCTGAGCAAGAGAAAAAAATACTAAAAGAATTAGGGCAAAAATCAAGAAATCAAAGTATACTGAAACATTATTCAATTAAGAGTCAATTTAAATCCATCTGAAATTTAACTGACAGGAATTGGACTGGCATTGTTTTACTTATGCTTGAGGATGTATGACTGTGTGCAATCTGGCATCATCTACTGATGCCTATCTCAGAAAGTAAAAGCAGGAAACAGGAGATTCGGTAGAGCCAGGCTAGGACCACTGGGCCAGGGCAGCCAGTGCACCTCAACCAGGAGGCTCAAAATCTCTGAAGCACTCCATATTTTATATACCTGGGCTTCTTAAAAGCACAAGTAAAACGACTGAAAAGTTAACTTTAGGGGACCCGGTGACTACTCCCACCAAATAATTAACTGCCGAGTGTCTAAGAGAGGAGTGTGGTCAACGCTTCACTACCTTAGCAGCACTAGTTAACTCAGATTCACATGAGAGGGACAGAGGAGCAGAAAGCAAAGCTGACTGTTTGCTGTGAAACTCCCACAGCCCCACAAATGGCATTCAACTAAAAGCATCCTGGGTCAGCAGGAAGCTCATTACAGGCTGACAGTCCGGGAGACAGGCACTTTTCAGAGTGCTACCCGAGTAATTTCCTGTGCGAAAAGCTCGCTGCTGTTCTTGCATTCCTCAGGGCATATTTCTCATCTCAGAGGATGTTGCTCTTCCTCAGGAAGAGGAAGGAGCCAGTTGTTACAGGCTGTGTGGGCTGAGAGCTGTCGGGCATTTTCAGCATGCCTCCGCTCAGCTGTGGGAACGGGGAACCGGGCTTGGATTCCCAGGCCTGGGCAAGTGGGCACTGCCGCAGGAGGAAGGAGTCAGCGGTTGGCATCGCGGGGTTCTCGGGAAGCCGCAGGGCAGAGACCACACTGGGACGAAGGAGCCTCCAGTTCCCAGGGCAGGGCTGATTTTCTAAAGCGTTCTAGAGCACTTACATGGGTGAGCTCCCTAGTGTGCTTTTCTAACAGTTGCCTTTACAAAAAACACATCTCAGAAAAGTCTGAATCCCAAATTACCTCTGCACATGGTAATAAGGACCAGGTCCACTGCATAAAAGATTATTTAACTAAACTAGATTCACCAATGTAATTAGCATACAATTTTGGTCATTTCATCAGTTTTCCTTCTGACTTCGAAATTTAAGGGCAAAGATCAAATCAGTAAAATTTCAGCATATCATAGTCACTTGGGACTTAATGATTATTGCAATAATTATTTATTATATACTTTTATTTAGGAGAAAAAAGAGGCACCCAAATTGCACGCACACTATTAGTCTCTCTGCAGTGATACTAACATAGCAAACTTTACAAGCTGTCCAGATTCTTTTAAAGAATGCTTTGTTTCTTTAAAGGTTAAAAGTTTTACTCATTAATTTTTGTTTTGTGTTGTTTACAATCTCAAAGCACAATTTTGTTGCCAAAAAAAAAAAAGGTCAGCCATCACATTGACAACTGTTACTTGTTTTCCCAGCACGGTTCATGGTGCACTGCAAGAGCAACCGGGCTTTGGAAATCCCTCCCACCTCTAACCTTTTCTCTCCCCATACTAACTATTGTGTAGTACTTTTTAAGGCTTTTGACAAATCTTTCCATTTCAAATAGGAAAGTTTATTGTGCTTAATTACTTAGCAAACCTTACAAGAATTCCTTTACTCCTAATTAAGCATTTTAGAGATTTACACTTAACTTTCTGAGTTACTGGATAAATAACTACTGTATCTCACCATGTGTGCTGACATTGGAAGCAAAGATTCTATGGGTTTTAACAAAACGACTATAAACTGAGGGAGGGACTAGCAGGCAAGTCCAGAGACCTGAGTTCTGCAAACGCCTAAATTCACTTGCTTTGAACCTCTTAGAGCAGGAGTAGGAGAAAGACAATGCAGGGCCCCCGAGCCAGTGTTTGAAGATCCCATAAAAATGTCCATTTCCTAAAGAAAGTCACCACAAAATTAGAAACACCTAGTTTCTGAAGACATATGCACTAAACTTTTAATCTAAATGCTATCTTGTGAGCTGCTGTAAATTTTTAAACTGCTAAGAGAATTTCAACTGCCCTGCATTTAGGGTGTGTTTGTATGTAAGTCCAGGAAAGTCAAGCAAAGAGAAAAGAAGGGAAACAGTACCTTCATGGATCTTCCTGGAAAAGGAACAGGGAATCTTGGGATAACACACGGCATAGGACCATGCTACACTTTCAAAGTTACGAATTTCAGTTTTGAGACATTTAGGTTTGCATACACTGTGTTCTTTCAAGCAAGTCTTTCCAAATCTTTTGCTTACATAAGCAGTTAGGAACTGAAATAACTGCACTAGGTTATGCAATGTTGTCTAGTAACCAGGATGAACTGTTGCCACAACATCCAGGAGAACACTCTCTCTGTATTTGAAAGTTTACTTTTTGTGTGTCCACATATTTTGTCAATACATTAATATTTTTCAAGCGTTAGGTACCAGATGCCATATTTTACACACATATATACATGTATTTCAAATCTCCATGAAAATGTGCAGCCTTTTTCTTCCTAAATATAGGCTGATGTGGAACAATCGTTTCAAAAGAAAAACAAACTCACTTCGGGCAAAAAAAAAAAGAAAGAAAAACCAAAAACCTCCAAATCTAAATGACACTTAGGAAGGACTGCGTGCTTCCCAAGGGAAAGGAAATGGCAGAGTGTCTCCCCTGATTCAGCCGATTTGTTTCCTGATCCTGGACCAGAGACAGGAAAATCACAATCCTCTGCCCTCAGCAGCCCCTCTGCCAAGATGATGCCGAGCCAGGAGGTGTTCTCAGCCACCCTGAGATGACCCAGGGCTGCACCTTACTGTCCCTGGGGAAAGGAGATAGGGAATCCCACAGCTGACATCCAAGCCGTCAGGAAATCCTCTTGGCTCTGCCTTCAAAATCTATCCAGCATCAGATGACTTCTCGCCTCCTCTCCCGCCCTGGGTCAAACCACTAGTGCGTCCTATCTGATTATTTCATTAGCTTCCTCATTAGCCTCCTTTTTGCCCCTCTGTCACTACCCCCAGTCTGACCTCAAACAGTGGCAGTGGTAAACAGATCATGTCCCACCCCTGCAGAAAACCTTCTGGTGTCTCCTCTGTCACTCGGATCTGGCTCTCACACTGCTCCCACATGCTTGGAGTGCCCTGCCCAGATCCACATGACAGGCTCCTTTCATCCCTCACTTCTCTACTCAAATGTCACCTGCCATGTGATGCTTATCTTGGCTGTATGATCTAAAACTGCAGTCCTCTTCCTCTCCTCTTCCCAACCTGCCTTCAGTGCTGTTGTCACCTGTGTATTTTTTGGCTCACTACACAATGAAGTTTATTTTTTTAACCTCTGAAATGCCTGTTTCCTCTAATGCAATAGAAAATGTGAACTTTGATGGGGCAGAAGTTCTTGCTTTGTTCAGTTTCTCTACAGATAAAAATAAAAGGGTGACAGAGTGATTAGGCAGTAAATATCTACTGGGAGGCACATATGCATAGGAGTGGGGAGATTCCCTAGATTCTACCACTTTACCAATGATTTAGGAAACTTAAAATCCTGGACCCAAAGCTAGACTAAAGCACTTTTATTATCATGGCTTCAGCTTGTCTGAGCATTACTTACCACTTGCCTTTCCTACCCGAAGGTCCAGATCTGAACCCTACCTACTGAGGCAGGCAATTAGAAGAACAGTCAAGACTGCTTCAGATGCTCACATTTCATATTGAAGCCTGAGTTTGAGTCAGGTGACAGCTCAAGTAGCTCGATCCTTGCCACCCATGTGGGAGATCCAGCTGGAATTCCTGGCTCCCAGATTTGGCGTGGGTTAGCCCTTACTGTTGCAGGAATTTGGGAAGTGAGCCAGCAGATCTCACTCTCTTTCTCTCTTCTTTACCTCTCTCTTCTCCCTTTCAAATTAATATATACAATATATAATATATAATTAATATACAATATATCTATATATGTTAATATAGATAGATATTTTTAATCGGCTCTCCCAGATTAAAAAAAAAAAGCAAAAATTCTTACCTATTGAGAGTCAATTAAAGAATCTGTCAAAGGTTTTCTTCTAAAGAAGGCCTACAGTGAAAAAGCAGCAGGAAGAAGCAGCCTCCTGAGAATGAAGATGGTGGAATAGAATAAGGACATGTTTAAACAGATGGAAAATTGGTAGCCGGGGTGAAGCAGAGAGGCTACACTCCTGGGAAATAGGAGAAGGCAGGTCAACAGCAGAGGGACACCTGGAGGTCCGTGCTCACGGGAAAGCAGCAGAGACAGTGGAGCAGTGTTGCAGTTACCATATACCCTAGCACTGGTTGGTGATCAGTGATAGGAGCTCCACTAGTGGCCAGCTGGAAATGGGAGTTTGCCAGGAGTTCAGAAGGTGAACCAAGGCATTAAAGTGCCCATTCTATTGATTCACTTGATTTGATCACAAGTAGAAGCAGAGTGGGAGAGCCCAAGCAGGTGTATGTAGGAACAGGGTGGATTTCGTGGTTCAGATCTCCTCTAGTGCCACATTGGGCACAATTTTGTATACTGAGGAAAAGGCTGTGGGGCTGGAGGGCCACCAGTAAGCTGTGTATGCACTAAGCCAGGAACAAGCTCATTTCCAGCTTGATGCAATGCACTGGTCCCACAGGGAAAACAGTACCAATTGGGCATAGCACAAGAGCCCAGGACTGGACGGAGCAGCGGGAGAGACTGCAAATGAAGAACTGGGTAGCGAACACAATCAGTAAAATCAACCTGTAGACCAGTGGGCAGCACAGCTTAGAAACCTGCCCTAAGTAGAGGAATCTGCTAACCAGAATAGCAATGACCAAGAGCAAAAGAAAAGACAGAGGCACAATGAATATTACGGAAGCATCCCCTGCAAAGGAGCAAAAGCCCTTGTCAACCTCAGAGTTGACTAAGGAAGACATCAAGGAAAAGGGGGAAGAAGAATTTGAAATACTTGTCATAAGGCTTCTTAACAACAAACACATACAGTTGTTCAAAGAATTTAAGGAATACTTCACACAGGAAATAGCAACACTGAAACAAAATCATGCCAAATTATTGGAAACGAAGGACACAATAGAGCAAATTAAACATTCAGTGTAAACTCTTAATAATAGGATGGGTGAAGCAGAATTGGAAGATATCTCCTGTCACAATGGGGAAACAATAAAAATGCTGGAATCAGAGGTGGGTCAAGCTAAAAAAAAGTATTCAAGAATTAAAGACATGATTAAAAAGCCAAATATGAGAGTTACGGGAGTTCCAGAAGGCACAAAAAGAGAAGCTCGGTTTAAAGATATAGTCAATGAAATAATAAATGAAAAATCCCCTAATTTGGAGAAAGAATTGGGAAACATAATACAGGAAGAGCACAGAACTCCTAATAGCGTTGACCAAAAGTGATTTTCACCATTACACAAGATAATTCAAGCTCTCTTAAGTTCAACAAAGGAAAAGATCCTTAAATATGCAAATGAAAAAATTAACATGTAGAGAAACCCCAGTGAGACCCACTGCTGACCTCTCAGAGGAAACTCTATAGGCCAGAGGAGTGACATATTCCAGATTCTAAAAGGAAAAAGTGATCAGGGCAGAATCACTTATCCAGCAAAGCCTTCCTTTGTTTTTGAAAATGAAGGAAATTTCTTCCACAGTAATCAAAAGCTCAAAGAACACGCCTCTTCCAGACCTGCCATACAAATGATACTTAGAGATGTTCTCTTCACAGAGAAAAGCAATAGCACCTACCAAAACCAAAGGCAAATGTGGAGAACATCCCAATAAAACAAGGGAAGACTAAATTGCTAAAATAACAAGACAAAATTACTACCTCTTGACATTAACCCTAAATGTAAATGGATTAAACTCATCAATCAAACATCATAGGTTAGCAATATGGATCCAAAAGCAAAACCCATCTTTCTGTTGCCCGCAGGAGATGCATCTCACTAAAGATATGAGGAAACTAAAAGTGAAAAGATGGAAAATGATATTCTAACCTAATGGAAAAGAAAAATGAGCTGGGGTAGCCACTCTTATATTAGATAATATAGACTTTTATGTGAAAAATATTAAAATCAATAAGGAAGGATACCATATAATGATCAAAGGATCCATTCAGCAAGAAGAGATCACCTTACTAGTTTCTCAGGATGTTTTCTTTCTCATCTCTTGTTTTATTTGGTTTTCCTCTGTTGCTTTTCCTTGCTAGTCTGGCTAAGCTTGTTTTGCTCATCTTCTAAAAAAATGGCTCTTTTTTGTTACAATTTGTAGTTTTTTAGTTTCAATTTCATTTATTTTTGCTGTGATTTTGATTGTTTCTTGCTTCCTCTCTATTTTTTAAAATTAGTCCTTGAGATGCATTATTTTTTGTAAGCACCTGATGTTATAAATGTCCCTCTTCATACTGTTTTTGCTTCATCATGGGTTTTGATAATTTTGCTTTTACTTTCATTTCTTCAAAATAGCTTTTTTTATCTTACTAATTTCCTCACTGACTCCATCATATAGTAGCATCACTTGCTTAAGAAGGTTTCTGATTTTCTTTTTCACTTCAGTGGCACATTGGTCATTCAGTAGCATGTTATTTAACGTCATGTTGTAAATTTTTTATTTTTCTTCTTGTTGTTGATTTTGTTTTATGGCTTGTCATTTAAGGGAATGTACAATAACTGTGTCTTTGACATTATGCCATGATCTCTTTGTCATAAGAAGACATCAGAGTGTAGATATCCATACACTTAGCTCTACAATTCATCTTTAATAGCAAATTCACAGAAAGAAGTAGAAGCCTACCATTTCTTACAGCACACACATACACACACACACACACACACACACAAATATTGCTTTTATTCTAGGCCATTTGATAAATTAAGATCTAAAAGATAATCTTATGTTCCATCTTGATGAAATCAATTTCCAAGGAAACATCTTCCAGTCTACAAAAACCAATCTACCACACACCCAAAAGAAACAATAACTATAACTACAACAGCACCCACAGCTACCTTTTGTTTTTGTTGCCAATATTTACCTGGGTTTTAAAATTAAAATTACATGCAAAAATCACACCAAAAAATAACTGCACTTCACACCAAAGCAGAAACAAACTTCCTTTATAGCAATATGGTTTTTCTGCAGAAGCAGAAAAACAGGGCATGTAATGAGAAGACTAGCGATTAAGTATCATGGGTCACTATAGTAATAGAATGATAAACAGTTTAAAAAAGAATTACACTGGAATATTATAACCAATTAGTTTACCAATGAATTAAAAGAAATAGGTAAACACTAAAAATCTAAAGCAAAGGCCCCGAGAGACACTCTATAAACATCTAAATGCTTTATGGGCATTTCTGTCATAGACGCAGTAGTATCATAGAGTCCTTTTGCCTTGTTGGGAAGCAAGTGGCTGTTTTCCAAACTGTAAAAAAGTCTAGACAGGACTTCATTAGTCTAATTCCGAAACAATTGATATAAAACAAGATGGTGTTTTCCTGTCCATGCTTATGTGGCATCATGTACACAACTCAAACAGTGCAAGTTTTCTTTTAATGCTTATACCTAAAAACCAGGTAGAACTATGTAAGATCACTGACATTAAACCATCGTTGCCTGAAAAATGACAATTCCATATAATTCAACCAAACAGTATCCCTGATGTGTATAGAAAATTGTTACTCCTCAATCTTATCATTCTGCTTTATAGTACAACTATGAAACTTGCTAAGTACTTGATGCACAGAAGTGCCCTCCAAAGGCCCACATATGCCATAATCCCTAAGTGAATGCCCCATGATACGGACTCACTGATATTGTCTCCCCTATGGTCATCACGATAGTTCTACTGACTTCCCACCGTCCCTCGTCAGGTGGCTCCTATGCCCACCTCCACAGCGCACTACTGAGAAGGAATGGGTTGATTAAGTCATGAGGATTTGCAAAGCTTGCAAGGTGCTGGTAGGAAGAGTAAGTGTCAAAAGATAGGCCAAGGCTTTTTCATGATCTGTGATATTTTGGGGACAGGGCCACTCAGGTTTAGTCTACTGATAACTCCCAAGGAGTATCAGTTAGCTCATAAACCATGATCCTTTCTGCTTCCTCTCACTATTGGGCAAAACTCCAGCTCTCCATAATGTGCAAGTTTCAATGACATGCATTTGGATAACTAATAAAAATTAAATCAACTGAGCCCAGCATTCTGGCCATTTACAATCTAGTTATATTTTAATTCAATAAGTTTTTACAGAAATGCTGTAATTATTTTCTAAACATGAGTGATAAGATCACAGACCAGGGCCTGCTGCAGTAGCCTAGTGACTAAAGTCCTTGCTTTGCATGCACCAGGATACCATATCCCAGCAGCCCCAGTTCTCACCCAATTGCCTCAGAAAGCCATTGAGGACGGCCCAAGGCCTTGAGACCCGGGACCCATGTGGGAGACGCAGAAAAAAGCTCCTGGCATCAGAATGGCTCGATTTTGTCTGATGTGGCCACTTGGGAAGTGAATCAACGGATGGAAGATCTTTCTGTCTCTCATCTCTATATCTGACTTTCAAATAAAAATAAAATAAATCTTTAATAACAACAGCAACAACAAATCGCAGACCAGGCTGAGGCAATAGCCCTCATCAGCAATACCTGTGCCCCTTTGGCCATCAGCCCCTCTGCTGCCTTCACTTGGTGCCAGTCACCAAGGCTGAGTCCTCCCAAGCGATGTGGGAGCCCTCTGTTGTGGCCTGAGCCTGAGGGAGCCTTTGCTAACAGTGCTTTCCAGGACAGCACAGACTCAAAGGGGAACAGATCTCTGCAAAGTTCCTCTATCATAAATATTATTCCTGAGATCCATTGGGAGTTTGTAATGTCATCACGTCTGGGATTTTGTTGTTGTTGTTTTCTTTTCTTTTTTTGGCTACCCATGAAAAACTTTACCCAAATATTGAACTAAATCAACAACATAACAGTAGTGTTGCCAAAGACCGTGTTGTTCTTCGGATTTGTTTTTACAACTAGGTTCTCGCCAACTAGCCAGACCAACTACAATGATTTGCCCTGACAGACTAAGCAAACTTCTAAACTGAAAAACGGAACCTGTCTCTCCATTCTGAAACCACTGCATACACTGAATGAATAAAATATACGTGTGTATGTTTGCTATTTTAATAAGCATTTGAAATATATAAAATATTCTTCACCTTCATCAGAAGACGTTAACAAAAAGATACAAAAGACAAGATTTGAAGAAGTAAGCTTAGCATCTCCGAAAGACAAATACAGCAGCAGGAGGTCTGCTCTGTGTTGGCAAGTAAAATACTACTTATGTCACACCTTGACAAATCAGTGACTGGATTAGACTGACCTCAGGATTCTGGAAACGACAGCATTTCTGGAAATGGGCACAGCGCCCCCTTGTGGTTGTGTAGGTACAATGTCAGCAGGACTTTGCCAGAGTTCTCAGGGTAACCATACAAGTGTTGAAGCATCTACCCCACATTTTATCCCCTCCCCTTGACACGCTTCCAAGAAAATGAATTATACCATATAACTAGATACCACCTAAATGCTAAAAGAAGAAGTCACAACGTAAAAAAACACACTTACTGTAGTAGAATCCAAAGAAAGCATGTCCACAACAGGGGGGGTGGAAATCTGCAAATCGATGACCTCAAGCTTTGGATTAATCTGTATAAATGCATAAAGCAGTTAAGGTGAGATTTTTTATATCATAAGAGATTGGATGTTATTTGTAAAACCCTAGAAGGTATTTTCTTAATACATTCTTATATTCATTGCAGTAAATGCATTACTTTTATTCATTAAAATATATACAAACAGTTCACACTGCATATTAGCCAACAGCTACTGATGTCAGTGAGGAGGGAGGATGAGAGAAGAGGTAGGGGAGATCCCCTTTATTATTATCATGATAATAACATGATAATAATGAAATTGTTTTTAATTTTTATAAAGAAAATTGTGACACACTGAATTTATCCAAGGAATGAAAGGTATCAGTACAATTTACTGTAAATGGATATCAAAAATAAAAAAATCTCCTCCTGTTCATTAAGACAAGAGGATGTGACAACTGGAGGCTGGTACTGTGAAGCAGTGTGCTGCACTGCCAGCCGGCAACGATGGCATCCTCGCTGGATGCAGATGTGAGCTGCAGCTGCTCCATTTCTGATCCAGCTCCTGCTAACGCACCTCCCCCTGTGCCCAACCGGGAAGCCTGGACGGGGCTTGAGGCTCCTGGACTCAGCTGGCCCAGCACTGACTGTCCCAACCACTTGGGGAGTGAACTGGAAGACAAAAGTCGTTTCTTTCCTTGTCTCTCCCTCTCCAATTTTGCCTTTCAAATAAGGAAATTTTAGGGAAAAAAAAAATAAAAATTGTCATTTATATATCGTGTAGTTAATCTATGGAGAAACCCCAAACAATCTACTGCCAAATCATTAGAGTAAGAATTTAGTAAAATTGCTAGAATCAAACTAAACACACAAAACCAACTGCATTTGTAAATTTCAGCACACATTTAGAATTAAACAAACAAAAACCACACATGGATTATAATACCATAACAAGTTCAAAAGACGTCAGAATACCTATATAAAAATGTTTAAGGTCTTATTTTTAAAAAATGCTGGTAGGGCCCAGTGCGATAGATAGTGTAGTGGTTAAGGTCCTCGCCTTGAACGCCCCGGGATCCCATATGGTCACTGGTTCTAATCCTGGCACCCCGCTTCCCATCCAGCTCCCCGCCTGTGGCCCGGGAAAGCAGTGGAGGACAGCCCAAAGCTTTGGGACTCTGCACTGGCACAGAACACCCGGGATAGTGTCCTGGCTCCTGGCTTTGGATTGGCTCAGCTCCAGCCGTTGCAGTCACTTGGAGAGTGAACCATTGGATAGAAGATCCTTCTCTCCGTCTCTCCTCCTCTCTGTATATCTGCCTTTCCAATAAAAATAAATAAATCATTTTTAAAAAATGCTGGCACTAAAAAAAGGTTCAAGTAAACAAGAAGCTAGTTATGCCTTAAAGAGCTCAAAAGTAGAGCACTTTATATATGAAAAATAAATATAAAAGTGACAACACAAATCCAAGGA
This sequence comes from Ochotona curzoniae, assembly GCF_017591425.1. NCBI lineage: Eukaryota > Metazoa > Chordata > Mammalia > Lagomorpha > Ochotonidae > Ochotona > Ochotona curzoniae. The sequence continues at coordinate 14,695,374 of NW_024464920.1, read as the reverse complement.
GGAAGGGTGAAAACAGGCGTAGCAATTGGGTCCTTGCCAAACGCTAACACAAACGAGGGTGGCAGATAACTGAAGATGTAAAAAGTTACGCCAACGCCGCAGTTAACTGTAGTCCATGTAAGGACATGTTTGTAACCAGTAGTGAGAAAGACGCTCCCAAACCACCAACACAAATTGGTAAGACAATAAGCTGATGTATGCAGCTGCGCCAAAAAGCAGAATTTCTGTTTAACCATAGTCAACAATTAGCTAACGATGTAAGGGAAGTTATTATGATGTTTAAAATGGAAAAAGGACAGAAGGACAGTTCTCTCAAGAAAAAAGTTGCCGAAATGAAATTCTAGCAATAAGTATATGAAGAGATGGTCAGAAATATTAGTCATGTGAAAAGTGGAAATTAGAGCAAAATATCACTCAGCATCTATGAGACTGCAAGAAATTGAAATCTCAGTAATATTAACTTTGTTTATAGAAACATTATCAATAATGGCCAAAAAAGAAAGAAATACAGCCAAACACATTAACAACAAAATAAGCCGTGGGGGAACCACTTGCTACATTCAATAGACTATTACACAGCTCTCAAAACAGCACAGCGATGTGTAACAACATATGAACACACAAATTCACATGAATTTCAAGATTTTATGTTAAGTAAAAAAAAAGAAGCAATTCATAGGAAAAATTATTCTGTATGATTTATTTATATGACGTTCAATGTTACAACAAAATAATAATTACAGCTTCAAGCATATAGAATAAAAATAAAGAAAAGCAATAAAGTAACTATGTGGAAATGTGACTACTTCTGGAGAGGTCATTTGAATCACTGTCAATATGCAATAAGGGCAGTGAAGACAGCAGGAAACTATCTATCAAATGAATGGTATCAACCATAAGTGCATGCAAAAAGCTCCGGGAAGTGAGAAAGGCTTCCCAAGGACAAAGCACAGCTTAACACAGACCCTTTGAAGAAGAAGAAAAAGATTGAGAAAAAATCAAAGCAAAAACAGAGACATGGCCGTGAGTTGGAACCCAGTGCTCAGCATGGGTTCACCAGGTTGGTGCTGGGGTGGAGAGACGAGACAACGGGGGCAGGCACTGCGGCCAATGGGTCAGGCTGCTCTTTAGGGCGGCGGCACCCCACAGCAGAGTGCTTGGGTTGGAGTTCTGCCTCTGTCTCCAGCCAGCTTCCTGCCAACGCCCCAGGGAAGCCGCCCACGATGGTCCCACCACTCGGGGCCAGCGGCCTTGCTGCTCTTGCTTCAGCCTCCCCTGTGCTGGCACAAGCATCTCCAGGCAGCGAACCAGCAGGCGGATGACTATTCTGTCTCTCCTTATCATGCTGTCCTTCAAATAAACAAACAAACAAACAAAAAAGGAGGAGGAGGAGGGACAATTACAGTGGCTGCTAAAGGCCAAATCCTCAGCGCACAGAAAGTTAGAGGCAAAAGTGTATTTTAGAAAGTAAATCTGCCCCCAGACCCAAGATGAAATGGAGAACTAGGAAACAATGATTTCACCTACTTTTCCCTGATCCTTGATCCTTTCCACCCTGGGCAATCCTGTAATCACCACCAAACAGATAAAATACATTTAACATAAACAAATTTGAATCCAGCTGCAAGGTGAAAAAAAAGTGAATTTAACAGACATGCCAATGCATCAAGAACAAACGGTGGCACTGAAGACACTGCTGCACTGGGCTGAGCCTGGGGCGACGAGGACTGAAGCAGTGGCAATAGGACAGTGACTTTTGAAGCACTCAATACGCTTGACAGTTATAGCGAAAATTTTAGAAATAATAACATTTTATGATTACTCAGCCAACTGTGTTAGCAATTACGACAGCCACACCCAGCAACTGACATGATGCAGTAAGGAAGGGATGAACCTGTGCAAGGTGAGACTGTGGGACTATCAGGTCTGCCAGCCGGCACCTTTGCTTTTGCGTGACAGGGCCATGGAGCAGGGAACAAACACAGCCTCCTGGTGTCACCTCCCAGTCCATCCAGAGCAAGGCAAATGAAGAAACCCCAAGTGACTACTTTTCCTTCCAGCTTGCAGATTCTATTCTCTTTTATCTACTGCCACCTAGTGTGCACATAGGGAATTGTTTCCAAGGGAAATACAATAGGGTTTCACCCATCAGATCAAAACTGCTAAGCCATACCCGCTGAAAAATCCCAGACTGCAAGAACCTGGGGAACTCACGATGAAGCCCATAGTATTTTCCTGCATTGTTGCCCAAGTTACTGGCACCTAAACCAATACAGTACTTTGGTAATGGAGCCTTAAGACACTGAACAGGGAGCCTAAAATTGGATTTCTCAAAGGTGCTAAGCCACGTCCCACTCTGATATTCCATGTGGCGTTTACATAGAGACATTCATGAGCAATAAACACCTCTACCACTAAACTCCATGTGACTTCCCCAGACCACAAGCTTCGGAAGGGTAGGAATAGGTTAACTTTGTTCACTGCTGCATTCTTTAAAACTACACAATGCCTAGCCCACAGAAAGGCTAATATCTGTTAACAGAATAAAATTTAACTTTAGTTATATTGCAGCACCATATCAAAATGATTAAGACTGCAGAACGGAATTAGAGTGCCTAAGCTGAAATTCTAGTTTCAAGGTTTGACTTACATGACTCAATTTCTCACATGGATAAAAATTTCTAGGCAATTTATGAATATTATGTAACTTATTTACAGCATTTACAACAGTGTAGTGTAAGCACTACTTCTACTACAATTACCACCATGTGATCTCTAAAGATTCAAAGGAATAGAAATACATACAGCATCAAGAACTGAGATATAAGACAAGTCATCACATTTGAAGGCACAAATGGCTGTTTCCAATCTTTTAAGATGACTGAGATAAAAACATATTTGAAGACTTAAACTGATCTCCTGAGGTTTTCAATAATGATGATCAAACGTCATATATAATTATCCAGTTAAATAATGTGCTCCTTTTGTTAAATACATAGAATTTGTATGTAACTTAAAGAGATAGGCAATATCAAATGGCCACCATAAAACTTTAAGCCATCCTAACAATTATTAATAAATTCTGTTTAATCATAATCCCTTCTTCCAATATTCTTCAGTTCTCCTAGAATAACTGCTCTAATGCGTCAGTGTCACTAAGCCTCGTCACTGTCTCAGAGAATGGCTCAGCTACCTTCCCATCAAAATGTGACAAACGGAAAGGGACTGCTCAGGAGAACTATAGAAATCTATACAGATTTCTCTTCACAGACATTTTCCATGAACTTTCTAAACACTTCTTGTAAGGATGTACATTTTTTGGCACTGTAATAGATTTGTTCTTCCATTCCATTTTCCAGGAGCTTTTTGAATTACCCCATTCCTTAAAGCAACCACGAACACTAACAGAGAATTTAAATGCGTTTCATGGGATTTCCTGAAGAAGTCATTTATAATACTCAGCAGCATATTACTAACTGCACTGTAACTTGATGATGAAAATCAGTTTTTAAGAGAATTTTTTAAGTGCACATGTGAAAACTATGGTTGAGAATGGTTTTACCGGGCCCGGGTCATCCTGACCTAGCAACACAAAGCAATCTGGCTGGTTTTACAGCTTTCTGGCTGTACAGTCAGAGCACACAGGTACTCAGACAACTTGTTGACATTTTCAAGAAAGTCAAGCACTTCAAGCGGAAAGGGGCTGACAGCACATGGCTCCACCAAATACATCAGCAGGCCCAGGCCCAGGCTGCAGCTCCGCCCACTCTGCCTCCTCCTGCCCTGACCAAGCCCAGCAAAGCCATAGAAATGCTAGAACAGAAGCAGCAGAGACAGTAAACACAAGGGAAGGACACTCAAATTAAAACGGATTTCACATATATTTCATATGGACATTTACACAGGGACTTCAAAACACTCATGGGAAGTTCATATCATCTTCTAATTCCACCTTCTATGACCTTTGTGCCTCTGTGAAGCTCCCTTGTATGAGCATAAGGATTAACAAACATCTGTAATTGTAGAAACAAAAAATGTGAAGAGCAATAAGCAAATATTTCATTCTTTTTTTTCAAAGAAATAAGAGGGAAAAAATGATGATACTGGAAGCAGCATGAAACATAATAACACTTTAGAAGAACTAAAAGACAGAGTTAGAAAAGATAAACTTGTAACAAGGAATAAGAACTCTACACTACCAAGGAAGAATTATAGCAAAATTCCAAAATACAGCTGGATTAAACAAAACGTAAAAAATACTCCAAAAACAGAAAAAAAGAAAAAGAAAAAAGGCATATATACATATGCACAAGCTGAGACTAGTGGAAGTACCTGAGGCAATAGACAAGACCATGACAAAAGAAGCCAATATTAAAGAAAATAATTGGGGTGTTGCAAAACACAAAACTAATAGACACATAGGTAAGCATTCTCATAGATAAACTATATAATAGAGACCACATACTGAGAAGCAAACTCATGTTGCAGGACACATCTCTGCTTGAAATACAAGGATTCCCAATGAAAATGTTAAATATACTTTGACAGCATGACATTGGACTTTCTACCTTTGCCTATACCTACAATGCCCTGGTGTACTTACACAGCAGAATGGTCAGCCTGTAACTTACAAAAGGGCTACGGTACCATGATAATATGGGGGAAATGGTGGAAGAGGAGAGTGGGAAGGCAGGAAGGGGAGGGGAAGGGAGGCATACTATACCAACAAAACTGTCATTCAAAACGATAACAATTAAAGAAAGGAAACAAAATGAAGGTAACTGGGGTGTGGGACAAAACAGACCACAGAGGGTTGGGCTCATAGTCTGAATAAAAAAAATGTGGTTATAGTCCATTGTCACCAAGAACTCTAAACAGCTGCTTGAAAAGCAAATAAAGGCTCTGCTATGATTAAACAAGAAGTACTAAGTTTGAATGAACAGATTAATAAGGGACAGTGATTTCTGATATTAGCTCTTGGAAGAGAAAAAGTCTTAAAAAATCAGTAGATAGATTGATTTCACAGAAGCATACAAATAAAGATGAATTTTACTTGGGAGTCTCCTAGACTTAAATCTACAGGACAAAAGAAATTGTCAATAAGATGTAAAGTTAAACATGTAACCGTACAGCCAAACATATGTAGGTAAGCAATAAAAAGGTCCCAATTACTAGGTTCAATTCCCTAAATCTGCTTTTTCACTGACCAATAGACTTTGTGTTTTAGGGGTGGGGAGGGAGATGGGGGTGAAGGGACTACAGAAGGGTTTCAAAGTAACTGACTCAATAACCAATATAAAAATCTTTAACCTAGGGGCTGGCCATGTGTTGAAGTGAGTTCAACTGGTGACCTGGGACACTGGCATCATATGAGTGCCACTTGGCATCTTGGCTGTCCCACCTCTTATCCCTGCCAATGCACTTGGGAAAACAGCCTGTGATCCTCCAAGTTCTCGGGCCCATGCATGCAAGGATGCAGCTCCAGGCCGCTGGCTCTAACCTTGCCTATCCCCCAGCCACTACAACCATTAGGACAAACCAGCAGGTAGAAAGTGTGTGTGTGTGAACACAAATTCTTGCTCTTAGCCCTATTCTCAATGCAGTCATCATCTGATCTTCCTAAACATACTTAGATTATTGAAGCTAGTTCAGATAGCAGTCACTAGCAGCCTGGGATGTAAATTTCCATTCTCTATTACTTTCACCATAATTTTTAAGTTCGATTTCTAGGCCCATAAAAAACTTTAGGAAATTTATTACACACCATCAATTGGCTTGTTTCTTGAAGTTCTACTGTTTTAAAGCAGAACTAGCTTTTGTATAAGTTGGCATAATTTCAAGCACCTAGTTGATAGAGTCCTAAAATAGGCATACAATGTAAGACAAACGCACAAAAAAACTTACTTCAACAGTTTCAGTTCTCTCATGGGGATGTGGTGTTCTGGGGTAGATATCGAGAAGATGCGGTGTTGAATCCAAATGTAATCTTTTAAGATTTCTTTTAGGATCTTTAGAATTGAAATCATCAAAGTTAGTCCTCCATAATAAGACCTATAAAAAATGTAAATGAAATTGGCAGTTATTGACGTGCATGTACTAAGGAACTTAGAAAAGCTCATGGAAAATGGAATTAAAGGTTTATTTTGTTGCAGAATATTTCTAAATGTATGCACAGTTTTGTTTTTTTAATTTGAGGGACAGAGAGAAAGAAGGTGGAGGATTAGGGAAGCAGGGAAGGAAAAAAAAAGAAAAGAGAAGAGGGACATGAAGAAAGGGGAGCAGGAGACAGAGAGAAAGAGGGAGTGGAAGGAAGAGGAAGGGGGTAATGAGAGAGGGGGAAGGGGGAGTAGAGAAGAGAGATGTCTCATCCGTCGTTTCACTCCTCCAGTGTGGCCAGCACCACAGGGAGACTGGCCAGGGCTGAAGCTGGGAACTCAGATGAGGCCCCCGCAAGGTAGCAGGAATTCAATTACTTGAGTCATCGTGCTGACCTTCCAGGGTCTGCATCACAGGAAGCTGGTGTAGGGAAAATAGAGTGGGTGCTGGACGCAGGCATCTGAAAAGGAGACTCAAGTGTCTCAGCCAGCATCCAAGTTGCTAAACCAGATGCCCACCCCGTGTGTGCGTGTGTGTGTGTGTGTGTGTGTGTGTGTGTGTGTGTTTATAAATGGCAGTTTTCTTCCTTTTTTTCTTCAAAAATATGTATTTATTTATTTGAAGGGGAGAGTTAGAGAAGCCAAGAGCCAAGCAGCTTCACATAGGTCTCCTACAGAGGTGGCAGGGGTTCAAGGCCATCTTCTGTTGCTTTCTCAGGCACATTGGCAGGAAGCAGAATCAGAAGTGCAGCAGCTGCTTCTCACGCCAGCGTCCTTACGGGGTACTAGCACAGCGAGGCAGCTCAACACACTGTAAAACAGCACTGCCCTGATAATATGCGTTTTTCATGAAACTTCTACAGATCCCTCATATGCACGAATTTCAAAAATTTTGCAGGATTAAACCACAGCCTGCAATTCCAGCATTCCACATGGGCAATGGTTCAGTTCCTGCTGCTCCACTTATGATCCAGTTCCTTTTTATAAACCTGGGAGAAGCAGTGGGAAGATAGCCCAAGTTCTTGGGCCTCTGCACCAATGGGAGAGACCCAGATGTGCTCCTGGCTGCTGGCTTCGGTCTGGTCTATGGAAGAGCCTCTGTCTGTCTCTCCCTTTCTCTGTAATTCTGTCCTGAGAATAAGCAAACTCAATTTTAAAAAAAATTTTTTTGCACCAAGATAAACTTGTAATTCCATTTTTCACAAACTTTTAAGTACCTTTGGTCAAGCAATAGAATTGATTTTTTAAAAAATCTATAGAAATGGCTATCAAAACAGAAATATTAGATGTGAGGTTATTTTATATAGTTTATTTAAAAGGTGAGCAATTTCGCAGATACGCATGGGCCATCTGCAGGAACCGAGCAGGCAGGGAGGGGAAAGGTGGGAGAGAGAGATGCTTTCACCTTCACCTTGATGACCCTCCCTGCTGCCAGGCTTCTCATAAGCCTGGAAAGGGTTACACAGTATTACCCCCAAGTCCTGGATTACAGCAAGTTCATCCTAGGGAAGGGGACATTTGACTGACACAAAGGCAGACAGCATTACCTAAGGCAGGGAGACACAGCTTCCGCTTCATACCTGTCCCAATTCATTCTGTCCTCACAGACGTCTGGCCTTTATTCTTCAGGGTTGCTGACAGATGGAGACTCAATCTCATCTTCCGTAGTTACTAATTGCTGGTTAGGGGCATAAGACTTGCATGTACAAGGTTTGGAAATCTCTCCTTATGTCATCTAATGGGCCATTTCATGAGCCAAAGTCACTAGACATGTTTAAACAAGGTTTCTATTTCTCAATACTTTATTTAGGCATGATTTCTGGGGGAGATTCAGCTTTTCAACTAACCTCCTAATTTGGCTTAAGATCTGCATTAAGAAAATATCTTTTAACTCCTCTTTTTCAAAGCCCAAAAAGTTTATTATCTATTTTATTCAATAAATTTAGCTACAGATGATTTTTAGCCATTTCAAATATAGATTTGCTACTATGCAAGTTTTAAAAACTATCAAAACTGGCACCATTCCAGCTTTCAGATAGAAGACTTCCTGGCACTAAACTAACATGGAAACTCTTTGATAATCATCTTACATACACAGACCAGCTGGCTGTAAAAATCTTAGCTGAGGTCAATAATTTTTTTATCCAGAGTGAGTTAAACAGGAAGTCAAATGATTTACAAACCTGTGTGTCTGCACCCCCTGATGAAAACAGCTCTCCATTTTTTGAAAATGAAACAGCATAGACAGGACCCTGTGAAATAAATAGATAGCAAATTAAAAAGTATTTGATAATGCCTTCTCATTGCTAAGAGAACTAAAAGTGCCAATTGCTAACTTCTGGAATAAATCTGGTTTTAAATATATGTATAATAAATATACATGCATGTGTGTGTCTAAATACATACATGTAAATATACATAATATTTTATTTAGTTGAGTTAGAGTGTTTATGTATTTATATAAAATGTATGGTACATATATATGTACATATATACATTTAATGCATGCATATATAATACTTGTTATCAACTAATGTTGGCAGAATAATCAAAAATTCAAACAAATTGTACATACAAATTAAGATAACCATAAATACTCAACACTAAATGAACAGGAATACCAAAAATTTATTTTTTTTCTTCCTTTAAAGAAAAGTTTGCATATGTGCAAGCCTTAAAGAATTTCTGTTAAGATTTTTCTGGGTGTGGGCTATATTCAGCAAACCAATTACTAGCAGGAACTGTAAGATAAATATGTAAGTAATGGTGGCTATCTAAATAACGGCCATTCCCTGACTATGATTGAGTTCACCAAGCCTTTTAACATGTAGGGAAAGATCAAGTCCTTCAAAGTTTAATAGCATGGCCTGACACAAGGGCTCAATTGGCTAATCCTGTCTGCAAGCACTGGCATCCCATACGGCTGCCAGTTCATGTCCCAGCTGCTCCACTTCCCATCTAGCTCTCTGCTTATGGCCTACAAAAGTGGTAGAGGATGGCCCTAAACCTTGGAACCCCATGCCCAAGCGGAAGACCTATAGGAAGCTCCTAGCTTCAGATCAGTTCCGCTCTGGGCACTGCAGCCATTTGGGGAGTGATGAAGCAGCAGATGGAAGATCTTTGTGTCTGTTCAAACGCAGAGCATAGATGAGAGGGATGTAAGTGATCACAGCTGCAAGCATAGTGAATTCGAGGAAGAATGAGTGACTGGAGGCTACTTGGAAAAGTGCTGCCAGCCCTAGCTGAGAGTCCAGAACAACTGCTGCAGCCTTGGACAGCACCGTACTTGGCACAGTCACAGCATGTACGACCTTGAGCTCCCTTTTTCAGACAGGGTAAGAATAGTATTTCTCATCTCAGAAATATATATTGTTTGTTTTCAGAATGGCATTAATCTATGCAAGAAAACTTCTAGGGAAACATTGTGTGTTTTTATATAGAGCATCTGTCACACTTAAGTTACTACAGCTTCATAAATACCTTCACCTCCAGGCTGTGACAAATTCCATCTTCATGTGTAACATTTTCCTCCTAGAATATTGTGTTTATTTTTTTTCTTTTAACTTTACTTCTTTTGTAGAAATGTTTCAATACTTGGTCTCTTTTATTGTCTGAGTTGATTCAACCTACAGTCCAGGCCATGCACATGTCTGAGCTGGTTAGTATGTACTGCGGCTGCACCCAACACTGCCATGGGGCAAATGATAAGCAAAGGAAGGATATACAGAGGTAGAAAGAACCCTGACTCTTGTAGACCACAACACCGATTTCATTTCTACATTAAAAAAAAAAACTCATACTTGGCTAACAGGAAGCATCTTCTGCATCTTTCTGAAAAAAAGCATCCTAAAAAACTTTGAGAATTTTGAATATTTATTCAGAAGGGGTAATAGTTATAAACGTACATATCTGCCTAATGCATTCTATAGCAGGTGGGAGTGAGGATGTAATGATATTTTTGAACAGGCTCAATAAATAGCACACTACTTCTTTGGGTTCCTAAACCAGTTGAGAAATAATGCAAAGGTATAAGGCATTTAAGAGCCCAAATATCATATTCTTGCTAATAAACGCTTATAGAAAGCCAGAGTGCTTCTATCTGTAAAGCAAACGGGCTTTCAAGAATAGACATGCTGAGCTCTACGTCATGTTTGCCAACCTCATTGCAGGCAACTCTGTACCTGGCAGGTTTCCCTGCATGAAATGTCAGCACAAAGCAGTAAGGAATGGGCTCTGGCGAATGGGTTGTAAAACAGAATACACATGACTATGCTTGTCAGATTTTTCTATCTGAGGCCAACACTGTGGCATAACAAGTTAAGCTGTCACCTACAATGTTATATGCCAAATGGGTACCAATTCGAGTCTTTGCTGTTCTGGTTCAGATCTAGCTCCCTGCTAATACATCTGGGCAAGCAGTGGAGGATGGTCCAAGTTCCTGGCCTGCACCACCTACACAGGAGACTCAGACGTGGCTCCTGGTTCCTGATTTCAGCCTGGCTCACCTCTAGGGAATGAGCCAACAGAAAAGTGAGGCTCTCTGTCACACACTCTCTCTGTGCAACTCTCTACAGAAACTAAATAAAATAGATCTTTAAAAAGTATCTCCTTCTAACCTCACTAACTGGATCAATGAAAAGAGTAAGGCTAAGAGAGGCTGAGTGTCAGAGCTGTTAAGACAGACTCTGTGTCAAGGGAAAAGTTGGAAGTGGGGCAAGTTCACCCATCACCACTCAGCCAGTCTTCACTACCCACCGATGAAGACAGCCATGGAGGTGATTAGTTTAATGGCCATTAAAAGACACATGGGTTTGAACAAGAATTACAAAAAATGGTATTTCTATGAATTGGCTCCAGAGAAAGAAAACCCAGCCTTGAAATAAAACATTTTAGTGAAATCACCAATGTTGTGCTGTTTGTGAAAATAATAAAGAGAAATGACAAAATGGAGCAATTAAATATATATATAATATAAAAAATAAAAGTGTAATGCTCATACCGTATGCCCTTGAAGTGTATATATGAGTCTTCCTTCCAAGAGGTCCAGAATCTTTAGTGTGCCATCCGAAGAAGCAGTGATGAGGAAGTTACCCGAAGGATGGAAGGACAGGCAGTTAACTCCACCACTGTGAACTAAATAGTAGAAAACCAAAGCAAAGATTCACGAGACAATTCTTTTTTAAAATGACACATGACCTTAATATTTAACAACTTCTCAGAGAGCAAATAATTTTAAAGATGTCCCTTTGCCTTATTAGCAATGTTACCCTGAAAATAAGAATCTGTCAGAGGAATGTCTCAAAATTATTTGCAGCTAATTAAAACAAACATTTTGGTGTCATAAAATAGTACCTTTCAGTTCACAAAACCAAGTAACTTTAACATCCAGACAATGTCATGCTTAGTCTTTCTGATCACCAAACTATGCAGTGCTAAGATATACTGACACTATAACCAACAGCTGATTACTATCAGCTCATATAAGGTATATAATAATCTAACCTTAAATTAGATTGAATAACTAATTAGCAGCATGGATTAATAAGTAAGGAGTTCAGAGGTACACTGGGAGATGGGCACGTCCTGCCATCAGGTTTGAGAACTCGCTTCTGGACACTGTCCTACCAGTAGGAGGCAGTATAACACAGTGATCAAAAGTGCGCATTAATTTCTGTATGGTAGACATTCTTATGGGAGTTAGGTGGAACCTCACTGTGGTTTTTAATTGCATTTCCCTTAAGGCTAGATGCTGGTAAGGATATTGCTGAAGGAGTACACTATTGAAATAATATGGGCAAAAACAGCTGGGTGTAGGGGGTGAATGGGAGGGTGGAGAGGGGATCCCTGTTGCCTATGAAACCACATCATGAAAAAAAAGATGTAAAAACATAACTAATCAAAAGTGATTAATGAGCTATTATAAAAATTTGGAAAATAATAAGGGGGAGATAAGGATATAGGGAGGAGAAAGGAAACCCTATGCTTTTAACTCCGTACTATGAAAAATGTGAACTCGTGTTGGCTCCATAGTCTAGTAAGTTAAGCCTCAGCCCACAATACCAGCATCTTCTATGGGTGTCAATTTGTGTCCTGGCTGCTCCGTTCCTGGACCAGCTCCCTGCATATGGCCTGGGAAAGTATCAGAGGATGGCTCAAATCCTCAGACTGCTGCATCCAGATGGGAGACCAGAGGAAGCTCCTGCCTCTGCCTGCCGATTGGCTCAGTTCCAGCAGCTGTGGCCACCTGGGAAGTGACGTAATGCATAGAAGACCTCTCCTTCTCTTCTGCTCTCTCTGTAAATTTGCCTCTCAAATAAGTAAATCTTTTTTTTTAAAGATTTATTTTTATTATTTTTTTTATTGGAAAGGCAGATATACAGAGAGGAGAGACAGAGAGGAAGATCTTCCGTCCGATGATTCACTCTCCAAGTGAGCCCAACGGCCGATACTATGCCGATCCGAAGCCAGGAGCCTCTTCCGGGTCTCCCACGCGGGTGCAGGGTCCCAAAGCCTTAGGTTGTCCTTGACTACTTTCCCGGGCCACAGGCAGGGAGCTGGAAGGGAAGCGGGGCTGCCGGGATTAGAACCGGCGCCCATATGGGATCCCGGGTGTGCAAGGCGAGGACCTTAACCACTTGCGCCACCGCGCCGGGCCCCGTAAATCTTTTAACAATGTGAAATCTACTCATTTTGTACAATTTTAAAAATAAATGCAAAAGTGTTTTTTGATGTACTTTGTACTTGAAAATCCACAAGTCAATTCTGTCAATTTTTTGAGAAAGGAACTTATCTTTCCTAAGCTTCAACTTTCCTGCCTTTAATATTGGGATTATTATAATGCCTATTAGCCATATTATGAAGATTTATCACAATGTCTGCTACACATTAAACACTGAATAGGTGATAATGATTATTGTGGATTTTATATAAATCCAACAAAAACAAAGAAAATCATTTCACTTTACTTTCAAACGTACAGGCACAGCAGGAATGTTTTCTCTGGCCATTGTAACACTTGAATCTGTGCTTAGTTTACCCCCTGTGATCCAGAATTCAGTGTCACTATCCTTTATTTCTCACACAGCGCAGACAACTACCTTGAAAACCTCAGAGTGACTATTTTTAAACAGTTATAACATCATTGTAAGAGTGCTCCACATCCTTCCTTATTTTGCTGCTGATGGATGCTAACTGTACTATTCTTTAGTCAGTTAAAAGACTCATGGACCCTCACCAGGAGAGCAAAACCAGGATTCAGAGTTTAGCCCAGCAGTTAAGATGCTGATGAACAGCGACAACACCCACATGCCACACCATAGAGCCTGGGTTCCATGCCCACCCTTGACTCCAACTTCCTGCCAATGTAAACAGTGATGGCACATGTCATACGTTCCCACTCCCCACACAGGAGACCTGGGTTGAACTCCCTAATCCTGGCTTCAGCCCAGCCCTTTGCAGGCCTGCGAGCAGTGCACCAGACGGTGGGAGACCTCTTTTTATACCTTTGCCTCTTCACACCTTAAACAAAAAATCAAGTCAAATCCAAAACAACAAAAGACAGCTAAACCAGCCCACGAAGAACCGCCATTCCCAAAGAGGACAAGTTAACAATGAAATGTGTGTGTCCAGGAAATTGTTACCTTGATAATGCTGCAGTAGTTTATTCATCCTTAAATCCCAGATTTTCACAGTGTGATCAGAACCTGCTGAAGCTATGCACGTAGCACTAGGGTTAAAATCCACAAAATTTGCAAACCTAGGGAAAAAACATTAGTCATGGCTCAGTATTTGAATTTTTCTTTCATTTGTTATAATTGTCCTTAGAAAATTCACTCGTAGAAATACAGAGAATGAACTTACCCTACTGAGTCTGAGAAGTTCTTAACACACTGCTTATTTGTACCGTCCCAGATTTTAACAGTTTTATCCTCACTACATGACACAATTAGCCTTCCATCAGGTGAAAATCTGGAGAGCAGGAGAAAGAAAGAGTCTCGTTGTTAAAGGATCCTGACAATTATCACTCTCACTTCCAGTTCACATATAAGTCAGGCTGTATGCATTAGTCACCCAAGGCCTACTTTTACTACATCGTAAAGTGACAGTCTGCACCCAGCATCTCTTCAGCTAAACATCGTCATGACAAAGATCAAATACACTATAAGGCCCGACCCTGTGTGAGCTGCAGTGTGCACCCAACAGACATCTGTTCTTGAATCTTCTTGTGTCCATTTAGCCAAGAAGAGTGAGATACCGGACTTATCAAAAGTGGGGAAGTTTGATAAGTCAAAATTGAAGAAAACCAATACTTAAGAAAAAAAAAAAACCACTCTTCCACTGAAGGAAACTATCCAACAGGAGAGAGTCCATTCAAACATTGTAAAATGAGAACCTCCTCCCAAAAGCAGATTTCAACACTGTCTGAGTCCTGGCTGTGGGTTTCTCTTCTGTAAATCTATGTCTTCCTAAAAATGTAAGGCATATTCTATTTCTTATTGTCTATGCCCTTGCAAAGAGTTCAGGGATATTTCTTGTTTCATGAAGTTCATTTTAAACTTCCCATTTCCAAGTGGTACATGCTGTCAGTGTCACCACTGATGACATCTGTGTGTGTAGTCTTTGTATCCCTTTGGGATAAGCCAGGTTTTTTTTTTTTTAAGATTTATTTTATTTTTATTGGAAAGGCGGATATACAGAGAGGACAGACAGAGAGGAAGATCTTCTGTTCGATGATTCACTCCCCAGTGCGACAGCTGGAGCTGAGCCAATCTGAAACCAGGAGCCTCTTCCAGGTCTCCCACATGGGCGCAGGGTCCCAAAGCCTTGGGCCATCCTTGACTGCTTTCCCGGGCCACAGGCAGGGAGCTGGATGGGAAGCAGGGCGTGCAAAGCAAGGACATTAACCACCGCGCCATCGCGCCGGGCCCTGGGATAAGCCAGTTTTAACCTTCCACAATGGATACTTCCAGTGCTCACAACTTTCACAAAGTCACATGGGTTTTATAGCTTCTCAGGGCTTATTATTTTTTTTTCTAATGTAAGAATAACATTTTAACTGTAAGTATTTAAAACACACACACACTATGGAGATTAATCAAAGTTCCTGTTTTTCTTTTATTCTTCTACTCGAATTTTTACTTTTATTTAGTGCTCTATGAAGTTTTTGATTCAATTCTGCACCAACTACTTTATTTGTACTGTCCCAAATTTTAAGTTTACTTTTCCAAATCAACTACTTTCAAAGCATCTATGTGATCTGTGTGAAGTATTTTATTCCATTTTGTTTCATGATTCAAGAGAGCCTTCATTACTCATCCTACCAACCCTAAGGTGAAGCATTTTTTCTTAAGTTAGAGCTGGTGTGCTGAGAATCAAAACTAAGTTAAATCACCAACACAAAAACCTAACTTTCCAAGTCTCTAGCTTCTTAGGCTTTGGGAGTCAGAGAGCTCCAATGGGCTGAAAACAGCACAGTTTGCTCATACAGAACAGAAATTCCTTCATGACACAAATATCACCCAACTAAAAAGCAAGAGAGAAATCTCAGACATCATTTACATGGTTTTATTCTTTTTATTCCCTTAAGAATTGTTTCAAGGATCTTTTATAACGCTAAATGTTTAAGAGCAGGGTATCACATAGAAAGTGAAAAACTAGACTATTAAGCTCTAATTAGTATTTTTATTACTAATATCTTAGCAATAACAAAACCAAAAAAAGACATATCTACATCACAGGCTAACTCTATTCGATTTTACTTCTAGTCTCCCTCTATGCCCAGTCAAGATTACTGTAAGTGATCAACTCAGGGTGTGGAAGAGAACTGAATGTTTTTCTTTTTGTTCTCCCTCCTGGCAAGCCTGGCCTAAAAATAACTGTTATTTACAGAAACTATGAAAATAGCATTTACGGACTCACCACGTGAAAAACAAAGAAACCAAAAAAAGATACACAGGTGCTTAGTTAAGTTCTGTGTGAAATACTCTTACAAAATTCTAGAAACTAACTTTGCAAAGGAAACTCTCCCATGCCAGGTAGTTTATTCTGATCTTATAATAGCAAGTAATATTATATTAATCCTGTCCTCCAAAAAATAGGTGAGGAATATTCAAATGTAAAAGACAATATCACAGAAAATGTTTCAGATAGAGAAAATTTACATTAAACAGATTCTGGGTAGGAAAAATATCGATTCAGTATCCTCATGAAAATAAAGTTTTCCTAATAATGATAAATAGTTAATGCAGTAGATCAAATTATGTTTCATAATAAGCTTAGATTAAGATAATCACTTAATGGAAATATTTTGAATAACAAAATATTTAAATTTTTAGATGATTCTTCAATTTGAGAAAGCAAAGATGAAGCAAAATAGTAGAATGAAATAATTCAATGATTGTAAAGTACAAAAACATTCCACATCTTCACCACACCATCAGCACATCCAAGTTTTTGAACTTTATGTCCTATAGCAGTTCTTAATACTTTACTTTCTAGAAACCCACTTATTCTCCAAGAGAACCATATATAAACCAGCTGTTACTGTTTAGCTCAATTTAGACATGAATAACTAGAGGATCTGTAATTGTCAGAGTCACAGTCACAGGAGAGGGCTTGAATTGAGCCATGAAACACGTGGCTTAAGACTAATGAAAAGGAAGGTTTCTTCTGCTGGTCAAATGATTTAGATCCCAGAAGGTTCTGTGTGGTTTCTGTGGTTTCTAAAGCAGAGGGGAATCAAGAGATAGGACTCTTACAAGTCTACTAACCATTCTTCAATTAAAAACCCATGTGTACTGCTATGGCCTCTAAATAAAGCAGACATGGTTCCCATCCTTGCAAAGTTTGTGGGAAGACACATGTTCATGGATTCATTCAATGATTTGCTGAGTAACTGCCAGGATTCAGCACTGGGCACTGCCCTTGATAACAGGCAAATAGGAACATGGATATAAGAATATGGAATATAAAATATAAGGAATAAAGTAACAGGAGTAATCTCGCTGCCCTCTGCCTGGCATGGTAACACAACAAGTTAAGGCACTGCCTTATGTGTGCTTATGTGTATGCCATATGTGTGCTTAGTCCTGGCTGTCCAGCTTCTCATCCAGTTCCCTACTAATGTGCCTCTCTGTCTTTCTGCCTTTCAAAGACTTTTTAAAATTATTTTATAAGAAAAATCTCTACCCTCACCTCATCAGATTTTCCTTGTAGTGAGAAGGAAGAAAAGAGGGCACAAAAATATTACCATTTTTGATTGCAGAAACATTACAAAAAAACTGGCATTCCGCTAGCAGAAGTTCCATAGAATAAAATTTTAAACAATCTTACAAATAAGGAAAAGCACTAAGTTATCATGGGGCAACCTAAAATCTCATCCTGAGCAGGAGGGTCCACAACCTAGGAGGAAATCCCAGTGCTAAAGAAATGAAAGGGACTGGCACAAAGCTGGTACCAGAATTGGAGAAGGTTGTCACCTCGAAATTAACACAACCAAAAGGACTCAGGGTTAAGGGCCTCCAGCCCCGGGCACTACGCAATGACTACTGCATACAACCTGACCCTGAGAATGGCAGTTCCTATTGCCTCCTCCTCCTTACGTTAATTAATACATGAAAAAATAGGTTAGCACTAATGGCACCAGCTTCTCTTTGCCCTATCTTTGATCAAGAAAAGTTAATCCTCTCCTAACTGCTACAGTTTAAATAACACCTAACTGAACTATTAATTTTAAGGATGTTAGGAGGATTTAAAAAATTACCAAGACATTAACAGATTTCTGATTCTATCTCAGTACCACCCAGCAAGCCTTTTAAAGTTTCAAGAGTGTGTGGCCAATGAGAAAGACTTAATTTCAGTCAACAGTGATTCATAGAGTTGGCAGGCAAGGATTCTCTGTAAGGCATTTGGGAAGCTAACTGAACTACTACAGAATCCTTTAAAATGCATTGGTACTCATTCAAGAGAATGAGGAAATTCTTGAACTTCTTTCTTGAAAAACTTGTTTATAATGGCCCAGCACAAAGGTCCAGTGGCTAAATCATTACCTTGCACGTGCCAGGATCCCAAGTGGGTGCCAGGTTCATGTCCTCTCGGCTCCACTTCCCATCCAGTTCCCTGCTTCTGGCTGGGAAAGCAATAGAGGATGGCCAAAAGCATGGGACCCTGCACCAGCATGAGAGACCCAGAAGTTCCTTGCTCCTGGCTTCAGTCGGCTCAGCTCTGGCCATTGCAGCCAACTGATGAGTAAACCAGTCGGTGGAAGATCTTTCAATCTCTCCTTCTCTCTGTAAATCAGTCTTTCCAACAAAAATAAATAAATCTTAAAAAAAAAAAAAAAAGAAAAAGAACTTGGGCATGGTGCAATAGCCTCGTAAATCCTCACTTTGCAATTGCCAGGATCCCATATGGGCACCGGTTCTAATCCTGACTGCTCCACTTCCCACCCAGCTCCCTCCTGGGGCCTGGGAAAGCAGTCCGAGGACGGCCTAAAGCCTTGGGACCCTGCACCCATGTGGGAGACCTGGAAGAACTCCTGGCTCGAGGCTTCAGATCAGCTCAGCTCCAGCTTTCTGATCTTTCTCTCTGTCTCTCCTGCTCTCTGTAAAATCTGACTTTCCAAAGGAAAGAAAAAAAAAAAACACCTGTTTTACAGGTCATTGAGAGTAAGGCTAGATTATATAACAGGAGTTTTTTTTTTTTCACTTGGAACCCAGGAGTTCCTAAAGTATATAAAGTTCTAAGCCTATATGCACAATCAGTGTTATTCTGATCTTTGTTTCAGAAAACCAAAAGGGTCCATGAGCCATGGAGATTTCTAACATGCTTTCAATTGCTCCTTTGAATGTTTCTTATCATCAAATATTCTATTAAAAATATGTCTTCAGTGCCCAGGATTGAGACCAAACAGGGTAAGTACAGTTCCATGGCCTACAAAACCCAAATCATTTGTAAGAGAATTCCTGAAGTCAACAGCTTTTCAATAGGAGGAAATGCAGTAAAAAGATGGAAACAAGACTGCCTAACAAGAACAGAGCACAGAATTCTAGGGCCGATTCTTCAACTGCCATGCTGTTAAACTCAAAACTGTACTGGCCACCGTTTTTTGCTTATGTAAGGAGTTGGGATTTCATTCAGATGTAATATTTTTACTGATCAATTAAAAAATCTGGCAGTCTCAGAGTTTGCTTTGCTTTGCTTTAACATACTAGTAGTAAAGTTCAACATAATAAATACATATTTATGCTGTTTAAAGTATTGGTTAGCATTGGAAGCAAAACCATCTGTTGACTGTAATAACAGGATTCTTTCCTGCAAATGCTGAGAACTAAAAAGCAGATAAAAGAATATAAAAAGATTAAGTTTGCCAAGAAACATGCCAACTTCGCATTGGGCATTCACATATCTCCTGGGACGTCCATGCAAAAGTTCAACTGCCTGCTGGGCATCTTGTCTGTTGGCACCTCCGGGTTGAAACTTATCCAAATCTGGTCTTATTTTTCTCCCCAAAGTGCTCATTTTCCCATAAATGGTTTTTCAAAAGCCTAGGAGTTTTTCCCAGTGGTCTTTCTCTTTTACTTCCTGACATTCAACCTGTTACCCCTGGTAACCCCTCTCGAAGAACAACTGATCTTGCTCTCGTCCATTCTCCACAAGCTGCAAGTGATCATTAAATTGTAAATCAAATTGGATCACCTTTCTGCTTAAAGTCCTTTGGTGCTTTCACATATCCCTTGGATGAAAAAAATCTGACATCCTCGCCTCTGTTTACAGTGAGCCCTCCAGTACCCACACCCTTGTCTCCTGTTCTTCATTACCTCATTCTTCGCAGCACCACTCATCTTTTCTTAGGTCCTTGCTCTTAACTTTGGGTCTTTCTTTACGCACCGTTCCCTCTGTCTCAAAACCTGCCACCTACTCATCCACTTTGTTTAAAATATGTAAAAGGATTTTGCACATCCTTCAAAAGGTCTCCTTAGGAAAAGCCTTCCTCAAGCATCTCTCAGTTACGTTAATTCCTCATATACTTTGGAGCAGCCCGTGTTCACAACAGCATCACTATTGCACAAAGCATTCTACATTTGCTTCCCCAACATGAACAGAGAACCCTATCTCTCTTATTCACTCTTCTCGTCCTAGGCACAGTGCCTATCTCAGTAATTATTAATGTAATTAAAATTAAAAAAAAAACTTTCTAAGGGACTTGACATTAACATTACATGTAACTAATGATAGCAGATGTTTGAAACCTTTGCAATTCGTTGTAGCACAAAAACTTGAATGTACTTCAAAGTCACAGACTAGCTTACAGTTAGGGTTACAATGGTAAACTGTATGTTATACACATGATCCTTGACTTAACGGTTTCTGAATTTTATAGTAGTATGAAGGAATAAACATCTAGTACTTCAGAATCTGAATTCTGATCTTTCTATGGACTAGTAAGGAAAAAAAAAAGGTTGTCTGACGTGCTTTCTCAGACCTGGACAGGGGCAGTGAGGCTCAGCTCTCAGCCAGCATCACCATCCAGAGTGCGCAGGTGATAGTCTATGGTTGTTGTGTTACTGGGATAAGATGTTCAGTGAACTGGCTGATTTCAATGCATGTTTTACTCACAAGCCTATCAAACTGTACTTGGCTTATGATGATGCAATCCCATTGTAAATCAAAAGTATCTATTACCAATAGGGGGAAAAGAAAGCTTTGCAGTTCTAATGATGAAAAGTTCATTCATAACACTTCAAACAACCAGCAGTTAAAAGCAAATGTTCCCCTCAAAATTAACATCAGAAAAGCAACATGACTAGGAAAGTTCTGTTTATTAGCTTCTACTTATTTTTGATGGAGGGCCTCTTAAAGAGACACAAGTTATCCTACAATATCGATTATTTAAAATATAGAGCTACAGAAATCTTACATTTTATAATTGTTTTCCAACAAAAACGATACATTTCCCAGTAATATATATTGCTCATTTTTTTTCAGATAAAAAAATTACTTTAGAACAGGGTGATACTGAAAATTTTTAAAGCCCAGAATCCCATCATTCAAAACATAATTAACATCTAAATTTCTGTGTACTCTTTTTGTTAATATAGCATTCCCTTATACTAAAATCATGAGTTCTGAATTTTATCTGTCCCATCCACATTATATTCCTCTTTTAACATCTACATAAATAAATTTTAAACCACTTTTTAAATTTGGGAAATCGGTTATTTCTTTCTATCCCTAGAAATTATACTAAAAGCAATATCTCTGAAAATAATTTCAATATATTATAAAAGCAATATCTCTGAAAATATTTTCAATATATTGTATTCAAAGCTTTATCCTTTGAATACAAAGGAATATTTATTTAGAATAAATGTCAGGTCATGAAATCACTGAAGAAAAAATGGTTAATATAGCTTACAAACCAGTTTCTTAAAAGAAAAACAAAACAAATTTATGTTTTAAAATAAGGAGTAGAGGCTGGCGTGGTGGCTCAGCAAGCTACTCCTCCGCCTGTGGCACTGGCATCCTATAGGGGCACCAGTGCAAGTCTGGGCTGCTCCACTTCCTGTCTACCTCCCTGTACATGGACCAGAAAATAAGCCAAGAATGGCATAAAGTCTTGGGACCCTACACCCATGTGGGAGACTTGGAGGCAGCTCCTGGCTCCTGGCTTCGGATCAGCTCAGCTCCAGCTACTGCAGCCATTTGAGCAGTGAACCAGCAGATGGATGATCTCTTTCCTTCTCTTTCTCATTCTCTCTCCCTATCTATCTGCCTTCTCTCTGTAAGTTTGCCTTTTAAATAACAAAGGAATTTTTTTTAAAAAGGGGGTATATCTTCCAATAGATGCTTTATTATAATATTCTGTAAATTTGGATGCATGGTGATAAATAAATCAGATTTGTCCAGAGATCTGAACTATTTATTTCCCTTTACATCAGTGGACACATCCCTGTGCCACCTGCAGTAAACTTCGGCTCCAGGGACAAACTCATAATATGTTCTGGGCAGTGAGACTTATGTTGAGTTTAAATTACTTAAGTCCATGGCATACACTTAAAGTTCAAAAACTAAAGGGAGGAGAAACATGTATTCTACTTATCCTGTGTCTATGAATTTAAATATACTACCCATGCATTAAGAGAAAAAGCATATTGTTTTATTTCTAATGCTAAGCTGCTTAATTCTCCTACAACTTTTAAAAATTGTATAGCATTGAAACAAAATTTAAAGTTCTTTTTTCCGAATATAAATCTTGTTTTCTTACCTTTATAAACAGTCCATTTATTTCCCTACTGATTGGAAACATCATTTTTATCAGAAAAACAACTTCAAATATATGCATGATTCCTCTTCTCTTCTGAACTATTTCCTTAATACTGTATCATTATCATATTTTATTTAGTACAGTTTTATACTGTTTTGAGAACTGGGCAGACTGGTTTCTTATACTTGGTTTTTTTTTCTAGTTATTTTTTTAAAGATTTATTTTTTATTTTTATTGGAAATGTGGATATACAGAGAGGAGAGACAGAGAGGAAGATCTTCCCTCCGATAATTCACTCCCCAAGTGAGCGCAACGGTTGATGCTATGCCGATCCAAAGCCAGGAGCCTCTTCCGGGTCTCCCACATGGGTGCAGGGTCCCAAAGCTTTGGGCTGTCCTCGACTGCTTTCCCGGGCCACAAGCAGGGAGTTGGATGGGAAGCGGGGCCTCCGGGATTAGAACTGGCGCCCATATGGGATCCCGGGTGTTCAAGGCGAGGACCTTAACCACTGCGCCACTGCGCCAGGCCCTTTTCTAGTTATTTTTCTCCTAGCAATCTTTGTACATTATTACAGCCATTTGAATGTGAGATAAGCCTGAAGTCCACCTGATTTCTCCCTAGAACACTTTGCAAATCCTAGAGCAAAGATGCAGTGCACCCAAGCAATCAGTGGGCCCTGGGCAGAGGAAACAGAAATCAACAACCAGAGCTGCTGTAGGGATGGCGTTCTGAGAACACGAGGCTTCCTTTGAGGTCTTTCAACCTGAACTGAGCTATGCTTCTAGCACTCCAGGTCTTCAGCCTACAGATGACTTGCTAAGATCATGGGAGCCAGTTTTCTAATAAATCCCTTCTTAAATATCTGTACACATAATCTACTGGCTCTGTATCTTCAAATGCTAACACACAGACCATAGAAAATGGTATCTTTCATTTTTATTGACTTATTTTCATTTTTTTAATATTTGAAAGCCAAAGACAGAGAGAAAGAGTGATAGGCATTTTGTCAGTTGGCTCACTCCTCGAATCACTGCAACAAACATGGCCTAGCCAGAAACAGGAGCCTAGAACTCAATCTCATGTGGATGGAAGGGACCCAAGTGCTTCAGCCATCAGCTGCTACCTACCAGCAGGAACATGAGCAGGAAACCAGAAAGGGAGTGGAGGAACCAGGCTCACACCTAGGCATTTCATGATGAGCAAGCCAACCGGCATGTTAGCTTCCATGCTAAATATTTACTTATCAAATGACATCTTCCAATCTAAAATTACACATTTCTCACCAAAGACATCCATTTGAAGATCACCCTGAAACCTGACAAAAGTCATCACCAGCAGATGGCACTGTAAGGAGTGGTAAGTGAAGTGTTTTCAACCTAAAGAAATGATACTAGATGGAAACACGAATCTACTACACCAGGGATTACACAGTGTCAGAAATGGTAAATGTGAAATTCAAAATAAAATTCCTTTGTTTCTTATTTTCTTTCTAAGAAAATTGGCTGTTTGATGTGTTGTGGACTTACATGTGGGAGTAAAGTTACCAAGAATTTGTTAAGTGGAGATACATTTTCATTAAGTTTTAACTTAATATACATATATGAAATATCATAAAACCAATTTTATTGTAGCCTCTAGGGGTTACGACTGAACAAAAAATGAGACAATGTAGGGCTAAAAGGCCAGTAATGTTGGGGTAGGAAGAAACATTCAATCCAAAATAACATGACTAAGAAAACAGAAAGCAAGTCAAACAGTAAGATGGCAGACCTAATTCGAATCCAAGGATTAGTTTACACAAGTTTAAAGGATCTAAGTATACCAATTAAAAAGCAGAAATTTTTATATCTAATCACTTAGCAATAAAGTTGTCCTCTGATAATAAAATATACAAAATACATTCAGTACAGGATAACAGCCGCCAGTAGCCACAACCCTCTAAAACAATGTGTAAATATATGAAATTACATCTAAACTGCAGCTAAAAGTGACTTACTCAGGAGGAAGAACTGAAATAGGAAAGCAGTGAAAGTTGACACTAGGGCCAGCATTGTAAAGAAGCACCTTAAGCAAATAAATGCCTGCAATACCAGCATCCCATATGGGAGCCTGTTTGAGTCCTGGCTGATTCGGTTCCAATCCAACTCCCTGCCACTGCACCCTGGAAAGTAGCAGATGATGTCCCAAGTACTTGGGACCCTGCCACCCCCATCAGAGACCTGGATGGAGCCCCAGTTCCCAGCTTCCATCTGACCCAGCCCAGGCCATCGTGGCCATTATGGGGTGAAGCAGCAGATGCCGGATCTTTTTTTCCCTCACATCCTCTCTCGAACTCTAACTTTAAAATAAATAAACCATTATTTAAAAAAAAAAAAAAGTTGACATTCATCACTGACTCTTTTACATTCATTAATGGTTAATCTTCACAAACACAGAAAGAAGAAATTACCTCCATGTGACCATTTTTAGGGAGGTAGACTAAGGCCCCAAGTCTTGTGCCCAGGACTCCATGCTAGCAAGCCAATGCTCTTAACTCCTCTCTGCTGAAACTACCTAACTTAACTACATCATCTGAAGGATACTCCATCGAAAAGGGGAGGTATGAACAGCAGAATGAGGCCGAGAGCAAGAGCCACTGAGTTTCCATCATGGTCCCAGCACGTTGCTTACCAGTAAAACTGACTGTGCACTTTCCCTGGCAAATACGCGTATGTGGTGAAGATGGGCACACACTACTATCCCATCCTAAGAAAAAGATTCAACAAGACTTTCTGGGACAAACTTCCATGGCTGAAGATATTCTGTTGGCCAAAAAAGACCCTGACTAAAACACTCAGATGTCCTAGGCTCTTTGGTAGTTAGTATTCTTACAATAAATAAACTGGCGTCTGATTTATATTCTAGATGCTTCAAAATGTATAAAACCCTCCCCCGCCCCAAGTTTCGTCATGTCTAGGAATAGAGGGAAACCAGGGCTTCTAATCCTGCAGATCTTTGGGAGAAAAGGCTAACTTGTCACAGGAAGATGCACAAACACTGGGGCGGCGCTGGGCCTGAGTGGTCAGCCTGGCCCCTGCTGCTCAAACTACAATGACTCAGAAAGACAGAATATAATAAGCACATCAGGTAGCGTCTGTCAACATGCCATGGAGCATAGACACAGCAAGTAGCCAAGAGTATGAAATTCTTACTCATTAAATTTAACCAAATAATTGATCAAAGAAGTCTCCTGCAGGAACATCTCTGCAGAGTTACACATGAATCACTCCAAACAATAGGAAAATAACTGGGCAAACCCGCTGGGAAGTGTTGTGGCATAGCAAGGTTGAGTTGCCACCTGCAGTGCTAATATTTCATATGGGCACTGGTTCAAGTCACACCTGCTCCATTTCCAATCCAGCTCCTTGTTTATAACCTGGTAAGGCAGCACAAGATGGAGGAAAAGCCTGAGCCCTTGCACCTACGGGAAGGACCTTGCAGAAGCTCCCAGCTTTGGCCTGGCCCAGCTTAACCCATTGCAGCCACTGGGGAAGTGAACCAATGGATGGAAGACTTCTCTCTGTTTCTCTTTTATTCTCTCTATCCCTCTTCTATGACTCTGCCTTTCAAGCAAAAGAATAAATCTTAAAAAAAAAAAAGTCCCTCGGGCCCAGCGCAATAGTGTAGCAGCTAAAGTCCTCGCTTTGGACATACTGTGATGGGATCCGATATGGGCACCGGTTCTAATCCCGACAGGCCTGCTTCCCATCCAACTCCCTGCCTGTGGCCTGGGAAAGCAGTCGAGGACGGCCCAAAGTTTTGGTACAGTGCTCCCGCATGGGAGAACCAGAAGAGGATCCTGGCTCCTGGCTTCGGATTGGCTCAGCTCCAGCCATTGCAGTCACTTGGGGAATGAATCAATGGATGAAAGATCTTCCTCTCTGTCTCTCCTTTTCTCTGCATATCTGCCCTTCCAAATAAATAAATCTTCTTCTGGGTCTCCCACACGGGTGCAGGGTCCCAAAGCTTTGGGCCGTCCTCAACTGCTTTCTCAGGCCACAAGCAGAGCTGAATGGGAAGTGGAGCTGCCAGGATTAGAACCAGCACCCATATGGGATCCTGGGGCATGTTCAAGGTGAGGACTTTAGCCACTAGGCCACGCTGCCAGGCCCCAAATAAATAAACCTTAAACGAAATTTAAAAATCCCTCAAAATCATAAACACCAGCAGGATAAAGGTGTTCCATTTTGAGCAGTAATCAATAAGGGACAAAGAAAGTGAAACTACATAAACACTACTATGAGTGTGTAATAGCCCTGGATTTGCTACACAATATGCCCAAACTCTGCCGGATACCTGCACCTTAGAGGACAGTCTCAGCCTGCTCATCACCCTTTCATTGTTTCATTTAACCACAGATTTTGCACAACTTCACTGAGTCTTCCCCACCCCACAGCTAATATTTCATACGCTTCTCACACTCTATCTTGAACATTCTTCTCAGTCAGGTCTTGGCTCATATATGACCTTGCTTCATACATCTCCCTGACCTGTACACACAGCAGAGCACCTCCCAATCCCATCAGTCTCTGTCTTAATTTCTTTCCCTCGTTTGTCTGGCTGCCATCGGTAGAGATGGCTCAGAAGAGTTAAGAATTCTCTGCTCTATTTTCTGCTGTATCCATAGAATTTACAATAGTGCCTGGCAAGAGGACCCAGCAGGAATGAAACCCTTCAAAGATTAATAAGGAACACAGGCCTAAGAGGACAAACAGATCTCATAAACAGCACAATGTGGCAGCAAAAAGAAATCATGGTCGGCTCCACTCAAGAGGGTCAGCAGCCCCTCCTGGAGGCAGAGCTGCAGGGCAGCATTGTAGAGGCCGGGGTGAGAGCAGGGGGCAGCCCAGACACAGGAAGCGGTGTGTAAAAGGCGCAGAGTGACTCATTGCACACTTGAAGAAACCTGAATAGCTTCAATAAGGTGAACAGTGAAAGGAAGCCAAGTTAGGTTATAATTGGAAGGCAGAGCACACAGGCCAGGGGCAAGGAGCCATGGAGCCGCCCTGATCTGCAAGAGCAGGAAAGGGAGTGGGAGGATGAAGTGAACCTGGAACAAAGAGAACATATGCATCTCCACAAAAACCAAACTCGTTAAACTAAGCAGCAGGGTTGAGGTTGGGACTAAGATGTGTGTCTTAGTTGAATACAAAGAATCCACTCTTCCAAGATTCCACATTGCTTCAGCATGACTTCCTAAGAAAGCAACACTTTGGGAATGAGGGGGAAAAAAAAAAGGAATGACATGATTTCTCTCTCTGTCTAACACACACATACACACAAGTGTCAAGTCTTGCAGGTTTGACAGTGTCCAGAAACCAAATCACGTGACTTGAGGAGGCTGCTGTCATCTCACAGCTTTCCTCTCCTCTAAAATTATATCATGGCCAGGGCAACTCTTTGCTCATAGTGTCCCAAAAGCTTAGGAGGAAAAGCCTGCCACTCCCAAGATTCATTTCTTGGGGCTGTAATACAGCACAGTGGGTAAAACTGCCACCTGCAATCTAGGTCCCACTTCCAATCTAGCTCTCAGCTAACAATAGAAGCAGTGGAACTCAGTCCAAGTACCTGGGGTCCCTGTCTCCCAGATGAAACCTCTGGCTGCTGGCTTCAGTCTAATCCAGTTCTGGTAAGGTGGCCATCTGAGGAGAGAATCAGAGAATGGATGTCTTCTCTCCCTCCATATCTCTCTGTAACTTTGTCTTTCAAATAATTAAAATGAATCCTTAAAGAGGGAAAGATATGTGTCCATGACTTGAAGCTTGATTATCTAGTTGGGATGGCACAGCTAGAAAATCCTCTACCTGCAATGCCAGCAACCCACATAGGCACCAGTTTGAGTCCTGACAGCTCTACTTCTGATCCAGAGCCCTGTTAATGGCCTGAAAAAAAAGCAGGGATGGCCCAAGGCCTTGGGCACCTGCACCCACACGGTAGACCCAGAATAAGATCCTGGCATCAGACCAGCTCAGGTCTGTCTATACTGGCCAGCTGGGGAGTAATCAACAGATAGAAGATACCTCTCACTCTCTCCGTCTTTCTGTACCTCTTACAGTCCAGTACAACAAAATTTTTAATTACTTATTTAAAAGAAAGACTGACTCCTCTGGGAAGGAGATGCTCAAGGTGAATGCCTACTACTGAAATGAAAACAGGGCCACTCCAGCACTTACAAAGCGACAATGGCAGATGACTGGTCCATCCAGGCACCACTACCAAGAAACATAGAATGGGTGCAAGGCAGACAGCAGTGCCGAGCTTGGCCGTCACTGCCTTCTCTTGGACTGACAGGAGAGAACCATATTTTCAGTGGCTCCACGCCAGTTGCCCTAACTGCTGGAGGCGAGACAGTGTGACATCATCACAGAATCCTGGAGACCGTGACCTTATATCTCTCATCCTCATTGTCCAGAGGCTGAAAGCAGGGAACTAACTTTTCCCCAGGGAACATGCACTGCCGGTAGGTATATGAACACTATCTTACCCTACAGGTCTGGTACATCCTGTGTTCCAATCAGAGCTAAATAATTAGTGTCCATTGGGCTGCACCCACCAGAGAGACCCAGAAGAAGCTCCTGACCTAGTTCCAACCATTCCTATCATTTGGAGAGTGAAACAGCAGATGGAAGATAGACGATCTCAATCTCTCTATCTCTGCTGCTTCTTTCTGCAACTCTGCCTTTCAAATAAATACATCAATCTCTTCTAATTTTTCTTTCGGTAAATTTTCTTCAAAAAAAAACAACATGAATCTTACAAAAATTTCCTCTACCCGTTCCCCTCCCAGATCCACATCCAATACTTTCAATGACAGTGTACATTAAGAATGAGAGCTATGAAAATCCACCTTTTTGGAAAGGAATGGCCCATAAAGCATTCTAGATAAATAACCATAGGTAAAAGAAACATTCTTTCTATTTTTCAATGAAATTAACACTCAATGTTTTTTAAATATCTATTTTATTATTATTACTATTGGGAAGACAGAGTTATAGAGAAAGGCGGTGAGACAGAATATTCCACCCACTGATTCACTGCCCAAAGAGTGCAATGGCTGCAGCTGGACCAGCGCAAATCTAGAAGCTTGGAGCTTCCTGTTGGTCTCCCACAGGGGTGCAGGAGCCCAAGCAATTAGGTCATCCTCTGCTGCCTTCCCTGGTACATTGGCAGGCAATAGGATGGAAACTGGAGCAGTTAGGACTCCACAGATACCCATACAGGATGCTGGCATATCACAAGTGGTAGGTTAACTTACATTGTGGCACTAGCTTTGGCTTAGTGTTAAGCTTACTAATGAAGGCTTTGCTTCTTTGGCTAAGCACACAGGACCCAATAACTCTCCTCAGTACCTGACCCATATGCCTATACCACTATCTGTTCTCAGCCTCCTATTTACATTTTAAAAATTATTTTTGAGAAGGGGCATGGAAGGGATAGGAAGAACCATGCAGAGCCTGCCCATCCACTAGCCCATTCTCCAGATAAATGTTGATAAATGTTGAAACTTGACTTGATAACTGTTGCCCAGTAGCTGGGAACTCAATCTTGGTCTCACTTGTGGATGGCAGGACACAACTACTTGAGCCATCAACTACTGCCTCCCAGAGGGTATATTAGCGGGAACTGGCAGCAAAGCTGGGAAGGAGACCCAAGCACTCTAACACAGAATACAACCATCCCAAGCAGTGCCTAACCACTGCACTGAGCACTCACTCATTGCCCATTTCTTCTTTACAGCATTACTTTCTAAACAAATACAAATTGCTTCAACCACTTCTTTAGGCTATCACTCATGTCATCTCTTAGGTAGGAAACAGTTATCAAGTCGAGTTTCAACATTTATCAAGGATTAGATGTCCAGTGATGGCAAGCAGGATGCTGGGTTGGATATTTAGAGTGACTACTAAGTGGGAGGCACTATTATAAGAGCTATCAATACACAAACTGACTCCATGCTGACACCCAGATAGAAGGTGGTATGAGGCCCCCTCGCTGTCCAAAACAGATGATTTTAACCATGCTGAGGCAATCACTGTCAGGCCAAAGAATGGGCCAAGACCCAAGTTGGGCCAGTCACCCATGGGGACTTTCCTAACTGGAGCAGGGGGACAGAGGTTTTCCCTCTCTAGTCACAGAGTTGTGGGGATGGAAGCCTAGGGGCTATGGCAACTTAGTGCTAGCATGTTTGAGAGAATGTAGCCAGCAGACAGAGAAGACTGGAGATGAGACAGAGACCGGATAGTATTAGAGCCCAACTCCAACGCTGTCAAGTGCACAAGCCAATTAGTTGCTTTGAAGGGAGGAAAATAATTTGCTTGGGATTTTGTCACTTTCCATGAAATGAGCCCTAACAAGCTCTTAGGCTCATTCTTATCACAGTGCCAGTCCCTTCCTCCGAGGTGGTTCTGACCAGGAAACAAAAGATGCACAGGAGACTTGAATTGTGTGTCTTTCAACTGGGGCAGCCCGACAATTGTTGGCTGACAGGAAGCACAAACACTTGCAGGCACGTGTATACGCCAGCAGATTGCAACCAGACTGTGCAGTCTGCCTCACCCTGGCTCTCTGTCACATCCAGCACAGCAGCAAGCTCTGCTGGCTGTAACTCCAAACTCAGTCAGGAAACCAATCACTTTCCACAGTCTCCACTCTCGCCTTGGTCTGGCCACAGCTTATACTGCAACAACCCCCATCACCTTCCCCTGCTTTTAGCCTGACTCAGCACACAGCAGCACAATCACCCCCAGAAAATGTAAGTCAAGGGTGTGTCATCTCATGCAACGGTACATGTCAGAGCTGTCCTTCAGCTGCTTTAGCCTCCTCTGGGCCACTCCCACTCTACCTCCACCATATGCTTTACCTCATATAGCCTCCAGGTTCCCATTTCCTTCCACAAACTTCTTCAGCCTCTTCCAGGTCTCTGTGCAGAGGCCTTCTGGTGAGGCAGTGCTTGAAGGCCTGATTAAAGCTCCACGCATGACCTGCCCCAGCACTGCTTTCCTCCATCACACTTCTCACCATGTAACTTACTCCACTGATTTTACCCTACCTAAAAAGCAGAGAGGGGAAGAGAGGAAGGCAAGGAGAGGGAAAAAGGAAAAGGACATGAGAAAGAGACAGAGAGAACCTTCCATCCATTAGCTTACTTCCCAAAAATCAGTCAGAGCCAGAGTAGCACTAGGCTGAAGCCAAGAGGCTGGAACTCACTCAAGGTCTCCTGTATGGACACAAGCCTGAGCATCAGCTGCCTCCTCGGAAGGGGAACTGGAAGCAGAGCCTGGGCTCACACTGGACACTCTAACATAGCATACAGTATCCCAAGGGCACACTGACCACTGACCCAGACGCCAGCTTCAATTTTCCTACATATTTATTGTCTCCCTAGAATGTTGGCTTTGACTGCTTATTACTAAATATCTGCTGAGTGAAATGAATCCAGACTCAAGCTCCTGTTCTGAAGCTTGGGAAGCAACTGTAAACTACAGCAGAAAAAGAAATGCAGAAAACATTTTGTACTTACTTGGCACATCGTACCCAGTGTGTGTGTTGGTACAAGGAGTATAAGAAGCGCTGGCGATATACACTCCATACTTTTATGGATTTGTCTTCTGAAGCTGTTGCTAGTAATTGGCCATCAGCTGAAAAATCCACACTTCGCACTGGAGCTGTGTGAGCTTTAAATTCTGACGATTTCCCTCTCCTAGAAATGAACAATTTAATATTTATTACTCGCTTGATTTAACTGACCAATACCTAAACACATTTAATGGTTCAATTCTTGAAAAACTTAACAAACTTACGAAAAGACCAAGCTATGCTGTGCTTGTCATCAATCCTGTTTAGAAAGCTGATACCTAACTGGAAAGGGCCTGTTCTCACCCATGAAAGGCATGTACTGCTTCTTTAAAAATCAGAAGCCAGGGAAGTATTAACAAATCTTTAGCAGACATTTCCCATGCCTACCATTCCTGTAAGGATGGCAGTTTATGAAGAAGTTATGGCCGAGGAGAAGCCAGTGACTCCAAGGCAGTGTTTCTGAGTGATCACGAGGGAGTAGCGTGGACTGGCACGCCAGTTAGGAAGAGATGTTCTCTGTGTCATCTGCCTCTACACAGGATGTCCCAGGGAGACCTGACTGCCTGCTCTACCCTCACTTCCATCCACCAGTAATGACAACAGACACTCATGGTGTGCACCAAAGGCCTTACACATCCTGTAGGCTGAATCTCACATTCAGCTAAATGGTAGTAACAATACTTCAGGCCTCACCACCTTGAAATGACAGGTACATTTTCCCCTTGGCTGGGACTGAATAAATACACCAGAAAAATAAATAGGAAAAAAAATAATGTGAGACTTTTAAAAGATAGGAAACAGAAAAAAAATGGTTAAAATTATTTGGAGCAGGTTAGCCAGAGTTGCAGTTCCTGAGTGATATTTGGGAAATACTATACTGTCTCAGTGTTTCCAGGTCTTACAGGCACATTCACATTACACTGTGTCTGAGACCTGGCACTTTTTCCATTTACAAGGTCATATTTCTAATGGGGAAAATGGCCATAATTTCTAGCAAAGGTCAGACAACAGAATTTAATCAGATACAACACATCTGTTATAGATTTTCCAGTGTTCACACTGACCTCCCATAGACCCACACCTCATTCAATATCGGTTGCCTTGGTGCTTTAGAACCAGAAGCCTAGAAGCCACACCCCACCTCACCCCAGGCCCCGCACCAATTGCTCTTCTCCCACAGTTAGTACTTGACAAATCATATTGCCTACGCTTTCTAAATATTTGTTGACTCTTCCTTTTCCTTGTATGCCAGCTCTGCCTGCCGCAAAGTGGATATATCCTCAACATCCTTCACCCCGATTACTGCCGAAAGCCTCTTAACTGGACTTTCTACTGTAATCTTTTATCCCCTCTAGTCACCTACATACTGTGCTTATTACCTTTCTAAAAGTCTATCTCCAAACAATGCCCAGTGTTAACCTGTCTCTGGCTCCCTTCAACAGAAAACACAATGCCCCTCTCTTCGGCAGGACACTCTGCTACTGTGCTGAACTTTGTACTTACAACAGCCACGCAGCTCCACCTGTGCCTCTCACTTAGTTTTCTCAGACTACATCTATGCCCATCCCCCAGAATATCATGACTAAGCTGCAAAGGCTTAATTGCTTCCTATCTGCTATGATAATTTTACTTACTACACTACAAAGTAACTTAAACACAGGCATTTTTCTCTGCTACTGTGTAGTAAGTTTCTTGTGGCCAAGAATGACCATGTATTTATAAGATCAGCATCTACCACATCAGGTACATAAAAAGAGCTAGATATATTTTCCTGACTTCCATCAGTAGAATCAATATTTAAAGGTTCTTAGCACCAACCTGGCTTACACTCCTCGTAGAAGTCTAAGGTAACGTTATCATTAATCTCTATTACCTGGTTGATGACATCCTAGCTGTAAAAAGGAAACCAATATTTAACAAAACTCAGGAGGGACAAATCACGGATCAGTCTGTGAGATTTCAAGGGAGATTTCAGTGAGGAGAAAGGAGGAGTGTGGTTTGGCCTGAATCTGAGTATCAGGCCTGAATAATACAAAGAAAAGGCCTGGGATCTGCAATCACCAGGAAGCCAAGAGACAGGTGGTGTCCCGGAACACCTCACACCCCAGGCAGGATCCTCTGCGAACCTTTACCTAGTAGGCCGCCTCTCTGTTGCAGACTGGCCTCACCATTGAATCCTGTCCCAACAGGAAGCATACAGGAAACCAAGATAGGAGTGTCCTGTGTTTGCAGAGCTGCAGCTTAACTGGTTTCCAGTTCCTTGTCTTAACATAAGCTTTTAACCTCCCAAGTATTTACTTGCCTTCTCAGCCAAATTTTCTCGACTGTCCAACTTGACAAGTGAGTGCAGGACTGGAAGTGCCTTCACACTTCTCTCACCTTTTCTTTCTCAGCCTTCTAGTCATCACTGTAGTGCTCACCCACAAACATGGATGCTAATATTGCCCTTATCCCTGTAGAGGAATATATACTGCATTTTACAGGAAGTGGAATCTGTTTATTCCCCCTCCTTTTCAATCTGTGCTGGTGTTGTGACTTACCCTGAGGTCTCAGGCAGCTTGTTTCTCTGGCTCTGCCCACCACTGCCATCTTGGTGGGAGGGGCCCAGGTGAGTTCTAACTTGGGGATTAGGTGAATGGATTTCCTGGTAGCGTGGAGGCTGCTGGGGAGTCCTGAGCTAAGCTGGATTCAATGCTTGGGACCCTACCCCCAGCCACTGCTGTCAGGCAGTGTGCAAATCCTGAGGCTTTGTCTGCTAGCCGCCCAGCAGTGAGCTCTGGAGTCTTGGGTATGTAGAATTGCTGCCTAGGGTCATCCATGTATAAGGCATGTACATGTACATGACGAATGAATCCTGAGGGACTTGCAACAACAAGGCCACTGGACTTGCAGGTAAGCAAAGGGACTGAGACTTGGTGGTTTGGAGGAGAGAGACCAAAAGATCTGTATGGGACAGACTGATGCACCAGCCCACAGGAGAGTCCTGAGTTGGGCTTATTAACCTGGAACATTTCTGACCACCACATACCAGTCCACACAAAAACTAGGGATGGGGATCAGTCTAGCAGGACTAGATCCTAGTACCTGACTGAATGTTAAAAAAGGAGATGGGTCACATAAGGCCATGACACTAATCAGCACATGAGAGAACCAGATCCAGGGGAAGATTCTGTGGGGGATTTGTGGGCCAAATCCTATGGAAATACGAGTCTTGCTGGTTAGCTCAAGAGTTGGGGTGGTAATGGGCTGAGCTAGATGTGACCATGAAACCTGCCAACCAACACTCATGGGTACTGGGACTAAGAATAGTCTGGGCAGGTCCAGGCTACAGTACTGGCATGTGCATCTTGAAACAGTGTGGGGGTGAGCTAAGTCGCAACAGTCACCAGTTCATACAAGGCCAAGATGGAGAGGAAGGCCATGTGAGGCACGAGCAAGATCTGGGTCTGGGAGTGGACCAAGCGGGGGAACTTGGGAAATTCCCCTAGTGGGTTATAGCTCCCTCTGATCCAGGCCTGGAGATTGGGCAGGTTGGGCAAAGTAACTCCAATAGTTGGCTAATGTGTGGGTAGGCTTTGAAAGCAGGCAGACTGGGCAGGACTAAGCAAACCTTAGCACACTGGCAAGTGCAGTTACCAGGTTGTAGCACAGGTCATGCTGGGCTAGGCTGTCACACCTACCAGTATGCATGAACCAGGGATGGGAGCAGACTGAGCAGGGCCAGCTGCCAGCACCCGTCAGCGAAAGTTGGACCTGGGGACAGATCTAGTTAGGACAGGCTACAGCATCCAAAGGCAAAGTCCAAGACAGGTAAGGGACTACGCCAAGCTGGATCAGAGCAACCACTGGTACACACAAAATCTGAGGCTGGGAACAGGCCTGGTTGGGGAGCAAAGGGGACACCCAGCTGGGTTGTGGATCCCACTGGTAAGTGTGAGGGCCAGAGTGGGGACTGCGATCTGGTCTGGACATGGCTACAATGTCCCTCGGCACATGTGTAGACTGGGTCTGGGGTGTGCCAGACTGGGCTAGATTCCAGTGCTCATGAGAACTAGGGTGGGTATAGGACAGGCTGGGCTAGAACTCTGCCCCTGCTGAGCCATGTGTGAGCCGTGTCTGGGTGTGGACCAGGCTTGGCTGGGCTATAACTCCCAACAGAAAAAAACAGAATGAGTAAATGCTGATCAGGAAAAGCCACTGTTCCTGCTAGGACAGGAGGTGGATTAAATAGGGCTAGCCCAAGGACCCACTGTAATTGGGGATGGGCCAGGACCAGCCAGGCTATAGCACCCACTGGCAAATGCTGAGGTGAGGAGCACCATACCAGACTAGGCCGCAGCATCCAACCAGCACAAGTGAGACCCAGGGTGGGAGGAAGCAAACCCAGTAGAAGGGTTATGTGGGGCTTCCCTGCTAGACTACCACTTCCACTAGTAAGAGTGAGAGCTGAGATGGGAGCAGACTAGGCCAGGCAGGACTACAACACCTTTTGGCCTTATGCCTTATGTGAGCTGGATCAGGGAAAAACCAGGCTGGGTTGACTGTTCTTCCTGGTACATGCCTAAGCCAGAGTGGGTGTGGGTTGGATGGGCTTTGCTGCAGCATCAGCTGAAGATGCTGGCATGGGAGGCAAATTCTGTCAAGCCAAACTGCAGGACCACCTGGAGAATGCAAGATCTGGGAGTGGGTCCAGTTGGGAAACAGCGCATACCTAACTATCAGGTTGCCATTCCAATTGATGAGCATGAGAACCAGGACTGGGACAGGCATGGCCAAATAGAGAGTGGAACCTGCTGGCACTTGTGTGTGGGCTAGATAGTGGGGCTGGCTGGGTTGAACTAGGCTTCAAGGTCCATTGACATGCATGAGAACCGAATGGGATGTGGGAAAGACTAGTCCAGTTTGCTATACATACTGGCAAGCACGGGAACCAGGGAAGGGGGTGGGCTCGGTAGTATGGCTTCTCTCCTTATATCTCCCCTTCCCCCAGATCCAGGAAGGAAAGAAAAAAATGTGGAAATAATGGTCTCACCGACCTTCCTGTAACCCTTGACCATTATCACCTTAATCAACTACATAAAATTCATCAAAAATAAAAATTATTTAAAAAGAAAAGATTTCTGAGCAAGAGTTTCCATAGGTGGTGGCAGACAAACCTGTTCACTGGTAGAGGACTGGCCTATGGCTTTCTTTCATTTGAAGGTACCTGGGCCTATTTGGGCACATTTTCAACTGAGTCAAGGAAAATGCTCAAATTCCTTTCCTGTAAAGCATTTACAGGAGAAAATGATACCAGGTGTGGGATGTAGAGTTTCTTCCAAAAACACTCCAAGAAAACAAGCAGGGGAGGGAAACAAGATTGGCAGAATACAGTTACCTGAAGCTGGTTGCTGGGACTATGGGGGGAGTGCTTCCAGCTGATCTATCTTCACACATGTTTTACAGGCTTCAAAGGTTATAATTTTTTTAGAACAATAGCTCAATAATTATTTCAAACAGGTGAGCTATCATCTAAGGTTTGAAACTCATAAAGATTTAAAAATTTTTAACAGAATATGTGACACAAACATAAAGATTTACACTTTTGTCAGAAATCTATTTTAACAAGACCACTCTGTAGCCCCAGAATAAGTGACATGAATCAAAGAGTAGTTATGGCACAGGGGTTTTTAGAGATTTCCAAAGGACCCTAAAGGCTCCATGAGTGGGCATTAGAAGGTTGACAAACTATAACTTTCGGTTATACCTGCCAATGTGTACTTTTCTGGGGGAGACGATCTAAAGTTTACATCAGATTTTCAAATGGATTGGAAACCTCCACCATCACAGCTGGAAGACAGTGAAGTCACAAGGACACTGTGGCATAATGAATTAAGTCACTGTCTGCAGTGCTGGCATGTCATATGGGCACAGATCCGAGTCTAGGCTGCTCCACTCCTGATCCAGCTCCCTGCTAGAGTCCCGGGGAAAGCAGAAGATAGTCCAACATCTCAGGCCCTGGCACCCACGTGGGAGATCTGAACGAAGTTCCTAGCTTCAGCCTGGCCCAGCTCTTGCAGCCATTTGTGGGGTAAACCAGAGGATAGCAAGATCTCAGATCCCTATTTCTCTCTCTCTCTCTAACTCTGCATTTCAAATAAATAAAAAAAAAATCTTTAAAAACAAATCAAAAACATGTAAGACATATCAAGCATATTTCCATGGTTACAAGCAGTTGTCAAAGAGATGACATAATTATGAGTTAAAAATAAGGGGAAAAATTGCTTGAAGATGCCTGACTTCAAAAGGTCAGTGTAGTTTGCATGGAACCCAGACTGAGCACAGCACAGGAAGGTATTTGGGAGCAGAGGCACCCCCAGGAAGAGCGAAGCATCAGTTTGCCTTCACATTGCTAAACCCCAAGCATATCAAGTGTGCAGGCATTCAGTGGTTTCTCTTACTTATCGGGAATCCAGAGTCTAACGGTTCTGTCCCGTGAGGCAGATGCCAACAAGTTTCCGAGGGGAGAAAACTGCACGCTGGTTACGACATCCTTGTGACCCACATATCTGAAAGCTCTAGCTTGTGGCTTGAAATTCCATAGCATGAGAAATGTATCCCAAGAGGCAGTAGCTATCAGGAAACAGAAGAATAAAACCACCGTTTGTTAAAACGCAAACACAGGCATGTTTCATTACAATAAGCAGTATATCTAATTACAAGGTGTTCAGGTAATAAAGAAACTGGAGGTTATAGCATCCACTAGGTAACAGCAAAACTATTTTTTAAAGACATTCAAGGCTACACAACTAATAGGTAAGCACATCCTACATAACCACACATCAGGACAACTGGCCCTAGTTTATAATCAGGGCTCAATAATTACTTATGTACAAGGTGGTAATGGCAAAGGATAATAGAAATTCAGTTCTTTAATTCTCTGGGTGACCATAGATAAATTGCTGACAAGGACTGAATGTTTTTTCTGAGAGGATTTTTTAAAAACTGTTTATTTGGAAATAAAAAAAATTAGTATAATAAAGAGCAACACTAATATACCCTTTAACCAAATCCACTTGTTAATATTTTGTCAGTTTGTTCTATAATTTGTTCTTGTGTTTACACAATACTGTATCTGTACATGAACACACACACATGCTCATGGACACAAACACATACAAAACTTTTTTTTCTTGAACTATCTGGAAGTCAGCTAAATAGTTCACAACATATTCAAAAGTACTTCGTGTGTTTGTCCGAAGACTACAGATATTCTCCTAAACATCATAGCACAATTGTCATCTTCAGGAAATTCATGATAGATGGATCCAATACTTTACTCTTTCAATCATAACTGCAGTTGTCTTGATTGATCCAGTGATGACGTTATAGTTGAATTAGATTATCTTAAAAGTCACTTGCTGGGCCCAGTGTGTGCAAGGCTAAACTCTCGCCTTGCAACTGACAGGATGCCATATGGGCACTGGTTCGTATCCCAGCTGCTCCACTTCCCACCCAGCTCCTTGCTTGTGGCCTGGGAAAGCAGTAGAGGATGGCCCAAAGCCTTGGAACCCTGCACCCACATGGGAAAGCAGAAGAAGCTCCTGGCTCTTGGCTTTGGATCAGCTCAGCTCCGGCTATTGCGGCCAAGTGTGAACCAGTGAACAAAAGATACTTCTCTTTGTCTTTCCTGCTCTCTGTAAATCTGCCTTTCCAAGAAAAATAAATCTTTAAAAGTCACCCTCCTTTTTTAAAAGCACAGTTAGTGTTTCACTACAGTTCATCCAAACTACTGAATATTTACATCAGGGGCTCAGTGATCTGGAGCTGATGTAAACTGAACAAGAGAAGCAAGGAATACTAACATGCAGGATACTTGGGGATCCTTAAGTTCTATGTATTGCGCTATAAAAAAAAGATACACAAAAGCTTTCTAAGAATTATAGTGGCATAGGTGACATCTATCAAGATACATACATATACAGAGGGCATTATATATTATTTAATCATTAATGTGATGTCAGGTGATTAGATGATCCTTTGAGATAATGGCACACTTGGAAGACTGAGGAACAGCAGAGAGGACAATGTGCCACAGCAGACAGGAGAGAAAAGAACGGTGAGAAGAGAAGAAGGAGGCAAGCCTTAAGCAACAAGACATGCTGAAGGCTGTGTGCATATTCTATTGTGAGAGCAATGGAAAACCATTGTAGCAGGTTGAGTAAAGAGAATGTCATGATCAGGCTTAAGAAAACTGCCACTCTAACAGAGGGCAATGGATGGTATTTTCAAACAAAATCTGGATATCCATAAAAGATGGTCTTAATTTTTACTCTGTATCTTGTAAACAAAGATTAATTCCATATGATTCATACATCTAAGTATAACAGGTAAAACAGGAAGCTTTTAAAATGGAATATGAAATACCTTGATAATCCTGGGCTAGGCAAAGAGTGCTTAAATAGGATATAGAAATCGTTAACAAGAAAAGAAAAAAAAAAAGAATGACTTTAATGACTCTTTGGGCTACAGTAGAATTAAGTTTTGTTTGTTTAAAGACACAACTAGCATAGTGAAAAAAAAAAGCCAGCATGGAAAGAAGGTATTTAAATACATATACTCAACAGAAAATGAAGTGTGTGTATATATATATAATCTATACAGGGGTCCTATAAATAAATTAAAGAGATATACCATGCAACAGGAACACAGGCAAAAGACATTCAATAAAAGAGATTTATAGGCAATACATATGAAAAGGTCTTCATTTCCATTGGTTATCAAGAGGAAAATTAATAACTACAATGAGATGTCATTGCACATTCACTACAGTGGTTACAACCAAAAAGACAACAACACTACATTTTGAAGATGTGGAACAACTAGAACTCTCATATGTAATATGGTTTAACCCCTTTGGAAGTGTTTTGAAATCACTAATGAAACTAAATATATACTTATCTCAACAACTCCACTCTTAAGTGCACATCTAACAGAAACACTTACGTTTAACAACACATGTAAAATAACAATTCAAAACAGACCACAACTAGATACCCTACCGTCCAGCAAAGTAAAATGTATATACAAATTGTGATACAACCGTATTGTATACCTACTGTGCAATTATTTATGTTATGAAATTTAGGAAGAAGCAAAATTAATCTAAGAAATTATCAGTAAGCAGAGAGATTATCTGGAAGTTAAGGAGGATGGTATCTCAAAGAGAGACAGGGAAGATGGGGAGGTATTGATGGCTGCATGCAGAAAGCTGGGATCGATAGGGATAAAGTGAACTCAGAATTCAAGACAAAAATCAATCTGGAGCCCAGTGTGGTAGCCCACTGGCTAAAGTCCTCACCTTGCATGCACTGGGATCCCATATGGGCACTGGTTCGTGTTCCAGCTGCTCCACTTTTTATCCAGCTTTCTGTTTGTGGCCTGAGAAAGCCGTAGAGGATGGCCCAAAGCCTTGGAACCCTGCACAAGCATGGGTGACCTGGAAGAGGCTCTGGGCTCCTGGCCTAAGATAGGCTCAGTTCTGGTGCTGCAGCCACTTAGGGAGTGAGCCAGCAGATAAAAGATCTTTCTGTCTGTCTCTCTCTCTCCCCTTCCCTTTGTAAATCTAATAAACAAATTGTTAAAAAAAAAAAAAGTCAATTTGGATATTACCACAAAAATTCACCCAGAAGCAGGCAATGGTCTGGACTAAGTTGGAAGCAGTATGAAAGGGGAAGATACTTATGCTAAAGGTACGGCCATAAAGGTACAGACAAAGGGATTTGTCTATGCATTAAAAGTGAGCAGGAGAAAGAGCAAAGGCATTGGGCTGGGGACCTAAGCACCCCGATGAATTGTGGTGCCATTTAATAAAATGAAGAAGAGCAGAAAAGGAGGTTTGCAGTGAAGTATAGGATGGTAAAAAAAAAAAAAAGACTTCCTTGAGCCGAGCCTGGTAAGTATGAAGTGCCAATTGGACTCGCAAACAGATCAAGGAGGGAGTGGGACCCAGAGAGGTTATGCCTGTCCAGTATGGTGGCTGAAAGAATGAGCCACAGGATCAGACTTCTTGGGCTCCAACCCAAGCTGTCATTTACCACTTGGCCCTTGGACACATCCCTGAGCCAACCTCTCTGTGCCCTGGATATTCTGTCTGTACGGTGAAGTGCTGAAAGTATTACATAACTTGTAAATCATGCTTGCCAAAGGGGAAATATTCAAACATAGCTATTACTGCCAAAGTGGTGATGGTCTTCCTAACAAAAGCAATAACTTAGACGAATAAACTTTATGATCCCTAAACTGGATATGATCACTTAACAAGTGAGTGAAGAAGGTAAAATTACTCACCTTTCAGATAAGAAAGAAAAAGGTCACAAATGAAGTAGGGAGACAGGGTGTAGAAAGCATGGCCTATGGGAAGACAGAAAGTATTCCACAAAGCGAGCTGCATCAAATTCTTTTTATTCTACTTTCTAAAAGATTCGATTTATTTCAAGGGCAAAATTACAACACAGACACACAAAGGGAGAGAGGAATGAAGGAGGAAGAAAAAAGGGAGAGGGAGGGAGAAAGGGAGAAAAGAAGGTGGGAAAGGAGAAAGAGAGAAAGGAGTAGCCACAGAGATCCTTTTATTCACTGGCTCACTTCCCAAATGGCCACAACAGCCAGGATGGCTGGGAAAGGCCAAAACCAGGAGCTTCGTTCAGGTCTCCTACATGCATGCAGTGGCTCACGCACTTGGGCCATCTTTCTCTGCTTTCCAAAGTATTATCAGGGGGCTGGATCAGAAGTGGAGCAGCCAGGTCTTAAACCAGTGCCTACAGTGCCCCAGGGAATACTGGCATCACAGGTGGCAGTGTTACCCACTACACCACAACACTACCCAGTTTCTGAAAATGCTTTTTTCAGAACTCCTTACACAGTATGCCATATATATGTATATGTATATATATATGGCATATATATATATAGGGCATA
This sequence comes from Ochotona curzoniae, assembly GCF_017591425.1. Taxonomy (NCBI): domain Eukaryota; kingdom Metazoa; phylum Chordata; class Mammalia; order Lagomorpha; family Ochotonidae; genus Ochotona; species Ochotona curzoniae. The sequence continues at coordinate 14,652,441 of NW_024464920.1, read as the reverse complement.
TATAGTACAGTAAGAGATACATATATATATATATATATATATATATGGAGAGAGAGAGAGATAGCAGGCCTTTTGTAAAAAAAACTTAAGAATTTCATGACAGCAACAAGAAAATTTAAAGAAGGGTGAGTTTTTGTGCAGCTGAATAGGTGCAATGCCTTCAAAGTTGGCACACTGAGGATGAAATGTGGGCTTGGCAATAAGAATTATTCAGTGAAGCAGTGGGAATCAAGCTGCAATGGCCCCAGTTAAGGAGGAATGAAAGTGAGGCAGTTGAAACAGTAAACACAAGGATATAAAATCAATTCATTAACTCACTTAAGATTCAAAGTCCCCAACACTCAATATGATGTGGGCCAGAATAATCACACTGAAATCATAGGATCACAGTGCAGCAACAATTGTGTCAGGAGGTGACAGGGAGATGCTAAGAATGGGAAATTCAACTTCAAGGTGACAGACAACTTAGGCTTTAAATTCTGTCAACAGAAAAAGGAAGGGCATTTTAACCCAGGACAGATATCTCTGTTTTTCCTCCACATTCTCCTTGTATAATGCCTGGGATTGTGTATTTGTATAAAATGCAGCCTCAAAAAGTATAAGTTTGGAGCTTCTGGCTGTGTAGCCACGTTAAAACAATACACAATATACATCAGCATGAGGCCTTCTCAGAAATACCTGAGAGAGCATAAGAACAGATGTTTTAAAACACAGGGCAGCCCATTTGGAGGCAACATTCCAGAAGCTTACAAGTTATGACAAACCAGAAGCAGACAGGTTCCAGTGTGGCTCAGAGTACACTGTATATTTTCTTTGACATTTTAGGGAAACAGAAAAAAAAAAAAAGAGTAAACATATATAAAAGATTCCATGAATGTATTCATTAAAAACTATCAAAACACTGAATTTTTCTTCTCCTTAGCGTATTTTTCTTAGGAAAGAACTGCCTCACCAAAAACTAATACCATTGTAATAAAATCTCTTTGACTAGTGATGTCAATATTGTACTGTGTCAACTGGAGTTTGCTTTCGTATATTTCCACTGAAACACACCCAATATAAACATTACCACGTCACTTGAAATGTCAGCATTTATACTTATCATTATCCCATTAGTTTATTTTGAGATTAAAAAGTCAAAAAGGAAGTTGAAAGAAAATGTTAACTGGTAAAACATACCAATTGAAAAGGAACTTATTTATGTTCGGTAACAACAATCCATTGTTTCAAGAAACCCTTGCTGGGAAATGCTAAACCAGGCCAGGGTTTCTCTCTGGAGGTGAACACAAGGAAAATGCTAGTGAAAAGCACACTTGCTCCCCAGAGTAACCAGAGCGCCCAAGATTTGTCTCATCTTCAGGAGCAATAACTTCTTGAGTCAATCCAAGCTCCTTCACTCACCAACTGAATCCGAATCAACTACTATGTCAGGAATTTTATATCCAGTTTTTATTCATGTTAAATTCTCTTACTCATCTTTCCAGCTGGTAATGTATACACCTGATACAGAATTCCCCTTCCAATCCATGTCCACCCAGATCCCCCTCCTAGAAACGACCAGCATCGCCATCATCATGAGGCTCTTCTTGTGTACTGAGCGAGGCATGTGACTGCTCTCATTGATTTTTCATAGAACACCTACTCCTCAGTATTTTGCTCATTTGTCCTCATCATGCTCGGCCCACTGAGTTTAAGCAACTTTGGATTTCAGGTTGTGTGAATACACTCACCTGCCTTATTCTTTTTTCTCCTTTATTTTTAGTAAAGCTTTGTTTTGATCATTTAAAGCCTACTGAAAAAACACAAGTTAGTTTAAGAGATTAGCTTCTGTGCTTCATTCATCACAGCCTGTCTGGTTTCCCATAGGTAAGTAAAATTGATAGGCTGTTCTTTGTCTTTTTGTATCTTCATACTTTCGGAAGAAGGCACATCTGTTATTTTACTACCATATTCCACAATTTTTTTCTGACATTTCAATTCAGCATACACTTGCTGTATCTTTATCAGTACATGCTAGATGGCATAAAATATCTCTTTCTCCTAATATTACTGATGGTAAACTTAATAATTTATTTCCGTGATCTCTACTATATAGTCAGTATTTTTTTCCTTTTGTAACTAATGAAGTATCTTGTGAAAATAAATACTTTAACATTATTTAAATATCTTCTTCATCAAAACTATTATATGCTAATTTTACATTCTTTGACAATCTTTCAATCTACCACTTTCTACAATTTATTAATGTTGAACTACTTATTTGTAATTATATGAGAAAGAAACATTCTTCCCCATTTATCTTATTCATTCATTTGTTTATAACACTGGCAGATTAATCTGTGAACTAACAGGTTATTTCATTTAAAAGGTTACAATTCATAACTATCAGCTATTTTAATTCAAATTATTCCAGATATGGCTAGTGAGAGCCCTTAAGTTAGCCTCTGTGTCTTTCTGATATGTCTATCAATCTAAGAGTATTTTTTCACCTTTTAGGATCACAAGGTACCATAAGGTTGTACTTTTCCTGCCTGTGAAATAAAACTGGCTTTTTCCCCCCAAGAAACTCTGCATTAGTATTAATATAGAATAGTATTTGGAAACCAAGATGTGGTTCCTGTGTTTTCTAAGTGGTTATGTCAGCAAACAACTAACAAGTAAGAAATAAATAGAAATTTCAGTGTGTTGAATTAAGAAATGAGCTCTAGAAAGCTGTATTTATCTCTATGTAGATACAGATCTAGACATTAGAAAACATGAGGTGTAAATCCACAGACTATGTTCCTTTTTAAGATTTACCTATTTATTTGAAAAGCAGAATGACAGATAAAGATATATAGAGAGATGGGGGAAGGAGAGAAGGAGGGAAGAGAATTGGAGATTTGCTACAGGTTCACTCCCCAAATGCATTCAGCAATGAGGTCTGGACCAGGCTGAAGCCAAGAAAAATTCCACCCTGTTACCTACATGGGTAAAAGGGACCCATCATCGGACCCGGCGCGGTGGCGCAAGTGGTTAAGGTCCTCGCCTTGCACGCCTGGGATCCCATATGGGCGCCGTTTCTATCCCAGCAGCCACACTTCCCTTCCAGCTCCCTGCCTGTAGCCCGGGAAAGCAGTCGAGGACGGCCCAAAGCTTTGGGACCCTCCACCCGCGTGGGAGACCCGGAAGAGGCTCCTGGCTTCGGATCGGCATAGCATCGGCCATTGCGCTCACTTAGGGAGTGAATCATCGGACGGAAGATCTTCCTCTCTGTCTCTCCTCTCTGTATATCCGCCTTTCCAATAAAAAAATAATAAAAATAAATCTCTAAAAAAAAAAAAAAGGGACCCATCATCAAGATCATCTGGGGAGTAAACCAGGAAATGGAAGCTCCGTCCCCATTCTCCCCCACCTTGAAACTATCTGTCAAAGAAATAAAATAAACCTTTAAAAAATTTTTAAATGTTTTAGAAAATGGGAAGGGGATGATACAATCCCTTAATGACTAAATCCTCTTCTTGCATGCACTGGCATCCCATATGGGTGCTGGTTTGTGTCCTGGTTGCTCCACTTCCCATCCTGCTCCCTGCCTATGGCCTGGGAAAGCAGTGGAGGAAGGCCCAAAGCCCTGGGCCCCTGTACTCACGTGGGAGACCCAGAAGAAACTCCTGGCTTCTGGTTTCAGATCAGCTCAGCTCTGGCCGTTTATAGCCACTTAGTGAACTAGCAGATAAAAGATCTTTCTGTCTCTCCTTGTTTCCATAAATTTGATCTGCCTTTCCAATAAAAAATAAATAAATCTTTCTTAGAAAAAAATTTTTAATGAGGTGGAATAAAAGGGACTTGAGCCAGCACTCTGATATGACAACACGCAAAGAGGCAGCTTATCACACTACACCACAAAGCTTGCCCACAAAGCACATCATTGTCATCCATGTTTGTAAATCTTCTCCCACCGTAAGAAACATGGCTTTCACCATGCTCAACATGTGTTTGCTCTAACCTGGAACAGACTATTAGTAGTTTCTGAATCACTGACACCATCGCACCCAGCAATCCCACAAGCAGAAGTTCAGGATTCAGAATTTTTCTGGGACATGATTTTGGCAATGGCTCCTTTTTTGGTCTTGTCACACTTCATCATGATCTGTTAAGGCAGGTTTTCTTTAGTTTGAAATCTATCCAAGGGCATGCCCTTTAGTTCAAGGGTAGGACTGACTCCTACATGACCTTTCTGATGCTTTAAACACATAGGGTGTTCCGAGAGATTTCTCCTCTTGGCCACACCTAGATATATGGTGACAAACAGCACTCTGGTCTCTAAAATCCACCATCCAATTCTCAGATCAGCACAAGGAAACATACCCCCCAGCCCACAGGAGACTCATAATCTCGCCCATCACATGGGTACTTGGTCCTCAACCAAAGAATGTCTCACTGCAAGCACAAGCTCCACAGAGCCCTGTGGGTCACAGGCCAGGCCTCCTGAGGCCGGTCTCGCTAACTCAGCCAGGATCCCATGCTAACTGGGTCTATGTTCACAATACAGCAGAGAACTCCATATACCTTTATTATTTCCCTTTTCAGACCTTCCATTCCATACTCAAGAGATTCCTAATAATGCAAACTATCCTCACTAAAAATTTTTTGAATGTTTCAATTATTTCAGATATCATTTTGCATGTTTTCTACCCCCGTTATGCCTTACTAAGAAAAAATCAATAACGGGATTATTCTTGGCTTTCTAGTTTAGCACCAGGATTTTGTACTTTTCATGTCATTTTCAGGTTTACACAAAGGAAACACTACCCTGTTTTCTTCAGCAAAATACAAAGAAATCTAAAGCTATCTGTGAGAATGAATGCTGAATATTTTTAAGAAAACTAAACTTTAATCCCAAGGCATATATATATATATATATATATGCCTAAATTTTATATATATATATATATATATATATATACCTAAATGCACAATAAAAACACAAGGTTTTAACCTGCACTAGAAAAAATCCAATATTTCATTCAAGAGGGTCAGGATTAGCTCATCCTATCCAAGCACTATATAATGCTATAGTCTGTGCTGGTACTAACTTCAAATTCCTCTGCCCAAAATGAAGGAATAACCAAGCAAGTTTTCTTTCCAGCTGATATAAAGGAATATTAGCCTGCCATCTAAGAAAAGTCCAGGGCCCAACACAATAGCCTAATAGCTGAATCCTCCCCTTGCATGCACCAGAATCCTATATAAGCACTAGTTCATGTCCCAGCTGCTCAGTGCCGACCACTGTGGGCACTTGGAGAGCGAACCAGCAGATGGAATATCATTTTTTTCTTAAAATCTTAAAAAAAAAACAGTCTAAAAGAGCTATGAGTGCTTTAAAAACTCATCTTTACTCAAGACAATCAGGAGAAACTGAATTAAACTCTACTTGCCTTTGAGGTCTGACAATAACAACAGAAGTCATTACTAAGAGCCGAGTAATTTTAAATACTTTTTAAGTATTCTATTTAATTTTCAAAACAATGCAGGTAAATACCATTATCCTTAGTTCACAGATGAGAAAATTGGGCTTGGCGAAGTTAAGCAACTTACCAAAGTCATGCAGATAAGAGCCTGATTTTTAACCAAGTTCTAGCATGCTCAGCAGCCTCAACTCTTAACCAATGAGCCCATGTGCTTCGTAATGTACAGGGTATTTAAGGATTTTTATTTTTATTAGAACTATGCAGACCTTGTTAAGCAAGAGCATTTCTGGTCATATTCTTTGGCATAAGGCTCAAGACCACGAATTTTTGACAGGGTTTTCAACTCTGATATACACTGAAAAAAACACTGACGTCTCTGTGTACAATAAATTACTTTAGTACCTGCGAGTGAATTTGTAAGCTATAGTAAGAGATGCTCAAAGAAGCTACTATGTGGCTTGCTATCCATTTTCAGGATCAGACTCCCAACTCGGCTCAACTGCTTAAGAGTATACAATTTGGGGAAAGTTACTGAACTTCGTTTCTGCATCTATAAAAAGGAATAACAATTCATAGGCTACAGTTTTGTTTTCCTTCTCCCTTCTTATCACAGCCCAGCTCCAACTGTATGATACCAAGAACTTAGACCTCAGGGCATAGCACATAAAGCTGCTGTCTGCATCTGAGGACTGGTTGGCATCCTGGCTGTTTTACTTCTAATCCAGTTCCCTACTAGTGCACCTGGGAAAACGGTGAAGCGTGTCCCAAGTGCTTGGGTCCCTGCCCACCCAGATGAAGCTCCTGGCTTCAGCCTGACCCAGCCCCAGCTGTGGCCATCATTTGGTGAGTGAACCAGCAGGTGGAAGATCTCTGTCTCTATATATATAGCTGACTTTCAAATAAATAAAAATAAACAGTAGAAAGCAAAGCAGAGAGGGAGGGAGGGAGGGAGGGAGAGAGGGAGAGAGGGAGAGAGGGAGAGAGGGAGAGAGGGAGAGAGGGAGAGAGTGAGGAGGAAGAGAAGAAGAGAGCAAGGGAGGGAAGGAACACACACACCTCTACAGAGCCTATCAAAGAGCTCCACCATGTTTCCCGTTCTGTTTCCTACGGTTATGACCAAACTGTTTAAGCCGTGAACATCTGCGGACATTCATCAGCTGCAAACTGTTACTGCTTAGGAAACCCCCACCTTACAGCTGCCCCTCCTTCACCAAAGCTACCACTCAGCTAGAGGGATAGCCACTGGATAATCGTCCATATATTCACATGCTCCTTTCAGAGTCCCTCCTCTCCAACCACTCAATCCCAGTCTCTGCTGCAGAAGTCAAGTTTCCCAAACCCTTTCAGGCAATTATTTTGTGGTTTAGACCCTACTTAGTTCAGGTCAGTCTTCCTCTATATCCTATCCCTACTGTCATCATTACTTCTTCTAATAGATATGTGACCCTCCCCGACAACAACAGCACCTGAGACACTGTGGCAAATACAGGAGGGTGAAAGGACCTAAGAAAAGCAACAAAATCTCTAAATGCGGAACTTAAATTCAAGTGTAGAAGCATGGAAACACATCCTTTGCAGGCAAATATACCACTTTAAATTGTGTCTCAGGCATGAAAGAAAGCAAGAAGTCAGAAGATTTTTTTGTGTGGGTGGAATACTTTATTTCCATAGAGTGATCAGAGGCATTTTAAGTGGAGGTGTGAAGGCTCAGGAAGCAAAGACCTAGGTGCTTGGTAATATTTCAGACCCGGAGTAGCAGCGGGGATCTCTCCTTATCACTCAGTCGATTCAATTTCATCAACAACTCTCCACTGAGGCTCTCAACATCTCCCTTTCACTCTCCAGCTATGACACCTTCTCATCCAATGTGTAACACCACTTCTATGCATTCATTTCCTTGACTCACTCTCATTTCTTCAGATTCACATGGAAAAACTCCAGCCACTCTCTCTGCGACCTTCCCTCTGCCAGTTGCAATTGCTGGACACCTCCCCCACTCCCTCCAGACTGGAAACAATAATTCATGGTTGCTAATTTCATTTATTATAAAAGTTATCCTTACAAAGTATGTAACTCACCCTTTCACCTGACCCATTGTCCCTAAGTACAGCGCGTGTTTCTCCCACTCCGACAGGCCCCTGTCCCGGCAACTCCCAACATACTGTCACTCGGGACTCTCCAGTCACTTTACTTTTATAAAGCTGAAGCAGAAAGATGAGGGGATCTGGACATGATCTCAGGTCATTTTGTAAGAAAGTGCCTATTTTTTGGTAGCTTAAAAGTATACACAAAATAGGAGGTAAGTAAGAATATGTTTAGCTTTCTTTTCAAATCCTGAATGTGGCTAAGAGGCGTCTGATGAAAACAGCCCTTGAAACAGCCACTCCCGGGCAGGGCAACTCTCCAGGAAAAGGCAGGAGGGTGCAGTGAACTGGCCAGTCAGGAGTCACAGACCAAGTACAGCACCGGGTGGCTTACAGGACACGTTTCTTCCTGGCCCAGGGTTTTGAAATTGGTACTAATGTGACGAAGGGCTCAGCTGATCCTTCTTTTATAGTATAGCCACAGTGGGGCTCAGAGATCCCCTGGTCACCTCCAGGTTGTCCCTGAGTAGTCAATGAACAGTGCAAACAGTACAAATGGCACTTCGGAATATTCAGTCATTGATGACAGCTTGCACGATAATATGGGAATCGACTTTTTTATATTTGACTGTATTTTCAACCAAGTAAAATAATCAGAAGCACAAAAGCATTCTGTCCTTTAGCCTCCTAGTAATGTCATGTATGTGTGCACAGAAGCAGTGTTCTCCTAGGCCAAAATAAGCAGAAACCATTTGTAAAACTAATTCAGCAGACATTTTATTTTACATTCTTAATCAACATTACAAATACCATTAACAAAAGGAAAAAAGATAGAAACTGCTCATTACACAGAAAAAAATTCATCATTCAAAGAGATATGAACTTCAACATTCTTTGTGCTTATTTCAGATATTTTCTTAAAACAGTAATTCAAAAGAACAAGTAAAAACTAAAAATTTTATTAATGAAAATCAAGATCTTAATCAAGTAAGACTATAAAATCTAAAAACAATTCCTGTCTTCAATCGAGAAAAGCCTGATTTACATTTTGTGAATATGCGGGCACCTACTGTTGAACAAACAAACTTTCTTTTACAAATAAGTTACTTTGAGTTACAGAGATCCTTCTGGTGACTGGATTATGTTTTTAAACATTGACTATGAAAAATGCCTATTTGTTCAGTCTACTTATAGACTTGACTGAGTACTATACAACATAGTGGATATTTAAAATTGAGAAACTCCTGTCCCCAAGAAATATTTTCCTGAAACTGTGAGTAAGAATGTAAACTAACTTAAATGGTCAACTCTTAATTGTCTATAGCAAAAGAGAGCTTTGGTACAAAAAATATTGGAAGGACTCAAAATATATTTTATAGAATTACAGTTATCTCTAGAAATTAATGTGCCTATGTTCCAATAAAAATGTCAAGACAGCCTCTGTGTTAGGAACATGGCTGTGAGATATCAGCAACCTCACCATTCTAAATTATGGATAAGTAAAGCAGCAGCCCAAAACTTCTTTCAAGAAGACTGCTGACGCATACTCACCAAGACAGGACAAACGGCAGATCAAGAATTAAGGAGTTTTAAAAGCCTCGCTTCCCTTTTGGGAACTGTCATGATATAAAAACAAGAGTATTTCCAGTAAGTATTTCTAGAACAGTTTTACTTCTCCCATATGACACAGGGCTAGGAAGGACTTCAAAAAATTGATTGAAACAGAAAAACCATGTGTCAATAGAAATGAGACAAATTTTAAAGTAGAGTAGCCAAGAGGAAAAGATAGGTAAGGAAGATATCCCTAGAAAAATTCACAGATTATTAATTCTTTAAAAAATTAAATCCAGGAGTCAAAAAAAGAGTACACATGGAATCTGGATTATTGTTTGATAAACTTTAAGGCTGCTGAACAACTTGTAGAAACCATCAACAGCTTTTCATTTCAAGAAGCAAAATATTTAAGATTATATAGCAACTTTATATTGTGAATGGTAATCCTAAGCCATTAAATTCAGAGTTTTGTAAAGTTCTTACTCATCAAATCAACATGTAAATAGCTTTTCTTATGACTAACAGATTTATTTCCTTTGAACATGTATTTTTCATAAATCTAAACCAAAAATTGAGATTTTATTATAACCCTCTCATTTCTGGATTAAAACATTGGTATTATACTAGCTTAAAAAATTAACAAAGGTTTGCTTCTCAAGTTAATGAGTTTAGAAAATATTTATATTCTTAGTCAAAAGATTACTTGTAGAGTTCAACATTTTGAAGTAAAAGTTGGCTCAACAACTGTCAAAATGAAAGCACTGTGAATAAAATACTTTCCACCCATAGAAATAACATGTGAGGTGAGGTCAGCTCACTGAACTTTCCAACCACTTCTCTTTTCCAGATTTACCACTGTTGAAACACGCTGCTGAGCTGCTCAACAGCACCTGCCACAGAAAGTGCAGGGAAGACCACCCAGTGCGTGGAGGTGATCCCCCTCCAGAGCTGGGAAGGACCTCCCAGATCTAACCCAGCACCCACATTTCACGATAAGGAAGCTGTGGCCCAAGCATTTCCAATGACAGCCCAAGCTGCATTCCTTGGCTGACCTAGCTACCCATTTAGTCTTTCATTCACTCGCCAGGCTGGGAAGTGCTAAAAGCAAGCCTGAAAGCGGGTTCCCCACTACCAAGGCTGACTTTCCCCCTGGCATTCTTGAGATCAATCCTGACATTTCTTGATCAGCAAGAACTCCTGGGAGTTTCATAGCCTTTGTAGTATGTGGCCCACTTTCAGTTTCACACATTTCAGTGAAGCCTCAACTGTGCTGACTTAAATTGATTAAGCATTAACAAAGGGAGGCACTGAGTTCCGGTGAGTCCCCGGCTAGGATATTCATAACTTAAGGAAGTGCAAACGGAAATGCCCTACACACAAAGCAAGCAGGACTGCTTACAAAGCACCCTGAGGTATCCATGTACGTCAGTAAGACCAGGTAAGTAAAACAGCTCAAGTTGACAAAGGCGGGAATGTTATGTCTTCCCCAACTTCATTCAGATGTGGGTAGTTCTTCAGAGACATCTGTATGTGAAAAAGAACTCCAAACTCACATTCAAACCAATGCCCTCCTGCAATGAAACACAGCAATAATTCAGGCCTTTCACCTTAAGAACCTGATTTTTTTGGTTTTTTGTGTTTTGTTTTGTTTTTTTTTTTCTTTTTTTACTTTCTACCTAATTAAAGGAAAATAAGATTTAAAAATAAATAAAAAATTTAATGTGCTGGCTAAAAGAAACTCAAATCCTATGTCATCAAAATAGAATAGTTTAAACTGCACATTTGGGCACTTTGCTTCAAAAAAAAAGTGCAGTGAGTTTACCCATGAATATAAACCATATCTCATTTGATTTGGACTTTTACATTCTGTAATATTAAGTCTGGCACTTAACTGTCATATATCTCAATTCACAGTTGACTTCTTTAAGAAGTAAGAGAACATACTAACAAAACGCCTAAATAGAACACCCCCATAAGGCACTTTGAAATATTAAACAGCAGCACTCTATGCAAGGGTTTCAGTGGCATACACCAAAACACACCACAGCTACACGGCGCTCTCCAGATGGCCACTGGGTGACTTTGGATAAAAGACAATCTTCACTAAGGCTCTCAACGCTCCCCGGCTTTCCGGAAGCCATGCTCAGCTCACAAGGGAAAGTGCTGTTGGACTCCTTTATTTCTCAAAGCTCCAGAGCTGATTTGGATCTAAAGCATCGCAAGCTCTCATGCGCACGTCAGGGCGGCCCTCGGGTGTCCGGTACGCACTCAGGCACAGGCCCGAGTGTGGGTGGAAAATGGTCCCGTCTTCTTGAAAATGCCAAATAATGTTTTTTGGAATAGGGAACCCATCTTTTGGGCAATTTTGCATTCCTACGTTATCTTTTTTCTCAGGAACCACCGCACACAACTCCGTCACAGAATTAAACCTTATCTCTTTGTTCGAAGTGTATTCGAAGAATTGGTTCCCTCCTTGGCCATGGCACCCAAAGAGCGAAAGGTTAGCCCCCGTGGGATTGTTATCCGGGGAATTGTAATCTAGGCACTCCGAAGAGATGCCCTTGCTACGGATAGCCCCGTGCCAGCCGGGCCGGTCCTCCGGAACGTGTAAATTGGAAAACACGTTCTTCAGATACCAGTCGAAGCTCTTGCATTTCAGGCGCTCCCGGAGTAATTTTCGGTCGGAGATGTCCCCGTAATCTTCCTTTCTGGCCGGAGGGTTTCGGTTGTAGAAGTGCTCCTTGTACCCGTCCATCCACACTTCGGCTGCCCGAGCCGTGTTCTGCAGGAAGTTGGGGCGGGCGTAAGGTGCCCGCTTGGGGAACACGTGGCCCACGTGAGAACACGGGTGGATCTCCAGTTTCCCACCGCACTGCCACACCCTGAAAGACAGCTCCAGGTTCTCACCGCCCCACACCTCCATTCCAGTGTCGTAGGTTCCTAGGTACTGGAAATACTTCTTGCTCACAGCAAACAGCCCCCCGGCCATGGTGGGAGACCGGATGGGGTCAGTTCTCGACCTGCGCCTCTCCCTCTCCTGTTTGGGGACAGACTGCCACTGGAACGTCAGGCGCCAGTCAAAGCCACCGATCATGGGCTCGCCCGTCTGCATATAGAATTCAAACGTATTCCAATCAATGGTGTCGATCACAGGGCAGACAATGGCCGTCTCATCTTCCCCGATCCTTTCCAAGAGGGGCTCCAGCCACCCGGAATTACACTCACAGTGGCAGTCCAGGAAGGTGAGGACGTCGCCCGTGGCAAAGGTGGCCCCGATGAGGCGGGCCCTCACCAGCCCCTCGCGCTTTCTGGTCCTAATCAGGCGCACTCTCTCCAGATTGCTGACGTACGATTCCAGCTGTGCCTTCAGATAAACTCTGTCGCTCAAGTCGTCCACCAGGATGATCTCCTTCAGGAGGACTGCGGGCGAAGTTTCGAGAACACTGTGGATGGTGCGGAGCAAGGTGGACCAGGCTTCGTTGTAGAAGGCGATGATGACCGAGGTGGTGGGAAGGCTCCTGTAGTCGAACTTCTTGGATTTACACTCGTACATGCGTTTATCCTCGATGTGGCGGTGCAGGGAGATCCTGTCACTGAGGTAAATATTGATGGCGTATCTCTCGATGAGTTCTTCTTGCTGCTTCCGTTCTCCCTCGCTCAGCTGCAGCCTGCCGGCCCGGCCCCACTCGCCCAGCGCCTGCGGGTCGGCGGGGGGCTTCTCGTACAGCGGCCGGGACAGATCCTCCTCCCGGCCGCCGTCCCTCCCAGCCGCCGGCCGTCGGGCCGCCTGCCCCTCGGCGGCCCCGCCGGCGCCCGGCCGACGACTGCGACACCGACACCGAGAGCTCCACGAGCAGGTAGGCCGCCGTGAGCAGCGCCAGCAGCAGGCAGCTCTTGCCGGCCCAGGTCCACCTCACGGCCATCCGGATCCTCATGGCCCGGGGAGCAGCCGCGGCCACCTCGCCCCCCTCGCCGGGCGGAAGGGCCGCTCAGCTCCCGCCGCAGGTGCAGCTCCCGGCCCTCATGCGGCCGCCCGCCCGCCCGCTCGGACCCTACGGCTCGCCCCCGGGGCTCCGCGGAGGCGCCCGGCGACCCCTGGGACGCCTCGACGCCCACTTCCTCCTGCTCGCCTCAGAACTTTCCACAAACTCTCCAGCCCACACCCCGGGGCCGCCTCCTCCTCCGCGGGCCGAGCGCAAACCCCGCCCCTTGCCCACGCGCGCCTCCTGCTGGCCGCTGGGCGAGCAGCTCGGGCCGGCCGGGGTGGGCGCGGGGTGATCGGCTGGGGTGACCGGCTCGGGGTGGGCGACGCAGAGTGACCGGCTCGGGGTGACCGGCTCGGGGTGGGCGACGCAGAGTGACCGGCTCGGGGTGACCGGCTCGGGTGGGTGCAGGGTGACCAGCGCGGGATGACCGGCTCGGGGTGACCAGCTCGGGGTGGGCGCAGGGCCGGCGGCGCGGGATGACCGGCGCAGGGTGACAGGCGCGGGGTGACCGGCTCGGGGTGACCCGCTTGGGTGGGCGCAGGGCCGGCGGCGCGCGGTGACCGGCTCAGGGTGGGCGCGGGGTGACTGGCGCGGGGTAGGCGACGCAGAGTGACCGGCTTGGGGTGACCCGCTCGGGTGGGCGCAGGGCCGGCGGCGCGCGGTGACCGGCTCGGGGTGAGCAGCTCAAGGTGGGCGCAGAGTGACCGGCTCGGGGTGACCCACTCGGGTGGGCGCAGGGCCGGCGGGGGGCACTTACCCAGCTGTTTGCCCTGTGGGCTGAAGTCCACCGAAGTGACGGCCGCTTTGTGCCCTTTAAAGTAGCGCTCCAGGGCGGGGTCCTCCTGGGAAGGAAAGGGGTTCGGTCTCCGTCAGCGCGGGGCGGCCCTCCCCAGCCCTGGGGCTCCCCGCAGCCGCCACCCCGGGGCCCAGCATCCCGCAGCGGGACACCCCGAAACCCCCGGGCGCGGGCGGGAAAGGTACGTTCCCGGCGGGGGCCGCCCTAACAAACAACGTAAATAAAGCGCCCCAAACTCCGGGGGTGACGGTGAGGCAGGCCGTCGGCGGGGTCCCAGGGGCGAGGGGCGGCGGCTCGGGACCCGGGGGCTGACACCTCCCTCGGTCCCCGCCGGCTCAGGCCGCGGACCCCTCCTCACCGGCGAGGCCGCCATGGGGCAGCGGCGGGCGGCGGGCGGCGGGCGGCGGGCGGCGGGCGGCGGGCGGCGGGCAGCGGCCGGGGGAAGCCGGGCCGCGGGGCGGGGGGACCGCGGGGCAAGGGGAAGCCGGGCCGCGGGGCAGGGGGACCGCGGGGCGGGGGGCACCGCGGAGCGGGGGGACCGCGGGGCTGGGGGACCGCGGGGCAGGGGGGGACCGCGAGGCGCACGGAACCCTGGGCCCCGAGCACGGGCGCCTCCCGGTCACTCCGACAGCGACGGCCCAGGCGTGACCAGCCGAGCCCCGGGGAGGCGGCGGCGGGGTGCGCCGGGGGCCAGCGCGCCTGTCCAGCGAGGCCGCGGCTGACCAGCGCCCCCCGCCCCTCTCGGCCGGACACCCCGAAACGGCGGCGGGGACGCGGGGGGCCGGAGGCAGGGGCGGTGGGAGGCTGCGATCGATGCCATCGGAGTTCTATTGCGTGTTAAAGAGACAGCGCCCGCAGAGTGGCTGGGCTGGGGGCGGAGTTCTGACTCCAGCACGGACACCTGCTGCTCAGCGTCGCGTTCAAATCCTGCAGATTGGACGGGGTTTTTTGGAAGCCCTGTCCGCCCAGCAGCGTCAGGCTGGATGTAACTGTGGCAGGCTCGTCCTGCCGCGTGGCTCTCTGTCTGCTCGTTTATCACGTGCGCCCTGGACGTCGCGGGGAAGGCTTGGAAACCCGTCCTAACTCCTCGGATCTAAGGGTAACCTGCAGCTTTCACACAGCTGGCTTTCTGGCTTCTGCTGCAGCAGCGCTTTGGAAATCGGTAGAATGATGACCCTGTACCCACGTTACAAACTGATCGTTAAGTCTGAGTCTTACAAGTCAGACAGAGACAACGCTTTCAATTTTAAGACCACATCCTGTTTTTTGTTTTGTTTTGTTTTGTTTTTAAAAAATGTTTCTTCTGGGCCCAGCACAGTAGCGTAGCGGTTAAACTCGCCTTGCACACTCCAGGATCCCATATGGGCGCCGGTTCTAATCCCAGCGGTCTCACTTCCCGTCCAGCTCCCTGCTTGTGGCCCGGGAAAGCAGTCGAGGACAGCCCAAAGCTTTGGGACCCTGAACCCGTGTGGGAGACCCGGAAGAGGCTCTGGGCGTCTGGCTATGGATCTGCGCAGCTCCAGCCAATTCGGCCACTGACACCTGCTCAAATTGCACACTGCTCCTTCCTACTGGTGGGAGCTAGGGGCAAGATCAGTTTTTGACCACCTACAGGATGTCTTTGGCGGCCAAGCTGAATTGATCCTCTGAGTGCTAAAAAGAGCTGGGTAGCTTTCTGTTGGTTGCCTTCAAATGTGGAATTTAGTCACAGCACCAAAGTGCCACCTACCGTTCACATTGCTGTATGGCATGTGAACGAAATACTGCAGCCACTGTACAGGGGGCAGAATTTTTTTTTAAGATTTATTTATTTTTAGTGGAAAGTCAGGTATACAAAGAGGAGGAGAGACAGAGAGGAAGATCTACCCAATGATTCACTCCCCAAGTGGCTGTAACAGCCGGAGCTGCGCCGATTGGAAGCCAGGAGCTCAAGGCAAGAACTTTAGCCACTAGCCTACTGCACCGGGCCCTGGAACTTTTTTGATATGTGGATACTTCAGAGTTCCTGAAAAAAATAGAATTAAAAAGTACATTTATTTTCATTAAAAAAAAACCCTTGTGATGAGGAATGATTTATTAATTGCAACTTGGGACACCCATCAGCCTCATATTAAGAGTCTGGGTTCAAGTCCAGGCTTTGCTTCCCATCCAGCATTCTGCCACAGCACACCCTGAGAGGTCAGAGAGGATGGTTACAACAGCTGGTACCTGTCACCCCTCGAGGAGCCCAGGCAGAGTTCAGGCTCCTAACTGTTCTGGGCATTTGAAGATGAAAGAATTCTTTGTTGCTTTGCTTTTCAAATAAATAAAACTCAAAGAAAAAAAAGCCCTGAAGTCCATGCACAGTATTTTTATAAAATGCATTTTCCATGAACATTCTGAAAACCACTTATTCAACTGCTCCAAAGTATAGGAGAATGATTGGAAAAGAACACCAGGCCAGTTTGGGCAATGAAAGCATTAGCACAAATTTTTAAGACCCACATGGAGCTCCTGGCTTCTTGCTTCTGCCTGGCTAAACTTAGCCTTGGTGATTGCAGCCATTTGAACCAGCAAATGGAAGCACTCTCTCTCATTCTCTCTCCCCTTCTCTTTCTGCAACTCTGCCTTTCACATAAACTGAGAAAGAAAAAAAGAAACACGGGCCACAGACAATTCGGCTGAGGCTGACGGATTCCGCCTGTCTCTGGTGACTGCCCGTAGCACAGTCCCCGGGTCACGCAGGGGAGTTTCCGTGAGCAGATCTTAGCAGCCACCAAGAAGGCAAAGGTACATATAGAGAAAAACTACCTACTTCATTTAAAATTGTGTTTGGACTTGACAAAAAATGTGTACAAATGATGGGCGATAGCAGAAAAATTGTTTACATACTTCTGGAACAGTAGGCATGAATATATGTGCCTTTCGGGAACAAAAATAAAGTCTAATGGGAGACAAGAATATCTACCTGAGACAAGTAGTGAGATCAGTGAACACAAAATAGTAATGTATGTGAAAACAGTAGGCCCATGGTAAGCATAAAAAATGTTCCAATTACACTAAACGAGACAGTCCAGGCCTGCTGAAGTCTTGGCCACGCCTGCAGGTGGACAGCACAAGGATTGTCCACCCATTTCCTAACTGGGTAAGAGACCACCAATGAGGAACATCTTACCTGCAGGTTCCTGCCCAATAAGGAGGGGTCAGAGATGGCTTAAAAGCCACAGACCCTTCCTCAAACCCCGCAGCTCCCTCTTTCCTTCAGAGAGGCACCCTGCTTCCTGTCTCTCTCTTTCTCTCTCTCTCTCTCTCTCTCTCTCTCTCTCTCTCTCTCTCTCGGGAGGTGGTTTTCCCTTCCTCTCCCCATTCACCTGAACACTTCTCAGATAAACTTCTCTGTCTCCAACTGGTTCCTGGCTTTCCACGTCTATGTTAAGCTGAGGAAAGAACCCACTGGGCTTTCCTGGTGACACTGAACAGCTGATGGGTGCTTGGCGATGTTGTTCTTGGTGTTGGGAAATCTTTTATAGAAGAGACCTTTAACCAGGATTTTAAAGGATAGTTTGATTAATGAGGTTGTAGTTGCCAGGGACTGGAGTAGGGAGTGAGTAATTACCAGTGAGAAAGGGACTTATTTTTGGAGTGATGAAAGTATCCAGGAATTAAATAGGGATTATGATTTTACAGTTTGACGCAAGAATTAAAAAGCACCTTTTCACATTTTAAATCACTAGATCAATGGTTCTCACTGTACTGGACATTAGAATTACTCAGAGGAGAGTTTTAAATGCAGATTTTTTTTATGGGTTCCCCTCTTGAGTTTTTGTTTCAGTCCATCTTTAAAAGGGCCCAAGAAGTTACATTTATGTAAGTACAAGTTCCTAAGGGTCATATTTATGGTATGGGTGAGCCATCCCTAGATCATGAGCAGGTTACATAAAAAGTAGGGAAGAGAGACAAGTAGAATGGCATTTACCAGGGGCTGAGGAAAGGTGGGAGATGGATGGCCATGATGGTTATAAAACATTATTAGAATAGTTAATGTCACTGAAATACACAATTTAAAATGGTCACAATGTGACATTATGTGTAATTTATACAATAAAAAAATGTTGGGGAGAGGTATTAAAAAGGAAGGAAGTACATAAAGATTGATGGGGTGAGTTTCAGTACAATGGAGAGCAACAGAGGAATGAAGGACTGGTAGTGTACAAGCTGAATGTAAAAGCTGAGATACACACTTGTGCTGGTGTGACAAAGTTAAAATGTAAGGGGCTCTCCTTGGTGCTGGATCAATAGTGCCTCTGGGCAAATGATTGTTTTACCTATTCTAGCAACCTGGTAACTCCATTATGGTTTAGTATTTCTTTTATGTTATCCATCCATCCATCCATCCATCCATCCATTCATCCATTCATTTGTGTGAAAGAAAGGGTGACAGAAAAAAGGGAAAGAGAGAGAGAGAGAGAGAGAGAGATCTTCCATCTGCTTGTTCATTCCCTAAATAGCCATAATGGCTAAAGCTAGTCTGGCAAAGTCTAAAGCCCAGAGTTCCATCTTGGTCTCCCACTTGGGTAGCAGGGACCCTGATATTTCCCTATCTTCTGCTGCTTTCCTATACCCATTAGCAAAGAGCTGGATCAGAAACGGAGCGGACAGAAGTTGGCACCAGCATTACAATATGGGATGCCAACAGTGCAGGCCATGGCTTAACCCACTATACTACAGGGCTGATCTCATGTGGTGGTTTAATTTCTTAATTATTTACCAAAACATGCTATAGATTTTATTTCTCAGTAAAAAAATAAAGCATGATAATAACTCAGTGTTTATGTATCCCATTTCATATGTTTTGACAGTTGTAACAAGTTTAGCATTTATACGGATTTCTCTCCCTTTTCCCAATAGGAAAACATATACCACTTCTCTCCATTCTAACAATAAAATGATGCCTTGGGAAGTGAATGATGTGAAATATCCCAAGGACTCTTCAAATGACTGTGTGACAGAGATGGGGAGGCTGGGGCAGCAGTGAAGCCGTGGGTAACTGCCACCCTGGTAGAAGACTTTGATTGCATTTCCAGCTCCTGGACCCACCCAGGGGCTGCTATAGGCATTGGGGCAGTGAATCTGTGAGTGAATTCTCTCTCCTCTCTCTCCACTTCTCTCTGTGTCTCTCAATTTCTACCCCCCACCCCCGCCTGCTTGGCAGTTGCATGTACACCTATTCTGATGACATCATCAGCTCTCAGTCCCTCATCAGAGCTGATCATATGCTGGTGCCACACTCACGAACCTCCAGAACCATGAACTAAAAGTACATCCACCTCTTTTTCTTATAAAGTACTGGGTTATGGGCATTCTGGTGCAGTAACAGAAAACACACTAATATGCCCACATTGAAACATGGACACAAATGTTGAGGGCAGCGTTGCTTATAATAACCCCTAGCAGAAACCTTCGCATCTATCAACTGATGAATGAGCAGGCAAAATGTGGTATATTCATACAGTGGAATATTATCTGATAATAAAAAGAAGCAAAGTGCCCATTTAGGCTACAGCTTAGATGCAATGTGGAAACATTGTGCTTAGAAGACAGACATGAATGTATTCCTTCCATGTATGCATTCAGATCAGGAAAATCCACAGGGAAAATGAACTTGTGCTGACCAGAACCAGAGGGAAAAAGCGCGTTGTGAGCAGCAATTAATAAGGGACTCGTTTTTGCTATGATGAAAATATTTCTGGAATTAGGCCACAGTGATAATTTTACAATGTGATGAATGCACCAAAAGCTATTGTTTTTTTAACATTTAAGATAACAAAATTTGATTTTTTTTTCCCCTTTAGAAACACAAACCTGCCACTTACATCTCAGTCAGGTGCACAGAGAGGAAGTGTGTCCCCATTACTTGTGGGAGCCTCCCCAGAGCACGGGCTCCCTTTGTGCAAAGACGCCGCTCAGCCACCTGCCATCTGCCAGCACATCTCCAGTGTCCACCGCTGGGACAGGAGGAGATTCACCTGCAATGAAGAACAAGGTGGCTTTTCTCAGGTATGTGCTCCTAATTGTGTTTTGGTTACAAGAGACTTGTGATTTTAAAAGAAGGAAACTCTATTCTTTTAAAGGTTGGTTTTTCTGGGCCTGGCACAATAGCGTAGTGGTTAAAGTCCTCACCTTGCACACACTGGGATCCCATATGGGCGCTGGTTCTAATCCTGGTGGCCCCGCTTCCCATCCAGCTCCCTGCTTGTGGCCCGGGGAAAGCAGTCGAGGACAGTCCAAAGTCTTGGGACCCTGCGCCCATGTGGGAGACCCGGAAAAGCTCCTGGATCCTGGCTTCGGATTGGCTCAGCTCCAGCCATTGCGGCCACTTGGGAGTGAACCATCAGATGGAAGATCTTTCTCTCTGTGTCTCCTCCTCTCTGTATATCTGCCTTTCCAATAAAAATAAATAAATCTTTTTAAAAACACACTAGCTGACTTTTTAAAAAATTGCTAGTTACATGATCAAGCACTGGTTGATCTTTCTCCTCCTACTGCTGACTGCTTTTATCATCAAGTTCTACACATGCTCATCTCTCACTATGGTGAATGTTCAGAACAGCAGAATCAATGTTCACGTTGGTTTAAGTGCTGGGAAGCAAGCATTTCAGTTCCTACCCTGCAGAGCCTGTAGGTCCAGGGAGGCTCAGTGCCACGTCCAGCTCCATTCAGCTACTCAGGGACAGAGCCAAGCCTGCAGGCTGCTCCTAGAATGATGGCACAGCTACCATCCTCCTGTGTGGTTGGTGACTTATTCTCTAGGAGACATCATTTCGGTCCTCAGGTCTGTTGACATAAGAGGATACTTCAGGATGTTTGTGGAAAATGGCAACAACAAAAATAAGAATGATGGAGTTTCAATTTTTTTTGACACTAAGATACGCCTACCTTTTAATTCCATTTTCTGTGAGCTTTTGGAAGTGTCCTTGTGTTCATTCTACAAATATTGAGCCGCCTACTGTGTAGTGTATCAGATGCTAGATATAGAAACAAAAGGAAAAAATGGGACAGAAAGCTACTTCTCTTCTAGGCCCAAGTGGATAACAAAAATGAGGCAGGGGAGCTAGATGCATCAGAGATGGCCCGAGTTACAGAAATTACATTGGACATACTTATACTGGAAAAGCCATAATAAAACCACTGCCTACCTGAACTTCACATTGAAACTGGATGACCTGTATTTACATTGACTAAATGCAACAACTGTGACCAGAATAGTAAAGCCGGGCTCGCTCAGACCTCATCTAAAGGCGATGGCTGCTGCCTGGCCTCTGGACTCGATGCCTTGGGAAAGGAAGCCCGTCGAGAGTTGTGATTATACTCTCCCTGTATTAAGTGTTGCAACTTACTTTGCAGAAGTGTCAAAGCCCATGTGGAGCAGAGAGACAGAAGGAAGCCGTGTCTGTGGATGGCGACCATGTGTCCATGAGCTCCAAATGGGGCCTCATCCTCCCCTCACGTGGAGGACCGGCTGAGCTGTAGAGGCTTCATGCAGTTTGGGGGCAAAATATCAGCCTTGATCTTGATCATGGAAAACTGAAGAACTTAGCTTATGTTTAAAAAAATAATACTTCAACAGATTCACGGAAAATGGAATTAAAAGATAAATGTATTTTTATGCCAAATATGTTGAAGTTCATCTTTTAATTTTGGAAACCCCTCATATGCATGGCTTTCAAACAATTTTTCAACAAAATAAACTGATCTAATCTCATTTCATTGAGTGAAATATTTTAAAATAGCCACACATAGCCAAGTAAGCTTGCTAGCAAACTACTAAATTGCTCGAACCCTTCTCTCCTCCAATCCAGCCCTTCGCCTCAGCTTCTAGTGGCTACAATCAGAGAAGAGAAGCTTCAGGTTGAATGAATTTTCAGTGTTTGACCATGACATAGAAGAGGAGAACTTCATCACTGAAATGAAAGGTTTTCATTTAGGGAGGTGACTGGAAGGCACTTTTGCTTATCAGCCAAGGAGTAGATGTGGGCCTCTCCTCGGTGCTAGGAACGTCATCAGGAAGAAGTAACATTTCAGGCAGACGTCAACAGAGTGAAGAGGAACTGGTTTTTGTTTACATGGTTTAAGAGGGAAAGAGAGCGAGAAAGAGAGTATCTCCTGATCTCTCTGTTGACGCCCTCCCCGTATAACCATGATCGCAGCTAGCTAGAAGGCACTCAACCCGGGGCTCCCGCATGGCCGCCTGGGCCATTCCCTGCCACCTCTCAGGGGCCACAGCAGCTGGAGAGAGGCAGGACTCACGCCCAGGCACTCCAATATGGGATGCTAGCGTGAGAACCACCAGGCCAAACATCCACGCCAACAGATGTTTTCTAACTGTACTCCATGAAGGTTAATACAAATGCTACCTCCATGTTTAGTTAAAGGCAAACTCATCTCAGATTAGCTTGCCCAACAGATCTGGGTATCCCTGTGCCCAGAAGTCCTCTTTCCGATGCCCTTCCTCCTTGTTAATTTATTCCTCAGAATGGAGACAAGAGAGCTTTAAATGGCAGGTGCAACTAGCTAGATCCTCCGGTTCATTCCTGAGGGAACAACATCAATTTGCACAGAACCACAGAACACAACTTACTTTTCCTGCTGAGTGTAACTATTGTAAAGAAATCTTTGTGTCCAGGGAAATGTCATGTCTGGTTGGATTAATTATGTAATAATTAGTCCATGGAAAATAATTCAGTTACCCAAACTCCTCCAGACACACTAGAAGAAATGTGAAGCCAATCTAAATGAAAGGCTGTGGTGGAAGATGATAAAAATGGCATAGATGTTGCTGAGACAACAAGAAAGAAGTGTACCCAAAAGATCAGGAAATACCAAATAGAAGATGGAGCCTTTGAGCTAAAGAGATTCATAAGAAACCAGGAATGGTTCTTGGTTGCAAGCGTGAAAATGGCCTAGGTACGAGCTGGACATGAAGCACAGAAGGGCACCGCAGTTGCTAAAGTCAGTTTCAACAACATAGGGACTAAGCAGCTTGATTATACAAGGCTACTTCACAAGATCATGGAGAAATGAAATGAAAAGAAGTTTACTTTTGGGTAAACAACTTTTTAAAGGCATGGCATATGCAAGGCAAAAATATGAAATATATGCACTTGAACAGACAAAAAAGATTCATGGAAAATGCATATTATCACAAACTATATGGATTTTTAAACATTTTGGTACTAAAATACACTTATCTTTTAATGCCATTTTTCCATGAACTTTTGAAGTACCTGCATATCCTTGGGACCTGGCAGGAACTAAACATACAACACCACAGAGTCACTGAGAAGAACTCAGCGGAAAGATTGTTTACCAAGATGTGGGGCAGGATGGAAAGCCAAACTAACCTGGCACTGTGCTGCTCGGGGCTGCCAAAGAAGGGAGTCTTTCCTCCTTTAGGCCTCTAGAGGGCACACGGAAGCCAACAGGGAGGGACGAGCTTGCTGTCTGCTGGGGCCTTTGGTAAAAAAGCATCGCCTAATCCCGGGAGCCTCTTTGGGAAGGGTCTGAGGAGGGACGACACCTCAGGCCCTTCCAGCCCCGCAGGACTGGTGACTTTCACAGGTTACAATCACTAAGTTCAGGCGGAAAGGAAAGAGAGCCCACTCCTCAGTGTCTGCCGTCAGCATCCGGGAGCTCAAAATAGGAAGTGGTGGAAAGCATATCCAGAAGGAATAACGGAAAACCACATAAAAGTAAAGAGAGACGTTGATTAGTTAGGTCAAGCAGAAGATGCTAGAAAGGTTCCCCTGAGCCTGGGGATTTTAACCTTAGGAGCACTGCCAGCCTCTAGAGGGCGCACTAGGATTTCTTTCCTCCCCCCCACTCCCCAAGCAGACAAGAAGAATCAATCCAAGGAGAAAGCCCAGGGTTTGAGGGACAGAACCAGGAGGAAGGAAGGGAAACCTTCTTCATGCATTTACTATGTCTGAGCTGATTAGTTATAACAGAATAATCAAAGCTAACATTTGCTACCTAAGTATTTGCTGCGAGCACAACTCTTCAAGGTAAGTGCTATTGTAATTCTCTTCTAATGCAAGGGTTTCTTAAACACACACACACACACACACACACACACACACACACACACACTTACTTGTGGAGATTCAGAGTTTAAATCCAGGATCCCATATGGGTGCCAGTTCTAATCCCGACTACTCCACTTCCCATCCAGCTCCCTGCTTGTGGCCCAGGAAAGTAGTCGAGGACGGCCCAAACCTTGAGACCCTGCACCCAAGTGGGAGACCCGGAAGAAGTTCCTGTTTCCTGGCTCCGGACTGACACAGCTCTGGCTGGCTGTTGCAGTTAGTTGGGGAATAAATCAGCAGACAGAAGATCTTTCTGTTTGTCTCTATTACTCTCTGTATATTTGAATTTCCAATAAAAAAATAAAATCTCTAAAAATGTTTGTCTTGAAACATATTAAAACGATTTAACATACTAAAATGATTTAAATTCCTCCATAGCTCTTTAAAAGAATTATTTTATTTGATCATCTTTACGTATTTGATTAGGGCACAAAGGGTCAAGGGCTACAGGAAAGTGGGTAAGATCATTGTTTCCACATTCGCTCGCTCTCTCTTTTTCTGTAATCTGGGGTAAGAGAGCATCCATAGCTTTTTACTAAAACACTTCTTCACAAACTTCCTGCAGTGTCCTCATTGCTTAAGTGATTAATAGAGCCTGGATTTGAACCTTTCCTGTTGCAGCTCTCTGCTGTTTGTCTTCCGTGCTGCTGAGCTTACGGAACTAAGTCAAAAATCATCTGCCTGGAAGAACAAACAAAACCAAGAAAGGATCTGTGCAAAAGGCACGAAAAAGGAGCTTTTTTAGAATATTTGTCTTCCTTTAATATCTTTAAGCGTATATTTAATGGCCAAGTCCTGACTACCTGCCAAGCTCTGTGCTAGGTGCCAAGGATATAGATAATAAGGGAGAAGCATCATAGTGCAGGATTCCAAATCCGGCAGTCCTGCGTCTGCTCTATACGACCTGTGTGACCTCTGAAAAGTCCCTGAACTTTGTAGACTCTGTTTCCTTGTCCCTAAAGTGATGATGGTGATAGAGTCCTCAGAACAATGCCTAGCCTGGCAGAGGTCAGTGGATGCAGGCTGCCAGAACCACTGCGTTAGGAGAGTCTCGCACTGCATGCAGAATTAATGAGGAAGAATACCATGAGAGATAAGTGGTGCCTGCCCCCGGTGGAGGGCGGAGAAGGAGAGGCCGTCGGTTCTAGGACAGTGATCTCTAAGTTGGCCCTGCGGCAGCGGCGGCTGGACACGGTCCAGAAGTCCTGAAGACAGTCACAGGTTATGACAACCAACTCTCCTGGTTTGTAAACTCTCCTAATTTAGCACTGCTAGTCATACATCCTGGGAAAAGCTTCAGTGGTAAACACCTGCCAATTACTTTCACAGGCACTTTCTACCTGACAACAATACTTTCAAAACCAGAAACCTCTGAGTTTCGGCTAATGCAGATTCTTATGTTTGTCTTGGCCAGTTTCAGCCTTATTCAGGTCTATAGTAACATACAGCCCATCATATCCTCCCATTTGCCCATGCTTCTCAGAGAGCAACCTCGGCAGCCATCCCCTTTCTCAGCTAATTTCCCTGCTACATCCATTGAAGCCTTAGCAGAAAGCAGATGGCACCCTGCAAAGGGCTTAGCTGAACAGAATTGCACGTGGAGATTATTTACAGAGGCGTGGGCAGGGTGAGTGGAACCAACGAGAGCTGGGAATGCACTCAGGGATCAGTTCTTACTATGAGAGGTCCGTGGAGACAAGAGAAGGAAATGCTGTCACCAGGCTGGTAGTGGCTGGGGCTGTGTGGGGAAGGCCTCGGTGGCTGAGAGGCGGGCGGGGCCTCTGCTGGAGCTGCCGTGAGGCTGGGGAGAGAAGAGGGAAGTGTAGGAGGAAGCAATGAGTCCAGCGCAGGTCAATCTCCCAGGCCAGACGGCCAGAGAGGAACACACGGAGAACCGTAGGGCCTGGGCCACGCCGTTACCCTCAGCTGTCATTCTCATCCCTTTCTTAGCTGAAGAATCCCAGGTCACTGACACCCTGAATCCCTCGTGCCAATCATGCTCCTTCCTGGCACAGACTGTAATGTGAGTGAATCACTCCCAGGAGGCAAGGCCGTGAAGAGAGAGGGAGCAGAAGCCACATTTCCAAGCAACCAAGTCACTACTCCATCGGAGCAGAGGTGAGGGTTCTGGGTACCCGAGCCACGCCTCGGGGAGTGCCGTTTGATATCCTGACATGATGACCCTCACGGAGTGAGCATCTTGGCAGGCAATTTACTCTTACCTGATGGGCTGAGCCAAATCTGCATTCCCGCAGGGCCCAGGCACTGAGTGGTTTTATTTTGGTAGAGTTGCTGCTGCTGTTTCCCGTTGACCATTATTATTGGTCAGGGGAATATGATGGAGCACATGGACTCCAGATAGAGTGCTGTTCCAATATCTCCCACATAAAATCAAACCAATCATGCCGGCCCATGTAGATATCTAATACTCTGTCCTTGGGCAAGGCACATTCTCAGTGTTTCCCAGTGGGACTGTTTTTAATTTGGCCTAAGTCCCTCAAGCCCAGCAGGTACAGTGTTTCAGAGAGAATACTTGTGGAGAAGGCTAAGTTGAACAGGGAGAGAAGCCACTTCCCTGTTACTGCTGGGCTCCCAGAGCTGCTTTTTTAGCCTTGTCTGTCGACCACTGATCTTCTCACTTAAATGACAGCACCCTGAGTCACTAGATGCTATCACTCAGAGGATGACCAAAGTGACCCTTCCATAGCCAATCCATCGTCGCATCAAATTAGCCACCTTGGTGGTGTAACAACATTAAAGTTCATGAGGTGAGACCAATAACAAGTTGTTTCACTGTGATTTCCTTGATTAGTGGCAATGACGTAGTGATACCAAGGGGAGTGCATCAGATGATCTATCAACCACATTTTTAGTTGAAAAACATGTTGAGGACAGTAAAGAGAAGTCAGTCTCCAGAACATGCAATTACTCCCATGAAATAACTTATTATCTCTTCTATCAAGAAACAGTACAACATGCTCAACAAGATGGGGAAAGGGGGACAAATAAGGGCTCATGGTTGGTTCTGTTTTAGAGACTTGAGCACTCAGCAGTGGTTGTGACCAGAGCCATTACAGTGAGGGGAAGTCCAGGCATTTGTTCCCATGTATTGCCTCTGTTCTGGTCCCCACAGCTATTTATAGGGTCCATTTGCCCAAGCACAGATATAGCCAATGTCTTATTCTGTTTGAGCTGCTATAACAACGCATCACACGCTGCCAGCATCCATCCCAGATGCTGGAGCGTTTAAGGTGCCTAGTCTGGTGAGGGTTCATTTCCCACTTTCTAGATGGAACCTCTGTGTCCTCATATGGTTTTAGGAGCCTGTTTGCCAGGGCACTAATCTAATCCATGAACTCATTTCCCTTATGAACTAACTTCTTGGTTCTCTTTCCTAACGTCACCACATCGGCAAACAGATTTAATGGATGAGTTTTGAGGGGACTCACTATTCAGCCCAACATAGCCAGGGAAAGAAGGTCCCTGGCCACCAAGTGCAGATTATCTTGTCTCTGAGCTTATTTAGCCTGTGTACAGTAGAGGTCCCCTGGGGGAACTTTTATATGGTACTCAAACAGCCTCAAAATCTAGAGCCAGTCTTGAGAGATCCATCACATACCTTTCTTTTAGATGAGCTTCTAACCACTCCTAATCCCAGAAATTCCATTAACCAGTCTATTAATGTCTGCCTATGATCCTGTACTTCAGGGAGTCTCAAGTCATTTCTTCACTCTTGGCAGATGGCCAACCACGTGTCCCCAGGAGCTTGGAGAGTGCGGGCCTCCCTTCTCCATAGGGCTCAAGGTGGTCCCTGTGAGGCCAGGGGCGTGGTGTCAGGGAACTGCGGGAAGCAGTGAGATGTCTGAGTCATCTGCTTATGCAGAAAGGGAAGTCTGAGAATAGATGTGGGGAGGTGAGGAGGTAAAGAATAACAGCTTTCCCACACTTGCGCAGTTCTTTAGCCAGCTTCCTCTTACTCAGAGTCAGGAAATCCCAAAAGAACGGCAGCAATAGTACAGACTAACCAGGTAACAGCGGCGTGTCTGAGCACTAGATGCATTTCTGATGAGTAATATAGTTCACATTCCTCCTTAAGTGTTCAGGAGGTAGAGTAGACCTATCACACGGCAAGAGCAATTGTTCTTTGACTGAAAGCTTATCTTGAAACCTGAGTGTCTGATAAGTCACTTCTGTTGGTTCCTTTAAAAACACATTCCTTTTCAAAATGTTCTTTGGTTGGTGGGGGGGGGGGTACGGTTTAGATCAAATGTAGAGAAGCACTAATGACTGTGCTGAAATCGCTCTGTGGAGTTTTTAAAACCACAGGTGCTTAGGCTAATCTGTGCTGTTGGAGGTCAGGAAGGAAAGCAGGGAGGGCGGAGCAGCCGAGAGCTGGGGCTGCTGCGTGGCACCGGGGTGACTTCAGTTAGTGAAATGACCACAAGCTGCGTGCGTGTCACAGCGGTCACCGTTCCATGGGGGAAGAGTTCTTCAAAGAGCTTGGGAAATAGAATGAAATGCTAAGCTTCTTTGGGGCACCAAAGTTTTTCAAAATTCCTTTTTCTCCAACACAAATTTTTCCATGAGCTTTCTGAAGGGGTTTGTATGGATGGACATTTTGTATGCAAAATGAACTTCTAATTTTCCGTGAAATTTTGAATTGCTCTTGTATTATACTCAAGAAGAAAAGAACAATTTAAAAATGTTCTCTGTGATGATCTTGCTATGAAAGTTTTCGTCAAAGAGAAGCCAGGGGAGAGAACTGCACATAATACCGCACATCTAATATACTCTTCCAGATAAACAAAAGCTTGTAATGAAAGTGTGGAATCTGAGGAATTGCTTTTGATGTGGCCTATTGTCTAGTGGGGAAGGTAACATTTTGGTCAAACAAGTGTTTTCTGAGCACCTGCTAGGACAAAGCAGTAGTCTGGACAGGAGATTTCACGAGAGAGAAAAAGAGGCAGAGCTGCTTGTCTTTGTGGAACTGATCTCTAGTGAAGGGAGACAGCCAGCCAATTAGCAAGTTCGTCAGAAGCTAGTCAGTGAGTTAGTCAGGAACAGGTTAGACAAGGGTAGAGGTTACTCAAGAAAATACAGTAGGTAAGGGGGAGAGGGAATGTTGTGTGGAACTTTGGAATTCCAAGCAGTGGCCCGAGAGGTGATACTGGAGCAAACAGGAAGGACGAGATGTTACTCGCGTGCATGGCTTGGGAAGAATCCAGGCAGCGGCAACCACGAGGCAGGAGAATTTGGAAAAGTTCAAGGCAAAGAGGCCAGTGTGATTAGGACTAAGGTCAGGAAACCAACGCGGGTGATGATAATCGTGAGCTGTTGCAAGATTTCATTTCATATTTATTTTATTTTTTATTTATTTATTTTTTAATAATCTTACTTAGTTGATTAGGGTACAAAGGGTTAAGGGCTACAGGGTGATAGTGGGTAATACCATTGTTTCCACACTAATACTATCATTTTTTCCCTGTATCTGGGGCCAGGGGAGAAACAAAGGAAAAAGCTCCACCCAGCAACTGAAGCACATTGCAGGAATTTCAAGGTGTGAGTGATGTGAGCAAGCATCTTGCTCCTGAGGCTGGGAATGAGGGTAGGCAGACCAGGAGGCTGCTGCAATAATCCAGGGGAAAATATGAGGAGCTGGACTCAGCTGACAGCAGCAGGCAGGTCAATAACAGAGTTTGAGTATATTTTGAAGATTGAACTAAGAGGATGTGTTGAGAGATTGGATATGAAATTTAAGCAAAGAGAGAAGTCAAACATGAATGAAGGTGAAGCTGTCATCATGCAATGAATGGAGGACGGCTGGGAAGGAAGAGTGGACATTCAGTGTTGCACACACTGGGTTAGAGACAAGACGTTAAAATGCGAAGGATGAATAGTCAGAGAGGTATATGAATTTGGAATGCAGGAAAAATGTGTGGATACATGTGTAAATTTCACATTAATGCACGTAGAAATTATATTTATAAGGCTGGATGAGATTATAAAAACAAGGACAGACTATAAAATAGACAGCCGAGGACTGGGTCCTAAAGCATTCCAAGAGAAGTACTAGAGAATGCAGAAGGAACAGCCAGTTCCTTCGGAGCATATTTCAAGGCAGCACCAGAACGAGTTGACTTAACACCACTTACCATGGTAATAATTACCTCCCAGGAAAAGAAGGCCAAGGACATTTTTCCAGTTTCTATGCCAAGCCGTGATCATGAGTAATTGCAGAGTACCTGGGACTTTTTAATTATTGCAAATTGTTGATGAATTATTTCAGGGTTCTGGGGGCAGGCCAAAATATCTTGAAGCTTCAGCCCTTAGTAACGAGACCTGATATCCAATTGCATTTAGGCTCCCTCCTCTTTAGGCCCTTTGGGAATATTGAATATAAAGGTACCAAGGTACCAAGGTGCTTGAGATAAAGCTGGGAGCCAGAAGGCTGCCTCTAGCAAACCACCTGTCCTCCTCCTCGATAAATTCCGGATCCATCCTCTTTTCGTCCTTTAACATCTATCTTTGGGGCTGGCATGGTGATGTGAGCTAATCCTCCGCCTGCAGTACCAGCATCCCATATGTGAGCCACTTTGTGTCCTGGCGGCTCTACTTCCAATCCATCTCTCTGCTTATGGCCTGGGAAAGCAGTAGAGGACTACCCAAGCCTTGAGACCCTGCACCTGTGTAGAAGACCTGGAAGAGGTTTCTGCCTCCTAGCTTTAGATTGGCTCAGCTCTGGCAATTATGGTCACTTAGGGAGTCAACCAGCAGACAGAAGATCTTTTTTTCTGTCTCTTCTCTCTGTATATCTGTCTTCCCACTGATAATCCATAAATAAATCTTCCAAAATACAAATAAATACATATCTTTAAAAACAAAAAAAGAACAAAACCATGTATTCTTCTGCCTGCGAGCCCCGGCCTCACTGTGTGCTCCATTGGGAACGTCTTCCCTTTGAGTGGCTTACTGCCATCCTTTGTCAGAGTCTTCTCTAAAAGTCACCTCTTCGAAGAATCCCACCTTCATCACTTGGCATCATCTACACTTAGTCTCTTACTCTTTCCTTTATACTATTCTCTGCTACCTGCCCTTATATATGTTTGCTTGGTTGGCTCCCTCACTTTTGTTCTTTCTCAAGCTCAAATGGTACGGATCTAGAACAAAACCTCACTCATCCAAGGCAATTTTATAAATGCTCGTTTATGGAGCCAGCCTCATGGTGCAATAGGTTAAGCCGGGCCTGTGACATGGCATATAAATGCTGATTCAAGTCCTGGCTTCTTCACTTACGATCCAGCTCCCTGCCTCCCTGGACAGCAGTGTAGGATGACCCAAGTGCTTGGGCCTCTACCACCTAACAGGGAGGTCAGATGGAATGCCATGTTCCTGGCTTTGGCCTGATCCACACCCAAGAGTTGTGACCAATTAAGGAGTGAACCAGTGGACAAAAGATCCCTGTCTCCCTACCTTTATTTCTCCGTCTCCCCATCTCTATAACTTTGCCTTTCAAGTTAATAATATTTTAAAAATAACAATGACTCTAAAAGTAATTAAAAATGTTGATTTAGGAGTGAGTCAACTCTATTTGATCAAGATACTCATTAATTAGATTAACAGCCTGGTCTCCAACACTGGAAACGTTTGTATTCAACATGATAACAAGTGAGGCACTTGTCACCCCTGACCCACAGAATGTCTGCAATCTGGTAATTTTGGGTTAGAGCTGTCAAACCGATACCAATTCACTCGCCTCGATCCCACATGCTGCCTCTTGCTGAGTTCCTGAGAAGAGAGACGCTGCTAATCACACTATTCATCTTAGCAGATGTCCCCAGCGCTTCCTCTGCACGGCATCTCCAGACAAACAGAACCGCTTTCAAAGTAAATTGAAGTTTCTCATTTTGGATGAATAGCCTCTATTTTTGTCTTATGAATTATATCCAACAATCCTTTACTCACCTTCGCTTTTCTAGAATGGAGGAAGATCTTAGCCTACCAGTAATAGGCAGGGAGTCCATCACAAAGGTATTTATTAGAAAGGGTTTGGAGAAAAGCTAGGCTGTCAAGAGACTCTCAGTTTGGAATATTATATCCTTGATTAAATGCTAACCTTCACAATTCCCAAAGTACACACACACACACATACACACACACACCCCTCATCAGAAGCAGCCAGCACAGTAGCACTTTTTGTGTCAAGGTGGATCTCTATGGTGCCTTAACTCCAGGGACAGGGAAATACAAGAACCA
Source organism: Ochotona curzoniae (assembly GCF_017591425.1). Taxonomy (NCBI): domain Eukaryota; kingdom Metazoa; phylum Chordata; class Mammalia; order Lagomorpha; family Ochotonidae; genus Ochotona; species Ochotona curzoniae. The sequence goes on along the minus strand of NW_024464920.1, from coordinate 14,620,197 downwards.
GATTCTGGTATTTGTGGGGCTAATGGTAAGAATATTAGGGAAACCTAAAGATGTTAAAGGAAAAAGAAGATAAAGGCAGGAAGAGAAGCTTTGAGCATTCCACAGCTCAGAGCTGCGTTAGGAGGTAGAAGGGTTTATTTCTGTCTCGAGCGTAGGCTTGGGCAAACCCAAGCCCTGCTCCTTGTGGTGGGCTTGTGAGCAGGCTCACTGGAAAAAGGGAAATTCCTGGCAAGCTCTGGCTTGGAGATGGTACCAAAAACCTCAGGAAGTATAGTGTGTTTCCTTCTTGAATCCATGCTAACTTGCCCTGTAAAACTTTTCTTTAGTCCTTTATTGATTCCAAAACTTATTTTAATTTTTGCCTTTCATTTCTTATTTCCTTTCCCACAGATGGTACTGGATAAAATAGAAGCCTGTAAAAGCAAGGCTTAAAAGACTTTCCTTCCTTTTTTTGGCGTTCAAATGTTTCACATGACTGCATGATAGTCCCACCTCATCCACCCACACCTACATTTTTTTTTTCCTCTTCTTAGCATTAATAGAGCTGAACACTCAGGCAGGCAGGGCATTTAGAATAAGAAATTTCATCCTTTCTTTTTTCTTCTTAAAGGAGGTTTTAGAAAGATTGGAGTGTTCTTACTGCAGATACAATGGAGTAAGAGTCCTCATTCCACCCTGTTTTCCCTCTAACTCAGCTATAAAACCTGGAAGGAAAATGTGGAACATGTGAGACGCTGAAAAGTAAACAGTAACCGGCAGATTGGAGAAGACCAAAACAATGAGTTTCTCATTTCTGAGTCCATTAGGAAGGAGTTCAAGGCTACCGGACCCTCAGCGAGCCCTGCGGCACAGAGAGAGGTCAGGAAAGGCTTTTAATTTTGACTCAGAGGGAGACAGAGAACTGCTAGCACTCAGCAAGGCTGCAGGAAATTGCTCACTGTTTTCTTCTTCTTTTCCAAATTTTTCTTTCCATTTCTGCTCCCACCATGCTTTGCCCTATGGTGCAGTTACGGGGCAGACTTGAGTCGGATTTGGAGAAAGAGACTCGCGGATCTACAATGGGAAGAGCAAGCGCTTGTCATTTTTTTTTTTCATTCGGTGTGTTCTGACGTGAGGGAATAGTTGAAAGGACTTCTGTTGACTATGGCAATCAGGAGCCAGGAGCCTCTTCCAGGTCTCCCATGCAGGTGCAGCGTCCCAAGGTTTTGGACCGTCCTCCACTGCTTTCCCAGGCCACTAGCAGGGAGCTGGGTGGGAAGCAGGGCTACCTGGATTAGAACCAGCGCTCTATGGGATCCCAGGCGTGCAAGGTGAGGATGTGAGCCACTATGCCAGCACACCAGGCTCCCCTGTAGGATTTAAACAAGACTCAGAAACTCAACATAATAGTCAAAGTATCTAGAAGGAGGGAGGTGACGATGTACATGGGAAGTCAATTGAGACAATAACATTAAGATGACACAGATTTGTAATTATCTCACAAAGATATGCAAGTGGAGGTACTCTGAAACTACCAGACCAAGTAGAGTATACTCTATACAGGGAATGATGGAATATACCAGCCTAAAAATTGATGCAAGATTGATTTGAACTATTCAATAAAAGAAAAAATTACAGAGATTCAAGCACATATCGAATATTACCAAAATGTCTAAATAGGAGCATCATTAGAGCTTCTTCAAAAAGAGAAAAAAGAGAGAGAAAATTTTCAGTAGAGAAAAAATTTGAAGCGCTGGCAGTTAAGACTTCCCAAATTCGGCAACAAATGTAGCAGGTTCAAGAAAAAGAAGTTAGATGCACATTCAATGAATTTGAAAAGAAAAACAATAGAAGAATGCATAAAATGACAGAAGTTAAAGAATATGTTTCTCTCAAAGAATATAGGATAAACACAGATTGGATACAAAGACAAAAGTAGCCAGTATCAGCTATGAAAGGGGAAATCGCTACCGCTTCCGCAGCCATTGAGAGGCTCGTGAGAGAATACCTTAAATCACACCCAAATTTGGAAAAACCGAACCAATTCATATTAAAAAAAAAAGACCCTAAATTAACAAAATTTAGCAGAAATTAGATTATATAAATTGTCACACAGCTGTTAAAATTAAAAGCCTTCAAAAAGGAAACTCCCAGGTTTTGAGAGTTACCAAGCATGTAAGCAAGAAGTAACACCAATTCTACAAAATCTCTTGCAGAAATTAGAGGAAGGAATGCTGTCTAACTTGTTTCATGAGGCCAGAACTACCCAGAAGGAGAAACTAGACAATGCAAGTGTGTAGAAATCATTGTTTCACATGAAAACAAATGTAAATTGTTCCCCCCCAAAATCAGATTCAGCTCATACAAGAAATAGTATACCACCCCAAAGTGGAATTCGTCTTGTAGATGAGTCAATTATCTTAGGTTTAAAATCAGTCAGTGCAATTCCTCTTGCTGTCAATCTAAAGTTTTTTTTTTTAAAGTTCCTACATGTATCACAGATATAAATACAAAATTCACATCTGTAAATCTTTTAGAAGGAAGCACGATAAAAGATCTTCATGACGTGAGGCTTTTAATCACAACACCAAAAGCATGTTCCGTAAAAAAGACAAATTGATAAATTACATTTTGGCCAAATTTAAAACTGCAGCTCTACTGTAAGATCAAGCGTACTGTATAAGTTTTTCTCTACTACAAGCCAAGTACCTAAAAAGGAAGGAGGGTTTGTTTTTCTCCCAGCTCATGGCTTTAAAGGTTTATAGTCCAAGATGACGTGAACCCCTGTGGAAGAACAGCCTTCAGTAAACAGCTGTGAAGAAAGGATCACCTGGGGAGCCAGGAAGCAGACTGATGGGGCCCCAGTCTGTTGTTACAACAAGCTCTGTAATGAAGATTTCCTTCTAAGGGCATGCCTCCCACACCATGCTCTAAGGACCTCCCACTAGACCTACCCTACCTTACTTCCCTGCGTGAATCTGGGGACCGTGTCCTATTCATGTCATGGCATCTGCAACAGACAATGGGAAGAGCGTGAAAACAAAACAGAAGAAGAGTTGCAGGCTTGGAAGGAAATCACTGAAAGTCACATTTCCAACAAGGGCCTTCTATCCAGAACGTATAAAGAATCTTCAACTGTCAACAATAAACAATAAAATTTTGCAATGATTGAAGAGTTGAATCAATATTTCATCAAAGAGGGTGGATAGATTGCAATATACCCTTGAAAAGATACTTAACATTCTTGTCCATTAGGGAAAGGCAAACTAAAAACTACAATATACATCAACTAGAATGTTAAAGTGAAGAATAGCAAAATATGAAACCATGCCAAGAGTGAGAGTAACAAAGAACTCTCATGCTTTACTGGTAGAAACGCAAACTGATACGTGCACTGTTGAGACAATTCATTTTCTGATAAAGTCAACCACATAGCCACCACCATTCCCAGCAGTACCTCTTCTAAATTTGCCCTAAACAAATAAGTTGACAAATGCCTGTATACAATATTTATGTAGTAGTTCTGTCCGTGATCACCCAAATTTGATAACTTAAATGTCCTTCAGCTAGTGAATGTATAAGCAAACCATCACACGTTTAAACAACATACTGCTCCCCAACACTATAAAGAAACCAGCTAGTAAATCATGCCACAACCTGGATGAGTGTCAGAGGCGTTAAGCTGCGAGAAGGGACACATTCTAAAAGGGTTACATACTATATGATGCCATTTATGTGGAATTCTCCGAGACCGGACCACAGTGATGAACAACAAATAAACTTCAGTGATGTGCCAGGCGTTGGGGCTGGGGGGGAGGGCCATTAGGGTCACAAGGGGTGGGGGCAGTTTGGAGTGATGATAGCACTGTGTCTTGACTGTGGCGGTGGTTCCATTGATTTATGCAGAGTTGAACACACAGAAAGGGTCAATTTTACTCTATAGTGTCTTACAAAAAAAAGACTAGAAAACAAACAAACAAACACAGAAGCCTGCCCAGACAGGACAAGCAGAAAAGCATTGCGTTGCTGAATTTTCCTCTTTTGTTTATCTAAGGTAGAAAACCATTTGGGCCATGTCTTTTCAGATTTAATACTTGACATGCTGGCTCATTTCTGACTCCCATCAAAGCAGCGGCGAAACTGGAGTCACCAAGTACAGATCTGGAACAGATAGCTGGGGGAGAGGACAGGCCATCGAAAGTTAATGACTTGGCTGGATGCCATAGGGGAAAGGAACAAGGAGAACATTCAAACCTTAATGGAAGTATTCAGTCCATGAGACAAGGAGACAGGCTTTCGTTTTAATCAGCTTTTTCTGCCTTATGTTCCAAGAGTTTGCTAGGTCAGCAAATGACCAACTTCATGCCCTTAAGTTCTCAGGAAAGAGCAACCATTACCTTTCATGTTCCTAAGAATGGAACTTTCTGTACATAACAGAACAGTGACGCCAAACTCCAGTAAGACCACACGTTTGTTTATTTGTATCATTTTGCTAAACTCAAGCTTCCTGAGAACTTCTTTGCTTTATGCTCAGCTCTTCCCAGCACCCAGTACAAAGAAGACAGTTAGCACTCACTACATTGAATTGAACATTTGAATGTGGTTTTAACTTGCTAGGATCATTGTTAGACTTCCTGATTGTTAAACCCAGTATACTAAAAACAAGAGAAAGATACCCTGTAGAAAAGAATCATTTCTTTGTGCAGAGCTTATAGGGACTGGAATTTGTATATTCCAGATCAGAACAGGGAAGCATCTTTTGGAACCTGCTGCCACCAAGCAGAACTGTCCTTGACTCCAGCCTGGGGACAGGTTCTCCAGGACTCACAGAGATGACCACCCCCCCCAACCTCCCAGATAGCATAGGCAAGTGGAGACTGGTGAACTGCTGTGCCATTGGGAGAGAAGGCACTAACTTTTGAAAGCATGGGATGTGATCTGGGATCTTCCTTTAGTTTCACTTAGTTTCTTTTCAAGGTACCTCAGGAGTAGCAGGAGCAACCTTAAGAATACACAGGAATTTCTTTGGGAAAGAATTCAGAAACTAGACCAGCCTAGACCAGCATTGCCCCAGAGTGTCTGCTGCTCGCAGCCTCTCATGCTCCATTTTTCTCTCTCCACCCACTGGTGTCTTCTGCTTATGCATTTGTTCCTGTTTCCCCAACTAACAGACAGAGCTCTGAGGATTTTCAAGTCCTGGTGCGTTGGAGAATCATACCTGACCATGGTAATATGTCACAGCCCAGTCAATGGATGGGTTACTTGAGATGCCATTGATGCCTGTGGTTGGTATCACAATATACAGACATGTCCACTTACACAACTGGAGGATGAAGTTAAGGCAGTTCCTTTCATGAAGGGTATGGGCAGTTCCTCTAGAGATGGGGGCTTTGGTAACACCCCTTTCCAAAACAGATTTATTTATTCAAAAGGCAGGTTGAAAGAGAGAGAGAAGTAGGATAGGGGAGAGGGTGATGGAAAAAATAGAGAGGAAAAGAGAGGAAAAGTCTGACCTTCCATGTACTGCTTCATGCTCTAAATGTCTACAACAACCAGGGTTGGGTCAGGCCAAAACCAGGAGCCAGGAACTCCAGCTGGGTCTCCCACATGAGTGGCAGGGCCCAAAGCACTCAGGCCACCTTTTCCAGTTGCCTTAGCAAGAAGCTGGATGGGAAGCAAACAGCTGGAACTCAATTTAGCATTCTAATGTGAATGCTTACATTACAAGTGGCATTTTAATCTGCTGTGGCCCATTGTTGGCTACTTGTAACATCCTTCTAATTCATCTATATTACACAGCAGATGGAAGAAATTGACAGGGGCAGTGGCTCTCTTTAGGACCAAAGGACACATTGACAAAGAAAAGCTGTATAAAGCTTATATTGCTTGATAGGTGGGTGCCCTCCAGAGATGGGATGGATGCTACTAATAGAGGAATCCAGCATGGCTTCCTACGCATGCCTCAGAAGGAAGCCCTGAGCCATGCCTAGCTGACAACACCTGGCCATCTCCCCTGCTGTGCTCTCTCCCCTCCACACTGGCCTCCTGGTTATTCATTGTTCATGGCAAACCCCCTTTCACTAACCTGTGCCTTCTGCCTGAAACTGTCTTCAGCATGCATTCCATGATCTGTTGTGTCTGTGTGTGTGCACATGCCACAAGGCCTATCATCTTCGCAAAGTCCGCCCAGACTTCATGGCTGAAATTTGTCATCACTTTTCCCCTCTCCGGATTCCAGACTCCCCTTGCCCTGCTCCACTTTCCAGTAGCACGGATCCCTTTCCAAGCCAGGACATAATTAATTATTGATTTTGTTTGTTTTCTCTCTTCCCCGGTAGCATGTAAGTCCCAGGCAATGGAAACTTCTCCTCCTTTCCCTCCCCTCTCCTCCCTACCCCCCATCAGCTTATCTTCAGCTCCTAGAACAAAGAAGCCACAGAGTGAGTATTAAAGAAATCATTTTAAGGGGCAAACATTTTGTCACATGCTTTTTGAACTGCCTACATTCCATGTCATAGGGTCTGGGTTGGAGTCCCAGTACTGCCCTTGGCCCCATCTTCTTGTTGATACACACTCTGGGATGTAGCAGGTGATGGCTCCAGTAGCTGAGTGCCTGTCCCCCGCTTTGGAGACCCAGCTGAGATCCATCCAGTCCCCTGGCCTCACTCTGCCTCAACCCCCTGGCTGTTGGGAGCTTTTATGGGTGGGAATCAGTGCAAGCTAACTTTCTATCTCTCTCTCTTTCTCTCTGCATTTTCAACAATATTATAAATTAAGTATTAAGAAATAGTTTTGAATGAATGAAAAGTAGATGTCAACTCCCTCCGGCTTCATTTCACTCCAGTGCAATGTTTGCTGTTACCTGAACTGCCCACTCACTCTTTATTTTTACTTATTCATGTGTTTGTCCAATAATTATTTACATGTCTGCTCCATACCAGGCACTGGAGTTAGAACAGTAAACAAAATTCAGTCACTGCTGTCTTCCGAGGAAGGCGGCCAATAAGCAAGTAACAACGCACTGTAGGCGCATGGTTTGCTAATGAGCATATCAAGCAGGGTGAGGTAGAGGGCTACTGGAGTCAGCTGGCCTGGGCAGTGTCCCTTCAGAAGTGACATTTCAGGATGGAGTCTGAAGGACGAGAGAAGCAGAGCCACATGGCTTTGTGGGAGATAGTGTTCTTGATGCGAGAAAGGCCCAGGCAGATCCAGCAGCAGCAGCAACAGGATGGTTGGCAGGCGGCTGCGTTCACCCAGCCAAACATCTGTTGGTACAACTGTCCTCAGTACACCTAAACCCAGGCCAGGCCTGTTGGAAGAGTTCCCATCCCCTGGACGACCGTGACACTGTAGGTTCACTGTTTCAATTTCCTCTTTGGTTCTCAGCACTGCTTAGCTTCCTCACCCACTCACCTTGGCAGTTCTCCCAAACATTCACAACTCACTTACAGCACAAATAATAATCACAGCAACAAACCTTTATTCACACTTTCTAAGGCCCGGGCCATATGCCAGGTTTTTAAACTTCCTGTCTCTTACACATTTATCTCTTGCAATCTTCACCTCAAATGTATATGGTAGATACTGATATCTTACAGATGAGAACAATGAGGCTTACAGAGAAGGAGAAACCTAACCATCGGGGCTGGTGCAGCACAGTGCGTTAAGCCATCACCTACAATGGTGTCCTTCCATATCCCAGTGCCAGTTCAAGTCCCAGCTGCTCTGTTTTTAATTTTGTTCTGTGGTAATGTGCCTGAGAAAGCAGTGGAAGACGGCTCAAGAGCCTGGATCCCTACCTCCCACGTGGAAGATTTAAACGGAGTTCCTGGCTTCAACCCGGCCCAGCACTAATTTCAGACAATTAGGGAGTGACTCAGTGGATGAAAGTTCTCCCTTTTTCTTGCTCTCGTCCTCTCTTTGTCACTCTGCCTTTTGTTAGTTATTTAAAAGAATGTAAGAGTTCTAGTTCTAGGTCATAGGATATTAAGATACTTTACGCGCAGCTAATTCTCGCAACCTGGTTCTTACCGTGAGCTGAAAACACCAGACGCAACGAGGTATCTTAGGAGGTTTATTCCAGCGGGGCAGGAAAAGGGGAAAGGGAAGGGGGTGGGGGAAGGGAGGTAAGAAGGAGGAGAGAGAGGAAGAGCAGGGGAGAGGAACCAAGGAGAGCAAGAGCAAGAGAGAGAGAACCGCACCTGGGGACCTTTTTTATCTGCCAGGTGTGGGATTCGGAAGGATTGAGGTCAAGGCCCCAGGGGATTGGTGCCTGCAGGTGAATGTCTGGGGATGATTGGTGAGTGGGCGGGGTTGGGGAAGGGGCTGGGAGATTGGGGGTGGGATTCTCAGGTGGAATGCCAGGTTACATCTGATTGGTGGATGGCTGGACTGGCGCGAATTCTATGAGCTGTGAGGAAGAAGGAATGGCGCAGGGTCCAGGGTGGGATATTGGAATAAGTCCTTACACCTTTCAAATAGCTGAAAATAAATGGTTTTTTCCTAAGCCTAAAAGACTATAAGAGGCACCATTATATTATATAATACTAAGAAGAAATCCTGCAATTAAAATTATCAATGTTGTTATAATTCTTGTATACGAGAGTTCACAATGAAAATAAACTGTGTTCATATATGATGATTTAATATTATTTTATTTATTGGAAAAATAGAATTACAAAGTAGAGGGGAAAAATCAGAGAGAGAGAGAAATAGATATCTTCCATCTACTGTTTCACTCTCCAAATGGCCGCAACAGTTGGAGTTGGGCCAACCCAAAGCCAGGAGTTTGTTCTGGGTCTCTCATATGGGTGGCACGGATCCAAGCACTTGGGTCATCTTTCACTGCTGTCCCATGTGCATTAGCAGGGAGCAGAATCAGAAGCGAATTAGGTAGAACTACAAAAGGCATTGCAAACAGAGGCTTGATTTGCTGTACCATCATTTCGGCCCCAGAAAGTCGATGCTTTTGAAGTACCCTGCACCCATGCTCATCAAAACCTTCTTCCTTCCTGTGTCAAAATCCAAGACGCGTCCTACGTTCTTTTTTCGTTTTCTTCTTTGATCTTTTTCCATTGATTGTTTCTCTCCAACTTTTGTATTTTGCCTTCCTGACCCACAAAGCACCTTCAGGTCTCTCTTATCCTTGAAACCATCTGCTTGGTTCATTCTATGTCATCCTCCAGCTGTTACTCCATCTTGACTTGTCTTTTCATATCTTCTTCCTTCCTGTTTCCTATTTCTCTTGAGATCTGTAAAGTGTATCATGGAGGTGTCAGATAGTTTAGTCCTAATTACAAAGCTTAATATTAATTTTATAGCACCTATGTTGTAGGCTTATTTTGTGGTGGCTGTTTCTGGGAATCCCAGTGTCCCTGGAAATCCTGTTCAGTGGGTTTGGTTCAGGAGGACCAGCTCTTCCTATCACCTCTTCCACGACAAGGCATGAGATCCGGGCCTGGCCAGAGGCTCACATCAAGCTGGAGACTGGCTTTTGCTTGAAACGAAGATAGGTGAATCAAGCCAGCCAAGCCGATCCCGCCCTGAACTTCTCTTTAGATATTCTCAGGAAAGATGTATTCTTCCTGGCAAGACTACCCTTGCACTACCATAAGTACCCACCCTGCCCACTATCTGGAAACAGACTACGAGATGGAAAAAGGTATGAATGCCTGGGCTCATTATTTGCTTTCTAATGCCATTATCTGCAGCCAGAGATGTCAAAACCCGAAGTCCTGATTTTCAAGCATGTGAGCTAACACAGTTTCTTTGGTTCATACTTATTGATTGACAGTCTGTTACTTGCAATCAAGAGTGCTAAGGTAGCCTGACAGTCTGTTTTACACAATCCTGTGGTTTTTGTTTGTCTTGCTTTTGATGAGCTTTCTGAGACTAAGTACAAGGGCTGGGCATATAATAATTTGAAATGTTTGCTGAATGAAGTGGGCTGTGCATGTGTTATTATTTACCCCAATTTCATAAAGCAGGATGCTGAGGTCAGAGAGCTTGTTAGGTAGCAGAGTCAAGGAAGAGAGGACTAGGGTAAGGGATCGTGGTAAAAGCCAAAGCAGCGTAACAGGATGGATTTGGTTATGGTATGGGTGTGTGCATGTGTCTAGTCCCTTTTCCTCTTTGTTGCGAATCTTTACAACAGCTCGTAACAATCAACTTTTGTTCCTCTGTGAGCTGCTCTCCACTCAGCAGCCAGAGTGATCCTAGAACAGTTGCCAATCTGATCCCATTCCTGTTGTGCCATAAACTCTCCACCAGGATCCCTTCCCTCTCCCAGATGAAAGGCAAATCCTTAACATATCCTACAAACCCCTTATGCTCATACTGGTTTTTCCCTTCCCTTAGCTTGCTTCTCTCTGACTTCCCTGTATTCTTTCTGCTCAAGCCACAACAGCTGTAAAGTACAGCTCTCTCCCACTCAAGGCCACTGCCTGGAGCACTCTTCTTCCTCCATTTTTCAGTTAGTTAATTCCTCCTTCCTGTGAAGTTCTCAGCTGTCAAGTCATTTTTTTTTCACTGCCTTCCCCATGTCGTCACTCCTCATCCTTGTTTAAGATTAGGCACCCTGCTCTGCCATTTTCACCCCTGTGAGATTCTTGCAGAGACCATGAGGTTTGTTGTTGATTGTGTTTAAAACTTAGGCATGTCTTGGGGGGGAGATCAGGGACTGACATATAAGACTTTGAAGTCAAAATTCAAGGTCTAAGGAGATCTGATTGAGGCTTTGAAATGTTTATGTAACAATCTTGAAATGGTGAGAAGAGTGAGGCGAGAGTTTGAGGACAATCTTGGTCAGTAAACAGTTGTTTGATCCTTGAGCAGTTTTCCAGGAGAACAATCTATTGTCCTGAGAAATTGGCTATTTGAGTAGCTGAAGTTCAGCTAGATTGGCTTTTTAGTGATTCCAAAAGCAAATCATGAAGTTTTATATTGGTGTACAGCTTCAATCTCCTTGGGCAAGGATGACGGAACCTATGGTGACGTGTTGATGTGGGTTGGATTTCTTTCCCCTGAGGTAAGGTGTGTGGAGGGAGGCCGCCTCAGTCCTCCTGGTGCTCCTTACTGACACCAGCCCTTCCCCAGTAGCTCTTTGGCAAGTAGCTTCACCTTTACACATATCTGTCTCTGCCAGTGGACTCTCTGCTGTGTGTAAAAAGGACTCAGGTCTGTTTTGTTTGCCATTTTATCCCCAGCACTAATCACAGTAGCTAATACATAAAAATATAGTTAACTAACATGTACTGAGTGGAAGGTGTCAGATGTTGGGCAACAGCTCAGATGAAATGATTGGGAAAGAAATCAGAAATTGTCTCCAGTCCTGGGCTAGAGTGGTTCCAGCAATGCCAGGGGAGTGCTGGCAGGGAAAGATGAAAAGCTCCACTTCAGGGAAACTGAGCTTCACTCCCAATAGGAAACACACACCTGGAATTCAGGAGAGTCAAAATTTAGGGCATGAGATGCAAATTTTCTAAATTTTGTTTATTCAGAATGGCTAGACAAATCAACGCGATGTGTTTATAATTTTTTCATTAGTCAGCTTGGGCTGTCATCAAACACCAAAGACTGGCTAACTGAAACAACAGACATTTGTTTCTTTCACAGTTTTGGGGTTTAGAAGTCCAAGATCAATATGTTAGAAAATTCCCTTTCTGGGGGCAGACTGTCTTCTGGATTTGCAGGTTTTTCTCTGGCTTTTCATGGCCTTTCCTCTGTGAGCTCATGGTGCGTGCACCTGAACCTTTTGGTCTCTTCCTTTTCTTAGGATGCTAGACCTATGGGCTTGGGTCCCACCCTTATGATCTCACTTAACCTTTAATGGGCCCCTTAAAGGCCCTATCCTTCAAAACGGTGATTGGAGTTTGGGGCATGAGTGTATGAATTTGAAAAGAGCAGAATTCAGTCATGTTGCTGCAGATGCAACTGTGCCAAAGCAACGTCCTCAAAATTCATTCCAACCAACAGTTCTCTACGCGGTGAGGGTAAGACTTACTGTCAAGATGATTGTAAATCCACACATGGCACCTTCTGCATGCCAGTCACTCTTTTAAGTGCTGAAACCTCCATTAACTCATTAAACCACATAATAACTCTATGAGGTCAGTGCTATAATCATCTTCATTTTACAGATAAGGGACATGAAGAACTAAGCAAAAACTGCTTGCCACTACCTGGAACGGAGCTGGCTACATAGACATAATTTTACTATTCTGGAAAGTTTGTGCCCAAGAAGATTAAGCTGCCAAATATTTGCTTCAAGAACATCCAGAAAATTCATTTATCTAAACAATAGACGTCAACTGAGCAAACAGGTTTACTAACCACAGGGCTGTTTACTCACCAAAACCCATGTTTTGTCTAGTTTATCATCCTGAACTGCTTTGAAAATTGTATGTATTTATGTTGTTTTTAAATTTGTGTTTGTGTGTGTGAGGGAGAGCGAGAGAGAGAGAGGAAGAGAGAGATTGAGATTTTGCATTTGTTGGATCATTCCCCAGTTGCCCACAGCAGCTGGGCCTGGGCCTGATTGAAGCCAGGAGCCCACCCGTCAATCCAGGTCTCCCTGCAGGTGACAGGGACCCCACTCCTTGGAACATCATTGCTGCTTCCCAGGGTGGATGTTGACAGAAAGTTAGAATTGGGAACTGAGTAGCTTGGATTTAAATTGGGTTCTTTAGTCTTGGACATACGTGGATCTCAAGATTCAACTTGCCTGTAATGGTAAATTCTCACCCCTGTCCAACTATGATATCACAAATCTGACCTAGTCAAAGTCCCCACCCTGAAAATCCAAGCTTGCATCTCATGACACGGCTAAGATTCACGCTCTCCGTTATGGTAATAGGAACAAACTTGGCCTTGTTGGCCAACAGCTTATTTTATTATTATTTTTTTTCTTTTTGTGGATCCACAACAGAACTGAAAGACATATGCCTTATGGTTGATTGCTTTACTGTCTGATCACTCATTTTGTATGGAGAAGAAAGTATTATCCAAATAAAGACACAAGTCCCTTGGGTGAAGAATGGTAAGCTTTAGGAAAATTAAAGGCACAATTATTTGCATCAGTTACAGAGCACAGAACTAATTTGGTTATGCACATGAGCCTTGACTAAAGAGAAGCCAGATACTTAGGTGACAGTAGCCAAAAACGGCATCAGAACTAGCCAGGTGAGAAAGATTGGAGTGGGGGAGGCACTGTCAGGCACAGAGAGTAAAAGCACTAGGTTTTAGATTCAGAAACAAGTTGTCTTCATTATTTACCAATGATTTGACCTTAAGCAATTAGTTTTCCTGAGATTTAGTATCTCACCTGTAAAATGACAATAATATTACCATCCATCTACATCATAGAATTAATCTGAGGACCAAAATGGACAGTGCATGTCAAGAGACTATCACGGTACAGTTGGTGGTATTCATGGTGATTGCTTTAATTTGATAGAGAATTTTAGGACATGAGGCAAGATATGAACAGTGGGTGGGTATATTTTAAGTGGAAAAGATAATTCAAAAATAAGGAACAAAATATATCACTAATTGGGAATTCAGAATTTTTAAGTACTAAATTTGGTCTTTTTCCATGAAGACTGGTTACCAAAGCCAAGGTGGGGAGGCGTTTACCCAGTAAAACTCTCTTCATTCACATGAGAATGCTGTTTCTTTAAGAGGGATGCCAAAATAGCCAGAGCTTACCTTAAAAGGTTAAGAATTTGGATCCTTGAGGGATGAAACTTGTCAACAGAATACCTACATCTCTGTGGGGATGTGTAGGAGGTGGCTACTGTTGTTTTCCAGATTCTATCACCAGTGATGCAAAAGAACATGAGCTCACCGAGCCTAGGTTCATTCCCTTACAAATGTGCTTATTCACCAACTTAGCAAGTCCTGCCCTGAAGCTTGGAGAGCTGAGGCTGCATGCCACCTCTGTTTCCTGTCTGAGCTTCAAAGACCAACAGTCTTGGGGAGGGAAGGCACTCTAGTATTTCTAAAACTATAGAGCTAATATTTATGATGTGCTTCCTGTGTGCCTGTACGTACCACGCTTTGCATGTATCACCTTCTTGAATCCTCCCAACTTTTCCAAAATATTACTGCATATCTTTACATTCCTTCTTGATTTCTTTCTTTCTTATTCGATTCACAAGAGTTTTTGAAAGAATCCTGAAGTCAAGAATTTCTTGACTGATGTTGTGGCACACGGAGTTAAGCCACTGCTTATAATTATGAAATCCCATATCTCTGAGGAGTGATTCGAACCCGTCTTGGACCCTGCGCCATTTTCTGCTTCCCCTTCCCCACAGCTCGCGAAATTTGCGCTATTCCAGTTATCCACCAATCAGATGTAACCTTCTGGCCTCTTACCTGAGGATCCCACTCCCCAGCCTCTCCGGCCCCTCCCATAGTCCCCACCCACTTACCTGCGGTTCAGATAACCTGAGTCACCAGTCCCTGGAGCCAGCACACAGCCCACACTGCCGCTCCCTTCTCCCTCCCCTTCTCCCCTTCCCTTCTTACCTGGCTCCCTGTCCTCCTCCATCCTGCCCTTGCCCTGGCAGCCCCCACCCTGCCACCATAGCAGGAGATGAGTTCCTTCCCCTCCACCCCTGCTCCCGTTCCTACGCTGCTGGAATAAAGTACCTACTAAGCACCTTGTTGCATCCAGGAGTTTGGCTTGCGGTAAACTAATCGTGAGAAGAGGACTTGACTGTGGGAATTAGTGCGTGTAACAACGTAAGAACTGTAAGTGCACTTAAAACCTAACGATATCCAAGAGCCCACTCAAGCCCTGGCTACTCTGCTTCTGATTCAGCTTCTTGTTAATACGCCTGGGAAATCACCAATTGATGCTCCAAGTTGGCAGGCTCTTACACCTACACAGAAGATCCAGATTGAGTTCTGGGCTCTTAGCTTCTGCCTGGCACAGACCTGGGTGTTTCAGTCATTTGGGAAGTAAACCAGTGGTTGGAAGAGCCCTTTCTCTCCCCTCCCCCTGCCCTCTCTCTATTGCTATGCCTTTCAAATAAATAAATGAATCATTTTTAAGAATTAAGAATTTTTAAGTCGACAGGAAAGATGGGGTGTATAGTTTGATTAGATGAGCAGAGATAAGTATAGCAAATCCACAAGAACAAGTAACAAGTTCAAAGTAAAGAGGGACTAGCTGAAAAGAACACACGGGAAAGAGGGCTAAGCAACCTCTGCTTTGATGCTGTGGATTCAGACAGTTGCCACACACCCAGGGAGGGTCTCCAAAAATACAGACAGCTGAGGAGTGATCTGGAGATTGTGAACCCGGAGAAATTGGAGTTGTCTCTGTTACTAATGTCCTACTTGGAAAATTTGGAAGTTTTCAAGATGAGAAGAGAACTCTAGGGATAAGGTTAAAAGTCATAAAGTAGAATATTTTATGTATACTTTAAAAAGGATTTATTTATTTATTTGTTTGTTTGTTTGTTTATTTTATTGGAAAGGCAGATATACAGAGAAAAGTAGATGCAGAGAAAAAGATCCGTCATCTGCTGACTCACTCCCCAAGTGGCCACAACCGGCCAGAGCTTAGCTGATCTGAAGCCAGGAGCCAGGAGCTTCTTCTGGGTTTCCCATGCAAGTGACACAGGGTCCCAAGGCTCTAGGCCATCCTTCACTGCCTCCCCAGGCCACAAGCAGGGAGCTGGATGAGAAGTGGAGCAGATGGGACACAAACTGGCACCCATATGGGATCCAGGCAGTTGCATGGCAAGGATTTAACCACGAGGCTATTGCGCTTGAATACTTTTATATTCACCTCCAATCTCATTTTTATGTAAGTTGATTTCTAAATGAGCACCATCTCAAGATGTAATCCATATAGGATTTAAGCAATTTTTATTTTTAAATTTACTTTATTTTCAAGGCAAAGACAGAGATAGTGGAAGGTTTTTCATTTGCTGCCTCAAGTTCCAAATGCTTGTGACAGCGGGGCTGGGTCAAGCCTAAGTCAGGAAGCTGGGACTCAAACTGGGTCTCACATGTTGCTGGAGGGACCCCACTGCCTGACATCATGTGATGTCTCTTAAGGTGCAGCTGGGCAGGATGTGGACTTGAACTCAGGCACTCTGACATAGAATGTGGGAGCTAGGAGCTTAGAGTAAGTAGAATGGTTTTTAGCCTGTTTTGATTCAAGTGAGGATTAAGGTTTTGGGGTTCTAGCAGTGGATGCAATTGTCCAATTCCCTGATGTGCTTTCTAAAGAAACCTATTAAGAACTGAGTAGAGGAGTGATTCCCATTGCTGTTACTGAAGAATGTGAAAAAATGTATACCAGATACAACCCTCTCTCTGCCTTTTAGTACACTCTGCCCTTCTGCTCCCTGGCAGGCCTGTAGAGGCTGGTAGGTCAACCATTTTCCACTCCCTCTTGTTTGGCCAGTGGAGTAACTTACATGTGATCCAGGGAGGAAAGTGGGTGATGTGAGAGAATTTCTTTTCCAGGCTGTCTCCCTGTGGGGTCATCTTGGGCTGCCGCCATCTACACAAGCATTTCCCAACCTCTCTCCACCTCTGCGATCCGATGACCGCTCCTTTGCACTCCCAGCTGGGTGTAGTAGTAATAACAGATCGGCTAGGGTACTGCCCTTCCATCCCAACACCCTGGCGTGCTTTTGTAAATAACCTTTTGTATTAACCCATCCTCCAGTTAGTCTAAGGTGCTTGCATTCTCTTTCTCTTGCCGAGAGCTGCATCAGTGTAGCATTGAGAAACTGAGGACATCTACTCACAAAACACACAACAGGGGCTCCGAGCCCCCCTTCCAGGCCACTTGACTCAAAAAAAATTTTTTTTAGCCATCTGGTAGAAATTAGAGATTCTTTTAGGAAATCCTCCAAATGAACTGTAGAGAAGGTGACTTTAGTAAGGTCAGAGATTACGGTGTGCCATCTTTACCCACAAGGTGGTCCAAGAAGCACAAAAATTGATCTCAGAAATTTGCTTGTTGAATTTGGCTGAATTCTGAACGTTTTCAGCTCTCGGTTCCAGTCTGTGGCGAAAGCCAGGTAGATTATTATGCTTAGGTCCGACCTGATAACTCTGTCTTCTTGTAATAAATGCTACTCAGATACACATATATGCAGATACACAATTATTGCTGACCTCAGCATGTGTAGGTTATTTTATGTTACTTATATCCAAAGAACTATCAGAAGACTCAATACATATAATGGGTTACCATTTATGAAGTCCCTACCTCAGGTGATTTTATCTTGGTTTCATCTTCTCAACTACATGAAAGAATAGTTTATTTGTGGCTCAAGTACTTATTGTCTGAAAAGTTCCTCTCAATAAATCCAAGTGTCGGGCCCGGCGCGGTGGCGCAAGTGGTTAAAGGTCCTCACCTTGCCGCCCGGGATCCCATATGGGCGCCGGTTCTAATCCCGGCAGCCCCGCTTCCCTTCCAGCTCCCTGCCTGTGGCCTGGGAAAGCAGTCGAGGACGGCCCAAAGCTTTGGGACCCTGCACCCGCGTGGGAGACCCGGAAGAGGCTCCTGGCTTCGGATCGGCATAGTATCGGCCCGTTGCGCTCACTTGGGGAGTGAATCATCGGACGGAAGATCTTCCTCTCTGTATATCTGCCTTTCCAATAAAAAAATAATAAAAATAAATCTTTAAAAAAAAAAATAAATCCAAGTGTCCCCCAGTTTTTTTTGCTGTGCCCCAAAGGGGATTTGTCATAATTGGCGTCAGCCTCATCTCCACATAATTGTTCCTTCTAATTAATATAATTGTTTATGGATTTCACTAAACCATGAACATGACAATATCTGTGCAGATTCCAGGTACCACCTGGAAATACCCCAAACACTTTTCTAATCTCTGAGTTTGGTGAGTAGATAGAAAATTTGTCTTTTCTAATCGTGTCAACTCATCTTTTTAGCAGTTCCTCACTTGACTAGCATCTTGCAACATCTTGTGATGGGATCTGTGTGCTTTGAAACTGCTCCATGACGCACAAGTGTACCTACTCCAAGGTTCCAGGAGTGCCAGGATGCTGACTCCCTAGCTCATAGGGCATGCTGGTGGGTCCTGTATGACTTGAGACATAGCATTGCCATCTGGTCTTAAATAGTGTTATTTTATCAATCCAAAAGAGGCCTACAGATAGTATCGTGTTATAGAAGTATCATTCATGAGAGAGAGAGACAGAGAGCGCGAGAGAGTTCTCAGTGATATAACGATCCACACAAATCCCTCATCTTGTTGCAATCACAGGGGATACACATCTATTCTGGAGTTGAACAAAAATGGACATCAGACCTCTCACTACTTGTATAACTGCCATTCCAGTTTTCTAGTGTCTTTTCTTTGTTGGAAACCATAATTTCAAATGGATAAAAGCGGATTATAGTGTGTGTGTGTGCCTATTATTTGGAATAAGAAGTTGTATAGGTATCTCTCATCAGTCCCAAATGAATACATACATACATCTGCTTCTGTGCCTACATATAATCCTTCTCTGTCCAATGAGGATTCAGTCTCAGATAGTTAGGTCATAACATGAAGTAACAGAGCTGTGATTCCAACCCACGTCTGTCTGGCTCCGGAGTCATGTGTTCAATTCCTCGTTCTTGCTACATCTTTCATCCCTAATCTTCCATTGCTTAACAAAAGGCCTTAAAATCTGCATTTAGGGCACAAGTGTTGGGTATCCACAGAAGTGCACCTTTGCAAGCTCCCTTCAAGAGGAGCAGCCACTCAGGGCAGTCAAGTGACAATATCTAGCTGCAACAACTTTAGGGTCTGATGTAATGTTTGAGGCAAGGACACCAATAATTCTGGTAAGCCTTAAGATGGACTATGACTCAGGTACCAGGGTCTGGCCATCTCTGTTCAATTTAGAACGTCTACGCATGAAATCCATACATTGGAGCTCTCCACTGAACTGGCCAGGATGGTCTCCAATCTCACTGTGGCTGCAGGCTCTCTTTCTCCTTGGCTCCATCCTTCCTTCTCTCATAGCTGTCACACCTGCATTGTGTTCCAAAGGTTCACTTGTTTACTCTTGCTCCTTTGTTCCTTTGGCATTCAAAGACGCCACACCCAATAGATTTATCTTTTGGACTCCCAACTGTCTTGGTGCCTACTTCATCCCTGAGACAGGTCTCTGAGACCAGAGGCCACGGCACATGAAGCTGTTATCCTCCACAGCACTGGGTCCAGTATTGTGGATATAAGCCTCTTGATTTTATTTGAATGAACATGCAATTTTTATGTGGTGACAAAGGAACAGCTTCAATGTCTTCCCATACCAGGAGCCCACATCGGTTTAGTCCAACTTTGCCCCTTTATTTTCCAGTAAAAAAGAAAATCTTTTATTCATCACTTATCCCTCCTTAAAGGCAACTGCATAACTTACACACCCTAGGACACAGTCTAGAACCTTCTGCCAAGACCCCACCGCCTCTACACCTCCTTCTGTGAAGCTACACTCACATGGCTTCTTTCATTTATTAGCCTGAAAATTCACTGGCAGTGAGATTCATTTTTATCCCTTCACTGCAGTTCCTGCTCCAGTATCTAGACTATGGTAGTTCAAATGATCACATGAATGAATGAATGGAGGGATGGAAAAAACAAAGGATGGAAGAATGGAAGCTGTGACAAACTAAAGATGACTGGACACCTCTCCAGAACCACTTCGTTTCACTTTAACTCCCATATCCACACCCAGCATCACTTAAAACAAATGACGATGACACAGAAATATATTTGTATTTCCTCCGTGGTTTCAACCAACTCAAATATACTTTATGCATCAAAAATATTTATGAGGACATATGAATAGAATGAATTTTTTCATGCTGAATATATATTTGACAGAAAGAGGGAAAGAGAGCAGTTCTATTTTCTGGTTCATTCTCTCAAATGTCACAGTAGCTGAGATTGGTCTGGGCTGAAACTAGAATCCAGAAACTAAATTCAGGTTTCCTAGATGGGAAACATGAACCCAATTATTTTAGCCATCTCTGCCTACTAAAGTCTACATTTCAGGGATCTGGAGTGAGGAACCAGTGCTGGGTGTCAAAAAACATGCCCTGCAACAGGATGTGGGCATCTTAACCAGTAAGCTAAATGGGTACCTCAGCCAAGGGCCTGGCACATACAAGAGGCTGAACAATTATAATATTTTTTTTTTTCTCTTTGGCCAAAATGTAATCTTGTACTTGGAGTTCAAACTCACAGCATCATTTTTTTAAATAAAAGCTTCTAACTGCACAGACATAGATTAGATGCTCATAAATATATGTTAGATGAATGAGAAAATTGTTTCATTGCTTCTGACTCATTTCAAATTCTAATTTTAGTTTCCCTCAGTGTTAGGAAGCGAATTTAAAAGCATGGCAACATGACTCAAAAGATTAAAATCTTCTATCCAGAAATCTTGATTTAAATCTTTAGTGTGTGACTTTTGAGAAGAGTGCAAATGTTGGCATTATCTTCTTTATTAACAATTTGTAAAGAACTGGGATCTCACACAGCTGTGCAGCTCAAAGATGTACCCAGCAAAAAATCAATTTCTTGCCCACGCAAACTCTAGGCAAGAAAAAAAAAATCTCAAGCTGTTTTATATGATTCTGACAGCCTGAGCAAAGTTCCTTATTGTTCTCATAAAAGAACTTGACAAAATCATAAGAATTCTTCACTCTATAGACATTTTACCTTATTGGGTTATTAAAACTGATGATGTATTTATTTCAGAAGAGAATAAAGACTCAGAGTTGCAGAATTTTGTAAAATCTCCCTCTAGCCATTCAGCGAATAAGGATTCTTCTTAGCAATAAGCTAACTGGTGGTCTGATAGGGACAGGGTTTACTCACACCCCTCTCAACTAGATATTCTGATAGGTACAAGTACTTCAAAAACTGTGGCATTGGGCCTGGAGGCGTGGCCTAGCGGCTAAAGTCCTCACCTTGAATGCGCCAGGATCCCACATGGTCCCTGGTTCTAATCCCGGCGGCCCCACTTCCCATCCAGCTCCCTGCTTGTGGCCTGGGAAAGTAGTCGAGGACGGCCCAAGGCTTTGGGCCCCTGCACCAGTGTGGGAGACTCGGAGGAAGTTCCTGGATCCTGGCTTCGGATCGGCGCAGTACTGGCTATAGTGCTCACTTGGGGAGTGAATCATTGGATGGAAGATCTTCCTCTCTGTCTCTCCTCTTCTTTGTATATCTGACTTTCCAATAAATAAATAAATCTTAAAAAAAAAAAACTGCGGCATAGAGGCTCAGCACTGCATTTAGCCTTTTGCCCCTTTGATTCCATTTAAATGGCTGATTCAGAAGCCTGGAACTCAGTCCAGATCCTATGTGGGTGGTAAGGACCCAAGTACTGAACCATAGTGCTACTTTCCAGGGTACACATCAGCAGCAAACTGGACTGGAAGCAGAAGAAAGACTCAAGCCAGACACTCCAATATGGTGTCTCAAGTGACAGAATAACCTACTGCACCAAAATGTCCACCCTCAACAACCTCATGGTTAATGGATGCTCAGCCACTGAGTGTTTTCCCAGTCCCAGGATGTCTGGTAAAAGTCAACTTTTACCACGAAGCCAAGGCTTTATGCAGAAGTGGATTGTCTCATATCTTACTGGAGACGCACATGAGGATGTGCCAACTAATGTGTGAGGCACCCCTAAATTGGGGGCCCCGCTTGATTATCCTCTGTGTACCATGACAAAGACCATGGCATAAATGATTTGGAAAGCAGGTTACTATTATAGTGTAAGAAGCCAGCTCAAATTTAAACGCCTAGAGTAACAAGGCTCGTTTCTATTATGTCTCATACTTCTGAAGGATGACAGGACTCAGCTTGCTGGTAGGCTCTCACTCATTTACAGTCAACATAGCTGGGACAGGAGCACGTCAAAGGCTTTTTCAGGTCTATCTAGTGACTGATGCTGTTCATCATTTGGGATTTCAACTGCAGACACTGTCTGGAATACAGATCACAGGCCTCACCATGCATACTGCACTCCGTTACAGCATGATGTCTGGGGCTCCAAGGACAAGTGTTCCAAGAGATTGAAAGATGAGGGTGGATGGGTTGTTAGGAGACAGGAAAATGGAGAGAGGAAGCAAGGAGTGATTGAATATTTGGTAATCAAGAAATAAGTTGATGTCTATTCTTTCTATTTTCTTTGTGTATGCAAAGTCCAGAAGAATGAGGAGGACGGAGATCATGTAGAACCTGTATCTTATTTTGATTTTTAAAAAATTTAAGAAGATTTATTTATTTTATTGGAAAGGCAGATTTACAGAGAAAAAGGAGAGATAGAGAGAAAGATCTTCCATTTGTTAATTCACTCCCCAAGTGACTGCAACAGCCAGAGCTGAGTTGAGCCAATCCGAAGCCAGGAGCCAGGAGCTTCTTCCGGGTCTCCCACACAGGTGCAGGGTCCCAAGTTGGCCCATCGTCAACTGCTTTCCCAGGCCACAAGCAGGGAGCTGGAAAGGAAATGCAGCAGCTGGGATACAAACAGGCTCACATATGGGATCCTGACATATAGGATTTAGCCTAGTGGGCCCTCATTTATTTTTGAACAAATTTTATATTGGAATAGTTTAGACTTAACAGAAAAAGTTATGAAGAAAATATTGAGATGTTTCTATATCCCTCATCCAGTTTCTCCTAACGTTGGCATCTTCCTTACTGAGGTACATTTGTCAAAACTAAGAAACCAGGGTTAGCTTATAAACTACTGAGCTCTAGATTCTATCAGGATTTCACTAGCTTCTCTGCTAATGTCCCTTTTCCTGTCCCAGGATCCAAACCAGAATCCTTAGTTTCTCATGGTTTATGATTTGAACTCTACATTAAGCAATCTAGAAGTCTGGATTAAACAATGTAGAATCACTGGTTTTTCTGAATCAGCCATTTAAATGGAATCAAAGCGGCAAAAGGCTAAATGCAGTAGTTTCAAAAGAGAATGTGAGGAGAGGAACTAGAGATAGTATAGGTACTTTTTCAGGAAAATTTGGGTGTAAAAAGGAATTTGAAAAATGGCATGGTAAGAATTGAAAGTCAGAGGGGAAGGAGAACACATCTGAGAGAAGGGTTATGAAAGAGGCTGCTGTCTGAGGAGGCAGGTGGTAACCTGCAGAGGTAATGTGCTGTTGTACGGTGCAAGGCCATGGGGCTGGAGCTGAGGGCGTTAGAAGGAGCATGTGCAGTTCCTCACACAGAGAGGATGGGTGTGGACGCTACCACGGGGATGTGGTACTGAGGCTCAATTGAAATTCTCTTCCGACTGATAATATTTTTTCACCACAATGAATCAGCAAGCAAGGTCATCAACTTCACATAAAAATATGAAATCTGATGAATGAAGAAAAAGGTTTGGGACACACTCTTTACATAGTGGGAGAATGAATGGATTAGGAACACGCAGCATAAATTCCAGGTGTCGGTGCTGAGCCTGCCTGACGGTCACTACTCTAAAAAATGAGGTCAATCAGCGTGGCTATGCTTTTTGCCATCCTCACGGGCTGGTGCCAGGCAGCGGATGGACGGAAGCAAGGAATGATGAAACAAGAGATGGTTCATGGAGCCGAAGAGTAGGCAAGGGTGTGGTTAAAAGTAAGGAGTGATGATGACAGATCTTCAAAACAGTTCATGGAAAATCTGTATTATGGATTGATAACAATTTTTTTTTTTACACAAAACTCTCCTTTCATCTTTTAATTACATTTTATTTGTCAGGTCTTTTTTTTTTTTTTTTTTTTTTTTGGAGATTTTTAAGCCAAGAGAGAAGAGGTGGAGGGCACATGAAGTGGGTGAACAACAATGAAAACTGGGTAGGGTCATTGATTTGAATCTTTCAGTGAGCAAAAAGCAGAAGTGCGTTAGACCCAAGGGCTAACTTTTACATTGTGTGTCCCCTAATAAAATTAAGTTTATAACTATACTAATCAGATGACCTGCACCTGCTCCTTCAAGCTGGAAAAGTTTGTAGGAAGTAACAGAGATAAATATGGGGTGGAAAGGAAGACAGGGATAATCCCTTCATCAATAATATTCATAAAACTTTGGCAGGGCAATAAATGAAGTTCTTTTTGTGGCAAATGTAATCATGATTTCCATAATGTTTTTTTTCTTAAACAGCCTCCAGCGAAGGCTTCTGGCATCTTGCTAAGTGGTGTGATGTTTACATTAGGTGGGTGTCTTGTTGGGGCGAGGATCAGCACAATTTGTCCACAGATTCGTTCAGATGTTGAGATAGTTGACGCCACATGCACAATCAAGTGAGTACGGGGACAGCTATTACACTTGGGGATTTCTAGAGAAATCAGGATAGTCACTGAAGCTGGAGTGAAAAAGGTAGGTGAGACAGGAGAGATGAGGGGGGCACAGGGTGTGCTTAGGAGACGGGGCACAAGGTAAAGCAAGCGTCTCTGCCCCCGGCACTGCGAGGGAGCACGTGAGCTCTTCCGTGTGTTTGCTCGGACGTGAGGGCAAAAACAGGGGTATGTGTGGAAGCAGAAACTGTCAATGACTAGACAACAAAAATAAGAGTTCAAGCCTTTACGACAAACAGGTGGCATGATCTCTGAGTTAATAAGCATGGCATGTGATTAAAACATTATGATGCTTCCGAGTCAAGCTGGAGTTTAATTCCTAGATCTTCAGTGGTGTGTTCCGAATGAGCTTTTTGACCTTGGGGAAATGATGGGGTGCTTCTGCTGTGTCCTAGTTCCCACCTCTGGAGAGGGCAATGAAAGTCATCAAGTTCTAGCTTGTGAGGCTGCCTATTGGCTGGCAAACTGCACCATGGCACACGTCAGCAGGGCAGGCCACAGACTCATTTCTAAAAACTCTGACATCGAGGTTTCCATGTCAGACATGCAGTATCTTCTTGGCTATGCCCTGGCATGTTGACAACGGCTCAGAAAATCTTATTTTTCAAACTTCCTTTAATGTTGAAAGCATCTCATATGAGAAGTATTCCAAATCCACAGAAAATACATATTGTGAGAAACCATGGTTTTATGCCTGACATTGTGCACCTAAATAAGCATATATTTTAAAATGTATTAATGTATTCATTCAAGAGATAGAGCTCCAAAGTGCTGGTTCACTCCACAAATGCCTGCGGTGGTGGGGGCCGAGCCAGGCCGACGTCCAGGCCTCCCAAGTGGGCGGCAGGAACCCGCTGTCATTGACTGGCTCCCAGGATGCACTGTGACAAAGCTGGACGGAAAGCAGCTGGGACACTTCCACGTGGTAGCTCAGGCTTCCCAAGCAGTGGCTAAACTTGCTGCACAACCATCGCTACCCCCTTAAAAACATCTTTTTTTTTTTTTTCAAAAAATAAAAACCAAACATGCAAAATGTACTGTGAAAAATTATGCATGGATTTCTTTTTGCAGGGAGAGGCACTAAAAGAAATATCCTTAAATTCTACTTCCTGTGAACTTACTGCTGTTTCCTTGCACTGCACATACAAATCACAGGAGGGGTTTGTGGAAACGACATTTTCGGTTCCGTGAGTCTGGAGTGAGGCCTGAGAGTCCGCCTTTCCAATGAGATCCCAGATGCTGCCGCTGTTGCCACCCGAGGATCACACTTGAAGCAGAGAGGTGATGACTGTGCTGGTGGCACAGTAGCCATCCGCCCCCAGTGGCTTCTATGTGCTTGAAGTGTGGCAAGTGCAACTAAGAAATGAAGTTTTCACTTTTGTTGAATTTCAATTCATGTTTCCAAACAGATCTTTGGCTCAGTTATTGGAAAACAACTTTAGTATACTTGGAACAACTTGTGACTATCTTTTCAGCTGTTGATTTTGTGAAATTTAAATAATCGACATGTATCTCCAATGAAAATGTAATATGTGAATGGAGCTATGCTCTAAGCATAAAATAAACACCAGATTTTGAAGACTTGGTTTTGAAAAAGAGGAGTGCAGACTTTCTTGTTAATTAATGTCCTAATTGATTGCATATTAAGATTCTGAATATGCCAGGTTCAAATCAAATATTAATTTCATCTGTTTCTTTCTACATTTAATGCAGCTACTAGAAACTCTGCAATTTCCCATGTGGTTTGCGTTAGACTCTCTCGGTCCGAATAGGCACAGAGCAGTAAGAACAGGGCCTGACGCCCCTGAACCGCCTTTTCTTGTCTGAATTTGGTGGACGATCTGTGGCTGGAAAGAGGAAGTGAGGTGATGGAAAGGGACAAGGTCTGTTCCTTCACTGTAGGAGACTGTGGCCAGAAGCCAACGTCCACAGCCTGTGCCTCGACTCATGGGTCATTCCTTCCGTGGTGGGTTCTTTCCCTTAAGTGCAGGCAGGCCCTGCTGGTGAGAGGCGTGAAGGAGCAACATGCCAGCAGTCTGAAGTGAGCTGCGCAGGGCTGGCTCTTCAAAGAAGATGCTCACTTTTCAAGAACCAAGGTTTATGACACGGGACTCAGTGCTGCCTCCTTGGAGACATGAAAGGCAGTTAATAAAAACAGTCTGGCTCCAGAACTCCTCCTGGTCAACTTGGCGATCGCAAAGAGGCTAAAAAAAAGTTCATGACACACAGTAATGAAGACATTAAAGAGATCAGCAGAAAGATCTGTGCAGAAATAAGTTTTTTAAGGGCAAAAAAAAAAAAAAAAACCCAACTCCGTCAAATATTTACATGTAGAATCAGACCTGGCAACAAATTCAGTTCAAGGAAATCTCTAAAAGTAGGCAGAAGTTGCTTCTGTATCTGACGCTTTCACAACCTGGATCTCAATTAACCTTTCTAAATAGGAAGTGACAGCTTGGATGGAAAATGTGGTGGGGGTGAGGGCAGGCGCCGAGCAGGGGGGCCTCAAGCTTTTGAAGAATGTTTGACTACAAAGTAAACAGCCTGAATAGAAAATATTAAATCAGATGCTGCTTAGATGTTCCATAAAACAGTATGCAGTAAAATGAAATATAGAATTTAAGAGCTTCGAAAGAAGAAATATGAAGCAATTCTGAGTTTAGTGGTGATCCAAACTTCATGGAATTAGCCATGTTGACCCATGACAGAGAATTCCTTTTTTCTGATTATGTTAAACCATGACATGAAGTGGTACAGTTGGCACTGAAGAAATTTTAGAGCTATTTATCTTTTTTTTTAAATTTATTTTTTTATTGGAAAGTCAGATATACAGAGAGGAAGAGAGACAGAGAGAAAGATCTCCCATCCATTGATTCATTCCCCAAGTGGCTGCAACGGTCGGAGCCACGTTGATCCGAAGCCAGGAACCAGAAGCCTCTTTTGGGTCTCCTACGCAGGTGCAGGTTCCCCAGGTTTGGGGCCATCCTAGACTGTTTTCCCAGGCCACAAGCAGGGAGCTGGATGGGAAGCGGAGTTGCCAGGATTAGAACCGGCGCTCATATAGGATCCTGGCATGTGAAAGCAGAGGACTTTAGCTGCTAGGGACTACCGTGCCGGGCCCGAAATACTTATCTTTAAGCCTTTTAAATTCTTTGTTACCAAATCAACCCATGAGAAAATATTTACTGTGCTTCTCACTTCAGAGTAGAACATTCTTTTGATAACCAAAATATTATTTAGGAGTGTGTGTGTGTGTGTTGCACTGGGGACTAAGCCCTACTTGTGACACTGGTACCCTACACTGGAACACACTTGTTTGACTCCCACACATTCTGGTTCTGATTCAACTAATTGCTAACGTAGCTCAAGATGGCCCAAATGCTTGAGCCCTGCCACCCATGTGGGAGATTAAGCTAGGACTCCTGGTTTGGCATGGCTCAGCCCCATCAGTTGTGGGCGTTTGAGAAACGATCCAGGAGATGGAATATCTGTCTTCTCTCATTCTACCTTTCAAATAAACACTATTCTTTTTTGAAAACAGTATACTACTTTTCATTAACACAGTATTATACATTTCCCTTCAGATAGAAGACAAAAGGAAGTGAACTTAGAAAATTCACATCAGAGTCAAAATTGTAAAATAGGCTTAAATGCTAGAACTCAACACATGAGGAGCACGCTTACAAGCTGGTGTTTGATGATCAATTTCCCACTTATCACTCGATACAACATACTCATCCGAAGCCCTTACACACTGTAAAGAAACACAACGGCGAGCCTCAAAGAGTCTCATTCCTTTCCATTAGTTTTAGACAGTTAAAAAAAACTCTCATTTTAAACATCTGTAAATCAGTAAACTTAAATATCATGTCACCCCCGTGCCTTTGCAGTGCTCTTCCTCGGCTGGCAAAGCCTCATCCAGATCTCAGCTTCTTGCTCAAGGTTCTTTAACCTTGGGTTCCCTTGCTTGTTGGGGTTAAGCCCCAGCAGCTCCTATCTGGCACTGTCGTTATGTTATCATCATCGCTCCTGTACCAGGCTCAGACACCAGAGCTTGTACCCCTTTTCATCTTGGTGCCTCATGTACCTGGCAGATGTACAGTGGAAGCTTCTGGAACAGAGCTGAAAGCATTGCTTTGAGTTCTCAGTGTAACAAGACTGCTTGCTGCTGTCACGCTGTCTTATTCTGGCCTTCTGCACTAGCCAGGTGGAAAGACCTCTGGTTATCTGAGGCTCTTCCTGTAGCCTACGTCCTGTCCCTCTTGCTGATAGGGACATGGCCTCCTTGTGTATGTCACCTTCCAGGGTCTCAGAGCAGAGTCGCTTGAGAGGCTGGTGGTGCTAAGGCTTCCTTTTAGGGTCCTGTAGGAAGGGGGGCAGGTTCTGCTGTGCAGTCGCTGGGGAGTGCAGTAACTTCCAGCAGAGCCCCACTGTGAACCGCAGTTACCTGCTCTCTCCTGAACTGGCCTGGACACTGAGATGGAGGGGCCATGCCTTACTCTTTCTTGCAAGGAACTTTCAAAATAGTCACAATGTTTTTTTTTTTTTTCAAATCTACTCCCTGCTTTTTTTTTTTTTCACAATCAACACGTTCCACAAGCTTTATGAAGACACTCTCATATATGTCAGATTATTTCCTATTTGAGGACTCCTTGTCCCTTAGAATTTGGACTGCAGTGCACCGTTATTAAACCCATCAAGTCACCTCAAGTGTGTATCAGCTCCAAAGGCTTGGCTAGATAGGGATGGTATTAACGAACAGGGGAAAAAAGCTTCTAAATCAATAAATATATAAACAAATGGGTTAAGCTGAAGTGTTTTCTAGGCAATAGCTCCAGCTGCTCCACTTCCCAATCCAGCTCTCTTTTAATGTGCCTGAGAAAGCAGATGTCCCAGGTACCCAGGCTCTGACTTCCACATGGGAAGACCAGGGCAGAACCCTAGGCTGTTGGCTTTGCCTGGTCTAGCTCATCTGGGGAGTGAACCTGCAGATCGACGTTCTCTTTCTCTCTTCTTGTCACTCTTTCAAATAAACAAATAAAATCTTCAAAAATAATATGCCACAATTTTTAAGCCCGAGAACTTAAAACAAAACTTAAAACTTTAAGCCCGAGAACAAGGGTTAAGCATGGCTTCCCTTGTGATAATACGCTTTTCTAATTTGATAACAGATTATTCACATAATCTGAAATTAAAAACAAAAAACTTATATTGTGGGAAAGTTCCAAAACCAATACGACACAGAATTTCCCACATGAAACTGTTTCCAAGGACAGCATGCCCATGTCGTGCACTGGAGTTTCTAGATTCAAAACTGGGCTCTGGCTCCTAACTCTGCTGGCAGCCTGGCAGATCCTGTGAGGCAGGGCAGATGGCTCTGGTGACAGGATTCTTGCCATCCACGTGGGAGCCTCGCTCAGCCCTGGCCATCACGGGTGCTTAGGGAGTGAACTGACAAATGGGAGCTTGCTCTCTCCCTCCCTCCGATCCAACGTTAAAGTAATGTTCCAAAAGGGAAAGTGTAGGAAGCCGTTTTCCTAGTAAAGGCACTAGCCATCATACTTTCCTGTGATATATTTAAATTAACTGTCACATGATCAATCTGAAGAACTTTGTCTACACCTGCTGCTCACTTACTTAGTGTACATCCATATTGTGAATTATCCAAGTCACCGAGTGTCAACTCACCAGGGCTGCTTCCCTTACCAGAAACTGAAATGGTGAAGGAACATAAGAACAACAGGCTTTAACTCAGCCAATTCCTATTGGCATTCAGTAGTTTCTGGAGAAGGTGAAGGTGACACAGAAACCGAATCTGTAATTCCCAAGTCCTTCGTCCCACAGGCAGCTGAGAAGCACCGAGTCTCCTCAGCTGCACTGATCAGCAGCCCAGCCAGCTTCAGCCGCACACTTCAAGCTTGGGGAACTTTGGGGGGACCAGTTGTGCCTGGTTTTCCTTTCTTGAAAACAGAAAAAAACTGGTAACACAAAACTCAATACTATTCCAACAATCTCTTCCAATTTGTTGCAAACTCTGTAGAAAGCAAAAAAGCTTTATAGCTGCTTAAATTTGTCAGAAAGTGCTGAAAATGTGCTTTTAGAAAGTTGTAATTTATCTCTGAGGGTATTTCAAAATGTGCATAGAAAGCACAATTTTCTGAAAGAAATTCTGGTACAAAAAAATGTTGGGATCCATGTGTATGATGGGTCTTCAAAAAGATAATGCAGAGTGTTTTATAAAAACTATGCATATACATGTTTAATAAAGAGGCATTGCAAGGTAATTAATCAAAATCTAAAAATGCCCAATTTAAACACAAGGGGCAACATTCTTCATTTAGGTATTTTCAATTTTGCTTCTAACTAGGACTTCGGGCAAGCCACAGTCTTACAGGTCTCAAATCACTCATTTCTATAGGAGAGTATGATTATCTGCTCCAAAGTTCTGGTATCTTCAGCCTCTAGAATTTGAGCACTTACAGGTTTCACATGAATGTTTACAGGCCCAGGGCGGTAACACGTGAGTGAAGCTGAGCATGGTGAGCATTTTTCTTAAATGGACTATTGATTTTTCATCATTTCAGATTTGATATCCACACAGTTCATTTCCATATAGCTCCGCTGTGAGCAACAGTAATAAATGTATTGATAGTGATACATAACAGGGCTATAGAGAACGCAAGATGTGATAAGAGACCACGGCAAGCTGAAGGGTAGGAAAAGCACCAGGCTATTGTGGCTGTATGTTCTAATGTCACCAGATTTCAAAAGGAGTCCTCGGGCCTGGCACGGTAGCCTAATGGCTAAAGTTCTCGCCATGCATGTGCTGGGATCCTATATGGCGGCTAGTTTGTGTCCTGGTGCCCTGCTTCCCACCCAGCTCCCTGCCTGTGGCCTGGGAAACCAGCCGAGGATGGCCCAAAGCCTTGGGATCCTGCATCCATGTGGGAGACCCAGAAGAGGCTCCAGCCTTCTGATCAGCTCAGCTCTGGCCAATGCAGCCTTTGGGAAGTGAATCAATAGATGGAAGATCTTCCTCTCTGTCTCTCCTCCTCTCTGTATATCTGACTTTCCAATAAAAATAAAGGAATTCTTAGTGAAATCGACTTTTCAATGTGGGCAGTTCAAGAACTTCTGTTTTAAAAGTGTGCCTATTTTCATCTACTTGAAAGGCAGAGTGATACAGATATTCTGCTGGTTCACTCCAGAAATGTGTGCATCAAAAGGTGGGCCCCAGGCTGACAACAGGATCCATTCAGGTCTCCCAGATGGGTGGCAGGACCCATGCACTCTATCTCCCAGGATGCATAAGAAGGAGCTGGCTGCTAAGTGGAGTAGCTTGGATTCAAACCAGGCAAATTCCTTTTGCAGGCTCTTAGTACTCTGTGCTACAAATTTTATTCCTCACTTGATCAGAAAGAAAGAAAGAAAGGGCACTGAAGGGCCCAGCGCGATAGCCTAGTGGCTAAATCCTTGCCTTGCAACTGCCCAGATCCCATGTGGGCACCGGTTCGAGCCCCAGCCACTCCACTTCCCATCCAGCTCCCTTTTTGTGACCTGGGAAGACAGTGGAAGATGAGCCAAAGCCTTGGGACCCTGCACGTGCGTGGAGACCTGGAGGAAGCTCCTGTTTTCTAAAGAGCTCAGCTCTAGCTGCTGCAGTCACTTTGGGAGTGAGCCAGGTGACAGAGGATCTCTCTGTCTCTCCTCTCTGTAAATCTGCCTTTCCAATAAAAATAAATCTTAAAAAGAAAAACTGAAAATAAGTAATTGAGCAGTTCTAATTTTACAGGTGAAGTAAAGCTGATATAGAATAGGTACTCACATTACTAAAATTTGCAGAATTGAATATAGAATATCACCATGGAAATATTTACAGTATCCTGCTAAGTGAAAAAAGTAGGCCATAAAAAGCAGGCATGATTTTTGAACGAAACATTTTAATGATTAGATATTATTTCATAATGATTTGTTATAAACAAGCCTCTGTACTTGATCTACTTTTAAAATCCCGCAAAAAGCATTTCTTATTTGAGGCAGACATTGCCTCGGGAGCTCCTGTGTCCTGCTTCACTCCCCAAGCCAGGACCTGACAATGCATACAAGTCTGCTATGCAGGTGGCAAGGACCCAAGAATCTGGGTTGTCACCTGCTTTTACAGTTCACACTAATAGGAAGATGTTGGTGAACATTTGGGATATGAACCAGAGGATGGAGCGGCTCGCTCTGCCTTTTGAGTATGATGAAAACACATTTTAAAAATGAAAGGAAAATAACGTCTTATATGCTTGAAGGACTGTTTGAAGTCTTCGTTTTCCAGTTGTCACGCAGTAGAACTGCAGACGTCATTAAGTTCAAAACAGCTGGTATGCTGTAAATGCAGAGGGGTGTGGATACCTTGGAGGAAAGGGGTCAAGATGGTGCTGTGACTTGAAAATACGTCATCTTGGCCGTTCAAGTTAGAACTCTTGTGAGGGAAAGGCAGGGGAGTTCTTCCAAGTAAGTGGATGGCAAACCTGTACTTGTGTCTTGTGAAGTGGGCCATGAGGGCACAGCGAGAAACAGCTGCGACAACGGGAGACAGAGCACAGAGACGGGGA
Organism: Ochotona curzoniae; assembly: GCF_017591425.1. NCBI lineage: Eukaryota > Metazoa > Chordata > Mammalia > Lagomorpha > Ochotonidae > Ochotona > Ochotona curzoniae. The sequence goes on along the minus strand of NW_024464920.1, from coordinate 14,587,278 downwards.
TGGCACGTAGGACCTGGGGAGGTTCGGGTCTGTGCACCATCCTCCCACACCTGAAAAACCTCATCAAGAACTGATTCTACACTCTACCTGACCAAGTGAAGGATACTTTACTAAACCAGATGTATGCAAAATCATGATTTCCACTGGTGACTGATTTGAACTTTCAAATTCTAGTAGCTACTTGTATAACCATAGGTAACTTTCTTCATTGTAAGTAATGACTTACCAGGAAGATCTGAAAGCCAGTGACCCAGCATGACAGTTTGAAAGTGTGTACCCTTCAATTCTTGCAGAAGAAACTTCAAGCCATTGGAACCCATCACCAGGGAGGCATGCAATGGGATATTTTAAGAACTAAATGGATGGCTGTAACCAAATTTCTTTTTTGACTAATTCAACTTTAAAACTGCCCTTGGAAACAGAAAAACAAAACAAAGCAAAAAACAAAAAACCAAACTATTACTACTTCATCTGGGTATAAGAAAAGGTGATTTTATGTAAAAATTTTTATTTACTTTTAGGAATATTTTAACATTTGTAATATAATAAAATTGGACATTTTGCTGTCAAAGTATACATGCTGTCTATTTCCAACCATGCAAAAAAAGCATAATATGCTTGAAGTACATTTATAATATAGCATTTTTGTTTGCTTTTGAGATTGCATTTTTATGTAGACTAAAATTCTAAAAACAAGTAAGCTTTCATTGACCTTTGAAATCCTTTCATTTTTCTTCTCAAACCAATGGATTTTAAATTGGTCTTCTTATAAACAAATGACAGAGGATTCTGCATTAAGTAGGCAAATTTCCACAAAAATATACATCTCATGTTTTAAATGACAATACATTAAAAACAAACCCTGACCTTAATACAATGATCTACAAGTGTTTCAAAAGGTTCAGATAAATGGAATTATCTTGGTGCCAAAAAATCCCAAAATTACGCATTTATTAAAAATGCATGGAAAACATGTACTATGAGAACTATGCACAGATTTCAATGTTTTTGTGCAAAAATAAACTTACCATTTGATTCCACTTTTCCAAAAACCTTTTTAACGTACCTCTGTAAGTTCTTTCTTACCACCGATGATCTTGTTTTATGAAAGAGGCAGACAGCCAAGCAGAGAGAGAAGAGCAGAGCGCCCAGGTGGAGACGGCCAAATGCCGTCAACACTCGGGGCCAGACAAGCAGGGAGCCAGGAACTCAGGCTGGGGCTGCCAGCTCAGTCAGGGAGCCTTTTGTTGTTTCCCCAAGTGTGCATTAGCAGGAAGCTGGAACCAAGAGCGGAGCTGGGACTACAAGCAAAGCACTCCAACCTGGGATATCAATGTCTCAAACAGCAGCTTAACTGCTAAGCCAAGTACCCACCCTAACACTAACTCGTGAAGTAGACAACTTGGTTTTAAGAAGGCATTTTCATCAAGTAAATAGAATTTCTGAAACATAACAATGTGAGGTGATTTTTTTTTTTTTTTACTAAATTATTACGTTTTATGTTCGTTAACACTCTGTGTTCAGCATTGTGGTTCCCAATGCTTCTTTCAACTAAATCATAAAGAGCAAACATCAGAATGATTTGGTCCAGGTACTGCGAGTTGGTTCAAGACACAGTGGGACCAGAAACCAAGTCTGCTGACTGCCACGTGCATGCTCTTCATACACAACATTGTGGCGTACTCTGTCTCTCAGATCCACTCTGGCTCCTAGCACCCTCTGCCAAAGGATGACTTTCCTCTGAACAAAAGTACTCTTAAGCAGGTCTTCCTTACTAGTGTTCTGCTAAGGAAGGACAGGAGGTGACAAGGCATGACCCCTAAGGGGCGGGAGCATGGGGAGCTTAAGGAGAGACTTACAGAAGAGAACAATGGAGGACACACGTTCCCAGCAGCCGACAACTGAGTGAGGTTAAAGAGACAGTAAGAAGCCATTCAAAGCTCTTGCGGGTACCCGCTTAGCTAATTTCTGGAAGGATGATGTGGGCAGAGTGGTGTTTTAGGAAGATTTTGGATGGATTAATGAGGCATTACGTGTATGGACAGAATTAGGAAACTTCATTGTACAATCCCAAAATAGAGGAAATAGGCTACAGTAAAAAGAGTGAAAAGAGACTAAAGATAATTGAAACCAAGGAAGAAGTATTTGTAGCCAAACAGATGTAATTAACAGCATTTCAACAAGGTATTCTCTACTTTGGAAGCTGATGGGTGTTTTATGTTTAGGATGATGGCACATTTAATTAATGACCCTTACTGGTTGAATTAAATAACATCCTGGCACTGACTTTGGAAAGTGAGGCAATGTGGCTTGTGCATGTCTTTCAAGGCCTGTCATGAATCAGTTATTTAAACAAAGTAGAAGAAAAGCTGTCACAAACAGTACCAAGCTGAGAAGGGTTGAGAATACACTAGATGACAGAGTCAGGAGTCCAATAAATTGAGCGACAACAATAGTTTAATAGAGACACTTTTAAAATCCTGCTTTTAGGAACCTAAAACCAGTAACAAATGTCAAGGAAGAAACAGTTGTGGCAAAACGTGAAAAAACTGGTTAACAGCAGGTACACCAGGTCTTGAACCCTAGGTCTGAGGGAGACATAAAGGTTTGAAATAAACCCAACTGAAGGCAGACTGGAGTGTTTGGGCATACATAAGGAAAACCAGGAAAGAATGCTGATTTTGGTTCCTAGGAAAAGAACGTGAGCATACCCTACTACTGAGGAGAGGGATGAAGTTGAGGGTGGTTCAAGTTTAGGTGCTAACACAGTGGAACCCCAAGGAGGCAAGGCCATCTTGTTTGGCAAGAGGGCACCACAGCTCAAGCATCTTGGTCAAGAGGCAGTCAGTTAAAATCAGTAAGTGGGCAAACCAAGAGACTGGTTGCCCACAAAGCCTCTTCCTCTCCTTTCACTACCCAGACTGACCCCACCGCAGCACCCTCAGGCTCCTTGCTGTTCCCCAAACCTGCCAACCATCACCAACTGAAACTTCGGCTGGAACGCTCTTTTCAGGCAAGTGGTCGAGTCTTACATTTTTCAGGTCTCTGCTAAAAGTTGGTGTGGCTTCACTGTCATATCCACACCTCTTACCACTTTCTGGAGGTTGAGACCTATTTATGGTAAGTCTGTGGCAGAGAATAAGACTAAGGCTATGTTACAAATTGATCTGTCTCAGAGAAACAGAAGCTAACTGAATGAGAATTTTAAAGAGTAGATTTAAACATTTAGAATTATTAAAGAGTACCCCAATTTAAATTTTTAACTTCAGACACCACTGGCTTCCTTCCCTGAGCTTTTTTTCTTTCTTCATTCTCAGGCTATTCATTAAGATACATACTAGGTTAAATATTTATGATTCCAAAAGCAGTTTTACTGAAAAGGCCTTGAAACACTCTAACAAGATTTTGACAATTATAAAAATTAGCATCAGGGGGATGACCTATTGACTGTCTACAAACCACAAATATTGGAGTGAAAAAGTTAAAATTATTCTCACTTTAAAAATTCACATCAAACTGATGTGTAGTAGTTACTGCCTTGGGCTAAAGACTAGAGCATTAAGAATCTCCATCAAGGAAATTACGAGAACAAAGTTCCTCGTCCTCAAAAAAATATTTTAAGTAAAGTACTTTATTCTTTAGGTATTTCTTGCCAAAAAAAAAAAATCAAATCACAAAAATTACAAAAAGTCACAGAACAGTGCAGATTATTTCATTAATAGAATAAATCCCATTCTAATTTTAGTAAATAAAACAATGCTGTTAAATAGGCTAGTCATGAAAACTGAACACACGCCCTCTTCTTGGATAGCTATAAAGCACGACTATGAATTTAACTTTTTCAGCTAGAAGTCTGTGAGAAAAGGTGAACTACACAAATTAATCAATTATTTGAGACTTTTATCTTCTGGGAAGCATAAAAAGATTTTAAGAGTGTCTTTGAAACACTTATTATTAGAAATAGACTAAGATAAAGAGAATATTAAAGAGCTATGCTATGTTATCAGTAATAAAAAAATGAAAAAAAAAAAAAAGAGCTATGCTTAGAATTTTCTAAGCTGAGCCCTGGTTTATGTTCTTGTAGAGCTGGGGTTCTTGTAGAGCGTGAATCCACATGTGTGCCGGTTTTAATCCCAGCGGCCCCACTTCCCATCCAGCTCCCTGCTTGTGGTCTGGGAAAGCAGTAAGTGGCCCAAAGCCTTGGGACCCTGCACCTGCATTGGGGGACCAGGAAGCTGCTCCTGGCTCAGCTGTTGCAGCCACTTGGGGAGTGAACCAGCAGACAGAAGATCTTTTTCTCTGTCTCTCCTTCTCTCTGTAAATCTGCTATTCCAATTAAAATAAATCTTTAAAACAAAAATTTAAAAAATTGATCCAGAGAGACCAGAACTGTATAAGCACATATGCCTAACTCCCTAATTTGAAACATTATGTTGTTCAGTGATGACATCTTAAAGTCAGGACAGACTATATATGCCTACATTTGATATATTCATCTACAGATTTTAGTATGTTTTAAATAAATAGGGAAAATATAAAAAATGGCTTTAAGATCAAAAGCATAAACTCATTTGAAACTGTATACAGGGTAAAATTATCAATCTACTGAAAAGAAAATTAATTGGGTGAACAAATTCCTTCTCCACACATACTGATGAGAGAACTACAAAGACACAACTGCTGACTTTATCAGAAGAAACTCTTAAAAAGGTTAAGACGATTTTTTTTTTTTAGCAAGGCAGTATAACTATGCTAACGAGGGTATCTTTCTTTTTTTGGTCTGTAAGAGTGTAATTTAATTTTTAAAAGATGAAGATTAATATGGGATGAGCAAGAAAATCTTAATAAAACACAAAAAGAAGGATGTGTGTTGTGGCCTAACAGGTTGAGAAGCCACCCAGACAGCCCACCTCTAACACTGGGAGTGCTGGACTGAGTCTCTCTTTCCCGTCCAGTTTCCTAAGCGGCAGAAAGTGGCTCAAATGCTTGGACCCCTGCCACCCATGTGGGAGACCCAGAAAAAGTTCCAGGTTCCTGGCTTTGGCCTGGCCCAGTCCTGGCTATTGCAGGGGATGAAGTTTCTTTCTCTCTGTTGCTCTGCCTTTTAAGTGGATGAAAATACAGATACACACACACACACACACACACACACACACACACACACACACACACACACACACACACACACACACACACACACACACACACCTCTGCAATAAGCCCTGACTTCTCCAAAGGCATGAGTAAGGAAAACGCTTACAATGAAAGGCTCAAAGAAACTCCACTTTCCCATTCAATGAACTTCAGACAGAAAACCTAGTTCAAATTCAATTCTAACACATGATACATATATAAAACCCAATTTAACAAGATGGAAAATATTTTTCATGTCATAAATATGGTACTTAAATACACCCAGCAATGTACCAACAATTTATACCAACCAAGACTATGGTATACATAACTAAAGTTTACTCAGTATTTCAACAAATTTGCTAATTCATGTTAGTAACATAAAAACCAATTATGGGTAAGTTTATTTTTTTCAGAGTTCCAATAATTGCTATTGAGAAGTCTGGATTATTTAATTAAAAAATAAGCTCCAACAGTTAAACTAGCCTGGTTTAACACAAAAACAGTACACTCCCATGGATTGCAGAAATGGTCTATTATGCTACAAGGACTAAAGCTGTGGGTAAGAGGGTAGGGACAATGTGCCCACTTGCATTTCAGAGGCAAGACCATGCATATCAGAACACTGATTCACTGCAATACAACCACAGCATTTCAAGTACATTACAGGATTTTCATCAATTAGCTTTTAAAAATTTCAAGTAGAAAAAAATTCCAAAATATGTTCAAATCAACTTCATTATTCAAAAAGTTCAGTCCCCATTCAGAAACAGATAACCAGTATATTTATTAAATGAGTTAAGACAAATAAACTTTACAAATAGACAAATAATAAAAGGCTCAGTGGCTAAAATAGATGGTAAGCATCATTGAAAGAAATCAACACCATCACGGTATCTCAGTTGGCTTACACATGTAAAAAGAAATTTTCAAAGAGCAATTTCACAGAAATGAAGCCAGTTTTTTTTCTTATAAACAAATCACCATTTCTTGGTTCAAAACTGACATGTTATGAAAATTACCATATCACATATTTGTAAGATGACAAGGAGTAACTCATCTTCAAAGTGCAAGTAAGTCTATTTACAACCACAAAAAAGGCAATGATGAGGAGAAAAGGATTTTTAAAAAATATACAAAGATTAAAAACATTTGGGATGCAAAATTAAACAATTTTTTTTTTGGTTAGAGGATAAAAGAGAAAACGTGATTGAATTACAGATGCTGATTTCAGCTATACATACTATATAACGGGATCCGAGATCTTTAACAGCTTGCTTGCATTTTTTTTTCTAGTTACATAATGCTCTGGAAATTTCTGGTAGAAATTACAGTGTCTCAAAGAGAGTATTACACACTAAGCATGTCTTGCTACTACTTTCATGGATGTCCTAAGAGTCGGTGTAAAAAGCCATTGCCTTGAGTTGAAAAATGAATACTGTAAAAGCTCAATACAAACCCTCTGAAGCACATGCACTTCTAAATCGTTTGGTAATTACATTCATATTTAAGCATAACCAAAACAAAAAAAAAGTTTTTAAGCATTTCCCTTTTCTCAATTCCCTATGCCTTGTAGGCTTCTCCAGTTGATAGGGTCAATTTTTTGAGTTGAAAGGTTCTTCAAAATAGAGTCTAGTCCACCACCCTCATTCAGTGTAAATGATATTCCTCAAGATCATGCAGCACATTAATGGTAAAACCAAGACTAGAAAGCAGGTCTAGACTCCTGGTCTACTATGCTTTCTAGCATATCATGCTACCCCCCTTTTTACAGTATGATTTGCTATAAATACCTGATGAATTAATAATGTACAGTTAAAAATGCTGACAGAGCCGATGTGTTTCTAAGACTTGCCAGAAGATTACTGCAAAAGATTGATGGAGAGAAAAGATTTCCCCCACCCACCAAAAATATCAAGCACCATCATCTAAATGTTTCTTTGCTGGGTCAGCACTCTCAGATGTAGCAGTCCTCATACACTTCAGGTCAGCCTGAGATGCGTGTACATGGCGGAATCTGGACCCTTACACAATGCCACTTTCTGAAGGGTAAAGACAAGAGGCAAAAAAGAGAGAAGGTAGACAAAAGAAAGACATGAAGAGCTAAAGAATTCAACTGGCTTAGTGATGGACATTCCAGCATATGGTTAATTTCTACATCTAAAGCAATCGTTGTAGACGCTTTTCCACCTTTTTGGTATAATCTCATTTTTTCTATAATCCGTCATTTGGCCACTTAAGAATCAAACAGATGTTTCATAGACAATGGTGGTCATTAATTTTTGAAACTGTGAGACTATTTTAGACAAACTAAATTCTATGAAGAATATGTCACATGGGAAAATTGTCTTAATATGATGCTATTAGACTTCCACCAAGGAATTAAAGCATTATTTCATGGGGCTATTATCATCTTGAAATTTATTCCAGCTGCGGTGAGAGAACAACAGGCGGATACACTATATATATGCAGAACTGAGTAAAGAAGCTGAAATGTCTTAAAAAAGATTGTTGTGAATTTAATAAAAGGGCATATTTATTTATGTTTACAAACAAGTTTTGAAAACAGAAGGAAAACATGTCTGCTTCCACCTATTAACCTTTTTCAAAATGCCAACAGCCCCCATGTTGTGCGAAGGTCTCTAAGGATTTATTAGAAAAAAATCAACACAGGTCACTCACAGTTCACCAAGACATCACTAACTAACACGTTTAGACAAAAACAAGGAGGACTAAGGTTCTCTCGTTGTTTGATAGTTTGATTTAATTTGATTTGCCTGAAATAACAAAAGCATTTCAAGCATCTTTCATTATGTAGTTGATGTCCTGCATTAAACAATCTACTAAATTCTGAACAAAAGGTTATTAGCAAGTTTTCAAAAATTTTAAAAATTAAACAGTTGTTTCAAAACCATTAAGTAGTAAATGTATTTAAGAAACTAATTAGGACAGATGCCATAACTTCATTAGAACACCACTGCTCATATTTTTTTGTTTCTTTTGGTTTTTTTGTTTGTTTTTTTTTTAAACAAAGCATTAGTGTTATCTATTTGGCTATTAGTATTAGCAATTTATCTACAATATTTAACAAGGTAAATTGTAGGCAAAAATTTAGTACAGTTTCAATAGAAACACCCCTTTTTTTTCCTGAAAATACAGCAGTATTTGAAGGACTAATTTTTCTCTGCATCAGTTATAAGGAAGCTTCCCATCTATGAACAGGAACAGAAAGTATCTACAAACCTTGTAAACAGATCTGTATCATTTATAAACATAAATAATCCAAATTATTAACAGCCAAGAGCAGAAATTAAAATATCAATTCAATGATCCCGGGCTCTTTGTCTTGCCCAGCTTTACTCCTCCCCCTCCCATCAAGGACTGAGACTACAGCTCTGCTCAGTCCACTCTTCAGGACCATTCTTGGGTACTACTGGTGATCCACGGGTCTCTTACGCTGAGTTACTGTTTATCTGTCAGTTCATTTCTCCCACCCCCCAAAAAGCACCCTCAGTCTGGCAGAAAGCTTTGCTTTTTTGTTTTTTAAAAAAATAAATCTACATTCGTACAAGTGTGTCTTCTGTTGAAGTCCTAGGACAAGAACGCCATCTTGTCCGTCACAATAATGTGAAAAGACCCAGTTTCAATTTGTTTCTTTACAATGCAGCTAGTGTGTTAACATTCAGCTTACAATCAGAGTGATGTTTCCAAACTATGTAGTGGGCTTCCTGGGGATGAAGAGGTAGCAGACTTGTTCATTTCTATTGTAAGGTGAATTCCGCTGTCAACAGCATTGTTATTTTTGTTGGGAGAGGGCGGAGGACTGGAGTTACGTTTTGTAGGAGCATCATCTTCAGCATCGGTATCATCAATAAGGGGGATATGAGGCTCTGAATCTTCTATCCTAAACTCAGGATGTGTCATAAAGTTGTGAATTGAACTTCTTGATTCTGGTTTTTCTAACCCTTCATATAAAGAACTACGAAATGCATTCACCACTCGAATCTGTAATATCAGAAAACACAAAAGGATGTCAGTACACCATTAACATAACACATAAATGGTTCATTTATGAGTCTGAATCCACAAACAGCTAGGTATGAGTGAATCATATTTGCATGTAATGCAGTGGAACTTGCAATACACTGTAAAAAAATGAATATTTTAGTAGGACACTACAGAACAACAAGACCACATACTCTATGATTTAAGAGGTATTAGAATTCAAAATAATACTAGAAAACCTCATTGTCACTGGCTAAATATTTGATAGCCATTTTATGGGATTTTTTCCCTAAGAAAACAAAACCAAACAAAAGCAAACAAAACAAAACAAAAAACCATACACAAGCTTAGTTGAATTTTTTAAATTAAAAAGAATGCATTTTGAAAACATTTCAAATAAGATAACAAAGTCAAGCACAAAGGGTTATTGTTTCATCATGCTAGGAATTAGGGTATCACCGACTATGAAAAAGCCAAGCAAATATAAGCCAAGTGCCACAATGAACTCACATCTACCCGCTAGTCCCTTAAAAACTAAAGACAAAACCCAAATTAATATCTATAAAATGCCATTAAACAGCTATAAAAATTTGAGTATATGCCATTTATCTATGAAGTGTTAGTGTTTTTTTTCCCTATATGATATATTAAAACAAATTAATTACTGTAGTCTGTAACTGTTGGGAAACAGACAAAAACTAAACCAAAGGCATTTTCTAGGATTCTATTATGAAACATTTCTCTATAAAGAGAACAATGTTTTAAAGTTTTCTAAAAATTTCACTCCATATTCTTGGAAGTCTGCTGTATGAGTCAAAGCTTAGTGGACCATCAAACTCTACATTATTGGTCAAAGAGATCAGGTCCCACTAATTCAATTATACCCAGAAAAAAAAATAATAATAGCTGATTACTTACTATGGATCAATTAAAAATGGGTTTTTGTTAAGGTTCAAATGCACTTTATTTAATAATAAAGACATCATTTAATCTTGTTTAGGGCTAGCACTTTCACATTCTCGAAAAAAAGGTGTGGCAACTAAAATCATCAAACAAATAATGTTGAATAAATTGATAAATTAGAGCAGATGGTCATCTAAAAGTATGTTTTTCAAACATGAAATACAGGGCTATGTGCCCACTTTTGCTTATAACTTCACCTCCCCCCCCAAAAGTATCTTCTCTCATTTACTAAGTCCTGTGTTAGTCCACAGTCATTCAGGCCTTTATATGGTCAATACAGCAGTTAAAGTAGACAGAGTTAAAACACCTGAGAGAATTCTGACTGCACCCCTTACAGACAGAGAAATCCTGGTTAAACAAAGGTTCCTCGAACATAAAATGAGAAAATGGCAATATGATCTTCTTTACTGTACTGTCTTGGGAGATTAAATGAGAACCTTGCAGTTTTAGAGCAGTGCTGGCTCAGGCGTCAATACTGGCACCACCCAGACACTAATGGGCAAATGAAGTAACTTGGGATTGTGTCAAAAATGTGCATTCTGATTCAGCAGGGCCTGAAAGTGAACATTTTTTCCCCCCATTGGAAGAGGAGCTGGTTGAGTCTCCAAAAACGCCTGCAAAGGCCACACCTGTGCTAGGCTGAAGCCAGAAGCTGGAAACTCAATCCTGGCTTCTTCTGTGGTCCCAGGGATCCAACTACTATCACTTCAACTATTTCTTACCCCTTTCTATCCCTTTAGTAAGATCTTAGACATGGGACATTAGCAAATTATCCCTAGTGCTGTATTATGAAGCCTGGAATATTGTATTTAATATATGTGAACATTTAGCAAGTATGCAGACTATCTCATACTTTAAAAACAGAAAGATAACTGCTTTGATAACGGTCAGTAGAGAAAGGTATGAAATGAGTATAAATGGGAGTATCAGGCAGTCAAATGGATGGAAGCTGCTCAGGTTGATCCTGAAGCTTTTTTTTTTTTTTTCAACCAGCCCTAGTAGAGAAGGGAATGGTGAAAAGTCAAACACATCCATTTTCTTCACACATTATATTTGAAAGATATTTAGAGTTCAGAAGGAAGCTAAAGGCTTCTGCTGGAGGTGTGGGAACCAGCAGAGCTGCAGGAGGGGGAAAGCAAACACGCAGCCAGAGCAGCAGGTCTGTGTGTTTTATGCATGCACATACATACACAAACAAACTTGAGTTGGGAAATCAGGTAACAAGCTTTTCGCTTACTAAAACTTCAACTTTGGCTAGATATTCTTTCATCTGAAACTTTACTGTAAGGACTAGAATCTTAATTCTAACCACTTCATACATGACAAAACCAGGCAACTGAGGAGATGGAGGGACAGTAAGTGTCATCGAACCCAGGAGGTTGGACTCCCGACTCTACATTCCTTGGAGGTCAGACAGAGAGACAGATTTTACTTCATGGCTAACTGCACCAGAACACATCTGGTGAGACCGAAGTTACCACTTCTTTCCTCTGCCTTTCTACATAAGTACATGACCATGGTTAGTTGCTAAAAACCACAGGCAAAGGGGCAGCCTACAATGCTCCCAAGCAACATACATTTTAAAGAAGAGTCTTTAAATTAGATACAAACAATAAAATCTATAGATTTTAGCTTCTACTTACAGACAATGACAATAGCAAAGTTTTTGATTCAAGGCACAATAATGAACTGGTGTGTATTTGTTGTGAACTCTGACAGTGTATGGGTAAAATTCTCGAAGTACAAAAAACAAAAGAGAATATGAACACTACACTTCAGGTAAGCGTGCCAAAAGAATTCACATTTAATAAGAAGCACCAGAAAAAATTGTACTTATTTTTTTTAACAATCCAGACCTATTATCTAACTTTTAAAAAAAGATTTATTTATCTTTATTGCAAAGTCAGATATAGAGAGAGGAGGAGAGACAGAGAGGAGGATCATCCCACCGATGATTCACTCCCCAAGTGAGCGCAACGGCACCCGAAGCCAGGAGCCAGTAGCTTCTTCTGGGTCTCCCATGTAGGTGTAGGGTCCCAAGGCTTTGGTCTGTCCCTGACTGCTTTTCCAGGATGCAAGCAGGGAGCTGGATGGGACGCGGAGCTGCAGGGATTAGAACTGTCGCCCATATGGGATCCTGGCATATTTAAGGCAAGCACTTTAGCTACCTGGCCACAGCGCCAGGCCCGATCTAACTTTTAATTCCTTATAACACTGAGACCTATTATGCACAAAACCATCCACTAAAATGAAGAAAATTTCAGCAGTTCCTTCACGAAAAAATAGTTGTTCAGAAGGAAAATAGAAAAAGTACTGCACGAAGCAATGGGAGTTCCATATCCTTACTTCTATACTTCATCCTATGCATCTCTCCTTTCAAAGGCAGATTTACAGAGCAGAGAGAGAGAGAGAGAGAGAGAATCTTCCACCCACTGACTCACCACCCACCCCCGGCCCGCCCCAAATGGTTACACTGGCTGGAGCCAAGCAGCTGGAATCCAGGCTTCTTCTGTGTTTCCTACAAGAGTGCAGGACTCCAAGAACTTGAGCTATCTTCTGCTGCCTTCCCAGGATATAAGTAGGGAGCAGGGGTGGAAGTGGAGCAGCCTGGACTAAATATGGTATGCCACCACTGCAAGGTGAAGGATTAGCCTGTTGAGCAGTGCAGCAGCCACTATCTACATCCTTTAATATTCTTCAAAATAAATTTATTTCTTAATTGTGTGAGCTACTGGAGCAATGAACTTAACTCTGTCCTCAGAGTGGAAAAAATATGGCATATAACACTTAAATGAATAAACACAGCATTTCCCAATAAACATTAAAGCTTGGGCAAGGGGCTGGTGTGACAGCTCCACTAGTTAATCTCCCACCTCCAAGCACTGGCATCCCATAGGGGTGCAGGTTCATGTCCCAGATGCTCCACTTAACCATCTTACTCCCTGCCTGCAGCCTGGGAAAGTAGTAGAGGATGACCCAAAGCCTTGGGATCCTGTATCTGCTTGGGAGACCCAGAAGGGATTCCTGCCTCTTGGATTTGGATTGGTTTAGCTCCAGCTGTTGTGAATATTTGGGGTATGAAGCAGTGGATGGAAGATCATCTCTCTTATTTATATTGTAAAGGCAGATTTATAGAGAGGAGACAGTCCACCCTCAGGTAGATGTAAAAGCTGGGGCTGAGTTAATCTGAGAGCCAGGAGCTTCTTCCGGGTCTCCCAAGTGGGTGCAAATTCTAAAGGTTTGGGGCCATCTCCACTGCTTTCCCAGGCCATAAGCAGGGTTCTGGATGCGAAGTGGAACAGTTGGAACACAAACCAGTGCCCACATGGAATCCTGGGCATGCAAGGTGAGGATTTAGCCACCAGGCTATTGTGCCTGGCCCAGAAGATCATTTCTTTATGTATTTTCTTCTCTCTGTAAACCTACCTTTCCAATAAAAATATATCTCAAAAAAAAAAAAACAAAAAAAAAAAACAAAAAACCAACCTTGGTCAAAAGGACAGATTTTCAGATTGGGGCATAAGCTGCAGTCTGCCTGGAAGGACAAATTTTCTTTCCATTTCTCCTTCCCAGGGAGGCTTAGTTACCTACTTAGCTAATGAAATCTAAAAGGGAAGACATATTAGAATAGTACTTTGTAAGAACAGAGAAACTAAACTTTTTTTTTCTGTAGGAAACTTAAGAACTGACTAATAAATGAAGGAAAAAAGATGATATTTTCAAAGATATTTCCAGTTTAGTATCTGACAAAATGGAACTGGGTTATTGTTCATTTATTTAGTAAAGCAAGGATTCCAAGTAAGAGGCACATAAATGGAATACAATTATTTCTAAGACTATTTAGCGCAGTAACAACTGCAAGGAAATTAAACCTTTCATTGAGCATATTAAGCCTCTAATTCTGTGTACTGGCTGATGTCTTAGGCTCTCTTGGACAATGCTCCATTAGCAAATTTAAAGAAAGTTTAAGGTGTAAACAAGTCTCACAGTAAATGCCTTCTTATTCATTAATCCTCATTAACTAGAACTGATCATCATCTTATGTCAGATACAGAATAAAGCAGTAAACACCTTAAACCTTGCTAAAGCAAGCACCATGGTCCTGTCTGCCACTCCTTCAAAGTATATACCTTTCCTCCTCCCAAGGATGGGAGGTCAGAAGCCAGACACACACACGCGTCACAGACACAGGAAGGGAGGGATGCAATTGATATTTTACCAGGCAGACAGCCAGGTGATTTACCATATACATTCATTTGAGTAGGCAGTTTTTTCAAACCCAGATTCCTATCTAAGCATGCACATAAATTTAACATCCCAATGTTGCAGTACCAGTCTGTCCTTTGAGCATCTGTCTGCTCTTCACTTTATAAGATGTTGCATCTGCTTATTAGCAGGGAAAAGTCTCTTGAATTCCAAGTCATTTTTCAAGCCTATCAAACGGGGAGAATTTCTGTTCTGCATGTTTCATAACTATGTTACACATACCAAATAAAAATGGATTAGACAGTAAAAAAAAAAAAAGGCACTGAATAGCAATCTGCACTATTTTCTCCCTTCATCTGCTCTTTCTCTACCCTAAAAGGCTTTTCCAGTGCTTAAATAGCTTCAGATCAACTGGAAAAGATAGGTCCAATGCAAGGGTAACCTTATGTGTTTCAGGAATTAAAACGACCTTAATTATTGATAAGGAGTTTATGGAGTGTGCCATTTACTAAAAACCTGAAATGAATTAATCCAGTTAACTCATGGGAACTATAGCTTTCACAGTTCAGTAACCAATACATTTTTCCTACTTTAAAACTAAGAACATTTCTTCCCAATGATGCAATTTTAAGTTAAACTGCATACAAATGTTTAAGACAGAGTTTCATATACAACAGAATTTAAGTTTATCTGGGGACCCTCCAGAAGACCCAAACAACTAAACACCAGAAACAAAACAAAGCAAAGCAAGTTCACATCAAAACAGCAAGCCAACCGGCTACGCATACTGAGTACTTTTCTTAAAACTTAACTTTCCAAACTGGACAAGGTAAGAAATCAAATGCTAAATTAACTTTATCTTTAAAAGTGGAACTTCCTGGGTCTGTTAGCTTAGTTGCAAATCATACGCTTCAGGAATCATGCAATATAAACATATTAAAGGCATATACTCAAAAATTTATAGTAGTTTCAAAAACTCTAAGCTACAATTTATTCCCCATATTAACTAGAAGAGTTTAGTAGAGAAACAAGTTCACAGATTTCATATTTAATCTTTGCTTGCAATTGTTCCACCTGTTCTCTAACCCTCTAAGAAATAAAACAAACAACAACGACAACACTTTGAGATCTCAATCCACTTTACGAAAAGAAAGCTTTATGAAAAGCCTGAACAATGAATTTAAACATTAAGGAGAAAATGAGAAACGTTAGGTGTGTGAAGTAGGAAATGTTAATTTCATGCACTTAGGAACACACACTCACACCCCACAGTAGTAGAAGCAGTAGAAGAGGAAAACACTACATGTGTAGGGGTAGAAATATTTGTTACATCATGATGCTGGCTGGCGATGGAGGGTTGCCGCCTTAGAGCCCCCTGAATGGAACTTCCACTCTGGAAAGCATTCACTACATCCATCTGCAAGGAATCAGAGATTGTGACAGCTTGCTCAGCAAGAGAGAGAGAGGAGAGAGAGAACAAGAGAAAGGACCATTCCATCTACCAACATATAAAAAGTAAAGAAAAAGGCACTTTCTATACAGCAGATAAATAGGATTTTTGAGATGGTGGGGTAGGGGTAGCTAGGAAAAAAAAAGAGCTTAGGGCATATAGCACATTCTTTCATAATAAGTTAAAAGCTTCATTCATTCCAGACATCAGTACTATTTTCCAAAAAGAATAAATTTTATGGGTTGGGGAGGCTAGAAAGGAAGTTAAGGATCACACACAAACCACCTCCCAGGCCAAAAAGCCCTTTGCCCATGCTTTCTCCTACCTGTTTACCAGGCCCATACCTGTGTCTGAATTCTGTTCAGACCTCTAAACCACAAGATCTGGCCACGCCGCAACTCTCTTTCAGCATGATCAATTTCTTCCACATCTTCTGCTAATTCTTCCTCGGGTATTTCTTCCTTCTGTGTTCCATGACCAGCCTCTTTTAGGAACTTTAAACGGCTAGTAGGAATTGTTGAAATAAGCTACAACACAGGGGAAAGAACTTAAGAGACAAATCATACTACGTGATTAAACTGACCAACTTTTATTTTATACTGATGGTATTAAAAGCTGTGAACATATCCAACTACCTTTATTTGTCAAGGAAACTGTGAAATCTTTCTCAATTTCTCTCTCAAGATAAAAAATATTCTTTTAGCTACACAAGATTCAAGTTGTAGGGGTAGGCAGTTTCCCTGGATAGAAATTAATTTGATTATAATTTCATTTTAGTTAGAACACCCAAGGCAATAAATGCAACTATGTTTTGATAAACATATTTATACAAATTCTACTTCAAATACGTGAAAATGGCAAGTGGAACCACTGAACTGCAGAACAATTTTGTATTTTGTTAGTGCTGTAAAAATTCAATTAGGAAAAAGCATGAAGACTAAATAAATTCTACTTTATCTTTAGAATAATTTTACTACATTTAAAAATAAAAGTTTTAAAACTGAGTAACATCTAATAGCAACATAAACCCCCAAAAATTAAGGGTAAAAAAAAAATCAATAAATTATATGTTAGTGTTAACAGCCATCCCCTAAGGAAAGCCATTTATTAGGGGAAAACCAGCTCATTGTCTGAGAAAAACTGCACGGAACACTTGTAGTCCAATCACAATTCAGAGAGGTGTAAAAAAAAAAATCTCCATACGGAGTAAGTAAAACCTGTTTTGCTGGCCACCAAATCAAGTAATCCTTCTATGATCAACACACCACACTGGATCTGTACGCTGTAGTGCATTTCCTCTTCCTGAAATGAGTAATATGTTTCGGAGGTTGTGTTCTATCAGGAACATTAACAGGTATGTAAAAGGATAATCAAAAAAGAAATATGGGCCCAGTACAGATCCTATTAAAAAGACCTCTATTAGAGAGGTCTTCAATTGAGTAGGAAGAAAAATTCAGAAAAAAATGTGAGTAAAAAAGGCATAAAATTAAGATTAAAAAAAAAGTAAAACCTGGAAGTTTGGTTTAAGTGCTTTGCAGAATGACAATAAACTGGTTCACATTAAGCTGTACTTCATAACATGTTCACATTCCTTAATGAAAATGTTAGTATATATTCTTACAGTAGTGGTGACATGCACAACACAAACACTGCACATGCCATCACCACTTACTTCCCTTTAAAAAATGACGTACAGTGGCAAAGACGGATTACAGCAAAGAAGAGGTATATCTCGCTTTTTAGGCACTGCATTTTATATACAGTTCAGTCTACATAATCTGCTTTTTCAGATAGCATTACATTTATGAAAACATTTGCTAAATCAAACAAGATCTTTTCCTATGTTATATCTGATCATAGATTATACAGCAAAACAGGGAAATAAATATGTATGTCATTTTTATACTGTTATAAAGATTTTATCCTGAAAATGCAAATACAGGTCACAAAATAAAAATAGAGCTATTAGTTTCCTAACACATTATAGATACATCTTTAATGACTGCTATAAAACTTGTACTAAAAAAAAGTTAAGAACTATTTAATAGAGTAAAACAGTACTTTTTTCCAAAGGCCTCATAACAAGCAGGAGCATACTAGAACAAATTTCACGTTTAACAAAAAATCGTATCCTAAATTTCCTTCTTGACCAAATGGTAACAATTTAGAATCAAGTATCAAAACCACTTAAACAAAGTACACACCAGATTTTTTTTCTTAAAAAAAAAATCATTTTAGGTTTTAACAAAAACTGAGATGTTTTACCTGGCCCCAGAGTAACGTTCCCATTCCTAGGAATATTGACCATAGCCACTGTTCTATTGAAAGTTCTGAACAACTGAAAGGTTTTCCACCAAACTGCACAATTATTATCTAGAGGAATAATCAAGAATAAATTTATTTAAGCCCTTAAATCTTCAAAATTCAAGCACTTAAATTAAAAAATACCCAAATTTATGTCCCTCAAACTCAAGCTGAATAAGCACCATTCCAGTGAAACACAATACACAATTGAAATAAAGATATCTGCATCAAGTTGTAAAATAAACATTTCAAGCTTTAATTGTGCTTATAAAAAAACTATGCTGTTTTAAATATGATACCATGTATCTATATTTTAAATTATCATTTAATATAATTCTCTCAATCATTTATGCCTTTCACAAATGGCAGTACAGTTTCATGAAAAAGACCATAGTTTATGGAATAGTGGACAGAAATCGAGTCTTCTTTCTAATGGCTGTTTACTCCTATCTAACATTTAGGCATTAAGATAGCTATGAATGGGCTGTAAGAGAAGAGCAACTTGCAAAGTTTTATGCAATATAGGCTAGGTTGGTTGGCATGCTCTCATACTCACTTCTCCTCATAAGGACTAAAAGGGCATAACTCAGGTCTTATGTTTCACTTATACCCAAAGACACTAAGCTACACAAGGAAATGTTGAGAATGACCACTCTATTCTGAGCTGAACAAGTCTTTGATATAAATAGCTGCCAAGGGCCCAGCATACTAGTTTAGCGGCTAAAGTCCCTGCCTTGCATGCACCAGGATTCCATATAGGCACCAGTTCTAATCCTGGCAGCCCCACTTTCAATCCAGCTCCCTGCTTGAGGCCTGGGAAAGCAGTAGAGGACAGCCCAAAGCTGTGGGACCCTGTACCCACATGGCAGACCAGAAGAGGCTCTGGGCTCCTGGCTTTGGATTGGCTCAGTACTGGACATTGTGGTCACTTGGGGAGTGAATCACTGGATGGAAGATCTTCTCCTTCTCTCCTTCTCTCTCTCTCTATATATATCTGACTTTGCAATAAAAATAAATTTAAAAAAAAACCCCACACATTTATGGGATAACAAGTGATACTTTGATAAACATAATGTTGAAATCAGTGTTAATTTCTGTCTCCATAATCATTTATCATCTTTGGGATAAAAACATAAAAATCCTGCCTAATGCTCCCGAAACATACAATTATCATTTATAGTAATCCTATTCTGCAACAGACTGTCATACCTTATTTTTCCAAACTAACTACAGCTCAGCAAATGCCACTGTAAAGTCAAGAGTGTTGTACATTTATCTCAATTTTTAAGAGATGCTTATTTATTCACTTAAAAGGAAGAGCAACAGAGAGAGAGCAAGGTGAAAAGAGAAAGGAGGGAAAGACAACAAAGGGAGCAGAATCTTGCAGCTGTTTTTTACTCTACATCCTGTTTTAACAGCCAGCTCTGGGCCAGGCCAACACTAGGAGCCAGTAATTCTTTGCCTCCAGGTGAACAGAAGGAACCCAGGCATTGGGGCCATCTTCTACTACTTTTCTCAGAAACATTAGCAGGAAGCTAGATTAGAAGCATAGCAGCCAGTTCTCAAGCTAGCACTCAGTCATTCAATCAGAACCTTCAACCAGAACAAAACTGATTGGCAATCAGCAATGAACTTAAACAGAGGTGTAAAACCGAATTAATGCTTTTTTGTAAACCATGAAAATACAAGTCTATATTATTCATACTTTTTTTTTTAATTTAAGCTCTATCCTTTTTCATATTGTAAGGAATGTAAGTTTTAAAATTTGCAAATTTTGGCAGCTACTTAGCTATTGTATCAATCATTTAATAAGCTTTGTAATATCCTTATTTAGCTTCACAAAAACTAAGAACCTTTGAATTTTAGAGTTGAAAGAAATAAAATGATCTATTCAGATGTGGCTTCAGTTTCTTCTAAATAAACCAGAGATCGAGTAGTCATTAAACAGGATCTTAGATCAACATGAAACTACAAATATATCATCAAATAGAGAAACCTCCCAGACTGGCTGTTCCCACCCCCGCCCCCCAAGCACCTTCCCAACTGTCAAGTAATTTCTGGAAAGGCCATGTTATATTTAAATTTGAAACTACTTTTTCCAGTTACCCACCTGTACCACAAAAGTGCCTAAAACAATAGTGCAGAAGATGGCATTATTAAAGATTCCTTCAAATACATTCCTTTCACCATGAATTTTGCGGGCATTTATCTCATTGAAAAGTTGCATCAACACAAAGGTATTAAAAACAATTGTATAATGTTCCGAAGGAGGAGCATGCAAAGGTGCATTTCTTCCACTATCAATATCAAAAAACTTTTCTCCTGCAAGAATAAAATATTACTATTTTGTAATTACCACACAAAGCAACAGTATTTCAAGTATTCAATAATAAAAGTTTGCCAGATTCTCCAATTGATCTGGCATGAAATAATAATAATAATAATAATAATAATAATAATAATAATAATAAAAGTGGCAGGAACCTGGGATTATCTAACACAACTGCCTTGTTTAAATAAAAGGGAAAACTAAAACCCTCCTCCTAACTATGGCAATTTACTCAAGATTACATATCCAAATTTGTGGGTGAGCCTGGGTAAGGAATCAACTCTTCATTTCTCCCCCCTGTCCATCTCACAATGCCTCCCCAAAGTCACAAATTATACAGAAAGGAAAAGGAAAGAAAGTGGGAAATCAGTAACCAAACACAGGGTCTTAACAATTTTGTATAAAAACATCTTGGAAAAGAACAGCTCAGAAGAGATACCGAAGCTTTATCAGACACTGATTTCTTACCAGCAAATAAGAGTGTAAAGACCACTACCAGTTGATAGAACGCATGACCCAAGATATTCTTCATCATTGTGCGTGAGATGAGAGGCTTATTTCTACCATAAGGTTTCCGAAGCAGGAGAGACTCAGTGGGTGGTTCCGTTGCCAGAGCCAGGGAAGCTAGCGTATCCATTATGAGGTTTACCCAGAGCATCTGTACAGCCTTAAGTGGCGAATCCTAGAAAAGACATGTTTCCTAATAGACATTCATAGCTATTCAGGCACTTAGCAATTCTCAGGAGGCCTTCAAGGTTTAAACACTTCAGGGACAGAACAGGAGTTCAGTTTATATGAATTAATCTAAAACATTAAATTTCATCATATAAGGCAGTTCTGATGCATTTCTACTATAAACGAGTTTTAAAAAGCAAATTGCCACCTACTTGAGTAATACAAGCGCCTGTGAAAGCCACAATGACCGCCACTACATTCACAGTAAGCTGGAACTGAAGGAACTTGGAGATGCTGTCATAGACATTTCTTCCCCACATGACTGCTTTCACAATGCTAGTAAAGTTGTCATCTGTGAGGATAATATCAGATGCTTCTTTAGCTACATCCGTGCCGGCAATACCCTGCGAAAAGAAATTCCAAGAATTAGACCGAATGCTTAAAGTAAAACTTTCAAGTATTCAAAAGGATAATATACCATAAGTAAAAAGTTTCCCACTAGACTTCAAACATACAGATTCAAATTTATGTTAAAACAAAGTAGCATACTTATTTTAAATGCTGAAGTAGCAAAAATCAAATATAAAGAATGAAGTACCGAAAACAAACTTCAAGTTAAAAAAAAAAAGAGGAATGAACAAAGATTTTACATAAATTCCTTTCAAAGGTCACAGGAAAAGGAATATTTAACAATGGCCACTCTCAAAAATAAAGGAAAGAAAATTCTGCAAGGAAACCACAGTAGCTGAAAGGAACTCAGCAGACTCAAGAGAGCCAACATGAGCCAAGGAGCGGCAGCACACAGAAGTAGTCTTTCTTGCACTGTACAACTCTCCTTCAAGGCTGGGGTCCTAGCAACACTAGGAACCCCTGGAGTACATGTGAAGGTGGGATGAAAAGCAGGGTAGCAGAAACTCCAACCACCTAGGTTAGAATCTGAGCCCACTAATATTAACTGCCATGGAATTGTAGAGGACTAAAAACAAAGAAAACGCATACTACCACCACGAAATAATAATAATAATAATAATAATTATAATAATTCCTAGATAGGTATAGGACATTTGATTGGATATCATTCTCATCAGAACAACTGATTGGATATACAAAACAGAGAGAGAGGTATTTTCAGACAAGGCTTATGGGAACTAGGTAAGTTCCTTAATGTCTCCTCCGTTATTCTACATGACCCTCAGTCTATAACAGCCTGATGGCACTAATAAACTTCAGCTACTGATCATCAGTTAGCAGTCCGCATGTATTCCTTCGGCTCCGTGCACCAAGTCCATCGCTGCAGGACAGTAAACAGACTCAAAATTAAAAACCGTATGCAACAATAGAAGAATGAACCTAAAATTCTGAAAATTATTTGCAGCTTAAGTTTTTTTTTTAAGATTTATTTTTATTACAAAGTCAGATATACAGAGAGGAAGATCTTCCGTCCAATGATTCACTCCCCAAGTGAGCACAATGGTCGGTACTGCGCCGATCCAAAGCCAGGAACCAGGAACCTCTTCCGGGTCTCCCATAAGGGTGCAGGGTTCCAAGGCTTTGGGCAGTGCTCGACTGCTTTCCTAGGCCACAAGCAGGGAGCTGGATGGGAAGTGGGGCTGCCGGAATTAGAACCGGCGCCCATATGGGATCCAGGCGCTTTCAAGGCAAGGACTTAAGCCTCTAGGCCACGCCACCGGGCCCTTGCAGCTTAAGTTTTAAAGTCAAATCAAATTGAGAATGAGTAAGGGGGAGCACAAAGATCCTTCACTTTAAAAAGTTATAGAAAATGGGTCTGGTGGCGTAGTCTAGTGGCTAAAGTCCCTGCCTTTTACACGCCAGGATCCCATAAGGGTGCCAGTTCTAATCCCTGCAGCCCTGCTTCCCATCCAGCTCCCTGCTTGAGGCCTGAGAGAGCAGTCGAGGGCGGCCCAAAGCCTTGGGACCCTGCACCGTGTGGGTGACGCGGAAGAGGCTCTGGGCTCCAGGTTTTGGATTGGCTCAGCTCTAGCCTTTGTGGCCACTTGGGGAGTGAACCAATGGACAGAAGATCTTCCTCTTTGTCTCTCTTCCTCTCTGTGTATCGGACTTTCCAATAAAAATAAAATGATTCTTGAAAAAACAAAACAGTTATAGAAAAGTTTAACTCTCATCAATCTTTTCTGAGGGAGCAAAATGAAAGAGACGCTTGCACTAGACAGAGAGTACACCAAGGAGGTACACCGACCAGCCCGCGGGAGAAGTGCAGGAAATCCTCTAGTAAAAAGACCAACAAGATAGCCTATGTAGCTAGCCGCCAAAAATGTGGGAGGTGATCTCTAAGACGCTACAGCTGCTACGACTGCCAGATACTTCTGATGAACTGAAAGGAGAATCTGGGAAGGAACTAATAGCAAGTACTTTGAAAGATTAAGGCGACAACACCAGACAGCAAAATAACATAAACAAGGCAAATAAAAGTGATGACTTCCAAAGAACACAGGAAGTTGTGGAGGGAAGGTAAAATACAATGGACCATAGCCCTACCTGGAGCTGGCAGTTACAGTCATAATTAAAGACTGAATACCGATGTAACCAAAATTACATAACCAGGGCACTGCCTTACTGAGACAACCAGGAAACAGGTAGTGAGCGTGATCATGTAAAAATAGTAACTAATCCTATACATTAAAAAAAAGGCAGTACTACAGTAATGTTTATGGAAGGACACAGTGAAGGAAAAAAAATGAGCTAATAGTTGCTTTTCTTTGAAGAGACAAAGTGGGATGAAGAATATGTTAGGGCATTTTGGTATTAGGTTTTATAGAAATACCTGATTGTTAAAATGCCATGCATTATTGTTCAAATGAAAATCCTCTTAAATATTCAATGAATAAACAATCCCAACTTAAAAATTTTATTCTTTAACTCTCAATCTGAATATTTTAGTTACAACATGCACCATACTTGACACATGTAAGAGCTTATAACTTATCTAAGAGCTCATATCTTTTCCTACCATCCTAGCCTGCCTTCAGTAATGGTTCCATCAAGTCAATTCAGCCAGCAACCCTTTTCTTGTTTCTTCTTAATTTTTGACCTACTGATCCACACCCCTGTTCCTCGGTTATAAAAGCTAATGTGATCTTGTTCTGATCAGTGTTGCTGAACTCAATCTCTCTTCCCCTCTGCAAGTCCTACCTGTTATTCACTCTGTCATCTGCTGAACAGTATGCCTTACTATCCTTAATATGGATTTACATAATTTTCCCTTAATAAATGTAATAAAAATAGAATTTAAATGTATCATTGAGGCTTGAGATCTATAGCAAATCTATGATTGTAAGCATTTTATTTACAAAATCCTCTGTAAATTTTACTTTGTTGTTACAAATTTTCATCTCTTCACTTGAAAAGAAGAGTGGCAGACTGCTTCCTTCTCAATATCCACACCAACCATGGCTAGTCCAGGCCAAAGTAAGGAGCCCAGAACTCCAGTCAGATTCTCCCAGTTAGGAGGCAGGGATCCAAATACTTGTGCTATCACCTGCCACTTCCCAGGCATATTAGCAGGAAACTCAACAAAAGGAGAATGGCTAGGCTGTGGGGACACATGTTTCTCCAAACCTGCATTCCTGCTGCTTTCTGGTCACCACCTTTCCTCCACCCTTCTCTGACTCTGAGCCTGCACAGAATTTATTTCTCTCCGGGGACATTCCACTACAGGTCATATTTGGGGGGGTCAATCATTGAAATGTGACATTAATCTGATGGAGTAATACATTTCAATGCTGTTATTTCATTATGTTGGATAATGCACAAATTGGTGGGTACTGAGAAAGTCTTAGAGGAGCTTTAAAAAAAGGAATAAGCTGTTCTACTGAAATTACACTGAAAAATACTACTTCTTGCTGAAAGCTATTTGACATATTTAGAAAGAACCAATTAGCAGAAATTTCTTTCAGGTATCTAAAAGAATCCCTGAAATAAATAATTTTAAGTTTTAACTAAAAATATGTGCAATCCAAAGTAAAATTCAAGGTTGAGCCAATGGTGGTTTCAAGTTAAAGCCACTAAACACTTATCACGTTCTGTTTCTACTTTTAAATTTATTTTTTCATATTACCATTTAAAAAAATGATAAAATTGGGCCTACAACTTTCAGAGTTTGAAAACATACAAACCAGTCATTGTAATGTATTTTTGTTTGCATCACTATATTTACTCTATTTAACGTCCAAACCGTCCACTTTACACTGAAATTTAAAGAGAGGTTGTTTTAACATGCAGTGCATATAACTGCCCTCCTGGTCAGCTGTCTAGATAAAAGTATCAATAAGGATTCCACTCAGAGTTCAAAAGCAGGAGCAGTAAAGGATCCTGTGTTCCTAGAGTGAATGAACACAGGAAAAACTCGCAGTTACTCCAATGCTCAGACCACCCTTACAAGTCTTTGCAAGTTCATACCAGTGCAGCTGCCGACCAAGCAAATTTGGGCTGGGGTAGGATAGGGATTATTGGAGTTGCTGCTTCAGGTTAAGGGCAATTTACCCACTTCCTTTCCTGTCACACTTTTGTTTTAAGGCTGCCACCATGATGGTTCTTCTGAAATCAGATTTGAACAGCAAAATACCATGTTGCAAATTGTGCCAATAGCTTTGGGTACAGCTAAGTTTTCATCCAAAGCCTTCGGGACAGATGGTATTCAGAAGTCTAAGTATCTCCTATTTTTAAAAGATAATGATATCCCTTGTTTCACAAATTCTCCCACAAGGGGCTAGTTAGCACACCACAAAAATACATTAATTGGTCTTTAAAGGCTATTAGCATGGACGAGGAGGCTCAGATTAGTTCTGAACAATTTCTGTAATTATAAAAATCCACTGCTAATTTCAGTTTTCTGATAATTCTGATACCAGAATTTTGGATACGGATCTGTATTTTCCAAAACAAAAAGAAAATAAAAATACCTGTTCTGCCTACACAGAATGATGATATTCAATTACTCTGTAAAACATTTTTCAGTTAAGTGAGAGATTTCGCTTTTAAAGACACATAACTGTTCTAAACCAGAGACCTGCTTAAAAGTACATAAAATAGTTAGACTTCTAAGCCAATATAGGCTTATTCACTTTCAAAATGATCTTAAAAGGCAGTTTTTAAAAGCACTAGTAACATAGTCAATAAACAACTCCACCAATAAATTACATCTGAACCCCCGAGTAAGTTCTTACCATTGCAAATCCAACATCAGCTTTCTTTAGCGCTGGGCCATCATTTGTACCATCACCAGTGACAGCTACCACCTGGCGCTGTTCTGAGACAGTGCTGTCAATTATACCTTAAATAAAAGTAAATATTTGTCCCATAAAACTCATTTTCTTTCATCAGTAAGGCGATTTTACACAATATCCTTATTAGTTTTATAGACTCAACTAACAGTATCATTACATTAATATCCTGTATTATTACTAAAGAAAACAAAGATAACCAAAGAAAATGTATTATGATCTTATTGCAAAAGATGATACTCATTCTCCATCTAATAATTCAGTATCTATTACTATGTTAGCAAGTAGAACACATTCGTGAACTAAATATAAAATCTTTTCACCTTTAACAAGTGTATGTTTGTCAGTAGGAGATGATCTTGCAAGTACTCGCAGCTTTGGCCAAATCTTGTCTATCCGTTCTTGCTCAATCTGCAATTTTTTTTATCAACGTTAATATGTACCCAAACATAGTTTCATGATTTCAAATCTCCTATCTACTTTATATCCATCAACGGTTCTTAAAGTGTGATCAACAGGCTAAGAGAATGAGGCACTCCTGGGAGCTTTTTGGAAATGCAAATTCTTGGGCAGGGCCCCAGATCTATTTTATCAAGCACTGCAGGTGGGAACCAGCAAATGCGTATTTCAGCAAGCTCTTTAGGCGACTGTGATACATGCTGCTACACACAGGATGTTTAAAAATCCCTCCAATGCCCACAAAAACCACACTGCTTTAAGAGTATAAAAAATTCAGTTAGGTGTCCCTTAAAATTATTCTCCATACCTGCTTTTTAAATTTATCTACAGTTACTTCTTTACACATAACAATTATACTTCTGCCTAGACTCAGCAACTAATGTCACGTGACACATGCCGAACAAGTGCTCACTCCTTTAGGGCTAGTTTATCAAACGCCACTTTTATCTCCTAGAATGCCAGCCTTTTGCTTCCTGAGCAATAGAGGGTATTTGTTCACGCAGGGTGCATATATGAGATTACTGTGTAATCAATACATAATTAATGAATACAGGGTCTACGACACTAAAACATTATCTGCTAAACATAATATAGATACAAAATCTTTACCTCTCCTTTTTCATTTCGTATTCTTCTGTTAAAATCTTTACCTTCCAGGCACAGGAAATCTTCCCCAGGATGTAAAATACCACATTTTGTAGCGATAGCCCGAGCAGTATTAATATTATCCCCAGTGACCATCCGCACAGTAATTCCAGCCCTCTGACATTTCTTTATTGCATCTGGCACCTAATTTAAAAAGAAGGAAAAAAATATTATGGAAGAAAGTGAGGATTTCCAAAGGTGGGGAGGAAGTCTCACTTAACAGTCCCTCCAAAAATGGCAACTTGAATTTAGTATCAAAATCTCCTTATCTCTTCTTTGCTAGTCCACAGTCATGCTCAGGATTCAGGCTTCCTTTTTAGCTGCCATCCTCGTTTGTACCAATTATTTACCAAAAGCTTTTCAAGCCTTTTCTGGGTGGCTTCTGCTTTAATTGCCCAGACCACACACAACCAGAGTGTGCATTCCTTCGGGTTATGGGTGGCTCCTGTATCTCCCAAAGGGTTATCTTACCTACTCCTAGACAATCTGTGTGCTACTGAGTTAAATCTACATTCCTCCCTGACCATTGAGAGCCGATTCACAGTTCAGGTTGACACAGGAATGATCAAGATTTCTATTACAGAAAGGAGGACCATATTATCTGAATTTAGCTGTGACAACCTGTGGGTCATTTATACCTCCTTAAAATCTTCCTTCCCTTTATTCCCTTGAGGGCCAACACTTGAGTGTTGTGACTTGCACCTCAAATTGTGTCTGCTTCATTTTCTCAATGCTTACTAAGTTACTGCAATTTTTAAGAAACTGGCATTCTTGCCTTATTTTTCTCCTTTTAAACATTAGTACAATTAAAAAACATTACAGTAAGACTCTCAGTATAAAATGCTATCACTATTCAGGCTCACATCAGCTTTTTAGACTAATCTGAATTTTCTTCCATTATACACAAGTTGACAGTGAATAGTCTACATAGTATCTCAGTTCCTGTCCTGCTCTTCTCAATCAGAAGAGCCCATGCTGATTGCACTGCAGTAGAAAGTGCAAATTCAAATGGCTAATGGGTCATGGTAGAAAGCATATATTAGCAAAACACACTGAAAAAGGCAAACCTGTGATAAATGCCTATGAAAGATACTTATTTCTAATCTGTTACGATTGAATGACAATTCACTGTTAATAGAATTATTTACTTCAAGAGAGAATATCAGATTTGTGCATAACCTCAACGTTACACTCATATAAAGCCAAGGAAAATTTGAATGGAGTCTCAATGTGGCCTGCTGCCTATCTGCCTATAATTCCTATTTTTAATCTAAATCCAGTTTAAATCTAACTTTCTAAGCCTACTACCTTAGGGAAGAAAAAAAAAACGCACCTTTTACATATCCCTAATGTAGGACATTACATCACAATATAATTATTGTTTTATCTGAATCTTCAGCAAGTCAATAAATTGCTTACCTTATCTTTGAAACATTAATTCTCAGTATACTACCTTTCACTAAAGGTTCCTGACATACAATGGGAGCTTATTATTATTTTTTTTTTGGTATTTTTTGAGCTTAGTTTTTATTAAACTACTGAATTAAATATTTCTTCCACATCTCCACCTCCCACCTCTTAATAAAAGATTTGTTTGAAAGGCAGAGTTAGAGAGATGGGGAAAGACACAGAGGTATCTTCCATCTGCTGGTTCACTCCTCAAATGGCTGCAACAGCCTGGGCTGGACCAGGCAAAAACCAGAAGCTTCATCCAGTTCTCCCACTGGGTGCAGGACCCTGAAGAACGTGGGAACATGACCGGAAAAGGAGAAGCCAAGACTTGAACTAGGATCCCCAGTGGATGCCAGTGTTACAGGTGGAGGCCCAATCCATAGACTGCAACATCACGTCCAGGGACATTTTTTCAAGGGAGGCATGTTCTAGACACTATCATGGACACCATGTGTGAAAATATGTATTATCTAACTACTAGTAAGTTAAATCAATGCCTATCTGTGAATCTTAAGATTATCCTACTCCCAGCCAGCACTCAATCATTCTAATTACTGGATAACACCATCATATACATGCATGAATTCACCTGACATTCCTTAAATGCCAAAGCTGAGTTACATTCTTGCAACAGGAATGAGTAGGTTCATATATATACAGTTTATATATATATGTATAATAAGTATATATAAACTATTTGAATTTGAAAGTATTTGTTACATAAATGCAATACATCTCATGATATATTTGAGATAAGGTAATTTTTCTGGGTCTAGTACAATGGCTCATGGCTAAATCCTCACCTTGCAACCACTGGGATCCCACAGGGGTAACTGTTGCACTTCCCATCCTACTCCCTGCTTTTGGCCTGGGAAAGCTATGACGAATGGCCCAAAGCACTGAGATTCTGCACCCTCATGGGAGACCTGAAAGAAGCTCCTGATTTTGGATCAGCTCAGCTCTGGTCATTGCAGCCACTTAGGGACTGAACCAGTGGATAAAAGATCTGTTTCTCTTTTCGGTAAATCTGATCTGCCTTTCCAATAAAAATAAGTAAATCTAAATACAAAACAAAACAAAAAACCCAACCAGATATCTATATCTATTCATGTATATTGTCTTCAGAATTATTTGCATAAAGAAATAATGAGTTTAACAGGGGGAAACTCATCTGGGATTAAAACTATGTAGCAAATAATGTTTAATAAAGACAAACGAGCATTTAATAACTGCTTAACTAGTGCTCAAATGCTTTTAAATAAAAATTCACTGTCTGGGGTTGTTACTTTCAGCCAGCCGTGGCCTCAGCAGCTAGAGGGAAGCTGAACAAGTGGACAGAAGATTTCTAACTCTGTTTTGCAAATAAATAAACCACTTAAATAGGCCACTAACTATTGTAACTGAAGTCAGGACAAGTTACCTTGTTCAAGTACCTGTGCATACACAATAAAACTAAAATTGTTTCATGTACCTAATCAAGACTCCCTACTTCGCAGCTGCCACTTCAGATTCCCTCCTTTAAAACTACACAGGCTCAGAATAACTCTGAGAAAGCCCTTTATTATTTATCTAATTTTAGCATAAAATTACTCGTCTCACTTTGTGATATTGAAAAAATACCTATCATGTATTTTTTTTTTTTAAATATAAGTCTCACGCCCGGCGTGATAGCATAGTGGTTAAAGTCCTCTCCTTGCACGTGCCGGGACCCCATATGGGTGCCGGTTCTAACCTCGGTGCCCCCTCCCCCTTCCCATCCAGCTTCCTGCTTGTGGCCTGGGAAAGCAGTAGAGGACAGCCCGAGGCCTTGAGACCCTGCACCCATGTGGGAGACCTGGAAGAGCTTCTGGCTCCTGGCTTCGGATTGGCTGAGCTCCAGCAGTTGCGCTCACTTGGGGAGTGAACCATCGGATGAAGATATTCCTCTCTGCCTCTCCTCCTCTCTGTATACCTGCCTTTCCAATAAAAATAAATAAATCTTTAAAAATATATATAACTCTCCATTAACCCTCAATGTCAAAAGCATAATAAATGCTTTCAAAAACCAAAAGCATCAGACATCTACATTGAATATTAGGTAACACCGTCAAAGAATAACACTTTAAATGGTTTTCTTGTCAGCAAAGACTGGCTAACATCTAGCAGTATGCTTCCTATGCATCCGAAATTCTAAAACCCAAACCTGTACTTATCTTGATTTCCCAGCAAGCTTTTTCTGACTCTCCTAAGACACTGATGACAACCTTCCACTATCAGAGTATCCAAATTAGAGCTCAATTTACCTCCGTTGTAAGACTTGTGATGCTGAGACCCTGTCCAGGTCTCTCAGTTGCACACAGCATCACTCCAGCCTAGACCACTCTGAGGATATGAGACCCACTGCCCACCTGGCACACATTTGGACAGCTCAAGACACTTCAACCACATCAAAAGAGTCAAGCTGTCTTTGTGGTACAGCAAGTTAAGCTGCGACCTAATATACCAGCATTCACACTCCCTGCTAATCCACCGGGGCAATTAGCACAAGATGGCCCAGGTACTTGGGCCCTACCACTTATAGAACAGACTAGGTATAGCTCGTAGTTTCAGACTGACGCAGCCCTGGCTACTGCGGCCCTTTGAGGAAGTGAAACGGGATGGGAGTTGTCACTCACTCACTTTCCAATTGATTTAAAAAAATCTTTAGAACAAAACAAAACAGTGTAACTAAACTCAACATGTTTATTACTATTAGTCCAACTGCATTTATTTTAAAAGATTTACTTTTGTTACAAAGTCAGATATACGAGAGGAGGAGAGACAGAGAGGAAGATCTTCCATCCAATGATTCACTCCCCAAGTGATCACAACAGCCGGTGCTGCGCCGATCCGAAACCAGGAGCCAGGAGCTTCTTCCAGGTCTCCCACATGGGTGCAGGGTCCCAAGGCTTTGGGCCATCCTCAACTACTTTCCTAGGCCACAAGCAGGGAGCTGGATAAGAAGTGGAACTGCCCATATGGGATCCCGGTGCTTTCAAGGACTTTAGCGCTGGGCTCAACAGCATTTACTTTAAAATTGTCCCTTGCTTTCCATCTTCCTGTGCCACAAGTGGGGCTTTTTTGTTTGTTGTTGTTTTTTTTTTTTTTTTTTTTTTTGCGCTAGCAACTGATCACTGCAATAATTTTATTTTGCTGCTTCCTCTGCTCTGCTTTCTCTTTAAGCCATTTTTTCCTCATGGTACTCAAAGGAGCACTTTGAAAACAAATCATATAGCTTCTCAAACCTGATTTTTTGAATAAAATAAAAACCTTTGAGCTTGTAAGGCCAAAGATTATCTTATTTCCCTTTCTTCTATTTACCTAGTAGACACACTGGTTTCCAAACAGTTAAATAGCTTGCCTGGGCTTGGTGCGATGCCTCAGTGGCTAAAACCTCATCTTGCATCCACCAGGATTGCACATGGGCACCAGTTTATGTCCCGGGTGCTCCATCTCCCATCCAGCTCTCTGCTTGTGGCCTGGGAAAGTAGTGGAGGACAGCCCACGGCCTTGGGACCCTGCACCCACATGGGTGACCTGGAAGAAGCTCCTGGCTTTGGATTGGCTCAGCTTTGGCCATTGTGGCCATTTGGGAAGTGAGCCAGAGGATGGAAGATCTTTGTCTCTCCTTCTTTTTGTAGGTCTGCCTTTCCAATGAAAATAAAATCTTAAAAAAAAAATCACTCTGCGCACCTTCACGCCTATATATTTTTGGTGCTGGGCAAAAATACTGTTCTTGCAGCTGTTCGTTGTTAGCCGAGAGCAAAAGCTCTCCCACTTGGTTACCTTATTTCATCAGCCTGTGTAGCTCCACTATAGCTCCTTTCTTACTTTTGATCCTCCCGCTTAAATCTCCTCTCCTATTCCATCCAAAATTTAAGGGCCATGGAAGCACGGATCCAGTCATATCCCTAACAGATGATATTTAGCCTGGGGTACTATGATATAATTTATGTCTTCATCCTTTAAGGTTCAAAGAAGGTAATTAACCTCTAAATGTTACCTGACCCTTCTTGCTGTAGTTAACACAGCACAACGGTCCTTTAAATACACACATTTTAAACAGACCTGAACACTTAAGGTCTTGGTCTAAAGCTCCACTTTCATATATATATTTTTAAACTATCCAATGCCACCAGTAATGAGCATCTCATAGAGCAGAAACACTTAATGATATACTATATGTAAGACACGTAGCATAGTATCTGGCATATAGTGAGAACTCCACAGAAAAATGCTGCTACTTTAGGTTGAAAGCTCGTGTTCTCTGCTTAGAATACTAAGTTTTGTATACATCCAGCAATGTCCTAATATGTAGGTTATCATTATGTGCTCACTCACATCCACCCAAGGCACTGACTTCCTTAAGGTCAGGGAGCAGGTTTTTGAAGCTGCTAATATCCCTGAAAAACAGTGGCTGTTTAATAAACTTAAATAAATGAGTAAGAACATGGGGTGGGGGGCAAGACTTGAAAGGACAAAAAGTAAAATTTAATGTAGTAGCCATTAGCCAGAATGCTTAAATTTAAGTTAAACAGGTCATTTTTTCACATTGTTTGCCATATACCAAGATCACGGTGATCACGCACAGCTGGTGGTTACTAAACCAAACAAAAAAGGAAGCCTTTCTACCATTGCAAGAAGCTCTCATGGACAGCACTGCACTGAAGACTTAAAACCATTAAATCAATGTTCTGAGTAGGGTATGGTGCTTCAAAACAAAGAATCTCAAAAAGAAGCTAATTAAAACTCACAAAAAAGTAATATACGCAGCGTAAGAGCCAAAAACACCAGCAATTTAGCTAGAAAACTAGTTACAGTTAATGCTACATCCTCTATATCAAGATTCTGCACATGCAGAACACAGAATGGTTCACCACCTCAGGTCTCACAGGATCTTCAATCCCCACAACAGCAATGCATGTAAGGCCGGTGACAATATCATTTTCATTATCCCACTCTGGTTCTGGTTCTCCTGCTGGAAAATCTCTGAATGCAAGACATATGGTTCTCAAGCCTTCTGATGCCATCGGTTCAATCACAGTTTTTACAATATCATCACGGTCCCTTGGTCTGAACACTTTTGCCTCACCATTAGCACTCAAGATTTTGAAACACCTAAAAGGAAATGTTGAATCCAAACATCAATAATTAACAAAAATAATGGTTAATGCCATTTAAGTGAACTGGAAGGGCTAGAAATCATGGGATCTGATAATCTGGAAATTCAGAGAATTACTCACATTGCACTTTCGAACTAAAATCATATTCACTTTCCACTTTAAAAGACACTTCTGATATGTGTGGCTCTCATTCGACAATTCTCCACTATTCCAATTGCCCTAGGCATTCTCTAAACCTTCCCTTTTGGAAACACAGTGTGTCAAAATTTTCACAAATATCTAGTATCAAAGAAGATTAAACTATACATCTGACCATTTGATATAAAGATTTTAATTTATACACAAAAATCACATATTTTCTTCACTAAAAGTAAAACCAACCCCTTACCTGAGAGGTTGTTTCAGCACTTACTGTTTCAAACATGAAAGAAAAACAAACCTTATTGTTATGAAAAAGTTTTTTAGTTTTCCATCAAAGAGATAATGCCAAAATAGCTTCATTTACAGTGAAACTAAAAGATACTTCCTTTGTAAATAGTGTATCAAACGAAAGCATGCTGTACACTTTCCTGTGGAAAGTGTGTTTTTCTCAATGACTTTCTATATTTCTCTCTCTGAGTGATACTACCACCTGGTTTTATGGAGATGATCTCCAAATCTGTATCTTCCATTTTAATCATTTCTCCACCCTTCCTGAGAAATTCCACCCAAGTGCTGACTCTGTATTTTAACTTGCTGCATGACAGCCTGGTAGTGGCCTCCTCCTCCCTGCCCACTTATTGGCATCAACTTTAATGAAATTATTTAGATACACACCTAAAATATCTCCTGAACACTTAACTGCTTCCTTATCACCAATATACTACGAATTCCCAAGTTCTACATAAATCTCTGCACAGTCTCCTGAATGTGTCTGCAACTTAATATTTCCCTTGCTACTGTTTTCTTTTGGCACTGACTTCAAGATAAACTATTCTAACAGGAATAGCCTTTAAACGGATATTGGGCTCCAATCTGTCCTTTTTCCCCCAAATCATCTTATCACCTGATACAAGTATTATCTTCTTTCACAGCTTTGATGGTTGCTCTACCTGATGATAAAATTATTTCAGCTGTACTACCTGGTCAGTGTAAAGCTCAGCTGCACACTCCCCTACTGTATATTACTATGCATCAGGTTCCATGAGAGGCAGTTTATGTATACTATTTTATGTTGCTGTGATATAATTTGTGTTTACCACCTCCTTTTCATTAAAAGAAGTAGAATTTAAGTGGACAATCTCCCCCAGACTCACAGCTGGTTAACTGCAAGGGAAGGAAGAGTTAAAGTTTGATAAGATTGATTTTTTAAAAAAAAATCTCCCCTATACCTACTAACCAGCATTTGAGAAATGAAACATTTTGAATCTTTCACACTTAAACCCAATAGCCCAGTGCAGTAGGAAGAAAGCTTCTTTGCCCTGTGCCACAGAAGCCTGTCTCTACAGCAGAACTACTCAACTGGAAACACCCAACAGAACCAACATATCCCCATTTCCTTTTCTCTGTTGTAGCTTTAAAAAATCATCTCAAATATTATACCCGCATAGTGAAATCTCTCATCTTAACATTCTGCCCTATCATACTATGTCTTCATTCATATGCTTGTACCCTAAGTCTATAAGACTGCAATCTATCATGTATCAATTAAGATAAAACTGAATTACATTCTACATATAAGTAAATCAACAACATTAAAAACTCAAATGAGTTTCAACTTTCAAAGCTATCAAGTAAAAACTTTTAAACTGTTCTACTGGAATTAAAGAAAGCAAAATAATTTCAACACTTGTAACAACAGAAATATTATGGAAATTATGTATAAACATGGCATATTAAAACCAAAACTGCTGCTCTGTAAAGGGCAGTAAAAATAAAAAGATTATTCAAAATGATAGGAGATACTTAAATACGACAGTGAAACAGCATACACTGATTTTCATATAAAAGAGGAATTTTCAAGATCTAGCTTTAAGGCTTGTTCTGAAAGGTAATTTATATATCACTCATCACATTTTGAATTTACTAATTATAATACAGTGTTAAGACATCAATCTGAGTTTTTCTTCCCAGAAGGCTTTATTTTTCATGATCCTACATAACAATGGGATAAATATGTCTAGGGACAAACAAAAAGATATTTTTTACTAAATTTATCAGATTGAATATAATGGGTTTATTTTTCCATTGCAAAATACTAAGAAGAGAAACTCTAGGGTGAAAATGGCAGAATGCTATGGGCAAAAATATGGATACCACGAAATATGCTAAAAAGGTTTGAAGTCCTCTCAAATATCTGCTGTTCACAAAAAGAAAACAACATCAACAACATGGTCAACTATAGCCAGCAATTTATTCATCTAAGCAATTTACTCTTACTTTTTCAGCATTATCTCAGATGCACCCTTGCTGAATATTCGATAACTTCCATCTGAATTTTTCAGGACAGTACTCATGGACTTCCTAACAGAATTGAAGGTGTAGACTTTGTACAGTGCTTCTTCTGGGATTTCATTTCTAACATCCTGATAATCCCGTTTTAAATCCAAAAGAAGTCCCAACAAGGCACATTCAGTTTTATTACCAACATGACGTGGTAATCCACCCTCTTTTTCTGGTGGCTATAAGAGAAAAAGTTTAGAAGCTAGTATCATCTTGTTTTTGCCATGAAAGTCAACTTACCAAGTAAGACAGAATGTCACATTCTAGAACAAAATTATATAGAAAACATCTACTCATATCAGCATTTCAAAGGAGGACAAGGATAACTCAGGTAAAAAGGAATGTGGGATGAGAAAGGCATGGCTTCCAAACTCAGCCCTGTCAGTTATTAGTTATGTGAATATCTGTCAAGTTACCCAACTGCTGTGGTCCTTGGCTTCAGCATCTGTAAAACAGGAGCACTTGTGACCCAAGAATTTAATGATACAAAACGCACAATGTACACAGTGTTTCCTGATACGAAGAGGACTTAAAACTTTAATTAACATCCTTTTCTTGTTTTCACTGAACATTTAAATAATTAAAAATGAAATCTATTGTTCTTTTAGCTTAAAAGTATATAAATTACGATGGTCTTAATGCATTGGGAAGTTTTACTTCCTTGACAGTCACCGCACAAACACTACCTTTTATCATAATCACGAATCAGTTTAAGGACAGATGTGACCATTTGTAGTTAAAACTGAGTAAAGCAAAGCTCAGATTTTCAGATAGTAAAAAACAATGTTAGATCTAGAACCAAGATCCCATAACTTTTCAGCCCAATCACTCAATTCAAATGTTTATGCTAATTAATTATCCGCAATATTATTTTTGTTCATTTATTCATAAACTCCTAGAGCACATCCAAACATGCATTTCATGATTCTTGCTATAATTAAGATTTTTAGAATTCATAAAATTGAAAAAGCTGTATTTTAAGGTAACACAAGTCTAGAATTACCATACCATATTAATTTCAAAAGGACTGAAAGAAGCAGAAACTACTGAAAAAACAAACAGAACATACCAAAAACCTTTAAAATACAGTAAGCTGAAATCTGGCTTCATATTTTTTCCAGAAAATTAACAGCTGACCTTTTATACTTAAGAAAGGCTCGGTCTTTTATAAAATAAGTATATTTAAAATTCTAAATTATGAATATGTCCCAGTCATAAGGCTTGAAAGCTTTTAAATGTTATTCAAAATACAAAAGGAAAAAATTTTTAAAACAGAATATATGCTGATAAATACACATTCTTCATAGTATAAATCATACCCAAAGAAATGGATACACATTCTAAGAATAAATGACTTTTAAAATGGTAATTCATCTTATAATGGTAGCTTTTATGATTTATACATGGTCTAGTAAGTATAGATTTAAATGTTAACATATATATATATATGTATAAATTTTTAAAGAAACCTTACCAGTATTTTTGATGTATAAGCACAATTCACAGAAATTCCTGTTACAAGGTATGACAAAATATTTGGTGGAATAGCTTCTGGTTCAGGAACTTTTTTATAATGTTTCTCATTTATATAAGCTTGAACAACTGTCATCCTGTTCATTGTCAATGTTCCTGTTTTATCTGAACAAATAGCTGTAGCATTTCCCATGGTTTCACAAGCGTCCAGATGCCTTACTAAATTGTTATCTTTCATCATTTTCTATAGCAACAAAAAATAAAATCTAGTTAACCTATACATAAAATCAATCACCTCATTACATAAAAATGAGTGCAAATTGCTTTAAATTGAACTGAATTTCTAAGCTTAAATTAAGGAGCTTATGTTTAAGTTACCTGATAAATTAGAGTCATTTTTACCTATCCGTATGTTGGCAGACTTGGGATTTTCATCCATAAGATTTAAGCATGTTTGTCAAACACCCATGTCTCTTATTAACAGCAACAGAAAAGACCATTTCTTTAAAAACAATGACAAATCCCAAAAGCTTTTATAGTAGTCCAAAGGCCATTAAAGATAAAATGCAATTCTTAATACCCATGTAAAATACTACCCATTTTATAACTAATGTGCAAGATGCTGCACATGTTCCTTGAATAAACTCGTCATATACTTCAAAAAGTACTAGTAATGTGCAAAAGTAAAGATCAAAAGAACGAAGACCTGTAGTCAAGAAAATGTTTAATTTTGCAAAATGCTAAGACCCAAGAAACAACACCTCTGTGAAGAGAATAACATCAGCACAGGTAAATAAGCATTTAATAAAAGATTAAAGACAAAGTTAACTCTTATCTATTTTTCACTTAAGGAACTCAAATCAATCCTGCCTATTATCCCTCAGATTATCTGAAAAATTAATGTTACTAATGCTTATTCAAAATTTAAAAGTGGTAAGGATGGCATTGTAGCCTAGTGTGTTAAGCTGCCACAGGCTATATTTCCAATCTAGCTCCCTGTTGATGTGCCTGCAAAAGCAGATGATAACAAGCCCTTGGGTCTGCGTACCCACATGGGAGATCCAAATGCAGTTTCTGGTTCCTGGCTTCTATGTGGCCCAGCCCAGGCTGTTGCTGCCATCTGGGATCAGGAGGGAAGCCCAAATCACCAACCCCCACTGTCTCCCAACCCTGGCTTCTAAATAAATAAAAACGAAAAAGAAAAAAATAACAAGTAGCATGACTGGTAAAATGATCAATATATCTATAGTTATATTTACTCCAATTATTTCTAATTATCTGAAAACACGCAAAAGGGGCAAATAGATGATTATAATGTATTTTATCACTTGATACATTTACCACTTTATTTTTGAAAACACAATGTTCAAAGCTTGAGAAAAAAATAAGCTCCTATAGTAAGCAAAAATAAACAAAAAAAGCTTCTCAGGACAGGTTCAATTTAAAACACTTTGGAAAACTGAGGATAAGAGGGGTAGAACAGAATCTATTAATAATTACTTTATATTGATCACTGTCCACAATGTTGCTTAATAAGAAATACTTAACACCTGAAAATTTACTACAGCAGCATTCTTCCACATGTGTATTCTTTTTTTATGCAAAAACTGTTGTGAAAGAAACCTGTTCATGCTAAACCTTTCAAAACGCTTGAAGACATTTATCACACTACAAAATAAAAAATGAACAACCTTCAAACAGACTGTTACTTCAAGTAAACGGCAATAAGCAAAGTTATCAAAGTTCATTTTTTAGCATTCTATTTGGAAAACAAAGGCTGAGAAAGTTTAAGTGAATGTGACATTAGAAGGGGGTTAAAAAGAGCAAAGGAGTATACTACTTAAAGGAGGAAGCAAGTGAGTCCTGGAGTAAAAATACAGTTGGGATGTTTGAAAATTAGTAGGAAGGTGGTGAGGTCAGGCCTAAAAGGAACAAGCAAGAGGTGAGCCCTGAGAGCTACATAAACAAGGGCCGTTAGTCTGTTAGCCCAGGGGTGACTTGTGACTGGTGGGTTTTATGCAAAGAAATAACATGATCTGAATTATGTTTGGAAATATGAGTCATCACACAAGTATGATGGTCAGGTTGTAGGTCATTGTGGATAAGAAACAAGGAGGCCACGGGAGTCTGAAGGAATCTCTTGTACCACATGTCAATTTTAGAGATAGGATAACAGAAGCAACCTGACTTTACAACTGCCAGAGAAAAAGAGGCTAGAGCTCTGCCTCGGTGTGCTGGCAGGATGTCATGGCCGCCCTCTGGAGAACGCCCACCTTCATATACTGAGACATTTAAACCAATCAACGTCCTTCTACCAAAAACTGTGCATTTAGGGAAATTTCTCATTTTCAGAATCAAAAAAGGATGAGCACTTTTGTACACCAGTGGAATATATAACATATCTATTATTTGTATCTATTTACCTTGACTGAATAAGCCAGTGAGATAGTGACTGCAAGTGGAAGACCTTCTGGCACTGCAACCACTAAAACTGTTACTCCAATAATGAAGAATTTCACAAAATATTGTATGTAAATCGGCGTACACTCAGCAAGCCATGGTCTCTTCTGAACCCAGAAGGTATCAATCACAAAATATAACACAAGAATGATAACTGTGATGGCAGACATCAATAAACCTTTCAAAAAAAAAGATTAAACATTTCAGATACAGATGTCAGCTACACGTTAACTTTTACAGAGTTATAAGTAACTTTATTTTATTTGTCTGAAAAAGTGCCTCCTTTTTAAACCCAATTCATCACTGGATATTGTTAGACTTAATTTTTGCCTCAGAACACAACCCTGTCCCCAAGAAAATTGGGAAAAAGGCATTTAAAATACTTTCTTAGATTTAACTATATCTTATGTCATCTTCTGCCTGCGACAAAAGGGTAACAGGCAATGATGAAGAAATACCAAGATCTGATGCTTTATATACATGGTCAAAAGGAAACCGGCCTAATCTACTTTGTGGACTATATATATATATATTAATAAATAAAAGTGTATTACTGCGAATTTTCACTGATGAATAATAAATTTATTGGGGAAAGAAGCAAAACCCTCACTTTTTCCAAGATACTTCTAAGGAAGTATTAGGTGGATAAAAATTAAGTGACTTTAATAACGTACGCTGACTAAATATACAGTTCTTTCAAAAAGCTGATAAAAATGTAGGGTATGCTGTTTTTATCTACGAGCTCTGGTTTTATTCTAGAGAACGGATTTATTAACCTCACCACTTATAAGCAAGTTATCAGAAAATCTATTCTATGTAAAATAGGGTTAACAGTCTCTATACTGTCAACTCACAGGGTCTGGTGTATTGTGGATAAAACAGAAAATTTTCTTTTTTAGTCTTCTACTATCAAAGCAGTAACTGCTAACCTGTTGTCAAAGACAATTCTTAAGCAGAAAGTCAGTGGACTTAAAAACAAACCAATTTTTTGTATATTATCATACCTGCTTTGCCAATCTGGACAGCCAGCTTCGTAAGTTTGCCTTGTAAAACAGATTTTTCCTTCTTTGGCAAATTTGATTTCTTCTTATCTTTTTCATCACCATCTCCACCTTCCTCACTCTTCAAAGGCTGCATCTCCATGGCTGCACCATCCTGAGCTTTTGCTATATTAACAGCAAATGTAACTTGACTACGTTTCAAAGGCACTTATCACTAATTCGCAGGCAACTAAAAACAAATCGGTTTTTAGAAAAGACGTAGATATTCAGCTGTGTGTATGGAGGAACACACATGTTTAGAGAGGAAAAAGGACAACACTGACATTAGATCATGAAGCTTCTTAACAGATTTGAGAATGTGGTGCTAGATAATGAGGATGAGACATGAGGAGAAATATAAGATCTCTAAGAACTGAAGAATATTAAATCCTTTTTCTTCCTCTATATTGTTAGACAATATCTGAACACCATAAATGCCTTCCATACAACTTACAACCACATGTAGAATATATGCACAGAGCAGTATGCATATGTACTCTTTTCTAAATAAATGAAGAAGGAAAGCCAACTTCTACTTCAGTTTCTTATACATTTTTGCTATGTTCTAATCACTATTAAAATACTTTAAATGTTTAAGTTTGAAAGTTACCTGCATATGCTTACCAGAAATGTTATTAACATTGCATAGAAAACATGACTAAGCAAGAAGAGAGATCAACTCAGTTAATATTTATTGTTGATTTTCCTTGCCACTTGTTTCCTATGTTTGGATTAAAACTGTTTTGGGATATAATGAAAACAAGCACGCCACACTGCTCTCCTCCTGAATTTACCTTTGTTGCGATTCTCAATAGCTCCATCTTGTTTCTTATCTGTAGGAACAAAATGGGAATTGAAGTTTTCCAAAAGAAATGAAGACAACCATGTTAAATTATGTAGGTGTAGTTCACATTTCTGTAACAGAATTGCTACCCAACGGGGTGTGTGTTTGTGGCTAAAGATGAGAAAACATTTGGCCTGGGTGGTTTACTATAAGGGAATACGCCAATATAACTTAAGACATCTATACTTATCTTTTTTAATTAAACTTTTCTCTTATAAGCTATATTCAGCCCAAAAACGGTACATTAAGCTTCCAAAATAACAACAGAAAAGCAGACAGAATCAACCCCAAGAAATCAGATAGGGCCTGGATGGAGAAAAAAGAACCCAATGTAATAAAAGAGAAACAGGCACACAGGACAGCTTCAGTGAGAATGAGCAAAAGTGGAATGGATAAAAGAAGAGGTAAGAATACAAAATGCACAGCCTAAGAACACCAGCTTACGTCATTTCCGAAATGGGAACAAAGAGGAACATGGTCTGTGAAGCCATGAAGCAATGAAAGCAGATGGAACTACTCCTTGGAATAGGCAGTGTAACACTGGAAGTGACAGGAAGCAGAACCATGCAGACTATTCTCCTGCATAACTTCTTTATTAAGGAGAACTGCCTTCAAATTTGAAAACATGGAACAAATATAATCAAGGAAGAACAGAAACTTCAGACAGACAAGGAGACAGAGAATGAATGCACAGC
The DNA here is from genome assembly GCF_017591425.1 of Ochotona curzoniae. Taxonomy (NCBI): domain Eukaryota; kingdom Metazoa; phylum Chordata; class Mammalia; order Lagomorpha; family Ochotonidae; genus Ochotona; species Ochotona curzoniae. The sequence goes on along the minus strand of NW_024464920.1, from coordinate 14,544,262 downwards.
AGCTTTGAATGAGCTCAAGCTTGGAGAGGTCAGCCAGGCACACTGCAAGCTACTGAAGGAACTGAGAGAGACTGCCCCCGACGGCCTCAGTAATTGCAAAGCAGTGAAGTTAATGGCAGAGGAGCTCGCAGACAACAATTAGAAATGTCTAAAAAAATGGGGTGTGGGAGGAGAGTAGACAATCAACATTCATTTCTCATAATTGTTTTTTTCCATGAAGTAAGGTCTTGGAGAAGAAGAGGTGCCTACTAGAACAGACACCACGGGGGCCAATAAGAATAAAGCCAAGAGGCCAACTTCCATTTTACAATGGGCTGATAATTTTCAACTCCCATTATTAGGATGGGGCACTCAGATTCTTGAGCCAGAGAAGAGGACTGATCTGACATTTATCAATACTGTGACCTGTGACAAGTTACACAACATTCATAAGCCTTGGTTTACTGAGCAGTGAAAAACAAATAAGTAGGTCTTTACCTTATCTGGCTCTGAAGACTAATGGGATAATTTAAGCCAAGAACTCAGTAAGCAGAATCACTACTATTAGCATTTAGACTGCATACACTCAGCCTTCACAGAGCTATGGAGGCATACCAAGTACAGCCTTGCAAAGTAGAGGGAGGAGAAACGTAGAATGTAGGCCTTTCTGTCTTCACCTGTAGTCACTCCTTTATGATTACATTTAGGCTTAAAATGAATTTCACAGCTAAAGATAAAACTCAAAGAACAAAACAAACCACTCAAATATTAAAACACTCCTGTAGTTAGGGTAAACCAAGATTTTATTTAGAAAGGCAGTTATTTTAGAAGATCTCAAAATAGCTATGTAGAAGAAAGAGAAATACGGGTTTACTATCCTAAGTAAAACTAACTCTAAGTGGCCAAACCACAGTGCACAGCCTAAAGGAGAATGATTCAGAGAAGCGGGAGAGCCCGAGTGGGAGAATAGTACAGCCGATTCCCAGAAGCAGGGTGAAGGGAGCTTTTTAAAACTGGCATCTCTCCCTCTTGATGTTTTCTGGGGTCAGAGTTTCCTGTAAGACGTTCATGGGTAAATTCTATGGTTATCAAGTTTTCAGGTGACCGAAGACTCAGAGGGACAGCAGACAACAATGACTGAAAATTTAACAGGCCTCACTATCCAATAATGTGCTGAATACAGAGAACACAACAAACACAAGGTGTCAAAATAAAGCTCCAGGCTTGTATCCAAAACAACTGCCCAGGTATTAGAGCTGGAAATATGATAGAAAACCTGAAAAACCTAAAAGCTCAATCAGATCAAAGTGTGATACGATTGACAGGGTTTGTAACTGAACTAACGGGTTGGGAATAGCAAAACAATGTTCAACTGATTTACTCATCAAATCGAAGTGTACATCAAGCAGGCGGCACTTCTGTCTGGCTAAAGTAAAGGACACTGATATAGTCAATAAAGGCCCTTAGTGGGTTATTAAAGCTAAAAATTTATTTTAGTTTTACTACTTAAAAATATTGAAAAAAAAATTCTGGTTAAACATTTGACAATTTTTTTTTTCTATAGGTCTCTCACAAGAGAAATCTTTTTTTGGTACCAGTTATTAAAATCTTGCTAAAACATAAAAATATTTAAAAATTTGCAAACATCAAATTTTAAAGTGAATTGTTATTCTTACTTTTCTTCTCCTTTTTTTTCTCATCTTTCTTCTCTTCTTCTTCACCTCCAGCTCCAAGTAAGGTAAAAATAATTCCAGTTTGAGAGTTGACACCTACAGCTGTAACTACCATTCTCCCAGAGCCTTCCATTACATGAGTACCTACAAGAGAAAACTTAAAATTGTAACAGGCTTCCCTTCTATCACCAAATTTCAATATTACTGTTTCTTTAACATTGTCAATGCTTAATAAAATGTTTAATAGGATATTACATAATCCTGCATTCTGTATATAAGGTTTTAACTAATCAGTCATCTCTGGATTCAACAATCACTCACTCTACCACTTATCTGCCAGGGGATCCTGAATATACTGTAACATCTAATTCAGCCTTGGTAAAATGGAAGCAGCAGTTCCTACACCTGACAGAGGGAAGGTGCTTCACACTTCTCATATCAGCCTATAAATGTGAAGTGTTCATACTTCCTGGAATTTGTGGGGCATCAATAATGCTCACTAGTATTAATTATAGTCTAACGTAGGAGGGACATTTCTCTGAAAGTGCCTTATTTTTAGAGATGCACTTGCAACCAAAAGAGTTCGTTAACAATGGCTGTTGCATTTCCCATACTCAACCAACCTCACACACTATGTAATCCAGGCTTTCATCTCTGTGTGCCTAGAATACCACAGCATCCCTCCTCCATGGTCTTTCCAGTTTGTCCTGAAATCTGCTTTAATATTCTGAAAACATGGCTTCATCATATACCTCTACGGCTCAAAAAGGTATGCATCTACACCACCTACTGGACTGAGCCCCAAATTCTCAGCTTGAGACTAACGTTCCAAACTTTTCAAACTTCCTTCCTTTGAAAGAAAACAACTACCTGATTTTCCATTTTGCTTGAAAGGCTGAGAAACACACAGAAAGGGGGACAAACATCTTCCATTCACTGGTTCACTTTCAAAATACTCTCAGGAGCCAGAGCTGGGCTGGGCCAGAGCAATGAGCCAGGAATGCAAGTGGGCGAGAGGGACACAACAAGGCTTGCATTCATGGGAAGTCAAGAGCTAGGACTTGAACACAGGGACTCAAATATGTGATGTGGACATTCCAAGCTAGGTTTTAACCACTGGCCACCACACCTCCTAGTTTTAGTTTTGTTTCCTTGCTTGTTTTTTTAAACGTCTATTTTTAACTTTTATTGGGAACTGGGGTGGAGCAAGAGAAAGATCTATTATTCTAACATAAAATTCCACTAAAGAAAGCTAGCAGGTAGATTCAGTAACACTGAATTTTTACTATGTCCTCACACAAGTCTTGCAAGCTGGCAGATGTTGTTCTTTTTTTTCCCCTACAATCTTGCCCAATGTTATTTAAGTTTTAAGTTGCAAAACAAAGATTTATCCCACTCTTTTAGATGACAAAAGTTGTAGTCTACTTTTAAACTGATGCTTGCCGGCAATTCTCTAACTCACACCTCCACATATCTGTACTATCCTCTGCTTTATAAAAAGCTTCCAACTTCTACTCCAATTGTTTTTGAGAATTTTAAGCAGTATTCAAAACAACCCATTTTTTGCTTTTTATTATCATAACCTAATGGAGAGTTGGGTATAACTCCAACTATCAACCGAATCAATGTTCAAAAGTTGTAAATATTTAATAAGGTATATGTGCTTATTCTAGGACTTACGAATTTGTATTTTACTATTAATTACTGAATAACTTGGCCAACATAAATCTTTTAGGTCTTTGATTTTTGGGCTTTAAAAAAATCTATATTCTGAACATTTCACCAATCATTAGTTTCTTTGTCAGTGAAAATGCAATGGAAACAAGAAATGAAATTTAAGTTAGAAAAACAATATTTACTAAGTACTATGCATAAAAGACAATTTGTTTCTTTTAACTATTTTGGCTTTCTGCAGACCTTAACATTTTATGTTTTTTCTTACCACAGGTTTGATTAGCTATTGGCAGCTAACGCACACAGGCAAAGTAAACAGTTTTTGTTCTGATCATATTCCTGTTGCTAACTGAACACTGCTTTTGAAAATCTAAATTTAAGAAGCCAAGAACAGCAGCGAGAGATGGCATCATGAGAGTAAATTTAAAAATAAATGCATGTCATGTTTTTTAGTACATTTTTGGAACAGGGAAATAAATGCAGAAAAACTTTCCCACCCATGCTGTGATAAGGGACTCTCTACAAAGTTATTTCAGTCTTCTCTTAAACATGGAAAATTTATACTTTTCTCAGTACATTTGGTGTGTTAGGAACCTGAGTACACACAAAGCTTACCAGTAATCTCTGTTAAAACAGAAAGGACCAAAGTTCATTCAAAGGAAATCAACCTGAAGAACTAAGCACTATGTAAATAAGCCAGATGTACATAAAAGTCTATGAAGTACAGATATCAAATGGCATTTAGCCAAATAACAAAGCCCACTTAGTCTGTGGTTGTAAGGTATGAATAGACACCATCTCTTTGTTTCGCAAAGACTATAGATTTTATTGGGTTAACTAGTTAGAAGCATGGCAACAAATAAGTAGAATGACTATGCATTATTTCAATATATGTTTATGTCCAAGATACTTTTATTTGGCATTAATTACAAGAACATCAACACAGAGAAACACTCAAATAGAATATAAACATTCTAAGTAGTGTATGCTGCTAGAGGTATAGAAAAAATAAGTCCTCTTGACAAAAATCTGCCTATAATTAGAATTCATACCCTCTTCATAATGTTTATAAGTAAAACTCATGTAATCAGTCTGATTTTTTGAGTACACACATACACAATTACTTTCTCATACAAGCTTTTGGAGGGGCACATTAAAATACCTTAAAAGGGTAATGGCTAAGCTCAGGTTCTGTTTTTAAGTTGTGTTTCTAAATTAACTGATGCTTGCTGGTATCATAGGTTTGACTTTAGTTGCCTTTTCAGTCAAAATTTGAACCTCACTGGGAAATTACAGATGCCGACTAAAATCGACAAGAATCTTCTGACAAGGTATGTAACATCAGCATTCTACTAATACATGAAAATAATAGAAGACAAATAGGTAACATTTGGCTCCCCTAAAACGAGTACAAATTCAGCCTAACAATAGAGCTCTTATAGAAAATTTTATTAATTCTATAAAAAGAATATTGGGCAATTAATTATAAGACTCTTATGAACAGTAAAACCTTATAAATACAAATTTAAATAATCAATATGCTTTCAGTATCAATCCATGGCACTCTGGCTTCTTGTTCAGTGTTTTACAAAGCAACTTGTAATTTTCCTACATCTTATGTTTACTGTTTTCAATCACATTATCAACACAGTGAGGCTACTCTCTAAGCCTCCCAAGTGTCTACCCACTTTTTCCTCCCAGAACGTCCCTTAACTGTGTAGAAATTTCATCCAGACTAGTTGTGGGAGTTCTTCTTGGGCTACTGGTTACTCCTGTGAGCACAACCTCAAATAAATAGCTAATGTCTCAGATTCTTTAGTCAACAATTTAAATGAGGGAGTTGGGTTAGGTGAACTTCAAGGATTCTATGATTTTAAAATACCCTGTCAATTCTAAATTACCATAGGAACTATTAACTTATTTTAAACAGATAAGAATTCTTTAATTCCATACTTCAGCTGGCCTTAAAAATAAGCAAGATACAGAAAAACAGATCATAGTAACATAAAAAATAAATTAGCAGGTGGCAAAAATAAAATGAAACAAAGAATTAAAAAATGTCAGCTTGTTTCTAGTTTTGATTCATTATTCTACTGACTTGAACTAGCACAACACAGACTCTCAAGTCTTTTGACTTTAGACACATGCTCTTCATTGGTAAAATGAGAATAGCTCTGAAATAAAAGATTTCTACTGTCAGCTTACAAAAAAAGTTTCTATAAATCACGAGGGTTGAAGCTAGCATAAAATCTGACTCCTTTTCATATTATCAGCTCTCAGGGAAACTGCTGACAATGGTACACAACAGATGTGGAGGAAAAGTTCAAAGATACAAAAGAAATTCCTACCTGATAGAAGTAAAGGATCTTTATCTAAAGACTTCTTTACATGGTCAGATTCACCTGTCAAGGAGCTTTCATCAATTTTAAGATCATTGCCTTGAATAAGTATACCATCAGCAGGAAGAAGATCACCTAAAAAAAAAAATGACATGCCAAACTCTGAATAAGATTATACTAATTCTATGTTTCCTTTCAGATAAGTCTTTTTTTCCCCTTTGACTTACCGTATTTCACTTGAGCAATATCTCCAACAGTAATGTCAGCTACAGGTATCTGAATGACCTGACCACCCCTGATGACAGTGAACTTCTGTTCTTGTTCAATCCGACTCTGCAAGCCTCTAAACTGCTTTTCCTTACTCCAGTCATTGAAAGCTGTTACCAACACGACACACACCACTGACAACAGGATTGCAGCTCCTTCAATCCAACCAGTTTCACCTTCACCTTCTTCCTCCCCAACAGAAACTTCTCCACAAACTATTCAGAAAGAAAGAAAACACTTGTCAAAACACATATTCTGAACTGATAACAAATGTAAGTCTAAACTATAGATTTTCATTAACTACACTTTCATTTATTTCATCAACTGTACTTAATACCTTGAGGACCCTAAGAACTCAAAGCAATCCACAGCAAGAATGCTTACTATGTCTAATTCTCTGTCTCTAAGAATGAACCTTAGACAGAACAGGAAGACAGTCTAGGGTTCTAGTTAAGAGTAAGGACAATGACAGAGATCAAGCCTCAGTAAGGCACATTAACTTATGTTTGAGACTCAGAGTCCTTTTCAAGCTAAAGAAATGACCATGTATCACTGACTACATAATCAGTTAAATGCATTCAGGGTTTCCATTCTTGTGGATAATCCTTGCTTCTTCCTATCCAGAGAACAAATGTTAAACTCCTCATCAGAGCTAAGTCTGGATCAAGAGCAAATAAAGACTGCGATACCATGAAGACAATGGCTATCAACTCGGAAAATTGGTATGATTTGAGTACAGCTGTTTATAAAATGGTGCAGCATGCTTTTCAGCTATGACAGAGACACTGAAACTGAGTTAAACAATAAATCAAATTTAGACCCAACCTTAAAAAACAAAAAAGCATTTAAACTTTAAATTTTATTCTAGTGGGTTAAGCTGCCACCTGTGACACTGTCATTGCATGTGGGCTCAAGGACAAATACTAGCTGTCCACTTCAGATCAATCTCCCCCCTAATTTGCTTGAGAAAGCAGTGGAAGATGGCCAAAGAGCGTGGGTGTCTGCCATTCATGTGGGAAATCTGGAAGAAATTCTGGCACGTGGCTCTGTCCTGGTCTAGCCCTGGCCAGTGGTGCCCACTGAGGCAGTGAATCAGCAACAGAAGAGCTCTAGGAAGAAGGTTCTTTCTCTTTGACTCCCATTAAACTATTGAATATTTTAAAAGAGAACCTGAAATACACATTAAAAAAATACATCTAGAAATTGAGTTCTTTTCCTATTGATATTATAAAGTTTTAGAAGAGTCACAGGGAATAAGGCCAAGATTAAAGCTACAAAGAACTATACTTATTGGTTATAAAACATTTTAACTAATTTTTCCCTATGTCCAAATGCTAATAAAATAATTTTATCAAAGGTGTTTCTCACTGTAAATAATTCAACTGAGATACATGTACAATATGAATTCTACTTATACTCTCTACCATCCCCCTACTTACAGTACTGTTTGGATGATATATCAAGTATGTACACTCTAACTATATATAAGTAGTTTTTAAAGCGTAGTCCAGAAACCTCAAGAGATTAAAGGTTATTTTCATGATGATACCAAGACATTATTGCCTCAAATCTCAAGTGCATAACAGAATTTGCCAAAAGTTACATTATATTTGATAATCTAATACATCTATTCCAGAGTAGATATGACAGCCCTAATCTAACTATAATTCAGTCAGACATCAAATGAGATACATTGAAAGGAAAAACATCACATTTACCATTTCATTAAAAATGCTGGGGCTGTGGATAATAGCTACTTTGTATCAAAATGCTATCTTAAGTTAGTACGCAAAAGTCTTAACTGTTATTTTTAAATGGATAAATAAATATGCTTGGAGCTTTAGTGGGATATGATTAACAAATAAGAACAGCATATATCCAATTTGCACAATGTGACATTTAGATAACTGTATATTGGTTACCACAATCAAAGTAATTAACAAATCTACCACTCACATGGCTACCATTTTGCTGGGAATGAGCACTGTAATTTAGAATACAACAAAAACTCATAGACGTAACTTACATAATCAAAAGCTCTTTGGAATCTTCAATACTGTTAACATTATAAAGAGGCACCAAAACCAATGTTTCTGAATGAGTGGCATACATATAACAATAAGCTTACTTGCATAGAAAACCATATGTTTTCATGTCCAACAGTATTAAACAGGAATTTTTACTTCCTGTAGGCAAATACTATTTCCAAGTGTTAAAATTAACTAATGGTAAAAAATCTTTTGTTTTATTAACTTCCAATAGATCCTCAGTCTTTCTAAAATGCTTTATGACTGACAAATCCGGATCATCTTCCCAGTTGGATTTTAGTACCAGAATGCCCTCCAACGAGGTTGGGAAAGGACCTGTCACTACATCCTACAAGAGTGGCACCTCCAATTCTTGAAAGATTTGGCCTAGATATGTTAAGAACATGTTGAGGGAAAATGTTCAATCAGTTCTAGTATATCAATTCTCAACATTCCATTGCAAAAACTGGGTAAAGAAAAAACTGAAAAGTTCAACTGTACATTGCTAAACATGTAAATACAGTATCCCCTTTCACATAAACACAGACATCCACCTCTGTCCATCCTCCACCGTGCTCATGTCCATAAACAGGAACACGGACAGACACCACAGACACAGAATGTGACTTTAAAGCTGGAGAAAAAAAAAAATAAAGGTGTAGTAGGAATCTGTTAAAATACAATTCTCAACAAATACCATTTCCTTTGCCTTTGCTTCTTCCTTTAATTATGTGAGTGAGAGCAAAATGTATACTATCATAATTGAAAAAACATAAGTTTTAAAAATAATTTGGCTTGGGGCTGCCACTATGGTGTAGTGGGTAAAGCAGCTGCCTGTGACACCAGCACGCAATATAGACGCTGGTTTGTATCAACTGTTCTACTAACTCTAGCTCTTGCTAATGGCCTGGAAAAAAAAGTCCCAAGTGTTGGGACCACTGCCCACAACTCGGGAGACCCAAACGAAGCTCCTAGCTCCTGGCCCAAACCACCCATCTGGGCACTGAACCAGCAATTGGAAAATTTCTCCCACTTGGCAATGCTTTCTAAATAAATTCTATAAAAATAAATATCTAGGTCAATACTGACAAGAATGTAGACTAAAATCCCTTCTTACTGGCATCAGTGATTCTCAACTAAGCACAGTTTCCCTTCACATGACACACTTGACAAAATATGAAGACAGTCTGGATTACATTAATTCAGAGCTGCCACAATGAACATGGAAACAAAATAATTTCTGGCTCCAAAAGTTTCCTCTAAAAAACTGAGATCTACACTGATCTCAGATTAGCTGGCTTACCTTGCAATCAATGTCCTTTAAAAAAAATTCTCATATGAGCCCTTACCACAGCACAAAAACAACTGTACAACTACCTATGCTAATTTCTAGTTAGTATTTCCTGAATTTTTCATATCTTGAAGGGCGTAAAATGAGGTTTGCAAAAACAGTATTCTGGTCGATCAGTCTTTTGGTACATAAAATACTACTGATTCACTTTACAGCTATTTAAATACAGTCAATGAAAACTGAGAATATATTGAACAGCAATGATCGAATGTATTGTGTCAAGATACTAATTTTTTTTTTTTAAGATTTATTTATTTTATTGGAAAGTCAGATATACAGAGAAGAGGAGAGACAGAGAGGAAGATCTTCCATCCGATGATTCACTCCCCAAGTGAGCGCCAACGCCCGATGCTATGCCGATCCGAAGCCAGGATCCAGGAACTTCTTCCGGGTATCCCACAAGGGTGCAGGGGCCCAAGACTGGGCTATCCTCTACTGCTTTCCCAGGTCACAAGCAGGGAGCTGGATGGGAAGTGGAGCTGCCGGGATTAGAACCTGCACCCATATGGGATCCCGGTGTGTTCAAGGCGAGGACTTTAGCCGCTAGGCCAAGCCTCCAGGCTAAGATATTAATTTTTTTAATAGGAGAAAAAAATTTTCAGATCAAGGTACAGAAAACCAGCAGAAAAACAAAATTATTTATAGCTACAAATTATTAAAGAGGACTTACTCATTGAATTAGAGACATGTTTCTTCACTGGTCAGGATTATTTACATATTATCCACAATACTTTACTTCTTCAGCAGTCCTAATTCAAAATTTTAAATCTAAAATTCTCCAATGTTTGGAGCACCAGAATGAAGCCATAACCATAAAATTCTGTAATATAACAATCTCATGTGTAGCATTTCTTCAACAAAACCACATTATAAATTTTTCTGTAGGGCCTGATGCAATGGATAAATTCATTAATTCTTGCCCTTTGAATGCTAGGATCTCATATGGTTGTGTTCTGGCAGCTCCATTTCCCAACTAGCTCTCTGCTTTGTGGCCTGGGAAAGCAGCAGAAAATGACCCAAAGCCTTGGGACCCTGCACCCACATGGGAGTCCTGGACGAAACTCCTCTCAGCTCTGGCCATTGCGGTCACTTTGGAAGAGAACTAGCAGATGGAAGATCTTTCTTTCCAACAAAAATAAGGAAGTCTTTAAAAACTGTTTTTTTCTGTAATGGTATGAAAATGACCTGAATGGCACATAGAGGAAAATGTTATAAGAATAAAGAAAGTGATACATTTGGGAAGAGAACAAAAATTTGCCTTTGTAATATTTTCCAGGAAAAAAAAATCAGAAGCTGGAATTATTTCTCAGTAAAACCATGTACTAGAATATTGAAAAACCGTAACAGAACAAGACTACGTGATACACATGGCTCAGGTCAGTGTCCCACACATGGTATGCATATATGGACAGAATAGAAGTCTTTTATCTAACTCACAGAACTGTGTAAAAGGTTTCTAAGTTAATATGCTTAACGCACTTAGAGCAATGCTTAGCGCATAGCAAACAGTTAAAAACCTAGGCTGGACTATGTCTTAGTAAATGAATGAGCCAAACACACACAGACACACAGACACACACACAAGTTTTTGTTTTTTCATTACTTACGTGCATTATCCCCTTCTGGAGGTTGATAAAAAGAAAGGCCCAATGATACTATGGCTGCGATTTCTAATATAATTAAAGTGACATCTTGTAATGCTTCCCACACTAACTGAAGAAAGGTTTTTGGCTTTTTAGGAGGTATAAAGTTCTTTCCGAACACTGCTTCTCTTCTTTCCAAATCTGCAAGGTTTCCACTTAAACCTAATAAAAAGAAACAAATTTCAGTGAGCTGTTATACTACCTAATAAGTGGAAATAGCTGGTTTATTCAAAATATTTATTTGTCACACTTAGATTACAATCAGAAGACCCTATGAAAATGTCTGCATTTTCTTTTTTTAAACTAAGTGTACAGAATTTAAATCACTGAAAAACACGTGCAGTGCTTTTAAAAGAACATTTTGAGTAGATGACTAGATTAAGAATTTTCACTGTGCCAGCTGTTAATTTTTTTTTTCAATCATACTAGCTTACACCATCTTGGAAACTGCTGGAGAAGAGAATCAATGCAGTTGATGGATTGTTTTTACATCAGACTTAAACATTTCTATGACCTTTACTTAGTTTTCCATGCCAACACCAGGAAGTTTAAATAGATTTGATTTAGCTGATTTTCATCTTTACTGAGGAACAATAAAGTTAATCTATCTCATGCTCTTAGAAGCAACTATAGTAAAATGTTTGTTATAATCAAGACTAACAGACACATGGCGAGTCACAAAACAGAAATCTTATGAGTTTGATTTTTTGTTTTTGTTTTTCCAGAAAACAGGCAGTGCTAACTACATCTCCTGTCATAATACTTACCGCCTGGGGTGTGGAATTGGAACACTGAAGAGGCAGGCAGGTTAACATGACTGGAATATTCATTTTGTTTTCCTTCCATCTTATCAAGCAAAGTCCCCACTAAATTTATCTCACTGCTTTTGCCAAATCCAGGTATATTCGAGCCAGCTAATGCAATGTGTGTATACAGGTGCATACTATGGGACATAGCAACGTAGCAGTACAAATGACATTTGCCCTCAGTTTAAGAATGCTGAGGGGGCAAAGCTGCCAACATATACTACTTTGAATTTGCCATATTTGCCATATTAAACTCAAGCTAAACTTGATTGTTAGCAGCAGCCCACTCCAGCAGTCCCCTGTTTTAATGCCCTTAAATAGCCACAAAGAGAAAAGAAGATTTATTACCTCTCTGAGCTATACAAAATACAAAAACAACTGGTCAGATCTTAATTTTTACTGGATATAATTGGAGTCAATATTTTAAGCACTTTGACGGCTGTTTTGGGGGCTTTAACATAAAAGTGTTACCTTGAAGGTATTTTTGAGAATTAAAAAAAAAAGTAAAGGTTTCTAAAGATTATATTTCTTCTACCATAAGCACATAGCTAGGACCCCCACATCAACAAAGCTATCTTGTTTAGGAATTAGAAGATTTAGATTCTAGTTCATCCACTGAAATCTTACATAAGTTATGTAATATTGGGAGGACTGGTGGAGCACTAACACTTGGTGATGTAACTTAATTTCAACACTATTTTGGAGGAATGCAGCAAAAGGTATACAGTATGCAAATAAAATTAAGGAGTAGGTAATGTTACTAAGCAACTGAATAGGGAAGGTAAGTTAAAAAACGAACACTAAAGCTTTTTACTCCATTGGCGGAGGGCAAGTTCTAATAATAAACTTATATACCCTAAGTAAAATAAAGCTAAAAATGTTGTAGCAATAATCTGTTGCCCCAAATACATATGGGACATTACTACTTTGAGAGAATGTTCTCTGTGCTGATAATTTATTGTGAACAACATGAGTCTTACATGCAACAACCTTATATTACACAAGAGGGAGACAAATAGACAATTAAAGTAATTATAGACACAAAAAAGGGCAATGAAGATTCCCTCAGTGAGTTACATTAGTCTTTCCAGAGAGCTAATGTTTGACTTAATCTGAATGATGAACAGGCATGAAGAGATTTTAGATCAGAACACTGCCAGTAGCTCAAAAGCTAATACAAAGAGCAAAGTAAGGCTGCAGAATCCAAGCGATACAAACAAAGTGACTGTGGGTACAGCCTAGTGACCCAGGAGGGAAAGAAAACAGGATTGAGATGGGGAGAGCAGCCAAAGGCAACATCACAGCGGACCCTGAGAGGAGACTGACACCCACTTCAGTGTGAAAGAAACCACTAATATGCATTTTCAGTAACTTAGACTGCTATGCAAAGGACAAACTGAAGAGCGAGGGGGTGGGAGAAACCAGTGAGAAACTGTTGCTTGAATTGACTTTTAGAAGTGGAGGCAGAGAGAGGAGTAACTGGATTTGCCAGGTATCTTGGAAGCAGATCAGACAATCTGCTGAAAGGCTGGATGTGAGATGAAAGGGAAGAATAAAGAATGATATCTAGACTTCTATTTTCTTTTGGTTGAAGCACTTGAGTGGGTGGATGATAGAGTCATTTACCAAGACAGGGCAGGCCTAAGGAATGGCAGAATTCGGTGGAAAGGGGAAAAACAAATTAAGCAAAACAAGCAGAGATGACATCTCCACACTCAGAAATCAGGGAGAAGTGTGAGCCACAGGGTCACCGACCCACACAGATCAGTCTGTAGCCATGCATCCAATGGAAATTTCAGGAAAGCTAGCTCCCAAACAAGGAGAGAGCAGTGTAGAACCTGAGAGCATTGTGATGATATGAGAAGGAAAAGAAGCCAAAGCAACTGAGAAGAACCAGGAAGAAAGGAGGGAAAAATAAAACATGATCGCATAGTACTGCAAAAGCCTAGGAATAAACGATTTTGTGAAATGATTATGGGGCTTGGCTACAGGTTGTTTCAGATGAAGACAGGAGCTGGTACTGTTATATAGCAGGTAGATCTGCCATTTGAAGCACAAGGACATCCCACATGGACATCAGTGCAAGTCCTTGCTGCCCCACTTTTGAGCCAGCTCCGTGCTAATGTGCCTGGGAAAGCAGCAAAGGAAGACCTGAGTCTTTGGGCCCCTGCATTCACTTGGGAGCCCTGCAAGAAGCTCCTGTTTTTGGCATGCCCAAACTCTAGCTCTTGTAACAACATCAGCAGTTGAAAGACCTTACTTTCTCTAACTCTTCCTTTCAAATAGATCATGGGGGGGGGGGGGGGGGGGGGGGAGAAGCAGGGAGGTGGACAGAGAGAGAGAGAGAGAGAGAAATTAGACCACATTCTGTCTCTATTCAGAAGCTGATGACCTCATAAGAAATCTTCCAGGAAAGTAATATGGAAGAAAATCCACCTAAAAAGCTAAACAGAAGGGGAATGAATAAAGGGAGGCGGTACAGTAAATTTCGCTAGGGATATGACATAGTGGGGAAAAATACAACAGTAAAGGCCAGCTAAAAATGGATTTAATTTACATTTTGTTTTCTTAAGGTAGGTGACAGATACTAAGGCAAATTACGTACTAATGGAAAGGAGCAAGTCTCAAGAGTCTCTGGTGAGATAAGACACTAAGGATAATAGAAGACTAAAGCCTCTGAAAAGGCCAGAGGGAATGCAATCCATGGTGGAGGTGTCTGCTTAAAACAGGTGCAGAAGCCACTTGTTTAATAAGGAAGGAGAAAGTTTAAGGTTCAGCTAAGCTGGTGGAACTGAGGATGAAACTACCCAGAACTAGTTTTAAAAAATGCAGAAAGGTATGTTACCATATTATTAGAAGCAATCTGTGAGACACTCTAATGAGACATCTGCCTAGTGCGGTTGGTTCAGTTGACTGTAGCAGGGTAGCAATGAGGCCAAGGTCATGCAAGAGATTTATCTCCTTATGGATTAGTTAGCTTTACAAACACACACAAATCTATAACCTAAACCATCAAAAACAATCTCAGAATTACATGCTTTTGGAATCTAGATCTACCACTGTAGATTAGAACAAATTCATTTTTAGAGGAGGTAATGGCTCAACAGCATTGTCTGTACAGTATGGAATAAAACGCATATTGTATCAAAACCTTGATATTTTACAAGAAAATGCAGCACCTGAATTTATGGAACAAATTTAAAATTTAGGAAATGAACAGGGAAAAGGGTCCACTAGGTTGTTGGAAGCCAGAAGGTTTAACTGAAAATTGGGCATGATACATGGCACATTTGACAGTAACATCAAAATCTGTTACTTGTGTATGTGCGTATGTGAAGGTGGTGCTGACAGCAGCAGCCAACCTGACTTCTCTAAGTGAAGGCCATAACAAAACACGCAGAACAAGAAAGAACATGAAAACTAATGTTTATGTGCATTTTTCTTAGGAGATAGTTTAATTTCAGTCTCAATTTCAAAAGAGGAAGTGATCTTACTTCTGCCCTCAACTTTAAAAACCACTGAGCTAAACTAAAATGTATTAATTCTCAAATGCTCACTAACCAGATTAATTAAAATGAGACAAGACATCTTTCCTTGGGACTTGTCTAGGAACTTAATAGTTTGGTGGGGGGAGGATGGGGGGAAGAATGAGAAGCAACAAGTTAAACACAACCCACTATATCGAGCATTGCAGAGAACTGGAATTCAAATTTAGGAGACTAGAACAGATAAGGACATTCTCAGATATCAACAATGAGTCCCAAAACTGGATAGGGGATCAATATTCATTATAGGAATCAAATTGCATTTGTACACCTCCTCACAGTCTCACCAATTTACCAATTGCTATAAAGGAGTAGCTTTGTTTGGACACATTTTGAAGAGTACTCTATGTGTAACAATCAGTAGGTGTGATTTTCATATGAAATCTTCCCTATAGACTTAGCTAAATGCTTGCCTAAAAACCTGTTTTCATTGCATTTTCCCATGAACATTTTGAAGTACCTTCAGAGGACAGAGAATGCTAATTTGTTTCTTTGAATTTTTGAGATATAGGAGAGGTGGACAAGATATAAATTTCAGATTCATGCTATCTGAAATGTGGACAGTAGATACAGTTTTTGGATTTACTGAGCATTTGGGCTCTATTTAGGAACCTGTAGGAGGCTGCAACTAGCTACTTAAGAATCAAGCAAGTGAGTCTCTTGGCTGACAGTTCCATAAAAATAAATCTTATTTGGGAGTTTAATTCTTTGCAGGAAAGGCTTATATCCTATACATTTTATGAGCAAAACTATTTCAGGCTGTTTTCAAGTGTAGGAACAAAAATAGTTGACAGAAAGCACTTTTAAGATGAAAGGCTCAAATAAGCATTTAGAACGTTTCTGAGAGGGCAATGACAGCTCACTGCTCCTCTCCTAAGGCTTACCAGGTCAGTTAAGGTGTTATTACAGTCTGAGTCCCCATCAGCTCCGAATACCGTGACATGCTGTATGTTTGTGCTAATGGTACTGTTACTAATAGGAGCATTAAAATAATCTGAGATGATTGACAAATCTTTACTGTTTATTTCTAGCTTGTGTCTTGCTTAGTAGTGTACAAGATAAAATGAACTGAATTATTTAATTTGTGGAGAAATTAGAAAGGCTGCCAGCTACAATCTTTCCCAATCTTTCCAGGTCCACAATAATTATCTCTTCCCTTTCAAGGACAGCATTCAGGGTGCTAGGAGAAAAAAAACAAAACTCAGCTTTTTAACGTGAATGCCTACAACATGTACATGTTCTCTCTCTCTCTCTCTCTCTCTCTCTCTCTCTCTCTCTCTCTCTCTCTCTCTCCTGAGCTCAGTAATTAGCACTCAGAAAACTTTCAACCTCATGATCCTGTCAGACACTTGGTGTGTTTATCCAATGTGCCCTGGCCTGTGGCAATTGCCTTTCCTAAGCATGAACGCACCAGGTTGCTATTTCTGAAAATTAACAGTTAATGTGGAAAATTAAATGTGAGATAGTATAATGGAAGTATGTGAAGACTGGGGCTCCCTGTCAGGAGGGCATGTGGAATGCTTTTGTCCCGTAAGCAATGTTTAAATATGAGACCTGATCTGAATGACTGCCAGTGATAACTCCTTCAGGAATTAATTACTTTGTAAATAAATCTGAGTGAACTATAATAGATAACTCAAGATTTAAAAATAACGTTTTCAGGCAGTATAAATTAATGCAAAAGAGGCTACAAAGAAGAAAATAGAAATTATCTCTAACAAACAAACAAAAACCAGTATATTCCATAAGAAAAGCACAAGCACAAAACACCTGATTATTGGAATACCTGCTGTTTCCAACTGGTTAAAAATACATTGTGTTCAAGCAGATCAATATTAAAATGTACACTTTTATACAATATGACTGAAAGCATCAAAATAAAGAAAATGTAATGAGATTTATCTTGTTGCAAATAAACAAACAAAAAAACTCCCCAGTGGTTCTGACATTCTTTACTGTTCAAGGAAAAGGGACTGCAACTTCCAAAGCCATCTCGAACTAAGACCTATAGCTTAATATTTTTAGCTGTGCAAGAGCAAGCATCTATCCTACTCAGGATCCGAGAATGCAGTTTTCTATATCAAAGTAGCCTGTTTTTAACATCCTAATTTTATAAATTATCTTCACAATCTTTCTCTTTACCATGAAGGGTCTCTGGAAAGTTCATAGAAAATGCTTGAGGTGCTTTTTTTCTTCTTTTTCCTTTGGACAAATATACATGTCTCTTCCATTTTTCCACCAACTTTGGAAGTCCCTATGGTATCTTCGTTATTTTCTTATATTGACTTTCTTAATCTCCATCACATTTCTTGATCATTTTCTCTGTACAGCAATTTTGTTCATCTTTCCCTTTCTTTAAATGCTTTGGATTATATATTGTATTGGGAGGTAGGCTCTGTGATGATAGATTTCTAGCTGTTAATTGTTCACCAGTACTACCATTAAACGAAGCATAAAAATAAATTCATAAAAATGAAAGGCTGGTGGTATTCTCTAAAAGGTACAATCCCACGGACTTGCAAAGGGCAAGAGAGCAAATGAGACACTAAAGTTTTCAAGCTGTATTGGCTAAAATGAGGTGCAAGAGAAAAAAAGCAAAGCAACAGATAATGGAAACAAAAGGGGAGAGTTGTCAGGAACTACTGTCCCTGGCTGCAGAGGATTCGCAGCCGGCCTACAGAGCAATTCAGAGTTTCAATGACGTTAAGCAAAGTTCTTGGTAATGGTATACTCTGGCATTCTTTACAGTGTCATGGGACAAAATGGATTTTCACGTACAGAAATATGCTTTAGCTCTTTAAATGAAGTCAGCCCAAACCCAGATAATCATTTTTTATTACTAAACCAAAGAATGACATCAAACAGGATTAAAAAAAAGTCTTGGAAAATATGCTAATACACATGCAACTAATAGTCATCCAGTAACAAAAACTATAATCTATCATTCTCATTATTGGCATTCTTACAAAAGGTCTTGGTTGTTTCTACATTTCACTGCAACCTAATACCAACAGTCCTGCAATTTCTGATTTTTCTCTTCCACTCATTTTTCTCCTAAGAATATAACACAAACACATAGCTACACTTTTTATTTAGTCGTTTTATGACTGTCTTACTAAGATGAACATTAGAGATTTTTTTTGTTTGATTTATTCATGCCCAGGGTCTAGAACAAAAACTGGTCACACAGTAGACATCAAATAGATCCTTTGGATCCTACATTCCAGCAATTCTAGTTTGCACATATTAAATTCTAGTTTGTAAATATTAAAACTGCTGAAATTGGGGTATAACTATTACTTAGAATCATCCTTCAGTAACTACATTTTTTTCCCCTTTTTTGTATAGTGGGAAAATATGTACAACACGTGACTGATGAAACACTCTCAATGAACAAATTAAAAAATGAAAGCTAAAGAGACAGGTAAGCAAAACTGTTTACCTAATCAAAATTAATGTATTTTGAAGAATCATTTCCATGTTCTGACTGTATAACAGATGATTTCAACAAGAGTGCTCTAGATGTTGATCACTTCCACGGGCACACAGATTTCGGACTGCCTACTTTCTGATCATGTTACATTTGTCATTTGTCTATATGATTAGAGAATTACTTCTGGAGTCACAAAATTCCCTTGAAAATAGCATTTTATGAAGGCTCTGCAGTTTCTATTTGTATTTTCAACAACAAACATAAACAGCTCTTATAATTGACTGTTTGTACAGCATTTCAAAATGATAATCTGCTAAACAGTGAGGATAACAATTTGTACAAATTTTAGTAAATGCTAAATTCACAAGAACATAAGCGAAACTTACTAAGTAGGTAAAATAACGCATTCATTTATATAACTACACAAAACAAACAATTCACACAAAATTTTGACTGTTAGGTAAATTCAAAAGAGCTTATTAACAGCTCCCATCATGTTGTCAAAAGGATACATTAACTATCATCACTCTTCCTAAATTTAAAAACTACCGTAATGGATATAAAATCTTCACTAACCATCACAAATTAATCCAAAATCAACATAAAAACTTCTGCCCAAAATACAGCACAAAACTAATAAAAACAAAAACCTGAAGTATTTATAAAAATTCCTTGACCTAATGGAAGGAGGGAACAGGGCAAAGATGGTGGATATTCAGCTACTGAAAAGACAAGAACTTTGATTCACAGCTGAAAAATGCAAAGACATAGTTGGGGAAGTAGTTAAATATAGTTTGCAACTCAAGTTCAGTATGGCTTTAATGTATTAACTATTTGTTACATTGAGGTTCTTGAATGTTTACATCTATTAATTCGTGATGATAAAATATGCAATGATTAAAATTAAAAATTTAAACCCAACAATTAGACTTTAACTTAACCATAATAATTACATATGGTTAACTTAACAAATGAATCTACCAATGGAGAATAGCATATTAACACACAAATCTCAAACTTGTTATAAAGTTAGCTAATATTTCAGTCAGTTTGCATAACGAACAAGGCTTGAATTTCATCAAAGCATCAGAATCCATGAGTCTCTTCCTGATTCCCCGAAACTATCTACAGCAACAGAGATTTCCAACTACATTAAGATAACACTGTGTATCTAAGGTATAATTACAAAGCTCACATTTCTAGTAGCTCTGACTTGAAAAGATCTAGAAAACCTCATAAGTAAACAGGTCATGGGGGAAAAAAAAAATCACCAAGTAACCTAAGCAAGTCCTTTTAGGACACATGAATGTTGACTTCCCCATGAATACTGGCTTCCTCAAGGTTATGCTATCTCAGATAAATCCAAGTAACTACCTATCATTAAGCGAGTGGGCAATTCACACAAAATTACACTAAAAATTTCAATAATTTGACTGATAAAATTCTTTATTTCCTCTGGAAATGACTTTTTCTATTATGCTGACAGCTATAATCTGCAGCATGTCATATTTCTGAGAAAAAAAGCCAAAAAACACATTTGCATTGTTTTTCTTGAATGGATTTTAGACATATAAGATTTAAGATTTTAAAAATAATAATTTCTTACCCCTAATAACATTATAATCAAATATGCTAACTTACAACTTCCAATTTCTGCCTTTGCAATTTGGAAGTGCTTTCCTGAAACTTTCTAATCCTTAAGTTTCTGTTCAATATCAGTGTATACAAGTCTACTCTTCTCAAATCATTTAGAAAGCCATTTCACAATTAAGTCCTACTGAATTTTCCTTATATGGGCATGCAGATATTCAACATAATTCCAACATTAAACTTTTCAATCAAAGGAAATGTATTCAAGGTGAAAAATCTAACAGCTATTTAGTCTATTCCCTTTGCCTTAGGACCCAGTGAAGTAATTATTAAGCTTTTGTTTAAGCCCCATATGCTAAAAACAATTAAGCTACGGACAAAGTGAAGCACAGTAAGCAAGGATTATTTCCACAGAGCCCCTGGGGGGCACCAACTCTGGTCTTATCCTGCACAGTTTAAGCACAAAGACAGGATCATAAACAGAGTAATAATGATAGGATAATTACTCCATCCCACTACTCTAAAACATACAAATTAATTTGTAACATTATATCTTGATATAAAGACAATTTACATGCCCAAATCTGCTACTAACTCCCCCTTTTTTAAGAATTATTTTATTTTTATGGCAAAGTCAGATTTACAGAGAAGAGGTGAGACAGAGAGGAAGATCTTCCATCCGATCACTCACTCCCAAGCAGCTGCAACAGCTGGAGCTGAGCCAATCCAAAACCAGGAGCCAGGAGCCTCTTCAGGTCTCCCATGCAGGTACAGGGTCCCAAGGCTTTGAGCCTTCCTCGTCTACTTTCCCAAGCCACAAGCAGGGAGGTGGATGGGGAGCAGGGCTGCCGGAATTAGAACCGGTGGCCATACAAGATCCTGGTGCATGCAAGGTGAGGACTTTAGCTGCTAGGCCACTGCCCTGGGCTCCAACCCATTTTTAACACACTATCATGATAGCAAAATCATGTAAAAAACCAGACAATATAAGCAAGTTTACTGTTGAGTCAAATGTATGGAAAGCACCTTCTGCACGAAGGACTAAAAATGAATGTAATAAAGCTTACCTTCATTGGGAGATGTTTTCAACTTGGTGCAAATCCCATAGACATCTCCATAGCTTTCCTGTATTTTTCGTAATGCATCCGTGGACCGGAGCTCCATGAGAGCACGCAGCTCTGCAAGCGTGACTCCAAAGTCTCCATCATGATTGGCTTCCTTCAAAGAGTTTTTCACACCACTATACACAACTGAGTTGTTTGCCATGTCGCCCATTACAGGTATAATTTATTAGGAGGAAAATGTTTCCCAAAAGGATTGTATTTTCACTTGATACACTTTCAAGATGAAAATGTTTTAAATACAGCAATCTTTCTTGCACCAAACATTCATTGTATAACTGTGTACAGCAGCATCAGCAACATTTCCTGGAGAAGTGACTCGACCTTTGTCCCAGGACTGGCTTCTTCATTTCAATCATGAGAGGTACACATCTGCAATGAGAAGTATTTACAAATCAGTAAGAGCCACCTTACAGTATTACATACAAAGTACATACGCTTCTTTTTTTTTCTTTCAAGGTATTCATTATTTTTAAAGACTGACTTATAGAGTGAGACAGCAAGGAACAGAGCACACCCTGCAAGGCCAGGGATGAATCAACAGGGTCTCCCATATGGGGTACAAGGGTCCAGACATTTCGGCCATCTTCCAGTGCTTTTCTAGGCCATTAGCAGGGGGCTGGATTGGAAGTAGAGCATCCAGGAGACAAACCCAAGCCCATATGCAATGGCAGTGTCATAGGTGGCTTTACCTGTTACAAGCAGTTTTTAAAAATGGTGCCAAGACAGCTAACCAAAGAGTATAAACACTTGCAAGTTTGTTTTACACTTCTGCAATTTTTTTTATACGATAAACCACCCACTTGCCACTTTCAAACAAAATTGTGTATCAAGACATTAGATCCCATAATTATTAAATGAACTCATATTTAACAAGACTGAATTTTATGCTCCATTCAACGTTACTATTAATAAGTGCCATGTGAGCACTCGTATTCCAAGTACTACGATAGTTGCTTTAAATTTATTGTATTATTTAATCATTACAATTTAAATCCTACGCTATTCTACCAAGAAGGATAAGACTCAAGAGAAGCTGTGTTTTCTGAAAAGTCTGAACTGGACTGGCTCCAAGCCCAGGGATAGCAAAGCCTCTGAAAGGACAAAGACCACGACAAACCCTTTAATGGGGTTTCCTACTCTCACAATCTACTCCCCTTCTGATTTTCATCATCAGATCTTCTTTGGACTACCCATCTAAAATTCTTCACACTATAGTCCTTTCTGTCATTCTTTGCTGACCTTACTACTTTTAAAATTACCTTGCTCATTCATCTACACAATGATAACAGTCTCCTTAGAGACTATTTGGCTGCCACTATATCATGATGATGTAGAATTATGCCAAAGACAGCAGACAATCAGAAGTTACAGAAATTAATTTGTTCACCAGATGTTCAACTCCTTTTAGTGTCCTAACTTTCCTAAAGATAATAAGCTCCCAGCTTTTTTCCCCCTCCATACATATATCCTTTAAACAACCACTACAAAGTTAACATGCCTCAAATGGAATTCATCTTTTCCCTAAATAGCTATCAACATTAAAATAATCATTTTGGCTTAACACCTTATATCACCCTTTCAGTTACTGCACTCAGTTAATTCTTCCTGTGAATAGTCTCCTCTGTAACTTTCTTTCTGATCTTTAAGTTCTGCAACACAGGTTATATTACTACCCCCAAGGTTCTTCCCCACTCTAGTATCTCCACACCTAATCTCTTCCACACTTGTTGCTACATTTGGCTTTAAAAATAGGCACCATGTCACCATACGTAAGTCTACATGATGAAACATAGTCCTTCTGTCCCTTACGCCTGTTTAGTAGCAAAACCAAGCGCCATTTCTTTGCATCAACTTCTCTCCTTTCCCAAAATAATTAAGAATTAGAAAATATACCATCAAGTGCAACTAATATTTTCCTATGAAGCTGTTAGGAACATGCTTGCAAATCACAGTCCATGATTCTTAACACCTCACATGAAAATCACGGGGAGGACTTACAAGAAAATACGGATCACTGGGCCCCACCCCAGAAATTGTAAATCAACTTAGTGAGGCTCCACCACGTGCATTTTTAACAAGCTCCCATGTGACACTGACACTGCTGCTGTGGTCCAGGGAACATACTGGGAAGACCATAAAACTTGAGAATGAGGTAAAAACTTAAAATTCCTAAAGGCACACTTAACATGGATATTTGAGGAAAGCTGGCTGGATTCAGGTTAAATCTGCAAGGACACCTGTGGATTCTGTTGAGACAGTTTTTCATTGTCTCTTTACTCCTACTTCAAAAATCTGTATGCTTGACCTATTAACAATTGTTCTCATTTCATGAGCAAAGTAGGTTCTGTCCCTCTCACATATCAACTATTACAATAACCCAACTTGAAAAACCGGAGAGTGTGTTTACTTGAGCATGTCCTCCCAAGCTTCCATAACCCAAACAGCTTTGTCTGAAAATTGCACCAAACCTGACAGATTGTTTGAGATAAAATAATGAAGACTGATATGTCTATGATGATTTTTATAAAAAGGAATTTTCCTTAATAATGCCTGGTCTGCTGACCTGCCAATTAGCACTTGAGTGAAAGGATCTACTTGACAGATCTCCCCAGAGGAACTGAAGATATGTGGGCACTTTCTCTGCTTTCTTCAGGGAGTTGATGCCCACAGGAGTCACACATATTGGTTAATCATGCAGCAGCAGACATCTGGATTTAAAAGCCTTTTACTGTTAAAAGTACTGGAGCAGAGGTAAATAACTTGAGTTTGAATCATCTGAATGCTTCATTATCATTATTCAAATGCCAAGTCTTCTATTTACATTTTTATCAGTTAAAAAACTAAGTTTTGATTTATAAGCTTAACTCCGAAATCTGTTTTTTCCTCCTTAAATTCCTCAATAAGAGGAATATGTAATAGAGCTAGCATTTGATTCTGCACTAGCATTTACAACGCAAAAAAACATATTCCTTTCACCACACTGTCTCCAGCTTAAGAGCTCATGAAGGTCAAAAAGTCAAATGATACCACATGCACTGATTTCTACAATAAGGTCACAATGGAACAGACATTGTTCTGGGTATGTTACTTCTTAACTAAGCATCTTTCTCTTCATCCTTCACGAACAGACCCACTTTTTATTTAGAAATCTGTCTTCAAATTTCAGTAAGTCTGATTGGGGTTCCTTCCCCATCCCCATTTGTCCTCCTCCCATGCTGATTATTGATTTCAGAAATGAGCACCTGACTCAACAAGGACCAAAATACGATTTGGAGACATTTTTATTTATTGAACTTTAGTTTGTGAAACAGAGAAAGATATCATTTGCCTATCAGACCTAGCATATCATTTAAACATCTGGGTCAATCAATGATTAGTTTGCTTTATCCCTCATCATTTCAGTAATGTGTAAATGTCCTTATGTGACTTTTTCTATCATTTTGCAATCCATATGGCTCCCAATTATGTTCACTGTCTTTTCTATTTCAGAGAAATGATCAAATGTAAACAAGTTATTTCCCAAAAGTAGACAATGTGATAACTGATTACCTAAATGTTTCATTTTGGGCTGTTTATTTCTAAGTCATCTGCAGGTTCTTACATTTTATTCATTTCCTCTTTTAAATGTTAAATACAACAGCAGCAACAACAAAGCTTTCACTTTTCATTTACTAACTACAACAAAAGAACACTCTTTAGGACTGACTGATAAACAACGTAGAAAACAGAATATCTGTCTTACTTCTCTTTATTCTCTAAGAAGTTGTGATCTTCCACTTGAAGGTTTAAAAACTGTTAGGTGGTAACTGAGGCCACAGAATGGGGGGAGGTTGTAAAGAAAAAGTGTAGTCTGCTCCCTACAGATTGTTAGGTCTATAAAGCTTATCCCTGAATGGCTGACATCTCTGATCAACCAGTGTTACAGTGTCTGGGAAAAGACAGTCCTCAAAGATTAGAGAGATGCAAAAAAAAAAAAAAAAAAAAGGTTACAGTTTCCAAAAAGGAAAACAAAATAAAGCCTATGGGGCATTTGGCCTAATGGTGAAGGAAGGCACTGGCTGGCATGCTCCAATCCACCTACGAGTGCCTGGGTTTGCCTCCCAGCTCTGGCTCCAGCAGCTACATAAGAGCCTCAGACTGAGATTGCCAGTTCCGCCCAGGCTCACACCCATGGCAGCCATGTGGACATTTGGGAAGTGAATCATCAGAGAGAAGTTCCCTCTTCCACCTCCCCCACACACTTTCTCCCTCTCTCTCTTCACTTGCAAGGAAGAGGACAAGGGGGAAGAAAAAGGTGGATTCCTTCCACCCTAGAAGCTATTCCGAGTGCGCAGTGTACCAAAGGAACACAAAGATAATTGTGAGTTCTCAGCAGTGGAACCCATAAAGAGAAAGATTTGTTAATCATACAATTTCATTCCTTCTTTCAGAAGGTCACTTACGGATCATAAAGTTTCATGAAAGTTAGCTCAACAGTAACAAAAGAACATCATTTATTAGAAAAATTAAGAGAAATACAGACAAATAGCTAAGTAAATTATGGGATAAAACACGGAGTTCTAAAAATTATTATTATAGAGCAAAAGAATTTCCTGCAGGCAAAATGGAAAATTTATGCTAATAAAATTAACATTTGCAATGAGCAACAACCAGGAATGAGGCTTTTATAAATGCATTGTTGGGATCCCCATTATAGAATAATTCCAAGCTTTTGTTAGTTCTTCAAATACATAAAAATTGTGCGTACTGTGTCTCCAGGTAAGCTGAAGCCAGGTAATCAGTGAAAATGTTAGATGACAGAATTGGAATGCACATCAGCAGAAAGAAATGAGATGTCAACTCACTAAAAAGTATTATTTCTCACACTTATTCCAAAAATATAACTGTAAGAAAAAACTGTCACAATCATGAAAAGATGAAGTTCAGTTTACTCAAGAGGTAAATACACACTAGTTTTATGTTAATTAGCATGATGTTGGCATTAAGAAATCAATCCTAAAAGACTAATTACTAACTTTAAGTTACTAAATAAAAATGACAATGTTAACTATAAAGACTTGCTAAAGGCTTTCATTCTGTTAAATAATGATAGCAAAGGAAAGAATGCTAGAATATAACAGCTGGAAGAGATGCTGGAAATCAAATACAATTCTAATTTTACATCCAGAGACATTCACAAATGTCCTCTTCCAACATGCATAAAGATGCTTCTAACAAAAGCAAACAAGTATTCAACATTCACAAAATTAAGAACAACCATCAGTAAGCAGCCAAAAGTCACAGGTAACAAATGGATGGTTTTAGGGAGCTAGTTCTATCAGGGGAATTAAGTGGCACTGTACAAAAAAACAGGTACTGGTTCCCTAGTCATTACAAGCATTATTTGACAAAGAATTTAAAAATAGTTTGTAACTACAGCCCTTGAAAAAAGAACACACAATTCCCTCCATTTTCTTAGTATATTTTTAAGACAGAATCAATCCCACTTCCTTCACATGTAGACAGATAATTATGGGAACAGGGATAACTAGCCGTTTACAGCTAATCATTCTGATTGCAACTGACATTTTATTGACAGTAAAAGGTACCTAATAAATTCAGTGATCCGGCTCCCTCCCACCCAACCTTTCCAGATAACCACAACAATCCTCACCACCTTAAAAGGTACCCTAGAGGGCTGAGCAGAAGAGCCACTACCTGACAACTTCAATTCTAGGTCCACCGCACTGAAAAAACAGTCAAGGCAAAAAACAAACCTTATGTATCTGTAATCTCCTATCTCAGCAAGAGGTACTACACTCTTTCAAATTTATTCATTTTTCTGTAGGAAAAAAACAAGATCTCTAGTGGCTCACACTCTAAAAAGTTAGACTTTTCAAACTATTTCTAACAAATGATAAAACCTACTATAAGCTGTTAGATGTCAAGTGTTTGCATGTAATATCACAACTTAACAGAAGTAACAGCAGATAATGTGATGCAGCACATACCACAACAAGGATGCTTCAACGGAGTACGTGGTAGAGCTTATTGTTAGCAAAGCTTTGGTATATTCCAATTACCTCACTAAAGCATTCCAAAAACATCAATTGATGACTAAAATTCAATACTGTGCTGAACCTTTCCATTTTTAAAGAGGCTTAAGTAAAAATTCACAGAAAAGTAGATAAAGCCTGTACAGTTTCATTAGAAATGCAGTCTGTATCAGATAAGAACAATTCCTACAAACATGAGTAAATTTACCAAACAGCATTTCAGAAAATAAGCAGTCTGTAATTCCTGGCTTATTACTCTTAACAAAATCATAATACCAATGTGTTGAGTATACTCGGTCCTATTTCCCTGAGTAACTTATCATCTGACAGACTCAGAGACAAAGACGCAGCACAGTACTTTCAGGGCAAGTTATAGAAGCTGGTATGATACAATCACTGAACAAACCTCTCCCATGGAAAACAGACTAGAATGGGGCAGGCATTCATCCACCTTCCAGTATGGCTTTTATCTTAGAGTTACAATGATTCGCTTACCTCTTGGTCTCCCCCAGTGAACTGGAACTCAAGGTAGCATCTTTGTTACTTATTTTTAACCACAAATACTGTCTGGTAAATAGTAGGAGCTCAGTGTTTACCATTATTGTTTGAATATTAAACTAAAATCAATCTGAAAGCCAGGTTTTGCAACAGAACCAAATGCAATTCAAATACTGAAAAATAAAACCTAAAATTGTATTTAAAATCACAGACTGTATGAGATAAGAAAAATTCTAGCACTAAGTGTTCAAAGCATCTAGGTTCACAGGATGTATCAGTTTAACTTTCCCTTTCAACAACAGACTCATAATTGTACGACAGCACCAGGACAGAGATTTACAGTGCAAGTCCTCTGTATCCTTACCCTTGGGAGAACACAAAGACGAAACTGCATGTCAGTGTTTCAGAAATTGTGAACAAATGATAAATTTACTTGAGAAATAATTAGCTACTTATGCTTGAAAATATGGACTAAATATCAGGCAAATAAAATTAGCAGGTAGATCTCAACAATGAACAAATCTTATCCAGCAAAGGTTATCTGATAAGAACACCTTCCATTTTCTACATATTACCCTCTCTGAAACTCCTATTTCTATATTACCTCCCACTGGTCAGATCATTACCTTACACTCTAGCGTCTTTCCCAATGTGTAACTGCTCCCCTCGTTCTTAAATCTAATGGACTAAACCTGTATTCTCGGTCACCTGATCTACTGGCAATCCTCGCCCCTGCAAAGCTAACTACTCCTTCCCTCCTGAACTGTTCTGCTCTCTTAATTCCCCCACTGCTTTCCTCCTGTTCACACCACTCTGTCACCTCTGGCTGCTTGTTGTCACTTTCCATTACTTGTACCACTTCTGGAATAATTGTCCAGGAAGTCAGTAGCAAGGGATTAGGTGCCATGATAACCTTTACTAACTGTTTTCATCTGGTTTTAGTCAACTAAATCATATTGGTTTGCAAACAGCAGTAAAAATGTATTTGTGTGAATTTACAAGACTTACAATTTTTGTTTCTATTTCAGAACTTTACAATTTAATTAAAATTATGAAACCACACTATAGCAGCCTGGCTCAGTGAAAGTGTGAGGGGAAAAAAACACCCCGTTTCCTTATCCTGACCTCCAAAAACAGCTTTTACTCTAAAGAAATACACAAGTCCAAAGCAGAAGTAGTTCTGTAAACTAGTGATTCACCACCTGCCTGAACCTTAAGACAGTTTCTCTGGCTTTTGACAACTGTAATCTCCAGCATAATTCATTTGGTCATGCCTGCAAAGTAATATTCAAGTGTGAGTGATCTCAAATACAGATATCCTGATGTTAACTAAAGACACTTTTGCTCTCTGGTAAAGTCAATTGGTATCATACAATTCCAAACATTAACATATGCCTTTGGGAAGCTTGTCAGCATCTGCATGGTTATACTGACTCAAAAAGAAAACACATGATCAGGTTAAGTTTGAAGATGCGAGTTCTATATACTGCAGATCACTGGATCAAAACTTTCAGCATGCCTCAGAATCACATAACAAGCTCTCTAAAGCATATATTTTTGGGTAAAACCCTAGAAGTTCAATTCACTTGATTTAACATAAAACTATGAGAACTCTGACATTTCTAACGCTTTCTCAGGCAATGATGATGCGGATGCTACCAGTCTGGAAAGCAAATGTGCTCTCAAGTGTGACTAAGGAACAAAGTGCTGGACTGTCATCTTGATCCAAAAGTTTTCTTGACAAAAAAATAAGTAAAATCAGTCATGGTGTTTATTATGCTATTCTTAATTTGCAGATCACTTTTTTAAGATTTACTTTTATTGCAAAGTCAGATATATAGAGAGAGGAGGAGAGACAGAAAATGTTTTGTCCAATGATTCACTCCCCAAGTGACCACAATGGACAGTGCTGCACCAATCCAAAGCCTGGAGCCAGGAGTTCTTCCAGGTCTTCCACATGGGTGCAGGATCTCAAGGCTTTGGGCCATCCTCGACTGCTTTCCCAGGCCACAAACATGAAGCTGGATGGGAAGTAGAGCTGCCGGGATTAGAACCCATATGGGATCCCAGTGCATGCAAGGTGAGACTTTAGAGGCTAAGCTACTGCACAGGGCCCAGCAGATCACTTTTAAAAAATATTCTTGAAGCAAGCATTTTGACATTTATATCACGTGTACTGACACTTCTCTATTTAAACCCAATGCTACAAAAACACTACAATTTCCTTCATTCAAAGCAAAAATGTGGAGACTCACACAACTACCTTGTCAAATAATGTTCGATTATCTTAAACCCCTAAAAGTATTTAACAAAGAGCTATAATTTACATATTTACCTTGCCCTGACTTTCTCTCAAATTAGCTCCACTTTGTTTTCTCTGATTCTGTCCTACTGAGGCATTTTAGGAAGCTGATCTTCACAGCAAATTTTTTGGTTTTTTTTTTTTAAAGACAAGCTTTTTAAAAGCTTAAAAATAAGAAATGTTAATTTTATATAATCCTATAAATCTTACCAAATATAAGAACATACTATATCTCCAGTTAAATATGAGAACCAAATGTTCTAGTCTCACTGGTGTTGAAATTTCCAGCTATAGTTAAATAGGATCTTTCTAAATTAAAACTGTTTTTCCCCCCTTCTGTTCAGTAGCTAGATGGCAATATGAACACTTGAATGTCACACCAGCTGCTCTCCCGGCCTACTCAATTCTTCAGAGCTTCTCTCCTGTCAATTCACAAGAACCTACACTCACATGCTTAAGGAAACAGGATGCTCATTATGTCACTAAACAAGCTTACCAGAATAAAGTTGGCAATATTGAGGAAGGTAGAACTTATCTACAAATTTTAACAAGAACTTTCTATTAATTAAGAGCTCTAAACCTCAAGAGTGATTTATTTCAATATTTGAATTGAACAGATGTAAAGGCAGATGACATTTTATAATTTCTTCTTCCCCTCTATATTTATAGTCTGATAGATGTCTTTCCAATTTCCAATCAATGTGGCTAAAAAGAACAGCTCAGTAAATCAATACTCACATTTGCAACACATTCAAATAATTTTGCTGAAAATAAGGTGAGCTATATTTTAAGAGAATTTCAGGTAAGATTTTGATACATAGCTAATTCAACAAACAGCAAATGAATATTAGGGATATGTCAAATCATAATCCACTCTACTAGTGCATGCTTATGATCTTTCAAACTCTCTGGTTTCACACATTCCTGATCTTCGTTCTAAGACTTTATTTTGAACCCTATAGCTGTTATTCAAGGAAAGAACCAGAAACTGGAGTTACCATCACATGGGATTTTTAAGAGATCCTCTCCAATACAATTCCCCTTTATTTCTCTTATTTTATACTGAACCTCGAGTACACATCCTGATCTCCAAGTTGAAAGTCACTCAAGATCCACACCTGCCCACTAACTTCCCAGCAATCCACGGCTTCCATTGCACTCACTTGCCCTTTATCCTCCTACTATGCCCATCTGGTAATTAGCTACCCTTGAAGAGACATACCATCTGTTGAACAAATCTGATTTGAAAAATGCTAAAACTGAGCCCTTATTCCACTAACAGCATATTTTTCTCAGTCATATGTGATCCACTAACACATGTCTCAGGTACCAGTCTATTCCTCTTCGAATGTCCAAGTCATTCTTAAGCCATTCTAGCTCTTGCTTCTGCTCAAGCTACTCAAGTTGGCTCCAAGACCTTATTTCTTGGACTGCTACTGTAACCCAGTTACTTCTTTAATTGCCTATCCACTGGTTTTCTAGTTAGCCTAGCTAATAGTCAAGATACGTGTTACAACATGAACAACATGTCTTCCCAACCTCCCCTCCTGAAAAGCATGCCTCTTTGGATTCCACCAATCCATGAAGTTGGCTGAACTTCTCTCTTCCCTACTTTTTTCTCCACCTCTTAAAAAGACATCCTGATTGCTTCTTCTTGATCCCTCAACCTCGTCTTGACCCTGATAAACCTGATCAGTTGTACTGAAATAGCTCTCCGTGGTGACTGAAGATTTGAGATTTTTTCCTTTTCCCTGGAGGCCTCATCTTCCTCTCAACTTCTGTGACAACTGACAGTATTCTCTCCATTGCACTGTTTATTTTGTTTTCACATCTCTAACCAGTCCTCCTCTCCCTATGCTCACTGGTTTCCTAAATCTTGACCATAGCCTAAATGAAGGTATCACTATGTAGGAATCCATCCACAGGCCTCTCTCCACTACAATGTTCTCTCAGCAACTGCTATTAAGCAGCGGATGTAAGACATGGTGTGGTATATGTAAATAGTGAGAACAAAAGTTTAAACTACAAAATATTGGGGTAGTGCAACGGCATAGGAAACTAATCATCATCCCATATAGGTGCTGGTTTGTGTCCCAGCTCCACTTCCAATCCAGCTCCCTGTTATGCCCTGGGAAGGCAGTGGAGGATGGCCCAAGTTCTTGGGTCCATGCATCTATGCGGGAGATCAAGCAGAGGCTCAAAACTCGTAGCTGGAAGAGGCTAGCTCTGGCTGTTCCAGCCATTTGGGGAGCCAATCAATGGAAGAAAGTTGTTCTCCCTCTCCCTTTCTCTAAATCTACCTTTCAAATAAAGAATTTTTTAAAAAGATTCTAAATTATTGGTGCAATTAACACCGTCAAGCTTTCGTAACAGAACATTAAAATGATAGCAAGCATATGTAGGAAAAATGTTAACTAAAACTAAGAATGGAAAGGAAGAAAACATGTAGACTTCAAAGGCTCCCAATGCACAATTTCTCATTCACTAGTCTCATAAAAAAAGAAAGCTTCACTTATTTGAAAAGGAACAAAGAGACAGTGAGACGGAATGGAGAGCAGCAGGAAGTGCAGGGGAAATGGGAGGGGCAGGGGGAAAGACAGAATAAAGAACATCTTCCAGCTGCCAATTTTCTTCTCAATGCCCACAACAATCAGTGCAGTGTCAAGCCAAAGCCAGGCGCCCAGAGCTCCACTGATGTGGGTGGCAGGGATTCAACCACTTGAGCCATCACTTGCTGCTTGCCAGTGTGTATATCAGCAGGAAGCTGGATGGGAAACAGAGCCAGAACCTGAACCTAGGCACTTCAGCATGGGTTGCAGGCATCCCAAACAGGGGTTTCATCACTGCACCACTTCACCACTGCCTTTTCTTCTTCGTACTCTTTTTGATACAACTGCAACCATTGCCTAAGACTAAATAAAAATTTACATCATCTTTAAAATCAAAATATGTTCAAATTCCTTAGCAACTGTAGAAAGCAAAATGATGTACCAGTGATGAGAACTACAAATGTCTTTTAAAAAGCTTCATGGAAAATACATATTAAAAAAATGCGCATGGATTCCAAAGTTTTGTTGCACCCAAATAAACATGCTTTTGATTCACTTTTTCACAAACTTTTTATGGTAATGATATAACTGGATAGCATTACCTTTCAAGAGGCTTTCAGCTGATCAGCCATCACCCACACAACAGATCAAGAGAAGTGCACACGGAGACCACAGCTTCAGCCTGGGTGTTAAATGTCAAGTTAATATCTCTACTCATTTGTTTCCACATCACTCTCCTTATCTCCTTTAAAAACTTTTCTTTTTGGCAAAGTTTCAACATTCTCCTATTATAGTATCAAATTTTCCCTAGTGAGAGCTGGCCTATTCTTTATTAATTTGTGAATTACAGAACAATTAAAATGCCTCTTCTACTTTGACTTTGCATCACAGAATTAACCCATCTCACTCTGTTTCTAGTCTTTTTGAGTCTCAGGTAATTCCATCAATACCTACCATAATATTTGTGTGCTCAGGTTTCTTCCTGACTAAAGTGGAAGTTCTAAAGGAGGATGATCTTACCCGTGTCTCTATCTTCTAGTGACCACACACATCAGAAGTTTTTTCCCCACAGCCACTGCTCAACAAAGGGTTAACTGAAATGAACCGGACATCATGTGGCAACACCACTGAAGTGAAATACTGGTCCCATTTCAGGTGCCAGCAAGAGATGGTAAATTCCAGAGAGGAAAAATGATCTCAACACCCAAGGGTATGCCTGGCCCCGCACTGACTCATAGCTTGGATGACAGTGGGTCCATAAGTTGACATTGGATTCCAGCATTTATTCACTCTCAGCGATCTTGGGCAATTAGCCCAGTGTTTCAACTTCCTTATCTGTACAATGAGAATATATTTCATACTTTTGACAGGATTAAATGAGTTAATGTATGGAATACCTTAGACTCATCCTGACACCTCAGATCCAGTGCCTGCACTTAACAGTAAGGCCTCACTAGATTGTAACTGTTCTATTGTAACTAGCAGCCAATACATGCTTTCAATTAGCTTCCTATAAACTGTCATATTTAGCACACAAGGCTTATGTTAGCCTGGTGATACTCACGGAAAGCAAGTGATACTCATATTCGTTCAAGAAGACATTTATATGTACTATTTTAATATACAATGACACCAAACAGTATTTGAGAGTTAAAAGCCACAGGGCTGTTTACACATCTAGTACGTTACAACTGATCTCCCAACTACATCACTGTACTTTTCAAAGCACACTGACACCTCAGAGGGAGATTTTTCTTTCCACAATTAAAACTAGACTGTTTCAAGATTATGTTAGAGACTTAAAAATTAAAGAATAAATGCAAATCAAAAAAAGTAAAGTGATAAATTGCACAGAAGACAAACACAAAAGAACAGAACAAACATCTTAGAATCACAGGCAAAGCACTATGGTACAAGTGCTGGCACTTCCAAAATGGGGGAAGGGGAGAGCTTTGTGACTCATCAACTAAGCATCTCTTAATAGGAACTTTTGGGATCATGTGAGAAGAATCAGAATTTGAAATCACTATATTAAACAAAGCAACATGACCTTTTTTTTTTTTTGTAAATGAAAATCAGTATCAGCAA
The DNA here is from genome assembly GCF_017591425.1 of Ochotona curzoniae. Taxonomy (NCBI): domain Eukaryota; kingdom Metazoa; phylum Chordata; class Mammalia; order Lagomorpha; family Ochotonidae; genus Ochotona; species Ochotona curzoniae. Next base: position 14,509,339 of record NW_024464920.1, on the reverse strand, counting down.
TAGCATAAGGCTTAACCTAGTATAATGAATGAATTAAGCAGAGCACTCAAAATAAGCTCCTAAAAAGAACAAAGGAAGCCTAGAACTTGAAGTTCAACATCAGGCAGGCTGAATAAGCCAATTAAAGTCAATGGGGAAAAAACCACTGCATCAACAATCAGAAATGGGCTGGCCACTTTTTCCACCAGTGGTGAATGGACCTGACTCTTGCCATGTCTTCTCACAAGACCTTCAGAATCAAGAGTCCTGGCCAAAAAACAAACAAACAAACAAACAAACAAAACACCACACACACACACACAAAAGTGTGCAACTTCCCAATGTATTTGCATTAAAAGTGTCAATAACTGGGTTTAACTCCAAGAGGCACTGAAGAAGCACCAAGCTAGATCTAGAAGCAATTCTACTTGAGATGCATGGAACACATATTTATGCTGTATCAACGTCACTGTTTCCCAAGCCATATCAAACTGAAGATGTCACCGTCATGTGAACAGTTTGGTTAGGGCTGTGACTATTGGGTTAGCTCAGTAACACTCATGGTCTTATTTAGAATAACGGGGAGCTAGTCAATCACGGAAGCCCAAGTAAAGGTCAGTCATCAGAATTAGGAACTATGAAATATGTTATTTCTCATTCAATCAGTGTTTGGGATAAAGTGCTGAGATTAAATGGCTTATTTGCATCCTAACGTTTAAGAATTAAAACACCCGGTTGTCAAGAGGTAACAAGAGGGCCCAGCGTGGTGGCGCAACTGGTTAAGGTCCTCGCCTTGCACGCCCGGGATCCCATAAGGGCGCCGGTTCTATCCCGGAAGCCCGCTTCCCTTCCAGCTCCCTGCCCGTGGCCCAGGAAAGCAGTCGAGGACGGCCCAAGGCTCTGGGGCCCTGCACCCGCGTGGGAGACCCGGAAGAGGCTCCTGGCTTCGGATCGGCATAGTATCGGCCCGTTGTGCTCACTTGGGGAGTGAATCATTGGATGGAAGATCTTCTTCTCTGTCTCTCCTCTCTGTATATCCGCCTTTCCAATAAAAAAAATAATAAAAATAAATCTTTTAAAAAAAAGAGTTAAAAAGAGAACACATATGGCTAGGTACTATACTAAGCAACTTACTATACACTCCACACATACTATTCTACTACCGTCCTAATAAATCACTAGGAACAAGGTACTATTATTACCATCAATAGCCAGATGAGGAACTGGTCTTTGAAAGGTTAAGAAAACCTTGATTTCATTACACATTCCAAACATACCACTTGTTCTGCTATATATTCACCAACCAACCTTCTAATTATAACATGGTTTCCCATGTGGCAAATCTATGGAGAGGAGAATGTGCGAGCCAGAACTTAAGCGTCTGTTTCCCAAGATGGCTTTATTTTTTGGATGTAAATTAATAATCTGACATTCAGATTTTTATATCAATCTCATGAACCTTGTTAATGTGAGCCAAAACCAAAATATCGATAGTGCAGACAAACTGGTCTTAGTATCTGTAAGTCTGTTCTTTCCCATGGTAAATCTAGGAGATGTAATTTCTATCTTGTGAAGTCTCTTTAAGTCCTCTTTCTCCAAGACAGAAGGTACGCTCAATACGCTCTATGAGCAACTCCTTCCTTTTTGAAATCTCTGGAAAATAAGAAAGCAGTAATGTAGGAAAAAGACGGACTCTGCTGTGCTAGCCCTTAATCCTGAGCAAATCGTTATCTCCTTCGGTCTTTTTCCACCCTTATAAAATAAAGGAGTCGGACTCAATCATTATTTTTATTGCTGTTTTATTATGTATATGAAATGCAGGGTGAGAGACACAAGAAAGAGATCTTTGATCTACTTGCTTACTCTCTAGATGCCAGGTGGAAGCCAGGAGCCTGAAATGCCATCCTGGTATCCCATGAGCAGCAGGGGATGAGGCACTTGAGGTATCTTCTACTGCTTCACCAGGTGCATTACAAAGAGCTGGATCAGAAGCCAGCAAGAGTGACTGAAATCAGCACTCCAGCATCGCCTATGGGCAGCTTAACATACTGCTCCACAATGCAGGGTTAGGGCCCAATGATCTTTTATGCCTGTCTTAACACAGAGACTACCTATTCTAGGAAACATTCCTCTCACCATTACAATTTCTGTTTTGTGTCTACCTGTCTTTTTGACTGGCTCTCCTACCTAGTTTCTGCCTCTCCCTACCCAACCACTACCTCCATTCCTGCCCCGAGTGTCTCATCAGCACTCAGAGTGAAGACTAGATGTGTATTCATAATACTACCTGTATTCATTCACTGAGATGCTGAAAACCTCTGAATTTATCTACAGACCCACAGGTAGTGGGTCAGAACTAAAACTGGATACTACCATTTTCAAGTTTGTGTCTTGCGGCCACTGGTTGATGACAAAATTGTATGTCCATGTCTCCTTACTTTTTCAATCTGCAAATTCTCTAAAACCTTTTCAGCACCTTAATTTTCAGTTCTAAGTTCAAGCTCAAATCTACAAACTCAAATCCTATTACCAATTCCCTAGTTCCACTAGACCAGATTTTTCCAATTTGGTTTCCGAGAGAAGGTTAATTAACAGAACATTAACAGCTATGCTAAGAAAAAGGTGTTCTCGTTCAGCTGCATTAAACAGATGTCGTCAGGCAGAGACTTTATAACATAACCTTGCACAACTCTAAATCTACAAGAGGGAAATATTATATGTAGCATTTCCTGAACTTATTTTTAACTACTTTTTTTTTCCATGGGACACCTATTAATATCTCCTGGAGCCAGGGTTCACAAAATAGTTTAGGAAATAGTGCTCTAGCCTTTCCTATTTATCTATCCGTTAAATGCAAAGGCACCTTAATTTTTCAGCTTCCCCAAAACATACAACCAATAGCAACATTCTTATTTTCTCAAGCTTACATTTATCCTTTTTACTCCCCATAAAATCTCATATATAAGAATTGTAGGTTCTGCCTCTACAGTAAAATTTAGCTATGCTGCTCACCAACACTTTGAGGTGTCATGAGGCCTTAAAGAATGCGGCATTTTTGGGGACTCTCGTAATCACTCAACATTTCTCCCTACAAGCTGGAATTGTTCTTTCTTGTGATAAACTTGCACTCAAAGCTTGAGGATTTCTATTTCCTTGATGAGGGCAACCAAGAGATTATACCTTTTAGGCATGACTAAGGACTTGCAAATGAAGTAAAAAAAATGCAGATTACATAAATACGACAAGAGGTACAAGAACAGTACGGGGGCTGTCATAGAAAGTTCTGGGTCACCATTCTCTCCAAAATATAATTGGGAAGTATAGAATAGATAACAACTTATAGCAAATTTCTCATTTATTCAAGCATTTATTTAAGCTTGTCTAATTCTTTATGCCTGTGTGTTGTGTACCTCAACTAGCCTGTTTTTGAAGACAAGAATACTGTCATTTGTATACATTACTGTAATATTTTGAGGTTTTCAAATAATATTTCCTCATTCAAAGTACAGGTGAGTTCTAAGTGAAAGAACAATAGTCTGTGGCAAGACAGAATTATCCCTGTTTCCAGGGAACCTGTATCCTTTTCCAAGAGTCAGATATACCCAGATAGTTAGGTACCTACAAGTATTTACATTTGATCTTAGTAATTTTTTTAACTGTTTAATTGTAATTATGGAACTACAAACAGTTGATGAAGTCTAATGTCTAGTTATCAGAAAAAAAATCAAGAAAAAAGTGAGCATAAAGCTCACACAGGCTTAAAAAACTGTGATGAGAATCTTTTGACACTGGCTAGAAAACGGAAAGGATTTGGAAGAGATAGATATTGGCCATAAAGCAGTACACTTTCAGAGTACCTGTTAGCAAATGTGAAATGGAAAACCATCCAACTGCAAAGTTCACCCAATTGAGAGCATTGTGAAAGTTTCACATAAAGTGACCAATGATGATGATGATGGCTAATAATAAGAGGTAACATTTACATAAATTCTATGGCCCAATAAGACTTACTCTTTTCCATTTTACAGTAAACTACAGCAGGTAGAGCTGAGATTTACACTCATTCAATGTGCTGTGGATCCATCAGCCTGCTCTGCCTGTCTGCCTTTGCATGTGTGCATGTGGAGGTAAAACATCTCCCCTGAGATGCCTGACGTGTATGTATAAATGCCCATGACAGCATGCATAATTAAAGATAATTCACTAAAACAACTGAACAAAAATCAGCTTATCAAGTAAATGTGAAACACTCCTCCATTACTGGAAATACTGGCCATTTCACAAAGTGTACTGACTTGAATCACATATCTATTCACTCAAGTCTGTCACATGCAAAGATAAATCAAAATCTGAAAGATTCTGGGTAAGGAAAGCATGTGCTGTTACAGATAAAGCTGTCTTTAATACTGAAATATCCTATGTTTAAGAGATTAAGTAATTTCACTATCATCTATATGTACTGCAGCTCATGTGAACAATGTATTACAGTATAGGAAATATGAAGCTAAACAGTGGAAAAGGTCATGCTGAGTTCACAAACCAAGAGAATTCCTCATTTAAACGACAGACTAGAAAACCTCAGCTTGTTTTAGCAATGAAGTTATGATCATTTTTTCACAATGAAGACATACCATATCTAACATAAGAAATGTGTTATGCGCCAATTTTTCTCTTTCCTAGTCAAAATATTCAAGAAGCTAATTCTAGTATTTGTAAGGACACTTTTTATTCTTTTAAAGTTCTTCTCAACTTTGAGTATATTTGTGTCACTGCTATATTTGTAATGAGCCCAAGAGGTTAGTCTTCTGTCTGATAGAAGGCAAGTACTTAAATGTTTGCTATATGAACAACAGCACTGTTCAATTATAGCACAATAAAAAAAAAAACAAGTATATAATATGCACACTTGTCAATATGTAACAGATAAAAAGTGAATTGGCTTTTTTACTGCATTCCAGAAAAGTAGCCCACCAGAACTCAATTACAGAACCATCAAAACCTTTCACATAATTCAATCACTAGACAGATAAGAATAGAGTACTGTGGGCCAGGTGCGGTAGCCTAGCAGCTAAAGTCATCGCCTTGCATGCACTGGGAGCCCATATGGGCACCAACTTGTGTCCCAGCAGCCCTGCCTCCCATCCAGCTCCCTGCCTGTGGCCTGAGAAAGCAGTCGAGGACAGTTCAGAGCCTTGGAACTCTGCACCCATGTGGGAAACCTGGAAAAGGCTCTGGATTGGCTCAGCTCCAGCTGTTGCAGCCAACTAGGGAGTTAATCAACAGTCGGAAGATCTTCCTCTCTGTCTCTCCTCCTCTCTGTATATCTAACCCTGCAATAAAAATAAGTAAATCTTAAAAAAAAAAAAAGAATGGAGTACTGTGTAGGCTGCCCTATTCACCATTATATTCTCAATGGTGGGTATGCTATTGTCCTTCTAGGAAAAAGCTCTGCTTTTGCTTTAAAGCAAGAGCATGCTGACATTTATTTTTAGGTATCACTACTTCAAAAACAAATGATACAAGTTTCCTGAAGAATAATATTAAAGAATTATTGATTTTTTTTTAAAAAAAGCTTTAGATTTGCGCCATCAAATGCTTCCTTCTTGGGGGAAGGGTTAGGCTAACTCTGCTTAAAACATGTAGCCAAAACTCCAAGCTGGAGGAAGACACGCAAGCTCTCTCCCACTTCAGGAGCTACGGAGACTGAAGCCCTGAGAAGTATGGATTAAGGGATCAGGAACAAAGTTTTCAATTGGTTCTCAACAACAAATACTTGGTGAATTCACCTTGTATTCACAGAACCATTTAAGACATCGTTAAAAAAAAGATATGGTTAGAACTAGTTGTTTGACTCAGTGTAGCTGCAGGAGACATAATAGTAATACTCAATTTAGACATAAAATGTTCCAAAGAATTATGATGTTTTAAAACAAATCTAAAAATAAGAATGTATGTTTCAGCCTAAATGAAAAAGTATTTCTATTACTGATGATTAGGTAGACATTACTTATTAATAAACAAGAATATAATGGTATGCAACATTTGGACAATACAGGCTTCCCTAAGTGAAGACAGAGTATTTCAGAAAGTTTCTGAAAAATGGATTACAGATTTATTTTGATACAAAAGATTTTTTAAGTCTATGCAGTTTTTTATAATACACATTTCCAATAAACTTCTTAAAAATTCTTCATACTGCTTAAATTCAAGGGTATAAAACTTGTAAACAGATATAGTTTAGTCAATTTCTAGCCATTGTCACTTTCTGCCTCCACCATTATTACAAAATCATCATCCTTCTAAATTTCCATTTCATAAACGTAATTCCCAGATTCATAAAACAGACTTTAAAAAAATTATTATGGGCAAGCACCAGGGCTCAACAGGCTAATCCTCTGCCTGCAGGTGCTGGCATCAGATTAGGTACAAGTTTGTATTCCAGATATTCCAGCCTGGGAAAGCAGTAGAGGATGGCCCTGCACTCACCTGGGAGACCAGAAAGAGGCTCCCAACTCCTGGCTTTGGATGAGCTCAGCTCCAGCTATTGCAGCCATCTGGGAGTGAACTAGTGGATGGAAGATCTTTCTCTCTGTCTCCTCTTCTATCTAAATCTGTTTTTTCAGTAAAAACAAATTTTAAAATCTTAAAAAAAAAACACCTACTTTGTATATCCTATGATATATGCAGCAGAATAACAAAAGGGTCACCAGATAGAAGCTTCCAGGATATTAAACACCTTGCATTCTACAAAGACCAAGTGCCCGGGTTTTGAGATACTCCCGCACAGAGCCCGGCTGCTCTGAGTGATTTATCCACAGGAGTTTAATTTCAATTGTGTGCTGCAAGTGGGAAGTAGTGATTATCCGCTCGCCCCAAACCTTTATTGCACATTAACGAACATTTTAAGGAATAATTTCCAACTGAGATTAATTCGTCCTTCAAACATTCTCCTCTTAACTCACTAATGGCAGTATCTGATTCACAACACTTTAAACAGAACATAAGACCAAGCTTACAATGAAACTTACGGTTTAGTCATTTTGAGACTGAATATGTCACAGAACAAACACACCCTCTCGGTGTTCTCCTTTATCTACCAAGGGAAACTGTACTGGGAGTAAGATGATACTTACTTCCTTGAAAATACATGAACTGGTTCTTCCAATTCTTTTTTTCACTTGCTTCTCCTGCGACCAACACTCACATTAATATTCATGTTTTCTAGAAAAATCAACTGTGGCCATTCAGAATTCCACCAATGCCAGAATATCAGCTAAACCTGTTCATCTTTCTCGTATTCAATTTAAAAAATAAAAAGACATAACACAATGTTTGAATACCACAATCAGGTGGCAAAGCAGGGCAAGGTGTCATGTTCCACACGTTCTAATCAGGTTCGAAAACACACACAGAATGTATAGAGAAATCTTCCAAAGCATCTGTTAACCCACTGCAAACTCAGCCTAAGCCTGCCTGCACGGCAGAGCATCAGGTATTAGGAAAGGCAACAGATATTCTAAGTTTCGTGAAGAAAACCATCGTTTGCCTACATAAGTAAACAGCTGATATTGAGAAAACTTGTCCAGTTTTTAAGACTTCTGGTTTAATGTGACTCAATATGTAAGGCAACTAAAGCAGAAGTAACTTCAACAAAAAACTGAATTCAAATGTTTCTATGTAAAAGCACACAAACCACTCTGCTGTTCAGAAACAAGAAAAATCAGTTTCATGGTTCCTGGTAAATAAACAGAAGTACACATAAATGCAATTCTATGTTAACTATTTCATGAAATTAAACAAGACATGCTTTTAGCAAACTTTTCCTTTTTCAAAATTAGAGAGGGGAGAAATTAAGAGAGCTGTGCCCAGCACCATGGCCTAGTGGCTAAAGCTCTCGCCTTGTATGCACCAGGATCCCACATGGGTGCCGGTTCTAATCCTGGCAGCCCCAGGATTTGCCTGCCTGTGGCCTGGGAAAGCAGTTGAGGATGGCCCAAAGCCTTGGGGCCCTGCACCCGCGTGGGAGACCCAGAAGAGCTCCTGACTCCTGGCTTAGGATCGGAGGGAGCAGCACTGGCCGTTACTTAGGGAGTGAAACATCGGACGGAAGATATTTCTCTCTCTCCTCCTCTCTCTATATATCTGACTTTGCAATAAAAATAAATAAATCTTTAAAAAGAGAGCATGCGCTTGCATTCTATGCGTCACTCTCCAAACGAGTGAAACATCATGAACCCCATTTGTAGCAGTAGTGAGACACACTATCATGTAATTTCAGAAAACACTTGAACTCTTCTGCCTTTAAAATCAAGCAAACAAAACCCCTTCTTTTCTCTCACAATCAGGATGGCCAAAGCTTCCAAAGATTATCACCAGGCACCTTGCAAATTTAGTCAAGCTAACCCTTAACCTCCACGTAGACCAGGGGGTGGGATGGAAGGTCAACACCATTGTCATTCATACTGCATCAGTGACAGAGATTACAATTGAACTTTTCATCAGACTGGCAAAGTGTCCCTATGTTCCTAAAAGGAGTGTCTATTGCATACCAGGCAATATTTCAGGACCCTACCACTCAGTAAAGAGTTGTGTTCTTGCCCTAATGAACTTACATCCAACTAACTCATCTATCTCCCGTAAATTTTTTAGCAGTGATAAGCACCTGAAAGAAGGACAGTGTGAAAGGGAGTGGTTCTATTTAACTAAGGAAAAAGAGAAATATTTGAGCTCTTAAACAAGGAAGCAAGTGCAACAAGATATGGGAGGAAAGCACTACAGCTGGAGGGAACTACAAGATCCCAAAGAGGGAGTAAGATTGAATGTCCAGAAGGGACACAAAGAAGGCCAAAGTAGCTAGCCAAGGGCCAGATCCCCTCTGAACAACGTTCTAACTGCAACACGATATGGCTTCTGTGAAAAGTGGGCCCCATGGGGGTTGGGAGGAAGAAGGAGAAAGAATGATGCTAGAACTACTTCTAATTTCCTGCTTGGTAGGAAAATTAAACTTGCAACGTCTTCAAAACAAGGAAGGAAACTCAGGGACACCGAATATAGCAACATCACAAGACTACAAATGTACCCCTACTCCAAGTACAAAATAAGAGTCTGTGTAAAAAGATCTTCAAACACTGCATTGTTGAAAATGATAATAAACTGCATTACTGGTGAGCAAAAATTAATACAAACATATTGATTTTATTCCTTTCACAAATCCCATACTTCAAACCACAATGATTCCACAATGGAAACGAATCGCATCACAGAATGTAAAAGGGTTACACTACATGTTTATGTATACTTAAAAAATTTTTTTTTAATTTATTTATCTTAAAGACAGAGTAACAGAGAGGAGGAGGAAGAGGTATTTTCCATTTGCTGGTTCACTCCCTCAGTGCCTGCAAGAGCCAGGGCTGGGCCAGACCACAGCCAGGACCCTGAAACTCCACTGCATATTCCACATAGGTGCAGGGGCCCAAGCACTTGGGCCTGTTCTGCTGGTTTCCCGTGAGTATTATGAACAGGGACTGGATCAGAAGTGGAGCAGTCAGGACAAGAATAGGTGCCAAAGCAGGATGCCAGAGACACATGTGACTACTTAAGTTGCCATACCACAACCCTGGCACCTTGTGCTTTTAAAGTGACCACTTGGCCTACACTTCACGTTTTTCTTTAATGGATTAAAAAACAAGAATCTCAATGACAGCCATTCAGAGAAGTGCAGGCTACCTGAGGCCCCATTTGTTCTCATCTCTCAGGCTACTTGCTCTTCCCAAACGACTGCTTTGCTCCTTAAGCGAGTCTCACGCTTGAGGAGATTCCCATTCACTACTACTCCTGGGGAAAGCCAGGGGCGGGAGGGATGGGCATTTCAGCCACATTCTCCACTATGCTCAGACAGCGGGATACAGCTTTCCCACTAAGGACATGCCCTCTGGAAAGCAGGCAGATACTCTGCATCTGTCTTACTAACACATATCAAGAGTTGCCTTAAGCTAGGAAACCCACATACTGCCAGGAAAATCTCAATATCAGCCATGCAAAGGATAAATTCTTACAATTTAACAAAACTCTGGAGACATATACACAACTTACTTATTCTCCAAGGATTTCTCATTTACATATCTACAAGCATTAACGGATGCGAAGCTCCACAGTGATCAGTACCCTAGTCACTCACCGAAGTGTGGAGATCTGTGAAATCAAGTTTTGTAGAAGAATCATACAGGTGATTATTGAGACCACTAACAGAAACACTTATGATTACATTCCCCATTTCATATTGCTATTTCCTTGCTTTCTGGTGTGCACCTCCTGGTTTCTAGCCTGCATTAGATTTAAAGCTAATTAAAGCATTAAAAATATTTCTTGAGGAAGGTATGTTGATGCAAGGGAAAGGCAACGAATGGCTGGGGCACCCGCATCTCGTACTGGAGTGCACGTGTTTGAATCTCAGCTCTGCTCCCAATTCCAGCTTCCAGCTAATGTGCACACTGGGAGGCGGGAAATGATGGCTCAAGTGGCTGCATTTCTGCCTGCAAGGAGGAACTCAGGTCACTGCAGGCGTTGGGGACCAACAATCAATGCTCAGTGTTGTGCTTGTTTTGTGTCTCAAAAAAATAGTGACAACAGAACAAATTGTGTGCCTTACTTCTGGCTTTCAGAAAAAGGTAAATGTTGCAGTAACTTGAAATTAAGCTTTAAAAAAAAAAGAAGAAAAAAGAAAGAAGACAAGACTTGATGGTTGTCTGAGGAAGGGGCTGGCCAAAGTTACCCAAAGCCTGTTTCTGTATTAGGCTGAAATTTTTCTTTTGTTCTTATTTTTACATCTTAAGCTTTATATTTTTATTTTTAATACTGTTACACATCTGAGAGGGATGCACACACATGTAGGTGCCAGGATGTGAGTCCCCAGTCCAGTAAGGGAGTCCCCTAAGAAACCTCATCTGAGGTAACCTCAAAAGGGACTTGCATGCACAGCCAGTGCAGGGTCAGGGTTGGCTGGTCACCTGAACTAACTAATGCACACACTGGCGGATGCATCTGCCAGGTCAGTTTGGCCCCCAGCCCCATCTTTCACAAGAACTGATGGGTGCTACAGCCTAGGCAGGGTTATACCAAATAACGACCACCAGGCTCACCCCCAGCCCTGGCTTTTGTATGTGTTGCCATATGCTGTAGCCTAGCCTACTCCATCCTGTACCCCATCCAGCTATCCTGCACACCCATGGGTGCTGGATCCTTGACCAGTTTGGCCCACCCTCAGCTAAGACTTGTTAAAATAACATACAAAGCGGGCCCAGCTTGGTAGCTTAGTAGCTAAAGTTCTCGCCTTGCACACATGAGGATCCCTCTCATATCCCCAGTTCATATCCCGGCTGCTCCATTTCCCTTCCATCTCTCTGCTTACACTTTGGGAAAGCAGTCAAAGACAGGCCAAAGGAAACATGGAAGAAGCTCCTGGTTTCTGGCTTCGGACTGGCTTACCTCTAGCTGTTGTGGTCACTGGGGAAATGAACCAACACACGAACACCTTCCACTCTTCATCTCCTTCTGTCTATATATCTGCCTTTCCAATAAAAAATAACCTTTAAAAAATAAAAGGTTTCACACAGCAGGCGAAAGTTCTCATCTTGCACACATCAGGATCCCATATGGGTGCCATTTCTAATCCCAGTGGCCCTCCTTCCCATCTTGCTCCCTGCTTTTGGCCTGGGAAAGTAGTGGAGGACAGCCCAATGCCTTGGGACCTGCACCTGCATGAGAGACCCAGAAGAAGCTCCAGGCTCCTGGCTTCAGGTCAGTTCAGCTCTGGCCATTGTGGCCGCCTGGGGAATGAATCAATGCACAGACCTTCCTCTCTGTATATCTGAATTTCCAACAACAAAATAATAAACCTTTTAAAATACAAAGAATACTCATTCTCCAGACTAAAATACTTAATATCTGACCCTTTGCAAAAAGTCTGCTTATCCCTGGTTCGAAGGTAAGCAATTTCCAAAACTATCTCTGTATCCAAATAATCAGAAATGCCTTTTAAAAATTACACAGTCCTAGGCCTCACTCCATCCAATGAAGTCAGTCTTCAGAACCAGGACCTAAGAATCCTAAGAGCCCCTTAGAGCTCAATCATTTGCCCTGCAGTTTAAAATGCTTCCTTCACAAACCTGGGATGAAAACCGGACTCCAATTTCCTGCTAATGCAAATTCTGGGAGCAAACGCTCCAGCTCAAGCTTCTGGCACCCACTGTGAAATAAACACGCAAACAAGAATTCCATCAACCACTTTCTCTTATTTGTCAAGTTGGGAAGAAAAAAAAAAGTTCAAAGTTCCTCTATAATCAATAAGGAAGATGACGACAATAATGTGAACTCCGATATCCCTCCTCAAAAAGTATAAAACCACAAGAAGTAAAAATAAAACCAAACATGACTTCCAGTACTGTTAGGAGACAGAATACCACAGACTTCGGATTCAACAGAGTTCCCATTGCCTCAGCAACCTGTAGGTATATACACAGATGATGCACAGTCAAAATCACTGAGAAAGAGAATACAACAAAAGACAAAACACCAAGTACCAAAACACTGCGCTTTGACGGTATACAACACAAACGAACAGCCCCCCAAATTACAAGCTGATAAAGAAGGTATCCTTCGGAGATATGGCAGGGAATTGAAAATTAAGGATCCCACAAAAACCAAAAGAGAAAAAGTAACAAACCCCTGCCTATTGTTTGTTGTCCAGCAGCAACGGACTTGGTGCACAGAGCTGGTAAAGATTACATGTGGATCACTGACTGATGTTCAATAACGAAAGGTTATTTACAGCATCAAACTTGTAAAAACAGGTGGTTGCGTGTGCATGGAGGGGACGGGGGTTTGAGGAATTTATACTTCGACAGCAAGGGGGAGCCTCCTAATACAGTTTGTTCATCTAGCAGTTCCTTTCCTCAGTGTGTTAATTTCTGTTCCCCTGCCTGGGGGAGGAAGCACCTCTTTTTTTTTCTTTTTTTTTTTTTAGATTTATTTTATATTTTTATTGGAAAGGTGGATATACAGAGAGGAGAGAGAGAGAGAGAGAGAGAGAGAGAGAGAGAGGAAGATCTTCCGTCTGATGATTCACTCCCCAAGTGAGTGCAATGGCCGATGCTATGCCAATCCGAAGCCAGGAGCCTCTTCCGGGTCTTCCACGCGGGTGCAGGGTCCCAAAGCTTTGGGCTGTCCTCGACTGCTTTCCCAGGCCACAGGCAGGGAGCTGGATGGGAAGCGGGGCTGTCGGGATTAGAACCGGCACCCATATGGGATCCCAGGCGTGCAAGACAAGGACCTTAACCACTGCACCATCACGCTGAGCCCAGAAGCACCTCTTTTCAATCTATTATCTAAACATGAGGCCTAGGGAAGCCTCTTGCCTGTTCCTTTCCACATTAACTTTCCCAGGGCCCTTCCAGCAGCATTGCAAATAGCTCTGGCTCCACACTGGCAAGGATTCCCAATGTACTATGTTTAATCAATTATTTTCTTAAAGATCTGATCATTTGTACTCCTATAGCCTATCACCAGTACCCATTCAAAAAATGTGCTTTGTGGGGCTGGCCAGCCTTATTGTTGAGCTACCACTTGCAACACTAGCATCCTCTATTGTGAGTACAGGTTAGACACTGTTCTGCTTCCAGCGCATCTCTGCTGATGTACCTGGGGATATGGTGGATCACAGTCCAAGGGCTTGGGTCCCCGCCATCCATGTGGGAGATTCAGATGGAGTTCCTGGCTCCTGCCTTCTGCCTCGCCTTACCCAGGCTGCTATGGACTTCTGATTGAACCAGTGCACAGAAGGTCAGTGCCTTTGTCTCTCTGTGTCTTCCTCTCCTTGTACTCTTGAACTAAAATCCTGGCCAACAAACCACCTAGGAATGGGAGTCGGGGACCAAACAATGCCAACTTAAATCATTTAGAACATGAAATTTTCCATAAATGCAACGACTAAACAGTCATCCAAATATAAAATTAGATATATACAATTTTCATGTAATTCCAAAAGGAACAGTATGTGTGTGTGTGTGTGTTATGTATTTTTTAATGTATTTTAAAAATCTACAGAACTGGAAGAAAGCACAAGTGAATCCTTTTATAACCAGAAAAGAAGAAAAGGTTTCCTTACTGTGACTTAAAAATTCAGAGATATTATTTGATTCATAAATTTGGCCACAGAGGTAAACTTCTACATGGCAAAACCCAGCATCGGCACAGTCAAGACTCAAGTACAAATTTGGTATTGTCACAGAAAAAGACTTAATTTTCCTAATATGTTCAAGGAAACATTTTAAGTTGACTGGGCTAAGAAAAAAGCTCCAAACAATTCATGAAAATAGAAAGTCGTAAGGGAAATGAAAATACAACTATGCTAAAATACCATTTCTTGATAAATATACCAAGGTTAAACGGAAAGCTAATAAATGTACAGCTTTGGGGTGACAATTTATTAGCAATGTATGCAAAAATGCCATGGCAATTTTTTTTTAACATACACACAGAGGTATGTCCTTAATTTTAACGTAAATCTATGCCCTTAATTTTACATTTGGGCAGACTTCTGACTTATTTGTCCAATAAGAATATTACAGAAGGACTTCAAATTAGATCATGCAAGATCATGGCTACAATCTGAACCGGATTTGTTCCCCAGAACTAATGCAGGAGTTTAAGCTGCAAAAGCAGAAACTGACAGTATTAAAAGGTGGATCTGCTGATTAAGTCACAAAGGTAGAGCTTTGTAAACTGGGGCAGAGAGAACACAAAGTAATACAACAGACACTTGGACTCCATCTCTCTCGCCGTATGATATCGTGCACCACAGTCGCAAGACCACTGCCAGGTGAAACTCCTAGAGCATGCAGCTCCGTAATCAGCAACCTGCAGTGCCCCTCATTCCTCCCTCCCGTCAGGAGTTTCCCTCACCTTAGCTAAAAGCATTCTGCAGCACCTCTCCTAAGCCACACAGTCAAGCCAATCTGACAACAGGGACTGCCACAGTATGACCATTCTCCCACCCTCAACTGGTGATACCAGCTATCACATAATGGTATCACCTGGAACTTGTTACAAAGGCAAATGTGTGGGCCCACACTGTGGTGTAGCATGTGTGGTAGCCCTTATAGGCTCCACTTCAGACCCAGCTGCCTGATAATGCATCTGGGGAAGCAGCACAGGACAGCCCTGAAAAGGAGACCCTTAAGAAGCTCCTGGCTTCAGTCTGGCCCAGTTCCATTTGGGGAGTGAATCAGAGAATCCAAGATTCTCTTTTGCTCTCAGCAAGCTGGGTCCACCTTTCAAAGAAACGAAGGAACAAAGGAAGGAACGAAGGAAGGAAGGAAGGAAGGAAGGAAGGAAGGGAGAGAGGGAAACTCCAGAGCTGAGGCCTCACCACGCCTTCCATGAAAGTTTCATGTACCAGTGTGAATTTGTTAATTTTTGTGGGAGGGAAATGGAACTGTGTGGCCCCCTCTGATTCTTCTGCTTGTGTTCCAATGTGAATGCCCTGAACACAGCCTGTAAGGTGGTAGGTGTTCAATAAGGTCTTAACCATAAAGCTCTACCAGGTAGGACTGGAATCCTTAAGAGCCAAGTGACACCGTGGTGTGCACAACAGAAACAAGGCCAAGGTGAAAACCAGCCTTACTGACATCTTGATTTTATACTTCCAACCTCAAGAACTATGAGGAAATACATTTCTGCTGTTCAGAGCTATCCCATCTGAATCCCCCAGCTCAGCTCCGGCTCAGCTCCAGCTGAGCCCAGCCACCGCAGCCATGTGAGGAGGAACCCCGGATGAAAACTGTCTCTGCCTCTCCTTCTAACTCTGTATTTCAAATAAATAAATCTTAGAAAAAAGAAAGGGGAAAAAAAAGGAGAGAGGGGAACCAGTTGCACGATCTTAAAATTTCGTGTAGCACTTTGCCTATTTTTAAAAGTGCCTTAAATGATTGCAAGTCTCCACTGTTTCGAAGATGTATTATCAGGAGTAATTTTGCTAATAAATTTCATTACTAGAGAAGTTTGTAGAAATATTGTATCACAGAAACTGTTTATTACAGAAAATGCCTTATGAAAGGCAATTATTTTGCAATAAAGAATCTCCTGAATCAACTCAGAATGTCAACACCCTAAGCCCAAATGAGTTCTTCCTTCTTGTGGATGAATTCAATGGAATTATGTGCTTTTAACAAATGAATAAACATGTGTTTTACAATTTATTACTTACCAGTTAGTTTTGACATGAGTGCGCTCCAGAACCTCAAGTGTTGTTTTCTACTACAGATCTTAATTTTTTCCCCTGGTATTATCAGAAATACTACATTTCAACAATTACTGTTTTCCCCTAAAACTTCTGGCAGGATGAAGTCTGCTTTTAATACCAAGTCTTCCTTGCTTGTCACTTTAAATGTGCAGAACAATCTTCCTACACCGCAGCTAAACTAGATTTAAATCTGCCTTTTTCTGTCAGTAAGAATAACCCAAATCTCTAGGCAATGGTGCAGCCTTCTTCAATCTTTGGGGGAACACACAAGCATTTTAAGACTCAACTAAGAGGGCCCAGCACAATGGCCTAGTGGCTAAATCCTCACTTTGCAAGTGTCAGGATGCCATATGGGCACTGGTTCTAATCCGGTCTGCTCCATTTCCCATCCTGCTTCCTGCTCATGGCCTGGAAAAGCCATGGGACCCTGCACCCACGCAGGAGACCTGGAAGAAGCTCCTGGCTTCAAATCAGATCAGCTCCAGCAGTTGCAGCCACTTGGGGAGCAAACTGGTGGACAGAGGATCGTGCTGTTTCTCCTTCTCTCTGTAAATCTGACTTTCAAGAAAAACAAATATTTTTAAAAAGTCAACTAAGAACATGCAAGTGTGGGGCGGAGGAGGCAGAAATCCAGCTTTTGATATGACTTTTAACTTCTGGGGACCAGCTAAAGGCTCAAGAACAGGCAGCAGGAGAGCAGTGGACTAGAAACAGCCCAAAGTTCTCCAGCCAACGAGCATCCAGGCAGGCACACTGACTCACTCCTGACTTTAGAGAAAGGAATCATCAACTCAGAATGCCACTATAAAAACCAGATACCAAGTATTAACACAACATACTTCGATGCAACTAGTCTTCTTCGAATCGTAAAACAAAAAACCGAATCGTTTATTATCTCAAATTGCCAAGCTAAACCCACGTTGCTACACTAAAGCGAGAGTCTGCATCTGTGTCTTTTATTATTAAAATATTCAAATTCTTCTCCAAATTGAAAAGTTCTCATTTATTAAATGAAATTGGGTTATAAAATCTCTGCCTAAGCTAAAATTTATGAAGACAAATTTTAACACTTCATATTAAAAAAACCCTCCTGACAACACATCACAAGATACCGGAGACAACTTTCTGAAGTCACAGTTAAACCAATAAGTGATCATTCAAGGTAATTATTTCTTTAAGTCTTAGCATGGCACATACAGTGCTTGATCCTTGAGTACAACACAGCAATCAGAACACAGAGAATCAGGCTAACTAGAGGGACAACATGCAGACAGATAGAAAATGACACTCAAAAATACTGTGTTCCCCTGACTTTAATGATCATTATTTCCATTTCCCAGCCTTTTAAACCCCTAAAACAGGAAATCCATCCTTCTTTTCAGGTTGAGTCCCTGGAATCCACAATCATTGTTTAAAAATATCTTTCAGAAATCTGTAAATTGGGCCCAGCGGCGTGGCCCAGCAGCTAAGTCCTCACCTTGAATGCGCTGGGATGCCATAAGGGCACCGGTTCTAGGCCAGGCAGCCCTGCCTCCCATCCAGCTCCCTGCTTGTGGCCTGGGAAAGCAGTCAAGGATGGCCCAAGGCCTTGGGACCCTGCATGCGCCTGGGAGGCCTGGAAGAGGTTCCTGGCTCCGGATTGGTTCGGCACCGGCTGTTGTGCTCACTTAGGGAGTGAATCATCGGATGGAAGATCCTCCTCTCTGTATATCTGACTTTGTAATAAAAATAAACAAATCTTTTAAAAAAGAAAAATCTATAAGTTACACTGAAGCCAAAAGCTAATACCCATATTATCAGAATTTAAACAAAGCAATTAAAATGAAAAGAATTTGTCAATTCTCAGAATTTCAAACTCAGAAAGGACAATGCTTCCTTTTTAAGTTTTAGTACTCAAGGTCACTACTAAATTAAGGACACAGAAACAAAAATGAGATTAATCAATAGGAAATTCAAAGAAAATGTGATAAGGTTTCAAAGTTATAGACAATCTACTGAGGAAGTTAAGATAACAGAATATGGACTATAATGAGCAACGTATTAGTATGATGCTTTTCGTCAATTAGCAAAATTATTTAGCTGACTTACGGAATTTACACAGAAGAAAGGAGAACACGCTTCTACCACTTAGTAAAAGTTTTTGTGTATTTAGTTTTCACTTTGCATTGCACAACAACCAGTAACATATTTTCTGATGTTTCAGAAATCAGGAAAACACTGAACTTAAAGCATCGGGGAGTACAAACAGGGAAAGGAACCTGCTTAGGAATGCCTGCCTCATCAAAGAAATGACCTTTGAAGTGGATCTCACATGCAGAGCAGTATTTTGTAATGTGAGGAACCCGGGCAAGGAGAATACGATATACAAACGAACAGGCTGTGCCATGTCTGTAATACAGTAAGCTAACTCTTATTATGACTAGGCTTGCTCATTGCAGCAACAGGGAGGAGTTGGAGCACAGAGTCTCTAACAGGACACATAGTCAGTCAGTAAAGTACCAAGAGAGAAGCACCCACTTTTCGGAATAGGACAGAAGGCTTCTTGAAGCAGTCTCATGTTGAGTCCAGAAACATGCCTAGTTTAGACAACGATACCCCAGGGACAGTGACCAGATGGGATGTCTACACTTCAGGCAGAGAAATGGCTTAATTTGCTACACAAGAAGGCTGGCCACTCAGGAGAAAGGGGGAAAAATCACCTTTTAGACTGCTAAAACACCTTTTAGATTACCAAAATGTCACCTGTCATTTCTTTCTTGGGATACTTTGTGTTTGACTCAAAACATCTCGTTTCTTTAACTTGCCTCCTCTCATTTGCAATATGCTGGGAAAAAAGTAAGCAAAATGTATGACTGAGTGCACCAAGCACACATTTAAGAGAGGGAGCCAGTAAGCTTCTGGATGTACTGACTTCTGGGTTCTTAGAAGGCTTTTTCCTGCCAAGTTCCTGGTTCTCTACTTTGTTTTACATGGTTCAGGAAACTGGATACATGACAGCCTCCGGTCAGGAGAGAAATTACTCCACAACTCAGCCCATTCTTCTTCTATCTAAGCTCCTTTGATTCTTCCCATTCCCAAGGCATTCCACATAACACTAGGATGGCATTCCAGGACAAGAAGATTGCTTTTCATGGATGCCAACTTTAGATTAATGTCACGGCACAGTTAATTTATATCATCCTGTTACACTTGTAACTTTTCTAAGTAATTAAGAGGCATTACTTGAGGGAGGGGGAAAAACATGTTTTGAATGTTCAAATACACAGATACACAAATGTGTATCAATCCAACTACATAATCCCTCCTCATCCCTCTCTTCCATTACATTCTATTTCTGCAGCTAATATCTTAACCTAAAAGCCCCCAAAGCTACTGTAACCCATGATATTCAACAATAACTTCACTTCCTTGGGTTCATGTGCAAATCTAAACTATTATTCCACAAACCCAAAACCAATCCAAATTTCATTCTTTAAACTTCTTGAGGCATCTGCAGTACAGGACTACCCAGCATCAAATATATTGCAAGAGCATGGCAGGGGGAAAAAAAAGCCTTTCTTCCAAGAAGGAGTTTCCTGTCTTTCCTGTCTTTCAAAAGCATTGATAGTACAATTGTAATGGGGGAAACATTTACTTTAAACGCAGTGCCACTGGTATACATGACAGAGACAGTAATCCTATTCCAAAATTACAACGCAATGCAACACTGAGAGAGCTGGCTGTGTATGGATACAGATTTCAGCACAACTCAGAAAATCTTTCAAAACTAACAAAGGTAGAGAACAAAGATCACCACTCAGAACTGGAAGAACAGGGTACAATGTTAGAGAAACTATTTAACGGCACTGTGTGGTAGCCTAGTGGCTAAAGTTCTTGTCTTGCATGCACCGGGATCCCACATGGGTGCCGGGTTGTATTCCAGCTGCTCCACTTCCCTTTCAACTGCCTGCTTGTGGCCTGGGAAGCCTTGGGACCCTGCACCCATATGAGAGATCCAGAAGAAGCTCATGACTTCTGGCTTCCAACTGGCTTAATCCCAGATAGACGTTGCAGCCAGTTGGGGAGTGAACCAGCGAATGGAAGATCTTTCTGTCTCTCCTTCTGTAAATCCGACTTTCAAAGAAAATTAAATAAAACTTAAAAAAAATACTGGAGTTTGTAGGACTGACAACAAATTACAAAATGTTTTTCTGCTGTACTTATATAGGGAGATATGAAAAAGCACATCTCATCCACTTCAGAAAGCAACTCAGCATCAGGAAGGGAACTTGGACATACACTGACACTGGTGCCTGCAAGCATACACCATCTCATCAGTCACCACACAAGAAAGAAAACCAGCGATTTGTTGGACATATTGAGGCAGACTTGAAACTGCGTACCAGCATCTCCACTCTGCAGAGTGCAAATCATGTGAATACTTTTTAAACAACTGAATCTATTCCAAAACTCACATTTTTAACGCTTGAAATCTTAGGGTTAAAAAAAAAACCTCAACATCAAAGAAAAGGCCTCTTGGGATACTGTCTCATCTGTTTAAATTGAATTTCGTAAGTAAGAGTTAACCCAAAAGTTACTTTTCTGTTAACAAAAAATTTACACTTGAAACTCCATTACTTTTAAGAAGCAAATGGTCAGTACATTATTTTATTAAAAAGCATTTTGGAAAACTGCTGATCTATTCACTAGCAATTTGAAAGAACTGTTTTAACTTCTGTGGGCCTCTTACTAGCATTTTACTTAGAAAAGTCAACTCCACTCCTTACGATCGGGGTGGTGGAAATGTAGTTAAAACTAAGTATTTCTCATCTTTACTTATGAGATTCAACTGACACATCATTCTGTGCTCAAGATTTGGACACAAGATGCTCAGTGAGAGTCAGGACCTCAAGGGTATAAATAGGGCATTGTGCCAAAGGCGAGTGATAGATTTAGCACCTGTTCTCAAATCAAGTATCTTATGGAGGTGTCAAACACGTAAACAGCATAATGCAAGTTTTTAGAAGTGCAATGAGAATTTGAGAAAGTAGAGCACAGCCTTAAGAGTGGAACAGACTGTGCACACAGCCAAAAATGACAAAGAATCCCAGTATCCTGACCAGTCCCAAAGAAGTGAGGGCCAGAAACAAAGAATCAAAAGATCACAACTACCAGAGTCCTTTAAACCCAGTAATTTCAAATGAAGTAATCACAAATGAAGGCAGACATCTATAAATAGATACTTACTGGAGAACTAGCTGAGGGAAAACTCAAAACCAAAACATAAAGTAACCATTCTATAGCGCTGAAATGGAATATTCCACTCACTAAAATGTTAATAAAGGAGCTCAATAATAGGAGAAAATTGTAGTTTCTTAAAAAGGCATAAGCATACCTGTATTACCAAGCATAATCATTTCTAAATGATAAAAAATAATTAAAATGTTAAAGCTACTTATTGCTCAAAAGTAAGATTATGGGTAATTTTGGTTTACGTACAATGTTCTATATTTTCTAAAAATATTGCTACATTTTTAACTGGTAGAATGCTCTGTAAGTCACTGTATTTTAGGATATTCCTTTAAAGTCATTATTAATTCCTTTCACCTTTTTCTAAGAGAATACCTTGCCCACCGCCCACAAAATTCTACAGAAGCTATCATTTTAAAGAGTTAATATCTGCAAATATTTAGAACTCTACCTGGCAGCGGAAAACAGCTACATAGGTATCCATTGTTTCAATAATTTTAAATTCCTTTTAGCTAGTCAGAGTAAGTACAGTAAAATACAGGCTATTTTTCATGGTTCCATGAGAAAAGAACATCAAGGGTTTTTTTTTCCCCCTTCTGAATTCTAACATCTCTTAAAGAAGTACTGCTGCCTCCCACTGAGTTTCTATCTCCTTTAAAGAAAGAGCAAGAAGAAATTCACTCAAATATCAAATTCTTCAGAGAGGACAAGAATTTGATGAGGGGAACAGAAGTTCAAAATTTGACCAACTGAGACCAATGCTATGGCACAGGAAGTTAAGCTGCACCACAATGCTGGCCACCTCTATCAAGCTCCTTGCTAACAC
Organism: Ochotona curzoniae; assembly: GCF_017591425.1. Lineage (NCBI taxonomy): Eukaryota > Metazoa > Chordata > Mammalia > Lagomorpha > Ochotonidae > Ochotona > Ochotona curzoniae. The sequence goes on along the minus strand of NW_024464920.1, from coordinate 14,487,008 downwards.
GCCTGGGAAAGCAGCAGAGGCTGGCCTTGGGCCCCTGCATCCAGGCAGGGAGAGTTCCCGCATCCTGATTTCCTTCTGGTCCAGCCCTGGGCAGTAAACAGTGGGTGGAGGGAACAATGAATCTCTTCCCCATCTCTGTAACTCTATAAAGATTTATTTTAAATAAATAATAAAATGACGAGCTATTAAGACACACCTACAAGAGTGCACTTTGATCATTTGCTAACAGGTTTCTCAGTCAAGGCTAACAATTCCTTGGGGTAAAATCTAACACTACAAAGAATATCTATAAATACATACTGATCCAGATGAAAAAATGAAGAAAATGAACAGCAGACTCTTACCAAGAAACACATATGTAATAATTTGCAGAAAAAAAGTTTTTACACGTCTTTATGAGCTGCGTGGAGTATATATGCAGTGGTGGTAAAGGGAAATCCCAAGGGAAGACAAGAACAAGAACCCAAATATAGCAACCAACTGTTCTACATAACAGAAACAAGGGAAGCTATATTTTCCAAATGGGAAAAGCCATGAGAAAGGAATCAAAGAAAGACTTTAACTTGTCCAGATTATCTTCAAACACACACAGTTAGTCAAGTCGACTCTACTCTTGTAAATATGGGCTGTTCTAGAGTCTCTCTGAGTAACACAAGACAAGAGATGAACAGACAGGAACTGATTGATAACTAGGTTATTTGTACACCTAAACTCATTCCATACATATACTCGTTTTTTGGTACTAACAAACTTTTACATGCATGCAATTTGTTAAAAGAAGTCCAAGGCTCTTTTGGAGACAGAGTTCATGCATATATGTAGGCCTGCATGATGTATGTATGATGGTGCTCTAAGCTCCTCTATCCCACTTTCCAGCCAGAGAAAACTGGGAATAGTACTTAGAAATCCTTGAACTGCTATTCATTTTAGTACTAAATTCCACCTCTACCAACGATGCTTAGCAGTGCTTTAACTTCATTTTAAACTTTAGCCTTCAAAGATAGATTGTGTGTGTGTAAATACACACACACACACACACACACACACGCTACACAGAAGTCCTGGATCACCAAATTCCATATCCCTGCAGGGTGATCTGGTTGGTACAAGTCAATGTTTTCGAAGCTACTTCTATCCTGGCCAGCATCCTGAACGCTGAGTGATGAAAGAAGGCTATGAATTTTAACATAAATATGTACATTCTTAATTGGTTCTGAGTGTAATACCCTGGTTTTCAACTATGTTCCAGAAGTCATCAGCCTTCCAGGGCAACAGGCTTCCAGGCTTCTGCAAAGCAGAATAGATTTCCCCACACACAGTGGAGAAAGATACCTGCATATCAAATGTTTCCATTCTTCAGTCAGTGTTCCAGTCATGCCTTTCCTCCCAACGCTGGGGCCTTTGGAAAAATCTGTAATGTAAACTGAGGGGCTTCTGGCCTTTTCCATCACCGGCTTAGAACTCAGCTTTTACCAAGTCATCTCCATGCAAAATTGTGACATGGGCATCTCTTCTACTTTGTGGATTTATGCTTCTTAAAACATTCTCATGCCCCAGCACGTGCCAGGATCCCAAGCAGGTGCAGTTTGTGTCCTGGCTGCTACACTTCCCACACAGTTCCCTGCTTGTGGCCTGGGAAAGCAGTAGAGGATGGTACAAAGCTTTGGGACCCTGCACCTGAGTGAGACCCACAATAATCTCATGACTTCAGATGTTCTCAGCTCTAGATGCTGAGGCTACTTGGGGAGTGAGCTAGCAGATGGGCGAGCTTTGTCTCTCCTGTCCGTAGATTGCCTTTCCAATAAAAATAAATAAATCTTTAAAAAAAATAGATTCTCTTGTTCTCATCTTAGCGTATGTTTAGCAGGAAGCACAGCTGAAAGGTAGTTATTAGGGCCCGGAGGCGTGGCCAAACGGTTAAAGTCCTCACCTTGAACGCCCCGGGATCCCAGTTCTAATCCAGGCGGCTCCACTTCCCATCCAATTCCCTGCTTGTGGCCTGGGAAAGCAATCGAGCACAGCCCAAAGCCTTGGGACTCTGCACCCATGTGGGCGACCCGGAAGAGCTTCCTGGTTCCTGGCTTTGGATCGGCATAGCATCAGCTGTTGCGGTCACTTGGGGAGTGAATCATTGGACGGAAGATCTTCCTCTCTATCTCTCCTCCTCTCTGTATATCTGACTTTCCAATAAATAAATAAAATCTTTAAAAAAAAAAAAAGAAAGAAAGGTAGTTATTAGCCAACTCTCTGGGGCCAGCATAAATAGAGCTGTGACTTAGCAGATAATACTATCGCCTTTGGTACTGACATTACAACTGGGCACAGGTTCTAGTTCTGGCAGCTCCACTGCTGAACCAGCTTCCTGCTAATGAACCTGGGAAAGCAGCAGAGGATGATACTAGCACCTACATGGGAGATCCAGAAGATCCTGGTTCCTGGCTGTGCCTGGCCCAGCCCTGGCCATTGCAGCCATTTGAGAAGTGAACTAGCAGAACGAAGACCTCTCTCTCTTTCTGTAATTCTGCCTTTCAGATAAATGATCCTTTTAAAACAAACAAAAAGAGCCTCGATCATATACCGAGATCCCATATGGGTGCCAGTTTGTATCTTGGCAGCTCCACTTCCCATCCAGCTCCCTGCTTGTGGCCTGGGAAAACAGTCAGGGACAGCCCAAAGCCTTGGGACCCTGCAGTTTTGTAGGAGACCTGGAAGAGGCTCCTGGCTCCTGGTTTCAGACTGGCTTGGCGCTAGTCATTGTGACCACTTGGGGAGTAAACCAGCAGACTGAAGATCTTTCTCCATCTCTCTGTAAATCTGACTTTCGAAATAAAATAAGATAACATAAATCTGTAACAAAACTTTTTAATTGGAGCCTCAGATAATTTATTTCTGTAAGTATGTTCACCAGCGAAAGACTGCATGTCACAAATGAAGTACTGAATGACAGCAAGTCGGTTAAAAAAAAAAAAAACCATAAAGCAAACCTCACAGTATGAAAAATGAAATGGTTAAAAAAAGTGGTGGTGGAGTGGAGAGAATCTGCTATGACCAGATCAGTTTTTATTTTTCTGAAAACCAAATTTCCAAAAGAAAAAATAAATTCGGACTTTGTGCATTTCCTAGGGAGGTAACAAAGAAACAAAAGTGACTTGATATATGACAGCAGGCTTTTTTTTTTAAAGATTTATTTTTATTGAAAAGTCAAATATACAGAGACGAGTCGAGTCAGAGAAGATCTTTCGTCCATTGATTCACTCCCCTAGGGGCACAATGGTCAGAGCTGTGCCAATCCAAAGCCAGGAGCCAGGAGTCTCTTCTAGGTCTCCCGCAAGAGTGAAGTGAAGGGTCCCAAGGCTTTGGGCTGTGCTCCACTGCTTTCCCAGGCACAAGCAGGGAGCTAATGGGAAGCAGGGCCACGGAGATTAGAACCGGTGCCTATACAGGATCCCGGCACATGCAAGGCGAGGAGTTTAAGCCACTAGTCTATAGCACCAGACCTCAAGACAGCAGGCTTTTTAGTGGCACAGATAAAACTCAACTTTAAATCTGAAAAGTCCTTATGATATCACAAAATAAATAAATACTAAACCCAAAAGTGCAAGGTTCAGTCAAACACGGGAATGCCATGAAGGTTCACAAGCTCTGAGAAAGGTGGCAGATGCTTCGACAAGAGGATCAGAGGGAGACAGAGCCAGGTGGTCTCCAGATTTCAACTACACAGAGGAAAAAGCAGCGTTGAAGTCCAGAGCCAACTCCAGCCTCCACCCTAAACCTGCTCTGTGTTGCAGGCTGACTGCTACCTGTTTCTCTGATACCTGAGGTGCAGGGGGGATTTAGCGCTGAACGAGCTCCTCTTCCTCAGTGACGTTGTCTCATTCCCATTCTACAGACCAACTGCCGTAGCTCTCAGCCCTCTCTTTACACCCATGCCTTCTAAATAATCGCTAACTATGGTATTAGCTGTCACAAAGGATGCAAAGTAAACCTGGCGTGCCTGAGTCATTCTCTAAGCAATTATACCATCACTCCCTCACTCTAACAAAACTTCAGGCTTTAGGAACAGCAAGGTGCAGTCTATTCCCATGTGTCCCAGGATTAGAAAGATGAATATCACTGCGCTCATTTCACTTTCACCCACTTTCACTGATCTCTGACTTCAGATTGCTTTCACTACCAAACAATATCCATATTATCCTTTGATCACAATTTTTAACAAGACTGCTAAATAAGCAGAAAGTCCCATAATTCCTTCTGTAATAACTCAACAATTAGATCTACGAAATTTAAAAAGATTGAAAGAACATTCAACAGCACTGCACCTGTATAGTTTCAGTAACACTAATCACTGGAAAGTAACTTCTGGGAGCAGCTTTCATTTTTTTTAAGCATATCTTAATGTTAACAGTTCATGTATTGAATATACATAAATCATTCATTACCTTATGTTTGAAATTACTATCCTATATAACACACAGCATTCAACAGAAATAATAAAGTCAAATCCAAGCTTTCCATCTTGACTCGGAGAAGGCAGTGGGTTGCAAGACTAACCATACTATGCGGTACAGATACACAGAGACCCCACACCTACGCAGGCTGATGCATACCTGCTGTGTTTCTGCACCAGGCCACAACAGCTCACTTTCAGCTCACCAAAGAAAAAAAGAAAAAAGCTAGAGCTTGTAATAAATACATTTCAAGACTCATTCCTACCAAGAAAGAAAGCAGCTGTAGGAACATCACATTTTCAATTTTAAATCATAATGTATGCTTCAAATTACAATATTTTCTATCATGCAATGTACTATTACATTACTGATTCAATAAATCCTAATAATGAAAAGAAACAGCAGTACAAGAAGTTGTTTTGAACCATCGATCTTGGAGCTGGTATGTGGCACAGCGGGTAAGCCACAGACTCTGACAGAGGCATCCTTCGTCACAGTCCTGATCCAAATCTGGCCTACTCTGCTTCTGATCCAAACCTCCACTAACGTGCCTGGGAAAGCACAATATGGCACAAACACCTGGGTCCCTACCACTCATATGGAAGATCCAGATGGAGTTCCTGGCTCCCAGCTTCAGAAATGGAAAGGTTACTACTTATACAAAAGCTAAATTCTGTTATACTAATAGTATTTTATAAAATGTGACTACCTCCCAGAAGTAAAAAAACTGTTCTAATAATCCTTAACAAGTTTAAAATTTCAAAGGCACAAAGAATGATTTAGACATATCCTCTCAAAAAACACTTACTCAACCTTTTCCACTTTACCTTAACAATGCAAGCACAACATCTAACTCTTAAATCAAATGTAAAAATACCCTCTACATGCTAGATAAAATTTTCCTGATCCAGGCTCAGCACTGTGGTGCTGCAGGTTAACTGTCCACAGTACAGACATCAAGTCCCAGCTGCTCCACTTCAGATCCAGCTCCTTGTTAATGCACTTGGGAACGCAGCTGAAAGCGGCTTAGATCACTGGGCCCCTGCACCCATGTGGAAGGCCCACACGAGGCTCCTGACTCCTGACTTTACTTGGCCCAGCCTCAGCTACTGTGGCCATTTGGGGAGTGAAGATTTTTCTGTGTGTCTCTCCTCTCTTTTCAACTCGTTCAAGTAAATAAATTAAGCTTTTTTAAAAAATTATCTATATCCTTAAGAAGCCTTGTCTTAGCTCCACTGTATTATCACCAAATGAAACCACCAAGACAAAAAGGGTATATAATACATGGGCTGTGTAGATGACTGGGGAGTCTACCAGCAGAGAGGAAAAACACAAAGGAACTCACAGCAATGGAGGGCAGATCACCAGATCACACAACCATCACACTGTGGGTATAACCTGTGGTTCTGTACGTGCAACACAGCTTTCAACTCTAGGAAATGCAATGCCTTTTGAGTGTTGAGTGAATGCCATCCCCTGGAGGTATGCAAAGTGCCAACCCTGGGTAAGGCAAAGGGGAGCTACTCCATTAAAGGGAGGTAGGCAGAATAAGGGGAACAAAATACTGATCACATTTAGATAAGTGCAACCAATACTAATCCATACTGGCATAGTCAAAAAAGTCTCAAAAGAGAAAATGCATAAGGCATGCATTTTAGTTTTGTCTTTCCTCCGCAAAATTTCTATTACTATTTCTTAGACTCCATGTTCTGGAGAATTTCTGAAAACTGACTTTATAAAAGGTCTTCAGAGCCAGGCTGCACCTTGAAAAAAAAAATAAGGAATCAGTAATTTTCTAGTGAAAAAATGACAGCAATAAGTAGTTTAAAAGCAAAACAGCACAAACATAAAGAGTAGACTAAAGTACCCAAGAGCAGGTGGTCTCCCCTGGTGCACACAACACCCATGTTGCACACTGGATTGCCTGGGTTTCATTCCCAGCTGCAGCTCCAGACTCCAGTTCCCCGCTAAGACAGCCCCTGAAAAGGCGGCAATGATGGCTCCCATGATGGTCCTGGTTCCCTGTTCCAGTCCTGCACCAACTACAGAGGTCAGCTGGGCGGTAAACCAGTAGATGAGAACTCTGTCTTCATGTCTTTTGTTCTTTCTCTCTGCCTCCGAAAAACTTAAAAACAGCAGCTGGGACCAGCACGGACACAGTGGCTAAGCTGCTGCAGCCAGTGTAATCAGAGCACTGACTCCAGGCCCCACTGCCCTACTTCACTGCTCCATCCCTGCTCCTGTGCCTGGAAAGCCACCCACAGGATGGTGTTCCTTGCTCCTGGCTGCAGCCTGGCCTTCTGGGGAGGGATCCAGCTCATGGAAGATCTCCTTCTCTCTGTCACTGCCTTTCAAATAAAAAATGATAACTCTCTCAAGAAAAAACATAGCTAAACAACGTAGCAAACTTAACTCCTGGGAGTACAGGATAATTTTTTAATTCATCTATGGGAGAACTCATGGGGTTAATAAGATGAAATGTAGGTCTATAGCACAACTAATAAAATCACTTTAAAAGCATCTTTCAAGTGAAAGTCTAACTTTTTTTAAGATCTACTTTTCAGAAAGCATAAATTTTACTCCTAAATTTTGCAGCCCTGTACAGTAGTCATATCAGTTTACAGTTAAGCAATGCAATCTCAGATTTCACAGTGTAAGCAAGCATCCATTCAAAACCTATCCCTGGTCTTCTCTCAGAGGTCCAAGTGTCAGTAGTATCAACACAAATGCAAGTAGTACAGATTTTGAGAAACTGTATGGTTGGAAATTGCTTTACTTAGACATGCCAAATAATATTCCTACTAAAGCAACTCAAAATACTACATATTAGAACAGCTGACTGCGAACTAGGAAAATTCAATTGAATGGATAGCTTTCAAAGAATAAGGCTAAAAGTTTGCCATAGTATATTTGGATCTCTTTGCCAGAAATCCATATTAATTTCTATTTCCACAATCACTAGGAAATCAACCTGTCACTCCTAAATTTACTTTAAGTTGCAGCCAACAACCTAAGCTTTTGGAACAAAGGAAACACACAGTCAGCATTGTCTTGAAACGGATCTGCCTTAAAAATCAATTTCATTATAAATTGTATTTTAAAGGCAGATATAAGCTATTTACAATATTACTATAAATGAAACAAAACAACGAAACAAAACAACTGCACTTAAAAGCTGACTTTAAGTAGGAAAACTATTCAAAGGCAGGTAAAATATACCATACTATGCCAAAATAGTTTCAAAAGTCAGATCAAATGGACCATAGAGTACACTGCAGAACTGCACAAGCTACTTAACATTTAAGTGAAACAGCAATCATTTTTGTTTCAGCTGCCAGAATGATAAACTATCAGTCTGCTATCACTTATATTCTTAGAAGGCCATTCAGCTCTAACCTACTGGAGTAGCTGCTTGTTAACTGAAATTAGTAAGGATAAATATTTACCTACTAGTTTATCTGTTTGGTTAGAAACAGTATGCAAAGCCCTTCTAACCAGAAAATAAAAACTGGGATAAGGCCTATATGTTTTAACAACACAGCATAGTGACACAGTGTTATTTTTATGAAAGCAAGCCTCATTATTCAAGTCATTTGGGAATGTAGACAGCAAGATTTGAATGTAAAGACACAGCATTCTCTAAGAATTGACAGTACATGTAAGTAATGTAGGCATAAAAGATAAGGCCTGGCCTACAACACAGGCATCCTCAAATGGGCATCACTGTGCCATGGCTGTTCCATTTCCCTTCCAGTTTCCTGTTAGTAACCTGGGAAAACCAGTGACAGATAGCTCAAGAGTTTGGCTGCTGCCACCCACATGGGAGACCTAGAAGAAGCTTCTGGCTTAAGTCTGGCTACTTGAGCCATCTGCACAGCAAGCCGTAGATGGAAGATGCTGTCTCTTACTCCTTGTCTCCGTCTCATTCTCTGTAACTCCTTCAGACAAATAAACAGTCAGAAAAAGAGACTGCACAGATTTTTTGAGAAGACTACATGTAGATGATGGAAATATTTTCAATTCCTGTTTGAAAATTATCACAAAACCTACCAACATCAATAATGTAAACTTAGCTATCATATTTACAACTACTATTGGAAAGCAGTAATTCAATTATATTCAAAATCAATTGCACCAGCGATGTCCTCTTGATTTATAAAGGCATCTCTACCATATAACTTTAACTCATTTATAATTCAGTGTCAGTGTTTCTCAAAATGAGGACTGCTGGGCCCCACCCCACATGTGCTGAATCAACACTGTAGGGGCAATGGGAAGACACCTGCACTTCCAGTAACAGCCCCAGGGTAGCTTTCACGCACACGCTGCTGAAGCCCCGTTGTCTGCAGCACTAGCAGCAGTACATTACACGTCAGGAACTAAACTCTCATCTAGGGCCTCGTAAAATGTTTAAATTTCAACACATCAATTAATATTTCAAAAAGAGAATAAACGTGGCAGAAGATAAGTGCATAAGCAATTATAGAAGAAGCTAAACAAAACTTTAATACAGCTCACTTTGTTAACTCGGGATTTAAGACAATCCTAGTCATTTCAAAGACCAACAGATTTGGAAAAAAAATCAAATTTAAAAAGTCAATCCAGTAATAATGCAGCATCTGAAATACTTCAAACTCATTTACTCCGCTGTTAAATAAATCAGCTGTTTACGTTAATACCAAATATAAGTGATGACTGAATTCATAAAGGAAAACACAAACAAACCTATTTATATCCCAGTATTAAATTTATTCTGATCAGAAGCTAGGTTTTCCTAGACTCACATAAACATGTATAACAGAGCAACAAGCAAAAACCAGAAGCCCCTTGAGCCCAGTTCTCGCCATCCTCCCTACTAGTTCTGTGAGCTTAGGGCCCAGAAAAATCATTTTACTTTCAACCAAAGGGATACAACTGCATCTATTTCACTCCAAACACAGGATTAGTCACCATGAGACTCAAATGAGACACTATGACAAGTTGTAAAGACCTTCATAAATCAAAGGCATTAAGACAGCAAAATCAGGCTCTTCCAGGATCTGTTATAACCTAGAAGCAATCTTTATAGATTGCTGAAAAATCAAAATGCATAGGCCATAAAAACACTGCAGCACACAAAATTTAATTTTTTCAGAATCAATTAGATACCAGACACTACTGAACGAAGCTGCAATTACAAAACCTAAGAATGTTCAGTGACCTGTCTTTGTATCCATTTGTAGTAGATCTGTTTCTTGTGTGAAGGTATAAATAAAATTACATGAGCTATAGGTTTTGACGATTATTAAAAATGGTAAATATCACCCTCGTACTTCCACACAATTAGTATAATAAAATTTAACAAGATAATGTATGTGATGTAACATATCTAAACAATTAAAAATTTTTTAAGTTACACTCCAGCAAAAGTATTCCATAATTATTATATAAATTTTTCCTTATAATGTTACATCAGACACTATATATTCTCCAATATACTACTGTACCTTTCCATAAATCATAATGTGCTACAAAACTATTATTTCTAACTTGTAGAGTTTATAGACTTACCCAAGATGCAAAATTTTACATCATGTTTCTGCTTCCTGATCCAAATTCTTCAAATTACTGACAAAATTTCAGAATTAAAAACTGTACATATGCATACAATTTAAGGGGCAAATATTCTTTTTGTTGTTGTTTGGTTTAGCAGAAGACCACCAACAGTTTTTAGGTGGCCATTCCTCATAAAACTCATTTCACATGACAAGAGACTATTTCATCACAAAAGAAGTTTCTATGTCTGTCAAACAAGAACTAGTAAATTTAAGCCCCAAACCAAGGATCCTATCAAAGCCCACAGAACAATGGAAAATGATTCTGCTTGCAAACACTGTGCTTTCACCTAGCAGCCATGTGCCACAGTTAGAAACTATGTTTCAACTCAAGCAGATTTTTTTGTTGTTTAATTCTAGCTAAAGACTTACCTACAGCCCAGCAGCTAATGCTTTACAGAAGTCCATGAAGAAATGGCACGTGTTCAATCAAAACTTAAATGCAGATACGAGGGCAGTATCTTGCACTATGCAATTAAAACTATACTTGGTGATATTCATGTCAATTCATTACTTGAGAGCTCAGTCTTTTCTCATGTTACATCTGCAGTACAATAATCTAAAAACTGCCCTGTGTCTAAAGAGACTGTGTACTTTAACTCTTTGATAAGCGAAGAAGGGAGAATAGAGGGAGCAAGTGAATGAACTCGGAAGGAAATCTCAGCACTCTCCACCACTACAACATTTGTTCTTAAAGAATTACAAATTTACTTTTGTGAGATGCATTCTAGAGGAGCCATACTCAGAAACCGCTTTTTCTGGCACGGTCTTTATTCAACTTTGGATGTAAGTGTTCCTGCTGGAAGTGCTCATTTGTATTATTCAAAATAAGTAATAAGTAGTAAAATCCTCAGTAAAACCACAAAAGGCAAGTTGTTGGGAGATGACAAACAAAAGGCTAACTATATCTTACTCAAAGAAGGCTAATAGTTCCACCAATTTTGAGTGTTTCAGAATCTGTAACTTAAAAGGAAAATTCTAAAACCACTCTTATGTGGTAAGTGCCTTTCTGTGGTGGCAAAGGCAGCTTCAAACAGCTATCTACAACGCTGCTATGCCTTTCCTTTTTCTCCTAAATTGATCCGGAGTATGAATATATCTATTATTTTATTGTAAGCAAGAATCAAAACTAGCTTCTCATCTCAGAATGTTACATTATATTCAAAGCCTGAAAGAAAAAAAAAAAAAACACGAATTCCCAAACAGGAGAAATTGCTTCCAAACACAGAAAGACTACAGAATACAGAAAAATGAAGACAATTCTCCCTAATTGATCAAAACGGGGATGCCAGTAATGACAGCTACGACAGAAGACAGCATCCTTTGAATTTTCATCATTTTAATAAAAGAAAATCACTAAATTTTAAATTAAAAGGTGGCGCTCTGTCCTCAACTCACCCAAAAGTGACTCACTGTTGCAGACTATATGGTAAGAAGTAAGTTACTCTGCGAAGACCTATGCAGTTAGACCTAAGCCAAAATCAGGAAAGAGATCCACCCTTAATTACAGCAATTTAACTGTCTTATCCGAAGGAAAGCAGAGACTAACACATTGCGCTGAAATCATGGTTACACGAGCCCCTATCACACACCAGCTTTCACAGGCTTCGGTAGCAAAAACGTTTCAATCTCCCTCAAATTTCAGTTCACCAACAGAAGGAGGGAGATCCAAGTTAAAAAGGTAGTCCCCTCCAATCCCTTTTCATTCCCCCCAATCTTCCCGCACCACACACAAGGACGAGGAGTCTGGGGAAGACTGGTCGCAGGGCAAGAGGCGAGGGCCCTCCCTTCACTCACGTGGGCCACCATCTAAGGGGTTACACATCCTCTGCCGGGCGAGAGTCTCACGCAAACCAGGCCCTTACAAGTACTTCTTATTATAAAACACACCCACGCTGAATGAGAGCCTTATTTTAAAACAAGACTGTCCTCAGGTGGGGGAGGTTAAGCACAAAAAACAAAGGCTTCCATGTTGAAAGGCAGTCCACATCAACGCATATACCCACCCACAAATGAAAAAAAAAAATCCACAGAACTAATTAATCAAGAACAGCAATCGATACCAACAGGAGTCATTAGATTATTCATAACCCTGAAAAGTAGCGCACGCGGCACCAAATGCGGCCGTCTGCAGCGCTCGTGCCCAAGGGAAAGGCAGAAACGCGCCTGCTGAGGCGGGCCGAGCCCCTGCGCATTGGCAGAGCCCCCCTCCAGTCCAGCACGGCCACCAGACGCACAGTGCGGGCGAGTCCGAGAACTGGCGCATGAGATGCGCGCAGAGACCAACCTGGCCGTCGAGGGCGGCGCAGAATCAGGGGTCTCCAACCGGCTCCCGCCGCCGGATTCCCGGCAGGACCGAGCCCACGGAGCACGCCCCCACCCCCGCGCCTGGAACACCGTCCTACCGCTCGCTGACCCTTCCATTTAACCGGGAGGGCAGGAGCCAGGATTGGTTGTTTGTTTGATTTGCCCCCTTCTTCTTTTCCCCTTTTAAACTAAGTCCACAAATATCAATCGGAAGCAACCCTGAACATCTTCGGGGGCCAGACGCGAGGTGTAGGGAGAGCGGCTAGGCACCTCTCCAACTCCAGGGGAATCACCAATCCTGTCTGACACGCATCCATCAGCTACCCCGGCCTGGGGACCTCCGGCTCCCAGCCCGCAACGCGTCTGGGGGGCCAAAGCCGAGGATTAGAGGGGTGACCCTCCCAGGGCGCGGAGAGGGAGACGGGCAGTGCTGCCCTCAAGGTCACCACGCGCCGGGGCGGGGGCGGCCAGTGGCGGGATGGGCTGTGGCGCGGCCGAGGCGGCTCCCACAAGTCCAGGGGCTGCGAGTGTAGACCAGAAGCCCCCGCAGAGCCCCGACCCCAGGCCGAGGGGCAGCGACTCCCCGGCCAGACCGCGGCACGGAGGCGCACCGCGAGGAAAGCCGCTCACCTTTAGAAGCTCCCGGCAGGGGACAACCTGCCAGGGGCCACCCGAGCGCCCCCACCAACTCCTCGGGAACCCGGCTGTCAGGACCCCCGCCGCGAAGCCCCGACCTTGCGGGGGGAAGGGGAGGGTTCCACCCGACGTCTCGCCCACCCCGCCACCCGCCCCCCACCCACAGGTGAGCGGCCCCCGGCCGCGAGCGGGCGGCGGCCCCGCCACTCACCTCGCCCGGCAACGGGAACCATTTTCCGAGGGTGGGGAAGGAGAGGGAGGCTGCAGGAGGGTCGGGGGAGGGGGCAGCGAAGGAACACGGAAAAGCGCCGAGAACGGGCAGTGGGGCGGGAGAGCTCGTCGTCGGCGCGTCCTGCAGCCGGCTCGCGGGGCTCGGGCCACCACGCGGAGGAGCGGCTGCAGCCGGGGAGGAGGCGGCCGCGGAGCCCAGACGCTCGGCGTCCAGCACCCGGAGCTCCCTACTCACGCTGCACCGCGAGGAGGAGGCGGCGGCGGCGAAGGAGGAGGAGGAGGAGGAGGAGGAGGCGGCGCCCGGCCGGCCCCCGCCCAGAGCCCGGCAGCCGCCGAGTGGCCGCCCGCGTCCCCGCAGGACCCGCCTCCCCGGCTCCGCAGAGCCGCACACTGGGTGCGCCGCGCTCGGCACGGGCAGCTCCGCCGGCCTCACGCCGCCGGCCTCCGCGGCAGCTGCGGCCGGAGTGTGCACGCCCGCTCCCCGCGCTCGGGGCGGGAGGCTCCCGGGGCAAGCCGCGGGCAGACGGGCCGAGCCCCGGGAAGGCTGGGGATCGGGGTGCAAGGGGGGGCCCTCTCCCTCCCCCACCACCACCACCACCAACCCCCGGCTTGCACCAGGTTCACACACGCACGACTGCCGGGAGGGAGAGAACAAACTCACCCGTTCCGGTCTGGCGCTCCCTTCTCTTCACACCCACACGCCTCCCGCTCCACGCTGGCGGCCCAGCTGCTCACGCTGCCAGTGCCGCCGCCGCCGCCGCCGCCGCCGCCGCCTTGGCTGGGCGCGGTCACGTGACGCGGCCCGCGGGGAGCCTGGGGGCGGGCAAGCGCGCGCGCGCGCGGAGGGAACGCGGCCGGGACCGGGACTGAGAGCCGAGCGGCCCCGGGACGGCGTTTAAGGGGAGGGAGGGAGGGAGGAGGAGGAGGAGGAGGAGGGCCCGGCGGGCGCGCGCCCCCGGGCGGACCCCGCGCGCACGCGCGCCCCCGACGCTTGGAACTCGCCGCGCGCGCGGGCGGGAGGGGCGGCAGGGGCGGGGGGGACTCGCGCTCTTCCTAGCCCGAGCGCCGCCGCGGCCGGCTGGCTGCCCTCGCCCCTTCCCGGCTGCCGGCGCCTGCCATTGGCTGGCCCGGCCTGACGTCCGTGTTTCCATGACGTGTCGGGGCGGTGGGGTGGGGAGCGAGGGGGCGGCGGGGGAGGAGGAGATGGAGGGGGCGGCGACTCGGGCCGTCACAGCTGCTGTTCGGGCGCGGGGCCCGGCCGCTCCCCTGACGTGTGGAGGCAGGAGAGCGATGACTGCCGCAGGAGTGCGGACGTCCTTCACCTGGGGTGGGGAGGGAGGGCCCGCCCGTGCCGCCCGCCCCCCGGGGGGGACTGCGCCCCTCCGGGCCCCCCGACCTGGCCGGGCGAGGCCAAGCGCTCCTGGCCAGGACAGGCGGACTCTCGAGCCGCTGCTCCACACCGGACTGGATGCCAGTCCCCGGCCGTGACCCAAGTGCCTGCCGGCTTGATTCCTCCTTGGGGAAGAGAGCTCACTCCGGCTGTGGGCGCGGGGAGGCCGGGGGTGACCCGCTGCAGCACCTGAGGGGTTAAAAAGCGCGGCGTTCGCGAACAGGCCTTGCGGGATCCGCGCTTCGAACCCCGACGTTTTCGTTGGGGGGGGGGGGAGTGCTTTTTCTACCCTGGCCGAGCTGGTGGCTCTTTGAGTTCACTTGTAGCATCTTAGCTCCGCGCCTTCCTTTCTGAGGCAAAGAGGAAATGAGAAAAAAAAACCAAGGGGAACCTGCACTGTTGAGGTGCTGAAAGGTAACCCGCCCGGTCCCAACCTTCAAGATGTTTTTGCGAGTCAGAAGGAAAAGGGGAACCACCCGTCGTGACATTTACTTTAAAAAGAAAACGGTTTGCCTTCCCCTACTCAACACCTTTTTAAGGATGTGTACCTTAGCTAAGTTCCACCGCGCTTCATTTTCGTCTGCTCGCCTGTTTGAACCACGCAGCCCTGCTCCAGCCGAGACCTCCTCCCTCACTGCTATTTTCGCTACCCCTACTTCCTGACGGGGACATAAATTCTGCAGTTTTCCAGTCCTTCACGCCACAACTGGAAAATTTTAAATTTGTACAACCTTCTGAGAGAGCTCACAGGCAAGGGAAATGGTGCGTTCTGTCTGTTCACGACCTGACGGCATCTATTATTTACTCTTCAATGGCTTAGAAACCAAATACGTAAAAGAAGTTTAAAAACCAAAAATTCCCCGAGACTCCCATCGAAAATCATTTTTGTCAGTTTACGTATTCAGCACGTTGGACATAATACCAGCGCGCCGGGCTGTGCCCTTGACAGGCACAGGCGACCCTGAGAAGGATGAAAACGTTTTTTTCTTTCATCATTGTTGAAGCATCTGTTGGTATGCTGCAATAAAATAGCCCCGCCGTGACACTCTGGCAAACCTCCTTCACACAAGAGCAAATTAACCAGACCTCGCCTAGGTCAACGGCAGCCTCCCCTCCTCCTGAAATAACGCTCACAAAGCCTCCGAGCTGCTCAAGCCACGTTGGCTCTGCTCCAACTTTTCCTCCAATGGAGTCACAATAGAAAATTGAATTATACATCCTACTTCATCAAGAATTTGATGCTAAAGTGATGGATGAATCATTGCTATAGTACACTAGCAGAGAGGATAATGGAATAAGCCAGAATCTGTTCATTTTATGGGTTTGTTTGTTGCAGTTCTCAATTATACAGTATATGCTCCTAAAGTATTGTGGTCATGAAAAATGACTGAACATCCTTTTAGAACATAATTGTAATACATTTTTTATTCATGGATCTATATAGGTTCGTGAATGAAAATGCATAGATCTATTTGGAGACAGACATATCTCCGAGCATATTTGTATGCATTTTAATGAAATGTGACTCACATACATGATAAAACTTTACTGTCACCGTCAGGATAAGTGTACTGTATAGCTTGCTTTTTATATTTTAACTCTGCAAATGGAAAATAAAGGCTTAAAGCAATATAGGAATAACCATGCACATCACATTAAGACATTCAGCTCTGAAAGCTCCTTACTGGCATATTTCTCAATGTGAAAACCAAGAAAATATTGGGTGACTCAGTGTTTCCTGTGTTTCCTTAAAAAAAAAAAAGTTGAACTACCTGCAATTCAATGATGCCATTCTATTGGTCTAATCCTTTGAATTTTAGGTACAATTATCCCATAAATGTAAAGAGATATAGAGACACATCGGGACATAATAAAGAGCAACGTGATCATGTGATTTACTGTTGCAATGGTCCGACAAAATTCTGTCACTATACCTTTCAGTTACACTGTGACATTAACAGAGATTTTAAGCCTTGTGAAAAGTTGCTATTTGGAATGTAGACATTCTTTGAAGAGAAGTTGCATTTCCAAAATAATAGGCAGATGTTTAGGCTATGTTCCTTTTGGCGTAATGAATCAAAACTATTGGAGTCTTTGCTGATAACCTGATCAATTCAAGATCTAAAAAACTAAAGGGATAATGTTATAAAGTTTTCAATGTAATAATAGTTAAGATCTTTAATCCCTCAATTTTGTCACATGCATCTAGCATTAGGACAAGATAAAGACATAACAGTAGAGTATTTTTAAAACCAGATCCTTTGCCCAAAACACAGTTATACATATGTGACTGGGTCAGTCCCGCTCCTTGCAGAATGGTAAGCAAGAGTGGGAAGAGGCAGAGAAGGAAGGGACTCCATGAGAGACAGTCGTGGATGTTCTCACATTTCACTTAACCTGGTTCACCACAGAGGAACGTCAAGAGAAACATCACAGAGAACTCTTTATCTATTAGTAACAAATGAACTATTTATTTAATTAAATTGAATATTATTACAGACAAGCCTAAAAAAGTTTGAAGTCACATAATGAAAAGTATTTATATGCAAAAAAATGTAAAGTGGTTGGATGACACCAACTGACAGGAATTATTTCTTGCTTGAATACCCTGTACTCTTCTAGATATGAGAGGTTTGGTTTTTTGTTTGTTTGTTTGTGTTTTAGTACCTCAGAATACTGTATATTCTAGATCATTTAGTGCGGTCCTAAATCCAAACTGCTAATGGAATGTTGTGGAGAAAGGGGTCCTAAGCAGGATTTGACATGATTTGTGCTGCTGAATATCTGAAGGATTTAAGTTAATGCAAAAGAAGATACATAACAAAAATGTCAGGAAAAGTGACTGAAAATAAGTTTGCCATATTCATTTTTATAGCTTTGATCATCCAACAACTATGTATTGTCCACTTTGATATTCCTCACCTTCATAAGGAAGCTCACTCATTTTCCCGTTAACATGGTGAGTTATGTATCAGGAGAATATTATGAGGCTTGGGTTAGATATTTATTTAAAAAAAGTTCCTGCCCTGGTGCTTGAGGTGTAATGAATACTCTCTAAATATTGTCATTTTTATTCATAAACTTTCCTTACCTCTTATTACCACATAAATGTATTACAAAGACTAGTTTCACTTGTCTATAGTCAAATAGATTGTCAGGACAAAATTGTTTCTATTGTTTGGTTTGACTAAGATCCTTCAAACCTCCTACCAGCAAAAAGAAACATAAATTTATTGACTCAGATGTGCTTTTGGCTGCAAGTAACTAAAAGCTAAACTAACGGTGGCTTTAATAAATCAGAATTGGAATTGTTATATTCACTTTGGAAGTGCAGAGTAAGGAATGACATGTTTGATTCAGCAGCTACACACCATTAACTATAGAGGATTCAGGCTCAGGAAAGGCATTTAACCCGGTAGTTAGGACGTCTGTGTCCTATATCCGATTGCAGGTTCCATTTCCAACTTTACTTCCTGACTACAGTTTCCCGCTAATGCTGTCCCTGGGAAGCGGAGTCGATGCTTCCACTGCCTGGGTTCCTGCCTGGAATGCATCTCCAGGTCCCAGATTTAATTCAGAATCAGGACTCCGCGCCAAGGTGGAGAGGGCACATTTTGTCCTCATTTTGAGAGTGAACCATTAGAAATACTATTTGTCTAAATCAGCAATCAGTCTCTCTCTCTCTGCCAATACAATAAAATAGTCTCTTAAAAAAAAAAAAACCAAATCTAAGCTCACTGCTTTCAGTATATGTGGCATACATGATCACAAAAAAAAAGTTTTCTCACATTTGCAGTGAATCCTCTATTTTTCAGATTTTTACTGCTTCTGCTTTTGTATATTTTTTCATCACACTCACCTTTTCTTTTAAACTCCTCCTTTGAGAATATACAGAACTTTCTGAACTTTGCAACATAGATTCCTGGACCTCATTCCCGAAGGTTCTAATTGGGAGTTCTGGAGTAAAAGCAGCAGATCTGAGTTTTTGACAGTCCCTAGACACAAGTACATGGATAGAGATTTCTTCCTCTTCAGGTAAGGACCCATGCTATTGGCTTACGGGCCCATCTTTAAAATTTCATTTAACCTGAGTTACCTCTAAAGATATTATCTCCAGGCCCAGCATGGTAGGCTAGCAGCTAAAGTCCTCATCTTGAACACACCAGGATCCCATATGGGCACCGGTTCTAATCCTGGCAGCTCCACTTCCCATCCAGCTCCCTGCTGGTGGCCTGGGAAAGTGGTCAAGGACAGCCCAAAGCCTTGGGTTGCTGCATCCGTGTGGGAGACCTGGATAAGCTCCAGGGTCCTGGCTTCGGATTGGCGCAGCACCAGCCGTTGCTGTCACTTGGGGAGTGAATCATTGGACGGATCTTCCTCTCTGTTTCTTCTCTCTGTATATCTGACTTTGCAATAAAAAATAAAATTTTTTTTCTTTTAAAAAGAAGATATTATCTCCAAGCACTGTTTCCTTCCTTTGTCAGAACATTTCCTCCCTGGGTTCTTCGCTAGCTCCTTTTCTTCTCTGGCTGTCTCCTTTCATAGGTTCTTATATGTGGGCGTTTTCTATCCTGACTTGGACAGTATTTACCCATTTTCATGACTTTAGTCTCTTGATGACAAGGATACTATTACTTATTGGTTTAGTCAACATGAATTTGTTGAGCTGACAGATGTCTTCTCAAGGTGCTCAAGTAGGACGACTATAATGGCTCATCTGTTCATTTATACAAAGCAACTTCTATTAAGGACTTTTCTTATACACCAGGCCTAGCATAATTTGGCACATAGTAGATGCTTAAAATAAAAATTTGGCTCAAATGAATGAACACACAACTGAACTATTACTTCTCTAATGAAGCTTCTTCCACGTCTCCCATACAGGTGCAGGGGCTCAAGGCTTTGGGCCATCCTCAATTGCTTTCCCATAGGAAGAGAGCTGGTCAGGAAATGGAGTAGCCGGGACATGAACGAGCACCCAAATGGGATCCTGGCACATGCCATGCAAGGATTTAGCCAGTTGAGCCATCTCACCAACCTCTTTCTTCTTTTTTTCTTTTTACTCTTTTTCTTACTCCTCCTCCTACTTTTTCTCCTCTTCTTTCCTCTTTCCTTACTTTCTTCTGACTTCATAATATGAATTTTGAAGAAGCACAATGTAGGTCAGAACACATTCATTTGGGTAGTATTTTTCAGAATTCACCTCTGAGGATGCTTCTTGAGATCTGCTGGGTTCGATTTCCTGCACTATGCAGTAGTGCTCCTCAAATACTTGCATGTGGTACCTATAAATACTTGGGAAAAATATAAGAAACAGTGTTGATACACAACTGAGTGCAAAAACAAGAAATCTGTGGTGCTTAAAATGGAGAACTCAATGGTAGAGCAGCAAGCATGCGGTAAGCAAAAATTCGCATTGCAAATGTTTGAAAATAGAAGTCAGAAATATATAAGCACAGATTTTAAAACATTTTTAAAATTTATTAGAGAGAGAGAGAGACAGTGAGAGAGGCAGACAGTACCCATCCACTGGTGCATTCCTCAAATACCCATCACTGCTTGGGGGTAGCAGCAACCCAGTAGCTTTTTGTTACCATCATTGCCTCCCAGGGTCTGTGCTAGCAGAAAGCTTGAGTCAGGAGCCAAAGTTGGAAAAGGAACATAAACATTCAAATATGGGACAGAGGCATCTTAACTGCTAGGTTAACCATCTATCTGCTTTAGTATGAAATAGCGTGACTCAGATATAGCTATATCTGCATCAAGTGGAGAACCGGCATTGAATCCTGAATGTTCATGTCCCTGCGAAATTCACATGCTGAAACCCCAATCTCCAAGGTGATGTTAGAAGATGTAACCTTTTTAGAATTGATAATGTCTTTAGCGAACAGCACACATGAATGCCATCAGTGTCTTTACAATGCAGGCCAAGGAAGTTTTTCTGATGCTTCTGCCCTGTCAGAACCAGGAGATGGGCCATCACCAAGCACTATAACTGCTTTCACTTTGGTCTTGGATTTCCCAGTCTTCAGAACTATGAAAAATAAGTTAATACTGTTTACAAGCTATCCAATATTTTGTTATAGCAACCTGAATGGAGTAAGATGCCATGTGAAGCCAAAATCTGATCTTCCTGCTACCAGAGTATTGGTTCTAATCAATTTACCGGCTCAAGAAGAGTTTAAAACAAACAAACAAAGCAGAGGCTTGCTTCCACCAGGACTCTGAGGAAGAGGGACCAATTATGAAATACGTAAGAGAAGTGCAGGAGACTATCACAGACAAAAGGCATGGCAGAACCCGAAGGGAAAGGGACAGCGGCTCCCATGACAGATCGCTGTGCTGACCTTAATGTTGGTATATGTGTAGACCAGGACGTGGAGGAATAACATCTTCAAAATTCCTATGGAAAATTGCTTGCCTAGAATTCCAGGTTTAGTAAAATATTATGTGAGAGATATAGAAATACTGATTTCTTTTGAAATTTTTGAATGAAGGGACAGCTTGTCACAGATGCAAATTATTTTGCCCTACTATCCTGGCTATGTGCATTTTCTGGTTCAGACTTCCTGTCAAGTTCTGACTGTTCTCTTAATCTTCTACACACATTCATCCAGTTCCTGACCCGCTGATCACACTTAATTCTGATATCTATTGACACTCACTTTTGCTTGCATATTTTTTAGTTTTTAACCTCAATGGCTTATCTCAAACTGTAATGATGCCTATTCCTGAAATATATTATATATGTGTGTGTGTGTGTGTGTGTGTGTATATACATCCTGAAGGTTGACTTCCTTGCTATACTTAAATTCGATTTGCTGTTGTATTTCTGCCTTTCCGGGTCCAAATTTTTTGCCTCCTTTTAATGTTTTGCTAACGTGATTCATATTCCCAGCATTATGGGTTAATTTTTTAATTAATTTTATTATTTTATACACCTAATTTTTCAAACTTATGTTCCTGAGTGTTTTCTTTGAAAATTAATAATCACGGCCTGGCACAGTGGCTCAATAGCTAAATCCTCACCTTGCAAGCACCGGGATCTCATATAGGTGTCAGTTTGTGTCCCCACAGCTCCACTTCCCTTCCAGCTCCCTTTTGGTCTCCTGGGAAAGTAGTAGAAGATGGCGCAAAGCCTTGTGACCCTGCACCCACGTGGGAAACCTGAGGAAGGGCACTGAGTGCTTAGCCTCATAATTTCCCCATTTTTGTGCACTTGACTTTTTTTTCCTTAGCTTTTAAGACACTGTCCAATACTATTATAAAGTCTGAAAATACCATAATTAAGATACCTCACTCCCTTAATTTTTTTATCTGCAAGAATTTATATAGTGAAACATACATATACACTTCGTATTTTTCCGAGTATGTTTTGTGTTATACATTTATCATTAATTTTTTATACTAGTTAGCTATGGATAATCATCTGTTTATATAAATATATATTTTCCTATTCTAAGCAATACACACATATATAGTGTAAATAGTGAAAGGTCTCTACAGTCACACTTTTTTGATATTATCAGGGTAAGAAGTTGTCAGTTTGTCTGGTGTGGTTCATACTGTGGGGACATAAAAGGACATAGAGGGTACAATATCTGAACTGAAGGAATGTATATATCTAGTAGTGTTGACCTGAAACAGCAAGAAAAACAATCACAAGGAAAGATAAAAATATGTGGCAGTTATATATATATCGAACATTCATGCTGAGGAAATCCAAATTAACAGGAAAGGTTATTATGGGAAAGATGAGTCTTAAACTTGGCTTTGAGGAGGAGGCAGCATGACATTTAGAAATTGCCTGGGCTTTGATGTAAAGCAGGCTTGGATTCCTATCCAGTTCTGAAATTTACCAGCTGTGTGATCTTGGGCAAATTCTGATACTGTCGCTTCCTTCTTTATTCAACAGTGACAATCTTCTAGGGCTCTGGTGAGGTTGATATTAGCTAACATAATTTCTGTAGTACTCAATGAATTGGTATTTCTATTCATTGTTTTCCCACATAACAATCCTCATTTTGTATTGCTTTCATATTCTCCAGTGCATATAAAAATCATGTAACTTATGGAAAATGCAGTTAAATCTATACAGTGCCATAGGCAATTTAAAAATTCACTGTGTACATGCATCATTGGAAAAAAGAAATTTTTTTAGAAGTTTAAAACATTTTGAAACAGTAAAGTTGAGCTGTAATTTCTTTCTGTGTAAGATATATTGGCTAAGCCAGTAACTCAGATTACTTTTGTTTATCACATGGTTGCCTTGTGTATTTAGAATTCTGCTGTGACTTGCTATGTGAAGGTCAACTGATGTTTCTAAATAATGACTAGGCAAGAGAGTGAATGGTCTTCCCTGAAAACAAAGGAAAACTGTTCTTTAACAAAGTATGAGATGACCACTGAACTCTGAACCAAAGCTCAAATAATGAAGACCGAGCTTCCTCCTTGACAAGCAGTGTTATCCCAGCCGAGCAGCTGAGAGCTAATTAAACAGCCTTGGACCGCCATGCTAAACCATAGTACCACATTTACAGAATTAATTTGGAGGACATGTTATTTAAGTCTGGGGTTTATCAGAAGAAGACAGCCTCTTTTTTTCCCCCCTTCTGAGCAGCATTTTAAAAATTAACATACTAGATAAGCTTCTTACAATGAACAGAGCCTATGAGCGCTCTCATATAGACACAAAACCAAAGCAATGAATCTGTAAGTAAAATAATAAGGCTATTGCATTTTGAGACTAAGACTAGAGTCCCAAAATAGTACTTTAAATATCCTGAGAGCATTTTTTAAAAATAAATTTATATTCCACATGCTTAGTTCTAAGATTCCCAATGACATACTAGTGACCACTAATTTGTATTTATGATACTTGCTTCAGAGTATATCTGAATCATGTAGCAGTTCTATACTTAATTAACTTAGAAATAAATCAGTAATAATTGGGACGTGTAAGGCAAGAATGTTTTAAATTATTGTGAGGTAAATACTTTCCTCTCTTAATTAACCTTAATGAATGGGCTTCAAAATTTATATCTGGAAACCAAAAGAGTAAACAAACATCCCACTTAACAGTGAATGCCAATGGCTTTCATCATTTAAGTTATTATTCATGGATAATAAGGGTAGAAGTAAGATATTGAGGCATTGCATGACTTGAGACTTTTTAAAGACCATAGAAGATGCCACTATCTTTCAGGTTCCTTGAGGTTGTGGAAAGAGCAAATCAGAGAGGGTTTTTTTTTTTAAATAACTTGTTCAAAATTTTTATTTAAAGGGCAGATTTTACAAAGAGGAGAGACGGAGATATGTACCTGCTGGTTCACTCCGCAAATGGTCATTTTGGTCGCGGCTGGATTGGTCTGAAGCTTCATCTTCAAGGTCTCTCATGTGAATGCAGGCACCCAAAAACTTGGGCCTTCCTCTGTTGCACATGCAGGGAGATGGGTCAGAAGTGCAGAGCTGGGAGATGAGTGGACACCCAGAGAGGATCCCAGCACTGCAGACAGAGGATTACCTAGCTACACCAGGGTGCCAGGGCTGACCCAAAGACAGCAACTGGGAGGGAACTGAATCCAGCTTTCTTGTGTAGGTGGCAGGAACCCAAGTTTTTGTGCCATAACCTGCTGCCTTCCAGGCTGAGCATATGCAGGAAACTGGAACGGAAAGCAGAGCTTGGCTTCTCACCTGGGTGCTCTGAGATACGGAGTGTGGGTTTTCTGAGTGGTGACTTGATGGCTGCATCAAATGCAGCCAAATGGGTTCTTGACAGTTCCATCTACTGATTTTGTAAAATTAATAAGCAAGAATTTCTTTATTCTAAAAACTTTAATAAGCACATTCAGGCAATACATTAAAAATTGGGCCACACACCTGGCAGATATGAAAGTATGTCAAATCTAGTTAGCCACTGATTTCTAAAATGCGGACAGCAGCACTTGTTTTACGTTCCTTCTAGCGCTGTGACAAAAGGAGATAGCAGTTTTGAATAGTTAAACAGCTAAATTATTTATAAAGTTGCAGGTAAAAAATAGTCTGGACAATCAATGGGAGCTTAGATAGTTCACACAGACAAATGAGTAAGCCTCATATGAAATGCATGATTCTGCTTATAAAGTGAACTAATGCAAAAGGAATTAAGTCAAGGCTTGGAGTAATGTGAGAATTATGAAAAATGTATAGAAAAGAGTACTACTTGCAGCATACTTTGAATCAGAGAGGCAAAGAAAAATCTGCAGGTAAACTTAATAACATGCATAACTCAGCTATTTTTTTTTTATTGAATCACTATTTGATAGATACATGGGTAAACAAGCATAAAGATATTTTCGCATAGATGAACTGTATAATGGAGACCAGCATACTGTGAAGTAAAGATACATTCAGTAGGCACCTCTATTCTGGAATAAAAGGGGAGCTGCCATTAAAACCGTTAAATATACCTTGAAAAGTCAATGCTAGATTTTCTGCTATTTCTTTTACCTACAATGCCATGATTCACTTAGATAGCAAAATGTTAAATGTGTTAACTGTTACTAAAGGACCATACTACTAGAATAACATGGGGGAAAGTGGTGAACTTATGACTTTCTGAAAGACTGCACCATGTATAGAGGGAGGGGATATCCCTGCGTCTATGAAACTGTATCATAAAATAAATACGTAATTCTTTTTAAAAAAGAAAATGATGGGAGATGGGGAAGGAGGGAGGAGTGAAATAATAACAATTAAAAACCATTAAAAGATTTATTTATTTTCATTACAAAGTCAGATATACAGAGAGGAAGATCTGCCATCCGATGATTCACTCCCTAAGCGAGCGCAACAGCCAGTGCTGTGCCGATCCGAAGCCAGGAGCCAGCAACTTCCTCCAGGTCTCCCACACAGGTGCAAGATCCCAAAGCATTGGGCTGTCCTTGACTGCTTTCCCAGGCCACAAGCAGGGAGCTGGATGGGAAGTGGAGCTACTGGGATCAGAACCGGTGCCCATATGGGATCCCGGGGCGTTTAAGGCGAGGACTTGAGCTGCTAGGCCACGCCATTGGGCCAAAAAAAAAAAAAAAAAAAAACCTTAAAAAGAAGAAAAAATATTCGTTTGAAAGGCAAGTTTATAAGAGGTAGAGACAGAGATGGGGAGAGAAGAGAGATCTTTCACATGCTGTTTCCCCAAATGTCCACAAACAGAGATGGGCCGGTATGAACCTGTGAGCCAGCAGTTTCTTCCTGGTTTCTCACATGAGTGCAGGGGCTCTTGCACTTGTGTTGTCCTCTGCTACTTTCCCAGGCACATTAGCAGGGAGTTTGATTAGAAGTGGAG
The DNA here is from genome assembly GCF_017591425.1 of Ochotona curzoniae. Lineage (NCBI taxonomy): Eukaryota > Metazoa > Chordata > Mammalia > Lagomorpha > Ochotonidae > Ochotona > Ochotona curzoniae. Next base: position 14,461,079 of record NW_024464920.1, on the reverse strand, counting down.
CAGCTGGGGCTGGGGCAATAGTTCAGTGGCCAAATCCTCATCTTGTAGATCCCAAATGGGCGCAGGTGGTTTCCCAGCTGCTCCACTTCCATTCCAGCTACCTGTTTGTGGCCTGGGAAAGCAGTAGAGCATGGACCAAAGCCTTGGGATCCTGCATCTGTATGGGAAACCTGGAAGAAGCTCTGGTTCCTGGCTTCAGATTGGCTCAGCTCTGGCCTTTGCAGTCACTTGAGGAGTGAGCCAGTGCTTGGAAGATATTTCTTTCTGTATCTTCTAGTTTCTGTAAACCTACCTTTCCAATAAAACTGAATAAATCTTAAAAAGAAAAAAGAAAAAAAAGTGGAGCAGCCAGGACTTGAAATGGAGTGGAATGCCTGTGTCACAGTGACAGCTTAACATATTGAACCCCAGTGCCAGCACCTCTTCCTCTTTTTAAAAAAACAGTAATTTAACATGAGTACTTCAAAAAGTTAACAAAAAACGGAATTAAAAGGAAAAGTTATTTTGATGTGAAAGATTTTGAAACCTATGCATTGTTTTTTTTTCATGATACACACAGTCCATGGTGTTTTGAAGGCAGTAATAAAGAGGAGAGTAGAAAGGAAAGGCTCTTCCACCCTCTGGTTCACGTTACCAAATGGCAGGGAAGACCAGGGCAGTGCCAGGATGAAGCCAGGAGCATTATCCAGGTTTCCTACGGGGGTACCAGGGCTCCAAGTGCTTGGGCCATCTGCTCTGCTCTCCTAGGCGCATTGGCAGGGAGCTGGACTGAAGTGGAGAGGCTGGCACTCAACCTGGCACCCATCTGGGATATCACAGATGTAAGCTTAAGCCACCAGAGTCATTTTTAGATATGTGATGGAATCCTACTCCAGTGTAGGAATGCAATATTTTGGTCAAAGAATTCATCTTTGTTAGAGGTTCCAGACATGTTTTTAAAAATAATTCCAAGTGGAAATGCGAGACTTTCTCAAGATTTGGGCTTTTAAAGCTAATTAAATGAAACCAAAGAGAAAGTTCATTAGCTGGGTTGATTTTCCCAGCAGCCTTAACGTTTTGAATTAGAACATGAGAATTTGAAAATAGCCTCTCTAACTTATTCAAGCCAGACATTCCCTTAATAAAATGCCACGAAAAGCTCCTGCCCTTGGCCCCCAGTGATTGCTGCAACTGCTTGGCCAGTGATTGTCTGGCCACAGTAAGGGTATTGCTTGGAAGAAGGTTCTGAACCAAAGTTTCGATGACTTCATAAAATGAGTTGTCATCAATTTCTTTCTCAAAGCTGACAGCATTGTAAGTAAGAGATAATAAAGGCAGAGTTAGTGGGAAGTCTAATATTACTCTTCAAAAATGAATTGAACACATGTTAGGAGATATGTTAAGAAGTACTGGAAGTAGAGAGTCAGAAAGCAAGATGAGACCAGATAGGAAATCTTCAAAAAGAGTTTGTCATCATCACGAGGAAGTTGATCAAAATGTTGAATTATCAGACTGTCAAATAAGAAAATAAATGTAGACATATAGTTATCTCCAAATATTAGGATTGTTATCTGGACATGGTAGTAGAGCCATGAATAGGTTATTTATTTATTTATTTTTTACTTAATAGAAGCAATTTTTCACGTTCATTCAACACTGAGTACCTAGTTCAGGCTACATAATAATGTAATGGATACTAAGTGTAAAAGGCTCATAGTTTAGTAGGAAAGAAAAACCAAGAAAAGCCATTATCTTTCAGTGTGACAGGTGCCAGGGATGCATAATGTACTGAGCAAGCCTCACAGAGGAAAACATACCCCCGTTGAATTTTGGAAAACTAGCTTGGTCATGGGAATGAGTGGAAGGCCTTACATGTGGAGGAAATAACACATGTTACAAGGGAGTGAACCACTGATGGAAGATCTCTCTCCTTTTCCCTGTAAATCTGATCTGTCTTTCCAGTAAATATAAATCTAAAGAAAAATGGTAAAGCTTAAAATGTACATGTATGTGTGTCTTATAAAACTCCAAAGTGCATATGCATATACACATGTATAATAGATACATTTACACATATATTATAAATAGATATAGTCTGAGGTATACACACAAACTTGTAGAGACAGAGGCAATATATATTTGTTTATGTGTCATATTCAACATGTTTATAAGCAAAAAAATCATGTTAAAAATACATGCATAAGATAAGAATAACTTAGGTCTATATTCTATATTTGGATAATATAATATATGTGTATGTGTTTATATATCATGTATTTGAAAACTTTATGCATGCAAAAGTTTAGGTGGTATTTGCATATGCTTTCTATTTGAAACAAATGTAAACATTGAGGTAGAAATATTTGGGGGTTTGATGTAAATCTGTCTTTACTAACTCATTTAGCCAATCTGAAGCTAAAAATTGTATTGTCCAATCAGTAGCCATTGGTTGTGAGTGGGAAGTTGATTTGGAAAGGAGCCAAATGACAAAATAATTTCTAAACAGAAATGATGACTTCTTTTTTAAAAAAAAAAGATTTATTATTATTATTATTATTATTTTTTTATTGGAAAGGCGGATATACAGAGAGGAGAGACAGAGAGGAAGATCTTCCGTCCGATGATTCACTCCCCAAGTGAGCGCAACGGGCCGATACTATGCCAATCCGAAGCCAGGAGCCTCTTCCGGGTCTCCCACGCGGGTGCAGGGTCCCAAAGCTTTGGGCCGTCCTCGACTGCTTTCCCAGGCTACAAGCAGGGAGCTAGATGGGAAGCTGGGCCGCCGGGATAGAACCGGCGCCCATATGGGATCCCGGGCGTGCAAGGCGAGGACCTTAACCACTTGCGCCACTGCGCCGGGCCCGACTTCTTAATAAATATATAAAACGTAAGTCAGTAAGAAGCAAAAGTAATTGAGTCCAAAAATAGTGAATTCACTAGGTGTGACAAGAAGATAAACAATATCAAACTCTCTTTCCTTTTGGTCCAGATATCAGCAGGCGCTCTTTCGGCGTCTTCATGTCCCCTTTGCTGCCCTTTCTGTGTCACCTTTTGAATGCCAAGTACCCGTCGTGGCTTCCTTTCGTGGTCTTTTTATAGGCTGTGCAAACCTAAATTACTGAGTGTTCCCCTGAATTTCAGGCACCTCAAACAGTAGAAACCATTATTATTATTATTATTATTTTTTAATTAGGAAGCAGATACTTTTTTGGTGGGTCTCAAGCATAGAACATAAAAGAAGCTGCCTCTGATGGCTTATACAACACCTGCCTCGTAAAATGACCCTGTATAATGTTATACCTGAGTTATCATACATTTATTTTCCATTGTGCAAGTGCTTATCTCTCTAGTTGGCCCTTGAAAAAAAGAGGATATGTAGCAACTGACCAGTTCACATTACTTCAAGACTGATGACTCAGGGCCTTGATAAACATGTGACTTTTAGACTTTCCCCTAATGTCCCCTTTCCACTCTATGTCACTTAATGTATGTGCTAATCATAAAAGTCCTAAGCATAATAATTTGTAAAATTTTCCATGACTACGGAGGCATAGAGTTTAAATACCCTTCATGGACAAAAGTCCATTTTCTTTTGTTTTTTGTTTCCTTGTTTGGCTGCCAAACTTGCTGATAGTAACTTAATGAGCAACGAGTCAACTATTATCCCTGTAATTGGTCTCCACTGGTTAATTCATAGGAGGCTTTTAGAAATGCACTTATTATATAATTAACAGAGATTTGTGATTTCTTTGAAATCATTGGCCATAAAAGGCTTGGCTTAGTAATTGCAGTTACCTCTTCTATTGCTCTGTGGCAACAGTATGGTTTTCACGCTGGGAGATCACTTCTCAGAGCCTAAGCAATCTCCTTGATCCTCCATGCTTAAATTCTCTGAAATCTCTTCTCCTCAAGATGCAGATGCCTCTGCTGTTTTCCTCAGTTGTAAAAGTTTCTTTTAAAAAAGGTTCATAATTTTCTAGAGGATTAGAATCACTAGTCTTTGTTCCCCCCACCCACTTCTTTCTTACTTCCGCAATTCCCATATCCTATTGCTTTAGGGAACTCCTCCTACTCTAAGATTCAAAACCCTAATTTTGTAATTTAGGACATTATAAAATGTATGCTAGTCAACACTTCTGTAAATGCAGTCTGTAGACGTGGTACTTGTAAACGCAACATTATTATAAGTCAAGAATGTTGCTAAATTTCTTGATTTTCATATATCCATCTACTAGGTCTTTTCACTCAACTATTTTTGCATTTGACTTCCAGCCACTTTTTCCTTCTTTTTCTTCAGGTCACTGTAAGCTGTCCTACTTCTTTCCTTGTCTGTTAGTGCACTTATGTTCTGTATATTTAGACTGCTTGATTTCAGGTTATTTCTTGTCCTTTGTTCACAAAGTACAGAACTTGAGCATGGTAAATGAAATCTATATTCTTTGTTACTTGGTAGGCAAGTAGCTAATTTAAGACTTAAAATGATAGCATAAATTATAATATATAAGTGGCTGAATGCCAATTTTATTATTTTAGCTGTAGAAAAAGAAAAGATACCCTTATGAAACTGTGTCTTATACTATCATTAATAAAATATTCATGTTAATTTTATTGGGAAGATTGTGAGAGCTAGACATGCTAAATTGTAATATTATCATTTTTTTCTCCCATGATATTTGGTAGAGCATGAATTAGAGCAGTTTTTTTTTTTTTAATAATACATTTCTGTGGGTCAATTAAATTCTAATTTTTTGGTAAAAAAAAAGCAGTTCATAAAATTGTTTCTATTACTACAAAAAATTGAGCTGACAGCTCTGTACTGCTAATTTGTAGATGGCAAACTTGTTTTTATTAAGAAAACTGATACCGTTCACAATAGATAGGGCGGAAACTGAATTGGCTAAGGAAGGAGATAGGTAAATCTAAATTTCTGAATCACTTTTTTTCTCAATATAAATATTTAATTATGTCATGAAAAATTCTTCTGAAAAATTGTGACATACAATAGGATCCATCTTCCATGTAAGTAGGGCACTAATTATGTGTCTGAGATAGGAACTGATATTTTTTAAAGTCTTTCGAAATGATGGCTGTATTCTAGATGCACTAAAATATTCTCTTTAATCTTCGCTGTATGCTACAATCTGTTATCCTTATTTTACAGAGAGTAATCAAGGGTAAATTAGGGCTAATGGCAGGGCACAGGGCATTCAATCATCACCTGGCATGCTGGTTCCCCATACTGGAGTGCCAGTTTGAATCTTAGCTTCTCCACTTCTGATGCAACTTCCTGCCAACATACCTGGAAAGGCAACAGAAGATGATGCAAGAACTTGGGTCCCTGTCACCCTTTGTTCTAGATGGAGTTTCTGGCTCCTGGCTTCAGGAGGCCAAACCCCCCCACTGTTGTGACTATTTGGGGAATGAACAAGCAGAGCAAAAATCTCTCTCCAACTCTCTCCTCTTCTCTCTCTGTCACTTAGCCTTTCCAATAAATAAATCTTGAAAATAAGTTAAGTAGGGCCTGGCATGATGGCTCCACTGGCTAAATCCAATCCTGATCTTGCAAGTACCAGGATCCATATGGTGATGGCTGTGGAAAAGGCTGTTCCTCTTCCTCTCCAATTCCCTGTTTACAGCCTGAGAGCAGTCGAAGATGGCCCAAAACCTTGGGAGCTTGCACCCACATGAGCTCCTGGTTCCTGGCTTTAGTTCAGCTCAGCTCTGACTGTTGTGGCCATTTAGGGAGTGAACCACAGGATGGAAGATCTTTCTCTGTTTCTCCTCTGTAAATCTGATCTGCCTTTCCATTAAAAATAAATAAATCTTAAAAATAATAAATTAAATAATTTGTGTGTGGTTGCACGATTATTACTGGAATTTTGGCACACGGCTGCTCATGCTTTTCCCATCATTTAAAAACAAGCCTTTTTTTTTTCATTCTCAAGGAGAAAAGTCAGCTCTGCAATGTGAAGGGACTTGAAAAAGTTGGTGAAAATGTGTATTATGGGAAAACTATAGTTATAGGTTTCAAAGAATTTTCACCAAAATAAGCTAATTATCTTTTAACTTCATTGTTTTCCCCACAAAGTATTTGAAGTCCCCCACATATGATAAGGTGTACTTTGGAGAGTCAGAGTGTGTGCTCTATGACCAAGGCCCATTTTTGTTACTCACTAAGTAATGTTGAACATTACTTCATGCCTCTGCTTGGTTTTATCATCTGGAAAAAGGGAATGATCATGAAATGCACTCAGCAGCTCAGTCTATAAGCATGAGATAAGAGAATGCATGTAAAGTGCGCAATAGAATGGCGGATACATAGCAAGTCTTTCACACACATTTTCCAAGATTTGGATCTCCTTGTAAAAGATGGTCTTCTTATAAATAGAGAAAAGATGTATGTATGGTTGTAAATTCTTTTATTCTTGGCTATTTATTCTGGCTCATTTGGCAATTAGTATTCTGTTTTAGATCCTTGCCAAATTTTACATATTCATTCTTTCCTTTCTTGCACAGAAAAGATTAGCATATGCCCATAAATGCTTTGCTAATTCTCCCATTGAGAGGATTCTCCTTCCCTTGAATTTAAGCCAGACTTACTTAGTGACTTACTTGATGAACAGTATATGACAGAAGTAGGGCTTTTGAGGCTAATAGGGACTCTTGCATCTTCTGCTCCCAGCACTGAATGTTCACTCTGGCAGCTCCCAACTATCTCCTAGCACTCCACCTGCCTTGATAACTCTATGTTAAAGGGTCCACGGACTGGTTCTCTAGTCACCAGAGAAACTGAGCCCAGTTTTGAATGATCCTGGCCAAAGTTCAGAAATATAGATACAGCTTTCTTAGACCATCCAGATCAGCCTGTCGACTGCTTAAATATCACCCAAATTTAGTACTTGACAGAACAATTTCCTCAGCAAGTCTTGCCCTAATTCCTGACCCACAAAATCATGAGGCACCATCAAACTGTTGGTGTTTTAAGACACCAAGTTTCAGGCTAGTACATGGTATAGTAATGGATAATGGAAATATGCATTTGTTTATTTTAAAGGATAATCCTCTGCTGGTGACAGTTCTAGCACTAAGGATTGCCTCCACAATCCAAGCAAGGCCACTGTTATTATTTGTCAGCATTCTTCAGAGAAACAGACAATGAGATGAGTGTGTGTGTCTGTGAGAGACACACAGAGAGAGAATGTGTGTATGTGTGTAAGTATACAAAGAGATTTATTATGGGAACTGACTCACACAGTCTTGGAGGTCAAGAAGACCCACAACCTGCTGTCTGCCAGCTGGAGAACCAAGAAAGCCAGTGGAATAATTCAACTGAACCCAAAAGCCTGAGAACCGAGAGGTGGAGGTGGGGTTGATGGTGTAAGTCCCAGCCTAAGTTAGAAAGTACCTGCACCACAAGCTCCAAATTTCAAGGGTAGGAGAAAATGGATGTTCAATCAGAGAGGGAGAAAATGTGCCCTTATTTGTCTTTTTTTTCTGTTCAAACCCTCTACAGATTGGATAACGATCACCCACGTCTAGGAAGGACATCTGGGTTGCTCAGTTCACCCATTCAAATGCAAATCTTTTCCAGAACAGTCTCATAGACCGGCTCAGTAACAAAGTGTTACCAACTATCTGGGCTGCTCTCAGCCCATTCAAGCTGGCCTACAAAATTAACCATCCTCGTTACAGTCTGCCGAGACACACAGACAATGAAACGTAGACAGTTCCATACATGTGCTCATTTCATGCACATCCCTACATATCATGGAGAAAAAGGAAGCAGTGTAAAAAGACATAGCTTGGGCTAAATAAGTAGAGCTATTTAGATTGTCTGGGTAGGAATGTCCTCTTTGCATAATGTTCATTTGAACATTGAACCTGAATGTAAATTTAAAACTATGTATTTGCGTACTCCTCACTTTTGTTCATCTGTGCACCCATTTACTGAATAAACATTTATTAACCACTACTCTGCATGAGGCACTGTGCTAACACTGAATAAGATAATCACTTCCTGTGGGGCAAACAGTTATATAGAGGTAATAATAACATCCTGTGAATATGTCATAAAAAATATGCATTTAGAGCTTTAGAGCACTCTCATTGGTGGAAACCAGGAAGAGTTCAGACTTACATATGCCAAAGGTCTTTCCCAGGTGGCCAACTTGGGACACACAACAGTTATTCAAATAGCACTATAACCGAAAACATATTAGGAATTTTCCTTTTTGCTCTTATGAACATAAGACTATGACACCTGGCTCAAGATACTGCATAAACACTTGTTGGATTGATATTGTTTAAGGATCTGATTATGAGCTCTTGGTTGTGGCATAGTAAGTTAAGCATTGCAATGCTGGCATCCCCTATGGGTGACAGTTCCTGGCCGTGGTGCCTCTTTTCTGATCCAGCTCCCTCATAAGCACCCCAGAAAGCAGCAGAGGATGGTCCAAGTGTCTGAGCCCCTGCCACCCACACGGCAGAGCTCAGCGAAGCTCTTGGTTCCTGCCGTTGGCTGGGCCCATCCCTAAGTTACTGCTGTTTAAGAAACAAGCTAGCAGATGGAAGAAATCTGTTTCTGCCTCTCTCTTTATAATTTTGCTTTTCAAACAAATAAATAAAATCTTTACTTACAAAAAGTTTGCATTTACAGCTTAAGCAAAAAAATCTTCGTTTTCACTCTCTGATCATCTTCAATGAAACAACAATGAAGATTTCACATTATTGAACATAGTCAGAAGCGTATCTCATTCACTTTAAAGGGTGGCCCAAATAAGGAGTGTTAAAAGTATTTTTAGCAGTAGTAGCAGCGGGGCCAGCATGAGTGCAGGGCCTCCTGAGCTGACTCATTTGAAAGAAGTATCATTTATTTGGGTGTTTAAGTGGTGCTCTTTTTTTGGAAGAAAACTTGCATTACTTTATAATCATGCCACATTTTGGAAGGTGTTTACCAAGGTGAATGTGATCTTGTGGGTGCTCTGTTGTCAATATCTTATCTGCTTTGGTGATTCCTTCAAGCACAGTTCTATTTCTCACTTTTTATCACTATAGGAAAGTTCTTCAATCCCTGAAATTCTGATTGTTCCAAGATTAGCTAATTTTCTCATCTTGCCACCCACTCACTTCTCCTTTTATCTCTGCATAACAACCAGTATTACACCAGCCCAGCGACCTAACATGAAAATGTGGAAAGCATCTTGGACACCCTCGACATCCTTTACACTTGCAACCAACCTCTCCTCCAATTTGTTGATTCTGCTTAGGAGAGAGGTCTTGGATTTTTCCTGCCTGGATCCTGGATTTTATGTCTTTCGTTAGACTATTATCCCTTCTGGCTAGAATATTTTCCCCCATTTTGGTGAACACATTTTGTAAGAGTTGGTTTAAGTTCACCCTTTTTGTATTCCCTAGCAGTTTGCTTTGTGTTTTACTGTAGCCTTCGACAAATTGCAGAAGCATTCAATTCAGTTGAGGTCTATTTTAAATTTAAAAAAAAAGAAGGTTAATATAGTACATGGCATTCTGTTCTTTCACACATTCATCATAAGCATAGACACATATACATGCACACACACATATGTATATATAAAACACAGGACAGGTACTCTGATTTTGGAATAGACAACATCTTAGACCTTCTGAACATTTAGGATAATCTTAAAAAGAAAGCAACAAGACTAGTCTTGAATCAGCAATACTACAAAAATACAACATACAATGTATTTCAAGAAGTACAAAAGACATAAAATAATTCAATAATATTTTGAGTTTACTGAGTTAACATATTCAGATTAATACATTAATATGAGTTAACTATTAAAATTAATTCATTTGTTTCCTTTAAAAATGATGGGACTAGTGCCATGGCATATTAGAAGAAGCTGCCATCTGTGGCACCAGCATCCCATATGGGCTCTTGTTTCTGTCCAGGCAGTTCCACTTCTGATCAAGCTCCTTGCTAATGGCCTGGGAATACAATGGAGGATAGCCCCTCTCCTTGCATCTTTGCATCCACATAGGAGACCCAGAAGAAGTTCCTGGCTCCTGGCTTCAAATTAGCTCAGCTCTGGCCTCAGTTGCGGCCATTTGGGAAAGAACCAGAGGATGGAAGATTTCTCTCTGTCTCTTCCACTCTGTGTAACTCTGCCTTTCACATAAAACAAAATAAATCTTAAAAAAAAAAAAGACTACTAGAAAAGTGTATATGGGATCTTCATTATATCCATTGGACAACACTGATTTAGATTAATAATAATCATTCTACTTTTCTCTTTTTGAGCCTCTTGCAAAGGCAAGGATAGCCATGTAACCCAATCTGGCAAATAATATTTGAGTATAATTTGACCAGGGGTTTTATGAGAATGATATGGTCTCAGATAGGCAGCTAGTTCAGGGTCACAAGTTCAAAAGGCACATTTCCCCAGTCTGTGTCATTCTTTTTGCCCATATATGCTTCAAACGACACGTACCCATCATTACCTGTGACCTGGGGTGGGGAGGGGGGCAAGAGGGTGTTGCAGCATGAGTAACCACGTCTCACCAAGCCCACTTAAAAGCTGGTGCCGGGGAGAGAGTTCCTGTCTCAGCCCTGTGATTCTTTGCTCATACCTCAGCTCCTTTAGCCTGGCCTGCATTTGGGCTCTCGGCCTGGCATCCTGCTTCCTGCGGACGACTCCAAGGACCAAGGGTGGCAATGCTGGCATGATCAAAGTGAGGACTTTACCCTTCCCTTTCACTTCCTGGCTCACTCTTTCCTGTACATGGCTCACATATGTTGGTATTCTTCACCCTCTGAATAAAGTTTACCAACACGCTTAAGCCACGTTGGTGCCTGTGCTTAAAATACTTTCTAATTAAGAGGCAAGGACCTAGGAAATAAATATTCAACTCAAACCTAGCCCACAACAGGAATACATACATACATATATTAAGATTTATTTATTTATTTTTATCGAAAAGTCAGATATACAGAGAGGAGGAGAGACAGAGAGGAAGATCTTCGGTTCGCTAATTCACTCCCCAAGTGACCGCAATGGCCAGAGCTGTGCTGATCTGAAGCCAGGAGCCAAGAGCTTCTTCCGGGTCTCCCACATGGGTGCAAAGTCTCAAGGCTCTGAGCTATCTTCCACTGCTTTCCCAGGCCTCAAGCAGGGAGCTGGTTGGGAAGCAGGGATGCCAGGATTAGAACTGACACCTGTATGGGATCCTGGCATGTTCCAAGTGAAGACTTTAGCTGCTAGGCTATTGTGCTGGGCCATATTTATATATTTTTAAAAGATGTATTTATTTGCAAGACAGAGTTACAAAGAGAGAGCAGGAGAAAGAATTCTTTGATCCTTTGGTTTACTCCCCAAATAGCTGCAATGGTCAAAGCTGGGCCAAGCCCAAGTCAGGAACCAGGAGTTTCTTCCAGTTCTCCTATTTGGGTGCTGGAACCCGTGGGACTGGGCCATCTGCTACTCTCCAGACACAATAGCAGGAAGCTGCATCAGAAGTGGAGCAGCCATATGGGATGCTGGCACTGCAGACCGCTGCTTAACCTTGCTGCACTACACCGGTAGCACCTAAAATGGGTTTTGTACAAGCAGCAAGGATTCGGATTTTATTGTCTTATCCAATCTGACAATCATGCCTATTCATTTGAGGTGTTTGGTGAATTAACGTTTAACACGATCAGTGATGTGATTGAGTGCAAATCTACAATCTTCGTGTTTTCTACTTGCTTCATCTGATTTTGCTCCTTTTTGTTTTTTTTTTTTGAAGTGAATATTATTTCTTGTTTTCATTTGTCATTTTGTTGTTTTTAATCTCAACTTACTATGCCCTTTACACTTTCCTGTGTCTTTCTGTGTTGTGAACTAGACGTTTTGTCTACCCATTATGCTAGGGGGATAGTAGAGTTCAACTCATTTGCCTCTTGTCTCAGGATTACCGCTCTGCATTGCCCGAGGTCCAGTGTATTGAAAAATTATTGTTTCTTACGCCTTGACTGTTTGCTTCCTTTTTTCTTCTGAGTTGCTTCCAGCAGGAGAGTAAACCTTGTCCCTACTACTCCATTTTGGTTGGAAGGAGAAGTCTCCAAAATATAAAACTCAATGTAAATAAAAAATAACTCATATAAACAGTAAAATGCAATTTCCTGGGTTTTTTTGTAACTTTTCTGTTGTCTCCCTTCCTTCGAAAGGGTGTGTTAGCTTTCACTTGGAATGGAACAATCCTGGTTCCTCTTTCTTTCATATCTTACCAGCAGTGGATTCAGCTCTTTTATGATTCCACTCTTAGAAATACATCCCAGCTTGACCACGTTTGCCCCTGGTTACAACCTGAGCTAAGCCACTCTCAGCTCTGGAATTAAATGGCTGTTCCTAATCCTCACCTCCCACTCTATGTTTCTCTAATACAAGCAAAAGTGAAGAGAAAAAAAATGTTTTTAAAATTTTACTATGCTTTGTAATAATCTATAGATGTCTTAAGTGTAGGGTTTTATTTGTTCATTTCCAAAATGTGCGCTTTTATTTTTTTTTTCTTTACTTCTTAATTTTAATTCTAGAGGGAAGTCTTCTGCCATTCAGTATGATGAAAACTCACGTTGCTGCACTTATATTTCATTATATTCGGTCAGACTTGGTTTGTTAATATTTTCATAGACTTGTTTTTATCTTCATTCACAAAGGATATTATGTATACTTTTCTTGGAAAATCCTTGTCTGGTTTTTGAAACCAGGGATATCCTGGCTTCATAAAATGTAATGAAAAATGTTCTTTCCTTTTTAATTTTCTGAAAGAGTTTGTGTAAAATCAGAACTATTTCTTCCTTAAATGTTAGAAGAAATTCACCAGCTCCTAATAAGTTTTAGTTGCTTTGGTAGCACTGAGGTTGATCTCTTTTTCCTACATTTAGCAAAAGCTCCCTGTGTGAGCTCCCATTTCCTCTACTGGGTTGAGAAAGTGCTACTGAACAGAAAAGAAGGGATAAATGGAGGTTCTCTTTGTGTTTTCCTACATGCAAGGATCATGGCCTTACTGGCCTGGTTGCCCAATGTGTGAATTCTTGCTTTATACACAGATGTGCCTGTAGGGAAATTACAGTTAATGATGGATCATATACTACGGTGCTCATGTAAAGTCCCATTGCTTAGTACCATTGTAGCCTTCTTAATTTGGCTGAGTATACTCTATGAGGTTGGCAGAGTGAAAAAGTCACCCTGTGATGCAGTTCTCAGACTGCATCCGCGTTCTTTGTGAGGCATAACATCTTATCCACTCTCACTGTTGGTAATGATTGGAGCATGAAGCCAAATGCATTCTTTTCAGTCAGCACTGAATGTTTTTTGATATTTTGTAATGAAAATCACTTTAGTCTTTACTTCCAAACTCTCCATTCAAATGCCGTGCCACATTTATTCAGAGCAAAAATTGAATTTTTTTATGACAAGCACCACCCATGTAAGCTGACCCCATACTCATGAACTGGTCTAGCTGTGTCACCTCAGTGGTGACACCAGGACCTTGTACTCTGGCAATGCTGGCCTTTGTTCCTTCACATGCCCAGCTTTGCTGCTTGTTTTCTCTGGCTTCGTGTTGTCTTCTCTACCTTCCCCCAGATGCTCTCTTGACTTAGTCACTCAACGCATTCGCGTCTCTGTTCAAACGTTACTTCTCCTGTACACGCAGACAAATCATTTCAGCACCATTTTAAAAAAAGATTTATTTATTTATTTTATTACAGATATACAGAAAGGAGGAGAAACAGAGAGGAAGATCTTCCGTCCGATGATTCACTTCCCAAGTGAGCGCAACGGCCAGTGCTGTGCCAATCCGGAGCCAGGAACTTCCTCCAGGTCACCTAATGGGTGCAGGGTCCCAAGCCCTTGGACTGTCCTCAGCTGCTTTCCCAGGCCAGGACATAAATCAATGCTCTTATGGGATCCTGGCGCATTCAAGGTGAGGATTTAGTAACTAAGCTACCGAACCGGACCCAACAAAGGCCCATCTATCATACACTGCCTTCCCAGGCACATTAGCAGGAGGCTGGGTAGGAAATGGAGTTGGGCACTCAGATTTGGGTTGCTGGCATACACAGTGCCACCATGCTCTCCTCCTCTTTGTGTGTATATGTGTGTGTGCTTTGTGTTTTTTTTCCATCATCCTTGTAACAACCCTAATCTTTGATCTTTCTCAGTATTTCCTTTTGGCCTTTAGGGATACAAGAGGAATTTTTTTTTAAAAGATTCACTTATTTTTATTGGAAAGCCAGATATACAGAGAGGAGGAGAGACAGAGAGGAAGATCGTCCATCCACTGGTTCACTCCCCAATTGGCCACAACTGCCAGTGCTGCGCCAATCTGAAGCCAGGAGTTAGGAGCTTCCTCCAGATCTCCCATATTGGTGCAGGGCCCCAGGGCTTTGGGCCATCCTCTACTGCTTTCCCAGCCACAAGCAGAGAGCTGGATGGGAAGTAAGAGTTGCTGAAATTAGAACCGGCACCCATATGGGATCCCAGCGTGCTCAAGGTGAGGACTTAAACCACTGGGCTACTACGCTGGACTCATAAGAGGAATTCTAGAGGCCAAAGCTCTGGAGGAAGTGTAGGCTGGGCTTCAGTTATCAAGTACGATTAAATTACAACTTTTTCATCCTGAAGCACGTGATAGGCATGACTGCATACTTCACAATATTCAGGTGCCTGATTTGTTTTCTAAGTAGGGCACTGTGGGCCTGGCTGGGTTTTTCCCTAGGCTTTGGAGAACTGAAGAACTTTGGGAAAATAATATGGTATTCTATAAAGAAATTGGTATTCACCAAATGCTAGTTAACAAGATGCGCCAATCCTTCAGAAAGTTTGAAACAAAAGGGATACTTGAGGAATGTTCTGAGTTCATTGAGTTCAGTTTCTGTAACTTAAGGGCACTGCTTGTGAGTTCGGGTTGTGACCCGTTGAAGGAGCTTATGGGGACAGACATAACTTTTGTTTTTGTTCTCTCAGTCACCATTCATCCTGCTCTTTTTCTCCCCCTAGTCCGATGGCTTCTTATCTATGTGTCACAACAGTCACTGTTAAAAATAGAGGCACTGGACAAAGAACTAAGGGTGAGATGAGAAGGAGATCGGCTCACTTCTTCAACAGCTGTTAGGAGCTCATTTCAGCTTCTGCAGATGTAGGCTCCATTGAGAGACCTAACCCACTATTACTTAAAAAAAAGAAATTCAGCCGGGGGCAACTTTGGAATATAGGATACCCAGGAGGTGGGACATGCACATGCTCTATGACCCATTTGGTGACTGCAGCTTCAATGCAAAACGGAATTCAATTCGGTTAATCTAATTGTGCCACCACTTTATAGCATAATAGCTCTGTCAGGCAGGAGGGTGGATAGCTAGGAGCTTCCAGGGCTTAACTTGAAAATCTGCCTATTTAAGCCCCTGGTTCTCTCAGTCCTCCCACACCCCTTCGTTCAGGCCCCCTCCGTGGGGGCTGTGAAAGATCTGCTCAGGTTACAGCTGACACTGAGTACTCCCTCCCCCTGTCCAGTTGGCTCAGGGCCACTGACTCCTCCTCTCACAACAGCTGGGACCCTTTCTGCTTGCACACGGGAGTAGAAGCAATTCCTCCTCGCCTCAGCTCATAGCTCTGTGTTAGGATCCCAAGGCGAGCATGCCTTTGCATACAGGCCAAAGAATCTGGAGCATTTCCCGGGGCTTAGGAGCAAGTGAATTTGAGTGACACAATCATATGTTTTCCTAAAAAGTTTTCTTCCTTGTGGTTAGCAATAGGTGTTACAGTGTGGATTCTAGACGCTTGACGCTTAACAGGCAAGGCAGTCCATCTTCCAGTTTGTTTGGGCAGAAGGCCATCATGTGTGTCTTTTAAATATTGTTTCTTGGGACTTTATAAAACAAAGTCTACATGCAAAAATTTTAAAGCTTTATTTCTTTTTATTAGAAAGAAAGATTTATAGAGAGGAGGAGAGACAGAGAGACAAAGATCTTCCATCTGCTGGTTCACTCCCCAAATGGCCTCAGTGGCTGGAGCTGAGTTGATCTGAAGCCAGGAGTCAGGAACTTGTTCTGGGTCTCCATGTGGGTGCAGGGACCCAGGGCTTCGGGCCGTCCTCAACTGCTTTCCCAGGTCACAACCAGGGAGCTGGATGGGAAGTAGAGCAGCCGGAACATGAACCAGCGCCCATATAGGATCCTGGCACTTGCAAGGTGATGGTTTAGCCAATTGAGTCATTGCGTTGAGCCTTCCTTCATCTCTTAGCAGGACAGTTTCCTACATTTGTTTTCTATGCTATTTTTTTTAAGGGAAGTTCAGGTTACTTGCCATAAAGGGTGTCCCAAATTCTATATTTGCATGATTGTTTCTTTGTAATTCGATATAGGTTAAAGTATTTTTGGCAAGAATAGCACCTAGGTGAATGTCATGTTGCTGCACTGTTGGCTGTACTAAATCTGATTCTTTGACTAAGAAGACTGCCAGATTGCCACATTGTAAGGCTAAACATTTTTTAAATTGCAATTAATAAGTTCGCTGTGGAGCAAGACTTTGAGACTGAAATTCAGCATCCACTGATGATTCTTGCCTGAATTAGTTATTACCATGGGGTCTACAGAATTCCCATGCTCTCTGTGGGCTGCCTACAGGCCAGGCACTGTCTACTCTGAAAGAGATAGCTCACTCTCCTGGGACCGTTATGTGCAGAGATGGCCCTGTGGACCCCAGCCCTGCAGTGGTGATGGGACAAGATGTGAGCTCTGAGACCAAACAGCAAATGGAATAGCAGATCCACTGCTCACTGAGTTCTAGAAATGCTAGGCATGATATATGATTACAACAATAAAGTTCACATTTTGTCATTTTTGAATGATTGCAATTAATGTTTTCCACACGTAGCTATCTTTTCCTTCTAAATATTTCTGAAAGAAAGAAAAAATTAAAGAAATGGGTTCATCCCCCAAGTGGCTGTAGTGGCCGGAGCCAAACAGAGGCCAGGAGCCTGGAGTTTCTTCCTGCTCTCCCATGTGGGTGCAGGGTCCCAAAGCTTTGGCCCTGCTTTCCTAGGTCACAAGCAGAGAGCTGGATGGGAAGTAAACAGCAGGGACATGAATCAGCACCCCCATGTGATCCTGGCAGTTGCAAGGTGAGGATTTAGCCACTAGGCTACCACACTAAGGCCTGTTTTCTGTCACTTTTGTCTACTCCTTTTTTCTCTACCTAGAAATTATTTTATTTTATTTTTATTTTGCATTAGAGACAAAAAGACACACAGATAACTTGCATCCACCGGGTTACTTTCCAGATGCCCAATATAGGCAGGGCTGGATCAGGACGAGGACAGGAGGTTGGAATTCAGCCTAGGTCTCCCCTGAGTGACAGGGATGTAGCTATTTGAGCTCTCACCACTGTTTGCTGGGATATAAAGTAGCCGGAAGTTAGATTCAGGAATGGCAGTGGAATTTAACCTTAAGTATTTCCATATGAGATGTAGTTGTCCTGACAATTAACTTGCTAGGTTAAGTACATGACCCAAACCTTTCTTTTGCTTATTTTTATTTATTTTTTAAAGATTCATTTTTATTTATTTTTTTTATTTGGAAGGCTGATTTATACAGAGAAGGAGGCACAGAGAGACAACACATCTTCCATGTGCTGGTTCACTGCCCCAGATAGCCAAAACTGATGGAGCTAAACCAATCTGAAGCCACGAGTTAAGAGCTTCTTCTGGCTCTCCCATGCAGGTTCAAGGACTTGGGCTATCCTTCACTGCTTTCCCAGGCAATAAGCAGGGAGCTGCATCAGAAATGGAGCATCTAGGATAGAAACAGCTTCTGTATGGGATGACAGTACTAACAGGCAGAGGTTTAGCCGATTGAGCCACCATATTGACCCCAAATCTTTCTTCTTTTAAAAATCTACTCAAAATTGTTTCTAAGTCTGAATTTTCTGGGTTTTTTTTTTTTGTAAGCTATCTCTTCTAATTGGTCAATTTACTATTTCTTCTGATTGACTTATTCCTCCTGCTCCTCTCAGTAGAATGAGAACACCAGAAAATGCAAGGTGACTTAATTGTAACATACGATGCCATAGGTTTGACTATTAATATAATAAAATACTTGACATTAGAAAATTCCCATTTTTCTCATATACACTCAAACAATTATAAAGGGATGTAGATGTCTCAGCAGTACTCTGGCTATTTTAAAACACTATTTTGTTACCCACACCCTTTGTTTTTCTATAAAGCTAAAAAAAAGGAAGCTTTTTTTTTCTTTGTAGTTCCTAACCACATTTTTTGCACTGTGGTTTCACTTATGCAGTTGTTGATAATCAACTGATAAGTGTTGTTATGTACAGAAAGCATGCGCATGAGGTACAGAAATGAGTGAAAAGAATGTATATTTAACTGCAAACATCAAGTTCTTATGGCAACGAAAACAAACAGATTCTATCTAGTTTTCTCACTTGTCTTAGACACTGTCCCTTGCTTGCTCAAAGATTAGCATCATGGTCTAATGTGTAATTTAAATAGAGCAGCCCTTTCACCAAGAGGGCATCAAAGCTGAAGAAGGAAGTTCCTGCCCCCCACAGCTGGAGCCAAGGCAAAGACTTGAGGGTTAAAAAGGCAGTGTTCACGGTCCAGTATGGTGGCCTAGTAGCTAAGTCCTTGCTTTCAACGTGCCAGGATCCCATATGGGCGACTGTTCTAATCCTGGCAGGACCTGCTTCCCATCCAGCTCCCTGCTTGTGGTCTGGGAAAGCAGTAGAGGATGGCCCAAAGCCTTGGGATCCTGCATCCATGTGGGAGACACAGAAGGAACTCTTGGCTCCTGGCTTTGAATCAGCTCAGCTCTGGCTGTTGCGGTCACTTAGGGAGTGAACCAATGGACAAATCTTTGTCTCTCCTCCTCTCTATATGTCTGACTTTGCAATAAAAATTAAAAATCTTTAAAAAGAAGGCAATGCCCAAAGGTATGCACAGCTGCATATGCATTGCATCCGAAGGCCTCTTCCCTTCTAGTAGCCCAGGATATTGTGGCTGCACAGGTAATCCAAATATTTATGGAAGAAGTGTGTGCCTAGGAGGAAGAACCTTCATCACTGTTCCATCATCGAATTGCTTCTGACCACTGACTCTGCCAGCAGGGAAACAGAAGACAGCAGCAAACTTGTGTTTATTGTGAATGTCAAAACCGACAAGCATCAGGTCTGGCTCCGAAGAAGCTGTGACTTTGATGTGGCCAAGGTTAACACACTGCTTAGGCCTGATGGGGAGAGGCAGGCATATGTTCAAATGGCTTCTGATTATGGTGCTTTGGATGTTGCCAGCAGAATCGGAATCATCCAAACTGAGACCAGCTGGCTAATTCTAAATATATATTTTTTCATCATATAATATAATAAAAATGAAGATTCAAAATTCCCTAGGGCTCAATGTAATGTATTTATTTTTAGAAAACTCTACAAGTCTTTAGCAATTCTCTCCTGAATAATGTATAACTGAAAATAATAATAGCCACGTTATAGTGTATGACATAATTTTAAACTGAAAGATGCAGTTTTGTTAACTGATATCTTTTATATTCAATTCTCTGAATTAAAGTCGGAGTGAGGCTCATGCAAAAGGAAGGGAGAAGGACTTCTGCATGGGCAGTGTGCTGATCAGTTCTTTCACTGGGTTCCAAAGAAAGAGTGGAAAAAGACGTCTGCTCCATCCCATGGACATCCTTGGCCCTTTACCTGTCGTTTTGGTTTTCTAGAAAAGTCCCTCCAAACGTTAATTCAATTGCTGCATAGAACTACTAAGGCTATATATTTGGGGAACTTGCATAGCCTAAATACCTGGGGCCTGGCATGATAGCCCTATTGGCTAAGTCCTGGCCTTGCACACTCAGGTATCCTATATGAGCACCAGTTTGTGTCCTGGCTGCTCCACTTCCCATCCAGCTCCCTGCTTGTGGCCTGGGAAAGCTGTGGAGGACAGCCCAAGGCCTTGGGATCCTGCACCCAACGTGGGAGACCCAGAAGAAGCTTCTGAATTGGGATTGGCTCAGCTCTGGCCGTTGCGGTCTGTTTTGAAACCCATTGAATAATAGTCAATAACATTCTACACATAATCAGTCTTGGAAATGATACTTGTTTCTGAATAGAACATATTTTAAAAGAAACACAGTGATGATTGTGTTCTGTGGAATTGAATTTGGAAATTAAAATTTAGTGATAGTATATTTACAATTAGGGTCCAAACAAGGTAGGTTTTGAGGGCTTCTTTAATACTCAAAATAATACATTGCAGCAATATGTTACTTAGATCCTGTATTCAATAGTGTCATAAAACACCATGGGTAAATATATGCTGTAAGTTGGAAAACGTGCTTTATTAATGTAAGTGCAACTTTAAGGAGAATTAAAGTGAACTTAATTACATGATATTTAATTAGTTGTTTCAAAATGACATCATCACACTTGGATGCAGTGGATGGTAAGTGTCTGCCTTCCTGCCACCCACTCGGATGCCACACTGAGTTCCAGATCCTGGCCCAGCCCTGACTGCTGCGGAGTGAAGTAGGGATGGAGAATTTCTTTTTCTTCATTTCTCTGCCTTTAAAATAAAACTAAAACACATAAAGGCTTTTAAGAATGATATCATTTGCAGGCTGGTGCTATGATACAGTCGGTTAAACCACTGGTTTGGTGCTCATATCCCTTATGGGCATTGGTTCAAGTCCTGGTTGTTCTTTTGATCCCATTACCTGCCTATGGTCTGGGAAAGCAGAGGATGATGGTTCAAGTCCTTGGGCCCCTGCAGCTATGTGGGAAAACTTGAAGCAGTTCCTGGTGTCTGGCTTTGGATTGGCTCAGCTCTGGATGTTATGGCCATTTGGGGAGTAAACCAACAGATAGAAAATCTCTCTCTCCCTCCTGCTTTCTGTAACTCTGCCTTTCAAATAAAAATAAATAAATCTTTAAAAATGACATCATTTTAGACTGAAAATAAAATTTTTATTATAATGTAAATATGTATTAGGTTTATGACTCAGATGTTTTTGATGGGGATTTTTAAAAACATTCTCCTGTAATTTTTTGACATTAAAAGCCAAGAAAAAGTCAAAATCTGCCTTTGAAGGTTTTCTGATGTCCTTGCATCTGTCTCTGTCTTTGAAATTTGGAATATTGTTCAGACTAAACTTAATATTATTTTTTTAAAAAAATAATGAAGTACTAAACCTGGTTTCATTGTATTGTATAGTCAAAATGCAAAAGAATGTGGTAAGGCAACAAATGCTATAGAACACTTGAAAATACGTAAAAAATCTATTCACTATTTTTTATGAAAATATTATTTTTTTTAAATCTATGCTTGTCTCCTGAACCAAACCAACTGAAGCACAAAAATGAAATTGAATGATAGTCACGAGTAGAAACTTTGAAAAGAACAGGTCCACACCCCTATCTGGACTTGCGGCTCAAAGATGGTCATGACTTGATATTTTCATCCCTTGTGTATATTAATTTTTCTTCTCTTTTATTCAGAGATTTCTCTGTTAGAAAATGTGTCTTCCAATAGCTCTTGAGGTTTATACCTGATCACTTAGTTACCTGGATACCCTCTGCAGGGAGAGACATCTGTCCTTCTCTAACTCCTGGTTCCCTTTTCCCCCAAATAGAGCATCTGCCCCTCCCTGAAGGCTATCTCCAACAGGCTCCTCAGGGGGCCTCGCTGGGCTAACTCCTGTCCTTTCTCAGGAGATAGCCTTGCTTGACCAGTCCCTGCCCTTTTCAGAGAAGTGGCCCTACCGGCTTTCTGAAGATAATTCTGCTGCCTGCTTCTACCCTTGACCAAATAGCCCAGATGCTCTCTCCCATTCCCTCATTCGTAAAAAACCCACATATGAACACACCCTGCTTGCAGCCTGCTGCTTGCTCCTGCATTCTCTTGGAGTTTGCCGCACTCCCCTCTGCTCTGCTGAAATAAAGCGTGGTTCCTAACGCACTGAGGTCTCAGGCTCTTTCTCTCTCTTAAAAATCACTCTTCCTAACAAAATGTCCTTGGAAAGATTCTCATTGTCTTAAACTGGGAGATCTTAGACTTGAATTGTGACTCCCTCAGAGATGTCAAATCCTAATCTTGAGTAGTTGTGGATATTTTACTTGGAAATAGGATCATTACAGATTATCAAATTGAGATGAATTTACTGGAGTGGTCCCTAATCCAATAATACCCATATCTGTAAAAAGGGATGGTTGGATACAGAAACAGAGGGGTACATGGGAAAAACACCATGCGAACATGAAGGCAGAGACATACTGTCACATCTAGAGCCAAGGAATGCCAAAAATTGGCCTCGAAGTGGTGCAAGTTAGGGTAAGGCAGGGAGCAGATTCTTTCTCATAGCTCTCAGATGGAATCCACCTTGGGGCTGCTCCTGTGGTGTGGCAAGTTAAGGCACTATCTACAGTGCTGGCATCCCATATGGGCATTGGTTTAAGTTCTAGCTGCTCCAGTCCTAATCCCGCTCCCTCCTAATTTGCCTGAGAAAGCGGGTTCAAGTATTTGGGCCCATGTACCCACAAGGGAGACCCAGATGTTCCAGGCTCCTGGCTTTGGTCTGGTACAGCACTGGCCAGTGCAGCCCCTTGGGGAATGAACAAGTGAATGGAAGAGCTCTCTCTTTCTCACTCTGTAATTCTGTCTTTCAAATAAATAAATAAATAAATCTTTAAAAAAGAAGGAATAAGCTTTGCTGACCACTGTATCACGCATTTCTATCCTCTAAGACTATGAGACAACATATTTTAGTAGTTCAAACCACCCCATTTGTAATATGTTGCTACTGTTGTCCCAGAAAACAAAAATATAGGACTATGATGGCTTGTGGATGGTATCATGTAGCATCGTATAAAACCTGCAATTTTGGCAGGGTGGAAGTTGTTTCTCAAAATTGGTACTGGTAAGACAATGTCACAGATTTTTGCCACTGATCCTCTAGTGTAATTTACTATGATTTGAAATTCAATGACTTGAAAATTTGTATGGGGGAAGGAACAACACAGTGCAATGCAATGTTATAATGGGTTAAGCTGCTGCATGCATTGCTGGCATCCCATATGGGCACCTATTTGAATCCTGACCACTCCAGCAGAAGATAGTCCAAGGCCTTGGGCCCTTGCCACCTATGTGGGAGACATGGAAAAAGCTTCTGGCTCCTGACTTCAGCTGGGCCAATTCCAAGCCCAGATATTGTGGTCATCTGGGGAGTGAACCAGCAGATGGAAGTTTTTTTCTCTCTGTCTCTCCTTCTCTCTATAAATTCACCTTTCCAGTAAAATTTAATAAATCTAAGAAAAAAAGAAATAGTGATGTCTATTTAAAGACTTAGCTAATAGTATTTGTTATTTATGATGGGCATGATTTAAGACATGATCATGTAGCTACTGCTACCTTCTATTTTATCTCAACTTGCTCTTAATGGTAAGTACAACTACTAGGTTACATTCTATCAATAAGTCGTTTGCGTCAGAATGAGTTATAACTGTCTATATGCATATATATTTTTTGCTGTATTTTCTAACCTGGGTATGTATAGATGATTCCAGAGTAGGGATTAGACAACTGCAATCTCAGGGGCACATTTGGCATGGCACCTGTTTTTTTAGAGATTCAATTTTGTTGGAACACAGGCACGTCCATTCATTTCCTTATTGACACAGCTCTTTTCATTGTATGACAGAGTAGAGCAGTTGCAACAGAAACTAAGGCTCACAAAGCCTAAAATATTTGCTGCTTGGAGTTTTACAGGAAGTCTGCCAACCCCTGATCGAGATAGCTATGTGAAGGGAAGCAAGAATGTATGACTGCGTGTTTTAGTTAAGTATATTAAGGATAGACATTTTGGATTTGAAAGTAAAACCCAATACCCACATTATTAATCATATGGACTTCACATCCTGAAAAAGACCATATAATTTAAAATGCTTTCTTCACCTCATTTTTTTCTTATAGCTATTTGTAATTAGCAATTATTCAGCTCTTTCAGTAATTTTAATTCTTTCCTCTGTTGCAAGTAACTAGCTGCAGAACTGTAAAATAGAAGAGTTGTCTGAAATACAGTTTATAGGTTTCTATTTTAATGCTTTTCCAAGAAGTGAATACCTCTCATCAGTGGCTTCATTTCTTTGAAGGATAGCACCTGGCCCACATCCTAACAAGTTCAGTATACTCTTATTGCTTCATTGGTTAATCGATTAGTTTGAAGCAACAGAAATAATGAAGATGTTTCTATTTGAAAATGGATTTAAACAACCATTCATAGTTCCGTGACTTTGGAACATCACCTAATCTCTGTGGGCTTCGGTGACTTTTCTGTAAAATAGACAATGGAAGTTTCCACTCTACAGAGTTATGCGGATTCAACGACATGATCCATTTCAAAGGTTTATAGCGTGTCTTGCATATAATGAAGACAGAATATTTTTATTTCTTCTTATTGCTGTTTCTCTAGCTCCATCTCCCAATTCCTCTGTTAGATTTCAACCTAACAGAAGGATACTAATTCATCTATTTATTCAATAAACACTTATGGATTGCTTAATGAATGGGTAACTATTTTAGAGGAAAGAATAAATAGGATACTGTTTTCATTGATTTGTATTTGTGTAGACATATATTGCAGAAGAGTGAGAAGTGCTAAGGCCTGAAAACCAAAAAGGCAGATGATACCCCATCTCAGTGGGCAGCTGAGGGGACTCTTTCTAGCTGTAAACAAATGGAGTTATTGGGTCCCTTCTGAAGTTTGGGGAGGGATTTTATTTATTTATCTATTGTTGGAAAGGTAGATATATGGAGAGGAGATACAGAGAAAGATCTTCCACCCACTGATTCACTCCCTAAGTGATCACAGCGGCTGGAGTTTAGCCGATTCAAAGCCAGGAGCCAGGAACTTCCTTGGGTTCTTCCATGCAGGTGCAAGGTCCCAAGGCTTTGGACTGTCCTCTATTGCTTTCCTAGGCTACAGGCAGGGAGCTGGGTGGGAAGTGGAGCGCCAGAATAGGAACCAATACCTCTATGGGATCCTGGTGCCTGCAAGGCGAGGATTTTGCTATCTGTATCTCAGAGTCTATGGGGAGCCAGAGAGCAAGGGAGTAGGAGGCACATGCTGAAGAGAGCCCCCTCCCCAACATGGACTTTTATAGGGGGCCTGGAGGAGGAGTGGTTATGTAACAATGCAACCTCACCCCCATCAGATTCCAGGTGGTGATAGGTGAGTGGCACTTAGAGGTGGACAGAAAGGGTTAAACAGACAGGCAGAGGAGGTGTGACCCTGGACCAGCTGCCTAAAACCACATCAGGACCACAGATCCTCACTAACTGTTAGTCCATTCTGACTCCTTACACCATCAGCTTGAGTTTTGTTTCAGATTTGGGGGTTGAGAGCTCAGTGGCCTAGCAGGTTCTGACAGTACACAAATCCAAAGAACTCCAATCTGAGAGCAAATTGACTTTCAGTTCCCTCCTTAGATGCCCATCTGGTGCCAGGTCCACTCTCTTTATTACTTCCCTTTATTGAGTTTGGTTAGCAAACTTCTTGCTACTCCCTGACACCTGATTTATTTCTTATACAAAGACAAGAAATGCTGAGCAATGTTCTCTGGTGACAAAACCAGAAGAGCTGATCATTCAATTTCCAGTTTAAGTCCAGAATTTGGGGAAACAGGACAGCTGATGTACAAGTGACTTTGAAGGCAGGAGAAGACAGATGTCCCAGCTCAAAGATGAGTAGGCAGAAAAACTGAAAATTTTCTCACTTTGCCTCCTTGTTCCATTTGGACCTTTAGTGGACTCAATGAAGCACCCCCTACATTGGAGAGGTTTTACCCAATGCAGTTGTACAAATGCCAATCTCACTCAAAAGAGTCCACATATACATGTTCAGAATAATGTTTAACTGAATATTTGGATGCCATGTGACCTAACTAAGTTAATACATAAAATTAGCCAACCAAAGTCTGCATTTTGTCAACCTGACATGTGTGCACATCCAAACCATGCTTTATTTCCCAATAAAGACAGTATCAAGGTTATAATTACACTTAGCATAGTAAAAGTATCCTGTGTACAATAAGAAATGTACTTATTTCTTCCAGAAGAGGTGCTGACACCTTTGAGTGATATTTACTCTTCTCCTTCTTATCCTATATAATAGACACTATGATGGGGCCTGGTGTGGTAGCCTAATGGCTACAGTCCTCCCTTGCAACTGCATCCCATTTGGGCACCAGTTCGTGTCCCAGCTACTCCATTTCCCTTCCGGCTCCCTGCTTGTGGCCTGGGAAAACAGTAGAGGATGGAAAGGCAACAGAGCATGGCCCATAGTCCTGGAAATGAGCACCCGTGTTGGAGGCCCAGAAGAAGCTCCTATGTTTGTTTGTTTTTTTTTTTTTCAAAAAGAAAAAAATTAGATACCATGATATAAATTAAATAATTCTTAATGACATGACATAAAGTGAATATATTATATATTACTTAAATTAATGACTGGGAAGAAATAAAGATATTTGTTTATTAACAAATGCTTAGATGTATTTAGTCACACTCATAAGTATAACAAAATAAGGAGGAAATGTTTACAACAGGTCAGTTCTCATTTCTTCACTGGTCACGTGGTTGTGAGTGGTGTTTATAGTTACTGTCTTCCACGACCCATTCCGTGCTGCCTCTGCCTTTGACAAGCACCTCAGCTGACTATGGTACTTGTCTCTCTGAGGTTGTAACTGAATAAAGATGTCTTCTTTTCTCATCTTATACAACAAAACTCAGCCATTGAGGTTATGACTTACCTAGGGACTAGTAGTATTTCCATAAGACTTTCAGGAACCTACAGAATGGAATAACTAGATTGAGCTTACAAAGAAACTCCCACCCACCAGACGCTGGGCCCCATTGGCTAAAGGCTCCTGCCTGACTGACTGGCTACTGTTCTGAACTTCCCCAGGAGCCTCATTGGATAAAGCCTGGAAATCTACCTGACTACCAATTAAGTAGACTCATTGTTTTCTTCTATATCTACCTGAAGCTACTCTAGTCTTTTTTTTTTTTTAAAGATTTATTTATTTTATTGCAAAGTCAGATATACAGAGAGAAGAAGGGAAAGAGAAGATCTTCCATCCAATGAGTCACTTCCCAAGTGGCCACAATGGTCGGAGCTACCCTGATCCCAAGCTAGGAGCCTGGAATCTCTCCCAGGTTTCCCATGGAAGTGCAGGGTCCCAAGGCTTTGGGTTGTCCTTGACTGCTTTCCCAGTCCACAAACAGGCAGCTGGATGAGAAGTAGGGCTGCCAGGATTAGAGTTGGTGCCCATATGGGATCCCGGGTGTGTGTGAGGTGAGGACTTTAGTCACTGAGCTACTGTACCCAGCCCTATCCTAGTCTTTTAAAAACACTTGTTGTTGGTATATTTGGAGGAAAGAGCGTATTTTGTGTCAACAAGTCTCTTTTTCCCCAAGAACCCTGCTGGTTTCTTTCTGTCTTTTTTTTAAGATTTATTTGTTTTTATTGGTAGGAAATTTATGGAGAGAAGGAGAGACGGAAAAGAGAAAGATCTTTCATCCACTGGTTCACGCCTAAAGTAGCCATAATGACTGAGGCTGAGCTGATCCTAATGGATGGAACCAGTAGTTTCTTCCAGGTCTCCTATGTGATGCAGGGCCCCAAGGCTTTGATCATCCCTCTATTGCTTTATGAGGCCACAGCAGGGAGTTGCATGGGAAGTGGAGCAGCAGGGACAGGAACCAGAGCCTATATATGATACCAGTGCTTGGAGGTGGAGGATTAGCCAGTAGAGGCATTGTGCTGGCTCCCCTGCTGGTCTGCCCATCACTCCTCTCTGGTGAATTGGCTAGCCAGGATACCAGCAGCAAGGAGGGTGGGGAGAGGCTGATTATTTGGCAGGTAACAAGGTGACACAGCATTCACACCTGAAGGGACTGGGAACCCTTCACTAGGAGTCCTGCCTGAATTTGGTTAACATTTTTCCATTGACCTCAATCATGGAGCATGGTAATACTAAGAGATACCCTATGAGGTCTTCTGTTTTCCAGACTTGCTTTACTGTATTGCTGTTGTAGAACAACAATCCAACCTCCCCTTGGGGATTAGGATCAATCAGGCCAGCCAACAAAGTCACTTCCTTCTTTGACTGCTGATTCAGAAGCCCCTGAGGATTCCAAAGTGGCTACGTAGCAATCTAACCGCAACAGCCTGGTGGAAAGCATTCCTCCAGTGGAAGGCAAGGCCTGCAGGCCAGCACAGCAGAGGTCTTTGGCATTAGGAAGCAAATATTTTGCTAGTAGGGTAAATTGTATAATACCAGATGGTGCCATTCCTATTTCCGCCCTTCTGGAGAAATGTAATGCCAGCCCAAGCTATTGCCATCTTTTTTTTAAGGAATGTATTTATTTTTCATCAATGTCATTTCCATTTCTTCTTTAGAGAGTATGAAGAACAACTTAGGACCACTCAATGGTTGTTTCCACCCATTCGGTGGCCTGAGCAGTCTTGTGGGGGAGGGGGGCTGAGTACGCATTCTTCAGGAGGAAGCTGCTGAACACGCAGGAGAGCACCCGCACCCAGTCTGTAATCTCAGGGTGAGGAACAATGAACTTGGGGGCTGGGGCAGTCCATTCGACCTTCAGTTCCATCATGATGATGACCAAGGCCCTTCAAACTGAAGGGCAGCCCATTAGACAGAGCTAGCTATAGATCAGGTCCAAGTGTTCCTTTCCTTTATGAGTCCACTGAAGGAAACTTTCAAAGAGGCCATAGGTAGTAGACTGGGAGGGGGAAAGGACAGCAGGAGCAGGGACCAAGGACATTTATGCCACTCCTTGTGACTTACTTGTGCCCTCAGGGCTTGTTCAATAGATATAATCAATATTTTCCACTTTCATTTGATAAGAATGTGCTGATGTGCATAACTAAGTTTATGGTCTAGTGGGTCAGATAAAAGAGTGCTACCTGGTGGGCAGCTCAGATCATGTGACTGCTGAGACTCTTCTAAGGTCCAGAACTAGGCCAGAAGCTATTTCTGAAGAGGATGGTAGACCTTTCCTCAAACATTCCAAGGGCTGCTCTGTATTCTGCCTTGAGAGACTTGTTCAGTACCCTAGCCAGCATTCCTATCTGTTACCCACACCACAGGCACCACATTGGCTGGATTACCTGGTCCAGGTGACAGGAAAGCTGACAGAACAGCCTGAACTTGTTGTAGAACCTTGTTTTTCTCTGCTTTGCCTTCAAAACTAGAGCTTTTGGGTCACTTAATAAATGAGAAATATATTGCCTCTCAGATGGAAATAGACCCACTGTGGGGGCGGGGATTGAGGCTCTTTCTTGGCTGTAGCTAACAACTTTGCATACCTTTGAAAGGATGTCTTGATGTGTCCCTCAACCCTGGTTCCCTCAGATTTCCTCTGAATTTCTTTTTGTATTTAAGTTTACTTCTACTCTCGGATACACCAGTGTCTTGCTGGTCTGTCTGGAAGAGCTGTGATTTCTTAATCATTGGTGGAAGGGAGAGACAGTGAAGAGCCTCATGACCTGAACGAAGTCACAGTGCTGGGTTGTTAATCAACCCATGAGTTAGGACAGCGGATGTGTGTTACTGGTAAGACTGCTTCTGGTGGTCTTCACTGTCAGGCACCAGGAACAAAGCATTTGCCAGATCAATAACTCCATAGTAGGTATCGGGGGATGTGTAAATTTGCTCAAGCAGTGAAACCACATCTGGCACAGCAGCTGGAATTGGAGTCACCATCTGTCTAAGTTTACAATAGTACACTGTCATTCTCCAAGATCCAACTGCCTTATGTGCAGGCCAGATAGGAAAGCTGAAAGAGAGGTGGAGGGAGGGAGTTACCACACATTTCAATGATGCGGCAACCTTGATGATGGCAGCGACTTCTGGGAGTTCTCCAGGAATGTGACATTGTCTCAGTTTATTATTTTCTTAGGTAGAGGTAGTTCTAGTGGCTTCTCCTTAGCCTTATACCAACACCCCTCACCCCAAAGTTCAGGGAACAAATATGGGAGTTGTGCTGGCTGCTGAGTATACCTATTCCAATTATATACTCTAGATCTGGAGAAATAAGCACAAATGAGTCCAGACACCTACTGAGTGTTTCGTCCTGAGCTAAATCCCACTGGTCACCTGACCCTCCAAGCTTCTAATCTGATTAGTGGCTACAGTGATGTTACGTATCTGCAAGAATTAATATCAGTTCATAGTCAAAGTCTGGTAGTCCCTGATGGGTTTGATTGTGTCTTTCTTCCCTGTGTACTATTACCTTGGTAAAAGGAAGGAAGTTCCTTTGGGGAAAGGTGGGAGAAAGGTAACAGTACAGATTTAAAAAAAAAAAAAAAAGACTTATTTTATTTTTTTTTTATTGGAAAGTCAGATATACAAAGAGAAGGAGAGACAAAGAGGAAGATCTTCCGTCCGCTGATTCACTCCCCAAGTGACCTCAATGGCCGGAGCTGAGCCGATCCAAAGCCAGGAACCCAGGACTTCCTCCGGGTCTCTCACGTGGGTTGCAGAGTCCTGAGGCTTTGGGCAGTCCTCTACTGCTTTCCCATGCTGCAAGCAGGGAGACGGATGGGAAGTGGAATTTTTGGGACATGAACCAGCACCCATTTGGGATACTGGCAAGGTGAAGAGTATAGCCGCTAGGCTACCACACTGGGCCCCACAGTACAGATTTAAGAAAACATTTTGTGATACTTTCTTCTAGGATTCTGTATTTGAACGTTCCTTCAAGTCGGGGATCCATTTACTTAACCTTGAACTGCCTAAAGCAATCAAGAATTTAGTAGGCTTACTATCTACTTCATTTGAGTTAGACAATTCTGACAGCTGCTTGCACTCTGTTCTCCGTTATGATAACCATGTTCATTGACCTTTTGTGCGTAAACCTGTAACTCTTGCCAAACAGTTTATTACAGCAAGGGGTAGCTCCACATAGATCGCATTTTATACTTCATCTTTAAGGGCCTGCTGGGGCTTTAGTCTAGTTACAGGTCTATAAGCCAAGGGAAGTGGTGGGGGGAGGTCCCCAAGGAAAACCAGCAGCTGTGTTGGATGGTCTCTGCCACAGTGAAGGTCGCTGATTTTCCCAGGGAGTTCAGGGTTAATTCTCTCAGGTAGGAGTTAGGGCCTCTCTCCCACTACTGACTCATTAGAATGTAAGGGCTCAACTTCTCCTGCCCAGCTTCTGCAGGGCTCTGTATTCTTATCTGGGAAAGGACTGTCTTTTGTTTACTCAAAGTACACACCCCGCTAGGCCAGAAGTTCAACTTGTGTTGTAATTCTGCCCAACGTGAGATGAGATTCCGTGTTTGGTGTTCAGCAGTCTCAGCTCTGCAGCTACCGGTGCCAGGGGTCTCCGTCAGGATACACACACAACAGTACCACTTAATGCATGATTTCTGGTTTTGTTGTGTCAGTCACCCGCTGTCAACCGTGGTCTCACAATACAAACCAGAAAATTCTATGAATAAAAAGGTCACACATTTTACATTTCATATCCTTTGACTAAATGATGAATTCTTGTGTCTTCCTATTGTATCCTTCCCAGGACACGATTCATCCCTTTGTCCAGTTTATTTACACTCTATACTGACTCAATGTTTATTTCACAGTTGTCTCAGTTATTAGATTAAATGTTGCATGACTTTTGTTCAAGTAATTCTAATTTACATAACAATGAACTCCAAAGTGCAATAGCAATATCAATTAATGCTAGCAATTTGGACATCTCCAAAAAGAAGATGGAAAGTGTTTCTGTTAAGTGAAAAGGCAAAAAAAAAAAAAAAACAAAAAAACTAGACTAACAAGGAAAGAAAAAAAGAGCTATATGCTGAGATTGCTAAGATTTATGGTAAGAATTTTATATATGAAACTGTGAGAAATGAAAAAGAAATTCAAGCTGTACTATCATATCTGAAAATGTAAAAGTTATAGTCTAAGTACAAAATAAGTGCTCAGTTAAGATGGAATTAAGATTAGAGTTTTTGGGGACAAGAATACAAAGTGCTCTTCAGCTGATGGCAACAGCAATATTTATACCAGAATGCCTTGAGTCTGTATGGAAATGTCAAGGATAGATTGACTAAAATGTGACACAAAGTAATTTATTGCAAGTAAGGGATGGTTATAGAGATTTCAGAATAAGTTTGGACTAAAAAAAAACCACAAATTACTGGAGAGGCTGTAGCTGCTAATAAGGATGTAGCCACCACATTTCCACCAGAGTTGAAGGAGCTGAATAAGAATAAAAGATACAAATCAAGATGGCAGAATAAAGTAAGAACACTTTTAAATAGACAGGGGAATGTTAGCCAGTGTGAAGCAGAGAGGGCACATTCCAGGAAATAGGAGAGGCCAGAACGACAGCAGAGGGGGCAACTGGAGACTGAGACATAGAAAAGCAGGGGACACGACTGTGTGATATTGCAGTGATTGATACCCCAGTGGTATTCAGCAAGTGGCGATCTGAACTGCACCAGCAGCTGGAACTCTACCAGCAACAAGGAAATGGGAGAAAGGTTGTGTAGACAATGGAGCAGCCTCAGTACCGTATCACAGGAGGTGGAGAGTGGTGAGCCAGGAGCTGGGGCTACAGAGACCATGACGGAAATCTAACATAAGAATCCAGAACTGGACTCGCTGGAGGGAGTGGCAAAAGTGACTGCAAACAAAGGGCTATGTGCCAACTGTAATAAGTAAAATTGAACTGTAGACCTGTGGGTGACAGAGCTTAGAAACATGCCCTAAGGAGAAGAATCTAATCATCAGAAGTACAATGACCAGCAGCAAAAGAGGAGGCAAAGGCAAAATGAATATTGCTGAAGACTCCCTTGCAAATGAGCAAAAGCCTTTCCCAACCTCAGATTTAACTGAGGAATACACCAAGAACATTGGAGGATACAGAATTTAAAACACTTGTTATAAAACTTCTTATCAACAATGAGATGCATGTAAAGTAGAAATTCAAGAAATTTAAGGAATATCTCACACAGAAAATGAATCAAATGAAAGCTGACATATCAGAAATGAAGAATTCAGTGTAGCAAATTAAAAGTAAAGTGGAGAGTCTCCAAAATAGAATGAAGGAAGCAGAAGAAAGAATCTCAGAATTGGAAGATATTTCCTGTCACCAGGGGAAAGCAAATAAAAAGCTGGAAGCAGAGCTGGATCAGGCCAAAAAAAAGTATTCAAGAATTGAAAGACACTATTAAAAGGCCAAACATAAGAGTATGGGAGTCCAAGAAAGTGCAGAAAGATAAGCTGGGATTAAAAGTGTATTCAATGAAATAATAAGGGAAAATTTCTTTAATCTAGACAAGGAATTGGGAAACAAGATCCAGGAGGGGCACAGAACTCCTAACAGGCTTTCCACCACAACACACGATAATCAAGCTCTCTTTAATCGAACATAAGGAAAAGATCCTTGAATGTGCATGTAAAAAAAGAATCAATTGACATATAAAGGAATGCCAATTAAACTCACAGGAGATCTCTCACAGGAAACTCTACAGGCAAGAAGAGAATGGAGTGACATATTCCAGATTCTAAAAGCAAAAAATTGTTGTCCCAGGATAACGTACCCAGCAAAGCTTTCCTTTGTCTTCATAATGAAGTAAAATTCTTCCACAGTAAAGAAAATCTCAAAGGAGATGCCTCTTCTAAACATGCCCTACAAAGGATACTTAAAGATGTTCTCTTGACAGAGAAAAGGAATAATGCCCACCAAAACCAAAGGCAAATGTGAAGAACATCCCATAAAAATAACAACAGAAAACTAAATCAATGAACAACCCGTTGCTAAAATGACAGGACCAAATTACCACCTATTTGTATTAACCCTGAATGTAAATGGCTTAAACTCATCAATCAAACATCAGATTAGTAGACTGGATTAAAAATCTCAGCTATATGTTGCCTTCAGGAAACACATTTTGCCAACAAAGATCAGTGGAAACTGTATCTCACAGATTTTGATTTTTTTTTGTTAGTTTCATCTGTTCAAAACTCTTCTGATCAAATTTTTTTCGCATTGATTGCGATGATTTAATTTAAATGCCTGTTGATGAGACTTGGCAGCATAAACCTTCACCCATAGAAAAACAGAAAACAGCCTGACGAAAACACATTCACGATCAAGCTTCTGATCAAA
The DNA here is from genome assembly GCF_017591425.1 of Ochotona curzoniae. Taxonomy (NCBI): domain Eukaryota; kingdom Metazoa; phylum Chordata; class Mammalia; order Lagomorpha; family Ochotonidae; genus Ochotona; species Ochotona curzoniae. Next base: position 14,426,867 of record NW_024464920.1, on the reverse strand, counting down.
TTCTTCAATGATTCGTAGATCATACAGAAGCAGCATCTTCTTCAGAAGGTTCTTGATTTTCATTTCTTTAGTGACACATTAGTAATTCAGAAGCATGTCATTTTTATTTCATGTCACTTTTAATTTTTTCTTCTCTTCCTGTTGATTTTGTTTTTTTTTTCCTTTCACTTAAGGGGGTGTATAGTAATTGTGTAATGGAGACTATCGTATCCAGATGTGAGGATACAATGCAATATGCATCTCTACTTGCAGATCAAAGATGGACTCCCAATGAAACTGTTAACTATATCTTGACCATAGAATGCTGGGCTCTTTGCCATTGTCCATGCCTGCAATGATGGACACATGACTGCTTATGAAGAATTATGCTGTAGTAGTAACACAGGGGAATTCAGTGAATGGGGAGGGAGGGAACTTGGGGAGCGGGCAAGGGAAATCCCAGGGCCTATGGAACTGCATCATAAAATGATAATAGTAATAAAAACATTTTTTAAAAAAAAGAATAAAGGATATTGTATTGGTCAGCTTTCTCCACTATAAAAAAATACCTGAAACAAGCTCATTGTGAATGAAGGAAGTTTATTTCAGCTCATGGATTCAGAGGTTCACAGTCCAAGAGTGGACAGATTCCATTGGTTCAATTTTGGTGACTGCATTCTTCCTGTCAGAGTCCCAGGGAGCATCATACGGCAAGAGGGAACATACGTAGTTGTCTACTTGCATGTGGTTTTTTACAGAATCACTAGGATTTAAACATGGGATTGATACTATAACAACTCAATCCAATTCAAAATGGCCGTAAGGGCCCTACCTTGAAGCACCAAAACTGGGATAATTTCCCACAATTTTGGTATTATTTACATTAGATTTTGGTGACCAAAATTTTAGCATATGGAATCTGGAAAGAAATTCAACATATAAACTATTGAAGATATGATCCAAGGCAAGTTTGAAACTATGATTAAGCCACAGGCTTTTTTGCAATAGAAATCCAAAGAGTCTGCATTTTTATAAGTACAAAAGTGGCCACAGGGTTTAAACAGGTAAGGACAGATATCTCTGGTGTTGTCTGTCTCCTATAACAGAGCCAGACATAGTCTTCAGAGAAAAGAATGTGTCCTCTTGGGCCTGTGTTGTAAAGGGAACTGTTAAGTCACTGCCTGCAATGCTGATATTTGAAATAAATACCAGTGTGTGTCCTAGATGCTCCCATTCTGATCCAGTTCTCTGTTAATTCACTTTAGAAAGCAGTATGAGATCACGCTCCTGCCATCCACATGGAAGACCTTCATGAAGCACTTGGTCCATGGATTCATCATGGCCCAGTCCTGGTCACTACAGCCATTTGGGAATGAAATAGTGGATGGAATCTCTTCCTCTCTGTCTCTTCTCTCTCTTTAACTTCGCATTTCTAACAAATAAATGAGCAAACAACTATATGTATATATCTTAAATATGCCTTTCAAAAAAAGCTATCTAGCCAAGTTATGGTAACCTAGTCATAAGGTTTAGGCAGCAGCTATCATGTTTATTATAGTTTTAATGCATCATCCCAAATATGAAATCATATTCAGAAGAGGAACAATTAACATTCAAATCCCATTAATAAAAGACAATGCACCTGGACATTCAGAATATGTTATTTATGAAAACGAAAACACTGAGGCTATATTTTTACCACAAAATACAACCACATTGCTTTAGCTCCTTAACCAGAGCATTATTCTGTTTGTCCTGGTCAAAGGCCTCCACCTGGTATTTGATTGGCAGTTGATGCAGAAGCTTAAGCTGGGTATAATGCAGAGCTGGAAACCATTCCCTATTACTGGTGCAATAGTGTTCATCAAAATTGCAGTGGATGAATTAAAAACAGAAACTGTAAGTGCCTTCTGGGAGAAACTTGCGGAGTGACATAAGGCTCCCAGAAGATGGACGGAAAAGTTAGGAGAACCACTTGCTCAACCAGACAAGTTGGTAGATTGGTTGACATGTTTGATGAAGAAGCAGATCATATTTAAAGACCACAATGAAATGCTAACCAATGAGGACTTGAAGAACATGTTGAGTCATTTATAGAAGAAGAGGAAGTGAGCAATGAAGAAACTAAATCAGAACCAGCATTGTGGACATAACCAACAGTTTCTAAAGTGTTTTGAATTGTATATACATTAGAGCATAAAATGGATGGCATTTACTCTCAGAGGTAATGCAGGGTTTTTGTCATCTGTATGATCTTGAAGAATCATAATCTCTGCAATAAAACTTTAATGAAGTAAAAGAAAATCACAACCATTTGTGATTATGATATTCCTCCAAATTGTTGTGGCCAAAAAAAAAATCACTCCAATTATTGAAGATTCTCAGCCATTGATATTATCTGCTCTGGTAGATAAAGGTTGAGGATGGCATTGACACAGAGCAGATCAAGCTACTGGCTGCAACACTGGCATCCCATATGGACACTGGTTGGAGTTAGAATAATGACAAAGAAGTTTTAGGAAATGAAGAGCCTGGGGGCCAGGTGATTGCAGCAAGCCTACAGGTCTGCCTGTTTAAGTGATCAAGAATGCAAATTTTGTTCCTGAATTCTAAATCATAGTTCTGTGATGTGCCAGGAAACACATTTTACACATCTTTGCATTAATTTAATAAACACTAGCCAAGTGAGCATCTTTTCTATTAGAATATGAACAAATAACATTAGTTATATTTAATTACATTTAATTGTATCCCCAGTATATAGCATAGTGTTCAATGATAGTGGAGTCCCAGTAGATATTTCTGAAAATGTTCCACTACAGTGTTCATAAGAAAAAAGGCCAAGACTTACGGACAGTGATTGTTCTCAAAAGTTTATAGCAATCAAAAACTTAGTAGCTGGAGTAACTTGGTTAACATTTGATTATAATAAAACCTGATCATATCTGAGCTTGTCTATCTATAAATGTTTAAACCATCCCAGCTGACTAATACAAGTCAAATGGAAAGTTGAACCAAAGTGTACATTTACAGCTCAACTTGAGGAGGGAGTTAGAAAGATTTAGATTCAAAGGTCAGGTCAGTTTGCATTGGAAATATGCTTGGAATTTATCACAGCTGCAGCAATGGGATAGCCTGGAGGTATAGGCATTGTGGAATGACAGCTGGTTTGTGGAGCAATGAAATTGGGATAACTTCTCTCAGTAGTCAAGTTCTCCTTATCAAGGAGCATTAAAAAAAAAAAAAAAGGTTTGTGTGGCAATATCCTAATTCTGCCCAGAGAAACTTCACAAAGAAATCACTTATGCATTGCTTACATCAGAATTTAAGACTTGCTTGCACAGCAGAATCATTTGTGGAATGTTTTCAGAGAAGTCCAGCCTGCTCCTTCAGAGGTTCTGATCGCAGCAGGTGTTTTTATACAACTTTGTGAGTCTGATGCATAACTAGGATGGGAACCACTGAAATGGAGTTACAGTCTAGCGAAGGGCTTTGCTGTGTACTATTTATCTCCAAAATACAACATTGACAGGAACCTTTAGTGTCTTTATTAAGTTACTTTAAAACTGCACAGTAAAAAGGAGTTGAGCTCTTTCGTAGGAAGGTCCCATTATGTGACATGATTCATCTGTTAAATGGAAACATTTTATTTGCTGTGGGGTTGTACAGGTTAAACATTGATCCGCATGGACAATTCCCTGGGTTTCAGTTCTTGAACCTCATGACTAAGCTGTGAGATAGTGATGGCCTTGCCCGAGGTAAATGCTCAAGAACAGCATGTTTCCTGAGATAGAGATGCAAAACACAGCATTTACCATTACTCAATGGGGAAAAAAATATCCAATTTCTGAAAGACAGAAATTATTGAACTTTCAGATATAAAACAGTTTAGCATTTACTTTAATCTTCTTAGCTTAAGCAAGTACTCCTAATGGTAGAATAGAATTTTTAAAAAAGATTTATTTTATTTTTATTGGATAGTCAGATAGAGAGGAGGTGAGACAGAGAGGAAGATCTTCCATCTGTTGATTCATTGCCCATGTGGCCACAACAGCTGGAGCTGAGATGATCCAAAGCCAGCAGCCAGGAGCTTCTTCCAGGTCTCCCACTTGGGTGCAGGGTCCTAAGGCTTTGGGCCGCCCTTGACTGCTTTCCCAGGCCACAAGCAGGGAGCTGAATGGGAAGCAGGGCTGTAGGAACACAAACCAGGACCCATATGGGATTCTGGCATGTGCAAGGCGAGGACTTTAACCGCTAGGATACCGTGCAGGCCCAGACTTATAGATTATGGATTACATTATAGATTATAAATTAAAATTGATTAGACAGAATTAAAAATGAAATTAGATAATGGATTAAAACATTTTAATGTCACTCTGAGTATATATCTCCTTTTAAAAATTATTTAGTTACTAAGCTTATACTGCATTATAATCATGCACTGTATAACAACATTTTGATCACATATGACACTAGTCCCGTTTCCATTACTTAGTGATATTGTCTTAGTTTGTGTAAGTACATAGCATGATGTTGCTTCCATGAGATCAGTCATATTTCTGAGAACATATAACTGTATTTTATCCTAAAATTATTCCTATAGGAGGAGGGAGGCAGCGAGGAAGGGTGGAAGGAGATATCTCCATACTCATAGAATTGTTATCTATAGACTATATTAAATCTGTTACAAACCTTATTTTTTTAAATCTTAAAAAAACCTCACTCCTATTTTCTATATCTATTTTAGTCTTTAAAGACAGTAGGTTCTATTCTTGCTCCTTTTCTTTTTCTTGCTCTTGGAATGTTTATAGCAAGTCTTTTGTCTTTTTTGCTTATAAGCAAAAAAAGAGCCATATATGTTTGTAGATTGCTAAATGTACAGCAGATAACCTAACCTGGAACCATCTACTTGTGGCCTGACTCGGGCACTTTTAGCCTGCATTTTACACAAAATCCCCACTGATGGCAACTATAATGACAGACTGGAACTGTGGGGTGATGAATATAGAGGTCCCACATTCATAATGGCTGGAGCAGAGGAATCTTTGATATCTGAGTTTTGTTCCTTTTTTTTTTTTGCTTGCAAAAGATTCATAGATCCATACTTCTGTATAGGGCATCTGGGGCCATGGTATTTCTACCCTAGCCTCCATCTGTGCCATTTAAAGCACACTGAATATGCCCCAGGTCAGTATCCTAAAGATACGGTAGGAAATAAAGTATTTGATAAAAGATTCAACTTGATCACAGCTCAATCTTCTATTTTCAATCTAAAGAATAACCTTGAAGTAGGACATGGCTTTTCTCAGTAAATGAAAGACTATTTTAGAAATATTATCAATTGTACTTTCTTCTACACTAAATGCAGTCTCAGACAAGAGTCCTACAAACTAATTTTCTTATTTTGGCTAATAGAATCATCATCACACAGGTAACTCAAATATTTGAGGTTACCTGTGTCAATTGATTTAACACAGTGCTCACAATGCACAAAATAATCTTTGGTTTCTTTTAAGCAATTCTATTTGTTCTCTCAATTTATGAGAGAGACACAAAAAGACAGACAAAGAGAGAGAAACATTCTATCCACTCTACTGTCAAATTGTCATCAAAAACCAGAGATGGGCAAGGCCAAAGAACCCCTGGGACCCAATATAAATCTCCCCCATGGCATGGATCAACACACTTGAATCATCATCTGTTGCCTGCAAGTGTTTGCATTAGCAGTAGAAGCAGAGGAGCTGAGACAGAGAGCAAGCATTTGGATATGGGTTATGGGCACCCCAGGTAGCAACGTAACCTTTGCACCAGTTGCCTGTTTACTTGGTTTGTTTCTTAATGTCTTCATACCATCCCTAATATTCCATTAGACCTTTACCATATTTATCTTACTTTGATGGCCCCCTATTCTTCTAGATCTTTTTCTTCACTCTAATTTTGTGTAGTTTCTGAATACTTGCTGAACCAGGATAAATGTTTCTTATCACTAAATCTCTTCTCCTTTGTCTACCACTATCATCTGCAGCCCTGCAGTGTGAGAAAAACTGCTACCCCACCCCATGAGGGACTGTTCAGTATCTCACTACCCCCAGGCACATGCTTGCCTCAACTATATTATCTGTGCTGGTCACATGTGGAATCTAGGCCTTTTCTGCTTGCAGCAATGCATTTTAGAAGCACATGAAGATCCAATCTAATTTTAATTTCTTCTAGGAAGATTGTTTTCCTCTACCAAAAAAGGCCACTTTGTAACTTGATGATTACTTATCATCTTTTCTCTCCCCTTAGAGATCTATTATGGCATATATAATTATCTTTATTTTGTGAGGCTTTAAGGTAAGATTTCTGGGATTTTTTTTTTTTTTTTTGCTATAGCATTTCATTTATTTGCTATGTAAGAGAAGAAATTGAAGCTGATGTTGCAAGTAAAGTTGTTACCTGCATCTCTCGCATCCTATATGGACAGTGTTTCAAGTCCCAGCTGCTATACTTCCAATATAGCTTCCTGCTACTGCACCTGAGAAAGCAGTGGAGCATGGCCTTGGGTGATGGTAAGTGTGGAAGACCAGAAGTTCTTGGTTTCCAGCTCTGGACTGGCCAAGCTCTGGCTGTTGTGGCCATTTAAGGAGTGAACCAGGGAATGGAAGACCTCTCTGTCTCTCCCTTTCTCTGTATTTCCGCCTATCAAATGGATAACTAAAATCTTAAAAAAAAAAAAGAGCAGGAAATTAGGTGAGTTTCATATCTATAAAGTTATTACGTATTTTTGTTCATTTTGATTTTCAAAATGTATTTAATCAAGAAATTGGGTTGGGGAGTATGATGTTGAGCTGGGGCAGTGTTGGTGCTGAAACTGGTAATCAGGAACATAATTCAGGTGTTCTATGTAAGTGGCAGGAATTCAATCACTAGAGCCATTATTGTTGCTTCCTAGGTTCTGCACTGGCAGGAAACTGAAACTGGGAGTCAGAGCTGGGAGTTGAACCAAGATGCTCTGATATGGGATGAAAGAGTCACAGCTGAAGTTTTAAGCGCTAGACTAAATGCCTGCCTTTCCTGTCCAAACTACCAGATGGGATTATTAACTACCACCTAAGACTGAAACTCCATCATTGAAAACCTTTTTGTCAATGGTGATAGCACAATGCTAACTGAACAAGGTTTAGTGTAAACTCATATAACTGAATTAAAGTAATATTAGTTGGCAATTTTGGTATACTAACAATCACACGCAATTACAGCACTCAGCATTAGGGTATATTTTATTGGAGAGATAAAAAGGACTGATTGACATTATTAAGATTTCACTGTAGTACTGTTAATATGGTGCAGTTCAATTGTTTTGTGTCAAATAAAAGCATTCAAGTTCTTGTTACTCCAAGGCAGTGGTTGCCTGTTTGGATTACTAGTCAGAAACCTGAATTCTTTTGGCAACCTGGGTAACAGTGACAAGAATGAGGGGAGAAATTAGACTGATCTTCCCTCTCACGATTCTGATTTTTTTCACCCTGGTCTCTTTCCTCTGAATGACCCAATTTTTTGTACTGTTCACTGCCAACCAATGACTTTAGTTTTCCAAGTAGCATCTTTAGAGTCCAGAGAAATCCTAGGTAAAGTTCTCCAGGGAACCTCAGCCTTTGATCACGTCACCAAGGCTTTCATTTTAAAAGTGTGACAAAAAGATTAGAGCATTTTAAGATCTCGGTACTAGGCAACAATAGAAGTTGAAAGCTGCCATGAATTCTGCTTGAGTCAGAAAATCATCCTTTGAGGCACTAATCAACAAAGAAGTAGAATGCTAAAACATTGAAATTCAAATCCAGGAGAATAAGGCACATTCAGAATGCTGTCAAAATATTGTTGACTTCATTAGACATTAGATCTTGACCAAATTAGGAAATAATGAAAAATGTAAGGTCTAGATTTCACAGGGGTCCTATATGTAACTCCAAGGTGTTTTATAATTATTTCCCTATTTTCCAGTCATAATGTGAAATAAAAAATGAGAAAATGCTTCAAAATCCCATTAATAACCACAAGTTAAAGAGATAAATTTTTACTGAGCCAGTATTCTGAGACAGTTAGGGTTCCACATGAAGGCAATTATTACACCTAAAATAGGATGGTACCATAGGGCCAACAATAACAACAATGGCACTGTATAAAATGCTGTCAGGGTTGAATTTATGCAAACGCTTGAAGCTGAGGCTGCATGCTTTGCTTTGGTTGATCTCAATCCTTTTTAGGCTTTGAGTGTCTCTTGCTCTGCAATGCTTGCCACTGAAGCACTCTTTATTTATTCAGAGAATGGGTTGGTGTCCCCACTTCCCTGAGGGTCTAACAGGTAATTACTTGCCAATTTTCAAAATTTAATGTGGGCTACTGAATTAATATGTTAATGCCACTCCTGCTTTCATATAATTTGCTTTTCTGTGAGATTCTTTTGGGGCATGGTAACAGTAAAATAATAATATTAATAATAGCTATTTTAATCTCATTTAATAGATTGCAAACCTTGTTCTAAGCACTTGATATGTTGGAACATTTATTCATGCAATTGGTTCAATGAGTTATATGCTAATGTTATATGTATTTTAGAGAAAATGGCACTAAAGCATAGGTATACTAAATAGGTCATAAACTAAAGAGTAGAAGAACCAGAGTCCGTACCCTAAGCTATACTGTCTAATCTAGGCAGTGGAGATGCACAGTGTACCAGCGGAAATGTTTATGTGTTGGTGTCATAAATAACTTTTAATTTGCTGTCTCTGCCTTTATTTGCTATGTGGTTTGGGCAAGATATTTAGTCTCTCTGAAGTTCATTTTCTAAGAATACTGACAACAGTACTTACATTCAAAAGCTTATTGTATGTGTCCCCACAAACACATATGGAGCACCCACCATCAAAGCATAAAGCATTCTTCATACATTTAAATACATCTCTTGGCAGAAGCACAGAAGATACTTTCATGCAATGGGATTTTGTACAACTGCTCATATCAACCTGTATTTAAAGCGCGGAACACTGGCAATCACAGCTTCGGATAGGTCAGCCCAGAGTCATCAGTCAGAAGTGGGCGAAGGTTAAGGGCAGTATGGATCCAAGAAGCAAAGCCGGCAGCTATCAACATCCAGGCTGGAGAATACCTGAATTATAGTGCACACAAGATTGTCCAGTTGATGGCCACTTACTGGGACCTAAATGAGGCCATGCTCTTCACATGACCTGCTTATTTTTATGTAAAATATATGTTGAAATAAAATACAGAATCCATTGCAAATGTTTGAAATTGCCTTTATATTTGGCATATCAGGTAGAAAGTGAATTATGATTTTATTATACTTCCTCCATATGTTTCTCAAAATGTAAAATTTGAGCTTTGATTTGTCTTTGTGTGGGTAATTCTTTTCAATTTTATATGCCAAAAGTGAAATCTGTTAAGCAGCTAAATTCATTTTTCCTTCTAATTTTGTAAACCACAGTAAAGATGTTATATATTACAGATTAAAGAATAAAGTCAATAAATTTACATTTGGCAATAATGAGACTAGAATTACAGAAGAAAGTAATGACATAATTATTGATTATTGAGGTAATAAGACTTGAAATGCTTATCTGTCTGAACCAAACTCTAATGGAAAGAATGAATTACTATTTTAAAGATTCTTTGGAGTTAGTATTTAAGCACATTTCACACTTGACACATGCGTTAACATTTTACTTTACCTTGCCACGTAGGGGAATATACTATCGTACTTTATAAATAGGTCTTGTTGGAAAATTGTTTCTTCCTTGAGGTTAAACAATCTGATATACATTTTTAATGTAGGGATAATCTAATGCAGTTTGAAAGCTAACTCACTGTAGGTTGCAACATGTCAAACTCTCCTAAATACAGAGATCTCATGGCTTATGCTGCTTTAAAGATGCATTAAATTAGACCTCCATAGTGTCTTAGATATATACAGGAACCACACAATGCATTAATAAGATTAAATAATATTACTAAAGAGTTAAAAAAGCAGGCAATAGCAAACTGAGATAAATGATCATGTGGGAGCGAATGTGTAGGTACAAATAAAGTTCAACAAAGTTAGACATGAAACTTTATAAGAGACAAATGGCAGTGATTGCCAATTGTTATCCTAATTCATTAAGGATAGAAAAGGAAGTAGCTTGGAATTACAGTAAGAAAGATGTAGGTTAGATGTCAGAGAGAACTTCCTTACAGTGAAGACTGTTGACCAGTTTTTAAGGAGTTCCTTAGGGACATTTAAAAAAATAGAGTATAAACTTTTCCACTAGAGATGGTTTGAAAGCAATTCCACCCAATGACAAATGATAACAATAACACTGTATTGTTTGTCTCTTTAACACTCATCAGTGAAAACTGGCCTCTGTATTTGTGTTTACTTAAGGAAATATGACTCATTGGCACAAAGTAAAACAGTGACAAAGCTAGGAGGTATAGTAAAACTCAAAATACTTTGTGGAGATGTAGAGTGATAACAGTGAAACTAAGTACTGATCTTGAGATTACAGAAGGCAGTATTTTGATAGAACCATTGTTTTTTTGTGTGTGTGAAAATCAGACAAAATTTCCATATGAAACCCCTTTGCCCTATCTTGAAAATATTTCCAAAACTGCATTTGGGAGGAAGCATGAGAAAAAGCAAGCATCAGAGTGCAAGCATATCTGTCAGAACTTAGCCATTCCACTGCCCTTGCATACAGATAAGGAATAGCAGCTGTGGTGGCTGCTGTGACACACTGCTGTGGCTGAGACACTCCTTCCATCTGGTGACAGTCGGGACAGTTGGTTGCTCAGACAAACATCCAGTTACCTCTCCAGGAACTGCCCTCTTTACCAGGACACTTTTTTTTTTTAAAACTGTCAAATGCAGTTATTCTGCCTACATCTATGCTTCCTCCCTCGGGTTAGTCTGCATTTCTGTATCAATGACATAGTGATGTTGGGGCTGGGCAAATCTCAAAGATCCAGTCTCTTTGCCTATGTTTTTAGGATAAACTTGAATGGCTGTTTCAACTCCTGAGATCCCCAGGCATCAGCTGACACCTTTGTTCCAATTGCATCACAGTTCAAGATCTGGTTTCCCCACTACCTCATCACCAGGTGTTAGGCCTGTGAGCATTTTTCAAAAAGTCCTCGCAGGCAGGCTACAGCTGAGTGTGCTTCACATGGAGCTATACTTAATTTAGTCAGTGCCATGAGTAGATTGAGGAAAAAAGACTCTGTAATGGGGCTTTGGAGATGAAATATTAAATAATGAGGACCTCAACACTGGTAGGTAGTAAGTTGAGTACGGACACTTCCACCATGCTTTATTGAGGTCCAATTGTTATTAGTGTAAGAACAGATTTTCTGCACTCCATGGGCACAGTCTTGAGAAGACAACCATGCTGTCCTCACCCCCTTACTTTCCCCACCATACCAAGGGTTCAGTGTTCATTCAGATGTTTCTAATGGTCTGAGTTTTGTCCTGACAAGCTCACTATATGTTAAAAGTAAATTAAGTCTAAATTCATTTATGATACCATTCATCATTTATGATACCAAGCATCTGAGCCTAACAAGCCTGTGTTATAGTGTGTGCTGGTCATGTACCATCATGATAGCTTGGCTAGCTGGGAACCAGGCCAGCAGCACAAGAGAGGAGCGTGATATATATATCACACAATTCTGAGAAAACTCAAAGTCCACTGGCTGTGGTTCACTTTCACACTTATGGCAAAGTTGAAAACTCCTGAGTTGAGGCTGAAGTTGTTGTACATCATGTTAAGCTGCTGCTAGCAATGTCAGCATCCCATATCCGAGCTCTAGTTCAAGTCCTGCCTGCATTGCTTCTGGTCCAGCTCCCTGTTAATATCCCTGGGAAATTAGCAGAAGATGTCCAGAGTACTTGGATTCCTGTCACCTGGGTGAGAGACCAGAGGGAGTTTCAGGCCCCTTGATTTCTAGGCTGGTCCTTGAGCCGTTAGGGGAATGAAGCAACAGATGTTGGAGCTCCTTCAACCTGTGTTGGTTTCTCTTCCTCTCAAATGGCTGCAGTGGCCAAGGCTGGGCCAGGCTGACACCAGGAACCCGAAACTCCATCTGCACCTTCCGTAGGAGTGTCAGGGGCTCAAACACTTGGCCATCTCCTGCTGTCCTCCCAGGCATGCTGGCAAAGAAATCAGAAGGAACTGGAACAGCAAGACTTGAACTAGTGCCCATATGGAATGTTGATGCCACAAGCGGTAGCTTTGAGCTGCTGCATCACAATGCTGGACCTAGTTTATTTTCTCCATCATTAAATTATCTCTCTCTCTTTTTTCAGAGAATAAAGCATCTTCCATGGCATAAAGCGTTGAATGATTATTTTAGTCTAATTCATATTTTAAATTTAATTTTCATTATTTACTAACCTGAAATCATTAATGGTATAAAAAAACATGTACATATACTTTAGCTGCCAAAGAATTACACAAAGATTATTTTATGTAAAATAAATTCCAGAGCTTATCAACCATCTTGGTTTCAACCACATAAAGGCAGATAGTCAGACTAGAGGGCATTTCTAAAAACACAACAAGAACAACAGCATAACACCAACAGCGTTCTTGGGGAAGTAGGAGTGTCTGGTCTCACGAGAGCCTAGGGAGGCAGGAGACAATTTGGCAAGAAATGAAGGCTAGAAAGTAGCGATATTCCAGATTATGAAAAAAAGACAAAAGGAAGCTTTCAGGATGTCCACATGACTTTTCCTCCTGTCTGCAGTGTGCAAGCATATTGGGGAGGGAAGCAGTTTGCTCACGTATTAAAACTAGAAGTGAACAGATGAAGTAAGCATAAGTGGAAAAGAAACCAAGCTACTTCCTTGTTCTGTATCTCAAACTTCACTAGCTCACAGGAACTGAGAAGAGTCAATAGACCTAACCTTTTTCCCTCAAGGGAAGATGATCTTCTGTTTTCACAGTCTCCTGTGAATTCGATTACTTCCAGACTGGTTCCCTCTATTCATCCTTCCAATCTGAGCTACTGGCTCTGGTAAGCATGCACAATGTTAACTTCGAACGTTAACAGATAGTCGAATTCTATGATAATCCTAGTGTCAATTTTAGTATCAATCTTTAATCTACTATATTTAGGATGTTTTAGGAATATAATCTGTACTCAAGAGTACCAGCAGCATCCGGTGCCCCCACACTGCAGCATTCCTCACAACCTCACTGTTGTCTTAGGTTTAGCAAGAGCTATGCTTTGCAGGCAGCTAGGCAATAGCCACGTGCTTCCAATTAGGTCCTCTAACAATTCAATTTAAATTGACTAAACCAAAAAATAACAGGCCAGCATGTTGGTTCAACTGGCTAATTCTCCACGTCCAAATGTGGCATCCCATATGGGCTCCAATTCCTGCCCTGGCTGCTCCACATCCTATTCAGCTCCAGCATTATGGCCTGGGAAAGCTGTGGAGGATGACCAGGGACTTGGGATCCTACACTCACAAAGGAGAACAGGAAGAAACTCCGGGCTAATGACTGGCTCAGCGTGGGCTGTTGCAACCACTTGGGGAGTAAACTAGCAGATGGAAGATCTTTCTGTCTGTCTTTCTCTGTGTAAATCTGCCTTTCCAATAAGAATAAACCTTAAAAAACAAACAAACAAACAAACAAACTAGCAAAGCAATAGCAGCCTAGGCTATGTTAGGCTCTAGCACCAACCAGAATGGATGAGCTGGAATTGGGGGGCAGGCTTGTCCAAGGCAGGCTGCAGCACCAGCTGGTGGATGCTGAAGTAAAGCAGGTCATGCTTGTCTGGGCTGTAGCTGCCACCAGCACATGTAAGACGGGGTGTGTGGCAAGCAAGCCCAGCAGGAGGACAGTGAGGACTTCCCCTCTGGGCCATTGCTCCTGCTGTTGAGCATGAGAGCTAGGCCTGGGGGAGGGCCAGGCTGGGCAGGCCTACAACACCTGTTGCCCTACATGTGAGCTAGGTGAGAAGAGAGCCAGGCTAGACTAAGTGACCATATCTACCACTGCATGTGTGAGCCAGATTAAGTGCAGACTGGTTGGGCTTGGCTTGGCTTTGCTGCAGCATCAGCTGGCAGGTGCTGGGAATGGGGGCAAGTCCTGTCAAGCTAGATTACAGAACCACCTGGAAAGTGCAAAATCCAGAGCTGAGGGGTACCCTGTAGGGAAACTGTGGGCACCTCTCTGATGGGCTGTAATTCCCACTGGTGAGCATGAGAACCAAGGATGGGGCAGGACTGGCTAGACAGGAGATGATAACCGTCCACATGAGTGCCGCATGGATAGTGGGGTAGGTTGGGTTGAGCTTTTCTCCAATGGCCATTGGTAGGTATAAACATCTAATGGGATGCGGGACAGACTGGACCAGTCTGCTGTACATACTGGCATGCTCAGGAAACAAGGCTAAGGGCTGGCCTAGTGGGGTTATTGGGAGTCACTCCAATTTGGTTTCAGTTCCCTTTGGTGTACATGAGGGCAAGTGTGTAGTGGACAGGGTTGGATTGGGCTGTGCAGCAGCATTCATTAATTTGCATAACGGAAGGGCTGGAGATACAACTGACCAGGTGACTTCAACTACCACTGTGTGTGTAGGCTGATGTGGGTGACAGACTGAGTCAGACTCCATACTAGCTAGCACAGAGGAGACAGATCTGAAGTAACCTCAGATGAAGTTTCTCTGGGGACCCTCCCCAACTGAACCACTGGACTCAGAATTCCAACCACAGGGGGAATTGCAGGATCTGTGATCTGTGACTGTGGAATGCATGTGTCAGAACTGGGCCTCCTCAGTTGCTAAAGATGGCACAGTGGACAGCATACACAGATGCAGGTGAAGTATATGGCAGTCCACTGGGGCCTGCAGAGGACATCCAGCACCACAGCAGTGGAAGGAGAGCAGAACAAATTGGACAACTCTCAGCCAAATGTTGACAGCAAGTACCTGGATGAATGGAGACAAAAGGTGGACTATGTGAACCCACAGACCTTGGAAGGATTTCCTTACCCTTGGTTCAATGATATCAACAGCACTTCAGAACTATCCAACCCAATTGAGCAGAACCCACCCTCAGAACATGCTCTTCATCAGGGACACTGGCATCACATTGGGTGGCCATTCCCCATCTCTGGGTAGTACTGTAGTTAGGATGCTGGGTGTGACTTTTTTTCCTTCTCTCCCTTCTTCCCCCAGATATAGGAAGAACAAAAAGAAAATTGGATAGGTTGGTCTTCTCCACTTTCCCCTAATCCTCGATCCTTGCAACCCTAATCAGTGGTCTGCATGGACATGCATCACTTTCAACAATGTAAACATCATTAAAAAAACATTAAAAAATCAATAAGTAAGATTACTTAAGTAACAGTGAAGCTTCTTTTATTGTACTACCCATACTTTATAGGCTCAACAGCAACATGTGGATTGTATCTACCATATCTGAGAATTGAAATGGCATTTCCTTCACTGCAGAAAGTTCAATTGGACTATGTTATTAAATCTGGAGTGTTCATAGCACTGTCCTAACTAATTTTGACTCTATGTGGACACACTTGGAGCTTATAGTTAGATCAAGCCAGGTTTAGGCTCCATCAACTTCCTAAGATTTCAGTTTCCAGTAATCAGAAAGCCGGGGGTCATTATAATACCTTCACTGTATTGTACTCAAAATGATCTGTCCCTTGTCTTTTTAGTTCCACTGACATTTTCCTTAATAATAATAAAAGTGACAGTTTAAAGTTGAATGTTCTGCAAAAATAGACATGCTCCAATGTAACAGACTGGGGTCCCCAGGAATCAATCCAACTAATTTTTGACACCCTAGCTAAAATCACTCCTTAGAGAAAGTACAGCTTCTTCAACAAAGGATGTTTGGAAAAATTGGATCTCTGTATGCACAAGTATTTAACAAGACCACTACCTTATACTCTCTCTCTCTATATATAAAACAATTCAAAATGTACAGGGATCTAAATCTAAGATCTAAATCCAACAAATTTCTAGAGGAAAACATAGGGGAAACACTGCATGATATTGGCATATGCAAAGACTTCTTGGATATGATCCCAGAAACAGAGGTAATAAAGGCAGAAACAGACAAGTGGGATCACATCAAGCTTAGAAGCTTCTGCACAGCAAGGTAAACACTCAGCAGAGGCAACAAGCAGAATGGGAGAAAATATTTGAAAATTATAAATTTGATAAACAATAAATATCTAAGACATATAAGGAGCTAAAGAAACTCAACAAGAACAAAAGTTAAGAAATGGGCTAAGTTGGGCCTGGCGGCATGGCCTAGTGGCTAAAGTCCTCGCCTTGAACGCGCCAGGATCCCGTATGTGCGCCGGTTCTACTCTTGGCAGCTCCACTTCCCATCCAGCTCCCTGCTTGTGGCCTGGGAAAGCAGTTGAGGATGGCCCAAAGCTTTGGGCCCCTGTAGTCACGTGGGAGACCCGGAAGAGGTTCCTGGCTCCCGGCTTCAGGTCTCCGCAATATGGGCTGTTGCAGTCACTTGGGGAGTGAATCATCGGACAGAAGATCTTCCTCTCTGCCTCTCCTACTCTATGTATATCTGACTTTGTAATAAAAATTAAGAAATCTTTGAAAAAAAAAAGAAATGGGCTAAGTTTATGATCAGGAATTTTTCAAAGAATATAATGAAAGTGGCCAACAGACACATGAAAAGATGCTCAAGGATCGCTGTAGGGAAATGTAAATAAAAACCACACTGAAGTTTCACCTCATCCCTGTTGGAATGTCTACTATCCAAAACTGAAAAGTAACAAATCCTTGTGAGGATGTGGGGCAAAAGTACCTTACTGCATTGTTAGTGGGAAGTAAAAGAGCAGAACCATTACTGAAGACAGGTTGGAATTCCTCAGAAATCTGAAGATAGATCTGCCATGTTAAAACCAGCAATTCTACTTCATATGAAATGATCAAATCAAAGAGTTATCTGTATTTACATGTTCTCAGCAGCTCAACTTTTGACATCTAACACATGGAATCCGTTCAATATGATAATCAACTGATGACTGGATGAAGATATTGTGGTGTTTATACATGATGGAATAATACTCAGCTATAAAAACACAATTCTGCCTCTTGTTACAAAATGGATGCAATCGGAAATCATTGTGTTTAGTGAGATAAGCCAATCTCCAAAAAGGTAAATATTATGTTTTCCCTGATTTATAGTAACTAATATACAGAGTATAAAAAAATGAAATGTATATGAGCAAAATAGACATTTTGAGATTGGATTACTTTTTAGAGCCCTTGTCTATACTTTTGCGGAACAGTGTGTTTTTTCTACTTAATATATTTTTTTAATTCTTTGTTTAGTGGAAGGTTAAGTTGGTTCACTCTCCCAAATGGCTTCAATGGCCATTACTAGGCCAGACTGAAGCCAGGAGCTAAGAGCTTTCTCTGGGCGGTGTAGGGTCCAAGTGCTTGGACCATATTCTGCTGCTTTCCAAGGCCACTAGCAGGGAACTGGATTGGAAGCAAGGTAACCAGGACTCAAATTGGAGTGACTCCCAATAACCCCACTAGGCCAGCCCTCAGCCTTGTTTCCTGAGCATGCCAGTATGTGCAGCAGGCTGGTCCAGTCTGTCCCGCATCCCATTAGATGTTTATACCTACCAATGGCCATTGGAGAAAAGCTCAACCCAACCTACCCCACTATCCATGCGGCACTCAAGTGGACGGTTATCACCTCCTGTCTAGCCAGTCCTGCCCCATTCTTGGTTCTCATGCTCACCAGTGGGAATTACAGCCCATCAGAGAGGTGCCCACAGTTTCCCTACAGGGTACCCCTCAGCTCTGGATTTTGCACTTTCCAGGTGGTTCTGTAATCTAGCTTGACAGGACTTGCCCCCATTCCCAGCACCTGCCAGCTGATGCTGCAGCAAAGCCAAGCCAAGGCCAACCAGACTGCACTTAATCTGGCTCACACATGCAGTGGTAGATATGGTCACTTAGTCTAGCCTGGCTCTCTTCTCACCTAGCTCACACGTAGGGCAACTGGCCTTTTCCATCAGATGCTGCAGCCTGGTCTGGCCTGGCCCTCCCCCAGTTCCAACTCTCACTGGTGTTTGTTGCAGCCTAGCCTAGCCCTGCCCAGTCTTCCTTTTCCTTCATGCAAACTGGTAGGTGTGACAGCCTAGCCTAGCCTGGCATGGGCCACACCCCAGCCTGGTATCCACACTTGTTAGTGTGTTTTGATTGGTCTTGTCCTTCCCTGTCTCCCTACAGAGCCAAGCTACACATCAACTGACATGTGAAGCAGCCATGTCCAGCCTGAGCTACACCCAGCCCTGTGTTATGTGCTCACCATCAGTAGCTATTTCCACTAAGGCAGTTTTTCAAGTTCCCTCACCAGGCCCACTCTCACATTCAGATCCTATGAGTTCTAGGCTCCTACCCAGCACAGACTTCCCACCCTTGGTTTTGGCCTTTGTGTGTACTGCTGGATGTTGTGGCCTGGCCCACTCCACACACAATTTTTGGGTGTGCCTGTTGGTGCTACAGTCTGGACCAGTGCATCCTGTTCCCAACCCCAGTACTCATGAGTGTTGTTGAATTCCACGGTCATGCCCAGCTCAGTCTGTCATGACCCCAGCTTTTAAGCAAACCAGCTGGTATGGCATTTCCACAGTGGTGAGCCCAGGATTCCCCACAGAATCTTCTCTCAGATCCAGTTCTTTTGTGAGCTGATTAGAGTCGTGGCCCAGCCCAACATGGTCCAACTCCTGCTCCAACACTCATGGGCACATACTGTAGAGGAGCCCTGCCAGGGAGGCCCCCAGCCATGGATTTTGTGTGCGCTGGTAGGCGGTGGTTGATACCAACAGTCCCAGCTCAGGTCTCCAACATGGGTGGGTGTATTGGTTTGGTCCCAAAAGGTTCTCCAGTTCCCTTCCTCTAAATCACTGGGTCTCAGCTCCCTCGTTTACCTTCAAGTGCAGTAGCCAGCTTGGTAGAAGTCCCCCATAAGTCATTCCTCACCTGTCACATTGTCTCTCACCATTCCTCCTTCCCACACATCTCCAGATTCGCTTCCATGAGCAATCCACAGCCCCCATGCCCGGTCCTCTGACAGTGCTGTGCCAACCTGGGGCCCTGTCTGCCTACCCAGCGCCCACACACCCCTGTGTGAAGGTCCCTAGACCCTGTCTGTTGGCATGGCAGCATCTGCCCCTGCCCCACATCTTAAAAAAAAAGACTATGTTGGCACGCTACTATGATTAACACAAATTTTGCATTAACTAGGGGCAGATGCCCACTAGCTATTAGCTGCTTTTCTCCAAACAGTGTAACACTTGGCTAGGTACAATGCAACCTAGGTTGTTGCCTATAGTTGGGGCAAATCCTTCATTTCTAATTAGAGCAGTCTCTTTATAGTTCAATCTATGAATACCTTCAGAGTACAGCTAGAATTTCACAATTTGTCATTTAATAGCATAGTCTCTTGAATTGCCAGCTGACATTTGTATTTATTAATACACTTAACAAACACCTACTAGATTCCTAAAATTGAACTAAAATAAATCTAAATTCTGCTTCTACATTCCACTGACACAAAAGCAGGCTAAACTTGACATTTTCTAGGAAATACAAAGTGACCAGTCTTGCTACATATAAATATTAATCATATCACATACAATTGTGAGAAAAATCTTTAGTGAAGCAGACTTATGGGTAGCCTGGTATAAACTTGCTAGCACTCAATTAATCAGGAAATACATTTTCTTTAGCTGACAATGTCCAGTTGTTGGCAGATGATACTCTCAAAATAGTAAACTTTGTGAGACATGACAATAAATCAATGGAAATAAAACTAAACTTTGGCTTCTCTGTGAAAGCTCTGGAAAAATGGATTAATTCCTTGGAAATGTCAGATGCAGACATGCATAATGGAAGTTTGGGTTTACATTCAGGTCCTGAAGATGGGTCAAGACACAGGACACTAAATGTTGAACTGTCTTTTGAGGAGAAAAAAACCTATTGGAAGAGCTTCGACTTGATTTTGGTATAAAAGAAACTTTCAGCTTGATTCCATTCTGTGCTGCGCACTGTGTGCCTTCTAGGGTTTTCTATCCCCTTTGACCTTTTTTATTCTCAATTGTAAAATGATGCAGATGGTAACTGTCAGGCCAAGCAAGGCTCCTCCACCGCACTAGGTGATCATGTAGCAATCCATGTTCTCTAACAAAAGGAATTTTGCAAATAGAATGAAAGATGAGCTCTTGGAGAGAGAGAGATTTCCTGGCTGAAATCAGAAAGCTTTAGGGAGAGTGGAATTAGCTGAGATTTAAAGTCTGAGTAGACCTGCGTCTGGCTTTTGTCGAGGAAAGGGGCCCACAAGCCAAAGGATGCAGCAGCCTCTAGAACCGGCAGTGACTCTCAGTTGACAGCTAGCAAGGAAATGGGGAGCTGAATCCGGACATTGGTGGAAACTGCGTTCTGTCAAGCAGCTCAAGGAGTTGGGGGCCAGACTGTCCTCTGCAGCTCTGGAAAGCTGTTCAATCCTGTTTCCACCTTCTTCAGTTTGATGGGATTCTTGCTGGATTTCTGACTGACGGAACTATAAGACAATAGATTTGTGCTGTTTTTTCATCAACATTTGTGGTAACGTATTTTGGGAGCAGTCAGAAATGAATACAACACTGCTATTTGATTTACTTCCCTGAGTTGTGTGACGATGTGCATAAAAAGGCACAGTAAATTGGAAAACCCCATACACAAGCTGATTGTTATGGTTGATGCCCTTAGCACCATATTCTAATATGCGTTTGATTTACTGCTGTTTCTTTCTTTTCTTTTTGAAAACAGTTATTTTATATATTTGGAAGGCCGTTAGATTGAGGGAGAAAGACAGAGAGAGGTAGAGATAGAATTTCCATTTGTTGATTCACTCCTTACATGGCTGCTGCAGCCAGGAGATTCTCCTGAAGCTAGAAGCCAGGAGGTGCAGTATCAGGGAGCTGAATTTCAAGTGCAGAGCTGAGGCTTCAACCAGCACCCACATGGGATGCCAGCATAGCAGCTGGTGGCTTTACCAACTATGCCATAATCTGGCCCTGGAATTGCTGTGTTTTAACACACCAGTCTTGACAAATCATAGTTTTTCTTTACTGTGCATCTATTATATGCAAGATATTGAGCATGTGTTACATAATTTCATCTGCATGAGATAAAATTCAAGAAGAAGGCAGTTTACACATGTGGAGGCTGAGAAGAGATTTGATGCTGCTGGATTTTATGTTTCCAAGGGTCTACTCTGTCTTCAGGAAAAATAATCAGAATGGGACAGATTTCAAAGTGCAACTCCAGTGACGAAGTATGGGCGACAGTTTACACAGGTGTGTTTTCTTTGCTCTTTTTTGAATGTAACAGAAGAAAACTAAAATAGAAACTATCAGAGAAAGAGATGCTGCATTTGAAGTGCTTAAATATAGGCTAAAATCCAGAGTGATGTTCATGAAAATATGTGCAGTTTGCCTTTAGATCTTGGCTTGGAAGAAGCCTCCTGCTGAACCATGAGCTGTGATCCTACATGGGCCCCAGTCAGCTGTCTACTGTGGGCACATTTTGTGTGATGAGAGAAATTAAAGAAGAATGTTTGGTTTGAAAAGGAGGCTTAGGTACAAGGCTTTGAGTCCCCAAATCCCAACTGCGTGTCTATGGATGAAAATGTTCTTTGAAAATGAGTTGAAGATGTTCAGCCCCACTCTATGAGCTGTTCTTCCAAACAGCTACTGACCTTTATAAGTCAGAGCACACTTTGTTTTGGACAGGGAGAGGGAAGGTCAGGTATGGCAGGTCACAGAAAGGTAAGCAAATAGGGACAAACGAAACATCTGCAGTACCTCAATTTTGGTGCTATTTTCCACATTGAGAGATCCAGGGCAATGGACTTCATACTCTGACATTTTCATAAATTATTTTGATATATATACACTTTTATTTTTTAAAATTTATTTTATTTTTTATTTTTTGTATATGCACTTTTGCATCTCAACTTTGTGATGCAACATACTCATCTGAGCTTGGGAATGAGGGAAGCTGCCTTGGAAGAACATTTCTTAACTAGGTAAAGCTACAGAAAACACAGTAATATCCACCATGGCTTTCATTTCAGAAGGTTAAAGCCGTGATATAGGTAGATTTTTTTATGTCTTTTACTTCCCTATTCCCCGCTCTTTCCTTCATCTCAGAATCTACTGTTCCTAAATACAAAATTTTCTAATGTGTCCTTGTCTTTCATAATGTTTAGTGAACTGATTCATCCTTCTGTAACTCCAACCTACGTGAGGATGTTTGTGTTTTAAAGCAGAACTCCATCAGAATGGTCATTTCAAAGGAAGTGAATTCCAGTGATAGCACTGGAGTATTCAAAGGTAAAGATGCTCTTACAGATGCTTACAGTCGCAAAGGCTGACTGCTGCAATTTTGTGTCTCTTCTTTCCCAGCCCAGGAGCTGAGTGTGGAGGTAGCTAAATTCCCTGGGCATAGGTTGGTAACTGTTTAGTAGAATCCACCAATAGTTAGGTTCTCCAGCTGTAAATCTCACGATGGTTATGAGTGATCAAAGTAGACAGAACTCATATTTTTTAAACATCTGAATCCACACACAATTATACCCATAAAACTCACACTATTATGAGAAATATGGCAGAAATGCTACCTTAAGACCTGTAAGCTACTATTTCTTGAAAAGTATGGATTATACCCACCAATCAACCTGACATTAATTATAATGCTGGTACTAGTGGTTAGTGCTCAGTATATGTTCATTGAATAGACTGTGCATTACAAATCTCAGCTCTGTACCCTAGGAGGATCCAGGAAACAATGCTAATCTCTCATATCAAGAGCTATTAACAACTGATAGAAGCCTTCAAGACATATGATTTATTTTTTCGACTCTGTGCTTGAAAAAAATGTTTAATGCAAGGGTAGAAGAGTTTAGAATGTTCCCTCTTCCCCCATCAGTTGTCTAACTGACTCTACACCTCAGGGAAGACTGGAGAGGAGAAATTGATTTACCAGGGACATTCTTTCTTTCCATACTAGATATATCTACAATTGTTGATTTTTCTGTGGGAAAGAATTAGATTCTCATTACTCTTGGTGAAGTAGAAATTCAGGATTCTGTTTTAAATGTAATAATATTTCATAGGCTGTGTCATTTCAATGTCAATGCAACAGAAATGTAGACAAATAAATGAAAGATATTACTAGAGTTAAATATTTGCATTTAAAAAAAATGAATATTTCTTGTTTATTAATTTTTTTTGCAGACTTAATTTATTTTTATTTGTAAGACAGAGTTGCAGGGGTGGGAGGAAAATCCCAGTCTCTCAGAAATTGTACCGTAAAATACAAAAATTCAAAGTAAAGATTAAAAAAAAAAGAAAGAAAAAGTTGCAAAGAGGAGAGAGAGAGAGATCTTCCCTGTGCTGGCTCACTCCCCAAAACACCACAGCAAGTAGAGCTGAGTCAATCCAAAGTCAGGATCCAGGAACCTACCCAGGTCTGCCATGTGGACATATGGGTCAAAGGCCTCAGGCCATCCTCCATCACTTTTTGCTGTCCAAGGCCATAAGTAGAGAGCTGAATCAGAAGTGGAGCAGCGGTGACACAAACTGGTCCCCATAATGGAATGCTTGTTCTTTAGGCAGGGCATTAGTCTGCCACATGAAGGTACTGGCCCCTGTAGAACTCACTTATTTTGAAAGAGTTACACACACACACACACACACACACACACACACACACACACACACACACACAGAGAGAGAGAGAGAGAGAGAGAGAGAGAGAGAGAGAGGGAGAGAGAGAATCTTCCATCTGCTGGTTCACTCCCAAAACGGCCACAGTTGTTAGCTCAGGGCTAGCTGGAAGTCAGGCATCGGGAATGTTACCTAGTTCTCCCATGTGGGTGGTAGGGAAAAAGACACTTGGGTGAACTTTTGCTGCTTTTTTCAGGTCACCAGCAGGGAGTTGTGCCAGGAATGGAGCAGCTGGGACATGAACTAGTATCCAGAAGGGATACTGGTATTGCACAAAGCAGCTTTACCTCTATGCCCCAACACTAGTCCAAATATCTGGATTCTTTTACCTGAGTATTTTAAAACTATCATGCCCTTGTGACAGCATTGTGGTTAAGATGCCGCTTGCAGCACTGACATGCCATATAAAAGTTAGCCTGAATTCCAGCTGCTCCATTTCCAGGCCAGCTCCTCAAAAGCAGAAGAAGATGACTCCTGCACCCATTTGGGAGACCTGTTAGAAGTTCCTGGCTCCTGGCTTCAGCTTGGTATAGCACCAGCCACTGTGGCCATTTGGTGAGTAAAGTAGTAGATGGAAGATTTCTGTCTGTCTCTATCTTTCTTTGTAACTATGCCTTTAAAATAAATAAAATAAATTTTAAAAATATCATCTAGAAAATAATTCATCAGTGTGAGCATTGTGATGATATCTGCACTCCATGATGCCACAGTAATAAACTTATAAGTGATAAACTTACTGTAAATTCCTCATACCTAGTTCATCATTTAAGACTTGCCCATTTTGCCCCCCACATATTTCTAACATGTATCTCCTTTTCTCTACCCTTACTGTTACTGTTCTTATTTAGTTCTCTTGTTTTAAGTTTTTAAAAACTATTGAACTTTTTTTTTCAAAAATAGATTTATTTATTTTTATTGGAAAGTCAGATTTACAGAGAGAAGAGACAGAAAGAAAGATCCTCCATCCGTTGGTTCATTCCTCAAGTGGTCGCAATGGCTGGAGCTGAGCCTATTTGAAGCCAGGAGCCTGGGGTGCAGGGTCCCGAGGCTTTGGGTTAGCCTCTACTCCTTTCCCAGGCCACAAACAGGGAGTTGGAAGGAAGTGGAGCAGCCAGGATATGAACCAGCACGCATATTGGATCCTGGCAGATGGAAGGCAAGGACTTTTGTCAGTAGGCTGCTGTGCCAGGCCCTAAGTTTAATTTTTTACTGTTGATATAATTTCAGACGTATAGAAAAGCTGGAAAAATACTAACATCCATTCATCCCAATTCCCAAAATGGTAATGTGATAAATTATTTTCCCATTTCCTATCCCTGGGTAATTGTTTCCCAGATTATTTGAGTGTAATCATGATATCATTGTGTGGCCCTGTACTTTTTAAAACAAGAAATTTTAATTCCATAATCACAACACAAGGAGTAAAATCCTTGTGAAATTAATACTGAAATGATACTGTTATCTAATTTGTAGGCTTCATTAAGCTGTCATGTCCTGGAAGCAGAAGAAAATCTTGTGTCATTCCCCGTGTTCAGGCATGGCTCTTAAGCTTCTCCTACCAGTCTTGATGTTTTATGACATTGACTGACATTGACATATGATGTCAACATTCTCTGATGACATTAGACAGGTTAATTAGTTTGTGCATTTCCTGAGTTTGGGTTTGCTTGATGGTTCTGTCTGCATAGCTTCAGATATGAATTTCGGGCAAAAATCCTCAGCCTGTGATGTCTTCTCTGCATCCTAGAGGGGAATATGATCTCTATTTGCTCCTTACCAGAGATGTTTCCTTCTGTCTCTTAGTGCAGGTAAAATCTGTAAGTCGCTATCTTGTGAAGTTATTATCTTTTCCTTCGTAATTTATAAGAACCTTGTGGTGAGACTCCTTATTTTTCACCAGGATTGCAGCATAGCCCCTCTGCTGTCATTTCTACCTACCCTTCTCCATTCTGCTTTGGGCCTAAAAATTGTCCTATATGAACAATATTGATTAGTCCTTGGCTTTCAGATCGGGATGGACGATGGGGATTTTGCTAGCAGTTAGAAGAAAATGGAGATGGAAGCCCTGGGATCTATTCTATTAGTTGCTTGTCCCTAAGACAAGCTCTATTCTTCATGGAAGCCAGGCAGGCCCTAACTGGGGCTACAGGTGTGGATTTTGTAACTGTTTCCCCCTTTTGTTGCTTCAAGCTTAGGGTTGGCATATATATCTCTTGCAGTTTCCCTACATTCCCTACATTCTTCCTATGTCTTTGCAAACTCTCCTATTTCCCAATTTGAATGTGTCATCCTGCCAGGGTCTTGCTTTGATAGTGCCATTCTTTCCTATTTTCTCTTGGTTGCAATTATTGCTGGCTGATCTTCAAAACAGTCTCATCCTGGACTTGTTCTTATGTCAGTCCTGACCCGGGCAGAGTACATTCTATGCCAAAGGCATCAGGGAATTGGATCTAGGATGAGCTGTTCTACTCAGTTACCAGTCCTCCAGCATGCCTGGGGACTTTCCCTTACTCCCACATTGCTGGCACAACTTCTGCCAGCTGTCTTAGTTTCCTGCTTTGCATTCTGACTTCCAATGAGGGTCGAATCCTCTTCTGACCCAGTATTTTTTTTTTTAACTAGGGCTCTGATAATTGCTTCACTTTCATGGCCACTTTTTGTAGGATGCTGGACCCCACTCATAATGTGTTTCTGGGATCTTGTGTGGAACAGTAAGCTCTCCCAGGTGTGCCATCACTCTTTTACTTGCCCTTGCACAACCCTCTGCATCCTGTTACTTTCCCCCCTCCACACTGATCTGTGTGGACTTAGTGGCTCTTGGCTTCCGGCTTCCAGCTGGGTTTATAGTCAGTAGGAGTCTTGCCAGGAGATTTAAGGCAGTGACTGAGTTAGAGGTATTTGTACCCCCAGCTTCTTCCCTTTGGGATTAACTTGCACTAACACCTCCTTCCACTGAAAGTCAGAGCTTCTCTCCAGGTGGTCTTCTGCTCCTAGATTCTAAGGATTGTCCCCACTCCCCACTGCTTCTGTCTTACGGGTGATCGCAGGCCATCTTAACTAAAATAGCCAAGAGAAGATTCTCAGGAAGAAAAAGGTTTATTTTCAATTGTTATTATTATTTTTCATGATACAGTTTTCTAGGTGTAAAGATTTCTCCCTTCTCCCTTTTCTTCCTCTCCATTCTTTCCCTACTCCACTCCTTTCCCCCATATTGTTACAATAATATAGTCCTTCAGCTGCAGTCACAATTCCAACATTCTGCTGTTTACATATATCATGGCATTGTAGGCATAGGCAATGGAAGAAAATCTAGTACTGAATTATGTTTGGGAGGCTCACAGTTCAGGATCAGTAGCTCTATTAGACTGGTACCTGCTGGAGGCTTGAGTACAGAGAAGACCACATGGGAAACCAGAGAGAAGAGAGGGACATCAGCTGAAATGGCTTTCATCAGCCCTCTCACAAGAACTACCTTCCGGAGGCACACCCCCAGAGCTGCACATCTCAGCCATCATCATGAAATCACATCTTCACATTAATCCATCAACCATGCATATTAACACATGAACTGTTAGCTTCAAACTTTGTAGTTTAAATGCCTACATGGTATTGGGAGCCAAGTCCTTTTCAACCCTCAATAGTGGGCATTGCTATTTCATGCCCCCTTGTACTCTAGTCTAAACCTGTAGAAATAGTTCCTTAATCTGACCTAACTGGGTGTGAGAAATTACCTTCTGGGAGCTTGACCAGCATGGGTTCTACGGACAGCCCTTTTGGTCTTGGTGGATCATCTAGTGTATGTGCCTGATCTTAACAGACTCAAACGGATCTCAGAGGGTGAGGACCACCACAGCCACCCTTGAGGATCTCTGTGTTCTTCTGGATTGGTCTATAGACTGTAGACCACTTGCTTAGGCATCAGCCTGTAAGTTGGGCCAATTTCTTCCAGCTTTGTTCCCGCCCAGTCCTGGCCTCAGTCCTCTCATCTGTTCAGGTATCAGCATGCCTCACCACAAAGCAGCACTTGGTCAATTGAAAACATGCGTCCATCTGTAAGATATATAAGACTGCCTATCAGCTTGGACATATCTCTGATGATGTTAGAAACTAGAAAGTATTCAAATTCACTTTTACTAGAGATGCAAAGATATGTCCAACATATTCTCAGATAACCCCCAATGAACATGTTTTTGAATGTGATTTGTAATATGATTTGCAAATTTCAATTGGGGACTGGTTTAGATATTGAAAAATCAGTGTAAAATAACTTCATTGAGTGAGCTTTTATTGTGAAGAATATTCTCTGTATATGTGATATTCTAAATCTCCCCACATAGGGGTAGATTTGAAAGTATTTAAAAATTGACTTAGTAGATTACTAGTCATGTTATAACATTTTTATATTACTGTTGTTTTTAGTATATTTTTAAAGATTTATTTATTTTTATTGGCAAAGGCAGATATACAAAGAGAAGGAGAGATAGAAAGATCCTCCATTTGCTGGTTAACTCCCTCAGTGCCTACAATGGCTGGAGCTGAGCTGAGGATAATTTTTTAAAGATTTATTTATTTTTATCTGAAAGTAAGAATTTCAGAGAAAGAGAGAGAGAGAGAATCTTTCCATCTGCTGGTTACTGGCTCACTTCCTAAATGGCCACAAAAAATCAAAGCTGGGCTAGTCTAAAGATGTGATGTAGGAACTTTTTCTGAGTCTCCCCTGTAGATACAGGAGCTCTGCTGCTTTCCTAGGCCAATAGCAGGAAGCTGGAATGGAATAGAGCACCTGGGACACAGACCAGCACCTGCAGGCAGAGGACCAATTTGCTACACCACCGTGTCAGCACCCAAGATAATACATTTTTTTAAAAAAGATTTACTTATTTTATTTGAAGGAGAGAATTTTTAGAGAAAGAGAAGGAGAGATAAATACACACACACACACATACACAGAAAGAGAGAGAGAGAGAATATGAGATCTTCCATCTGCTGGCTTACTTGTCAGATGGCCATATCAACTAGGGCTGTGTCAGGCTGAAGCCAGGAACCAGGAACTATTTGTAACTTTGCATTTCAAATAAACAAAATATATTTTTAAGAAAAATAAATTGTATCCTAACTTTATTCAAGAATGCTTAATTTCACACCTTTTGGTGGAATACTATCTGCTATGATGTTTTAGGGTTGTTCTTTGTACTTTGTTTCGTGTTGGTCGTTCATGATCTGACAGGCTTGTTGTCATTTGTGCTGTGTTTAACGAGTATAGTGCTGGTCCAGCTCTTAATGGGCTTGTATTTATTTCTGTTGATGTTAGCATTAGTAGGTCTTAACAAATATGCCAAAGACTGACCTGGAATAGACTCTAAATTAATTTCCGACTTTGAAGATGTTCCTTCTAGGTCAGGATTGAGGCCAACTAGTAGCACCATGTAGTGGAACAGAACTGCCACTGAATGTGTTTCCTTTGTTGTATAGATTGTAGAGATTATTAAACTATTTAGTCAGATATGTAAATAAATTCATTAGAGACAATAAACATCTGAGAAGCACTTGGACTGTCTTAAGGCTCAGTCTGGTCATAGTTGAGATGGTATTGGAGGAATTTTCAGTAGATCTTACAAGTAATCACATGGATTCTGACCATAGCCGATGCTTTGTATTGAGAGGTTGACTATAGTACTTTCTTGGTTTTCTTTTGTGAATATCATCCATTTTACTTTTATTTGCCATTTGTATATATAAGAATAAAAGGAAATAATTAGGTCAAGGAGAATTCAAAATAAGTTGATAAAATTAGGCTTTAGTATCATCAAGAACATGATACTATATACACTAATGTCATTCCGATAAACTCAAGATATGTCTGCTTGGTTTTGCCATCTTAAAGGAAAACAGGGTGAAGAGCTCTATAGCTGACTGGCTATATGGACTCTCATTTATGGACTAGGAAGGCCTTAGACAAGTCACAGCTTCATCACACCTCAACTTACTAACACACATTGAAAATTAGCTTTGATAAAATGATGTCACAGTACTGTTTACAGATATGTCTTTTTAATTGCTAGGAGTGACAATCAAATATTTCATTAGCTGTTGTTTTACTTGAGCAAACTCAGGATAATGAAGTAGAGAAAAACTGTACAAAGTAACAGGAGCCTGAAAGAGGTAGAATAAATTAAACTATAATATTTCCTATGTCTTCTCCCTGAGTTTTATTAACATTTCTACTTCTTTGCTGCTTGATATATTATAAACTTGGTCTAGTTTATTGCTAGTCTATGCTGTTTTACTTTGCTGTGCTATACAATATAGAAGGCAAGTGGAAAAATACAAAGGAGCCTCATGATAATTGAGATTTGTACTCACCCACACATCTTTATCTAGCAGCACAAGGCAACTTGTTAGTGGAAACACTGAAAAGTCCTGTGCCCATATCTTAGCTTCCAAATACAAGGTAGCTCTGAGGTTGCAGCAGCAAGCAAAAGTATCAGGTCATCTGTCTTGCTGCTTTGGTACCAGAAAATCGAAAGTTGACATAATTACTGGCAATGAGAATGCTGTTATGATGTTAATGTTCCAGCATGTTCCTTTCTACTGGTCATGCTCTAGTAGAGTTGTACCCTTTATTCACCAGAAACAGAACAAATACAACATTAGGCTATGGGCTTCTCAGGAATAACTTTTACCCACAACGAATGCTAAGGGGACAGAACAAGAATATGTTCATTCACAGGACAGGTGCCTAGTTTGGTCATTTGACCCTTGAAGTGTGAGACTACCTTGCTTGCTACTCTAAATTTAGAGCTTACTTTTAGGGCTGAAGTTAATTTACATAAATACAGCAAGAATAGCAGCTGAAAAATTTCTCCCAACTCCTAGCAACAACTTAGCCAGGCTAAAGTGACAGATCCCCAGGTGTTTGTACCTTGCTTCATTTTTCTTATCAACCCAAGCTTTGCCTGTGTGACAGATGAAACAGTGTAATATTGAGGTCAGACAAAAATTGGTCCAGGGCTAGAGCTGAATATCATTAGCATGCCGCTGCTACCATCCCGAGGCACCAACTGACTGACCCTGGCTCTAGAAAGCATTGAATAATTTTCAAGCCTAAGGACAGAACACATGGTTTGAGCCTTTGAACTTGATGTTTTTATGTCAAATTTAGCTTTGGGGTATATGTGAACTGCCATAACTAATTGCTTTAGTTTCTGAAAAATGTGACTTGAAAGTAGGAGAATATTGTAGCTGGTGGATAGCCTCACCATTAAGATGCCTGAGTCCCACATCAGAGACCTGGGTTTGATACTTTGCTCCAGTATTCTCACTAATGCTGGACTGGAAAGTAGAGGTGGTGGACCAAGTAATTGGGTTCCTGCTACCCACATGGGGAGGTACGGGTTGAGTTCTCGGCTCCTGGCTTTAGCCAGTCCCACTGCAGCTGTAGCTGCCATCTGGGGAATGAACTGGCAGATAGGAGTGCTCTACCAGTCTCTATCTACCTGTCCAACGAATTCTAAAAGGCCATAATGTATCAATTATTATTCAAGTAAAATTATACTACCAATGCCTGGCATCTATTAAAGACTTTCATATGATTTGTCTTCACTGATTGCCCTAATAATTCACCAG
The DNA here is from genome assembly GCF_017591425.1 of Ochotona curzoniae. NCBI lineage: Eukaryota > Metazoa > Chordata > Mammalia > Lagomorpha > Ochotonidae > Ochotona > Ochotona curzoniae. The sequence goes on along the minus strand of NW_024464920.1, from coordinate 14,395,437 downwards.
GGCAGACCAGAAGATATTTTTGTCCTAGTTTACAAAAGATGAAAAAACCCTGAGCGTTACAAATGCTGAGGGATTTTCCTAGGGTTACTGCAAGGCTGTTATCTGATCATCTGGTTTTCTTCTGCAGTGCCCTTTCCCCAGTTCTGTGCTGGCTGCTGAGAGAAAGACCTTCAACCAGCTCGCCAGCTTATCAGCTCATCGGATTGTTCACACAGGGTATCTACAGTAATAGACTATAATTTTATCCAAGGCATATATTGTTCTTTGTAAATCTAAAGTGACTAAGCAAATGATTTTATTTGTTTCGCAATCATGTTGATTAACAGTGATGAGATACAGCAAGTTATTCTAAAAACTTTTGGTAAAAATTGCATTCCAAATGAGATAGCTATTTATTATAATGTAAAAATGTCCTTTATTAGGATTTGCATTGGCTTATGTAATTATAAGGATAAAGAGAGCTACTGTTTCCATCTGCTTGTACACTCTCCAAATGTCTGCGAGGTCCAGGGTGGCAAAGCCTGAAGCTGGGAACTCAGTCCAGGTTTTCCAGGTGAGAGGAAGGAACTCAACTACTTGAGTCATCAACACTGCCTCCCACCAGGATCCACACCACCAGGAAGGTGGGAGCTGGTAACTGCTCTTTTGGATTTTTAGGGAAACAAAGAAATACAGATAATAGCATTGGAAAATTCTACTTATTACTTAGCATTTAACATGAAGTCAGACAGTAAAGTCTATTAAGCGTAATTATAAGACAAATGTTTACAAATATTTTGAATTTATGCTTCTTGTGTAGCAAAAGAAAGGCACATGATTGGCACTTCACTTGATGCTCAAATATGGTATTAATAGCACTGTTCAGGGATATTATCAGTTCTGTAGGTTTCTATAGGATGCTGCAGGGTCTGGCAGGTAAAACACCAATGGGCCACAAAAGGAGAATGTGGTAGTTCTCTTATAGCTTGCATACTGAGAGAAGCACAAAGATTGAACCCCCTGAGAAAGTGAAAAGCTCTCATGAAATCCTCTGGAATTTAAACAAAATAGAGCTTTGATTAGAGGGAAAGGGGGAAAGGGCCTGAATGCCAAATTTTGAAGTCGGACAAGGGCTGGAGAAACCTATCCATATTCTAGACTCAACTATGCTTCTTTTGGGCTTAATATCGGGAATTCCAACCCATTGAGTGCGGCACCTTGGAAGATACTATGGTGATCAAAAATCTCCCCACTTATTAATCTGTTTGCCTATTGAATTCTTGTAGCTGCAGATTTCAAGATTCTTGGGTTACTTAGAAAGGATATAGGAACTCTTTTTCATTATGTTACTGAAGTAAGATGAAACCCTACGTTAACATAGTCTCAAAAGGAATTTTAAAGTTCTAATTTTACAATCTTCTTTATCCTTCTAATTCTATTCCTCTTCCTATTATTTGAGTGGCCCAATTAACAAAAAGAATCTTGTCCAAGGACTTTGAGCTCTGTTGTTTACAGACATTCATGGAATCTTTAGTTCTCACCAGAAGTTTACATACGACTTCTGTCGCTGTCAGCTGGAGATAGCAGAAAAGTTCAAAAGTAACCAATTAGGGCAACAGGAACAACCAAAGGGGCCCAGGAAAGTCACTATCTGGTCACTCTTGGCTCTCAATGTCAATGGCATCAAACTTCAAGGAAGTCAATTTTCCACATCTTTTGAGTATTAGAAATGCAACTTTTGTAAACTCAGATCTATGCAGCCATAATTTAACAGCATCATCCAACATTAAGAAATTCTGAAATCAATTTAAGGGTAGTTCATCTCAGGTGACTGCTCTGCATTTTAGACTCAAAACAAATGGGTCCAATCCAATATTCACCTGGAGGCACAAAAAGCAACAACTGTAAAATACGGGTAAGCGTGTATTTTAGCAGTTGACATGTTAACAGACTTGGCCTAAAAAAAGCACATTGTGGTGCCAGAAAGCAAGAATGTCTTCTGGTTGTCAAGTTTAAAGAACTCTTCCGAATTTCACCTCTAAGACTTACCTGGATAAACTCTCTGGTTCATATCAAGCAAGGAGGTAGATCAGTGTCTCCCAGATTTTGCTTTTTTTTTTTTTTACTCAAATATCGTTCTTTCTATGAAACATGTAACCTATCAAAACGTCTTAGAAATGAAAAAAAAGCTACTTATGTGCTACATAATAAAGAAACAATTTTGAAGACAAGCAAAATTTTCAGCTCAGTATGTCACTCTAGTCATTTCTATTCCTTTTTAAATTTTGTTTTGATATGCATTATGCACTAGCCTTTATATGTTCAAATAAATCTTCTGGCTTGGAAAAGTGCTTAATTTCCTGAATTTTATGACAAAAAGCAGCATTTGTTGATGAATCAAGTAAAAATATTATAGCATGCTTCATTTGAGATTAGATTTTAAAATGAACTAACATTTAACTATCTATTGTGCACCAAATCTTGACACAAAATTGCTTTGATACCTACACTTAGAATTTTTATATTTTTGTTTAAAAAGGCAGCTTTTTTTTTTTTTGAATTTTTGTCTTTTGTTTCCAAATGGTAGGGTAACAGAGGTTTCAAGCTGTTATTTTCAGGTACTTATCCACAAATAACATTCTGAGATTTTGCAAAGTCGTTATTCTTAATGAATAAAAGTCAAATAGAACACATTTTTGTATTTTCCCTTTTGACTTGAGATACATTTAAATCCTTCATCAGATGCATGTAATGTATAAATGCAGGGTTGATTATCATGAAGAATGTTTTCAGAATTATCATTTACATGATGATTTTCAAGCTTGTGCATTTACAAATAATAGCACTCCAGTCTTAAAAACTGAGGTGAGAGGAGCACTGAGAGGGAGGCTGTGGGGAGAGTCACAACAGCAGAGGAAGCATGGACCAGAGCAAGGTGGGAGCTCGGAGGGTCTAGTGAGCAATCACTGCTTCCTAGTCCTATGAAAGGGTCTTCACGGGATCAATCAGCTTCTATTCTTTTCTTCCTGCTCTTGGCCACTTGGGGAAGATTCAAAGTCCCAGGGAAGGGAAATAAATGGACCTGTTCTGAGTCACATGCTTATTGCAGGGCTTTGGGACAGAGGAGTGCCTTGATTGACAATCTCACCTAAATTGCACTCACTAGACAAGAGGAACTGTCCAATGGGGAAATCAATGTGCTTTCGTCAGAAGGTTCTGGATGAGTGTCAATAACGTGTGTTAACAGGGATATCTTTCTGCCTCCAGTCATTCATATAATATATAATATCTAAGAGTTAAAATGACTTCAAACTGGAGAAAAAGAAAAACATCCACTGCAGTATGAGCAGGTTAATCAATGCCCGGGGTGACTGAGTCATGTTCATCTGATTGCCGCATTGGCTGCCATTTTTGTTCATCTATTCAGCTCTGGGAGGCTATGAGCTGTTTCTAAGTAAAGAACAGCATAGAAACAATTATTTTACTTCTCAGTTTAATATGTTCCCATTCCTTGCTGTAGTAGACAACTGGTTTTTCAGTGTTCATTGTACTTTCCTATAGCAACAGTATACAAATTTTTCATTTACCTTAGGAAAAAAAAAAGAAGAAAAAGAAGAAAACAACTTTGTCTCTAGCTTTGCCTTTGGGTCTTGATGGTCTAAAGCACAAGGTACTTTCCTAAGCATGAGGATTGAGTCCCGGGGGACAAACTGCGACTGAGAAAAATCACCTCGTTCTTTTTGGGACTTTGGGGAAGGAATGACTGTTTTTCCTCATAATTTTTCAAGAGACATTTTTTTTTTCTTTCTCTGGATAGTAAAGGGATACAGAGGTGATGCCTGATCCTGCGGCAGCCATTTTGTTAAGATGAGATGCTAATCTGGTAACAGAGGGTGGAACTGAAGACAGGCTGGAGGAGTGCTTAATTGGACATGGGACCTACAATGACTCTCAGTCTTATTGTTGAAGTATATTTGCCATCTAGTCAGCTATTTTTAACTCAGAAAGAGGAACTTTTGTTTAATTTTCTTTTTGCCTCTTGTGCAAATCAATTTTTGTGGCTTCTACTTTTATTTTTAATTTCACACAACATCTTTCTGCATAATTTGAATTGTATTAATGAGCTCAATTTTTTTTTTTGATAAGACAACAGGGAATTTAAAATGTAGTAGATACCTAATAAATTGTGTTAAATGAAGGTTTTGATTTTAGGGATCTTAAAAGAGTGGTTCTAATTTGCACATCAGAATCACTTGGGTAGCTTTACAACAGCGATTCTCACAGTACAGTGTATGTTCAGTCACCTAGTAGCCTTGTGAAAAGATTTAATTCCATAATGTTGTATATTGATACTGAGGTTTTGTTGGGGCTTTTAACTGACCGGATCTTTACTCTGTTAGCTCTACCTTCAGACCAGAGAAGGTCTCCCCAAGAGGCCACTGAACTTATCTGGACAATAAGACGCTGGACTTTATGCTAGGTATATGCTTGCAAGGAAGGAATCTCAACTGAACTTGAACTGTGGTTATGCAGCAAGGTGGAGGATTCCACCATGGGGGGAGGGGTATGGGAGGGGTGGGGGGAATCCCCAGTGCCTATAAAACTGTATCACATAATGCAATGTTAAGACAATAAAAAAAAAAAGAAAAGAAAAGATTTTGAGGCCAACCTCAAGTTTCTGACTCAATAGTTCCAGGATGGGGTCCCCAATTTTGTATTTTTAGCTAGATCCAGGTAGTATTGGAACTAGGGTGCTAACCTAGAGACCACTGCTTCACAAAGATATTCAACTTGAGTATACAAATCAATATCTTTGAGCTGGGGTCATTTATAAGGCCTCCCAGGTAATTCTAATAAAGATCCAGGCTGAGAAACATTGCTCTGAGCCTAGGAGCTGGCTGAATGCTATGGAAGACTTTTTATTAGCTCAATTAACTGCTTTTCCCACTCTACTCCACTCCAATCCCCCAAATACCTTGTTTTCACGTTCCAGAGGAACATCCTGACCCACACACTGTTTCATAACAAAAGGTCAGTAGAACTTAAAATTAGAAAAAGGAGAAGATGAAAGTTGATTACTCAAGAGAATCAACTGTCAACTATCTCCTGCCCCCAGAGGAGTTACAGATCAATTCAAAAGAATTTCTGTAATGACTTTATCATTCAGGGTCCAACCAGAAAAACAGCAAGAGTTGAATGAGAGGAATTACTTACATGGGTAACAGGTTAGTAACTGCCAGAGGGATGGAAACAGGTGATGGTATCAGAGGCAGGGGCCTGGGTTAGCTGCAGGAAGTTGGCACCAGGACAGGCTTTCCCAGGACTAGCTGGAGCCAAGCAAGAGGCTATAAGGTCATGGTGATAGTTTCTTTAATTTTATATATATATATATATATATATACATGTGTTTACACCTTGAAATTTCAGCAAATGAGACTCCTACTTCACTGCTGCTGTCCTTAAGTTTTCATGTTGCAAAATAGATTCAAGTGTGCCAATATCCAATTCATGAAAATCTCTCAAATTCCCTTGCAGACTTAGGGAAGCCATTCTGATTTGGCTTGAACCCATTATTTGAATAGTATAGGGCTACATTTCTCAATTAATTTACCTTTCTGCTTCATTTCCATACCTTTACCTATTTCCTGCCCAGATTAGTAATCTGATGATTTTTTACATAAAGATTTATTTATTTATTTGAAAGTCAGAGTTACAGTAAGAAAGGGAAAGACAGAGAGTGAGAGCGAGAGCGAAAGTGAGAGAGAGAGAGAGAGCCAGAGAGATCTCCACCAACTGGTTCATTCTCCAGATGGCTGCAATAGCTAGGGCTGGACTAGGCCAGATCAAAACTTGGATCAGGAGCTTCCTTCAGATCTCCCACACGGGTACAAGGGTTCAGGGACTTTATTCATCCTCTGCTGCTTTTTCCAGGCCGTTTTCAGCTGGGACATGAAATGGCACTTATGTGGGAAGCTAGTATTGCAGGGGGCAACTTTATTTGCAATGTCAAAACACTGGCTTCTATTTTTTTGTTTAAATGTATTTATTTATTTATTTATTTATTTATGGGCAGAGTTAGTGAGAGGGAGGGAGAGAGAGAGATCAAGAGAGAGAGAGAGGAAGAGAGAGATTCCATCTGCTAACTTTACTGTTTTAATGTCTACAACCATTAGGGTTGGGCCAGGCTGGAGCCAGGTAAAACCACATGAGAAGAAGGGGTCCAAGAACTTTGTCCATCCTCTGATTCCTTCTCAGGTACATCACCAGGAAGTTGGATTAGAAGTGGAGCAGGTGGGCCATGAACTGACACCCGTACAGGATGTCAACATTCTAAGTGATGGCTTAGCCTGCTATGCCACGATGCTGGCCCCCATCAGATGATCTTTTGTCTCTGAATCCCTAATTATTATGTTATTTAATCTCCAGAATAATAGCCGTAACATGATTTATATTTATACTTCTATAAATATGCAAAACCAAATCATTTTCTCCTCCTTAAATTCTGACTCTTTGCAGAGGATCAGTTTCAGGAACCATCCCAACAATTCTACATTAAAGAATTCGTAACTGTGCCAGCCTTGGTCCAGACCTGCCTGGGTGGCCAACACCATCTGGGGCCTGTGAGTTAATGAGCAGCTATGGCATTATAACCCCCTTGTAAAAATGCTGCTCTTTGGCTCACCTGACTCCATTCCAACCTGTGGGTCATGTCTTATTGGAGGGGCTGAGAAGTGAAAGCAGACATTGCCTAAGCTCTTTTATAGGCAGAATTCACCGCTGTGCGTGTGTGCAGGAACTGGAGTTCAAACCTGAGGTGGAGGCTGTGTTTCTGTGGTTACTGCGGGCATGTGTGATCACAGAGCACTGGATTTTCTGCAGTAAGTGGGACTGTTGTGAACATCCTTAGAGGGGTGGCACAAGCAGTATCATTTTTTCTGGTATGGCTTATGCTAGGTTAGTGTTCCTCTGACATGAACAATTCTTTGCATTTTCGCTGTCCTTCCAATTTCTGATGGTGACAGAAGTATCAGCTCCCACATACATCCATTGTTCCAGCAGAAAATCATTTCTGGAAACCGAGCCTGCTGCCCCAGCCCACCTACAGCTATGCAAGTGTCGGTTTCTCTATAGCATCTATCATTCTCATTAGACAAGCTAGAGTGATTCTGTACCTTCAGCTAAATCTTAATATATCACTAAATGTTAAAAAATACAACTGAAAGTATTTTGCATTATTTCATTATTCAGTCACACTCACTGAAAGTCCTGTCCAAAGTCCAAGTAAGGAAAAATCAACTGGAATCAAATTTTGGCCTATTGAATTTACTTACTATTTTTTACTTTGTTATTTTTAAATAAAATTTTGATAATTGAATTTTCTTAATGCTACACACATATGCAAGGCTTAAAAAGACAAAATTTTTTTGCTAGGCTGGTAGCACTAAGCTATTAGTTACCTGTCTGTATTTTTCTATATCCCAAATTCTTACTCCTCATAAATATTTTTACAATTTCTTATTATTTTCCACTATTTCTAAATAAAACACCTGTGTTGTTGTTTTTTTGCTTTTTAAAAGTTGGGTTTTATTTAGATGCTACATTCTGACTTCCTTTTTAGAAATTTAAAGATTGATTCATTTATTTATTTGAAAGGCAGACTGACAGAGAGATCTTACATCTGCTGACTTGTCCCCATATGTCTGGGCTGGACCAGGCCATGCTTAAGCCAGAAGGCAGGAATTCCATACGGGTCTTCCTTGCGGGTTGAAGCAACCCAAGTACTTGAGGCATCTCCTCCCCTTTCTCCAGATGCACTAGCAGGAAGCCCGATCTTAACTTCAAGATCTGGGACATGAGCAATCACTCCTCATCAACTGATATGGGATGTGGGTACTGCCAAAGACTGTCAGCCCTGACTTCATTTTATAGAAGCTTGAAGCTTATTTTTTCTCCCCTCTTTTCTCACCTGTTGCTACCTTTAGTGTTTCTTCTCCCCATTATCTTACTTTGGTACCCAATTTTTACTGCTTTTTTTTTTTTTTAACAGTTTACATTTGCTCTTGTTCTTCTTTTTTTTTTTTTTTTTTTTTTGGCAGGCGGGGGGCTGCTCTAAGAGAATACCACAGGTCAAATGATATGAAGAAAAGAAATCTAGTTGGCTTATAGTTTGGGAGACAGAGAAATCCAAAGCCATGGTGACAATGGCAAGGTTAAGATGTTCACCCCACCTGTGGTGTTGTTGCATGGCAGCTGAGTGGAAGGGCAGGGCAAGCAAGAATTTGCCAGAACACAAGGCAGCAGGGTGGACTCGATTATTCCCTGTAAGCCTCCTCTCCTGGCAAGTGACCCACTGCTGAAATAATGACATTGATCTGTCCATGAGGACCCCACCCCCAGGACTTCAACATTTCTAATCAGGTCCCACCTGCCAACACTGTCACATTAGGAATTAAGGTTCCATTTGAACTCACAAACCTTTGGGGGATACATTAAAACCATAACAACATTATTATGATGACTATGTAGACATTATTTATAGCTGAACCATGTACTATATACGGATCACATTTCCTGTACCATACAATTTTCTCCCTTGTAGGTAATCATTATCTTTTTCTTTTGTACAATTTTGTGTGTAACTCTTTGCTGATTTACCTACAAATCCTCTGCCACAGGCAAAAATCTTTGCAAGTATATTAAAGAATATCAGATCACTTTTGAATTTCTTTTTTAAAAATAGACTTACATTATTTGAAAGGCATAGCAACAGAGAGAGAAGTAGAGACAGAAACGGAGAGAGGGAGGGAAGGAGGGACAGAGGGAGGGGAAAGAGAGAGAGAGAGAGATCTGGCTGGCTGGCTGGCTCACTCCCCAAATGGCCATAACAGCCAGGAAAGAGCCAGGCCAAAGCCAGATGCCAGGAGCCAGAAATTCCACCTGGGTTTTCCACAAGAGTGGACAAAGCCCAAGTACTTGGACCATTGTAATCTTTCCAGATGCGTTAACAGGGAGCAGCTGGGACTAAACTGGTACTCTGATATGGGATGCTAGCATTACAACTGGCAGCTTACCAACCTCTTCTCCTCTCACTGTTACTCTCCTGAAGCTCACGGTCCTTCAGCTCCAGCCTAGGCCTCCTCACAGCTGCCATCTATATTATAACTCGTCTTGTGTTGAGTCACACCTGTTTCCAGAATTATGGTGTTCTGTTTTTTTGTGTTATTAACCTGCTTTTGCAGAATACTTCTTCATGTTTAAAGATTTATTTATTTGAAAGCTAAAGTTTACACACAGAGGAGGAGGGAGGGAAAGATGGGGAGAAGGAAAGGGAATGAGAATTTTATCTGCTGTTTGCTCCCTAAATGCCCACAGCCACAGCAGTCCGAAGCCAGGAGCAGGGAGCTTCTTTCACGTTTCCCAGTCATGTTAGCACAGGGGTCCAAGCACTTGAGCCATCTTCCGTTGTCTTCCTAGGAGCAGGGGAGTTGAACTGGCACCTATAGGAGGTTCCAGCATTGTGTAAGGTGGCTTAATTTGTTATGCCACAACACTGGCCTCAAATGTTTTTCCAGTTGCTTTCTGAGGTCAGTGCTTTTGGGGGTACCTTTTATGTATTTGTTCTATACTTTTATTTGAGTGATAATTTAACTGAGTGTTGGATTTCTAGTGCATACTTCATTTTGGCTTCAATCCTTGCATTCGGTGTGATATTGCAGTCTGGAAAGGTGCTTTGTGTCTCCTGAACGCTGAAAAATAAAAACCCTAGTTCTTCCCTAAGAAAAAGAGGGCTTGGAACTGGAGAGAAGATATACTTCTGTTTCGATATTCAACAAGCTCTCGCTTGAATTCCTGCTAGACCCTTTCTTTCCGAGAGAGCAGGTGTCCCTCGTTTCTGAGCTCTTCTGGTGGCTGTGTGCTGCTAAAAGTCTCTGATCTAATAATCACTGTCTCTTGGCTTTTTAGCTTTTAAAGTTTTGTTGTCCTCATCCTACTCCCTGTTTTTAGGCTTATCTTTTTTAATCTTTCAAAACTTAATTTAGAGAATTGGGGAGTGTGAGAAAGAGGTTAAATAATGCAAGTAATTTGTCATATCTGATTGAGGTTCCTTGATGATTGATTTTCTATTTGGTAATCAATTTTCAAATTGGCAATCTAATTCAAATTTGCAGCACACCTGGGTTGTGAAGAATTGATTCCTTGATGCTCAAAGATTTTGACCCTTGTAACAAATCCAGAAACATAATAACATAACTTTATTGGATATAAAAACAGACCAAGAGTAGTTTCACAAAGTTCAGTCATTTATAGAGGATGTTTTTTGAGTTACCTGGAAGTTGCATAATAGTTTCTTTGAACTTTAACTTAGTTAATGCGTAAGTCTAGCCTTTGTTGTCATGGCTTTATTTGCCTTCTATTCCCTAATCTGGTGCACTTGTGGTTTTTGGGGGGCTGCTGCTTTTCTCTTAGTCTCTTGATATTTATATTTTAGGTATCTATTAATTCACAAAAGTATTGCAAGAACTTACTATGTTAAAATGAGCAATATTTTGGTAAAACTCTCATCCAAGAAATATCTGAACTTGAATATAGTTTTCCTTTGGCATGCTACTGCAGGGCTATTGAATGAGTCTAAGAAGAAAAATGTGACTCTTCATAATACTAGACAAGGGGATGGCTGGCTGAGAAGGAGCGGCTAAGGTGACATTGCTAAACAAAAATCCAAATTTTTTTTTGTGCCTGATTTTGGAGCTTAGAGAAGTAACTTTTGATAATAGTAGATTTAATTGTAAAACAAGAAAATTCATCAGAAAGGTCATCCGTCGTTAACTATCGCATGCTGAATGTTGCTTTTCCGAAATGCTTGGGAACAAAGGTGCTTCAGATTTTGGAGTTTTCCATATTTATGTTTGTGCATATCTTATGACCATTTCATGAAGGTCATTGGATACATTGTTGTGTGTGTGTACGTGTGTGTTTTTACTGTGGCCCATCATAGGAGGTCAAGTAGAGAATTTTTCATTTGTTAGCATGGGAAGAATTATGTTAGCAAGCAATAATTTTGGATTTCACATCATTTCAGTTTAGACTTTCAAGTTTGGAGTAGTTAATCTGTATTCATGCTTTTCACATATATATATATATATATATTTAAAAGCCTTTCATTATAGAAAAATTTCACGATCCATTAAGATGGCTATGTGTTTCATGACTCTGTGTACCCATTCTCTGATTTCCACAATTATTAGCATTTTGCTCGTTACATTTTCATTTCTTCTTCATTCTATTATCTACTAAGTCTCGCTACTTTTTTTGTTTGGTTGTTTTGTTATTTTATCATAGTTTTGAGATGGAGAGAGAGAGAGACCCGCATGGGTTGGTTCAATCCTCAAATGCTGCAGTGTCTGGGCCTTGACGTGGTCAAAGCTGAGCGTCTCTTATCTAGGTGGCAAGGAATCAGTTACCTGAGCCACTGATGCTGCCTTCTGTGGTCTGTATTAGCAGGAAGCAAGGGTCAGGAGCCAGACATGGGCATCGAACCCAGGCACTTCACTATATGATGTGGCATCTTACCTTCCAGGCTTAACACCTAGTGGTTAAATATTCTAGAGCAAATTTCAAATATTGTAGTTTCACTCATAATAAGTTTAGTATAGATGAATATCTTAAAACAGGAAGATTTTTAAAAATACAATTACAATGCCGCCTTATTATAATTCAAATGGCATTTTAATGTCATATAATATGAACCCATAATTAAAATTTCCTAATTAGCACAAATTTTTAAATATAATTTTCTCAAAAGGATCCAAAGTCCATACACTTGGATTTAGCTGATAAATCTTTAAGTTTCTTTAAGTTAAGATAATTTCCTTATTTTTTTAAAGTCACTTTGTAGACAAAAATCTATTGTTTTACAGAGTACTTTTACAAGTTCAGTTTGACAAGTTGCTTCCTCACAATGTTATTTAGCCTATTTATTTTCAGGGTTTTCTGATAATGGGTTGTTGGCACTCTTATTGGTTTCAGTCGGTTTTATTGGCAGAACTATTACTTTTTTTTTTTTCGTTTTGGCAGAACTATTTCTCCAGATTTTTCATGTGGGTATAGGACTTAGGCCATCCACTGCTGCCTTCCTAGATCATAAACTGGGAGCTGGATCAGAAGTGGAGCAGCTGAGTTACAAATCAGCACCCATATGAGATGCCAGCGCTGTAGGCAAACAGCACTGGACTCCTTTTGTTTCAATTTTTAAAACAGCATTCATGTACTGTTTAAATCTTACTTTACCCTAATTCCATTTTTATTCTTACGTTTTCCTTTTCAAAAACCTACTCACATTGTACCACATAATTCAAATTTCAAAATAAAAATGTATTAAAAAAAAAAAAAAACAACCTCCTCACAGGGCTGACGTGGTGGCATAGTAGTCTAAGTGTCACATTGGAGTGCTTGTTTGTGTCCTAACTACTCCATTCTGATCCAGTTCTCTGCTTATGGCCTTGGAAAGCAGTGGAACATGGCTCAAATCTTTGAGCCCCTGCACCCAAGTAGGAGATTTGGGAGAAGCCTCTGGCTTTGAATTGGCTCAGCTCTGGCCATTGCTGCCATGTGAGGAGTGAACCATTGGATGGAAGATCCCTTTATCTGTCTCTCTTTTTTTCCAACTCTGACTTTTCAAATAACAATAAAATAAATCCTTAAAAAAAAACTGACTCCCATTTCAAAGAATTTTGTCTACTATCCTGCCATTCTATTGAGAAACACACTTTTTCTTGATTTTGTAAAAAGAAAAAAATTGTGGAATCTACCTTGCTTCAAAGAATTTGTCATAAGCCCCAATATTTGCTATCTGCTATCTGCTTACTCATCCTGTTACAAAATGTTTGCCAATGGATCTGTCTAGCATCTCATTGGTTTATGGGATGTCAGCATATTTCCAGCAAACTCTTGTTCACTAATTCAAGTCTATTCAACAGATGGATTTGGTGTTACTGACTGTATCTACTCTCTGATACTTTGAACTGAAAGAGTAAATAAATGCATAAATGCAAAACAGGGTTGAATAATAGCATTGTTTTTTATTTTGAAGTGTGCCCAAGGGTACTTTACTTGTTGAAACAATGTCTCCTGCATAATTATTGTCACCACTACTTCCTTCTCTCCTTTCTACATGTGCACACACACATTTTATTATTGTGAGAGTCTCATTCTCCAAGAAAGGAAGGTTACAGCAAGGGCAAATGTGGTGGGTTATTGTATCACTCCATCTATAAGGTAATCTTTGTGTTTTGGATGGGGAATAATTGCCTGGCCTTCCAGTTGGAACTGGTTTGGGTTATTTGATTTGCATGATGTATGATGAAGGATAAAAGAAATCTTTACCTGTGTTCTTTCATGTTGGTGACTTTCTCTGTTACAAGTGGCTGCTGATTATGATTTACAATTCAGTTCCCTAATTTCCGAAGTTAATGAAATTTTCTATGTTTTGTAATAAGATGGCTGTCAGATATGGTTCTTGATATCATCAATTTTTGCTTGTCCTCTGCAGTCACAGGTATTTTAGGAAGCAGCTGGGACAGTCTGTAACCTGGACTGTTAGCCAAGTGTCAAGTTTTGAAATTCTTGTGTGGATTCCAATTTTAAACATTACTGTGTTGGTCATGACTGGCATCTCTTCACTGCCTGCCTACCTATCACTCTGATAAGCTGGCCATAGAGAATCGAATTCTCCTCTTTTCCTATTACATAGCTTTAGTCTGGTTCAAGAGTAAGAGTGAGGATCAACTGCAATTCACGATTAATTACTGTCAGAAATTTAATATTCATATCAATTGATTAGAATCATTATTTTACAAGTTATCAGGGAGTTAGAAAGATAGCTAGATGGCATATGAGAGAAGTGGTGGGATTTGGAGAGAGAAACTGAGACAGACAGAGGCATCTTGCATTTACCCCATCACTGCCCACCCAGTTCCTGAAGTGGGGGCTGAAATCGGGGTCCAGGAACTCCATCTGTATCCCCTGCGTGAGTGGCAGGAGCTCAGTTGCTGAGTCACCTGCTGTCAGGGTCTACACTGTCAGGAAGCAGCAGGCAAAAGCTAGAACTATGGACTCTGGTGTGGGACGTGGGCGTCACAACTGGGTCTTGACCACTAGGCTGAAATGCCCACTTCCAGAATCATAACTTTTGGCAGCAGATAGGACTGGTTAACTATTCAGTTGATCACTTGCTATATTCATCAAAGCCATATTTTCTAATTAATTACCAGTTTCCAGGAAATAAGCATTTATCTGCATTTAAATTTATATTTGGCAAAATACAAGGTGTTAACAAAACGACTAGTTCAATTTTCGGCCACTGCCTACCTTTAAATTCCTTTATTTTTTAATTAATTTAATTCCCACAGAAAGAGAGAGAGACAGGCAGTTCCATATTTAAAATGCTTGTTCACCTATATGAAATCTATTCAAAGACTTCATGAAAAATATGAATTACAAAGAAAATGAAGCAGTTGGCAATGTCCACTAAGAGTTCCATTTTGGGGACGGTTCTTCTGCTATTCTACGGGACAGTTGAACAGGAAATAGGTTCTATGGAAATAAATCAGTTATTTGGCATAACAAGCTATATCAACATTTAGTAGTTTTAAATAACAACCATTTGTCAGATCTCACAATTTTATAAGTTAGCATTTTGAATTAGGCTGGTGTTCTTGGACTCAAAGAGCTTGGCCATTTTTCTATAGTTGGATCTTGGTAATCTGGCAAGTCAATGGGGATGATTTGGGGAGTTAGCTAGTCTTAGACAACCTCATTCATGTGTCCAAGAAATGCAGATGCCACCTGAGTCACTTGCACCATTCAACAGGCTAAACCAAGCCCAATGGCATTTCCTTTAGAAAGAATTTACTTATTTATTTCTTTATATTAAAGATGGAATGACAGTGATGGAGAGGATATAGAAGAGGTAGAAGGAGAGGTTTCCATATGTGCATTCGTTTCCAAAATGGTGGCAGCAGCCAGGGCTGAGTCAGGTTGAATGCAGGACCCAGGAGCTCCATTTGGCTCTGTTATGCTGGCATCAGGTTTCCAGGTACTTCGGTCATTATTTGTTGCTTTCCTGGGCATATTTAGTAGGAAGCTGGATTGGAAACCAAGCTGTCAGGCCTGGAACTTTGACATGGGTTTATGTGCAAATTTCGGTTGAACCTGTGTCACAATACCTGGACTTAGAATGGTATCTAATAGAATGTCATTTTATTAAAGCAAAAGATTGATTGGAGAAAAACAGTTATGCTTCAAAATGAGATGAGCTGCTGCTTCACACAGAAAAGGGACAGGGATAGAGAGGGCTGGAGATTGTGTCGAATTTTGTAAACTGCCTGCCATAAAATTATATTTCACATGGAGATCGTTTGATAAATGAGTAAATGTATTTGTTTCCTATGTCTGTATAAAAACAGTGTCTTCATCTTCCTCTTCAGAGGGGAGAGTCTATTTCTTGTCTTCTCCAGCTTCCGGGGATCGCCACCATACCCTGGTCTCTGGGTGCGCTAGTCACATCTCTGTCTGTGGTGACAATGCATTCTCCTCTTGTGTGACTGACTGGTCCTCTCTCTGCTAAAGATACATGTCATCGTATTTAAGGCCCACTGGGTACTCCAGGTAATTCCCTCACCCAAATTCTCTAATTACATCCGTAAAACTCTTTCTTGGTCACATAAGGCACTATTTACTGGTTTGAGGGAATGGGGTGTGGATCTTTATTATTTTAATATTTACTTTATTTTTATTAGAAAGGCAGATATACAGAGAGGATGAGAGACCAAGAGGAAGATCTTCCAGCCAATGATTCATTCCCCAGGTGGCCGCAATGGCCAGAGCTGCACAATCTGAAGCCAGGAGCCAGGAGCTCTTCCTGATCTCCCAGGTATGTGCAGGGTCCCAAGGCTTTGGGCCATCCTCAACTGCTTTACCAGGCCACAAACAGGGAGCTGGATAGAAAGCAGGGCTGCTGGCATTAGAACCGGCACTCTAAAGGGATCCTGATATGTGTAAGGTGAGGACTTTAGCTGCTGGTCTCATGTCCTGAGAGAACAGTAAAGAATATACCTATTTGAGAGTGGTCATCTTTTTAAAAATACGTACTTGTTTCCAAATAGTAAGTAAATTTGATCTGATATGGCTAAAACTATCTCATATGTAAATCTGACATCAATGGACTATAGGTCTTTGTTCAATTTAAGACAGAACATTTATATTTTTTAGGTTGAATGTTTATGCTCTATGAATGTTTATGCTCTATGAAAAAAAATGTTTATGCTCTTATGCAGTGAGAGGATGAGAATGTGGCACTCTCCAGGATCTACATTCTGGAGATACAGCAGTATAAAACTACTTAGATTTAAGCTGTATCATCCCATATGGCAGCCACTAGTCGCATGAAGCCTATCAACTCAGAATATGGCTATTGAGCACCTGCAGTGTGGATCATTTAAAACGCAAGAAACTATATTCTGGAGTTCGAATATTTACTCTGAAAACAGGAATATAAAATATTTCATTAAAATTTTTATTGGATTATGTTTTATTATAAAATTTTCATTTATTTTGAAGATTGGTTTATTTTTAGTCGAAAGGCAGATTTACAGAGAGGAGGAGAGACAGAGAGAAGGAACTCCATTCACTGCTTCCCTTCCCAAGTGGTTGCAGTGGCTGGAGCTGAACTGATCCGAAGCAAATAGCCAGAAGCCTCCCTGGGTGCTCCTATGCAGGTTCAGGATCTGGAGGCTTTGGGCTATTCTCTACTGCTTTCTCAGGGCACAAACAGGTATGTGGATGAGAAGCGGAGCAGCAGGGAAGTGAACTGGTGCGTGTATGGGATCCCAGTGCTTGCAAGGTGAAGATTTAGTCAATGAGCCATTGTGCTGAGCCCTGCCTTTACGTTTTATGTTATATTTTTATTACTACAGTTTTAGGGGTTGGAAGAAGAGACCAAATGATATTCTAATAAATTGAAAATCCAGTCTCATCACTCATTACAGAGTTTCAGAGTAGCTTTCCACTGAGTGGTCAAGCAAAGACTCATTTGACTTTTGACCTGAGATCCAAATCATATGAAAGCGTCCATAAATACACAAAGATTTGAGGAGGGATTTATTTTTTTGAGATTCAGAGATAGAGAGAGAGGGAGAGAGAGAGGAGACATCTTCCATTCACTGCTTGACATCCCAGAGGGCCCAAATGGCCAGGGCTGCTGGAAGCAAGAGCTTCGTCCCAGTCTCCCATGGGGGAGGCAGAGAGCCAAACTCTTGGGTCATCTTGGACTGCTTTGCTTTTCCTGGCACATAAGCAGGGAGCCGATCAGAAATGCAACAAGCCAGGGCATGAACTGGTGCTCATTTGAGATTCCTGTGTCACAGGTGGTGGTTTAACCAGCTGCAACATAATGCCAGTCCCTGTGGGCTTTGAATTTTTATTTTTATTTTATTTTTTTAAGGGAGAGGCAAAACACTAATGTAAAGAACAAATCTGCTGGGTTGAAAGCATGAAAGAAATTTTACAACCAAAATGAATATTAAAACATTAGAGAAGGGTAGGAATGAGCCAATTCACTTTCTGGTCAACAGAGACCTCAAACTCAGATTTTCTCCTATTCAACATCTATTAAAACCCTGTATGAGATCATTGATATTTTAGAGGGAAAAATGTAAGTGAAATTTTATTGATGTAGTTGGGTGAACTTGGCGTTTGGTTACTTCTTTGCCTCAGTTTTTCATTTGTAAAATGGGACTAGTAATAATTATACTAATCCCACAGGGTTGTCATGAGAGTTAAACAAGAGAATACAGGGATCCACATTTCAAATGATGTGTGGTGACTATGAATAGTCTTTATTCTGTATTAACTTATAGAACCAGAGGATTAGATGCATTTTACTTCAGCGACTTTTAGAAATGCTTTACTGAAATAAAATCAAATGTACTTTCACTTTCAGCGGTGGTTACTTTAACAATGGTTTCTGTGATGTTATTTCTGCCCTTTCAAATCAGCTATCTTTGTCTACTAGGTTATTAAATGTTCCTTTGTAAGATTCTACGCAAATTTTTTTCTTTGAGTTTAGTCTGAAGAAATATATTTTCTGGTGAAGCAATATGTATTGTTTTATTAAACTGTGAGAGGTGAGAAGACACAAAATGAAAAGTGAAAACATGGGAAAAAGTTATTTTTTTCCACCCTTTATATTGTATTGGCTAACAGGATTCGTGGAGTTAAATTTCTTCTTGGGTTTAAGTTAGTGTAGGTTTATGGGATTTATGATACAATTACATTCTGTAGGCCAAAATATATTGTTATAGACCTTTCTTTCATTATTTAAAAGCTTATAACATATGTATCTTATTATGTACAAGTTTAAATCATTTTAAAAATAGTTTAAGTCTAAATTAAATAAAAATCTAAAACATTGTTTCTCTAAGAAAATGCATTCCAAGTCTCACAGAACCAAGTTATAAAATAGCTTTTGGAACATAGCCTATTTATAAGTTCAAAAATTCCTCCTATAGTTTTGGTGAAGATTCTTAAATATTTTATTAAGTCTTATCCTTAGGGGGCATGTTTCCTAAAATGTGGAGAATAAGTAAGGTCCTATATTTTAGATGACACATTAACTTTCAGAACCCAAGTTCCACCTACTTTTACGTAAAAACTCTTATTTATTGAAGATAAATAGGAGCCATTTTTATAAAAAATCTAAAGATCTCTACCTCAGAATTCATTTGTTCACTCATTCATTCATGTAATATCGGTCTGATGCATATTTTGCATTAGATTTGTAAAAACTAGAGATTGTCTGGCATGTCTGTGAGATGAAGCGGAAGTGTCTGTGTGTTGGACTTTCCTCCTGAAGGCAACGGTGAGCCACTGAAGGGTTGTAGAAACAGACACCACATGATTAGATTTGTTTTTTGAGATGACCTTTGGTGCTGTTGGGGAGATCAATTCATGGTGGTGATGGGGAAAGGGAGGAGTGATTCGGTCAGATTTAGTAACAACCAGGAGAAATATTTTGGAAGTGACAAGTGTGGCCAAAATGGGCCAAAAGATTGATTTGAGAGAATCCGTCAGAACTGTCGGGGTTGACTTAGGTTTCCCAACCTGCCCAATGGGAGTAGGAAATACTAGTATTCCTGGAGACAGGTACTAAGCAGTGCTGGGATTTAATATAATGATGCCTGTTTTGAGCATGTTGGGATTGAGATGGCTGTGAAATAGTCAAGTTGGTAGTGGATTTATTGGCCTTAAACTCAGGAACAGACACTGGGGAAGAGGAACAAGAAACATTTGCGTGCATATGTACTGATAACATTTCCTCAAACATTGTACAGATAGAAGAGATTATTGACAATGGCACCTTGGAAGAATAAATAGCATTCCCGAAGCAGAAAGGTTATGCGGGAGACGATTAGATGAAAACCTAGCAATGCAGTCTAAAGAGGAGAGCATTCCAAGCAAGGTATAGTTTTAGCAGAAGATAAAGAGGTCAAGTAAGACAAGGAATAAAAGAATACCTTGGGATTTTAAATTGGTACATGGTATCAGAAAATGGGTATATGGTATCAGAATGCATTTAGTAGAATAGAGGGGGTGAAAACGGAGCCACGGCATGAAAAATGCATGGAGGGTGAAGAACTGAAGATGATGAGTTTAGACTTTGGACTGAAAGAAAGGGAAGGGCTCTTAGGGGACACGGGGAGACAGAATTCTTTCCATATTATGGCTGACGGCTATAATTTTACACTGAGCAAACCCGTAAATGAAAATGGCAAAAGTCCGTGAGGTGGGAGGGGAGATGGAATTCTGAGCAGTGAGTCCCCTGGGTGTCGGGAGCAGAACCTTTACTTTTTAATGGTGTTGAAACTTTATACGGCTTTGCAACAATAGAGTAACTTATATGTGTCCTTCATCAATTAGTAATCTTCATTTATAGCCAATGGGAGTTGTAAGAAATGATTAATTTTCATTATACTCTCAAAAAGAATAATATATGCCACCGTGGCCCTCTGCAACTCTCCGGAGTTCTATTTTTCCTTTGCTCTTTCTGCAGATTTTATGATGCATTAGGACTCGTTCTCCATTAGTTCAACCAAAGTTATGTTCGGTGTCAGGGAAATGACGAACAAAACCCAGAGCCTGTTCTTCACTCTAGTTGTTCCCAGGGCTGAGGCAGGAGTTCATTGCAAAGTACTTGTGCTCCTTGCTGCTGACAGTGACAACAAGAATACGCTGGCGGTACTGCTATGCTCCTTGGTCCATTTGCCCATGGAGTGAGATTTCGACTCAATAAGGTGGCAACTTCTGTGCACAAATTTTTAGTGGCTGTTCCTTGAAATAATCTTGCAGAATTCCTCTCATGAGAATAAAATGAATTTGTACAATTAAAGCATAAGCCGATTCTTCACACCAAGTGCTTTCAATGCTGTCATTCCTCTCCTCTTTCTGGTATTAACCGAGTGTCTTGAGGATAAGGAGCTTGCCTAATAGTTTTTTTCAAGATATGTTGCACTGGGAAAATTGCAGCAATTAGAGCTCAGACCCCCTGAGGTCAATCCATCATAGAATTTACCAGCTGTGAGTGTATCATTTAACAACATCTAGAAAATGAAGGTAACACCTGCCCTGACTACCTCTTGCAATAAAAAAAAAAATCTAGTAAATAAGAAGATTTGTCATAACTTAAAAGTTCTGTGCAGATGGTTTGGGAATGTCCCAGAATTCAAATTTGTTTTTGTTCTTTCATGCCTAAAGGTTTTCATTAGGGAAGACAATAGCTTCCTAATTTTGCTTGAACAAATTTAAGCTCCATTTTGTCCTTTGCAACAGAAGGAATCCTGACTTATGCAATGGTTTCCTTTAAAATTCAGATACCTGCATCGTCTGAGGCCTGGTTTGGATCCAATGCAATTTGTAGCAGTGAAGTAACTTGAAAGGTGTCTTTTTGGGGTTCAGAGGCAGGCATGTCCTCCTGGAGTGTCCCACAGAGCACAAGTATTGGGCTATGGGCTGACTGTTTCTGCTGCTGAGTGTGGAAGCTGAAAGGAAAATTATAAACCTACTCTGCATGCACATGCCCAAACAGAGCCTTGGCTTGCACAAGCAGCACATCTTCCAGACTCTATGGGAATATTGGTGAAATCATATTGTGGCTGGAAAGAAATACTCCTCACATTGTTGTGATTCAGGAGGACTATTTGAGGAAACAAATATATGTATCAGCTTGTGGAAGTTAGGAATTCTATTGGTTTGGAGCAAGCACACAAAAAGGCGAAGGGAATATCGTTGGAGCTGCTTTAAGTGGTTGCAATCTTGTCCATCGTCAGCTGAGAAGGAATCACCTGCTTCTGATGGATCACTGAAGAAACTAAACACCGCTGCTCCCCAGGGTGCTTTTGTCGTGGGCATGAATGACTGACAGTACAAGCAGAATGATCCGAGTTGTACCTCATTCTGTAATTCAGCTTTTCTTTTGCCTTCTCTTGACTTCTGTGACTTGAAACATGCTATTCAACCTTTTCTTGTCAGGTTCAGAAATTGGCAGAAATACCAACAGGCTGTATTTCGAAAGAGCCTAGATCATAGATACCAAGTCACTTGGCATTAACTTTTGGTTAAGCACCTGCCAGTGTGTACCCATACAGATGGTTAATGAATAATGAGCTTTGGCCCTGAGCTTACTGATGCCTTAGAAGGGCTATGTGTACTCTGATCAACATATTCTGACTGATGTCACTTCCTGATTTCAGTCACCTGCATCTACCTGAAGAAAATGGAAATATAATTTCCCTACTGAAAAAAACAGGCTCCTAAGGAATTCAATGATGGTTATGTTTGAATACCATAGAATTCATTGTCTGTCTTGCTTCAGACATGCCTGATGTTTTTATAACTTTCTCATTCCCAGGCTCATGTAAACAGTGTTTCCAGCTATAGCCCTTAGATGGCTGTGTGCTTTATCCTTCTCAGGTTTACCTTGACAAGTGTTACCTTATGTGCATCAGAAGTGAGCTTGTTTTGATCATCTTTATCTCATCCCAGCAAATAAGGGAGGGGTGGTTAAGAGCAAAGGCTCTGGAATCCAATAGAACAGGATCCAGAAACAAGCTCTGCTTTATCTTAACTTTGAACCTGGTCAACTCCTTTAAACCCTTGAAGCTTCGATTTCTTCACCTGTAAAATGAGGATTAATTAAAGCTCTTTTTTGTTGTTGTTGTTGTAGGATGAAACAGGTTAATAGATATAAACAGAAGAGCAGAGTGCCTTGGCAATGCAATCACTGATAAGCACCGTGGACTATGGCTTTCACTCTGGGTTCAGGGACAGAGAAATCAAAACTCCTCTTCCTGAATACATTAGGGAGATTAGTTCTCCAAATGAGATCAGTGATTCTGTAGCTAGAGACATTTCTGGTTGTACCAACTCCTGGGTGGGGAGGCTGCTACAGGGGTCTAATGGGTAGAAATGGTGGAGTGTTTACTTGCTTGAATTTCCTAACGCAGGATCTCAGCCTTTCTCCAGTCCAAAGCGTCAACAGTGCTGAAGTAAATGGAAAGGAATTCCTTCTGCAGATGAGTCATGAATAAATCCTAATCAGAAAACCAGTCTATCGACAAATATTTACTACCTTTTCCACTCCAGGTGTTGTATCATCGTCTTCCAGCCTAACAAGCTTATAAAGCTTACACACCATCACATACATTAACTTTTTAAACTTTCTCTGTCTCTGAACCCAGAGTGAAAGCCATAGTCCATGGTGTTTATCAGTGATTGCATCGCCAAGGCACTCTGCTCTTCTTCTACATCTATTAATCTGTTTTATCCTACAACATCAAAAAACAGACGCAATTGGCACTATCCTCCTGTCCCCCACTTTTTTTTTTCCAGATTAGGCTGAGAGGTTGACTTTCTCACAGAAACACAGATTATAATTAAATCCAGATGTTCTAAGTTCCAAACACAGTGCTTCTGTCACTCTTGCACGCCTGACATTGCCTTCCTGTTGGGGAATGCAGGAGACATTTTCAACAAGGTTCCTCCCCTAAGAGTCTTAGCTGTTAAGAGACTTATATCCATGAACAGTTATTTACACCTATCCTACTGTCATTGATGCACATTTCTCATCTTGCTCAGTGTTACTGAATATTGCAATGTAGCTAACCTGAAACCAGAGGATTTTTTTCTTCCAAATCTTAGGGGGATCGTTTGCAACACGGTTACAGAAGCTGGTCTGCAAAAACATGGGTGCTACCCTTTCTTTACAATCTGTACTTTCCTAGCATATGCCATCATGTTCCTTTCCCCCCACCAATCCTCCTACGTAGCCCAGATGGTGCTGGCCTGCTCTTGCAAACTTCGGAATGCCTCTCCTTTTCCATGCCCAGGCTTTTGTGTGCACTGAATGCAAAGAGCTGAGGTTTGCTGATATGACATCCAACTCAAGGCCCAGAGTTGTATTAAAATATTCCAAATACTACTGGTTTCGACATGTTAACTTCACTTTTCTCAGTCAGTGGCTATCAGCATGTCAGCACCTGCATGTTATTTCACAAAGTTTTGGAAAGCGTTGACTTTTAATTCAGATTTTATGAAAGTTGCTGGAATGGATTTTAGAAAAAGGAGATAGGAAATGCCTAGTATTGCATAGCTGCCTGATATTCTTAATGAACAATGTACCTTCCTCTTCTTACATGCTGTGTTTATGTTGTCAAATTAACTTGATGTTATTTTGACAAATGGGTAAAAAGGATTCTAGATGATACTCAGTCACAAAAAAGCTTTAATAGCTAAGCTATTGAAACAGCAGCCAAAACATCAAATAATGATGATCCTTTCCACAGAAGAAATAAACAGATTCATGATTAATTTAGTGGATATTTATTAATAAAAAGTTAACAAACGATTTTCAGAAAACTTTCTCTGCATGGAGTTCTTTGATGCTGATGATAAAATTTGCCCTGGCATTTCTCATTCAAATACATGTAAGCATTGCAACATGAGCATTAGTGAGTATTATGGTTGTATACAATGTTTCAATAAATGAGTTAAAATTCAGAACAACTTGTACCCAAACAATGAGGTTTTTGTTCCCATGTTTATTTTACTTTAGAAAATATACCTTAATGAAAATCACTGAAAGTTCAATGGTGCTTCAGAGACAAATGACTTGGAAAGATATAGACCCACTCTGGATTTCTTCCTGCCTGAGGACATGGAGGGAAGTGAAGTGTAAAACAGAATCCTTCTTGATTTATTTTTACTTGGGTGGCTTTGGAAGTTACTCAAAACTTAAGTGCTCCATAAAAGACAGAACTGAAAGTCATACAGATGCAACCCAAGCAGAAACTGCCAACTGGAAATATTTTCCAGAGCCCATTCGTGCTCCTTGTGGTGGGTTGCTGAGTACCCCTCAAAGGGGGCTGTGTAAAGACATCCCAGTGAAGCTAATGCAGGAAGGATGCATCCAGTGCTTCTCCCTGAGTACCCTTCTCTGAGTGTCATTGCCTTCCTTGAAGCACTTCCATAATTTCCACTGCTGTAAAGGCCTTCAGCCCCAACATGTTATGTGGACACCATTCTAGATCTTTTCTGTCTCTTGCTTTAGTTGACACCAAGACAGGGCAATTTTAGAGGCGTTATGTCCTGTGAAGTGTATCTCACTGAACTTCATTTCATTGGGGATAGGGAGTCTGAAATCTTTTAAACAATTAAAAAAAAGATTTTAATTACTTTTATTGGAAAGGCATATTTACAGAGAGAAGGAGAGACAGAGAGAAAGATCTTTCATCTGTTGTTTCACTCCCCAAATGGCTTCAATGGCTGGAGCTAAGCCAACCTGAAGTGAGGAGCCAGGAGTCAGGAGCCTCTTTCTGGTCTCTCTTGTGGGTGCAGACACAAGGCTTTGGACCATCCTCCACTGATTTTCTATGCCACAAGCAGGGAGCTGGATTGGCAGCAGAGCTGCTGGGACAAGAATGGTGCCCATATGGGATGCTGACCTTGCAGACAGAGGATTAGCAAGCTATACACTGCACTGACCCTGGAAGGTCTTAGTTTTTAAAGGATGTCATAAATAATTTTAAAAAGACATAACACAATTTCCCTTTATAACTCTTCTTGGGCATCAATACACTCACCACACACATTTTTATTAAGAAATTATCAAGAGCCAGGTTCAGTAATATGCACGCATGGTATGACAAGGTATAAGACACTTTGATTCCTTTCCTATGTTATGCAGGATCACATGGAGAATAAGAGGACAAACAAATAGACGATTACACACTTCATATTAAAAATATAATCATAAGATGCTGAAATGGAGACTAATAAGTAATGTTATCACTTTTGTTAAGCTACTTGGGAAAGTCCTTGTTGAGAAAGTGGTGATATTAAAGTCAAGATTGAGTAGTTAGAAGTAACCAATCAGAGAGGAAAGATGAGCATTCCAGGAAAAAGGATGACCAAGGGGAAGGCTAGGCATGTTTACAAAACAGAGATAAATGTGGCTGGGTTCTCTGGGTTAGCAGGTGCAGCATGAGAGACTCTAACTTCTGGCTGGCTCAGCTCCAGCCATTGTTGCCATGTAGGGAGTGAACCAGCAGATGAAAGACCTTTCTCTCTGTCTCTCCTTCTCTGTAAATATGTAGATAAATTTTATGTGAATTATTTAACATATACTTGTATATACATACCTAAACATATATTTTTCTTTGGATACTAATTTTTAAAATTTCTGTAAAATATTTATTTGAAAGGCAGAGCAACAGAGAGATGAGGTCTGAGGGCAAGTTATTCAATTCAAAGGCCTGGAATGAGCCAGCTAAAGCCCGGCACGTGGAATCCATCATAATATCCCACCTGAGGACAGGGGCCCAAGCACTTGGGCTGTCTGCTGCTGCTTTCCCTGGTGCACTGGCAGGGAGTTGTACTGACAGTGGCCTATGTGGTTCTGTGTCAGGTGTCCATATAGAATGCTAACATTACAGGTAATATATTGCTCCACCACAATACCTGCCCTGGGTACTAATCTTCTTAATCTTCTTCTTCTTTTTCTTCAGATTTATTTAAATTTTTTTATTGGAACGGCAGATATACAGAGAGGAGGAGAGACAGAAAAATCTTCTGTCTGCCGAATAATTCCTCAAGTGGCTGCAATGGCCACAGCTGAGCCCTTCTGAAGCCAGGAGCCATTAGTTTCTTCTAGGTCTCCCACGCAGGTGCAGCGTCCCAAGGTTTTGGGCCATCCCCTATTGCTTTCCGAGGCCACAAGCAGGGAACTGATGGGAAGTGGAACAGCTAGGACAGGAACCAGCACCTATGTGGGATCCTATGGATGTAAGGTGAGGATTTAACAACAAGGCTGCTGTGCGGTGCCTGGGGTTACTAAATCTTAAAAATATGTAAAATAGAATAGGAATTCTTGCAGTGAAGTTTTTGGAAATAAATACAAATGCTTATAAAATTTAAAGGAGCCAGCTTATCTCTTAACTCATTAAAAAAAAAAAAAGAAAAAAATCCACAATTTTAATTGATACTACAGAAAATTTGTTACTATCGTTTTCCCAGCTCCTTAATAGCTGTATACACTATAACATGGAATTTTTACTTCCAGAAGAGAACAGAGCTTCTGCAAGTTTTGGTTAATCTAAGGGTTATAGTTCTTTGATATCAGTCACCAATCAATTTTGTCTTTCAGTGCATGTCATACTCTGCAGATAAAACAATTCAGTGGAGCAGAATCCTAAGTCAGGGAGGCTGACATGATTTATAGGCCAGCCTCATAGACAAGGTCTCATGCCCTTTGGGGCAGGAAGATGCGAGGTCGCACGAAGCAGCCTGGACGGCTGCTGTGCTTTGTCTGGGGCAGCTGTAGATAGCATATATATTCCCAAAGTTGACTTGAGAAGTATCTTAGAATTGTTACTTCCTTAAATATTGTTTCTGCACTTTAAAATATTGGTTGCCTTTTCTACTGGCTGAGTGAATACTAACAGTGTAATGGGTTCAGAATTAAGGTGTAATATTGGAGGAAAGGTTATTTGAAAATTAAAGCCTGCTTGGACAAATTGAAAACTCTTTAAGTCCCAAGTATTTTAAATATGGAGGGTAAAGGAATAACAATTCCCGTTTATCACTAAGCTGAATAAAAGTTACCTGTGCTCAGATTTGAAGCTTTGTTAGTGTCCAGGGGAATTTAGAATGAAGTCATTAAGTGAAAATTTAAAAAATGAGAAGATATTTGATGCTATTTTATGCCTAATCTTCTCTCAAAATTCTTTTTCTTTCAATAATTTTATATTGAAAAATCAATTGCACTGTCATTTCTCAAACAATGAGATTTCTGTTTCCCAATAAGTTTACTGAAACTACAATAGAGAGTAAGGTTATTCCAAGTGCTCCTCTATGTGAATTACATTACACGCTGAGTAGATCCCTGTGAAGCGACATTTATCTAGTAATAAAGAGGACAACTCCCTGAAGAACATGCTTGTCTTGTATAATTAATTAATGAGGACTGAAATAATTGATGGTGAGTGTAACAGAAGTATACTAGTAGATAGTGAAATTTATCTCCTTCTTTACTCTTAGTTTTTCATCTGTGATAATATTAGTTGAGTAATTTGGCAAAACCAGTAGCTTTGTTTTGTGTTCTAGCCAAATGATACAACATTCTTGTGGAAGGCACTGTATATGATTAAAAACAGAAACAAATTGTGAATTATATATCAAGTTGTAATTTTTGAATCGTTTTCTTAGATTTTCAGACCATGGTCATCTCTTTTCTTGAGTAAGAATGGTCTGTGAGTCCAAGCTCAATTCATTCATTCATAAACAATTGAAGTCTTCACTTTCATTAACCATGCCCAAAAGGATGCACTGATTGATCCTTCAGGGAAATGATCCTCATTGAAAAACTAGGAAGCAAAATAAATTCTAGAACTTCTTTTTTTGCACAATGTGATATCATCAGCTCATTAGCCAGACTGATGAGTAGCCAGGTAATTAGATAAGTGAGTGAGTGGATTTTTTTGAAAGTTTAATGTAGGAGAAAGACAAAATTAAGGAAGAATTTATAGAAGATAGATTGTTTCAAGAGTTATGGGCCCACCTACAGCATATAATAAAGCTCAGTTAGCTGAGAGGCAAAACAGTAAGGTGACCCTATAGTCATAAAAACATTTTATAAGAATGACATTGCAGTTTATGTTTTGAAAAGCAATAAGGGTTCAGTGATGACCAACACCAGTTCCCAGATCCTAAAATATAAGTGTTTTGTTCTAGGAAATAAGCATTTTTTCTTAGCTTGCTTTCATCATAATAAAACCATATTCTCCCACCTGACCCTGCACAGGACAGTTGGGGTTTACATACGCTTGTCTAGTTGAGGTCACAAAACTTTTAAGAAAGCAAAACTGAAATTGCAAATAGTTACAAATAGTTACATAGAGTAACCAAGAGCTCATATCTCTTAGTTAGCCTAGGATTTCCAGAATTACTTCAATTCTATAGCAGAATCTCAGGGATGTGTGCAGTTGAAGTTCCCAGAGGCTTTCTAGAGGCTCTCTGTAACTTGCCCCGCTGGCTGGAAAGGAACTGTCCTTTCACTCGTTTCACATTGATGTGCGTTTCTTACTTAGAGGGCCATGGAACAGGCTAGAGGAAACATCGATCTTCTGGATCTTTTGTCTCTTTTTTAATGGGTAAAAAGGGAGCTAAGTGAGGTTTTATATGTCTCTTGCTTTCAGGACAAAGATAATGGATTACCTTTTTTGAATGCCCTGCCTTCTACTTTTCCAAACTGGCCAAAAAAGGAAGTTTTACTCCAGTTATTCATTGAGATATGTGGAGCTGCATCAATACTTATTATACTGAAAGAGAGGGCAAAATTTATCTACTAAGCTCTTGCTAGAGTGACCACGGCTATGGGGAAGACAATTGCTGCTAACTTCTCAATGTTTAAACTGAAATACTTTAATACAAGGTAGAAATGAAAAATGTAAACCATATATAATTCTTGTAGGGACCTGGTTTGTAAACAATACAGCTTTTTAATTTAGAAACTCAAATTTGAATAAAACTAGAAAAATCCCAATGCCAGAAGATATTTCAAATTCTTTCCCTTGCTATAGACGTAATTTCTTTTTTTAAAACCCTGAAGTCTTAACTTATTTCACAATCTGAAACTTGGGTAACAGATTTCATAAAATTTCTGAATTTCTGGTTGCTCTTAAATAAGCCCCAATTTAATTGTAAGAACAATCTAAAAAGTCACGCATGCAGGCTGAGTGTGAATTACATAAGATTTCCAGAGTAAGGCAGCATGATCACAACTGTGTCCAGTGTCACTACAGGTAAACTGTTAGATCATTTTTTTCCCAGATCAGTTTGCGTAGTGTAACTAAAGCTTTATTTTATCTGTCTTTAAACTCAATTCACCAACAGAAAAGGATCTGAACAGGTAACAGTCTAGATAACAAGATAGCATCACATGGTACAAATGGAGGCCTCATTCTCTCTCTCTTTTTTAAAAAAAACCTCTTAGAGCAGACACTTGACTCAAAGACACTTTTATACATCACAAGCCCGAGGCACAGTTTATAACTCACTGAGGACGATAATATATTATCTGAAAAGGTGAATCAGTTTCTTAAAAGAAAATTTTATTTGTGAACAGAATGCCCTATGGAAGGACGTTATACTCATGTCACACTATCATGATCATCAAATGCGTGCAGCCTCTAAGTCCAGTGAATGGAAATGGGGCCATATGGATGTCTGCTAGAATCACGTGATAAGATGATGATGATGTGCCTTCAGCCCACCTGCTTTACAAGCATTCAACTCCTCAGTACCTTTGTGAACTAGGTAAGCAATTCTCTGTGCTCTGCTCTCCCTCTGTGCCTCAGTATATCTACTCTCAGACTGCTGCTGCTCCTGATCGTCTTCAAATAGGTAATGAGAGCGATGAGCTGGAGATATGTAATAAAGCGTCCTCGGGACGGACGATGTCTAATAAGGTGTTTTACATGATGTCTTAGTGAGGGAAAGGGCCTTGTCTCTACCACAGGACTTCTTTTGTGGCTGTCCAAGTGAGCCACGTCCCAAAGCTCTTGTTCTACGAAGGCAGCTCTTACTGCGAATGTGCTTGAGATGATTTTCATGTTCTCCCCTGACGTGCTGCTCAAAGTGGGAGGAAGGAGGTACTTAGGATACAATAGATCAACTCAGTGGACTGTGTTGTGTTCTTTACAGCTGCTTGTCTCTGGGTTTGTAGTCTGGTAGGAGCTGGCAGCGCTAAAGGGGTGCCAGCTATATGGGAGAAATGGTCAGATGGTAACAGAATGCTTCATTTGGATGCATGAATAACCTTTGAGGCCTTTAAAGTCAAAGGCATGATGGAATTCACAATCTTTGTGTAGTTTTGTGCAATATATCGTAACTTAAAGGCATCCTGGGACAATGTGGGCAGTGCCATTGTGTAAAACATGGATGACTTTGTATTTTGTCACTTGATTGAGCTGACTTAACTTAGCAATTCTGTATTTTATATGTTAAATAAAAATTGCATTCCTGTAGGACATTTGCAGTTATTAACTGCAGCGCTTGCATAAAACTGCTGTGGCTGACTTATGTTACTCTTTCCATGTTGGTTTTCAGAGAGGCAGGGTACAAAAAGCAGGCAAATATCATCACTTCTCTTTTCTCTATAGATCTGGAGTTTAAGACATCAGTGGCTTTGTTTCTTCAATTAACCAACAGAGCAGTCCATGTAATGCATTTATTTTGGAATTTTGTATCCGAAAAAAACTATTTTTTTGAAGTATTAAGAATCAACCACCTCTCATATTTGCTTTGTTGTGCTGGCTTTCAGGAAGTTCATTATTAATATGAATAATGATAATAATAGTGGTCTTCATATAGTGAGGCAATTTATTTTTCCATCTTACAAAAATGGTCAGATTAGATAGAAGCTGATATTAGACCATGCAAACTAATAATCACTTACATAGACAGACTGACTGCACAAATACATACTATTAAGACTTAAAAAGTTCTGTGAAATTGGCTGGCTAATCTTTTGGCTCAATCTGATTAAGACCCTACCCAAAAAAGCCATAATTGTAGAAAGAATGAAGTTACGGTCTTGCTGAAGGGATACAGCACACTTTTCTGTGGAAAGAATCCTAGATTCTGAGTTACCTGAGTAAGATTTGCATCATAGCTCTTCTCTTTGATATGATATGAATATATTGTTAGCATTCTTGAAATTCCCCATTCTATCTGTGGAATATGCAAAGCTCTTAAAAATATCGCAAGTGCAAATGAAATATTCAATAATTATTGTGTGCCGTGATAATTATTAAAATTAAGACTAGATAATAGTAAGATAAATATTAATCGTTATGTAAAAATACTAAAATTCATGATCCCTTAAACATATTCTGATTCAGTATATAGAGACTTTCCAAGCATTCTACTACGAATGTGTATTAAAACTTGGTATAATTAAAGTAACTTAATAGGGTTTTTTTTGGCTTGCATTACATGTGAATTTAAAATATGTGTACAATTTCCATAGGTATTTAATAATAATTTTTTTACTTTAGAAAAGTAAACCAATGATCAGAGTTTTTACAGGATGCTGAGAAATTAAAGCAAAGTAAAGTGCAGTAAAATGAAATAATTAGGAAGCTATGATTAATGAATGCCCTAATAATTTCATAGTTCTGAAACTCCAGGAACTGGGGCTGACATGGTGGCAGAGCAAGCTAATCCTTCATCTGTGGCATCAGCATTTGTTATGAGTGTTGGTTTGTGTTTCACCTGCTCCACTTCCGATTCAGCTCTCTACTAATGGCCTGGGAAAGCAGTAGAGGAGGGCACAAAGCCTTGGGGCCCTGCATCCACGTGGGAGACCCCAAAGAAGTTCCTGACTTTGAACTAGTGCAGCTCTGGCCTTTGCAGCCATTTGGGAAGCGAACGTGTGAATGGAAGATCTCTGTCTAGCCCCCTCTGTAACTCTTTCAAATAAAATAAATAAATATTAAACAAAAAAGCTTCCAGGAACCAAAATACTGAATTCAAATGTCTATAGGTAGTCTTATCCAGCAATTTACAAATACATTGTCTCTCTTTACAATTTTTTTGAATACTTCTTTATTTGAAAGGCAGAGATACAGAGAGAAAGGGGGAGACAGAGCTATAGAGAGAAAGGAAGAAATCCAGCTGCTGGTTCATGCCCCAAGACTGGAGCACCAGGCAAGACTGAAGCCAGGAGCCAGGAGCTTCTTCTAGGCTTCCCACATGGTTCCTGGAGTCCAAGCACTCGGGCCATCTTCCACTGCTTTCCCAGGTCATTAGCATGAAGCTGAATTCCAAGTGGGGCAGCTTGGATGCAGGCTGGCACTTATATGGGATACTGGTGTCATAGGTTGAAGCCTTACACTATGCCACAATGCTGGCCCCAAATGCGTTGTCTTCAGTACTTTTTGTTACTTGCTTGTTTGAGGCTTACAATGAATTTTCTTATAGAAAACATACCAAAAATTCTGGCTTGTTTTCAGTTTATCCTTCTTTCCAAAACCAATTTAATCCATATTAATAAAACAGAAGTTTCATGTTTTTAATAAAAGAAAACAATTCTCTGGCAGCATGTTTTCATTCTGAAGCTCAAACCATGTATTTAAACAAATGAAATATTCATAAAAGTTCTTAATGACATATTTTCTCATTTTGCAACCTATAATCAAGAACAATTGAAAAAGAAATAATTATAAAACTCCTCTTCAATTAATTAGATGTAGGCAAAAAAGGCAAAGAGAATTTCAGTATCTCAGTGGAGTATTCTCTGTTCTTACATAGTTTTGGCGTTTCAGTTCAGCAAATATGCTTTTTCCACTGTGCCTGCTCCATTGAGACCTCGTGATGGATATTTCCGTAAACATAGAACTCAGTGAAACTCCATTTCTGTACTTCTACATCAATGAAGATCCAGTTTAGGTGCTTAGCACGGGAAAATGCACAATAACCTCAAGTTATGTAGGAGAGAAGTGCATTATCTTTCCTTTAAGGGAATGCAGAATGTGGTGGTAAGGGGCTGGTGAAGGATTTCAGCTTCACTCCCTTATTCTTCTACTTCTTGTGGCCTCTGTTAGGCCACCTCATGGTCCCTGACGGGTTCTAGAAATTTAACTATTCTACCTGTAACTAAAACTTCAGTTAAGATGTGTCTTTTTCTCTCTATTTTTTTTATTTATTTTGGAGGTAGAGCTATAAGGAAAGAGAGAGAGAAAGAGAGAGACAGAGATAGAGATTGTCCATCCACGAGTTTGTTGCCCAACCAGAGTTGGGCCAGGCTGAAGCCGCGAGCTAACTCACTGATAAGAGGGACCCAACTACTTACACCGTCTCATGCCATCTCCTGATACAATCCATATTTTGAGGTCTTTAACAATAAATATTTCTAAAGAATGGAGAATCGTATTAGTTATCTAGCTTAAGCTTTAGTTAAGTGGAGGACTAGATGCAAAATGGAAAAGTTCTTGAACCTTAGAGCCTCCTCAGGAATGTTTAAGGATCCCTTTGAATCTTATAACCTCAGGTGAGAAACATTGATTTAAATCCATAGAGCAGAGCAATTAATATTTCCCTTCTGGGACAATGTATCATATCCATTAATGGCTGCTTATAATTGAATGATAATTTTGTCACTTAGTGACAGAGAATGTAATTGACCTTTTTCTGTTTTAGTTGCCTCATCTGCAAAGTGAGAGTACCTATTGCACAGGATATAAGAATTGAATGAATTAATAATTAAAGTGCTTAGAGCTTTGTTTGACATATAGTTTGTGGTATTAAATTAATTTTATTTAATATTTTAAAATACTGGTTTTTCTCTGTACCTATTTTTTTTCTATTAAAAAGTCATTCTTTTTCCTTAGCTAAAGGGATGCTTGCACATGTGAGCCTCTGATTGGAGTTGTGGGGGATAATATACTGAGGAGGGTGGATGGGACTAATGTTTCATTTTTTTCCCTCCTGCATGTGCAGGGGAGGAGGTAGAGGGGGATATTCCTTGCTGTCAGACTACATCAACACCTGGTGATGGGAGAAGGTCCTTTGATGATACCCTAGAGACTGCATTGTGGGGAAGGATATTCTGGTGGTGGCTACAGCCCAGCCTGCGCATGACCCCTGTTCTGCTCTGACACTCAGGGGCAAGTATTGTGGCCTAGCCCAGCCAGTCATGTGCCCCAGTCCTAGCTTTTGTGAGTATCAGTGGGCAGCCCAGTACAGGTTTCCCATGTGGGCAGGAGCCCTGACCTGACACAGATATGTCCTTTTTTTTCCTCCCTCTAAAAGACTCCATCTCAGCTCACTTGCTTACCTGTGAGTGCAGTGGCCTGGTCTGTGGAAGACTACAGAAGTCATTCCTTCCCTGTCAAACATGCCCCCAGCTATTTCCACTCCAGTATGTTCCCAGGTCCATTCCCTCGGCAATCTGTAGTGCTCCTCACCCCCACCCCTCGGGGGGTGTTCCCTGCCTTCCACATTTATCCTTAAAAATAAAAGAATAAGTAACTATGCTGGCATGCTGGTATAGTTAACATCAATTTAGCACTGACTAGGCCCAGAATGCCCACCAGCTATTGGCTATTTTTCTCCCAGCAGTGTGACACTTAGCTAAATACAAGACAACCTAGGCAATTACCTATAGCTGAAGAACAGTAAGTCATCTTTACACATGAAGTCTGGTCCCCTTGCTTCATTTTCCACCCTCTTTTTCCTCTGTACTTTCTGGGAATATAAGAAGTCTTTTGCTGGTTTATCATCCCTGAAGACCTGACTTGGTTGCTCATCTGAATAGAAATTATAACTCCTAGTTCAGCAAGAGTTCAATTCAATTCCTTCCTAATGTGCCTTGTCCTCAGATACTACTTTGGGAGAAGGAAGAGAGTGATTAATTTTTCTTACTACAAAAATGAGCAGGCCTGGGATTGAATCTAGGCTCTGCCACTTGTATCTGCATGTTCCCTTAATGTTTCCAAGCTTCAGTCTCTTCATATGTCAAAATGAATAGCAATAGCTCATAGCATTGTGATGGGAATGACATGAAATAATACGTAGAGTGTTTCACATGATGCACAGCATGTGGTATATGTTCAATGAAGTATATCTATGGTTATTATTAGAATTAAAATAATTATTACAGGTGCCATAAATGAGGCCCCAACTCACTGGGATGTTGAATTGTCTTATCAGTTAATTCAATCTTTCAAAATCCCAACTGTATAGGAATAAGTGGGAGCTGAGGTCAAACAGAAATCACTCTCAGTTGAGGAGGTGAGATGGCTGGGTGAACCTGATGACCAGCAGGTGCTTAGCCAGGGATATACCTTATATATTGTATATTTGCAACTTGAATTCTGAGCAGAAAACAAAACCATCCATTGCAATTACTTCTGAAGGAGTTTTGAAAGTACAGAAAGCTAAAAAGTAAAATTTGAGCAAAATAAGTTATGGATCATTTCAGTAAGCGGAAACAACAAAAACATGCTATGAAACCTGTATGCAGAAACTGTGGAATTTAATAGCACATGACAATGATGTTTCAGCTTGTTTCTTGGAATTTCTGGGCAGAAGTGAGAATCCTCTAAATGACAGCTCATGCTAACATGATCATAATCAATTATTTTTAAATATGGGGATGGCCTTTGAGACCCATGCTTGCAGACTATATCGTTCCTAGCTAGGGAAATCTTCAGCCCATTCTGTGCATAGTGTGCTTCAGCTGTCTGATTGCTGAGGCTCATAGCTGCCTGTGCACTACAGTTATCATTTGCCAAAGCCAGATGATCAGTGAGGCATTAGTTATGGTTTCCAAGATGGCATAAGATGATTCAGAGCAATTGTGGTAGATCATATTATTTCATTAGTTTTTCTTTGTAATGGAAATAGACCTTTTCGAAAATAGACTTTCAGAAACGTATAGGCTGAATGTCACCATAGACTTCCCAATACCCAGTGAACCAGGGTATGTGGTTGTATGAGGTAGAGGCCAATTACTTTATTTTCTGCTCTTTGATTCACTCCAAGAATTTCTGGGAAGTTTAAATTAATATTCATTCAAGTTCACTTTGTTGGCAAAGCAAGATTTTATTGATCATCTGATTCAGAGATATACTATATAATTTAAAGCTTTTAATCTCCTTGAGTTATTTTTGACAAAGCTAAATTGATACATAAATTTATTCTAATATTATTGTATTAAGATGTAACTTCTAAAATATTACATATTTTTGGCATGGGACTCATGCTAATTTGCTTTGAGTACATCTGAACTTACAATGGCCTCTGGCCTGCAGGATGTAGAATGTCTGACCTATTCCTGGATTTCTTATTATGCAGTAGACAGCAAAATGGTAGTGTAAAACACATTGTTAAAACTGGACAGAAACAGTCAGAATAAACTGTTGTAAACCTTCAATGAAGAAGTAACAATTTCTAAAAATGGATTGCTCCATTTTGGGGCCAAAATTATAGTTCTGCAAGGGTATACAAAGTTCACCCGATGGCAGGTTGCCTGAATTTGCAACTATATATGTAGTTGCAAATATATATATTTCATATATATATCCTTTTATTCTGAAAGGAGGCATTTGTTCTCTGACATGTTATCAGAAAAATTGTTCATTTTTATTCTTCATCTGTCACTCAAAGTTGTCACTACATTTAGTGGCTATTTATTCTGCACATCATTCATACATCTAATGGTGCTGTCAGCCTGTCTGGTATTCACATGCCAGCAACACATTTCTTTATACTTCAACTACAACTTTTGGAAAGTAACTTCCTCCTTCTGCTGCAAATCCCAACCGAGTCATTGCAAGAAGTTCTAGTCTGCTCCCCCTCCTCCCTGTTCCTCATTTTTAGTCAAAATAGGAACTAGTGACATTTTCCTTGATTAGTGCAGTCTTGTTTTCAATTTTTCCTGTCACTTAAGTCTTTGATTCAAGCTGGTATCCCCATGCATTCTTACCGAGTCCTGTTTGGGACAAAATCACAAGTTGAAAAGTAAATGGTAGCATGTAAAGATATAGATTGATATGTAACCATCATACCATAACATTTTCAATAAAATGAATCAATAGGAAGTATCAAGAAATAGTGAAATCAGTTTCTATTACTCATTTTTCTTTTCACATTTTGTGTTAGAGCTCAGAAATGAGTGCCTCTCAAACATACTGCAGCACGAACAGTAAACTGGGAATTTCATTTGATGAATAATTCCAATAACTCTTTTGCAAAATAAAATAAAATGAAATAACTATACCAAAGCCAAAAAACTGAGTTTTCTAATTCTTTCTTTGTCACTAATACATTGCATGTTTGTGAATAGCTTAATTAGCCTCTTCCATCCAGGATTTGTCTTGATGATAAAGTAAAAGTCAATTATTGCACAGAATAAAAATATCAAGATTGTTCTTGAAAGCATTTCATTAAAATTTCTCATGCAAACATCTATAATAATCTATTTACCAAGAAAATGTTAACTAATTCATAGTAAAATTCAAAACCTATTATTTGAAGCAATCATGATCACATTCTGAAACATATTACGAAAATGAAGTTAAAAGCAAAAAAAAAGTCAGATGGCTTTAGAATTTCCTTTTCTAAGAGGAATGTAGGAATATTAGGGTTGGATCTTTTCTCTTCAGGGACAAGAGTTTCATTATATTGCTGAAACAATTATTTTCTAACTTACGATTAGTGAACTGAGCAATAGATCAAAGTTAATAGGTGTAAAGAGGCTAAAATCTTTGTGTAGAATCATTTGTTTCTGCTCATATAGGTGATAGCTGCTTAGCATGATGCTGGAGGAAGATCATGTTCCAGACAAGATCCCAAGACACGGGTCAATAAATTTGGGATCCTATTCTACTAAAAGGATTCCTGGCCACTTTGGTCCTCTGCTACATTCTATGCAAATGAAAGGGTTAAGCTCTTGTGAGTTTTTGCTGCCAGCAGGCCCTTGAGACCACCAGGAGGGTGAGGCAACAGTGTTCTTTGGCTGCAAGAATCACCAGGGACAGTCTGATGGAGCATGTCTATTCACTGTAAAGTGAGCACAACTTACATAGACTAAGAAAGGGGAAGGCAGAGGACTTTCCCCACAGTCCTCCCACTCAACAATGACACTGTAACTGGCTGGAAGGCATATCTATCTCTATGGACCCTTCAGTCAAGTCACAGGTTATGCTCTGCACACAGGCTGAATGCAATGCCTCAAGGTCACATTCACCACCTGTGCTGGCAAGTAGGCTGTAGGTTGCATTAGACTTCTTTGAGTTGTTCATGTAAGTCCTAGCACAGCTCATCCAAGGACAGAGAAGAGAGACTGAGGTGCAGCCCAGTGCTCTCAATGCATGCAGCCAGGATAAGGTCATGGTTAGCTAAAACCATTGTCAGGGGGTTCCCCCAGGGACATGAGGTACTGTGTGGCTATGATCTCCCACACAGGCCAGGCAGGCAGAGATCCAGGGGTGATCTCCCACATTAGGCCAGACAATTTCCAAGCTCTCTTCCAACTCAAAGATTTTATTCAATGGTTTTGAGATTAACTTATATTGCATATAAACATGGAGAAGTTAAAAGTGTAAGATAGCCATCTTGGACATGCAGAAGAATCAGGTTGTAGACCACTGGACTTTGCGGAAAATGATTGGTATATAAATAGCAACAATTCTTGATTCAAAAATAAAATCTGCGTTCTTTG
The DNA here is from genome assembly GCF_017591425.1 of Ochotona curzoniae. NCBI lineage: Eukaryota > Metazoa > Chordata > Mammalia > Lagomorpha > Ochotonidae > Ochotona > Ochotona curzoniae. Next base: position 14,356,625 of record NW_024464920.1, on the reverse strand, counting down.
CATTGGACAGTGAACTGTCTCACAAGAAATCAGGCAGTGGCTGGTAAGCTGACAACAGGGCCTTTCTGAACCAGAGCTGCTCCACTTGGCACTATTAACTAATTGACATGGGACTTGTTGTGAGGGTGCAATGCCGGGCATTTCAGCATGTTCAATAGCTTTCCATATCTCCATCCATATTCCCCTTATAGTAACAACCAAAAATGTCTGCAGAGATTTGCCCCCAGTGAAGAATAACTGGTCTGAAGAAAATTGGCTTTGTATGGCTTCCTATGCTAACTAGTGCCCAAGTTGCCAGATTTAGCTTGAACTCCAACAGCTTTTTAAGTTATTTGAAAAGAACAAACACATGCACACACAGAGGGAATTCTCATTGACTTATCCACTCCTTAAATGTCTGCAACAGCCAGGGCTGGGCCAGACTAAAGCCAGGAGCTTGCAACTCAGTTCAGGTTTCTCACAAGAGTGGCAAGGACCCAGATACCTGTGTCCTTACCTATTGCCATCACAGGATAGCCAAATTCAGTAGTAGAAACAGGGCTTGAACCACATACTCTGATACTGAATGCAGGCAGCCCAAGGGACATGTCAAATGCTAAGCCAAAATCCCATCCTTCCAAAGGTTACTTTGTTTTAAAGTAGTTTTATGAAGAAAACCATTAAAATAAGACTCGCCAGTATCAGTTTGGAAGTTATAACATATGACTGACTACTCGTGCCAGGAACTACACAAGTTGTGTGAATTCAATGTCCATGAACTTCCACATAACATGAAGAATTTAATTTTTATCCCCAAACATATTTCTTTTCTGGCTATAGAGATTCACTGTTCATGAATCTACAGTTGTTTCAGAACATTAGCACAATAATGAAGTGAGTTTGAGCAGAAACAGAACCTGGAAACACTAAGTAGAAACAATCCGAGATACTGATAAGGCTTACAGATAGTGTAATTCCAAATATGCTAAAGAAAAAAATACATATGAAGAAAAATATTGGAATAATATCTTATGTGCACAGTTACAGTTGGTATACGTTTATATATAGTTTTCCTTTTATGTTTATGCACTTTAAAAATTTTAATCCTTTTCATTTATTGGAAAGACAGAAAGAGGGCCCAGCATGATGGCTCAGTGGCTAAATGCTTGCCTTGTATGTGCTAGGATACTATATGAGCACTGGTTCATGTCCCAGCTGCTCCACTTCCCATGCACCTCCCTGCTTGTGGCCTAGGAAAGCAGTAGAGGATGGTCCAAAGCCTTGGGACCCTGCACCCATGTGGAATACAAGCAAAAAGCTCTAGTCTCCCAGGTTCGGATCAGCTCAGCTCTGGCTCTTGTGGTCATCTGGGGAGTGAACTTTGTCTCTCTTTCTCTCTGTAAATCTAACTTTCCAATAAAAATGAATAAACATTTAAAAACAAAGAAAGAGAATGAGAGAGAGAGAAAGAGAGAGCAAGTGAGTACTACCATCCATCAATGCTACATTCTCCAAATGTCTGTAATAGCTGAGGCTGGGCTGGGCTAAAAGAAGAAGCCAGGAACTCAGGTCTGCCATGTGGAGGACAGGGACCCAACTCCTTGAGCCATCTTCTGCTTTCCAGGCTGTGCATTAGCAGAAAGGTGGAATTAGGAACTTAGCTGGAATGGGCAGCCATTCTGATGTGTTTCAGTTATCTCAAGCAGCATCTTAACTGTTACACCAAATGTTTATCTCTTCATTTTTAAAATATATATTTTATCACAATAAAAAATAAGTATTTGTAGTTTCATTGTTTCTGCAAAAGCTTCTTTTTATTCATTGCCTTCTGTACTTTGTAAATACCAGGCATTTATATGTGCATTTGAATAGCTCTCATTAGTGATATGTTTAATGCTACTTCTTTGTTACTGGTGGATATGGCTTCACAGTTTTGTACTAAATACAACTATGTAGAGAGCTGCTTGGCATAAAGTAATTACAGATATACTGTTTTTGTGTTTGTCCTTTTAATCTTCATGTCCAAGAAGCAGAACCACCAAGGCAGTGCAGGCTTTACTGTGGACAGGCAGTCAGAAAGCACAAAAAGAGAATGAGTGCCAATGATGCCTCTGTGCTAGGCACACATGCTTTACTGCATTTATTCTTTGCAACATGTCCAAGGGAAAGGCAGACTTTTGCCTTTTGTTTTTGTTTTCCCCACGCAGATAAGCATGAAAGCACAATGAGGCCAGAGGACTTGCAAAAGGTCACATAGCTAGTAAGTGATGCTTCTCCCAGTTCTGTGCTTTTGAACAGACTTTTCTACTTTATTTGGCCATAAACATTTATCTGGCTGCACATGCACAGTTAGAAAAGACCCATATAATTGAAAATGTAAGTTTGGGAAGCCAAGATGGAAATGCATGAGTACATTTTTTAATGCTTGTTATTTTGTCACAATGACTTTTTTTGTGCTGGGTTATAGGTTGGTTCCTAGATGTCAGAGCACACATGCCTTAATTCCTTTATAACTCCTTACATTAATAGATTATAATGCTTTCTATCCAGATGCTTAACAGATGCTCCTACCTGGTCATTGTATCTTACTTTGCTCATGGCAAATAACTATTTTGGATCCAGAAACGGCATTAGTTCCTTCCAGTGTGTTAGGATTATTCACAGATAGATAGCAGCTAATGAGACAACAAGATTTCCAGACAATTAAAGCAATTAGTCTAGGAGCTATACTTGTGGTCCTGGGTGTATCTTCATAAAATTGGCCTAATTGTAGTTAATTTTTATATTAGAATGGTGGAGAATTGATGTGTTACTAATTCTACTTACATTACTATTTCCTAGGAGCCTCTGAAATTAGTGATATTTGTGAGGTGTTAAATATAGTGGTAGTCATTGTATTTTAATTGTACTGTTACAATGCAGACAATTTGATAAGATCAATAAGGAAAGTTGTAGAACTTTAATCACCACTTATAAGTACATATGATAATTCCTAGGTTGTAAGTATATTGTTGAATCATTAGAATATTCAAATGATCATCAGAATCATTAGCTAAAACCAATAATGAAATGATGATTAACAACATAGAACTGGCAGCATCAAAGCAGTTTTAAAATTGAAAACTTTGTTTTTTAAAACTTGTTTCACTGTTACAAATACTGTAGTCATGGGGTTACTGTAGTTTGGGACAGTCACATGCCATACCAGTGTGCCTGGGATTGAGTCTGGAAGCTTCTGACAAGCTTCCTCCCAATGAGCCTGAGAAGGTAGCCGATGATGGCCCAAACACTTTTGTCTCTACTACCCATGTGGCAGACCTGGATAGAAGCCCACAATAAACAGGACTAGGTTAGGCCAATGCCAGTGGTTGAGAATTTAATCCAGGTCTCCTACATGGTCGTTGTGACCTAAGTACTTCTTTCCAGGGTACATGTTAGCAAGAAACTGGGAGTAGAGATGGGCCTCCAATCCAGTCACCCCAGGCATTCCAAGCATCACCTTACCTGCTACGCAAGCATCTACTCCCAGATATACTAATATTATTCTCTATCTCTTTTTTTGCACAAAGGTGATTGAAGACTGTTTTCACAGGGCATGATATTAGGGTGTGAGCTTTTATCTAAAAATATGTGATTAAACTTTCTGTGAGTAAGCTCCATGGGGTTCCCTTATGAAGATCATGAATTGACACAAAATCCAGGAGGCTTCAAATTATGCCAGAGATCTTCATTACTTCAAGTCTTCAACCTAAATATCACAGGAAACAGAAAATTCTCCCTAAGCATTTTAACTTGTCTTATTTAACAAAATTGTATGAGTATCTTAGAATGAATTGCTTACTTAACTGAATAGCTAAACTTGTCCCTGGATACAAAGATGAAAGAGATCCAAGGTTGTGGTGTCAGGGATCTTGGTCAAGTTAGTTATTTGTGTTCTCACATGGGCACAGATAACAGTAAATGAACAGGGAAAGGAGAAGGGACAATGTGCTGTGAGTACAAAATGAGTCAGTTTAACGTCAGGGAATTTGATCAGATTCTTCAGAGGCGGCAAACCCTGCTGGGTGATGGCGAAGGGGGTTTTCCTAACATTTTGTTGTCTGCCCTTTCAGAGAGATGCAATGTTTACAAAGCAATGAGCCATGTAGCTCTGTTCCAGGGCAGTGTTGTGTGCGAAGGAATTTAGCCACTAAGGATGATTTTGGAATATCTCAGATACTTGTATTTCACAAATAACGTGATGAGGACACACAGCTCTCAGAAAATTTCCTCAAAATTCCCCTTTTCTCTTTGTCACAAGCTGCCTTCACACTACATAGCTATTCTCTCCCTTTTCTTCTTCCCTGAACTATCTTCTCTTTGTCCAGCTTTATATGTCCTTCTTTTTCTCTGCACATACTTCCCTGCTCTTGAGCATGCTTGGTTGAAAACACCAAAAGACAGCTATCCTGTGTTCTCACTCATTTGTGGAATTTTTTTAAGAAGTTAATGTTTACCTAATATAGTGATGACTGGAGGCTGAAAAGGAGAGGGAGGAGGCAGAGAGAGGTTAAGGGGTAACTAGAACTCACAATAATATATGATATGCTACATAAACTGAAAGAGGGGCTGGGTGAGGGGTCTAGTGACCAAGGCACCAATTATGACACCCATGTCTTATCAGGGTTTGATAGCGCTCTCCTGAGTTCAGCTTTCTGCCGTGCACACCCTGGCAGGCACCATTTGGCCTAGTCCATCCCTCATTATAATGGACACTTCAGGAGTGAACTGGCCGGTCAGACCTCATCTGCCTGTCTCTGCTTCTTAAGCAAATAGCAAACAAGTGGAACTGAAGGGGAAGAATTGCTGGAGTCAAACATGGAGGAAGGATGAAGAGGTTCAGATGATTTGTTTCATCGAACCAGATTACTCTGTATGTACATGCTGAAATATTGCATCGTGTCTCATTAAGCCACAAAGGTATTGTTAGCTAAAAAGTAAAAAAGAAAAGCACTTTGTAAAATCCTTCTCTTTTTACTATCTTGCAGTGTTGGTGGTTTTCTAACAGCCCTCCACTAGTAATGCCAACAGCATCTTTTTTTTGACATTTATTCTCTTCTTAGAAGAGAGTTAAGGGAGAAAGAGTTGCACAAAGCCAAAATCTTTAGTGCCTGAAAAGACTCAAAACAACAGCTTTTGTATTTTGACAGAGGTAAACATTTTTTTTTTCTGAAAATTTACTGTATCTGATGCCTTCCACATTATTCCTTTAAACTTTTAGCTATATAATTCTTCAGCCAGAGTGCTATTGGTCAGATATTTTTGTATATCTTCCACTACACATTTCATTGTATCTGGCATTTACTCAGGAAATAGCCTTCAATTGTATGTCAGGATTATACATGATTAGGGTATAATCCAAATGAAAGATATTTAAGAATTCCTATTGGAAATGTTTTTTCTTTATTTAGACCATTCTAGTATTTTCCTGTACTGTATGTTTTGATACTTTGGTTTTTCTAATTCTCATCTGAGTGAAAAAAGTTGTATCAATATTCATGACTATATTTATATACTTTGACATAATCAGTAGGTCACATTAAAGACGTTATATACCCAAGCTTATTATCTTTTAAAACTAATATTACATATAGTAGCTATAGCCATCAGTATGTACTACAGGAATGAATTCAATGAAGTTTTTATGAGTGATACACCACCAAGAGAGACTTTTGAGTGGCTATGGAGCTCTGCTGCCATCTTGGTTGATGGATCACACACACACACACACACATACACACACACACACACACACACACACACACACATTTAGGTAGTTTCAATAATGAGATGAAGTACAGGAAAATAATTATAAAAATGTCATGAAAATCTATTCTAAATACTTTCTCATCAAAGTTGTTGACCTGAAATGTTAAGAGGTTGAAAGTGAGTAACTGTGAGTTCTCTCCAGTTCTTTGCTTACTCCCAACCTTGTTGAAAGTGCTAATGAACTGATGGCTCCAGCAAAATCCAACATACAGTTGTCATTCACATTTTCTTGGAATGAAAAATCAAACTCCCAAATCAGAGCACATACTGATACAAGGTGGGGAGGGCTGCAGTGTGCCCTATTCAATTCTGTATTGCATATCTGGTCCCCACATAATCACAGAGTGGCTAAAGATGATTCATCTAAAAGACTTATTTATGGAAAGTGAAAGTCAGAGACTTAAAAATGACCCATAATCAGGTGCTGACAGTTCTGTGTTGAAAGGTTCTATGTAAAGCCAAACTTTCCAACCACAAAAAGAGACCTGTTTCGTTGCAATGAAGAAATTAAGGGGAAAGCTGGGCTAAGATGAAAGGCCTAGAAACAGTTTTCATTTTCATGCATAACACAAAAAATAAATCTACTGAATAGATTAAAAAAATAAAGATCCAATCATGCATTTAATTTTAATTCCCATGAAAATTTGTAGAATTTGTAAGAAGACTGCAGTTTACTTTATGATACAAGATAAACCATGTCATCTGTTAAGAATTGAAAATCTTTATAAAAATCCTCTACAGGTGACCCAATAATTTAGGAACAAAATGTTTTTAATCAATATTCCTTGATACTTTCTCATAAAGCCATGTGAGCATTCATTCATTCATTATTTCTTCTTCTTTTTTCTTAATATCTGTTTGAAAGGCAAACTTTCAGAGAAAAATTTCTAGAGTTCCAGAGAAGGAGACATGGAGGGATAGAGAGAGAGAGAGAAGAAGGGTGGGAAAGGGGAGAGAGAGATCAACTACCCATTGTTTTATTTCCCCCAAAGGCAGCAATGGACAAGGAAGGATGAGGACAAAATCAGGATCCTGGAACTCCATCTAGGTCTCCTGTTTGGGTGGCAGGGCACCAAGCTCTTTCTGCTGTTTGCCCAGGCACATTAGCAGGTGCTTGACTCAGTACCCATATGGGATTTCAGTGTTATAGGCAGTGGTTTAACCCATTGTACCCTAATGCAATTTCCTTCTCTCTCTCTCTCTCTCTCTCTCTTTCAGTTTAACTTACAGGAGCATTTCAAAAAGTTAGTAGGAAAAATTTAACTAAAAGACAAATTTATTTTGATGCAAAAGTTTCTAAAACTCATGCATAGTTTTCATGATATACAATGTCCACAGACTTTCTGAAGATCCCACATCATGCTGAGCATTTTACTAGGCTTTGGGGATTCAAAAGATGTGTTTTTCATTGTTAAGAAACTCACAGTCCAGTTCATGAAACAAGAAAAAAAAAATAGAAACTGATCTTGAACTATGTAACAGTATACAGGTTTCAATGAAAATAAGCCCAGGTGCTAAGTCACAGAAAACTTAAGAAGGCTTCCAAAAAGTATGAACGTGTGAGCTGAGCTTCAAACAAGAATGGGTTTAAGCAGAGAATGCACAAGCATTAGAACACACAAGTGCTAGGTGCATAGATTCTTACAACCAGGTTGTTTGGCCTCAAGTCGGTTCTGCTGGTAACTATTGCATTACCCTAGGAAAGCGACCCAACTTCCTTGCCCTTCAGTTTTCTTGATAAGTAGAGTGAATAATGTGCCTACTACCTACTTGGACCAGAATTGTAAAGAATGATTAAAAGAGTTAATAATTACATATTACTCAGAAATGGGTCTGTCTCAGTTAAGTGTTATACAAACAAGTATGTGATGAAAAAATAAAAGATGGAGGGGCATGGGTGACCTGGTGGTAGGGAAGGTTGGCGCAGTGGCCTGAAAGGCCATACATATTTCATTTAGAAAAGAACGGAGTGTAGGGCCCATGACTGAAGAGCATTGCAAAATAAAGCTGCGGAGATTTGAAGTATTTGGTGAAGAATATGTGGCTATACTCCTAAATACCATGAAGAATCTTGAAAATATTTTAAGTAAAAAAGAGATAAGATTAGATTCGCATTTTAAATAGGTCAATCTGGTTGTACTGTAGAGCTCAAGGTGGGAGACAACTCTGGAATTAAGAAGGCAAATGAGGACAATGTTTTCCAAAACTGCTGATTTAAAAAACTCATGTGAGGTTTTTAATTTAAAAAAATATATATTTGAAAGGCAGACACAAAGCCACACACACACACACATACACGCAGAAGGAGGGGGAAAATGAGAGAGACTGAGAGTCTTCCATTAACTGGTTCATTCCCATATAGGCTGAAGCCAGGAATCGGGAACTCACTGTAGGTTTCCTATGTGAATAGCAGGGACCACTGAATCATCACCTTTGCCTCCCAGGGCCCGTATTGGCAGGGAGCTAAAATCAGGAGCAGTTTGGACTTAGACATGGGCACTCTGATATGAGTTACAAGCAACATGTTAGCTGCTGAGCCAGAACTGGTAATTTTTTTTTTTTAACATACACCTTAGACAATTCTTCACTTCATAGAGATTTTGCAAACCTAGTTAGGTGGTAGCTATAGATATCTGAGAACTAATGAAGTCAGCAAAGTATTAGAAATAACAAGGTTGGAAAGAAAACAGATTTTAAAAGGAACTATTAATAGGACTTGGTTACCCATAGAATGGAGTCAAGGGTGACTTAGAGTTGTTGTTGGGAGACTAGATGGATGATGGAAGAATTAGGACAAGAGGCAGGTCCAGGAGGGACATGAGTGAGATCAGAGTAAGACAGGCTTGGGGAGTCAGTAAAGTCCAACCTAAGATTGCATTTGCATACCTCAGGAACAGGATAACATGAAACTGGAGCTCGCCAGAGTACAGGTAATCACTAAGTTTGAAAAGTTCACCATTTGCTCATTAGGTAGGGAGACATATGCTACTTTGTTTTTTATTCATGCACTTAAAGTATACAAAAAAAATTTATTTGAAATGCAAGTTTGTGTTAGGTACCCTGCCATACCACTTTTTTCCCCCTAAAAGAACTGTAAAGAAATAGCTAAGAGGAAAATATGGAAAAGAGTAACATCACTGAAACTAACATAGAATTCTGGATGCCCAAACCCCAAATAATATGATGAGTGAAAAAAGTTCTATGGATTTATTAAGAAATGAGAAGATCAGTGGTTACTTACAAGGGAATAGAATTGACTCTGCTGTGCAAAGGTTAAGATACAATTCACATAAATACTTAATAAGGAAGTGGGGGTTTGGAAAGATGAAGGATAGATGTAGTAGACTGAAGAAATTATTAGTCTTCTACCTGAATACCCCTCTGAAATATTTCTTTCAAGCTATTTTCTTCAAGAGTTGGAATCTATTTTTCACTCTTTAATTTGGGCTTGGCCAGACGACTTATTGTCACCAATGGGCCATTAGCAAACATGATGCAAAAGCATGCTTGAAGAGGGATTGTTTACTGAAACTTGCTGCTCTTGGTCACTGTGAAAACTGCAATCAGATAAACATAAACCTAGACTAACTTTCTGGAAACCAGTTGTCAAATACCTCTGTCACTCTGTTGTGAGCCAGTGGCCCTGAGTGAGACACTGAATCCTCCACTGGCAAATCTGACCTCTGACTGAGCCACATTAGTGAGCTTAGTCCATCCTACTCGAATGTTCAGAAATGCCCAACCGAATGACTGGTCCATATAAAAGGACTGTTCTTTATAGCTCGTAATTTGGGATGGTTTCTTATACAACAAAGCTCATATAAAATCACCTGGCTAAAATGTCATGGATTTCAACCATCTGAGTTCTCTTGGAGTTTGACATTTGTCTCTGAGATTCCGAGCTAGAGTGAACATCAGAAAAGCTGTAGCTGATCTTCACCCCTTTTTCTGTTTTAACACACTAGTCCAGGAATCAAGACTAAAGTAGTAGCACCTGAAAGTGCAGTAAATAGGTCGTTTAGTGTCATTGATTTGTGTGCCCAAATATGAGGGATTCTTAAAAGCAATTATGTTACATCAAAGAAACCAAAGCACACAAATAAGCAAGAAGAGAATATACACCACATACATCCAGTTATATAAAATTACAGGATGTCAGCTCATCTGTCATGACAGAAAACAGAATGGATTTTGCTAGGAGAGGGATGGGGAAGGGAGGGATGGCTTACCAAGAAATTGAAGCAACTTTGGCAGCATGGCGAATCCAGTCATTATCGTGATTGTGGTTTTAGATTTATGGATATACTGTGCGTATATGTTAAAACTCATACAGTTGAACAGTTTTAAGATAAGCACTTTAATATTCATTAATTCTACTTCAGTGAAGTTGTGGAAGAGGAAAGAGGGGGTACTATATAATACTTTGCTTTTGGCTTCTTGTTCATCAGTGTGGAGGCAGAATGTCCACACTTTAACCTCTGAAACTAGAGAAATGTATGGAACTGGGTAAGACTGAGCATGTTGTATTGAGTGGCAAAGCAAACATAGATGTAAACAAAGGTTTGGAACTTTAAGATCAGAAAATTAGCTAATTGTGTTGGTCCTTTGAATTCACATGAGTCCTTAAAAGGGAAGAGCCTTCCCAAGCTGGGTTATCAAGATGAACTGGAAGCAGCAGAAATGACTTAAGAATTTAATCTATCCCCAGTGGCTTTGAGGATGGAGGAAGGAGGGCTGCAGACTGGGGAAGCTGGGAATGGTTTTCAGTTTACATGAAGCAGTAAAATCAGACTTGGGGCCTAAATTTATGCAAACAACTCAGATGAGAAAGAAATGGATTCTCCATGAGATTCACCAGAACGGCAGTCTGCCAACACTTTGGTGGGATCCAAATTAGACTGTTGGTTTACTGAACCATGAAACGCTCAGTTTGTGTTGATTTATGCCACTAAGGTTGTGGTAACTTGTGACAGCAATGCTAGAGAACGGACACAGAAAATTTTCATGAGTTGAAAATCGAAATTATTGGCTAAAGTAACTATTAGAATGACCCATGTTTCCCAAACATAAATCAGAAATAACCATCTTAATTGTTAAATTTTCTCTTTATTTATCACATGCTTCCCTCTTAGCAACTTTGGTCTTACTCTGAATGACTCTGAGGTCATTCAAGTTTATCATCATAAGATGTTAGGGATCGCAGCTCCTCCAGTCCCCTAGTCTAGCACACACACACACAGGTAACATTTTCTGCCAGCAATAGAAATATGCTCTGCTGATGGCCTAGAAAAGCAGCAGATGATGATCCAAGAACTTGGGCCCTGCGTCTACAGGTGAGATGCAGATGAAGCTCCTGGCTGTTTGCTTTGGCCTCGTCCAGCCCTGGCTACCGTGGGTATCTGCGCATCAGCCAGAAGCCTACTCTTCTTTTCTTTCTCCTTCTCCCTCTCCTTTTCCTCCTCCACTTTCTCCTTCTCATCCTCCTTCTCCTTTCCCTTCTTCTTCAGACTTATTTATTTTTTATTGAAAAGGCAGATTCACAGAGAGAAGGTTTGTTAGCGCTTTCAGCATTATCTCTTTTCCGTGTTAGCCCTTTTCAGTTTGCCACCACAAACCCAGAACACCAGATGTAGAGAGGCATGTAGGAGGTTTTTATCCAGCAGAGATGGTCATGGGGATGGGAGCGAAGGCAGAGAGAGAAAAAGAGAGGGAGGTCTCCTGTCACAGTGACAGGAGGGGGCTCCAAGAGAAGAGAGAGAGAGGCATTCATGTGGGAGTGTGCCTTTATGGCCAGATGTAGGGTGGCTATCAGGGGGCCATGAGGGATTGGTGGATAGGGCTGTAGGCAGGCTGTGAGGGATTGGTGGACACAGCAGTAGGCAGTTACTCAGGGGAGGGACCTCTGGGGATTTGTGGATAGGGCCATTAGGTATGGTGCCATAAGGTTACAGTGAATTGGTGGCAACAGGGGTACAAAGTTACACAGATTGGTGGAGAACAAGGTTGCGAGTAAAATTCAGCACTGATGTTCAAGTCACTTCTCACATGGTTCATTCCCCAAGTGGTCACAATGGCCAGAGCTGAGCCAATCCAAAGCCAGGAGCCAGGAACCTGCTCCAGGAGGTCTTCCAAGCAGGTGTAAGGTCCCAATGTCTGGGGACATCCTGCACTGCCCTCCCAGGCCACAAGCAGGGAGCCAAATGGGAAGTGGAGCAGCCAGGACATGATCTGGCACTCATATGGAATCTACAGGCATGCAAGCAAGGATCTAGCCATTGAGCCATTGTGCCGGGCCCTCTGTCTCCCCTTCTTTCTCTGAAGCTCTGACTTTTAAATAAATAAGTAAATCTTAAGAAAAGAAATATCTCTCACTAAATATACAAAGTGTCATCAAATGTAGATTGTGAATTATGTTCTTTTGTGTATACTTTGAAAACCAACAGTCTCCAATGCTCCAGGTACCCTTCCAGCTTTTAAAATCTAATAACATGGATGGCCAACTTCTAAGTTGGTATGCCATGTCCCAATCTGTTCCTGACAATGTGGACGTTGGGAGGTAGTGCATGATGACACAATTGATTGGATTCATGAAAAGTCTGGATTGAATTCCTTGCTGCCAACTTCAGCTCCGGAGCCAGTGCTGGCCATTGGGGGCCCTTGGGAATTGAACTAGAGGACAGGAGGATTCAGTCTGCCTTCTCCTCTCTCTTGATCTCTGCCCTTCTCTGTGTGTCTTTTCACTTCTCAAACACCTGCAGATAGAATGTGTTGAAATACTGACCCCACCCCATACCTTCCTGGTTGCTCAGCATTCTTTGCCTTAGTTTTCCCATCTGTGAAACAGGGACAACAATTGGGCCCTGTAAGTAAGGATTGAGTCTATCTTTGTGAAGCACTTGTAACAATGAGTGCTATAATATAGGCTCTCAGTCAGGTTTGAATTGTTCATTGTGATTTCTACAATGGAATGATGCCTTTATAGCCCACAAGGACAATTTCCCTCTCACTAAGTAGCCTCACCTAACTTCTTGTCATGTCCCTCCAGAAGAAGCTTTGCTTTGCCTCTACTGTGGATCTGTCTTGTTCGGAAAATAAGGACTTTTTTTTTTTTTTTTGCCTTAAAAGTTCCTGTTTCTGGAATAGGAAGAGAAAGTGATGCAGGGACTTTTGCTGAGCAGACAGAATTCTGTCCAGGGACTTCTTTCCACCCGATTAAAATGGCATGTTGCTCCTGTAAGGGTTCTGCCTTTTACTTTCGCCATCCTTTAAGACCTGTTCAAACTGCCTTAATCTCCCCAAGTCTTCCCTCACCAGCACATGACTATGAGCTGAAAGATTCCTCAAGTTCTGTTGTCTCTCAAAACAAAACAGAACATTCCAACCAAATTTAAACAGAGCCATTTGCAACATTTACAATTCTATTACATATCAGCTTTCCCATGGGGCATTTATTTGAGGAAAGGCTCCTGCTCGCTGGGCTATGAGGGAGGTGGTGTCACAAAATCGAATCAGACAGACTGAAATGATGATCTGATTCACAAGAAGAAAGAAGATGCATTATGTGACAGAAGAGTTATTTTTGGAAACCTTATTTCCATGGCTCTGTATGCACAGAGGAGAAAAACATATGGACAGTATTGCTAAGTTAGTACAGTGTTTAGTTCAGGCTTTATATGCAGTTTTCTACAGCCTGGGCATCCGAGTCCTGGGTCTCTGCTTTTGAATGTAGTGCTGCAAGAGATGCCATCTGACTTACAGAAGAGTCAAGCAAAAACAGAGTAGCAGAGTAAATGTAGGCAGTTTTCTTCCCGATGGTTACAAGATGGCAGGGCCTTCCAAATTTGCACACTGCACATTGACATGAAAGTGGTGCCAGCTCTAAGAGCTCTGTGTGGGCAGCCTTGAGAGCGAGTATTTCGATTTGAAAATTTTGTTAGTTGCCATAGTAATTGTCACAATTACATGGTTTGTTCGCTGAACACCTTTTAGAGGCACCCAGCAAGCAGTAGTGTTTTACTTTTTCTCCCCTTGTACATGCTTACAGACAGAAAAACAGCAATGTGGGTCACATTTTAAGTTGAATGAAAAAAAACAACAAAAATGATTATTTGCATATCTTTATGTAAAGCATGTTCACTTCCTAATTATTCTTTTAATTAGATTTCTCTTCTACAGAGAAGTCATCAGGAAGTAATTTTTTTTTTTTTTTCCAAAGCAAGGAAAAACCACGGCTACAAAGCTTCGTAGAAAGAACAGGAAATTCCCTTTTTGTTTTGAATGTGTTGTGTCAGGAATGACGCTGCTCAAGTTCAGGCTGAAATTTAAGCTGAATTTAAATACACTCACTTCATTTCAACAAAGGTTGAGGAAGAGGAAGGGCTTTTTTTTTTTCTCTTTTTAAAATATGTTGGGGTTAATGTTGCAAAAGAATAGTACGTTTTCATTTTCTGAAGACATTTGAATTTAGGACTAACGTATCTGAGTAGCATGTCAAGAGTGGCAGAAGCTGGTGGGCCTAGCTGCTTCATACCCACTGTCCTGTGGGGGCCCAGGACCTGAGATCCCGATGGCACCAACCCACAACCTCTAAGTCTGGTCCATACCACAGGACTTTCCAGCCCCAAAACATCAGAAGTCTTTGTGCCTTGGCCTTGAGGGGACAGGCATCTTCTTGGCCGGTCCCCACAAACCTTAGTGCTCCATCCTTGGTTCCTGGGGCTCAGAGCTGCTGAGTCCTGAGGTCAAAGAGGCAGTGTTTTTGTTTTGTTCCACTGTAGTTTAACATAAAACAAAACAAAACAAAACAAAAAGAAAGTAAGCTACTAAGAAGGCTCTGGAATGAGGATGAGGGGTAAAGCAACCGCTGCAGGAGGGTGGGCTGCCACAAGTCTGAACAAGGCTGATCCCGCTCATTGGGCCCTTTCAAGAATGGGACCCCAAAGTAAGTGTTCCTGGGTACTCCCCAGCCCCTGTGCTCTCCTCCTCCAGCCATCCTGAGGGCAGAGATAGAGAAGAAAAGAAATTACAGCCCATTTCTCTTCGGAGAGAAAAACTTATCCGGCTTTGTGGAGGTTCCACCTTGTGCTCACAGAACATTCTCTTTACCAGGTGCTAGGATACCGCATTTCAAAGGACAGAAAAAAAAAAGGCCCAGTGCGGTAGCCTAGCGGCTAAGATCTTTACCTTGAATGTGCTGGGACCCTTTTGGGCGCTGGTTCTAATCCTGGTGGCCCCACTTCCCATCCAGTTCCCTGCTTGTGGCCTGGGAAAGCAGTCAATTGAGGACAGCCCAAAGCCTTGGGATCCTGCACCCGTGTGGGAGACCTGGAAGAGGATTCTGGTTCCTGGCTTTGGATCGGGTCAGCTCCTGTGGCTGCAGTCGGTTACTTGGGGAGTGTATCATCGGACAGAGGATCTTCATCTCTCTCCTCCTCTCTGATATCTGACTCTGCAATAAAAATGAATACATCTTTCCACACCCACTGGTTCCAGTGGAAGACAGGGATGGAAACAGAACCAACCCAGCAATTGCAACCAACAATTGATCCAGGCAATGGACTGTGCTGGGCCCTGTGCTTGCTAGTACATACAAGAATCTGGTCTGGGAACACCTCAGACAAAGTTTCTTTGGGGATCCCCCCAATTGAGCTTCCGGACTCAGAACCCAACCATCAAAAGACAGAGGACAGAACAAGTCAATCAACCACCTCAGCTCTATCGGCAGTGAGAAACTGGGCAAATGGAGACTCTATGATGGATCATGTCAATTAGTGGATTCTTCAACGACCTCGTTGTGCTTGGAGTGGTGAGAGTGGCAGCAATTCAGAACTGTTGAACTATCAAAACTACTTGAGCAAGACCCTTGGAGCATGCCCCACATCTGGGACCTGGGGTGGGTGGGAGACTGGGTGGGGCCCAGTTTCTTCTTTGTATGGCTATAAATTTTACTACCTTTGATACTTCCTTTCAGTATCTATGTTTTAAGTGAGCTTTTATTTATTCTCAGAATTTTTCACTGGAATAAGGAATCTTGCACATTCAGCATTTCACTTACTACTAGTCTGCGTTTTGGATGTCCTAGCAACGAAATTGCCAGGCTGAACGGTATACACTTGTGATGTGTATAGGTAATAGCATAGAGCCCACCAGTGATGTGTGAGAAAATTCCTTTTTCCTACAGTACTATCAACAATTGATTAGCTTACTTTGAATTTTTGTCCATAGAAAGGTTAAAAAAAAAAAAAAACTGGCACTGCGTGAGCTTTGGTTTAGATTTTTCTCTCTCCTTTTTAAATGAGAGGATTATTTTGTCATTTGTTTCAGGGCAAATTTGATATCCCTTTTGTATATTTCAACTGCAATGTTGTCTTATCACTTTACATATTAGTAAGTCTAACCCTTTGTGAAATGAGTTGCAAATATTAACCTCTGTTTATAATTACTTTTCCATGAAAATAATAATTTTTACATGACAAAATATGGAATGGGTTGAAATCTTGAGCCATAAAAGTTTAGACAGGAGTGAACACTGAGTCGAGTGGTTAAGAAGTCTACTGCCCACGTCAGAGTGCAGTGTGAAGGTTTCCAACTGGAAGCAAGCAGTTATGGGCCAAGTAACTCGGCTTGTGCTGGCCACAAGAGATCTGGATTGAGTTCTTGATTTCTTGCTTTGGCATCTACCCAGCCCTGCAATGGACACTGTAGGTGCTTGAGAAGTAAATCAGCTAAAGCAAGCTCTGCTTCTCTGTTTTACTGACTACTGAATACAGAAAGAGAAAGCTAGATAGACTGAGTTTTTTTTTTTTTTAATATTATGATTGAATTAAAATTTCAAGCTTTGGTTTACATGGAATTTTTCCTGGCATAAGGGGTAATGTAAAAGTAAGGCATGGATATTACTCTACTTGTCCTTATATTATTTATTGAATAGACCTTTTTTCTTAATGATTTGAGATGGCATTATTTTTATACACTTAATTCCTCTATACACCTGGGTATACTTGCCTCTTGGATTTCTATTTTGCTAATGGACCATTGTGCTTTTAATTATTTAAGCTCTTAAAATGTTTTAATATCTTTTAGTGCCAGTATATCTATGCTTATTTTTTTGTTACTAAATTTGACATCAAGTGAAACAGCTTAAAATTGTTGTTTTCATTAAATTTAGAATTTAATTAAATTAACTGAGGAAGAACTGACACATTCAAAAACCTGATTCTCCAGTCTGCTAACATGGTCTTTCTACTTATGAAAGGCTAGTACAAGTACTTTGGTAGTATTTTTTTTAGAAAAAACTATTTATTTCCATTGGAAAGGTAGATTTAAAGAGAGGAAGAGAGACAGAAATATCTTCTTTCTGCTGGTTCACTCCCTAAGTGATCACAGTGGCTGGAGCTGAGCTGATCCAAAGCCAGGAACCAGGAACTTCTTCCTTGTATTCAGTGTGGATGCAGGGGCCATCCTCCACTGTTTTCCTAGGTCACAAGCAGGGAGCTAGATGGGAAGCGGAGCAGCTGGCGTATGAACTGGTATACGTATGATGGTGCTGGCAGGTGGAGGATTAACCAGTTGAGCCATTGTGTTGAGCACCGCCCCCCCCACTAGTACTTAAGTGTCATTTTAATGTCTCACAATCTTCTTGACGATGTTTATATAATGTAATATAATGTTATATAATGTAACTTTTCTATTGCTTTCACTTACTGAATCTTTTCTTTCATTATCTTTTCTAATAGGTTGTTTAAATACATGAAAATCACTGATTTCTGTGCAGTTTATACTTGATTATCTTTCTAAAATCTGTTACTGTTTGTAGTAGTTATAAATTAAAATCTCTTAAATCTTTAAATTATTTGACCATGTCATCTTTAATTAGTGATTTTTTTTGGTTCATGTCTTGTAGTTTTATAGTTATACCTTCTTTTGTGTGATTGTGTTAACTAGAAACCTTCATATATTGTTAAATAATAGTTAAATGCTATTGTTACATGGCATTAGTGGATGATGGATAATGCAATGAAGGTGGCCCCCTTAGAAATCAAGAATAATCCAGTATGATGCTTTGAACTGAAATAGATTGTTTTTATCACAATGAGTTAGAGGCCCTATGTTTTTATTTTACTCAATATTTTCTTTGCTGTATTGAGGAAAGCTAATGAATGCACTTTACTGCTTTTTCAATGTTTATGGAGGCATCTGACAATGTTTTTATTTAGCCTATCAATATGGAAAACTGCATTAACAGAGTTCTTAGTATTAAAAGATTAGGACTCTACTTAGTAATGCTTTTTTTTGAAACTAACTTCTGGATTCAGATAGTTAATTATATAATTTTAAAAGCTTGCATCAGTTAATACTACTATCACCACTTTGATTAGTCTCTAGTTAGTGTTGTCAAAGGATATTGTTTGTATGTTTCTACTTTTAAAATTGTTATTGAAATTTTATACTGACCCATTATCTGAAAAGATGAGGCATTCACTATTTCATTTGACAGAGTTTACAGTATATTAGTCATTTGTATTGCATCAGCCATGGTATTTAGGCCATATCTGCACTTACTTCCTGCTTGTACACCTGATGAATTATGCACTCACTGGAGAAATGAAGCGAAGTCCTCTAAGATTAGTACACTTGTGTTTATTTTTCCTTTATATGCTGTAACTTTTTGTGAATGCGGTTGTTATTTGTTGCACCGCTATATTTATTTATGCATCATCTTTTCCCTGATTTCTTTCTGCTAAGATTTCTTTAATTTTCGTTAATTTTGCTTATTTGAAAGGCAGAGCTAAAGAGAGAAAGGGAGACAATCACACACACAGATCTTCCATGTGCTGATTCACTCCCTAGTCTTAAGCACCAGAGCTGGGCCAGATTGAATCCAGGAGCCAGCAGCTTCTCAGGATCTCCCAAATGAGAGCAGGCGCCCAGGTGCATTATTACAGAGCTGTATTGGAAGTGTGGCCACTGTCACTTGAACTGGCTTACCGTGTGGAATGCTGGTGTCACAGATGTTAGCTCTACCCACTAAACCACAACGCTGGTCCTGAACAGTATATTTAATTGTTGCATTTCATTCTATAGCATCATTAAGTTCAGTTTGATTCATTTCATGCTATTTTCCTCGAATTTCACATTATGTGATATAAAGATTGCGACTTCTGCCTTATATTATTTGATGTGGTTTTGTAGATGTCTACTAACTCCCTTTTGATTTTTATCTTGGCTTTTCATGTATTTGATATGGTGCTGAGATTGCTTTGTGATTCAATCTGCAAACATGCTTTCACATAGGTTAATTAAATCAATTTACATTTATTGACATAACAGAAATGTGTTGTTTTATTTTATTAATTTACATAATGTTTCTGGTTTATAACTTACTTTTAAAAAGCTGTACCACAAGTCTGTTTTGTGTGCTTATTTTCTGATACTATGGCTGACATTTTACATTAGTGCTTTTATAATTCTCTCATTACATACTGCTGCAAGCCCTAATCTTTAGAGTGCCTACCAGCAGCCTTTTATGAAGAATGATAAAGGCAGTTTGTCTACCCTTTTTTTCTTCATCCCTTCACATTTCCAGTCAATTATCTTTCTGAATGTTTTCTTATGTATAAGTTAGTTTTAAATTAGAACATTTGACTCTTGGCTATTGTAGAAAGAAGAGCTTATTATTCTACTCATATTCCTTTTTCTTTTCATTTTCTTTTTCAGTTGAATTCTCCTTTTGTTGTTACACATATGCATTTTACTGTAAGGTCCAGACAGGGTGGGTGACGGATGGCCCAGAAGGAGAGGTGGCTGAGAGGGATGGCTGATGCAACTGGGGCAAGGAAATGTGATACCCTGCCTGACCCAGTGGCTCAATGGTCATGTACAGATTCGCCAAGGCCAGAAGAGACCTAAGGCAAATGCCTTTGTCTGTCTGACTTCCATATAAAAACACCACCCCAAAGCCCCCAAGAACAATTTACCTGGTCTGCTGTCTGAACCGGACAGGTGAACCTTGCTTGGGAGTGCTCCCAATAAAAGCTTGCTTTGAGTTGTACTTCATGTGGTTACCTGATTCTGAGCCTGAACTTGATCCTGACATTTATATTATGTTCTTTCACCATAAACAATTTGTGTTAGTCTTAATTGTACTGCTATGTACATTAAGTGATCTTGTCCAGTCTTTTTGCTATATTTTCCTTACCAGTCTCTGTGTAGATGGAGTTTTCTGCTAGCAATTTTCCTAAGAAGTCTCTAAGAAAAATGTTTTATGAATTCCTATATATTTAAAATTGTCTGTAATTTTTATTTTTAAGGAACAGCCTGGCTAGATACAAAATCTCAATTTACCCTTTCTTCAACAAGTATTATATAAACATTAATCCATTGTTCCTGGTATTACTAATTTCTCCGTAGAAATCTAATTCCAGGATGATTTCTTGATATTCTATGATTTCTCAGATGATACATTGATATTTTTGTGTCGCTGTCCATTTCTTTCTTTATCTCAACGGTGTGTACAACAGCTAGAGTGAAAGCATTCTTGGGCAGAAGTGTGAAGATTTGAGGATAGGAAGAACTTGATGTGAGAGGAAGAAAGGGTACCAAGATAAATGATACAAGGGAAAAAGGAAAAATGGCCCAAGATATGACTGGCAGTCCAAGCATTCATTGTGAAGGCATGGTGGGACCCCACATCTTGGATTAGATGCTGGCAGTAAAGATGGACAGCCATCAGACAGATCTGAAATACATGCTGACCTTGAAAAGAATAAGAGAAAGTACTAAAATATAATTTATCATGCAAATATTTGGGGCACCTGAACATTACCTATTATGTGAGTTTGAATTTAAAAAATTCAGCCTTAGGCACTTGGCGTTACATGGTGACAATGGAGGTATATTCAGCTGGGACATAATGAGAGAACATATGTTTATTAATTATGGGACAGACATTTCATGTGACCTCTTTATTATTATATACAACATTCATCCTTTCATTCAACAAATAATTTTGTGACTGACGAAGTCTTTCTATTGAAAATATAGGAGTTGGAGGAAAAAACATAAAAATCTCAGATTTCTTAGATGCATGAAATTCATAAAGTGTTGAGAGATTACATCTTCCATTATCATGTAACATCTAGATAGTTTTCTCTCTCACTTTTCAGTGAGGGCACAAGGCTTACAATGCATAAATTATGTGCCAATCAACAAGTAAAAGGCATAGGGCCTAGATTTTTCTTATCTTTTTATAAAGGTTTTATACTTTTATTTACTTGAAAGACAGGGCTGCAGAGAGGGCGAGACAGAAATCCTCTATCCTTAAATTCATACCCCAGATGGATGCAATAGCAAAGGCTGGGCTAGGCTGAAGCCAGGAACTTCAGCTGGGGCTCCCACACACGTGGCAGGAGCCCAAAAATTTGGGCCATCGTCTGCAGCCTTCCTAGGTGAATTAGCAAGGAACTGGGTTGAAAGCAGAGCAGCTGGGATTTGAAATGATACCCAGATGGATTGGCACTGAACATCTGCATCCCACTGTGCCACATTGCCTGCCCCATGGACCTTAATTCTAATGTTCATGCTTATTCCATGACTTTGTGTTGAAAAATGCAATATCCGACAATTAGACCAAAATATCTACTCACATCAGTCCACACAGATAATCTAAGACATCAAAGTTTTTTTTTTTTTCGATTAGGATGGTTTTCTATTTTTCCTTTGTCATTTCTGTTTAAACTGATCGTTAATGCTGGCATTTGTGATGGTAGGATGCTGATAGTAACTTCCTCAATTGGTACTGAAGAAGTGTGTCTAACACTCTGGAAAACACATCTCACCGCCAAAGGCCTGAATTGATGTAGAGCAGGGAGATTTTCTTCACTGTCAGGTCTCCTGCCTCTCACTTCACTTCCACAGTATTCTCTCTCCTGTGTGTGTGTGTGTGTGTGTGTGTGTGTGTGTAGGGAATACTGGAGGGAAAAGCCACCTATTTGGCCTTTGACCACCTGAGTTTTTCTTTTCTTTTTCTTTGTTAAGATTTATTTTTATTGGAAAGCCAGATATACGGAGAAGAGGAAAGACAGAGAGGAAGATGTTTGTCCACTGATTTACTCCCCAGGTAGCTGCAATGGCCAGAGCTGTGCCGATCCGAAGTCAGAAACCAGGAGCTTCTTCTGGGTTTTCCACACGGGTGCAGCGTTCTAAGCCTTTGGGCTGTCCTTGACTGCTTTCCCAGGCCACAAGTAGGGAGCTGGATGGGAAGCAGGGCTGCCAGGACATGAACTGGCGCCCGTATGGGATCCCAGTGCATTCAAGGCAAGAACTTCAGCTGCTAGGCTACTGCACTGAGCCTCACCTAAGGTTTTCACTTGGTGGTGTAAGTACAGCACCAGTGTAAATAAAAACAGAGCTTTCCGAAATGTTTGAGTTATTGTTCGGAAACTTCCAATAGAAAATGCATTTATAATGAATTATCTTAAATTAAACTTTAATGGCCTCTAAATTGTATATAAAGCACTGCACAGAAGCAGCCTCTTGTGCAGATAAACATCATTAGCGTGTAAGCAGGAAAACTTCTTTGGCTTCTGTTTCCCTCTGGGTTTTCTAATAGCTTTGTGCATCCTTTTCTGCTTAATGTGAGTGCCAATATGCTTTACTTTTAGACTTCCCCAGCAAGTCTCCTGTGTGAAGAGCTGCTTTTTGATTTGTTGCTTCTGAAGGAAAAAAAAACAAAAACAACCCAAAGTCTGTGTCCTTGGCTTAGGTGAAACCTCACCTATCTTCTGCACAGGCTCCTTCTGGCAGCTCCTCGTGAGCTTACAGCTTGCAGGAAATCCGCAGAGGGATGAGAAGGCCAGCTCCACCTCCACAGCAGAGCCAGTTCCCAGCTTAGTCATGTCAGTGGGATGCGCGTTGACACACTGTACTGACAGGTCTGCTTCCTCCCGGAGCGCTCCTCTGAACCGGCACATGGCTGCTGGAAGTTTGGCACGGCCCCAGGGGCTGTGGAATGTTGGCTCCTCAGCTAGCTCCTCCTTCTCTGCACTTCAGCCTTCTGGGTTAAACTGAGTGTGTAAGAGAAGTGGCAGGATACACAGGCACTCTCTTCCAGCCCAAGGGGCCTTTCTGGATTGTGTAAGCGCCCTTACAACACTGCGGGCCTGTGGTCTTCTCATTGCTACCACCCACACCAGTCTACACTTGGCCACACCCTGAGTGGCCTGGTCTTAGAGCAGTGGTTTGGACAGCTTGTGTGGTCATACCAACCGAGTAAGAGATCTTGCCAAACCCCAGGAAACTTGGAGTTTACATCAACTTTTTGCTTTCCCACTAAGCCCTGAGAAGTAAGAAAGCGTAGACTGATGTGTGTCCACAACAGCCAGTGGAACTCTGGTTCAAACATTTTGTTTTTGCTTGGCTTGGCTTCTGAGTCACCCTTTTCTATGAAGATATTTTTATTTTGGACCTGTTTCATCTCCAAACCCAAACAAGGTATAAATAGTAAATAAGTAAATAGAGCTTTCAATTAAAGGATTCAAATCACACGGTTCACTTAACCAAGTGCACAGAGAACCTTCGGCTGCTATGTATGATTTACGTTGGGAAAGACACGATAGTCATGCACCCCTTTTCAATTGCAAAAGAGGTAATTTGGGGAAAAAAAGAGGCCATTGGATTTTTGGTGTCAGAGAGACTGATGTGTTTCATTGTTGCTTTGCCTCTTAACCTGTGACCTTGGGCAGGTTTCTGAATTTTTCTAAGGCTCAATTTCTTCTGCAGAATGAATGAAATTCTTATGTACCACTTGTCCCCTTGGGTTGCTGAGAGGACCAGCTGAGATCATGCATGTAAAATACTTAACATGGCACCAGGTCTCGGAAAGGGTGTACAGGCAAAGGACAGTGTAAGCAATGAAGAGACTGAAGTTCACATTGCTAGTTAGCAACGTTGTACCTCCTTCGTATCAGCAGGACACCACTGAGAGGCACAGGTTATCCAGTGTTTGGGTGATCGAGATTCTGGTCATTAGGCCAGTTTTAGATAGAGGAATTCATGTGTGTGTGCATGTATGTATGTATGTATGTATGTGTAGATACAGTTTTTCAGAAACACAGCAAATATATTTTAGCAAATAATTTACTAGTGCTCAAAAGTCTGAGAATTACTTGTCAGGATGAACTTAAATCCAACAAACTAGCGTATGTGCATGTTTGTGTATATTTGCTTTATTTATACCGTCATTTTTTTTTTCTTCCAGTTCCTTTTAAATGATTCCTGCAGAGAAGAGATAGGCTATACTTAAATGTGAGTGTGTGACTCTCACACCGAAGGCTATCAAATGACTGCAGTTTTTAGCATGACTTTATGTCACAACAAGGACTGCCTTCTCACTACCGAAGCAATGAACACTGTGGGAACTCAAGAGGATTCACAGAATAATAATGAATTTCTACATTGATTAGGGAGAAGAGTCTACTTAGTGCTTGAAAACTTAAGGACATGGTCATTTACATATTATATGAAACTGACCACTTACTAAATGTTTTGTTGGAAAAATTTATTCTTAGTCTTTTTTTTTTTGGTGTTTTGTACACGGTATATTTTATTCCACCATTTGTGAAAATCCCACCAATGTAACTGACAATCTGAAAAATTTTTATTTGAGGGATTAGCTCCTTTGGAAAAAGAATGAGATCAGAAATATCTAGTATCAGCCATAGTACTCCAATTTGCAAGAGAGGTAAAATTCTCTCTCTTTTGGCTAAGATTCACCCTTGCTAAGATACTGTATTTGTATCTGCATTCTCTGAGAGGACTGCTTCAGTGCCCAGGACTTTGTTGGTATAAATCTATTGCGAAGGCGACATGCTCCCAACCAGAGTGACATATGTACAAGAAGGAATGAAAATACTCCCTGAACAGTGGGAGAGGGTGCCAGATATCTGCCAGTGTGCATTTCAGAGTGTCTTCTAGCCTTTAATTACTCCACTGACATGGACCTAAGTCTTGAATCAATGATCCTCCACTTTTTGCATGATTACTTACGAAGAGAAAAATTGATATATGTTAGTATTATATTTCTGATAAACTTGGCCACCATTTTTGTTTCTAATCAATCAGACTTTTTTTTTTTTTCTCAATTAAAGGATAGATTGAAGATGGAAAGCCCCAACCTGCACTCCAGGACATCTAGTTCTTTGTCACTGTAGTTGGAGTATTTGTGGGTAAGAGCGTACTTATGACACAGATGCCCCAACCTGCCCTAAGAAACAGCAGTGGGCATTTCAGGGCTTGGGAAACAAAGATCTGTATTAGATGATGGGCCTGCTTGCCTTCAGCTGGAAAACAGTATTGAGGCTATTAGAGTGATTCAAAGAAAGGAATAATTTATAACCTTCTTTGCTGCTGTTCCTTGCTTAAAATTTTATACAAATGACATTATACTGACATTTTAGGCAGCCAAAAGGGTGGAAATATATAAAAATGGACTTTTGAATCTTCATGGAATAAAAGGTGTTTAATGTAAAAAAAAAAATCTGAAATCCATGCATTTGAGGGATCTTCATGGAAACTCATATCCTGGGGGCCAACATTGTGGCTAATGGTTAAGCTGCTGCCAGCAACACAGTGATCCCATGTGGATGCCAGTTCAAGTCCCAGCTGAGCTACTTCACTTCCAATCCAGCTGCCTGCTAATGTGCCTGGGAAAGCAGCCGAGGCTGGCCCAAGTGCTTGTGCTGCTATACCCATGTGAGAGACCAGAAGAAGCTCCTAGCTTCTGGCTTAGGCCTGTCCCAGTGTCAATCATTGTGACCATTTGGGGCACAAATCAGCCAATAACTCAGAGATTCTCTCTTTCTCCTTCTTTCTGTAAATCTGCCTTTCAAATACATAAAATAAATTTTAATAAAGAAAACATATGTTATAACAGGACTATAATACACGTGTTCCATTTTTTGTACCAAAATCAACTTCTATTTTAATTTTACTCCCCATGACCTCTTAAAGGTACGCTTGTATACGAATAAATATGTAAGATTATTCCGTTTAGTTTAATGTTTTTAATTCATTTATTTGAGAGGCTGAGAGACAGAGAACCAGAAAAGAAACAGGCAGAGAGACAGAATGAGCGAGTAAGTGTTCCCATCTGCTAGTTCTCTCTCCCACATTCTTTTAATGGCTAGGGCTTGAGCAGTGTTAGCACAAATGCTGCAGCCTCAACTGGAGTCTCCCCCTTTCATGGCAGGAATTCAATTACTTAAGCCTTCACTGCTGCATCTTGTGGTGTGTACTGGTAGAAAGCTGGAACTTAGAGGCTGGAGTCAGGAGCTAGATTGGGACCGGACCCACACAGTCCTTGTGCGATGAGATCTTCACTGCTAGGCTAAATGCCTGATCCTCTGATAGCATTAAAAACAAACCAAACTTGTAGTTTATGATAACACATTTTGGTTTATAATTAGGTATGTTCATATCCCCATCTCCACCTTTCCTGTCAGTCAGCATTCTAAATTCAAGAGGATAGAACACAGATTCATACATTTCTGCATACCATCTGTGGTTCAGTACAGTGTCAGAAGCTTTAACGATGCTGAGTAAGGGCTTTTTTTCCTTTTGTCTATATTCGCATTGAGGAAGCTGTACCATATTTTGGCCTTAGTCGGGTATGAGAATATATACCAGAGATGGCAAGTAGGAAATGGAGAGATAGCTAAGCTACACGCAGAACAACATTCTAAGTCCGTCTCTTCTGTGTATATGTTTTTTGGTTGGTTCATGTTCTTATTTTCTAGCCTCCAGCCTATAGAAACCAAGTTACCTGAATGTACTTGCTTTTCAGGAATATCTTTACAAATTATTTACTTAAAAACTGAAGACTTGTTGGAGCCAGTGCCATGGTAGAGTAGATAAAGTTTCCACCTGCAATGCCAATATTGCATTTATGCACTGGTTTGAGACCCACCTGCTTCACTTCCAATCCAGCTCCCTGCTAATGTGCCTGGGAAAGCAGCAGAAGATAGTCCAAAGCTTTGGAACCCTCTGCCCATGTGTGTGACCCAGAGGAAGTTCCTGGCTTCGGACAGGCCTACCTCCAGCCATTGCAGCCATCTGTGGGAGTGAACCAGTGACTAGAAGATTTCTCCTTCTGTCTGTCCTTCTCTTTGTAAATCTGTCTTTAAAAAAAAACTTTAAAAACAAAACAAAAGACCTTTGAAACTAGCATTGTAATTCAGCAAGTTAAGCTGACACTGGCAATACTGACATCTTATATCAGAATTTGCATCTCAGCTGCTCTCCTTCTGATGTAACTTCCTGCTAATGTGTGTGGGAAGGCAGCAGATGATGGCCCAGACAGTCGGGCCACTGTAACGTGTGTGGGAGACCGGGATGAAGTTCCTGGCTCTTGGCATAAATTAGTCAAACCCTGGTTGTTGTGGCCATTTGCGAGTGCATTGATAAATGTAATGCCTGTGTTTCCTGTCTCTCCTCTCTCTATCACTCTGGCTTTCTAATAAATACATACATCTATATAAAAAAGATGTTTAACATGATGCGCTCCTAAGGCACAGGAATCATAGATTTTATTTTTTTAAAAGATTTATTTATTTTTATTACAAAGTCATATATACAGAGAGGAGGAGAGACAGAGAGGAAGATCTTCCATCCGATGATTCATTCCCCAAGTGAGCACAACGGCCAGTGCTATGCCGATTCTAAGCCAGGATCCAGGAACCTCCTCGGGGTCTCCCATGCGGGTGCAGAGTCCCAAAGCATTGGGCTATCCTCGACTGCTTTCCCATGCCACAAGCAAGAAGCTGGATGGGAAGCGGAGCTGCTGGGATTAGAACCAGCGCCCATATGGGATCCTGGTGCGTTCAAGGCGAGGACTTTAGCCGCTAGGTCATGCTGCCGGTCCCAATCATATACTTTAAATGTAAATTTTTTACTGAAAATCATTGGAAGTGTTAGATAGTGGTATGGAAAGAGAACAGCTAGGAAGATTTTGATGACTTAAATGTCAAATAAGCAGCAATCAGCTGCCAGATGAACTGCTTTTCCATTACTTTAAGCTCCCCAAGCCCAACTATTTCCTATGACCTTTTCTCTTTAAAATATTTTTATGAAGGGAATGAGAGCAGGAGGAGATCAGGATAAGAGGGATAAAAAGTTTCTTTTATGATGTAGATTTATAAGCAATGCATCATTTTAAGTGTTTATTTAAAGACTGAAGGGTCCAAGGACATCTATGTAATATAAATCTTACATAACTGAATAAACAATGACATGTGGTTACCCTGTCACACATGATGGAAAAAAAAATAACATGTGGTTATTTGGAAGGAGGTCCTTGTATGTGATTTTAAAGATTCATTGCTACATACCTACTTGTAGGAAGAAAATATTATGTTTAATTTTAGAAATTTCACTTTGATGAATTTTCTGTTTGGTCATTTTCTGTCATATTCAGTGCAAATATTTTATTGGAAAAAAGGAGAAAGGAACATGTTGCCAAACACATAAATAGTTGCAAGTTCTGTAATGCAAGCAAGAATGAAACTATTAGCACATATTAATCTTTTTTAGATAATTGCTAAATAATTTCTACTTTAAATATTTTAACTATAATTTTTTTTCATATAAACCAGACCTGCCTACCTCTAATTTTAAGAGATTTTTCCATTGTTAACAGGAGTAAAAAACATTTCTAAGTATCTTCTAATATTTGGTGAAAGAGAAGCAAGTTGATACATGTGTTATTTGGAAGTGATAGAAAATCTCAACCAGAATAGAGTAAAACATAATTTTCACTTGATTATAATCATGGAAAGCAATGAAAGAAGTCAAATTAGGAATTTTATATGCAACATTTCCTATGAATTGTAAAATAATTACTGCTATCAGGACACATCACAGGGAACTGGTATATTTTTGATTTAACTCTCTCGTGGTGCCTCAAAGTCTTTGTTATTGATCAGGAAACTCATGCTGGGGCTAGTGTTGTGCCATGGTGGGTCAAGAAGCTGCCTGCAACATCAACACCCATTATGGGTGTGATTTGTGCCCTGGCTGCTCCACTTCTAGTCTAGTTCCTTATTTGGCTCCCCTCACCCATGTGGAAGCTCAGACAAAGCTTAGCTCTGGTCATTGTGGCCATCTGGGGAGGGATAATCAGAAGGAAGATTCTTTTTCTGTCTTTCTGTACTCTGACATGAAAATAAAGAAACAGGGCCTGGCAGCGTGGCTTAGCGGGTAAAGTCCTCGCCTTCAACGCGCCAGGATCCCATATGGGCACTGGTTCTAATCCCAGCAGTTCCACTTCCCATCCAGCTCCATGCTTGTGGCATGGGAAAGCAGTCAAGGACGGCCCAAAGCTTTGGGACCCTGCACCCGCGTGGGAGACCCCGAGGAAGAGGTTCCTGGATCCTGGTTTAGAATCGGCATAGCACTGGCCATGGCGCTCACTTGGGGAATGAATCATCGGACAGAAGATCTTTTTGTCTGTCTCTCCTCCTTTCTGTATATCTGACTTTCCAATAAATAAATAAACCTTTAAAAAAAGAAAATAAATAAACATTTAAAAAAAGAAAATTCATGTTCATTATCCTGGTGAGGAGGCGCTGAAATATCTTTAAATTCTCACATACTTAGACATATATATTCCAAAATTTGTTCGTTCAAATATTCATTACTGCAACACCCTTCAATTTAGGGTCTAGAAGCTGTTAAAAATTATTTTTGGCACCATTTAAATGTACTGAACCATTCTAAGACTATCCTAACTGTTTTAAAAGCACAAACAGGGGCCTGAGTATAATTTATACAAACTACAAAGATACTGAGCATTAAAAATTCCAGATATCCCTCAATCTAAAAAAAAAAAAACAAATCACCAAACATTAAATATACCAGGACACATGATTTTGAAAACATCAAAAATTTTTTAAGGTTTCAGCTTCTGATTTACCTGTAAAGTATAGTAAAAATATAAATAGTTGCCATAGCAAGAGGCACCACTTTGGGGAAGTTTGCTCTGAGTCAGGCCTTCCTGTATACATACCATGCCATTTTCACAATTTGCCTGTGGATTTGGGGCTATTAATCTGATTTTGTAAATGGAATCACAGATCCAAAAAATAGAGGAGAAAACGCAAGTCTGAATTGAGAGCTCCACTTTGCTCTGAGCTTGTGGGTTTCCAGAATTGTGATTCTAAAACAGCACAGGCTGTTATGTCCTATTTACTAGAATTTAGCCAAGTCGATTATAAAGTGAATTTTTCTGAAAAAAAAAAATTCCTCTTTGCCAGTGGTTTATGTTATACAGTCTGAGACTGATTTCCAATATACACAGTTTATAAAATCTGGGACCAACTCTGCTTGCTTCATTGTGGCCACAGAACCCAATAGCTACAGAATGTTCAGTGAATGCTTGCTGAATGAATTAACAATGGGGAGAGTATCTTGTAGATATAACACAACCATAGGGAAGAGTTCAGAATAAAATTTTTTTATGAATTTTGGGTTTAAGAATAGCTGCTAGTAAAGCTAATATTACTCAAGCATGGTTCTAAGTTTAAAATACTAGAAAAACTGTTTGCTATATTTCTAATAGTAAAGTATTTAAATCAAGTGTAATGCATACTGGCATCTTTGATATGATAAATGCTTCCTTTATAATTTTTTCCCATTATTAAGATATTCAAGCTTTGAAAAAAAGTTGTCATCAGCTTTAATTTATTAGCATATGGATTATTTCAAATTCAGAATTAATTTCTTTATTTATTGCTATTAAAACCTGTCAGCTTCTTTCTCTTCTAATAACTTTCTTGATGCCTCTAACCTGTGTGGGGAATCATCAATTCTGAATCTCTAAGTTCCAACCTTTTATAGATGTGCCACCTTTGTTTTTTCTGTAAGCAATGTAAATTCAGGGACACTGATACCATTGGATATTTAAGGTTTAACATGGGATTTAATATATTCTAGAGAAGAACTTTTTGTGAAAAAAAAAAGGAAGAAAGGAGGTCAAAAGAAGAGAGAGAAAGAGAGAGAGGTCAGAGTTCTTGGACTGACATAGATATAGACAAGCATCAATACTTTGATCCATGCTTAGAAATAAAGATCCATGGCAACATCTGTTAAGATATTTAAATGTCGAATAGATGTCTAGCAGGAAGCAGATTTCATTGATAATTGTCACTTTTGATTAAGCCTTGTGTCCTAATACTTCAAATAGAATTTATTGAGCCTAAGAAGTACATTTTGTGGTATTTCATGGTATCCATGAATTTTAAGATGAATGATGCTCTGCTAGATTAATTTTGACTCATATCTTATACTACATGCAATTGGGTAATTCTTTGTTTATGTGGATCTTAAGTACTGTTATCTATCTAAATACGGATGATTATGTTTCTTGTATTTCTCATACTAGCAAATATATAAAGTTTTTTCTTAAAGGAAAAGAAATAAATGCAGAGCAAAATTACTTCTAAACTTTATGCTATATAGAGAATACTTCTATCCTTCAGTCAGGCAAAAAACATTTATTGCATGACCAAAGGGTGAACTACAAAAGATTCTTGAATAAGAATAATCTTAACGATTATAGTGTACTTGCCAAATACTTTCTTTTTTCATGTCTTAGAAAGGGAGAAATTAAGTTGATGGCTTTCAAAACAATTTATTAAAACATTTAATATAAATTCACCTTTTTATATGAACATGAAATAATTGAGGAATTTATTAAAAGTTCTTCTCAAATTTACATTACACAGTTACTACTTTCTTACTCTTAGAGCAAAAGAAAACAAGATATTATTACAGAATTGTTTACCCTAAATAACCAACAACCATATAAGCTTTATATAATTTGTTTTTTTAGGAGTCATTTATTGAGTATCTATTATATTGACTGGGGCTGCTGGGCAGGGAATTCTTGTAAAGCTTTGATTCTGCTGTAATTACAATCATGGTTTTAAACAGTTCTGCCCAAAAACTGCTCTGTTTTTTCCTAACACAGTGGAAAACTACCTAGTCTCTTGTTTTTCTCCATGTCAACTTAACTAGCCCAGCCTATTAAACTGTTTACCAAGTAGAAGGTGCTCCAAGCAATTGTCTTGTTTGCACCTTTAGTCCATTAAATTAAGGGTCATTTTATGCTTCTAAACTCAACAAGCAGTGTGAGTTGGTGGGAAAAGCATGGGGTTTGGAACCAAATGCATTGCAATTTTAATTCTAGTTTTATTGCTAATTAATCTTTTGGGGGAAATTAGGTGGCTCTTACGACCCTCAGTTTTTTTCATCTACAAAATGATCTTGTATGTATGTTTTTTCTCACCGAGTTGATGCAAAAATTAATTGAAAGGAAGTATGCCAGGTACATAGTTCATTTCTTGCTACGCATTAGTTATTCTGCAAATGATCCTATCCTCTTGATTCCCCTTTAAATTAGAGAAGGAAGAGTGAGGGGAGAAATGAAACTTGAGAGAAGTGACAGGCAGGCAATGTAAATTGTTGAATATTGGTAGAAACCCTGCCCTGGGTTTTGAGATTACTACATCTAAAGGCTGCATCTTACAGCATAGTGAAAACACCTTTCTCTAATGAGGTTGATGTTTAAAATCCCTTGGAAATGGACAGAAGTTTTCATTTCATTGATTGACCAAAGTTGGACCTCAAGTTCAGATTCTGATTAAAAAATTCTAATAGGAGCCAGAAATTTGTATTTTTATAATGATCTAGAGGCTGATGTCAAGATAGTCTTGGCAACATTGACTTTGAAGGTGATGTCAAAGTGATGATGTGAGGGGACTGCCCAAATCCCAAAGATCTCATACTTTAGGGATACATCCTTGTGATTGAATGAAGCACACGTATGTAAGACCCCATTCTGATTGTAAGGAAGATGGCTGATACCCACGGGAATGTAAGAGTGCTAAGATTTATTTCTGAAGCTGAAACTTGCAAACACAGGCTGGTGAGCATGTGATAAAATCTTGGAAGGCGAGGTTCCTTTTAGATAACTTTCAAAATGTCCTAGTGTGTCTCCATCTTACAAGTGGTGATTTCTTAGAACAAAATCACTATGAATTTGTTATGGGAATCTATATTATTGTATGCTAGGTTATTGAATTCATAGAGATGAAGCCATATATTTAGTGTACAAGGATGCAAGATTTTTATAAATAAAAGGAGGTAAATATACATTTACCAGTGAGTGTGGGCAACTTCACATAGAAAGATATGTGGAATGAACAAATAAAAGAGTTACATCTGTGCGGAGAGTGTCATAGGAGACCAGAGAAGAAAGAACAGGGGTAGGAAGTCAAAATGCAAAAAAAATCACTGCTCCCATGTGTAACAGACCCCTTTAAGGTGGTGGTTGGTGTCCTAATTTGCGATACAAATGCTGTGAAGTCTTGAGTGGGGCTTAGTGTGCATGAAGCTGTCTGAGTTTCACGGCAGTGCCTCCATGTGGTGTTTAGCTTCCACGTGGCCATAATGGTGTCTTCTTTTTGATGCAGGAGTGGCAGGTGAGTCATGGGGAAGTGATCATTCTGAATTGACAGGTTAGTGATGGAATTACAATACAGGACTAGTAGCTGAAATTGTGTGACCAATCTGTCTATTCATCTGTCTATTCAATCTGTCTATTCATCTGTCGATTCCTACCCTATATTTTTGTGTATTTCCTCCATATTAGGTTGAAAATTTTGATCCCTCCAAAATTCATGCTGAAACTTAGCCCCGAGACAGTTTTAGGACCAGATCTGCTGACATCTTGCCTTAGATGTACCATCCTACAGAACTATGATAAACAAACATTGTGTTGCAAAGAAATTAGCCAGTTTCAGTTATTTTATGCAAGTACAACAAGTAGACTAACACAGAAATTGGCATCACAAAGTGGGATGTTGCTTTGGCAAATGTGAAAATGTTAAGTACTGGGTACCATGTAAAGGCTGGAAGAGTTTGGAGTTCATGTTTAGATTTCCATGAAAGGAGCATTTTTGACAAGGGTTCTGGATAGGAGAGCTGGAAAGGGTGTGTAAATTGTCTTAAAGGATCTGTAATTAGTTGTAATCAAAATGATGATGTAAATAAGGAACATAGTTTGATTTCGCGAAGTGTTTTGATGGAAATAAGGAATTACCTCATAGGTAACTAGAGCAATTCTTCCTATAATGCAGCAAGGGAACCTGGATGAATGGTGTTCCTGTTACAGTGTTTTGTAAGAGACAGAACTCAGGAGTGATGAGCTAGGATTCCTAGCAGAAGAGAGCTCTAAACAAAGTATTCAGGTTACTGGATGGCTTTTCTTTAGTGTTTATGGTAAAATGTGGGAAGAAAGATGAATTAAAGATGGGATTTATTACAGGAAGGGAAGCAAACTTATAGAGTTGGGAAATTATCAGCCTATAATAAATGTTTTTAGAAGAGAACATCAAGAGTGTGACCATTGGCTCTTGGAAAAGAATATTGGTGTGTCTAGCAGAAAGTCAGGTGCTATTCATCAGGATAATGGGAGAATCACCATGGAGGCTTTTTGGATTCTCTCCAGGCTGCCACTCCTATTACAGGCTTGGAGTACCAGGACCTTGCAGTCAGAAACCCTAAGTTTCTGCACCATGTATTTCAATGCAGTGTTCCTTAACTGACCAGCTGTATTTCAAATGCAGTTCCCAATCATGGTTCAGACTGCCATCTTGAAAGTTACAGGAAGTAAATGTGGGGAGTGTCCACATGGTGCTAATTCTTGATTTTAAGGTCACCTGACACAGAGAGCTCTACTGGGAAAATGTCTCGTGAAGTCCTGGGGGTAGAGCTACTGCAGAGAGCCAATACAAGGGCAATATACATATAATGAGCCATGACAGTGGCACTGTCTTCGAGATTCTAGAAAAGTAGAGCAACCAGAGTACGAATCCCAGCCCGAGAAAACCAAAGACATGTGATTATAACATGAAATGGCCACTGAGTGGGTACAGTCCTGCAAAATCATACAATCAGGTCACCTGCAGCCTTGGGGACTCAATCCTCTTTGGACAGAGATTCTTTTCAAGCTCTAAGATTTGTAGGATTTGGACCCGGCTCTGTGGCCTAGTGGCTAAAGTCCTCACCTTGAACATGCCAGGATCCCATATGGGTGCTGGTTCTAATCTTGGCAGCCACACTTCCCAGGCAGCTCCCCACTTGTGGCCTGGGAAAGCAGTTGAGGACAGCCCAAAGCTTTGGGATCCTGCAACCGTGTGGGAGACCTGGAAGAAGTTCCTGGATCCTGGCTTCGGATCAGCATAGCACCAGCCACTGCGGTCACTTTGGGAGTGAATCATCAGATGGAAGATCTTTCTCTCTGCCTCTCCTCCTCTCTGTGTATCTGACTTTCCAATAAAAATAAAATAAATCTAAAAAAAAAAAAGATTTGTAGGATTAGGATTTTAGATTTACTTGGAACATTTTATCCCTTTAGATTTCCCCTTTCTCCTTTTGAAATGGAAATATCTGTCCTTTGCCCACTCCTACTTCGTATTTTAGAAGCCCAAACCTTGTTTAATTTGCCAGCTTCACACCCAGAGAATAATTAATTCATCTCAAGATGATTATACATTGAGTTTCATTCATTATATCATTTAACTGATATTTAGATGAGATAGATATGAAGTTAGTACTGGAATGAATTAAGACTTTGCGGCTACTGCAATAGAAGGGGTGCATTTTGCATATGAAAAGAACATGACTTCTGAAGGCCTGAGGTGGAATGTTATGGTTTATGTCTTCACCCAAATTAATATTGAAACTTAGTCCTCAATACAGCAGTATTAAGAGGTGAGGGGTTTTGGAGGTGCCATGTGTGCTCTTGCGTCATGGGTGATCAGTGCCAGATAAAAGGGCTGGAGGGAAATCTTCCACCCTTCCACCACATGAGGACACAGTCTTCCTCCTCTCTGAGGAACACGGTACCCAAGGTGGTATCTTGGAAATAGAGGCTGAGCCTCTATAGCACACTGAACGTGTTGATTCTCTGATCTTGGAATTTTAGCCTGCAACACAAAGTGAAACCCTTACCATGAACATTAAACACACATGTCTGCTTTGAATTACTGATTAAACAAATCATTCTTTTTTTTTTTTAAAGATTTATTTTATTTTTATTGGAAAGGCAGATATACAGAGAGGAGAGACAGAGAGGAAGATCTTCTGTCCGATGATTCATTCCCCAGTGGCTGATGCTATGCCGATCTGAAGCCAGGAGCCTCTTCCAGGTCTCCCACGCGGGTGCAGGGTCCCAAAGCTTTGGGCTGTCCTCGACTGCTTTCCCGGGCCACAAGCAGGGAGCTGGATGGGAAGCGGGGCTGCTGGGATTAGAACCAGCGCCCATATGGGATCCCGGGCTTGCAAGGCGAGGACCTTAACCACTGCGCCACTGCGCTGGGCCCAAACAAATCATTCTTGCAAATTATTGTGCAATTATATAGTTTCCAGTGGATTTCATTGACTCACACCTTTTGAATAAAATATGTGAGCTTTCGTCCATATCAAAATAACTTTTTAGATAATAGCTAAGATTA
Source organism: Ochotona curzoniae (assembly GCF_017591425.1). Classification (NCBI taxonomy): domain Eukaryota; kingdom Metazoa; phylum Chordata; class Mammalia; order Lagomorpha; family Ochotonidae; genus Ochotona; species Ochotona curzoniae. The sequence continues at coordinate 14,320,269 of NW_024464920.1, read as the reverse complement.
ATTGCCAAATGTTTCATTTAGATGATCTCATTTAATCCTCCCACTGACTTTATTGAAAGAGGCAGTATTTTTAATTCCACTGCACAATATACATTTATGCTGCTAATGAATTATCCAGTTGACTTTTTTTTAAAACAGCAGCACAAACAGACTAATAAAGGAATGAAGTTAGAAAAACACCAATAATACTGAAGTAGTGGAGGATGGCAGAGGAAGGATACGTAGATGTTAGTGAGCAACTCCTAATTTTACAGAGATCTCCCCGACTCCTGCTCTGTGTTGTGGGGATTGAGGGGTGTGAGGCAGAGGCAGATGACCCCTAACTTTACCCACTCAGACATGCTCATTCAGTGGCGGGCTCAAGTAGGGCTTCAAATATTTCAACAACATTTTTTCCTCTTTATCCTAAAAGACAATTTCATTCAAAACTGTGCTTAGGGAAACAGATGTTTGTAGCTGTTGGGTCAATAAGATAGTAGGATCAACCAAGTTTGGATCATCAAAAATAAGTAAGACATTTTGCTGTGATTTTGCTAGGTCTATTAGTAAATCAGTGTACATTGTGACTCTGCCAGAGACAGAAAAAAACTGAAGTATTTTCTTAACATTTCTGATCATGGTCTCTGTATCACTCAGTAGTCTCTTGTTTTTAAATGATAGAAGCCTAACTCTGATAGGCATAAGCCATAAAAAGAACTTACTGGCTCACAGAACTGAGAATGCCAGGCGTGGCTGAAGGCACAGGCCCTAAATGATGTCACCAGCATCTGTCTCCTTCCATCTTTTGGCTAACATTCCTCTGCGTTGGCTTCATGCTCACTCAGTCTTTATGGGGTGGTCTTGGCAGTTCCAGGCTTACATCATACTCATGGTTACAAATTTCATTTGGGAACATCGCCACTGGAGAATAGAACTTATCTTATTGCATATTTTTCTTAAATTTAGAAGTATTTAAATCTTAAGCAATTAAGTTACAATGATGACAATGTAAAGATTTCTGAAGACATTGCTTTTCATATAGAAGTCTTCTTAATGACACCCCATGGTTCTGGTTCATGTTGGCTTAAATTACTATAAAAATATCTGATGGAAACTGTACTTCAGAAATACTAACATGTTGAGAACTTGATTGGTTTCTTAACTCTGAGATATTCCCTTCTGACCTCAAATCAATGTCAGATTTATGGTTTACACAGTGTTCAAAGTATAAAGCATAAATTTAGTGCTTCAAAGTCATTAGGGGCTACCTTGGCTTTTCAAAACAGATTATCAATGCATTGAGATAAACATACAATTTCACTAACCTCATGTCATAGAATTTAAAGTAGAATTTTGAAAAAAAAAATCTTAATCTATTATTCTCTACGATCTTGGATCTATTTTAACTATGCTAGAAAACTACAGAAAAATATGGTGTGGAAAAATTTTATACTAATTTTCAGTTTATTGTAATTTTTGACTAGACTAGAAAAATATGACTGTAATTCATAGGATTTTTTAAATGAGCGTCCCAAATTGGTTCCAAATCATTGACATCATAACACTGGTGGCAACTGCTGAGTAGTCAATTTGAAATAGACTTCTTTTTAATTGGTCAACAGCAATCGCTTTCATTTTGAAATTCATGATGGTAATGACTTTATTTTTATATGTGGGATATTTTGGGAAAGTCTGTTTTTTCTAACCTAACGAAATTATTTTTGAAAGTTAGAAACTGAATTTCTTGGAGTAATGTTCATGTTTTTCATATGTAGGAGGCATCTCCAAAGTTCACGGAAAATGGACACTGGGAAAAATCATGCATGAATTTCACATTATTTTGATCAATTTTACTTTTAAGATTTATTTATTAAATTGACAAGCAGAGTTGGAGAGGGGCAGGGATTTTCCATTTGCCAAATGGCCACAATGCCTGTAACTTGGCCGGTCTAAGCCAGGAGCCTTCTCGGTTTTGTACATGTCTATAGCGAAGCAAGATTTTGAGCCATCCTCCATTGCTTTCCCAAGAGCAGTAGCAGGAGTTGGATAAGAAGTAGAGCAGTTGGAATTTGAACCAGTGCTGATATGTAATGTCAGTGCCAGAGGCAGAGGCTTACATCACTGTGTCACAACACTGGCCCCAAATTTCACATTTGTTGGCTGGGAATTTATAATTGAATATCACTCTGATAACCTCACTTCATATTAAACAATGACAATATCCTGAAGATTTCATGATTCCTTAATAGTTCTGAATAATTTAAAAGAGATCCTACTATGCCTAAAAAGAAAACAACAACTGAACACTGCTTAATCATTGCTTGAAAACTAGTTATCCACATAAAGCACATGTGTTTTTGTCTTTGAATTGTTTAATTAAACATAATTCTGCAACATAACAGAAAGAACCCAAATGAGACATCTATGTCTGCCTTTAAATCAAATAAAATGTAAAACAAAAAGGCAGTAGAATGGATTTCCTTGTCTTAACGCTTTTGAGCCAGGAAGTTAACCCAGGTTACTCAAGGAGGTATGCAGGAATTCAATGACTTGAGTCATCACAGGTGCCTGCCAGGGTCTGCATCACTATGACACTGGAACTGGAAGCTGGCTATTGAACCAAGGCACTCTGATATGAATCTGGGGTTCTTCACTGTTTGTTCTTTGAAGACTCACTTATTTATTTGAAAGTTATATGGTGTGTGTGTGTGTGTGTGTGTGTGTGTGTAGACAGAGAGAGAGAGAAAGAGAGAGAGAGAAGAGAGAATTTTCCCTGAGGATGCTTCACTCCCCAGATTGTCACAAAGTCCAAGGTGGGCCAGGTTGAAACTGGAGCCATGTAGGTGACAGGGGGCCACGCACACAGCCATCTCCTGCTGCTTTTCCCAGGTTATTAGCACAGAGCTGGACTGGAAGTAGATAGAACAGTTGGGATTCTTAATGGGATGCCAGCATCTCATACAGCAGCTTCACTCCTGTATCACAACATGGTCCCCCTCACTAGTGTTTTAACTTAAAGCCCACTACCCATTTCTTCAGACCTTCTTAATAAAATGCCTGATATTTCTTCAACATCAAAGTAGCTTTTTAACAGTTAACATAAATTTAATAATGCCCAATTCAGAGCATTTTATGACTTCATGCAAGAGGCAGCATTTTTTTTAGGTCCCATTTTACTTAGGAAGAAACTGAGGAATAAGGTGTTTAACATTACATAGCTTAGCTTGTTGAAATGGCGGAGTTGTCTTGAGAATACAAATTCAGAACCAGGGTTTCTAAACATTGTGAAACAGATGATTGAATGTTTTACCTATGAGCAGATCACAATATTACTGAACATAATAACCACAGGGATTCTCTGGTTTACCTCAAATGTGCGAGACCGTACACACACACACACACACACACACACACACACACACACACACACACACACAGAGTTTGAAGATTGCTTGTTGATTCAGTACATTTTGGTTATTGCCTCACTTTTGTTTTCTTGACTGATCTGAAAAGGCTTTAACAAAGCTCCCATAAATAAGAGACGAAGTAAGTAAAAATCGAATATTTGTACTGTTACACTAATAAGCTTAATAATAATAATCCACAAACATCTGCAATCATAAAATAAAAACTTCATTACCATTTCAATGCAGTCACTACAAATTCTCAGGTTAGCCTGTACACCAGCTGTGTCCTGGTGCTTCCAAATTACCACTCTCTGTTAGCAACTCTTGCTCTCTGGCTCTGTCCCAAACACTCCTGCTGTTCAGGTCTATTGTTGGTCCTCACTAGCAGAAGCCTTTTATTTCCTGAGAATGCTTGAAGAATTGTGTCTGTGGCAAAACAAGGCCAATCTTTTAACTTGTGATATCTCACTATTTGTCCTCTAACATTCTGGATACACTTAGCTTCCTTCCACCACTCAGGGAATTTAGGATGGCATGTGGAAGATGTTTAGAATACTGCACCCAAAGAGTGAAACTGAAGGATTTAACAAAGCTCACACTATTTTTTAGCTCTGTCAGATGAACTAGTCCAAGATTCAGATAATGAGCTTTGGTTTCCTATTAGCTGTGGAGTGGAGAAAAACTCCCTTTCCATCATTCCCATCATGAGCCTCTAGATGATCAAATTCCATACCAAATTACCGAGAACTTCCCTCTGAGAGTTTGCAGCCTTGTAACAAACAGCAGGTTGAAAGCCAGACTTGAGGAAAGTAAAGGACAGTCTTTGAGCCACATGGAACACATATACCAGCTTACAGAAATTTTATACTACTTAAGAGATCCTACGTAACAGTTTGTTTTTATGTCACAAAGTACTTATCTATTCCTTTTCATCTCGAGTTGAAACGTTTTTTTTTTTTTTAACCCTGAACACAACTGAATGGGAATGAGAGGATATTTGATCACAGCTCTTCAGATAATACGTAGGATTTCAGGGAAGTGCTGTCTTTTAAATTAACTTTTCAAATACAGTAACAGAATTAACACATTTGCTTCTTCTGAAGCTATGGAAACTGAAGTTTGTTGCTAACAAAATAGGGACAATTTAGCTACTTCTAGTATTTGCCATTTTTAAACAGGTGATAGAATATATCAGAAGCATAATATTTTATGTTATCTTGTTACGTTGTCATAGCCCACTATCTTTTATGGATGATCACACACTGTTTTCCCAGAGACCCTAGGAATCTAATTATAAAAGCTTTTTCAGCTCTTTCTCTTACGAAGTAGGTGGATGCTTTTTTGGAGCAGAAATTTCACTTCTGAGTTCATTTTCCCTTGGACTAAAGAATATGATTGAGCCTGTAGTACACGCTATTGTCATGTACCGCAGATACTGTAACTCTCTGAGGATGTATATATTTGATGTCATCAATGAAAAAGGGCTATTCAGTCTAGCAGTGAATGGAATTCTGTTGAGATGAAATGAGGCATTTATGACACCACATATCCTTTTCCATGTAGCCTACTATGCAAATATAATGATATTACCAGACAAATCTACAAAGACAGAAGATAAAAGGGTGGGAGAACTTATTCATAGGGTTCTCTTATACATTGCAGAGATAGCTACTGGGGAAACATTGCTCATTGTAGTAATGGGGGAGTTGGACTCTTGGAGCAGGATTAAGATGCTGTTTCCAACACTCCCACCCTGTATTAGAGTGTCAGGTTTGAGTCCTGACTCTACTTACAACTCCAGCTTCCTGCTTTTGCACATCTGGAAAGCAGCAAATGATGCCTCACGAAGCTGGGTCCCTGCCACCCACGTGGGAGATCAGGATTGTGTTTTGTGGTCCCTAAATTTGGCTTAGCCCAACCTTGAATCTCATAGGCATTTCAGAAGTGGACTGATGGGATGAAACATCTCTATTTCTCTTGGCTTACTAAATAAGTAAGTAAATAAATATGTAAACTTGGTAATGGACTCATTTTCATAGGTTAAACTCATTAATCTTCTCAAGGGCTAGTTAGAAACTTTGACAACAAATTTTTCACAAAGAAATATGGCTGTGTAATATGAAACATGTAAATAGGACACTGCAAAAACACAAAAGCTAAGGGTAAGCTAATGTATTTTGGGCGTTTTTTTTCTTTACTAATATGTCTATGTAACTTTTTCTTTGTCAGTTAGCAAATGGTGCTTAATGTATTTCAAGACAGAAAAATATAGTGACAACTATTTATGGAATTTACCCAAAGACCAGCACATTGTGGTCTATTTAGACAACTGGTTGTTAAATATAGATTTAAGACAAACAATCATTTTCAGCATGGGTAGGCCATCAGCAAGCCCTGACATGATCAGCTTCTAGTAAGTGAATGCCTATTTTTAGGAAATTCCAATGTATAAACTATAGTTGCTAATTTTGGAGACATTTATGAGGTTTCTATTAATTCCTACATGATTACCATTATGAATTTGAGATTTCAAAAACAAAATTCAGGTTAAGAATTGTAATGAAATTACTCCATGGAAGCTTGTTTTACAATTCTAAGAGATTGTGTTTTAAATCAACCCTGCAGATAATTTTTACAACCCATAACAATCCCCTAGAGAGTAGCTCAGTTCTCTTCATTTTATAGATGAGGAGACAGAAGCACAGAGAAGAAAACATTGAATGTATTTCAGTTCAGTTAGAGCATAGATGTGTGTGATATTGCTGTGGAGGAACATTTGGTCCAACTTAAAAAGGGTTTAAATGTCTTGTTAAAACACTTGGGCTTAATCCGAATAGTCTCACCATGCCACCTATGAGCTAACAGGATATTAATGGATGTTAGGAATAAAGGCTTCAATATTTAAAAAAATAAAAATAAATTAATCAATAAAACAATCTTGCATATTTGCATCTTAGTTAAAGGGTCTGCAAAAACTGAATTCAAATTGTAAGCTTCTTAAAAGATAGGAATGGATGGGAATAAGAAAGTTTGCTCCTTTGAGCTACCATCAACCAGATATCAATATTGAATTGAAATATAATGCCCACTTAAAGAGACAGAGCCTTCAATCAAAATCTTTAACAGGCCATATATGTACATGTATACATCCAGAAATACATTCAAAAAATATAAACTTTCATATGTTTAAAAATGTCTGCATACCTGAAATATATTGAAATTCTGCATGTGCAGATGTAGTAAACCAACTAAACAAAATCAGTATTTTTTTAAATATATATTTTAGTTAATAGGACAGGATAGTGTTAGACATAAAAGTAAATAGAGTCTGAGGAAAACTTTGATCAAATAAAATGAGGGGCTGGTGCAGTGGTATTGCAAGCCAATCCTCTGCCTACTAGCACTGCCATCCCTTTATGGGAGTCCTGGGAAAGCAGCCGAGGATGGCTCAGGTACTAGGGACCACGCACCCATGTGGGAGATTCAAGAAGAAGCTCTTGGTTCTCCGTTTTGAGACCAATGAGGCCATTAAGACCGTTTGTGGAGTAAACCGGTAGATTTATTTCTCTCTATCTTACCTCTCTCTCTCTCTCTCTCTCTCTCTCTCTCTCAAATCTGCCTTTCAAATAATAATAAATAAATCTTAAAAACTAAGAAAATGGTGTCTTGCAGAAAACAGGATGAGATAAAAATTTCTTCTTTTCATGATTTCTAATACTTATTTTTAAAATTTGACATTTGTTTCATCTTTTTTTCTCTCTTGCTATCTTGACTTACATCATTAAAAGTGGTGATAAAGTTTGTTTAAAGTTTTCATGTTACCTTCTTGATAAGTGGGTTTCCTTTTTCTTTTTAAAGATTCATTTATCTTTATTTGAAAGGCAGATTTTACAGAGAGAAGGAGAAACAGAGAGGTTATTCATCTGCTGGTTTACTCCACAAATGGCAGTAACAGCTGGAGCTGAGCTGGGAGACAGGAGCTGCTTTGTACTCTCCTACACGGGTGCTAGGGCGCAAGGACCTGGGCCATCCTCCACTGCTTTTCCTCATCATGGAGAGAGCTGAATTGAAAGCAGAGCAGCCAGCTCATAAACCAGTGCCCGCATGGGATGTCGACACCAGACAGCAGACAATTAGCCTGCATGCTGTGCCCAGGTAAATGGATTTTAAGAGTGTTCTTATTTTCCAAAGGCCAGATACACTGTGTTAATGTTAAGATGCTATCTGATTTCTAATGATGTTTTACTCTATTTTGAAGAGTTTTCTTAACTGTTTTACAATTTAGGGGACAATTACATTAATAAAAAATATACAAAGAAAAATGTGTAGATATCAGTCTTCTGCCAAGGACAATCTGATATTTAGGGGTTGAAGGCAGAACTGAAAATGGGGAGTAGAGGTAGGGGGTAATTAAACCATTTTGACTAAATTCAGTATATTGAAATATTTCAATGAGATGAGAAAGATCATTCATGACATGAGGGAAAATTGCCATCCCATTCTGGGTGGAATTCCTATTTTTGAGAACTGCAAATTTGCTAAAGTAGTAGATTCATCTAAAATTATCTTGTAAAATGCTTGCAATAAGCAGCATCTCTAAATCGTGATCAAGTAACATTTTGTATGGATATTCAGTGACAAAATATCTTAAATAGGTTAAAGTAGAATCATAAAGGTCTTCTATGTCTTCCGAATTTTATTGTCATGCCTTGAAAATCTAACATCCATTACTGAGCTTATAAGTGCCAAAGAATAATATATATTTTACATCTAGCAAGGATATCCAGCTTTTGCACTTGAGAACCAATGGAGGTTGTCCTAAAAATATGTAAGTCTTTTTATTCCACTGCTAATGCCATCACTGATCACCAACCTTAAAACTTACCTTAGCAAGTCAAATGAGAGCTTTTATTAAGTGCCTGTAGTGTGCAGAACCCCATATGGTCATGATTAAATGGCACAGTATTGGTTTAACCAAGAATAAAATAAAATGGAAAAAACCTCCTCCTAGTATAGTAAGTGACACATGGTAAGAGTCAAACAAATTAGTTTTTTTCCCTGACTTTTAATGGGGACAAGTAGGTTAGGATTAAGGGAAGTAAGAAAAAAGCCAAACTGCATTCAAGAGAAGGCCCTGTGGTTTCAATGTTTTAATTCTAGGTCCTGTATTCTAACAGAGCTGGAGAACAGTGCAAATGGGGATGATTTTAAAAATCATCCTTAATATTGTTTATAGACAGAATCAGTGCAGTCCTCTCCCCCACTACCAAAAAGTGGCCCACTATGTTCTCATTTGTCAGAATCTGGAAAGTTACTTGAGCTGTTTTTGAATTTATAGAGTTCCAGGTAAATCCCTAACAAGGTTATAAGCCATAAGAATTTCCAAGTCATAGTCCCAAGTGATCCTAGGCTCCTTGAAGTCAGATTTCAACTTAGGCAACTTCAGAAATTCTCATTCTGTTCCTATGCCTAAAAAAAATCTAAAAGTAGTGAGTCAGTTTCTTTGGTTGGGGTGGAGTCAACTGAAGGTCTTTTAACAAATGGCAGTGGGGTTATTTCCCAGCCATAAAACTTTTGATTTGTTTTTCTTCATAGACATGAAAGTGTTGAATAGTGTGACTGGTCTTGAAGAGGGAGGGAAATGTTCCCTTTGCTCAAACTGAGTTGATCCTTTGACATTTTGGTAACAGAATGTGGTCAAAGGGATGCTTGCAACAACAACGCTTGAAACCTTATAAGAAGCACAAGTGTCATGTGACTGCCTCATGGAAGAGAACCTGCTGTGGTCAACAGTTTAGCTGAGCTTCCAACATGAGTCTGAACAATCTTGGATTCTAGTAGGCTCTGAATTCTGAAAAATTTCATTGACAGAACTTTGAGCACAGGAATCCCCAATAAACCCAATAAAACATTCTATTTTTTATGGACAAAATAATGATTTTGATTGATATATATACCATTACATCTTGGACAAACTCAAGGGGCATAATTTTTAGCACTCTCTCAATTTGCTTTGAGTTCCATGATGCCGGGAATGGCGAGGATGGTGGGAATGGTGCAGAGATATCTGTGATTTAAAATTTTTTTTTCGTGTAAATGTATTTGTTTTTATTGGAGTGAAAAAAAAATCAAAATTGGGATTGTGGCAGCAAAATCACTACACACAGGAATAAAGGCAACAGGGTGGTTCTGTGGCACAAGAGGTTAAGCACTCACTGTAGTGCCTACATCCAATATGTGTGCCAGTTCTAGTCGTGACTGCTCCAGTTCTACCCAGCTTCCTGCTAATGTGCTTGAGAGGTCAGCAGGAGAAGTCCCAAGTGCTTGCCCATGGGAGAGACTTTGGATGAACTTTCGGGCTCTTGGCTTCAGCCTGGCCTAGCCTTAATTCTCACAGACATTTGAGTATGAGTCAGCAGAAAGGTCATTCTTTCTGTAACTCTGCCCTTCAGATCAGTTAGTAAGTAAATAACTGGTTTTAAAAAGGTAGAATCATGTTATGAAGCTATTGGTTGCTGTTGATCAAGAAGGTGTGTGTGTGTGTGTGTGTGTGTGTGTGTGTGTGTGTGTGTGTGTATGTGCACGCATACGCAGAGGGTGGCATTGGCATCATCTGGTCACTCTAACATGCCAGTACCCCCGTAGGGGAAGCTCTTGGGCTTCAATATTCTATCCAGATTTGTTTTAGTTGTACAAGTAAGCCTGCATTCTTTTATAATTTTCATATTGAATTAGAAGCTTTTTTACATAAATATAATTTTCTTCAGCATCTGTTGATTTTTTTGGACCATGAAATTTAGCAGGAAATTAAGAGCATGGAGATTTGCATGGCATAATGCTGAGTTATGCAAGTTTGAAATAAAACTTATCTAATTCTGTCACAAAAATCTGTTTTTCAAAAGCATAAGGCCTGACAAACTCACATTACTCACATCCACATTTGTGAATGCCACCTCACTTTCCTCCCAGGATGATTCTTCTGCTCACCACTTTATCAGCCAGTAGCAAGTGCATTTGCCAATCGTCTGGGTCAGCTGCCAGTTTCTTTCGGGCTCCTTTGACTGCCATGTCTCTTCTGGAGAGGACAAGTTGCCAAGGAAATAGCAGGAATCAGAATAGAGTCAAGGTCAGAGATAATTGACCTGACATCAACCTTGATACACAGGAAAAGAGTTCATCTTGGGATATATAAGTCCACACTTTGATCAGAGATGCTAAAACTGGCACTGAATATTATATATCCCCCAATTCTCGATCTATGCTGTGACAAAGTAGTTATCAGATTTAAAAAAGTGGTTGTGTAGAAAGCTATTATTGTTTTGCCTGACTAGAAACAAGAGCGGAAGAGGGCAGATCTGAATGAAAAATACTCTCTTGGTTCAAGACATTGAGCCATAGTTACTGGTGCCAAAGTACCAGAGGAAAAAGAGATGAAGGTTTGATGTGTCAGGCACATAGGAGTAGGCAGACAGCAAGAATGTAATACATCACAGCAGGAGAGACAGAGAGATCTGGAATGTGGAGCAGACCTTGGAAAGATTGGTGGGTATAAACTGGTAAAAATGGTGGGTTTTTAAATGTTATCTGCAGTGAAACCTATGGTGAAGGAGAGAGAAATGTTAAGAACTGGAGAGATCACTGATTTAAGAACCCAAGGCCTGGAATGCAGTTCTAGTTTGGAAGCCAACTGGATGAGTGAGCTTTAGTGAGCTATTTCTCACCAAGAAATCAATGTGGATATGTAAGGACAGTACAATCAAGGCATTGTATTGCATTCACAATAAACCTTGAGTGGAAATTTATAGCTGAGTTATGTGTTGTATTCCACAGGAATGAAATTTGGGAGAACTGGGCCTATGGACTATACATTCAACTTCTTTTTTCTTTACATTTTCTTTATTTTTATTTGAAACATGGAGTTATAGAGAGAGAAGGAGAAACCAAGAGAGGGGTCTTCCACTTACTGGTTCATTTCCCAAATGGACACAATGATCAGAAGTGAGCTGATCAGGAGCTGGGAGCTGTGAGTTTCTTCAGGGTCTCCTATGTGGATGCAGGGCGCCTAGCACTGGGACTATTCTCAGCTGCTTTCCCATGCCATTAGCAGAGAGCTGGATTGAAAGTGGAACAACCAAGGCTCAAACCAGGACCCAAACCGATGCTAGTACAACAGGCAAAGATTTAATTTGCTGACTCTGCTTTCAATTTTTGATGGGGTCCGATATTTGTTGTTATTGGAGTTTTCCTACGAAGAAGACTTCCTTTATCTGTAGGTTTGCTTCCTATAGTTAAAATTACCCACAGTTTTTGGAGCAGGTTAAAAATGTTCATATTCCACATCCAAGTACCCGGGTTCAATTCCTGGTTCTGGATCCTACCTTTAGTTTCCTTCAAATATATATACTCTGGGAGGCAGTGGTGATGGCTCAGGTATTTGGGGTCATGCCTCAAGTAGTGTTTGAAGCCTGAATTATACTCTCATCTCCTGGGTCTGGCCCTGGTTGTGTTAAGCATCTACGGAATGACCCAGCAGAAAGGAGCAAATCAGTGGATAAGAACTTTGTCTTTGTGCCTATCAAAAAACAAAAACAAGATAAAAACAACTAAAAAGAAAAATAAAGCTAAAACAGTTACCCACAGCCTAAAAATATTGGATGGAATGCTTTATATAACATATAAATTATAAGTTATAAATTGCATGCTTTTCTGAGTAGAATAATGTAGAATGATGAAATGTCATGCCATCTTGCTCAATTTTAGTTAGGAAACGAATCATTTCTTTGTTTAGTGTCCATGCTGCATATGCTACCAGTCCATTAGTCACTTTCGATCCATTCTGAATCAACTGTGGTGGTATTACTTGTTTTCAAGTAACTCTATTTTACTGAATAATAGCCCCATGGACAAGAGTAGTGACAGAAAAATTCAGATATGTCAGAGATAAGCTACAAAGTGTTTCATTAAGATGAAAAGATGTGCTATTTATCAATTTAATATGGAAAGAAAAACATTGTATGAGGAGGTTGCTAAGAATATGATAAGAAGTGTTCTTTTATCCATGAAATTGTGAAGAAGGAAAAAGAAATTCTTGGTGGTTTTACACTGTGCTGCAAGCTGTAAAAGTTAGAGCTAAAGTGCGGTAAGTGCTTGGTTAAAATGGAAAAGGCGTTAGACTAGAGTTCATTACTATCTGTGGTTTCATGCATTCACTAGGAGTCATGCAACTTATCATTTGCAGATCAGGAGGGCCCATGTGTCTAAAATCCTATCTAGCAAAGTTTCTATATACTTCATTTATTTTAGTCTTGTGAGTCAGAGTTTATTTTCATAGTTGAGTTGGCTGTCAACCTTCATTCTACAGAAATTATAGACTAAAAGAAACTTAGAAAAGCATTTTTTTGTGGTTATTGACATTAGGAATATAGAAGCAATTCAAGTGCTCACTGTGGACCCAGATAACTGAGCATAGGGAAGATCCCTGGCATAATAGGAACCAAAATGAAAGTGTGAAAGGAAGTGATAATTTACACAGGAGTGGAGTAAGAACTAAAATGTCTGGACTTGAGACTGGTGCTGTGGCATAAGAAGTTCAGAGTGGCGGGGTACAAAATTAACGAACGAAAATCAACAGCCATAGTGTACGCAAATAACACCAAGATGGAAGAAGATCTAACCAACAGGATACCATTCAAAATAGCAGAGAGAAGTATGAAGTATTTGGGAATAAATCTAACCAAAAGCGTAGGAGACCTATTCGAAGAAAACTACAAACTATTTAAAAAGGAAATTGAACAAGACCTCAAAAGATGGAATAACATCCCGTGCTCCTGGATAGGCAAAATCAATATCATTAAAATGTCTATACTACCACAAGCAATATACATTTTCAACGCAATTCCAGTCAAATTGCCCAAAACATTCTTCACGGAACTGGATACAATGATTCAAAAGTTCATCTGGAAACACAAAAAACCACGAATAGCTAGAACCATCCTGAAAAATAAGAGATTAGCAGGGGGAATCACAATCCCGGACCTCTGGACATACTATAGAGCAGTGGTTATCAAAACAGCCTGGTACTGGCACAAAGACAGAAAAGAAGATCAATGGAATAGAATAGAAGCACCAAAAGGGAACCCACACAAATACAGCCAATTAATCTTTGACAAAAAGACCAATGATAGCTCAAGCAAGTGGGAAGGCCTCTTTAGTAAATGTTGTTGGGACAACTGGCTGATAGCCTGTAGAAACAAAAGGATAGACCCACATCTATCACCATACACTAAGATCCAATCTACATGGATAAAAGACCTAAACCTACATCCAGAAACCTTCAAACTCTTGCAAGAAAATGTAGGAAATACACTGCAAGACCTAGGAGTAGGTTCCGACTTTCTAAGAAGGACACCAAAAGCAATAGCAGTTGAGAACAGAATAAACAAATGGGACCTCATCAAACTAAGAAGCTTCTGTACAGCAAGGGAAACAATCAACAAAGTAAAAAAGCAACCCACAGAGTGGGAGAAGATCTTTGCACACGATATAGGCGATAGGGGGCTAATTTCCAGGATATACAAAGAACTTCAAAACAACCAAAAAACCAAAACAAACAAGCCACTCAAGAAATGGGCAAGGGAAATGGGCAAACATTTCACAAAGGAGCAAGTCCAAATGGCAAACAAACATATGAAAAAATGTTCCAGCTCCCTAGCAATAAGGGAAATCCAAATTAAAACATCGATGAGGTACCACCTAACACCAGTAAGATTGGCCCACATAAACAAGAACACCAACGACGCTTGCTGGCGAGGATGCGGGGAAAAGGGAACCCTACTCCACTGCTGGTGGAGCTGCAAATTGGTACAGCCTTTATGGAAATCAGTCTGGAGAACACTCAAACAACTCGGAATCTGCATGCCATATGACCCAGCAATAGCACTCCTAGGAATATATCCAAAACACCTGTTTTACGACAAACCAACATGCATCCCCATGTTCATTGCAGCACAATCAGTAATTGCAAAAACATGGAAGCAACCGAAATGCCCATCAATAGAAGATTGGATAAGAAAGCTTTGGTTCATCTACTCCATGGAATACTACTCAGCTGTTAAAAAAAACAAAATGCAGTTCTTTGTGGCTAAATGGGCACAACTGGAAACTATAATGCTAAGGGAAATGAGTGAATCCCAAAAGATTAGATACCACATGTTCGCCTTGATTTAACCTGTAATTTATTGTTTGGTTGTTTGTTATTTTTTGAACGTGTCATTGATGCTGTCTCAATCCAGATGTTTCGAAGAATGGAACTTGCATTATTTTTAACATATTGTTTACCCAATACTATGTCAATTAATTCCATAATGTTGTATATTGATACTGAGGCCTTGTTGGGGCTTTTAACCGACCGGATCTTTACTCTGTTAGACCTATCTTCAGACCATAGAAGGTCTCCCCAGGAGGCCACTGAACTTATCTGGACAATAAGACGCTGAACTTTATGCTAGGCATGTGTTTGCAAGCAATGAATCTCAACTGAACTTGAACTATGGTTATGCAGCAAGGTGGAGGAATCCACCATGGGGGGAGGGGTATGGGGAGGGGTGGGGGGAATCCCCAGCGCCTATAAAACTGTACTACACAATACAGTGTAAGCAACAATAAAAAAAAAAAAAAAAAAAAAAGAAGTTAAGCCTTTATCTGTGGTGCCACCATCTCATACAGTAGCTGGTTCAACTTCTGGCTGTTCCATTTCAGATTTAGCTCCCTGTCAATGTGCTTGGGAAATAAGCAAAAAAATGATCTAAGTGCTTAGGTCCCTGCACCACATGGGAGACCTGGAAGAAGCTCTAGGTTCCTGGCTTTGGTTAGTTTAGCTCTAGCCTTGCAGCAATCTGGGGAGTGAATCAGCAGATGAAAGAACCCTTTCTCTTTATTTCTCTCTTTATACATTATTTATTTTTATTGGAAAGGCAGATCTACACAGAGAAGGAGAGACAGAGAGAAAGGTCTTCTATTTATTGATTCACTTCCCAAGTGACCATAAAGCCAGAGCTAAACTGATCCAAAGCCAGGAGCCAGGAGATTATTCTAGGTCTTCCACACAGATGCAAGGTCCCAAGGCTTTGGGCCATCCTCTCTGCTTTCCTAGGTCACAGAAAAGGCAGCTGGATGGGAAATGGAGCAGCTGGGACACGAAAAGGCACCCATATGGAATCCTGACACATGCAAGACGAGGACTTTAGCACCAGGCTCAAACATAAAAATAAATAAATAAATAAATAAAAACCAAACGAATGTGTTGACTTCAACTTCAGCTCTGTCACTGGATGGTCAGAATGTGAAGGGAATTGTTTAAAAGTGATGAAAATTGGCCCTAGACACAGATTAAACTCTCTTTTATACTAAAGAAATATGTAATTAATCTTACCAATATATAGTTCTGACCAAGTAACTCACAATCATCCTAATCATTGCCCTTAGTACCACAACACCAATAAATGCTCTATGCCAGGTCTTGTGTAAGGTACCAACTCGCTGAATGATCCAATGTCTACTGTGAGGTTGGTATTCTAGCCTACATTTCATGGATAAGAATTATTTAGGCCAGTGGGTAAATGCAAAATATTGAGCAAATGGTTTCACAAAGTCATTGGCTAGACTGATCTGGTACATAGATATTTTAGTGTTAGGTTGGAAATACATCCCTTATTTTTCCTCTTTGTGCTTTTCTAGTTATGATTAATTCTTCAAGTCTTAGGTGAAGTGTTATTTCTTAAAAGGTATTGGCTCTTGAAGAATAATCCCTTGCTATGCCCTCATAATACATTTTCTCTTTCAGTAAAATCAATCAAAACTAAAATAATTTATTTAGAGTCGTTATAATTACCAGAGCAATTTTCTCTTAATTTAGTTTCTCAAAAGGGGTGAACAGATTTCATTTTTGGAGGCATCGGTTATACCTGTCAGTTATATACAAGAGTAGTCAAATTTCATATTTTCTGAGTATAACCTGACTATATATATTCTCAATTATGTTGCCACCAAGTTGTGACTTAAGTATTAGAATCTAATAATAGAGATGAACCCAACAAGTAAACAATGTATTTGTACAAATGCATGTCAAATAATGTCAAAGTGTTCCATGTAAATAAAGGATTTATAAAATTTCACATAGGAATATGTGGTAGAATAGGATTTGTGGCCCAACCTTAGGATGTATTTAACAAGACCAGACCTCCTTGATTACTGATGCCTATGCAGTGGACGACACGCTCAGGTGCATAAATGTGACATGACAGTCAGCCCAGCTAGGCCTGCAAAGGACAACGAGTGCCATGTAAGAAGACAGAGAGCAGAACCAGTTGGATGACTATCCTGGTTAAGCTTTGGCAGCAAATGTCTGAGTGAGTGATACACTAGGGTGGACTTTGTCATCCATTGGGCCTTGTAAAGATTTTCTCAACTTTGGAACAACAAAATCAACAGCATCTTGGAACTATCAAAACCACTCAAGCAACACCTTTGGGACATTCTTCTCAAGATTGGGGCTTCTAAAGTGACATCAAGTAGACATACACCACCCTCCAATACTGATGTAGTTTGCTATCTGGGAGAAGTCCCCTGCCCTCCCTTGCTACTCCCAGCTCTTGCCAAGATACAAGAGAAAAGGGAATAAATGAGAATTGGAAGCATTTATCCCACCTACCTTCCTCCATACCTCAACATTCACAACCCTAATTAGTGGTTCTCATGGGCATGCATCCTTGTCAAGTATGTAAACACCAAAAATGAAATGAAATGAACTAAAATAAAAAGAAATATGTGGTAGAGATGTCATACTTTATGAAAATGAACTATGTTATAGGTCATTGTTTCAACAAAACACCTATTAATTTATGATGTTAATTTGAATTTTATTGGAGTTAAAACTCTGCATTTATAATGTTGGCCTGTTTTAACATCTCCATAAGAACAGGATGCATAATACATTTGCACCTGGTTTTATACCCACAGATTATAATCAAATTAAGTACAAATTAGGTATATGAGAGAATAAAAAGGAGACCTTACATTCCTAAACATAGGCTTGAGACAAAAATGGCCATGGGGGCAGGACTTATTCTCTTGATCACAGCTATAGCTTCACAGTTGATAGCCTGATCACAGTGTTCTCAATAAATACTTGGTGAATAGCTGGGAGGTTAAATTGTTCATATTTATTATCTATAAAGTTTTTGTTTTCCAATCTCTTCTCCTGTGTGAGCCTCACCCTTTGGGTTTCACCAGAAATGAGCATTGTCTAGTGGGCTCTGTTCTCTTTCAGCTAACTTAGTGCCATGTCCTGTATTTCATCTGTTTCTGACAGCGCCCTTGGTAGCTCCTAGTTTGCTGTCAGTCTTTCTGAACCAATCTTGCAAAACTCCTAGTGAAAAATAGACGTATTGCTTTATAAATTGAGTCATCTCTCCTCTCCTTTTCAAGCCAAACTTTTTAAAAGAACTTTTGTAAATGATCAACTTCTTAAATATTTCCAGCAGTTTTAAGAGTACACACACCTTTGCATGAACATCTTTGTAACAGTATATGGGATGAAAACAGGATTTAATAACGAAAGAATTTTTTTACATCAAGTTATTTAAACCCCAGAGACATAAAGCACAATTTAATGTCTTTAAATACATTAATCTTGAGACATAATCCCAAAATATCTTACTAGGGAAAAAGTAAAGACATAATAATAAAAGCTAGGTAATGCTTTTAAATGAAAAGTGTTCCCTACTTTAATAAATTGTGAAACCATCTACACTGAAATAACAATGCACCATGTATTTCTAATAGAGATAAAATAATGAAGAAATATAGAAAGTCAGTGAACATGGATTAAATATTCTGTGCCATTCACTGCTAGAGATTTAATTTTGTCTCTATTTAATTCTTAAAGAGTTGTGAGATAGTATGCATGTGGAAGTTTTCAACTGAAAAAGATGGTATTTTTTATATATGTTTTGAAATAATTGGTTGATGTTTTTAGGTGGGCATACAATAACTAATCTGTTATAGTAACCATTGAATTAGTTTCCTATCATCTCAAAAGGATGGAATAATCAACAATTTTGTTTGAAGGGCAGAATTCCCTGAGGGAATGCTTCAGAGATGGATTTGGAAAAGTGAAGATATCAAGATCCCAGACCTTGTGCCCTTGCGCCCTTATCTCTGTGCTCCCCTATCTCTGTCTCTGTGTAGTAACTGGTGTCATGACAACCAGCAGGTCCACCTGCTTGGTAGTTGCCCATAAGCCTATTACATAATTATTTGGTTCCAGGACACTTTTGTCTATAAACCCATAGAAGCAACTGGTGGCTGTGGGGATGGTAACTGGGAGACTATTTAGATATGGTTACTACAAATCCACAAATAGCTCTGAATCTGGATTTGCTTGGCCTGGGTCCTAAGCCCAGGGAATATAGGAAATGGAGACTCAATCGCTTGAACTATCATCTGTTTCTTTCCAGGGAACACATTAGCAGGAATTTGGGATGGGGAGCACAGCAGGACTCAAACCCAGGTACTTGGATATGGGGTGCAGGTGTAATAAGCTGCTGTGCCACACAACTATGCCTGGCCAGAAGGCGTTGTATATTATGACCTTCATTTCACTGGCCTGCCTCATTTAGTTGGAGTATCACATGTGTAGTTGTGTTCTTGTTTATTTGACATCTGTTAAAACTGCTCTGAAATTATTACCATTGTTTGATGTCTAGATTATGAACATATCAAATACACAGTTCACATATCAATGAATGAAATTCTGTAGCAAAAGAAAATGTTGCATATAAAGATTTTTCCCCTAAAATGTGTTATTTCTCATTCTCTATGAATTAGGTTTGTGACAGATGGGAGATAATATGGGTCATCTGGTAGTAGGAGGCTGCCATTATAACAAACACCTGTTCTAGGGTGTTATTCTCCCTCCCATTTCTACATAGTAATAGAGAAGTACAGAAATCAGTTAGAAAGAAGTACTTAAAAGAAAAAATAACAAACAAAATCTACAAAATAAATGCAGGAACGGTGACATTCATTATTACATTTTTATCAAGTTCTTCTTGCCCTACCCAGAAAACAGCAGCGAGATCACAGGATTTTTTCTGACAAGGAAGAGTTCAAAGAATTGTGTTCCAGGAGTTGGCCTTATGGCACAGCAAGTTAAGCTACCACCTGCAGCGCTGAAATCTCATACAGAAACTGGTTGGAGTCCTGGCTGCTCTACTTAGAATCCAGCTCTTTGCTAATAAGCCTGGGAAAGCAGCAGAAGACACCATAAAAGCTTGGGTCTTAGCATCCACATGGGAGACCCTGAATGAAGCTCTTGGCTTCAGTCTAGCACAGCCTTAAGTTTGTGACCATAAGAGGAATAACCCAGCAGACAGAGAAGACGGAAGATCTCTCTCTCTCTCTCCCTTCCTCCCTATCTCTCCTTTAAGTTAAATAGATTTTTTAAAAAAAGGAATTGTATTCCAAATCATTCTGCCATTTGCCACTTGAGATCTTAGGCAATCACTGCACTTTTAAACTGGAGTGTTCTTATCTGGGATTTGAGGTTAATTTAGAAAATGTATAGGAACTTCATAAAATGGGGAAAAATAGTTGAAGAATCTGATTAAAGCAGATATCCCTGGAAAGTGACCATACTGGCAAGGTGTATTATCAAAATCAAAGGGAACATAACATCGAGTACTTTTTTTAGACCAATTTGTCACAGAAACTTTTTCATCTTTTAAAATTCAGTATGAGGTAGATAGATATTCAGTTCAGCAGTTGAGATGTGCATTAGGATGCCCATATCACATGTCACAAAGCCTGGGTTTGAGTTTCATCTTGGCTTCTGAATGAATACTCTGGAAGGCAGCAGGTGACACTTGAAGTCTTTGGATCCCTAAAACCTGTGAGGGAGTCCTGGACTGAGTTTCTGGCCTGACGCAGAGCTGACTATTGCAGGCATTTGGGGAATGAACAAGTAAGTAAATGGAAGAGCTTTCTGTATTTGTTTTTCTGCTTTTCAAATAGTAACTAAATAAAAATGAAATAAATTGTATAAGTTGAGACTACATATCAAAAACACTTGAAAGGGCCTAAAAGGGCTTTCCAGAATCCTCCTTACAACTCTGAAGGCTGAACAGTTGGTACATAGGTAGGGGCAGGAATGTTTTCTCTCTTCACAATTGTAACATGTTCCCTAATTATTGAAGGAGATCAAGACAGGCCATGCCAAGATAATCCCTTTCAGGTAGCATGTCAGGCTGAAGGCTCGTGAGAACTGACAGGGAGTGAAGAACTGTGTCTTTAGAGAGGACAGAGAGGACTCAGGGTTATCTTGATGCAAGTTTGTAAAGAAGTGTGGGTCTATAGTTCACCTCTGAGTACATTGTTCATCCAGTGAGTTTTTGCGATCTGGTGATAGTTGGGCATCACCCATATAGATTCTGATGTGTGTAGTCCAGTGTAGTGCTTTAATAACCAAGTGAATGTACTGTTTAGTTAGGTCCCAAACCTGCCAGATAACAGAGACCCACCTGGACATTGCTGATTAAAGTAGAGGTAGTTTAGACCAAAGTTCCTATAATATTCTGATGTAAAAGTTCTCAATTGAGATCCAGAAATCATGATTTTAAAATGCATTTTATTTATTTATTTGAAAGAGAGAGAGAAAAGGAGAAAGAGAGAGAAAAAGAGGAGAGGAGAGAAGAGAAGAGGAAAGGGAGAAGAGAAAAGAGAGAGGCGGGGTATTCTATCATCTGGTCACTTCCCAAATTACCATGGCAACTGGGCCTGGTTAGGCATAAGCCAGGAACCAGGAACTCCATCTGAGTCTACCACATAGGTTACAGGGTCCCACATACTTGAACTGCCACTATTGCCTTCCAGGCTGTGCATCAGAGAGCTGGAACCAGAAGTGGAGCAAGACCTTGAATGCAGATATTTTGATATGGAACACGGGCACTCAAATGGATTTCTTAGCTTCTGTGCCAAATGCTTGCTACAGAAATCCATATTTTTAATAAGTCGATGAAGTGATTCTCATAACTAGAACATTTTGGCATAAAGGGCATTAAATATCGTGTATAAACTCACTAGATGATTTACTATCATAGTAGTAAGTGATACATTGGTTGCTGGGATGGAGAAAGAAGTGTATCAATGGTTGAAAAGTATTAAGAGCCATTAAGGGAAGACAAAAAAAATGAATTAAGAGAAAAATATTTCACTAATTTTTTTCTGTTTTGACATTTTGGCACAGACTGCTGGTTTAATAATCCTAATGGGCAGAGTTTTGAATCCTGTTAGATAAATGCCTGATTTGTGATGTAATCAAACACATTTAGAAAGCATATGATTTTTAATTTTTTGACAAATATTTAAAATTAAAGATTTCTAAAATAATAAAGTATTATGTGCATTGTCACTTTCCTGAAGATATGCAGTTTCCTTATTTTAACATACGTAGACTTAAATTTGCTTTCAAGATGATGGGAATTAAAATTTATTTGTGAGTGTGTACACATATCTCATGGATTCTTTATCCACTGCTCAGCTTTATTATGGTTTTAGAATTTTTAGATTCTGAAAAAGCATTTTACCATAAATTGTTGTCAATAATTAGAATGCAGTGTAGTTGCTCGAGTATATAGCTTCTGGGAGACTGTGTATATTTCTTTTTCAAGAGAGAGAGATGGACAGGGTGAGGGGAAGTGAGAGAGAATTGTCCATCTGTTGGTTTATTCCCCAAATGTTGCTAGTTTCTGGGGCTGGGCTGAAGTCAGAAGCCAGAATCCAGGAACTTCTTTGAGGTCTCCCATGTAGGTGCAGAGGCCCAAGCACTGGGGGCTCTCCTCTGTTGCTTTCCTAGGTGTATTAACAAGGAAAGAGATTGGAAGTGATGCCTGAATGGGCCCCACCAGTATGTAGTTCTAAAACTTCATAAAAGTACCCACAGACATTCCTCCCCTTGGTATATACCCTGTCAATTGAATTATCTAGGTTCCAGAAATATTTAACTAGACTGGTTCCAAGTACCTTTGCTAAAGGATGTTTCTGGTACAAACCATTCTTAGATAAAATTTAAAATTTGTATTAATCTGATATATGATTGCTCATGATGAATTTCCAGAGTTTGAGAAAGTATAAAATGGTGAAGTCAATGACTCATTGTTATTTTCGATGTTCTCTTACAGATTTAAACGAATCCATTGTATTAGCTATCTAGCTTCTTAAAGTTTAGCTGCCTAGCGCTGGCTTCTCCTCCTTCTCATCTTCATCCCCTTCCCCAGTTTCCCAAGTTGTTTCTATCTTCTGCTTCCCTAACACCTCCTTTGGCTCCAAGGTTTATTCTCTGATCAGCTCCTGTTTGGAAATGCTCAACAGTGGCGGCAAGAAAATGCCATCAAGAATGTCCCTAATAAACAGAGTTGATGGTTAAGCAAATAATGACATTTTAATAAATGCTACTAATTTAATGTCAAACATTAACTTTAGAAGTCAAGGAGAAGAGCTATCTGATTTGTGTTTTTTGGTGGTGGAGGGATTCAGTGACCAAATTTGTCTTGTTTCTGACCATACACTACCTAGTCTTTGGAACTTGGACATGTGTGTCCTGCTTGTCATTCTCTGGTGTTCTTGCCTCCTCCC
Organism: Ochotona curzoniae; assembly: GCF_017591425.1. Classification (NCBI taxonomy): domain Eukaryota; kingdom Metazoa; phylum Chordata; class Mammalia; order Lagomorpha; family Ochotonidae; genus Ochotona; species Ochotona curzoniae. The sequence continues at coordinate 14,297,194 of NW_024464920.1, read as the reverse complement.
CATGTCTACTTCTGCTGTTCTCTCCCTCCCCCCAAAAAGATCCAAAAAGTGTCATCCAATTCCTCTAAATTAACCTGGTGAGTTTATGACTCCCTGTTGGTATAGGCTCATTAGGAAAGGGCCATCTCCCAGATGGCCTCCACAGGGGCCCTGAATGCTATTTTCATGAGTTATTTAGACCTAATTCTATTTATATCAGTTCTGTGGTCTGTGTAGTGTTTGGAAAACATTAGTGGAACCTGCAAGGCCCACCATTATTAGAAATGCAAAGCAGTGGAAAAATCAGGCTTAAAAAAAAAAAAAACAAAAAAAACCCTCTGTTTTTTGGTTTCTAAGGATCCTCGTGTGAATAGTTTCCAATTTTGAGACAGAGGAAAAGGAATGATGTAGAAGATATTTTCCACCACGTTTTATTCTGTCTTTGGGTCACACTCTAAAAATGTCCAGTGTAAATGTCTCTCATTGTGTGTATGTCTTATACTTCAGGGTAGCAGTGTCAACCAAAGCTTGTGGTTTTAGGATAATAAAGTTGTTTTTAGAAATGATTCATTCACTTTTTCTATTGGTTGATAGGAAACAAGCCTGGTGATTCTGTTACTTTGTACAAAACAGTTGGCTATGGCTGTAGATTATTCTTTATAGATAGGAGATGCCTAGTTGAAAAATTGCCAAGTGTAATAGATCGAGCCTTATTTGAAAAGTAGGCCATGAGACCCTGTGGGAAAAATTCTGTTATGCTCACTAGGTGATCTTATTGTAGGGACTTTTTGGAGGGCACACTAGCTTTCTCCCTTGTTACTGATCTTCTGTTGATATTTGTAAATATAAATATACCCCACAAATTTCTTCTTGGTATGTAACTCTACTTTCTAATTTCTCTGGTGTCACTTATTCTTTGGCTGTAGGTTACTCAAAGGCCAACACTTCTGCTTCACTGATGAGAAAACCAGTTACAGGGCATTCAGGGACATGCTCAATGTCACACAACCAGTTTGTGATAGGAGCAGGAATTGACTTTCAGAGATGGAATTTTGTTTCACATCCAATTCTGCACCTTCTCACCCTCTGTTCACTCTTCCTCCCTTCCCAGGGAAGTACACACCAGAAGGAATACACACAGTGCTTGGGAGAAGAGGGAAAAAGACAAGAAACAAGGCATCACTGTTTACTGAAGCGTGGTGGAAACCATGTTTTCTTATCGGCCTTAAAAATAGGACAGGGTTTCTTTCTGTAGATCGAGTTATTTAAGGAACTCAGAGTGTTCTGCTGTGTAGGAAAGCGATTTTGTAACTGGAGCCCCTCATCTCTTGAAGTCTAAAAATAGATTTTCGTGTGTGTGAGAGGTTAGTTTGCATGGCCCTTACATGTTTGAACATGTATGAAACTTACAGAAAGGAGAGACATGAAGGTCACTGGTACAGTGATAGTATGAGACATGTTCACATGTAGTGCACAGTTCTCTATTCAGTTGCTACCAGAATGCACAATCCTTGAGAATGGGGCCTTTGTTCATTATCATATCCCATGGACTTGGGATACCACCCTGATCCATAGCAAATGGTAATAAATATTCTTTTTTGAGTGAAAGAACGAATGGATAAAATAGTTTAACTGTGATGACTCAGAGTTGAGAATATGTCCATATAGAAGCAAAGTAGCACCATAATCAGCACACACACACACACACACACACACACACACACACACACACACACACACCCTCCCCCAGCCTTCAGAGGCTCAGATAATAACACAGTAGGGTGGCGTGATAATTATGAACATGCATTCTTTGGCCACTGAGATGCCATCAGCTACTCTGCAGCCATGCTTCACTGTTTACATTTTAATTAAAACATTACAATTCCTCTAAGTAGAGTGGCTGTGACGGTTGGCAAATCCCAACCTGTCATCAGCACCGTCTTATGCTCTGCCTTGTAAACAGTCCGTGCTTTTCTCCTTGGTGGATCTGTGATCCATGATTTTTAAAATGTAGACATGACTGATTCCTATTTTGATTTTGGTTAAGAAGTGAGAAAGGACGGTATAAATGTGTGGGGCAGATAGCACACGGGGATATTTCTAAATCACTCACCAGAAAACACATCTGTTTCAACTGACATTTAACAAAGCTCTGGTAAAATAAGCTACTTTCATTACAGTCACGGAGGCATTGGGGCTATTGATTATACCTATTTGGAGTAGCCCAAAGATAATTTCTTATTTTGAATTGGAAATAACTTTAAACCTTCAAGGACTTGGATGGAATATCACTTACCAGAAACCAAGAAAGAGTGAAGATATTTGATTAGTGAGTAAACGAGGTTAATACTGAAATTCTCTTTTTAAAAAAAGATTTATATGGGCCTGGCACAGTAGCGTAGTGATTGAGTTCCTTGATTTGCACATGCTGGAATCCTGTATGGGGGCCGGTTCATGTGCTGGTGGCCCTACTTCCCATCCAACTCCCTGCTTATGGTCTGGGAAAGCAGTCAAGGACAACATATGGCCTTGGGACCCTGTGCTCATGTGGGAGCCCCAGAAGAGGCTCCAGGTTTCGGATTGGCTCAGCAGCGGCTGTCAGCACTTGGGGGGGTTGGTGAACACTGGACAGAAGTTCTTCTGCCTGTCTCTCCTCCTCTTTGTGTAATTTGACTTTCCAATAAAGATAGACAAATCTTAAAAAAAAAAAGACGTATTTATTTGAAAGGTAGAGTGATGATGATGTGTGTGTATGAGAGAGAGAGAGATAGAGAAAGAGAGAGAGAATCTGCTAGTTCACTTCCCAAATGGTTGTGCCATCCATGACTTAACCAGGTGAAACAAGGGTCAAAAATTCTATCAAGATTTTTCATTTGGGTAGCCAGGGCTCAACTCTTTGGGCTACCACCTACTTCCCTCCCAAGCTGTGGCTCAAATGGGCATTCTGGTATAGGATACTGGCATCAGACATGGCTGCGTAACCCTCTGTGCCTTAACGGCAGCTAAACATTGTTTTTCACAGTGTCACATCTGTTTTTGACTAATTTTTGAAAATATAGTATGGATACACACATGTACAGAATGGCATAAGTATTTCATAAAGTTATTTAAAGTAGCTTCTCTGCAAGATTTGGGGGGGTGGCACCAATTGCTATAGCTGTATCTTCTCGGGTGCATAGGAAGCTAAGGGTCCTTTTCCAGATCACTAATAATAGAAGTATAATGTGGGATATATAATTTAAAGTTCTTTTTCCTTCCCTTCTTTTTCTTTCTTTCCTTCCTTCCTTTCTTTTTCTTTCTTCTCTTCTCTCTCTTTCACTACTTTAAAAATATTTGCTTATTTCACTTGAAATTCAGAGTTACAGAGAGAGAGAGATGGATCTTCCATCCGTGGTTCACTCCTCAAATGGCCACAGCAGCAGATGCTGAGCCAATCTGTGCCAAGAGCCAGGAGCTTCTTCCAGGTCTCTCAAATGGGTGCGGGGGCCCAAGGCCTTGGACTATCCTCTGCTGCTTTTTCAAGCCATTAATTAGCAGGGAGCTGGATGGAATGTGAAGCAGCCAGGGCAAATGTGATGTGGGCTTTGACTGGAGAGGCTTAGCCTATAATGTTATAGCACTGGCCCTGTAATTTCACATTTTCTAATACCTATATTGAAAAAAAAATAAAATGAAACAAATGAAATTTATTTTAAGCAATATCTTTTATTTAATGCATAAAATCCAGTATATTATCATCTGCTGTTGCGGCAAGTGTTGTAAAGCAGTGGCTAAAGCCACCACTGCCTACGACTCTAGCATTCCATTTGGTGTCTGTTCACTTCCTGGCTGCTCTACTTCTAATTCAAGTTCCTGTTAATGTTTTTGGGAAAGCAGAGGAAGATGGTCCAAGTTCTTGGGCTACTGCCACATACATGGGAGACTTGGATGAAACTCTGGGCTTTGACCTGTATCAGCTCTGACTATTGTGGCCATCTGGGATAAACTAGTGGATAGAAGATCTCTATCTGTAGATTTTTTTAAATAAATAAACAAAATCTTGAACAGTTATCAGCATAAGAATTAACAAGATATTTTGAGTTCTTTTTCTTCATTCTAAGTTTTTGAAATCTGGCATGCATTTTCTAGATAGTGAGCATCTTATCAGGGACTAGTGTACCAAGTGCTCATAGCACATAGTGTGAATGGCTGCCATCTTTTTAATAGCACAGCCCTTGATGGTTAAGGTTGTGCATGACTGATATGAGGTGCATATTCCATTGGTGTTAATACAGGTTTATTTATGCAGAGTTGTATATACATGGTTATTGTCTCTTTTATTCTACTTTATATGCATAGAAGTGATTTTTTTTCTTTTGGTAAAGAAACTGAGCTTGGAGACATCAGTGAATTATCCAAATCCTGTAAGAGATGTTTTCCTTTAGTTGGACTGCCTTTGAGTTACTCACATCTACAAGAAACATATAATGTTAACGTTTCTTTGACACAAAAGTTCTCTGGAGAAGAGATGACAATCATATTACTAACAAGTTAGTGCATCACTTTTAATATCTGCAATTATGAGAAGTCATAACAAGAGGTATGTATATCCAGGATAATAAATAGTCCTGGTGAGAAAAGGTAGATCTGAGTAGATAACCTGCTATTATTTGGGATATAGAAACAGAGCTTATGGACCAAGAGACAGTAATGAACATAATTTGATATTTATATAACATATTAGACACACAATGACAGAAAAAGTTTGTAGTATATACATGGTTCTTTAGAATTTGCTGATGCTCATTGGTAGATAAATAATTGTACTTTCACTCAGAAAGTTTCATTACAGAGACCTGAACAATGCTCTTTGGGAACACACAGGACAAACCTTATCTTTACTTAGAAAAGGGGGGATGCCAGTTGAGATGAATCTTGAAGATAAATTTTACCAAGCAAACAGGATGGGGGAACATTGCTTCAGGCAGAGTGCAGAGAAAGTTATAATGAGGCTGACACTTTTGTGGACATGTGCCCAGCACTATTCTAAACTCTTTACACATATAATCAAATTTGACTCTCAAACCCAATTAAATACTGAATTTTAAGTATAGTAAGAAGTGACTGGAAAGTTTTGAATATGACCTCATTTACATTTTAAAGGGTGATCACTCTGGTAGCTGGATAGAGAACAAATGAGAGTGGGCAAGAATAGAATTAAAAAGGCAAGTTAGTGTGCCTTTGTATTGGTCTAGGAGGGAGAGATAATGAAATTTGAATAGGGAAAGAGATCACAAGAACAACTAGATTTGCTTTCCTCAGTAGAGAAATCTGAATTCAACAGGGCCACAATGAGTTCCATTAAATGAAGGAGGCGGGAGGGAGCTGGGTAGATCTCAATGCTGCTTCTCTAGTGCAGGTTAATAAACAGAGGGAAAGAACTAAATTGTTCTGTAACTCGTATCCTAAAGAAAAACTCAATAAAATATACACTGTTCTTTATCATTCTCCAAAGCCTGTCTGAGAAAGGGAATTTGAAAAAATAAAGACATCTATATTGTATTTTTCTAAAAGATTAATTTATTTATTTGAAAGGCAAAGTGACACAGAGAAAGGGAGTAACAAAGACAAAAAGAGATCCTCCTTTGCTGGTTCATTTGTCAAATGGCCTCAATGGCCAGGTTCAGGCCAAGGCAAAGCCAGGAACCTGAAACTTCATTCAGTTCTCCTATGTGGGTGACACAGGTCACCTTGCTTTCTCAGATACATTAGTAAGAAGCTGAATGGGAAGCAGAGCAGCTGGGACTCAAAGTGGCATTCTGATATGGGACACTGGCATTGCAAGAGGCGGCTTAAACCCTTTTACCACAATGATGACTCCCTATTGTATTGTCAGTGACTATGATAAACCTGTTGCAGAGATAAAACGTGCACTTGGAGTTGCTAAAGCACTATGCCTCCCAGTTGTTCCTTAGCCCAAATTCTCTTATTTCCATCACCATCGTAATACTGAGATGGTTTTGGTAGGAATGTTCTAAGTTAGGATGCTTATGTTAAACATGTCAGCCAATCTGACTTAAATGGACTCATGAAGCTAAGAAGTCCAAAGTAGATCTAAGTTCAGCAGTTGTGATTCAATGATATATCAAGGTAGCCCATGAGCTTGTTTTTTGTTAGGTGCCAGTCTTGAGTTTCCTGCATAGCAGCTCCCTGGACTGCTGGCTTCCTCAGTCACATCTCTAAGTGTCTGTGTCCCAGAATTTTCAATGAAATTCCCAAGTTTACCCAGACCTTTTTGAGTTTATGTGCCCATCTCTATACTCATCCTTCATGTCAAGGAGAGTTCAATCTTTGGCATTCAGAGCGGGGTTAACAGCATACAATTCATACGGTTGAGAATGGGTAAAGCTGGGGATAGAGTTTTTATTTTAGTATTTATTTATTTGAAAGGCGGAGTTAGAGGGAAAGACAGAGAAGTATCATCCTTATATTTGCTCACATCTCAAATGGCTGGAACTGGAAACTGGGTCAATCTGAAACTAGGAGCCAGCAGCCAGGAGCCTCGTCTGTGATGTAGGTTTAGTGACCCAAGGACTTACACCATCTTCTGCTACTTTCTCAGGCATATAAGCAGGGAGATGGAGCAGAAGTGAAGCAGCTGGGACTCAAATGGGGGATGCCACACTACCAAGCATAGTATTCAGTTCTAAGATGAAATTTTGATTTCTTTTCCCAAGAAAGCAGAAGAGTAGAAATTGCAATAAACAACAAGTTTTCACTAGTGACCAAATATAAATGATGTATGCTAATTATCATGGCACTGCCACTCTGCATTCTGGGAACCTTATCTCCTCTTCTTTGAGAGAATCTGTCATTGAATTATACTGCTCACATCCATTTCTTGGTTCCTCTATGATTGTCACATTCATTCTTTGGAACATTATTTCCTGTTGCCTGTCTTAAATGTTCCCACTCGCTAAGGTTCTACTCTTGCTTTTGTTCTCTTCCTTCTCTTTTCTGGACTGAATAGGCCTAGGCCAAGATTCAACCATCACCAATGCAGAGATTTTTGATCCAAGTTTTACACACTCTCACAATACACAAGTAACACTTCAACTGTTGATGAACCTCCTAGAAAATACATGCACATATGATGCATATACATATGTCTGTATATACATATGTACATGTGTACACACACACACACAAATTCCCAGGGAAAAACAATCCATGTTCACCAGCTTTTCATACAGTTTAGGACCAAAAGTTAAAAACCATTGTTAAATAGGCCATTGTTACTACAAAGTACTCTCTCCATTTAGATGTCTCTTGGCTCAACCTGACTTTCCCATTCTCTTTACTTTTCCTAAATGTCCAGCAGGCATTTTAGTTTAGATTAATAGACATTTTGTTAAAGGTTAAGTGCCAGTCACTCAATGTTTTAGGATAGTAAGGGCTGGGAAAATGATTCCCGTTCAGTGAATTGTATGGGTTCACTTTAAACTCGCTATTTACTCCTCTAACCTTCTTTTCTTATATTCACTATAAAATTTAAGGATCATGACCGAGCCTTTTTGGAAACTGAGCCTAAACTGGAAACCCAGGAATCATCCTAGCATTTACACATTTTAGTGCCATCCAGAGAGACATTTTTATAGGTTGAATAATGTATATTTTCCCTTAACCTGTATTTTATATTAGAAAATAATTATCATTATTTTGTGGAGGAACTCCTATACCTGCAAAAGTGTATCATGGGTAATAATAATATTAGAAGTTTTAAAAAATGTACAATCCTTAAAAGAAAGAAATTTTGCTGCAAAATGTTTAGTTACTAGGGATACATGAATGAGAAGTGATCTCAAGTGTACTGGGGTAGGGCTTGTTCCACTGGAGAGGCCTGTCATCATTTGTGGGAGTAGCATGTGGTTTCTACGTTTATTAAAAAGGGAACAAAGACTTAAAAGCGGAGAAAAATTCTCCCAGCACACCCTCTTACCCCTCAAACAGCATATGTAATCTGCCCTCAAAAATCTGTCATTTCTACTTTCCAGATATTTCTCAAGTTTGTCTCCTGCTGTTTCATTTCCATTGCTGCCACTGGAGTCCTTCGCAGTCTCGTTTTCCTGGCTCCCTACTCTCTTTTGCCATCTAATCTTACTGCCTGCCTCCATCCTACCCTGGAAGTAAGAGTTTCTTTCAAACCAGAAATTATTCTTGCTCTTTAAACGGTGGTCGTTCCAGCGTCAAGCTTCTGAGTAACTCACTAATGTTCTAAGAAAAATACATTGCATTCTTTAGCACACTGGATGGCTTTCAAGACCCTGTCTTTACTATGCTAGCTTCATTTTCATTCCTCCTTCCCTCTAGATTTAAATTCTTTTTTTAAAAAAGATTTATTTAAAAAAATTTTTTTTATTTGAGGGCCCAGCGTGGTAGCCTAGTGATTCAAGTCCTCGCTTGCCTGGACATGCTGGGATCCCATATTGTTGCCAGTTTATATCCTGGCTGCTCCTCTTCCCATCTAGCTCTTTGAGTGTGGCCTGGGGAAGCAGTAGAGGACGGCGCCAAAACCTTACGACCTAGCACCAATGTGGGAGCCCCTGAGGAAGTTCCTGGCTCCTGGTTTTGTTTTGGCTCAGTTCTGGTGATTTTGGTCACCTGGGGAGTGAACCAGCAGATAGAAGATTTTTCTTTGTCTCTCCTCTCTGTAAAATCTGACTTTTCAATAAAAATTTTTAAAATCTTAAAAAAATTTTTTTGAAATGAAATGTTGCAGAGAGAGACGTAGACACAGAGAGGTCCTCCATCTGCTTGTTCACTTCCCACATGAGTGCCACAGCTGGAGCTAAGGATCCAAAGCGGGAGCCAGGAACTTCTTCCAGGTCTCCCACGTGGCTGCAGCGACCCAAGCTTTTGGGGCATTTTCCATGGATTTCCCAGGTGTATTAGCAGCGAGCGGGGTAGTAAATGGAGCAGCCAGCATACGAACTGGTGTCCATAAGGGATGTCAATGCCCCAGGCCGAGGCTTAGCTTACTGTACCACAATGCAGGACCTACTCGGTTTAAATTCTACAAATTCTGCTTCTGAAAAGGCGCGACACTTTTTTTTTTTAAAAGGATATTAGGTTAAGTCTAATTCTCTACCGTCCATGACCCTATCCTTCCACTTTCCATCGCTTCCCAACAAGTAGCCCGTAGTTTTCCGTGATCCTCCCAAAGACTTTTTAAAAACACGGATACACACAAGCGAATAAATGTCTGACTTACATTAAAATCAGGAACCGTGCAGAGTCGGCCTCGTAGTAGTTCGTCTCAATCCCGGCTTTCTCAGGTTCTTACTTTGTGCCACCCATGCGCCACGGCGCACAGAAAGCCTGGAAGCCGGAAGTGTCCGTGGACCGGCCCAGGAGAACCCGCGGGAGCCGCAGGCTTTTCTCTGAGCTGACCGGCAGCCGCTGTGTTCAGGAAGGGGCCCGACTTCTTCCCGGTGTTCAGGAAGCCGCCCTGACTTCTTCGCTGTGGGAGCCGCGCCCAGCCGCCACACCTGAGGGCCTGTGCCTTGCTCCGGGCGGTCGCCTCAGGCAGCTGCTGCTCCTGACCTGAGGGAAGAAGCCAGCCTTCCTCCGGCTTCTCTGCACCTGAACCACTCAGAGGCTGCGGGTCAGTAGGTGGGTCTTGGTTCTTTACTGCAATGAACTGCTTTTGTGTTCCAGGTTTCGCTGTTTTGTCTCTTAGGCCCTGTAGTTGTGTTATTTTAGTGAGAAGGTTCCAGCAAAGTCTGGCGCGCAAGGGCTTGCGGTGTTTCCGGTTGTTGCTGAATGAACATTTTATGCTGGGTGTTACTTTGCAGAATATTTTCAGTGTAGGGCGAAAATGAGTTGTCGTGCAAATTCTGTGTCTCCACGGATATTTCTTCCCTCCTTTTTCATTCTTGTAATTTTGTTCCTCCTGACATGCCTTGCACAAGCGAAGTGGAATTTGCCCGGGAATGAAGTGGTTGATTTGCTAATTTGGTCAGCGATGATTTGTAGGTTTCCATCATTCGTGTCATCGCCTCGTTCTTCAATTTGGTTTTGGAAATAATCAGTGGTAACTCTTAAGGCATTTATGGGGATTTTTATACTATCATTTACCATTTATAGGAATCTTTATCATCATGTACCATTTGGGAAGAACATGTGACAATTTCACTAAGAATTTTTCCCTTAGATTTATTGAAATCCTGTAACTATTGATCATTTACTATATCATCTAATATGCCTGTGGTTGTCTTTAGTGCTTTGAAGGAAAAACCCTAGCTGAAATATTTTAGCCTGAAAATCAGCAGATTCTACGAAGTTGGAATTTCCTCTGTAATTCAATTTTCTCCAGCCATTCTTCAGGCAGTTGGAGTATTCAGGATAACCTTTGCTGCTTTCAGGCATGGCTTGTGGTAGTTACTGAATTTTTTAAAAAAATTAGATTTCCTACTTTGATGATTTGTGAAGTGTGCTAATTTAGCTTGAGGGATTTTTGTTTTACTTTTTACAATTTGTATAAAGAGAACAAACTTCATGTATTTCATATATACAGACTTTTTCTATAGCCCCCTTTTCCTTTTTTAAATTAATATTTAAAATATTAGATACAATTCCAAAAATACAATGACATTTCCCTTCTCCCATCTTTCTGTTCTCCCTGCTACCATTCGCTCTCCCTCTTACCTTCCTCCACCCCCCCCCATCTTTTTGTTTTAACTTTTGAGATATTTTAGAATTGTACTATGGTAAAAGGCTTGATATTTCGTTGTATAAAACATTGAATAAGTAAAAAGCAAAAACTCAGTTTTGTGGGTATGCAATGAATATAAATAATGATTGAGTAGAAAAAATGAGCATTTCCCCCATGAACAGTAAATTATAATCATAGATTATTGAAACTGTAGTAGTGTAACATCCTTAACGATTGTTTTTGCAAAGCTATCACACAAGTTTTACAGAAACGTATTTGGAGAGATGCCAATACACAAAAACATTTCTTCCTTTCTGTTTACTTTCTTAAAAGCTTGAATTCCCACATGTAAGTGAGTACATGAGTGTGTGGTGTTTGTTTTTCTGGACCTAATTTATTTTACTCAGTGTAGTATCTTCCAGTTGAATCCATTTTGCTGCAAATAGTAGAAGTTCATTCTTTTCTTTTTTAATTGCTAAACATTATTCTTTTGTGTATCTATATTAGATTTCCTTTATCCATTCATCTGATGATGGACATATCAGCTGATTCCAAATCATAAATTGGTTCACCAGTACCCATTGTGAACAGTGCAACTATAAATGTAGTGGTGCAGTATCTCTTTGATTCATTGTGTTTAAGTCTTTGGGTTGTATACCAAGTAATGGAATTGCTGGATCATATACCAGTTCTATTTCTGATTTTTAAAAAAATAGTAATGCTGTCTTAGAATGTTTTTGAATGAAGTGTGATTCCCTTCAAATTAAGCTTGTCATTTTGTCCTATTCCAATGATAATATTTTCTACCTTTATACCTAATCAGTTTGAGAAATCAAATACTGTTGTAACATAGCCCTTATCAATGGTGGTTGGGTAGAGTATATTTGTACAGAGGGAGAATATTATTATCAATATTTTAATTAAAAAAATTTTCCACTGGTACTTGCCCTCTAACTATACAGATAATTCTTTGTTGTTTCTGACCACTAGAATTAACACAGGGTGAAGCTTCTTATTTTTGTCTTTATTTAGAAACAAAGTTCTGTATTCTGAAATTTAAAATAGAGCTATAAAATACTATCATTTAACTGAGTCTGGGCATTTTTTTTTTGTTCTCATTAATATTATGCTATAAAGAAATTATTGAAGTCTCATGTCTCTTGATCTGACACTTTGAGAGTTAGGGACAGCCACAGAGACTATAGCTATGACTATAACTCAGAGATAAGATGAAGATTAAATGAACCGTTAACTTACAATAGTATTAGAAGAAAAATCGTAAGTGTTGAATTCAATTTGGATGTGGTTCAAAGCACCGCGTACAGTGGGAGGTAGAAGGCTGTAAATAGTTTTTAGTGTCCTGGAATTCAACTTTGTCCCTTGGAGCAGAAACAGAGAAATCTCATAGCTAAAGATTAGGTAATGTGTTAGCCAATCTGCTCTTTTGCAAACCACTAAATTTTTGCTGTTTTATTCATATACTCTATATTTTTACTTAGGCATGCCTTTGTAGAACCATATAACAAGCTGTTGTCCCTGTATATTTACTTCACTGTGAGACATCAGACAGGTGCTTTACACTTTTGTGACTTAGTATACTCATCTTCAAAATCAAAGTCATAGCACCTGCCTTAAATGATGTTGGGATGTTTTAACAGGGAATGTGTGTTAAGCCCTTAGATTAAATACTCTATTTTTAAAAATAGGTGTTATACCTTTTCAGAGGTCTGACCAATTATATTTATTTCCCCTGAGCTGTGAGGGAAAGTGTAAGCATGAACTCTCATGAAGTCTTTATTGGTGTGGTATAGTATTTGAAGCATTTAATCACAATATGAATTCACTCCCATTTTGGATCTGAGGTAACTGAGGAACATGGAGGCTAGGCAAGCTTGTGGAAGGGATAAAAGTTCAAACATAAAAATGGAGATCATACTCTTAATTACCGCAGCAATTAAAGGACAACAAGTCTATTTTCTAAAAATAAATTTTATTTTTCATTTTAATTGAAAGAGAGCACTTGCACACACACAAATAGACCTTCATAAACTGGTTCACTCCTGAGATGCCTATAAGACCTGAGCCTGGGTCATGCTTAAGCCAGGAACCTAGAATTCAGGTTGGATCTTCCTGATCCACATAGGTGGCAGATGACCCACATATTTGGGTCATCATTTGCTGCCTGCCAGGGTATATAAGAAGCTGAATCTAAAGTGGAGAATGTGGAACTTGAGCCAGAAATTTGAGATAGGATACAATTTTTCCAGTGGTGTCTTATCCCACTGTACTAAATACCTGCTCTCCAGTCTCAGGAGAGGTGGGTTTAAATCAGAAGTACTAGCATCTTGAATTGGTCCCACTATTTTCTGTATACCTAATTCTTTAAGTTTTGTTTTGTTTAAGACTTCTTTTTTTTTCTTTTGTTTTCTCTCTTTCTTTCTTTCCGTCCCTCCTTCCATTGGAAAGCAGAGTTAGAGGGAGAGAGGGGAGAGAGAGAGAAGTCAACCTTCTATTTGCTAATCACCCACTAGATGACCTCAGCAGGGCTGGAGTGAGGGGCCTGAAAGCCCACCTCGTCTCGCACATGGGCAGCAGTAGCCCAAGCACTGGAGGCATTTTCTGCTGCTGTTCCTGGTACGTTAGCAGGGAACTGGGTCAAAAAAGCTACTTGAACTTGCTCAATGTGGGATGCCAGCACTGCATATCAATAGTTTAACCTGTAAACCAGAATGCTTTCCCCTCATCACCTTAATCCTTCTAAATGGATTTCTGAATAGCTGGAGTTGAAATGGGTAGAATGTGTTGGGTGTAGGCACAGGTACGTATTGCTGACAAGTTGCACGTAACCAAGAATAAAGATCATCCAAGAATCAAAATCATCTGTAGACTAGTGTGCCATTGCCTGTTCTCTCTTAGCATAAGAACAAGAGGCAGGTGGATCGTTTAACTATATCATTGATTAGTACAGTTAAAGGGAAGGAGGTGATAAGTCTACAGAAGGGCACAATGGCAGAAGTGGGTGGAAGGGCCTGGGGAAAGGTGCTAGGCTTGGGAATGCAGGACCATCATTTGTTATATTTTGGCATCAGCCATGGGCAAAGAGGAACCCAAGAGGAAGATAGATTTCTGATGAAAAAAGTTTTAGAGTCTCATGTTTTTGAGTCATAGCATTGAGTAGAGACCAAAGAAAAAATTGCTGTTACACAATCTCCACAAAGACAAAATGCAGGGGGAAAATAAAACATGTTACAGAAAGATTTCTGTGGTAGTGATATTGCAAAATAGTAGAAACTGCCTATGTTCTACTATGGTGGAAATGAGAGTACTAAGAAGGCATCACCTTGTTTAACATTATGCTGTGATTATATTCAAAATTGTAATGACTGAGAGAATAGAGAAACACAATATTTTATGTGAAAGAAGGTGAGTGTATAATTGTGTCCTTTTTGTGGTTTGCAGCTATATGAAATTATTCAGGGATTGAAAGTAAAAACAAAATGTACAAAATGTGAATTTGGTTGAGATTGTGAATGCTTTTCTTTTTTCCTTACCATTATCTATACTTCTTCTTTCTTTTAAGATTTATTTTATTTTTTCATTGGAAAGTCAGATATACAGAGAGGAGGAAAGACAGAGAGGATGATCTTCTGTACATTGATTCACTCCCCAAGCAACTGCAACAGCCGGTGCTGCGCCGATCCAAAGCCAGGAGCCTGGAGTCTCTTCTGGATCTCCACGTGGGTGCAGGGTCCCAAAGCCCTGGGCCATCCTTTTCTGCTTTCCCAGGCCACAAGCAGGGAGCTGGATGGGAAGCAGAGCTGCTGGGATTAGAACTGGCACCCATATAGGATCCCTGTATGTTCAAGGTGAGGACGATAGCCACTAGCTGGTCCTGCTTATACTTCTATTAGTATAAAATTAGGGAGGGCCTAGGTAGAATTCCAGGCAAAGTATAAAATAGGTATAGAAGCATTGAGTTCAAATAGAGTTGCGTATGGACTCATGAAAGCTGAACATGTCTCATATTGAACTCTTCTTGTTCCCAGATTTTTCCCTCTTCCTGGGGAGATGTCACCATCCATCTAGAACCCTTGGGTGCATATTGAGAGTCATCCTAGATACTGTCGGTGAACTTCCACATTCACTCAAACATCTCATGCTGATGCTAATTCTGACTTCCTTTGAATCACTCCTCTTTCTTCTTCACTGCTGTCAGCTTAAGTCAGACCTGCAGCCACTCTATTTTAGGTAGATATTTCTTGCTCCCAACAGTCCTCTTCTATACCCAGATTTCCCACTGATATTAAGCTTTCTAAATAGGAATTTAACTAGATCACTTTCCTTCCTGAAGTTTCTCAGGCTAGGTAGGACCACGGACATCTCTTTGGAATGACTAAAGGCCTCAGATATAGGGCTGACTTCCCTCCCCAGACATCAAACCTAGAACAATCCAAGCTATTTCATGCCTCCGATCACTGTTCCTTCTGCCTGGAATGTAGTCCTCAGTCCTCTGCATCATTTTTCACACCAGATTAATGGCTTGACTGTTGGACATCACAAAACATTTTTAATTAAGGTTTTTATTTTATTTATTTGAATGAGATAGAGAGGAGAGAGACTAGAGTTGGGGTGGGGAGGGAGAGGGAGGAAGAGAGAGAAGCCTTTCATCCAGTGGTCTGGTACCCAAGTGCTTGCGTTAGCAGGGACTGTGCTGGACTGAAGCATGGGACTTGAATTCAGAAGGTCTATTTTGTGTACAGCAGAGATCCAAGTATTGGAAGCATCACTTACTGCCTCCCAGTGTGCGTAGAGCAGGATGTTCACAAAGCAGCAGGTTGGGATGGAGACCAGGCCTTGTGCTTGAACGCTTGTACTGTGATATGGGACACAGCCACAACCATCCTAAGTGGTATCTTAGCTGTGAGTACCAACAAAAACTGCTTTGATGCTGTTTTGATTTCTGATTCTTGGTGTTTTACTCATTCCACCTCCCCCCCCTTTTCTGGAAGCTTTTAAGAATGTATGCATGGAACCTTAAAATATCACAGTGTTAATCTTTTTTTATTCATTTTATTGGAGATAGATTCTTTCAATCAGTCATGAAATACATTTCCTTTACATGCATGGAATTTCCTTTGATGATTTCTTAATTTCTTCCCCTCCGTTTTCTCCATTCGTTTGTCCTTGAACTCTTCCTCTTTGGATGTGAGATCTCATTGATTGCCACCTTAATCTTTTTGTCTTTATTTCCCATTGCCCTTATCTAGGTTATTTAATTATCAGATTTCCTCAATGCACCATCTAAAGCTTTATTGAGTTCAAAATATTTCAAATATTGTTTTTAACTTCCAAGAGCTTTTCCCCAATCTCCTGTTTCTCTATTTAAAAAGAAATCCATCTGTTTTTAATCTATAGATGGAGCATCTCTCTGAGAATATTACGGACAATTTCATTTCTCTTTGCTCACTTTCATTTTGCCACTGGTTTCCTGTGTTACCTCTGTTCTGTTCCCAGCAGATTCCCTTTGCTGTGTTTATTGTTAGGGATTTGTCACCGATGCCTAGTGAGCTTGCCTCCTATTGCTGTCTTAGAGCAAGGCATTGTAAAAAGTTGATTAGAGCTTTTTTATGTTAATTGGTGTGTGTTGGAAGAGGTGATAGAGTGGATGCCTGGTGTATCTTGGAAGAAGAGCTTCACTTCAGGGTGCACAGACGTGTTCAAATAGCAGTGTCCTGAGATCTTCTGTTTTGTGTTGGTTATTTTTCCTGGAATGGAATGCTCTGTACTTAAATTATGCTTGGCATGGTATTCCTTACACTCAGCTTGCTGCTTGTTGGAGATATAAACCTCCCTTTAAGGAGCATAGCCTCTCATGGCTGGTTTCCTCTATTTCCACTTTTTTCTGATCCACAGCATCAGCTAATGTTTTTCCGTCTTCTCTGTATTTTCTAAAATTGTGAGATAAACCTTATTAACTATTGTCGCGACCTTTTTTTTCCTTTGGCTTCTTTTTTTTTTTTTAATTTGCCTATTTTACTTAAAAAAAAACCTCTTTACTGTCATTTTGATTAAATTTGGGAGATGACGGCAATAAGTGTGTATTTCCATTTGCAATGTTGTGTTACCTTCTTTTTATGCTGGAGAGGCCTTACATCTCATGTAGCCCTGGTGATGCAGTTAGGAGGTATATAATTATATTCAGGAAGAATTTCATGTCTGCTAAGTAGATGGACTTCTGGATGATGACACAGCAGCCCTGGTCACAGCTTCGTTTTGAATGTCAGAGAACCAAGGGATCTGCATTCTCTAACTCTGTGATGTCTTCCCCAGCAAACTTAAGGATCACTTCTTGAGAAATTTGCAATGCATTTCTAACAGCTTTTATTTGCATTTGCCTTGGATTTTTATGCATGTCATGTCTTGCTAGTTTGAAGTTTTAGTAGTTAAAGCATCCTTAAACTGAGTTATTTTTATTCCAGCCTTTGTTATTTTTTAAAACATTTTCAATGTATTTTATATTTTTGAAAGGTACATGTAGAGAGGCAGACAGGTCTTTACCTACTGCCTAAAATGGCCAGGGTTGACCAGTTAGGAGTCTGAAACTGCAGTAATGTCTGTCACTTCCAGGGCAGGGAGTCAAGTATTTGAACCAACTTCTGCCAGCTGTCAAGGTGAACATTAGTAGGAACTTGGATTGGAAACAGAGATAGAATTTGAACACTCGCACTCAGTATGGGGTAACCATCGTACCAAGTACCTCTCCCCTCCTTCAGCCTTTTGATGCTGACCTGACCTAACTTGTTTTTCCCGGTAAGACTTGACTTTCTGCCTTGCTTTGTTCTGTTCTCAAACTTCTCAGATGTGTTGTGTTAGCTTTCATGTCTTTCTTCCATCTAGCAGAGCGTCATCTGCTTGAAGGCATGACAGAATCACATTCATCATTATATTCTCGGTATCCCAACTGGAACACAATAGATGCTTACTGTTTATTTGTTGAGTGAATGAATATGGGGTCATGTGGCAGGTAAAACACTTAAACAAGCTGTGTTCCAGTCATCTACAGAGGTTTAGAGAAAAATTAATACTGATGATTTTTATTAGAAATGTAAGCCATTCTCAGTAATTAAGCAGCCTTCTTTAAAGTCTTTCTCTCATAAAGAATTAAAATGTATTTCTGTTTTTTACTTTGTTGCTATATCTGTGCCAAGATATATTTTATTCTGCTTGGTGTGACAGTTATCCATCTGCTTTGACAAGCTAACACGCCATTTGAGGGCAGGAATTGTGCCAGTGATCTCTGCCTTCCCATAGGACAAACCACAATGGGCAGATACAATATTTTTAACCCAATTTTGCAGAGTTAATCTGTTTTCTTTTGACATATATATAAGCAGAACTGAAATATGAGAATGTGAAGCTATCCATGAACAACACAAAATTTTTGTGGAGAGCTAAATTACCTCTGGAAATTGATTAACTGAATTTTTATTTTTAAAAAGGATTTATTGGAGGGCCCAGGATGATGACTCATTGGCTAAATCCTCATCTTGTTTGTGCTGGGATCTGATATGAGAACTGGTTTGTGTCCTGGCTGTTCCACTTCCCATCCAGCTCCCTGCTTGTGGCCTGGGACAGCAGTGGAGGGTTGGCTAAAGCCTTGGGACCCTGCACCTGCGTGGGAGACCCAGAAGAAGCTCTGGGCTCCTGGCTTTGAATTGGCTGAGCTCCAGTTTTTGTGGCTACTTGGGGAGTGAACCAGCTCACAGAAGATCATGTTCTCTTTTTCTTTTTTTTTTTTTAAGGATTTATTTATTTTTATTACAAAGTCAGATATACAGAGAGGAGGAGAGACAGAGAGGAAGATCTTCCATCTGATGATTCACTCCCCAAGTGAGTGCAACAACTGGTTCTGTGCTGATCCAAAGCCAGGAACCAGGAACCTCCTCCAGGTCTCCCGTGTGGATGCAGAGTCCCAAAGCCTTGGGCCGTCCTCGACTGCTTTCCCAGGCCACAAGCAGGGAACTGGATGGGAAATGGGGCCGCCAGGATTAGAACTGGCGCCCATATGGGATCCTGGGCATGTTCAATGCAAGGACTTTAGCCACTAGGCCACAGTGCCAGGCCCAGATCTTTCTCTTTGTATCTTCTCTCTCCGTCTCTGTCTTTACAGAGAGGGAGAGAGGAACACAGAGAGATCTTCCACCCACTGCTTCATCCCAAAATGACCACAAAGTTTAGGGCTTGGCAGGGCCAAAGCCAGCAGCCAGGAGCCAAGAGCCAGGAGCCAGGACTTTCTTCCAGTTCTCTGAAGTACTTGGAACATCCTCTGCTGTTTTTGCAGGCAATGTTAGCAGGGAAACAGATTGAAACTAGATCAGCAAGGACATGAATTAGTACCCATATGGAATGTTGGTGTCTCAGGAGGTGGCTCAACATGCTCTGCCATAACGCTGGCCCCTGATGTTTTAATTTTTTATGGAAACTCTGAAACTATACTTCTCCCTATTCCTTACCTTAGCTTAGCTCACACAAGTTGTTGTTATTGTTGTTGTTGTTTTTGGACTAAATTACTCTTTTTTTTCAAGATTTATTTATTCTTGTTGGGAAATCAGATATACAGAGAGGAGGAGAGACAGAGAGGAATATCCTCCATCTGATCATTCGCTCCCCAAGCAACTGTAACGGCCGGTGCTGCGCCGATCCAAAGCCAGGAGCCGGGAACCTCCTCCAGGTCTCCCATGCGGGTGCAGGGTCCCAAAGCCCTGGGCCATCCTTGACTGCTTTCCCAGGCCACAAGCAGGGAGCTGGATCGGAAGTGGGGCCTCCAGGACTAGAACCGGCACCCATATGGGATCCCGGCACATTGAGGATGAGGACCCTCGCTGCTAGGCCACAGCACTGGGCCCTGGACTAAATTACATGTATTTATATTTAAGATAATAATATTTCAATACACCGTTGTAAATTGATAGATGATGTCCCTCCTACCATAGTCAATAAGTTGAGTCAAAAAAATCTCAGGATTATCATTCTGACATATATGAGATCTAAACATAGTTAATTTTCAATTTATTTTGGACAACACCATTGGTACTTTTTTCCTCCCACATCTATGGGAAGAACCAAATTGTGCAAACTGGTTTCTGATGATACACTCAGAATGTTAAATGATAAGGAGAATGTAGGTTGGAAATAATCAGTCCATGCATAAAACAGTCTACACTGAATCTGTGAAAGGATGCTACTCTCAAGTAAAATGTAGCCTAGCCTATGTGGCATAAACACAGAGTCTGATGGCTTTGGACAGATATTTTTGGAACAGTGTTATTAAGTTCCTTCAAACACTTATAAAGCATATTTATTTCAATCACTATAATCTTAACAGGGATGTGTACAGATGCTTAAAATAATACAGTTACCACCTGTATAATGCAAGTTACTGAATAGTAAAATAGTTTTCCAAACTGCAGATAGCCAGAATAGCAAATATATTTTATGTTGAAAATTTGGGTCACTTTTACACCATGGACTAATTTAGTCGTGACATTAAAAAATTAGACTTTAAAAATAGGGTCTGAGGTTTAATCAGATTTATGAAAATGGTAAATAGCACAATCTATAAAGTGCAAAAAAGGAAAAAAAATACATGTAATGTAAATTTTACATCAGGGTGTGAGCTGGTAGGAAAAAGCATAAAATAGTAATTACTATCACTCTAACCATGTTCATCATTTAGGTGTTAGACTCAGCTTGTGTGCTCCAACCCAGAAAATGCTTCCTATTTCTCTAGGCTGTGTCCTATCCTGTGTTTAACAGGATTTGTCAAAGAGTGTATGCATTTTGCATTTTCAACCTCCTTGATTATCTATCCCAAATTGCAATTGTTTGCTTTTTTTTTTTTTTGGATGATTTTACCTTGGGTTATTCTTTAAGCCTGTAAAATTTTTAGTGACTTAAAAATCTATCTCTAGTTACTTCTCTGGGTTGTCCAAAGGTGGCAGAATTCTTTAAAATACCAGGTAAGAGTTGTAGTGCTCAAAAGATAATTATCCTGTGTTTCACCTAACCTGTGTATAAAAGATGTATAAAAATGTAATCTGGAGCCCAGCATGATGACTCAGTGGCCTAATCCTTATCTTGCAAGTGCTGAGATGCCATGTGGGCACGAGTTCATGTCTGACTGTTCCATTTCCCATCTCCCAGTTTGTGGGTTTGGAAAGTGGCAGAGGATGACCCAAAGCCTTGGAACCCTGCACCTGTGTGGGAGACCCAGAGGGACTCCTGGCTCCTAGCTTTGGATTGGTTTAGCTGCAGCCATTGCGGCCATTTGGGAAGTGAACCAGCAGGAGGAGGATCTTTCTCTCTTTCTCCCTCTCCTTCCCTCTGTAAATTTGATCTGCCTTTCCAATGAAAACAAATAAGTCTTCAATAAAAATGTTATCTATAGGTGTGAGAGTAACATTCTGGGATTTGATTATTCTGTACAAGAAAAGGGTTGGGGGAAGTACAGGACGTTAGAATTTTTTTCTCTTCTTCCACCTCATCTCAGTACTCTATTTTCTAACTAGTTAGAACTCACTGAATTCTGTTTGTATTCATATGTCAAGAGCTGAGGATGTTTGTGGGGGTGACTTGTGACTTCTATGGATAAATTACATATAAGAAAAAGTCTTGATGACTGAAGATAGCTCCTTTCCTTCTGTTTCAGAGGGACATACTGAAGACTAATGAGAAAAACTTGGGAGGGCCCAAGGGATACATATCTATGGATATTTCACAGCACACTCAGGCAGCTTATTGTCTTTAGTTCCAGTAAAAATAGCCCAATGGGGATAAATTCAAAGTCAGTGGAATCTGGTGTTAATACAGTGAGACTCTTGATGTTGCAAAGGAATATGCTTTTGAACTCCTCTCTAGAACTCAGATGTTTTATGAATATGGTGATTATGATAATGAAGCTAATAGTTATAAATAATAATGCTGTGTTAGGAATTTGTTTCCTTGATGATACAGTTGTTCTCATAATCTCCCAAATATTAATTAGAACATTCTGCTTCTTTAAATTGGTAAGAGGCAGTAGTGTGATAAGGCAACACATCTTACTCCGTTGATATAACCATTGTGCTGTTGGCTTTTTTGCTTGTTCCAACCCATATTGATTTTAAGGAGAAGAATGTCCTTGCTGAGCTCTTGAATCCAAAGAGGAGCTGACAACTGGCAAGACTCTTGTAACTTCCATTGTAATTTCAGCACAACCCTCTGGGAAAAGGTGTATCACGTGAGAGAACACCCTGGCCCACAGGGAAATTAAAAAAAACAATTAGAATACTCTGAAATAACAAAGTCTTTTCAATCCCACGGTCAGTGGCCATTTGAAAAGGAGTTTATGATTTAGATTCTTCCTCAAGGAGTAAAAACTAGGGAGGTGATTTTAAAACCTGCAATGCCTCCCATAAGCGATATAATAACAACTTTAGCTGACACGGGTGCGTTGTTTTAGTTTTTACTTCTGATGGGCATTACCATTGTTGACAAAGGTTAGTGTATAGTGAAATATCTACGTTTTTCTGCCTTTATTTTATTATCTTCCATTGCTGAGGACAGTGTTAGTATTTTCTTTTTAAAAATTTAGATCGTATTTATTTATTTTAGTGTTAGAGAGACAAATACATCGAAACAACTCCCCAGAGGCTCAAAATGACAAAAGGTGGGCTGGCCCAAAGCCAGAGTCTAAACTCAGTCTAGAATTTGCATATGGCTGGCAGGAACCCAATCACTTGAACTGTCATCACTGACTTCTGAGTCCACCTCAGCACAAAATTGGAGTCAGGAGTAGGACCTAGGTATTGAACCTAGGTACTTCCACATGGGACTCCGGTGTCTTAACTGGTGTCTTAGCCCTCAGGCCAAATACCTGTCCCCAGTTTTAGTTTTGAGGAGGTGACAGATTTTGCGGACACAAAAAGAGCCTGACTTTATCGGTCCATTTCAGATGCAAGTGCCTCTTGGGCCACATATTGACTGACCTTAGCTGGTGAAAATGCCCAAGGGTAAAAGGGCTCCAGAGCCAATGTTTGTTTGTTTGAATAGCTGCAATATTACAAAGCAAAATACACACAGACTTTTGGTGAGTTGATCTTCAAAAAAGTTAGTAGAAAAATACGAGCTGGTACCAAGTGTAAATATGTGATTAGTGTTCAAGCTGGATTTGGAGTTCCCTGTGCTGTTACAGGAAATATTCTGACATTTAAGATTTTTTTTAAAAGAGCTGCACAAATCACTGGTTTATTTCTAAGTATATATCTTGATAAAGCTCTTAATACTATGCCACCTAACCAGACTTTTCTTTCTCCAATCTCTTGCTCCCATTCCCCATTCACTTAAGCTAATTATGTTTCATATTTGAGAAAATTTCTTTTTGCAGCTTTGCTTTCTGTGAATATTTAGGTCATCGTGGTGTTTGCTTTATTGAGAACGACATTGAGAAATATAGATATGGAATGAAAAATACTCTGATGTACTTGCATCTCAGTCCCAGATTATTACTGAGTTTGTTTCTCTTTATTGAATATCTTACTCACCTTTTTACTTTCTGTAACAATTTAGTGAAGAAAGTGATATCGTACCTCGTCTGATTTAGCTGCAATCTTCCTTTCTAAGATTGACACTCATATGTTTCAGCTCTGCCTCATCCTATATCTGTACTTCTATGTGTGTGAGAGTGATTTAGGCTTACAAAATATTATCATTTGTGCCTAGTCAGGGCACCCAAATGTTATTTTTGCTTTGCTACTAATTTAATGCTATAGTTGATCTCTCCTTCTTTAGAGCTAAATTGCCTTATTACTACTGTCAGGAGGTCAGTAGTTCTTAAATATAAGTTCTTGAACTGGGATTTGTTAGTTTCCTTAGATATGTGTTTCAAAATCACATTTCTGAATCTTCCCTCTGTCTTCTCAATGTCTTGGCTCAGTAACATGGAGTCAACCAATTTTGCAGAATATTCTGCAGCAGCTTTGTTTTGGAACTAGTGGAGTCTTTTCCTATCTTTCCTGCTTATATATGCTGAGGTTTTACCAGGTTTTAAATTTTATAAGTGGGCTTTTAGATGTTGTGGAACTGTTTGTTCTTTTGTTTTCTGAAGAAAGATTAGAGGGCTGGTCGACCTTTCGTAGGATTGTCTAGGACAACCTGGGTCACAGAAGGAGTTTAGTAAACAACAGTTTTGTGAATCAAGTAATCTGATATCATTGTTAGCACTGACTTTTCTCTTTGGGTAGGTTTCAGTTTTCTCAGATATCAATTGTTTCTTAGTTCTTAAGAGAGATAAATTAGCTTTAAAAAATTGTTGCTACAGGGGTGGGGGGAATCCCAGTGCCTATAAAACTGTGTCACATAATGCAATATATAATTAATTAAATTTAAAAAATGCAAAAAAGAAATTGTTGCTTGAAGTTTTCCCAAATACATTAATACTGATAGTACATGTAGGCCTTTGTAACTGACTGTCCCACTTTATTCTAATGATAATGATTTGACTTGATTTAGCATGTTCCAATTACACATACAGGTGTACAATTGCTTTTCAAGTGCCTTTGATTGGAAAGTATGTGTTTCCCTGATTTGGGAGCAGAGTATCCTATTAATTCCAGTATGAAATTGAATTAATTTTTAAAGCTCTTTAAATGAAAAACACATATATTTGTTGTGGAGTGTTTTGAGTGCAGAAACATGAGAAACACTAAAGTTGCCCATAATAATCACTGTGTAGAATACTCAATGTTTAAATGAAATTTGTTTTCACAAATTTATGCTCACATAAATATTTCAGACATTATCAAAATACATGATTTTAATAATATTAAATATTCTGTTTATCTGAGTAGATAACAATTTATGCAATCACCTCATGTTTTGAGTTAAATTGCTTCCTTTTTTTGATTATTTCATTTCATTTTATGACATCATTTCATAGGCTCTGAGATTCCCCCAACCCCTCCCCATATCCTCCTCCCATGGTGGATTACTCCACCTTATTTCAGTATTACAGCTCAAATCCAGTCATGCTTCTTTCTTGCAAGCATTTACCATGCATAGATTCCAGCATCTTATAGTTCAGATCAATTCAACAGTTTCTTGGGGAGACTATCTCTGATTTAAAAGCAGAGCTGGCAGAATATCATTCCAACCAATTAAAAGCCATAACATATCATCAACAACAGTTTATAACATTATGGGGTTAATTGACATGGTATTGACTGATATGTTAGAAAATGCAAATTCTTAACCACATCCTGTGACTACTTCATTGACATTTCAATTTTAGTTTATATACAACTGGCCTCTATCCACCTTAAAATGCCAAAGGATACTATTCAGCTGTCTCGTATCTTTTTTCATTTTTGTATTTAGCAGTTTATTGTATTGAAACATAATTTTTACTAAACTTGGCAGATTTTAGGATAGTCCAAACTGGCTTATAACTTTAACAAGGCATATGTCAACAGTTGAAGCACAGACCAGTTTTAGGAGGGCTGTGCAGAGAAATCTTCAATACCCCAGTGAGGAGTAACTTATTTTCGTGTCCTGCCTAGTAAGGTATATGTGAGTCCCCGCTGACCATTTCCTGTCAGGTTCTAAGTTTTCCTTGTTGTTCTCTGTCTATCTATTCTAATTTTGTTGTTTTGTTTTGTTTTGTTTGTTTTGGGGGGGTGGCTCCGAGGCGACCCTGATGGTCTATGCAGCAGAGGGTGGGGATCCAAAGCTGGAACCAAGTAAGGACCAGAGAAAGCTCCTCTCCCTAGTCCTGAAGGGAGTTTATTGTTCTGTTTCTGCAAACTGCTCAGGGCTCCTGGCTGTTGTTCCGATGGCATTGGACCTTGCGAGGAAGGATTTGGGCTTCTTTCATTCCATGTGGGAGATTTAAATGGGACTGGATGACCTCAGAGTTCTTTGCCTCCGAAGGCACTTCAGTTCCCCGTGGTCTCCTTGGCAGTTGGAATGTAGTCCTTGGTGCCTGTACTGATAGGATCCAGGAGTCTCCAGGGTTGGGATACAAGCCTCCTCCTGTCCACCTGCTCCACTGTGGGGTCCCCCCTGCTCTGTGCATATGACCTCCTGTTAAGAGGCTGTCAGGATCGCGCTTGATTCCCCTGTATGTCTTTGTAGTTTTACTATTGTCTAATACTGATTCGAGTCTGTTGTCTGTAAGTTATCTGTTATGTTTTTGATAGGTTATACTTCATGTTTTCCTCACACATTCTAGGGAGATGGAAGATTTCTCTGCTCTCCCGCCCCATTACTGACATGTATAGGGTCTTAAAAGTGCCTTAGGTTTTACAATTCTTTGATTAGATCATAAGCAGTCTGACTTACATTGATTGTTGGTTCATTGATTACATCACAATATCTTATTGCATGTGATACAGGTTGTTTGAGGTTGAAATAATATTACAATTTACAGGTACTATTTTTCAGATTGACATCATTTCATCTTAAATTAAGGCAAACATGTGGTATCTAACCTTTTGGGATTGGCTCATCTCACTTAGTATAATGGTTTCCAGTTGGGTCCATTTGGCCATGAAGAACTGCATTTCGATTTTTTAAATAGCTGAGTAGTACTCCATGGAGTAGATGAACCATAGCTTTCTTATCCAGTCTTCTGTTGATAGGCATTTCAGCTGCTTCCAAGTTTTTGCAGTTATTGATTGTGCTGCTATGAACATAGGGGTGCATGTAGGTTTCTCATGTAACAGGTGTTTTGGATATATTCCTAGGAGTGCTACTGCTGGATAATATGGTAAGCAGATTTTCAGTTTATATAATTTATACAATCACCTCATGTTTTGAGTTAAATTGCTTTTAAAATCTTGTTTTTCTTTTAATAATAGAAAAATAATAATTTAAAATAACTGCTTTCTGAAGCTGTTGTTCTTTTCATAACATTTTCCCATAGCAACAATTACCAGTATGATCTGAATTTTTAAGGTTTCCTGATATGTATTACATTTATTTTTCAGAAAATTAAAAAAAAATTAAAAATAAGATTGCATGAGAATGTCTGTTATTTCATACTGCTCTTATTTCACAGAGTCCTTCTCATTAAATAGAATCTTTGTGAACTGAAAACCTTGATTGTAATATGATCTTTTCTTTCTCTTCCTTCCTTTCAAATTTGCTTATTTATCTTCAAAGTCAGAAAGAGAGAGAGAGACACCCGGAGAGAGATTCTGCATGTACTGGTTTACTCTCCAGATGGCTGTAATAGCTGGCACAGGGCCAGGCTGAAGCCAGGGGCTAGAAGCTTTGTCTGCGTCTTCCAACTAAGTGGCCCCTAAACACACCAGGGCCATCTTCCACTGCTTTTCTCAGGCTGGGATCAGGGAGCTGGGTCACAAGAGGAGCAGTCAGGGTATGAACTGGTGCCTGAATGCACTGCTCGTGTTTCAAGCTGCTATACCGCAATGCTTGCTCCTTGTTTTGTTGTTTGTTTTTTTGTTTGTTTTGTTTTGCGTTATGTTAGTAAAGTAGAAAATGTTATGTAGGTTTTTAAGTCGGTTTTATTCTTCCATTATGAATGGTCATATTCCTTTATTATATTTTTCTATTGAAATAGTGCTTTTATTTGTTGATTTGTGTTTCCTCTACATTAACTTTAAAAATTGTTAAAGAATTTTATTTGCTGATTTATGTGAAATACAGACGAGTAGAGACAGACAGAAGAAAGGGCTCCCATCTCCTGGGTTACTGTCCAATGCCTGCAATGCTGGGGCTGGGTGGCCCCAAACCAGAAGCCAGAAATGAAATCTAAGTCTCATGTGGGTGGTAAAAACCAAATGACTGCAGGTATCACTGCTGCTTTCCAAGATTCACATTCACAGGCAGCTGGAATATGGAGCCAGAGCCAGGGCTTGAGTCCAGGCATTCCAATGTTACCCCATCTGGCATCTTCGGCAGTGGGCCAATCACTGTCCCTATATTGATGGTTTTTGTTTTGTTTTTAAACTTTATTTGTTTCTCTCAGAGGAAAGAGAAAGAGCACTTCTATCTGCTGATTCCCTCTTCGAGTGCCCGGAATGGCAAGGGCTACAGAAGCCAGCCGGTAGAAACTCAATCATGGATGACAGGAACTCATTGTTTGAGCCATCACCAAAGCCTCCCAGACTCTTCGTTAAGACTCTTGGAACTACTAGGAATATGAATTTAAAAACCAGCATTGAATATTGAACCTAGTTTCTCCAGTAGAGAGGTATGCTAGTTGTTTGGCCAAATGCTGATTGCTACACTAAATTTTAATTTTATGATACTGGTAACTAGCTAGTTGGTAGATTTCTAATTTATTCACAATGATGTCAGTTTTAATGATATTAGTTCTGCTGTGTTGATACATAATAAATGAAAACTTATCCATGATAAAAAAGGTAATCTCCAGATTCTAGACAGCACATGGATACATTTTAAATACGCTCGTGTGATGGATGTCTTGGCTTTTTACTGATACTAGTTTCCAAGAGCTTAAAGGGTCTCCATGGATTGTTTTCCCTTCTCTCTATTCATCTGATGAGAAGATCAAGGTGAAGCAAGGTTATGCCATATCTTCCCAATTCAACCATTATTTTGTGTTTCACTTTTATAGGAAAAGGAAAAATGACATTAGATCATTCTTATGATTATGAATCTAATAAAAATTTTGAATCTTGGGTACCATCACAAACCCATTGAATCAGAGTCTCTGGATTTAGAACCCTAAAAATCTATGTTTTAACAAGTGCTCCTGGTAATTTTGTGGAATTCTACCATTTGAGAACTACGAGTATGTGAGAATTCAGTTGATTTATGGTGAACTGCGTCTTACAATGATCGCTTCTGTAATTTTTTTCCCTTCATTGCTCAGGTCCTCAATTTGCATTATATTTCATTGTACTTTTTATGTCTTGGTTTATAAAAGTTCTTAATTATCTTCCATGAACCTGAAGCTAGATTTAAACTCATTTAAGGCAGCAGGCATAACATACATTAAAAAGAAAAAAAATTTAACACTCTGCCTAAAGCTGCAAAATTTGTTGACTCACATGATTTAAAACCCCAGGGAAACTGAGACACATTAATTACAGAAGTCTAAGACTATATGTGTTTGCGTTAGGAAGTGGAAGCTGAGTTTTCACATGCTCAAAGCAGCCTAGAGAACTCAGTGTACTATCAGTTGATAATCTTATTGAGTGACAACTACATGGCTGATTCTGGGCTTCACATGAATTCCATCAGTGGATTGTCACACATTGGCTATAAGGCAGGCGATGTCACTATCATCAGTCACCTATCTGGTCTGACAGCAGAGCTGAAAAGCTTAAGTTGTTCCCAAAGCTCAGAGACTGATATAAAGGCTCAGTCTTTACATTAAACACATCCCTCCCCAGCAACAGTGATGGCAGGAAAGCAATCAGATTAAGAAATTCTTGTCAGACTACTTACATGGCTCAGATAGAAGAGGGACATTTGGTTGAACTTGCTCTACAGAGTTCAATATAATATTCTCTGCATAGGTATATAACCCCAGGCAGTACTTCTTGTGATACCTCTAAAGCTAGGCAGTATTTATTCAGGAGAAAAATGCAGTAATGTAAACTGAAGGCATCAAATGGCATAGCTATTAAATGTATAAAGTGAAATATCAAGCAAAATATATTGGAGATATCAGTTGACATATTCAAACTCAGGTTTAATGGAGAAAATGCAAGTGATGTCTGAGAAGCAATGAATAAATGACATTGAGTAACAACCTTAATTTGAATATTACATCCTTAAATAAACTCTAATTTAAAAATTATTCCAAGTTTATTCACAAAAATTTATCATGTTCCTGGCCAAAAAGGAACTTAAAACCAAAGCGATGATTTCACAATCCATGATCTCTAATAGCTATATGAGGCTATGCCAACATTTTTATGGAGAAACAAAATTAAGAGGCAAGTTTATTTATTGTAAGTTATTTGAAATTTTCATAGTGTTACATAAATACATATGATAAACATCTTAATATACATTTACATCAACTTTTTGAAGACTCCTAATATGACTCAGAACAGATGGGACATGGTAGAAATTATTTTCAGATGAAATTTATAGCTTTAAAGAGGCAACATTATTAATGATTGATTAAAAATTAAGTTCCAGGGCCTGGCACAGTGGCCTACTGGCTAAAGTCCTCGCTTTGTGTGCACTGGAATCCCATATAGGTGCTGGTTCTGATCCTGGCAGCCCTGCATCTCATCCAACTCCCTGTTTGGGAAAAGCAGTCAAGGATGGGCCAAAGCCTTGTAAACCTGCACCTGTGTGGGAGACCCTGAGGAAGCTCCTGGCTCCTGGCTTTGGATCAGCTCAAACCGGCTATTGTGGCCACATGGGTTGTAAATCAGTGGATGGAAGATCTTCCTCCCTGTCTCTCATCCTCTCTGTATATCTGCCTTTCTAAATAAACAAACAAACAAACAAATAAATCTTAAAAAATTAAGGTCCAAGAGATCCAAGATGGATAAATTGAGTTCACCCATGTTACTACAATTACTATGGGATAGAAAAAGACAAAAGAATGATGTTTCCAGGTGTCCAACTGATGGACATATTTGGTGAAGAAGTAACAAAACAAATATCTGTGAGACAACAAGAGGGAAGACAGCTGTAGCCAGCTACACAGAACAAACAGATGCCTCGTGAGAGTTTTGCTATTAGCTCCAAAGCTATGCTTAGACACTCTCTGTGAGCCAAGGAGGTTCTGTTAGCTTCTGGGGGATAGCACCAGAAGCAGTCCATTAAAAAACCTGTTCCTGGGGCAGGTGAGTGATGTAATGGGTTAAACCACATTTGTGGTGCTGGTATCCCACATGGGCACTGGTTCCCTGCTAAGTTGCCTGGGAACACAGCAAAAGGTGGCTGAAATCCTTGGGCCTCTGCATCCATGTGGGAGGCTAAGAAGAAGTTCCTACTCCCTGGCACAGGCCTGGCTGTTGTGGCCATTTGGAGACTGAACCAGTGAATGGAAGATCTCTTTCCCTCTCTCTGTCTCTCTTTCTATTTTAAACTTTGCCTTCGAAATATAATAAAATAGCTCTTTAAAAAATCCATTCTCATTGGATCTGGGCAATGGCCCCACGATGCCTTGTAACACCAGGACTGTAACAACCTGTTCTCAATTTCTCAGTGCCTTTGGAATCTACCTGATAGACCTAAGGAAGAACCTGTCTTTCACCTATCTGAACTCATACTTTCAGAAAAAGACTTCTGTTATACCTTGTAATCATTGACTGGAACACGGTTCAGCTTATATCCCTTGTCTCCAGGACTAGGCAAATTGGTTTTATAAGCCACAGCACCAGTTGCAATATCCCAGCAGGATCTGAGGAAGGGTCTGTCAGCATCACATTGTCTTTGAGACACAGCCATTGATACCATAAGCTTTAGCATCAGTAAGGCGTATCATTGGGACAAAGGGACAGCCATCTTTGTTTCCCAAAGTACCAAGAAGTAGGCCATGGCTATCACAATCACCAAGGACACTGGCACTGAATTCTCTGTGGACCAAGTGCACACTCTCTAGCAAGCCAACATTCATCTCAAAGCCACATACTCTGCAACAGTGAAGTACATCATTGTGTCACTTACAGACACAACTGACATTAAATAAGACACAAGAAATCATTCAGAGGCTATCCTCTTGTGCTTGCCTAGAAATAAAGATGAAGGAACAACCCAAGTGATATTCAGCATTCCAGCTAAATCATAAACTCTTTCCAATAAATTCCACTCCATAAAGAATAAAGGAAGGTTATAATAGATACACAGACGTCAGCAGAAGGACACAGCAGACATGAAGAATTAAGTAGCATGACATCTCCAAAAGAACACAAAATTCCTTCAGAATGAGATCCTGAAGTGAAAGAGAGATTTATGAAATGGCAGATATAAAATTCAAAATAATGATTTAAGGAAGTGAGTGAGATACAAGACAATATTGATAGATTAAGGAAAATAGGAACTCAATGAATGACATGAGTGAAAATATTGCTAAGGAAATGGAACTCATTAAGAAGAACCAAATCCAAATTTTGGAGATCAAATCTATCATTAATGTATTAGATAAAACCTAATATCAGTAAAATAATATGATTAAGAGCTTTAATAATAGATCAAGCAGAGGAAAACAAATTCCGATCTTAAGGAAAAGAATTTTAAAATAACTAATTAGATAAAAATAAGAGAAAAGAATTAAAGAGCGTGGAGAAAATTTGATTAAAATTTGGGGTATAATTAAATGAACAGATATTCATATTGTAGGAAATCCTGAAAGAGAACAAAAGGAAGAAGGCATTGAGAACTTGCTAAATATTAAACTTATTGTTTGGTGAAACAACAGATCTTTCTACTATAATGTAAATTTAAAATATGTTATCTCAAAAGCTAGTAAGGTGAGAAGAAAGGAGAGTAAGAAGAAGAATAAAGAGAAAGGTAGAAAAGGAGGGAATTTCAGTATGTTCTTTAAATTGTATTTACAAGCTAAATCTTTTTAAAAAGGTCCATTGTATTCATCTTAAGAAATGTAAATACTCACAACAGAAAGAATATAAAACATTTTAAGAAATTAAAAAAAACCTGAAACCTAGCTATTTGAAATGATGAGTACAACACAAATAAACCTCCCAAAGCCTAATCAGACAATAAAAAGGGGACAAACAATAAAAACTTAGAATGACGCACAGATAGAAAAGAGAATAAAAAAGAAAACTTTCGTGAAATTTTGATAATACAACTGATAACTTGGAGTATAATAAATGTAAATCGGGAGAATTAATATAAAGGACAACAGTTTTCAAAATGCTAGAGAAAATATTGGAAAGGTGAATAAAGATAAGCTAGTAAACACAGTGTATGAACCAGATGGCTTTGTGGCTAAATTTGATCCAATCCCCGGAGATCATGCAGTCGAAGTGTTTAAGCTATCCTAGATGATAGCAGAGCACATAAATATCCTCACATATGTTTAAAAATCCACCATAGTCCTAACACCTAATTAAGGAAGTGGAGGTAAGACACTAGCATCTGTCTTCTTATGACTATAGTAGGAAAATATTCAAATTCAGGTATAATGGAACTGAGCTCAGTGAGTATAAAAATTTCAACTATAATACACTATCATTAAGTAGGATTAATTCCAGAAATGCAACAATGTGATCAGGAAAATTATTATCTTGGTTTTACATTTTGAAGAAAAAGGATCAGAAATGCGTAAATATAAATAAACACAAGAAACAAACAAGGAGGACATTGTGACTCTCTAGAACCAACACAACAACTCTTTAATATTAGAATATAAAAATTAAGAGATTGAAAAAATATCTGAAAATGGATGAAAAAAATTATCACAGGACCACTCAAGGCATACAGAAATGAATTGTTGAGCTAAAGAAATCCATATGTTGTATGGATCAAAAATTTTGTAAAGTGATTGAGATTTTTGAAGAAAAATCAATTGGAAAATAAGAAAAAAATATATAAAAAAATAATTCAATATACCAGTTAGAAAATACAGTGGAAATTGTCAACAACCACAGACTTGGTGAGGCATAAAAAAGACTATTTGAACCAGAAGGTGAATCTGGAAATATCTCAGTCCAACAAAAGAAAAATTAAAAAATGAGAAAAACTGAAAATAGTTAAGATTTATGGGACGCTTTCAAGCAATCAAGCATGCATATCTTAAAAATTCCTGAAGGTTTGGAAAGAGGGTGGATTTTTAAGGCTTGTTCAGCAAAGTAATACTAAACATCTTCCTTAATGTGGAGAAAGAACCGGGCATCCAGGAACAGGAAATGTATGGAACTCATAAGAGGCATGGTGAGAAATGATCTTCACAACAACACATTTCAGTCAGACTATGAATACTGAAACATAGCTAAAGTTTCTAAAGTGTGGATGAGAGAAATGCCAGGTTACCTTAAGAAGTTCCCCCTTGAGATTTCCTTTTCCTGATAATTTCTCATTAAAAACCCAACAGGCTAGGACAAAATGGAAAGACATGGTCTAGGAAATTAAAGAAAGAAAGCTACCAACCCAGAATACTGTATCTAGCAAGGCTCTCATTTATAAATAAGGTGAAATAAAGACCTTCCAAAAACAAACAAAATTGAATTTGTCACCATCCACTGCAGCCTCACAGTTGATGCTTATGAATGGGCTACACACAGAAATGGATAATGATAATTATCATAATGAAATAATTAGTAAAATCACAAAGGAAATCCAGAGCAAACAATAAGGTTGTATATGGAAAGAGGTAGGATTACGTAGTAGTTTCCTTTTGGTAATAACCCTGAATACAAATGAGATGAACTCTCCAATCAGAAGATAATGATTGGAAATATTAAAAAAACAAGACCCATCTATTTGCCGCCTATAAAAAATACACCTCATCAACAAAAATGCACAGAGTTTGAAAGAGATAGGATGGTGACAGGCATTCCATCGCCAACAGAAGGGAAGAAAAAGCAGATGTCAACATTCTAATATCAGAGAAAATAGACTATATACAAAAATTGTTAAAAGAGATAAAGGATGGCATTACATAATGTTTAAGGGATCACAGTAAATGTTTATATATCCAATGCCATGACACCTGGCTAATATTCAAAATAATTGTTGATGGATCTAAATCCAATACAATAATAATGTGGAGTTCAATGTGCCACTTTAATCAGTGGACGATTGAGCTCGACAGAGGTAAAGAACAACAGAGCTAGTGTGTACTATTGATGAAATGGACCTAATTGATACCTATAGGACATTTTGTCCCACAGTTGCAGAATGCACCTTTTTTTTTTTTAATCAGTGTATGGAATTCACTCTAGTATAGACCATATGCTATGCCATAAGGCAAGTCTCAGCAAATTGAATAAAAACAAAAAATTAAAATCATACCATGTATCTTTTCTGACCACTACAGAATGAAACTGGAAATGAACATCTTTGGAAATGAGCAACTTTAGAAACTCTATAACATATGGAATCACATGGAGACTGAACAATATACTACTGAATGAACAGTGAGTGATAGAAGAAATCAAAAGATCAGGAAAAAAATTTCTGGAAAAATAATGTTGGTGGCATGGCATAACCAAAAATATGGGATACAGCAAAAGCAGTGTTAGCATGGAAGTTCAACTTAGAAAGCAAACTGATGGACTTGCGACTGTTGCTGAAGGACTATACTATTGTAACGATATGAGAGAAAACGGTGGGGCAGAGGAGAATGGGGCCAATGAAAGGGCCTGAGCCTGTGGGACTATATCATGAAAAACAAAAATAATCCTCCCACCAAAAATACAGAAGTTCATAGCAATTAGTGCTTACATCAAAAAGTAGAAAGGCACCAAATAAATGATCTAGCAATGCATCTCAGGGACCTAGAGAAACAACAATAAGTCAAACTCAAAGTTAGTACAAATAAATATTTTTTATTTATTTAATTGCTTTATTTATAAGTAAACTATTTACAAACAATTTTTATTTATTTTAGGTATCTAATTAAAATTAGAGAATAAACAAAATTGAATAAAAAATTTAAGATAAATGAATTGAAAACTTAATTTTTTGAAAATAAGCAAAAGTGATACTCCATTGGCCCAACTAACCAAAGAGAGAGAGAGAGAGAGAGAGAGAGAGAGAGGGAGAAGAAGAGGGAAGAATTCAGTTAGCAGCATCAAAGATAAAGAGAAATATGACAGCAGATATTAATGATATAGAAAAAGTCACCAGGAATTAACAAACAGCAATATAAGAGCAAATTGGAAAATCTAGAAGACATGGATAGATTTCTGGATACATACATTGTACCTGAGTTGAGTTATGACATAAAAAACCTAAATAGACAAATAACTATGGTGGATTTTAAATCAGTAAGAAAGGACCTCTCAACAAAGGAAAGCCCATGATCAGACAGTTTCATTGCTGAGTTCTACCAAATTTTCAAGAACTACTTCCAGGTCTTCTTAAACTATTCCAAACAATTGAAAGGGAGGAGGGAATACTTCCAAATTCTTTCTTTGAGGCCACCATCATTTTAATCCAAAACCAGAAAAAGATACAGTCAAAAAAGAACTAGTGACAAATATCCATGATGGACATATATACAAATCTTCAATAAAATTAGTTAATCAAATCTAGCACCATTTCAGAAAAATCATTTACCTGGACTGAGTGGGGCTTACTGCTGGTGTTCAAAGGTGGTTCAACATTTACAAATCAATGAATGTAATATCACATTTGTAAGCTGAAGTAAAAAGCATATGTGATTATCTCAATGGATGCAAAGAAAGAGTTTGATAGGATACATCTTTTCATGATGAAAACCTTAAGAAAACTGGGTATAGAAACAGCATTTCCCAAAGCAATCAAGGTAATATATGAAAATATCATAGTCACCATTATATTGAAAGGGGAAAAGTTGGAGGTATTTCCACTAAGTTTTTTAACCGGATATGGATACCGACTCCCATAATTGCTGTTCAATAGAGTCCTGGAAGTTTGAGACAGAGACATTAGGCAAGAAAAAGAAATCTAAAGGATACAAATTGGAAAAAAGGAAGTCAAGATATCCCTGCTCACAGATGACATGATTCTCCTTATAGCAGGATAAAAAAGAACTGTTTAAAGAGACTCCTGGAGCTCATCATAGAGTTTGGTAAGGTAGAATATAAGATCAACACAGAAAAATCAATAGCGCTTGGATATGCAAATGATTCTCTTACTGCAAAAGAATGTGTAAGGTCAACCCTATTCACAGTAGCTACAAAAACATTTAAATATCTTGAAATAAATTTAAACAAGAAGATGATGCATCTTTATGATGAAAATTAGAAAACATTAAAAAAGAAATGAAAGAAGTCAGAAACAATTTCCCAGGTTAATAAATTGGAGTATTATCAATGAAAAGTCCATACAGCCCAAATCAATTTATAAATTCAATGTGATCCCAATAAAAATTACAACAACCTTCTTAAGCCTAGACAAAATGATGCTAAAATTCCAAGAGACCCTGCATATTTAAAGAAATTTTAAGCAACAAAAACAAGGTTAGAGGCATAACCATACTAGACATTAAAACATACTATGGACAGTTATATCAAAGTGCGGTACTGGCACAGTATAGTTAGCCAACTAATATTTGATAAACAAGGTGAAATAAATCCGGTGAGAAAAGGCAGTTTATTCAACAAAAGGTGCTGGAAAAATTAGATCTACACATGCAGAAGTATAAAACAAGACCCCTACGTTATACCTTACACAAAATCCAACTGTAGACCTGTCAAGGGACTAAAATCAATGGCTCCATTCCATTAAATTGCTTTAGGAAAACATTGGGAAAGCTTTGCAAGACAGGCATAGCAAAAATTTCTTGGGGAAAAATTCCAGAAGTACAGGCAGTTAAAGCAAATTAAACAAATGGGATTATATCAAGCTCAGAATTTTTGTACTTTGAAGGAAAATGTCAATAAAGTGAAGAGCCAACCAATAGAACGGAAGAAAATAATTGCAAAGTATACAATGAATAGAAGATTAATATCCAGGATCTATAAATTGCTCAAGAAATGCAAAAGAAAAAAAAACCCAAACCAAAAAATGAATCTAATTAAGAAATCGAAAAAGGATGTGAACAGGTAGTTTTCAAAGGATGAGCCAACAGACACATGAAAAAATACTCTGAATCACTAGCGATAGGGAAATGCAAATAGATCCAACTGGAAAGAAACAAAAATTGGCCACATTTTTGATCATTAGAATTCCAGATAAATTAAGTCATCATTTTAATAGGGGCATGCATTTGGCCTCATTGCCAAGACAACAATTAGAATGCCTGTGTACTGCATAGGAGTGCTTTGCTTGGATGCCAGATTCTGACTCCAGTTTTTTGGTAAAGCAGACTTTCAGTGTCAGTAGAGATGGCCAGCTACTTGGAAGACCCTGTTTGACTTCCGAGCTTACGGCTTTGGCTTCAGCCCAGCTCCAGCCGTTGCATCAACTGGGGAATGAACCAATGAATGAGAGCTCATTCTCTCTCTCAAAAAAATTTTAATTAAAAAAACAAGTTAATGCAAGAGGTAATATGTCCAAAAATATTTGCAACATAAATGTCAATTAAATGCTACTGCTTGCATAAGCATTTAGAAGTTGATAACACTAAAATTATAACAGCAAAGGAAATGGACACACGATTTGAATAAAAAAATGTGTAGAGAAATACGTTCAGATAGTTATTAAAGAAATAACAGATTTTTATCATATATTTTTTAGCCTGAAAATACAAAATAAAGGAAAAGTGAAATAATTTTTACATAGCACTTTAAAATATTGTGAAGAAAATTTTTTACCTGCTTTACATGGGAATTGGGGGAAAAGGATGTTCTCTCATATGTGGTTAATATAGAATGGACATTTGGGGAAGCAACTTGGCAACATTTTTAAAAATTAAAATTAATAAACTTAGATATGAAATTTTTAAAAAATAAAATAGATTCTGGTGTTATCTGCATTGGCATAAATTGGCATGCTGATTTAATTTCGGCTACTTTGCTTCCAATCCAGCTTCGTGTGAAAGTATCTTGGGAAGCAGTAGATGACGACTCAAAAACAGCCGCCAGTATAGGACGCCTGGATGAAGTCCCTGGCTCCAGGCTTGGCTGTTGATAAGAAGTTTGCTGGCAAACCTGTAGATAGAAGGTCTCTGTGTATTTCTTCCATTTTTTATTTCATTGTTCTTTTCTTTTAAAGATTTATTTATTTTTATTGCAAAATCAGATGCTGGGGTCTGTGCAGTGGGTGTGGAGGACACAAATAGAACAGAGAACTGTTCTATTGCAGGCAAGGCCACAAGGAATTTCCCGCTGCATGGCAGGGCCCGGTGGACGGCTCTGCAACCACCTGAAGGCAGTTCCACCTCCCTTTGCATGGACCCCGGGACAACCAAAAGCGCATTTTACTGTTTATGCTGCCTTGGCTTTCCCCATTGACCATATGCTAATCAAGGATGTTAAATCCCTGGATGCAGTGGGATCTATGTTTAGGGTTTTTTTCTTCCCCAATTGACCATATGCTAATCAGGAGTGTTGAGTCCCTGGATGTAGTGGGAATCTATGCTTAGGGTTCTTTCCTTTTTCCTTGTTCTTTGTGTCCCTCCTTCTGTGATGCATTTCCTGCCTTAATTGATTCAAGACTAAGTTGTAGAATGAGGATTGTGCTAGGAATGTGTTACTGATTGATATGTGCTGTCTATTGAGAACTTCCTGACTACAGGATTAGGATGGCTGATATCCTGTCTCAAGGTGAAATAATTGGCAGAACTATCCTTAGGAATGCCCACTTGACCAGGTGTGAAAAGTCGGTGTCAGAATTTGTGAAGGCTTCTGTATAAATAAAGAGGACAGCTTTCTTGCATTATCCATTATGATCCTGAAATTGTAGTGGTCTGTTTTTTTTCTCTTTATGCCTACTCCATGCACTCTTCGCAAGTTCCGAACTCAGCTTGGAGCTGGACTCCAGCAGTCAGATTTGTATAGAGAGAGGGAAAGACAGAGAGGAAGATCTTCCATCTGATGTTTCACCCTCCAAGTGACTGCAACAGCTGGAGCTGAGCCAATCTGAAGCCAGGAGCTCTTCTGAGTCTCCCACATGAGTGCAGGGTCCCAAGGCTTTGGACCATCCTTGACTGCTTTCCTAGACTACAAGCAGGGAGCTTGATGGGAAGCAGGGCTACTGGGATTAGAACCAGCACCTATATCGGATCCTGGTGCATAAAAGGCAAAGACTTTAGCCACTAGGCTACTGCACTGGGCCCCTTTCCTTTGCTCTTTTAAGGAAATTAATAGAACCATAAAAAAATTAAAAACTATATATACTGACACGGCGATTTCTTTGCCTGTGACTTGCAGCTATGCTTTGAGAGATGAAATACTCAGGAGACAATGAATAGCTATTAATAGAAAAATGAGTGAATAAGCTGTGTTATAGTCATAACATAGAATTTTATAAATCTAGTGAAGACATAAGTTAGACCAATAGCTACTGACTTCAAAAGATATTATGTATTGTTAAGCAAAGGAAGCAAGATATAATTCTTACATATAATATGATACCATGTCATAAGACAGTTATTATTCATCTGTCACCCTTGCGTTGATACAAGATATGAGTATGGAAAAATAGCAAGCCAGATGTTTCACATTTTTAAAAAAAGTTTATATGGGAGATGGGAAGGGCCATGAAAGAGTAGATAGAAAGGAAAGAGAGCAAAATTAATCAGTATTTAAAGTCGCAAGTTTAAACAAGAATATGAGTAAAAGAGAAACAAACAGCAAAAAAAAATTGAAAATTCAGAATTATCTACTGTCAACTGATTGAAAAATAGATTATTTCAGGATTGAGTAACTGTGGAGTTGTGCACACAGAATTCAGAGCACTGCCACATCTACAGAGTTAAGCTGTGAAGAGTTAAACCCAGTTTCCTTAGCAGAAATTGAAAACTGATGTCAGAACTCACAGCGTGTTTTTTTTTCTCTTGCTTATTTATGTTTGGATAAGAAACATTTTGGGAGTTTCGAAGATTTAAATTTCAAAATATGATGATTTGTTTACCTATGAATTAAAAATCTGTCTTCATCTGGATAAACTAAATACATAGAACACTTTTCTGTCACTCTCCTGGTGCTCTCTAGAAGTAAGAGTGCATATAATTGGTTACTGGTTCTCCGCACACCTTATGTACAAAGTAGGCATTCAATAAATGGTTGTTCAACAGTGTGACTTCCACCATTTTGAAGAGCTTTCCAACTGAGATAATTCACCATGGGCACACAAGAACCCCTGATCCCCGAGTTCCTAACATTTCTTTCAACACAGAAGATAGACTTAAGCACCTAAAGTTTCGGCAAAATGCAGGCAGTCTATCGCTGTGAATACCAATTTCACCTTCACTCAAGTGTGTATTTGGCCAGTAACAGGTGATTAAACCAACCCTGTGATATTACCTGGCTGACTGCAGGCACTCACTACATTCTTGCCGTTTCCAAGGCAACTGATTAAAGAATTTAAGTACTGAGGCCCCTTTTAAGGCTGATGCCCTTGGAAAGGCAGGCTTTTCTGCCAGCCGGCCACACTGAGAAACAAGGTTTATTTGTGTGAATGTTTTCCATTTCTCTGACTTTCACAACACAAGGTGCTCAGATAGCTTTTGGTAGCACCTACTGGAAAATGTTACCAATATAAATATGTAGAGTTCAGTTTCACCAATCCCCAAAAATACTCGGTGTAATTACTGGGAAATAGAAGACAACTCAATGAAGACTCTGTTTTCCTTTCAACCTCACTCTTTATTTACTTCTTTACAGCACAGGCGGTAAATAGTCTTCTTGATGATGTCCTGGCCTGCACCTCAGCGAAGGACTCCCTCTTACAGAACCCCACAGTATTGATAGGGTCTGATACAAACGGGCTTCTTGGCAGTTCCGATGCTAAGCCTTGATGCCCGCCCACCGTGGGGAACCACCATTAAGAGAAATTCAGCAGTTCCTGGGATGAGCTCTTTTGGTTTACAAAATGGTTTCCAGGAGAGTCAGGGCTTGCTTCTGATAGGAGCTTAAGAGATCCACCCCTCTCCCCCCTCCCCCACCAGCTCTTTTTAAACAGCTAGTCTGATTTCCACCTAGCAAATTGTTCATGTACTTCTCCAGGTTTTTCCTGCCTTGACCACAGCCGTGCTTTGCCTTTATGAACTCATTACCCATATCTGAAACAAAGGGGTTTTTCTCATTAACTCACTGAAGTGTAACACATACATTTCATGGCCACATAAAAGTTACTACCTTTGTTCTTTTGTCTTGCAAAAGGAGTATTAAATCAGATATGAGAGGCAATGTTTGCTGCTCTTTTATGTAAAAATGTTGATCTCATTTCCATATATTTTCAGGGAAATGATGGTTGTGACCCTTAAAACCCTGAGGTAGTATCATAAGGCAATTAAATTCATAGAATTAAAAATTGTTTATCATTTTTAAGCAGTTTATCACTTTTTAAAAACAGATTTATTTTATTTTTATTGGGAAGTCAAATATACAGAGAGAAGGAGAGGCAGAAAGATCTCCCATCCAATGATTCACTGCTCAGTGGCCACAAAGGCTGGAACCTATCTGAAGCCAGGAGCCAGGATTTCTTCTGAGTCTCCTATATGGGTGCAGGGTCACAAGGCTTTGGGCCATCCTTGACTGCTTTCCCAGGCCACAAGCAGAGAGCTGAATGGGAAGCAGGGGTGCTGGGATTAGAACCGACACTGATATGGGATCCAGGAATATTCTAGGCGAGGACTTTAACCACTATATTCTCACACCAGGCCCAACTTGCCTCTCCCAACCAATAGTCAGTCTCTCCCTCTCTTTCTGGCATCTCAAGCAGTAGCTGAATTCCCTGTGCCACAAGGCTAGCTCCTGGTGTACTGACCTCTTTAAACCCGTGCTTTGGGTCGGTTAGATCGATCTTGGGCCATCAGGGGGCTAGCACTAAATTACCATTTCTGGTCTATCTGGAGCATTTTTTCAGGCTCTGTGGCAAGGTGGCTAGAGAGCATGTTGAGAAAGTTGCGTGGGTACTTACATGTGCGCAGCACATCTGTTCTGACAGTCCTTTAGGAATGGTTCAGAAGATGTGTGACTACATTTTGACATGAGAATTTTGCCAGTGGAAGGGAGGTGTGTGATAGGAATGTCATCCCTGGCCTTCTATGAAATCTCTACCTGTTCATTGAAAAAAAGGTCTTTTTTTTTCCCCCAAAGAACTACTTGTCTTCTCCCAGTTGTCATATTAGTGTTCAGAAATGGCAGGAAACTCTTGCCTGCAGAGTGACTTTGTAACAGCCCTCACTTAACACTCAGTTCTACAACTAGGTATCTTGACACTGAGAAATGATAATTTATGAGGCTTTTGCTATTTTTCTTTCTTTATGTGGCAGGAAAGAAAACTCCATTTATTCAGAATAAAATCCCTTCATTATGCCAAAGGCAACTGCTAAAAATAAAATCTTCCTTTCATGACTGTATTCTAGGGCTTCCTCACTTAATCAGAAGATTCTACAGGGACAGTGTAACAGACAACAGTTCTGGAATATTTCAGAGTCATTGAGTTCCCCAGCTGCTGCAGGAACTACTGTATTGAATGCCTAACTTACCTATTTGTAATATATGGCTTGAACAGCCGCTGAGGTGAGACAGTTTAATATTCTTAGCAGTACTAAGTGTCAATGTCAAACACTGGGAAGAATTCAGATTCCTTTTTCCCATTTTTAAAACATGCTTTTTCATTATTACTTTTTTTGGTGAAGACTTAAACTGCATTTTTCACTCATAATCAGATGTGCTAGGTTTGGCTAGTTGTTTCTGCAAAATAATTGTTGGGCTCTTTAATCAAGCAGCTATCCTCAATTAATCTGCAAGGCAGGGTTCTCTGGGCATACCATGAGCTAATGGGGATACTTCTTTACATATTCCATTTGCACACATCACAATGAGGATATACATTGCTTTGTGCTTGACTCTATTGACTTCCACTCTTGAAATAGAGGAGATAATAAGCCTTCCTTCATTTGATATAGCAGAACTCTACTGATAAGATGTCAGCAATTACACTTGCATTGGGGGTCATGCTTTCTGCTCACATATCTTCATGTTTACATTAATCAAAACATTGCAATACGCTGTGCCTGGAAGCCACTCCTAGAACAATTTTCTCTGAGGGTCTTGGTTGTCCCAAATACTATTTTGTGATAAACTTTTACATACTCAGTTGTCCCAAAGATTATATGATGCAAACAGGTTTTTAAATACAAAGTTAAGCTGTGAAACTTTTTAAAGAAAGATTTATTTATTTTTATTAGAAAGGCAGACTTACAGAGAGAAGGAGAAACAGAGAAAAAGATCTTCTGCCCACTGGTTCATTCCCCAAGTGGCTGCAATGGCCAGAGCTGAGCCAATCTGAAGGGAAGCCGGGTGATTCTTCTGGGTCTCCCACGTGGGTGCACAGTCTCAAGGTTTTGGGCCATCCTACACTGCTTTCACAGGTCACAAGTAGAGAGCTGGAAGGGAAGTGGAGCAGTTGGGAAACAAATCAATGACCATATGGGATCTTGGTGCATATAAGGAGATGATTTAACCACTGGGACATTGCACTAGGCCCTGAGTTGTGCTGCTTTAACTTTTGAATACAAATACTGTGTGTGCAATAAACAAGTGCTATAGCTTTTATTTTGTTCTTAGTAGAGAGTTATTCTATCCCTGGCTACTTTCACTTCATTAGTGAAGGAGTTGCCTATCATTTGGCCACTCCAGATTCAAGAATGTTGTATTGCAATGGTTGGTG
This sequence comes from Ochotona curzoniae, assembly GCF_017591425.1. Taxonomy (NCBI): domain Eukaryota; kingdom Metazoa; phylum Chordata; class Mammalia; order Lagomorpha; family Ochotonidae; genus Ochotona; species Ochotona curzoniae. The sequence continues at coordinate 14,253,075 of NW_024464920.1, read as the reverse complement.
GATTTTTCTCTGGGTATCAGGATGAGCTCTCAAGCTGGGTCCCTACAGTTGTGCCTGCTGAGACACAAGGTTGGAGTTGCTTATTGTCTGATAATACGAGATGATTGGTTTTTCGACAATCTGGAGGACATCACTGACTTGTATGAGTAAGAATTTCCTATGACTGCCAAAACAACATGCCATAAACTGGTTTACAACAGACATTTATTGCCTCATGGCTCTGAAAGCTAGAGGTCAGGTTGTTAGAATGGCTGTGATCTCTCTGAGACTCAGGGAAGAATCCATTGTCTTCCTTGCCTTTGGTGGCAGTCAGCAGTCTTTGGCAATGCTGTGTGTGCAGCTGCAGGACTCTGACCTCTGCCTTTGCCTCCACATGGTATTGTCCCTGTATTTGTGTCCAGATCTTTCTCTTCATATAAAGAAAGCAGTTATGTTAGGTTGTGGCTCATATTAATTACTTCTTAACGAGATCAAAGCTGCATAGAGCCTATTTCCAGATAATTTTCATTGGTGTCAGAACTGAGGGCTTCAAGATATCCTTTGTGTGGACCCTATTTAACCCATTCACTCCTGCACTTTGGTATATAACAAACTGAGCATGGAATACTCTGAAAAGGGTGCACATTCTCCCCCAAGCCCCAGCTAGCACTCACAGTTTCTGTAAACGAGCAGTTGGACAAGGTTTGTGTTACATCTTCTTACAAGCCAATATCGCTTAGGCTCACTTGCTAAGAGGAGAAACTGTTCTTAATTATGTATCCAGAGTGAATAAAATAGTCAGTAGGGGATTAGCAGAGGAGTGAGTACTTGAGCTCAGGCATGCCAATACTGATGTGAGCATCCCAAATGCTAGGCCAAATGTCTACTCTTAGTTATGCCTTTTAGAAAGATAGGTTAGTGTCATTTTGTGGTGTTTTCAGAAGGAAAGGTCATAAGAGACTGGCAAAACATAGACCCATTTGTGTATTTTTAAAATGAATGTATTAGACTGGATTGGAGTTTCCAAATATTGTCTTATAAGGCATTGGCTAACTGCTTCAGAATCACCTGGGAAACCTGATTGAAATTTCCAACTCCCACCCACTGAAAAATCTTGGTAGGCAGTATGAGCCAATGCCTTCAGCTGTAAGACATCTTTGTAGATGTTTTTGCTGTTATCAGGATTTAGGATCTACTGAACAAGCTGTCTGTGGTCTTCCAGCTCTAAGCATGTATGATGGCTTCTTTTTCAATCTTGCATCTGTTCCCTGTTCAAGAGACAAAGTATTCTAAGTCACATTGTTCATTTGGAAAATGGCAAGAGGGTTCTTTTTGATTGCTCAGTCTTGTGAAAATTCTTGGCTAAGCACACCATGGGCAGAGCTTTTACTCCTTTCAGGTTCTCTTCCAAATTCTCTAAGTTTCTTCTTTATTCACATAACTTCTTTGGTCTTGTTGGAGCTCATCTTGTTCTGTGTCCTCTGAGGACTGGCACACTAGGTATACAAATGCACGCTCATGACAGAGACCTTCTGCCCTCACTGAGGCTTGTTGGGGGAGCAGGAGGCTTTTCATTGTGGAAGTGAGCCTCAACAGTCTTCCCCCCAAAATTAAGAATCCAAATATACTTTCATCTGCACAGTAAAGTGAGGTCTCCTTGAAAACAGTTTATTTAGGTGATACAAGTAATTAAGGTGGCTTTAATTCTCTTTACCTTAGAAAGTCTTTGGACATTTTTGGGCAAACTAAATAAAGGCCATTTCAGTACTCATTTATGCCAATTGGGTACAACTGGATATTTTTGTGTTTCTATGATTAGTGTCTACTCACTGCCTTGCTTGTGGCTTGTGGAGCACTTAACAAATATCTGTGAATGTAAGAAGCCATGTCTAAACATTTCCGTGATTGAAATACAACTTGTTTCTCATCAGATCAAGTATTTGGAAAGTCAACCTTCTGCCCTCCCCTGGGACTTAGGCTTTTTGGCAATCAGTACTTTTTGAAATATTATCTTAGGTCACAGAGTTTAATGAGAATAACTTTATAGGTGTTAAAGTTCCTTCCATTGGTAAGTTTCACTATGCATATCATAACTTGCCCTGGTATTAAACTCTGTCTTAAAGGTGGGGAAAAGCAGGTAGTGATTAATATTGGTGATACTTAATCAACCACTTACTATTAAATAAATGATTCCTAATAGCTTAAGAAATTACCTGTCCTTATTAAGTTCCTACCCATGTCCTAGGCAGTATAAGGGATAAAGAAATGAAGCACGTTGTGCCCTTCTTTGATAGAATTTATAATCTCCTCTGACTCATTTAGAGATGGAGTTCTTAAGTTTTATGCATTTTGTTATTACTTCTTGCCTTGCTGTTGACATGGACAATCCTTTTCACCCCAGCATAGGTTTTTCTCTTTCTGGTGTCTCTGCATCATCATTTCATACATGCTTAGTGATGGACTGTTTCTCCCTGAGCTGAAAGTGTTGAGTGACAGAAAAGGATTTGCGACACTGAGTTGGCAATAATTTCTATTGCTTGTTGCATCTGTGATCTGTGGGAAATGAACTCTCAGATGCCTCATCCTTAAATCTGACTTAATGATACCTTATATGTTTACTATGTGAATTAGAAATAGCTTATGTAAGATAATCACATAATACATACCCGGCAGATGTTTAATAATATTAACTGGAGGCACAACTGCTGTGATGCTTAAATGCTTGTTAGAGAAACAATAGCAGAAAATGGCTCAAATGCCAAGAAATGCTTTTAAAATGTCATTGAGTCAACTGAACGTTTGTGTCTTATCATGACATTTAGGATGCTCATGCCATATTATTTTTATTAGTGGATACTATTACAGTCATTTCTGGCAACATCTCCCATTTTTCATACAAAAATGGGAAGATTTAGAAAGTAATAGGATTCTGCTCACAGATATTATCTATCTCATCTGTTAATAGTTCAGAGAGCAAGTTGGATTTTATTCCTTCAACCTTACTTATTGAGTCTACACTAAACCTGAACATGAAAGAGAATTGGAGCACTAGAAGGTACTCTTTGTGGCTGAGTGAGAAAGAATCCTGGAGGGTTATGCAGGGGCTGGATTATTTAGCCTGTGTTCTAAATTGGAGTATATGATAGAAATAAAAATCTAACAGTAATAGGCATTTAATCCAGTGGTTAAGCCATCCACATTGGAGTACTCAGTTCAGTTCATGTTTCAGGGTCCTGACTCAAGCTTTCTCCCAGTGCAGACACTGCAATATTTGTGGTAAAGACTTGAGGAATTTGGTTTGCCATCCACATGAGAGACCCAAATTGTATTTTCAAGTCCTGGCTTTGGTTTTGTTCAAGCTCTGGCAAATGAGGGCAATTTAGGGAGTGAACCACGGGGGCAGGAGGGAGACCATCTTTCTCTTCGTTTCTCCATTTGCATCTTTCTTACTCTGAAATAAACACCTAGTAATTAATCTATTAATAATTCTCAATCACTTCAGAGAGGCTCTGTGGTATCTGAATTATGGAAGGTTTTCCAGTTTTTAGTCTTCTGTGGTAGAATTGTAGCTAATTATTAATTCATTGTATAAAGTGGGTAGTCTTTAAGTTGATATTTTGGTTTTTGTTTTGGAAACCAGGCAGGTGCTCAGACAGAAAGAGGTCAAAGCGAGACATACATATTTGTGATCATAAGATTGGGATGATTAGCTCATAACACTTATGAGATATTAAGGTGAACATGAAGGAGCAGCATTTGAAGAACATGGGGATGATCATCAGGGTCAAAAGTTGGGGAGAAAAGATGAGCACTTATGTTTTTCCTGTACTTAACAACCAAAGAGCTGTTGTTGTGAAGAACGATAGTGATGTGGAACAAAGAGAAGTCCATATCTAGTGGATTGAGGAATACAAACAGGGCAAGAAAATAGAGTGAGCAAATATAGAAATATTTTACGTTTTATTGCGTTTTTTATTTGTTAGGCATGTTAAAATGAAATTCATCTTGCAAGTCAATGAGCATTAGAATTGGTAACTAGTTATATAAAATTATACAAAGACAATTTCCTTTGATTTTAACAATCTGTCACTGAAGACAAACCAAGAAAAAAAATGATACCATATGATGAAGTCTCTCAAAATTAACAGTCTAAAAAATTTTAAATGAGGAGTACATATCTAAATTCTTGTGCATTTTTTGAAACACATGAAGGTTATATTCTTGAGCATTTGATTCATTATATTTCAGATTGGGCTGTAGAGCACATACTTAATAAATCCCAAGATGATTATGGTAAGAGGAGATGGATGAGGAGAAAGAATAATACTTTGGCAAATAGTCCTAAGGAGGTGAGAATTTAATGAGAGAATAAGAATGAAAAAAAAAAAGAAAGTAGAGGAAATTTAGAGCAAAATATATATTTTTTCTGTTTTAATTAAAACAAAGGGATATAGAATAAACACTATGTGAGGCTTGTGGAGTCGTCATGTTCCATGCGTGAATGAAGTGGCATTATACAAAAGGGTTTCAACAGATCTTAAGTACAAGAAGGATAGTGATTCTGTTTCTGATTTAAATAGGCTATAGAGACTCAGTGAAAAAAGAGACTTCTTTTTTTATTCTGAAGCCGATGTTAACCATGGCTTTTTTGTTAGTGGGCATCATTCTTGGCTTTCTACAAACAAGTTTAAGATCCTCGGTGGAAAGATAGGGTATTTATTTAGTTGACATTAGCATCAGGCCAAAGAAAAAATACTTTTGAAATAAAAGATTTTGGGTTAACATATACCTTTGAAATATTAAAATGTGGTAGAATGACTGACTCTTGAGCCTTTTTGCATGGAAATATAGTTATTTTGAAAAGTTTTAGTGGTGAATGTAGACTAGAAATTGACAGCAAGAGTTTTGGGGCTGAATCCAACCCACTGCTAGTTTTGTTAAGTACGGTTGTATTGGAATACACAGCCACACTCATTTGCTTATGTAGTGTCTGTGGTTGCTTTTCTGTTAGAGCCTCAGAGTTAAGTAATTGTGACAGAGACTTTTGCCCATAAATGTAAAATGCTTCTGATAGGGCCCTTTACGTAAGAAGGTTGTTGATGTCTAGTATAGACTAGCGTTTTCTAAATGATGTTCCATGTTAGGTTAGTTTCCCATGAAATGTTAACAAACATCCTTGAAAAAGGGCCTGGTGTTCACATGAATTTGGAAAATGCTGAAGTAAACAAAGTTAACCAGTTTTCTTTACAGTGGATATCTGATAACACAAAATACACTCACCAATGGCAAACAAATGTGTGGAATATTGTTCCCAAATTATTTAATCATAGAGCCCCTCTTTCCCCTCAGGAACATCTATTAATGTCACATAGTTTGGAAAAATCTTAAATTAGTCTGTTTGGGAGGCTTTGCCAAGTCATAAAAAGGCATAAATTTGAGCCCAGGGTGTTTTAGTTCTAGGATGTCTGTGTAGAAAATGTAAGTAATTCCAGAGATCAGAAACCATTCTCTGCTGGTGAACCCCATGAACTGTCCCTGTGGTCTGACCTCTGCAAAGTGAATTTTAGCCAAAAATAGAGAAGGTAGCTACATAAAGCCTTTGTGGTAGTTATAGGGATTAATGAAATGTTTGATTTTCTGAATGTTTTAGGATAGGATTTTGTGATAGAGTGTTGAGGTTATTGTTTCTGGAGCCAAAGTATGATATTCATGGATGCTGGACATTTTTACCTTTATGGAAATCTATTTCCGTAAAATTTTAGTGAAAAATGTATTTTATGACTGTATTTGTATAAAAATAAATATAATAAACTGATGTATTATATTTTAAATTCTGATTTGAAAAGACAGATAATGAAATGAAAACATTTCATGGCCTCTAAAATTAGTATGGGCTCTTAACATTGTGCCTGCTGTTCCTCCTGGGTCAGCAGGGATTGAGAACTGCCAAGGCCTGATATCCTGTCTACCAGATTGCAACTTTCTTGAAGGTTATGCACTTTGCATTCCCTTTCTACCTTAGTTAGTTAAAATTGCTTAGGTAACAGTGTTGGCTCAATAATACCTGTTGAATCAGTGATTGTATGATTTATTCCAAGATTCTCAAATATCTCATTAGAAAATAAAACGCACAGTTGCATTAAGAAGCGTTTGGATTTTCTTCAGAGATCTAAAGAAATTAATACAAATTAGGAAAACAGGTTTAAGTATCTGCATGTGATGGAAAGAACTCTTGAAGTTAGTTTACTTTTCACTAAACAGCAGTGCAGCCAGTTATTTTATAACTTTGGACCTCAATCTATTAATTAGTAAGAAAAACATTAATTAAAACGAACGCGTTTTATATATACCTCTAATTAGAAACCAGAGCAAGTAACTAAAATTTTCATAATAACCAGGTTATGAAATGCCTACCAAGTTTTAAAAACAGTCCCAGTAGTAATATATCCCTAGTTCATGTACAAATTAAATTCTCTCAAAAATGTTAATCATGGAGAATATGGTTACATAATGCTCAATATGCTTTCAAAGGACAGTTCCTGAGCCTTTTCTATGTGTAAAGCAAGCAAGAAAGTTTCTGAAAAATGAATAAAATCCTAATAAGCCACCTAACCCAATTTTTTTTCCAACAAAAGCCATTCCTAAGAGAATATTCTTAACCTTGTTTCTGTCACATCCTACTTGAAAATGAGAATACTCTGGCCACCAGTTTAAGTTTTGCCCAGGATTTTGTCTAATCAAACAAGCAGTAACAGAAAGAGGTGATAGTGTGAATATATCACACAGACAATAGTGTGCACTCAAAAGTAGATGAGTAGGAAGACTGAAAAGTAATCCACAAAAACAAGTATGAACACTGTTTTCCATTTGCTCTTAAATCAGGTATGTGAGGCAGTTTCCAGTAAATATAAACAACCCTCAGTATGAAGAGGGAGGCTGGGCTGGTCTTCTCTGAATTATAGAAAATTCTCTGATTTTCTCCAGGGAAATAATACACAACTCTGGAAAGGCCAGAAAGCCTGCCTCTTAAATACAGAAATTAATATATGTGCATCTTAAGAATGGGAAAATTATGGAACTGCAACTTGTTTTGTTTCTTCCACAAATCTTTCCTCTTTTTGAAGTCACTGTTCTCTTTCTCCTTCTCTCTCACTCTCTCTCTTTCTCTCTTTCTGTCTCTGTGTGTGTGTGTTTAATACAGAGAGTAGGGTTATATACGCTGGCAATGCTGTTTTCCAATGCCTTTATTTACTTCAGCTGTTTCCCTACATAAAGGAAGAAAGACAATGTATCAGTAAGAATTGAATGTGGCTGTGAATGGCATTGTCACATATATTGTCCCAATGTCACATTACACTGGGTCCTCTCTGGAGATCATGTGGTGGGCTGGATATTTTTCCCATGGTCGGGCTTGTGTGCTAGTTCTGGGTTTGGTAAAGAAGATTCACTTACATTGGGAGTACTCTCAGAGCATTGTAGTTCATTTTTGGTTGTACATCAATTCTTGCTCACAATGATATGGGAGAGTGTAGATTTGCTAAGTCTGAGTTATTTTAAAGATTTATTTTTTATTATTTTTTGATTGGAAAGGCGGATATACAGAGAGGAGAGACAGAGAGGAAGATCTTCCATCCAATGATTCACTCCCCAAGTGAGCACAACGGTCCAGATGCTATGCCGATCTGAAGCCAGGAGCCTCTTCCGGGTCTCCCACGCGGGTGCAGGGTCCCAAAGCTTTGGGCCGTCCTCGACTGCTTTCCCGGGCCACAGGCAGGGAGCTGGAAAGGAAGCGGGGCTGCCAGGATTAGAACCGGCGCCCATATGGGATCCCGGGCTTGCAAGGCGAGGACCTTAACCACTTGCGCCACCGCGCCGGGCCCTTTAAAAAGGTATTTCTCACATATATGATCCTTGATGTTTAGTGTCTCAAGTTTCGGTGGACTTTACCACTCATTTCACAAAGGTTAATATGGTTTTGCTTTGAAACGCTCCAGGAGTGCCTTATTGAAGTGTGTTCTTAAGTCAAGAACAAGCTGAATGAGACTAGTTTTTGCAAAGGATCCTTGAATCTATAGCTGAGATTATCTTTTTTTTTTTTTTTCCTCTTGAGTTAGCACTTATATTTCATCATGGAAAAAAGTGAGAGCAATTAGAATGTTTTCTAGATTAGATATGTGGCATTGGAAAATTTCAAATGTCTAATTTGGTGGACTGATTATTTTTCCAATACGAATACAGTACAAAGGTTCTGGCTTCCAGGCACCACCTTCCCTGGTGCCAGCTTGCTTTGCCTGAAATCTCCCACTCCAGGAACCTGAAGCAGATTTCAGTGTAGTTGCTGTGTAAAGGCATATCTCCATTTCAAAGGTCGATATGTAAAAGACAACTTCTAGGAAGGTTATAAAGTCCTCCTGAGATTATCTACGAATAGCTCTCAAACTGCTATTCCAATGTGAAGTGTATACCTATCCTGTGCTTCTGTTTCCTTTTTTCTGAAATTTTTTTAAAGATTTATTTTATTTTTTTATTGGAAAGGCAAATACACAGAGAGAGAGACAGAGAGGAAGATCTTCCGTCTGATGATTCACTCCCCAAGTGAGCACAACGGCCAGTGCTATGCCAACCTGAAGCCAGGAGCCTCTTCTGGGTCTCCCACGCAGGTGCAGGGTCCCAAAGCCTTGAAAAGCCTTGGGCTGTCCTCGACTGCTTTCCCGGGCCACAGGCAAGGAGCTGGATGGGAAGCAGGGCCACCGGGATTAGAACTGGCGCCCATATGGGATCCCGGGCGTGCAAGGCGAGGACCTTAACCACCACGCCATCGCGCCGGGCCCTTTTTTTCTGAATTTTGTCAAGCAGGAAGCTAGAATTCCTTGGGTCAGGTTGGAAGTCATTCTGAGTTGACATTGGAGTCTCCTGAATATTGTTTGGCTTCAGAGCCATAGCTGCCCTGCGGGGTGTCTGGAATACACTTTACTGATTGTACTGTTTCTTATGTGGCCAGGTATGATGGTCAGGCAAATTTTCAGAAGAATGTTGAACATGGTAGTCTCATTTTGGAGAATTAGATTCATTGGGCACACTCAGCATAAAACTTCATAAAATGTGATGGAAATATTCAAGATCCAGAAATAAATTATGGACTGCAACATAAGAGAAAGAAATCTCAAAATGAAACAATTTCAAAAACAAATTTTAAAGCTTTGTCTGCAATTTAAAGAAAGGTGCTAAATCAGTATTAGATGTGGATGCATTCTAATGTGTGTCTGGGGCCCAGGAGACACTTGCGGTAGTGTATATTGAGGGTAAGTGATAGATAGATACTTCTTGAGTTTAGATAAACACTTTTTCTTTTAAAGATTTATTTATTTTTATTGCAAAGTCAGATATACAGAAAGGAGGAGAGACAGAGAGGAAGATCTTCTGTCCGATGATTCAATCCCCAAGTGACCACAACGGCTGGTGCTGCGCCAATCTGAGTCAGGAACTTTCTCCAGGTCTCCTGCAGAGTTGCAGGGTTCCCAGGCTTTGGGCAGTCCTCAAATTCTTTTCCAGGTCACAAGCAGGGAGCTGGATGGGAAGTGGAACTGCCAGAATTAGAACCAGTGCCCATATGGGATCCTGGCGCATTCAAGAAGAGGATTTAGCCACTAGGCCACCACTGCACTGGACCCTAAATAAACACTTTTCATTTTCTGGTTCAAATTCTCTTGTTTTCTAGTTTTTGCTCTTGGGGAAAAAAGTGCTGGTAATACCAACCTTAGTATAAAACTTTAATTTCGTATAGCAGTGACTTAACAGTATCTTGATATTTTTACTCTTAGACTGGATGTGACAATTCCTGCCACACCTGCCTCTTTTATTAAGAGGATTGACCTGAGTAACATCAGGGAGAAATTTTGGCTAAACAAAAATGCTGATTCTAATCCTGGTGGCAATCTTTGGGGCTCTCAACAACTCTTTGTGTGGGCTCTCCTCTTTCCCCTTTTAAAACTTGCAATTAACCCTGAGTAAGGAGCCTTTTATTGAAATTTGGTTGAGGGACCCATAATTTAAATGTACATCAGGAATCTACAGACAGAAACTAGGAGTTTTGCCAGACACCTGGGAACAGCTTATATTATCACAGAATTTTTAAGTTGGAAGGGATTTTTGGAAATTTCCAGCTCAGCCCTGACATAATACAGTCAAGGGAAAGAGGGGGGAAGGCCCAGATTAGGAATCACTTAATCATTCAAAGTTTTAGAAGAGGTGACTGGTGTCAGAGCTGGGATTAGTAAATAGCTCCTGACCTTTTCTCTTAACTCTGTGCTGACAGAGTGGAAGGAATTATAAAGTCCACTTTAGTGTAGAAAAGCATTCTCCTAAGGTTAGAGGAGAATGAATCATTGGGGAAAAAAATAGTTTTTGAAATAGTAATTCAGAGCAAACTGCATAGAAGACGAAGGATAGAGGGACACGAGTAAGGCCCAGGGCTGACAGTTTACACCCTATGTATCAAGTGTGTTTGTGCCTGTTTAATGATCATCTTTGATCTTGTACTCTCCCCTGCCCCACAGCTTCATTAGATTGTGGACCTTGTGCTTTGTGATGTCTCCACTGATTAGTGAGGATGGAATCCTGTGCTGGTAATTTTTAAATTTTCTCAGAAAATCTACAAAGCGAACAGACTCCATGCATGTATACCCTTTGCTAAACAGAGGTGATGACTGTTGTCTTATGAAATATCTTTTGCAGTTGTCCTAAGTTTAGCTTTATATATGCATGTATTTTAAGAAAAGCCAAGGGTGCAAATGCTCTTAAAACTGTGTTCTTGAGGATACCTGCCTGCAGCTTTTAAGTCATCTGTCTCGGGGTAATTTCATGGTGCAGAAAGTATGCCATGTAGTATTTGCTTGTGTGTCTTCTTGCAGTGGCTCTGTGTTTTTGATTTGAATGCCCCGTTTCTGCCTCTTTTCCAGATCTCAGACATTCTCTTCGGGTGCATCGTCTTGCTTCCGTGTTAGGACAGGATAATGTCATTCAGCAGTGCAGCATGTAACTCAGACTAATAGTTTACTTTTCAGAGACATTATTTCTGAGACATTGGCAGAATGTCTTCAAACTTTTATTGAAGGTATGAAGAGAGGGATTTCGTAAAGAGATAAGTATTTTTTTAAAGATTTATTTATTTTTATTACAAAATCAGATATACAGAGAGGAGGAGACACAGAGAGGAAGATCTTCCATCCAATGATTCACTCCCCAAGTGAGCGCAATGGCCAATGCTATGCTAATCCAAAGCCAGGATCCAGGAACTTCTTCCAGGTCTCCCACACGGGTGCAGGGTCCCAAGGCTTTGGGCCGTCCTCGACTGCTTTCCCAGGCCACAAGCAGGGAGCTGGATGGGAAGTGGAGCTGCTGGGATTAGAACCGGCACCCATATGGGATCCTGGGGCGTTCAAGGTGAGGACTTTAGCCACTAGGCCATGCCACCGGGCCCAAGAATATTTTTTTTTTGCAGAAAAAAAAGCTCTATTTAAAAAAGCCCAAATTATCTTTTGCATACAAGAAAATAAATGTTTAGTCAAAATAAAAAGCTACAAAATGCTTATTTTTTATTTGCAGCAGCTGCTACTTTTACATTAAGACACGATTTTTCCACTAAGTCCAAGCCTATTCCAAGGAAATCTCTGAACGCAAGCACATGGCTGTTTTCACCAATGTAGTGAGTGGTTCTTCATTTTCAACAGTGGAGCAGAAGCTCCTCTTCTTTAGCCTCTTGTGCAGCTAATGGCACATTTTTCCTCCTTGTGGTTTGAAAAATCAAATGTTTTTCTAAGATGTTAAGAACTATTGAAAGTTTAATTTACTTTAGAAAAAACTGGAATAGTAAAATCACTTTATTTCTGTTCTTTCAGGACAGAGTACCCATTTTAGAAGTAGTTATTATTTCTGTGAGTTTATTTTTAATTTTCTGTTCAAAGGTAAGAATAATATGACTGTTACCCCAAAGGGCTATAGGAAGGATGAAATAATTTATGTTAAACAAAGTATATGGTAATTTCCCATCTGTAAAATGAATGATACAATTTATTCAGTTAAAATTCATGTTGGTTTTATTTCAGTCCTGGATATGCACTTTATTAAATAACTCTATGTTTTGATTCTTGAGAGTCCTACTGTCATTCCTGGATACAGATGTTCAATATCTTTCTCCTATTTATGCAGATTACCAAACAGGTATATTTTTCACTTCTGTTTATTACGTGATTGATAATGATAATCAAACACCCTTCTACAATTTCTTTTCACTCCCCCCTCCCTATGCAATGGAAAATAAGACAAAAATTCCATGAGGCTCATTTATGAAGCAATCAAATAAAGTTAGTCATCAAATCCAATCAGATAAAATGGCAAAATCAAGGGACTTATTCAAACTGTTTACCATATTGCCAATAAAGATAAAAAAGATTTGATGGAACACGGATATTGAAGCAATAAAACATTTACGTTGCCATTTGTGTCCCAGATAGGTTTCCACCTAGAAGTAATTTGGAATAAAATGAACTGAATTTACCTGTTGACTCATCATCTGTGCAAGTGACTTTTAGTCTTTTTTTCCCTGCAGTTTGCTGATTTCCCTGTGACATGTACAGGTTTTTAGAGCACGTGGGCTCTTATGGTAATGTGTCAACTAAATGGATTCCGTTGCCAGGAAGAATACATGAAACAAAACCAAAATAAGGCAGACAGGAGGACAAGGGCTTTCCCGGTGGTTGAGTTGAGTAATGCCAAAGGAAATACAAGCACCAAATTATGAAACAGCTCATGCAGTGTCTTGATAGTGATAGTGATCACAATAATGTAAAACATTTATTAATGAATAATACCAGCTACCTCCCTTTTTTTCCCTTTGAGTGATTTATTTTAATTATCCAAGCTCAGATTTCTATGATGCTATTTAGTAACATGTATTGAGAGCCAATTATTTGTCAGAAATTTACACGTGTATTTTCAGAAATCCTTATATCCGTTTTTAGAGTATATTTGTATACTTGTTTTCCCAGTATTCTTTAACTCAGTTTAATTATGAGTTATTGCTGATGACCCATTCATATTCCTCAGCCATAAGGTTGTTGGGAACACTCTTGATTGCTCTTAAAACAGTTGTTATTTTGCAATTAATGAATCTGATACTTACAGTTTATTTTTTACAAAATCTCTTCTGGCTTCTAAATTAAGGTAGGGACCACATCTTCTTCACTGGTCATTCTTAGAGCCTAACATGGTACCTAGTCCCCACCCAATGGTGATTTAACAGACACCTAAGCAGTGGTTGACCTGTAAGAACATGAGTAAGGAAGGTGGCTTTTGCTCAGGTGTACTCAACTCCTGAAAGCACCTCGAGGAACTGCTTCATGAGCACATTGATGGGATGTTGTTTTTGCCCTAACTACTTAGAATACATAGTCATTCCCTATACTTGGGTATTAGTCACATTTCAGTAATACAAAACAAGGATTACTGTTTTTCGTTTAGGATAAAAACAGGAGCTCAAAGTTTTTCCTAAGGACACATATGTTTTATGATAATAATGAAATTGGTAATAAAAATCACAGTGATGATGTAACATATGGTAGAGTTGAATTTGTAAATTCTAGTTAATTGTCTTTAGACTGAGTTCCCCCAAATTTCCCACCATATTTGTCAGACTGAAAAAAGAAAAAAATTTTAGAAACTTCTACCATAGTTGTTTGTGTATTTTCTAGTTTTGTTTCTTTTTTTCTTATTTGTCAATGAACTCTTTGAGGGTAACCATGTTCTGTATGGTGTATAACCAAAAAGTTACAAAATGTGTGTTAAATGGATCATGTGATAAACATCCGCAGGGACTATGCATTCTGGTTAGTGTCTTCCTTCTTCTGTATCTGTCAGAGCACTTCAAATTATGCTGGATAACATTCTGAAAATCTCAGTGATTTCCCCTTCATGATATCATTGACAACTTTGAGTCCCACGGTCATATGGGGTGAAGGAGGCTGCCATCATAATTACTAAGCATCAGCGTTTGCTACAATGGGGAACAGAGAAGTTATTCAGGCCAACACGAGCCAGGGTCATCTTGGTTCATGCTGTCATTTGTGTTTAGTTTGCCAGAACTAGTCATACACCCACATCTAATTTCAAAGGGATGTGAAAATGTAATTACGTGTCTATCCAAATGTAAAGAAGAATTATATATTGGTGAGCATTAATAGTGCATAAGATACAATCAGGCAGTATGAAAGAACAAAAGTAGACAGGTAAAAAGAAAGAAAATAATGATTTAGTGAAAACAAAAAGATGAATGTAAAGAAGAAAAAGAAAAATTTGGACCCCCGTAGTAGCCTAGCGGCTGAAGTCCTCACATTGCAAGAGCCACGATCATTTATGGGCGCCAGTTCTAATCTCACTGGCGCTGCTTTCCATCCAGCTTCCTGCTTGTGGCCTGGGAAAGCAGTTGAGGACAGGCCAAAGCCTTGGGACCCTGCACCCATGTGGGAGACCCAGAAGAAACTCCTGGCTCCTGGCTTCAGATTGGCACAGCTCTGGTCATTGTCCACTTGGGGAGTGAAACAATGGACAGAAGATTTTCCTGTCTGTCTTTTCTCCTCTCTGTATATCTGACTTTCCAATAAAAAAGAAACAATTAATAAATTAAAAATTAATTAATTACTTTTTTAAGAAAAAGAAAACTTTCACTAATGGGGATACACTGATTCCCAAATTAGGTCCTGTCTGAAGTAGAGTTAAAGCCCTCAGAGAAACCATTCTTGTTTTTTCAGTTTTTCTGTATTGTTTATCGATACAGCTCATCAATAAGTTAACCACTCAGCACACTTACCTGATAGGAGCAGGCCAGACAACCCTGCTAGGCATTCCACTGATGTCTCTATCCTGGAGGATGTGTGTCTGTAGGGAACATGCACAGACTTTGTGTGCGTGAGTGTGTGTGTGATCATTGTGTCAACAACATGATATAGTGACTGTTGTACAGCACATAAGTTGTATTAGATGTTGTAAGTTATTCAGAGATGATTTTTAGGCTCTTGGAGGACATCTGTAGCTATGTGTGAATACTACATTCAGTACTGTATACCAAGTACATGAGCATCTGTGAGTTCGTAATTCCAGTTCAAAATGAAGGAATATTATTTTTATGTAATTTCTCCTGTCTCCTTTTAAACTAAAATGTTATATAAGTTTTCATTTTTCCCACTGTATTCATATAAAATCTAGTGTTAGTAATACTAATAGCAGCATCACAGTATTAGCACCTGCAATTTTTTAAAAACATTTTTTTTTTCCAATTTGTTTTGGCCCCCAAGCATATCCTATCTGGGATGCCAGTCAAATTATTGTGATCTAAAATCACTTAAAATAGCCATTTTTCAGTAACTTTGACTGTGCCTGTAAACAGAAGTACACTTACTTTATTTGCATTTCATTTTTTAAAAATTTAGAAAATTATTTTGGAATTACTTTAAGTATTTATAAATATTCTAATCAAGGAACATGAGAAGAAGCTTTCTGTCTTTGAGCTATCCCTTTTTGAATTGTTATATTCATTTATTTGTTCATTTTGTTTATGTAATCTGTGTGCCCCATGTCTAATTTTGCTTTTTTCACTTAAGAATGTATTTTTCTAGATATATTCCTTTGTTTCATTGATTTCCTTTCTCTAATTTGTAAATATATATTTTTGATACACAAGATTTGTCCTCTTGTTCTAATAGTTATATTTTATTTACATTTTAAAACATACTGAAACCTTCTCTATCCCTGACTTTGTTGAGCTCTTTGTAAGATGGTTTTATCAGCAGATGTTTTGCATCTGTTTAATAAATACTTAAATGATTTAGCTTAATGTCTCTCTTAAATATTTATTTATTTAACCTGAAAGAGCTACAGAGAGGGAGACAGAGTGGGAGAGAAAGAATCTTCCGTCTTCTGGTTCACTCCCGAAATGGCCCTAGTGGCTTAAGCTGAGTAAATTTGAAGCTTGGATCCAGGAGCTTCTTCTAGGTCTCAACATGGGTGCAGGATTCCAAGGCCTTGGGCTGTCCTCTGCAGCTTTCCCAGGCCACCAACAGGGAGCTGGATGGAGGAGTAGTGAGGAAAAGAACAGGTGGCATTATGGGATGCTGGTGCCTTAAGGGGAGGATTAGCATGCAGTGCCACTGCACTGGTCCTACTTAGTATCTCTTAATAGCTATGACGTAATCAGAAGCTTTTCACCTTTTCAGGTGGCTGCTCACTCTTTCAGTTTTAACTGTGCTGTGTCCTTATTGTTATAGACAGTGTCAGTTGCATTCTTGTTTTTTCTTATACTCTTCATTTTATTTTGGGATGACAGATACTATCACAGTTGTTCTTTATTTAGATTTTGTGGTTTAGACTGTATCCTGGCATTTCATTTTCTTGTTGATATTTTGATATTATAATTATTTCAGTTTGAATTAGGAATTATTTAAGGAAATTCAAAACCTGTTTTACTACCTTCTTGGAATACTACCACCATCTTTTTGAAATTTTCAAAATTGTGTGAATATGGAGAAATTTTCTCCTAATTCTTTATTTTATTTATACTCTATTATTTTTGCCATGTGACTTTGCAGGTTATGTTTATTTTTAGGAATCCATATATGGTACTATGTTGTAAGTACCTGTTGTGGCAGCATCTTAGATTCAGATTTATGCTGAGCATTTTGAAAGAAATAATAGCACTGTAAATCACCAAGAACATTTATTGTCAAATAAATACAAATTTGTATTGCTTCCAATTAATTTATCCATGGAAGAATAGATTCTTCGGGTAAATAAACATGAAAACTTTAATTAGAACTAAGAAGAAGAAAGAAGAGGAAAGAAACCTCGAGAAGGTGATGTAGACAATGTAATATATCAATAACCTGTGCTTTTCTCATGCTTCAAACTTTGTTCAGATAATTTATCAATTCTTAGTAGAGCAATAAAGTACTGGATTTAACAACATTACTACTAATAATGAGAGTTCTTCCTTTAAGCAAATCCCCTCTTTTAGAAGAAAAATGAAATGTTAACTCTTAGGGATCATTATGCAATAAAAGAGAGAGCGGTAAAGTTTTATAGCTGTTGAACCAAGTCCAGTGATTTCTTGGTTTGTGAAAAGTTCAATGAAAACTGAATAAATGGCTCATGAAATGAGAAGTTTAAATAGTAAAATGGGGGAGAGTGAAGAGGTAAATATACTTCCAGCCCATGGCTATTGGCATAGTTAATTCTGGTGATTGTTGCCTTTGACTATTGTCCTCATTATAGGAATAGGTAGATCATTGTAATTATCAGAGTGGATATCTGGTGTAGAAATAAAAGCTCATAGAACTTCAGGAATTTAAAAGGACTTAGGGGATGTTATTATATACACATCATTTTCTAGCTATTTGCATCTCTGCTGGGTTGGTGCTTAGATAATGCAAAGTAGAAAAAATTCTTCCATGGTAGGTTCTTAATATAAAGCTAGCAGATAGTCTACATCCAGGTGTCTTATTTGATCCTCCTATCTGTGCAGTAAGAGTCACTGATAAGGCAAGTGATATAAAGAGAAGCTGGGGACTTGTTTAAGGACACAGAACTCATGTCTTATAGAGACTTGGTTTGAATACAAGGTAGTCTGACTCCTTAACCTTTCCTTTAGCCGATGTAGGCCAGTGTCTTCTAAAAATCTGCATAGTTAAATGTGAAGAGGGGAATGTTTTAAAGGCATTCTATTCATGTCCAAGGCAAGTTCCTTTAGGGAGCCTTGAGACTTGAACACTGTGTAGAAAATAGAATTTTATAGTGAGGGTATCACAGTCCTCATTCAGGTTGTGAACAGCAAAGTATCAACAACTCCATAGCTTAGCTGGCTCAGTCCAAGCCTTTCTAAAGTGCCATGCAATGTTCTAGAACTCAGGGATGTGAAAATGCATAACACATCTCTTCCTTGGAACAGTGGAGGGACAGGTTATAGAAACCGTTGTTTACAGTGTAAAATAGGAACTCAATTCTAGAGAATTGCTAAAGACTGTCAGTGAGCTCCAAGTCTGAGGGAGGAAGTAGGGAGATGACAAGGGAGTTTCTAAGGGTGACCAACTCCTTCTGGTTCAGTTCTCACATTCCAGAAACATTCCTTGGTTCCCAACAAGCTGAAAAATCTAACCAGTCAGGTTTTTATGGGTTTGGAGTGTTTCCAACTGCTCATTTGGGAACCAGTGAATCCCTAATCATTTCTACTAGGGAAACTGCCATTCATGACTATCATTTTTAAAACTATGGCTTTATTTTTTTGTGGGCAAGTTTTTAATTAAATCTAATTTGCTATCTTATTTCAGTGGGAAGCTCAACAAGTTTGCTTTGCATCCTTGTCTAGTAGGGACCCATCTTACATCAAGGACTTTACAAGTGTGAAGATAGACAATGTTATGTAGGTCCAATCAAGATAATTGGTACATTCAAACTGCTTGTGAAGGGGGTAGATTGTTGAATGAATAAGGAAATAGACCAGACAAGCTTTCTATTTAAAAGTTGACTGGCAAGATTTCAACATCAACATAATCCCCAGAATAGTGCTGAGTATTCAGTCATGTACTACCTGAAGTCAGCAAGCTCACTATACCCATTTACAGCTCACAAGACATGAGACTTAAGCGTCCCTGAGGGCTCCTGTTTATGATTTCAGAGACCGCGTGGTCAACTTACTGTTATATGACAATATTGGCCATTGTATTACCACTGTAAAAATTAGACAGTTGCTTTTTCAAGTATTCCATCACACAATTGAAATTTCATTATCTTTCCTCCCTTTTTGTTCATTCTTCCCTTACTTGAGACCATTCCCATTTCTTCTTTTCCTCTTTATTTTTCCCTCTGGGCTACCTAGGAGGGAAATGGGTAAGCTTTTTTTCTTCCCAAGAGAGCTATGGAGAGAGGAGCATGGTTACCTGTGTCACACATTAAAATTGCCAAGGAACAAGACAGATGAGGCTTTACAGATACTGTGTCTTAGGAATACAGGTAGTCACTGACCTGCAAAGGGATGGTGTGAGCACCAAGCATTCAGTGGAAACTATACTTAGGATTTTGAGTTTTGATCTTTCCTTCTGAGCCTGCAGTGTCTGGTACTCTCTTGTGATATCAAGCAGCAATAGCAAATGCAGGTTCCAGTTATCCTTGCCATTAAAAAAGAAGACAACCAAAGATCTGTATCATAGTATATTGTTAAGCAAGATATTTTGTAGGTTTGGCGTATGAAATGCATTTCCAATTTGCAGTATTTTCATCGATCTGATCACAAGCTTATTAAAAAGTTAAAGGACGGCTGTTTAAGGGTTAGTGGAATCTAGTCCTGGAAAGGAAGTGTTAAAATCTTAGCTTTCTTATTTCCACCCTTGCCTGCCCCCATAATTTGTTCTGATGAATTAGTGATTAATTGAAACTCTGTTTAGTTTTCCCTTTGTTTCCTTTCTTCCTTTTTCATTTTTCCTTCCTGCTTTCTTTCTTTATTTGCAATGTACTCTGGGAGTTTTCTACTGTAATTCTTTCACTCTAAAAATGAAAATTTGGGGGAAAAATTATTTTAAAATTACATACTATTTAAATGTATTTGTTGTTTTAGACAAATTTCTTTTTTTTTATTAATTGCATTGCATTATGTGACACAGTGTTATAGGCACTGGGATTCCCCCCACCCTTCCCTGAACCTTCTCCCCGTAGTGGATTTCTCCACCTTACTTCACTCCCATGTGGATTTATAGTTCCAACCCTTGAAACCTAAACATTTGATTGAGTTTAGATGATTAAGTGGAGGAGGTATAAGAAAGAAGACCTTTATTCTTGTTGTGTCCTCTCAATTACAATATTTCATCACCTTCACACTCTGATTACCCTTGTAAAAAAAAAAAAAATACTACCTAACCAGTTCAGCCAAGCAGGCCTCCAGGAAGTAAGCTCTGGTACCTCCCCCTTTCCTTTTAAATCTTAGATTAGGGACTAAATTTGAAAGAAGAAAATAAGTTCCTTACTGAAGGACACCATGGCATGCTACTAGACAATAAAGTAAATAACTATATGAAAGAGTTATCCATACCTTTACCGGAAGACCATAGTAAGACAGACCAGTCAACATATAACCATTGTTTTACACTCACAATTTCAACTCTAGCAACATGGGATATTGTCTTCTCCACCATGGGAATGTTACTACAGTTTTCTTAATTTCTCTATAGAATAGAGAAAAATACCACCTTGAGTGAATTTCTAGGATGTCCTCTTGAGTACTGTGCATGTACACAAAGACTCTCTGTTTCATGTAACACATGGGACCAAAGGTAATCTCATTTATGGTGGAAAAAGTAAAAGAGCATTGAAATATCTTTTTTACATACTTGTTTGCATATCTAATATTATATGATGGATAGGGACTATGTGAAAGAAGATTAATAATGATAAAAATTTCAGAAATGTGTCCTTAAAGGACATGAGCAAAATCAACTTCTGCATGTGCTAGAAATTCTAAAAAGTAGATGAAAATTAGGTAAATTATGGTGTTCAGGATTTTTTTTCTCCCTTTCTTTTCAGCATTGAATAGTGAAAGTTGCTAAACTCCATGGAAATGGCATATAACCCTTTTTAACATTTAAAGGTTTTCGAATAGCCTCAGTGGTATCAGTTCTATACCTGCATACATACCAAGAAGAAAATTAAATAAATTCAATGTACCTCATGATATTTTAATATATATAAGACATTAAAGGGTGGTTTACGATGTTGGGAAAGTTTTTTATAGTGGAAATGTTTATGAGATAAGCAAAAGTAACCTGAGAAAGGCAAGTTAAACTAGATGCAGAAAAAAATGGTATTGCTGATGCTACAAAATTAATTTTACTCTGAACTCCTGGAGGGAAATAAAAAGCCTGCAGTAGCTTTGATGAAGAGAAGGAATGACACATGAAAATAGTGAAAGATATCCAACGACTTTTGCCTTCCTTTTATCCCAACTTATTTCCTTCCTTTATTTTCAAGGAAACATTTATTAAACATCTACCATGCGTTTTGTTAGGTCTGCTACGGATGAAGATGGCTGGAGATCAGGATGTGTGCAAGGGTAGACATGGAAGCATCTGGAATGCTTAGACTGTGGATAACACTGAATACCAGTTGAAATTGTGATAGCAGTGCTTGGGGCTTCTAAGTGTTTTACTCATGTTAACTTTATTCTTTCAGCTACCTTTTGAGATAGGTGCTATCATTACCTTCATTTTATAGGTAAGGAAATCAAGGTACAGAGAGATAAAATAACTTGCCCAGGGTCAGAAAGAGATATGGGACAAATCTGGAATTTGAAATCTAGCCATTCTGATTTTATAGTGTGTCTTTACAACCTGATGTTACATTGTGAATGGACTTTAACTTTATTCTTTAGGCAATCAGGAGCCATTTTGCTACTGGTTTAGATTTTAAAGTCAATTTTCTCACTTGTGAAATAAGAAAAATAATTATAATACCAACCTTACTATGCTATGGTGAAATAGGGAAATTGACGAAGTATGAGAAATTGATTTGAAAAATGACTTTAGGAACAGGCACATGCCTAGCAGTATGAGTCCATTTGGGATGCTTGTGGCCCATTTTTGAGTGCCTTTTGTGACTGTCATAGGTATAATTCCAAGAGAACAGCTGTACTTTCCTCATTGCCTTCTTCTTCCCAGGAATCCTCCCCACTTCCCTCTCTTTATCAGTCTTTGAGTGCCTCTGGTTCAGATTCAGGCTTCAGTTGGTGACTCAAGTGTTTGGCTCCTTGTCACCCATATGGAGAACATGGATGGAATTCTCAGTACCTGGTTTTGGTCTGCCAGTTGTAGGCATTGGGCTTCTCTCTCTCTCTCCTCCCATCCCCCCTTTTGATAATAAGTAATTTAATAATTAAGTCATTTAAAAAGTTTCTCAGGGGTTGTAGTAGGTAAAGCCATTGCCTGTGATGGTGGAGTTTCCTGTAGGCACTGTGTTGTTCCACTTTCATTCAACTCCCTGCTAAGGCACCTAGGAAAGCAGCAGTAGATTGTTCAAGCGCTTGGGCTCCTGTACCCACGTGGGAACTTGGAAGAGGCTGTGGGTATCTGGGTTTGGCCTGGCCAAGCCTGGCTGTAGTGGCCATTTTTGGAGTGAACAAGTGGTTGGAAGAACTCTCTCCCTCACATTGTTCCTTTCTCTCACCTTTCCTCCTTCTCTTTCTCTATGTACTCTGCTTTGAAATAAATACATTTTTTAGAAGTTATTTCGAATTGTCTTGAAATGCATTAAATAGCACTATGTATGTTTTATTCAAGTTGCAAATAACAAACAAGTGTTCGAATCAGTAAAAGCTTGAATAGTCACTATTTACCTTTGGGTATAGACTCACCGGCATTATCAGCTTTGATTGTATGAATGATAGAACATTAGTGAACAAAGTGAAAATCTGGGTGAAAGGGGATAATGGCCATGACAATAGTGCACCTGTGGATGCCATGATACACAAAATAAGCATTGCTAAGAGCCTATTCTGTACCAGGAATATGATACAGATTCTGTATGTGGTATTTGCCTGTATGTGCTTCTAGTATGCAATCATTAGCATTTGTATTACAGTACTGGGCCCATGAGAGACCCTCAAAACTTTTACCTATCTGATCTCATAGTCTTCTTAGAAGCCTGAATGAAAAATGAAATTGCTTCTATTCTGCAAATCACAGGTTTGAGCTTCAGAGATTTTGAGGAACTTCTCCAGCATCATGAAAGTTGTGGCAGAAGTATCAGGACATAAACTCCAGATCTCTTACTCTGCAGAGCACCACTGTTTCTGGAATTGAGGGGTGTCTCATGTTCTAATAATAATGATAGGTAATTATGCATGAGCCAGCTTACTCAACCTCTGTAACAAACTCCTGGATCTTTTGTCTTATTCGCCTATAATTGTGCATTGAGGGAAAGGATGTGCTTTCATACACATTCACAGACTTCTCTTACCCTACTGTCATCCCTGTGAGGACACTCCATTCTCTGATGAATGAGTCTAAGTGGGAGTGTTAGGTAGATGCTGGCAGTCTGGGTGTGGAGGAGCAGGTGTTTCTAGGCTGATGTTCTGGTAGCAATGGGCAGGAATATTGCTTCTTTCTGTGAGAGAAGGATTAGCCCTGCCCTCTGGTTTGAGTCATTTTCTCAAAAACATTGCTTTTGTTTACAGCAGTCATATGTTCTGTCAGGATTTCTATAGTATGAAACTCATGATGAACTCTATTCCACAGTTCAGGTGTGTGAAAGCTGAGGTAATCCCTCCCCTAATATCCTATTCTGGGTCAAGGGTGGAACATGAATAATGCAACATGAAATGAAACTGACAGAACGCTGCATGACACCTGAAACTTTGAACCTGTTGACTATATTATTGGTAAATGCTCTTTTATAGGAAAAGATGGTTTAGGAGAACATTCAGAATTGGTGATTGAAGGAAATCATAAGGAGAATGAAAATTATAAAAATGATATGGGACATTTCCTCAATTGTGGGAGAAGGTCACAATCTATTTAATAGTGATTTGGCAAAAGTACTTAATTAAAAAGGGGAACTGTTGAGATATTTGATATCATTTTCATTTCAGATCCCCAATGCTGTAACCCTAGGACCTTAGCCATAGAATATATGTTCAATCATTTAAGAAAAACAGGTATGAGAATTTTTCAGTGGCAGAAAAAGAGGCAATAAAGTAAGAGGTGCGTGCTCATTCACTCTGAAAAAAAGCTGTTCTGAGAGTAAATGTCTAATTAGGACTCAATATTTTATTTTATTTTTAGTTCATCCTATCTTTACTAGATTTTGTTTGGTGTGTGTATGTGGGGGGGGTTGAGAGGGGGGAGAATGAGAACCTGTTTAGTGCTGCAGTAGAGAAGTAAAAGAATTGGGGTATGAAAAAGTTATCCACACGAAGTGTAATTTTTCAGTTTTGATTACATTTAAGTTGTTTAATATCTGCAAGGGTATAGTTTTCCTTCTCAATAACAGTTTTCCTGAGAAATAAGAGCAACCAATTAATCATGTTTAAAAAAATGTTTAGTTTATTGACATTAGGAGTGGGAAATATGGAAAAGAAAAAGATCACTTTTTAATGAACTAAAATTGTGTTTTTCAAGTTTTTGAAAGTACTTTCAGCAAATTAATTGGAACTATTGGGTGAGAAATTGAGATGTTTATTTTAGGAATTAAGATAGACAGTTGCGATTCTTGACAGAATTAATAAAGAGCTAGTCCTATAGCAGAAAATGACATTGAACAAAGTGTATTTTAGTTTAAAAAAACTGTACGCATTCTGTGTCTTACTTTGATCTGGTTACTATAACAAGAGCCGTGGACTAGGACTAGGACTTAAAGACTTAAATAGCAGACGTTTATTTTCTCATCGTTCTAGAGACAGGAACTCTCATTCCAGTTTCCAGCATGGTTGGCTTCCGATTAGGAGCCTTCTCCTGGCTTGCAAATGGCCACATTCCCACTGTGTGTTCATATGACCTTTTTTCTTTAACCTGTGAGAAAAGACATACACGCACGTGCACACACACATACACACACACACGCACGCACACACAAACACACACACACACCCTCCACACATCTTTGTTTCCTCATTTTATGAGGGGGTCTTCCTCCTCATACCTTCACCTGCACCTAATTACCTCCTTAAGGTCCTACCTCCAAATACCATCCTATCATGGTCGAAGGTTTCAAACTCAGGAATTTTGGAGGGATCCAAGTGTGTAGTCTATAATATTCTGAACATGTATGTTATCGGTGGGGATGAAACACTAAAATGATTTTTAAAAGGACTTATAAACACACAGATTTACTGTGTAAAAAGTAGCCAGTAATAAGCTGTTAAAGGCTGGTCACTTTCCCTGGACTTCCTTTTATACTAGAGTCACCGTCCCTTTCTCTTCTCTTTTTCTATTAATTGTAATAGTGTAGTGTACAGTTGTCACCTTTTACTTTTTTTTAAAAAAAGATTTATTTTTCATTTTATTTTTATTGGAAAGTCAGACACACAGAGAGCAGGAGAGGCAGAAAGGAAGATCTCCTGCATGACTACTCACTCCTCAAGTGGCCGCAACAACCAGAGCCGAGCCAGTCCAAAGCCAGGAGCCTGGAGTCTCCCTGCCACCACCGGTCTCCCATACAGGTGAACGGTCCCAAGGTCCTGGGCCGTCCTCAACTGCTTTTCCAGGCCACAAGTGGCGAGCAGGATATGAAGCAGGGCAGCTGGGATTAGAACCAGTGCCCGTATAAGATCCCGGGGCACGCAAGGTGAGGACCCCAGCCACTAGGCTACTGCGCTGGGCCCGTCATCTTTCACTTTTCGATGTCTTTTTTATACTCTCTCATATTGTGGCATTTGACTTTATCTTCAAGTTGAATCCTGATATACTATATGCAATTGTAGAATACCACTTTCCTTGCTTTTGAGTGCTTAAGAACACAGATCTAAGCCAGTTTTTTTTTTTTTTAATAGTTTTCCTCTGGGGAAAGACATTGCTCCAGGTTTGAACTTGTATACTCACTAGGCCAGTCAGATTCAGGAGGGAATTTTATTTATTTATTTATTTATTTTGGCATGACTAGGGAAGAGGCTCACTTTATTTTTCCCTCCAGTTGTGAAAAAGGGTGCATGACCTTTATCGCTGGCAATAATCTTGTAATTGTGGAGTTGGAGGGAGGATGGGTAGTACACATCCTTGATGAGATATCATTAATACCTGGATTAGTTGAATATAATTTCTGTTCATCCCTGACCATCCATTTATTTGAAATAACAAGTTTCATTTTCACTTTTCAGGTATTTATTTCAAAAAGTGTTCAAGCATATGTACAAATGCTGGAAGGCTTGGCAATGAATATAGTTCTTAAAGAAGAACTTAAAATTTATGCAACATTTATACCCTTATCTGCAACTATAAATTAAAACTTTAACTTATCCCTTAAATCTTTAATCTCTCTTAATACTGGATGGTGTCTGAGTTGTCTTTGTGTTCCTGATGTTGACTATGGCAAGTAAATGATTTGCCGCTACCAAATTTAGTTTCATATAGTTTTATTTGCTTCCCTGCCTGCATTAACTCAATGGTTTGAAGTCTCTTTGCAATTATGACATTTTTGTTGCCTAATCATGGGATTTTCAATGAGGTCATACCTTAGCAGGGGAAGATAGACAAAAGCATACAAAATGATGGAGAAATAAAAATATTTGGAGGAAGGAGTACCTGGCTGCGACTGCCGTGCAGTCTTATTGAGGAAATATTTCTGGATAATTGCATTCTTAAGAGTTGTGTAATAGCGTGCCTGGCAGGCATGAGGGCTGGGGTGGTGAAGCGAGAACATTCTAGGCAAGAGGAACAGCATGTGCAAAAATAGTTCAGTGGAAAATAAGTCAGCACATGTTTAAGAAAAGTTAAGTAGTGTAACATTTCTAGAGAGGAAGGGAGAGGAACTGACATTTGTTGAGCAATTAAGTTGAGCTACACACTGGCCTAGATTAACATGTATTATCTAATTCTCACAGGCCTTTCACAGATTAGGATCCATGGGCTGGGTCATTTGGCTGTATCTATGCTGCTCATAAACAATTGAGCTATAATTTTAATCTGGGCTAGTTTGGAACTAGCATTCAGGCTTTTCTTACTGAGGATGCAATGCTTGTCTCAGTCTCAGGGTACGGGGGACTGTGGCAGAGGATAAGGCTTCATACTTGGGGTGTCATGTTTAAGGGAACTTGTGTACTTCACTAAAGGATGTGAATGTTTAACTATAGATGACAGCATGGAGATGTCCATAGAGAGTTGGAAATACAGGCTGAATTAGAGATGATTTAGCTGGTGGTAGAACATTTGACAGTTATGCTATATTTTAAAGACTGAACTCTTTTTTTTTTTTAAGATTTATTTATTTATTGGAAAGTCAGATATACAGAGGAGGCGAGACAGAGAGGAAGATCTTCCATCCAATCTTTCACTCCCTAAGTGAGCACAACGGCCAGTGCTATGCCGATCCGAAGCCAGGATCCAGGAACCTCTTCCGGGTCTCCCACATGGGTGCAGGGTCCCACGGCTTTGGGCTGTCCTCGACTGCTTTCCCAGGTCACAAGCAGGGAGCTGGATGGGAAGTGGAGCTGCTGGGATTAGAACCGGTGCCCATATGGGATCCCAGGGCGTGTTCAAGGCGAGGACTTTAGCCACCAGGCCATGCCGCCAGGCCCTGAGCTCTCTTTCATAAGCTGGATAAAATGGTGACATAGCTATATTTTTTGTAGTGTATCTATAGTCAAAATCACTCAAGGATAACACAAGAAATGGAAAGGCCAAAACAAAGCTTTGGAGAATACCGTTATGTGAGGGGAGATACGTGGAAAAGAAACCAGAGAAGGGGAGTGAAACAGAGTGTCCTGAGAGGACAAAAACAAGGAAAAAACAATCAGACAGAAGCCGAGAGTGAAGATTTCATCCTGGATGTGATGGTTAGAGTTATAAAATGCTTCAGGAAAAAACAGTTGAATTCTCCTCATTCTCATTCCTATTGAAATCTAATGAGTGATGGATGTGTATTCTTAAACAGTGGTTATACCCACTCACATATATAAAAAATTCACAACTAGGTTAATCATCCGTTGACAACCAAAGACATTACAAGAAATACTGATATCAAGGATCCTATTGGGATTTCCAAGCTAGAACAGACTACAAATGTTATCTATTCTATATAACGGATGAACTAGTCATACACTTATCCAACACTTGCTCATCCAAGCAAACATACAAGCATCTGGAATCACTGAGGTTAGAGGCCTATCAGACATCTGATTTTTCCTTTTTACATAGATTATTCACTCTTTAGAATGTATAACGGTGACAACAAAGATAGTTCACGTGTTAGTATCACCTTTACCATATTTATAGGTCTTAATGAACTTTTATATCTGTAGCTTGATTCTATAGATCGTATGAATGGGGCATAAAAATTATGTGTTCCACTTTCAAGATAAGCAAAGTCTCATTGAGGTTAATGCAAACTTACTAGAGGGCCTTTAGAAATACATTAATGAGATCTAAAATCTCTGATTTCTAGTCTTGCCAAAGTCATAATACAGTTAGGTAAATAATTAGATAATTTGTGAACTTGACTTGCTCTTTTCCCCACTTTATTCGTGTAGTTTGTTTCTTCAACTTTTCAGTAATCCTGAAAGAGTGAGGTCTAGATTTCTCTCTTGGGCTGAGTCTGACAGTAGAGATGACTCGTGACCAAGAGCCTTGTGCATGTCAGTTACCTGAATTTTGGACTGCATTTCCAGACTTGCAGTGAGATTAAGTGTTGCTTATTTAACTAATTGAGTTTTCCTTTGTTGTTGAGTGAGATGCTGACACAGTTCTGTTTTCATAGCATTTAGGTGAGAGATTAAAGAGTCATCTGGGTAATTTAATCACGAAAGCAAAGTCAGTTGATATTTCAGGTCTGTTGAGTAGGTTTGTCTTTGGCTTGAGATTTCCTTATACTTCTCTATCCTACTGTAATTGTCCACACAGCTGTTGAATTTGCCCATTGCACAGGGCTAGAGCCACAGCTCTGCTAAACATGGCATCCCATGCCTCAAAATCAAGTGATTAATAAAGAGAAAAAAAGTCCTACACAAGCATGACTTAAAATTTTTTTCCTAGATTTTTTCTCCTTTGATAATGCAAGAACAGTGTTGAAGTCACATTTGAAGTTTTGACATTTAGATCCCAAGATATAAAATTTATAACTTAAAAAAGAAAATCTGTCTAGAAATATAGCTTATGTGGATAGAAACCCTCAAATGAACCTATCTCAGTAGCCATACTTGGGGTTTATCAGTTGGGTTTGTCTGTTTTCACTGTTGATCCATTTCTCCTGCCCATGCCTATACTTTTTTTTTCTTTTTAAAGATATTATTATTCAAAGGAAGAAAGAAGATGTCTGTGACTTGTTATGATGCATCTATGTTGGATATAAGATGTCCCTGTCCCAAAATTATGCTATTATTTCCTCAGCCAATTGACCTCTTTCTCTATCTCTCTCTCTGTGTCATACCTGCAACCGAGAGAGAGAGAGAAAGAGAAAGAAAGAAAGAGAAAGAGAGAGAATGGAAGGAGAGAACAAAATCTACATATATATCCTTAACACAAAGAAGGGAGTTATGTGAAGTTCTTCTAATTCTCATTGCCTTTATCTTGTCATTTAATCAGATGTGTATGAAGAAATTTAAAACTAATTGATAGAAACAAAACACTATGGCCCCATTTGGTTTCTCTTGGATTAACTCTTTTTCTTTCAGCCTCCCTATTATTGTAAACTCAGGGCCAAAACACGAGACTGATTTGCCATTCCCATAACTTACCATGGGGGAATAGTTAACTTTTCTCAGTGCCTGCCTACATCTTGGTTTTGCTGAGTAGTTAGTTTGGGTGAAGAAATATCTGCAAGGTCATTTGACGAGATCTGTAATTTTCCATTCTTTTTAAAAACAAATGAAAAGGCAATTATTGCCTCACACTATTCTGAGTGAACACTTCACTACTTCCTGAGAAG
The DNA here is from genome assembly GCF_017591425.1 of Ochotona curzoniae. NCBI lineage: Eukaryota > Metazoa > Chordata > Mammalia > Lagomorpha > Ochotonidae > Ochotona > Ochotona curzoniae. The sequence continues at coordinate 14,223,438 of NW_024464920.1, read as the reverse complement.
AATCCTCTGCTGATGTATTTGATCTTTTGCCACTTCAAGACTTTTTGGTCTGATGTTATCTGATACACACAGAAACAAACATGTCCTTGATTCTTGGGCAGTTTCTGCATTTCCCAGTTGGGAAAAGCCATTTTAAAAGTTTGAAAAACACTTGTTGAATGCCCTGGAGGCACAAGAAACTGAAAGATACTGGATATGCAATCCATGCAAAGAGTTTCTCATAGAGGTAGGTGATATTTGTGAGACTTTCAGATCAGAGAAGTTTTTACTATGTGCATGATAGCGAAGAAGCCACATAGATTTATTAAAAATAAGTTGCATGGTTATTACTTGTTTAAGAGGGAGAAGGATAGAGATTATAGAGATAGTGTTCTCCTATCTTTTTTACTCCCCAAATGCTTGCAATGGCCAAAAGTAGGCTAGGGTTACAGCCAGGAACAGGGAAATCAATCCAGGTCTCCAACAGGAGTAGTGGGAACACAATTAATTGAGACAAATATTGCTACCTCCCAGGATTGGCACTGGCAAAGAGTTTGAGTCAGGAATGGGAGGTAGGAACCAAACCAAGGCATTCTGACATGGGCACCTTAATCATTAAGCTAATTGCTTAATCCTTATAACTACCTTGTTGAGTGTATGGATAGGCAAGATTTTTTGACAAAATAGATTTCTGTGAATCAGATTTTGGAAACTGAGTGGTAATTTGTTTGATTACAGGAGTATTGAACTGAAATGGTGGAGGAGGGCATGGGAAAAAGGGTTAGGTCTTTGGGTTACATGATCAGACTGAAACAGATTGATCAGAGAGAAACATCAGTTTGACTCAGCTTAGATGATAGATTTGAATGCAGGTGCTGGGAATCACTAAATACCTATTTAAATCATGGCTTGACAAACTACTAACAGGGCCAAATCTGGCTAAGCAGCTGTCTATTTTCGTAAGTAAAGTTATATGTGAACACGGCCAAACTCATGTATTTATATATGGTCAGCAGCTGCTTTCATATATCAACAAAGAACTGAACAGTTTTAACATAGACTGTATGCCTCACAAAGCCAAATGTGTTCTCTGTGTAGCCCTTTGCAGTAAAAGTTTGTTGATTTAAGTAGTTTGAAAGTCAGGATAACAGAAGACAATGTCTTAGATGGAAGTTAGGACATGAGGATGGAGTGGTGCAAAGCCTGTCCAGAAGCGGGTGATGGTAGCGTAGCATCTGCTGACCAATGGGTTTGAGCAATGTGTGGAAATGTGAGATGTAAGAACCTTCAAGGTGCTCCTGCTTCTTGGAGTTCCATTTCACAGCGTTTATAGCAGTGTGTCTTGCTTAAAGATGAAAAAAAGAAAAAAGAAAAAAAGCTGTCTTTATCCTTAAGGAGACCTGTGTCCATTAGAACAGATAACAGGAGAAGGCAAGATAGTGATATAGGGTGCAGACAGGTTTAAACTGATGGAGAATCATTGACCAGGGAGGAGTACAGAGGGAAGATTTCAGGAAAACATAGAGGACAGGCCAACAGCAGAGGGGTACATGGGGACCCATGGACATGGGGAAGCAGTGGAGACAGCAGGGCAGTGTTACAGTGACCAGATAATGCAGCAGCATTCAGTGAGCAGCAATACTAGCTCCACTGGCAACCAGAGCTCCAGTGACAGCCAGGTGGGAAAGGAGTTCACTGGGAGCTCAGGAGGTGAACAGAGGCAAAGAACTGCCTGTCCTGCTGATTTGTTTGACCAAACCACAAGTGGACAAGGAGCGGCAGATGCCAGGGGCCAGTGCAGGAGAGCAGAGAATCTCAGAGCCCAGATCCCCACCAGTGCCGCCTTAGGCATTGCTTTATGTAGTGGGGCAAAGGTTGTGAGATTGGAGGGAAAGCCAGGAACAGGCTCATTTCTGGCTCAGTGCATTGCACTGTTCCCACAGGGAAAGTAGTGCCAATTATTGCATCCTTCAGGTTCCACACAGGATGTGTCCATGTGGCTCTCAGATCTAGCAGCCAGAAGATCCAGAACTCCACCAGTTCCATGTCAGGCATCATTTTGTGTAGTGGGGCAAAGACTGTGGGATTGGAGAGATGGCCAGGAACAGGCTTATTCCTTGCTCAATGCATTACACTGGTTCTACAGGGATAACAGTGCCAACTTCTCATTCTGCACATTCCACTGACAGTGGGTCCATGTGGCCCCCAGACCTAGCAGCCAGCTGACTCAGAATTCTACCAGTGCCACATCAGGCACCAGTTTTGTAGTGTGGCAAAGGCTGTGGAACTGGAGGCACAATGGTAAGGCACACATGTGCTAAACCTGAAGCGATCGGGTGCCATTTTGTGCATGGGGGCAAAGGCTGTGGTTCTAGATGAACAACAGTGAGCTGTTCAAGTCTTACCCTAGGAGCAAAACCATTTCAGCTTAGTGGTCCCCAAGAGAAAACAGTTCTGACATAGCATTCTACATGTTCCACCCAAAATAGGTCTGGATGACCCCAAGACCTAACTGTCAGCACACCCAGATCTCTACCAGTACTACATCAGGCACCATTTTGTGTAGCGTGATAAAGGCTATGTAACGAGGGTTAGCAGTGAGCTGTGCATATACCTAAACTGGGAGTAAAATCATTTCAGGCTCAGTGCCTTACACTGGTCTCCCAGAGAAGACAGTACTGATGTAGTTCTCTGCAGGTTCCACTCAAAGTAGGTCCTGGCGGCTCTCAGACCTAACGTCCAGCAGGTGATGGCATGATCAGTGCCACCAACAATCCAAATATTTAGGACAGTTGGTGTCACCCTAATCTTGGGCACTACTTGAACCTGAAGTGGGAAAAAGGCCGTATAGACAATGCATGGCCACAGCATGGGATGATGAGAGATGATGAGTAGTAAGCCAGAAGCTGAGGCTGTGGTAGTAGTATGTGGTAGAAACCAAGCACAAGAGCCCATTCAATCAATAAAATCGACCTTTAGAAATCTGGGTAACACAGTATACAAACCAGCCCTAAGGAGAAGAATCTGCTAACCAGAATTGCAATGACCAAGAGCAAAAGAATAGACAGAAGCACAGTGAATATTACTGAAAGCTCTCCTGCCAAGGAGCAAAAGCCTTTGCTAACCTTAGAGTTAACTGAAGAATGCATCGATAAAGTGGGGATAAAAATTCAGAAAACTCATTGTAAAGCTTAATAACAGTAAGAAGCACAAACAGGAGTTCAAGAAGTTTAAGGAATATTTCACATAGGAAATAGCAACATGTTTGAAACAAAATCAAACAGAATTGTTGAAAATGAAGGACACAAAAGAGAAAATTAAAAATTCAGTGGAAAGTCTCCATAACAGAATGAATGAAGCACAAGAAAGAATCTCAGAATTGGAATATGTTTCTTGTTACAATGTGGAAACAATCAAAAAGCTGGAAGCAGAGGTGTGTCAAGATAGAGAAGTGTTCAAGAATTAAGAGACTCTATAAAAGGGCCAAATATAAGAGTTATAAGAGTTCCAGAAGGCACAGAAAGAGAAACTGGGTTTAAAGATGTATTCAATAAAATAATAAAGGAAACTTACCTAAAATGGAGAAAGAATTGGGAAAAAACATCCAGGAGCAGCACAGAACTCCCAACAAGGTTGACCAAAAGCAATCTTCACCATGACATATGATAGTAAAGCTCTCTCCAGCCAGACATAAAGAAACAATCCTTAAATGTGGACCTGAAAAAAAAATGGTAAAGGAATGGCAGTTGGACTCACAGCTGACCTCTCACAGAAAATTCGTCAGGCCAAAAGAGAATAGAGTGACATAGTCCAGATTCTAAAAGGAACAATTTGTTAGCCCAGAATAACATAACCAAGAAAGCTCTCCATTGTCTTCAAAAATGAAATAAAATTCAATTTGGAAATGAGGAATTGAAATTATCCCTGTTTGCAGATGACATGATTCTGTACTTAGGAGAAACAAAAGACTCAGCCAGGAGACTACTGGAAATCATTAGAGACTTGCAGGTAGCAGGCTACAAAATTAATGATCATAAATCAATGGCACTAGTATATATAAATCACTTTATTGTTGTGAAAGAAACTGTAAGTACAGTCCCCTTTAAAGCAATGGAAAAGAGTCTTAAATACCTAGGAATTAATCTAACCAAATTTGTGGAAGAGCTCCATGATGAAATTTTAAAGCATTAAAAAAAAAAGAAATTAAAATATGGAGAAACTTACCATGTTCCTGGATAGGCAGAATTAATGTCACCAAAATGTCCATATTACCAAAAGTAATACACAAATTCAATGCAATGTCAATCAAAATCCCAACAACATTCTTCTCAGAAATAGAAAAGAAGATACAAAATGTTCATCTGGAAAAACAAGAGACCATGAATAGCCAAAGCTGTCCTGAAGAATAATAATCAAGCTGTAGGAAAAACAATTCCAGACCTCTGTACTGGTACAGAGACAGAAAGATCAATGGAATAGAACAGAAATACCAGAAGTGAGCCCACACATATATAGCCAAGTAATATTTGACAAGAAATCTAAGAACATTCCAGGGGAAAAGCCTGGTCTTTCAACAAATGCTGTTGAGACAATTGGATAGCAGCATGCAGAGGTAAGAAACGAGACCCTCACCTATCACTTTATACAAAAATCAGCTTTAAATGGATCAGGATCCTAAATATACACCCACAAACCATCAAACTATTAAAGGAAAACATAGGAAGAACTCTCCAAGATATAGGAATGGGGAAAGACCTTTTGAGAATGACATCAAAAGCACAGGCAGTTAACAGCCAAAAGAAACAAATCGGACTACATCCAACTAAGAAGTTTCTGTATAGCAAAGTAAAGGATCAACAAAGTGAAGAAGCAACCAGCAGAATGAGAGTCAATCAGTGGATGGAAGGTATTTCTCTCTCATTTTGCTTCTCTCTGTAGATCTGACTTTCCAATAAAAATAAGTAAACCTTAAAAAAGAAGAAGAAGAAGAAGAAGAAGAAGAAGACAAGGCGATGTGCCGAAACACTTATCAATCCATTTGAAATATGAGCCTAGGGCCCGGCACGGTGGCACAGTGGTTAAGGTCCTCGCCTTGCACTCCTGGGATCCCATATGGGCGCCGGTTCTATCCCTGCAGCCCTGCTTCCCTTCCAGCTCCCTGCCTGTGGCCTGGGAAGGCAGTCAAGGACGGCCCAAAGCTTTGGGACCCTGCACCCATGTGGGAGACCCGGAAGAGGCTCCTGGCTCTGGATCCGCATAGCACTGGCCGTTGTGCTCACTTGGGGAATGAATCATCGGATGGAAGATCTTCCTCTCTGTCTCTCCTCTCTGTATATCTGCCTTTCCAATAAAAAAAAATAATAAAAATAAATCTTAAAAAAAAAAAGAAATATGATCCTAGAGCTCCTGTAAAAGTGGGGACTGGAAGTAGCCATGTGGAAATGATTTACAGAACTCGATAGGAAGAGAGGGAGTGATGTTATCAAATTCCTAAATAAGGAGAAATATTTTGAACTTCTGAAGACAAGAGGGGACTTGGATACAAGGATGGATAGGAAGAAGCAAAGAGTTGGAGAAAAACACTGTAGGAGCACATAAGGACTGGAATTCCAGGGGGGGAAAGACAGGAATGCCAGTGTGAGGTGTTTGAATGTCATTCTGACAGAGTCTAGTCGGGGGAGTACTTCTTTATTTATTACTGTGTCAGTGAGATTGGAATTATTTGTACAAGAAAGAGTCCCTCAAAATACAGGGAAACTAGCTCTTGTATTTCAAAGCTTATGTTATCTTACCTTACTAGCAAGTAATTTTCCTTTCAGTTATGCTGCATTTTGATTGTCTACTTTTTAAAAAAAATTTTGTTGTTATTATTTTACTTGAGAGTTTTATAGGTATCGACATCCTAGCTCCTGGTTTTGGATTGGCACAGTGTGGCTATTATAACTATTTGGGGTGTGAATCAGTTGATGGATGGTATCTGTCTGTCTGTCTGTCTCTAACTCTGTCTTTTCAGTAAATAAATACATGTCTTAATAATAAAATAATACAACTATTTGATATGATTTTAAAGTAAATTAATATGTAAAGTACTTAATAGGTGACAGAGTGAAGTTTCATAAATGCTATTTATTATTATTATTATTATTAGCGTCTAGTTTATTGCTAGGAAGCCAGTAAGAATTTTGCTGAATAAGTAGATTTCAGTACCTCTATAAAGCAAATATTTTTAATGTGTTGTTTAGGATTTTCCTTACAATACCACTGTGAGGAAGGAATCATTTCTGATTTTAGAGAATATTGAAGGGACTCTAATATGAAACTAAAGAGCAGCTACAGATAAAAAGTAACCACACTTTTAATGAAGAGCTCATAGGAAACAAAAGAAATGAGAATAATGGATAGAGGAAGCGTTAGAGGATATGAAATGGGAAAAGAATGGATAAAAAGCACAAGCAAAGACTTCTGCTTTGCTGGGATAACACAGCCCTTGTAAGGAGGGCGAATGGCAGGCAAAAGGGAAAGAGGAGGTACAAGTGGCAACAGGGCATTCTGTAGGTGACTTCAAGTTTTCTGAGTTTAGATGACAAAGGAGTGATTTTTGCTATTTTTAGAAATAAAAATAAATGGACTGATTTTTTGAGATATAAATTTATGCATTTTGTTTTAAATATAAAGAGTTTGATACTTACTAAATATTGAGCCCTCAGCTTAGAAATGTGGCCCTAGAGTTTGTGCAAGAGATGGGGGCTGGAGATAAGCATGAGGAAGTTGTCTTCCGAGGGCTGATCATGGACATGACATTTAAGAACCAGGCACATTAAGAACCAAATCATTCCGATGATTGATTTTTCATTCAGCCTGGGAAAGGACTACTTAGCTAGGACCTTGTTGTCCAGTCCTGGTGCTGATTTGAAACACTGGTGCTTTGGTTTGGATATGGTTTGAGTGTTTGCCCCCTGAAAGGTGTGTGTTGGGTGCTTGGCTAGTGTGGTGGTGTAGAGCTTAGAGGTATGTTTTGGGGGTACTTCTCTCGGATTAAAGTAAACTTTCAATGGACCTTGAGTTAACTCTTAGAAAATGGTTGTTATACAAAGAGGAAATCTGATCTTCTCCCTTGCTTTAACTCAATGACATCCCTCACTCTCCACAGGTGTTCTCACCATTGCAATATCATAAGGATCTTACCAGAGCAGGGTTAATGCTAGTGCCAAGTTCCTGAGTTTCCAGAAGTATAAGACAAACATAAACATATTATATTTGTAGCTATTCAGCCACAGATACTTCAGTATAGTAACAGAAAAGAAAATCAAACTAATACATATAACTTCTTCATTGGCCTGTGGCATGGCAGGTGACTAGTGTGCAGCTAGTCATCTTTCAGTGCCTGAATGCGTGAATGCAGACTGATGGTTAGAGATCGGTGAAGAGCTCAATGGAAATGGAAGATGAGGTGGGAGGAGCTAATGCGAGCTTTAGTGTGAGTTCCTTTTTAGTTCTTTTCTTTGTGCTAGATGTAGAGCTATCCTTCTCAAGCCTACAGAGGCACAGAGCTTTGGAAATAAATTGAATCTGTTGTGAACTTCCTCCATTTCCCTTCTACCCCTTCCCCCAAAGATTCCATTGCAAATGAATGTATTTGGTCAGAGAGGGTCATAAACACATCATAAAATCTGACCTTTCCAAGAGTGGATTATCTATAAATAACTGCGGTTATCCCTCCGGGTGCAAGGCATAAGGCTGGTGGAGAGGAGAACCTTTTCTTCCACTCTCTGGGCATCACTCTGAGAGGTGCCCTGCAGGAAGGCTTTGCAGGGGCTCAAGGATAAGCCTCTGCAGTCATATACCCGATTTCCTCTGGCAGAGATGCTGCTGCTTTGATGGGGCTCCCTTTACTTTGCTGAGCAATGGAATGTGGCTACCGGGAAAAGAATATTAAGATTTCTGTTTCTAAATATGTCACTGGTGAAGCTCCTTTTAAAATATTAATTGTGGCAATGTTGGAAACGCATAAAAGAACTGACAATCATGCTTGTTCATACCACAGAAGGTTTAATTTCAAAAAGTGGTTTGAATTGCTGTTTTTTTCTTCTGCCTGTACGCAATGGATTCATCAAAATCCTTTCTTCTGAATCAAAGAAGAGCCCCTAATGATGCCCATTCTGTGTCATTAGTGTGGAGGAGGTGAGTGGTATGAGAGGGGTCTGTATTATTTATGATGAGTTGATGTATGAGCCAAATGAATTTCAACACAGTGTTACATCCGATATGAGGATATCAAAGATACACAGAAGATGCAAGGTAAACCCGTAGGGGTGGTTGCTCACACAGCTCTTTTCTCTCGGACTTCTAAGATAAGTAAAAATTGGCGCTATTTTTATAAAGCCTCCCCATGCAGTGATCATCATGTGGTTACTCAGTAACCTATGCTGATGAACAGTGTTCTTGTTTACTAAGTAGTTAGCTCATTTCTTCTCCATCATTTTTGTTTAGTAGTCCTAAGTATCTCAAGATCTGGAACTATAGGATCCTTTGGCTGTTAGTTTTGTAAAGCTCGCAGTATAAGCTAGTTACTAATTTTGAAGGTTTCATTTCAGCACTTGCAGATTGTGGGAAAATGTAAAGAAAAATGATATTGAGCTTGCATCTCAAAAAGAGACTATCACACTCAATTGGTTGAAAATTGATTTAAGGGTGAAAGTAAGATATTACAATGGTTGTGGCACTCCAGATTCACACCTATGTGACAAAAGAGAGGATTCAGTGAATAGGAAGTAAAATATCTAGTGAGGCTTTGAAATAAGGGAGACTTTCATCATTATGAATGAAAAGGTTGACAACTGCTGGTGACTGTAGAGGAAAGAGCTGTGGGTTTTGAAGTCTGAAAGACTTTATTCCAGATCTGCACCCACTAATTACCAATATAGCTTGTCTCCTTAAGGTTCAAGTGTCTTAACTGTGAAGTGGAGGTGAGCAACTTCATTCACTTCGCTCTCTTATACCTATTCTGACCTTGATACAATGGCTAGGATAATGTCAGCTTTTCATGTGGATTTATTTAATGAATTCATGAAGGAATGAAGGATTCTGCCTCAAAGAATTGTTCGATGATTAACTGAGTTGATAGCCATAACATTCTAATATGGTACTTGCCACATTTAAGGTACTAAGAAAATGAAAGTTACTTTTCTCTGCGCCTTTCTCCTTCACTGTCCTCATAGATGAGGACATGAGAACTAAATAGAGCATCGGGGGCTGTGGAGTGTAATTAGGAGGGCAGGATGGGGACAGGTTGATTAATGGGTACCAAGTTATGGTTAGATAGGAGTAAGAAAACTAGAGCTATCTTGCACGGTTTGCTGAGTATAGATAATGTTAACATATGGAATTAAGTTAGATAGGGATAAGAAGATTTAGTGTTCTATTGCACAATTGGGTGACTATAGATAATGCTAATGTATCATATATTTTGTATATAAAAATAAGCTAGAAGGTAGGATTTGAATGTGTTCATTATAAAGAGATGTTTAATATCTGAGAAGTTCTAGGTACAAATTCTCAGATTGAACATTACACAATGTATACATGTATTGAAACCTCACTGGTATTTGAGAAATTGGTACAATTTTATTTCTATTACCATGTTTTTTTTAAAAAAAGGATCAATTTTTATATGAAAGCAATTTACAGAGAGAAGGAAAGACAAGGTGAGGAATATCTTTCATCTGTTGATTTACTCTCTAAATGGCCATAAGTGTTGGAGCTCAGCTGATTCAAAGCCAGAAGCCAAGAGCTTCTTCCAGGTTTCCCATCTGGGTGCAGAGTCCTAAGGACTTGAGTTATCCTCTGCTGCTTTCCTAGGACACAAAACAGGGAGCTAGATTGGAACTGGAGCAGTTGCACAGAAAGTGGGACTAGAACTTGTGATCATATTGGATACTGATGCTGAAGGTGGAAGGATAGCCTGTTGAGCCACCATACCAGCCCCCTGCAATACTATCTTTTTTAAAAAGTAAAAAAAAAAAAGAGCTACATAGAGCACAAGACTTTCCTAGTGTCAAATTTTCAATCCTGTTTAAATACCATGCTGGTTCTCTCTTCCAATTGAGCCTTATTCTATGGGATATGATTGCTATTTTATGAATACTTACTGAGTTCTCTTTGTTGTTAGAAAGTTCTTGTATCACAGAAGTATAATCAAGATTTAGTAAATCTAAATTGATTTCAATTGAGCACCATCTGGATGCACTAAACACCGATTCACATGCCTGAAACAATAATGAAAACAGTCTGCCTTGCCAATCAAAGAGTCTTGAAAGGGCTTTGGGGACACATCCTGAGGTGCAAACTGATAAACTGCACCTTATCTACATGAAACATGTAAACAGTTCACATAGGAAGTCTGGCAAGCATAACGTGATGGTTTGGAAAAGGCAGCTGTTTGTCTGCAAAGAAGCTGGGTAAATGTGAATGCACCATTAGAGCAGTTAGTGGATACACCACTGTGAAAGATGCAGCAGTTACAGCGGCTACAGATCTTTCCAGAGATGCATTCTGGATACTCTATATTGGATGCCAACATTTTCATCTAAGCATGAAGGTGGAATTGTCTCAGAATTTTCAAGCTGTCAACTTCAGCAGCAATTCAAGTAGTAAGATACTCCTTTTTCCTGCTGAAGGCCATGTGTCCTTTTCATCCTGCTTCAGTATTTAGTGATGCTTAATGCTCTTACATTTTTTTCAGTACATCAACTTTGAGTGCAGTGAGTATACTTTGGGTCCTTCACTTTATCTCCTTTTTTTTTTTGTCTTGTATATTATAGATCCTCAAACCTGAATCATGAAAAAATGAATGCATTTTATAGCTCAAGAGAAAAGAGGCGCTCCAACATTTGTTGATCACCTTTTACATCCTTGACAATGTGCTGTGCGCATGCCATCTGTTACTTCATTTAACCTGTACAATCAATGCATCAGTAATTTAGCTAATGTCAGAAAATTATTAAAAGCCGAGAATGTAGTCAAACAAGGTTATTTCTGACATCAAAGATTGTGCTCATTAGGGAAGGAAAAAATTAACTAGGGATGAGAATACATCCCTAAAGTCCTCTTGATGTAAGAAGTAGAATCCCCCCAAGAGCCTCAGCATCGCTGGGTGAAGAAGGCCTCGCTCCTGCCTTTTGACACCATCTGCATTCTCACACTTGAGATATGTGTCCCACGGGTGTCTCTAGTCAGTGACGGCGGGCAGCAGAGATAACAAGAATGCTCATTTTGGCTTAAGGATAAACTTTCTTTAAACTAACGGACAATCTAGGATGTTTTCACCCAACCTCTCACCCATTTAAGCTTGAGTTCATTTTCATCAAATATTTTCTCTACTTCTGCTAATCCTGAACCTGGCAGTAGTCAGAGATTTGTTTGAAGTTCATTCTTTCACCTCATAATTATTTGTCCAATGTTTGTCTTCACTATGAAATAAGTTACAGTCTGTGACTATCTGGTTCATTGCTATCTGTCCATGGCTGGTGCATATGAGGTGCTCAAAAATAAAGGCCAAATAAATGGCAAGCACCTAAATAACTAGCTTTCTAACCCATACTGTAATTATATTTGTTTACCACTTTTAAAAGAACTATTTATACCCCCCAAAATTGAGGTTTAACTGTCATTTTACTTATTTATTTTTAAAGGTATATTTATTAATTTGAAAAGCAGAGTTACAGAGAGGGAGTGGTAGAGAGATCTTCAGTTTGCTGGTTCACTTTACAAATGGCTGCAACAGCTGGGTGTGGGCCAGGCTGAAGCCAGTGCCAGGAGCTTCATCTGGTATTCTCCCATGTAGGTGCAGTGGCCCAAGTACTTGGCCCATCTGCTGCTGCTTTCTTTCTTTCTTTTTTTTTTTTAAGATTTTGTTTTTTTTTATTATTTATTTTATAGGCGGATATACAGAGAGGAGAGACAGAGAGGAAGATATTCCGTCCGATGATTCACTCCCCAAGTGAGCGCAATGGCCGATGCTATGCCGATCCAAAACCAGGATCCAGGAACTTCTTCCAGGTCTCCCACACGGGTGCAGGGTCCCAAAGCCTTGGGCCATCCTCGACTGCTCTCCTGGGCCACAGGCAGGGAGCTGGAAGGGAAGCGGGGCTGCTGGGGTTAGAACCGGCCATCATATGGGATCCCAGGGCTTTCAAGGCGAGGACCTTAACCACTTGCGCCACCGTGCGGGGCCCTGCTGCTGCTTTCTTAAGCCATTAATAGGGAGCTGTACCAGAAGTGGGGCAGCTGTGGTTCTAGTGAGTGCCCATAGGAGATGGCAGCATTGAAGGAAGACGCTTAAACAGCTCTGCCACAGCATTTGGCCTGAAATGCCATTTTAAATATATTAAATATTGTTTATTTCTTTTTAAAAAAACACTTCAGCACATATCCTAGAGGAAAAAAAAATCTGTGTTTAAAAATTAAAGGTTAACTTAGTTGCCTCCAGGTCACTGTTAAGAAGGTTACCCAAACCTGTCAGCTTCTAGTACAAGGTGTTTTGTTTTCTGTGAACAATGCTCTATTGCATTTACATCTTACTTATATAATCCAAGTTGAAGACTTATCCTCTCACTTTGGAGTTTTAGGCATTTGTACTGAATTGAACTCTACTCAGTTTGTATTTTTTTACTTCCATAAAATGATTGTATCATTATGTTTGTTAGTATTATTTGTGCTTCAGCTTTATTTAGTTGAAAAGTGGAGTCACAGGATGAGAGATATGGAGATCTTGCATCTGCGGCTTTCTTCCTCAGTTATGCCTCAGTGTTGGGCCAGCTGAAGGCAGGAGCCTGAAACCTCATTCCACACGAGTGGCAGTGACACCTGCTGCCTTCTCTGGCTGGATCAGTAAGGAGCTGGATCAGAAGTGGAGCAACAGGGGACATGAACTGGTACTCATATGGGATACCTTGTTGCAGGTGATGGCTTAGTATGCCTTGCAGCCATACTGGTCCCAATTTGTTATTTTTCTTTGTAAATCTCCAGTTTCCTGCCAGTTTTATGTTATATGTAACTACTTCCCCAATTTTTGCTTAGAAAATTATTGTTCATTCTCCAGTATTTTGGAGGGTAGGACAAATTGATCAACTACCCAGGCGAAGCTTGACAGCAAATTTCTGGGCCAATGGAAACTCGGAGGTGGACTATGGTAACCAATTGACCTTGGAAGGATTTCCTCGTCCTTGTAACAGTGCTATCAGCAGGATTTCAGAACTATTGAAAACATGAACAGAAGCCTCAGAAAATGCTCCATAATGAGGATGCTGGGATGATATTAGGTGGCAGTTCCCCATCCACTGGGTAATGCAGTGGTTGGGAGGCTGGGTGTGGTTTCTCCTCTTGTATGTCCTTCTCCCCATATCTGGGAAGAAAAAAGAGAAAATGTGTGAACAATGGTCTCACCCACTATCCCATGATCTTTGACCCTTCCTACTCTGATCAACTATGTAAACATCATCACTAATACGATTTTTTAAAAATCTCCAATATTCAACTTTTACATTTTGGAGTCATCTGGATTTTGGGAGGGAACACTATCTCTGATTCTTTACATGGTGTTTTCTTTTCTTGGCCTTTGAATAACTGAGCTTTAACTTGTATGTTCTCTGTTAAGAATAGTTTGGCTCTTATTAAATTTTGGAGACATGTCTGTTTGTATTATAATGGTTCACCTTAAAATAGTGAGTGTTTAGTTATCCTTGCTCATTCACGTAGACTCTAACACAGGCGCCACTTGCAGTTTTCTCTTTCCTCTACGGTGAGCTCTAAACAGGCAACTATATTCTTTTAGTTCTAGCTGAAAGTTCTAGGCAATGTACCTCTATGATTTCCTCTCATCACTCTGAGTCCTTAGTGTCATCTCCAAGGTCTCCCTCAACTCACTCCACTCTTGGCCTAAGCTTTGTGATCACGTTTGTTTCTGCTCCCACCATGGTAGCTTCCTTGATGCTTCTGAAAGGTGGTAGCTGTGTCCTAGCCTTGGGTGCTTTGCATACACTGTCCCCTGCATGGCACTTCCCTATGTGGATTGTTTCTTTCTGTGTTCATGGTTCTGTACAGATCTGCTTGTCTCTGGAAAGCCTTCTCTGACTAGCCCTCTTTAAAACTGCAGCCACTCCTACCCTGACATGCTGAAACTCTTCGTTTTTTTCCTTCTTTAGAAGCATAAACTTCATAATACTCTGAAACACCTTATATTTAACCGAGTGAGCTTTAATTTTGCTTTAAAAACTAGTCCCCTCCCCCTACAATAAAAACTTCCTAAAGTCAAGGATTTTTCATTTGTTCACTGTAGGATTCGTATTAGAACAACACCTAGAATGCAGTCAGCACTGAATATTTGCGGAATGAAAAATGGATATTCTGGGGCAGACATTTTGTTTTCTAGAAGATATTGGTTGAGATGTCTGATTTGTTTACTGGAGTACCTGGATTCAGGGCCTGCCTCTAGATCCTGATTCAGCTTTCAGCCAATGCGGACTCTGGGAAGAAGACTTATGGCCCAAGTCATTGAGTCCTTGCACGCTTTTGAGAAGTCAACCAGCAGATGGGAGCTCTGTCTCTCTGGATCTTTCTCTACTTCTCTCTCTCATTCTGTCTCTCTCTATATCTTTGTGTCATCTTTCAAATAAGTAAGTAAATAAATACATAAATCTTAAAACAAACTGTATATTCTCCATCCTCTCATAATTAAAGTTCTTAAAATGCGGAACTGACCCCTGCTTGATGGAAGACTTCCCAGAAATTATAACCAGTTATTCCCATCCTTTAAAGTGGAGCACTTTGGACATACATGCTTAATAGTATAGATTTGTGGTACATAGTTTCATAAGTTACTTTGATATTTTAGTTTCTAATGATGAGTAACTCAAGGAAGTGATGGTATCTTTTCATATTTGTACCCCTGGCATTTAGAACAATGCCGTCAAACAGTGATTCAATGAATACATAGTGGAAAGGTTAACAAAAATGAATGCCCCAAGAGAAACATAGCTATCAATAAATATGTTTTCTACTTCACGGAGTAGCTGGCATGTAGTTGTCACTATTATTAATCATAATAGCTTTGATGATCGCAATCCTTCCTGAGACTGGATTAGAGTGTTTCTAAGATTTCCTTCCAAGAACATTTTATTGGGGTTTAGATTCTGTCTCTCCTCTCTTTGTGTCTTTCTGTCTCTGTTACCTGCCTTTCAAATAAATAAACAAATAAATAGATAAATACTTCAAAAAAGTCAACACCTGGGCCCGGCACGGTGGTGCAGTGGTTAAGGTCCTCGCCTTGCACGCCCGGGATCCCATATGAATGCCGGTTCTATCCCGGCAGCCCCGCTTCCCTTCCAGCTCCCTGCCTGTGGCCTGGGAAAGCAGTCGAGGACGGCCCAAAGCTTTGGGAACCTGCACCCGCGTGGGAGACCCGGAAGAGGCTCCTGGCTTCGGATCGGCATAGCACTGGCTGTTGCACTCACTTGGGGAGTGAATCATTGGATGGAAGATCTTCCTCTCTGTCTCTCCTCTCTGTATATCTGCCTTTCCAATAAAAAAATAAGAAAAATAAATCTTTAAAAAAAAAGTCAACACCTATGAGCTATTTTTAGGATCTATCAAATCTCAATGTGTAAGTCATGTTTCTGAGTCCATTAAGACTCACAAGGAATGCATTTGGATAAATATATATCATGGTTTGACTATTTATGTATCTTCCACTTAAAGTTCATGTTGAAATTCTAAATCTTTGTTGTGATGGCAACAGGAAGAAGGGTCCTTGGTGGAGACAATTGGGTTCTCTCATAGTAGCAGAGCCCTTGTGTTTGGGATCAGTATCCTGATGAAAGAGACCCAGCAGGTTCATCTCACCTTCTCCCATGTGAGAGCACCATGAAGTTCTATCTATGAGGAAATGGACTTTGCCAAGACATAATTGTTGCCAGTTTATCTTAGATTTTTCAGTCTCCACAATGGTGAGAAGTACAGTTCTGTTGCACCTAAAACGTGTAGTTGATGGTATTTTGTTAATAGTAGTTTGAAAGGATTAAGAGAGTATGATTGGCGTCTTCTGGAAAGATTTATTTCCCCATTTATTTTATTTTTAAAGAGAGGCATTTCTTTTAAGAAATGAGGCCTTTGAGAATATTTCCTGGCATTTTTCTACTTATGAAAAAAATCTGCAAACAGAAAACATATGCAATGACATACATATGTAGTGTGTGTCCAAAGTTGCTATCACATAATAAAGGCCACACTGAGCGTTATAATACTAGCAATAACCTTTGCAGATTTGGCAAGGTCACAACAATCTGTGTGTAAAGGAAATGTTTACGTGTCTCTTGGCCAAAGGTTGGTTTAAGGCTGGTGCAGTATTTCAGCGAAAGGTTAAAAAAAAATTCCACCATTAACAGTTTTGTGTGTATATACTTTTTTTTTTTTCCCCAATCTGATAGCTAGTAAGTTTTCTCCCAAGAGAAACCAACATTTTTTTCCTTTGAAAGACCGTTCCCAAGGTGGGAAGAGGAGGAAATATAAGAACCAGGAAAGGAATTCTGCATTTAATGATGCTATATTTTTCCATTTCCTTTGTATTAAAACATTCAGCATCTGTTGAGTACAGAAGGTAGAAACAACGCCGTCTCCCTGATGTATGTAATAAAGTGCTTCTTACGAGAAGAAGGTGTGTTGTGATCTGAAAATATTCCACCGAGTTATGAAAGCCAATGTTTCCTTGCCACGGGAATCAGCTATAAATTCAAGAAAACTCATTGCAGACTTCACTGGAGGCAATGAATCAGTGTTTTGCTACAGCAAACATTTGTGATATGTGCTTATTGATATATCTCTTCGTATTCTGTGGATGGGTTTCTAGTTCTTACATTAAAAATAATAAAAAGAACAAAACACCAATAAAAATGCTGTCCCAGATGGTGTGTCCATCCATGTGGATAAGTGTTGCTGAGAAGGCTGAAACACACCCTGTGTTCTGTGTCCTTCCTGCTGGGCACCCTGCCCTCCAGTGACCCTCTGATGTCCCTGGTTGTGCCTCCCGCATGTGTTGCTGCCTGTTTCCTTTGCGTTCTGCAGGCTTCATTTGCTTCAAAGACGCTGCTCCTTTCTGCTAGCTGCAAGCTGGGTTGGATGGCTTGGCTGTAACTTCTCAGCAGTTACTCTGCTCTACCTCCGGCTAGCCGCCCACCCTTGTCACAGTTACTCTGCCCCTTCTGTTAGCCATTTGGCTACTGTTTGACAGTGAGGCTGAAGTTGCTTTTTCTGATTAATGAGCGGTATGGCATGCAGGGGTACTAATGAAATGGCTCGGTAAAGTTGCATGTGAATTTGGCTTGCAATTTGGAAATTGCAGTCACAAGCTACATTAGGGATTGGCTTTTCAGGAGACCAAAAATCAAGGTATTCCTTTAAAAACTTCTTTCCTGATGTCTGAACCTTCATATTTCTCTTTACTGCTACCTTTCTAATGTTTCTGCCTACCATTGCAGTCATCTTGAAAACACAGTGTTGAAATAAGCAATACAAAACACAATTCATCCATTACTGATTCAATGTTATCTAACCCTTAAACCCGGCATTCAAGGTTCTGTACTTATGGGAATTGTTAAAATAACTCCAGTGACTTTTTATCTCTGTGTGGATAAATGATGAGAATAACAATATTGTTGTGTGATTTTATTGAACATTATTAATTATAAAGAGCATTCTCTTTGTCATAACAAGTTCATTATTCTCATCTTTCATGTGAGGAAATCAAGCTTTAAGATATGCTAGTACACATTTGGGAACCTCAAGTAGGCCTCAAAACACTCTGAATGAACATTCAGAAATTCTGGAGAGCACCATTTTGGCACTCGTTTGTAAAATTTAAGAGCTTTGAATAATAACCCTGAGACATGAATGATAAAACACTATACCAAGTTTCCCTAGACTTGTTCCCCTGTTGTTGAGTAGAGTGACTACTCCAAATAGATTATTTGTTTTTGTTTCATTCCCTTGGCAATGCAGACAGACCCTGGGGTGTTCTCCAAGATTTAAATATCTTAAGAAGATCACATCTATTGAGTGTTGGGGCCCCTAGAGCTGTGTCATGGCTTGTATGATTTGCCATTTGTAGCTGAAAGGAATTGTTTCAAAATCATCCCAACCGAGACATGCTCTTCCTCCTCCTCCTCCTCTTCTTTTTAAAATTGCTGTTATTTTGCTAGCCTTGAGAGACATCGAAGTGAGAGAAGGTTCTTTGACAATGGACATTGATGGCATTGTCATTTTCTTTTTTGAGAATAATTCAAACAATGAAGCCACTCATAGAATTGTCATTAAATGTTTAGCACATGGTAATTATTTCTGGGAAAATCAAACAAATAGAAACACTGAAAGATTATTTCTAGCACTTAATGGTGATAAGCAGGCATCACTTCTGTCATGAAAGTCTTTACTATCTGCTTTTAATTACCCAGGAATAATGTTTTCAGATTCAGAGATTTCCTATATCTTTGACCCAGATTAAGTTCATGATTCTCACTTTGTCAGTTTTCCTGAACTGCTGAATGCCACAAATGCAGAAGAGAGTGAAATAATTTGAAATATGCTGATGTGCTGCCTTTTTAACTTCAGAATTTTAATGTGAATCATGTGCCAAATGGAATCATCTTACTAGCTGTGAAGAGGGGACCTGTTTCATTGAACACCCTCCACACAGTAATCCTACCTGGTACATTCTACATGGTTAGCTTCCCACTTGCTTGGACTCTGTTTCGAATATAACTGGATAGGAGTAGTTATCTCCAAATATAGACAAGAATGCTGAAGCTGGAGAGGATAATAAATTTGTTATAGTTTACAGAGCTAGTCAGTGGCAGAACCAGGATTCTATTCAGCCACTCTTAGCAGCAGTGTCTTTGAGTTCTCCAACATGCCATGTGCTGTAGTTATTGTGTGCAGAGACAAGAGTTGACTTTAACTTTCCCCCACAGGTCTCAGAGGTTAGTGTTACTGTTTCCATTTATGAGGAATAAATTGAGGTTTGGAAATTGTCATTAAATCCTACTTAACATCCCATACCAAGAGAAAATAAATTCATTTGGTTTTATTTCATTTTACTTTTATTTGAACAGCAAGGGGGCAGAGAGAAAGGAAAAGAAGAAAGGAAGAGAAAGATATTTCCTTACACTGGTTCATTTCCTAAATTACCATGGCAGTTGGAACTGTGTCAGGCTAAAGAGTCGTGATCCAGGGCATCACAGTGGCATAGTGGACTAATCCTTTGCCTGTTGTGCTGGCATCTTGTATGAGTGCTGGTTCTAGTCCTGGATTCTCCATTTGTGATTCAGCTCTTTGCTAATGGCCTGGGAAAGCCACAGAGGATG
This sequence comes from Ochotona curzoniae, assembly GCF_017591425.1. Classification (NCBI taxonomy): domain Eukaryota; kingdom Metazoa; phylum Chordata; class Mammalia; order Lagomorpha; family Ochotonidae; genus Ochotona; species Ochotona curzoniae. Next base: position 14,204,050 of record NW_024464920.1, on the reverse strand, counting down.
ATGGCCCAAGGCCTTGGGTTCCTGCACACATGTGGAAGACCCAGAAGATTTTGTGTCCTAACTTTGGACCAGGCCAGAAATGGTTATCACAAGATGGAAGATATCCTGCTTTTGTCTATAACTCTGACTTTCAAATAAGACCTTTTTAAAAAAGAACCCAGACCTAACCTGGGTCTCCCAGGTTATGCTGCATAGGCAATGCATTCATAGGAAGCTGAAATAGAAGGCAAATCTGAGCCTTGAATCCAGGCATCTGATATGGGATGTGGGTGTGCTAAGTGGTGTCTTAAGTGCTGCACCAGACAGCAGCTCCTTAAAATAGAATTTTTATCTGATAGTAATTATTAAGCAGTTACAGAGTGCTTCAGCCATCATGTAATGCGTAACTTTTCATATCTTGGTTTGTGTGCATGTAGATGTTCAAATCTTTGAATCCATTGGGCAGATAAAAGAATTTATAGAACAGAAGAAAAGAAACAGAATAGTTGATGGGTTTGCCTCTGAAGTATTACTTGTGGACTCAATGTTTAAAGGTATATTACTGACTAGAAATCAAGCAGTCATTTATTATTTTTGTAATTTCTTATGTATCTTGGGTCTTCTGTATAAGAAAGATATAGAATGAGACAGTATATGCATACTTCATTGGAAATAGATTTCCAGCATCTAGCTGTAAGGGTAGAGCTCCTGAGGGATTCTTTTCTCCAATTAAATTTATTCTACTCCGTTCAAGTCAGAGCTTGAAAAGGAATCTTATCCTTTTAGGAGCTAGTGGTACTGCTAGTGCCCAGCTGTTTACAAATGCTTCTCACTGGGTGGGAACGTTACTGCGTGTCATTAAGTTAATGGTGGGTCTGTCACCTGGTGATTTATCAGTGAGATTTCTCCTCTGAGTGCAAAGTGTATAAAAGGATGGTCAACTCATAACTCATGCTGTTGTGTAGTAGCTAACTCAGATCTTTCAGAAACAAGGCAATTAGTAAATGATGACGCTTTCTCCTTGGTAGTGCATGCCATGATCCAGTCTCTTGGGCAGTATGGCATCAACTATTTGAACAAATTAACTTTCAGAAATAGAAAATATTTTCATGGAAATTGTGAGAGATTATTTGGTATACAGTATATTGGTTGTTGATTTCTTGCATCTCAAGGTTTCTATGTTCTGTGTGAATGACCTGATTGGGGTTTAGGTTGGATTTTAAAACATCAGATCAGGTTTTCTCTTTTCGCGGTGACATTGGATTATAGACTGATATCTAAATGTGCCTGAATAAAAGCAACTCAGAATTTGGGAGGAAGGTTGGATTATGATAAAGCTTTCAGAATACTTCAAGCGCCTCTATAGCAGCTAAGGGATTTTCATAGCCTCAGGGACACACAGTAGCTATCTCTGATTCTTTTCTCTCTAACTTATGGCCCCTGAATAAGCTTAATAATTAAAGAGGCACAACAGAAAAATTTTAAGACTTCCATGCAATTGCTTGTTTTGGCTCCATCCATATACCCAACCGGTTCTAGACCGAATAAAAAAAGGCAATGGTTTGAGGAAGTTTTAAGACAAGAGAGTGTATAATAGTATGCTTTTTGCGTACTTGAAATTTGGGAAATAGATTACAGAGCTCTCGATGGGTCTATTAGAGTGCATTTGCTGGTCAAGATTGTGGCATATCCACCCACCCTTCATGGAAAGAGACTCACCCATGTTAAGCCACCCACAAATACTTTCCTTGGCTTATTCAGGACTTCTGCCTACATTTACATGTTTTTCACTTACAGACCACACAGCATGTCCTGTGGATTAGGAGAAATATGGAGAATGGAACACTTGCCTCCTACTGGAATGTGTGTATTTTGTCCAGATTTATTTGATTTGCCAGCATCTGACTATTTCCATTTCTTGGATGCATTAGAAAAAGCTTGTCTGACAATATGAGTCAGGTTTGTTAAAACCAATTACAAATGATTCCTGTAAGTCAGGTGGCATTTGAGTATAAGGTAATTGTTATAACATATGAAGGTATTCAGCAATTTCATGAAAAGGGAAATGAAAAATAAGTTCGAGTTTGTACAATATTTTTTCAAAATCCAGAAATAGTTTTTTTCTTAATATGTGTTTTTCATGAATTTTTTGGAGACCACTTGCACATTTGTCAAATGGCTTTATTATTATAACCACATTGAGAGTAATTCTCCCTATTATGGAGAAGGATACAAAAGTTTGGAATTGTAGACCAAGACTCTCAACTAAATCTCCTTACTGCAATCATAAATGCATGAAATTGCTTCTTAGATGGTCCCAGAATCAATTATTTCCATGTCCTAGTAATCATGCTTTGTTAAATTCCTTCCCTGAAGTATTGGCTGTATTTGCTGATTTGCCTTTATCAAATAGAACATGGCAAAATGATGGTCTGTCACTTTTTGAGAAAAGCTTATAAAAGCCTGTGATTTTTCTCTGGTCACTTCATTCCCTGTGATGAAGCCAATTATGGTGATGTGAGTTACACTGTGGAGAAGTTCATGTGGCAAGGAGGTGAGAGGAAGCAGCCTTTGGCCAGTAGCCAGCAAGTTGCTGAGGTCCTTTAGTCAAACAACCTGCAAGGAGTTGAATGCTGTCCACAGTTTCTGAGTGAGCTTGGATATGGATCCTGCCACTACTGAACTGCAAGATGACCTTGGCCCTGATTGATGCTTTTCATTCTCGTGATGAACTGTGAGCTAGAGGCTACATCAAAATTTCTCTCTCATAGAAAGTATTAAATAAAAAAATATGTTTTTTTAAGTGACTAAGTTTTGATCATAATTTGGAATATAGTAACAAATAGCTAATATGTCAAGTAATGAACCAACTCACTTTTTCCATTCCTTCCTCTTGGCCACCACTTCCTCTTTCCAATATTAATTAGTTGAGTTTTCTATGCCAGGTACTTTGGTAGGCATTGTGAATGCAGCCTTGAGATTGGCAGTCTGGATATGACGTTTCATGCTGGTTGTACTTCTTGGGCTTAGACATACTCTTTGTAAAGTGTACTTTAGACACATGATCAGACCCTTGATTTATTCTAAGAGAGAGTAGCTGGCTAGCAGGGAAAGCTTTCTCAGATCATGAAGTGTGAATGAGGTGATTTTGTTTTACCATTGAGTATGGCAACCAATGTTTTTCTCCCTAAACTGTGTCTGAACACTTGAATAACTACAACTATCCCTTAACAACTGCAGGTGTTGGCACCAGGACCCTACTGGATATCAAATTTCTCACAAGTTCAACTCTTATAGAAAATAGCATGATATTTTCATATAACCAACACGTTCTTCCTTAAATCATCTCTAGATTACTTATAATACCTAATACAATTTGAATGCTATGTAAGTGATTGTTATTTTTATTGTTTAGATAAACAAGTCTGGTTATGATCAGATACAGTGCAGATATTTTTAAATTATTTATTTGCTTGAGGCCCAGAAATAGCTTTGGCTGTTCATGGTCTCTTATGTTTCTAGGTGAAATTTTGTGCCATCTTTTCTATTTCTGAGAAGAATATTTTTGGGGGAATTTGAATGGGATTGTATTGAATTTGTATATTACTTTTGGTAATATGGACATTTTAATGATGTTGATCCTGGCAAACCAGGAATATGGTGAATTTCGCCAAGTTTTAATGTCTTCTGTTTCTTTTTAAAATGTTTTGTAATTTTCACTATAGAGATCTTTCACGTCTTTGGTTAGGTTTATTCTGAGGTATTTAAGATTCTTTTCCATTGTCTTAAAGGGAGCTGTACTTACATGTTTTTTTCTCAGCCATGGAGTTATCTGTGTATACTGGGCCATGGATTTTTGTTCTTTAATTTTGTATCCTGCTGCCCTACCAGACTCTCCTATGAGTTCTAATAGTCTCCAATAACACTTCTGATAGCAAAAATAGATGTAGTGCCATCTATACAGTCTTTGATGTCTGGGTGGAACTGATTTTATGTCTATTTCTCAGGATAGTCCTTACGTTACTTGTGGACTTGGTGTTGAAAATAAGAGAAACATACATAAAAACAAGAGGAGACACCTTAGCTCTAGATTAGGAATTTATAAATGGCAGAATTTTATGTGTGATGGATTCTGATTTTTTTAAAAAAGAATTTTTTACTTGAAGGTGAGAGAGGGAAGAGAGAGGAAGAGAGGAGGGCAGTATTTTTACCTGCATAAAACAGCACTCTCCCCCACAAGAGTACTATTTATGAGAGCAAACAAAAAGGAGTATAGAACAGAAGAAGAACAAAAAATCAGAAGATCTGTACGTGCTACCATAAGACATATTTTATTCCTACTTTGGGCCTAGCGGCTGATAATATCTGAGTGCTGGCAAGGTATTGTTTATAGAGAGGATTGAAATATGAATATCATTAGCCTATAATCACAAAATGAGAACAAAAAGCAAGAGAGTGTTTTTAGTAGGCAGAAAATTCTTAACTTCCTTAATAAGTTTTTGGTATAATCCATTGAATTCATTTTAAAAACTCAGAGTAGAGGATGAAAAAGTTTATAATTATGGAAGGATGAAATATTTGAGGAAAGTGAATGAGGACAGTATAAGGGCATGATTACAATGCATTTTTAATAAAGGTAATGAATGTGTTTATTAGGAATCTTTTCGTTGCCAGTAACAAAAAGCAGGACTCAAACTAGCAAAGTATTATTATTTTTTTTTATTTCTGTGACTAAGACAAAAATGTTAAGTAGATAAGACTGGATCTAGCAGCTGAATTGTGGCTCAAGATGTGATGGCTGGCCATGCTTCTGCTGTCCAGCACTATGTTTTTCACATTCAACTAGAAGAATGCATCAATGGAAGGGCAAGAGCTTCCATTAGATATCTTTTGTCACTGGTTTGTAGTGCATCACTGTTATGTTGAACTCAATTAGTAAAGGCACAGTAATAAGCTCTCTTGTTTGGCTGAAGGTATCACAGCCCAACTCTATAAACAAGGGACAAGTCAGTTTCCCCTTGAAGCATGTTGCATGAAGGAGGATTTTATATGTGAACCAAGCAGAATAATGATATCAAATAGAAAGGAAATGGATGCAGGGCCCCCAAACACAGCTAAATACTCTGTAATGGACAATAAGCTCTTTTATGTTGGGGTAGGAGATTCCTGCAGTGACGTCACATTAATAAGCAGAAGGAAGGATATGACTTCTCCCTGCAGCCTAGTAAAAGAAGTACCTGTTTCCCACATGGTGCAGTTAGCAAGTTTTGTGTCTGATAATGTGAAGGGAATCTTGGGCAGTAGCTCCGATACTTAGGAAAGCTCCAGTTCCAAAATAAGAACAACCACAACTTTGATATGTGAGTCCAGACTTTTAAGTCTCTGGACCTCTGGGGTCAGATGACTTCTGGCTTTAAATATGTGATCTTCCTCTCTGATGGGTGAATATAAATGGCATAGGTTTGGATATTTGTTACAAGGGTCTGAATGTGTCAGAACTGAAAACTTCTATGATACTTGTTTGAGCTAGAAATAACCCATTGTCTGATAAAAAGAACCACAGGCTATTATTTTATTCATAAATAATTGAGACAGGGCCATAATTAATCAACAGTCATAAATGTCAAAAACTGGTAAAGTGGTTCAAACAGGAGGGAACAAATGCTCCATAACAACCCACAGGTGACCTTTTACAGAGAAGATATTTTTTATGCCATAAATAAATATAAGTATAATGAACAGGAAGTGGTTCATTGTAGAAAAAAAAACAGATCATCTGATTATCTTTTGCTTATTATATAAATGCCAGAGAGCAATTTTAAGTATTCTAAAGATAATTACCATAATATACAAATGGCTTTATACAGAGTAGCAATGAGTAATATGTACATTAAAAAGGCATGCTGACCTTGCAAAAGACCCATGTAAATTAAATTGTGAGAAAGAGAACAGATTCTGTTACATTATCCTATCAATGATCAACACTTAAAGTAAGAATTGGTAGCTGTTTTATTTTGAGTATGAAAATAAATGATTCTTTTCTGGAAGCAATGCAATCAAAGCAGAAGGGTCTCATCAGAGCAATGTCACCAGGCTGGGGTCCTCCACCATGAGTTCAGGCTCTGCACACCGCTGTTTCTGAGATCCATCTCGGTGCCAGGGACTAAGATCCTGAGGCTTTCTAAGTAATTGATCCTTGCTCAATGCATCTATAGCAGCACCGACCTGATAGCCTTATGAGAATTAAACCAGAGAATGCACACAAAGCACATGTGTATTACATAAATGCTCAAACTCTGCTCTTTCTTAAAGGGTGTATTTTCTCCTCTCCAGTTGCTTTGCATGAAATTTCATGGAAATGTCATACTTTAGGGGTGTCATTGGTTTTAGGGTGTCATAGGTTTTAATGACTCAACATTCTCCCACTCAAAGAACAGAGACACATATTTTCAAAGGTCTATTTGACTTATTCTTTTTTATTTTTCAGCAAGTATTCTCAGTGGCTAGCACAGTGCCTGACCCAGAGTAAGCATGGTGTGAATATTCATTGGGTAGTTCATTGACTAATGGGTTATTCTGCTGGGTAATTCATTGACTAATGGATTATCCCAGCAACTGTGCAGTAGTTCTGGATGGTAACAGTGCATCCAGTGCACCAATGGATTAACTGGACAACTGTAGCTATTCTGCACTGCTCAATGGTAACAGTGACAGAGATGAGTCCCACTATGGCAGAGAGGAGGAACGTGTCACTTTAACATGCTCTACATCGTTTTTTGCAGTGTCTAGAATTAGAACAAGACTTGGATCCTCCCTTTAATCTTTTCACCTGAACCAATCCTGTCTGTGTCCGTGAACAAGTTCTCTCATTGCCTTTTATGTGATGTTAAGCATAATTCAGCATAATTGAGAGCAAGTGTCCTTCAGTCATTGCTGAAATATTTTTTTTTTGACTAAAGAAAGAGTTCTTGACATTTTATTTTTGTTCTCATCTTTTAAACCAGTTGGCAACATTTTATAATTTTATGCTTTACCCAGTGCCTGCACAAAGGAAAGAAGCTGCCTTTTCTGGATACCAATAATGAGGCACCATTGTGCTGGATGCCTTTACTTAAATCATGCAAATTAGCATTCTTTATAACCTGAAAGATGGAGCAAGTAATAATATTTTGTTTTCTAATTTAGAAAACTGTGGCTCTGAGAACCTGAATAAATTGTTCAAGGTCACAGGGTTGCAAATAGCCAAACTTGAATTCAAACACTATTCTGTAAGGTCCTAAGTGATGCTGTTTCTATCTGATTCACTGCCTCTTATCATATATTTTCAGTCATGTTCATGACACACTAAAGAGATCTCAGAACATGGGTCAAACATTATTTCTCTCATGCCAATGTTCCTGACTTTGTTAAAAATATTTGTCCTTTTTTGAGTGCAGAGATTTAAACAAAATTCTGAAGGTAAAATTAAACTTACAAGACCTTAGAAACTATAGCACATAGTGTCAAAGCATAGAATTGAAAATAAGACAGAAATGATTTTTAGCAGTCCTGGGGAGCCTAGTGGTAATTCAAAAAGTGTGTTAAAGAATAGAAATGAAAGATAAGTATTCTGCTGCAAAAAAATTGAAGCCTGTACTTTTTTTTCTATAACATACATTTTCCATGAATTTTTTGAGGACCCCTTATTGTACAGTGTGAATTTAAAAATGTTTGGCACCAAAATAAGCTAATTTTCTAATTCCATGAGCTACAGATGTTTTTATATAGTCATGTGTCATAGCTTCAGTTTCTTTATCTGCAAAATGGGAATGTTAATATTGCCGAAGGGATTTGGAGGGTGATGTGAAGTTATGCATATAAAGCTGTCACTGTAAGACCTCAAACTGTGGAGGAGTTTGAAAACTAGGAGGCTGAGGCAAACTAGGAGGCTGAGGCACTTTCCCAAAGCGCTTGATCTTTATGTCTCAGTTCCAATGAAACAGGCATGGTATAATTGTGAAGAAGAGAAAAAGTTTTCATTTCTGAAGTTTTCAGTTTGCTGTCCAAGTTTTTTTTCAGTAGTCTCTTCTGGATTGCAGATGTAATAAAAAATTGGAATTTCACAGCCGTGAAGCCGCAAAGAACTGATACAAAGCAGAAACAAATATCTATAAACATTCTGATAACCTAGGAAACCAACTAGTTTTACCTGGTTCTAGTATTTTTCATCTGGCAGCTCATTTATTACAGCATAGGAGCTATAAAGTAGCTTTATCTACTTTAATAAGAGTTGTTTTATTGCCTGACCTTTAAAATCACAAATGTCAGTAGAAAAAAATTCCAGGTTTTCTTTTTAAAATAAACAGCCAAAATGCTTCTGTATCTCCAATTAAGAGACCTGAAAAACTGCTTTTGAAAAGAGATAAACAACCTTCTTTATTTAGCATTTGTCTATAGCAAGATGAGAGAGAACATACGTGTTTTTGGCTTTAACTGTCTATTTGTCACATTTCGTTGTCTCTGCCACTTTATAGGCTCCGAAGTTGAAGGCAGAGAATGCGGGCAAACCACATATTTTAACTACCAAGAATACAGCATCTCCCGTCCAATCTTGGAATAAAAAAAACGGCAAAACTTTTAGCAGGTGGCATTCGCAGATCCTATGCACAATTAGGGGCTCAGAGAAAGGGCTTGCACTTCCTGCACACATGAATCTGCTTCTCTGGAATGTTCTTCCTTGTAGTTATACATTGTAGCTTGGAAATTCCTACTCAGCTTTCAAAGAGCAGCTGAAATGTCACCTTTTCTGATTCTTCAGGGGGTCTTGCCCCAGATTGATTCCAGGTGTTCTAGATTCATAGTTTCTTGTTGGGTCCAATCAACCTAGCATGTATGTGCCTCTCTCACAGCTCCTGTCCTATTCCCTTTCAGTGGTTTGCTTCTGTGAACATCACTACCATGAGACGATCACCTCTTCGAAGGCAGGAATTCTGTTCTGTCCTCTGTTCCCAGCCAGTGGCCCAAGGATTAGGATGTAGTTGGTGAATATGCTTCACTCAATCAAGAATGTAAATACTCTCTGAATTAGTTTTTTGTAATGGTTTAGCTTTTATTCTTTGTTTTAGGAACTGGATATTTATTGTATTTATTGCTCATGGCTATGCTATTTAAGGAGGGTTGGTGTGGAAGCTTCTTGGCTGCACATGAGGTGGCTGAAAGCAGCTCTGATGAGGCTGGGGGATCCCCAGGCCCCTCTGCTCATAATGAAACGTCTGCAATCTGAGGGTCTTTTTGTCCTTACGTCCCTGTAGGCATCTGTGCTCAAGGCATCTCTTGCTGGCAGGCACCTGACTTCTTACATGGTAGTCCAGGCTTTGGGAGGCTAAAATGGAAACTGTCACGCCTCCTAAGTCCCCAATGCATTTTTGTTTCCTTGTTGTTTAGATAAGTCTCATGACTAGCCCAAATTGAAGATATAGGGGAAATCAACAGAGGAGAAATGGAATGAGTTGTGAATGACCGTTTTTGTAGGTGATCTTCCATTTTTCGTCCTTGCCAGCTCCGATCCAAGACTGCTACAGAGGATTGAGCCTACTGTCTTTTCCCTAAAGATTTGTTGTTGTTATTACATTCTGTGTTCTAATGGAAGATTTTAGAAGTTGTTTTCATTGGTTACTTGGCAATGTACGTGTATATATATGTGGGTGTGTGGTGGGGGAATGTTGTTGTGATTATTTGAATTTTCTCAGAAATATCTCCTGTGACAAGATTTCTAGGTTATGGTTGTTTCTGAAAAAAGGAAATAACTACCTTTTATGACTATTTCTTTACACATATACCTCCGCCCTTAAGGGAATAGTCAGACAGGGAGAAACCATTTAAAATAAGGTATCTTCTTAACTGTGTCCCACAGAAAAAGTTCTCATAAATAGTGGATGAATGAGAGCATCTGTGAACTAATTGTCAATGTGGTATCATTCATATATATATTTTCATCTTTGCTATTTTAATCAGTGATCCCTACCAGCAGTTATAATGGCCTTTTCAGTTACAGAGAGACTTTTTTTCATTTCTTATTTTGAAAACTGTAATAGCTATTTTAAATTGAGGCGCAAAAACAAAATGAGAATTATTCAAGTGCTTTCTTAACTAATCTTTTCTGCAAAACATTTTCCCCCCAGTTTGATTATTATGGTTCTTTTTTATTGCATGTTTATTGTTATTATTTTCCATGACATGATTTTGTGGGTTTAGGGGATTCTCCCCTTTACTTCCCTTTTCTGCCTCCCCGACCCCTGGCTATTTTCCCCATACTATTTGAAGTGTATGGTCCTTTGGCATAAGGCTCTTTGAAAGTAGAGAGAGCTCTAGGGTTTGTAGAGTATGGGAGTTAGAGAGAAAAGCTGCTATCATTATCTTGCCCCATACCTTTGTTGTATTGATGAGATGACTCTGAAATGATGTCAATGACTATATATTTATATACATTTTATAGATGTATATTTATAATATAGCATGTTTGTATGTTTTAACATTTGTAATATATTTTTACATTTGTAAAATGTTTATATATACATAGATATATATTATATGCATATATTTCACATATATACACACAATATTCTATATATTACATATTACATAAAATTAGAAATACTTATTGAAATGTGGATGAAAAGTCAGAAAGTAATTTGAAATATTATTTAACTCTATATATACAAATACTTCTGGAAAAATGAGTGAAGATATATGTATGGAAATAATTAAAACTCAAGTAGATAAATATTTTCTGGATGCCATTACCTTTGAATAACACTGCTATTTGAAAAATTGCTAGGTTAGGATTCAATGTGATCAGTACAAATTATTATTTGAAGATACTCATAGGCTATAAAAGTTACTCTGTATTTTGAACTTGGAATGCCATTTAGTGACTTAAATATACTGCTTATATATACAACAAAATATTTGTGTAGTGTAACAATCATTATCCTCTTACAGACCTTACTTATCTTTTTCATTCATTTACTCAAAAAATGGTATATAACTCCAATAATTTACCAGGTAGCATATGTGTTAGTGAGCAAAACAAATTTTCCTTTGCTTTTACAGAGTTTACATTCTAATGGGAGGCTTAACATTTTCTTACTTTGGAATGAAATCTGTCTGAATGCTGAATATTCAATGATTCCAACACCTCTGAGTACAACAGGTGCTGTGGAATGAGAAAATGTCTTCAAGCCCCATTCTGAATTTATCTTAAATGTTCTTCATCAAATAGCAATGCTTTCCACTTATAAGGAATATTTTTAAACAACTAGAGTATAAATTTTTATTGAACTAATTATATATATTTTTATTACAACTACTTACCACTGACTATAGCGTTTCTCCTTATATTACATTGATACAGAGAATATTAGCCTAATACCTGAAAGATGTCTAGCAAAGTAATGATAGGTACTCCCTCCCCCTTTTATTTTGTTTGTTTAAAGAAAATCAAATCATCTTGTTTGAAAGAGAGGCAAAGACAAAGGGAGATTTCCCACTTCCTAGTTCATGCCCCAAATGCCTGCCACAGTTGAAGCTGAGCCAAGCTACAATGGACAACTTGGAATGCAATCCTAGTCTCCCATATGGGTTACCCAAATGCTTGAGTTGTCACCTACTGCTTCCCAAGGTGACATCAGTTGGAAGCTGGAGGTGGAGCCAGTGCTTGGGCTCAGGTACTTAATCGTAAGTGGAATGTGGGCACCCTAAGTGAAATATTAACCATTGTGCCAAACACCCACATTACTGCCTCCATTAAAAAAAAATAGGTCAGGGCCTGGCGCGGTGGCATAGTGGTTAAGGTGCCCGGGATCCCATATGGGCGCTGGTTCTAATTCCGGCAGCCCCGCTTCCCATCCAGCTCCCTGCCTGTAGCCCGGGAAAGCAGTCGAGGACGGCCCAAGGCTTTGGGACCCTGCACCCGCGTGGGAGACCCGAAAGAGGCTCCTGGCTTCAGATTGGCATAGCATTGGCTGTTGCGCTCACTTGGGGAGTGAAACATCGGATGGAAGATCTTCCTCTCTGTCTCTCCTCTCTGTATATCCATCTTTCCAATAAAAATAAAATAAATCTTAAAAAATATAGGTCACTTTATTTTAGGGTTGTGTTGCCATTTTCCTATTGGAACATCAGTTAAATCAACCCTGTACCTTGTTGTTTGTGTTCAGTATTTACTGTTATAATGTCAACTGCTTGAAGGTAAGACCATTTGTTATTCATTTTTTTGTCTCCATAGCACCAACCTAATTCAGCAAATCTTAATGCATTTAGTATTACATTTAGGATTTGATTTCATCAATATCTTAAGAAGCAGGTAGTATACCTATCATTTTCTTTCATAGACAAAACTCAAATTAAGCTTTAATATATACTAATACTTAGCTACAATACTTAGGAAGATTGGACAAAGATTTTGTTTATATCCCTTTACTCGAGTGTTTCTGCTCTGAAATCACATTGCCTTCGTACATGTCTTCATGTTTTTCATTGTCATGGATATTTGTTTATAATTTTTTCCACATCCTTATTTTCCTTTGATTGTATGTCATACATATACTTGATTAACTTTGAGTTAACTTTTTACCTTTACAATGATTAAGTAGCCATCATGAGATGGAGACAAGGAAAAAACAATCATTCTACTTTTCTCCCTCTGAGGGATTAATCACAAGTTTTTCGTTGGATTGTGAACTTTTGATAAGTTTTAAGCAATAGAGGGGCAACTAGATGAATTTTAGGGTTAGGAGTTCTTTTTAGAAGATTAGGGGCAGTTGTAAGACAATAAATATGTACTGCAAATAATAGATTGAGTTAACAATAGATTGAGTTACATTAAAAAGTGTAGAGAGGGCCTGGTATGTTGGCTCAATTGGTTAATCCTCCGCCTCCAAGCTCCAGGATCCCAATAGGTGCAAGTTCATATTCCTGCTATTCCAGTTTTTTCCCAGCTCCTTGCATAAGGCCTTGGTTGGCAGTGGAGATTGGCCTAAATCCTTGGGACCCTGCACCCATGTGGGAGACCCAGAAAATCTCCTGGCTCCTGGTTCCTGCCATTGGATTGGCTCAGCTCCAGCCATTGCAGCCATTTGGGGAGTGAACCAGCAGAGGGAAAATCTTTCGGTCTCTCCTTCTCTCTGTGAATCTGCCTTTCCGACAAAATAAATAAATCCTTAAAAAATTGTGCAGAGAAAAATGGGACTGGTATTGTGGTGCAGTGTGTTAAGTTGCCCCTTAAAACACCAGTACCTAATATTAGAGAACTGGTTTGAATCTTAGATGCTGTGCCTCTGCTCCAGCCAGGTAATGCACCTGGGAAGCAGTGGAATGTGTCCGGAGGACTTGGGCCCCTTTGGCCCCTGTAGGAGACCTGGGTTCAGTATACGGCTCTTGAGTCACTGGGTGGAAGATACCTGTCTGTCTCTCTCTAGTTTTCAAATAAATAGATGAGTTTTAAATAAAAGGAAAAACAAAAAAAGAGAGAGAGAGAGAGAGAGAGAGAGAGAGAGAGAGAGAAAGGAGATATAGAGATTTTGGGTTCTGTGGATTAAGATCTAAGTATTTTCCTTAGATAATTTTGTTACAATATCAAGGTGTTATACAAATATCTGACTCACTTGGAAACCCTTGGCGTAGTCCAGAATGCTTGTTTTATTTGTGTTGCAGGTGATTCTTATATACAACACAATAATGCATGAGGCTCAGTAGACAAAAGTGAAGTGGAGCTTTAAAATTAATTTCATACGCATTACTTACAGACAGATCTCATTAATATGTGAGTTCTGACTTAGCAGCTATGAAGTGGGACCTGAAAGGGTTTCTAAGATTCTCCATATGATTCAGAATTGCCAGTCCATTGGCCACACTTTGAGTTGCAAACTAGTAGATACGGGGGTAGCTGCTGTAATGCATAGGCTATGAAAGGTGAGGTGGGAAAAGTGGATTTTAAGAAGCTTCATTTGTTTATGACAGAATTCTCCTTGTTCCATCATCAGGAAACTTTGGGAGAGATTTCAAGTTGCTTTCCAAGGTTTTTGTGGATGGGATTCTCTTAGGGACTGGTGAAAAGGCAGCTTGATGTTGGGTGGTTTCAGTTGTAAAATTCTTGGTGGGAATCAAAATATTTCTGGCAGAATCCCCCGCCTTTTCTAGTTTTAAATAGTGTAGCAGAGATAAAGTGCATTCTTTGTGTAGCACATCATCCATGAGTAGTTTCTTAATATTCGTTTGTTTTGTTCCTGCCAATTAAGAGCAACAGCTGTCTTGCAGAGATGGTGGTCATTATGAAGTGACACAGCTGTGGCATTTATATGAGATAACGGTTATACAGCCAAGAGAAGGCATCATTGGAATGCAAACTACCATGGCCTGATTTATAGCTCACTTCCAAAGGGGAAAAAGCTTAAACTCAAATCAAGCAAAGTAACAACTCACTCAATAGGGAAAACAAAACAAAACATCAACCCAGAGATGTTTAACCTTAAAGTCAAGTTTACTCAGACTGTTTTAAAAACAAAATCTGGACTAAAATTTGACTTAGATTCCAATTAGCTCAGTTGTCTACAGTGCTCAGAATTAAGAATTTGTATCTAAGATTTTAATATTTATGCAAAGTCGATCTTCTTGTGTCTTAGTACAATTTGAGACCTCCAAAACTCTGGCCTTATTTTGTAAAAAAAAAAAAAGTGAGGTTGCTGAAAATAAAGAAAAAAAGTGGTCAGCGACAAGTATTTGGAAAGTAGTATTGTCATAGGAGGAATCATTTTACGAAGATAATAACCTACCAACCAAGTGAATTATGTAAGATTGTTTTCTTCTTTGTCAATATTGGAAATAGAACACCAGTATGTTTGCATGTTTGAAGAGGCAAGTAACAGTCATGAAAAAACTAATAATTCTAATTAAAAATTTTTCACCCAGTGCTCCTTGTATACTTTACTATGACTTTCCAGTTGTCTGCATTTTTGTAAATGCTATTCTTGGAATAAAATTACATGATTTCTCTTGGCATTGAACACCTGAATTTTACTCCTTTGGAGAAACCATATTAAATCAATATATCCACAAAGCCCTTTGGAATCCTCACAGCTGAAATGAATGTGTCCCTACCTAGAGTAGTCATCACATTTCTTATGCAACTTATGTCTTTCTTCTTTGAATTAAGTCAGTTAAGCATGTATTTTATCTTCTCAACGAATTCACAAGTCAATTGAAATCAATATTTAGGTTCAATTCATTTTGAAATTTTTCTTAGATTTATTCATTTTTAGTTGGAGGAGAATTTACAAAGGAAGATGTGGTGCCACAGGGTGGAGGATTAGCATGATGCATCACCATGCCAGCCCCCACCTTTGTATTCTTGAGACCCATTTTTGTTTCACTGAGCGAATTAATTAAAAAATTAGTTGAAGGAATTCTTTGAGCATTCTGAAAGAGGGACACCCATCTACTAATTCACTTCTCATAAGGAAATTGGTGATACTGGGATTTAAGAGAGGTAAATAAGAAAGGCTATAGGAGATGAATATCTTATCTGGCCATAAAGATTTGGTATAAGATTAATCCAGGATAGAAGTTATTGTTCTAAAATTTTTTTGTAATTATCTCCCAAATTTAACACAGGCATTATGATTATGATATAATGTAGATCATACGAAAGACAATAAAGTATTATTGTGTGATTTTACAAGGAAAAGTAATATTTCGGTGGTGATGATAAATGAAGTCTTCATTCATTCAGTAGGTAATTATTAAAGACCTGTATTTCAGTTCCTCGGCTTCACTGACTTTATGGTTCAATTGAATATGTGTGTATTAATAATATATTTGTATGTATAATTATAAAATACACCTATATGAGTTAGTGGCATAGTGGAAGTATAGTATTTGATTAGCTAACATCGATAAATATTCTATATTCTAGTTATTAGCTTTTTAACCTGTAGACAAATGGAACGCTCCCAAAGATGTTTAATCAAGGCCATAGAAGCAATCAGACATGTTTTTTTCTTAGGTCCAGCATGGTGATGTAGTGGGCTAATCCTCTGCTTACTACAGCTGGCATCCCATATGTGCACCAGTTTGAATCCTGGGTGTTCCATTTCTGATTTAGCTTTGTGTTTATGGCCTGGGACACAGCAAATGGCCTAGGTCCTTGGGCTCCTGTATCCATGTGCGGGATGGGGAAGAAGCTCCTGGCTCTTGGCTTTGGATCAATTCAGTTCTGGCTGTTGAGTCCAGTTGGGGAATGAACAAGCAGGTTTAAGACTTTTTCTATGTTTTTCTTTCTCTTTCTATAAAATCTACCTTTCAAATATAAGTTTAAAATATTTTAAAAATTAGAAATGTGTTTTGTTTTTAAAATTAAAAAAAAAAATTTAAGAGGCAAAGAAAGAAAAGGTAAGAAAGCAAGCTCCTACCTGCTAGTTCACTTCCCAAATGTCACGATTGCGTGGAAGAAAAATATTTGAGAAGAAGAGGGAAGACAGGAAAGCAGAAGAACCCTGAAGGAGCAGTGGTATTGCTCCACACAGGACAAGAATTCTAGGGGACAGCAGCTTCAGGTTCCTAGGAAAGCTTGAAGAGAATGGCAGATAAGAGCCACGGGTGTGGGCATAAGGAAATCATTGTTGCTCATTACAAGAACAATTTCAAGATGGCTGTATGAGGTAACCAAATTACAACAGTCTGAGAAATATTTGGAAATATTGTGATGTCAGTGAAGAATTTTGCGAATTAAAGAATTTAAATCACTTAACCTGGAGGAGTAAGAAAGGAAAGGAAAAATTTTCCTTGACTTTCTAAAAAAAAAAATCTACATAAAGGCAAACATTTCATGTATTTCATATATAAGTATTGACTGTAATGATACTTCCTATACTACTCTTTCTCTCCTCCTTTATTTCTTATTTTTCTTTTTTTTACAATGATATACTTTCAATTTAATTTATAATCTCAAGCATAACCCTAAAGCAAAGAATTCTATGAGTAATAATTGGAAAAAATTCTTTGAAAGTAGAATATCTGAGCTAGGACCTATGTTTGAGGTATATAGGTGTTTTGGGTACTTTGATTTTGTTATTCAGCCAGATTACACAATTTTGGTGAATTCTGTGATGAAATTGTAGTGGTATTGAAACTGGTGTTATTCTAATATGTTGTAGAGAAATGGCATAGCTGCATTTCTGAAGTATCCTAACTAGTTGTGGAATGGGTTGATTATGCCTCCAGTAAGCAAACTATATAGCCTGCTAAAGAATCATATTTAAGAGATTGAAGGGAGTGGGGGAAGGAAGAGGGGGGAGAGCAAGTGAGAAAAGGCAAGAGAAGGGAAAGAGAAAGTGGGAGAGGAAGAGAGAGAGGAGGAAGAGTGAGGAGAGGACAGAAGAAAAAGCGAGGGAAAGAACATTTCCACTTGTTTACTCCTCAAATGCCTGAAAAGATGACATGAAAATTAGGATTTAGGAATGGAACTCAGGACTTTGAAGTGGTGAAAGAATGTAATTACTTGTGCCATCACCACTCCCTCTGAAGGTCTGTGTCAGCACGAAGCAGGACTCTGGAGCTGGAGTCGAAATTGAGCAATTGCTCTGATCTGGGAGAGGTCTTAATGGTCAGGCTAACTGCTCTCTTCACAGGATGTGCTTTGACCATCTTGAGTTCCTACTAATGGTAGTGGAAAGAGTAATAAAGAATGTGCAGTTTTCTAGCGGTGGTCTGCCTTGTCTTTCTGACTAAACCACTGTGAGGAATCTCATAGTTACATGGATTTGCAATTTTGATCACATGAGAATACTGACTTCTAGTTCTGATGAGAAGTTAAAGCAGTGTTCTTTAAAGCTGGTAGAATATGTATGTAATTATGAATGGACATGTGTGGCTATGCCCATGATATACAAATATACACACATATGTGTGTACACATGTAATGGCTGCTAACTATTGAATGCCTACAAGGTTGCAGGTGGAAATATTTAAACTGATAAAGCAGATAATGTTACCTTGGTTTGTTATCATCCTTCTAGTCCACAAGGTAGAAAAAACATTTTGGTTTTTATAAGTGATGAAATCGGAATTTGACAAGTACCTTCTCTAAGGTTCAACAACTGTTTAAGGGATTGAAAATGGGGGTCAAAGGCAGTTCTGCCTTACACAACTCTTTTTGAATTGATGAACAGGTGATAAATGCACAGCGATATGTATTTTATGAAGGAAAAAGAGGAAGCTATTACTGGAAATTGCTTGAATTCATAAAGTGACCTAGTTTATCTTTTATGGAACTTGTTGCAAAAAGTTGGAAGTGAACTGAAAGTACTTCATTTCTGGAAACTGACACTGGAGGGTTTTCACTCTCATCCAGCCTTTTTTTTTTTTTTTCTTAAGATAAAAGGCAGATTTTTACAGAGAGAGAGAGAGAGGGGTCTTCCATCTGTCATTCACTCCCAAATGACCTCAACAGCCAACGCTGGAGTGATCTGGAGCTGGGATCCAGGAGCTTCTTCCAGGCCTCCCACATGGGTTCAGGGGTCTAAGGCCTAGGGCCGTGCTGTACCGTAAGTGGAGGGCTGAATAGGAAGTAGACCAACCGGGAGATGAACCAGCACCCTCATGGGATGCCAATGCCTGCAGGTAGAGAATTATCCTGATGTCCCCTACACTGGCCCCTTTCCATCCAGTCTGTTCTTTGCCAAGCTGTGATGACAATCAACTATTCTGATTCCATGCACTGCCCTAGGTCTACCTTAAAAAGGATGAAGAGAGGAGAACCTATGGGTTGCTTGGTGACTTGCTTTCATGACTTAAAAGATTTCTTAGCACTCTGGCCAAAATCGTCTTGAAGTTTGTGGATGCTTTAAACTCAAGTGCATGTTATTATGCTAAAAACATTTTTTTGACAGAGTTCTGCTCATTATGGTTTTGACTGAGTCTCATTTTTCTTTTTCAGCCTGAAAAATACAAAGGCTCTAAGGTGTGTGGTGTAAAAACAGTTGTTAAAATAAACAATGACAGCATGTCAAAATGATTTATATTGGCAGTTTAATTGGAAATGTTACTATTAACATAAAACACTTAACTTGATATGGGTTTTATGTTGCTGTTACAGAGAGGAGAAACCTCTACATATTATTATCAGCATCAAAAAAAAATGATGGTGATTGTACTTTTAAAAATATCAATGTTTTATCAAGGTAACATGGGTGGTGTTAATCTTAAGTTAGTTTATGTTTATCTAGAATAAAGTCTCAAAGCCTCTTGAAATAATTTTAGCTTCTTCCAAAAACTAGCAACTGGTCTGCTATTATATAAGGAACTATTCCTTCCATTGTGGCCAAACTTTAGAAATAGCTTCTGCAGAGATGAAACACCACCTGGGATATTTCCTCCGTAAAGGGATTGTAACAGGCTCGGTGCTTTTGTGAGTTTATTTTAAACATTCCTAAAAAAAGTTGAGTTTGTAATTTTCCTTCAGATTACAAGCTGACATTCTGGGGGGAAAACTAGGGAATGCAGCGCTTCTGTGTGGTGGCAGCTGATAATTACGATAGTGTGAGTGGGGCTCGATATAACCCAGGCATTTTCAGAAACATGACTGATTACAGTGCTTTAAGAGTAACTTAATTCCGGAATTTGGCTTTATTAGGCAAACTGAACTGTCTTGCTTCATGGATCTTGTCTCACTTCATTTCTTTGCTTTCTACCAAGAGCCTTCTGAATATTTTCAATTGTATGACTCTTCCCAGGAAGAGCTTTTTTTTGTGTGTAAAACCTCCAAAATCAAATGTAGGGGGTCTGTTATAAGGAATGGGAAGAACATACTCCTCACCATGGTTTACCTCAGAAAGGTTCATTCTAATAATGGTGTCTTGCATCATTGAAAATGCTTGTGTGAGTGTGTGTGTGTGTGTGTGTGTGTGTGTGTGTGTGTGTGTGATCTATCTATCTATCTATCTATCTATCTATCTATCTATCTATATATATATATATATACGGAGAGAGAGAGAATGTCCAGATAAAGTAGAAGTATTTAATGGCTAATGTCAAAATAAGAAAATGTCATACTAACTTCTCCTGGGAATTTAGAGAAGAGATTTAATCCTAACTGTGGGGGAAGTGAGAGAAGGATGATTCTTTGGGAAAAAAAATTAAAAACATTCCAAGTCATATATGTTCAACACAGTTGTTCAACATATATGAATCACTTTTAAATTAATTGTATAATTTAGTTGTCCAGTTCTGAAAGCAGACATAACATAAATATGTGTGTGTGTGCACGTGTGTGCATGCATGTGTAGAGAGGGATGAGGAAAGAAGAGAGAAAGAAAGATACGCATGTATGTTTATGGTCAGACACATGTAGTATGTGGCCAGGACCCACCTGGGGTCTGGAAGTCAATTGAAGATGCACATTCACATGTGAGTGCTCTGAAAGAGTCGTAAGAGATGCTGAAGTTGAAGTCATTTGCTTCATGGTAGATGAAATGCTTAGTTTCTCTAAGACTGAAATGGAAACACAGCCGCATTTGATGATCCAGGGTGTCTTCGGGGATCACGGCGGCATTTAAGGCAGGAATAGCTGTGTGTGTACCAGTTACTTTCAACACCAGTTGTTCCTTCTACCATGTCTGCCTGCTTTAAAAATTTGTCTTCTATCTTAACTCACTGCTGGAGATATGATCCTGTTTTGTGCCTTTGTCACTATTCTCTTGACCTTCTATCTCTGAAAATACAATCAATACTCATACAAGTAAATACAAGTATTCCAGTCTTAACTGCTAGGCTAAATAACACTTCCCCGTGGTCATAGTTTTAAGAAAAACTAAACAAAATAAAACAAAAAACAAAATGAAAAGCTGGTTTATTCAGCTCACATCACGTAGTGTGTTTAAAAAATCTGAGTTAATTTGTAATTAGTTATAAGTATAACATTTCAGGAGAACTAATATTGCATGTGGTTGCTTGCTGAATACATATTAAGAGCAGGAGAAAATATTCTCTAAAGTGAAATTTACTTAGCTAGAAGTGGCTTATGATGGACATTGCAATGTAATACTTATAGTGGCCTCTACTTTAAAACCCTAGGCATCATAGCACAAATTAAAATGAGAAAAATAAATCTGGGAGGCATAAACAAAATATGTATGTAGTTGTTAGGATATAGTTGGGCAAGGCATGACTAACCATTGATATCTGTGTATTTTTCTCCACATGTTGGAATAAGTCTACTGGGTTAAAACTTTAAAAACTAAAACCAAACCAAAACAAAAAACAAACACAAAACTTAAACCCGATTTCTTGGGGTTTCTATGTATCGATTTTTGATCTATTTTCTGTTTATACCACACCAATTGAAGTCTTGACTTGCCTACATTCTAGGCAAGCGTATCAGAAATACTTATTTCTCGCCTTCTAACTTCTTTGCCTATCTAACATCTTGCTAAGATTAAATTGTCTAACCTTGATGGGTCACAATTATAGTGCTTCATGTTCACATGCACTCATAAAATTGTTGGCTGGGGTTTGATGTTAGAAGAAAGAAAAAGTTCAATTTCAAGGAATCTTATATTTTCTGGGTTGATACTGTACATTTTTTTCCCCAAGGAGTGAACTTGTAAAAGAACTGCCAGAGGTAGAAATGGAGGAAGGCTAAGATCTGCAGAAGTGGCCCTTTATTTTACCATGTTGCTCTCTTGGGAGCCATGACCCCAGTGAATTGGATAAAGTGGGTTGAATGGCACAATAGCCTGAAGGGTACAGAACTGAGACATCTGAAGAGGCTTTCTTGTTTCAAGGACACACCTAACCTACTTTTAAAATATTCCTTTAATGAGGAGTTTAAAGGAAGTTCCTCCCTATCATGAGTTCATGGCTCCCTAGGTGAATCTTCCCTTTGTCATTTTAGGTGACTTTAGACAGAATATTGTGATGTTATGTCTAAAAAGGATTTTTCTCTTCAGATTGCAAATAAGTTAGATATTTTAAGGGGACCAATTCCCTTCTTTTAAACGCTACCTACTTATTTCTTATTAGAGCTGAACTAACATTTAAAAATCCTACCATGATGCATATAAATACCATTGGCAAAGCTTTTATGGCTACTGATGACACTATAAAAATATGCCTTCATTTTAAGAACTCTAGAGGATTTGTACATCTGCATAAGCTCTAGAGTTCCCTGCTTTGTGGGGGAAGAAGTGATGGGGAAGATGAGATCATCGCCTACTTCCATCCTCGTTTAAATTCGTGCGAAGGCTGATTAGAAAGTACTTTTCCCCACTGTAGGTCTGCTGCACTCGGTTTTTATTACCTTCATGCATTTATTAGACACATATTTGTCCATATAAAGGCATTTTAAAAATAATTAGTGCTTAATTGTATAGATGTTTCGTGGAGTGTATCTTTGTTTGTACATTTATGGGCATAAGCATTTTGTGTTTGCTCCAAGTCTTTCCATGCTACTTAAATGTAGATTGAAGACATGTGACATGCACACATAGACTCATTTCAAAAGTTGTTGCTGCCTCAGTTTTTTTTTTTTTTTTTTGGTAATGATTGGACAAAGTTTGGCTCGTTTTGTGCAGGCTCCTTCCTGGATGGGTGGTGGGACAATAATTAAGCTACCTGACTTCTTAAACCCTTAGTTTCCTTGAGTGAAAAGTGAGAGTGCCTCACTTTCTCCTACCTTCTTTAAGTTCCTCCAACTCTGAGTTTTTGATTTGCTTTGATTACCAAAACTATATAATATTGTACTTTATGCAATTTTATTTTTCCTTTCATACAATGAAGCATTCCTGGATAGTGACAACATCCTTGATAGGGACTTTGCTGTATATTCTCTGGGATTCTTAGCATTTTTAAAAGATGAAACTGAAGTTTTACATACTCCCTGTGTCAGTGTTGAAAGCGCAGACTGAGGGGACCAGTCTCTGGCTCACTGTCATTACTGAAAGAGAATAATGAAATCAAAAGGAATGAACTCCACTCACGTAACGTTTTATGGGAAATTACAGAGGGGCAGAAGTTCCTTCAGTGTTTGTTCAGACTTAACCAATCTTTTGAGAATGGAGTGGGGATTAAAAAGTTTGACATTACTACATCTATTTATTTCTTCCTGGGCTTAAAATTCAACACGAGACTTCAGATATTGTATTGAAGAGGATTATTTCCCCATGTTTTTTCATGTGCTTTGCATTACTTCTAGGCATTCAGAATATAATTTAAAAGACAGATGAAAGTCACTTTTGGGGAGCTTATATTGTGTTGAGAGAGTAGAAAATATTGACAACATTAGATTAAAATTAGTATAGAGTGTAATACAATACATATAGTGTGATAAATGCAATAAGAGAAGGGAAATAAAAAGTAAGAACACATATATATTATACTAGAGGAAGAGAATTATGGATTTAAATAGGCTTTTCAGGTAGGTTGCATTGAGAAAATGACATCTGAGTTTGAAGTGAAGGAGTAAGCTATGTGGATGTTTAGGAGAAAAAAAAACCTTTTTAATTGGAAACTCAGCAGAAAGAAAAAACTGTAAATGCACAATGCCATATAAGAAATGTTGAGATACAACAAGACAGGTAGGGTGATTAACTAGAAAAACAAAGGCCAACCCTATAGGATATTGTGCTGAACATTGTCCATTTGCCTCTAGAAACATTTGGTCCTTTGCCTATAACTGCTTTCTCCTCTTGCCTCAATGGTAAGGGGGTGGTTTATCTCTTCATTCTTGCCCACTTAAAAGTTGTTAGTATGCTTTCATTCCACCAGACGTTAGTTATTCTTTCTAAGATCTGTTTGTCCATTCCTACTTCAGTGTTCCCACAGATGTTTGTGCTTGATAGAGCCTGGCCTGGAGTGTTGTTCAGTCTGTCCTGCTTTTCATTTTTTTTTTTTGTGAGGTATTCATAGTCCTCTGTTGGCTTAGATGAGCTGGCTGTCTTGTATTTATGTGTATCTGTGTAAGGTCTCCATGCTTATACAAGTGTTGGCAGCTTAGGTCCTGTGACATGTGCTCCAGGATCAAACCACATGTCTGTGTGATTTTCTTTGAGATCGGGGATTGAGTGCAGTGGTCCAGTTGGAAAACCTCCCCCTGGGAGGTCCTCAGACCTTGCTTTCATATGCATCAGCTGTGGAGGGCCAGGCTGAGCTCATCCCATGTACCAGCCAACATACATGCCAATTTGTGCAACTGCCTAATCAGTCTCACTCCTGAATGCTATCTACAATTGATTTTTCTGAACTCTCCTTCTTACCTTTGTAACTATACCCCATTCTTAGCAATGCATATACTCAAACTTTATTACCGATTCAATAATGTATGAGGTGAGACCATTATTGGGTGATTATGTTGTTAATTTCCAAATGAGACTATTGTTCTTGTGAAAAAAAAATTTTCTTTTTTTTTTTTTAATGATTATATATTTGAAAGAGTTACAGAGAGCAAAGACATGAACACACACAGAGATCCTGTATCATCTGGTTCACTCTCAAAGACCACCAACAACCAAAGCTAATCCAAACCAAAGCCAGAAGCTACATATTGATCTTTCACATGGGTGTCAGCAGCTCAAGCACTTGGACCATCTTCTGCTGCTGTTCCTGACATTGGCAAGGAGCTGGATTTGAAGTGGAGCATCGGGCCCAGCGTGCTAGCCTAGTGGCTAAAGTCCTCGCCTTGCAAGCTCCAGGATCCCATTTAGGTACCAGTTCATTTCCTGGTGGCCCCACTTTCCAACCAGCTCCCTGTTTGTGGCCTGGGAAAGCAGTCAAGGATGGTCCAAACCCTTGGGATCCTGCCCCACATGAGAGACCCGGAAGAAGCTCCTGGCTCTTGGCTTTGGATTGGCTCAGCTCTACCCTTGTGGCACTGGAAGAGTGAACCAATAGACAGAAGATCTTAATCTCTGTCTCTCCTCCTCTCTGTATGCCTGACTTTCCAATAAGAAGAAATAAATATTAAAACAAAAAAAGGAAGTGGAGCATCAATGACATGAATTGGAGCCCATTCAGAATGCCAGTACCAGAGACAGTGCTTTCATCTCCTACTCCTTAAAAGAGCCTTCTTCTGCCGCCTGAGAATACAGTAGGAAGACACATCAGTGAAACAGAGTGTGAGTGCTTGCCAGACACTGAATCTGCTGATGAATCTGCTAGTGTTTGATGTTGGACTCTACAGAACTCAGGACCATAGGGGATAAATTTCTAATTTTATAAACCACCTGGTTTGTGATAATTTGGTATAACTCTGTTGAACTAAAGTAGCCTGTTTATTGAAGTCTGCTTGATTGCCATTGAGTTGTATCATCTGTTTTCATTGTAGGCGCTAAACTAATAAAGGTGTTGTATATGATTATAAGAAGGTTGACATTTATTCTGAATGAATTGGAATGGGATGCAGAAGAATTAGTCCAACTACTATAATAAAAATTGTCTATAAGGGCCAAGGTTGAAGTAAGCAGAACAGTTAGGAGGCAATTGCTATAATGTAGATAAGATTCATCTTATTTGTATCTGGCTGAAAGGTGCTTTTTCTAAATCAACCCTGAATGCATCTGTTAGCCCCAACAGGAAACAACCTTTTGCCATGGCTAAGGTACAGTAAGAACCAATTTCTGTTGTCATTTCTGGTTCTCCTGAAGCATATTTTGCATATTGATAATAGGGTAACTAGTGATTATTTGTAGACTTTATAAAACTGAATTTAGTTTCTGACATTTGGTAAATGCCATTATTTCTGCTTTAAGAATACAGCATATATTTAAGCACATTTCTCATTTTTCCCAGCAAATATTTTTTGAATACCTACTGTTTATTTTCTTGGCAGAGCATTTTAAAGAAGGATGGGATGGCAGGCAAGGAGAGGGGCAGATGTTCACCAAACATTACATATATGCTCATCAAATGTCAAACCAAGAAGAATTGAGATGAAAAGACACATAAGTGTTGAGGGTACTTAATAAGGAGATATTAGTCTGGGGGAGTTATGAGAAAGACTTCTCTCATTTGAGTATTTGAGTTTGAACATGTACAGAACCATAGAATAGCTACAGACACTTCTTATCAAGAATGGGAGTTCTTTCACACGTGGTGTAACCAACATTCTTTTAGGACTGCTTCCACTTGGTTGTTGGAATGACATTAGGAGCACTTTTGCTAGTTTGACCAAAGTGATTGAGGTAGAATATAATTTGCTTTTTCAGGGTTGGTCTGTGGCCTTGAAGTTAGGTGTACATCAGGATCACTTTAGCCTGTGTGTAGTTATGGATGTGACTTATTTCCCTCAAGTCGAGTTCTAAGAGAAGGGGGTAGGATTTCCACATATTGAGCACAAACCCTGTTCTAGGCACGGTTCCAGGAATTTAAGTGCATTTGTTCTTCTCTCTTTCCTTCACAGCCCACATCTAATCTAGTCTGTCAGCACTACCATGAAAAATGCATTCCCAATCTGACAACCCCTGTGTTCTCTCTTTAGTTAAACCTACCGTCATCTCAAACTTTGGCTTGTATAATAGTCTTCTAATTGTTCTTCCTGTTTCTACTCATGTGCCCTATAATCAGTTTTCCACATGGCAGCCAGAGTGAAGTTAAAAAGCAAATCAGAGCACATCAGCATCCTATTTAAAGTTCTTGAGTGGTTTTTTTTCATTCTGATGAGCAAATGGGAACCTCTTAAATATCTGACAAAGTCCTGCGTTACCTATCTTTTGTCCGCTACCTGAATTATACCACTTTTAAATTATGTATTCTAAACATTAGATAGGGATAGAGAAGAGGAGAGACATAGAGAGAATGAAAGTGAGAATGAGAGAGACAGAGAGAAACAGAGAGAAAGAGAGAGAGACAGAGATGACCCATCCACTGGTTTATTCCTCAAAAGTCCACAACAGCCTGGGACCGGCCAGGCAGAAAGCAGGAGCCAGGAATTCCATCTGGTTCTCCAAAAACTTCAGCTGTCACCTGTTGCTTGTAGGATGTGCGTTAGGAGGAAGCTGGAATTGGGAGCAGTGCCAGCACTGGAATCCAGGCACTCTGATATCGGATGCATGTTTCCCAAGCGGCATCTTAATCAGTGCACCAGGTACCCACCCAGTATCATCTGGCATGTTGCTGTTCTTTGAGCACTGATTGTTGATTCTGTTTGGCTATCCTTTGTTCCTCATGCCTTTCACTGTGTAATTCATTGCTTCTCTGCATATAGGTTACTCTCCAAATTCTCAGGGAAATTTTACTAACTATCCAGTTCAAAATGCCAAGTTCCACCCTTAGATCCTCATTCTTGGTTTTTAGCAACTTGCTTCATTTTCCTTTGGCATAATTAGCGTGTATCTATTTACATATTTTATAAAGAATAAACTATTATGAGATGCTTTGTTTTGTTCTTTCAGATTAGTTCTTTCTTATCAGATCAAAACCTAGCATGTAGCCTAGGATGTAAGGGTCAGTTTTCTACAAATATTCCTGGAACGATGGGCTGGCTGTTCTTCAAATTCTTATTTTGAGTCAGTTTCAAAGACAGGTACCTGAAGTCCAGAATCACAATTTGTACAGTGTGTGTCTCTTGTTTCATACATTAAGAATATAGGAGACATGAGATACAGGTTGTTTGGGGTTGAAATAATATTACTGTTTCAGATTGACATCAATTTATAACAACCACATCAACAACAACACTAACAACATCGACAACAAAGTATATCACCCTGAAAAAAAAAGTAGCACCACTGAATAGCCAACACATGCATGACAACCTGTATCTCATGCAATAAGATATTGTGAAGTAATCAAGGAATCAATAATCGATATGAGTAGACTGCTTCTGATCTACATCAAAGAATTGTAAAATTGTAAGGCTCTAAACAAGATGGAAGAATCCACCATGGGGGGGGGGGGGCGGGTTTTGGGGAGGGGAGGGGGGAATCCCAGTGCCTGTAAAACTGTGTCTCATGATGCAATGTAATTAAAAAATATATATATATATTATCATTATTAAAAAAAAAAACTGCAAAACAAAACAAAACAAAACAAAAAAAAGAATATAGGAGACATTTGCTAAACAGTCTTTGAGTGATACATGAATATTGGCATGAACATTAGACTTCGTAAATTTCTGCTGAGAGGCAGTACAAGATTGTAAGTAAGTGCATGTTCTTCATGATTAGTTTGGATTTTCTTTCTGGCACTTGCTCTGTGAGACTGAGAAAATCAATCTCTCTGAGCCTGCTTATTTTAACTGAAAAATTAGGTTACTAATAAGGTTAGGCACATGGAAAGGGTTGTTGTGAGGAATGAATTCAGTACCAGCTATGCACTTGTTATAAATAAAATCATCCTCAAACCTGGATTAATTACCCTTCTTTGCTGCTGGGCTTTCCTATGGCAGAACTTTTATACTAGTCATTTTTTTGTGCATAGGGGTCTACTCCCTCTGTTACGTTTTAAGCTTTTGAAGGGCAAGAACTAATCTTTACTAAGATTTACAGAATCAACACGCTGAAAAGTCCTCAACAAATATGTTAGAAATTGAACAGGTCAGAATTAGAGATGACGTCCGTTATTCCAGAACAAGCATACTGTGATATGGATCAATGACAATTTCAGTGAGTCCTTAATAAGTACTTTGTAGAGGACACATACTAACCTACAGGAATGCTTGCAAAACTAATTAGCAACTTTCCTTCTAGACAAGTTGTATACATATGAATTGTTAGTTATGAATGAGGAGGACGAGAACAATCCTTTTCCTTGGAACTCTTAGTTCTGGCCAAAACTGGCTTCCTGAAGGTCCCCATTGGATTTAGGTAGAGAAAATTGTGTCTTCTAAAGAAGTGGAAGTTTCTGTTCAACTTATGAATAGTTGAAGAGCTGTCTTAGTGAAATGTGAAACGAGCAAATATTCCATTTTCCCCTGGGAGGGTGGTCAGATTCAGTGTATGATGTTGTCATGTCTTCCGTTCAAGGCTGCACAGTTATAAGTTATTTATGTGAACATAAACAAAGGCACAGCCTTACTGGAGAAGGAACATACTTCTGCAGAAGCCTTGCTCCTCAGCCAGAGGACTGTGCCCGCAAGGTCACTCTGTCGAAGCAGAAATGGATCTCATCATCCTTAGCATTGTATGCTATGCAAGTACAAAAGTAAAACAAAACTAAAAAAACAAAAAAGATGCACTGAACCATGCCAAGAAGCTCCCAAAAGATTTTGTGCTCTCTTGGGTGACATGGGAAGTTTCCATATTTCTTTTTTTTTTTTCAGGAGAATCAGAAAAATGCACTTAGTCTCTGATTCTGTCTGACTAGATATTGGGCATTTTGTTGATATTGCTGCTGCTGTTGGTGAGTTTCTTCTGAATAGATTTTGCGTATATATTTGAGTTGTTATTATTTATTATCTTCCATTAAGAGACAGAAGGCTTTCTTAGGGAAGTATTTAGTTTTTCCATGCATAATTATTATGCTTGTGATTTAAAGGGGATATTATTTCATGGGAAGAATGAGAGTTTTGGGTAGGAGTTTTCTCCTCTTTGGTCTTTGGTGTATAAGAGTGCTAGAGACTCTATCATGGCTAACTAAAAATATGGATTTTACAATTAGGTATGTGTCCAAATTCCAGATCTGACTTGAGACCGTAAGAGGATACCTAGCAACCCTGAGCTCTATAATTGACAAAATTAAACTTTGGAAAGTTCTTAGTAAATGACATAGCCTGCCAAAGCGCCAATCCCCTGTACTATGTGGAGTAGCTAGTTATTCAACAAATGTTAGCCTCTTTTCAAATTTTTCTCAGGAACAATACTTTCTTTCTTATTTGAATAGTAGTCATCTCTCTTTTCTGATTATCCTATGAATAAGGGGTATAATGCTCAAACTTGTGAGCATGGTTTTTAGTTCTCATCTGCCTCACCCTTTGGCCACAGAGGTAGCTGTAGTGAGTACTTGGGTAAGAATTCAGCTTCCAGTCTGAATGAGAACTCAAACCCCTGCTGACTGCTGTGTGATGTTGAGTTATTTACTCATTATCTCTTTGGTTCTGTTTTCTTTTCTCTAAGTGGGGATAATAATAATTGTGATTGGGGTCTGGCACAGTGGCACAGCGGCTGAAGTCCTTGCCTTGGGCGCCCCGGAATCCCATATGGGCGCTGGTTCTGGTCCCAGCAGCTCCACTTCCCATCCAGCTCCTGTGGCCTAGGAAGGCAGTCTAGGACGACCCAAAGCCTTGGGACCCTGTACCTGTGTGGGAGACCTTTAGGAATTTCCTGCTCCTGGCTTCGGATTGGCACCACACTGTCCGTTGTGTTCACTTGGGTAGTGAATCATTGGACAGAAGCTCTTACTCTCTGTCTTTCCTCCTCTCTGTATGTCTGTGTATAATTGTGATTTCTGGGGTTGTTATGAAAAACACTTGAATTTTTTCATGTAATGAGTTTATGCTAGCACAGACACATTATAAACACATTTTGAAAAAGAAAATACTAATATTATAATTAAATGTAAAGGACTTGGAATAAGAGGGTACCCACAGACAAGAGGCATATTAAGATTGAAAGCATTTTATTACCCTTCAAAAACTGACAAAACCAAGGAATTCACATCTCTATAAAAAGTAATATCACTGCAACTTTTCCTCTCTCTCCCTCTCTGATGCAGAGTGGGTGAGTTTAGTGACAGACTGTTTTGGAAGAAGCTAGAAATATCAGTTTGAGAAATGCTTGGCAACCACTTAAAGATGATTATCTGACTTTAGGAGAAAGGGAGAATACTGAGGTGTTCCTCCTAGCAAAATTTAGAAATGTCATGGAGGCACTGTGAATCATTTCTCAGAAGCTTTAAAAACAGTTTCCCATACTAAGTACCGCACATTGCCAATCATTATTGCTGGCAATTATGGACCTCAGGATAACTCACTGACTCCCAAGAGGCTGCCAGGGTTTGGCAAAGGCAGGGTCAGCTTCCGGGTTTATTCTCTGATCATACACTGTTAGATGCTTTATGTGCCTCTTCAGCCTCTATTTTACTTTATAGCTGAATCTAGATCAGTTGAGATAGCCTCACTCCCTCATCCTCAGTGTAGACCGGTGCAGTCCTCTCGTGCTGAATGTGAGCACAGGAGCATATGGTTCTGCCTGCTGCCCTTCTAGGAGCAGGCAGCCTGTCTTAGGGGGAGCCATTGTTCTGACTACAGCTTGGAGAGAGGGGAGGCAGTGGCTTGCTGAGGACAAAGTCTGGCCTCTGTAGCCTGTCCTACTGTTCACTTCCTCTTTTGAGTTATGCTAAGGTCCCTAATCATTAGGGCAGTATAATTTGGGTTTTGTTATTTGAAGCTGAAAATATTCCAACTTAACTCACTCATGACACTTCCCCATACTGCTTGATCTGCACTTATTTGTGTCCGTGTATCTGTATTAAGTTATATGTATGCTGAAGGCAGCAACCATGCCTCATCCATTTATTTTATTTATTTCAAAACACAAAGAGTCACAATTTCACTCTTTGTTATTAATAAATAATGTTGAAAATGATATACTCTGAGAGCCTTTAGCACCATTTACCAATGGTGAAACCCCTATCAAGAAATAGAGTTTGCTTTTTGATCTGTTTTCTTAAAAACCAGTACTTGGGAGGAGTGAATAAAATTATGGTCTTTCAAGATCTTGCTAATATTGCTTTTTCTCAATAAGATTTTTATTACGAATTACACCATTGAATTATGTCTTCATAGCATGCAACCAAATACACTCCCCCTCGCTCTCCCTCTATCAGGACTAATTACAGGCACTCGGTTTATAGAGTGAAGATGAATTTTATTGGTGACAAATGCATTCTCGGATTAACAAATTAAGTGTGCTCTCAAAGGAGAAAAAAAGCAAACTTGGAGAAAATTGGATTGTCTGTTCTTGAAGTCTAAAAAGGGGACTTCTTTCCTCAGGGGACATTCAGTATTTTTGTAATCATGTAGAAAAGAAAACATGTGCCTCTCGGGCATAACATTAAAATAAATTAGTTTTGGTACCTTATTCATAATGGTTAATGGCAGAATCAGAGTGTATTCTGAGACTCCTCTGGCTTATAACACCATGTTTTCCTATGATATCCACTTCACTAAAGATGAGCGGCAATGTCAACTTCCAGGAGAACAAGAATGTGGTCCCTATTCCTCTAGTATTGGATTATTAAAAATAGGTGAGAGATCATGAAGATGAACTGAACCCTGGCAAGCCTCAGAATCTTGACTTCTTATCACAAAAATAGTACCTTGTACTTTCTTCTGTACTGTTCTTGGAATGTAAAATTTGTCTTCTTTTTGGAAATATGTTGCCTTGATGATAGCTGTTGTAATTTCCCTCTTTTCAGTTCAACTTGTGGTCTTTTTCTGTCTGCTTTTTCCCAATGCATACCAGACTTTGCTTCAATTATTCTCCCATGAATTATATACCTCTGTCTGAGTATGAACTTTCCTTAAGTCTTAAAAATATATAATCATGTGTATTTCTTTGTTATTCTCCATATTGAGTATGAAAGGCACTGATCAGGCCCGGTGCAATAGCCTAGTGGCTAAAGTCCTCATCTTGAACGTGCTGGGATCCCATGTGAGCACTGGTTCTAATCCCAGCAGCCCCACTTCCCATCCAGCTCCTTGCTTGTGGCCTGAAAGCAGTTAAGGAAGGCTGGACTTGCATGGGAGACCCGGAAGAGCTCTTGACTCCTGGCTTCAGTTTGGTGCAGCTTCAACCATTGGGGCCACTTGGGGAGTGAATCATTGGGGGAAAGATCTTCCTCTCTGTCTCTCCTCCTCTCTCTATATATCTGACTTTGTAATAAAAATAATATTTGAATTAATACATTAAATAAAAATAAAAGAAAGACACTAATTGATAACAGATACAGGTTCTTGTACAAAAAAAAAAGATAAGATAGCTTTGAATCCCCCCCTTTTTTTTCTTTCATAGCAGGATCTTTTCAGGTTTTGTTTTGATTTGAAAGGCAGATCAGTGGGGTTGGAGGTGGGCCGAGGGAAGGGATATGCACAGATAGATACATGTTGTTTCACTGCCCAAAAGCCCACATTGTTGCCAGTGCTGGGCCAGGCTGAAAGCAGGAGGCCTCCATGCAGGTCTTCCATGCGGATAGCAGAGACTCAGGTGCTCTGGTCCTTACCCACTGCTTCCCAGGGTGAAATTAACAGGAAGTTTTATGTGAAAACCAGTTCCTGCTAAGATCCAGGGACTCTCCTGTGGAAGGTAGATATCTGAAGCAGTGGTCTGACAGCGTTCCCATAATGGCCGTGCCTAGAGTAGCGTCTTCACAATGTTAAAATGTCTCCGTCATGATGTTAAAAGTATTTGAGATTTGAAAGGTCCTCTGTAATTGACACATGCGTCAGTGAAAGACTGTAAAATTCCAATACTTCCTGAAATTTCACCAGCTAAAACTCTTATTTTATAGAGAAATTTTATTATTTATGGAAACACTAACATTTGCTTGTGTAAGACATAAACTTTTACAGAGAAGCAGTTGACATATGATCATAGGTAGATTTGCATAAGTGTAAGGGTATTTTGGGGAACTCATTGATTGTTTCCATATTGATGATTTCCTTTGTGCTCTTTTTGGTTTCTTTTTCTAAATGTACTAATAGTAGTTTAATTTAGTTAAGATGCAGTATCACCTAAGCATGTACATAGCAGCATGTCTGTGTTAAATAATTCTTTCTATCAGGCTGATTGCACAATACAAGTTGGCTGGTTTGTATTTTAGTCTGACTGCATTGGAATTTTCTGAGAGAATGGTCCTTAAGCCTGGGTAAAACCAGAATAATCACCCTTACAGAAGAGATTAAGCACAAAATACTAAACTGATCTGCCTTTTGGAACTGAATCTCTCTGAAATTGTCTTGGCTATAAAATGGCTGAGTGGCAGCTTAAATGATAGATTTCTTTGCCTTGTCCTACCATGGGACAGAGCCAAGTGGCCAAATATGGGAGATTAGACTCAAACAAGTGACACTGTAATCTGTAGAGATATTTTTGCAGTTGTCATTTGGTTCAGAAGAATTCTCCATTTTACAAGCAGAAACCATTCTTTAGTTAAAAAGCACTCATTTCTTGAAACCATTTTATGACCATCTATTTAAAGTTTAATCAAGATTCATAAAGGAGGAAGTTGTCTTTTCATGGTATATTATCTGCCCCCAAACTGTTCCTGTCAATTTTAAACATGATTAACCACTTGACGTGACTACCCCAGTGATCGGCTGTTTGTATTAAACACGTGTTACAATTTATTTTCCTGTATGTAATTAGGAATAATCATTGCTGCCAGAATGTAAAATGACATGTCAATGATAAGCAGAGATAATAGCAGCTGTATGCAAGAAAAGGCATACAAAACAACTGAAGCTTATAATTTCATCTCTCTTCCTACTCATATTTGTGTAACAGTGCACCTTAGTGTGGTATAGACCCTAGGTAGTCATTAAAATCACCTGAATATTCTACTCAAATTTACTTCAGATATATAGATAGCCATTGGATGCATAATTTGTAATACTGAAAAATTCAAAACATTGAAATAATCTGGAATGCATTTTAGCAAAAATAAGTATTCAGGAATCTTGCATTATGTATCACATTTTGATGTTTTCAACAGGTTTCCCCCCTACACTAAATAAAAGCACTACTCACACTGGAGAAGCACAAAGCAAATGTCACTAATTCCCTTCAAGAGGTGAACAATTTCACTCAGCAGTGGAGAGCAAACAACACAGTTGAAGAAATAAGTAATATACCTGTTTAATCTTCCCTAAACTGTGTCATCTAGATGGCATAGGTGTTCTAGACTTTAAGAGAAAAGATGAAGAGGAATGTGTAGAAAATGTAAGATTGACCTAAATTAAGAAATATATATTTATTTTTATATTAAAAGCAAACTTTACAAGGAGAGAACAAAAGACAAATAGGTTTTCCACCCACTGGTTCACTCCCTAATTAGCTGCAACAGCTGGAGCTGAACCAATTCAATTCCAGCTTCTTCTAGATCTCCTATATGGGTGCAGGGCCCAACGACTTGGACCACCCTCTGCTGCTTTCTCAGGTCATAAGCAGGGGGCTGGATTGGTGGTGGAACAGCCAGGACATGAATTGGCATTCATATGGGATGCTGGTGCCACAGACAGAAGATTAGCCTACTATGCCCTTCATCTTGTGCTGGCCATTAATCTAAAATTTGAAGGATGAGATATGTCTAAGTATAGATTAAGGTAATTTTCAGAGATATTTCCCATGATTCATGGAAGTCTTCTCAGTCTTAGCTTTTATTCGTTTTTCCTGAGCTATGTTAGATTCTGTCATTTAACTAGCATCATTCACCATCTATTGATAGTTGCCTTTTACCTTGGAAATCTGCAAGGAATAAGTATGCTCCCATTTGTTGATTCATTTTTTCAATGTCTGATAGTGGCCATGGCTATACTAGGCTAGAGCCAGCAGCCAAAAGCTCAATTATGTCTTTCTTATTGTGGCAGGGACCCAGGAACTTCAACTATTACCTGCTGTCTCCTTCCTAGGATCTGCATTATTTAGAAGCTGGAAACTGGAGTGGACCTTGCACCTGAACTGAGGCGGGCTGAATGCGGGTTACTCCAAATCGCCTTTTAATTGCAGAGCCAAATAACTTTTTTTTTTAGCTTCATTGGTACATGAAACATATGACTCTTTCTTTTTTTTTTAAATGATTGATTTATATATTCAAAAGGTAGTGTTACAGAGAGAGAAAAAGAGAGAACAAGAGATCTTGCATCTACTGATTCAAGCCTTGTATGGCTGAAACAGGTAGAACCGAACCAGTCTGAAGCCAGGAAACTTCTTCTGGATCTCCCACATGGATGCAATGAACCATCGTCCACTGCTTCCCCAGGTGTATTAATGAGGACCTAGATTGCAGGTGAAGCAGTCTAGACTCAAACCAATGTCCATTTGGGATGCTGGGATTGACGCTATACCACAGCACTGGCCTCCATGACTCTAACTTTCATAGCATTATCTGCTCATAACTCATTGGTATTGCACAGTAGCCCAAATAGATTACAAAAATGCGAACACTTTCATTGGATTTGATTTTGGGCAGTTTGGCAAGTAAGTTTGGCACAGTTTTGCTTTCATCTGACTTGTTGAAAGAGAAGCTTAAAAGAGACTTTATAAAACTGTGGAGTGACTCACTTGAAATGTTCTGCAGGTTTGGTTTTTATTTATGTCAAGCCAGAGATTTTGTGCAGAGATTCATGAGCATTACCTTTTATTTTTAATACTAAACATTTTGTGCATGTGGGCTAATTATATGCTTTTATCTACAAAACAAAAATTGGACATTTTTAGGCAATGACTTTAATGGAGATATTTATGCAAAATAGCTTAATCCAGTCTTGCCTAATACTGTAGCTAAAGGCTAAGTTTAATTTTAGTGACTGAAAATGCTTTATGACTTTGATTTGTGCTGACTTTTACAAGGATAATAAAGTCCCTGAAAAGGTGTTGCGATTAGAAACTAATGACCTTGGTTTTATATTTAAGCTATCTGTGGCCTCTGATTCCTCTTATGTGTGTTTTTAAAAGATTTATTTATCTATTCATTTGAAAGACAAAGTTACAGAGAGAGGGAGAGACTGAGGGGGAGATCTTCCATCCTTTTGTTCACTCCCCAAATGGCCACAACAGCTAGGATTGGGTCAGTCTAAAGACGGGAGCCAGAGGCTTCTTTTGTGTCTCCCACATGGATACAGGATCCAAGCACTTGGGCCATCTTCTGCTGCTTTCCCAGGTACATTAGCAGGACCTGGGTTTGAAGTGGACCAGTTAGAACTCGAAAACAATGCTTACATGGGATGCTGATATGTAGGAGGAAGTGGAATATTCTATACTATAATGTTGGCCCCCAATATTTTTTCTGTGAAAAAAAAAAAGCTTTCTCCAATGTCACTGCTCCTCTAGATTTGAGAAACAAGTAAAAGGCAGAGCATTGTACAACAGTAATTAAGCTGTAAATCAGGATACTCGCATTCCATATCTGAGTGGCTGGTTCCAGTTTCAGTCACTCCACTTCCAATAGAACTTGTTAACAGTGCATACACAGATGGAGGGAGGCTGATGATGGGTCCCTGTTATCCATGTGGGTGAAGTTCTTGGCATCCAACTTCAGCTTAGCCCAGCTTTGGCTGTTGTCAGCATTTGGGGTGTGAACAAATGAATGGAAGATCAATCTCTTTTTCTGTCTTTTGCTCTCTGTCTTTCTAGTTTGCTCTTGATTACTCTGTCCTTCACATAAAGGAAAACAAATGAGCTAATTAAAAAAGTAAAACAAACTAATAGAGACCTAAAAAACTAGATTCTATACTTCATGATGGGCAGATTCTGTGAGAACAGCACATTTAAGAATGCATGCTTTTGCAAATTGGTGGAGTTATAATAAACGTGCTCCATGCTTTGGCCAGAGAATAACTTGAAAGAATCACTCTGAAATTATAAACTTTTTGAGAAGCCTATCACATAATCATCCTTGTACACTCACACAGTGTTTTCATGACTTCATAACCACTGTGTATGTTGTCCAGATGTAGCATGAAATTAAATAATTCCTTTAAATTGTAGACTTCTTTGTAATCAGACAACATAAATCTATGGGGTGTTGGAATCAGCACTCAATCATATAAATAACCTTATAGGAAATAGTATTGAGTTAATAAAATTATTGTTGATTCAAGTCAACAAATAAAATTTAATGCCAAGATACTAGGTATCATAAGCTGTATGTGGGTGAAAAAAAGAAAATCTTTGGTTCAAAGAAGTTTAAAATTCAGTAGGACATGTAGTTGCACAATGCTAACAGAAAAGCGAGAACTGTACTTCAAAAAAATTGAGCTTGGGAAGAAAGACCCGTGAGTGCAGAATGGAGACTTACTACTTCTGACTTGGGCACGTGAGGAAAGACTTCTCAAAAGAAGAATCAGAAATGGAACTTGAAGGTAAGGAAATCAATGGATATAATCATAATTTTTGTAATTGATGTTGTATTTCTCTTTGGCTAGAGTTCCATTCCCAAGTATGGTTTTATTAATTTAAAAGAAGTTTTTGGACGCCCATAAGCTAAAGATTGTGTCTAAGGCCAATTTATTCAATATTTTGTAGATCACTAGGTACAGAAAAACGATATTTTTAATGCTATGAATATTTACTATGTCTGGCACTGACCATACTTTAAAAGAGAAATGAGACAATGTGTTTATTGCTGATTTGGCTCACTCTGAAAGTGCTTACATTATAATTACAGCTTCTTAGGTTGTTTTTGTTCGTGAATTCTTTCATGCTGCTCTTGACTTCTTTTTTATAGTGTAATAGCCTTACAATGTTTGACAGTTAAAAGTTATTCTGTGCAGCCTTTGTCTCATAGATGTCCAAGTGACACTCAGATAAAGATCAGAAAACATGTGAAATTTTTCTCATATGGCTTGTTAACTTATACTCTGTGTGTCAGTTAATTTACCTGAACCCTAAATTATCAAGGAAAAGTAACTGCAGATAACACACCAGTTATTGAGTCCAGACATATTTTAGCATTATATAAAGGTATAAATCAAATATCAGGTCTAGATGATAACCCTTATATAATGTTGGAAAATGGTGTCTTTAATAGACTAATTGATGTATCTCTTATTTCCAATAATTCCTAATTATATGCTAGAGCTTTCTGCCTGCCAGTACAATCGCATTTAACTGCTTTTGAGGAAACAGAAAACATTCAACTGGGAAAACAGTAGTCCTCACTTGGCTTCAGGTTGCCTTACTTCTTTGAAGTTGACGGAAAACACAATACTCTGAAAACTGAAGTGCTTTCATGAGGCACTTGGGAGTAAACCTAACTGCCACATACTAACAGCGGCAGCCTGAACTGCAAATTAGGTGGTTTTTTGTTTGTTTGTTTTGTTTTTGGGTGTTTTAATTTAATTTAATTTTTTGCTTGTTTGGGTTGTGTGTGCTATGCTCCCAATGGCAGTGTTGCTCACCACCTGCCGCTCACTGCCCAGGAAGGTCACATATTAGTCACACTGTGCTATTCTGAGATTGTGTGCAGGTGGGGAAGTCCCTAATGGGGTAATATGGAGTCTTTTACTGTTGGGCTCTGGTGATCTTGATTGGTTTGGAGCTGGAAATGAATATACTGTCAGATTAGGAGATGGATTTGTGTCAAGGTGGGAGTGGCTTGATTTAGTGATTCCTGTTTGTTTTCTGTCTTACTTTGGGGTGGCTGTCCTTCCTGCATGGAGAGTACTTTTCAGTTGTTGGACTTAATTAAGGGAGGAGCTTAGAGAGCGCCTGCTGGTAGAGCCTGATGGTGGAAGCTGCT
The DNA here is from genome assembly GCF_017591425.1 of Ochotona curzoniae. NCBI lineage: Eukaryota > Metazoa > Chordata > Mammalia > Lagomorpha > Ochotonidae > Ochotona > Ochotona curzoniae. The sequence goes on along the minus strand of NW_024464920.1, from coordinate 14,164,651 downwards.
ATTCATTCACTTGCAATTGAAGTCTGGAGTAGAAAACCAGGCACTCTCAACCGGTTAAGGCCTCTGAAAGGAGGAAGAGCTAGCATCCCACTTCCTGCTAGAATGCTGAAAGGAGATCCTTTGTAGTCTGTGTGTCTGAGTAGGGAAGATACTGATATAATACATTAGGGACCTCAATCTCCCCTTTGCCTCAGTCTCAATCTTTCTCCTTGGTTTCATCTAAGAAGCACCCAAAAGGGGTGCCTGAAGGGGTATGCAGTATAGTTGAAAATGTGGTCAGCAGGAGTGCAAAATACAGGGCTCTTGAAGTGGGATGAAGAGTCTCAAAGAACAGACTTACACAGATCCTGAAGGGAAGGCAGCAAGAGGCAAAACCTCCAGAACAGAGGTTGATGGGACAGCAGAGGCCTTTTATGATTCTGTAACAATGACCCTGAATGCCACAGGAAGGAGCTAGAACCCATGACAGGGAGAATGAGCCACAGAGGCCAGACCAAAGAAGGTCTGTCATTACAGAAGCCCCTGTCCCCAAGTCAGAATGATATGAACTCACTACAAATTTAGATTTCTCCTGGGAGGAAGATCATGGAGGGTCGTGGAATTGGGAGGGTAGTGGAGGAAGGGTAGGGAGGAGCGACTGACTGCTGTGGCTGAGCTTGAAAATAAAATTCTTTTCCCAGCAACAGTGGGAGTGTTGAGGCCTAGAGTGCTTTTAACTGTGGACAAATAAGAAGTTTCTATTTCTGTATACCTTTCTTTTTGTGCCTCGAGAAATAAACACCTGTGCAAGCTGTGATCTGTATATATATAATGTATATACACAAATGAGATTTTGTTAGCGATTCTGCAGAAACAGAAGCCTAAATTACAGTGGATTAAAGCAAGGAAGCCAGGTGGACAGTATATAGGGGGAGCAGAGATGTTTAGCTGGATGGATAAGACATGGTCAGAAATCTCAAATTCAGTTTTCACTCAGAAAAAATTGCATCTCTAGAAACTGGAGAGTTGCTAACCATTTGTTGAATGTGAGGTCAATCAGGGTTAGCCTGGTGTGCAGGAGGAAGCACCCTGTTCAGTTAGCTTAGGGCCGAAGTCTAGAAATCCTAGAGATTAAAGCTGGATTAAAAGCTATGCTATTTGAGACACACTGTTTTATCGGTTATTTTTTATCTTTCATATTTCCTATGAAAGAGAAGAGCACAGTTGGTTGTCCCCTGGGTATAGGAGGGGAGTGTTTGCAGCTGCTTAAAAGTAAAAGAAATGTGGTTTCAAGGATCTTGATGGTCTGATGGTGGGCAAGGAGGGTGGAGGAAGTCTGGGATACAGCAGAATGTTGCAGGAGGAGTTGAAATGTGAATCTGGGTTTAGCAGTGCAAAATGTGATCAGTTCCTATGGGTTTAATCTTGCCCTTCTGTTTGCTGACCGTGTATGCCCTTGAGTTAGTGCCTTTTCACATCTGTGAAATGGGGATAAATACACATGGCAGAGTTTCCAAAAACATTCGGGTAAAGTGGGCAAGCTCTTCTCTGGCATCTCTTTGATAAGTGCTTGATAGGTGATAGTAGCCAGTAGAAAAAAATATAGTGCTTATGGCAATGTCTGCCCTTCTGTCACCTCTCTTGTTTTCTGCGGCTGCTGGGACCAATTGATACCAACTCAAAAAGCTAATTCCATCTCTCCAGTTCTGGAGGCCAGAGGTCTGAAATCGATTTGTAGCCTATTTACAGAGGCTGCCGGAGAGAATGTCATGTGTCTCCCTCTGACAACTGTTGTCGTCCCTTGGCTGTGGCTGCTTCTCTTTCTGCTCACTTTCCACATTGGCTTCTCCTGCATGTGTCTGTCTTTGCCTCTATTTTGTGAAAAAAAAAAAACAATGTGATTGGATTTAGAGCCAATTCAGCTAATCCATGATAAAGGGCTCCTCTCAGGATCCTTCATCCATCCACATCTTCAGCCAAATAGGTGATAGGAAGTGTTTTGCCATGTAAGATAGTATTTTGAAGTTCTAGGAACTAGGAAGTAAATATGCCATGGATTGAGAAATTTTTGTGTCTTCAATATCGATTTTGTAATAGTTTTTTAAAAATAAAATAATGAATAACATTAAGATTTTAACAATGAGTTTTAGTTTGCTTTAAAGTGAGTTGAGGAAAGAGTGCATGTGGGAACAGAGGAATGTGTTGTAAGAATTATGGGGAAAGGGCCCGGCGGCGTGGACTAGCGGCTAAAGTCCTCGCCTTGAACGCACTGGGATCCCATATGGGCGTCGGTTCTAATCCCAGCAGCCCCACTTCCCATCCAGCTCCCTGCCTGTGGCCTGGGAAAGCAGTCCAGGACGGCCCAAGGCTTTGGGACCCTGCACCCATGTGGGAGACCCCGAGGAGGTTCCTGGTTCCTGGTTTTGGATCGGCATAGCATCTGCCGTTGCACTCACTTGGGGAGTGAATCATCTGATGGAAGATCTTCCTCTCTGACTCTCCTCCTATCTGTGTATCTGACTTTGTAATAAAAATAAGTAAATCTTTAAAAGAAAAAAGAATTATGGCGATAAACCCAAACTGTGAGCAGCTGAAATAAAATATCATTTGGAAAGATGTGATTTGCAATAAAGGTGAAATCTATAAAAATGCAGTATCACTTTGTAAGTTATTCCAATATGTTTAGCTCCATATTCAATCCCTGAAAATCAAGTCCTCTTCTATTACTAATTTAACTGTATAATTACAACTGCACATCTGTGGAAAAACTTCTGTGATCTGAACTGAAATGCTTTTCCACCAAAGAACCATGCCTATTCCTATAGCCTTGGAATGATTTAGAGTCTGGTATTCTTACTGTCACAGCGCTGCCCTGGCTGTGGTGTTGTTGAATTTTCTCTGAGCTGTCAGAGTACTTCCCTCACTGAGGAAACGTGTATTCGTAGCTCACCTTAATGGGTCGCACCAGGCCTTGTAATTTCCAATAAAGGTAGACATCCCTGGTCATCACTGACGTCTGCCATTTAAATACGACTTCTGAACCTTTGTAACAAAACATTTCCTCCACTTCCTACTTTGTTATGTAACCCGATATTTAAAACTGGTTTAAAATGGAGAATGTATACACAACTGGGAAAAGTATTTTATTTTGCATATAGTCATATTTTTGCCTATATGGAAATAATCTCAGATGTAGTCTTTATTTTGAGATTCATTTCTTTCTGTCACTAGTATCAGCAATGCTTCCACGCTTTAGTAGCACTGGATTTGTTTTTAAAATGATGGACACTCTGGACGTTATCAGTAATCAAATTTCCTTCCGTATGTTCATTGTGTAATTTACCTCCTGTAAAAGTACAAGGAAACTTTGTCATGTGTTTTCACAGTGATATTTGTTTGTGACTTATATTATAACTCATTTAAAAAAAAAGATTTACCTATTTTTATTTGAAAGTCAGATTTACAGACATAAGGAGAAACAAAGAAAAAGATCTTCCATCTGCTGTTTTACTCCCCAAGTGGTCACAATGGCCATAGCTGAGTTGATCCGAAGCCCAGAGCCAGGAGCCTCCTCATCTCCCACACAGGTGCAGGTGACAAGGCCTTGGGCCATCCTCTACTGCTTTCATAGGCCGCAAGCAGTAAGCTAGATGGGATGTGGAGCAGCCAGGACACACACCATTACCATATGGAATCCCAGAGTGTATAAGGTGAGGATTTAGTCACTGAACCATTGCGCCCAGCCCTGTAACTCTCATTCTTTTTCTTTTTGTGTAGCTGTTGTAGGTTGAATTGTGTCTCGTAAAATCTTGATACCTGTGACTGAGAATAAGACCTTTGTAGATATAATCATGTTAAGATGAGGTAGTCCCTAATCCAATGACTGATGTCCTTAGCTGAAAAGAAGGGGAAATTTGACATAGAAACAGAGGTAGGAATGCCGTGTGAGGATTGAGGCAAAGATGGCAATGGTGTATTTACAAGCCAAGTAATGCTAAGAGCTGCAAATCCACTGCTAGGTGGAGGTAAGGAGAGATGATTTCCTAGTGCCTCTGGAGGGAGTCTGACCTTGGAGACACCTTGGATTTTTGCAACTGTGAGAGAATACAAGATATTTTCTGTTGCTTCAAGCCTTCCAGCTTCAAGCAACAGAATTTTGTTATTCCACCCCTTACATAGGTCTATGCATTTGAATGTGTGCATGTGTGTACACGTGCATGTGTGTATGATGATCATTCACTTCAGAACTCTTCTGTGAACCTCATGTCTTATCAAATACACAATTATCAAATTAAATCATTTTTTTCTTATACACTGGCTAGATTGTGTCTTCTTGTTCCAGGTAGCTAGAATATATCTTCTTTGTATAAAAATGTGATTAGTTATATATTATTTCTAGGGAAATTAGGAAATATAGATTTTTATCATGCCCTGTATTTTCCTGACACTACTAACAGTAAACTTGATTGCATGTTTTCAGGAAGCTGCCTCAAATTCCCAAAAGATCTAATGTGATTAGGCAGCAAGTGACTTCTGAGCTTCATGGATTCATGTGGGTGTTTCATTAAAAGAAAATGTGTTTGCATCTTGCTAAGACGATGGGTCAAGTCCGCACACATCCAGGGCTGTTTCTTCATGACATCTGCTCTATGTAATATGGTCTCATAAATCCTCTTGGTGCAACAGCAAGCAGATGCACTGGGACAGTTCCGAAGACAGAAGAATGATAAAGGCATTTTCCTTGCTCATTTCCATTTTATGCATTTAAGGGTTTGTCAGAGGTGAGCTCTGCTTTCATGTAGATGATAATGCAATATTGTAAAGGAATAAGATCAAACAAGATTCTCCTTAAGCTGTGGACTGGCTTCCTGTGAGTTTCTTGAATGTTTTCTTTTACTCTTGGAAATAGACAGTGAACCTTAAAGCCAAGGAGAAAGCTTTTAAACTTGCTACCATCATTCAGATCAATTCGAAATCAAGTTCCAACTCCCACCTCCTCTTTATTCTAATTTTGATGTATATTCTCTATTGGCTACTGGCCAAAGCAGAAGTCAGGAAATGATGAATAACCATTTTCAGACAGAGCAGTTTGTGCTGCGATGCAAGGCGGCATTTACAGTAACTAAACCAATAGCATTTTTTGGTGTGCTTATTAACAGTAATAGGGCTGAGATTGGTGACATTTGTACTAGGGGTGGTCAACTTTTGCTGTTCATGGAAGTAAGTTTGTCATTCTAACTGGTTTTTGTGTCCCATGATCTGTGCCGATTTTCTTCAATTTCCTGTGTAATAGGAATGTCAAATTAGGTAGAAATGAGCTGGTTTAATACTAATTGGTCATAGCCAGCTAAATGTAGCTGATAGACTTCTCTAACTAACGTGTCAAGTATCAGAGAAACTCAGCAAGTCTTAAATGCTTTCAGAAGAGGAGTAGTTTGCTAATGTTCAAAGGGAAAAGTCTATCTGATTTTTATAGTTTGGAGTGATTTTTGGCAAATAGATTGATTAAACAGTGCAATGCTTTTCTCATTTTGAAAGATGTGTAGTAGCCATTCAAATTATCTTCTTAACTTTTCATAATTGGATTGATCAGGAGGTTAGTATGTTGATAGGTTTGTGAGCATCTAATTCTCTGAGCTGCCCTCAGCCAGGTATCAGGCAACTGAAAACATCTTATATTCTGACATTTTATAAGCACTGAGAGCATCTGAGGCAATGGGTTGGCACAAACTGAGCCCACCTAGGCAGAATTATCAGGAACTGATATGGTAGGCCCTACTACTTTTAGAAAATAGCCTCTCCTACAAGTAGCCTTGTATTTACTCATTTTTAAATTGAAGATTGATTAAAGAAGAAAGAACAATTATTTTGGCTTGGACAAATATGCCACCATGCAATTATCCTGAAATTATGGAGATAAAAAAGCATGCTGACGAAATTATCATTTAGTGATTTGTGATAAAGAGAAACGTTTGCTTGCTTTTAAAACACAATCTAGAAAAGGAAATGCAAGGTATGTGAGTGTGACATGAAAGCACAAAATGATCTTGTACTGGAAGAAGTGATATATAGCACATAAAAAATAAGAGATATGATTCCAGGCAATGTATAAATATACAATTTACTTTTTAAATCCAGTTGCTCCATCTAAAAACCTAGAGAATCTTTAAGATAGAAAACTTAGTTTGCTAAAAGATTTGATCCTATTGCTTGTACATGTATTTTAATTTGGAAAATTATATAGATTTTAATTTATTCTTTTGTGCACCTGAATTTCAGTCACACTGTTAATGTGAGAGAACCTTCATTTCAACCAGAAGAAATCATAGGCAATAAAGGAAAAGGAGACATGTCATAGTCAAGTTATTGTGAACTATACATCCCATGTATATTTTTAGACAAGGATTATTGTAATATTTCCAGTTATGCCAGAGTATTAATAAAAGGCAATACAGTCATAAAAATCATCTTTTCAATACTCACTACTATTACATACCAATAGTACAGTATGGTGCTTGGAGGCAGAAATGAACCACAACATATTATATATTTTCAAGGTCATGTGTTTTAAAGAGGTAAGTGAAGCAGCTTTGAAATCTAGCAACTTGTTTGAAACACACTGCTGCTCAGTAACTGTGTAACTTATAACTGCTGAGCATTTATGTAATCTTTCAGTTTCTTTATTAAATTAGGATAATTGTAAAGCTATCACAAGAAATTGTTTTGAAGTCTTATAGTGAAGGCAAAGCTTAGAGTAAAACCTAGCACATTATAATGACTCAAAAATGTTAGTTATTTGAATGGTGTGATTAGTTAACCACTAATTGTTTTTTCATTTTTAAGATTTATATATAATACAAGCATGGTTATTCTATCAAACAAGCCTGATAATTATCAAATGTGTTGCTATCCTCTTGTTCCTCCTGATAAACTCTCATTGCAAATTGCTTCCCTTTTTGCTGGTTGGTCTTGTGGCTGTATTTTAATTTTCAATAGAACATTAATTGTGAGAATTAGTTCAGGCTTATTAAAAAGTTGCATTCCACCAAAAAAAAAAGTTTGTTTCACTGAAATTACTAGGAATGATTAATCCCTACCACATAAGCCAATTCACAACATGAAGTTGTAAGGTTACCTAAGAAAGGATCTGCATGCTGGCCTCTTCAGGGATGTAAACTCTCCAAGAAAGACACTGTGCCATGCCCTGCTGCTGTCACCCTGTCCTCAATAGCAAGGCTGGTTTCCTTGCAGTGTTCTGGGAGGCTTGAGTTAGTTCTTTCTGTGAGTTAATCACTAATTGTAAAGTGACCCATACAAAGCTTGGACATGCCTTGGGAATTGGAGCTATGATGCAGATGAAATGATCAAAGTTTGTTTTATTCATTAAAAGGGAGTGATATGTGATCTCAGTCTGTTATGTGATCTAGCCAACTATGTTGGGGGCTGACACATTTGACATTTTTTTACCTTCTCCATTCTTTATTGTATGGGCTGGAAATCAATGCTATACACTCTACTGTCCTATGGCCTAGAGGGTTGTGGATTTGTAGTAGATTTCATCAGTGAGGTACGTTTGATTAACACTTGAAAGGCAAAATAGAAACAGAACCATCTATTGAGATAGCCCAAAGAAGTTCAGAGAAACTGTGTGCATCTCTTCCAAACTTAGTAGCTTTAAACCAATCATGGTGGAAATACTTAGAATGCAGAAATTGGGAGATGCTATAACAAACAGGCATGCTGCTGAATAAAAATGGAATTATTTACCAACCTTGATATACAGCAAATTGGGCATTTCCATGCCCTCTGTTCTCTTGTTTATCGTCTTATCTTCAGACAATAGTCATTTTTGTGTGGATACTCATGTGGAATTCTTAAATTTTAAGTTTTTTGTTTACATAAGGTGTACTAATTCAGGATACAGATTTAGGAATATAATGATGCTTTCCACCCTCCTCTTCCTCTTGACTGAATTCACCACCCTCCCTCCTCCTTCCTTTGTTCTTTTCTTTTTCTTAACTTTTACAATGACATATTTTCAGTTCACTTAACAATCATAAACTTAACACTCCTTAAGGAAAAGAGTTCAACAGATAGCAATTAGGAAAAATCCACTGTTCTTCAAGAGTGTAGATAGAGACTGTAAACATTAGTCAAACCTAAAAATGTCAATTTTATTCATATAGATTATATTTTTGTACTTTGTGTGTGAATTACTGTGGATAAGGAAAATCATGTTTGTTTTGTGGGGACTGTCATGTTTCGCTAAGCATAATGGTCTGAAGTTGCAGCCAATTAGTTACAACAGATAGAATTTTACTCTTTCTTAAGGCTGAGTAATATTTCATAGTGTATGTAATCACATTTTCCTTGTTTGATCAATTACTGACAGACATGAAGGCTGCTTCCACAACTTAGCTATGGTAGATAGTATTGTAATAAACATGGATGCAAAAATAACTCTCTCATATGATAGTTTAATTTCATTTGGATAACTTCACAGAAGTGGGGTGGATGGGTCATATGGTAGATTATTTTCAGATCTCTGAGGACTCTCCAGATTGTCTTCCATGATGGTTGTACTAGCTTTCATTCCCACCAACAGTTAATTAGGGTACTTCTCTCCATTATCCTTGCCAGCATTTATGTTTTGATTTTCAAATATTAGCCATTCTAATGGAGGTGAGGTGAAACCTCATTGTGGTTTTTATTTGAATTTCCCTGATGACTAGTGACCATAAGAATTTTTTATGTGGCTGTTTGCTATTTGTGTTTCATCCTTTGAACATTGTCCTGTTCATGTTCTTCACTCAATTCTTAAATTGACTGTTGTTGAGTTTCTTGAACTCTATATAGATCCAGGATATTGATCCTCCTATCAGTTACATAATTAGCAAATTTTTCTCCTTTTTAGTTGATTACTTTGTTGATGTTTGTTTTGAAGTGCAAAGTCTTCTTAGCTTGATGTAATCTCATTTTAACAATTTTTGTTTTAATTATTTGTGCTTCGGGGTGTTTTCCAAGAAGGCTTTGCTTATGCTCACGTCCTACAGATTTTTCCAGTGATTTCTGCTAGTAATTTGATGGTGTCATTTATTTGTGTGTTTTATCATTTGATGGTGTCCCTTAATTCTTGGGCAGTTTTCATACTCACTTCCTCTTCTATGTTTTTGATAGTCTGGATATCTTGGAATGAATTGAATTTTGGCACTCATATTCTTTCTTCTACCTTACTCATTCTGATGTTGAGAATTTCATTGTATTTTTAATTTGTACTATTGAATTCCTCAGTCTAATAATTCAGTTTAATTTTGTTTCAATACGTCTGTATCCTGTGTAACTCATTACTTAATTTCTTTGAACTCCTGTATCTGTTTCTTGTTGTTTTTGAAGAGCTTTAGAACAGTTTTTAAAAGATTCTTTGTCCAGCAGTTCCTTGTCTTCATCTTCTAATTATAAGATTGAAATAATCTTACGATCCTTTGGGGATGAGGCATCAGTTTTCCTGATCATGATTCTTGTGAATTTTCTTTTACCCTTGGCCATTGCAACTCAGATCATCAGGTTTTTTCCTCGACGAGATTGTACCTTTAAGCTGTGCTGTCCACAGGCCGATGGATAGTCTCTTTTGTTCCCACTCACTCTCCGATTACCTGTTTGTTCTTGATGGGTATGGTAATGGGACTGTCTCTGCCCTCTCCAGTGAGTCTCAGCCTCAGGATCTTGTGTTGCATTTCCACCACAGCCTCTGCAGCCAGCATCACTCTAGTTACCCCTCTCTGCCCCTCATGCTCCTGGATCCTGGCCATACCTCAGCCTGACCAGTCTCTCTCCCACTCACAGTACCCCAGCTAGGGAAGGCAACAGTTACATCTAAGCTATGTCATTCATAGATCTTTGGGCAGTCTTTGGGCTAACTTTTTTTTAAATTATCTTACAGTTTTAAAGGCTGAAAGTCCAAATAGCGTATCACTAGCTCTGGTGAGGGCCCCAATACTGATGCTGGAAGACTTTATAAAGAAGAGGAAATCATATCTCAGTACAGAGAAATACCTTAATTCTTTCTGAGGACATACCCCCCCTCCCCACTAATGGTTTGCCTAATGGTTTGCCACTGGTCTCAATTTTTTAGTTTCCATAGCAATTCTCAGGACTACTACCCTTAAGATCAAGCCTCTAACACATGTACCTTTGGGAAAAACACATCTAAACCATGTGCAAACCACAACATGTCTAAAGACCCATAGAGAAACATAGAAGCATGGGCATGTGAGATGAAAACTAAGGGGATAGAGCTGGCAGTGTGGTGCAAGGATTAAGCCTTGGCTTGAGACACCTTTTAAAGTGCTAGTTCAAGATTCCAGTTGCACCATTTCTCATCCAGGTTCCTGAAAGTGTGCATGAGAAGTTGGCACACTTGAAATAAAAGGGAGAGTATCTCAGTCCCTCTTCTTCTCGTTTTCACCCCTCTACTTTTCTACATTTTTTAAAGATTTATTTATTTTTATTGGAAAGGTGGATCAATAGAGATAAGGAAAGATATAGAAATAAGGTATTGTTTTCATCCCTTGGTTCACTTCCCAGATGGCCACAATGACCAGAGCCAACCTGATCCAAACCTTGGAGCCAGGAGCTTCTTCAGGCCTCTCATATGGGTACAGGGCCCACAGACTGGAGCTATCCTTCCCTGCTTTTCCAGGCATAAGGAGAGAGTGCAGTTGGAAGTGGAACAGCCAGGAGGTGAACTGCTGCCCATATGGAATGCTGGTGCAACAGGTCGGATGATTAGTCTGTTGAACTACCATGCTGGTCCCAATAACAATTATTTTTTCATTTGGCATTTCAGAAAATTTAATTATTTTGGTTTACACTGAGTATGACTTTATTAATGTTAAATATGCTCATTTTCAGTTTTATAGAGAATCGACATTTCATATTTTGTAAAACATAGTCTTAGAACTGCCATAAGGAAGTTTCAGGACTAGGCTTGATTCTAACAACATTCCAAAGGAACATTGACTTAACCAAGATAGGGTTTTCCTTCTTCCTCAAGTAAGAATTTATACTTTTAGAAAGAAATTAGATTATGCAAAAAAATTAAAAGATGAAACCATAAAGTTCAATGTGTTGATTCTGGGAGTGAATAACATGAATTATCCACAGTTTTTGAAATATCAAGATTTAAGATGCGGTAAAAGAAGAATTGCCCACCGAAAAACTAATCAGTTGCTAGAAAAAGAAGATAATGTGGTGCAGCTGGTAAAGCTGTCATCTGCAATGTTGGCATCCTGTATGGGTCACAGTTCAAGTTCCAGCTACTGCATTTCCTATCCAGTTCCCTGCTAATATCCCTGGAATATCAATGGAAGATGACCCAAGTCCTTGGGTCTCTGTCCCCCATAGCATAGACTGAAATCAAGTTCCAAGTTCCTGGTCCGTTCCTGCTTATGTTAGCCATTTGGGAAATGAACCAGCAGGTAGAAGATTCTCTCTGTATATCTCTTTCTCTTCCCCCAAATGGAAGATGCTTGAAGATATTTACATGATTGTGAAATGATGGTGATAGAGGTCATGATAGTGAAAAGGATACAACAGAACAGATGCCTTAGTATCCAAGAACAGTTGTGATCCCAGGAATGGATATAGAGAATTTGGTGTAAGTAGGAAATGCCTAATTCACTTCAGTAGAAGTTTGCTTCTCATTTTAAAGGAAATAAGGACAGTTGAATCAGTTTAAAGGTTAGGTGACAAGAAGTTGGATTGCTTATTATTTTCTCTGAAAAGTAAGATGCAGGGTTTCCTGATAGGTCAGAATTTCAGAGGAGTGGAGAAATTTTTTATTCACTCCTAGGTAAAATGTGAGTATTGACTATGGGCAGGTAGCACTCAAATAAACCATGGATTTATGAGATGACATCTGGGCACATAAGGGGGAAGTCTTGAAATGAATGGAGCCATAACTTTCCTAGTGTTACATTTTTTTTTTTCATCAGTATCAGCGGATTTGGCCTTGGGCTTTGTGGGGTGGAAACCATGGAGGATAAGGCAACAGACAGCATAGAGCTCAGAGCCATGGCAGGATGGTGAACAAAGTGAAAGCTGGGACAATGATTTACTATGTTAAAAGGATAACAGTTTTGAAGGGTAAGATCTTGGTATCTACCTCAGGTCTGCTACTAGCTGGTTGGATCATCTTGTAAGCACCACTTAAATTCTGTGGCTTAAGCTTTTATTTTATATAATGTGAAGTATGGACTAAATAATCAATCTCAAAGATCAATTCCAGCATGAAAATTTTGAGTCTGTGACTATTATAGGAAGTTGTGAAGGAAGGAAAGAATAAACAAGAAGACTCAAAGTGGGTGATGAATTCATGAAGATTTGAAGCTTACAACATAATGCATTTATGCCAATTCAGATATCTACATGGAAATAATAATACATTGCTAAATTTCAGCAGAGACTCATTATTTTAATAAATCTATTAGAAAGCAAAGATAATTTGGCAAACCCATTGTTCCCTATAATAAAATAAACTGGTAGGCACAATCAAATTTATAGGAACAGCCTAGTATAAACATGTAATGGTGAAAGAAATATGTTAAATGGAATGAAAATTAAACTGTGAAACCTTTCCCTAACCCATCTAGGCTATACAGGAAATGACACTGCTTTGTATTCTGGGAGGTTAGTAAATGCTTTGGTAGTATGCTAAAATCACATATTAAATAAGCAATTTAAGTTTATGATGCATTTTTGCTCACTTTATAATTCATGCTGGTTAAAATAAGCTAAAAGATATTTGGCATCAAAATCCAGAGGTTTTTAAAAGCTTATTTTGCAGCTTTAGTCATTGAGTAGTGAAATTTAGATGCTTCTTTCCTGTGTCTAACATGTACCATTACCAAGTTTCGTGAATTCTTGTGCATACTGTTTTTGTTTTCCTAAATGAAATGAGCAGTTTGGAGAAGACTCTGAAATCAGTCATCTATTATTTGGGATCCAGAACACAAATGGCTCCATTCCAAGACTGACACACATGTCAAGGAGTTTGGTCACATTTAAGGAATGAAACTTCTTCCTGTGTTGTAGTAAGATGCAATTCATATGACCTCAATGTGTTATGACTCACCTTGGGAAGGCTTTATAAAAAAATAAAATAAAAACCACAATTTCTCAAGAATTAAGCTAAAGACTTTACTATATGAAAGACAGATGATAGGATTATTAATAATGGGGGCAAAAGCCAAAATACTTGGATGTTTAACTGAACATACCCAGCTTTCTCATTTCAATATGGATAGAAATAACCTCTCTTAAGGTAGTTCTGTAATCTCATCTCTAACTCCAGCCAGGAACCAGGAATAATAAAGGCCTTTTAAAGCAGTTTATGCCCTAAAGATAACGATGACAAAAAGTCAGACTCAGATTAACCTGGGGGGAAAAATCTTATTATTCAGAGCAATAGATTTATATCACTAAGACAGAAAAATATAGGCTACAGTAACAGAACCATAGTATTTATTCTAAAGATACAGGGAAATAACTGACTTCCAGCTTTAGTCAGTACACACTCACATGTACTCAATGAAATGTTGCTGATCAATATTGATTATTAATAAATCCAAAATGACACCTTTTCCTGATGGCTGAGAGCTAGAGTCTTAAGGCAGTGATGTATGCTACTTGTTATACAATCTTTCTTTGACTATCTTCCAGGACTTCGTTGAGCTAAGACAGCAAAATATAGCTCTAGCTCTGTTATGTTCCTTGAAGAGCTATAATTATAATTTTGTAGTATTTATTTCAACTAAATCATTTTCATTTTAGTGCTAATGATACAACAGTATCTTGAGATCTTTGATTTTTTGTTTCCCAAATGTAACTGTTTGTTACAAATGTCGTACAGCCCTGTTGGTACCACACAAGCATCCTAACTATGTTCTTTCTGAAATGTGACTCTGAAAAGAGTCTATAAGAGTAATTCCAACCTTAGAAATTATGTCTTTGCTTATGAAAGAAAGTATCTTCAGTTAGAATAAATATTGAGTCCTTAGACTTTCAGTTTTGGCTTTCTGTGTCATCTGCTGTGTAACCTTGAGAACTCATAAAATTATCTGGGCCTCATGGGTTTCTACAGAAAATGAAAGGAAGATTTAGATTCACTGTAAGATGCCAATGCTACCTTTTTATTGTTTCATGAACATGCAGACATTTTACGAAATGTCAATGTTGCTCTTAAATGTGGGTACAAGGGCCCAAAGACTTGGGCCACATTTTCTGCTGCCTTCAAAGTCCATAATCAGAGAGTGGAACTGGAAGTGAAGCAGCTAGGCATGGAATGGTGGCCGTTTGGAATGCCAGTACTTTAGTGAGGAGAATTAACTTGATGTGCCATTATGCCAGGCCCATTTAGCTTCTGCTTTTGATTTTATTTGAGTAAAAGGAATCTCTGTCAAAGTTTTGAGTGACTCATTTTAGGAAAGAGTAGAAAGAGGGAAATAGATAAATTTCTAATGGATGAATAAGAAAATAAAAATAATTAAAATAAAAATTTAAACTTGAACAACACTTTTGTGATCTAAATAAGGTAGGCAATACTATAATGAAGTTAACAGGGAAGAAAAGATCTGAAGCTTCCAAATGTAGAGAAATGAGAAGGAAGATTAAGAACGCCATCTAGAAGGATTTTATCTTCTACTTGATAAATGTGCATATGTGTGACATTTGGTGAGATTGGGGTCATATCTTCCATATAGCTTAAAGGGAATGAAAGTGAATTTTGATTTCCACTTGAAGATTCCTTTATCTAATCTCTCAATCAATTCCCAAGTGAAAGTAGGGGGAGGAAGATGTTGTGTTTAGCAACTGTACTTCCAATTAATGTTACATTTGTTTATGCTCCAGTGCCTTGTGCTGTAGTTAGAGATTTTAAGATAAGAGAAAGAGAGAGGAGGGTGGTGTTGTGACACTAGCCTGGAATTCCATATTGCAGTGCTGTTTGGAATCTGTGCTGCTCTACTGCAAATGCAGCTCCCTGATAATGGGCCTGGCAAAACTCTGGAGGACAGCTCAAGTACTTCATCCTCTGTTATCCATATAGCAGGCCCAGATGGAGTTTCTGACTCCTAGTTTCTGTCCTGGCCCGGGTCTGTTAATTTTGGCCATTTAAGGGAGTAACCAGCAGATGGAAGTTTCCTCTCTGTCACTCTGACTTTCAGATAAACAAACGAATCTCCTTTTAAAAAAGAGAGACTGAGATGCTTAGAAAAAACTAGTATTAAAAAATATAACTGTATGATATGCTATACCCAGAGAACTATGATAGGCATCAGTTAAATATTCCTTGGAGTATTCTCTTATGAGAACAAAATGCAATCTAGTCAAGTAACATGAATTTGCTAAAGAAAACAAAGAACTGTGGTAAAGTTGATGTTGGATGAATTGATTTTCAGTGGAATGACCATTAGAATAGATTCATCATTGGACAAACTGGCTTTTAACAAATTGGTCATTGGCAGTTTGATTTATAGCCAAATGATTAATGGATTATTAGAGCAATTGCCATGACAAATGTCCTCCAGTCTCATCTTGAACAACTAGCAAGAAATAAATTGCATTATAAGATAATCCACAATTAATAATATATGTGCTTAAATTCTTATGTTATAATTAGCTTCCTATTTTGTACTATTTGTCTTGTGATTCTTTTCTGATCCTCAATGCAAGCGTTGTTTTTCTTATCTGTACTGTATATATGAGACTATTAATGAAACTGAAGCGAACTGTTCTTTCTTACCTATATTTTCTCCAGGTTGAACTGCATGAGTTCTTTTAGTTATATGCTCTGTGGTTTGGGTCTGTATTTCTTTTCCATCGTTTCTCTGTCAACAACTGCCTTAAAGAAAACAGGATATGTAGAATAGGACATTATCCTGGTGTGAGTACTGAAGAAAACATGATCGTGACTGTACTTTTCCAGAAAATTGTTTTCCATGATGTTTTGAATAATCAGGTGTTTTAGGGTTTCATTTTTTTAAGATTTTCAAGTGTCTCCTTAAAATGTTTCAGTAATTGAAATTTTTTTCTTACCTCTTGATGAAAAATCTAATATTCCTGAATATTCTACTCACTCTTAAGTAACTCTTATATAATAATTATCTTCTGCATAATTCACCAAACATCATTTTTTAAGCAATTGTTTATTTTTATTTGAAAGGTGCAAAGATTAAACAGATAGGAAGGTAGATAGTTAGCATCATTTAATCAATTGATTGATCTTCCATCCATTAGTTCACTTTCCACTTTTCTGCAGCAGCCAGGGTTGGGCCAAGCTAAAGGCAAGAGCTGACAGAAGATATGCAAGTACTTGAGCCATCACTGCTGCCTCTTAGGTTGTACATTAGTAAGAAACTAGAATTAGAAGTAGAGCTGAAACTTGAGCCCAGATGCTCCAATATGGAATGTAGGCATCCCAAGAGGCATCTTAATTGTTATTACAAATACCTACACCACAGAACATATCCTAATTTTTAAAATTAAAATATCAACATGTAGGTGCTCATTTAAAGTAAGTCTCAGCCCCATCCATGATTTGAGTTAGGTATGAACAGTAGGCAAGCACTCTCCTGTGAAATGGTATGGTTAACACATTTGTTTTCAAGCTCTCCTCCTTTTCTACAAAGCCACTGGCTAGTGTTTCCTACTTCTTCAATGTCTTCTCATGGAGATATGTAGGAGTGAGTTACTTGTAAAGTGATGTGATTTTCTGTGGAAGTAAGAGATGGAAAATCTTTGTCTTTTGTTTCTGTGTACAAGGTGGATTTTTAGAAGATCTCCCTGCTTGACTCGTCAGAACACTTATCATTCAAGTGACATAATATTAAGTGATATGGGTAAATCCCATCTCTTTCCTGGGGCTACCCGTAGACATCTCACCTGTAAAGTGCCAGGATTCTTTCACATCATAAAATTATGCCTCCCAATTCTGGGGGATACAGAATAAGGTCTCAACATGTTCCGTTGAAGCCCTGTTCTCCAAGCTTGAGCCTAGGGGAAAGTCTTGAACATCTCTACACAGATACACTCTCATACCTTATGTGTCTTTCTTATTGGTCTAGAGTTTACAAACTTCCTTCAGGTCAGATATTTGGAAACTTCTCAGTGGGACAACAGCTCACTTTGAAATTTAACATTTTTCATATAGGGTTACCACAAATGAAACTTCCTCTTTTATCTCGTACTTGTACTTCTTTCAACCTTTTGAAATTTTATTATTTCTTTTTACTTCATTTTAAAGACACAGAGATAAAAATCCAAATAAGGATAAGGGTATAGAGAGGAAAAAAAGGAGAAGGGGAAGGAAGCAGGAGCAGAGGAATAGAAGAGAGGAGGAGAGAGAATCACATGCAACGTTTTACTTCCCAGTTGCTCAAAATAGCCAGGGATAGGCCAAGCCAAAACTAGAAACCAGGAATTTCATCCAGGTCTCCCACATAGGTGTCATGGGTATAATTCTATGTGAGCCTTCACCTGCTATCACCTAGGGTACACATTAGCTTAAAGCTATCATCAGAAGCAGAGCAATGATTCAAATCTAGGCAACTCCAGGATAAGATCTAGGCATCCAAAGTGTTTCTCAACCATTGTGCCAGTCATCTGCTTCTCTGCTTCTTTTAAAAACAGTCCAGAACAAAATTAAAATTGGTTACTGTCTTTACAATCCTATACGTATTCTTGATAATCTGCTTCATCTTTGTCTTATTTGACCTAAGCATTTTCAGAAGAAACAATACAAAATTTAAATTAATAAAATCAAGCATATATTTATGCTCTGAATTTTAAAGTCTCTCTTTGAGAACATAGGGTTCACATGTTATGTCTATTCTGAAAGCATGGCCTCTGCATAGTTTGCCAGATCTGGGGAGGTAGAAGGAAAATGCATGAAGGAAAGTGAAATCAAGGAAAACACAATCTCTGTAGTTTGTGCACCAAAAGAATCCATGCACTTGGAAAATACCAGCTCCAGTCCCAACAATGTAATTTCAGGGGCCACGCAGATATTCCTGCAACACTCATTATTTTATACGTAAGGCTTTCTCAATGCAGGACACACACACTGTGACACTCGACACTTTGCTCTTATGTATTTATAATCCAAGGTAGACATAGTGAAGGAGAGGATAGTATTAGAAAATACTTTCATATGATAAGTAAATTCCCAAGTTTAATCCCTTATGAATTATCTTTCTACTCATAGGACAATATATTCCCAAATTCACATACAATTTAAAATCTTGAATTGAAGTAAAACATGTATCCAGAAGGAAGCAAATCACCAGGAACCATTTTCTACCATCTTGTGTGTATCTCCTGGGACCCATTCTCCTCTTTTCCCAAGAGATTTTGTGAAAGGATGACTCCGTTCCTCTATCAATTCTTGACTAATATCTCAGAGGCAAATTTCAAAACTGATCTTACACATTCTCAGATTGCTTATTCATTTAGCATTTCATTTTCTGACAGACTTTTTAGTGCTCTGGAAAGTCAAGTGTTTCATCTCACTCCCCAAACCCTTTTCCTGTATTTTTAGACCCTCATTATAAAAGCAATACATATTCATTAAAAAGTAAAATGTAGATAAGTGAAATAGCATAACATGTATTCATTATTCAAGCAGATACATTCATTATGAATGATTTTCAGAATATTTTTCAAATATTTCTTTAAAATACATAGATAAGAAAAAACATTTTAAATATTGTTAGAAAGCTGAGTATATTAAGTCAGCCCAACAGTGCTTGACCATTTAGACTATTGCAGATTTAATTAGTATAAATTTGGGAAAAAGATTAATTGGCTTTAAATTAACTCCCTGTAAGTAGTGAATATATATGAAAACATTTTGAATTCCCAATTTGAACAAGTCTAAATTTTAACAAAATGATTATTCTCTTCTTTCCTAATTTGAGTTCAGTTTTTACATTTTGCATTATAACTATTCTTTTTTTTCATCATTTTCAGCTTTTTAAAAAATTTTATTTTTGATTATGTTTACATAGTTGACCAAGGTGGAAATGGTTGACGATCAGCAGAAAGTGGGTAAAACTATTGTTTCTAATTTTTCTTTTTTTCTTCCTTTATCTGGGGGAAGCCAGGGGGAACCACACCCAGCCTAACAACCACCTCAGTATCCAGGATGGGGAACAGCCACACAATGTCATTCCAGGGTCCCCAATGTGGAGCATGCTCTGAGGGTTCTACTGAAGTGATTTCTGATTTCAGTAGTTCTGAAATGCTATAAATCTTGCTGATTCAAGGATAAGGCAATCTTTCCAAGGTCCATTGGGTGACATAGAACACCTTTGAGTCTCCATTTGCCCAGATATTTGTTGTCAACATTTGGCTGACCAATTTGTTCTGCTCTCCTTCCTCTGCTATGGTAGTAGAGGTACTCTGCAGGTCCCAATGGACTGCCCAATCCCCATATGCATCTGGGAATACTAGCCACTGCTCCACTTTAGCCACTGAAGAAGCCCAGTTCTGACGCACAGTCAGACCGCAAATCCTACAATTCTCCCCATGGATGAAGTTTTGAGTCCCTTGGTTCTGTTGGTGGGATCCCCAAAGAAACATCATCTAGGGTGATCCTGGAACTAACTTTTGTGTGTGCTGGCCAGTGTGTTGTTCTGGCTCAGTTTGTCACCCATATCAGCCAACACACACACTGGTAGTTGCGATTACTGGGTCAGTTCTACCTCCTGTTCCATCTCTTAGGCAAGCCAAAGGATACTGCTGCCCAGTGTAACCCTACCCACTATACACTTGGCCTTCATGTATGCCAGCGGGACCTGAAGGATACTCAGAGCAATCCTCAATAACCTCCATTAGGCCAGCCCCTAGTCCTGGCTCCTGTGTTTGCCAGTCTATGCAGCAGACTGGCCCAGTGTGTCCCACATCCTATTCAGCTATCATACATATCAGTGGGTATTGAAACCTAGCACAACCCAACTGACCCCATTATTCAGCCACCCCATTATCCATCCATTCATGCTAATGAGTGCCACCACCTGTCTAGACAGGCCTACCCTCAGCTCTGGTTCTCATGCTCATGAGTGGGAGTTGCAGCCCGTCAGAGAGGTGCCCACAGTTTCTCTACTGTGCCTACTCCCAAGCCTGGATTTGGCACTCTCCAGGTGGTTCTACAGTCTAGTTTGACAGGACTTGGCTCCCATTCCCAGCACTTGCCTGCTGATACTATGGCAAAGTCAGACCAGCCTGCACTTACTCTGGCCCATACATACACCAGTGGATATGATCACTTAGCCCAGCCTGGCTCTCATGCTAACCCAGTTCACATGCAAGCTAACAGGTGTTGTAGCCCTGCCTGGTATGGTCTGCCCCAAGTTCCAGTTCCAGAGTGACCAGTGGCCCAGCAGCAGCAGAATCTCCCATAACCCCTCTACCTGGTTTACCAGCCCCTGCTGCCTTTCCCCACCCCAGTCTCATGTGGTGGGTGCTGCAGCACCCTCTAGCATGGCCCACCTCATCTTGGCATTTGTTGTAGCCTAGCCTGGCCCAGCCAGCCCCCAGTCCTGGGCCTAGTGTGGACTAACTGGTGTTGTGGCCTGACCCAGCCAGCTCTGCATCCTGTCCTGGTTCTCAGATCTGCCAGTGGGTGTCATGAACTATCCCAGCCTGGTCTGGCCCCGGTCCTGATTCATATATATGCTGGCAAGTACTAGAACCTGGCCTGGTCTAGGCTGCTCCTAGCATTGGTTCTGGAGTTCACCTACAGGGACTACATCCTGATAAAAGAGTTCCCCAAACTCCTCTATCGGGCTTCCTCCCAGTGGCAGATCTTGCACACACTGGTCCATGGTCAGACACAGCTGCTGCTTGGTTCATTGGGAGCCAAGAGTTAGCCCAGCTTATGTTATTACCCACCCTAGCTCTCATGAGAATCAGTGGTTGTTGGAGTCTAGCCAGGTCTGGCACCGCCAGACCCAGTCCACATCCATGTCTAAGGACACTGCATTCCCATCCAGTGCATTGTAACTGTTCTTATACACATGTTTTTAATTAAATGAATATACAAATAATCCTCTGAGACTTAATTCATCACTGAATAATATCTCTTGGATATTAATTCAAATAAATAAATCTAATCTTTGAATGGTAAGCTTTGCATTCCACAAAGAGTGAAGAATTTTTATTTATTCACAGACTATTATACTAGATAAAAGAACACCTGGTGATTTTGACCCTTGTGAAGACATTTTCTGGAGATAATTCCTGTTGCAGTAGGGAATTTCTACTGGCATCTAGTGTGTAAAGAGCAGGGGTACTGCTAAGCATCCTGTAATACACAGAGCAATTTCTTACAGCAAAGAATTATCCAACCCAAAATGTCAACAGTTCTGTGGTTGAAAAACCCTGGCATAAGTCATGTCAACCAATTTCAGAGGAAATGCCTCTGCTTGGGGATGTTAATTTTGAAGACATCTGCCACTGCTTAAAATAAGTCAGAAGTTTCTCTTAAGTATATAACTGAAATACTTTCCATCCCTGGACTTTTTTTTAAAGACACCAAGTAGGTGGCATGCACAATTATGTTGAAATATAGGCAGCTGACTCTTGAATCTAGGAATGATATATATGGTCCTATTAGACTTTTATCAGAAAGGGCCTGACACAATGGCTCAGTGGTCAAATCCATGCCTTAAACAGGCTGAGATCCCATATGAATGCTAATTCTTGTCCTGGCTGCTCCTCTTCCCATCCAGCTCCCTGCTTGTGGCCTGGGAAAGTAGAGGATGTTCCAAAGCCTTGGGATCATGCATCTGCATGGAAGACCCAGAAGAAGCTCCTGGCTCCTGTCTTGGATTGGCTTAGCTCTAGCTGTGGTGGCCAACTGGGGAGTGAATCAGTGGACAGAAGATCTTTTTGTCTCCCCTTCTCTCTATAAATATGCTTTTCCAATACCATGAGTCCCAGGTGTGGGAGTTTATGGGGTCAGGGGTGCTGGGTCTCTTGACCCATTTCTTGGGCCCACCTGCATGGTGGATTCCTGGTCTGTGAGCCCTGGGGGTGGGGGTTTCCTGCGGGTTTCCATGACCTGGGGCCTTAGATCCCCCTGTACAGTGGGTGCTGGATCCTTAAGCCCTAGCAATGGGGGTTCTGGAGGGCCCTGGGTCTCCTGGTGTGGGTTACTGGTCTTGCCTGTTGGTAGGTGCCAGATTTTTGAGTTCCATGAGTGGGGGTTCTGGGAAATCCAGGTTCACATGGCCCAAGGCTTTGGGTCCACTTGCATGGTGGATGCTGGGTATGAGAGTCCCAGGAGTGTAGGGTCCTGTTGGGCTCAGGTTATCTGGCCTGGGTTCTTGGGTCCACGTGTAGGGGGTGTGCTGTATCTGTAAGTCTCAGAGTTGGAGGTTTGGCTTAGCCCGGGTCTCCTGGCTCAGGTCCATGAGCCCACCTATGAGAACTGATCCTCCTTAGTGTTAAGGATGGAGTGTTGGTTAGTAGACCATGGTGCACATAGATAAAATGGTAGCCCATTGTGGCCTGCAGAGGACATCTGGTACCATAGCAGAGAATGGAGAACTGAACAAATGGACAACTACCCTAGATAAACGATTACAGCAAATATCTGGACAGCCAATGGAAGGGATTCCTCATCCACAGATCGGTGGGATTGACAGCATTCCAGAACTATTGCATCCACCTGGGCAGAATCTTTGAGGCATGTACCACATTGTGACTCTGGGTTGATATTGGCAGCCTCTTAGGTACTGAGATGGTTGGGAGGTTGGGTATAGCCTATGCGCTTATCTCTCCCCTACCCCTAGAAATGGGAAGAAGAGGTAGAAAGTTTGGAAACAATGATCACATCCACTTTTTCCTAACCCTAGATCCTTCCCACCTTGATCGACTATGTAAACATGATGTAACTATTAGGTGGGTATAATTTATCCAATCAATTGCAAGTCTGAAAAAAAAAAGTTGACCCTTCACAAAATAAGCATTCTTTCTAAATGGCTGAATTTAAATGTAAACAACTTTTTCAAACATTTTGATTTAAATTAGTAAATTAAAACATTGGTCCTGCTGGCCTTCAGACTGAAAGTATATTATCAACTCTACCGGCTCTCCAGAATGTCATCTTACCCCTTTTGATTTTGGGACTTGTAATCATTCATAATTCTTGGACCAATTCATTTTTAATGACTTATTTATTATTTGAAGGGTAATTGCAAGGAGAGAAGGAGAGAAGGAGAGACAGAGAGAGAAAGGTCTTCCATTTTTGGGTCATGCCACAAATGGCCATAACAGCAAGAGCTAAGCTGGTCTGAAGCTGAGAATTAGGAGTTTTTTATGGGTCTCCCATGTAGGTGCAAGAGCTCAAGTATTGGGTCTTCCCCTGCTGCTCTCCCAGGCACATTAGCAGGGAACTAGGTTGGAAGTGGAGCAGCCAGGACTCTAACCCATGCCAGGTAGAGGTTTGGCCTGCTTTGCTGTGGCACTGGGCCAATTCTGTATAATGAATATATTTTTATAGAAATAGATATTGGCTTTTATCCTACTAGTTCTGATTTTTTTTTGAGAACTTAGACTATTTATGGTAATAAGAATAAATTAAACATATTAGTCATTGTAGTAAGTGTTTGCTATTTTTACTCTGTTCAGTATTTTTCCTTGTTTAGGTTTAGAATCTCATCTCTTGGGTGATTCCCAGTTTGACTTCTTCCCATAGGTCAAAGGGCAACACAAAGAGTCACTATATTCACATCTTTTCTCTAGCCATACTGATTAGCTTAGGAATGGGCCCCTGATCCAGAAAAGAAACTCAATCAGCATCTCTTTTTGTATGTGTTTTCCTCAAAGATGTTTTGGGAAGCACTTTGTTTCAATGAAGGCAGGGCAGAAACTGAGGATCTGAGACTACAGCCAGGAAAAGCGAAGTCCAAAGATAGTAAGATAGAAACTTTGAGCTGTTGGAACCACCTGTACCAAAAGGCAAAACTACTTCTCAGATTTTCACATTACACTTTGCTTTTCTGCTTAAGCTGCTTTTCATTGGGTTTTGGACATATGTAAGTGGATGAAAATAATAATTCACTTAATTCTGATTAAAATCTTGCAAAATAAATATTATAATTACTCTATTGCAAAGAAAGACCAGGTTAGTAAAAAAGTTAAGAAGCATAATATGTCCAAGATCATAGTTAGTAACTAGTAAAGGAGAGGTTTGAGCTCAAACAAGTTGAGCAGGGCTTTTATAGGACTGACTGAACTCAAGTGCCTACTCTATAGGGAGCAGGAATAATCTCGTGTCATTCTAAAAGTATCCTAGGAAGTGTTATTTTTTCCCATTTTCTGGATTGGGAGGGTGAGACTCTAGGCTAAGCCTTTCCCCCAAGATAATATAACTAGAGTTAGTAGTAGATTTAAAGCTAAATATGTAATGTGTTCTGCTATTTATGAATTTGAAAGATAGAAATAATAATATTGTATTATTTATGAAAAGTAAAGCTGTATCTTCCTACTGTATCTTTCTACTCAAAGGAATAAAAACCTTGGGTTTCCTGGTTCTGTCAGACATTTACTAGAGTTACCAGCTGGTAAGCTCTTATTGAATGAATAATATAAAAAAATGTAACTTTTAGTCATAGTATCTGCTTAAGGAACTTGATAGTCAAAGATGAAGGGAGGGAGGCCCCTGGTGTGATAGCCTAGTGGGTAAAGTCCTATATGGATGCCAGTTCATGTCCCAGTTGCTCCACTTCCCATCCAGCTCCCTGCCTGTGGCCTGGGAAAATAGTGCAGGATGGCCCAAGGCCTTGGGACCCTGCACTCGCAGGGGAAACCCTGAAGAAACTTTTGGCTCCCGGCTTTGGCTCAGCTCAGCTTTGTCTGTTGTGGCCACTTGGGGAGTGAACCAATGGATGGAAGATTTTTTTTTTCTCTCTGTATCTCTTTCTTTCTGTATATTTCCCTTTCCAATAAAAATAAATAAATCTTCCCACCCCCCCAAAAAAAACAAGGGAGTTGCACCTACAGAGCACATCTTGACCAATTTTCTAGGACTGTGAACAGGACTTTGTTCAGCTGTCTACATTCTGGGGGAGAGTGTAGATGAGTTAGTCACAGAAGTGCTCTAAGGTGAATGTGGCCATATGGAGTGGAGGTTTGCACAGGTATAATTTAACTTTAGCACCACACTCTTCTTATAAGAATTTCTTAAGTTATTCCTAAATAAAACTTTAGGTCCAGCCAAATAAGTTCTAAATATGCTGGAAACATTATATTGATATACAAACTTCATGAGAAAACTTTATGAGGAAGACTTGCAAAACAGAATTATAAAACGTCCTAAAATCATTGCCTCATGATTGATTTTATTGCTGGTCATTTGATATGTATTTCCCAGATTTACTTCTTTCTTTTGGGAAATGTGGGACAGTTTTTCCATCTTATGATTACCAAACATGAAAGTTAGCAAACTCAGTTGTCCTTGTTTTCTGTTAAAATAAGAAATACATTAGTTTCATCACTAGTACTAAATGTATTATGTTTTATTTGAAGATAGAATGACAATAAGCAGAATATCATTTATTTGTATTCAGGGTCTTTCCAGATGTCTATTTCAGCATTACCTGACATGTGGCTGAGTAGCCTGAATTAACCCCACATAAGAGAGTAATGAATGGGCCCGGCACGATAACGTAATGGTTAAAGTCATCACCTTGCACGCTCTGGGATCCCATATGGGCACCAGTTCTAATCCCAGTGGCCCTGCTTCCCACCCAGCCCCCTGCTTGTGGCCTGGGAAAGCAGTCAAGGACGACCCAAAGCCTTGGAACCCTGCACCCATGTGGGAGACCTGGAAGAGCTCCTGGCTCCTGGCTTTGGATCAGCACAGCTCAGGCCCTTGCGCTCACTTGGGGAGTGAATCATGGGATGGAAGATCTTCCTCTCTCTCTCTCCTCCTCTCTCTCCTGCTCTCTGTATATCCACCTTTCTAATAAAAATAAATAAATCTTGAAAAAAAAAAGAGAGGGTAATGACTGACTTGACTTTCATGGCCCGGAATACATCATACAGCTTTTTTTCTTCATATACAAGTAACCACACAATTTAAACAGCGTATGATGTATTCCACTAAATTTTCTGACTTTCACACTTTGGTTGGGTCTCAATGTCCAATAAGGAAGTTAAGACACAGAACATACCAGAGAATACTGGGTAGCCATTTGACACCTTCACAGAATGAACAAAATCTGGGAGTGGTTATCTGCTGGTGTTGGGAGACAGTGGTGCATGTGTGTGTGTGTGTGTGTGTGTGTGTGTGCAAAGAGAAATGTGTGTGAGTCAGGTGTCATTGGAAACTGCACTAAATAAAAAACATGCTTTGATAACAGCGTTTGACCCATTTTATCAAGTTAAACTTCAAGTGAGGCCATTTCCTGTTTATTTCCACAATTAACTTCTTATGCACTGACATAAAAAATTGAGAAAATTTTCTCCTAAGAGCCTGACACTTTATGTCTTTTGAAATAATGATTTTGATTTTATATGGTGATAGAAAATAGTAAAACTAAAATTCTTTCCAAAATGGATTTTTGGGAGACTGTTGTTAACTTCCTGTGATATGTTTATATGCCCACATTGATGGGGGAAATTTTTTGTTTTAAATAATCCTCTTGGCTCTCTGAAGCCCTCCCTACTTTAGGAGGTCTATGTCTTTGTTTATGGTGTCCCTGAAATTTTCTCCTTTCTAATATCTAATGAATTAAAAACTCAAATCTCTTAGCTTCACAGAGTTGTAGACAACTAAATACAAGGACAAGGGCCATCTTTTCACTGGTTTCCTGGAGTGATAGCTCAGAATTCCAGCTAAAATTTAGCCAAAAGTTTTTGTGATAGGAATAAAAGTGTCCTTCTCTCTTCCCATCCCTCCACATTAATGTCTACCTCCTAATCTTTTGGGGCTTGTGAATGTGTTACATGGCAAAAAAAAAAAAAAGATCTTTTTTCAGATGAATAAATTCAAAACATTGGAGTTCATCATGGTAATTCTGAGCAGGCTAAATGTAACTATAAGAGAAAGATCAGAAAGAGAAGTTGTAGTGGTGGAAGCAGAGGTCAGAGTAAGGAGACTGAATTGAGTCATGGACTCAGGAATGCAGGAAGCCTCTGGCAGCTGGAAGGGTCTCCTTGGAGCCTCTGGAGATGGAGCACTGCGTAACCTTGACTCAGTCCATTGAAACTCACTTCTGTGATCCAGTACTTTCAGATAATAAGTCTGTGTTGTTTCAAGCCACCAAATGTGTTGTGATAGAGTAGCAATAGAAAATGAATCCAGCTATAAACATTACCTGCTGGCATTTTCGGCCCTATTAAGCAAGAAGCAAAGTTTGAGGGCATAGGGATTTTGGAGCACTTAAAAATTTTTCAATGCCAGGCTTAGGTCTCAAAGCAGTATAGATAATATTATGCATGGTTAAGTGCTGAATTTACAGAGAGAAGGAGGGACAAAGGTCTCCCATCTACTGGCTCACTCCCCAAGTGCCTGCAGTGACTGCAACTGAGCCAAGCCAGGATCCAGGAGCTTCTGCTGGGTCTCCTGTGTGGGGGCAGGGTCCAATCACTTGGACCATCCTCTGTTGCTTTCCCAGGCTACAGGCAGAGAGCTGGTTGGGAAGTAGAGCAGTCGGGACATGAGCCGGCACCCATATGGGATCCTGGTGCTTCCTGGGAGAGGATTAATCAGTTGAGCCACGGCACCAACTCAGAGGGTCAATTTTCCTGTGCTTTTGCTACTGACTTCTTCCTGAGGTCCTGCAGATGACTGATCATAGATTAACTGATATTTCTTTTATCTTTTTTTTGGCCCTGCACAGTTCCTATCTGTGGGTCAAACTTGGATGCCAGGGTGGTTGCACATAGGTTCCTTAACTAAACACCGTATATAGCATCCAGTGAACTGAAATAGATTTTTCTAGATTATTCTGCAATGCAAAGGGTTTTCAGACTCAGTCATACAGTGTGTCACAATTAGCCATTCCACACAAATATTTACTTTCGTGTACTGGTCGTAAAGCTGTAAAAGATCTCCAGTCCTTGCCAATATGTGCAGCAGACTAGTCCAGTCTGCCCCACATCTCGTTCAGGTATCAAACATGTCAGTGGACATCAAAGCCTAGTTCAACCTAACCAGCTCCACTATCCAGCCCACACACATACTATTGGGTGCCTTTCTGTCTAGCTAACCCTGCCTCTGTCCTGGTTTTCATGCCCTCCAGTGGGAGTGATAACCCAAGAGGGAAGAACCCACTATTTCCTTTCTAGGCCACTCCCACTCCCGGATTGTGCACTCTCCAGGTGGTTCTGCAGTTTAACTTGACAGAATTAGCCCCCAGTGCCAGCATCTGCCAGCTGATGCTGGGGCTAAGCCCAAACCATCCTTCAACCCACTCTGATTTATGATTGCATCAGTCGGAACAGTCAGCCTAGCCTGGTTTTTCCCTGATCTAGCGCACATGAGGCCCACAGGTGTTGTAGCTCTGCCTAGTCTGGTCTGCCCCCATCCCAGCTCACACTCCCCAGTGAGAGTGGCCATCTAGCAGGGGAGCCCACCACATTCCCCCTGCCAGCTCCGCCCCCTCCCTTCCTGGTTCTCATGTGTGCTGGTTTGGCGCTGCAGCCACATCCAGTATAGGTCACCTTACCTTGGCATTCCACAATGTGCACTGTTTTTTTGTCGAGACCAGACCTGGCTCGACCCACACTCTGTTCTGGTGCTCGGATTCGCCAGTGGATGATGTGAACTGATTCAGCCTGGTCTGCCTGCGACCCATGCCAAATGTATGCCAGTGGGAAACTTCCCATGGCCTGTTCTGGGCTGTTTCCTATCATGCTTCTTGTGCTTATCTGCAGGGAGTGTGTCCTGCCAGAGGAGTTGCCCAAGCTTCTCCATCAGAACCTCTCCCAATGCCAGATTTTGCGTATACAAGGGGGTCTGTGAGCCAGCCCTACTTAGTCCACCTCCCGTCCTAGTAGGAACAGTGGCCTTTCCTGAGTGGCCTTCAACCCAATTTGGTTCTTTCTGTTGGATGTTTCAGCCCAGCCTTGGCTTGTCCATACCCACTTGCAGCTCACACATGGTTTAGTAGGGGTTGAGACTTAGCCTAGTCCATCCTACATCTACCCTGGTCCTCCAGAGCACAAGATGGTGTTGGAATCTAGCCCAGTTAGGTGTGCCCAGCCCCAGTTCACACTTGTGCCAAGGGAGATTGCAGCCATATCCAGACCAGATTTCCTCCTCCCCCTCCCACACACACACAAAGGCCAGGATTGAGTTTCTTTTTCTTATTTTAAATTGAAATTATTTCTAAGAAAATCTTGAACTTTTGCCAGGAGAGTTACTTCATTTTACAAGAACTGTTTACTAGTTTTGTTGAGAGGCTTGCTGGGAGTAATGGCTGCTGACTTTACATTTACCTATGTGAGCAGATTCATTTAATTCTTTTCAGGACCAAGGTGACTCTGACTTTCTTTTTGTCAGGAAAGCATCATCTTACTCAAACATCTAATCACTCCTTAATCACTTCATTTAATCTCTGTCTTAACAGGAACCACTTATATTGTTTGAGTTCTGACTCAGTCACTCCTTTCCATTAACTTCCCTTTTGCCTTTTAAAGTCTGGATGACAGAAGGAATATGTGATAATTTCTCATACACTCACTATTTGCTCATCAGACCCAGTGTTCATTTTCCTAAGTTATCCTTTGCAGGATTTCATTATTTATCAGCATAATTAATCCCCTCTGTGCCTGTGTGTGAACTTAGCTTGTGTAGAGTTAAAAATGATTCTTGGGGCCGGGAGTGTGGTGCATGGGCTTAAACTCAGCAACAGTGACACTCTATGCAGGAATGCTTGTTCAGGTCCTGATCCAGCTTCTTGCTAATTTACTTGGGAAAGCATCAAAATGATGGTTCAAGTACCTAGTCTGTGGCTACCCACAGACTTAGCTGCTGGCTTTTGTCCCCGTGCGGTGCAACAGCTCTGGTTGTTGCAGCCATTTGGGAAACAAACTAGTGGATGGAAGAGTCTCTATACATGTAACCCTCCCTTTCAAATAAACACATTCTCTGCCCTTTTTTTTTGAACTTCATATAGCTGTTAATGAAGCCTGCAGATGAGTCATGTTTTTTTTCCTTAACAGCAGCTTCTACCTTAATTGTTTCATTATGAAGCACAGGCAAAATTCTACTTTTTGTAGCTTTGTTTTTGTTAAACCTTTGAGGACTGACTTAATTTGAATTACATTCCTTTTCATATTCAACTTAGATTCAAATTCTTTCAGCAACGGAACATTTATTTTTTTAGTTATTTTCAGATTTGATTGTGAGGCTTTCTCTATTGTCATTTGTTTTTGAAATCTTAGGAGGCCAGAAAGATTTCAGATCTTGCACCAGCTTGCCATTCCTCTTTTAGTTGGGCCTGTTTGTGTCAGGATGCACGGAGATACCCCTGAGGACAAGGAATATTAGCTTAAGAATTAAAAGAAACTAAGTTAAAAACATTGTTTTGCTGTTACTGGTTTCGTGACCAGATTGTTCACTCCTGCTTTTTTTTTTTTCCCTGTCATGAGGCTGACTTTTTTCCATATTAAAGTATTCTAGAATACATGCATGGATATATGAGGGTGTTGATATAGATGTGTTTTTGTGTGTTCCTCTGTGTTTATGCTTTGTGGACAAATATTGGGTGTACTCATGCATATGTATATATATGTAGGTACTATATGACAGGCATGTACATATCTGTTTTTGTGCATCTTTGTATGTATATGTGGGTGAATATTTGTATGTTTGTACATATTGGGTATTTGGTGCATGGCAATGTGTATACATAATAATACATGCATTCATGCACAAAATATGTGCATTTTGGACTATGTTAGAGTGTTAATGCACAGTTGGCATTATAATTAACAAGACAAATTGTTTATGACTATGAAATAAGAACAACTCCTTGAACAGTTCTGGCATACTGAATATTGTTCTCAAACTCTCTAATATGGATAAAAGAATGACAGACTCCAGAAATAAGTGAATTTGTATTGGTCCTCCATTATTATCTTTACTTCCCAAATGTTTACTAACATTTTGGACTCTGAAATTTTTCTAGAGATTGAGCCATCTTCTCTTGCATATAGTTTAAAGAACTGAACTGTTTTCACCGTTTTGAAAATGGAAACATTTATTTGCCCTTTTCCTACCTATCAGCAAGACTTCTGTTCTCCACAGTTCTTCAAAGCACACTATTTGCGGTACCATGATGCCATCTGAACCACCTTTTGGTCTTATGAAATAGAGTTTAAGTCTTTTGAAATGTGCAGTTTTTCAACCTCTTTACCTAGTTGGGACTCTGATTGCTACTTTTCATTGTTTGCTTTCTGTATTAATTTCACAATTAACCTTCTCAACCAATGTAGTAACCAAGACACCTGATTAAAGAGTGAAGTATGTCTAAGTTAAACTCTTTTAGGCTACAAAGAAAGTATTTCGACTCGTGTGGTTGGGGGACTCAATACTAAGACTCAATTCAATTATGGCTATATTCAGAGATTCAGAGGTTCTTATCTTACCTGGATTTCCAGCCATCTTTGTGCTCTTATTACTTTTATGCTGGGCTTTCTGTAGCATAAAGATGACTGTTGGACTGGACTCAAGCTCACTATGAAAAAGGATCAATCTCTGTCTCTTGATCTGTGGATCAAGTCTCATGGTAAATAACTAAGTGACTCTGATCCATACTCTTGACCATGGCCAGATAATGCTGGGCACTGTCTTCCATAAGCTTCTGCCGGAAAAAAAAACTGTAGAAACATCTGAAAAATTTTGTTTTCTGTCTTTGTTTTTCAGATTTATTGCATTATCCTAAGATGTCTCTGTTACTCCTTGTGCATCTTTAGCAAATACATTGTCATCTTCCTTGGCAGATTTTTACATAGTTTGTTCCCTTACATAGTTTTCATTTATTGTGGTTACGTTTTGACACTTTAATCCTTTATGAATTGCATCTTATTTCTGTTTAACAGTGAGTTATTTATTTTAAAAAATACTTATTTGAAAAGCAGAGTTAGAGAGGAGGGCAGAGAGAGAGAGATCGTCCATTCATTAGTTCATTCTCCCAGATGGTTGTAATGGCCAGTGCTAGCCAGGCCAGAGCTGGGAGCCTAGAATTCCATCTGAGTCTCTCAAATGGGTGGCAGGGCTCAAATACAATCTAAGGGCTTCGTTACTCTGCTTTCCCCAACGCATTACCAGGGAGCTGGATCGTAAGTGAAGCCATCTGGATTCAAACTGCTATTACTGGTCTCTTTTTCACACCAAGAGTTTTATTATTTCCATCTTGCCAATCAGTTCTTTGCCATTCTGGTAAAAATTGAGTGGTAAATAATTCCCCTCATTACATTTTCTGTTTTCTAAAGTAAGAAGTTTGTAGGATGCCTCTGATACTTTGCTTTGATACTTTGCTTTTATGTATCAGTGACTTCTTGGAGATGTCCAGATATGCACAATCCTTCATTGATTCTGTATCCTGCCTTTGTATCTATGCCTGGTTTGTGGTCCATGTCACGGTGTGATTATCCTAGTTTTTACTCCCTAATGTGGCTGTTTTATTAACTATTCCTCCTTTCCCTTCCCTGTGCTAGCAGCTTTAACATATTTGTGTTTTTTTCTTTTTTTGTCTACTTCGTTTATCCTTATTGTCTTGCCATCTCTAATGTAAATATATATATGTATATATTTACATACATATTTATACAAGGGATATGTTCCATGATCAATGACTCTTTTGACCCCTAGTTCACCAAGATGCAGTAATGTATATTAGAGTAGCTGGTTTTCTTGTGTGACTATCGAATTATATATTTGATATATCAGTGTTGAATCAACCAGGAACCCAATTCAGCCTCCTGAATTATTTTCTGCTGCGAATTACTAAGTATATTCTAGAATGGTTTTATACTCAGAGGTGTAACTGGATATTTGTTAGGTTTTAGGTCAGGTCTTAAGATTTTGGATTCAAGGCAAGAGAGGAGGCATTTATTTAAAGTAGGGAAGACCTTGTTTTGGGGGGGACAGAAAGGCGGAATTAAGAGAGAGTAGTAGAGCCTGCCCAGACAAAGGGCAGGGGATTTGAAACTAAGCTTCATTCCTTTTCAGCAGCAGGCACTGTCTCTTAAGCAGCTTACTGGGAGAGGTGGAGCACTACAGGGCCCCTGCTAAGGTGGCTAGGGAATATGAAGAAAAGCTGATCGGTGAGGTGCACAGCGCATTGTCTTAGCAGTTGGGAATGTCCATCAGTGCTGGCTTTTCAGAACAGCAAACATTGCTGTAGCATTTAGATGAACTATCTGCACCAGTTTCATCAGGCCCAGTATTTCAACAGTATTCTATTTTGTCATTTAAAAAACATTACAAAAAGTTTTAATGTTAACTTTCATTTTTAAAGATTTATTTGTTCATTTGACATTTGAAAGAGGTGCACAGAGAAAGAGAGGAGAGAGAGGGTTTTGGCTTTTGTTTTTTAATTTGGCCAATTTAATGTAATCTAGGTGGATTAAAAAAATATCCAAGTGAACATACTTTCCTTTTTAGCAAAACAGTTAAATCTTATTGTAACAAACACTGAAGTGTAATTCAGTTTTTCAATTGTTTTATTGGAAGATAAGGCTGTAAGACAATATTTGAAACCTGTGGGCCCAAAGACTAGAATTTTAAAATTCATTCTTTTATAATGATTGTTGTATGAAAACATAGTATATCTTAATTGTGACTAGTGTTTGGCTTGGCTCATTATACTGTAACAAGTACAAAGTTTTTCATATCTGTAAACATACCCTTCTGGAACTTTTTATTTTTATTGGAAAGTCAGATATATAGAGCAGAGTTTCTTCCATCCACTGATTCACTCCCCAAGCTGCCACAATGGCCAGAGTTGTGCCGATATAAAGCCAGGAGTCTGGAGCCTCTTCTGGGTTTCCCAAATGGTTTGGAGGTTCCCAACACTTGGGCCGTCCTCCCCTGCATTTCCAGGCCACAGGCAGGGATCTGGAGGGAAGCGGGACTGCCAGGACATGAATCCGTGCCCATATGGGATCCTGGCATGTGCAAGATGAGGACTTTAGCTGCTAGGCAACCGTGCTGATCTTCCCCTTCTTCCCCCACACCACCCCCAAATCTGGAGCTTTTAAAGACTCTGCTATGCACAAGGACTAAAGCAAGGAAACTGGAGAGTTCACACTCTTGGGTAAGATCTGCTAGGTTTTTAGGCTGATAGATTGAGAAGCTGCAGAAACTCACAAGAGAGGCTCCTTATTCCTGCACTCTATTCGGCCTTTCTCCTTTGCTCCTATCTCTTCCCTGCCAACACCCTGACTTCTGCTCCATTTCTTGCCCTTGCCGTATCTCTGACTTTACCATGAATCCTGGCCCTATCTTGGTTTATTTTTGCCTTAGTTCCTGCCCAGATCTTTTCTCCTGCTACAGTGTCTGCCCTTCCCCTTGCAACCAAAGGTCCCAGGAGCAGTGACATGCTGATATTTATCTA
This sequence comes from Ochotona curzoniae, assembly GCF_017591425.1. Taxonomy (NCBI): domain Eukaryota; kingdom Metazoa; phylum Chordata; class Mammalia; order Lagomorpha; family Ochotonidae; genus Ochotona; species Ochotona curzoniae. Next base: position 14,130,041 of record NW_024464920.1, on the reverse strand, counting down.
AGAGTGTTAGCGTAGCAGCCTGACAAAGTTAAGTGTTTACTAGTTTCCTGTGTAGCTCCTGGAGTCAACGTGGAAAAGAAGAAGAAGATCTGTCACAAAATATTCTAGAAAATAAATAGGAACATCTCAAGCTCTGTTTAGTGCATCTCCTGAAAAACAGATGAAAGTAATGTCAAGGTCTAACAAGCCATAGAGACGAATGTCTCATGGTAGAGAGATGTGGATTTGTAATGAATAAAACTTAGCCCAAGAGGTGGTCAAGTTGCCTAACTTTTTTGCAAGCCACTTACTAACTTAGAACCTGTTTCCCTTCATTGAGGTAAAGATGACAATGAGTATTTTGACAGGTTGGGTCTCTGGGAAACACATTCTTAGAGAATATAGTTAATAGAATTGCCAGGGGAAGCCACAGCTATGATAGCAGAGGGGGCAAAATCAGAATTGAGTAAAGGGAATTAAAACCCTGAGTTTGTTTTTTGCTCATCTGTAAAGCCTAGACGTTTGTACCTCTTCTTCAGTCATTGAGTGTGGGCCATTGTGGGAAGGATACAGCATGATGTGACATGATGCTTGTAGAGGCTGCCAGCTAAAGAATTTCTTTCATGGGCAGTTCCAGCATCAGGAATAAAAAGGTTATTCTGCCATATCTCTCTGTTGAATAGGGTTCTTACCTGTTAAGTAGGGTAAGGAAAACTGTTCTGTTAACTGTAAAACTTATTCAAATGTATATTAATTATGTTATCAATACCAATATTAATTATGTTATCAATACCATGATTATTAAGCATTGGTGAAGAGTCTACTCTGAGATATGTATAAATAGGAACCAAAATATAGAACTTGATGTTTTTTTCTTTAACGAGTGTGATTTCTTCTAGAATCTTAGCAGTACTGCTCAATGAACTGTTGAAGGATTAGCTTACAGTTCACACAGAAATATACACTAGATGATAATTATGTGTGTAAGACTCAGGAAAATTAATCTTTTCTATCATAAAGTGATTCCTTATCATTTTAACGCTATAAAAAGCAAAATATTTATGGACATCATTAAACCAAGTAATTGCTGATATGTAATTTTAAAACACTGTGACATATCTATGGTACAAAATTCATGTGTTTTTAGTGCTTCTTAAAATGCAAAATTAAACTTACTTTTCAGTAAAAACACTCTTCTTGAAGAGCATATATATAACAAAAACCAAGTCTCAGGTTAAAAAAATAAAGAAAAATGATTTTAGATAAGTTTTATTGTCTGTTGGGGAGTCCAAAATAAGTCATATGTAATGGAATTTCATTTTATGGTGGTGGAATTTCCCTCAGAGTTTTATTAAAAGCTGATGAACTCAATGGCCTATCCAAACTCTGAGTCAGCATTTAAGGAAAATACACTGATATCTGAGTTCAATAAAGAAAAATGTCCTTCTGAGTGCATTTCCAATTTAAAACAATCTTTTTTTTTATTCCCTTGCTTATAAATTGTTCAGTGGAACCTAACTGAATGTTTTTATTGGTTATGTATAAAGTTTTATTTCTCAACAATTCTTAAGCAATTCACTTGCTGAGTGACTACAGAAGGTGCCTAAATCAGTAGTCCTTAATTTACTAAGAGGTTTATTGGCTGTTGATATAAAGCTTAATATGAATCATAAAAGTGATCATTTTGCATTTGCATTGTTTTACATTTTCAAAGAAAAAAATCACAAGCTCTCTAATTGCTTTTTAAATTGATATGTAATCTATATCTACAAATGAAATTAGAGAATGAAGAAATAAATCTACAAAATACATCTGCTCACTTCCCTTATATTCATCCTTTTTTTTTTTTTGGAAGTTCTGCAGGAGTAATGAAAAAATCCGTAATCTTCCCATTCAAGGTGGGAATCTGGAACTAAAACTGGCATTTCCTGTCTGGTTGCTTATTAGTAATACAAGCTGTTGAATACTATTAGCACCTCTGCACTTAACTACATCCTTGGGTTTTCTGCATGCACATTAGAGTTTGAGAAACAATATCCTACACACCTTTTGTCTCCAATAAATGAAAGTCAGAATTCCTTCTTAGATTAGTCAAATAGCTGCATACATCATTTAGCTGTCAGAATAAATATCAGTATGAATCATGAGGCATAAAACTCAATATACAAATGTTGCTGAATGTAATGCCTGAGTAATTAAAAATATAAGTGGAGTTATAGAACTTCCCCTTCCCCTTGAATGAAAATATTTGTTATGCAGTTGGAAAATGTGATTAATTAACATAATTTTATTTTTGCATATTTTTTATATTTCCCATCAGGATGTTATTCTAGAATATTAAATAGAGGATTCAGGAAGCAAGCAAACAATTTCTCTCAAGCAAAAATATTTGGTTGCTGCTTGTTTAGAATAAAAACCTTATGAACTATTTTCTGATTTCTTTGCAATTGTAACACTTTGAAGCAATGTTTTTTTCCCCACTCACTTGATTTCTAGCAGGTAGCATAAGAGGATTTTCAATCCTGTTTGGTTTATGATTCTCATATTATTGACTTTACTGTGCAGAGAGATGAAATAGGGGCTCAAATGCAGTGGATGCTTAAGGTTAAAGCCCTTCTTATGTCATTTAGAGATTGTTTTAGATTAAGGATCATTTGGCCTTGAGTTACAGTGGTTGCTTTATTATCTGATCGTGGTGCCTCCAATAAGAGGTTATCCAATGCTTTCAGCACATTACCTGCCTATGTCATTCTAAAGCTTCTTGCCTCAGAAGATCTCTCAGCAGGGTTAGAACAAGGTAAAGAGCTTAAATAAGCAAGCTATATTTATCAACAATAAACAGCATTCCCTGGAAATGCTGTACCCATCAAATTAATCCAGGAAGCAATGGTTCTAAATGCATGATAGAACTGATCTTATGTTTAGAAATTATTAGTATTATAATGAGCAGATAATATGCTGATGCAGATAAGAATAGAGACTTCTTTACAGACTTTTCATTGCAGTCCATATAAGCAGTTCAGAAAAGAATATGGTTTTTTCAAACTGATATAATTTGGCTGGGCTAAAACTCCACATGGCACATTCTGAAGTGGGAAAAAGACAGAAAAGAAGACGTGCTTGTAACAACTTCAGCAAGATTATATACATGAAGATTAGGAAAGTTGTTAGATTAGGAGGCAATTAGTTAGCTTGAATTAAAGATTAACTCCAACCCCAAGCAGTGAAAGACTGTAATCAAGGAAACCAATATTAATAAGTGTTAAGAAGTAATAGTGAATAGACACTAACCTGCAGAATCAAGATTCTTTGGAATAGCAGTTGTATTAATAACAGAGTGATTATTAGATTGCACATTAGTAGCTAACCATACTCTGATTGTTAAAACAACAGGTTTTCTGTTGTGTTTGTGGGAACCCTCTTCATACCCCTTTGAAACTTTGTTACCCAACATAGTCACAGGGAATTGTTATACATTTGTTAATGAGGATGACATTCTAAGACTATTTTAGAAGATGATAACCATAACATGGCCTGAGATAGAAGCCTAAAAATAGGTGTAACAAACCTCCTACTGCGTTCTTTGATAAACTCAAAGCAGAACCAGAGCTTTGACTGTGCCTCTGAAGAGTTAGTTCATAGATCACAGTCTCTCTCTCAAAAACATTTGAGAAGTGCTTGCACCTCTTGCAAAAATACATGAGCCAAATGTAAATCAAAGAAACATCTAGGTATTCTATTTTCTTAGACGCTGATAGGAAGTGGGGGTGTCATAATAAAGAGCAGGTGCCTGTCTTACAGAAATAGAAAATTCTTTTGTGTGGGTTTTTTTTTTTTTGGTCATCATTCAAAGATAATATTTTTAGATATTTTCCATACAGCCAAATAGCTTCTAACTTAACAGTAGTGTATGGTAATGGACCTAGACAATAGCACCCAAATTATGGTAATAAAGTTATTCCAGATTCATCTGGGCTATAAAAGTCAAGATATAAAAATAGACTGGTCTTAGTGTGTGACTCAGCTTCAGAAGGACATGTGCTTTTCCATAGCAGTATTGGTCTGACCGGATCCATTTCTACTCTTGCCCAGCAGCCATCCATTATGGTGTTCATGTTCATTGAGGATCTGCTACAAGTGGAATTTGACTGATCTTGTGGGAGGAAAGAAGTTATGAGACCTGTTTATGCAGGCATGGAATGACTGATGAGATTATTACAGTGAAATAGAATAATAAATACATGAAAATGCAGTGAATGTGAGTGATTGTTATAAAGATAACAGGGCTGTGATACAATACACATTAGCCATTATAGAATTTTGGAAACCAAGGATAAGCACTTATTAATGGTTACAAAAAATAATCACATATAAAAATCAGTGTGAGTGATCTATGAGTCTACAGTGAGAAAAATAAAAAGGAAAGAAGAATCTTTCACAAATAGTGGCAACAAATGGGGAGCAAAGCACCGAAGTGGACATCCTAATAATATGAAGGATCCTGGATAGGGAAGAAATTTACCAAAAAAAAAAAAAAAAATCAGAGAAAATGTTGCCACTACTGTGAAAGTCCAGCTGGGACCAAAGAGCACTTACAGGTAATCTATTTATAGAACAACTACCAGCTAGGGTAACAGGTACAATTTGAATTAAGTTCAGTGTAGCCCATTAGGAAGGGACATTATTTATTTATTTATTGGAAAGTCTGAGTTACAGAAAGAAAGACACAGAGAAAATTTCCATATAGAATTTCCTCCACAAATGGCTGGATAATCCACCTGGGCTGGGTCAGGCTGAGACCAGAAGCTAGGAGTTTCTTCCTGGTCTCCCATGTGGGTGGTGGGGACTGAAGCTCTTGGTTCATCTTTTGTGGCTCTCTCACTGGGCAATTGGCAAGCAATGGGATTGGAAATGGAGCAGCTAGTACTGCAGCTGGCGTCCATATGCAAAATTAAGTCTCCCTTTACTTTGCTTGTTCCTAATACCCTGTCTAGAGTAAATACTATTTCTAACTTAAAATGCTAACTTATGAGCCTAAATTTTGGATGTAGGCATTGCATTTATCTCATTATACATGTTTAAATGTAACCTATCTCACACACATATACATATATATCAAATATACATATATGCACAAATATACATAGACACATATGTGATATATATAATATATGGATATATCTATATATGTTCAAATTGTATACAAACATATGATGATTTTATATCAAAATATTCTCAATATTATGTTATAAAAATTAATGAGAACATAATTTTTCGTAGTCATGTTATAATTCATTGAATTATGACACTTTGATAGTATAATTTATTTGACTTATTTGAAAATTCAACCAACACTTTTGCATATGCAATTTGCTTATGTCTTAATACATTAAAATAGATTGGTCAAAGGATCTAAACCGTTACATGACCCTTGAGGTAAACATCTTTTCCTTGTAATTTCAAAAATATATCTCTAAAACAAATATTTTTTTAAAATTTATTGATTTACAAATCTGAAAGTTACAATAGAGAAATAGATTCTTGGCCTTCTTTTTTGGAGCCCATCCCTAAAAACCAACATGAAATGCTGTGGAAAATGCTTCAGAATCTTTACTGCACATCGTAAGCACTTGGGGATGATTGGAAAATAGTGGTACTGGTTCCTATCTCTCACATATTCTGATTGAATTGGAGTGTGTGTGTCCTGGATACTGTTTTTTTTTAAGATTTATTTTTATCTATTTATTTTTTTTATTTTAAAGTCAGATATACAAAGAGGAGGAGAGACAGAGAAGATCTTCCATCTGCTTTTTTCACTCCTCAAGAGGTCACAAAGCTGGAGCTGAAGCAATCCGAAGCCAGGAACCTGGAGCCTCTTCCAGGTCTCCCACAAGGGCACAGAGTCCCAAGGCTTTGGGCCATCCTCGACTGCTTTCCCAAGCCACAAGCAGGGAGATAGATGGGAAGAGGGGCGGCCAGGATACAAACCGACAGCCATGTGGGATCCCAGCGTGTGCAAGGCAAGGACTTTAGCCATTAGGCTACTTGTGCTGGGCCCTGGATACTGGTCTGTAAGAAGTTCCCTAAACGACTCTAATATGAAGCAGTGTTTAGACACCATTGTCATAGAGAATTCAACTGTTGGAAAAATGACACGTGTGGCCAGCAGGTCAAATGGAGGTCACTGGATAGATTTCTGTGTTTGTTATTTAGAAGAAAATGTGTCTCTTCTGGTGGTGAAAGCAGTGTTGATAGTTAGTATTCAACAGTATTAATCACCCTGACTCTCAAATAGAATAAATCCAACTAGAAAAATAGGATCAACCTAGCCTAATACTGTAATACTCTCAAGCATTAGATTTGTAAAAGCATCTTTCCCCAGTGACTGCTTGAGTATTTGGAAAAAAGCCTCCCCTTTTTGCAAATTGATTTTGTCTTGGCTGCAGTGTTTGCTTGTTTAAGCATTAATGACTTGATTTGGAAAGAAATAGCTTCCTGTATGGCCTGGATTAAGAAGAGTCATCTTTGCTCCTGCCAGAAATCATGTACAAATGCTAGCATGTAAACAGTGCAAACCCATGACATATTTTTTGCACCCAAACAGGCAAGGTGACACACATGGCTTAAGGGCTAAAAGAAACATGAGAGCTGTAATGCAGAGTTATAGTCGGAAGCACTAAATTTCCCTTGGGACCACACGGAAAGCTTCCTGTTCTTTGTAGATTGGCCTATTATTGAAATACATTTGCCCACAATTAATCTTCAAAGTAATTAAATGGAAGGAAGCAGTGAAATCACCAAGAAAAAAGCAACTGCTGCATCTGAGAGAGTCAGGCATGGCCAGAGTTTGTTATCGTTAGTCCGGCATGAACAGTAGGGAGTCTTCTTTCACTTAACCTAGGCATCTTCTGCTTAACTTCCAGCATCTGTTCAAAATATTGAATGTAAAATGTTGCCGATCGTGTTCATTTTCCATGGCCTTTTTGACAACCTCTCAAATATATACACATGTATAAACTATGTGTGAAAGGTAGAGACTGTTGAATTTTTAAATGCATTTTTAGTTCAAGAACAGCAATTATTAACATTATACTTTCTCACTAATTTAACATATGGTAAAATTATTTTGTTGAACTGAACTGAGTATGGAACTCAGAGATCCTACAGCCTCTGGTAAGTGTTAGTGTTATGAAGTTTCACTTTTAGTGAATTCAGGAAACCTGGTTGTTTGTCTTACTATTTTCATATTGCTTAATCTTTAGCAAGTTGGTTGACCTTTCAGAATATCATCAAAATAAATGGCTTGGCTTGAATGATTTTTAGGTTTCTTTTGGCTCTAAAAAGTTACATGGAGGTCAAAGAAAGTATAAAACCATACCCAAAACACATATGTAAAATTGAAACAAATGAGGGGAAAATAAAAGATGTGTCAAAGACTATTTTACACACATATCTGTGGCTTTACAAAATAAAAACTGCTACATATATTTGTTACTTTACATGATGATATGTTTTTCTGGAACTTGGTGTCATGGGCAGTAATCCAAAGCAATGTGAACTCAAATCTTCTAAAGATATCCGTTTTTTAATGCTTCTCTGCATTCTTCAGTGACTTCATGCACTAAAATTGTATTACATTTTCAGGATTTAATGCATTTAAATGAGTTCTAAACAAGTACCAGAAATTGTCCTTTTAAAGTAATGGTCTATATTTATAAATAATTTCAAGACAAATACATAAAATTAGATAATGAGTCTTGACTTGGTGGCAAAGAGAAAATAGAGTTCCTGCTCTTTAGAGATACAGTGCATTGGCTCTTTAAGGCCATCTGTGTATAGTTAGGAATTTCTGTCTTTTAATGCTCTGAAAGAAAGTAGAATGGTTCTGTCAGTACAAAATGATCTCATTGCCCTGTCCTGGCTTGGTCATGTAGGCCAAATGAACTATGGAGGTGGATTGTGGCCATGGTGTTTGATGAATGGAATGATTTAATTGACCAGAATAGCATTACCTATTCTTTAGTAAATAAAGATATAGATTAAGCAACAGAAAGAGGTATGTAAACTAACCACTATATAGTGTTATATTTTGCAGAAATTAGAAGCTGCTTGGGGAATGGGCCATCAGAGAGAGGATCTTTGCCTCTTGTTCTCTGTGTAAATCTACTTTTCCATTAAAAAGAAATGAATCTTTAAAAAAAAAAAAAAGCAAAACTGGGAGGGTCAAAAAGCAAATTGCTCTGGAACAATAAAGAAAGAAGAAATTAATTTTGATGTAAGTTATCAGATGGGATAAGGTTGTAGGAAACTACAAAGAAGATATATTTAAGTTGACCCATGGTGTTATATCATCAACTCTAATAGCTAGAGATGCGCAAAGGCAAAGCATATTGTTCAATGGAATGGCATACCTGGGAAATGGGGAATTGTGCGGAATATGGACCATGGAAGGGGTTGATTGATGTGATAAATAGAGGTGTGTGTTTGCGTGTGTGTGTGTGTGACAGAAAAGGGTTTTGGAATCAGACTCTGAAGGTCTTTGACATTGTTAATAGTAGCAGGCGATTATTGGAAAAAGAGAAAAATTAAGGTGCCTTAAGTCTTAAATAAGGATGGGAAAGATGAGATCAGGCCAGCATTGACTGATTTTTAAGTACAGCTAAAAAGGAAAAAGCGAAAGAAAAGAGATCTTACAGAAATTGGGAATGCTTTATATATCAGATAATGACTGTTGAAACTGAGGATGAGTTTGAGCAACAGACAGCCTTATTCTAACATGCTGCTTCAGGAAATTTTTATTTTAGTAGCCTCAAAGTAGGTGCCATTAATGTGTAAAAAAAAAAATGATGAAAAAGCAAGGCATTAAGAAAATGCAGAGATGCAAAGAAATATGCTAGCTTGATGATCATATGGAGGAAAACTTGGGGGCGGCGGGTTACTAGTGTCTAGAGCTCATTGGAAACAAATAGATCAGAAGTCAACTAAGGTTGGGTGGGAATTGTGATGCCAACAACAAGAAAAACCTTTAGGATTGATGTAAAAACAGAACACCTTTGATTTTTAAACTTTAAAACAAGTTGAGTGTTCAAAGATTGTTTTTCCAGAAAAAGGCCTACAAGAGCTGTATAATCCTCAAAGAGAGATATTTCCAAAAACCCATTTCCTATGGAGAATAATGAACAAGAGAGAACCTCCCCGAGATAGTGGGACAAAGGTCAATGCAGAACAGTGGACAAGAGAATCTCATAGAATAGATTGTCTAATATGGACCATTCCTCCGGGTCAGTGAAAGGGGAAATTCTATCAATTCTGTAGAGTTTAAGAATTAATATGGGCTGGTGACAGCTGTGTGTCTTCCCATCTTTTCCTCTTTGGGTAGGTTTTTCCTGTTATATTTCTCTACCTGTTTCACCACTCAGAGCAAATTAGTTACTGTTCTACGAATCCTCTCAGACCCACATGAAAAGACTACACATGGCCAAGGATCTTTTTTTTTTTTTTTTTTTTTTTTTTTGGTTTCCAGTGAGTTTCTTAAATTCCAGGTGATACAGAATTTCGAGAACAGAAACCAAAATATAACCTCGGGCAGGACTCTCAGCTGGGCCCATTCATAGCTAAGAATGGATGGATGAAAATAAGTTAGGCGACAGTGAGCTACTGTATGGTGATCTCCCCCCTCTTTTTTTTATTTTTAAACAAAAATGTACTTGTAAATGTACAACAGAGCAAGGTAACATTCATTCTAACTATGGGCAGCAAAGGACACTGCAGCCGAGAATCCTGATGTTCAGATATGTGTGGCATCAAGGACAACATCATTTCAGGTGCAAGGAGCAGCTAAATTTTTTTTTCCCAGATTTCTAAATTCCACCTGTGGCCAAGGGGCTGTTTTCCCATGGACTTCACTTTCAGCTCCTTGAGTTTCTTCTGTTCTCTTTCTGATTTTGCTTGAATGCCATGTCCTTCTCATCCATCTCCTTGGCCTGCTTCTTGGTTGTTTCATGGGTTTGCTCTCAGCTGGACATGGTGCCTGCCACCCCTAACCCAGACCCTGCCACCAAAACTCCCAGCATGCTTAGAGAGTTTGAACTAGATTTAATTGAATGAATGGGTTACTAGATTGCCATTTTTGAGGAGAGGGTCAATGTTGAAAAGAATGTCCAGAGGTTGGACAATTATATTCTTTTGTGTTCATTAAATCTTTTCTTTCTAGGCACATAGGCTATTTCATAAACATGATAGCAGGTAGATGTAGCTCTGTGATTGAATTGAAAACAGTAGAATGAGGGCAGAACTATTATATTTTACACTTGATTCTTAGCAACTGCTTGCCATCATTTTTTTCCTTTTTTCCTTTCCTCTTTCACTTCTCCCCTCATTTGCAGACTGAAAGAAAGGGAATTTAGGGAAAAAAGATATGAAAGTCAAGGAAACTGAGGTCTCTAAATGATGTAATATGCTAAACAACAATCTTGAAAAGCCAATCAGCACATAATATGACTTAAAAGAGAAAGAAACGAGCTGTTATGTGAAGACATGCAAGTTTTGAATGTTTTTTCTGTTGCAGTAGCAGATACCTGACTAGTACATTAATCTGGGAGCTCAGGTCTAGGGAACCAGGAGAGCAGTTCTAAAGCTGGAGTGAAGTGTCATATGATAAACTACCAGTAGTTACTTCTGTGAACTGGCATATGGGCTCATCTGGGCTCTCTCTGGTGGCTGCATTCAGTTGGTGAGGTGGCTAATGGCTGTGCTAAGCTCTGATGGGTGGTTTGATTGAATGTCCCCATTATTTTTGCCTTTCACTCTCAAAGTAAAAGGCTAGATCCTGGCTTTCAGAGCACAGTGGTTTTATTTCTAAGAGGGTAGGAGAAAGCTGTACAGACTCTTGAAACCTTGCTTAAAAGCAGTGCAACAGTATTCTGTGACATTTACTGGGTAAAGGAAATCAGTCAGCCGGAAGAGATCCAATGGTCAGGAAAGTAGATTCTTCCTTTTTATCTGAAGTGCTTCAAAGACTTCTTAACTTTTAAAAAATCTTCCATAAGCTCCTGTAAAAATGTTTGAAATATATTCAGTGCACTGTGAGTGGCTGAATGCATGTGTGAATGGAGAGAGTAGGTAGGAGTCCTGAATACTAAGGATATATTATTGGCACAGCTGTTATTAAGAATGGGAAAGGGAACCAATCATGGACAAGTAGAAGAATCATGAAGCAGCCCTCATGGTCCAGCTGAGGTTGAAAATGAAATTTTGTTTTGGAGCCAATTTTCTCCAATTGCTTTTGGTAGTTTGGGAGCAAGCCCACAGAAACAGATGGTTGGGTTGATCCAGGTTAGGGACTGTGTCTCTCAAAACCAGTAGGAGTGAGAGGTTGGGGCTGCCCAGTTTGGTTCTGTGACTACTTTGCTATCTGTTCACTCAGGAGCCAGGAACTAGCGCTCCAAGGAATATTATGCTCCTTAAATGTCCTTGCTTTTGCTCATTTGATTTGTAAAACCAATGTCCATATTAGGTTCTTGGTAATTCAACTGAGGGTAAATGATTTCAGCCCAAGTAAAGCACAGATACACACACACACATTGAAGAAATCATGCAGTCTTTGGAATCTCTAAAGAGGACTCTATCTTTAATTCTTTTTTCCCTTCCTTTGCAATTCCTTTGAATACTGCTGGAGCATCCTATTTCCTACCAGCCACTCCCTTGTGTCACTCAAGGTGAGCTATCCAATTCAGATTATTCTCCTAACTAGTTTTCCTAAGCCCCTGAGTAGCTTAGTTCCCCTCCCCTTTTTTTCTTGATTCTTGAGACCGCCCCCCTCCAATTAGCATATTAAATTCTAAGAAGGGATCTATCAAATTCAAGGTCAACTCCAAAGGCAGACATGAGGGTGAAAAGAAGTAATGAGGAGTGAAATTGGACTGAAAATTAGAGTCCTTTAGGGCAAATGAGTGCTAAAGGTTGTGAGTACTTCTATCTTAGCACCGTTCTAGATTTTACCTGTCAGACTAATTCTAGCTTCTTTCAGTTTACCTAATTGTTGGGGCATATCTGTAATTTCTTTTTTTTTTTTTTAAAGATTTATTTATTTTTATTGCAAAGTCAGATATACAGAGAGAAGGAGAGACAGAGAGAAAAATCTTCCGTGTGATGATTCACTACCCAAGTGATTACAACGGTCAGTGATGCCCCATCCGAGGCCAGGAGCCAGGAGCTCTTGTTGGTGCCCCATGCAGGTGCAGAGTCCCAAGGCTTTGGGTTGTCCTCGACTGCTTTCCCAGGCGACAAACAGGGAGCTGGACGGGAAGTGGGGCCACCAGGGTTAGAACCGGTGCCCTTATGGGATCCCAGCATGTTCAAGGTGAGGACATTAGCTGCTAGGCCTCTGCACCGGGTCCTATCCTTACTTTCTTAGTCTTGCTTACCCAAAGTGCGTTATCAATTTCTCTTTGTTTTTTATGGCTCGCAGCACATAACAGTTTATATAGCGCTTCTAGATTTGGTCAAAATCCTGCTTTATTCCATTTCTGCTCTTTAAAGCTGCGTCCTCATGGAGGTAAAAATAGGAAACCAAAAAGTCCAGACTTTGGTGGCTGGCTATAAGACACTGGAGCAGTTAGTAAGCAGTTGAAAGTGTAGACCATATTTCAGTGTCAGAAGCAGACTTGGCTAAGATAAGGGTTGAAGATTGCTGGAAGGGAAAATCTGTATAAAATGAGCTCTTCAGATGTCTTTCAAGAGGGTGAATTAGCTTTAGGAAGGTGATGGATTGAGTGGGTAAGAACAAACTCGGTTGGGAATGGGAGACTTCAAGGAAGCAACAAGATGTGGAATAGTACATGGAACCAGCTGTGGTGGAGAAGGAAAGTTGCTCTGTCTCTTGGTTAGGTGATACTGTGTAGGTAAGAAGGTAGCAATCTCCTACCACCATGGAAGAGTTAGAGGAAAGCGATAGAATCTTTTGTTAGGGAATAGTTGAACTGACATAACATCACTCTTCTGGATAAAAAATTTCCAAGTTAAGCTTCTAAGTTAGCACTGCAGAAATCCAAATTTGACAGTTCTTCAATAATGCGCTATCTCAGGGAAAGGCCTTGGACTCTTATTTTGAACTCTGAGTGTAGTAATCAGGATAGCAACCAAGGACATAACATCTTCTGAAGACTCACATTGTCAGTTGTTTCGAGAATCCAAAGTGAATCCTTTAGTGTAATTCTTAATTCATTCCTTTATCGAATACTTACAGACCAGGAACAGAACTAGATATTTGGATATTAAGATGAATAAAACAGTATTCCTGTCATTTAGAAGCTCATGGTCTTGTAAGGGCTAACAAAGGTAATTAAAAAGAAATCAGAGGTCATATGATAGGACCTATAGAAAATAGAGGCAGGAACATCTACCCAGAGTTGTAGGCAGGAGATAGGGACAAAAGAGACTTCAATGGGAAAAGAGATCTGAGATATATTTTCAAATAAGAAGTAATGAGAAGAAAATGTGAGCATGTGTTTGCATATATGCTAGGGAAGGGGAGGGGTAGAAGTCCAGCATATCATAAGTCAAGTTAATTGTACTTCAATTCTACTTAATCCTAATGGGACGCAACCTAGTTAGCTGAATCAAATATAACTGAATCTCCAATATGACAAAGAAGGGGTGCAGGTCCAAGGTCGTATTTTGTCAACTGATCCTTTTGGAGTCTGTGTAGACTTCACTACTCCTTCTCTGAGTCCAGAAGACACTTGTACTATTGACTTCATTTGACCATTAGTGCAGCTTCAAGGAAACCATATCAAAACATTTTTTCTTAGGGCTGTTGGAAATGCTGTTTCCATTTTATTTATTTGAAAAGGAATTGTGTCTTGAATTTCAGGACAAGCTAGTTTGAGAATTATCTAATTATTGTGCAAGTTATTTTAAAAATTCACTAGAAATGATTGGTTCACCACTCTTATTGCTAACTATATGGAGCAAATAATAATGGCATTATATGGTAGATATTTTGGTAGGGATATGTAGTGCAGGAGAGGAGACTTGGCTGGTCATGGTGTTCTGGTCAAGTTGAATTGTTAAGATAATTTATATGACTTCTGTGTATATTACTAAAACTGCAAGACTGTTCTCTCCTATTCATACTTCTAGAATCCATTGTATTGCCTGCAGTTGGTAGCTCTGCTTGTGCTTGGTTATTTATGGCTCCTGAAAATAGAGAACAGGAGATAGAAAACCTTTTATCTGATGTTCACTATAATTTGGACAATTGCAGAGTACTTTCAATTCTTGGTCTTCAGTATTTGGGGAGACACTGGAGTTCAATTTGTGACATAACATCTTAAAAGAGTAAAAGAGGGAAACTACATAAAATTGATAGGAAATCAGTTTTTCCATTGTTAATTTTTTTAAGAGATTAAGAACCTAACATTCAACTTTGCAAAGTATTTTATCTTTCAGAGGCTTGGTCAGATGGGACACACAGAATTCCAGTTGAACCCGACAGTAGAAGAGACAAGGAACAGCAGTGAAAAGACTAGACATTTTCATAGCAGGCATAAGTAGGTTGAGAAACTTCTGCACACTACACAATGTCATAGTAATAATTTCATTCAGGCCTTAAGAAAAGACTGTTGATATTAATTGCTCTTTCTTTATTGAAAGGAATTCTAACTGTTGCAGGGTGTGAGCAAGATTACACCAGACAAGTCTAAGGTTTGTTAAAGAGTCTTTATTAACCAAGTTTGATAACAGGGTCCACTAGAAATAGCAAATCACAAGTCCAAATCCACAAATCCAGTCAATCGAAATCCCAAGAGGAACAAATGCTCATTACTCTGAAGTCTGTCCATTAAGCTGAAGACCTATGTCCCAGCTTTCCCAGCAATAAAAGTTATCCTAAGAGACATGCAATGAATAACCTGGACACACTTACAGAGCTGCAGACATTCACCTGTCCCTAGCTTCTCTGCCCACATTCCATCACTGCTACGCCTCACCTTTCCTGTACACAAATTAGAAATACAAAGCATCTTAGCATTGCTATCTTTACTGTCCCACCCCAGCAGTGAACAAGGGGTGAAGAATACAGATATACAGGGGCCATGCTCAGGGGACCTGTTCTCAGTCTGTTCTTGGGAAGACATAGAGCATGCAGCCACTGGGGAGTCCAAGAGTCGGAGTGCCAGAGTGATGGAAACACACAACCAAGGGTGTGGGCCCATCCCTATCATGAGCCTTTTTAATGGCTCGTGAGTGGAGTGGTTACACAGCAATGCAATACTGCCCCCTCTGAGATTTCAGGTGATGATAGATAAGCATCACAGGTGGGCTGGAGGGAATACCTAGGTGATGGTAGGGGAGTGGCTTCCAAGCTCCTGACCCTGAACCTGCTGCCTACCTCACCACACTAACTTTGTGGAGCAATTGATACTTTTAGTGCAACAAAAAAGATGTTGTATAGGGAGGTTTGTAGGTTTTTACTTATATCTCTAGTGTTTACCCATCAGCCAGTTATTTATTAATGAGTATCTACTGAATGATTTGTAGTTAGGAGAGGAGATTCCAGTGATGATTAAGAAGTGTACAACGGCCATTCAGAAAGTTCCTAGAGAAGCATAATTAAAAGATAAGTTTATTATGATATACATTTTTTAAATGTATGCAGCTCTTTCACAGTATGTGAAGAATACGGAAACAAGCATATAAAAAGGATCAGATAACATATAGGGGAAAACCAATTAGACTCACTACCGACTTCTCACAGGAGATCCTTCAAGCAAAAAGAGAATGTTATCTGAAACTGGGTCTCAGCTAGGCTGAGGTTAAGAACCAAGAACTCCACCCTAATCATCTACACAGGTTGCAGGGACCCCTTATTTGGACCATTAACTGCTTCCTTCCTGGGCACATCTGGAACAAGTTAGATTAGAAAGAGAGTAGCTGGGACTTGGACTCTAATATGGGGTGCTGACATTACATTTAGGAGCTTCAAACGCACACCACAATGCCAGTCCAATGAACATTTTGCAGACCCTTTACACACATATATTTTGAAACCTTTTTTGCACCTACATAATCTTTTAGTTCCACTTTACCAAACATTTTGAAGCAAACTCATAAAGTATCTGTGCACCTGACAGAAAAACCTAAGAAAACGTTATCACTTAAATAAAGAATCAGTTATGGCTGTGAATGTCCATTATAAACAGTAAGCGCAAAAAGCCTGTACAAGAAAGTAATGGAAAAGTAATGGGACCCAGTGGGGGTGATAAGCAAGAATATCTAAGTAAAGATATCTGCACATGCAAAGGGCTTGGGATAGAAAGTTATTTAACCTTTCAGTGAAATCAAGTGAAATCTTTTGTGGCTGGAAAAAAAGGAAAGCATGGGAGAGAATGGCAAAAGTTAAGTTTGGAGAAAACAGGAGGTAAATGATGCCGGGTGTCATGGTTTTGACAGACTACAGAGGGAGCCTTGAGAGGTTTCAAGCAGGAGAGCCACATGATGTATAAGTATGATTTAATGGCATTTTGTAAAAATATTCTATTGTTGATTATGGAACTAATTTTCTCTGCTTTTAAACAAAATATACTTTCAGTTTAATTTTTATTCTAATTTCTTTTGCAGACATTAGAGAAGATAGTTTTTATGTAACTGATGGACCATATTTTTCTTAGTTTGATGTCCTTGTGATAGATAAGATTTATAATTAACAAATCTGCTAAATTTAGTTATCTACCATATTGGGGTTTAGAAGTTTCTTATCAGTGACGAAATATCAAACAATGAAAATGTTATTAGATGAATTACTTTAATTAAAAAGATATGTGCCTGTGATATCTGATATATACCTGAAGGAAATGATTACTGTAACTGAGGTGAGTTTTAAAACTTGTTTGAAATACCTACAAAAATCAGAAACATATATTACATATTTTGAAACATTTCCCAAACCTACTAAGGTTAGCTGAATACTTGGTTCAGTCTGATACTGATGGGGACTTATTCAATTAAAAAAAAAAAAATGGTTCCATAGAAAAGAGCTTCATACTGAAGTCAACAAAGAGAGTCTGAACTCTAATGTATATGGAGGATTTATTGTCTTTACTGATAGGTATTCCAAAGTGAAGATTTTCTAGAACAATCTTGCTTTAAAATATTCTCTGAATATTAGGCACACGGTTGCTTTTCAGACAATCAGGTGCTTCCTCACTGTTTTAATAAATGGTCCTTGTGTCAAGTATCATCAAGATTCATCTTTCTTTGCTGTTTCCATCTAGACTTTCCTTTCTCATTTGCATCTTAGTATCCTGAACTCAGGCTCTCAGGACTTTGATCCTATGAATTAAATGAATAGTACAACTTGTATTTTCCCTTGTTTTAGTTTTTGAAAATAAAATTTTCTCTTAATTATTCTAATCCCAGCTGTGTAAAATTCTGAATGACTTTGATTTGCATAAGGACCAAAAACATCAAAATGACGAACACCCACTCATAGGCGAAAGTGATTTTATTCCTGGTTTTCTTAGTATTGCTACTTATTCAATGTCTTAGAAAATGTCAGTGCCATATATCTGACTTGGGGTTACATAAGAAAGGGGGGAAACGATTAATCTGTGTTTCCTTTGGTGACATTTCAGGGAAGAAATGTTGTTCATGAGGAGCAAAAAGCAGGACAATCCTGCAGGTACTAGGAAAAACATTATGATGATAGTCATCTAATAGCTATGGTTTTAGAAAGCTAATTATGTACCATTCCTATGCTAAGTGCCCCATAGTCATTATCATCTTTAATCTCAGCAATTGTGTATTCATATTTATTTCAACATTACAGTTAAGGAAATTGGAACTTACAAAGGTTATAGGATGTTTTTAAGGTTGTTTTCTAATAAACAGAGGAATCAGAATTCTATGCCTATCTAGTCTGATTCCCAGAGACTTATATGTGAATGACTGTCAAGGAGATAACAGTAAGCTGATCTGTAGCCCAAAGGCATCCCTAAGGGTTATGGGAATGTTTTTATTCCTTGGAAAATCTTGCACATTTTGTATAATACTTTTGCATCTCTCTTTGCCCACCTCTGTTGAATGTGAGCTTGCTGTGATCTGGAAAAGCGCATTGGTTTATATAATAGTTTCTTTGTCAGAGTCTATGGCATAGAGGTTCAAGTGAGCAAGGTATGCAGATAAAAAAGTGGGACACCCCAGTGAGACACAAGTCTAAGCAATGCAGTTGCACAGAGCCAATAAAGCAAAGTGTTTCCCGGCCTTGCCAGGACATGCGGACAAATATGTTTTGAACAAAGCTCTTGGGTACAGCGTATGATAGGGAAGCATTGTGCCAGCACCATGTGCTCACAGTGTCAGTCAACAGCCATGAGTTCAGCAGAGTATGTAAAGAATCCATGAGCATTCAACACTAACAACATTGATTTGAAATGTCCATATACATTGCCTAGAACTTTACTAATATTTTTACATAAACTGATGTTTGTTGAAATGACTTTCAGTGCTTGAAAAAAACTAGGATTTTTGTAACTAAGAGTTGTCTCTATTGACACTGATGACTAGAGGTATTTTTTTTACACCAAAAACCCTTGGTTCCAAGTAAGTTGTGTTTGTGTGTACATGCAATAGCAAAATATACAACTAAACTCTTAAGTCCTGTTTTCTGTAGCTCATGAAGTCCAGGCATCATATCATAAGTTGTAATTCTAGGATTTTGAGAGGTTTTTGTTGACGTTTTTGTTTAGTTGGCCTGCACCCTTCCCCCCAACTTTTAGAAAATTTAAGCAAAACAACTTTCTTTGCCCGAATGACCCAGGTAACAACCTACTTTAGCTTGAGCTGCTTGGAGATGCCAGCTAAAAATGGCTTATTTCCATGAGTCACCTGCATAATTGCCTTACTTGGTTGGCCCACTTTGTGTGATGGGCCAGGAGGTGCTCAGTGCAAGTGTCAAGAGGACCCTTTGTTTTCCATTCTATGCAAAGGCCTGTGAATGCTTCTTAGTACCTGGAAACCTACACCTTAGAGTTACTTTCAGTCTTTCTTAGACTCTGCTTCTTTTAGATGGATCATCTTGATCATAGGGTGAAAAAAGTCTCCTTCTGTTTGTGCAGAGTATTTTTTTTTTTTGGTCACACATAAGTATATCACATTGTGGTTTAGAAGTTGCGACAAAGCAACACCAGAGCAAGTGTTTCTAATATTTACTGGCCAAGCACTTTGGAGGATATCAAAGGACAAAAAGACAATAATTCTTCCTCATGACGTGGTTGCCTAGGAAGATTTGCATAGGTGCACCATAACAAAGTACTTATATGTTTACTGTTGACATATTTGGAAGTTAAACTCACATGAAAAGGACAAATCAGAGGACAAAGTAGAAGTATCTACAGGAATACTTACCTGTAAATGTTGTACAGGTACATTTTTCTTTTTTTCCCCATGTGAATCTATTAATACATGTGAATCTATTAATACATGATTTATTTCTGTGAAATATAAGCAGTTGATCCAGGATGGCACTATTGAAGATGACATATTCCTTAATTCATGGGTAATTCAGGGCTCATGATTCCACAAAATATTTGGCTATCAAAACACTTGAAGAATCTGGAAAAGAATGTCCAAAATATGCTTGGTTTTTATGACAGACTGTTTTAGATGCATTTAAAAGCACAACATACACAGAAAACATAAAGAGAGAGAAAACAGGCCGCCTTTCTGTGTAGTGATCTACTTTAAAAAACTAAATCTTTCATGCTTCTTTTGAAAAAATATATATATATTTTGTGGTTTAAAAATATATTTATACATATATATTTTCAAGAAAAAGCATGAATGGTCTATGTATGAAGAGATATTTAATTATTTAGTACCTCAGGTCCAATTATAGTTTATTATTAATTTTTACTCTGTTTTTCTTTGGATGAATCTTCTAAAAAGTATGTGCTTACTTGTAAACTTAATTTAGGAACAGAGAAAACACAGGGAGGTAGGGAGAAGGAAAGAGACAGGAAGAGGGAGAGTGAGGGAGAACAGGAGCAAGAGAGAACACAGGCCCCACTCACTGGATCACTACGCCTGTCAACAGCTGGCCAAGCCCAGCAGCTGGGAATCAACAATGCATTCCAAGTCTCCCACCTAGGAGGCAGTGACTCAGTCAGTTACTTGTACCATCACCTGCTCCCAGGTGTGCATCTGCCAGGGTGTGCATTAGCAAAAATCTGCCACTGGGAATAGAACACTGTGATGCAGGCACTGAGAGATGGCGTATGGCATCTTCATGGTTTGACCAAGTAAATGCCTGTCCCACAATTTTAAATTTCACTCATTATAATTTGATGTCATGATATGACAAAAACAATTTTTCTCTGTTTTCTTCTGTTAGCCCCTAATTATAAAATGATACAAATTTAAATTAAGTGGTAGGACAGAGGTTTTTTTTTTTTCATTTTTTTAAAAATAGTGATTTGAGCTTTGATGTAAGAACTTGTCATTTTTGTGCTTACACAGTTTAAATTCTCTGGCATGGAACTTTTGGGCTTGAGATAAATGTCATGAACATGATTTTGAAGGTCAGGCTGGTGAACTACCCAAAATGTCTGACGGTTCTAACAGGGAATATTTGCATCTGGCTCATGGCACTGTGCTTTCTGCCATGATGCAATCAGGGTGATAAGTGGAGCAGTGTGAACTGAGGCTCGATAGAATTTGGCATTTGACCCTCCTGGCGGCCTTTATGCTTCTTTTTATCCTCTCTCTTCTCCTGCCTCTCACCATGTGGGCAGAACAACCATAAAAATTCTCCTGTTTTCTGCAGAAAGACTTGGCCCGGTTTCCATATAATACCTGTGTGCACATGAATCAACCCAAAATTAACTTCAGGGACAGCAGGCTATTCCTGACCTTCTGAATTCAAGTATGATCTGTGCTAGAATATATGATTGACCAGATTGGTTGGTAAATGGGTTGTTCTCTTTAATTGAACTTTGTCAGTTAAGAATAAATTCTGTAACTACTATTTTCATTTCCACCTTTTTTACTGAATATTTCTGAAATGTATTACTCAGCTTTGTTGTCACTAGAAATTTGATTGTTAAATGCTGTTTGAGCTTTCTCTGTAATTCTGATACTCCAGTAACCTTGGAGCATCATTTTGAACATTAGTATGTAGAAATGAAGTGTAATTATGCAAGAAAGAAAGACTAGTTACTGAGGATTAGGATTGAAACACATGGGATGGGTTGGCACAGGCAATCTTGTTTGAATGAACTAGAATTATACTGCAGGAAAAATTCCAGGTAGATGATTCTAAAGCGTTCGAAAATGTGCCCATTCTGTTAGGCTAAATTTTAATGGATACCTCTAAGAAATATGCCATATTCAGGCATGAGATCACCCCATTAAAAGAAAAATAAAATCCTACCTTTTATTTTTTTGAATGCATTTAAACTAAAAAGGAAACATGCTAATTAGTGGGGGGAAAAAAAGAGCCTGGGAAATGAGAATAAAATCATGTCTGTTACATCTGGTACATATCTATGACTTTCCTCAAAGTGGATCATGCCATCATGTCTTTGTTTTTTTTTTTTTTTGAAAGATTTATTTGATTTTTGTTAGAAACACAGAGTTACAATAGAGACAGACAGACTATAAGAGAGAGCTTCTCTCTGTTGGTTCACTCCCCAAATGGTGCAGCAGCTGGAGCTGTGCTGATCCAAAGCCAGGAGCTTCATATTGATCTCTCATGTGGGTTCAGGGAACCAAGACTTGAACCATCTTCTGTTTTCCCAGGACATTAGCAGGGAGCTAGGTTGGAAGAGGAAGAGCTGGAACACTGGTGCCACAGGTGGAGATCTGTTATGCCATGATTTCAGCCCTGCCACCAGTTCTTAAAAGATTTTGTTAGATACATTCAGAAAGATTAAGAAATCTTCAACTCTGAGTTACCCTTTTGTTACTAACATTTGCTTTGTAGGTCATAAAAAGCATTAAAATAAATATAACCTCTGAACTGTACTAGAAGAATAGAGAAATAGATAACACTGGTATGCAGGGAATTCTTAAGTTAGTACTTATAAATCTAGATAGATGTCAAATTTCTTTTTTATAAAAGATTCATTTACTTTTGCTTGGAAAATGTAGATTTTCAGAAAGGAGAGACACAGAGAAAGATCTCCTGTCCACTGATTCACTATCCAAGTTGCCTCAATGGCCAGACATGAGCCAATCTGAAGCCAGGAGCTTCCTCTGGATCTCCACATGGATGCAGGATCCCAAGGTTTTGGGCTGTCCAAAACGGCCTTCTCATGCCACAAGCAGGGAGCTAGATGGGAAGTTGGGGGTAGTTGGGAGACAAACCTGTGCCCATATGGGATCCCAGAACATGCAAGGTGAGGACTTCAGCCATTAGACTATGGCACTGGGCCCAATATATGGCCAATCCTTAAAGTTAATTAAATGTTTGGATCTGTCATTGTGAGTCTGTCAGTGGGTATCCCACATGGACACCAGCTCAAAACCTGTTTTCTACACTTCTGATCCAACTCCCTGCCTATGTGTCTTGGAAAGCAGTGAAAGACTGCCTAAATTCTTAGGCTCTTGTACCCACGAGGGGGATCTGGATGAAGCTTTAGGCTCACCCAACTTCAGCCTTTGAAACCATTTGAAGAGTGAATCAGTGATTGGAAGATCTCTCTCTCTCTCTCTCTCCCTCTTTCAAATCAAAATCGATAAATCTTGAAAAGAGAACAAAACAAAGAAAAAGGAAAATCTTTTGCAGCACAATATGTCTCCGCCCGGGGTTTTATATTCCTTTCAGTAAGGCATCATTAACAGGCATACTGTGATGAGCATTGAGAAGGCATATCTACCTCTCTCTGTCTTTTAAACTGAGATTCCAATCTGTGACTGTTGTAACAAAACCATAGTCCCTACCTCTTCTAATTTCTAAATAGTTTCTCTAAGACTCTGAAAAAATATTTAAATGATCAAGATGTAAGGCAATTTTTACCCAGAGTATAAGCAGAGCTTAAAAACAGGAGGGATAAGAAGTGTTATCAGAGAGAGGCTAGACTATTGGTGGAGATGAACCTGGGATTATGAATCACTTCTGCTTTTCTCACTGTATGACCTTGGGTCTGTAACATAGGTTTAATGAATGGCAGCTTTCTTATGATGTAAAATATGTCTATGGCCATACCACCCTGAACGCGCCTGATCTCGTCTTATGATGTAAAATAGGATTAATGATAGCTATCGTAAAGACTAAGTTATATTTATGTCATTATCTGTATACATACAGCATTGTTTAAAATACTTGCCACATGTAGCATTTACGTACGTTTAATTTTAGAATTATAGATTACAACCTCTTGTTGTACATGACAAAACCAAATTTCCAAAGGATTAAATGATCTACTCAATGTAAAATATAAATTATGCCATTCATTTACTAAATTGCAAATTTACTGATTAGTCCCTGAATATGGCATGTGTTTACTGAGAAGAACATTCAGGATAGATACCAAGGAGACATAGCTGACATCTTCTCTCTTCTATTCCAATATTTTATCACAATAATAGAAATTCCCTAAGACTGAAGAAAGAAAAATTTTAATTTAGAATATTTTAGAATTTCATTAGAGATGATGGACTAATAATATTTTGATAGCATCTTGTGCTAAAATAGAAGTGGCTAATAATAGTCAGTTGTTGAGAAAGCGGTCTTTGCCCTAAAATCTGAGACCATGACACATGAAGTAAAAAAAAAATTGCAAAAATTCGTGATCATGATAGTTAAGGAAGCAAAAGATGACACCACCTGTATTCAAATCATGAATATTCATTGGATATGCTCGTGTTCTTCGTATTCTGTGAATAATGAGAGGGGAGATAAAGGTGAACTGGTAATGGGAAGAGTGGCAGGAGCAGCAAAAATAGGACAGTTAGACTGTAGCTTAAATAGCTTAGTATCTAGTTGAGATAATAAAATATTTATCAAAGTAAATAAAAGACATTACTTAAGTCACTGCTTAAATACAGATCAATAAACCTTTGGTATAAGGAAATTGATAATATTGGAGGTAATACATATTAACTTTTCCTGGCTCTTTTGTTGTTGTTGTTTTGTGTAGAAGTCATTGAGGTTTCTGAAATTCATTCAATCCATTTATAAATGTGTGAGATGTGGCTAAGCTTTTTCACTTTCTATAAATAAGTTCTATGAGTGGAAACTTACCTTTCAAGATACTGCTTCGTAGTGTTTCCTTCTTTCACTACTTATTTATTGTTAATTTTTCTTCTCAACTTCAGATCACAACACACACAGAGGCACAATTCATATTTAAATATCACATGAGGAGATAAGTGAACAATTCTGGACCTAATAGGTGATTTAAAGCAAAATGCATATGTGAAGTATTGAATCTCAGTGAAATTAGAAGTTACTTACCTCTCCATGTATTCTGTCTTTTGCTGTCACATATGAATACGCAACGGTCTTTTCATGAACAATTGCAATAGGTGACAAAACTTGATGGCAGGAGCACTAATGAAGAGTATACTCATACTAGTTTTGCTAAAGAGCTGGTATGATTAGAGACAACAATTACAATGAACTCCTATAGATAAAATACAGCCTCTTGAGCCCATATTTGAATCATTCTTTCAGAACATTCAACAAATGTGTATTGACATACTTATGTCCCATATATAGATAAAGCTTAATTTAGGATTAGCAAAACACTTGGGGGAAGTATGTGCTGCAATGGTGGAGATGCAAATTGCTTAGAACAATTTCCTTTTGAGATTGCCAATTCTACTTTGAGAGTAAACTTGTTAACACAAACATCCAAGCTGTACTTTGGAAGTCCCTTGAGATTTGCTTGTCTACAGCTATTTATGAGCTAGTTAGTCAGGAACTTGTAATGTCAGGTATGGAGAAAAATAGGTTATTTTCCTACTAAGGTTTAAAACAAATCAAGCTTTCTTTTAAATGCAAAGGGAACTATTTCTCTGGCAATATTTCATTTAAAATATTCAAGGATCTGGTGGGTTATTGCGACTGAGAATTAATTTTTTGTATGTAGGTCTACTAGTTTTTCCATCACATTTTTTTGTTGTTCTGAGAGACTCTTCCACACTCCTCCTTATTCCGCTGTCATTGTACTATTTTGCTTTGGAACAGAAACTTAGGCAGATCCACGAAACATCATAATTAGTTACTTTAGGTAATATTTAAGTGGTTTCAGCACTTGGTACCTCTACAAAATGATGGATTTTGAATTCTCTCACTTCCATATGCCATAAATAGTTATGGGAGTAATAGCTGTGAGAGTATCTATGAAGATACCATGTCCAACATAATCATACTGCTTGGCTTGTTATTGTAATTGATCAGCAGAGAGCATGTCTTTTATTTCTTTTACATGTCTCCTTAGGACCACAACCTTGTTTATTTGGAAATGTGATCTGCTTTTGAGTTGCTGCAAATGTAAGACTCATGTCTTAAATTTGGAAAATCTGATTGAGTCATCCTTATGAGTAAGTAATAAAATGCGGAATATTTCTTCAATGGTTGTAGTCTGTGGATTCAGATGTTTATACATAATTATTAGAACTATCATAGGATTAGAAAAAAAGCATCTTTTAAGAATACTGCAGTAGGGGCTGGTGATTTTGACACTTGCGCAAAATCACACAGCTGGTAAATGTGAGATCCAATACTGATACCTAGACCCTTAATGTTAACCATGACTGAAGCCTTTCATGATCTCATTATGCAAGTCATCTCTGTCTTCCCTGTGATCCCATGCATTTTTTTTAAAGATTAATTTATTGATTCCATGCATTTTACCATTACTGCTAGCACAAAAATACTGATTTTGACAGTAGATTGATTCTGAAGTCAAGCCCTCCTGCAATAATGCCTAGCACATAGTATATTCCAAAAAGATAGTCAACTATAAAAATGTGTGTCTATGTGAGGAACACTGCAAACAAACAAACAAACAAACAAACAAACAATTCTTACATGTTATTTCAGTCCCAACTCTTCCTGAATGGTCCTATCCTTGGTGTTGAATTGAAATATTCGACATGTGTTGAATTGAAATATTTTTACCAAGTATAGTAGAGTTGTTTGCATCTCATCACCATTACCCTTTTATTACATGCTTTTTTTTCACTTGAGTCTTTTTGACTTTTCATTTCCTGCTGTCCACCTCTCATTTTCCTTCTGCTTTTTCACTTAAATGCTTTTATATAATTTCTTTCCCATACCTTTTTTGTTTCTGTGTTATTTCGAAGGGTTAGTGAAATGCAGGTAGACAGATCTCGCTCGGGCAAGTTATAGAGTCAATCTGAAGTGAGACAAGCTAAATTTTATTTCAGGACTCACCCAGTTTGTATAATGTTGTTTGGAAAGAATTGTCACTTTATACTTGAGCAAAAGTTTTAAGATATGTTGACTCTTTAATGTTCTTTAATTCTTGGTTGAGAAAGCAATATTAACAAGAAATAGTCAAAGCCGGGTACTGTTTATGATTTGGTATAAGTGCTGATGACTAAGGCATAAATATTCTAAAATCTAGGTTACCTCTGACCCATTCTGTATGAAGAATAGTTCCCATGGAAAATGGTGGCTAGTTTTAAATTAGTAAGATCATGTCTAATTACACCTAAAACCCAATTATATTTTATTAGACTTAAAAAGCAATCTAAACTTCCTGATGGACAGTTTTGCACCAACATAATGCAATTAAATTTTGTACTATTTCTTGGTTATCAAGATTCCAGTAAATTTGAAAACTTCAAAGTGTCCCATCCTCTTAGCTTCCTCTGGTCTCTTCTTTAGTCCTTAAACACATTTTTTCCCCTTTCTCGTATAGGTTCAATCATTTCCCCTGTAAGATTTAATGTATTATAAGTCCATGTGGATTTATGAGTCACAGAGGGTTAGTTTTTCTGTTGTTTTTCTTTGGACTGCTTCATTAAACAGGGAAAATATTATGTTGGTTTTAGCAGATCTCTTCTAATGACAAAATCTCAGTGTTTGTTTCTTTCCTTAAACATCAAACTGCATTTTGTAGCCACATCAATTTGCCAGCTTTGTAAAACTAAAAGGTTATACTGGAAAAAATATAGGCTACAAAGTAATTCTAAAAATTACTAGATATCATAATTTTATATAAATTGTTATTGTAATGCTTTCTATATCATACAAGATCATTAGCTGGAGTTGACTTTCTATTGTCCCTATATTCTCGAATTCATTATGTCATATGGTGCTAGAGTGATTATCTCATATTCATTTAGCAAATTCCGATCATGAACTCCCACTATTGAAAGAAAGAGATTTAATTGTTCATAGAAATATACATTCTGACTTTTTACATTATGAGATCTGCATGATTAGCGATCATTTTTGACATTTATTCACTTACTTATTTTTCACATGTTTTGGGAACGTTAGTTTTGGGGATTTTTAAAATAGATTGCAGGATGCCTAACCTAGAATGCCTAACCTCAAGTAGTAGGTGCAAATATTTTTCAATGCTCCTATTGAAGCCCTATGCCAGACAATTTGATGTGATTGCTCTGGGCAGTCTGTAGACAAAGGAAATTAGAAACATTTGTTTAGCGAATCTTTTTAAGAAAAAGATGTATATATTTCCTTGAAAGAGGATGACACCATACATACATACATACATATATACACACACATATGAGTATATATACATACATATAAGTATATATATATGTACATCTAGATGCATGCATATACATATATACACAGAAATCTTTCATCCACTGGTTAATTCTCAAGGATACCATAACAGCTGGAGTTGGACCACATTGAAGCCAGGAGCCAGGAACTCCATCCTGATCTTCCACATGGATGGTTGAAATTGAGTATTTGAGCCATCATGTACTATTTTTAAAATAGATTTATCTATTTTTATTGCAAAGCCAGATATATGTAGAGAGAGGAGGAGAGACAGAGAGGAAGATCTTCCATTGTGTGATGATTCACTCCCCAAGTGACCATCATGGCTGGAGCTGCGCTGATCTGAAGTCAGGAGCTAGAAACTTTCCAGGTCTCCCACACGCGTGCAGGGTCCCAAGGCTTTAGGCCTTCCTCGACTATTTTCCCAGGCCACAAGCAGGGAGCTGGATGGGAAGTGGGGCCACCAGGATTAGAACCAGTACCCATATGGGATTCTGCACGTTCAAAGTGAGGACTTTTTTCTGCTAAGCCACTGCACTGGGCCCTTCATGTACTGTTTTGCAGGTATATTACCAGATGGCTGGACTGGAAGCAGAATGGTTAAAAGTGAAACAGGCACTCTCAGAATGAAATGTAGGTGTCCCAATAGGCAGCTGATCCTTCTGTGCCCTAGTATCTTTCCCCTTGCTATGTGATTGTAATGGACAATTCTTATGAACAGTAGTCTGGTGCTTTATAACTCCAGATTGGAAGGTGGAAAGAGCTAATTTGCTTGTCCTGTGAAAACTTCATTTTACTCGTTTCTAAGATTCGGTAATATGATATCTATTTTCCAGCTATACAATGTTAGTTGAATGGAATATAAGGCATCCAGAGGGCTGATTTAGAAACTGAATTGAAATTGGCCCCTTCTACTAACTTCTAGGGTGATGTGTTTTTATATTGCTTCCAAAGTTCCATTTGGTCATTTGCTGTCTGGGGATCGCTGGTGACCTGATGATCATCTGCTTATTTCTCTCCATTCTTTGACTTCCTGTCTTGTGCTGTAAGAGTTCTGAAGGCAAATATGGAATAAAATTTTATAGTTGTGTACAATGTAAGGTCACGTTAGTTTTTTTTCAATTTTCTGGGTGTAATTTTGTACTTACAGGTGCTGCCTGTATCTTCTACTGTCCTGAGATTTATTTTCTGAGTTTTGCATGAATTCATTTTTGGTGGTGCTGTATCAGAAGTCTTCTTTTATTACATCTCTTCTTCTCCTTGCCCTGAAGTATTTGCTTATGCTGCATGTTCTTGTCATTCTAGAACACCCTTCATGGCAATACTTTCTGTTGCCATGGTCTGATTACCTGACATTCTGACTCTCTTGTATGCTGCCCTAGGACAATGCTAATGTAGATTGTACTCATCAGTTCTGCTAGGTTCTTCAAGACTCTCACGGGCCTGTCACGTAGGTGACATGCATTAACTGTTTGGAAAATGTGGAAAAAAAGTTGTAGAAGGCTAAGAATAGTTCTGTATCAATTTTTATAACAATCTTAGCTGGAAAATTATGAGTAGATCTTGCTAGTTACCTTTATATCCAGACACAAAGAAGTCCCCATTATTTTCAAAAATGTTTGACTAATATGCTCCTTAGAGACCAGAACGCTACTGTGCAGGAAGCATACAGCCTTAAATTTTGTCTTTAGAGTTTCAAATAGTTAACTGTAGTCAGAATTAGCAAGGAGTCTTGAGACTTTATCTATTTTTTTTTTTGAGAGAGAATTACTATTAAAAGTAGCAGACAGAAATTTCTTCTCTGCCCAATTTTTATCTGTCACACAGGACCCTGATTAGGTAAAAAGGCACATTTAACTTACCAAAATGATTGAAGGTCAAATGCTGCAAGTTAACTCATTCAAGTTCTAAGGGGATTTTTGATGTTAAATTTTTCTTTCTGGAAAAAAATATTGTTTTACATTTACCAGTCCTAAATTCCTGCATGTTGTACATGATCTACTATATGTTTGGAGGGTCCAGAGACATAGACATGTCTTCTAGGCAATTACAGTGTTGTTGCTGGGGGCAGGGCTGTGTGGAGACACCCTTCTGCATTTCCCCTTTCTTAGTCTATATAAGTTTATGCATGTTTTATACTAAATGGACATGTTTGACCAAACCTCATCCCCTGAGTGGTTTCTGGGGACTGCTGGTCAGGAAACTGCTGAGGATGGATGGATTAGCTGGTTACTGGATTCAGCCTGGCCTTCTCCAGGATGTTGTATTTGGAGAATGAACCAACAAATGGACGCTCTCTTCTTTCTCTCCTTTTTCTCTTTTTTTTTTATGCTCTCTCTCAATTTGCTTTTCAAATAAATAGAAATAATAACCAAGTAAAAGTTGAAAGTGAAATATGTTATTCAATAACCTATTAAAACAAAGAAGCATTTTGTGGGTTACACTAGTTTATTCTGCAGTAACAAATAACCCACAGATATCACCCACTTTGAAAAAACAAAGATGTATTACTATTTAGCGAGAGATGACTGAGGTCTCTATTCCTACATCACTGTTGTCTTTATTTGATGGTTCAACCACACTTTGAAGAACATTGCCATTATTATGGGGGAGGCAGAAGAGCGTGTGACAACACACACAGCCTCTCTTAAAACTTCAGCTTAGAAATGATATTTATTCATGGCATGAACTCATTGGCCAAGGAAAAACACATGGTTACATGATAACTCATCAGGATGTAACACTACCAACCTAAAATAACTGAAACATGTATGAAAGTGAATGCCTGCAGCCAAGAGTCTCACTCCCTGTCAATTTTAAACATAGTTTCAAAAGTGATTTTACAATGGATTTGCTAGTCCTTTCTCTGTTCTAACTCAGAAAGCTTTGATTTATAAATGTGTGTTTGAGTCTTGGCTGTTGAACCATCAGGTTTGCCTAAGACCTCTTCTGGAGTTTGGGTATCACTGGACCCTATTTGCAGGTCAATGGATATCCCTATCTGTGGTATAGTCGCAGGCATTTAAACAGAATACTGTTGCCAACGAGGAATCCAGGCAAGAAAAGAGCAGAATTTGTGGAAATATGCCTTAAATAAACCTTAGTAATGATGCAAAAGTTGTAGAAGGGATGCATTTCAAATGCTGGAAGCACACAGGACATTTTATAACAGTTCAGGTTGACTGGATACAATTTGTAATTGTGAAAATCCATAACATCTCTGAGTATTAGGAAAAGAGAAGTCAGTTGTTGTGCAATGTTGGAGTTCACTGTTTTTCTTAAGAATTGACATTCCTCTTCCTCATTCACCCCTTCTCCTGTATGCCATTGAATATCCTTCTCTGCTCTTTCCAGGAAGCATTTAAAGTTTTTCAGTTGTCTGCAACCAGTAATCCTGCTTCTATTTTTAGAATTTTAAATCTTGGTTTCAAAGGTACTCAGGCAGGCAGTAGACTGAGGAGATTGTGGGAGTGTGGAGGATTAGCCTCAGGCAGCTGTATGACAAAGCAGTGTATTCAATCCAGATAAGAGTGGAAAGGCTGAGATGTGTAACTCATTTCACATACTTCTGTCTCCTAGACCCTTCCTCCCTGCCTACTTACTTATCCGCATTCCCACCACTTATTTTTATCACTGTCTTTTATTTTTGCCTCTGGGAGGTGGGAAGAGACATCACTGCATGCTGTGATCCTGAAGTGAGACGGAATGTGGTCCACTCCAAGCAGTTGCGTTGCTGGGACTTTGTTGCTGCTGCATCATAACCCATCTGCACTCAGGGATTTATCAGCAATCACAGCCACACCGAGTGGGGAGGAGAATGAATCTTACATCTTTCAGCATCGTGGGAGAAGCTCTCTGTTTTTACATCACAGAACGGAATGACTTGCATGAGACATTTTAATTTTATCAGCAGCCTTCAAAAACCTAAATGTGTCTCTTCACTTTCTGCATTTGCTGTCAAAGGGTATTTCCCCTTACTTGCAGCACAAATCTAGCTTGGGTGCTGAATTAGCTGTGGATCTGCTTTGCATTCACTCTAATCCCCTCCTGGGATTGCTTCTTTTCCTGGGCACTGCTTTGTTATACAGGAAGAATGGATTTCATTAATTCCTCTTTAAGGAGATACTTGATTATATACCTGAATTGAGTAATAGGGAAGATTCTACATTTCATTTCTTTAAAAGAATGAATGAACCAGTAATGTTTGCATCTTTTACACCGGAACTTAATCCAGGGAATAGAGGAAATCACATTTTCATAGTCTCAGATAGTGATGCCAGAAAGAGAAGTTCACTAGGTGATAAAAGAGTCTAAAATGAAGATAATCATGAAAATAAATTTGTGAAATCGTTCGATATAGTTAATGTAGACTTGAGAGGAAATGGAGATTGTAGCTTAAATACTTCAAAAAATCCTACGTAAACATTTGGATCATAATATTTTCCACAATGTTATGGAAGTGTGTTTCCTTTTTTTTTTTTTTAACTACCTGATTGTAAACTCATGTGAGTATGTATTTTATTAGTACTTTGTTAATACAATTAATGATCTGGGTTTTTTTGAAATAATATTTAGTAATAAAAATAGCTAACATTTACTGTATACTACGAATAAGTTCCTGTTACACATTTTAATTTATTTGCATGATTAAGTAAATGATACATGTTTCCTACTTTGTTGGTGTGAAAATGGAAGCATGGTCAGAGGCTGTGGTAGGAACACATGAAAGTTATTCATGCTACTTTTTCAGTTCTCTAGGGCAAAGTCCTCAGTGAAAGGTGATATTGGGTATCTTTCTGTGGTTAGAGTGGCCCTTCAAATAATTTCAGCGTGAACCTCTGCACTGGAAAAAAAAAATCCTGATATGTAAAATAGGGAAGTTGGTGATGGACATTGTATGGTGACTGTTTGGTTTGTGGCTCCAATACAAGCTTTCCCAATTTGCTGAGCAGAAAGATTCTCTTCCTGGTGAGACTGTTTATGGTTACCTCACATCTGACACTAATTGAATATTTTTAATTTTTGGTGGATTAAAACATGCAAAATCACATAACTTTTGTAGTTTCAAAGAAATGGACATCTTAAATTTTATGGAAACTTTATGGAAATCAAATGGGGCCGAAGAGCTGATTCCTTATAAATTGTAATGAAGAAGTTGGCACAATAGAGTTAGGTGATTTCAGTGTAAAAGTAGGTTAGGCTGCTGCTGATTTGCAGACCGGCCCCTGAAGAACGTGCTGAGGCACAGAAAATCACTTGAAAGGGAAAGATGTGGGTTCAAGTTTTGTGAAAATTACATCAGTGAGTCAGGGATATCTTCTATATAGAACACAAAATCAAAATGCCAACGACAAAGGTAACTCCCAAGATCTTGGAGAATAAAGAACATTTATGTAAGTTGGGCGGAGGTGGTTGGGGGCAGAGTTGGTGATCATAAACATAATCTCCATGAGCTAGAAAATAAATTTGTCCCTGAAAGTTTAGGCTTTGGAAAGATGTCAGCTCTGTGCATGCCCAGACCATCTTTAATCATCCTAATCTTTCAAGTCGATAGGAAGCCTGTGCGCCATGTGTCAAAGCTGTCAGTGCTGGAGGAGAAGGAACCCAGAATGGCTCTCTACCCAGAAGAGACAAGGGAGAGGAAGGAGGCGGTGATGGTTACCATCTGCTGCATGCAAAGTTGGTGTCAAGTAGTAGTCTAAACATTTTATTAATTTACTTAATCTTCATAATCAACAATAGGCATCAGGTACTTTTACTTTGAAGTCAGAAACAGACACTGGGTGGGAAATTCAGTAACTTTTTCATGACTACATAGCTAAGAAATGGCTGAGCCTGCCTCCTGCTCCAGCTTTCTGGGGCCCGAGTCCACATTCCTGAATTCCAGATATATTGGCCGTGATGTAAACTGAGTGGACAAGCCTACAGGAGAGAGAACAGTGACCATGAATATAGCAGATTAAGCCTTTGTAAATTGCAGTGTGAATCAAGAGAAAAAATTATCTTACAGTATGTTAGTGAAAGGAAGAGCCGTCTCCCTAGTCAGCTGTCTGGCTTTCACACCACCTCAGTTAGAGTGGAATGCATCGCACAGACAACGGTGCCTTTGACTCGCTTTGCTTTGGGGACTGAGAAGCCAGAAAGTGACCTTGGATGTCCTAAGATGGATTAATAATGCTTGAAGCAGTGGAAAATTTCCCATTTTTCCCCAAGACAGAATAGAGGGAATGTTGATTTTCCCTGAGATGTAAATATTGTGTTTGTGGTTTGGACAGTCAGGTAGGTCTGTCCTTGTAAAAGTAAATAATCATTTTGTGTCTTTTGTGTTTCAGGGTCTGAGATTCAGCACAGACAGTAACTGTCCTAACAGTACCAAATAGTAATTTTTTTCTTCCCCTTCAGAAATGTAGTAATTTTTTTTTAAATTAAGCTTGAAAAGGAAAATTTGTTGGCAGTGTTGGTATGTGAGTCATTTAAGGGGGAAATGAGGAGTATGATTCAGGTACCCAAAGAGAAGAATCTATTAGCAGCATGTTGGAAATGCTCCCCTGAAAGACTTTATTCATCTCTGGACTCTATGAATATGAAATTATATGGACAAGCAGACTTTTCTGTGAATGTGATAAAGGATCTTGAGATAGGAGCATCATCCTGGATTATCCAGGTGAGCCTTCCTTGCCATCATTGAAACCTTTCTGAGGGGAAATGAAGGGAGGTTTCATATGCACTCACACAAAAGAGGAGGGGAGCATATGTGCTCTGTGGCAGATGCTGGAGTGAAGCAGGCACAAGTTGGTGTACTGACAGCCACCAGAGGCTGACCAAAAGCTAGAGATTGAATTCTGCTCTAGAATAACTGAAGGGAACACAGACATACAAACATCTTGATTTGAGGCCAGTGAAACTGGTTTTAGACTTCTGACTTTAAGAATGGTGTTGGTTATTTTTTGAACCTGTCATTGATACTGTCTCAACCCAGATGTTTCAAAGAATGGAACTTGCATTATTTTTAACATATTGTTTACCCAATACTATGTCAATTAATTCCATAATGTTGTATATTGATACTGAGGTTTTGTTGGGGCTTTTAACTGACCGGATCTTTACTCTGTTAGACCTATCTTCAGACCAGAGAAGGTCTCCCCAGGAGGCCACTGAACTTATCTGGACAATAAGACGCTGAACTTTATGCTAGGCATGTGTTTGCAAGGAATGAATCTCAACTGAACTTGAACTATGGTTATGCAACAAGGTGGAGGAATCCACCATGGGGGGAGGGGTATGGGAGGGGTGGGTGGAATCCCCAGCGCCTATAAAACCGTACTACATAATACAATGTAAGCAACAACAACAACAAAAAAAAGAATGGTAAGAAAATAAATATCTGTTATGAAAGTACCAGAGCAAGTGTCATGTGTTTTAACAGTTATGGGGAACAAGTACATCTTTTCTGCCAAAGGCACACCCTGGGTGGGAGGAATGAACTTCAAGTGTCCTGCTTAGACACCCTTATTGGCAGAGAATTGCTTTATTTATTCCTTTTTTAGCATGATAGCTAAGCTTGCTTATCAATAGCTGTATCTTTCCTCTTTATGGGGCTACATGTCCATAGCTCTACTGGATGGCAAAAAATGGTGAGAAGCAATGAGTCAATCAGAATCCGTGCTTTGACTGCTTGAGCCATCCTGCATTGACTGTCATTGCATGGTCTTGGGAAAGGTAGCTAACCGTT
Source organism: Ochotona curzoniae (assembly GCF_017591425.1). Lineage (NCBI taxonomy): Eukaryota > Metazoa > Chordata > Mammalia > Lagomorpha > Ochotonidae > Ochotona > Ochotona curzoniae. Next base: position 14,094,600 of record NW_024464920.1, on the reverse strand, counting down.
CTACCATCCTCAGATGACACAACTTGTTAGTGAGGAATAATAAAGAAGGGTTTGATTTCAGTATCTGTGTACTTCCTATGTTATCTTTCTGGTGAGATTTGTATTAGTATGACAAGTGAAAGTGTAAGTTGGTGAATTAGGAAAAAAAAGGTGAGGTGTGTATTTGATTTATCAGTTAAGATGCCTGATAATTTGCCAGAGTTCCACATTGGAGTACCTGGGTTCATTTCCAGGTAGAACTTGCGTTTCTCAATCTCTGCTGATATAGACTCTGAAAGGGAGCAGATAATGAATCATGTACTTTGACCACTACCACATGCATAGAGCTCTTGATGAAGTTCTCAGCTCACAGCTTAGGACTGGTCAACCACCAGCCACTGTGGGCATATAAAGAATGAATTACTGATAAGAGCATGTTCTTTCTCCTCAAAAAAATTTTTAAAAGCTCAAAAGACTGCTAAAATCTTAATATTTAAAAGTTATATGTCCTATTTGGATCACTAGTTTGTGGAGATTTTCATAAGTATTCCATTTTTTAATTTTAATTTTGGATCAAGGGGCAAAAGCAATTCCCTCACAAAGATTATTTATGTATTTGGAATGGAATTAGGCTAAGAAGTTTTGGCTCAGTGCCCTACCCTGACTTTCATTTCTAATTACAAATGAATTATTAGAGATTCTGTGTTTTCCTTCTTACATTAAGTTAGCCCAACAAGTATGTTGAAAGAATTGCCTTTGCTAGTAAGCAGCATCAATTGCAACTCAGAATAGTACAAGGATCTCCAGTAGTTTCACGTAAAATGGCTATGATAAAAAAATTGAACAGTTTCCCAGTTGTTTTTCACCAAAAGAAACCTCTTTTAATTCCATTTTCTATGTACTCTTTGAAGTAGTCTCAGCTTCGGAGGATGACTTGCCCTACCCACCACCCAACCAGATATTCTTCCTAGAGGTCACCCAGCCTCTGGGCGTTTATTTGCGTGTTCATCCATGTTTCAGGATAGAAGCTTACTGATCCATGTGTTGGGCATTTTAGTTTGTGTAATTTGTGATTAGGGAGTTCATTTGAATAAAATAAGATGTTTTCAGAAATCAAGGCCAACATTTTGCTGATGCTTGAAACAACCTTGGGATTAAAAATGTTTATGCTCTCTGGTTTCCCTAGGTTTACTCCCTAGGGTTGAGTAAACCACAGAAATAGCTATTCTTGGAAATTCTGCTGCCAGGCAAATGCCAGAGGGCAAAGGGCCAGAGAGACTTTGGTGTCTTCTGTCATCAGTAAAGACAGAGTTAATAATGACCAGATTTGTTTGGTCAGTCAATACCAATTCTTAGTGCTGATTGGAAGAGAAAGCAGGGGTTGGGGCAAAGACAAAGGTGGCTTTTGGAATTCAGTTCTATAATGACTGCCCAGTTTAGGTTTCTCTGGAATACAATTGACTTCCTGGAGGCCTACTTTATATTTAATGATGCCCACTGTCTCCTGTAAATCCTTTTCTACCAGGAAATATGGAGACATTGGAGAATAATATTTACCTTGAAGTTTCTACTTGAAATAGATCTGGTGGTTTTAGATTAAGGAAAGTTTTTATTTCATTTCACTCAGAATCGGAGCTATTGACAAAGTGCAATATCAGTTTCTGGAAGCACATTGGACAGATTTCTTTCAGAGTCTAGGCTCACTCAGTGGCCATTTTTGTTGTCTTGTTGCTAGTCTGATGTTACAGAGTGAGTTTATAATTTGATAAGGAAAAAACTAAAATGTATCTGCTGTCCACATGGTCATACTAAAAATCTCATATTCCTAAGTGGCATGAAAAAAGGATTGTGGAAGAACTTAGGACCACAAAATGTATCATTTCTGAACTGCAGTGCAACATAATGGTCAAATGTTTAGTTTAATCTCCTATGGATTAGAATTACTATTGTCAGGGCAGATAACACTTTTTGAGTGAACATTGATTGTAGGAGGACATTGTGACCCTAGAAAGTCAGCAAGCACAGGATTACAATTGCTAGGATAATATTTGCATGAGAACAACCGTATGGCTACCTTTTGTACACCTGATTGGATATCATTTGTATAAGAACAGTTGAGTGGACAGTATGTGTATGAGAACACTTGGTGGAATATACAAGACAACAGGAGTTCCAAACAAAAGCATAGAAACTGCTGATGGGTTTTGTTGATGAGCTCAATACTTCCTCCCTTATCCCATATGACTCTCAGTGTATAAAGTCTGATGCCACCAATAAACTTTGGCTTTGACCATCAGTCAGGGTCCACACGTGTTATTATCAGCAGGACAGCGACAATTGATTTTCCTAAGTAGAAGAGTATGTGATGGATAGCAGATAGTGTATTATTGAGAAACTTCAGTATATTATTAAAAGATTGGTTACTGTTTAGAACTGGATACATAGTACAACATCCATACTTTTTGCATCCCGCAAATGCACATTAACTTCAGTCACTTAACTCTATTTCCACATCCCAACTCTGATAGTTGATCCTTTTAAAGATTCTTAGATTACGTTACAACATCCTCTCCTCAATTGGAATTTTATTGTGTTTTTCTATTAATGAACTCCACTAATTTGGAATTTCACTTGAGTGCCTTCCATGGTGGCAAATTTTTCAAAAGGCTTTGGAGCTGTAGTGGATGGGAAATTGCTGAAGGTCTGGCCCAGGAGGAAAAATGAATGGAAATCACTACGGGAACCACCAGTTAGAGAAAGGAGGAGAGTTAGGAGTGGGGTATATCAACAGGTCCAGAGAAACAGAACTAAAATAAGTTATCATGCAAAGTGAGTAGCAGGTTATAGATAAAGGTGCTGCTCCCTGTATTTCTCGAGGTTGTAAACTAAGAAGGAAAGAGACAAGGAATAGTTGTGTAGATTTGTTTAAAATAATAAGGATGTCCTCTGTCTTTTCATGGTTAAGGTTCTGAGTCCAGCAGTTTGTTTGGGGAGATCCCCAAAGAGACTTTGTCTGAGGTGTTCCCAGACCAGATTCTTGTATGTAACAGCAAGTACAGGGCCCTGCACAGTTCATTGCCCTAATCAGCTGGTGGTTGCAATTGCTGGGTTGGTTCTGTTTTCAGCGCTGTTTTTCACTGGAACCAATGGGTGTTGCAGTCCATCCTGGTTCTGCCTAGCACACACTCGGCCCTCACATAAACCAGTGGGAGCTGCAGCCTAGTTGGAGCAACCCACAATAACTCCCACCAGGCTCGCCCTCTATCCTGGTTTGCCAGTATGTGCAGCAGACTAGTCGAGTCTGCCCCACATCCCATTCAGCTCTCATACATGTCAATGGACATTGAAGCCTAGTACAACCCAACAGACCTGACTATCCAGCCCACACACATACTATTGGGTGTCACTCTCTCTAGCCACCCCAACCCCTGGCCTGGTTTTCATGCCCTCCCGTGGGAGTGGTAACCCAAGAGGGAGGAACCCACTATTTCCCTCCCAGGCCTCTCCCACTTCCGGATTATGCACTCTCCAGGTGGTTCTGTGGTTTCACTTGATAGAATTAGACCCCAGTGCCAGCATCTGCCAGCTGATGCTGTGACTAAGCCCAACCGACCCTCACCCACTCTAATTTTTGCTTGCACCAGTAGAGTCAATCAGCCCAGCCTGGCTTTTCCCTGATCTAGTCCACGTGAGGCCCACAGGTGTTGTAGCTCTGCCTAGTCTGGTCTGCCCCATCCCAGCTCACGCTCTTCAGTGGGAGTAGCCGTCCAGCAGGGGAGCCCACCCATATTCCCCCCTGCCGACTCTATCCCCTCCCTTCCTGGTTCTCATGTGTGCTGGTTGGGTGCTGCGGTCATATCCGGTATAGGTCACCTCACCTTGGCATTCCATAATGTGCACTGGTTTTTTGTTGAGTCCAGACCTGGCTCGACCCACACTCTGTTCTGGTGCTCAGATTCGCCAGTGGATGATGTGAACTGATTCAGCTTGGTCTGCCTGTGACCCATGCCAAATGTATGCCAGTGGGAAACTTCCCATGGCCTGTTCTGGGCTGTTTCCTGTCATGCTTCTTTTTTTTTTTTTTTTCCTAGTGTTTTTTTTTTTTTTTATTTTATTATCATTGTATTATGTGAAACAGTTTTATAAGCATTGGGGAGTCCCCCCGCCCCTCCCACACCCCTCCTCCCATAGTGGATTGCTCCATCTTGCTGCACAACAGTTCAAGTTCAGTTGAAATTCCTACATTGTGAGCATGTACCTAGCATAAAGTCCAGCGTCTCATTGTCCAGACAAGTTCAGTGGCCTCTTGGGGAGACCCTCTCTGGTCTGAAGGTAGAGCCAACAGAGCAAAGTTCCGGTCAGTTAAAACCCCCAACAAAACTTCAGCGTCGATATACAATGTTATGGGGTTAATTGGTATAGTGTTGAGTGAACAATATGTTAAAAAAAAAAAAAAAAAAGTTCAATTCTTCCACACCTTTGGGTTTAGACAGTATCAATGACAGGTTCAAAAAAGTAACAATCAACCAAGCATAAATTACAGGTTAAATCCAGGCAAACATTAGGTGTCTGACATAGTGTTGAGTAGACAATATGTAAAAATTACATGTAAGTTCTTGATTACCTTCTACAACTATTTCGATGTCACCTCCTCAATTGAGGTGTGTAACGATTTTGGGGGGTGTTGCAGAGAAATCTCTCATACCTTGCTAATGAGTTCTTGTTCTTTATGTTCCATCTAATAGTATATGAGTGAGTCCTTGATGACCTATCTTTATTGTTCTTTGGTAATCTCATCCTATTAGTGTGTGTATATGAGTGTGTGTGTAAGTGTGTGTGTGTGAAGGGGGGAGGGGGGTTTAGGAGGAACCTTGTTGGTCATTATAGGGGGTGGAGGCCCAGAGCTTAAACTAGGTAAGGACTGGAGAGGATTCCTCCCCCACTGTCCTGCCGGAAGTTTATTGATCTTCTGGTTCTGATGACCAATCGTGGTTCCTAGTCGTTGTTCTGATGTCGTTGGTTCCTGTGTGGAAGGACTCGGGCTTCCTCCATCTCGTGTAGTTGGTCCAAAGAGAGGGGGTGTCTGTCCTCTGGGTTCACAGCATTCGAAAGCATTCCAGGTCCCCGTATTCTCTTTGGCAATTGCGTTGACGTTCTTGTGTCCGTTCTGATAGACCTTGGTGAGAGTCTGGGAGTCCTTACGGGTGGGGGATAAGCCTCCTCCAGTCCCCCTGTTCCGCTCTGGGGTTCTCCCCTATTCTGTGCATATGACCACTTATTAATAGCCTGTTTGGGTCGTTCCTAATTCCCCTGTGTGTCGTTGTAGCTTTTGCTGTTGTCTAGTGCTGATCTGGATCTATCAACTTTAAGATACTTATCTAGTTCCCGCAGGTTACACTACGTGGATTCCTAGCTTTTTCAAGGGAAATGAGAGATTTCTCTGTGTTCCCACCCCGTTACTGTGTATCATAAGGAATTGGCATTGTATTGGGAGTTACAATCATTCCTGTCATGCTTCTTGAGATTACCTGCAGGGTCTGTGTCCTGCCAGAGGAGTTGCCCAGGCTTCTCCATCAGAACCTCTCCCAATGTCAGAACCCTAACCTTGAAAGGACAGAGGACAGAACACGTCAATCAACCACCTCAGCCATATGTTGGCAGTGAAAAACTGGGCAAACGGAGATAAAATAAATAATAAGGATGTAATTAAATAGTAGTGGTAGAATTCGTAAGAATAGAAAAAATTAATGAGACAATATGTTATACATATAAGGGTGCTGCAGGTGGGCACTGCTGAAGTTTTAATACCATGTGAATTTTATGGGATATTAAAGGCATGTGCTTTTGCAGCCAGTTGTAGGTAAAAAAGAAAAACTGTCCTCAGCTGTAGGGTTGTTGTTGATAATGTTCTCTTTCAAGTAGAGATACTAGGATAAGGTTTGTGAAATGAAAGGCGACAGCTGCACTCCCTGTACTAGATTCTTGTGACTTTACATGATTTGTTGGAAGATTAAAAACAACCATGGCAACAAAATCTCAGCATCACTAGCTCCTTGCTCTCCATTCCAGGAAATCCCTGAAAAACCAGATGGCATAAGTTGCTTAAAAGACATAAAAGGGTTTATGTCTCAATCCAACTAGCAGGAGGAAGTGTGGAAGTAATTACTGGATTCAGATCACTAAAAAATAAGGCTGTCCGTAAGAGTGAGATCCTTGGTTGAAAGACTCCATATAAGGGGGAAAGAATTTCAAGTGGTTGTCAGCAGCTAACCTTCAGGATATGAACTGCTTTGTGGGAACCACAAAGCTATTGGCAGGCAGGATAAGTGGAGAGATCACTCTTAGGTTTATCTCAGACTACCCACATTTGCTGAAGCTCTCCATTGCTCCTAGTCAGGGTGGAGCTATGTAACATCCCTATCTTTAACGCCTAGACATGAGTGTGACAGCAAGAGATAGAGTGGAGTGGATGGGGGGAGGAGTGGGAGGAATAGGAATCTTAATAACTAATGATATTAATTCTGGAGTTTGTGATAAAGCAGAAAGTTAGATACATATAAGAATGAGCATAAAAAGGAAACTGAAGTCTGATATACCCTAGCTAGGAATATACTTGACTCTTTTGCAACCCAAACCACATAGCTGGGATTTTAATCACTACTTTACTAAATGGTAGAAAGCAATTACAGTAAGTGCTCAACTTAATCACTTTGCATCCATATACACAGACCCATGGGGCTTCTCATGTATTCCATTACACAAAGTGTCCACAATCTTTAGCCTTGCCAAATGAGCTTTTCTACAAAGATCTGTAATTTCTTTTTCTATTAAGTTTCTGGAATGTTAAGTTCATGGTTCTTGATTTCTGCTATCTTTTGAAAAAGCATAAGGTCACTTCAGGTTTGCATACTTAAGGAAGTTTATGTTATACATTTGGGAAAGCAAGATTATATCTTTATGGGATGGGAGGTTGTGGAGAACTCATTCTTTCCATTTCCAAGTCTTGCTGATCTCATTCCGGTAAATAAGACCTAAGGTCAGTGGATTGTAAATAGACTAAAACCAAACACATTCCAGGCTCTTGTGTTAGGTAGCTTCATTTTATGACTGGCTTCACATTGTACCTTTCTCCCATCCCATATCAAGTTGATTTGCAAAATCACACAATTGGCCCCAAGAAGAGAATAATTGATGATTCAGTGAAAACTCATCACCACTCCTGGAAAACATGATTCATAAATCTATTCCTTATTCAAAAATATTTAGGAGCATTTTATAGAAAAGAGATCAGCATATTATCCAAGAAAAGATTCATGCCACATTTTGTTTAAAATTCTGTTTCATTATTTCATAGTCACACTTCACTAGGTCAAGCTATGATAACTTCTTCTTGGCCCTTGAAATGAATCCTTTGCTTCTGCTTTACAGAGAATCAAAATGAATTATTCATGGAAACTTGTGAACATTAAGGGAAAAAATGGCCTAATTCTTCAACAGTGGCGGTATTGCCTCTTCAGCACACCTGCAGTAGGCGCTCAACCCTCCACAAGAATCACTTTCTGTGAACTTCTCTCCATCCAATTCATCTGTTGAAACTTTCTCAGTTTCTCTCTTTAGTTGGGGCGTAACTTCACTTGGGGGAATTTCCTTCTCTCTTCCACACACCACAATATTGTCTTAACTAACCTTAAGTCATCTTAGAACTCTAGGCTTCTTATTTCTCATCACACTTACTGTATGGCACTGTGATGAGTTAAGATCGTGTTTGCATCATTATTTTATAATTTATATCTGAGTTTCTTTTTCCTATTTCTCCCTGATCTAATGGTTAAAATTAATAGGTAATCTAAAGATATCTCAAATAATAGTTTACATTGAGGGCTTAAGATATGCCAGCTGCCATTCTAAATTTTGTGTGCATATCAATCCATTTAAACTTTACAATAACCCATGAGATGTGTATTGTTAACATTCTAATTTTACAAATGGAAACATAAGGCACAGTGAGGTTTCCTAATGTGTTAGAAAACTGCTGGTTGGAAAATAGGAGAGAATGGTCCATTTCCAAGAGTAAAGGTTGTAAAATAGGCAATAAAAATTAGCAGGTGTGCATTACATATTCAAAAGAATACAATGCAGATTGCCCAAAGTATCTAATAATCCCAATGTTGAAATCTTGAAAGGTACATTATTAAGAAATGTCCATTAGTGATTCTGCTTGCGCTAGTATTTGGAATACATGAAGTCCTATAAATTTGCTTTTTTTTTAAAATTCAAGGTAAAAAAGCATATCAACTAAATGATTTTCTCTCCAGTTTCAGTCTCAAATCAGCAGTCATAAATCCTTAAGTGTTAAGTTATGTTATTTTTGAGAACTGACGTGACATGGCCTAGATTTCAAATGTAAGTGCTGCTGCAGAAGACCAAATGTATGTTTGAATAAAAGGCTATCTTTAGGACACTTAAAAAAAAAAAGAGGAGGGTCACAGCTATCTAATCAAAATCAAATCTGGAACACTGCCACCTAGTGATTTGAGTCAAACATATGCGCCTACACTTACACACAAACAGGACAGTTGGAATAAATTACGATTGTTCTGACTTCATTTCTCTCACCAAGATATCCTAGTAATTAACTGTGCCTGCATCATATGAAGGGCACTCACCTATGTTTCAAAAATAATAACAAATGAAGATAAATATTATTGGAAAGAGAGGAGAATGAACACAGAACACAGATGTCACTAGAAGACAGAGCATCAAAAACAGTCATGTAAGTAAGATGAAGAGAAATAAAAAGATCAGAAGTGATGTAACTTAAAAATGAGCAGTAAACAAGAAAATGGAAAATAGTGCAAAGAGACAACATAAAGGAAAGACAAACAAACAGGACTTTTGCTTCCATTTTCAAAACAAGAATTAAAAAACAATGAAACTTTAAACTAGTCATGAAATTATGAAATTTCCAAAAAAAAAGTAGGTGGAGAGAAAACACCAAGAAGAAAAAAAAAGAAGATGAAAGTAAACAGAGGAGCTAAGAAATTAGTTCAGGGGAAGAGTTTTTGAGGTTTTGTTTTACATAATAAAATCAAAGTGTTTTGTTAATTTTTCTTGTTTATATTTATTGAAACTGTCTCCTATCTTAGATGTGCAACTCAGTTTCCTTGCCACTTCTCTGTCTTGGGCTGTACCACTGATCTTTTTGATCTTTTCAGTTGCTTCTTATAAGTTGGTGTTTTTTTATTTTTTGAAATTTATTTAGGAAAGAGAGAGAGAGAATCTTTCATCTGCATATTCACTCCCCATATGCCTGCACAGCTGGAGTTGGGTTAGCCTGCAACCTGGAGTCTGGAACTCATTCTAGATCTTCCAAAGTCTGCATTCTCAGAAAGTTAGAATGAGAGCAGAGCCAGGACGTAATATCCAGGCACTCTGCAATGGCATGCAGTCATTCCAAGCAGTTTCTTAAGCGCTAGGTCAAACACCCATATTCTCCATTTAAGTAGTCTCAGCTACCTTTTCTCCCTTGAGATACTTTTGAACTTGCATTTAGAGTCATGTGGATATAATGTGTCCCAAACAAAAAGTTATTTGAAGGAATTTTATTCTTTCATTGTATTTAACAGCCTTGGTAATATGCATTCAAGTTATTATTGATGTTCAGATATTGTCAGAATTCAGATGAGGTCATCAGGATATAAAGTAGCAGCAGCAGCAATAACGGTACCTAATTTGTACCTCATTTCATGTTTTGAAAATCATTTTAAGGCACGTGATCTTTTTAGGTTCTTGGAACAACAGTGTTTGGAAGACTGCTGATATCATTACCCATTTGACAGTTGTGGCATTTGAGCTCTGAAATGCATATACATTTTTCATAGAAGACTAAGATATTCATTTGAATGTTAGTCTGGCAAATATCTCTGGCATTTTTTGAGAGAATGAAAAGCTGCTTTTCTTGTTCTGAACTCATAATGCAGTTTGAAGATGGTATGTACAACACTGGAAAGGCACCACCAAGTCCACTCTTCATGCCGAGTTTTGTAGAGGGGAATTTTCTCCATCTTCTTAAATGACTTCATACATTTATTATTTGTGCTGCCTAAGCAAGCGCCTGATTTCATACATTTAAAACTTTTCTGTCCATTCAGCAAAAGAACTGACTGAGAAATGTTTTTTTTTTCTTTTCCTTAAATCCTGTTTTGCATTGCCACGCTGAGTATTACTTCCTGTGGTGATATATGTGAATATTCCCACTAATTAAAAAATCAGTCATTTAAATGTGCTTGAATGCTTCATCTGTAAAGAGTGCTGTATAGGAAACCTTCAGAGTGTGGAAAGATGATCAGGATACTTTCCCTGATGCCTCTGAATTTTGGATTTGTAGTCTAGAGGATTTTCATTCATTGAATGGTTTGTTCAGTGGGTAATGAATCTGATATCAACTGTTGTATCAGGTCCTGTACTTAGGCATGAGCAGCCAAGGCAGATATTATTCTGCTCCCAGGGAACAAAGCCTGTGAATAATACTTTGATGTGTTTACTTTCACAGCTACTTGTCATTGCCTATGATTATTCCTCAGACTTAACTCTTGCCTGGTTAAAAGTAGTTCCTGAAGCAGTTCTTTTTATTGGTCTACCTTTCTGCAACATCTAGTTTGAAATCTAGGACATTTATTTGGGTTTTCAAAAAGGATATAGCTTGACTTGCAACAACTTGTTTTCAGCTTGAACCAGAAAAAGTGACCCAGTTGGTCAGTTTTCACCTAAAATGGAAGAAAATGATAAATATAAGTTACTAGGAAAATGTCTGGCTAGTCCAGCTTTGCTTTCATGGATTTTAGTTAGTACATTCTCCAAATTTGGTAGATGAGAAAACTGTCATAGACTTGGAGAGTAAGGGTATAATAGGCAAAGGACAAATTGATAAAATCTGTTGGTCCAAGCATTAATGGTCAATGACTCACTTTGATTAGAAGCTATGAAAATTCAGAGAGGAGACAGACTTGAGATGTTGTGCGGTTAAGATCTGTAGCAATGGGAACTGAGTGTGACAAACAAAAGAAAGCAACAGAATACTCTGTGGTTTTTGAGCTGGGTACCATTAACAAAGCCGTGGCCTGCAGGAAGAGTAGTTACTTGAGAAGTTAGAGGTGTATGCGTAGTATGGCGCTGTGTGACTCCATTACTTAAAAGCAAGACAAACATGTGAGGGAAAAGTCCTGCGGAGTCTAAGCAGACATTGTGGTTGTGACGTCAGGGATCTCACTGTGTGCCTACATTAACTCCAGAACATTTATTAGTAAACATGTGTGATTTAGAAGGGTCTAAAGAGATAAAAAGATTAGTGAAATTACACTCAGAGACAGAAATGAAGGACTGGGTTTGTTCTCTCCTATTGCTGCTGGGTTTAATCAGGACAAAGGTCAAGTGATGGACTTGCATTGCTGATAGAACATGAATTTACCCATGTGAAGCTGACACTGCAGGCACAATAAGGTTGGGAGGGTAAACGGAGCTCTCTTTAGTGCAGGAGGTCATCTAGGACTAGTAATGGAGACAAGAGCCAGCATGTGTAAACTATTGCTATTTTTGTTAATGTGACTTATTTTGAGTACAATGGATCGAATTATTGACAACGAGGACCTCTGAGAGTTAAACTGTTATACCACCACAAAACATTTCAGAATAGAGATTTAAAATAAGTGGATTCTCTGACCAATAGAATTTAGTGTAACTTGAAACTAGAGAAATATGCTAATTAATAAGTAGATTCTTTATCCATGGAAACCTGGAGGGCAAGACTAATACCGCCCATTCATTGCAACACTGCTAAATGACAGTAGCCATGATAAATGTTTTATATAATTGTCCAATTAATCTTTGAAACAATTAAAGATATTCCTTTTATATTTTTCATATGAGAAAATAAAACTGTAAGAAGAAAGGAAACTTGTGAAAGTCATTCAGTGCTGAAATTCAAACTGAAATTTATTATACTTTTAAGGACTGTGCAAGTGACAGGAAATATGTCACATATTTCATATTCTATTATTGCACAATCAAAATATCTTTATTACAAAGACACAATTCCAGCACATTTGAATACAAGTACATTAAATATTCAAACACGTGAACATGTCCCATTCATGATTCTGTGGTCATCAAGTCACCTTATAAATATAATTTGTTTTTTCCTGGGGGGGGCTCCTAGTAGTTTGCAGATGAACCAACTCTTCTGTACATTATGGTTTTCTGTATTTTTTTTTTACAAACTATTTGGAATTCATACTGATCTTATGAAAGCTAGAGCTGACTTCAGTAGTGAACGCAAACATGTTTTTGATCTGTTTAAAAATGAGGGGCTGGCAGTGAGGCATAGTAGATTAAGTTGCTGCTTTTATTGCCAGCATCCCAAATGGATTCTGGTTATATGCCTGGTTGCTCCACTCTTGGTCCAGCTCCCCGAAAATGCACCTGGGAGAGCAGTAGAAGATGGTCCAAGTGGTATTATCCCTGTTCCCACGTGGGAGACCCAGATGGAAATCCACGCTGTATACTTGCGCCTACCACATGCCTGACACTTGTGGCCATTTGAGAAATGAAGCAGCAGATGCAAGATATCACTGCTTTTCAACTAAATCAACAAATCTCTTAAAAAGTAAAGAAGGAAATAAAAATAAGGTAATTCATCAGGAACCAAAGCAATCTCACCCTATGAAAAATTTTTTGAGACAATAAAATAATATTATTATTCATTTGATTATCTGTTTTTATAATTCATGATTATATGTGCCAGGCAGATACTTATATATGAATAGTTGGAGATACATTGCTAAATGAGACAGTCTTTTTTTTCTTTTATCTGCTAGTATACTAGTATATTTCAGGGAAATAGAAAGTTTTAGCAAATCAGCATGCAAGTAAGTAATGTTTGTCACTGTTACTGTATGAAGAATTTCAGGGCATGGTGGAGTATGGAAGGAGTGACCTTACTGATATAAGAATTCAGAGTTTCCCTATTGATATGTCCCTGCATTACACCTTGGTAGCTATTTTCTTAGTTTTCAGTTTATTATTTTGGGAAATGTTGGGTTTTTAATTGGTGGTATCATCAATTGAACATCATCAGCAGTTAGCCTAAGGCAGGTTTCTGGGAGTTGGAAGAGCATGAATAAGCTAAAAAAACAGTGCTGACGTTTAAATGGTGGTATGTAGAAAGATATAAAAGCCGAATTTGGGGCTTTTATACTAAAAAGACAGGAGAAAATTAAAAAGTTTAAGAAACTAACGATGAAAAATAAAAAGGAAAATTCTTTTCTTGGCTAATCCTCCCCTCTGCAAGCACCGGGATCCCATGTGGGCACCAGTTCATGCCCTGCCACTCTACTTCACATCCAGCTCACTGTGTCCTGGGAAAGCAGTGGAGGATGGCTCAAGGCCTTGGGGCCCTGCATCTGTGTGGGAGACCCAGAGGAGGCTCCTGGCTCCTGGCTTTAGATTGGTTCAGCTCTGGCCATGGTGACTATTTAGACAGTGAACCAGCAAATGGAAGAGCTTTCTCTCTTTTTCATCTTCTCTCTATACATCTTCATTTCCAATAAAGACAAATAAATCTATTTTTAAACAGATGAGAGGATGTATAAAACATTGTTAATTGATACATAAAAATTATACATTTCTGGAGAACCATATGATGTTCAGTGGATTCATTAGATACTCACAGATTGAAGATATGAACTGAAGGTTTTGACAGAGATATTCTGTTACTGTTATACAAAAATGAATCAATGGTTCTTAATTACATACAATATCACCAAGTTAAAGGATTATAAGTTCTCATCTCTTTTGTATCTTGCTTTGGCTGTATAAGTAGGGCCAATCAACAAGAGAAATAATTATTTTTGAGTGGTACTTCTGCTAAGCACCCTTAGAAAAATGGGAACATTTCTTCTTACTTCCTATTTTACCTTACTGCTGGAAATATTGATATGATTCTAACGATGATATGGGGCCCTAAAAGCTGCAGACCATATTTTAGCACTACCAGTTCCTTAAGAAGTGTTATGTTTCCCCCTTATTTTCTCTATCCCAAATAAATGAATGAGGAGAAGAGAGCATATAAAAACTTTGAGTTATGGATAAAGATGAAATATTGAGGAAGAAAATGATAGCCTACCTCGGTTTTTCTGTCCAAATAATGATAACACTTGTTAAGAAATAATTCAGATGTGGACCTTACTATGAGACTAGTATTATGTTTTTCAAAATGTTTTTTTCGCTTTTTTCTTCTTTGTATTTTCCCATGCTGTCATGTAGAGATCATGTGAAGTTTACATCTACTCTCCATTAACGTGATTCCTGGGTCGTTAACTGTTTGGGTCAAGGGAACACACCTATCCCAAATTGCTGCAATGACCTTGGCTCTTTCAGGACCTTGGAATTGAGATTTGGGATATATCTTATCTGAATAAATATAGTTGAGAGCTTTGCAGTAATGGCTATACAATATACAGTTGGGGAAAGATGACATGTCTGGTAAAAGAAAATGAGAATTAAGGCTTATGTAAAATCATGTATACACATCTATCCTGAAAGGGAAGGGTGGAAGGGAAAAGAGACAGAAAAGAAGAGGGACAGAGAGAGAAAGGGAGAAAGAGAGAAAAAAACTACATGAACATGAACGAGAGATCGACGGAGTAGCTGCCTTGCTTTGTGACAGCTTTCTGATTTGGCTGCAGGCCTACAGTAATCCCAGACATCCTTATTCAATAATTTTTAAAACAACTTTTGAAGAGCTCTTTTTCCAGTTTTATTTGAAAAGCGGGGTGTGGGGTTAAGAGAGAGCAAGAATGAGACAGAAAGCGAGAACAAGAGAGAAAACAAGAAAGAGAGAGATTGTTTTTACTTCCTGGTTCAGTCCCCAAATCTGCAAATGCCTACAATAGCTAGTGCCAGGCCTGGCTAAAGGCAAATCAGCAATACATTCTGGATCTCCCATGTGAATGAAAGAGGTGCAATGACTTGAATTGCACCTGGTATGTCCCAGTATGAGCATTAACAGGAAGTTGGAATTGGAAATAGAGTAGGCATTCTAACTCAAGTGCTCTGATATGGGGTGTGGTCACTCCAAACATCATCCTAACCTCATTACCATATGTCTGCTTCTACGTAAGGTATTCTGAGGCATCTCTATAACTCACCAACAGAAAACCTTTTTATCCAGTATAATTATCCCCTGAATGAATTCCATGAAAAAAGTATAATTCCAATTAATTTCAAAATAGCCTGATTCTGCTTTGCAACTTTTCATGGTGATACAGAAAGTGTTTGAAAGTTCCAGTGTGGTTCAGTGAGTTGAGGCTATGTAAATGTCTAGAAATGAAAATTTGGAACTTGAGGATTTGGAACAAGCATATTATGCTTTGGGCTGTAGTTAGCAGTAATGATGAATATGGTAAAATTTTCAAAAGTTCAACCTGCAAGCAATGAAAGCATTATGAACAGAAAAGAAAAAGATAGAGTGCATTCTTAGCTTTCAAATAATGATAGGTTTGGCAGAAAGTAGAATATACACCTGTCTACCTGGCACTAAATGGATGTCATAGATCATAAACATTGCAAGATTCAAAGGAAAGAGCAATTAGTGCTAAGCTATTGTAGTATAGCCAAATTGAGGTCAGCTTTTCTACCAACTTGTTATGTGATGGTGACCAGTAGTCACATTCTACCTCCACTGCAGTTTTCTGTCACATGACTGCTTCGTACTAGATTTATTAATTCATTTATAACACACATTTTAAGTAACCAAAATAATGCACATAACTAGGAATAGCAAATAAATAAAATGCATGGTTGTTGTTCACAGGAATTTACAACCTAGGAGGAGAGAGCTCCATGCAGTTAAGCACCAGTCTTCTAAAGAATAATCGTGATGATAGTCTATGAACAAAGGATAGAAGGAAACAGCTAGGTTACTCATAGGTAAGGGAAATTTCCACTTACACCGTGTTTGAATGAACAGTTGTTGCGTGAATCAGGTGGTGATGGGATTTTCCAGAGAGGAAAGAATTACAGAAGTCTGGTGATTTCTTGGATGGCATTGAAGTTTTTGTTTGTTTCTGCTTTGTTTGGATAGAGAAAGTGAGCAAATGTAGGGTAGGTGTATGTGTATGACTTAATGAAGATAAGATAGAAACAATTTCCTGGACTTCTTGAAACCTCTAAAATGCATTCAAAGTGAATTCTGGGAAGGAGAACATATGAAAAAAAAAAAAACACAATGAAAACCTTTGTCTTATCTATATTTTTATCTTGTACAAGGCTTTAGAAGTATAGTAAATATGAAGGTATTTCAAAAAGTTTTGGAAAATCAATTTAATGGGTAATCTTATTTTGGTGTGAATAATTTGCAATCCGTGTGTAGGAGAGGTCTTCAGAAAGTTTGTAAAAAATGCATTTTATGAAAAAGAATTAAACATGAATATTAAGGATGCACAAAATAATTTTTATTTTGTTATTTAAGTAAAAAATATTGATTTATAGACAGAGGCAGGGAGGGAGAGAGAGAGAGATGGGCACTTCCATTTGCTGGTTCATTTCATAAATTCCCTCAGTGGATAGGTCAGGACCAGGCCAAATATGGGAGACTGGAACTGAATCGTGGTATGCCATTGGGTTGACAGTGGCCCAACTGAGCCATGACCTGCTGCCTCTTTGAGTTTATGTTAGGCAGCAGCTGGGATCATGAGTGGATCCAAAACTCAAACCCGGGTTCTCTGATATGTGGGGTGTAGGGATCTCAAGTAGAGGCTTAAGTGCTGCAACAAATGCTTGCTCCTAATGGTAAGATTTTCAAAAAGTGTGTAGCACTATTTGTTTTTGTGTTCTCATCTACAGAATGGAAATAATAATAATAGTTACCTCCTGCTGTATGGATTAAAAATCACTAAGCACATAAAGTGGTTAGAACCAGCTGACAGAAAATATCAGAGTGTTCATCATTGTTACCCGTTATTCCATGAAGTGTTACCTATCCAAGAGAGGGAGCAGTGATGTGCTTATTTGTTAGTAAACAGGCTTTCTTGTCCAGGGCCTTCCATGGGCGTGGCTTAGAACCCATTGATTTAATCATGGTATCAAAAATGTCACAAGATCCTCCTCCAGGCACTTGGAACCATTTAAAAGGACAAATAAACCACACAGTATCGTAATTGCTAGCCAAGGAGGTATGCTTTAAATACCAAATAAATGTTTAGGAATTAAGAGGTGGTAGATGTGTCAACTTTCTGGAACAATCAGGAAACGCTTCCTGGGAGGCCCTGATAGAGTGCAAGGATGGACATCCTTCTAGAACTGGAGTCAGGATTTGCCTTTGCTGATCTGAGTAGCCCCTTTCATGCAGAGCCTTTCTTCCGCTCTCCCCATGCTTTTAGAGGAAAGTCTAAGCCAACGATCTGGGATGCTGGGAGTCAGGACTTAAAAAGTCCCCTATCCTGAGAGCGATCAACACAAAAGATATTTTTACACAGAAACAATTTCCCAGGCATCCATGAAAAAAAACAAAAGACTTCTTTAAAATAAATCTTGGTCAGGCAGGAGCTGTTCTTGTTTTGCAACTTCAATGTCACTTGGACAGCTCAGTGTGGGGAAATGCTTATTTGCCCATCGATGCCACTGCGAGGACCCTTTTCCTTAGAATGGCATAACAACATCACCGCTCAGTGCCTGTCACTGCTCGTCCTGGAATAGCAGTGATATTTTTTTTCCCCAAAGATATTAAAGAAATCTATACTTTGTCCACTTTTCTCTCTTGATAATACTGCAGGCACAACCTGTGTTGGGAAACAATATCCCAGATCATGGTGAAAGCTCGCACAGATGGAACATTAGGGGGAGGAGCTGCCAGCTACTTGCCTGCCAACTTGTTAATGCTGGAGACATTATTCTCTTGTTTTGCTAGTTTAATAGAGGATCAGTCGTAAAGATTCTCTGTAGGCTCAGCAACATAATTATTACCTATGATCTCCACATTAACTGTGAGAAAACACTGTGGTCTGAATCTGCCTCATTTTAAATGCCAAGCTGTGCCCACATTCAGCCCACAACCGAACCTGAAAACTCAGTATACCCTAAGTATTGCTACTGTTGTCATCATGGTGGATGTTAAGTGTGCGCTTGCTCAAACTGTGCTGTCAAATCATTGCTGGGTAATGTCTGTTATTTGCTCTGTTCCCTGACCCCAAGTGCCCTCACAATTCAAAATTATTAAGAGGTAAAAAGTCTGTGTCACATTTAGTTCTGATAATCAGTCCAGAAGTGCCAAGTCCCTTCAAATTTGGAAAACAAACTCCTTAACAGATGGGCCACATAAAATTTACAACATGTGCAATGTGGGAGGTAGTATAGCTCTGGACGAGAAACACAAGACTGGAAATTTAGGAGTTTGGGATTTTGAATTTACTCGTGTCCCCCTCCCCCCTTTTGTTGACAGATCAAATAAGCTTATATTTCATTTCTTATAAAATCTAATACCTTACCCTTGTAAATGGATGGATAAAAGGAAATCAGGCAAACTTTTTCCTACTGTGAAAATATGTGTTGCTGCTACTGAGGTTGATTAAATTGCTGATAGCATGTGGCCGCAGGACCTAGAGAATTCTACCAAATAATTTTGTGTATAAAAGATAGTTCTTGTTCCCTGAGGACAGGTGTATCACTGGAAAACTGCTGTTTCTACTGGAAAGGATGCTCATTGACATGAGTAAATCATTTAAAAATAATTGCGATTTCTAAATTTCTTAACTGGCATTATAAATCTAAGAGATATCTCTCCCATCACCACTATTAAGCTTTCTGATTTCTGGCCATCTCTCCTAGATAATGTTTCATCACTGCAGGAGGGTTTCTCTGATCATCTAAGCTGAATTATGTGGCATGGTTCTTAACTTTAGGTTTACATGCCTATTTAAATTCTACAATGGTGTGATTCACATGGGCACATATTCTACCAAAGTGCTGGAATGTAGTACCTGCTCAATAATTCTTGAAATAATGACTGCATCATAGGTGTTCAAAGACTTATGAAATTAAGATAAGCATACACATGATTTTTTTTTTAAAAAAAGATTTATTTGTTTTTATTGGAAAGGCAGATTTATAGAGAGGAGAGCCAGAGGGAAAGTTCTTCTGTCTGCTGGTTTACTCCTCAAGTGGTGGAAAAGGCTAGAACTGAAGCCAGGTACTGCAGGGTTCTAAGACTTTATTGCTTTCCGTGGATACAAGTAGGGAGTTGGATGGGAAGTGGAGCATCCAGAATATGAACCGGTTCCCATAGGGGGCACCAAAATGAATATTTAGCCACCAGTCCATTGTGCTGGGTCCAAGATTATTTTTATTAAAATATCTAGTTTGTCACTTATACTTTACCACACACACTGATTAAGATTGTTGTGCAAGTGCTTTGGGAAATACAAATTCAATGTACATAGTTGCAAAAGATAGATAGATCACAAAAATAGGCAATAATTGGCAGAATGAATTGAGCTGTATAAGAGAGGCAAAACAGCCATACCAATTAATTTTGGCTTCTAGATCCAGGCAAGACTGGTCCTTGGGGATACCTCTAAACTTTGCCTGAAACCTAAAAAGGAGTTTAACAGTACAGTGTTCTAAACACTGAAGCTTCTGGTTTAGCTCATAGCCTCCCTCTTTTAAACTAATTTCACATTGGTTCTGTCTGATCATGTATGTACAGGGGAAGAGTGAGGGAAGCAAAAACATATGTGCTTCAGCTCACTAACCACAGATGATTGGCTGCCCAGACCCATGACAATCTAACCCATCTATTACTTTATGGGATCAATATATATTTTTTAAACTTCAAATCCTAGACTGATAGTGGTAGGTAATGGATCTCTTAAGATATTGACCTGGAGTTCAGAATTTTTGTCTAAAAAGGTCTTCAAAAGTTCATGGATGGAAAATGTGTATCATGAAAGAAACCCCCTCTGCATAAATGTCTTTAAATCACACTTTTACATCTACTTTTTAAATTCCCCTGGTATTGCTATTTTGAAATTTCATAAAGAGGAAGGGAAAGGTGACTACGTCTACCGATGGTAGTGAAGACTGTAAGTATGTCAGAAGAATAGGTGGAAAGAAACAGGTAGACATGGGAAGAGAGAGGGAATGGGAGGTTTTGCTATGGTTTTGCATGGTTTTCTGGATTCCATTCTTAGTGTCTTTGAGACATACTTTATCTCCTTTAATTAAGCTAGATTAATGTATGTCTATTATTTCCTTAGAAAGCCTTAATGAAGACAAATGAAAAGGTAGGGATAGAAATTACAGGAAAAAAATGAATAGTCAATGTGTAGAAGAAAACATAGGGCATGCAGAGGTATGATCTGTATATTTGTTTGTTTACTGCACAATTCTGTTTTTGAATGCTAAGTAAATATTATCAAATTGTTAAAAATTTGACTATGTAGACTCCGAATTATGGAAAAATAGAAATTCAAGTACAATATATGGTATGAATTGTATTTCTTATTATGAAATAGTAACAAAGATTGTTGTAAGTTCTGGAATTGAGGTTGTACCTGAAATTGTGTTGCACTGTTGGCTTTGGCACTAAGTACATTTGCACCACTTCTTTTTTCTTTTTTTTTCATTTTTGTATTTAGCAGTTTATTGTATGGAAGCATAATTTTTACTGAACTTGGCAGATTTTAGGATAGTCTAAACTGGCTTATAACTTTAAAAAGGCATATGCCAACAGTTGAGGCACAGAACAGTTTTAGGAGGGGTATGCAGAGAAATCTTCAATACCCCAGTGAGGAGTAACTTATTTTTGTGTCTTACCTAGTAAGGTATATGTGAGTCCCCGCTGACTTTTTTCTGTCTGGTTCTAAGCTGTCCTTGTTGTTCTCTGTCTAAATATTCTAATTTTTTTTGTTGTTTTATTTTGTTTTGTTTTTAGGGGGGACTCCAGGGCGACCCTGATGGTCATTGCAGGAGAGGGTGGGAATCCAAAGCTGGAACTAAGTAAGAACCAGAGAAAGCTCCTCTCTCTAGTCCTGAAGGGAGTTTACTGTTTTGTTTCTACTGACCGCTCAGGGCTCCTGGTTGTTGTTCCGATGGCATTGGAATCTGCGAGGAAGGATTTGGGCTCCAACCCATGAGGGAGATTCAAATGGGAGTGGATGACCTTTGAGTTCTTGGTCTCCAAAGGCACTTCAACTCCCCGTGGTCTCCTTGGCAGTTGGGATGTAGTCCTTTTTGCCCATGCTGAGTCCTTGGTGAGGATCCGGGAGTCTCCAGGGTTGGGATACAAACCTCCTCCTGTCCACTTGTTCCACTCTGGGGTCCCCGCTTGCTCTGTATTTGCACCACTTCTTAAGTTACCCTACTGCTTCAGACCTTGGCTGATGAAGAGCAGAAGTATCTGAGAGCTGTAGGTATGAATAAACCAAAAGAGTAATGGATAGAAACTAAACAGATTCTCTGGAAATATATATTCTCTATTTCCTTTTCTATTCCAAAGTTCTCCATTTATTGAATACTTATTTTAAATTTTAAATCTTGTATTAAGGTCTATGACATTGGATGAATAAGTCATGATTCCTATTCATGAATATTTCACATATAGAAAGAAATGTTGTGAGAAAATGACAGAAATACATTACGATACAGAGACTTTTACTATCATGATATGGACAATGTTCCAAAGAACTGTTTGATT
The DNA here is from genome assembly GCF_017591425.1 of Ochotona curzoniae. NCBI lineage: Eukaryota > Metazoa > Chordata > Mammalia > Lagomorpha > Ochotonidae > Ochotona > Ochotona curzoniae. Next base: position 14,072,876 of record NW_024464920.1, on the reverse strand, counting down.
TTTCCTTGGGCCAGCAGAAGATTGTGAGGAGTGGTTTTATTTTTTTTTAATTTTTTTTAAAGATTTATTTATTTTATTGGAAAGTCAGATATACAGAGAGGAGGAGAGACAGAGAGGAAGATCTTCCGTCTTATGATTCACTCCCAAGTGAGCGCAACGGCCGGTGCTGTGCCGTTCTGAAGCCAGGAGCCTGGAGTCTCTTCCGGATATCCCACAGAGGTGCAGGGTCCCAAGGTTTTGAGCAGTCCTTGACTGCTTTCCCAGGCCACAGGCAGAGAGCTGGATGGGAAGTGGAGTTGCCGGGATTAGAACCGGCTCCCATATGGGATCCTGGCATGTTCAAGGCAAGGACTTTAGCCGCTAGGGCATGCTGCTGGGCCCGAGGAATGGTTTCAGAGAAGATATAATACTTGAACCTTGAACCAGGCCATAGGTGAAGTGTGTTCTGTGCTGAAAAAAGAAAAGGTGGGATATGTACCAGTTACTAATTCATTACCTCTTAGGTATAAATTCACCCTTCAGTACTGTTTTCTCCTCAGTGCCTTCCACAATGAAGATAGCATTTTAGTAATGTTTCCTTGCCAGCTGGAAGAATGTCAAGTTTTGTCAATGGTAGATTTTGGAGAAAGGTGGCAGAAGGGAAAAGGTTTTGTGTCCCGATTCTGGGGTGTTTGCTCAACAAGTGCTCTTGTGAGTTCTTCAACTTTGGGCTTTTATTTGGTGCCAAGAAACTACCAGAAGTCTGAAGTCAGAAATTATCCCCACCCCTCAATATTGCCTTCCAGTCATTTTGTAGCAAACTACCACTGATGGAACACTTTTATGTATAATTTCTTCAGCAAGGTGTAACAATTGGCTTTCTCTGATTTACACCATCACAGAATTATATTGAGGTCTCTTTCATCATTGAGCCATATCTAACAAAGCTAAAATCTTAGTCCTGGGAGGAGTTGGGTCTTCCTTATGGACTCTGTCGTGTCTCTGCCTTTCAAGTAGATTAGGATGAGAGAGTCACTGTGAATATGTGGTGGGAGATGAATTATTGTGAAGATGAGAACACTGGAGGCAAAATGTTACATATATTTTAATGTTGGTTATTATAATTCAGGAGAAGGGCTGATGTAAAAGCACTTTACAATGACATAAGGAGAGTGAGAAAATAACTCAAAGGAGATGGAATTCACAAAACTTAATGACCTGGTTAAAGAGATAGAGGATATGTATTAGTAATAACTTTATAGGCTTGGAATTACCCATTTTGATGACTGAGTAATGGTGATTCATAACATACATGTGAGGTTAACAGGAGAAACAAGTTTAGGGAAAAAGAAAGAAGTATGTGTTATGTTTTTGGCTTTGGGCATTATTTATTTATTTGTTTATTTGAAAGTAAGAGCTCTAGAGAAAGAGAGACACAGAGAGAAAGAGACCTCCACTCACTGGTCCATTCCGCAAATGACTTCAACAACCAGGGCTGGGCCAGAACAAACCCAGGAGCTCCAACTGGGTCTGCAATGTGGGTATCAGAAGTCCAGGTACTTGGGACAGCTTTCACTGGTATTCCCAGGCCATTAGCAGGGATCTGGATTAGAAACAGGCAGCCATAAGCAATGCGGGTATCGTGGGCAGCAGTTTTATCCACTATGTCATAATGCCAGCCCTGGGCACGTTGTTTTAAAAGAAAGATTACTACTGTTCTATCTGTGTAAAATGTATTGGACAATTAGTGTCTGTTCAGTTAAGCTGAGTAGTTATTCATCTGCTTTCTGAAAGTTGAAAACATTAATTCAGACATTTTCTCTTGCAGTAGGCTTGTTGCTGGCCACATTTCCTCAGTGTTGCTTGGGCTTTAGATTTCCCCAAAGACTTTTGGAATTTCTTCTTGGAACATCTCAGAGATGATAAATTCCCATTTTGTAGAAGTCACTGAATATTCTCCTTTTTTTAATAACACATTTTAGCAGAATAAAAAGGAGTATTCTTGATGATTAAAGGGCCAGGAATGATACTCCTTTTCAGCTAAATACTCGGACTTTACATTTTGTATGCCACCATTTCAGAAAACAGTTCTCTCGGGGCTTATTAATTCAGCTGGATATCTGAATTTCTAAAAGGCTGTGCTCATTCCCCAAGCCCTTTGTCTGGTAATGGTTGGAACTGCGATAGCCTTCAAGGGGTGAAGGGCTGCAAGCTGAGCCCTCAGAAAGAACAATGTGTGTGCATGGACTGTGGCAGAGCCCTCTGCATGTGGGACCTGCTGGAACCGACAGATCCAGTTCTGCTGCCAGGGTGCTGGACACTGCCTGTTCCTGAGGTAGGCAGCTGACAGGCAAGGAAAAATGCCTCTAAAGACTGGATTAGGATATGATCATCAGCCAGTTATGGCATTGTGAGTTGGCAGATGCCTTGGGTACGTACCAGTGTGGGGTGTTCAGAGCCTCGTCAAAATGTTGCTTTCTCTGATGCAGCAGGAATATAGAAAACTAAGACTTCTGATGTATTCTTATGAAATAACTCCAGAAATGCAATCAGTGGTGAGTTCTCTGAGATGATTTAGCATTTTTTGTTGTTGTTCCTTTTTCTCTCTAAATTTTTATGGCTTCTGAATAACTTGGTTCTTTTAAATCTGACTTAGACATACAGAAAGACACACACACACCTGCACACTCTCATATGCAAAATGGAAAAAAGAAAGCTTGAACTGATAGCTATCCAAGACAGGAAACACTCCCCAGTAATGAGGTGAGCAAAATTCTGGTGTGTATTGTCTTCTTCATGCAAAATAGAAAGAAAGCAGATGATTGATAATGCACTTTAGTTCACTGTTTATTACATGAGGGTGGTGTATTATCCATCTCAGTACATTTTTGTTCAAGATTGTCTGTGCAATAATTTTTGTCTCTGTGTACATGAGCCAAAGTGTGTCTCGGCAACATTTTCTAGCAGTTAGAAAAAAAAATTGTTTTCATTTGAAGCCCATTAAGAAAAAAAAAATCCCTAGGGTGTTTTGAATTAAGCTTCACTTTTGCCTGTTTGTATTTGCTGGACTTGAGTTATTGGCTGCCACACCTAGAATTCCAGTGAAAATAATTTTTTAAAAGATTTATTTATTTATTATTGGAAATGTGTATTTACAGAGAGAAGGAGATACACAGAGAAAGATCTTCTGTTTGTTCATTCCCCAGCTGGCTGCAATGGCCGCAGCTGAGCTGATCCAAGGCCAGGAGCCTGGAGCCTGGAACTTCTTCTGATTCTCCCACATGGGTGCAGGGTCCCAATGCTTTAGGCCATCCTCTAATGTTTTCCCAGGTTACAAGCAGGGAGCTGGATGGGAGTTGGAGCAACTGGGGCACAAACTGGCTGCACATGGGATCTCAGCAGTTGCTGCGTGAGGATTTAACCACTGAGCCTTCACAACAACGGGCCCAGTGAATGCAATTTGAGGAGCCATTCAAAGCAGCCTCACCTCATATAGGTTGTCCCTTGATGTTACTTCCTTATTTTACTGTAGGACTCTTAGTTTCTTAATCTATAATGATGCTAATGCTAAGGTTATTATTTCTTTGAAAATGTTCTGTATGAGTATTTTATATGTTGAATTGAGCCCGCCCTGTCCCAAACCTGCTGTGCCTCCTCCCCTTCCCCCACATCTCTGTTGTATCATCATATACCTCAGTTTCCTCTGTGAAAAGACCTCTAGTGTATAGATTTTTACAGTATGAGAAATCCAGATGTAAATCACCTAGTATGTTGGAAGTTCAAAAGTATGATTTTTTTTTCTGTGATTTTCTAGATTGCCCAGGGTTGGGAAAATGATTTAACTTTGCTTAGCTAGAAACTTCTAAACAGACCAAGTAATAGGAGGACTCAAAAAGCATTTGACATATACTTATCTCAGTGATGTGTACAGATCAGACTGTCCTTACTCTTTGTGTTCTTTCTACTGACTTATCTTCCACAACTGCCCAGGCAGCTACCCACTCCCAAGCTTCCTTTTCTGATTTCTCATCAATTCTAGGAAAGGTTCACCAACTGTCAGCTGTTCTTTTGATACGTCCATGAATTACCCTTTAATTTTACCACCAACTAATCCTGAATGACAGATCTTGTAACTCCATGTCAACTGCATAGAAAGTGAAGATAAAAACTTAGAAAGGGAAGTCAAAAGATATTGATGCTGGTGTGTATATCTGAGAAATTGACTCTGTAACTTTGAGCTAGTCATTTATCCTCTGTTGGTGTCAGTGGTATCATCTGTTATAGAAAAGATTAGACTGGAGTCATTTTACTTCCAACACTGTGATTCCAGGGTCTTTTTGTCTACAGGGCCAATTGTTGATTTTCATCCAAGGAAGTAATGGTCCCCTGAGATAGACCGCACAATAAGGAAATGAGAGATAAAAGAATGCCTCGGACACCGTGAGAACTTGTGGAGAGCGTCTAATTTTATTGCTATCCTGATTGTGTAAAGAGCAACAAGGTTTCCATTTTTTGAATCATCAACACCATTTTTTTAAGGTTTATTTATTTTGATTGAAAAGTCAGGTATACAAAAAGGAGGAGAGACAGAGAGAGGAAGATCTTGTCTGTTGATGCATTCCCTAAGTGGCCACAATCCCAAGCCAGTAGCCAGGAGCCTCTTCTAGGCCTCCTACTTCATTGTTGGATCCCAAGCTTTGGGCCATCCTCGACTGCTTTCCCAGGCCACATTCAGGTAGCTGGATGGGAGGCAGGGCCACCGGGATTAAAACCGGTGATCATATAGGATTCTGGGATGTGCAAGGCTGACTTTAGCCACTGGACTCTTGTACCACGCCCATCAACCTCAATGTTAGCATGTGTCTTAAGGATAGCTGAGCTAATTCTCTGCTTCAGGGATGACTGGCCTTGAAAATGGCACAATACCTGCATTTTGGCCACAGTACTCGTGCCCTTTTCACCCACATGGGAGGCTCCGAGTTCCTGGCTCCTAGCTCCATCCTAGTCCAGTTCTGGCTGTCCTGGGCATTTCTCAAATGAACCTGCAGATGGGAGACCTCTGTTTACATTTTTGTCTGTCTGTGTTTCTCTGCTTTTCAGATCAGTAAAAGTAAATTTAAAAAATCAAGCCCATCAAACAGTTGAAATACCAATGATGTTAATAAGGATTAGTAATAAGCACAATAAAGTGCTGTAATGAATATGAACACTTTTATATGATTACTGCATGGATAGTAATAGTTTGAGAGATGTGTGTAGTTGCAACCAGGTGAGTTGTACCTCACCTCTAACCTCTCTCATTGATTTGAGCACAGCAGGTAACATTAGCACTCCTCAGTAGAAACCTGTTACTCTATGGAGCTAGTTCTGAATCATTTTCCTAAATATAAGAATCCTTAGACTGAAGAAAATACCATAGAAAATGACAAATGAAAGAATATAGTTTTTACGACCTCCTTCGTTAAAACAATTAAACTTAGTTTGTAATTTGGAGAAGTGAGGTGGAGACTGGCCAAAAAGAGAGAAGGAACCTAGTGGCCTTGCAGTAACCAAAGACCCAAGATGCACATACACTTATAGAAGCTTTATTTTCTCACAATGGAATTAGTATACTATCATTAGAAAAAAAGTTTTTAAAGATGTAGTCAAGCCTAAAGAAGAAAAACACCCCATTAATTTGTAATTTCACTATTAATTCAAATGTAGTTTGATCTTGACCAGCATTTCATACATTGCTATAATCCCCAGAAAAATAATCACACCGCAATCCCATGCTTATATTTATATGTGTTAAGAAACCCACACTTACATATGTTAAAACAAAGCTTAATGAAATATTACCACTCATTCCTAAGGTATGTAATACATGTTATTTCTTCTTCTCTTCCCTTTATCTTTTCTCTGTTACCTTTCATTTAGAATAAAACTGTTCACTTAGTATACTGCACAATTTAAAATCACTGGGAAAATGCTTAATTTCTCTATGATATGAAAATAGGTCACTTTCTTAATAATCCTGAATACAATTAGGTTTATGTAGGTATTTCATTTTAGTTCAGACAAACATTTTAAAATGGAAGTATTCCCTTTCTATCATGGGTAATGGATTAGGCTAAATTATGCAGAGGATATGACAATGCAACTCCAGTGGCTTAAAATAGTAGTTACTTTTGCTCATGATACGCATCCGTAATGCCTCACAAGTAGGATTCTGACCTTTCAATGGTGAAACCGATGGAACAAACACTGTCTCTAAATCAGCCAGTTTACCTAAAATTATGCTGCTGTGATAGTTAGCTTCAAATCCTAATGATTTACATTAAAAATGTATTTCATTTCTCAGACTACTGTCTTATTTGGGGCAATTTTACTCTACTCCAAGCTACAAGAGCACTTTGAATCAGGGACTAGGAAATCTCATGGAAAAAGAAACAAAGCATGGCTTAATAATGTTCTTGATTCTTAAAGCAATTGCTCAGAAGGGCACCCATAACTTTGAATGAGCTAGTATTATCTAGCTCAAGCTAATGCCGTTAGAGAGGATTTATACTCCTCTCATATTAATTGATCTTTTTTGAGACCCTCAAAAAGAGGCACAATTATTTTTACAATAACATAATTTATCATGGTCTAGTGTGTTGCTGGTTCCCGTTACTGAGGAAGGGGAGTTATAGGGGATCTCTACTTCAACTCTCTACATCCTGACAGTATTCCCAATGCCCTGATACAACTGTAGTTATCCCAGAAAATATCCCACTCTGGCTTGGAAGTGGCAGAGAATCTGAAGCATTTGGTAACAGCTTAAGTTAAATAGATAGATTATTCTTGATATTGGCAAACTTCCCTCTGAGTTGCCCATTTGGATGTTGTAAACTTCAAATGGTAGTGCTGAAACTCATATGTACAGGCAAAACATTTTCAAAACAGAACTTAAAGCTTGAGTTGCCATTAAATATCCTATTTGTGACAGACCTGTCTTCTGTAATACTAGAGACTCCAAATCAGAGACTCACAAGATCTTAGCACAAGACAAAAAAAGCACAATTCTACATTCAGAAAATAAACTATTTTATTGTTTTTCCCCTTTTTTATAGTGGTTTTTAAATGTTACTTAATTATTTAAATAATGTGACACTCCCTGGACACAGGAATACTTGGTTGGCATATATAGTCTCCCATTTAATACACACACATCCTATTCTGTAATTTTATGTTCAGAATATAGGTATATGAACTTGACCCTTTAAGGTAGTATGTCTAATCCAATAGCTGAGAACCTATTCCTATGAGGTAAGAGACAGTAGTTAAATTGTATACTACTGAAGGCTAGAAGACCCTCAGGCAGGTCCCAGTGTCCCACTAGACTGCACTTCCAAAACACAAATTCAAGGGAAAATGATTAGGAATTTCTAGATGGTGACTACAGAGTGATAAAACTCAAGTGCAGGAGACACTTCTAGTTCCCACTCAGATGGAATTGCATTGGTTGAGTACCTTTGAATGTGGCCGTTGGTTGGAAGAGTCAGAAAATCTCAGCTTCTTGTAATATCCGGATCGACTGAAAAGCTCCTTCGTGCTTGTCCTGCAACTGTATGAAATGATGTCTCCTGTTTCCAAACTTTAGGACAGAGTATATAACAAAACTAACATGCAGCTGCCATGTTTTTATCACTATTGAATCTGAATATTAATTTGGGGGTAGGGGTCCCACACAAATCATCTTTGATGATAAGAAAGCTCAGCTAGAATCCCAATGACCATTAAAAAATCTGATTCTGAAGATCAGTGACATCTATAACATAGGTCTTAGTGGTAACTGTCCTAGCTTGGACTGCCATTACTTAATACCCCAGATTGGGGAAGCTTAAGCAACAGGAATTTGTTTCTGTTTTTGGGGCCAGAGTCCAAGATCAAGGTGCTGAGACCTAAGTTGCTGGTGGTGATCAATTCACTGTGCACTCATGTCGTAAAGCAAAAGATTGTTGGCCCAGGATAACATATCCAACAAAGTTTTCCTATGTCTTTGAAAATGAAATAAAATTCTTCCACAGTTTTCCTATGTGCTTGATAGTGAAATAAAATTCTTCCACAGTAAAGAAAAGTTAAAAGAATATGCCTCTTCCACACCTGATACTTAAAGATGTTCTCTTAACAGATAGAAGAGGAACAGCACCCACCAAAACCAAGGGCAAATGTGAAGAACATCCTAGTAAAATAATAGCAGATGACCAAATAATTAACCATTGCTAAAATGACAGGACCAAATTAACACCCATTCATATTAACCCTGAATGCAAATGGCTTAAACTCATCAATCAAACATCATAGATTAGTAGACTGGATTTTAAAAAACATAACCCGTTTGTTTGTTTCCTACAGAAGATATATTTCACCAACAATGATCAGCAGAAACTGTATCTCATGGGTTTTAATTTTTTAAACTTAGTTTCATCTCTTCAAAACACTTTCGTCCTCATTAAATTCTTCAGTGACACATAGATCTTAGAGTAGCATCATCTTCAAGAAGGTTCTCGATTTTTTTCATTTTTTCAGTGACACATTAGTCATTCTGTCACATCTTATTTAATTTCATGTTTTTTAAAAAAGATTTATTTATTTTTATTACAAAGTCAGATATACAGAGAGGAGGAGAAATAGATAGGAAAGATCTTCCGTCTGATGATTACTCCCCAAGCAGCTGCAGTGGCCGGAGCTGAGCCAATATGAAGCCTGGAATCAAAAGCTTCTTCCAAATCTCCCACCTGGGTGCAGAGACCCAAGGCTTTGGGCTGTCCTTGACTGCTTTCCCAGGCCACAAGCAGCAAGAAGCTGGGTGGGAAGCATGGCTGCTGGGATTAGAAATGGTGCCAATATGGAATCCTGGTGCTTACGAAGTGAGGACTTTTAGCTGCTAGACTATTGCACCAGGCTCAGTAATTATATAGTCTTATAAAAAATATATGGTGGTGACTGTTTTCCCACAACTAACACCTATGTTGCTAAGCTTAAATTTTTTCCAATGTGACAGTTAATACCTTGGTTACAATTTAGCTTGTATTCTTCAGTTAGGAGTTTGAACATCTTTTGAGATATCTAAGAATTCATGTTTGGTTTTTAATTTCTCATCATGTCTGATCATGTACTTCTATATTATTTATTTCTCATTTTTAGACCTTAAAAATAGGTCATTAGGGCCCAGTGTGGTAGTCTAACGGGCTAAAGTCCTCACATTGCACACACTGGTATCCCTTGTGGTTACTGGTTTGTGTCCCAGCAGCCCTGCTTCCCATCCGGTGTTTTTGCTTGTGGCCTGGGAAAGCAGACAAGGATGGCCCAAAGCCTTGGCACCCTGCATCTGCGTGGGAGACTGGGAAGAGACTCCAGGTTCCTGGCTTCGGATTGGCTCAGCTCCGGCTCTTGAGATTGCTTGGGGAGTGAAACATCAGACAGAAGATCTTCCTCTTTGTCTCTCCTCATCTCTGTATATCTGACTTTCCAGTAAAATTAATTAAAAAAATAGATCATTAGTCTGATTTACAGCAGAAAGTGCAGACTGTCCCCACCACCACCCAATGAATTATTTTGTTTTGTTTTGTTTGTACTGATTTTTGTTTCAATGACAATAAAAGATCAAGTAAGTTTTATAGTAGTCTCAGTCTTACATATTAGTCTTTCTTTGATTATGGGTTTGATTTATAATGGGAAGATTTTTCTCCATTTTCAGCTTATGGAAGAAATTGCCCGTCTTGAAAAACTTGCATATTTGCCTTTTCTAAAAACGTAGACGTCTAATCCACTGGGAATTTATTGTAATATTTGGGGTGAAAAAGAGATCTAAATTTATCTTTCATCTCTAGCCAAAATACTATTTGGTTGATTCATTTTCTGTTAGAACACAACACACATGGGCTCAATTTGCATGTGTATATAAATGTGTACACACAGACACCCATGAAGAAATTTCAAAAAGTATTTGGAAATGAAACTGAATGATTGTTTGAGATGGACATTTGGTCCACCATTTTCAAATATCGATTAGGTTGCCTGCATGTCACACATGTCACATATGAGTAGCTGGATTAGATCCCAAACTCTTGTGTCTTACTTAGTTTCCTTCTAACATGCACCCAGGAGGGTAGCAGGTGGCAGTGTCTGAGTTATTGTGGCAAGAGAGGCTGGTCTGTTTTGTGCTCACCTGTGTTGAGCTCAGCCTCAGGTGTTGTGGGCAGTCAGGGATTGATCCTATGGCAGGGAATCTTCTTCACATCTCTCTCTCTCCCTTGGTCTCTGTGTGTTTTTGTGTTTGTGACTCTCAAATAAAATTTACAAAATTTAATGGTCAAAGTTCTATCACATGTCATGGAATACACTTATTCATATAAATGCATATATTTCTTAGTATTTGTCCATTTTATTATGCATTTTAAAATAACCAATCATATCAGGGCAAAATCTACACAAAAAATTCGGACAAATCATGATTATGAGTGTTCCAGTTTCTCAAAATCAGAGCCAACCTTTGGTAATATTGCTTTAAATTTTTCACAGTTTTTGTTTACTACTAGAGTGTTTACTCATGATTTTAATTTGTGATTTGTAGTTCCTTGATGACAAATGAGATTTAGCAACTTTTCCTATGTTTGGTTTTAATTTGCACATCCTCTGTTGAAAAGTGCTATTTGGTCTTTTGGGAAAGTCTATCCTACATGTTTTAAGCTTTTTCCTCTTTTAAAAATATTTTTGATATTATTCTGCTATTGGTTACATGAATTGCAAATATTTTTATATATTGTTATTTATGGCTTCATTCAGTGATATCTTTCACAAACATTAATATTCTGATTCAATGAAGTTGTATTCATCAATCTTATTCTTTTAGGTTTATGTTTTGTTGTTTAAAAAATGATTCCAGAAAATATACTACTCAAAATGTCAACGTAGCAAATCTCCGGATAAGTAAAAGCAGACAGCCTTTATAATCAGTTACTTGTACTAGAAGAAATTTTAAACAGTATAGCTTCAAGAGAAGACTTAAAAGGGCCAGGATGACAGAAGGATGACAAATGGTTAAACAAATAAAATTGTAAATGGATATAAGATACTAATCAACACTGCTATTTAAACATGAACTACCTAAAGCTTATAGAGTTAAAAAAAAATAAAGTAATGACAACCAGCAGCATGTCAGTATGGCAGAAGTTGCTCAGCATTGAAGTATTCTAGATTTTTATATTTCTGACATGGTGCTGAAGTGGCTTTTATTGTTAGATTATGTTAAATATTATATTTTTTTAAAAAAGAAAAATTGGACAACATTATATAAGACTCAACAACTTTTAAAATTCTAAAATAAAGCAAAGGATGTGCTTTCACCCACAAAAAAGTCTTGGAATTCAAGCAATGTATTTTAAATAACCCATTGGGCATAGAGAAAATTATAGTATAATGTTTTGAACTCAATGAAATAAAAATATGGTGAAGTTTAGAAGACAATTTCTAAATCTAAACACAGATATAAGAGAAAACAAAGGTACCCAATCATTCAGCTAAATGTCCATTTGAAGAAGTCAGGGGAAGAAGAGAAACTAACTGTGCTCCCTCACTAAGAGAAGAAAGGAAATGTTAAAAGTTCAAATTGTTGGAATAAAAAGAAAGTATACAAGGCAAGATATGAAAAAGTAAATATTTGGCTCTTTGAAAAGATAAATAGTACATCTAAAACTCAAGAAAGACGCTAATAAAAAGGATAAGCACAATAACCAATATCAGTTATTAGAAGGAGAAATCATGACAGATTCTACAAGTACTAAATATATGATGTTTCAGTGTGAAAATGATAGAATGTCACAGGTCAAATTTTATAGGTCATTTGTTACTGAAAACAGTTTTTAAAAAAGATTTATTTTATTTTCATTGGAAAGTCAGACATAATAGAGGAGGAGAGAGACAGAGAAGAGAACTTCCATCCATTGATTCACTCCCCAAGTGGATGAACCGGCCAGAGTTGTACTGATCCAAAGCCAGACGCCAGCAACCTCTTCTGGGTCTCCTGCAAGGGCACAGGGTCCCAAGGCTTTGGGCCATTGTCGATTGCTTTCCCAGGCCTCAAGCAGGGAGCTGGAAGGGAAGTGGGGTCGCCAGCACACGAACCTGCAGCCGTATGGATCCCTGGTGCATGTAAGATGAGGACTTTAGCTGCGAGGCTACCGCACAGAGTGCTGAAAACAATTTTCAAATAAGGCCTATTTAATAAAATACTTCAATGAGGGGAAAAATGGAAATAAGAAATGTTTTTCTAGAGGACCTTTTTTTAAAATAAAGTATAGCTTTATTTACCCATTGATAAGCAAAAGTGAGCTATTTTATATTGATGAATTTTAAGTTGTAAAAATGGCAACTGTAAATGCCAAAATTAATGTGTTATTCCAATTTTTATTTGAATAAAAATATATGAATTTGAATAAAGAAATATGTTTTACGTCTTTGCTTTTCAAAAACTGGAAAAATTCAAGCCTACATCAATGTTAAAAGTAATTTATCAAAATTCAGTATCCACCCTTGTACCCACTATATAGATTCAATTTTAAACATTTTATATGAGATTTAACATGTTGATTCATTGTTTCAATGTCTGTTCAACTGTAAAATTCCTTATTTATTGTTCATTTTGAAGTTTATATAGATGTCAGTATACTTCTCATAAAATGGTTCAGTATGTTTAAGGATAGTTCAAACAGTTTATGGAAAATTCAACTAGGACAAATTGATTTGATGCAAAAATTTGAAATTTAAACTAAACCAAGATAGGGCCCAGCACAGTAGCCTAGCAGCTAAAAGTCCTCGCCTTTCACACGTTGGAATCCCGTATGGTCACAGGTTCGTGTCCCAGTGGCCCTGCTTCCCATCCAGCTCCCTGCTTGTGGCCTGGGAAAGCAGTCCATGACTGCTCAAAGCCTTGGGACCCTGCACCTGCATGGGAGACCTGGCAGAAGCTCCTGGCACCTGGCTTCAGATTGACTCAGCTCCGGCTATTGTGGTCACTTGGGGAGTGAGTCATCGGACGGAAGATCTTCCTCTCTGTTTTTCCTCCACTCTGCATATCTGCTTTTCCTATACAAATAAATAAATCTTTTTTGTTTAAATGACTTGTTTATTATTTTTATTGGAAAATCATATTTACAGAGAGGAAGAGATACAGAAAGGAAGATCTTTTATCCTCTGGTTCACTCTCCAAATTCCTGCAAAAGCCAGAGCTGAGCCAATTCAAAGCCAGTAGCCAGGAACTTCATCTGGGTCTCTCACGTGAATGTAGGGTCCCAAGACTTTGGGCCTTCCTGGGCTGTTCCCAGGCCACACAGAGCTAGATAGGAAGTGGAGCAGCCAGGACATGAATCAGTGCCCATATGTGATCCCAATGCATGTAAGGACCAGGTCCACAATTTATTGGAAAGTCAGATATACAAAGAGGAGGAGAGAAAGAATGGAAGAACTTCTGTTGGCTGATTCACTCCCCAAGCAGCTGCAATTGCCTGAGCTGAGTGGATACGAAGCCAGAAGCCCACTCTGGGTCTCTCACGCGGGTGCAGAGTCCCAAGTTTTGGGCCATCCTCAACTGCTTTCTTAGGCTACAAGCAGGGAGCTGGATGGGAAGCTTGGCTTACCATCATCATCTAAGGTTTATGATTAAGCCTTTGTTTAGTGTTATCATCTCTATCTATATTCATTTTGTTGCAAGTGCCAGAATTTCATTTTTCATGGATGAGTAATATTCCATTGTGCGCATGTACAAGATTTTATTGATCCAGTCATCAGTTGACTCCATATCTTTGGTGAATTCAGCTGCTAGAAACATGGGAATGCAAGAATGAGGGTTAATATGAATAGATGGTAAATTGGTCTTGTCATTTTAACAGTGAATTGTTCCTTGTTTGATCTAGTCTTCTGTTGTCATTTTATTGAGATATTCTTTACATTTGCCTTTGGTTTTGATGGGTGATATTCCTTTCCTCTGTCATGCGTAGGGCAGGTCTGAAAGAGGCAAATTCTCTGAGTTTTCTTTGATGTGGAAGTGTTTTCTTTCACTTTCAAAGACAAAGGAAAGCTTTGTTAGGTTCCTTATTCTGTGCCAACAGATGAACCAATTTTAATTCTGTTGAAAAACGTGGTTTTCTCTTAGGTTCTAGGATAACTAGAAGACAAGAAAGATAAAAGAAATTCAAGAATAAGGATAGCAAACAAACTTTCATCACAAAATTTTCTTAGTCTCTTATTGAAATATATTCTTGAATAAATTTTATTCAAAATTTTGGTTGATGTGATCATTGCATTGTAGTATAAGAAGTATAAGAAGAATAAATTAATGGAAACAACACTTTTAAGTACCAGCAGTGTTACTGTCATAACTGTTCTACAAGAACAGAAGACTTTAGGGGGAAGTTTATTCCCAGTAGTGGGCCAGTGTTTTCCACAGGAAATGGTGGTTCGGAACTCAAACTAATTTTGGCCATGGGAATTTAGAACAAGACACATTTTCGTGGTTTGGGTTACACACAGTCATTTTGGGAGGCAAAGCATTTACTTTAATATCCCCCAAAGAGCAGTGATTTAAAAGTATTATTTTTCTCAGGATAGATACCCTTGTGAAAAGTCTTATTAAAATGTGAACATTCTAATACAAATGAACATCAACACAATGAACTTTTAAAATTTTTCTCAAGGGAAATATAATTAATCTTTCAAATCTCTTTTTTACTGTTGCTCTTCGGTTCAGCTGAACATTTATATAATTATGGAATAATAAATACCCATGATAAATGAGACTCACTGCATGTTGTTTTCCTAAGCACTTGGATGTCTTTGAATAATACATTTAAAAATGTAGGTTTCTAAAACAATTCCAAGCTTTTTGTTTTTGAAATCTTATCCATAATTTTCTTGACAATTATAATAAAAATAACATTAATATTTCACTTTAATGATATAGTGCTCTGGAATGAAATTACAATGGAATAAAATTCTTTCTGAAGAATTGCACCATACCCCATAATCATTTTAAATGAATTCATTATGATTAGATTTATGAGCCACATACATGAAAATTGTTTAGGTCATTTTCAAAAATGAAATAATTTTTTCTTTAGAAATAATATTTGTTCATTTATGCCAGTATTCTCACTTCTAGGTTGCCTTGGAATACTGTTACTTAGTAACATATTCTAGATCCTTCACGGAGGAATATATTGGAATGAAGATGTTTGAGAATAATCTTGAAAGTAAAGCATTTTTTTTCAGTTGCTATTCTAATTAAATTGCAATATTCAAATGGATCTTATCTCCATCTCTTGTATTATATTCTTCTTCCTCGATACCTTCTGTTGTTATGAATAGGAGTGATGTATTCTATTAAGAAGAGACAATTAGTCACGGAGAAATATTCGTAGAAACCTAAGTTGTGATTATGTACAGTGCTATCCAGAATAATTTTACAGTTTCCAGTCTTCCCATTGATTGAAAACAATTGACTGAGTGCCTACTGTTGCCAGCGATAGTACATACTGCCAAGAGGAAATAAGTCAAACACATATTTGAATACTTCTGTAAGAGGCTCAATTGTAAGGGCGTGCTAAGGACACCATTATGAGAGATAGTGTGATTGCTATCTTTCCCCTTTAATACTGAGACAACCAAGGCACTAATAGTCAAAGCCACATCGTATTGAGTGGGGTTTTGGACCCACATAGTTTCTTTTTAAAGTAGGTCTGCTGAACCATTACTTTTTCTGTGGCATTACCCAACATAAGACATTAATCATACTATTAAGGACTTCACATGTTTCAGTTATATGGAAAATATCCTCTGCTCAGTAATGGGAGCCATCAAGGTTAGATACCAGTCTGGGTGCAGAGCTCTGCCTGTGGTGATTCCAGCATTCTCAAACTTCTTTTTCCATATTCCCTATTAAACCGTCAGCTCCTTGAGATCGGCATTGGGTTATCTGCTGCATTTTACCTATAGTGACTAGCTAATAGAAAGTGCTGCAATAACTATGCCGTACTAGGCCTGATATCCAGGTACTTTTCCTGGTTGAGTGAGTTAGAACGTACAGCTGAGTCACTTGTTTTATTTTTTCTCTATAAAGGCAATGTAATAAAAACCTGTTTCATAGGTGAGAATAAAATAAGGTGAGAAATGTAGAATGTATGCCACATAGGCAGTGTTCAATATGCAACAGCTATTGTCTGCCAATAAATATATATATATCAAAAATGCTTATTTAATTCATGAAATTATGATATTTTATTTGTTTTGTGTGTGTGTGTGTTTCTCAGAGGTTGGATTGGGTCTCAGCCATAATGAGATTCTTTTAAATCTCAGAACATTAATTTCACAACCTCTTTACAGTAAGGCAACCATAGCATTGTGCATAGTGGAGATATGTGCAGTATAGAGCCTATAGGAAATATAGATTGTTCTACCCTCTGATTTGCTTCCTTGAAACACCATGATCATTGTTTGGTCAGTACATGGACTTTTCTCTAAATTACTCACTGTGTCCAATCTGTCCGTTTTCAGAGATTTGTGTTTTATTTGTTTCACATAAGCCTTCTGTGTTGCATATTTAGTTTCGTAGGATGCCACATTTCTGAAAAATCTACTGATGGAGTTCAGAGTGTTCTGCTTGGCTTTTTAGAAAAGGTCAAAAGTAGTAAAAACCACGCTTAGCTTCCTCTTGCTCTGCCCTTCAGGAGCAGGTCATTTCTTGCCACTTCCTAACCAAAGAGAGGAGAATTCTTATCCTCAAAGACAGCTGCCAAGAATTGTCCCACGAAACAGGCCTTGCTGAGTTCCCTCCGGTTTATTGCTATTAGATCATACCCCATTATATCTGATCAAAATGCTCCATGACTTGCCGCCCACTCCACAACAAACACAAGCTGTTTGTTTAGGTCTTTATTACAGAGGGTTCCTGTGCGAAACTTCCATATAGTCAGTGTGTATTTTTACATGCTCATCTGTGTTTGTCAGTAGGAGCCTCGCTTAGCAATTTTATGATGATTTTGTGCTGTTGATCCCCGCTCCCCAGTGCTATCCTTTCCTTATTATGTAGTAAGTCCTACGTCAATTCTTTGAAATCATTTCATTCTTGAACTATATATGAGTTAGGTCCTGGTATTATGTCTGCTTTAGAGATGGAGGAAACTTTGGCAGAGTTCGTCCAAGGTCTAAAAGCTTCTAAGTGGAGCATCTTCTAAGTCTTCCTCAATGAACCATGTGCGGCATTATCACCACTGAAGTGAAGCATATTAGCTTCCTTCCACAGGTGTTTAGATGATGGAAAGAAGGTGCTTTTTAATAATAGAGAACTGAAGCACTATGAAATCTTTATAAAGCAGTCAAGATGTTTGCCTGTGCTAGTAGGAATCAATATGTGAAAGGAAGAATCAGAAACCTTAGGAATAAATTATTAACTAAAACTGATTCACTCAACTCCAAATGAAGCCAGTTCTAATATTTATAGGTAACTTAGCCTTAAATGACCTCATCAGTCTGCTCAGGAAAAGGAGGTAGCTTTTGTCTCTGAAAAAGAAACGAGGGACTGAATTTCAGAAAAATAAAACAAAAAGTCTGGAGAATTTATTTTAAGGAGAACAATACTGGAACAAAACAAATTATGTAAAAATTATCCTGTTACCTTATTCATCTTGAAATGATTTTTAATTTCTGTAACAATTCGATTTTTAAATTTAAAATCAGTCTCACATAGAGAGAAGGAGATGTCAAGCTCTTTCATCCACTTGTTTGCTTCGCAGATGGCCACCATCATCAAGGCCGGGCCAGTCTGAAGCCCAGAGTAAGGAGCTTGTTCCAGGTTTCTGTCATTGGTCCTAGGTTCCCAAACACCTGGCCCATCTGCTACATTTCCAAGGTCATTGGCAGGGATCTGCGCTGGAAATGGAGATGCTGGGACAAAAACAAGTGCCCATAACTTGTGACTTCAAAACAGCTTTAGGTTTATGAAATTATTTTGAAGTCCCTACTGAGATTACTATAGTTACTTTGCAACAATAGCTTATGATAATATAATATGTTTATCACAATTAATGAAGAATGAACTGTGCAATATTTCAACACAAACATGGAGCATGAACTGGTCAAGTCAATAACCAGCTCTGCTATTTTTATGTCTTTTCATTGTATTCAGAGCCTATTTGTTTCTCTCATCCACTTCTCTTTTTAAAATTAGTATTTGTTTACCTGGAAGAACTGTCCAGAAAGGGAGGGAATGAGGAGGAGGAACGAGAAACAAATCTTTCATCTAGTACTTTCCTCCCCAGGTGGTCACAGTGGCCAGTGCTGGGCTACACTGAAGCCAAAGCCAAGAGCTTCAGCTGAGTCGGCCACATGGATATAGGGACCCAAACACTTGGGCTGCTGTTTGTAGACCACCAGCAGGGAGCTGAATTGAAAATGGAGCATCTAGGGTTCAAACTGGCACCCTTATGGGATGTAAGCACTGCAGGCAGTGGCTTTACTGTGCCACAATGCTGGCCCCTTCCCCAGTTATTAATAAATAATGAATCATCATCAACCACAGTCACTGGCTGTACTGTGGAGCACTCGAACTTGCTTCGTCTGTCTGACAGTGTTTTGATAACTCATTATGCAACCGCCCCTTCTCCTCCCACACACACCTTTCCCAGCTGTTATAAATCCATACTGACTTTTAAAACTTTTACCTATGAGAGTGTTGATAGTATTTGTTGTTCTATATCTAGCTTATTTCACTTAACATACTAACCTTCCATCAGCTTTGCTGCAAATGCCGGGATTTTTATTTTCCAGGAAAATAGCATTCCATTGTGCTTGTGTAATATTTTCTTAATCAACTCATCCACTGGTGTTCGTCTAAGTTGACTGCATATCTTGCGCTCTCGTGAATCGTGCTGTGGTGAATATAGGGATGCAGTTATCATTTTCTTTTCTTTTTTTAAGATTTACTTTTATTGGAAAGTCAGTTATACAGAGAGGAAGAGAGACAGAGAGGAAGATCTTCTGCCTGACAGTTTACCCCCCAAAAGGCCGCCTGGGCAGAAGCCAAGCCAATCTGAAGCCAGGAGCCCGGAGCCTCTTTCCGGTCTCCTGCACAGGTGCAGGATCCCACAGCTTTGGGCCATCCTCGATTGCATTCTCAGGCTACAAGCAGGGAGCTGGATGGGAAGCAAGACAGCCAGGACATGAAGTGGAGCCTATATGGGCTCCTGGCATGTGCAATGCAAGGACTTTAACTGCTAGGCTATCACACCAGGCCCACAGCTATCATTTTCATAGACTGATTTCATTTCCTTTGTGTATATATTCATAGTAGGGATAATTCGGTAATTAATAGATTTTTTTTTAGTGTTTTGAGGTATCTTCTTAATATTCTCCATACTGGATGTAATAATTTGCATTGGACTTAATCTTCAAAACTGTGAGAAATAAATATCTGTTTGGCTCTCAGTTTATTATATTTTGTTACAGTAGCCCAGATAGTCTCAGAAATAGAATATTCAATCTGTGATGGTGCTGTTACAGTGGTTTTTGAAATAGGGCATTATACAAAATAAGGATCTTTATCTGTAGATGCAGCCCTTAGAGAAGACGACTGGGGGCGAAACTCCTTTGTTATTGTCTAAAGGTTGTAGCAAGACTTCTATCCTAATGTGGAAAGCACATGTAATTGAGAAATCAAGACAAAGATAGAAGGGTGCAAAGTTTGCCTCAGGAAAGTCAGGTTTGTTGCTCAAAGGCACCCAAGTATGTGGCACACCCACCTACTCTGAAGATCAGGCAAGACTAAGTCAGGATTAGGTAATTCCCTGGGTAGAGCAAACCTTCCAGTTTACAGTGTTGGTGCTGTGCAGGTTCCAGGCAGGCCTGGTAATGTGGAATCTGTAAGGAGCTGCATTCCCTGTATGGCAGCTCGGGGTAACGAGGACTATGATCTGTCTATTGCTGTATGTTGCTGTTATGTAGTGATAGGAAACCTTTATTTTTCTTTCTGATATCTGTGACCTTTAACTGTTTCAGTTCAGCCTCCTTCTTATGCAGTGAAATGAAGTTGGCTGATAATGAATTTCTCAGCCTCCACATGATCACTTAGCAATCTACATCTGCTAATACGGCCACTTTTTTTTTTTTAAAGATTTATTTTTATTATTTTTTTTCATTGGAAAGGCGGATATACAGAGAGGAAGATCTTCTGTCCAATGATTCACTCCCCAAGTGAGCGCAATGGCCGATGCTATGCCGATCTGAAGCCAGGAGCCTCTTCCGGGTCTCCCACGAGGGTGCAGGTTCCCAAAGCTTTGGGCCGTCCTTGACTGCTTTCCCAGGCCACAGGCAGGGAGCTGGAAGGGAAGCGGGGCTGCCGGGATTAGAACCGGCGCCCATATGGGATCCCGGCGCGTGCAAGGCGAGGACCTTTAACCACTTGCGCCACTGCGCCGGGCCCAATACGGCCACTTTTTAAGACTTGTACTCCATGTTTTTTTTCTCCATCTTCTAAATTTGAATATTGCGTTTATTTTTCCTAATAGGTGTAGTCTACTTTCTCAACTATCACTGAGATGTCTATGTCTAATATCATTGGTATGTCTACTGAGAAATTTTCTTTATTCTGTTCACTTTTGCACAACCATGTTGTTTTTTTTTTTCAAGGAATTATATCACAATATTCCCCTGTTTGAACTCACCTTGACATTAGGGAAAAAAAAATCAACTCTTTGTCATGACTTCAGGCATTATAAAGCTTGGAATCTCCATGTCTTTTATCCAAGTCTCATTCTAAATGAGTTTCATTCTAAATTTTACTGGAGTTTCATTAACTAGTAAAAAAGATAGTCTTCATATAAAATACCAAGCATATGTCTGGTATAGTATTGGGTAAATATTACCTTCCCATTTACATTAGTGGGAAGCTGGATAGAAGGCAGAATAGTAGGGACTTGATACTCTGATTTGGAATGTCCAGTTGGAAGGGAAGGTTTACCCCACTATGCCACAACATGGCCCTCACTGGCTAATTATACATTTGATTTGGAATAAGTACTCTCTCTCATATTCACAGAATTATATGGGATATACATTATATGCATGGTATATCAGCAGTCTCCATTTCTTCTTTCCTTTGGGTAATAGAATCCTTCAAGTTTTAAATTTCAAGATCACTTAGTTGCAGACAGTTCTGAAGCTACTTTGTAGCTCTATGCGGCCAATGTGTATGTACTTAGTGTGTTAAGTGTGTCAAGGCATCAGGGTCTATTGTCTACAATTTCTAACTACCTGTCTGCCAAAGATGGTGCTTGTCTCTTGAATCTGTTATTTTCTCTTTTGGCTGAGAGTGAGAAGATAATAACTCTGCTTTTCAGGTAGGGAAGTGTCCATGCTAGTGTTAGAGCCATAAGTTGAAGGGACTGCATCTGTGAATGACTGCATGGAACTAAGCTAATTGGCCAGCTCTGCAGTTGCTTGGACTAACAAGTGAGTAGAAACTAAATATCGTATTTAGTCACTGCGTTTGGGGCTACTTTTTGTCACAGAAGTTAAATATGTATTTGTCACCATATAGTTTATGTTAGTAAATAGCCTGTGACAGAAATTTCATGTGCTTAGTAAAATAGTTACATAACTTAAAATAATTAAATTGAGGGCTTTACTTGTTGACTGTCTAAAATTGAATGCAGTTGCTTATATTTTCTTCCAGAAACGAAAAGGTTTAGTTGTTCATCCTAAGGAAGAAATAGGGAAATATCTGGCTTTATTTATATCTGGAACCCAAGGGCTCAAGACTGTCTCACATTATCCCTAGTCATTTGTCACTTTTAAAAACATTTGTTGTAATAGATTACAACACTAGTCTACCAAGACAGAATTTGTAGATTTGACTTTCCAATTCATGATAATGAAGTGTGTTGGTATGTGGGAATACACGTTGAACGCAAAGGGAATATACTCAAGGAGATTTGTTGTAGTCACTATAAGAGCAGTAAGTTGTATCCTAGAATAAATTTTAATTTAAGGAATATATTGAAATTTGGTAATTCTAGTTAACTGCCAGTCATGCTTCTTTCCATGTATCTCTTCTCTATTCCTCTATGCCATCTCTTTATAATTCATGTTTATAGTTTGAAGCACATTACATCTAGTTCAAAATGTGCAGAAATTGGAGCAGGCATTTGGTGAAGTGGTTACAGCGCCACTTGAGACATTGACACCCCATATCAGAATGCCCGGTTTTGCATTGTGGTTGAACTTCAGATTCCAGCTCCATGCTGTTGCATACATGGGGAAGCAGCAAGGAGCGGCTCAGGGACCAGGATTACTTACCTATTTGAGAAAACTGCATTAAAACTCCCAGCTCTTGGGCCCAACATGATAGCATAGTGGTTAAAGTCCACGCCTTGCATGCCTGGGATCCCATATGGGTGCCGGTTCTAATCCTGGTGGACCTGCTTTCCATCCAGGCCCTGCCTGTGGCTTGGGAGAGCAGTCGAGGATGGCCCAAAGCTTTGGGACCCTGCACCCACGTGGGAGACCCAGAAGAAGCTCCTGGCTCCTGGCTTCGGATTGGCTCAGCTCCAGCCATTGTGGCTGTTTGTGGAGTGAACCATGGGATGGAATATCTTCCTCTCTGTCTCTCCTCTCTGTATATCTGACTTTCCAATAAAGATAAATAAATCTTCAAACAAACAAACAAAATACTCCCAGCTCATAGCTTTGACCTGAGATAGGCATTGGGGGAATGAACCAGAAGATGGGAGATCTCTGTCTTCTTGCCTTTGTCTTTCTTTCAAAAAAAATTTTTTTTAAATGCAGACAAGTATAAGGTCTACACCATAAACAGAAGTGGTGGCAAACCTATTTTAGTTCTAGATAATTAAAAGATCATAAAAATTTGGGGTAATTGGCATTTATTTCAGAATCAGCTAATCAGAGAATATGATTGTAAAAAAAGATGAGAAATAATTTCATTTGAATGTCCATCACCAGCTGTGAAATATTTTTGAGTTCTTAGAAAAATAAATGCTATTTTTAAAATAATTTTTCTCAAATGCTCTTTTTGTGTATTTTCCCTATAATATTACAGCACAGACAAAATTGTATTCTTCTGAAGAAAAGAAGAAAAAGATTCTGATCACATTTGTTACAGTTACTAAAGTATAAAAATGTATAGCTTTTGTCATTTTAGAGTATACTTTATATAAATTATGTTATGCAGCTAATTAGTTTTAGATATTTTCCTAGCTTATACTTAAGCTTATTTTGTAGTATATTTCATTTCCTTCCATCACTGTGTAAAACTGGTGACATTTTTGCAAATGGCTTATTTTATGCTTACTTTGGACAAACCTAGAAGCAAGGAATTCAAGAAGAGACAATAGATTAGTTGAGTAAAAATTATAGACTCGACAACTTTAAGGTAACGAAATAATATCTGAGCTTATTGACAATGCTTTTGGTTCATATTTTTAATTAGATTCCAGTCTTCAGGCAACATAGCAGCCTTCCTTGAAATATTGTTGGTCATCAGTAGACGTGCAGTGTGACGTGTGTGTGTGTGTGTGTGTGTGTGTGTGTGTGTTCCGGTGTTGGGATGGGGGTTTTAGCAAAGTCAAGGATTCACATTTATTGTTCCCTTACTGTGTTCCAGACATTTGCTTTCTCATTTTGTTCTGTGTGAAAATCCTAAAGATGGTGTAGTCAAATCAAAATTTTATATATTCTTTGGAGGTCAAATGGAGGGTTCCAGAAGTTATTGATGTACCTTTTTGTAAATTTTGAGTTTACATTAAAACTAATATGGGTATATTCCACATTATACTGGTACCTATTCTGTATGCAGACATAGCCATGACCCCAATTCTATTCTTTATTTTATTTTAAATGTCTAGGTTAATGGGTACCTACAATATATATAATATATTTCTAGTGCCTGAAGGTTGAATCACTTCACAGACACATGTAAAGTTAACTTTAGTTGTAAGGAACATGTGTTAGTAGAACTGAGTCCTTATATACAAATACTGTCGACTTATGTCCCATGTAACAACCAAATGTTAATAGGATTTGGGTCTGTGGCATATCATATTAAGTTGCTGCTTGTAGTACTGGCATCTCATAGTAGAGTACTAGTCTGAGTTCTGGATATACTATTTTTAATCCAGCTCAAGGTTAATGCATTTTGGGAAGCAGCACATGATGGCCTAAGTGCCTGGGCCCCATTGATGCATGTCAGAGTCTATGAGAGAGTTTTGAGTTCTTGGCTTCAGCTCAGCTCAGCCTTGGCCATTGTAACCATTGCAGAGGCAACCAGTAGGTGAAAGATCTCTCTCTCTCTCTTTCTATCTCTCCCTTTCGGTCACTCTTTAAAATGAATGAATGCATAAACTGTTAAAAAGAAAGAGTGAAATACAACTGCTCTTCTACATTTACGAAGTCAATCAAGTATGCATCAAAAATATTTGAAAAAAATAGTATTGGTACTGAATATGTTTTTTCTTGCCATTATTTCCAAAACAATACACATAGCATGCAATAATTTTGTGTAGAATT
The DNA here is from genome assembly GCF_017591425.1 of Ochotona curzoniae. Classification (NCBI taxonomy): domain Eukaryota; kingdom Metazoa; phylum Chordata; class Mammalia; order Lagomorpha; family Ochotonidae; genus Ochotona; species Ochotona curzoniae. Next base: position 14,048,303 of record NW_024464920.1, on the reverse strand, counting down.
TTAATTGCATTTGGCATTGTAAATAATCTAGAGATGATCTAGGATAAATAGGCATGATGTGTATGGAGACCATATGCACATGCTGTCCCACTTTACATAAGGGTTTTGGTCATTCTTAGATTCTGGCATCTGTAGTGGGGCTGAAATCAAACCCCAGGTTCCTAATGGAGGTCTGTAAACATCAAGTCAATAGTGGCAATTTGTATGTAGGAGAAATGCAATCGCTTAGGGAAAAAAAATAGATAAAAGAAAGAAGGAAAATAGTGGAGGTTGTGTATTGATTTTATGTAGGCTGGTCACAGGTTCTCTGAGAAGTGACAATTGCACAGAGCCCCAGTGATTTAGGAGAATATCTGGTGAAAGATTTCCCAAACAAAGGGAGCAGCAAAAGCACAGGCCCTAAGAGGGAAGCATGCTCAGAATGTTTGAACAAGAAGTAGGAAAATAGAGAAGCAGCGAGGTAAATAAAAGGGAAGGTAAAAAATGATGGCAAATTGTCAATCTCAACTGTGCAAACTGGTACTGGTCTTAGATACTGGCAAAATTGAAATTCAGCCCTTGTGCCATCAACCAAGTTTTACTTCTTGGAGAGGGTTTGGATCAGTCAAAAGGGATATCTTTTACTTGTACAAAGGACTTACTGCCTATTACAGGCACCTTTCTCAATTGGGCAACCCATAGATTGCTCCTTACAAATTGCATCTAAGTGCCCCATGCACTAGAAGAAGCCTTGGGAAAGGAAGAAGCCTTAGCAAACTTGTTACTTAGACCTGTACAATTTAACACAGTTCCACATAAACATAAAATGAGAGAATGTGTATCAGCTTATTGTAGAATTCAGCTCAGCAGTTAGAGTCCAAAACTAGTTATTGTAGTCAGCCAAAAAACGCGACTGAAATTCTTGTTGCAAATTGGTGTTACCTTGGGCAATTAAATAGTCTCACTCTAGCTGTTTCCTTCAATTCACAGTCTCCTAAGGGTGAGATATTTACAAAGTATATCACCCAGTTCTTGGCTTAGGATGAACCGTCTTTGTTGTAATCATCAAAGCACTAAATTTGGTCTTGAGGAAATACAAAGATTGTAATAATGAAAGTTATACTGATGAGATCAGATTGCTGATTTTGAACACATATTTACTGAGATACAACTCAGTTTCAGATACTGTTTTAGGTTCCTAGGGTTACAACAATGAGCTATATGAAGAAGTTCCCACATTATTAGACCTTTCATTTCAATGTGAAGAGAAAGACAAATGAGTAAACAAACCTATAGTATGAGCTAAGTGGTAGTGACTTGTGTGAAGATAAATGGAATTAGGGATGGAACAAAGAATAATGAGATGGATATGGACTATTTTATGTAGGATTATCTGGTGAGGACTGCTTCTTGAACTAAGCCTTTACATAGACATCCATGGATATAAATGTGTGCGTTTGTATACATAATATTCTTAAAAATAGGAATTCTTGATCTTCAGGTATATGTGACAGCATCAAGATAAGCACATTTTTAAGTTTAACACCTAGAACTAAAAGTAGGCTCTGCAAAAGTTTTTCTATATTTTTGTACATTGTTTATAGATTATCAAAGCATACAATATAAAAATTGATAAGTAGGTACGTTAAATATGAAGGCTTTTCCTGGAACTATTCTGTTGCTCTCAATTTTCTTTTCATTTCTTCTCTGTGTAATTTGGTTTTTTTAGAAGTATATTATCCTCTGTAAATCACAGTGTTGTCTGAACTTCAAAAGCTATTGCCTTAAACTGTTACATAAAACAACAAAATTAAAGGCAATTTGTCATTGCCCAAAAAAGTGTGCTTCATTACCTCCTAATGTGGTTGGGAATGGAGATTTCTTTCTGCTTCTAGTGACTTTTAATCTTTGTCACAAGTTTCCACATTCTCCTCTGCTTTCATTTGTTCATTCGTAAGACTTGGTTGTTGGAGCCGCAGGAACATGAACAAACATATGATCCTTCTACCTTCTGCATTGCGTGAGAAATCTGAGGAAAGTATTCCAAAATATTTTCATACAGTAACAAGTGTTATTTTGCACCATTATAGCAAACTAAAAATAGCTAAAATGCTATATATTTTTTTAAAAAGCCAGAATTCCCTGATTATACTTATTATAAAAAATCACTTTGCATCCTGCCTACCTGGTCTCCCACTTCTTCTCCAATCCAATAAATAATCTCTTGCAAACTTTCTGCAGCAGTTATAAACTTCTGAGCCTTTTTAGCAAATCATTGAATGTGAGGACAAACATGAAATACATGCCCTCAGGGCTCTCAACTGCAGATCTCGGGGTAGTTTCACTAACCTCTTAGGTTTCAATAACCTGCTATGTTTCCTCAGTCTCTGGGCTGGTGGCTGCTTGGTGCTGTTGCTACCGCTATATCACCTCACTTATATATTACCACTATATCACCTCACTTTGGCATTTTTAGGCATTGAAAATTAAGAATTGGTACAATTTTTCTCCATCAAGACATACATGAATATCTGATATAGTTTTTGATGGATATGCCACCATCCCTGTTTTTATTCTCTTCTCATTTTGTCTACTTTTCCTTGGGCAAAGTTATTTTGTGTGATAGAAATAGTCAGATCCCTACATCTAGCACAAATTGCTATGATGTTCTGTGTATGAACAGCCAGTTGCCTGGGCATTGCACTTGATTCTTCCATGATAACCTGCTTTAAGTTTATTTTGTCCCAGTCCAAATCAAATAGCTCCTCTCTCATCTCCATCCCTCCGCCGCATCTAATTATTATTTCTTCATTGTTTGACCTCCCAGCTTCACATCTGTCTTTATTGTTTTCTTTGGTCCTTCTAGCATAAGTAACAGTTTATTGTGCAAAGTAAATAAAAGTTTAATTGAGACATATATAGCTTCCAGTCTTGGTTTCCTTATTTTATGGCTGCTGAGATTCTAAACTAAGTATCTAGGTTAGATACATTTGCTCTGTTCTGGATTCCATTTGAAAAAAAAAAAGGATATATTAATTCTGTTCTTACAAGGGCATTTGGGGGGAGAAATGAATAGATTTATATTTTAGATAAATACTTTATATAGCTTATAGTACCTAGAATATTGGTACCAATCATACATTAGACACTGAAGCATTATTTTTGTTTTCTCTTGCCAGTTTCCCTTTTCTTTGGATTACTGTATTCATTTCCTAGCTGTTCTCATACTTCGTTTATTATCTCTCCTACTTGCAGACATCTCTTACCAAGATGCGATTTATTGTGTTGCCCTTTGGTTTAAATTCCTTAAGTTGCTTCTGATCATCTGCAGAATTAAATCCAACCATATTTGCATGATAACCAGAATTTCTTGTCTAAAAGCAGATTTCTGCACCTGACCCTACCCTGCTTACCATCTTAAATCCTCCTCCATCTATGCTGCTTTTGCTACAGCTGTATCCCAGTTTTAATTATGCTGTTTTCTCTACTCTCAAATGCTCTCCTTATGCCGTTTGTTCCAGCTACCTCCCACCCCCACCTCCTACCCCTCACTTAGAAAATCTTACTTATTGTTTAAGACTCAACTCAAGTTGTTTTTCATGGAGAAGTTTTGGAAATGTGCTTTTGGTCCTAAAATTCCATCACCCATTCATCCTGCTCTCTGAAGTTATCCATTAGAAAGTTGGGGGCTCTTATAAACAGGAAATTATAGCTAAATGAGGGAATGTTATTATTTTATTTTCTTGGATAGCGGTTTATATTGGTTGTGATATTTAAAGAGCTGTGGAATTGCGAATGGCTTAGATCTAGAATAAGAAGGATTTATACTCCATTTTTGCCATGTAGAATGTCTGCATGTTATGTTTTCATGCTTTTCAGCAAGAAATGAAGACATGGAAGAGCAGGCTATGAGTATGGTATTCATACTTGTTATACCTTGGGGAACTACCTACTAGAAAAAAATGTTGTTGAGAATATTTTGAGCTTTTAACTACTAAAGCTAACAGATTCTTCCTTGGAAAATTGCTAAACCTTAAGTTCTCTCCCAAACTATGTGCAGAGAGGAAAATGGGTGGCACAAAAATAGCCCTTTCCATAAGATTATTCGATTATGACTTCTTTTGAAGAAAAATGTTTGCTTCCCTGGTAGCTTCAAATTTACCTTGTTTCAAAGTTTATATGTATTAATTGCTACCTGTCACCATTTGCTCCTAGTTCTCATGTTCTGTCTGTTGTATCTCTTTGCATTTCTATCTCCCTGATGAAGTGAGAGGTATGATGTGCTTCACATTTTATTTATAATTTTGATTAGGGTTAATGTCTTCCCGTTTTTCTCTTTTTTTCTGATTCCAGTTACATTGAGATAATTGCTCAAGAAATATGTGTTGAATCAATAAGTAGTAAAGCTTCAAGCAGGACCATGTGAAATTACTTTCTCTGGATGTATTATTTTTTTTTCCTTTCTCTCTGTCATGAGTGAAACAGGCATTAAAACTACCATTTCCAGAAAATTTAGGGGCTTAGTTCATGCATTTCACATTTCTTTATTATGTGTGATATGGTACTTTGAAATATTCATTCTGAGATTACCTGAAAATGAAGCCACACTTACCTATCAAGAAGGCCTAAGGCCTTAGAAATGAGATAATTCATGTTCCATAGTCAAAGAGCCTTGAAGGCAAATTTATTATAGCTAATTTAGAAAAAAGTAAAGGATCACGATTTCTGTAGCCATTTTTAAAAGCTTTTGGAGCATTTCTGTGCTGTGGAGATGCTCATTTTAACATAACTGATGTATTGTGAGCAGCCTTCGTTAATGAGAATTACGGCTCTTCCCTCCTCTCCTCCTCTCTGCTCCCCTCTGCTCCCTTCCCCTTTCCTCCCTCTGTTCCTTCTCTTTCCTCCTTTTCCTTTCCCTTCCCTCTTCTCCTCTCTTCCCCTCCCCTTCCTTTTATCCTCTCTTCTCCTCTCCTCTCCTTCCTCTATCCTGTCTCCTTTCTCTTCCTCTCTTTTTCTTCTTTCCTTTTCTCTCCCTCTCATCCTCTCCTCTGTTCCTCTCTCTCTGACCATGCACTCACACTAACATGTGGCAATGTAGGCATATAGTGAGAAGCTAGCTGCCTGAAATCCAGGAAGAGAACCCTGATCTCAGGTTTCTAGTCACCAAAACTGTGGGAAAACAAATTTGTTTTGTTTAAGCCACCCATGGCATTCTTTTATGTCATGTTGAACAGACTAAAACAGCTGGAGTGGCTGAGCGTATGGGAAGATACTTGAGAAGTGGCATGGAGTATAATGCAGTCTATTGAGAGAAGGGAAAGCTTGCTGGGCTCTGTGTCAAAACCAAGGTACTCAGGCAGTGGACTCAACTGGAAGGGCCTATTACTGATACCTGATTCATATTTGTTGAGCCTCCCTCTGCTTTTTATGCCTATTTAAAACCCGATAATGTTGAAAGTCCTATTTTAATAAGTCTCTATTTTCTTGACAATTTCCCATGAACTATATCGCTGAGTTAATCACTGCTCCTGATAGTTCTCATATATCTTGCTCAAATCTTCAATGACTCTGTCACTATTGGTGTGGTCTGATATGTAGTGCACACCTCTGCAAGAAAAAGCACAGCCCACAGTACTCGGGGGCATCATTTAGTACAATGGTTTTGTTCTTTGTTTAAGATATGGAATAGATACTCTTAACTATATTTTTGCCAGTTAATAACCTTCTAGCTTTTAAAAATCCTTTATACATATTTTCTGAGTGACTTCTTAAACTCTTTGCGGAGCCAGGCTGAAACGGAGGTGGGAAGAGAGGAGAGTCAGATAGCTGGCTTTACTAAATAAACCAGTAGTCATTACAAAGCAATAATAAAAACTCCGGACATTTTCAAAAGCAGTTTGTACATACCAGGCACTGTTTTCAGTGCTTTATTTAATCTTCTTTGAAGTTAAGGACTTTTGACATTCTGTTCCATACACGAGGAAATGGAAACATGAGAAGTTAAGCAGACTCCAAGTGCCTAATTAATCCAGTAGTTAAATCTATGTAATTGAACTTAACATTCTAGTACTGTGTGGTAACAAATCACCACAAAACTTGTGGTGGCAAACAACATGACTTTGTTCTCTTTTACTTTGGAGGTCAGGAATCCAAAGACGTCTCAGTGAGCTAAAACAGAGGTATTCAGAAGGGCTGTTTTTCTCTCTGGAGGATATGGAAGAGAATCCGTTCTTTTGCCTTTTCTAGTTTCTCATGGCTCCCCTATTTTTAGTCCTTGACTCTGTCTTGTTTGCACACTGCCAGCAATCACATTTCCTTTTTCAGGGCGCTATGTCTCTGATTCTGGCCCTTCTAACACCCTCTTCACTTCCCAGGACCTTTGTAATTATACCAGGCCCAACCAGATAATCTAGGACATTCTTCTTGTTTTGAAGATCACCCTTTACCATATAATATAACATATTCACAGATACCTTTGATTTAACACTTAGACATTTTGGATAAGTAGGTGAGTATGATGCTGCCTGCCATAATTATCCTGTGAACTGTTCAGCTTAAAAATGGCTTTGAAACACTTATGTGGTGCTAAGTACCATGATGAACTACACAGCAGCATCAGGCAATTCATTCTTCATGCATGAACTTCATCTAGTGTTTTAAGTGAAAATACTGACTCACTACCAGTGCGTGTATTCTTTGTTTATCTGATCGTACATGGATTGGAAAGAGCCACTACTGACCCATCATGTATCATGGTGCTCATTTTTGTAATTCTGTCTAAAATCTGTTCATAAAGTTTGTAGAAATTAAACATACGCTTCAATATGTTGCCTACATTATCTAAACTAGTGAGTTAGAGAAAAACCAAAAATAAATTAGTGCCTTCAGGACACAGCACTAAACCTTTTGGCATTTTATTTTGCATTATATTTGTTTGTGTTCCTTAGCTCCAGTAAAAATGCAAGGATGACAATATTTTAATCTGAAAATAAATACGATAACCATGGAAAATTGCTGCTTATAGAAAAATATAATTCTCCCACAAAATTGTACATATCCATGCAACAAAAGGAAAGACATTTAAACCATTACATTAATCATTTGAGTACCAAAATTTACTTCTGACTTAGTTATTCATAAATGTGGGAAAAAGTCATTTGTTTAAATTTTATGATGACAATTTACTTACATTTGCATTGTGTTTGTGGGTATGAGGTAAACATTTCTTTTGTGGATGCAGTATGTTGCTCCGTTATGTCCCCAATTAGACTATATGCCCATTAAGCATCTAAGAAGGATGCTTGTTCATAGTCCTCATATTACCAGAAAGAGTACTGCGCCCACAGAATGTGCTATGGCTACGGCATGGTAATTGATACTATATTTCCACAATACTTCCAAATGTATTTCCCTCAATCCCATCAATACAGAAACAAATGCCAGGCTCTCTGTCTGCCGAATGGATGATCAGAAGAAATGGGTAAGTGGAAAGTAGTCAGGCAGTGAGATATGTTTAGTCCAGGGAACTATAGTGACATGCAGTAGAGTATTAGAGATAAAATCATGCAAGAGCCTAACTAAAGATTGGAAGACAGACACTGAATAGAAGAGCAATAGAGATGCAAGAATGAAACAGAGGGTACAGAAATGAAGCTGAAGGATTGTCCAAATTAAATTCGAGCAATATCTGCAGTTGTTGGATTTTGGATGCCGACTGCTGTTGCGAATAGAATCTCAGTTATATTTACAGGTCTACAGCACAATTGACAGAGGCAAGTATGAGATATTGTGTGATGTGAGAAATTAAAACTCAAGGATTAAATAAATAAGGCTCCCTTGCTGCATGGCCTATAAAGCTTTGGCATTGGTAGAACTAGCCAGGAAAGGGAGAATGGAATTCACACTGGTATCAGTTCTGTCTTCAGAAATATTTAGGCTTTTGCCAACAGAGCTTTTTCCTTCTCAATAGAACATCACTTATTACTCGAAATACACAACTGTTTTATCTCCTACTGACTTAATACAACAGTTTTCTGGTTTTACCTAGTTGAAGTTTGATAGGGTTGAAGTTGTCCACCTCTAACTTAAATTTGTGACTCCTCCACAAATGCATTACATTTCTTGTAACTATTTGAATTGGTTTGGGAGAACTCTCAGTATCAACAGATAATAGGAGCAAGTTCACTGACGGAAATATGGCTATTAAATAAGTAATTCTTCAGCCAAATAGCATCATAGCAGTTGGTACCTTAAATTACTACTAGGAAAATTTCTGTCTGGCTCAGAATATGCAGACTAGAAAAGAATTAAAAACAATATTGGACTGTTCTTCACATTTGCCTTTGGTTTTGATGGATGTTATTTCTCTTCTCTGACAAGTCAACATCTTTAAGTATCCTTTGTAGGGCAGGTTTGGAAGAGACATACTCTTTTAACTTTTTTTTACTGTGGAAGACTTTTATTTCATTTTCAAAGACAAAGGAAAACTGTTGAGTACATTATTCTAGACCAACAATTTTTTTTCCTTTTAGAATCTAGAATATGTCACTCCATTCTCTTCTGGCCTGTAGAGTTTCTTGTGAGAAGTCTACTGTGAATTTAATTCGCATTCCTTTATATGTCAATTGATTTTTTTCATGTGCACATATAGAGATCTTTTCTTATGGTTGATTGAAGAGAGCTAGATCATCATGTGTCGTCGTGAAGATCACTTTTGGTTAAGCCTGTTGGGAGTTCTGTGCTCCTCTTGGATGTTGTTTACCAGTTCATTCTCCCGAGTAGGGAAATTTTTCCTTATTATTTCATTAAATACATTTTTAAAATCCTAGCTTCTTTTTCTGCACTTTCCAGGAGTCCCATAACTTTTATATTTAGCCTTTTAATAGTGTTTTTCAATTCTTGAATAGGTTTTTTTCAGCTTGACCCAATTCTTTCTCCAGCATTTTGTTTGTTTCTTCATGGTGACAGAAAATATGTTCCAATTCTGAAATTCTTTCTTCTGCTTCCTTCATTCTATTTTGGAGACTCTCCACTTCACTTTTAATTTGAACCACTGTATTCTTCATTTTTGATATAGCTGCTTTCATTTGATTCATTTCCTGTGTAACATGTTCCTTAAATTTGTTGAACTCTGGTAATACGTACTTCTCGTTGTTGATAAGAAGCTTTATAAGTGTTTTAAATTCTGTGTCTCTCATTTTCTTAATGTATTCCTCAGTTAACTCTGGGGTTGACAAAGGGTTTTGTTCCATTGCAGGGGAGTCTTCAGTAATATTCATTGTGCCTTTGTCTCTTCTGTTACTCTTGGTCATTGTACTTTTGGTTAGCAGATTCTTCTCCTTGGGAAAGGTTTCTAACCTGTATCACCCACAGGTCTACAATTTGATTTTACTTATTGCAGTAGGTACGGCTCTTTGCAGCCAATTGTGCCACTCTCTCCAGCGGGCTCCAGGTGTGGGTTCTTATGTTAGATTTCCACCATAGTCTCTGTAGCCCCAGCTCCTGGCTCACCAGTCTCCACCTCATGTGATACTGTGATGAGATTGCACTCTTGTCTGTACAACCTTTCTCCTACTTCCTGTTAGAGCAGTTTCCATGATTAATGAGACACCAGATGTCCCCTATAACTAGATTGTTGTTGGTGCTGATCTTGCAGGAATCTGTTGGCTGTTACGTGTGACAGCCATACTTACCTATTTTGACCCATATGATGATGCCAAAGTCGATATTATTTTCCTATAGGACCAATGCAATACACTAAGCTCAGTGAGTTCACTCACAGCTCAGCATGCACGCAGAGCTCGCTGTTGTCTCTGCAGTCTTAAATTCTTTGCCACACCATATGAAATGGTGCCTGATGTGCCACCACTAGAGTTCTTGATCTGCTGGCCATCAGGCCTGAGGGATACGTGGATCTATTTTAGGTGGAACTTGTAGGATGACACGTTGTCACAGTTCACTGAAGCAGAAATGAGTTCACTGCCAGCTGAATGCATGCACCATCCTGTCCCATAGCTTTTGCCTTGATATACAAAATGCCACCAGATTCAGCTCTTTAGGGTGGTCTGGGCTGTGAAATCTACCCTGTTCCTATGCCACCCATCTGGGACCTGCTGCTCTGTCTCTGCTCTCGTTCAGATCAAACCAGCAGAATAGGCAATTCTTTGGGGTCACCTCCTGAGCTCTCAATTAATGCCCTTTCCCACATTGTTGCTGGTGGAGTTCGAGGAGCCGATGTAATTCAGATCACCACTTGCTCAATGCCACTGGGATATCAGTCACTGCAATACCACTCCATTGTATCTGCTGCTTCCCTGTGTCTGGCAGTCTCTGTGTATTCATCTGCTGTTGTGTGTCCTCTCTTATTTCCTGGAATGTGCCCGCTCTGCTTCACACTGGTTAATATTTCTCCATCTGTTTAAACATGTGCCTACCCTATTCTGCCATCTTGATTTTCTGTATCACTTGAATAAATTGTTACTGGCAACGATGAGTAGATTCTTCAGCTTAGTATAGCAATCAGAAGCTGGGAATCAGTTTCAGACAGAGGAGAAGTTTTATTTTTGAAGTGAAAAAGTCAAAGTGAAAAGAGCAAGAATCATTCCTGGGAGGAACCAAGGAGACAGGGTGTACCCTGAAGGAGAGAACTGTCTTGAGTTTTTAAGGGTTCCCTTGCCTCTCTGTGTTTATCCAATGGGCAGGAGTCTCTCGGTTGGAAGCTCATCTGTGCAGGGCTGAGGAAGTCTTTCTCCATTGAACTCTAACTTACTAGGAAATGTCTGGGTATTCATGTGTTGTCCAGTTGAAGGCATTAATTTCCTGGTCACCTGATGAGGGAGAAATGGATGACTAAAAGAAAAATACTAAATTTCCCAACAAACATTGTATATGCAAACACGGAGCAGTGAGATGATGGGCCAAAGAGAAAGGCCTCACATGGTCTGTCCCTGACCTGATAAAAGAGTTTAGCAGGCCTGGACAGTCTCATGAATGATAGCAAAAAATGAATATAAGTGATGTTTACCAATTCTACCTTATTACTTGGGAAAAAAATGTCTCCCTTCATTAGTCTTTCTTTGCCCATTTACACTACAAAAAACAGGACTGGATTCACATTGATTTTCATGGTAGAAAAGACCATCAATAGAGAGACCATGAATGCTACTTGTTGGAAATGGCATAACTTCTGCACCAACTGTGGTCCCTGGTGGAGTCTGTGGAACAGAATCCACCTACCCTCTTTGAACTCTTATGCTTCAGAAAAATAAATGTTTGTTCAAACTACTGTATTATGAGGAAGTTTTATTATAGAAGTTTAAACTTTATCCCAACAGTACATTTGATCTATCTAAGTGCAAACCTCTTGATTTCACTCCAGCTGGAAATCTTGAGGGAAATGCAAATAAACTAAAACTTTTAGGTACAAATCTTTAAGGATTAAATTAAGGAGAATCTGACCTCTTTCCAAAAGTCTAAGGACCACATTTTGAACATGTTTAGGAGCTTGTAGGGAGTATCTGTAATGAATTCCAATATATGGTTTATGAAAACAGAAGAGAGAAATTAAGTTGAATTTTGTATTATAAGCCCAATTTTTATTTCATGGAAATATGGAAAGGATGTCCTTAAAATTTAGTTTTTTTTTTGTTTTTTTTTTTTAAAGATTTATTTATTTTTATTGGAAAGGCGGATATACAGAGAGGAGAGACAGAGAGGAAGATCTTCCGTCCAATGATTCACTCCCCAAGTGAGCGCAACGGCCGATGCTATGCCGATCCGAAGCCAGGGGACTCCTCTGGGTCCCCCACGCGGGTGCAGGTTCCCAAAGCTTTGGGCCATCCTAGACTGCTTTCCCGGGCCACAGGCAGGGAGCTGGAAGGGAAGCGGGGCTGCCGGGATTAGAACCGGTGCCCATATGGGATCCCGGGCATGCAAGGCGAGGACCTTAACCACTGTGCCACCACGCCGGACCCCTTAAAATTTAGTTTTACAGAATATTCCAAGGTAGTAGAGAGAAGAGACCAGTTTTAGATATGTTTTTGAAATGTGCTTTTGTATCAGGTATTCAACCGCAGAGCAGAAAATCTAATATTTTTGAGGTATCATTACCAAGATGAATTTGATACAGGGTGTGACTTACTGAAAGTAATTTATAATACACAGAGAGAGAGACACACTCATAATATTTTGTTTGCACACATATGAAATGTGGGTAAGAAAACCTGCATATTCTCAAGAAATGAAAATCATCGTAATGCCAAGCAAAATTGATTGTCGATTTAAAGTGTTATTTGCCTTCCTGACTACATTGCTTGTTTAGATCGTTTTTGGGTTAGAATATTGAGTATAACAATATAAACACTTTTGAGACTTACTATATCCTCCTCCCCATAAAACATGCTTTCAGCATTCAAATTAAATGTAATCATTGGGTAAATATGTTAGGTAGGTGTCTATAAATACTTAATTCTCTTAATATTCACATTGACATCTTTGGTGAGAATTGCTTTGTTAAAATGGTCTAAGAGAAAAACACCAAGGCGAAGTTCTTAGTGTACAGCTCTGTTTCCTAAAATAAGTTCTTAATAGAGTTCATTATGCAATTCTATGTTCAAATTGACAGCTTCATTGTATTTTTTAAGATGTAAATTTCTCTCTGTGTGTAGGTGCTATAAAATATTCTGGGAGCTATTTTTTTTTCTAAAAATAAGACATCTGTGTCAATAATGAATGTTCACTGTACAATCTGATGTCATTTGCACCTGCAAAGGTTCCAAAAGGTAACTTTAGGTGAAATGAAAAATCTTTTTATATAATTGAATGGCATATTTTCTAAAGTCTTATTTATTAAGCTAGTTCGGTTATTCTTAATGAATTGCTGCCCTCCAAATCACACTCTGCATAACAGGCATAATGTCAGCATGCAGAAGTGGTACTAGGTAGATTGTAGGGAATTAACAACATTTATAACTCTTTCAATTTACGTGCTAGTCAAAGTACTCTGCTTGCCATAGATAATCACTCGCAATATTTTATCATTGGTGCAGTGACTTTGGGCACTTCACATCTCTCCCAATCACCTATTTCCTCAAACACATGCAAGTAGCTTTTTGTGTTATATCCTGCCAAGCTTACCAGCCAGGGATTCGATTAGTTTTGTTCTTTCCAGTCTTGTTAGTCTTTGACCTTCCCTCAATGGAATAATTACATCTTGATCTTGCGTCTTGGAACTCAACTGAGAAAACCAAATGCTCATCACCCTAGAAAATCTAATTGCAAATCATTCTGGAAATAGAGGACCAAGATGATCATTAGCAGGGTTACAGATCCAGTACAAAAGCCAGGGCTAAGGAGGTACCCTATTTACTCTCTTAAATATCCTGAAAAGAAATATACCTTGATACAAAACAAATTGATATAGTAGCAACTGATGATTAATTTTTTCAAGTATGTAACCAACTAGTTTTGTTTCTTATTATTTCCCATCATAAAAATTTTGATGGATGTCCTCACGTTGGATGTGTCAATAAGATAGGTCAATAAGAGAATTAAAGTATTTAATTGAGCTCCAGCTAATTTTGAACAATTTAGCACAGGGAAATTCTTCAATAATATTTAATATTTTTAAGGAATTTGGATTTACCTATATACTAAACTGTTTTGGTCATCAGCTATAAAAGACTTTAACAGGTTATACGGTGTCCTGCGTGATAGCCTAGCAGTTAAAGTCCTCACCTTGAACATGCTGGGATCCCCTGTGGGTGCCGGGTCTAATCCCAGCAACTCCACTTCACATCCAGCTCCCTGCCTGTGGGCTGGAAAAGCAGTCGAAGATGACCCAAAGCCTTGGGACCCTGCACCCGCGTGGGAGACCTGAAAGAAGCTCCCAGCTCCTGGCTTTGGATCAGCACACTGCCGGCTGTTGCGCTTACTTGGGAAGTGAATCATCAGATGGAAGATGTTCCTCTCTGTCTCTCCTCCTCTCTGTATATTTGTCTTTCCAATGAAAATAAAATAAATCTTAAAAAAAAGAAAGAAAACAGGTTATATGGAAAGAGTTGATATGTCTTCTGCAGCATGTCCTTTAAATTTGGGATTGTAAACGAGAGAAGCCAAGTGCCTAAGAAACGGGTCCAAGTTATCATATCAACAATAATATCACTTCGCTGAATTTTTGAAAGGAGCTGTATTTTTTTTCCCTAGGGAATCACATTATCATGGCTGTACCTTGTATAATAGTGTGATATGATCATTAAATCATTATATTTATATATATATTATTTTATATTTTTAATTTTAATGATTTTAATATTTTATATATTATAAAAGCAGTAAAATATATTCTGATCTATGAGATCAGAGATCTTTACAAAGATAGTAGTATATGACCTCACTCCTGCTGTAATTTGTGTTTGTAGAATGACTGACTTGAGAGGCAAAGATCTCAGTCACAAACTGCATCTGCTTTTTCTCTGTTGAGATGAGGAGCTCAATTAGAGAGTGAAACACAAAACTATGCCCTAATCAATTGAGGCGCTTTAGAAAGTCTTAATAGGATAATTGTGCAAATTGGTGTGCTGAACAGACACAGTTCTGAGAATATGTGTTCTCAATCTTCATTTCTCCTTCTTGTTTCTGTGCATTGTGGTTCCTCTAAATAAGGCAATCAAAAGAAAAACATGGTGTGGAAGCCTTTCCAATGTCTATCCCAAAGCTGTGTTGATTTCCTACTTTCATCAGATTGGATGGGAGGCAGCCATTGTGCCTGAGAAATACTGTCTACTGAAAGAGGGGTACATGCTTCAACTGGATTGAGACCATCATGATTTTCCATGTTAATTTCATGACTTAACTGAGTTTGCTATTTCAATGAAAGCAAATCTAGATCAGGACCATGGCGTACTTCGCTCTCTGTCTTGATATTAGTCTCTACCTCATTACTTCAAGGAAGATATTATTGATGATGCTAATTGTAAGAATAAAGTTATTCAATATTGAACACTATTCTAGCTTTTTTTCTTCTGTAGTGGAGGAAAATGAGCCTTAGAACTATTGTGCAGGTTTTCCTTTATCATAATTTTAAACAAGTAGAAGTGAACAGTTCCTGCTCTTTGTTTTCTCTCCTGTTTCAATTGTGACTTCACTATACCTCAAAGTGCGACCTCTTTTATGCCCAAAGGGACTTCCTTTTTGAATTAGCTTCCTGGAACTAATGCAATAGATGACCACAAACTCATTGGCTGAAACCTACAGTTCTCGAGGCCAGCACTAAGTAAGTAAGATATTGCAACAGAGAGAGTATGGTCCTTTACTCTCCCTAACTTCTCTGCTTGCTGGCAATTATTGACCTCTCTTGACCTGGAAACTGCATCCCGTCAATCTGTGTCATTGCTTGCTGTTTTCTGTGATTTGTGTCCATATGTTTGATACATGGATACCATTTAATCAATCAAGGTCTGTTCTGATTCCATATGACTTAATGTCAACTAGATTATTGCAATGACACTTTTTCCACACTAGGTCGAATTCATAGCCACTGGGAGTTTTTACTTCAACATGTTTTTATGGGAGGGGCAGAATTAGACCACAATACTTTTATTTGCTCTTCCTCTTTAATTTGTTACTGGTAATTTTTCCAGAAAGTTATTTGAAATCAGAGCACCTACAGGCAACCTCTACCATTAGCCTAATACCATATATATATATTTTTTTTTTGGAAAAATGCTGTGCATAAGGAGCCTGGTTTCTGTCTTGAAATGGAAAGCAGAGCAAAAAGCAAATCAATATCTCAAAGAATTATCCTGTCACTCTGGTAGAATGGCATCTTGAGTGATTACTTTGCACTGCCTTCACAGCAGCTCGAGAAATGGTGCCTCCCTCGGCAACTATGCAGTGCAGTGTAAAAGCCCATGTCAGATGTTTCTCTTTCTGCTTATTGATGGAACCATATTATTTATGAGCTTGCCACATTTCCTAGAAAATGGGTGCTGCTCGAACTCCCCATTTACAAATCTGCTGATGTGTGATAAATGAGAGGCAGAGTAGAATTTCTTTAAATCACCCACTCCAATCAAGTCAGAACACAGGGCTGTAAGTTATAGGACTGGTGAGAACAATCCAAAGAAAGAAAATAGAAATGCTAAGGTTATCAGGTTTAAAAAAGAAAAGTAAAGAAATGTCATTTCTGTTTGCTACTAATGCAGTAAAACATGGTCACCAATGAAGGAATTCAAGCAGAAAATGCTCTTTTGGGTCCAGATGGTGAGAGGTAAGGCTATTAAGTATGTTGAAGCACCATCTGTATTTTTGAGAACACGGACACCATATTCCAGTATCCAGGGGGAATCTGTGTGTATTTCTGCTTGCTCAAATTGCTGCAGTACCTGTAATGTATTCACAATCTCTCCATCTGCAGCACATTTCTGATGCCTGCCACGCACCATTTGACAATCTGTAGTGCTATGCTCTTTCGCTGACCCCATCTTTCCCTCTGCATCTTTTAGCTCAAATATGTTCGACCACAAAGGCTTTCCAAATCATTCACTTAGTGACCAAGGACGAAGCTACCTACCACTCACCAGGGAATGAGTCATTGTATCATGAAGGCCATAGGAAAAAGGGACATTTGTTCACAAATTCTGTGTGTTGTAGAAGATGAGTTCAAATGGGGGACACCATCTAGATTTAGCGGTGTATGATAGATGAGTAGATTTTTAGCAAGAAATGCCAGACATTATCAGAATCTTAAACAATAAAAGAAAAAGAAAATCCAGTATTTGTTGTTAACCCAATTCTCTAGATCATTAGTTCATGATCGATGGTCTTTTTTCTGTCAGTGTTACTCTAAAAACAAACACGAGGAGGAGGCTTTGGAGTCATTGATCTGTATTTTTGATTTGTCTTGTTACCTCATAATATTCCGGGATCAACAATGGTCCGTAAACAATTCTGAGTCAAGTGAAGTTTTTTCCAGTATTCTCTGCTTTGCTACCTCTGCCAACCAGAAGTTGATCTTCCTACAAACAATTCTTAAAATAATTGGAGAAAAATGAAAAGTACATAATCAAATCAAATGAGTCGGCCATGATACCACAGAAGAACTTCTATGATACCTAGTCTATCATCAGCCTTTTATTCTGGGCTTTTTATGTATACATAGTCACAGAATTTTATTTATTTTACATTCACTTCTATAATCTAGAATGCATGTTAGAGTAGCTTTCTGTATCCATTGTCATTTTAAACAAATTCTTCATACTTTGAACAAATTTAGTTTGGCTTTTCATTGAAAACACAGGTATATTTTTTCTTTCAGTGAAGAGGTTGAAAAATGTGTTTTTGGTATTTTCCTTTAAATGAATCTCAAACAGTGAGATTGTTTCTGAACAGTTGGGTCATTGTATCTATACATCTTTTAAACCTACTTATAAATGTTGCCTTATTTATTTTCAAACAGTTTATACAAATAATGTGTCGGTACTTGGAATTGTAATCCATAGAATGGATTACACAGTAGAGTCCTATATTCAATTTTCATTTTTTTAAATAAACTGATAAGTAGTAAATCAGTTTATTTGAATATGAATTTTTGGTTCTTTTCTGTTTGAGGATTTTATTTTTCTTCTCTTAAGAATTGGCGAGCTGTAGGCATTTCTGTGTTTTCCATTTGTGCATTAACTTTTTGATCCACAAATCCTTCTCCTATATTAGTGGTATTATTCCTTGATGTTGTATGTGTAAGTTATATGCTTCCTTAATTTGATGCTGTTGTTCTTGATATTTTTCAGTAGATCTTTTTAATACTGAATGATAAACTTTTCACTTTTGGTTTGCTTACAGATTTTCCTTAAGCTTTTATGGTATTTTTTTAATCTTTCTATTTTCTACATTTATTGAATTAATCCATTTGTAATTCAATTTGACTTAAGGTTTGAGGAAATAAGATCTAAATTTATATGTTACCCATCATAGCCAAGGTTGCCTCCTTATTTTTTGTCACTAACCGGTGAAACCTCATTCATTATGCATTATGCGATCTGTTCTATGAGCTATGTATTGATTTTTGAATTTGTATTCAATTTTGCTTGCTTTGACATTAGTGTCACATTCTGGTGATCATTGACACTTTATGAGACATCCTGTTGTCTGGTTAGTTGTACTTCTTACATCAGAAAAAAACTGATAATTTGGAGTTCATTAAAATTACACATACTGCTCTGCAAAGACACTATTAAAATAATGAAAATAAAGCCACAGATTAAGAAAATATTTACCAAGTATGTATCTGATAAAGGGACTGCCCTTACAATGTGTAAATACCTATTTAAAAATTAATAATGAGGAAACACCCGGGCCAATTTAAAATAGGGAAAAAAGCTGAATAGTTGCTTCACTGAAGAATATAGACAGTAAGTACACATATTAAAAAATGTGTAACATCACATGTCATTTAAGGAATTGTAAACTGAAATAATGTTTATATAATACCACACATAGGTAAGAATGGATAAATTCCAAAATAATAATAATACCAAATGTTTTAGACTGTGAAACAACCTGGATTCTCATTCTTTGTGACTAAGTATTCAAATAATATCCTACTATGAGATTTTCTCACAAGGCTAAGTGTAACATTGCCGTTTGATACAGTGATCTCTGAGACATTTAGTCAAACCTGAACATAAATACTTATGGCAGTTGTATTCATAATCACCCAAATGTCATTCTTCAGCTAAATGAGTAGACGGACTGGGGTCTATCCAAAGAAGGAAACATTATTTAGGGATAAAAAGACGTGAGCTGTCAAATCATGAAAACGTATGGAATAATCAGAAGTGTGTATTTCCAAATGAAAAAAGTCAATCAGTAAAGGCTATATACTGTAGCATTCCGATTCTGTGTCATTGTGAGAAAAAGACACAATGAGTAAACATCCTCCCTGACCCACAGATGAGCCAATGGAATCTGATCAAACTCAGCCAGGCTCAGATTTCAGCTGGTTGCTAGACCTTTGTGCAACACAAAACAAAATAAGGTTTTCTCATGGAGGGCCAGTGGGGAATATTGTGTTATGTGGCATTATTGCAGCACAGTCTTCTAATAGAGTCATTTTATTTGTATATCATCCATATAGACACTAAAGCTCCATTGGTGAACAGTTTAATACAGACATAGTGAACATGTAGTGTAGAGAGTTCTCAAGCATCCATCTTCACAAATGACTTACTCCATTAGTACTCTCTTGCGTTAATTATATTGAAGTTTCTATAAATATTGGAGAATAACTGACCAATGATTATTGACAGAAGTCCGTGGTTTACATTTTACACTAAGGTTTACACTTTATGTTGTGCAATTCTTGAGTGGGAAAAGGGGATAAAATGCATAATTTCCTGTAATCACCATCATAGTATTATTCAGAGCCGCATCACTGTCTAAAAATCCCTGTCGATCATGCATTTGTCCAATCCCCTGCAACCACCTTTCTCTTTACTCTCTCTATGTTTTATCTGCTCTTAAAAGCAAATTCTCTAAGTTCAAGCTTAGATATTATATTCTGCAATGGGTTAAGCTTGTTTTAGTTTTCTAATATTACCTTTACTCATCTCCCATATATTTCTTTATTATTTTTTATATATTCATGAGGAGAATAAGGACAGGGAGGAGGGGAGAGAAGAGGAGAGAAAGATGGAGAGAGAGAGGAGACAGAGGAGAAAGAGAGAAAACGAGACACAGAAAAAGTTCTTATCCATCATCCACTGTCAAAATCCTTACAATTGCCAGGGCTGCATTGGGTCTGAAGCTGGGTACTATAAACTCAATCCAGCTCTCCGTGCTGGACTACAGGAATCCAGTGTCTGAATGTCTGAAAGCATTGTTGCTTCCCAGAGTCTGCACATTAATAGGAGGCTGGAGTCAGGAACTGGAGTGGTTATTGAACTTCATTACTCTGATATGGGGTACAGAAGTCCCAACTGGCATTTAAATTGTTTCACTAAATACTTGCCCCTTTCCATATATTTCTTAGAAAAAAATAGTGTGTGTGTGTGTATATATGTGTGTGTGTGTGTCGTATATATACATATATGTATATATTCATTTATTTGAAAGGCATAGAGGTAGAATGAGAGACAAAAACAGACAGGGATATTATCTATCCGTTGATCCATTCCCCAAATGCCCACGGCGGTGAGGGATGGTCTAGGCTGAAGCCAGGAGCCCAGAACTGAATCCAGGTCTCATGTGAGTGTTAGGGACTCAATGATTAAGCCATTACCTGCTGCCTTCCACAGTTTTGTAATAGTTGGATTTGTAAGTGGAGTTGAGAGTAGAACCCAGGCACTCCAAAATGGCTTGCAGGTGTCATATGCAACACCTGAATTAATGTACCAAATGCTGGCCCTACTTCTCTGCTGTTCAATGCAGCAATGATCAAAGTGATGTAAATATCATTAACAGCCAGGCAGTGAAGCATATTGTGATAATGTTTTATTTCCAATGTAGCTACTAATTTCTTTTTACAGTCTTAATTGCTCTCTGAGAAGAACTGAAAAACACATCTAAACATAATCAAATATTTAGTCTTTTTAGTCTTTTTTAAAAAATTCTGCTTTTGGAATCCTCTCTATTTTTACTCCAATTTTGATTGAGCTTTTTCCCCCCCCCCATAAATCTTATTCAGTTGTTTTATCTTTAGATTTTCCCTTCATTATCATCTTCAGAGTGCTTTCATTGTACTCATTACTATTTCCCAAATCCCTCATGACCTCCTCCAAGCCTACTCACCTTCTAATGGGCCTCATATCTAAATGCTATCATAATGGGATTGGGGCTTCCAAGTGCCATTGTGAAGGGAGAACAATTGAGTCCATGGCTGTGAATATCCCAGTCTGACGTGTGACCATTTCAGTGCAGTGTCCCTTCTCGCCTGTTCACTCTGTTTCCTTCACTCACTTGACCAGGAGGATGTTTATATTAGTCTCGGATGAAGAAGGAACAACACCTAAGACATTCCGAGTGGGAGGAAGGCTGTAACAAGCTGTCCCTTATGTAGACTGTCTCCTTTTATTTTTCTCATCTTCCCTCCCACACTTTCAGAACAATCTGATGTCCCTCCGTTGTTTTCACTGTCTATATTGGTATACATCAATATTTTTCTTAATAAGATTCTTCTGCTTTCTTCTTGAAAAGGCACAGTTTTTCCCTCATTTTTTCACTGCCCCGTTTCTTTTCAAAATAGTGCCTGACCCAACAGTGCCTGACACAGTAAGTATTTGGCAAGTGATAAGCTGAGAGGTTCAGATTTAGGTTTTATAAGCCTGCTGAGTCAGCGAATATTCCCATCTTTTACATTTTATTGCCATTTCTCTTTCTGCTTTCTTCTCTTACATTCTTTTAATTTGGGTAGTACCCCCAAATCTTAGTTTTATCTTTCCCTGTATTCTTATTTTACTAGAGTTTTGTTGAAGAGTGTAATAAAATGTGTATTTTCACGTTACTATGCTTACTTGAATATCATGCATGATTTTTCAACCATTTACATGCTTTAAAATTTTTAAATTGCTTTTTTATTTTGGTAAAATTATGAGGCCAAAAATCAAAACATATGTGTTTGTTTTCAGAATTTGAAAGCTTCTCCAACTTTTATCCATTGTATTATTAGGTTTGCTTAAAGATAATTTAAAAATATCATTTTATTTGAAAGGTGGAGGGAAATAGTCAGTGACAGATCTATTTGCTCATTCATTTCCCAGAAGCCCACAACATCCAGGGCTGGATCAAGCTGAAGCCAGAAACTTAAAACTCAGTGTAGTCTCCTGTGTGGGGAGCAGGAACCCAAGTAGTTGAGCTGTTACTTGCTGCCTCCTAGGCTGTGCATTAGCAGGAAGCTGGAATGGTAAATGTAGCTGGATCAAGCCCAAACATTCAGATAAGAAATGTGTGCATCCCAAGCCGTGTTTCAAACACTGTGCCAAATGTCTGCCCTATATTTACTATTTTTTCAAAAATTCAATAATGATCATTATTTGACCATTTACAATTTTTTTTCCGTGAAGTAAGTACAGTCAACTTTAGGAACTCTTGGGCTTTCTCCTTTCCTTGAACTTTAAATAAATTATGACACACTCAGCCTACAGCTGAATTAGGTGCCAGGAAAGAGCAGAAAAATATCTATCTTCCATTTCTCGGATCAAGGCTGAGCATCCCAGCAGCATTTGTATAATGACTCACTCATTATTGATCAAGGGTCTAGAAAGTCTGCAGATTTTACCTTTGGATAATTTAGGAGTAATTTGTGATAACAAGCAATAATGGGAAGAGAGTTATTCTGTGTTTATTGCTAAATGCAACTGTCAGACTCAGACATGAAGAGGCATAAAGGTATAGAATGGTGTCATAACACTTAGTGTTCCCTGAAGTAAAACAGCTCAGTTGCATAGGATTGTAAAGCCTGATGTTCCTCAGGCTTGTTTTCTCCTGGATTGTCATTGATGAGTAACTTCTGTTATAAATTACGAATTGGAAAATTACAGAAACTTCTGCTCAAGACTATGTGTCTGTTATTGGTACTGAAGACAGATGCCTTTCATCCTTTTAGATTTATTTTTTTCAGTTGGTAAGCACTTCACCAGTGCTATACAGCTGCTTCCCACCTGTCAAAAAATTAAATGTTATGAATCAACACTGTTGAGTGAGCTCCCTTTGATGACAGAAGTATGTCGAGCCTCTAGTATTGTCTTCTTCCACAGGCAGTACTGGTGTTATGTCCTAAAGAGAAAGAAAAATCATTTTATCTCACTGTAAAGTCTAAGTCTTCTCTTGAATTCAATAAAGCATTTATTAAGCAAAGACATAATTTGGTATGATAGAAAGCACTTGTCTGGAGAGCCACACTCAAGAGTAGGGATAAAAATATTGAACAGTTAGATGGCACAAGCCACAGACTCAAAGAAAGGTGACAAAAACACTGACTTCCACCTGCAGGGAAATCCATTGGCTCCTAAAGGAAAGGCTAGAGATAGTCAGCCTCATAATCAGAAGAGCTATTTTTTAAAAATATTTTTTTATTTTTATTTGAAAGGCAGATTTACACAGAGAAAGAGACACAGATTTTTCATCCACTGTTTCACTCTCCTAATGACCACAACATCCAGAGCTGGGCTGATTAGAAGCCAGACCTAGGAGCTTCTTCAGGGTCTTCCATGATGGGTACAGAGGCCCAACCACCAGGACCATCTGTGTTGCCTCCCCAGGCCCATTCCCAAGGATACGGATCAGAAGTAAAGCAGTGAGAACTTGAATTAACATCCCCATGGGATTCCAGCACCACAAGCAGCAGCTTTACCTACTATGGCATGGTGTGGGGTCCTGTGATAGCGATTGCCAATCCATATGGAAATATCTTTATGACTTAATAACTACTACAATATCGAAGTGCGTTCTGATTCAGTAGCAACCCAAGTCAAACTGCATCTGGGTTTCTTTCAGGGCATTTTCCTCCACCGTGATTCAATTGGTTTTTACCTAACTTTTCTGAACTGAAGCTTACTCATCTGTTCTAACAGTTCAGTATGGCTGGGCTCTGTCTTACATACGTTGTCTCACAATTCTTATTCAGATTTTCTAGGTATCTCTCAAATAAGGACTTCTGAAACATGTTCTATGGGAAGGAACATTCCATAAAAGAAACTGAAAAAGATAAAATCATACCTCAAAAGGAGTTGAGTTCTGTCACGAATGAGTGCCGCTTATTCAGATAATAAGCCACGTCTAGAATTCAGCCCCAGAGCATCACTATCATTGTTAAATTCAGGAAAGTTCCTTTGCTAAGACTGGCAGTTGTTGATCATGCTACCATGAAGTTCTGTAGGAGTTTTTATGTGTCTGTGAAAAATGGATGCCTCACTTTTTGTCAAAGTGCCCTCAGTATGAATTAAATTCAAATCATGCACAAGTGTGTCTTGAATGTCAGAATATAAATTCTATTTGTAATTTCAAGCTATAAGACAATCATGGAAATGTTTAGCTTTCCAGCCTCTGCAGTGGAGAAAGAAACATAGAAGAGTGCAAGTGGAATTTGTAAAACCACAGTTTATTATGTATGATCTCCAATGAGAAACTCACATCTATACATCATCTTAAATGTCACTTCTATGCTAAAATTTCTTAGACATCTGAATTTAAATTATGATAACTACAGTGGCCAGAATTTTCAAAAATGATTTATTACTGTCTTTACAGATTTAAAATACACTGACTCTAGCCAGCATTTGGTGCAGCAGTTGTTACTTGGGGTACCTGCATTTTAAATTGGGGTGTGTGGTCCAAGTGTTGACTACTTTGTTTCTGACCCAGGTGTCTGCTAGTGTACAACTTGGAAGGCATCAGGTGAGGGCTGCCACGTGGGAGATCTGTGTTGACTTCCAGGGTAACTGGTACTCTCTCTCTCACACACACACATATACATGGCCCTGCCTTTCAAATGAAATAAAAGAAACATGTACAAAGCTTTGAAAACTACTAAAAGAACAGGATTAAGAGAAAATTTTCTAAAATACAAAGCAAATATCCAGATTTGAACCCAAATGCTTAGAGCCCAGATTATACCAATTAAAATACTTGAATCTATTTCAGAATAGACTACAATTTCAATAATGGGAATGGTTTAGTATCAATCAGTCTTGGGTAGTGAATAGACCTGGTTTCAAAAAAAAAAAAAACCTAATCTCTGCTGGTTTTGTTATAAATTGGAGGACTATGATCTCTTGGGAAGATAGAGTGTGGTGGTTAATTGTTCTGCTCCACAAGTGTCCAGATAGCTTATTAAAGACTATTCTGGTATGCTGTGCAGGTCTGGCTGAAAGAGTATAACATTTGAATTATTAGACTCAATAAATAGTGTGGGTGGACTTCATCCAGTTCTCTGAAGGCTCAAAAAGTTGGGGAGAATTTATCCCAATTTGGTCAGCTCTCTTGAACTGGGACATTGGTTTCCTCCTGAAACATGTTGTGCAATTTCATTTACAGTTAGTCCAATATTCATGATTTTCAAAGAATTTAGCAATTGTTTGTTGTTTTTTGGTAAAGTAAGATAAATCATAAACCAATTTAGCAGTAGTATGCAATTTATGAAATCATATAAGTTATATGGAGAAAATCTAGAAGCATGAAATCATGAAAATGAGGGGAAAGTAATCATCCTTTTGGTTCTCCCAGCACAGAGAGAATTTGAATTTGAAGCTGAAAGTTCCTATGAATTAAGCCACATGTATGTTTCTAGGCTATAAACTGAAAGTATGAACCCAGAAATGAAGTGATAGTTGGTTCCCAGCCAAGCAAAACAAAGGAAAAATCTAGTCTTAGACAAATTGAAATAACTTTTTTTCTCTTTGAAATCAACAGCTTTCATGGCAGAAACAAAGAAAGAAAACTTGGTTAACTTGAGTGTGCTGATAGTGGTAACAACAGAATGTAGTTTCTCTGGTGAACCTGATTACTATTAAATTTTTTTATACAATTGTCTTCCTGTTTTGATGTTGGTAAAAGCCCAGTTCTCTTTAGATGGTTGACACGGGAGTTTACCACATTGCTCTTTTGTTAGGGGTGTACAGCCTTATCCTGATCCCCATCAAAATGCCAAATTCTCTCAGTAAACCTGGAAGAGCTTGAGAAACCCTAGAATTTTTTTTAATTTTTTTTATTTTAACATGTGAGATCACATTCATGAAAGTAGATTAGGAAAGTCTTGTCATGCTTTGTAAGAAATTGGAAAGCACTGCAAGGAAAAAGCATACTGTGAACAATCAACCCACCTCCTTCTCCATTGGAAACCCTGACCTCAATAAACACATTGTTCAACATATTCATTCTTCGGGCAATAACAGTATTTTTTAAATTGTGACAAATCACACAAGGAAAATAATCCGAATTACTGAATGCCTCTATTCTTATTTTGAAGGTGCTTGATAGATTAATTAAATAAATATGGTTCTTGAATTCCTTTTTTCAATTTTTATGGAATTAGTTTGGAAAGAAAAATGAAGTGTGGTTGGTGAGGGTCAGGGTTTTCACATTGTTCCATGTACCTCTCCTATGAAACATTAAATAGAAAGGGTCACATGTGAGTCATAGAGATGAGAGGGAACTCCCATCATGCCTTTTGAACCGCTTAGATTCCTTTAGAAGCGGGGTTTAAAATTGCAGAAATACTGTCCCTTTCAACGTGTGGCCAGCTTCTTACATACCACATGTACTTATTTTTTCACATATACTTTTTTTTTTTTTAAAGATTTATTTTTATTATTTTTTCATTGGAAAGGCGGATATACAGAGAGGAGAGACAGAGAGGAAGATCTTCCGTCCAATGATTCACTCCCCAAGTGAGCGCAACGGGCCGATACTATGCCGATCCGAAGCCAGGAGCCTCTTCAGGGTCTCCCACGCGGGTGCAGGTTCCCAAAGCTTTGGGCCGTCCTCGACTGCTTTCCCAGGCCACAGGCAGGGAGCTGGAAGGGAAGCGGGGCTGCCGGGATTAGAACCGGCGCCCATATGGGATCCCGGGCGTGCAAGGCGAGGACCTTTAACCACTTGCGCCACCGCGCCGGGCCCTTTCACATATACTTTTGAAGTTCATTTTGATTTTTATTGCTGTTCTTTACATAACCAACAGTCTATAAAGAGCCCAGGAATGTCTTAAGTTTGTTGTAGTGTGTTAACGCTATTGCAGTTGCCTATAGGAGAAAGGCAGTGGGAAAGAACTAAATCCTATCCTAGCACTGGGTGAAATAATGCATATTTCTTAGAAAATCTCAGCAAAGTTGTTTGAAGAGTTAAAACCTGCCTGGATGAACCAGTCAGTGTCTTGGTGTATGTGTAATAAAAGTTTAGTCTTCATCATCAACTCATTCCTGGATCTGAGCTCATATGCAGTTCTTATGAAAATCAAGCCATAAGATCAGATGTCTATAATGTGTGGTGTGTGTGTATTTTGAAAGCATTCACTGTTGCCTATTCTCTAAGAAAATAGGATAATCTAAGAAAACAGTTGGATGAATCATTTTATTTTTCTATTTACAATATTCTATCAGCAACAAAGACATTGTCTACAAACAAAAAAGCTTACCTCTGTATCTCTGTTTTTTTGTTTTGTTGTGGTAAGAATATTTAACTTGAGCTCTGCACATTTTAAGTGTATGATACAATATTGGTAAGCACAGGTACAGTATTATAAAGAAGATTACCAGATTTTTCTTCTTTTTGTGTAAGTGCAATTTTATACTCATTAAACAGTAATCCCTCATGTTAATCCATTCTTGAAAGCAGACAGGTATGTTAAATCATGAAATGTTATTTGATTGTTTCGTTGATAACACAGGAAAATGCCTTGAAAGGAAAAGCTATTTGAAAATATTTTAAGAAGAGTATAACAGCAAGGGAAAGACACCAGACACTAACTTGCAGGTTTTAAACCTCAAAATTCCCAAGGAAAAAGATAACATGTTCTAATTCACAGAGACCAGTGCATGAGAAAGAGGATTACCTTGATGGATGTGAGGCTATTGATCATGATAAATTTCAAATACAGCCTTTAATTATTCATGCCCAATTAATTTCTCCCATTCCATTACACAAAGAAAGGCAGTACCTAGTAGAGGTGGTAATGGTTGTAGGAAGAAATGACAATTTCCTTTTAATCTCCGTCTGGATGTTTTAAACCAGGTTAAGGGCTTTACATACTATGTAGAACAAAGCAAAACCTTTTTTCTCTGTATTTTTTTCTTAGATGTGATTACTTACCTGTGGCAAAAATCTAACACCTGATTTCATTTTAACAAATCGAAAGCCAACTCACAGTTTCCAAAATTACTTTTTAATCTTTTGTGTAATAATAGCCAAAAAGAGTTATTTACCTCTCACGTTGGTTTTAGATCAGTCTGATTTCTTTGGGGATTATATAAAAAAATAGTAGATCTAAAGCCTGCCCTGGAGGAACTTATAATCTGAAAATGGAAAGAAAGTAAACAAAAATGAAATATATTTAGTGGCAAAACCAATTTACACTTTCTTACTTTTAGAGGCTCCAGGGATAGCAATTTCATTGCATGCTGCATTCATAACTTTCAGAGAAAACAATCAATGATGTTTTTATATATTGCCAGTCTAATGGATTCTGTGATGTGAGCGTTAAAAAATGAGTTAAACAGGCGAATAACAAGGAAATAACAAGTTTAGAGGAGATTGTCAGTAGAAAGTTCCAAAAGGGAAAAAACCAGGAGAGACAGACACAAACATCCCATTTGCACATTTTGAGAACCAAGACATGTACAAATCTGCTTGCCCTGGCGAACTTTGTGAAGAGTGTATTTGTTTGTACAGTAATTTCTCTTGCTTCATATTGCAATCAAGAACTTAATTGTTTTGTAATGTAATTATTTTGCATTTTTCTTTTCTGTTTTTCCTTTCCCTTGTGCTTACTTTATGTAAAGGCCTAAAATCTGGTGGTTCTGTCCTTAATTAGTCAGAAATATAGATTCTTATATGCTAAATAAAAATTGAAATGTGCAGGAAGATTTAAAGATTTAAGTTTCAGTAAGTGAAGGTACTTTTTTTTAGGATTATATTTTCAAAGTGATCCCATGGAAAAATTTCTGAATAACAACATTATCCAAATCCCATTATCTAAAAACAGAGTTTCAGTGACTATTGGCACAAAAACTATTCTGCGAGACAGCAAGCTCATGTTTACTTGTGAATTGAAAAAAAAAATTTGCTTGTGTTATCTGTAATACTGTCCATTAGCGGGATAGCTGCTTTCCCTGAAAGGGAAAGAGGATCCATGATTCTCCTCTTGGCTTCGTTTACCTCCTCTCAAACTTCTATTTAGGTTGCCCCTTGCTTGTCATGTTTTCTTAATCTCTTCTGGTTTCCAATTTAGTTAAACCTTTCACTTCTGTTTTGTTTTGCTTCCTTTGTTTTAACAATCCTCTTTATTTTGTTCTGCTAAACACTGCTGGAGAGTGTCAGGCAAACTTGCCGATTCAGATCTGTGCAATTAGGTCCTCCATGCTGTTCTGCTATCTTTTTATTCGTCATCAGTTAACTTCCTATAGCCTTTCCTTCAGTAGTTATTCTAACCCTCTTTTAATTTTCTGCAGCTTCTGGCCACACTTTTTTCTTCAATATATTAAAAAAAAGGCTCTTCTTATTAGAAAATTTTTCTTGATCAAAATATTCATTAGGAACTCTGACCAATCAAGTGCTTCTCATAAGAAAGCAAAAAATGGCCTACTAGAATCAGGTTAATTTAAGGATCATATGTTTCATGAAGGTAGGTGCTGTGTGGTAGCATACAGCTGGTTACCTTTGTGCCCAAAGGGGTACGTGGATTTCTGTTTTTAGGAAGGAGTGGGTTCTGTAAAGTGAATCTTCGTGAAAACAGCAGTGAATTGCAACCCAAGGGTGCAGCCAGCTCAAGGTGACTGCGAGAGGAAAGGGACTGAACTTCACTGGCTGCACGTGCCCCCTTCCTCTGCTCTCTTGCCAGGTCTTCCCCATTGCTTGCTGATGAGGTCTATAGATCAGCTTGACAGTGCTGACAGCCCAATGCAGTCACGGTTTGGAGGGACACATGAAAGATATCTTGTCAAGACCTCAATAAATATTTCTGTTTTGCAGTTATATAAATATATCATTTTATATTTCATAAAGGATAAGAAATTGGTCCTGCTCCCAAATTCTGTAGAAATTCAGAGAAAAGAAGTAAAGATACACACACACACACACCCCACATACGTAAGGCATGTAAACAAACATTTGGTTATTACTATTTTGAAAATATTTATCTGAAGGGCAGAGTACAGAGACAGAGACAGTGTGGCAATGGAGATGTAAAGGAAAACATTCTAGTCAAAGGGGACAGCATGGACTAGAGCAGTGAAATGTGCAAATGCAAAACATATACAGAAATCCACGGGAATATTTCAAGAAGTTCATAGAAAATGGAATTGAAAAGGTCAACTTAGTGCAAAAAAAAAATTCATGCATAGGTTTTCAAAAACTTTCTAAAGAGCCTTCATACAATGAACAAAAATTCAGGAAGTTTGTTTGGCTACAGTAGTGGATTTTGATTCAATTAAGAGCTTAGCTGATGAAAATTCACATCCCCATTCTTACTTTGTGCAGGCTCATACTAAATTTTTAACGGGTATTAATATTTTCCATATCACAGATGGATTAAGTAGATGTTTTAACCCCACTGAACAGGCGAGAATGCTGACTGCCTGATTGATCGTGAAAGCTTTCATCAAAGTCATACATTCTCTTTCTTCTACTTTGTGAACATTTTAATTCTAATATTATATTCACATATTACAATCATAATTGGTTAATGAGTCTATATTTATGGGTGCCTTGTTTACAATGTATAATCAACACTTTTCGATTGGAAATGTATTTGGCTTTTTATGTAGAAATGCAAAACAATGTCTACATCTTTAAATCAAGCAGACCTGCAATCAGCATTTAAAACAAAATTTACATAATCTAGATTTTATAACCAATCTCTAAATGTATTATATTGCAGCTAATATTGAGCCATTCCATAGCTCTATTATTAATATTTATATCTGGAGAAGTGGAGTACTATCCATAAGGATTCTTACAAAATTATTTTCAAGCTTTCCATAACTTTGCTAAGAATAATCATTTGTTTTGAAGAGCAATGGCTTATAACAAATATGTAGATGTTATGAAACATGATAGGTCTATGCAAACTACAGGAAAAAAAGGAGTGAGCTGACATGTTTGGGATAAAAGATGAATATGAAGTTGTTTTTTAATTTCTAGAATTGCACATGGGGGTACAATTATACTTTGGTATGTTAAGGAATAAATCTTTTTCATCCCTTTTATATGCATTAGAATAATATGTACGAACATTTGTGGTATATTTCATAGTCTATATTTCTAATTCTGGGAGGCATTTCCATGTTTCTCCAGGAGTGCAAAATTGTTCTATGGTACTCCTGTGGTACTTTTTTCCTATCATGTATATAAATTTGTTTTGCTGTGTTTTCATATTTCCATTACCTATTTATGGATTTAAAGAAATGATATCAGATGATAAACTCTTGAGATCAGGAGCTACCCTTGTTTTTGTTTCCTCTGCATTGTGGATACGTGAGTGAATCACCTCAGAGATGGATAGAGACTGAAACTGGCCCAGCGCTTGCACCCTTCCTTACAGCTCCAACCCTCATATCTACCTTTGAAATCTGCCGGACATCTCCTATTCTCTGTTCTATGCAGAACTGTCTTCCTTCTTTTTTCTGCATTCCAAGATATATTACGTTAGCTGACTAACTATTCACAAGTCTTTTGTTCCTGCTATAATCTGAATGAGGACACCAACCTAGTTACGTGCCTCCAGATTTTATTAAAAGTAATTTATTATTAATAAGTGGATGAATGAATAAAATAGTGAAATTTTGTTTGATTTTATATATTTCTGTACTTATTTATCACTCAAAAAGTTCTCTTTCAAATAACCACTTCAAGACCTTTCTTGTTTTTTTTATCCTTATCTATTTATACACTCATCTGTCCTTTTATTTATCTTCTTTTTGGTTCCTAAAGCGTAAGGAAGCAGTGATGAAAACATGAGGTTTGATTTGGGAGGCTCAGATTCTGCATGGGATCTGGGCAAGCACTACTCTCCAGAGGTCCTGGGAGGGCACCAAATATAGAGGAGAGGTTACTCAAGGGGTTAGGTTGGAAGACAAACAGTCCCTATTATTCAACTTTCACGTTTTATACAATTGAAAATCATTTATTACCCTATTGAAACTGGCAGTTACTATTCAAATTTGTAAAAAAAAAATTCAATTGAATTATAAATATAAGAGCAATTGAAATTTAACCATATATTTGGTACTACATGACACTTGGTCATATAAGATTGAGCACAGGTAGAAAACATGTATATAACTCCTGTATTGGAGGTAAACTCACAGATTGGTGGGTTTGTGGGACAACAAATAAGGGGAATGAAATTGTTTTCTTTTTGAATATTAGGTCATGAGAGCCCAACTTGGATACGGAGAGGCCATTCTGGATCTGATTCTCTGCCTGCTGAGTAGCACACATATGGTGAGTCTTCCCTTCTGAACATTTGACGCTGGTGATGATATTGTAAAACAATGGAACTCTAGTCACTTGCTAGGTGGTCAATATCCAGACAAGGTAAAAACAGCGAGGATTCCATACCTTCCATTTTCTAATCTTGTACCAAATGTGTAATGACCTCTGCCTGTGTAATTCAAGGCAACCAGAAGAAAGCTCTTTGGTTTTCAAACTACATCTTGTTACTCAGATGCATGGATATTTCAGAGATTCCAGAAATATGAGTATTTTATGTGTTATGATAATAAAAATAGAACTTGTTCTGTTGTAGTCCACTTAGTTCTTATGATTTGAAAGACACCTTAAATGTCATCTACATTTCCCTTATCTGACTAAAGCAGACTCCAGAAATTACAACTTTCATTAAACAAGGGTTTCTTGCAAATTCTAGAAAAAAACACTTATCATTAGCATTAAAAGTAGAAACTTTCATGTTTTCCTACTGAAACTTTAAAGCATTCTGTTGCCATGATACTGGGTTGATATACAGATACTCCTGAGTATTCTCTTCCTCTGAGTCACTTTAGTGTCCATTCTAAATAGAACATTTTGTTTTCTAATAATTTCTATGATATTGTTGCACTTGCAGACCCTTTATCATTTTGATCCAAGTAGACAAAAAATTATTCTTCAAGTTTTGGTGATTAATGTGGGATGGTTGGGCCTCCATATTTATTCTGCAGACTGCAGCTTGAGATCTCTGATTAAACCAGTAAGAGATAAATTTTCTAACCAAACCATTGATTCTTCACTTGCCCACCAGATATCATGTATTTCCTTTCCAAAATCTTGTAATTCTCTTTTGTATGATAAACAATACAAAAGACAGAAAGCAATGAACAGGATGCTGTGATTATGTCAGGGAAATCAGGATCTGTACAAATATCTTCAAACCAAGAGTCACAATACTCCCGTAACCACTTGCTAACATGTTTTCTCTCCTGGAAATCCAAATATGTAAAATATTATGCCAATCAGAATCTAGTAAAATGTTTAGTGGAAGTGGTAATGGAGAGTAACTTGGGATGATCTTGAAATGATCCTGAAAGAAAGTTTCAGTTGCACTTGTCTCTCTCCTCTGCCCCCACCAACTACATAAGTGGCAGGAGATAGAAAGGGGAAATAAGAGGGCCCGGCGCGGTGGCGCAAGTGGTTAAAGGTCCTCGCCTTGCATGCCCGGGATCCCATATGGGCGCCGGTTCTAATCCCGGCAGCCCCGCTTCCCTTCCAGCTCCCTGCCTGTGGCCTGGGAAAGCAGTCGAGGACGGCCCAAAGCTTTGGGAACCTGCACCCAGGTGGGAGACCCTGAAGAGGCTCCTGGCTTCGGATCGGCATAGTATCGGCCCATTGCGCTCACTTGGGGAGTGAATCATTGGACAGAAGATCTTCCTCTCTGTCTCTCCTCTCTGTATATCCACCTTTCCAATGAAAAAATAATAAAAATAAATCTTTAAAAAAAAAAAAAAAAAGAAAGGGGAAATAAGAGGCAACTAATCCAACTCAACAGTTTCCCTTCTATTTCTGATTTTCAAAGAGTCTTTTTTTTTCTCCTATATTAAAGCTTATCATTTGTTGAGATCATGTATGTCGTTGTTAAATCCATTAATGCAATGAATTATTTTATTTTCTCATGCTAAAATCTTGATATTTCTGGGCTAAACAAAATGGTCCTACTAGTCTTAGATGTTACTGGATTCGCTCTGTAGTATCATATTTAGGACTTTTACGTCTAGATTTATAAGTGAGGTTGCTTTTCTAATTTCATTCTGGTCATATTTTAGCTTTAAGATTAACTAGCCTCATAAACCAAATTGAAGATTGTTCTCTCATTTTCATTTCTTTAAAATGGAACTACTTATTCCTTGAATATTTGGAGGTAGTTTCTAATAAACTAAGCATACATCTTTTGATTTTATTTTGGGAAATATTGATAAAATTTATATGATAAATCGTATTTTTAAAATATCTTAAAAAAAGATTTACTTATATATTTGAAAGCAAAGCAATAGAGAGAAGAATCAGCAGAGGAAGAGAGAAAGAGAATAAATCTATCCACTCTTTCACTCCCAAATGGCTCAACAACTGTAGCTGGACCAGGTCAAAGCAATGTGAGTCTCCCATGCGTGTGAATGGGACAATCTGCACTTGGACAATCTGCTCTCCTAAGTGCAGTGCATTTTCAGGGAGGTGGATCAGCAAGGTAGCAGCCAGTACTTGACCCATTGCTCATATGGAGTGAAAGTGACCGCTTCATCTGGTGTGCTACATGCCAATTGCTAAATATTTTTCTTGATTTTGTTCTGTATTTTTAAAAAAGATTTATTTTATTTTTTATTGGAAAGTCAGATATACAGAGGAAGAGAGATAGGGAGGAAGAACTTCTGTCCGTTGATTTACTTCCCCCCCCCCCAAGGCTGGTGCTGTGCTGATCCGAAGCCAGGAGTCAGGAGCTCTTCCAGGTCTCCCACATGGGTGCAGGGTCCCAAGGCTTTGGGCCGTCCTCAGTGCTTTCCCAGGCCACAAGCAGGAAGCTGGTTGGGAAGCGGGGCTGCTGGGATTAGAACCAGCACCCATATGGGATTCTGGTGTGTGCAAAGGAGGGGATTTTAGCCACTGGACTACAGCGCTGGGCCTGTATTCTGGATTTTTTAAACTAGGGATTGCCTGTAAGATATATTTTTACCACTTTATTCCTTTTCATTTACACTATTTGACCTCCTTAATGTTTTATTAATTATCCCCATGAAAGTGTTTTTTCTTTACTTTTATAGTTTCAAACATTACTGTTCCTATGTATTTTATTTTTGGTTTCTATTTCATTATTTTTGGCATATATACATATATATACATATAAAACATTGTATTAGATATATATGTACATATATACACTTGTAAAACTTATTTTCTTTAACTTTATTGGTCCTACTTTTTTGTCTAAATTTTATTTAACTTCTTAGAAAGTATACTTAGTTCATTAACTTGATTTTTATCCCTCTTCTAATTGAGGTCTTCCATGGACCAGGTTGCTGTAAAGGTGAGGGAGCTAAGTTAGAGTATCTTAGAGGGAGGAACTAGAGGCATGTCTGGCTCAGGCCAAGGCATCTGCCCTGGTGGGAGACCAGGGCTGGGCTAAATAGCATTTCCCACTTCCCATTGGTGCACGTTAAAGCTGGGAATGCCTAGCTGGGCTAGGTCACAATATCCACCTGTGAGTGTTGGAGCAGCAGTGGGGGCCACATTGGACTGGGCCACAACATGCACCAGAATGCAAGAGAATTAGATCTGAGGGTCAAATTCTGTAGGCGACTTGTGGGCTTGCTTCTTTTGGACTGTAGCCCCTGCTGGTAGATTCAGAGAACTAGGGGTAATAACTGGCCAAGCCAGGCTGGACTATAGAAATTATCTGACAGGGACCCAGCTGACACTTATAGGAGGTTGTCGGAGTGGGAGGAGGCCAGGTAGGGTCATCCTGCAGCATCCCCTGGCATGTGCAAAAGCTGGGACTGATGGCAGACCATGCCACGTAGAGCCACTGCATCCACCAACACGTGTGATGTCCAGGGCTGGTAGCAGGCCTGGTAGAGAAACTAGGGGAACTCCATGCTATGCTGAAAGCTCCTGCTGGGAAGCACAAGAGCCAGAGCTGCAGAAGGGTTAGGCCAGGCAAAGCTGCAGTGCTTGTCAGCATTTTTGTGGCTTCAGTCTGTGGGCAGGATGGGCTGGATCAGGTCTTAGTACCTGTTGCCATGCCCAAGAGCCAGGATAGGGTATGGATCAAGCCAGACTGGGCTAGGCTGCAACACCCACCAGCAAGAGCTGAGACTGTGGGAGGCCCATGCCAGGCTGGGTCTAAGCATCTGCTAGCACACACAAGACCTGGGGTTGGGAATGGGCCTGGTAGACTCTGGAGACTACCCTGCTGGGCTTCATCTCTCACTGTTGAGTGTAAGAGCTGGGACTGTGAGTCTGGGTTGAGCAAGGCTGCAGCACCAATCAACATGCAAGTGGGTTGAGTCTGGGTGTGGGCCAGACTGGGCTGAACTCCAGCACCTGCTGACACTTACAAGAACCAGAATAGGTGTGAGACAGACCAGGCTAGACTGTAGCACTCACCTATTCACATGAGAGCAGGGTCTAGGAGTAAGCCAGGCTGTAATAGGCTGTAGTGTCCACTGGTGACCGCCAGAATGGATGCAGACTACTCAGGCTAGGTGACAGTACCCACTAATTAGTGCCAGGGTTTGATGTGTGTGTGTGTGGGACAGGTGGGTCTAGCCATGTTAATCTATGCCACAACACCTGCCGGTACATGCAAGATCTAGGGCTGGGAGCAGGTTTGGTAGGGGATCTTGGGAAGTGTCCTTGCTAGGCCTCAGGTTCTGCTGGTGAGTGCAGTCCTGGCTGGGCTGTTGTACCTGTTGGCGTATGTGTGAGCTGGATAGGCCAGTCCACAGCACACACCGTCATGAGTGAGAGCCATAACAAGGTATAAACCAGACCAGATTGGACTGTAATACCCACCAATTCACCTGAGAGCTGGGGGTGTGCCAGGCTGTGCTAGGCTGCAACAGCCAGTGAAAGCTGGAACTAGGGGTGGGACAGGCTGAGCCATGCTGTACAAACCTTCTGGCAAATGTTGTGACTGGGAGTACACCATCTTTGAGTGGGGCACAGCTTCCACTAGCATACTTATACCCAGGACCTGGAATAGGCCTAGTGGAGGAACTTCAGGGACTCCCTTGCTGGGCTGCTTCTACCAGTGTGAGACCTGGCCATGCTAGGCTGTTGCACCTACTGGCACACATGAAAATCAGAATGGTTGCAGGCCAGGTGAGCTAAGCTACAGCACCAGCTGGCAAGTACGAGGACTGGATGTGGGTCATATCAGACTGGAGCACAATACTCCCTGGAAGGTGCAAGATCCAAGGTTTGTATTCTGCCTGACAGGAAACTGTGGATACTGTCTGCTAGGCTGTATCTCCCACTGGTAAGCGTAGGACTCAGGGCTGTGGGCAGGCAAGCCTGGGCAAGGTGGCAGCACTTGTTAGTATACATGATGGCCAGGTCTAGGGTGGGTCAAGCTGAGCTAAGTGGCTGCACCCATGGGGTGCCCCAGAGCTTATAGGACATAGGCTGAGCTGGGCTAGGCTACAGCAGAGGCTGGCCTGGTGAGGTTTATTGGAAGTCACTCCATTGAGGCCATGGCACCCACTGATCTACATAAGGATCAGATCTATGGTAGGCTGGTTGGGCTGGGCCACAGCACCAGTTCTCATGAGATATGGGTCTAGTGCAGAGCTGACCAGGCAGCTGCATCCATTGGTATGTGTGTTAGGTGGTTCAGGTGATAGACTGCACCTAATCCTACCTACACTGGCTGGCACACACAAGAGTAAGTCTGAGGTTTCTTTGGGGACTCCATAGCTAAACCACTGGACTCAGACCCCAGCCGTCCCAGAAAATCACAGAAAGTACAGTCCAACCTAGGAATGCATGTGTCAGGACTGGGCCTCCTCAGTTACTGAGACCTGTGCAGTGGACAGCATGCCTAGAAGCACACAGGATATATTACAGTCAGCTTATCTAGTCAGCAGGGTGCATGGACTGCCTTGTCAGAAGGTGGAAAGCAGAACAGGTTAGACAATTCTCCTGAGCATGCTAGCAGCATGTTCCTTGTCTGTGAATGTGCTAAGGTGGCCTTTATCGATCAACAGACCTTGAAAGATTTCCCCAACCCTGACATAACCGATGATATCTCAGAACCATCAAAATCACTGAAGTAACACAACTCACAGAACACTTTTACCCACATCGGGGTCTCTAAGGAGTCATCAGAACATCATTCCCCATCCCTGTGGGCTGGTGTAGTTTGACAGCAAGGAGAGCACTTCTCTCCTTCTCTCTCTTTATGGACATGGGAGGAAAAAAAAAAGAAGAAGAAGAAAAAAACTGAAACATCTGTCACACTTTCTTCCATACTTGACTCTCCCCACCCTAATTAGAGGCACACATGGGCATGTATCCCTCTCAGCTATGTAAACAATATTTAGAAGAAAATTTTAAAAAATTTAAAAATTACTGGCTTTACATTAAGCTGTTATAGTTAAGATGTTCCATATTTAATGTTATTATCGCTGATATTGTTGTTATATCTCCTCATTACTTACAGATGTATAAAGAAATGAAACCTCTCACTATGTGCTCAATTCATCTCTGTAGTTATGTCATTTTAAAAGTGTTAGGCTTTTAGGAAGATTCATTTGCATTGTTTACAGCTTATTAGTAAAAAGGTTTTATCCTTCACCATGGATGATAGGTTGGATATAACATATTGGTTTTCTTTTAATTACAAACATATCCTGTGTTTGAATTATGCTGGTGGTGTGAGTGAATACTGCATTTTTCAGAAATAACTGAATGATAGATTGATGAAATGGCTATTGAAGAAACAGCTGAGATGTCATCCCACAGAATGTACCGTGTAAAGATGGGATTTCAAACTTTAGGGTGAAAAGCACACACTTCAAATCAATGACAATTTGTGGTGACATCAATGTATGATATGTGTGAAACAAAAAGTAGAATTAACTTTGTCCATATGCCTGGTTTGGATCTGGGTCTCTTCCCCATCCAGCTTCCTGTTAATGTCTATCTTGGGAGGCTGCAAACGGTGGCTGCAGTACTTGAGTTCTTGCTGCCTACTTGAGACACTCAGATGGAATTCTTGGCTTATGGCTGTGGCCCAGCCTAGTTCTGACTGTTGAGGGCAAACAGGGGAGTGAACCAGTAGATGGAACATTTTCCCTCTCTTCCTCTCTCTCTGTCTCTGTTACTCCTCACTTTACATAAACAAAATCACATGAATACAAAATTTAATATTCACAAAACATACACATAGATCAAGAAACTAGAATGGACCGTCCCCCAAAAATCCAAATACATACAGGTGACCGATAACATGGGCACAAACAAGACATGATGAAGAAGGCAATGTCTTCAGTACGTGGTATTGGGAAAACTAAATTTCAACGTGCAAAAGAATAAAACTGGACCCTTATTGTATGTCACACACAGTACTCAAGTGAGACTAGGTAAAAGACTCAAGTCTCAGTTCTCAAACTATAAAACACCTCAACAGTCACTTCAGGTGAAACTAGATATTGGCTTTGGCAACTGTTTTTTTTTGTTGTTGTTGTTGTTGTTGCTTTGTTTACTTGTTTTTGGATACCATACCCAAATCTCAGACTATAATAATAATAAATAAATATATAATAATAATAATGAATATAATAAATAAATATAGTTGCATCAAATTAAATAGCTTCTGTGTAGCAAAGGAAACAACCAGTAAAATGAAATTGCAATCCATATGTTGCAATCTCTGTATATATGAAATACATACTATATATTGATAATAGATGAATGTCCAAAGGTTGTGAAGAACTCATATAACACAAATAACTCATTGAACTCGAATGACCCTTCTCAAAATGTAAATAGAAGTTGAATAGACATTTCTCCAAAAAAGGGATAAAATGGCATAATGTGCATAATTTTATATAAATATAAAATGGTATAAAGTGCTCAACATTATTGGACATTAAGGAAAATGTAAATCAAAACCACCATGAGCTCTATTCTCACAAAGTCAAAAGAAACAGATGTTCATGAAGGTGTGGAGAACGCAGGGCTACAGTACGCTGTTGATGGAAATGCAGATTGGCATAGTCATCACGGAAAAATGCATAGAGGCTTCTAAAGAAATTAAAAATAGAACTACCATATCATCTGGCAATCCCTTTTCTGGGCATATGCCCAATAAAAATAAAATAACTACCTCATAAAGATATCCATATTCTGTTAATTGCCCCATAATTCATAGTAGACAAGAAATGGAAACAATCGAAGTGTCGGTCAATGGATGAATCAATCAATAAGCCGTGGTAGCGACAGGCATTTGGCACTGCCGGTAAGATGTCATTGGAGATGCCTGCAACTGATATTGTAGTGCCTGGTTTGAGTCCTGGCTCTGCTTCAAGTTTTGATATCTTGCTAATAATTCAGTTTGGGAGGTAACAGGTGGTGGTTCAAGTACTTGAGTACCTGCCACCCATGTGGTAGATGTTGATTCAATTTTGTGTTCGTGTATTTCCCTTGGCACAATCCTGGCTACTGTCGGAATTTGACAAGTTCGTCAGCAGATAGACAGTTTCTCTGCCTTTCAAATAAATAATAACAACAAAAGGAAATCCAGGATATATGGGTACATATATATAACAAACAATTCTGCTTAAAAAAAAAAGACCCTGGGGCCTGGTGCGGAAGCCTAGTGGCTGAAGTCCTCGCCCTGTATGTGCCAGGATTCTGTATGACACTGGTTCTAATCCCAGCAGCCCTGCTTCCTATCCAGCTCTCTGCTTGTAGCCTGGGAAAGCAGTCAAGGACAGCTCAAAGCATTGGAACTCTGTACTTTAGGACTAGAGACCCTGAAGAGGCTTTGGGCTCCTGGCTTTGGATTGGTGTGGCTCCAGCAGTTGTAGCCACTTGTCGAGTGAATCGTTGTACAAGAGATCTTCATCTCTGCCTCTCCTCTTCTTTGTATATCTGACTTTGCAATAAAAAAAAATCTATATAAAAAAAAGATCCTGCTACTTGCAATGACAGATAAAATTGGAGGGCACTGTCATAGGAGAAATGACAGATACAGATGAAACAATATTGCGTGATGTCACTCATATAGAATCTGAAATATTTTTCATATACAGAGATAGAAAATAAAACACTGCTGAGGGGTGGTGGGAGTGGTTCAGTGAATAGAATGATGAAACAGGGCTTTTCACGGGATGAGAGATGCGAATCAGTGTACTGAAAGTAACAAGTGCATAGGATGAACAAGTTGATAGATCCAATGTATAGCATGAAGACAATAGATAATAAAACTGTATTGCTTTTGGAATTCCTGAGTAATGATCAGATTTTGAATTTTGGCAAACAGAAAAACAAAAGACAAACCAAGGGTATTGGAAATGGATGTTTGGTCTAGCAATCACGGCTGATGAGCACAGCTACATCCACACTGGTGTTCCTGGATCAGGTACCAGGCTCTAGTTCCCAAGTTCACCTTCGTGCTAATGGACTCTGAGAGGCATCGTGTGTTTGCTCAAGTACTGGGATCCCTGCTACCCACATGGGAGACTGGGATTGAAGTTCAAGTTCAGGCCTGACCTGGCCTCATGCTGGCCTCTGTGGGCATTTGGAGGATGAACTTGTACATAGGAGAGCTGGCTGGCTGTTGACTTTTCTCTCTGCCTCTTGAATAAGATGCAAACGAGGAGTTATGTGAGGTGTCCAATATGCCACCTCAAACACAAGTGTAGCAATTGGGGCATGAACCAGAGCCCACGTGGGGTGTACACAGGTTAATTTCTGAGCTCTCTATTATGTTCCATTGTGTCAGTTTTTATGCCAGTACCATTGCATTTTATTTACTATAGCTTTGTGGTATGATCTGAAATCAGTTATTGAGATGTCTCCAGATTAATGATTTTTCTCAGGATTACTTTAGCTATTCTGGGCGTTTTGTGATTCCACCAGAATTTCAGAATTTTTTTTTTTCGAATTCTGTAAAGAATGTTGTTGGAATTGTGATAAGGATTGCATTGAATCTGTAGATTGATTTAGGTGGGATAAATATTTTAATGTTAATTCTTCCAATCCATAAACAAGGAATGTGTTTCCAGTTTTTGCTATTCTTGATTATTTATTTCATCACTGTTTCATAATTTTTATTGTAAAGGCCTTGTACTTATTTGTTTAAATTTATTCCTAAATTTTTGATTTTGATTTTTTGGTGACCGTTTTGACTTTTCTTGTTTCCTTAATTTCTCTCTCAGGAAGTTTATCACTAGATATTAAAAAAAAAATACTGGTTTTGTGTTTGGGTTTTGTAACCTGCAACTGTATTGGAAAGGTTTATCAGTTCCAACAGCTTCTTGGTGAAGCATTTATGTTTTTTCATGCACAAAATCATGTCATCTGCAAATACGGATGTTTTAATTTCTTTCTTTCCAATTTTGATGCCCTTTGTTTTTCCTTCCCAACTCATCTTCTTGCTAATACTTGCAGTGTTATGTTGAATAAGAGTGTTGTTGAAAATTATTGTTTGGTTCCAGGTAAGCCAGGAAATGTAACCCGAGTCATGTCTTTGGCTTTAATCAGTCAGCTATGTCTGTAAGGGACACATTGGTCTGCCACATTTCAGAGGGGAAGAAGTTGACTTTGAGGTGAATACAGACTTTCCAGAGTGTGTGCCTTCAGTCCCCAGAAAGTTTGGGGTACACTAGGGATTGGGATAAGCAGGACCTTGTTCTTGGTGCTACTGAATGAAAAGGCAATCTTGTCCCACTGGCAGGCCTAAATATGCGTTGTGGTGCCAACAGCTGTGGCTCTAGGATTGTGTAATGTGGGAGGCCGTTCCTTAGGATTTACTGAGAGGCTGCTGGGATTTATAACACCAACAGCTGTGGTGTTAGGGTTTTGAGATGTGAGCTGAAACCTGTTCCAGTTTTACAGGGTGACTATAAAGTAGCTGAAGTTTTGCACTGACTGAGATGCAGAGCTCAGGTTGACTCTTCCCTGTGTCCCACTGAGCAGATTCCAGTGTGTCTGAGGAAACTAGTACAGAGTGAGATATTGGCAGCCATCTGTCAGAAGCCGTGCGATGCAGGCAGAGCACTCGAGAATGAAGAGCTAGTTGGAATTACTCTAAACATTATAATACCAACATCAACAGTCCTGGTTTTACAAGTCACAGGTGAAACTGCCCACAGTTCTCACAAAGCATATGAGGGTGTTGCTAAGAATTATGCCTGGGGATCCCAGCACTATATAGACTAGGAGATGTGGAGGGAAATTTCTCAGGTCAGGTGCAGACTTGTTCATGGTCTGCTGCTGGTGCTATCCCCAGGAAGCTAAACAGAACCACCCTGGATCTCAGCAAGTGAGTGAGTGAGCTCAGTTCCAGTATTTATGTCCATAACCCCCAACCCCCGAAAAAAATCCCACAACTGCTGGATTGCTGGAAGCGGGATCTGTGCTCTGCTCTGCAGGTTACCCTGATTCTGGCTTTTGTCACTTCCGGAAGTAGCAAAACAAAGATAAGGTGTATGTCCGTTGTGTCTGGTGCTCCTATGAATGCAGGCATCTTAATTGCTACGCTAAGTACATACTCGCATCATTTTTTTCTATCAAACACAAGCTTACATATTTGTGGAAGTGATTAAAGGCCGTTATCAATTCACTTTCAGTGAGAAAGATGGTCTGAGATCATGTGAATGGTCTTGATGCAATCAGATGGAATTTC
This sequence comes from Ochotona curzoniae, assembly GCF_017591425.1. NCBI lineage: Eukaryota > Metazoa > Chordata > Mammalia > Lagomorpha > Ochotonidae > Ochotona > Ochotona curzoniae. Next base: position 14,004,784 of record NW_024464920.1, on the reverse strand, counting down.
CTTGGTGCAGAAATGAGGCTTCCTTGCAGAGAAATTCTGCCTCTAGGTAGCAGCTTCAGTGCATGCTGGGGAAGTGCTGCTTGCTCTTTGGATTTTACCCGTCTTGCCAGCCCGTGTAATTATGCCAGCTGTTTCCTTGAAATAAATCTCTTAGCATCTACCTCCCACTGGATCAGTTTCTCTGTTCAAACCCTAATTGTTACATAACGGCTTACCTGCATATTCTAGGTTCTTTCTTAATGTTTACTGATCTCCAAAATTCTGAGGATTTGTCGTCTACTTAGTATTATAAATGAACGTTTTGTTTGGTTAATTTTTGTTGCTTGTTATTTATTTTGAAATTTATTTTATTTTTGAGATAGCTATTCAAAAATGTACACTATAATCAAAGGCTTAATGCTCCACTAAAAAAGAGTTTAACAAATGAAAACTGAAAAGGAATGTAGGCAAAGGCTCTAAACAATAATTTAAAAAGAAGATTCCAGTTTCACTCACAATATATTTTTTAAAAATGTTACTAATCATTTGGAACCAAAATGCATATCATTTTTAGCACTTTGATGAGGATTTAAAGCAAAGTTTGAAAAAACATTAAATTTGCAGCAAAATTTGTGTGGTTATTTCTTTTTCATTTTCTGCTTTTATTTTAGCTACCAGAAATATGGGAAAACATAGGAATTTGTGTTTTGTAGTTAGCTTATTGCTTCATTCCACGTCTTCTAGCTGCAACCATTTTGATGTGGGTTTCATTTTTTTTTATTCCTAAATGATACTCTGTTATATACATATATCACATCTTATTTATTCATCTGATAATATTTTGGTGTTGTGAACGGTGTGCTATAAACATGGTGGTGCAAGTATGGCCTTGACACAGCATGTTCAAACATGTGGAGTGTTTGCCAGTAGTGGGATTACTGGGTCATATGGAAAGTATCCATGTTGTTTTCCACAATGACCTCATCTAGAACGAGGAATTGAAATGAAATGAAAAAAAAAAAAAACTCATTTGACTGATCTGCTCTGTAACAACCCACTATCCCCAAAAGATTACACTTTTTTTAAAATATCTTACACTTATTTTTTAACCAAATGCTACATAATTTTTTTCTAAAATATGAATCCATGTTTTGTCCTTGAAGACAGTTTTACTTTCTGCATAGCTGCTAGCATTGCAGGAACACAGTTATGATCACTGAAGCATCTACGTGCTCATCGCTGATTCAGCAATCACTATTTATTGTTTGGTTTCCAAATGCACGGGACTGCAAGGGGGAACAAGCAGGCAGAGTCCGCCCCTTCACTGCTCATAACAGTAGGGATTCGGAAACTAATAGGCAGATATTTTTCTGGTTCTTTCTGCCACACATAAAGGGCCAACGTAGATCGCTGAGTTGAACATTCTACCTTCTTGGAATTCATAGCTGAACCACAGAGGGCCCCTCCAGGTTTCATTACTCTGTCCTGAAGGGAGAGAGTTAGAAGAAGATATTTTCCTGTTTCTTCCTCCACTGAAACAAATGTCCTGATTTAACCAAGGAAAAGGGGGGCATCAAAAGACAATGAACATCTCTGCATGGCAGGTCAGGAAATTCCTGTAATACCAGGCTGTTTCCAGGAACAGCAGCTCCTGGCTTCTGTCAGCCTGTTTGGCTCCAACACAAAGAACACTGACTATACCACAAGTGTCAGGCAGGCGCCATAAATCCGAGTAGTAACGTGGGCCACAGGACTAACATCTCAGGTTTTATTTCTACCTTGCTGTTGATTAAAAAGAAGTGTTTTTGAATCAGACTCTTCTTCCATCCCTAAGAATACTGTCTCGAGTTTACATTATAGACTTCTAGTGGTTCATCCCATACCTGACTACTATCTTCTGCGTTCTATTTATTCTCCTTAACTTCTATTTATTCTGTTTAACTTTACTTTAAAAAAAAAGATTTACTTAATTTTTAATTGAAAAGGCAGATAAACAGAGAGGAGTAGGGACAGAGAGGAAAATCTTCGATTCAATCATTTGTTCCCCAATCAATCATTCAATCGGCAACAACTAGAGCTGAGCCGATCTGAAACCAGGAGCCCGGAATCTCTTCCATGTCTCCCACATGAGTACAGGGTCCCAAGGCTTTGGACCATCCTAGACTGCTTTCCCAGGCCACTGGCAGGGAGCTGGATGGGAAGTGAAGCTGCCAGGATTAGAACCGGTGCCCATATCGGATCCCAGCGTGGTCAAAGTGAGGACTTTAACTGCTAGGTTGTCGTGCCGGGCCCTTAATTTTACTTTTTAAAATAAAATTATTAAAATGTCATTTCAATAGCTCTTTTTAAAAAACTAATTTTAATCTCATACCCTACTCTCTTTGTACTATGCTTATGGTCTTTTAATGAGTTTAATTTCATGATTCCTCTAAGAAATAATGTTTGGAGAAAACAGGTTTTCTGTCAGTTGACCTTCGAATAATGGACTCTTCCAGGAAATTTGCTTTCTGTTTGAAATGACTTCAATATGAGATTTTTAGATAGTTTTTTTCCCACCATCATTTTTCCTTTAGTCCTTACTGAATGAGTCAGAATTAGACTATTTTCAACATACATAATTGCCCTGTTATCTATGGCAATTTGCAGTAAAAATCTGCAAAAAATACCCTGTTCCAAAAATGGTATCTCTGAGTGGCTTTCCCTACAGTGTGTCTTATTAAAAAGTTTTGTAATCTTTGCTTCACTACTTGAAATTTTCATTTGAGATTTTTTTTGTGCTACCTGCGACTCCAGCATCTCATGGGAGTTTTGATTTGAATCCTCATTTCTCAGCTTCCTGTAATATACCTGGGAAAACACAAGCTGGCCCAAGTGCTTGGGCTCTTGCCACCCATATCGGAGACCTGACCAATGTTCCACTCCAGGATTATGCACTCTCCAGGTGGTTCTGGAGTTCAACTTGACAGATTAAGCCCCCAGTGCCAGCCTCTGCCAACTGATGCTGCAGCAAAGCTCAACCAAACCTCACCCACTCTAATTTTTGTTTGCACCAGTCAGAACATATGTCTATATATTTAAATACTCATTTGATCCAATTTTGAGGTTCTGTAAATAGTTCAAATTTCTCTCTCGCTCTTTCTTTTTAATAGCTTATTAAGTCCATATCAACAATTCTGTATCTTTTAAAAGTTTTGTATTCTGCACCACCGTGTAACCATCCTACTCACCAACACCAGGTGCTGAACAACTGAGATGTGGTAGTTTAGATACCAGCCTGACTGGATTAACTGGTAACCCCAGATAACTTGATAAACTTGAGAATATTTTTGAATATGTCTCAGTGGGTGTTTCTGGAGTTGGTTAACATTTGAATAAATGGATTAGACAAAGAAGATCTGTCACGAATCAATCCTTTGAAGGTGTGAAAAGAAAAGAAAAAAAGCAAAATTGCTGTCTTCTGGATCTGGGACATCAATCTCCCATGGCTCTCAGATAGCAGAACTCCAGGTTCTTCGTCCTTCGAACTTAGAAATTGATTGTAGTAGTAACTATAACTCCATACCCATCTGCTCCCATCTTGATGCTCAGTCCTTTGGCCTCAGGCTTAAAGTTGTATTAACAGCTCTCTTGATTCTCACGCCTTTGAACTGGGATTGCATTACATCATGAAACTTTACAGCTTGCAGACAGCAGATCACGAGACTTCTTGGCCTCCTCAGTGGGGTGAATCAATTCCCATAATAACTCTCCTCCTATCTATCCATGTCTACACTTTTTTTCACTGTTTCTTTGGAAAAACCCTAGTTCACAAGGACAACTTCAATACCCCACAGCCCACTGGGGAAGTTTTAATTTGCTGATGCTTAATCTGTCCTGCCTCTCCCTTTCTACAGAAACCACAACAATGTGCTTGTCCTTGGCATGTTGGCCTGATCGTTATTTATGTGACCATGTTTTCTTCCGCTAGCCAGTGATCTTCAAGAAGCAGGACGGTCCTTTGTCTCCAAATCCCAGTCTGCTACTTGCCTCTGGAAAGTGCCCAACTAAGGTTAATAGGAATTTTTGAAATATAATATTGATGATCTGAATAGACGATGTTTTAGGTATAAAAGCCGTTCTTTGATCCCTATGCCATAAGTAATTCTCTTATTGAGCATAAGAAACTGTAAGAAATGCCAACCTATTGTTTCTAAAATGTGTAATTTAAAATTATGGAAACTGCTTGAGAGTTATGATATTGTTTGACTTTTCTCACTACCATCAAGTTTTCGTTGGGTATATGACATTTACAGAATGAAACAAATTATCTCACCTGTTTTATCTAGTCATTCTTTCCCTGTAATGGTTAATGTGGATGGTGTAGGTCTCTGATTAGATTTCCTTTCATCGGTGAGCCATTCATTTCCTCAGCATCGTGGAGTGTTGGCTGACATCATTTCTGGAAACTGGTACAAACCAAAAGAAATTGCCTTATGTTGATATCCACGCACAGGGGCAATCTATATCCAATACCTACTCAGTATAGAAATGGATGGGGTGTTTGTAAAGACCCTGCTGCCCTATAAACATTTCTGAAAGATCATTCTTATTCGAGAGTTCTCCATGCAATTGCATGGCAACTTCTTGCAGTTTACCTTCTCTTTCTGTCTTTTTATTCACTGTTTCTGAGTGCTTCTCAGTTAACTGCTTTTTGCATGTGTCTGTCAGAGTGTCTCAGTATCTGTTTCCTGGGGAAAACAACCTCGACACTGACTAAATAAAGAAATTAATTTTAATTTTATTTGTGGAAGGAGGAGATGACTGATAACGTTGATAGAGAGAGAGAGTGCCCAGCTGTTAGTTCACTTCTCAAATGTCCCTAATGCCTGGGACTGCAGGAAGCTGAAGTCAGCACCCTGGGATTTGTTCTGGGTCTTACATGTGGGTGATACCTGCTGTATCCCGGGTGCTCGTTAGCAGGAGCTGGAATCAGCAGTACGGCCAGTGTTAAGACTCATTTACTCTAATAGGGATGTTCATGTTCCAACTGGGGCTTAAACACTCTGCCAAAACTTCTGCCCCATTGAATTAATTTTAAAAGTGGAGTAAACATTCAAAAACTGCTGAAATCAATAGATTGGTTACCTTCACACTCACGTGGAATGCTAGATTTGATCATCTGTGTCAATTAATGACTGACATGCTTAGATTTAATAAGGAGATAGACATCTTTATTTCCTTTTCTCACATATCGTCATTTTTTTTTAAAAAAATATTTATTTGTTTTTATTGAAAAGGCAGATATACAAGGGAAGGAGATACAAAGAGAAGTCTTCCATCTACTGGTTTACTCCCCAAGTAGCTGCAAAAGCCGGAGCTAAGCTGATCCAGACCCAGGAGCCGGGAGCTTCTTGCAGATCTCACACATGAGTGCAGGGCCAATTGGAGCAGCCAGGACATAAACTGGAACCCACATAGGATCCCAGTTCATGCAAAACAAAGATTTGGCTACTAAGGCAAGGATTTAGCCACTAGGCTGTTGCATCAGGCCCCATATTCCCAGTTTTGCTGATATTTTGTGAAGTTATTGAAAATAATCAGCAATGTCTTCCAACATGAACAACTTCTTTACTCTGTTTTACACTATGAAATAATACAAAAATATCTCCTTAAAAGTTAAACAGGCAAACTCATATCTCACTGTGTTTATTCATGGTTCATGATCTAAGCATATTGAATATGAAAAGGAAATTCCCAGAAATATTTTTAGCTCTTAGTAAGAGTCACATATTACTATATAGTTATTTTGATGGTATTATCTAATGCCATGCCAGTTCCCTTGTGAGTATTTTAATCATTCTTAACCATGTATCATTCCTAAGGGAAATCACACATATTTATGCATTCTCTTTTTCATCTGTTCCAACTCAGTTCCTCCTAAATTCTAAAGTTCATAATGCTAGTGTGATTTAGCATAACACATCCACCCAAAACAAATACTGTGGAGAATGTTTTTTAGTAAGCCAGTATTCTCCAACAGGATCAAAGGGCTTTTGTTTCTTTCTCATCTATTTCTGTATTTTAAGACAACCCCTAAATCATTGATCAATGACCAAAAGAAAAAGAAATGTAATTGGAGATAGAAAAGAGTGATTTTTGTTTTTTCTTTATAACTGAATAAATCAGGAGGTAACATTCTAGAATATGGGCCAAAAAGCAGGTGGAAAGGAAATAAGTGAAGTAAGATAGCGTCAGCCTCTAAAATGAAGTAGTTGATTCAGATTCATTTTTGGAGGGGTCAGACAGATTTGTTGGTTTAGGGTAAGGCAGTCAAACTAATGCTTTGTGCTTTTGCAGAGGACAGAAGAGTGGAGGTACTAGTTCACTCTTAGGTCACTGTAATTGCAGGCCAGATTTCCTTGTTTGATTAGAGTAAATGTTACGGAAAAGCAATTGATCAAGAAACTCATAGATATGGCAGTGCTATACACCTGGCTAAATATGTTGTAGATTTTTTTATTTTTGCTTCCTCTTGCCAAAAATTTTTAGTGATTATACAATAACAGAGATTCTGGACTTGACTTGTTTTCAATTTAGAAAAAGCATTCATATTTCTAATATTTTATGTATTTATTGAGGCCTCTCCAGGATGGGCAGGTGTGCTCTTATTCCTTGGGTGTGCTACCTTCGTTCTAGTGAGGACCAGCATATACCACAGTGATTACAATTTATCGTCATAGAATTTGATCTGTATTTATAGTCCAACTCCTTCCCTCAAGTGGAAATACTTATTAAATACCCATTGTATACTTACAATGCTTCTGTGAAGTATAAGTACCACCCTTGTAGAGCACAAGGCTTTGGGACATCTTGTGTTTCAGGTTGTAGAAGCAGGGACACAGACAGGAAGTAGAGCAGTAAGGACATGAACTGGGCCTCCTGTAAGATGCTGGTGCTTGGAGGTAGGGGATTAGCCTGCTGAGTACAAGAACAAAATTTTAAGGTGTCGTAAAATTTTGTTTCTTTAAGATAGTAGTAGTCTGTACAAGCCAAAGACACATGTGGGGCACAAAAAGCTCATTAAGTATCAACTGATGAATAAGTAAAAAGTTTTTTAACATTTGACTCACACAGACTCATGAGATATAAGAATATATTTAAACTATTAATTTTTGAGGATTCTATGATAATTTTTCTCAAAATTACAAAAAGCCAATGAGCAATACTTACAACATTTTTTATTAGGCTGTGTATATGTGATGATCCCAACAGGTGGCACATTTCAAGGACAGAAAGGAGACTCCGATTTATGGGTGTTCCATTTTGCCAGTATCAGACGCTGTGTGTGCCACATGGCTATTTCACGGATGTTTTTCAAATGATTATCTGCTTGGAGTTCCTAGGCATGCTAAATAAATAACCTCAAAAGGGAACATCAATTTCAAACATGAATATTTTTCAGTTTTATTAGAACTTATTTCTCAGACAGTTTATATATAATAGCGTATGTGTTTAAAGACATGTCCTTGAAGAAGTCTTCTTTTAATATTCTTTTAAAAATAGTCTTATGATTATGACACATAAGTTTTGATAGCTAAGAAAAAGATGTGTGTATGTTTAAATTAATTTTCAAGATAGCCTCCTGGCTTTCAGTCAAATTCAGGTAATTTGAAGGAGGAGAGAGCTAAAGGGTCTGCCAGCATGACTGGAGTGTGACGGGGCTCCCAGAAATGGGGTTGGTTCCGTGACTGTTTGTAATAATCTGCAAGGCTTGAGTTCTTCGTGTACATCAAGATACTTGCTTTTTATGAACATGGGTAAAATTTTTCTGCTTATGTTTTATATCAGATGAGTACAAAGATACTGACTGAAAGCCAGAAAGATATGAAATTCCGGTTATGATCCAGATATCCATATGCATTTAGACCCTTTTTCTATTGCTTAATCTGCCTATTTATCCAAGTTCCTCTTGAAAAATGGTGCTGCTTTGTCAGAACCAAGTTTTGCCAGCTCCTTTGAAAAATTGGAGAAAGCTTCAGTTGCAAATCCTGATTATTTCACGATGTGTTCACTAATGTTCTAGTGTCATATGATGATGATTTCATGATGTGATATCATTATTTCCAGTTTCAACTTAAGTGTTTATTATCTGAAAGTTAAATCCCAGAACATACCATTACATTAAAACCTTTTGCAATAACAGCATGGTGTGTTGTGCGGAACAGTTCATATTGGAAGAGGCACATATTTAGAAATTAACTCCTAATTCCCTTCTAAACTTTTTTTTTGTCTTCTTTCTTGGTTTTTGTGTTTGTTTGTACTGGTTTCAGTCATAAAGTCCAAAGGCAGCTTTCCTTCTGATAGCACTGCACTTAATTCATTTAAATGAGAGCACTCCCGATGCTATTTTTAAGTACCCTTAATGTTCTTGGGATAGTGTCCATTACTGCCTTTTCCCTATCATGAGAGCTATTTCATATTGGCAATATCACATTTATGTGCCTTTCTTTTCACTTCCATTTGAACTGGAAAATTTGGCATAACATAAGACCTTTTAGCTAGTAAGAGCATGAGTCACACTGAGAGTGGTGCTTCCTAAAAACTTGAAAGCTTTATAAGTTTTAAAAATATTTTAATTTGTACAACTCTTGTGTTACTGGAATTCAGAAAGCATTAGGAAAAAGTGCTAAGCAACTCTAGAAACAAAAGAGGAAGGATACTGTTACGGTTGGTGATACAGTTGAGACGTTAAACACAGGGGGAAGAAAAAAGCTGGAGAATTCTGAATTCAGTCATTGTAAGGACATTTGGGCAGCTTGTTTCAGAGGTTGGCTAATGATTTTCGTAGGTAGTATAGGACACAGCATCAAGGGTTATTGTTGGAGGGGTGACAGCATTTCTAGACTTCCTCACATCAGCTTAAGGCACTGGTTATTTCTGATAAAACATATCTGAGTCAAAGAAGGGATACACATTAGATAATTAACAGTCAGTATTACTTTCCTCTTTTTAGTTTACTAGATTAGCTCATCATACTGGTGAGAAAGAGCAAAGCAAGTAGCCAGTGTTCCTTGAGGAGGAAGAGAATTCAGAATACAGCTGAGAAGTCAGTTCTTCAGTTCGTTCCAATGTGACATTCTTGTTGGATTATGTCCAACCGCAACACATACTCCTGTACGCAGTCATGTCAATGTTAAGTTCTTTGTTTTGTGACAGCGATTTTATCTCTTCCTCAGATTTTTGAAGCAATGTTTTGATTCTGGTCGCTGGATCTTTGGAATTAAATAGCTTATGCTCAAATCTCCATTCTGTCGTATATTTGTTTTGAGGCTCTGTGTAGATCAATTAAAACTCTTCAAGTTTGCAGATTCCCTTTTTTGTAAAATAGCCATGGTAATTGCACCTTCCTCAGATGTCTTTCGAGAGAATTAAATGAGTTAGTACATGTAAGCCAGCGCAATTCAATAAGCCCTACACGAGCAGTTTTTGTCATTTTTGTCATCATATTCCATAAGAAAATGAAAATTGAAATGCAGGTTAGAAAAAATTGTGTTTATGATACATTGTTATAATATAGTGTCAGCCATAAAATGAAATTGACTTATTAAGTAGGAAATATGGGGCCAGAATGTACCAACAGAAACGGGTGAAATTACTTTCATTGCCTTTAGCATTCTTGGTTTTTGAATTGGAATTTCGAAATGAGTATTTTTTGCTCCGGAAATTATTTTCCTTTTAAAATTTAGTGTGTTTACATTCAGGAAAGAAGTATCTCTTTCTCAAGAGACCAAACAAAAGTGATATCTTCTCCACTGCCCACACATTCATAGTAAGTCAATCTCTTCATCATGAGATACAGTGTTTGAAGAAAAGCTAGGATTGTTTTTCCTTTTGAATTTGTCCAATTTGTGAAGCCCTGTGTGAAAGAGTGAAGGGAGATATTGCTGCTGTCCCTTCAACCTGCACAGCTACAAAGTGTTCACTCCAAAATTTTCCAAAATGATAACGGCATAAAGAAGGAAGATTGTTCAAACACTGAATTATCTGTGAGACTCAGCCAAGTTACACCAGCTGCACTGGCATGGTTCCTACATCTGGGCTCCAAGGCGGGTAACAAAAAATCTCTATGAACAGTATTTTAAGAATTTTGGCAACGTTCAGGAAAGGGGAATTAGAAAGAATTCTTTGCTGAAATCAGAAGTGGTGGAAAACAATTCTCTTTGCTCGCCACAGTTCACCAAGCAGTTTAATGGATCAGCCATCAGGATACAAACACATGTGCCCAGAATTTTCTGTCCAGAGCTTCCATGTCTCTCTGGTGAAGGCCAGTGGGCCCAGTGCCTGAGCCTCAGGAACGAGAAGCAGCCGTGCATTTCACAGTAACCCAAAGTATAAAACAGGTTCCCCACATTACTATTGCTTTTTAATCTAATTGGTGTAGTTTCCCAACAGCCAGTGTTACACAGAATGTGTGTAGAATGTACTCAGAGTGAAGTTTTCACTTGTTTTATCCTTGGCTTTCTTTTCCTTCCTTCAGATCTCTGTTAGTTTTCTTCCTTGGATCTCTATGGAGATTCATTTGTATATTTATTGGTGCATTAATTCATATTGCAGAAAAATAAAAGGTGGACTGGTATAAGCAAGTGGTATTCTTTTTAAAAATAAATATTTATTTTTATTGGAAACACAGATTTACAGACAGGAGAGACAGAGAGAGACCTTCGTCTGCTGGTTCACTCCCCAAGTGGTTGCAACGGCTGGAGCTAAGCTGATCCGAAGCCAGGAGCCAGGAGCTTCTTCCAGGTCTCCCACAAGGGTGCAGAGCTCCAAGGTTCTGGTCCATTCTCTTCTGCTTTTCCAGGTCATAAGCAGGGAGATGGAAAGGAAATGGAGCAGCCAGGACATATCGGTGCCCATATTGGATCCTGATGCTTGCAAGGTGAGGTTTTAGCCATTGAAACATTGTGCTGGAACTAGGTTATTCTGTTATGCATAAAAGCTTTTTGTTATTGGAAAGTCAGATATGCAGAGAGGAGGAGAGACAGAGATGAAGATCTTCCATTGGATGATTCACTCCCCAAGCAGCTGCAATGGCTGGAGCTGAGCCAATCCAAAGCCAGGAGCCACAAACATCTCACACGTCTCCCACATGGGTGCAGCCTCCCAAGGCTTTAAGCCATCCTCGACTTGTCCTCTCAAGTCACAAGCAGGGAGCTGGATGGGAAGCAGGACTGCTGGGATTAGAATCAGTGCCCATAAGGGATTCAAGCATGTCCAAGGCGAGAACTTTAGCCACTAGGCTACCATGTCAGGCCCTATGTACAAGCTCTTTTAAAGCAAGTTGGATTCAACAATAATTGGTGGAATTTAAAAGAAAGGGAAGATTCTATTATAGTATGTAATTGAAATTTTTAATTAGGAAGAACAGTAGTCATAATAATTCTGAAATAATCATGATTAAGATTTCAATTTAATGTGGTGCTGTATTATTCCATGCAAGAGTAATTTTAGTATACCTTGGACTTATCAGCATGAAGAGTACCATCTAAAGTGTGTGATCACAGTCTAATGTCTGGAAAGTTAAGGATTTTTTATTTTTTCTCTCTCTTAGATGTTATCTGTGTAGTGATGCCATCATAAGACAGCTATGACTTGTGAGTGCTCAAAGGTGTGAGGATAAAGAATAAGAGAGAGAGGGAGGGAGAGCAAGAGTGAGCGAGCCAAGTGGAAGACTTGTTACCTTTTATGACCTGGTGTTCAAAACCAAGAAGTAATACTTCCTCTTCAATCTATTAAATAAAGCAAATAAATGACATCATTCAATCTTGAAAGAAAAACAGATTCTATTTCTTGACAGGAGTCAGAGAATCTGTGATCATCTGTCAAAGCCTGTGCTGACCCTACCAGTCTGGTCTCCTGTCCTTCATAATGAGCCTAATTCTCCCTGCAGTTCACTACTGCAGGTATCGTGTGTCTTCATCCCATTTGTTATAAATAAAGAATGTGTAGGACAAATCCGTTGCTAACACTTCTGCCTTTTAGTTATACCATCTGTGGACCAACATAAAATACGGCACTGACCAAATCCAATATTTAGCTTTCAGCAAATACTTATTGAGAATGTACCTGATGTCAGATTGTACCAGATGTGTAGTGATCCATGAGATTCGTGTACGCCTCCCTGAACTCTGTCATAGAATCAGGATGGTGACCACAGGGAAGGGTTGTGTACTTTCCTTTGCTTCAGCTACATTCTCTGGTCAGATCCAGGACAGCTCTGTGCTCCAGCATCTGCCCTTAGTCCACCTTGCAGGGATCAGGGTTTGACACAAGTTAGCCTTGCTACACTTTGTCCAATTGGCTCGGCTCCAGTTATCCTTCTACTTCACAATATCTGCTTTCCTACTCCGCTTTGCTGAATTTTCTTTTTCTCGGAATACTTAGGTCTCCAGGATCAGTTCTGGATTCTCTTCTCTTACCTTAGTAAACTCTCTACTCAGATAATTTCCACACTTTCCATGGCTTTGAATGAAACCTATAGGAAAATGGCTCCCAACTTCATTATTATTATTTTTAGCTCTGACAGTCCCATAAGGTTCTTAGTAATTTACCTGCTTCCTACTGTACATAGAACCCTACTTAATTGCCTAAGTTTAGAAAGTACAAAAATAATGCTTGATTTTCCTGTATATTCAAACCCATCTTTCTAGTATTCCATATGAAATTAATGAGATGTCTCACAAAAAATACCTAAACTTCATTTCTGAAACACATCTTTTCCTCTTTGACACTGTGCAAAATCTTTTGGCCAGCCCTGATGGTATTTCAATCAAAATAAATCATCATGCAAATATTTTTTTCTTTCTCCCTTCATAGCTATACCCATAATCTACTTACTATGTGTAACTCCTGGAACACAGCAGATAGATGCTTAATAACATGAAGTTAGTGAATATATGAATGACATAGTGAAGTTGTGTAGCAGTAACTGTTCCCACCATCTGTGTACATGGTTTCATGGAGGAGGGAAGACAATAGAGCCAAAGTTCTTGGGACAGCACACTTAGGTGAAGCATCTAGCTTCCTTTGCTTGATATCTGAGGTCTAGTGGGACATACTGGGTTTGGGAAACTGTCTTAATTGCCAAAGGAGCTTCTCTCAATGCAAACCCTCAGTTTGCCATAGTAGTAAAGAGACCGTTTGTTACAAAGCAACGCTTGTCAAAAGTTATAGAAAAGCCTGGAAAATTAGTGCTGGTAACTAAAGTTTTTTTCCCCTTTGTCTGATAAATTCAAGATGACAAAAAAGTTTAAACTCTTCTTTCTTTCTGGATAAGGGTTATTTCTCTCTTCTTGGGTATTTTAAGGAACATTATTTTTATGTACTTGCCAGAGAAATGCATTTTTCCCAACACAAAGTATTTATTTAGCCTTTACAATATCTTTCAAAAAATTACCTGGAATAACAGTGCGTTGATACAAAAAAGTAGATATCTCTACATGGCTTGACACCTTCATAAGAAATACGAAAGCTCCCAATTTCTCAGAAGCCTATGACCCAGTGTCCAACATCCACGATTTTGTTCTGAAGAAAATTGTGTATCCAGGTTATTTTTATTTCCTGTGCCCTGTTCCAACTCAATCAGTTTCCAGGCTGTGCTCCTAAGAACTTGTTTTACCATCTTTCTGTTTCCTTATTTTACTTTTACTTATTTATCAATATTTTAGCATGGAATGTTTTACTGCACTTCTTTGCTCTGCATTCCTGATTAGAACATTTAGGAACAATTTACAAAAATGTATTAAGGCAGGTCGAGAGACAAGATTCACTTAATTTAAAAGAATTCTTTTCATTTGTCTCCCTTCAATGAACTACTCAAAAGAAAACTACTACAAAACAAAACAAAACCCAGTGTTCTGGCATGCATGGCAGGTATCTGATTGGAAACAGTTCTATGAAGTACCAGTTGGGAAGCTGCTCCTGGGGCAGATTGCCCAATATTTGCTGTACCAAAGAACTGCTTTGCTGCTTACCTTAAGCTTCCAAATTGTACTAAGTTAAAGTGAAGATAGGTGGCTCAGAGTGAACCAAAAAAAAAAAAAAAAAAAATGGCATCTTTGATGCCTTCCCTAAAGTCAACATTTTATTTTGTTTTCCTGTTCCATAGATGGCATCACAAATATAGTAACAGAAGTAACAAACCTAACATTTAATGAGTGTTACTAATTTTCCAGGCAGTGAACACCACTGAGTCAGTTAGTGCAAGCTACACGTTCTGTCGCTAGAGACCCGAGGTTCATAATTTAACTGAAAAGCAAAAAGCTAGTAGCTGGGCGGGACGGGTGGGGGAAGGTGGGGAGCTGGGTTTAACTCTGGTCTGTTTAGCACCAAAGCTGAATGACACAGATAGGTCTTCCTTCCTACCCCGCCGCCTCTGCGGTGGCTCCCACATCCGGCCCTCACAGTGCCTTTCTTCAGGAAATCTGCAGGGGCACAGGGCAGAATCATATTACTGTCTAATGGGCTTAGGTAAGCCATCTAAATACAGGCTGTGCTAAGGACCGGCCTGGCTACCCAATTACAGTCTCTTTTTAGCTTTGGCGAGAGAGAAATCCCCAGAGCAAGTGTTAAAGTTGATCACCCACGCAACTTCCTTTCTTGGCTGAAGGTCAGGGAGAATAAATTCTGGATCCAGCATAAAGTCTTATTCAGGAAATAATACCAGCCACAACCCAAGCCCTCAGATCTCAGCTTTGAAAGTGCGTTCATGATCATTGCCCAATTTGACTGGCTTTAATAGGGTATGGGCCTGGCTGCCAAAGAATCATACCAGTTGTTTTGCTATAATTTATGACATGCTGTCCTTTTAGATTATAGTCGTTGGTCTATAAATTAGTAGCTCTTGGGTAGAAATGTATTTCAAGTTTATCATTTCTTCCAAATATTTAGTGAATCCATTTAAAGGAAATCTTTCTTGCATGGAGTAATAGTTTGGCCATTCAATGGCATCTAGACGATCATGTTTTAAGAGAGGTGTTTCCTTCTGGAAAACTTAAAAATAATTCATTTGAAATCTGTTTGGCAAGGTTAAACCTTAATTTTTACCCTGCTCTTTTTTGTTGCTGTTTTTATTCTTGGCATCTTAAAATGCTTATGAAATTATTTCTTTAATAAAATATTTGGACTTTTGATGTTTCATAACAGATTGAAGTATATTACTTTGTGCTGGTTTGAACAGTTGTAAAAACAAAGATGGCACAGTGTAAACTTATTGAATTAAAAAAGTAGCAAATCCAAACAAACACAATTTAAACTTTGAAAGATTGGAGCTGGTGTGGTGGCTCAACAGGCTAATCCTCTGCTTGGCAACACCGGCATCCATATGGGTGCTGGCTTATTTCTCCCACAAGAGATGGAAGATCTCTTTCTCTGTATCTTCTTCTCGCTGTCAATTCATCTTTCAAATAAAATACGTAAAAATAAATACGTCTTAAATTTGAAAGGTTACTGTTCAAATTATTTGAGAATGACATATTTTTGCTTTGTAAAAATTTATTTATTGATTTGAAAGTCATAGTTACAGAAAAAGAGGGGGGAAAAACACACAGAGAGATCTTTCATTCATTGTTTCACTCCCCAAATGACCATAATGGTCAGACCTGGGCCTGTCCAAAATCAGAGCAGGGACCTCTTACAGGTCCTCCACATGTGTGCAGTGACCTAAGTGTTTGGTCCATCTTCCATTGCTTTCTAGCACATGTTATCTGGGAGCTGAATCGTAAGTGGAGCAGCCCAAGAGCAAACTATTAAGATTTTTTTGTTGTTGTTTATTGGAAAAGCAGAGAGACTAATATTCCATCTGCTGGCACATTCCTCAAATGACCGCCATGTCCTAGCTATGGCAGGTAGCATCCAGGAGGCTAGAACTTTATCTTAGGCCATAATCTGCTGCTTTAACAGGGATGGAGATACAAAGTAGAGTACCCAGGACTTGAACAGTCTGGTTATTACAGATGGTGGCTTCACCCACTGGACTGGAACACTGATCCTTGAAAGCAAAATGCCTTGAAAATTATACTTTATTTTTTTCTTTTTCTTTTTTTTTTTTAAGATTTGTTTATTTTTATTTGAAAGGCGGATATACAGAGAGGAGAAGAGACAGAAAGGAAGATCTTTCTTCTGATGATTCACTCCCCAAGAGGCTGCAACAGCTGGAGCTGAGCCAATCCGAAGCCAGGAGCCTCTTCCGGGTCTCCCACTTGGGTACAGGGTCCCAAGGCTTTGGGCCATTCTTGACTGCTTTCCCAGGCCACAAGCAGGGAGCTGGATGGGAAGTGGGGCTGCCAGGATTAGAACCGGTGCTCATATGGGATCCCAGTGCATTCAAGGCGAGGACTTCAACCACTATGCTATCGTGCTGGAACCGAAAATTATAGTTTGTATTAATAATTGCAGGCATATTTAGAAAGTGCTTTGTGTATAATTGTCCTTAAAAGAAAGGAGGATTAGCACTTGGCATCAGTTCAGTTTTTTTTTTCTTCCATGAAACTTCCAGGAAATATGTTTTGTTTCCTCCTAGCTGACTTCAAGGTTTTCTTTTTATCTCTAAAATAATAATGTCACTGCTTATGTAAGCATTCCTTTTTCATTCTTTAACCCTTAAGTCAAACTTAGTGTTATTAATAGCGCCTCAGACTATTATATTTTACAAATAGGTGTTTACCAACAATTATATACTTTTATTATATATTTCACTGTGAGATCTATATGATTAATGCATTTTATTCAATATTTCTATTTGTCCAAGAACAATGTTGAAAATTATTTTCTAAATAAATACTTGTTGAATAATGAATCAATGAAAGAAAGGATTTACCTGCTATTGGCTTATATTATTATTATTTACTCCTAGAACAAAACCATAAAATATTTCAAAAGCAAATTCAACAAACATTTAATGAATACCCACTACTTTAATGATTTCAGCTTGTTTTTAAAAGGTTTATTTATTTTTTACTGGGAAGACAGATTTACAGAGAGGAGGAGAGACAGGTGAAGATCTTCCATCCGATAAGTGGCCACAGCAGCTGGAGCTGCGCTAATCCGAAGCCAGGAGCCAGGAGCTTCTTCCTCTGGGTAACCTGTGTGGGTGCAGGGTCCCAAGGCTTTGGGCCTTCTACTGCTTTCCCAGACAACTAACAGAGACCTGGATGGGAAGTGGGAATGCCGGGATTAGAACCGGTGCCCACATGGGATCCCAGCGTATGCAAGGGAGGGACTTTGGTCACTAGGATACTGTGCCAGGCCCATGATTTCAACTTTAAAAATATAGAAATAAATGCTATCATCTATAACTGTCGTCATAACAGAGCTCCTATGGAAGTGGTGGAGTAGAGGCATCTCATTTAGAAATAAACACAATGTGTAAGTAGTGAATGAGGTTAATGGGGAAAAGCTTGTGGTACTATGTAATATGGTTGTAGGTGGCAAAGTCAGAGTAACTACCATACTTTATATAATTTAGTATTTTTTGGCATATTTCTGTGCCTGGTGTTTAATTTCATTCGCCTAACTAGATATGAACACAAGATATCATAATATATATCTTCTTGTCTTTCCCAGAATGGCAAATTCAGTGGTAACATATGAAGATAACTCATTCTATTGGTAATTGATTATAAACATATTTTCTTCAGATTCTTAAAAATTTAACTAAGGGGGGTTGGGGAGTTTCTGCTCCTAGATACTGTTATTAAGAGAGGTTAATCAAAACATCCAACTCATGAAAGTTTACGGTTCTCAGGACCTAAGTGCCGCACTACTAGTTTTATTTAAAATCTATACATTACAGGTTGTCTGAACTGAGTTATTTTCCTGTTATTAACGTCTATAAATTCTTGAAAGCAGCAACATCTTCTGTAATTTGATTTAAATTGACTCTTGGAAATAGAATCTTCCAAAGAGAATTCTTTAAGAAAAACGTGTTTCAGATCAAGGACAGGATGAGGAAGTGAAAATAACCATATATTCTATTCCCTTTCCTTCTATTCTGCATAATCTGTACAGCTGAAGCTCACTACTGACTCAGCACTGCCTGCACGATGCGACACTGCCAGACAGGAGAATGGAACAGTAAGAGCATTTCAGTGGAGGATGAGAAACACTGAGTAGGGAGGCCAGGGCTGGGTTCCCCATGCATAGGTTGCATTGAAGCGTTTTTCCTTTTGGTGAAAAAATTTATTTTACTGCACCTTCCGTCGTAGATTCAGTTAACATCTTTTAGATAGTTAAATAGTGGCAAAATGTACACCTTTTTAATTATTCCTTTCTATTTTGAGTGCCTGGAATTTTTTTTAAGAATGCATCTTATTACAGATGTATTTCTTCAAAGTAAATTTAGCATGCGTTATTCTCTTTGGAGGAATTTGGTTGCATAATAATTTGTGTTACTATTGCTTTTAAATATAGTAATGTAGAGACTAGAAAAATACTTCATTCATGTTCCACACAAAGTACTGCCAATGTATTGTCTGTTAAGTGTGCTTTCTCCACTGTAAGGATTAGAGTGAGATATTTCTCTGGGCAATTTGAATGATATAAAATTGAGAAATATTTCCAATCCTCAAGGTTGGGAATAGATGTCAACAGTTCCAGACAGGCTTCCAAATCCAGATGACCTAGTTAATTTTATTTCAGGGCAATGAACAGATGGTGTGTGTTCTCAGTCTCTCTGGCATTAGCGTGCACTCTGTCACCATAAGACCTAACTGTGGCAGATGGCAGCTGGGTTAGCAAACATTCAGTTCTGTCTGCTCGATTCTTCCCTTAGGACTGGTGAAGACCAGGGCACGGCTCACAGCTGAGTCATACTGCGGCCACCTCTCTGGCAAGCCTGAGCAGAGAATGTTAAACCACCGGAAGAATTCAGTCATGTGGGCTTTCCGGTCACCCTCTGCAGCAGGTACAGCTGGGCCTCTTCAAAGGCTTGTGGAGGATATTACAGTATCACTGCTAAATCTGTCTTGGGTCCAGTGTCACCCCTGGAGCCAAGTTGAGCGCTGCTGTGTTTGGGGTGGAGTTTTCTCACCCTCTGGTGGAAAGGTGTCCATATATATATGGACTTTGCTCTTGGCTTCTGTAATCTTGTCTGTGTAGAAAAGAAATCCAACCGTAATTAAACTGTCTTTTCAGTAACATGAATCGTTTAACTTTCCTGGTTGATTAATGCAGTGTCAAGGTTGTCTTTTTTTTTTTTCCTGCAAGGATCTCATTTTTCAGAATTCAAGAGGAAACTTGTTGCAGAAATACAGGAGTGCTTGGATTTCTAAAAAGAAGTCAGTACACTAGAATTGTTGCATATCTGGGATAAGATAGTGCTTACTTAGGAACTAACTCTGAAATCATTATGTCAGAGCCAGTTGGGAATGAGAGATGTTTGAAGTTTTGGAGAATCTAATGATAATCTTTATTTCATAGGAGTCTGTAGTAAAGGATATAATTAAAGTGAATGAGCAGGAGTGAGAATTTATCAAATTATCAGTTCCTGTTTTATGAACATGTGTTTTTTTCAGCACACATAATTTTACATTTGTAAGTTCTTAAGCAACCTATTTTGAGAACTTTCATTCAGGAATTTATCATAGAAGTATAAGATCCAACTAAGAAAAATGTGATTAAAATTTTAATTTTTCTTTTATTAAAATTTTTTTTGAAATGCAGGGAGATACATGTACACATAGACACAAAAATCTTCCACCTGCTGATTCATGCCTCAAATGTCTGCAGCAGCTGAATCTGGGCCAGGGTGAAACCAGGAGCCAGGAAGTTCATCTATGTCTTGTGGCAAGGACCCAAGTACATGACCATGACCTGCTGCTTCCCAGGATACACACTAGCAGGAAAACCTGGCATCAGAGGTGGAGCCAGGACATGAAGCTAGGCACTCTGCTATTCAGTGGGGGCTTCCCAAGTGGCATCCTAACTGCCATACCAAATGATTGTCCTCACTGATAGATTAAATGATGTGAGTTCTGAGATACACAAGTTTCTATTACCAGAACTGCGAATCATTCAAAAAATATGTTATTTGACTATGAATTAAGATTTGGAGATAACAAGCAATGTCAGGAGCTTATTGCTTATTACCACCTGAAATATGTGTAAGCATAAAATTCCTTTGATCCTGTTCATGATGACTTTTTACCAGCTGATATAAAATGCTTAACAGTGAGCTGTAATCTCTTTCTGGACTGAAGCCCTGCGTTGCTGAAGAGTGATATACTGCCACTTCAGTTCTAACAGCACTAGCTTCATTGGTTATACTGCTCAGCGTACATTATAGTCTGTATTAGCTTTCAGGAACTAAACAGCTGCCTTTAATACACTGGCAGCATATCAAGATGATTTAGAACATAGCAGTGTCACTCTTTCAGTTAAAAAAAATGTGGTACACTAGATACCTACTTTATAGCAAGAATTCTAAGGTTTCAGACCCTTAAATGTATTGATTAGAGCCTAATATATTAAAAGAATGCTAGAGCAGTGTCATCTAATCTGATAGATGACTTTTAATGTATAGTATTTTTGTATATATTTAAACATTTTGTTAGGAAACTAACAGATTCACTTGCATTGCTTTTTATACATTTTTAAAAAAATTTTTGTTTCTGTAAATTTTATTTATTTGAGAATGAGGGAGTAAGGGAGGGAAAAAAAGGAGAGAGATTTTATTGCTAGTTCACTTACATTTCCCAGATTCCCACAGCTGTGGAAGCTAAACTGGGCTGAAACCAGGAAGCAAAACAGCTAGTTGAGCTGCCACTTGAATCACTTGATGCTTTTGCGTGGTGCACATTACCAGGACGTGTGATGAGAACTGAACTGGAACCTGAGCACCCTGAGATTGGAACTTTCCAAGTGGTGACTTAACTGTGCCTAATGTCTGTTACCTTCTACACACATTTGACTTTCTGTTGACCTAGAATATTCTTTCAAGCAATATTTTGACATAAAGATCTCTAAAATGACTTCTGAATTTAAAGGAAAATCGCTGATGTAGGGAACTCATCACAGTTCTAGAATTTTTCAAAAGGATTGTGAATTAAGACCAGGCTGCTGTGTTCCTGCTAACTTATACCTTGTGGGACTCAAGTAGTTGGGTCCCTGTCTCCCATGTAGTTCATTGACCTGGCCCATATGGGATGTCAGCGCTTGGAGTCGGAGGATTGTTCAGTGGATCCATTGTGCCAGCCCCAATATAAGCTTT
The DNA here is from genome assembly GCF_017591425.1 of Ochotona curzoniae. NCBI lineage: Eukaryota > Metazoa > Chordata > Mammalia > Lagomorpha > Ochotonidae > Ochotona > Ochotona curzoniae. The sequence goes on along the minus strand of NW_024464920.1, from coordinate 13,983,561 downwards.
GTTCACTCTGTCCTTCATGTTAGCCGTTTCCTGTGCCTATTAAGCTCTTACTAGTTTTTGCATATTTGTGTCCTTCAGATTCAGTTCAAATCTTTGTAACTTCCTGACAAAGGCTTTTAAAATTTTTGAATATACAGTAAGTATGCAATCTTGCTCATTCCCATCAGCCTTTTTTCTTTTAACACTCTGCTTAGCACTTAGTGGTGTGGCACGACGGATAAATGCCTTCCCTCTGAAGCCAGATCGCTGGGGCACACTATTACTTCATCACATACTAGCCGTGTGACTATCCAAGTTATTTATCCACATGACTCAATTTCCTATTTGGAAAATAGGTTGTAATTATTTCTTTCCCTGAAGTTTTTGTGGGATATCTTGTGAGTTTCAAAACACAAGCTATGTGGGCCCAGCGCAATGGCTCAGCAGCTAAATCCTCACCTTGCATGTGCCGGGATCCCAACTGGGCTCCCATTTGTGTCCCAGCTGCCCCACTTCTCATACAGCACCCTACATGTGACCTGGGAAAGCAATAGAAGATGACACAAAACCTTGGGACCCTGTTCCCACATGGGAGATTCAGAAGAGGTTCCTGGCTTTGGATCAGTTCAACTACGGCCATTGAGGCCACTTGGGAAGTTAACTAAGAGATAGAAAATCTTTCTCTGTCTCTCTCTCTGTAAATCTACCTTTCCAATAGACATAATGAATCTTGAAAAACATACACATATGCTGCCTCAGTGATAGAACAGTGATTGTGCACAACAGGTTTCAGAATATAATTGGTATTATTATCACCAGTGGTTATGGATACATTGTTATTGATACATTTCTCAACATGAGTTCCCCAGAGAATGCACATTATCTTTTTTGTTTCCTTTAAATTCTACCTGTGATTCCTAAAACAGTATTTACCTGGCACATGATTAGCATTGGGGCCAGGAGGGAGAAGTCTGGACAGTGGACTGATCATTCAGGGTTTCTTGTATGGCTTGTTCACTTCTCTTGGTTTTGTGATTCTCTCCCACATCTGTGAATCCAAACCAGTGGAAACAAGGATAGCTGGTGATGGCAGTCAGTTTGGGATACAAAGCGAAAGTCCTTGTCTTCCATCCATCAGGAACATAACCTTTCTTCGGTTCATAGTGACCATTCGTGAATATTTGCCCTATGATTTCACATCTCTCATTTCTCAACAGATGCCATATATATGGACCTCCCCTAATTTTAAATGTTTATAACAATTTAAAATTTCATCACATGCCTACAGCCAAATAAAATGGGTCAGCAGTGTAGGTTTGACCAGAGAATAACTTTTTATTTTCTTTTCATTTGCAGTTTGAGGTCAGTAGTTCTCTGCTCATTGTTTGATAACTTTGAGACAAACTACCCAATGAATGTAACTTTTTTTTCCTGAATCTTGTAATTGTATTTTCCTGAGTATTTGGTATCTTCAGTGAATTACATGTATTCTCTCAAAATGGTACCATTTGCTTAGGGCTTATTCCTTGCACTGAACAGGTTCTTAGTTAAGGATTTCTGAGGTTCACAGCAAAAGGAGTAAAATATACTCAGGATGAGGAATGTGGACACTCTGGATATTGTGTTTAAAGCCTCATTTTTGAAGACAAATTATAATATGAGAAAAAGAATTTTATTTTCTATTTTAAAAAGTTTTCTTTAGTTGACTAACATTTTGTTTTATTTTAAATGGAAAAGTGACAGAATTGAGTTAAGATAGATACAGAGATAGTAAAGAGAGTGTAGAATAGATAAAGATCTTTCATTTGCTGGTTTACTTCCCAAATACGCTCATGGCCAGGGCTGGGCCAGGAGGCGGGACCTCCACTCTGGGCTCTCACTCGTGGATGGCTCTCACAAGTACACAGGTACTTGAGACATCACCTGCAATCTCGCAGGTGTTTGACCAGAAAGTTTGTTCAGAAGTGGAACAAGCTTGACATGTTGTGATGTGGTTATTGCTTACAGCTTTATGTCTACACTCTTGAGGAATATTCTTCCCCCTACTGGCTGTTTTTTGAAATCTTTACCCAGTGGAGTGTTAAGCCTGGGATTGCAAAGTGAAATTAAAGTATGCCATTGTCAAAATTTAAAAAGAGAGAGAGAAAGAGACCAGGAGAAAGGTGGAAAGTGGGTGGGGAATGTGGATAGGAGGGAGGACAGGTTAGAAATCATTACCGTGCTCCTAAATCTGTGTTGTAAAAACTTGAAATATGATCATTTTTATATAAATAAGATGTTTTTCTTTTAAAGAAGCTGGAAATTATTTTCCAAGCTGTTTGTATCACTTTTCATTCCCTCTAGTAGTGAAAGTGTGTTCCTTTCCATGCTTGGCAGCTTTTGGTGGTGCCAGTGTGTTGGTCTTTGGCTGTTCAAATAAGCATATGGAGGTATCTTGTATTATTTTGCAATTCTTGTGACACATTCTTATGGACAAAGCTGCTGCTATCTGCATATCTGTGTGGAGAAGCTTTTGCTTACATTTTTGCTCAGTCATTGACTTGACTTGTTCATCTTTTTTTAAAACAATTCAGTGCGCATTTTGGATGTGAGTCCTCCACCATCTACGACTTTCACAAATATTTTCTTTCATCTTGTGGCTTGTGCCTTCACAAAGGACTTTTACAGGGAGGATTTTTAATCTTAATGAAGTGCAATTTCTTTTTATATTTATATAAAGTGATCCAATTCCACATATTTTATAATATAGACCTAGGAACATAGTGATACTTCCCACCCACCCTCCTTCCTTATCTACCCACCCCATTAATTTTCATAATGGCATATTTCATTTCACTTTACAATCACAGGTTTAATACAGTTTTAGGTAAAAATGTCAATACACAGCAAGTAAAGAAAAACAACAGCCTACTATATTCCTCAGGGGTATAGACCAAAGTGTAAATAATAATCAAATCTGATGATGTTAATTTCACTCATATAAATGACATTTTTTGATATTCTGTGTATTAGTATCACGAATCAGGGAAAAGTATATTTGTCTTTTTGTGGCTGACTTATTGCACTATACGTAATAGAATTCATTTAGTTACAAAAGACAGTATTTCATTATTTTTATACTACATATATTTGATGTATATATGTATGTATTTTACACACACACACACACACACATAAATCAAATGTTCTTTTATCCAGTCATCAGTTGATGGACATCTGAGTTGATTCAAGATGTTATAGACGGTGAATTGAGTTGATATATACATGGTTTTATTTATTTCTTGAAAGATTTATTTATTTTCCATGAAAAGGCAGATTTATACAGAGGAGAGCAGAGAGAAAAGTTCTTCTATCCATTGGTTCCCTTCCCAAAGTGCGGCAACAAGTGGAACTGAGCTAACTCAAAGCCAAGTAACCAGGACCTTCTCTTGGGTATCCCACGTGAGTGCGGGGACCCAAGCACTTGGGATATCCTCCACTGCTCTCCCTGATACATATAGGGAGCTGGATGGGAAGTGGAGCAGCCAGGACATGAACTGGCACCCGTCTGAGGTGGTGGCACTTGAGGATTAGCCAAATTGAGCTATTGTGTTGGCCCCACTGATTATATTTCGCTTGGGTAAACTCCCAGGAGTGCGATGGTCAGGTCATCTGGTAGATCTATTTTCAGGTATCTGAGGAATCTCTATAGTGTTTTCCGTAATGATTGTACTGTTTACATTCCAACCAGCAGGGAATTAGATTGCCTTTTTCCCACATCTGCACCAACATTTATCGTTTTATGCAAGTTAGGGTCTTGTAGATCCAGTTTCCCTAGCACCATTTGTTGGAGAGACTTTCTGTTCACCCTAGATTAACTTAGGTTTCTTTGTGAAAAATTAATTGACTGTGGATGTATGGCTTCATTGCTGGGATTTCTGTTCTGCTATTGATTTTCATGGCTCTTTTTATGTCAATATTAGGCTGTTGTGATTATAGCTGCCCTGAAGAACACCTTGAATTGTGGTATTGTGATGTCTCTTACTTTTCTGTTGTTGTTAAGATTGCAAAACCTATTTAGTCTTTTGTTTTTTCATATGAATTTTAGCATCATTTGCATGAATCTGAGAAGCATCTTAGGTATTTTAATTGGTGTCACACTGAATCTGCAAATTGCTTTTAGTATTGTGGGCATTTTGTTGGTATTAATTCGACCAACCCATGAACTTGAAAGATTTTTGTCATTACTTTTTCCTTTAATGCTTTGTAATTTTCATTGCAGGGATCTCTCACATCCTTGCTTAAATATATTTTAAGATATTTGATTTTTTAAAGAGATTTACTTATTTTTATTTGAAAGCCAGATTTTACAAACAGAAGGAGAGATGGAGACAGAAGGTCTTTCATCCACTGATTAACTCCCCACAAGGCTACAATGGCCAGGATTAAGCTGATCAAAGGTAGGATACAAGAGCTTCTTCTGGGTCTTTCATGAGTGTACAGGGTCCCAACAACTCAAGCCATTCCCTACTGCTTTCCCAGGCATGAACAGAGGGCTGTATCAGAAGTGAAGCAGCTGGGACACAAACTGGCACACATAGGGCACAGTATTCACCTGCTCTGACACAATGACAACTCCCTGTTTTTTTTTGTTTGTTTGTTTGTTTTGCAACTACTGTTAACAGACCTGATCTTATAAGTTCTTTCTTGGCCAGAGAATTTTTGTGTTTATAAAGACTATTGATTTTTGTGTGTTAATTTTTCATCCTGCAATCTTGCTAAACACCATTATGAATGCTTTGAGGAGTCTTTTGTTTCCCCTAGGTAAAGGACCATGTCATCTGAAAACAAGGATAGTTTACAGTCCTGTTTTCCAATTTGTATCCCTTTGATCTCTTTTTCATGCTTGAGTTTTCTCCTGGCTAAAATTTCCAGGACAATATTGAACAGCAGTGTTGAGAATAGGTATCCGTGTCAGGGTCCGTTAGTGGGAATACTTCAACTTTTCCTGATTCAATGTGACCTGCCTGTCAGTTTCATCTATTGCCTCATGTTGAGGAATGTTCCTCCTACACCCAAGTTAGCTCAACTTTTTAGCATGAAAAGATATTTTATTTTATTAAATTCTCTCTCTGCATCTATGGAGATATCCATATGGTTTTTATTGTTCTGATTGTCAATGTGATATATTACATTTATTCATTTGCTTATGCTGAACCATTCCTGCATTCCTGGGTTAGTGATATTCCTTATGTGTTGGATTCAATTAACTAGTATTTTTTTTTAAAGATTTATTTATTTTTATTGGAAAGTCAGATGTACAAAGAGGAGGAGAGACAGAGAGGAAGATTTTCCATCCATTGATTCATTCCCTAAGCGGCCACAACAGCCAGAGCTGTGCCAATTTGAAGCCAGGAGCCAGGAGCTTCCAGGTCTCCTACGTGGGTGCAGGGTCCCAAGGCTTTAGGCCACGCCCTACTGCTTTTCCAAGCCACAAGCGGAGAGCTGAATGGGAAGCAGGGCTGCTGGGATTAGAATTGGTGCCCATATGGGATCCTGGTGAATTCAAGTCAAGGACTTTAGCTGCTAGGCTACCATGCCAGGCCCCATCAATTAACTAGTATTTTCTTGAAGATGTTTACATCTATGTTCATCAGGGATAAGGATCTGTAGGTATCTTTGTTTCTTGTATCTTTTTCCCCCTGGTTTTGAGATTAAGGTGATGCTGGTCTCAAAGAAGTCTTCTGGCAGGATCCCCGGCCCCCATCACCCCTTCAGTTGTTTTGCATAGCTTGAGAGCAATTGGAATTAGTTATTCTTTGGAAGTCTGGTGAAGTCATCTGGCTCTGGGCTTTTCATTGTTGACAGAATCATTAGTATTGCTTTAATTTTTATCTGAATTATTGGTCTGGTTACGTTTCCTGTGCCATCATGATTCAGTTTAGGTGAGGTTGTTTGTGTGTCCAGAAATCCATCAGGTTCACCCACATTTTCTGATTTGTTGGCATACAGCTGTTTGTTATAACTTCTGATGATTCTCTGTATGTCCATGGTGTCCATGGTTACTGATTTGGGTCTTCTTTCTCTGATTTTTTTTTTTTTTGTGCCAGGTGGTAAGTTGGGACAATGGTGTATCAATTAGTTTATCTTTTCAAAAAATTAGCTCTTCAACTCGCTGATCTTGCATATTTTTCTTTCTGTTTTGCTTACTTCTTCTCTAAGTGTATTTCTTTGCCAAGTTTAATTCCTGTTTCTACTAAATTTGGATTTGGTTTAGTGTTTTTTAGATTCTTGAGATGCATTCATAGATATTTTGTTTAATACCTTTTTGGTTTCTTGAGATAGGTACTAATTGTTTTGGTATCTTAACACTGTATTTACCGTATCCCTTAAGTTTTCATATATTGTTTTGCCATTATTTATTTTTGAGAATTTTAAAATTTCTTTTATGATTTCTTCTATGACCTACTGTTTATGGAACAGCATTTTGTTTTGTCTCCATATTTTCTAGAGCTTTATTAGCTGGTCATCAGAAAAAATTATATGGTATGATTTGAATTGTTTGATGACTTTTGCTCTATGTCTTAATCAGGTGTCTATCTTAGAGTAGTTCTGTGGAGTGACGAGATGAATGTGCTATCTGCAACCTGGATTGAAGTGTTCTATAGATATCAGTTATTTCTATTTGTCACTGATGTAGATTAGCTTTGTTGTTTCTTTGTTGATGTTCTGTCTGGTTGTTTTGTCCATCAAGGAAAATGGAACGCTGAGGTACCCCATTATTATTGTATTGGAATTTATGTCTCCCTTTGATTCATGAACAGTTGTTTTAAATAGCCAAAAATGTACTGGCATTGGGTTCGTTATACATTTAGTGTAATCACTCCTTCTTGTTGAATTTCTTCCTCAATCATTATGCAATATCCTTATTTGTTACTTTTAATAGTTCAGTGCCTAAGTCTATTTTGTCTGATATTAGAGTGGCTACACTTGCTCCCCTTTCCTTTTCATTGTCATGGGATATCCTTTGTAACCTTTCATTTTCAGTGCATGCATATATTTGTTGGTGAGGTGTATTTCTTGTAGGCAGCAAATAGATGAGTCTACACTTTTTAAAATCTATTCATCCAGTTTGTATCTTTCAGCTGGGTAGTTTAGGCCATTTGCATTCAGGTTATTATTAAAATATAACTACCTGGTCCTATAATTTTTCCATGAAGATCCTCATTGTTTGCTTTTGATTTCCTTTGTAGCATTATTAGGAGATTTTCTGCCTCTGCACTCTTACTATGGTAATTATCATTTTCTATTTCTGTGTGTGGCATCCCCTTAAGCATCATTTGTTTGGGTAGGTGGGTGGTGGCAAATTCTTTCAATTTCTCTTTGTTCTTTTTTTTTTTTGCCTTCATGTATGAAAGCTTTTCTGCATATGGAATTCTACATTAGTAGTTTCTTTCTTTTAGGACCTGAATTCTGTCTTCATTGTTTCCTAGACTATATGGTGTCTAATGAGGAGTCAACTATAAATCTAATAGGAGTTCCTTTAAAGGTAATCTGCCTTTTTTTCTAGTATACTTTTTAGAGTCTTTTTAGTATGTTTTGTATGTAAAAAATGTGACTGTAGTATGTGATGGTGAATATCTCTTCTGGTGATGCCTGTTAGGATTTCTGCCCCATCCAACTCTGTTGTTAAGACTTTCTACTGTAGTCTTTTTATTTGTCATATCAAGTTCTTTATTTCTAATATCTAAGTTTGATTTCTCTTCAAAATTTCAATCTCACAATAAAACTTCTCATTCTTATCGTGCATTGATTTTCTTAACTAATGCAATTGCCTCTCACTTTTTTATTATGATCATTTTTAATTCATTTTCCAGCATTTCATCAGTCTCTTTATCTTTTCAGTCTGATGTTGCAGTGGTATTGTGTTTCTATAAGGAAGTCACAATGTCTTTCTTGTTCCTGTTTCATATGATTCGTTATTCATTTATTTTTAGGCATTTCTGGGAAGCTGTTGTTGGTTTTCTCTTCTGATGGGTTGTTATCATTGCACTTGCCTCTGTGGCTTGCTAAAGTGACTGATTCTTCCTGCAATGGAATCCAGAGGTGTGTGCCAAGTATATGTAATGTGCTCTGGTGTGTACTCAAATGCAGGGTGAGAGTTGCAGGTGACTCCCGTTTGGGCGTGGTGTATCTCCTATGTACATTCATATTTATGCTTCCATTCCACAATGTAAACTATCACTTTAAATTGGTGGTTAATTATGTTTTTATTTGTAGCCTATCAAAAATTATTTGTATAATGCCCATGGTAACAAGATTCATTCTCCAATACGAGTTTCTTACTTAACAGTCTTCATATATTACAGCAAGTTTATGTTTGTTGAAATAATGAATAAATAAATGAAATTAAAAAAAATTGAAGATAGGACCTGATGCCAGATACTTCAATATGGAATGTAGGGGTTCCAAGCCGCAGTGTAACAGTGCATTGCAACATTCGCCTTTGTTCTCCATTTCTGAGTCTTTTTTGTATCATTATCCTTAGTTAAGAGATTTGCTCTGAGTTTCAAAGACAGAATGTCCTTCCAATCCATTTTGCTTTCTTATGAATATGCATTTTTTCTGAGGGAATCTAAAATTATGGTCTCCAATGTTTTTGATTGTATGTATCTAGCAAAGAATTAGCTAAATATACCTTCATATACATATGTATTATATATATATTAATTTTATTTGCAATCTGCCTACTGTTCTGGTATATTATGTACTTGGTAAAAGACATCAAAAACATCAACTTGAAATAATGAGGAGAAACATTAAAATCAACTCCATTATCTTTTTCAAATCCACTGGGGGTTATTGAGGGAACTTTTGGGGCAGGAACAACTTATGACTTCAGACAGAGCGGCCTCAGAGAGGATGCTTTGCCAGAAAGGCGGAATGAACAGCCACCCTGCCCTGCCTTTTTGGGCCAGTTTTGCATTGGAGCACTGTCTAGGCTGGAGGCATCTCAGCTTGGGCAGAAGTTTGGAACTCTTTCATGTTGCACACTTGATAGGAAGCTCAGCTGACCACTTAGAGACAAAATGCTGCTGGTTTGAGATTACATCTGTCTTTGCTATCACATTCTATTTCCATTGTGTCAGGGTGAGGTATGCTACACAAAAGTATAGTAAAATGATGGGAGTTGTGTACAAGCCTCATTTAGTGCAGAAAAATTGGATGTCAATCCTAACGCATGAGAAATCTGTTGGGCCAGGGAATATGAAGGTTGACTGCCCTCGGTTCTCAGCTCTCCCATCTTGTAAGGAAAGAGGAGGAGTTGATTGACTTTTCCAATGTTATTAGAGTGGGTTAATTGCATTCTCTAGACTACTGAATGTGTAATTCCTGATTTAAACTGTGATGCTAGAATAAATCCAGAAATTGCAGCTTTCCAAAGCCTCATCTTGAACCCTAAATCTCAAGGGTTGAGTTTTTGAAAAGATTAAGGAGAAAGTGTTAAGCAATATATCTATTCTAACTACTCAATTGTATTTGCAGGAAACTGGGAAAACAACGCAATGTTTTTCAATTTCATTATGAATGTAAAATTGTGTGCCTTTTTTCTGCTTAACATTTCTTTTTCCAGCAATCCAGTCACATAGTGAAGTTACTGTCAGATTTTCTTTAGAATGCTGACCAAAAAAAAAATCTGAATTATTTTTCTAAACACTAATCTTTAACCACTTAACTCTGTATTGATCATTGGAAACATCATTGTAACTATGTGCATTTTGATTGAAAAGTTTTGATAACACACCATAAGTGTTTTATTCATTCAAGTTGTCATCTACATTTTTTTATCCTCAAGTCTGTTAACTAAAATCATCATGTTTCTAAACCAGGAAGGAATTGATTGGGAAAAGTTAGTTTGTATTCTTGAAGTGTTAAAATTTATCCTGGGGCCCAACTGAGTTTGACCTCAGGGTTTGGGTGGACAGGCCTCCCAGCAGCGTGGTGGCTGATGAGGGGGACCTGAACCAGGGCAGATTCAATGCCTGGGGCCCTAGCTCCAGCCACTACACCAAGCAGTAGGTAAATCCAGGGCTTGCAGGTTCTGCCCGCTGGCTGCCTGGTGGTAAACCCTGGGGTCTTGGGGGTGTGGAATTACTGCTTAGGGACATCCAAAGATAAGGCCACTGTATGTGTAGGTGAGAAATTAACCTGATGGACTGACTCCCAATGATAGGACCACTATATTTACAAGTAGGCGAGGGGACTGAGACCTGTTGGTTAGGAGGGAAGAGATCAGACCAGGGCTCTGAAATGGAATGCCAGTATTGCAGGTGGTGTGGTGGCTTCCCTTAATTGCTAGAAATCTTTTAAGCCTTGATACTGCTACTGGCTGAGGTTGATTAATAAATACTTTGTATCCTGCTGGTTATATAATAACATACATCATTGTACCCTCTATATACTGGTAGCACCAAACACCTTTAAAATAAACAAAACTTAAGATATATACAGATATCAGTATACTTCTGGGGTAGCAGGCAGAAGTATCCTTAATTGAGAAAACCTCTTTAAATACTGCTATTTTTCTTCCTGTTGATATATTTGAAAATAAAGCATATTGAGCAATTGCTGTCTTATATGGGTCAATGAATGAAGCAGATACCTGGACTATTTATTTATTTTCATCTCTATTTTTTATTTGAAAGGGAGAGAGAGGAAGAAAAAGAGAGAAGGGAAGGGGAGAGGAGGAGGAACACAGGTGGATCTTATTGTTTGGGCTTCATCTTACCATGTTTGGATCAAGCATTTCTTTGAACTGCTAGCGTGCAAATTATTTTTCCATGTTTTATAAAGATACTTTGTTATATGAAGCCATTTAAAGACTGAGTAAGAATAAAAAGTATAAGGAAAAGTTGCTGTACTTGTAAAAATATTAAAAGTAAAAATTTATGCAGATGTAACTGAGAAGCTATAACCACTGAGTCTGAGTTCATCTGGATAATTAGGCTTCATAAGGTTTTTCACACTTAGCCCAAGAAGATTAAAACTTTGCATGAGATCAGTGTAAAGAAGGAAAAGAAATAATACATCTGCATTTTTTCTAGTTTTATGAAGGTCATGCATTTAATTAGTATAGATTTTACAATGGGAGGCATTGAAATCAAGCACTTAAAGAAACAAGCAAACTTGTGTATCTTTATGCTTAGATTTGATGAAGTGTGAACATGTAGAGGAATGCAGTGGTAGCTGACTAGAGAAAACTTAGAAAGCCTAGTTTTCGAATTTTTCAGCATCTTTTTCTCTTGATAAAATGGGTGTTTTTTTTCTGGTTATTGAGTGGCAACCTCTTGAATGAGGGGCTGATGCTCTGCTTAGCAGAGAATGATACGGGGAGGGAAAATGTGACTTGTCTTGCTTTTACTATTTTATCAGATGACAGCATGTCCTTACGGTAGTATGTCTTAGAATGCCATCATCAGAAATATTTTAAAGTCAATTGTTTTAAATATCACCCTTGCCAAGCAAATGCAATTGCAGAGAATTGTAGTGCTATATTTTCTGTTTCAGGACAATCCCTTCAATTAAAACTGTCAGCATTTAGAAGAGGAAAATATGAAACAAAAAAAGTGATATTACACCTGGGGATAAATGACACAGCTCTAATAATTGACTTAGAAAACTAATAATCTTAGCACCTTGTTGGCAGCTACATAGAAAACTCCATCTGGAGGATCTCTGAAAGAACTGGTTTCATTATCCTGATTCAAAATTGCGTAGTGAACACTTGTCAGTTTGTCCTCTCTGGGAATCATGGAAAAGTTGCTTCTCTTGGAGCAGTGTTTCTCAGTCTCAACCCTACTGACATGTTAAGTGGATGAGTCCTTGGTGTAGAGGCTGTTCTATGCAAGACAAAATGTTACCAGCGTCTCTGGTCTCTACTTACAAACCAGTAGCTCTCCCCTCCCTCATACTCCATACAATTATGATGGCCAAATATGCCTCTCAACACTGTTAAATGTCTCCAGGGAAGCAACATAGCCCAGTTGAAAGCCACCATTACAAAAGGATAAAGCTCATCTATGCCTATGAACTTCCATAAGGAGAAATAGTAATAATAATAAGGATAAAAGGAATAAAAGAAAAAAGAAACACTCTTCTGAGCTTCCTAGTGTTTTATTCGACATCCTTTTTTATGGCAGGGTTATTCATTTAGAGATAATAAGGATTTAAAACATCATCAGACGAAAGTGTGTCATTTCAGTGAAACTGAACTTTTGCAGTAGTCTCAGGAGGATAGATAACAATTGTAAAGTGTATCTTTAGCAGCTTATGTGCTCTTGAATAAATGGCAGAAAACATACTTATCATTCTGTCTGCTACTTACATGACTTCTGCACAGTTGGAGAATCTATTTTGGGTAACAATAAATTTGATTTAAATGTAAACTATATTATGAACCAAATATGTTCACTGGGCTTGGGCCAATCTATTTCTATTCAGTGCTCTAGAAGGAAGAGCTAGGACACATACTGAAATAACCCCATCACTCCAGCACAATAGAAGCCAAATGAGTCAACCTGTTTCCTTTGTTGTTCAACATAGCAACTCCAATTAAAGTTGCAGCTCGTGTGCTCTGCTGTTTTTATCTTCTTCCGAGTTACTGTAATGTCGAACCTCCCACCCGTACCACTGCAGATATCTACAGATACTGTTTCATCTCAGCTCCAGCAGTATCAGGTCAGTGGCCCTGAGATGAAAGCCGACACCAAAGGAAGTGCCACTGACAACAGACCTGTGGGGGGACTCAGCTAACAAGGAAGTCCTGAGGATAGCCACGAAAGCCCAGCTCCTGATGCCTCTTAAGGGCTAACCTAAAATTAGGACAAAGACCCTGTACCTGATGCCAGGGGACCTACACAGGAAAAATGATATCAGACTCCATTTTCATAGTCTTCTACAGTCAGATTTTGTAACTAAAGGAATGTTTATCTACCTGGGATTGTCTTCCCGTAATTATGAACTAAAAAGAAGGCACATATGATGGCTAGTTTGGCCAGAGCACCTATGCTCACTCATGGATTCAATCAAGAAGTTGTTGGCTGCTTTTTTCAGGATGACAAAGTCTTCCTGATATACCTGCATATCGTTTATTCTTGGAGTGAGATAAGGTATATTCAAACTTTCAAGTGTATGTTGATCTGTTGCAGGCAATAGACTGTTTATGGCTTTTATCATGAGACTTACACTACAAATTAGAGTTCAGAGGTTTGTTTTTGCTTTTTTAATGTTTAACATAATTTTAATCCACTGTATATTCACAGACTTAATTCACCAGTAATCATAACATTCATCAGGAAAAGATCTGGAGATCCGTAGTACCACAGATGTATAAACAAGGGCTGAAAAAGAAAATCACATCATAAGATGTCCATTTTACTCATATACATATTTTATTCTCTATTAAATGCCACATATCACATAAAGCACACTCTAGGTTTTATTTTTTTTCTTTTTTTGAGACTGGCTAATTTCATCAAACAAAAAGCAATAAATGCTGACAAGTGAGGAAAACAGTATCCTAACCCACTGTTGGTGGGAATGTAAACTAGTACAGCCATGGAAGAAGGAAGTTTGAAGGTTCCTCAGAAATCTGAAAATAAATTTACCATATGACCCAACCATCCCACTCATCGGTGTTCGTAGTTTTGTTACTATTTGAAATCTGATACAAAGTAATTGTGTTTAACTGTAAATGCATGTTTATGGATTCCCTTGTTTTGTTCCATTTCAAACTGTTGTTGCAGTACAAGAAGAATGCACTGTGATTTAAACTTCAAACTACAAACTGTCACCAAAGCAGGCAGAAACAGAACCGTTAATCCATGTTCCCAGGGAGAAATGAGCAACAGGGAAGACCAGGGTGAGCCAGGAAGTGATCCATTATAAAACGAAAGAACCACCGAAGAGGGGAAAACATTGCCCATAAAATTGTTAGAACTAGTAAGAGTTCTAGAACTTACTGTGCATATAAAAGTGTACCAGAAACAATAAGGTTTCTGTGTACTAGCAAAAGAATTGTTATGAAAATGTACTGTTTTATGACTAGTGCCTTAAAGAAAGCATCTGTGTCTTATAAAAAAAAACAGAAATAACTATTCACCAAAAATATTACTTACAGTAATGCAAAGCACAATACAGAAATATACAAGTTGAACTTATTGCAAATGAGGAGGAACAATTAATGTAACCATCCAACCTAATCCCACTTAAAATATTGAAGCTTTCTACATCTTATAAAAAGGATTTTGAAATTCACACATATGGAAGAAAATGTGAGAAATTGCTGGGAACAATGAAAAAGAACAATGTTGAGAAAGAGTACCTCTCCCAGATACTAAAACATATTCTGAAACTGCAATTATTAAATTAGTGCAGAACCATTACTCTGGCTATAAATAAACTCTATTGTATTATTTAAAGTATAATACAATAGAAACATTAATCAGTGAGGCAAGGAAGAATTATTTAGTAGATGGAGCTAGGACAATCAATTAGGTGTTTGGAAAAGCAATTTGTTTTCACTCTGAATAGTTATGGGTTGTCAAATGTAACATCAAAACTGGGTATAGATTATTTAAAGATTCTAATGTAAGAATTAAGGTTACAGAGAAGCAGAAGAAACTGCTTGGGAAAAGACAGCTTTTAGGCAGAAGTACAGAAAGGAAAAGCAATAGAAAAGTTCCCAGAGCCCTAGCTCCTCAATACCATCCATGTCTGAAGGCCTGCCTCATCGTTGCTTTTCATGTCGTAAGTCTGGATTATGTCATAACAACCTCCTTTCTCTAATATAAGGTAATTAGAAAGTGTTTCTGTTTCTTCCACCAGAAATGTCTTAGTACAATCATCTACTTCAGGGTCTCTAACTAAAGAAAAGAGAACTGGAAATTCAGAGAGAAAAACACCAAATGCTATAATGTACCACACACATCATTTTTAAGTGTTTGTGCATTTTCATCCATTTAAAGGAATAAGGCTAAAAAGAGGAGTGGCGAGCAGGAAAAAGAAGGGGAGAGACTCATTTCACTGGTACCCTTTCTAAAGACTTCCAACAGCCAGGGTTGGATCATGATGAAATCAAGAGCTTGACACTCTACCTGTGTCTCCTGTGAGAGTGGCAAGGACTCAAGCAGTTGATTCATCATCCACTGACTTTCAATTATGCTATTAAGTGGCTATCAAGTGGAGTAGCTAGTGCTCCAGTATGCGACATGGGTGTCCCAAATGGCAGTTTATCCACCTGCACCATACTGCCTGCCCCGAATTTCATTTTGGTTTGCATCATCAGTTCGCTGAAGAATTTCAGCCTTTTGATTGTATTATTTTGAAACCAGTGTTTTATCTTTTACCACTGACTTAAACTGTGGCACAATAATAAAGTCCCCCTTCACCTTCTCTTTGGATTACTTTCCCCCATTGAAGTGTGCTAAGTGCTAGATATTTCAGACTGCAAGTTTCTGATTCTGATTCAAAACTCACCCACCACCCCATTCCCTGCACGTGCCAAAATCATCTCAACTAAATTTATGAATCAAGGTGTCTGTGGGACAAAGCCAGAGGGAGAGAGCTTTAGATCTGGGTGCAGTTTCTGTTCAAAATGTATCCTCTGCAGCACTGATGGCAGAACATGGGGGAGCCTGGGAGATGACCCATCGTATTATGTAAATGACCCAGATCCCAGTTGTGAGATGTCCTGTTGGTGCTGTGCTTTGATGCATTTCAGTGGGCTGCTGTGTCCTCTGCTGTTTTGTTGCTCTCTGGATTCATGGTGATTCCTGGGATCTGTAGTCAGTTTTATTCTCCCCCAGTGTTGATGGAGACTTTCTCAGAGACTCCACAATTTCTTCAGGACTCCCAGGGGAGATGGCCCTTGTGTACTGAGATGTTACCTTTATAATGCTTGCTGCTCCCTCTTGTGACATTTTAGTTCTTCACTTGAGCCAAATGGTGTCACTAGATCAACCTCTATCCTTTCTGAAGGCCTAAGGAAAACTTGGACAGGACCTTCTTTTCCAAAGTCTTTCCAAGTTCTGTTACAGATTCTTATAAGAGTCTTCTTTCTTCAAAAATCTTTCGTGTGTATATGTATATACTTTACATATATGAATACATATATGCATATATATACATATATATGTAGAGTTTTCAATTATTTTATTTTTGAGATGGAGGGTAGAGAGGGAGAGAAAAAAATCCCCAGAGAGAATATGCACCCCCCCATCCCTGCTTCCCACTGTGTCTGTACTGGTCATGGAACTGCTGCCTTACTTAGCTTAGGATGTGAAGGAGGCACCTTTCACAGGTTCATCAAGGGAAATGAAGAAATAATCTTTCTCTTCAAACAGTGCATTATAGGCCAGAAGTAGTATGCTCCCTGCTGGTACCTATTCCCTCACTATCCTTTCTTTGTATTTAGAGACTATACAATGATTCTTTAGGGGAAAAAAAAGGAATTTAAAAAGCAGGTTTATTTTGGTATAAAATTCATGCGATTCCCATCCTAAGGCAAGGAGACCCAAGACATATAAGGAGCCAATACTTCTGAAGTAAACAGGCCAGAAAAAACTCATGTCGGAGCTCAATTCAATGATCCTGGAGGGCTTCCCAACTTATTTTGTTTGTAGAAAAATAAGTATTTGCCCTACTCAAGTCTTCAGTTTATTATATGAGATCTACCCATGTCAGGGAAGGCTATTTACTTTACTCAATCAGTTTGTTAGTCTCACTCAAAACACCCTTCGAGAAGCATGTACTACACTTAACCATATACCTGGGCATTCTGTGGTCACTCAAGTTGATACGTGACGTTATCCTCTTCTTATGTTTTGGGAGGACTGACTCTACTGCCATTTGTTGGCTGCTCACCAGTGGTTCTCTTTGGAAAATTAAGTAATTAGTGGGAGCTGCCATAATTTCAGGACAATAGAATGTTTTTATTCATTATATGGGTATTTTTATATTTAGGATGAGAGAAGTGCAAATATCTTGCTTGAGGGAGATGCTAAATTAAAAATCACAGTCAATGGGGACTAAATGTGGTAGCCTAGTGGCTAAAGTCTTCTCCTTGCATGCACTGGGATCTCATATGGGCGCCAGCTCTAATCCTGGAAGCCCTGCTTCCCATCCAGCTCCCTGCTTGTGGCCTGGAAAAGCAGTTGAGGATAGCCCAAAGCCTTGGGAACCTGTACCCGTGTGGAAAACCCAGAAAAAGCTCCCTGCTCCTGGCTTTGAGTCAGCTCATGTCTGGCCACTGCAATCACGTGAGGTGTGAACCAGCAGGCAAAATATCTTTCTCTCTGTATTTGCTTCTCTCTGTGTATCTGCTTTTCCAATAAAAAAAAAATCTTTAAAAAAAATTGCAGTCAATGTAAGGTAACAGTTTTACAACCTTTAGACTAAGTATTCTGAAATATTATTAACAAAATGAAAATGACTTTCATAACTATAAGTTGAAGAAAAAGGGTAACAATTTTTCATTATAAAATATGATTTCAATTTTCCTTAGCAATACAAGAAAAACAAATCACTTCTTTGAATTTTTCTACAACTAGTATCATACTCTTGCCACTCTGTACTTTTTCTGATTTGGGAGAGAAAAACTACAAACTTTCCAGTTGAATGTAATTTTGTTTCTGGAGTTCAAAGAGTTTCTTTTAGCCCCTTATAGCTCTAATTCTTCATTAGGTGTCTTCTCTCACCTCAGCTGTGTGTCATTTCCCCCATGACCTTCCTGAAAGCATGCCTGGAAAGGCGAAGGATAAAGATATTCTGGCCTCGGATAGATAAAACTTTGATCTGTGAGCTCCGCTGTGCTTCTCTACTGATCTCAGCCTCAGCCTGGCAGATTAGTGTTAATCCATTTGTCTACATTTTTGTGCTTGTGACCTCTGAGAATTTGATTTATTTTGGGTTGGTGTGATTGCCAACACTCCTGAAAATTTTTCTGACGTGCTGTAATTTCTCAACTATCACACAGCGATTTCCTTGTCTCAAACTCAGGTATGTTGCACCAGTTGCTTAGCTGTTCTGTGCTGGCATTCTCCATTAATTGCAGAAAACTAGAAGATTCTATCTCAAACCCATATGCCTGACATTTTCATGGTATTCTTATTTATAGTCACTTTTTTTCACCATAATGTCATATTAATCATGGGAACCTCAAAGAAGTTTGTAACTTTCATCAGACATGTCGTAGAAAGCAAGAAACAGTTTCAGGACAAAACCACGCCCAGGTTGGTATTCCTAACATGTGTCACAGTTTTTACTTTTTTCTGATGACTAGAAGGAACCTGACTACCTACAAACGGCAGTTCTGCCATTTTCTCCCCTTCCTATTTATTTGCATATTAGGGCTCTGTTGTTATTATCCAGGCTTCTCCATTAGATCATCTCTCTTCAGTCTTCTGTAAATGATAGTGAATAGAAAAAGCCATAGACAAAATTCCATGTTTTGTTTTCCATGTCTTAGAAAAAAGGTTTCCATAAATTTTTACAAGTAGCTTTTTTTAAATACCAAATATTGTTACAAAATCTTTTGTCTCATGAGATGTATGAAAGCCCCCATTTTAGAAGTGAGGTTTTGCAGTACCTTTAAATGTTCTAAGTTGTATTCTCTGTCTCTTTGCAATGACATTTATCATTGAACCAGGAATGTATGATTGAGAGAAGAGAGTGAAAATGCATTAGTAGTCTCAAAAAGTCTTATCTCTAATGCATTTTGTGTAAAATCTAGGTAGGAAAACAGTTTTATTTCATTAGAGTAGGCAGACAGCTCTACCTCTTTCTCTTTTGGATAATGACTCTTAGACAATTAAAAGAATAAAAAAGACAGATGTAATCTCCTTTGCCGATAAAGTTAGAAGCGATAGACAAACTTCACTGGGAGGGAATGGATTTCCAAATGCCACAAAGATTAAGCAGAGGTGGAGTGAGCTTGGCGTAGCAGTTAAAATGCCGGTAGGGACATGCACATCCCATATTAGAGTGCCTGTGTTAGAATATAAATTCCACGACTGATTATGGCTTCCTGACAATATGTCCCCTATGGGGCACCGGGTGATGTGCTTCAAATAAAATTTTAAAAATTAAAGGAAAGCAATAGAATGACATATTTCAACACAGGCTTTCAGAACAGAGCAGAAGTTTGGGGGAATCAATTACTCTACCTTATACAGTGGAAACAAAGTGTGTTTATTGATAGACAATCCCTGGACTTAGTTGTCATTCAGGAAAATGGGAGGAGCCACCAAATGCTAAAAAACAAGACACATCTGTGTTCAGGAAACAAATGGAAGTCAACGAGACAGAGAGGTGAACATGTTAGCTGCCAGTCATATGTCCAGGAAGACATCAAGGCATTCAGTTGCAACCATGTGTTAGAATCAATCTTGTATGAACCAGAAAAGTCATTTCTAACTTGAAACATGACCCACTGGGAATGCCTGTGGGCTATCAGAAAAGATGCCTTCATGCCACATCAGGGTACCTGGGTATTAACACATATTTGTGGCTGTTGATCTTGCATGGGTTTCTTTTAATGTGAATACTGGGAGGAGGCAGTGATAGTTCAACTACTTAAGTTCCTGGCACCCATTTGAGAAAACTGGATTGAGATTTTGGCTCCTGGTTTTGGACTTGTCCGATCATGGCTGTTGAGTGTATATTGGGAGTGAACCAATTGATGAGACCTCCTTGTCTCTTTTTCCTCTAGACACCTTTTAAATAAAGAAAGTTTTTAAAAAATGAGAGGAACGCCTGTGAAAAGGAAGCCAGGAGGAAAGAGAAGGAAACAGAAAGATCCTCAAATATATCAATTAGAATAAGTCCCAGTCAAACCAATCAGATTTGAAGTAAACATCCATTCGCAGGGGATTTCTGTGTTTAGCAAGAACGACAGAGCCTTGTACCCTTGCATGCTAGTCTTGGCTAAGAGGTGCTCATGAAAGTTAGCTTAAAAGTGAAGGCAGATTCTTCCAGACTGCTACTGGAAGCTATCCTATCAACTAGATCCTGCAGCAAGGCAGGAAACTGCTTTGTAAAAAAACCAGGAGCTTGGATCTCTTTTTGGGTTTCCCACTAGGGTAGTAGGAGCCTAAGCAGTTGGGTTATCTTTGCTTTCCCAGGCAATTTTAAGAAAAAGGAAGATAGTTTCATTCAATCTTAAATGAATTGAAGCAGTTTTTACATTGGGCACTTTAAATACATTTAGATATGCCACTGCTTTCTGCCTTTCTTAGTTCTTTTTTTTTTTTCTGTTTCCCACATTTATTAACGTCTTACATTAGTGATGTATCTGTTATAATTAATAAACTTTGAAAGAGTTTTTTAAGCCAAGTGTCATTTTTATATCTTTCTTTTAAAGATTTATTTATTTTTATTGCAAAGTCAAATATACAGAAAGGAGGAGAGACAGAGAGGAAGATCCTCTGTCTGATGATTCACTCCCTGAGTGACTGCAATGGCCGATGCTGAGCTGATCCGAAGCCAGGAGCGAGGAACTTCCTCCAGGTCTCCCACACGGGTGCAGGGTCCCAAAGCTTTGGGATCATCCTCAACTGCTTTCCCAGGCCACAAGCAGGGAGCTGCCGGGATTAGAACTGACGCCCATATGGGATCCTGGCGCATTCAAGGTGAAGACCTTAGCTGCCAGGGCACCACACTGGTCCCCATTTTTACATCTGTTAACCGTGTATGAATTGCTAGTATCTGTCTTTTTAAAAAAATATATAGTTTATTATCTTATGATACAGTTCTATAGGCTCTGGGATTTCCCTTTTCTTCCCCTAATCCCTTCCATGCACTGATTATCTTATATTATTACAACAGTATAGTCTTTCAATATCAATCATAAGTCCATCATCTTGCCATTTAAGTGTATTCCTGACACTATAAGCAAGGACAATGGCAGAGAGTTTCATTGAGAGTGCATGTTTGACCTGGAAGTAAACATGCATTCTGTGTTGTATTCTCACATCTGGATATGACAATCTCCATTGCCCTTAAAAATGAAAAGCCACAAAATATAATCAATAACAGGAAGAAAAATAGGAAATTTGCAAAAACATGAAGTTAAAAACATGTTACAAAATGACCAATGTTTTGCTGAAGAACTGAAAAAGAAAATTAAAAAACCTTCTTGAAGAAAGCAATGCTACTGTATGACCTATATGTCACTGAACAAATCAGTAAGAAAAAGCTTTTTTTTTTTTGTAGAAATGGAAATAAAAACAAAATATCAAAACCCATGAGATACAGCAAAAACAGTATTGAAAGGGCCATTTATAGCATCAGGTGCTTACAAAAAAATCAAAGAAATTCAAATAAATTATCTCACAATTTATCTCAAGGACTTACTAAAGGAGAAAAAATGAACAGGAACCAAGAAATGATAAAAATTACAGCAAAAATAAATGGAATTGAAACTATAAAGCTAGAAATTGCAATAAGAAAGCTATTTTTAAAGAAGATGAACAAAACAATCTTTTACACTAGCAAAGAAAAGCTGCAAACACCAAGTAAAATTAGAGATTAAAAAGAAAATATCATAAACTAGTAAGGTGATCTCTTCTTGAATGTATCTTTTGAATATTATGTGGTGTCCTTCTTCATCTCATTAAATGTTTTGCACATCAAAAGTTGTATTACCTGATATAAGAATGGTAAACCACCTCTTTTGGTTTTTCTGTAGCCTGGAATATCTTTTTCCAACCTCTCACTTTCAACTTCCTCATACCTACTTGGTGAGATGTAGGCAACAGATGGATGGGTTTTTGTCTTTGTTCCAGTCTGCTAATTTATGACACTTGTTTGATGAGTTTAAACCATTTACATTCAGGATTAGTATAGATAACGTATAATTTGTTCCTGTCATTTTAGCAATGGGCTGTTCATTTTTTTTTAATTTAGTCTTCTTTTGCTGTTTTATTGGGTTGTTCTCCATGATTGCTTTTGGTAGTTGCTATTCCTTTTCTCTGCAAACAGAACATCTTTAAGGATCCTTTATAGGGCAGATTTGGAAGAGGTAAACTCTTTGAGCTTTGCATTGTTTTTTGCAGAAGAATTTTCTTTCATTTTTGTAGATACAGGAAATCTTTGCTGAGTAGGTTGCTGTGGGCTGACAATTTTTTCCTTTCAGAATCTGGAATATGTTACTACATTTTCTTCTGACCTGCTGAGTTTCCTGTGAGAGGTGAGCTGTGAGTCTGATTGGGGTTCCTCGTGTGCATATTTACAGATCGTTTCCTTGTATTCAACTGAAAAGAGCTTGATTATCATGTGTCATGGCTACAACTGCTTTTGGTCAATCCTGTTGGGAGAACGTTCTGTGCCCCTCCTGTATTATGTTTCCCAATTCTTTCTTCAAATTAGGGAAATCTCTCTTTTTATTTCATTGAATTCATTTTTAAACCCAGCTTCTCTGTATGTACCTTCTGCAACTCTCATCTCTTCTATTCAGCCTTTTAATAATGTCCCTTAATTTTTGAATAATTTTCTTAACTTGACTCAGTTCCTCTTCCAGTTCTTTTATTCCTGCCCCCCCCCCCATTATTGAAGGAAATGTCTCCCAGTTCTGAGGTTCTTTCTTCTGCCTTGCTCATTCTATTATTGAGGGTTTCTACTAGATTTCTGATTTGCTTCCTTGTGTCCTTCATTTCTAATAATTTTGCTTGTCTTTATTTCTGTTTCTATTTGCTGTGTAATATATTCTTAAATTCCTTGAACTCCCATAGGTGCGTTGCATTGTTGTTAAGAAGCTTTGTGACAAGTTTTTAAAATTCTCTATCCTCCATTTCCTCAATGTCTTCCTCAGTTCACTATGAGGTTGACAAAAGCTTTTGCTCCTTCGTAGGGGAGATGTCAGGAATATTCGTTGTATCTCTGTCTCTCCTTTTGATTATATTTGTGTATCTCTGTCTCTCCTTTTGATTTTGGTCATTGCTACACTGGTTAGCAGACTCCTGTCCTTAGGGCCTGTTTCTAGCTGTTTCACCCACAGGAGACCTACAGGTCAATTTCACTGTTTGCATTTGGTACTAAGTTCTTTGTTTGCAGTCACTTGTCACACTGCCTCCAGCGAGTTTGTCACTAGGCTTCCACCCCGCCTCCTGGCTCACAACCTTCCATTGCCTGTGATCCTGTGCTATTGCTGCATCATTGCCTGGTGAGCCTTTCTCCTACTCCTGGCTCAAGCAGTTCCCAGGATTACAGAGGCATCAGTTGTCCTTAATCACCGGGTTGTCAGTGGTGCTGGTTTTACTGGAAATTGAAGGCCACATGTAGCTATTTTGGGTGAAACCCAAAGGATTCCAAGTTGGTACCATTTTCCCTGAGACCAGTGCAATGCATTCAGCTGGAAGTGAATTTTCTCCAGCATCTTTGCAGCTCACTGTTGTTCCTTCTACCCCAAAGCCTTTTCCTAAGCATGCAAAATGTCACCCAATGAGGCACTGGTTAGGTCTGGAAGCCACATGGACATATTTTGAATAGAATCTGTAGGATACCAAGTTGGTACTGTATTTCCTGTGGAACTAGTGCAGTGCTTCTAGCCAAATGAGGGTTCATTCTCAGCTTAGTGCAAGTGGAGCTCCTTGTTATTCTTCCAGCTTCCTCCACAGCCTTTTCCTCAGCATACAAAATGATGCCCATTGTGGCACTGGTAGGGGACTTGGCCTGCTGGATCCATTAGGTCTGGGGGTCATCCAGACCTCTCTTGGGTAGAATCTGTAGGGTGCCAAGCCGGTACTATTTTCCCTGTGGAGTCAGTGCAATTCTTCGAGCTGGAAATGATCTGTGTTCTGGCTCAGTGCAAGAGCAACTTGCTGTTGTCCCTTCAGCCCAACAGCCTTCTTCTCAGTACACTCAGAACACAAAATGAAACCTGATGTGGCACTGGTTGGGGCCTGAGCTGTGAAATCCACCCTGTTCCTGAATCTACCTGCTTGGGCTCTGCTACTCTGCTTCTGCCCATGCTCAAATCAAGCAAATCAGCAGGACTGACAGTTCCATGCTGGGGATCACCTCCCAAGCTCCCAGTGAACTCTCCTTCCCACCTGGCTGCTGATGGAGTTTCAATCACCAGTCACCGACCATAGCTAAGGTGTTTGGTCATTGCAACACAGCTCTGCTGTCTGCTGCTTCCCTGTGTCCATTGGTCTCCAAGTGTCTTTCTGCAAACAGCCTGTCCTCTGCTATTTCCCAGGATCACAGACTCTCTGCTTCATCTTGGCTAATGGTTCTCTGCGTAAATGTGTCCTTACTCTATTCCATCCATTGCTTCTGATAAAAAATCAGCTATAGAGGCTGACATAGTAGCTTACAGGTGAATTTTCTGACTGCTAGGTCACATCCCTCAGGGCACGTGCTTGTGTTATGGCTGTTCTAATTCCTGTCCAGCTCCCTGCTTTAGGCCTGGAAAATGAACAGAAGATGGCCTAAGTACTTGAACTATTGCACACACATGTGAGACCCCAAAACAACCCCTGACTCCTGGCTTCAGATTGGCTCAGCTCCAGCTGTTGCAGCCATTTGGGAGTAAACCAGTGGGCGGGATATCCTTCCTTCTCTGTCTCTCCTTCTCTTTGTAAATTTGCTTTGCAAATAAAAGTAAAAGCAAAAATAAATATTTCCTGAAAAGTCAACTATGAATCATATTGAGTTTCTTTCTGTGTGATGTGTAACATCTCATTACTTTTTTCTATATAGCTAGTAATTTTACTATAGTTACATGTTATATGAGTGCATTTCTTTGCTTTTATTTTTGGTGTTTGTTGAATTTCTTTGATTTATAAAATAATGTTCATGGTGAGGTTTTTGTTTTGTGTTGTATTATATGTGGGCTCTACTTTCTGTTTCTCTGTTTGTTTTATGTGTTTTTTGTTGTTGTTGAAAAGTAAGCATTTTATGTTATATGTTATAGCTCTACTGTTTGTCCCAAGAATTATACTTCTGTTTTTTTGCTTGACCATGTGCTGATTTGTTTCATAATACGACCAAATTTATTCTATGAAGTCCATTTTCCTCTGTTGTGTGCAGTCTCTGCTATCATTTGCTCATATGCCTTTCCATTGTTTTTGCCTTTTATTTATTACAATCTCTCTGTTAGCATAAGCCATTTTTTGGTCATGGGTTATGCTTTGGTCACTTAAATTAGATTCTAATGTTTAACTAAATAATTTTCATGCCTGTCCTGGAGCCTGATGTCTGAGTCCAAGCACACTTCTCACATATTAAACCAGTAGATTGGATGTCTCCTCTCCAGTTATTTTTGGGAAGACGCGTTAGGGATTGTCAGACGTGAAACTCAGTGCTCTGCCCTGTCATTTCCTTCACGTACTGTCTCTTCCCCCGAGAAAGCTCTATGTCTTTGCACAGGAGTTGGAGGTTCACCCCCGAAACTCTTCTCCAGAGTCACACATCTATTCTGCAACTGAATGCTGCAGGCATGGTAGACCCTCTCTTTCTTGTTTGCTCATCCAACTGGAACTTCCATCCTTCACGTGAGTTGTGGTATTGGTAGGCAGGGATCTAGTGTTCTTTTACTCTTCTGTTTAAAATAAAGCTTTCTTTCTACAAATAGAGGCTAGAAGGGAAAGATTTTCTATTTTTCTTCTAGCTATACACACCTAGAATGGAGCTTTTTGTATAGAACTAGGAGATTTGTAGAATAGGGGAGAAACTGTATCTTCGAGCCTAGCATTAGGACAAGGGGAGTAGCTTGCTCACCCCCAAACTTCTTGCAGCCTGTGCCAAGAATAGAGTCCTAAAGTAGGAGCTCTATGAAGTGTGGGGAGGGAATAAATGCTGGAACAAAGGCTACTCACTGTTTTCAGTGACATTTATGAGATTATCTTGTGTGAATGTTCCTCCATTTTTCTATGCCTCTAGATGATATTCAGAATTTTTCAGAAATTTCAGTTTCTTCCAAGTTTAATAGTGTTTGAAATGTTTCTCACCCCTTTGTTTCAAATTTGGTTACTTAGCTAAATTTTTAAAATTTTATTTATTGGGAATATAGACAGATCTGTAGAAATAGAGATGGCGATGGAGATATAGAGACAGAATTAGGAAAGATAGAAATAGTTCTTATCTACATTTACTGCCCAAAAAACCTGCAGCAGCTGAGGTTGAGCCAGAAATTCAATCTGGGACTCCTACATAGATGGCAGGGACCTAATTATTTGAGTCATCGTGAATTAGCAAGAAGTTAGAGTTGGAGGGGGAACCAGAACTTGAACTCAGACATTCTGATACAGGATGAGAGCACCCCAAGCAGTAACTTAACAAATGGGCCAAAAGCTCATTCTAAATGTCTATATATATTTTAATAATTTGTTCTCCAGTTTACTCATCTTTTGTTCTTCCGTGTTTAGTATGATATTAGATTCATTGATTCTTCTTTCCAGAACACTGTTGCCAAGTACAACATTTTGGGATATTGAAAATGCACTGTAATTTGCACTGCCTGCTATGGTAGACTCAACTACATATGACTACTGAGCGTGTGACGTGTGGTTAGTGCCAGGAAAAAAAAATTAAATTTCACTTAACTTGAATAAACATAAGCATTCACAGTGGTTAGTAGTTAATCATTAATGTATTAGACAGAACAAGAAAGAATTTTCTTTCTAAATTGATTTTAATTCTTTGCTGACATTATAAACCTGTTTCTCTACTTCAGTAAAATGTTCATTTTTATTTGAAATCATTTTTTGCTCTCTGATTTTTTATACAGTAACACCTGTTTTATCATTGAATTGTGCGTAAAATGTAGAATCTCTCAATGATATCTCTCTAGAGATGGTAGAGTTTTCACTTGCTGGATATAATTTATTCTTTTGCTACAAAAACAATAGCCTTGTTTTCAACCCAATAATTTGTTAATTCTTTAGCTTTATCTAAAACATTAAATAGCTCTCAGCCTCAATTTCTTCATAGACTTACATTCATCTTTCTTAAAGTAAAAACTTTGAAGGAGAATGATTAATTTCTGAAAATTTCATGGAATTTGCAGTGAGTACATATTTTAAATTAAAAAGTTATTCATACTGCATATGCGCATCAGTTTTTAACATATTTTAATATGTTGGAAATCAGACAGAATTTTGGGTAGATATTTTTGGGTTATTGAAAACACAAGGTCTTTTTTTTTTAAGATTTACTTACTTTTATTGTAAAGACAAATATACAGAGAGAAGGAGGAGAGACAGAAAGATCTTCCATCAGCTGGTTCACTGCCCAAGCAGCCCCAATGGCCCAAGCTGAGTTGATTGTGAAGCCAGGAGCCAGGAGCTTTCTGTGGGTCTCCTACACAGTCATAGGGTCCCCAAACTTTGGGCAGTCCTTGACTGCTTTCCTAGGCCACAGGCAGGGCGTTGGATGGGAAGTGGAACAGTCAGGACACAGTGCTTGCAAGGCGAGGACTTTAACCACTAGGCTACCACACTGGGCCCAAACAAGTTTATTTTATATTTATATTTAGATCATATCTAATTGTGAGTGGTTATTGGTAGAAAAATGTAATTACACTCTGAAGGCAATGGGTGGTTATTAACTAAGCCATTGATTAATAATCACATTATTGCAAAGTGGGAGCAAATTTGTTTATTGTATTTTGTATTTTGCACCCTCTTATGAGTTTTAGCAACAGCAGGGGAAATTTTAAATGTGGACCAGAAAATTAGACCACAGTTAAGTTATTCTCTTACATGCTTAAATTTCAAGTCATCCAGAGAAATAAACCTTGGGATGACTAGTGGCACCAATTTTGTTTATTCTCAGAAAATGAGAGCCACATTCTTTTTTCTGTGGGTATACACATTTTCTTATCCCTGGCATACTCCTTGAGCAGAAAAGAATGACTGCTTCTCTATCTTGTATGAATTAAGAGGGAAAGAATTCTTTTGTGCTTAAAACATCATCTTCTTGCAAACAGAATGATTAACTTGACAGTGTGCCAAATAATTTCTGGGTATCTAGATAAGAGTAATTGCCTTTATTTTGCTAAAGTCATGAGTTGCTATTTTCTCATTACTTTCTCTGTCACTTTAGCCAAGAGTTTTTATTATCCACTCACAAACTTGGCATTTCTGTCCAACATTCCAGTAATCCTTGGGATGTTTTAACAACATGTAGTATCTGAATCAAGCAATCTTATCTTCAGAACGAAAAAGGATTTTATTGCAAAATGATTTCTTTCTTCACAAACAAAATCTGTTTTCAAAATCAAGCGCATGTAGGATGTGCCCTTTTAACTTACATTCTGGGGAATGACTGGCTTTGTCTATCCATTACTCTTCAAAGTGAAAACTACTTCTTGTTAGACAGACTGCTAAATTAAAAATAGCTTTTAGAAACTAGCTTAAAGGCTCATTTCCTTTTCTATCTCTTCAACAATATCTTTAATGTGTTTGATTTGGGTAATAATGCCCAGCAGTCAGGGAAGACAGAAACAGCCACCTTGATCACTAGCTCGGCACACTTACGCATGGACTAAGACTCCATGTAGGAACAAGAACATGTGAAGGTCACATTCTTGATCTCCCCTTAGGTCATTCTCTTCTCTTAAGAGGCACCATCATGCTCCCTCTGCTATGAGAAAGATACTTGAACATTGCTATTTTTTGCAAAGCTGAAACACGAATAGCTAGATGTGGATAAAGATTTGCAAAGGGGCAATAGATTGTAAAGCATTGGATACATATGCAGACTACCCCAGGAAGCTTCTCGTAACAGCTGTTCAATTACTTCTCCATATTAATTGCAGCTAAAAATAAAAAGAAAACAATCATGTTTAATGGCATGCCTGTGTGCTATTAGTTTTCAGTATGGCACATAGCAGAGAAATATACCAACCAAATGTTTGGACATTACAAATATTCTAGAAATTAATTTTATTTAAAATGCTCTCCAACTACAGTTACTGCAACTGGAAAGACTCATTTCTCTTGGCAATCATTTCTAATGCTACTAAAGAGATGCATTTGGGAAAACACTTATCTGAAGTACTAAATCAGCATTATAGATATGTATCAAGGGAACAGATGAAGCTATAATTGCAACCAGTTTATTTTTCAGAAGTTTTGTAATTTTTTTTCAGATTTGATGAATGGCTGTGTTTGTAAAAATATATGTCTAGAATACATTAACTCAGGAGAATGAAATAAACTCAAAGCATGAAGAAATATGAGTGGGAAGTGGTTATATAAACCTAAGTAGGAAGAAATTAAATAATTCAAAATGTGTTTTGTGCCTGACACAAGCACTCTTTAAAGCTACATAATGACAAGGACAAACTTACATGCAAAATGTTGGGGCAATGAAAATGGTCTAAAAAGTTGTATTACCAGTAGAGAACTGTCTTAAATCAGGGTCTCTCAAATGTAAACATTTCGAGTGGGTAATTCTTTCTTCTAAAATATGCTCCTCTGTATTCTAGGATGTTTAGGTGTGCCTGTGGCTTCTACCCAGCAGGTGCCAGTAGCACTTTACTCCACCTACCACAATCCAAAACGTCTACAGGGTGGGCAACTGGCATGGCCGTTAAAGCATCAGTTGGGGACAGTCCCATCCCATAGTAGAGAGCCTGTGTTTCTATCCTGACTCAACTTCATAGTCCAGCTTCTTCTTAACTGGCACCCTAGGAGCCAGTGGTGATAGCTTAAGTACTTGGGTCCCTGCCATCCATGTAAGAATCTGAGATTGTGTCCTTGGCTCCTGGTTTCAATCTGGTACAAGTCACTGCTACCTGGGCATTAGGGGAGTACCTAGGACATTCTCAGTTTCTCTCTTCTCTCTCTTTCAGTCTTTCAAACAAATTAAATAAATAAATAACAATTAGAGAAGGATCTCCTGACATGGACAGCTGTTTCCTGAGGGCAATATTGGCACTGACTGAGAATCGTTGTATTAAGTGGTTTTAGTAATAATTTAATCGCTGAGGTAATAAGATCCATTACTAACCATTCTATTTCCGGGATCTTGTGAGCTTTCCAGTTACACTCACTAAGTCAATGAGAGACTTGTGTTCCCATCACGTAACATCAGAAGTCCTGAACTTGCAGAAAGTCTAGCTAGTTTGCTCATGCACAGTAGGGTAAACCCACAGATAGAATGAGCCAGAACTCCTGCTCACTGGGTCACTGCCCACATGCCTGCAGGAGCATGGGCTGCATTTCTGATATGCGCTGGTGTAGATGAAAAATGCAACAACTATTTGTATACTCATTGTCTGTCTTAGAATTTTGCTCATCTCAAAGCTAGTTTTAACAATTTCTTGTGTAAGTTCTTTACAAACTTTGATTTAGAACGTTATGTTGTTTATGAATAAAAAGAAGCACTCTTTTCTTTGGAATCTGGATACCGTTTTCTTGCTTCTGTGTTCTATGGCTAGAACATCCTGTGCAATGTGGACGCCTTTTTTCTGTTTTTAATTACCAAATAGTTTAGAAGTAGAATTTTAATCTTAATTTTAATTCTGTATTGATCAATTACATATTTTTGTGAGGTACAAAATGATGTTATAAAATTTGAATAGATCTGCTCTGAATATGTTGTTCCCACTATGAGTTTTTGACTATCGACATGTTCAGCAGAAACTGTACTTTAAATTTTGAATTTTAATATTTTCTCTAGGCAAGCATTATAAAGTCTAATAAACTTCTTCCCAAACTGGGCAACAGCAGTGAGCTGTGGCTTCCAGTCAGCCCTACAATCCCCAGGCAGAACAACCCCGGGGCACTGTGCTGCTAGGATATAATGTTGAGTAAGTTAAGTGTATTCAATACACTGTGGTTTCAAGATGTTTTCCACTTAAGGGGCATGTTTCAAAGGCAACCCCATTGTAAGATAGTATTACTCCATGTGGAATAACATGGAGTATTTGAAATGCCCATCAATATGCATTGATCAAATTGGGCAAATACCCCATCACATTAAAACTTTGACAATTTTGTTTAAAGATTTATTTATTTTTATTGGAAAGGCAGCCATAGAGAGGAGGAGAGACAGAGAGAAAGATCTTCCATCTTCCATCTGATGATTCACTCCCCAAGTAAGCCACAGTGCCCGGCACCACGCTGATCTGAAGCCAGGAGCCAGGAACTTCCTCCAGGTCTCGCAAGTGGATGCAGGGTCCCAAGGCTTTGGGCCATCCTCAATTGCTTTCCCAGGCCACAAGCAGGGAGCTGGATGGGAAGTGGGGTCTGCCGGGATTAGAACCGGTGCCTATATAGGAT
Organism: Ochotona curzoniae; assembly: GCF_017591425.1. Lineage (NCBI taxonomy): Eukaryota > Metazoa > Chordata > Mammalia > Lagomorpha > Ochotonidae > Ochotona > Ochotona curzoniae. The sequence continues at coordinate 13,952,314 of NW_024464920.1, read as the reverse complement.
CCTGATGCATGCAAGGTGAGGACTTTAACCACTACGCTGTCGTGCTGGGCCCAAAACTTTGACAATTTTGTAATGAAAAAATTTGTGAATTGCTCTCAATGATATTGCATGTATATACTCAGTTATATCTTTATCATGCTGCTCAACAGACTTATTACTCCTGTCAAACATTGTGTACTCTTGATCATTTTCCGTTCTCCTTTTTCTCCTAGCCCCTGGGAGCAACAATCCTGCCTTCTGTTTGTGTCTTTTCTAATTTTTGAAAGTATTTCCAATTACATTTGTGTGATCAGAGATTAAGTTATCACAAACTGGCTAATACTTATGAATATTATCAAATTTTGTAAGCCTCTTGTAAGTGCCTGAGATTGTTGCTAATATTGGGGACAGGAATTAATACGCATTGCATTTGGTGTTGCTTGTTGTCTTGTTTCTTAGATTTACTACTTTTAATATACTTTATTTAGCAATATATTAAAAGAGATATCAGTTTCTTCTAGAAATTCCAACAATCTTCTGAGAGAGAGTATATATTTGCCAAATGTATTTCTTCTCTCTTGGCATGATGTTATTACTTACTGTTTTGTTCAGAATTATTGGAAAGCTCATTCTTTTTTTTTGGAATTAAGTCTTGTAAAATGTTTTGCCAGAAATTTTTCTTTTGACCTTGTTTTGTTTGATGTTAATATAGAATTTTTTGGCTTTTTTGCATATTATAACCATCAGTCTTTGTCTTGCAAACTGTTTGTATTTTAGACCTCATAATGACTCGTCAACATTCATGTTGTGAAAAAGCTCTACCTGGATATTAAAATGTTTTACACCCAAATAAATTTACCTTTTGATTGTTTTTTTTCATAAACTTTTTAAAGTATCCTGGTATGTAGCTCAAGTCTGTCTTTAAGGTATTCTTAGTACTTTTTTGGCACATTAGATACAAGTCAATCACAATAACTATTTCAGGAAAAAATTGTGAAACTGTTACAGTATATATGGGATGTAAATTTTCTTATGTTAATTGTGATCCACTTGTCAGTAATAAGCCTGAATTCTGTCTTGGCTTTTAACACTTTCCCTACTTCTCCAGTTATTTCTGTATCTCTTAGAGCCTCGGTCTTTTCTTTATGTTCTGTATTCCTATTTCATCATAATAGATCTAAAAATAAATTCTTTCAACACTTAATATTAACATTTATTTTCCTTCCTTCCCTCTACCTCCCACTGGACATATTCTTTAGATACATGTTAGATGTTTTCACACTATTTAAACATTTCGCATGTTTTGTAACTTCAGCTTTTGTTAGAGATGTATGACACTCTAGCTATTCCATTTCACTTACTCTCTCCAGCTGATTCTGGCTTAGCTTTCACTCCGTTTATCAATCTATATTATCTGTTATCCAGCTTTGCTTATTAGTGTGCTTGTCTATACGCAGCTACGTATGTACATATTCCAATGTTATGTTTTGTTTTTTTCAATTTTTCTTCAATTTTTATTTTAAATTTTAACCAGTTTTAAATTGATTTTAGATATTTATTTAGATGACATCCATATCACAACAGGCTCATGGGATCATAAATTGGTATTTGATGTGTTGTTTTTACTCATTCATGATAGACACCTGCCTTGTCAGTTTTTAATGTTTTGTTATTCTACATACTAGGAAGGCATGATTTGTCTGGGCTGTCAAAACACCCTTGGGGGCTATTGTCTGCCAGAAAACTCAAAATTATTGTTCAACTTGATTTCTTGGATTGGTGTTCCCTGCATTACACAATTAACCAAAAAAATTGATTTTGAAATCAATCTGAGAACCAAAATCATGGGCCCAAAATATTATTGTCCCCTCAAGAAGCTACAACAGAGAACGTATACTTTCTTTCTATGTCAGTGAAGAAAATAATTTTTTCAGTTTGTTCTTTCAGCCAGCGGGCACTCATTGAGGCATTCTGGGTTTGTGTTGGTGTCGTTTCTTTTGCCCTCTCTGGCATCCAAGATGCTAAATCACACAGAGTTCTTTTTGTTTTCTTCCTCCAAATGTTTCACCATCATCTCAAAACCTCTCACTCTCTATTTACAACATGTGATATTTTTCCCTTCCTTCTCATCAACTATCATGCACTTGTTATTTAATTTAAATATTTTGTGAAGTACTTTTACTGTTTTTAATGGGGGTCATTTTATGTTTTTGTAGTTTGTGATATTTCTGGAACTAGAACTCTGCCTTAGTATTTTCATCTAACTATTCTAAAGGTGAAATAGCTGAATCACAGGACACATGCAGCTTTCATGATTTCTCTGTGAGTTCCCCAAACCGCCTTGTACAAAGCACGTGTGGGATAAGATCATCTTGATGCCTTCGTATACACGGACTGGAACTGCTTGACTGCTGAGTCTGCTCACTTCCTCTCTGTCCTTCTCCGATGATACTTGCTGACACACTGGAACTGCCAGCTTCTATATTTCCAGGACGCTGTACAGCCTTCAGCTGTCACTCTGCTTTATTCTACTTCTTCAGTATTGTCTGAAGAACAGTAGAAATAATTCAGTCTTGTATTCCTGCAAAAAAAAGAAAAAACAAAAATCTTTTTGCAGGTACTCACTGCTACTTGCCTTTCTGCTCATCTTCCTTCCCCTGGTCAGAATTATCCCATTGGTTTGAGGGATGGAGAGCAGAGGTAGAAGAGTCTAGTCATGAAATTATGTATGTATACTCAGCGCTGTCTGCCTTATGTGCTTGAGTCCTTTTTGTTTTTCTTGGGTTAGTGAATATTTAAAATGTCAGTCAAGAAGGTACAACATGCCCCTCTTGTGCTTGATTCTTCAGTTGCATTGAGGCACAATAGGATGTCACAATAGAATATCTGACTCATTGAAGTATCATTAGTTAATGCAGACAGGATTAAGATCCTTTGGTAAATATAGAACAATAGGATTACATCACACCTAAAACGCTGTGGATTCTTTCATGGCACCCCGTGTTCCCCTAGCAGTTCTACGTTTGTAGCAGTATTCCAAACCTCCTATCTGATTCCTTTCTTGCCTCATAGAAGTCTAGGTTTCTACATTTCATTTTCCCTACTTTTCTGGTTTTTATCCCTAGAGTGCTTGGATGTACAAAATTCTGATGGAATGGAATGACTTTTGCTGGTTTTTGGCCATTCAGCTCCAGTGCCCATTCCTTTAGTTAAATCCTTGAATTCTGTTGCCCTTGGCTTGTTGCTCATGTGATTTACAGAGAGGAAAGACGGAAAAATCTTTCATCTGCTGGTTCAGTACCCAATGGCTATAGTGGCTGGAGCTAAGTTGATTCAAAGCCTGGAGTTAGGGCCCAGGAGCTTCTCACATAAGAATAGATAGCTAATACAGATGAAAAATGTTAAAAAGTCAGTTTTATAAAGATTTAAACTTAGTTTACAGCAAACATATTTTCCCATACATTTTGAATCTGAGCATACATGTTGTCACAACTAATTCCACATAGGACTCATATTTTATGCAAGTGTTTAAATAACAAATATATTTGTTTAGTCACAATGTAATAAAAGATAAGGGCTGGTCCAGTCCTGGCCATTGGAGGCATTTGGGAGTGAAACAGAATAGGGGAGATGCTCTCTATTTCTCTCTCCCTGAATTTTGCCTTTCAAATAAAGTACAAAAAATAAACAAAAAAATTTTAAAATATTGCATCTGTCTATAATGTTCTTTATGTCTCCCTTTCACTGCCCAGGGTTAACTATGGTAATATATTTTGTGTCATTATTATGATTTCTTTTATTTTGATACATATAACACATGTTACTGTTTTATTTAGTTTTAGATTGCTTTTGAATTTTATGATAAGGTTTACCATATGTAGTCTCTGGAAATGTGTTTCCACTTGATATTATTGATGCTGTATAAAGTTGTAGAGCATTTACTTTCATTGTTATATGATTTCCACTGTGTGACAAAGAGTTTATTAACCATTAGCTAATTATGTGCGTTAGATTATTACCATTCTTTCCCCCCCCCCCTTTTGATCTTAAGTACAGGACTTCCAGGGCACGATGCAAAGTCATTATGCCTTCAGTTGCACCTGAGACCCAAAACTCATAGAAGTGTTTAAACCTCAAATCTTATTCTAACACTTGATGGATTTGGGGTAGAGAATTGATCTAGTTACAGAAGCTGAAAGGTAGGTCTGGTGGGAGATCTCACACGGTCGTTGAGACGGTTCCCTGAGAACATGTGTCTTGAGAGAGGCTTGGCTGTGTTGGCTGACACCATTCCCGTGCCTCTCCTGCTCTCTCGCTCATCAGGGGCTTGTTCTTTCACACATACTCCATCATTGCCAGAAACCACCTGATGCCAGACCAGTTTTGAACTGCGAACCTCTCAAATGTGAAAAAAAAAAAAACCATTTTTTTTTCTTTCATGTTTAAAGTAGTGAAAAGCAGAATAATGCAACAGTCCTATACAGGTTTTTTGGTGTTCATTCTTAATGTTACTGTTTGTCACAAATATTTGATTCTGCATCTCTTTAGAGTTGGAATATACATGTGTTATAATATAAGACTCATTGTCTTTTTTTTTTTTTTTGCTTTCATCCATTTGGAACGAATTCTTCAATCTCTATTACTAAACACACCCCTCTTTCCCCTTGGGTCTACCAAGACTTCCCTGCACATGTCAGTGTGTCATAGACATATGGGTCATTTTATAGATTGCTTTGTTTACTATATATTGGAAGGCCTTTAATTTGGGAAAACTCATCTTCTCTTTATTCTGCTATAATATCTTAGCTGCCATGAGCCATTTACTATCCCATATACATTTTTTTAAATTTATTTTTATTGGAAAGTCAGATATAGAGGAGGAGAGACAGAAAGAAGATCTTCTATTTGCTGATTCACTCCCCAAGTGGCCACAATGGCTGGAGCCACACCAATCCGAAGCCAGGAGCCAGGAGCCTGTTCCAGGGTCTCTCATGCGGGTGTAGGATCCCAAGGCTTTGGGCCATCCTCAGCTGCTTTCCCAGGCTACAGGCAGAGAGCTGGATGGGAAGCAGGGCTGCTGGGATTAGAACCAGCACCCATATGGGATCCTGATGTGTGTAAGGCAAGGACTTTAGTTGCTAGGGTATCACGCCGGACTCGATTCCATATACATTTTAAAATTCACTTAAAGCCCCTGAAAAACTCTCCCTGAGATTGTAAAACATTAATTTTCATTAAACTCATCACTGATTTGGGGAAAATTTTTATCTATAATTATTTTTGAATCTATTAAAATGGTGTATCACTATATTTGCCAAGCTTTTTAGTAGTCTTCCTAATATTTTACATAAATATTTAGCACTTCGTTTTAAGATGATATCCCTTAAGCATTAATGCCATTCTTTACACAGAAAGAACATATATTCTATTATGCAGTTTCAAATCTTATCTGAAAATCCAAAATTCTAAATATTTCAAAATCCAAAATATTTTGAATTCTGGAAAGATATCACAAAGTGAAATTTTATACTATGGAACTGTGTTTCATACACAAACTTATTAAAAACATTATATAAAGTTTATAAAGTTACCTTAACACTATGTATATGGGTTACTCATAAAATGTGAATGAACCTCATGTTCAGACTAAATTGCCATCCTGGTTTAATATAGGCAAATATTAAAAAAAAAAAAACAAAACCTGTCTGAATGGTCCTGGGTGTTTTAATTTTTGGAAAAGAGGTATTTAACACATCCCATACAGGTATAGGGTTCAGGAATTTGCTTATCTGCCTTTTTGTTTTATTAAAGACCTTGATGGCTTGGATGATATACTACCACTTTGGAGAAGAACATTCTGCTTTATTTATTCACACCGATTCAAATGCTAATCCCATTCATAAACAAAAACTGTCTTACATTCTGAAATTATGCCTAAACCTAAACTATCTGAGCACCCAACTGACAAAAAGAATCAACCATCTTATCTTAGTATGTTATTGTTTTGGCTCTCATGTTTTATCATACTGTTTTAACTGTAAGTGGTTATTGTAGGTAATCCCTGCAAAATGTTGGTTGGTGGTAAATGTAAATATGACTGGTTATGGCTAAACTTGTATCTACTTAATATGATAAATTTAGCTATTATGTAAAGAAGTTTTATAGGTTTTTCATTATGTAAAAATATTAGATTTAGGTAGTAGCAGATTTTATTTCTTTATTTCTTTTACTTTCTTTGTGTTGCACTTGTTAGAGCTTTTAGAATTATTGAGCGGAAATAAAAACAATGAATATCATTTTGTTTTTGTTAAAGAAACTTCTGTCAATATTCTTCAATATTTGAAGTATGCTGCTTGTAACTTACTGTATTTGTCTTTTATCTAATAATTTTTTTCATTTTAATCAAATGAATTTATTATATCTATTCTCTTATAATACTATAGATCCTAACAATGGGAAAGAAATGTTGTACTTATGCATTAAACTTTTCAGTTGATATGTAATACTATTAACAAAATTAAATGAAGTCCAAATATACAAGCAGGACTTCTGAAAGTTCATGGAAAATATATATTCTGAAAGAACTGTGGATTTCAAAAATGCTTTTCAGAAAAAAGACCCTTCACACTAACTTTTACTAACATATTAACAGGACCTGGATTTGAAAGATACTCTTTCAGATCTACGTGAAATCTGGCAGAATTGAATGAAATCATTAAAGTTTTGTTACTTAATATATTTATAAACATTTTATTGAAAAGCATTACATACATTTCAAAAATGCACATATGTCCACTGACAAGATTTTTGTTTAATTTGATCACACAGCCAACACAATCAAACCCCAATTAGAAACTAAATATAGGTAATACCCTGAGCAGCTTTATAATCCCCTCTTCTCCATTTTTCTCCACTTCTTAATGTAGAGGAGTATGTTGTCACTTAAGTGGTATGATCAAGTGAACAGTATATGCCAAATGACATGACATTCATGTAATTTTTATACCCTTTATGTATGTTACTACCACTTAAAGGAAACATGGTATTTGTGAATTGGGATCTGGTTTATTTCACTTAGCGTAAGTATTTCCAGTTGTATCAGTTTTGGACCATGAAGCAAAATATTAGACAAGTACTGAACACTAATGTGTGAAGCTTACTCTCTTTACAGAGGACTGTTATTTTGAAGCACATGGTTTATAACAGAGCAAAGCTTGAGATGCAGAGTACAAATACATTTCTATGCCTTGAACATGATTTTTAAAAGCAATGAAATGTGAGACGCTTCAGCCCTAAGAATAGGCATTCATAATAAGAGAGCAATACAGTATGCCACCAAGGATGGAGGAACAAACAAGTTAGCAATCAAAGTGCTTTTTCTTTTTTTGTGTATTAAGCACCATTCGATACAATCCTTCTGACACAAAAGTTAATCACTCAGACACTGTCTCCAGGCCGAGGGCTCAATTCCATATCACTGACCTTTATTTCAGATGCCAACAAGAAACCCCAGATTGTGGCTAAAGTTTCTGACCATGCAGATATAATTTAGAATTCCCATATCCCCATCCTTGGGTTTAATTTACTAGAGTGGCTTATGAAACTCGGAGTCACACTTGAATTACATTAACTGATTTATTTTAAAGGATAATACAAATAATACCAATGATGTTAAATGGAATGGTGAGGAATTGGATTAAATTACAGGTCCTTCCTGTATATGATATTTCCTGGGAACACCTATTTATTCAGTCATCTGGAAGCTTACCACACTGTGTCCTTTTGGATATGATTAATTAATCTGTTGACTATTGATGTTGATCCACTTCCTTTCAGCCCCTCTGTGGATAACAGAGAGTGAAACTCCAAGTTTCAATCTTCCAGCCTTGGTTTTCATAGTGAATAACCCTTATCTCAAAGCTTTCTGAAGTGCTTCTAGTCAGGAACCATCATATTTACATACAAATGCTCTCTTATGGTTCCTGATAACTCCAGGGTTTTTTATTTTTTATTTTTTATTACTGTTTTAATTTTTCATTTTCTAATGTTGCAGTTCCTTAGGCTCAGGAATGATTTCCTTTTCATCTTCCCCCAATCTCTTGCCCCACTGTTTCTCCCTATATTGTAACAATAGTTTAGAGCCCCAATATTTTAAGAGTTGTAAACCATATGACATATAGACATAACATTAACATATTAAAAAATATATAAATTTCTCATTCACATACACGATTGCTAACTGTATAAATCATTATACCTTGGTGAAGCAATACCTATATAAACAGAAGGATATTTGCACTTTATCTGAAGCAGGCCTAGAGAGATATTAATGTTGATCTAATTTTGCAATAACAGAATCTCAACCACATTCACTGAAGCACTGTTTATAACCACAAAAAAGTGAAAACAATCTAATTGTTCATAAATAGATTTTTTTTTATTGTTGCTTACATTGTATTATGTAGTACAGTTTTATAGGCGCTGGGGATTCCCCCCACCCCTCCCATACCCCTCCCCCCATGGTGGATTCCTCCACCTTGATGCATAACCACAGTTCAAGTTCAGTTGAGATTCATTGCTTGCAAACACATGCCTAGCATAAAGTTCAGCGTCTTATTGTCCAGATAAGTTCAGTGAGAATTTGCATTCATTTGAGAGTTAAATGTGATGGCCATGGAATGATGTTAATACTATGGGCACTTGAATGGAGAACTTTGGTGTACAACCAGTATACTTATGGTTATCATTATTTTATTTCAGCTGCTTAAATAACTCTAGTGTTCTAATACAGATTTGTAGCTAGAATAAGGTAAGACTGAGGAAAGATATAATTCAAAAGATGTTGGAAAATCAAGATGAAGAACAGCTGTAGGAAGAAATTACCTTTAGGGAGTTGATAAATATTACATGGTTCTCCCAGGATATATGCCTGAAGACAGAAGTGATGGGAAGGAGAAAAAAAAAAAAACAGTGATCAAATGAGGCAGAGGGGAACAAAAAGCAGCAAATTTGTATGCATGTCAGTAACATTTTCTCTGTCAAAACACTAAGGCTTACTGTTAATTAGGACTTCACATTCAATTTTGACCAAAAATCTAAATAGCTATTTAAAATGTTTGCTGATAGATAGGCATTATCTATCTATAAACATGCATTGTGCATTGTATAATGTGATAAAATGCGTATTATATATTGAATACTAAATAGCATACTCTGTCATCTACCTCATACATCATTATGAATAGCTAATGTGAATTGATAGTGTTACATTATTCAGGTTGCGATCTTCCTAACATCTCATCTCTTAGCAGTTCTTTTGAGGGGATGTCATTTCTTTCTGGGAGGAGAAAAAAAAGAGTCTCTGGGGGATTGAGGACTTATCCTAGATTTCCTGTTCATTGAGGCATAAACTGGATCTGTGAATTCAAGGTCCCTAAGAATCTCGTTACACATTTTATTGAAGATATAACATCTTTCTATAGCTCCTGTTGCAGGAGAATCTACATCTCTTCTCAAATTCCACATATCATATTCAGTAATGTTTTTAATACTGATTGTCTCAGTTTCTCATTTCCTTTTGCATCTATGTCATCATCAAAAAACATTTTATGATTACCTACTATGTCCAGGGTATTTTGTTAAAGACGAAGATGCAAATTGAAATGAAAACTGATGTATTTTCAAAGAGATTGGTAATTGACTTTATAAAACAGGAAACAAATTCAAAATGTTTATACCAAAAGGGAGAAATGGATGTCTTTGAAGTTCAGAGAAATGAAATTTCTATTAATGTTTGAGATCATAAGGAACTTCCTTTGTTTGCCTCTGCCTCAGTTTCTTCATCAATAAAATATTTCCATGTAAGAATTAACTCATATAATATTTAGGAATCATTAAATGTCCATGTAACTCATTTAATAAGCATAATGCTACCAATCTTCTCTATTATTCTTCCCTTCTGTTCTTCCTTGCTTTCTCTTCCTCTTATGTTCTAAAAACTGATTAAATATCAGGAAGCTACTCCTGGAAAGAGCAAGTGTCCACTTCACCTTTGTAGCTTCATGTGCCTGCTAAGACAATGATTTTTATGGTATGAGCAACTCAAGTGGAAAAGAATATTCTCTGAATTCACTGAGTCTCATTGCATTCCAGAAGTCACAGGACATAGGAATTTTGTAGTTCTCATACACTTTATCTATTAAATTGTATAAATAAATTCGGGCCCCTTTATCACCAGCCCACTGACCAAAATCTACCAACTGCCATGGCTGTGGATCCAGCATAAGCCGCTCTAGCTCATAATTTCAATGTATCTGAGGATGAAACAATTTTAACAACCTTATTTTAGAAAAGAAAATCCTTTGACTCTTAGTTCATGGAGATCCAGTTTTAAAGGTATGTTCTGTGACTTCATGAAGACAGCATTTCTCAATAGAAAAAAAAGCCTTTAGAACACTAGAAAGATTTGAGTTTCAGTCCCTTGTCTACTACATAAAATCTATACATCTTTGGGCTGATTGAGTTTTGGGGACTTCGTTTCTCTTCTACAGAAGGAAAAACAAAGCTACCTCCTTCCATTAGTTATACACAGGAAACTCGTAACTGTGAGAATCATGTGTATAACAGTGGTTTTGCAGTGTTCATTCTATTGTACAATGTTGTCCTAGGTCCTCTGTTTCTATAAATCTATCATTTTAAGGCAATATTACAAAACTAATTTTTGGAATCCTTGTGCTCTTGAATTTCTAGTTATCAGTTTGATATCAAACATCCCATTCTCCTCAGCAAACAATGGCGTGTGTTGATGGCTTCTTCGGCTCTTTTGCTTTTTGTTTGAAACTGGTGCTCGTGACTAGGATGATATGATTAGGGTTACACACAGGACCAACTCTTCATTATTATAAGTGCTGTAAACTAGTAACAGATGATAAACAAAAAAGGGAAAATTTCTAGAGTCATTTTGCATTTCACATTGATATTACGTTCACATATGTGTCTGACTAAAGAAATCACCTCTATGCTGAAAATTCTACACTGAAGACATGACCTACTAAACTCAGTATCTAAATGAAGGTGTACTTAGTATTGAAGTAGCAAAAACTTACATTTCCATATATAAATTGTTGTTGCTATAACTAAATTCCTAAAGCCAGTGAAAAGCAAAGGGAGAGGCAGAGGCATACAGAAGAGAGGTTCTGACACATGTGTAACAGATGGAGAGTGGCCAGCCTCACTTCCTTAACAACTCACTCTCAAGGAAATTATCCAGCCCCATGAGAGAGAGAGAACTCTCAAAAAATTCATCCCGTTTCACAAGCAAAACAGTGTTTTCCTGGAGTTTTTGCCTTGCTGGTCTCATCATCTCCCAAAGGCCATACCCCCAACATTGCCACATTGATAATCAACGCTCAATATGAGTTTTTGTGGAGATAACTCACATATAAAAAATAGCAGTCATGTATCTGATTGATGCCAAAGATCTCATCATAGCAGAACTATTTTTTAATTTTTTTGAGATTGTTTCACTGATACAGAAATAACTATTTGATCAAAATATTATCTTTTTAAATGAACTATTTTATTAAAAAGGAGTATACATATTATAAATATATCAGATTTAGTAACAGGTGGTTGCAAGCAAGGTGAACTATAGATAGTTCACAATTTACAAGTTAATCTGCAATTAACTTTCATACAATGAAACTGTTTCTAAGAAGACAAGTTTTATATTAGAATACAGAGGTTATGCAGAAATTATCTTTGTGTATTAAAGATTAGCATTTTTAATTAACTTTTTCATGTAAAATGAAGCAGTTTTTTTTTAATAGCATAGACATATATCAGTGCCATGCATCAGGATTCTACTCAACCAGATGCTTGATACTAATAAGGAAAGTTGATGTTATGCACCTGTGTTGAAACAATTTTAACTCCATTTATTACTGAAAATAATTTTGTTTAATGTGCATTTATTTTAAACAAAAAGAGAAAGACATCATTTTTAATATTGGATATTTTAACTTCTGATTCATTGAGAAATTATTGCTGGTTTGATTTTGCTGTGGGATGATTCTGCTTCTAGATTTCTTCTTCAGCCTCCAAGATGGCACCAGACTAAAGCTCCGGTGAGTTTTAAATGAACAGCTCTGACATAAGTTTCTTGCCAGTTTGATGTCAATTTCTTAAATACATCTAAGTGTCAGGGTTATGTTTGCAATTTGTTAGCCTCTTTGATTTTTTCCAAGTAATCTCTTCATATGAAGCATTCATATTATAGCTTCTCTTGGCGTAGTATTCTTTCAACATCCTCTTGCAGTAAAACTGTGCTTTGGGACAAAGAAGATAAAAATTTCTGTTCTCTGTGTAATTCATAAAAGTCTAACATCATTGCATTAATTATATATTTTGTGTAAAAATACCAACTTTTCATAACAAAGATTCACTTTCTCACATGATTGGGTAATTTAGGAACAGTGTAATTTGGGTTGTAGTAGGCAGAGTACTGAGATGGCCCTCTTGATTTCTGCACCTTGGTATCCATGCTTATGTATGGGCCTCTTCTGAGCAACTGAATTAAGCAAAAGTGAAGGGATTTTGCAGATATAATAAGTTAAGTGGAATGCAATTATCTGATATGGACTTGACCTATGTGGATGAAAGGTTGTGATGAAGCAAGCTACCCATGAGTTTTATAACTGCCAACAAATAATCTGATTAAATAAATGTTCTGAGGTCAATTAATAAATGTAGCTTAATCTTGACTAAAGCTTTAGTAACCCTTCGCCAAGGACCCTCCTAAGCTATACCTGCACTTGTGATTTGTGGAAATTGTGAGATAGTGTGTTGGAACTTGTTACATAGCTGGAGAAAACCAGTAACCTGTGGATATTGTGGATGAAGCATCAGTTAAGGACATCTGAAGCCATGATGGACTGTCTTCCAAAAAGGCCCATTAGCACAGCTATTGGCTCAAAGCCTTAGTTTCTTGCCAGGTACAAAACATGGCAGGTTGCTTATATCTTAGAATTGCTACATTACTTAATAGCTCTGTTTTAACCCAAAGTGAGTAATGACAGAAATAACGGGGAGAGGGGAAGATTGAACATGAATAAAATGGACTGTGCAGTCTTTGCACAAAATAATCTAGGAAGTACTAACATGCCCTTCTACAATATATGTTGAAAGTTAATCATTAAGTGAAAAAAGTGCAGTATTTTCTTTGGAGTTATTATAGAAGAAAGGCTGGACTATTGGTTGTCGATATACTGCATTAATTTTAGACTTTAGTAAAATAGAAACCACAGAGTGTATTTCAAACTAAGTAAACTGTTCATATTTACATTATGTAAATGAAATTCACTGTAAAATAGACACCGTTTGTCTTGGATACTGCAGTATAGTTACTAACACATTTGCCTGACAATCACACCTCTTATTGTATCTTTAAGCTAGTTAACTTTAATTTATGTAGTCATTCACCAACTATTTCTCTGGTGCTTACGAAATTCTGGGATTATATCTTTATTGTGTAGTCATAGCAATGAATAAGGCAACATTGTCTCCTTCGTAGAGCTAAGATTTAGTGGGAGAAAGAGACAGAAACATAAAAGTATCCTATGTATTGACATATCCTAAGGAGTGATCTCACCAGATAAAAAATGGTGATGATAAGCTGTGGTGAGGTAAATATATGAAGGAAACCAAGAGAGCTGTCAGCATATAGATGCTATTTCTAGTACATAAATACTTACTGGAATAGCTGTGAGGTAAATGTAGACCAAAAAAGAGATCCAAAACTGGATTATTTGTGTTTATAATCTAACAGTAAGGTTCTGCTTTCTTTCTTTCTTCTTTTTTCTTTTTTTGAACTGGAGAGTCTCTGGGGTACTGCAGATGGAAAGAAGTTATAATTAATTTCAATAAGCATCGTTAAAGTGGTGATATTAGAGTTCTAAATCCTTTCCAACTTTTCTGTAATATAATATGGCAGATTATGTGATGTTTACTGGACTTCACATCATAGCTGTTGATGATTGCATAGAATCTCATTTCCCAGAATATCTTTCTCTGAATGGTTCTTGAGAGTAGTGTACTGGAAAAAGAATTACTTCAAGTGAAAGTGAGAACTGCCCAGGGTTCTTGTAGACATTAGGGGCAAACTCTGGCAGCTAATTCACTTGCAGTTTGTAGTATTTCCAGGGGCTCCTATGGGAACCCTTACTTCAGTGCTGCAGTACTGATCAAATTGTAGACACTTACAAGTTAATGGATTGTGAATATTCTATAACGTGTGTCAAAATGAAAAAAAAAAGGTCCAAGCCTAATTAATAATATTAATCATTTCTTTCTGTTATTATAGTTTTTCATTTCATTTGAAAAGTGGACAGTGTGGGACATAATAGGATACTGCTTAGGCTGTTTTATTCATCATAAGCCTATGACAGACAAGGTTGAACCAGTTCAAAGCCAAAACTGAATCTAAATCTCCACTTTGGGTGGCAGGAACTCAAGTCACCAGCTGCTGTGTTTGCAAGATGTGCATTAACAGGAAGTCGGATTAGAAGAAACAGAGTAGCAGTAACTTGAACCAGACACACCAATGTGGGCTGCTATTCTGTACATCTGTCCCATTAATCAATATTTAAAAAAAATAAGTATCTGATCAAAAGTCACATAGGCATTAAAATATATATATATATATATAGATAATTACAATATGGTCATGAGAAGAAAAGCTCTTTCAAGAGAGTCTAGAAAATGTTTTATTTTTAAAATCAGTGTGTAATTTTCACACTTAGTATTTAGGAAAACCAGAAGACTTTGGTTTTTCCAAGAATGTCATTTTAAAGGTCGTATTGCAGAAGTTATTTTGATAAACAAGTTTAAGGTAAAATAATTTGGTAGAATCTATTTGAAAATAAAAGTGAATATTTACTGCCCATGAAGGTAATTCCATTTTTAAATAAATATTATTAGAATGCTTTTATTAATTTTACAGACAGAAAAACAGAGAGACTTCCTCTCTGCTAATTTACTCCCCACATACCTGCAACAACTGGGCTGAACCAGCTTCCATCTGAGATCTGGGAACTCAAGGCAAAACTCCCACCTAGGTGAAGGAATGCAAGTACTTGAGCTCCCACCTGCTGCCTATGTGGTGCACTCCAAGTTGTTCCTCTAATATCAAATTGACTGAGGTGAATTTGAATTGGGAGTAGGACCAGGTCTCAAACACAGCACTGGTGATGGTGCATTCACCAACAGGTCAAATGTCCATTCTTAGAATGCTTTTTTTAAATGTATAGTTCACATCATGCATTAGTATTATTATGCTTGATGGAAACATCTAGAAAGAATTAAATTTACCTTAAGCCTATTACTTTCAAGCAATGAGTACATTTTGGAAGAGTGAGACTTTGGAAAGGGGATAAAAAAAAGGTAAGATAATTGGGTTATAGATAGAAGAAAGCTGAAATGAAGAAAGCTTGAACGTCATTTATCCCCATTGCATCCCTTCATCATTAAATTCTTGTCAGTATTGAGCTCTGACTCAAGACCTGGCTATCCTGCAATGAACAGAGCACTTTACTGCTTCTGTAGAAATCAAATTATCATTCATTATAGTTTCTTTAAACTAGCCTCCTATTGAGACCTTTATTAAGACAAATGCACTTTTTGCGTGCTATTTTGACAAGTTAATTTATAAAGTGATGAAATACAGCTTCTGCTGTTCACTTCCCTTATAAAAGAAAACAAAGGGAGGAGATATAAAATCTGATTCTATGACTACATTTTGAACATTGCCTAAATATTATCTCTCAAGAAAAGTATCCTTGTATACGACTTCTGAAAGATTTGTTTATCATCTATGCAGTTAATTTAGAAAGACCTGCTACTTCTCTTCATTCGTATCATGAAGTTGTAGGGGATCAGAATGGGTTGCTCCAAAATATGCCACATTTGACCTGGAAGCAAATTGGAATGAACACACATAGAGAGAAGCCTTCTGAGAGCTTTCCTTATGGGATCAAACCAGAAGATACTGAGGAATGAAGACTACCATATATTTCCTGACTCAAGAAGGTTGTGAATCTGAAGAATACAGATTTTCAGTGAGAAGCATCTGCATGAACACATGCTGTTTTACGAAGCCCCGTCTCTTATTTCCTGCCATGTGTTTATCTTCCCATGGCTTTATAATCCCTAGGAGCCTTACGATCTTTTCCTTTATCTCTTACCCACTGATACTGATTTTTGTTAAGATGCCTGTCTATGTATGTTTTAACTACCCCCATTACCATGTTGAGTTACTTATCACTGGGATTTCTTGTATTATATAGGCTACATGTCAAACTCCTTCTCTCTTGTTTAACAGTACTTTTTCTATTTTTTTAAAAAGATTTATTTATTTTTATTGCAAAGTCAGATATACAGAGAGGAGGAGAGACAGAGATGAAGATCTTCTGTGCGATGTTTCACTTCCCAAATGACTGCCATCGCCACTGTTGAGCAAATCTGAAGCCTGGAGCCAGGAGCTTCCTCCAGATCTCTTATGCAGGTGCAGGAACCCAAGGCTTTGGGCCATCTTTGCTTTTCCTGGCCACAGGAGGGAGCTGGATGGGAAGCGGGGCTGCTGGGATTAGAACTAGCGCCCATATGGGATTCTGGTGTGTTCAAGATGAGGACTTTAGCAGCTAGGCCACTGTGTAGGGCCCTTGTCTGTCTAGCTTACAAAATCCCTGTAGAAGATCCTAGTTTTGTAGAGAAAAGGGTTATTTTCTCTGTTAAAAAATATTTTTAAAATTAGGATCTTCATGAGTACCCTTAGGAACAATTTCAGATTCCAGTCAGGGAGACCCAGTATTGAAAGCCAAAGCTCTCACTTTGTATAGAGTATCTTTGCTCAGTGCCACCTCTTTGAAGCAGTTTTTTTTTAAGATTTATTTTTATTATTTTTTTTTATTGGAAAGGCGGATATACAGAGAGGAGAGACAGAGAGGAAGATCTTCCGTCCGATGATTCACTCCCCAAGTGAGCGCAACAGACCGATACTATGCCGATCCGAAGCCAGGAGCCTCTTCCAGGTCTCCCACACGGGTGCAGGGTCCCAAAGCTTTGGGCCGTCCTCGACTGCTTTCCCGGGCCACAGGCAGGGAGCTGGAAGGGAAGCGGGGCTGCCGGGATAGAACCGGCGCCCATATAGGATCCTGGGCGTGCAAGGCGAGGACCTTAACCACTGCACCACTGCGCTGGGCCCTTGAAGCAGTTTTTTAACTTACAAGGTGTTTGGAACACATCTCTTCATTGAATCATCGAGTTAATTAGAACTTAACATATGCAAAAAGCTAACAGTGCAGGCCCCTTTGTGTGGTTGGCAAATTTTTGGTGGTGATCTTTTACTATGGTAACAGATTATAGGCGATAGATAGTGGTCAAAGCTTAAGGAACTTTCTGAGTCAAGCTACTAATTCATTTGGAATGATGAAGAAATCGAACATCGCAATCCCGCTAATATCTGTAGAGATTCTATCTGTAGATCTGCATATCACCTATTGGCATGTTAGTGTGCATAGAACTTCTGATCTTGAAAGGAAAGAAGAAATAGTGAGCAACACAAAACATTTATAACGTTGTCATTTATATGTTGGTCACACGTCTGCAAGAAGAACATTCCAGATATCTGTTGAGCCTCATCCTTTGTATCCAATTGCTTATTCAACATCTTCACTTGGATTCAGTATACATACTATAACCTGCAGTTGCATTCGTGCTCTTTCTCTTAAAACTTGTTCCCTCTGTGTTGTCCTTGATCATTGATGGCAGTATCCACCCAAGTGTGCACGTCACTGACAAGGAAGTGATTGTTAGTATCTTCATTATGACTCTTCTACTAACCAGATGCTTATCACATCTGGCTACTTTGTCCAAAATTCACTGTTATTGCTGCCTTCTAATTTGCCAGTATCTTTTAAATCAAACTACTACAATTGCAGTACCTAGAATTGCTGCGTTTTTTTTTCTGATTGCAAACTTTGTTTTTGAGTACCTCAGTATTTTTCTTTTAAATATCAAGAATGACATGATTGAGGCCCAGTTCTTCAATGATTTTGGAAGTCCAAAATTTTAGCCTAGCATAAGGGAATCTTTTCCTGGTCCATGAACTACTTTTCCCAACAACTCTTCAAACTTAGGAGTTTTGCGTGTGCTCCTTTCCCCCTCCACTTATTAATTAACATAAAATATTGCACATGTTTATGAAGCAATAATTTCTTTGTAGTAAAAACGTTGACATCCATTCTTCTGGCTTTCTTCGATATACAGTGTATTATCAGTAGTCATGCTATTTCATAATAGAATGACAGAAGTTATTTCTTCTATAAGTATAATCTAATATCCACTGACTAACCTTTTCCTATCGTTGTTTACTCTCTCCAGTCTCTGGGAACCACTATTCTACTTTTCTGTGAGATCCCGTTTTCTAAGTTCCGTGTATGAATGGATTGTGCCTTTCTGAGCCTGACCTTCACTTCACTTCACTTACTGTCCTGTAGTTCGACCTATGTTGTAAATTATGTAATTTCATAATTTTACTTCTTAATAGTATTCCCTTGTTTATGCAGTACCACTTTTATTTTATCTGTTCCTCGGTTGGTGGGCACTTTAATTTCTATTGTGACTACAATGAATAGTATCAAATAAATATGGGAGTGCAGATGTCTCCTCAACACATTGATTTCATTTATTTTGTATATATAACCAGTAGTGAAATTGCTAGAACATATGATAATTCTAATTTTATTCTTATAAAAAAATTCCATGCTTTTTTCCACAACTATATTCCTTTTACTCTGTAAACCGTGTACATTATGTTCCAAATCGTTACTTCTTGTCAGCACTTGTATCTATTGTCTTCTTCAAAAAATATTTCTTTATTTTTTGTTTGTAAGGCAGATTTTACAGAGGGGGAAAGAAAGAAGAGACAGATAAAGAGAGAAAATTATCTTTTTACTGGCTCACTCCCCATATGGCCACAATGGGGAAGGAGGGAAGGAGGGAGGAGAAGAGGGGACAGTAGTGGAGGGGCAGATAAGAGACTGGAAGGGAATGGAGAATCGGAAGGAGAGGGGAGGGGAGGGGAGTTCTGCAAACCAATGGCAAGGAGGCAGAGGTATCTTCCTGCCGTCGGTTCACTCCCTGGATGTCTGCCACAGCAGAGGCTGGTTCAGGACGTCAGGTCTCTGGATACAGTTCAGGTCTCCCGTGCGTGTGGGAGGGTCACACGCACTGGAACCATTACCTTCTGTCTCTCAAAGTGCACCTGAGCAGCAGTCAGCAGCACAGTTGGGATCTGCACCCGGGCACTAGGATACACAGTATGAACAGCACAGGGACAGCTCAATTATTGTGCCAAGTGCCTCCTCTAGAAAGGAAAAGTAAATTAAGAAAATATAAACCGGATATTTTACCCTGGAGATTGTCTTTTGATTTTTCGCATCATGAATGACTCTAGCGCAGCTGCCTTGAAAGCTGGTTGTCGGAGAGTGACTTTAGAATTCTGACATTCTGAGGGAATGAAGCATGAGAAGTCCAAATGAGTGACGTGGGCTGCACAGGCAACTAACTGTGTCTGAGGGATCGGATAGGCAAGCAGCTAGTGGGGTCTTGCAACCCCGAAGTCTTGAAGCCAGGGCTGCCCTTCCCTTCCCGTGTCGCTACCCACCGGTCAGTCCAAGACGGCAGTCTTCCCATGATGCATCTCTAAACTTCGGGCATGTGCCCTTAGGAGAGAAAAGGAAGCGGAAAAAGGCAGCGGGCTTCTCACTGGGCCTCGGCCGCCGTTCGCGCTTGAACTGGCCCGTCGCGGACCCACGTTGCAGGGACACTCCGTGTGTGGCCCAGGTACTGGTTTCAGTTTCTGTTTTTCTCTCCTCCCTGTTTGAGGGCGCAGGGTGGGCCATCTTCAAGCGTGTGTGAGTTAATGTGTGTCCGCACACTGTCCCCTGAATCGTTATTGTGTGTGCCCTACACTCAGTATTGGCTCTCTCTGCTGAAAATGAGAGCCTGGTTTAAATATTCGTAAGGTCTAAAAAAATGATGTTGGGAAGTTGGGAATAAAAAAATTTCGTAAGGTCATTGGCTACATCAGAAGGAGCTTGATTTAATTTGATTACATGACAGTGCTTTCAAAAGTTAATGGAATAAATGGAATTAAACTGCTTATTTTTATGCAACACACGTTGATATTAATGCCTAGTATTTTTAAATATGCTTTTCACGGGCTTTTGGAAGGCCATCGTATGTATGGATTTCAAAGTCTTTCAGCATTTAAAATGAGCTCACCGTTTGTTTCATTTTCCATAATCATCTGGAATTACCTTCTGAGAGCCCTGCGACCCAAGTGTTCTGAGAACACAATGAAATTTTCTTAAACCATGCAAAAGAAGTCAGTAAAGTGAAATGCTTAGAAGACTTTTATTTTTTTTAAACCAAGAGCTCTGACGTGAATTAACATTCACCTGTCAGAGTACTAAAAACAAAATTCTTACATCATTGGACAATGAGAATTTAAAAATTTCTTTCATAAATATTTATTGATTTGAAAGTCAGATTTAGGGATCCTCTGCATGCTCTGGTTTGTTCCTTAGATGAACACAGTGGCAAGGCCAGGCCAGTCCTATGCCGTGAGATTCCTCAGGGGCGACATGCGGAAGGGGCCGAGGAACTAGGGCAGTGTTCATCTCTTTCAGGTGATTAGCAAGATGCTAGATTGTAAATGGAGAAGCAGCCGTAGGATTGGCAGCTGTTTGGGATGCTGGCATTGGGGAGGGTGGCTTTCCATGTCAAAGCACAATGTAAACTTCAGAGAACAGTGCATTTTTGCCTTTTCTCTTTCTCCTGATTATGGCAGCTCTGAAAATCCTCTAATATCTCTCTCCAGCTTGAAAATACCAGAAAGCTCAGAAATAAGCTGTTTATTTATCCTTGACTCTTTTGGGTAAAATATACCTTAGACTTTGGATCCGGAGTTTTTTTCTTTCTTTCTTTTTTTTAATTTTATTGGAAAGTCAGATATACAGAGAAGAGGAGAGAAAGAAAGGAAGATCTTCTGTCCGATGTCTCACTCCCCAAGCAGTCACAACAGCCTGAGCTATGCTGATGTGAAGCCAGGGGCCAAGAGCCTCTTTCCGGTCTCCCACACGGATGCAGGGTCCCAAGGCTTTGGGCCGTCCTCCACTGCTTTCCCAGGTCATAAGCAGGGAGCTGAAGGGACGTGGAGCCTCAATTACACGAACCAGAGCCCATATGGGATTCTGGTGTGTGCAAGGCAAAGACTTTAGCCACTAAGCTACTATGCCAGGTCCAGTGCTGAGCTTTTAATTAAGAACTTTATGATGACTTTAATCTTATGTTGAATTTTTGAGATTTTGGTTTGTCTTAAAACTGAGATTACCTTTTCTGTATATTTTCTGTTAGCCATTCAATGTGTTTCCTATATTTTAGCATGTTTTTCTCAATATATCCTATCTCTTTGATGTCATATCTTTTTCCAATTATCTTTCCTTTTCTCCTTTTCGTTCTCTTTTCTAAACTAGTTGAGGAGAACTATTTTAAACTTCTTTGTTTTGCAGTTTCCAAACTATTCTTAGTTTTTTTTTAAAAATTAAGATTTATAGTTCAATTTAAGAAAGTTCATTTATGGAGTTATTATCTTCATTATATCATTTAGTGAATTTTTATATATGTTTAAGCTATTTTTGGTAGTAGGTTTACTATCAAAAGGTTTACTGTTTTTGGCTACCTTTTCTTTGTAACATAATCTCACTGAAATGTCTTCATAATCATTTAATTCAAACTAACTGCCCAGCCCTCTGGTTCACAAGTTTGTCTTCAACATAAGACCATCCTTGGATGTGCATTTTTTGTGCTAGGCATTGCTGCCTGAAGGATGTGGACTTGATTGGACAGAAAAAAATGGTTCTAAAACACAGAAAGTATTGCACCACAGCTACTCATTTAATATCACAAGACCATGGACAAATGAAATGGATTAGGAAAACAATATGGTAGAATATTTGTAGTGAGAATATTGAGTGCGATTAGTAGGACAGTCCCTGGTCAGGGTCTGTCAGCAGTGGCCGTGAGAGTATGTGTAAAGGACTTTCAGTGGCGCTGGTAAACTCCCCATTCCTGAGACAAAGGGATTGTATTGCAGGGCTCAAGTATAAGAGCTACTTTAGAAAAATTGTTGAGGCTGGAATGGTGGCAGATAGACATTACCTGAATTGCTGGGGTTACTAGTTTATGTCCCATGTGCTTCATTTTAGCTCTGTGCTGATAACCTGGGAAAGCAGCAAGATGGCCCAAGTGTTTGGTCCCTTGCCACTCATATAGAAGAGCGCGATGAAGGGACTGGCTGCTTACTTGGGCCTGGACTAGCCCTGGCCATTATAACCATTTGAAGGAGTGAATTGGTGGATGGAAGGAAGATCTCTCTCTCCTCAAAACCTTTTCTTTTTGTCTTTGTCTTTCTGTCTGGCTCTCTCTCTCTTTGTAACTCAGACTTCTAATTAATTAATTAATTAATTAGTTAACAAGTCTTTAGAAAGTTAGGACATTGGTATTAAGGAAAGAGTTATAACTAGGTCAAAAGGGAAGAGTAATTGTAAACAAAATATATTCCATAAAGGTTTTGAGATTGCTTGGAATTACTGAAATGTGTGTGACTAAAATTGAGGAAGATAGATCATTGTGTCCTAATAAGCTTCCTGTAACTTTTTGGGTAGGGTTAAATATGTGTATTTTCTTGTGTGTTTTTGGAGAGAGTTGAAAAATCCCTTGGCTGCTTAGGTCCTTTCACTAAAGCTGAATTGAGTGAGGTAATTGTGTATGGTTGCCACACATTTTTTTTAGTCTAAAGCCTTTAGTGATCATTTATAATTAACCCACTTAACTGTTTGACGAACATCCATTATGTTAACAAAAACATCTGTATGCATATGCACATTTATACATACACACATATACATATATTTCAATATTTTTCATCAGCCAAGGGTTATAGATGCTTCAGTGAAGGTACAAACACCGAAGTTTTCACTTCTGTTGAGCTTATGTCATGCAGAAGGCACTAATAGGAAGGCAATAATTTTTTTTCAATATTCTCATAAGAAGAGCTATGAAGGGAAAACACAGACTTTAAAACTATTTTGTGAGGAAGCTAATTTGGTTGGCAATGGAGACAGTGGCTTTGGACCTTTAGAACTTAATTTTCTCTGTGATTCCAGCTGTCTGGTTGTGAAGGAAGAGATAAGAAAGTGATAAAGAAAAAAAGAAGCAAAATTGAGTGGCCTGCACAAATACGGTACACAACTTTGTTCATAGTAAGCATCCTTTGCAAAGCCAACATAAAGTAACATCAGCATCTATACATTTCCCACAACCTAAAAATATAATCGGTGGATTAGTAGAAAGCATTACTATGTATATATACGTATATATGTTTAAATTAATGAATGTTTGGTGCCCTTGGGCATTAGAATGTGATGGCCTCTCTTACTACTCACTCTTGCTGCTGAGAAGATAGCATGCAAAAGCAAGGCTGTGTCTTCTCTCCAGCCTGACTGTTTATTTCCCACCTTCGTCATCAGTATTAATCAGAATGTTTGCAACTGTGAACTGTCCTAGTTTTCATTTTTAGCTCTTTTTACTAACTCTGCATATAACGAGAACATACAATTCTCCTTGATTACAGCATTAATTTTCCTAGAATGATGATGCTATTGATTGCCCAACTGTGTTTTGTGTGCCAAAAAATGCTTAATACTATCTTGCCATTCACAATCTGCCTAATGGTAGACAGGGGATTTATAGTCTGTCAAATTTAATGAGCAAAAGAACCAATAAAATATGACATAAAAGACTTCCCACTCTTTAGGAATGGGAGGATTCTATCTGTACAAATGATAGCATGTTGGAAAATCCCTGTGATTTAAAAAGAATAAAAAACACAATTATGTATTTCTATGTAAGAAGGAAAATGTGCATAATGTCCACATGCAGAAGAGAATATTATGATTTCAGAAGTCATTATAGAAAATTCCCTGTTTTACCAGGTTTGGATTTCTAAAAATAGGATGTAAGTGTCTGATAGTGACTTAAAATCTATATAGCAGGGGCTGGTGTGGTGGTATAACAGGCCAATCTATTACCTGCTGGTCCCAGCCTTCCCAATAGACACTGGTTTATGTCCTGACTGCTCCACTTCTAATCTAGCTCCCTGCTTATTGCCTATGAAAGCAGCCCATATGGGAGACCTGGAACAAATTCCTGCTTCCCAGCTTCAAAATGGCCCAGCTACGGCTGTTAACAGCCATTTGTAGAGTGAGCCAGTGGATGGAGGATCTTTTTTTCTCCCTCTAGCTCTGATTTTCCAATTAAAATGAACAAATCTTTTAAGAAAAAAGTCTATGTGGCCAGTTCTACCTCCAGGAGAATATAAAATCCAGATCCCTATGGATAAATCTGTTACTTATTTCTCAGATTTTGAAAGAAGAAATAGACTCTCTGTTGGCAAGACAAATGTGATGGACCTAGAAAATAGCAGTGTAAATTGAATTCTTTATGTACTTGCCTTGTTTATCTTGTCTCATCCCCTACACACACACACACACACACACACTCTCTCTCTCTCTCTCTCTCTCTCTCTCTCTCTGCAACAGTGTCTTCTGCTTAGATTACTGAAGAATTATTCTCTGAGTTTTCATTAGAATTACCTTGCAGTGACTAAAAAATCTCTATTCTTTAGACATTGTGATTTTTTTTTTATCATGACTAGTACCAGAGTCTTATTTTTAAGTGTTTACCTATTTTCCAGGGACTCATACTGACTGTGATGTACACTATATGGAACCCTCTGTTAAACACTGGGTCGTTATTTACAGCTGCTTGCGTCACTTTGTTACGTCTTCTTAATGCCAGCTTGAGTGACCGTTGCCTACTGCATGTAATGAAAAAATGGACAGTTTTCTATGACTAAAAAAACTTCCTTTTTCTATTTATACATTTAAGAATTAGCTAGGATAGTTCTACCGGTTTTTACTGTCTTGTTGTACTTACGTTATTATTAACCACAGTCTTAAATTAGTTTAAGAAACAAAATAAATATTGTAAAGGATTATTGATACCCATGGTATCCATAATAGCAAAAATGTAGCTAAACATTATTGATTTAATAATGGAATCAGAAACTATAAAATTACCAAGGGGAAATTCCAATTTTTATATTCGACAGAGACCACAAATTGTCATGTACTCATTTCCTTCTGAGCTCTAGTTTTCTCCATGCCTGTATCTCATGGTGCCTGTGCTTGCCCCGGAATCTGGTGGGTCACAGTTGAGAGACTGTTCCTGAATGTACGTGAATTCTTCCATCTGTTAGAGTCTAACTAACCCATTTTTGTATGAACCAGTTGATTATCTACCCTTGTTCAGTTTCCTTTGGAGTGGTGTGCAGGCTATGAAGCGGAAACTGCTAGAACACAACTGCGTGTGTGGGGGTGGTTCTGACAAGGAAAAGATGAAGACGGGGAAGCTGCCTGAAATGGGTCCTAGTGTTACCAAACTTTGATGGTAGTCTGGAATTTCCATAGCATATACTATGAGTTCCATTGAAATACTTTTGTGAGGTAGAATAAAATAATTATTTATGACATTATCTGGACTTCTGAAAGTTAATATTATATAGCTTGTTATTGGATAAAATCAGGAAGAAAATCAGGAAGAAAATGAGATTTATCAATAGTGGAATAGCTTCACCTTATGAATTTTTTGTGCTTACTTTTTTTCCCTGATGATTAGTAGTCCTATTTTCCTCTTTTAAAGAAAAGATGTTTGGCTTGTGTTGTAACATGTAATTGCTTTCAGTGATACTTAAAGATACCGTGACTAGTTCCAACCTTAGCAAAAATGAGAAAGTTGACAGCAGTGATTAATTGAGGTAAACAAGGGAAAGTCATTTATGCATTCTGGGTCTTTTTGACACACCTCAATTTGTGTTAAAGATGTACACTGCTGAGAACTTTATTGTGCGTCTAGTTAATTCTGATGATTGTGTGAATTCAGTTTATTTAGAGTTCAGATGGTTTGTTGTTGAACCCAATTATTGAGTCGTTTCAGTGGCTGAAAGTTACAGCTTTAGTGCCATGCTCCTCACCAGTGTTTAAACTTCAGCTTGGCATGGAACCAGTTTCTGTCAGGCATAGGGCAAAATCCTGTCAATGGTGGTGTGTTTGGACTTTCTACATTCCCTTCAGACAAGTAGTTCTCTAGAAAAAAAAATGGATTGAACAAGTTGAAATTTTCGCTACTCTTATAGCTGAAGGATCTTTGTTTTAAGTACGTTTCATGTGTTTTTAAGGTTTTATTTTAAAATATTTGTTTTATTTGAAAGAATAACAGAGAGAGAGAGAGGGAGAAAAAAGGGGAGAGAAAGAGTGATAGAGTGACAGAGAGAGACAGAGACAGAGACTGACTTTCTGTCTTCTGGTCCATTCCCTGAATAACTGCAATGGCTTCAGCTGGGCCAGGTCAACGCCAGGAATCAATAATTCCGTCTGCAGGGCTGAAACACTTGGGCCGTCTTCAGCTGCTTTTCCAGGCACATTAGCTGAATTGAAAGTAGAACGGGATTGAAAGTGGAGCAATTGCAACACGAACTTGAACCTAATGGGATGGATGTTGGTTTTGCACACAGTGGCATGACCCACATGCAACAATGCCAGCACCAAGGCTCCTGTTTGAAACATCTCATGTGATGTTCCTGTCAACTAACATGCGCACGTTGACTCAGAAATGCCTGCTGTTCATGCTTTACTTCGCCAGTATAATTTAGGTGGCAGTTATTCCTCTACATTTTATGAAGTTGTTGGAATACACTACATCATTAAATATTTGCATGATGTAGTCTGGAAGAAAGTATATCAGCAGAATAATATTCAAATGTTAAGAAAACATATAGCGTTGATATTACCATGTAAATCTGAAATACTTTTAAAATTATGAGTGTAAATAGAAAAATAATCAGAAGAAAGTTAAAAATTCATCAGATTACTTTGGTAAGTAGTATTATAGGATGTTTTATTTATTCTATTTACTTTTATTTGACATCCTATCAAAGCATTACAGAACTTACTGTTTTGTGGTTATTAAAGCAGCTTACAGTTTTGAAAGTCATCTTGAAAAAAGGGAAAGTAGTAACAAAGAAAACTTCCTTCCACACAAAGGTTTGGTGATGATTTTTTTTTCTTATTCTTTTTCTTTCTTATGGTTTGATCATTTATTTTTTTTTAAAGGCAGTGGGGCTGCCTTCCTTTGCCTTGGTAGGCACATTAGCAGGAAGCTTGGAAAGAAGCAGAGGAGCTGGGATTTGAACTAGCAGTCTTATATGGGACTGCCAGCATCCTACTCAGGAGCCTAGCATGCTGCTCTGTGATCCTGGCCCCTTACTTTCTCCATTCTGTTCATTACAAAGATCATTATCAATATATCTTAATTCATGTTTTTAATACTGATATTATTCCTGATGCCTTGCTCTGTTGTTTGACTTGGAATAATTTGTAGTATTATAAGACAGGAATATGTTTATTCTGCCATTGGCCTTAATTTGACTCTAGCCATATTACCAGAAGTCAGAATTTTTCAGAAAAGTATATACATAGATATGCTCTCTCTTTTTTTCAAAGATTTATTCATTTTTATTGGAAAGTCAGATATACAGAGAAGAGGAGAGACAGAGAGGAAGATCTTCTGTTAGCTGATTCACTCTCCAAGCAGCTGCCACGGGCAGAACTGAGCTGCTCCAAAACCAGGTGCCAGGAGCTTCTTCTAGGTCCCCAGCATGGGCATGGGGTCCCAAGGTTTTGGGCTGTCCTCAGCTGCTTTCCCAGGCCACAAGCAGGGAGCTGGATGGGAAGTGGAGCTGCCTGGATTAGAACTAGCAACTATATGGGATCCCTGCCCATGCAAGGTGAGGACCTTTGCTGGTAGACTACCATGCAGGGCCCTAGACATTTGTATTTTAACAGTGAGACAGGTGATAGAAAGGCAGCTGAGAGGTAAAAATTGATTATAAAATGCAAGATTAAGTGCTGGAAGTGTCTAAGGATGGCAGTAATAGAGTTGAAGATACTAAACAACACCAGTTTAAACTGTGATCTCAAGCTAGCGCTTCAGGAAGCATGCATGTAGCAAGTTAGAAACAGGAATCCATTTCCTGCTGTGGTTCTCAGTGGTCTTCTCTGCGGCTCCATGAAGCTAACCAAGCCTCAGGGCGTGCAGCGTGGGTCACTTACATCTTCCTCTTGCTTTCTTTCACTTACTCATCCCTACTCCCTCAAGGGATAGAACTGTTGTGAATGAAGTGCAGTTGGGTCTTACTGTCATCTGAGGATCGATTCTCTGAACTTAGAAATATCAGAGTAGATGACACAGTATACTTATAAGATAACTCATATAGGAACCGATTCTGCAAAATAGCAAGTTTTGACAAGAGTTCTTGGTTCATTAACTTTAATGTGGTCGCTGTGTTTTAACTTACTCTTTGGGACAGGAGAGTGTCTATAGACACAGCATTGGGTCCAACTCCTTCCCCTACTTCTTTTTTTTTTTTTAAGATTTCTTTATTTTTATTGGAAAGGCAGATATACAGAGAGGAGGAGAGACAGAGAGAAAGATCTTCCATCCCATGATTCACTCCCCAAGTGGCTGCAGCGGCTGGAGCTGAGCCAATCCGAAGCCAGGAGCCAGGAGCTCTTCCGGGTCTCCCATATGGGTGCAGGGTCCCAAGGCTTTGGGCCATCCTCTACTGGCTTCCCAGGCCACAAGCAGGAAGCTGGATGGGAATTTTAGCAGCTGGGATTAGATCCAGCAGCCATATGGGATTCTGGGGCGTGCAAGGCGAGGACTTTAGCCACTACTCTATCGTACCAGGCCCATCGTTCCCCTACTTCTTGAAATTGATTATTTATCCTTTTTCTGTTCTTACCTAAAATTCTAGTCATTTATGATGAAGTCTCTAAGAGAAATGTAAACTTTCATAAAGTGCATTTCAGATTGTTAGAAGAAAAATCAGATCAAAACGAATCTTAACATTTAATTCTAGACTGTTCCAAATTAGAGAAACATAAGTAACCAATCAATAAGCCATTGCTTTTCATCAGCTGAAGCCCTCTCTTTATGTTCTCATTTTCCTCCATATTTGTTTAGTAATTTTGTAATAACAGGGGTTGGATTTTCCATGTTAGAAATGCATTAGAAATGGGAAAATGTTGAATATTCTTTCTCTAACCTGTGGTTTGAATCAAATTTGGGTTCCAAATATGGAATTAATTAAATTGTTCTTTAATGATTTTAAGAGATTTCTAAATGAACAGTGTTCAGCTCCTCACCATTTGCAGATTGCAGCCATCGTTAGCAACCACACTTTTCTTTTTCTTCTTCTATCCTCCACTTTGCAATTTCTCCCTTTGTATTTTTTTTTTTCTATGTAAGACAAAGGGACATTTCATCAGAAAGGCTCTCATTTCATTTCAGAGGGCAATGATTTCAGCTGGACCAGACATTCCTAGTGAATAAAGATAAAATCGGTGCCATCATTTTACTGATTTTCTTGCTTTTTAAAATTAGCAATACAATTGATCTTTGATCTTTATTTTTGTGAACCCCTCTCTTCAATTAAATCAGTTTTGGTTTACATAAGATACTCAGTCTGTTGAATGAAGAACAGCTTATCAAAACTGTCATTGACATTCACTCACAGAACATGTGGGAAATTTTTCCCCTACTAATTTCTCAGAGAAGGTTAGCTGGTAAAGGTTGGATACTAAGAGAAATATCACTACTGTGACAGATCTTGCTTTTATTTTTTCTTTAATCACACATGATTTTTTCCCCCAGTAACATTTTTCCTGTAGAAAGCTTAGATTAGGATAGTTTAAATACAAAGAACAGCTATAACGAGTTAGGGAGTTGAGAACATTGTGGAGTACACAAAAGGACAATGAAATAGCTAGACGTAGAAGGGGTTTCAATCACTGATTCTGACAAACATGCTGCTTTTATTGAGGATAATATTTTTGCACTATTGGATAGTAGAGGTACTTATATATAACAGCCTTTCCTTCCTTAAGGGAATAAATGGTAAGTCCTTTTGTAAGGTACATTTAACACTATAAGCTAAACTTTGTTTATGAGTAATGAAAAGAATGCTTATTTAAGCTGATGCTGGAGCTTGAAAATGCAAAGCTTCATCAATAGCGTTTTTCAAGGTAACTAGTTCTAGGAATATAATTTACTGAAAAGGAACTTAAAATCTGTAGGATTTTAATTTCTGTTGAATTTTATTTTCTTTTCAATTAACTGAGTGTAAAATGGTGTCTTTTATCGTATGATCTTGGTGAATTTATTCTTATATACACCTATTGGAATTATTTTTTTTTGTACTTTCACCCTGTGAAGAGATTTTTTTTACAGTATTGTGTTTTCTGCATCATCATCACTCAGTGCTGTTTCAGTTAAACTCTTTCTCTGTTTATGCATTGCACCTCTTGAGGATGATAATACCACCAAGAAGGTATAATGTGAGTTAGATCTGCTAAGCTAGAAAACTCTGAGTTAGTAACTTATCTTTTAGGGCCCACGTAATTTAGTTGGAAGTGTGTTTTCTTAGGAATTTTGAGAGACAGTAAACATTAGAAAACTAGACATTCTGCGTAGTATCCGTGAGCATATTGCTGATTTTGGCTGTGTTTATATTCACCAGTGGTGGAGCACATAGACATGTCTTAGTGTTTATAGAGGATGGATTCTGAGATCTCTGTGGCTCCAAGCACTGATGCTCAGGGGCCTTTATACAAGATATTCACGTGTTCTATTTATTTGTTTATTCGCTGGGTTACTTATGCGAACTATAACAACAGTTATAAAACTGTTGTTTAGAGAATATTGGCAGAAAAAAAGTCACATGTGTCCAGTACAGTTTTCCATTGAATATCTGTGAAATTGGCAGGGAGGATCCACTACTAGCCTCCCAGTCTTTATATGTCTTTTCTCCTCACTGCCTGGAGTAGTTGTTAGTTCTTAGGTTCCTATAAGCAGTGGCTAGGCTAAAGCAGTTAGTATTTAAGGTTTGGTCTTTAACTTTTATTTTATTTACTTATTTTTGGTACCAAAATGATGGAGTTCAACGTGCAATCACGTGTGTTACTTTTAAGTTCAGCGTGAAAGTTCCAGTTTGGATTCCTTGGAGTGTCTTTGCCCCAGGTTTGTTACGTACTGATCTTGATCATTTCATTTCTCCTTTGGTCATTTTAATTGCACTTGGAGACTTTATTCTACACTTCTCTTTCCTGAACTGCTTTATCCTTTGTCCCTGCTATTTTGTTTTTCTTTTCTGTGTAACTATGCTAAACAACTCTTTCCATTCTGTTGCCTTTAGCCTATGTGCTGGCCCCTGATTTATGTTTTTAATCACAGTGGTGATAATTAGTTTGTAGGTGTGGTGGTGGTTACATCCGGATGCCCAGAAGAGCCAGCTTGAGCTGTACCTGTTGCAAAGCTCTTTTGTACCCTAAATACACCTCTCCCTAATTCATTATAAGTAACTTTGTATGAGAATGGAGCAATTTAGGGTTTTTTTTTTTTTTGGTATCTACTTTGAAAAAATTTAATGGGGCAAACAAAATAACACTGCTGCTCTTTCTTTGAAGGATTAACTTAATGTTTCACATAAGAAAATTGAATTGCCTACATCCTGTAAGTTTGGAAGCCATAAAACAGGCTGATAGTTGCAGAAATTTGTGAAATAATTTGAGGATCTTGTTTGACTCTGTGGTTTGTAAGTTCTAAGTCGCATATTGCATGAAATATTTGTGCTTAAAATGTATTCTGTTGAATGATATATACCTTTTTTTTCTTTTGCCTTTAAACTGTTCTCTCTACTCTCTTTGTTCTAGAATAAGTGAAATGATGATCATCCCAAAGTGAACTTAAGAATATATATATTTCTAAAAAGATCTATAAAAGCATGTCATGAATCAAGCAATAGCTTAAAATATATGTTTTGCAGCCTGAATTTTTACGCATGTTGTGCTTTGAGAATGGGATTTCAAAATTGTGTGCCAGAGATGGTGGTGTGGGGGAAGGTGGGGGAGGCGTTTTTGATGTAAGTCAGGGAAATGAATCACTTCTCTCTTCATAGGAAACCATATCTTTTGAAATTTATTAAGTAATATTTGCTCTTTTGCATGTCTTGATCAAAGAGCTATAAATTCTTCTTTATATGTTGTTTCTGGATATCAGTAGGACTCAAACTTCAGTGCAGAAGCTGCCTTTAATCGTTTTTTTCCTGAAGATAGCACCCTGCAGCTGTGGTTCTTAGAAATGTATCTGAGCACAATATTCTAATTTTCTCCATGGCTAAGGTTAGATCACTCTGTTCTGAAATGATCAAAATGACGCCTTTATTTTGTGGAGTGGCATTTCTTACAGGTTAAAGCAAAATATGTGAATTCAAAGATGTTAATGACTGTGGGTTATGAGTCCCTAATCGATTGTTAAAGGAAATAGCATACTATAGGACTTTTTAATTTTTATTTTGTTTTGACTTTTTGAAGGGAGAATATAACATACTATAAATTTATTATTCATGTTTTGCCACCTGCACGCATTTTAACCTCTCTCCATTGAATCCATTATGGAACAATTCCTTCAGCAGCCATGCTGACTGCATAACTATCCAAGGCTTTTTTGATACAGCATTGCACCTGTTCCAAGGGCCATCCACTTGAATACAAAGAATGCCCTGAATGGGTCAGCAAATCATATTTCTTTTTTTAAAAAGATTTATTTTATTTTTATTGGAAAGTTGGATATACAGAGAGAAGGAGAGACAGAGAGGAACATCTTCTATCTGTTGAATCACTCCCCAAGTGGCTCCAATGGCCTGAGCTGAACTGACTTGAAGCCAGGAGCCAGCAGCCTCTTCTGGGTCTTGCACATGCATACAGAGTCCCAAGGTGTTGGGCTGCCCTTGACTGCTTTCCTAGGCCACAAGTAGGGAGCTATGAAAAGTAGGACTGCTGGGATTAGAACCACTGCTCATATGGGAACCTGGTGCATGCAAAGAGAGGACTTTAACCACTAGGCTACTGCACTGTGTCCAGCAAATCATATTTCTTGCAGTGAGGTCAGCTGATTGACTTGAGGTCACTGCAAGGTAAGTTACAAAGCATGAACTCCAAAGCAACTGGATAATGGGAACAGGGACTCTTTCTCTTACATTGCTCTAACCCTGTAATGTGTAGTGTGCATTGAGTCACAGCTAGTAAGTAAACAATAAATATTTGATATGTAAGGAGACTAAAATATGTTTTGGAAATAGGGTATTGTGACCAATACAAGTTGTTGGTAGATGAACAAAATGAACCGTTTTGAGCAACTTTGGGAGGACTTCGGTTTCTTGTAACCAAAGAGACTTTTGCGGGAGGGGTGGGAGGAATCCCAGTGCCTATAAAACTGTATCACATATTAAAAAAAAAAAGAGAGACTTTTGCAAAGAATGAGGCAAAAACTGTCCCAATTTGATATGGAAAATTTTTTTTACCTCTCTGTAGCAACTTGAAACACTAAAAGTCATAGTATTTTAATTTTAATTGTTTTTATTTATATAAGAGTAGATTACATGATACAGATTTAAAAGGCTAGGGGCTCCTTCCTCCCCTTCCCTTCTACTTCACTATCTCTCCCCACTTATTTTTTTCCAAATTATTGCAGTAGCATTTTCATTCACTTAACAGTAACAATCTTATTTTTTTTTAAAGATTTATTTTCATTGGAAAGGCAGATATACAGAGAGGAGGAGAGACAGAGAGAAAGATCTTCCGTCTGATGGTTCACTCCCCAAGTGACCGTAATGGCTGGAGCTGAACCAGTCTGAAGCCAGGAGCCAGGAGCTCTTCCTGGTCTCCCATGTGGGTGCAGGGTCCCAAGGCTTTGGGCCGTCCTCGACTGCTTTTCCAGGCCACAAGCAAGGAACTGGATGGGAAGCGGGGCCGCCGGGATTAGAACCAGTGACCAAATGGGAACTTGGCGTGTGCAAGGCGAGGACCTTAACCACTATGCTATCGCACCGGGCTGACAGTAACAATCTTAATTTTCTAATATGTTAAGATATGAACTGGCAAGTAGAGGAAGAAGGAAAAAAATAGTAAAATACATGTTATTGAAAATCAGTAAAATGGTTGCTCTGATATTACTCAGGAGTTCAGATTCTGGCTGTAAGCAACAGTTCATTCCCAATATGCCAACCTCACAAGGATTGTGGTGTTTTTCCTCTGTGCATTTCTTGTCACATATCAGACAGGTACAAGAATTTGTCTTTTTGACTGGCAGATTTGATTAAACATAATGGTTCCACTGGGTCCATTTGGTTATGGAAGATCGCATTCCTTTCATTTTGCTAAGGCTGAGTAATATCCCACAGTACGTACATACCACATTTTCTTTATTAGATCGTCAGTTGAAGGGCATCTGGATTGGTTTCCTATCTTAGCCACTGTGACTTGTGTTGCTATAAACATAGGGTTAAAGATAACCTTCTCATATGTAGATTTCATTTTAATTTGTTATATTCTCAGGAGTAGAATGGGTCACATCTTCACCAGCTTTCATTTTTTTCTCTCGTTTCTGTATGATAGATACTTTGACGGGCGTTAGGTAGAAGTGCCCATTTCTAAACGGGATTGTTTGTTTTGCTGTTAGTGAGTGTTTGGAGTTCTGTGTAAGTCCTGAATATTATTATTCTGTCTGTTGCATAATTTGTAAATATTTTCTCCCATTCTGTTGTTTGTATCTTCACTTCATTGATGATTTCCTTTGAATTTCAGAGCGTTTTATTTTGATGTTATCCTACTTGATTTCACTTTAGTTGTTTTGTTTGTTTTGCCTGTCCCTATGTCTTGCAGAGTATTTTTCATGTTTTCTTCTAGTAATTTGAATTTATTAGGCTGAGTATTTAAGTCCTTGATCCATTTACATTTGATTTTGTATGAGGTGTAAGGTAGGGGTCTTGTTTTTCTGTTAGCACGTGAAGATCCACTTTTCCCATCATCTTTTGTTGAAAAGACTGTGCTTTCTCCCTGGTTTGATTTCTGTTTGCTTGTCAATAACTAGCTGGCAGTAGATGTGAGGGTTCAATTCTGGGGTTTATATTCTATTCTGTTGGTTTTCAGACCTGTTTTAATGCCAGTACGGGGCTGCTTTGATTACAGTGATTACCGTTGTACTTGAAGTCTGTTATTGTGATTACTCAGGATTTTTTTTAAAAAAAATTTTAGCTATTCAGGGTCTGTGGTGTTTCTTTGTGAATTTTAACGTCATTCTCTCTAGATCTGAGAAGAATATTTGGGTTGAGATCACATTGAATCTGGAAATTGCTTTCAATATTTTGAGGCTATTAATTCTACTTATACATGAACATGGCAGATGTTTCTATGTCTTGGCGTGTTCTCTTACAGTGTTTTAAAGTTTTTTCTTAGAGACTCCTCACATCGTTGGTTAAATTTATTCCAAGTTGTTTAAGTTCTTTGCTGATGTAATAACTGGGTCTTATCTTACAAATGTTTTCTCAGCCATGGAATTGTTTGTGTATATAAAGGCCATTTGTTTTTATGTGTGTGTGTACTCATTTTATATCCTGCAATCTTGCCATATTTTCATGAGTTCCAGTTGTCTGTTAGAGTCAATATGATGCTGGCATTTTTGTGTGTGTGTGATTGCTTAAAGTATTTAGCATGAAAGTATGTTATATCTTATGGAATGCTTTCTCTGAATCTATTGAGATAATCATAAGATTTTTATTCTTCAACTTGTTAATGTAGTATATCACATTCATTGATTTGCATATATTGACCCATGCTACATACCAGGGGTAAATTCCACATGGTCTGGGTGAATGATCTTGTTGATGTCTTGTTGGATTCAGTTGGTTAGTATTTTGTTGAGGATCTTAGCATCTATAATCTTCAGGGATATTGGTCTATAGTTCTGTTTCTGTGTTGGAACTCCTACTGGTTTGGGGATTGAGGTATTTGGAGTTTGGGAGGATTGCTTCCCTTTCTGTTGTTTTGAATAGGTTGTAAAAAATTCTAGATTCTTGAAAGGTTTGCTGGGCTCAGCAGTGAAGCCATCCAGTCTTGGACTCTTTTGCTTGTTGGGAGAATCTTTGCCTCCTATCTCTGTAAGGCTGTTTTTCCCTGCTTTTCCCTGGAGAGACTCAGGCACTGACTTTCCTCCTTTCCCTGCATACTGTCTCAGCTACTTCATGCTGTCTGACCTTTGCCTTTCTTCTTTTTTTTTTTAAGATTTTTTTTAAATGCTTATTACAAAGTCAGAAATACAGAGAGAAGGAGACACAGAGAGGAAGATCTTCTGTCCAGTGATTCAGTCCCCAAGTGAGTGCAAAGGCCTGTGCTGTGCTGATCCGGAGCCAGGAACTTCCTCCAGGTCTCCCATACAGGTGCAGGGTCCCAAGGCTTTGGGCCGTCCTAGAATGCTTTCCCAGGCCACAAGCTGTGTGGGAAGTGGAGCAGCTGGAATTAGAACTGGTGCCCATATGGGATCCCAACGCCTTCATGCTGAGTTCTCTGTACCTCTCGCCTGGGAGACTGGCCCATTGGCCTTTTCCTCACTAACCCTTCCCATCAAAAATCAGTGTGTGTTTACCTTATTCAGTCATCTTGGAACCCACCTGTTATCTTCTAATATGGGTATGTGCCTATAAAACCAACAAGAAAATTTTGTTGATACAGGACTGTATACAAAAAAAAAAAAAAGGTTGATTTTCTAAGCTTACCTCTGTATCTTAAGACAATTTCCACAGTTGAGTTGGTGTTTTATGCAATCTCTGTTTTGTATCCTATACAGCTTTAAAAAGTTTGAGTCATGGCAAAGCATTTGCCAAAAATATGAAACTTTTGATAACAAGGAGTCAAATATCTTATTTCAGGAAAATACCCTCCTTGATTAATTGATGAAAAATTTAGAAGCATCCAAAGCAAAGAATAAGAAATTATCTAGGGGTAAAAAGTTCTACAAATGAAGCAAGAATTGGTAGGATATCTATTTCTCGTTAATAACCCACAAGTAGAGGAAAACAAGAAAACATGTTATTTGATTATTTATAGAAAAATACAGTATTCTAAGAAACCTTTTAAATATGAAGAGAAATAAAAATATTTAAAGCAAATGAATGTCCAGAATGTTTTAGTGTGGGTTCCCTTAGAAAAATAGTCTGTATGCCACTGATTCACTCTGAGAAGTGACACAAGAAAAGAAACTGAATCTGTTGAGAGGGAAGTGAGAATAGAGAGAAAGCTAATACAAAAGCACGCTTTGGAGTAGGTCGACTCTGTGCTCTATTGCTATGAATGTCAGTGCTTTCAGAGAAGCATACTTGGGAATTGTTCATCCGAAGGTTGGTTGAGAGGAGCATTTAGATGCTGGTTTTCTGCTCTTTGTTAAAAATGATTGTACCCCATCTCCTAGGCTCCTGTTGCTGTAGTGCAGGTTAGGCTGCTACTTATTGGAACTGGTTGACATCCTGAATCTTACCACTGGTTCGGGTGCTAATTGTAGTGATACTAATCCAGCTCCCTGAAAATACACCTGGGAGAACAGTGGAAGATGGCCCAAGGAGTTGGCCCTGGGTTGACTTAGGCAGTCCTGGCCTTTCTGGCTATTTGGGGAGTGAAACAGTGGAGGGAAAATCTCTTTTTCTGTTGTCTTTCTGCCTCTTTCTTGTCACTCTGCCTTTTAAATAAATAAATACTAAATAGTGTAGTTGCCCAATAGGTAGTGAAGTTTTCACATTCATGACCCAGACTACACTCAAATGGGTGTCAATTCTGAAGACTTTGCTGTGATGTCAGAGGAAATCTAAGGGAGAAACCAAGAATGTGTTTATAAAGGCTGCTTTTTTTTTTCATTTTTGGTTGCATATGTAAATAACTTGCTTCTGCTAAAATGGCTAAGAAAAGAGGTAGACGGACAAGTTTTGGGCATCTAGTTCTAAATTTACCAAACATGTGTTCTGTTGGAATTCTGGGAGTTCGTACTCTAACAGAAGGATAATTCTAGAGAATTCTTCATTTAGTCGCTTATTCCCTCCCCCATTATTAACCTTCTGTAAATCATTTCTTGCAAATTATTCCATCTACACTGACTCCTTCCTTCTTCCCCCAAATACCCAAATGACTCATTCCCTCTGTGTCTTCAGATTTTTGCTCAAATGTCATTTTTGAAAAGGATGATCACCATATGTAGTACAACAGTACTGCTTCTCCTCAACATGCCGTAAATGCGTTTCCAGGTTTATTTCTCTCTGCCAATAATTAGTTCTGACATATCTCTTCAGGTTTTCTAACTGATTCACTGATGTATCTACTACTAGAGCACTGGTTGGCTCATGGTAAGTACTCAGTTAAGATGTGTTGAACAATGAATGAACACGTATAAATCTGTAACACAAAAATGAGCCAGAGAAAATGGAAGATGGGGGAATAAAATAATGGTAAATTATGCAACAAGGCCTTGTAAAATACATTCTAAGCATAATCATTACTACAGTAAAACATTTGAGCTCAATTCAGTTAGCAAATAAAAAGATTCATTTATTATACTAAAATAGGATTAAGTGATTCCTAGTTAAAATCACATAAAATATAATTTCAAATTATTGAATGTTAGTCATTAAGAAAATAGGCACTGGAAATAATAGGAGTATCTACAGAGACAAAATAGTAATCTTAACACCTGAAAAAAAGGAAATAATGCATTTATAAGACAGTTATAATCATTACAGACAGTAAATTACAAATGTGTAACAGCTTGTAGTTTACTTTTCTTTTGTTAATTTGTTGACTGGAACAACTGAAGCAATGATAAGCAATAATAATAATAGTTTTGGATATTTCTATTCTCTTTTTTACATTTATGTGAATGACTTTATAATTGAAAAGCATTTGGAAACTAAATCGGGTTTTGTATGTACCTGGAATGTCCAGGAGGGAAAAATCATATGATTAACTGTCTGTATTTGATAGTGTTACTTTGTTATTCCAACATTAGGCATGAGACTGGCAGTTCGAGAAAGCTGTATTAGCTTGTTAGGAAATTAAGCAATGCTTTAAATTAAGAGATAAATATGTTAATCACATGATTTTCATCTTTTGCTTGTTAAGAATATTAACTTTTACAATGCTAAAATTTACTCAGTTTTATGGTTACTTTCTTTTTTTTACCATTTCACTTGTAAATGTCATCGTGAACATATAATCATACATAAATTACAATGTAATCACAGATCATTCAAACTAATAGTATAGTATGACAATCTTAACCACTGGCTTGGCAAATGTGTAAAATAACATTTTTGCAATGTTATTGATACATAGACATTTGTTTCTGCACAGGCCTCAGAAGTTGAGTAGGCCTAGTCTCAAAACATGCTTTCCAAGGTGAACCACAAATTCTGTGCTCCTCGCTGTGACTGGAGTTTTGAGTCCAATGATCCATTTGGGGATTCTCTCAAGAAACTTCACCTGCGGTGACCCCAGTCCTTACTATTGCATGTAGCAGCCAGTACAGAGTCCAGTTCAGTTCATCACCCATATCAGCCTACATACACAAAACTTAATTGTTTTTTTAATAGCTGACTAATATTCTGGTGTGTGTGGGGGGGGGGCTTCTTTGTTCATTTCTCTGATAATAGACACCTTGGTTGATTCCAAATTATGACTCTAATGAGTAGAACTACTATAAACGTGGTGGTGTAGGTATCTGTTTTGTCCCTTGTGTTCAAAGTTTTGGGGTATAGATTCCATATTGGAATTGCTGGATCATATAGCAAATATTTCTAGGTTGTTAAGAAATCTCCACATTGTTTTCAGCAATGGCTGCATTAATTTACCTAGCCACCAGTAGTGTATAAGTATTTCCCTTTACTCACATTCTCCCCAGTATTTGTTACTCACTGATTCTATTTTAGCCATTCTGACAGGGGTATGGTTATATCTCATTGGGGTTTTGATTTGCAGTTCCCTGATGGAGAGTGAGTTTGAGCATTGTTTCCATGTATTTGTTGGCCATTTTATTTCGTCTTTTGAGAACTATCTGCTGGAGTTCTTTGTTTCTCAAGTGGATTGATTATTTTTTGTTCTTGTTGCAGTTTTTTAAGTTGCCTATGTACTTGGGGTATTAATCCTTTGTTGGATAGGTGGTTTACAAATATTTTTTCGCTTTGTTTTTGATGCCTGTTCACTCACTTAATCATTTCCTTTGCTGAACAAAAGCCTCTGAGTTTGATATGGTTCAGTTTGTTTGGATTTGTTCTTGTTTTTTGTACTTTGGGGTCTTCTCCAGGAAATTGTTCCCTTCACCAATGTCTTAGAATGTTCCCCTTGCATTTTGTTCCAGTAGCTTCATAGTCTTTGGTCTTAAATTTAGGTCTTTGATCCATCTTGAATTGTTTTTTGTGTATGATGAAAGATACAGATCTAGTTTCATTTGTTTACATTCATCCATCCAGTTTTGCCAGCACAATTTGTTGAAGAGATTATCCTTGTTCTACTATCTTATATAACCACTTTTGTAAAAAATAAAAATCAGTTGGCTTTATATGGATTAATTTCTGGGCTCTGTATTCTGTTACATGGATCCATGTAACAGTTTTTATGCCAGTACCATGTCATTTTTATTATTATAATATTGTAGTATGCCTTGAGTCAGATATGGTGACATCTCCAGCCTGACCTTTCTTCCTCAGGTTCATGATGGTTCGTCTTAGGCTTTTTTGATTCCATATGAATTTTACAATTACTTTTCTGATTTTGTAAAGATGTCATGATGTATTGTTAGGGATTGAATGCAATCTATAGATTGCTTTAGGTAGCATAGATGTTCTAATGTTATTAATTTTTTTTTCATTTTATGAGCAAGAACTATTTTTTTCCCTTGATGGTTCCTTTCATCAATGTTTGGTAATTTCATTTTGGAGATCTTTTATTTCTTTGGCTAAGTTTGTTCCTAAATATTAGATTTTTTTGTGGCTGTTAT
Source organism: Ochotona curzoniae (assembly GCF_017591425.1). NCBI lineage: Eukaryota > Metazoa > Chordata > Mammalia > Lagomorpha > Ochotonidae > Ochotona > Ochotona curzoniae. The sequence goes on along the minus strand of NW_024464920.1, from coordinate 13,911,169 downwards.
GAAAGGAATTTATTTCTTGATTTTTCTTCATGTGAGTTCAGCATTACCATTCAAATAGCTTGTATTTTAAAAATTTTATAACCTGCAACTCTGCTGAATTGGTTTGTCAATTATAACAGCTACAGGACTGTTTAAATTTTTCCAAGTACAACATCCTGTCATCTGAAACATATATAATTTAAATTCTTCTTTTCAGTTTTAATGCCTTATATTTCTTTCTTCATGCTAATTTCTTTTGCTAAAACTTCCACTACTACATTTAATAAAAGTGACAAAAGCAGACGTCCTTGTCATGTTCCAAGTTTGAGAAGAAATATTTTTAACTTTTCTTCATCCAGTATGATACTAGTGTTGGTTTATGATAGATGGCCTTAATAATTTTCAGGAATGTTACTTCTGTACCTAATTTGCGGAAGGATTTTTATCATGAATAGGGTATTGAATCTAATTGAATGCCTTTTTTCTGCATCTATTGCCCATAGGGTTTTTGATCTTCATTCTGTTGATGTGATTTATGACATTTGTTGATTTGTGAATGTTAAGCCATCACTGCATTGCTGGGATAAATCCCACTTCCATTTTTGATGTGGTTTTAGATTTGATTTGCTTGTATCTTTTTGATAATCTTTGCAACCTATATTAATCAATTGCATAGGTCTGTAGTTTTAGTTTTGTGTCCTGTTTCTAGTATCAGAATAATACTGGCCTTACAAAAAAAGTTTGGAAGAGTTCTATCCTGCTGAATATTTTGGAATAGCATGAAAAGTTATGAAATTATTCTCTTTTAGTGTTTTGTTGAATTCAGTAGTAAAACCATCATTCCTGGAATTTTCCAGGAAGATTATTACAGATCTGTTTAGCCTGTCAATATATGCTTGATTTAATCTTGGTAAGTTATATGAATCCAGGAATTTATCCATTTCCTCAGATCTTCTGTTTTATTATATATTTCTTCATAGTAGTTTCTTATGATCCTTTGTATTTCAGTAATGTAGATTTTAGTGTCTCCTTTTCCATCTGTATTCTAATGCGATTTTTTTCTTTTTGCTTATTACTCTAGATTTCTTTTAAAATTAACTTTTTGTTTTGTGAATATTTTTCATTTTTTGTTAGTTTTGATTTAATTTGCTTCTTCACCAATCCTTACTTTTTCTTGCCTCCTGTTGATTTTGGCTTTGGTTTGCTCTTGTTTTTCTAAATATTCTTAATACATGATCTTTGAGACTTTTATCTTTTTTTACTGTAAGCACTTACTGTTATAAACTCCTCATACTGTTTTGCAGTATTCTTTAGGTTTTCAAATGTTGTGCCTCCATTTTCATATATTTCAAGTAAGCCTTTGATTTCATTTTTATTTTCTCCAGTGACCCTATTGACCACTTAATAGGCTGTTGTTTAATTTCAAGGTATTTATTAGTGTTCTTTTTTCCTCTTGCTGATTTTTAGTTTTATTCCCTAATGTTCGGAGAATTTCCATGGTATGATTTCAGTCTTTTTAAATTTGTTGAGACTCCAGTCAGCTCTCCAGGGTTTAAGAAAGTCAGTGAGTGCTTGCTGGGTGTGTGAGACTTCCCACCTTGAGGTGGCCAGATGGCAGTGCACAGCCCTGTGCGGCTGCGGCAAGCAGCATCTTTGACCGCTGTCTTCTGGTTTTATGGAGCCTGCGTTGTCTTCTTGTGCTTTTTTCCTATGATTGCTATCAGTCAGATTTCTGAAAATATATCGCTTCACTTGTTCTTTTCATGTCCCGGAGCAGCATAGTCTGGTGTGGCTAGTCCCTATTTGCCTCCTTGGACAGCCCCTCGTTACCTATTTTTCATATTGTTTCTGGTGATATAGATCACAGAGAACCTCATTAGTATGTACATATAAGTGCATTTCTTGGTATGTATGCTATATTGTAATAAAATCTGTAAACAAGTGATAGACTTGAGGTAATAGTATTTTAACTTCTGTATTCAGAAGCTGAATTCTGTATTTTATATAGAATCTATATAGTTACATTGGTTTATGAAGAATTTTATATAGATTTATAGAATTACATAGAATTTATATAATTATATAGAATTTTATATAGAATAAATTCTGACAAATAATAGCTTCCGTTTGTCAGATATATGTTCTAGCCGTGCCTCCAATATCCTCACCTACTTATATACACTTTCCCTATTATTCACCGGCTCACCTATTAACTCATTACAACAATCAATATCTCCTACTTAATATTCCACACCTCAATAACACGACCACACCCACTCAAACACTCCCACATCATAATACTTACCCCATAAAACACACCCCTACCATAACCCAAAAACCAACCAACAACACCCTACAATAAACAAATACACAACCCCCTACAACACCCCAACAATACAAACTAACATAACCCCCCATACTTACTCCCTATCCTTCTATTCTTTCCCCCTAATTAAAATTCAATTTAAACAAAACAAACAATCATTTTTATCTCTCTCCCTTCATCCATTCTTACAACCACATCATTAAACCCAACCCCCATTTCATCCAATCATATTATTTCTCCATATTACTCCTTATCATCTAACCATTTTTATCTTACCAATTCATCCCTTTCCCAAACCATAAACTACTACAACCCCCACCACATCACTTAAATAACAATCTTCACCCAAACACCCCCCCTCATCCCCCCCCAATCCCCCTACTCCCCCTATTAATCATTATAATACTTCATCCTCAACAAACCCTATCCCCCATCCTTACCCACTCCATATCACAAAACAATAAAAAAATACATCCTCTACATCCAACCCCCACTACCCACCTTCATTCACATTTCCCTCTTTATTATCCCAAATCTTATACAATCACACCTTCCTATCTATTACCCTAAAAATCAAACTCCCCAACACCACCCCATTTCCAAACCCCCTACTCACCCTACTCCCTTACTCACATCCCACCTATCCCCTTCCCACTCCCATACTAACAAAAACAAACAACAACAAAAAAACCTAAAACAAAATAACCCTTAATACCTTCTACATTCATCAAACCCTCTTTACCTATCACCCTCTCTCTCCCCCAACCCCTCCATTTACCCACCGACTCCTAATAATTCTCTCTATCACATACATCCCTTACCCCCTTAACATAAAAATTAAAACCATATTTTCTTTACCCCTTAATTTCCCACCAAACCACAAAACCTTCCCCCCTCCTTCCTCCCTCATTTCATTTCTTCTCCTTCTAATATCATGTGCCCATAAGGGATCCTGGCACTTGGAAGGTGAGATTACAGCTACTAGATCATCTTACCATGCCCCTTGTTGGTCTTTATGCTAAAGGAATATGGTCATGAGGCGTCAGTGTGTGTGTGTGTGGTCCCTAGAAGCTGGAAATTGACTGACAGCTAATAAAAAGTTAGACTTCATTTCTAAAGCTGCAATCTAACAGATTCTCCTCCAGAGCCTCTGAACAGGAATGCAACCTGCAACTTTGATGCAATCTAATGAGACATGTTGTAGACCTTTGATCTTTAAAGCTGCAACACAGTAAATCTATGTTATTTTAATACACTAAAATTGTGGTATGTTGTTACAACAGCACCATAAAATAATGTGCCTTTGATAGGAAAAGTATTGGAATGCAACTTATGAGTCATATAAAAAGTAATATGTTTAATTAAAATCTTGAAAATAACATTTTTTGTACTGCGACTTGTTCTCAAGTAGTGTTTGCAGTAATGGGTGCTTAAATGTCATCAGGAGAGGGCTGGTAGTGAAATTATATATATATTGTATCATGATATTTGACTACTGTTTTTTAGGGCAGGATCTTACACAGAGTTGGCAGTATCAAATATTCTGTTGAAAACACTGCATTTTGATTTAGTTATGTTTTGCTCCCTTCGGCAGCACATACACTAAAATTCATTCAGTCATTTTAAAAAAACATTTGGAAAATATGTGCTTCATGTCTTTTAAGTTTCCTGTCTTGTCAGGTCTTGTAACCTATAAAATACCAGTGAAATTCTTTTGTGGCATCCTCTGACATCTATTTTTCTACATCAGGTATCTTTCTTGAAAGGGTATTCCTTCTTCCTCTCCCCATGTAATCATTTGTGAGAGGGGGTTAGTGTTCAATTTTTTTTTCTCTCAGTATCAGCATCCTTCATCATTTTTTTTTCTGTGTCTGTGACAGACAAGAAGGACTTAAAAAAATGTCAAGATGAATATGTAGGTTTTTTTTGGAAAACTATAGTTGCCTGCAATAGTAAGTGTCTCATGCAAAATTCATTATTTCAAAATAAGAATTTAAAGTTTGATTGGTGTGGTAATTGTTTTGGCACATCCTGTTACTCTACCACATTATATTCTAAGAACAAAATCAATTCTTAAGTCAGTGTTCAGCTATTTCAGCATACACAAGGCAGGTAAAATGAAATAGAAGTCAATGAAATGATTTGATATCAAATAATTATCAGAGTAAGAATTATTCTCTGTCTCAATGTCCAGTACAACCATGTTTTGAAATAGCTTTCCTGGAATGCTATTAAGAATTCTGTGTCATCATATTTTGGAATCGTTACTGATAAACTCCAAATTCTGTCAGAAATGAAGCCCTCAAGTACAGTTACTTCAGTGTGGTAACTGTTGCTGAAGCACTATATTATTGTAAGAATATGGAGGGAAACAGTGGCAGTGAGAGGGAATTAGAAGGGTAGAAGAGGAAGTCTTTGAGCTTATGGATCTGAAAAATAAAAATTAAAAAAGAAAAAGGTCAAGCTGTGGATATTAATGTTGAAGCAATAGATTAAAGCGTGGTCTTGGTCACCTTTGGAATCTAATGCTTATATTTTGTTTTCCTTTTGCAATTTTTTTTAAAGAGATAAGTTCACTCTTGTTCTAAATGTGACTAATTCAGGTGTCAAGGAATGTGTTGCCTTTTTCTTTGCTGTTTTTGTTCTCCTGATGTTGCCCTGATGATGCTTTCTATACTCCTCTGAGTATCTTTGAATTCCTTGGAAGCCAAGATAAGTGAAGAAGAATAGGGGAGGGTGGGGGATGTGGCGGAATTCCTTTAGTTTAGGCTTTCAAGCTGGACAGAATGCTTTATCTGTTGGTTTCTTCGAACTAGGGGTTCTGTATTACAGTAACAAATGATGCGTGCTACCTTGGAACATAACATCTTGACATTAACTACAGCCAATATGTCTGTAGAAAACATAGCTCCCTGATTTTGCTTGTTTATTTTTAAAATTTTACTTGTTTTTTGGTGTTTAGTTTGGAAGGACATCATACACTTCTGATAAATTGGCGATTTAAGTGTAAGTTTAATCTGTACAACTTTAATGTCCTTTTTAAAGTTTATTTTCTTAATGAAATATGATGCATGTAACTCAATCAACTTTGAAGAAAAGTATGAAGCTGGTAATGTTCATATTTGTTTTCACATCCACTAATTCCCTGGCATTGTTAAAGTATTCTGTGTGGTCTGACCTCTAAAAGGATGTTCTCTTGCTAAGGTAGGTCATCCGGATGGAATTTCAGTGTGCATGGCTCAGACATTCTGAGTGGAAATAGGCAAAGGCAGGTGGCCTTTTTCCTCCATGTGTGAGCACTGTTAACCTTCCTGATGGAAACAGAAACACCCCGAGTGTTGATTGAGCTCTTTGTTTTGCCTGAAAAGAACACAATTTTACTAGTGCAGTCATTATCACCGATGAAATTTCATTCCAAGTGAACTCAATTTTCTTATTTTTAAAAATCAGAAGTTGTTTTGCTCATGTGTTCACTGATTAATTTTTTTGTTATTTTGTACAAATGATTCATTGACTATACAAAAATTTATTATTTCTTTTAATTTCCAGTATTTAATAATTATATTATCTGTATGTTACAGAGAAGTTATGAGCTAAGAATTAGAAAAGCTGAGGGAAATGCTAGTTTAATCTTTCTATTTATCAAAAGCAGTTTCCCTAAAATATATTCTTGATATATCTGACAAAAAATAATTAAGCTTTAGATCAGTTGTCTGTCAGTTTCCATATTTTTACCTTGAACTTAAATATATTTTTTTACCAAAATAATCCTATGTTTGTCGGTAACTATTAACAGATATTTTTCTATGTGGTGAGAGAGCATTTCATTCACACTGACACTTTATGTTCACCAGTGGTTCGTCATTGTGAGATATAATCATTGCGTATGATTTCAAGATTGTTGCTGTGAGTATATGCGTGTGTGTCAACCAAGACTGAAGGGAGAAGAGGGTGGTATATGGTTTGTAGTGGGAAGGAAGAATAAGAAGAACATTTTATCAATTTAAGACTTCAAGAAAATGACAAAGAGCTTAGACTTGATGACTAAAATCCAAAAACCAGAGCTTGGCAATTATGAGTTGGAAGGGATTCATGCAATTTATGAGTAACACTATTTTTGGCTGAAAACATAATTCAAAGGAATCACCCACTGCTTGAAAGAAAGCCCAGGTATATTGGCACAGCTACTCAAAAGCAACAATTCTATAGTGCTTCCAGCAGCTCTTTATTACTGAAAGGAATGTAAGTGGAAAATCTCCTTCACTGGGGCTTCACAGATAGCCACCTACAGGCATTTTACTTTCCTGGTGTTAGAAAGATGAAATTGCATTCTTTGAAAAGCGTTTTCCCTGTAAGATTTATGATAGAATAGTGTAACAAGTTATGACATTTTCTTTATGGATTAGTTATTAAAGTCGATTCTTAAGCTGTATTTTCATAGAAGAGTTTTTTTTTTTTTGAAGGTCACAATGAAGCTGATCTATGTGGAGTTCTATAAAATTCAGCTAGAAACTGTTTGAATTGAAACATTATGTCTGTGTCCCAGCTAAGCATCTCTCTGATGTGCAGAGTAATCAAGACCTTCTGGCAACTTCAGTTCCCCCATGAGCCTTGAGCATGATTGATGGTGATGTGAGACTCCTTGCTTTTGGAGTCTCAGGGAGCTGTGGCATGTTTATGTTGAAAGGTAAGGACACTCAGATCCCATTGGAACCTGAAACCTAGCCCAGTGAATGTCTGGGGCATAAAACAAATATTTTACAGCTTTTTTATGGGAACAATAAATAACCAAATCAATGAAAAAAATGAACGAATTAATAGTATGGAAGTATTATAAGAGTGCACAAGGAGAGTTGTCCATCACCAGAGTGACTGTTGGATAAGAAAACTCAGAACAGAGCAGATTCAGTAAATATGTGGCATAACTGTCCATACCCTGAGCAATGGTTAATCCACCAGGGTAATCCTCTTGTGTATTGTCAAAATGTAGCTTCTACAAAAAGCCATTATGGATTAGAATTGGTGAAAGAAAGTCAAATATTTGTCTCCTAAAGTTTGGACTAATTAGCATAACACTATTAGTTTTTTTTTAAGTAATCCAAATTTTGCATCATTTTAGCAGTAGATTTATTACTACTCATTTTCACTCCATTTTTAAATAATTATTTTCCATAATACAATTTTGTAGGCTTAAGGGTTCCTCCAACATTCCTCCACTTCCGTCCCTGTTTTCTTCCCAATATTTGGCCCCGTATTGTCACAGTAGTATAGTCCTTTAAGAAAAGTTACAAGTTTAACATTCTGCTGCTTAAGTATATGATGGCATTGTAGATCTGTCTTTGCTTACTCAAATTACCAAACAGTAGGCAGGAAATTTATGTTTATGACAAATGTAATTTAGGAATTCTTCATCTTAGTTCTTTAATCTAGTCAGCAAAATCATGGGAATTAGCTAAGAATTTTATTAAACTCTGGATTCAAAGATCAGTAGGTCTGGAAAGTAAATAGCTGTATTTCCAACAAGGTGACGCTAAACTTGTTATTGTTCTTCATGGGGATATTAAAACAATATTGAGGTCTGGATCTTTTCACACAGATTCTGCCTTGATAGAATTGGGATGTGTTGTGGATTTTGGATAATTAAACACACTTTTGGCAATGGAAATATGAAGCCAAAAATTCAGACTCGTTGCTTTAAGCTGATTTAGTGCCTGCATTTGATATTTTGTTCAAGCTCATTTTAAAAAGTAATTGGTTTCATGAAGCATATCTCAAAACAACCTTCTCTGCCTAGTTTCACTTACTTGGTTTTAGCTCTTTTCTCTGTTTTATCCTTATCTTTATATTCATTTTTATTTATGAGCCTCCTTTTTCTTCTCTTGTATCCAAACCTGAAATTATGTCTGGTACCTTGATTTGATTTGTAATTTCCCCTCAGGGCTCCTGGCTTTTCCTAACTGGGATTTCTGGCATACCTTTGACTCCACCGAAGATAGTAGGTACCATGGGTTTGCCAGTTGTAAATTTGTAAGAAAATCAGAGACTTCTCTGAACCTGGAGAACTTGAAGCTTGTAACTTAGAAATAAGATTTAAATGATACTCATTGTTTCCTTGGCGGTCAAAAAATGTATTCAGCTGTAGTAAACCTAAAGTTGATGAGATTTGATTTCTTAGTTTCAGAAATACTCCTGAGTGTCCACCAATGAGCATCTATTCATGTATAACTCCCTTCTCTCACATAGGCAGAATGTATGACTTGCTTCTAGCTAATAGAGTGTTGCAAAAGTGACGAGCTATGTCTGGATTCCAATTGCTGCTCATATGGCTGCCGGTATCATAGGTGACAGCCTAACCCACTAAGTTATAGTGTTGTCTCTTGTACCAAAAAAATAATACTTGTATAGTCATGTAGAAAACATATAGATTTCCCACCTATTATGCCTTCTTTAGGAACTTTTATTTTTCTTTGGATATGTTACTAAAAGTAAAAATGAAAATTACAATTTTGGCCTTGAGTTCTTTTTAAAAAAACTTTAGCCATTACTTTATACTGTATTCTTGAACATCAGTAAACTGCAGAAGCAGGGGAAAATGTATTACTCTGTAGTTGAAAGTGAAAACAAAGTTTTTTTCCTAAAATAAAACAAACTTAAAAGAATTTTCTCTTTCAAAGACAATGCTTTGGACATTAAAATTACATCTTGTTTCTCTGTACATGTTTAATGAACCAAAATGAACTTTGTTAACTCTTTTTAAAAGATTTGCTTGTTTTTATTTAAAAAGCCGATTTTACAGAGAGAGGAGAGACAGAAACAGATCTTCTATCCACTGCCTCAGATGGCCACACAGGCCAGCACTGAGCTGAAGTGAATTGAAATTCAGAGCCAGGAGCCTCTTCTGAGTCTCACATGTGGGTTTAGGATGCCAAAGACCTGGGCCATCTTCTGCCGTGTTCCCAGGCCACATGCAGAGAGCTGAATTGAAAGTGGAGCAGCTGGGACATGAACCATTGCCCATGTGAGATGTCCCCACTAAAGCATAGAGGATTATCCTGTTATGTCACCACACCAGCTGCAAGATTTAGCTAGCCCCAAATGTAAAACATTGTTTCTTTAAAACAAAATTGTAATGCAATCTTACATGGCTGTTAGAAAATGATAAAGATTATTTTCACAATGATTTCAGTGAACTTCTCACTATTTCATTTATACAATAATTTCTCTCTCCATTGTCTTAAACTCTTGTTATAATTCAATTCAAAGAGCACATCGTCCATATAATTAGATAGAGAAGTTGGTCATTTGAGTTTAGAAGTAAGATGAATATGTGATGTGCATTATAAATATTTTTGAAAGAATTTAAACATAATATAAAAATGGATGAGCTGCTTTTTTCCTTCAGATTAAAAAAAAAGCTTTTCTCAAATATCAGAATAATTGAAGTTCATGTACATTGACACTTACCAGACAGATTACAATTCCCATTTATTTGCATTTATTTGTGGGTACTTGTGTCTCTCTCTCTCTCCTCCTCTCCTATCTCTGCTATTTTAATTTTATGGCACAATTCCACAGGCACTGGGATTTCCCCTACTACCTTTCCCCATATTCCTTTCCCCAACTTATTTCCTTCATTATTATTTCAATAATACAGTACCTCATAAGCAGTTATAAGTCCACCATTCTGTTATTTGTGGGTGTTAAGCTGGGAAGAAAAATATGGAAGGTTCTCTCTGACTTAGGTAGAGAATCCTTTGGTCTCTTGTCATATGACTTCTTGGTGTACTTGGGAAGGCCATTTTATTCACATGTCAGTTTTCAAATTTATTAAATGTGTATTTTGCAAAATAATATTAGTATCTTTTAGATAAACAGGATGTTGGCATTTGAACAGTTACAATATGTCTGTCTTTCTCTGTAACAGTTGAAGAACTAGCTAAAGGGTACATTTACCAGCCTCACTTGCAATTGATAGTAGTCCTATGGCAAAATCCTGAAAATGGAATATAAATAGGAGTTAATTATGCAATTTCTAAACGATGTGTTAAAACATCCTTCTTAAGAATGAAGTTTGTCTCCTTATCTCTTTTGTTTTCATAGGCTGAACTAAGGATTAGCAACTTGAAACGACTAGGCACGCTCTTGAGGGTCTGGGAAAAGCTGGAACCTCAACGGGATCCCTTATTGTCAAAAGTGGCCACGTTTAAATGCTTCTCTCCATTGGTCCTGTCCCCATTGGTCTAAGCTTTGCTCCCGCTTCTTTAGCCAACCCTCTTTCTGCCACCCTTCCACCCGTTCTTCTTCCCATTCTTTCCCCGTCTCCTTTCTGCCACCCTTCTTCCTGTCCCCCAGTCTTTCTCGTTGTCTTTGTCTGTCTGTCTTCCTGTCTGTCTGTTTGTCCATCACAGTCGTCCTGTCGTTCATCTGTCCGTCCATCCATTCTAGTCCGTCCGCTAGCTTTTACTGGCTACTTTTATATCGTTCTCCACCAATCTCTTCTCCCCGTGTGTCCACTTGGCGCTACATGATAGGCCAGTAATCACAGTGAGGACATTAGCTTATCCCTGACTTCCTGTTTACCTGCTGGCGAGACCAACTCTGCCTCCTCGCCCTGGGCCAGCCGCCATCTTGCAATGCCCCTCCCAAATCCCAGGAGCAGTTTTAGCCCTCACTCCCCACAGTAACCAAGTCATATTGAGTTTTTGATCAAGCCCATTGGCTCTAGAGAGGCAGAAGTGGGGAGAAGTTTGGATGTTTGGGTACTGTCAGCCTATCAAACCAGCTGTTTGAAGGGAAAGAGATGAATTCATCTCAGTGAGGAAAGAGCATCAATTGCATTTTTGAAATTTCAATGTATGTCTATTTTTTTCATTGTGTAATGTTTTTATTTTGAATTTTGTGGTACAATTCCATGGTATCTGGGATTTTCATTCCCCCTCCCCAAATTCCCACTCCCAACTGATTTTCTTCATATTATTACATTAGTATAGTCCTTCATAAGCAGTCATAAGACCATCTGTCTGTTACCTGTGTCCTGACAATCCTAGTACAGGCAATGCCAGTCAGTCCAGCATCCTATTGTCAAGATACATCCAACAGTTTCATTGGGAGTCAGTGTTTGATTTGGAAGTAGAGATGCATACTGCATTGAATCTTCACATCTGAATACGATAGTCTCTGTTAAGCTATCCCTATACATTCTCATAAATGAGAAGCCACAAAACAAAGTCAACAAGAGGAATGAATTTAAAAACAAAATATTTATAGTACCATGGAGTTAATCAACATGCTATTGAATAGCTAATGTATCAATGAAGAAATGAAAAAGAAAACACAAAAGTTTCTTGGGTAAAATGATGCTACTGTGAGATCTATGAGTCAGTGAAGGATTTGATAAGAGAAAAAAAACTATTTGTAAGAAATGAAAATAAAAATATCAAAATGCATGGGTTGCAGCAAAAACAATATGGAAAGGGTTATTGATCTTATAATCTGTATGAAGGTTGCCTTATATCAGAGAGAACATACGGTATTTGTCCTTTTGGGATTGACTTATTTCACTGAGCATAATGGTCTTTAGTTGGGTGTGTGTATCTTAAACCTTTATGAATACAACAAATTAATAAGCTATCTGGTTCATGTGTTACTCCATGTATATTGTGTAAATGTCTGTGCTAACTAAATGCCCACTGGTTCTTTACAAGTGTTGTAAAGCAGTGAGGTTACATTACATTCACTAACTTTAATATCCACTTAACATTATTTCAGTATCTAGCATATTTTCAGGATCTATTTTTTCCTCAAGTAAGTCTTAGTGCTCCTGTAAGTTTTCTCACACTGCTAGTAAATTAATAAGGGATGTTTGTGTACACCACTGCTTGACATCTGTTTGGGGACTTTGCTCTTCTCTATTTCTGTTTCAAGATTCACTCTGTGGAATTCAAAGTTTCCTTCCTCATTATATGAGATTCCAAGTCATTTTATAATACATGATGAGCTAGTGTCCTTCTTCTGTGTATTGTGCTGGTTGGTGAGTGTCAGGTACATTATTTTTATCCCAGATGACTGGATCTAAGTCTTTTGAATTAATAGCTATCACTGATTTTTGGATTTTGGACTGTTTGTATCTGACCTACTTAATATGAATGAGTTCTTTCTGTGACCTTTTATATCCCTCGGCATTTATTTCCAGAAATTTTCTCTGTGTTGATCTTCCAAACCCATTATCCTACTTTTTATACTATGTGAGGAACATTATAAAATGTGTGCTCAGATCACAATGATAAAATTACCATTTACGTCCTATGTTTTATTTTTTAAACACTTTTAGTTGATATATTTAAGTAATAGAAGCATGTGCCATTTGACTAGCATAAATTTCTGTGTTTTTACTAGAATTTTATTTCACATAGCCAAAGAATTCTAAAGTGTGTGTATGAAATATTTTCTTTATGTCACAAATTGTGTTTTCATAGTAATTTTCACAGGCCTCTTTATAGTATTAGCAAGATTTTATTCCACTGTTTTTACGTATTATTTTACTTTTAAGTGAGTAAACTTCTCAAAAGTGTGTATGCCGTCTTTCTTTAGACCTTTTTTCATTTTCCATTCCTAGGACACTGTTTTCATATTCCCAATGAAATCACTAAACAGTTGTTGAATGTAACAGTGATAATTTACACAATGCTTAAAATTGCAACAGTTGGTTTCTCAAATGTTGTCTCAATTTGTTTGACAACCCAGGAAGACAGCTCTATGTTAATCAGAATTGGTAAATAGCGTGATGGTAATTATCAAACCTGGCAACTTATCAGACTCACCAGGAAAAATTTCTTACAAAATAAAAGCTAAACTAAATGTCTCTATGATAAAAGATAGAAAAGTATATTGGGTAGATATGTGTACAAGTGAAAAGAAAGTATACATTTCATTTTGTTATTTCTGTGTTTGTACTTAGTAATAGTTTGGAAATGACTTTCAGTATTATCAGTGATCTGTTTCATTCTCTTTTTTTGTATTGTAAGGATGCCACTCTCAGGATAAAAAATTTATTTAATTGAGTCTGTATTTGGTTTTGTTGTATTCTACTGGTGAATATTGTAGGTCCTGTTTGTGTTTGTTTTACTATTACAAAGTTACAAAGATTTTTAAAGTATAATCATATATAAATGTACATATCTTTGCAAATATCACTATATATCCTAAATAGTTCTCTAAGTATATTTATGGGTAATATTTTCATAGGTGGATTGCTAATGCATGCATTTTAATATTTTTATATTTTATTTATATATATTTATTTTTATATTTTTATAATATATAATTTTTATATATTATTGCTAATGCAACATTTTTATAGATGTTATAACTTTTCAAGATTTTTGTATCAGTTTGAAATTCCACTAACACAAATTGAGAATTACTTAACTTATTTGCCACATTTTTGCCCATGTTAATGTCCAACTCGAATCTTGGCCCATCCTGATTGTGAAAGTTGGCATCTTGTTTCTGTTATACTTGAATTTCTTTAATTATGAGTGAGATGAAGTATTTCTTCATATATTTATTGGTCATTTGTGTATGTGCACATGTGTGAACCATCTGCTCACATTCTTGATCCTTTTTTCTTTTATATTGTTAGTGTTTTCTATAGTTTTTGTAACAGCTCTAATACAATAAAGAAATTAATCCCTTTTACATGCTTTGCAAATTTGGTTCCTAATTATCACCTAGGGGGAATGTTTTAGGCAAACATAGCTCAACTATCTTCCCTCACTCTTGCAATTTTGAGTTAAGTCACTGGGCGTGAGAAATAGGGATCCAAAATTTTGGAAAACTTCTGCAAGTGATTCTAATATAGTTGGTCCAGGGTCAGATTTTGAGAACTGTTGGCTTTCATGACAAACATGAAATAGTTAAGTACAAACACCTGTATTTTTAGCAAAGCTATTTTTAGTAGTAGCATGAAGGAGGGATCAAATCATGGAACTCATGACTCTCTCGACTTAGAATCCTTTCCTTAAGAGTCATAATCTGGAAGTTATTTTTTTCCTGACAAAAGGATCATGACTATAAAAACTCCTCCTGGAATGCTAACATGGTAGAAATATAGACATTTCCCAACTTGTAGAGCTATAAATTTAATTCTACAGCATCTTAGAAACATAGTTTGCAGAGAGAACATCTGGAAGATACAAATATTCTCTGTAATAATGTCTGCCAAGCGGTGATGCAAAGACTGAGAATCATCAGTCAATGAATAGCTGACAATAGAGTGGTTTATATATCTGGAATGGGAGATATAAGTAAGAGCTTTGCTAATTTTTTAATAATGAAGGAATAATTTTAATGCTGTTATATAGTTTTATAGCTGTGAATAATAGAAGTCTTAGCAATGGCTATCATACTGAGCATTTTGCCAAGTATTTTGTGTGACCTTCAAGACATTACCACCATTTCCTTTAAACATAACAATTGAGATTGGGATGATTGAATTTGCTTCAGATGATAGATGGAGAATGCTGACTGAACATTATAGTTCAACTCTTACATCCACCTCACTTCCACATCCCTTAATCTTTACAGTTCGTTTTTCATAAAGTAAAGGAAATCGCATGACTTTCTCATTCCACAGACTGAATTTAGACCATCAGAAGTATCTTTTCCCCCTTTCTTCCTTGTAATTTTACTTTGGTCCATGAAAAATAAAATTCCCACTCAAAGGCCATTGAGAATATTTGGGAAGTTCAAGTGTATCATTTTCTTAAGTCTTCTGACCTACTCCATTCCTAAAGGTGGGATAAAGACCATGGCTTGTCCATGCCTGCAGTGATGGACATATGACTGTGTATGAAGAACTATACTTTAGTAGTGATATAGAGGAACGAGGCAGGGGGAGGTAATTGGGGAGGGGATAAGGGAAATGCCAGGAGCCTATCATAAATGGTAATGATAATAATAATCAGATGTAAAATAAAATAAAACATCTTTCAATTATGATAATATTTATTTTTTTCCCATGCTAAGTGGGAGCTTACATTGTTTTCATCAGCCATGAATTAAGTGGGAAACTGGACTTCAATGCAGCAGAACAAGCAGATTTCAGCTGTGTGTGTATAGAATCTGTGTATCTAATGCATGCCTGCCTATGTGCATATATCAAATTGTGTCATAGGAAGCTCACTATTGTCCTCAACTCCAAGTCATCTTTTCTAGCGGTAAAGCTAACATTTAAAGTTTTTCCCACTGAAACACTTGTTTTCAGTGGTTTTTCAGTTGACTTAAATTTGTGGTATATGACACAGGAATAATTAGTCCACTCATTGTAATATGTGTCTCACAAGAAGGGGGATATTTTAGGGTTAGGATAGATTAACATTACAAAAAATGAAGTTTCCTTTCAGAATATGGATTCAATTGTTTTATTGGTAATGAATGGTTCCCCAGGAGTGTATAGTGGGTTTAACTAGATGTGTAATGCCTTAAAAGGTTGGATTATTTGGCTGCTTTAAGTTTGACATCAGATAGATGGCCAGGCTATATTTATTAATACTTCACAAATGTTATCAAAAGTTTTGTCAGGAACTTCAAAAGGAGAGATCTGATCTGAGGCAGAGAGAGGAGAATAGAGAGATTGAGAAAGAGAAATTTCTCTCCTTATGTTATTATTATCTCGTTACAAAGTTGGTATTGTGGTGCTAGCACAGTGGTGCATCACGTAGAGCCACTACTTGTGATGCTGCCATCCATATTTGTTTGCTGGTATAAGTCTTGCTTGTGTCTCCCCAAGTTTAAGTCTCCTCATGAGGAGGAACAACTATGAGATGAAATCATGTAACATATAGTCTCACTGGCCTCTGAAGGTGTTAGTTCAGTGAGTTCTGTTATGCTTTACATATGTCCCCCCACACTAATACAATGGAAAAGTAATCCACAATGCAACATTGTTGGAGGAGGTTAGACCTGCAAAGAGAGAATTCTCATGCATCAATGAAAGTAGTTACCTGTTGCAAGGGTGGATCAGTTAAATGGAGAGTGTCCTTACAAGAGCAACTTTGCCCCTGGTTCTTTTTGTTTTGCAGTCATTCAGTTGTTCTGCCATGTTAAAACAGCAGAACAAAGGCTGCACAAAGGCCTTTGCCAAATACCATGCCATGCTCCTGGATTTCTCAGTCTCCAGAATCATACTCAAATAATTTTTTTAATGAATTACCCAGTCTGTGAGGTTCTGTTCTAACAAAAGAAAATGAACTGAAACAAGGACCAGTGGCAAAGTAGAACACCAGAAATTTGTGGGTACCAAGAAGATACTACTTGCTTTGTTACCCCTCAGTGGTATTCCAAGGAAAGCTCTGTGGCAATAGCAAATTTGAATGTTCGTAAAACTCTGAATGTAACCTGTAATCTTAATGAAAATGTATGCAAAAATGTTACAGAATTAAGGTCTTTAGGTGTTTGGAAATTATCCAATATATACTTGATCTTAGCCAAAAGGCTGAGAAGCAATGAAATGATCCAGTATAATGAAATGTCTGCCTAAGTTCAGAATCAGTTCAACTTGGAGAGCAAGAAATTCAAGATTCACAGGTCAATATGCACATTATAATGTTCTACATGTGAGAAGAAACAGGAAAGACAAGGGAACCTCAAGTAAGTCCTGGGTTCCAGGTGTACCACCATGGCAATGTCTACATTTTTCAAAGACAGAGGAGAGGAAGATGCTTCTGTCTGAAGCATAGGCCAGTGCATTGATGACTTCTTGCTCTTAAGATGGCAGGCTTAGTGCCATAGAAAGCTTTACTAACTGTGGTTAAACCACATCATGGGTTACAAACAGTATCTCTATATATACACACTTTATATAGTACATATATATTAGTATATTAGTTTATATTAGTGTATATATATAATGCCCCAACTGAGTTATATATTTGATTGTATAAACATAATTTTATTATTGGTTAATCTCATAGTCTAGATTATTGCTTGTGCATTCTACTTTGCATGAGTGATATGGGTACGGCCATACATTTTAGGTGTCCCTTTAGAATCTTTAGGAAAGTGATTTCAGTACTTCAGTTTAGAAGCTTCAAAGCTTCTACACCCATTTCTCAGACCGTGGTAGAGAGAAAACATATGCTGGAAGAATGGATAAAGTAGAACACAGATTCTTTTTTTAGTGTGTGAAATAAAATCGTTTGGATAATAATGTGGTTTGATCTTCATTTGGCTCTTTTTTTCTATAATTCTAATTGGTGGAACTCAGTACTGGAAGGACTGTGAGTCATTCTCAATTAATGCGTTTCTGTCATTTCAAAGTCGTTATGAGGAACTCAAGAACCAAGTGAGAAATGTCACATATTACATGATTCTGGTTACATGAATTGTGCCAAAAAAATAAAAAAGCAAATTTGTAGAGACAGATTGGCTGGGGCTGAGGTGTGAATGGAGAGTGACTGCCATCGGGCTCAAGGTTTCTTTCTGGAGAAATGGAAATGTGCTGAGATTACATGCTGGTGATGATTGTGTAACTCCATAAATTTACTACACATCATGAGGTGATTTAATTAAAATGAATGACTAATATAATCTACATACAAAGCTGCTGTAAGAATAGCCAAGAAACTCAGAAGTTGTGAAGGAATATTGTAAACATATACTTGATTCAGAAAAATCACAAATGAAAAATTCTGGTGAATTTTAGTTTGCAGGATGGTCACATCTGATAAGCAGTGTGGTTGAGATGAGTTTTCTAATGTGAGTTTTGAACAAATCACACCAGCATTCACTGTAAGAAGTCTAAAACCAAGAAGCGTGGGTTTTAGACTTAAATTATATTCTGCAGCAGAGAAAAAAAAATCATGGAATTATGAGAGTCCTTCTCCTTTAGTTAATAACTATTTAAATAGCCCCTTGGTAAAACCTAGACTGTTTTTTCCCCCCATATATGTTAGACTGTAAATTTTGACATATATTTTATTTTCATGCCTGTAATCTGTAATATTTGTTTGCTGTAAAAAAATGTTTTTCCACAGGCTTTTTAAGCTGCATACAAGAATTGTGATTGCAGGTAAAACTCTATAAATGTTGTAGGAAAATCAACCTGGAGAGCACTCTATCCACTCATTGTTCACAGACAGCATTATGTCTATTTTAAATGAGGCAGTCTATATGCAAATTGGTAGATCTGCCCAGATTTGTGCAGCAGTAAAATCTGGATTTTTAAAGTACAGTTGAATTAAACAAATAAAACTGGTTATTTTATAAATAGATGAAAAATAATTTCATGCATTTTGTTTCCATGTTTTTTGATGATTTTAACTGTAATGAATTAGGGGGAACTAAGTTTTTCTTACATTCTATATGGTTGGCAAAGCTAACTTACCATCCTTCTGTAGAAGTCAAAAACATAAGTCAGATCTAGGTTTATTAAAATGCGAAAGGGTTTATTCTTTATCACTACATTTAAAAAACAGTATATGACCTGTATAGAAAATCAGATCTTTGTTTTTGTATTTAAATGTAGATTGCATGGGTCATGGGTCAGGTAAAACACTTAAACAAAACAAATATACAAACTAACCAAAAACAAAAAAACAACCCTACAGTGCACAACCAAGAGTAGACAAGATGTTATAGGAGAAGCTGAGATTTTGGACAGACAGCCCCTAGGGTTTCCTCCTATACTGAAATTAAATGAAATTGGCTTCCTTTTGAAATTCAGCTCTGTGCATAAGATTTTCAGTATTCAACGCCAAAAAGGAAAAGCTATGGTGCTTGTCTTAATTTCTTCCACAATATTCTCTGCAAACTGTCTCTTCATGCTTAGTGTTGGCAATGCCCGCGTCGCCACGTACCCCGAGCCCCGAGTCGAGCGGAGGGACTAGGGTTATGAGACAGACAAGACAGACAACACACAACACACTGAGACTTGTTCTTGTGAAGTGAAGCCTTTATTCAAAGTCGAACTCTCTTATATAGTCTGCTTGGCCCCTCCCAGGATCTTCCCAATGGTTAAGCAACACCTAAGCTCCCCCAAGGACGTGCAAAAAGGGGAAGCAGGAAGGAGGGAAATTGCAGTCAGGATGTGCAAAAATGGGAAGCAGGAAGGAGGGAAATTGCAGTCAAGCCAGGGGCTAAATGTATCAGGCCATGATTGCCCTTCCTGTTACACCTTTGAGAAACAGCTGAGCTGTGGAGTTAACCCTTGGGAGACCGGGGCCTACACTTAGTGTGTGTATGAGTATGTTTTTTACATAAGTTCCCACATCTGTGTGGTGTAAATGAGCTGATTTCTGATGCTGGTTTTTAGTATATGGAATAAAAAATATTGTGATAGGAAAAGATCATTTTGGTCATTGAATATTGTAAATTGTCATTGTCTTTAATGTTTGGGAAACTTGAAACCTTAAAAATGTGACATGCCTTGCTGTTTCCCTCAAGAATCATGTGGAATATTTAAGAATTCATCTGTAAAAAGAACTTCTGTGATCTTTTTTTATGATAGTTACATCTTGTGAGAAATACCAGTTGATGAAAGCCTGTCCAGAGCTTCTAACCAATCAGCTTAGCAAAGTTCTCTTTCCAATCCCATAAATTGATACAGGGATGTGATTTTGATTTCTTTCGAAAGTATCATAGGAAATTCACATTTAAGTTAATGTATTTATTTTACTCGAGATGTAGTTATCAAAGAGAGCATACAAAACTGGCTACTCATATAGTTTGAAGGTTGTTCATAAGCAAGTAGATAGGGTTGTTTTTGGCAAGATGCAAAATATTTCTAAGTGTATATTTTGGTGATTTTAGTGGTCCAGTGCTCAGCTGATCATATATCTCAAATCTCCATGATATCTTCCAGAGCAACTTTTTAAAAAATTGTTAATAACATTGTATTATGTGACACAGTTTTATAGGCACTGGGATTCCCCCCAGCCCTCCCATAACCCTCCCCCCATGGTGGATTCCTCCACCTTGTTGCATAACCACAGTTCAAGTTCAGTTGAGATTCCTTCATTGCAAGCATATACCCAGCATAGAGTCCAGCATCTTATTATCCAGATAAGTTCAACGGCTTCTTGGGGAGACCTTCTCTAGTCTGAAGATAGAGCTAACAGAGTAAAATCCCAGTCAGTTAAAAGCCCCAACAAAACATCAGCAACAATATACAATGTTATGGAATTAATTGACATAGTATTGAGTAAACAATATGTTAAAAATAATGCAGAGCAACTTTTCTCAAGTCAGACATGAGACCTTGGCCCTTATACATTAAGATTCAGAAAATTTTCAGAAACACTCCTCCAAGCCGATATGGTAAACCTAACTGCTCACCTTAATTTTCATTCTTCCCAGTTACACATTGAGAAGCTGGTTGGATTATGTACATATCTTACCTTCCAGGTATCATCTGTGTTATGTATCATAAAATTTCCTTGAATTTATCCTTCATTTTCAGGGAATTCCAAGTCAATCTTCTTGCCTAGTCCAGCTCTTGGAATATCATTTAGGTCCAGTAGTCTGTGCTTCTGCTTCTTTATGAGGGAGTTGCTTGATAAGGCAACTTGACTGTAAGGCAAAGCAATAGGGGAAACAATGAACTTAAATCTGTATATCAGCCTACTGAGTTGGAGCAAGAGCCAGAGAATGGGTTACTCTGGATACTTACAGAGTTATGTGGTGTTGTTGATACCACCTCAGTAGGACACATTGGACTGGATGTGTCCTACTGGACATTAATGTTTCTTGTTTAATTAGGTAGAAAACACGAAGTTACAACAAGGCAGATGAGGCCCTAGAAAACATAGCAGTCTCAGAAATGATACTTAAAGATGTTCTCTTGACAGAGAAAAGAAATATACCCACCCAAACCAAAGGCACATGGGAAGAACATCCCCGTAAAATATCAGCAGAAGACTAAACCAGTTAAGAAACCATTGTTAAAATGACAGAGCCAAATTACCACCTATTTTTATTAACCTTGAATGTAAACAGCTTAAACTCATCAACCAAATGTAACAGAATAATAGACTGGATTAAAAAACATAACCCATCTATTTGTTGTCTACGGGAGACGTATCTCACCAGCAAATATCAGCGGAAACTGTATCCTATGGATTTTGATTTTTTTTTGTTAGTTTCATCTCTTCAAAACACTTTCTTCTGGCTAAATTCTTCAATGATTCATAGATCATAGAGTAACATCATTTTCTTCAAGACTGTTCCTGATTTTCTTTTTCATTTCTTCAGCAACACATTAGTCATTCAGTGGCATGTTATTTAACTTCATGGTATTGTTAATTTCATTTTTTTTTCTCTTCCTGTTGATTATGTTTTGTGGCTCTTCATATAACTGTGTAATGGAGATTGGCATATCTAATAGCATGCTGTTTAACTTCATGGCATTGTAAATTTTTATTTTTCTTCCTGCTGTTGATTTTGTGTTGTGGCTTTTCATTTAAAGGAATATATAGTAACTGCGTAATGGAGACTATCATATCCAGATGTGAGGATACAATGCAGTATGCATCTCTACTTCCAGACAAAGATGGACTCACAATGAAATTGTTTACTGTATCTTGATAATCAGATGCTGAATACTCTGTCATTGTCCATACCCACAATGATGGACATGTGAATGTGAATGAAGAACTTAATGATATAGGGGAACTCAGTGAGGGAGGAGGGAATTTCAGAGGGGGTAAGGGAAATGCCATATTGTGCTGCTCATAGGACATTCATCTTTCTTGTGTGTTTAATATCTAAATAACATTATTTTAAATATGCAATTAGTTACAAACTTCTCTGCAAAAACCAAGCATGATTTTCATATTTGTATCATATCATAAGACTGGATAATGTAGTGGGCTCAGGAGAGATAAACTTGGAAACATAAACTAAAAAGACACAAATAGTTTTGGAATCAAAAGAGACATGTGGATAGTATATGCAGGTTGTTCCTGGAAAACTGAATTAAAAGAATAATTAATTTCCATGCAAAAAGTTTAAATTCATGTAAAGTTTTTTCCAGCATACATTTCCCATGAATGAATTTTAACAGTTTTCATTTGTTTTGTCGTTTTTTCCAAATATACGCCTCACTTGTCCTTGACAATTTGAATAAATGTACATTGTTCATAGTTACTTTTTTAATGACTGAATTTACCTCAAAATGGAATCCTTGTCTGGGTGGCTGAAAGTAAAGGTTCTATAAAGGTTAATTTAAAGTATAGATTTCAATCCTCAGTTTATTATCTAGACTTCAGTAAAAATATAACAACTGGTGCCGTTGATAAACTCCCTTCATAACAAGGCATAAGAAGAGGCAGGAAAGATTAGAGGCAAGAAAAGTATTGCTGTGAGATTTTTAAATTGCACACACACACACACAATTTTTAATTATGTATCTTAATCATATTTTAACTGTAGCTATTTTGGGTTAAATATAAAAATTAATATGTGGCCAAGAGCTTTCCTCTGCCTCATTTTTAATTCCCAAATGCCAAAATTGCTTACATTAGAAATGAAATTGTTGTATAACCAGCTTTCATAAACCTCAAGAAATTATGTAAAACTTTTGGCTTTAGATTTTCTAATAACATTCTTTTTAATATGCTGTGGGACTCCCAAGAAGGAAGAGACACCTTGGTGTTTGTCAAGCAGGAGGAATAATTTAAATTAGCAGTCAGATAATCTTAATTGTTGTACCAGTTTATTTTGACAGCCCTTAAATGAGGCACATTGAAGAGGTATGTGTGTGTGTGTCTTACATGTGCGTTTGCAATTTGTTATTTAACTATAAATATACAAATGTATTAATGAAAATGTATCTGATACGTAAGAAAACTTCAAAAAATTATGAAAACAGAATTTAAATATAAATATTTTATGTAAAAATTATCGAAATCCATGTATAGATTTTTATAACATTTTTATGAATTGCTTGCTAAGACCCATTTGTAATGATACATGCCTATTGTTCTCTCTATATTTATGAAAACAATGTAGTGTAATATGTTTTAACCTATTACTAAAAAACCCAGTAAGTCGAAAATGGATTTACTATGGTCCATATTAGTAATTTTTCTCTAGTCTTCTTTTACAAATATATACATTCTTTCACAACATCATCTAAAAACCTACCTATATCTGGGTGTTTTGACAAGCACAATAGAGTCTAGACTAGTATTTAGACTTGTCTAAAAAAGGACAGATGGTTTTGTTTGGTTATTCTTTGAAGATAAAAATACAGTGCTGGGACTCGGGTCTCTGATGTGGTTTAAATGTGGCTTGTCCCCTCCTAACTTACTATGCAGCTTGATTTCCCAGTGTAAAGGTGCTGAACACTTTTGGGGCCTGCAAGAGGTGGAGCTTAGTCGGCAGTGATTGGATAATGGCTGTCTTCATGAAAAGTTAATGCTGGGCCTCACAGAATGGATTAGGCTGTGCATGGATGTGTGCGTTTCCTATAAGAGGCAATCTGGCCTTTCCCTGTTCTCTTGTACCTCATTTACCACGTGATTATTTTGCATGGGCAGACTTCTCGATGTTGTGATTTAGTCTCAGAATCTTCCCCAGACATTAACATAATCTGGGTGGACCAAATAAACTCCCTTACTTCAGCAGGTATCAGGCCCAGGTATTTTATTATTGCAACAGAAATAAATGAATAAAATGTAAAAACAGCTTCCTAGACTATAATCTGAAATCTACCTCTTATTAACTGTATTTGTAAAACCTAGAGTATAGCTCTGAGACATGATTTTGTCACTTTGATAAGATAGAGAGCTTATGCCAAGTGGTCTATGAAGTGAAGGGTATTTTAAAAATAAATATGAGATAATGTAAACAATGTGTAAAATGCCCTGCAAACTTTTTTTTTTATCATTAAAATAATTCAGATATATGAGCTAAGAGTAATTGGCAATATATCATTTCAGATGCTAAATCCTATTATTATTATTATTATTATTAAAGATTTATTTACTTTATTGGAAAAGTAGATATACAGAGAAGAGGAGAGACGAGAGAAATGTCTTCTGTCCGATGATTCACTCCCCAAGTGGCTGCAGCGGCTGGTGCTGCGCTGATCTGAAGCCAGGAGCCCAGATTCTCCTCCAGGTCTCCCATGCGGGTGCAGGATCCCAAAGCCTTGGGCTGTCCTCGAATGCCTTCCCAGGCCACAAGCAGGGAGCTGGATGGGAAGTGGGGCTGCTGGGATTAGAACCGGTGCCCATATGGGATCCTGGAGTGTTCAAAGTGAGGACTTTAGCCTGCTAGGCTGCTATGGCAGGCCAATTATTATTATTAATAATAAAATTTACAATTAAAATAGCCTCCATCTCATTTCTCTCTCCAAAAGGATAAAACAAAAAGCACTGAAAGCAGATTGAAATATAGTGATCAAACCAAGTTTCTAATTTTCTTACAGGTGGCTCAAGTACTTTGCATCCCTGCCACCCAAGTGGGAGACCTAGATTGAGTTCCTGGTTCCTAACTTTGGCCGCAACCCTGGTGAGCATTTGGGGAGTGAAGCAGTGGACATTGAATAAGATGGGAGCTCTGACTGTCTCACTCTTTTTCACCCTTTAATATATACATGTATCATATATATATTTTAACACTACAATATATACATAATATATAAAATATATTTTCAAATATATGTTATGTATATTAAAGGATGAATTAACTTTTTTTCTATGTTTTGCATAGTAATTTTAGATCCCAGCATGTTATGGCTCTCTGCATTTTAAACAAGTAAAGTAAACCCTCATAATCTTCAGAAAATCATATATCTGGGCCTATTTTTATCTTATTATATATATATAAAACAATCTATAAAACACACACACACATATATATATAACAATTGTCTATAACACACACATATATTTATATAACATACATATATATTAAAGTTATTTTGTCTTCATTTCTTAGCTCCTTTGCATATATGGGATTGTACTTAAGATTTTATGACTTTATTTCAAGTTATTGAATCACCTTCATTGTGTAAATTGAACATCAAGAACAAATGCACAAGTATTATTTGAGATGTTACAACAAAGCTCTGCTGATTCTCTACATATACCTTCTCACGACAATTTAGATTTTAAAGGTTGGACATGTCTGTTTTTTAATGTGGAATATGATAGGCCTTATTAAATAAAAAATTACATATTGCTAAATTCATAGGCATGCACCTTAATTACTACACAAAAATACCTGAATAACCAGAAAGATTTAGACTCTATTTTCTCACCTACAGATTGGAGAAAATAGTAGTTACCTCATAACACTCATTAATTCAGTTGCTTAAACAATATCTGGTGTAGAGTAGGTGATAAACAAAAAATTGTTATCACTATCCTATCATTGCAGTTATGTGTGATCTTCTTTTTGCAGGGTGTGGGGGGTGCATAAAGGATGCTTTCAATTAGGAATTAGTTTAAGTTTTTTGCAGATTATGTTGATAGTAAAGTTGATAATAATAGCCTCCACCATAGCAACTACCACTAAAAACTAACCTGAAGTTAAAACAAAAAAGAACCTCAAAGTTTGAATATTGCACCTACAAAAAATAATATTTTAATTTTGAGTTTTTACTGTATATATATATATATATATATATGGAATTACTTTATCAGGTGAAAACTTATTTTTATTCATGTAAGTGTATGATAAATAGCCAAACATTGTTTGGTTGAGAGAAATATCATGGGTTCTATCTATTCATTTTATTTTAATTGTGTTAGTGGATTCTTTACGAAGTTACACCGCAGAAAATGAGAGAATATGTTTATAAAAAGGAAGCCTCCAGGGTTGAAGGAGTGTAAGTGCAGAAGTGATGGAGATGCACATCTACTCTCCATAATCTGAAAGGGTTTATCTTTGTGAAAAAGAAACAGGCAAGAGTGACATAGACTATCTTACTGAAGACCCTCACTGTTAGTTGTCTGCTTCAAGGCAGCACCTTTGATATCGCCACATGGTATCAAGTGGCCAGCTCAGATACAGCTTGTCAGTAGAGCAGCCAGGATGCACGGAGCAGGAAACAGGAACATCAGAGAGGCTGTAGCAGGGTATATGAAGTAAAATATGTCGAGAACATACTGACAGTCACCAGAACTCCAGGAATGGGGAAGATCTGCAGTCAAATACTCTTCCACTGAGCTATACCCCCGTGCCCAGAAATGGGGAAGATCTAATATAAAAATATAGGAGACCGAAGGATTAAATATGCAAGTAAAGTCTACGTACTGAAGTTCTGAAACGCCTGTGTGCAATCCCTACGCTTTGTTTGTGCTGATAATCTTTGCAAAGCCGGTCCTGTCTTCACATGTGTATGCCTAGTTTTAAATGGAACTCATGATTTGATAAATGAAGAAATCTTTATCTTTTTCTTCTTCCCCCTGTCCCTCTCCCTTCCTTATTTTTCAAAACATTTCTATGAGGGTAATTCTTCCATCGTTACCATTCTATCTATAGAATACGGAGACGTCCTGGGTAAACATAAATTGCCGAGAAACACAGGGCTGGCGTTATTGAACAGGATAGTTATATTCCAAAATTACAACCACAGCAGTGTGAAAATTTAAGGTCTTTTGGAGAAGTGTTTGTGAAAGAAAATAAACTTTGGAAGAGATGATGATAGCCACGGTGACAGAGATGAAGAAAAAAAAGGACAGAGGGAGTGGGGTAGGCAAGAAGGACGGGAACATAGAAGAATGCAATGGAAGATGAAAGGAAGGGAAAAAATGATAGAATTGTAGATACGGTGAGTGAAGGCAGTGGAAACAAATTTATTACTGTCACATAATTGAGAAGGATGAAAAAACACTTATGCAATTGAGAGGAAATTTTAAGTAGAGTAGCTCTCAAAATATTTCAGCATAGAGGAAAGCAACTCAAAATCAGTTATTGCAGTATAACATTTTTTTCCTTTAAGTGTTGACATTTATAAGATGAAACTTTCAGAGTGGAAAGACACTTAAAAAGTTATCCAGTGTAACCACTTCTGTGATGCTTGAATTCCCTTTGAAGCAGTCGTACCCACACTATTGTGATATCTGATGATATGTAATGCTACTTTCCTCTTCATTGCCTTTCCTCCTTTCTTTCCTTTCAAGGTGGAAGCTCCTGACTTTCCTTTGAAATCTGTCCCTAGAAATATCCAACATTCAGTTTCTTCACTCACCTTCAAATATTGCCAACACTTGGAGGATTGGCCAAACATTTTTTTCTTTTCTTTTTGCTCTCAAATCAAATTTCTAGCCAAGAGTGACTAGGAGCACTATTCCAATTAGTGAATTCTGATTATATTAATTGCTTATTTTTCCTTATTCAGTGACCATGACTTATTATCCTTAATTGTAAAACTTTTGTTATGAAGCATGCCTTCTCAGTTTATTAGGGGGCTTCAGATAGCTCGTGAAAGTAGAATTAAAAATTAATTCTAATGCAAGAGTTTTTTCTGAAATTCATATTTTGTGAATTGAATAGCATTCACCTCTCCCAGATTCATGCAGACTTGAAATCTGATGTCTTAATGTTAGTGACTGGTTATTATATGTGGAAATGTGATTTAATTATGGTGTTTGAGGAATGAGTCTTGTGATACATCCTTTAGTCTTTGGTCACATTCTAGAAGAATGATTCTCTAAGGGGGTAAAGGCAGTTGTTTATTTGAGTTGAATTCTATTTAGTTTGTTCTCTCTGTGTGTATGTGTGTCCCACTTTACTGGTCCTTCTGTGGTAATTTCTTTGCACTTGCCATAATTAACTTCACTTTGGCAACAGCTATGGGACTGCCCAGTTCTAAAGTGTAACCTCCAAACCCTAAGATGAAATAAGCGTTTTCTTTCCAAAAAGCGCCTTTCAGGTTTAGTTACAATGAAAAGTGGGCTAAGATACCATGTATAGTTTTTATTGTACACATTTTTGACACACCTTTTAAGGACACCTCATATATACTGTTTTGTTAATTTTAACCCACTAAAACACCTGACTGTTTGTCCTTGTGACCCTATAGCTTGCAGATTTTACATGTTTGACCATTCCCTCCTTAACTTTCTTGATACTGTGTCTTTATTTCCTTAACTTCATTTGTTGTCTTTTTTGGGTCTCTGCTGCAATTTTTTCTGCATTACCTGATTAGTAAATATTGGAATATACCAGGGAATAGCTCTAGACACACTTTGCTGTCTTCATATTCCTTTTTGATAATTGTGTCTGCCATTATGTTGATCTTCTATGGCTGTAGCAATGACTTACTACGTAGTTGATGGCATAAAACGTCACAGTTGTGGAGGACAGAGGCGTCACATCTATCTTGCTGGATCTGAATCTAGATGTACTAAGGCTGTGCTCTCCAACAAGTTTCTAAATAGGGACCTGGTATCTCCCAGAGCTGGTGGCTAATAGAGGATCACTTCAGTCTTCAAAACCTGAGTCAGCAAATTCTTTTCTGTTTTTATGTCACCTTATTTTCTGTATGAGCCTAAAAAAACTCTTTCCATCCTTCTAAAAAAGATAGGCATGACTGCGTACAGCACCCACCTAGTGTTGCAAAATAACTTATTGGAAGGCCTTCCATTTAGTCAAAAAAATACTTGGAGATTTCTCTCCCGCCTGTATGGAGAACCTTTCATAGATCCTAAAGGTTAATATGTGAACATCCTTTGCGGCAGACATTTTTATCTAACTGTAGATTATATACAAGAGGAGTTTAAAAAGTTCATTGAAAATGGAATTATGACAGAACAAATTTTCCAAGGTACGTTATGAAGCCCCCTTGCATAGACTACTGACTGAAATATGCATCTTGAACCTTTGTATTTATTGGGCAGTTTGTAACTATTCCAGACTGAATTAGATAATTGGTAAAACTCTCAAAGTTCTCATGACAAAAAAAAAAACCAAAACACTGATTGCTACCATCGTCTGTTATTAAAAGGTCAGTCATTCAATACAAACTGGTCATCTTCTTGCAGGATCTGTCGAACACCTAAGAATCCACCTTGGTTTCTTCCCCTTTGTCTCTTTGTTATGGATTCAATCCAACAATAATAGCTTTATAGATACTATTATCAAAAATGTCTTTATTTTTGTATTCATTTCTAATATTACTGTTAGGTTCCAGCCATCATAAATTGTCCCGAGAGCTATGACTTCTATCTGATCTTTTTGCTCTCACTCTCAACCCACAAGTTGCCGCACCCCATATAACAATCAGATTGCTCTTTTTAAAATGTGACTTGGATTTTGTTCCTCTCTCTCTTGCTTAAAACATTTTATACTATAGTATGCCATTATAGTATGCCACTATAGTATGGCCTAGCCTACTTCCCAGAAATTTAGCTAAGAAGTTACTGAAGAGGTCAGGAATGATCCTTCACTTGCCCCTGTTGTTTGCAACTTGTGGGCCTGCTTCTGATTCTCTTCTGTGTGTCTATGATGCCAGAGGTGACCCTCCATATGTGGTAATAGGTGCTGGAAACTGCACACTCTCCTCTCAACTGGCCAGTAAGAAAGTATGGAGAAAGTCTTTGAGTCTAAGGCATCTTTTTAGGGAGTTAAAGAAGGTCTGCTGGATTACCTAGGCATTAACAGTGAACAAAATAGGAAATGCTGTGGTCAGGGACAGTTTCCATAATTTTAAATAGACATTGACTCCTATGTATGATACGAAAGCTATCAAAACACATAAACTGAGAGTCAGTTTTGCATTCTGGTATGCCTCTAGTTATACATACACAGTTTTGGGCTATTGCCTTAAAAATGATTCTCTTTTCCAGGGTTGATACTCGAGGAAACCCTCAGGATGCCCAGTTAGTAGGAACACTCATTATCCATCAAGTTTACAGGACTGACATTGCTCCTGTTTGGTTCATCCCAGACCACTTGTAAAGAAAGATGTAGCCTGGAATGAACATAGCATCCCCACTGTTTTATTGTTCAATTACCCACTTATTGGTATGGGGGCATTAACATTTGCCAACCAAGTGTCAGTACTGTTGAAAGTACTTGAGATAAGTTTCTGAGATGCAATACTGTTGATGAAATTTCTTATCAGAGGACAAGAATTTGTTTATTTTTTACTTTCCTCATTTATTCTTGTCTGGGCAGTCAGTGTGGGGTATATCAAAATATCAATAAAATTTCATTCATTGTGGTTATGACACTTCATCAAGTCAGTTAGGTTTAAACAGGCTACCTCTGGTACCAATTTTTCTAGTAATAAGTACCAACTTCCATAGATGGTGAATTCAGATATTGGGATGTGGTTTAGGGGACTGTTGTAGTTTACCAAGGTCAAGTAGGGGATCCTCTGGGATCAGTGAGAGAATACAATCCATAACAAGGGATCCAACATGTTTTGAGGTCATTGTGGTTGTCACAACTTGGGAGAGCCTAATGAAGGTGTTATACTTCCAGGTTTCTACTGCCCATCCTTATGAAAAGAACATGAGCACATTAATACTCTACTGTGTATTGTTCTCAGAGTCCCAAAGAGACCAAGGTTTGGGGCAACTTGATGCAACACTGAGTCTATAATTCACTTTATTAAGGTCAATCTCTTCTCTGAATTCTTACTGCCTTTATGATCTCAGTTATCCTGTGTAGGAAGAGAGGTCATGTTTGTCAACTTGACAGGTGTGATGACAATGTTCGACTGACTGGAAAAATCAAATGCCCATACACCACTAAAGGACTCTAGTAACTGGATATTTCTTGGTCCCATCCCTTACACTTGTGAAATATTATAGAGGGGAGTGATCTAAGGGAAACATGCTTTTAAAATAGATTTAGAAAGGATGCTATGCTGGCCTGAAATGTAAATCACTCTCACAACATGCACCTTTTAGTGGAAAAGGAAAAACAATGATTAGTAATTGAGGTTAGGATTTTCAATGAAAGGCTAGTCATATTGTAGTTTGGTTCATCTCCACCCTGATATGTTTCTCAACATGTATAATACTGTATTTATCTTGAGTTTGGTGTCTCTGTTTCCTTAGTGAAATGGATCTACCATCTTGATAGTAGATCATCTTTATGTTTTTTGAGTCAGTGGCTCATTGTTTAATAGTTGCACTGGCTGTGGGTGACAGTTCCATGAAAAATCTGTTATGAGACAGGAGAAGCAAGATGGTGGTATAGGCTGTGGACTGGTTTAAACTGATGGAAAATCATGAGCCATGGTGAATCTGAGAAGGCAGATTTCAGGAAATAGTGAGGACAGGCCAACAGCAGAGGAGTACCTGAAGACCCATAGACATGGTGACGCAGTGCAGATAACAGAGTGCTGGTGCAGTGACCACAAAGCATAGCAGTGGTCAGCAAGCAGCTGTCTGAGCTCCCCTGGCAGCCAAAGCTCCAGCAGCAGCCAGGTGGGAAAATGAATTTACCAGGAGCTCAGGAGGTGAAACAGGCAAAGAACTGGCCATCCTGCAATTTGTTGAATCCAAGTACAAAGACAGAGCAGTGCAGAAACAGGGTGGATTTCACAGCCCAGACACACACCAGTACCACATTTTGTAGTGAGGCAAAGACTGTGGGACTGGAGGGACAACAGCAAGCTGTGC
The DNA here is from genome assembly GCF_017591425.1 of Ochotona curzoniae. Taxonomy (NCBI): domain Eukaryota; kingdom Metazoa; phylum Chordata; class Mammalia; order Lagomorpha; family Ochotonidae; genus Ochotona; species Ochotona curzoniae. Next base: position 13,879,279 of record NW_024464920.1, on the reverse strand, counting down.
ATAGGCTAAGCCAGGAGAAAACTCATATCTGGTCCAGCACATTGCACCAACCCCACAGGTAAAACAGTACTGATTTGATGCCCTACAGATTCCACCCAAAATAGTTCTGGGTTGCCCCTGACTTGATGTCCAACAGACCCACCGCTCCACCAATACCAATCAGACACGATTTTGTGTAGTATGGCAAAGACTGTAGAACTGGAGGAATAACAATGAGCTGTGCATGTGCTAAGCTAGGAGCAAACTCACTTCCACTTCAGTGCATTGCACTAATCCTACAGGGAAAACACCACCAACATGGTTTCCACTCAACAGAGGTCTGCATTGCCTTCAGAACTAATGGCCCAGAGATTCAGGCAAGATCAACACCACCGACAACCTATATTTTAGGACAGTTCATGTCTCCCTAATGCTGGACACTGGTGAAACTGGAAGTGGGAGAAAAGCACCGAGTAAACAGGCTAACCACATATCTGAAAGAGCTGGAAAAACATAGGTAAAGGAATCCCAAGGCTAGCAGTAAAAAAAAAAAAAAATAACCAAAATAAGGGAGGAAATAAACCAGATAGAAACCAAAAGAGCAATACATAAAATCAATGAATCACAGAGCTAATTTTTTGATGAAATCAGTGAAATACATTTCCCTTTAGCCCAACTAATCAAAAAAAGAAAAAGAGGGAGAAGATACAAACCACAAGGTTCACAGATGAAAAAGGAAATACAACAACAGATACTTTGGTCATATGTTGATTCGTTAGGAATGATTACAAGGAATTATATGCTAACAAATCAAGAGACCTAGAAGATATGGATAGAGTTTTTGCTAAACACAATCTGCCAAAGATGAATCACAAGGCAATTAATATTCTCAATAGACATATAACAAGGGTGGATATTGAATCAATTATTAAATCCCTCCCATCCAAGAAAACCTTGGACCAGGTAGCTTCATGACATGATTCTATGAAATATTTCAAGAACTTACCACGATTCTCCATAAGCTATTCTAAACAATAGAAAGGGAGGGAGTCAGTCCTTCCAAACTGTTTCTATGACGTCAATATTACCTTGACACCAAAGTCAGATAGAGACACAACAGGAAAAGAAATCTAGAAACCAATATCCCTGTTGAACATAGATGCAAAGATCCTCAAAAAAATACTAGCCAAAAGGATCTTTCATTTGGACCAGGTAAATTTTTTTCCTGGAATGAAGAGATGGTTACCAAACTGAAAAGTAAAAGCCATATGATCGTCTTAATAGATGCACAGAGGCATTTGATAAAACCAACACCTCTTCATGTTAAAACCTTAAGCAAGAGAGGCATAGAAGGAACATTATATAAGACAATCAAAGCACAAAGATCTGGAGCTAGACAAGGATGTCCACTTTCACCAATGTTATTTAACATAATACTGAAAGTACTCACAAGAGTTGTTAGGCAAGAAAAAGAAATTAAAGTAATTAAATTGGACCTGAGTAATTGAAATTATCCCTTTTTGAAGATGATATGATTCTTTATGTAGGAAAACCAAAAGACCCAATCAAGAGACTGTAAGAACTCATAATAGGGTTTGGCAGAGTAGAAGGATATGAAATTAATGAACAAAAATTGATGGCACTATTACTCCAAATAACTCAATGTCTGGGAAAGAAATTGTAAATATAGTTCCCTTTAAAATAGTAGAGAGGAATCTTAAATACCTTGGATTTCATCTAAGCAAATATGTGGAAGACCATTATGATGAAAACTACAAAACATTAAAAAAAAGAAATAGAAGACATGAAAAGATGGAGAAATCTGCCATGTTCCTGCATCAGCAGGATCAATATCTCAAAATGTTCATATTACCGAAAGTAATATACAGATTCAGCATGATCCCAGTCAAAACCAGACAACATTCTTCTCAGAAATAGGAAAGAAGATACAAAAGTTCAACTGGAAACAAAGATAACATGAATAACCAGAGCTTTCCTAAAGAATAAAAATCAAGCTGAAGTAATTACAATTCCAGACCTCAAGACGTGTTACAGGACAGAGGTCATCAAAAGAGCGTGGTATTGATACAGACACAGGGAAGATCAATGTAACAGAATAGAAACCCTAGAAGGGACCACACATATGTACAGGCAACTAATCTTTGACAAGAAAACTGAAATTAATCCAGACAAGAAGCCTAATCTCTTCAACAAATGCTATTGGGACAGTAAGCCAGCAGCTGACAGAGGTAAGAAGCAAGACCCCCATCTGTCACCTTATACAAAAATGTGTCTAAATGAATTAAGGAAATAAAATGCACTCAGAAACCATCAAACTATTAGACCAAAGCAGAGGAAGCACTCTGCAATATATAGGCATAGTGAAGACTTAGAAAAGTCACCCAAAGCACAGGGAGTCAAAGTGAAAATGAACAAATGGGACCACATCAAACTAAGAAACTTGTGTACAACATAGGAAACAATAGACAAAGTGAAGAAGCAACCAACAGAATGGGAAAAAGTCTTTGCACACTGCACATCAGATGGGGGACTAATATTCAGGATATGCAAAGAGCTTCTGAGAATCAATGAGCAAAGCAAATAACCCTGTGAAGAAATGGGCGAAGGAAATGAACTGACATTTTTAACCAGAACAAATGCAAATGACTAACAGAGATATGAAAACATGCTCAGGCTACCTAGCTATCAGGGAAATACAAATGAAAGCCACATTGAGATTTCACCTAATACCAGGGAGATTGGCCTACATTCAGGACTATACTAACAACAGCTCCTGCCATGCAAGTGTGAAGAAAGTTATCCTCCTTCACTGTTGATGGGAGTGTAGGGTGATCCAGCCACTGTGGAAGTCATTATGGAAAATACTAGGAGAATTCAAAATTGACCTGCCATATGACCCAGCTGCCCTGCTCCAAGGAATATATCCAAAGGAAATTAAATCTGCATGTGAGAAAGTGACCTGTAACCCTATATTTGCAGCAGCACAGTCTAATAGCAAAGACATGGAAACAACCTAGATGCCAATCAGAAAGGAGCAGATAAAGTAACTTTGGTACTAGATGTATGGAATACTAGATCAATGGAATACTACTTGGGCATTAAAAAGAATGAAAATCAGGCCTGGGGTGATAGCCCAGAGACTAGAGTCCTCACCTTTAATGCACCAGGATCCCATATGGGCTCTGGTTCTTATCTTGGCAGTTTCACTTTTGATCCAGCTCCGTGCTTGTGGCCTAGGAATGCAGTCGAGGATGGCCCAAAGTCTTGGGAACCTGCACCCATATGGGAGACCTAAAGGAATCTCTCGGTTCCTGGCTTCAGATTGGCTCAGCTCTAGCTGTTGCAGCTGTTTGGGGAGTGAACCATCAGATGGAAGATCTTCCTCTGTATCTCTCCTCCTTTCTGTATATCTGCTTTTCCAAAAAAAAAAATAATAATAATAAAATAAATCTTAAAACAAAAAGGAATGAAATTTTACCATTTGCAACCAAATAACCCCAAATATAGGTCATTATGCTCAGTGAAATAAGTCAATCCCAAAAAGACAAGTATCATATGTTCTCTTTGAAATAAGGTAACTTTCATGCAAATTATAAGATCAATAACCCTTTCAATACTGTTTTTGCTGTCACTCATGTGTTTTGATATTTTTGTTTTGATTTTCATTTCATCAGAATAGCTTACGGGATCAGTGCAGACTATATGGGAAGCAGTTTTATGGCTTTGAATGAATATATGACATGAGAATAAATATCTCAAATCATCAATCTAACTTTACAATTTAAGATACTAGAAAATTATAGAGCTAGCATGAGGGAGAAAACAATAAAGATTTGAACAAGAGTAAAGTGAGTAGAGAATAGAAAGATAACTTTAAAAATCAGTAATATGAAGAAAGAGTTATTGAAAAATATAAACAAAACCAAGAAGTCTATATGAACTATAGAAAAAGAATGAGGACTCAAATAAAAGGAAAAATGAAACACTCTCTCAATAACTTTCGAGAGTCTTACAAAAGGAATGGTAGAGAGCAATAGAATGGAAGTAAGAGAGTTGTAATAGGCTGCTGGAAGTATTATATGCTAAAAAATTGGAGAATCTAGAATAAGTAAACAAATTCTTAGAAATACAAAGTCTGACCAACTGAACCAGGAAGAAAAAGGAAATATGAACAAATTAATATTTAATATCTCGATTTAACTTGTAATTTTTGTTTGGTTGTTGGTTATTTTTTGAACCTGTCATTGATACTGTCTCAACCCAGATGTTTCGAAGAATGGAACTTGCATTATTTTTAACATATTGTTTACCCAATATTATGTCAGTTAATTCCATAATGTTGTATATTGATACTGAGGTCTTGTTGGGGGCTTTTAACTGACCGGATCTTTACTCTGTTAGCCCTATCTTCAGACTAGAGAAGGTCTCCCCAAGAGGCCACTGAACTTATCTGGACAATAAGACGCTGGACTTTATGCTAGATATGTGTTTGCAAGGAACGAATCTCAACTGAACTTGAACTGTGGTTATGCATCAAGGTGGAGGAATCCACCATGGGGGGAGGGGTATGGGAGGGGTGGGGGGAATCCCCAGTGCCTATAAAACTGTATCACATAATACAATGTTAACAACAATAAAAAAAATTAATATCTCAAACCGTCCGAATTTTAAAAAACTGAGCATCATGTGATTTCCTTCTATCAAACATGATTAAGAGTTTACTCCAACCCTCTTCGAAAGTCTTCCAAAAGTTGGACAGGAAAGAGCACTCCCAAGATCTTCCTTTGAGGTTAACCTGGTCCTGATATCAAAGCCCAAGACATTCCAAGGGAACTGTGGGCACTTTGGGAGTGAATCTGTGGACAAAATATATCTGTCTCCCTACATTTAAAATATATTAAGTAAACCTTTTCTTAAAAGCTTTCTTATTTTATTGAAAGTCAGAATAACAGAGAGGGAGAGAAAACGAGAGTGAGAACGAGAAAGAGAATCTCCCATTCGCTGTTTCGCTCCCCAGATGGCTCCAACTGCCTGGGCAGAGCCAGGAGCTTGTTCCAGGTTGGCCTCATGGACAACAGGAGACCAGTCACTAGGCTTATATTTCTGTTTTACTCTAAATAAATCATGTTTCCTATATCAGTTTATGTCTCCACCTCTAAATTCTTTCATACATGGAGGGAAAAGTGACAATAAGCAAATCCAGTAAACTAACCCCGTCAAGTCCAGAAAGAATTATAATGGAACATGAATCATCCACTTTAATAGGTCTTATCATCATGAAGTTCCTATTGGAGTAAATTGGGACTACTCTCCTTATCTACTCACTTGAGTACAAAACAAAACCTTTCAGAATAGTCTTTAATATTTGCTTTTAAGTGATTACTCTTCCCTGGTTTATTATTTACAAGCGGTAAAAAAAATATGATAAAATAGAAAAACTTATTAATTACCATGATGAGATTATTAAAATGAAAATGTAAGAATTCATTGACTCCCCCTTTTCAGTTGCAGTGCTAAAGTGAGCAAAACAATCAAGGCCTATCTGTCATCCTCCATAACACATAATGCCATGTTTCAGGTATTGTATATAAAGCAATTCCCATGCAATTAGTTGTGTTCTCTTTAATTTAGTAGGTTCCCTCCTGAGTTAAGACAACTTTGTTTCTAACTTAATTGTCAGTGATCCATTAGAGTTGGTGATTAAAAAGTACCTCTAGGTTGAAAAATGGTAGTTAAGCTTTTAGCTTCAGATAATTTTCTTTCTTTGATTCTTTTAATCCCTAGCAATATAAATTATGTGGCTTTACGTTATGTATGTGAATTCAAACACCTTTCAGAAGTCATTAGTAAGTTCCAAAATCAAATTAGCTTGTTTCTTAGTATAAAACTGGCAAACACACTGGACAGTCTTGAACAAAATATTAACTCTTAACACAGCAAGCACGGTTCTTAATTTTTCATTAGGGTAATCTTTTTGAACATGTTTGTTTGGGAAGGCTATGAAGCTGAACACTCAGCAGGTAATACAAACAAGACAAAGTGAAAATATATGTAAAGAAAATACAAAATCTTGCTGGATGTGAAAAATACCTCATCCAAGTTTTAATTAAAAGTTCTAATCTCTGAAACTTTTATTATTGATTAATATAGAAAAAATATGTTTTCCCCATAGAACTGACCCAGCATTGCTAATTTGGTTGCTGTTAGATTTATTTTATTCTTTTTCTGACTGATTTAAATGAACATGTCAAAAATAGATGGTAATTTAAGAGAAAATATAATATCCTTAAGTTTAATCTTTGATACTTTTGACAAAGATGCTTAGAGAATTTTCAACGCCTAGATTTTTAAGAATACTGGAGTTTAGAACAGTTTGCTATTCTTAAGTAGCAGGAAATTTAACTCTGAAAACCAATTGTGTATTGTGCTTTGCTATTCAGTTGAAGCATTTATAATAACAGGAAGGCAATTATTAGAATATTGCTCATATTAATTATTAGAAGCTTATGATATAAAAAATTTAAGAACTGTCAAAGGTTCTTCAGGAATATATTTATGTGCATTTATAAATTCTCATAATTAAAATTGCAGGAATTTTAAATATTCAGAAAAATGAAGTTTAAAAATGGGAAATTTGTATTATATCTAATTTGACGAAAAAATTTTAAAATTAAAGATTACAAAAGTCAGTCAATAATGTTTTAAATTTTTCAACTCTATTGAGTACAATGTACTGATTCTTGGGATGAGAGCATTTGAAATTTTTTCAGTAATGTATACAAAATATGTATATATGGATGTAACAAATTTATATTTTGTTTTTCTATAAATTATTGTATTTGTCAATAAGCATGTTTTCAATGTCATAACTCAAATCTTTTTTAGAGTTATGAAAACTAGCATAAGTTTAAGTTTAAAGGTCATATTTGATGTGATCTTGCTTACCAACATAAAAATGTTGAGAGAGATGTTTGAGTTCTTTTTTGTGCTTGAACTGCTTTATCTATTTTTAAATATTTAGCATTCCTTTTAAAATTTAAATTCTGACCAAAATACTATCACAGAGAAGAAAGATTGTAGACCGAACAGGCAAAGTGCCTGTAGAGGTCTGTGGCAAGATGGACTCATGCAACTTCCTGGAATAGAATGGAAAATGTTTCTAATTTCCTGGAGAAAAAGTTAAATTCCTTGTAATCCAAAGAAAGCAACTAAAGAAGCAAAACTGATTCATTCACCAAGTCAGGAACTTTAGATTGTGTATTGGGGAAGTGATTCAAGAAAGTGGGTGTGAGAAAGAATGGAGTCAAATGAGATGGAATGGAAAACAACCATTATGAAGCAGAGTGATGTTCAAGCCAATGCTAGAAATCATTGTGAATTGTGGCATAGATTTATCCCTTGGGGAAACTAAACACTGATTTAGAGTTGCTGCCATGTTGGGCAGTTGTAAATCCCTTCAAGTGAACTTCCCCTGATTCAAAAATGCTCAAGGTAGACAAGAAAACACCCTGAAGAGAGCAGTTTCAGTTGTCCATCACAGCTTTGGCTAACCCAGCTGTGAGCTGCATATAGTCAGTTGCAGTTTTAATTCTAAGATTCAGTGAATATATTGAGGTCTGGGTATATTGGTACCATCACATTCTCAGGCGTCAGAAACTGTAGAACAATAAAGCATAAATATCGAGAGAAAATAGTTTTCTGAAGGAGAAAGCTGGCCAAGCAAATGAAGAAACTAAGCCATGAATTGACTTACATTTTGTACAGGTTAACGGAGTAGCTTGGTTTAATCTGGGGAATTATTAAACAATTAAATGTAATTGAAAAGTACACAGACAATATGAAATCTATGTAGTTAAAAGGTTTGTCTTTAATTATAGTGTAATTTGTTTTGCATTTCAAATATTTCAAGAAAAATATTTAAATAAACAGGGAAGTGTGCCTACAAATCATACTTGAGAAAAGTTTAATGTGGATTCAAGAGCTGAATCATAATCAGCAAGTAAATATTAATTATATGTAACTATTATGTGCTAGGTTCAGATAATAAGCTCTGTGTGTAAACAAAAGACAACATTAAACTGAGATATTGGACAAAGAATTAAAAAAAATCTGAAACTGTAATGACAAATACACAAAGAAGTTTGTGATTTATTTTGAGAAGTACAAATTAGGGATCTTCAAAAAAAATCATTGGAAAATGCATACTATAAAAACTGTATACTTTTTCACTCAAATGAGCTTGCCTCAATTCCAGTTTTCCAAAGTTTTTGAGTATTCATAGATGTTCCCTCAGAAAGAACAAGTGTTTCAAGCAGAAATAATGTCAGAAATAGGTTTTTAGTGCATAATCAAGAAAATCTAGTAATAACTTGAAAAAATAAATCAGTGTCACCTATTTTTTTCTTCTATTTTTGTTTTCTTTAAAGAATCTGAGTTTTTCCGTTTTCTTCATGTAGGTCCCAGATATTAACTTATTCTTAAATGCTTCCAAGTTTTGACCCATTAAGGTTATTTTTCCAAATAAATAATAGCTGATACAAAGAGCAACTAATTATTTTTAAAGAGATATCTAATAACTTACTTAAAACATTGGAGCAGAGTACTGTTTCTTCTAGAAACTTTGTCTTTGTAGAAATCTTAGATTTTCTATAATGGGTCATACTTCTGAAAGTAGTGAATATAATGTAGTCTTCAATTTCTAATTCAATAAAATATTTTAAAATCAAAATTAATGATGCAGTCTATTATTTTCCTTTTTAGAAACCTTAGATATGGTAACATTTATTTTTCTAGTTCAAATTATTAAGAAAAGTGTTAGTAGATTTTTAAATGTTGAACTTCCCCTACAGTCTTAGAATAAGTCAGCTCATCATGGTGGACTAATTTAAAATACGGTTAGGATTGACTTGCTTTTAATTTATATAGAGGAATATATCCGTGTTTACACGTGAATGTAGATTTGGTGGTTTTTTTTTCTGTATTTTATTTTTTTGAGTCAGATAGCAGGTATACACACCAGATGACCACAACAGCTTGGAGTAGACCAGGCAGATAGCAGGAACTGGGAATACAACCCAGATTTCCTACTTCGTAGCAGGGACCCACTTATTTAAGCCATCAGCCGCTGTCTCACTGAGGCACATCAGACAGAAGTTGGAGTTGAGAGTGCAGCCATTATTTGAACCCAACCAGTCTTCAATGGAATGTAAGCATCCCACACCCAAAGTCTTTAATGCTAGGCCAGATTCACTCCTGTACAAACTATCTTAATGAGTACTTAGTGTCAGAATCAATGCAGCTCAGTAAAATTAATTACAAAAATGTCCACCCTTCTTTTTACTCTCTACATGCTTTATTCATAGAGCAGGATAGTAATTTATTCTTGGAAAGTTTCAAAGAATATGACTGTTTCTCTGAGCCAGTGTTTCTGGTCATAAATTTTGTATGATTTTATCCTCTTCTGTATATTTAATGTCAATTGTGTTTTTTCTTTTCCTACAATAAGAATCTATTCATATTTAGTTTATTAGCAATTTTAAGGGCATTTTGTTGAGCATATGTTATTTAATCAATGTATTGTTCACATTTGTGTTTTAACTACTTTTATTCTTAGGGGATAATTTTGAAATCAGTGCCAATGCCACCAGTCTATGTTTGTGGAAACTGCCACTCAATAAGGAGACTGTTAACTTCTCAAGACAGAGTATACTGCGAACCATGAGCTTTGTCCTCTGCATGATTCCAGGCACCCAGTAATTACATTTGAAAATTGGTTTGCATAGACCCAGTAATTACATGTAAAATTCAACAGGGCCTTATTCTGCCCAACTTAATTTCTCCATTAGGTACTAGGCAGTCAACTATTACTATTGCAGATTTTTATGATGATAATTGATAATGAATTCCAAAATACAGTCAGAAAGTGGTAGTAAGTTTTGTTGTTCCACAGCACAATGACATAGCTGTAGTTCACGATACTGTACTATATAAAGAGTAAAGGAATGACTAGATCACAGGAAAATGCAATAGGTAATTGTTTGATCATTTTATGTTGTGTGGAGTACACTGTACCTGTTATGACTGTGTACAAATTACATGTTAATCCAAAATTTTTAAGTACAATCAAGATGGAATAGTTACATTGTTAGAATTCAGAGAATCACAACTCATACTTTTTTCATGATACAGTTCCATGATACAGATTTTTCCCTCCTCCCTTCCCATTTTCCTTTTCCACCCACTATTTTCCCTATATTATTCAGTAGTATAATCCTTCGACAAGAGTCACAGGTCCATCATTCTGTTATTTAAGTATATCCCGATATTGTAGGTATAGACAGCGGTAGAAAACCCTACATCCTATTGTCAACATGTATTTAACAGTTTCATGGGAGCCCATCTTCTGTTCGGCAGTAGAGACACATACTGTGTCTTCACTTACCAATATGCTACTGTCCATTACACAGTAATGAATATATGCATATATAAAATTTCCTGTGTATCTATTGATCTTGTATTTTGAAGGAAGATAGTCTTATATCAAATATTTGTCCTTTGGGATTGAGTTGTTTCACTGAGCAAAATGGTCTCTAATGGGGAGTATTTGCTTACAAATGGCAGAATTTCATTCTTTATAATATCTGGAGTATTATTCCATAGAATAGATGTACCACAATTTCTTTATTATTATTTTGATGGATTTCTGGGTTGTTTTCATGTCTTTGCTATTGTAGATTGTGTTGCTGTAAATATAGGGTTACAAGTCACTTTCTCATATGAAGATTTCATTTCATTTGTATGTATTCCCAGAATTGGGACAGCTGGATCATATAGCAGGTCATTTTTGAGTTCTAGTGCTCTCCATTCTGACTTCCATAGTGGCTGTAATAGCATACACTCCCATCAACAGTGAAAGAGGACAACTTTTCTCCCCACATCCACACCAGCAGATATTGTTAGTAGTTAGTTTAGGCCAATCTCTCAGTATTAGGTGGAATCTCAATGTGCTTTTCATTTGAATTTCCCTCATAGCTAGGGGCCCTCAGCATTTTTTTTTTCATGTTTACTAGTAGTTTTTCTTATTAGTTAACTTTATCAGGATAGAATTTGCTTTCAATATAGAGCATATACATTTTAAAAGACAGCTGAATTGATTTTGATAAATTTATTAATCCTCATAGTCAATACTCACATCAAGGTATATTTTCATCATTCATGAAAAATTTTCCTGGTCACTTTGAGATCAGTCACCCTCTCATTCTCATTGCTAAGCCATCACTGACAAACTGTCATTAAGCATCAGCTTCAGCAATTTTAGCACGTTGCCTGAAGAAAATGATAAAAACATGTCATATGTATATTATATATATGTTATATTTTGTATTGGTATTTGTGCTTCTTTCTTTTAGCATGTCTTTGAGATCCATCTGAGTGGTCATTACTGGTTAATTGCAAAGAAAAGTCTGATGTTATACAATCTTATAAAGCAGTCAAATACATACAAATCAAAAGCTTTTGAGAATAATGTTTAAGTATAGGATTCTTGGATTAAAACGGTAATTCTCAGACAAATAGTTTATACATGCTATAGCATATCCAATTCAAGCTCTACAAACACATGGATTTCAAAACATGTGAAAGTTAAGAAATGTTAAATTTATCAACATAAGAATACACAAATATACATGGTGTGAACATTTCATAAATATAACTCAGATAAGTAGCTTTTCTATTTTTGGGGAGAAAGGGATTTAAAAAAAATAAGAGAAAATTATCTCCCTAAGAAGAAAGCTTTTGATTAAAGTAAAATTATAAACCTGTCCCTGGGCTTTTATTTTTTTTTTTCAGACAAAGCATAATTACAGGCCTTGCTACTCAGCAGATTTAGGTAGAGTTCAAGGGCTTGGTTCAGAATACATTCTGCTGAGTTCTTTTACTTCTTCATAAATCATATCTTCTCTGTATTTTTTAATACACACAGCTAGGAAAATAAGAGTTCTGTTATCTTTATTCAAGTTCATGTGTCCATTAGTTACAAACGCAGACTCATGGATAAGTTTCACAAAAGTTTTGTTTATTAAGTTTCATAAAAAATGTTTTTTATAACACATGAAGTCTAAAATATGGGTAAGTTAAAATATGATGAAAGCTTGGGGAATGGAATGAAATCAGTGGATAGAGGATCTTCCTGTCTATTCTCTCTGTAAATCTGACTTTCCAAAAAAAAAAAAAAAGGCTTTAAAAACATTATTTTTAAATGATATTTCTAAATATTTCCCCTTTCCTGTCCTTCAAAAGGAGGCTGTTATTTTGGATAAAATCATTTATGAAATCCTTCTTTTGTGTTTCCTAACTGTGGAATCAAGCTCTTTGTTTTTTTCCAGTGATATGCAACTTTAAATGCAACATTTAGAATAAACATTCATTTAAATGTAATGATCATTTTATTTTTATATATAATTGTTCCAACACTTGAACTATTTTTTGTTGTTGTTTTAGAAAATGGTGTATATGGCTTTTTTCAACATTAGGGAGTTGTAGATATATGAGCTTATTTCTGGATTATGTGCCATCAAAAGATCATTTTCTTAACTTTGAATAAATATGATCCTTAACTACTGGTGATTCAGTATATGTTTTGAGGCAATTCATTATATTCCTCCCATTTTATTTTTGCTTTCTAAATTGTTTGGCTCTTCCACTTTCCCATGAATTTAATTTTAATTAATAGATCAACTGAAAGAGAGTTGGCATTTTAAAACTATTACCTCTTCAATATTTTATATATTATATCATTTCATGTTCCTACATTGCTTCAGGTACTCATAATATACATCTTTGCTATTTTTAAAAGTGAATTCCTAGCTTTTGTTTTCATAACTTTCTTAGAATGTGATTCACATGAATAATTCACTCATATATACAACCATGTGAATTTGCTTTACATTTTAATTTAGTTTTAACATCTCTAAAATTAAGTATATTAACAAATACTAAGTGTATGTAGTATTTTGATACCTGTTTACATTGTGGTATGTTAAATCATAATAAACATATCTGTGTTTTCAAGCATCTATCATTTCCCTCTGGTGAAAACATTCAAAAATTTCCTCTGAAATCTACAGTATAAAATCTCTATCTGTAATCTTCTACTATGCACTGGAATACCAAGGAGGAATGGGGAAATGGCTATAGTTAGATAGGTTAAATGACTTGACTTTGCTGATGTGTATTTTGAGGCACAAAATATTTAATTTAGATGAAATGAGAAATTATATTTGAGAAATTATCATCATAGCAAAGATCTTAGGAATATAAACTTAACATTTTCTTATAGGAACTTACTTTTCTAGCTGTTATGCTTGGATATTTGGTTGCTTTTGAGTGAATTTGAATGTCATGAATATTAAGAATAAATGCTATATTTTGAAAGATAAAGCGGTTTGTAATAGTTGTGAAAAAGGCTGTATGAATTCCTTGGATGCTATGTACTCATCCTGAAATAAATTTATTAATAATATAGACAGTCCACTTTCCTGATGGAGCATATGGTCCAATTCTGAGAAAAAGGTATTGTCTCTATTTTTAAATAGCTAAACGATGTGTAGTGAATGTTAGGAAGCAAATATATTTGAGATGTAGAATGTGCATGTCAGATATTGACATCAGAATACGTCTCAATTTTTGAGATTGTGTGAATTCTGCATAGATATTGGTAAGCTCTCATTACTTTATATTGCTACACAAAATCTTTTTAATTCTAGGTTGTGGATCTAAACAGATCAAAATTGGTTTTAATCTATGATTGTAATTGCTTTAACTCATCAAAAGTGTTCCAAGAGAGAAATAAAATCTCCCAAACCTTTAACACACAATTTTAAGATTGTATGAGACTCATTTCTCCTGTTGAAGAAACAGGAAGTCATGACTGCCTGAGAATATACAAACTCCAAAAGGCAATTTGAATCAGGCCTGAAACTAAGAATCGTCAAGATTCGGGTTAATTCTAAACATAGAGAAGCATTATTTCTTCCTTCCTTATTATTACCCTGACTAGCCTCCTGCTGCTAGGTGATTACCCACTGCAATCAAATGCTTGCTCTATCTAATTTTAAATTATTCATTTTCTAAAGAATTTTTTGAAAAAATCAATTGCATTGTTTCCTAGTCTACACCAAATTGTATTAAGGACTAGAAATTGCATACAAGGAAAATGATTTTTCAAAATTCAATTGGTACTACAAGTGCAAAAAAGTCTTCAACTGAAGAACTGTGTAATACTAGGCAGAACATAGAAAAACTTGGAAAAAGATTCCAAGGATGACCATTTAAAAAGCATCTGTCTGAAATAACTTAGCTATCCATATGTCGGCACTGTGGATCTCATCCAAAGTGTCCCGTGAGGTCTCTTGCAGCTCATATCAGCAGTGATTCTCTAAATCCATGTTGGAACATGAGGTTGAGTGAAATTGTGCAATAGCCAGAGTCCCATTATAACTTAACTGACACCTATCCTCAGAGCAGACATACTCAGGTCATTTCTGTAATTCTGCAGTAATCCAATTCTATATTTTATGAGTTTGATGTTTTGCACTGCATTTAAGACTGATGGGGAGATTTTTACTATTCAGTCATATAAATACATGTTGATACCATGGCTTGAGGGCAAACTTTGCTGCACTGGGGTTACTTCTTAGAAACAGGAAAATGAAGTATGACTCAGTGTAAGAGAAAGAAATGACTTCCCTTCCCATTGTTGATTTCTTATTTGAGCTTTTTTGGTACCAAAAAGGTAAGTTATCAAGAGAAAAGTATAAAAATTATTGCATGTGCTTAACATGACATGGGAGAATTCAGAAATGAAGTCAAAAGCAAAGGAGCAAGAGTTAGTTATACTTAGGTTTGATAGAAAGCAGCAATGGGGAACTTTTGAGAAAGAGGGGATGTACAATGGAAATAAATTGGGTGAAGTGAAGGGAAATATTAAGATTTGTTGTTCATGTTTGAATTGTTCCTTGTGTGTCTTCAATTATTTTCCTCTGGGTATAAGAGGGCACCTCTGACATGAGCAGGTTTTATGACTTACTCTAGGGTAGGGGCAGAGGCGTGCTTCAGAAGCATATATTTGAATAAATCTATATGCAAATCAATCTTAATAACATTGGACTGAGAATTGGCTCTTCATAATATAGGTTCTGAAAAACAATATAAACAGATATGGGAATTAAAAGTTTTCTTATATCAGTATCAGTTCTTTGAATGTCTTCAGTTGCATGACAGATTTGTATTATCTATTTTAAAAATTACTATATTCAATTGATTGGGATGATACTCTGTCGGCTCTACCTTCAGACTAGAGATGGTCTCCCCAAGAAACTGTTGAACTTATCTGGACAATAAGGTGCTGGACTCTATGCTTTGTAGATGCTTGCAAGGAAAGAATCAACTGAATTTGAACTGTAGTAATGCAACAAGAATCCACCATGCGGGAGGGGCGGGTTTTGGGGAAGAAAGGAGGGAATCCCAGAGCCTATAAAACTGTGTCACATAATGCAATGTAATCAATAAAAAAAAAGAAAGAAAGAAAAGAAAAAAAATACTGTATTTTAGTTAGATTGTTTTACATATTTTTAAAGTAAAGATAACAAATTTTGTACATCCATAGGCACTGTTTCAGAAGACAGCCACATTTTCTCTTTTCATTGCTTTTCTTACATTATTTCTCATTCTCTTCCCTCTCTTCAAAAATATTTTCATGGTCAGAGTAACTAAATTTATATTGAAGGTGTAATCTGATATAACTAATAATATTTAGCAATGAAATATTAAATTACCATGCCAGGCCCTGTTTTTTGTTTGTTTGTTTGTTTTGTTTTAACTGTGCCTCTGTAATGTGGTGGAATGACTACTCCTCCAATCAATATCCAGAGATGTGCAGTGGATGGAACCAGTGTGCTGTGATAATGTTTGAGAGTGGGAAGAGGGTACAGGTGACACTAAGTTTGGACGTGGTAGACCTTTTTTGTCACTATGAGGAGGCAGTGAACATGACTGTGTAATCACATGCTCAGGTACTGTCTTTAAGGTAATCAGCACTTGGGGCTAGCCCACAGAGGCTCCGGCTTCCTTGCGGGAATGAAGAAAATGTACTCCTGCCCATGTGGATCTGTTAGAGCCTTGTCCCGGGCAAGGCTTTAGTGACTCTGGCTGTGACCTCTGCTTTCACATTTCTCTTCTCATCAGTCCTCGTCTTCTCCAGTCCCTGGCTGGCATGGGTCTGCTTGCTGCTGCATAATTACACTATCTGTGCTTCTCCATGATGTCCTTGTGCTTTTTGAAGAATTTCCTCTGTGAAATTCTCTCCAGTTGTCCCCTTGGAATGCACTTCCTCTGCTTTGCTTTTGCTGGCTTTCCCTGCTCAAAGTCAGCACATCCTTTCCCTCTTCTGACATCTTATTTCCATTTCACCCTAGTTGCTGTTCTTAGTATTTGTTACTCAATTAAATTGCTTTTCTTTATCTTACCTATGTATATAAACACACTTATATGTATACATAAATATTATGTTTAATTATATATGTGTACATTTATGCATATATAAACACACATACATACAATATGTAAATAAAATTTCATCTTTTGCTAAATGTCTTGGAAATGTTCCCTGTGGATAGACTCCTCATTAAAGGAAGTTTCTTGATAACCATAGTATTTCTTTTCTATTTTTTTTATTTACCTCTTTATTTGAGAGATAGAGTGACAGAAGAGAACAAGGAAGAGACAGAGCAACATAGCATCCACACACTGGCTCTGGTCTCCCACGTGGGTGGCAGGGTCCCAGGCGCTTGATCCGTCCTCTCCTGCTTTCCTGGAGGCATTGTCATCGAGTGGCGTTTGAAGCATAGGAGCTAGAACCCTAGGCAGTGTTCTGAACGGAGATGCCTATATTCCTCGTGATAGTTTAACTCACTGTACCGCAACTCCAGAAGAATTTCATTGTAATTTAGAGGGTTTATGACTTATTTTTAGTATAAAATGTTTGATTCTAAAATGAGTGAAACAATTGCTTCAGAAGTTTTACAGTGTTGCTTTTCATATGTTGGGCAATTATCTGTTAGAATTAATTTCTGTGTTGATATTTAGTTTTTATCTAATTATTTTGGTTGTTATTATATATAAAATTATTATCAATAAGCCAGCATTCTCACATTGTTCTGTAATGTGCCTTGATAGTCAAATGTTTACGTATATGTGAATGTGTCTCTGAGGTCTCTATTTTGACCACTTAATGTACTTTTTTTGGCATTATGAAATTTGTCATTGCTCTTATCAACTTACTGTTATATCCATGTTTTGGTTATACTTGTCTCCATTTTTTGGTATCAGTTTAAGCCCCTATATCATATTTTCTTATCTTTATAAATTTAAAGTCTTTATTTTTCATGATGCAGTTCCTTAGGCTCAGGAGTTTCCTCTACCACCCTCCCGTTCTTCTCTCCAACTGTTTTCCCCTATATTGTAACAATAGTTCAGTCCTTGAACAGCAATCACAAGTCTGTATTACTGCTATTTAAGTGTATCCTGATGTTGGATTAGCAATGGTATAAAGTCCAGTGTTCTATTGTCAAGTTATATGTAACAGTTCTATTGGGAGACCATCTTTGATTCAGAAGTAGAGATGCATATTGCAGTGTATCTCCAGTTCATGGTATATTTGCCTCCATTATACAGATCATATGTATATACACACACATGTGTGTATATATGATATATAATATATATGACACATATGTGATCTGTATAGTGGATATATATATATGAGATCTGTGTATGATATACATAGAGAGATCTTAACTTTGGCATGAAGGTTGCCTTATAGCAGAGAGAAAATATGAGTTGTTGTTTGAAGAATAGCTTATTTCACTGAGAATAATGGTCTCTAGTTAGGACCATTTTGTTGCAAATGATAGGATTTCATTCTTTTTAATTCCTAAGTAGTACTCCATGGAATGTATGTACCACTGTTTTTTAATTCTTTTTAAAGAAATTTTTTTGGGCCCGGCGCAGTGGCACAAATGGTTGAGGTTCTCGCCTTGCACGCCTAGGATCCCATATGGGCGCTGGTTCTATCCCGGCAGCCCTGCTTCCCATCCAGCTCCCTGCCTGTGGCCCGGGAAAGCAGTCGAGGACGGCCCAAGGCTTTGGGACCCTGCACCCGCGTGGGAGACCCGGAAGAGGCTCCTGGCTTCGGATCAGCATAGCATCGGCCGTTGCGCTCACTTGGGGAGTGAATCATCGGGTGGAAGATCTTCCTCTCTGTCTCTCCTCTCTGTATATTCACCTTTCCAATAAAAAAATAATAAAAATAAATCTTTAAAAAAAATTTTTTTAATTGGAGAGGCATATGTACAGAGAGAAGGAGACACATAGAGAATGATTTTATGTCTGCTGGTTCATTTTTCCAAGTGGCCACAATGGATGGAGCTGATTTGATCTGAAGCCAGGAGCCAGGAAATTCTTCTGGATCTCCCACATGGGTGCCAGGTTCCAAGGCTTTGGGCCATCCTCTGCTACCTTTGCAGGCCACAAGCAGGGAAATGGATAAGAAGTGGAGCAGCCGAGATACAGACTGGCATCAATAGTGATCTCAGTGGATGCAGTGCAAGGACTTAGCCACTAGGCTATCTTGGTGGGCACAACATTGTTTCTTTAGATTGTACTGCTGTAAATACAGTGTTACAGATCATTTTCTCATATGCATATTTTATTTCTTTTGGATATATTCCCAGAAGTTGGATTGCTGGATCATATGGCAGGTCAGTTTTCAGTAATTCTAGCATTCTCTATCCTGACTTTCATAGTGGTTGTACTACCCTACCCTCAAAGCAGTAGTGACGAAGGATACCTTTCTTCCCACATCCATGCCAGTGGGTGTTATTAGAAGAGTTCAGAATCAAGGCCAGTCTCCTTGGTGTTAGGTAACATAACCTCAATGTGGTTTTTATTTGTACTTAGCTGATAGCTAGAGAAATTAAGAATGTTTATATCTGTTAACCGTTTGAATTTGTTCTTTTGAAAAATGTCTGTTCATTTCCTTTGCCCATTTCTTCACAGGGTTATTTTTTTTTTTTTGCTATCACTGAATTTTAGAAGCCTTTTGTAAATCCTGGATATTAGTCCCCTATCAGTTGTGTAGAGTGCAAAGATTTTCTCCCATTCTGTTGGTTGCTTCCTTCTGTTGTTGATCATTTCCTTTGCTGTACAGAAGCTTCTTAGTTTGATGTAACATATTTGTTTATTTTGGCTTTGACTGTGCTTTGGATGACTTTTATTTTTATTTTTATTATTTTTTTAATTGAAAACTCAGATGTACAGAGAGAAGGAAAGACAGAGAGGATCTTGTGTATGTTGATTCACTCCCCAAGCAGCTGCAATGGCTGGAGCTGCACTATGCAAAGCCAGGAGCCAGGAGCCTCTTCCAGGTCTCCGACATGGTGTGAAGAGTCCCAAGGCTTTGGCCCGTACTGGACTGCTTTTCCAGGCCACAGCAGGGAGCCGGATGGGAAGCTTAGCCAATGGGATTTGAACTAACGCCCATATGATATCCTGGCTCATGCAAGGTGAGGAGTTTAGATGCTAGGCTACCACGCTGGGCCCTAATGGTTTTCTTATAAGGTGTCAGGATATTATTTAATATAAGGGATGATTGTGGCTGTATTTGCTGATTATATGGAAATCACTTGTTAGAGAATCAAGATGGCGGAATAGGGTAAGGACACATTCAAACGGATGGAGAAACATTTAATCAGGATGAAGCTAACACATTCTATTAAATAGGAGAGGACAGAAGAAGAGAAGAGGTGTACATGGAGACTGAAAGACACAGGAAGGCAGCGAAAACAATGGTGTGGTGTTGCAGTGACTGATAATCCAGTAAATTTAGCTAACGGAGATCTGAACTCCTGCAGCAGCCGGCACGGCACTCCACCAGCAACCAGGTGGGAAGGGACTTTCACTGTGAACTTGGGAAGTAAACCCAGACAAAGAACTGTCCATCCTGCTGGTCTGTTTCATTTGACCAGGAGCAGAGACAGAGCAGCAGATCCCAGACAGTGCGAGAACAGGGTGGATTTCACAGCCCAGTTAGTCCCCTAGAGCCGAATTGGGCACTATTTTGCCTAAGGTGGCAAAGGCTAGGGAAAGGACTGAGCATGCGCTGAGCTGAGAGTAAACTCATTTATGATTCAGGGAACTGCACCAACATGGCATTCTAGAGGTTCCACCTAAGACAGGTATGGGTAGACCTCAGACCTGACAGACAGCCAATCAAGAACTCTACTAGAGGCATGTCGGGCACCATTTCGTACACTGTGGCAAAAGCTTAGGATTGCAGGGGACAACAGTGAACTGTGTATGTGCTGAGCTCACGAGAACTCACTGAGTTCAGCGAATTGCACTGGTCCAGCAGGAAAATAATGCCGACTGTGGCATCGTATAGGTCAAAATAGGTCGTGGGGCACCCAGACCTAAGGTCCAACAGGTTGTTGCAGTATCAGCACCATCAACAATCTAGCTATATAGGACACCTGCTGTTTCCCTAATCCTGGGACCTGCTCTAACCGGAAGTGGGAAAAGGTTGTACAGACAACAGTGCAGCCTCAGCACAATAGCACAGGAGGTGGAGAGTGGTGAGACCATGGTGGAAATCTAACATAAGAACCCAGACCTGGAGCTTGCTGGAGGGAGTGGCACCATTGGCTGCAAGTAAAGAGCTGTGTACCAAAATTGAACTGTGGACCTGTGGGTGACACAGCTTAGAAACCTGCCCTAAAGAGAAGGCTCTGATAACTAGAAGTACAATGATCAAGAGCAAAAGAAGACACAAAATGAATATTACTGAAGACTCCACTGCAAAGGAGCAAAACCCTATGCCAACATCAGAGTTAACTGAGGAAGACATTTAAAAATGGGGGACGTAGCATTCAGAAAACTCATTAGAAAGCTGCTTATCAACAAAAAGAAGCACGTACAAGAGTTCAAAGAATTTAAGGAGCATTTTACACAAGCAATAGCAGCAATAAAGCAAATCAAGGTTGATATATCAGAAATTAAGAACACAGTAGAGCAAATTTAAAGTACAGTGCTGAATCTCTAAAATAGAAAGGAGCAAGCAGAAGAAAGAATCTCTGGATTGGAAGATATTTCCTTTCACCAGGGGGAAACAAATAAAAAGCTGGAAGCAGAGCTGGATCAGGCCAAAAAAATTATTCAAGAATTGAAAGACACTATCAAGAGACCAAATATAAGAGTTATTGGAGTCCCAGAACATGCAGAAAGAGAAACTGGGTTTATAAAGGTACTTAATGAAATAATAAGAGAAAATTTCCCTAATCTAGGGAAAGAATTGGGAAACAAGATCCAGAAGGGGAACAGAGCTCCCAACAGGCTTGACCAAAACTGATCTTCACCACGATGTATGATCATCATGTTCTCTCCAATCGAACATAAGGAAAAGATCCTTAAATGTGCACGTGAAAAAAAATCAACATATAAAGGAATGCCAATTAAACTCACAGGAGACCTCTCACAGAAAACTCTACAGGCAAGAAGAGAATGGGTTGGCATATTCCAGATTCTAAAAGCAAACAATTGTCGGCCCAGGATAACATATCCAGCAAAGCTTTCTTTTGTCTTTGAAAATGAAATAAAATTCTTCCACAGTCAAGTAAGGTTAAAAGAATGTGCCTCTTCCAAACCTGCCCTACAAATGATACTTCAAGATGTTCTCTTGACAGTGAAGAGGAATAGCACCCAACAAAACCAAAGGCAAATGTAAAGAATATCCCAGTAAAATGACAACAGAAGACTAAACCAATGAACAACCCATTCCTAAAATGACAGGACCAAAGTACCACCCATACATAGTAAACCTGAAAGTAATTGACTTAAGCTCAATCAAACGTCATAGACTAGTAGACTGGATTGAAAAGCAAAACCCATCTATTTGTTTTCTAGAAGAGACACATTTCACCAACAAAAATCAGCAGAAGCTATATATATCTCATGGATTTTGATGTTTTTGTTTTTGTTAGTTTCATCTCTTCAAAACAGTTTCTTATGATTAAATTATTCAGTGACTCATAGATCATACAGTGGCATCATTTTCTTCAAGAAGTTTCTTGGTTTTCTTTTTCATTTCTTCAGCAACACATTAATCCGTCAGTAGCATGTTATTTAACTTCATGGTGTGGTTAATTTCTTTTTTCTTTCTGTAGTTGACATTGTTTTGTGGCTTTTCATTTAAGGGGATATATAATAGCTGTGTAATAGAGACTGTCATATCTAGTCATGTTATTCAACTTCATGGCATTGTAAATTTTTCTTTTTCTTATTGTTGATTTTGTATTGTGGCTTTTCATTTAAGGGGAAGTACAGTAACTGTGAAATGGAGACTAACATATCCAGATGTGAGGTTACAATGTAGTATGCATCTCTACTTCCAGACAAAGATGGACTTACAATGAAACTGTTCAGTATATCTTGACAACAGGACTCTCTGCCATTGTCCATGCCTGCAATGATGAAATATGACTTTGTATGAAGAACTCTACTTGAGTAATGATATATGGGAACTTGGGTAGGGGGGTATTGGGGAGGGAATTAGGGAAATCTCAGGAGTCTATGGAGCTGTATCATAAAATAATAATAATAATAAATGTTAAAAGAAACAACTTGTTGAGTGTTAATACTAAGCGTGAAAGCTTACAGTGCAATTTTTGTTTTGTTTAAAGATGTGAAGGGGAGTTAAGAAGCTATTTGTGAGTGACACAGCTTCCGCAGGAAGGGCCATCATGAGATTCAGGTAATTAGGTTTTTCTACCAGTTGTTCCCACAGTAACTGCAGAGGCACATTTTATTTTACTCAGTCACATCATAG
The DNA here is from genome assembly GCF_017591425.1 of Ochotona curzoniae. NCBI lineage: Eukaryota > Metazoa > Chordata > Mammalia > Lagomorpha > Ochotonidae > Ochotona > Ochotona curzoniae. The sequence goes on along the minus strand of NW_024464920.1, from coordinate 13,856,343 downwards.
TTGCATGACATTCTTCTGAATACCCAGTTCTGTCAATTCATGGCTGCTTTCTAAAAGGTGTACACTTGTATGTGTATCAGCTTTTTAATCAGTTTATATATAAACATTAATAGGACATAAATATGAAGCAATCAGAGTGTAGTTAGAAGTTTCACCTATTTTTTTGTGCTAATTCTTACTGTTTTCTTTTATGAAATAAAAGTAGTTATACTATTAAAAAAAATAATCGAACAGTTCCTGCTTTGAGGTCAGGAAACTCTCCATCATGTTCAGTTTCATTTTGAAAAACTGTTTATCTTTCTAATGAAATAGCCCCCTTGCTTCTTCCTGTGGTTTCCCCATCCCTGCAGCTCAGTCAGGCAGTGGCTTCCATTAATCATGGCCTTGCGTGTGTGCTCCGTGTGTATGATTCACTCTTTCCATTTTCCTTGCTGACATCGTAATCTGCTGGCTTAATTATCTTATATTTAAAAAGACAGACCAAAGGTCTTTTTTTCTTTTCTTCACTTCTGCTTTGCCCCTTCACTCCGCCAAAAGTCCAGCATTGTCCTGGTTCAGTTTAACCAAATACATGCCTCCCTAGCAATCTGATGTCATTTTCTCTGTGTTTCTTAAGGAGTTGAGTACTTCCGCTTCAGAAGTTTATTGTTTGATGGGCCAGCGTATTCATTTTTTTTCTGATAGACCTGTTGGGTGAAACATGACAGCTCAAAGACTTGGGTTCCTGCCAGTTGGAGTGCTGGTCAGAGTTCTGAGATAACTTTGGCATGCCAAGCCCCAGTTTTAGAGAGCATTTCAAGAGTGAACTTGGCCTTTCTCCCACTTTGTGTATGCAGCTAGGTGTGCGTCCTCTCTCAGCTATTCATGTTTTAAAAATAAATAAATAACTTGGGAAGCACTCTGTTAGGACCACATGCCTGTATCTGGTGAAATAAAATATTTCAAGGTGTGCATTTCCCAGTGTGACCATATATTAGTAGTAGCATGAAGAGAGAATAATTTGCTAGGCAAAGATGGTTATAGAACACAGATAATGAGAATTCTTTTGACTTGAGAAATCAGGATAATTATATCTATTTCAGAAAAATATCACATCAGAAGTCACATTTGATTGCATCTTAAAGATGAATAGCATTTCTCAGAAGTTGGATAAGAGTCAAAGGAGTGCATCATTGCAGTGATTAGAATAGGATGTCCGTGTCAACTCAACCCTGAAACTTTTTAGAAACTTTGTGTTTAACACAGAAGTAAATTCAGTACAACTCTGCAGAATGTTGTATTTTTTTCCCCTTAAATTTCTTGTGTTAAAAGGTGCTATCTTTACAATGTGAGTCAAGTGTTCTTTGATTTCCCCTGCCCCCCACATGGAAGTTTGCACACAAACTTCATCTGTGATGGTTTGCGTATGGATTGTACTCTCAGCGTTTATGTACAGGCACTGTTGGGGGTGGAGGACCTTTGAGAAGTGGAGCTAGTGGGAGTTCTTTCAGGATGAGCCCTTAGAAGAGATTAAGGTTGTTCTCATGAAACAGGAATGTGCCCTCATGGGAAGACTTTTTAAAACCAGCCTGGCTCCTTCCAAGATTCCTTGGTTTTGTGTCTCAAGGTATTCTCTATTGATCTTGCTGCACTTCCTTGAGCTGCCACCTGCCATGTGGTCCTCATCAGAATTGACCTAATGCTGGTGCTGTGTCCTTCAGCCTTGATAACAGATGCATAAACCACTTTTGTTTAAGCAGTTTTCCTGCCTCAGGTATTTTGTTATAGCAAAATAAATAAATAAATAAATAAGTAAATAACAACCTAATAAATCATGTTTATATTAAAAGGTTCCTGGTTTCCCTGCTATTCTGCAAAAGAAATGTATTCAAGTCATATCATTCTTATCAGCAATGGTGATTATATGAGAATTTATTTAACATTAAAATGTATCAATTTAGGTGGATACTTCCTGGTCCAAAATATATAGGGGAATTATTTCTTACAGTATATGCAATAATTATTCTTAATATGCTTTGTATCTACTTGTAGTTTCATTGATTTTCCCTTTTATTTTATCCTTCTTGTTGTAGGCAGGGAGGTAGTTAGGAACTGAGAACCGCCAATACCTGAGATATGGCTGTTCATGGATCATCATAAGCCCCATTTCCCCCTAAGCAAGCCACCTCCAGGATTTTGCTGCTAAGCGTACACCTGCCAGGAATACCTAACATGGTTGTAGGCTCAACACATCCATCCCGCAACGAGTAGCTGCATCCCACTCTCCATCAAAAACTAGTTACCATTATATTCTCAAGATTTCTGAAAAATGAAAGCAGGTGCCACTTGAGCCCTTCCCTAGATTCCTTTCAACTAGGTATTCAGTGAAATGTTCTCCCAGGCACCACCCATTTCTTATAAAAGGACGACCCAAAATTATAGCTCTCTTTTGTGAGGTTGACCGCATTCCCTGTGTCTCTTTCTTTATTCTTGCTTTTCTGGTCATTTTACCTGCATCTCCTTCTTGCATTATTTCACTTGTGGAGGCAAGAACATGAACTACATCTAGCCAAGAGCCTCTTGTACGATACTTCTAGCTCCTTTCAACTTAATTTTTTCTTCTTTGCCCAGTTTATCAAAAAGATACATATTATTGATTTGAGATATTTCTTTATCATTTTCTCATGATGATTTAAAATAAACTCAGTTATGAGTTCAAAATGTATTTTTATAAATATTTTGAGTCTTACTATTCTTGTAAGTGCTGTTTTAAACAAGTTACATACATTTTATCATGATTTCTTTCAATTAAAATATTTTTAAATTTCTTCCTTTTGCCTTTTTGTTTACATGGGTTATTAAATGGGATTTTAATTTTTAAGTATTTTGAAATTTTCTGATATGCTTCTATCAGTAATTTGTGGCTTATTTACATTTTTCCCTGAAAATAGAGTTTTCATAATTTAATATTTACTGATATGTATTTGTGTAGTTGTCTTTATTTCATGTTTTTTAAAGTAGCTTCACTGAATACTTAACCTTTTAATATCAGTTATTTGCCCCCTCTAATATTTTAAGATGTTCAAGTATTTTCATCTACTTTACATAATACCTGATTAAGTCTACCATGATTATGATTTCTGTTCCTCTATTAAACATATGAAATGCATATTTTGTCTGGATTTTGAAAGATTATCTATCAGTAAAACTTAAACATTCCTGATTGTGATATATCCTTGTACAATTTTCTTTGTGATTGTTTTACAGGTTAAAATTTGTTGATTTTCTTGAGTGCGTCTATATATAATTTTATTCAAATTTCAAAAAATTTTGAATATCATTTTTTAAAATAGCTTTTCTAAACTTTCAACCACCATTTTCTGGTACATCAATTTGTCGTATAAATCTGCTAGCCTCTGATATTGCCTCTCAAGGCTTAAATTTTATTTGTTTTCAGTCTTTTCTGTGTGTTTCATTTTGGATAGTTTTATTGGTATCATTTGATTCCCAACAGTCCTTCTCCTAAAGTGTTGAATCTGTCCCTAATCTCATCAAAAATACTTTTCATATTATATGTTATTTTTCTTATCCCTAGACATTACATTTTCATTATCTTAAATCTTCCTTTTTTTTTTTTTGCACACACATTTTCCCTTGTATTCTCAAACACATAAGAATATTACAGGAATTTGCAGAAAATGCCTATTATGAGAAAACTGCATGGTTGCTAATATTTTTGCATGAAAGTATGTTTATGTTTCCATTCTGTTTTTCTGCAAATTTTTTGTAGTACCTCAGGAAGAAGATATTTTCCAGCAACTCTTAATTTCTTTACCCATTAAGTTCAACCTTTCATTTTGCTAATTGTTAATTCCTGTGGTTTTAGGTCACCTTTGCATGTTGTTCTTCTTTGTTAATTTATAAAGTGGAGGACATTTGTAGTTTTACATAATCTGCTACTCATTTTTTTTGTGTATTTGTCAATACAGTTATGTATTTTGTTGAGACATCTAGTTCAACTTTGCAAAAGTAAGTGAAGCTGAGATCTAGTTCAGAACATCATTTGGTCTAGGGCTGATTTAGCCCCAGTGCTAGGCCTGGCCTCAGGACTGTGTGAGAATGTAAGCTTTTCCCAGTCCTTCTGTAAACTCCAGGAATAGACAGTTTCTTTTCTAGTATTTTCTTTGACCTTACGGTTTTCTTGCAACTGTGTACAAGAGTGTATAACGGTGGCTTGTTAGGCCTTCTCTCCCTATTTCTACAGCTCTCCTTCTGAAACACTCTCCTTTTCGACATGTCAGACTGAATTGTGGTTTCCTTTCTTCAGGAAGAATCCTTGTGTCTGTTCATATATTCTTACCCAAGCTTTGGTCTACAAACTGGATACAGCAGTATATTGTTAATCATGGTCTTGAGTAACCTGTTCTCAGATATATGAATGGCATTGTTTAATATATATATATATATATATTTTATTTTTAGGGGGTAGGGAAAAGATTGTTTTGTCAAGGCTAAACTCATTTTTTTTCTGTTCAATTTGAAAGATCTTACATATTTTTCTACATTGAAATGTTTTCTGAATATATTTATGTTTATATTATGAGACTCCATTTCTTTTTAGGAGTCTTAATGTTTTGATGAATTAAAGAGGAAAAAATAGGGTACAGCTTTGTGGTCTAACAGCTTAAGCCACAGCTTGTGACACTGCAACAGATCACAGGTTTGAGTCCTGGTTATACCACTTTCAATACAGGTGCTTGGTGATGATCTTAGGAAAGCAACAGATGAGGTTCAAGGGCTTGGGCCCCTGACCCCAACACTGGAGACTGGCTGAAATTTCAGACGTTTAGCTTCATCTTGAGCCAGGGGTTGTGCCCATTTGGTAAGTGAACTGGCATATGGAAGATGGATCTCTGTCTCCGCTGGAAACATCATTCCTTATTTTCTCAGAGATGCAGTACCAAAATCAACTTCATTTTTTATAAGCGTTCATTAAAGAGAGAACCCTTATGTCTGTTTAGGAGACAGAAACATTAATTTACATACTGTATTTGAATTGAAAACAATTTAATCTATAGCATATTAATAAATAAATTTAAGCTTTATAGAATACATGGAACTACTTGTATTCTTAATATTTCATAATTGACATTTCCAAGTATATTTTCCACTAACATTTGCAAAAAAATGTTTTTGAAAGTAAATGTGCATGAGCATGTGTATGCTTATATGTATTATTTTCCTCTGGAAACACCATGCCTTATTTTCTCAGAGCTGCGATATCAAAATCAATTTCATTGCAGTGCCCTAATATTTTAGCCAAGTGAGAAAATTAGAATAAATATCACTCTTATTTAAAGATTGCAGGGGTAGGCCAGCTGGAGTTGGTCTGCAGTCTCAATGCATCAGAAGTCTTTGCTGAGCCACTGCATGAGTCCACACTAAACCAAGAAGCATGAGGTTTACATCAGAGTTGCAGTCTTTCTAGTGGCAGAATCATCACAATGGAATGTGAAGAAAAGTAGTGTTTAAAATAGCAATAATTCTTATTTAAATTAAAACAGTCAGGAATATCAATCTTAGTTAACACAGGATTGTTCTGCAAAACTTATGAAACACTACTATTTCTAGTGACATTAAAAAAATCACAATTCCGTTTTCAGTCAATTAGATCAAGAGTGGAAACCAGAGGCTGGCATTTGGCATGGAAGTTATCATGTTCAGCCCATATTGATGGCTCACTGGCTAAATCCTCACCTTGCTGATGTGAATCCAGGAGCCTCTTCTAGTTCTCCCACCTAGGTGCAGGGTCCCAAGGCTTTGAGCTTCCTCCACTGCTTTTCCAAGCCACAAGAAGGGAACCAGATTGGAAGTGGAGCTGCTGGGACAAGAACCAACATCCATATGGGATGCCAGCAATAGCAGGCTGAGAATTGGCCAGTTGAGCCAGATACCCTCTCCCCCAAGTAAACGTAAAAAAAAAAAAAAAAAGACTGACAAACACATACTGGTTTTCTAAATTCTAATAGTCCATTAAATTTGTCATTTGAAGTTGTGTTGTATTTTCTTCTCAAAGTATTATGCTAAGATCAGGACATGTCAGATATGGCAGTTCTACTGATGGCATTGCTTATTTTATATGAACTTCTGTCTAAATATATTTGTATATTCATACTTAGTAAAAATACGGGAAAATCTCATGCTTTCCCCCAATTTTGGCATCTTCCAAATATATCCAAATTCCAGGACCCTGAGTAAAATGTTGGCAGTGGCTCAGTTGAGAAGCTGAACATTTTCATCAGCACTGTGTCCCCCAAATTGTATTATTTATTTATTTATTTATTTATTTATTTATTTATTTATTTGGTAACACTCTCTTATTTCCCATCTCTGCTCTCACCTTAACTTCTGCATATGTTCTCAGTTTCTTCAGCATTATCAGTTCAGAAAGTTTAAGCAAGTGCAAGTCCTAGTTTCAGGAACAGTCTTTATCTGACATTCTAGGGGAGACAGAGCGTGAGAGTACTTTCTTCTGCTGATTCATTCCCTAAATATGAACAGCACGGCTGGGCCAGGTCAAGGTTATGAACCAAGAGCAAGGATCTCTGTCTGGTTTTCCCCACTGGGTATCAAGGACCTAAGTACTTAGGCTGTCACCTGCCAACTTTAGGAGTAAGTATGAGCAGGAAACTGCACTAGATAGTGAGGTTTGACTCTTCCAGGGTGCTCTAAGTTTGGAGATGAGCATCGCAAGTGGCAGCTTAACCGGCTGCAACACAACACTGTCCCAGGGATTGGGAATTTCCATGTACCACAGTTCTTGGGAGATTTGTCTAATTGCTGTGGTATCAGCAATTTGCTACTTTTATTGACAAGTAGCAGTTCATAGCATGAAGGTATCTCAGTTTGTTTTGTCATTACCTCCACTGAAGGATATCTGGACTTCTTTCAGGTTTGGGCTATTACTGATAAGGCTGCCACAATACTGAGAAACAGATTTTGTATGAACATAAAATTTTATTTCCTTATGTGGATTGCCCAGAAGTACAATTGTAGTGTCATATGTAGTTACATATTTTGTTTTTACGAAACTATTTCCGGAGTAGTTTTCTTTATTTTACACTCCTACACGTGCTTCATAATTGATATCATTTCTCTGCTGTTCTGTCCAGCATTTGGTGTTTTCACTGTTTTTTTTTTTTTTTTTTTAGCCATTGAGATGTGTGAATAGTGATTACTCATTGGTTACAATTTTAATTTCTCCCATGACTAATGATGCTCAAAGCCTTCTAATGAGCTTCTTTACCATCTGTGTATCTTCTGAAGAAATATGTCTTTATGTCTTTTACCTATTTTCCAACTAAATTTTTATGTTCACTGTTTGGAACACTTGAGTGTTCTAGATGTTATTTCTTCTCCAAATGCTCATTTTGTAGGTATTTTCTTCCCCTCTAAATTGCCTTTTTTTTTTCCTAAAAGGGGTCTTTCACACTTCAGAAGTTTTTATGAGGTTCAGAGAATTTTTAAAATTTGCTTGTGTTGTACTGTGGTGACAAATAAGAATTCCTTACTTGGAACTTTATTCAAAAGACATTTGATTATTTTTTTAAGTTTTGTAGTTTTACACTTTTAAGTTATGCCCTTTAGTTTGAATTTGTTTTTGCATTAAGTTTAGAACTTTTCCATTGCCTATAAGTATGTAGGCACCAGCACCAGTCTTGAATTTCATGAGATTGTATATGCTTTCTTTAATATTCAGTTTTAGGTTAATTCTGTCAGTGATTTAAAGATTACTGTTGCAGACTATCAATAATTGTTTACTTCACTATATAATTCTTAACCTTTTTGAGAAAAACCATATGTATATTATAGAACACTTGTCTTAATATGTTGAATAATAAAAATATTTATTTACTTAATAAAAAAATAGAAATTTTATTTATGTGCATAGAAATAGTGAAAAGTCTATTTTACTGTTTTCACATGAAAAAATAGACCTTTTCCTAATATTTTTACTTAGCTGTTTAAGAATCTGAGAAGCAAACAGGTAGAACTCCCATCTACTGCTTTATTCCTAGATTCCATAATGCCTAGAGATGGACAAGGTGAAAGTTTGGAGTCAGAAATTCAATTAGTGTGTCCAATTTGGTAGAAACCCTACTACCTAAGTGATTATGTGCTGCCTCTTGGGTGGCTAATCAACAGAAAGCTGCCTTTTGGAGGAGAGACAGATCTTGAACTTGGGCACACTGATGTTGGATGCAAGTATCATAATAGTCATCCTACTGCCAAGCCAAGTGTGAGTACCTCTGAGTTTTAAAATATACATAATTTTAAGAGACTTGTTTACTTACTTGAAAAATCAGAGTTGGTGCAAAGCGGGTTCCATTTGCTGGTTCATTGCCCATATGGCCAAAATAGCCAAGATTAGGGCATGCCTAGGCCAAGAGCCAGGAGATTCGTGTGGCTCTCTTATGTGGGTGGCAGATGCTCGAGCATTGGGGCCATCTTATACTGATTTTTTCAGTAATTCGAAGGAAGCTGGATCTGAAATGGAGAAACCAAAACACGTACCAGCATACAGGGCTTTACCAACTAAGGTATGACATTGCTTCCAGAAAATATTTATGCTTTTTCTTTGTATAATGTTTGATTGTAGACTTTATAGTAAGTTGGTTTGACAGAACACATTCCAATGAAAAGGACAGAATTAGATCCTCTAAGTCCTGATAATAATAATAAATACAGATCTTTGTTTTTAAAAAGTTTCAGAATTTCACTACAAAAATAAGCTGCAACAAAAAAATCAATTTTTAAAAATGAAATATTATGCTTTTTCCAAAACCTAAAGTTAAACACATAGAACATAGAATTAACTTTAAGATTGTAGTTATCTGCTTCATCTTCTGTTTCCCTGCTGTAACAGCAGGGGATTAGCCACTGTTATGCAATTAATTACTTGTCAACCAGGAGAGTTCTTGTGAATATCTATTTTATTTTTTTATCTTGAATAGCAGTTATCATTTAATTGCACTCATTTTAAAATAGACTTTAATTGAATTTTATGATATGTTTGAGAAAAATGGTGTAAATTGAATTACTAACTTACAGGAAGATTATAAGACTCAACAAAAATTCACAAATGAACATTTAGACATTTCAAATAAGTCTTAATAGAAACTATTGTATGCAGAAAAATACTTAAAAATAGTCAAATACTTTAAACAATAATGTGTTGTACCCATAAATGTACACTTTTTTTTTTAAAGATTTATTTGATTTTTATTGGAAAGGTGGATATAGAGAGGAGAGACAGAGAGGAAGATCTTCCGTCCAATGATTCACTCCCCAAGTGAGTGCAATGGCCGATGCTATGCCGATCCAGAGCCAGGAGCCTCTTCCGGGTCTCCCACGCGGGTGCAGGGTCCCAAGGCTTTGGGCCGTCCTCGACTGCTTTCCCAGGCCACAGGCAGGGAGCTGGAAGGGAAGCGGGGCTGCTGGGATTAGAACCGGTGCCCTTATGGGATCCTGGGTGTGCAAGGCGAGGACCTTAACCACTTGTGCCACTGTGCCACCGCACCAGGCCCCATAAATATATACTTTTTAAAGTGAAATTTCAAATCAGTTGTTAAAGAAGTTTCTTTTCTCTCTCATTTTGTGGGTAAAAGGTCAAATGTTTGTTCGTAGGGGATTGGTTGAATCATTTATGGATTATTCATATAATATAATTTATGTAGACATTAATAATTGGAAAAAATCATGAATGTCAATGTTACTGAGGTGAAAATAGTAAAATGATAAATGTGAGTGATACAATATTAATTTACAAACTCTTTACATGTGTTTTTATCTGTCTAATGATATATTTATCATCTATCTAAATATGTAATATAGGCAAGAGGAAGTGTACCACACACATACATTTGGAGGTGGATATGTCAAAGTACCATGTACTTATCTAAAGCTGGAGATATAGTTTGAGGAGGCTGTGCAGAGAAAGACACTTAAGTGGACTTTCATATAGTTAAGTCTGGTTCAAATACTTTTTAGTTTTAATGAGGTAAATTGGTATAAAAGGACATATACACATATTTAGTGTATATGTTTTCATGAGCAAGATATCTGTACACAACTGTGATGTCATAATTATCATCAAGATACTAAATATGTCTATAACTTCCAGAAATTTCCTTGTGTTTGGGTATGTATACATGTCTGTGGTAAGGATCACCATGAAATCATCTTTTTAGCATATTTTATAGTGCACAATAATGTATGGCTAAGTACAGGTGTTGTGGTGTTAAGGTGTCTCTAGAATGTCTTGCAGGACTGAAGTTTTATATCCACTGAGAAACAACTTCCCATTGCTTCAGCCTCTGGCAACTGCTATTCTATTCTCTACCTATATGACTTTATTCTTTTAAATATCTCATCTAGATGAAGTCATGCAGTAATTCTTTTCCTGTTATTGATTCATTTCAATTAGGCTGATGATGTGTGGGTTCATGCACAATGACACAGTGTTAATGTTTCTTGGTTTTTAAAGGTTGAATAATATTCAGTTATAAGTATTTTCCATACTTTTTCCATTAATATGTTTATGAACTATTCAGATTGTTTTCATATCTTGGCTATTGTGAAGAATGCTAAATGAGTAAGATGCTGTAATTCTCACTTTGAGATCCAGATTCCAGTTACTCTGTGTGTACATCCAAATGTGAGATAGAAGATGACAAAGTATTTTTTTTTGCTTTGTTTTGTTTGTTTTTAGGAATCTTTAGACTGGTTTTCATCATGGTTGCATCATTTTATATTCTTATAATGTGAACAAGGCCTCAGATTCTCTACATGTGTCAGAACTCTTATTATCTTCTTTTTAAAAATAATAATTATAACAGATATGATATAATGTCTTGTGGTATTGATTTGAATAATTCTGATGTTATGTTGAGCATGGTTTCAAACATAAGTTGGCTGTTTGTACATCTTCATTGGAGATATGTCTGTGTGGGTAATATATAACTAGCAAGCGTTACTTTTGTTACAAAAGAATTTCATATTAAAGAGAAACTGAGAGAGAGGGATTTATTCTAGCTTTCTGGGCATTCACCTCATTTCTAGTGTCTATAATCTTCATGGTGTCTGAATCAATTCTGTTTTAAATGGAACATCTGGAAGTCATCAGGATATTTTTGTTGTTATAAATCTTAAACTATAAGTTGAGTTGTCCTGAATACACTGTGAGGTAGTCAGAGGAATCAGAGCCACATGGATGTGATGTTTTTTGCCTGTTTCACAGCATGTCAGGGGAGGCTTGCAACAGTAGAGAAGAGACAACAGACTTTAGGAAGAGAGGAAATCACTCCCAACAGAGTGGAATCAAGTAGGTTTTTCTCTGAGGGAGTTTTTTTTTGGAAACAGGAAGAATCAGGATTTACATTCCTCCAAGAAAGCCCACATGGCTTCCTTTTAGTGGCTGCACTACCAGGCACAGTGATGCATTTTCAAGAATGTGTACTGGGGTGGAATAGTGAAATCCTAAATAATGCTGTTAACTAATGTGTTTCTTAGCAACTTTGTGCCAAATGATATTACATATGGTCAGTAAGTCTTCCCTAAGCTCTTAATTTGTATGCAATTACAAAAGTTTAGTATGAAACATCATTAATTTTCTTGATTTTTTTCTAGACCGTGTTACAGTGTTTTTTTTGCTCGTCCTTCTTGCATGATTATGGAGTATTCAAGTCCCTTATGCACATGTCTAAGCTTGAAATTTATGCAGTCTTCAGCTAGGCTCTCCCAGCTGTCTTCCACCTCCATGTTCTGAAAAAAAGATTTGATTTTATCTTTGTTTATAATTCTGTATACACCAAATCCTCGTATAAAATGTTACAGAAGCATTCAGTTTCTGAGTCTTGAAGTAATCACTTTTTTTTTTATTTTGGCTTCCAATAAGTCAGTAATTATTACCCCTCCCACCCATCCCAGTTTCCATTCTATCTTTTCAAATAGCAGAAATCGAATTACACCTAGTTGGCAGATTTTTAAAAAAAAATTTGAACATTATTGTGTGTGTTGATTCAACATTTAGTTATCTGAATATGTGATAACTAATAACTAAAAAGCCTTCTAACATGTTCAGGTATTAAAAAGAAAAACAAGTAAATCATCACCAGAAAAATTTGGCATTATTGAGAGCCCATTCTTGGACCTGTCAGCCACTGCACAGTGCTGAGTGCACTAGCATCCTCACATGGACCAGTGCACACACCATTAGTTACTGTCTTCTATCATCCACCTGCCATTCCCATTTGGGTACCTGTTTGGTAACTAAAACACTGATTTGTGATGATCATATAATCAAACTTTCTCCAGCACATTCTTAGGGAGAAGCTGCAGAATTAGAAAAGGAAATCTCTGTGCTATTGTTTGTATTCTCCTCTATTTTATGTTTAAGCTAAAGGGAGAAATACTGAGCTCTGTGGGTTTTAGATTCAGTATGAGCTCTTGTAAAGTTTGTAAAATCCTTGAAGTCAATCCCATAAAAGATAATCTTAGATTCTACATTTGAAGTGCTCAAAAATCAAGTACCTGTTCACTGTTTCTGTTTTTTTATAATTTTTTATTACTTTTTAAAAATTGCTGTTAACATTGTATTATGTGATACAGTTTTATAGGCACTGGAACTCCCCCTACCCCTTCCACTACCCTCCCCCCATGGTGGATTCCTCCACCTTGCTGCATAACCACAGTTCAGTTCAGTTGAGATTCCTTCACTGCAAGACCTAACCAGCAAGATACCATTCAAAATAGTAGAGAAAAGTATGAAGTATCTGGGAATAAATCTCACTGTTTCTGTTTAAAGTCAAATTATGTCATACGGAAATACAACAGTAAGCCTGTAGAAGATTTCTGCGGATGAATGTGAGAAATGTTTTTAAGCTTTAAATTCTTTGTTTATCTATTGTTTATTCTGAAAAGTTTGCTCTATATTGTTTGAGACCCTAATTATATCCTTACATTACTTTGTGACTCATAGGAGTAGATACACTCAGTTTCAAGTCAGATCAAAAAGAATTTGAGATTTCTCTGCTTTGTTCAATACATTTATACTTTAATTTTCTTTAATTAGACTAGGCACCCAAGGGGACAATAGTTTTTCTTTGAAATCAGCTTTTGTCATGTGGATAATCAGTGTATCAATAGTAGGCTTTCACAATGCATAACTCAGTAAACTCAGAATATGAACTTCGATAATGTGCTGAAATTTTTGGAAATTTTTATTGCCTTTAAATACTTTGGTTGAAATGGAATATGCAATCTCAATGTACCTAATGCATTCTCATTGTAGTGGTTCATTTCAATGCAATCTCTTGAAAGACAATTTAATTGGTTTAAATAACACCTATACATTACATTAGAAGGTTATGTTATTCTAAAGTTCAAATAATTTAATTGATTTGCTAAGTGACACATGGCCAAGTTTATGCGTAGCCAAAGGATCTGAAGGTTAGATTCTACTGCTAATCTTACTGGTAGATTTATTTGGAAATCAATTGCAAAATGTGTCATAATTTTAAAATTCTTCAATATTTTTAAAAACTGTTAAATATTACAAAATGTCAGTGTTAGAATCGAGTGCATCTGGAAGGTTTTTGGCTTTCTCCTGGTATAGTATGCTTATTATATCGGATAGTTCTAGAGACAGCTGGGGCACGGTTTTTCTTTCTGGCTCCATGTCTCAACACTTATGGATGTTCAGGTTTTTTTTTTTTTTAAGTTTAATTGCTTTATATTTTTAAAAGGGAAGAGTAATAACATGTCTCAAGGGTTAACTTAAAAATATATATTTAAATTCCCATTATAGGGAAATGCTTTTACACTCAGACACATTTGTCACTTAATAGGTTTTAAAACACAAAGATTTGTGATTATTATATTTTCCAAAACAAAAGCTTTCAAGATGATTGGATGATAAAAACTAATTAGGATTTCCTCTTGAAAACTTAGAATATTCTTTGGAATAATAGAACAAATACAACACTTTTTATTAGCAAAAATAAACTCTTTAATCTTAATTCTTACTTATCTGTCTGATAAGGTCCTTTTCCTGGGATAATATTTATTGTAAGAAATAACAAAAAGGAGGTGTTTTCAGTTACAGGAGTATAAATGTGTGGTTATGCTGAAAATTTATTTAAAAACAAGTAGCAACAAAAAACCCATAGAGCTTAAAGATATCCAAACACACAAGCACACATACAAAAGGAGAGAGAAGCTGCTGCCAAAATAGCTTTTATGATTTGAATTGTAAATTGTCAATTGCTTTATTCTCCAGTGTAGGTTTTCTAGGTTTGCCTTTAAATCTCCAAAGAGAATTTATGAAAGAAAAAGTAAGAAATCGTTTGTGGGTTGATTACAGGTGTGGTGCCACCCAGTGATTATTCAGAAAAGTCACTGATTGATGTGTTCCAACCTGACTTCAGGTACACACAGAGCAGAACTCAGTGTATTGTCTGATGCTCAGCAAACCAAATTTGAAACTGTAACTACAGTTTAATGCTATAATTGAGGATTTGATCTTAATGTAATTTAGACTGTTTGTAACACATCAAGTGAAGAAGGAAAACCATTTGCTTGAATTGCTTGATGTAGTCAAAATGGTAACAATACATTCAATATGTAAAAATCCTATTGGCTGCTACTAAATATGTAACTATGCTGGCAGATTCAGCTAATATTGAACTAAGGTAAATTTATTTTTTTAATCTAGGCTCAGTGCAGTCTTTCCCAATATGATGCCATGTTTTATTGGTACATACTTTTACAGTTGGCATCACAAAGTGACATTAGAAATAAGTTATTCTTGGGCCCAGCACGGTGGCGCAAATGGTTAAGGTCCTCGCCTTGCACGCCCGGGATCCCATATGGGCGCCGGTTCTAATCCCGGCAGCCCTGCTTCCCTTCCAGCTCCCTGCTTGTGGTCCGGGAAAGCAGTCGAGGACAGCCCAAAGCTTTGGGACCCTGCACCCGCGTGGGAGACCCAGAAGAGGCTCCTGGCTCTGGATTGGCATAGCATCGACCGTTGCGCTCACTTGGGGAGTGAATCATTGGACAGAAGATATTCCTCTCTGTCTCTCCTCTCTGTATATCCGCCTTTCCAATGAAAAAATAATAAAAATAAATCTTAAAAAAAAAGAAATAAGTTATTCTGAAAATGTGATTACTGTAAAAAGGCAGTTTATGTGCCAGCTAAGAAAAAAGTGTGGAGTGACCTGTATAATTTCAGATTTCAGCCTCTGTCTCTTAGCTGTACCTTCTTGAACAAGGTGATTTGTTTCCTTATTTTAAAGTGGGAACAATTAACCAACTCCTAGAGCTGTTGAAAGACTAACACGAATACCAAGTTTTTGAATTGATGCTTTTACATAGTAAGCATTGCCTGAATGCAGACATCTATTATTTGTAAAATAGATGCTTTCCCCTCAGCAGTACACATGCAGCTAAGAAGTTCAATCACATCTTTTTTTTGAAAGATTTATTTATTTTTATTGGAAAGGCAGACGTACAGAGAGGAGGAGAGACAGAGAGGAAGATCTTCCATCCGATGATTCACTCCCCAAGTGGCTGCAACAGTTGGAGCTAAGCCAATACAAAGCCAGGAGCCAGGAGCTCTTCTGAGTCTCCCATGCAGGTCCAGGGTCCCAAGGCTTTGGCCCATCCTTGACTGCTTTCCCAGGCCACAAGCAGGGAGCTGGATGGAAGCAGGGCTGCCAGGGTTAGAACTGGCGACCATATGGGATCCTAGGCGTGTACAAGGACTTTAACCACTATGCTATTACGCTGGGCCCCCAATCACGTCTTTGAAATTATCTTCGGTGGGGCAGAAAGTTTGATATCACTATGGACACTTTTTTGTTACCTCCCTGCATGTCCAACATATCAGCAGATCTTGTTAGTATTTTTATGATAACAAACTCTTGAATACAGCCTCCTTTTATCTCCATCAAGATCAGTACTACAGTTTCCTCTATATCTTTACTAGGTACCAAGGTCACTGGTCATTTATTCTTTTTTATTTAAAATTGTATGTATTCGCTTGAGATACGCAATGATATAGCGATAACAGATGATCGACAGTAGACAGGGTGAATGGCATGCTCAGCTCCACTGTTTCACTCCCCAGATGCCCACAGCAGCTGGCAATGCGGTGGCCACTCTGAAGCTATAAATTCAGCCCAGATATCAAAGGTGGGTAGCAGAAATGCAAACATTGGAGTCATCACCATAGAATTTGAGATTTCATAAGATACTGCAGATATAAAATACATACATTCTGTTTCTCCTGTAAAATGTTTTGTCTGCTATTCTATCACCTTCTTTTAAATGATGTGTTGTAGAGATGCCAGGAAAAGCTGGCTTCAAAAACCTGTTTTCTTCCAACAAAATTAGGAAATTCACTTGCAATTTCTTAGGAAACCCTGCTCCTTTTATTTGTAATACTTACGTCAGACTGTAAAATGGCACTTGATAGATCATTCAGTTGCCTTTCTATGGATTCTGTGACTGTAAGAATGTTTTCATTTTTCCATACTGTTTTATCCTGAGGTATCAGTCCACATTGTGAACTGTAGTTGTCATGCTCAGTAAATGTTGAAGTACCATCAATTATCTTGGATCACATGTTGTACTTAGAGTCATGTGAACTGTGTCTTCACTTGATATATCTGATTATGTGGTACTTTTTTTATTTGTTCCAGTACTTTGTTTGACTTCTAGGTATTCATTTTGGTTATAGTTGTTTACCTTCTTTAGGCAATTTTCTTTTGTCTTTGAAAAAGGAAGACTAATATTCCTGACTTGTTTTGCAGTTGGGAATATACAATGAATATATGTAAATGAGTTATTGTGATTTGAAAGAACATATTAACACAACTAAGGCCTGACTATGCCCTGAATTGTCACCACTACAGTGAGCTGGGCACTCATCAAAATGTGATGACACACTTTCTCTTAAATTTTTTAACTAAAAATAATTGAAACATTTTTCTAAAACATTTCTGAAAGTTGGCTAAACTTCTGTTAGTTTCAACATAGAATTATAACATCATTATACTACAGAATTAGAAAGTTCATAAGATATTGCAGACAAAAATAAATAAATATTTTGGCAAATAGATACCAATAGACTGCTCCTTTTGTAGATAATGTTAGGATGAGAATTTCATAGGAAATATCAATTTCAGTGAAATGATCAATACATAACATAATATTTTTAAAACTATGAATGTATAGGTTATTGCACTGTCATCAGCATTTGTACAATTTATGAAGCTTAGGTGATATCTTAGTTTTAGATATGTTTAGAATTGCCACCTAGTTTTTAGGGGGTTATTATAAAAACTGACTATATTTAGTAATAGGTTAATATTCCAGAAACATCTTAAGTACTATAGTTTATATAACAAAACACCACTAAGTAATAGAAAAATTATCAATGTGAATACAGTATATTATTTCATAAATCATTGATGGATGACTTTTTAATAATAACTAAAATAATTATATAAAATAAAATAATTATTGCTTGAGTTTTTTAATTGGGATGGAATTTATAATTTATGTATTAAACTTTATTAAAATAGTATTGGTACAAATAGGTGATTTTCCTGACCTGTTATCAACTTAGAGATTGCCAGATTCTAAATCATGTAGATTAGAGTCAAGACAGAAATGGAAAATTCAAAGGGGAAAAATGCTATCATTGCCTAAGAGATAAACCCCAGATTTATGACATTGAGAAAGTTCACCAAGAGGGATCAGAAGATTAAAAGATGCTTCAGGCATTTTTCTGTAATGTCTCCAGCATGACAAAATCATTTGGTGTCTCACAGAATTGAATTTATTTGGCAACCGGACATAATACTCTTTCATATTAAGAACAAGCAGCCAAAGATCCATTAAATCAGAGAACTAGATAAAATAGTTTTCTTTGGTTTAGCAAATTCACTGGCAGATAATTTCAGACAATTAATTGAAGAAAACATGAAACAATAATCCACATGAAGGATTTGCAAAGAAAATCACTTATTACTTTGATTAGCTATCAGATAAAGAAGTAAAAACAAGTTACCCATTTTTAGGAAAGAGTCACAATTTTATTCTGATTTCTGTCCTTCAAATTGTCATTGTCCTGTATACAATCAATAAAATTGTTCTAAATGGTGAGGATTTGGATAATGGTAAGAACTAAAAAGCAGTTATGTTTTATTTGTGAAACAAGAGACTATTTTATGAGAAAAAATGGGTGATTTCTCAACATCTTTAAAGAAGCATGTAAGTCATAAAGGCATTGTTGGACTATGGGTTACATAGCTAATGTGATAGGCAAAAAGAATTGAATGCCATAATTTCCACTTTTTTCTCATATTAATTTCAGTCAGTTACAATTATTTTTTATTTACTTTTGTGGCTTGACAAAATTGCTTCTTCAATAGCAGCTGTACATGCTTCTAATAATCAAACCTAGGTAACATTTTAGTTATTTTAGCTGACTGGCATGTACCTTTCCAGCCATGAGGGCACATCACCTGTCTTCAAACTTCCTGCTTACTCACTTATAATAGGAAGTTTGACTCTTCAGGAGTTGAATACCTTTAAAAATTCACAAAATTGGTTCAGTGCCTATGTAGGCTGACTCACAATAATGCTACATTTTGTTGCTCAAGCCCATAGAGTAACAGATTCTGTTCAAAGACAAGCTTTATTTCGTAGCTTGTTAATATCCCTTTACATCTTACATTACCCATTTGTACCCTGTTTAGCTGTGAATCACCGTTAGAGTCTACTAATCTTTTCCCTCCTGCCAGCAGTGTTTAAATCTTTTCCATACAAGCAATTAAATTTGTAAATCTTTTTTCTGGAATCATTGGGTAGCTATCTTAACATTTAATTTTATTTTTCTTTCTCATCCAAATTTTCCATAGTGTAGTATATGTATATAATCATCACTTCCCAAACTCTCATTTTATTTTTGAGGCAGTATTTCTGTTTCTTTTTGTTTGTTTTTGTACATTAGGGAATTTATACCTATTTGTTATCTCTGATTTTCTAGATCCATGAACATGCATCACACTGCATTTGCCTAAGTTTGTTAACCTGCTCTTTATGCTTCTGTATGGTGTGCTTTGCCATCTTTCTGTTTTATGGGACAAAATGCAAGGTGTGTTCCAGGAACTAATACTGTATGTTTTTTTTTACATCCTGCTTCCTATGGCTGCTCCCCCCCCCCCCGCCCCGTTCCCATGGCTGCCTAACTCATCTATTCTATAAAAACCTTTGCAACCCTCATCCCGGGGTCAGTCTCTGAAGGAAGAGAGAGCTGACTGCAGCTGGTTGTTCTGTTTACCTGTCTCTTCAAGAAATTGTGCTGATTTGCAGAGTTGTCTGGGCTGCACTTCTTGGGGAGAGACTTGGGTTGGCAGCAACAGGTCATTTTGCATAAATTTTCTAAGCATCTTCTATTTTGTTTTTTGCTTTTAAGACCTTAAATATTACCTGACAAAATGTATGTAAAACATTTGCCTGGCATTCAGTTAGCACTCAATATACTATCATTTTTGTCGTTATGTTTTTTTTATCACATTAACTTTAAGTAAGTTTACACCGTATCTTTTTTCTCAACCCTATGCTTTCACCTATATTTTCAGTCTCAGTAGACATTAGCCAGGCTATTAACCATGAAAAGATTTAGATCCAACCTTGACCGTTCCTCTTTGTATGGAGCATCGCATGCCAGTCTTTTTATCCTTATTATCCTTTGAGTCCATATCTTTCAGACTTAATTCTGCTGCAGCTCAATCCTCCTTCAGCTCTTCCTTGAGCCCCCCATGAAACAATTCTTGCTTCTCTACTCAGAGCTAGTCTTGACCTCAGATATTTGAAGTTCAAAAAGTTAATGAAAAATGGAATTAAAAGGTAGATCTATGGTGGTACAAAACAGTCTTGAGATTTGTGTATTAAGGGCTCTTCAGAAGTCCATGGAAATATGTGGTATAAAAAAAACTGCACATCTACATGGCCTGTTTCTAGAATCCTTCAAATCTCTACCAAGTGTTTCCTGATCAGTGAAGTCCACTATAACTCTTCTAGTTAAAATGACTTTCACCTCCCAGAGTCCGTATCTTTTATTTCTCTTACTTAACATTACTTTTTCTATAGTATTTTCTACTATTTCACACGATACATATTTATTTTGGGAGTTGCTTAGTGATTGTGTTCCCAAGTAGAAAATTCTCAACGGGAAAGAAACCCCTTTGTTCACTGTTGTTTTCCTAATAACTAGAACAGCTCCTGAGAAGTAGCAAAAGTTCAAAATATAAATATAAAGTAATCCAAAGATTTTTACTGTAAATTTGTGCTTCTCTATTAATTTCTATTGTGCTAATGGGAACACATTGAATGTAAAAATCACTGATGCCCTGCCTCTAGCATCCAGCATGACAGGCAGTTGATACATGTACATTAACGAAATTAATTAGAAAATATTTCTAAAATCCTTGTGCGCATGTGTGTCTATGAATGATGATGATATCCAAGGAAAACACATTGTGATAACATCGGATTTGGGGCTTAATTGAGGATTCATGTTCAAAACTTGTATGTGAAAAAAAGAAACTTCAAACAGTGAAATTCCTAACTGGCAACATAAATGTGTATTTAATAGATATTTATTTAGCAACTGCATGGTTCTAGGACTTTAAGATTTTACAGTAAGGAAAATACATAAAAATTCCTGACTTTGGATAGCTGTATTCTATAGAACATGAAAAATCAATGAAATAAATCCTTTTTATATTCTTTTAAACTAACAAATATTATCAAAATAAGGAAATCAGAGAAATGAGGGCTGTGGATGCTTACAACACCACTTTCCTATTATTTGTGTTATTACCATTTGATTACTATTCCTGTTACGGATATTGTTACTAGAGCTATCTGATTCTACTGTTGTCATTGCTACTGCTAGTTTTATTACTGCATTTAAAACCACCACCAGTACTACTCCTGATAATGTCATTGCTGCTGTTCCTGTTACAATTAGGACTACTAGTATTATTTTTACCATTATTGGTGCTAGGCAGGTTAAATGTGCTACTGAGTGAATGGCATTGAATTGTATATAAAATATATTACCAACTATAAAACACTAGACATGCATGTGCCCATAAGACTAAATAACACATTTAATACAGTTATGTAACATGGGCAATACTTACAGTTTATATGTTCTTTGCCTTTTATTTCATTTCCCAAGAAAAAAATATTCTGAGAGAGCCAGAAGAAATAAACTGTTGCCAAGAAAATTTTAATGTGACGATGCTATAATTTCACAAATGATATCAGTAATAAATTTGAGACAAGCTGACTAGGAAATAGTGTTTAGACATCTAGACTAAAGGCTTGGGATCCCATTACTAAATGCATGATGAGATTGAATTTGCCCATCAGTAAGTAAATAAGCAGTTTAATTAGAAAGTGACTTATCCTGAGGTTCCATGTTCAGGGTCACACTAGCTCATAAATGGCCTTTGCTATGGCCAAATGCTACTGAAATGACTCCCTCCCTATGTGTCCTTTCTCTTAGAAAAACAAGGAAGAGTTTCCACTTTTTCTAGAAGTCGAGAGGAATTGAGAATTGTTCAACAACTCAGGCATGGAGCACTGTATCAAGGCATCTAAGACACTTTGCCACAGTGCCTGGGAAAAACAATGAAGCATTCTGCTTTGTGAATCTCTCCTTTCATTTGCTCTTGCTCTTTTGTTCCTTTGTGTCTGCCTGCCTTGATTGTTCTTCCTATGCTGTAGCTTCTGCACTTTGTTTTTGCTTGCTGTAGTTATGGTATTTTTTTTCTAGAAAAGTTTACACCTGTGTGTAGCATATTCTTTTCTCTGTTTATGCAGTGTCAGGATGTGTAACTCCACAAGTGAGTCCAATTTACAAGTGAATTTTCTGCTTCCAGCAGCAGCATATGTTTCTGGGAAAATCTTGTTAGTGTCTGACCCTTACATATCTTCTTCAGTTATGTCAGTTGTGCACTCAAGTCTGAAGGCATGCAATTTCCATTGAATTTTTACTTTGTAAAAGTGTTTCTATTCATAACACTCATCTATTGATTGAAGTTATTTTCTTTTGAGATGCAAGAAGTCCAAAACTGTTTTGTCATGGATCTGTCATTACTCTTAAAATGCCACTGGATATACTGGTGGAAATCATTTCAAATCAAATCATGGAATAGCTTGCATAAAATAGCAGCTGTTTTTGAATTGCTTCACAATAGTATGTAAATAAAACAGTCCTAGCAGCTGGAAGAACAAAACGGTCTTTGATAACACTGTAATTATTTATTATGACTGCTTTGATGTAGGATTTATATGAACACAAGTTAGATTTTTAAAAGCCAGAAGGAAATTAAAAGTAAACAAAAGAATTGTATTCTTGACCAACTTCTTTGCCTTGAGGTTGTTGTAATTCAACAGCTGCTAGATATTTTTTTCATGTTCTTTGAGTTCTTCAAGCTAGCCTCTCTGTTGGATGTGCCTAAAGTTGCCCATACTATTAAAATAACAATATGTACATAAAATATAATTTATCTTATAGCTGTATCTAACAGGCAAAGCATGCAAAATATTAAGGGATATGAGTTTGAAAGTCACCTTTAGCTTTCATTCTTTAGATTTTGTGAATTCATACAAAACTTTCTCTTCGAAGTATTTTCCTTTTTGAGGGCAGTCTTTAAGTTAAGGTAAATTTTCTTTAATATGAGAAACATCCACAGTAAAAATAAGTTCCTAGTAATGAAATTAATTATTTGGTTTCCATTGCATTAAATCGTTATTAAGTGAGAATTCCAAAATATGGGAGTGAGATCTGAGAATTTTTACCACTTGTGCAGAGAAAACACAAAATTTATGAAATATTTGAAGAAATGTATGGTTACTAATATGTTGAAATAATTGATGCTGTTTTGTTCTGGATCAGTCTATATGGCTGAAAGAGAAGTTTTCTGAAGTTCAGATTATCACTATTATCTACCACCTTCATCTGCAGAGGATTTATTGAAATGGGTTCAGTGGACGATTTGTAGTATATTAGATATATGAAGTTACTTTCCTCTTAATTAGTGGACAGGTAATTTAAAGAGAAGCAGAATTGCTCATTTACATCAAATAAAGCATTCAGACGGGAAAATGGGATTGTTTATAATAATTCCTGAACTACAGTATTTATACAAACCAGAAGGAAAAAAATTACAATTTCCCAAGAGTAAATGTTTTTAGAGACGGTGTCGTATTTGAGACGAGACTCATATGATTTGATACCCCAGAAAATTCCCCGGGGCAGAAAATAAATGTAAGAAAAGGCGGAGTAAATACAGACATGGGTAGAAAAATATTGGGAGATCCTCACTGTTCCTTGCGCATTTTTTTCCTGAATTTTCATACCTTTAATATTCCTCTCTTAGCTTCTCACTCTTATATGCCATCCTTGAAATGTTAGACTTTAACTATCCTTAGCATTATTATTATTTTGGTCCTTAAAATTCTTTGTTCTGGGAGGATAAATGTGTATGCTGGAATGTTTAGTAATTCCAGAAACCTTTTCCAACTAGCCAGCAGAAGTCATCTCTTCCTCAAGCTGCAACAACTTCACAGGTCTCCCAGATATTGCTAAATATCTCCTGAGGATTAGGGATAAAACCATAGTATCACTTTTCTATAGAATTGATCACGTCTAGGAGTGATTTGTGGTATAATATATACCGTCTTCAGTTGAAATCTACAGATACTTATGGATCATGCCCTAAGCTGGCTGCTAGAAATGCAAAAAGAAATTATGAAAATCAGAAATCTGCTCTTAATTTTACAGGGGATTAATTGACACCTTTAAATGTATAAGTCTTAAGCTTCTTAGAAGAAAATAATTAATCAAAACAACATATTTATTAACTCATTTATTTCTAACAACATATGAGGTCAAACCATTAACATTTTCATTATCTTCCATTGTTTCTTTCAGAAGCTATTTCAGTAGCTTTGTTTTGTTTGTGAATGGATATTTACTGCTTGATTAATTGGAAAGAAAGGATTTATATTTTGAAACCCATTGTTCTTGGTCCTTCTGTATTTGTGTGTCAGTTCTTCTAAAAGCATCTCCCTTATCTTTACCTTGCTAAGGAATGATAGCATTTAACAGTGTTATTACTTGGTGAACTATTTGTAAACTATTTTGGTTTCTGTGAAGAAAAGCACTTATCAAGAACACCTCATGTTTGTGCTTTTGTCCAAATTGAGAAAGTTTCTTATTGGCAATTAAAAAAATCCTGCAAACTAGAATAATTATAACATACTCTCCAATGGCTTTCATCTGTCACATCAAATCTGATTTACTGCTTCTTTAAATTTTTTGTGTTTTCCAGAATAGGCATTTCATAACATTAAAGTGAAGAATAAGGCACACATATACAGATGTGCAAAAAAATGTTATCAAGATGTTAGATCTGAAAGAGCAGCGCAGGCTGAGGCATAATTTGAAGTAAAAATGTGAATGTACGAGTTGCCGTATTGTAGGGCTGTTAGCTTGAAGCTTTATCTGCCGTTAGCTTAGAGGTCATACAGATATAAGTAAGGTGGCAGCTGGGCTGGAAGAGATCATAAATCAAGTCAGAACTCTATCTGTGCCTTGAGTAAAGACAATAAGCTCCATAGTAGTTTATGTAAATGAATCTTAATATAATTGCATTGACATTTGCCTCTTAGCACTGTGGGCCATGGGAAAATATTTCCTCTCTAAGCAAGCCTGACCAACTGTTCTTTCCAAAATGCATGCATCATTGTGCTGATTCTATCAGACGTCTTAGTCATGTTTTGTCTGTACGCAAGTGAGTGTGAGGAAATATAAAGTGTGAGATACCCTTGTACTAGTTAGCTTTCTGTAAGGTCCAATGCAATATCTGAGGCAAACTACTTCTAGTGGAACATTAGGTTCATTAGCCTTGCCATTTTAAGGGTATGATACAGGCCTTAGCAAAAGCACCATGACTGATGGTAGAGCATTTCCAGTAGGATCTGAGGACATCCAGGAATCAGAGTGAGCGGGAGTATTCTGGTATTTGTATCCACTGTGTTGGAAATCTTAAGAGATCTTATGAAAAATAACTTCTGATGAATGATCCTCAGACACTTCACCCAGCCAGATTGCCTACGTATTCGCCTTATTTCAGTAGCACCAGGGTAGAAATCAGGCTTTTAATTCATGGACCATTGTGGGACATTCAGCATCCAAATACTAGTGTTTCCCCCTACCTCTACCAACAGTTTCTTGTAAAAAGACATTTGTGTGCCTATAAAAGTATTCATATCTGCAAATAACCGTCCCATCCCAGGTCTGCAACATCAGGATTTCCAGGAGAAACACTTATTCACAGCAGTTATAGCAAGCAAATAACCTATGTTTATTTAGTATGTGTCACAATGACCCTTATTAATTTTTTTGAAATAAATTGCTAGAATTACAAATGTTTAACAAACATTATGAAAAATTGTGTAACTGGTTATGTCTTCCTCAACTGATTTTTGAAGACTATTTCAGAGGTAAGCTTTGAACCCCAACATTCTGATGTTATAAAACCATTATACTGTTACTTTTTATATATAAATACAGTATACACTATATATATATATGGGTGTGTGTTATATAATGTTATATGTTACATGTCAGTACACATATCCATATATATTATAGGCAATGTAGATATTGCATTATATATAGCAGTATTATGTATTAATGTATGTTGGAATAATGAAAATAGCAATCAGGTTTAATGTAACATTCATAGTTTAATGTCAAGGAACAGTTAGAATTTGGAAGAACCTTTGAACTTGGGCCATAAAATTGAGCAGGCCCCTGTGCAAATCATTTTCCCTTACAAGCAAGCAATTACATTATTGTTCCATTTTTATTGGAAGTACTTTGTTAATGACTGTGCAATCTAATATTATGGGAATAATACGTGGGAATTACCCCCAAACCCTTCCACCTATCTTGTCAAATAGCAAAGGAGAAATGAAGAGTGATGAAAAAACTTCTTTAGTATGCTCTGAGTTGACATAAGAAACAGAATGTAAATTCATAAACCAGCAAAAAATTGACATAAAATATGACCAGGAATTCACTGAAGACACCTATATACAATGAATGTGTAAAGACATGTCCAACCTCCTTAAAAATTAGGGAAATGCAAAAATCAAAGTGACAATGACATGGCATTTTGTATCCAACTGCCTTTCAAAAATGCATGAGCAAGTCTGATTTCTGGTAGGATTGTATAATTAGAGAATAGCTTTGTGGAGCAATTTGGAACTATCTAATAGGAGGAAGTGCATACTCTTCTCAGTGAATGTATGTCTTAGTTATCCTAAAACAACACTTCTCAAATTTAAATGTGCCTGTAAATCACCTGAGGATCCTGTTCAAATGTTTTTTTTTTTTTTAATAAAACTTGAGTGAGGTTTGATAATCTGTGTTTCTAACATGTTTTTATTTGTTGGGATTTCGGCTAGTGCATAAACCATGCCATGACTAGAAAATTTACTCTTGCCAGGCATACGAGGGGAGTTGTACTGAAAAATTCACTGCAATATTAATTATAATAATTAGAAGCTGAATTACACATGGGCATATTTAAAATGGATTTGAGAATGTTCATGGGAATAATAGTCCTCAACTCCAAGATAGGGGTCATATCTGGAGAGTATGACAAAGGAATTAGATTAAAAGTGACATCCAGGGGACTGCAATTGTGCACGTGTGTGTGTGTGTGTGTGTGTGTGTGTGTGTGTGTGTGTGTATTTGTGTTATGTTAGGGTGTCTAATGAGCTGGGTGATATGTGCATGACTTTTTTGGTACTTGTTATTTTCTTTTCTAGTTTTGTATGCCTGAATATACAATAGGTTTTATGAAGTAGCAAAAACATCTGAAACAATGGCACGCTGATAATATGTTTATAATTAAGTCTCTAAGTTCAGTCCATTTTCAGCTTTTAGAACTCTTTTATACCTATTTATAACCCCCCCTTTAAAATAGTAAAGTAGATAGATGAGAAGACTTTTATAAGATTATTTACACATGATGAATCTGAAGCTCTTGTCCATATTTTACAGTCAGTAGAGACTTTAAATCCAAATTTACTTATCTGAAGGCGTGCTGTGGTACATTATGTTTTCTTCTCCAAAATAATTTTCTCTCAGCTGATAGCAAATATAGTTAGATCAATAAATTCCAAGATGGACACATTTTTAGAAAGAAATACCAACATTTCGCACACTCCCCACACATACGTATTCTGTCCTAGAAAAATAGCCAAAGTTGCATCAATCTTAAGTAGGAAAAAAATAGGTAATCCCATTAAGAAGTAATTTTGATAGCTACTAATTGAAACAGTACCTGGTGTGCAGAAATCATGTTTGATTTCAATTACATGGAGGCCAATAATTTTGATATTTGAGAAACCAAAAATGTGATTTGAATATCAATGTTAGATTCTTTCCTGTGGATGTTAATGTGGCATTGTGAACAGAGCAGCAGAAACTCCCATTCTGATCTTGGTGCCAAAATTCATTGTGATTGTTGTCATACTACAAGTCTTCAGCAAATCACCCAAAGTCCCAGGGCTTTAGTTCTTCATCAGTGATGGACACTGTTCCTAGGAGCCTGTGAGGGAATATTCTAAAAGAACAAACAATTTTATAGAGCTCAAGGATGCTTTCTATGTAATGAATAAAGAGTCAGATCCAAAATGCTTCTCTTAACCTATTTAAACATGGTTAACAAGGAGAGAATAATAGACCATGTGGAGTTGCCAAACCAAACCGGACTCTTTTTCATGTATTTCGTTAAAAGCCTTGACTTTTAAAGAAGATGCAGTGACTTCTACTGACTTGTATTATGGCACAAATAAGATGAATCTGTGCTAGGAGAAGGACTGTGCTATAAGAAGGACTGCAGGGAGCAGAAATGAAACTTCATGGGAATTTGAGACAAAGTGGGATTAAATCCAATACAAAAAACCTTTTATGTTGAGCTGTTATCTCTTTGGCTAGAATATTTACTCATACCTCTTAAGAGTTTGCAAAGGTTAAAGAGAAGCATGGTGCTTGTACTGAAGAAAGTATCTGTTGAATGTTTCCATTATATATCTATTTAAAATTAATTTCTCTAAGTGATACAAAGTGGGGTCAAGGGAATGTGAAGTCTCTCTCCATCTCCTTCATGTTTTAGCCATTAACAACATCAGCAAAAACAAATACACATGAAGCAGAGCAAAAGGATTGGAAACAGGACAATTTGTGTGTCATTTCAGACACTACAAGTGTTTGATTTTCTGTTAAATAATAAAAGACTCCATGAAGAATTTCCCTTTTGCTTTCCTTTGCACAATGCATACTCATCGTGAATCATCGGAAGCAGATTCTGGTGGTGTTTTGGCTCTATAAAACCAAACACATATGTGTAATTCAGTAACTCATAGTGCCAGTGCAAAAGCTAGGTTTCAGTCTTGGTTCATCTAGCTTGCAGAACAGTTAGTCAGATTTATATATATAATCTGTGCTTGACTTCACTGCACTGTCACCCTTAACCATGTTGGAATTCGCATTTTGGTGTACTCGGTGTGCTGATTGCTTTTGGAATTTGTAATAGAACTTGAAGGAAATGCACTAAAGTCCTGATATTTCCTCTCCCTGCTTGCTGCCATCTTTCATTACTACTAGAACAGATTCAAGTAGTCAATGCAAATTTTTTATTGGAAAAGATTTGCTTTTATACTTGTGTACTTTGGACAATCGTATCAAAGCCAGAAATAATTTCCTGAATCTCCTAAGGGCTGGAATTCTTATCAGAAAGATAATAGGTTTTATGTAGCATATTCCCTTTGTAGTACCTACAGTTCCTACCATTAGTTCCATTTTTATTTTTTCAGAAGCCTTTCTTTTAATGTTCTCTTTCGGAACATTCTGCCCACTCAATCGCAACATTCCTCCAGAAAACATTGATTTGTGAATCAGTTTGTGAGTCTCACTTATTTTAATAGTTTGAGTCAAATGGGTGAGAATATTGTTGGTGGGTGGTGATATATCTTAATTTCTTTAATGATTTTCCATTTGTGAGACCTATAGACCTATAAGTTGCTTTAACACAGGGATTCATGAACTTTAACATGAACCAGAGTCACTTTGAGAAGTTGTCTGATAAACTTATGTGTCTTGTTAATCTTGGCCAAAGAGT
Organism: Ochotona curzoniae; assembly: GCF_017591425.1. Classification (NCBI taxonomy): domain Eukaryota; kingdom Metazoa; phylum Chordata; class Mammalia; order Lagomorpha; family Ochotonidae; genus Ochotona; species Ochotona curzoniae. The sequence continues at coordinate 13,827,019 of NW_024464920.1, read as the reverse complement.
GTAAGATTCAGTATTAGGAGGGGTAAGGGACATTCTGTTCTGCCAATGGCCATTTTGACATGTGTAACTTCATTTGTAGATCATACAAAAGCATCATTTACAAAGTTAGCCTGCCTTATAGTTTTCTGGTTTGGAGTCCAACCTGCATTGGCAGGGCCAAACCATAGAATTTCACAGTCCTTATTTTGCGTAATATTGGGATGATTCCCACCACTGAAAAAGAGAGGGCCAACCTTATTTTTGGGGAGTTTATAAATCACTGTTGATGCTGGTGGACACTATCACACACTTTGAGAATTGTTGCTTTACTATAAACTCATGTGAAAGGACAGTCTTCATCTTGGTTGATAACTCAGACTCTGGTTTACGTTAAAATGCTCTGACATACTAGCTATGTGACAATGGCCAAGTTATGTAATGCTCTATATGTCATTTCTCTATCTAAAAAAGGGGACAGGTAGGATTGCCTCACATGGAGAATTGTTACATTGGTGTAGCCATCCTAATATCAGATAATGTAATGAAAAAACATTAAAAGAGATGAAGCAGGATGCCAAATAATATATAAGAGATCCACTCAGCAAGCAGAAATAATGATAATAAATATTTATGCATCAAACGCTAAAACACATAGCTACGTGAAACAAGTATTATTGGATTTACATTGAAACATGGACTCCAACACAAGACTAGTGGAGACCCTAACACCCCACTAACTTCATTGGATAGATTGACAAGACAGAAGCTCAGCAAGGAAACAAGACAGAGTTCGAGATAATAGAATAAATTGATTTAGTTGATATCTACAGAACCTTTCATGCTCAAGACAGAGAATATACTTTGTTTTGCCAGTACAAGGAAACTTCTTAAGGATTGATCGTATTATAGAACACAGATCAAGCCTCAGCAGATTTTAAGAAGTTGAAATCATAACATTTATTTTCTCACACAATCATGGAGTGAAACTAGAGGCCAGCAATCAAAATAGCCCAGAAGGTATGCAGATATTTGGAGATTGAACAGTCTTCTGCTGAATGAACAATGGGTTATAGAAAAAATTAAAGAGGAAATTTAAAAAATCATTTGAAATGAATGAAGGCATCAGTTTATCATATCGAAATTTGTGGGAAACAACCAAGGCAGTACTGAAAGGAAAATTCGTTGTACTTAGTATAAATGTCAAGAAACTAGAATGCTATCAGGTGAATGAGCTATCATTTTAAAGAAAATAAAATGGATACACCATAGTCCAACTAATTAAAAAAATGGAGAAGACATAAATGAATAGAATCAGAGGCAAAAAAAGGAAATATAACAATGGTTAATTTGGACATACATAGAATAATCAAGAACTGCTATAAGGAATTATATGTCCAAAAATCAAAAGATCTAGAAGGAATGGATAGATTTCTGGACACATACCAATTATCAAAGCTTAATCATAAGGTAACTAGAATCTAAATAGACTTATGCCCAAGACAGAGATCAAATCAGTAATTAAATACTATCTCAAACCCCAACAAAGAAAAGCCAGGGACTAGATTGCCTTCATTGCTGAATTCTATCAAATATTTCAAGAGGAGCTTACACCAATCCTTCACAAACTATTAAAACAATAGAAAGGGAGATAAACCTTCCAAACTCTATCAAGCCAATATTACCTAACACCAAGGTTAGTTAAAGGCACAGAAAGAGAACTACAGACCCATATCCACGATGAACATAAATGCAAAAACATTCAACAAAATGCTGGCTAATATAATACAGAAGTTCCTATAGTCTCCTTCAGAAAGGTATCAGGATACAAAACCAATGAACATAATTTGATGGGTCTAGTATGCACAAACAACCCCATGGCTAAGGAAGAACATATAAAAAACAAATCCCTTTAAATAGTGAAAAACAGGGCCCAGTACAGTAGCCTAGTGGCTAAAGTCTTCACCTAGTCTGCGCCAGGATCCTATATGGGCGCCGGTTCTAATCCCTGCTTCCCTTCCAGCTCCCTGCTTGTGGCCTGGGAAAGCAGTCCAAGATGGCCCAAAGCCTTGGGACCCTGCACCCGCATGGGAGGCCTGGATTAGGCTACTGGCTTTGGATTGGCTCAGCTCCAACCATTGCGGTCACTTGGGGAGTGAACCATCGGACAGAAGATCTTCCTCTCTGTCTCTTCTCCTCGCTGTATATCTGACTTTCCAATAAAAATAAATAAATCCTTAAAAATATAGTGAATAACATAACATTCTGTGGAATAAAGTAAGCCAGAGACTTAGTAGACCTCTATGATGCAAATTACAAAATATGAAAAAGAAATAAAAGACATTAAAAATGGGAAAATTTACTATGTTCTTCGATTGGCAGGACCATCATCATCAAAATGTCCATATTACCAAATGCATATTATAGATTCAATGCAATTCCAATCAAAGTCGCTACAACATTCTTTTCAGAAATAGAAAAAAATAATACAAAAGATCATCTGGAAACATAAGAGACCACAAATAGCCAACTATTCTGAAGAGTAAAAAATCAAGCTGGAGGATTCCCAATTCCAGGCCCCAAGACATACCAGAGGGCCGTGGTACTAGTATAGAAACAGAGAAGAAGATTAATGTAACAGAGTAGAAACACCAGGAGGGAGTCCAACATGAACAGCTGACTAATTTTAGACAGGAAAACTGGAAAAAAAAATCCACGGTTTAGTTTGGTCTCTTCAATAAGTGTTGAGACAATTGGTTGGGGGCCTGCTGAAATAAGAAGCAAGAGCCTCACCTGTCATGCAAAAATCAGCTCTAAGTGGATCAAGGACCTAAATCTGCACCCAGAAACCATTAGACTATTAGAGGAAACACTTTCCAAGACATAGGAATTGAAAAGACTTCTTAGAAAAATTGCTCCCGCCCCCCAGAAACATTATAGTTCAAGGCAAAATGAAAAAATGAGACTATATCCAATTAAGAAGCTTCTGTATGGCAAAGGAGATGATCAACCAAGGAAAGAAGCAACCAACAGTATGCAAGAAAATCTTTGCACACTACACAACTAATAGAGGATTAATATCCAGTATTTACAAAGAGCTTCAGAAACTCAGCATTGGGATACAATAGCTTTGTGAATAGATGTGTAAAAGAAATGAACAGCCATTTTTCAAAAGAACAAATTCGGATAGCTGATAGACATGAAAAATGCTCAGGCTACCTAGATATTAAAGAAACACAAATAAAAAGCACACCGAGGATCCATATAACTCCTTTGAGAATATACTAACAACACCTGTGGGGTGTTTGATGTGGGAAGAAAGTTACTCTAATCTACTGTATATGGGGCATTATCTATGTCACTTTGGAGAGTGCTAAAACAACTGAAAATTTGTCTACTCTGTGACCCAGTTTTCCCACTCCTGAGAATATCGCCAAAGATGAAACCTGCTTATCAGAAAATGACATGCAATCTTATATTTACAGCAGATAATCTGCAATAGCAAAGACAGGAAAAATCTTGATGCCCATTCAATGAAGGATAACAAAGAAGCAGTGACATAAGTATTCCATAGAATACTACACAGCCATTTAAAAAAATGAAATCCTACCATTTGCAAGAAATGGTCCCAACTGGAGACCATTATGCTCAATGGAACAAGCTATTTCCAAAAGGACAAATATGTTTTCTCTCTGATAGAAGGGAATACTCAGGCAAAAGACAAAATAAATAAATATATGGGTGAACAAGTACATACATATATTCTCATAGATGCACCGTGTAATGAAGACTAGCATACTGGAATATAGGATAGGTCACAGAAAGTATCTTTATTCCCAAATAAAATGAGGATTCCCAATGAAACTCTAAAACATACCTGAACAGTATGATATTAGATTTTCTCTCATTGTCTCTACCTACGGTTCCAAGATGTAGATAAACAGCAGAATGGTAAACTTGTAGTTGTTACTAAAAGACTGTACTAGTATAACAATATAGAGTGTTTGTGTTTTAGATTGGTCTCACCACAATATTTTATAGATAAGGGTGTCTCAAAAAGTTCATGGAAAAGTGAGATTGCAAGATAAATTCATTTTTGTACAGATTTGTTTTGAATTCATAAAAGATCTTATAAAATTTAACATTTTTTCCACAGACTTTTTAAACATAATCATATATTGTGCAGTTGCATCTTGTAGCATTTATGTGAGTTCGATAATAGACAGTTCCTATTATATGTAGCTAAAATTCTTAAAAACTGTGTGTGGGGGGTGTTTTTCAGAGAGAGAGAGAGAGAGAGAGAGAGAGAGAGAGAGAGAGAGAGATCCCCTGACTGAGCTAAGAGAGCCAGTGGTTAAGAAATTATGCCTTTCTTGACCCAGTGAGCTAGCAGCTGTTTTTCCATGTGCCTTACATAACAACCTTGCTCAAGACTGCTTAAGTACACCTTCCTCCTGAACCCTCTGTAAGAACACTGTTGCATGTGTGTTTTGTGTGTTCATATACGTGTGTGTCAATGGATACTTGATGACAAATTCTGATTCTTTGTTTTTTTAAAGATGTTTTTACTTATCTGCAAAAGTTGCACACAGAGAGGGAGGGCAGAGACAGAGAATCTTCCACTCTCTGGGCCACTCCCCAGATAGCTAGGTTAGGCTCAAACCAGCATTGTCCTTTGGCTCTTCCACACGAATGGCAGGGGGCCAAATACTCGGGTTATCTTAGATTGCCTTCCCTGGTGCTCTAGTAGGGGATTGGTCTAGAAGTGGAGTAGCCAGCACCATTCTGTTTAGCATATTTTCTTCACTTGGTCAAACTATGTTAATAAAAACAACAAAGAGTGATTATACATATGTATCATTTCAACCAGAAATACTCATAAAAAGAATAAGCAAAAATCAGGACAAAGTGCGTGCAGTGAACCATTGTACGTAAGTAAAATTGGTTGGTTATAGTGACCCCACTATGTGGAAAATTCTAGAGTACTCAACTCCCCAGTTGGTCAGAAAGCAATTACATGAAAACTGGGTGGTGCTTTCTGTAATAACTTGTTCAAACAGCACACCCAGGTTTGTTAAATGGTAAGGAGAAGGAAAACCTTAGAAAAGCCACACTTTGTAAGTCACATTATAGAGTACCATTACCTGGTCAAACACACTTAGGATATTTTCTTATTTTTTTTTAACTTCTAATGTTTATTTTTGGTTTGACCTCAGAGGTTCTATGATAGGCTATACTTCTCATCCTGTGACTCAGAATACTTGTGTTTTGGCTTTGATGTTAACATTATCAAGATCTTTCCTCCTGAATTTATTTACCTTGTCTTAACAAATTGGGTCCTGTTTTATTTATATGTATTTATTTTTATTTGGCAAAAGAAAGGTACAGAGAAGAAAGAGAATCTCGTTTACTGGTTCATTCCTTAATGCCTGCAACAGCTACAGTTGGGTCCTGTCACAGCCAAGAGCCAGGAAATCAATTCAGGTGTGCGCCAAGGGTGGCAGGGACCCAGGAACTTGAGGCATTTCCTTCTGCCTTGAGAGTATCTCCTGACATGAGTCCGAATTGGGAAGCCGAGCCTGGAACTGGACCTGGACCAGACTCTCCAATGAGGGATGCAGGTGTCTCAGCTGGCTGCTTATCTGCTGCCTCTGACTACTGATTTATATTCCTGAATGTATTGCCATCCTTCAGCAAAAGTTCTCTTGTTGTGAAGGAAAGTGATTTAAAAATGGATGACCTTATTTTCTTTCTTGTCATTGATTTGTGAATTAAAGGAAAAGGCAATTTATCTTTTCTGCAGTACCAGCACCACAGCCTGTGCAGCTACCCTTTTCATCAACTTAATGTACTTAGGTACTCACCTGGGTAATGATAAGCCCCAATTACTGCCACTTTGACTCTATTATGTACTCTTGGAATAGTTTCCCCTTAGTTTCACAGTCCAGTGACATTTAATGCCTTAAAATTTTCCATGTCATTTTCTGAAATATATATTTTTTTATTTTCCACTCACAATACTTTACAAAAGTGCCAACACCTCTTGTCTGTCTTATTTTCCTTCTGTGTGCCTCTTCTGTCATTGTTTGGTGATGTATTTAGATCTTAAAAAGCTTTTTCTGTTTAGTAGTTTTGTAAACACATTTATGCCAGCATCTGTGGAGGGCCTAGGCAGCATGCTATGTAATAGATTACCATTAAATTCTCTATCTGTTTTGCTTAACAAAGTGACCAGAAAAAGAAAAAAAGCTTAACAGTAGCACTTACTGCAATATGTAATAAGTCCTTGGGAAATTAATGCATTAAAATCTTTTAATCAGGATCAAGCACTGAGTTGCAAGAACTTGAGATTTTGTTCTAATTTCAGAATCCTCCAGATTCCTCTGTTGTTTAGTATTAGGGTAAAATCTGTCAACATGTGTAAGCTTTTTTTTTTTTCCTGCCCACAAACATGGAGCTGGATAGGGAATGGAGTAGCCAGGACATGGAGGCTGGTACTGATGGGTAGAGGATTAGCCAGTCAAGCCATAACACTGGTCCAGTAACAATGATTAGATGGCTTCTTGGAGGGTCTGTATTGCAACAAGTAAAATAGTTATAGGGGTTGTTATGATTACTGAGTCAGATTCAAAAGTTTAACTCCTATATTCCTCAAATATGCAGAATAAAGGAACTTCTTTTTGAGTGTTGCTATGGATATTCCTCCATAATTGCATCCTGGGAGCTGTTGTAGTGCTGCAGGTAATTCTACCACTTGAAATTCTGTGTGAGATTGCCAGTTTCTCCTGGTTACTCAGCTTCCAATCCAGTTCTCTCTTAATGTGTCTGGGAAGGCAGGAGATGATGGCTCATGTGCTTGAGCTGCTACAGTCAGTGTGGAAGATGAGGACAGGGTTTCTGACCTGTAGTTTGAGCCTTGCCCAATCCCAACAGTAGCAGGAAAATCTTTTTCCTCTCTCTCTCTGTCTCTCTGAATTTCAAATAAACGAATAATTAAATCATGTAAAAAAGAGTCTTTATCCTGTTAGAAAGTGACTGGAAAGTGGAGGTAGATGCAAATGAGAGATAAATTCTAAGCAAGGCAATTAGTGTTATTTCTCTAAAGTTTGAAGTAGTCTCCCTGTCATGGCATTGTCTTTCTTAACAAAGGCTTTTTGTTTTGTTTTGTTTTGTTTTGTTTTTTCAATGCTTCCTCTTTTTCAGTTTGGTTCTGAGATGGTGTTTGCATAAGTAGGTTGATTTAGAGAGGGAAAAACTGTATCAGCTATATAGAAGGTACAATAATGAGTCCTCAAGTTAACTTCATCCTATTCCCAGTCGCTATGGATATGTTGGGTCACATTGGGAAGAATTACAGTTGTATAAAGATTTATACTTCATAATCAGACAACACTGAAATGGAGAGTTTTATTTAGGATTATGAGGGTGTCCAGGGTAATCATTAGGGTTCGTTTAAGTTAAATACGAAATTGGAAGTATCCAGGGTCAGACATATCCAGGGTCAATGGCTCCACCCACTGTGGCAGTCTGGTTCTGGAAGGAGCTGGTGAGGCAGAGGCTCCAGAGTTTCTTGAAGCAGGAGTAGGCCAGGAAATGGATACTCATCCATCCCTCTGAAGTGATGCAACCCTGCTGATTATTTAAACTTAGTGATACCTGCAGAACTAGAAGATAACCCACTTATAGTTTTCAGTATATTAAGTTTCTGCTCTCTTGCTGGGGCAGCAATGGGACACTGTTGTCTAACAGATGATCATTGGGTATTATTCACTCAGTCTTCACGTTGCAGGAAGCTAGATCTTAGCACTAGCATTGGCAAAAAGTACCTGTACAGTTTGGTGCCTTTAGTCTGATCCATTGGACTTTTTAGGACTTTTGGTTTCCCTTACTGAAGGGGAATATTTCTGCTTACTGCAGGCTACAGAGGTCAAGGAATGATGTCTCATAACCACTCATCCAAACACATTCTTGGCTGAGGCATCATCGTCCACATTTAGGACGTGCCGTCATTGTAGTTTCCTCTCCGGGTATAAGATGGGATGGTAAGCAGAATCTCTTTTCGCTGTAGGTTTCCCATCAATCTATTTGACATGTTTAGAAGGGCTATGGCATGGAGATGTATCTGTCCTTTTCCTACACCACTGTTTTATTTCTTACTCTTACAATGGAGCGAACTTGAAGATTACACCGTCTAATTTTCAGGATAACTATATATGGACTGGAGAATTTTCATTCCATATATCAAACAAGAATTCAACTTGCAAATATGAGGACACTTCAGAAAGTTTATGAAAAATATGTATTGCAAAAAAAAATTACACAATTTCAAGCATTTTTGGCACCAAGGAAAATTTATTGTTTAGTTGCATTTTCCATGAATTTAAAAATATATATTTATATATAAATATAAATATATACATATAAATATATATATGTAAATATATATTCACTTATTTTTATTTGAAAGGCAAGCTTAAGAGGAAGAAGGAGAAATAGAGGTCTTCCTTCTAAGTGGCCACAATGGCTAGAGCTAAACCTAATCCTGCACTGTTTTAACTGGTCATTAACAGAGAGCTGGAATAGAAGTGGATCAGCTGGATGTGCACAGATGGCATGCCAGCTTTAGCAGGTAGAAAATCAGCTTGGTATGCCACTGCACTGGCACCTTGTATGAACTTTTTAAAGTCCTCTACTATATTGCACAATTCTGACCCTTCATCCAGTAACGAATACCACCATGATTATGTTCTTAGGCATGTCAAACACAAATAATTGAAGGAGAAAAAACTTCTGACTGTATCTCCCATTAGACTAAAAAGCATTACTGTATATATAAATATTTTCATTATTTCAAGAGAAATTGAAGATTACATAAATTCAAGAAAAGCAATCAAAGCCATTAGTTAAAATGGTTCCATAGTCTTAAAATATAAAATAATGATTATATGTAGTAATCTTGAATCAAATCACATATGTTAGTAATAGATTTGGAAACTGGAAAAGTTTATTAGGCTATAATCTCTAAATGTAATCTTTATTATTTGTGTGATATTGTAGACATATTCCTTAAGGCCCTTGATTAAATTGGATCTGTGGAGCAGTGGTGCTAGTGTAGAAAACAGGAAATCACTTAATACATCTCATGGAGTCCCTGAAGTACTATTGACAAACATCTCAACAAGATTGCCTTCAACTCTTCAGAAATCACTTTTATGTTCTTAAGTGTTTGGAGGATATTTCTAAGCAAATGGAAACTTGCTGTCTCCCTTGACTTACATTTCTAGTGTAATAGTGTTTTGGTAATAGAAGATCATTTAATCTTTGCTTCTCTCCTTATTACCTTCTTCTGCAGAAGAAATTATTTTTTCAAAGATATGAATGAAATGTATCTAATGTATAGGACATTGTAGTCATTCATTCTTTTTATTAAGTTTATTTATTTTATTATTTTATGATACAATTCCATAGGCTCTGGGATTTCCCTTCCCCACTTCATCAAATCCCCATCCCACATACACTGATTCCCCTATATCATTATAATAATGTAATCCTTCATAAACAGTCATTAAGTCCATCATTCTTCTGCTTAAGCATATCCTTACTTTGTAGGTATGGAAAATGGCAGAGGGTACAGCATTGTCAAGATATGTTTAAGCATTTCATTTCATTGGGAGTCTTTTTTTTTAAGATTTTTAAAATTTATTTATTTATCACAAAGTCAAACATATACAGAGAGGAGGAGAGACAAGAGAAATGTCTTCTGTCCGATGATTCACTCCCCAAGTGACCTCAACGGCCGGTGCTGTGCCAATCTGAAGCCAGGAGCCCAGATCCTCTTCCAGGTCTCCCATGCGGGTGCAGGGTCACAAAGCCTTGGGCCATCCTCGACTGCCTTCCCAGGCCACAAACAGGGAGCTGGATTGGAAGCAGGGCTGCCGGGATTAGAACTGGTGCTCATATGGGATCCCGGGGTGTTCAAGGTGAGAACTTTAGCTGTTAGGCCATAGCACCAGGTCCAGATATAGTTGTCTCTATTACACAGTTATTTTATATCCCCTTAAATAAAAAGCCATGAAAAAAAAATCTACTTCAGGAAGAAAAAAAAAAAACAGAAAATTTACAACATGAAGTTAAATAACATGCTACTGATTGACCAATATGTTGCTGAAGAAATGAAAAAGAAGCTTAATAATATCAAATACTTCTTTCATTGGTGCTCCCTGTTTTGATTAGCCAAGGGAGGCCATTGAAATTAAAAGCAGAATGTTGACCATTTTAATAGTGATCCTGACTTACAGTTCCACGTAGTCTCCATGAATGATTCTGCACAAACTCTATGACTTTGCTTACTATTTTCTATTTTCCCATTTCTAGTTTTTACCTGCATATTTAATTGCTTGTAAGGTGTCGCCTCGTTTTATTTCTATTTATGTTCTAATTTAGCACTATATTTTTCACTCGTTTGCCTCTGAAATTTGCTTCTTATTTTTTGTTTGTTTTTTGGTGTTAATGATTACTATACTGTAAGCATAAAAAGTAGAAACCTAGTTGTCCCCAAGTTGGCACCCCTGAGTACAAGCTAAGACTTCTGACACATGAGAAAGTATGGTGATATTTGCAAAACTGCATCAAATAAGTGCAGATATGCCAAAAAAAATTGCCACCCCAGCCATTCTCCATGGACCACAAAGATCTGAGAACTAAATAAATAATAAATGTGGAAAACCACGAAGTTCTAGTTCCCTGTGTTTATGAAAATAACAGCATGTGTGTTATAATTTTAAAATGTCGTAAAATTTTAAAATGCACACATTGGTGAATATTAACTATTTCAGTGCTACAAGTTGAACATTCTTGCTAAAACACTTAAAACCTTTTTTGGTAAATCTGTAATCAGAACCTCAAAAATTGATTATGTTACAAAATAAGCTTCAGGAAACTGATTTTTATTTTAGTTGACCTACTTAATGCTTAAGAAATAATTAACATCATTATCATTTTATTATTACTACTAGCATTTTTGATTATAGAAGATAGTTTGAATTCCTTGGGAATAAGTGAATGCATGCATGCAGTGCCAGTTTTTCCAGTGCTTTCTTGTCAATATTCGTCTTCATGCTTAGTTAGAAGTAACAACTTAATTTTTAGTAGTAACCTCTAAAAACAAACTCAGATCATGTCAGCTTTTTACCTTAGATTTTCCTGAAATCCTTTTGGAGTTAAATATTTCTTTTGCTAAATTTTCACTTTGTGCTTTTTAAAAAATGAGTGAATTTACAGGATAGTGTAAGAACTTTGTGTTTGTGGTGTTTCCTTTTAAAATATAAGAAGCTTGAAGGCAATGATGCCTTATTTTTTGTTTGCCATCAAAAATCATAGTAACTTAAGCACAATAAAGACTCAATAAATGTTTATGGGAAAAGAAGTTAGCCTAAAGTAGTCTTTTAATAAAGTTTTAGTTTTTTTGATTTTTAATTTTGTAAGAACAGAGCCAGAAGGTGTTAGAGAGATGGAGACATCATCCAAACATTGGTTCATTCCCAAAAGCCTGTAGCTTCCAACCATGGGCTAAGCAAAATCAGGAACCTGTAATTCTTTCTTGGCCCTCCACTTGTGGAGCAAGGACCCGAGTATGTGGCCCGTCACCTGCTGTCTCCCATTATGTGTGTTGGCAGAAGCTGAATTCCAAAGTAGAGCTGGAATTTGAATCCAGGTGCTCTGACTTGGGCTGTAGACATCTCAAGGAGCGTTTTAATCACTGTTCCTAATGTTCACACCAGAGGGCTTAAAAATTTTGTGGTTTTTTTTTTTTCTGTTTGTTTGTTTTTGTTTTTATTTTTGAAAGGCAGATTTTTACAAAGAGAGAAGGATAGAGAGAGGGTCTTCCCCTGGCTTACTGCCCAAATGACCACAGGGCCAGAGCTGAACTGATCCAAAGCCAGGAGCCAGGAGCTCCTTTTCGTTCCACCATATGGGTGTAGGGGCCCGAGTCTTGGGCCAGCCTCTACTGCTTTCCCAAGCTGTAAAAAGGTAGCTGGATAAGAAGTGGAGCAGCTGGGACACGAACTGATGTCCATATGGATGCCAGCTTTAGTAGGCAAACTATTAGCCTGTTGCGCCAACCATGCGGGGGTGAGGGGCAAGCAATCTTTAAAATTAAGTATATAGCTGTCCTAATATAGTGCACATTATTGATTTAATGGAGAGATTCACAAGCAATGCAGCTCCACATAAGGCAAATGCTTCTTTTGTTTTCCTTTTTTGAAAATAAAGTTTCATTCAAACACAAATGTGTTGTATTCAAACACACTTGTTTATGTGCTTTTTCTAGACACTTTATATCTAAAATGACTGACTTTGTAGCTGCTTTGGAGACTGAGTGGCCTACAATGTCTAAAACCCTTATTAGGCCTTTTGCAGAGAGGGTCACCTTCCTGGATATAGGATCACATAGGCATTACTAATGAAAGGTTTATCTATCAAGAATTATGGTTCTTGCTAGAGTTTCTTTTGGTAAGTTGCTTATTCCATTCTTTCACATAATCCTTTTTAGAAACCATTTCAATCCATCACACATATTCTCATATTAGCTTTCCAAGAACAAGAAATTTTGATATTTTTATTTTTAAATCCTTCTTTGTCTCTTTTGAAAAATTTAAAAGCTTTCCAATGGCTTTAAATTTTTCATGCCAAATAGTAAAAGATGGGATTGCCGCTGTAAGTCAGCCAACAAAGTATTTTGGTATATTTTTCTTAGCACAGGGGTGCTGATATTATACAATATAAAAAGGGGAATGAAACAATTCTCCTTGAACAAATAAAGCAAACAAAGCTTCTTATGAATTAATTTGTCTTACTGACTTTTGGAATAGGAGATTAATACATTTAAAATGAAAATATTCTGTAACACTGATCACAAAAACTTCCATTTCAGGAACACTGCAGAAAGTGAAGCAAAACATCCAACAGAATAGATAGTATAAATCTTATATGCAATGTGATTCTGTATACAGATCTATTTAAAATTTAAAAGTTCCATTTGGGCAAATGTTTCTGTTTGGAGCAGGATTTATTTTCAATTTAGTATATCTAGAGGATTGGGCTATTTTTATTCACCTACTCTTCAAGTCTCTTGAAATTTTTAGGTTTGGTGAATTGTTTTTGTGTTTACTTCTATAGCTGTGTGTTCATTTTAGTTTGTGAAAATCTGATTTTCTGGAAAGTCTCACTTTTTTTAAAAAAAAAGTTTTACTTATTGCAGAATTTGAACTTCCTGCTTGTCCAGACTATTAGTATAGCATAGAGAAAATTCTTTCAAAATTGGGAAAGGAAATTTCTGAAAGAAGGGTATATGTATTGATTGGTGGATTCTGTTCATAGATCATGTTTGGTGGACTAAAGAGCTATTGGTGCCAAGAACATGATGAATATACTGCATGGAGAACTGGTATTCTCTTTTTTCCTATATATGTCTCTCCCCCGACATATCATTTGAAAATGAAGCACTGTGCTTGTAAGAGAGAAATCTTTTACAAACTCATGTAGGATGCATCAGCCTGTTTTCCAAGATCCTCGGCACCTATTTAACTGTTCAATTATCATATTAATTGAAAAAGAATTTTTGGTGGTCAGTACCTTTTTGTGACTTTTTTTCCTCAATAAAGTCCTGTATCTCTCTAAGCTGATTGGATCCTATAAGATTCAAAGATCAGGAATTTATTACTCATCATTAAAGTTGTAGGCTACCTGAAGCAAACGTATCAAGAATCGCAGATCTTAGAGAATGTAACTTTACCAAAGTCCCGTATCTCTCTAAACTGATTGGATCCTATAAGATTCAAAGATCAGGAATTTATTACTCATCATTAAAGTTTTAGGCTACCTGACGCAAACGTATCAAGAATCGCAGATCTTAGAGAATATAACTTTACCATTGCTTTAGAGGACATTTGTAATGGTACAGGTAGAATGCAGATGAACAACTGGACATGAAAGCAAGTTTGAACAGATTCTGCATAAATAGCATCCAGCTCTAACAGGATAAAACAGAAAAATCTGTGAATCAAACAAAGCCATACAGTCCAGAAATGAAAATAAGACAAAAAATATGTGGAAGAATGTACTGCTGGTGGCAGTGTAAACTGGTATAACAATTATGGAAGCCCTAACCTTAGAGATTTGAAAATACATCACCATATGACCCAGCTGTCCACTCCTGGGAATTTGCCCAATAAACTGAAATCAGCTTGTCAGTTATCTGCACCTCTACTTTTATTGTAATTCAATTCACAGTAGCTAAAATTTGGAATCAAGCTACATGTCCCTCAACTGCTGGCTAGGTAAAAAGCATGCGATATATATGCACGGTAGAGATACTACTCATCCAAAAAGCAATGAGTTCTTATCGTTAGCAGCTAAACAGGTACAATTGGAAAACATTATGTTTGGTGAAATAAGCCAATCTCAAAAATAAAAATATCATTTTGTTTTCTTTAAGGTATATTAGCTAATATAGAATACAAAAAAGTGTGTAGGAATGAGGTGGTCACTTTGGGACATGATTGTAGTTTTTAACCCATGTTTATATTCAATGAAAATGTGGTTCTCCTAGTTTTTACTAGTTGAATATTATCATCAGTGGCAAATTGAACCTTGACTGTTGGGACTATGTTTTTGCAAAAACTAATGATGATAAAAAAGAGAGGGACATTAGGAGAGCAAGTAATATGAGACAGACAAAACCTGTTGTCTTTATATTAATTGATTTAAAAAATAAAACAATGAAAAGAGTATCTTCAGGACATAGAAAAGACCACATTTAGTATAGATACAGGCAAATGCATTGATATTTTATTAGTCCAGGAATAAGCAGGAGCCACAATAGTGAGGTTCTGATCTATATTACTAATTAATCATCAATTGTTTCTGCTACTCTCTCCTCTGCTCTGTAACTCATTGATTTTCACATGATAGAAATAAAGGAACTTTTACAGTTTCCTATGTCCTGTGGCTCACATTTAATGTTTTTTGCATTCATTATTCACTTCATTTTTTACAAACAATAGATTAAAATTATTCATGTGGTACCACCAGGGGAGTCTGAGTCATGCTAAAAACTGAAAGACATGAGAAAGATTATTTATTACTCATAAAAATCCACAGGTTAAGAATCTGAATTTGATCTTTAAATATATTTAAATACTCAATAAATCTGTATAAATATATTTTTATTGTGATAAGGCTGAAGTGGTTTATTCCCTATTAGTGAAATATTTAACTCTGAATTCCTATATTTTTCAGTTTAATATTAATTATTTTTACTTAATTATAATCAGTTTAATTAGGAATATTTTAAAGAATTTCTTAGTTATGCATTAAATATTTCTTTTTTAAATGGTATTTTGTGGAAATATGGCAATATTTATTTCCTTAGAATATAGCTCAAATGAAATAAACAGCATTAGTTTTTACATGAAACTGATGATAAAAAAATTACAGCCCTAACCTTTATGCTCATAGAGAAATAAGGAATATTTTTTTCTAATTCCCTTCTTTTTCAATATCTGGTATTTACCAGCAATAGCAAAGTTCTTACAGGAATCAACTGCTTAATCAAAAGTAAAAGGCAGGGAGGGTAATGGGTCAAGTAATTTAAATTTTAGCTCCATACAAAATGATGACTGCTGATCAGAATGTTTTGGTCTTAGGTAAGAGAAAAACAAGGAATTTCATACTTTGCCTGTGGGATTTCAGGAGAGTCAAGACTGTTTATAGTAAACATAAGGTGAAATAATGGACATAACAATGATATTTACCTGTCATAAAGCCTGCTTCCATCTTTTAATGTTTTCCTCTGCTTTTAAAAATGTTTTATAATTTTTTATCATAGAGATCTTCCATATATGTTTTTAGGTTTATTTGGAGTTCTCCACTATTTTAAAGAGGATTGTACTTACAAGTTCTTTCTCAGCCATAAAGTTATTTGTGTATATATTTGTCTTTATTTTTTGAAATGTAAAGAGTTTTTTGAAAGGTAGACTTACACACTGAGAGAGAGAGAGAGAGAGAGAGAGAGAGAAAGTGAGTCTTTTGTCTGCCTCTTCACTCCCACAATGATTATAATGGCTGTAGCTGAGTTGGTCCAAATCCAAGAGGCAGTAGCTTCTTCTGGGTGTTCCACATGGGTGCAGGAGCCCAAGGGCTTCGGCTCTTACTATTTTTTCCAGGCACATTAGCAAGGTGCTAGACGGGAAATGAAGCTGCACTTACCTGATGCTGCCACTTCAGGTGTTGGCTTTTACCCACTAAAACAACACCAATTCCTTTTATTGATTTTAAATAATTCTTTATTCTAACAGTAGTGTCAAGTGTCAGTTTATTAAAACAAAAATGACCTGATATGGAAAATACTTCTAATTCTAGTTCCTTGGACAACACTTATGGTTTCCCTCCACAAGGGTAACTTGTGACTTAAAAGTAATTTACTTCTATTCCTTAACTTCCAAGTAAATGTAAGTTTCAACATTTGCATAAATAATTTTGTAAAAGTAAGGTAGTTTTAAATTATCCTTGTTGAAAAGCTAAAATTCTCATCTCCCATGAACTCTTGTTGAAAAGTGTTGATCAATAAACTAATGAGTATGTGACATATGAACTTTCATGAAAGACTGTCCTAATAGGTAAATTTCCTATCTGTCATAATGATGTAATGGCTAGAGTTATACTAAGCAATAAGGGGCACACTTTAAAGGATGTTCAGGGAAGAAGGCAAAAATCTTTTATATCGATGGCATTGGTTAGCCATTGTGCAGTTCACTCCTACTACCCTTTCAGTAAGTGATTTAGCTTATCATCTGCAACGTTTAAGTAATATATAGCCAGAGACCAAATTATCAATGCTAAATGGATTCTAGGTTTTCTTAGGGGTGAAGAATCTTACTGTGTCTTGTGCTGCCAATGCAGTACCTCTATGAACCTGAGAATCTAAACTCTGACCACTTTTTGTAATTCTAAGTGGCTGTCAATACTATGAAAAATTCCAAGTTTCTGCCACACGAAATGAAATTTGGAATTGTAATTGAACCATCAACCACAGGTGACCACTGCAACAAATTGTGATCCGGATCATTTTGTTGCGCTTGCCTGGCTTATCTTGGTTAAGAGACTTTAACTGTTGTATTAAGTAGGATTCATTGCTAATGCATTATTTCCCATTCTCTGTCATGTTTATATGGCTAGACAGATTAAGATTTGTTCTCTTGCTGTTAATTTTGGTAGTAATACCAGTTCTGGAAAAAGGGTTGGGAATGGAAATTATGTGTGTCATTTTCTGGCTTGGGTTTAAAGCATTTAATTGCTACTGTGAGACTTTCAAAAGCTCATTCTCTTCTCTCTTGCATGAAATCTGGCTAGATCATTTACTGGAGCTTCCAAATGACTGAGGTACTTTCCTGCCAATCCCTGGTTGTCATAAAATATGTTAAAGAGTTACTATTTGGGGTTGTTTATTACTTGATCATGATGTAACCTAATTGATTGACTCAAGTACAATTCAAGGAAGCTTCAACACAAGTAGATATTCACCAATCTGTTGATTTCAAGGAGGCTTTGGATTGTTGAACCACAGGGAGGGCAGTGACATATTCAGGGTTTTCAGAAGAGTAAGAATAAGGGGTTGAAAACCATTGGCCTCTAAATCTCAGCCTCTCCATTCCATTCTTTTCTTTTCCACTTTTCTATTTAGCATCATTTAGCATCATTTCCTCTCAGTACAAACTGGTTTTCTTCACATTACAAGACTAATACATGCTTCAGTTGTCTTCAGTTTTGCAACCCACAGTTTTAATGAAAGGGAAAAGAAATGATTGATACTTTCTCTGGTCAGAAATTAAACAATTCCAGGAAATGTGTCTTATTGCCTCATGTTTGATATTCTTTAATCACCTATGTTCAAATGTATGATATTGTGAGGAATATGGCGTAGGATTGTGTCAATGCAACATGTTCCCAGGTCACAGGTGTGCTGAAGTATAAATTTGCATATCATAAAATATTTACATTAATAGATTTTTGTAAATATATAAACATACACTGTTAAATGTTTTCTAGGATTAAATAATAGAAAATATGATCCTGCAGACTGTTTCTGTTGGGCTAAAAAAATCTAAGGATTTTTTATTGTCAAATATGTCTGATAAAGAATGAAAAATAACTTGGAGCAAGCATTTAGCCTAACGATTGAGGCAAGTCCATCCATCTAGTATTGGAGTACTATGATTCAATTCCTAGCTCCACGTACTCACACTGGTTTGTTGAAAGTAGAGATACTGAGAGACAGAGGCAGTGGTTCTATTTCCAAGGCTCTTAGCATTGATCTGGTAGATTGGAATGTGTTCCTGAATCTCAGCCTTGCTCCAAGCCCAATTCAGGGCAAAGGGCATTTGGGATATGATCCAGCAAAAAAAGAGTGCGCTCCCTTCCTCTCCCTGCACACTTCCTGCCTCTTAAAAAATATTTTTATTTTATTTAGTTAAATCTATGTTGGTGCTTATCACACTACATCCATTGTAAGAGATTATTTCTGCCTGCTGCTTTCTTTCAAGGTGTAAGTGTTTTCAATGTGAACTAAGTGTTTTGATTCTGCTTTACAACATTTCAGAGCATAAATTCATAACCTAATCCCAGTGCCTATAAAACTGTATCACATAATACAATGCTATTAACAATAAAAAATAATTAAAAAAATAAATAAAGACGAATGATCTTTTGAAAAAAAAAGAAAT
Organism: Ochotona curzoniae; assembly: GCF_017591425.1. Classification (NCBI taxonomy): domain Eukaryota; kingdom Metazoa; phylum Chordata; class Mammalia; order Lagomorpha; family Ochotonidae; genus Ochotona; species Ochotona curzoniae. The sequence continues at coordinate 13,808,261 of NW_024464920.1, read as the reverse complement.
CTTACTACAGAGATATCTTAGTTGTTGTAAATCTTAGTTGTTATATATCTTAGTTGTTAAAAAGGAGCTATCCAAATGTGAAGTTGAAATCAAACAGTAGATCACTTTTTTCTGAATATAGAGTCCTGATGAGTCTTAGATATTTACTGAGGTTTACACTTTGCCTTTAGCATACTCAGAAGTGAAGATGCGTTGCAGTATCCATACTCCCCAATAAAAGGAGGACTCCCAATGAAACTTAAATGTGTCTTAACATTAGGAAGCTGGACTTTCTACCATTGTGTTTGCCTATAATGTCATAAGACATTTAAATAGAAGAATGACAGACTTGTGACTTTTGCTGAGCGTCTTACTATTAGGGTAATATGGAGGAAAGAGTGGGGGTGGCATTGGGAGGAGAAAGGGAAAATTTCTGTGCCTATGGAAATCTATCATGAAAAATAATTTTAAAAATATTTTAAATGTAAACAGAATTACAGGACCAGAGTGACATTTCCATCAGAACTCTTATTGAAAGGAGAAACCATCAATAAACATTTTTTTTAAAAAAAATTAGTGTATTGTGGTTTTACACATTGATCATACATATTGAACTTCAAAAGATTAGATTTGGTATGATACAGGAAAAACAAATACATAATTGTGACCTAAGAATAATAGAAACTTGCTTGGCTGTTATAGCAATTTTGGAGTTAGGTAGTCCAGAGACAAGTGGTATGGCTTTCTAGGGTATCACCAAGGTCTTTTCTCCTTTAATGCATAACCTAGAACCTTAATTTCCAAATCTACTTTATCTTCTAAGGCATCTAATATTGCTCAAGACATTCACATATATTTTACCTGGTTACCTTGAAGGATATTTAAAAATGCTTTGTCTCACATTAAGAATGTTGTGTACAGGCTGCACATACACTTTTCATTTGTGAGTCATTGGCAACAATAGTGTTAAACCCAGCATTTCAAGCAAAGGAAACTGGGATATGAGAAGTTTATTCCAGCTGATCATTGACACAGCTAAATACTGAGGACTCTATTACCATTGAAGAGGGAAGAAAAAAATATTTGGAGAAAAGTAATTTCTAAACAAGTAGTATATCCTAATTGAGAACTTGCACTTCTTCCTGTTCATTTAATGGGCTAAAATCTGACAGCTGTACATTTGTCTGGTATATATATATATATATATATATATATATATATGGTATATATATGTATATATATATGTATTTCAGCTTTACTCAGATGTGTCTCTATTGATGATCTCACATTTTACATATGCTACTTAATTCTTGCCTGTTTCCAAGATATTCTTGACTGAGTCTCAGGGATATTGCCACATTCCTGAAGTTGTAACCAAAAGAAAATGCTCTTTTTGGAGGCCTTCCTGTTTCAGGGAAACTAAACATATTCACTAGAGACCAACCGTTGTGCAGGTTACACACACAAACTGGATAATGAGAAGCCCAAAATCCCAGTGCAAGAAATGTCGTTAGTAATTCTAATGCTTGGAAAAGAAAATCTTAATACAATTCTTGTTTGAATTCTGCACCCAAATGGAATGTCTGTTTCTATTTTGTACAGTTCAATTCAATGTGCTAGCTGTAGTTAAAAGTTCAGTGAAGTCATGTAAATACATATTATGAGCTAGAATGTGTTCCCAAAGTATTGACAGCATTAATTGTTCAGAAATATTAGCATGAGAAATAGCATTTTGGAGTTAAAAATAATAAGTCTGGCAGTGTTAACTTTCTGTGCTATCAGCAAACTTAAAAAAAATTATTGTGCTGATCTGTGTTTGGGAATCTCCAAGGAAAGGGTTTTTGTTTTCAGAGGCTGACCAGGAAACCATTTCCTTGCAATGCATTTTCCAGGGAAGTTTAGTAAGATAAACTTCAGTGTTTTTGAAAATTCTCTAAAGAGAAAATGAACTCTCACCTTAGCCTCTCATTTATTTAATTGAGATCCTCCAGAAGAAAGGTCTGACAGCCTGTACTTTTAACAAGCAGCCTGATCTACTTTTATCATTAAGCAATGTTTGAAAACAGTTATAGAAATGTTTTCCACTAGGAGCCTACAATATAATCACCTGGGAAGCTTTTGAAAATGCTTATTTATCAGGTCTCTTCCACACTGGAGAAACAGAGGCAGGTTCTTTTAAAGCTATCCCATATATTATCAAGTAAGAAATACCACAGTAGATCCACATTCAATATTCTTTTTAGATCACCATTCAGTAAAATAACAAGGTACTTTCTGGATTTTATTCTTTACCATGTATTAAGTTCTCCCTTCCATTAAGCTACTTCTTTCATGGCAAATGGGAAGGAAACTCCAAGTCATGATTTACTCAGAGCAGAGCTGACAGGAAATTGAAAAGTCTTGATTGTGAGGTATAATTTAGGGAAAAGATAAAATATTTAAGAATAATGGAGAGCTGGTGACTTAAACATGAGACATTCCTTAACTCATGTGCCTTTAAATACAGACTATTGGCATGAACAGGGTGCCCGTTTTGAGAAAGAGTGAATAAACTAAATGGATTCCCTTGTGTAAAATATTGTGTCCTTGATCTGTTTTGCAGATGTTTCCATGGCAAATGTTTTCTTAATGTGAAGCCCAACCTTACAAAGCACCTGGATAGTATACAGCAATTCCAGATGCAAATCATCATTTTCTCTTTTAAAGAAGAATTACTGAGCGGAAAATAGATTTATTCTAAACACAAACAGGAATGATCCCTGTTTTGTATTCATGTAGAAAGATAAAATGACAGAGATGTTTATTTAAACACCAGTCTCAATGTAAAGAGCTTAATTGAAGTCTACAAAGAACGTAATAGCAAATACTTTCTACAAGGCTGTAGAATGTTCAGCAGCTACATTTGAACAGTTTTCTTCAGGATTATTTTTCTGTGTGGTTTCACATAATAACATGGGAGTAAGAGGACATGGAGTATATTGAGCAGCAGCTGAGGGATTTGAGTCAGGCAGTCTGGCTTGGAATGCTCTTCCACCACTCCCTAGCTGTACTGACTTGGACATTATGGCCAGGCTTTGGGACTTCCTTATACTTACCTTAGAATGGAATTATAATAGTAGTTACCTGGGAAGGCTGCTAAGAAGATGAGCTATGTTTACATGCATAAGCACTAAACAACAACAACACAACAACAAAAACAACACATTTTTGTCCTGAAGTACATTTCTGATAATTATTAATCAACAAAGTAAATGATTCAATTGGCTGTTTTTCAATAATAAGAAAGAAAATTTCTGTGGTTTTCAGACTATTATTTTACTTTGCAATGGGTTTCAACTTTGCCTCATGAAGCCCTCTCACACCAAAAACAGTGATGAGGAAATGAATTGGTAAATGGTACACCCTTCTTAAACTTGCTATTTGATTTTTTTCATGGAAATATTTGGTCATTGCTGTAATTTACTGGTGTATCCTTATATTGAAGGGAGAACAAGTGGCTAAAATGTGTCCAATAATTCAGTTATGAAAGTCATTAGAGAGTTTAGGTGCTATGAATGTTGTTGTCACATGATGAGAGAGAAACACCAAGAAGAAAAAGTAATATAATGAATCGAAGACAAAAAAGAATAAGGAAGAGTGGTTAAAGAAACAGGAAGGTTTTCAGGTGTATTAAACAAAGAAGGAGATATACTACCAGTTAAATACGCTTTCTCCTAACTATGCAAAGTGACATAGGTATTTTTTTTTTTTTACAAATATGGCATTGGAACCTTGCTCAGTTATCTGTAAGGTAATGACTACACTTTAAAATTCTTCCACTTACCTCTTCTTTTCCTGCAACTTTGTCTTTCATTTCATGATAGCTGTGAACCACTTTATGTTTTAGTGTTAACATGGAGCACACTTTCATATAAGATTTCATATAAATCTTTTATAAGATTTATTTATTTTTATTGGAAAGCAGATATACAGAGAGAAGGAGAGAAAGAGAGAAATATCTTCTGCCTACTAGTTCCCTCGCCAAGTGACCAAAATGGCTGGACCTGAACTGATACAAATCTAGGAACCATAAACTTCTTCCAGGTCTCCCACACAGGTGCAAGGTCCCAAGACTTTGGACCATCCTCGACTGCTTTCCCAAGCCACAAGCAGGGAGCTGGATGGGAAGTGGGGCTGCTGGGATTAGACTGGCTCACATATGGGAACCTAGTGTATACAAGGCGAGAATTTAACTGCTGGACTATCATGGTGCGCTATTCATAGTGTGTCTTAAAGTAGTTTGTTCAAAACTGATGATATTTTCTGTTCAAATTTTAAAAGAAAAGACATTGTACAGAGATGTTTTATATTTTGAATTTTTTAAATAGGAAAGAGGAAGTCAAATTATCCCTGTTTTCAAATGACATGATTCTATATACATAGGAATCGAAGTACTACATCAGGAGACTATTAGAACTGGTAAGTTGAAGAAAGTTTCAGGATAAATTTAGCACACAGAGATGAATAGCATTTTATGTGCTAACAATAAAGTCAATGAGAAAAAATATAAGGGCACTTCAATTTATGAAAGCTATAAATATTACTTGCAATGAATTTAAAACCAATTATGTGCAAGATGCCTACAATAAAAATTGTAAAACTGACAAATTGAGAAAGAGGCCAGAATATGGACAGACCTCTTATGTTGATGCACTGGAAGAAATCATATTAAAGCAACCTAGATGTGTATTGATGTACTAATGAATAAATAATGTAGTATACTTGAATTATGATCAAGTGGGTTATGCAGTCACTTGTAACACCAGCATCCCAGTTGGAGACTGCACACTCAAGTGATCCTCTTTATGCCTCACATGCCTATAGCTGTAGGGGGGATAGCGTAAGTATTTGGGTCCCTACTTTCTATGTGGGAGATCAGGATAGAGTTTGCTCACAATGGCCCAGAGCCTGCCATTGTACCCATTTGGGGACACTATCTCTGACACTCTGCTTTTCACATAAATAAGATATTGAATAAAGAAATGAAAGTAAGAAGTTAAATATCAATAACAAAATACTGCTGACTGGACATAGGTGTGCAGTTGAAAAGCATAAAAGCATAATGTGACAGTGAATTCCTTACTTTCTTCCAGACATGATACTCTAGGTTTCTTTACCGCATTAAGCAAGAACAGAGTTTAATGGCACTTAAGGATTAGAGTTTATAGTTATTGCAGATAACAGGGCATTTGGAAATTGCATGTCATGTATTCCACCAGAATTAAAACACAAGGAAAAGCAAATATATATATAAATATTAACATATAAATATATATACAACTATATATAATTGATATATATTTTATATGTATAAATATGAAGTTTAAACCCAGTTTAATCCAAAACTTTCAAGTGGCAGACTGTGATTATGTGTTAAGTCTTTCACTAATAATGTGATGCTGAAAAAAAAAATCCAAACTTTATCTCACTTTAGTATTGCTTAATAGACATATGTGGGGAAAAATAAGGGAAGATTTATGAAAAAAAATGAGAAAAATCAGAACCAATTAGTCAAAGCAAATTGAAACACAAAATTAGATATTTTAACATAATTTTGAATTCTGTATTCTTGTGAAATCGCAACATTTAGGAGACAAGTCAACTATTAAGATATGAAAAGCATGCTGGAGAAAATTCAGTTCTTTTATGTTTTATGCTGTGAAGATAAGCAAGTATGATAATGGCAGAGATGGCCGAGGAGGGAGCACCAAACATCGTATAGGGAAATTAGATCCACTATGTCATCTTTGATACTTGTGGCACTTGTTCACTTATCTGATTGGCAAAAGCTGTAAATTACAGCATTTGTAGCAACTGACAAATTCAGAACAGGAGGATTCAAATGCAGTCTTGAGAGAAATGGTTGGAGGTAGTGCTTCAAATGTGCCTTCTTCTTGGGGCCTTTTTCTTCCTGAGCCTGTAAAGAACTCTAGTAGGAAGAGTAGGTGCTTCCTTGTTGGGCAGAGGAGAAAAGAGAATGAGCAAGGAAGGGATAGAAAATGAAAAAATTAAAAAAAAAAAAAGACAAGAATCGAGGAAATGATACAAAGAGCACCTAGAAATTTTGTGTCCAGCAGCCCAGTCTTCAGGGAATGTTAGACAATAGGGCAGGTCTTTGTCTGGAATATTGAGAGTTGCCACATGTTCGCCCCTTCGTGGTCTAGGGTCCTAGACTTCATTTTCTAGGAATGTTGTTGACTGTTGGTTTGCTGTGCACATACAGGGAAAGGTTTTTCTCATTCAAATCTACACTAACCTCTGGGAGCATTCTGCATTCATTGTTAATGCAGACAGCATAACGCTTCATTCAAGCCCATTCCCAAAGAATCATCTCATTTCATGACTGGCCCTGGGATCATCAACTGAGGATTCTGTGACTGCCGCAGAGCAGTTCCATGTGCTCATACTCTGTCCTGCTTTCTTCCCTATTGGATTCATTTCCCAGAGAATCAGAATGAGGAGATTGAATGTGATGTGATTTCCTTTGAAAATCAGTAAAAGAAGAAATGGGGAAGAGAAGATTGAGAGCCTTCCCCAGTCACACACGCTGAGGGTCATTGACTAGGATGATTAATGAAATAGAAACATGCAGGAAGGGAAATATGAAATAAGATACAGAAATGTGTTCTTGATTAGAGCATTTCCTCTGATGTTTAACTGCCTGAGTAACCATCCAAACTTTACCAGTTGCTTGCTGTGTGAAGTTGTCAAATTGTTTTGCCTTCCTCTCCCTTCACATCTTCGTGGGGGAGTCGGTAATAATGATAGGATCTCATCGTCAGGGAACTGTGGAGATTGGCTGAGTTAATACACATAAAATGCTTAGTTTTTGCCTCATATTTAGTAAGTGGTAATGAATATTTGTGTCCAGAACAGTAGAAACCTTAGAGCTTTGGATAATGTTAGTTTTACAAAGGGCTTCAGGTGAAGTTCAATGATTTTCAAAGGACTGACAACATAGTAACAAGTTTTTTGTACACTATCAAAATAGTTATGTGCACAGATTTATTTAATATAAAATACAGTCCAATCAATGGCAGTTCTGCTTCTTCTTTCCTAGTTTTTTTTATCCATGACATGATAGCAAATTTAAGATAGTAATTTCCTATAGCATGTAATGGTGATATACAAAAGTTAGTACTTGGATTGTTTGTATACTAGCAGTAGTAAAAAAAGATATATATATATCCTGATTCTACTGTATGAGAACTGTAACAACTAAGGGTGAACAAAGAACTAAACTGTCAGGGTCTTCAGTTTCTTCAACATAAAATAGGTATAAAAATCTTCTCACAGGCCTGAGTCTAATACAATGACTGGGATAGATATGAGTGTGTGTGTCTGTTCTGTCTATCTATCTATCTATCTATCTATCTATCTATCTATCTATCTGTCTATCTATCTATACTTGTTTTGTAAGTACACTGAGATTTTATCCAGGCTACACTTTCAAAATATTCCTCTTGGGTGGTTCTTATTGTTTTTTATGAAATTATCAGTGATCAAAATTACAGGCATTACTCAAATTTTTTTGCAATTATTAAAATGGGCCAAATGCTTACTGTGTGTCAGGTCCAGGATTTGAATGTTTTCTAATAGAGAATATTAGGCATGTGACATGTTCTGAATTTTTAAAATAATATTTATTAATTTTTTTATTGCAAAGTCAGATCTGCAGAGGGAAGGAGAGACAGAAAGAGAGATAGTCCACCAACTGATTTCACTTCCCAAGTGGCCACAATGGCCTGAGCTGAGCCGATCATAAGCCAAGAGCCCGGAGCTTCTTCTGGGTCTCCTATGTGGTTGCAGAGTCCCAAAACATTGGGCTGTACTCCACTGCTTTCCCAGGCCTAAAGCAGGGAACTCGATGGGAAGTGGAATAGCCAGAACATGAACTGGTGCCCATATGGGATCCCAGCATATGCAAGGTGAGGACTTTTGCCACTAGTCTACCGTGCTAGGATGACATGTTCTATTTATCCAGTTCCCCATGATGTAATACAGACCGTCTCTAAGGTGACTCAGGCTGTGGTTTACTAAGACTTTGGATGATTTACTGTTTCCTTTCTTGCAACTAAATGCTCCCTTTGACCTGTATCCACAGAGGATTCATGATTCAGAGTTCTTTCAGTGGCACATTCTCACTTTTTTCCTTTCAATTTTGGTTGGTAGCTTTTTCTTCCCAACTTATATAGACTGTTAAGTATCCAAAAAAAGCAGTGTCATGGGTTTTAATCTGTTTACAGATCAAACATTCAATAGCTTTATCGTCAAAAAAAGAAAGTCTAGGATTTAGGTTCTCATAGATGAGGGAGCTATATGTAATGTGTGATGTGTCCTCTGGGAAGTGAAAAACATTATTTGTGTAAAGTAAAGAGAACTCTCCAGGCCTCAGGATTTGTGTTAATTTTATATATTTATGGGTTACTTGATTACCGAACTCCAGGAACATCTGCTTTTATTCTTGTCTGTAAACGTTTTTCTCTTTCCCTGTTTCTTTGCCCACCGTAGAACTCAGAAAGGGGTGTGTTCCGCACATGCTGTCTGGCCACTAAAAGTGCAGAGACAAAATTAACAGTTAACATTTAAAACTCATACTTAATAACATACTCTTTATTTCTGTGAAAGTATATTGGGCATATGCATATCTGCTTTTAATTTTTTGCAGACATTGGGAGACAAAAAGTCATGATTTAAAGTGTTGAGTCCTTGCTACACATGTGCAAACCTGAACTGGGAATTCCTGACTCTGAACTTTGAGCTAATGCAGCACTGGTAACTGAAGGCATTTGGGAGTAAATCAGGAGATGGAAAAATCTTCACTTCTTTTTCAGTTTCTGTCTCTGTATTTGTATTTTTACAAATAAAATGAGAATTGATGATTAAAGTTTAACTTGTATAAGGTAATTTCAATTAATAATATTTTATAACAGCTTGCTAAATTTTTAAACTTTGGGTAATTGTTATTAATACATGAGAGACAGTATTTTAATGGAACATTGTTGGGCATTTTTTATTGCTTTTTTTTTCTAGCAGGTTTAACAAACATCCTTTTTGTATGGCCTTCATTGACCTTCCAGAGTTGTCAGCACTGTATTTTTCACTACTGAGTTATCTTTGCTAAAATTCCTTTGCCAACAGTATGTTTCCATTGAAGAGTAATTGCTTCTTGAGGGAGTTGTGTGTATTTATTTCACAAACTCCTTACATCTGGCTCTGCTTTCATGACACATGTTACAAATGTAAATTCTATAGTATCTTATATTGTGCCTAGAAGCAAATGCAGTCTTGACAGAAATGATTAAAGATAGCACACTTGTTGACAGAACATGAACTGAATAACTTAAGAATCAAGCATGCTTCTATGTAGAAATGAAAGCAAGAGGCAAAGGTCATGGTCACTGAGAAGTTCATGGACTGTTAGGAGAGAAAGATACACAAATAGACTTGTTTTTCAGTGAAATGAGATCAATGCTGGTTGTTAGCAGGTACAAATCTCTGTGAGGAAAGGAAAAGGAGCTTAGTGTGGGAGGCAAACTGGGGTTCCATAAGCGCTATTAGAAAATTATTACTGTTGAGCTGCTGAAAACAAGAAAGGAAGAGAGAAAACAATCTATATCTATATCTGTATCTATATCTATCGATATCTATATGTATATCTATATCTATTTCTAATCTGTATCTCTATCTTTCTGTCTGTATCTCTGTCTATATCTATAATCTATCTGTATATTGTTTTGACTGTTAATCAGATATTTATTGGCATGGTTCTCACTTTTATTAATTTATTTATTTTTGGATGATAGTTATTCTAACTGTGGAGAGACAAAAACTCGTTGTGTTTGTGTGTGTGTGTGTGTGCGCGCGCACTTGCTGTGGACTTCCTGAACTGATAGTGATCCTAAGCATTTATTCATGTGTCTTGGTCATTTGTAGTTGACCTTGGAAAAATACTAGTTTTTCTCCTTTGTTCATTTCCTAATGCAATGGTTTGTTATTAGCGAATTTTTTTAACTGCTTTTAAATTCTGGATATTAATCCTTTATCAGTAACACAATTTGGAAATACCTTCTTCCATTCTGTGGTTGCCTCTTTGTTAACTGTTTCCTTTTGCTCTTATTATCTGAGCCTGTAAGGGTCTTTTCCATGTAATCTTTGCCTATGCCAATACGTTGCAGCATGTCCCCAACATTTTGCTCTAATAATTTGGTTGTATAGGTCATAGTTGGATCTTTGGTTTATTGTGAGTTGATTTTTTTATAAGTTGTAAGATTTCATACTTCTGCATGTGTAGATCCAGTTTTACCAAAGGTGCATATTGAAGAAATTTTTCCTTTCTTCAGACAATAATTGTCAAAATTGGTTGTAGCGGCAAAAATTAATTTCTGTGCTTTCTGTTCTGTTCCATTGCTCTACATGTCTATTTCTGGGCCAATGTCAAGTTGTTTTGATTATAGCTTCCCTGTGGTATGTCTTGAAGTCTGGTATTGTCATGGCACCAGCTTTTTTTTTTTTAAAAGATTCCTTTAGATATTTGGGATCTCTTCTGTTTCATATGACTTTTGCCTTTGTTTTTCTAGATTTGAGAAGAATTTCCTCAGTGTTTTGATGGGAATCACATGGAATCTGCAAAAATCTATAAATTGCTTTGTGTAGTATGGAGACATTGATATTTTAAAATTTCCACCCAATGAACATGGAAAATATTTACATTTTTTGGTGTCTTCTTTTTTTTTTTCATTGTAGAGATCTTTTACATCCTTATTTGATTTACTACAATGCATTTAAATTTTTTGTCACTATTGTAAATGATAGTGATCTTAGTTCGTTCATAGGACATTGTTGTTTATACAAAAGCTATTGATATATGTGTGTTAATTTTATTCCTGTGATTTTACCGAACTCCCTTATGAGTTAACAATGGTCTGCTAGTGAACTGCATTGTTTTCCCTATATATAGGACCATGCCGTCTGCATCTCTTAGTGGAGTATTTTGATTCTCCCATTTATAGGATCCTGTCATCTGCCAACAGAGCAGAGGTTTGACTTCCTCCTCACCTTTGAGAAAAAACTTTTTTAAAATATTGCTTTAGAAAGAACAATTCTCAGAACAATTAAGGTATTATATATGACAAACTCACAACCAGCATCATATTGAATAGGCCAAATTTTGGAAATATAGGTGCCAGTACTGTGGTGTTGCAAAGTAGGCCATTGCCTCAGACACTGGCATCGTATATAGGTGCTGGTTCAAGTCCCATCTGCTCTTGTGATCCAGCTCCTGGCTGATGAACCTGGGAAAGCAAATGATGGTCCAAGTGCCTGGGCTCCTGCCTCCACCTGAGAGATTCACAGAAAAAAGAATAGATCCTGGTTTCAACCTGGCCAGTTATGGCAGCTATGACCATTGTGGGCATGAACCAGAGGAAGGAAGACCTCTCTCTCTTTGTCTTTCTTTGTATCTCTCTGTTTCTAATTCTGCCTTTTACATAAATAAATATTTAAGGGAAAAAAATTGGAATCATTCTACTAAGATCCAGAGCCATAAAAGGAGGACTAATTTTATCGTTGTTGTGAGATATAGTTCTAGAAGTCATCAATCAAGAAAAAGACCAATCTTTAATATGTCCTGCCCAAAAGTCTAACGTTTTTCAACTGCTTTTGTAGTTTTTATTTGACCTTAGTCCAATTTACACCATTGCACTGACAGGTTTGCTCTGATGAGTATAACTAATGGGATCTTACACTAAGTGTTCTTGCCATGAATATATAAGCAAATACATAAATAAACCAAGGGAAACCAAGAAAGCAGATAACTAAACAAACAAAACACAAAAATCAAGGCATGCAAGAAAACTTAGAGAGATTTTGGATATGTCTGTTACCTTGATTGCGATTCATGTGTATGGTAAATGTACGAATGTGTCAAGTTGTACTCACTAAATATGTATTGATTTATATCGTAATTATACTTTGATAAAGTTATTCTGAATTGAAAGCAATACATATTTTGCACACATATATATAAGCAATTGTTCTTATTGACTTCCAGTTTCCTGGAAGTGCTGTTAACTCTATAAAAATATATCAAAATGAATCTTCATTTCAGTTACTCATTTGAATATCTGAACTGTTTTAATCATTATAGTAAATTGAAAAATTATGGACACTGAATTTATTCTAAAAATTTTGTGCACTATTCTAGGATTTTTGCTTTCCGTGTGAAAGTTACAATGAGTTCTGGAAAGTTATTTGGAATAATTTGAGTCATACTGAATCTCTAGATCAGTATGTGATGAATTGATATACATTAATAATAGGAAACACATCCCTGTTTGTTTTTGTTTTCATTAATTTCTACCAGGAATACTATTGTGGCTTTCAGTGTAGTTTTAGTGGATTATTTTATTCCTATGTATTTAGTTTATAGTGTACTGTTGTGAATTATATTATTCAATTCCATTTGTCATATCTCATTTATTTTTTAAAAGGCATGTATATTTTTAAAAATTTATTTATTATTCATTGGGAAATCATATATACAGAGAGGAGGAGATACAGAGAGGAATATCCTCTGTCAGATGATTCATTCTCCAAGTGGCCGCAACAGCCAGAGCCGAACCAATCTGAAACCAGGAATCAGGAGCCTCCCCAACCCCTGGGCCCCCCATGTGGGCACAGGGTTCCAAGGCCTTGGACCGTCCTCGACTGCTTTCCCAGACCACAAGCAGGCAGCTGGATGGAAACCAGGACATCCGGGACACCAACTGGTGCCCACACGGGATCACAACATATCCAAGGCGAGGACCCCAGCTGCTAGGCTACTGCACGATGCCCTCATATCTCATTTCTAATAAGTAGAAATTCGGTGATTTTTGTATAGTGTTCTGTGTCCTTCAATGTTTCTGTTCTCACTCATGAGTTATAATAACTATGCATATTTCATTAGACTTTATACATAGATTATACTTCATGTGAATAATGGTTGTTTTACTTCTTTTGTTATGTGAATAGCATTTATTTCTTTTTCCATGTTTTATTGCAAAGCTAGGTCATCCTACTTAGTGTTGAGTAAAAGTTTTCAAGGTGAACATACTGTCTTATTTATGATCCTAGAAGGATAATATTCAGTCTTTTGATATCAGATATGACATTAGTTGTAGTTTAATCAGATGCAAAGCTGAAACAAAAGAATTGAAGTTTTATTTGAGTAAGAGAAAGAATTTCCTAACAGATTGTTTGGAGAGGCTGGTAGAAAGAGAGATACTATGTCATTGAGTTCCCACAGTCTATGATTATTTGTATCTTTACCATGTTTTCTCCAAGGAACAAAGGTAGTGTTTGTATATTAGTTACTGTAAACGTGGTGGAGAATGTGAAGCAGTCTCAGTGGATCCATTTCTAGCTGCTTTTATTTTTTTAATCAAAACCTGGATTTTGTTTTGGAAACCTGTATCTATTGACAAGTCTTTGTTACAAGCAGCTACCATTCTCTGTATGTGCTGGCCAGGAACTGCAGGATGGAGTCAGCCTGGTCTGCTTCCAGTCTTGGGCACCTCACCCTGCTCTATGAACTCAAACTTCCTGGCTCTACCTGGACCTCAGTTTTTGTTGCTTCAGTTCAACAAGTGTGCTAGAGCCATTTTGTCTTGTCTGCACTAATCCAAGGCAAGTCTAGGGCTCACTTCAGTTACCTTGCTATGCAACGTTTGATACAGTTTGTCTTTCAAGGCATGTCATTCAATTATTTGGCTTTTTCATTCAGTAGTACAACTTCTACCTATTTCTGTTTTTGGCAAATGTGGTACTAATTTTTGTTTTGCATACTGTATAACATTCCATCTTTGTACAATAAGATAAGTGAAATCTTCATTTTTCTTTTTGAAAAGTGTTTTAATTCTTCCAGGTATTTTACCTGAGTCCATAGGATGTGTTGTTCACCCATATACACACTTCCTGAAGCATATGTGAATATTTTATAGGTAATAATAAATGACCTTCAAATTCTGTAGTGTCAAACTGTCCTTAGTAGTGACTTAGCCAGATATGCTCTGCCAGAATGAGACAGATGTGCTGGTGAATTACAGTCTCATTCCCAGCTGATACAGTAAAGCTTCAAACTTCAATAAAATGTATTTGTAAAATATCATATCTCCTTTTATGAAATGTCTGTTTAAGTATCTGCCTGTTTTTACTTGAGATGTTCGCTCTTTGGTTTTCCAAGAACATATGTACATTTACACATATCCACTTATAAAATAATTCTGCAAAATGGATACTGTATTTGAAAATATATGCATATTAAAATTGTTAGATATTATAAGTATTTTCTTTCAGGATTTTACTCTTAATTTCAGATAGAGGAATTTTTTTTTATTTGAGCTGCATAAGCATACATTAAGATATTTTATTCTGGTACATTTTGTGTTCAGGTTCATATGTTTAAATTTTGAATATACTGCATTTTATTGTTGTGAAAGATATAAGCCATGGTTCCACATTTTTTAATCCAAATATATAAATAGTCGCTTCAGTGAAATTACTTAATGAGCCATCCTTGGGTGATGTGAAATGTCCACTTGTTTATGCAGCCTGCACTGTCATTGTTTTAAGATGTTCTTATTTGTCACCCGTTCTGCAGTTCTGTGGAATTTATGATGTAATGTCAGGAGACAGGAAGGATCAGTCCTTCCTTTGATCTGTGAGGAAACTGAGGCTCAGAATTTCTACATGAAGAACCTCTCAAGAAACAGAACATATAATGAAAGTAAACTGCAGCCACCATGGAAAGCCTACTATTGCTGAAGAGTATAAGCACTTGCTGTATATGGCAGTTAATTCCCAGGATGCTAATCTCACTTATAGCGAGTATGCATTTTTTCTCTTCTGTGTATTAGTTGCCACATATAAGGGAGAACATAAAAAGTGAATGAATATGGCACTGTAACAGTTTGGGAAGACAGCATGGAGGGGGAGCTGGAAGGAGGACAGTGAGAGATAAGTGAGGGACTCCTATGCTTCTAAATTTGTGTTGTGAAAAATGCAAAATCTACTCACATTATGTAAATCAAAAATAAAAATACTGTACTAAAAGCTAACCCACCCCCCCCCAAAAAAAAGCAAAAGCAAAAAGAAAAGACAAAAAATGAAAAGAGAAAAAAGACATTGAGCAGATATTCGTTCAAACCTCAGGCTTTGGGTTTCAAATCCTCTACACCTTTCCTCACCCAAGAGACACCAGGTTGTTTCTCTCATCTTTTGACTCAGGGTGGCTTTTAAACAGCTTCCATATAAACAGGATGAATTCTGCTTTTCTTGCAGAAACTAACTAATCTGTTAAAGCTTTTTGATCCCAAGTAACTCCAGCAGCTGACAATGTGTTGAAAACTCCACAATTTCCTTTAGATTTCCTGTCTTCAATTTGTAGTAGGGTGTGAGGATGCAGGCGCAAATCAATTTATTTAATTCCCAGAAATAGCTGTGCAAACGCAGTAATCATGTTTCAGGCTTCTTTATGCACATTGTGGACTCCTTTCCTCTTTTGTGAAGGTATATGGAACTTCAGAGGTGTAGAAGAAAGAAGTTGGAGGGGAGAGTAAAACCATTTATCTGTGTCTTAAAGACGTTGTCCCAGAAGGTTTTCATCTTTAATGAAACTGCACCTGTAAATGATTGCGTATTACCACCCATTTTCACTCTTACGTGGCTATTGAATAAGTGCCAAGGGGGTTCAAAAAACAAAAGCAAAGCAATTATAAAGACTGAGACAAAAAGATTAACAGCCATTATCAGTCAGAGGAAATATGCTCAAAAAAACTATTTTTTAACTCCTTTCAATCTACTGTAGGCTATGAAATGATAAGCTGAGGTTATATTTTTCCAAGTCAGTATCAGCTATGTCATTTCTGTCTATAGATGAGTGGGTTTCAATCTTAAGGTATGTGTTCCCTGATTCTATTACAGAAAGATAAAGGTTTTCTGAGCTTGTCTCTGGGAAGCCGATATAGTCTACATTCTGTTCTGAGCTGGACTAAGAGAAGCATTGAAACAGGGAACTACTGCATGTGTCTGATTGGACTACAGCTTTTGGAGATCACAAAGCAGGTTTTATGTTGATAAAAAAATGAAGTAGGCAAGAGAGAGCATTTCTCTATTGTGGGACAAAGGTAACATCCTGGATGTAAAATGAACTCATGAATTGTTTTCAACAAGGATTGATGTCCTTCCATCTCAACAACTGTTCTAGTATATCTAGTTGAATGTCCAGGCTTGAATCCAGATATGGAAATGCTGGTTATTGAAAATTTTTGGAGCAAGCTATTTAAATTACTGAATGAATGAAAACATTATGTACCAGAGAGCTGAATTTTAGAGAAGGAAAATGAATTGTGTTGCTGAAGCACATTGCACTACAACAGTGACAACTTTCTGCTTTTAAATGTTAGCAAAAAAAAAAAAACAAGCCTACAATAGCAGCCATAAAGGGGATGGTCACAAAACTGATAAAAGTGAAGTTCTGACAAAATTGGAATCAACAGGAATTTTCTTCATTTGCAATATCTATTGTATGAGAAAATATTTTCACATTTATCAGTTTATACACAGGTTATTTTCTAAATGTTTTCCATAAACAGAATTTGAATAATAACACGGACTGTGCATTTGCACAAGGAAAGACACTTTGGGCAGTTTATATTTTAATTAATAAATAATTTTAAGTCATACTACAAATAAATGCATTGTAATATTTTTCATAAACCATAAGCTTCTCTGTGAAAATTTAGCAAATTTTGATAAAACAAATTACTGAGCAAATGGGATTTTGTGAAGCTCCTTGATGGACAGTGACAATTGATTTTCATTGTGTCTGCCATAGCCATGCTAATGTGGCAGGATGAAGCAGTTTCCTGGTTCTTCATAAGATGCCTTCCCGCAGAACCTCAGAAGTCATCAGAACAGTAGGAGAGCTGATGTCCCGATTTTGCAAAATAAGAAGTAAATAATCGAGGCAGTAGCCATATTATTGAAAGTCAAAACTTGTCTGCAATGTGCTTTTATGAGGAAAAATTTTAACAAACTTAAAGCATCAAATATTATAACAATCACATACAGTTTCCACATGCAGAGCACAAGCTGTCCAGGAGTGTATACAGTCAGGGCTTAGCAGGCATGTGTATCAGACACATAAACACACACATATACATGCACATACACCATAGATTATGCAGTTTTTGTTACTTTTATGTTTATAAGGTGAACAACTTCTATGTACTTCACAATAGAAATTTAAAAGCATAGTGACACTTCCCACCCTATTTTTCTCTTCAAAATGTATTCATCTATTACTTAGTGTTTAATTATATAATGTCCATTTAGTGATATGGATTTGATCGTGTCATGAAGTTTTTTTATGAGGCTGGGATTATGGTATGGCACATTAAGAGATGCCCTGTCATGCTGGTATCTCATATTGGTGTGCTGATTACCAGTCACAGTTTCTGGGAGTATGATCCAGTTCCCTACTGACTGCTTTGTGAAAGCGGCAGGAGATGACCTGAAAACATTAGGGTCCCTGACACTGACATGACACTCGCCGGTGGAGTTGCTGATTTCTGCCTTTAGTCTGACCCAGACTAGGTGGTTGTGGCCATTTAGTGAGTATACCAGCAGATGGAAATAACTCTGTGTGTCTTCCCCTCTCCCTCTGTCACTCTGCTTTTCAAATAATTTAAAAAATTAAAGCTTTTATTAACAGTAATTCTGTATATTTATGGACTACATTATGGCATTTAAAGATAATATATACAATGTGTACTCATCAAATGAGGATAATGAATCTACACTCCTTTTTTGACATTACTTTGTGATTAAAATCTTGGGGGGCATTTGTTCATAAAATATACACTAGGCAGCTGTGAACTGCAGTGTCCCCTCTGTGTTGTGTGAAAATAGGAAATTATTTCTTCAGTCCAACTCTGATATGTTTCCCAGTATTCAAATTCTTTATCCTACCCTAACTCATGTTGACAAACAATATGACTGTAATCTATATTGCACTGAACCAATTTACTTTGCATAGTTTTCCATCTCAGAATCAACTCTATGCATTGAATAACACCTATGTGGGTAGGGATGTGAGACACCTGCATTTACCTTCCTTCCCATAGCCAGACACTAGTCTTATTATTTTTCATCTCTGAGAAACCATTTCAGTTCAGGCCCTTGTGTAGTTCCTGCAAATCATTCTGCTTGACCAGGTCAACAGAATTACTGCAAGACTCTTGTCTCCAATAATGATTTTTCCTACCATTTGTAAAATGTAATCAAAGGTATTCTTTTAATGTGGAAACATAATCATATCATCCTGCTTCTGACTTTCTTGCAGTTAATTATTATTTTTTTTTCAAAATAAGACTCCATCTTCTTGACATGGCTAACAACATGCTTTATAATCACCTTATGCCTCGAATTTATCCAAGTATTTGTTGCTTTCTGTGGTCACTCACTGCTACCCTGCTTGTTTCAAATGGCTTCACCGACTTTCCAGCAATTCTAAATTTTCAGCTTGGAGAACTGTAAAATTTTTCTTATCTCTGAGCACTTGTGAATGCTTTTTCTGGCCAGGAAAATTATTATTGCTCATATTTATCACTTGTTCCATTCTTTTTTTTTTTCTTTTAACTTTGGCGGATCAACACAAGTTTGGTCATGACCCATGTTAAGGACATTCTGTGTCAAAACCCAGATCATTTTTACTCACACACAAACACATCTGAAGAGAAGTATTTTTGAAGCAATATGCATATTTTATGTGCATTATAATCTCATAGCTTCTATTCTTTTGTACTCTACTCAGTTTACTAAATTGAATTTAAAACCTCCAATTTGAAAAACGCCACTTAAATATCATTTCCTCTGTGGAGTGTTCCTTGACCTTTTTTGAACTTGCTTGGTACCCTTACTCTGTGATTCTCCTAAACCTCGAATTTCCTGTATTGCGGCCTAAACATGTATTGGATTATGATATGTTTATTTTTCTGCCTCTTCAAAGACTGAAAATAGAGAAAGAGAGCGAGAAGGCTTTGGATCTATTTGATTACATCATGTATTTCACATTGAGCACATGTTTAAGAGTCTTTCAGAGATTTTTAAGAGTTTAAAAAATTAAACTCAAAGAATTCAATAAATTAATGAAATTTGGACATAATTGAATTAGTAATACTGAAAAAATAAATTTTTCAGATTATTCTTGTTTGGATCCTAAGAAACCTCCATGGGGGTAATTTCCAGTATGACTTCAACAAAAGAAATAAGTGTAAGTTTGACAGCAAAATTGAATGTTGTAGTGAAAAAAAAAGAAAATTATCTTTTTGGCAATTCTTTCTACAAATAACTATACTCCATCTTGTTTCTGCTGTTATGTTTGGGATATGAACTACAAAATGCCAGCCTACATTGAGAGGATATCCTGAGAGCAATAGATTATCTCTAGCTTATTGTTCTCAAGGAATGTGTCTCCAGGGAATTAAAGCAAGGTCCTTAACATTTAAAAGTTACAACAATTAGTCTTTCTTTTTGAACAAACATTTCAAGAAAGCAACATTCCAGATCTGTGAGTCACAGGGGAGTCCTGAGGCAGTTTATGTTTAATTTTGAGCATGAAAAGATGTATTACTCACCACTCAGGCCATTATGCTCATTCTACATTTTGATGTGACTTGCCCAGATTTTTTTACCCACATTTGGGGACCTTGGTTTGAGTGTGGTTTTTAAAATTTTAATTGCGAATTGATTATAACAAAGACACAAAAAAGCTGAAAATATCTTCAGTAATGGTTCAGTTTTTCTCCTTTTTTTGGTAAAACTAATATTTTCTGATTCATTACTTAAACACTAAAGCATGGGAAATTTAATCCATATGTTTCTATTTCATATGTCACCAAAGTATTGCTGCAAAAGAACTTTCCAAACAGCTCTTTCTGCTCTCAGTAATAGAGTTTGAAGTCCTGAATAGCATGTTTTTGAGTTAAAATTGTTGCCAAACACTAAATGTATTGGTGGATGACACAGCACAGAGAAATGCATACACTCACATATTATGTTTCTTCTAATCACCTTGCACTGGAATCAGCGGTGAAATGCAGACGTATTTCACTACTTAAAAGGAATCATTTGTTTAGCAGAGCCACATTATATGGAAAAATTGCTAAGTAAAAACACTGTTTACTCTCAGCTAAATAATTATCTCATGTGTATCACTTAGATAAACTCTGCTTCAAGAAACCAAAGCTCCACTGAAACTTTCTTATAAAGGGAAATGTATCATCTCACATAGATGAATTAAAGGGATGAATTCGGATTTAGGCTGTTTTAAGTATTCAGTGATTCAGTCTTCTCTCCTATCTGTATTCCTCCTTACTCAGGCTGCTAACAAGATGGTTATAGGGATTCCTTTTGTGGCAGTATGAAAATAGAAAAACAGAGCGCAAGTACACTAGCCTTAGTGATGAGGAAAATTATTCAAAACATTCTCCCCATTGCAGCAAGTATATATCGTTAGAAGGAATTGAACTGCATGCTCTTCTATGAACAAATTACTGGCATGGGAATTGGATTGTCTTCACTCTACGAGGCCAATATTTGGGTTACAGACCAAATATGTCTTCTTTCAGGATCATGGTGCATTCAGGAAGTAGGTGAAGGTCCTTAAGATTCCAAGGTTTTGAAGGAAATTTTCAAGTGAATTTTCTTCACAGTTAAGCCAGATTTTCTGGGCTCTGAACAGTCAGTCACTAGTGAAAAATGAAAGTAAAACAATGGGTTAAGGAACTCAAAAATCAAGGAAATCAAAAGAAGAAACTCAAAATCCATGTTTGAGGGTTTGAACTTTATTGAAAAACCATTACTAAACCTGATTTGGAGTCAACAAAGAGTGATGAAGTGAGGAATTGTTGGCATACGTCTAATTCCATCATTTCATCTTATTCCAGCTCTAACGCTGCAAGATGGTGGCTTACAACAGCAATGTTCAAAGTGACCCCAGAGATTTTTTAAGGTTTATTTATTTATTTATTTATTTTTGGAAAGTCAGATATATAGAGAGGAGGAGAGACAGAGAGGAGAATCTTCCGTCCACTGACTCACTCTATAAGTGGCTCCAATGGCCAGTGCAGAGCTGATCCAAAGCCAGGAGACCAGAATTTCTTCTGGGTTTCCCATGTGCATGCTGATTTCCAGGGCTTTAGAGTGTCCTCAGCTGCTTTCCCAGGTCACAAATAGGGAGCTGGATGGGAAGTAGGGCCACCAGGATTAGAACCAGCACCCATATAGTATCCCAGCATGTGCAAGGCAAGAACTTTAGCCACTAGGCACCACATTAGGCCCGGCCACTGGGATTTTAAGGACATTGGTTTTACTATCAGAGATATTGATGCTTATTTGGTTAGAGGTTTTTAATATTTTCAATGCTATTTCAGGACAGCATATGTTTTTTAAAAAGGAAAGTGTTAAGTTTTCTTCACCTGCTTTATTAGTCCTTTGATGGAGACTATGGACCAGAAAAGAGTAGAACATTTTTTAAAAAGAAAAAAGAAAAAAACACCCTGATATTTAAAAACAAAATGATAATGCATTTATAAATTGTGGAAATTTAATTAGATTACTTTTGTTGCACATCAGCTATGGAATACGATTCATTTAAAAGCAGTAACTAGTGGGCCCGGCACAGTAACCTAGCGGCTATCAAGGGTTTGCATGTTGTATTCTACAGTGGCCGTACTAGTTTTCATCCCCACCAATCAGTGTGCAAGAATTCTCTTTTCTCCATATACTTAAACACTTAATTGTGTGGGGCTTTTTTGTTTTTTTGTTTGTTTTGTTTTTTGCCTTTTTTGGTAACTATATATCTTACTGGAGTGAGATTATTCTCCAATGTGACTTTTACTTTGATTTGACTGATGGATAGTAATGTTGAGCATTTTTTCATGTACCTGTTGATATTCCTTTGGGAAATGCCTGCATCTGTTCTTTCTTTGAAACTAGATTATTTGGAGTCTTTTTTTACTCTTGAGTTGCTTGAGTCTCTTTTGTTATCTGAGTATTAGGCACCTGTCAGATGTGTATCTTGCAAATATTTTCTTACATTATGTTGGTTGTTTCTTCACCTTTGTTTTTCCTTTGTTCTGCTAAAGCTCTTCAGTTTTGTGAAATTTCTTGCGCATTTGATATTTGGTCTGTAAAAATCCTTGCCCACTCCAAAGTCCCGAAGTGTGTTTCTCATGCTGTTTTCTGATACTTTCAAAATTCCTCAACTTGGGTACAACTGGCTAATTCTCTAGCTGTAAGTGCTGGCATCCCATATGGGCCCATGTTTGTATCCCGGCTGCTCCGCATCCCATCCAGCTCCCCCCTTCTTGTGGCCTGGGAAAGCAGTGGAGGATGGCCCAAAGCCTTGGGACCCTGCATCCACATGTGAAACCTGGAAGAGGCTCCCAGATCCTGGCTTCAAGTCAGCTCCATTTCAGCCATTGAGACAGTCTGGAGAGTGAATCAATGGGTAAACTATCTTTCTGTCGCTCCTGTTTCTGTAAATCTTCCTTTCCAATAAATGAATGAAAAATGAATCTTTAAAACAAACAACCCTCCCCCCCCAGTTTTTTGGCTTACATTTATGTCATTATTCCAGTTTTTTCTTTATTTACACATGGTGATATGTAGGGGTGTAGCAACATTGCTTTGTGTATGGATATCCTCTAAGTTTTGACAAGCAACCTCTAGTTGGGGGTCCTGTTTTTTCTTTTTTCTTTTTTTTTTTTTAATTTCTGCAGTCACTCTATATCTTTTGATTGGACAATTTCATACACTAATGTTTAAGGTAATCATTGATAGGTAATTTCCTATTATTGCCATTTCAGTATTTGTTTCACATTTTTATTGCAGTTGCTTTCTTTCACCTTCTCTTGTAATATTTATTGTGGATAAGTGCGTTTTCTCCAGTGATACAATTTGTTTCCTTAATTTTCACTTTTGCTAAGGCTTTGATAATATTTCTCTTTTGTGATTATAAGAAGGCTTATTCACTTCACAAAATAAGGCAATACAAAACTGAGAAAACAAAGTCCTTATTTTGACTGCAAGGAGCTACCTTAAAATGCTAACAACTAACATTGATTTTCAAGATGGGAATTCCAATAAAGAATTATCTTTTGAGTATTTTAGGTTACATTTGTGGAAATGTTTTTATCTCGTCCTTATACCTGAACACTTAGTTTTGCTTGATAGAATATTCTTGGTAGGCAAATTTTTTTCCTTCAATACAAATTTCATTTGTTGCACACAGAAGAGAGAAAGAAAGAGAGAGAAACATGGAGAAAGAGAGAGAGACAAAAGAGAGACAGAGACAGAGAGACACCCTGGTTCTTATATTATGCAAACAAATTTTCATGTGGATAATTTTAGTGGACAAAGAGGCATTATTGAAAATATTAAAAGTGGAAGTCTCCTATTATAGCATCAATAGGGAGAATTTCAACAAAGACCCAGGAAAATTGATAGAAGTGGTCACTTTAATCACAATCTGGGTGAGCAGGAGAATTCCTTGCAATTAAGAGGATGGGAACAAAACCCATCAAATGGACAGAGTTATAATGTCTAGCTTGCTCAGGATGAAACAAAAAGTCATTATAGTGGTGTGACTAGTAACTTTTTTCCATTCTCATCATAAAACTGTAAGCTCAGGTGGGCAGGATAGCATGTTTTTCTTGTTAAAATCACCTTCTGGACAGCAGTAGACATCTTGTACACTTTTAAAGAGTCTCACCCTGCTCTCTTTCCAACAGAGAGATGACCCAGACTATATATTATCCCAGCAGGATCCTTATATAATCCTACTCCCTCTACACCTGAAAGATTTCTACTAAGACATCTGAAATGGAACTCATTTGTATATATTTGCTTCTTTTTCCTGAAAGCTTTTAGAATCCTGTGTTTATCTTTAACCTTAGAGAAATTAACTGTAATTTCTATATGGATTTATTTGCATTGATTTTGAAAGGTGACTGTCTTGAACCTGGCTACTCATATCTTTATCTGGGTTTGAGAAGTTTTCTACCATTGTCTCTTTAAATATAATTTCTAGCCCCTGGGTATTATCACATACCTCTTGAGCCCCAGTAATTCAAGAATATTTTTCTGTTCATATTACGGCATATTTTCCTTGAGCTTTCTTCACTCCTCTTCTTATTTTCATTTGCCTGCATACTTTTGAGCACATGTCTTCAGGTTCACTGGTTTTTTTAAAGTTTTATTCCCTTCTGTCATGGTTTTAATATGACTTGGTGTACTTTTGGTAGAAGGATGCCTGCTATATTTTAATTCCATCTATCAATCTCTTTGTTAGAATATTGGAACATTTGTATTCTCTTCAGTTTTTTTTTTTGAAAAATAATCCTTTTGAAATCTTCATCCACACATTTGGAAATCTCATTTCCTAGATGGATAGTTTCTGGAATCTTTTCTTTTTTCCAGTGTAGTTGTGGTTCTCGGGAAGTCCTTGATCCTTGTTGGTGTGCATCTTTTGCACATTGAAGGATTATACTAATCTGGATTAGTTGGTAGCTGGTTTCCCAGAAATTCCAACAGTTTGTATTTTTTCTGAGCCATGAGCACTTTCTCTATTTCAGCACTAGAAAGCATGCAAAATCAGTTTACTCCAGGTTCTCAGTGGTTTAAATTTGCTGGTTGAGTCTTGCAATATCCTCCAGGCTCAACTTCATCCAACATCTGACTGTGACATGTTACCTAGTGAAAACTACAGTCTTCTTCCTGGGCCTGTAGGAGGCGCAGACTCCTTGTCCTGTGTCCACAAATACCGTGATAGTAGATCACATCTTGAACTCTCACCCCTCCAAAGCAGTGACTTTTATGGGTCTTGAGGCAGACCTGGAAGCCATGCTTGGAGGCAGTGATACAGGAATAAGGAGTGTAAATAGAATCTGCATTATGCTGGTGTTTTTTTCAGTCTGGCACTGAACCCCGAAACTTCCCTATGATTCCTAGTTGTCTAACTAAGGTTGTACATGGTAAGAAATGCATGGCCCCTTATCTACTCAAGAAGGCCATACATGGATTACCTTTGTGCCTCCTAATTTTCCAGGTGGTGATTTACAGCTGAATAAGTCTGTTTCGTTAGGATATAGATTTTCACCTGATACTTAGGCAAACTAAGAGATTATTCACATATGCTTCCTTCAGGATGGGAACTGTTAGGCACAGTACTGTCTACTGCATTCTGCTGTATGTCCAAGATTGGAGGAGAGATGTAAAGGCAGCTATCTGGTCACCAGACTGGCCACGAGTTATTAATACCTCTTTATCACAGCCTTAGACCCCTCTGGAAAGTCTCCAAAATGCTGCCCCACCCCCAGATTCACCAGATTCCAGCAATCTCATGTACTGAAAATGAGATCAGTTCCCTGGATTCTAGATCTCTGTACTGGGTCTGTGCGTACCTGCTGGACATTCAAGGTCTTTGCTCTTTATTAGGTGCCAGATCACAATGCAGCAGGTTGAGCATTCTGCTCTGCAATGCAGTCTTGGACTCGGTCTACTTCAAGTCCAGCTTCCTGCTGTTGTGCACTCTGGAAGGTAATAATAGGAGTTCCAAGCAGTTAGGTCTTTTCTACCCACCTAACAGACACTGAAGGAGTTCCTTGCTCCTGACTTTCTCTGACCCAGACATGGATGGTGTGGCCATTAGAGGAGAGGACCAGAAAATGGAAGACCTCTCTCTCTCTTCCTTTCTCTCTCTTTCTCCTTCCCTCTCTGCCAATCAATTAAATAAATAAAACTTTAAAACACTGAGTTATTTAGATCAATTAGGATATACTCAACACTGTGAGTTTCCTGCAACTCTGTATGTGATAAAAATGAAAGCAGCAATAGGATAGTAAAAATCATTGATCCACTCTAATTTCTAAAATGCCCATAAGAAAAAAAGTAGTTGCCCAGAGGATCCATGAAATATTTGTTTATTGCATTACAAAAAGAATTTTGTGTTAGATGTGATCTCTGACTGTTTAATTCAGAAAGATAAAAAGTCTGAAATGTAACAACATTAAAATCCTGAAACATCCAGAACTGATGAACTAGCAAAACTGTTTGAGCAGGACCCTTGGAGAGCGCCTCATGTTGGGGATCGGGGATGAGTGGGAGGTAGGGTGGGGCTTTTCCCTTTGTTACTCCCCTAACCCCAGATACAGGGCAAAATGATTATATTAGTGTGGAAACAATGATATTACCCACTTTCACCCTGTAGCCCTTGACCCTTTGTACCCCAATAAACTAAGATTATTAAAAATAATAATAATAATAATAATAATAATAAATCCTGAAACAAATATTGTGAGAAATACAGTTGCCCTGGAAGAAAAAAAAGGTTGGAATGTAAGGTGTAGCATGCTGTATTCTAGGAAAGGGATTAAGGCATTTTCAATTTCACAAAGGAAAATTGCTTCGTGTTAAGCAAAACCAATTCCTAGAAATCAGACAAAGCTTTTTTGAGTGCCAGTGTGAAGAAAACTTGTAGAAATTAGTGCACCCAATGAACTTGGAGCATGGAGTGCACAACCAGATTTATTGCTTTACAGGTATTTTGGTCCCTTCCTGGAGTGGGAACAAAATTTTTCTTCTATTTGAGTACAAAAGGTTCAGATGCACTAGCCTTGAGATGCCAGGACTTACAACAATGACTTTCTGCTTTCTCAGACTCTTCATTTTTCTTTATTTATTCAATATTCAGATAATCAGTTTTATTTTTTACAGTTCACTATAAACTATATTTCATCTTCTCATCATTTATGATTTGGGAGCTATCATATAAAGAACTTTTGAAGAGTTTTAATTCATGTTTTTCATTTTTATTTAATGTGATTCCATGAAGGGGCATTTTCATAAAGTGGCCTTTTGGTTTAAGCACTGTGCATGCACATAGAAACATTGAATTTTTAAAAAAATTATTTTTAAAGATATTTTTAGATTCATTTATTTTTTATTGGAAAGGCAGATTTACAGAGAGAAGGAGATACAAGGAGAACTATCTTCTTTCTATTGGCTCACTTTCCAAGTAGCCATAACAGCTGGAGCTGAGCCAATACAAAGCCAGGAGCCAGGAGCTTCCTCGGATCTCCCATGTGGGTGCAGGATCTCAAGGCTTTGGATCATCCACTACTGCTTTCCCAGGGAACTGGAAGGGAAGTGGAGCAGCTGGGACATGAACTAGTGCCCACATGGGATCCTGGTTTGTGCAAGACAAGGATTTTGTCACTGAGCCATCAGGCCAGACCCTGACATTTTCTCATAAATAAAAAAGATATTCTTTCTTCATTTGTGAAAAAGAGTCTCTTTGGGTGATTATGCATGTGATGCACATTTTAATTTCGTCGAAAGACTTGTGTTGCCCCACATATATTTCAGATACTGCAGTTATAACATACCTACAGTTAGCAACTACAGTGATTTACATTCATATATTCCAGACTTTGACTATTCTTATAACTTATGACTTTATTGCCCATAAGCATTATACCTATTAATGTTCTTATTTCATCATAGTCTAATTAATTCCATCCTAAGCATTCAGTAATATTTTACCAGTGTTTTAGACATTAAGGATAACAGAGGCATGAAAAGATTGGTTGTAATTCCTCAGTGCTAAATCAGTTAATGCTAAAACATGCCAGCTCATTTCCAACTTTATATATATATATATATATGCATATATATGATATTTTTAAAAATGTATTTGTTTTTATTTGAAAGGGGTATATATACAGGAAGTGAAGGAGAGTCATAGAGAGATCTTCCATCTACTGGTTCACTTGCCAAATGACCTCAATGGCCAGAGCTAGGCCAATTCGAAGCCAGGAACCTGTTGTCTTTGGGATCTTCCACATGGCTGCAGGGGCCCAAGTACCTGTGACATCTTCCATTGCCTTCCTTGGTGCAATAAGCTGGAGCTAGATTGGAAGTGGAGCAGCCAGGTCCCCATTATCATTCATACAGGATGGCAGCACCACCGGCAATCTTAATCTACTACACCAGGGCTCTGGAGCCCCATCCTTTTACCCTCCTCTCATTGGATAATATTCTACTGAGGCACTAACCTGCTCCTCTGTACTGTGTACCACTCCCTTATACTATTTTGAGTGTCACAAAAATTTGTGTTTCCAGATGGGTATTGGTATCAACACCCACAAGACTCAGATGCATGAATTTAGCTTTCTCAAGAAGCAGTCCAGTGTAACTGTTTGAAGCTCTGTCCAAGATAAAATTATTTCTAGACTATTAGACTGAGTATATGCAATGCCTATGAATAGGAGAGGTCCTACAAAGAGGAGGATGCTGTTATTTTGTCAGTGGCTCAAAAATATCAAGCGTGTGAATTTTGTGATTCTTTGAATTTCACATGATGCTAATGGTGATCTCAGATTGAATACAATACCTACATTTAAGAAAGAAAAAATGGAAATGGTAACTTCCAACTCTTATATCAGCAAAACAAATACATCCTGAAACAACTCGGCCAACACAGATCTTCTTATGTCTTATTGCCTACAGCAGTACTATATGGCAGTCCTAGCTGGGGAAAATGGGGAAGCTAGCCAAGATAGGATTACAGGGACTTAATACTGCATTGGAAGATGGTGTGTTCAGCAGTAACAATATGTGTGGACCATTAAAAATCTGGTTCAGTGAAGATTCTTCTGTGTTAAATCCATGGACCCAATCTCATTCTTAGTTCACCTGTCCGGGTGAGGTCAGCATCATAACTCACAGCCTTTCTCAGGCTTTTCAGTCTAATCTCAGTCTCAGCAACTGTTGAAACAACCCATACAAGTAAATACACTATTTCCAAAGTTAAGTCTAATTATATAATTTTTTATAATAAACATTTGTTAAGTGGAATATGAGCTGCAGAGACACAACCCTGACAATCAACAGAAACATTTCTCTGTTGCATTGATGAGAATGTAGCCCCTAAAGGCTACAATTTTACAACTGCTGTCATTTCAAAAACACGTTTTCATGTTTATAACTAAAAGCCTCATTTTAACTATGTAAATAGCAGTATCTTCCTCAATTGAATTGATTTCCTACCCCTGATGGCACCAAACATTGTAAAATGAGCTTAGTCACTATACTTGCTGGCTGTTTGTTTTGTTTCTGTTCATCATAGTTTTAAAGATTGTTACTACATTTCAAGAAGAAACATAGTTGGTATTATAAAATAAAATTGAAATCTAGATGCATTTTTTATTTAGGCTCAATCAGGAGACTTAAAAAATTGGGACCTCACAATACATTTATTTAAACTTCCATACCTCCATGAAGACATGTTTATTTCTCTAAGGTAGATGAAAATTTCAAGAGTTTAAGAATCACAGAATAATAAAACATTTCCATGATGAATATAATGTTAGCAATTTTGACAGAATTTTAAGATTTACCTTCTCCTGAGGAGCACAGTTGAGGATAGCATAAATTTGAGGATGAAAAATGAAATGTATGGCAAAGCAGGAGTGGAGCTGAAGATAGGGCTTCAGAATGGTTTTAGGGGATGGAGTGATTTCTTTCTTGTTAGCGAAATTAGATGTTTAGTTTTAGGATTTTGAATAAATTTCAGGTTGTCTATAAGCACTCAAATATGTCCTGGGTTTGTGACAATGAAAGCCTATACAGGGCCTGGTATGATAGCGTAGTGGTTGAAGTCCTTGCCTTGAATGTGGTGGGATCCCATATGAGTGCCGGTTCTAATCCTGGCAACTCCACTTGCCATGCAGCAACCTGCCTGTGGCCTGGGAAAGCAGTCAAGGATGGCCCAAATCTTTGCGATGCTGCACCTGCATGGGAGACCTGGAAGAGGCTCCTGGCTTCAGATTGGCTCAGCATGAGCCGTTGCAGCTGCTTAGGGAGTGAACCATCAGGCGGAACATCTTCCTCACTTTCTCCTCCCCTCTGTATATCTGCCTTTCCAATAAAAATAAATAAATCTTTATTTAAAAAAAGCCTATGCAAAAATGGTGGTGTACTGTACAGCGGAGTGATCAACAGATGCCAGTTCAGGGTTTCTCTTTAGCAGTGTTATGGAATATAGTAGGGGAGTTTTGAAATCAGATAATAAGTGGCAAAATCTAGCAAACACAGACAAAATATTTTAGAGAAGTCATAGCACAAGATATAGCGTTACTCATACTCTTGAGATGTTTTCATGGTTGATAATTCAGCTTGTGGCCCATACTATAGAAATGAAATCAGAAGAAGTAGTGAACAAACCAGGGAAAAGCCATAATGCTGATAATAGCTTATAGTGATGGTGATGCCATTCAAAGTTATTGCCTCCTCTGCTTCTTCTTGTCTATACTGGTTCATAAATATAAGCATTCACATACTCACAGCTTAATCATCATGATGGAACATGTTTAGTTTGACTGTATTTAGACGGGAAGAGGGATTTGGCTTATGTCTCTACCTTGTCTCTCAGTCCCTCATGAGCTAATAACTTCCCCTAAATACTACCTGCTAATACTATCAGAAATTGTGGAAAACATATACATTGTCATCTACAAATGTTGGGTCTGACTCATAGACCTGAATCCCTACACTGTAGATTTATGTGCAAAACACACTAATGCAATATCAGTCCGTGATTGGATCCCATAGCATGCCTGGTTAGCATACACAATGAGCAATCAGGCACAGCCTAACGTAGAGATTCTTAAGAGTTTGAGCTAGGAAATCTTTCATTGTTTAAAGATTTATTTATTCATTTATCTGAAAGTCAGAGTTACAGAGAAAGGGGGAGGGTGGAGAATGGAATGGGGAGAGGAGAAAAGGAGAGAGAGAGAGGGGGTCACCCCCAAATACAAATGCTTATAATAGCCAGAATATCTGCCAGGACAGAGTCAGGTGCTAAAAAACTCACCTAAGTGTTTCACAGTCACAGTAGGTACCCAAGTATTTGAAAAACCACCTGCTGTTCCCTAGACTCATTAGTCAGCACTGGACCCAAAGCAGAATAGCTAGAACTTTGAACAAGGCATTCCATTATGGAGTACATGATATTCAAAGCAGTGGCTTAATCATTGCTGCATAATCCCATTATCAGCTGGTAATTTTTGTGTTAGTAATTGGTAAATATTTACCTGCTAAATGTAAGGGATACTCTTGAAACAAAGTCTTTATCTAATTTCAAACTAGGTAATAAGTGGTCAGGAAACTAAGATTTACTGAAATACAATGCTAAATTTGAGAAAACAGGTGAACACAGTACAGTGATATCTATCAAGAAAACATTTGAACTGTTCCTTGAATAATGCATCAGTTAGCCTGGAGAAGGGAAGAATGAAGCCAACTGGGCAGACATGTGTTAGAACTGCCATGATTCATGTATTCTCTTCAGTTATGTCTTCTACCAGGAGGGTTTTCCTGACAGCTGTAACCAACAGAATCCTCTTCATTCGAATTCCATTTTTTTCTCCATTGGATTACCTTGTCCTAGTAATTTAAAAAATCTAGTCCTCTGCAAAAATAACATCGTTATTTTTAAAGATTTATTATTATTATTATTATTATTTTAATTGGAAAGGTGGATATACAGAGAGGAGAGACAGAGAGGAAGATCTTCCGTCCGATGATTCACTCCCCAAGTGAGCGCAACGGGCCGATACTATGCCGATCCGAAGCCAGGAGCCTCTTCCGGGTCTCCCACGCGGGCGCAGGGTCCCAAAGCTTTGGGCCGTCCTCGACTGCCTTCCCGGGCCACAGGCAGGGAGCTGGAAGGGAAGCGGGGCTGCCGGGATTAGAACCGGCGCCCATATGGGATCCCGGGCGTGCAAGGCGAGGACCTTTAACCACTTGCGCCACCGCGCCGGGCCCCATCGTTATTTTTAAAACACCCAAATTTCACCCAAATGGAATATGAGATAGTACCTATGCTTGTGTCATTGTATCTTGATTGAGTAAAGAGGTCTGGCATACACTTGATACTCTCTGAGTATTTATTGTATGAATAAATATATAAAGGATCAAAGGTGAATTCAAAGAAGCCCATTTCTGTTTCCTTCTTGGGAAATATGTGATGTGTCACCAAGTCAGCTGCCTCATGGGAGTGGGAGTGTCATGGTGATTTTCTTAGATTGAACTAAAGATCATTGGGAGACACATCTTGTAGCTATATTCACTATTTTATGCTATTACTGTTTATAAATCTGCAACAAATGGAACTTTTAATAAATGGGAGAGCAAGAGGATGTTCAGCAGGGCTTGGTCATGCCAGGATGGCGTATAGAAAGGTGCTGTTATTCAGGCCAGGCTGCAGTTGTCCCATGGTGAGTTGATCATGGCTGTCAAGCCGCCTATCTTCCTGGAATTGTCATTCACAACTTGTGTTGCCACATGTGTCAGTGGGAGCTGTCCAACAGTAACTTGAAACTATCAGTGACCCATCTTGCCTCACAGTTTGCCGGGAGCTGTCCAACAGTGTCTCAGCCAAGACTGTGAATCCTGCTATTACCTTCCCAACAACACAAGGAGTTGTGCAAAAATGGCGCAAGATAAAAGTGAATTGGGGCAGAGTCATTTATGTGCAATAATTTCTATACAAATATATGTTTCATTGATGAAAATGCCATGCATTTTTCTTGCTTATTAAAAAATATTAACTTCAGAAAAAAGAGAGAGAGAGGGATTAATTTTCTATTTGCTAGTTCCCTATTCAGATACCTGCATAACTAGGGCTGCCTTAGTCTGAAATCCGGAATTTCATTCTCCCATATGAGTGGCAAGAACTCACTTCAATCATGATCTGCTGTTTGCCAGGAACATAGCAGGAAGCTGGGTCTGTCATTTCAACCTGCACTCAGATATGGGATATGGGGATCCCAAGCAGTGTCTCTACTTGCTGCACCACGATTCCAGATCCCATATTTTTTCCCATTAAAAGGTATACTAGAGCATGTATATTTGTTCAGCAAGTTAAGATGTCACACGGGCCACTTAAATTCTGTATATCAGAGTGTTTAGTTTGAGTCTTGGCTAATCTGTGCTTCTGATACAGCTTCTTGGTAATATGCCTGGGAGGCATTAGAGAACAGTTCAAGTATTTGGATTCCTGCCATCCATGGGTGAGACATGGTTGAGTTTCTGATTCCTTTCTTCAGCCTGATTGGCCCAATACTGCAGGAGTGAGCCAGTGTATAGATACTCTATCTGCTTATTTCTTTCTTTGTCTCTGTCTTTCTGCCTTTCAAGAAAAGTTATTAAATTGGCTTCTTTATGAGTTATTTTAAGAAGTATTTAAGCAAAATAAGTTCATTTTAAAAATAAAACTTATTTTAAAAGGTTTGTTCATATGAAGAATCTAGTTTATGTATTTCCTAGAGTTGACAAGATAACCATGCCTTCTACCCTTGTTTTAATCCTCTCTCCTTGCTTTCTCCTTTAATAAGTTGCAATAAAACAGTTTTAATTTCCTTAACAATCAGAGGCTTAATGCACCACTAACCCTGATGTTCAGCATGTAAAAGGTGTGTTCCACTGGAATACAGATAAAGGCTATAGATTAATCAGATAATAAAATGTCACTTCATCTCATACATTTTGTACTCTGTATATTACCGTTTATCAGAGAAAACTTATTTGTGCTTTGTGTTTTGGTTTATTTCAGTAAGAAGACTGGTCTTCAGTGGCATCTATTTCATTGAAAATGCAGGATTTCATTCTTTTTTATAGCTAAGTAATATTTTAAGGCAGTTTTTATTACAGTGCAGACTAAGGAGATTGTGACTGAGCCAGTTGCTGCCAGCCATAAATAAAAAAAAAAAGGAGAGATAGAAGAGCACATTCCTATGAAATTGATACTTCTAAATTAGGAAAACTATCAGTGCTTTTACAGTGTAAGCCATGTGACTTATATAAAGCTGATGAAGGTCTAAAATTTCCCTGTGACTACAACATTCATATATAACTCATTTGCTTTTTTCATTTCATTTCCCTTTATACCTATCCAAAAAATTAAATTCGAACAATTAGAGCCCTCCAGAAAGCACTTCACTCCACACTGTCATCCTACAAATCTAACACAGAAGAGAGCTCTGCTTTTCCAATTATTTCATACTCAGTAAGCACAAGGCAACATTGCCTTGAATGACTGAATTTGCATAGTCTTTCACCCATCTCCATAGAGCTGACATTTTACCTTGTCTTAGTTGTACTACTACAATTAACTTCAGTATGTATTTAGCTAACACTTTTTATGCATTAGAAGATTGTTAATGCAATCAGGTATTCTTCAAAAGTTTCCTAGTTGAATATAAGCTGGAATAAATATAATGGTTCCAATACCATACTTGTCTAAGAACTATGCCATTTTGATGATGTAGGGGAATGAAAATATCTAGAAACGATATGTAATTTGGTTGTTACAATGAATATTAAAGTTAGGGGTGAAATGATCACTTTTGGTCATTTTCTCCAATGTTGTCTTTTATGGATGTGGAAACTGAAGTCACAAATTAGTAATACCAGGCTTCGTGACCTTCATCTTAGCATCCCTATCCTTTCCTCCACTGAATTAGGTGATAAAGTATCTTTAAGGCCAAACATTTTAAAATTTGTCAGTTAATAGGTCAGTCTATTTTGGATTTCTATTTCCACTGCCTAACAAATCAATTCTAATTAGGGATGTTGAATGGCTTGATTGTTTCACAGCCGTAAAATTTTTGTCCTTTTTTGTAGCGTCTTCCAGAAGAAATGAACGGGGATAATTATGGCACTACACAGAATATCTTGACATCACAATGTAATTTTGCTGTTATTCATGGTTTTTAAATTTTTGTATAGGTTTTAAGGGAGGTAAGGGTTCTTGGTTCTGCTGTTATCTTTACAAAGATTAGCTTAAGAATCAGACCTTGAACTAAGCTCAGTCTCAATGCAAAG
Organism: Ochotona curzoniae; assembly: GCF_017591425.1. Taxonomy (NCBI): domain Eukaryota; kingdom Metazoa; phylum Chordata; class Mammalia; order Lagomorpha; family Ochotonidae; genus Ochotona; species Ochotona curzoniae. The sequence goes on along the minus strand of NW_024464920.1, from coordinate 13,773,251 downwards.
ATAATTTGTAGGGGTCTTTGTCATGGTGCAGCTTGCAAAACCTCCACCTGTGGCACCAGCATCCCATATTGGCTCATGTTGGTGTCATGGTGTCCCATTTCTTACTCTGCTTTCTGTTTATGGCCTGGGAAATCAACAGAAGATGGCTGAAGTCCTTGGGCCCTGAACCCATGTGGGAGACCCAGAGAAAGTTCTATCTTCTGTCTTCGGCACTGACACAGTCCCAGCAATTGAGTAGTTGGGGAGTCAACCAGCGGATGGAAAGTTCTCTCACTCTATCTCCAACTTTGCCTTTTAAGAATAAAAATAGAGCAAGTCTACTTTAAAATAAGCATTTAAAGAACGTGAAGTACTTAAGAGAAAAAGTATTATGTCAAAGACAGCTTTTCCTATGGAAACTTGGTGCAAACAGATGTATTAGAAACAAGGGAATAGAAAAAAGGAAATATGACATCTGTAATAACAATCACCCAGCATAATTGAATATAAGATGAGGATGCAACTACCAAAATATATGTTTCTCAAGAAGAAAAAGGCCGAGATATGGGACAGACTGGACTAGTCTGCTACACATACTGGCAAACCAGGGTAGGGGCGGGCCTGGTGGGGGTTATTGTGGTCGCTCCAACTAGGCTGCAGTTCCCGCTGCTTTATGTGAGGGCCGAGTGTGTGCTGGGCAGAACCAGACCTGACTCCAGTGGAAGTCAGGGCTGAAAACAAAACCAGCCCAGCAATTGCAACCACCAGCTGATCGGAGCCATGGACTGTGCCGGGCCCTATACTTGCTAGTACATACAAGAATCTGGTCTGGGAACACCTCAGAGTTTCTTTTGGGGATCTCCCCAATCGAAATGGCAGACTCAGAACCCTAACCAAGAAAAGACGGAAGACAGAACAGGTCAATCCACCACCTCAGCTTTATGTTGGCAGTGAAATAGTGGACAAATGGAGACTCTATGATGGACTATGTCAATCAGTGGATTCTTCAACAACCTCATCGTGCCTGGAGTGGCGAGATTGGCAGCGATTCATAACTGGTGAACTATCAAAACCACTTGAGCAATGATCTTGGAGCATGCCCCACAACGGGGACCTGGGATGGGTGGGAGACTGGGTGGAGCTTCTACCTCAATATTCCCTTTACCTCAGATATATGAATAAAATTTAAAAAAAAGAAGAAGAAAAAGGCCCAATTTTTGACTCTTTTTATATATGCAGATTTGCATGACCTTTTCCCTGTTTTAAAGAAGTGACAGTAAGATTCCCATTTTCAGTCATATATACATCCTGAATTTATTTTTATCCTAATTTGCAATTGAAAAAGTAGCATGGAAATTTCAAACAAGAAAAGCGTAAATATTTAATCTGTATTATTTTCCCTCAATTCATCAATTTATTTATTTGTTTATTCTCTAGATAGTTCTTCGAAGTGTTGGTTTTTTGCTGATTTTTCTTCATCATTATTTTTACTCATGTTTTGATTCCTGGGATAGTTTTTCTTTGAGCTCAAGAATGTATTCACATAAGCATAATTTTAGTTTTAGTCACTTGATCATCTTGTCTGCTTCATACACTGCTAACACTGGTGAATCTGTCAGGCATGGACACAGAAGAGGTAGAATTGTGTGGAGAAATGGATTAAGTTGTCACATGTCATGCTGGAATCTGAGATGGGTGCTGATTTGTGACCCAGTTTCCAGCTACTGTGCCTGGAACAGCAATGGAGGATGGCTCTGGCCTGAGTACTTGGTCCCCTGCCATTCATTCAGGAATTCCTACTGAAACTCCTGAGCCCTCTATAGCCTTGATTGTTGCAGCCTTTTGCGGGGTGGGCTCCTGGATAGAGTATCTCTCTCTGTGTTTTTCTCTGGTTTCTCTGTGCAACTCTTCTTGTCAAGTAAACTTTTTTTTAAGAATGAAAATAGCAGGTTAATACATTAAACCTTGCTTATTGAAATACAAAATGCAAAACATTTGCTATTCCTTTTATATGAGTATTTTTGTTATTCATGAGATAAAATATGTATTATAATTTTAGTTGACCAATTAACATTTTAAAATAATCTAAAAAATTAGGCTTGTTTTCTGATGAAAAGAAAGCTGCCATATTTTCAAGTCATCTAGCATTCTGGAATAATCTAGAATAACCTTGTGTTTTATGACACAAGGAACATGGTGTGTGAACTCCTCAACTTCAAATAGTGGGAACTCAATATCTTTGCTAATGTGTCTGTTCTTAATTGGAGAGATATTTGTACACTCTTATAGATTATCTAACATATTTCCAAAAATCTACCTGTTAGTGCTTAATTGTCTTAGGTTGTCTCATAGAATCTAGGCATTTTCCCTTTAGTAGGAAGATAATTGTAATGGCTCACAGAAGATTTTTCACAGATAATTCTCATGGGCATCAAATTGACTTATTTCATTCATTCCTGTTTCTTGGTTCTCCTTTGATAACCAAAACCTGAGAGGAACTCCTTCTCTCTTCATAAGGCAGCAGGTACTCCCAAACATAATAAATGGTTGTGGAAAGTGTGGAATAACTTGAAGTGAAATATAGGATTTCAAACTCCTTAAACAACCTGTGGGCATTTCCTCTACAGAACAATCCATCATCAGTCTCCTCTGCTCTGTGCTGCTTGTTGGTGATGCTGTTGATGAAGGACCTTCAGAGAGTCTCAGTGTAAGTAAGACCAGTAGAAATACTGGTGCTAATGTTTTTCCTTGATGACTTGATGCTTGTGAATTGAATTCCAATTCACAGCAAAGATAAAATAATTCCTAGGGTTGAAATCTTTATTTTTCTCTTTTAACAGAATTTTTCATTTGTATGTTTAAATTTCTCATAGTGCTAAATTGAATACTTGTACCAATTCAACGTTTACTGTTGTTTGAAGCCAGAATTCTCCTCGTGCCATTTGATAAACAGGATTTTGAATTGGTTGTTTAGTTACAGTTTCTCATTGTGACACAAAGGTTACATGCTTTAGAAATTCCACTGTTTTGTGAGTTAGATTTCTGTGCTTCAGAAGAAATATGTGAAATTGTATCTTACAAAAATACTTGGCTTACTTCACTTAGCCTCATTCGTGCTAAGTAATAACAAAATTATCACCTTAATTTCATATATTTGACTATATATTCTGATTCTTTCAATTTCTGTGAGCACTCTTCACATTACCGGTATTTTTTATATATCCTGTATCTCTAATTTTCTTAAATCATATGAAGCTGAATTTAAAAACAGCAGAATAATTTACCTGTTACTTTGTATATTTAAGTTGTGCACAACACTGATGTATAACTTAGTGACTTTTGTTCTTGTCTGAATTATTCTACCTACAACTAAGTTTGAATTCCTTCAAATGAGTTTGTAATCTTGTAGAAGCATTTATCAAGTATATTATTTTTTGTGTTATTTTACTTTAATGTAAGTTACAGAATTTACTTTTTATTTATTTTGACAATTGTTTAAATACATAAATTTATTTGTTTTGCCAAATGGAGAATGTTTTGACCATTTTTAAAAATATTAAGTCTGTTCTGTTTTGTTTGTTTTTTTCACTCAAATTTCACATGTACTAGGCATTTAGATATTTTCTGAAGTCTTTTATACCTGATGGTTTTTTCTAATTTGTTTAAATTGTATAACACCCATTGATGGGATTTTCTTTCTTTTTTTTTTTTTTTTTAATTGTTGCTTACATTATATTATGTAGTACAATTTTATAGGCGCTGGGGATCCCCCCCTCCCCTCCCATACCCCTCCCCCCTAAAAATTTTTTTCTCTTTTATCTCCATTCTGATTTGAAGTCCATCTGACAATTTCTAAAAAAAAGAAAATTGCCCAAATTTATTATTTTTGCATTCATAGCAAGTTGACCTCTTTTTCAGCTGTAAGAACTTTTCTAGGCCTGGGTATGGTAATTAGAAAGGCAGATATACGGAGAGAAGACAGAAAAAGAAAGATCTTCCATCTGCTGATTCAGTCCTCAATAGGCCACAAAACCTGGAGTTGAGCTGATCCAAAGCCAGGATCTTCTGGGTCACCCACATGGGTACAGGGTCCCAAGGCTTGGGCCATCCTTTACTGCTTTCCTAGGCCCCAAGCAGGGAACTGGATGGGAAGTAGAACTGCAAAGATACAAACTGGCTTTCATATGGAATACTGGCATAAGGAAGGTGAGGATTTAGCCACTAGGCTGTCATGCCAGACCCAAGTATAAAATTGTGTGATAAAATATTTGATGAAATACTAAATTTGCAAAATGTTTTATATCATAAACAAAATGATACATATTAAAATATTAGTTAAGTGGTTATCTTTTAACTACAGTCCTCTTGATAAAATCATGGTAAAGGGAAGGTTATTTTTTCATCAAATCCATAAAACAAGATCAGAGAAGTTATGCACACTCCACATCTGTGACAATTGTGGAAATTTACAGCAAAGCAGCTTAGCAGAATAAGAGGTTCTTTTCAAGTAAAGCAGTCCCATGACTGATCGTTTGAGCTACATGAAGATGGCTGATAGACAGGTTTGTTTGTGGAAGCATGCAATGGAAAAATCTCGGTCTCTGTTACTATTTTATCTTCATTTTTATTGGTTGGGAGAGCACCAGCTCTTACACATGGATAGCATTATTGCTAAGCCCAAACCCTAGTGGTATCCCTGTGTAAGTCAGAATTGTAGCCATAGGCCAGTCCTGCAATTCTGTGTTAGAGAAACACCCTCATGTCTCATGACATTACAGAATTGTCTAGGTGCTCAGATCCGAAATCTGTGGTTGTAGCTATGTGAAGCTCCTTCAAAAGCTGATGGAAAATGAAATTAAAAGATAGTTTATTTTGGAGGACTAAAACTCAAGAGAGTTTATGTATTTTAATGCTTCTAAATATTTCTGAAGTATGAAGTGTGCACAGAGGGCAAAAGCTTTCAGGATAAAAAGCTAAAATATTGCGAAAACTATGTGTAATACTTAGATTTTATTCTGAGGTTCAAGGATTACCACCAATGAATACACGTCTGAAGTATAAAGATTGGCATAGAAAGTAGTAATAATATGCTTGCTATTGTACCTTGCTTGGTTTCATTCTTGGTTCAATCATGAGGCACATATCCAAGACATTTTTTTTTTCAGTGAAGAAGACGAGGGAATGAAGGTGAAGTAAAGTCTTGGAGATAATGACCTGATTTTAAATTTTAATATATAGCCAACCCTCCATATTGATGCATTTTATATTTAGGGATTCAACCAACTTGGATTGAAAGCATTTAAAAAAAGAACTTTCTCTACGTTGAACATTGTAAACATGTTCTCCTAAATAAGATACATAACAAATGTTCACATTGCATGTATTCTATATAATAAATAACCAAGAGATAATTTATAGTATTATTTTGGAGGTTATATGTCAAATATATGTAAATGCTATGTATTTTAAAAAAGTACCCTTGGGTTTTTGTCACAGCCAGAACAAGAGAGAAACAGAGAGAGATAATCTTCCATCCTCTGGTTCACTTTCCAGATGGCCACAACAGCCAATTGTAGGCTAGTCCAAAGTCAGGATACAGGAGCTTCATTTGGATCTCTCATGTAGGTGGCAAAAGCCCAAACATTTGGGGCACTTTCCCTTGCTATTCCCTGGTGATTAGCATGTAGCTGAGCTAGTGCATGAACCAGTGTTTGTATGAGATACCAGTATTGCAGGTAGTAGATTTACTCTTTATGCCACAATACAATTCCTGATACTATACAATTGTATAAAAGGATCTGAACATCTATGAATGTTATTATTTCTTGGAGCCCTGCAATCAGTCCCCTAATGGTAGTATATTACTGATGAGAAATACAGCTATACATCTATTTTCTATTTTTCTTTTAAAAAATTAATGAAAACAAATTACAACGCAAGTAAAAATTTTAGGAAAAGAGACAGCACCATGAGTCAACAGGCTAATCCTCCACCTTCAAGCACCAGCAACATTTTGGGTGCTGGTTCGTGTTCTGGTGGCTCTATCTCCCATCCAGCTCCCTGTTTATGGCCTGGGAGGGCAGTACAAGATGGCTCAGATCAATTTGCTTCTTTTATTTTGTGTAAAAGTTATTGAAAGAAACATGGGGCCTGGTGTGGTGGCTTAGCGGCTTGAATGCCTTGCCTTGAACGCCCCGGGATCCTGTATGGATGCTGGTTCTAATCCCGGCAGCTCCACTTCCCATCCAGCTCCCTGCTTGTGGCCTGGGAAAGCAGTCAAGGACGGGCCAAAGCCTTGGGACTCTGCACTTATGTGGGAGATCTGGAGGAAGTTCATGGCTCCTGGCTCTGGATCGGTGCAGCACCGGCCATTGCGCTCACTTGGAGGGGTGAATTGTTGGATGGAAGATCTTCCTCTCTGTCTCTCCTCCTCTCTGTATATCTGACTTTGCAATAAAAATAAATAAATCTTTGTAAAAACAATGTTGAAAGAAACAGATGTATTTAGAGAGACTGACAGATACAGAATTCTCAACATTCAATGCTTCACACACCTGGAGCTAGGCCAGGCAGAAGCCAGGGGCCACCGATTTAATTTTGACTTCACACTTCCTGGCAGGGACCTGCTTACTTTTAGATGGCCTCTGCTGTCTCGTACAGTGCATATCAACAGGAAGCTTGAGCTGGGAGCAGAGCCAGGACTCCAACTCAGGCACTCCAATATGAAATGCAAGCTTCTTAAAGACTGTGTTAACTGCTATAGCAAATATATTCCTCCCAAAGTTAAGGTTTGAAATCTAAAAGCAATCCCGAATAAGTGTCTATTTTCATGTGTATGTATGTGTGCATAGGTATATTTATATGTATATATGTTATATATATAACAAATTCTGTTACAAGATTTAATCAGAGATAAGGAAGACTTTCTCTTCAGTGTTTCAACACTATTGTTACACTGAAAATGCTCATATTCTTTTGGGTTTTTTCCCCAAATGTTTCTAAGTGCTTTTGCTTGTTTATTTATTAATTTTGCTCTTATAAATGCTATGATTTAATATTTGCTTAGAAGACATGGCGCATCCTTTGCTCCGCTGCTGCCAGCCTTTCCCCTTCCTTTCTACCCTCTCTTCACTGCGTTCTAAACTGAAGAGGCTTATGTTGCATGACAGATTGAGTCAAAATTTGTCAGCTCAGTCATCTGGGATTCACTTAATAACCTTGTGTAATCTATAAGAAAATATGTAGGTTTAAATATATAATTAAGAAGGCACTGGAATTGGTGACATGCCTTTATATAAATGTGGGGTTCAGATGAGATTAAAATAGCTTGTCTATCATGACATGTGACAACGTAAAAAGTATGAAGCCAGAGGCATTTGAATTTCAAATGCAACTTTAGTTACCATTTGGTAAATAGATGATTTTGAATAGTTCAATAAAGTGTTCAAGCCCCGTTATTCTCCAAGCAAGAAGCAGAGAATTAACCTAATGCAATATTGTTAATGGAAAGCATAATAACAAAATTTAATTGATCAAAAATATGCATATTTCCTTTTCCATTAAGCCTGCTAATTTATGCAGTTTTTATACAAACTGACAAAATGTTTTATAAGCATTTCAGAAACTAAATTATTATTTCTGAGTAATGAATTATTGATAATACAATTAATCCAACCTTTAAAGTAAATGTTACAGCTCTTTTTCTCACATCTTAGAAACAAACCAAATAAAATATAAAGACAAGATCTTACCACAACAAATGTCATAAGCAACAAAATGGTGGATATGCTGTACCACAAAGCATTGAGATATTCATTCATTTGTTCATGGAAACCAGTCTTGGGGCAAAAAATCCATAAAAAGATCATTATCTTGCAGATTGAATTTTCTGTGCATAGTCCATCATTTTTATTGCTGGAAATTCGTATTTTTAAAACTAATTGTAATAATTCTGTAGGAAAATCTAATTGAAAAATACATCATTAGGTTTTATTATAATGTAGATCTTTTTACTCTATAAAAGCAAGTTATTGTTCACATAGAAATATTACAAAAGGAAGGATATTTTTCATTCTTCTTAGAATTTATAATATTTTATTGCATAGATAAATATTTGTAAGTTAATAGAAAACATGTTCTAAATTCATGATTAGCATTTTAAAGACAACAGGTGAAAAGCATAGCTTGATTTAACATACAGAGAATAATGGTAATTTCTAGGTGAGTGATAATAATAATGCTGAATATGGATCCTCAGATTTCCTTATGTTCCGTTAGAATTTACCGTTAGAAAGGTACTGATGATTTCTTAAAAGTCCACTTTATGTGTTGGCTCAATTGTTACATTACCACTGCTCTATTTGTCAGGGTAATTATAGATGGGAATGTGGTCCAACATAATGCTTTGGGTTAAAAGGAGTTCACATTGTGCATTCCATACAGCATATCTTAAATGATTGTCTGAAACAGATTATTTTTTTGCAAATCATTCCTTATGTTCACAAACTTTATCTGGAGAAACTTATTCCAAGATATTAGCATGTGTTTGGTGCATTTCATATTTCTGTTAATCCCTACTAACAATCATTTATTGACCATCAGGAGTAGACTGTGGATTAGATGACCATTAATTTCCTTTCTGACGTGGATACTGTGTGATTTAATACCCTTTACTGAGGGATACTGTATGCACCACTACGCCTGCAATTATCACTAATTTATTTTATGTCTTTCTGTATGAGTTAAATTGCACTATAATTCACCAATCATTGCCCCTGCAGAATTATCTCTTAGCTATATGGAAATAAGGAGTGCAAATTATAGATTGCTTTTGCTAAAAATCGCGCATACTCTGTTAGTGGAACATTAGATTCAGTGCATAGGTTGCTGGTTTTTTGTTTATTTACTTACTTGCATTTTTTTTTCTTTTTACTTATCTTACTTACATAAGGGGAATAAATTTCACCTATTTTACTGTACAGATTTAGGAGCATAGTGTTGCTTCCCATACACCCTTCTCCTTCCTTCTTTTCTTTCTTTTTTTTTTTAATTTTTACTATGGCATTCTATCAGTTCACTTTACAGTCAGAAACTTAATGCTCCATTAAGAATGAATGCACCAACTTGCAAGTAGGAACAACAATAGCAACAAACTAATGTCTCTTAAGAATATACACAAATGCCATAAACAATAAACAAATCTCAAAATGTTAATCTCACTCATACAGATTACATTTTTGCTTGTTTCTTCTTTTTACAATTTTATATCATTTTTAATGTTTTATGACACAGTTCCATAGGCTCAGGGATTTTCCCTTCTGCCCATCTCACACACACGGATTTCCCTTATATTATTACAATAGTATAAACCTTCAACAACAGTTGCAGCTTTGTTCTCTGTATATTAGTTACCACAGTTCAGGAAAGTATCTACCATATGTTCAGATATCCTATTTGTCATTCTAAGTTTTGGAGGAAAGCCCATGGAGCAAAGTCTAGCTTCATATAAACAGACACATGCTGTGCGAGACATAGCAATTGTTTTGTTCATAAGGATGTAGGATTTGGTGGGCATATAAAACCTAGGCTTTTCTGAGTTATCTAATGAGATAGTTAAGAGAAGAGCCATCATCTATTTTATTATTGTTTATTTATATGAAACTTAGGCATCTAAAAATTGGCATTTTGTATCTAATAAATAATGATTAAAGTTATCCAATGGATGGTACGTCAGTTTATATGTATGTATAAAAGGAGCCAAGTGTTACTAACTCTTAAAGGCTTATATTTCAGTTGAACAGCTATGCCATACAAATCTGTATTTTCTAAGCAATTGTTTGATGTTAATATTGCTTTTTTGAAAATTTCTAATTTATCTCAGATGCATACAGACAGACACATTGGCTTCTTAATTCTACAACTAGTGCTAGAGTTAGGAAGCTATACAGGACTTCTTTGTGGATGACAGTCACCCAAACATTTGAGCAATCACCATTGCCTCTGAGGATGCACAGAAGCAGGACCGGATACTTCAATGGATGCCCTCCAGTAAGGAACGCTAGTGTCTTACCAGGTGTTTTAACCCCTACACTGCATGCCTGCCCCAATGTTGCTATTTAAATTAAGGCAGGCAAACGACAAGTCAACTTGAACTGCAATTATAAACCAAAGGAACACAGATCACCTGGGAGAAAGGGGAAGAATATTCATGTAAGGACAAACTCATACACAAGGATACAGAGCATACATAACAAGAAATGAATGCGCAGTTTTCCATAGTAGGTCTCAACCAGAAAAGAAAGTGAAACGAAGGGAAAATAAAATAAAATTAAAATGATTGATTATTTAATTAATACAAATAGGTTCACAGTGCTAATAGCTGCATATTACTAATTTATTCATAATTTCCCAGATTCTTGTGCATCTTCCAATGGTGAAACATTGATTCCCTTCTAAGTCAAATCTTTCTGTTATTATTAAGCCATTCAACAGTCATATGTTTTATCCTTCCACTTTATGCGCCTGATATAATTTGAAGTACGAAATATCAAGACTAAATTTAGAAGAAGATCCACAATGAGCACAGCATTCCAAAATTTTCCAATTTTAATTAGTTGTTATTTTAATGCTTCACAAAGCACTTAATCCACCTGTGCATCACCAAGAATACCACTTCACCAGAATGACTGCTGCCATACTAGTTATGCTCTAAGCACTTTGTACTATTATTTAGTTTTTTCTTCCATGAGTGTTCATCCACTTCTTCATTTTGTCCTTGCATCCTCCTTGTCAAGAGTTCAGATTTTGTATGCGTTGCAAATCTTCTATCACTAATTCTCTTCTACCATAACGAGACGTTGAGTTTCACAAGTTTTTATTGATATGATTGATTCCATTTCTGAATTTTTATTTTACACTCTGATTTACACATAATAAACAGTGGAAAACTTTAAAATTCACCTGATGCTTCTTTATCCGTAAAGGTGACTTTGCGTTTGCATTCTGGAGTCAGTCATCCTTAACTTGGTAACAGCTTTGCTCCTTGTTACCTGTGCATCTATGGACAAAGTGATTCCTAATGCTGGGTCTTTGATCTTCATTATAATCAATTTCATTACACAACTCAACTCATACCAATATAGAACTATTTGGCAAAATCAAATTCAAGTCCTCTTTAGAGTTTGTATTTATTAGGATCCAAGTTGATGAACCTCTCATAAAACAAAAAAAAAAACGAATTCATCTGTATTTTGAAAGAATCCATGACAGTAAAACGCACGTGTGTGCGCGCGCACACACACACACACACACACGCACGCACGCACACACACACACACACACACACACACACACACCCCGGTGTGTTTGTCAAATTACCACATCTTTATCAGGACTTTTTAAAAATGATATTTTAACTCTTGGAGTGAAAGGTCTTCAGGAAACTTTTCTGAGTCTTTGCTATTGGAACTTTGTAGATTCAATCTAGTTCCGTCTAAGATATTGTCTTCTTTTAGGGGATGTCATGAGGAAAGCTGTCATATTCCATGCAGAAGAAGGTATAGGATCCAATAGTTCTAGAAGGTTTCTTGTTTAGCTGATTAACTTTACCACCTAATGGTTCTCTTCCTACACAGCTACTCATACACTCATTCTGAAATTGTCCTTTACCGATCTCTTCTTAGGCACAATTTTCTAAATTGCAAAATAATAGTCAGAATTATCACAATTACATGTGCTTACAGTACTTCTCATGATTACAATAATTTCATCATGCCACTAAAATATTAATAATCCAACAATTGTAATCATCATTCATTATTGCTAACTTCCTTCTCCAGCACATAAACTCTGATAATGCAACCCAGAAGGATGACAAAACAAAGATGGCTCTGAATTTTTTATTTCTCCAGAAAGCTATTTTAGATATAGAAGGAAAGCATATGTTAACTAACTGGCTTGACTCAAATTGTTCCAAGTTCTCCTAGGGAGATTTTTTTTCGTGCACAATATGCCTATTATTAGTTCTTATACATTGGCCCGTAGTAAATTGTATTTATTTTGACTGTATATCTTGACAATGACTTCTCTATTTTCAGCCACCCACTGAGACAATCATTGCCACCATTCAGACACACAATAAGCTAAGGTTTTATTACTTTAATTTTCCAAATAAATTATACCATGTTAAATTACAACACATGGAAATAATTTTTAAAAGGCAAAAGAACAGTGGATTTTGCACTTGTATTAAATGAGCTATCTGTGATTTCAAAGAATGGATTGTATTAAGTATTGTGCAAATGTGCCCATCCAAGTATGTGACTGGACATGGTTTTAGCAAATACCAAGTCTTCTGAGTCCTTTGGAAATTACATGGGTAGAACTATGTACATTACCCTGATCTTGGTGATTTATAATCCAATAAATGGGTACACTAAGTTATAGCTGCTGATCCTAAGGTGTGTACACTCTCCATTAGTTTATTTATATTTGGGAAATGTGGAATTTGTATGTGTGTATGCATTTGTGTGTGTTTAAGGACATTTCAAAAAGTTAATGTGTAATGGAATTAAAATATATTTATTTTGGTGTAAAAAATCTTAGAAACCCTTACATAACTTTTTCATAATACAAATTTCCCATAAACCTTTTAAGTATGATTTTTAATTGACAAAATATTTAAATTGTAAGATGTACCTTTTTGTTTATGTTGCAAAGTAGTTTACAAACCACAGAATCTTCTCTGGTACACTTTGTGATTTGACTTCCAATAGAAAAAATATGAAATTTAGAGTTTAAATATAATTTGAAGGTTAACAATGAAAGAGTAAGGCCTGCTGTGATAAGTTAGTGGCTAAATCCTTGCCTTACAGACGCTGGGATTCTATTTGGGCATTGGTTCATCTCCTGGCTGCTCAAATTCCCATCCAGGCTCCTGCTTGTGGCTTGGGAAAGCAGTCCAAAATGGCCCAAAGCCTTGGGACCCTGCACCTGCATGGTAGACCCAGAGAAAGCTCTTGGCTCCTGGCTTTGGATTGGCTCAGCCTCCAGTCATTGTTGTATTTTAGGGAGTGAACCAGTGGACGCGTCTTTCTGCCTTTCCTTCTCTCTGTATATCTGCTTTTCCAATAAAAATAAAGTAAATCTTAAGAAATGAAAATGTATACTAGTATTAAAGAGCTCAAAAGAGAAAATGTTATTTCAATAAAGTTTCTGTGTTTCTCCAAGAATTTCAGGAGAGCAGTCACTATCTGTGAAAAGATGGCAAAGTATAGTGTATACTTTTAGCTTGGAGAAATTAGGAAAATTCTGTCTAACCATTATCATTTCCAGTCACACTAATTGTCTGTGTTTTAAGAAAGCTTTAGAAATAAAGCAGTGGGAGCCTTTTAGGATACCAATTCAATGTCACCCAGCTGAGTAATGATCTGGTTGTCATTACCAAACTTAGTGTTTCATGGTTGCTTGGTGAATAATGTCATTTGAAATTACTATATCCTTCTATTCACTCCCCTGCAGACAAATGCAACCATTCAAACATCACCAATATGTTAGCAGCTTGTCCTGAGATGTTATTGAATACTTCAATACTGTCTTCATGTTTTCTGAAAGATTGATAGAAGAAGCTATGGTCTAATGCTGTTGCTTGCCCTAAGAAACCAATTGATTACTGCTAATTTTAATGCCCCTGGAGTGTCCATTCAGTGGTCAATTTCCATAAAACTTAGAGCAGCTGGTTACAATTCTGATCATACATAGAACCACCTAGGGAGGATTTTAAAAACATATATTATCAGACTTTAACTGAAAGCTACTGAATAAGAATCTCCAGGGGTTATTCTCATCAAGTTATATTTAAACATGCTCTCTGAATAGTTTTATTGCAGCTGTCCTTGGACTAGCCTTTGGGATCCATTGACTTAAAGACTAGGTTTTGAACGAGGCTTCAGATTTTGACTCTAACATTTTGTAGCTGGTCATATTTGAATAATTACAGACATCCTCCAACAATTTTCATATATATATATATAATAGAGATCATATTTTATTTCATTTGTTACATAGAGTAAATGAGAAACACTAGCTTATTTGCAACAGTTCACAGCAAAGTGTAATCTTGTAGTAAAATCTAACGAAGACTGCTCTGTGCTCATTCCCCAGTCTATCTTGTGGTTAGCTTCATTCATGTTATTAAATACAAGTCAGTGAAATGAGGTGAAGAGACGGAAGGCATACCCAGGTTTAAACTAGAAAGACCTCTTCCATGAAGCAAATTGATTGCTTCCAATTCTGGTTAGTTAAAACAGATTACCTGCAGTGTGATTTTGGGGTAATAAATTAGATTCCTCAGAATTTATCAAACCAAGGTTTCTGACCTTTCTTTTAAGTTCGAAGTCAGATATACAGAAAGTAAGAGAGAAAGAGAGGAGTATCTTTTGTCTGTTGATTTACTTTCCTAGTGGTCGCAACAGCCGGAGCTGAGCCAATCTGAAGCCAGGATCCTTGAGCCTCTTCCAGGTCTCCTACGTAGGTGCAGGGTCCCAAAACCTTGGGCCATCCTCAATTGTTTTCCCAGGTGACAAAAAGGGAGCTGGTTGGGAAGTAGTGTCTGCTCGGATTAGAACTGGCTCCCACTCCAGGGGACTTGGCATGCGCTAGGTGAGGACTTTCACCACTGAGCTACCACAGTGGGCTGTTTCTGGAATTTCATGCAGAATGCTACCCTAGCCACAAATTTCGTTGTTAATAAACACTGTGGGACTTTTGTGAACCTATTTGAGCAGATGGGACTTTATATTTTGTTAAATTAATTTACTTTTCTGAAATTACAACAACAGAAACATACCTGTCCATTGAGGTATGTTCTATGTATCAGTAATGGAAATTACCAGAAATTTCAGTGCTCATGTGATACAAGGAGACAACAGTAGGAACTTTGTGTGTCAAGGATTGTCTTTTCCTTTAAACGAGATCACCAATCAACAGGAATATGTCCCAGGATAGCTCACTTTCAAGTTTTTTTTCTTATCTTTTAATTTATATAAAAGGAGGAGATACAGGCAGTGAGATAAACCTTCCATTAGATGCTTCACTTTTCCCAGATGACCACAACAGACAGAACTGTGCCTAACGAAACTCACTCTGGAGCTTCATTGTTATTGGTAGGGTTCGTGGCTCTTAAACCATCACTTACTCCTCCCTAGGAAATACATTTTAGAAAACTGGCGTTGGGAGTCACTTGGCGCTCCAATGTTGGCTGCAGAGGCATCCAAGCAATGGCTCAACTGCTACAATGAACATCTACTTTTATTTCAACTTCTAGGGTGAGCATGACAGGCGCACATAGTGGATTCTATTTAGACAATGAGTAGGAATTCATGAAGAATGATTTTATGGATCCTAAAGCAGCCAAACTGCTCATTATTAGCTATGTGCCATTCATGAACAATAACAACAAAAATCTATGAGTAATTGCTCCTAATTCTTCTCTCTTCAGAATTTCTGTGTGAAGTTTTTTTTTTCATTCCTGTATCTGAGCAGTTCCTACATCTCATGCTTTCTGTCATTCTAATATTACATAGTGCCCTGTCAATTTTAGAAGAACAGAAATGATATAGACACAAAAATACATAAGTATTTTTAAGGCCTCCTTTTTTTGTATTCTCAGAATAGCATCAGTGATGCCCAATAAACTGCTTTTTCTCAGTTCACTTCTAATCATTCCAGCTTTATTCTTTATTCTACATTCTTTCATACTGAACTTACTTGATACAATGCCCTAGAAGAGACAGGGACCCAGTTTCCCCTTGTTCTTATGAACAATTACATGTTTAGTCACTTGACTACTCAAAGATTCATTTTAGCAGTTCTTTGTGATTATTAGCTGCTAAATCTAAATCAGACACTAGAGATTCAGATCACCTTACTCACTAATTTATTATCTCTGTCTTCTTGGAGTACTAAGTGTAGAAGTGTGTAGGAGCAGTGTCTTCCCTCAGTTAGAGAAGCACACTCAGGTGGTGATCCCTTTGCCAGCTGCAGAGATCCACTAACATTCACGGTAAGAATTAGCTTTGGAACTGAGTCTTCTATTGAAAACCACTGCGAGGAGAATGAGAACTGTTACCACAAAGGAACGCCCAACAGTTATTTTTGTCTTTGGGAATGCTAGAGTCTGGATTTGATGAAGCTGTAGACATGCTTTTGAGATCCAGGCATCTTCAAAACCAATGAAGCAATAGAGTATTGTTAGTGTTATGATGTATTTTAAATGTTTAAATTGGGCAGTTAAATAAAGTGTACTAGTGACTAGAGGCTTAAACTTAATTGATGATAAAAGTAAAAGTTAAGCTGTGAAGTCCTTCCTTCTTGGAAGGTTGGCCCAAATAGTCTCTGATTATGACCCTGAAAATGAGCCATGAAATTGGATGTCTTTACTCTAGTGGAAGAAAGAATGGGAACCAATCTTTTTTTAGAAAGAAGTGTAAATATAAAAGTGAGACCATCAGGTCAGTGGCTAAAGCCACTGAAATAACAAAGAAGGTGTGACTAATAATCTATTCCAAGATGGTGGTAGCTGTTAATAGAATCTCTGATTCATTATTCCTTAGTCTTTTTCTAAAGTAGTTTCTCTCTCCACTCACCCTTCCTCCCTCTCTCTTTCCCTCTCTCCCTCCCTCCCTCTCTCTCTCTCACACACACACACACACACTCTCACACACACACACACTCCTCACACACAAACTCTCTCCGAAGTTCACTTCCATGTTCCTTGAGTCTTCTTTCATCATCCTTTGCCACCTCAGTTCCTAAATCTCAAATTACCTGCAGAATCCTTCATCCCAAGTAGCATAAGCATTTGGTGTCTGAACATACCCTATTAGTGGTGCTTGGTAGAGACAGAGAATTTGAGATAAAAGTCTTGGTCTGTTGTTACATCGGTGTAAATGCACCAGGAAACTCAAGCTGGATATCATATATTTGCTTTTCTGCTAACACTTCTATACTCTGAACACAATGCTAAATCTGGGATTCATGATAACTGTAGTAGAGTTTCCTGGGATGACTGAAGAATAGTCATATGTATAACAATGAGTCTATGGAAAAATATCTGCCAAATTTCAAATCAGGCACTTCTAACAAAACATTGCATTATACCAGGTTGTAATTGGTAAGCTCATTTCCTTGCTTTCTTTTTTCCCCATAATACAATGAAATTGAATGAAGCTGGTATGACATTCACGTTCCCCATACACTCATATTGCCAATTCAGAGAATAAAAAAATGAATTTAATGATGCCAAGTTCCTAACTTGACTGCTTGTATTCTTTTGGATACTAATAATTTTTCATCCTTATGCATTTTTTTGCAATCATATTACTTAAGAGGAGACATAGCCAAAGAATGAGTAAGATCTTACTGGACTGTGAAAGATAGTAAAATTTGGGTATAGTATGTGGCACAGATGTCAAATATTTATATTGACTTTTTATGTTTCATATTCTCATATATTTTGATGAATAGTTGACAGCAGAAGGAATGCTTTCTAAGAACAAAAACCCAAAAATTAAAGTAGCTAAATATGTCATCCAACTTTTTTGTGACTTTACTTATGATTTGAGCAAACTTGAAGTGAAATGCCATATAGCAAACTGATTTATGCAAAATTTAAAGTGCGCTATATGTCAGTTGTAAAAGGTAGGAACACAAAAACAAATACAGGAAGGATGCACACTGATTTCAATTGTTCTAATGTCTGGAGTGGCAAAATAATGAGATGGTGACAAGATTTGCTTTTAGCGGTATTTAGTTTCTCAATATGAGATACAAATATAATAAAAAATTAACATAAGTAAAGAAGCCATACCTCTTATGTTTTACATATGGAAATACTTCAATGTATTTTTTATTATTATTATTTTCCATGATACAGATTTTTAGTCATAGGGATTTCCCCCTTTTCTTTTCTTTTTTTTTCTCACCATTTTTCCCCTTACACCATTCCCCATGCTCCATGTTATAACAATATTGTAGCAACGGTTACTAGTTTAACATTCTTCTATTTAAGTGCGTCATGACATTTTAGATATAGCAAAGAGAAAACCTAGTATCATATTAAGGTGTATTTAAGTGTGGTGATCCTTCTTTTATTTGTAAGTGGAGATGCATACTGAAGCATATCTTCATTTTCTGGTATTTTGGTCTCCATTATATGCTTCCTCTATTAGAATATATGCATATGCTTGTTCACTTATGTTCCTCTTTTGGATTCTGCAAGAAGGTTGTGTGTTTTTTTTTAATGTATTTGCATAGAAAGGGAATGAAAGAACTACAAGACAGAAGAATTTCTGTTAACTTTTAGGAAGTAATCATTACCTATCAAGTGAATCAGACAGCTGTGTGCTGTAGTGAGTGTTCGCTGACACGTAACATCACACTAGCTGAAATGCCTTTGACGGGAAAAATCACATGGTGAAACAGGAAACCAGTGAGAGACACAGGTAAGGCCAAACTTACTCTTCTATGGCCATGTTTTCTTGGCCTAACCAGGTTCCCACGAGAACTATATCGATTCTTCTGTAGGACAGCACCATCAGTGACCTAGCTACTTCACACGAGGCCCAACTTCCAAAAAGTCCCACCATCTCACCATCACCACAGTGAGGACCAAGCTTCCAACCGATAAACTTTTGAGGACCATACTCAAACATATCTACATCAATCAAGCAACGTAGAAAATTTTCTTAGAACAAAATACAGGAAAACATTAAAAATTGGTATTTGCATTCATGAGAATAAGAACTAAAATAGAGGTGCTGGCATTTGTTGAGTAAGCCTCCCTTTGCAACACTGACCAATATCAGAGTGCCAGTTTGAATATTGGCTGCTCTACTTCCATTCCAGCTTTCTGTTAAGGCAACTGGGAAGAAAGCCCATGGTAGACAGTGTACCTAGCCTTGCCATACATGTGGGAGACTAAGAGTTCCTGGCTGCAGCCTGGCTTAGAACTAGTTCCAATCATATGGAGAGGGAAGAAGAAAATGGAAGATCTGTCTATCCTTGCCTTTCTGTTTCTCTGAAATAGAAAATAAAGTGAGAACTAATGTTGTATCTCTTGATTTATATGCATGATAATATTTCATAGAGAACCTTTGAAGTCTCAATTTACCCAAAAAGTTAAAATTATATATATGTGTGTATATGTGTGTGTATATACATATATATATATATATATTATATATATTTGATTTGAAGTAATACTTTAATGGTATTTTCCTTTTTCAAAAAATGTAAATTACATATAATAAAATATATTCAGGTGAGGACCTTGAGCTTACCAGTGTTCACAGAACTTACGTAGAGGCCAATATCAAAATTTCACTGATTTACTACTTTGCAATAAAAAAATTGATGAACATGAACACTGAGGTAATAACCTTAATTACAAATAAGATTGTACATAATGAAAGACAAGAGAACCAAATTACAGCATATGTTGTCATCTTCATCATCATTCTCATTATACTGATGATTGACCATGACATTTTTTTTAATGCTCTCAGGATGCAAAATGCTTGCATTTTCACCACGTATCTGCCTCCTCCATCCTTTTAAGTACAAGTAGTACATGTAACACTTGCTTCCTATTTGAAAAGCTGCAAAGCTAAAAAAAAAAAATACATAAATAAGAAGACATTAATGTCACCTCTGTGTTGAATAGCATTTTAAGAGGTAGATGATAAATAAAGCCTGCTATTTGGGGAAGGCAGTTAAGAAGATGTAATGCTAGCTGAACTTTTCCTGTTTTAATGTGATTCTTTATAGTTTTCTAGTATTTGGATACAATTAGCTCAGTAAGTATTAAAAGACATAGGGAATTATAAGATTTTTAGCTGGTTCTTATGAAGATGGATTTATTTAATAAGACAAAATTATGTGACAGAATGAATTCATCAACAATCTTGTTCCCATTCTATACCCAGCCACTGCACATAAAACCTGTTTTAGATTGCTCTGAAGCAAATCTTTGAACTTAAATAATTCCATACCGGAAAGTTAAAATACACGTCATTAATGAAAATCAAATATATTTTAATTTGGATATTTAAAAGAGAATGTAATTCTTGGACTCAAATCCTTAAAATTACTTATTTTCAAGTTTCCCTATTTTTATACTCTTGGATGAATTTGCTCACATTATAAAATATATTTTACATCTTTTTAACACCTCTTATAAAACTGATGCAAAATGTGTTGAACACATGAACACTGCTTTTGGTTAACTTCAAATTTTGTTCACTTTTACTTATCTAAGGTAGTGGCTGGGAGAAAGGAGTTATATTCCTTTGGATGGTTGCCTGGATAAGATGATTTAATAAGATTAAATTTTGGTAGATAACTACAATCAATACATGATTATTGTACTGTTTAATGTAAAGCTCTCTCCTCATCCTAGATATGCAACTTGCTGCCATTACTCTGTTTTCTGATCTTGGGCCAAGCAGATCTTTTATTTCATGTATCTTTTATTCTCACTTAAAATGAAAAATAATTATTTGCTATATTACCCCTGAAAAGGATCTATTTCATAGATATCCAATGTCTAAGTTGTATTCCTCTACTCCCAGAGTGTTTTGGTTCTTCATTTTATTGTACATTTTTATTATTTTGAGGCCAGGAATATTTGTTCAGCAATAAACCTTCTCTCATTCTGACAAGCTCTATTCCCCATGCAAGTTAGGTCTGCCAAATCTGGAAAAGGAGGAATGATGAATTTAAATTTGGCAATAATTGGAATGGCAATGCAATCTACAGAGAAACAACTTAAAAACTGGATGCAAAACAATTTTATACCTATTAGGCCTAGAATTACACAATCTGCACTTTCTTGAATTCTTGGGTACAATTTTACCCTGGTTCAATCCTTTACTAATAACAAATGAAACCCTAAATGTTTTCCTCCTATTAAACTGCATTTCTGAGGCTTAATTGGCTTTTCCTTTTTTTAAGTTAGATGTCCAAGATATTCTTCATTATTAACCAAAAGAGATGCATTTAATTTATATGCCAAATATGATACTTTAAAATATATTTTGCTGCTGCTGAAATCCAATGTGAAATACAAATACAAAAATGTGGAAGGATGCTTTTGAGGCAGTGATGAGGAGAAATCAGGAGAACCCAATCGCCTGTATTGCCGAATGCCTACAACAGGCCACCACACTGAACTCAATCCTGGTCTCCACGTTGGTGGCAGGGACTCCCATGCTGCTGCCCAGAGTAAACTTAAACCGAAAGCTGAAATTGAAGGTAGAGGCCATGTGTACATTGTCAGGAGACAGAGCCACGATTCAAAGTCAGGCCCTTTGACATAGGATGTGGACGTCCTAAACACCATCTTAATAGCTAGGAAAAATACTTAATCAAGAGATTTGTTTTTCACAATCATTCGTTGAAGGCTATTTATTGTTTTCATAAGAATCTTTTCAGTGGTATAACAGAGAAGGAGCTATTGCCTGTAAGTTAATTTTAGGGAAGTATCTTACTAAGATTTAGTTAACTAGTTGCTTTAGATAATGAAACCTAGCAATACTCTCTGCGGGTCTTGAGCATATGGTTACCAACTATTTGTTTACTGCACACTTCAACAAAAAAGAAATCAGAAGATGCATTCAGTGCTACAAATCACATTAGTTTTTATCCAAGTGAGTTGTATTTGATTAAGTAATAAGATTGTGAAAAATTATTATTCTTTTATGTTTTCTTGTTGGTTTAAGATTCTTACCATCAAACTGGGTTGCTGAGGAATTGAGGATACAGGAAGTATATCTAAGTAAAGATTAGGGAGAACAGAAGTCACACACATAATTTCTGAATAGAATTCAAGGCATGCTTGTACCATGTTTTTGCCTCTCTGATAAGAATTTAGCAATACTTTGTGGAGGTGGGGTGGAATTCCCCTGACAGGTCACTTTCTCATATACAGATTTCATATCATTTGGGCATATTCCCAAAACTGTGACAACTGAGCCTTACAGTTCTTTAAGGCTCAAGTTAGGTACTGACCCTCCCTTAGAAGCATGAATTGACCTTATTGGTTTAATTTAACGACCTTTTCTATTTCAAAAACAACATTTGCACTAGTCAAGCTGTATTCAGAATATTAATGATTGATTTTTTTCTTGTTTTTCATTCTTTTGAGAAACTTGAATTCCTTCTAAATCGTTATCCACAGTGATTAGTAATATTGGGCACATGGAAGACGTTGAAAAAATAATGAAACATATTCATAGTATTGTATATAATACTGAGTTTTGTGGATTAGAAATGAAACATCCAGTAATACTCATCATGTAGTATCAAGTCCATAGTTATTTATTTTTCATATTTAATGACTACTCTTTCATCAGCGTAGAATTAAATCACACAGACATAATGAAAAAATTTCTATGTAATTTAATTTTTAAATAAATCCTAATACTTAAGGATAGTATTATTGTTTATACCAAGCTAAGCATAGTGGCTTAGAACAATTATTCTCAAGATGTGGTAGCCTGAGGTCCATATTAAAAATCAGACTAATGCAGGATAGAAACAGAACTCACTAAGTAAACTCTCTCCAGATTTACTTGTATCTGCCATCCAACCCAGCCATGTATCCATTTCTATCTCCAAAGCAGTCAAGAGCAAGGGCTGCCCATATCCTAGACATCAGAACCCCGCAGAAACCAAAGGGGGACTTTTCCAGGCTACACATGTGATCAGAGTAGCCCCATAAAATTAATATATGAGCTTTCTGGTCAGAAAGCAGTGAGTACCAGCACTGTTTTGAGTATATCTGATGCAGAAAAAACAGCATCTGTACCCGTCCAGAGCAGCTGAGTACAAATCAATGTTCTGTGTGCCAGTGACCAAACGAGATTTAACCAGTGACAAAGAGGGTACACTAATGGTCCTCCAGTTTGGCTTAAAACAAAATGAATTATTCAGTTCCTACTAGAAGCCAGTCATGGAGCCTCTTACAACCTTATTTTCCCTGTTTTCTAGGATAAGCCCTCACTTTAACTAGTCTTGGTTGCACATTGGCTCCTTATCGGTATTCTCTGCAGAGAAAAAGACAGCTCACATATTTAAATTAAAAATAAAAATACTGAGCAATATTGACTATCAGAAATGATATGATACACACAGATACTTATAATTCGCATTAACCTGTCAATTATAAATCATTTTGGGGGAAATTTTGTTAGTGTTGCAATATATGAAAATGTTGTTATAGGTCAGCATTTCCACTGCTTGACAAAATTTTATACATGTACCTGAGAAGATATAAATAAAATATTAAAATAGTGATGTTCATAGTAGTAAATTTTGAAATACTTTAAAGGAAGTAGTAGATAAGCAACATGTTATAAGAATAGACACTCTAAAACAACTGCACAAATCAATTAATATGATCCTTGTTAATGTGCAGAAATTTCACAAATATAATAATAATTTTAAAAATGGCTCTTAATACTTTCACATTAAGGAAGGTTATACAAAAGTGATAGTGACTCGATGCAGAAAAGAAAACTACTTTTCAGTGGAGTATAAGATAGAATATCAACTTAATTTTAAACCACTCTGTCATAATTGTATGTATGTAGAGCAAGTAATTTTGGGTGACATGTCTAGTTACCAATGATGTTTTCATTAGCACTGAGCAAACACGTTTAATGAAAAATCCCAGGAAAGCTGTATGTTTTCTGCTCTCCCAAGGCTTTCCTGTAAAAAGTCAAGAAAATCAAAATGTCAAGTAAAAGGGAAATGTGGACATTGACTCTTTTTTTTTTTTTCAAAAAATAATTACTCTTTTTAGGTCTGTGTAAAGTAAACAACTTCAAAAATATGTTAAAAAGATATACTGTGAAAAAAGTTATGGATGAGTTTCAAAAATGCTTTCCCCCAAATAAATGCATCCTTTATTTTTTTTTCCAAAAACGGTTTGTAATATCTTTGTATATTTTTTTTCTGTTTTTAGTGGATTTTTTAGATTCAAGTAGTGAGAACACACTGTGTCCATATATATTTATAATTGTATTAGGCTTAGAATAAATCGGAACACAAGTTCTTTGGAGTGATCAGCATTATTAGCATCTAAAGATGATTGTTGGTTCCTTAGACCTTGAATCTTGACTGGCTTTGTGGCAAATTTCACAGATAGAATGTGCTGGAAATTATGTTGTATAAGTTTAGGACTTGTGGCTTCTAGAAACTAGTATTTGCTTAGTAAATATGGGGATGAAACTATTAATTCACCGTGAATGGAATTTCTCCCGTATACCAGAGACTACTTTGTGAAGTAAGCTTTCACTCAGAAGAGGCCAACTTGTTCATTACAGTGCAGTTTACCTTCTAGAAGCCATATACCAGAATCTGGGCAAGTTTGTAGGAGGGTTGCCTGCTTTACTGCATAAGACCTTGAGAAACAATCAATTTTTAAAGTACAGAGTTTTGGTATAGTTTGTCTTGCCAGAAGTTTACAGGCATAGGAATTTGTACCTAGTAGTTTCTACTTGAGCAAAACCTTAACAAAATTGGTTCATTGACTTTGTTACCGAGTAGTCAGAGGATATGTGAAAACAATGTTAGCAAAGGCTAGGAACATAGTCTTAGAAACAGGGTAATCAATGTAATGTATCTGCAGAACAAATAAAAATATTGACTGCAGGGGCTTGAAAACACACGTAAGGAACTGGAACTGACTGAAGACGCTATGGACAGAATGTTGAGGATACAATTGGCTTCAACTATTTGCATAAGATAAGGTAGGGTCAAAGATGAGCTCAACTGGGAAGTGGTTTGCTTTAGGGCTTAGAAAATACAAAGAATGTCTCAGCATGTTGAGCTGAAAGTAAAACATAATCAACATAAAACAAGTATTGAGAACTGAGATCAAACATGGAGTCTTTGTTAAGGCTGAAAGACTAAATTAACATCTCATTTAAATTAGAGTCTCACATTCTTAGTTCACCAGAAGGATGTCTAGAGATTCTTGAGGTCATTATCCTCATCAATCCTAACCACAGACCAAAGTTAGGGAACTACTGTAAAAAAAAAAATTAATTTTTGATGTGATTTTGAAATAGGAAATGAATTTTATTAAGAACTCTTATGAAAGCAGCAGTTTGAAGAGGGCAGTTTCAATGAAACACTGCCATCTTGAGCTGAAAAGATCACAGATTGTTCAAGTGATAGAGTCCCAAGCCCCTGGCTTTTAATGGGCAGGGTGTAGGCTGGAGTTCCTTAGCTGAGAAGATGAGAGCTATTTTGTTATTAAATAAAGATATTTCAGGGAGCAGACCCAAGACCTGAGAGTGGAGCTAAAAGGAAAGGAGAACAAATGATGAAGTAATCATCCTCAGGAATGAGGCTTGAGCAAGGTACATCTTTACAGAATAGACAAAGCCAGTGACATTTAATTAGCTTGTTTTCAGCATTATAACATTAAGAGAACATTGTGTCCTGCCTGGCATGTTTCTTTCATTTTGAATGGAAATGTCTGTTCTGGTTCGTATTGAGTCATTTATATGTGTGGAAGGTGTACAAAAAGTTGTTGGTACGACTTTTCTCTTTTGTTCACAAGTCTATGAATCAAGGAGTTGCACTCCAAGAGCCTTAATTACACCTATATTATCTGTAGATCAGTGCATAATGGCCTCTGCATTTGATACTATGAGGTAGTGGAGATTTTCCGTATGGAAGGGAGCTACATATTTAAGGCTAAAGGGTAGAACATGGTGGATTAAATATGGCTACAAACTTTTTGTACATCATAGGACTCACGTTTTTTTCTGCTACCACATGAACTTGGTTTTGTGTTTTAATTTGCATTGACAGCAAATTATTTTCTACACCTTGGTCTTATATAAATGTATACAGCTGTTACTTTTGGCTACCCTCAACATACTATCAGAAACTTATCAAGAGTTTTGGCAGGGAGTCAACATTGTTGTGTCATAGCAGCTTAAATCACTGCCTGTGAAGCCAGCACTTTGTGTGAGTGCTGACTTGAATCTTGGCTGCTCCACTTCTGATCCATCTTCCGATTCATAGAACTGGGAAAGGAGCAGAAGATGGCTCACGTAATTGGATCCATGACATCTACTTATGAGACCTGAGTGGGATTCCATCCTTATGGCTTTAAGCTGGCTTAGCAGTCATTAAAGTCATTAGAAGATGAAAGCCTTTTTCTTTCTCTCTCTCTATCTCTCCTTGCAACTCTGTGTTTCAGCATTTTCAATGAAATTAATCCTTGAAACATGGCAAGCTATGTGGAGCCATCTCCCATGAAAATCTGCACTGTTTGGTATGCAATCTTCCCCACCCCAATGCTCCCTGCTAACCTACCACCTGAGTGCAGCTTCATGAATGAGCCAAGGAGAAATGTTAGTGGAATCCCCAGCAGGCAATGAGATAATTAAATGCTCTGTTTTGATATGTTACTGAAGTTTCAACAGATTTGTGAGGCAGTGCTTGTTAATATAGTCTGATGTGGTTTTCATTCCCAAAGCAGTATCCATCACTGCAAGTGGAAATGCTAATAAATTAGTATAATACACAGTTCTGTGAGTAGAGTCCAATGCATCTCTGAAATCTAGGTTTTCTAATGTCCATTTATGCTGCTTAAGTTATTAGTAAGCATACCATTTTTCATATTACTAAAGGTGCAACAAAAAATGGGTTTCTGAAACTTAGACTAACACCACTGATTGGGTTGCACTGTGCTTTCCCCAAATGCCAATGTTGAAGCTCTAATCCTTAAGGAGATGCTGTTGGAGGCAGGTAGTTAAGGTTGACCATGGCCATGAGGTTGAAGTTGCAGTCTGATAGTTCTAATGTATTTATGAACAGAGGAAAAGACACCACCCATGTCTCTCTTGCCACATGTTCAAGAAGATGCAATGTGACACAATGTGAAACTGGACATGTACAAGGAAGGAAAGACTTGCCAGAATCAACACTCATGACCTCCTGATCTTGGAAATTAGAGAAAGTCAATTTTGTTTCTTTAAGCATCACTTGGTGGTATTTTGTTATGGCAGCTGTGACATTCTAACATAGTTGCTTGTCTATTTTACTGTACATTTGGATTTCTATGATCTCTCTTTAAGATCTAAAAATCATGAATAACTGGATTAATATACCCTGAATATACCACATTGTTGATTTTACCACATTTATAAATCTTACTATGTAGATGTTTGGTTTTACTTCATGCCTTTATTTTGATTGCATTCATATTTCTAAAGCAACAATCTAACCTAAATTAAATAACTACTGAAAACTTCCAATTATCCGCATTTTCCACATATATCATTTTACTCTATATGTGTAACAAATGCATGTTGAAGCTTGATAAGCATTACTCTGAAATAAAAGAATCAACTAAATAGCTTTTTGCAGATGTTCAAGTATTCATACCACTTTGCCCTTATATTGAAACTCAGTTTATATAAAAGGAGAAAGATCGGTAGATAGATTCAAAATGTTTCAGTGTACAGCATTAATTCAGTGATATTTTAGTGTTAATCATACGTAAGTTTTGAAAATGTCAACAGTTTTTGAATTGATATTGTTGAGTACCTCTCATGGAATTGCAGATTCTGAAGACTCTTGAGCCCAATGCTGTTATGATAAAACTCCAATGAATTGTGAGTCCTACTTATTGTTTGTTAATGCTTCCTTGTTGTATTTTTGTTAGAAATTTTAGAGAACTCTACTTAGGTATATAAAATAAGTTAACGTGTATTCAAGGTATAGGCATAAACATATATATGCCTACTTAGCAATCACCAGTAGGAAAAGGATTTATGTTTTAGTTACTCCCAAAAGGTTCCCACTAACCCATGTGATTCGTCCATCACACCTGCCAACCTCCTGCCTCCTCCCACCACGGTAAAACTACTCTCTACCAGCTTTCTATCACCACAAAGTAGTTTAATTTTCTAGAGTTTTATATGAACAAATGAATACAGCATGTACTTAAATTTAGTATTTTTCTTAGAGTAGATATCTGAAGGACTGTCCTTTAATGATTTTCCTGTTTCCCTGGGGAACAGATCGATAGAAACCCTCATACTCTCAGCAGAAGTGGAACTCCAATTCTTAAAGTGTAATTCCCTTTAGTTCATTGAACATATAGTGGTTATTTGGAAGACTTAGTTTCCGAAGTCAGACAGCTGAATTATTTCACACCTGATTCTTTCTTTGCTTCTGATTTCTTTATTTAATGATTTTTTAAAATTTTAATTTTCGTTGTTATTTTCCATGATACGATTTTGTAGATACAGGAATTCCCCTCTCTGCCTCCCTGTTCTCCCTCTTTGTTCTCCGCCCCCCTTTCCCTGCCACCCACAACCGTTATTAACCCCCATATTTCAAATTTCTTTGCTTGTTTCAAATTCTTTTGTTGGAAATTGGCCTTTTTAGATAATTTACTCACCTACTCAGATATGCTGCGTATTGATTGCTTTCCTGATTTATTGTTGCCGGCTTGCTGACTTGATCAGTGATTTGGTTCATCGTCTGAAGCCTCTGAAGTCATTCCTTACCAGGACCTAGACTTGAGCGTATGCACACTCAGGGATGACTAGGAATTACAGTGCTCCCAGAGCTTTCTTTGATTCTTACCTCATTCATTCTATCAAGCTCTCTTGGTGGCACTGCCAGCATCAGGCTCTGCTAATTGCTTACTGTTTATGCTATTGTTGTTTTGACAATGTCCTAATGTATAAGTCATTCCACAGTCTGATCCTATTAAATATGGATTCCTTTACAGGGATAATTTTTGAGGCTGTTCATTGTAGTTTGTTATGAAATCATGGAGGATATTTTTAAACTGTTTTCTTAGTTCTCTCTGATTAACTGGCTTACAGTTTACTTTGTTGTGTCTCGTGCCCATCACTGTATCACTTGCTCATCTCTCAAATACCCATTGCTTTCAAAATGAACTTATATTTGCATTTCCTTTGCTCTTTTTTCAGTAACATCAGTTCATTTTGAAACTTTGAGCTTATTTTCTTGGGCAAAATTTCTTTTTCTTAAAGATTATTATTATTATTATTATTATTATTTGGAAAGGCAGCCATACAGAGAGGAAGAAAGACAGAAAGAAAAATCTTAGGTCTGATGATTCAATCCTCAAGTGGCGGCAATGGCCAGAGCTGAGCTGATCCAAAGCCAGGAGACAGGAGCCTCATCGAGGTCTTGCACATGGGTGCAGGGTTCCAAGGCTTTGAGCCATCCTCTAGCGCTTTCCCAGGCCACAAGCAGGGAATTAGAAGGGAAGTGGGGCCACTGGGATTAGAATCAATGCCTATATCAGATGCTAGCATGTGCAAAGCAAGGGCTTTAGCCACTAAGCTACTGCACTGGGCTCTTCCACAAAATTTCCAAGCCACTCTTTCAGAGATGTGGAGCTGGCAAAGGTTAGTTTTCCATAAAATGAGTCCTATGTTTTATGCAAAAAAAAAATTGAGTAAAAATGATAGCTTATGGAGCATCTTTTCTACATGTGAGCCTGCTGGGATTGTGACTATTAACTTATTAATACACGGTTCTGTCATTTCCTATCTGGCTTACCTCATTCGGGTATCAATTCATGAGTCAGAGTCAAATAAACCCAGATTCTAGGTGTTGCTTTTTTAGAATTTTACTTCTACAAAGAAGACATGAGAAGAATGAGTAATGCTGAGGACTTGTTTTAAGGATGCACACTGGAGGAATTCTAAGCTCTGTTGTTTGACCAAGTACTTGTAGCCAAACTTCTGTCATGATGCAGAGGAAGTGGGAGGAAGGTGTAGCTTGTGACTTAAACATCTCACTTGCTCATTGGTTTAACAGTACACTTTGTTTAATTTTTTGTTCAAGTACGTCTTTATAACAATTTTCAATGACATTAAGTAGGTTAAGTAGTTTTTTAAAGAATTTTACCCTATGTTTTCTTTTTCTTTTCATTATTTTTTTTTTAACAACTCCAACTCATTTCAAGAAGTCTTATTTCTGTTTTCTTTTACTATTACATATAAAGGTGCTAAGGATGTTATTGCAATATTCTTTAGTATGGCCACGTCCTTTTTCAGCAAAATAAAGTTGGAGAAATATGTAGGAGGGCAGTAACTAGCAAGACGTGTGTTTAACTGTTTCAGAAGTCATAAATTGTTTTCTGATATATTTGCGACATTTCATATCAGCAGTTTTTTTTTTAAAAAGAAAAGATTTATTTCTTTTTGTTGTAAAGTCAGATATACAGAGAGGAGGAAAGACAGAGGAGAAGATTTTCCGTTCAATGATTCTCTTCCCAAGTGCCTGAAACGGCTGGAGATGAGCTGATCCGGAGCCAGGAGCCTCTTCCAGGTCTCCCATGCAGGTGCAGGGTCCCAAGGCTTTGGCCCATCCTCAACTGCTTTCCCAGCCACAAGCAGGAGCCTGGATGGGAAGTAGGACTTCCGGGATACGAACGGGCACCCGTATAGGATGCTGGTACATGCAAGGCAAGGACATCAGCTGCTAGGCTACCACACAGTTATGAGAGAAGTTTACTCCTCAGGAACCTAGCTACTTGGTGCTGTAACTTTACACTTCAGGCTTTCTAGTGCTGAATAGTTGTGTGTCAGCATGGATACAATTTGAGTTTTACCATGGAATAATAATATTGAGCATCTTTATTTGTGCTTTCTGGCTATCTATAGGTCTTTGGGGGAACTTTCTTGTCATTTTCTGGCCCCATTTTTTAAATTTAGCATTTGTTTTTTTATGAATGAGTTTTCATAATTTAGGATATTCATTTTTATTCTTCATGTTTTCATATTAGTGTGGCAGATCTGTTTTCTGTGTGAATACTTTTATGTAGGTAATAGCTCCAATGGTTGTTTTTGTTTATAATTAGAATTTTTTCCTTCTACAAGCTAAGTTCAGCCTGTTTGCCTACCTATAACACAAAATAATGCACAAGTGTGAGGAGGGGATGTAACTGTAAAAGTGAGTACACAATGAGGTGTCATGAGAAGCAGTTTTCTCTCTGTTTTAAAATCTTCTGCATTGTCATGTATTTTTGTTTGAGGTAATGGCTGTGTGTGATTTCAGTTCTTCCAGCAGAAGCTGCCTGTGTGTAAGGATACATGGAGAAGTAGCTTTACTGTTACTAAGTTATCATTCCTTCTGATTTATCTGTTCTGCATCAACTGCTGAAGAAGAGAATTTAGCTAATTCATAAAATGCATTCACAGGTTTTGACAAATTAAAGTTACATTATAGGGCTTGGTGCTGTAGCCTAGTGGCTAAAGTCCTCACCTTGTGCGCTCTGGGATCCCATATGGGCCCTGCTTCCCATCCAGTTACCTGTTTGTGGCCTAGGAAAGTAGTTGAGGATGACCCAAAGCCTTGAGACCCTGCACCCACGTGAAAGACCCTGAAGAAGCTCCTGTCTCCTGGCTTCGAATCGGTTCAGCTCCGGCCATTGTGGCCACCTGGGGAGTGAAGCATCAGACAGAACATATCTATATATGTATGTATGTGTATAGATGCTGGGGGTGGCCATTTAGCACAGCCATGAGGAACCAAGATGTCTAGGTCTGCTAGTGGAGTGCAGGGGCTTACATGTTGGCTCTATTCTTGATTCTGGCTTCCTTAAAATGTGTATTCGGGGAGTCTGGAGATGATGGCTTCAGTATTCATGTCCATCCACATGGGAGACCTAGATGCGGTTCTTGGCCCCTGCCTTCCTTATAAAGCAGCCCTGGATAGTTAAAAATTTATACAATGAAAGAGAAAATGGGAAATTTTTGTAGTTCTATCTGATGAATGAGTACGTTTCTTTTTTTGTTGATACAAAATAATTAAAATTATATTTTATAATTTGCCACCTCTTTGTTATTATTACTACCACTATTGTACTAAGTGAAGAATTTGAACCTCTAGGCTTCTTTGTATTTAAAAAAATTGAAAAATATTGATGAAACCTTTGCCTTATGGAAATAAGGACAAATGGATCTTGCTCTTATGAATTCCATCAGTTTCTTTACAAAATGTTTTTTTCCAGCTTTCTATTATAAATTATTACTTTCTTGTACAGATATCTTGAGTGTAAGATGGCTGTTTCTGACTAGTCCTCTTATTGAGAGAAACAAAAGAAAAAACTATGTGATTTATCAGTTATTCATTACTTCTCTTTCCTTAATGATTCTTTTATTTGGAACACATTTCTGAAAAAAAATTCCTTCCCTCCATATATGTATCAGTCAATTCATTAAGTGCAAAACTTTTACTCTGGATTTTTCCTGTTTCATTGATTTTTATGCTATTTGTGAATTCTACATAGTCTTCTTTCTAAATTGCAATTTCATCATCGTGATAGTACAATAGTACTTCATCAAATAGTAGGTGAATGGGAGCCATAGCCGTACACATTATTGTAGCTGGGATTAAAGAATATTCAAACTCCAATTTAGCAAAGTATGAAAGGAGATTTAATATCTTAGGAAAATTCCACAAAACAACAGTTGTATTTAGGTTCTTAATAATGTCATCCACAGCACATTCACTCTGCATGCCTCAATTTTATTTTTATAATGTAAAATCCATTTAAAACAGCCTGTCTTCTTCTGATGGCCCCTGAAGGATCTGAATATACATCTGTCTGGGCATAAATCCAGAGAAAGCTTTCCTCCATGTTATTAAAGCACACCACTGCATAAAACTTACCGAGCATGCCTCTCATGGCTGAAAGGGATTATGTATGTGCTTCTGATCCAATCAGCAGGAGCCAATGAGGGTGATGTGTTGAGTGTTTCATGACAGGCTAACAGCCATCAATTAGGAGCTGTGCATTGCATCAAACTGACTACTTGAGTGGGATTTGATAAAGGAGGAGTTTCCAAATGAAAGTCTCTGCTCTGACCTGAGAACAAATGGGGACAATGAATGCTGAAGATGTAATATAATAAATTCCCTACAGAGGTTCTCAATCATTTTCATGTCTGTAATTTCAGGTTTGCTGAGGCAATAAACACTCTCCACATCTCGGTGACTTACAACAACATTTTTATTTCTGGCTCACATTACATGATAGCTGTGGATGAGTTGCAGAAGTGCTTCTTCCAGCATAACTCAGCTCGATTCTGTAGCTTTTTATTCCAAGATGTAGGCTGACAGTGTGGCTCCTGTCTAGGAAGTGTATTTTCAAGGCAGAGGATAATAATGCAAGTATGATGTCAAGTCAAATGATGAAACAACTTTCAGCACTTCCTGTTCAAATCTGGGATATACATCTGGTAACATCTGAGTTGCCAAGGAGTGTTGCCTGTTCAAAACCTGTAGTGAGTGCCGTGAAGCGTAAGCGCTTGTGAACCCCAGGTCAGTTTACACAGATGTATAAGCCTGTATTTATTCACTTTATTTTTATTTTTAAAAACTAATATTTTATTACTTTCTGAGAGAAATTTTTGGAGTCACCCCCATTTCCCTCAGCCTTCTCCCTCCCCATGTCACCATTTTCACCTATATTATTATAATTTAATCCTTTAGTAACAGCTAAACTATTAACATTCAGCTGTGTAAGTTCATCATGGCATTGTAGGTAATAAAAAGAATAGAAAATGTAGGCCCATATTGATAAGCATATTTAATTGTTTCACTGGGGGGTCTTTGTTTTATTTTAGATTTAGGAATACCTACTGCAGTGTATCTTTATTTCCCACTTTGCTGATAACCATTATACAGTTCCTCTATGAGAATATATGTATATACTTGTTCACCTGTAAATCTATTTGTTGTGTATTTTGCAAGAATATTGCCTTATATCAACAAAAACATGTGATACTTGTTCTTTTGGGGTTGGCTTATTTCGCTGAGCATAATGGTCTCTCATTGGAACCATTTTGGTGCAGCTAGTAGAATTTCATTCTTCTTAAAGGCTCTGTATTATTCCATGGAGTAGGCATATGAAAAAATACTCAGTCTGTTAGGGAAGTGCAAATAAAGGCCACATTGATGTCCACCTAACTCCACTGAGAATAACCATCACTCAGTTATCCACTAACTTTGTGGGTAGGTGGGCGGGAGGAGGCATTCTACTGTTGGTTGAAGTGTAGGCTAGTGCAGCCACTAAGGTAATCAGTACGGAGAGTGTTCAGAAAACTGAAAATTGATCTACCACATGACCCAGCTATCCCGCTTTTGGGAATGTATCTAAATGATGTGAAAACCACCTATAAGAAAGCAACATGAACACGATATTTATAGAAGCACAACTGACAATAGTAAAAACATGGAAACAATCCAGATACCCTTTGAAGGATGAATGAACAAAGAAATTGTGGTATATCTGTATCAGGGCATATATCCTGTTGGTAGGAAGATGTAAACATTTCTCAAAAATAAATCAGTCTATAAATATAGAGACCTAAATTTAGAACTCTTCGTCCCAATATTGAAGTTGTTTCATTTTATATCAAATTATATTGCTGAAAAGGTGTATTTCTTTGATGTAATAAATTCGTTTCTTTTGCACATATACCCAGCAAATGGGGCTGCTGACTCACATTACAAGTCTACTTGTAAGTGTTTTTAAAGAATTTTCCGTATTCTTCACAGCACTTGTGTTAGTTTACATTCCCATCAAGAGTAGATCGGATTTTCCCTTTCACATCATTGCTATTGTTACTGTATTGTGGATAATAGCCAGTCTAACAGGGGTGAGATGATTTCTTGATGTAACTTGATTTTCATTTCCAAGAGGACTAGTGATGTTGTGCATTTTTAAAATATTTTTTGCCCAATTGTGTTTCTTATTTTGAGACCTTAATGAATTATGGGATAATTATTTACCCAAGAGTATGGTTGAGTCCTATCATTCAGCTAAATTCAGTAAGGAAGACATTTTTGCTATTAAGCATTAACTTGTGTGGTTGAAAATTTGCTCAAGTGGATGGCATGGTGGTATATGCCTGTGGTACTTGGCATCCTCTGTGGGTTCCATTTTAACTCCAGGCTGTTCCCCTTCTAATCAAGTTCCAAGCTGATTGTTTAGGAAAGCAGCAGAGATTGTCTAACTGCTTGGGCAACTACCCCCATGTGGGAGATCTGGAAGGAGCTCCAGTCCTCCAGCTTGGACCAGATCCAGTTCTGGTCATTGTGACCATTTAGCAGATGGAAGGTTCTTTCTCTGTAACTGACTTTCATATAAAAACAATAAATCTTTAAAAATAGTTCTCTCAATCCTCAAAAAAGTTCTGTATGTCTGGATGCTTGCTGGTGTAGCTAGTCTCATAAAAATCTGCGTTTGTTAGCATTGTGTATTCAGCACTAAGAACTGATCCAGAGGAGCCCTCAATGAAGACATTTGAATCAGAAACATTCCATTGAATGCTCAGAGTGATTTACAGTAAGTGAAATTTCTTTGCATTGATAACTAATTGCAGGCATCTGTGTTAAAATTTATGGCTAATCTCCACCAAAAAGGGGAAATATGTGGTATATAGGCCCAAAACAATGGATCAGTTGGTCAGTGCTACCGTTGCAAGCACTGGGATCATACGGGCGCCAGTTCATGTCCTGGCTACTCTACCTCCTATTCAACTCCCTGCTTGTGGCCTAGGAAAGCAACTGAAGATGGCCCAAAGCCAGAAGGCCCTGACCCCATGTGGCAGCTGGCTTTGGATCGGCTTAGAGCCAGCTGTTGAGGTCACTTGGAAAGTAAACCAGCAGATGGAAGATTTTTTTATCTAGTCTTCAGATAGGTGCTTTGGTTGACTCTATGTTTTGGCTATTCTGAAGTGTTATAAGGTTACAGTTATTTCATTAATAAGTGTGTTCATATCTTTTGTATATAAACCCAGGAATTCGATTACTGTTTCATATGGCAAACCTGTTTCTAGTTTTTGAAAAATCTTCTGTTGGGACCACCATTGTGGTGTATTGTGTAAAAGCACCACTTTCAATGTTGGCATCCCAAATATCTCATGGTTCAATTCCATCTGCTCCACTTGCAGTCAAGCTGCCTGCTATTGGCCTGGAAAAAAGAGCAGAAAATAGTGCAAATGTTTGTTCCCCTCCAACTTGTAGGGGAGATGAGATTAAATCCTGGCTTTTGGCTTTCACTTGTGGCCATCTAGGGAGTGAGCCAGTGCGTACAAGAAGGTGTGTGTGTGTGTGTGTGTGTGTGTGTGTGTGTGTGTGTTTGTGTGTGTGTATGTGTGTGTTTATGTGCCTCCCTTTCTCTCTAACTTGACTTTCAAATAAATATTAAGGAAATCTTTAGAAAAAGAATTCTCCATTCTGTTTTCTATGATGGCTTCTCTAACATACATTCTCATAAAAGGTGTGTACAAATTCCTTTTTCTCTGCATCATCACCAGGATTTGTTACATAGTCTTCTAGATAACAGTTGTTCTGAAATGAGGCAAATTTCATGTAGTTTTGATTTACATTTCTATAATAGCAGTGATAGTGAACTTTTTTTCTATATATTTGTTGATGATTTATATTTTTTGGGGGGGCTACCTTTTTGTGTTCTTTTGCCCATTTTGTGACTGTCTTGTTTTTCATTTGTTTTGCTTTTTAACTTTCTGTAGTCTATTATATGGGAAAGATAAAATTTAAAAAATATCCAAAGCTCAAAATAATGTAAAAAACCATGCCTATATGTATCAATATTGCTGCAAATATTGCTTTGTCAACCTTTGTGTTATATCTTTGTAAACCAAAGTTTAAGAATGACATACCAATATAGTTTTAATCTGATTTTTTTCAAAGATGCAATAATCATTTGAAAAAATTTCAGAGGGAGAGGGAGGGTAAGGAGAAGAGAGAGGGAAAGACAGAGGAGAGAGGGAGATCTTTCTTCTGCAGGTTTACTCTCCAAATGATCTCAACAACCAGAGTTTTTATTCTGTGATTCCCTATATATAAATATCAATGAAATATAGACATAATCTCTTTGCAGTATAAAAGACTAGTTTATAATATGTAATGCCATACTATATTATCGTACTAATATATGGTATCTCTTTACTTTATCTCCTTAATGAATTACTAAAAATTATAATCAAATCAAAGCTAATAAGGCTGAAAAATCAATACAGATTCTGCTTAAATTAATGCACAGGATCAGGCATTTGGCACCATAGTTAAGAAGCCGTTTGGGTTACCTACAGCTCATATTGGAGTGCTTGGGATCAAATTTCAGCTCTGCTCCCAATTCCAGCTTTCTGTCAGTGCACATCTTGGAAGACATCATTGATGGCTCAAGTGTCTGTATCTCTTTAATGCACATGAGAGTCCATAATCAGCTTGCTAGCTTCTGGCTGCTGTCCAGCTCAGTACTAGCTATCATTTGAAGCACCAGAGGAATGTTCTTTCCATCTGCTGGTTGTTCTGTGTTTCCTTGACTCAAAATAAATAAATGGAATTACTTAAATATAGTATTACAAGTCAGCTCACTTACTTCAATGATTGGGTATTATATACCTTTTTCACCTATGCAATTATTTTGTCATTTCTTATATTTCAAAAATTTCATACTATTGCCAGGAAGCATGGTACTGAAAGAACACTCCGTGTCTTTCATCTTAATTATCTGGTCCACAGAAGAAGCCGTACCTTAACCAGCTGCTGGTGTTTCAAAGGGCTGCTCAGCATGCATCACTCATGTCTTTGAATCTCTGGTTCTCTTTGCCATTCTCTGAACCCATCTCTAGAGTTATTTTTCTTAAAGACCTTAGAGCTTCTGAAGAGTTTTGAATATGGATTGTTGCCTTCTGACACTCATGCTAAACCCTGATTGCCATTTGGGGCAGTGTTGTTAGCTGGAGCCAAATGCATGGGCAATGCCTAGGTTATGGGGACAGAGTCCTTAGGATTGTACGAATGCCCTCCTGAATTAGTGAATTCTCACTTGCAGTGGACTGAATTAGTTATGGGTGGGACTAGGTTATAAAGCAGAGATATCCGTTGAGTTGTACCACATGTACAACATGCCTGCTTGTTTTCTGCTCTCGCAGTTAATCAAAGCAGCTCAAAGTCCTTGCTGGTCTCACATTCTTGGACTTCTCAACCTCCAAATGTAGAGCCATTCAGGTATTCCATTATCTTTTTTTAAGACCTATTTATGTTTATGTGGAAAGTCTTATATACAGAGAAGAGGAGAGACAGAGACCAAGATCTTCTGTCCGATGGTTCACTCCCCAAACGGTTTCAATGGCTAAAGCTGAGCTGATCCAAAGCCAGGAGCCAGGAACTTCTTCCGGGTCTCCCACATGGGTGCAGAGTTACAAAGCTTTGGGCCATCCTCAACTGCTTTCCTAGGCCACAGGCATGTTCAAGATGAGGACTTTAGCTGTTACACTATCGCACCGGGTCCTGTTCCATTATCTTTCAAAGAAATATCTAGACTGGTGTTTGATCAAATGTCTGATAGTGTGTAAAGTAGCCAATCTGACATAAAATTAATGATCAAAATCTTCCTCCATGAAAATGCTTCTGACCGCCCTTCAAAAGTAAGTCTTTTTCAGGGATTACTATTCGATTTTTGTTAGCTAAATAATTTTTACCTTGTAAATAATATTTACCACTTCTGTGTTTATGATTCACAAATCTGATGGATGAAAATGCATGTCTTTTTTAATATACATTGAGAAAAAGAAATGAGTAAGTTAATGACTTACAGCTAAAATGATTCAAAGACATACTCACATAAAAATCAAAGTTTTAAAATAAGAGGACAATCGCTTCTCGGCCTTTTGGCTAAGATCAAGTGTGAAATAAGAGGACAAGGGCTTGGCATGGTAGTCTGGCATCTGAAGGCCTTTCCTTGTATGTGCCAGGATCCCATATGGGTGCGGTTCTAATCCCGGCAGCCCTGCTTCCCCTCCAGCTCCCTGCTTCTGAGGAGAAGGTCGAGAATGGCCCAAAGCCTGGGATCCTGCACCCATGTAGGGGACATGTCAGAGGCTCTGGTCTCTTGGCTTTGGTCTGGCTCAGCTCCGTCCATCGATGCCACCTGGGGAGTGAATAAGTGGGTGGAAGATCTTCTCTGTTGCTGCTTCTCTCTGTGTATCTGACTTTCCAATAAAAATAAAATAAATCTTAAAAAAAAATGAGGGGACACAGTAATCATTTCAGATAAGAAGGAAACAAAAGTAAAAGTTGAGGGGTCAGGGGTGAGACCAGCAGATTTAACTGTCCATAGTGTAGCTGGAAACAGTCATATCAGTAACTTATTTCCATACTTGCTATTTAACTTTTACCTAATATAGTGTTAAGGCTGTGGTTATAAAGAAGTAAAGGCATATCTTTTTAAACATTAAAAAAAAACTGGATGGAGAAGGAACATGACAGGAGGGTGGGTAGGATGGGAGTTATTGCTATGCTCCTAAATCTGTACTGTGTAATACATGAAATTTATTCATCTTAAATAAAAAATGTAATTTAATAAAAGATGGTATTGTGAGGAAAAGGAATCAGAAACCTCAATGGTGATGAAAACAGAAGTAAAGATAATTAGATTCATTAGCTAGAGGAGAATATGGAATATTGTTGGGGGGAAAGCACAAATTCATTGAAATAGAAATACATATGGAAAATGGTTTCAGAATTAAATACAGAAAACTATACCAACAATACCGAAGGGAAAACAACCAGGAATCCTAAGGCTTTTAAGTTATAGAAATCATAAAGCATCCTGCTTTTGGGCTGCAAACTGTTGGATAAACTAATGAATCGCTTTGTCAACATCTTATGTGTCAACTGGGAGTAATATGTATGCATATGCATTATATATAGACACTACTATTATTTTAATTTAGTAAGTGCTGTATGTAAATATACTAGGACTTATAGTACAGTAAATAATTAATGTGCTTTACAATAGCAAATCATTTGCATAAATTGATTGCTTAGCAAATAATAGAAATTGGTCCAGGGTATATGCCACTTCAGATAATGTGATTCCTTGTAGAGTCACCTTCTCCGCAGAAGCATGAGTGAAATTTCCACCACTCTGTTGCTGCCTTTTCTGCACTGAAACTAAAAATGACTTTTACTTGTCCTGGTGTTATTTAGCTAATGATAATGATACATATCAGGTTTAAAATATCTGCACAGCATGTACATGCAAGGCAGGTGGTTGTGCTTATCTGAACTGTACAGATAGGGATCTCAATTGATTTATGTTTGTTTTCCAGATCAGGATTTGACATGAGATTTTGCCATAACAACCATGTCAATTGGACAGTCTATACCTTGGCCTTTCAACTTTGTAATTTGACAATCTCAATTTTATAATTATAAATGCCTTTTTTTAAGAAGTCTTGTCTTTTAGAATCTGGGGTTTATATAGAGATTTATTGATTTGTCAAATGGCTAAAAACAAGTATTATGACATTGTTATTTTTACCTTCAAATTTCTATTTCATAGTAAATTGTAAATCTGTCTGGCTCCACACTGGTAGCAGGATTACTTTCCACTCTCTAATAACATTGACATCCTGTGGCCATGTCATTATCCTGTTCATCATTCTTCTCCAGCTACTCTACTCCAAGAGTATTCATGTGCCTTTCTTTGAGCTCCCATGCCTTTCCCTCTGTAGCCCAGGCTTTCCTTCTCGCTTTGCTCACATGTGCCCTGTACATTGCGTGCTCAGATTGTGTACTGTGTGTTTCCTCAAGCTGCCATGCACATCATGAGGCAGGACCTGTGCAGGCTATTTATTCACTCATTTCTTTGTGAAACTGATTCTAAAGAGATATCCATAATTCTCTTCTAGCCCTGCTTGCTCTAGGAAGTGCTTCCTTGAGTAGTCTGGGAATAGCAACTTCCACAGGGAACTCCATGATGAGGAACATCCATGACTGTGCTCTGAAACGCCACACCTCTCATAGGCTGTAACTAGTTGATGGCAAACTGTGGTGAGTCCAAAACATCCAGGAGACAAGGGACACTTGTGATTCTGACTTTTCTTCAGGGACTCTTCTGCTTTGCTGGATGTTTCTTAGAATATCAGTTAGGCTGGTAAACATTCACTCTCACTGTCCTCCTCTCTTCACTCAAAATCAGAAGCTTTTTTTTCCTAATATGTCTGCTTTTTAAACGTATCCAGTTTATCCTGATGTGCTCTCACAGGCATTTCTCGGTAGAGCATCCTCATACTTTTAGTCCTGTCTTAGTATCTGCTTCTCAGAGAACACAGGAGTAATCCCTGCAAACCCCTGTGTGCATCGCCAACTGGACACCCAGTTGTGCTGTGCTGTGCTGTACTCTACTCACCCATTTTCTAGTTGTTTTTCTATGCAGATTGTGATGTTTTCATCTCTGGGATCAGGTTTTGTCTCTCCTGTACTTGGTGCAATATTTATAAAGTATTCAACACATGCTTGTCAAATGAAAGAGCAAATCCCTCAATTTTCTGAGTTTTCAGTCTTACAGACAAGCATGACTAAATCCATTTTTCAAAATTGACTTTACTTAAAGGTACTCTGGTTGCTATAAGAAACAGAAAGCTATTAAGGTAGTTTGCAATTTCTCAGTTTATAATTTTAGATCTAGAGATATAAAAATATAAATACATTGTGTTTATATTAAGGTGTGTTAAGAGATTTACAGGAAATAAAATTCATTGTGGGTTATCATGGAGAAAATGGCATAGGGTTCAAGTATTTCCCATACAGCTTACACTGTTTAATCAGTTATAGAAAATGAATGCAGTGGTCAAGGAGAAGGACAAGGATAAATCTGGATGAGAATACTCATGGGATTTCAAGTATGAAAAGAATCATTTACCTGCTATAATGTGTCACTCTAGGAGGATAAGACTGGATGACTTTGACTTTCAGGCTAAGAAGATATTTTATGAACTACCTGTACTCAATTACTGCTCAGTAGATATCCATGCTGGCTTTCCTGTTACAAAAACATTAAGCATGCTTCCACCACAGGGCCTTTTCAATTGCTCAGCCTTCAACATAATTGCTTTTGCTTCCAGTTTTAACTCAAGTAGCATCTCCCAGTATTTCTATCACAGCCATTCTATTTGAAGGCTTAAACTCTTTTCAACTTCATGTATTTTCCTCTAATAGCTGCATCAACAGCCTTCTATGGACTGAACTCATGTAATGTTGCATATTTTTATTTCTCTACTAAAAATGTAAACTCAGTAGGAATATAGAATCTTTTATCTCCTGTATTCTTTCACATGTTTGCTGATAAAATTAGCAATAATGTAGACTTTTGTTCTTTTTTCATTTTGTTTGTAAGGTAAAGAGGCAGAGATAAATAGGGAGAGAGAGCCAGTTCCTGAATCACTGTCTAAATGTTTACAACAGCCACAGCTGGTCTAGGCTGAAGCCAAGAGCCAAGTTGTCCCTCAGAATCTCCTGTGTAGATAACATGGACCCTAGTTCTTGAACATCACCTGGTAGATCCAGGGTTTACATTAGCAGCTGAGGTTTATAATAGGCCTCCACACAAGATACTAGTATAACAAAGTGGTGACCTAATCACCGTACCACCAGTTTACCCAAGAACATAATTATAAATGAATAAAAATTAGAAAACCACTGAAGTTTCCTAAATGAGGGTGGGTACCTAGTGTGCAGTATTTTGAAGAACTTGTTAACTAAAAACTTAAATGCACCTGAAAGCAGTGGAATAAGTCATTTGGAATGAAAGTGTTAAAGAAAGACAAAATAAAAAAATATATAATCATTGCATACTGACAAGCGGCAAAACTGCATTAATGTTTTGACGTATGAAAATCAGTGGTTCTAAAAGTTAGATTCCTGGACCAGCATCATGATCGTTAGCTGGAGATTAGTTAGAAACATAAAACATCTGGCAATGCTCATGTCCAACCAGAAATTCTTGGGCTGTGTGTTCTGGAAAATGGTAGTTCCATTAAAAGGAAGGCTATCTGCAGTTAAATAATTTGAAAGGCAAAATATATGATACTTTGTAAGCATATTGGTG
This sequence comes from Ochotona curzoniae, assembly GCF_017591425.1. Lineage (NCBI taxonomy): Eukaryota > Metazoa > Chordata > Mammalia > Lagomorpha > Ochotonidae > Ochotona > Ochotona curzoniae. The sequence goes on along the minus strand of NW_024464920.1, from coordinate 13,730,269 downwards.
TCTATCTTAATTATCATCTATCAACTTGTTTATCATCTACTTCTCATTTTTTACTTATCTTTATGTATGTTTACTTCTACCATTATTAATCACTAAGATACTTAATGTTGTTAAAACTTTTCCAATTAGATTCTTAGTGAATGTAGTGGAATCACAGTACTTAATTTGGCAGCTTTCTACTTACATTTCAGAAAGATCCCCCAAATTTAGTGATGTTTAAAAAAATATCTACAGCTATTTAGCAGCCTTTAGCACAGTTTCATGCATTCAAGAAAAAAAAGAAAAAACTTTTGATACTAAGTAATCCTAAACCCGATTTTTTTTTAACAAAGATGAGAAAGGTAGCTAGAAATCGTACATGTGTTGGGGACTGGCATGTGGCTCATGAAGTTAATTTGCCACTTCAATGCCAGCATCTCATTTGAGCACTCATTTGAATCTCAGCTGTTCTGTCCTGACCCAGCTCCCCACCAAGGCTTTTGGTCCGGGAGAGCAGCAGAAGAGTCACAGGAGACCTCAATGGAGTTCCGATGTCCTGGCTTTGACCTAGCGCAGCCCTGACTGTTCTAGTCATCTGGGGAGTGAATCAGCTGATGGAGGTTATCCTCTCTGCCTCTCTTTCATACTGTAAATTTGCTTTCAAATAAGTGCATAACAAATATAATGAAAGCCCTAAGTGAAACTATTCCCTAGAGTAATATTTTGTCAAATACTAAGGAGTTTAAAAAGTAGTGTGAAAGAATATTTTAAAAAATGAAAATAACATAAATAGAAAAATCAGTTACATTTTCCATCATGACTAAAGCTAAAGAAAGAAAATTGTAAGAATACCTTTGAAATTTGCCTCCAGGGCCCAGCGTAGCAGTCTAGCAGCTGAAGTCCTCACCTTGCAAGCACTGGGATCCCATATGGGTGCTGTTTCTAATGCTTGCAGCCTTGCTTCCCATGCAGCTTGCTGCTTGTGGCCAGGGAAAGCAGTCGAGGACAGCCCAAAGCCGTGGGACCCTGCGCCCACATGGGAAACCCAGAAAAATATCCTGGCTCCTAGCTTTGGATCCATGTAACTCCGGCCTTATTGTCTGCTTGGGGAGTGAATCAGTGGGTGAAAGATCTTCCTCTCTCTCTCCTCCTCTCTGTATATCTGTCTTCCCAATAAAAATAATGTTTACAAGAAAAAAGAAATTTGCCTCCAAGCTTAAGGTGTTGTTGTCCAAAAGACATCTGGAACTTAATAGAATCCCACAGTGTCATGATGGCTAGGCATTACCTATGAAGAAATCAGGGTGAGATATTCTTTCTGTTTTTGCATTTCATCATTATTTCCTCATTCTATGCTTCCGAACTTGAATCAATATTTCAAATCTCAGTAAAACCTTGTCTCATCTTGACTCACTGTTTCTATGGATGTACATAATAACAGTTATTTTAGAGAAGTTTTTTTCCCCCTAAATGCTCATGCTGTTAAATTACTGTGGAAATAATTTAATTCAAAGAGTATTTGCACTTAGAAAAGGCAGAGTGCTCAGCTGGCACTTTGTCAAAAACCTACTTTAGTAACTGCTTCCTTTAGGTTCCATTGTAATCGCAGGCTTCTCACGTGTATTAATGGATACTGGAAGTAAAATAAATATAGGTTTAGTTCATGAATGCCTGACTTGGAATTTTCAAAGAAGGAGCAAAAGACATCTGAGATTTCATTTCCTGATCAAATGCAGAGAATGAAGTGCCTAAATGTGAGTCCTCTTTATAGCAAAATTGACCCATTGTTTTTTAGCGTGTCAGCCTTCTCAGAATGAGTTTTCACACCGAATTAAAAAGGAGCACATCAATTCCATTTTATTATTCACTGTGATTATTTTTTGCTCCCAAAAAAGAAACTCAAATATTCTGATTTCAACAATATTAAATTTTTAAATAATTCAGTATTTTGAAAGTAAACTTTTGCTTTACATATATAACTAAATCATCTCCAATAAAAGCTAAATCGTTTTCCCTTCCCTCTTTTTCTTCCCTCCCTTCTTCTCTTTCCTTTTTCTTTCTTTCTCCCTTCCTTTTTTCTATCCTCCTTTTCTTTCTTTATTTATTTTCAGTATTTATCCAAAGGCAAGAACAAGTTATACAGTTTCAGGTATCTTTATCCCAGGTGGTAGAGACAACAATTCAATTCATTGTGTCTCTGCTCAAATAGGAGATGATGTGTACACTAAGAACAGGTCATCGTATCCAAGGACAATTTGCAACCATTCTATTTTTTATATCATTTTGGATCTCAGGCAAAGACCATAATTATATTATATTGTTTCAGTAATGAAAGAGGAGATCTGAGAATGGAACAGATAAAATGTTTCTTCATTGATATCATCACCGTAGGTTGCTAAGAGACAATCAGATTTTCTTAAAAACTACCAAATGAAATGAAAGTGTGACCACACAAAATTTTTACAATGAAAAACAAAGCAAAACGTAATTCTCACATATGTATCAATTTTTCCATATGTATCAATTTTGGCTCAGACAGGAAAAAACGAGAATAAACATGTCATTGTTAAATATGAATTATTGCAGCATTTACAGGTTTTAAAAATATATTATTCCTCTCATCTCTATTACCTAATAATCCCTAATCTTCATTGAGTGTTTTGTTTGTGTTAAAGTTGTAATATATAAACTATTATTTGAAGTACACACTTACCTGGTAACATAGTTAGTACTCTGATTACCAGTGTATGCATTAATGGTGAGCACAGCTTAAAATATGGATGTTATATCTATAGCTGAAAAGATAAATTCAGTGACCAGCATAATATTAAGGAGGGGGGAACTACTACCTGAGACTTCAGCATCGCTGATGAGCTCTGGTCAACGTCTCAGCTGCTCTACTTAATATCCAGCTCCTTGCTAAGGGTCTGTAAAAAGAGTTGGAAGATGGTGTAAGTGTTTAGGCCATCACCACCTTTGTGGAACAGCTGGATAAGGATCTGTTTCCTGTCTTATATCTGGCCCAATCCTGACTGTTGGAGCTACTCGGGAGTGAACCAACAGATGGGAACAAAACAACACAAACAAACAAAACACCTCTCTCTCTGTCTCTCTGTCTTCTATAACTTTGGCTTTCTAATACATAAAAAAAAAATAAGTATTTTTAAAAAGTGCATGCATTGGATGTAGTGCAATACCCTCGTGTCTGTATCCTGGCCTTGCAAGTACCGGGATAGAGTATGGACACAGGTTTGTTTCCCGAATGCTCCACTTCCCATCCAGCTCCCTGCTTGTGGCCTGGAAAAACAATAGAGTATAACCCAAAGCCTTGGGGCTCTGCACCCATATGGAAAACCTGAGGAAGTTCCTGGCTACTGGCTTCCAGCTCAGCTTAGCTCCAACCACTGCGGCCACTTGGAAGCAGGGAACCAGCAAAGGAAGATCTTTCTGTTTCTCCTCTCTGTAAATTTGAGTTTCCAATAAATAAATACATCTCTTAAAAGTGCATTAATTAATATATGTATTTTTAAAAATCATTCCTTTGTGATAAAGGAAGAAAATAAATATGAAGAAAATATATTTTATTTGATATAAAAATACTTTGCATCTTCATCAAAGCGAAGTAGTCAACATCATACATTAAAAAAAATCCTTGGACACAAAAAAGTTCATTTTTAACTAATTTATGGATCAAAGACTAGATTTCAAATGAAATTTTAGAAGTGCAATGAACTAGAGGAAAATGAACATCCATCACATCGAAATATGTGTGAAACATACAGCTATACTGAGAGGGAAATTTATAAATTCATATGTTAGGAAAGAGGGAATGACTCAAATCAGTAATCTTATCTGCCACTTTAAAAGACCAGATGAAGGGCCCAGCACAGTAGCCTAGTGGGTCACCCATTCGGGTGCAAGCTCCTGAGTATGAATTTCTTTCTTTCTTTCTTTTTTTTTTTTTTCAACTAAAACGTAGCTTTGAATTTCTTTTTTCTATTAAACTTTTAAAGTACCTTATACTTAAGAGCTTGGCATGGCAGCCTAGTAGCTAAATCCTTGCCTGGCATGCTTCAAGATCCAATATCATCATCTGTTCACAGCCTAGCTGCTCCACTTCCCATCCAGCTCCCTGCTTGTGGCCTGGGAAAGCAGTAGAGAATGGTCCAAGGCCTTGGGACCCTGCACCCACGTGGGAGACCTGGAAAAAAATGCTAGTTCCAGGCTTTGGATCAGCCCACTTCAGCCCACTTATGGCCATTGCAGCTTCTTAGGGAGTGAACCGACAGTTTTTTTCCTTTCCGTCTCTGCTTTTTTCTGTAATCTGTCTTTCCAATAAAAATAATAAATTAATTTTAAAAAAAGAATTTAACTTTATCGCAGACAAAAGCACAAAACATGCAAGAGAGAAGCAACAGACTTTTCTAAAAATTTTCCTGAAGCAATTAGTTATCCTAGGCAAAGCATGAGCTGAGACATAGGTAAGGTTCTTGCCTATGAGACTGAACACGAGAATAATCTGTACCAGGAAAAATCAGTTAGCCTTGAGCTTCATGAAAATCAAACATTTTCGTTCTGGGAAAAGATTCTCTTAAAAGTATGATAAAAGTAAACCATATAATTAAGGGCAATATTTTCAAACCACCTATTGAGCAACAAGTAGAATCTGTAATATAGAAAGCTTCTCTAAAATGAGCAGTGTAAATCAATAATCCAGTCATAAACTGGGCAAAAGATTGAATGCAGCATTTCATAGGAGAGAGTAGGGAAATCTCATACACAGATAACAGAATATAAAAATAAGCTCGTGAAATATCTGAAGAATTATTAGCTGCTAGAGACTTGTATGTTAAGACTACGATGTGTTATCACTATATTCCTATTACAATGAATAAAAGAAAACAAAAATTGTGTTAACACTAAATACTAGCCAATATATGTAAAATTAAGTTGCCCATACATTATTGGTGGGACTATAAAATCATAAGATTTTACTCCAGAAAAGTTTGGCAGTTTGTTAAAAAGCTAAACATGCAAATACCATGCAATACAGTAATTGTACTCATGGGCATTTTTCCCAGAGAATTGAAAACGTATGCTCACAGGGAAAACTGTACACAAATATTTATAGTAGCATTTTTCATAACAGCTACCAAACTAATCCAGATGTTCTCCAAGTGAACAGTTAAGTACCCATAGGATGCAGGAAGTGGATATACCTGTCGTGTTATCCAGAGTGGAAAAAGCCAGTCGCAAAACATTACATAACATTAGATTACATCATATTCATGACATAATGTATATAGAAATAAGAATAGATGAGTCATATTCAGGGAGCAAAAAGACGGTGCAGTGGGAAGAAGGTGAATGTCTCTAAAAGCAGAATACCAGGAAAACTTGCAGTGATAAGAACTTTCTGTGTCTTGATTATTCATTATCAATGTCTTGGTTGTAACATTGTACTATAGTTCTCCAAAATGTTTCAAACAATGAGACTTAGTTAAGAGTACCTAATGTTTCTCTCTCTGTAATTTTGTACAACTCTCTGTTACAATTATCTGCAAATAAAAAATAACTAAAGATTTAATTAAACCTTTGCCTTTATTAATATGATCAATCAATGTAGATTATGAATATGCATGATTATATAATTAGATGGAAGTGAATTCTTTTGGAAACTAGAACAGCAGTGTGAAATAGTTGAATAATTCAGTAACAGTTATATGACTCTTAATTTTTAAATCATGGTCAGCATGGTGGTGGGAGGGACATAGTAGTGTCCTGAATTTTTTTTTTAATTTAGGTGTAACTCAGTAGAAAATCTTTTCATAATTTATAAGCAAAAACTTGAGAAGTAGATGCAATATCAGATATCCCAACAGTATTAACTGATTTAGTGAAGAAAGGCTCGCATAATGTAATTCAAAGTAAACCAAGATCTGAAGATGGAGCACCATGTAATAGTTGTAAACATGTCAAACAAGAATGAAATGTAGAAACAAAATATGGTAATGGTAATAGTTAAATGATATAGTACATAATAAGATTCTATTCTAAATGCTTAACACACACCAATTGATTTAAATCCCCAAATGATGCTGACACCTGGAGCTTCACTTGCCCAGCATCAGGCACTAGTCAGTGTTGTGCCTAGCACTTGGATCTAGATAGCTCATGTTCTTCCAGTGCCTCTCTGTTATGAACATACTGGTGGACAGGAGGCTAAATGCTTTGTATGTATCATGATTAAAAAAAGTCAATGTAGTAAGTTTTTTCAGTTAAACAATCTGTTTAGTTACAGATACAAAAAAAACTACTTACAAAGAACACACAGTGTGTAAATGTAAAAAATTCTGCAACATGATACAACATAAAATGGAATTAAATAAGGATAACAGTGGACTTACTAACCAGAAAATACTCAAAACCAAACATAGAAAAATTTTATCTAGCATTATACTACATATAACTATATTATACTAATTAAGGGGAAAAACCACATTAGAGAAAAAATGAAAAAGTTTATAAAGAATTTTTATGTCATATAAATAATAATGAAAAGAAATTTAAGAAATAAGCAGAAACTAGTAATTAACACTGAAAGATAATTCTTCATACAACAGGAAAAATAAATAATGATGCTAATAACTTTTTTGTAGATTGCAGTTCAGAAATTTTCTAATTTGTGATTCTCCAGAGGAGAATAGAGCAGGTGGGCTGATCCAAACATCTGCTCCCCTTAAAAATATTACATTTCTGCAAAATATTTAATTGACATTCTGGTTACACACTTCAATTTTAATGAGTCTCTAAGTCAACCTCCATGATTCACATCTACCATGGAAAAGAACTAAACTTTATTTAGGAGAGTGCTCATGGGAATGGAGAGAGCTGAGCTAGGTGCTTCATCATTCCGAAGATCCTTCTCCACAACAAAGACTATGTTAAAAGCAAGCTTCCTAGAATCTATAAGGAAGAGTGTCACAAGTATCAGATTGGAAAAGTAACTTTTGATCTACATTTCTGTATTTCATGTAACTTATTCAGCCAGTCTCCTTACTGATGGTAATTTTTTTTTCAGATGTTTCAATTTACAAATAACTCTGAATATGCATCATTTGTGTTCTGGTCAGAATACCATTATCATAACAATCCATTAGTTCCTCGGATTTGATTCGGAATTGAAACTGTATTTCATAGGAAATCAAGGGGACTCATTTTGTTTGAAGATTTTTCATTAAGTTTTATAATTATTTACCCCTCCCACCTTTTGTTATGGCAGGGACAGGAATTATATACACACTTAGAAAGAAAGAAATATATATGATGGACAGATGATAAATAAATAAATAAGGGGATTCACTATTCTGCTGATGAGGCTGTGTAAGTTAAAAAAAAAATCACTTGAATTGGTGATCACTTCACTTGTTGCAAAAACCAAAGATTAGCTTGTTATTTAGCAACATCCACTTGATCTTCTCACTAGACATAACATAAATTCACATTTCTCAGTTTCACTTCTGTTGCAGTGGTAGCAAATGGAATGCATATAAATGTTCTGTGATACTCACAGGTCTAGGCTAAGAAATGCTCTGCGGTGTGACCCCTGTGTGTGTTCTCCTGACCCCTTCTCCAAGTGTGTTCCTCCAATGAGCAACAGCAGCAGCAAGTCACTTTCATGTGTGAAATTTCTTAGAATCAACTCCAGACCTGTTGAGTCGGAACTTTTTAGGATGTAGTAACTGATTTTTCTCACACTCTGTATGTCATTCCTGGTACCTAATAGTTTGAAAATCAATGTTGTACTCATTTAACGGGTGTTAGAGCTCTAACATACAAAGGGGGGAAGATAACAATACAGATGTTATCTGAATTTCTAAATGCTGCAAGACTGTCCTTGCTTCAATCAAGAACACTGTAATTGTTATAACTTTTCATTTATTTTTCAAAAAGATGTTTGTAACAAAAGGAATGTATTCAAGACGTAAGTCTTCAACCTGTGGTTATCATGAGTAACAATTTCTATCGATCACCAGTGTTCCTTCTGACACCACTGCAAGGTAGAGACTGATGCTTAGCTTTTCTGTGTTGTTGAATAAATATACAGTGTTCTCCCCTGAATGTTGTGTTATTTTCTTCTTGACTATCTCACAAAACACTATGATAGGGGCATTTTCCTTTTTATAAAGAACTTTTATGTGTCATTGAGTCAGAAAATTCTGTACAAGACTGATTATCATGGATAATTAAGTATTGGATTCAAATTACATGTGGTTCAATAATTACCTTGCCTCTGGACTTTTGGTAGAATATGTCATTATATAGTTAATGGCTATTTCATACAACCTAGTAAATTTAGTCTTGTTTTGCATGATGATGTACTAATCATTTTTAATCGGTGACTCAGTAATATCCTGTTTTATTAAGAGCCAACTGTAGTGAAACACACCACAATGTACTTCAAAGCAATTATTGTTAATTTTTTCATTCACAGTGAAAGGGAAAAGGCTGTTGCAATAAAGTTGGAAACATTTAAAATAAAAATGAACAATTGAACTATAAAGACTGGTGGAAAGTTCATTGTAATGCATGTAGTTTGGCTTGCTTGCCAAGTAATAATTCTTACGAAGTAATAAATTACAATTAGATTGTAAATCCAAGGAATTTTAGCATGCTGTTTTATGATTTATGTAATTACATTGATTAAAAACCACCTTTATATAGAATTAACTGCACTAAATATGCAACATGATTATAGAAAATTTCCTTTCAAAATTGAGGATAAATATTAATGATTGACTGTTAATAATATTCCATTCAGTTGAAAGTAAAATGAGTGAATTTGATGCTAATCATAGACAAAATTAGATCAAAAGTACTAAGAGAATAAAGAATAAGCATTTTTATTCTAAACATTATTTGCCTCACAATAAAAAAATAAAAGCATATTTATCCTTTGTATTTTTACAATTTCAACTAAGGAAAACAATACTCAAGGAAAAGCTTTCCAAAGAAATCCTAAGTGTTCTTTACAGAGACATGAAGCCAGAATAAACAAGGCAGTGTTTTTGACTTCAAGTGAGAAACAAACACGGTAGAAAAACACTTTTTCTTCCAAAGTTTACACAATTTTACTAGTGTATCTCTAGGCAAATTTTTCTTCCACCATTAAATTTGGATACAAGTGTCCTTCAAAAATATTCCTGTTTTGTTTTTCCCACCTTATTTCAGATATTTTGTGTATGTTGGAAAATAGTATACTTAGATATTTCATTAAAGTTAAAAGAAACCATAGGGTTCTATCATTTCCATGCCTAAACACCTTATTGCCTCCCATGTTAGGGTCAGGTGCTCACATTTTCACTGGTCTCTTTAAATCTCTGTTGATTTGCATTAGAATCAATGAGTCATAATTCTCAATTCTTGAAGATATTTTTGTAAGATTATTTTGTGGAGTGATGTACTTCCTCTCTCCAAAAGACAAGAAAGCCCACAATTGTAAAGTTTTTAAAGTTGGTTTTGTTAAATTATTTGACAAAGCAGATATTTTGGTATGAAGTATACATACACTAAATGAAATTAAAACTGACGTAACTTGAATCACAAAACTTGAATTCTCTGTTTGTAATGTAGGTTTCAAACAGATGTTTTATTCTGAAATAGAAAAAGGAGCACATTAAGCTAAATGAATAAAAAATGAAAGAAGAAAGAAAAATAAAATATTCTAGATTTATTTGGAATAAAGTCCTTATAATTAATTAAATGAAATGTAGAAATTGAGAGTTCCTTACTAGTCACATCACTTGGGAAATTTTTAAAATTTATTTATTATTGTGGACCTGCTTTTATTTGTGTCATGAGAGTTTTGCCTTGTGCACATCTTTGAGTTTCAAAAGTCTGGGTAATTAAGTCTGTTATATTTAGTTAGTTATTATACAACATTTTACATTCATATAAGAAGTTACATTATGATTAGTCATTTCACATGCATTGCTTAATTTAATTGCTGAACAGACAGGATGGTTGAGAAAATGATTGACATGTGTGGGAATGTTCACTGGTCTTGTTTTTTAAATTCATATTCAGTTTAATCATAAGAACATTTTTTTCTCTCCTAACCCTCAACTAGCAGCAATTACAAGATGACTAACAGAACAGGAAAGTATCCATTAGCTTCCTATTCTCATATATTTCAGGCTTAATATTATCATGCATTTGTAGCTAAGGAATAAGTGCCTGCTTGAAGGATTGCAAAGGCCTGGAGGGTAGGAGATTAAGATTGCCCTTCCAGGTCTTATTTTATCTAATTTATGGGTTTAAAACCTCACAAAACTATTTGACAGTTTTAGCTTACTGTGCTGTTCCTAGATGTGATTTAAAAAAATGTTGTCATTGAGATTCCTTTACTTAAAAAAACAAAACAAAAAGTGTGATTAAGGGCATGTTGTGACATGGTGGATAAAGCCATAGCCTGTGATGATTCATGTCCCAACTTCTCCATTTTTTTGACTCAACTCCCTGACAGTTGCCTTTGGAAAGCAGTGCAGGATGGCCCAGGTACTTGGGCCCTTGCTACCCACATGGCTCCTGGCTGAGTCTCCTGGCTCCTTGCTGCTGTCACCAGTTAGGTTCAGTGCTAGCTAATGTTATTATTGGAAGAATGGGACAGCATGACAAACTTTTATCTCTATCTGCCTCTCCCTCTCAATCTTTAACTCTTGACTTTCAAATCAATCATCAAATCAATCAATAATTTTTTTGAAATCTATGATTCTAAAACGACACTGCTTCAGATATGTGTCACTTTAATTATTTTCAAATTATGTATTTATTTGAAAGGCAGAATTTACAGAAAGTGAAAGGAAAAGAAAGAGAGAGAGGTCTTGCTTTCACTGGTTTACAATCCAGTGACTATATCAGCCAGCTGTACATACTAGGAGACAGAAATGGTGGCTCAAATAATGGGATCCCTGCCACCCAGATTAATGTCCTGGCCTTTGGCTTTAGCCTGTCCCAGCCCAGCTTCTGCGGGTATTTGGAGATGAAAGAGCAATTGGGAGGACTGTTTGTTTCTGAAGTTATTATGTATTAATTAATATAGATTAAATACTATATTAATATTTATATGAAGTAAATGTCACATTTACATATTTTATTATATATCTATACACATTTATATACATGTATATATTATATATTATGTTTATATATACATTTATTGCACATTATTATATATTATATAACTTATAAATTCTATTATTCATGCTAGCAGTAATGACTAGATAATGATGTTGGGCTTTTCTAGATCTGAATAATCAAAGAACCTCAACGACATTTTCATATGGGTGAGAAGGAAAGTATTATTAGTGCACTGCTAGTCATTCTGAGTACAAGAAGGTTAGATTCTTTTGTTCTGTAAATCAGGTTTCTATTTAATTCTCCTTTTAAAATGAGATTAACAATTGACAGCATAATATGAGAGTGGGAAGAAATTTTGTATTATTTGTGAAATATCCTTTCGCTATTGTCTTATCTATAATTTTCATTGATGTCAATAGGAACTATGAATTTGTTGATGCATTGGGAAGATACTGAAATATCCTCACTCATTAAGTTTTCAGAGTTTGAAGATCTTACTGTTTATGAAATGCTTCAATCTTTTCTCTCAGAAGAGGTGGAGTCACTATATAACAAATACAGTGATAAGGCTAACAAAAGAAAAATTTTTAAAAGAAATGAACAGGTACTTTGTTAGCATTAACATACTTTGGGGACTAAATTCTACATTTGCAATTGTGATACTTGTGAAACAGAAAAAACGGAGGATATAATAATGGCTCTTTCTTTTGGAAATAGAGGGATTTATCATCTTTTAAAAGGTAAAGGTCTATCTGATAGAGAATTATAAATAATTTTGAGATGTACTTTTTCTAGTAAGATTAAATACTCAACAATGGCATATAACACTATTCTCATCTTCTGTGAGTCATGATAACTACACATTATTTAAGCATACAAAAGGTCACATTACATATACCTAAGGAGTGTTTTGGGGACATAATCTTTCATTTTTCCGATTCTTTAAAGTTATATGTAACACATTGGACACTAGATTGGATTAAAATCTGTCTTTCATCATCCAGCTTTTTAGGAGAATATCATAAAAAAGTACAAAAATTTGTGAGTCACTGTTATAAACATATTTTTAAATTAATAATATTTGCATTATATTGCAGCCATCATATTGCATTAGTGAAATATGTTGCTTTATTATGCTCTTTAATTTAGACACTTTTCAGCCTTTCAAATAATTTATTTGCATTTGTAAAGATATATCTGAAACTGCTAATTGATGTTTATTAACAGATAACCTGGTAAGCAGGCAGGAAAACATAAAAGGATTACAAAATAATAGATTTAATGCACAGTTAAATTAAGTGGCAGGAGTTGAAATGAAAATAAAAAGATAAGCACACATAGATGACATGTGGAGATTACGCGCTAGTCAGATTAGAGGTGTTTATAAATGCAAAGCCACAACAAAAATAGTATTTATACACAGTGAAAACATACTAACATTGTATATTTAGGTGGGAATTATCCCAGGAATGCATAGCCATGATATATCACTTCAATAAAATAAAGGATAAAAAAGCATAAATTATGTCAATTGATGAAAAAGCATTTGACAAAACAAAACATCCTTTCATGATAAACATCCTGAGCAAATTAGCCATACAAAAAATTCACCTCAATACAATTAAGGCAATATATGACAAATCCACACTCAGCATAGTATTGAATATGGAAGAGCTGGAAGCATTTTCGTGAAGATCTGAAATCTGTCAAAAATGACCACTGTCACAGTTACTATTCAAAATAGCCTGGAATTTTAGCCAGAGATGTTAGGCAAGAAGGAAAAAAAATCAAAGTGCTCCCTGTTGGAAACCCTGTTGGAAAGGAGAGTCCAATTACTTCTACTTGCAGATGACATGATCCTGTAGACAGGGGAAGCAAAAGACTCTAAGAGACTGTTGAAACTCATAAAGCAATTGGACAGATTTGCATGATTTAAATCAGCACAGAAAAATTAGTAGCCATATATACCTATAATGCTCTGGCTGAGAAAGTATTGCAAAGTCATTCCCATTCACAACAGCTAAATAATACCATCACAATACCAGTTTCCAAGACATATTAGAGGGTTTTCATAATCAAAACTACCTGATACCGACACAAAAAATAGGTATGTAAAAATGTAAAAGAATAGAATCCCCAGGAATTAACTCATGCATCAATAACCAAGTATTGTTTGATAAATGATCTAGGAAAATTGAATTTCCACATGCTAAAGTACAAAGTAAGAGCCATACTTTATGCCCCATACAGAAACCAACCGACTATGCACAAGGATTTACACATAAGACCATAAATCATCAATTACTGTAGGAAATCACTGCAAGGGATAGGCATAGATAAATATTACTTGGATGGTACTCCAAAAAGAAGTACAAAAAGTGAAAGCAAAAATAAAAAATTGGAATTCATAATAATTTAAAGGGGAAATCCTATTTTCAGCCTTTTTCTTTTAGAATCATTTTTGCTTATTTGAAAGACTAAATTACAGCAAGAGAGAGAGAGAGAGAGAGAAAGCTTCATCTACCATTTTGCTTCTTTAAATGGTTGTGATTATCCTAGGCCAAAATCAGGTGCTGGTAGCCTTTTACTGGCCTTCTGTGTCAATGCATGTCTCAATGACTGGGACCATAGTCCACTGCGTTCCCAGGCACACTAGCAAGAATCTGGATAAGAAGTGGAGCAGCTTTTGGTCTCCAACTGATGCCCACATGGGATGCTGGCAGTGACTGAACTTTGTACATTGTGTTGCAAACCTGCCCCCCCTTTCCTTTTTTCCACTCCTAGAACTATATAGTATACTAGTATTGCTCCCGAAGTCAATACTACTGGTTGAAGAAGTAGCCTATTTATTCACATTGAAATTTAATTTGCTCTTCACATAATGTGTGTTTAAGAGAAAAGTAAGTAAAACTGAACAAATTTAGCTGGAATAAAAGAAGTCTTATTATTTACATTTAAAAATGTTGTATTTTGTTTATGATATAATTCCATATGCTCTGGGGTTGCCCGCGCCATTCCCCAAGGTCCCTCTCCCGCCCCATTGATTTCCCTTCTAGTTTTACAATGGATGTCCTTCACGAACAGTCACAAGTCCATCATGCTGTAATTGAAGTGTTTCCTGACAATGTGGGCATGGGCATTGTCAGAGTTCATCATCTTCCTGTTAGGATAGATTCAATTCTTTCACTGGGAGTCCATCTCTGGTCTGTATGCATAGAGACACACAGCACTTTGTCTTATGTCTGAACATACCAGTCATGATACACTTCTGTTATATATCCCCTATAATACAGAACCAGTGAGCTCTAGGGGCTGTTTTGCTCTTCTACTTATGGAATGGCTCTTTATCATTTTAATTTGCAGCTTTATAGTGTCAAATATAATTGTTTTGTTGTAAATCTTATCTTTTAGCACTTCCTGGTTGATTGTATCTCTCCCAATAAATTCTTGTGATTCATTAATTGATTATCTGTAAGATATGGACTGCTTGTAAACACTTGAGATTGTAAATGTCCATTTCAACACTGTTTTGCTATGTATCATGAGTGATGAAGGTCTGTTTTTTCATTGTAATTCCTTCAGTGCCACAAGGATAACACAGTAGCATATATTCCTACGAGGTTTTCTATTCTGGTTTTTACCACTCTTGTGATTCATTTTTATTTTTGTAACATGTTTCTTAACTTCTTGTTAATAAAGTCTTTTTTTTTAAGATTTATTTGAAATGTGTGGCTGCAGAGAAATAGTCATGGAGACAAATAGGGAGAGAAAAGAGAGGGATAGGAGAAGGGAGGAGGGAAAAGAAGAAGAAATGAGAGGAGAGAGAATAAAAGACGAAGACAAAGAGAGGAAAGAGATGGTAAGGACAGAGACATCTTCCATCCACTGGTTAACTCCTGCAATGAGTGCAATGATCTCGGTTGGGCCGGGCCTAAACCAAGTGCCTAGAACTCCATCTGGGCCTCCCTTGTGGGTGACAGGCACCCATGCACTCAAACTATCTTTTTCTGCTTTTCCAGGCATATTAGCAAGGACTTGTGAAGCATCTGGGACTCAGATGGCACTGTAGGTGGCAGCTTTACAGTCTATGCCACCAGACCGGTCCCAAAACAAAACAAATCAGATGTGTGTCTGTGTGTTTTATTTCTTGTTGATTTTATTTGTATTATTTTATTTGTACTATTTTATTTTACTATTAGTAGCTAAAAGCACAGGCCTATGTTTATTATAAAATGCATTTTAATATTTTAATGTTTCTTTGTGACATTAAATTTAGCAGTACTAATACCATATGTTCTTTCTGAAAATGGAATATAGCTATAAATTTAGAATTAATGGAAAAATTAAATTATTTATTAAACTTGTCGATAATTTTGAAATTAGTTTAAAACCACCATTTTGGGGAAAGTTTGCAATTTTTCAAGGTTGACTATAAATATAACCTCTGAATATTCAATCCTGTAGGAAACTATTCACTTTTAACTCATATTAGAGACCAAGTGTTTATAATAGCAATAATTAGTACAAGCCATAATTTCTTCACAAGGAAATACATTTTGTGAGATTAATAATTTTATGACATGTGGTGATTTTGCTACAAAATCAGTATTCAATTTTTTTGTCATAAGATTGAATTGAATTCAACATGAAGAATAAATTCTACTGAACTCCAAGTAAACATTAGGAAACCCTTAAGAATCTGCAGAAGGATTTTCTGTGTTTATTCGTTCCTTAGCAAACACAAGAAACCTTTATAAGAGCATCAAGTGCCGAGGGGCCTATGTCTTAGCTTATCACTCAGTGATGCTGAGCGTTAATTCAACACCAGGCAAGAAATATTTTTTGCCACTTGTAATGTGCAGCAGTAAGTACTTTTTAATGCAATCGCACATTTTATTTCTTAGTATGTCTCCTATTTTCCCCAGTATTTCTAGACAAGTAAAAAAATGATATCACAGTAACTAGTGTAGTTATAAAGTGAAACACATGCTCTAATTCAGGCTCTTTCTGAAAGCAGTGGAAAAGTTTGATAATTTTTTTCTTTTTGATTTTTCCATTTCTGATTTTGAGAATGGCTTTACCTCAATGAACCTGTACTTAATCAAAGAAATAAACATTTTCTATAATTATGAGGAGATTCTTCCATTTATTTATTTAAGAATTCATTTAAAAACTAATAATTCGGGTACTTTTGATATTTTATTAAGTAGCATTTGCATATTATATGCAGTTGATGTAGAATATGATAAATTCTGGAATTATAGAAGGGGAAGCTGTCATCTCAATTCTCAAGGAACTAGACAGAGGAGTCTGAGTGTGTCACCAGGAGTATTATTCCAGGTATGAATTTGGACTGAGTTTGAGGAGAAATTTCCAGCTTAATGTAGATGTTTTGGGAAAGTTTCTAGAAGTGATTTTTTTTTTTTTTACTGTTTTCATAGTGACATGATTTTGTCTTGTGAGACTCATTTTGTAAGCTATCACATTTCATGAAAGTTTTCCATGAATGAAAAGCAATAGTCTCTTTTTTTTATTTCAAGAAGATTTGTTTCTTTAAGGATGATATGTGAGAAGAGATAAATAGAATTACTACTGATATGAAATCCTGTATGTTTTCCCACAACTTAATAAAGGAAGCCAGGAAAAGGCCCTCACATATCTGAATATGTGTTTACTGTTATTTTGCTTTTATTTAATGCTATTTTAAGTAAATCGTCAGTAAAAAAGGAGGAACAGCAATGATAGTATTCATAGCAAATACATTTTTGTTTAAATTTTATCATCTCTCAAAACAGCCAGTTTTAGAAACAAATCTAGCATTTGAATTAATCTTTAAAATGAAGATTTGGAAGTAGTATGCCAGTTATATTTCTGGTATTCAGTTGTCTTCATTTCAAAGGTATACTATTCAGTATTACTTAAATACGAGGAGTTTCACTTGTCCCTGGTTACAATGTTGATGATACCCTGAAGAGCCATTCTGTATATTCATTTCCCAATACCTTGTGCAATATCCAGATTCATTTTTCTTTGAAAATTCAAAAGAAGTCAGGTCTGAGCTATGTCATCATTTTCTGATATTCATTCCTACAGACATTGATAAGGCTGTTGGTCCCAAAGTCCTTTTAACTGTTTATATATATATATAATGGTGTCCAAATTTATGCCAGACAATTGCATATCTTTAAAAAAAATGGATGGAACTGCTGTAGGTGGGCCAACCCAATGTCAGGTGCCTGGAACTCTGCCTGGGTCTCTTCAGTGGGTAGCAGAGGCCCAACCACTAATGCCATCATCTCTTGCCTTCCCAGTCACGTTAGCAGGGAGTTGGATCAGAAGCAGAGCAGACAGGACTTGAAAGTGAAGCCTGAGATGACAATGGTTCATGTAGCATTTCACCTAGTTGCATAATAACACCAGCCTTCTCCCCGAGTTTCTTCTCCAAGCATTTAAACACACACCACGTTTTGTCTGTATTTTCTCCTATAAGATTTATATAATAAAATGCAAATATCATCATCAGAATAAATCCATCAGTACCTTTTCTTTTCACATGAGAAGTAAAATTCTTTTCACAAGTCAATTCCCTGTTTAAACATTTGACTCCAACTCTCTGTAACCTCAATTAATTCTTTCTCTGGTGACTAACTTTTTTTTAATTCTAATTCCTTAGCATCTTTTTTTTTTTCCGAAGATTTATGTATTTTTATTGGAAAGGCGGATATACAGAGAGGAGGAGAGACTGAGAGGAAGATCTTCTGTCCGATGGCTCACTCTCCAAGCAGCCGCAACGGCTGGAGCTGAGCCGATCCGAAGCCAGGATCCAGGAACTCTTACAGGTCTCCCATGCGGGTGCAGGGTCCTAAGGTTTTGGGCCATCCTCCACTGCTTTCCCAGACCACAGGCAGGGAGCTGGATGGGAAGCGGGGCTGCCAGAATAGAACCGGCGCCATATGGGATTCTGGTGCATTCAAGGTGAGAACTTTAGCTGCTAGGCCACGGCACCAAGCCCAATAGTTTTTATCTAGCTAAATTTTTTTTTTAAATAAGGTGGGATGACATAAAAATGTATAAAATTCAATATACCCTAATTGCTCAATAACAAATGGGTAGCGCAAAAATCATAAACTTGCAAAGTCTGCTAGCGCAGAATACTGTAGTGTAATTAATATTATTTGTAATAAAAGTACAAGGAATTGCAGTCATGTGAATTCCTGTGAGGAGGGAAGTTGGGAAGTGAGGCCATCGGGATTAGAACCTGCACCCATATGGGATCCCGGTGCATGCAAGGCAAGGACTTTAACTACTATGCTATCATACTGGGCCCTGGTGACTAACTTTTGAGCTCCCTTCAAGTCCTGTTTTTCTGTAGTCACTAGTTAGTCATTATCCTGAGTAGCCTTCTTCTCTTATGGTTGTATTTCTAAGCTAATCACTTGCTATTCATTTACAGTCTATTATGTCAATAAAATAAACCTCTCCTATCGAAACATGTTTCTTTTGGTGTACATTTTTTACTATGTATTCATTGACGTTTGTTCTTTCATGAAAACAAATGTCAAATTAAAGCAATAATATTCAATAAATACCAATGCCTGTAGCTTCTGTAGGCTGGCTTGTTTAGAATATGCACTCCTGTGTTTTGTAGTAAAATAGTCTCTCAGATGTAGTCTTCCAAGATCTGACAAGATCGGGCGCGTTCAGGATGGTGTGGCCGTAAACTCAGATGTAGTCTTGACTCCAACTTTCTGCTCTTTGTGTGGATCATGATACTCTTGATGTAGACAATGGTAGGAAGTTTAATGTTTTGTTGTCCAGGTATATTCAGAAGCAGAAAATTGGAATGAAGGCAACACCAGAAAGACTGTTTTACTACAAAACACAAGGACAGTGCATGAGTGCAGGGTGGCGGGGTCAGAAAGAGATTGCGAGTAAAAAGGGAAGAATCCTTATACTTGCAAAATTTTCAACTGGAAAATAATAATAATAATAATAATAATAATAATAATCCGCACTCCTTTCATAAAGAGCTGGCTCCATGTGAAGATCTCCTACTAATTCTTGAACGTCTTTTCAGCCAGATGGATGGATGAATGGAACTAATTACTACGAGATTATGTGAGAGAGTCTATGAGACAGGAAAGGAAATTGCAAATGATATCTCTGCCCATATTGTACTGAACACTGACGTCTGGAAAGTATAGTTTCTTACTGAATTCTGGAGGAAAAGTGAACAGATAGGCTCAATACGTAGCATTATTCTTACTAAAACTATTTCATGTGAGATAGTTTTTCTTCTTCAATTTCTTGATTTGCTTCCAACTCTATCCTTCTTCCAATCCATATATCCTGAGTCAGAAGAACCACAGTTATCCTATCAATGTACAAACTTTGCCCTCAGCTCTAACTCCTCTTAGAATTTACTTAGCAGCAGAAATGATTCAAGTAAAATGTAAGTTTATTACCAGATACACCTGCTCAAGTCCTGCTCTGTAATCTGTCACCATGAGCAGGACAGAGTTATCAGCATAAGATGATAAAGCCCTTCTCTTTTGAAACGTGCCTGTCCCACCAGCTTCAACACTTAGCACACATTGCTTTCCATTGGATGCTAACCCAAGGGGGAAGCACTGCTGGGTCCTGACCACATCCCATTTGGTGTCTGTTAACTTTGTTTTTCTCAGTTGGGACACGTTTCCTCTCCCATTACACCTCAACTCCTCAGGATGAATTAGATGCCTCAACATCATAATCTGCCTCTTGTTAAAACGTGCACAAACTCTGCTTCGTTTGTCAGTCTATGATTTACTTCTCTGTACATGGCCATCTGCAAAACTGCCTAAGTAATCCATGAAATTGTGAGATCCTTGGCAGCAGAGGACACGTCTTACAAACTTGTCACTTTTTACTCCAGTAGAATCCATGGAACGTACTCGCAATTTGCCAAATGAAAAAGCTGCTAGACAGAGATATACATTGACCTTTAAACTCCTATGCTTGGGCCTATTGCACCCTACTTGATGCATTGCCACTGACATGCGCGGACTAGCTGCAAACTTTCCCTAGTCTGCTGGCTGGCATTTTGGTTTACAAGGCCAAAAAACAAGCAAGACAAAACAAAAGAATTACTACTCTGCTAAATGGTTTCATCATATTACCCTGTTTATATGATGTCAACTCCTGATACAAGATCAGCTTCGTATTACACCAAGACACTAGATGGTGGATCCCCAGAAAACCCATCGAAGTTGTCTGCTGTTGAATGTTTTCCTAGTCAGTTTCTTGAAGCTCTTTCAAGTCTTGTAAAACAAATTCCCATTTGTGTCTTTAAATTTTAACCTCAGACACCTCTTTCTACAGGCCCAAATAATCATTTGATTTGTGCTTTATGAACAAGGCTATTTCATATTCCAAGAACAGATACTTAAAAGATGCACGTTTCTGCCCCACAGTGGGTTCGAACAAGAAGACGATACAAAATGCAAAGCAATCCAATGGGAACAACAGAAGAATTTAGGCAGCACTCTAATTGGAATTTTCTGGTCGTTGAATTACCAAATCATTGGTGACAGCTATAAATTGTAATTTATGGAGCAGTCCAAGTCTGGAGAAGGAAGGAACTGTCCACTCAATCTTCCTCTATGAAATTTTGGTCTCGTTTCAAAGTGGTTTAACTAAAACTCCTTCCAAATATTTTGATTGATAGCTTTCAATTTAGGGCTCAGCAGTAAGTACATTAATTGTACTGTACTTGTACCTTACTAAGACTACATTAATTTTGCTAGTTAGCATCATTGATTAGAGTTAAATTATTGTAGAAAGTAGGTATAACCATGCAACTAAAAAATGACAGGATGTATAAATTTATTCTTACAGCAGTAAAGAACCTGTAGTGAATTTGGAATAGGTTTTGATACATTATGTAATATATAAAGGATGGAAAAATCCTAAAATACAAATGTTTTTTATATTTTTTGAGGAAAAAAAGCATGGACTTTGTGGTTGATATTCAATGTTTAATGGTATATATATAGACATAGGGCTCATTTAGGGTTTTTTTTTTTCTCCTGACCAAAACACAGAAATTTCACATATATATTCCTTACCTTTGATCAAAGTATGAATTTGATATTGAGTATTGTCAGACATAGTGAATGAATGCACTTTGATGAAATGAGTTTGCTTCAGCTCAAAAGATAGCAACTCAGTTTCCACAGCAAGATAATTTGGTGAGCCTCCTACAAACTCTAATGCTGACCACTATCTTTATGTCAGTTATCCTTGCTAATACTGTATCTTCCCAGACAAACATTTAGATCGTTTAAAACAAAAATGAGCTGGGCCCAGAATGGTAGCCTACCAGCTGAAGTCCTTCCCTCAACTGCACCAGGATCCCATATGTGTTCCAGTTCGTATTCTGGCAGCCCCACTTTCCTCCCAGCTCCCTTCTTGTGGCTTAGGAAAGCAGTCGAGGATGGCCCAAAGCCTTGGGACTCTGCGCTAACATGGGAGACCCAGAAGAGGCTCCTGGCTCCTGGCTTCTGGCTTCAGATTGACTCAGCTCTAGCTGTTGTGGCTGCTCGGGGAGTGAATCAATGGATGGAAGATCTTCCTCTCTGTCTCTCCTCCTCTCTGTATATCTGGCTTTCCAATAAAAATAAATAAATCTTTTAGAAAAATGATACAAGGTACATTAATATTCCTGCATGCGTTATAAGTTACTAAGGATAAATAAGCATTCCTAAATTAATTGGAAGATTAGAATATAATTTTAAAAATGGTCTAGTTCCACAAGAAAACGGCTTAGTTTATAATAATAATTCTTAGTGTTTCCAAGTGATTTTTCAATGCCAGTTTTTATCTAAATCTTATAAATGCCTTATACTTTAGCAATGTTCTATCGTTGTTCATTTATGTGCCCTCTAAGCACACATGCACACATCTTAAGATACATGGTTGAAAGCTATTGCTCAGAACACAGAGCCTGATCTTTAGATAAATAATTCCATAACGACCAGCACTAGAACGTTTTGCTCATAGACTAGCTCGGCTACAATCATTTGAGTTCCTCAATATTTGTCTGAGTTTCAAAGAGTCAGGGACATTGGAAGCACTGCTGAATCACCAGCGATTTTTATTCTGAGACAGATGAGGTTCAAGGAATGAAAGGGATTTCCCAGACTCGCTGTTGGTTTCCATTATAAAAGCAAGAGATTGCTTCAAACAAAAGCAGTAATGAAGAATCGTGCTTGTTATTAGATTCATTAATACTAAATATGTATCTGCAAATCTTCATAAAGGTCTCCAGAGTATGATTTGTGTGGAATTTCATCTATTAAAACTGCCCATATTCTCCAGCCTTTTGAACTGATACTGATTTCTTGCACATTTTTGTAGCAATAGCATTTCACGAGCAGCCCTTTATCATTAAATTGAATTAAAGTTCTATTTAGATTCTTTTTCCCCACGGAATTTCAGATTCTTGAGAGTGGTAGCTATGCCCTTCTCACTCTTGACTTCCTTCCAGTAACAGCACCACCACTATTTCGATGTGGAGACCCATTGAAGACAGTCAATGCACATTCCCGAGTGACTGACTGAGACACAATTGGAGAATATCAAGTGTGCATATATCAGAAAGAACAATTTGTAGTTGACCATGAACTGTGGATCAAAAGATCAGATTTCAAATGTGAAAATTCATGTTAAGTTCTCAAAGTGAAAAAAGAAAGAATACAGTAGATTAAAAAAGAAGAAAGACAATTCTGGAAAGAGAAGTCGTGAGGTTGATGCTAAACATCAATGAATGCAACAGTTGTTCCAAATGTCAGGGACACAAAGACGATGGGCTGGTAGGGAACAGAAGTTTTCCCTCTCTCAATCTCATTCTAATATAGCAGCAAACATTGGAGTTCATCTGGCTAAATGTACCGGTGTCCAGGACAAGCTAGAAACCACACGTTTGTCTGTTGTATTTCAGCTTAAACATGTTGCCATAATTTTAATGTATATTTAGTGTGAGTGCAACAGAACACACTCCAGGAACCTGGAGCAGAGGTCACCAGAGTTTTAATCTTTCCTGAAATACTTTCAGCAGGATTGACAAGAAAGAATCAACAATTTGGGAAGATTAGTTTTGCCCAGGTTCGGGTATCATCGACTGAAGCATAATTACATTCAAATCCCTTTCCAAAAAATGTATGGTAGCATTCTTTTCTGTGTGATCTTGCATTTCTTCCCGTTTCCTGTATTTTCCTTTGCAGTGGGAGCCCTGCGGTGACACAGGGTACCTGCAGGTGTTAAGATGCCGGCCTCTTTCCTATTGTAGCATGTTCCTAAGTTACTGTAGCATACTACATTTCCCACAATTCTTCAATACTCTGTCTTTTTTTTCATCCTCCCCAGGATCTGACAGGCCACTGAAATATCTGATTTCAAAGAGGTGCTCGCAGCCTGTCCTGATGCCATCTAAGAATGCAAATGCTCAGCCTGACACTGCCAGGTGGGAGAAGGTAAGAACAGTTGTTATAAGTTTTTGTATATTTTAGTCTTAAGACATTTGAAGAGACAGAAATGTTTTACTGTCAACCAGTGTCTTTGTCGCCTACTTTTCATTCCATCTCTGCAAATTAAAATGCATTACAATTCTGAAGGATAGCAGTGAAATGTGTACTCTCCATTAAGATTACAATATAAATAAATATATATATGTATATGGAGAGAGAGGGAAATTGTCCATGTCCTTATGGCTGTGAATGAAAATTCCTGGGTCTAAATATAAAGAAATGAAGTAATAAGAAAGAAAATCAGCTGTTTTCCTGTCAGGTTGCTATAACATTGCAGTAAAGCAAAGAAAAAATAGATACATTTAAGTTAGGCTAGGAGGCTTTAATTTCTTCACAACTCTCATTAGCAAGTATGTATTAAAGCACCAGATATGAAGTGTGTACTTATGCTTTGCAAATTGCACAAAAATAAAAATAATAGTATGAGACATATTTTAATTAAAGTAAAACTTAGTTGTGATGGAAGTACTAAGATTTTTAAAGTAATAATCCATTTTTTATACCTAGTGTAGGTTATGATTCTGTCGATTTGAACATTGTATGTGATTATATGCTGCCTGGAATTGATATAGAACTGTGTAGTACAGTATGTTATGTAGGTGGTTATCCCAGTCGCACATTATGGAGCCATCATTTAGTAATTATCAGTGTTCCTATGAAATTAATGAGATACATGCATCATTTATTTTCAGTACAGCTTTGCATAATTAAAATAATATTCAATTTGATCTACCAAGCTACAAATTAACTGCAAAATACTTAATATATACCAGAGAGCTATGCTCTGATATTGCATAATTGTCCATTGTGTGGTTATTTCCCTCACTATCCTTTATCCCAAAGCATGGAGAAGTAATCCCATAAAGTACATTTAGGGACTAAGGGTTATTAAGAAACAATGGAAGCCACAGAGAAGTCCTGAATTGGTCAATAGTGTTATCCTTCTCCAGGCAAGCAGAAAAATCTGATTCCTGTTCTACCTCCTTTCTAAGTTTCTACTCTGTGCTTTGAAGACATGCATAATTAGAAAGCTGGCCCAAACAGTAAGAAAAATGAAATGGAATAGTGTAAATGATTAGATTATTGAAATTAGAAATTTAATATTTCTAAAGAAGTCATAAAAGTTTTTCCACCTGCTAATTATACAGTCTAACTTTAAGAAGATTCATATATCTGGCAAGACATCAAGTAATATATTTTTATTCTTTCCCGTTTTAGATTCAGTGTGCTTTAAGATTAAATTATATCATTTTACTCAGGAATAACCGCATATTTTGTTTACAAATGTAGTAGTATCTTTAATTTTAAATCCATGTTCATACATTCGCAAGACCTTCACATTTTAGCTCATGTTCCTTTTAAAATACTAATAATAATAGTGATCAAAACAATGGCTAATGATTTTACAGAAGTGGTAAATGTGTCACAATACCCCATTGAATTTACTCAGGTAAAGAAAAAATTGAATATACTGAGGCTTGTGGGAGTAACCTAACTGGCTTGAGTATTTGCATTTCCTACCAGTAAAGTTTAGAGAAATGCAGAATTCCATGCTCAGAACCCATGTCTTTTTTTAACCCTCCCCTGTGCTTTAAACTCCACAATATATCCCAACACTCTGTAAAGCCTGTCACTCTCCTTAAGCTGATCATTCAAAACACAAATGATCCATTTACTTAACATTGATCCAGTTATTTTTTTCTTTGTCCTTAGCACATGCTGTTACTTAGATCATTATTTGCTGCTTAGCTAAATATTCTTTCACTTCCAAAATATATGGCACATGTTTTTTTTCTCCTATGGTTATTCCACCTCAAATGTACAACTCAAATCTGTCATTCGTAGTCCTAATGGCCTAGCGTAAAGATACAATTATCTCTCAACTAATAATTTTCTGAAAGCATTAGTAGTAAAGAGATACTACTAATCTGTTGTGAAACAAAGAGTCTTACGCCAAACATTTGATTTCTTGATGGAAAGGACAGATATGCTGCATATCATGTTGGCTGTGCCAGAGTTTTTTCTATGAACCCGTTTTCAAAAAGATTTTCACTCACTTTCTTACTTTCCTTGGTCTGAATCCAAATTCTTTCCTAATAGCTTCCAAACTTAATTTTAACTTCAAATGCTGTTGCTGAATAAAGATAGCAGAGGCCTGGAGATGAAATCCACCTTGTGGGACAAAGGAATGCATTTTAATTTGGAAGCAAAGGTGGAGACCAGTCTGAGGTTAAGGCTTTTGTCAGGCAGGCTGACCTCAGGCCTCTTCTCTAGTGCCCCTGTTGCCCCTGCCAGCCGTGCTTCTGGCACTAGTCTGTGTTTGGCCAGGATATTAAATGGTATTTCTTGAGAATATCATGAGTTTATTAATTTAAAAAAATCCAGTCAAATTTATTGGATGTTTTTCAGTTACATTTGCCAAAATCTAACCCTCAAAAAAGCCCCAGTGTCTTTTTCTGACTATGATTTTTCTGATCTATTATCGGAAGGGTATGGATGTGGTTGAATCCACTGTTGATCAAGTAGAATAATTCTTGCACTCAACAGTGTAGCTACTACTGCTTAACCTGACAAGATAAGTAAATAAATAAAACTTTTGTGTGTCATAGCATTTTTCCTTATCTCCTTTGTTCTCAGAACTGAGCTCTGTGACAGCAGAGAATTGTGTTAGCAATCTTTGGCTAGCCTCAGAAATTCCCAAGAAAATGATACAGTGTATGTGCCCAGTGTTTACTAAATGAATGAAGCTGTGTGTTTTTACAATGAAGTCATATGAGGTGGAGTTAGAGGTTGTAAGAGTTCAAGATGTTTAAAAATAAAAATAATATGTTGATATGTTGTCTTCCATTGCTATTCAGCAAAATCTATAGTGATTTCAATAACTAGAGTGGACGAAAGAACTGTTAAATGGGTGTTAAAACTCTCAGGATAGAAAAGGTATGACCCCAAAATGTAAGACACTGGTACAAATCAGGACTCATAATTGACATAAGCCTAATGCAGAGTGTTTTCCATAAAAGCACTAATCAAAATATGCTGTATTGCATGTCCATTTAAAATGGCTACTTTTTAAAAATTTCTTCTTGAGTATCCTCAAATTTCAAGACAAAAATCACCGATTGCTTTCCTTCTGCTCATCAAAATATGTTCAAATTGACCATGACAGTTAGTTCCCACTAAAATTCAGGTGATGAATTCTTAACCCCTGGAAGGACTACATTTGGTAGATTTCTTATGGCGGAAATTATGTCACAACAAGGAGGTCATTGAGGTTGTTCTAATGTGACACGTTGCAGAACGTGACTTGGAGCACAGGCTCTCAACTGGGGAAGACATGGACATGTAAGTTAGCCAGAGAGGAGACATTTCTGTGTAACACCTTCATCTTGGACATAGTGGCCTGAAAATACGTTTCTGTAGTTTCAGACATTCAGTCTGGAAACTTTGTTACAGCAGGTCTGGGAAACTGATAAAAACAAAAAAGATAGCACGTTTTTCTCTGTAGTTTTTGTCATTTTAGTGAGTGGTAGCATCCCCCTGAGAGTTGTTCAAATAAAAAAAAAAGGAATTGGTGGGTTGGGATAGTATTTCCATTTTCTTTCTTTCACTGCTGTACCCAGGTCCAATTAACCAGCACATACTTGTAACTGTACTTTGAAATCCTTCCCAATTCAGTTGCACCAACTCTATCCTATTTTAAGCCTTTGACCAGTTCCAATTAATAACAAGATATTGCAGTCTGAAGTTTTTCTACAGTCATATTGATTTTCCGTTCTTTCTATAGTCTAGTTTCATCCACAGCCTAAGAACTTTGTGCTTCTGCAGTCTTTATTCCTTTTGCCTGTAATTATCGAAACCTGCTTCCCACCCAGCCTTTCTAATCATTTGGGTCTCAGCTTGTTATATTACCTTGTTTTCTTTTTATATATTTGCTATTACCTGATATATATCCGTTTATGGTAAAGAAAGCTTATTGGGATTTATTGCTACCCTAAAACACCATAAATGATTTACTTGTTTATTTGAAAGAGTTAAGGGGCATGGTAGAGATTGTCCATTGATTTGTTTTTCTCTAGATGGCAACAAAAGCCAGGGCTGGGTTAGACTGAAGCCAGGAGTCAGGAGGCTCATCAGATGGCAGAGAACCAGCAATATTTGGGCCATCTTCCAAATCTTTTCCAAGGTATCTTATCAAGGAGCTGATTCAGAAGTGGAGACGGGGCATGAACCAATCACTGTACAGAATAGGAGCTTATCTCTACATCACAATCCCGGCCTTGGATTGGCAACTTTTCTTCTAGTTGAAAACAAGAGTAATTAAATGTCTCCAGATGACTCCTCTTTATTAAAGAAAATAGATTAAAACAAAAACATCTTCTGTATAGCTAGAAGGAGGTAGACCTAAAGGACAGAGGAAGCAAAAGTGTTTCTACTGTCAACATGGTAGCATGTGACCACTATCTAAAGAATCACAAAAGATGACTGGGAAAGGGGAGGAATGGTGTGCTTCTCCATCCTGCTTCCAAAGCCAAATCTGCTCAGGATCAAAAGTTGAGGGTGTGTATAAGAAGGGGAGGACAAGATAGCCATTTTATTTTCCTTTGTATGACTGCTCAGGCTGCCATATATATGTTCCTACTGAAAGAGAGGAAATTTATTAGCAAGAGGAAAAACAAGGAAAGACAATTTGCAGTTCACCTGTAATCTTACCATGTAGAGTGGTTGTTTTCCGTAAAAGAACACTGTAAGGATTAGGGCGTTTTAATTGTCTGTGTGTATTCCTCAACCTGGTTTGGTAACAAGTGAGAAGCTATAAAATGTCACTGGTAATGGAAGCTGATGCAATGAGAGTTTGCATTAGATCTGTTTGACAATTTGTGGGGTTCTATACTTGGATGCTGCAGAATTTCAGGTTAAAACTTCATATTAGAACTTGACAGCATACCAGAATTGTGATGTCTGCCCTCCAGAAGTTACAGTCTTCCAAGAAATGTTTTCCAGGATAATGACAGCAAAAAACAACTCAGTAGTTTTAGATTAGGAGGAAATAACATTTAGTAAATAAAAATGAACAAGGAAAATATGAGATATTCCCAAGAACATATTAAAAGAGAAGCAAAACTTCAATTCAATAGCAAAAGTTCAGTGAGAAAGATTAATATTTCTATACCATAAAAATAAAACTCCGTAATACATTAGTTATAGCTTGTATTTTGTCAGGGACCTGGTATATGGCTCTCCTGTTACTCACAATACTTATGCAATATCTGCAAATAACAACATTAGATGTGATAAAGGACTTTACATTTCAATTAATCGGATAAGAATATTGAAAACACAGGAAGAATCTAGCTTTTATGTTCATGGCACCATCAGATCAAAATCTAAATATTCAGTCATCTGATTGATTTCATCTTTGTCCATGGTCATCAGTCCAATTCTGAGTTCCCAAAGAAGTTTGCAGGGTGCTTCCTGAAAGGCTCATGAGCTTTGATTTTAGGCACTGGAAGGTTGGCCAGTGTAAAGAAGGTTTCTCTCTGACGAAATCAACGATATTGATATGAAGTGGAAGTGGCCTGTGACTCGTTGGACATAAGCCTGGAAGACACTTCCACAGGAAGATAGCTGTAGGCTCCAGGAGGCTTCTCCTCAAGGTGTTGTCTGCAGCTTTCAGAGGGAAAATCAGGTTGCTATGGAACTCATCCTTACTCATTATGCAGAGTGGCTCAACTGCACCAACCAACCAGGAGAGGATTCCACTCATGACCAGTGGAATAAAGGAGGTGTCTCTTTCCTGTTCCCTTTGTCAAATGCTTTGATTTTTCTCATAGCTGCTCTATATAATGGTTCTAAGCACTGAAGACAAAGAGAAAATTAATATTGAAGAAGGAAATGCCTATAAACACAGCAAAAATCTTATTCAAGAAATTTTTCTATCCAAAATTTTTTGATGAAAAAAAGTTGCAGGGTCTGTCACTTCAAAACATTTTAATATACATAGGCTAACTGCAATCTTTGATTTTTTTTCAGCTGAAATATATGGCATAACTATTTTTTAATGTCCCAAAGGTTTCAGTGGTCTCATTATTTGGCATGAATTTCTTTCATATGTTACATAATATTACGTACAGAAAAAAAAGACAATGTTTTCCCTTTCTAGAAAATATACTGAATCCTGTAATTTGAATGGCAAGGTACTAGTATGACTGGCAAGCACAGAGTAGCTCTGAGATAAGACTTTTATCTGAAGCTTGAGAAGCAGCTTCATGGAGGAAAATCCATGAATTTATGGTATTAGGATATTTCTCTACTAATCCAAGCCTTCACATAAATTTCAACATGTGTTCTATCTTCCGCAATGTATAAGGTGAAGAGGCCAGTGTAGAAAATTTCTAGCCTGCTTTCCAAATGTTAACAATTATGGTGATTCAATGGTGGATATGTCCCCAAACTCTATGAATTATTAACACATTATTATTAGCCTAGAGAAGGATCTCTCTAATCATTAAACATTTCCTCAGTTCATTGAGAAATCAAGGGAATTTAACTTCGCATATAAAAGCAAGACTTTTTCAAGGCTAGAAGTAGACTTTAAACTAGAAGAAATATTTTAATTTTTGTTACATATATAGGATAATACATTAAAAAGAAATATCATAACCAAAGTGGAAATCTATATTGGTGAGGGCTAAGTCTTTCTTATGCATTGCTCTGTTGTCAATGTCCAGTTCAAAGTGGCATTTAAAAAGCTCTTCAAGTACCAATTGATTGAAGACATGAATTACACTATTTATTACTGTGAAAAAATGTGAGAAAAACACAACTACTTTACTAACTTCCTGTGATCACAGGACATTTCCCGTTGTGGGAGAGCCAGGCTACTACAGATAGGAAGAAAAATCAATGAGGTTTGTGCTCAAGTATCTGGACGGAACATTCTAAGGCACCTTGCCCTGGGGGCGACCATTGTCCTTGGAGTGACCACTACATGAAATCTCAAGGTCTTTGTTAATAAGATGCATATATGTATTGGAAATATACATAGAGAAATTTGTATTTTGTAATATATATAATATATGTATATATATATATAATATCTATATATGAGAGAGAGAGAATCTTTCGTTCTCTGGTTCACTTCCTGTCTTCTTCCAAAACACCTACAATAACCAGGGCTGAACCAGGCTAAAGTCAAGAGCCAGGAACCGTGTCTAGTTCTTTAACACAGATGACAAGAACCCAAACACTTGGGTATTATCTGCTGCCTCCTGTTGTATTATTGGCAAGATGAACTGGAATTGCAGAGTAGCCAGCAATCAGGACTCCAATCAGATACTATGAAATAGTATATACACATATCAAAGTATAGCTTAACCTCCTCTGTCACAGTGTCTTCCTTCTCTGTCACTTTTTAAAAATTGTTTAAAGGTTTATTTATTTATGAGAAAGAGTTCAGAGAGAAAGGGAAAGATAGAAAGATTTTCTATTTGCTGATTCACTCTCCAAATGGGCACAACAGGCAGAATTAGACCAGACCAAATCCAGGAGGCTTCATTCAGATTTCCTGGGTGACAGCACCCAGATAATTGGGCCATCTTTGGCTGCTTTTCCAAGTCCGTTTTAGCAGGGAACTGGATCAGACTCAAACTGTTGTCCATATAGGGCTCTGGCTTCACAGGTGGCAGCTTTACATGGTAAGCTACAACACCTGTGCCCCTCAGTCTTGATACTGGTCTGTGTAGGAGGTATTCAGTTGCACTGCTAGCCAGCAGAGCTTATGCACTAATCAAAACATATCCTATTTTATGGGTGAAGCCTGTTGCTAGTTTCCGCCATTGTCAATAGCAGTTGTGAATCCAAGTGTATTCCTTTGATTCCCGTAACTATATCCAGAAGCAATTAGGCTCTACTTCAAAAGTCAAGAATCCATTATCTATGGTCAGCAATTTTCTCCACTCTATTTTTGTCTTCTCCTCCTAGAATTATAAATATTGTAGCTAGGCTTTTCTATGCTGCCATTCGTTTGGCGCTCCTTCTTATGCGGACTTCTTGCTGACTTGCTTACATTGATGGAATCTCCACTTAGGAATGGGCTGACATCCATACGAGCCAGAAACTACATTTTCTCAGTAATAAATCTGCCAACTTGTCCTGAGTTATAATAGTAAGTCATCGGTTTTACCTAGCAATTAACAATGTTTCCCGTTTTTGCCTCTATGATGCCTTAATCAGACAAGAATCATTAATATCCAGATCCTAAATTTTCAAATTGCTGCTGTATTAGAAAGTGTGATTAGCTCTTCCAACTTTACCAGACAGATATTTTGTATTGGACAATATAGTTGGAACATGTAGAAAAGGGAACATAGTATTCACTCACGATATTATTCTTCAGAATTATGCCAGAAAATTCTGGAAGTATTCCCCCTTCACTTTTCCAGTTGCATTGCCTACAGAAAATAACTGTCAGTGTTTGTTGAGTACTTGCTGCATGCTGAGAGCTGTTCCAGGCTCTGAGGATACAAATTAAATTTTAAAAGTGTGCCTTTGTGAGGCTTATATTTTTGGACAAAGCATACAAGCCAGAAAAAAAGATAATTGGTGAGGACAAAATCATCATTAGGACAGGAGTATGTAATTCTGGAGTACTATGTAGCGAAATTTTAGATTAAGTGGCCAGCGAAAATTTTACAGAGGAACTGTTAGCCATGCAAACTTTTGAAAGGAACATTTAAGGCAGATGCAATAAAAAGAAGAGCAGGGCCTGGTGTGTCAGCCAAGTAGCTAAAGTCTTCACTTTGTACGTGCCAGGATCCCATGTGTGCACCTGTTTGTGTCCCAGAGACCTGGCTTCCCATCCAGCTCCCTGCTTGTAACCTGAGAAAGTACTCAAGGATGACCCAAAATTTGGGACTCTGCACCCACATGGGACACCCAGAAAAAGCTCTGGGCTCCTGGCTTCGGATTGGCTCAGGTCCAGCCATTAAAGCCGCTTGTTGACTAAACCATCAGACAGAAGATCTCTCGCTCTGTCTCTCCTCCTCTCTGTATCTCTGAATTTCCTATAAATATAAATAAATCTTTAAAAAAATAAAGAGCAAATGGTCTGAGTTGATAATGTGATTATCGTGTTTAAGAACAGCAAGGAGAACTGTGTGCATAAAGTGGAGAGGGGAGTTACTGAATTCCTAGACTTGGCATTAGAAGGGGCAATCTTGCTATTTAAAGATTCAGCTGATTGGAGTCACTAGGAAGTGACTATAATTGAGATGAGATTAGATCTGAAAACAGAGCTCTGAATTTGATGTTTAAAGGACCTGGAGAAGTAGATACTACGAAAAGACATAGGAGCAAAGGCACCTGAGATGTAGGAGAAGTAGGTGAGCATGGTGTTTTGATGCTAAGGGTAAAAAGTGACTGAACAAGCTTATCCTTGAGCTAACAAGGCATAGCGGGCAGTGGGTGTGGTTTATATCCCAGCTATTGCACTTCCCAACCAGCTTCCTGCTAATCGCCTAGGAAAAGCACGGAGGATGACGCAACTGCTTGGTCGCCTACTATCCAAGTGAGAGAACTAGAAGCTCTTGGCTCAATGGCTTTGGCCTGGGGAATGAAACAATAGGTGAAAGGAATCTCTCAGTCTTCTCCCTCTGTTTCTGTAACCCTGCTTTTCAAAATCAATGAATAAAGAAAAAGATTATCCTATTAGCACAAAAACACAAGTGCAAAATCAAATACATGTATGTGAATGTGTATATACGTCACATTGCTTATATTTAAGTTGGATCAGTTGCACCTAGTCATCTTAATTCTGCCTTTTAAAAAATTAATTTATATTGGAGACAATTTTGTATCATCTTTAAAGATGTTTTAAATTCATTTTTACTGCTTTTTTTGAACTTTCTTGTGCTTTATAAAACAAAGTATCACCATGATCTCGAAAGCCCAATAAAGTGATAAAAAAGTTCATAACTTCTTAAATAATACTTCCTCTCTTCTATTCAGCTAGCATAAAATCCCTTATGTAACATCAGTAAGCTGAAAAAAGCCGAATCCTCGAATAAGAACTTAGTAACTAACGGTTGGCAAATAGCCAATTTTGGTTTGTCTTGTATTCCTATTACCAAATATCAATGAATGCTTATTATCTTTTACTTCAATAAGGAATTAACCTTTATTAGAGTACACAAATATTTATGAAAAAAATCCATAAAAACTGGCAGTTTTTACTGCTGGCAGTTTCTACTCATTCTTATCACAAATCACCTCTTTTTTTGTAATCACCTGTGTAGGAAGAGCTGAGGAATAAATAGGTTGAAATAACACTATTTGAGGCCTGCCACAATGCCCATACATAAGACAGCAATAGTATGTTGTTACATATTTCCCCTCCAGATGGATAAAAAATAAATGAGTGGATATCATTCTATTAGTATATGGGGGGCCTGGCGCGATAGCATAGTGGCTAAAGTCCTTGCCTTGAATGCCCTGAGATCTCATATGACGCCGGTTCTTATCCCCAGCAGCACTGCTTCCTCTCAGGTCTCTGCTTGTGGCCTGGGAGAGTTGAGGATGGCCTAAAGCTTTGGGACCCTCACCCACGTTGGAGACCCAGAGGAAGCTCCTGGCTCCTGGCTTTGGATGGGCTTACCTCCAGCCGTTGCAGCTGCTTGGGGAGTGAACCATCAGACGGGAGATCTCTGTCTCTTCTCTGCGTATCTGCCTTTCCAATAAAAATAATTGATAATAATAAAAATAATAACTCCCTTTAAGAAAAGAACATGAGAATAGACTATTGCCAAAGGTTTGTCTCGATGTCCTCACTCTAGATTTCCCCCCAAAGGGGGTACACTTTTAGCAGTGAAGTATTACATTCCAGTGCATTTTGTCTGTGAAAACATCATAAAAGAGCAAATAAAAACACTTTTTAAAAATTTGAAAGTGAATCAGAAAAAGTTAGCGGAAGAGAGGAACAGAGCGTCCTTGTTCACTGGTTCTGTTCCATCCTGCCGACGCTGACTGGGTCTGGATCAAGCCAAAGACCTGGACGTCAATCCAGATCTCTACTGTGGGTCGTAAGGACCCGGTTATCTGAGCCATGACCACTTAGCTTTGCTACATTGCGCTTCCCAGTGTATCAGCAGGGAGCTGCAGTCAGGAGTGGAGCTGGGATTTGATTTTGAACCCAGGCTCTCCAGTTTGGGGTGAAAGCACCCCAGGGAGTTCCCCGTGGCTGCACCAAATGCTCATCGCTCACAAAATCATTTTTGATCACAGGCTACTTTCCAAAAACTGTGATGGGAAGCTTATGCCTTCTGTAATGTATTTTACATCCTTCACTGATGTTCCTTCTGCTGTGTTCAGAAAAAAATTATTGTAAAGCAATTTACAGGAGTATGGAGCATCTTATAGTGTGTATTTTAACGAAGTAGATAAACTGACAAGCACAGATTTCCAATCAATAATTCTCCTGATCCAAATGTTACAATGAATGAAATATGTCATTTCAACATTTCTGAGTATTTACAGTAGACATAAAAATCAACATTTATGCTCTCTGAGAAAACCTGTCAGTGAATAAAACTACAGAGATAGATGAAATATCTTTTTATTCCTGTTCAGCTGTCTATTAACAGTCAATCTTCAATAATTTTTTTCTTTCTTTTGAAAAATAAGGTTGAAGTAGATTTCACATGCTGTATTGCTTGCCGAACAGCAATGTAGTGAGAAAGTAAGAAGGAACTGCACGTTGTGGAAGGTTTCTGAACTGTCATTCATTCAGAACAAACTTCCAGTGCCTGTTCTAGCATTAACGAACTATTTAAACCTGTCATTATGTCCTGTGCCCTCAGGTCCCTCCTCCACATGGTGAAGAAATCAAACCAGGACAGTCTAAGGAAGGAGTAGATATGGAGATGCAGATTCAAATGAAAGGAAATTTCAGTCTGTGTCATTGAAATTAAAAATAAAAATGAACAATAGAGTGATTAATTACGCTCCATAAAAGTTGTCAATATAGAGCCTGGCGCAGTGGCGCAAGTGGTTAAGGTCCTCGCCTTGCACGCCCAGGATCCCATATGGGCGCCTTGCACGCCCAGGATCCCATATGGGCGCCTTGCACGCCCAGGATCCCATATGGGCGCCGGTTCTGGTCCCGGCAGCCCCACTTCCCTTCCAGCTCCCTGCCTGTGGCCCGGGAGAGCAGTCGAGGACGGCCCAAAGCTTTGGGAACCTGCACCCACGTGGGAGACCCAGAAGATGCTCCTGGCTTCGGATTGGCATAGCATCGGCCATTGTGCTCACTTGGGGAGTGAATCATCGGACGGAAGATCTTCCTCTCTGTCTCTCCTCTCTGTATATCCGCCTTTCCAATAAAAAAAAAAAGTTATCAATATAGTCGTTAATTATGTTCTCATTTGGTACTGTTTTTCCCTATGCAGATGACTTTTCTTTTCGTTTTTCTTTTTCCATCTGAGGATTGCATTTTGTTTTCCAGTTACATTTTTTCCAGCATTTAGATTAAAACTGCTATTTCTTTCTATGTTTTTGTATTTTTTCTTTTGCCATTGAATTTCCTCTGAATTTTTCCTCAACTTCAACTGTGCTATTGAACCAAAAAAAAAAAAAAATGTGTATCTTAACTGCTTATATAATTTATGGGATTAAATTCATTTGCTACATAACAATAGATATTTACTGAATGACTAACTCTTAGCTTCACATTTCTTTTTTATTTTTCTGTGGTAGTCTTTTTTTCCTGTCTTGCCAAGAACACAAAATTATTCTGAATGTTCTATTTCTTTCAGAAACAATGCTTAAAATTAAGCTTTTATTCTCATCCTTGACAACACTTGTCTCCTTGCTTTACTTGCTTAGTATCCCACTATCCTCGGGTGAAGAGTGATGAATTGGGACTCAGATGTTCTGTTGCGTATGTGGGTGCCACGCAGTCCTTACAGCACTTTACTGCAGAATGTTCCTGTGTAAATGTTTTTTCACTTCCTGCCTCAGACATAGATGAAGAAGTTAGGCTCTTGCACAAGTGCCCTGACTTACTTTGTGGTGTCCAGGAAAAACATACTTAGAGTGCACCTGTTAGACTGAAGTTCAGATTCATTCATTTTATCTTATCTGGAATTTTTTTTTGCTTTAGAATAATGATATGTAATTTTATGTCACAAAGAATGCAGTGCTTCTGATGTTTCTCCTTATTGCTTTATGACATTATTTTTAGTTTTCATAATTACCATTACATATACAATAACCCATCTTTTGCCAGGTTGAATACTGTATATTGTATGTTCCAAGGATATCAGGCAGATTAAAAAAAATCTAATGGCAGGACAAGTGAGAGATGGGAGAGATGGCATCTAAATGCTTCAAAAAAAATAGCATTTGGGTGTGAGAAATACAATTTTGTTTAAATTTACCGTTTTCCACAATACAGTAAGTGTATGA
Organism: Ochotona curzoniae; assembly: GCF_017591425.1. Classification (NCBI taxonomy): domain Eukaryota; kingdom Metazoa; phylum Chordata; class Mammalia; order Lagomorpha; family Ochotonidae; genus Ochotona; species Ochotona curzoniae. The sequence continues at coordinate 13,693,127 of NW_024464920.1, read as the reverse complement.
ACTCCATCTCCCCCCACCCTGCTTCCTCACTCTTCATTTCGCCACCCCCACCATTTTCCTCCTTATTATTACAATAGTGTAGTCCTTTAAAACAAGCCACAGGTTTAATTTTCTGATATTTAAATGTATCATGACCTGATAAGTACAGGCAAATGTAGAAAACCTAGTATTGTAATGTAGAGGTGTATGTATGAGTTTCACTAGGAGTCCTACTTTCATTAGGGAGTACAGTTACACCCTGCATAGTACCTTTTTTTCCTGGTCTGCTGGCCTTTTGGGCACACTTCATTCATGTAAATATAGGAATGTATTTGCATATATATATTTACATAAGTATAAATGTAGTATTTTGCATAACGGCTGTCTTATACCAAGCAAAACATGATATTCATCCTTTTGTGGCTGACTTATTTCACTGAGCATAATAGTTTCCAACTGGGAACATTTTCTTTCAATTGGCAAGATTTCATTCTTTTTTATAGCTAGGTAGTATTCTATCCATGTACAACAAAATTATACCTCTCACTCCTTTGAGTTCTGTCCAAGGATAGATTTAACATTAGACTCGATGATGCACTAAGTCGAAGAGAAACCTTTGACTCTTTGTTTGATGCTTAATTTACTGTTTCTGCTTTTGATGTAATTGAGTTCTATTGAGTAAATGTTTATGGGTACTGAATGTGAAGCTGAGAGAAGGCACATCATGCACTGCTGAGTGCTTACATGTGAGCCCAAGAACGTCTGATGCTCGTTTAAAATCAAAGCGACCATTCCAGATTGTTGGTTATATATGCCTATATTTTCTCTAAGCCTCTATGACAGTTATTAGATTGGGCTATAAAAATTTGAGAGCATATTGAAAACACATAAAGAAGCACTTTCATAGAGAAATGCAAGGTCATAGCTATAAAAAACCTAGTTTCAACTTTTTAGTCTCAACATCCGAGTTCTTAAAAAAATAAAGTATGCAGTTCCAGCTCTATAAAATTTCAAAGGCAATGGGAAGGAGCGAAAATCCTCATTTAAACTTTCAATAAATAATTTCCAAATTTTCACATTATGGTCTGAATCTAATTATAAATAATTGCAAAAGTACACTAACAAAGAATAGAACTTTGAATTCAAAATAAAGAGATCTTCCAACTCTATTACCAAATACATTGTGATGTTAATCATTAATCACAAAATTATGGGATTTCTTAAATTGCTTAAAGTCAGAGTCATGGTAAAATGTACTGTGAGCTGCATCCTCTTTTGATAAATTTTTAAATGTGGTACCCCTCCATACACAGAATACAATAAATTTTTCACAGAATATTTGTCACTTTTTATTGATAATCACTGGAATGTGTTTTCCTATTCAAAGTGGCATAAGGTTCACTAATTTCTAACATACATGATTTATGTTTGCAACTACAAAACCATTGTAATTTGTTTTAAATCATAAAAGACATTGAATAGCCATTGCAGTGTGAGTAACACTAAATCTGTAATGACATAATAAAAGCTAGACCTTTTGTCATTCTTTTTAGTTAAATGTAAATTATTTATATTAATTTCTTGATTTTAGACAGGATCATATTCATGAAAAAGTGTACTGCTTTTTCAAACACTGCAATACTTACAATTCAAAACATGGCAAGCCAGCTCAGTCCTTCCAATAGTTCCCTAGTGATCTCCATGGAAAATAGTTAAGTTATTAGATCTTGGTCTGTGGAATTCAGTCTCCTTGCTTCCTGACTCTTTATTGATTGCCTGTCACAGTAGGCATGTTATTTCTTCTGTTTCCTTTCACTGCCACCTTGTAGGAATGTTTGCCCTTGTCTAAGATCTATGGGAACTTTCCTTTCTGCCACATACCATTTTAGTCCAGGCCTATATTATTTGCTTGACTATATTTTAAATATTATTCATTTCTCACAAGTCTTTTGAGTACACCTTGTTTTACATTTCATTGTCTAAAATACCTGTCTAACTTTTTGCAACTTTTATTTGAATATCATTTGGCAAGTACTAATGATATTTATCTATGGGACACAGGAGATATTTTGATATTTGCATACATTTTGTAATTTATACTGACCAAGTTAGGGCTTTTGAAAATATCCATCGCCTTGAAATATTTTACTGCTTCTTTTTAGTAAAAAAAAATGAAAATATACTCTTTCAACTATTTTAAAATATATAGGTGCATTTTATTAATAATAGTCATGAACTTTAAGAACAATAAACCAAAGAAACCAGAGAAATAAACCAAGCCTAGAGAAACAAACACCCAAAGATCTCATTTACATGTGGAATTTAGAAGAATAATGACAATCAGAATCTGGAGGAAAAGGTTATTCTCAAATTTCATTGAAAATTGGATCATAAGATTAAAGGTAGAATGAAATGTACTTCACATATATTGGGCCCTTTCTTTCCTCAGCTTCCTTCCTTCAACTTCATTAATGCATTTGAACACTGTTTTTTGGTGTTGTTTGCTTATCAACAAAAATCAATCTGTTTCTAATGAAATAAAACTATTCATTTATCTATTGTCACCCAGACATGTAAAGATATAATAGGATATATATATATATATATAATTTTTAGTGTTTAAAGTTACTTCATGAAAAGATGCTCAAAATGTCACAGAAGATACGTTATATTTTGCCATGATAAATTTAAAGACCATAAACATAGGAAGAAGAAATTCCAGTAAGTTATACCGATTTGGTAGATTTATATGTATGCTTGGTAGATTTTGTTTTACAATGAAATTTTCATTAAAAAATGAAATAACAATATTTTCTACCATAAATAATGTGTTTAAGAATAATCAGAAGGTTTAGTGCACAAATTTACCCCTAATGCCTTTCTCTTACTTTTGTTGTCTTGGTAAATCTGTTTCTTGTATAACAGTAGGGGGAAAACACATTTTGGTGAACATTTTATTCCTTCAAATAAAAATGGTGTTGCAGGCACCGTAAATACATATTTAACTGTTCTGTGTGCCAATGTTTTCACCTGAAAAATGGACAGAATCATATTATTTATCATGATCATGCTATGAGGATTAAAAGAGATAATATTGGAAAACTCTATCAAAGTCCCTGGAATATGGCATGTGTTTTCACATAAGTACTATTGGTAAATGCAGCTATTATGTTAAATGATTGGCTATTTACCTTTCAGTAAATATTTTCCAGTTTATCTCGCTATCATCTCTAGCCTTTCCTTCATTTCTGTTTTTTACAAAAATTTTTAAAAGCTTTATTTATTTGGAATGCAAGATGACAGGGAGTTGGGGTAAAGGATAGTGAGGGAGGAAGCGCCAGCTGTCACGGGAGAGCTCTCTGCATTTGCTTGTTCACCTCCATAAATACTCACAGTAGCCAGACCTGAGTCTGGCTGAAGCCAGGGACCTGGATCTTTGTGTGAGTTTTCCACAGAGGTCGCAGGAGCCAAAGAAGGACCATCTTCTGCTACCTTCCTGGGCACAATAGCAGGAGCGTGGATAGAAAATGGAGCAGCCAGGATTCAATAATGCTTAGTTCCCTAAGGGCAAAGTAATCTACTGTACTGTTTGAAAATTTGATGCATGAAAATTTCCCTTGAATTTCTGAAAGGCAAGGAAAAGTGATTTACACATCAGTTACAGACAACATTTTATGTGTTGTCACATCTTCCTTTCTCTGCTCTAATTGCTGTGGTACCTGATAAGTATAGATTATAGGAGTATTTTTTGTTATTTGAAATTCTTGAAAATATTCAATACCAATACCTAAATCTTTGGCAAGTATGCATGCATAGACTCACAGAAAGTTCCTGGAAGCCCTTTTAGTTAATTAATCAATTAAGTTGACAGAAAAGTGGTAATAATCAATAAGAAGCACACATACAGCAGATGTAGCCTGTGCTGCCATTACCACAGATTCACTTTCTCTAAATTACTCTAGTTTATTAGGGCAGTGATTTGCCTGACAGAATTTAAACCAAGTCTAGGATTTGGATTAGCTTGCAATTACTCCAAAAAATGATTTGGATTAGCTTGCAATTACTCCAAAAAATAATTTAAGTCTTTACTTTATAATATTAGCTGTATGTCATTCCTTTTGTACTTTTAGGCAGCTCCTGAGATTGCCTGGTTTTTGTGGCAAATCTTATGACACATATTGAATACTTTGTGAAATAATAAGAAAATATAAAATAGAGACTTATTTATATACTATTTTGTTATTATTCTATTTCATTCTATATCCATTGGGATATTTAGGCATAAGTTTTTTTTTTTTTTTTTTTTACTTGCAGTAACATAGTAATGCAATCATGGGAATGTGAAACACTTTGGCAGAATATAATTTTCTTTACATTATTAATATCATTTTCTTATACACATTCAACTTCAAACACTTGAATTTCATTGCTTTGACAGAATACTGACTTCACATGTAAAATGAACACCAGGTTCATTAAGAACATTTTTTTTTTTACTAATTTTTAATAGTGATTCTTTAAAACCTTGGGTAAAAAAGTTGACACATTCATCAAGGTTGCAGAGAAGGTGAATGTGTTATAAATAGGTTGGGTAACGATACTAACCACTTAAAATGTTCCTCCAATATAATGAAGATAGCTTTACCAAGCTATCTTAAAGTTGTGCATCGTTACTTAGAACAGAAGGGAAATAAGGAATCTTCATTTTAAACTGGTAATATGAAAGTTAATGAACCGCATTCCTTTTCAAATTGCATTGAAGGAATGAATTAAAACTAGTTTAATAGTCTGTGCAGAGTATGTAGATACAAGCTCATAAAATCTATTATTAAAAATCCAAGTCATTGAGTGAAGAAATCAAGGTTTTACACCTCTGAGAAGTAAGTTTTAAAGAGCAATTTTTTAATGTGATGCAATTGCTAAAATATTATAACATATATGAAAAAATGGTGTAATACTAAGTCACGTATGTAAATCAAGAAATCCCATAACAACAGTCATGATAGAATAGTCTTATCAGTTGGTTTTGGGATGATTCATAATACTATTTACAATTTTTGAGACTGCAAATTTCACACTGTTTATATTTTTTATTAAGTTATTTTAAATTAAATTTTCAAAAAATTCAAGAGTGTCCAAAAGTATTATTTTCAGGATGTCAAAGCATAAACAATTTCCTCATATAAGTTGTCTGCTTTCTAATATGTTTTTCAAAAAACAAAATAGTAAGATCAATAAGCAAAACCAAAACTTTACAATGAATTATCTCAGTTTTCAGCCAATATTCCATGTTGGAAAAGCAAATAGCAAATCCCTATAGTAGAAAATTGAAATATATGTGTTGATGAAATAAATGACTGCAGTTGAAATGAGAGAAATGAACATTTTTTCCTATGTTTGTGATTTTTATTTTTGAATAAAACTCAGTTCCGTTAGAGGGGGGAGTTTGATCTTGCAGCTAAAATTAATTATGAAAACATCATGACTCCCCAAACTAATATTTTCACCTAAAAGTTCTGCAGTTGCCAAAAAGCGAGTAGACTTAGGTGAAAGCAGTTTCCAAAACATTCTAACTTTTCAATTTATTTTTCCTGTTATACAATTCAGTAAGATAGTGAACATCAGACTGTGAGATTGCTGATCAGAAGTTTAACTTTTGTTGTTGGAAAGAAGACTTCCTCTCTAAGTGATAGAAAGGAGAAAGGGAAAGAGGCAAATAGGTGAGTTTAGCTGTCATGTTCTTTCTTAGACATTACCAAGTCCCGGTAGTATAATTAGGCATCTAAATACAATAACATCACCAGTCAAACTCTTACTGAGACCGGTTGGCATTCTGTTATTCTACAAAATGGAATACCACCGAAGTTCAATTCTATCAGCTGTACTGAACAGAAAAACCATTCGCAAGATAAAATGAAGCAAAAGTCTGTTTAAAAATACATGAAGGGCAAATGTGTTTTCTTTATGAGCTTCACAAATCTGACGTACATTCTAATTTCTTTGTGTTGTAGCTTCCAGGGGTCCATTGATCTTGTGGCGTGGGAGGACTGTTATGGTGTGAGTCTGTACCAGGAGGTATGTGACAGCCTTAATTAAGCTACACTTTAGGAAAATGAAAGCAAGCACGATGCCTATTTGCTGTTCTGCCAATAAACACTTAAGTACAGCAAGTGCAGGGATTCCTGGCCCATTAGTCAGTTTCTTTCTCCTTTTGTTGTCTTCCTTCTTGCCTGCCCTTATCTCTCCATTCCCTTCCTTTTTGGAGCTTTCCTGTCTCCCTCCTTCTATTCCTGTCTGTCTTCCTTAGTAATAACTTTGGCATTTTAAATTCATGGTGGGTTAGAAGGAACAGCTATTAAACATAGATTCAGTATAATTATCTATAGACAAATTTAAGGATACATATGAAATAAAATTGAGCTTTAATAGCCATTAATACCTATGAGAGCTTTCTTATACAATTTGGCTTTGTTAAACGTGTGTGGTAATTTTGTCAAGACTTGCTGAAAGAAAAGAAACTTTATATATAGCACTGTTCCTCTTTAAGTACAGTATTGAGAAAGGTAATTCTTTCCATCATTGCCTAAATATCCTGTATTACTCTTATTCCAGACAAGCCTTAACTTCATTTGCAAGGTGTCCTTTCCTTAGCACCATCTCCCCCACAGATTTCTGAGCTTACAGATTTCTAGAAAATTGTACCTGTTTAGAAGGCACCAGGGAAGGTCAGAACTCCCTCCTCCCACACGTTGGCACTGTCCCCATTTATCCCTCCATTTTGGTGCCCAGATCTTTCTCCACTCCAGTCTGTTGCTCAGTCAGGCTGTTCTTCTCTCTTCCTTTTAATGTGGTGTTTTCTGCTGCATCCCACCCCTGATCTCAAGGGGTTTCAATTGTGCCTGCAAGTTATTCTTCAGAAAAACAAGTGAACCATGTATTCTGAAAATATTCTTTTCTCATGTGGCAGCTTACATGGGAATGTAGCATCGGTCATGTTTTATTGGAATAGGTGCATAGCAAGCATAGTTATCAACAATGGAAATTATAACAGCATTTGTAGTTCACATTTAAGAAATAACAGTGTATGTGTTCTGTATCCTATTTCCCTATTTTAGACATTGTACCCACCTAGTGGAGTTCCTATACTCTGCTCTCACATAAAATCTCTTACTCAATTTTTAACACCTTGTGTGTGCAAAATGATTGTAAAGGCTGGGAATAATACAGTGAACTTTTACTCTCCAGAAAAAGGAATAATTTACTGGAGAGATAAGAGAGCTTATTGGTCTTAATGACCTTAGTTGTAACTTAATAGTAACACTAAAGTGTTTTGAATCGCATAATTCTCTGAAGATAGCCATTTTTTTCATGGTAATATTACAACAGAATACAGTTCACATGTATGAATCAAATTATCCTTTTGCTATTCTTCCTATATGTCTCTACCTTCAATATTTATATTTCTCCTAAAGTTGCTTATTGTATATGATCTTTATGATTATTAGCCATTAATATTCCTGGTTTGTCACTCCCTTTGGTGAAATCTGAAGTGGTTACATTTTATCTATACCCATGTTTGGTTTGTGCACCCAAAAGGCTAAGTGTAACTCCAAACAAATACATAACTCTTCCATCATCACACTCTTCTTTTTCCCTCATGAATAATCACCAAGTTCTCTCTTCTTTAGAGATTTTTGTCTGGAGTGTCTTCCTGGAGTGAGCCTCCTCCCTCATTTTTCGTATGATTCACTGTCCCAAATTCTCTAGTTCCTATTTGAATACCCTCCTGAATGAAATTTTTGAAACAGAATATGTATATTCTATTTCTTATTCATATACTTCTATTTATTAGAATCATTTTCTGATAATGTCCTGCTTTTATTTCACAAAATAAGGTTTTATAGGAAAATTATGATAAAATGATATTATTAAGGTAATAATATATGTGCTTCTTTATTCATGCAGATCTTGCTTGAGAGCTAACAATTTCAGGAATGTCTCTAAAATTATGGAAAGAAATGATTCTTTGTTACATATATAACTACTAAAATGTAGCACTAAAATATCTGATTGATTTCTCTTTGGGAAAAGTTTACAGGTGGTACCAATACTCTTGGAGTTTAATAACAATGGAAGGAATGTCTAATTTCAATGATAGGTTTTTAAAAATGAATGTTGAAATTGTTTCACCTAATTTGTATACTGCATGAACTTTACCACATACTCTTTAGAAGTTCATGGAACACGTTAGGAACCCTGACTGGTCCAGATCCTTGATGTTAGTGTTAAAAAATTCTATATTCTGATGACTTATCTATGTTAGCTAAGTGGGGATGAAAGAGCTAGAGCTGAATGTTGACAATCTCAATTCTCATTCCACTGAGGAATGGCAAAAGCATGATGCTCAAAATAAGCCAAACTGCAGGTATGTGGGTTGACACACTTTCCAGTACCAATTGAGTACCGGCAAGAGCATCTGGTAGATTATTTTCTTTTTTTTTAAAGATTTATTTTTATTATTTTTTATTGGAAAGGCGGATATACAGAGAGGAGAGACAGAGAGGAAGATCTTCCATCCGATGATTCACTCCCCAAGTGAGCCGCAACAGGTCGATACTATGCCGATCCGAAGCCAGGAGCCTCTTCCGGGTCTCCCACATTGGTGCAGGGTCCCAAAGCTTTGGGCCGTCCTCGACTGCTTTCCCAGGCCACAGGCAGGGAGCTGGAAGGGAAGCGGGGCTGCCGGGATTAGAACCGGCGCCCATATGGGATCCCGGGCGTGCAAGGCGAGGACTTAACCACTTGTGCCACCGCGCCGGGCCCAGATTATTTTCATGTACTAGTGACTGGATAGATACTTATATCAATTGAAATTTTCAGTACTACTTATTAACAACCAGAATGCTCATATTTGATCCCAGGATACATTCCTTCTTTTTTGTTCTTTGTTTATTTTCTTGGGACACTGATGATTAACTAAATAAATTTCAGTACTTTTTTCACATATATCCTTAGTACATTTTTTCTTTACCATTTATCCTGCTACAGTGTAGGTTTCATAAAACTGAAACTTTTTATGTCCCTATATCACTGTACTTCTTGTACTACGTTGCTTATTGCAGAATAGATATCAAGCTATATTTTTGAATGGATTAACTTACTGAATTTTGAAACAAGTATTATATATTTTTTTTAAGATTTGTTTATTTTTATTGCAAAGTCAGATAGATACAGAGAGGAGAAGAAAGAGAAATATCTTCCGTCTGATAATTCACTCCCCAAGTAACTGCAGTGGCCAGTGCTGCGCCAATCCAAAGCCAGAAGTCAGCAGCCTCTTCCAGGTCTCCCATGCGGGTGCAGGGTCCTTAGTCTTTGGGCCATCCTCCATTGCTTTCCCAGGCCACAAGCAGGGAGCTGGATGGGAAGCGGGGCTGCCGGGATTAGAACCGGCGCCATATGGAATCCTGGTGCGTTCAAGGTGGACACTAACCGCTAGGCCACAGCATCAAGCCCAATAATTTTTATTTTAACTAAAATATTATTTAAAAATAAAGTGGGGTGGCATAAAAAGGTGTAAAATTCAATATACCCTAATTGCTCGATAACAAATGGGTAGTGCAAAAATCATAAACTTGAAAAGTCTGCTAGTGCAAAATACTGTAGTGTAATTAATATTATTTGCAATAAAGTGCAAGGAATTACAGTCATGTGAATTCTTGTGAGGAGGGAATTTGTATTTTATTGGTAAGATTTGATAAGAAATTGTACCCAATCAAACCTTGCATTTATGAGAATATATAAAAAAAAATTAGACCTGTGCTTCACAGAAGCAGCAAATATCCTATTTCTTAGAAAAACTTTGCCAGTGAAAATGTATCTTTTGTAAAAGAGCACCTAGAATTCTCTGAAGAAATCTTCAACTGTTTGTACAGGTAGGTGGAAGATGTAATGTATAAAATGAAAGGAAACACTGGGAAAGCAGGTGGGAGGAGTGAATGAAATAATGTAGGCAGGGACAAAAGCGCAGGAGTGGGTTGAACATTTTTGACCTTGATGTGGGTGGTGAGGAGAAAGCAGTGAGAAATGTGTTGTAGCAATACAAATAAAACGTACTTGGAAGAAAACCTGCATCTTAAAACATCCTTTAATGTGTGACCAGGAAAGTCAAAAAAGCACATTTTGTTCACAGTTTAGTGACCCGTACTGCACACCCAGAACAGTCATGAAAAATATGACGTCCATTCTGTTTAGGGACATTATGTCATGGGCCTCTCCTTCCATGATGGACACTTTATGAATTGTAGCATTATTTGGGAAGAATGGAAAGCTATACTATTGGATAAACATTCCTTTCCCTTGTGAATTCTAATTTAAGATCTCTCCCAATTCTAATGAAAACCAGGGCAAGGTTTAAGAGCAAGGAACCAAAATTGTGCAATATTGGGTCCAGTTCTGCTTTGTTCCACTTAGCTACTCTGAAATAATATGCTTATACAGAACCTACCTAAATTTGGTTTTGAATGAATAAGAAAAGCACAGCAGCAAGCTCACTTTACAGATTATAAATCGCTAATAAGCAATTGGTATTATTATTGTTAGCTTTGTTATTGCCCCTATTATTAAGTGTTGGAGCCAAATTTGAAGTTCTTCATTTCTTGTTCATATATCAGAAAAGAAATATTTTCTATAATTCTCTTATTTCATTATTTATAATTGCATTAGGAATGGCAAATGTCTGAATTAACTGCAATATATTTAATCATATAGAGGCTAACATTGATTTATTAAAAATTAGAGACAGATTACATCAAATATACAGATGACTCAGACTTACAAAATGACAATTAAATAATATTAGAGTGCTTGAATTCTACCTACAGTTAATCAAAGCTGATGGTAGTTTGCTAATTTTCATGACATCTTAACAAGAGTCTTAGGAATATAAATAGCTACGGAAAATGGACTTTCTCCCCAGACCTGAATTCCAATCATTGCATATAATTTTAAACAAGTAGTCTCGTATTTTAAAAAGAAATACTAAAGTTTAACACCAAAACAACTCATTACATTTTAACAATCTCTGTTGAAGATAAAAAAGAAAATATTTGATAATTATTTGTATTCCTGCATATTTTTCTGCTGTACTCTGATATTTTTATTCATATTCCTTCAACACTTTATTTAGTGAAGCATGAAGGCTGCTGAATATAATGTAAAATAATAATGTATTATCTGAAAATAAAATTTTAACATGGGTATTAAAAAAATAAAAGTAAATCTCACACCAGGGATCTGAACTGCGATCTATATTGTTAGCTAGGGAAATTGTTTTCCTCTTAAAGATCCCATTGGGTTTTGGTTTTATTGAAAATTGGTGCTTATTGTTATTAGTGAAAGAGGACAGAACCCTACCGTTTACTGGCTTACTTCAGTTTCCTATAGTGGCCAGAAAAAGGTGACTGAAGCTTAGAACTTAGTGAGTGCTGCCATGTAGGTGACAATGAACCCTTTGCTGGTATTTTAATTGAAAAAATACCTTACCCCGCTTTCTATTTTGCAGTCCTAATCACAGAGGAATGCCTCTGGCAGAATGCAAAAGGTGAAAACATTAGAGGAATTACAAGCTAAAGAGAACTGAAATCTACTTTGTAAATCAACAAAGCTTACAATTGATCATATGCTTAAAATCAATACACGAAGAAACGGAAGTTAGGGGATGGCATAATGAAATAGGCTAAACTCCCCAGTGCCTATGGCAGTGACCATTTGGAGATCCAGCTACTCTGTGCTTCTGATTGAGTTTCCTGCTGAGCAGGTTGGAGACAGCATAGGAAAGCATAAGGATTTGACTTCCTGCCACCAACATGAGAGACCTTGAGGAAGGTCCTGGGTCCTTGCTTCTAGATTTGATCTGATCTACTCCTGACAGATACAAGTATCTAAGGAGTCAATCGGTAAATAGAAGATCAATCAATCTCTCCCTTAAAACATACACATACAAATGTGCTCTCTGATTGATTAATTAGTTAATTAATCTTTTACTTTTTTTAGGAAAAGGGGAAATGAAATCAGAAAGCATGCATATTTTGGAAAGCTGAAATATTCTTTTGCATTAAGTAGCAGCTTCATTAATTACTTTAAGTATTAAAGTGTAAAAAGCAGCTGCACAGTTTAATACTTTAGGTTCTATTTTCATTGGTGGAATATTTTAGCTAGTTTCTGCACAACTGCAAAACATGTATCATCACATTTCTATGTCTTCAATTTTCTCAATGAGTAGGATCTAGTTTTTTGTCCAAACTATGCTTTACCAAAATTGTATTCATGCTATTATTTCAAAAAGAACCTTTAATTTTAATTGTTAAGTTTAAAATCAACTTTGAAAATTCTGTCAGATATTTCACTTTTGATCTAATGAGTTTTATGTCAATTATGTAAATGGATTATAGATGTTATGGGTTGTACTTGACTCACACTGAAAGCGTATTAGTATCCTTTTTCTGTTGCCATGTGGCTGTGTGGGTGATGGTTCAGTGAATCTTTAGACTCCACTTGAAATCAGCAGCTTTTCCATGGATTGTTTACTTGCTGTTCAATTTTATAGGCATATGTGTTGCTTATGAAAAGTCTATAAGATGCAGTCTTGAATACATTTATTCGATCTGTGATGTCAGTATAATTGATACCTCCTGGTGTGATTTTCAACCTGAACATATGCATAATGAGACAAACTGCCTTCAAATAGAAAGTCTCAACTGATAATTACATTTTTTTCTTTATGGCCTTAACAATCTTATTTGTAATAAAAGCCTTTTATTTTCAACAGGAGAAAGTAGATTATTATTATATTTTAGGACTTATGAATATTAACCCTATATTTTTTCTAAAACTTAAACTAACAGAAATCATAGGGTCTTTTTTGGAGAGAACAAACCTGATTATATCAAAATGGACAACTCTTTGAAAGATAAAGAAATAATTTTCATATTTTTAGTCACTATTTATTATCCTTGTTTCTTCTGCCTAGTCTCTCCAATATATGTTCCCTATTGAAATTTAATTTAAGCAATTAAATAGAAGCGTTTTTCATCTTCTTTTATTTCTAACATTTTCATTTCATGGCTGTCATTGTGACATGAGCAAATTAAACTGTGAATAATTGAGCATTCTTGTTATAATAATGGCAATAATAGTGGCTGGTCAATACATAATCATTTGGCTTGTTCAATCTAATTTGACTGTTAAGAAGGGAGAAATAATGCACACACTCAGTTAATTAGTATTTTTCAAAATCTAGAGGAACTTACTAGAGCAAGTATTTTTTTAAATTACAACTTTAAATTTTACATAATTTTTGAAGTTGTGCATAGTCTTATTGATCCAAGTTGACTCAACATTTCTGTAGAAACACTGGCATCTTGCAGTAATGATTTTCTGATACTCAATTTCCTTTTTCTTCACTTTCATGTATGAAACACTTCATGAATTAAGCATGTATTAATGAGACATGAATAAATGTTAGCATTGTAAATATTTTTTATAATCCAAGGGCTTCCTTATTTACGTGACATTACAGAGAGCTAGGACAGTGAAGTAACTTAGTGAAGATCACAAGTGATGGAAATAGATATAAAACTTGTTTCTGTAAACTTATAACTCAGTGTTCTCCAGTTCACCATCTTCAGAAGTTATATTTCCTTTAGGGAAAAATACTATCAGTAATTGATCTATCAATGAAAACTGTCTTAGAAAGGGTCTTTAATTTTATATTTCTTCACTGGTTAGTCTAAAAACAAATCGTAGCCAGTATCGCAAGTTGTGAACATAGCTTCTTTTCCAACATAAAAATAAGCATGACAGTGATAATAAGAATCTATAGACTTTACTCTGCAGTTTTGCATTTGCATGTATCTGCTACTTGAAGATGACTGAAAATAAATGAAAAGAGAATAAATGACATTCATGATTGGGATTACAAAATGCCAGTGAACTGGGAAAAGATACATTAAGGAAGTTGTTTTAGATGAAAGAGAAAAAAAAAGTAAGATGGGAAATATTATGCAAGCAACCTAATCTTTTTTCTTAATATCCTAAAGGCATTGACAGAATTCTGATATAACTGGAATTGTCTAAATTCGAGTTTTGATAACTGCTCTGGAAGAACTTCTTTGATTATTAAATCCTGTCTTAGGTTGGAGAGGTGACCTTTCATTTTTTTTTCATATCACTTAAGAACATATTTGTTTCAAGCAGAGTTATGGTATCTACTAGATGAAACTTGTCCCTAGTGTTTGAAATATTACGTGAACAATTTATAACACACAGACACGCAGATTTCATGGTATTTTTCCATTGCATGAGATTGCTTCAGTTTTATTTACATAGCATCTTCCAAACGGGAGGCATCGATTTGATAAAATTAAGTTTTCTTAACAGTTTTGCAAAATTGTATCTTGTCTTTCATCAAAATTATTAAAATCAAGAAGGATGCAGAACCCATCATCAGAAGAAATAACGTTCCAAGGACTTATAAAAAATAATGTTCTTTAAATTTTTGGATTTCAAGTAAAACTCAAAATATTTCCACTTTTTATGGTTGTTAATCAGAAATCTCAATCCACTGGCATGAGTAGAAATACATGTGTTGTATTTCAGATGAGAAATCTCAGTCATGTTGTAAAGAAAGTGAGAAGGAATCCAATAAAGTTTTCTTAAAAGACAACGAAATACCAGAAGTTTGAGGTCTAAAATTTAGAACTCTACAATGAAGTTCAAGTTCACAAAGTTTACTCATTTTTCCTGTTACTTTGGACAACTATTTCTGATACATTTATATGAATCTGGAAAATATTTTTAAACCAAAATTATATCTCTCCTAGTTTGAAATATAAACATTGATACCTCTTGAAAATTCAATAAAAGTGTAGGGGATAAAAAAATCTGCAAAAAATAAATAGGACTTTAATAGAATACTTATATATCTATCTTTTATATTTGAAAGGCAATGTAGCACATATGTGCAATAAAACATATATATTTGAGAGGTAAAATTGAACATAACATTCAATGTAGTTAATAGTAGTATGTCAGTTTCCTAGTTTTGTTTATTTTATTGTGGTTATGCAATTTCTCTTTAAATTACATTGGAAAAATTATCTAGCACAGATGAAGTGAAATTATTTTACTCCTAGGCTAATATGGTCCCCTTGATAGGAAACTGGGTCAAGTGTCACTATCACCTTAATTTATGATGTTCCATAATAAGTCTTTCTATTAGGTACACTTCCTTGTTAATTCTGTCATTAACTAAACTGGAAGCATGTAATGACTTACATATTTTATATTTTGTTCAGTTCTGGAAAATCATTAGATCATCCAGAATATCTTTGTAAATATTTGGAGGAGAAAAGCACAAGAGAAAATCCTTAATTTTTCAGTCTTTCTTTCCTTCCACCTTTGAAGTAAACCAATTTATGATTAACTACTGCTGAAAATGGATCATATAAATGCATCATTTAATACTTGCTTATTATTCTTTAGAAAACACACTTATAAATGTGAATGTTAAGAACAAGATCCATTGCAAGAATAATCTAAGATAATAATATACATGAAACACTGTATAAACTTTAAAACAAAATACACTTTAAGGAATTGAAATTTTGATTGAATACTCCTAACACCAACATCTCTTTTGAATCAATTCTGAGAAATAAGAAGCTCATGGTTCCCTACATTCTAAAGACAGGGTTATTTAGTCTCAAAATTGAAACAGACAACTCTCAGTATCCCCGATTCCCAGTTTCCTCTGGATGCAGGGATAAAGTATCTGAAAATGTTGTGCCATTATATTTCATAATCAGATTAAATTACACCTGACAATTGTTGGCACATATAAGATACTTAGCTCATGTATTTATTATCCACCCTTTCTATAAAACATAGAAATTAAATTCTCCTTTGACAAATGACTCCAATATTCCTGGAGAAAATGCTTTCTATCTACTATTAAGATTTAATTTGTTTTTAAAAATTAATTTTGTTTTATTTGAGCAAGTGTGAGAGAGAGATGAAGAAGGAGAAAGAGAGCTGCCACCTGCTGATTCACTCCCTAAATGCTTGCAGTGTCTCAGGATTCTAGCAGATTTAATAGAATAAATAACTAAAATATGTTTCTCCAACCCCCACACCAGGCCTTCTTTATTTGGAGGGTTTCTAATTTCACTTTTTGCTAGGGTCAAAACACTAGGAGTGATAATTCACTTCTCTTTATCTTACACATCATATCCATCTTGCCAGTGGATTCCCTTATGGCTCCAAACATATTAACTCTGACCAATTGTTGTCATTTCTGCTGATGAGATCACTCTCCAGACACTGAATCTTCCTCTGACGGACCTTCCTAGATGCACCCCACCACCCCGCCCGAGCTTCACATCTCAGAGAATATGCGTGAAAGGAGCCAGAGATGTGTGTGAAATCCTCCATTGACTTCCTACTATGGTCAGAAGTATGAGGGACCAAACATCTGTATTGATCCATTACATAATTTTCTCCAACTCATCTCTAATCATTCTTACCTGCTTTTACTATTTCCATGATGCATTGGCTTTTGTGCTTCCCTCTCTCAGATTCGACAATCTCATACTTTTTTCTTTTTTTTGGTCAAAATAGAATAGTGCTCCTCCAGATTATTCAATTCTTTTTGGCTCCACAAAATGTTGGCTTCAGACTTTACAACTTTGGACACCAGTAACATTCACCTCCTTGATATTATGCTACCTTATTTGATTCAAGATCTCTTTTGTTATCTAAATCTCCTTATATGTGTGTTCATGAATTATTTCATTCTCCTTACTCCAGGAATATAAGAATACATTTAAAAAATCATTGAAAATTGGACTAGTTAAGCATGATTTTGGTAGTAAAAAATTAAAACCCATGCACTGAGTTTCCATAATAGGCATTTTCCCATGAATTATGAAAGACCCTTGCAATATTCCGAGGGTAGAACTTGAGTAAACAGAGTTCAGTACTCATGCTGTATAGCTTGTCTAGTGTCTGATAACTGGTGTTTACACCATAAGTATTTATTAAATGATTAATGGGCTGGATAGCTTTTAGTTTGGAGAGGATACCACGCATTTGGGTGAGGTATCAATGATAAATATTCAATGATTCTTAGTAAGTGTGTTGCTGCCTAACAGAAATTGGAAGGGAACATTCCAGTGAGTCATTCGGTTGATTAATAATTCTTTTTGTTCTATTAACCTAAGTCTCTCTACTCATGTTTTAAATCAGTTCTTACTGTCTCTAGTCAGTATATGATTACATCTCTGTGTTCTCTCTGCCATGCCAAAAACATGAGGTCAGGTGTCTTGCAAGATAAACAAATCTACCACTTTTAACACCTCCAGGAATCTGAAGGCTTACCCACCCCGCCCCTTTTTCCAGGACTCTACAGCTTTGTCCAATACACCTGTCTTCCATATGAGATATATTCCCTAACGGTGCTACCCAATACCATAACCACCAGCCATATGTGGCTATGCGCACCTGAAATCTGAGGAGCTCGATGACTGGCTATAAATTTTATCTGACTTTAATTAGTTAAAACGTAAACATCAGAAAGGGGTTAGAGACTGCTGAGTGAGCATAGCTCTGTTGGAAGTAGTAGACCATGCCATACACTCCTAGGCAAAGGAGTTGTTTACTGCTATTATTTACTACTAGGTGACCCAAATTAAATATTAAATAGAGAATAACACAGAAACAAACCTAAGCTCCACCACAATACTTAAGGCAAATTTTGAATCTATGTAGTCTCAAATTTAAGTATGAATTGATTTTCAGATTAAGTCATTGAAACCATCTTCTTGTTTATAGAGGAAGTTAAGATTACAGATTTTGGTTAATAGTATGGTAGATCTTCTAAAATAGATTCTATAATTTTTCCCAAATATCTCATTTGAATAATTGTTTTATAGAAGGAAATGCACCTAATTTTTGATTCTCATAACAATTAATGTGATTCAAGCTAAGTTTTTCTCATTTAACTATTTAACAAATTGTGATTAAACTTCTCATTACTGATGACACCTCTTGATGGCGTATTTATTTTCAAATGCAAAGGTGAGGGTTGCGTATTAATTATAGAAAGCCAGATACATTGATCAGTCAGCCTCTCATTTTTGGGTCATCAGAATATGCATCAAATGTACAATCAGACAGAAGGAAATGGCTTCATTAAAAAATTAGCAAATTGTATACCAAAATTTAGTTTTCTGATGTGCTTTAACATTTTTAAATTCCTATATTTTATTTCACTTTCATTTTTTCAGTTAGAAGATACCTGTATATTTTATAGAGGACTGTGTAGACCTATTAAATAAATGACTCTTTTTACTAGTCTACTTAGTTGAACTCCGCTTAATATAAGGCTCTAAAACTCATTTATTCTGAAAATATTAGATATGAAGAATAAAGCCTATGTACGCATACACCAATGACACTGGTGACAGTTTCACCAAAAACCTTTCTAGTGATACAACATCAGAAACCTTTATCTTTTAATAGTATGGTAAACTTAAAATTCATTAAAATAAATACACAGGATTGTTGTAGAGGACAGGTGTCTTCAGGTCAGCAGGGTGCGGAAGAAATTCTACTGGTCATAAGCCAAAACTATTAGCACAAGTACCACTGAAGCAGGTTTAGAGAGAAGGCATTCCACTGGTCAAAAGCCACAAATATTAGCACAAGGACAACTGAAACATTTTTTTACTTTAGAGCCCACAAAATCTTAGTCATTTTCTTCTTCCTTACTTAATGGTGCATGCAAATGTTAAACCTCATGTGTTGTGAAGAATTGAGGAATGTAAAAGAGCTAAGTTCACCAATCTGAAAGGTAGAAATAAGAGACACATTAGGAAGATTTCCTATAAAATCTTCAAATTTAATTAAGTAAATCCACAGGAAATTGTGCCAGCAGTGTCATAGAAGAAAGAGGTAATTGGTCATAAACACAGTTGATGAAGAGATGATGATGAAAAGAAGGAATGTCACTAATCCTATAGATTTGTCTTCTTTTCTATCAATCATTATAACCAACATATCTAGTAATATATGCATTCACTATTTAACAGTGAATACATTCTGAGGGATGCATAATAAGGCAGGTGCAGTCATAGCTTGCCCTACGTATGACCATCCCATTTAGCACATGAATATGTTAAGGAAATTGATAAAATTTATCTTTGCCTCACAGTTTCTTTTCTAATTTTCTCTTGCATGAATTTTAGTTAAGATTTCACGGTCTTTTCAGAAATAGACCACTCTTATTCCTTACCACCCTGAATCTTATCCCAAAGTAATTTCCCTATCTTGCAGTCAGTGGAGTGACCAGGAATATATTTCCAAATTATTGAAAGTAATCTCTTCTTTGTATTAAAATATCTTCTAAAGTGCAATGTGACTGTTTTCTGTTTGTTTCTTTTTACAAATAGAGTTTTTTAGGAAGTGTACCCTGAATCACATAGGTTTAAAATATACTCACTTATTTGTTGCTTGTTTGCTTATTTGTTTCATGTGATAGTCAGAGACAGAAACCCAGACGGTTTCCCATCTTCTTCTTCACTCCCCAAATGCCAGCAGAACCCTGACCTCTGGTTGGGAGGTGTTTCATTTAATTGTCTTATTGTCAAAGAAAGTGTTTTGTGTTTTAGTCATTTAATTATTTCTTCCTTCACTGTATTTATGCTGGTTATTTTTGAGCATGATACCTAGTTGTGGAGGATGTTGCCAATAAATAGGCAATACATTTTTAAAAAAGATTTATTCATTTTATTGCAAAGTCAGATATATAGAGAGGAGGAGAGATGATTCACTCCCCAGGTGACCGCAATGACCAGTGCTGCACCAATCCGAAGCTGGGAACCAGGAGACTCTGCAAGGTCTCTCAAGTGGGTGCAGGGTCCCAAGGCTTTGAGCAATCCTCTACTGGCTTCCCAGGCCACAAGCAGGGAGCTGGATGGGAAGTGGAGCCGCTGGGATTAGAACCGGCACCCATATGGGATAGTGGCACATTCAAGGTGAGGACTTTAGCCACTAGGCCACCTCGCTGGGCCAAAATAGACAGTACTTTAATATCTAAAATATAAAAACATCACAATGAAATTACTAGTTAATAAACTGAAGATACAAAGCAGTGGACAAGAATCTTAACCACACACACACACGTGTGTGTGTGTGTATACCTGACTTGAAAATTAAAGGAAGTTCATTTTTAATTTAGAGTAAAATGCATAAAAATCAACAGCAGTTGGATAAATGCCCAGAGAACAAAAATGAGATATAACAGACAAGTTGGAAAAATTAAACTCCTAACAATGTTGGGAAGAATAAAAATGAAATGATTATATCTCTTAGTGGGATTGTAAACTTGTGAGATCACTTTGAAAAATAATTTTCTATCTGAAGTTGAATTATAGATGTGCTAAAGACCAGTAAGTTTTTAAAAAGTTTTAATATGTAGATCTCAGAGTCACCCAGATATTAACGCCCACATATTAAACCACATATTAAAGATATTTTTGAGAAAGTTCACAGAAATATTACATGTAACATTTTGCAAATAGAATAACCCAAGTTTATAACATGAAGAAAATAGGAAATAAAATCTTATTCCAATTAATTAAATGGATGAATTTATGAGGATAATGTTGGTTGAAATTACCAAAGCTTAAAAAGAAACAAGAAATAATGCATAATTAATTTTCCAAACTGGAAAAATAAATTTTCTTTAAATACCTTAAAAATATGCCTATGATAAATGATAAATATAAACATTAACAAATAATTATCTAAAAAGTAAGGAAGGAAAGTTAATCCCAAACTAAGTAGAACAAAAGAGGTAAAAATGAAACGCAGTGCTGAAAAAGAGAAAAATCAATCAACCTAGTACCAATAAAGTTTCAAAATTTCTTGTAATACTTACCAAGAATAAAAACCGCATAATTAGAACACCAGTCTCCACACTGAAACAGAGAGGAGGATCATCTGTCCGATGATTCACTCCCCAAGTGAGCGCAATGGCCGATGCTATGCAGATCTGAAGCCAGGATCCAGGAACTTCTTCCGGGTATCCCACGTGGGTGCAGGGTCCCAAAGCCTTGGGCCATCCTCGACTGCTTTCCCAGGCCCCAAGCAGGGAGCTGGATGGAAAGTGGAGCTGCTAGGATTAGAACCAGTGCCCATATGGGATCCTGGAGTGTTCAAGGTGAGGACTTTAGCCACTAGGCCACACCGCCGGGCCTATTCATTTAAGTTTTTATGTCAAGCTTAAACTTGGTGTTGCGAATACTTAAATATTTCTTTTTCTTCATTGATATTAGATTTCTTCATGCAGATTCTTTGTGTATTAGGTTTGCTTTCAGTAAATCTGATTCAATCATATTTAAGCTTCTGTGCTAGGGATATAAGACAGTTATCATGTGAAGACACCAGGGTTCCAGGTAGGAGAGACACACCTAGCACATATATAGTAATATAAAAACTCTATTTGGATCATAAGAATTATACATATATATAATATATAAATGAAATTAATCAAGTTTTTATATAATTTAAGAATAATTATTTTATAGCATTTTCTTATTTTCCATATAGTGTTTCATACATTATACATCACAATATGCCACACAGAGCATGAGATTATTAAAGAGCTTCAATTTTCTTCATAGTACCTTTATAAGAATCAGAAAATATGAGAGATATATCTAGTAAGAGATTTATCTTTTAACCTTTATTAATTGTAATAATATTGTAGGTGAGAATTAACTGCTAAAATAATCATAGATGTATAATATAATTTTTTTACAAATTAATTTAATGATTTTTTAAATTAGCATGTTTAGGTTTGTCTGTAGATAAAATTTCCATTATAAACTTACATTCCTACCTTTTTCCCAGATTGGGATAATGAATATGGAAACCTCAGCAGCTACCTAATTGTTAATCAAGTTACTCTATCCAAAATCTTATTTCTTAGTCATTATTGCCAGCTAAGTTGCTACTCTTATAGTATTTCTCTGAGAACTAGCTGCTCTAGAAAATGTTATATTTTATTCACAATATACTCTATACACTGTCACCCACAAATGTCAACACCAAGATGTCACACATGTTTTAGACATAACAATAAAAAATGGGTTTGGCACAATGAGCCCACTCTTAATTGACAGTATTCACCTTATAAATTTATTTTTATTTTTTTAATAACATTGTATTATATGACACAGTTTTATAGGTACGGGATTCCCACCACCCCTCTCATAATCCTCCCTCCATGGTGGATTCCTCCACCTTGTTGCATGACCACAGTTCAAGTTCAGTTGAGATTCCTTCATTGCAAGCATATACCAGGCATCACCTTATAAATTTTGCAGCTACTTTGTAAAATTCTGTATTTATTCTTGTTTTACAGTGAAAATGCTTTAAAAACACATTCTTTCTTATTCTCTGATTTCATTTCTCTTTATTTCATCCTTTATTCAGTTCTTTTGAATGCTGACTTCTATATATATTTGTGATCTTGAGAGTCACTTTCCCTCTTTATCTGATTCCTCAGTCTATAAAATGAAAAAAAAAATAAGTAGATACTTAGCTTGGGAAATTGCAACAAAGTGTGAAGGAATGTATACAAAGTTCATTGCATACTACTCAACATTGGAAATCATTGTGACAGTTTAACTAGTTTTGTATTCAGTTGTCTAACTTTTCACTTTATTTCCTCTTTCTGTCTCTGCCTTTCCATGGAACTGCTGGCATTATTCCAGTTCTCCCTAAGTATTTTATACGACTCGACATGCCGTTTATTCCTTACTTTTTAAGTCCTCAGAAATTTCTTCCTGGGATGTTGGCCTGAGCAAATATGACCACAAGAAAAATCTTCTGAATAGTTTTTCATGGCATAAATTAGTGTTTTCTTAACTTATTGACATAGCACTTGGACTGCTCTTGTTTAGTTAGAATAAAGGGATAACCAAACGTAGGATCAGGAGTTCATTCCCTATTTAGGCCAGTTGGGTTTACGTCGAAGATACATTTAATCAATGCTTACAAATATACCCCTAACTCTGACCATTTGCTGCGCAGTTGAGTGAGCAGAAGGACTGGGGTTTTATGACTGAGTGATGTGTTTAAAAACTCAGAACCAGAGTTAAGTGCTTTTTCCCACTAATAGCGTCATCATCATATCACTGACCATGGCACAGCTGAGACTTGAGTGCGACTCTGGACCAATACCATCCAGAGTGGGGGTAGGGTGGCAAATAAATTTTAAAGCTTTATGACCAAATGGCAACCGATGGGGATCCTGAGTATACTGATTTAGATGTACCTTTTATTTTTTATTTGTTCAAGTAGCTAAGGCTAAGCAATTTTTAGCTTTAATGATGCTTAGTAAGAGACTCAAGCCAACATCTACTTGATATTTTTATTCCCAAGTCACATTCACATTGTGGAGAAAATATAGCAACAATTAATTTTCCAGTTAAAATCAAAATGTTATACTCTTGTCATTTGTCATTATTGGTCTTTCAATATAGACTTTAACACAGAAGATCCTAAATAAGATCTTCATTACTGAATGAAAGAATTTGAATTATAGCTGCAAGGAGATAGCTTTTGACAAACAACTTAAAGGGATCTCTCACAGCTCATCACCTTCAGAATCCTAATTAGGCAAATATATATTGGGTTCAGTGTCAGAGTATTCTGTCCGAAAGATGAAACTACACCATTAAAATCGGAGTACTAACGTCAGCAGAACTCCACGACTCTGGATTTCTAATAAGAAAAACTTAATTAAAGGAATGGTGCTTTCCACATTGCTCTATTTTTATCCCCTGTGAAAGAAAATAATGAGAATCTTAGTTGTTTCAAAGGGATTAAACAAAGGTGTTCACAGAAGAATAGCATTTATACATGATACTTTATTTCCCTGGGACAGTTTGATCAAATTTCAAGTTTATTGTCTTTGAAATACTGAGATTTTTCTGCAAAAGGGGAAACAGATTTTGGGTTTTTTTCCCTGAAAGAATTAACAGGCACTTTATTTACTGTTTGCTTCAGATACTTATATTCATTTTTTTTTTTTTTTTTGCTCATTACACAAATGGTAGGTAGTGGTTTTAATTGGCACAACAATTAAGTCAGTGATCAGAGACCTTTTGGGATGACCTGCCCTATCTTTATTTGTTCACTCCAATGTAAGATTTTGAGAGGCAGCAGTCTAGTTTAGTGATTAAAAGAATTAATTACAAAATATAAATATTGCACATTAGATAACAAAGATTTAAAATAACTATAAGGAATTTTCAATAAAATAAAATAAATATAATGCCTGTGATCCTTTATTTTCCTTTTATCCATGGAAGCTACAGAAGAAAAATGATCTGTTGGCAGAAATCAAGACTAGCCACAATTCCTGGCTTTGTTTTTGCTGGGACAGTTGATGGGAGCAGAGATGTGACTGTTGAACTAGGGATTGCAGACTCTGAGCCTGGTAGATAAAGGGTGTTGAATCATGGGTGTTCAGTACAAAATGTGAGCTACACATTATCATTTTCAAACATCGTTCTGTTCTGATAGGTTGTATTGAATTGTATGCTCTTCACTCACTGAGTCTGTGTGTGCAGCCTCACCGCTGAAGAGATAGGGATGAGACAGAATCATGCATTCATTTTCTCAGATGTCGGTCATCTAACTCATTGTGTGGGAAGTACCAGTCTGAGCTATGTCTTTAATGAGAAATGCAGAAAATTAGCCATGGAGGCGCTCACCATGAAAATAAATCATACCCCTTAAACGTCTAGTACTTCTAAAAATCCTAAATGTAACAAAACAAAATGAAACAAAACCTAAATTCACAGGAAAAGTTCATCTAATGGAGATATATATCTTAAGATAAATGACATTTTGTTTTCTTTTCAAGGTAGGTGACTAAAGACATTTTCTCATGACACTTGGCCCAATAAAGCAAGAAAATATGTTACTCTTAAAATTGTAAGGATATTATAAAGCTTTTTAGCTGTGCCTTTCTACTTTTATTTTAATACAGTTTTTATTATTTTTGTATCCAGATAATCTGACAAGGAATGAAGTAAGTTTGCTCTTATTGTTTTAATATTAAACATCTATTTGTGCCTTAGTTTCTCTAGGTGATGAGGATTTCAAAGTCTTCTAGGTAATGTTTATAATCATTCTTCTTTGTTGTCTCCATGTATAATTGAGTGACTGTTAAGTAACTGGTCAATGAGTACTTTATAATACCACTGAGCTACCTGTATGTAGAGTTCTGTGTCTAAAAGTACAGTTGAAATTGCAACTGATATTTTGGAAATGCTTATTTCTGAAGAATACAGAAGTAAATGGTGGTCGCACATTAGCAACTCTTGATCCAAAATTAATGACTTTATTATAACTAATTACATAAATTAATTAACTTGCACTAAAGACAGTGAGTACAGAAACACATCAAAATATCATGCTGGAAAACAACAGGGAATAAGAATTTAATTGTTGTGATATACCTTTATACTTTTTTATTTTGAATCAAGTTGAATGAAATAATTTACTGAGTTATTCATACTTTGCATCAGAGGCAACAAAAAGATGAAATGTAAAAGCTCATTTTTTTGGGAAGTATATATAAGAGGATGAGTTCATGAATTCTAGAAGAGCAAATTAGGTAAGCAGTTGCTGTACGGTTAAACATTCTGGTGAAGCTTTTTGTAGACTACAAATTCTTCCATGCTGAAAGTACAGTTCATGCATATTTGTTTTTGTGTCATAAACACTGTCTAGATCAAGCATGACTCATTGATAAAAATCAAATTAAAACGATAGGAGTATCTTCTCAGCTTAACAGAACCACCTCTTACAGTTACAAAAAGCCCAGAAGAAAATTCTTTGAGTTGAAAAATATATTGTTTTCCCACAACACACTTGAATCTCATACAAACACTAGAGAAATTCTTGGTAATTTTCAGATACATCAAAGTAAATAGAATGGTAATTATGGTCATCCTACTTCATTTAATACCATCCTTAGCTTAAGGTCATCTTTCTTAATTTAAATTAAATTTAATTTTGAAGCTTGGAACAATGATGCAAGAAAGCCTTGGTTTACCAGAACATCAGGACCTGCTGGATAACCATCAGAATCTGATCACCCCAGCATTCTAAGCTATTATAGGTGAAAAATAAATATTGTCCAATGAGAGCTTTTCTGCTTTACATTAATTAAGCAGCTTGTGTAAATTAATATGAATCTGAGCCAATTCATTCTCCTACAGGATGCCGTATCTCTGCTCTAGTTGTAGGCCTGCTTAGATTATTAATTGCCTCATGATTCAATCTTAGTAGATTGTGCGTGTCCAAAAATCTATCCTTCTCTTTTAAGTCTTCTGACTTGTTGGCATGTTGTTGCTTGTAGTAGTTCTGGATTATGCTATGAATGTCCTAGGCATTCATTGTTGTATTTCCTTTATCATCTCTGATTCCATTGATTCATATCTCCTCCCCTCTTTTTTTTGGATTTGTTGTGCTAGAAGGAAATATATTTTATTGATTTTCTCGAAGAAACAGTTCTTTGATTTGTCAGTCGTATATATTGTTCTTTTCATTTCTGTTTGAGTTATTTCCTCCATGTTTTGATTATTTCTTTTTTCCTGCTAATCTTAGAATTAGTTTTTTTTTTTTCAGCTCCTTCAGAGATATGGTTAGTTCATTTATGTGGTGCTTTTCTAATTTCTTAACATAAGGATGATTGAAATGAGCTTGTCTCTTAACACAACCTTGATGCCATAAGATTTGATATGTTATGTTGATGCCTTCATTTATTTCAAGCAATTTTTAAATTTTCTCTTTGATTTATTCTGTATCCAGCTGTTCATTTAGCAGCATGTTGTTCAGTCTCCAAGTATTTGCATATCTTCTGGAAGTATTTTGATTTATTGGTCTCTAGCTTTACTCCACAATGGTTTGAGAAGATGCATGGTTTTTTTCTTTTTTAATTTTCTGAGACTTGTCTGGTCACCTATAATTTTCAGTCCTGAAGAAGTACATGTACTGATGAAAAATAGTACGTTCTATATCTGTAGGATGAAAGTTTCTATAGATATCAATTAAGTCCATTTGTCCTATTGTCTGGATGAGCTGTTTTTTCTTTGCTGAGTTTCTGAAATCTTTCTTCTGCCTCACTCATTCCGTTTTTTGAAGATTTCCACTGAATTTTAAGTTTGTTCTATTGTGTGCTTTATTTCTAATGACTCAGCTTGATTTTGTTTCAGTGTAGCTATTTCCTACCTAGCATATTCCTTGAATTCCTGTATGTGATTCTTGTTGCTTTTAAGGACTTAGTAACTATTTTTAAAATCATTATCCATCATTTCCTACATGTCTTCTTCACTTAACTCTGAGGTTGACATAGAATTTTGCCCCTTTACGAGGAGGTGTCAGTACCCTTATTCATTGTATCTATGTGTCTTTTACTCTTGGCTTCTCGTTGGTTTGTTTCTTAAGCTGTGCTGTCCACAAATCTACATGTTGACATTACTGATCTCATTCAGTGTCTGGTTCTTAGTTTGCCATTGCTTGTGCCACTCCCTCCAGTAGGTTTCAGTCCCTGAATCCCAGAATGCACAGAATCTTAAGATGATAAGTGATTTACAAAATAAAACCTGAGAGAGAAATAATAGAAAATATACATTACATTTTATTATGAAGTGCTCAATGTAGGCCTCTTTAAAAGGCTGATATTTACTCCAACAACTGTGTAAGAATCAGGCAGCTGGAACCTGGATGGTATCAAGCATTCTAGGCAGGGATAATTCCAGCCGAGAGCCTCAGGTTGTAATTTTCCAATTGAGTTAGAGGAATAGTCAGGATGTCATTGACTTGGGGTAGAATGAGCAAGTCAAAGTGGCACCATGGGAAGAGCATGGGGCCATAGTGCACAGGGGTAGCTACAAGTGCAGGCTTTTGAGCAGATTACAGTGATGTTGGGTCTCTTAGAAAAATTATACCATCAAAACTGAGAGTAAAAGTACAAAAAAAGCAGTAAGTTGTTCAGGAATTTATGGCAACAATCCTTCAAGAAGCATCATTGGTTTGTCATGTGGGACCTTTTGTTGAATGTGATAATGCAATGATGGCAGGAACTCAGAATCTGGATGTATTTTGGGAACAGAGCAAAGAGGAATTTTATAGGAGAATTTATCTAAAGAACAGCTAAAGTTGTCCCCGCTTTGTCAAGTCTGAGAACTTAATAAAAACTTAGCATTTGTGAGTTGGTGAAAATTGTGACTAGATGGTTGGGTAATGGAAGAAAAAAGTTTCAAGGTTTGGAAGTTGTTTTGGCTTTGTTTTGGTTGTATCAGTTTTGAAATATCTATTAGTTATACAACACTAATGTGAAAGATGTCCTGCTTGATTCAAGAAGAAAGTGATATGCTTATCACCACAGATAGAGTTGAAAATGAAATTATCATGCATAGTCCTTATTAAAATCATTTAGTCTTTCACTAGCATTGCTACACGAGTTAATTACCTTCCAACCACTGCTTCTCCTTGTCAAAACTAGCATTAATACAGTTAATTTTTTTCAATTCTTGGATCTTCAATTCCTCATACAGGTCTCTTGTGTATCATAAAACCTTTTACTAAATAAATATGTATGTTTCTCTCCTGATACTTTGTTTTGTGTCAGTGTGAATTATCTCAGATTCAGACACCTATTTTATACTGAAGAGAGCAGGAATAATATTTCACAACCCTGACATGGCAAACATGTTGACATATGTTTACAGAATAGTGCCTGATATGTAATATATGATACATCCCTGCTGACTGTTGTTATTGCTGGGAATTTTAGAGATGTTGAGTATTTAAAGACTGAAATTTATTTCACGCTTTATTATCTATAGAATAACCCAACACTTTTTTAATAGACATCCTTTTTAAAATGATTTACTTATTTTTATTGGAAAGTCAGATATACATAGAGGAGGAGAGACAGAGAGGAAGATCTTCTGTCCAATGATTCAATCCCTAAATGTGTGCAATGGCCAGAGGTGTGCCAATCTGAAGCCAGGAACCAGGATATTTTTGTGGGTCTCCCAGTTAGGCGCAGCGTCCCAAGGCTTTGACTGCAGTCCTAAGCCACAAGCAGGGAGCTGGATGGAAACTGGGTCAGCTGGAACATGAACCGGCGCCTATATGGAATCCAGGTGCATACAAGGTGAGGACTTTAGCCATTAGGCTCCTATGAAAATATATTTGTAAAATATATGTATATGTATATATATATATTTGAAAAATGTGCATAATCTATTTGAATAAACATAACACACATATCAGATATACATTGTAGCGTGTGAATGTGTGTACATTCCATAAATGTCATATGGAGAGATATAATTTGGAAGATGACTATATTGCATGCTTCTCTTTATACATGAAATCCTTAACTTTTAGTTGTACATAGAGTACAATCATTTAATTTAATCCCTTTGTACAGATAAAAGATAAACTGAAAAGCTATACTTTAAAATATTTTCAGCGTTGCTTTGTCATTCAGGTTTGTTTGCATTTCTCTCCCCAAAAGCCTGACTTCCTTAATAACCTTTCAAGTCTTTCATTTGCATATTTTAATTTAAGGACAATATATTTAAAGGACTTTGAAACAATCTAGGATTAAATTCTCTCTCCACTCTGTAATTCATGGACTGCTTGAGGCCAATTCCATGTGACAGACTCCCAACTGTTAATACTTTGTTAGAAGCAGCAAAGGGGAAAAATAATGTCTTAAATTAATTTTTAA
Source organism: Ochotona curzoniae (assembly GCF_017591425.1). Classification (NCBI taxonomy): domain Eukaryota; kingdom Metazoa; phylum Chordata; class Mammalia; order Lagomorpha; family Ochotonidae; genus Ochotona; species Ochotona curzoniae. Next base: position 13,663,264 of record NW_024464920.1, on the reverse strand, counting down.
ACCATACTTAGTCCAGATTTTCTTTCTTTTTTTACATTATTCTGTTTGCTGGTATTATTAAGGTTCTTTAAATAAGGCCTTGAGCAGTTCCTTTCTAAGTGAATCTCCACCGAGACGTTTTCCCAAGGCATTTAATGTTTTGTCCAAGAATGAGGAAATCGTGAGACTGTAAATTCTCTGTTAAAATGTCGTATTAATGAAAAACCAACAGATATGGGCATTCTAGACAGCATAAAAATGGTAACAAATGGAGTTGTATAAATAACTTTAAGAAGTTTTCATAGTACAAGTTACCATATTTGCAGAGAAAAATGTACTTCATTGTCAATGCTACCTAGCTAAGATTTTTCTTGATCCGACTCTGGTTAGTTGTTTTGAGCATTCCAGCCTTGACCTCAATGACTGACTTGATGAATCCCATAACTTTAAAATTTCATCTTTCTGTCTGCTTTCAGAATCCTGTAAGGCCAGTTTAAAGCAGAACTGTCTCCTAATTTATAATATTTTCTTTCATGTGCCGTACTGCCCACTCTACTCCTTGGCTACCATTCTCCACTTTTCCTTGTTGTTTTCAGAACTGAGCCTGATTCTATACCATAGTCTCTTTTTCCCTATTGAAGTATTTTCTGACTGAAAATCCACGTTCAGCAATGTAAATACTGCTCCCCTCTGCTTTTTCTTTGACAATTTTTTTTCAGTCTTCTAGATTTTTCTTATACAATCATAGTTTCATAAAAATCTGGGATATGCCAGCCAGTGGTTGTTTCCAAAGTTTCAACTCAGTTTTATATTTCAGGTCTAGAGTATATCCTTATTCAACACCACACCGTGCATTTTTCTTTGGGACATTGCCTTATTTTTATAAAGAAAAGCAAGCATGCATGTATGATTTTTAATTTTTTGAGTGAGTCCTGGCAAGTAGTTCAAGGAGTCTCACATGCTTTGGCCATGTGTCTGCTTTTATTCTCGTATATGTAACAGAAACGTGCAGCCAGGCATTTTGGCCTTCGGGTATTCATCAGGCGCCGATTGTTTACAGAAGTCAACCGGCTAGTAAGGATTTAAGCTGCCTTGAAATCATTACATGATTAGCTTTCCCTTGAGTTCCTTGTCACCCTGAAAATTCTTTCTGAATGCCCCATTATGTTCTCTTCCCCTGATCAAGAAAGCAAAAATAGAAGCATCGTTGAGTGCAGAGTTGATTTTGAGACAAGTCATTGTTTAAAGACAGAATGCTAGGAAACCGCCATATAGTACAAACATTTATCCAGACGTAAGAGACAATACCAATTGTTTTGCCTTAAAATCCGAAGTTCTTTAAAATCTGTTTTGCAGTGTATAACATCTTGAGATATTTCCCAAAATTATTTCTCCAAATGCTAAGCACAAGGATATTGCTTAATTTATGAAGCAAATAGACCTGCAAATGAATAAAATAAATAATACGTTACCAATATCTGATATGATCAGACCACATGACCGTTGACAACTACAAATGAGGTAAACACCTAACATTCTTAAAATAAGATCTTGAGTAGGAGGTAAACATATCATTTATTGCAATATTTTCTGGAGATTGCAAAGTACAGTTGAGTCTGGAACATGAAAATAGGTGTACTTTTTAATTCTCCAAGTAGAAGTCATCAAACATAAGTTCATTTCAAAGTCTGTATTTATTGAGCCTATGTGTTTCATCAGGAATTGTAACAACCAATATGAAGTTTCTCACTGTCTTTATATTTCAAATGTTTTAGTGCAATAGATATTTCCAGTGGTTTTATATAGCCACGAAAAACAGAATCACATTATCTTATTTTTATTTAGCTTGTGTGATGAACATAGATATTGGATAATCAGAAATGTCAGAATTTTAGATTTGTAAACTGTGAACCAAATCTAGAAAGAATGTTTTTACAAGACAAAACATTTCTGTCAAAATTTGCTATTCACAGGTGGTTATTCTGCTCCATTTCTTTATTTGACTAATAAATCCTGTTTGACAGTTCTGAGCACTTAGACTGAATTAGAAATGTTTACTTCCTTCTGTCTATTATTTACATAAAGTACAATCTAGTAAATGTGAGCCTTTCATTCTCCTTTCCCAGATACAGATTTCAGCTCAAAATTCAAAAGTAGAATTAGGTGACAATTTTGCTACGATTTGTAAAGATCAAACTAACAATTATGTTGGTCTTCAAACTGACATAGCTTTGAAAGAAAATAGCCTCAAAATTGCCTATTGACAATCATCGGTGGTGATGGGGAACTGAAATCCAGGAACTATGACTAAGTTCTGCTTTTCAAAAACCAAGGCATTATTTCTGTAACTATTCCTGTCCTCCAGTGTATACAGTTTCCGACCTGGGGATATAATCTCTCCTGTTTCGTGCTGCCTGCCAGAAGTGCTTTGTCTTTGCTACGCTGTATACAAGTTACTTGATAGAGGCCAATTACACACTTTCTGCTCAGACTCGTCTCTTCATTAGAGTAATAAGGATTGAATAAAAGGTCAATCTGATCCATCAAAGAGAAAACATTTGGAGGAACCTCGTCTGTATTCCCTGCTGCGTGCGTCCCTAGACCTGGTTCATGTCTCTTGTGATATTTGTATTTCTGTCTGTTAGGTTTTCCGGTGCTGCTTAAGGTACTAACTGTCCTATCCATGTGCCTCACCTTTGTGAATACGTAACAATTATTCTTTGGTTCATCACAGGGAAGTTACAGGAATGACAAGTACATAATTTTATGAATAAAACACCAAAGGTGATGTGTTAAATACTGACTCCGCAAAAATATTTTTCAAAACTGAGTTAAATCATACTGAGTGCCTAAGGATTAAACCACACATCACTCTGAAGAAGAATACTATATTTTTCCCTAAGAAATATTATAGCCCAGGCCTTTTTTGCTGATAGACATGAATGTAGCGGAGTTTCAAGCTAAAAACAAAAGGATCTGTTTCCTTTTCTTTTAAACACGTCATTGGAAACTGAGTTTAGAGAACAGGGACAGCTGTGATCAGCATCCATGCTGGAGTGATCAACAGTAAAATTAAATGCTCACATCCTTTTTTGCTTCTCAAAGCAAAACACTACCAAAAACAACACAAATTAAAAACATGGGCTCAGAGAAAGGACATACGGGAAACAAAGATCTTAAGATTTTTCAACTGGAAAGCAATTGTTGCATGACTTCTAGTCGTCTGGGCTTTTGTTGCCTTTGATTCCTTCAGAGCTTCTAGTAGCCTTTGATACCTCCAGAGCAACTGAGCAGTGTTTCATTGGAAGGCAAGAATCCACAGTGAGCAGAACTTCCACTATTAAAATAATGCTTTGGCAGTACATGTGAATGTGTTAAGTCATGGTAAGAGTAATGAAATAGGGCCCGATGTGGTAGCCGAGTGGCTGAAGTCCTTGCCTTGCATAAGCTGGGGTCCTATATGGGTACCAGTTCTTATCCCAGCTTCTCCAGTTCCCGTCCAGTTCCCTGTTTGTGCCCTGGGAAAGCAGTAAGAATAGTCAAAAGCCTTGGGACCTTGCACCCAACATGGCAGACCCAGTAGATGCTCTGGACTCCTGGCTTTGGATCAGCTCAGCTCTGACAGTTGAGGCCACTAGGGGAGTGAACCAGCAGATGGAAGTTCTTACTCTGTCTCTCCTTTTCTCTGTAAAACTGACTTTCCAGCAAAAATAAATAAATCTTTTAAAAAATAATAATGAAATAATTAAATTTGTATTGGTTTCAATATTTCCTAACAAAATCATTCAGCATATCAATAGATTGAGACCAAAAAAGAAAAGGTGTTTTAATTTAATAGTTGGTTACCTGTGGTTTTTTTTTCCTATCCTTAGTTTTTGTTGTCTACTCTACGATACCCTCCTCTCTTCCCCCCCCCCACCTCCAATAGTTGCTAAGGAAAAATGTAGAAATGCGCTTGTAAAGAAGCATTTTTCCTCCTTTGTTGGGAGAAAGTGATATGCAAAGCCAGTCGAATAAAATATGCATTTTGTGTCTTCCAATGCAGCTGAAAGGGAAGGTTTCACAGGCCTACGTTTCAGTTTATTTAACAGTTCCTTTTATATGTCAGGGTTTTTGTATCAGCTTGATATCATATTATGGAAACTAGTTCATCACTAAAATATCAATTTTCTACATTCAGGTAAGATATTACTTTAAAAAAAATAATGTGGTCATTCCATCACTTAAAAATACTTTTGGAGACCAAGCTTTGTGGTACAGTGAATTAAACCACTGCTTGCTTACGTTATCTGCATCCCATGTCAGTATGCCTGGTGCAAGTATCAGCTATTTAGCATCACCTCCAGCGACCTGCTAATGTCTCTAGGAAATAGGAAATAGTGCGTGAAGTACTTGACTTGTTCTGTCCTACGTAGGAGACTCAGATGGGATTCCTGTCTCCTTGCTTCAGCTTGTCCCAACCCCTGCTGTCAGAGACATTTGGAAAACAAACTCAATCAAAGACCTTTCTCTGTGTCCATCCCTCTGTGTTTCCTTCTTTCTCTTCTACTCTGCCTTTGAAATAAATAAGTAAATCTTTAAAAAATAAGTTTTTGCTTGACATAAAATATCATTTACTATATCACATAGAATATGTTATCACTTGAAGCCATTTGAACATTTAAAATTCTTATTCCAGATTTGAAGTCTTCATTAGAAATAGGAAATTTACCTTAAACAAGTAAACAAGCTTTTATATGCTACAATGTGGAAATTTGTTGCTTTTAATAATTTTCTTTTTAATATCTCTTCATTGTTCATCTATGTCTGTTTTAAAATAAAAGAACACCTACGTCTATACAAAATAGTTGAAAATGGAAAATTTCAAGTGGAATAAGGATAGGCCTTTGGGAAGTGAAATATATCTGAACTGATATCTATTCAATATCTGTTAATTTCTAAAACAATGTGTGCCTTTTTGTTTTATAACTGAAATGTGTGAGACAATGGGTGAGACAATTTCTAAAGATGCTACAATCTATCCTCCACTTCTACAAAGGTCAAATTCTAGGGAAAGACACGCCACTCCTTCATGTTTTATTTAAAGAGGCAACAAGGAGGAACTTAGATTACCACACCCTCATTGAGGATGGGTCTGTCATGAAATCCTGCTTGCACTTTCCAAACCACTACACTCCCGTCAACTTCCTATGCGCAGTATAAGATGGTAGCTTTTTTTTTTTTTGAGGTCCAGTAGGTGGGTAGTGTAATGCTGACATCCAAGAAAGGAAAACAGTCACACTCTGCAGCAGCTTATTAACAATTAGTAACATACAGAGGTCAATGTTCCGGAACTTTCACAAAGCAATGAAACAACTGTGGGCCCTTTCACTATAGGATAGGGTGCTATATCCATATTATCAGTGAGTCACCCCAAGAAGAGCAAGTAGCCAATTGCACCCCTCGTTCAGGGGGTGGAACCACTGTACTTGTCGTGCAGGTCAGCAACATTGTCGCTGACAACAACTGCTTGGACCAAAAACCTACTGCCTCCTTGATCCCTGCAATGACCTCGGCCCTATTACTAAACAATTGTGGCAATATTACCATGGCTGATACACCTACCCCCTATGGTCACCTGATGTCATGACACTTTTAAATTTAAAATCAAAAGGATCAAAGAAAGGAATGGTACTGAAGTTCTCCCTGAACGCTGGCTCCTTTAGTTATTTGGCTAACGCCTTGATGTCACCCTGCTGTCTCCGGTTCATGTGAAGGGATGGTTCCAAATAGTATTAACTTCATTTTCCTTTTGAGCATGCCTGAACTTTTAGAATGTGTCCTTTCGTGTTGCGTGCAAATAAACCTTGTTTCTCTTCTGACCTCATCCTTGAATCAGTCCTTGAGTTGTCGATGAACCAGCCAGCTTATTACATCATTCTCACAATCTCTGCTCTCATCCTATCTAAAAAGTGAATTTGTTGTGTGAAACTGGTGGTGACAATATTGTTGCTCTTTCTCCTCCTACCTTCCCCTCCTCCTCCTTTATGCTTCTTTGTCCTTTGCTCTACATGCTCCTTTCCCTTCTCTCCCCTCTTCCACCCTGCTAGTCCTTGCTGTTCTCTCTCCTCCTCCCTTTCCTCTCCACCTCTGTCTCCATTGCCTTCTCCTTCTTTTATTCCTTCCATCTTTCATTTGAAATGAATCTCTTCTAGATCCTCTTGATATCTTTGTCTTACAATGATTTCAATTCCCATGTCACTATTCATATTCCCTAACTCACATATCCCACTTGATTTGCCACATCTTAATTAATGGTACTGCCATCTACATGGACTCGCAAATCAGAATCCTTAACTCCTTCTCACTCCTCTTCACACTGGCTTCATAAATGTCTGTCTGCTTCTGGAGAAGCAATTCTAAGCACAGTCCTTGATCACCGTTGGTGTTAAGTCACTTGTACCACTGCTGTGCCCAATTCATGGTGTTGCCACCAATTCAGTAAACTATTCCTATATTCTTCTTTTCAGTTGTCAGTGGCAGTCTCATCTCCTTTTCTATTTTATATTCCCAGAATATTCATTTGAACAGTAATTTGAAAAGTAATTTAATGTTTGTCTTTCTGACAGTATCTTCGATTGTGTATATGATGAAATCCAGGGTATTTATCAGATATTAATGCTCAGTTTACTTACTTTATTAAAACCTGTCATAATTTATCAGAAATATTAACATTTAGATTCCAAAAACTATATCTCAAGTAGTAAATAGACAAACAAATTTTTGTTTAGGCTGAAAGTGAGCAGCTTAATTGGCCACAAATCAATTCTATGGGTAAATGACAGTGCAGACCATTCTGCTTACCTCTATTATTCAGCATTCATCATGGAAAGCTTTGCCTCTCTGATACCAACTGTCTCCAATGGGTTAGAAATTCTTCAATGCATTGGCTTAGGCCTGGGAATCTCTCTCAAGGGCTGGAACATATGGTTATTTTTGCAGTACTCCAGAACCCTGTATCATCTGGCCTCAGAATATTTGTTGTCAGTCAACTTCTAAAAGTATAAAATAACAATTGAATTTATTGTCTGGACTGTTCAGATTCTCATTATTGGTGACTGTTACTGATTTATTCAACTTCAGTTCTCTCTAGTGATGTTGACTAAGTTGTGTATTCTTTGTAGAAAACCTCAGGGTAAATGGTCTACCAGCCCTTCTTCAACCAGACTGCAGCCTAGTTCATGACATTTATCTATATCTTTTTACCATAAGTCAAACTTCTAACCAGATGAAACTCTCAAAACTCAGCTCTAATCACATTTTGTGTGAAGCATTTTTTCTTGTGTTCTTCTTTTCCCTAAGCATTCTGCTAAGGATGTTTAACATTTCTAATGAGGGAGATGAGGCTTTTTTTTTTTTAATTAGTTGCTCACGTATCTGTCTCCTAGACATACACTGGGGATAACACAATGCCCTGTATGTCTCTTTGTCTCTAACACATTGGACAGAAGGTTTTTTGGTGTTTGTTTAATGGAAGTGGAAAAGATTGCATTATGGTATACATAAATGAATAAAAATGACTTTATATGGTATGCTTACTGTTATTCCATTTTGGAGCTAAGCACATCTCCTATTTACAGATGGCTTTGCAGTATTTAAAGCTCTTTGAAAAGCACTTGATATTCATAACCTTACTGTGAAGCAGACAGAGCTGATCTCATTTGTCTCATTTTAGGGATGAGGGCATTAGAGTTTAGAGAAAAAGAGAATAAGCTAAGATTACATGAAACTAGATGAGATTCAAATCTCTTGACTTCATGAATAGCAAAACAGAAAGTGACATTCCTAGCTTATGTTATCTATCATATACAAACAGGGAAAACTAAGATGTCTGTTACAGAACAAGGTGAACTATGACTTTTGAATTCTCAATAAAGAAGAAAGAAATGTAAAATAATATGAAACACATCATCATAGATAAAATCAGTTTGTAAATATGAATGAAATATTGAAGGTATAGATGTGAAATTGTTTTGAACGCTCTGTCACCTTGAGTATTGAGTATTTTCAAAAAATGCTCAAGGTTCTGCATTTGCTTTATCCTACACAACTTCCTCATTTTGTACAGGAGTTCTTTCTAAAGTGGTATAGAAGTACATTAAATCTAAGCAATGCAATTCCTAAGTATTTTCACATCTTTTATACTCTATGCCTTCTTCTGTTTGTCCTAGATGATTCCCTGTGATGGCAATTTAAGAAGCCTATGACCCACTGAAAGTGTAGAAGACCCAGGTCTGTTTAAAACCATGCCAGTCCAGGGCTAATAGTGCGTGCAATCCAGTGCAAGGAGTAAAGGTAACTGATTCCCTGTTCTTGTTGTTTTAGATGAGCCTCATCATTTTAGAGGAACAAAATTTCTCAGACAAGCAAATTGCATTCACAGTTATATTCTAAAGACAAGTTATAGAATCTTTAGAATAACCGTGATCTGATCGTATATTCTTATCACAATACAATGATGAAATAATAAGGAATAATGCTGTAAAGTACATGGGGAGTAATGAAATGTGCTTCACTTTTAGTGTTCTATGATTTCTCATTTCATTTATCATCGGAAAACTGTGGTAATTTTTACTGCATATTCAGAGGCAATCAATCAACAAAGCCAGTGGACCCCAGAGGTACATGACTCTCACTAATTACCATAGTATCCAGCTATCTCACCTGGAAAAAGGGCACTTCTCTGTAAACATACATTTCTATCTTTCTGAAATTTAATTATCCTCATTGCATTTCAAGGAAATGCATCTTGTCACATTTGATTCATCAATGAACCTCTCCCTGCCATTGTTTGAAGAGTTAACAGTTGTTAGCACTTGGAAAGATAAACACAAGAGTTGAAGAATGCATCTTCAGAAAAGTGCTCTACATTGGGCCAAACTGTTGCTTAGGATTTATCCATTCCATGTAGGAGAGTTAGTTCTATTCCTAGCTACTTTTGTGGAACTTCACAATCAGAATGTAAGTATTGTTGCTCTGGACCCAAATAGTTTCTTTCACATTTGCTGTTTCTCTTCAACTATTGGCTTATGCACCAGTGATCTGCGCCACCGAAGGCTTTTCTTTTCTAGCATTGCTTATAAGCATAATTAGACATTATATGTCCTTCTGTATTTATTTCACTCATAATACTTTTTCGGTGTAGGTATGTTGTTCATTGCACTTGCAATTCTTTCTTTTTAGCTACAGTTGTGTAATTGAGCTAAGATAGACCTTATGTACTGGTCCCTCGGTTTATTCCTTGAGACCTGTTAAGTTTAATAGTTTTCTGGCACAAACTTAAATTCTTATGCCTACTATTGTTTTAAAATTTGGCAAACAAGTACACATTTTTAAGTCATTTAGGACCTTACTGTTCCGCATACTTTGAGAAACTACCAGACCGCATCTTTGCTTTATGACGATAAGGTCCCAAGCTGCTATGCCCATTATGCTTCAGACTGTGTTGATCCCAGACATCTACTTTGATGCTGAGTGACTTCAGCTAGACTGCAAAAGGTCCCTCCAAGCTCCTTCTCTAGGGGTTCAGCTTCTAGATCGTAGGCCCCGCAACTATGCCTCAGAATGCTTTCATATCCTGAAAATGTCTCCTTTTCAGCAACACTGTCCAACCCCACCCCAATAAATTTTTTTGGTCACACATTTTCCTTGATCAATCTCAAAATCATGGGAACATCTTACAGATACAAAACAGAATTAGTATTCTGTGCCACAGACATATATATGAACCTATCAGTTTATATGAAATTATATATTATATACTTGTATATAATTTATAAATAATATTTAAATATACAAAATATGTGTCATATTTATTATATGTTGTTTATTATTATATATAAGTAACATATTTATTGAGTAGTTGAACATTGATTTGCCTTTATTTTTGTGTTTTTCATAATTTCGCTGTTATAAATCTATGTACACATCTATGTAGATACATATTTCCATTTCTTTGAGAAAATACAGAGTGTACCAGATTTATTGGGAAAACATGATTAGCTCAAAAGAAACAGCCAGACTGTTTGTCAAAGTGAGGACGCCACTTTGCATGCGTTTTAATTGTTCTACATTATCTGTAGGAGGCGATTATCAGTTTTTGGTTTTGCTTTTAATGTTAACAATTTTTGTAGGTGGATAGCTTTTCCCTTATGACTAGTGATGATGATTAATGACCTTATTCACCATTCAGATATCTTTCTTTGTAAAGTGTCTGTTCAAGTAATTTGCCTTTTCTAAAATGGGTTCTTCTATCATTGAATTGTATGAGCACTCATTTTGAATATAACTCATTTGTCAAAAAAGTCATTTTACAGGTTTTATTCCCCCTCTGGTATACCTTTTCATTTTTCAGTTGTATCTTTTGAAGACAATATGGAATTTATATCATCCAATGTCTTTTCTTTTAGTAGTGATTTTTCTCTGTCTTAACAAATCTCTACTTAACAAATAGCACAAAGAGTTTATACTATATTTTCTTTGAGAAATTTAGTAGTTTAGGTTCTTTATACTAAATATCTGATCTACTTCAAATTAATTTCTGAATAAATATATAGTTCAATTTTTCCCATGTAAATACCCAAACATTTTCTCTCTTTTGAAAGTGCATCTTTTCCTAATGGCTTTTTGTTTCTTTGTTTGTTCTGGTCAAACATAATTTGCTACCTAGGTGTGAGTGGAGCAGTTGCAGCTTTTACATGCTTTTTTAAAAAAAAGCTTACTTATTGAATAAGCAAAGTTATGGAAAGGAGTGGCATGGGTGGCAGGGTTCAAGCACTTGGAGTAGCACCTTCCACCTTCCCAGATGTCTAAGCAGGAAACTCAATTAGAAGCAGAGCAGCTAAGGCTACTCAGTACTTACATGATGCGATGATATTGTGGGTGGTAGCTTGACTGAAGTGCCTTTTTTTTTAAATTTGGTTTTAGCCATCTGTTCTCTACACTGCTGCTTTAGTGAGCCAAAGAAAATATAATTATTGCTGTGTAACTATCCGTTAAACATCTTTCAGTGAATTCCCACTCCCCACAAAGTAAACCCAAGAAAACTTGCTTTTCACAATGTTGGCATGTAGAGGAGAGACTAACAATGAAAAAAAGTACACGACTTGCAGTGATTTAGAAGATATCAATAAGTATAGTAAATTCTGAGACCCTAAGTATGTTAATGTTTATTATTGGAATTAGACCATGAGACCTGAAACTAATCTGTCCAAATAATGCATCTAATGCTATCGTTTGTCATTCTTTATCCCCTCCTAATTTTTCTGCACATTCAGCTTTGTATCATATTATTTATTTAATATCACTCAGAATATCAGTTTCTGACAGGCAGCATCAGTATCGCCTGGTATTTTGTAAAAAATTTAAAGCCTTGGGTCTTAACAAACACTCACTGAATTAGAATCTCTAGAGGGGCCAACCTTCAGTTTTAAAGTAGCTCTCCTTTGTTTTCCTTTTAGTGTTTATTTTGTCTGACCCACGTTCTGTCTCTTCAGCATTTTACTGATGATTTTAAGATTTCTTATATATTATCATTCATGTTTATATCTCTTAAGCCATTCAAGTATTATCTCACTACTGGGAGTATATCCAAAGGAAATGAAGTCATTGTATCACAGAGATATGTACTTCACCATATTTATTGCAGCATTGTTCACAATAGCAACACATATAATCAAACAAGGTATTCATCATTAAATGAATGGATACACACACACACACAATGGAATGCTGTTCAATCATACAAAAGAATGAAATTCTGTAATTTGCTGTGAAATTGTGAAGAAATCAGTTAAAAAGCTGGAAATACTATATTGTAACTTTAAATAACAAGTATCACCTATTGGATGGAAAGAAATAGACAGTTACTCATCCATGCTGTTTTAGTCCAAAAATGTGCCTTCAAGCATTCCATTATTGCAGTGAGATGTATTATTAAATTCTGTCAATAAGTAGCTATAATATTTCTTCTAAAACTCGATTATTAGTATTAGATAAACATTTCCTAAAGCATCCTCTGAGAAACTTCTGATGTCTTCTTCAAGAAAACATTTCATATAGGTAAATCTTGGGAGTAAGTTAATGATCGAGGTTGTATAGGACCCCTGGACAATGTTTCATTCTCATGTGCCTAATAGATATCATTAATGTGAACTACATGGTTGCGATTGCTACAATATCTTCTGTCGGTCAGGATCAGAACATGTGAGGCAACCTGTGCTGATAGTCTCATTTGCAAAGTCCTGGGCATTTGAGGATTCCTGATGTTCCATGATAATGTTGAGCTCTTTCATCCTCCACTTCTTCCTGAACTATTTAGTATCTATGTCAGAATTGGTAATCAGGTTTCTGGTCCTTTGTTAGTTCCTAGCCTTTCAGCCACCATAAATACTACTTATTTTTAAATAGTGTCTTTACCTGACTCTTCAATATCACCACAAAATAAATTCTCTTTCCAAATGGTAAAACAGAAAACTATTTACTCCAATATGACCCAGACATTTGCTTACTAAATGTCCATACCTTCCAAAATTGTTCATTAGGTAAGGATTTGTCTTTATAGGTAACTTTATAATTAATCAATTAAGGTAAATCAATCTGTATGATAATGAGTGTTGACAAACTTGACCTACTTTGAAGAATGAGATGTTACTTTCAGTTAACTTGGGACGTCCAAAAATGATATGTGCAACATTTTATATATATACAAATATATATAAACATATATATAAATATATATATGAATATATATATAACCTGAAGCAAATAATGAATAATTAAACATATAATTCTTGATGAAAAATTTAGGCTGCTTTCTTCAATATATTCATTAATTCTGATTCATATACAAGCATACTGGAATCATACACAGAATCTTGTGTAAGCATACGAGGCAGTTAAATCCAGTTAGGGTTCTTGTCAGACATTTAGCATTGGCATAACTGAAGTGACTCGTACTCTACTTGTAGGATGTAGATTGATCCACTCCTTAGAATTCTCCAGTTGGTATATTTCCATTGACTAGGATGATGTAGCACTACAATGCTCACATCCCTTTGGGCCAAAACAAATGAGCCAGAGATAGAATCAGAGGTAGTCTTACAGTAGAGGAGAACAAAGGATTTCTCTCAATGAGCTAGCAGGCTGGCAATATTAGCACCTCAGGACTGCGTTCCACAATGACACCTTACACTACAAGTGAGAATTGATTGTCCTGTACTGAACCCATGAGTTTCAACATCCTAAAGAGAGTAGACTAAGTATGCCACTAACTTCTCCAAAGTAGATGCTGCATGATGTTTCTTGCTTGACGGTTTATAAACCCAAATGATGCACCCATGTGGGACATCCAAGCAGACTGAAAAACTGCTATATTTACTCATAATTCTTGACTACTCTAGGGCAAATCAAAAGTATTTTCCATTTAAAGACTTATTTTTCAGCTCTATCCTATTATTTTGGAAATGGACATCATAATCAAAATAATGCAGGCACTCTGTGTTACCAACTTTTGATTTGCCTTTGTGAAGATATCCCACCTTATCCAATTATGAATATACTTTCTTGGGCTGGTACTGTGGTATACCAAGTAACACATTACACCACATCCCTTGCTGCTCCACTTCCAAAGCAGGATCAAGGGAGGGATGGAGAAAGTATGGTTTTCTTAGAAGTGTATCTGTGAAATGCATAAAATCTGTCTTTATATTAATAGAAATTTAAAAGAATTTTCTAATCCTCTTCTATATATACTGTCACATTGTTTTATATTTTTTATTCTTACATTTCAAAATCTTAAATGAATGTAGGACTAGGAGGAATAATCTTTAATCTTTTAATCTTTGAAGGTGTTACATAAGTGCAATAAACTAAATGTACCTCTAACTCCAAATCCATTATATTGAAACTATAACCTTCAGCATGACTGCATCAGGAATCAGTGCCTTTAAGAGATAATAAACTCACGAACGTGGGACCTGTGAGAGTGGAATTAGTGTCCCTTTGAAGTGAACCCCCAAAAGGTTGGTGCTGTGGCTTTGCGAGTTACAGCACCACATACAGCACTGACATGCCAAAAGGTTACCTGTTCACCTGTTTGAGTCCCAGCTGCTCCGCTTGGATCCAGCTTCTGGCAAGTGTTGCCCCAGCAGAAGATGGTGCACATGATTGGCTTTCTGCACTCACTTGGAAGATCTGGGAGAAGCTCCTGGCTCCCAGTTTCAGACCTGCCCAACTCTAGCCATTATGGCCACTTGGAGAATAAACCAGCAGATGTAAGCTCTCTCTCCATCTCCTTCCCTTTCCCTGTAACTCTGCCTTTAAGGAAAAACTAAGTAAACCTAAAAAACAATGAAAGAAAGGAATCTAACTGGTGGGACAGGCTAGCACAACACATTTGCAATACGGAATTGCCTGGAATGTAATTACTCATCATACCAAACATAATCCTGTGGGTACATTTGTCCAGGAGGTCATCCTTCTGAGAATTCTTTCTCCTCTGTTTGTCTTTTTCTCCTATACAGTGTGTGTTCTGACCTTCCATTCTTATTTTCTTCCTTTTCATCAAGCACTTTAAAAAGAAAAGATTTATTTTATTTCATTGAATGGCAGAGTTACAGAGAGAGAGGGAGTGTCAATAATTTGCTTCCCAAATGGCCACAGTGGCCAGGACTGGTCAGATCAGAGCCATGGGTTTCCCACATGGGTGAAGGGGCCTCAACACATGGGCCCTCCCTTGCAGCTTTCTCAGGATAAGAAATGGAGCAACCAGATTCGAAGTGGTACCAGTATGGGATTTGGTGTCACAGGCAGCAGCTTTACCCTTAATCTCCCTTTCGGGGTGTGTGTGGAGTGAAAAGCTATTTATTATTTTACATGAATAATCATGTTCTTTCATTGTTACATTTGGCTGGCAATTTAGATATGTGCAGAATTTAGGTTTAAAATGATTTCTTCCAAATGAGTGATAGCTTTGTTCCATTATGTTTAAATTTCCGTTTGGAAAAGATAGAAGTAAAGTTTCTAGATACTGTAGTAATGTTTATCTAATTGTAGTATATTTTAACAGTTTATAATAGAGTTGTTAAGATATTAATATCCTTTTGCCTCTATAGGCTTGATGTCTGTGGAAAGTATAAGAAATTTAACTTAATGAGAATATTTATCCTTGAGTTATATATAATAGCTAACATTTTGAAATAACCATAATTCTGAAATTATTGGAATTATATGGTAAGATTTAACAACCAATCAAGGAATTAAACTTGCAATTTAATTAAAATCATAAGCATCCCTTAATTCTTGCATTTTTAAAATATTATTCATTGAAAAATAAGAGTAACGTACATGCAAAAGTCTATACTGAACATAAATAATCATCAGAAAATAAGAATGAAGATGCCAGATGCTGACAGTGTTTAATTATCTCTGGGAAGCTGATTATGCATATAATTTACTTCTTTTAAAATTAATAAACATTTCAGATTCCTGCTGAATATGAATGATCACAAAGGAGAGATTAAATTGATTCTCTAGTGAGGGATAATTAAAAGCAATAGTGTATATGTCTAGGGCTGAGGTTCTGTAAGTGGGAGTGATTTGCAAATTCCAGTTCTCCCCTGAGTACATTTGTCATGTCCAGAGGCACTCTTGAATGTCTTGCCTAGAAGGCTGTGAGCAGCATCGCACCATCTCATCATGATGGCCCATTGCTGTTAAACTTCTTGTAGTACGGAGCATAACCCTGTTTCTTCCTCAACAGTTAACTGTCCCAAGATGTCAAAAATATTTCACAAAGCAAGCTCTAGATATGTGAAGGTGTTTAGAGAAAAACTAAGATCTGATTCAGGCAATCTGTGTGATTTGGAGGGACTAACACAGTTTGATCTTTGCATTGTCCCTTCTACCACTTATAAAGAAACCAGAGACCCTACAAGTGAGGATTTTAAAATTCATATGTAAAGGCCAGCAGCATGGCATAACAGGTTAGTCCTCTTCCTGCAGTGTTGGCATGCCACATGAGCTCCAGAGTCTTGGCTGTTCCACTCCTAATCCAGTACTTTGCTTATGGCCTGGAAAGCAGTGAAGTATGACCCAGAACCCTCGGATCCTACACCCACTTGGGAGATGCTAAAGAAGCTCCTGGCTTCAGATGGGTCCAACTGTGGCTAGCGTGGCCACTTGGGAAGTGAACCATCAAGTGGTTCTCTTACTCTTTGTGTCTCTCCTCTCTCTGTGTAACATTGCCTTGCAAATCAAAATAAATACATCTTTTAAAAAATTCACTTATCAATAGTGTAAACTCTTTCATAAAAATGTATAAAATTACAGAGCATTTGATATTTGCCTGTATTCCAGAAATCTGTAAATTGCATATATATTTATCAGATGTTAACTGAGCTCTGATTTACAGCAACATCTTTTGATAAAATATATTCTGTTCATCTTGTAGACCAGTTATTGTTCTTTAAGATAACATTTAATAGAATTTGATCTTTTTAATGACATGCAGAAATCTCATTTAAAACCTTTAGCTACTTACTTGTAGAAACCACATGGATTTATAGGATGCAGAATGGTGTCTCATTAAGCTGTCACCTAAAGTGGAGATCATTTTCTCTTGCATTAGGAATTACATTTCTTCCTCATCAAAGTATAATGAGCTTTCATTGACATGGTCACAGCTGCTTTCTGAAACATTGTTAGTCTTGGTGGAGAGTGATACCTTTTAGAAACAAATGTTAGATTGCGGTTAGGGCATGAACTAGACACAGAAATCTTGCAGACTTGTGCATTTCAAAATCTTATGGTCATAATATGATATATGCTACATAATTCTAAATTAATGTCACATAAAATGGTTACAACTGTGCTAATGTCACATAAAAATAGATTATAACACAGAAACATATGTTATGTGCTTTCTTGAATTTTTAGTTAGAAAGCATCAGGCTGGATCATTTGAACTTATTTTATGATGCAGAACAATCATTTCCTTAGGAGTTACTGAGCTGTAAAAGGTTATTTTCTTTTACACTCAGTGAATCTAGGCTGTTTTTCAGCTAATCATAACCTTGACAATTATTCCTCTTTCTTTCCCTTTCTTGCCACTTCTAACATTCTATGTTTTGTAGTTCTACTTAGGAGTTAGCATTACAGAAGAAAACAACAATAACATTTTTAGTAAATGTAAAATGCATGTCATTTCATTTGATCCCCACAATATGATTTATGTGAAGTTTTTAAATTAGTCCAGTGTTTTAGATTTTGGTAAAATGCCTTTCATTATTGCTTCATCCTTTTTGCATTTAAATTCTAGACATAATAAGCCACCAGCGCTTTATTAATCAAAAAATCATTGACTACTCTGTTTTATTGAGCTGTGCGTTTGTTCAGAATATGAAATTATGGGATGCTGAAGTGCATCATACAAATACAAATTGTTATTTTAAAGCATTTATCCGTTGGGTTCAATACCCACTTTGCTTATTATTACAATGTGTTGATTTTAAGCTAACGCAGTAGCATTCAAAGTGGACTTCCAAGTTAAAACGTGAAAGACTGCAGAGGATCAGGCATAATTCAGCCTGGGTGGACGAAATTGTAACTCCAAAGTGCATCAAAATGAAAATAACATTAATTTCACATTTTCTAATTCCATAGCCCTTTATAGAAGGGTAAATGATCTAAAACATATACAAATATTTTAAAATACCTTCCAGACATATGGATAAACTATATAGGCAACATCAAACGTGTAAACCAAAGCAACATAGAAATACCTGCTGCTGATATTTTACAGTGTGGGTTCAATAGGAAGAAATAACCTTGTTGTATTATTTTGAAAAGAATGTTTCCGTAGTACCCTCTGCTGAATTATAGATTTGGAATTTGAGTTAAATTTCTCCATGGTGTGATCTGTAGTACTTAGAAAATGATTGCAATATATGATCAGTAAGTGTGTTTCAATAAATGAATAAACCCCTAAGTAGCTTGTACATGATCCTAATGAAGTCTATCTTTTAACCTAACTTTTTGGGTCAATGCAACTTCTTAAGTTGCCTGTTAAATATTCACGGGATCCTTCTGTCTTTTTATTCTTAAAGACTGATTAATTGATTTGAAAGGCAGAATTACTGGTTCACCCCTCAAAGGCCCCAGTATCATGAAAGTTAAGACTATTTTCAAATATAAATGTTTCTGTATATTTATTGGCATGTGTAGCAAATTATGCTTTTGTTGTAATATTTATCAGCATTACTGACTTTAAATTTAGACTGTAAGAACACAGGTCAGAAGGCCAGCACTGTGGCATGTAGGCTAAGCCTCTGTAGGTAGTGCCAACATCTGAAATGGGCATTGGTTCCTGTTTTTGCTGCCCTACTTCCACCCAGCTCACTGCTAGTGGCCTGGCAAAAGTGGTAGAGGATGGCTCAGGTCTTTGGGCCTTTGCACCTATGTGGAAGACCCAGAAGAAGCTCCTGGATTTGGTTTGTCCAGTTCCATGGCAAGCATGTAGGGAATGAATCAGTCGATAGAAGATTTCTCTGTCTATATTTGTTTCATCTCTGTAATTTTGTCTTTCAAATAAAAGTAAAACATACCATTTTAAAAAAAAGAATACAAGTTAGAATGACTCACAAAATTGCAAGTTTGCTTGGAATTAGTTACAAAAAAAATTTTTTTTTCTCCATCAGCAAAATACTTTGAAACTTCAAGTTGTATTTCACACAACATTATATTCCCAAAAGAAAGATACCTGGAGTAACCTACTGTCCAATCTAAGCTGTGTGTAGTTGTGACTTGTGACTTCCTGTATAAAGTGAAACTTATGTGTAAATCACACAAAAGTTTAATGTTGGCTAACAGTAGCCTCAGGATTCAAGAAGCTGAAGTGTGAGAATTTGCTACAAATTGTGGTTAAATGTAGCTTAGCAAGAGGAATGCATTCTTAGAAACTGATTATAATGTGATTTGGTTGTTGTCTGAACATCGTTCAATGAACTCAGGATGACTAGAAAGTTGCCAAATTATATATTCTTACTGGATCCCTATGGATATGGAATCTGCTGTCAAGTAACATGACCTTACTCATCCATGTTCAAACTACTATTCATAGGAATGCTAAATACTAATGCCCTTCTGGTTTTTTTCTCCACTACCATAGCTAGATATAAGTAGGATCCCATCTTTTTCTCTAGTCCTTTGTGATTTTTTTAGAAACCAATGATTGCATTTAAGCTTATCAGTGTGGAGCCATTCAATGAAAGGCTAAGCCCTCAAAAAAGTCACATATTAATGGTGTTCTAGTCTTCACTTAAGCGCGTTCTTGTCATTTTGCTGTTTGTTGAAGATGCAGATGAATACAGAAGAAATTTGCTGTATTTCCCCCCATATGTACACTCACAGTCAAGGTGAATCTAGGAGATAAGCATGTGATCACATTATTAATCAGAACTCAGAAGTATAAAAGCAGAATCAGAATAGAAAAAAATCATCTGAACTTGGGGTTGAGGAGTTCATAAACTTGCCCAAGTATGATGGGACTTAATTCATGAGCTATCTTGAGGTGACCATGCAGCCTAGTGTTCCATGTTGCATTGCCTGAGTTTGAATCCTGGCTTTGGCACCTCATGCCAGTTTCCTGAGAAAGCAGGTTCTGGAGACAGAGTGATGACTCCCCGGTTGGTTTCCTGCTTCCAACATGGGAGATGTGGAGTAAATCCCTGACTTTTGGTCTTGGCCTAACCCAGTCTTGGCCTTGTGGGCATTTAGAGAATGAACAAGGAAATGGGATCTCTAGCTGAACTTTCTGTTCTCTCCCCTCTCTTCCTTTCTGTTCGTGTATATGTGTTGCCTTCACTCCTTTCTGTAACTCTACTTCAAATAAATAAATAATTTAAAAGAATAAAAATGTTAGTCCTTAGCTCTCTTCTTTTGAAATATCCTCTATAACAAATGCTAATAAAGAACTTAGTGCTATTACTGAAGAATGACAAGTTTATGACATACCTGGGATTCTGCACCATAGTATATTCTGTTTCACTTTTCTGGGAAGTATTTCTTATTATCACAAATATCTAGCAATATTGCTATATGTGACCAAGTTAGTTGTGTATTACATTGTTTGTAAGATTATTCTATCTTAATATTTCAAAAAAATTAAGTATGGATATCCAATCCAGCCAATTTGATTCTTAAGTTTGTTAAAGTAAAAGACTATCTATACAACTTTTTGTCATTAAATGATGTACACAGTATTAAAAAAAGAGATTTGTTTATTTTCATTGGGAAGACAAATTGTCAGAGCGAAGGAGAGACAGAGAGAATGATCCTCCCAATGCTTGCCCACCGTTCAAGTAGCTGCAATGGCTGGAGCTCAGCAGATCTGAAGCCAGGAGGCCCCTCTGAGTGCAGGGTCCCAAGGCTTTGAGCCATCCCCCACAACCCACCTCTCCCAGGCCACAAGCAGGGAGCTGGATGACAAGTAGAGCAAGGCAAGGATTCAGCCACTGAACCATTGCACAGGATCCTGTGGTCAATATCTTTCTCTGTAATAGCACTGAGAACAGATTTAAGATGTTACTTTACATGACTGTACTGGGCGTTTCATTTCAGAAGCTGCTTATTTACATAATGGATGAATTATTTGGGGAATATGAAGAATTATTTTAAAGTTGCAGCATGCAGTGTGAAAGAATGCGGTGATCTAAGTGGGTGGATTGGAAAAGTACTTCTTGAATTAACCCAACAAAATGCCATTTTTAAAAATCAAATGCAACACAGTTAAATGCTGCATTTTGTGTCATGCTTTGGGTATGTCTCCTTAAGGTTTTGTGTGTGTGTGTGTGTGTGTGTGTGTGTGTGTGTGTGTGTGTGTTTAAATGACTTGTTTTATCATTGGTTCTCCCAAATGAAACCAAGCAGTGCTTTCTATTTTCTTTCAGTTTTCTATAGCAACTTATCCACAGACTTTCTCATTTTAATTATTTTTACAAATATTGACATTTTGGTGATGGAAATGCAGGGGAAGAATAATGAACCATTATCACATTAGTGAATGAATTCAGTTAATTGAAAAATAAAAGACTCTACATAATGTCATTCTTTATCAGGTTACTTTGGTTTTACAGATATTCATTAAAAAGTTGAAAGAACATTTGTTTCTAAAACTGACTTTAAATGGAATTGGCATTGTATAGCAATATGTTAAGCCAGTGCCAGGGACGCCAACATGCTATATGGGTGCTGATTCCAGTGTTGTCTCTTCTACTTTGATTTCAACTCTGTGCTAATGAATCTGAAAGAGGAGAAAAAAATGTCCCTGCTAGGGCCTGCTGCAATAGCCTAGTAGCTAAGTCTCCTTGTATTCACCAGGTCCCATATGGGCACTGTTTCACATTCTGGCTGCTCTACTTCCCACCCAGGCCTCTGCTTGGGGTCTGGGAAAGCAGCAGAGGATAGCCCAAGTCCCTTGGTCTCTGAACCCCTGTGGGAGACCTAGAAGAAGCTCCTGACTCCTGGCTTCGGATCAGCTTAGCTTTGGCCGTTACAGCCACTTGGGAGAGTGAACCAGCAGATAGAAGATCTTCTCTCTGTATCTCCTTCTTTCTGTATATCTGTCTTTCCAACTAAAAACAAACAAACAAACAAATAAATCTTTTTAAAAAGTCTCTACCACCTGTATGGAAATTTGGGATGGACTTCCCAGTTCTTCATTTTTGCCTGGCCAACATCTGCTGTTGTGGCCATTAGGAATTAAACCAGTGGATGGAAGATTTCTTTGTCTTTCTCCTTCTCTCTATAGCACTGCCTTTTAAATAAATAGATAAGTCTTTTAAAAAGGGACGTTAGCTGTATAACATGGTAGACATTTAACCATAATGAAAATTTTTATATAATTATTTCTAGCCATTGGATGGGTTTGCTTTGATTATAGCTTTGTTAACATATCAAAGTAGTTGTTTTTGCAGATATCTAGTATATTTATTTATTATGATGTTAAAATAATTTGACAGCATGTTACTGATTTATACACTTCATACAATAAAAGCACAGTTAATGAGAAATGATGAATTTCTTTAAAAATCACTTTTTTCAACAAAATTATGTTACTTTGGTGAAAATCAGTGTAGAGGATAAATCCCATTAGCTCATTGAAGGTTATATTTATTTGGTTCTTATTCATTTGGGAGAGAGAGAGAGAGAGGGAGAGAGAGAGAGAGAGATTGATTCCTAGTGCAAAATTTTCCCTAACTGATGATACAGCCAGGGCTGTGTAAGGTGAATCCAGAACCCAGAGCTTAATCCCAGTGTCATGTGCAGATGGCAGGGGCCTGTGGGTGTTTGCCCTCACTTGCTGCCTCTGAGAGGGCATGTTAGAAAGAAGCTGGGTGAGAAGCTGAGCACAGACTGTAACCAATGCACTCTAAATTTAAAGCCATTGAGTGATTGTTTTAAAACCAGCTTACTAAAAATGAAATAGTATGATAATCTACCTAGGGATTCTTGATGTCACAAGGTATATTATTGCATGAAATAGTGGTAACATTTTTGCTTATTCCTGCTTTTATGAAACAGATGATTCGTAGTACAGATTTCCCATATTTCCCAAGGAACAATGCACGTAACATTTTTAAGGCCATGTCTCATACTGATCAAGCTTACATATAAGAGTAAACTCTTATCTGAACATGGCAATTTCATATAAAAACAAAAAAATATTCTGAAAGAATATTGCACTGAAATATCAGTTCTGAATTTTGGCACAGCACTTTCCACTGTGAGGAATGATATTGAGGGAAAAATCAACATTATACACAGGACACTGCTTAGCCCTTCAAACATGAAGCAAATCTGAAAAAAAATTACGGAAATGCAAAAACAAGGCATGAACTAAAAATAAAATAGTTTTACCAAAACACTTAATTTTTAATTCCATTTCAGAAAGGTTGTGAAGTATCCTAAAAATATATCTGAGCAAATATTGATGCCTATTCTAAAGTACAGATTATTATTCACATTTAAAGATGTAGAGTTCATTCGCCAAAGATCATGGAGCTAGAAAGTGGGAATGTCAACATAAAGACTCAATCTGCATAACCCTCAGTCTGTTTTCACAACCACTTTGCTCTACTGACCAGTTTTGAACTGGTACATCTTTAAAATGAAGTCATCATTTTTACTCTGTCTTCTCATAGGATTTATTGTATGTTTTCATTTCCATTAAATTATCCTTTCTGACTTATTGCATTGGTATCGGGCTTGTGTATGGGACTTTGATCCATGGCTTGTAAGTAAATATGACAAACTGCCAAGCATGAACATGTGGTTGAATGCAAATGGATTCGTTCAGGTTGATCCGTCTTCCGCCTTGGCCACTTACCGTGAGAGTAAAATATGTCAGATAGAAGCCATTCCTTCAATCTGGATCACAGAATGAAATGTGAAGAACATACCATGTTTATCAACCAATACCGCTAAACAAGCCACAAGCCAACTTCAGACTTCATTCAACACGAGAAATCAAATGTTCATGCAAATTACTTTCATTCAGTGGTTTGTTTGCCACCTTGGCCAAAGCTGACTAAAACAAATTGATTTAGAGATCAAGTATTATAAGAAATACATTGTTGTTACGTAAGTAAATGACTGAATTTATTTTCTTCTTTAGGAAGCATCTACCTAATTAGAAAAGTTAGGTGAAAACATTGTGTTTCATCAGCACAGCTGAGAAGATACAATTTTCCTAAGTCAATATCATTTTAAATTTTCAACACCCTCACTCTCTGTATATATTATCATAAACAGTGTTTGTCTACAGAGAATTCCAAAACGATTTCAAATAAAATTACTGCAGCATCTGAAAGGATTTATTGCAGCCTGAAAGGAAACCTACAGAATGATACAATTTAATCTTTTCTAGGCAATACCCTGGAATTGACTTTGGAAAAATTTATATTGGTTTATGACAAAATTCAACTAAAATTATTAATTGGAGATTCTGCTACTAGACTATAAAAAATATACCCTAATTGTATTAAATGCTTGTAATAGAGTTTTCATCCATACATAGTAAATACTATTAAGGCAAGATGTGCATGTTTTTCGATTTAGCTTTTTTTAGTTTTTCACAGAAGCTGATACAGAAGAAACATTGAATACAGAATGGAAACTGAATCATCACTACCCAAAACCTCTTTTCATTAAGGAATGTATTACATGATTATTCAAGAGCCACTGTCCATTTGTTTTGTTATCCTTATGTAACTTCACTATTTATAAAGAATGTAATATACCTTATTTCATCCTATCTCCACAAACAAAAACTGTATTTGTTTCAGGTTTATACTAAGGCACTCAGAATCAATGGCCAATGTCACAGTATTAATAGGTGATAAAACAGGAACTGTCAACTTCTTATTACATACTTTTATTCTTTCTCCTCAATCTTGTTTCTGAGGTTTTTGAATATAATACAGGAAGTATGCCAGAAAAAGAATTATTTCTGCCTGTGAACTTTTTAATTGTGTAGCAAATTGAAAAGTTTATTGCTACTAGTTATAACCCATATTTTGTATTAGGGGTTTATTGACTGCATACCATATTCTATGGGTTTGGACAAATGTGCAAAGATGGGTATCCATCATTAATAGTAACACCAAGCATAATATCTGATTCTTCTAAAGTTTTTTTTGTTCCACTTAAAATCTCACCTTAAATAAGTAAAGCTAAAGAAACCAAAGCATACTGTTAATATTTGTCTCACTCAATTATGAAATTTTCATTTTTACTGATTTTTCGTCCATAGTGCTTTTGCAAAGCCAACCATACTTGTCAGGTGTGGATAAGTGATGCGTGTGCACCTGATGAGGCACGCGTGCTCCCTTACAATCGCAGAAAGAGGCAAAGAACCCAGAAATGACATTTTAAAAATTTTGTGTAAGGGTATCTGAATATTAATTACCAAGTAAAATGTTATGGAGGCCAACCACACCATGCAGGACCTAGGAAACTCAAATGATCCTTAGTTGGAAAATCCGACTACAGTTTAGCACTATTGCATAAGAATAGGACCACGGCAGGATGAGTAGGTCATTTGTTTAAAACAGCATTTCTCAAGCTTGATTGTGTATCACACCACTTTGGGTTTTTAATGAGCTTAGATTTTCACGTGCAACTCCTTGGGAATGTGATTAAATAGCAGTGGTGTGTGGTGGCATCTGGAGACCTGCTATGACTAATAAGAAAGCAGAAGCACACCTGCAAGCACATCTGAGCTTGAGCTCTTAGAAAACTCTGTAACACATAAGCACTATTGTCAAAGCAGGGAGCTAGATGCACTTCAACAAACAACAAGGCCAACAGTGATGTGTGAATTCTGAATTGTCTCATTGATGGCTTCCTATCCTTCCTTCAGTCATGTGAAGTGGACTCTCGAAGCCTGCTCCAAGATGGAATTAAACTTGTATTCAAGAAGTTTTTATGCTTTGTTGAGTTTGCTATGATTTGTCAGTGTGTGTCTATTCCATTTTGTTTATGACCATGATGATTAATAACTGCCCTCCATTCTCTATATGAAAATAGTGACAGAACCAATTTCAATGGTTTTTCCTCTTTCAGATTAACCCCCTCCCACCATTCTTAACCTTTCTTCTTAATGCCTCCTTTCCATCCATTGACTCATTTTGATTATTCACCAAATTCTTTTTATCATTTTTTAAACTATTTCAAGTCAGCACAATAATTTATCTATGACTAATGTGTAACATAGAACAACTCCAGGCTTCTGTCAGAGTAGCTTTCAGACATTTAGTAACAACAGTGCTGGAAAAGGGTTTGTGGTTTACAAAATGCTTCCCCGTGTGTTACACATCACCTGCTGAGGTGGATTTAAAAACCTCATTTTAAAAACAACAAAAAGTCTATGCTTAGAAATGGTAAAAACTCAAATCCAATTTGCACAGCAAACGCCTGCTCTTACCCATACTTCTCTGTTTCAGTTTCTTGTAGAATGGCCAGAAGATGAGTGACCTAGCACAACTAACAGGGTGGGTTCAAAGATAAGGGGCACTGATGTTCAAAATACCCATGGATTATTCTAGATGGCCATCCAACAACTCTCCTCAACTAGTTTTCCATGTGAAATTTTGTTTAAGACAGGACTATGTCTTGTACTATAAACACCACATTGGAATCAACTCCAATTTCGAACCTTTTTCTGGTGGCATCTTAAATGTGTCATGTAATAGTACAGAAATAGAAATTCATGTCATTTAGGAATTTGTTTCCCCAATGATGCAGATATCTTCAGTCTGAGTGAGTCAGTGTTTTTATTTTTTAAGGTTGATTGAGATAGGATTTACATATAGCACAATTCACCCAAAGTCATTTTTTGGTGTAACCCCCAGTTGCTTTGCAAACATAATGATCATTGACTACCACAAAAATCAAGACATGCAAAATTTCCTTCACGTTCAAAAAATTATTTCATGCCCCTTTATCATTATTCCCTACTTCCTGCCTCAGCCCCAAGAAACCACTGATAGAATTTTAGTCCCATTTGTTACATTAAAAACAAAAAAAAGATACCCAGAGTGAGTATTTCACGTAGTGGTTTATATGCTGCTTGGGGCACCTGTATCGTATGCCAGGTTAGCAGGATTCGAGTCCAGACTGCATGTGCTTCAAGCATCCTGCTAATGCTGCCCAAGCAGGAAGCCAATGATGAGTCCATTGGTAACCTCATGTGGGAGATCCAGAGTGAGGGCCAGGCTTAGGCTGACCCAGCCCGAGCTGTTCGCAGGCATTTGAGGTGAAGGTACCCCCAGATGGGTGATCTCTCTTTATCTGTTAGACTCTGAGGCAATTCAGAGTGAGTGAGAGAGTTCAAGCAAAGAGTCTTCATTAGTCAGTGCAGAGTCTGAGTGACTGCTCCCTGACAGGAGGCAGTCTGGGGCCACTTCTACATGGAGAGATGACTGTGTGAGGGAAATGGTCCCCCAGGGAACCAGTGCTAGGCTTTTATACACCTTAGGTTTCTAAGGGGTGGGAGAGAGGAGCAGCTCCTGAGCTTGTGTGTGCATCTGACAGGTGACTGCGAGGCACTCACCATGGCTGGGATAGACGTTTTGCCCAGAAGCAAGGTTAGGGTGAGTTGGCATTGCAGGTGTATCGGCTTGACTCCAGCAGGGTGATGGGGTCACTTCTGCTCTGTCCAGCCTAACAGTCTCTATCTCTCTTCTTTTCAAAAACAAAAACAAAAACAAAAAAAGAGGGGAAAAAGGAAGAATGAATGAAGCCTTCAGAATCTGGCTTCTTTTCTCTGTCATTTTAAAAATATTTTTACTCTCTAAATAAATGTATTAATTTGTTAATATATTAGATTCTCAGGGTCACAGAAAATTCATACTAATTACTACAACAATTCTTGTCAGTTAGCATATTAATGAGACATTCATTCAAGGAAAATAAATTAATGGAATTCATATGATACAATTCTAAGAATGCAATGCTACTTTCTTCCTCCTTTTCTTTCATTCTTTTCTTCCTTTATTTTCGTTCTTTCTTTTTAACATTTGAGAGGTCCTGTTTAAATGATTTACTTATTTTTACTTTGAAAGGCATATTTACAGAGAGAAGGAGAGACAGAAACACAGAGAGAGATCTTCTATCCACTGATTCACTCCCCAAATGGCCAAACATAGCTGAGCTGTTCTGAGGCCAGGAGCCAGGACCCAGCGCCTGGTCTCTCATACAGGTGCAAGAGCTCAAGGATCTAAGTGATCCTGTGCTGCTTTCTCAACAGGGAGATGGATCAGGAGGGGAGCAGCCAGAACACAAACCAGTGCTTATTTGAGATCCTGGCACCACTGGCAGAGAATTAGGCTGCTGACCCACTGCAATGGCCCCAAGAAAGAATTTTAAATTTAAATTGTACTTACAGGCTTAATGCTCCTTGAGATAAAGACTCCAACTGTAAAAATAAATAAATAAATAAAGATCCTGGATCAACAGAAATATTCTTTAACTTAATAAAATACAGTGGGGATTCATCTATGTTGTATATGCACAGTAGCACTTTTTGTTTTTATTTATTGCTGAGTAATATTTCATTACATATGTTTATCACAATTTAATAGTTTTTCAGTTAAGAGACAGTTGATTTTTTTTCTAGGTTTGGGATATTCTGAATAATGATTGGTAGTCATAACAGTGAGCATTCGTGTACACATGTTTGTGTAAACATATATTGTCTGTCTTTTCTCTCTTAAAAACAACAGCAGCAAAACTGCTAGAGCCGATGATCTGGTGTAGTGGACTAAGCTTCCTTCTGAGGCACCTGGATCCCATATGGCTGACAGTTTATGTCCCAGCTGCTCCACTTCTGATCTAGCTCCCTACTAATTGCCTGCGAGAGAAACAGAGGATGGCTTGTGCTCTTGGATCCCTATACCCACATAGGAGACCCAAAGAAACTGCAGGATCCTGGCTTCAGACTGGCCAAGCTCAGGCCATTCGGCCACTTGGAAAGTGAACCAGGGGATGGATGATCTCTTGTTCTTTCTATCTCTCCTTCTCTCTGTAACTCTTGCCTTTTAAACAAAAAATAAAACTGAAAACACAAATAAAATGTAAAATTAAAAGCCTGCTGGAAATTGGAGAGATGTGATTGGAGCATACTCTGGTCAATGTATGCTTAATTGTGTATGAAACTTTTAAACTGCTTTTCCAAGTATCTATATCACTTTGTATTTTTTTTTTCCAGAAATATGTGAGGATTTCAGTTGCTGCTACTCACTCTTACCAGAGTATGCATTCTATGGTTCTGATTTTGGCCATTCCAATAGGAATGCAGTGAGTGGTAATTCACTTCAACTTTCATTTGTGATACTTGTAACATTGGTCATGCTTCACTGAGTCTATGTGACTTTGGTTTTCCTCCTAACGCCTGTAGTAGCAAAGTGGCTTTTTCAGATCTTTCGATCTGTTTAAGAAACTGATTTTTTTTCTTTCTTTCTAAGCATACTTAATACTTGCAACATATAGCTCTTCTATCACATGTATTTTACAAATATTTTAATTTTTAAATTTTTTGACAGTACTGTTCAGGCTTTGAAATCTATCACTTTCTTTTCAATCTTCAATTTAATTTTTATTCTATCCTAACAATCATTACTGAAACACTGTGACCAGGAATTTCTTTTATATTGTCTTCTAGAAATTTTCTTGAGTTATTAGGTTTTATCCTGGTAATTTTGGGTTACTAAAGATATTCAGCTTTTCAACATCATTTTTGAATACGCTGTTCTATTGAGTTACCTTTGCATCTTTATTTATGCCATGCTCTGGCCAATGTGCTAAGAAAGTTCCTAACCTTGGTGTCTTTATTGAGAAATCTGTTAACTATTTTATTGCAGTTATTTCCGGATGCTCTCTTCAGGTTCCTTGATCTAGTCCCATGTCAATCAGCGCCACACTGTTAAAATCAGAGAGTGAGTCTTGTAATACTCCTTGTAAAGATTAATTTCCTACTCTAATATCTTTAACTTTTTAATATACATTTTAGATTTAGTATGTCAATTTCTACAAAATGGGTTAATTTGCGGGATTTGGAGGTCAATTTGGTTAAAACCAACACCTTAACCAATGATTTTCCCAGTCTACAAACATATGATATGTACGTTTTTATTTAATTATTTAGTTACTTGTTTTAGCATGACAATATTCTATAGTTTGGGGCATACAATTATTACACATTTTGCTAATGTATTAAGTAGTTTTTTAGCTGTTGTAATCCATCTCTGTCACTTCATTGTGCGGTGCACACTTCCTACATGCCTCTGTCCCTTCTAACACTAAATTGGGTGTTTTTGTGCTTTCTTTTCTGCATTGAGTCAAGAGTGGCTGATAGAGTGAAGGAGGGGCCCCTCGCCCAGCTGAGCCATCATGGCCCTGGCTGCTGTGACTGCGGATTTACTCTCCCCGCCTGGCAGTGTAGTGGGGCTGCTGGGCTCCTACTTTGTTTCCTTGGTCACCTAAGCCTATGAAAGTGGTCACCAAGGAGGGGGGGGTTGCTGCAGCGGGAAGCAATAAAATGACAATGAGGAAAAAACCTGGCTTATAAACCATCTAGGAAATTAGGAGAAAGATCTTTGATTACAACTAATTTGCTCAATTTTGTAATCCACATGGTCCCCTGACACTGTGGTGAGTTCAGCAAGGATGACGAGATTCTGAAAACCTGCAACTGGAAAGGGAATCTCATATGCCTTTATCAGGAAGCAAGGCTGTTTTACACACACTCAGAGAAGAGACAGCACTTCTGTTCCGTAGATGTTCAGTGGCTTTATGGAAGAGTTCTTAATTTTTGAAAATGTTAAAAATGTTTCCCTCAACCAGACTTGAGACCTTATAGATCCTTTGATAGGGTCTTATCACTATTTCCATTCTTTTTATCAATCTTGAAACATATTCACTTATTTATTTGTATTCAAAGAAAAAAACAAAATTATATAAACAAACATATGTTAATGAAACATTATGTGAAAATATGTTCATGGTTCTCTGGATTCTAAATACAGACAATCCATCATGAATATTCATGGTGCATTTGACTGGGTTGCACATTTTGTTTGCACTGAAAATTGATGGGGATAAATGAAACTGCCTTGCATACAAATTTTTCTAACTACTTGGTTTCAATATGTTATTGCGCTCCATCCCTATTTAACTCCATTTGTACCACATTTTGCGTTTGAAACTGCGTCAAAATTATATGTGATGGAATCTATTATTCCATATTCCAAATGAAGAGGAAAAGAGATTATTATTTAAAAAGAAAAAAATTTAGAAGTAATGTATAAGTGGTTATAAATGCATTGGGGGTAGGGACTTCCTAACATGATGAAGTACATTAACATGAAGGTCGCCTTTCCAAAAGTCATGTTGTCAAAATGATGTTATTCTGAGGCACAATAAACATAAATGCCAGGTTGTCCAAAGGACAGCCAAAGACCATCTTTGCTACTAAATAGATTTTTAAAAAATAGATTAAAACTATTTAAGCATTTATCTTTTTTTTTTTTTAACCAGATCCCCAGGTAGTAGAAATTCAAATGTTCATTTAATGATACAGTTTATAATTCAAGGAATTCGATTTTAGATTTATATTTCCGAGCTAAAAAGAAGAAATTGATCCTAAAAAGGCATTATTCAGTAATATTTGTGCAGCCAATATCATAACAATTTGTTACATTGACTTTGTTAAGATTATTTTAAACTGTTTTCATGATCGAAACTTCCAAAACTGATCACAATTTACTATATACTTCATACTGATACACTGGAATTCTGATTGCTGTATATCTTCGATGACCCCTGACAATCATATCCAGTTCTTCCCCAGCAGGGTTAGTGTGCATTCCAACTGTGGAACACTTCAGATCAACAGCAGTCTACTGCTGCCCCCTATGGCAAGTGCCAAATTAGAACACACATTCAAAAGTCTGCAAAATTAGGAAATTAACTTTAGACTGACATGATGAAAGGGAGAATGTACGGCCACTGAAACAGAGAGGGCACATGTTTTACCTCACATATCATACACGCTTACGGAAGTTCAACATCTCACATTTTTGCTTCAAAACACTTGCTAAATATTTCCTCACACAAGATTAAAGAGAATTACACATTGAAATTCTGTAAAATAAACTAGAACTTTAAATATATGTGTTGGATTTTGAAACATGTAATAAGGTCTTAGCTTAATTTCACACTAGAATAAAAAGCTGTGTTTTCAACTGTAATTTTAAGTGTTTATTTATATTAGTCAACATTTACTCAAAAAGGGAATGAGGTGCCAGTGTTATGGAGCACACCTAAAGCCACCGCCTGTGACGCTGGCATCCCATGAGTGCCAGTTGGAGACCTAGCTGCTCCACTCCCAAACCAACTCCCCATTGAAGGCCTGGAAAAAGAAGAAGGTGACTCGGGTGTTTGGGCCCTGCCAGCCTTCTGGGAGACCCAAATGAGGCTCCTAGCTCCCAGACCTTGCTTCAGCTTGACCTCCTTGCTCACTCCGGCCAGCTGGGGAGTGAACCAGTAGATGAAAGATGCCAGCATTCCAGATCCCAGCTTAACGCACTGAATCACTAGGCTGGCCCACCCATATTTTGCTAAGTAATATATTGTTTTCTCTTCTTCTTCTTCTTTTTTAAAAAGATGTATTTATTTTTATTGGAAAGCGAGATATACAGAGAGAAGGAGAGACAGAGAGGAAGATCTTCCGCTGATTCACTCCCCAGGTGGTCACAATGGCCAGAGCTGCGATAATCAGAAGCCAGGAACCAGGAGCTTGTTCTGCGTCTCTCACACAGGTGCAGGGTCCCAAGGCTTTGGGCCGTTCGTGACTGCTTTCCAGGCCACAAGCAGGGAGCTGGATGGGAAGCAGGGCTTCCGGGATGCGAGTCAGTGCCCATATGGGATCCCAGTGTGGACAAGGAGAGGCTCCTATGCTGGGCTCTTGATTTCTCTTTATTAGTGAAAGTGGAATAGATGAAGTCCTCAGCATTTCCATTTGAAAAAATTATAGACATCTTCTAGGACTGGCAGCTGTAGAAACTCGAGAAATCACTTGTACTTGGATCTGGATTTACAAGGTCCTCACTGGGGACACAATTTTGTTTTGTTTTGTTTTTTGTCTTTTTCCTATACTCAGTGCTCTCTGGATAATCCTTGTTCTTTTCAAAGTTACATTTCAAAATTATTTTCCCTTCCTTTAATTACCCTTAAAGTTCAAATGCAGATGTATTTTATAAGAGCTTATGGTTCTATGTGGTCTTTTCCTGGGAAATAAGACTAATTTGTGATCTACAGGTATGTGGAGTGGTGTTAACTGCTTCTGCCATCAACCTGACCCATTTGTTTTTCAGCATAAAAGTCATTCACATAAATTGAAAGCAAAGTCAATTCTATTATACTTCTTCACTAGACTACCTGCTCATCTTTATCAAAAAAACCTGAGGATTGATCTAGACTAAAGGTTTCAAATTGTTTTGTTTCATAAACCCTTTCAACACATAGTAGAAAACAGGATTAAAACAGGTCATATTTGAAATTTTTGTTTTTTACTTCTCTAATTGTTGACATCTTTTATTACGACTTTGCATGTAAATTATAGAATTGATTTCCGAAGGGCTGAACACTAAAAAATAGTGTCATTAGTCAACATCTTTTTCTCTTCTGTTGGAAGGCCTGCAAAAGGATGTATGAGAGCCAACTCCAGAAACTCTGGCTGTCATTTTGCAGATTTCAAAAACCAGAGATGCAGTTCTCAGATAGACATGAAGTAAAATTCAACATGACTCCGTGGCGGTGAAATAGTTTTAGAAAAGTAAAATTATTATTAGGCTGCCAATCAAGTGTCATATTCCCACTTAGATCATTAATGTATTTATCCGCTTTTTGCATCTGTTCTCTGAGCCACAGTTTTGTATGTAATTATAAAAGGGCATTGCCTACCTGTTTTCCAAGACTGAATTCTATTCTACTTTACTGTATTAAGTATAACTAAACTGTGGATGGGAAAGGAGGAATGTAGAACAAATGAGTTTAGGTGGCATTATTAACTTGCTGAAGTATCTATTAGGAAAAAAAAAGCAAACCCTATTGTATATTGTCACAGTGCTATATATGACACTAATTCATTGCTTATTCTTTTCTACTTTTTTATAAAATAAATGACTTATGTTGGTGTCATAAATGGACTTAAATTGTGGTGTAAGTCACCGTAATAACCTTCACAGATTCTCATTGAGTGGCCCGGTATATAAAATTAAAACAGTAGAGAAGATAGCAACTATAAGGGTTGGTACATGGGTTGTGCAGTGTGTGATGTGTGTTTATTGCAAAGTTGATACAATTTTCAGAGAAAAAGAGTAAGTGAAATATGTTCTTCAGAGGAATCTTTTAAAGTAAACTTTCAAGTTACATTCCCAAATGGATCTAGATTACAGCCAACCGCCTCCACCCATCCCCAGTGACAAATACAAGACAGCTGCTAAATTTAACATGTCTTTGCTGAAACACTGGTGCCTCCTGCACAATAGCATGCTATGTGCTGCCAATCCACAGGATGTACTCAATTTCTGAATTGCTGCACAGCAGCCCTGCTGATCCTTGATCCTTGTGAATACAGCCTTGGCACGTGGCCAAGACCATCAGAGGATTCATTTTAAAGTGGAAAAAAGGAACAAAGGGAAAGAAAAAGCTCAGCACAACATGTTAAGACACATCCTGTGAGCAGAAACTTTGAGAGGGAGAAAAAAAATGACTCAATAAATTACATTTAAAGACAGGCAGTCCCCAGAACACAGATGGTTCATGTTCTGAAAGTTCATTTGCAGACCAGTTGTTTGAAAATTGGAATACATGTCTCCTCAGGAACAATGTTTTGCTTGTGAGTTGGATTCCCAGGTTGGATCATAAAATCCCGTTCAAACAAGAATGTGCCTGATGTGTTTAACACACAAGTGATGCTGACTCTATCACCTACAACAGTATGTCTGCTGAGAAGATAATCACACGTACGTTGTCTTTGCTATGGTAAAGAAGAAAATTAAGCACAGCGGCACTGATTCGAAATAGTCTTCATGGAGTCTGACTGGGGGCTTTGTTGAAACAGGCCTCATGCGCCCCTGAAGCCAAACTTGAACCCAGCTGTTTTGTGATAGACATCTGGGTGCATTCAGACTTCCTGGATGGAGCAGGTTATCCCTGGAACCAAATTCACTAGCCTCTAAAACGTTTTGTGACATGCCTGAGACTTACAGGCGCTACCCCGTTTTCAAGACAATTAACTCTCTCGTGTATTTAACAAAATTTCTCACAAATGAGGAATGTAATTAACAATGTCCCTTTGAACGTTCAGCTATGAAATCAGCCAAAATTTGGTAAAACCTTGCCATCTCAAGGAACCTTGAACTTTGTAACTCCCAAATTCAAATTTCGATTCTAGAAAAAGCCCAAACACGGAATGACACAGTGGCTCAACAGGTTAATCCTCCTCCTGTCGGCACTGGCATCCCATAGGGCTACAGTTCACTTACGTCTGCCCCACTTCTAATCCAGCTCCTTTCTTATGGACTGTTAAGGCAGAGGAGGATGGCTCAAGCCCTGGGACCCCTTCATGTACATGGGAAAACTAGAAGTTCCAGGCTCCTAGCTAAGGATTGGCTAAACTCCAGTGATTGTGGCCATTTGGAGAGTGAACCAGCACATGGAAGATACATCTCTGTCTTTCCTTCTCTCTGTAACTCTACCTTTCAAATAAAAATAAATATTTAAAAAACCAAATAAATATGGATCTAATTTGCTCTTCACTAGCTTAATTTCTATCTCACTTTGCATACGGAAGCCTGATTCAATCACTCACTCCTGTGTTCATCACTTAGAGAGCTGTATTTGGAGATAACACAGGCAGTGATACAGGTCTTATCCCTTCCTTTATGCTTAGATGTTACTAACATGTTTACTCAGTGCTGGCTGCAAAGGAGACCATTGGAAACTTGAGCACACAGTGTTTGCAAAGATAATTCAAGGAATTCTTTTCATGGTGCTTACAAGGGAGGAACAGGAAGAATCAACTGGTGAGATAACATAATGTGTCACGTATGAATGTTAGCAAGATGAGTCTAAGTGGTCAGGGGTGCAATTGTGTCCCTGTATTTGGTTACAAATGTCAAGAGGTAGTATGTTACAAGTATCACACAGAGAAAAAGCTTGATCTTGATTGTAACCATCAATCTCAACCTTAGAAATAGAACTCTCTAGCACTAATGTATCAGAAACTCATTTCTGTTAGATTGTAAGATTAAAGGACCTGGTTTCCAACCCTCATATTTATCTATGTGTCTTGAATCTGTTGAATTATCCTGGAGTAGAGTTATTAGCTCGGAATAGGTTGATTCTAAGGAGAAAGTCAATTACTTCACCTTGTATTTTCAGCATCTGGGATCACTCTCACTTTTGAACATGTGGCAGACATCATCTTTGCTGGAATCTATTTGCTTTCCATCTGCAGTTGCTAATATCACACAGTACACTCGTTCTTCAAGTGTGTCGGAGTCTCCAGCTAGCCTGCCTTCATTCGCCCTGTAGATAGTGCTCTGAACCCAGCAAATCACCAAGCCATCTGCGCTTGGTCTGCTTTTCCTGCCTTCTCTGGATTTCTAGTGATGATTCAGACCCCTTTCATTATCAGCCCTCACCACCTACATCGCCACCACAAAAATAACTTTTAAAGTACCCCAGCAACCCTTCCAGGAAAGAAAAATATCTTCTACCTGCAAAACAATGCGATCTAAGTAGGCATCTGCTCAAACAGGGAAGGTTTTACTTCGAAGGTGAAGTGGAGATTAGGACTGTGATTGCATGGAAGGTCTAATGCTTTGCTAGAGGGACGATCAGTGGTGCCTCCCAGGAAGTCTGAAATCCCTGTCACCTCTGTTTCTTCCACATGAAGAACATAGGGAGCAGCCCCCAGCATCTCTTGTTCTAATTTCGTGTTCCTTCTTCTCTGACTTGCACTGGCTAGGAGATTTGTTCTTACACTGAAATCCCAAATTTGGCCATTTTTGAAAACTCAGAGGGTTTTTGTGCCATAGGAAAAGAGAAATGGATATAATACCAAAGTTCCTCACTGTGGGTTTTTTTTTCATTTTTCACACTTTACTTATGCAGAGGAAGACCACAGCACAGGTAACAGAACTCAGCATTTACCAAGATCAAATTAAAATGTTAACAAATGGGATTTCTGTGCCTGGCATGGTAGCCTAGTGGATAGGATTTTCACCTGGTACGCACCATGATCCCATATGGCCATCAGTTCATGTCCCAGCAGCCCTGCTTCCCATCCAGCTGCCTGTGGCCTAGGAAGCAGTAGAGGATGGCCTAAACCCTTGGGACCCTGCACCCGCGTGGGAGACCCGGAAGAAGCTCCTGGCTCCTGGTTTCAGATCAGCTCAGCTCCAGACGTTGCAGCTGCTTGGGGAGTGAATCAGCAGATAGAAGATCTTCCTCTCTGTCTCTTCTCTCTTTATATCTGACTTCGTAATAAAAATAAATAAATCTTTAAAAAATGAAATTTCTTCCTTTCAGAAGAAACTCAGACTTTGGAGGCTTGGGGAATGAGAATGCTAGAAAAACACTTTCTCCCCATTTAATTTAAGTCTTACTTCATTGAAAAAGAGCTATGTTCTGTGTTTCAAAACAGTTAGGATCATAGGATTTTAAAGGGGGGTGTGTGGTCCTCTGCAGGAAAAGGCATTTTTAATTCCCTTTCCCAGTTTTGACAATTGAGGATACTCTGGAAAAAAGACAGTTGAGACCAGAATGGCATTAGGTGAATTACCACTGCAGAGCACCTGTAATAGAAATTAAGCTAAACAAGCAAGAGATATTAA
This sequence comes from Ochotona curzoniae, assembly GCF_017591425.1. Lineage (NCBI taxonomy): Eukaryota > Metazoa > Chordata > Mammalia > Lagomorpha > Ochotonidae > Ochotona > Ochotona curzoniae. Next base: position 13,625,786 of record NW_024464920.1, on the reverse strand, counting down.
CTGCTACTCAGCCAACATGCAGGACTGGTTGGAGTTAATGTAAACTCACATTAATAATCTCTTTTAAAATGCAAGCGAATGAGTCCATTCCCCATTAAGTATTCCATAAAAGCTGGAGACCATATTTTTAACTCAAAATTAAAAGATGGCCTTTTGAAGTTAAATGGGTAGTGACTTTATTTATGTATTTAAAGATGTATTTGTTTAAAGATTTATTTATGCTTATTTGAAAAGCAGATTTTACAGAGAGAGAGAGAGTAAGACGTCGACAGGAAGGTTTTTATCTGTTGTTTCACTCCCAGTGGGTGCAGTGGCCAGAGCTGGGTGATGTAAACCTGGGAGCAAGGAGATTCCTGAAGGTCTTCCATGTAAGTGCAGGGGCCCATGGCCTTGGCCCATTCTCCACTGCTTTCTCAGGACATCAGCTGGAAGCTGGACTAAACGTGGACCAGCCAGAACATGAAACAATGCCCCTATGGGATGCCAGCGCTGTAGGCAGAAGATTGTATTACTACACCTCTGCTCCAGGCCCTAGTGAATTGATTTAAGGGGGCCTGCCATTAGTAACAGTAGTTATGAACATAAGTGTGCGAATTCTGCACGACAATCCTGAAAGTAAGGAGTTTTTGTCTTAGAGCGAGAGAGAGAAATAGAACTCAAAAACTAGTTTGACGTGGAAACACATTTTATTCCTGTGCTGATTCCACTGGTACTAGGAGCAGTACAGCCTCAGTGGCAGAGATCAGGGTCAGAGCAGTAGTGCAGGGCAACTGTCTGCCTTCCCAATTCTGATACTGACTGCTTTTATGAGGTTAGGCAAAGTATCTATCCCTTTTTGCCCAGGTTTCCTCCTCATATGTGATTACTAAGTCGTGTTTAATATTTTAAGGTTACTGGGTGAGATATAAGGCAATATTTGTAAAAGGTATAGAACTGCTTCTGACATATTGCGAGTATTCAACAATGGTGTTTGCGTTGTTTGACGTGTGTGTGTGTGTGTGTGTGTGTGTGTGTGTGTGTGTGTGTGTGCGTGTGTGCACATGCACGGAGGGAGGGGCTGTCTTGTGAATAAAAATGATTTAATTCCTCCAAGTAGTCATGTTAGCAGCTGTAACATTTTGTTTTTGAAGGTTTCTAAACTTTGTGTGTGTCATAAATATTCATAATCCGATACCAACAGCATTATGAATGTCACATTATTCTCCTTGTGTAGACATATTTATGATCTTTGTAGTTCCCATCAATAAAATGAAGAGATATATATATACACGTATGAAATTCAGAAACACTGGTTTTGTATCATCTGGATTAGTCCTTGAAAAGACCAGATCCGCTGTCTCTTTTGAGAAGCATTTAAGAAATATACCATCATTTTCATTTAACAGATGAGAAAAACCTCAAACCTAGACATTTTTATACCAAATTAGTGTAAATGCATAACCTCACGTGGAAATTGTATGTACTTTTCTTTGTTGACATCATGGGTCTATCCTCTCATCAGTAGTCCTTGGTTGGTAAAACCATTTTAGTAATCCTTCATCAAATCTTTGGCACTTAGTAAACTAAATATATAGATGGATATAAATTAAGATTCCCCTGCAACTAACATGATCATGAAACCCAGTCCCAGCGGACAAGATCACAGGAAATCCTCAGGGCCTTCTGTGAATGCTTTTGCTGGGCTGTCTCCATATAATCTGTTCAAATTCCAGGCCTCACTTGCTTCAACAGGAGGAAGATGTCTGTTGTAGCAAAGAAGGAAACCATGTAAAGGAAGAAGAGATAGAACATTGTGGTGAGTTTAGCCTCTTGAAGGATTATGTCATGACAAAAGTTAGTGTTGTACGGAGCCCGAGCAAGATGATAATATAAGTCAGACTATAAGTCACAGAGCTATTTTTAAAAAACTTTTTATTTGTTGGAAAGAAAGAGACAGAGCTCTCTACCCCTGACTTACTCCCAAGTACCAGAAGAGCCAGAGATGGGCCACTAAGTTAAAGCTGAGAGCTGGGAATAAAGTCCAGGTCTGCCTCCTAGAGGCAGGAACCTAGCAACTTAACCCATCACCTGCCGCCAGATGCTGACAGCTTGACATTTGACCTCTGCTGTCTGTCTGCATCAGCAGGAAGCTGGAGCCCAGAGTCAGGACCTGACCTGAACCCAGGTGAAACTCAGATTTCTCAAGTGCTGGGCTAGATGCCAATTCCATAACTAGTTTTTGTTTGTTTGTTTGTTTTTCTTTTGTTGTTTTTGGTAATTTCATGTAGGATCTGCAATCAGAAAAAAACAAAAGGCAAAACAAAACAAATAATAAATATGGGAAGACAGAGACTATAGGGGCAGAACTATTTACAGATTTATTTGTGAGAAAATGAGGTTTTCTCTGCATGGCATTTCGCTTCTAAATGATTGTAATGAGATCATCCGTTGAGTGGGAGGTACGAGGAAGGAGTAGGAGATGTGAGATGAGACCTGTAACGGGATGGCTAATGCTAAATGTTTATGAAACTCGATTTTTTCAAAAAAACCAATATTTGTTGAGTACATAATATATAAAAAGATTAACTTTTAAAACTTTGGTTTCAACTGACATAATAATTCCATGTATTTATGGAGTACAATGTATTATTTCAGTATATTCTATGTTGTCTAATGATCAAATACAAGTGATAAGTATATCTGACACCTAAAATATTTATTTTTGTCTTCAGAATGAAAATGTTCAAAATTCTTTCCTGTTGTTGTCTTAAAATACATAATGTACTACTGTTAACTATTGAAAAGTAAGAACTGGGCCCAATAGGAAATTATATTCGGCCTGGCAGTAGTCTCTGGGAGCCCAGTGAGAATATGATTTCAAATTACAACATTATATATTACATATATGTGTGTGTGTTATATATATATATATAATAGCTATACTTTTATTGCATCAGTATTTATCTACTTGGGTACAAATAAAAGGCTTTTTTGAATTATTTCAAAGTGAGAGATGTGTAAGTTAAGAGCCATGGCAAGAAGAAAGCAGGACGCAGGTTAGGAATTTGAAGTTTGCAAAAATAAACAGATCTATCAAAAATGCAAATTGTTGATTGCATTTCCTCATTTTCCAAATGAGGATGAAAATGGACTTATTTCTTTAGGCTGTAGTGAGTTGAATGGAAATCACATTAAACTGTAATGTACCTGGCATCCAGAAAATATGCAATAAACCGTAACTACTGATGTTATTCTGTTAATGTGGATTACAAAAACTTTGTTTGACAAAGAAAGTAAGGAAAGATGAAAGCTGAACTATAAGAAAGTAATGAGAAAAAAATCATGCTGGGAGTTCTGTCTGAGAGAGAACTCTCACTAAGTGAGAGTTTAAGCTTGGAATGAATGGAAGGATTAATGAGAGATTGGTGAGGAGATCAACAAGGTGAGGGTACAGGGGTGATATAACCTGACAGCACAAGGACCCAAAGGGCAAAGTGTTTCCAGAAAAAAGAGGCTGTTATGCTTGGAAATCATCAGTGAAGAGCAGGGAGGAAGTCCACTTCCCCTGAGGCTCGGAGGAATATGGCAAAGGAGCGAAAAGAAAAACAGCTTTGATGGCATTTGATGAAGAGAAGCCATTTCCTCAGGGAACATCTCAGTTTCAGTAAAAACATAGATGTGAAGAGAAAAATCAGAGTAGAGAGTAAGAACTTAAAGAGGTGGACTGACCACAGATGCAGAGCTCAAAAGGACACAGTAGGAAGGTGTTTCTGAAAGGAATTGCTTTATGAAAGATTAGGTTAAACCAGCAGAGTCACAGCAGAGTTTAAGGTGAGAGAGGAACAAGTGAGCAGCTCCTGTCTGAGATCTTCAATCAGACGAGGATGAAGCAGTGGGTTTTGGTAGGGGAACACAGGCAAACTTTAATGAAACACTCTGGGGGAGGCTGCTCTGTGCCATCAGGATCATTAGTCATTTCATCAGGCACTACTTTGTTATGGAAATGTGCTTATTACATTATATTTAACTCTTCAGATGCTTTTTTTCCAGCCTTTTCCTTGAGTAGACTGTCTGCTTCCTGAGGAAAATGCCTTAAAATTTATCATATTTTGCATAGTAGTATTACAGTATCCTATAACAAACAGATACTACAAGTATATTCTTAATTTGATATTTGAGTTATAGAAGATACTAGGTTATCCATTTTAAATTTGAGACCTTTACATGAGGTGGGGCATTTTACTCAACTGTGAAGATGTCAGAATTTTAGTATACCTACATCTGATAAACAAGGCTCAGTTGGATTTTCAGCTTTTCTGACTGATTTCAGCTTCCTGCTGCTATTCACCCCAATAAACCTCCAAGATAAAATTTGGGCTCCAGCTACTCACATGGGTGTGTTTCCAGATCCTGACATCTGCCAAGCTAACCTTGATTGTGGTGGGTGTTTGGAGAGTGAACCCAAAGATGGTAGTTTTTCTTTCTCTCGCTGCCTGTTGAATAGAATAAACTACAAATAAAAATTAAATGCACTTATACTTAGCTGTGTGTATGCAACGATTTTACTAAAAGGTTTCTCTGGTTTTTAATCTTAGTATTATAATATTTGATATTCTGAAAAATTTGTACATAGATGAAAATCTCCATACCAGGCAACAGATGTAACTTAACATGAAACATAGAAGATATTGTGTTATCTACCTTGTATATTTTGATTTTTATCTTCCTTTAGACTATTTTTTAAAAGATTTATCTGTTTTTATTTGAAAGATAGGTTCACAGAGAAAAGGCAGTACAAGCAGAGTGATCATTTATTCTCTGGCGCACTCCGCAAATGGGCTCAAAGGCCAGAGCTGTGTCAATCTGAAGCCAGGAACCAGGAGTTTGTTCTGCATCTCCCACGTGGGTGTCAGGATCCCAATGCCTTAAGTGATCCTCAGCTGCTTTCTCAAGCCCCAAGCAGGGAGCTGGATTGGAAGCGTAGCAGCCAGGAATATAGTTGATACTCACAGGGGATGCAGGGAATGTAAGATGAAGGGTTAGCCTGTTGAGCCACTGCACAGTGCAAAGTTGAGGAGTTTGAGAAAGAACAAAGTTGAGTGAAGGCTTTTCTTCTACACATAACAGATCCTTTAATCAACTGAGGTACTACAAACAGAGTAACTTTGCCATTAGATACTGCTCGGATTAGGTACATTGTTGAAATTAAAAAAAAAAATGAAGGAGGCATGAATGCAGAAAGATGCGAGAAAGAAACAACTGAATTTAGAACCAGAAGTAAGATAACTTATTTGTGGTAGTGACTCCTTTCCTCATGTCCTAAGTAACCTTTGTCCCAACTTTAACTCTTCGATTATGCCTGATTTAAACTTTAAAACTCTATTCTTTTAACTTCTTCTGAACAAACAGCATGCACACTCAATGGTCATAACAGTACATTGACTCAATGAGTAAAATTCTTAATGTAAGATGTCTATATTTCACAGTTATGTATCAGAAATTGTGGTCTTTTTTTTTAAAAAAAAGACTTGTTTTTATGGGAAAAACAGATATACAGAGAGAAGCAGAGACAGAGAGGAAGGTCTTCCTTCAGATGATTTACTCCCAAAACTGGCCACAACAGCTGGAGCTGGATCGATCTGAAGCCAGGAGCCAGGAGCCTCTTCTGGGTCTCCCATGTGGGTACAGCCCAAACTTTGGGCCATCCTCGAGTGCCTTCCCAGGCCACAAGCAGGGAGCTGGATGAGAAGAACCAGGGTTACAATCAGTGCCCATATGGGATCCTGACACATGGAAGGCGTGAACTATAGCCACTAGGCTACCATGCTGGGCCCAGAATATTGTGTTCTTTTAGATACATCATCAGTCAAGACAAATATTAATAAAGACATTTTCAAATACATTTGATCATTTTATGAGATCTATCTTAATAAAGTAGTTTTGATATTTTCATTTTTTGTTTCCTTTAATATTCAGGCATAAATGAAATTATAAGATAACATGGATTTTCTATGAAAATTATAAAGTCACCTAATTTTTCTTTTTAACTTTTAAAAACTGATGTTTATTTTCCATCGAACTTATTTCCATTTCTGCTTTAGAGAGTGTGAAGAGCAACTTAGGAGTGCTCAGTTCTTGTTCAGCTCTTCGATGACTTGAGCAGTGGGAGCCCCAGAGCTTCGGTGGGGGCTGAGCACTCAGTGTGCAGTAGGGGACCGCTTATCTTGCTGAAAGCTGCTGGCTGTTAGGTCTGAGGGCCACCCGGATCTATTGGAATGTGCAGGCCACTACATCTGTACTATCTTCCTGAGGGACCAGTGCAGTCACTGAGCCTGAAGTGATTTTGCTCCCAGCTTAGAGCATGTGCAGTTCACTGCTGTCCTTCCCATGCCCCCTCCCCCACCGCACACTTTGCCACACTATGCGAAATGGCACCTGACGTGGCGCTGATGGAGTTCTGAGTCTGCTGGCTATTAGGTCTGGGGGCCACACAGACCCACTGTGAGTGGAACTTGCAGGATACAAAATTGGAACTGCTTTCCCTGTGAGATTAGTGCAATGTGCCGGGACAGAAACAAGCCTGCCGCTGGCCATCCCTCCAGCCCCACAGCCTGTGCCCCACTACAAAAAAATGGCTCCTGATGCAGTACTGGGGATGTTTTGGGCTATGAGATCCACCCTGTTCCCGCCCTGCCCCTGGAGTCTGCTGCTTTGTCTCTGCTTGTGATCAGATCAAACAAGCCAGCAACCTGGGCACTTCTTTGCCTGCATTCACCTCCTGACCTCCCGGTGAAGTCCCTCTCCCACCTGGTTGCTGCTAGAGCTTTGGCCGCTGCTTGAGCTGGAATCACTACTTACTGACCTCTGCTGGGTTATCTGGTCACTGTAGCATTGTTACATTGTCTCTGCTGCTTCCCCAGTGTCCAAGCGTCTCCTGGTAACCCTCTGCCATCAGCCTGCCTCTAGTATTTCCTGGAATCTGCCCTCTGTGCTTCACTCTGGCTAATGACTGTCAGTTTAAACCTGCCTGCACCCTTACTGCTATCTTGGCTTCTGGTCCTTTTCAGACATATGATGTAGATCACGCCATCACTTTTCCTTTTTTAGATGTCCTGTTCCACTTGTAAGTCATGGCTGATGTCACCTGGATGAGTTCCTGCTGAAAGGAACTTGAGGAAGTCCCCCTGCTTCATTTGCAGGACATCCAGGGCTCTGAATCTGTGACAGCTTCCATCTGAATTATACCAGGAACCAAGAACAACCCTGTATGGACCCTTTCCTGGGTAGCACAAAAAGTGAAGTCCCTTCATATTAAATTAATATATCTCAAAGTTTTCCAATTGACACATCATTTTCCTCTCTATCAAAAGTAGTTGGATACTGCTGCTTAGACTTTCGGCTACGATCAAGTGTAAAAAATTTACATAAGAGTTGATTTTTCTTAATATTTATTTGTTTATTTTCATTTATTTAAAAGGGAGGGAGGAGAAAGAGGGAGATAGACAGATGGTTGAAAGATCTTTCCTATGTGAGTCACTCCCCAAAAGGTCTACAACACCTGTGACTAGATAAGGTCAAAGCCAGGATGCTGGAATCCATCCTACTCTACCACATGGGTGAAAGGGAGTCAACCACTTGATCATATGCTGCCTCCCAGTATGCAGGTTAACAGGAGGAAGAATTGGAAGCACAGCACAGTAGCTCAGGTCAAAACCAGCCACTGCAATATGGATTGTGGCAGCTTAACCCACTGCACAAAGATGCCCACCATGCTTATCTTACTAAAAACATTACATCACTATTAACTTTATTTATTTTATAGGTAGAGGAGAGGGAGGGAGCAGATAGAAGTAGAGACAGAGGGCCCATTGCAGCAGCCTAACAGCTAAATTCCTAGCCTGGCGCACGCTGGTATCCCGGATGGGTGTCCTAATTCTAATCCCGACAGCCCTACTTCCCATCCAGCTCCCTGCTTGTGGCCTGGGAAAGCAGTCGAGGACGGCCCAAAGCCTTGGGACCCTGCACCTGCATGAGAGATTCAGAATAGGCTTCTGGTTCATGGCTTCGGATCAGCTCAGCTCCAGTGTTTGCAGCCGCTTGGGGAATGAATCAGAGGGTGCAAGATCCTACTCTCTGTCTTTCTTCATCTCTGTACATCTGACTTTCCAAAAAAAAATTTTTTTTAAATCTTAAGAAAATGAGAAAGAAGTAGAGGCAGAGCTCCCATCCTTTGGTTCATTTCTCAAACGATGGCAACAGCTGCTGCTGCACCAGGTTGACACTGTGAAATCAGTCTGCATTTCCCTTGTGGGTGACAGGGACCCAGCTGCTTGAGCCATCCTCCACTGCCTGCCAGGGTGTGTGTTAGTAGTAAGCTGGAGCCTGGTGTGCAGAGGCAGGACTTGAACTTGCGCTCTCTGCTCCAGAGTGCAGGTCTCCCACATGGTGGACAGAAATTAGAATGTCTAACAAACATTAATTGATGCCTTCATTTCAAGTATAAGTACATTTTAAGTCTTTATTAAGTACATTCTTTTCAAAATCTTAAATAAATACAACATAATCCTTAGGGGTATAAAACCATTATTTAATAGCATAGTCATATTCCTATACATGCAGTAGTAAGAGTAGTATTATCAAGTACTGGAAACCGTATTTTCCAAGAAAATAATAAAATGAGGTACAAATAATGGAATTGTTATTTTTTGAATTGTTGATATTCACCCAAAGGCTAGCAAAATAATGGGTATTTGAAATCAATTTTTATAATACACTTTAACCACGGAGCTCCATCATGAATGCAGTAGTGTAACAAAATGAACTGCCCAACTTTAGCCCTATAAAATCTTATGAAATTATAAGTATGTAATATACAGTAAATGCATTAATAATTGTATAGATTTAATTATAGAATTTATTATACATAAATCTTATAGGTATACATTTCATTTTAAGTTCCCAGTAGGCCAAGCAGTTTATGTTATGTGGCTTATAAATAAATAATTTGAATTTTCGGCTGGAAATGATAAAAAGCATTTCCCCAAGCCATCAATTTTGCATAACAAAATTAGACCCTTAAATCTTTATTAAAAGCTTTGTGGCAAAATGACTAAAAGTCATCCTTGATGTTGTGAGTTTAATTTAAAAGTAGTTTAATGAAAGTGTGTGAGCATTTGCTTTTCCTTATTTTGCTTAGTGACTATTTAAATGGAGTTTTTAAACTGCCAAATCACTTTGGAAAAAAATGAGGTTCTTTATTTTCCAAAGCAAAATGCTTTTCCCTCCCTCTACGTACAATTAAAAAGCAAGCAAAGCCACCTCGGTGAGCATTTACCCAGAGGGAAGAATTATTACAAAATCACCATTTATTTCAGAAGGCAATTATGTTTTAGACTGACTCTGAAAGTACCTCTAATGTGTTGTGTGTACAAGTAAAACAGAAAGAAGTTTGACAGATGGAAACTGCTCGCTAGCTTGCTTTTCAATGTAGCATGTATATTCTGATTAGTTTCCTAGACCGTCATCCCTGGCGGATGGATATTATTCCCATTTTACAGTTGAGAAAACTATGTGTTAGTGAGTCACGGTAACTTCTGCCAAGCTGCACAGTGCAGGTGAGTGGCAGAGCTGGAATTACCAGCAACATCATTGTGATCTCTGAAGTAACTGCTTCACTGCCTAGGCACATTTAATGATTCCTAATCCAATCTGTAACTACTACCCAAAATGAAAAAAAGCAAAAAACTGGGTAAATTCCTTGCACTCAGCATTGTTCAGTATCTGCCTTATGTATGGACTTCAGCACAATATTGAGGTTTTAGTGATAAAATGCCATGATTGCATTTCCGATACCGTATCATCAACGGGAACAGGAATTTGGTTAGGTCTGACTAAGTAATTTGGTGTCATATAATATCAACTGGGGATTTGCTTTCAGTTATTGCCTGTCTGGTCTTCAGGATGCTAATGCTTTTCTCAATTGCCTGCCATCTTACTGGAAGCAAGGTAAAAGGTTGGCTTAGCTGGGATTCTTCTTTCCATATAACTTCAAAATTTGCCCATATTCTCCAGCTACCGGCTCAAATTTACAGGAAAATTAAGGGCTTCAGCAGTGAATATTCCAAGGGCCCCAAGTTGACATTCAGTATTCCACGACCATGACAGTACTTCTCACAATTGTAATTAAAAGATTATTGATCTGTTGTTTACTGTCTACTCTGCTGTGTCAAATAAGGTCCATAAGAACTAAGACTATGTTTGACTTGATTTTGTTTTGTCCCGTGTACTAATCACAGTGTCTGAAATGGAACAGTAATCAATAGTTGATGAAAGAATGAGTGAAAGACAATGGAAAGTTTTAACAATAGCAGGAGAAGTGTGTGCCCTAGTTATCAACCAGTCTTTTAGCAAGGTCCATTTTGAGATAATAGAAGTTGCCTGTGAATTTTTTTTTTATCATAGAAACATTGGCATTAAAAAAACCACTAATTTCAGTTTTTAAGATAAAGGTTATCTTGTTTCTTCCTAACAGTAACTCTTGAAGGTAGATGCAATTACCTTCATTTTATAAATAAGTACAATAATGATTTCTCATCACCAAGAGTGTGCAGAATGACTGATCTAACATCCCAGCCACTCAAAATATTTTATCCTCTACTTCCACCATGTTTTAATGTAAGAATCTGTGTTAGGAATGAGGTTGTGTTTGTTTAAAGAAATATTATTATTTTTTAATTGGAACGGCAGATATACAGATATGAGCAGAGACAAAGAGAAAGACCTTTGACGATTCACTCCCCCAGTGGCCACAACACCAGAGCTGAGCTGAACCAAAGCCAGGAGCCTGGAACCTCTTCCGCACCTCCCATTTGGGTGCAGGGTCCCAAGGCTTGGGCCATCTTTGACCACTCTCAGGCCACAAGCAGAGAGCTGGATGGGAAGTAGAGTAGCCGGGACCTGAACCATTGCCCACATGGGACCGCAGCGCTTACAAGGCAAGGACTTAAGCCACTAGGCTACCATGCCAGTCCCAGGAATGAGTTTTAATATTGTTCAGTCCAAGCCAAATGCAGCTGCTGTAAGCTTTGCTTGTTATATCCCTAATGGTCTGCTGCCACAGTACGGAACCACTGGCTGGCAGCTTCGAAGATTCTTAGGAACGAGCATCCTGTAGACATTCTCTAGTCAGCGTCTCAGTGCACAGGCAGGTGTGCATCACTTCCTGGGCTCTAAGGCAGCTCTCCCAAAGACAGGAAGAGCTCAACATCTCCAGTTGTCTTATTCTAGTCCGTCAATTGTTAATCAAACGCTGTCTGGTCCATGTTTACCATTTCTGCCACTCTAATGTAAGGTGTTATAGCCAATACAAATTTTTCATGTTATTACTCTCAATTGGTATATGTTTAAGAAGCATTTTGTTATTTTATTTATTAAAACCCAGTGTACAAATTTGCCAAAACTCTGGCTGAATTTCAACAATTGTATGAGTAAACTCCAATTTAAGGTAAAAGAACTGGCTAAAATTTGATTGGCATCTTTAAAGATGGGTTTTATAATTTGCATCTAGCTAAGTCATTTGCCAGCTCAAACAACCAGGACTTTTTGGAAAAGTGTGGCAGAATCCATAACAGTATATACTGACAACAAGCAAATTATCAATATGAAAAAATGGGAAAGCCCGATTCTTTCTCAAGAGAAATGATAGGATATCAAGTATGAATGTAACCTAGATATTTTATTAAACATAAAGTGAGTTTTTTAAAATGATGTTAAGACTTGCGGAATCCAGTCAAATAAGATAGTCTCATAGTAAGTAAAGATGTAGGAATTAAAAAGAAATCAAGTGAATATTTCAGAACTGAACATTAACAGCAGCAAAAGCAATACAAAGTAATTGGATACCCTGATGGAGGCATCAAAGTAAATTTTCCTTATAGACAGAGATTGAACTGTAAAATTATCCTACATAAAGAATAAAGAAAAAAATTAAGTGAAGGATTACCAAGGTGCACTAGAAATATCTAAAAGTATACTTTTCATTTATTAGACTACTAGGAAAAACTAATTAGCATAAAACATATCTAATTTGATGTAAGTTATAGACTTAGCAATTTCAAGAAGCTAGTGTGCTGCAAATAGAGTAAGTACAAAGAAAACCATATATGCCCACACCACAAAAAAATGTTGATAAGCAAAGACGTATATAAGTAGGTGAAAACAGCTGCAGAAAAGTACTTCGCTATTTACAGGAGATCAATAATTTGAATCATTAATGATTCCTACCAGAGCATGCAAAACTGTAGGAGCCAAGAGATAGTAGCTCATGGGTAAGGTGCTGAGAGAGAAGCAGAAGCAAAGGAATAAATGTTGAATCCTGAAATCTACATTCAGTAACGTATCCCTTGAGGAACTGTATTGGTCAACTCAGGTTACCCTAACGAAATCCCACACCAGAGTGACTGTAACAATGGAGATCCTGAAGGCCAGCATCAGTGTGTCATGAGTGCTGCTGTTGCGGGGCGGGGGCCTCCCCTGGTAGAGTGCAGACAGATGCTGTCTTGGAGGGACTTGAGTCATGAGCTTGGAGAGACAGGTGAGTGAGCATGCTGTGGTTTCGTGTTTTCAGGACACTAATCCTCTCGGATCACAGTCCTGCTTGTACAGTCTCATTTTATGTGAACTACTTCGATATTCCATATACAACAACCGCTAGCTGTTAGGGTACCAGAATTTGAGTTTAGCATGTGGTAAGCTATATATAATCAATAGATAACAAGAGTGGAGATAAATACATTGGTCAAAGGCATTATATAAAGGAACTTTTAGATAAAAGAAAGCTTGGAGAATTCATCAACAGATGATTTACATTGTAAAACATTCCTAAAGAATCGTTTTAGACGGAAGAGAAATCATGCTAAAGGGAAATTAAATAAAAAAAAAATAAAGGCCATAAGCATAAATATGTAAATAAATAATAAATTTTCCTTAACTTTTAAAAACATGTAGATAAGAGTATTGAAATATAGTATATATGACTTTACTTACAGGAATTTTAAGGCGTGTAGGTAAAATACATCAAATGATATAACAAAAATGATAGCAGGTATATAAATGAACCTATATGAGTACAATCTAATCCTATTGTAGAATGCAAAGAGTATAGTATACTCACTCTCTATCAAAAGTACAGTATACTAACTTTCTGAAGACATGAAGCCAAGAGTATATAATCAATATAGCAACCGCAAACAATAAAATATTCTAGCACACAGCTAAAATGTTACCTAGGGTATTTTGAATGTATGCTCACTGAAAAAATAAAGATTACTTTCCTAATAAGATACATATTGAATAAGTTTCCCATACTATTGGTGATAGAAAATGTATCAAAACACGGTTCTGTCTGTTCTACAAAGTCACAGCAGGCACTGTACTGGGATCTGAAATTCAATTGAAAATGAATCGAGACTTCACACCACTGAGTTTATACCCTAAAAAGGGGAGCTCAATAAAGTAAGTTGACTAAATATATATATATATATATATATGTTTGGAGAAGAATACTGAATAATATCTTTTTTGTTTAGTAAGTGGCAAAAAGTCTACGTGAGATTGCTTTTCTACGGCAAATACTACTAATGGCTTTACTATGTGTCCTGTATTGTTTTCGGCACTTCACGGGCAAATCTCACCTTGGCATAAGTTGTGTAAGGAAGTCAGTCAGGCAGCAGTGAAAACAGCCCTGTCCAAGAAGGAACTTAACATGACCAAGAGAGCGTGGCATGTGAGCCCTTGCAGATTGCAGTGACAAATTTAGAGTGCATTCCAAGGGCAATAGGACACAGCTACAGCGTTTTAAGCAGTGGCATGATGTGATTGAATTTACACTAAAAAAAAAATCAATCTGAGTACTTGGAGTCAGGAGACTACTGCTTCGCTCTGCAAGTAGATTACGGCTGCTTGGAATAGCGTAGTTCTGGTGGAATTTCAGGCAGATCAAGGTTCTGTCCTCTTTTGAACTCCCCTAACCTTGTTTATATCTCTTTCTTAGCACTGTAATAGGCCTGTGCTCCCATTTTAGATGCTTTTAAAAGCACAGATTAAATCTGACTTAAATTTATTTTCTCCTTGTTTTCAGTGAGTTCAGTATAGCAGGTGTTCAATGATAATTTATTAAAAGCTGCATGAAAGTGTACATAGTGTATTTGTACAACAAAAACTCAGCACAAAACATTTTTTTTGTTTTACTTCAGATTATATAAGGTTTTCTAAAAAATTGGCTCAATTTTTTTTCTTTCTCTGGTAATACTGCCAAGTGTGAAGTTTATATCTGCTTTTGAGTTAAACCAGCACAAATAAAGCTTCAAGCAATTTTTAAAAGGAAGAAACATGCATTTTTTACTTTCTCATAACTCAAAAATAGCTGAGCCAATTTAATTTACTTTTTCTGAAGTGAGGTGTTGGAGGAAGAAGAATGGAGATGGGCTGTGGAACAAAAAAAAAAAAAAAAAAAAAAAAGCAGCATATCTCAGAAGGCCAAGGCTGTAACATTTCAATTTCAGGCAAGTTTCTTGGAATGTTGTAGGCAAGAAGAGATGGAAGCTAAGATGAAAATTCCTTTCACCTTTGAAGGAAAGCTTCTTCAGTTTGACATCAAAGGTCCCAACCTAGTTAAATTGTTTGTTTGTTTGTTTGTTTTGGAAACCAAAGCTTTTCAAGAAAAACACTGCTTGAGCAAGACCTATGAGTGTATCTCAAACATCTTTGGCGAGAAAAGCTTGTGAGAACATATTGTGGAGAGAATAAGAAGAAATATGAGAAATCTGAAAACAGCAGAGGTTGAATCTAATGATCTGCATTTGTGCACATTTTTTCTTCTTTACTGATGATAACTTCTTATCCTATTGCCTAGCCTGTTGCCAAAAGCATGTCATATGCAATACGTTTGTTCTGCCCTCTTTGTTCAGTATTGCTCCATCATGTGCAGTTGCGCATAACCAGGAAAACAAATCACATGGATTTCCTAACTTTGGAAACATGTGACACTTTTCAATTCCAGAAGAGGGGAACTGTGGAAAGGAGGAAACGCTCATGAGATATTAGATCCACTGAAGGGTGCTCTGCAGCGAAAGCTCTTGCTCCATAGGATGTGAGCTAACTCTTGGCCAAATCAGAGAAACAGGAAGGAAATGCTTGTTGGAGATTTGTGTGAGGAAGCAGGCTGCGAACGGCTGAAGATTACCCCAGAGATGTTCAGTGTGTTATCACAGTGACCTGCATCTCCCATCCAAGTCACCTTATGATAGTTAGCTATCTAGTGCCTGCGTTGAGAAATTTGGCAGGCTTATCCTTCTAAGGTTAGTTGTAGCACAATGTATCACTTGCTTATTCTTCAGATAATTGCTCAATAGGGACACCTTATTTGTTTTCTGCTGTCTTAAAATTGAAATTCTGGGGCCTGGCATGATGGCCTAGTGGTTAAATCCTCCCATTGCATGTACCAGAGTCCCATATGGGCCCTTGGTCATGTCCTGGCTGCTTTCCCTCCTGTCAAGCTCTTTGCTTGCAGCCTGGGAGGGTGGTGGAGGATGGTCCAAGACCTTAGAACTTTGTACCCACATGGGAGACCCAGAGGAGGCTCCTAGCTCCAGGCTTCAGATAGGATCAACTCTGGTCATTGCTGTCCTTATGGAGTGAACCAGCAGGCAGAGGATCATTCTCTCTGTCTCTCTTTATTGCAGTATAGCTACCTTTCCAATAAAAGGTAAATCTTAAAAACTGTAACAACAACAAAGCAGAAAACTGAGTTTCTGGTCCATCTGAGAATGTGTCTTTGCTTTTTGTCAGTAGCATGGCTGTTTGTTATTGCTTGTCTTGTTTATCAAAGTGGTGAGGTTGATTTATACCCATGTGGTCAAGCCAAGTCATTAGCACTTCGTAAATATTTCTTGAATGAGGGGCCTGCGGACTAATTACCCACTTGCCAGCACCAGCGTCCCACATGGGCACTGGTTTGATAAGTTTATTCATGACCTGGCTTCTCCACTTCTGATCCAGCTCCCTGCTTATGTCCTGGAAAATCAGTGAAAGATGGCTATAGTTCTTGAGACCATGCACTCCATGTAACAGATTGGGAGGAAGCTCCCAGCTCCTGGCTTTGGGTCGCTTCAGCTCTGGCTGTTATAGCCATTTGGGGAGTGAGCCAGAGGATAGAAGAGTCTATATTTCCTTCTCTTTGTATACCTGTCTTTCAAATATAAAGGAATACATTTAAAAAATAAATATTTCTTGAATGAATGAATGAAGTTTGTTAACTTGAGTACCAGTTAAATACAGATCTTGAGAAGTGCTGTTTCTAGCACATTAATACTCAAAGGGGAGTTTCTGCAGTAGCCTGACATTCAAAGTATTTTTTTTGAAAAATCAGCCTTTTTAAAAAAAGATTTATTTATTTATATCACAAAGTCGGATATTCAGAGAGGAGAAAAGACAGAGAGGAAGATCTTCTGTCCAATGATTCACTCCCCAAGTGACTGCAACAGCTGGTGCTGTGCTGATCTGAAGCCAAGATCCAGGAACTTCCTCCAGGTCTCCCACACGGGTGCAGGGTCCCAAGGCTTTGAGCCGTGCTTGACTGCTTTCCCAGGCCATAAGCAGGGAGCTGCATGGGAAGTGGAGCTGCCGGGATTAGAACCGGCTCCCATATGGGATCCCAGTGTGTGCAAGGCGAGAAAATTTTTTCATGAATACAGTAGAATCAAGAAAACTAAGAAATTTTCCAAACTCTTTGAATTAAATATTTCTAAATACTTCTTTGAGCAAATAGGAAATCTCAAAGAAATTGGAAGACATTTTGAATTCCAAGTGGATTTTGGTCTAAAGGGAAAAATGTAAAATAATTAACTTTTGTAAATAAGGGAAATATTAGGATTCTAGGCCTAGGTAGACAGGTATGAAGTTTTACACTAAAAGTAAGCTCTAACAAAGAAAATTCATAAATTGAATCTCATTAATCTAAAAAGATTGTTCTCTGGACACCTTGTTAGAAATATGAAAAACAAAGTATAGATTTGGATACAATTTCTGTAGATCATGTATACCACAAAGGACTACTGTCAAAATATGTATTATGTGCTATATAAAAATAGATAGAGAGAAATAGCATGAGAGAGAGAGAGAAAGTATATTCTATAAATTTGTCTATATTCAACAGTGCAAAACAACCCAAACAATGATCAGGTACTAGAAAAGAGATTTTCCTCAAAATATATACTGATGTAAAAATAACAATTAAGAAGATATTTTTAGCAACAAAGAACATACAAATTTATATTACATGAGATGCTACTGCACATTTATCAGAATGACTAAGCAAAGAACAGTAACACTAAATGTCAGTGAGGATGCTCAGAATATGCGTTGATCATGTATTGCAATTGGCAAGTAACAACAACTGCTGTGAAACCAGTATTTTTCCAAAATTAATTAATTAATTAATTAATTAATTAATTAAAAAGCAGGGACAGTATAAAACAGCAATTGCATTCTGGCCAATTGTGCAAGAGAAATAGCAACATACTTTCATATAAAATCTTAATATAGAAGCATTATCTGTTAATGGCTCTTTACTGGAGGCAACATGGATATCTTTTAGCAGATGATTAAATGGTATTTATATACCCTGAAATACTAAACAATGTGACTCTTGATGTCATTCGCTACCTAAATTAACCTTCAGGAGATTATGCTGAGTGGACAAAAAAATAAATCTCAGAAAGTTATATATTAAAAGTTAGGCTGTGAAACAAAAAGTTATAGACACGGGTTAGTGTTTGGGAGATGTGGAAGAGTGAATGAAATTAATGCGACTCTACAAATGCACCTGAGGGGTCCTGATGGCAGTGTCCCAGCTAGCCTGACTATCTCACCACTGATATCCTAGTAGTGATTTGCGCTAGAGTTGTATGAGACATCACCAACTGGGGAACTTGGTAAGGAGCACCCAGAGTTCCTAATTGTGTGAATGATTAACTACCTCAAAGAAAAACAAACAAACAAATAAATAAAACATAACCAATGAGATCTTATAAATATGATTATTAACTCATTTTATGAATATGGAAGGAAATTAAAACAGCTTCATAATTTATTATAACAGGACCACTACCTTGTTAAACAGGATTTTGAACTACCTGGATGTTCGATGAAATTGTCACCTTAACCATGAAGATGTACCAGTATTGCTTTTTTTTTTTTCTTTTTGGCAACAAATACCCCACAAGTATGTGGATTTTTCCTTGATACCAAATTGAATTTCTAAAAATACCCTTGAAATACTTCAAGATTGCTAAAGCTGAACAAACATCAGGCATTTTCGATTCTAAATTTCACTGCAAATTACTTTATGTCACACATTAAAAGTAAAATCCAAACTTTCATAAATAATTATTGTGAACAAAGAAAATATATGTTCACCAAACCAAATTATTTTATGAACTAAATGTATATTGACTTTCTAATTCAAATTCTGCTATGTGAAATGGTTTCTACAGGCTACTTTTTTTTTGCATGTTTGTTTTATTTTGTTTGTCTGTTTTGTTTTTAATGACGACTCATGAAAAAGCATTATGTTTGTTTAGAAAAAAAAAGCTGTTTGGAACTCGATAACATTTACATAAATCTGAGTTCTGTAAAAGAAATCTTAATTAAAGAAGACCGTCACATAAAGTCTATTTTCAAACTCAGATCATTAATGGGATTGGAGTTTTGTTTACACTCAAACGTTTGTATTGAATTAAATATATTATGGCCTGACAGGGTTTGAGGCTGTGTGACTTCTCCATGAACAAAGATCTAAATATACTCCACTTTAAAGAAAAAAAAAATGGTAGGAATGGTGGTAATTATTTGAAGCTATTTCCTTAGCTTCTTTACTTTTTTTTTTCCATTGCCCTCTCAGCTATATGAGATAAAGAGACAAGATAGATGGAGAAACAGGGCTAAGGCATCCTAAATTGTCTACTTTGTTTTTTGTTTTTTTCTAAAGGTTTATTTTTATTGGAAAGGCAGAAAGAAGGAGAGCCAGAGAGAAAGTTCTTCTGTCCACTGGCTCACTTCCCAAATGGCCGGAATGGCCTTAGCTGAGCCATTCCAAAGTCAGGAACCAGGAGCTACTTCTGGGCCTCCCACACAGGTGCAAAGACCTGGATGGGAAATGGAGCAGCCATGACATGAACGGGTGCCCATAAGCGATGCTGGCACTTGGAGGAATAGGATTAGCTAGCTGAACCAACGCGCTTGCCGTGTCACATCCTTTTAACTAGTAAACTAAATGAAGGCTAAATGTACTAATTTCATATGGAAGAATTTGTTAATCACCTTGATTTCATCATTTCATGTTGTAAAGTATATCAGAACATCACATTTTATTAATAATATTTTATTTATAATATATACAATTACTACTCTTTAATCAGAGATTACTGTAAAACATGAAATTGTAACCAAAATAACGGGTTGACTTGGACCAACATGACAAAATGAATCCATATAGTTTAAAGGTAACTATATCAATGCATAAGGCGGGACTAGAAGTCATTTACTTGATCATATCAAGTTAATAATGAACTTTACATTTGAAGATGTAGGAAAATAGTGTTTGTTTATCACTTAAATATATGTTAGCCTCCATACTACATGAGGCTGTGACTGAATCCCAAGATAATTGTTTTCAGTAGGCCGTTTATGTATTACTCTTTTTCTGCTTCATTTGCCCAGAGTATTAAAGGAAGAAAATACTAGCAACTATAACCAAGATACGAGATTTAGGCAAGGGAGAGTCACAAGAACAAGGAAACAGAATCTGAAACCATTTATCTTTCAGAGGGTTTTAGAGGAGGTCTTAGCTTTCAACCCAAAGAGGGAAATAGACTGATGATGAACCTACAAAAGCTGTAGGAAACTAGATTGAGTTAGAGGATTGCTTGATTTTCTTAAGATTTATTTATTTATTTTGAATGTTAAAATTAGAGACAGAGGGAGACAGAGAATATTATATCTGCTGGTTTACTCTCCAGTTGTTCAGGTTGAAGCCAGGAATCAAACATTTCATTCAGGTCTCCCATATGGGTTTTTAGGAGCACAAACAGCTGGGTCACCTTCTACTGTTTTTCCCAGGCCATTAGGAGGAAACTGGATCCGAAGTGGAGTAGCTGGGTCATGAATCAATACCCATATGGAATGCTGGCATCACAGGTGGTGGTTGTAACCAGCTATACCACATTCTTGAATCAGAGTTTAAAATATATAATTGTATGAAGGTTTATGTTGCTACTCCACTTTCTCTCCATCAGGATGTATATTCCAAGCAGCAAGGGTCCTCCCTCATCCCCCTCTCTCTTGCTACATCTTGGACACTAGCCTAAAGTTTGTTTCCAGAGCCCTGGCAGACTGATTCACAGGGAAGAAGTTTGTTCAGAGAACTTTACCTCTCCACTGTCTCTTTTACTGTAAAGCTTTCCTTTAAACAGTTTCCATTTGATAAAGTTTCTTGACAACAATCCAAGCAGAGATAACATCTGTGTGCATTATTGCCTCCATAATTGGATATTGTAAAAGTGAGATGAAATCATCTGGCAGAGTAACTGGGTCAATTCAAGTGTTCAAGCAGTGATAAAAGTCAGTCCTTGCTGGGGCAGTCACTGAGGGCCTGGTGTCCCATGGGTACTGGTTCGTATCCCCTGGATGGCCTCAACACCCCACGTGGCAGAAGTGGCTCCTGGCTTCAGACTAGCCCAGCTGCTGCAAGTTTGGCCTCATGGGGAGTGAATCAGTAGATGGAATATCTTTCTGTTTCTCTTTCTATCTATAACTCTGCCTTTCAAATAAAAATAAACTGAATTTCAAAGAAAAAAGTTCATGTTAAAATCATGATCATTGCTGACCAAAAAAGAGCTAGGAAAGGGAAGTGGGGAAGGAAAATGTTGTTAGCAGGGAACCGAATTGTGAAAAGTTCTTATGTTCTTTATGTTTTGAGTCTAGGCTAGGTCACATATAAAGAAGTGTGAAGATTAAAAAAAAAATGGTAAATTTTCCCAGTTAGATCAAGTCTCCTAAAGTCATTATAATAAAGTCGTAGGCTTTTGTAGTGTGTGTACACAACTGAATACCCTACAGAAAATGAATGCCCTTTTGAGATTTACTGGTAAGCAGGATGAAGAAAAAGAAAAATATGCCTGATGCTCAACAGAAGAACACTTTTACATTCATTTGTGGGCTAGCATTACCAACTGCCATCAATCTAAAATGGGGGATTTTGAGGTGGTTTTAAAAGAAGTATTATCCTAGGAGAAATTGGGGAAAAGTGAAGTTTTATGGTTGTTTCTGAAGTTTATCATCAGTGAAAGAGAGCTAATTAATTTTACTGAATTTTTACCAAGAATCACCATACAGATGTCAAGTTTCAGAGATAAATAATGCATCTTCCCCTTCTAGAAACTCATAGAAGAGTAGGAAGCACCATCACAGTGACTAATAATGTTATATAATGTGAAACTAATGTAGCAAAAATAGATATAAAAGCCAATAGAATTATATGTAATTGATTTTATTCTTATATGCTATAAGAAGAACGTACATAACAGAATATTTGTTTATTTTTTTCATTAATTTATGGTGCGTTTGCAAATCAGCTTGCCATATTTACTTTATTAGACTTAGTATTCAGATGAAAATCAAACTAAGTAACTTTTGATACAACCCAGAAAGAAACTTGAGTCTTTTCTATTTAGACCATTGCTGGAGTATTTATTACACTTAAGAATGATGAATAATATTTTAGTCTTAAAAGTGATGGTTTTAATAATAAAGTTTACATTGCAAAGATACATAATCCATCATCTGGTACATCTTTATATACACTTAATAACAAAAAATATGTTGAGAGCAGAAATGACATTATTTTGTGTTTTCCAAAAAAAGACTTATTACCTGAAATTAGAAATTTTATGTAAACAAGTTTATGTAGATGTTTGCTTGTGGTCATTTTGTAGAAGTTTAATTTTGTAGAATTAAATATGCCTTTTTGTGCAAAACATTTTTGAAATCCATTTGTAGTTTTCTCATAATGCACACATCTGCTCAAACTGAAAGAACTTCATTGCAAAATGTTCTCATCCAGAAAGTTGTCCAACGGAAAGGATTCAGTTTCTCACCATAAAAGGAAAGTAATGCCTTTCTCCAGCCACTGCTACCTTGTAAAAGTATTAACTTTTCTTGTTGAACTTCATATATGGAGTGCCATTATAAGAATTATGTCACAAAATAATTTAAATAACTATATGAGAAAATAATGCAGGTCATGATGAAGAAATTTTATCCGTGCGGGTGAAAGATTCCAAATTGATCCTTAATAGAGCTTGAAACAAATGAACAAAAATATTTTCTGAAAGTATAAATGGTAAAGAGAAAAGAAAAAAATCAGAATATCATCTTAAATAATAAGCAAGTCCACATTGAAGACAGATAAAGAGGCAAAGTAAAGTCAAATGTTTGTCCACTGCCCTTCCCACCCCTGCCGTTTAAAAAATTATACGAGTTCCATTGGCCCTCTAGTGGTGATGTGTCAGGATTATAGATTCTTCTACTCAAAGGGTAAAATAAGCTATCTTTTTTCAAGAACGATTAAACGACTGAAGTGAAACATGTTCTTGTAAATGCCAAATTCTAGGAATGTATTTTTAAATCTCCGTGTGGGATGTAAGTAGAAAAATTTTCCTCTGCCAATGTGGGGTTTCTTCTTGTACCCCTCAATAAAAGATATGTCAAGCTAAGATGACAAATCCGGACACCACATGGCACATCATAATAATGCTATACTTTTGCCACATTAAATTTTGCAAAAGGTTACAGATGAGTCATAACACAAAGTTGCAAGCCCTGCCACATAGCTCTCCATTGCACCTTAATTCTTGTGTCAGGTCTCTTGTACTAGAATCCTGGCATTTTCTACAAAGGAACAGTCCAATTGTTTTAACGTTTCTTTGATGTGCAAAAATAATGACTCCAAGGTTTCAGACTGAAAGACAGGCACAGTCACCTTCTCATTGCCTTCCTCTTTGCAAAGCTCCGCTAAGTGAATCTTCCCAATAATAAATATGATATAACCAAAAGTACATTTTATGCCATCTATTGGACGTTATTTATTTCTCGTGACAAATGGAAGTCTTTAGGGAGAGGTGCTCACATCTCCTTTGGCGCTAATGTGAGTCTCCATGAGCTCATTTTTGTAAGTCAGTGAGCAAATATTTCAAAATGAATCATCAGCATTTAGAAGCTTTCTGTCAGCCTTAAAAACAAATCCCAACATCCTTGCTCCTGAAGAAACCATCCCTGATCATAAAGCAACGGAAGTATTTCATCAATTAACCCTTAGATAAATGACGATTTCCTGGCTGTGGGATCAGTGATGTTTCTCTCTGGGATGTCCTGTTGCAAAGAAAATGACATTTGGTGGGTCTAACTGAACAAACCAGAAAGGAGGGAGAGAGGAAGAAAAGCCTGTGGGGATGTAAGCAAAGACAGAAGAGAGAGAAACAGAGAAATTTGTCCTGTTTAATGAAAATCCTTCGAGTCACGATACTTGTTCAGGGCAAAGAGAGACAAAATATGTCACTGTCCAACAGTTCACATTGTTGTGTGTGAAGATCCTTCTCTCTTTTTGTTTTTGAAAGAAAATATCCATATTGATAATTTGGATAAAGACTATAAAAGTCAGATAAATCATCAGATGATTCCTTGAAAACAGAATTTCTATTTTGTATTCAGTTTAAGAAATTTTCATAATTATTCTGCTACAGTCAAGCAACCAAAACCAATAAATATCCGTGGGTAGGGGCAATTTATGTTTAAATTCATGATAATTGAATGCCATTTTTAAAAATATATTGTTGAACATTGTGACTTACAGAAACTGCTTGACTCTATTTCGATGCCTGGAACTGTGCTAGAAAGTATAGCTTTTCTTTTATTTCTTTTTAAAGATTTATTTATTTTTATTGGAAAGTCAGATATACAGACAGGAGGAGAGACAGAGAGGAAGATCTTCCATCCAATGGTTCACTCCCCAAGTGGTCACAAGGGCTGGAACTGAGCCAATCCGAAGCCAGGAACTCTTCTGGGTCTCCCACATGGGTGAAGGGTCCCTAGGCTTTGGGCCATCCTTGACTGCTTTCCCAGGCCACAAGCAGGGAGCTGGATGGGAAGTGGAGCTGCCAGGATTAGAACTGGCACCCATAGGGATCCCAGCGCATGCAAGGCGAAGCTTTAACCACTATGCTATCACGCCAGGCCCTATAGGTTTTCTAATTTACAATCATTTTTAGAATAATTAATGCTTCCAAAACTTTCTATAGAAAAAATAATGCATGCATATATATCCAGCACACATGTTTGTAAATGTCTTTGTATATTACTTTTATACATACCATAAGGCTGTATAAAATATATATGTATACACACATACAGATATATGAGAAAAATGAAATTTAAAAGCAGTTTTAAGCCCTATGTATAATGTCTTTCTCTTGTGCATTTGCTTGAACTTCTTATATATTATATATACACACATATGTGTTTGAATTTTGACCATACTTTACATATCTGAGATTTTTCTTAGTATAAACTTCATCATATGTTCTAAAAATATTGTGAAATTTTTAAGTTTGAAAGTGAGAAAATGTACTATATTTCAACTAAATAATATCTCTGAAAGTTTTTTTTGTTAACATAATCAACCATGCCTTGCAAAAGTATTTTAGCACTTAAAATATTTAGTGAAATCATAGATGTCTTGGATACAATTTGGGCTGTCATTACACATACTCGTTTAAATCCACATGAATGTTTTGAAAATGGAAAAACATTGATTACTTTATGCTGTGTAATTTTAAGGTAAGTTTGTTAATCTGATTTTAGGTCCAAGGAGTCTTTGGTTTTGGAGGATGCCTTATGTAAAGTGGATAATATGAGACATGAATAGATAGACTGACCTAAATCGAATCATTGCTCTGCTGTTTCCCACTTTTGTGCCCTTAATCTGGAACTGAGTCTTTAAAATATCTACTCACCTGTTTGCAAGACACCACCACACTCCAAGGATCACGCAAAGGATAGAGGGGACAAAAGGAGTCAAATGCTTTTGCATGGATTGCTTGGCTTTGTTAGAGCTAGGCAGAATACATTGCCATCATCACTTTTATTATTACATGAGAACAACGAATCTGGCAGTAATTTAACAGACGTTGGATAGGAATAGGGAGATGAGAAGTCGGTGGGGGAGGGAAGGTTATGCGCTGTGTGAAGAGCTAGTGCATTGCAAGAGACTAACTTCATTGAAAACTATGTCAACTACCTTAATTTGCATTATTGGTAGAAAAATCTGTGACATTTGTTTGATCAATCACATAAATTTTATTCCCAAAACAGTGTCATGAGGGAAATATAAATTTAGGCAAAAATTTGATAGGGGATTCAAAATTTTTTTTTCAGTTTTATGCACTCAGACAAGACTGTTTAGTGTATGCTTGGAGAATCTGTTTTCCTCATCAGCTTTTAAAATAAACAAAATATTTGGCTCTGGAATGATTCTGTCAAAATGATGGAAAAGACTTGAAGCCTCAGTTGTCTGCCTGCCACATCTTTGCAGGACTATCTACCTGATACGCATTACATGACGTTGGACTGAGTTAAGTGAGGCAGTACAGAATGAGGCCGCTAGCCCCTGCTATGATAAATCTGAGGAATCACCAAACTAGAGATATTTCAAACCAGACTTCACCATCCCTTCACTCTGATTCTCTATTACCTTGACAACTGAGTTGCAGAAATTAAAATGAAAGACTCCAATCTAACCTGAATGAAAGTGAATGCAATGAAAATCTTAGGATTATTTCCAAGGTGATAATGATTTACCTTGAAAGTGTTGCATACACACTGCAAATAAAACCTGGATGTTAGGAGAGCTGTCAAGTTTGTGAGAAAGACGTAAATCCAAAGTTAAGTTCACAAGATGCATGATAAAGATGTTTTGAAAATGGATTCCCTTGAAAAAACTTTACAGATTATCTTCATAGTGATTTGTTTTATACTGCAGTGTTAACTGGTATCTGACCCCAGGGGTCCACAGCAGCAGGTTGAGATGTATGATGGATTTTTGTCAGTGAATGTGGCTTTTTAGGGTTTAGCAATTTTTTTGTTTCCCTTTACTAAATTCCTTTGAAAATGTCATTCTGAATTTATAAACTTTTCTTCTAACTATAGCTTTCATTTTTTCAATCTTTTAGTTGTAAGGATTTTTCCGTAGGCATAATGAAAGGTTATATCACAAAAAAAAAAAACCCCACAATCATCTCATCAATAGACTTTTACTTTGTATGTTCTTTTGTATACATATGACTAAACAAAAATGGAGAAGATAAACATATGGAGAGTTGTTTTAAAATATTTCCTAATTTTATTGCTAGAGTTTTTAGTCGCCTTTCAGTGTTTCTCAGCTGCAAAATTGTTTATTACACTTTTCTTGCTTATATGATTTAAATTATTCTGCTTAAAGTACTTAAAATTTTGAAACTAAAACTTGAAAATTTTGAAACTAAACTTAAAACATATGCACACTTTAGGGAAACTCTTGATTGTAGTATTTTACTTAGGTGATCTAGTTAATGAACTTACCTAATGAAAACACAGTCCATACAATTAAGAGACACATTTAATATTTGCATACCAACAAGAACTCTTTTTTGAAGCGACTTGTAGTTCTAATGGAGCTTCATTAAATGAGTAACAACGAAAGGACATTTAACTGAGAGAATATAGGCAAGTTTGAAAATCATGGCTGTTTTAACTCAGGAAGAAAAACAATACAGTTTAATCTATCAGTGAGCCTTCAAATAAAGCAAATAGTATTGAAGGTATAAACTTGTTTGAAACTTTCACCTGAACTTTTTGCAATTTGTTATTAAGTATTTGATCTCACTGTTATAAATATGGACATAGTAATGCTTCATGTAACTGACTGTTGCAACTACCACTTACTGGAAACTAGCACCATTCCTATAAAAAATAGTTGTTTAAGACATATTTTTATATCTTAGGAGATTATATACCTGTAGAAGAAGTTAACATGTAAGCAGACACATTCTCTTAAAGATTTATTTGTGTATTTGAAAGTGTGGGGCAAAAAGGAGGGAGATGTGAGATGATCTTATCCAATAGTTCACCTCCCAAATGGCTACAATAGCCAGGGTTAGGATGTGCTGCAGCTAGAAGCCAAGGAACCAAAGTACTTGAGCCATCATCTACTGCTTGCCCGGCACCTTAACAGAGAGCTTGTGAGTAAGCCAAAAGGCTTGGACTCCAGGCAGGCACTCTGCCGTTAGATATAGACATCCCAAACAGTGGCTCAACACACTGGGCCCACGGCGCCCAACCTACACCCAACATATTTTTAGTAGCGATGCAGATAAAGTATTTTAATGATTCATAAGACAAAATAAATAACTTCACATCCTTTGTACATGCATAGGTCATCTACACATCTATTCATACATGTTTACAATCACTGTCCATTGATTTACTAAATATTTACCTGTCAGTTGTTTCTAAATTCCAGAGTCAAATCTTTATTCTTAAAAAATAATTATTCCCTTTTTATAATTTGAAAGACAAAGCTACATAGAGAGAGACAGAAATGAGAGAGCTTCCACTCACCGGTTCACTCCCCAAATGGTCTCAATGACAAGAGCTGGTCCAGTTTGAGGTTAGTAGCCAGGAACTTCATCCAGGTCTCCTATTGGAAGGGAAGCAGCCAGGACTCCAAACAGTTTTCATAAGGGATGTCAGCGCCTAAGGCAGAAGCTTACTCTTCTGTGTTCATGTAGCTAGCCCCAAGATTGAAATCTTTAACTATTTGAATCCCTGTCTAAATGTTCCCCAGGTAAAACTTTGTGGGTCTGGCAAAATAACTTTGTCATTATTAAAACAGGGAGAAAAACAGTGACAGTTTACTCTACTAGCATTCATAACCATCCTGTAAGATATTTGAATTTTTCATGACTCTGTCCACGAATTCAAGTGGAAGAATCTCCACATCTGGGCGTTAGTACTCAAAGTTGACACTCTCCACAAAGGACAGGTAGTAATAAGAATCCCATTCTAAGGACTTCAGCGTTCAGGGCTCTAAATTTATTTCAATTTTGTTTTAACCAGAAAAAAAAAAGAATTCTTGATTGGTGTATGTGATTTCACAAGAGTATTCAAGGGAGAAAACAATTTTCTATATTTTTAATCCCCGTTTGCTACACTGTGGTGTTCTTTCATATAGATTGATGTCCTTGAACTCCAGCTCCTGGTTGTCAGAGCTCATCTGTCTTTCCCTTGGGTCCTTATCTCCCATGAAAGCATCTCCTAAATTGGAGTTTATTTTTCATTGACTTATTTCCACCTAAGACCAGTCTAGGGAGTGAAAATCAATATACTGTCTGTTCAACTATTTTATCTGGCTTAGAGTGACAAGATAATTCAAGATAAAAATATAGGCATTTGAACAGATGATGCTGCTTATCCGCAAAACACAACGTATTTTATTGTATCAGATATTGTCATGACCCACCTATGTTTCCTTTTCTTTTTATGACCCATCTACTTCTTTTTATGCCTGTGAATTTCTAAAATAAATACTTTTGTTTTTAAAAATCCAATCAACTAAAGCTTTTCTGATTTTGCATCTTATACAGTTCTCCTCCAACTATGCATTTTAAAGATACCTCTGATTTCTGTAAGCATTAAGGCCATTGAAGAATCCGAGTGATTACATTAAAATGTACTCAACGCCTCAGACCTGTCAGAGCTGATGATAATATCTTGCAAGTGTACAAAACTGCCTTATACTGAGCAGGAAAGATGAGAGATTAATTTTTTGGAAGATGGTAGTAGAGGACAGAGTTAAAATTTGGACAACTGAGGATCCACTTTTTTAAACCTATACATTAAAAAAAAAGTCTATGAAAGTTTAGAGGTGAACATTCTAGCTTTAAAGAGAAACTTGGGGCCTAGCACAATGGCTCAGAGATCCCGTATGGGCACTGTTTTGTCCCTGCTGCTCCACTTCCCATCTAGCTTCCTGCCTGTGGCCTGGGAAAGCAGTAAAGTACGGCCAGCCTTGGGACCCTGCACCCACATGGGACACCTGGAAGAAACATCCCAGCTCCTGGCTTTGGATTGGCTCAGCTCCAGCTGTTGTGGCCACTTGGGGAGTGAACCAGCAGATATAAGATCTTTCTTCCTGTATTTCCTTCTCTTTATAGATCTGGCTTTACAATATATTTTTTTAAAAAGAGTAATTTGAATATTTGGAATTTCTGTATACTTCTTACTAAATTAATTTTAGAGGTTAAAAAAAGGAAGAGAAACAGATACTCTCTAATGCTTAGCAGATGTAGATCAATTTCATTAAGATTCCTTCAGTCATATTAGTGTGAATTAGACATTGAAAATGTCCTATCTATATATTTTTAAAAGATTTATTTATTTATTTATTTTATTGGAAAGTCAATTTTACAGAGAGGAGGAGAGATGGAGAGGAAGATTTTCCATCCAATGATTCACTTCCCAGATCGTCGTAACAGCTAGACCTGAGTCAATCTGAAGCAAGGAGCCAGGAGCTTTTTCAAAGTCTCTCATTTGGGTATAGAGTCCTAAGTCTTTGGGCCATCCTCGACTGCTTTCTCAGGCCATAAGCAGGAAGCTGGATGGGAAGTGGGGCCTCTGGGACATGAACCAGCACCCATCGGAGATCCCAGTGTGTCCAAGGCGAGGACTTTAGCCACTAGGTCACCGCACTGGGCCCTCCTATCTATATCTTAATGTGTATTATCAGCTAATTTTACTACAACTTAAATCACCTAGGTTCAGATTCACATGGTGGGTGTCAGAAGTGATTTCACAACAGTGCTGTCTGTCCCCAGGGTTATCTGTAAATGCCTGGAGACATTTTTGGTTGTGACACTTGGGTATGCTAGTAACGACTAAGAGGGATCGAGGTGCTCCTAGACAGCCCTGATATAGCCCTCTCCCTGAGACAGAGTCACAAAATTCAAACTAAGTGATAGTTGAGTTTGAGAAATCTTGAAATGCAATGACATAGAACATTTATTCATGTAACATTGCAAGACTATGCTTGCCAATACAGAGTGATATTTTAACAGTACATAGTGATATTTGACCTGCTGATGCAGCTTTGGCAGATTTGGAGCTAAGGTCGACATGAGAGTCAGAGTTGCTCAGTATTCCATGCCTATTAAGGACAGACACTATTCTTGAGAGTTCCTATCTTAAAAATAGCAACCGTCTTCTCTCTTTCTATATGAGTTCTTTCTGAAATGTATACCCCTGTGAATGACAACACACTTATGTTGAACTTTTTTCCTAATATGTACCCTGAACCCTAGATTAATTATGAAATACATTTATTTTAACATGAAGGAATCTTTATCATATTTAAATATTTGATACTTGCCTCATTGTATTTGCCTCTCTGTTTCCCTTACTCAAATGAATGTCCCTTAGTTCTCTCAAGTGCTCAAACCATAAGACCGAGACAGTTTGAATATATTTTTTATCCCTGTAACCACTACCCCTACAAGTCAGTCATAGTCTTGACAACTGTTTATGATAGCTTTGATTTATATCAATTACCTCCTTTGCATTGTGCCACTGTGCAGATTCAGGACTTATCAAATCTCTTATGTTCTACTCACTTACCATTTCTTTCAGTCACATGCATATGTGCACAACCATTTATTCAAGAAGACATTGACCACTATTGAATACATATCATGCATTTCAAGTCAGCAATTGGAAATAAAACCAAACCACAATTGTTATGCCCAAGGAGCCCTCAGTATATTAGAAACAGAAAAGTTAGGTTCTGACAACGGCAAGCATAGTCAGGTATTGCATAATGTTTCTGTCACGTTAAAGCACCTATACAACAGGGACCCCATAAGACCTCAATGCAGCTGAAAAATTCCCATTGCTCAATTATGTTACTGGGCTCATAGCTTTATAGTGCAGCTCATCAATCCCATTTATAGTGATCCTGATAATAAAAAGAACTGCTGTGTTGGTGACATTGTAAGAGCATAGCAAATAAAATAAAGATCCTTAATACTTGAAAGCAAAAAATAAATGAGCATTAATGTTAAGATGCTGACTACATGCTTTTTACATTTTATAGTATGCTTATACTTATTGAAAAACTGTTTACTATAAAATTGGCATGCCAAGCTCTACCAGCAGCAGGCTCATACATCCACTATTACTGTTCTTGGTTGTATCATTTTTCTTGTATCTGATTGGATTTTATATTGTTTTATTAGTCATGGCCCCTCTGAGAACCAAGAGTCACCATATGAAAATTGGCAAGAAAACAAAATTATGCATGGTTCGTGTCTACAAACGTGGAAAATTAGAAATGATTACCTATCGGGTATATCACAGTCCACTATAGCTATGTTCTTGAGGAACAAGAGTGAAATGATGGAATCTGTTAAAGGACCTGCTTCAGTGAAGGCTGTAAGATTAAACGAAGTTCCAATGGACCTTTACTAGTCCTCCCTGAACACCAGGCACCAGAGGGGTCTTCCTCTCAAAGTCGTGATGTTCACAGTCCAAACAAAGAAAGGTATGCTATGTTGAAAGGAAAGCTTGAACCTAACTATGATATTGACTTTTTTGTCAGCCCTGGCTGCTCTAAAGGATTCAGGAGGCATCTGATACTAGTTACATACTGTGCAAGTGAATGTTGAGTCTGCCAGCACTGATGTGAAGGCAACTGAGGAGGCTTTGGAAACTCTAAGGTAGCTGAGAATGGAGAAGTTATTTTTCTAGAGCAGAGGATGAAACCTTTTTATCCTGGAAACTGATTCTTGAAATCACATTTGTCCACAAGGAGATTAAGTCAGTGCCATTTTCTAGAGCTACTAAGAAAAAGGTAACAAGCTTGCTTAGGAGCCATGTTGAAGTTTATAGCTTGAGATCTCTGTGATGTGGCACAGCGAGCATCTCTGGGCCTTTGTGCATGTCAGTAAACATATGCTTATATTCACAGCAGCAATTGGAAGTCATGGATGACACAACTCCTAGTCCAAGATTCTCTTTCTGTTCAGATATGCCTGTGAAATGGAGAAGTACTGATTAGAAGGCAACATACATTTGCGGATTTGGCTTTTCACTGTTATGCTCCTATAATTCTCCTTTTGTTGATAGTCTGTATCCCAGTATCACAGTCATGTCCTCCTTCCACCAAATACTACCTGCCTCCCAAACACTACCTCTTTGGTCCAACCAAATGATCAAGGAACCACAGTAGTTTTATTTTTTAAGATTTTATTTTTTATTGGAAAGGCAGATTTACAGAGAGAAGAAGATCGAAGAATCACTCTCCAAGTGGCTGCAATGGCAGGAGCTGAGCCAATCCAAAGCGAGGAGCCAGGAGATTCTTCCAGGTCTCCCCAGTGGGTGCACAGTCCTGAGGTTTTGGACTATCCTAAACTGCTTCCTAGGCCAAAAGCAGGGAGGTGGATGGGACATAGAGCAAGCAGGACAGTTTTTTTAAAGTCTATTACTGTCTCATGGAGGCTTTATCTGGGCTATTTCTGACACTGAGGAAGACACTAAGTGACACTGATAAAATTTGGAAGAATTAAAGATTAGAACACCTGTGAATACAGAAGAATCTTTCTTGGGTTTGGGGTGATATGCCCTGGGGGTAAATGAATGGCATCTACCAAAAGACACAGAATCACCCATGACTTCAGAGTGTATTCAAAGGATGAGGACTTTTTAAACAAGAAGGCTATAGTAATGATGGGGAAATGGATGAAGATGACATTGAGGAGCTCCTAGAGTTGTCTCCTGAGGAATTTGTAAATGAGGAGTTAAAAATGGGAACTGGATCTCATAGGTAATAAAGAGTGAAAGGGGAAAAAAGTGCAGGAGAAGAAAAGAGTCCCTTAGTAAGTCACAGTAGAACCATAAACAAAGGCTTTTGCAGACTTTGAGAAATCATTCGAACCTTTGAAAATATGGGACTCCAAAACCAAAGATTTTCATTAGTGGCAGAGAGTGTATATGGCTCATTATCTGCTTATAAACAGATCTACGGAGAAGGGAGTAAATCAAGCAAACTATTCTGAACAAAATGTTTAAAATGTTCAGCAAAAATAGTAAATTTGGTAGGTACAAAATCTTATAGAAGAAGGATGTAAACAAAAATATTTCTAAACAGATATGCGGTATGTTTGTGTTTCATGCTAGTTGTTGTTAAAGAGTCCATTAAAAAAATTGTACAGTAGGATATAATTAATCTACTATTGGAGGAAGGAAACAGTTTTGTAAATAATGTCATCTAAAGATAGAGTGTGTGTGTAAAGTCTACTGGAGGGTACAGTAACCCATTAGGTCTCCTCATTTAGTCACTGACTCATGCTGGACAACATTTATCTGTGTAAGTGAATGACCTGCATAGGCATACTCATTTTAAAATATTTTACACCATATTTTTACTGTACTTTTAAATGTTTTCATTTGTTTAGACGAACGAATAAAATGGCCACAGTTTCTACAGTTAATTCAGTAAATTAATTTGCTATACAGGTTTCTAACCAAAGAGCGGTAGCATATACTATATAGGCTTAATGTGTAGGAGAGTTCCAGTTCTAAGTAATTGTACAATATATGTAGCATGACAATTGTGTGGCACATTTCTCAGAAGATATTCTTGCCCTTAAGCAGTACACGACTATAAAATTTGTATATTGTGGTACAGGCAGGCAAGTACCAGCAAGCAGGATCACAAAAAGCAGGAGGGGACCTAGATACAGATATCAGAAACACATAGCATTGAAATGATTCATGGAGCCAGAGACAAAGCAAGGAACAGTGTGCTCTATATCGCGTTATTGGTCAAGAATTTTCCTCCCTGTACTCACAGTTACTATCATAAGACTTTTCAGTTTCTCCCACAAAACAAGATTTGCTCCCCTCTTGCTCTGAATAAATGCATGTCATTTGGTTTGGGCAATTCTGAGTTATAAGTGATAGTAGTCCAATTTTGTGACTGTGATTTCAGAGATTTTGTATTACTTCTACATTCCCTCTTGCACCTCTGCTGTCTCCACGGAAAGAACCCACTCAGGGTGCCTCAAAGGTCCAAAAGAGAGAAATAGAGTTACATGGAGCAAAGCCCAGCCTAAATAATTAAACACTCAACCAAATGCCATCCATATTTTCTGACTATTTGAAAAGAAACAATTTCAAACAAGAGTCAAAAGCGGTATTTCAATCAAATGGCAGACTATGTTGAAGGGGAAATGGCTCTTGGGAAACTGCAAATTCTTCAGATTATTTTTCAAACTTGGAAAATAACTAGAAACTATGGAAAAGGAGTCCACTGGCTGGTGAATAAAGACTCCTGAGCTTATCAGGGTCTGTCTCTGACTCATTTCTGGGATAGATTTGGTCAACTAGCAGTACATGCACACTTTTAACCATCACATCAATCTTGTGACGTAGAGTCCTTGAGTGTTACCGTTTTACCGACTGCATATTGAAGCACAGTGGCTAAGTGATCCAAATGTAATAGTTAATCAAGGTCCGGCAGAGCTGTGAGCCTGGATTTATAGTTCATGTACTTAATCAGCACCTGGACATGCATGGTCAGCAATACCAACCCCTGCAGGTTGCGAAAGGGTCATAGAGATGCTTGTAATTTCAGCAGCAAGAAAGACATGAATTACCTTTTGTAGAACAACTTCCACAGGCCGATAAAGGTGGAAAAGCAGGTGTAGCTGTTCCCTCTGATAGTTCTGAGAACTCCCTTCCCTCTGAATAGATTGGGCTTTTCAGAATCAAATATTAAGGATAATTAAAAGACAAAAAGTCTCTGGGATATACTTTTTTGGGATCTACTTTTGGGGAAAAGAAGCAAGATAAAGAAATCACTGTGGAACCCATTCACGTTGTTCTTTAATGGGTTAAAATGGCCTGATTTTATATTCCGTCTCAGCTGAATGACCAGATGTGAGCTGCTGTAGGAACAGTGCTGCCAGGGCTTAGGTAGGGAATGGTGCAGCCAGGGCCAAGGTGATGCTTCAAAAGCCAAGGCAGACATTTCAGCAGCTAACAGTGGGCAATCATTTACAGACCATTGCCCCTGCAGAGATTTTTTGAGAGGGCATGGTGGAATGTGTCTCCATGCGTACCACAGCTGCTAACAGCTGTTTAGGCTTTTGGGTGGGTTAGAAATGTTTGTAGAACATGTAGTGAAACCATAGGTTTATTTCAGTGTAAACATTTTTCCCCCAAAAACAGTTTTCCAAATTACACATTTTCCATGAGTTTTTGAAGACTGCGCTTATGCATAAATTTCAAAAAAATTGCCTCAAAATAAACTTACCTTTTAATCCCATTTCCATGGACTTTTTGACTTTCATGTTTTCTTACATAGTATTTAATATTTGGGTAATTTAAAGTGACTATTTAAAAAAAATCCTAACAGATACCTAGGTCTTCTACCCTCTTTCCTCTGTGTCTACATTATTTCCATACTGTCTGTTTCTTTAACGGATCTGTAGTGTCTTGAGGTCAAGGACCTTATCTTCTCATCTTGTTTTTGTCAGTACCTAACAGAACATATGACTCATTATAAAATGCATTGATAATTAAATAAGAGGAACATTTGAAATAGGTCTTAAAGGATGACTAAGAGTTTTCCAGAGCACAGGACTAAAGGATAAATAGCTTTCAAGCTAATTAGACATGCAGTCACCGTTCTATTTTTTGTTTGTTTTTTAAATACATAAGTGAAGGGTTTATATTTATTCCACTGAATTGTAAAAGCTTAATCACTTCCCCTCGCAGAAATCTCCTAGAACCAATTGTAATAATAAGTAAAGCATACTCTATGTTGATAATCCATTTAAATATGTTTCAGAATGAGAACCATTTGCAAGAAATTTCTTTAAAACTTTAAATATCTGAAAATATGATTTTAAATTCAAAGTAACACAAGGAATACGTTTTTCAAGCAAGTTTTTATTTTAAAAAGAAAACAATTTCTATTTGTTTTAATATAAATGAGATAAATTCTCATCTGCTTAATTTGTTACAGTTTACTATATATCAGACAAAATTTCAAATCCTCTCCTGGAAGACAACTTGTCAATTTTTATAAGAATTAAATAAGATTTTAATGTGTTTGGAGGACACTAGATTCTGAAAGAGGACTTTTTAAATTTTATTTTTAATAATGTTAATAGTTCAGAGAAATGCATGCCCTTGTGGGTCTCTGCTTAGTGTACGGAGGGTATGGAACCAATGTTTCAGGCTTTTATTTTTCCTGTTCTGTAGTAGAGGAGTGGGCAGGGCTGCTCCTTGCTGTCAAACTACACCAGCACACAGAGGTGGGGGGTGGACTTTTATGATGCCCAGAGACCTTAATGTGGGGAAAAGTTTCTAAGGGCGTTACCTCAGTGGTCTTAACAAGCCTGAGATGTAATTGGTTTCATTGCTCCAAGGTTGATAAAGTCTTTCCAAGATATACTGGCCGACAAAATCCACCTTGGTGTATCCTCAGGGTCAGAAACATGCAGCAAAGCTTGGCTGGAAGAATTGTCTAACCCATTCTGCTTTCCATCCTCTCCAAACCACTTGAGGTCCCCTGCTGGCCTAGGTGACCAAGATCTGGGAACATACCTGATAGGGGAAATATGGACACTCCCCTACTAGGCTGTACCTATCACTGATCATTAGAACCAAGGCTGGGGTATGCCAGGATGGGGGTATGTCAGGCTGGACAGCGTGGTGGTACCTGTCAACAGACCTGGCTGCTGGGCCTGAGGATGGGTCTGGCTGAGCTAAGCCACAGCATCCATGGGTGTGCATGAGAACTGGATGGAATTTGAGATTGGTTGGGCTAGGGTTTGGCAGAGGCTGGCACATGCAAAAACTAGGGATGGGGACAGGTCTACTGGATATTAATGAGGGTTGCTCCAACTAGTCCATGGCATCCACTGGTATTTGGGAGGATTGGGTCTGTGGCGGGATGGCTAGGCTGGGTTGCAGCACTCATTGCTTGTATGAGATATGAGCTGAGACAGAACTGATGAAGCTCTATCCAGTATGTGCGTTGGCTGGTACAGATGAGACTGCACCTGACCCTGCACCAACAGGCACACATAAGAGTTGGACCCTGACGACAGGGAGTATCACAAGATGTGTGGTCAAAACTAGGAGTACATATATCAGGACTGGATCTCCGCTGATGATGCTTGTGCAGTGGATTCATGTCCAGATGCACACAAAGATATGATGGCCTGCTCACCTAGGCCAGCGGGGGACCTCAAGTGGCTTGGAGAGGATGGAAAGCAGAATGGGTTAGATAATTCTTCCAGCCAAGCTTTGCTGCATGTTTCTGACCCTGAGGATAGACCAAGGGGTGCTGCATTCCAGCCTGACATGATTCACACACAGTCCCAGCACGTGGGTGGCCTGCACCCATTCTGGCTTCCTTGCATGCTAATGAAAGCATGCACCAAGCCCATCCTAGCACACCCCCAGACTGTCCCACCCCAATTTCCAGCCCCCACAAGTGTCAGGTGGGTTCCTTTTGAATGAATTCCGTAGTCCATCCTGGCTAGGCCCATCACTGCCTCAGCTCTCCACATAAACTGGTGGATGTTACATTCCCACAGAGGTGAACCCACAATTTTCCTATAGGATCTGCACCCAGTTCTCGTTCTCTTACATTTTTGTGGGTCCTGGAATCCAGCCTGACATGGCCCATCCCCTACTCTGACATTTGTGGGCAAGTAATGTGGCCTTGTCCAGCCAGACATGCCCCTCAGCCCCAGCTTTTCCAAGTACCAGTAGATGGTGAGTGATGGTATTTAGCCAACATTTCCCATGTCAGTGTTGTCTCAGCTGGATCTAGACTTGCCCTGTGGTTCCCCCCAAAGCACTCTGTCTCAGCTACCTCACTTACCTTTGAGTTCAGTGGTCTAGTCCATGGAAGACCCCTAAATTCATTTTCTCCATATCAAACATGCCCGTAGCTGCTCCCTCTCCGATATGGCCCCAGTCCCTTCCCCTAGCAATCTGCAGTCCCCCCACACCTCTATCCCCTGATCTTGAGATCTAGGTGATATATCCTGACTTGGTATTTCTGCCTTCCCCACTTATCTTTAAATAAATAAATAAATAAAAGAATAATAAGCAACTATGCTGGCAAACTGGTATAATTAACACAAATTTGGCATTAGCCAGGGCCGGGATGCCTGCCAGCTATTGGTTACTTTTCTCTGAGCAGTTTAACAGTTACCTAGATACGAGGCAACCTAGACAGTTGCCTGCAGATGGAGGGCATTGTTTCATACCTTGATTAACTATTAAGCAAAGTGATAAAGTTTATTCTTTTTTTAAAAATCATTTTCCATGATACAGTTTTATAGGTGTAAGAATTTGTCCTTCCACCTCCCCTTGTCAGAACGTGATTTAATGAAGCAATATTCATAACAATATACCAAATGATATAACATTCACAGAATTTTTATATTCTGAATATTAAGTTCCATAAATAAGAAAATATAAATGATATTTGTCCTCATGAGTCTGGTTTGTTTCATTTTTCGTAGCATTCTCCACTTTCATCTGTTCTGCTGCAAATGTCAAGACTTTGTACTGAGTTCCTCTTGTTTTCATATTGTTCAGCACCTCAAAGTGTTTGACGCAGAGTATTTGCTAAGTAAATATTCTCTGAGTGAATACAATATCAATGGGAATTGCATGAAAATCAGGATAAGAATTGGAAGTGATGATAAATGAAGTAAAGGCAGGGCTCAGGGAATGGAGTCAGCATTTAGGACCTATGCTCTCTTGCTCTTCATTCAAATATTAGCTCATAAACTATGCTTCTCCATTAGCCAAATGGATTTTCATTCAGAAAATTTGAATGATGGCTCAGAAAGGTTATCTGAAATTATCTACTTCTAATTTTTAAAGAATATAAGAATACATAATTTCCAAATATAGAGGAATAGGGAAGGCAGATTCAATCTCCAGATGTTAATTTCATTCTTTCTCAGTCAAAAGCAATTGTGAGGCTACTAACATTTGTATCATGTTTCATTTGGGGGTTATAATGGAAACAAGTAAAAAGCAGCTTCCTTTGCATAAGTCACTTTATCCTTGTGCTTTTAAATTCAGCACATTATGTATTTGGTGGCATTGCAGGGTGTTTAAATACTTTGTTGATAAGATGATTTCTGTGAACTAATAAAACTACTTACACAATAGATCTATCTGTGCAGTAACCCAACACTGTACACTGTATAGTTTATGTCAATGCTTGTCCGTTCTGCTTGTTGCTAACTACAAGGTGCCTAGGATGTTGAAAATTACGATTCGAGATTTCACATCACTTTTAACATAGGTCACATAGCGGACTTGAAGCTTGCTTGCATGCAATGAGTCTTTGTGCATGATTTCTAAGTTTTCCTAGTTCAGCTGGTCTCTAGCACGGCAGAGTGTGTGTTTTTCTTTTCTTATCAATTAACTACAGCATTCTGTACCTACTACTATGGTGCATAGAAAACAACGCGTATTGCTTTTGTGTGCTAGTCTCCTTGTTTACTGTTTTCATACATGTCATGTATTTTTTCTAAACTAAATTATAAATTCTTCAGAAAAGACTTAGTCTTCATGGATGACTCTCATTGAGCAACAAGATCAAGAATACAGGGACACAGAAGAAGAAAAAAAATGAAGCATCTGTTCCACCCACTTTCTTCCAGTCCTTAACCCTCCCCTTCGCCAATCAGAGGCCCTCATGGGCATGCATCCCTCTCAACTATGCAAACACTATTAAAACAGAATTTAAAAAAGAATACACTTGACAGCTGTTGTTAATAAGACTCATGTTTCAAAGTTTAAACTTGAGAACTATTAACTACTCGTTATTAATGTTACAAATTAGCACAAATTATTTAAAACTTAATATTATAAAGAGAGATGGTGATTTACCCAAAAATTAATATTCAGGAAATGTCTAGAATTGTCAAAACTTTCCATTACTTTTTCCCCTAGGGGCTTTTTAAATGTCAGTTATATTGCTTTGATTCTAGAACTATCTTTAGTCACACCTATACTCAAAGCTGCGTAAAGGAAGATTGGCGTGTTAATGCTGAGGTTTTTAATCCCTTCTAGAAAAGGAGAGAAAAAGAAACAGTTGTGTAAGAGAGTAGGTTGATGGCAAATAACCTATAAGTGTTTCAGTCTTTGCTTCTGCTGTGAATCTTTCTGGAAAAGTTCTCAATCAAGATAGCGTTTTCTCTTCTACTTTTCCCTCTACACATAACAGTCTTTGGAAATGACTGTGCATGTACCTTCTGAATGTTGCTTCAGAGTTTGCCGTGTTAACGTATCCTCCTAATAGTTTGTGAGGTTAGGAAGTGTGTGGTTGTGGTTGCAGGTGCAGAAACTGAGTCTTAAAATGACAAAAGCAATTGATATCCCAGTCCAGACCTCCATAAGCAAGTTCCTTGAAGTAATATAAACTTAGAAGCTGAATAATACTAATAGATACGGTACACCACTTGCTGCTGACAGACTATGTTTGTTTTTAATATTTTGTTTTCAAATGTTTTTCATTATATTGAGATTATTTAAATATAAATTAATAATAAATAGCAGAAACGAAACCTTCTGAAGATAAAGATGGAAACATAGAGAAGTCTTGAAAAGGAAGGCATTAGGCCTCCCTTGTAATAGTTATAATACATAGAAAAGACATTTCAACATATGCTAGATGCTTATTGAAAGTGAGTAGCTTGATAAATAAATATTTGTTAAGATCATTAACAGAAACAATTCAAAGCTTACTGAAATTTATGCAAACTCTTTTTTTTGGAAATGGTGTGGTCAGTTTTCTCTCTCTTGACTTCATTTTGCTATGCATGCAAGGATATCTTTCCATAACGCATATGAGAAAACTTCAAAGGTTTGTGCAAAATTGAATTGAAACATAAGCTTATTTGGGGTGAAGAAAAAATTGAAACCATCATAGGCGAGGGATCCTCACAAAGTTCAAGTAAAATGTGCAATTAAAAATATTTATGTGGGCCTAAAGTTGTTGCCTTGAATGCACTGGGATCCCATACAGGCCCTGATTCTAATCCCGGTGGCCCTGCTTGCCATCAGCTCCTTGCCTGTGGCCTGGGAAAGCAGTCGAGGATGGTCAAAAGGTTTGGGACCCTGCACGCACTTGGGAGACCCAGAATAAGCTCCTAGTTCCTCGCTTTGGATTGGCTCAGCTGCTGCCATCGCAGCTGCTTG
Organism: Ochotona curzoniae; assembly: GCF_017591425.1. Lineage (NCBI taxonomy): Eukaryota > Metazoa > Chordata > Mammalia > Lagomorpha > Ochotonidae > Ochotona > Ochotona curzoniae. Next base: position 13,584,362 of record NW_024464920.1, on the reverse strand, counting down.
GGGAGTGAATCATTGGACAGAAGATCTTCCTCTCTGTCTCTCCTCCTCTCTGTATATCTGCTTTTCCAATAAAAATAAATAAATCTTTTTTAAAAAATGCATGCATTTAAAAGCTCTTAGCACTAAAATAAACATCTTGATCCATTTTTTTCCAAATATTTTGAAGAGATTGGTAAAATCTTTAACCTTCTACACTCTTAAATTGTATTTCTTAGAGTACCACATTTTTACAGAAAACTGCTCTAATCAAGTATAACTAATTTATAATGGCTAATACATGCCAATTATTTCTCATCCTTTATGATGCTGTTTTTATATACAGTTGAATAGTGCTCTTTGAACAGATTAGCTTTGTCTTTTTCTTGTGAATGCCTCTTGGTAGGTACAGATCCATTTGGATTAAGGAATAATGATGATAAACTAATGACAAAATCCCAGCTAACAGTTTCCATCTGTGGTTATGCATAAAATATTTGCTTCTGGCAAGTAACACTATGCAAATTCAAATTTGAATGCAGGAGTTACATAATATATTCATATATGCTTAAAATAGAGATTTCCCCATTTTTTGCCAACTTCCGTTTCTGTGATTCTCAAAAACTCTATAAATAGAGTCAGAAAAGACATTATCTTTATTTCTTTTTATTAGTTGTTTGAGCTCTCACAGTAAAATATATATCTTTAAAAAATATATAATTTAATTAATATGAATTACAAAAGTTGATGTCAAGTTTTGTATTGCTGTAGCACTCTTAGGGCTAGTGCCTAGGTATCATTTTATAATACAGCCCTAGGACCTGATATTTGCATACATTTGCTGCCCTAAGGCCTTCTGTATACCTACTGCCAGCAAAATCATCCATCCATAGGACTCATTGTATTCAGATTTAACAATGCATGCAGTTTTCTCCAACACAGCTGTACATACTATACAGATTTTGGTTCTCTTTAATTAGAAAAAGGAATCATTTCCCTCTGTCTCTGTTTCTGCTTCCCTGTGTGTGTGTGTCGGTCACACTCTCACTCTCTCTCCTTCTTCTCCTTTGCAGGAATTTTCTAGTTGATATTAAGTTGTTCATGTTTTGATGACCATACCTCTATATATTAGTTTAATGTTAGTTTCAAAGAAGCATCATCTTTTGCTTGTCCTTGAGAATGACAAGTGCCCTTCCTAAATGTATCATCATGCACCGTGTGACTGAGAACAGGAAGCCAAGCAATTGTGTTTTAATAATACAGTCCTCGAGTCTGCAGTACATTTGTCATCTCACTTCACTTGGAGACTCTGTAAACTCTAGAGATTCAAGAAAGGAGAGGCGGTGAGAAGTGAAACCTATTTCTTAATGTATATAAAGGTGCATTATGTAATTTCTGCGACACCTAATTTTTTCCTTGAGTAGGAGACAGGAGGATAAGTTTCATTATCTCTTGATGGGACAATTTAGAGTTGTTTTATATCATCTCGTAGAAAATTATATGTGTTTCTTACATTTCATTAACTCCTGAAGTATACTCTAACTTATAAACCATTCAAGCTAATTCTTCTTTCACTTGAAGGATTCAATTATGAAACATTGCCTGAAGTGATAAAAGTAATTTCAAAGGTGTATTTGCATGGATGCTGTGCTGTGTCTGTGTTGACCTTTATTTTATTCTTTTAACATACTTGTTGAATACACCTGGGCTTTCCAGATGCCTGAGGTATTAGAACAATGACAGTTCATGCTCAGTAAATGCTGGCATGATAAAAAAGTGTGAATTGAGAAGCATAGGGCGAGCTGTGATGTTTATCTTTGAGAATGAAGCATACGGTGATGAATTGCACTACATTGCTGGGTGATTTACTACTCTATGGGAATTTGCAGAGGAACTGTCAGATGCAGATAGATAGAGATCATTCAGTTAATATGGAGGGAGTGATTCTGGATAAGATCTATCAAGAATAAATGAATGGAAATATTACTCAGTGCTAGACATAAATGAGCTATCTAGACATGGGGGAGTTAAATGCATACTCCCAAATGAAAGAAGTCTGGGGTTGGTACCGTAGGGCAGACTGTGAGCCTGTAGCCTCCAATGCCAGAACCCCACAAGGATGCTGGCTCATGTCAGGCTGCACCACTTCCCATACAGGTTACTTACTGCTAATGGCTTAGAAAGGTAGCAGAAAATAGCCACCATGCTTGGGGCCCTACTAACCACATGGAAGACCTGGAAGAAGCTTCAGGCTGCTGGCTTCAACCAGTACCAGCCAAGGCTGTTGTAACCCTCTGGGAAGTAAAGTATACCAGGGGATGGAAGATTTACTGTATCTTCCTCTCTAATTGTGATTTTTATGTAAATAAATAAATCTTAAAAATGAATATGAAAAAGCTATTTAATGTATGACATTATGGAAGAAGGAAAACAGAGGACAGGGTAAAGAAATGAGTGGTTTCTAGGAGTGAGTGAAGAGGAGGGATGAAGACTTCATGCTGAAGATTTCATAACTATTTATTTCTTGTAACATTGTCCTGATTGTTACATATCATCAGGCATTTACTCAAATCCATGGAAGTTACAACTGTAAAGAGTGAACAACCATGTACACTGTATTTTTGAAGAAAAGGACACATTGATGTAGGTTCATCAGTTGTAAAAAAAATGCACCACTCTGGTGTGAAGTGCTGGTAGTGGGGGTGGCTGTGTTGTATAGGAGTAGAATAATATGAAAAGTTGCTAGCTCTTGCTCAATATTACTGTGACTCTAGAGTCAGTCTAAAACAGGCTTTAAGAATATATGAGTAAATGAATCAATGAATGTAGTTTTTCAGAAACTAGATAAAGATATTGGTAAGAATGACAGCACGAGGAGGATTCAGGTATACAGGCTTTCAGAATATGAATAGTCTCTCAGTCACTTGATATATGTAAAAATCACTTTATGGACATTCAGTACTAGACCAGGATTTACAGTGCACTTTTAGAGACATTACAGGGTCACAATCACCATTTCCTTATCAATTAGTTCCTTACAGTGATCAGCACTGGCAGCCATCTAGAAAATGCACTTTTTCAAAACACGATTTATTCATTTGTTTATTTACTTGAAATGCAGCAGTAAAGAGAGGGACACACACACGTGGGTGGTAAGAGATATCTTTCATCTGCTTGCTCTTTCACCAAGTGCCCGTAACAGTCAGGGTGGAGTCAGGTTGAAGCCAGGACTCTGAGACTGTGCCAAGGTCTCCCACATAGGTGTCATGGGTCCAGGGCTTGTGCCATCCTCTGTTGCTTTCTGAGCAACATCAACAGAGAGCTGGATGGGAAACTGAACCTTGAGACATAAACCTCACCGATAAGGAGTGCCAGCATTTCAGGCAGCAGCTTGACTCACTGTGGGACAATGTCAACTCCTGCACTTTTCCTCGTATCTCCATTGATTCAATCTGAGGCCAGTCAGGTCCCTGGAAATGCTTCTGTGGGAAAGATCTTTGTGTTGGTAGGTGAATCAGTGAAGTCCAAGTTTAAACAATGTAGGGATGGACACTTTCTACTAGACAGGTGAACTAGAGAGCAAAAGACAGAAGGTTCACCAAGAAGAGAAACAAAAATCGATATGGCTTGACATCCCTCTTCGCAGCATATTTCTGCTGTGTCCCTGACTCCTTCATGTTGCTACTGAACAGTTCTCACATATATCACTCCACCCTTTCCTTCGACTTGAGCTTCTTATGTAGGTCACTGCTAACTAAATTCTAGCTGCTGACTGAAGTATTGCTTCTATAAGGGACTTCATTGCTAATACATATTCTGATGAAGTCTGTGTATTAATAGCAACAAATGAAACCTGCAGAGTTAGACAGTCTCACTTAATTATATTCTAAGTTATCTGTTACTTATTACTAGCACAGAGACAAAATGTGGTAAAAAAAATTAGTAGTGCAATTGTTGCTATAGCTGCTTAGTGTATTGCTGATGTCTTAAATATTTCAGATTAAATATTTAAAATACAAAAATAGAAAATGGTGTTTCTAATGAACAAGACAAATCTTTACAAATCCTTTAAAGAATAATTAATACAATTAAATTTATGAAGCAATTACTCATTGTGATTGACATACCATATCACTTTAATGTGTACAAGAAGCAATTGAAAAAATGTGCTGAGAAAATGTTAGGTGGCAATTATATTAATAATTTTTAAATGAATTGTTTCACTTTATTTGAAAACAGAGGGAGAGAGGAACAGAGACAGATCTTTTATGAACTGATTAGTTCCCAGGATGCTTGCAGCAGCCAGGGCCGAGCTGGTACCGATGGGAATCAAGAGCTCAGTTCAGGCATTTCACATGAATGGCAGACCCAAGTTTGCCTCTCACCGTGTTCATCAGCAACAAACTAGATCAGGAGCAGAGGAGTGGGGACTTGAAACAGGCATTCCCATATCTGATGTACATGCTACAAATGGTGCCTGCATGATCAAACTTTTCATCCCAGATCAACCATTCTGAAACTGCTGTATGAGTATGTTAGAATTAAGAACAGTTAACTCAGTGGAGGGTGAGCGAGGGGATCTGGATTTCATCATTTTGATGTATGAATTTACATTATAAGCTAGGGGAGGGGGCTAAAATTATCCAAGTCCTGTTGTATTTGAGATGGAGACATCAGTAAAAACTCATGTTTAGCTTAACATGAACTGATGGCCGCCAATAACAACACTTACAGATGTGTATTTATTTAGAAGTCAATTGGAACCTATATAGTTCTTGCCTGTCTTAATGAAGAGTGCCTGAAAAAAGTGACTTTAGTAATAAAAGTACACTTCACCTAGAGAAACTGTCTCCTAATATTCTATAATAAAAGAAAAAGGTATTAATTTTAGAACTAGGACAGCAAAGGAAAGCCTGGAGAATTCTGAATTGCCAGTATGTAACGTACTAAATAAACAAACAAAAAATCACATTTAGACTTATGAACAGTGTCAACGGAGCAGGGAGAGGCTCAATGGAAAGTGTTATCAGAACGAAAGCTTCAGTACTTTGAAAAAAGAGAGTAAGTAAAGTAGTATTGTAATGCAAGTACCAAATACATATTCATGAGTTCATATATAAACAAAAAATTAAGAGGAATAATACCTGGATCAGAAGAGACACATTTTTAATACAAAAGAATACATTCTTCACTGAGAGTTAGTGTAAATCCCAGTTCCTTCAATGTAGACTTGTCACAGTGATATGCTTCTGAAGAGTACAGCACATAGGGAGGACAAAGGAATAACTTCGCTTGTAATTTGACTCTGAACAGAGTACATTTACAACTTTAACTTTACAGTAAAGACATCTTACAAACACAACCACAGCCAAGGAGTCAGGGAGAATAACAGTTGTCACAGATGCTCTTGGCAATGTATACACTGACGTGTGATGAAAATCAAAACCTACCACACTACGTCATGGCTGCATCATCAGACAAATCCCCTATGAGTCATGGTAGAGACATTTTGCAAAGTACACTGTTGGTACTGCTCAAAGCTTTCAAAGTCATCAAAAATTTAAATATGTAAATAAAAAGGAGAAAAGAAAATCAGAGAAATATACATAGCCAGGAGGGCCCTATGGAGACATAACCATTAGTGTTGAATAGGAAGGACATGAGGGGAAATGAAACTCAATTACAGATTTCAGTTAATAGTAATGTGTCAAATCTGGTTCATCAGTTGTTTTCAAGAATATGGCAAATGCGTAAAGTACATATGATCATGTTATGTATTGTGTTCTCAGATTTTTTTTCTGAAGTTCTAAAACAATTACCAAAACATAAAATATATTTTTAGAGGAAAATAAGAAGTGGATTCTGGGGTGTTTGCCAAAGCCTGCAGCGGCTTCCAGATGATTCCCATCCTTATGGACCTGAACCCCACTGGGGACATTTCCCCAGAGTGTGCATCCTTTCAGGATGAGGGCTGTCTTGTTCTCTATGGTAATTCGAGGCATAGGGAGCTGATGTAGTGTGCAACTAGTGAATATTTACTGCTTCTGGTTGAGTTTATTTATAAATAGTAAATCTACTCCAGCTGCTCTTCTAGTTAAGACAAGATATATTTCTACTTTCCTATGGACATGAATATCTTACGCCATTCTCTTTGTAATTGTTTATTGAGATTCTCATCTATGTGACAATTCACTTTTCTGTCATGTGTGTGTCTCCTATCTGTATGTTTTCCCTTGACCATTCACTGAACTTTTGGTAACTGATGGGTTGTAAGATGTATAGTATTTAGATTTATACACAAAGAAGAAAATTTCATACAAATAAAAATGTGCTACTAGTTTTTCCGGCAATCCTATGAAATCTCAAGATATATATCTATGTCAGTGTATACATACATATGTGTTTACACAAACATGCACACACACATTTGTATTTTCCATCTTTTTCTAATATTCTTAAGAAAGTCCATGTGTTGTTTATGACTTTTCCAAATGATTCAAGACAGTGTTATCACAAGGCATTTAGTTTAATCATACATGCAAATCAGTTATTACCAAATAAGACGATTTATAGGTTATAGAGACTCAGATGTGCATATGTTTTGCAAAACTATCAGTCTACAAAAATTAATTTTGAATCTGGAATTCTTTCACATTCTCTTCTACTAACAAAATGAGTTTATATCCTATTCTCTAATCTTTAGCTGCCGCGTCTATATGAGAACACCTAAATCATTACATTATTGGCCTTTTTGTCTTCCAAAATTTGCTCACTTTTATTCAGATAACTATTGTACATTTCTGCAGAGAATATATTTTATCTTCTAAATCTAACAGAGTGGGCCCAGCACGGTGGCCTAGCAGCTAAAGTCCTTGCCTTGAATGCGCCGCCAGGATCCCATATGGGCGCCAGTTCTAATCCCGGCAGCTCCACTTCCCATCCCTGCTTGTGGCTTGGGAAAGCAGTCGAGGATGGCCCAAAGTCTTGGGACCCTGCACCCATGTGGGAGACCTGGAAGAGGCTCCTGGCTCCTGGCTTTGGACCGGCACAGTACTGACCGTTGCAATCATCACTTGGGGAGTGAATCATTGGACGGAAGATCTTTCTCTCCATCTCTCCTCCTCTCTGTATATCTGCCTTTCCAATAAAAATAAATAAATATTTTAAAAATAAATAAATAGAGCTAAAAATCAAGCTCATTATTTATCCTTCAAATACGTACTTTCATAATTCAGTATTTTTCCTATATATTTCACATAATATAGGTAGGTTATGCTGTGTTATATAAGTTATGTGATGTTGTTTCAAGTCACTGAGATTATTGATTTGTAGATTATAGAAACTGGTGTTATGAGGGGGCTGCCACAATGGCTCTACTAGCTAATACTCAACTTGCAAGCATCAGCTTCCTATATGAACTCCAGTTTGTGTACTGGCTGCTGCACTTCCCTTCCAACTCCCTGACTGTGGCATGGGAAATGAGTGGAGAATATCCCAGAGCTGTGGGGTCCTGTACCTGCACGGGAGAACTGCAGGTCTCCTTGGCTTCAGATAAGCTCAGCTCCAGCTGTTGCGGTCATCTGAGGTTTGATTCAGAGGCTAGAGGATCTTTCTGTATCTGTTCTCTGTAAAACCTCTTTCCAATGGAAGCGAATAAATCTTAAACAAAAACAAACAAAAAACCGGAATCAGGGTTACTTATGACAGAAAGTCATACACTAGACCAGAAAGAATAAAGTCCAAAACTGATAGAAATTTATGGGTCACTTAGAGAACCTAGAGTTGGAACTGGAGGCAATACTCAGAATACCTTCAAGTTGGTAATTAAGTCTCACTACATGTTCAAGTGTAGGAATTGTATTCCAATGGGACTGGAACAAAAATAATTAGTGAAAATACCTCCCCTCCCCATTAAACTTTTTGATTTTCCTACTCTTCTGTCTTCAGCCAGGGTTTTAAAGTATAGGAGAAAACTCTAAGGTCTCAAAGTGTCAAATGTCCAATGGCTCCAAGCTGATCTTTAAATACTCATATTGAAATATTATGTGACTAATGAAACTGAATTTCTTAAATCTGGTAATATATATAGATTGATTATTACAGTAAGTCTATCTACATGATCTATGAAATTTACCCAATATGTTAGCCCAGAAATTCTCTTGTACAACTGAAATCCAAGAAAAAGCCTTGGAACACTGCATCCAAGAGGGAGACCCGGCAGAAGGTCCTGGCCCCTGGCTCCAGATGAGCACAGCTCTGACTGTTGCGGCCGCATAGGGAATGAACCATCAGATGGAAGACCTTTCTGTCTCTCTTCTTCTCTGTGTATCTGCCTTTCCAATAAAAATAAATACATCTTTAAAAAAGAAAAAGAGTTGATGTAATGAAGAGAGGGAGATAGATATATAGATAGATGATAGATTAGATAGATAATAGATACATTAAATCTGCTGGTTCATTATCCAAATGACAAGAGTGACCAGCACAGCTTCAGAGTCAAAGCCAGGGACTCAATCCAAAGGTGTTTGCTTGTTTCAGCTTCGTGTGGTCATTTAAGGTCTCTGGATATTTCACCATAGTTCTACTTCCTCCACTAGGCATTTATGCATAGATTTTTTTGTAATTAGAACTTAATTTATTTTTCTGAGGATATTGACGGGGGTGGGGGAGAGAGCTGCTAAGTCACTCTGCAAACACTTGTAGCGGCTGGAGCTGGCACTGGGTCATGAGGACTCAATCCAAATCTCAAATTAGTGGCACTGTCACTTCTCCCTCAAAGGATCTCCACATGCAGGAAGTCAGAGTAAGGAGCTAAATGTGCGTATTCAACCCAGGCACTCTGACCCCAAACAGACATAGCTTGTTTATCCTCCAGGTCAAAATCCTGATCCAACTCTTTATATATTTTTCAATCAGAAAAAAAACATTCCAGTAAACCTCCTATGTGTCAATTCCCATTTCAGGGTCTATTTCATAGAAATTCTGGTGCAAATTCATTGTATAGTCTTTTTACAAGTAATTTCATCTACTTGTATGGTTTCCTTTTCATCCTGTGAGGAATCATTAATTGATGTCTCTTGCTCACATCCCCTGTGAACGTCACTGATATATTTCAAGGATTTCTCGAATGTTCACTTGGATAGCTCACTGTCAACTGAAAATAAATAAACAAGCCAAAAAGGGAATCATCACTTCCTCTCCAAAACTCTGTCTCCCTTCAGCTCTGTTTTAGGGGATCTTGAATATATTTTAGGAAAATAACTTGGTTCAGACCTTTCCTGAGCAATGTCCTCGAGACTCTCAGGATCGAATCCATTACTGCTAAGTACAGAAGTTGAGGCTAACAGAGGTAATGTCAAGTGCTTTATACATCTTAACTCACGGAATAAGCATAACTATTCTGTGAAGTAGGATTTAGAAAAAAGCCACAGGAAGCTTCTAAACAAAGAAATGTATAAATGATCTCAAAATCTAATATTTAAACAAGATCTATATTCGGTAAGTTTTCTGTCAAAGTCTAAATGCTAATTATTTTCTTATAGTGCCTGATGAATATTTTCTTTAAAAAAAAAAATACAGAGAGGAGGAGAGACAGAGAGGAAGATTTTCCATCCGATAATTCATTCTCCAAATGAACGTAATAGCCGGTGTTGTGCAATTCTGAAGCCAGGAAGCAGGAACTTCTTCCAGGTCACCCACGCTGGTGCAGGGTCCCAAGGCTTTGGGCCTTCTTCGACTGCTTTCCCAGGCCACAAGCAGGGAGCTGGATGGGAAGTGGGGCTGCCAGGATTAGAACTGACACCCATATGGGATTGCGGCACATTCAAGGCAAGGACTTAACCACTAGGCCACCGTGCTTGGCTCTGATGAACATATTCAAATAGTGATTTGAATTTTGTACATAATTGATCCAGATACTGGGAACAGGAAAGTCTTCCACCCACTGGTTCACTACCCAAATGATTGCAAAGGCCGGAACTGAGCTTCTTCCAGATCTCCCTGATGGGTGTGGGGTTCCAAGGCTTTGGAACACAAGCAGGGAGCTGGATAAAAAAGTGGAACAGCCAGCACTCGAACTGGTGCCCATCTGGGATCCTGCTGCTTGCAGGGGGGCGGGGGATTAACCAATTGAGCCATTTTGCCAAGCTTGTCACGTTTAATTTTCTACTCCAGAAGTGTACTGTGTAGCCTTAGGAAAGGTAAGGATTGCAAAATACTTATCCTATGACATTTTTCCTCCTTCCAAATCTTTTGTCCATCTTCAATATAATCCAGGGAAGAATAATGGCACATTTCTCCTTCAGAATATATGGTGTGTGAAGTCATGTCACCACATTAAATTGGTATGGCTCAGCATCCACCAGTGGGTGCTTCAGCCTTGCTCATTTCAGCTTGCCCCCTTTACAGCTCCTGCTTGTGGGTACTGCAGCCTAGCCCAGTCCAGTGAGCTCCCAGTTCTGGCCCTAATGTGTACTGGCTGATATTGTGGCCTGATCTGTCCCATTCTGCAGTCTGTCCTGGTTCTCAGATCTGCCAGTGGAGGGTGTGAGCTGACCCATCCCCAGACCTGACCCACATGTATACTGGCAGGTACTGTAACCTGGCCTGTTGTGGGCTGCTCCTTGTCTTGATTTTTACATTCACCTGCAGGCACTTCGTTCTGACAAAGGAGTTTGCTAAGCTCATCTATCAGATCTCCTCCCAAAGGCAGATCTTACTTATATCAATGGGTCCTTGGCCAAAGTTAACTTAGGCTACCTCTCATCCTGGTAGGAACAGTGTCCTTGCCCAACTCTCCCACACCTATTTCAGTTCTTACTGTTGGTTGTTAAAGCCCAGGATACCTGGTCCATGCCCAGACATAGCTCTCATGTGGTTCAGCAGAAGCCTAGACCTAGCCCAGCATGTTCTACACCCACTCTGGCTCTCATGATAACCAGTGAGTGCTGAAGTCTAGACAAGTCTGATGTTCCCCAGATCCAGTCCACACCCATGCCAAGGGAGACTACAGCCATGTCCAGTCTAGCCTGTTTCCCCTATCTCTGTCTCTCGTGCTTACCAGTAGGAACCCCAACCTAACATGAGTGTCTCCTTAGCTCCCCAACCAGTCTTATTGTCAGTCACAGATCTTGTGTGTACCAGCAGAGGTTACAGTTTCACAGGGGTGAGCCCACTTACCACCCCCACCACAAGCTTTGCCCCCACCCTAATTCTTTCACATTCTAGTTGTGTCATGGTCCAGTCCAAAACTACCTATCCCCCTATCCCTTGTTCAGACTCACTGGTGGGTGCTGTGATCTAGTCTTGCCAGGTAGGCCCCAGCATAATCTTTATTGTGCACCAGTGAATGGTGTTCGGTGGTAGTTGATACTAGCTACCCTAGTCAGGTCCGCCATGTGTGCTGATGCTTCATTCTGACCCTTATAGGTCCCTCATCCCTCCATCCAAACCACTCACTTACCTGCAGTGCCTTTTCAGTGGTATTCTGTCAATAGTCCTTCCTCACTTGGATGTGCACCTTTATGTCCCCGCACACATGCATCGAACAGTCCCCAGGGCAAGCTGTTGGTCAGCCTAAGGGCTTCGTCGGGCTGCCCCTCCCTAGGAGTTGCATTGCCTGACTAGCCTCATGAGCTTGCAAGCCAAGAAGGGCCTATGCATGCCACCCAAGCCTCCACTAAGCTGTGGTTCCTCCGGGGCTGTGCCACCTGGCTCACCATATACTTTTAAAATCCTGTTTATTTATTTTGGTCGTTGATGACACAGATGTTGACAGTGTGATAGAAAGGAGAGTGTTTTCTTTACTGAAAATATAAAATATTTTATTGGCAAGGAATATCTCCATGCTATAAACACTGAGAGAAGTTTGAACCTTGGTTTCGGCTGTTATATTAATAACGAAAATCAATATTTTCAACATGCAAAGTATAGAGAGCAATTATGTTGGTATAGAGAAAGAAAATACATTTGTAAAATGTGTCCTATGCAAGATGATAGGTTTAAATGACCCCAGTGTTAGCAAGAGGACTTTGTCTAGATAACCAGATAACATATCTGGGGAAATAATTGCAGCTTAGAAACAAAGCCAATGGAAGTTGGTCATCTGCCTTCCAAACATGGAGAAAGTGGCGATTTGTTGTATTTTAAAGAAATATTTTATGGATGCCTTTCGATGGAATGGTTAAGGGAGTTAGTTTCTTTGTGTTGCTAACTAGGTTCCCAAATAGCAACATTATCATTTATAGCAATGGTAAGGATCATCTCTGGATAGAGCCTCTTAAAGTGTTTGGTTATAAATTCTGTAAGGAACATTATTTAATCTCACCATTTCAAGAACTGTTTTTTTTTTTTTCTCATAAAACTGGCTTAAAAATGTACATCTCAAGTCTTCATTTTCTTTCCTGGAATGTAATCCTGAATATGAACCATAAATTCAATATGTCCTACTAAAATGAATTTCCCTGTCACCCAAACAATACCCCCTCTAGATTTATTTGTACCATTTGAAATGTTATCAACATTCTTTGAATCTGAAATGCTTAAAGGCATTCTTAATTTACCCCGTATTATTAAGCAATCACATCCCATTTGTCATTAGTGTCTTTAAATCTTTATTTCATAGTGTTTTATGAATTTCAGCATCAGGGCATGAAATCAGAACTTAACTTCCTATAGGCATCCACATGTGTCTCTTGACAAGTATTCTGCCTCCAGTTTCTTGTATAGTCATTACATTCTGCACTCTGTCACTATATTAATCTTTATAAATCATAGTCCTCATCTTGTTAGACAAATTTTCAATGACTCACCAATGTTTATAAAATGAATTATGGACCTTATGCTTAGGTCTTCCTAAATATTCTCTTCTCTGGTTTAGCTTCTTGGCAGGAGAAATTTCTTGATGGAAGTAAGGGCGTGAGGCTAGGGTTGAAGCACAACAGGTTAAGCCAGGACACCTGCCTCTCATAGAGGGCTTGATCATGTCTGGGTGCTCTGCTCCCGTCCAAATCCTGAGGATTGTTCCTGGAAAAACAGTGGAAAATGGCCCAAGCACTGGTACCCCTAACACCTAGTTAGGAGGCTCTGATGGAGTTTCAGGCTCCTTGCTTTGGCATACCACATTCCAGGTTGTTTTGGCCATGGAGTCAGAGAAAAAAAAATGATCTGTGTCTCTACTTGCTCTGCAACTCTGCTTTTCAAATCAACATTAAAAAAAAAAGTTATGGTATAAGAAGAAAGAATGAATACAAATCATAAGAAAGTAGTCAAAGTTAGGAACATGTTCACATTCATTTTTTTAGTTATAATTAACAGAATATATAAATAGTAATTGTTTAAACTAAGATTAATTTTTTAATATAAAGTCTGAATATTATCAGCTACCCGGTGATGGTTCTTGTATCCATCATTTCCCAAATTATCAATGATTCTCTTTCGATTTTTCCCATTGTCTTTGTCTCTAGGAATCTGAAGATGCCAGTTTTTACCCAATGATAGCAAATCATTCTGAAATAGAAGTTTGAGTTTGAGAACTTCCTGAGTTATTTCTCAGTTATGAGGATGTAAAGTAAGTAGGCAGCCATTTTTCTCTATACAAGTGTAACAGGTATTTTAAAAAGGTATGCAAATGTGCATAAAAAGTCATGGGAATAGAAGAATCCAACACTTCAGGGAACAAATATTAGACTTCCATAAACTATTCTCAAAGTTCTCCAAGCAGAAAATTGTTTTCTAGACTTAATGATCAGAACTACAATGGTCTGGATGGTTTGGAAAGTCCTGGAACCATGTCTTAAAAAAATATCTGTTATGGTGCTCACAAAAGAGAAGTTGATAATACAGGTTTTTTGTTTTTTTTTTTTTTTTTGAGGCAGTGACAATTATCTGTCTCTTAGCCAGTTATCTATTGTGATTAAACTGGAATATAGTGGGGACAGCAGCAATAGCTGCTGAAACACAGTGATTAAGTAGCAGTTGAGATCATCTTGCATTGAGGTACACAATGAATGACTAATGATATTAAGAACCTGGAGCAATGTGATTAAATTGATTAAATCTTGCATATTAACAGCAGTGTATCTATTTAAAGTCAAAAGCAGATGGCAATTAATCATTGAACAGTGTATCTCTGGATTGTCCATTTTGCAGTTGTAATTAAGCTTATCTCTGGGTGTGGTTGTGTCATCTTCTAGCCTTTAGCTTCAAGTTCAAGTTCATAAACCTTGAATCTAGTGCTAATGCTGGAGTAGAAGAAATTAAGCCCAAACCATAAGAACCTTAAACCTGGTGCTTGCTGATATCTTAGGGAAAATGTTCTGCATAGTGGAAAGTAAATATGAACCATAATATATTCTAAAATACCAGTAAAGAACAATTTCCAATTGCATTATATATATACAATTTTGAATCTATTTAAAGGGAAATAGATGCCAGAAACACTGCCCTTTCGATAATAACTTATTGAAATTTCAGTGGTTGGGTGACTGTACCGGGTTCTTGTGGCAGGGTCAATAATGAAGATATATTCATTATTTTCGGTATTTTTATTCTTCTTTGGGAATAAAGGTTTCTTGTCAATTCTTTTTTTTTTCTTTTAATTGTGTGTTTATTATCATCAAAAAGCATTGACTGAGTTTCGGGCAGCAAAATCGTGCTCTTAGAGAAACTGGTCACTATCAAATCCATAGCTTTAGGGAAGATGATAGACTATCAGTTTCCAATTTCCATTAATCTATTTCATTATTAACTCCTTTGTGACCACAATTATTTCAAAGCTAATTGGGGATATTTCTGTCACATTTACCTGGAGCACTATGCTCTAGTTACACATCCTGCTGCCTCCGCTGACTGAAGCATTGGCTCACGTGTTATCTTCCAAAAGAGTTCTCTGAACTGCTCCTTCTTAAAATTTTAAACCTTCTATGCATGTACTTAGATTTTATATACATCTTTATGTTGCTTTATTCTTCTCCACTTCACTTAAAATGATCCGCTGATTGATTTCAATTACGTAAAGTATTGAAAGAGTTCTTAATTATCTATATCCAGAATTCAAGGTCTATCAGAATAGAAATAGAAATACTTATATATATCCAGAGCAATAAATGCTGAATAAACACTGGTGAAAGTATAACGAGTGAATAAATGAAGGTGACAAGTTTAGTGACTTACTGGAGGCTGAAGCCTGAATTAACTGGAGCTTGTAAGAAACAATAGTAGGACAAGAATAGAGCACATTTTAGTACAGCAGCAAAGGGTCAAAAATTCATTTCGGGGGAGGAAACCTTTCAGTTAGCCAGATAAAAAGTAATGTTAGGGTTGAATGGGATTTTATTTTTGTAGAAGAAAAGGGTTGAGAGAATATTTGAGTGAAACACAAATGAAGACTTAGCTAGACATTCAAACTGCTGATGTGTCTGGGAACTGAGCTATATAGAATTATGTGGTGGGACATGCTTAAAATCTATATGCACTTGTCAAATAGTCTTTATATTTCTTGAGTGCACAATACATAAAAATCAGGACTAACGTGTTATTCCAGTGGCATAAAAAGCATTTAGCCATTTGCTTCTTCTCACACGTATAGCACACTCATAGGAATGATTGAGATGGTGTGGAGCTGGCAGCTCAGGGATAATCATCAAGGACTCATATTCTTCCCGTCTCTCCTTTTCCTTCATACTTTGCAAAGACTTCCTCCTCCGGGTGGATAAAGGATCATTGCTATGATTCTTGGCTCAAATTCTAACGTCAGTACAGGAAGACTGATCCTTGTTTCTTCCTGTAATTCCTGAGGAATGTCTGGAAAGCCACTTCAAACACTTTCCTTCACAAGACATATAATCAGAGCTGTACCATGAATTCCGAATGGCCTCTTCATTTAGCAACTAGTTACAGAATCTAGATAATGTCTGAAACACTGTTTCAGACACCGGCTAATAATCATTAAACTAAAGTAAATCTTTGCTTTCATATAGTTTATCTGTAAGTGGGATGGTGAAAATGTACAAACTAATAAAAACACATTATTTCATATTAAGAAAAAACTCCCAGAAGAAAAATAGAATGTCAAATAAGGATTAACAAAGAGCAAGAATTTCAGAGTGAGCTGAAAGTGTGGGCAAAGAAAGGGTCTCAAACGAAGTGACTTTAAACCAGAGCTCTGAATGAATTGAGGGGAGGGAAGTTTTGAGACTTAAGAAATTTGTTGCTATTGATAGACATCAAATTCAGATCTTTGATATGGAAAAGCACTTGGAAAATCCAGGAAATATTTTCAAATGCCAAGTGACTGAAACAGAATAAGAAATGCAAAACATGTAAGCAGCTGGGACCAGAAAGTGAGACAAGCGGGCATGTAATGACAGCTCTATAGGCCTCTGTAAGGGTGCTGGATTTTGTACGACAGAAGATTAAAAATGTTGTATGGTTTTGAAGCATACCGTCATTTGAGACTTGCTTTACATTTTGAAAAAAAGATCACTTTGCAGGCGCAGGATATAGGGCACTGCAGAAACAGAACCAAGAGGTTACAACAGAAATACAGATTACAAAACAAGAAACACCAGCTTGGAATCAAATGACAGTGGTGAAGGCTAAAGTGTGAAACAGTTCTTTGAGTGGTCTTGGACCAAAATGGTTCTCACCCCTTGCTTGCTGTAGTTATGAAGAAAACCAGTATGTGTTGGGAATGCAATACCCTGAAGTACCTGGCAGGAGCTGGCCAGAACTGGCAAGTCTCTGTTTCATTTGCTCCCAGAACTGGATTCCTGAGTCTCAGCAGGGTGTCATGATAACCTAACACATAAAACAAGGAGCAGGCTTTTTTCCAGGAGTTCTCAGTTTTAGCTCAAGTGATGTGAGCACAAATGAGATTCTATCTGCCTGCCTTGTGCAGCTTCCTTCAGCCTTAAGGAAAGTATTCCCATGAATCCTAGGCTTTTACTGATTTTTTTTTTTACTATAGAGAAAAAAAATCACTTTACTTGTGTGCAAGTTTCCTGTCCTATTAGATTCATACAAATGATATCATCAGTAGTTGGAGACATATATCCAACTCTTCCCTGAGCCTGGCATTAGTGCAAAACGAGCCTACAACACCAAAAGCAGTTACATTGAAAATATATTGTGAATGTAATGAAAGCAGTAGAAGTATTGACCCTTAGCCGTGGAAGTGGACTAACTCTGATCCTTTAAGCTGTTTTTTTTTTTTTTTTTTGGAAGGGATGTGTATTTAAGAGGCAAGCATGGTATATACTAGAGAATATAGCAGCACCAGATTCTGAAGGAAGTTGAGTTATGTGAAATTCAACAAGCTTAGGTTGAACACAGTTAAGTATCCAGTTTGTATTTTAGTTGTCTAAGAGGAAGATACTAAGAAGGAGTTCAAGTGTAGAGCAGTTCAAGATTATTAGGATATCTCATAGAATGTATGTCAGCAGAGCTTCAGCTATCTTTTTAATAGAATTTTTCACTGCTGTATCTGGCTATGGTTTCTTGGTGATCTGGATGACTAGTAATTCTTACAGTCTTAGACACACTCCAAATTATTTTGAAATTTTTATTTATATTTTTCTATTTTAAAATGTTCTGGAAGAATGTGTAATGCTTATACATTTTCATGTGATATCATGCAATATGTCAATACAAGTATATAGCATAAACTATGTTTCATTTTCCATTTCCATTTCCTTATTTTTCCTCTGTTTCAAGCTTAACAAATTCCAGCCTACGCACTGTTTGATGAAAAGTACATTGCCATGGTATAATGATGGGTGAAAATTTGTGATGGTACAGAGTATATTCTGTGAACCTCTGGCTGAAGCTCCATAGATAAGAAAAGAAAAACCATACCCCAAATTAATATCTATCTACTGGAATGAATGAACAGCTAGGTCTTTCAGAGAAAAGGAACAATGTGTAATCAGCTTGCTGCCAGGTTGGTTGGCCGTTTTGAGGAATGACTGTGTTAAGGGCTCAGGTCTACACTTAGTGAAAGCATTTTATAGATCAAGCCATTAAACCCAGGGATAGACCAGAGCTGGGGGTGAATCATGTCGAAACTGGGCTACTCAAAAATTAAACCTGAGTGAGTCAGCTGGCCTCCTTCGATTTATTTTGCTGTTCTGCTAATTTAGTTGTAGATGTTCCTTGAAATGTGTTGATATGCAATACAGAGGCCTTTGATTTTTGGATCCATATTCAGTTCCTGGTCACCTTGTCTCTAATCTTGCAAAGCTTTACCTCCCAGACTCTGACTAACTTGTTAACCAAACTATCATTGTTCGTGAGTTCAATTACTGTGTAACATAGGTCAATTATTTTCCCACGCAATTTTGAGGAAACTGGAAGGATTATAAAATGTACTCATCGTCTCAACAATGTCATCACTTTTTTATTTGTTTCTGCTTATTGAACCTAATAATCAAGAAATTAAATTGGTGATGGTTCTTCTACTGTCATCTGCTACTAGACAATCCTTCCGTATTGTTGCTACAAGTAGGCATTAAATAGTGATCTTGTCTACTTGCACAAGCAGTTGGCATGTAATATTTTCTTGTTTCTGCTTATCAAGAACATCATTTCCATCCCTCCAAAGATTGAATATCGCTAGGTAGTCCTAAATTGTGAATTTAGAGTCTATTAAAATGCAGATATGACTGCTATTACTTTATGATCAGATTTTCTTCATGTACCTGGGGCCAGTTGCATTCCTGGAATTGTTTGCTCAAACAAAAACAATTCTGTATTGAGTGAGATGACCGTATTTCAGAATTCTAGAGATCAGTATTGTAATATATGGGCTTAATATTGACCAGGACTCCATTTATTGCCATCGTACCTTTTTCCCATACTGACAAGAGAGTCATTGCTGGTATGGTTAGTTTTTCTCCAATGTGTAAGCATTGTCCTTTCTTGGTTTATGGCTACCTGATAACATTGTTACAGGTAACTCAGCAATGATGAGACAAACCTTACATGCCCATTTTTCAGTATACTTTCACAGTAGGTGTAGGTCGGGCTAGTCTAGGTCTCTACTCCTGCTGAGCCATGTGTGAACTGTGTCTGGGTGTGGAACAGCCTGGCTGAGCTGAAACACGCAACTGAAAAAACCAGAATGAGTGAAGGCCAGTCAGGAAAGATCACTGTTCCTGCGAGCACAGGATGTGGACTAAGTAAGACTGGCCCATAGACCCACTGATGAGTGCGAGATCTGTCATTGGGAGAGGTTCTGATGGTGGAGCTTGGGGAACTCCTCTGTTGGGACACACTCCCTGCAGTTGAGCGCAAGAACCATGATAGGGAGCAGCCCAGACAATGCCAGGGAATGGCACCCATTGGCATACATTTGGCACAGGTCTGGGGTGAACCAGGCTGGCCAATTCATATCACCCACTGGCAAATCCAAGCAACAGAATGGAGTGTGGCTTGGGTCACAACACAAGCCAGTTTACTTGAGGGCCAAGAGTGTCAGCTGGCTGAACTGGGTTAGGCTGTAGCCCCGCACCAGCCTGACCAGAAATTGGGGGTGGGCCAGGACAAGTCAGGCTACAGAACCCAATGGCAAATGTCAGGGTGAGGCGTGCCATGCCAGACCGGGCCCCAGCACCCAACCAGCACATGTGAGACCCGGGGGTTGGGGAGGGTTGAGTGGACCTCACCTGTTTGGACCACCACCACTCTCACTGGTGAGTGTGAGAGCTGGGATGGAGGCAGATCAGACCGGAAAGGACTACAATATCTGTTGGCCTCCTGTGAGCTGGATCAGGGGAAAGCCAGGCTGGGCTGAGTGTTCCTTCTGGTGCATGCAAAAGTCAGAGTGAATGTGGATTGGTTGGGCTTTGCCACTGCATCAGCTAGCAGATGCTGGCACGGGGGGCAAATTCTGTCAGGTTAAACCACAGAACCACCTGGAAAGTACAAGATCTGGGAGTTGGAGTGGGCCTAGTAGGGAAAAAGTGGTCACCTCCATCTTGGGTTGCCACTCTCACTGGTGAGCATGAGAACCAGGACTAGGGGCAGGAATGACTAGACAGAGTGGCACCCACCAGCACATGTGTGGGTTGGTTAGTGGGTCTGGTTGGGTTGATATAGGCTTTAGTGCCCATTGACATGTATGAGAGCTGAATGAGGTTTGAGAGAGACTGGACCAGTCTGCTGAATATATTAGCAAGCACAGGAACCAGTGCCTGGTGCAAGCCTGATGGGGGTTATTGTGGATTGCTCTGTTAAGCTGCAGCTCCCACTGGTTTGAATGGGGGCTGAGTGTGTGATAGGCAGAATCTGCTGGCTGAATCATCCATTGGTTTGTATAGAAGACAGGGATAGAGGCAGAACTGACCTACCAGTCACAATCACCAGCATGTATTTAAGCTGACTGGGGCAACGGACTGTACCAGACCCGGTATTGGCAAGCACACATCAGAATCAGGTCTGGGATCACCTCAGATGAAATTTCTTTGGGGATTCCCCCTCAATTGAATTGCTGGATTCAGAACCCCAACCATAGAATTGCAGGTTTCATAGTCTGACTGTAAAGTGCATGTGTCAAAGCTGAGCCTCCTCAGTGGCTCAAATGGAGAGTACACAGCATATCCAGGTGCACATATAGGATATGGTAGTACATTGGAGTTTTCAAAGGCCACCTGGTATCACAACAAAGGACAGAAGACAGAAGAAATTGATCAACCAGTGTAGACAAATGTTGGCACTGAATATCTGGGCAGAGACTCTATGGTGGACTATGTCAGACAGAGAATTCTGGAGAGATTTCATTGTGTTTGGAGTGGCAAGATCAGCAGTAATTCAGAACTATTGAACTATCAAACCTCTTGAGCAGTGCCCTTAGAGCATGCCCCACATCGGGGATCCTGGGGTGGTGTTGGGTGGGTGTCCTCCATCCCAAGGTGCAGAGACATGTGGGAATCTGGGTGAGGGTTCTATCCTTATCTCCCTGCTTCCCCCAATTACAAGAAGGAAAAAAAGAGAATGTGGAAATGGTGATCTCACCCACCTTCGTGTAGCCCTTGACCCTTGTCATCCCAATCAACTATGTAAAAATCATTAAAAATAAAAATAATTACAAAACAATTTAATAAATCTTTAAAAATAAAGAACATTACTCTTGGAAACACTGCTTTCCTGTAGTTAATAAGATCTGATTTGAAAACTTGCTCAGGCCCAGAAACCAGGTAGATAAGGAAGAGAAAAAAGTCCAGCAAAAATGACAGCACTCTAATTTCTGAAACTGGTGTTTGTTATCTTATGTGGCACAAGTAACTCTGCTGACATGATTCTGGTGAAATTAGCCTCGGAATTGGAAGGTTATAAGGTTGACATTATGGTTAAGCCTTCTATGGGACACCTATATCCAATATCAGAGAACCAATTTGGGTCCCAAATTCACTTATTCACTTCTGAAAAAGCCTTCTGATGATACATATTGGAAGGTAGCCAAGATGGCTCAAATGTATAGGCTACTATTATCTATGTGGGAGTGTCTCCCTCCTCTCTCTTTCTCTCTCTCTCTCTCTTTCTGTTTCAAGTATATTAAAACAAATAAGCTTTTCAAAACTGAGAAGATATTCTGAAATATCCAAGTGGCCCCACTTTTAGTACATGAATCACTGTAAGTAAATACATTGCTGAATTCATAGAGATGTGCTTATGGAGAAGGAAATGAAAATGAAGAATTCCATGGAATTTCAGATGCAGCAAGGATTTGTCAAACTGCTTATGGTTCTGAGATCCCCACACGCTAGAATCAGAGACCTTTGGGAGTTAGGGGTGACCTCTAACTGATAGGTAGCAAAACAACAACAACAAAACAAAACAAGCTCAGACTTACAGCCATAAAGAATTGAATGTGATCAACAACCTGAATCAACTTGAAAATGTGTTCCCTACCAGGCCACTAGACAGGTATTCAACCATGCCAGCACCTAAATTGTTGCTTTGTGAGGCTCTAAGCAAAGGATCCCGTTGACTCATGCTGTAGCAAAAGTTCTGACCTACTTAACAATGTGGTAATAAATGTGTGTTGTTTTAAGATGCTAAATCTCTATCAATTTTTTTTGGCAACAATACAACCATAATATATACAGGGATCATTAATCTTTTTTTAAGACTTATTTATTTTTATTGCAAAGTCAGATATACAGAGAGGGGGAGAGACAGAGAGAAAGATATTCCATCCAATGATTCACTCCCCAAATGACCGCAACGGCCAGTGCTGCACCAATCCGAAGCTGGGAACCAGGAGCTCTTCTGGGTCTCCCACACGAGTGCAAGGTCCCAGGGCTTTGGGCCATCCTCGACTGCCTTCCCAGGCTACAAGCAGGGAGTTGAATGGGAAACGGGGCCGCCAGGATAGAACCGGTGACCATATGGGATCCCAGCACATTCAAGGCAAGGACTTTATCTGCTAAGCCACCATGCCAGACCTGGGATCATTAATCTTATTGGGGCTTTCTGATTGTAATTCCATTTGATGTTAATGCATTAGTACCCCTATGAGTTGTCCACCTGTTTTTCTGTTAAGAACTCTATATCTTACTGGTAATTTCCATAACTCTGTGAGTCAGGCATAATACCTCATCTCCTGACTTTGACATTCATTATAATAATTATCCTTTAGTTTCTAATATTTAAATGTTACTTACTGATAATTTCGGGAAAATGAGTCTGGTTAAATAGAAAGCTTTCCTATGACAGTGGTGCCCTAAAGAGAACTCTCACTGCACTTTCAAATGATGGAAATGTTCCTATACTAATCTGGAGGTATTTCCAAGTTGGGCATAATATATCTATTCTTATCTGAGCATCTTACTCCCTCCTTCTCCAGCTGCCAGCACAGTTCTGCTGTTCCTAATCACTTATTGTAGTCCATCCATTTTTTAATGTGTTAAGACATGTTTTATTAGTGAGTTTGTACCATCTCCTGGAACTCTCTCCAGGGTAGTAAATCTTATGTCTCAGCGAAAAATGCTCCCGAATTATAATTGTTTTCATATCAAACAGTATTATATCTCACTTAATTGGATGCAGAAATCCAATCACACGTGTACTTTCTAGCTAGTAGGTGTTTCTAGGTCATGAATGCTTAGACTATAGAAGGAATCCTTAAAAATCCATCGAATTTATGTGTTATGAAAAACTATGTATACATTTTTTAAAAGTTTCACACCAGAGTAAAATTTTAATTTCATGTTACATGAACTTTTTGAAGTACCCTCATAATCTCATTTGTTCATTTGTGAGCCTAACCAGATATAATCTCTTCTCAGTTACACTGTGACTTAGCACTAGTAAGAGGCCTACTGTCTGTGAGGGAAGGTGAAGGTGGACCCCCTTGGGATGGTGGGGGCAAAGGTCTTATGTGGAAGAGAGTTGGTAGTACAGTCAAGGACAGAGACAGATGTGACCTTTGTTAAAGACAGTAGAGCATGTTTTCCCAGATCATAGGTGTTAGGAGAATATAGAGTCACTTTTTATGCAAGATCTCATCCCAGACATGTAATGATACCATTTTTCCTTAGTGAAGGCCATCAACTTCATTGTAGACATTTTCTGTTTGCGCGTGGTGATTTCGATCATTGAGGTTCCAAACAAGACTAGTATTTTATAGTCCACTTCTATAGTAGACAAGTATTTCCTTTTAAGAGATTTTTTATACTAGCTTTCTATTGTTAATTACTCATTCTCCATTTGTGTCTATTATTTTCTAAAGAATCAATTAAGCTTAGCAAAAACTGGTCAATTCCATTGACCTTGTAAAAACATTTTTCTTCATTTTTCTCCAACTACTGATACAATGTACTTATTATCTATACTTCCACACTAGTATTCTATTCCAATATACATCAACAGAAATTTAATAATAAGTTACACCTTTGTGACAGAGATTATCTATACATTACAAATGTAAATATTGGGGTCTTATTGGTAGGTGGATTTCAATGATTTAAATTCTGAACACCATATATTTCTTTCTATTTCTTTCTATTTCTTTGGATTGCTCCTGATACCAATTTATTAGAGACTGAATTCTCCAGGAAATAAACTTTGATGTGGATTGTTTCATAGACGTTAAGTGGTATCTTGTTAATGACACCTATGCAAAGGAAGGTAAGAAAGAGCAACTAAGCACTGAAAACAGTTTGGAAGCATTGTGAAGCCCGATGATACCTCAGATAATTCCTTAAGAAGATCATAAGGTGAATTTCCCTGTAGAGTTGGAGAAATTCGTAGCAAGATGATCAGGCCTTTATGTCTTATATTCATTATCCAATAAGGAAGACTCTATGGAAAGGATGTGTACTTGTTCAGGTAGCTTTTTGCAGCCAAGTCAGTCTCTAAGACCGTTGACAGCTGAGTACTGCCTGCCTCTGCTTCTTCACTGAAGCATAAGTTCTTCAGTGAATCACAGTGCTCATAGTGACAATGCAAGGCTCAGCCAGCAGCACTGAAATGAACAGGAAATTTCCGAGTCTTTGGGGAAAAGACACACATCACTGTGCCACGTCACAGTGATGATTAATGAAAGCACATGGTGAGAGGCCCTTTTAAGCTAAGTACTGAAAAATGAAGAACTGCCCAAGAAGAAAAAAAAAATACACCAGTCAAAAGATTATTATGAAAAATAGAGACATAGCCAAGTCCCTTTGTTTGGAGAATGTTTCAAAATTTCTCTCTTAGTGATTTTGAAACAGTATCCCTGGAATGCTCCTCCTCCAGTGCCAAAGCAAAATATGCAACATAGTTAAATGCTCCAAGACTGACTTCATAAACTATGTGATCAGGGAGACCCCTACATCCAAAGTTGATCAACAAGAGGAACTTTTGTGTTTCGATGATAAAAAAAGAAATACTATGACCCCTTAGCTAAGACATTGGAAAATGGATTCCCTTGTAATGTGTAAAATTTTAAATGAATTGATCCAGCATTATTTCTAGCAAAATAGCTTGATGTAGGTGGAATTAATTATGTGAGGCTTATGCTTGTCATTGATAACAGAAATAACTATTAAGTTGTATGACGTACCAGCTGATTATGAAGCTGTTAGGCCACACAGAATAGAACTGTTTTAAAGTACAGAGCATGGGATGAGCATCAGCCTAGGGGTTAAGACATGGTTTTAGGTTTCTGAGTCACATATCAGAGTACCTGAGACATTAATCCCTAATGAAGGGATTCTGGATTGGGGTTAACAAAGATGACTTAGAAAGGTTCATAACTTCCCAGGAATGAGAGTTTTGCCTAATAGTTAGTTGCTCTGATAGTACTGACATAAATGAGCCAAGTGAGCAGAGAAGTTAAGGGATTCCTGAGACAGCACTTCTTATTATCCTGTGATTCTACATGTGATAAGTGTATCTTCTCAGTGTAGAACAGTGCTGGTTACTGTGGACGTTCAATTGAAAATCAACTGTGGCTGAAGACTCAACTGTGCCTAGTTGGGGATCGCAGAGAAGTCATGACATCCTACAATATTACTTCCAGAGTGATGTGCCATGAGAAATAGTTCTGTGAGGGTTTAACAGTCTTCAGTGTACTGAGGATAATGTACATAAAATCGTGGCTGGGGTTTTGGTGAACACTGTGGCACTAGTGAACTTTTACTCATACCCATTGCAGCTTCCTGCAGCTCATGACGGCTCAAGGAATTGGCTCAAAGAATTGGGTCACTACGATTCATGTGGGAGACTTGGATTAAGTTGCTGATACCCAGCTCTTGGTTGGACTGGTCTTGCCTATTGTAGGAATTTGAGAAATGAACCAGCAGATGGCAGGTCTCTTTCCTTTTGCTTTCTTTGTCTGCTAAATTAAAAAATTTTAAGTGCTTAAAATTGGTAAAATGATCATCTGAAGGAAAAAAATATTCAAGTAAAGAAATATTGCCAGTAATAAATCTGAAAGAATGGTGCGAAAACATAAACAACAAAAAAGTGAACTTTAATCTAGTAAATATGTGCTTTTAAATGGTACTTTTAATATTCTGAAAAATGTTTATAGGAATCAAAGGGAAAACTGACTCTGAGCCTGCACTCCCACCATTTTGTTATTAAAAAATGAGAACACTAAGTAAGCATACTAAAGGGGAAACAACATGGTTTGTCTATCTTTATAAGAGAAGAAGTTAATGAAAAAAATAAAAATAAAATGTTTGGGGAGAGGTAGAACAGTTTTACTCACATACTGAATTCCTAAGGTTTTGAATATTGGCATGAGCAGAAGGTAGAATAGAATTTCCATTAATATCTGAAATTGTGAACTTTTGCTGATGTTGAAATAAAATGCTATGAACTGGAGACATCTCCAGTGCAAATCAAAATTTTAATTTACTCTCTGGGACATTCATTTCTCCAAAATATCATATTTATTTAATTATAGACATTTTTGTAGCAGAAACAACAAAAGATATCTTGGAAAAGTTCCTGGAAGATTCAATATGCAATTTTTCTTGAGTATTTTTACTGTTTTCATTGCATTATAATTTATCTATAGTAGAAAACTATTATGTTATGTTGAAGGAAAATATAGTTTTTGGGAGATAATTTATTTCTTCCTTTGAGAGATAGAAGCAGAAGAAGAGAGAGATAAAAAGAGTGCTATACATTGATTCATTACCCAAATATCTTCAATGGCCAGGGCTGGACCACATGGAAACTAGGAGCATGAACTCAATCCACAACTCACATATGAGTGATAGGAACTCCATTACCTAGGCCATCATGTTTGTCTGCTAGGGCGTGTATTAGCAGCAAGCTGGAATTAGGATTCAAAACTGGGATTTGACCTGGGGTATTCTGATAAGGAGACACAGCCATCGTAATCAGGAGGCAGCACCTTACACAGTTATTTTAACACTAATGTGAGATGTTATATATTGGATCTCATATGCATAATCAAAAGGACAACTGAAAATGAAAGTTTAACACCTTGAGTTTCAAAAATTTTCTTTGTTCATGAACCATAGGATTCTTACTGTGAATTAGAATAGCTTATTTGGTAGACACTTAACCAACTAGCTTTAGGGTAACATCCATTGAATAACAATAAGAAGTTCAATTTGTGCTTCCGAAACAGCATATTGAGTCATATCCCAAAAGAATCGAGGCTAACTGCTATTATTATTCTATACAACATGTTCATTCAGTTGTTACCTGAATTCCAACATAGTCCAATATAACCTGTGGACAGTGTTCTTAATTCAATTGTATTTCTGTAATGGAGAAGGTCTGATGAGAAGTTCACATTTTAAAATCGTTTCCATAATAAATTGATATTGAAACAGATCTTGGTTTTCAATAAATATCTTCTCAAAGTGCAACTTTTTGTGACTGTGTCTGAGCAGATCCACATTGTACAGAAAGCAAAATAATAATCTCACAATGATTTCATATACATCTAAAGTAAAACCAATCAGTCATTTTGATGACATTGACTTAAATTTGCCTTTACATTGACACATATTCTAATACATTGGGGGGGGGGGAGGAAGGAAATGGAAACAGAATAGTTGCATCTTTACTTGCAAAATTTTATATAACACCTTCAAAGTTTTCAGTCTTTACCGGCTCCCGCAAACTCAGAGATTCAACTGAAATTACTACTCTAGTTTCCTGGACTTACAATTAGGACATGTTAGGACCAAAAATTTGCATAGGGGTTGGAGAGCCTAAAAGGACCTTAGGGAAATAATTTTATGTGGAACTTTTAGGGCAAGTAATATTTTTGTGGGGTATTTGGGTGGAGGCAGGTTTATAGGCAGAAATTCCAGGAAAAGTTCATAAATATGAATATATATTGCTAAACATGGGAACTGGTAAGTGTTCTGAAACTAGCTTTGTGTCTGAAGTCATAACAATGAGGTATGACAGATTTTCAATGCTGAATGAAATGTAATGTTTCAGCTGAGATGCGAGGAGTGGCATTTCGACACCCCTGTAAAGACGCCACTTGCAGTGTCTGCCTTTTATATTGGAGTGACTCAGCTCAGTTTCTGACTCTGTCTTCCTGCAAAGGCACACTCTGGGGGGTCAGTGGATGATAACTTGAGTATTTGGGTGTCTAACAGTTACAGAAAAACAATGATTGGCTTCTTGGCTCCTGGCTTCTGGCTTCAGCCTGGCCCAGCACTGACTGCTGCAGGCACTGGAGAAGCAAATCAACATGTGGAACGTTTCTCTGCCAGTTTGTCTTCATTTCTGTCTCTCCTCTCTCTGTTTCTCTCTTTCATATAAACAAACAATGCCAGCAAAACTCATTTAAGCAAAGAGAGAAAAGTTCCCTCTGAAGTTCTTAGAAACTCTGGGAGCTGAGTGGTACATTTATTAACCGGAAATCAGTTTATATAAGGCAGTTATAATCTATCCTGACAATCCTATATTGCATTAGTCTGCCTCTATGTTTATGTCTATCGATACTTGCTCTGTGTGTTTAGGCACTCTGACATTGGATACTTGTGAACAAACAATGCTATATCCTTTTGCTGAACTAATTCCTATATTAGTAAGTAATCTTGTCTCCTTTTTACAACCTTTTGATTTAAAGTTCATTTCATCAGATATATCTGAAGTGTCTTGTTCTATTTCAAGTTTCATTTGAAATATGTATTCATTAGTTCTGGTCACATAGTTCCTATGAGCTTTTGCTCATTTTCAATCTTCTCTCACCTAACCATATATTTTTATGTAACTCATCTTCAAACTGATTTTGGTATGTAAATTGACTCTTCTGTTGGTTACTTCCACTGCATGTTTCAATATGCTCTGGGGGTGTTTTTAGGCATTTAAATCACCAACAAAAATTATGCAAAAAGTGCAAAAACCATGGCATTCCATAGACTTTTTAGGGTTAGCTATTTTTAGTTTAAAGGCAGATTTACAGAAAGAAGCAGAGGGAAAGATCTTCCACTTGCTGGTTCACCCCCTAAAGGCCACAGTGGATAGAGTTGAGCTGATCTGAGGTCAGGAGCTTCTTCCAGGTATTCCGTGTGGGTTCTGGGTACCAAAACTTTGGGCAATGATCCACTTCTTTCCCAGGCCACAATCAGGGAGTTGGATTTGAAGTGGAGCAGCCAGGACAGGAACCAGCAACCATATGGTCGGCACTTGAGGATGGAAGATTAACCTGTTAAGCCACAGCACTGGCCCAACTCCACAGACTTAAAAAATAAAACAACAAAAACTTGCTTACAGTGAGACAGTTAAAAATGAAGGCAGAGCATCACCTTGACTGGCCTTTACTGGGAATGTGCAGGTTCAGCAGTCAGATTTCTCACCACTCTTCACATATCTGAGAATGATTACAAAAGTGCTGGGAATACTGATTTGAGATTACAACTGTAAAACCTATGTATAACCAGAGTGATTCAGCCATGAAAAAGCCAAGGTTTAATAATATTTTATTAATTCTTTAAATGAGATTGACAAAATGTTTATCAAGCATCACATCATTTTTTATCTTAAATGTTGTATGAGTGCTACACAACTGTTTAGGGACCCCACACATATATTCACTTCTCTGTGCTTCTGGACTTTGGATTGCATAGCTCCTTTTGTCTGGAATACTCTTTTGTGTCTCCCTCATCACTCAGATCTCATTCAATCTGTGCAGCTCAGTTTAGTATCATCTCTACCAGAAACCCTGCCTGGAGCCTTAACAAGAGACCAACCTCTGACTTTATGCATTCTTCTGTCTTGGTTCTTGGAATTGAACATATTTTCTGCTATCTCTATGTTGAGAATGTTTTAAACCATTTTTAGCCTTAATATCTAGCATAATTTCTGGCTCATAAGGGGTACCAAGCACTGAGTTTAGCTGAATTAAAATAGGAAGAGGATAAGAGAAATGTTAATTTTAAAAGATGAGAATTCAATTTGAATATGTATAAAAACTTTAAAAAGCAAGAACATAATTAAATCAATTTAAGTGAAAGGTTACAGTGAGAAACAAGTTTCACTGACTTAAGAAAAAATGTTGTGTGCTTAAATACTGGGGAGAAAATGACTTAAGCTTACCATAAAAACCAAAATCAATGATTCAGCAACATAAAGCAATTATTCAAAATGCTATATCAATAGGCACTTGATTAGCTTATCGTAAGAATTATCTTTCTTCCATATTTGGCAATAATCAAGCTTTTACTGAAGTGTTTGTGAAATTTGTAGAGAAATTGAAGCTCACTCAAAGAACATCAACAAAAATGAAAATAAGACTGTTAGAACAGATGAAAGGAACTCTGGGCTTTAAGGAGGTCAGAGAACAGTGAGGTGGCTCATGAATTAAAAGTTGCCATCAAGCCCAGCCCAATGCTTAGCACAAAATTCAATTTAGACAATCCTTTTTGTTAATTAAAATAATTAAATTAAGTGTCAAAGGGCAGAGATTGGTAGCTTTACATTAGCGTAGCGGACAAAACTAGAAAAAATAAATAAATACTCCAGACATTCATTAAAAGTTATTAGAAGAAGGATTTCCTGATGCTGCTAAGTGATTGCACACCAAAGCCAACTCCAGTGTGGGCTGTTCTGAGATAGCCCTGCACCCACACTGCTTTGAATTTGCTAAGTCCAGTCTAAAACCAGAAGTTTAGGCCAGTCAACCCTTGAGTCACTCTATCAGAATATAATGTTCATTGGTATGTGGCATTATTAATATCTACTTTTCTAAAATCTGTGTGTATTATTTATTTATTTATTTAATCTGTGTCCATTGCTACTCTTTTACTACTTTTTCTAGATTCACTCTCACATATATTTTCATAGGGATTATAAAAGAATATACATTTAATTCATTCTCATTCTTACCTTGTATCTGAAATCAGTTATAAGAAAAAACAAACTTGATTTAGAAGGTTTTACAGCACTGTTTGCATAGGTAGCAACAATAATCGTTATTTAATAGAATATATTAGGAACTTCCCTGTCAAGTCTCAGGATGGAATTAGCAGATGCGACGCCTGTTTAATCCTATCAAGTGTTCTTTGAGAGCAATGGGTGTTGTGGTTCAACAGGTCAAGCTGCAACTTGGGATGCCTAGAGCCCATTTCAGAGTGCTGGGTCAGGTTCGGCTTCTCACAGGTCATTGTGGCCAAAGTGCTTGAGTTCCTAGAATATAGATTGGGTTACCTAAGAAACTGAATGAAACGTGGAGTTTTGCTTTCAGAAAGTTTTACTGTTAAGTACCTTCAGAAAAGCACTTACAGGGAAATGAAGGTAGCATAATTGACCAGAGAGAGAAACTGAATTGTAACACAGATGCCAAAGAGCCCCTAACCCTAATCCTTGACTTTAAGTTCTGTGGCCTTTTCACATGGTCTGAGATGGGGGCAATGGGCCTCAGCCTTTGGACTGTCAGGTTTCTGTCATTGAGACAGTGGGTTCCCCTGGAAAAAGCGCTTCCTGTGGTGAGGCAGATGCACTTTCTCCAAGGGCAATTGCAAGGAATGAACTCTACTCTATGCCATGGAATAAAACCTAAGAACTGCAATCTCCCTGATGCTAAGGAAACTGGAAAACTGTCAGTAATAAACACATTTTCATAAAAAGATGTGAATTTATCATACAGAGAAAAAAAATAAAGAAGCTGAGTTGAATATGAATATGATACAATTTAAGTAATGACTTGTTGAGAAAATGACATTTGAACAAAGATTGGTAAGAGATGAGGAAATACATAAGACTATTTGGGTAAGAATTGTTGTTGGAGAGAACAGTCTATGCAAAAAAATTAAGAGTATGCTTGAAATATTTGAATCAGTGGTACAGGTCTAGCTGGTCAATATGGCTGGATGATGACCTGCAAGGACAGAATAGTAAGAAATAAAGTTAGACATTATGGCAGATGGGAGCACAGATACTATATGGGCTGTACAATACATTAAGGACTTTGATATTTACTTTGAATGAGTTAGGAATTTATT
The DNA here is from genome assembly GCF_017591425.1 of Ochotona curzoniae. Lineage (NCBI taxonomy): Eukaryota > Metazoa > Chordata > Mammalia > Lagomorpha > Ochotonidae > Ochotona > Ochotona curzoniae. Next base: position 13,552,458 of record NW_024464920.1, on the reverse strand, counting down.
TTGGGGTTTTGTGGAGAGGTGTGAATGATCTGACAAATTTTAAAAGGCTCCCTCTTATGTGCTAAGAACAGACTGTAGGGAGACAAAGGCAAAAATAGCATAAGAGTGAAATGATTTTGAGGTGATGGATATGCCAGTTATCCTGATCTGATATTACATATTGTACTCATATATTATAATGTTATCCTCTGTGTCATGATGATGTACAATCATTATATTCCAACTGACATAAAAATTTGGAAGTTAAACTGCTGGAGCAGTCCAGATAACAATCAGTGATAATGATGGAGGCTGTCAGAAGGTCTGGGTATGCATTTGGAAGGCGTAACCAACCTAATCAAAGCTAATCAAGACTGAACAGCTCACTATTGAATCTGAAGCAAATGATTTAATTTCTTAGAGCCGTGGTATCCTTTCCATGGAATAGGGAGAATGTCTGTATTTTACGGAGCAGTTTGTGAGGATGAAATACAAAAATGTATGGGATATGCTTGGCATGGTACCGAGAACACAAGGGTGCCTAATAAACACTGCTTCCTCTCTCATCACTCGCCTCCTACCTTTTCAGGGTGTATTTCATAATTTCATGTGGTTTTAAATATATACTCTTAAGATAACAGAACAAGTAATTCCACTTTGATTTATGAAGAGGAGATATAATACCATTATTTTAAACTATTAACATAAAGTGGTTTCAGAAATTAGATTTAATTCCTAAGATGCTGTATCTTTAAGTACAGATGAGTTTTCTTGCATTTTGATGTTTTAACATTATCAGCTACATTGTTAAGTCTTAAAAGAAATAAAGCCCACCCTGGTAGATTTTGAGAGTGTGTTCTTCAAATTTTGAATCTTAAAGGTTTCTTTCAAGAAACATATGCCATCCCAGATGTCTACATTTAATAAAGCAGCCACTGACATAAGGGAGTTAAAAAAAAAAGAATGGAATAAAACATGTGTCTTTGGATACTCTGAGCAATTTTGAATAATGTGAGCATAGTTAAATCAGGATAACATACAAGCATAGGAGTCTTGGAAATGTGAGAGGCCCCACAACGCATGTAGACTCTCAGACTCAGAGACAACACCGTTTGCAATACATGGCTTACTACAAAATAGAAAAATTACAAATCATTAAACAGAACTGAAGTGGCAGTTGTTTCTGCCACGGATATATTCATAATCGCTTACTTGTAGGATTTACTATTATAGGGCTTATAATTGTGTTCCTCTAACTCCTCTTTATGTGCATAAACACAGAACGACATTAGAGCATGTCTCCGTGTGTTTGGCTGGCTAGTCCCAGTATTGTTTCTCATCAGAAAATGTTATTGAAAGTCATGGTGGTCAAAGTCAGTGAAAAAAAAAACAGAAACATTAGATTTCGTAATAAGAAATGCTGCATTTCCAAGTTGAATCAGTAAATTAAAAGTTTTTTGCATAATTTATTGATGGGGATAACTGATGTTTTATTTATTATATGATTTCTTTTTCAATGTCAATATGGTTCTAATCTCACTTTGATTAGAACAAAATAGAATGGACAATTTAATGGGACTATTAGTGTCCCCTAAAAAGAACCAAGAGTTCCCCCAAACTGCTTCCATATTCTATAGGATGCCCTATCGACCAGAGAACTCTGAACATATAATACATACAGTTACAGAAATATCAAGGGAGTCTCGTTTCCAGAATCAAATGGAGCATTTAACATCGGATTCCTGTACCCCTACCATCCCTCGATCAGAATGCCAAGGATTAGACCCTCCTATTGAAAATCTGCTATAATATATTTTGATACCAATATTCAGAGCCACAAGTCTTAATTTTTAGCATAAACAATTGTTAAAACTTCTTGATCCTGCTTCCCTTTAAATTGGGAATAACTATGATTAGATTCTAGGATAACTGCGAAGATTAAAGTGGACAAAACCAAGATGACCAGTTCACATGAGGTCCAGCACGGGGGGATGGCTGGACTGCATTAGGCTGTAGCACCAGCCAGCATAAACTGGGACTGGGGACAGACCGGGATTTGAGCAAAACTACAGTACCTACTGGCAAATGCCAAGGCAAGGCAGACCATGAAGACCAAGCTGTGGAATCCACCGGCATGTGCAAGACCTGGGGCTGGGGGTGAACCTGGTAGGGAAATTTCAGGCACTTCCATGCTAGTTCACTGCTCCCAGTGAGCATGAGAGCTGAGACTGGGGACAGACCAGCCTGAATAGGACTTAAACATCCTTAGTCCTGTGCATGAGAAGGATTTGGGGAAAGGCCAGACTAGGCTAGGCCATTGCATCCACTGGTACATGCAAGAACCAGCTAACTGCAGGCCAGCCGGACTTTGATGTAGAATCTGCTGGCAAGTTCCTGCACTGGGTGGAAGTCCTGTTAGGCTGGACCACAGTATACCCTGGCAAGCTCAAGATCCAGCACTAGGGGGTGGGGTCTAGTAGGGGAAATGTGGTTACCCTGCTGGGCTGCAACTCCTGTTGGTATACATGAGAGCCAGGGCTGGTGGCAGACTGGGCTGGAAAAGACAACAGCACCAGTCAGCATATAAATAGGCTGAGTCTGAGAAGTGAGTTGGGCCAAGCTAAACTGCAGCAGACATGGGTGCAGGTGATGGCCAAACTATGCTCTGTTCTGGCTGGTGCACACAAGAGGAAGATCTGGGGTCACCCCAGATGAGGTTTCTTTGGGGACTCCCCAACTGGGTCACTGGATTCAAACTCTGGCCGTAGGGAAAATCACAAGATACATAGTCCGACCTCAGAGCGCGTGTATCAGGCCTGGGCCTCAGTTGCTGATGCCTGTGCAGTGGACAGCATACTCAGATGCACAAAGGAGATTTGACAGCCAGGTCATCCAAGTCAACAGAGGAAGTGCCACATAAGAGGATGGAAAGCAGAGCAGATTCATTAATTCTCCTTTCCAAGCTTTGGCAGCAAGTGTCTGAGAGTAGATGCACTAAGGTAGATTTTGTCAACCAATAGATCTTGAAAAGATTTTCTCAACCCTGGGACAAAGAAACCAAGAATGTTTCAGAACTATCAAAACCACTCTTACAGTATTCTTTCCCATATCGGGGTCTCTAACGTGTCATGAAATGGCCATCCCCCATCCCTGGAGGGTCAATTAATTTGCAGAGAGGAGCAGTCCCTGTCCTGTAGATACAGAAGAAAAAAATGGAAACATTTGTCTCACTCTGCTTTCTCCATACTTTGACTCTCACCACATGGGCATACATACTTCTGAACTATGTAAACAACATCAAAAATAAAATAAAACAAAATATTAAAAAACCAAGATGAAATATACATCATGTGGATACTTGGGGTTTTTAAATCATTATCATGCATGGTTTTCTAAGATGATTCAATGGAAAGGCAATGGAATAGGATGATATTTTGAAGAAAGTAGTTCTTGTAATAGATCATGAAATCTAGACATATCACTGATTACAGTACAGCCAACAAAGATTTGGCAGTGTCATAAAAAAATGTGTGTTGGAAGGATTGCTTATCTCTGACTTCAGGAAAAAATGTGTAATGTGTCTCATTATGAGAGTTGGGAGAATGAAGAAGGGAGAAGAAATCTGTACTTTTTGTCTTAACATTTCTAGGATGGGAGGAGAGAGAGAGAGAGAGAGAGAGAGAGAGAGAGAGAAAGAAAGTTGGCAGAATAGAAAAGATGTTACTCAGGCTACCCATCATGTATCTGACTCCTTAGTTTAGGTTCTGACTCTGCTTCTACTTTTACTAATTCTCAGCTCTGGGAGGCATCCGTTAATGGCTCATGTATTTGTAAGTATTTTGGTCCTTGTCACACACATGGGGTATCTTGATTAAGTTTATGACTCCTAGCATCTAACTATTGTAAGATTGATTTCTTTTTATTAGAAAGACAGATTTATGGAGAAAAGGAGAGAGAAAAGTATATGCTAGTTTATTTTACAAATGTCTGCAATGGTCAGAGCTGAGCCAATCTGAAGCCAGGAGCTAGGAGTCTCTCTTCTAGATCCCCATGTGAGTGCAGGGTCCCAAGGACTTGGGTCAGCCTCTGCTGCTGTCCTACGCCATAAGCCAGGAACTGGACAGAAAGTGGAGCAGTCAGTATACAAACTGGTGCTGTTATGGGATCCTGGCACTTGCAAGGTAAAGTCAGTTGAGCTATTGTGTTGGGCCCTCCTGGCATCAGACTTACCCAGTCCCAGCTGTTGTGAACATATGGGAAATGAAGCAGTGAGCAGGCATAGGTAATTCAGTCTCTCTTTCTCTCTCTCTCTCTCTCTCTCTCTCTCTCTCTCTTAAACGAATAAGGGTTTGAAAAATATGCTTGCTTAAATATGTAAATACTCCACAGAGGACGTAAAGGTAACTGCAAAATTTGTGAAATGGGCCCGGCACGATATTTCAGTGGCTAAATCCTTGCCTTACATGGACCAATATCTCATGTGGGTGCTGGTTTGTGTCCCAGTTGCTCCACTTCCCATCCAGATCTCTGGTTGTGGTCTGGGAAAGCAGTAGAGGATGGTCTGAAGTCTTAGGACCCTGCATCCTCATTGGAGACCTGGAAGAAGTTCCTGGCCCCTGGCTTCAGTTTGGCTCAGGTCTGGCTGCTACAGCTACTTGGGGAGTGAACTAGCAAATGGAAGATTTTTCTCTCCATTTCTCTTTCCCTGTAAATCTACCTTTCTAATGAAAATAAATCCTTTTTTTAAAAAAAAAAGTTGTGAAATACAGGACAATCACGTTTGGTGTGTGAAAATCTGTTTTTTAAATATTTATTTTTATACATAAGGCCGAGTTACAGAGAGAAGAGATAAAGACAAGAAACAGAGACATGTCCATCGTAAAGTTCATTCCCCCAAGTGGTCACAGTGATTGTCCTGCAGTGAGTTCAAAGCCAGAGCCACGAGCATCAACAGGGTCTTCCATGTAGGTGGAACTGACTCAAGCACTTGTGTCATCCTTCACTGCTTTTCCAGGCACATTAGCAGATAGCTGGATCAGAATAGGAACAGCTGGGACTTTGACCTGCACTCATCTGGGATACTAACATCTTAAACAGCAGCCTGCCCCACTATGCCACGATGCTGATCCTGAAGTGAGAGGATCTAAACTCAAAAGAAAACAAACACTTGTCTCTACTAAATCCAAAGATTTGCCTAAAAGACTGTGTTGGTCTTTATGAAGCAGTGGACAGAATAAGTGGAGAAAAGTGCTAACAAAGAGGGAGTTACATCGAAGACTGTGCTGGTCTAGTAACTCTTGATTGTGACAAGGCCCACGATGTGACCACCGATCTGAGTGTTTAAGGTAGAGCTGAAGACCAATGGGCCTGAAGTGAAGAGTGTGTGATGTGCAGGTTGTTGTATACATCATCATAGCTGCTGAGGATGGAGAGGAACAGTCTATGCTACAGAAAATAAAAGGACCAACGCAAAGTGGACCGCAGATGGCTGATGAGAAGAGGAGCAATGCAGATTGGCTGTGATGGTCAAGGTGTACACCTCATTTAGATTAGATTCAAAGTAAGACTTTGTGAGTGAGGCAGGGTTATGGAGCTAGAAATGTGATGATCTGCTTTCCACTATGTCAATTCCCATGCAAACAAAAGAATAAGCCAGCCATGCTCAGGCAGCATTAGACAAGAACTTCCAGGAAGCACCAGATTTCAAAAAAAGCAGAGGTCTGATCTGTGAGCAAGTTGACATTTTGTAGAGGTGTCTGCTGTGGACAGGAAAGGCTCTCTTTCAGGACCATGCTCCAGTGCCCTCAAATATGACCTCCCTCTGCAAAGAATATACAGCACTTACACATTCATGTTCTGTAGACACTGTCTTAAAATCCTTAATGGGTTTTTTTTTTTCTTGAAATCTAAGTTAAATCTGAAAGAATATTGGTGGGTGTGCCAAGGTGTAGAATTTTAGCTTATAAATGGCCTTGTCTCTCAACTTTTCCAGGACAGGATCCCAAATGCCTGCTCCCTAGCCCCCCCCACATCCCTTCCCAGTAACTGCCAATGCCTCTGGTAAGGGTCCAGAGATGTGATTTAGAAAGGGCAGGGTGAGCTAAGCGTATGAGCCCCACAGTTAAAATGTGGGCAAGACCCAGGTACCTGAGATTCTGTTCTGGCTCAGCATCTATCCATGCCTAACATAACATGTCATTAAATAATCAGAATCCTAAAAATCTGGAACCAGTTCAAAGAGACAACTACAAAAGAAAGGAAAAATTTTTTCTCCTGCTTTTTGTGCAAGGCGATCTTCATTGCCATTTTAGACTGAGTCCCACAAAATATACAGCTGATGCTGCCCGGAGGTTTGTAAAGGTCACAGTGGAGAGAAGGGACATAAATGGCGCTTTAAAGGAGAATGAGTGGAAAGTGGAGAAAATGGAGGATGATAAACACCTTTGCAGCAGAGGCCAAGGATAAGTTTGTGAGAGAAAGGGAGTTCAGCCCGTAAAATAAATGGAACTCTGGCCAAAGTTTTAGTGACTCCATGCAACTCAGTGTTGAACTTTATCGCCGACAGTTTCTGCTCAAGGTACCAACAGAGATTTGTGCGATTTTTATGTGCTGTTCAATAAATCCTTTCCTGTGGGCAATTTTGTTAGATAAACCTTATTTCAAATTTGGAACAGCTCCTCATATTGAGTACAGCAAGGGTCTCGGGTTGTGTGTGGGCAGGTAGGAGCGGGAGGGGGCGGGGGGGGTGGCAATTCAGGCAGGCTATGGTCTTTTTGTAAACAGCTGGTGATAGCCAAGACCTCTTGAGTTTACAGAATGAAGAAAAAAGGCTTTGAGCCCTGGGCCTTCAGTTATTTACTTTTTCACTCGTTTGAAAGACCTTAATTTCTTCTAAGTTTGTTTTAAAATGGGGATGATAATAATTCTTGCTTTACGACTGCTCTGGGTTGCTGAACAGGTCAAAGCATATAAATCGATTTTCCTTGCAAACAGCTACTTCCGCCTTGTAGCTTTTGTTCTGCACCCTTCTTATTTTGTAAGGGTAATGGGATGCTCCATTTTCCTTTCTGACAGCTTTCTCAAGACCATGATAAGCTACAGTTCTGTTTCCATCATTGTCCGCTCCTCCTTACTTTAAAGCACAGCAATGGAAAATTGAAAAAAAAAAAAAAGTAAAAGCAAAAAGGGAAATTCCTACGCAGAGGAAGGCTGGTCTTGTGTATACAGATGTCAGGCATGGAGAGTGAGCGCCGTGGATTTATCTGTTAGCAGGAGACTGGGGGGAAGAAAAGGTCTTTTATTTTTTCTGAATGTTAGATTGCATCAAAAAGCCTACTGCGGTATGTCATCATCTCTTCTCTTCTTACACTTTGCTACTATAGAACTGAAGATGGAAGGGGGCTTGGTCTTGCCTGTATGTCCCTCCCCATTTACCAGTGCAATGTCTAGCATGAAGGGTTGACATCTCCAAGAGCAAGGGTGCACAGTGTGACAAAATAATTGTCCATCTAAGGAGGTTTATAAAGCAGTTCACCCAGTTTTCAGAAAACAAGAACTGTAGACAATAATCTCAAACTAAAATTTAAACATAATTTTCAGTCTCTTTCCATCAGTTACATAAATCTCAATGGTTTTTTTTGCAATAAATTACTCTCAAACACGTTTTTGGTAGACAAGGCCCATGTCTCCAGTTCTATGAAATTTGAGGACATGCTTTTAAATCCTTGTTTTCCCAAATCATGTTTGTTCTCTCGCTGGAAATGAAAATAGTAGCTATGTAGTAGAACAGTCTTGCTCTAGGTTTAGTCCTGGTCCCTGGAGGTGTCCGCGCAGCTTCTGAGAAAAGACCGCCACCTAGTGGAAACCAACGATAGTCAAAGCAACCTCTGCAATGCACCACACGTGTGCTGCGCAACACCTGCTTGGCGTATGTAAGGAGAAGCAATGCTGTGTGTTCTTGAATTTTAGCCAGTGCACAGGGCCACAAAGGAATCTGAAAAGTACGCTTGTGCACATTTTATTTTTATTTCTCATACTAAAGCTGCTTATAGCTTTTGTCTGTGCCTTAGGGCTCCACTTTTAATTTCTTCCTCCATTTTTAGAAACTTTTTTTATAAAACAGATAGCCATTGGGTTATAAGGACAGCACTTACATTTTGGGAAAAGTGTGTAAATTTAAAAATAAGTAGTGCTAATTAGTATTCTAAAAAATCTTTTAAGATTCTAATATGTGAAATAATATCTGTCTGAGGCAAGCATTACAAATTAACAGATTATTTCTCCTGAAGCTTGCAAAGTTAGTTGTTACTAAGAATTTCTGACTAAGTCTCTAAATTGGGTGGAAACAAAGTAGAAAGATCATGTTTGGTTCACTCACTCTGGTATTAAAAGGTTTGGGCTTTGCTTCATTTCTGATTTTCTTGATATATATCTTAGAAACAGTGCGCATATTTTACATGAAACATGATCCGTATAGTAAACCTTACACTCCGTGTTACAGATAAGGGTATTGGAAAGCAAAATGCTGCTTTTTTTAAAAAAAAAAATAAAGAAGCCTTTATTTTGGAAAGGATAGAATGGAGGGGAAGGGATAAGAAGAAAGTTGGGGTAGAGCGTGCTCAGACTGAGGGCAGGGCTTTAGAAACGAGCCTTCACTTGCTTGGCGTCGAGGGCAGAGTCCCTTCTTAGGAGGTTTGTTGGGGTTGGTGCAGAGCACAAAAGGGAGCTTATTAAGATGGGTGGGGGTTATACAGAAAGGCTCCTGGTTAAATTCATAGGCCATCGTCTTAGCAGTTTCAAATGTCTCTGAGTGTGGGGGCTTTCCACAGCAATAAAAATCCCACTAGGCTTCTGATGAACTGTCTATACAGTTTCATCAGGCTGGGGGACTCCAGTGTCCCCAACAGATTTGGCATTTTAATAGAGACATAGAAGGAAACAAAATAGCTTTGGTGTTACAAAGACAGGAACCACGGGGGAGGGAGAAGCTAGAAATGGGGTCCCTGACAGTTTCTTTGAATGCTTCCTGTTGAGAAGGGGCTTAGTTAAGGGAATCCCTTCCCCTTTTCCCAGACAGGCATCACTAGAATTGTTTTTGCTAGGTCTGAACCACTGAATGAATGCCCCATTTTAATAGCTGAAGATGCACGGCCCTAGATAAGCAAGAAGAAAAAAATGTTATGGGAGATGAGAAGTAGCACAAGCCGAGGCATCTAGGAGAGCTGTTGGAACCACCTGTTGTAAGAGTGAGATATCCATCACTGGTTTCTGGGGGCTTGCAATCAGGATCAGGGACAAGATTGGATTGATTCACATAAAAGCAGAGGTCTTCTGGTTCATTCACCAAAATCTTTGAGCGTGTCTGGCAGTGTGGCACCTGTGGGTGGTAGCAGGGGATTGTTAATTGTGATTAAAACAACACACTTTGACAGTAAGATGAAACGGATGATATAGCAGCTCTAAGGTATTTCTCTCCTTCTTGATTAAAAAACATATGACAAATTTAAAAAGTCAATGACTTCTTAAAAGTCCTATAATTTATTTATAAATGTTTTAAAGATAATCATTTTTATTGGCTGTTATGGATTATTAATTCTTAGCGCAACAGAATTATGAAGCATGCAAGAATCTAAATGGGGAGAAAAAACAGCTCAAGCTTTATGAATGTATTTTCTTATCAGTTTGGTTATTTCACTGTTTCGTGTATCAAGTGAGAAGTTTGTTGGGAGCAGAGGTTACGTTCCACGTGCTGTGAATTCCTGGGAACTGTTTGCTTGGTGTCAGCTCTGCTTAAATGGTGCCCAGTGATTACATTCTCTTGAAAATAATCCCCAAATGATATGCCACCTTCTGTAAATGTGTTTTTCTTGAATGTACCACTCTCCCCATGAAGCAAATAAAAGTGTACATATCAGAGCTAGTAAATAGTGGCATTTGTAAGGCGAAAGTATAACCATAGTCTCCATCCCTTTGGAAATTACTGCTACTGCAATAATCTTCATAAATAATCTAGAGTTAGTGATACTCTAAAGGCAAAAGTATTACAAATAAAAGTTTGTGTATATATATATATATATATACATATGTATATTAGGATGCCTAAAACTATGAAGATTTAATTAAAAGATATGTATTTTCATCTAAGAAATCTTTTGAAATCCATGAATAGTTTTTTCATAACAAATATTTTTCATAAGCTTTTTAAAGATATACACACACATAGATTTCAACGATCCTCAGTGTTAGGAAAGAGACACACAACAGAGAAGAGAGATGGAGTAGGAACTCATACCACGTCTGAGTTTTCAGAAAAGTTAAATCCACAGAGGATGGCCAGCTACAGGCAAGCTTGGAAAGATTTCATGACTGTGGCCCGGTCTTCCAGCAGGCCAGAGCTTTTCTGGCTTGAGGGTCCGGGATGTTCATAACGGTGGGAGAGTCGGTGGAACTGGCTTTTGACAGGCATCTCAGATTTGGCAGGCCTCGCCCTCCAGGGTGTAGGCAGCTGAACAGGAATGCAGAAGGTAGGTTTGGGAACATTACAAGGTAATGGCAGGACAGTGCAAGAGCTCCCACGGGGCCCTGTTACAGCAGGGGAGTTCTAAGGACTGCAGAAGCAGAATGGCTGAGGCAGGTGTCCTTGCTCCATCAATTCACACATTCCTTTACGAGGTGGAAAATATTACAAGACGAATTTATGTACCTAAATAGGTGAACTGGAGATTGGAGAACTGCCTAGCAAAATTCTTTATATTTTTGATAATCTCTCTGTAGCATTACTAAATTATCCTAAATTCAACAAGCATTGATTACTTTGATTTAGAAAGTAGATGCATCATGAGTCAAAACATTTTCTACAACTTCTGAGTTACAATGGCTGATAAGCCTGAACACTGATTTCTGTAACTTTCAGCATTCCGAAAAATACCGGCTGTCCCTCAAGTATTTCAGAAGAATGCTAGTGGCTTTGCCTTGTCCCTGTGCCAGCTTCTTCCCTCAAACTTCTACGAGCAATGCATCACCATGCTTGAAACCTCATGAAATGTCAGCTTTCTCTGTTCCCTGTAAGTCCGATTTTAAGTCAACAACTCCAAATAAACCAGCTCATGAGAATGTAGTCATTGGGCATGATTAATTGCCAATTCTCTGATAGCACAAGGTGTAGTTCAGGTGGAATATTTTAGAAAGCAGAGCATGTCTCTTACCAGTAGGGACTGTTAAATAGAGTTTAAAGGCACACCAAAATTTACACTTGTCATTTTCCTATACGTATGATTGAGTCATCTCCTAACTTGGGTAATACAGATGTTTTAATATTCTGCGTAGTATTGTTCTGGGCTGAATTCTGTAAGAAATAGAAATCTAATTCATATTTCTATCTAGAATTTTGGCTATTCTGATATTTCCCTCATGAGAAGATTTCCTCATCTTTCACTCTTTGAATTCTTAATTATACAATCGTCATTTGACTTCCTTCCTTGTAGTAGCTAAAACACAAAGAAGCAACAACAACAACAGAACAAAAACTGTGACTGCCATATGGTGATGCTCAAGTCTTCTCTCATTAGTAGCTAACAATTTCCTATTCCAATCCATTTATGTGGCCGCTAATTCCTAATTTACAGAATTAAGAATTCTACAATCAGAGTAAGCAGTGGACATTCATCTTGGAAGACAGGGGTGGAAGGGCCAGGAAATTGCTCTAATGATGTGAATATTCTAGGACAGTTTTATATTCTGCTTCATTTTCTTTGAGTCATCTCACCATTCCATAAATAATGCCTCACAAAACAAATTACTGAGACTCAGCATTTTTCTTTTCTGTGTTATAATATGCACTATAAAGTTTGGCTTTGCATGCTGAGTGAAGGTCATGCCCTTGAAGAATCTGAACTGACACGATATTGTCCTCAAAAAGCAGCAGAGCGAATGCTTTGCCATCCCTGTCATCTCTCAGCTGTGAGACCTGGGGAAAGCTGCACAACAGCTTTTGGTCTTGATCTTCCTGATTATAGGCATGCGTGCTTAGCATGAGCCCTGGCGTAGACAGAGTAAGAACTCAGCAGAAATGAAGCATAGAGAAAAATAAATCATGTGTTTTAAATTCCTCATTGAGGTACTTTAAATTTTAGAATCCTGATACTTTTAAATGTATATGCAGGTGTAGTGCAGAGGAGGCAAATTTCTCTGAGCTTTTCTCAAGTGGTTCATGCTTGCCATAATTTTGTGGCTTTTGACTTTCGGATTCAAGATCTCGCTGCTACATTGTAAAAATATCGTGTTCAGTTCCTATAAACACCGTCTGACCATAATATGGGTCCATTGTGCAACTAGTGTAACCCGATCTCCATGCTTTCCTACTCAAAGTGCTTTCAGTGGGTCAAGAGGAATGCCACCAAGTTCCTGCACGGGAACTCTGCATCCACCAGCACTCACTTCATAGTTAGTTTTTGTTTAGGCATCTTAATACTGACATTATTGACTGAGGGCTCCTCATTTGCAACACTGCATTGGAAATAAGAACACCGTCAAATCCTTGCTTTGTAATTCTTTGTTGGGAAGTAAGTGTCAAAATTAGGGAATGAAATAAGAATGATTTTTTTTTATCAGAAACAGCTATAAATACAGAAATAATTAGAAAAAAGAAGAAATAAGTGTCAACCACATGTTTAGGAAGAGTTGAACAGGAGAACAATTCTTCCTTTCTGTGGGCATTCTGGAGCAGTTGGTGATTTCCATGTGATACTAAGAAAGTTGCAAATACACCGAGTGCCTTCCAGGCTAGAGCAGAGCCAGTCCTTAGCACAGATGTATGCTCTCTGCAGAGGAGTTAGGCAGCTGCAAAGAGGTGGAAATAGGGCAGAAATAAAAATATTTAAAAATCTTCTGAATAACAGACTAGGAAACAAACAGTTTTGTTTTCCCCTAAGAAGAAGTCCTCTAATGAATGGCTGTGATCATTAGTAGATTAAATAATGCTCAAGGCCCAGGAGGTTACTGATTATTACAAACCTTCTTTTGAAATCAGGCCAGTGGTCTACAGCCATACCACCCTGAACGCGCCTGATCTCGTCTGAAATCAGGCCAGTGAACACATATTCTCATTTGTATTTATCAGGATTAAAGTTGTACAATCATTTAGCTTAGCATTTTCAGTTTAAAATGTGAGTGCATCAATTACAAATTTGCTAATTGTGCTTTGTGTCGGTGTTAGAAGCAAAACAACTGTGATATCTGTGAAGATTGCTAATTCATGGCATACAGGAAGCATGGTTAACAGTGTAAGATTATTAGAGTATGTAAAAAAAAATCCACAGACATCCAGTGATTCTTGTGGGTCTGTTTACCCCTAGATTCATTTATAGACTTTCCTACTTGATATTCATGGCTTAGTCTACAGACCAAAAAGTGCTAATCACTACACATCAAGCCATTTGGCCACATTCTCGAATAATGTAAATGTTATCACCGTGGTGGTTTGCAACAGCCCTATTAAAACACACTTTTAATGTGTTCTTGTATACGTACTTTGTGTCTCTAAAAGTGTCTGTTATCAGTAATTCCTAGTCGACTTTCACCTTTGCCGCTAGGGGGCAGCTCCATATTGGTAGTCACAGAACCAAAGCAAGGAATGAGAGGAAAGGAAAAGCCATGAACTTTGTTTTCTGTTTAAATATTTGTACAGGAAACAATGCGGAATTCATAAAACCGTCTACAGTAGAAAACCATTAATATTCTGCTTTTTAAGTATTCATTAACTTTGAAAAATTCACCATGTGAAGAAATACATATTCCTGATCTTAAGTTGCCATTCTGTAATATTATCAATCTCCCAGCTCTAAAAATGGTACAATTAACTAACAATAAAAATCTAGAATTATTTATAAAGAGTATTAAATTAATTTTTCTGGTATTACTATGTAATGGTAAACACCATACAAAATGCTTAATAGTGATTTTGTGAGAAATGGTAAATTAATGGGTTAAGACTCTCAAATTACTGAAAGTGACATTCTTAAGAATCTAAATATATTCCAAGGAGACAATGTTCAAAAACAGAACTATCAATCATTAAAAAAAATTCAAATATGACATGAAAGCTTCTGAAAATGCCACTATTAGCAGTTAAGCAGCAGCTATAAATGCCAGTTAATGTCAATCCAAAAATTTTGAAGAGAAATAAAATTCTCTATTCTTTTATCTTAAAATCTAACTCAGAGGCTGATGTTGTGGCTTAGCCAGTTAGGCTGCAGAGCTGGTAGTTCAAATGAGAGTCAGTTTGAGTCCCAGCTATTCCGCTGCAAGCTGTCTTCTTGCTAATGTGCTTGAGGAAGCAGTGGAAGATAGCCCAACTGCCTGGGCACCTGAACCTTCGTGGGAGACCTGGAAGAGTTACAGACACATCCTGCCTTTACTTTGGGCTCAGCCCTGGCATAGGAACAGTATGCTATCTGCAGTAGGTAAATGTGTCTACCAAGTTTTAAAGGGTGAATTGGGTCTGAAAAATACCACGCATTAGGAGCTGGTGTTTCTGATTTATAAACCATGGTAGGTCCTTCTTATACTTGTGCATTATTCAAGTAGGGTAATAGTATCAACTCTTTTTTTTAAAGATTTATTTTTATTACAAAATATATATATATACAGAGAGAGAGAGAGAGAGAGAGAGAGAGAGAGAGAGAGAGAGAGAAAGAAGAGACAGAGAGGAAGATCTTCCATCTGCAGGTTCACTTCCCAAGTGGCCGCAACAGCTGATGCTGTGCCGGTCTGAAGCCAGGAGCCAGGAACTTCTTCCAGGTCTCCATGTGGGTGCAGGGTCCCAAGGCCCTGGGCTATCCCTGACTGCTTTCCCAGGCTATAAACAGGGAGCTGGATGGGAAGTGGAGCTGCCGGGTTTAGAACCAGTGCCCATATGGGTTGCTGGCGTTTTCAAAGTGAGGACTTTAGCTGCTAGGCCATGGCACCGGGCCCAATAATATCAACTCTTACTCTTAAAAGTCTTTCTGTATGCAACGTTTTCTCTGAGAAGGAATCTATTTGCCTATATTTATACATCTATTTGTATATAAGTGGATTTTCCAAAATAGTTGACATCTGAAAGTGAAGTTTCACACTTGTTATAATCATCTTTACTGAGAAAGTGTGCTTCAGTTTAGACATTGCCAGTAAAATAGCTGAATCTAGTTTGTTTGAGAAGTAAATTTGTCTCAAGTATCCCCCTCCCTGTCTCCCACAATATTTTTACAATGTAGCAGCAAGGTAGCTACAAGACATCCCTGTGCAACATTTACTAAGATGTCTTTCAACATCTGAATCCCTCCAAGTAAATCTTTTTAAAAAGATGTATTTCTTTGTATTCAAAAGACAGATTTACAGAGAAAGAAGGAGAGACAGAGAGAAATTATACCCACTGACTTACTCCGCAGATGACTGCCACAGCTGGAGCTGGGCAGATCAAGGTCGGGGGCCGTGGACCACTCACATGGCTACAGGGACCCAAGAACTTGAACCATGTTCTGTTACATTTCCAGACACATTAACAGGGAGCTGGATTGGAAGTGGAGAAGCTGGGACTCAAACCATCATTTATATGGGAGTTTTAATGCCACTGCACCAGCTTCCAAATAAATCTGTCTTCTCTCTTCATTTTTATTTGAGAAAGAGGTCATCCATCCAGTTTTTTACTCATCAGATGGCTGCCATGGCCAGAGCTGATCCAGTCCAAAGCTGAGAGTCAGGAGATTTTTCCCGGCCTCCCAAGTGGGTACTGGGTCCTAAGACCCTGGGCCATCGGTTGTTGCCTTCCCAGGCCATAAACAGAGAGCTGGATCAGAAGTGGAGCAGCTGGAACATGAACTGGACCCATAAAGGAAGCCAGTGCTTCCTTTATAGAGGACTAACATGCAGCGCCACTGCACTGCTTCCCCTCCCCCCCTCCCCCCCACCCTATGCTCTTGTAAGTTCACATGACCATATAAAAACTATTCTTACTCTAGGATGAGTTTTCTCAGCCTGGAGTTTAGCTTAGAGTGAATCCAATTTGTCCACCAAACTCTCAACATAGTGTGTGCCAGGAATTAAAACCGAGACAGGAATATTAATTTCTTCCTCACATGCTTCTGCCATCACTCTCATTTTAAAGAGGCTAATACATTGTAGCCCGTTTGGAACTCAGGTCAAACAGATTGAAGGGAAATTTTACAAAGATTGTTTCAAATTAGTTAATAGGAAGAAATTTTCAATGACATAGTGGACCTATAACACTGAAATGGAAATCTAGAACCCAATTCCAAAAGCAATTCCCTTTGAATGTCAGGGTCCTTAATCTATAAAAGGTGAAAAAAAGCATTGGTTTGCAAGGTTCTTGTGTTTAAATGAGATGATGTATATTAATCATTTTGCATATGCTCCAATGTTCTCTTCTTTTTTAATGTTCAGATTACATTTTGCGTTGGTGAATTGTGACGGGCACTTAACTCTTATATGTTCATATATTTACATCTAATTGTTATCTATGTTATTGACCTTTAGGTATAACATAAAATACATACTTTACTAAAGTGGTCATGTGGTGGACATTTGGCCTTAGCCACTAAACCGCAACCTTTGATGCCTGTGTCAACCTCAGAGAACCAGGGTTGGAGTCCTGACTCTACCCCCATCCCAGTTTCCTGCTAACATAGCTGGCTGCCAACCATGAGTGATTTGGATTGTCTTTGCTGATTCCAGCTCTGGGCACAGCCAGTGATGGCCATGCACACACTGGGGAGTGAACCAAGGGAAGGCAGTTCCATATGGCAATTTTCTTTTTGTCTGCTTCTAAATGAGTAAATATGATTTCTTTTTTTTAAAGTAGTGATATTATGACTGACATTTAATTTTCTGAAACACAATAAGTCACTATTTTTGAGGAAACAGAGTCCAAGGCAGGTGGTAACCAGCACAAGTCAAAAACCAGCAGATCATGGCCCATCCAAGACCTGCAATTATGTCCAGATCTAGTTCCTTGGTTCTATCAGCTGAACTTGCTTTTATTTTTGTTCCATTAATTAGCTAAGACAAAATAGTAACAAAAGGGGAGGGGCCAGCCAGGACTGAAACAGCTGTGGCATAACATTCTTATTTTGCTATAAACACGCAGGACTTCTAGGCCAGATTTATTTAGAAGCATTAAGGGTAATTTTCAAGGGGTTCACATCAATATGAATCTGTCTGCTTACAAGCAGTAGAGTTACATGTATCATTTTATTATGTACTTAGTCTTATTGTCTCCAATCGTTAGAGTTGGAGTAGCTAACAGATTATTTTATCTTTTGTGTTTTATCAAACATATTTGTTAGAAATGTGGTCTTCTTTATAAACAGATGTTGTAAGATTTTATAAAATCATACTCAGAGCTCAGTGCTACTCTGTAAATGTCAAGTGCATTTACCATCTTCAAAGGCTAATATTTTCATAGAAAAACAATCTAAGCTATGGTTGGAGTAAAGTAATGGCAAAATACAATTATTCACTAGGGAAAGAGCAAAACTACACCAGGATAGACAACAAAGATATTTGCAGGAGTGTTCTTTCCAAGCATTTTGAGATATCAATGCTATTTTTCTGACAATTGACAAAATAGCTTCATCCTTGAAGAAAATGTCCTCAAGGATTTTTCTATCACTTTATGTATCTCTATAGATATTTGAAATGTCTTTAAGAATAATATGCTTATTTGGGGGAATTGTGCTTTTAAAAAATATTGTTTTTTTTTTTTCATTTATTGAAAAGCAGAGACCCAGAGATAGCTACAGAAAGTGAGCGAGATTTCCACTGGTTGTTTCACTCCCTAAAAATCTAACAGCCAAGACGCCATCAGACTGAAGTCAGGAGCCGGCAGTCTGATCCAGGTTCCCACCAGGCTGGTGGTTAACTACTTGTACCATCACCTGGTGTCCTCCAAGGCCCACATTGGTAGGAATATGCAGTAGCAGTAGAGCTGGTATAGAATCCAGACACTCTGCCAACAGATGTGGGCATCCCATTCAGGAGCTTAACTGAACTAAACACTCTACTTGGAAACAAGGTTTGTGTTTTTTGTTTTTTGTTTTTCCATTGTGGATAAACTGAGTACCCTCGAGATGTATCATACTATATAAGTAAATTGTGCAGAGCTTCTCTGACAGCTGAGAACACTGGGACTGGTGCTTCAAGCATTCTGAGCAGCAAATCTTCGTATCCCTCCATCACATGATAGTGAGTGTGAAGGTCTCTGAAAAGTGGTACTGATTGGCAGTGAGGAGAGTACCATTTTCTCCAAATCCCATCACAGCTTCATCATTTTATATTAGTTTTCCAGATTAGTAAAGAGACCATGACAATGCCTGCTTGTAATATGTATATATATATAAATGACACCTGGCGAACCATTAATGACATTCTCAATTTTTGCTGATGTCCGTTTTAGAGGATATAGCTAGCACATGAACCAATTGATGACCTCTGCCATCTATCGCCATTTTCATTGGCCACCTCACTTTGACACACTGGTTCTATCCAGGGTTCCTCACAGTCATCAAGACCCTCCCAACTTTCAACCCTTGGATTCAGAGCTCCCTTTGCTCGCAGTATGTTTTTTTGTTTTTGTTTTTGTTTTTCAGTTTGAGGGATTTATTTTTTTTTTATTGTTGTTTACATTGTATTATGTGGTACAGTTTTATAGGCACTGGGGATTCCCCCCACCCCTCCCATACCCTGCCCCCCAGCTCACAGTATGTTAATAGCCTCAATCTCCGACTCTTCTGTGAATTGTGCATTCTTCCATAAAGGAACACTCTAAAATACCTTACCAATTTTTCTAAGTATTCATTTGTCATTTCTGGTAAGATGACAATCAATACAAGAACAGTGATTGCCTATTCACATTGCATATCACTATTCATGGTGCTTGGACCTAATAATTCAGTAACCATTGCTGAATAACGGCTCATGCTTTTGAATGTGAACTTCTAAGGCATTGATAACATTTATATTCATTACGTTGCCTCAATCATGGCAGTTGTATGTGGAGGCCAATTTAATATGTGTTTCATTTTCTAATTTAGGAGTAAGAATCTTCAAAAGAAGAAACTGAAGGATACTTCTAAAGAAACTCAGAATTTGATGAATGAGTTTCTTTACTGAGTTTGATCTAGAGGTTGTTTTGTGTGTGTTTAGTATTTATGGGCTCTGATATTTAATATCTACGGATACATTGACTGGTACCAGGAGGAGGATTCCTGGTTCCCCTCTTCAGATACACCTGGGAACATCAATGAAACAAATACAGATGGCTGATCTTCATCTACTTTTATGGGTTATTCAGAAATCTTTACGTGTGGGTGCTTCAATATCTGGTTATTCATTGATATCAGTTAGAAGGCTTACTGTCACTAAAAATTACGTGTTTAACTTTTTCTGTTTATCTTGCTGACCACTGAAATGTTGTTTATAGAATTCTGATACATAAAATGAAACAGATTACTTTAGCTGATTACTTTATTATTTGACAGCTTCAGTGTATCTTTTCGAAAACTTGAATTCAGTGGGATAAATGCATAAAATATTCAAATAATATATAGTCTTCAATACACAATATTATGTGGTTCAAACTAGAACTATCGTTTGGAAAAAGATGTAATGCTAGAAAAGACAGATTCAAGTAACTCATCTAGATATATTGTGGGACAGTGCTATGGATGAGACCTTTTATTAAGAGTCCAGGAAGGAATTTATATTATCACCTCCTGCAAATATTTAAGCAAAGCTATTATTTTGAATGATGTCTTTCAGTTGTTTAGACAGCATCAGGAGCTAGTTTCCTACCGACTGACATTTACACATCTTTGTTTCATTCTCATTTTAAAGGGAAGACAAACTGGGGAATGTTTCCCAAAGGAGAGTAATGCTTTTGTAAAAATCCATTCTGTAAAAATGATTTCCATGATTCCTCTGAACTCATGGCGAAGAATATATCTGGGGACAAGGGTGCAAAACCTCCACCATGTTCCACTGTTTGCAGTTACCTTGGATCTTAACTAGCTGTGCAAGTTGACTTCTGACCATGGGGAGTCCTCTCCGAGCATGGACTATGGATTCTTGAGGCCATGGCAGATAGCCAGTCCCACAGAAGCACCCTCATGATCTTCTGCGGAAGATCCACAGCACTGGGGGACAAGGAATACATGGGAGTGATGCCACAAGGGTGTCCGACGGGGTTAGCAAAGCACAACCCGCAAAAATACACTTTGAACGTAGTGAATCCAAGGAAAAATATTTTAGAAAAATAGCTTGCAAATGGCTTCACTTCACCTTAAGAGCACTATTAAGAGAGTTAATAGCTGGGATATATGCTTCTGAAACATGCAACAGTCAAAGCATTGGATTCCAAACTCCTCAGACAAGTGATGCAAACTTGTTACCAAAAAAAAAAAAAAAAACTTTTCAACATAGCCAGAGTTTAAAAAAAAAAAGCCAAAGGGAAAATCTCAAATGAACATATTAAAACTGATGTAATAAAATACCTGGCTTTTAATTATTTCCAGTAAAATTATATCTGAAAGCTCTCCAACTCCTACCCATAGTCATACACAAACACGTCAATATTTAAACTTTTTTTTTTAATGGCCAAAGCAGGGGTTTACATATGTATTTTTTTTTTTCACAGTGCTCACTTTTTCATCAATTTTTAGTAAGTTGTTATTCTACTTTAGCCTCGAATTGGTTCCATCCCGTTCCTCAACCCCTTTGCTGATGTCTAGCAGTTAATGTCCGGTACCATGAACAGAGCTTCCTGTGGCAACTGGGGATATAGCTGCTCCGGGCTGAAATAACTATAGTTTATCAAGTTCTCGTTCTCTTCTTCAGCCCCAACTAGGATTGATAAAGGCATTTCTAGAGACAAGGGAGTTTCTTCCTCTCTAGGCACAACCTCCGGCCACCCTAGCCCCACCTTTTCGGCATCCTCCTCCCCCTCTTCCTTCGTCTCCTCCACATAATCAGCCTCTTGGACCACCTGCTCCTCTTCATCCTCCTCCACCTCCTGCCTCTCCTGGTCCTCTTCATCCTCTGCCTCTTCCTCCACTTCATCTTCCTCCTCCTCCTCCTCGCTCTCCTCTTTTACATCATACACCACCTTGTCATACTCCTCTTCATTTTTCTCTTTCGCTTCCTCCACCTGCTGCGGGATTAGAGATTGGTTTTCCTCCGCGGGGGCGGGACTGAGAAGCAGAGGATCACGCGCAAAGCCCCACAGGTTTTGCGAGTCTTCCTCACTGCCGCTGAAGGACATTAGGTTTTCAGAGGCGCCCTCCAGGGTGGCCTGGCCTTCGGCTTGGGCCTGCTGCTGGCGCTCCAGCTGCTCTTGCTGCCGCATGTCTTCGTAGATCTGGTTCATGATGAACTGGGTCGTGTTGGGTGGCGCTTGCATGCCGGGTACACGCCAACGGCGCGGGCGCAGATTTGCAGGGCGAAGCAGCTTGTTGTCAGTGGGCCGGTTCCGTTGGAAGGAGCGGCCAGATTGGCGGCGCAGCCCGTGGCTCCTGCGGCCCCAGCGTTTCTTCCTGCCAGGGGGTCCCATCCACTCCGGATTCCAGGGCCCGAACCAGCAGGCACAGCAGCAGAGGCAGAGTGGGGGCAGTGTGCACACCCGAATCATTTGCACCTGTCTCCGGGGCTTGGGAACTGCGGCCAGATGGGGATGCCAGGGACCTCCCCAGGGCCCCCAGTGGCAGTCCATGGCCCAAGAGGGCATTCGGGGCGGTTGGAACCAAGAGCCCCGACCATAATGGTTTTTGGGCTGTCTCCTAGGGGGTTCATGCTTGTCCTTGGGACCATAGCGCTGTCGCCGTTTGTGCACAGGGTCACCTCTGCGCCTTCGAGGGCAGGGTACAGAGGCAGAAGAGGCCCAACCGTAGCTGTCGCCCAGGTTAGGAGGGTCCTCCATGTTGTCGAGGGCCTGGGTCCTAGATCAGCAAACAGGTGGTGTCCTGAAGTTAAGCCAGATGAGACAGTCCGGAGAACCTCCTTGGTCTGCGTTGGCGGCACGGCACCAGGTACCTGCTTTGGGGAGCCTCGCCTTCTCTGCAGGACTTTCCCTCTCTCTCTCTGCCCTGTCCTCTGTGAGCTCGCTTTTCCGCAGTGATCTCTCTTGTCGTTCGCACCGCAGTTGTCTTGCCCAGGTCGATTGGGTGGGGTCTAAGGCTGGGTCACTTTTGTGGGGGTAGGGAGGGAAGGAAGATATTGGTTGGCGACACGCAAACAGACCCCGCTCCCGGGTCCCACAGACACCCGCCTCAGCAGAGGACCGGGGTGGGGACGGGGGAGGCAGGAGTTGCGCTACCTTGTGGCTCCCTCTCAACCCAGGTGCTTCCCCGTAGCCGTCCTGGCCGGACTGAGGCAGCACTGGCAGCTGCGGCCTTTAAATACCGGCCGACGGGCTCACGTGCCCGCCGCGTCCTTGGTTGCCCAGGGGATGGCCAATCAGCATTGAGATCGTTCTCCCTGGGCGTGGAGGCCTGTTCCGGCCAGAACGAGGTCTCACGTGAGGGTTCGCTGGGGGCTTGTGACGAAGGTTTTGAGGGGTTGAAGCAGAGGGGCCCAGGTGGGGTTTGTCAAGTGTTTGAGGCAGTTGCTCAGAACCTTCTTTGGCGAGCTGGGCTTTAGGTGTTGCTGACTTGTGCAAAAGGATTTGTATACCCTAAAGGCTGTATTCTGCCTCTTTGGAAGGCCCAGTAGGTTAAGGAAAATCTGCCATGGCCAGAAAACTGGACCCTATCACTTATTCTAGGGCCAGTGTCCACAACGATGAGCCCTGGGAGTCCGGCTTCCTCGTGCATGAAGCCACCACTGGCGCTGATGACGTGTACTTACTAACGCACTGTGAGGCTCACAGCACCCACTGCCTGGCTCTGTAGGCTGTTACCATCTTCCTCCCAATAGCTAAGTGAGGAGTTAGCTTTCCAAGGTGGTGGGATCGATGCCTTTGAGGGACAGTACTACCAACTCACTTCTAATAGTGTTCATGGGTCAAGCAAATGATACACATATGGGAAAGTCTGCTTTGCTCGTTGTAACAGACTACGCATCTTTCCGCTGTTTGACACACGTTTATTACCTGCAAGAATCCTGTGAACTTTTTTCTTTGAGAATAGTGCAATCATGTCACTAACTTTTGTCCCTTGACTCCATACAGCACATGCATCAAAAGATTGAAGTGTCATGGTTGAACACAATGGGGCTTGATTGTGGTAAATGTGATTCCATTTCAACTCAGCATCCACGCCAGGTCCTTGATCCACAGCATTAACACCGCACTTACCCCATGGAGTTGTGTTAAGGGTTAAGCAAGACATTTCACTTATTGCAAATCCCCATAAAGATTCAGTAACTGACCGTCACCATTCTAGCATTTACCTGTTTTTAAGAGGATGTGAACTCCACCAGCCCTGAACATGATGCCAAATAAGCATTGCTAACTTAATAGCCTTGTCTTACCGTATCAATGAAGGGCTACCAGGCTTAAACCTGAAAAAAAAAATCCTTGAATAGTTCCCTGTATTACTTTCCTGTGGTGAGTGGAACTGTGTGAAATGAAACACTACCCACTGGGAACCACTGTTTCTGACTAGCCTGTGTGAAAGATGGGAAAGGCAAAATGTGCAAAAGCCCTGACACTTGCAAAGATTGTTAGGCACCAGGGACAGCTGGAGTGCATGGGTCGGAACCCCAACCGTTGCCGAAGGACGTGTGGATTCCACAGGCTTCATTTAGAGTCGTTTGTTGTGTGAGCTCGCAAAGGAAGTCTACCTGACTCAGAATCCACCATGCTGTCCGTGAAAGCCTTCTGACAAGGTGTGCACCATCCCCTGCTGCTTAGCTCCAAATGGACAGGTGGTCATCCCAGCTTCGTTTCCTCTGGACGTGCATGTTTTATGTGACAGCGGCCTTCTTTTGAGAGCTTTAGGGATCGAGCTTGTTGATGCAACAGAATCCCGAGTAGATTCTTTTTGCTTAAGAAAGGATTGATTCATCTTATAGATGATAAGGAATAGCATATTGTTTTTCAAAATAAAGTTGTCTTTGTACACCTTTCCTACAGTAATAAGTATGTGTTTAATATAAAGTCTTTTTTCCAAAAGTCAATTTGGTAGTCTTAAGAGAAGCAGCAATTTTATGATTTGTGATATCAGGTTGGAATAATGTTAAAAATATTTTAGATTTGTCAACAGAACATGTTAAATCTAAAAGAAAATGAGTTAAGAAATGTTAAGACCTTTTTTGTTTGTGTGTTTGTTTAAATTTGGTGAACAAAGAAACAGAACAGCAGAGAGGATTCCCATCTGCTAGCTCAGGTTCCAAAGGGCCCATGGTTAGGGTTGAGCCAGGCCTGAAGTGGAATCTGGAACATACTCTCGGTCTCCCACGTGAGTGGCAGGGACTGAAATGCTTGAACTCCCATCTGTTGCCTGCAGGAGTGCGCATTAGAAGGAAGGGAAGAATGGGATGCAAAGGCAGAACCTCAATCCAGCCACTCTTACATGCATTGTGACAGATTAGGGCAAACAGCCACTACCAAAGACATATTTTTAAGAAACTATTCACTGTAACTTTGTTTTCTTTGAAAAGTAGAGTTACTGAGAGAGGGAAACAGAGAGAGATATCTTCTAGCTGCTGGTCCATTACCCAAATGGCCATAATCACTGGAGCTGGGTCAGGATAAAACCAGGAACCTGGAGTTTCTTCCATGTCTCTCACAGGGGACCTGCCACTTGGGCCATTCCCTACTACTTTCCCAGCACACCTGCAGGTTGTCATATCGGAATGGAGTAGCTGGGATTGAACCAGTGCCCATACAGGATGTGATGTTGCAGGTGGACGCTTTAATTTGCTGTGCCATGGAGCTGGCCCAAATACATTTTTATCAACTTATATTCTTTAAATATAACACACTGAAATAGGAAATATTCTAATTTGATATTGAAATGAAGCACATTTATTGGGTTGCACTACCTTTTATTAGTCTTCTGTGGCTGCATAGCATATTAAATAACTTGGTTTTGGTTTTGGTTTTCTGCTGAGGACTCTGTTTAGGAAAATTTATTCCCAGCATCATTACACTATTAATGGGATTTATTTGTGTGTGTTGTGGGAGGGGGTGCTGTATGAGAGAGTCCTGGCTTTTTGCTGTCTGTTGCCTGGAGGCAACTTCAGCACTAAGAGTACATTCCCAAAACCTAGGAACCTAGGGAAAAGGTCCTTTCCGTGGACTTTTCTCAGCATGCTTGTTTCGTTAAGTGGCAAAGAGAACAACCTCTAGTAAGTACATCCTTCTGTACAAGCACAGCCTATAAAAACATACACATGGATATAGCCGCACACACATAATTGTAGATTGGACCTACGTGCCCCCTGTAAACTCCACCATGTGCGAACAGCAGCTTCTACCAGCGTGCAAGGCAGAGGTGGGAGAAAACACGAACGTTTGAATAAGTGGAGCTGCAAAATCACCAGAGGTCAACAAGAAAGTTTGTTCACCACATATGTGAGATACATTCACCAGAAGTGAGATTTTCAATGGTCACTGGTTACAACATTATTTGGAAGACTTCAGTGACGTGTTGGCATTTTGAAATCTCAACGAATATCCTATGAATGTGTTGATTACATCAAGTGGTGCAGGGCATTGTGTTCTTAAGTTGGAAATGTATTATCTGCATTTGTGTGATGTGAAAGGAGCACAGTCTAACACTGGATGGCAGTAGTAGCTCGTTCAAAATTCAATCAGCTAAAGTCCTGTTACAAAAGAAACCATGAGAAGTGAACACCCGAATTTTATTTCTTCTTTCATGAATTCTGTTTTAAAAAATATTATGTTCCCAATACTGAATAGCTTTTATTTGGATGCAGTGTAATTTGATCTTTTTATTAGACTTATAGCATTTTTTCAGTTGGCTTTCCAAAAAAGCAAATGTTAGGTAATTGAACCTGTAAATAAAAATTTTTCAAAGCAAAGTTGGATGTGCTTGAAATATTGAGTCAGAAAAGTGAAATTGAACAAATATTTTTAGAGCCATCCATATAATTGATGCAGTATTCCGGGATAGAAAACTAGTAGCAGAGCTTGTATTAAACCCTGCTGAAAACTTGCCTTTTTCCAGATATGGAATTTAAAAGTAAATGGTCATCATCATTTTGTGAATCATGAAAGCAAAGACAAAGTAAGTAATCCAGGCATGGTAGCTTAGTGGCTAAAGTCCTCGCCTTGAATATGCCTGGATCCCATACAGACACCGGTTCTCATCCTGGCAGCTCCGCTTCCCATCCAGCTCCCTGTTTGGTGGCCTGGAAAAGCAGTCGAGGATGGTCCAAAGCCTTGGGACCTTGTACCTGTGCGGGAGACCCAGAAGAGACTCCTGACTCCTGGCTTTGGACTGGCACAGCTCCAACTGTTGCGGCTGCGTGGGGAGTGAGTCAATGGACGACAGATCTTCCTCTCTGTCTCTCCTCCTCTCTGTATATCTGACTTTCTAATTAAAAAAAAAAAAAGTAAGTCATCCTTGCTTTTCAAAGATAAGATCAAGACATTGAAATCATTCTGCTTTCTTGCTACATGTTGGCAAGTTTTAGGCTTAGTTTATGAATTTGTGAAAAGGCTTGTACATCAGATACCATTGTGGTATTTGTTCACTTCTGAATCTTCAAATTATTTTAAGAGCACTGTGTAAGAACAGTAACTTTGCGATAACTATGCGATTTCTTCAGATGGGAAAAGAAGTAACAATATTACACTCAGAATAGTATGTGGAGATATTATTTGCCATCATTTTTCAAAAATACTCTTGATTCATAGGAACTTCACATTTTCAGAAAATCAGCGTATTGGACTCGTAAGTCTGAAAAACATGTGTGCTCAGTTATGCTTAAGCAGGAGTCTTTGGCCTGGAGGTTTGCCTACAAACATTTTTAAAGTACAGTATGTTCTAGTGCAGTAGAAAGCAGTGCTGCTCTTGTTGTTGTTGTTGTTGGCAACTTGTAGTATTTAGAGAAAATGAATGTGTAGCCATTGAATAAGGATAAAATATTTTTTACAATTTCATTTATATACAGTGTTTAATCAGGGTCAGCTTTAGAATTGGAACTTTTACTTGAGAATGTGCGACAATTCATATGGCCATTTAAATTACAGTTAGAGTGATTGCTGAAATAATATTATCGCATCTTCAGGACTGGAGCAAACATCTGCAGAGCTACATCTGGGAAACAGCCTTCTGGAGAGGCAGTCATAGCTGTGGACATTTCCAGGAGTACAAACACTGGTAGAGTGCTGTCCTTTTCACTGCACTGTCTTTTTGGCTGGAAGTTCTCCCAGTGTGTGACAGGGTGTTCAGGACCATGTATAGGTAAGGATGTGATGCCGTCCATAAGGTCCTGCAGAGAGAGCCTCGCGGTGATGGCCATAGGCCTTTACTTCTGTGAGAAGTAAACTTTTACAGATTTATTGATCAGAATATCATTTACGTTGGGCTGGTCATTGCATATTTATTACTTTTTAAAAGATTTATTAATATTCATTTGAAAGTCAAAGTTACCATCAGAGAAAGAGAGAGAGAGAGCCAGAGAGGGAGAGAGAGAGAACGAATCTTCCATCTACTGGTTCACCACCCCATAATTTGGCACAACAGCTGGAGCTTCTTCTGCATCTTCCCTATAGGTGCAGAGACCTGAGCACTTGGCCCATCTTCCCCTGCTTTTCCAGGCGCATTAACAAGGAGCTGGATCAGCAGTGGAGCGATAGGATTTTGATCCAGCATCCATATACATGGGATGCTGGTGACTTTTATCCACTACTGCACAGTGCCAGCACTGCCTGGTTATTATAATTATTATTGTTTGTTCTCTTTTATATTGTAAAAGAAATTAAAATTTTTCATTGGTCTATACTTTATCTAAGGTCATTTCTACTGTGCTTATTTTTTCCATCCCTGTCACTAGCAAGCATTTACCTATTCTCTTTGGCCCTGAGGAACTCTGTTTTTCTCCAGATCTTCTCAAACATGGACTCAAGAGGACCACACTGAACCCTACCTATGCAAAAGTCACCACTGCACACAAAGGTGATTCTGGTCTTTACATTTTGTCCAGTCTGCATAAAAGAGGAAAAAGACATGTTTGTGGCATCTAAGTAAGACACACAACGGGGCTAGGAGTCAGCCTTGACCCAGTCCAGGTTATTTAACTCTTTCGTATTACCTGAGGCTTAGAATACTTTTCAGATTCATCTTTGAATATAAGTGAATACATGCTGAATACCTCACTAGGTCACCTCGCACATGGTGCATATTCAATAATTGGCTCCTGTTAGAACAGTTTGGGTATATGTATGCATATAATATACACACAATTACTTTTAACATGCAACATTTAGAAGTGCTTCAATGTTAAACTCTAGGCATAAAATGGATTCTCTGACACGGTCCACTGAAGAATGCTTATTCTCACTGATACTTTAGCTTCTATATTTAAAAAAATGATGTGCTGTGACACTTAAATTATTTTAATAACATGATATAAAGTTGTTATACTAGCTCTATGGACATTCTGAGAGTAAACAAGAAGATATAAATGAGAGAAGAGAGGGGGATGGAAAGGGAGATGAGGATAAGGAAAGAAGGAAAGGAAAAGGAAGGGAGGAAGGAAAAAAGGAAGGAAGGAAAGAGACAAGTGGAGGAAGAGAAGTATCATAAAATCGTATCTATGAACCACATGAAAATTTGTCTCTACATTAGTAGAAAATTTAAAAATATATATTCTGAAAAGCATGGTTGAGTCAATATGTATGTAAAATTTTTAAGGCAGATTTAAATAGAAGAAAAGAGGGAGGGAGGGAGAAAGAGAGAGAGAGTTCTTCAATCTACTGGTGCCCCTTTCATAATTTGCCTGAACAGCCAAAGCTGAGCCAGTTTGAAGCCAGCAGCCAGAAGCTTCTTCTTGGTATGCCATGTGGGTGCAAGAGCACAAGGTTTTGAGCCATGCTTTGCCACTTTCCCAGGCCATAGAGGGAGCTGGATCGGAAAAGGAGCAGTTGGTACCCAGACTGGCATCAATATGGGATGCTAGTGCCACAGTGAAAGGATTAGTTTATTACATCACCATGCAGGCCTCATAGGTGGAATTTTAAATGTTGTATATGTTACCAACGGTCCTTTGTTAATATTAATAGCTTAACCATAATTAAAAGTCCTATATTAAACATTTTAGATTGTAGAGGACTATGTACGTTCCAACTTTTTTGGTAAAACTCTAAGTGGGTATAGCATCCTCCACACTTAGTAACATTCCTTAAAATTTAAAACATGTTTCACCAGAATTATGGTAGTATGAATTTACCCATAGATGTTGTCTCACCCATCATACCTGGTCAGGTAAGATTATTCTTTGCATATTTCTGATGGACAAAAAGGCTGCTTTAGAATCATGAAACTGTTGCTATGGGAATATCACTAGAAATATATTTCAGTGACACAATAAAGACTCAAGATTATGACTGTCTTTGGTAAGTGTACATATGCAGCACATACATATGAATATATTTGCAAAAGCAAGCCAAAAATGAAATTAAAAGATAAGTTTATTTTGGTGCAAAAAATTTTGAATCCCATTTTCCATAATATACATTTTGCATGAACTTTCTGAAGAGCCCTCATAGGTATGGATTTCAAAAGTTTCTCGCATCAGAACAAACCTGTTTTCATTTCATTTTTTCACAAGCACTTTGAAGAACTCTCACTCTTGTAAGTGTAAAAATGAGAAATTGTTCTTTTGCAACTCTTTTGTTTATAAAAAAAATGTCACCAAAATATTCAAGAAAGCAAAAGCATTGTGTCTAGGGAGTTGAACTCATAGTCTCAAATTTCTTGTTGTGTTTCAGATTGTACCCATGTGCTTGTAAAATGACTGTTTTTGGAAGGTAATTCCTAACTTATTTCCAAGCCTGGTTTTTGTATCTTCTATTTTTCTGTTTTTCTCT
Source organism: Ochotona curzoniae (assembly GCF_017591425.1). Classification (NCBI taxonomy): domain Eukaryota; kingdom Metazoa; phylum Chordata; class Mammalia; order Lagomorpha; family Ochotonidae; genus Ochotona; species Ochotona curzoniae. The sequence goes on along the minus strand of NW_024464920.1, from coordinate 13,522,433 downwards.
ATCTTTTCCATAGGCACGGAAATGTAACAGGCAACTATTCAGTTTAGCAAAGATGTAAAATGAATGAGAAGTTCTTTAAATGGATTAAATAGTACCATTTAAACACTGAAGGTTAACTGCATTGTTGTTGGATGTGGTTATTTGTATATTAGTTATATTAATTATTTCCCATATGACTATTGTAATTTTCAAATACATTTATTCTTTTCTTCATGCTCTTTAATGAATTAGGGATAAAACATGCCTTGGTTTAAAAAGGATCAGAAAAGTATATTAGGACATCTAAATCTTGGCAAGGTAGCTAAGGAGCTCATTTAAAACATTTTTATGTTATGCACATAATTTGAAATTATGTAGAAGATGAACATTCAAAACTTGCAAGTTTTATGTGATGGATAAGAGTATCTGCAATATTTCTGCATTGCTTGGTTTTCTGCATACTCAGCTGATGTTTTCTTACATTATTTTGTTTTTATATCTCAGTACTTTCTGTTGTATTTTGTGTAATCCTGTCTTTCATAACATAATTTGAAAATGGAGTGCTTTTTGTTTCAAAGGAAGCAGTAACAATTGCTTTTGTTATACTAGGTGCCAAGATGCTAGCCATGATCTGAAATTAGACAAGACTGCCAATAGGCAAACGAGGTAGACACATGTATGCTTGAGGAGTCTTGCTGAGGTTAATGGGATTTCCATCTAACCGAATGTCCTCCAGGGCCTTACGGATATAAGTCAAATTTTTAACATTGCAGAAAGTATCTTCATGCATCTCCAGAATGTTGTTATTCTAAAAAAGAAGAACATATGTTAATAATACAAGGTGTAACATATCTATTTTTTATTGACATCATAGGGCATTCTCTAGTTCCTTCTCTAAATCTTATGTGATTTTTTTATATGCCAAGTATTTTCTAGGCAATTCAATGAACCATTCAACAAAAGAGACATAAGATTGCCCTAATAATGCTTATTACTTAAGGGAAATCTCAGAGGGGGCAAAACAGATTTAAAGAAAAAAAAAGTCATTTATTTCCAGCAGATAAGTACTATCCAGAAAAGAAGACAACTGCGGAAAGATACATGAAGCAATAGAAATTTTTACTGAGAATGGAATAAGGAATGCGATGCATGGGAAGAGCCATGGGGATAAGGTACTAAGTAAAGAGAACATTAAGTTTTAAGTCCTGAGGAATTAGCATGTGATATACATATCCTGACTTCCTCCTAATTACTAACTTGGAGTTTTAGGCACATCTTACTGGCAGAAGCCTACCTGGAGGTGAAGGGCTCGAAGGCTTTCTGGGAGTGGCAGAGGGATGTGGTCTAAGTTGTTATCAGTAAGGTAGAGATGATGGAGATCGTACATATCCTGTGAACATACCACATGCAACGATTTAATACCCATTAGTAATGAATGATTATATTGTCAATTCTTCTGCTTGCAAATGTTTTCAAAATAAGATGGTCCAGGTCTTGCTTTATGCAGTTGAAGCATATTGGTTTTCCATTTTACTAGAGAGCACAAATAAGTTATGGAAAAATTGACCATTAGCAAATATGTTTTCATTAGATATATTCTCCAATCTCTAGGAAGATTCTTGTTTGGTCTCATTTTCTCAAATTTGAAAAAAGCCACTATTCATGATAGACATCCTGTGGTGGTTGCTTGAAGGATTTTGACAAGACATAGCCCAAATTTTCTCTTTTAGAAGTGTTGGAAAATGAGAATTCCTCCCCAGCAAAAGCCCATGAATCCAGAAAAGTGGCCATGAGCAAGGCAGAAAACATTGAAATTACTAGTGACCTATTCCAGTGAAACTGTCCAGAGTAGATTGTGACTCAGTACTGCCTGTGGCAGCAGAGGCTGAGCGGGGAAAATGAGTTGCCCAGCTACAAGGAGGCACCCAACTCCTTTGTTCTCCACTGGTGATCTCACAGGAGGCCTAGAGGAGAGGGCAGGCTTTTACAATCATTGAAAGTTAACAAGAACAAGACCGTACCAGCTCTGTGACCTCCCTGAGAAGAATGCTGTGTCTCGCCAAGACTCATTTAAAACGATGTGTCCTGGAACCTTTTGACGATCAGCTTGAATGGAGTGACAGTGGATGAGATTTGATTCTTACTGTTCTCAGACTCTTCTGCTACTGTTTGGAGCCCTAAGCTGGCTCTTCACTTAGAAAATAAAATTGCTCAGTTAACTCAACCTCTTTGCAGCGTTGTTTAGAAGCCTCCTGTATAACTCTAGCTTTCAAATAAATCTTTCCAAAAATTAAATCCTCTTCTAGAAATAAGAAATAATCATCATTGACAGCAAGTGGAGAGGAAGGTGACAAGTTGCTTTCTCACACTTAAAACTTACTTTAAATGCTTCTTGCTTTATTCCTTTCCTTCCAAGCCTGTTGTTGCTAATATCAATAAATGTCAAAGTTGTTGGCAATTCTGGAAGCTGCCTTATTTTGTTGTCACGCAGGACAAGCTCTCGAAGTTGAGGCAGCTTTCGAAATGCATCTTCATCAATCTCTGATATTAAATTTGATGTCAGATCAATCCTTTTCAAATCATCTAGAAGAAAAAAGTATTTAGTCTTGAATATGTTTTACTCAAACAAACTGAATGTAAATTTTCTCACATGTAGCAAATATAAAGATGAATATAATTAACAATGCCTAGTTTCTTATTTTATAAATTTTATTTTCCTTAAATACTATTCATGTTTATGCCTTCATAAAAATGTAACTTCAGCAAAGATACTGGCATGTTATATTTAAAATATAGTCTTAGTATTCTTCATAAACTTTGGACTTCACTGTTTAAAATATTCTCCCAAGGGCAAAGGGCTCAGCACAGCAATTTATACATTGGTTGGGATCCCATACTCCAGGGCCTGGGTGTGCCACAATTCTTGCAGTTCCAAATTCTTGCTAGTGTCATCCTGGAAGGATGCAGATGCGTGTTCCAGTAGTAGAGTCCCTGACACCCAAGTGGATTCTAGACCAAGTTCCAATCCTGAATCTGGCGAGATCAAGCCTTAATTGTTGTGAATGTTATGAACGTGTGAAATAATGTGTGGTTAGTCTCACGCTGTTTCTCTCCCTTTCAAATAAAATGAAAATATGTAAATAATTTTTTTTTCTAGTGAAACTTTTTCCTAGGTATTGGGATACTGATATTTTCTAACACTCAAATACATGAGCAATCAGAACAAAATCTCTAAGAAAATCTTATGATGACCACTGGCAAAAATTCTAAATTCACAGCAAGTATAAAGTGAGGATTTATATTTTCACTGATGAAAGAACTATCTTCCATTGAAGCTTGTTAGAAAAAGCCAAACACTTATAAATGTGTGACATGGCACCTAGTTTTAATTTTGTAACATGAAAGTTCTAAATATGGCTATTTATGATGTATATATTCACTTGAAAGTATCGGCAACAATTTCGTAATGATCATCGGTTGTTTTAACCATCACTTTTAAACTCTGAAATATTTAAGTAAAAATAATTGTTTGATGAGCCATATTTTCGCTTTTAACTTGCACTCTTAGCATTGCCACTCTATGGTAAAAGTATTTAGTGATGTCCATTAAAACCAGAAAGGCATTAGCGTTGTCATTCATACTTAGGCTTGCAAAGTCATTTTTGTTGATCTTTTTAATTCTGTTAAAGCGAGAGTAGAAATAAGCAGTGTTCTTGGGCAGTGGAGGAATAGCATCAAGTTCATGATCATCACAGTATACAGTTGTACTTATACAGGTACACAGAAGGCACGTTGGAAAGTCTAAAAAACAGAAGTAAAAAATCAAATGTAAATAGCAAATAGTTTATAAGACATGCTGTCATTATAAATGCTTGGCGAAGAAGACTAGAGTCTCACACATATTATCCCAGGAAATTTTACATTTTTTCATAGATTTCTGTACCTGGAACAATAAAGTCAAATATATCAATTGAAGCTTTCCCTTTAACGTTTAAGAAGTAAGTTTAAATTATTGCATGTATATAACATGGCTATTACTTTTATGCTTATTAGAAGTTCTATTTTCAAGAAATAAATATTTATGATGTGATGGATAAAAGTGTCGCCTGCAATGCTGGCATCCCACTTTCATGCAGGTCCAAGTCATGGCTGCTCTAGTCCCAACCTAGTTCTCTGCTAATGTGCCAGGGAAAGCAATAGAGAATAGCCCACGTCCTTGAGTCCCTGCCCACGTGGTAGACATGGATGGAGTGCCCTGTTCCTGGCTTTGATTTTGCCCAGCCCTGGCTGTTACTGCCTTTAGGAATTGAGCCAGCATACAGAAGAGCACTATCTCTCTATCTTGCTGTTTCTCTAACACTGCTTTTAAAATAATTGGGGGAAAATCATAAAATAATAAATAGAAGTTCACATATAATACTTCCACCAGCTCTTTGGTTCAGTGTTTAATTGTGGTATTAAAATCCAATTTTCATTGGGCCCAGTGTGATAGCCTAGTGAATAAATCATCGCCTTGCAGCTACTGGGAACCCATGTGGGCAGTGGTTCGTATCCTGGCTTCTCCACTTCCCATCCTGCTTTCTATTTGTGGCCTTGGAAAGCAGTAGAGGATGATCCAAGGCATTGGGACACTGTACCTCCAAGGAGACCTGGAAGCAGCTCATGGGTCTTGGCTCAGGATTGGCTCCTTTGCAGCCACTTGGGAAGTGAAGCAGGGAACAGAAGATCTTTCTCTATCTCTTTCCCTGTGTACATCTACTTTTCCAATAAACAAAAATCTAATTGCTTCAAGAAGAATGGTAATATAGTTAATATTCATTCACTCAATACTTGTTACTAAACCCTTACTATGTAGATGACATTATACTAGCTGGTGGAACCGCATAGAGGACAAAGCAATCAAATTCTACTTTATAATATAGTGTATGAGATGAACATCAATCTTGGAACTGAACAAAATTATGACTGTGATGAATGTCATATGCATATAGCATGGGAGAGATTGACCCTGTCTGGGAGTAACGGGAGTGGTCTCTTACAGAGGTGATGACAGAGCTGCAATCTGCAGTAAGAGAATGAGTTGAATATGCAGCGAGCAAGGAAGCAGTATTACAGGTGAAGGAAAAATATGTGCCAAGTCCCTGCACGGTGAAGGGAACGAGTGAAGAACCACATGCCTGACTCAGAGAGTGTTGGAATGCTTGGGCTGTAGCAGACAAGGACTGTGTAGCCTGGGCTGCAGGTTTGATTCCTTATCCTAATGGTGGGTGTAGCATTGCATGATCCAGTTTGCTGAGACATCACTGAGCTTGCTGGTTTTGTACAGGATGAAGGAGGATAAGTGGCCAGAGTGGAGATGAGTACTAATCTACCTAGAGGAAAGAAGATGGTGCCTTGGCTAGGGTGAAAGTGGTGGGGAGGATGATAGATCCAGAGATGTTTGTGAGTCTGGGTTCTCTCCTAACAGATTGCTCGCTCTCTCTCTCTCCCTCTCTCTCTCTCTCTCTTTCTCTTACACACACACACACACACGTCCTTTCTTCACTCTTTTTCATGGTTGTGTAGAGATTAATGACTGGATAGAAAGGAGGAAAGTATTGCAGAGGCCAAGAGGAAAGAATTTTAAGTGGAAGTAAATAATGAACAGCCTAAGGTATGTTAATGACTGAAATCATTCTGCTGAGTGATTACAGTACGGTGGTGATCAGTGAATCCAGAAGAATTGTGTACTGGTGGCATCTAAAAGCCAGATTCAAGCTAACTACCTAGGAAGTCGGAGGTAAGGCAAATAGAGACAGTGCCCCTGGGTTGTCTGAGAAGAGCAGGGGAATATAAGAAGCCCTATTGGTGTATTCTGTAATGGGGAGTGGGCATTGAAGCGGGAGACATTAGAATGAAGGCTCCAGGGGAGAAGAGATTGAATATTAAAGAGATCCGAAGAGGGGATCTGGAGGTAGGAGTCAGAGCTCAGTGGCAAGGGTTCCCATGCCGCATGCGGGAGAGCAGCCAGCTTTCTGCTGTATTGGAGGAGAGACAGTTAGGGTACATGCATGCAGAAGTAGGTGGATGCTCTGTGGAACCACTCATCAAGGATCTGAGACTGAAAGGTTGCATTTCCTCTGTGGAAGAGGGGGCTAGGCCATCTCACGAGCTCGTGACTTGCAGGGAGAAGAAAAAGGTTATGAGATGTCAGGTAAATGCAGAAAGTAAAGAGTGGTAGAAAAAAATGCACTTCTCAATGATTAATTCATGTCTGTTTACCTGAGACGTTCCTGGTTTGCACATCGAAAATCACAGTCAAAACGGAACATTTGATCACCATAATTAGAAGGCCAATTTGTAGTTTGTGATCAAGAACCAATAGTTCACCTACTAAGTTATATATTGTTATCATTATAATAATCATTTCAGGACTGAAAGTTAATAATTAAAATCCAGGAATTGTATTAAAAGTAGGTACTGTAAAATATTTAATAGTTATTTCTGTAATCATTATAAATTAATATTTTCTACTTGTCTTTAAAATTTAAAATGTAGGAGCTAACATATTAAACGCTTGTGAAATTTATGGCCTTGCTCATTTAGTGGTAATTACTTAGATAATCTATATTTATACATATATAATTTATATTTCTATATATATATATATTCATGCTGGTTATAATTCAATTCTAGTTTTTCCACTCAAAGTTTGTGCCTACATTCTCTGCCTTTAAAATATTATTTCTAGATATTTATATTAATAGTTAAAGTATAACATTTTAATTTTTAATCTTCTTACTATTTTCAAATTATTTAACTTCCATAAATTTATGCTGCTTTTCTGGAAACCAATACGTAAAGCTTCGTATTTGTATTTGACTTCAACACAGAAACAAAAAGTTCTGAATTGTATTGAGCCACGCTTAAACACAACTTTGAACACGAGTGGGTATGGTGTATCTATCTATGTTGTTTCTGGCTCACCTGAGAGACTCCAAATGCAGTTATGGGTGCCAAATTATTCAAAGGAATCATTAATTATTATTATTAAAATTATTAAAAGTCCTAAGGATATTAAGTTCCTAAATTTTAGGTGCTTTCTACTGGGCATTTGTATTCCCTCTTATTATGTGTGTGACATTCTGACCATCCTTGTAGAGTGCACCGCTTTCAGAGGATTAACCTTGTAGGAAGACTGGGCTGCACTGTTTATGACAGTGGCTTTGGACTTGGTGGTCTGTGCTGCATTCGGGCCAGCTCCTACCGCCTACATGACCTCAGACACACGCATGCTGAGTTGCGTTTTTGTCTTCATATTCACCCAACGGCGAAAACAGTGCCTGCTATACAGTGTTGTTGTGACTCTCCAAGGAATGAATGCACATCAAATATTTTAAGTGGCTAACATAAAACACTTGATAAAGGGATTTTTTTAATGTTACCTTTGGTGAAAAGTTAAATACTCATAAAAGTAAAGAGTAGATTTCAGCTGCCAGGGACTGGGGGAAAATAGGAAGAAATGAGTTTTAAATAGCTGTAAAAGTTCAGTTGCAGGACTCTTAGCTACATGCTGTTGTTGAAAAAATCTCGAGGAGGGTTTACAAAATGGATACACTCCTCCAAACATTCCTCATATTTACTATGGACCAAGCATTATCTTCATTTAATCTTGAATATAACCCTATAAGAAAAGTTTTATTACTTACTATCTCATGCTTTAGTTAAGAAAATTGGTGCACAGATAATACTGATACCTTGCTCAATACTGATACATCCAGCAATTCTCAGAGCTGGTGTCTGACTGCATGTGGTTTGGTCCAAGTCTCAGTTTGACCCCTTTGTTGTTAGTCCTGCTTACACCACGTTGCTCTTGCCTTGTCTCCCACTAGGTTCTGTGCAGACAGACATTTTCACTAGTTCTTATAGGATATCATTGTCTCTGTCCATTTGCTTGCACTGGGCAGAAAGATCTGAGCGAACAGTGAGCATTTCAAAATTAGTTTCCTACCAGCAGAACTTGGAAATCAGAAAGGCCTAATTCTACCTCAGTCTTTGCGCTGGGAACCTGCAAATGGTTTGTGCATTCTCACTGTGTTGATGCTTCTGTTTAAAACTCTCTCTAGGATGAATTCTCTTGACAGATTCTAACAAGAAGTATGTGGAATCGCATAGTACCAGGAATTGTGTGTTCTTAACTGAAATGCCCTCAGACAGACCATGTTCAGACTGTACAAGATGTTTTCTGATAGGACTGAGAGAGGAGAAGTTGATTTCTCGTTAGATACACAGACAAGAATCCAGTGCTGGCTTCAAACTGAATGTACGGCAATTACTGTCAGCCTGGAGTTAGTGTCCTTGGTGACAATGAAAAAAGTGGTAGTGAAACCTTCACAGAAAACGTGTAATATTCCAGTAAAACACTGAGAAGTGCTGAGCATTGTGACCCGCAAGCAGCTCTACTCAGTGCGACATCAGCATTGTCACTGTCATCCATTCCCACTGCGTCAGTGAGGACTCCTATGGTCCCATATCACAGACGAAGATTTCAGCTAGCTTATTGACGTCCCTTTGTTTTAGAACTGCGTTCCACCACAAAACTATTAAGACAAATATTTCCATCCCAAATCTTTGGTTATTGGGTCATTTTCAATAGGCCAGCATGGCTAAGATTGCTTATGTTTTAACACAAAATATTCAGTGTGATCCCCAAGTGAATCCTAGCCTCTTCAACATTTCTTCCTTGGTCACCCAGGTTCCCTGTGGAGCTGGCATTTGGTAGCTTGGATAGATGACAAAGTGGACTCAACCATTCTGCCACTGTGATGTGCCCGACCTTCATTGGTGTGGGGGCCCAGAACCCCGGTGTATTCAGGCTCCTGTGGGGAGGACCCATCAATCAGCCTCGGCGTGGACTCTTCTTCCTCCTCCTCTTGAACCTCTTCTGGCTGTGGGGGCGGAGTGAGGAGCTCGCTGTTTCCTGAAGGCATAGCTGTCACTATTTCAATCTGAAAATAGGGAAAACGAAACAAAGGGAAAAGCAGCATTTTATCAGTCAACCTTCTCTATCCCCCTCTGACATCTGTGCAACTTCCTGAAAATGGAAAATGTTTCCATCTTTGTCACTAGAGGGCACTCGGGTTCTGAAATTCAGCAATGTGTGGTTGCCCAGAAGAACACAGAAATCTAAAAATTGCTATTATTTTTAATTAATTTTATTTCCCAAGTCTTAGAATTTGCTTCCTGTGTGTTTTGAGGGTCTTCTTTTTCTTTTAATGTCTTGCATGTCTGTCCATTTCTTAGTTTTTTTTTTTTAATATCACTGTTTCCTAGTAACATGTGGAATTATAAAAATAGATTATTGCTGTGGAAGACTCAGTCCAGAAATAAGCTGAGTAAAAACCAGGATCCTCCTGATCCTCTACCCCTAATTTACTCCTCTTTCAGATAATAATGGAATGGAAACCAATGTATATTTTTCTGTTCTTTTATAGAGGTGACACATCCTTGATGGAGTTCTACTAAAAAGAATCCAAACTAAAACAAAATAGGATAGTGGCATCAAAGCTACATTATTTGATTATGATATGCAATTTCTCATAGATGTTTCATGTTATTACAATAACAAGTATATAAATAACATTTGGACATGTCAGCATTGACCTTTCAGAGAGATTGTCAGTAGGAGGCATTTATAAAAATATTCAGTTATTTATCAAAGATTATACTTGCTTTTTTTACTTGTGTATTTTAAGTCATGATTTGTTTTAAAAGATTTTGTTTGCATTTAAAATAAGCCTTCATTTTGAGCAGCTTTTGCTTGTCACAGTCTATTGGTTTTGATTACTTAGTAAATGTTCATGTCATGTCTTGTAAGCTTGGCCTAGAAATCTGCTCAAAATAATTGAAATGATACCCCACGTGTCTTGGTCAGTGTTTTCATCCCTCTGCTTTTGGCCACGTCAAGATGCTTTAGAGAATTCACAGATAAAAAGCAAAATTAAGGTATGTTTAGGTTGGTGTGAAACATACCTTGAAGCCATGCCAGTTTTTCATAATATACATTTTCATCAACCTTTTGAAAACCAAATATATCCGCATATGTCCTCTGCTCCTGCCCACTTTGTTTTTCAATATTTGTTCCCATGAGAAGGCAAGGAAACATAGAAATTTGCTTTTGAAATTACTTAATGATAAATTGCACAAACTATTCTTTTTTCTATAAGATAGATGTGTAATTAAAACAATGTTTTGGCATGTTGTAGATAAGTAGAAAGTTTTACAGATATGCCTATTACCGAATGTCCTTCTAAATGATTGAATACACTTTTTTTTATAAATGAAAATTATCCTTTCAAAGAAGCCCTAAACTTTCTTTTGTAAATTTACATTTCTTTTTAAAAAGTTTCAAATTTTCTTTTCAATATTGCCTACACAGTTTAGAGGGATGCATGTCCGTGTAGGCCCCCAACTGTGGTAGGGAGGGTCAGGAATGGGTGGGACAAATGTTTCAACTTTCTTTTTTCTTTTTCTCTTGTTTTCACAGGGCAGTTGAGGGAGATGGTTATTCCTTTCTGTCAAACTACATCAAACAATTTACATTTCTTAATTATACCTCCTTTGCTGTTTCTGTACTTGATTTTGTATAATATTGGTACCACTGGTCTTTTGTGTACTCAAGCCTATAAAATGGTAAATTGAGTCATGTCTTTTCTTTTTGTATCTTTTCAGAATTATATACATATATATGTATATATATATATTATTTGAAGGGAAGATTTACAGATATGAGGAGAGAGCACGAGAGAGAGAGAGAGAGACCTTTCATTTACTGGTTCTCTTCTGAAATGGCCACAATGATCTGAGATGAGCCAGTTCAAAGGCAGGAACGTAGAGCTTCCTCTGGCTATCCCACATGGTACAGGGACCCAAGGATTTCAGTTGTCCTCTGCTGATTTCTCAAGGCATAAGCACGGAGCTGGATGGGAAGTGGAGTAGCTGTAATACAATCCCTCAACCATATGAGATGCCGGTGCTGAAGGTGGATGCTCAGCTTACTATGCCATGGCACCTGTCCTAAAAGCTACAGCACAGATAGGTGATCAATGAGTAATTAAACAGAATATTAAAAAAATATATATTTGAGGGGTCCGGCGCGATGGTGCAATGGTTAAGGTCCTCGCCTTGCACGCCCGGGATCCCATATGGGCGCCGGCTCTAATCCCAGCAGCTCCACTTCCCATCCAGCTCCCTGCCTGTGGCCCGGGAAGGCAGTCGAGGATGGCCCAAAGCTTTGAGACCCTGCACCCACGCAGGAGACCCGGAAGAGGCTCCTGGCTTTGGATTGGCATAGCATTGGTTGTTGCGCTCACTTGGAAATGTGCCTTCCCTCATCGGAGGGAAGATCTTCCTCTCTGTCTCTCCTCTCTGTATCTGCCTTTCCAATAAAAATAAAATAAATCTTTAAAAAAAAAGTTTGATTACAATTCACCTCTCTTTGCTTTAGCTATCTTGTTGAAAAGCTTCAAAGGATGTGCCAATGCTAACTTTAAAGTATTTAAAGCATGAAATCAGATTATGCTGCATTTGATAGTTTAGGATCCATACACGAAGGCAGTTTAAAGTGTGGCCAGAAATCTCCAGCTGAGATGACTGTGTGCATTTCTTTTAAGAGGCACATGTGGTTTCCATCAGTAGAGTGAGAGTTAAGACAGATTCAGAAGGGATGGATTTGCACAGAGACTAAAAGGAGGCTCCAGCAAGGGCGGAAATTAAGACAGATGTTTCAGGAATGGTGCAGCCTAAAGGGAGAAACACATTCCAGATCCATTGCCTTGAGTCTTTAACTTTGCAGGAAAATGTTTGCACATACTTTTGTATGGATAATTGTTTTTCCACTGATTTGATGTGAAGCTTAAGATCTCATTTGTCATCCAATATAATGAGGCAAAACAGCTTTTGTGTTTATCAGAGACTGGTTTGTTCAAGCTGGTGAATAAGATGAGAATGCACAACTCTTAAAAACAAAGGAAAAGAAATCCCTTTCATTTGGGCAAAACTGTAAAACTGTCTCAAAGAACTGTTTGAGGAGAATCTTTTGTGTTGTAGATACATTTTAACTTACTCTTAAGTAGAAACAATTTGGCTCTTCGCCCATCCTTTAAGGATTTTCCTTCTACAAAATGAAGATGTGTGGCAGAATTTTATGCTTTTGCAACAGAAACGTTAATTTGAATATAAATGCAAATGGACAGAAAACATCTTTCCTCCTTTTACTGAGTTGGTGACACTCAATTCTTCAAATTTCCCTTTTGCCTTTGTCTCGTTATTTTACTTTGGCTTGTGTCCTATTGAAATGCCCTTAAATTTATTTACGCTATTGTTCGAGAGTATAACAACATTATCACATGCAACTTTGATCTTATCTCTATACGGGTAGACTTTTGCTGGGTCCCGATAGATGACAACTTTCAGTTGACTGATTTGCAGTCAGTTTTCTGTTCCTGTTTGCTTGCTTTACCTGACTTGAGAACCGTAGGAAATATCTGTTGTGGCATACTCTGCGCGGAGGTGCATTCATTTGTTGACTTGTATCAGAGGTGACAAATGCTTAGCCAAAGGAAAGCGCCCTGAACAGGTCAGTTCTCAGGAAAGAGAATTTTCAGGAAAGAAGATTCTCAGGCCTGCTTCACTCTCAGGCACCTGAGCAGCCTTGATTCCATATAAGCAACCAGCACCTCAGAGTAAGAAGTGCTGACATAAACCCACAAGAGTGTCTCAGAAGTTTCTACTGCCTGAAAAAACAGAGATACTCAGTAGCAAAAAAGTCCAGTAACATTTCTTGATTCAAATGGTGCTGAGACTTTCATCAGCAGTACTTGTTTTGTTGTTAGAATATGCTGAGTTTTTTTTTTTTTCAGTTATCCACAGAGTTGATCAAAGTAAAATCTGTGTACTGTTTTTAAAATATTTTATTTTATTTTTATTGAAAAGGCAGATTTTACATAGAGGAGATATAGAGAGAAATCTCTTCCATTCACTGGTCCATTCCCTACGTGGCCACCAAAGCTGGAGCTAAGCCATTCCCAAGCCAGGAACCAGGAACTTCTTCCAGGTCTCCCACATTGGTGCAGGATCTCAAGGCTTTGGGTTATCCTCGACTGCTTTTCCCTGGCCACAAGCAGCGAGATGGATGGGAAGCAGGGCTGCCGGGATTAGAACCGGTGACGCCCTATGGGATCCCCGTGCATGCAAGACAATAACTTCAGTCACTAAGCTATTGTGCCGGGCCTCTCTGTACTATTTTAAGACATGATTACATTTGGCAAGAAATATTTTTATTGAAGCTGGTGTTATTGGTGCAGCAGTTGAGCCATTATTTCTGATTCCAGCTTCTGTAAGTGTGCTGATGGCTCTGCTTCTGACCAAGCTCCTTGTTGATGCGCAGTGGGAGACAATAGGTGGTCCTCTGCCATGTAAGTGGCAAACCAGGATGGGATTCCTGGCTATTGGCTGACTTCAGCCCGGCCCTTGCCTTGCTGTTACAAGCATTTGAGCGTTCAAATGTTGGATGAAAGGTATCTCTATGTGTCTTCTTTTCTCCCTGTCACTGAGCCTTGCAAATTAACAGGCAAATAGATCTTGTAAATTAAATCATTTTGAACAAATTCATTTTTCAAGAGCAAAATGCATGTACGTATGATCCATATGCCATGCTGTCTATAGAGTGAAACCTAATTAACTTACTCATCTTAATTTCCACAAGAAATAGGAAAAAAATAGTGCAGTAGGAAAAGCTGAGCTAGTGGGCTCAGAAATATGAGCAGTCAGGTTTGTTGTTTTTGTGTGTCATTCATTTCAGTAGAGTTGTGTTGTTGAACATGTTGATAACCCTCAAGCAGGTTAGTAATGATCATAAACCATCATGTACATTTCAGCGCTGTTTCCCTAATGCAACGAGATGTGTTTGTTTAATCATTTTGTATGTTTTTAATCTTAATACTTATACTACAGCTAGATTTCCATTGAAAATGTAGTATCTGTGTGACTGAAAGGTGCCATGAAAGGGTTAAAGCTATCTCCAGCTGATGCCTGACTTCATGAATAAACAAACAGATCACTGAGTAAATTGGTGAATTTGTAAATGATGGATAATTTGCCAGTTTTCTAATCATGCAATCAACCAGATTGAATATGCCAAGCATTATGCTTAAGATATGATCAACCGTTCATTTTACTTGTCGATATTTTTGTCAATGGCATCTTCTGTCGATACTATTCATGTTTTTCTTTCTACCTATGATCATTATAAGCTATATTACGAACATCTTTTCTCTGGAATACCACATTAGTTTATACAAAGTTTAGGATACAAAGTTAGCATATATGTAGCGAGAATAAACTTTTGGAAGACAAAAACTAATCCTATGACTTCTGGTAAAATCCTCTAGAGCTACTCTGACACATTGGTTAAGGGGAAGATTCAAATCAAATGATTGAAACAAGTCTTACTTTGACACCTTTGGGGAGTTACTTTCCATCCTTGATAGCAAGTTCCTCTATTTTGAAAATCCTGGTGTAGATAGTACAGCTGTATTTGGATTGAGACGCTAATGTATGTAAAACATTTAGAATAGTTCCAGATGTGCAGTAACTATCGTAAATTGCTTGCTGTTTTTACTAGAATAAGCTCAAAATCTTTCACTCACAAGACTCTGTGGATCTGGTCCTTAAGGGTGTATTCATCCCCCGTATCATCCCAACGAGACTCTTGCTATATAGTTAAGCTACTTGGCCATCTTTAGTTTCTAGTAATCTCAACGCTCATTCTGTGGGATATTGGCATGCAGTATTCCTTCCTCTTGGAGCTCCCTCCTCTTCCCAACTTTTCTAATTAACTGTTTATCCTTAATGTATGCAATTCAAGTGCCACTCCGTTAAAGAGATTTCTCATGTCATCCTGTTTAGAGATGTATGTCTGGTGGCTCTCAGAGAATTGCATGTTTTTTTTGTTGGCAAATTAACCATTACATTGGTGGCAGATTTCTTTTTTTAATTGGTATAGAGTTATTTCTTTCTTTGTAAGCATGACCTGTTGCAAGATGACTTGTCAATTCTAACAATCACAAAGTAGACCCTAATTTCTCATGCTTTGAGTTCACAATTTGTTTTATTCAACAGAATGTGGTAATGTCATGACAATTTTAAGATTATTCCTCCAGAACATTGCCAATTTCCTTGGCTGTCTCAAAGACCTGTCTAGTCATCACAGAAAAAAAAAAAAACGCTTTGGCCAGCTTATTAGAAGATGAAAGGGCACACTGTGGAAAAGCAGAAGGCGTCCCTGATGAGGCCAATGTAAGTGCAGCCAGATCTGAGCTGTCCCGGAAGCTGAATGCAGACGCAGGAGCCAGTACAGAGCAAAGCAGCACTGCAAGACAGCAGCAGCTGGAGCAGCTGGAGTATAGAATTTTGAACTGTTTTAAGTTCCCAAAATTTGGGGTGCTTTTTATGCAATGAAAAAAACAAATACTGTTTTATAAGATTGATTTATGTGTTTGTAAACACAGGGAGTGAGTGAGAGAGGTACTGGGAGTGAGGAAGAGAGATAGGGAAGGGAGGGAGAGGGAAGGACAGGGAGGGGGGAGGAAACGATGGGAGAGAAGAGAAGGAAAACAAGGTAAGAGAAGAGAAAATTAGATTGGACTTCCCAAAAGGCCATATCCAGGACCTTGGAGACATGTCTCCTACATAGGTGTCAGGGTTCCAGGCACTGGAGCCATAATCTACTGACCAGGATGCAAAGCAGAGACGCTGGGACAGCCGCTCTAGCATGAGATGTGGACATGCAAGCCAAGGCTTAACCCACTTAACTGCACCACAATATCTTCCCCACATTTTTATGTTTTATATGTGGATAACGGATTACTATTACTTTCCCTGTGAGAATAGTTTTCTTTCTTTCTTTTTTGTCCATTGTATTTTCGGCTTCTAACCCAGTGTGCCTAGTAAGTAATAGGCTTCTTGATAAATACTGTTAGTATAAGCTAACAATGCCAACTTGTCACAGCACAATGCTTATTTTTTATATTAAAGTAAGTAAACATGGTAACATGGTTAAGGGTACTTTTCAAACACAACTGTGAAATGGAACTAGTTGTAGCTCAGACAGCTCCACTTTTGTTGAAAATGCAAATATACCACAAAAGGAAAATAAGGAGGTGTGTTTTGATGAAACTGGCTTTGAATATATGGTTAAGTCAAGAATTTTAGAGGAGTGTAATCTATGATGAAAGAATTATACTCTCAGATAACCACCACATATAACTCGTAGAGGCCCTGTTCATCAGATGTTCCATATGAATGCTGCAGCCTGAATCTCTGCAGTGTCAACTGCTCTACCTGAAGATATATTAAATGTAACAAATTAACTAGTCCTCATTTTTGGGTCTTTAATTCATGTTCTCTATCATAATCACTCTTTAAATTTTGACTCGATACCCCAACTTACCCAGTTATAATTTAAAATCTTGGCATTCAGTGTGCTGTATAGGTAAAAATTTTGATGTGAAATGAATGGGACTTGAGTTAAAGGTTTTATTTATTTTTTTTTTTTAAAGATTTATTTTTATTATTTTTTCATTGGAAAGGCGGATATACAGAGAGGAGAGACAGAGAGGAAGATCTTCCGTCCGATGATTCACTCCCCAAGTGAGCGCAACGGGCCGATACTATGCCGATCCGAAGCCAGGAGCCTCTTCCGGGTCTCCCACACGGGTGCAGGTTCCCAAAGCTTTGGGCTGTCCTCGACTGCTTTCCCAGGCCACAAGCAGGGAGCTGGAAGGGAAGCGGGGCTGCCGGGATTAGAACCGGCGCCCATATGGGATCCCGGGGGTGCAAGGCGAGGACCTTTAACCACTTGCGCCACCGCGCCGGGCCCAAAGGTTTTATCTATTTATACCCTCTAGTATTTTGTCTCTGCGGCCCTCAGCCTTTTTTTTTTTTTCCTTTGTTCACATTTTTTTTTTTCTTATTTTTTTTTCTTTTCGTTTGTTTTCAGAAAATATTCCAGTTTCAGTTGACAGAAGGGTTTTGGACTTCACTTTTATCACAAGACTTCACTCAGCATTATCTCCTTAGGCTACAGAAATTTATAAGGTTTCCAATATATTCCTTATCTCAATGTGCATTATCTAGTTCTAATTGAATGTCTCCAAATAATACTGGTAGGGAACTTTGGCAAAAACTTTAGAAACACTATCTAACACCAAATCCAGCTCATGTTTCCTTTCCTGTTGGTGTCCTTGGTCCCTGAGTAAGAATGACAAAAGAACAATTCAGATAACTTAATGCAGACTGCATTCAGTAATCCTATGAAAAGGGGATTAGGGGAAGCAAGTAAGTCACAGTAGTTGAAAAAGTTGGACTAAAAACAAGGTATTTGGAACATTCTCAAACCTAGCATATTATTTTGAATGGGATAATTCCGATTTTTTTAAAGTTTTTATCTTCCTGATCCTAACACACACGCAGAAATTATTCCTTCATTGAGTCACAAAGTATAATATGCCATGCCTTTTAATTTGTATAACTTCTTTGCATAAAATTAATATTTGCTCTTAGAGAAGAAGATAATGTCTGTGCTGTAACCACTGACATTTAGAATAGGGAAAACAAAAATGTAGAATTCCAGAGCCTGTCCCAGGGAAGACCAATTAGCAACCAATTGTCTTTGAAAGGGATTATTATTATATTTTTTTCTGTAATATTTAGTATTAATGGCAAAATCTTACACACTAATATTTTCTTTGGGGGCAGAATTACTTCAACTAAATTTAAAAGACTACATTAAAGCTTAGTGCCAACCTGACTCCTCATTACTACAAATACATTCTCTGTAGTTAATCCCTCTTAAGAATTTAATTGTAACCAAAGAATATTGATGATAGAATCAGAATGAGGAATTCGGCATAAACCAACTCTATAATACATGAGGCAGAAGAAAGACCATCTTAAATCAGACCAGACCCTTTACTCATTGATTGTTGTTAAAGCTTGGCAGTCATTAGGGTATAGAAATCACCCTTCCAATTACAGAAGGCAGCTGCTTAAGAGTTTATTGGATATGATAACTGTAGCCACCAGGAATTCTTTATTCCCCTCTATGACCATATATTGTAGGGTCACTGTAGTTTTAGTGAAGTTTTATTTTAAGTGACTTGGATGTTATCTGTTTATTTTCATTTATAATCAATATTCATATCAAGAGATACAAACTGACAAATGTGCATGAGGCTAAATTAAGAAGTTTGACATTGTTTGACTTTCCTCAGATATCTTCAGATCTCTTCTTACTCTTATCCCATACATTGGTCTCTGAGGGCATGCCTGTGCCTAGAGCGAGTATTGTATGGATTTAGGATCAACATTGTTCCATAAAATTAATGGGTGGTGAACCTGGATGAAGCTCCTGGTTTCAGAGTTCAACCTGGCTCAACTCTGGTCATGGTGACAATTTGGAGAGATGAATTTGCAATGGAACATCAGTCTGTTTCTGTCTCTGTCTCTCTCCCTCTCTGTTACTCTTTCTTTCAAGTAAATAAATCTTTAAATAATAGGAACAGTTGAAGCAGGGCCAGAATGTAATAATATTGTGTGTGTGATTAATGATTCAAAATCTAGTGAAGTAAACAGGAGGCTTGGCACTAAACTGCAAATTGTGTGCTTCTGAAGGAACTACAAATCTAAAAGCCTACTCAGACTATAGTTACTGGAAGAGGTTAGCTTGACCCAGTCACTAAGAATTCATCCAACTGAGATGAAGCAAGAGGAATCGAGGAGGGGAATGTTGTACTGTATGTACTCTTTGGGTTGTTACATCAAAAGGCAAGAATTTGTGCTTTAATCCAATTGGGTTTAAACAGATCAAGCCTTTAATTTTCTAGAAGCATGGTCTTTAATTTTTTTTCTCAAAAATGTCATAGCAGTGGAGAAGTTATATATGTATACAAATGTGTGCTGTCTCTACGTTCCTGGACCTGAACTGTGGGCATGTATTTGCTTGTACTTGATGTTCCTGCAGAGCCTTTTGTAAAGATGATCAGATATTGTAGCGTGGTATAATTTGAGGGAGAACAGGGGGTGAGGAAGAAATGTTAACAGGAAGTACAGGAAGGCCTTTCAGATAACTGTCTTGTTGTGCTCTTTCATCAAGTTTAGAAACTCCAACAGAGAAACATCTGCATAATTAGGAATGGTGGTTGACATGACCTTCCTGAAAATTGATCGGAGACCCACATTTCAGCTAACTTTTAAACTTAAAGAATGGTGCCTTTCTTTACCCTTAAGGGAGAAGAAATGATGAATCTGAGTGTTGATCCTGTGTGGTTCATTTTCCTTTTCAATGTGATTCTGTTTGGCTCCTCCATGTACTTAGATTGACCAAGGTGGGCTTTGTGCTGGGGTCTGTGGTTGAACAGCATTGCCTGTGACTAATGGGACAGAGGTTTCACACTGAAATTACTTATTTTACTATAGAATGTATTAGTATTCACAGGACTATGGTGAGCTCCACTTTCCTCTGTCCTGTTTCTATCCTACAGATGATCCCCAAATTACTGAGGATAGAAGGAATGTATATAGGGCTCCCTTAAACACCTGACACTGGCCAGACAAATTTCAATGTTATACATTATGTGCTTAATTATTTTACACAACACAAATATATGTATTTCAGTATTGGTAACTAGAACCCAGCTTTGTTAAATGTTCTCAGCTTTTAAGCTTTGTTTCCTCATGTATTTATCAAATCATGCTACAGTATTGCATATAATAAAATGAGATTATTGGAAATAGACAATACATTGTTTGAGCTAAAACTATTGCATATGTATACACACCCACACACATACCACCCACCCACACACCACCCACACACACACACACATTTCTGTTTCTGTCCTTAAATACAGTTTGTTTACCAAAATTGGCAGATAAACACATCACTAAAATGCTTCATAACTCAGAATAACAGAATCAGACATGTAATTTCTTGATGTTAATACTGTGTGACAGCACTCATAGAAATTAAATCCTCACAGATAACTGTAGACTTTGTATGTAATATGCCATCAATGAAGGTGCTGCAAAAAGTGCCTGGAGAAATGAAATGAAAGATAATGTGTGTTTTTCATTTTCCATGAACTTTTTGAAGACCCCTTTTATGTTTTTTTTATTTCCTCTGTTGTATATATATATTTTTTCCATTTAAAAAAGTATTAGATTAAGAGTGTTAAAGTGCTAGGAGGGATTTTGTTTAATATACCCATTATAACACCTGATCTCCATGAACAATTGGAAATGGACCCTAAGGCCTACCCTGGAACAATATGGTATTGCCTCCGTAAGGCTCAAATATCAGTCCTTCCAGGCCGTGTCTATTGTCACCAGCAAATGAGCTGAAATGGTGCTGACTGAATAAATGAATCAATGGTTAAAAAGGTACTCATATTTGCTTTGTCGTACCCTCCACATTACACAGATTACAGATTTATGTGGTTACATCCTCAAAAAGTATCTAAAAGAGGAAGCTGAAGCTTGGAGGAGCATCTGGACTTTCCGTTGTGGAATAGTCAGTGTAACAGGCTGATAACCTGGGTTAACTCAGCGCTGTGATGAACTGTCCCCAAGTGCTGCTATGGGTGAATAAGTGAATACACCCAAAGCCAGTGGTTTCTCCCCCGCCATCTTTGTTTTGTGCATGTTCGTGAATCACATGCCTGGGCGAAGTCAGTTGTGGAAGCAAATACCCTCACTTCACTGTTTAGCATAAAATACCCTCTGTGTCAATCAGTTCCTAATTAGTCAAGGTACAGCTTTGGTGAACAATTTTAAAATTATAGGTCTGTTTTTTTTTTTTTAATTTTTGAAAGAACCGAAGTATTTGAAATTCGGAAGTTTGAATTCTCCTCAAGAAAAGACAAAACTTTTATTCAGCTAAATAGAATTCTGAATTTATCTTACTCTCAAATCATTCCACATGGTCAAATAAATAAATCTTGAAGCCATTTCTTCCTGTTACTGTGATGTCAACAACTGATTTACAAATGTGTCAGAAGGCCCTGCGCTGTTCCGTCTGGGACGTGGAGGATGTGTTCTTATGGGTTTAACACACTGGTATGAGCATTTGTTAAGCATAATGGAATTCTGCTTGAAACATGAGTCTGGTGCTCCTATTTATTGAAGTGACCATATTAATTATCCAAAATAATGCGACTGTGGACACCTGGCAATGAAAACTGTATTTTATTTTCCATTTTATCTTGAAAATGGACGATGGAGAAATATTTTTGGCAAGGACTGCGCAAGCCCCATATTTCTGACAAAGCTGCCTTCAGTTCAGAGGATCACCTTTCCTCCTGCTCCCTTAAATACTTTGACAGCTAAAGGAGATGTCTGGATAATGTGTTAAATGAAATCCCTTGAAAAGTGTTGTTTGGCAGCTTCCTAATAATCAAATTACTTAATTTCAGAGAGAAGAAACCTCATGATTGGAGAGAGCTAAAAGAATTAAAGATGAAAGAGAAGCAGCAGAGAAATAATGGAGTCTTTGAATGCTGAACTCTGTTTGCTTTGGCATTAAAACTGCTGCTTTGCATTTCACTCTGACACTTACCAGCTGAGTAACCTTGGGCAAAATTCTGATCCTCAGTAACTCTTTATGAAATGGGAATGCGGACAGCTTCCTTCCAGGGTCGTTGTCTGGGTTGCCCGGTTTGTCTGGTTTGTTGTCTGCTCATGTATGTGGTGTGTAAATAATGCATGATGCAATTAAATGGAATGCACTGGTGAAGGTTATCAGTGAGCCTTCATGAAGATATATTTTTTTGCCTCTTCGATTTGTAAGGTTTTAAAATATTTCAAATGAAATTCAAACGGTTTCACACTGTTGGAATAATCATCTAAAATATGAACAGATGACCTCGTGGAAATATGATTAGCAAAATCCTTGCCTAAATCCGCCCAGCACATCCTCGGTGAAGGCAAAGGGTGGCCTTTGTTTTTGCCATATCTAGAAATGAGTGTTTAATTCAGGTTCACAGAGGTAAAGGCTCTTCTTCCAGGATAAGTATTTAATATGCAAACCATATGTTTTAAACCTTAACACGGTCTGTATATTTTAGCCAAAGTAAGATATAATTCCAAATATAAAGATAAAATATTGTTTACCTTTTGTCACCAGAGCAAATATACAGTAGAAATATTAGTACTTTAAATACTCTGGGTTCAGAGAAGAAGTAGTTTTTAAGCCAAATGATCCTTTAGCATAAACAATGTTTTATATAATTTTGTTATAGTTAGAAAACTTGGTGTTAAGAGTTTTTTATATCATTTTCAAAGGTGAACTTAAGTTTCTGCACATTGTACAGGATTGGTTTGATTCTTCTTAAGAAATTTCTGATGTTGTGGGACACCCATATATACTCTGAAATTATTTTCCAAGGTGCCATTTTATAATGATGACAGCTTAAGTGAAGGCATTCCTCTTCTGTCAATTCATACAACTACCTTCACTGGAAATTTATAGCTTCTTCACTACTAAAAGCAATTCTTCCAAATTGAATTAGTTCATTTCAATGGTCAGTTTTCTTCTTAAGCATTATTTAAATAATCTAACAACAAGTTTTGTTCATGGAAGAGGAAAAAAGTATGAATAATGGAAATCCACAGGGAAAAACATTCTTCATCCAAGAAATTTCATATAGCGAATATTTACTGATACTCTTACTATTTTGTTGTTTGCATGTATTTTGCCAGAATGGATATGATACAGTTTGAATATTTCACCCAAGTCTATGTGAGAAATCAGAGCGACATGAAAATAAAGGAGGCAAATCTATACTCTATACACCCCAGGAAAGTTTAACGAAGTTGGGCTGCAGGGCCCAGCACGGTAGCCTAGTGGCTAAAATCCTTGCCTTGCCTGTCCCTGGATCCAGTATGGGTGCAAGTTTGTGTCTTGGCAGCTTCGCCTCCCATCCAGCTCTCTGCTTGTGGTCTGGGAAAAGCAGTCAAGGACAACCCAAAGCCGTGGGTCCCTACACCCACATGGGAAACCCAGAAGAAGCTACTGGCTCCTGGCTTTAGATTGGCTCAGCACCAGCTGTTGTGGCCACTTAGGGAGTGAATCAGCAAAAGGAAGATCTTCCTCTCTGACTCTCCTCCTCTCTGTCTATCTGACTTTCCAATAAGAACAAATAGCTCTTTAAAAACAAAACAAAGTTGGGCTCCAGATAGGACAAGCACAGTCAGTTGCACAATAGATAATGCAGGAAACAAGCAAATTTCTTAGATGGCAACCTCTTCTGATACTGAGACCTGAGAGAACTTTTTCTACACACCTTCATGAAAAACACTGTGGGTGTCATCGTAATTGAGGCAGAGTTGAAGACTGCCAGTATATATACAGAAATGCAAGAACTCAAAAGACTCTACCATGGTATCTGCAGTTTTCCTGGAGACGCAGGGACATTGCAGGTAGAATAAAGGAACAGATATTTTTTACAAATAATTTAATATTACAGCTAGGAAAAGGCTGGTTTTATGTGTGGAATCAAGGAAATGTAAGCATTAGAATGAAATTCTCATCCTTCCACATGAGATAGATATTGAATGCTGCTACTGAGCATTTTTTTTCTGGGAAAAGAAATCATTCCTTATGGGCCAGGCTAATGTTTTCTTTTAATAAACACTTTGAGTGTCCCTCCAACCTTTGAGAAGGAGATTATCCCCAGTGCAAAAGCTATGCCATGAGCATGGCCCTATCACATAATCACCATCATCAAAAACACTCTCAATTGAAAACACTCAACTAATAGCATCCTTTGAACAATGTTGTTTTCTGGTGAGTAAGTAACTATTTACAGTAATTACACAACAGTTTCAGTTATGGAAAAATGTTACTTCTAGCTCACATTATCTAGCCATAGAAGAAGACCTTTCTCTTTTAGTTGTATTGGAATACATGACACTAACATAAACAAAAGCCAGTTTCAAGTTAACAGAACAATTTCAAACAAGGTGAAAAATGGAGGAAAGATAATAAAATCTTTGGTGAAAGGTTAAAATACTTTTCTAATTAAAATTATTTTCTGAGAAGAAAAGTTAGCATCGTTATCACTACATATCGTACTGCTTAATCCAGTAGAGTTCTTCAGCTCTGCCTCAACATTTTCATCCTTTCGATGGGAACATTTGGTTGTAAGAAAGAAATGAAGTATACTATTTACACTTTCTAATGAGAATTAATTACTATTTATTAGAGTTCAAAAAGTCTGTAGGTTGATTATATATACTATAGCCAATTCTTAATAACGTGATTGATGTAAAGTGAAATCCTTAAATGTATGACCATTGGGCCTAGTGTGGTAACCCAATGGCTAAAGACTTTTCCTTGTGTGCAATGGGATCCCATATGGCACTAGTTCACATCCCGGTGGCCCCGCTTCCCAACCAGCTCCCTGCTTGTGGCCTGGGAAGGCAGTAGAGGACGGCCTTGGGATCCTGCATGCGTCTGGGAGATCTGGGGGAAATTCCTGGCTCCTGGCTTTGGGTCAGCTCATCTCCAGCCATTGCAGAGATGGCTGGGGAGTAAACTAGCTGATGGAAGATCTTTCTCTCTCTCTTTCTCTCTGTAAATCTGCCTTTCCAATAAAAAAAATTGTAAAACAAAGAAACAAAAACCATTGACTATTTTACATCATATCAGCAAATGTATACAGTGGGTAACATCATAACAATAGATCTGTTGGTTCTAAAATGCATTGCTAACAAAGAATCCTGTGGCTTGTGGATGTTCAATATCATCAGAAATATAAATCAGTGGTCACTATTACTATTGCATGTTATTTTTCAAAAAGAGAAAAGCTTTAATGACTATTTTCAACCACAGAAGAAGATATTAATATGTCACCACCACTACAAATCAAAGCAACCGAATTGAGATTTTTCCCCGTGGATTTGGGGGTGGTTTATTTCATTGGCTCTGCAAAATGATTGGATTTAACAATTCAAGACTTGGATCATTATGATTCAAATTTGATTCTGAAAAAAATATATTACATGTTTGATTAGCTTTCTATTGCTGCACAACAACTTGTAATAAACTTAGAAGCTTAAAACTAGAGCTCCTTTCAGTTCACAGTCTCTGAGTTAGAAGTTCAGCGCTTGCCTACCTGATTTCTCCACTCAGGATTTGAGGTTTGGGTGAGCTTTGTCTCCAAGCACTCATGTGTTGGAAGCTCGATTCCCAGGCTAACAGTGTTGGGAGATGACAGAAAACTTTTCAGAGGTGAGACTTAGTGGGAGATCTAAAGGAAAGCTGCAGGTGGAATGGATTAAAGTAGCACTCATGAAACCCTTGAGTTCTCAAGAAAGTTAAATATATTAATCCCAATCCCTGAATTATTTCCCTGTTTTCTGTCTAGATGTGATTTATTCCTCTCACCTGTGCTCTCAAGTTGTGATGCCGTCCACCACGCTCCCCACATCAGAACAAGGGTGAGTATTGGCCTTACCTTCTTCAGTCTCCAGAACCACTAATGAGACTTCTTTCTGTAAAGTTAGTCTGCCTCAGGCATTTTGTTGTAGATGAATAAAAAACTATTAGTACATTTCAAACTTCCTTGCAAAATAAACTTCCTCTTTAGTCCCATTTTTTTCATGAGCTTTTGGGAATACCCTTGTGTAATTTCACACAGCCAAAATTAAGGTGACGATCAGACTTGTATCCTAATGTGAAAATCATGGGTCCTGGGCCCTGCCGCATGGCCTGGTGGCTGAAGTCCTTGCCTTGAACGTGCCAGCATCCCATATGGGCGCCAGCTCTAATCCCGGCAGCTCCACTTCCCATCCAGCTCCCTGTTTGTGACCTGCGAAAGCAGTCGAGGACGGCCCAAAGCCTTGGGACCCTGCACCTGTGTGGGAGATCTAGAGGATCTTCCTGGCTCCTGGCTTCGGATCGGTACAGCACCGGCTGTTGTGCTCACTTGGAGAGTGAATCATCGGATGGAAGATCTTCTCTCTGTCTCTCCTCCTCTCTGTATAACTCACTTTGTAAGAAAAATAAATAAATCTTTAGAAAAAAAAATTCATGGGTCCTGTGTCTACAGGCTTGAGGTATGCATTGTTGTTGATAGTTGCAGGTTTTTCTGTTTCCAAAGACCTTTGCATTCCTTGTCTCATGGGCCTGTGTGTATCAAGCATGTAACAGCCAATTTCTATGCCCTGAATTGTTTATACTTCAGGCTTTGTCATTATCAACAAGATCTTGATCCAAAAGGCTCACCTTGTTAATCTTAGATTAACAATCTAATAACACAAATGATATTCCAGTATGCACATGATTTTGGCAGGTGTGATAGGTGCCATAAATACATCATGAAATGATATTCTTAGCGGACATGTGATAATTCTCTCTGCAATATCCTTCAATGGCTGAGGGTTTACTAAGTTAAAGCATTGCCAAGATGATTTACATTGCTCACAGATGTAGAGTACAAAATTTATAAGAAAGTGACATGTATTTGAGAATCACTTTTTAGTTTTTCTACGAATTTGCCAATTTAGAATGTAAAGTTACATTTTCAACAGATGAAATAAATTCCAAGCTAAACAAGGCAAAATCATTCCCTTAGAACCAAGATTAAAAATGTTGAAAAAAATTCTGATCTCATACGTGTTCTCCACGTGCTTTATTTTAACTAATTTCTTATTCACAGCCATTCCCAGTGGGTGTTAAACAGTGATCACTCAGCAAACGCATAGGAGTAACAACATCAGAACAACTTGTATGTGCTAGAATGAGATAAATCGGCAAATCATCAGAGTCTGGACTTTCAGGACTAAATTCAAGCTACTCATATATTCTGTGTTCTTCAGTTCATTCACATGACTGGATCTATCGTCATTCTTTCTCATCCTCTCATAAGAAACTGTGTCTTAGTTGCTTGTGAAGCAATTTTTATTAATAATCTGTGAATATCTCAACTGGAGTACCTAAGTACTGTCCGAAAGTTACTCTCCATTGTGTCTTTATTATCTTGTTTATGTTTTTCTCTATTTTTTTCTTGTAATGAGTGCATTAGTTTTTACCTTTTGGTACTGGTGTTTTATATTATATTTCTTTGTGTTTTAAAGTGATTATTGTGAAATTTGTTTTAGATGAGTTAAATGGACATCTGCTCATTTGATTATTATTTATAACCCCTTTTGTATTCCTGTTGAACTACCAGTATTTTATTCTTGAATCCGTTGTTTAGTGAACATTAAGCCTTTAACTGTAATGTAAATTAAAATGTATTATCTAAAAATGAAATTAGGGAACAAAGGATAGAAGGAAAAGGGGAGTGAGAGAAAGAAAAAGAATAATTATATTTCAGAACTGTATTCATGAACTTCATGGGATCTGTTCTCTTACATTATTGTTCAACATGAGAATTGGTGCTAATTGTGTTGTAGTGTTTTTTTTTTTCTGTGACCCTAATACATTAATACATTTCTTTAAAATAATGAGTAAGTAAAATGCTTTATTTTTAGAACATTACCTACAATACCAATATCCCATAATGAAGCATGAGTTTGAGTCCTTGCTGCTCCACTTTTAATCCAAACCCCTTTTAATACACCTGGAAGGCAGCAAAAAAGGAATCAAATGCTTGGGTCCTTGACACTTACATGGGAGACCCAGATGGGGATTTCCTGGCTCCTGGTTTTGGCTTGGTCCAACCCAAAAATGTATAAAAACATGGAATTCTCTCTTCTCTCTCCCACACTTTCTCTCTCGTTGCCTTTAATGTAAAGAATATTTTTTAAAAATTAAAATATATAGAATTGTGGAACATCTATTCTATGGAAAGCTACTCAGCCATTCAAAAGAAATGAAATCTTACCATTTGCAATAAATGGTTCCAACTAGAGACTCTTACGCTCAGTGAAATAAGCCAATCCCAAAAGGGCAAATATCATATGTTCTCTCTGATACAAGGCAACCTTTTATGTAAAATACAACATCAACAGATACTTAGATATTTATGCATGTGTATATATTCATCTAGAGGAACTGTAAAAAAGAGACTATCATATCAAGAAGTGAAGATATATTGCACTATGCATTTCTTCTCCTGAATTAAAGATGGACTCCCAATGAAACTGTTGCATGCATCTTGATAATAGGGTGCTGGGCTTTTTAGCATTGTCTAGACCTACAATATCAAGATGCACTGAAATAGCAGGATGATGGATTTGTGACTGTCTTTTAAGGATTATGGTATTATAATATTGAGGAGGGGGACAAGAAATCTCTGAGCTTATTTATTCATTCATGAATAAATAAATAAATAAAATATGTAAAGACATAAAACATGTTTTTCCATTACTGTGCATGTCTTTGGAAATCCACACTTATGTCTATCTGCCTATCTGTAGAGTGGTTTCCTGATGCGAGTTCATCACAAATGATTGTTAAATCATGACACAGGGATTGCTAGTGTATTTCTAGGGCAGCTCAGGATTCTGAGCGTGGCTAGAACTGCAACTGTTTAGAAAAACTGTGCTTCAAACTAAGAATGCATCGGGAAAGGAATAGAGCATGAAAGGATATGATGACCTATTTATACGTACATATAAAACCTTGCAGGAAAGATGCTATTGCTGAATATGTAAATATCAGGGAAAATTTGTATATTAAACCATGTTTTTAGGGAAATGATTATTAACTTCAGCTTGCTGATGCTGTGAAAGTCTTCAGAATATGGAGAATGCCAATGGTTTTCTGGACCGAAGAATGGGTTCAGTGAGATCTGGGAACCAGTACTGTGATGAATGGGAGTGAGTGAATGCCAGATTGAGAACTGGCTGCTCCTGTTCCAGGAAAACACCTGGGAAAGCAGCAAATGATGTCTCAAATGTTGGGCCCCTGGATGGGTTTCCTGGAAGAGCTCCTTACTCTCTCTGTTTGTTCTGTCTCACTGCCTTTTAACAAAGAAACAATTATTGTTTTTTAAATTAAAAGTAAATGTTTACTCTAAAATTGTGTCTAGGGAACCCCAGCCCTTCTATTGTGCTTGAGTCTTCTGAAGGAAATAGAACATTTGACCCCAATCTCAAACTCTACCAAAAAGAGAAGACTTACAATAGTCATCGGGGTTCTTGGATCCCATGGGACACTTTTTTGAGAAATGAGGTTTGAACAAAAATACTTAATTTAATGTAAGAGTACATACGCAAGGCAGAAGAGTTAACCATTGACTTTCTTTTTATGATCTTTTTTGATGCACTTGTACTTTAAAAGAAATCATACTGTGAAATGGATAAAACAGTGAATATTAAGAAAATGTGGAAAATAAAAGCACAGCTTAAATGGAGAAAGCAAGTGATCTGCTGTTGAGCCTGAAACTTCAAAGAGAGAGAGAGAGAGAGAGAGAGAGAGAGAGAGAGAGAGATGAGGAGCAGCAGGGAGAAGTTAGCGTGATCAAAAGAGAGAGAGGAAGAAAGGTAGAGGAGGGAAAGGGAAGGGACAAGAGTTAAATAAACTGTTGTTTTCTAAAAATCTACCTCTTGAATTTTTAAAATAATATTTATTTATTTTTATGGGGAAGCCAGATATACAGAGAGGAGGAGAGACAGAGAGGAAGATGTTCCGTCTGGTGATTTACTCCCAATACGGCCACAACCACCAGAACTACACCAAGCTGAAACCAGGAGCGCAAAGCCTCCTCTGGGTCTCCCATGTGGGTGCAGGGTCCCAAGGCTTTGGACCATCTTCGACTGCTTTCCCGGGCCACAGGCAGGGAGCTGGATGGGAAGCGGGGCTGCCGGGATTAGAACTGACAGCCATATGGGATGCTGGTGAGTTCAAGGTGAGGATTTTAGCTGTGAGGCTACCGTGCTGGGCCCTAACTCTTGTACTTTATAAGACAACAGGCAATGCTGCTTATTGAAATGAATAAAATTTCAGCAAACAGTACTGAAAATTGATATCTTCTTAATCACTATATGCTTAATTGCCATACGGTTAAGTTTACTGGTTTTGCCTAAATATTTTGTAGCCCTGAGTATCTGAAATAGTTATCTGAAGAATATTTGTGCTTAAAAGATTTCCCAAAACATTTTATAATCCATTAAAGGTGATAAAATATACTTTGTTGTTTATTTATAGTTAATTGGATTTTCTCAATGTTGTACATTAACTATACTCTAGCATTTCAAGGTCTGTTTGTTTTCTGACTCATAAAAATTACCCTGAATCCTTTAGCTATGTAAAAAGTCTAGCATTTAATTAGGAACATGTCATATCAGATTTATGTAATGTGCTGCAACCTTGCCAATGCCCACATTAGTGCCAGAAAAACAATCAATCATTTAGAGAAGCACATTCCCTCTTGATGCACGATGAAGTTCCAAACCGTTGTAATTCCTCTGTACAATTTTTACTTCCTTACAATTTATTTTCATGTCACAGGTTTTTCTTTCGCCCAAACTGTCCTCATTTCTCATATTACTAAAAATATATATACACACAATGAAAAAAAAACTTATTCCTCATGGGTTAGCTGTCCAAATTTTCTCTATTCTAACTTGACAGAAACTCTTTCATAAAATTTTTTGGATTAGATTTGGAAGAAATAGAGTGATCTGCATGAAAGCAAAAACACTTCCAATATTAAACTTCAAAAGATTGGCCATCTTCTAGAGGAAAAGTTACTATGACATTTTTTAAGCTTAAAAAATTGTTTTGAAAAGAATCGCAAACATCAATGATCCCTTATCCAAAGTGCTTAGTGTCCCCAACAGGAGGTGGGATAATTTACCTGAGCCTGATCAATGGGTATGTGTTCATAGTTGTATGTTTGGTCCAGGTCTTCCAAGGTAGCATCGTAAGTTTCTGAGTCATAATTGATGGACTCTGGAGTTGGGGCCGTTGCTGCCACACCCAAGATGACAAGTCCCACAATAAGGCTTCCCAAAAGGTTCATTTTTCAAACTTTCCTAAACACAAAATATTAAACTATGTAAATATTTCATTGGTATTAGTTCATGAATAGCTTTTATTAGATAGGAATAATAAATCAGTATCAATATCAAGAAACTTAATCAGGTAGGTTTGATTACGTAGTAATGTGTATGCATAACAAATGGCTTATATGATTTTTGAGGGCTGTTGGTGCCAGATGATCAGATTCACTCACAATTCTCTCCACATTTTTAAAGGGAATAGTTTATGGACAACAAAACTGATTCTATGTCATAGAGGAAAAAAATGGAAAAAACTGGGTGCAGAAAGAATTTGTGGTACTCTCATTCACAAATCTTTTCACTGTAAGACTTTTATCATCTAAATGAATATTTTTATATCAACTGTGGTTTGCAGGCCTGATGATGAAGATGATGGTGACTTCAACTGTCACACCATTTTCAGGTAGGGAAATTGAGACACAATTGACTTATGATGTAACTATATACGTATTTATAACTCTTTCATGCATATTCAAAACTAAGGCTTTTTTTCCCTAAGAGCCATATAATGAAGATTTTCCCATTGTTGCTTCTTTCTTTCCTCTAAGTATCTAAATAGAAATATAATCTAATATTTATATAAATATTAACATTTCATGCAATATTTTTCAAAATCCTCATAATAAAATGGAGCAGAAAGATAATTTCCTTTAATTCTTGCCATTTTATTTCATTGTGGTAGCTACGTATGGTTTAATCTTATATTTAACACAAATGAAATTTCCAAGGGACAACTGGCAAATTTTCTTGAATAGAGGACTTGAACATATGCAGGATTAGGACACTTGTTTGTTTTAAATAATCAATAAGCTCTCTTTTCCATGATGACATCATGTTTTTGAAAGATTTCATCAAAATTTGATCATCTTAATTATTTTAGGTTTTATGTACTCCTTTGAACATACATACATTGATTGAGGGAAAAATAGTTGTTCCTTTTTTTTAAACATTCAAGTTGGCCTATCAAAATTATTACACAGTGATCATAGGTATTGCACAACATTTTATCAAACACGTTTTAAAATTGTAGCCTTTTGTATTCTGGATCCACTCCTTCTGTTTACTTCAAGAACAGTTGATATGCTGTTTGTACCTCTGCACCCGTATAAAGGGGGATTCATGATAAACAGTACTTTTAAACTTGAGTTAACTGGAAGATCAACTGACCTCCAGTTACTTGAAAGAAAGTCTTTATGAGGCAGGTTTAGGCAGAAGGATATGAAATTCCTCTGAGAATAAGAAGCCGTACAAGGAACTCCTTTTCATCCTTGCTGCTTTTCATAAATAATTTTTAAAATTCACACTGGGATAACTAAGCCAGTATTTCACTTGCTTTTGCAGAAGTCTTTGCAGGATTGCACATTTGAGCTGTTCTGAGAAATAAGCAATAAACCTTGTTCCATAAAACACTGATTTGCAAACCTTCCAAGATTCATTCTCCCATATTCAAGTGTGAAGCATTAACTGTGATCACCAGTTACCTTGCAAAATATTTTCTTTGTTAATCTTTGAC
The DNA here is from genome assembly GCF_017591425.1 of Ochotona curzoniae. Classification (NCBI taxonomy): domain Eukaryota; kingdom Metazoa; phylum Chordata; class Mammalia; order Lagomorpha; family Ochotonidae; genus Ochotona; species Ochotona curzoniae. Next base: position 13,489,891 of record NW_024464920.1, on the reverse strand, counting down.
AACTTCAATTGTTCAAGGTAATTATTCACTTTGCTTAGACTTTTTCTTACTCCATACTCTATATTTAATACTTTACTTATTTGACCTATGCCTTAAGAAAAGCTGTTAGCAATAAGACATTGTTTATAAACTTTAAAATATTAGGAAATCTGTATTTAAAAAATTACATTTCTCTCCTCAATATATTCTGCTAGTCTTAATGTAGTTTCTTAGATAAAGCTTTGAGCCCATTTATTTTACATCAATTCCATATTTTGAAAATGTTACTTGACTTTAATATATTTAGCTTAAGATACCTTATAAATGTCTAGTCCCATATGATCATTAGAGTATTTTTAAAAGCATGAAATATCACTATGTTTTCATTTGTCACAAAACTGACTTATTGATTAATCAGTATTAAGCAATAGTCCCTGTCTGTACTGGCAAAAAATATAGTGTTCTTGATTTAGAGCATTTATTGGAAGCTCTCATAATTTTCTTTTATTGGAAGCTATCATCATTTTATTGACATCTATTAGTTCCTAAACTAATTAAGTTTTTGTTTTGTTTTCTAAAAATTATATAAAGCTCATCATAAAATTAAACCAAATACATTAGATCAAAGTTCACCAGGAAATATTAAAGCAAGCCAAACAATTTTTAAAGGTTGTTACAGTAAGGGAAGAATTTCCAGCCCAAGAAGAAAGCAAGTGTACAATCTTACCTTTGGCTCCAACCTGGCGAAGTGGCACAGAGTGACTGAGGACGCACAGCCAGTGGTATTTGCCCCTGACCAATAGTAGTGAATTCTGGTCTGTGGGAGGTGGAATTTATAACAGTCAACTTTTTGTTTGGAAAAATTAAACTTGAGCAATATTTCTCAGTTTTTAAAAACCCCAAATTATTTTATAGTCACCAAAAGTAAATAACATAATCCAAAATACAGAGTATGTAAAGCTATTGATGTTATGTGAATGGAAATATAATGCCAATGTGTCACCTTAAATTTTTCAGCAAATGTAGTTGATTTTAACATATCTCTAACATATTCACTGGTTAACAAAATGCATTAATAGATGCAGTCATACTAAATATGGCTCTTTTGTAATATTCTAATAAGTAATAATTACTCTTTTCAGTTTGTATTAATGTTCACCAAAATCTAAGTAAAGTTGCTAAAGACTTACCTGTTTATTGTTGGGTAAAATAAATGAATAAATACATAAATAAGGGTATCCAAGTTCTTCTAGTTTTTTGGAACCCTTTGACAACACTGAACAATGAACCTTGTGCATGAAAATATTCCGAAAAACCTATTTCTTGAAGCAATGCATAAATACAGTCTGAGGATTATGGGAGGGAAAGCAGGCCCTTTTCCATTCTTTTATCTATCAGTTCCAGACAAATCAAATTACAGTAAAAAATTATCGCACAGAATGGATGATTTGTTTTAGTCTGTAAGAACTGACCTGGTTTGTAAACCTGAGTTTTATTGCGAGAATGTAGAAAAATATGTATTACATTTCTATTGCTCAGTTTACATCGAACATTTTGGAGGAAGACAAAACTTGCGTTTCGCATTCCTGTAGATTTTACAGATAGCAGGGCATGTGATTTTTATTTCTGTTGCTAGAATTTTTCCTATATTATAAAAAATGAATAGTTGTGTTAAATGCAAACTACATTTGGGTTTTGGCACAGAGATGGGGAGCAGAAGTTTGGTCTCCAGTACTTTCTCATCCCCTTTCTGTCTCTATCTACAACCTTTCCTTTCACAGAAAGTTCTCCGTAATTAATCTCCTCGGGCCATTCTCATTCATCATCCCTATCGGCCAATCCTGCTTCCAAATGATTTGCTCCTACTGCACATTGTTTTTCACAGAACCAATCGGATCTAGAACAAAAACAAGGTAAATAAGTTATGAAGACTATTGAGCCTCTCGAAGCAGAGGAAGGATGTCTTGCAGCTAGCATTCTTGAAGTCCCACCTCATCAGACTTTTTCTCTGAGACGCATACAGAATCCAGGATATTTGCAGACTAGTTAACGGAAGGATGCCTGAAGCTGAGTATCCATGCTGGCTCTATTTAGCAGTGAAGTCCCACAGTGAGTTAGGGGTCTTCATACACTATTAAGTTTCTCAGTATCTTTTAACCATAGTGGTTGTCATTATTTACAGGTGACAAAACAGACACAGACATTAGATCATCCACCATCACACAAGATACAAAGAAAAAGGAAGCCAAACTTGTCGTTGAATCCATATCTGTGTACACATAGTCAGGAGACCCATTGTCGTCCAGAAGAATCCGTGCAGTTCTTTCCACTCCCTTGCTTCCGGAGGGCTTCCAAAAGAGCTCTAGCACAACCAGTAATACTATTTTCAGGAAGGATACTTTAATACTTCCCTTTGTTACCCTATTAGCGTTTAAATGAAACTTCCCTAGGTTTTTGAACATCATCTACTAACACAGCTGAAATCCAAATTTCATGACAACTTAAAAGCCAACTACTTATCCTAGAATGAATTCAAACCCAAAATGATCATTCCGGAACATTTTCTCTTTCCAAGGACATAGACATTTCCTTTTCCTTATAAAAGTTGACAGTTTCTCAAATGATTTCCTTAATCTTCTCTGGACTCTTTTCAACAGTTCAAAATCTATTTTCAACTTTCAGAGCTCAAGTTTGTAGCAATCACAGGACCTAATCACCACTGAACAGTGAGGGAGGATAAATTACCAGCTCCAGCCTCTCTTATTACTGGCAAGTATCTCCAGCTCTCATGATAATTTTCTTAATAGAATCCAACTTGGGTTATCAGAGTCTCAGAGGATCAGTTGTTTTGACCAGTTACACTACCTAGTTACTGAGTCTTCATAGATTTATACCCCTAAACTCCAAAAACATTTTACAAAACCCTTTTTGCTGCAGCTCTACAACATTGACTGAACACCATTCTGCTTGCTTTATGATAATGAATATAACGAACCACAGTCTTCTAGTGGTTAGTTACTCTTTGTTCTGCATCAGTGATGAACAGAGAGCAGCAGTCATTCTAACAGCAGCCTGTGGCCTGCTCTTGCCTTTAGACCCAAAAGGCCACATCATCAGGAATATAGAAGATTTATATATCCTAATCCCCCAGTTACAAATAACAAAACTGTTACCTGCAGTGTTGATCTGTCTTGCTGTAAAGAACTAGCAGATAAAGTGCATTTTGCATCATGGGCAACTAGTCCAATCTTAAAAGTCAATGTTTGCCATTCGTACCATTAAGCCATATGCGTTCTGCTACCTGCATTCCCTAATTGTAACTATTGCCTCTACCTCTCAATCTTTCATGTCTGATATACATCTTACTAACCTGCATTAGATCTCTTTGGTTTGGAAGATTTTCCTTTATTTGATTTGAAATAATTTCTGATACATATTATCAACTGTGGTCCTTTTACCTGTCTTCTTAGGAGTATAAACCAAAGATGTTCTCCCAAATGATTTCTTCTCGGTAGCTTTCTAATATAGTATCCATTCTGAAATTCATGACATTTATCAGTTCCCATTATCCTTTCTCTATTGTTAATAGCTTGAGCTCCTTGACAGTTCCTGGATCCATCACGCCGTCCACACATATCCCTGCCATGCGATCATGTGAATCATCCATCAGTGTGGTTTAGTAGTTGCTGTATCTTCTTGTATGTAATGAAATTGCCACATTCCTACAAACCTATTCACCAGCACACTCATTTCTGTTAGTTAGGCAATGTATACCACTAATTAATGGTACTGCAATCCTTTGCATTTCAGCCTCATAGAATATTCATTCCATGGACTATCACTTTTTCACTATCCATTAAAACTCTTGCTTTCATCTCCTCATCACCCTTAGATTTGATAGGACTTTACCACAATTATTCCCTTTGAAGCAACTTATGCTCTGCTTCTTTTCTATCACATTTAACTTCTATCACGTTTAGAAAGACCTGAACTTGGTTAAGTACAACTCTCAACTATCTCTCTTTCTGCATTCTAATAGCCTGTGTATTATTCGTAAAAATCAGATGACATTCTTGAAGATAAGATTTCTCCTCGATCACAAAATCCATCATGTTCCTGATGTTGATTTACTTTCTAACACCAAGGTGCTTATTTTATAACATGCCCTCTGCCCACAAACTCTTTACATTCATTTTCACTGAAGCCATAGGAGTCATCTGAAAACAGACCATTCGCCACCATCAAATCCACCTACATTTACATGAGTCTTCTGTTTGCCTTCTCTGACTGTGCAGCAAGTTAAAAGTATATTCCCCAAATAAGGTCTGAAATGTTATTCTGTTCACCTATCCAACTTCTGGGTTTATTCAGTTATCTCTTGTTCAGTTTCTCACTAAATGAATTCTCTACTAAATCTGAATATAAATACATAGTACGAGTAGAAGGAAGTGCAGTTATCCTGAAAGAAAAAAAATGAAAACCTATAGGAAATGAGAAAGAGAAACAACTTAAAGAATGTATGCTACATCTGAAGAAAACAAGTAAAATAAAAGTCAAATTATTTTTAAAATAACTGGAATAAAAAACTATCTAGGGCGTTGGCATGGTAGCCTAGCAGCTAAAGTCCTCACCTTGAACGTGCTGGGATCCCATATGGGTGCCAGTTCTAATGCCTGCATCTCGCTTCCCATCCAGCTCCCTGCTTGTGGACTGGGAAAGCAGTCAAAGATGGCGTGCTTCTCCACAATGAATTCACCACGACTCCCTCAGTCACTCTGCTGTAGGGATATGCCCAACCCTTATATCATGGACTTTGAGCAAACCATTATTACTTCAGAGTACTACACTTAGTCATTACTTCCTGTATTTTAGAGTGTCTACCTCTCTTTTAAAAGTTTAAGCACGTAAATGCCATCTTAAAAAATGCTTTCCCTGAATTCTTCCACATTAAAATAGACCTCTTTCCTTCTGGAAACACTGTACTAACTCAGCCCCTTCACTTTTCCTTGGTATTTGCATAATCTTATAATTTTTCTGTTCTTCTATAGAATCCCTCTAATCCTATGTCAATGTAAACTTCACATTGTATAGTCTTCACTGGTAAGAATAAGTGTCAAAAAGTAAAATTCCGGGGGCTTGCATGGGGTGCACTTTAATCCTCCACCGGCAGTGCCAGCATCCCATATGGATGACAGTTCAAATCTCAGCTGCTTCGCTTCTGATCCAGCTTCCTGTCAATGATCAGTGGAGAACAATTCCAATCCTTGGGCCCCTGCATGCATGTGCAAGACATGAAAGAAGCTTGTGATTCCTGGCTTCAGATCAGCTCATTTCTTGTCATTGTGACCATCTGAGGGGTGAACCAGCAGATGGAAGATCTGTGTCTCTTCTCTCTCACTGTAATTCCGCCTCTCAGATAAAAATAAATGTTTATTTTTTTAAGTGCTTGGCCCATAATTCAAGCTCATTGTTTTTTGAATCAATCAATCATTCAATCAGTTAATTGGCACGACTTTCTGTTCTGACTGACCACTAGATAGCTATCCAGTGACACTTTCCAGAACTAAAACTCTATCACATACATGATCCATGGCAAGGGCTTTTGCTGAGAATCTGAGGCTGCTCTGATTCCATGTAGGATGTCTTGTCTTCACAAACATAAAATCCCCCAAATCAAACTATGTTAAGCAAATATCAGGCCATGTAACTGACAAGGGAAGTGTGACAATTTCTCTTTTCCCACAGTTTTGTTTGTTTTGTGGACTTGAAATGGAAACTATGCCTGCTCTTTATCTTACATCTTTTCAGATTAAAAATGAAGAGAAATAGTCTTCTTTATGAAAGTCCAAAATGTATTTCCCCTTTTGCCATTTGTCCTGACCAAACCACAAATTCATAACTCAAAAGGAAAAAAAAAAGTCAACATGGGGAAACTTTAGGGTCTGAACTGGCTGAATACTTACCTCATTCAAAGTTCAACTCAAATGTTATCTTTCCTGAACACTCCATTTAAAACAGGCTCAACTTCTTCATAACACTTAAAATGATCTTGCATAATTGCCTACAGTATTAGTTTATTTATTTCCACCACCAGAATGCTTTCTCTATGACAAAATGATCTGTTTGTTTTAATAAACAAATGACGAAGACTTTGGGGCAAGTGGAATACCGAGTGGCTCCGTGTAGGGACTAGCAAATAAAGAGTGAACCCTTGATGAAAAGCAGAAGTCTCTGAGCCTTAGCACTTGGCCTTCCTGGAGCCTATTTTGACTGAGCTGAAGCCTCTTTTGGCGCCTGTCTTCCAAATTAATGAGTAATGAGATACCACTGATAAAATTGATAAACAGGTTCCTGTACTCATACTAAGCTTTTTCATGTGTATCTATGATACACTATGTTTTCCAGTTCTTTTTAAAAAAAGATGTATTTATTTTTATTGGAAAGGTAGGTTTACAGAGAGAAGCAGAGAAAGACAGCATCATCTTCCATCCACTAGTTCACTCCCCAAGTGGCCACAACAGCTGGAGCAGAGCCGTTCTGTAGTCAGGAGTCAAGAGTTTCTTCTGGGTCTCCCATATGAGCTCAAGGTCCCAAGGCTTTGGACCATCCTCTACTGCTTTCCCAGGCTGCAAGCAGTGAGCTGGATGGGAAGTGGAAGAGTAGGAACATGAACCAGCACCCCTATGAGATCCTGGTGCAGGCAGGATTTTACCACTGAGCTATTTTCACTGGACCCTTCCAGTTCATTTTTAAATCAACTGGCGCTAATCAATAATGACTAAAATTATAGTTAAATTAACCTCTATTAGTACTCATTTTGTTATACTTGGCTATGCCACTTTTTATTTGCTTTTCTTGTGATGGGGTTTTTTAGAAAATGATTGCTTTGGTAAAAACCATACATCATCATTATAAAAATTCAAGGTCTGCAATTGTTTTTGAAAAGTGATAATCACGCAGGTGCTTATCTTTTCAAATATTTCTCTGAAATGTTACGAATAAAGAGATGATACACATAGCTACATGTAAGTAATAAGATTTGACACACTTTAAAATATTTACTTTAATATATTTAATATTAAAAAAAATCTTAATTGAGGGAATTGGTAAAGGTGAGGTAGTTCCTTCACTACTCATGGGAGCTTCCTGTGTTCTTCAACACAGACCAGTGGAGACAGTCTGATGTGATCGAGCATGTCCATTTATTGTAAAGCCAGCACAAACTTATGCAGACTAAGAAAGGGTTAGGGAAGAGCAGAAGGGTGGCTCCCAATAATCCTGCCACCCAACATAGACACTGTAACTGGCTAGAAGGAGTGTCTATCACTTAGGACTCTCCAGTCATGTAACAGATCATGTACAACACGCATAGCTGACAGGAATGCCGCAGGTCAAGTTCACCATGTGTGGCTGTGCATCAGCTAAAGGTCGCACACATCCTGTGTGGCTGGCAGGCAACAGGGGGCCGCATCAGCTTCTCAGAGTTCCTTATCAAGGAAGACCCAGAACAGCTTGTCCAAGGACAGAGAGATTGAGGTGCAGCCCATCATTCTCGCCTGTATGACCCATGAACAGGCCAGGTTTCAGAAAGCCAAGACGATTGTCAGTGTTTCCTCCAGAGGCATGGTGTCATGTGCCTATGAATTCCCATATAGACCAAGCAGGCAGAGGTCCCGGGGTGATTTCCCACTCACTACACAAAAATTGTCTATTATCCACTTAATAATTATGAAGAATATTGAGAAGACAAAACATTTTTTAAAATTTTTTTAAAAGATTTATTTTTATTATTTGTTTATTGGAAAGGCAGATATACAGAGAGGAGAGACAGAGAGGAAGATCTTCCGTCCGATGATTCACTCCCCAAGTGAGCGCAACGGGCCGATACTATGCCGATCCGAAGCCAGGAGCCTCTTCCGGGTCTCCCACGCGGGTTGCAGGGTCCCAAAGCCTTGGGCCGTCCTCGACTGCTTTCCCGGGCCACAGGCAGGGAGCTGGAAGGGAAGCGGGGCTGCCGGGATTAGAACCGGCGCCCATATGGGATCCCGGGCGTGCTAGGTGAGGACCTTAACCACTGCGCCATCACACCGGGCCCGAGAAGACAAAACATTTTTAAGATATTTCAGGCTTAGACACTTATTTGCATTTGTAATTCACCCAATTTTTCCAATAGTTATAACTGCAGAAATTAATGTTTTTTCTATATCTACATTTACTTTGTTTTCTTCTTTATTAAACATTGGCAATAGTTCTAAGTCATCCCCACTTTTATTTACATGTTAAAGGACATATACTCTTGAAAATAATATAAATGACTTATTAATAATTTCCTCCTGAGCATACAACTAAAGAAAATGTCAAAGCTGAAATGATAAGAATCTAGGTCTAGAGCACTCTATATCTCATTATCCGATACCATTTTGTTAATGCTTGATGGCAGAAACACACCTGAAGATTGTTAACATGAATTATCTGTTCTTTCATAATAGCAGGCATATTCTTAACATGTGCAACTTTGATGAGACTAACTTCTTATATTTCCAAAACATTTTTCTCAAAAAGTCTGATACTTCTTACGTTGTCTGTGTCCTTGAATGTTTAAAAACTTTTCTAAATGTTCTACTCTAAGGACAAGTTGTCTGGTAGGATATTCTTGGGCTCATTTATTTTTTTCTTACAAAATTGAGACATTCTCTGTTGTCTTCTGGCTTCAAGATCGCAGTGGAAAAGTCTGAGGCCAACCTAATTATATTTCGCTGTTAGGTCACTTCATTTTCCTCTCTGGAGTCTAATAAGATGTTTACTGGACCTTGAAATGATCAAACAATGACTTGGCCTTTCCATACCAATATTTCAAGAAGGCAAAGATGCATTTTTACCTTCAAATTAATTGTTGTTTATAATTTTAATAAAATATTTCTGCTATAAACTTTAAGTTTGCATTTCTGTTTAATTCGCTGAGATTCTTTTCAAATATAATGTGTATCATCATGTCATATTGCTATTCAGTTATCTCTTTTCAGCAACATCATTTTTACTCTGGCCAACTTTATTATTTTCTTAATCCATCCATTCTGCTTAGAAATAACTAACAGACTCCTGCCCCCTAAGTGAAACTATTCTACCAGCGCCTTGTCTGACCTGGACTGGGATTCCAGCAGCTATAGTTCCTCTAACCCTTCTGTCTAAGACAATCCTTAATGTATATTCCCTTATGGAATTACAATAGTGTGGCAAGAATATAAACATGGAATATAGTATTATAAATATGACATACATAATACAATACATAATAATATAAATATGGAATATGGATTAAGAATGGACCAAGCCTTTAAAGCAAAGAATTCTTCCTAAGCGTTCTATCATTGCTATTACTTCAGTTATGGATGCGTTCTACATTAGACCACAAGGATCACCGCACTGCATATCACACAGACTCAATAAATTTTGTGTTTAGCAAATATTTTTCATTAAAGAAAGCACTCAAAATCCAAAGAGGCTTTTACTGGGGTAGGCACTGTGTGACACAGAGACACAACACACTTGTACTGTTCTTGGTACAGAATCTTCTCTGACTTCTGACCATCAAAGCCTTCACATATGTGTCAATGGTAGCAATCTTGGCACTTTACGCCTGAGTTTTATGTCTCAGACATTTGTTTCCTGTTATGATTAATATCAAGTCTGGACCAGCATTCCTTGCTGTTTCCTAACTTGGTAAAATTACTTGTTCTGCATTAAATAAGTTTATTCATATACCTTTTTACAAAATGACATGTTTTTCATCTTGGCTTTCACAGCTGGTGTTGGTGAATATGCTTTTTGCTCTAACTTTGATTTGGATCTCAAAATATCATCCAACTCATACACCCCTATTATTAAGCTTATTCTGCTCTTTGTAGCTTGAGATGGGATTCAGTACAGTTTTATAAGTTACCTCTAATTTTGTTTTACTATTTGGACCCAGCATTGGCAGGTTAAGCTACTGTGTGTCATTCTGGCAGCCCTTACCTGAATGCTAGGTCAAGACCTGGCTGCATTGTTTTTGCTCCAACTCCTGGGTAATTCTCCTGGAAAGGCAGTGGAAGATGGACTAAATGCTTGAGCCCCTGCCCTTTACACAGAAGAACCAGTATAGAGTTCCTGGCTCCTGATTCTGACTTGGACCAGATCCAAGCATTATGATCCCTTTGGGAATGAATAGGGGATGAACAATCTCTCTCTCTCCCCCCACCTCTCTCTCTCTCTCTTTGTTATTTTACCTGTCAAATAAGTGGATCTTTTAAAAATTTAAGTAAAAATATCTCATACATTTATTCACTTAAAATAAGTTTTCAGGCATTAGCTGTCTAAAAAATATTATGTCCAGGGTTTCGGGCAGTGTTTGAACATGGCATGCCATGTCATGGCTGTTCCACTTCCAATCCAACTCCCTGCTAATCTGCCAGTGACAGCAGCAGAGCATGGCCCATGTTCTTGGGCTCCTGCACCCACGTGGGAGACCAGACCTCTGGCTTGGGTCATGCTTTTCCCAGGATTACTTCATAAATTTCTGCAAAGAGGAAGACCCATGCTAGGCTGAAAGCAGTAGTTAGGAACTCAGTGGAGGTCTCCCACAGGGACTCAATTACTTGAGCTATCACTGGTACGTCCCCGGGTCTATGTTAGTAGGGTGCTGAAGTTAGTAACTGAGTCAGGTATTGAATCCAAGAATGCCAATATGGCTTGGGGACATCTTAACATGTGATCAAACCTGACCCCAACAATAGTTTTGTTGCTAGTATGTCCATATAATATTTGGAACATATTTATACCAATAAATTATTAATTATATATTTGAAATTCAACTCAATAGAAAATTCTGTATCTTAACCCATCTCTAATTAGGTCAGAACCCAAATTGGAAAGAAAGAGTAAATTTTTTCACACCTAGACTAGTCAGCACAAAGATTGCTTATAGAACCTTGGAATCTGTCCAATGGCAGGGAATTTAAAGTTCATGTAGGAGAGTAAAATAAACAATACCCAAATATTTCTCATGGGATATTTAAATAAAGTAAGGCTTTCTTGAAGGCAAATGGATTTTAATCAAGTAGATTAAAATCACGCAGGCACAGTGGATAGCCTGGGGGTGATGGCAATAGGCCAGGGGTAATTATTAATCATTTGAAACCCAAGGTGTTATCCTCCAAGTTGCCTGACATTTTAAAAATGTATTTAGTTTCACAGCATAGCAAAGTCTAGTATTTCTTAAAATGTGTACATAAAAAATTGGTTTAACAATGGCCAGGATTATTCATTAGGTAACATAATAAGCTCCTGCTGGTTCTGTTACAGAAAAGTGTATTTTGAGCAGATTTGTGATCAATATCCCAACTCAAGATTTATCCAGGTACATAATTTTAATTTGAGAAGCTGTGGATGTCCCTAGTATTATTCAGGGTTCTGCAGAGAAGCATAAGCCTTAGAACATTTGTATACATGTTAGCTTTAAGAAATAGCCTTATGAATATTGGGCCTGGTAAGTTTGAAATTCTCAGGGTGGTAGTAAGTTGGGAGTTTACAAAGGGTTTCTGTTAGAAATCTTGAGACTTAAGTTCTTCTTTGGCAAAGTTCACTGTTCCCTGTTAAGACCTTCAACTAAAATCTCCTTTATGTAAAGCCAAACTATTTGAGATGATAGCTGCATTCCACAAAATATCTTCACAGAAACCTTCATATTACTACTTGATAAAAGTGTTGGACATGGTCACTTGGCCAGTGTGACACAAAACTCACGTCACCCTCCCTTTTAGCTATATTCATTTCATCTGGAAAACAGGGTGAGCAACTTCTGCTTTGACGTTAGAACTTTTCTGAATTCAACATTTGTTTGTTCTGTAACCTTGAAAACTTTCACATAATATTTCTTTGCCCTAGATTATGTTCCTGTGAAAGAGGCACAATAATATCCTCAGGAAATGAAGATGAGAATTAGCTAAAAATCTTCGGAAAGTTAGTGAAGAATTCATGTTATGGAAAAATTACATTTAGATATCCAAAATGATTTTGCATCAAAGTGAACTTAGCGTTTTATTCCATATTTGGTCAATATATTGGAACTATGCTCCCATATTTAAATGGTGCTCTGTATGTAAAACCATGTGGTCTACCTTCTTAACCATAGCAAGTATCTGTAAGTAATAATTTTGGGATATATAGTTGTTATTCTGTAAAGCATAATGAATTCTATTAGAATTAATGTTATTTCTGGGTTATTTACCTTTATATCCAAGAGGATTGGAAAATCCATCATGGCTGCAATTCCTCTTTCTGATGTGTCTTTTAAGGGGGTTTCATATATAAGGAACATCAGAAAGTATGCAGTTAAATATCACATTACTGTTGACCAGTGTGTTTCCTGACATCTTTGGTCAGCCTTTTGGATAATCCAAATCATTATCCAAAGTGTGACTCCTGGATGAATAACTTATTCTCTGGCAGGGAAAGGAGAGTTAGAGTGGAAGAAGGTCAGAAACACAGCTTTAAGAAAGGTTTGAGCAGATTCCATCAGGAGAAAGAGAACCTGTGCTTAAAGAAGGAGCAAGGAAGAAAACAAAAAAATTAGGGATGGATTTAAAACACAGGTCATCTCTGCTCACTTCTCCGAAGCATGTCATTCTTTTAGGAGGCACTAAGCTTGTTAGAACACAGCATCAGGGCCCGGCGCGGTGGCGCAAGTGGTTAAAGGTCCTCGCCTTGCACCCCCGGGATCCCATATGGGCGCCGGTTCTAATCCCGGCAGCCCCGCTTCCCTTCCAGCTCCCTGCTTGTGGCCTGGGAAAGCAGTCGAGGACGGCCCAAAGCTTTGGGAACCTGCACCCGTGTGGGAGACCCGGAAGAGGCTCCTGGCTTCGGATCGGCATAGTATCGGCCCGTTGGGCTCACTTGGGGAGTGAATCATCGGACGGAAGACCTTCCTCTCTGTCTCTCCTCTCTGTATATCCGCCTTTCCAATGAAAAAATAATAAAAATAAATCTTTAAAAAAAAAAAAAAAAAAAAAAAAAAAAAAAAAAAAAAAAAAAAGAACACAGCATCAGTCTGTTTGCTCCTGCATAACCGATTTTAGGTTACCAGTTGCAGGATGCCTGGAGAAAGGCCAAGCTGTGTCTCTGTTTTCCTGAGGGGGCCAGTAGCCGAACAGCAAAATAACCTTTGCTACAACAAAATCCCCAAGGAGCCATAGGAAAATGCTTTACGGACTTACAGGAGACTGGGGCAATTTGAATATTAAAGAAAGGTCATCTTTTTAATTAATTTTGAGGCCCGGGTTCTTGTGGCCTCGTTATATCTTGTTTAAGCTTATGAATCAGTGTAGTATTTTTCAAGCTTCTATCATCGCCAGACCATTTTAGCTGTTTGCTTTCATATCCATATTAGCCCATTGCATTACTTAAAAACATGTGCTGTCAAAGTTGATTCCTTCACAAATTTAGTCCTATATATGTCTTTGAAAAATGTCTATTTGTTTTTATTTAGGAGGCAGATTTACAGAGAGTGAAAGAGAAACAAAAAGAGACAAAGATCTTCCAGCTACCATTTCACTCCCCAAATGTTCACAAATGCAGGAGCTGAGCCAACCTGAAGTCAGCAGCCAAGACCTCCTCCAGGTCTCCCAAGTGGGTGTAGGTTCCCATGTATTGACTCATCTTCCACTGCTTTCCTAAGCCATAAGCAGGGAGCTGGATCAGAAGGTGCCCCTATGGGATGCCAGAAGCACAGGAGGAAGATTAGCCCACCTTGCCACCACGCCAGCTCCAGCCCTATATGGCTTTTAATTTCTATGAAATCATAAGGGTTGTTATTTGCATGTGTGAATTACGTTTAAGAAAATTAAATCTGCCTTTGTGAACCTGCATAGAAGTGTTTCTAATTTAACCAGCAGGAATTATTATCAAAGCTTTAGGTTTCAAATTACATTTCCTGAACTCTTGCTGTAGCCATGAATATTTGGCAATGATTTTGTCAGAAGTTTTTTGCATGTGGATGCAAGAATAGTGAATAAAGTCAAAGTGTTGCTTTGATTGAGTTTAATATCAAGTGAGAGTAACAAACCATATAGATTTTTTTCAAAATTACTCATGCAATAGGTAAAACAATGTAAATATGAAAATATGTTCCTGAGAAGACATCATTTTAATTTCCATGTGTCTAAGAAAAGCCAATATCCCATATGATATTTTTAGATTTATTTTATTTATTTGAAATGCAAAATTAGAGAGGGAGAGAGAGAGAGAAAGAGAGAGGAAAGGGAGAAATACACAGAGATTTTTCCATGTGCTGGTTAACTGTACAAGTGGCATTACAGCCAGAGAGAGGCCAGGCTGAAACCAGAAGCCAAGAGTCTCACGTAGGAACCTAAGCACTTAGGTCCTACACTGCATTCCTAGGTATATTATCAGGGGAGTGGATTAGATGTGAAGCAGCTGGGATTTGAAGACGTTCCCACAACGGATGCTAACACTGCAGCTGCACTACAGTGCCAGTGACCTTAACAATTTTTAGTATTTATTTAATTAGTTAGCTGAAAGTCTGAGTTACAAAGAGAGAGAGAGAGAACTAGATAGATATCTTTTCATCTGCTGGTTCACTTCCCCAGACAGCTACAATAAGCAGTTCTGAATCACGCCAAAGCCAGGAGCTTCATCCAGGTCTCTTATGTGGGTGCAAGAGCTCAAGGACTTGGAGCATCCTTTGTTGGTTTCTCAGGCCATGGGTAGATAACTGGAGTGTAAGTGGAGCAGCCAGGACTTGAACTGGTGTCCATATGGGATGCTGGCCTTGTGGTGGAGGATAAGCCTTTCGTGTCATGGCATGGGCCCCAAAAGGCTGCGCTCCTGACTCCACTTTCTGATAAAGCAGGAGACTTGTGGTGTAGCTGCTAATCACTTTGTTTTTCTTTGGGGGGGTGGGGGTGGGAGAATTTGGAAAACTCAGATGACTGGTTTGCAAATATTATCACTGAAGACATATTATAACTAAGAATTGAAATAGCACATCCAAAGTGTTGGAATGAACACAACAAAGTTGAAAAACACCGTAAAGGAGTTTGTAGTAGCAGTTTGTTTCCCCTGCTGCTGTTGCTCAGTGAAGCTAGGGGCTGCAGAACATTTCGAACTTGTGAAGAAAGACTAGGAAGTACAATGAACTCTTCATGAACTTGAAAAACAAATGGTGTTTACACAAGTGTTTATGATGGATAAGTAGATCAGTCTGTATCTTATTTTGAGGAATGCATGAAGAATTCTTCTTGAGGAAAGAGAATTTCCTTTTAATCATACAGAAAAAGTTCTGGGATTATTGAATAGTTGATGTAGAATTTAGATTTCAAAATTGAGCCTTTCCTAGGTTTAGAGATACAAAGGAAAATATTTTATTCTGTTTTATATTTTGTTTTCTGAATAAAAATTAATATTTATATGGCTTGGCATCCAATCATACTAAAATACATGAAGAATGAAATATAATTGTACCAGTTAATACCCGGCTTTATATTAAAACCAGACAATTAAACATTATGCTTTCTCCTTATTTAATTGCTGCGTGCATTCTCATACCGTGCCATGGTGCTCTGCACTGTGCCCCCAGACCCTAACTGATTTATGTTAAATGTTCATATTGACAGATTTTAATTTCAACTCTAAAAGTACAGGGCATTCATAATTTAAATACATACTGGCATTTATTAGTAATAGTAACACCTAAATCAACACTATTATGTATGAAATTTAACCTATCTCTTCCCAAGTCCATATGATCATTTTTTTTTCATTTTCATCTTTTGGTTCAGTAGAATTGTTAACTCTGAAATAGTTTACTTTAATTCACTAAGTGATAATTAATCTAGGTCTTTATCTCGATCCTGAAGAAAAAAAATGTGTTGGTTATAACTTTCTTTTTAACTATCCAGGCTGCCTAAATATTATCCCTCATCAGATGGAGATGTCCATAAAATACCAATATTTTATAATATTGTCATGTTAGGATAATAATACACTGATAAACATATTAGATAGCAAGTTAAAAAATAATGGCAATCTGGGCCCGGCGCGGTGGCGCAAGTGGTTAAGGTCCTCACCTTGCACGCCCGGGATCCCATATGGGCGCCGGTTCTAATCCCGGCAGCCCCGCTTCCCTTCCAGCTCCCTGCCTGTGGCCCGGGAAAGCAGTCGAGGACGGCCCAAAGCTTTGGGAACCTGCACCCACGTGGGAGACCCGGAAGAGGCTCCTGGCTTCGGATCGGCATAGTATCGGCCCATTGCGCTCACTTGGGGAGTGAATCATCGGACGGAAGATCTTCCTCTCTGTCTCTCCTCTCTGTATATCCGCCTTTCCAATGAAAAAATGATAAAAATAAATCTTTAAAAAAAAATAATAATGCAATGTTCAAGCTGATTAAAATACAGTCAACACATTTTCCTCATTTAAAACTGTAGTTACTTAACTGGACATGGCAGCCGTGATGCCTGCTGAGCCCAAAGCCACATCCAAGGGGGATCGTTGCAGTGTCATCTTTTTTGGCAGGATTGTTCCGTGTCTACTTTCACAGTGTGGATCACTCATAATCTCCTACTGCAAAACTAGGAAAATGTGTCCGTGCCAGCTTTTAAGGTCGACCAATACAAATGCCCTGACTTATTTTCAGCCTGTGAATTAGAAGGTACAGCATTTGATTTTCTTCTTTGTGTGTGTGAAGTGTCTGATATTTCTTTTCACTTTTCCTCTGAGAACAGGGTAACCAGGCTTTGGAGAAGCCTCTTGGACATGGCTCTTAAGGATCATACCACCCCGACTCCCAACAGTACATGTGTGACACATCAGTTGTTTCCTAAACGGGCATAGGACATGCACATGTTCAAACTGTTAGATTAACATTCCATCCCAATGAAGTCACTAAAATAAGATGTATCATAAAGACTTGGAGGGGAAAATCTTAATGGCCTGCACAAAGCAAGGAAGAAAATCTCATAAAGGATACTGTAGTAGAGTGGAGAGCCCACAACCAAAACTATACACATGCAAAGGAAATTGCTATACCTGATATTAAACCAACACCTGGAAAACTGAGACAACTTCAGTTTCAACTGATACCCACTGCAGGGAATCCTGAATTCCAGGTAGAACATAATTTCTGCCTTGTGTCATTCACAACACCTACAATGCAATGAAAAGCAATGATAAGGAAAAACTGACTATACAATCCAAAAGGACAAATATCGTATGTTCTCTCTGATATAAGGCAGCCTTCACGCAAAATACAAGATCAGTAGCCCTTGTGATACTGTTTTTGTTACATCTCATAAACTTTGACATTTTTGTTTTTATTTTCATTTCTTTTTTATTTGTTTATTTTTATTGGAAAGGCAGATATACAGAGAGGAGGAGAGACAGAGAGGAAGATCTTCTATCCAATGATTCACTCCCCAAGCGACCATAATGGCTGGAACTGAGCCAATTCGAAGCCAGGAGCCAGGGGCTCTTCTAGGTCTTCCAAATGGGTGCAGGGTCCCAAGGCTTTGGACTGTCGTAGACTGCTTTCCCAGGCCACAGGCAGGAAGCTGGATGGGAAGCAGGGCTGCCGGGATTAGAACCTGCACCCATATGGGATGCTGGCGCGTGCAAGGCGAAGACTTTAACCATTACGCTATCACGCTGGGCCCTATTTTCATTTTTATAAACACTTTTTTTTAATTAATTTTTTCACTGACTCAATCAGTAGCATCATTTTCTTCAAGAAGGATTTTTTTATTTGAAATTTTTTTTTCATCTCTCCAGTGACATATCTCTTCAGTTATTTAACTTCATGTTGTAAATTTTCTAGTTTTCTTCCCATTAGTGATTTTGTTTTTGGTTTTTCATTTAAGGGGATGTATGGTAAGTGTATAATGGAGACTATCATATCTAGATGTGAAGATACAATACAGTATGCATCTCTAATTCCAGATCTAAGATGAATTTCCAATGAAACTGCTCTCTGCCATTGTCTATACCTGCAATGTCACGATATACTTAACAGCAGAACAACAGACTTACGATTGTTTATGAAAGACTATACTGTTATAATGTAGGGGAAATCAGTGAGGGGATAGGATTTCAGGAGGGAGGAAGGGAAATCCCACAGCATATGGAACTATATCATAAAATAATTAAGTTTAAATTTTTTAAAAAAATTGAATAAAATTAAGAAAATAATTAGTTTGAAATACACTAAATATTAGAAATTAAGTATTTTAGGCAAATAATATTTAGTATTTGGGGGCTGTCGTAGTGACATTGCAGGTTGATTTTCTACCTGTGGCATTGATATCCCATATGGGCACTGGTTTGTGTCTCACTGCTCCACTTCAGATCCAGCACCCTGCTTATGGCATAGGAAGGCAACAGAGGATGGCTCACTCCATTGGGGCACTCATCCATATAGAAGACCCAGAAGAAACTCCAGGCTCCTGGCTTTGTACGGTAAACCTCTAGCCATTGTGGCCATTTCGAAGTGAAACAGAAGATGGAAGATTTTCTTTCTGTCTCTCCTTCTCTCTGTAGATTTTCCTTTTAAATGAAACCCTACAGACATACAAGTCAATTTAAAACATCAATAGCCTAAAATAATTTAAAATTCAATGGAACTTTCATAACTGAGAAAACAATATGTAAGGTTTAAAAATCTGCCATGTATGGTAGAATTAATGATAACTAAACTTGACAGTAAGTAAGTAGAAAATACCGAAATTGAATAAAGGAGACAGAGAGGAAATAACAAAAATAAATTAGTAAACTCTCAGTGATCTGAGTGTATTAGGGACTCTAAGATGTATCTCAATGTAATCCAAAATGGAAGGAAAAGAATGAGGAAGAAAAAAAGTATTTGAAGGGTATACATCATTGAAGCCTAAAGCATTCACTTAATGTTTAGCAGCCAGTTCCTGTAAGTATCTCAGTGTGAAGAAGTCCTCTGGGCTCCATTGCCACTGATGCTAGCAGTACTTCACTGTGCCATAACTAATGAAGTGACAATCCTCCATTGCATCCTCAGGAGTAGGCACTACATGTGGTTACTTCAAAGAGTTTGTGGAAAATTGCAATTGAAAACTAAGTGGCGTAGTGTGTTAAGCCTCTGGCACAGTGCTGGCGTCTCAATTGGGCACGAGTTCCAGTCCTAGCTGCTCCACTTCTGATCCAGCTCCTTGCTGATGAATCCGAGAAAGTAGTCAAAACAAAACAAAACAAACAAAAACAAAAGAAAGAAAAAGAAAGGTGGTCTAAGTGCTTGGACCCTGGCATCCACATGGAAGACCCAGATGAAGCTCCTGTCTCCTGGCTTTGGATTGGCTCAGATCAGATCGGGATCTGGTTATTGTAGTCATTTAGGTAGTGAACCAGTGAATGGAGATTTCTTTCTGCCTCCTCCTCTCCCTCTCTAACTCTGCTTGCCACATAAAAATAAAGCTTTTTTTTTTTAAAGCTAAGTTTTAGTACAAACACATTTTGGAAATTAATGCATTCTATAAAATATATTTCCAGGAACTTTAAAAGATACTATATTGTACATACTTTAGCTTCTAACACTTATCTACCTCTTCTAACGCTTACATAAGAAACAATGACATGAATGAAGGAATGGTTGAATGAATTGGTGAGTGAAAGGAATGTCACCCAAACCAAGAAGCTTTAAGTGAATAAAATTGGGGGTTAGGGAGGGAATGTGTTTGGTTCTACCCACACTGGGGGCGTCAGGAGATAGCATGAGCAGCTGGGTCCTTGCCACCAACATGGCAGATTTCCAACCATGTTTTTGCCCTGTCAATTGCAGGCAATTGGGGATTAAACAAGTGAGTTGAAGACCACTGCCTGTCTCCCTCAACCCCACCCCACATCTCTTTGCCTTTCAACTAACTGGTATTTTTTAGAAGAGACATTGAACGTGGTGTATTAGCTTTTTGTTGCTTAAGTAACAATCAACCCAAGCTGTAAAAAGACCTCTGAATTGTGCAAGCGGGATTTAGAGCTCTAACTAGAGGCTGTAAATGGAACTAATCTCTTTGTAGGGATATAAAATGCACCAAAAAGCTCCTAGAAATCTCTCAAAGTGTAACTTTCTTTTCTTTATTTGTATGGCTGCTAACCTCTAGTCACCTAAGACTTTATAAAGTGTAATCGCGTATTTCATCATGTGAAATGGATTTTACCTATTGGATTGCTATTGGAAAAAAAAATGTTTTTAAATATAATGGGAGGCTTATTGCCTAACCAGGCTTCCAGGGGCTCCTTATTTTTATAAGTGAACTTTCTACTCTTTAAAATGAGGCCTTTTTTCTCCACAAGGTCTTTATCTTCTGAATTCCAGATTAACATCTGGCATCAATAATATGGTAGTTTGGAAAACAATTTTGATCATAAGTTTTTCTTTTTTTTTTAGGATCTGGTATGAGATTGCATTTTTATTATTTACACATGCTATCATACTTTCCCTTTCTCTTTAAAATTCAAAATGAAACATTGACTAATTTCATTTTTCAAGCTAACATTCCTGGTTCTCCATGAACTATCACAAAAAATCTTTGAGTTTTGTTTTTTTTTGGTGTGTGTGTGTGTGAGTTTGTCCAATTACTTTAACAGATAACTTGATTTCTGTGCAGAGAGATTTTGTCTCCTCCATGCTAATTTATTTATTTTATAGATGGTTTTCTGCTTTTGGAAAGAAATCCTGTTTCTTATTTAATGAAAAAAGATACATGAAGCATTGAAAAATGTTAAACCCTGATAAAGAAAATAGAGGAGTTATTATAAACCTCATAAAGAATATTTAATACAACACACTTGGAATAAAGAGTTGGAACAAGGGTCAAGTTCACCAATGATTCAAGTTCACCATCTTCTGAAAGACAAAACTTCATGGCCCAGGCACAGAGACCCCACCATTTTGCTTTGACCTGATGGTGAGGTTGGGATGAGATGAGAAAAATCTAGTTCTCCAGACTGTGTCCTGTTTCAGCCGACAGGACAAATGATCTGCACTGGATAAGCACAAATCTTAACATGGCGTTTCACAAGTGTACTTACAACTTCAAGTAGTCATGATACAGCTGAGTTCATCTGTGTGTTATACACCAAAGCAAATTTGAAGTGGTGAGAATGAGAGTGTACGAAACTCAGCTTTCCAACTGGGTGTGTCTGAGAGACGATCTGCACAGTTAGCCCCTGTGGTGTTTGAGCCTTGTTTACTCACCTTGATGTTTGCTCAATCAACCCATTTTTATTATTGTTTCTTGATTTCTGACTATACTTCTCAATTCTTTTCTGGGGTGATTTCTGTGAACAATCCACGTTCAAGTCCTTGCTTCAGAAACTGATTTATGAATCAATGACATTCAAACACCGGGTGGATTTAAAAGTAAGAATTCAATTGTTCTAGTTTCTGGAGAGAAGTGAAGGAGAGACCCTGGACTTGGTAAGGGTCCTGGCAAGAACAAGCAACTGTTTCTACCCTTTCATCTGTTATGAATCATGTCTAACAAAGGAGAAAATTAAAGTCGAAATGTTTTTGTAAGTTACCTGAAGTCTTGGAATGATTCAGTGTTGTGACTGAAAAATATGACCTCCTATTTACTTGCAACTAATTGCAGGATATGGAAGTGTTTTCCCCTGTGGATGCGGTAAACAGAAAAAAAAAATGAATTGACTTTCTTTTGCCTCCACTTATTCTACAGCCTCTTTTCTCTGTTTGTCAGATGAAGAAATAACATCTTGAAGTTCCTATTTATGGTTACATTGCTGATTGTGTAGCTAATACTACTACTACTATTAGTTGCTTATGTAGTAAATAGTTATAACGCATTTATATTGTCATTTGTGTATTTGTGCTTTACTTTTAGTAATTCAAAACAACAACTGTTTTCTTTACCTTTCTGATTTTTCTCTATCTGGTCAAAACTTCAGTGAGTAAATTATTTCTTAGACATAAAGGTAATCTATTATGAGAATCTGATTTTACTGGGACCTTGGACGTTGTTAACACTTTTACCTCTAGCTTCTGGCTTTTACATATCTTTTGCAGGATAAGAATAATACTTTTCACACATTATCCACTACTGAAATAAGATGCGTCGCTTTCTATGCTTTTCTAGACATTTTAGTGTGCGTGTGTATGTGTGATTTTGGGGTATATTTTTACATTTTCCTCTTTGTTTAGTTTTCTGCAATTTTCATGGACAAAGTGCATAGCTTCAGAAATGAACTGGAAAATGTAGACTAGCATACCGGAGGTGAACATATGTCGCAACATGCTTCTCCCGAATAAATGGAGGACTCCAGATAAAACTGGCAATCCACAATGTGACAATGTGATACTAGATTTTCTACCATTGCCTATATCTACAATGCCAGGATACGCTTAAACGGCAAAAAGGTGGACTTGTAATTGTTGCTGAAGGACTACACTGTTGTAATAATATAGGGGAAAATAGTGAAGAGAGGGAGAAGGGCAAAGGGAAAGTCCCTACACCTGCAAAACCGACTCATGGAAAATGCTAGATAGGCAAGTAAGTGAGTAAATAGATGAATAAGTCAATAAATAAATAAAAGGGAAGTCATAAAAAAAGGTTTGATGAGGTAGAAAGTAATGCATAGCTCGTGTAATTGGGTTGCTGACTCTCACTAGATAATGTTCCCTGTCCCAGCCCTGTCCGTCACTCTGGGGCGTGAACCAGCAGATGGGAGCTCTCGCTTTTTGTTTCTTCTTTGTCTACCAAATCAAAAAATAACAATTTTAAAATTTAAGGGAAAAAAAGAAATATGAGGAGACTGATGTCTCACCTCTGAGACCAGTGGTCCATGATTTGGATTGCTATTCTAGGATACCTGCAGATGTGCTGGTGCTGCAGATTGGCACCATCACCAAATCCAAGAAAAGGGAGAAAAGGGGAAGAAAAAGTAAAAAGAAGAATAACAGCATAATTGCAAGCTTTCTGCAAAAGAATTTAATGGGCTTGGAATTACCTGACTTTTGATAAATGATATTTTATATATGTATCATCTGCAAATAAAATACTTATCATTCAGTAGAGCAGACAACAAAAGAACATTTGGGCATCTTTACAATGTAATTGTAGAACATGCAATGTTTTGAGTTTCTCAAATGACACAGAGAAATAAATACTTTTTGCCAACTTTTACTTTCTTGAGTGCATGAAATATGATAAATTTAATGTACAACTAGTTTTATTTGGAACTTTTCCTTTGGGATTGCCAATAAAGAAATGATATAATTCTTTCCAGATTTCCATTGGTTTAATTATGGTGTGTGTGTGTGTGTGTGTGTGTGTGTGTGTGTGTGTGTGTGTGTCTAGGAAACACATTAAACAGGATAACGTTATGGAATATTCATTCTCATTTACCAGTGTGCACAACTTAAGTTTAGTAGAATTACAGCATACTTTTGGCATGAAGTTACTGAACTAATTATGTGAAATTTAATTGCAAAGCTGATTGGTATATATTTACATAGCATCTGTAAAGATCATTCCAAACGGGTGTGTGAGCTTATTTTATTTTCTGTGAACTTCTTCAAATGCAAAACCCAGTTTCAGAAAGATAACTTTGAATATTAATTCATTGCCCTCAGGTTCCTTGGTCACAGCTGTTTCTTTTACAAACACAGAGGCTTTGATGTGGCAATTTTCATTTTATTCTGTTGAGATCTTTGCCAAACATTTGGAATTATTCCTTAGGACCAAATTATTCTGTTAGATAACTTAGAAATTGTTAAACTGTTTTTCTGATTTAGCATAGTTGAAAATTCAGACTTTTGTAAAGTTTACTTGCTAAGATTTTCTCAGTAAAAATCTAATTTTCTTAATGATGTGCGTTTTAAACAATACTTGACTTGTTAGTATGTTTCTATCAGAAATGTTACATGCTTATGTGTTTTTTTTTTAAAGATTTTATTTATTTTTATTGGAAAGGCAGATATACAGAGAGGAGGAGAGAAAGAGAGGAAGATCTTCCATCTGATGGTTCACTCCAGAAGTGGCTGCAATTGCTGGAGCTGAGCCAATCCGAAGCCAGGCGCCAGGAGCTTCTTCCAGGTATCCCATGTGGGTGCAGGGTCCCAAGGCTTTGGGCTGTCCTTGACTGCTTTCCCAGGCCACAAGCAGGGAGCTGGATGGGAAGCGAGGCTGCCAGGAATAGAATTGGCACCCATATGGGACCCCGGCGCGTTCAAGACAAGGACTTTAACCGCTACGCTATTGCACTGGGCTCCAAGCTTATGTTTTAACTTTTATAAATTTTAGGTCTGATTACTGCAGTTTGGGTCTAGCAATAATTGATATGTTTCCTTTAAAAACTAAATGCATCAATCTTAAAGCTACAAGTACCAGATTGTCTTGTTAGTATTAAAATCTCCTGGTATGAATATTTGCGCATGTTAGTTATACTTGATATGCCAAGCTACATGTGTGGGGAAAACAGAGATATCAACAACTCACAAAAAGATAAAATGCTACTAATAAATCAACACAGAAAACAAGTCATAAGGTGAATTAGGTCTTGGAACTAAGGATGAGTCTCTAGGGTAGGAACAACTGCAGTGTGATTGGTTTCTCAAGAGTGAGGCTCAGAGTTCTGAGGGCTAGCTGGGGTGTGTGACGGAGCAATACTCATGTGAATGTACCATTCAAAGGCAATCATTCACAGGCTGGAGAGATAAGTCTCCGGAGAAATTGAACCTCATCTTGAATTTCCCAGTATGCAGGACTGTGAGAAGCAAAGGGCTGTTGTTGAAGCCATCCTGTCACCAGTATTTTGTCATGACAGTCTTAGAAAACTGGTATAATTATCATATCAAAGAAGTCTGTGGATTTTAGTGTGTTTAAAAAAAATGAGCACATTTAGCTAGGAGTTTGCATAGTAGTAATACCCAAATGTAAGTTATTTCTTAATAAAAGTTTGGTCTAAAAAAAGAAGTGACAACAGAAAAGTAAACTTAAATTTTAACTGTAAAACAAAATCTTGTATTTACAAAAATGAGAGGTCCAACAGTAGTAGTGATATACGCAGGGGGAAAAAAAAGGAAGAGGAGTTGTAGGGTGCTGTTAGCATTGTCGCCAGTGGAACAATGCACAAAATTTTGGTGTTGACTGAGAGAAGCGATTAGAAATCACTACAGGGAAAAATAATATTCCCTGCAGGGTACTGATCTCCCATCAGTGAAATGAATTCCCACCTCTAAAAACACAAACTCAAATGCAATCAAAGGTTGCTTAAGGAGAGACCAGACCTTGATAACCATGCTTTCAAATACGTTACCTTGACCTTTAACTCTCCACCTTTTAACACTCCACATGCTGTTCTCTCTCCCCAACCCAGAACTCATGTAGATACTCCAGATGGAAGATTCCAAACAGTTCCATGGTGTTAGATCTTTGGGGACATCATGAAACAAAGAAAAAATGTTGTTGAAGAATATTTGTCTCACATTCCTCCACCCTAAAAAAAGTTCCTGAAAATAAATTAATCCAATGCAGCAGAGAATTGAGGATGAGGCCGAGTGTGAAGACAGATTTCACCATTTTTTGGTTGGTCATGAGTGGTGGAAATGTATGAAGTGGTGAATCAGAGGACAAAGTTTCAGTTCAAACTTTGCTAAGGGATGGGTAGAGAAATGCAGTCGGTCTCCTCGGAACCCAAAGTATGCATATGTCACAGGGAAAAAATGCTAATATTGAAAACTGCCCCTCTTTAAATTTTCACACCTTGAAAGTAGTTTACAGGAAATGGGAAGTGTATAATTCATAACTTAAGACTTGTAAACTTGAACTACTTTGTCTTGAGATTAAAAGTATATATAACATTGAATGGTGGCAAAGTAGAGGGAAGCGACAACGTTGATAACCTCATCTCGCACAGGGAAAAATAAGAAAGGAGATGGTCTCACTGAGTCATTGAAGGTTAGGGTAGAAGTATAAGGCTTTCATCACAGATTTAGTTGAGTAAGTTATGATATGCAAATAGGATGAAAATTATAAAAAATGGGGAAAAGATTAGTTGCAATTATAAACATATAAAAGAACTTCCATAACAGAAGCAATGTAGGTTGCCTAAAGGTGCTAACGAGGAGTAAGGATACATACCAATAGTTTAAAGACAATTACAGAATAAACAAAACTAGTTAGTCATAAAGGTAGTTGTTTCTAAAGAGTTAGTCTGGCCCTGGGATAATATCAGGTGGCTGTTATCCATCATTGGGTACCAGGGTGGTTGGACGGCCAAATATGGCTTCTCTTATTTCCCCTCTGCCTCCAGAAACAGGAAGCATTAGAAAATTTGGAAATAAAAAAATCACACCCCTTTTCTCTAACCCTCGATACTTCCCACCCTGACAAACTGTGTAAACATCATCGAAAATAAAAATTGAGAAACAAATTGGAAAAAAGAAATAAAACACAACTCTAAAATAACAAAAAGTACATACAATTAAATATTTTATCAGGAACTGGTCTCATGGTAAACAAAACTTGTTATATTATGTCATTTGTACTCGATATGCTAAGTTTTTGAAATGATAAGAGTGTAGCATCAATGAATATTAGTGAATTGTTTCTGA
Source organism: Ochotona curzoniae (assembly GCF_017591425.1). Classification (NCBI taxonomy): domain Eukaryota; kingdom Metazoa; phylum Chordata; class Mammalia; order Lagomorpha; family Ochotonidae; genus Ochotona; species Ochotona curzoniae. The sequence continues at coordinate 13,463,270 of NW_024464920.1, read as the reverse complement.
CTGCTTAGGACTTCTTCCCAGCTGAATGTTTTACCTGTCTATCTTCTTTCCCCCTTTCAGATTTTGTCTTCCATATGATCTTTGGGAAATTTAATTGTATCTTACTTTCAGTTATACAGAGTATGAAAAATAAATATACTTCAAATTGAAAAAAAAAAAAAAGAGTTGGTCCGGGTTGGAAAGGGTGGGTTAGTAAATTGTTGTTTTTACTACAAACTTTTCTGAGATATTTTAAAATCATGTTTATGCATGATTTGGAAATAAATTAAAAATTAAGTCAAATATTGCACTGATTTTATAGCTGATTTTCAGAATTTATTGAATTTAAGGCTGAGAATTTGCTCCAACTGAAAGATATCAAAATATGAGGGAATTAATTAGAATCAACTATTGAAGTGCAGTAAAAAAAAATGTTCCTCTTTTGCATGACAGTTGTTCCTTTAACAGACAACAGGGCAACTCTGACCCTCATTGTCCCTTACAGAGCCACAATGGCACAACCACTGCCAGCCAGGATCTGGAACACGTGGACTCTGCCCTCTGACAATACTGAAGGAGCATTAAGTTGGAACCCACATGCAATCCTTTGCCCTTGAAGTGATATCTGTCAAGTACGTTCATCGCATAGTGGCCAAAGCTTACTTCAGGTTTCTTATTTTCTGTATTTTTTGTCCCTTCACGGAGATGTGAAGTTTAGTCCTTCTGTATACTCTAAGATGAGAAAAATCATGTAAACATTGGACAATTCCCTCAAAATTAAAATGTGTTCAGAGACTTTAGTTAGGTAAAATATGATAATCTGCGTTTTAGAACCTTGAAAACTGCTGGAATATTATGAAGGGACAAAAATCCTAGAGATTTTTCTCCAAGTTTTATTATAAAACTTTCCAATGGAAACACTGAATGTTTGCAATGGCAACACTACCCTTATGACAGGTACCTGCATTTTATCATGAACTTATAACAATTGTTATCATCACATACTTGTCCAGATTTATTGCACTCTAAAGCATCTTCAAAATGGTTCAAATGATGATAACATCATTAATGCAGATAATAGTTTCACATATTAAATAACAACTAAATCCTAGGCATCTTAAATATTCTATTTATTTTACTGAAAGGGGTAACATAGCATGTGCAGTAATGTTTACTTATTACGTAAAGAAATAAAGGCTCTAAGATTTGGGTGATTTGTTCAGGTTCCTTAAACAGGCGTAGGATTCAAATTCGTTTGAGTCAGAATCTGTGTCCTCTGTGCTCTTCCTGGTGCACCTCACCTTGTCAGCCTGGACTGTGAGCTATCAGCAGGGCTAGGTGATCCACCTTACTTGTGTCCCTTCCCTTCTATCCTGTCTGTTGACATTGCCCAAATTCTTGGCATCTTGTGTAGAAATAATGTTTCTGCAGTGTCTCTTCCTGATTTTTTGAAGACAGTGCTCCTACCTCTCGACCTGAGAAACTACTCAGTCTACACTTCCATGACTCAGAAACTGTTGTTCTTCTGTTATTTTGAATGCAAGTGAGGATGGAATATATTGCAAGACTCTTTTCTTTTTGGAAACAAACCCTGGCATCATAAAATATACTATGGATAGTTTTTCAGATTTTTTTTTTTCCAAAAATGGAAGTCCTGTTAGTCATTTTTCTGTTCTGATTTTTTTTTTTCCAGGACAATTTTCACTGGTCTTCAGAAATCTTTAAGAACCTACTGAGTTGGTTTCTATACTTGTACATTTGCTCAGCTAAATGTCACAAAAATGTAGACCAATAAATATAAATGCAAAAATAATAATCCTGTGATTTTGCAAATTACAATTTACACTTGCTTGACATTTTAAAATTCTACAATATGCTATGCATACTTTTTTCTTTCTTTTCCCAGTATAGAAATATTTTCAGCAAGATATTTTGAGATCTGTCTCAAATGCTGAAAGAACAGACATTCTGGCAGAGATTCGTTAATTATGACATTTTTTTTTCTGCTTTGTTAAATCATAAATTGTCTTCAGTATAAGCAAGTTTCAGATGTTGTGCCAAATCTCATGCAATAGGATATGATGATTTTCAAACTGATGTCTTAACATCATCAAATGCTATGGGTATGTATGTATTAGCCAAGATTACTTTTTTTCAAATCTAGAATTGTATATTTTTTAGAAGTAGTATAATACAAAGCTCACGAGAAGGGCTGTGAGCCTAGATTACTTGTGTTTGAATCTAACATTGGCCATTCATCAGCTGCATGACATTACGAAGACATTTCAACTACATGTTGTTTAGAAACATCATTGTTGTGAGGCAACTTTTCTCTCCCAGGCTGCTTAAAAACATTGTGAGCACTTGCATTTGTCATTCTTAGGAAATCGTAGTTTCTTGACCTTTTGTTCTTATTGACTTACTTCCTCTTTAGTCTGGGATTTCTTCTAATGATCATATCCTGGATCTTCTCATGTCTTAGTATTAGGTTACTTCAAATGTTTTCAAATCAGACACAGACCTATTTTTCTTGTCTTCCAGATCACGTATACTTTAATTCCCCTCACAGCCATACCTCATGTCATTGAGTCTTTAGTGTTTTATGTTAATTATCCACTTTTTCATGATTTTGATTCTTTTGCTTCCCAAATTCTAACTCTTATTTCAGTAGACCCACTTTGTTATCCAACTTTTGTACCCAAATAAAAACATGTAGTTTGGATCAGTTCAAAATGTGCTCTTCTTCTTCCTCCTCTTCTTTTTGTAAAATAATGTGATGCCATTAAACACACACACACACACACACGCATTTACTTATCTATTTGAAACTGTGAAACACACACACTCAGAGAAAGAGAGGGGGTGGGTGGGAGGATCTCCCATCTGGTGGTTCTCTCCTCAGTGCCAGGCTGAATCCGGTAGTCAGGAACTTTATTTCTGCCTACCATGTGGAGTGGCCGAGCTTCAAACACTGAGCCATCACCTGTTGCTCCCTGCATGGAAAACAAGATGATCAGGACTGCAACTGGCACTCTGATATGGAGTTCAGACATCCCAAGAGGTGGCTTAACTTGCTTTCCCACACATATTTATAACATTGTCTGGTTTGCTGGAGAAATCCCATGCTCTTCTGTGTGTCAGAGTCATCATTAGTCATACAACTCTAATTTACCCTTTTTTGGGGTACTTCCTACATAACAAATGATAAAAGCTATACATATTTTTTATGAGCTAGAATTTATGTTAGTTGATTCTTTCCCCACATCAGTAAATGACTTTTGGTATGAAAATAAATAGGCAATATTTACATTATAAACCTTATGGGCAATCCTTAACTGAAAGTCTGAAAATGCTTATGATTCTAAATGTACATAAATATGTCAAAATATGTAGGGTTTTTCAAAATACTGGTAGGCAACAGTTTGTCCAAGATGCTATTATTTGTAGAATAAATTCTATTAAATAGGAATGCTAACTTGAACTTTATTACATAATGAAGCTCTTTTTTTTTTTTTTTAAGAAAAGCTTTGCTCATTTTTATTGGAAAGCTAGATCAGATTTACAGAGAAAAGATGAAGCAGAGAAAAATATTCTCCATCTGCTGGCCCACTCCCCAGATAGCTGCAACAGCTAGAGCTGAGAAGATCTGATGCCAAGAGTCAGGTTCCTCCTCCAGGTCTCCCACATGGCAGCAGAGTCTCAAAATGTTGGGCCACACTCTACTGCTTTCCCAGGCTATAAGGCATGAGAAGTGAAGCAGCCAGGGCATGAACAAGTACACATATAGGATTCCAGAGTCCATAAATTGAGGATTTAGCCCTTGAGCCATCATGCTGAGCACAAAGTTCTGTCTTTTTTTCTTTTAACTCGTAAGAAACATTTAAATCAAGTAATTGGAATGTAATTGTTTTCTTACATTTACTGGGAAAAAAAGAATGGAGATACGTGAGTAGGATTTTGGCCCAGTAATTAAGATGCTGTGTCCCAGAGTGGCTGGGTTGAAGTACTGACTGTGCTTCTGATTTCCAGTTATAAGCTAATGGTCATCCTAGGAGACAGCAGGTGATATGTGAAGTACTTGAGTCCCTTACCTTTGTTGTAGGAGACTTGGACTGAGCTTCTTGCTCCTTGCTTCAATCTGACCTAATTCAAACCTACTGATCTATTTGAAAGGCCAGCTTACAAAGAGAGAGACAAAGAGAAAGGTATATTCCATCGGGTTGTTTACTTCTTGGTTGGGCCAGGCCAAAGATAGGAGCTCGGAATTTTATATGCATTTTTTATAAGAGTTACTGGGACCCAAACAATTAAGTCATCTCCACTTTCTTAGGCAGACTAACAGGGTGATGGGTCTGAAGCAGGGCTGCCAGGATTCCAACAGTGACTCACAAGGGGTGCCAGCAGGGGCTTAACCAACCATGTAGCTCCAGTTCCGTTTCTCAAATAGGTAAAAATTAATAATTAAATTTTTTAAAAGATAGGAGAAATGACAAGGGAGAAGACATATTTGCAAATATTCATGTTAGAAAAATTAAAACAACTGGTAATTATAATAATTTCATTCTTTTTATTCAGTAAAATTCAGAATGCTGACAAATGTAAGCACTGAATAATTCTAGTTCAAATGAATTTATATGGTAAGACACGGAGATTCTGTTAGAAATGCAGTGTCATAAATGCAAAATTTGAGTTGTATAATTGCAAAATTATATAAAAAGTTGCAAGAAATACTAAATAATCAGACAGTGTTAGTGCCTTTTTCTGTTTGGTATTCAGTGACTTCAACTTTCTTATGAAATAGCTCTTTCATTTCATACCCACTGTTGAGCTAAATGCCAAACTTGCTTTTTTAAAAATGATTTAACAACAACCTGTCTGCTTCATCATATCCTTATAAAGATGTATCTCAATTTTTCACTTTATTCAAGTCTGTTTGCTTATTGTGCTTATATTATAAATGTAATAGCTGCATAAGCGATTTTGAAAATACACAAATACATTCTTATTGCTTAAAAAGTAATGACATTACTTGATATCAATTAAGCTGCTAAGAGTTAGCAAGAAGTGTCTTTGAGTTGATAAATGATCTTAACTCTGTGTCTGATTTATTAATTATGCAAAAAATTGAGAAACCATGTATGTCACTGGTAAAAGTATTTTCCAGTAGGAAAATAAAATGCATACAAATGAAGATAGTGACTAACAGCAGCTGAAAATGTGATTTTGGTGTTAAACCTATGGCTGGTAACCAAGTTATGTAAGCAACATTAGATCTATTCTTGACTTAATGAAATTGTGTTTATATAATAACAGCCTGAAGGAGCCTGAAGCAGTTCATTAAATCCATTGGGATTGGAGGTTTGATCTCATTTCCATCCAGGCGGAGGTAGCTAAGCTGAGGTCCATGAAGGAAGGAGTCTCGTTCAGGATGTGGTGTGCTGGTGGTAGGACATATTAATGAGACGTTCACACCTATGGAGACAAAGATTGCATGAATGAGTGAACTATAACATGACAGTCTAGAGTTGAGAATAAATATCAGTGTTCCCCATGGAGGGCCTAGTGACCTATATGTGAAAGCAGTAGTGATAGAAATCACTTTTGTGGAAATTAAACCTTTTTCAGTGAAAGTAACCCTGAAAAATTGTACAACATATATAGATTCATCTCACTTCCTATTCTGCTTTAATTAGTACATAGCACTAGAAAGATTGTCAATATCTGTGATAAAAATAAAGGTGTGTCGATATATCATTGTGTTCCAACCTTGCAGACAGTATAATGCATGTTTAAATCACTTTGGCGTAAGACAGGTGATGCTGAGGGCAGTAGAACTGTAGACAATATTTCAAGCCTGGTGTTCAAATAATGGTTAATTATATGGCAGGTGGATGAATGGATGGAAGAAGCGGGAGGTAGAAAATCAGTCTTACTTGGAAAAGAGTGCTTGGTAATCACCTCAAAACATGCAAAATTGCACACCACCCGATTTTAGGGCAATTAGCATATCTTCACATATGTAATACAGATAACAACCCTCCATCTCTACACTTAAATGTATTTAATCAGACAAATATTTGCCAAGAATTAATTATAAATAATTCAACCTGGAAACATGCTACCATCCTTTTCACTTGTTTAGAATTGGAGAAACTTTGCACCTGCCTTGTCAAACTCTTTAGCCTCAAGAGCTGTTTAGAAGATTTAGAATTGAAGAGTGAAGGCCTCTTAAACTAGCAAACTGATGGCTTACATCAAATTTTTGGGAAGTGTTTTGGGCAAGAGGTCTTATTTGATTAGGTCTACCTACTTGCAGCAATATTCCTCATATGTGTCCCATTGGAACATTAGTATAGTATATGAAAATTTTCGTGCTTGTAGCAAGGTTTCTTTGCTAAGATTATAGGTTATTTCATGATTTTTTTAACTTGAAAAAATAATGACTACTGTTTGTATAGTAGTTCATAAATATAAAATTATTTTCCCACATATATCATCACACAGGCTGTCAGGCAGCTATCCTCATCTGGGTCTTGTGCACATAATGGATTTGGGAAGAAGAAGAAAATGTGGAAGAAACATTCCACTGGACGAGTGGCATCCCTGAGGCTCATCCTCTTCCTACCACACAGAAGCCCTTGTGTACTGGAGAGGGTGTGCTGCTACTTCTGATGGACTGTGTATCCTGTTGCTATCTCCCTCATGCCTAAAATCAGTGCATGTCTGAGTCAATGGAAAGAAGTGTCCTACATTATATTACATTTATAAATTAATTATGGAATCTCTCAGAGAGCACCAGGGAGTGATTTATTTGAATAGACATCAGTGCTGTCCAAATACTTTCAGGTATTCAGAAGAAGTATACACTGCTTGAGAAAAGTTCTTGCTCTAGTAAATTCTGAGGGCTCTTTGTATAAACATTATGTTTCCTGGAAACCATTTTATTAACAGTAAGAGTAGATTATATGACAAGCAGAACTAAGTATTTTTACAGTTATGTAACAGTATGGCATACTTTGTAAGCCAATAATGTCAGCCAGATCTTTTATATTGTACGTTTCTGCTCTTGGAATAGAGAAAAGTAACATCTGATATCTACATTAACATTAAGAAGCAAATAACTTAATGTTTGTTGTCATTGAGCTCTGTTGATAGGATTGTTCCCTAAAAGATTTCCAGATTGAACAAAAGTGTTGTTATGCTCAGGGAGTAGAAAAAGCAAAATGGAAAGTCCTACCTACTGAACGAGTATAAATCAACCATTCTCAAATCATTGATGAGTAGCAACAATACTACCTCTGAACTAAGCTGTTAGGTCACAGTGCATCCCTGCTGTGTCACAAACCTAGCAACTTGTGTTAATCAGCTCTGCAGATGATTCTGGTGTATGACAACCTACAGTGACTGATAAATACAACCGAACGAGAAAACACTTGGGAAAGCCCTATAAATGAAATGGTGGAAGGAGTTCTGTGCTTCCCAGCCATGTTTTTAACACATGCCTAAACACTTTATTCTCACATTCTCAAAGTGAAAGTTACAGTTTACAAATGGAGCTCTATGGGAATCCCTTGAAATTATCTTTGCACTACTAATGCCTGTAGAACTTTTGTTATCCAACATGGGATGTGCCTGCTTTTTTGCTATTTGATTTAACTAAATGGGTTAATCTGTAAACTTTTTCGTCCTATTTCATCTTTTGCTTTTGACTACGGGTAAAACAATATGTTTCATCACCATGGAAAAATCACTGGTTTGGTGGCAGCCTGCCATTCAATTCCTGGATCTCAAGCTGAAGTACGCTGTTCTAAAAAATATATATCGTAACTGTGTAGCAGCCAGTGGAAATATTAGTTTATTCTTATAAGTTACATTTATGCATGGTTATTCACTTAAAGGTTTTAGTTATAGTCTATCAAAATATCCTTCTGACAATAACCGATCTTATTGTCTTATAAACCATTCCATGTGAATCTCATTTTAGGAATACAGTTTGAAAGGCAGTCTAGGAGGAATCTCCCCAGGACTGCCTTTCCCAAGGACTTGTGTCATGATTGAAGATACATGCGTAGGTGTTAGACACCAGTACTTGTGTGACTGGATGAAACTGTTTTCCACTTCAACGATGAGGTCTAGCCTGTACTTGTGCATGATTATGAAGCAGTGACATTTATTTCTAATGTCAAAAACATCTGTTTTTGATAACGACACTTTTTCCTAATGCCATTTCTGCTTTCAAATACTTTTCACTCATCCCTAACTTTCTTATCAAAAGCTTTTTACGAAAAAGCAGAGGATATTTTATCTTATTTATTATCACTGAGTCCTAAGGTGTTAGTGGCTTCCGAGGACACTGAATATCAGTTCAATTTAGCAAAATTTTAAGCTACAGGGATAGTTCTCATCATTTGCTTCCCAGGGCACCAGAATTATGTCACATATTGATTTAGTAGAAATGAAAATTTCATACCTACCTACTGAGCTAGAAATTATGGGGATGGAGTCACAACATCGCAGAATGCTTAAGAGACCCACTCTTACTGGGAACTACAACTAGAGACTTGTGAAATGTGTATGTATCAACTATACTACAATTTTTAGAAGAGATTGCTTTCCTAATCCTTCTTACATTATATTTCTTCTATTACTAGTCATTAAGCCACATGTGCCTTGGTACACTTTCTCAAGGAAGCCTACTCAGTGAGGCAAAAGTAGCAGAATCTCTTCCAATAACGGATGTTAACTTCTCCAACAGATAATAGCCTTCTGCACATGATTAAGCTTACTTTTCAATATTCAGTGTGAAGGTTTACAATTCTTGGTTCATGAAAACTGTAAGTAGGCACATGTTAATAATGGCAAATAAGTATACTTAAATACATTGAAAGAGTGGAGGGAACACAAGGATGGCTTCTGTTAAAGAATAGCTGTTAGGACTCAGCCTTGGAGTGAAGGGCACACCTTGATGGGTACTCACTTTTAATTTTGTTGTGGTCAAGGTGAAGGTGCTGCAGGTGAGCACTGATCCGGGGAACCTTTGTGAGTCGATTGTGAGAGAGCTGAAGGTCCAGAATGGATGACACGTCAAAGCCACTTGATGGGAGGCCTGCATCTGATAATTTGTTGTGGTTTAGTCTCAGGAAGGCCACTTTAGGGATCACATTAAAATAATTTTCTGGTATTCCTTCAATGGAATTGTTGTCCAAAAATAATTGCATTGTGTTGGCTGGCAATCTTGGTGGCATATTTCTCAGCGCATTCTTGGCCATGTTGAGCTGCATGAGGTTCTTAAGGCCCTTAAAGGTGTCTCTTTGAAAGGCATTGTCTAACAGTTTATTATGCTGTAGATCAAGAAGAGTCAAGTTCTCTAGATTGCTGAAGGTTCCTTGAGGAATTCTAGATACTTTATTTCTAGCCAACTGCAATTGTTCTAAACTTCTTGGCAGTGGAGAAGGTACTTCTTCTAACTCATTATCTTCCAGAAATAAGAAAAGGAGTTTCTTCAGTTGGCTCAGGGCTCCTTTTTCAATTCCATAGTTGGTTATTTTGTTTTTGTTTAGATTTATCCATCTCAGCTGGGTGGCATTCTCAAATGGCTTCTCTGGAATGGTTTCTATCAAGTTGTTTTCAAGATAAAGATACCAGATCCTTGAAGGAATAGCAGGGATTTCTTTGAGACCTCGATTTTCACAGTACAGAGCAGTGGGAAAATTAGGGGGACAGAAGCACTCCATGGGACAATCAAAGTCATCCGCACGCCAATCTTCTGACTCATTTCCTTCATAAACCTGTCTCACACTTTGAGTCCACACAGTATCGGTTATGAATAACACCCAAATAACAAAACCAATGGTAGTTGCCATTTTGGTACCTAGAAAATAAGAGACAGGACTGCTTTACATTTGAAGATCTTGACCTTTGGATAATTGTGTGATTTGAAATGAACAATGGGCATTGCTTTTTCAGAAGAAAGTTGAGGGCATGTAAGCATTTCTTATTTAGGTGTCAGTTAATAGAATTTACTTAGTAGGTATCATAAGCAAATCACTCTTTCAGACACTTGAACTGCTTCACCAACTTGCAGCTTTCTGATTTTAACCCAATTACAATGAAACTTGAGAAATGGAAAGCAAATTTTAGCAGCGCTAAGTACTTTTCCATTTCAAACTTTTTAACTGAGGGAACTTAAGGCCAATGTTGAACACAACAGTATTAAAATGTGATTTTTAATAATTCCTATTGAGAGTCTGTGTTATTCCTAAGAAGAAGGCATATGCTTTTACTTTTACTGCTAAATGAACAGAACATCTGGATGAGATTTCCAACCTTTTGGCCCTTGAAACAAAAAAGTACAAAAATTAAGAAACAGTTTGGCAGTTTCTTGTGACAGAAGATTCTAGGACCTGAAGAAAAATCGTGAGTAAACTCTTGTCCTGCTGCTGAACACCTCAAGTAAGTTTTATTTTAGAAACAATAGTACTTTTAAGGTATATAATCACATTGGTTAGTTAAAATCTGAATTATATACTCTTTCTTATATATGTTTCATATCAAGCATAATAAATTCCATGTTGAATAAAACCATGACTTACAACTGTTTGTTACATTTCAAATACATAAACTCTCCCCATTGAATATCATCAAAGAGCATAAACACAGATAATAAATAATTACTTAAGCAGGAAATATGTATTTTTGCATTTTATATATAATAATATATTTAGAATGCACATATTATGTATAAACGTATATCAAATAGTAACATTATCAAGAACACACATATAGTAAAATCATTTGCTAATAAGGACAACATACAACTGAATGATTTCTTCAGAACAGATCAAATCAACTTCATTTCTGAAATACCAGTCTTTGCATTTTGCCAATAAACTGCAGAAAATGACAAGTGCAAAATTGCCTGCAAGCTGTTTTATTTCCTATAGTTAGAGAACACCATCCTGGAGATCTTCCAAAAGAGACACTTAAAAATTGCTTTCAGAGCAGGGATTCTCTTAAGTTTATTGAATTTTCATATACACATCTGACAAATCAGAATTTTGAAAAATTGCAAAGTAGTTTACCTTGCCTTCCAGGAATTATCCCTTGATTCCTGTGCCTGTGTCTTAGGGTTGCTAAAAATCAGCTAGGAGGAAAAACAAAACTAATAATTATAAACTTTCCGTAAAAGAACTTGTCTTTGCTTGATGCTGTTCAGCCTCTGAGAGAAGTAACATCTATTCTCGGCAGTCACCAGCAACACCTTTTGGTCTATTGTTTCCACTTGGACAGGGCTTACCTCAGCCTCCCTGGGTCTTCTTATTCTTTTTCTATTGGTCACTGTTGGTTCATAATAATGGGTTGACCCAAGCTCCACTGTCGTGTTTTATAAATCCTCCGTAATATATATGCGCCACTGGCTCCAACTTTAAACTTTAACCCCTCCGACAACTGCAGCATCTCAGTGCCCAGGCAGTTCAGCAATCAGTAATGGAAATTCTTGCTTTAATCTTAAACATCTATAGCAATAATTCACAGTAGTTTTACTCCTAATTACCAGCTTAAAAGATGTTGCAATATACTGAAAGGCCTCTTCTAACAACAGAAAATTGAAGACAGTTTTAATGTGAACTATAACAAAGAGAATTTTTAGCATTGTTTTTCTTGATGATGCTCTTTTTAAATTGAATAGAAAGAAATAAAGGTCAATGTCCCCTGTTTATTTGGACATTTTTTTGTTCATTTCTGATATAAAACAGATGCAAGAATGCATTAAGTGGGAAAAGAGGAATACGTATTTAAAATTTTTTTCAAATGACATCTGAGAATTATTCCTGAATTTGATAATCAACATGCAATCATAATTCAATTTATAGAAATAATTTTAAAATACCATCTCCTACTCTGTTTCTTTTAATAATTAATCCAAAGTAAAAGCTCATTATAATGCATGTTTTGCATTTAGTACTCCATAAGACATTCTATTACACTACACTGCTACTGTTTTTTTTTTCATAACATATTCCCAAGATAATGTGTCTTCCATTTGTTATATTTGAGAATAAATTTGTTAAGCCTTTGAGAAAGGATACAAGCCCCAAATACTTAATTGTGGATATTACTTTGTTGGCTGAGTGCAGTCCTTTGGTTTTCAAAATCCAGCTTATTCTGAGATCTGGCAGTGAATGTATATGTCCCATTCAAATACGCTCATATGAGTTTTAGCAATGACAAGCACAGCCAAAGGGAGAAGAATGATTTCATAAGAAGTTTTTGAAAAAGACTACCTTTTTCCTCTCTCTACCACGGCAGGTCACTTAAGGGCTGAGATTATCACCTGTGGTAGAGTTTGCACTTCTCAAGAGGTTGGCTTTGGTTTGTCTTAATTATTATAAAAATGATTGCCTTCATTTTTAGTGTTAGCTACAAATCATAAACTGAAAAATCATTTATGTTTGTTTGTTTCAAACATGTAACTTAGCAGTTTAACAGGTATATTCCTTTTTTAAAAAGACAACCAACTGTCATTTGTATTCTCATGAGTATCTTGTTATTTCATTTTCTTCTCCTCCTCCTTCTTTCCCCTCTTCCTCCCTCCCTTCATTTTCTAAGTCCTCAAATTATAAACAACAGATGAAATTCAAATCTGTACAAGGCTCCCTTCATTTTACTTTTCTGCCAAACTGATTTCGTCATTGACTCATCATACAAATATTGCTCCGTGTTTATTGTAGATAATTAGTAGTATACTGGCTGCATCTTAACAACTTCCTTTTTACTATTTCATGGTTCACCAACCAAATTTCATATAACTATATCACTTCCTTAAAAGCAGTTTAAGTCCTGGGGAAAGACCTTCTTTGGGTATGACCATACTTCACTTTACATTGGAAGTCCATACCTTCATATATGCAAAAATGAACATTTCAAGTACATGGTTTGAAAATACTATGGCAACTTTCTAGTAAAGGAGTTCACTAGATTTTAAAAAAAGTAGTTTAAAAATCAGCAGTGATTTCATGTACACTAATCTGTGGAAATATTTTGATGTTTAGCTTATTTTAACCACACTACTTGACAATACTACCTTGCTCCTTTTATTAAATGGTTCTCTATGGCATTTCTGGCAATATTCACTCTTAGTTCATTTTCCCTTTGGAAACTTGTCTCTGTATTGCACAGCTCTCTGTTTCTTCTAATATTTAAAATTCACATTTTAGAGTTGTGTTGTATTGGGTAATGTGCATCTTGGGAGATCTTCATCACATATTGAAGTCAGTTTCAGTCCTGGCCAATCAACTCTGGCTGAGATTCTTATTTATGTACCAGGAAGGCTGTAGAAGATGGCTCAAGTATTTGGCTTTCTTTCACCCATATGGAGATCTGGCAGGAGCTCCTGGCTTCAATCTGTTTCCAGTTAAAAAATAGTGTTTCTGTTACTTTAAGATCTTAGAGATTCTGCTATTTCTTCTGTGCTTGTCCTGCCTGCCACAATTCTCATGTGGATTCCTGATTTTAGCCCAAGCCTTGTAGTACTGTGAATCGTGACTCTGCTTCCCCAGCTCAGCTTTTACATAAGAGCATCCCGGTGCCAGTATCCGTGCATATGTCTGTTTAAAAGACATTTGCTTAGTACCCCAAAGGTGTATACCCAAAGGGAGCCATATTCCCTTTTCTCATATCTAATTGCTCTTGTCATTTTATATTTTTGATTGGCACTTTCATTGTATTTGGTCCCATAAACCAGAAATCTGGAAATCATTCTTATTTCTTTCCCCCCGTTTTGTGAGCATATGATAACAATCATATGTTAAAGACTTTCAGAGACATGATATAAATAAAAAATGACCAGGTGCTTTGGATTTAATTTTCCTTTTCTGACTGAAAACATAGAATGATTCTTGCTATTATGACAGTTTATCTTAATTTATTCCTATGGCAATCTAATCTATTCTCCTTTGATTGTTAATTCCTGGAGGATGCAGACTTAAGTTTTTTTTTTTTTAATACATTAACTTCAGGATATTGTGAGAATATTTGAATCATATAAGCTAGTAAAAGAACTTATGAAGGTGTGTGTTCTGCAAACAAGTAAGTGAACTTACATTGTGAAGATATGGCTTTGGCAATGATTCTGAATGTGATTGTAATTTTGCAAGTTTATAGACCTTTTCACCTTGCAAATATTCAGTAAATATTTATCAAATGAATAAATCAATAAATATACACGTATGACACACATATCCTTTAGTAGCTGTGGCTTTCTTAGTGTAAATGCATAGTGTCTTAGATTGGAAGTAAAAATGTATTTCTTTTTCAGGATGGCCAAATCATGGGGAGTAATGTTGGCCTCCTCCTCTATGGAGAAGGAGTAAAGCAATGAAGAAAGGAGTGCATTTTGAATGAGTGGTTGAAGGTCAACACCAGGATTCAGGAAAAGGGATAAAGGAATGCAATAAGATATAGAAATCTGGGAAGGAAATGTAGAGAAACAGCGCTAATGGCAACAGCCACCTTGGCCTCACAGGCAAGGGTATCCCACAGTGTGTGAGGAGGAGGAAGGGGCCAGCAGCACAGCTTTGGCTGAACTCATCTCTACAAGTGCCCTATATTGGTAAGCCTAGCTGCAACAGTGACCCACAGCCATCATAAGCTTGATGCCCAGTAAAGTAAGCTACATGGAGTAGCTTTGTTTCAGAGAAGGAACTCTCATTGTCTCCTCACTGCTGCAACATCTCGAGTGTGGTGTACAGTCCTGAGATAGGACTCAAGAAGTAGGGGCACTTGGTCCCTTGGAATTAGAGCCTATTTCTCCTATTCCCATGAGGCTAGCCACCCCTCAGCGCAGTTCCACCAGAACCTAAGCACACCAGGAATTCCAGCTAGCAGCACAGGCCACACCACGGCCAATGTCATATACCACCTCCAGGACTCACATAAGTCTGATGTGACCATAGGCTGTGCTTCAGCAATCTTAGCTCTTTCTCCCATAATGCAGCTGTTAGGCCCATGTGACTCTTCTAAGACTGAGCAGTACACCAGATCACCAGGGCTAATAGTACCGATTACAGTAAATGAAATATATGGTACCTCAGGTGTAAAACTGACCCAGAAACACATGGCTTCACCAGCACAAAATATTCCTTATGGCAAAAGCTACCCTTCAAAAGCGATTGAGACAACTGAGTCATGAATAAATACCAACAAGGGGACGTAAAGCATCAAAAACTATTTTAGGGCCAGGTGCTATAGCCTACTGGCTAAAGACCTCACTTTGCACGTGCCAGCATCCAGTATGGGCACTGGTTCTAATCCCAGCAACTTTGCTTCCAATCCAGCTCCCTGCTTGTGGCCTGGGAAAGCAATCAAGGACAGCCCAAAGCCTTGGGACCCTGAACCTATGTGGGAGACCTGGAAGAGGCTCCTGTCTCCTGACTTCAGATAGACTCAGCTCCAGCTGTTGTGGCTAGTTGGGGGAATGAATCATCAGATGGAAGATCTTCTTTGTCTCTCCTCCTCTCTGTTATATCGGACTTTCCAATTAGAAGCAAAAACAAAAAAACAAAAACCACAATTTTAGCATGATGCCTTTAGAGAACCAAGTATCTCCAAAGAAAAGGATTTTGATGCGATGAATGAAAAGGAAGTCAGCACATAGTTTAAAAAGGAACTTGAGGACATACAAGAGGATATAGACAGTTTAATGAAGTTAGGAAACAATGACATGAATGATCAATTCAGGAGAGATATGGAGTTACTTAAAATGAACTGAAAAGAAATCTTGTAAATGAAGAACCTCAAAGTCAAAAGGAAGATACATTTGAAAGCCTTAAGAGCAGTCTAGATCAATCAGAAGAAGAACTTTCTAAATTGGAAGAAAAGAAATATTTCAGTCATACAAGATAAGAGCGGTAAAATGAATGAAGGCAATTTCTGAAATATTTTGGACGTCATTATATGAAAAATATTTAATTTCAGGGATCCTACAAAGAAAACTAGAAAGGTGATTTGTTTTTAAAAGCAGAACTTTATTAAAGTCCACGTAGATCATTTACAGAGAAAAAAAACATGTATCGAATCCTCAGCCTTCCAGCAATGCCCTCTGCCTTGGAGCGCTTCATTGGAAACAAGCTACACCGCCCTCCCCAGAGAAGGATCCTTCCACTGCCCAGCTCCTGAGAAAGATGCGTTTAAACACCATCCTGGGAGAAGCAAATCCTTGATGGTCCTCAGAACCTGTTCAGAGAGCGAACAGAGATGAACAGAGAATCTTCGCCTCATTGAGCACCTCAACAGAGCCGTAGTGTGAGAGAAACAGGAAATGGCAGCTCTTCAGGAGCATGCGCACTCAAGAGCGCATGCCGAGCTGTGGTGCATGGCTGGGCGCTGTGGTGCATGGCCGAGTGCTGCTGCATGGCCGGGCGCTGCTGCATGGCTGGGCGCTGTGGTGCATGGCCGGGCGCTGCTGCTGCATGGCCGGGCGCTGTGGTGCATGGCCGGGCACTGCTGCATGGCCGGGCGCTGCTGCATGGCAGGGTGCTGCTGCATGGCCGGGCGCTGTGGTGCATGTCCGGGCACTGCTGCATGGCAGGGCGCTGTGGTGCATGGCCGGGCGGTGCTGCATGGCCTGCTGAATTCTGTCGATTTCCATTTCCGAGGCCTCCTCCATCTCCTCCTGATCGTCCGTGCTTTCAATGGTGTCTCCCAACATTTCATCACAAGATGGGTCATACAAAAAGGAATTCTTATACAGAGAAGCAAAGGAAAAGCAACTAAGCATAATGAAAACACATGGAAACATTCAATCCGCTAGAAGAACATTTAAACAGAAACAAACAAATGGGATTATGTCATGCTAAGATGCTCCACACGGCAAAGAAAACCATCATGAGCATGAAGAGATAAGCTGTAGAATGAGAATTTTTAAAAACTATGTATCTAACAGTGACTAATTTAAAATATATGAGGAATCTTAAAAGAATGATATGGAAAAACAACACTTTTTTTAAATAGGAAAACTGTATTAATAGATACTAGTGAAGATAAAGCAAGTCAAATGACTGACAAACTGCTGAAAAATAAAAAGAAAAAAAATCTCCTTAACATCATTTCTTGTCTGGAAAACACGAGTGAAAGCTACATGAGACATCGACTCACCCTCAGTCAGAATGACTATTAAGAAAAGGACAAAAAGTAGTAAATGCTGGAGAAGATAAAGAAAAGAAACACATACACCGTGGGCAGGAATGTCAATTCATTCAGCCATAATAGAGAGTAATGTGGGGACTCAAAAAAAAGATCAATCAAGTGACTTTGCTTTCCCTTCTGGGTGTATATCCAAATGAATTGAGATAGTTTATATTACTGCTGCACTGTTGCAAATAGCTAAGAAACCAACTGAAATGTCCAGAGCAGAAGGATAGCTCAAAAAATGTAGTGCATATTTATATAGACATAATGGGATGTCATATAGGAATGAAACATTGATATCCTGTCATTTGTAGCAAAACAAATGGAACTGGAAGTCATCACGTTAAGTGAAATAACTTAGATCCAGAAAGGCATATATTCTCTGTCATTTTGGAAACACTAAAGAACCCCATGGATCAATTCAGTCACAAAACAAGGATACATTGGGATTGCGAGAGAGAAAAAGTAAAGGGAGAGGCTGGACAACAGGTAGCAAAATCAGCTAGATAGAAAAAATAGGTTCCAGTGTTCTACAGTACAGCAGAATAGCTAGAGTTCACAAAAGCCCTTCATATTCTGTAAATAAAGAGAAGAGGGAAGCCTGGAGCCTCCAGATGTAAAATAGTGACAGAGGGAAACAGCTCTTACCGTGACGTGACTATTGCACATGGTGCTCATTTACAGAAATAGCACACAGATTATAACACACAATGATTTGTTACAATTTTCCCAATGTAATGCTGAAGGAAATGCAAAGCCTAATCTGATTTGATCACCATACGCTGACCCTATACTGGCAAGCACACACAAGGACCAGGTCTGGGATCACCTCAAAGTTTCTCTGGGTGTCCCTCCAACTGAACTGCTGATCTCAGAACCCCAACCATGAAGAGACAACATCAGCCAGCAGATTCGGAATTGATTTTATCATGCTTGGAACAGAGAGAATGGCAGCAACTCAGAACTGTTGAACTATCAAAACCACTTGAGCAGGACCCTTGGAGCATGCCCCACATCGGGATCTGGGATGGGTGGGAGGCTGGGTGGGGTGTCTCCCTTTGTTTCTCCCCTACCCCAGATACAGGGGGGGAAAGTGATGATATTAGTGTGGAAACAATGGTATTATCCATTTTCCTGTAGCCTTTGACCCTTTGTACCCTAACCAACTAAGAAAAAAAAAATGAATACATGTATGGAAGCTTCACATTGTTTCCTATTGAAATATACAACTAAAATCGTGATTAAATTTTTTAAGAGTACCAAAAAGTGAGTCAGTTTGCAACTTAACTTGCTGTTTTTTCTTGAACAGGCCATTTAGCCATTATGAACCTTAGTCTATGCAATGCACCTGCCCTGGCTACCAGGAGTGGACTAAAGATCAAATAAAATGATGAGAGTAGGGCCTGGTAGCGTGGCCTAGCGGCTAAAGTCCTTGCCTTGAATGCGCCCGGGATCCCATATGGGCGCTGGTTCTAATCCCGGCAGCTCCACTTCCCAATCAGCTCCCTGCTTGAGGCATGGGAAAGAAGTTGAGGATGGCCCAAAGCTTTGGGACCCTGCACCCGCGTGGGAGACCCAGAAGAAATTCCTGGATCCTGGCATAGCATCTACCGTTGTGGTCACTGGGGAGTGAATCATCGGATGGAAGAGTCTCTTCTCTGTATATCTGACGTTCCAATAAAAATAAATAAATCTTTAAAAAATTGAGCTTACTTATGCTGCTCCTAGTTTTTCTCAGTAGAGAGAAGCATGCTCTGTTAAGTTTCTTAAGCTGATAACTGAGCTTGCTGCAGTTGTAAAGACCACTGCTCTTTTTTTGTTTAACAAAAGGCAATTCCTGACTGGACACAGACAGAAAACTCTAGTGGAATTTCAATTATTGACATATCTGCTTGTAAGATTACAGTGTTTGATTGGACTATCTGGATGCCTCTAGGATCTCTATCTGCAACTGATTGATAAAATTTTTTTTCAAATAAACCTGAAGTTAAAAAACAAACAAAAAATTATTTTTAAATTTAGATCAAACAGTTTTGTAGCAGAGTTCAATCCAGGAGCTGGGAAAACAATTCAAGTGTCTCACAGGGGTGACCTCCTAGGTTTTCCATTAGCAGGAAGCTGAGATCAAAACCCCGAGCCAGGACTCAAACCCAGATACACTAACATATGAAATAAAGTAGAAGATTTATGCACAGGCACACACAAAATACATAATTTAAATTTTTTCGCAATCATACATGCAGAAAAGTGTAATGACACATTCAAAAAATAAAAGTCTGATTATGAACACAACTATCTGTCTCGTCCACTTTAGAATGAGTGTCATTCTCCAAAAGCCACTGATTTCAGGTCTAGTGCAGAGTTCTTTTAGTGGTTATTTTAATAACCCTGAATGTTATAATTTAGTGTGATTTTTCAATTTTGTTTATTAATGTAAAGATAACAGATTTCAGATGTTTCATAGGTACAGTTTCAAGAAGATAACTATACTTCCTTCTGTCTTCTTCTCCCTCCCCTCATTAATTTTTGCAAAGACGTAATTTTATTTCACTCTATAATCACAGACTAAATTCACTGCCATCTGTAACCAACAAGCGAAAAATAGGAAGACCACAGTTTCACTGGGGTATAAACAGGGCTAAAAATGACAATCCTATCACAAGTCGTTCATTTCATTCCTAGATATTGTTTGTATTCTGTATTTACTGCCATGTATCAGGGACAACATTTGAAGTCATCGTATGAAATAGTTATTTGTTTCCCCCATATTTATTTCAGCTTAATTCACAACAACTACTGTATGAAAGTGACCAAATATTTCTAATTTCATGACTGGATAATGAAAATGTGAATACACTAGAGAGTACTAGTTAGCCATAAAAGAATGAAATTCTGTTTTTTTGCAACTGAGTGAATGATACTAGAAGTCATTATGTTTTATGAAATAAGCTAGTCTCAGAAAGACAAGTTCAGTTTTTGTTTGATGTTTCATTTTAATTTGCATTTTATTATATAAGAATTTATCAAGTTAACCCAATCTCATTCTTCCTATAGCTCTGCTTCCCTTCTGTAACTCCTAATGCACACATATCACAAACTAATCAAGTGTTTTTACATAAATTATATTTATTGCTAAACAGTGCCATATTATCATTATTTTTATTAGAACACATTTATTTTATGAGAAGTTTGTCATATGTCATTTATTACATTTAAAAATTCACATATTTAATTATACACTTCAAAATATTTGTATAAATGGGAATAAAAATAATCTTGTTTGAAGTAAAATATTTCAAAATGCACACATTGTTTTCATAATAAGTATTTCCAGAGACTTTGCGACAATTTCTTGTATATACTACATTATCTGCACAAATACCTCATTTCATTAGTATTTTCAAAATTTCAAGCATTACTGTGTATTTATTTTGGAAAAAAAATGGTAGAGTAAAACATGTTTGAGTTGTACTTGAATAAATATCTATTGCTCACTTACATCTCTGATAGTAAAATTTAAAAAGTTGTTAAAAGTTGTTTCTCTTTGCATTTGTCTCTCCATCTACCCATCTATAACAAGAAAAATAATAGTGATTTCTACTAAGAATATTCATTTTATAAGCCTGTGGTGGTGACATCATATGTACATAAAACATTAGAACTTAACCAAATATTGATAATAAAATCATACGTATTCGATTTTTTTTTCTCCTAGAAACTGTTTCTCTAGATTACTATGTTCTTCACATTAGCCTACTTGCTGTTGCTTGAGCTACAGGAGATGGGTTCTAATTGTCTGCTATCTAGTATAAGTAAAAAATTCTCCCATGCAAACACTCAGAGGACTAACTTCACTGAATCTCACAACAGATAATTATTTGCAAAAGGCTTTTAAAAAGTTTATGTTATGAATTCTTCAGTTATTACTTAAGCATACCTAAGGTGTCATTTGAAAATAACACAAAAATAAATCATATTGTTTTTTTGGAATCCTGTCTTCTAAGAGGATTCTGGACTATGTGAGCCTTGCTCTCTGTGCCTTGGGAGTGCTGTATTCCTGGGCTCCCCTTTTCTCGTGTTCCCTGTCATCTTAAATTCTGCTCATTCTGGCTGAACTCAGCGCTGGTGAAACACATCATCTGCTCATTTCCTGTGATCCAGAATACTTTGGTTTTTGAGAACTTGTATGTTTAAGAGTATATTTAAGGGATGTCCACATCTTATGTCAAAGTACCTGGGTTTGATACCTGGTTCCTGACTGTGGATCCTTGCTAACACGGGTTCTGGGAGGCAGCTCAAGGAGTTTGCTTCCTGACACTCATATGGGAGAGTTGGACAGAGTCTCAGCTCTAAGGTTTAGCGGACCAAGTTCAACTGAGACAGGCCTTAGGCAAGTGAATCACAATTTTGCTTATTTGAAAGGAAGAGTTGCAGAGGAAGTAAGAGACAGACTGAGATCTGTTGGTTCACGCTGTAAATGTCTGTGACAGTTTTCCATCTGACCAAAGCAAAGATCCTGGAACTCCATCTAGGTTTTGCATGTGGGTGCAAGGTCCAAAGTACTTTGATCATCTCATGCTGCTTTCCCAGGGAGCTGGATTGGAAATGGAGCAGCTAGGACTTGAACCAGCATCCATTTTTGATGCTGGTGTTGCAGATGGCAACTAAACTCACTAAGCCACAACACCAACCACCTTTAGGTATTAGTTGATAAAACAAATTGTATATTCTTTGCAGATGTTTTATAATTAAGACATTTCATTAATACTAGTATGAATTTTTCTGTCATTGCAAATTGGTAGTCATAGCACATAATCTTCTATTCCTGTATATTTCCTTCTTTTAATTCCTAATGCAACTCATTTATTTTTCTTTTCTTATTTTGTTGGTACATTCCATCAATGAAGAAATTGTGATGGTGTTGGCTTTATTTCAGATTTTAAATTCAGTCATCTTTTTAAAAAATCGAGCATTTAGAGACCATTACGATGGCATGGTAGGCTAAGGTTCCACCTGCAGCACCAGCATCTCTGGGAGCACCAATCTGTGTCCGCCCAGCTCCACTTCTAATCAAGTTCTTTGCTGATAGCCTGGGAAAGCAGTATAGAATGGCTCAAGTCCTCAGGACCCTGTGGCTTTGTGAGAGACTCAGAAGAAAATCCTTGTCCTTGGCTTCAGTTCGGTTCACCTCCAACCGTGGCAGCCATTTGGGGAATGAACTTTCAGGCAGAAGATCTCTCTTTTACTGTCTCTCCCCTCTGTAAATCCCTAACTTTAAAATAAAAATAAAAGATTACAAAAATTCAATGAGTTGGCAGTGTATAATCTTCACTGTGTCTTTGTAATTTGGGCATTCAAAAATGCAACCAATATATCTCATAAAATTTACCTTGATTGTGTCACATAGTGTCCTAGGAGACGGTAATTCGGAAGAATAAAGTGGGGCATAAATATAAGGATTTAACACAACCCAGAAATAGTAAGGCAAAATTACGTTTCTCTTGTTATCTAGTGAATGACAGCAGATTGCATCTGATCATTTTGTTTAATTGGATAGAAGATACAGCACAAAGACAATATCCCGATCATTCACTTCAGACGTGGCATTAAGAACTGTAATGATCTGAGCCACATATGGAGCAGCAGTTGCAACAGGAGTTGTCATCTAATTAAACTTTGGAAAATCCATTTTTATCCTTTAAAATGTTCATGCACTGTACCACCAAAACCAGATTTAAATGGGGAGCTTCTGGGATTATTAAAATTGAACTTTTAAGTTCAACATTATGATGATATTTATTATTCTTTTATTGGCATACTATTGCTGTTCATTTTAAGGTAACATTAAATTTGTTTATATTAAGGGAGTGAGCCAGGCCATTTTTATATGTGTTTTCAGATGGAGTACTGCTTCTTTCGTAAGTTCTGTACAGGTTCAGTGTGAGAAACAAGTCACTTTCTGAGGTCCTATACTCCATGTGTAAACTCAGAAATTTGAAAAAATAAATTAGAATAAAATGTTTTAGTACCCAAATTGCCTCATTAGTGGCCTATAGTGTTGGTTGAAGCTCCCCTGAAAAACAATTTTGCTCTGAAATCATACTTATTTTTATTTGAGCAATGATTGTTGATTCTTTTTTTCACAGTTAAAATAGTGCATGCTTGTTATACCACGGCAAGTTACTTATCCAACACAAGAAGCCCATATTTTTTTTTGTCCTACATCATACTTTGTGATAATTTTTATACCTATTAATGAAAGATGCGTCTTTTTTTCTCACTGACAGCTAAAACCCAATACTTGGTCTTTTCCACTCATTTTTCCTTCCTAATTGGCGACAGGGAAGTGCTTTTTATTGCATTAGCCTCCAGAGGTACTATGCTTTAAGCTTTGGTGTTTACCTAAAAATCACTTGCTGAAAACATAGCTTTCAAAGTGACCATTTTGAGGAGCAAGGGCCCCCGGGAATGATCGGGTCATGGGGACTCAGTCATTACGGGGATTTATTTATGAGTGAGATTAATGCTCTTATAAAACATAGTAACAGAGAATCCTCCTCACTTCCAAAAGTGGACGCAGCAAGAAGACATCATGAATGCATCAAACAGCTTGCATAGTTACCAAACGTGTCAGAAACTTGGTCTTGGAGTTCCCACCCCTAGAACTGTGAGAAATCCACTGATTTATAAATTATCCACTTCTGATATTTTGTTATAGTAGTTCAGAGGGACTAAGACAACCAGCAGCTGATTAATACTATCAAAGTGTTAAAGATGCTGATACTCCTACCTTCAGCATATGTGTTGTTGCTGGGTGAAATGATTTATACATGACAAAATCACTACAGATTTCTATTCTGTGGAAGTTGTCATTTTGAACTTCTGCAGTACAGCAAAATATCAACTTACTTTAATGCACACTTCCATTCTGTGACAATATAAACTGTGAAACACATTCAAAATTCCTTAAACTAATTCAAGGAATCCAGAATCTCTGGTGGTCAGTCTCATAATTAAATCTATTCTCTAATGTGAATCACTTTTTTTATGATTGATTATACTCAGAAACTATTGCCAGGAGGCTTCAATGTTTTTGGAAAACTGAGTTAAAAGATGTTTATTTTAGTACAAAAATATCTGAAGCACAAATAATTTTGAAATCCAAACAAATGATGAATTTTCAAATGATTTGTGATGTTTATGATGAAAAATTTTTTTTAAATCATAAATTTTGAACCAAGCCAAAGTCATCTCTTAGCTTCATTTTCCACAAATATTTTGAAGTACTCTTGTATCTTTTCTGATAGTTAGCCAGCTTAAATTAGAAAAGGCCTTTAATTCATCTAGAGTGTATTCATTCATTTGTGGATTTTGCTTTTTTAATTGATATCCTGTCATGTTACAGTTTCAGGAGATGAAGGAAGTTGAAATGAATGCCCTGAGAGAGAAGCAGTGACTTTAGAAAGGAGGAATTGCTCAACCTTGAGAACAGGGGCTCATCAGCAAGCAAAGTTTCCTTGTCAGAGTTATGATCACTCCAACTCTTCTGGATCTTTTGTAAATAACTACCAAAATATTTAGAGACCCTCCCTTAACTCTAATATCAGCAAGCTGTGCAAAGAAATGAGGTAAAGAGTGCATTCATTCCAATCAGAGTACAATTCTTAAGTCTCCTGTCTTGCAAAGGAAAGAAGTAAGGCTTACATAAAACCCCCAAGTTTCATGGATTAAACTGGAGTAGAGCATTTAGGGCTTTCCTCTTGCCATTCATTATGTCTGTTTCATGTCTTTTGAAGGCGCTACCTGGCTTCCAGTCTTGCTTCATATCCCCTGAAGTGACCCTTCAAAGGATATGTCATTGTAGGTACCATCAGGTAATATGTCTGATTTTTTTTGACTCTCATCAAGATTTTGACAATGTTGCCTTTTATGTAAGCTTTATGAGTAACCAGTCTTAGGTTCCCTATATTGCCCAACAATCAGATGTCAATAACTGAGTTTTGAGGTCAATATAGGTGTTAAGGACGCTGCTAGGCTAAATGTGCCAGAGAGCTGCCATGGACATTTGAAACAAAGTTTAAAGGTGATGTGTGGAATCATGTAAGTGAGAGGATGCTGGAAGACTGAACTTAGGAACCAGAATAAAGACAAACAGGCTCTTGGAAAACAGAAACAACCTGGCCAGGCTGCTACTGTCATTGCTATTGAATGTTTCCCATGGTTTCACTGACAGAATCTTCATGGGGCTTATTGCCCATGAACTCTAAGCCAAAAAGTAAGCATTTGTATGGATAAGTACCATGCAACTTATATCCGTGTATTTAACAAGGATAGAGAGAAAATAAATATTTGTGGAGTACTGAATCTCATTAAGTTTACGATCGGGGGTAGATGATTACTACATGGTACATACAGTGAACTAGCTTTAAGTTGGCACAGATGAAGAAGTGACTCACTCCTCACTATGCAATTACCTGATAAAAAGAACGAAATGGGGCCTGGCGTGTTGGCTTAGTGGTTAAAGTCCTTGCCTTGAATGCGCCAAGAGCTCATGTGGGCACAGGTTCTAACTCAGGTAGACCATTTCCCATCCAGCTCCTTGCTCGGTCTGGGAAAGGAGTCTAAGATGCCCTAAAGCCTTGGGACACTGCACCAGCGGGGGAGACCCAAAAGAAGCTACTGGCTCCTGGCTTCGTATTGGCTCAGCTCCAGCCTTTGTGGTCCCTTGGGGAGTGAATCATTGCACAGAAGATCTTCCTCTCTGTCTCTCCTACTATCTGTGTGTCTAACTTTGCAATTAAAATAAATAATTATTTAAATAAAAAGTGTAATAGACTTTGTATGACATAGCGGTTCCCATAGGCCGAAGCACTGTGTCATTCAAGCCTAGGAAATCCACAGACATCAGAAAGCAACTTCCAGTGACCAAGTGGGCAGAAACAGAGTCACAAAATATGGAAGTCTCCACTTAGAATGCAAAGTGTATCCCCAACAACCTGGGAGTCCAGTTGGAGCCCTTGTCACACAGAGTCCCTACCGATGCAAAACGCAGTGAAGCTGCAGAGGAAGCCAACACGTAAGAACTGGAGTTGCAACTGTGATCAGTGAATCAACCCATCAGCATGGGACTTGCCTTTCCGGCGTGCCCAGAATATCAGGCATGGAACTTGGATTTAATGTTTCCTCCGCCAAGAGTTGGTCTTGCTTTGGTTCAATCTTCATGTTATTATTATTATTATTATTATTATTTTATTTTTATTTACCCTGTTTCGCTCCTCTGGGATGGAAATGTACGCTCTACATATTTCCTGCCATTGTATATTGAAACTATGTTATTTAGACTTTTCAGGCTTACAGCACTTTTTGTTAAATCTCAGACAAGACTTTAGACTATTTTTTTCCCCCCAAGAGCAGCAACAACTAATTTTTATAATTCAAACTTGTATGATTTACATCTGATCTATAGCTTCTGTTTGAGAACTTGAATTTTACTTTTGGAAAAGGAAAACTCTTGAAAATCAATTAAGATATTGTGTAACAACTTTTTTTCTGCTCATTTACTTTATTGGAATAGCCATTCATCTTCTTGGCTGGATGTTACATCCATATTTTCCGTATTCATAATTTTGGATAAGGGATTATTTCTTTTGCTACTAAAAGGACATTATTTACAATTGAAAATTTAAAAAAGACCTTATCTAAGAAACTATAAGAGAATACTTGAAGCTTTGTTGTTGCTACAACAGATAAAGGTGCACACAATGTTACCCAAACCTATTTTTCTGTGTATAATTCTAAAATCAAATCAAATCAAAATCTGTGTTTTTTAATCCTGTATTTGATGCCAGTGTGGTAATGGAGTTTCCAGACCTTAATGTGAATTTCATTTATTGAATCTGAAGGAATAAACTGCACTGATGTTATAGCCAACCTCTCTCCACCTGCTGACTTGTGGAGAAAGAAGAAAAGAGATTGCATTTGGACTTGAAACTTTCAATCTGATAACTTTTGTTCTTTATCCAATTTCATTTTATAAAGGAATTTTGCCAGCAGGATGAAGGAAAAATCATCAAGTATATTTTATACCAAAAAAAAAATCACCATTTTTGATCTCCCTTCAGG
This sequence comes from Ochotona curzoniae, assembly GCF_017591425.1. Taxonomy (NCBI): domain Eukaryota; kingdom Metazoa; phylum Chordata; class Mammalia; order Lagomorpha; family Ochotonidae; genus Ochotona; species Ochotona curzoniae. The sequence continues at coordinate 13,435,982 of NW_024464920.1, read as the reverse complement.
TGAACTCATTTCCAAAATTTTCTATTTTGTGTGATTTAATTGCTATTGCTGGTAAAACTGCAGATTGACTGTTATATAAATGAGCAAAGGAAAAAATAAAGAAACTTTGTGACTGAGGACCTCTGGGAAAATAATAAAATAAAGGACTATATCGTTTAGTGTTTCAAAAAAATCAGAGGAAAACAATTTTAAAATGGTCGTTGTTTTGGCCACTTTAGAATGCAGAAGTGGTTTAGAATTAATTGGAATAACTGCTGTATTTGATGTCATGATTTGTTAAAGGAAAACAACTTGAAATATATGGTATTTCAATAGAAAAGTATCAAGAAAAGTTGTTTATGATATGGATTCTGTAGTAATTTTCAAGTAGATATTTCATAGTATTTCAGTTATAAACCAATTCAACTCAAGACCTATTTACTTATAGATACAAAGTACCTGGCTAATGGTTGTAACACCTTCAAGAAACGTAGGAAAATTATCTACTCTGGAGTTCATAAGAATTAAGTATCATATTACTTCACCATCCATTAACCTGTTGATTTGGACTCTGAAAAAAATAATTTGTTGTAATCAGCCCACTCAGAATCTCTGTGCTGTAATTTAAGCCTATTATGTAATACTTATCTTCATAAATGCAAAGTGTGCGTAGGGGGTCTTACATGATTTTGGAATAGATTTCCCTGGGATTTTCTTGCTTTTTGTAACTCTGAAACATCAAGCAATCAAAACTTTATACCCAGTCCCAAGAGTTCAATTTTCTCATATTCCAACTTTCTACTATCAAGATCTTATGAGATGATATATAGCTCTTCATTTTAAGTGTTTCTGTAGATTCTGAAGGTCTTACTATTAAGATTTAAACTGTGTATATATGTGTGGGGTCACCTTACTGACTGAGATGTGATGTTATTTAAGCTTACCTGTTCCAGTTCTGCACAAGGAAACCTGATCACTGGGTCACATAAGGTAGCACAGGATCAAATGACCGTCTGAAGGCCTCTGAATTAGACTTTGGCCTTACATCAATCACAGCACATTAACCAAAATCTGAAACTGTACATTTTCAAGGATATTTTCTGAGTTTTCACATGCTATAAGATATGTTTTTCATATCTAGCTGAAATTTTTAGTGAGCTCAAATTATTAGCTTTGAAGAGATTTACATGAAAAAAAAGTCACCAAATTATTACTTTCAACCTTATATCAAAAGTTATTCTTAAGCCTGTTTGGAATTTGACTAAAGAAAATTAGACTAGAGAACAATAATAAAAAAAAAAGGAAAATGGATTATGCAAACACATTTTATAGAAAAGAATTCGTGGAAAGTGAAGCTGTTGGAAGCTGAGCTGACTTGGATAGGCATACATGCCACAGAATATTTTCCCTCTTATAGAAAATTGTAAATTATACTGCAAGTATTTGAAATTTCAAAAGAACTGGCAGCATGAGAGAGTATAGAATTCTCATTTCTCCTAAGCTAGCAGTTTAATTCTGAATAACATTTTCAGCCAAAGAATATAAAATTTTTTCACTGTTAGATTCATTTTCAGCTGTTGAAAGGACATTAACTTGTTGGCTTCATAAATTGAAAACTCATTCCCTATCCTGATTTCTAGGATTTCAGCTCAACACCATAAACTTTACACAAAAACATGTGGATTCTCTGGCTTCTCAAAGCTTTCGATGGCCGGTTAATTGTATTACTTCTATCATATTCACTCTAGGAATGTTGAAGAGAATCTGCAAGAGTAATTTTAAACAGATGCCTTACTCTTTTAAAATTCTTAGAAGACAAGAGCAATAATACAAACTCTGATTGCCGAATCAACCATCTACAAATAAAACAAAATATAGAAAAAGAAGAAAACAGCAGATTAGTTCTGCTCCCTTTCCATTTCTTTTGAATACTTTCACCTGTGAGATTCTTAAAATTTGGAATCTTCTGTGGAGCTGCTCAAAATTGTATGGCAGCATATCCCAAGTTCAGAGGGTGTTGAGGAATATAAATTTTTATCAGGGTTCCTGGATAACGTTAATTCAGAGTGGCTAAGCACTACACTAAGAAAATCTGCTTTATTATTATTTTTTAATTGATTCCTGCTCTCAACCACTTTCGTCTCCATTGTTTCTTTGAGGAGCCTGGGGCACAGGTATTCAGGTATTCAGAGGTATTCTTTTTGCTATATTACTCTCCTTAAGTAAGGTCTTATTTGAGCTTTACATGGAAGGGATGGGCAAATTAATTTCATTTTACCACTTCTGAAATATAAACTTGTTGTTGTTCAAATTTTATAACTTTCCATACCTTATGAAAAGAGGGTGCAAATGCAAACAAACAAAAAGTACTTTGAATGTATATTGTTGCCAATGTGGGGACTCCCACCCACAAAGGTTATAATTTTTATCGCTATCTTCTCACAATATAATCTCTCATGATTCTTTTTCTCAGTCTGAATGAGATGGAGTAGAGACAGAGTGAATAGCTGGTGTCGAAAGGTTGCTTAACTCTCACTTTAGCATCCATTGCTTGAGAAGCTTAGGGCCATCACTGCAAAAGGTATTTACTATTCCTTAGATTTAGTTCTTTTTCACTCATTTGGCTTTTAAAATGAGCCTATTTCCTGGGCACTGTGGAGGAAACTACATACTCTTGCCAGCTGGCCTAGCAGCTACCTTGTGATATTTAGCTGCCTTCAATCGTGGATGGGAAGCTATTTTGTGTCTCCCAAATCCAGAACATTTCTTTGAAAACATGTTGTGTATAGGAATCATTTGCCTAAGTGGACATAAACACCTCTTGCACTGAATCCATATTCTAAATGTCATTAAACAAAGGAGTACAAATAAACTTCACATGAGGTAAGAGGAGTATAAGGCTTAAGACAGATAGGTAAATGCCACAGGGGTCAGATGAGAGAGAGGAAAGGAATAGAGAGAGAGAGAAACAACAGAAAAAAATCAAGGAAACAGAGGAATTGGGTTTCTTGATGGGAGGTGGTAATGACTTTATAGAAACAGTGACGTTAAATTCAATCATAAAAAGGGATTTGAGTATGACGTCACTGGGGAAAAGTAGAATGGACAAGTCTACTGCAACTTTCTCCCTAAGACATCCTATTTGGTATCTTGAGTAGCCTTCAGTCAGCATAAGTTCAGAGTTTGGACGGATACTCTGGAGGCCATGAACTGTCAAAAAGTGGGCAAAGGAGAGCCAACCCTTTGCACATTCTGTGACCTCTCAACTCTACTTTTCTGTTTCCTGCTAACCTGTGAAGCTCAAGATAAAGGACTGCCATTGTTAAGTTAGCTGGTGACACTAGCATCTAGCTCTGCAGGTCTGATTAGGTTCAATGACAGAGATTCTTCAAGTCTAATATCATCTTCTCCAGTGGTTTTAACTTGTGAGTGAGGAAACCAAGGGTCATAGAGACAATCTTTCGAGCATGCTTAGTGCAAAATTATAACTGCAATTTTAGCCTCTTTATTCCCTTTGGGGTCCTCTTTCCATTACATGAAAATTGCCTGATTGATCTTCTAAAAATGGACATTGCTGTGTGTGGAATAATACATGGTCTTTTTTATAATACTATTTAATTTCACTTTTGATGATATTTACATATTGTTTAGAGTGGCAAGGGTGAAAGGTTAGGGGAAAGTGGGTGAAACTGCTGTTTCCAGTTTTTCTTTTTTTTCTTCCTGTATTTGAGCCAAGGGTTAGACAAGGGGAGAAGCTGCACACAGCCTCCCCAGATCCTTAGTACCTGGGAACGGGGAACAGCCATCCAATGTCATCCCAGGGTCCTAGATTTGGAGCATGCTTTTATGGATCTGCCCAAGTGTTTTCAATAGTTTTAAATTGCTGTATATCTCACTGATGCAAGGATGAGGAAATTTTTCCAAGGTCCATTGGCTGACATAGTGTACTTCAGAGTTGCCAATGCCTGGGTAAGTTAGTTCATCAATTTGTCCTGCCTTCCATCCTCTGTTATAGTACCTGATGTCATCTGCCGGACCAAATGGACTGCCGTATCCTCCATTTGTGTCATTGAGGAGGACCAGTTCTATCACATGTGTTCCATGGTCAACAAGTACAATGGTTTTGTTGATAGAAGTCCCTCAGAAGTCATTCCTTACTGGCAACTTATTCCCTCAGTGGTCCTTCCTCCTTATCCCTTTCCCTGGCCAATCCAAAGTACCTGTGTCTGGGCCCAAGAGCACATGGGGTGCCTGGCGCCAAATGGTGCTCACACAGGTTGGCCCAAGCTGGGGACCTGCAGCACCAAATTCACCCACATGTCTTTAAGATAAAATAAGATAAATAAAATAGAATATGCAATTATGCTGGCACATTGGTATAGTTAACACAAATTTGGTAGTAAACGGGACCAGGATGCCTGCCAGCTACTGGTTGTTTTTCTCCCAGCTGTACAAGGCAACCTAGGCCATTGCCTACAGCTGGTGTAGTACATGGTCTTTTAAGGAACATTGATACAGGTAAGGTCTCAGCTGTAAACTGATCCATATGAGTGCAATTGGACAAAATTAACTCTTTTAAGCCCTCAACAATTGTACAGTGAGAATGGGAACCAAATCACAGAACTTATATAATAACTAATGGAGATAATTGCCTGAGAGTTTTGACTAAAAGTGCCAATGGTTAAAAAAAAATTAAGCTGTTTGTGCCAGCAGTGGGGTGTGGTGGGTAAAGTCATTGTCTGTGATGCAATCATTCCATATCAGAGCCAGCTAGTGTCCCAGCTTCTCTGCTTCTTATCCATCTCCCTGCTAGAGGCCTGAAAAAATCATCAGCAGGTGATCCAAGTGGCTGGGCCCCCTGTCAATACATGGGAGACCTGGATAAAGGTAGCCCCTGGTTTTGGCCTGGCCCATCCCTGGCCTTGCAGTCATCTGCGATAACTCTGACATTTAAACAAGAAAAAAAAAAATTTAACTAACTTGTTAGTACTAATAAAATATTTTACCCATGTGCATGATGTTTGTTGTCATAACTTACACTGGAAGAAGAGGAGGATGCAGGGAAGGGAGAGGTAGAGGAGTCCAAAAAGAGGGGGAGGAGTAGGGAGACGGAAAACGAGGATGCAGGGGAGGAGGAAGAAGTATCAGAAGTACCAAAGCTCACACTTCAAATCATGAACCATCACAAACTGTCCTCACTCTGGAGATAGCAATGACGGAGGAGAGGCTCTTCTCTCTGGACTCAAACATTCTCATCCTCTCAGGAGCAGACCCTGGGCTCAGATTCCTGAAACCTGAGTATCAGTTCAGTAGGTGCTAGAAGGTATACCTGAGAAACAAAGAAAGCTTTTAACTTCTACAGTAAATCCCTTATTTGGGACCTGGCAGTATACTGTGACATTTCATCTCTGAAGACAGAATTAGAGTTTAGGGAGGGAAAAAAGATATAAGAATGAAAGACTTCTCTGAGTGTGTGGGCATTTATCCTGGTTGCAAATAGCACTGAAGTATATCTCTGGCAGCTTTTTCAAAGTCTAGATGAAACTTAATTCCACTTGCATCTGATGTCTGGGGAAAGATAAAGAGAGGCTAGTGACAATGGCAATCTTTGAATGGTTATTATGTTTGAAATTGAGAATATATTTTTAAAAAATATCTATTGCATAAAAGTAACTGAAATTGCTCTTGGATTACTTTCTACTGTTTTTGAGTCTCATTTTTAGATGCGTTTTTGACTTAATAACTCAGCTATGAAATGTGGGAAATATACAGAGGACAGCACAAGTGCCTTTAATTTTGGGGGGAAAGTGTCTTTAATTTTTTGGGGGGGAGGGGAGAGTACAGCCCTAGAAACAGCTAAGAGAGTTCTAGCCATTGTTGAGAAAAATCGAACCTTGCTAAGAGCTGAAACATCAGTGAGAATGGCCTTTGTTTAGAAATCACAAGTGGTTTTCAGGTAATCTCCAAGAAACTTTCTCTCAAATATCTTGAAAATCCACATTTGAAATTGACATAAATGAATACTTCAGTTTCTCCAAGTATAGTGGAGTATTTTCAACGGAAGCAATATTTGCTGCTAAAATATGAAATGAGTATTTATGGGCAATCTTCTCCTCTCAAATTACCCAAATGCGATATACAAACTGTGAGCAGGGGCCAGCATTGTAGGTAGAGGGATAAAGATGCAATCTACAACATGAGCATTTTTATCATGGATGCTCTGCTTTTGGTCCAGGCCGCTGCTAAGGGCCAGAGGAAAGCAGCAAAAGAAGGTCCAAGGGTTTAGATACCTGCCACCCACAAGGAAGACCCTAATGAAGCTTCTAGCTCCCAGCTGCACATGGCACAGTCCTGGCTCTTGTAGCCATAGCATGACTGACCAGTAAAAGGAAGATTTCTCTTTCTTTCAATAACTTAGACTTAATAAGTAATCTTAAGACAATAGAAAACTAACAATTAGCATTCTGTTTCCTCTTTTTACTTAAAAATTATGCTTTTAAAAGCAAGTTTTGGAAAAGAATTTGGATAATATCTTTTTCTTTTTGAGGCCAAGGCATCTGAACATCTCATTGTACTTCCTAGTAGCTGTGAAGTCAGAATTCTCTTAGTGTCCAAGTTAGTCAAATAAAGGTCATTATTTTCTCAGGACAATGGAAACTTGATAATAAACACAGAATTAAAATGATTGCATGAAATAACTTGAATCCATTTTCTAAAAAATTGAAACAAAATGTTTAGCCAAGTATTTTTCTGGTGGAAAATGCCAAGAAACAGGAAAGGGAAGACAAAGGGAACTTTTTTCTTCTTTGCAGTGAGTGAACAAATCTAAAAAGAAGTCATAACCCACCAAGATTAGTTACTCCTCACTAAGGTATTGAAGATTTCTCTGCATACTGCTCCTAAAACTGCTCTGTACTTCAACTGTTGACATATGCCTTGTTAGAGTTATAAGCCAGTTTTGACTATCCTAAAATCTGCCAAGTTCAGCAAAATTATGCTTCAACACTATAAACTGCTGAATGCTAAAATGAGAATAGACACAAGACAGCTGAATAGTACCCTATAGCCATTTTAAGGTGTATAGCAACTGGTTCTGTGTATAAACTAGAGTTGAAATGTTAATGAAGTAATCACAAGATGTGGTTAAGAACTTGCATTTTTAACATATTGGTTACTCAATACCATGTCAATTAATTCCATAATGTTGTAAATTTTTGTTGATGTTACGTTGTAGCTTCTAGTTGATCGGGATGATATTCTGCCAGCTTTGCCTTCAGACCAGAGATGGCCTCCCCAAGAAACCATTGAATTTATCTGGACAATAAGATGCTGGACTCTATGCTTTCAAAGAAAGAATCTTGGCTGAATTTGAACTGTAATACTGCAACACGGTGGAGGAATCCACCATGGGGGGGAGGACATGGGGAGGGGTTGGGGGAATGCCAGAGCCTAAGAGACAGTGCCACATAAAGCAATGTAATTAATAAAAGAAAAGAAAAGAAAAAGTAGTTATTACCATAAAGAGAAGTCATGTTCCTATTAACAAAATATTTATGTCCAACAGGACTAGATTAGATTTTTCAGTTTATATTTGTCTGGAGGAATAGAACTGTTCAAAGGAATTAGCACCAGCCATGTGCAATCAGCTAAACAAATCTCTTTGGTCTGTCCCTGTCATCTTTTCTCAGCAATATTAAAGGCAAAACTGATGTTAACTCAGGAATCTACATGATGGCAAAAGGAAAACTGAGATAATCTGAGAAGCTGGCCATTTCACACAGTGACTTTATTATCATTGAAGATCTTTACAATGAAATGTTGTTTGAGTAATTCTCCACCCAAATATTTCATGGATGAATCAGCAGCTCACAGGACAGCATCAGCAGCTCCTACAGTGGGCAGTCGCTCATCTCTCCAGGGCATGGAGAAAGGAGTCTGCTCTGGGATTCCTCCTACCCTTCCCCATACCCTCCCCCCCATGGTGGATTCCTCCACCGTGTTGCAGTAATACAGTTCAAATTCAGTCAAGATTCTTTCATTGCAAGCATAGAGTCCAGCATCTTATTGTCCAGATAAATTCAATGGTTTCTTGGGGAGACTGTCTCTGGTCTGAAAGTAGAGCTGGCAGAATATCATCCCGATCAACTAAAAGCTACAAGCTCATGTTCTGCTGGCCATGATATCTAGAAGAGGCTACTGCTCTCCAACAACTTTGAGATCAGCTGGACAAGACTGTGATAGGCCACTTAAGTCGGTAAATGAAAATCCCACAGCTTCCCTGAAATGGAGTGCTAGTGACCATTAGGGAAAACACCATATTTCCAGCACGAGGTGGGCAAAGCTTGCTATTATCTGGAATGAATGAGTCTGGTAGATGTTGTCAGAACAGGGTACCTGTAGCCCCCACTGACTTTGAGTCCAGGCAACTGAAGTGTTTGTGGAGTGTTGCTGTACTCTCTTAATTCTGTGACTCGAAGGCACATTGCTTTCTTCCTTTAGTCCCACCAAAGCACTGGGGATCCAGCAAGGGAAATGGCATTTTACCATCTGCTCTGGAGAGTTGGTGGCATGTTGTTTACCTCCTTTGCTGCCACCAAAATGCAGGATTCAACAAGAGTGGAGAACCAACCAACTTCAGGTCAATGACTGGCTCCAGGAACAAGACTCTTTGGAAAGAGTGATCCATGGGGCATTGAGTGGATTCTGCAAACTGGAGCTCTGGGAACCCTGCACTCTATATCTGTGGGGATACTGTGACTCTGATAGACCCAGAAATGGACAAAGCAAGCAGTATGGCTAAGGCTTGGGGATCATGATGGGCTACAGCCCACACTACAGAGCACATAGATTGTTTCTGCTGCTCATATACCTGAGTAAGTTGGGTTTGCAGACACAGAAAAATGCACCTTGGCACACAAAAGGATGGAAGCAGTCATCATGCCAGCCAGAGTGATCCTCCTCCTCCTCTGCTTATTACAGAGATCTCCCACACTTAACTGGGGTATCACCATGGACTTTTACCCCCTCACAAAAGCTGGCTAAAGTTTCTGGGCACCACTCAGAACACATATTTTGATATTCCTTGAAGATGTTGACATTCCACTCTACCTAAAGGCACAATCTAAAAACAAAGCTTCCAGAGGAAATCAACAAGTGTTTATCCAGCATTGTAAAAATTAGCAGAGAAATAAGAAATTTGAACAGAAATGACAACATTCCTCCCCTGAAGGAACATACCTTACCACAATTCTAGTTTGAAGATGAGAAAATTGATGAAATACTCAGAAAGAAAATAATATAAACAATGATCATAAGATTACTTAAAACTCATAGAAGCGATGATTTGTTGTACAGGATGGTGACCATTGTCAGTAACAATGTATTGTAAAAAAAAGTTGCTGATGAAATCTCACATGGTTTTTATTATATTTACATATATATGGTTGATAAATATTTATAAACAAAATACTTTGCACCATAAATATGTAAATATATATATATATATTACATGAGTCAAGTATATCATGCTTAAATAGATTTAGTAGGCAGGGGTAGATGATCCTGTGAATTAAAATAAAAGCAAATATTTTCTGAAGGGTTTAATAGAACAAGACAGGAGCAATTGCACTGGAGTTTGCCAGAAAGGCAGATTGACCCACGTGTTTTGTTTTTTTCCCACTACAGTTTAATTCCAGTGTATCTATTCAGCAGCCACATTTGAAGATCTTACTGCCAGGACCTGTGCTTTGTCAGGTTTGGGAAAAAGGAATTTGCAGACACTCACTTAAACCATTTTAAGCCCTGCTTAATGCCATGGAAGTTTGTTAAGTTAGAACACTCCAAGAAAACAGATCTGGTGGCAAATGAGGATTACAACACTTGAAATACTCGAAATACTCTGACCTCGCATCTTGATTTTTTTTATCTTGAAGTAGGATTATACCTTGCAGATATTATTTATGGGCAAATAACACATAAAGAACATTACATGAATTATCTAACATGTAATAAAATTTAAACAAATATTATAAATTACAATTAGGTGTCTTTCCTAGTAAGTCTTTTTATATAATTTCTTTAAACAAGGTCATTCTCCCTCTTAAACTAACAGGTAATTTATATTTTTCATAGAACATACCATTTGTGGACATCACATCAGCTCATGTTCTTGATATTTGAATCCTCTAAAACTGTCAGTTGTGGTCGGGTCAGACAGGTTGGTCAAGTCACCATTGTGACCAACGAAGCCATTGCTGGAGTAGAGAAAAAGTTCAATAAATAAATATGTGTGGAATGAGTTGAAGGGAAGTGTGCAGCTGACGGTAATAATGGAAGGAAAAGATGCAGGATTTAAGAACTTTATTACAGAATTTTCTGTTTTATAATAATGGATTTTCTTTTGATGGCAAAGGATATTAATTCTGTCTGAGGAGATGAAGAAGAGTGCTCTGGTGAACAGAAGATGCAGCTCAAGATGAGTCTTCAGAGATGTGCTTGCCAGAGAGAAGGAGCGTAAAAGCTTTGCTGGAAGAAAGAAAACAGGTTCATTAAAATGAACTCCAAACAAGTTGCCAACACTAGTACTGTTGAAACCAAACAATTCAATGTTGTTCATGATTAGGCCTGGCAAGACCTGGCAGTACATGAGATTGAAAATACAACCAGTGATCAGATAGCACAGTTCTTATGGTATTTCCAGGTGCCTTATATGTAGGTTTGAATACGCTGAATCACATACTGCAAGCATTGATACATAACTGAACATTGTTAAACAGATAAATAATAAAGAACCAGGTTTACTTGTTAAAACTTCACTGTGATGACATTGCCAATGATGAAGATTAAGTCCAATGTGAGAATCTCCAGAAATCTGTATAAAAATGAAGCAACTTTGGGCCATCTGGGGGCATAACAAGTTAATTCTCCACCTTTGGTCCTGACATCCAGTTTGGACTCTTGTTCATGTCCCAGCTTCTCTTCCTCCCATCCAGCTCCCTTGGGTCCCTGTACCCACATAGGAGCCATGGAGGACACTCTAGTGATTGTGGCCATTTGGGAAGTGAATTTGAAGATGGAAGATCTCTCAGATTCTCCTTTTCTCTGTGCAACTCTGTATTTTCAATAAAAATAAATATTTAAAAAGTTGAGCAACTCTGAAGAGAGAGCAATGGTAACATAAACATGGGGGTTTTGTTTGAAATAAAACCTGTCAGGTAAAGTTGCTAAGTCCCTTGAATATTTTTTTTTAAAAAGAGAATATTTGCAATTTTTAGAAGCAAGAGCATTTCATATGATCAACCCAGAACAGATTATATTCTTTGGACTGACTGCAATTTGAGAGGAGTATTTACATGATAGTAGAATCAAGGATACCAGTGTGACACTAAAATTTATAGGATCTCACTCATTTTATGATATTGCCTGAATTTCTACTTTTCTCAATATGCATTGTATGATTCTTTATGTCATCTGGAAATAAAATCTATTGAATGCATGAGTGAATGCACAAAATAGTTTGCTATATATTTTACAAATATCTTTAGATTTATTTTATGTTTGGCATATGTCTGGTTTAGATCTTACGATATTGCTATTTAGTACTCATTTTAAGTACAGAAATAAAATTGCTTGGCGTTTCTGTGTAAATCACATGAACACTTTCTTTTACTTGTGGGTAAATGTTAAGCAAATATGTATGATGGTTGCAAAACCCAGCCAAAGAAAAATCTAAGACCATCATTATGGGAGAATTACAGTTACAGAAAAGCTGGTTCCCAAAATCTAAAAGACCACATGGAAAAAAGAAAGCGCATAGTGCTTTGTAAAACCAGTTTTTTTCAACTCACAGTATTACCGGATACATGGTTATTCCCAGTAGGAGAACCTTTAACTAAGGAAATCAACATTCTTCTGGCTCATTTAGTGGTCTATTATTCATCTGGATGGTTTTGCACTTATTAGGGCATGATAGTTCCAAGTACATTGGATTTCTTCCACATAACGCCAACCATTAACCTTAATTTCCAAGTGGAGATGTCAACAACAAATCAGGACTCTTCTTATTTTAAAAAATTTCCCCCAAATGAGAAAGTGCAATTAAGTTTCCAGTGAATCTGTCTGTGGAAAGAACGAATCTGAATGCATAATTGTTTTGCCATTTTAAAAAAAAATTAATTTATTTGAAATCAGTTACAGAGAAACAGAGAGAGACAGAGAGAGAGAGAGAGAGAGAGAGAGAGAGAGAGAGAGATCTTCCATCCCATGTTTCACTTTCCAAATGTCCTCAATGACCAGAGCTGGGATGGTCTTAAGTCGGGAGCCAAGAATTTCCTCTGGGGCCCAACCATGGTGGGGTGTAGTGCCTCAAACGCCAGGGTTATCCTTCGCTGCTCTTCCAGGCATGTCAAGAGGAAGCTGGATGGGAAATGGAGCAGAAGATACTTGAATGGGCACCTGTGTGGGATGTGGACTACATAGTGGGCAGCTGCTTTACCAGCCACGCCACAGTGTCCACGTTGGCATCGCTGTTTCAATTAAGCAATGAGGGAATTCATCCAGAAAGAGAAGTCAAAATTATTGTGAGACAATTTAGAGGAAGCTATTTTCTAGACTGATGCCTGTGGTTGATCACATCACTTGGTTACCTTGCTGTAAATTCCATCAGACTGAACTTTAAGCTGTCTTATAATGAAGGACATTTTGGGAGGAATCTGAACAGAAAAGTTTGTGAGCAGACAAGGAGTATGAAAAGCAACTTTCAAGTAAGTTGGTAACTGGAGTATCTCATGCTGTCTTTGTAAAAGATATTTTATAAGCTGGTAAGTGTTTTTTTTTTTTTTAAGATTTCCTTATTCATTTGATAGGTAGAGTTACAGAGAAAGAGGTAGTGACAGAGGAGAGAAGTCTTCCAGCCATTGTTTCACTCACCAAATGGATGCAACAAACAAAGCTGGGTAAGCAGAAGCCTCAGACTTTTAGGATTCCCACATGGGTGGCAGAGCCCAAGTGTCTGTGTCACCTTGTGCTATTCATCAGATGCTAGGTTGAAAGTAGAGCATCTGGAATTGGAAACCAGCCCTCTTATGAAACGCTGATGCTACAGGAGGAGGCTTAATGTACTGTGCCACAACACTCGCCCCTAAGATAGCATTTTTGTTCCCTGCTCACAGGTAGAAAAAGGTCAATGTCCAAAGTGCTTAAATGCACTAAAGAAGCAAAAATACTTTTTATCATCATGCATGCATGTTGTGAGTAACAGTTTGCTTTCTCTCTGCTTCCCTAGACAACAGGATTGTTCTACTTCTTAACTGTATTCACTATGCTATGTGATGATATTCCACTAAAGCAATGTCTCTAAAAATGTGTAACACTCATTTTTAGTATAAAATTCACCCAGGGATGCTCTTTTAAAGTATGGAACCCTACATTGCATGACATACTAAGGCAAGTCCATATACCCTAGGTACTGTGTCTGGTAATATGTATTTACAGAATTATTGTAACATGCTGGCTATTCACTGGAAATGGAAAAGCACTACTTTACCTGTGGAGCAGTAGGAGAGGAAAGGAGTGACCATATTGAACAGTCTCCAGATTTCCTTACCTCCTCCCCAACGCTCCAGGCTGGCTCACTGAGTGAGAACTAGCAGAAAGCTCCTGTTCTGCAGCTGTTTGAGTCCAAAAGGATAAGCTCTGTTTCTGCAAAGACAGTCTGTCCCCAGCCAGGATCGAACTATTTCCTTCTTGGGTTTCTTGCACAAGAATATGTCACTTTTTCTTGCTCAGCTGACAGTAACTACACAGGGAACTGTTGTTTGAAATGTTACGATTTTGCTTTTTAGACTTAAGAATAACATAGGACTTTGGGTACAGGGCAATCAAAATTCTTTAGAGATATGAACAGATGTAAACAGCAGATAAGAGGTTTTTCCCTAAACAGTACAGAGTACTGTGTGAGTACAGTGTAAGTCCCTCACGGTCTTTCCAGAAAGAATTTAAGACAAAATCTCTTCTACATACTTGAATAGGTTCTGAATGATTGATGGTGAATGAGATGAGGAAATTTTGCCTTAAATTCTTTTATACAAGTTTTTTTTGGGGGGGAATAAAGTAGAAGTTTACTGTTACCAAAACAAACAAAAAATAATGAGCCTGAGAGTACTGTCACAGTTCAAGAAATTTTCTAGCTATAGGGAAAAAAAATTAAAATACAAAATGCACAGTGTACCTAATGTAATACCTATCTCATCTCTGCCAATCAACTCCATCTTAAATGATGACAGTTCTTTTTTAAAGATGATTTTACTGTTAAAAATAAAAGTCCACTAAAACATTTCCCCAAAGCTTATTGTGCTTTAGGATTCTTTCTTTTTTAAAGTCTTTTAAAATTATTATTTTGTGGAAAGGCAGATACACAGAGAGGAGGAGACAGAGAGGAAGATCTTCCATCCACTGACTCACTCCCCAAGTGGCTGCAACAGCCACAGCTGTGCTCATCAGAAGCCAGGAGCCTCTTCCGGATCTCCCTCGTGGGTGCAGGGTCCCAAGGCTTTAGGCCATCCTTGACTGCTTTTCCAGGCCATAAACAGGGAGCTGGATGGGAAGCAGAGCTGCTGGAACTAGAACCAGCGCCTATATAGATCCTGGCATGTGTAAAGTGAGGACTTTAAACCACTAGGCCACCACATTGGGCCCACTTTCTTTGTTTTAGACACATACTTAGTTATGGTACGCTGGATGGAGATGAGTATATTTTTAACTGTGTGCCATTATTCTTGCCAAAATAGAAGTTTCATGACTTGAACCCAGTTTCCCATTATAGAGCTCACAATCTCTGCACTAAATTGTTGACTTCAAGGTAAACCAATTTTTGCAAATTTTTGTATTTACTTCACATTTCTATGCTAGTAGTTATCCACTCTTTACCTAAAGACTGAAAAGTGATTGCCAAGTTTCTGTATTATTATCTTGTTTAGTAGAGTCTTGTTGAATATGAATCTGTAAAAGCAAAAGGAATTGGCGTAACAGCAAGCATTCAAGCAATATGTGAGGCTTAAGTGCGTGTTATAAGGCATGTTTCGTAACCCCTGAATATGTTCTAGAAGTAGATAATTTTCATAATGGAAATGATCTCTTCAATCAGCAAAATATTGCAGAAAAGAGTTGTCTTTTGCAATCTAATCCATTCATTTATGTACTTTGTATATAGGCTATAAATTTCAAAAAATTATCAAACACAGTGATGCCATTTGCTATGTTTTATTTTGCTATTAACTTGTTAAACATTACAGGTAAATATTTAAAGAGAAAGGTGTATATGAATGACAGTGACAGTTAATTCTAAAAAAGTTCCACTAGATAAGAGTGCAGATTCCTAATACTAAAGATAGTTATTTTTCAAATTTGTTTAGTATTTTGCAAAATTATTGATCTCATAATCGCAAGAACCACAAAAGTGTGTACAGGAACTGAACTAAAGATAACATGAATTTTCCATTAAAATGTTGAAATCCCTTTTATCCTACTGGTTTTTCAAGCAAGTAAAAAATTTGAGTATAATGATACAATTTGGTCCAAGTCAGTAAGCAGGTATGCGTAAGTAGTCCATGTTGGTTGACACATTAGGAATTGAGGATGTGAAACCTTGGCTGACTTCCCTGCAATCAGTAAATGGCTTTATATATTCCTTGACAGTAGACATAGAAAACACTAAATTTACAAATACAGCATTAGTTTCATCTCGTGTCTGTGTGTGTATGTGTTTCTTATGATGAAATAGGCCTGCTTTTCATCTTTCCTTAAAAAAATGTGGTCAATGTCTACAAAACATTTCCCCCAAAACTTAAAATTTGTGGAAGAAATAAATGGCAATTAAAATGGATACACAAAAACCCTAGCCTTAGATTATTGCTCCATGATACATCTGAGCACAGCTGGACTGGCAGGTGTCAGTTGACAGTGATTTCGTTGGCGACCCGTAGGCATTCATACATGTCTGGTGGCAGACTTGTTTGGGAAAGGCGATTGCCATCCAAGCGCAGGTGCTTGATCTTGGAGTAGGATAGTGGCCCTAGGATCTTACAGAAGCTCTTCACCTCAAACTCTGGAAATTAAAGAAGAGTGAACATTAGTGATTATTTCAGCATGCCGCCTTGAAAGACTCTTCATAAAAAATTCCTCATCTGTATTATCAAGCATGTCTTCTATCTATTAGAAAAGCCACTTGGCCTATGTTTCTTAAAATGTGTACCATTAATGGCTTGTTTGAGGCTGCACAAGTGAACAATAATATTTAGTGAACAGTAGCTAGGGTAGGTATGAGCATAATTTGGATACTTTCTAAAAAACTAACTTATTTGTTATTACAAATTGATTTTCATTTTAAAACCCTTATCCATCAATCTTGGCTTTTCTCTTCTGCCACATTCTGTTAAACACTAAGGTGAAGAATGGTGAATATTAATTTCCCACCCGAATCTGCACGTTTAAATTGAAAATGTTTTCCAAAAGTGGAGAAGGGTGCACACACAGTCCAAGTAGATCAAATCTAGCATCTTCCAATACACAAGACAAAAGATTAAATGATGACAGCAAGAGGATGGAGAAAGTTACTATAGGCAAATCAAATGAGTATAAATGCTATGTATAAGAAAGGGGTCTTTATTTTAATGATGATGATGTTCCAGAACTTCTTTTCATCCCTTTCCTCATCCTCAGGTTCTCCATCAGAACTGTAAAAACCACACACACTCCATCAGAGATGAGGGGGAAAGATGGAACTCATGACTGCAGAGTAACATGTTGAGTCATAAGACAATATGTCCGAAACGACCATGAGAACATATAGTCTGCTCTGAGGACAAGGTAGAGAGATTTCACGGCTTTTCATAGCTGTTCCTCTTCTGAACTTGTCTATTCCTACCTCAACTAGATATTTCAAATATATAAGTGCTGGTCTAAGTCATAAAGATGGTAAACAACAATAGATAAATATCAAGAGACTACACAGCATGATCACTTAGACTTGAAGAAATTCAACATTAATTACTATGGTCTTAATTTTCCCTGATTTGGACACACTTAACAAAGGCTAGACAGTAAACCTACAATTGACGTGGTGTCCTTCTAAGGTTGAATTTGAGATATAATTTTGTGGTGCAATCTTGGCACTGCACACCTGAAGTCCTTTAATCACTTGAGGCTACATCAACCAAGCATAACCACAGCTTTCTACTTACTTTCAAGTTCATTGACCTCCAGGTAATAGTTTTCAAGATTTTCATTAACAGTTGGTATGTTTTTAAGCTTATTATAGGAGAGATCAAGCTCAAGCAGAGATGATATATTAAAAGAATTTCCTGGTATTCCTTTATCAGCCAGTTCATTGTGAGATAAACGTAGATATTGCAGGCTGCTAAAACGCTTGAAATATTCATCAGGGATGTCACTGATCTTGTTGTTGTCTAGGTAGAGTGTTAGAAGAGACGCTGGAAGCCCCGAAGGCAGTTTGGATATCTGGTTGAAGCTCAAGTCAAGGTACTCAAGGGATTTGAGACCTTTAAAAGCAGCTGAGACAGCATCTTCTTTCAACTGGTTGTGTTGGAGATGCACGAAGGTTAAGTTTAGCAGCCCATCAAAGGAACCGAGCTTTGTGATCTTGTTGTGAGTAAGCTGCAGATCATGAAGAGACTTGGGAAGTGGCCCCACAGACTCTGTCAAATTGTTGTGGTTGATGTGCAACTTCTTCAGTTGTTTCAGTTTAGAGAACACCTTTCCCTTTATTTTGGAGTTTTCTAGAAGATTGTGATCTAGAATGAGCCACTGCAAATCAGTTACATTCTCAAAGGCCTTTTCGTCAATATGGTCAATCTGGTTATTCCTAAGATAAAGGTATTTGATTCCAGGAGGCACCATTGGCACACTTTTCAACTTGAGCTCATCGCAGTACATGGCAGTGGGGTAGCTTTCAGGGCAGTTACACTCCGGTGCACAGTTGGGTGATGACATTCCATAAATTGATAGGGGTGAATCATAATCATAGTACTGGCCACTGGCACCACTTAGTAATGCCAGGAAGAGAGTAATTGCCCCTAGGTTCATTTTCAGCAAATACTTGCCACCTAAATAACGTGGAAATACAGAACATTACAAAATGGAATATATTAAGGAAAAAGAAATTTGATTTTCAATGTTAAGTGTATTAGTAAATGTATATTTTATTTTGTGCTTTTTCAATGTATCAAAAATAGCATTTTAGATGGTAATTTTAAAATGTTTTATTTAACTGTCAATGATGTAACCTGATAACTCTAGAGTGGAGAACAGGGGAATCAGTATTATTTGAATACCCTTGAATTCCCTTTTGGGTGGGCCAAAGCTGATTGTCTCAATCACTTTAAGTCTTTTCTTAAAGAAACGTCTTCCTGCAAGAAGTTTCTGGACAATGTTCATTGACCACCACACTAGGACGCAGCTTCAGAATATCATTCAAAATCAGAAGAAATGAGAATTGGAAGACAATTGCAGACTGTACTTTCCACCCTACTATTTGACATCATGAAAATGTATCATTAAGAAGATCCTTATTGGGGCATAGACAATCTGTGGGTTGGCCTGGAAGAAAACTGTTCTTATTATATGTGTGTGTGATGGGAGGAGGAGAATAAATTCCTTTAAAAATGCTTGGTTATTGTGGGTTCTTAGGAAAGGAAGCAGAATTTATGACATATGTGTATATTTATAAGATTGTTTTTTCTAATATTCCTACCTTTAATTACTTTAAAAACTGTGTTGTGGAACTAATATTTAGTAAATAAATTCAAGTAAACATTAATAAATTGATGTTTATTAATCAGGAAATGTCTGTCTACGAACTTCCTAATCTAGAAAGGTATTCAACAGGTAGAGAAAGATTTTTGTTTCATGTTTTGAAACAAAGTTCTTCTATCTATCAATTACTCATAAGGTCTCTAAGTTCTTTCATCCAGTTTAAAGTTGCCTAGGTTGTTAGATTGAATTTTACTGGCCTTTTCAGAATGGCAGTGAAAGAGCATTTGAAGTAAAATAAAGTTTATATTTTCAATGACATTATGAAACATGTAAGGACAAAAGCACTGAAAACAAATTTTACATAAACTCTAATAGTTATCTTCTCAAATGCACATGTTTTAAAAACGAATAGGAATAAAGGACATTATAATTGCTTTGAGGAGGTATAGAATCAATTACTTAGGTAAAGGAAAATTAAATTATAACAGTTGGACTTGTGTAGCGTGAGAGTTATGAATGAGGAGAAGTCGATAGCTGCTGCAGAGAACTTAAAACTATGAAGAGGCATATTCCACTAACAAGCACAGAGCATTATCTTCCCTGAGAAGTACGGCACAAGCTTTTGGATCTAGTTTTGATAAGTAGTATTTTCATTATCAAGACTTTTAAATATCTGTTCTTTGTTTTAACTTAAAATTATAAGGCACTTCATTTCAGAAAATGAAAAATTCAAGAAGTTACTGGAAACAATTTAGTTACTGAAATAATAGAATCTTAGTAATGATCCCCAAGATCATACTATGTACATTTAATTTGTTTTGATCATATGATCAAATAATACTAAAGGGAGATATTCCTAAAATTCCTGATAAATTACAGCATATTGATACTGTAAATATTTATTTTGTTTTCATTATTAAGCTTCCATTTTAATTTAAATTGAATATATACCAGAACACTGAGGGGGCTATATGTGAGTGTTGAATAATAATGAAAGCAATGAGGACTCTGAATTCAGAGTTTGTAACCAAATAAAGCTTCCACTATGAGGTTTAAGCACAGTGTACTTTTCCCTGTGCTTTCAAATATCTGTGGCTCTAGATAAAATCTATATTTCAAAAATTAATCATTTCTCAGAAGAGCTTTAAGATGTGTTTCTTAAGATATTCATCTAAAACAGGAATCTTCAACAACATAGAAACAAGTAATCCCCAAGTGTGTAAGTACTTTAACTCACCTTTGTAACAACATAGCATGTTTATTGTAAATGGCAATAATCTATTCATTGAAAAATATTTTGAATGCTGATTGAAATGTCCATCTTTGATCTGATATTATGTTCCAACAATACTGGCATATATAATTAGCATAAATAGCAAACATTTTAATTTCCATATTTTTCTCATTGTCTAACAATTTTCTCATTTTAACCTGCAAATATTTTATGACCTCTCTTGCCAAGCAGTATAGGAAATACTGCATAAAATTTAACTCATGTCATAAATCATGGAAAGCCTATTAAGCAAAACATGAAAATAAATGGTCACAACTAAATTTGCTGCTGAATAGCAATTGGAAAAGTGTTCTTCTTCTTCCTTTTTTTTTTTTTGTTGTTGTTCCTATTACAATAAACACTGTGCCAAGCAGTTACCATCCCCAGTGCAAAAGTTAAAATAACACTTACCTTAGTGTCTTGTCTCTACTTTGCTTAATTCTTAAAGCAGAAGCACCGTGGACAAGAATCCACCAATTTATGCTGTAAACTCTCTCGGGCTGGAGCTGGCTGCCAGATTCTTAGTGATACAAGAGCTGAGCAGGGAGGGGGATCAGCCCAGTCACGCCAATCTCTGAATGGAGTTATGTCACTGTGAGGCTCTTGTGCGGTGGCATGTGAACCGGACTCCCTCTAACGAAGTGCAGGTGGACGTGGTGAGCGAGGGGAGGCCTGTGTTTGCCCTATGGAACCAGAGAGATGTGCCTAACTAGTACAAACATCACAGCTTTTCACCAAGAATGCAGTCTTGCTCTCAGCAGGAGAATGTTGCTCTCACAAAGCTCTCTGCATCTGTGGTTGTGGCAACAATTAAGTGCGATTAACTCAGCCAACTTTCCTGTTCATCTAAAGGCCTCATAAATCAGAGAGAAGACAATTTCAGAAAAATTCAAATGTGCTAACTCAGAGCATTGGAGTCCTTTTGCCTATCATTCATGCATTCATTTTTTGTTTTACTTGGCATCATTTTATTTTTGCTAAGAGATTAACTTGCATTAGCTTCTAAGATATGAAAAAATGCTTTATCTGCACTCTGATACAAATAATAAATACCAACATTTTCACTTTATTTTTTATGCTAAGGAAACTGCTGTATTCAGATCTGGAACCAATCAGCACTGTCTTGCCTGTTTCTTATTTTGTGGATTTCATTTAGGAATTCACCCAAAACCCTAGTTGGAGATAGCATTCTATAGCTTAATGCCAAAAATATGAAAGAACAAAGAGAGACATGAATTTATGCTGAAACTATGGCAAAGCAATAATTTTTCATGCTGTCATTGCACACCAACAATATCATTTTTAAAGCTATTCAAGGTTGTAATCCCACACAGGCTTGATTTAACGGATCTTCCATAGTGAATTCCTGATGTTTACTTGTAGCAAATGAAATAATTCATGTCTTTGTCTATTACACTTTTATATCCTATCATTGACATTTTTAGAGTTTTTCTTTGAAAATTTTAATTTATAGATGTGTATAAGACTCCATAGGACAAGAAATTTCAATGAAAGGCATTATGTTTTGCCTTTTAAAAATATTGCTTCTTGGTAGTCAGACCAATGGAAAGTTCATTTCCATTAATATTATTGTATTTGGCTGAACAAAATATCTCATTTTTGTAATTAAAAAGTTGAAAAATGAAGCATGATCTTGAAAGTAATTCAAAGAATTACTAGGTGATGTAGAAATATAAACTTTGGTGATTATTCACAAAATCATTGAGAAATATCAGTTTCATAATAAAGGGAATGAATATACAGAAGAAATCAAGACAAAAACAAATGGACCAATAAAATACAATTAAATGGCATTTTATAAGTATTTTTAATAAACTATAAGCATTGAGTTCATCAGATTTTATCATCTGAACGCTTTGTAGAATTCCAGTGTTTTACTCCTTAAAATTATTATTTTTCTTACAAGATTATACTGTGTTATACTATCCATAATTGAATTTAGTTTGTTTGCAAAGTTCATGTCAGTGTGTCTTTTACAATAAAATTGATTCTGTGAGGTCAACAGTTGAATAACTTTGCACATATTAAAGAATATTCCCCAGGTCTATTAAAATAAATGAAGTTAAAAATAATATTTTATTGTTTCCTTGCATTATTATTGCAGTTTTCAATATTTATTAAAATGTCTCACTTAATGTTCTTATATGTTATATTTCTGGAAGCAGGAGCAGAAATTCAGAAAAAATTTGGTAAAACTCATCTAACAAGAAAATGTAACTGAAAAATTAAAATATCTTCACTCACTAAGAGGGTGGATAGGATGGAATAAAACCAAAGTAGTTAATTTAATCAGTTCAAGGCATTTTATAGACAATATTACCAGCTGACAAAAGGCAGAAACATCAACTAGGCAGTAATTACTTTTACACCAAATGTCAGCTTATACATTTTTTTCCCTATGCATCAGGCAACTACAGGTACGTCCATAGCCATATCCATGCTTCAGAACTTTGGTTGATGTTTGAAATTCCTATCCCAGCTAACAGAGAACCATGGAATTTGTGGAAATGGGTGTTGGGGTCAAAATGTGTTTCATGCAAATACAGCTTAAAGAGATTGAGTTGCCCCAACACCAGCCAGCGGAGTGGGTCCCCTGAGACCTGAGACCAGCAGGGATAAAAAGGAGCATTATCGCTGTTTCACTCACCTTGGTCAGAACTCAGTCCTGCAGTTAACCAAGCCTCCAGAGTCACTTGACTTGTCTTATTGTCATAGCCATTTCTGATGGTTAGATCCTTCTAGTGCCAGACTGCTGGTAAACTATGAGTCAGTCCTAGAATAGTTAAACAATTAAGATCCAGGGCTTTGTGGAAAAGCAAATTCAAAACTGTGCTTACCAGCAGTAAAAATGAAAAATAAAATGTGCTGTTGATGCCTTAGAGTCTTTTAAAAAATGATTATGAAGTCTGTAGAAAAATGTACATAATTCGGAAACACTATGTATGTAATACCTTTAGTATAAGACTTCAGCAAATTTTAGGTATCTTACTGCTTTTATTAGTATGCGATTACTCACAGAATCATAGAACTACAGATTTGGAATGACTCTCGGAGATGAGCAGGTTGGTAGCTACTTTTACATAAATTCTCCAAGTTCTGCCACTGCTCATCTTCTCACGGAATGAGTTTAACCAACTGTGTTCCCAGAACTTCATCCAAGCAAACTCCTACATGGCTATTCTTTCGAGTGGATCAACAGTCTTGCATGTTTTCCTGCACTCTGTATTGAGGGGTATCTGAACATCATCACAGAGAATACAGAGAATATGACAAAATGTAATAACAGCTTATTGAGGATAGAAAAAAATTTTCTGATTTACTGTTTTGCACATTGGAGTTTCAAATTCAACATTTTTTTTCTGTTACAAATTCCATGAAGTTGGCTTAACTAAAGTATATTTTGAAAGCATATAGATAAAGAATAAAATAAAAACTGGATTTTCCTTTTTTTTCTTACATTAGCCCCATTTCCAGTCTTAATTTTTGAATTTCTGTAAGCCATGAACCTATTTTATGTCAACATAGTCTTTATGTTCATATGCATATATATTTTGAATTCACCTTGTGATTGCCTCTACTTTTCTTGATATCTTATGTGGTAAGTATGTTTTTGTAATTATGAATAATATAGCTTCTATTTTCTATTAATATGTTATATTGAAAGAGTAATGCATACACCATAAACTATGACACAGCATGCTAGGTCTTTCCAATCACATTTTCTGCAAAGTAATTATTTTTTCTAGGCATAACTATTTTTCAGATATTGTCCTTTATTTCAAGAATATCATGTGCAACTTTTACATACAATAGAATTTCATTTCTCCGTTTCCTGGCAGCCTAACAGTTGTCTGAGATAGTTCAGCACTTAGATAACTTCCTAACTTAAGTAGATATGTGGTAATAGTCTGCTTTAGAGAGAAAAACTTATCTTTCTATGTCTTATTCTTGTTGCTTGCCCCATGCAACAACATTTGTTTATTGTCTTGTCCAAATTTTTTGTTTTATTTAAAATATTTAATTGTGCCAAATAGTATTTAATCTCCTTGAAGTGAACTTGTCCTAGTTGAAAGTATATTTATCAAATTTGAAAAACAATAATCTATCAACCACACTTTTAATTCACAATGGTGCCTTATAAACAACGGTGGGGCTAATTAGGCCAAAAACACTTGTCTATTTGTTCATTTGTAAGGCAAATATGTATTTCTGCTGCAGTCATGTTAGCTCTGTCTCCATGTCTTTTAAAAGTCTTTGTTATGATGAATTCATGCATCATCGCCAAGTAACTGGATCCTCCTATTGACTTCATTCTGCAAGTATACATCCTCATTTCTTAAACGTTTTCATGCACTCCTCAGATCATAAAAAACACGTTAGTTAGTAAAATACTCAGTGGTTTTTTTTCCACCTCTAGTTTGCAAAGCTGAAACAAATATTGTTATGGCTTTTAGAACCCATCATAGCTAAAGTTAATTATTATTTGTTTAATATATTTTTCTTTAAACTCCAAGTTGTCAGTCCCAATGCGATGCTAGAGTTCACTTGTTACCTTTTAGCTGATAAAAATGTTCTGGTGTTTAAGGGAAAATAAATTAAAATAGTAATATCTCTATGTCCAGAGGAAATATGGATTCATCATATTTCTGTTGCTTACTCCCAATTTGTCCACTCTCTCTCTAGCAAGTATGGTTCACTTCTCCATGATTCAGAGAGCTCCCTAATCTATCAAGATTGTGCCATGTAGGTTTACTTAAAAAATGAAATGACTTTTTCTTAAAAAAAAAAAAGATAGCCATCAACTTAAATGCAAAATAATGTAAATTTTGCAGATGACATTTAAAATGTGAATAAATATAAAATTGTAGAAGTTCTCTACTGTTTTTTCCTTTACTTCATTTTATTGGAAAAGCAGAGAGGGAGAGAGAAGGAGAAAACCTTCCATCCAAATGTTTCAGGAGCTGGAACTGGGTCCAGCTGATGCCAGGAACCCAGGACAGAGTACAGATCTGCATGGGCGTCAGGGGCCTGTGCGCATCAGCCATCAGCACTGCCAAGATGTCCATTAACAGAAAAAAAGGATAGGAAATGGAGTAGCCAGGTCTTGAACTTAACATTCTGGCGGGGGATTTGGGTGTCCTCAAACAGCAACTCGACTGCTGCTCCACACACCTACGCCTAGAAACATTTTTGGGGAAAAAAATTGCAAAAACAAATCCAAAAAGATCACAGAATGATCTATTGGACAATGACTAAGTCACAGGATTATACGCACAAAAACACACATAAACAAAAATAGGAGGAAATATTGGTGTTACTGCAAGTAAGCTGAGTTAAGCTTTGAAAATGCATTTGTGCTGTAACCTATGACTATAAAAATCACAGAAAACACAGGAATACAAGTAGACATAACCCATCTGGACAATAATACCATCATATGTTGTATACTTTCTGGAGAATCCCATGTTTGTTTCTGAGCAAATTATAGTGGAACACTTGAATGACAAGTTGATATGATATCAGAAAATCTGTGTAATGGACTTAATGTGAAGTGTTAAGTTCACTATGCATTTTGATAACTTTGTGGCTGTTTGTCAGTGTCTTGTCACCGTGTGTGGGCTTCCTCAGGCAAACTCTCTAACTCTGTTGACTGAAGTGGTCCGCAAAGCACTTTCCACTCTTCAGTGATTTCAGTGTATTCCACTATTGCACTATTTAGCACTCTCAGAATTTTTTTCTAATTCATTTATTCATTAAGCATCTATCTTATAACTTATCCTAGAATGTCATTCTATGATAGTAAAGATTTTGCTTGTCCCTTGTGTTTGAAATAGATCATCCACACATATTTGTTGAGTAAAACCAAATGTTTTACAGAACACCATAGTTTGTCTATTTAACATAAATTTTATGAACATTTCATAACAAAAACACTATATTGAATTGGAATATAGTTATATTGATTTTGTAGCCTGAGGTGTTCACGTCTATAACCTTTTTTTTTTTAAAGATTTATTTATTTATTGGAAAGTCAGATATACAGAGAGGAGGAGAGAAAGAGAGGAAGATCTTCCATCCAATAATTCACTCCCCAAGTGAGTGCGTGCAGTGGCCGATGCTATGCTGATCCGAAGCCAGGATCCAGAAACCTCTTCTGGGCATCCCATATGGGTGCAGTGTCCCAAAGCCTTGGGCCTTCCTCGACTACTTTCCCAGGCCACAAGCAGGGAGCTGGATGGGAAGTGGAGCAGCCAGGCTTAGAACCGGCACTCATATGGAATCCCGGGGCATTCAAGGTGAGGACTTTAGCTGCTAGGCCATGCCACCGCGCCCAATAACCTTTTAATTGTCTT
The DNA here is from genome assembly GCF_017591425.1 of Ochotona curzoniae. NCBI lineage: Eukaryota > Metazoa > Chordata > Mammalia > Lagomorpha > Ochotonidae > Ochotona > Ochotona curzoniae. Next base: position 13,409,588 of record NW_024464920.1, on the reverse strand, counting down.
AAAATTCATCTGTGTATTTTGTGTGCATGCATAAGTGTGTTGTGTGTAACTAGCTTTAAAGTAAATCTGAGTAAAGTTGAATACATCATCTGAATTTTTAAAAAATTTTTTAAAGATTTATTTTTATTATTTTTTTATTGGAAAGGCGGATATACAGAGAGGAGAGACAGAGAGGAAGATCTTCCATCTGATGATTCACTCCCCAAGTGAGCGCAACGGCCGATACTATGCTGGTTCGAAGTCAGGAGCCTCTTCCGGGTCTCCCACGCGGGTGCAGGTTCCCAAAGCTTTGGGCCGTCCTTGACTGCTTTCCCGGGCCACAAGCAGGGAGCTGGAGGGGAAGTGGGGCTGCCAGGATAGAACTGGTGCCCATATGGGATCCCGGGCGTGCAAGGCGAGGACTTTAACCACTTGCGCCATCGCGCCGGGCCCAATCTGAATTTTTTAAAAATATTTTTCATCAGTTGTTCACATTGGTGAGGTACAGTGGGGCAGTTCAGCAATTGTACACCTAGTATCCTAATCAAATTAACTCAAGATAGCCTGTGTCTTCCTTTATCCCCATTTACATTACATTATTGTGAAATAGGGTCACCCCACTCTACGGTAGAATCTTGGAACTTATCCCTTCTCACTATCAATGTCTTGGTTCCTGTTTTCCAAACTCTCTCTCTACCTGCTGCTTCCTACCACCTTTCTGAACCGCCAGTAACCAGCGCTGTGATTCACACCAATCTTCCTGTAGCTTCCACAGTGAGAGAGCATAAGCAATACTTGTCTTTATGTGTCTTACTTCATTTGACCTGATAGCCTCAAATTCCACTCATTTTATTGCAAATGGTAAGACATTGTTCTTTGTGTGTGTGTGTGTCTGAATAATAGCCCTGTATCATAATGTCCTATTTTCTATATTCAACCATCAGCTGGTGTGTGTCGACATTGATTCCATGACGTAGCTATTGTGAATAATGTTGCATTAGACCTGGGAGTAGAGGTATCTCTTTGCTATGCTAATATATTTTCATCCAGAGTTGAGTAACTGAATCATGTGATACATTTATTTTTAGTTTGCACTTTGACAATTTGGACCAGCTTTAAAAAAATGTATTTATTTAGTTTTATTGGAAAGGCAGATATACAGGGAGAAGGAGAGACATGAGGAAGATCTTCTGTCCAATGGTTAACTCCCCAAGTGGCCGCAATGGCTGGAGCTGAGCCAAACCAAAGCCAGGAGCCACGAGCTCAGAGCTCCTCCGGGTCTCCCATGTGGGTGCATGGTCCCAAGGCCCTGAGCCATCCTCGACTGCTTTCCCAGGCCACAAGTAGGAAGCTGGACGGGAAGCGAGGCTGCCAGGATTAGAACCATGGCTATATGGGATCCTAGCACATACAAGCAAGGACTTTAACCACTACACTATCACGCAGGGCCTTGGATTAGCTTTTAAAAACCTTTTGTCTGAGGAGCGGGCCCAGTGGCATAGTAGGTGTCCTCTGCCTGCACTGCTGACATCCTGTATGGGTGCTGATCATTGTTCCTGCTGCTCCTCTTGCAACCCTGCTTCCTATTTATGGCCTGGTAAAACAGTGGACGAAGGTTCAAGGTCTTCAACTCTTGCACCCAGAGGAAGCTGCTAGCTCCTGACTTCAGACCGAATCAGTCAGCTTTCCTATTTCGGCCATTTCAAGAGTGAGCCAGTTGATAGAAGATTCTCTCTCTCTCTTTCCATTTTCTCTTTTTCCTTCTGTCTCTAAAGCCTCTTTTCAAATAAAATAAAGAGAGCATAGCTAGGGGCTTTGGGGCTTTGCACCTGTATAGGGGACCCAGAGGAGGCTCCTGGCTCCTGGCTACAGCTCAGCTCAGCTCCAGCCATTGGAGCCACTTGCAGAGTGGACTGGTAGGCGGAGGATCTTTCTCTCTGTCTCCCCTTCTCTCTGTGGGTCTGCCTTTCCAATAAAAATAAACAAACCAGGGCCCGGCAGCGTGGCCTAGTGGCTAAAGTCCTCGCCTTGAATGTACCAGGATCCCATATGGGCACCAGTTCTAATCCTGGCAGCCCTCCTTCCCATCCTGCTCCCTGCTTGTAGCCTGGGAAAGCAGTCGAGGACGGCCCAAAGCCTTGAATCTCTACACCCGCGTGAGAGACCTGGAGGAGGTTCCTGGCTCCTGATTTCAGATTGGCGCAGCACCAGCCATTGCGCTCACTTGGGGAGTGAATCATCGAATAGAAGAGCATTCTCTCTGTCTCTCCTCTCTGTATATCTAATTTTGCAATGAAAATAAATAAAATCATTAAAGATAAATAAATCTACCTTTACATATTTGTAGATATGTACAAAGTATCTAGACTTTGGGTTTTTCTTCAAGTGCATCATGACTGAGATTGCTTGGAATCAGTAGAATGACATGGAAAGGGGATTTTAAAGACCCTGAGTGCAGCAACACAGACTCAGAAACACAGTGCTGCTGTAGCTCAGTGTACAATCCCGCTACAGTTAGTACAAACCTATAAATTAGGTGTACAATCAGTAACAACCTGTAAATTAGGCTTGGTTCTTGAAGGAAAACCCAATCATTACTCAAGTTCCAACAGGAATATCTCTCAAGGCTTAAGTACTAAAGAGAAGTTCTTGAAAATTAACAAGCACCAACTCTGGGTGGCAGAGATGCAAATAAGCACACAGTTATAACAACATGCAGAAGCTTCTTCCGCAGCAGGAAGACTGAAATGCCACGGAATAAAACAGCACCCTTACAAACCCACCTCTCTGCTGCCAAGGAAGGTTTGATTGAAGGGAATTAATGTCAGCTCAGATCCAGTGTTAGTGTGAAGGATGAACAGTAGTTAGCAAGGGACAAAAATCCATGCTATTTTAAGCAGAGAGAAATCTCTGTAAGAGTCCTAATAAATGGGAAACCTATGTTAATGGGAACTGACAGACTCGCTGTGGCTGAGAACTAGAAACTCAAAGTTTTCTTTAGATTAACTCGATGAGGGCTCTGAGCACACAATTTTCCAAACACCGGATGTAGCAAAGTGTAAATAGCACGTAAGATTAAAAGTACTTTTCATCATTAATAATTTACAAAATGAAAGTTTTCCTAAGAGTTTAGAAGGCATATACAACAAAAAAAATGTGAAGACTTGGTTCCTTCTAATGTGTTAAAAAAACACTAAAATTATGAGACATGTTTTGAAAATGACATAATGCTGACTCATTATAAAATAGGTTCCACTAAAAACACACCGACCTCTAAGGGAAAATAATGTTAAGTGCTCATTATTTTAGTGTTGAAAATTTTGGTCCAGAAATTTAACATGTACTTGTGATTCCAAACATCCTTCCTCTAGTATATCAGTAGTGGTTGAAGCTTAAGATTAAGTAGTTAATACACTTTCTGGTGACATAACAGTTTCCAGTCTTGTACGGTTTGCTCTAAACTTCAGAAGAGAATTTTGGAAAATAGCTCTGGAACTTTAAAATACACGTTGCAACTGACTTATTCATAAACCACAAAGATGCTTCAATGACAATCATTTCAATGTTGAAAACCCTAGATGGCTTCATAAACTTCCTTTCAAAGCAATGTGTATTTTTGGATAATTACCTAGCCTACTACATTGCAACCTACACTCTAGGTCTTTCTTTGAACAATAGTGGGATTATATTTATGTCAATAAAATTCTAAGATCTCCTCTCCCAAATTGGACAGATACATTAATTACATTAATTTTTGCAGTGATTTGGAGGACTCTTTCTCTATTAAAAAAAAAAACATAATTTTTTTTGGGGGGGTAGGAGGGATCTGGTTAAGGTTGGCCATATCTCAAATTCTCAACTGCAATTGCCAGAGGTGAGCCAATCTGAAGCCAGGAGCCAGGTGCCTTCTTCTGGGTCTCCCGCATGGGTGCGGGTTCCCAAAGCCCTGGGCTGTCCTGGACTGCTTTCTTAGGCAGCAGGCAGGGAGCTGTTCAACTGCCTTCCTGCTGCACTTGGAGATTTTATTGACTGACATCTGCAACTAGAGATTTTGGCCAAAAGCTTGTGGTTTCACCTGGTGAATCAGCCATGTACCTATCAACTGACTTGCAACCAAAATCTTGGTGTTGTGATTGACTCTTCAGTCAGAAAATCTAAGTCACTGGAGGATTTAAGGGGCAAGACACCTGGATGAGTTCATGTTTTCATCTCCCATTGCTCTTAAAAGAAGTATACCAAAGTCACTGAATTAGAACAACTCAAATGCATTCCTTTTAGTTCTAGACCTCTCAAATCTGAGGTGTGTTTAATTGCATTAAAATCAAAGCATCTGCGGGACTGCATTCCTTTCTGAGCTTCAAGAAGACAATCCATTCAGTTGTCTTTCAGACACAACTAGTGCTTCATGGCTTTAAGGCTAAATTTACAAAGACTAATGGCCAAATGGATCTTTCTCACCCCCAAACACTCTGGCATTGCCACATCCTTTTGTGTTGCCACTTTATTTCTTTCTGTTAAACCCATGTAGATAATCCAGGACAATCTCATGATGTTAAAGTCACCTGAGGACCAAATGATTGCACCAGTTACCTATACCTCTCATTGCCATATAATGTGACATGTTCTGCAAGTAACAAAGCTGATACATTCACTCACATAAAGGTTACAATGATTGATAGGAAGGAACTCTGTGTTTTACTATGATTTCCAAAATGTATAATAATGACTTTTATGATGTCAAGTGTAACCCCATAACACAGTATCTCCTAACTAACACTCTAATATCAGAAAAATTGACTTTTCTAGTTTGGAGTTTTTAACAGCCAGTTACAAAGTATATTGAGATGTGATCTTTAGTGGAGTGATTCAGCTGTTACATGTCCAAATTGCTAATGTAGCATTCCTTTGCAAACCATGGAAAATAAAACTATAATGGATTTATTCTGAGTCTGGTTAATGTCCTTTCTGGGAATCGCCTTTGGAGTAACTCATAAAGTACACTGGGAAGTCTACTTGTGGGTATGTGGATTGTTCTTCCCAGAAGTGATGCTGCACAGTGGATTGGCCAACCAGAAGAAGAAAGTTGAGTGCTGGAAAATCTAGCTTTATTTCTGTGCTCGCCATGATCATGACTCATAGTGGAATCTTAAAAATGAATCATTCTATCAGTTTGCCACTTCAGAAAAAAAGAAAACAAAATGGCAAGGATCAATGTAGGAAAAACACAGAGTGATTGTACTGGATCGTGGGTCACAAACATTGAAAATACTTCCCCAAATGTCATTGTCTGGGGTCTGAGCTTTGTCAGGATTCGTAGAAGTCCCGTTGCCCAGCCTCTCTTTCCTTCTTCTCAATGATATTTCCCTTTCATGCTGCTCTGGTGGCTAGTGTCAGCTACCACCATTCTGTGACTGCCTAAGTGTTGAGTACTTTTGCTTTTTTCACATGAAATGGCTGAACAAAACAGGAATTACATTTCTCCAACATTCACGTGTTGAATAAAGCCATCACCTACCACACTGGCATTCTATATAGGCGCTGGCTTCTGCGTTGACTACTCCCCTTCTGATTCAAATCTCTGCTAATAACCTGGGAAAATAGTGAAAAACAACTTAACCACATGGAAATCTGAATCCGTGGGGGCGATCCAGATGAAGCTCCTGCATCCTGGTGCACACCTTTGTGGCCTTTTGGAGAAGGAATCAGCAAATGGAAAACCTGTCTTTTCTCTTTCTCTGTCACTTTGCCTCTCAAATAAATAAAAAAATAAATAAATAAGAGCATGAGAGTACCAAGGCAGGGAGTACCCCACTGTTTTTATGTAGACTATTTCAATTTTCTCAGATCTTATATGTGATTCTTGACTATATCTACAATGCCCTAGAGACACTGCTGGTGTATAAATTTTGGGGGCTATATCATAGAAAAAAAAACTTTAGTAGAGAAATAATGAATACATATTCCATGAATGTCATGAATATATAACTTTACTTAGCCATATCTCTTTTTTCTTTAATATCAGAAATCACTTTTTGCTAAAAGTATTTCTAAAATGTAAGAAGAAAAAGCAACACTTGAAGGGGATGATGCAAACATAAATTCAGTTCCAAGGTCTCCCCCTCCCACCCACACACAGATAATTCTGAATGAAGTGGCAAAAGATGTCCAAGAGGCCGGGAAGGTTTGGGGCGTGTTTTCCACAGCACAGTTGGATAACTACAGCTCACATCAGGTCATTATTTATAAGGAATAAGAAGGGAGGAGCTTAGAATTTGTGAGTGTAAACAAATTATAGGAACATGGGAATGCTGACTGCGCATAGTTCATCAGTAGAGTGTACACATTTGAAATATCACATTGTATCTAATAAATATTTACATCTGTTATATGCTGATAAAAATATGAAAGAATTTTGAAAGTTTAAAGAAAAAAGTACATCTTTTGCTTCAAATTTGAAAAATAAATTAAAAAGTGAATTTGTTTGTACTGTAAGCATCTTCTTGTTTTCATGCAGTGTGACAAATATTTTATGTTTTATCAACCATTTTTCCAATAATACATAGCTATGTGTGTATTTAATGTAAAGAAACTAAGACAGTCACTCAGGAATCATTAGCTCACCTCAAGAAATACGTTTCTAATTGCATATACTGATGCCCAAAGAGGCTTTTTAGACATAATTTCTACTGCAAACGAGCACAATTCAAGCAAGACCTGACGTTTTGCCAAGAGGAGTGCTTGAGATGACTGTTTTTAAAGTTTATTAACTCTAATTTCCAATTTCAGCAGAAACTGTGCTTCACAGTGCACAGCCCCAAAGGCCCCTCCCTCAGGTAGCTGCCACTCGTACCACACAGACAGGGGAGTCATGTCGATGTGACTTTGTGTCATTTTGCTTGCAGTTTCCTGGGTCCAGCATCAAACCTGAAAATGTCATTTCGTTTCCCAATTTGGTCCAGCTGTTAAAATGAGTATCCCTAGGGAAATAATCATCCATAAAATGAAGAGACAATACCCAGAATGGTGGATAATATTTTCAGACAATATAACTGAGTCAGATTAGCAATCACTACATAGTAAGTATTAAAACAATTCAATAATTTTAAGAATTCAGTTAAAAATGAATAGCAGAGCTTAAAGGTCATTTTCAAATAATGAGATATAAATGATCACCAGATAATAAACTATGAGCATTCCTTTAAAAGATAGAAATCAATAGATGTTTAAAGCAGAAATGTAATTTTCTTTTTTTTTTTTTAAGATTTATTTTTATTATTTTTTATTGGAAAGGCGGATATACAGAGAGGAGAGACAGAGAGGAAGATCTTCCGTCCGATGATTCACTCCCCAAGTGAGCGCAACGGGCCGATACTATGCCAATCCGAAGCCAGGAGCCTCTTCCGGGTCTCCCACGCGGGTGCAGGGTCCCAAAGCCTTGGGCCGTCCTCGACTGCTTTCCCAGGCCACAGGCAGGGAGCTGGAAGGGAAGCGGGGCTGCCGGGATTAGAACCGGCGCCCATATGGGATCCCGGGTGTGCAAGGCGAGGACCTTTAACCACTTGCGCCACCGCGCCGGGCCCCAGAAATGTAATTTTCAAAACAGGACTGTGTTAAAAATAAAAAACAACAAACAAACAAACAAACAAAAAACCCAGGATGTATCTATTTCCAAAGCAGAGTGACAGAAGCAATGGTGAGAGACAGAAAGAAAGAGGATAGTAAGAGAGTAAGAGAGAGTTCTTCCATCTATTGAGTGACTCCTCAAATGGCCCCAAAGACTGGAACTGTTCCAGCCCAAAGCCGTGAGCCCTGGACTCTGTCCAGGTCTGCCACATCGATAACAGGGGCCCACATACTCAGATCATCCTCTACTGCTTTCCCAGATGCATTAGTAAGAAATGAGATAAAAAACAGAACAGCCAGATTTCAAACTCATGCTCAGATCTGGGATTTCAGCCTGGCAAATGGCAGCTGGTCCCAAAGCAGGATTTTTCTTTACACATCATGAATCTTTCCCTCTGTTATATGCTATAGAATCTTTTCATGAGGTGGTAGCTATTTTTTAAAATGCTTTGGCATTTTTGAGTGATTTTTATCCAGTCCCGCATTTTTTGTAGGTTTTATAGAATTAGAATGAGAACTGAATTATGTCTGGAAGGGTTTTTTTTTTTTTTTCCTTGAATATTACTCTATTGAACTCCCCAAGATTCCCGTCCCATCATCAGGGCATCACATCTTGATAGACACAGTTTGAAGTCATGGCTGTAGACCCAATTCAGGTTCTCTAGCTACATTTGGAGTGTCTCTACTTGAACATCATCTGCTGCCTCCCAGTGAATATTACCAGAAAAGTCCGAACACATCTGAAGCCAAGACACTCTAATGAGGGAGTCAGGAGTCGTAATTGGTGCATGAAATGCTGGGTGGTTTTAGTTTTGCAAATATCCTTAAACATTCAAGCACAGTCTTTGTGTACACATTGCATTCTCTAAATAGTTTGGGTTTTGTTTAACATGTTAAGAAATCACAAGCATTCCTTCTAAAGTGGCTCTAAGAACAAACCTTATCATTAACAGTGTATTAGAATTCCAGTTGCTCTGCATCATAGTCAAGGAGTGGAATTAGCACTCTTCAATGTTAGCCACATTCGTGGGCATATAGTGGCCCTTACTGTAGTTTTTATCCATTTTTTCCCCATTTTAAAATTTGTTTTTCATATATAGAAGATTCATTTAAAATAATTCAGACACAATTCTTATTCTTACTCTTATTCTTATTTTATGATACAGTTCCATAGGCCCCTGGGATTTCCCTTCTATTTCCCCATGTTTCCCCCCTACTGGGTTCTCTTGTATCATTACAAAAGTATAGTTCTTCAAACACAGTCATATGTCCATCATTGTGTGCGTGGACATTGGCAGAGAATCCATAATGCTATTGTCATATAGCGAACAGTTTCATTTGGAGTGCATTTCTAGTCTGAAAGTAGAGATGCATACTGCATTGTGTGCTCACATCTGGATATGTTAGTCTCCATTTCACAGTTTCTGTACATCCCCTTAAATGAAAAGCCACAATGCAAAATCAACAATAAGAAAAATAGAAATTTGCAATGCCATGAAGTTAAACAACATGTTACTAGATATGAGAGTCTCCATTACACAGCTACTATACATCTCCTTAAATGAAAAGACACAAAACAAAATCAACACAGGAAGAAAAAAGAAATTAACAACACCATGAAGTTAAATAACTTGCTACTGAATGACTAATGTGTTGCTGAAGAAATGAAAATCAAGAAACTTCTGGAAGAGATTGATGCTGCTGTATAAACTGTGAGTCATTGAAGAATTTAATCAAAAGAAAGCATTTTGAAAAGATGAAACTAACAAAAACAAAAAATAAAAATCCTTGAGATATAGTTTCTGCTGATTTTTTGTTGGTGACATGTGTCTCCGGTAGGCAAGAGATGAGTTTTATTTTTTAATCCAGCCTACTAATCTATGACATCTGATTGAGTTTAAGCCATTTACATTCAGGGTTAATATGTATGGGTGGTAATTTGATTCCATCATTTTAGGAATGGGTTGTTCATTGATTTAGTCTTCTGTTGTCATTTTGCTGGGATGTTCTTCACATTTCCTTTTGGTCTTGGTGGGTGCTATTCCTGTTCTCTGTCAAAAGAACATCTTGAAGTATCATTTGTAGGGCAGGTTTGGAAGAGGCAAATTCTTTTAACTTTTCTTTACTGTGGAAGAATTTCATTTCATTTTCAAAGACAAAAGAAAGTGTTGCTGGATATGTTATATACTGCTCCTTTCCTTATTCTAGCTTTAGTTAGCATTTCAATATGTGAGCTCTAAATATTGGTTGTGTGTCTGTATTTGTGTTTTACACAAGTGAGAACTGGCTAGTAGGCAGTGTTTCCATTTTTGAATTTTTGTATGTTGATTGATTGGCCTTAGTGAATTTCAAGAGCTACAAGTACAAGTACCTACGTATTCTGGATAGAATCCTTTGCTGCATATGTGTATATAAGCATTTTTCCATGGTATGTAACTTCCTTAATTGTGCTAAGTCCTAGTTTTCAACTTTGTCATTTTTGTGCCTTTTGTATCTTATTTAAGAAATTTCTGCCTACTTTGAATTCACACATAGTTATTCTTGTTTTTTTTTAGGTATTTTATGGTTTTAATATTAATTATGTTTTTACACTTTTTGAGTTTATTTTCAAGTAGATTGCAAGGTAATATTCATTTGGATATTATAAACCGCTACTCCAGCTATAATGGTACAATTTATTAAAGAAGTTTTCTTTCCTGTTTGAATTACTTTGTTGTCTACTTTTATTAAATATGGGGTTACTTTAGAAACCTAAGGAAAAAACTGACTTTAAAGTTGTTTTTAGGGGCTGGCACTATGGCATAGCAGGTAATTCCATCACTGTGACTTACTGAATGAAGGTGCTGCCTGAAACAATGCTTCGAGACCCTGTTGCTCCCCTCAATCCTGCTCCCTGTTACCGTGCCTGCGAAGGCATCAGAGGCTAGTCCAGGTACTTGGAAGAAGCCACAGGCTCCAATCATTGCAGCCGCTTGGGAAGAAATCTCGTTGTCTCCCTGCCTCTCCCTGTGTAACTTTCCCTTTCAGATAAATAAATGAATGTTTATTTTAAAAGATTACACTTATCTTCATGCACAAATTTGGATCTCTATATAAAATCACTATATATCTGCTCTTGCAAAAATTTTTTCAACAAAATAACCTAACCCTATTTAATGACTATTTTGAAGTATACTAGAATGTTTGCGCACATTTCTAAACATATTTGTTCAGTTGATCTTTATGTCCATCCATTCATCAATACCATTGTAGTTTCAGAAAACTTGACAAGTTGACAAATTGAAAGTAAACGTTACATGGTGACGTTTTATCTTGTGATCATGCTAAATTCGTGAATGTGGTAGGGCTTGGTTAGTGTTTGGATTTTTTATGGACGTATTCATACCCTTTCAAATAAACATAGCTTAATTTTGCATTTTTTTCCAATCTTTATGCTTTTCATTTGCTTTGTTTTATTTTATATTATACAACCAGTGCCCGAGTAGATGTTGGGCAGAGCAGCCAAGACATCACTTGGGGAATCTGCTTCTTCTATCAGAGTATCTGTATTGGACTCTCTGCTCTGCTTCTGATCTCAGTGTTCTGCTGATTCACACTCTGAAAAGATGTAGATGATGGCTGAAGTGCTTTGGTGCCTCACCTCGTAGGTAAAATCTGGGTTGAGTTCTAGGTTTCTGGCTTCTGTCCAGCATGGCCCTAGCTGCGGCTACCATTTGAGAAGTGAACTGCTCAATGAAAGATGATTTCCTTGTGTGTGTGCGTGTGCGTGTGTTGAAGGGGCACTGCCCTTCTTCCAAAAAAAGTGGGATGTAGGACTGTGGCAGGGCAGAGATCAATCATTCAAGCTATTTCTGACCTTAGTCTTTTGTTGTTTACAAGGAGCCCCTCATAATTGTCCTCAGAATCTTAGCTGTTAGCTGCTCAATTCCTTTCCCTCTGGCTGATGAAGAAGACCACGTCTAATCTCAAAGTGTTATTATCTTTCTCTTACCTTAATCTAACCCAGAAACCCTATTGGTCAGTTGTAAAAACAGCAATACGATTTTAATTGGCAAATGCACATAAAACTAAATCCTATCAAATACATACAAAATAGAATTGCTATTGCTATTTTTATTACTGAATAAAAAACAGAGAATGTATATAAAATTGAATTGCGTTTTCTATTTTGAAGCACTAACTAGGACCAGAGTTAAGGCACTCTTGTGGTCTAACAAAAGACCACTCTTGCACAGGTACTTAATTTCCATCTTTTGCTAACTAGAGCCTGACACCCTTTTTGAGAAAGGAATCGCAACAGAAACAATACACGCTGAAGGAAACATAAGCTCTGACAACGTGGCAGCCTCTTTTAATAAAGTTTTAATGCATTTATCAATGAGCACTGCTGAATACAGACTCTTAAAAAGTTTTAAAGATCCATCTAGTCATCCAGATGGTCTGAGAAGAGTCTTAATCAAAATAACAGCATAGAGAAACATCTGGCCATAAGCTTTGTTTGTCATTTCCTGGACCCCAGTGAAAGCTGGGTCCTGTGATTTGTGGGTGGCCTGGTATTCCTTACAGCATTCCAGATGTTTTTACTGAAGTAGAGTAGCCCCAGGAAATTTGTTTAGCATTATAATTTTTAATCACAACTAGGTAAGTCGGTTTTGACTTTCATTTCCTCTCAGGACTTCCTTTCTTCCTTTCATCCTTTCAATATTGTATTTTTATTCATTTTTAAAGTTTATTGAAGTAATGTCTTCTTCAAGTTCCAGAGCTATCAACTGAAACTAATAAAATGTACACATTTGAATTTTATTTTCTCCAGAACTAGCCCAATTCCTGCTATCCACATTGTCTTCAATATGAATTAATAGGGAAATATGATTGTATTAACTTAAATTTCATTTCCTTCTGTGTGAATAAGTTTAGACAGGAACAGAAAATACTGCCACGTATATTCACACCTGATTTTGTAAAAAAAAAAAAAAAAAAGAAGAGGCAAAGTAAGTCATTTAAATATATTTTTTAATACTTTGCAGGTACCAATGTCAGTTCTAGCAACTGTAAGTGTTATGTCTAAATTGGTGTTCAATTATAAATTCTTTCAGCATTCTTTGTAGCTCTTCTACAGAACTGCGTGTGCAGTGGCCTTGCTCGTGGAATTTGTACATGTTCCCATGGTTTTCTGTGTAAATGTGCTGCCACCATCCACGAAGCTCTTCGAGACCTCCTGCAGTTGCACAAATATTTCTGTTTCCTTATGGTACGGAACTGTTTGTTTATAACTGTCAAACCACCACCAAATTATCAACTCATGTTCGAGTCAGGTACCAACTAATGCCTTGTTAATATGAACTTTTGAAAACAGGAACTGGACTGGCTTTTTTTTTTTTTTGACACTCTCAAACTTTTAAAACACAAAGTTTAAAAAAACACACAATCTTTTCTAAAGAGGTTTGACTTTTCTTGGTATTGTTTAAGCAATGACTGTTTTGAAAAAGCTGACCAAATCATAACAAAGGCATTCAGGGGAAAACATATAATAGGCTTATTTATCTTAGAAACCACAAGGACATTGCAAAAGTCCAGAATTGGGCTCTGTAAAATGTGTTGCTCACTTGCACAATTCGATTGCTTGGTTTGGATGAAGTCGTTAATGTGCTAATAAAGAAGGATAAAAATGTCCCCTTTGCCATCTCAAGCATTTGTGTCTACAGCCTCACCCTTCGTCCTGAATGCAAGGTCCTAGATCTAAATCCTCCTCCTTGATATTCCCTGGGGAAGAAAAAGTGGAAGAGGCATCTCAAAATGAACCTATGCAAAACCAACCTTTCAGTTTCCATTTTGACGAGGTTAACCTTTTCACGGTTTCTTCATTCTGGGTATATACTGAATCCATCCTTCCTGTGGCTCAGGACGAACACTTCTGAGGTCATTCCTACCCCGATTCTGTGTTCTTGCTTCATGTATGATTGCTCAATCATCCCTTTGTCCTTATCTATGGAACAACATTGCTATTCTGACTTTTTCACAATACTTTACTGTTATTCAAGTTAGCGTCATCACATCTCTTCACTGATTATTGGGATAGTGTCTTAAATATCTTTCCAAGACCTACCCCATCCCTACTCACTCCATAAAGTCAGAGGAATCTTTTCTTTAAGATTTATTTTATTGGAAAGGCAAATATACAGAGAGGAGGAGAGACAGAGAGGAAGATCTGTACAATCCCCAAGGGGCTGCAACAGCTGGAGCTGAGCCAATCAGAAGCCAGGAGCCAGGAGCTTCTTCCGGGTCTCCCACAAGGGTGCAGGGTTCCAAAGTTTTGGGCCATCCTCGACTGCTTTCCCGGGCCACAAGCAAGGAGATGGATGGGAAGTGCGGTTGCCAGGGTTAGAACTGGCACCCATAAGGGATCCCAGCACATTCAAGGCAAGGACTTTAGCTGCTAGGCCGACGGACTGGACCAGAGGAATTTGTTTTTGCAGATAATTAAGTCATGGCTCCTTTAATAGATTTTCATCTCACTGAGAGTAAAATCTAATCTTCCAAATGGTCTAAACAAACCCTGTGATCTTTCCTACTATCTGCCTTATCTTAGCCCTCCTTCATCTCTCTGCTCATACTCACCCTCTGTGATATTACTGGAACCTTGGGTCTTTTCCTGTTTTGGCTCCTTTTTCTTGTTTCTTTCTGTTCTCCAGGTATCTGCTCAAATATCATTTATGATTACTATCCTTTTTGAAATATCAAGTCCCACCTCTCACATTCCTTATTCTCAACTCCTTCATGATTTAACCATACTTCAGTTCTGATGTCTCTCCCACTGTTATGTCTTGTAGACATAAGATGTTGCTTTGTCTAAGTCCTTATGGCAGTTTTAGGCACGGTAGGTCAGTGAATATTTCTGAACAAATAAATACAGTGATGTGTGCTAGAAGACATATCAAGTCAGGGGTCAATGCAGAGGCTTAATAGGTGAATCCTTTACCTTCACGCATCGGTATTCCATATGGGCATTGGTTCATGTCCCAGCTGCTTCACTTCCCATTCAGCTCCCTGCATGTGACCTGAGAAAGCAGCAGAGGATGGTTCAAGGCCTTTGAATCATGCAGCTGCATCGGAGATCTACAGCAATCTTCTGGCTTCTGTTTTATCTCAGCTCAGCTCCAGTTGTAGTCATTTGGGGAGTAAACCAGTGGTTGAAAAACTCTTTCCCTTTGTCTCTCCTTCTCTTTGTAAAGCTGCCTTCCTAATACAAATAAATAAATATTTTTTTTAAAGATATATCAAGCCCGGTCAGGAGAATTTTATATGTATGTATACACATACATACATAAACTTGTTCCTGGTGGTCTATGGGTATAAAGTCAGTCCTAAGGAACTAGAGACCATGGAAAGAAAGCCCCCTGACCAGTAATGCTTAACATATTGTTGGGGTTACACTTAGGAAGTATCTCATCGTTTTCTGGTTATATTTTGGAGAATAACAGAAAGCTTTTCTCTTCGTTTTACATTATTTAACTTATTAAAGGTCAGTTTAACTTTTTGGATGTTTATGAGTATAGTGATTTTAAGAAGTTTGGTGTTTTCCTTCTCTTCGTTACCTTTTAAATTTTGTTTCCCATCATTACACTTTATGGCAAAAAAAAAGTGACAGTCTGTTACAGACCTGTTACTGGAAGTAACTGGGACAGATGGTATGTTGAATACATAAGAAAGAAACGTCTTAACAGTAGGTGTGGGAACTGAAAATGAAAAGTGATGAGTAAAATGACTAACAGTGCAGCAGCCAGACATGCCTGGGCTATAGGAAATTAGCTCTGAAAGACAGTGAAAATTCTGTGTCTCACACCAGGCAAGGGTTGAACTTGGGTGAGCGAGAAACCACTGACAAGAATGTTTTCAGTTGCCTTGAGGGGTTAGGCATTTCTTCATTCCCATGAAGAGAAATGATGACATCTTGCATCTGCAGATGCAATCAGACTGGAATGAAGATTTCCTTGGAACTGTATGGTGGAAAACAGCACAAAGAAAACATAACAAAGAAATACAGTGCTGATGACTCAGTAACTGAGTGAGACCAAAGTTATACCTGATGTACGTGAGGAGAATGACACAGTAACATTTACTGCCAGATCAAGGTTGTTGCTGATACACGCATTAGAAGAACTCATACACTCCGCTCTGGAAAATGCAGGTCACTTGAACATGGCAAGAAAAAACTGCCCTCAAGACTGAAGGTACTTCAACTGCATCCGGCACAAGCACATGCAGGGAGGCTGCCAAGCCACAGAGGGTCGCAGGCAAACTCAGTTTCCATTCTTTCGAGTAAACCTCACATTGTCAAGGAGAAATTTTATTAAAAATAATAGAGACATTTTTTTAAAGAAAGAAGAGAGTGGACATCAAAAATTTACCGATGTCTTCCCTCAAAAGATGTGTTAAACTTCTATTTTCTGTAATTGTACATGTGACTTTATTTGGAAATATGATTTCTAGAGATGTCATGTAGTTAAATGGAGCTCAGGCTGAATATGGGAGGGAGCCAAATTCCGTGTGACTGCAGTCCTCACGACAAGATGAGGAGAGATAGAGGCACACAGGGGACAGGGGCATGGGAAACAGGAGGCTGAGTTGCGGGTCATCCCAAAAAGCAAGAAGAATCTACCTGTAGAAGTTTTGCAAGGATCCTGGTCTGATTAGCTCACTAATTTTGAATTTTCAGCTGTTGCAACTATAGGACAATAGATTTCTATCTTATTAAAGCCACACAGTGTACGGTACTGCTTTTGTTTTTTGCTTAATAGGAAAGAAACATGAGAAAAGGGATGTTGTGCCCTGACGAATCAAGCCTCTTTCCTCTATCAAAACTGAAGCATCTCTACTGTTAGGAAGTGGTGTTGGAATATCTGTCTTGCAAATGATAGTCCAAAAATAGCTTTTCTATCTTTCTATCTCCACTTCTCCATTACCCTGTTTGCCCATGCAGTAGCAAAGATCATTGATTTCCCTCTTGATGAGAAAGGCTACAGCATATAGGTGCATAATTTCACCACTAATGTGACATTTGCATCATTCAAGACTAAAATGTAAAAGCTGCATCATCAAAGCTGCAGCAAACATAAGGATGAGTCAATCAAAATCCAATTCAAGAAAAAATAAAAAATAAATAGCATCCAATGATGGACATGGGTCTTGAACATTCAATTGTGTTGTGGTGAAAATCACTGCTTGTCATTATAAATAATAAAAATGTGAAAATTCAATTTCAGAGGATGAGAAAACAATTTCACTCCCTCTTGTTGAACATATGGAAAAATCATATTTAACAGTTCTGCAAAGGATGCAATTTCCCTGTTCTTGTCCTTAACTCTGATGTAGCAAAAGTGAATACTAAGCACATCTGCTTCTGAAAAATAAAAAGTTAAAATCCTCCTTCATGCAGCCTATTGATTTCAGGGACCACTGTTGGACACAGTGAGTTAGAACACTGCTTGGGATTCCAACATGCAATGGCAGAGTATTTGTTTAAGCCTTATTGCTTCCTGCTGATGTGCCTGGGAATGCAGTGTAAGATGACTCAAGAATTAGGGCCACTTCTATCTGTGTGTGGGCCCCAGACAGAGTTTTCTGGCCTCAGCCTGGTTTAGGCATAGAGCTTGTGGCCATTTCGGAGTGAAAAGTTTATGAGAGTTCTATCTCTGTACGTGGGTGTGTATGCATGTGTGACTATCTCTATCCTTCTCTGCCCGTATTTCAAATAAACAAGCAAAAATAAATAAATAGATTTTAAAATAAGTTTCCCAGGGTAATCTCTTGGTCTGATGTTATCTTCTGTCTCTAATAACCTTTCTCTATCAATTCTTCGTGTGAAACTCAGAGATACCTATTAAAACCTAACGTGACCGCTGCCCTCTCACGGAATATTTCATGTCCTTTTGCACTCACTCTGCTCCTCCTCTCTGGGCCAATGCTGTAACTTGCAAATATTTTTATCATAAAATATATATGGATATATTTCAATTACCGTTTCCTCTATCATAGTTATCATCAATCATATATAGGATACCCAGCACAACTTAAGTTGAATTACTGGCACTCGTAGTAACTTGGAAATAAATATATGTTGTCTGAAATATTTGCAGAATTGGAAAGTTAGACCCCAATGAGTTAAAGTCAAAGATGGCATCATTCGTTATTCTATCGCCTTCCTTTTGGTTTGATCAACAGGGGCCATTAAGGAAGGTAATGCTAAAAGAACTGCAGAGAAACTTTGCTAAAACTCTTCCAACTGTAACCAAAAGTTCAGAGAGAGGACTGTTTTTTATTCCGTTTCTACTTTAAAACTGTTGAGGTTTTTTTTTTTAACTTAGAACCATAAAAAAGCCCAACTGCATAAAATAAACAACTATCTCCATGTGTTTACATGTTAAATGTTGCAAGCATAAATGTGCCATTTGATAAATATTTGTTCTAATGAACTCAGCTCATTTCCCAGGCTTGTTTGTCTACTTTGATGACTCTTCTATTGGGAAAAAAAATCTAAAGTTAACAGTTAACTAGGGAAAAAGCACTTTAACGTGTCTATCAACTGTAGAAATGCTCAGGCAATAATCTAATTATATGCATGATATTTTTTAAATCGGCTTATTGGGAATATTGGTTATGTAGACCAATCAGAAATGATATAACTTATGCATTACTTAAACACAAATATTGATAGTGTAAGTTGTCATACTTGAATGTCAAATATGAGTAGAAAATATGGCTACTATTTTCAAATCTCATCAGAAAACTCAGCTTACTGAATGTTTATGTCTAAACTTAATTTTATAATCATTTAATGTATTCTTAATTATTTTTTGAAATATCTGACATTAGCAAAGCATTTATAACCTCTACTGGATTCACACATTCAAGTAAGGCTTTAAAAGTCACAGAGTTAATGCATATCTAGCATTTAGCATTTGACTTCATGTCACCAAAGCTAACTCACTTAATTAATTACAAAAAGAACAATACCCCTTTTATGAGATTCAGTCTGAATTTTCAAAAGGAAAAGCTTCACCAAATTACTGATATGCACATTTGTACTAAAAGGTTTGCAGTTGGTGAAATGAGATTGTGGTAGTTCAGTTAATATCAACAGAAAGCTTCAAAATGCTTCTCAATGTGGCAGGCAAAATTTTATTGAAGGCAATTATTTGAACTGCATATTTGACTCTATACAGGAGTCATGTGGGAAAAATATCCACATTATGGTTAGGTTTCCAGCATCTAGCTTTTATTCTTTCTTTTATTTTAGTAATGGCATTAACAGAATTTCGATGGGTTATAAAAAGGAGGGTGTTCTTGGGAGTTACTTGTAGTTTCCAAACTGAATGGCAGAGCGCATGTAGACGCATCTGAAGGCATCTCGCGAGATATTCCAGCGCTGCATAGGGTTGCGGAAAAGACTCACACCTGCGTAGGAAGCCTTTTTGATGTCATACCCAGGTGGGCAGAAGTCATACCTTCCAACTGAAGTTATATTGTTATTGTGAAGGTAGATAACCTGCCAGAGAAAAATAATGGGGAATGGTTATTTTTTTTTCCAATTATGTTGTCCTTCAAGTATATAATTTGTTTTGTTGTATTTTCATTCTTTGTTTTGTGTATCTTGGCACTTCTGTGCCTGAACTATTTCTTCCTCCTTTTTCAGATGTGCTATTCCCTAGTCTTCCACATCACAATAAATCTATGTCCCACATTTTAGATGCTTGGGATTCTGTAAGAGATCAGAAGCCACTGAGATGCAGAGACCAACAAGGTATAATTTTCTTTTCCAAATGGAGACTCTAGGAAATAAATAAACATATGAAAAGAGCAAATATTCAGAGAGCAAAGGGAACTTAGGAACAGCAATCGGGGTAGCTTTAATTACAGAGAACAAAATGATGGCCGGGTTTGGGCAAGGTGGAAGGGCTGGACTTAGCAAAGCAAGTGGATTCTAGGTATGTTTGAATGCTGAGCTACCGGTGTTTGATGATAAAAAGTGTAAGAGTAAGGGAGTACGAAGAATGAAAATTATGTTGATAACTAAGCACCTGATATTTTTATTCACATGTGTTTATACTGTTCTAAGGAAAGAAACGACCCCATTAAGAACTCCAGGATAGTTCAGTGCTACCTTACCAAATTTAAAACTGCATATTGACCACACTAGTGGCTAAACAGTGTTGGCATCCCATATGGGTGCCAATTTGAGTCCCAGATGCTCCACTTTTGACTCTGCTCTCTGCCTATGGCCTGGGAAGGCAGCAGAAATGGTTCAAATCTAGCCCAACATGGTTGATTAGGAGGCTAAAGTCCTCGCCTTGCATGTGCCAGCATCCCATATGGGGACTGGTTCTAATCCCAGCAGGTTCACTTTTCATCCAGCTCCCTTCTTGTGTTCTGGGAAAGCAGTGAAGGACGGCCCAAAAGCTTGGGACCCTGCACCCGCGTGGGAGACCTGGGAGAGGTTCCTGGCTCCTGGCTTCCGATTGGCTCAGCTCTGTTGCAGCCACTAGGGGAGTGTATCAACAGACGGAAGATCTTCCTCTCTGTCTCTCCTCCTCTCTCTATATCTGACTTTCCAATAAAAATGAAATAAATCTTTAAAAAAACCTGAAATGTTTCAAGTCCTTCAACCTCTGCACCCACCCATAAAATCTGCCTTTCAAATAAAAATAAATGTATCTTAAAAAAACTTTCTATAAATGATTTTACCTACGAAAAAGTATGAGGATAGAGTTTATGTGTCACTATCGAAGAACTAAGTATGCGTTTAAACTTTTAAAACAGACATCTCTTAAATAAAATTGTTAACTGAAAATTAGATCTAATTTAAATGTAAATATTTTGCATAATTATATCATTAAAGTTTTTTAATATTGTGGGATAGTGGGAAAAACCAACACCTATAGTGACAACATCCCATTTGGATGCTACTTAGATTCTTCGTTCCTCCATTTCCCATCTAACTCTTCACTGATGGCCTGGGAAAAGCAGTGGAAGATGGCCCAAGTGCTTGGTCCCTTGCATGCACCTGTGAGGTTCAAAGGAAGCTCCTGCCTCTTGTCCTAATGCTGCCCCAGCCTTGGCTGTTGTGACCCTCTGGGAAGTTAACCAACAATGTAAGACCTTGTTCTTTCTCCCCTCTCCTCCTCTCCTTTCTCTCTCCTTGCCTTTCTTCTTCTCTCTCCTCCCTTTATCTATCTCACTCTGTCTCTTTTCTCCCATCCTTCCTCTCTCCTTCCCTCCTTATCTCTCTCTGGATGTGTGTGTAACTGGCTTTGAAATAAATAAATCTAAAATTTAAAAACTGAACTATTTGAATGATGTTTTGTTTGGCTTCCTTAAAGTTACAAGGTAGAAGGTAGTCTTGTATTATCATCCGTGGAAACAGTATCATGGTTTAGCAACATGTTTTCCTTTTTTAGACTCATAAACTGTAAAATACTACCAGTACTCTGAAACACTAAATCACATCTTTCTGCTCTAAAAACCTTAATTTGAGTTTAATATAAAGTTAATTTGATCACACTGAGCAGATCATTCCTCTTGAACGGCAGTGTGTTGACAGTGCATCATAGACTGCATCATCTTGCCTGGTTAATATTTGTTTACATCACTGATCTCTGAGCTGAAACTACTCTTTCACAAAACATGTTACACATTGGCAGAAAATAATAAATTAGAATTATTAATAATATTCCATAACTTAATATTTATTATTAATACTATTATTGGTAAATTCAAAGCAATAGTATTAGTCTAAAAATAATAGTTTAAGCCTTCAGTTTTATAAGAAAGAATGAGTGTGTGGAAAGATTAAAATTGTCTCTCTGTAGAATGGTCTGAAGGTTTTTCTCTTTCTCACACATCTAGGTTAAAATCTTCCATCATGACGGCATTTGGAGATGAGGTCTTTCGACACAAGTGCGAAGCCCAAGAAAAGCCAATTCAGGCCCTTTCGTTAAGATGCCTGAAAGCTTGCTTGCTTTCTGCCATGTGAGGGCAAAGAAGAAGTTGGCAGTTTTAAAGGTGGAAATGGTATCTTCCAGAACCTAATTATGACACTACCCTGATCTCCGACTCCGCTACTTCTACTCTTGGCGAAATAAATGTGTGTTATTTTACAGAACAACTTTTAATTTTTTTTTTTTTTTTTTTTGGTATGGCAGTGCTAGCTGAGCCATTCTGCAAGCACTATTTCTAGGTAGAGCTTCCTAACTCTTGGCATGTTAGAAGGGAAGGTTTACTCTTGCTATTCTTCAGAGTTTGCAGTGGCTTTGTATTACCTGGAGGAATTTATGATCTGCCAGACCACCAGGTACTCTGATAAGTTTGTTGTTGTCCAAGTGAAGTTCCCGCAGATGAGGGACATTGGCCAGAGTGCCGTTGTCCACAACAGAGATGCTGTTGAAGCTCAGACCCAGTCTGCAACGGAAAGCAGAAATGAATGAGCACATCACATGAGGATGCCTTTCCAACAGATGCTGTGACATTAATCTAGCTGACAGGGAGGGATGATTTTGCTTGCATTTATCTTATTCCTCCTGGTTAGAACACTTGCAATCACTTAAAGCCTGAACACAGCCATTTGTTCTCAAGATTTCAGCCCAAACTCACTTGGCACTCCTCTGACAGAACATGACGGTAGCTCTATAGCATCATGTGCTCAACCTCTAAAAACCTTGGACAGATGGGATCTTACATTTTTTATTTGTTTATGTATTTGAGAGGTGGTAGAGGGAGAGAGGGAGAGACCAACTGTGAAAGAGAGAAAGGAGAGATTGAGAACAAGCTTTCAGTGATTCTACACTCCACTGACTCACTCAGATACCCACAGTGGCCAGGAATGAACACGCTGGAGCTGAGAGCTGGCAACACAAGCCAACCTGCACATGTGGGGAGCAGGAGCCCAAATCTGAACCATCACACTCTCGGAGTGTGCATTAGCAGGGAGTTGGTGTCAGGAGCTGGAGTTTGGAATTGAGTCCAGGTTTTCCAGTGCCAGATCTTAACCATTAAGTTAAACCTTTAAACCAGAGTGTGTTTTAAAAGTCTGTGTACTGGGATGCTTCTCACTGGAACTGATTGTTCTGTGGTAAATGCGCTATTAACACAGAACTTGACATGTTCCGTAAATAGCTGCCAAACTGATTCCTATGTGTAATAAATACAGCTAACCCGTTTGAAAGAAAATTAATAAAAAGTAGTGTTATCAGTTCAGAAACAGAGCAACTGTGCATCTTAAAATTTATTCATTGGAAATGAAAGTTATAGTATTATAAAAATTCTATGAACCTGCCTGCTGTAAGTTGAGAAGACTTAACGTTTTTACCTAGCATGAGCCTCCGTGACTCTCTAACCATCTCAGAATTTTTCTGCTGCAGCCTTTCTAGAAATCGGTATGAAGATATACTTTGTGTCTGTTTATCTATTGTGGAAAAAAGATAAATGAGCCAATTTGGCATAACATTGTATCTTTCCATGGGAACATTCTTCCAAATATGTGGATGAAGAACAGAATATTTTTTGAAGACAGCTGAAAAAGTTTGTAAGCGCTTCCTTTTCTTAATATTTAACCAGAATGTAAAAATCAGAGATTGCAATTAAGTTAGAAAGCAGAATTGACAGTTAACGAACTCTTATTTTTTAAGTGTTGAAGAAAAAAAACATTTAATTTTATTTACTCACATTATGTGTAAAAGTCACTTATTTTAAACTCTTCGAAGAATCAAGGGTTAGGGGATCTCTTTGCAAGTATTTAATAGGAATACGTCAGAAGCTCAGTATGTCCTGCTATCTTTCATTTTGATGCATTTGCAAATTCCAGACAGAATTTACTTAATTTTTGTCACTAATAAAACTAACATATGTTCAATGAACATATTCATTAAACATATTTTTGAAATAAGAAAACCTCACATATAAACTATACAGATAATATTGTGTTCAAAAGACATGAAACTGATCTTGGTGGCTATAGCAAGTGTCTTACTATTTCTCGTCATTAAAAGGGATGGTAATCAGACACACTGGAGTCTGATAATATTATAAACAACAAAGTGCTATGTGTCAAAACGTAATCCTTTTTCTTACTCTGAGCATACAGGTGCTAATCTACCTAGCTATTCTTAGAATGTTGGGAAAATACATTAAATTACTTAGCCAAATTAATCAGTCCTTTCAGGTCAGATGCACCAACTTTGGTGATTTTATTTCCATCAAGATGTAGTTCAGTAAGGCTACTGGGCAGACCTGGAAGAAGGAAATACAAGATATTAATAAAGTAGATAATCATTATATGTACAAAAAGTGGAGTAACTACCTGAGAATCAATTTTCTAAGATGGGTAGTTTCAAATAATTGGTTTTCCTTCTCACCTTTTTCTTTCCCCTTTGTTTCTTTTTGTAATGATACATGCTTTTGAAGCATTGCAAGTCCTCCCTAGTTCTATCCTAGATTTGCCTTAAGAAAAATATAAATTGTTCTGGCATGTAGTAAATATTTGTCCTGGCAATTATAGAACTGAGGTCCAACCTTCAATCTGGTGATTGTCTTCTATCATTTTTTTCTTTTTGTTTCTCTAATCTTTATTTCTTTTTATTCATTATTATCATTTTCCATAATACAGTTTTTGTAGGTATAAGGATTCCTCTCTCCTCTTCCCCTTCCTTCTTCCCTCCCTCCCCAGTTTCCTTTCCTGCCATTTCCCCCCATATTATCACAGCAATATAGTCCTTTAGTAACAGATGTAGCAATCTGCTATGTAAGTGTATTATGGCATTGCAGATTAGGCAAAGGAAGAATAGCTAGTACCATACTGCCAAGGTATATTACACTGTTTTAGGTGCCTCTTTCACTCAGGAGTGAAGACACACACTGCAAGGTATCTTCATTTCCTGGCAGGCTAGTCTCCCTTATACAGCTCCTCTAGGAGAATATATGTATATATTTGTTTACTTGCATAGCTATATATTTTGAGTTTTGCATGAAGGTTGTCTTCTATCAGAGAAAACACGATATTTGTCCTTTTCGGATTCTCTTTTAGTGGCTATCGATATAGGATATGAACCATTAATGGGGAAATGAGCATTTCAACTGTAATCAGGAGATTTACCTATATGTAAACGTTAGTTATCAACTGAGAGAGCGTTAGTGACTAACACGGATACACCCTGCAAGTGATAGCCTTACTCGACTTTCCCTAAACTCACCGAAGGTCTTCCAACAGGCTATATAGGAAAGGCTACAGCTCACTTATGTCACATCATGACTGTTTCTTTTATGCACAAAAGTACAGAGCCAATAGCTGAGGAATCTGCCATACATAGACCAACTGGAAGAATAACCTTAAATGCAAAGTACCCACTAAGCTTCTGGGTAGTACTTTCTGAATGGTTGTGTTTTCAAAACTTTGGAATTCTAAATTTAAGTTGAAATGCTTTATTTTCATTTCCTGCTGCCATATAAGGATGCATCATGCTTTTATGCAGCTTTTTAATAACACATGTCTCCATTTAAATAAATAATAACTATAAAGAAGACGGCAATCAATACATTATTAACTAACATCTGATGGACAGAACGTCATGGTTAGTTGTCGATAAAGGTATTAGAATTAGAAAAACCTTAGGTTAAATTTGGTCACAAATTTTCATTAGAATTTATTTACTTTTGTAAATGTCTGTTTATTTTGTAGCTTAGTCCACATTTGATTGGAAAAAATTACTTATGTTTCTTAAGGAATACTAGTCATCTATGTTTTGTGAGGAATTTTTTAAGGAAAGAAACTTGTAATTATTATATGTTCTTAAAACACTGAACATTTAAGTTGATGTTGTCCCTAACTTAATTCTAATAATTCTTTTATGTATAAATTATTGGTCATTATTTCCACGTAATACTTAAGAAACACAGAAACTAAAGTTACAATTGTTATGGGTTGCTCCTTTTATTATGTAGGTAGTTTAATACGCTCCTGATGTCAAAAGTAAGTTAAAATTGCATATTCTTCACTGCAGCCAATGAGATCACAATTGGAAGGGGAGAGCCCGAGTCTCTGTCCTGTTGTCAATGACAGTTTACAAGACCAGACATAACGATGAGAGCAGTAGTAATTTCATTTATGTAAGAGAAAGAGGCTCTGAACAGAAGGGCTGGTAGAAACAAAAGACCAAGCAAGGGCTGGCAGTATGTATAAGCAAGTGGTGGTGGGATGGCAGTAGAGTGGCCTGCTTTTAGTCCCGGGCTCATTTACCAGGAGCTTTTACTCATTTGGGGAACTCTATTTCTTACCAACTGAATTCACTTGGGGGTCTTTTGTCTCTTGATTAATCACCATCCCAGCCAAGAAATTCTCCAGTGGATCATCATGTGCCCAGAGACAGAAGGTGAGCAGAGCATGTGGCCAATTATTTTATGATCAGTGCTGCCCGGGGCGCTGGCCTCTCCAGCCACCATGCAGTGTCATCTCCACAACTGGTGCTCAGACACCTGGCACTGGTTCGTGTCCGGCCTTCTCTGGCTGCTGCTGCCTCTCCTTAACAATGTCCAACATGGGAACTCCTTACTCTAGAAACAACACCTTCTCCTAAGGGCGTCAGCTTTTGCCTCACTGCCTTGTGTGTAGAATGCCGTAAGAGTCTGTACTCAAGACAGTCTCTGTGGTGCTAAGCCATTTACCAAAATCACGAGTCTTCCCTAAGACGGGTCACAGAAACCAGAAGTTAGAACTCTTATCCCAAAGCAAACCATACAACATAAAAGGATCATGCTCTCTTCATGCTTGACACTTTATGAAAGGTAAATCATCATGAATGTCACTGGGCCAAATACTATCTATGTACCGTTTATCTCACTTGTATCCATTCCTTACAAAAATCCTAGAATATATAATATATATATACACACATATATATATATAATTAAATTTTTTATTTATACATAAAACTGATGTTTTAAAAAGGTTAATGATTATTTTAAAGTCACAGAATAGCTAAATGTCTGAGTTAGACCTCTCATGAAATTGGTGTAATCTGAAGCAATGATTTTATAACCTCTATATTGTAGTCTACTGATTTACATCTACATATTGATGAAAGAAACTATCATCAATGGGTTATGATGTGCCTACCTAAGTGTAAAAGGACAACAGAGATAGCAAAGATTAGTAAGAAAACATTCATTGAATATATACTCTCAGAAATTAGAATTAATGTGGAAGCACAAGAAAGAAACAGCCATGATTATTAGGGGCATGTTTCTACATTTTGTGCCTAGTTGATGAACAAGATTTTGAAATTGAAAGGGACAGTGTTGACAGAAAATTTGATTGTGTAAAAGGAATTGGTAGACCTGAAAAGTTTGGCATAGGGCAAATGTGCAAATTAGAATTTATGATTTGTAGTTTGATGCCCTTTTTGAATCACAAAGACTGGTCCATGTGCCTTTACTGGAAAGCAATTGGCATGATGATCTTGTACCTTATGGCTGTGGGATGATGGTTGCTTATTTGTCTGGTACTTGGCACATTGTCTAATGTCAGTGAATATTAGAAACATTTTGTTAAAATAGAAGCTAATTATAATCTCCTGCTCATCCACATGCTTGACGTTCTTTCAGCAATTTTTTTTTTCAATTCTAAAATAACGAAGTGAAGAATGCATATTAAATTCATTCCCAATTCAGAGATACATGGATTGAGGAATAGATGTTGAATAACTTGTTCGAGTTCTTAGGGTCAATTAGTAACGAACTGAACTTGAGCCAACTGACTTCAAAAATCTGTATTTCACAAAAAAACAGTCACCTCTATTAAGCAAAATAGTGGATCTCTCTATTTGGATATTAAACTGTGAGTTTTCCTAAATAGAAGAGTTATCTATGATACTAGAAAATCAAAGTAAATATTGGTTCAATTTTGGATTATTGCATGAATATCTGTATCTATGGTGTCGAGATATCTATTTAAAATAACTACACTTTGTGACAAGCAAACAACCTGATATATGAATACACAGTGTTTGGAGGTTCAGTTGGAATTTATAAGGAGTATGTTTATCTCCACACTGACCCTGGATCATCTGCTGATCGTATCTTCCCACTGGGAACAATATCAGGGACAAAGAATTTAGCAGAAATAAGACTGATGACTTATACAATAATTTAAAACTCCTTGGCATTTTTTAAAAGGTCAAAGCCTTTGAATTTATGTTTTTAAAATATTTACTTATTATTTTGAAGGCAGAGAGAAAGAGAGTATGAGAGAGTAGAGAAATCTCCAAACTGCTGGTTCATTTCCCAAATGTCTACAACAGCTAGGGGAAAGCCAGGATACAGCCATGAACTGAAAACTTTATCAGTTCTCTTCACTGGTGACAGGAACTCAGTTGCCAAAAGTATCACCTGCTGCTTCCAGGGTGTGTATTAGAAGGGACCTGGAACTGGGAGCAAGGCTGGAACTCCAGTCCTCCAATATGGTATATGGGGGTTCCAACATAGTAACTTAACTTTATGCCAAATGTTCGTCCCTACATCTAGATTATTGAGTATTGTGAATAATTTTCTATTACCTTTAGGGATAGTAGTAATGTTGGTATCAGCAATACGTAGGTAGGAGAGCTTGCTCATGTCTTGGAAGGCTCCGCTTTCAATTCCTGAGCTCTTCAGGGGGTTGGTACCCAGTTCTATACAAATTCAAGAAATACAAGGATTTCAGTGAAAATGTTAGAGTATGAAAAATCAGAATAGCATGTGTGTCAGCAAGGATTCCGAAAAGAGAGGGTGATAAAAAGAGAGGGTGAGGGAGAGGGAGAAAAAACATAAACGGTATTCCTCAAAACATGATGAAATAGGGTTAAAATGTTCCTTGTTAGAACCAGCAAAATGAGCAATGACTTACACAAAGGCAACGCTAGCAATAATGACAATAATACCAAATTACTGAAGGTGATCTGAATCTGTGCTGCATGCCCTTCAACCCTAATGATTTCTCCATATTTTCAGATTTTCAGAAACAAGGAAAAGAAGTATCATCATATGGTACAAATACAAAATCCCAAAGTTCCCAAGCCTGCTACTGTACTTCATATTGGCTTAGTGTATGGAGACTTTAATTGATTTACCTTCTCAAGAGTCTTTGAATTCTCTTAAGGAGAACCTTGATTCATGGTCTTAATGTGATAGCAATATATGAAGACGATACTATTGTACTAATATAGGGAAAATCAGTAGAGGAGGGAATTTGGAAAGAAGGCAAGGGAAATACCGGAGCCGATGCAACTGGATCATTAAAATAAGAAAAATTAAATTATATTAAATGTGAAAAGAATATCCATACCTATGACAATTGTCTTGTTCAATTGACTTAACGCAGATTTTTGTAGTTTAGTGATTTCATTCTCGTGGGCACGCAGCTCTCGAAGAGAGTTGGGCATATTTTCTGGCAGTTCCTGCAGCTTGTTCTTGGACAAATAGAGTCGCTCCAGTTTCACCAAAGGTTTAAATGCTGCAGGGCTGATTTTGCTAATTTTGTTGTTGACAAGGATCAGTGTCTATAGAAAGTGAAAAAAAAATGCCTTAACCTTAATTTATTTGTTGAAAAAATAATTCAAAAGACACAGGGACAGTGAGAAAAAGAAAGAGAAATATAAAGGCACTTAGACATATTGAATAAAGCCTAAAAAATTTGTCTTTAGATGTCTATGTTTCTGCATATAGGAGAATTCTGTGGAGCAAAAAAAGGGAACTGCAATGAAAGCACAGATGTAATTTCCAGCCTCAGAAATGCAGGAGTATTTTCAGACAGTAACACTATGATTAATCCATGAACCTCCTCATGTGCCTAACACTGTTTGATGAATTTAAATCTCATATTATAAGTAACATAAACTTTTAACTAAACTTTCAGTTAATATGAGATTCTAAGGGAATCCAGTGAATAGTAAAGAAAATTCAGATGCAAGGACTGAGACTGCAGGAAGTGGAGGTTAGTGCAGAGTTAGGGAGTCAGCGGAGCAAAGATTGAGGCAATGCACTGCTTCAGGACGTACAAAATGGTGAATGTCTAATGGGGAAACACTCATTATGCTCCTTAGCATTCATAAGACGCTACGACTTGCAGTCCATGGAGGACAATTTTGAAGTCTTAATATAATTAAATATATTAACCATGAAATGGAAGATAAAATGTGACTTTTTAATGTAATGTTCACGTTTCTCCAAAGCCAATTATATAGGACTTCTTCTGTGGATTAATTCCAAAGGCTTTGCTTTTTTTATGTGTGTGTGTGTGTGTGTGTGTGTGTGTGTGTGTGTGCGTATATGCATATATATGCAATTAGTAACATGGTCTCTCAGGTTAGGCTGCCCCCTGAGTCTTTAAACTCAAGACCTGGCTCTCATTTCTGTGTGTTTATGAGAAAACAACCTGACCCTCTCTATGCCTGTCATTTTTCTTGCATAAAAGAGGAATATCAAGTGTGTATATGTTGGAAGAATAGCTATGAAGATTAAACATGTTAGTATCTATTAGGTACCAAGAATACTGCCTAGTATAATCACTAAATAAACATTTAAAATGATTCAGTCTGACATTTTATTAAATTTAGAAATATTAATAAAATATCCTTAATAGACGTATTAAGCTTCAGTTGAAAGAAATGGCTTTTACCATCATTCCACTTTATTTTTCATTATTGTCTAGAACAAGTATGTTTTTTCTACTACTCCTAGGTAAGAGTAACACTCTACCAGTGCACAACGGTTGACACATGAGCCACAGAGTTGCAAACGGATACAACTACTGGAGAACAAAGCAATGATTTCTATTTTTAGTCTTGCTAAATTTTAATTTCTCTTGTGCCTTCTCATTCACAGGTGCCTTTCCTTGGTAAAATGGTGATGTTGATTTGCATAATCACATAGAAAAACGATCATGAATGAAAGAGTAGGAGAAAAAAAAATAGCTGTTCAGAATCCTTGGAGGGGCTCTAGCCTCTAATAAATTCTCTTCTTCTCACTAACATGATGGTTATGTTAAAAACATGCTCAGAAGACTACTTGGGAAAAGAAAGAACACATTATCAAGAACGCCATATTTAATGAGAATGTTACAGAAATTGATGCCTCTTCGTTTGTACTTAACTATATAGGAAGTTCAGATTAGAGTAAAAGAATCCTCTATCCTTCAAATCAGGAGATTCAAGATAAATTTATGCAAATAATGAAAAGGTTTTAAGTATTTTAGATTCCTAAAGTAAATGATAATCATTTTACAGCAAGTCTAGATTTATTCTAATGATAGACACTCATTGAGAAACCCTATCACTTTGGCCACAGCTCATGCCCAGTACACCTTTGTGATGGAGGCCCAGAGCTGGTGAAGAGGGGTTTGGACCTGCCATCCATCCATCTTGCCAGGGTTCCAAGGCTCAGGGCCGAAGCTTCAGCCTTGCTCTGCAGTGGAACCTGTATATTATTTACTCCAGCCAACTTGCGTTCTTACATCTGCTGCCTATAGTCCCCCCTTTGTTATCTTCTTAGGCTGCAAGAGCTCTCCTTGCTTGCTGCTTTTCAAAATTCTCCTCATACCTTTCATTCCACATTTTTTATTATGCTGCAACAACTTGCCCTTCTTGTGCCCTTGCCACTCATAACTTATATTGTACTTACAGAGTTGAGCACTTCAGGACACAGTCCATGGTGTTTGATTATGTACTGTTGTTCTAAATATTTGATACAGCATCTTAAAATTTCAAAGAAAAAGCTTTCCTCAAAAAACATGGTGGTGAATTTTTTTTCTCTTAATGAATAAATATTGTTCTCATTTTGACTGGTAGAAAGTTTATAATTGAATCTTATAATACATTATGATCTATTTATCCTATTTCATATTACATTATTTCTACACATATGTAAGTGCCTGATAAATTTTACAGAAATGAAATTCAATGAGCTTATTTTGGAGCAGCACTTCTAAAATGTATTCATGTCTGTTTTATAATGTGCTAATTTTAATAGATGTATTTCTTTTTATTGCAAAGTCAGATATACAGAGAGATGGAGAGACAGAGAGGAAGGTCTTCCATTCGTTGAGCCATTCCCCAAGTGGCTGCAACAAAGCTGAGCTAATCTGAAGCCAGGAGGCAGGAGCCTCTTCCAGGTCTCCCACGCGGGTGCCGGGTCCCAAGCTTTTGGGCCGTCCTGGACTGCTTTCCCGGGCCACAAGCAGGGAGCTAGATGAGAAGTGGGGCTGCTGGGATTAGAACCAGCACCCTTATGGGATCCTGGCAATTCAAAGCGAGGACCTTAGCTGTTAGGCTACCACACGGGGCCCTATAATATACTTTTTAATGAGATATAGCATATGGCACCAGAATCCCTGTATCACTTACCTGATCCAGTTATCTGTGTGATTAGTGTGATATGGCTTCCCTTCAAATTATCAACATACGTTTAGTACACAGCTATGAATTTAGTGTCTAAAAGAAATACTAAAAATATATGAAAATATAATCTTTGCTGGGCTGCTGCCCTGGCTCAGCATGTTAAACCTATTCCTATAGCACTGGCATCGCACATGGCTGATGGCTCTAGTTCATGCTGCTCACTTGCAAAGCAGCCCCATGCTTACATCCTGAGGAAACACTGCAAGAAGGACCAAGTGTTTAGGCCTTTGTACCTCCGTGGGAGACAGAGAAGAAGCTTCTGGCTCCTGGCTTTAGATAGGCTCAGATCTAATGGTTGAAGCCATCTGGGGAGGGGACCAGGGAATCAAAGATATCTCATTCTTTCTGTCTTTTGTCTGTAAATCTGCCTTTTGAGCAAAAGATGAATAAATACTTTAAAAATGTTGTCACAGGACAAAAACATATCACCACACTTTTGTAAAAATTTTAAATTTGGGGGCCCAGCGCGGTAGCCTAGCAGCTAATAGTCCTCACATTGAATATGCTGGGATCCCATATGGGCACTGGTTCTAATCCCAGAGGCCCTGCTTCCCATCCAGCTCCCTGCTTGTGGCTGGGGAAAGCAGTGGAGGACAGCCCAAAGCTTTGGGACCCTGCACTTGTGTGAAAGATCCGAAAGAGGCTCTAGGCTCTAGGCTTCGGATTGGCTCAGCTCCAGTCATTAATGCCCCCTGGGGAGTGAATCATTGGGCAGAAGATTTCTCTCTGTCTCTCCTCCTCTCTGTATATCTGACTTTGCAATAAATAAATAGTAAATCTTTTAAAAAAAAAATCTAAATTTTGGGCCTGGTGCGATAGCCTGCTGGCTAAATCTTTGCCTTGCGTACACCAGTATCCCACATGGGTGCTGGTTTGTTTCTTGGCCCCTCCACTTCGTTTCCAGCTCTCCGTGTAGCCTGAGAAAGCAGTAGAGGAGAGCGCAAAGGCTTGGGACCCTGCACCCACATGGGAGACCTGGCAAAAGCTGCTGGCTCCTGGCTTTGGATCCACTCAGTTCTGATCTTTGGGACCCCTTGGGAAGTGACCCAGCAGATAGAAGAGCTTTTTCCCTGTCTCTCCTTCTCTCTATATATATCTGCATTTCCAATAAAAATAAATAAATCTTTAAAGAAAATTCTAAATATTTGAATTGCGTTATTTCAGACTATCAGGTAAATATGTCACGTGTAACCCCGGAATCCCATCTGTGTGTGTGGGAATGGCAATGCAAGGCCCAAAAGTGTGCTCTCCCGCTGCAGTGCAAGACCCCAGTGCAGCTCCTGGATCTTGTCTTTCTCCTGGTCCAGTCGCAGATGCTGTGGCTCTCTGGAGGGTGAAGGAGAGATGGAATCTCTCTCTCTCTCTCTCTCTTTCTCTATAACTGCCTTTCAGAAATAAATAAGTCTTAAACATTGCATTTCAACATTGAACAAAAATCTGCTTCCCTGAAATTCCCAGTCAAGAGGAATATTCTGTCACCTTGTTGATGGAGTACCAGTCCCCTTCTCCTAAACGGCCCTTCCAAGAGAATGCGCTTCCGTTCAGAGCAGCTCTCTGGCTGTGCCTACAGAGCATGTGTTCCACGCTTGTATCCCTGATTTTCTTTCCCGGGATGCTCTGCTTAAAATGTTTTGCATCTTGCTAAGTATGAGATGAAAACCAATGTTCTACCAGAGTGAAATGCAGACACAGTAAGATCTTCACAGTATTTTTCTTAGACATGGAAGTCTTAATTGTTACTAAACGTATACTGATATTTTGAAGGGAAGCCACATCATACTGATTACACAGATCCCGGCACCAGGTAAATGCTACAGGGATTCTGGCGCCTGTGTTAACAGATCATGAGTTTACTCTAGTGTAAGGCTGGGCTTAATCTTCATGTGATAGGGTTGGCTATTCTTTCAAAGAGATTTATTTATTAACGTGAAATGCAGAGTTCCAGAGAGAGAAAGCAGGAGAGAAAGAGAGATTCCATGAGCAAATTGACCCCTCAAGTGACTAGAATGGGTTAGTCAAGCTGAAGCCAGGACTGGGAACTTCTAGGTCTCCCATTGGAGTACAAAGACCTAACTCCTTGGGCCACCTCCAGTTACTTTCCCAGGCGTATTTTCAGAGAGTTGAATCAGAAATGGAGCATCTTGGACTGGAACAAATGCCTAAAAAAATACCAGAGTAGCAGGCAACAGCTTAACTAATCTACCATGCCCTAAAGCTGGCCCAAACATTATTCTTGATCGGATTCATTATTCTGTGCTTATCATAACATATCTTCTTACAAATACAGATATATTCATTCTTTGTCCCTGTTCTAGTCCTCTTACACATCCTACAAACATGACCTTATAAAATCACATCAATCAAATCCAACTTGTCTTGTGGCGTTTCGGTAACTTCTGCCTTAGGAGATACTAGTAGGAAATTAGGGGGAAGGACTGCAGTTCCTAGAAATTCTATGGCTCTAGTTACTTAAGCCTTATAAGTATCATTGCTTCACAATGCCTTGGACCACTCTTCAAACAGTGCTTTCTACAAAGTCTCCTCTACAAGACTCTTAGAGAACGCCACTCTGTTCTCATGACATTGTGACTGGTAGCTGGGACGTTACAACAGAGTACAGGTAAGCAAAGATGGCAACATAACACAGCTAAGGGTGCAGCCCACAGAGCATGCAATACTAAGTAAGGAAAAGATATGTGCATCAATATGCAACTGAAAACATAATTATAATTAATAAATAAAATGTGCATGCTAATCCTTTTCCTTTTAGTGTCAGTCTTCGAGACATTATAGTCATACATACTTCTTTCAGTAAAATGATTTAAAGAAATGATATAAAGTAAATGTTATCAATATCAACTTATTCTGTGTTCTGCTCCCTTATTGAATTAACAAATAGTTAAGAAGAAATAGTTAAGATGACAACATGAGAGACAATAAAATAAATAAAGATATAAAATACTTTTGAAGCTAATATTGAAGAAATATGTAAACATGTGGATGATGCTGGAGTGATCAACAAATAAAATGTTTGGATCTCTCACCGTCATCAAAACGAATTTAACAAACGCTTGTACACTAGTGTATAGCTAAGGGTGCTTCTTACCATGCTTAGTTTTTATGTTTGGAAAAACATTTTGAATCATATCTTAGTACGTAAAAATAAGAACTGTTCTTACATGAAGGTGCCTCAGGTTTTTAAAGTCCCCATCTTTGATTTCAGTTATTTTGTTATTTTGCAGGTCCAGCAGCGTTGTGTCATGGGGAAGATCCTTGGGCACTTTGTCCAGACCTAGGAAGTCAATGAAACAAAACGGGTAGTTAAAAGGGACCCAGTGTACAGAGTTACACTCAGACAAAACAAGCCTACACCCCAGTGGTAGCTTTCTCAGTAAAATACTTCCCCCCCCCCACAAATAGGACAAAATGCAGTTTAAAATTTTTTTTTCTAACAAAGGCAAATGAACTTTATTTCTCAGTTGTAACTGAACATAACTTCCTTATATGATTATTCTACATAAGGGGAAATTTGTATTTCCCTCTCATGTGGTTCAGTGTTTCAGAGCACACTGTATTCTATTTTATAGACCTTGTACAAGTGCTCAGCTTAAACTTACACATTTCTACATAACTACTCTGGTGATAGGAAAGTTCTCTCTCCAAACCTCCAGTTATAAGGACCTACTTGGAGAAAACTAATGCTGTAAAAAGTATATGAACATATAACCCAATTGTACCCTTATTGGAAAAAAAAACTCTTTGCAGTTTTAATTGAAAAGTTAAAACAATCTAAATTTCAATTGGCATTTTATGCCCTATATATATCTGGCTAACTATAAAAATCTTTTGTAAACATAATTCCCAAAATTTAATTTTATAAAGCAAGAATCTTGGATTTTTAGACCTAGTTCTCACTAACTGAATTACTCATTTTATTTTATAAATCTAAATATATTGAATAAGTAACTGGCTCCTGATATTAATAGCATTTTAGCACCCGTTTGATACTTATATTTTTAAAAATGCCATTTTGAACAATTTATTCTAATACTGATGGAAGAAATCATTAAAGGTGATTTTTTGTGTTTTTCTCTTCCAATGACTGCTCCACACCAGAGAATCTTAATGTTCTATTAAGCCGTTGAGAGAAATAACCTCTCCATCGTGTAAGAAAGCTGAGGGACTAAAGATCCTATTTTCATTTATTCAACAAAACTTTGTCAAGTATTTCACAGGTACCATCTGTGGATTGCTGAAGAACCACACAGAAATTACCTACAAGTTCATGACAAATACAGTTCATTCTATAGTTTTCAGTTGGAAATAAAATTACATCAAGGTGTTTTACTACTCTGTGGGAAAGACATCTTATTGATTTTGAAGCTTACATAAGCAAATACACCATTATGGTAGATACACTTCATCTATTTTCATTTAAAATCACAGGAAAAACTAACCTAGACCGTCGGCATTGGAGTTACTTCTAAGTAACATTTTACTCACAGTCTCATGACTGTTGATAATGGGGAATAAATTCTTATTTCGAAATCAGTGGGCATTATCCTTATCAATTTTGACATCAAAATGCAGGTGATACCAAGTTTACTTTAAAATGTTACATAAACACAGAGTTCACTACGGAAGTAGTTCTCACTGCAATAGTATGTTTACAGTGCTGAACAGTAAGCCACCAGAACAGCTGTCCTGGGGGAGACTGTTAATGATTCTATTCCGTTGTAATCACAATCATTTTCAGAAATGTCAGTTTGTTAATTTTAATGCAATTAGGAGTGGTAGACTGCCAAATCTTTGATAATTAGTGTTCTCCAACCAAGAAAAGACATTTCCTGTCATTCCGAATATAGACAACTGCCCACATTTTATAATTACTTCAGGATTCTTCTGTCGAAGTCTCAATTTCTATTTCTGCTTACTTTTACAAGTTGATGAACTTAAATTCCAGTGACTTTCTTCATGGTTGATCAATACCAACTGGAAAACAAAACTTCAGATGCACAAGGAAAGAATAATGCATCTGGATGGATGACAAAAGTTTTGATTTTGTTGTCATCCTTTAATTCCATAATACTGGAACAATATTGATTCATGCATGCTTTGTTTCTAAAGATTTAGTATAAGAATATCATTTTCGGTCTTGCAAACTTCTGAAGTTTATTTCTTAAATGGTCATTCTGGTGATTAAAATTGTGATCCTACAACTCTTGGGAGTTCAGTATGAGAGACTTCAGCTCTAGGAGTGGGACTAGTTTTTCTAACTCCTAGAGTTTTCTAAAGCTGAAAACATGCTACCTTATCCAAAAGAACTCAGTGTGACAGGTGAGATGGCATGATAATTTCCTTTCTCCAGAAGATATTTCAAAGGCTTACTAATACGGAGATGCTCATCTGGGTAGACTAGAACTTAACTCCCCAGGCTTCCAGCATGCTGCTTTTTTTTAATGGGATAAGCATCTGTAGTTCCAACAGGAATTCTTCTAACATCACACCCAGCAAGATGCTATACAATTTAGGGGATAGGTAAGTTATCAAGATATTAACTATCTTGTTAGAGGTAGTGTTGAATGGAGAAATTATCCTAGTCATGAGTCTAAAAAGATACATATCATAAATAGAAGTGTACTTAAACAATGGCTAGTGTATGGTTCTCACATGCTGATCAGGCAGATGCTATAATGAAGGAAAATGGGAGAATCTGGTTAATTTTCATGTGAATCACTAAACACATACACACCCATTTCCGACACCATTTCTTGCTTCCACTTCCTATTCTGCCATTAAATATGTATTATTTAACTTTATTGTGACAGTAGCAGGTCATCTTCTGCTATTATTCTGTTAGTTTGTGTTCTGACATAACTAATAAATTCCTCAACATTCAAAAATGCTTATTTCACCTAGAAATTTGGAATACTTAAGATAATCCAGTATTATTTTGTTATATGTGCAAAAAAAACCCCAAAATAAAGTAAAACAATTATTCAACATTCCTCACAGTCAAAGTACACCAAGAATCTGTATGGTACGAGACTCCACCACGCAACTAGCTGGAGTGCCATCTATGCAGGCAAGCATTGTACTTAACAGAATCAAAGAGAATCTACAGCTGTCTCTCTAACTTGCTATGCTCATTTAGAGCCACTCATTTTTGTTGGTACAATATATACCTTATGAAAAACTATTGATTTCCTTTTGATTTCAGTCTAAAAACCTCTTGAAACATACTCATTATTTCCACTCTGTCCTAAGATTGTTCTTACAATTTACATCACAGCAGACTGTACACTCTATCTACTGTAGATTTGCATGCTTAGACTATACCACCCTGGATTTTAGTGCTTGCTTTTTTTGTAAGCTCACTTTTGTTTTTCATTAGAGTGCTGCTCTTTCTGCCAAACTGATCAGGTGTGCTTTCCTGATTGTTTTTAAATCTCTCTGCCTTCCCATCCCAGGTGGAAAGTTAATGGCTATGGTTTTGGAGTTTTTTCTGCCATTTATTGACTGGCTGGAGATTCTTATTTTTCCTCGTAGGTATTGGGATAATAGACCATCACGATCACAGCTTTTTAATTCTTGACTGGTCAGGAACAGTTGTGAGAACAGGTTCCTTTGAAAGCTAAAGATTTAGAAGAGAGATCTGAGCTATTGAGCTTACCCTGCCTCACTCACACCATCTTGAGTCTGTGCACAGAGACCTTATCTATAACAAACCCCCCAAAATATTCTTCTGTGTTTGATTGTCCCATGCTAAGGATGATGAAGTGAATAAATAGTTCTTAAAATGCATTCAAACTTCAGTATTAAACTGTAGAAACAGGACGGGAGATGCTGTTGTACATGGTGAATGATCTTGCAGTAACAATGCCTTTGCACAGCACAAATTTGTCTCAGAGAAGGATTAATTTATGCTTGTAAATGGATAAATAAATCCCAATTCCTGGATTTTTGTTTTTATTACTCTTTTATTACTTGAACAAAACAACTGAGAGGAGAAACTTAGGGAGATAAAATGTTTATTTAGCTTATATTTACAGGTTTGGCATTCAAAATTGAGCACTTCATTAGTCTGAACTCAGGTGGAGGCTGTATGTGTGTGGAGAAGAGGTTGCATGGTAAACAAGGAAGCAGAGAGGGAGAATATTGCTAAAAACCACAATTATGAAATCCTATGGTAAGTCCCCAAAGATGTAATGATCTCCCATTTGGTCTGTCACCTAGCTGTCATAAGTGTATCAAGTCTCTACTTTATCCATCAACAACTGGCATGAACTCATTCACTGTTATCATAGGTCTTGGGTTTTTAAAGGATTTCCTGGTCCAAGTCCTATTAAAGGCATAATAATACAGTATTATTTCTAAATATCATAAAACCTCTAGATCTAACTTCTTGCAGAGAGATTTTGATGAATCTGTAGATTTACGGAACTTAGAAACTGTTTTGTTAATGCTAAATCTACCTTTCGTTTGGATTGATGCACATAAAAAATTAAGATGAGCATTTATAATGTTTACACAGCAATTGAAATGATGTGCATGAGTGACTATTTCTCATTACGAAATTACTGTGAATTTAGGAGTGATTGCTTTACTTAAAAGTATGATTCTTTCATAACATCCTGATACATTAATAAATAAAATGATCTAATCATTGGAAATCAGTTCAGAATGTTACAGAAGGGGAGAAGTAGCTCAAGATCTATTAAAAACTTAGAAGAATTAGTTGATCATGGCTGAAGTTCTTTGGCAGATAGGTCTCTTCTGCTGCAGAATTTGCATTTCTAGGAATATTTCTGGTGCTAGCCTTTGATCTAACACTTGAAATGCTTCACATAACATATCCAAGTGCCAGAATTTGCTTTCAGGTCATCTCTTAGTCAAACCTCCCACCAACACAGGACTTGGGAAGCATGACATTTAAGGCAAGTGAGATAAAAGTGGCATGCCTGTTATGGAGTTTTAGGATGCTTCCTATTGGGGCAACCTGACGGCATATAACAAGAGACGATCATGCTGAAAGGTCACCTGAGCCAGCAGATGACGGAACAGCAGTGCTGACAGGTGACAGCAGCGCCAACTGCCAGTTCCGAGGGTGAACTCTCTTATGAGTACACTCTAACTTAGTTTGCCCCTAACTCCAGGTCTAGCTAGTATTTGACTAGAAATACATGACAGATTCCAAGTGAGAGCAGTCCTTTTAGGCTCTTCACAAATTTCTTGTTCCTGCAGTCATGAGCAAATTAACGACTGTTTCCAAACCACAAATTTTGGTGCAACACTTATTCATCAAAAGTGTTTGGAACAAAGTGCCCAAAAAAGTTCATGTTTTCATGAACATCCTTTGAAAACAGCGTACTTCCCAAGCCACCATGGATATTTATTTGTGTTCCCTAACTGTACAAAGGGAGACCTATTTTTTTCTTAAATATCATCATGGGGCAGGTGGTTAAATTGTTGCTTGGGGTATTGCATCATAGTGGAATGTTTGCGTTCAGTCTTGGTTTCTCTGCTTCTGATGTGGTTCCTGCTCATCACACCATGGGAGGAAAGAGGTGATAGTTCAAGACACCCATGTGGAAGGCTTGGATTGGGCTCCAAGCTTGTGGTTTTGACCTGGTCCATTGTTGACTGTCATTCATTTATGAAATGAACTAGTGAGTATATCTGTCCATCTTTCTGCCTCTGACTTTCAACTAAAATGAAAACAAAAATAGTCAAAATTTTGGATATAGTTGTTTATTTCAGCAAAGAAAACTCTCCTACCAGAAAATTATTTCTGAGTAAAAACTTGTAACAAGTCCTTCACCCTACTCCATCTATTCCTGGTTGTCCTGGGGATGAATAGGATTGTTCCACTAGTAAGTGTCAGCAATCTGGTGAACATCTTGTTGGACAAAAGCCTAGTTGCCTTAAAGCTTCATCCTTTTCCTGCCATGTGGCCTGGGTCCAAATCTCAGCTTTATTCTTGTTGACTTCCACCATTTTTAATTTAATTCTGTCTGCAACTGAATGAATAGGGCAATGGAAGTACACTTCGGCTTTTGTTAAATGAGCAAAGGATTATTTAGGTGCCCTGTCTTGGTTAACACCTTTCTGCTGAAAGCAGGCATGTGTACCTCTTCCTTCCTAAAAACGGTGATTTTTATGTGAGATGACATTTTTATGAGGACTCATAAATGGAATATTTCTCCCTTTCTATTTCATTCTTTTTCAAGCATTTTAGAAGTGAAGTTTTCTGGTTTCTTTGGCTGCCTCAAAGGGAAGAAGCAAGGCTGCTTGGCAGCTCCAGGCATCTAATTCCCCATTAGCCCTCCTTTCCTCAGCTTGTGGGGCTGGAGAGCACTGTAGACTATTCCAGCAAGCACTCACCCAACGATCAAGCCATGTAGCTGCCCATGTATTCATTGCTAAAGCAATTTTTAATTTGAAGATACTATCAAGTATGAGGCACCTTACTGGGTGGAAAGTATAAACACCTTTTTATGAAAATAAGCTGTCAAACTTCAAAGAAAGCACATATATCTTATATACATATATATATATATTTAAAAGATATTGGCTAATTCTAACTTTACATGCAATTTAATTTGAGATAGTCAGTACACATGCAGATTATAGTGAAGAACAATTGACAAGCTGTAGAGATTATTCAAAGCCATCTGCAGAGCAGATCAAATGTCACTGATTTCTTGATTTTTATAGTATAGCTGAAAGGGGGGCTTTCTCCTTTTACTAAGACAGGATAGAAAATCGGTTTCGCTTATTTATCATTACTTTCTGGGAAGTATATCATTGCCTTTCTGCCCCTTATAAGATTAGACGTCCTCATGTTTTCCTCTCTCACCCAGGCAGTTGATACTCCAGCTGACCTACTCCCATCCTGTCACTTGGAGCCAAGGATTTTCTTCCCAAGGAGAATGCATCGCAGCTGCACTCTAACAGAATGCCTTGATCCCACACAGCTGCTTCTCTTTCCCCCTCTGGGGCCAGAGAAGGAAACCAGGGATAAGTCAGTTTCCAGTCGGGTCAAGAAGACAGCTGCTTCCCTTGCCCTTCACTCACTCCTTTCTTCCTCTTACCTTCTTTAACCCTTTGAGGCAGGTACATTGCTTTTGTGAATCACATCAGCCATTTACCTTGATTCATAGGAGGACTAATATTATTCCACCCATGGGGGTAAACCACTGGGCATGTACTGGGTAAACCACTGGGCATGTACTGGGTACACTTGTCCCAGGCTTTGGAGACACCTGTTGATGTATCTGAAACTTCGAATTAGGGTTATCTATATCCTAGGTACTACAGAACAGGATGAAATCCTTGGA
This sequence comes from Ochotona curzoniae, assembly GCF_017591425.1. Lineage (NCBI taxonomy): Eukaryota > Metazoa > Chordata > Mammalia > Lagomorpha > Ochotonidae > Ochotona > Ochotona curzoniae. The sequence goes on along the minus strand of NW_024464920.1, from coordinate 13,367,173 downwards.
GGCCACGGAGCTTCAAGCACTTGAACTACTATTCTACTAAATAGCTCTGGTTTGCTTTTCTGAGTCGATTTCATGGGAGAGGTTAACACCTCTGTAAGGTGTGCTTCTGGAAAATCAACTTCCCCAAACAATAAGCTTTGGTGTATGCCCCAAATAGTAAGCAATGACAAAATTTTCACCACTGCAGGAGAAATAATTAAAGAGAAAAAACTAACTTTGTTCTATTTGTTCTCTGAAATCCTTAAAATTGAAATTTCTTTTGTACCACAGGGTGAATTTAACAGGCAGTTGTTATCTGTAATGCTTTACCATGGCAACATTGAATGCATTCCATGTTCTGGCACATTTCTACAGGGCTAATTTGTAAGTTGATGATCTGTAGGTATAAAATAGCCTTTGCTTCATTGTTCTCAACCCAACCAACACAATTTTGTTTAAAACAATGTTGGTTTGAGAAACACTATGCTTCTTAATAATTGTACAATATTTTTACCTTTGTCTGTTTACATTTGGAGAAGACATGCCATTTTTTGACAGGGAGAAGGAGGCTGGTAGTTTGCATCCAGTTTTACAGGCTGTGTGCTTATCAGAAATTCTTAGTTTTCAAGATAAAACTAAAACGACATGTCAGAAGCAGCCTTACAATGTTACCGCATTTATCTGAAATGGGAACTGACTACAGCAGTTAGTATGAAAATCATTTTTACATGTATTTTTAATTATTACCCATTGCAGGAATATATAGACCCACTTAGGAACTGAGTAAATGAGATGTTGAAAGTTGCCTCCACAGCTAACCATTACTAAGTCAAGCTTTGAATTCATAGATCTTTATTTTCATAGTCACACTGTGAAACATTTTTAAAAGACATTTCAAGTCTTTGGAGAACATTTTATATGAAAGATCACTGCTACCTTCACTTTAGGGAAAAGTCAAAAGGCAACATTCATGCTTACTTGACTTGTCAGGGCTAATCCACATTTCAGCCAGGAGAAGTCAGAATCAAGTTATGCTACCTGGTTGTCCTTAATCCAAAACTGAGTGGCTGAGCCAAAGAGTACTCAAAAAAGGGAAATTCATCTCCTTCAAGAAGATGCCATCATGAACTTGAATATCCGCTGAGATAGAAATTAGGATATTTTCAAAAGATTCACCAAAACTGGGCCCTGCGTGATAGCGTAGGCTAGTGGTTAAGGTCCTTGCTTTGAACGCACTGGGATCCCTTATGGGCTCCGGTTCTAATCCCGGCAGCTCAACTTCCCATCCAGCTCCCTGCTTGCGGCCTGGGAAAGCAGTCAAGGATGGTCCATAGCTTAGAGAGCCTGCACCCGTGTGGGAGACCAAGAAGAAGCTCCTGGCTCCTGGCTTCGGATGGGCTCAGCTCCAGCCATTGAGGCCACGTGGGGAGTGACCATCAGATTCAAGATCTTCCTCTCTGTCTCTTCTCCTCTCTCTATATCTGCTTTTCCAATAAAATAAATAAATAAATAAATAAATAAATAAGATTGGGCAAAAACTAGTGAAATTGTGGGTTTATGATTTTAAGATTCTGATAACGTTCGAAGTTTACTCATCTTCTATTTATATTGCTTTTGTAAAATAATTCTGAGTGAATTGTGTTATGTCTTAGGAACATAAGTTTTATTTAAAGAAAGAAGACATGGTACCCATAAAATTCTGATTTACTTTAACAAGGTGAATTACAACAAGTTCAACAATACAAATTGGCCAAAATTTCTGAGGGAACAAATGATTACTTCAGTAATATCCCAGATTCTCAAAGCACCTTGAAATGCTACTCTAATAAGTTTGAATAAAAGATGAAATTAATCAGCGCATCCGCTGGATGGCCTAAAATTTTCCTATGAAGAATTTTGAATTTTAGTTTCACAGTTTTGGTTTCTTGGCTTGGAAAGAACTATTTAACAACCACATGTTATTTAACTTTGTCAGAAATATCACTGGCGAATAAAGAGTCAAAGATTACAATAAAAAATTTGTTACGCATTGTTTAGGTGAAAAGAAAAAAAATGCTGTCCCACCCAGTAGGTCCTCTGTGCTTATTATGAATTTTAGCAAGGACAACCCTGAAAAAACAACAGCCAAGCATGCAATCAATGACTAACATTTCCCTTCCCCAAGTGCATTGTATTTTATCCTTTTTCGTAAAAATCCAAGCATCATACTCAGATCACTAGGAAATGCAAAGTACAAATGATGCTTATCTTGCCTTGATGATGAATGAAGTTTCTATTTCCTTTCTTTCATCTTTTTCTCTGCACAATCATTATGTGATAATAATTGAAACAAAAATACTGAGCTGCTACTATGAGCTAGGGACCTTACACATACAAGAAAATTTTTAGGATTGTTTGTGATTTTTTTTTTTTTTTGCTTTTACAAATAACGATGTCAAGGCCTCAACAATTTATCAGAGAGCAAGTGTTAGTAGCTAAAATTGTGAGCATAGTTTGAACACAGGGAGATTTTCTTTTTCTGAAAAAGTATACGCTCTGCTTTGAGCTATCTGATGTATGTCTATACGGCATATTTAAATATGCATTTCTGAATGAGCAAAAACTAAGGATGTCTTGGAATAGCCTAATCCTTCCAAGAATTTAGTTATAATAGTTAATTATGATCCCTTAAAATGAATGATAATTACAAAGTTATATTTTTAGAAATGTAGAATACTTTCTCATCTGAAGACAAAAAAGATAATCTAAAGAAAACAAGAAAAAGATGCATCATGAGATTCCCAAGTAAGTGAACATATTTGCTAAAATTGGAGTTTGCTGTTTAGTTTTAGGCAATAGTTCTGTGCCTTTTATAGACCTGGGGATTGGGATCCTGTTCTATTATCCTAGTAAGTCATGCTTTAAAAAGTACTTGTCAGGCCCGGCACGATGGCGCAGTGTTTAAGGTCCTAGCCTTGCATGCCCGGGATCCCATATGGGCGCTGGTTCTAATCCTGGCAGCCCCGCTTCCCATCCAGCTCCCTGCCTGTGGCCCAGGAAAGCAGTGGAGGACAGCCCAAAGCTTTGGGACCCTGCACCTGCGTGGGTGACCCGGAAGAGGCTCCTGGCTTCGGATTGGCTCAGCTCCAGCTGTTGCAGCCACCTGGGGAGTGAATCATTGGACGGAAGGTCTTCCGTGCCTTGCCATCTCTTTCCTCCCTTAAAAACATCAACTGTTCATATTTTGGTCATGTGCGTAATGAGAGTAATGAGTCTTTTTAATTTTGTTGTCAGAGGCGATGAGACATTTAACTTGCTACACGTTTCTTGGGAGCTTGGCATCGAAGTCATGTTAGAGATAGTCTACCACTACTCTATCAATTGTGATGGTCTCTGCAGGTTTTTGCAGTCCTTTGTTTTCTCACCTAACACAGTGATGCATGTCAGATGCTGACAAACGTTTCTGGACGGTTTGAAAGCAATCCAGTCTTCCCTGCAGCAAACATGCATGTCAGAAAAGACCAGTCACCAACCCTAACCTCTGAGAGTCACAGGAAGCAACACCGTATTTGACCTCCTTATCCCTTCCTTCCCAGGGCTTGGCACAGAACTGATTCTTCATAGATTTGCTGAATGAATGGACAAATGAGAAAACTATGGTTATCTTCTTAGGATCATATCTTTGGGAAATACATAAAACCTATTCTCTTTATATAGGTAATTTTAAAAGTTTGAAATAGAAAAAAGAAAAGTGGAGTTTCCTATAGATTCCTGAAAACTCTGATATACTTCATTGTGGGTTTTATATCACATATGTCAGCATTGAATTTGATTTTCATGTTTCCCTATTCCTGCGTGTGATTCTAGTTCATGTGATTCCATACTCCTGTACGTCATTTATTACAATTATAGAAGTTAGTGGCAATATGCTTTACCTGAAGCTGTGCTACAAAGTATGTTCAGTGTAAGTATATGCCTACTAAAACCCATGCCTTACCATGTGGCACAATTCCTTCTGTAAGGAAATACACAATGGGAGAATCAATATATGAGGACTGTTTTTATCTTTACAAAAAGAAAACATCTCAAAAGAGAAGAGGAATATAAATCTTCTGACACATAAAATGATTCTTTCCCTTTGGCTCATCCACTGAGGCCTCAAAACTTTCTGGAGATTTATTCTCTAAGTACGTTGCTTTTGGAATTTCCAGACCAATTTTTTTCTCAAAAGATGATAAATCAAACTGTCTCTAGGGTGTTCGGCTAAAGATAAATGTTCCAAGACTATGTTGAATATTTACACTGTACCTTAGTTACAAACATTTCCCTTGAAACTTTCTAAAGAATATAAACAGCTGGATTACAAAATGCCAGAGCTAAAGGCAAAACTAAGACCCAAAGATTAAGGGTGCATTTCTGTACTTGAGAGATAAGTTTTGGCATAACATTTATCTTGTTTTTCTTCAGGGAACTTTGCATACCTTATAATTTAGTAATGTTCAAACTCTTATCTAGACCAACTCAAAAGTAGAAAGATATCCCTGTTATTCTTAATATCTGAGCTTTCACAAACACAATGTATAGAACAAAAATAAATCATCACTCTGGAATCCCAGGACATAAGATATGCCATTTCCAAAGTTTTATATTGTAAACACTGGAGCCTGAACTCAAGGAAGACTTTTTTTTTTAAAATTCATTTGTCTTAACTAATAAAACTATGAGATGGAAAAGAAAAAGTGAAGATCTCCTAACTTAGCTACTGCCCCTTCCCTCCTGTTCTACTTCCTTTACTGCTCATTAGGTGGCACTGTCCTTCATGTTTGGAATCACAGAAATTAAAACCAAGAACTGCTAACTCAAAGACAGTCACAAGAACAAAACAAACAAGAAAAATCACGAGGGACCACACCCAACTTACCCAAATCAGAACACTGGACAACCCGAAGGTGACATTGGCAGCGGAAGGGACACACTGGTTCTGGGAGCAACATGTCGAAGTCGTCAGGCGTAAATCTGGGTTTTGACTCAGGTGGGACAGGTGCCTCCTCGTAATCTAGCCCAGAAGCCTCATCTTCCAGCATAAAGTCAAATAAGCCTTTCTGTTGAAACGGCCCGGCCCAAGAAACTTGTGCAAGCAGAAGGAAGATGAGAGTTGCCGTCATGATTTATTTCATATATTTTCACAACCAGAGAACCTAAGAAACAAAGGAAAGGTTTGGGAAGAGCAGTGTTACCTGATGATGAAGCCCCACCATGAGCACAGGGAACAACATATGTTCCAATAGTTCACTTACTACTCAGAAGCAAAACGCTAAAAATGCATTTGAAAGGTGATAAGATTAAATATGTCTCATTTGTACAATTATTTTCTTATGAAGAGAAATTAGAACACTACTTAGGCTGGCTACCTTCAGATGTAGGGTCTGAATTATGAAGACACTATACAATCACTTCATTTGTGAAACTGTCATGACAGAAAATCATGGGAACCTTTTCATTGCTCAATCAACACAACCAATGCAACAGTCAGGTAAAACTCCACCTACACCCATGAAAGATCGCCACTGCCTGCCTCTGAAATATACCTGGAAACCAATCTAACCTCTCTGTCTTCCTGTATTTATCTTGATTCTGGCCCTCTCAGCAGATCCTGAACTTCTGCAAGAGTTGCTACTCAATTCTTTCTTGAGCATTTCCTCTACTTCTGGCCAGCTTCTACTCTGCTGCGCAAATCATTTTTTTACAAATTAAATTTTAACTGCTAATTGTATCCATTGACTTCCAATGGCTTAACAAGAAGGGGCAGGCACATTGCCTGGGTTACATGCGTGGCTACTCATCATCTGGTCCCACAGATATTTCCAAGTACTTATCTTTTCATTTTCTCTCCACCACAAGTCCCCACATCAACCCTGATACTCAAAACTACAAACACCTACCTACCTTGTAACACAGCTGTAGAGATGAGGTGAGACAATGGGCTTCCCTTCTCTGCACCCTGGCTCATTCAGGAGTGGTGCTGCTTCCCCTTTTCTGCGCAACAAAAGCTTGCTGCTTCTACCTCTTTTAAAGGACTTATCACATTAGATTGTAATTTGTTGTGCATATTTGTTCTGTCCTCCCCACTAGAAGATGTAGTCCTTCAGGGCGTGTCTTATTATCCCTTGCTCTGCACTCGGCTTTGCACAATATTTTGCACACAAATGACTCAATTGACCGTAAGTGTATTGTAACAATGCAATCTATTTCATTTCTTGTGAGCATCAAATCTGTGTGATTTTCTTAAAAATACATAATCATCCTTTTTAGTCTATATCCAATTTCTGACACTAAAACATTATCAAATTGAAAATTTAAACAGTATTATCAAGAGTCTAGTAAAAAATTAAGTCCATTGGCGACTTTTTTCCAACTGTTTATTTTAAATTCCAATAAATATATATGGAAAATTCTGACTTTTATATGACATGTATGTCTTCTAATTTTACCAATAGGGATATTTTGTTAAAAACAACAAGGAAACCAAAAATGTACAGCTCTGACAAATATGTATAATATCCATTAATTCATCGAGCATTTAGAGACAGAAGTACACATCTTTGCTGCTAAACTGACTGAAGTGAACTACATAAATATGAACAACAAGATGTAGTTGATTGTATAGAGGATAAGTAGTCCTTTTGTGAGATTATTTATGTTAAAATAAATCCTAATTAAATATCCATGAATTCCAATTAAATACCCCAAAGAACGATGTTCTAAGTACTCCCAAAACATTTTGCAGATATTACATTTATTCTTATCATCTTTACCTTAAATCATTAACCTGAAGGTTCATAATTAGGATGAAAGAACTCTTTGGCCAGTAGGCAGTGATAGAACTAACAGCAAAGAAAAGCAGAGATAAAATTTATCTTTATATGTCCTAACCTGAATTTTAGAAACTTATGCAAAGAGGACACAAGTATTTTGCAAATTCTTACTCAATTTTTAAAAATCCATATTTGTCACTAAACTACATATAGGCTTGTGACTTTTTGATTATAAATTACCATATGAGTCACATGGCCACTTGAAGTTGAACTTCAAGTTTGTTTTTCCAGCAGTCCCTCCTTGGGAATTCCTGACTTTACCTTTAAGAGGAGCCTCTATTGTTTTGGCAACATGTTTGCTTGGATTAAGTCTGAGGAAGTGGTTTTCTGTATGTTTTACATTAGCATGCAATGTTTACAGTTTACCACAAGTTTGCTGGCCTTTCATATTTAATGTATCACAATTTTAGAAGCGAAATAAAGCAAAGTAATTGCAGATTTAATAATAATAAAAAAAAAAAAGCACAGATGTCGCTTGCTTTGTAATCTTTTCTCCAGAACAGAAAGGGGCTGGTGGTTTCACCAACCAGCCAGAAAAGGAAATGTTGAGCATTAGCTCAGAAGAAAAGAATCATAATTTACATTTGTTTACTCTGGTTCAAATGGTTCTGTTCTCTGCACATTATTCTTTTTGATTGCAGCTGAATGCAGAAGCACAACATGCAGTTTCGATAATTCATTTTTATATAACTTGGACTTGTTCTGTGTACGTGTGGATGTAGGCAAGTACGCATGAGTTGCATTTTAACCCTGAACATCCCGGAGTGGCATCACAGCATGTCCAGAAACTTTGTGTAAGTTTTTCCATAAAATTACTTCTAAATAAGTGTCATGATTCTTGAAAACACAGTATCTTAAAACGATGTTGTGGACTGTGGGTGCTAATGATTTCTTTAACCATTCCCTTCCTACCTTTGAAGAATCACAAACACAAACAGCAAACAACAGTTGACGGTGTAGAAATCAAGGAATCTGCTATGGAGATTATCTATTTCTAAATTTTCTCTGAATTTTTTTAAGTTCCTCTCCATGTGTTCTCATGTGGCACTTATCTAGATGCTAATTGCTAGGATAGTACCACTCCTCCAATAAAAACTACTTATCACAGTTGATAAATGTTTAGCAGAAATAATTTTTGACTCCTGAAACTACTTCTTCCTGTTAAGTGAACTATATCATTCGTATATACATTGGTCTAATGCTATTTGTGCCTTTGGTGTGACTTCAAAGAAATAATTTGAGCCTTAAGAGATAAGAGAGGCTATATATGCCAAATGACAGAAAAATGCCCCAGCCCGAGGTGAGATAAAAACTTTAATACAAATAGAAATAACTTAAAAAATAAATAAGACAAGCTTCTATGCATAAACAAGGGCTGCTATAAGAGGGATTTTGCTCTTTTTCTAGGGAAAATTCAAAGTGAAAGAAAAAGCCACAGGTATTTGTATTGCTGTGAGCCCACTTAAACCAGGGGTCATCATGTTACTCTATTTTAAAATTAGAAAGAAAACTAACCTGAATCCTCATTGAAAACTGAATGTGTCTTCTAATAAAATTTCTTTTCTTAAGAAAATATTGACAGGGGTACAACACTTAAGAAAACGTGGGTCTTAATAACAGAAGCATTTTCAACATTTTTTTTTCCTTCCTGGTGACAGTTTCTATTCATTTCTGGGAATGTAGAAATATATTTTACTTCTCTGCAGCTACTTACCAACATTGCTGAGGTTTTACAAGTCCTTAAAGTGTACAACATTACAGTAGGGGGCTAAATCCTGAGCTGTATAATCCAATTACAAATAATATGCTAGTTTAGAGTACACTCATGTACACACTTCCTAAAGAGCTGAACATTTCATTAGCACAAATACAAAAACATCAAAGTTTATATTTATGGTGTTAGGTGACAGTTCTTTAATAAGCATCTTTGCAAGAACAGAAGATAAAGAACTCAAACAATGCATTCAACCAGTTTATCAAAGATTTAACTTCTGTTTTCAAGCAGTATGTATCTAAAATTTTGCAGACAGAATATTAAAAGTTTAGCACTATTTTCTCTATTTTCATTTTCTCACCAAATATTTCCTGTTGCTCTCCATTTGACCCAAATTTTATTAGTCTGTAGCAGAGTTCAGGACAATTATTGAAAACCATACCTTTTAATCCGGGGATTTGCCACTGGAGCGCTCAAAACTGAGATGTAATTACACTAAATATTCAGCCCAAGCAAAAGAGTTTGCAGATGTGGAAAGAAGGAGGGGGTAGGTGCTGCTCTCTGACTGTCACTAGGTTGAGAAGCCCCTGCTTCTACTCCATTGCACAGCTCAAAAGTGAGGTTTCCCTCAATGAACGCAATGCTGCTGACACCCACATTAGATCATATGGTAATGATATATCGCTTGTGTTGTAGCCAGAAACTTTATCGACTTTTTTTTTTCTCCCCATTTGCCGTACTCCTTTTACATCTGCTTAGGATTCAAAACTACTCACGTTGTGAAGCAGAATAACTTGATTCAAAATTTGTCTTCTGAATTTTTCCCTGAAAGACTGTTACCTAAAGGATTTGCTTCCCCTCCCCGACTCCTATTTCACTAGCCATCCTTCCCAGCCTTGTTTATAAGAAGCATCTATTATGCTTCCAAAATGATAGGGACTTTTTTTTTTTTTTTGCTCGTTTGCTTTTACGTTGTGCAAGTCCAGAAAACAGAATAAAATTAATCTTGTTTCTTTTTAAAAATGTGGTCTGCAAGCATAAATGACTACCCTTATGGAAAAACTTTTTTTTTTAAATTTTCACTTGCCTTGAAATATATTTTTGCAAGTTAAATACTAAACTATGGGGCTTTTCTATACATTCTTGGACATTTTCTGAAGTCCTGGAGAAACGGTATAGTGTTACAGGAAAAGTATGTTATCTACTACCTTTATTTTTCATAGCTTTAAAGCTACATTGTGTACTTGTGTTTGTTAAACAAAGCCTACTTTGGAAATTCATCACAATATCATTTACTCTGTATATGAAAAATGTCTTATTTTCTCAAGCTACATTTTATGTAATCCAGAGCTTTGAAAAGGTAATATGTTTTACGACTCTTTCCAAATTTTAGTAAATAGGGAAAAAAAGAAAGTGTACTTAGCCACTGGAGATATTTTGTGTGGTTTTGTAATTCCCCTGCTGGTTGCTGTTAGTCTCCTCTGGGTAGGTCTCTATGTTTTGACTTGTATCTTTATGTCCTAGCCCCCAGGCTATTACCAGGTGGAAAGTTAAAATCAACATCTGTGAAACAGGAGAGGATCCTAACCCATCCTCTACCCTTCTCTTCCAGTTACCTCCATTTGCACTTCTACTGTAAATATTCTTTTGCCTTGATGAGATTGGAAGGAATTTAGTTTTAAAATCTAAAAGAGGAGACGTTTCTGAATGTTGGATTTTGAGTTGTTCCCAGCCCCAGCAGCCCCTTCTTATAGTTTACCCTCACTCTGTTATTTGGTTACCAAATGCCCTGATGTTTTGCAAAGAACAGGCAAGTTTTCTCTGCACATTGTTGTAAAATCCATTAGCTCCTTACTTGGAGTGAACGAATTTCTCCTCTCAACTCTCCTTGCATGGTAATTATATCTCTGTGTTCATGATAATTAACTGCTTTTTCTTCTTCTTATTTTTTTTTTTTTTGTTTAATTCTATATCTCATTCTTAACATTTGTAGGGTCCTTGCAGCGAGTATAGTCAGGATATACTTGTGTGGTAAATTCTCAAAAACATTTACTTACTGAATGCTTCACAGTTGCCTCTGGGCCATGCCATTATACTGACTTGACCACATTCTGGTTTGCCACTTACCCAACTTAATCCTACTAAAGTGTATACGATGAATAATGGCAATCATTATTACCTCATAAAAATAGAGAAGAGATAACAGAAATATTAAAAAAAACAGGAGAAAAAGGACAGCAAAAGAAGAAAAAGTTGACTTTTATATTAGATCATTTTATCTGCAAAAGCAAAACCATTTTGGTTAACATTCACGTATTGGTTTTTCCCTCTTACAGTAAGCTATATGAGCATGGATAACTTCCTTATTGCTTCTGAAACGCAGTTTCCATATGTTTAAAATGGGTAGAAATGATTACTTAATTCATAATATTAGTGAGATGGTGAAATGAGGCATTACCTAGTTGTATTAAGTAATCTGTCCATAAAAGGTTTTTTTTTTCTGATGTATACAGAAAAATCTTTTGAATTAGGCAAAGGCAATATTTCTTACTATTTTGCTTTAACAAGTGAGGAAATTGAAATCGAAAGACTTGCTCAAGTTCACAGAGTTCAAAACAAGCAAAGAAAAGATTTCCACTCAGGTCGTCTTAACACCTACTCAACTCTTCATTGTTGTGCTCCACCATAACAAATAGTAAACTCTGAATGAATGACACATTATAAAACATTCTTACAGACGTTTGAAAAACTGTGATCCAGTTATACTGTATTTCAAAATGTATTTAGGTTTTATGCAGGAACAGATATCTCCTTTTAAAATTTGGTAAAAGCACCCTTTCTGAATGCCCAACCATAGCTGTGTTAAATATGAATTTTTAATAATGTGCTAAGTTAAACATAATTTCTCATGCTCATTTTCAGATTGAAACACTAAGTTCCAAAGGTGCCATATATAGTTAAGTCACAAAGAAGTCACAACTTTACCACTAGGATCCAGGTCTCTTATTTTTTTTCTTTTAAAGATTTATTTTATTTTCATTGGAAAGGAAGATTTATAGAGAGAAAGAGACAGAGAGAGAGAGAGAGAGAGAGAGGAGAGAGAGAGAGATCCATCTGCTGGTTCACTCCCCAGATAGCTACAATAGCCAGAGCTGAGCCAATCTAAAGCCAGGAGCTTCCTCCTGGTCTCCCACGTGGGAACAGGGTCCAAAACCTTTGGGCTGTCCTCTACTTTTTTCCCAGGCCACAATCAGGGAGCTGGGATTGAAGTAGAGAAGCTGGGACACAAATTAGTGCTCAAATGGGATCCCAGCACTTACAAGGCGAGAATTTAGCCACTGAACCATTGTGCCATTCCCCACGTCTCTTATGTTTTAATACGAAACAGAATAATTTTGAGTCTACAGCTTGCACTTGAGTAGATTGCCTCAGCCTGTCCTGGTTTGCAATATTTGGCATAAGGTTGTGTACAACTGAGACTGTTATGTAGTTATATGGAATATTCCAAATTAGAGTACTTGCTGCATCTGATATAAAGATGACTTGAACTCTGTGGTAACATGTTAGCAACAGAATAACTGTATTTCATGTTTTTGAAGTCTGTTCAAGACTAGTCAGTTTTTCTTATCAATCTCATCTATGAATGAGTTAAAGTATACCTCCATGTTGTGGTGTGAAGAAGTCCAAAGGCCTAAAAAGGGCGTGTGTGTGTGTGTGTGTGTGTGTGTGTGTGTGTGTGTGTGTGTGCGTGTGTGTGTGTGTGTGTGCAGTATTAGGGCTGAGAGAAAGGCTGAGGTCTGCAGCTGGGAAGGGCTCTTCTTGATGCCCTTTTGTAAGATGTAGGAAGAAAGTGATTATCTTCACAAATGTGATGGGACTAGTTTATTCTAGACTAACTCTTCAAAATTAACTTAGACACTGCATTCTATATTTTGTTCCCCTAGATAGATTTCTGTGTCAGCCAAGTTAATATACTAGAATGGAACTCAGTGCAGGATGATGTGAAATGAAATCTTGTGTGGACAACTCTAACCTTGACTTTGTTCCCACACTTCTACTTCCCCAGTTCTTCACTTTGTGTTTATTGCCTTGGACCTTGTACTAGTAATTCAACTTCTCTCTGATTCAGGATTTTAATCTAGAGCCTATTTAGAGACATAGGGCTGCATTTTTGTGGTGGTGGGTGTGGGGTATGTGATATGGGTTAAGAAGGTAATACAGAAAGTATTTAAAGCTGTGCCTGACACTTCTCCAGCAACACATATTTTTTGTTGCCACTACCACTGTTGCTCATAGGGTTGTTACTACAAACCTGCCCTTGGACACTCCAGTACAAAAACCAGACCACATTCCTTTTATAGTTCGGTGTGTTTTCTGCCTAACAACCAAGATATCACCTAAAACCATGGTGCACACAGAAAAACAAGGATTCAGCACAGTCATAAGCTTGAACTTACAGCTCTGTTTGGTATCATTAAATAACCCCCTGGGTTTTTATTTTTTTAGGCATACTATTATGATTAGGTTTCCATACCTGCTGAAAAACATTCATAGACTTTGCTAGTGTTCAAATTATGGTTTAAAAATCTCTACCTTAAACTATGAAGTGGAAGTGGACATAGAATCAAGGACAGGGTAGGTAATATATGTAAATAGGGGAAAAACAAAAACATGGAAATGTGTTCTTAATCTTCAATTCAGGAAGATATTCAAATACTTTATTGCTGACTTCTTGAATGCTTAGGAGCAAGCAAAGAATATTTTATTATTTTCATAATAATAATCAATTGGTTTATAGTTGGGTAATAAAATCAACTGAATACCCAGCAGTCTGTGCAAGAAACAGCACTCTGCTAAGTAAAAGAAAATTTCCTGTAATTTGGTCAACCAATCAAGCCAAATACATTGACCAAGGAACCAATAGAGGGGAAAGTATTACTTTCAGGTCCTAAGGAAGACACTAGGAAACTTAAAGCATGAAAAGCATGGCCTCAGAAGACTGACACAGCGTGAAGAGATAGAGCATAAAGTATAATTGAATACTCTAGTATCTATCATATACCAGAAGATGTACAACACAGAACTCCTTGCTAAATTAAAGTATGATGCAATTAAAATAATTGTAATAGCAAGTCAGGGGAGGGTCAACAAAGAACCCACTTTACACAAGAGAGATTAGTTAAGTGTTTTGGAGAACAAGTTACAATTTGAACTCAATCTTCAGGGACAAAAAGAATGTGTGTGGAGGGTAGGGATAGAAACAGCTTTATAGGTTCAAAATGTACTAAGAAAATCTCAGTGAGGAGAAAAGAGACAATAAACATGTCAGTGTAAATTAAGATGAGTCTTTCTTTCAAAAATCCATGAATCTCTTTGTCATTCTTGGTTGTTCAATTGCTATAGTGTCTGACATACTGGAGGCAAACAACAGTGAAAGTTTTATGTTTTAGGGAGTTACTAGAACATGGGGAGATAAAAGAGGATAAAGTCTAATTGTGAAAATACTTGAAATCCTTGCATGGGGAAATTACCCACTTCTTTCTTAGTTCAACCAGTGCTCAGTTGATGACTAAAATGTTCCAGTTACTGTGTTAAAAACTAAATGTTGGCATCAGTATTTGAATGAAGGACTAGCATGATAAAGGTTCTGCTTGCATCTTTATTCTCAAGAATATTCTTTAAATGGAAGAGAGCAACAAATAAAAATGATTATGGTAACAAAAATTCTAGATGTGTGTTAGTGTCATCAAGAAATTGACTATCCTTTGTGAGTTTAACTTGTAGAGTACAAAAATAAAGTATGTACACAGTAGTGACTCTAATGTGAGGAATTATGGATTAAAATATGCAATCTTATAGAATGAAATTGACAAGAAATCACTCATACAGTCTTCCCTTGATTAGCTGAATTGCCACATGGGAAAGGACCTAGTGTTGGAGAAAGTCTTCTCACACTGAGTGATGGCAGAAATGCTGGCTTTTTAACAGATGAGTCAGATTTAGAGCTATGCACGTTGAAAATGAGTGGAAGCAACATAAGGGAGAGATAAAAGCCAGACACTACCTGGAAGATCATCTCCTTGCCTCTGATTCTGTTTGCATCTTAGTTGACTAATGCTGATGGAATCAAGGCGAGCTACCATAAAACTGACGAAGCAGACTGCTTTGGCAGTGCTATACTTCTTTCTCCAACAAAAGAAAAACATTGTGTGAAAAGACAGAAGTTAAGGCCAGACACAAGGCAGCAAAATAATAATGTACACAACCTCAATTCTAGAAATAAACACATTCATATTTGTAATTTCCTTCAACAAGAGCTCTTCTGTTCACTAGCATTTCAGGGAAATTGCAAATTGTTGAGCATACAGACTCTGGGGGCCATATTGCTGAGGTTTGCTTCTCAGCTCTGCAACTTTTAAGGTCTATGTGACTGTAGGCAGATTCTCCATTAATGATAGTATTCACGTCACACTTGAGTAAGATGAGTTAAATCATGGAAAGGATTTGGAGTAGAACTTGTCATTGACAACAAGTTCTGCAAGTTTGTGTCAAGTTATGAAAATCTCAGAATGGATCAAGATTTTGCAAGATTCCTTCTAAATGCCTTTATTCATATAGTCTAGTCTGAAAGTTACGTTGTGTTTAGTTTGGAGCATTCAAATGCAGCTCATGACTGTGCCATGTATTTACTGTGTGGCGCCTCTTTGGTCTGCAAATACACTCCTTTCAATTTACTCTGTATCCTAGGAAAAGTAAATGCTCCATTGCTGAATATACCCCTCCAGAATTTAAGTAGACAAGTGACTGAAATGTTTTATTCTAATGTCTATGCTAAGAAATAATAACGTTGTTAGGAACTTCTGAGATTGTTGCCACCCAGTGAAAGCTACTGGATTCGATTCAATTTGTTTCCTCAATGATAAGAATTCAACTTTTGTAATTTGCCTTGTTGAGATTATTTATTCTGTAATTGATAAGATGAATTTTTGTTACAGATGTACATATATATTAATGTGACAACAAAGTGAAGCACATTTTCCAATCGAATCATCCCAGTGTTTTTCACTTTTGGAAACAATCCCAATCTTGAATAAATCCACCACAAATACCTGAAGATATATTAACACTGGGGAAAATTAATGTGCCCATTCTTTATAGAATAATGTCTGAGCTTATCATTTATAATAGCATTAAATTACCAACATGCAAGTTTACTTCATAATTATGAGTCCCTTGGGGGAAAAAGAAACCTGGAACATGATCACATTTAGTGTTTCAGGTTTAAATCTCTTTGGAGCTTTATTCATCAAAAGGTTGGCTTCTCATGAAACATCTTCATTTCTAGAGGCCAATTTCAATAAGTTTCCTAGCATTACTCATGCTCTATGACAATACAGAATTCCAGCTAGAAACAGCACTTAATTCTTCCCACAGACCCAAAGCTATAGAAGCCTGTGCTATCAAAACACTGTCTAAATAGGTGACTTATTAGCTCTCTACATGATAAGACCATTGTGTGCCTGAGAGTAAAGCCATGCATCGAAAGCTGCTGAGAGAGTACAGAAGCTATTGTGAATTTTTACTTTGTCTGTTCTTAATGGTACGTGCTTAATGTCTTTACGGATGCCAACTGGCAATTAAAACATGGTAGCACAACCAATTCAAATTTGGTAGTACAGAGAATTTTCTATTTATTTCTGTGTATATTATTATGGGAAAGTATATACCACATAAATGTCACCATTTAAATGGTAGCATTAGTGACATTAAGTACATTACACAGATAAACAATGTTTGCACCCATCAACACTCTATTTCCAGTTTTCATCTTCCCCAACAGAAACTCTGCCAATTAAACAACTCCACATTTTCTGCTTTTCCCAGCTCAGTTTCTGTCCTACATTTTTTCTCCGTAATTGTGGTTCTTCTTTGTTCCTCATGGAAGTGGAATCGCACAATCTTTTGAAAGAGTCATTAATTTTTATTGGAAATTCAGATACATAGGAGAGAAGAGAGACAGAGAGGAAGCTCTTCAGTCTGCTGATTCACTCCCCAAGTGGCCCCAACACCCGGAGCTGAGTCAATTCGAAGCCAGGAGCAAGGAACTTCTTCTGGGTCTCCCACTTGGATGTAGGGTCCCAAGGCTTTGAGCCATCCTCAACTGCTTTCCCAGACCACAAGCAGGGAACTGAAAAGGAAGCGGGGCCACCGGGACACTAACCAGTGCCCATATGGGACCCTGGCAAGAGCAAGGAAGGACTTTAGCCACTGACCTAATGCGACAGGCCTGGAATCACAAAAGTTTTTAGTTTTAGGGGTGGGGGGAGTGATGTTTCTGTAACTACGTACTTATCTATGCATGTGTGTATATTTATAGGTACATAAGTATATGTGTGTGGGGGTCAAATTTTCTCTCAAATCTATGTGGGGAAGTAACAGAAGGAAAGGTAGTGACAGATGCTGAGCTATAATGTTTCCAGGGGAGGGGCTTCTAGGAATAGAGTCCCGGCCTCAGTCAACAAACTCTGACAGATGGGTCTGTGAAATTACTGTGATTATGTAGGATGTGTAATTTGGATATGTATTCTATTCTTTACAAAAATCAGAAATAGAAAAAGTGACAATAAGTTGCTACATTTTCTGTAGCTACCGGTTTATAAATGAATTGAAGTCACCAAATACGTTTTGATAAAATATCCATGAAAGACGTAATTTGAAGGCCTGCTAACACATTTGAAACTACGGAAGTGACTCCCTAATCATGGATATCTATGTCAAATATACTCGGTACCAATGGTAGAACTTCAGTAATGCATGCGTCTCATCATAGTAGCTCTGTGACACAGAAGATTCTCCTTTCTAACCATGAAAACGTGAAACTGACTTGGCAAAGTGATATAAAAGCTTTAACTGTGATATTGCTAGAAGTATTTTGCATACAAAATGGCTTGTTTTTTTAAAAATTTTTTTGCAATTTTTTTTTTTTGAAAATTCTCCAGGTTTCCTGAACGAATGAATAACATGCAGAAAGTGTTTTCTATAAAAATTTTGAGTACCATGAAATTTGAAACAAACCACGAATACCTTTAATTCTAAGCAACAGAAATATTTTAAACATGGTATAAGTATTTGGGGGAAAAATAAGTTAGAAGCAAACAAAAAGGTGTCTGGGTTGTGTCCTCTTAAATTCTAGAACATTCTGTCTTTAGAGATGAAGATCTGTTACATTGTGTAAGATCAAGCTCAAGTTCGACCCAACCTGAACGTCTGTTAAAAGAGATGACTCCGAAGACTGTTAGTCCAGCTGTCTCTGCCTTTTTTCCATAGTGAGACTTCATCTTAATCTGCTCTTCTCACAGTCCATAATTAACCTCCACACCCAAAATATTGAATTGCAATACCACGTATGACCACTTGTCTTATTTCTTCTCTACTTCTATTTCCTCTGCCCAAACCTTTCCCCAACGATCATAACCTTTCCCACAATTCAGTGATCATCAAACATCAGTTGATCACCAACTTCATAGCTTTTTACATCTTCTGCTGTTTCCTCAATGATTGCTCAAAAATAATAAAGTCTGAAGTTATAATATTGTATGCTTGCTATATTTTCTGTTATACATTAAAATAAATATGCAATTATTATTCTAAAAACTTTTATACTTGTCTCATCTAAAACCGCATTTGGAAAATATTCAATGATTCATAACCCAATGCTAATAGAACCAAATTGCAAGCGTTTGTATTTAACAAAATGTTACTGACAATTACCCCATAATTGGTTTCAGAAATAAAGTTACCTGGAGGGTTCTAAAGTCCTCGTTAGCTTGTTGGAATTATATCAGAAATATACCATTAGTTCTGTAAGCACGTGTGGCCATTAGAAGCTCTGCCACGGAGATCCCAACAGCAGCCATCTAAATCTCAATATAAGTGATATGCCTGTCTCTGTGGATGCCAGGCTGATAACCCACAATGCTTTTATTCAGTAGTTACCCGAAGCCAGAATCACCAGACCTCAATTATGAACTCTCTGATACCCAAATAATTCCACATGATCAGACCTTCCCAAACAGATAACCTCATTGGTACCTTGATTCATTCCTAGAATGCCCACTTTACATTTTTCTTTGCACTTTAGAATTATGTTTACAAACAAATACAGATATTAGATCAGGATTACTAGAACATAGATCCTGAGATAAACTTCTTTGCAGGCAGCTGATTGGCCAAAATGCTCTGAAACAACAATTGTAAGGCATAGTGGAAAGCAGGGTGAGACAGAAGGTGCATCTAAACTAGATCACAGTCCTAGGAATAGCCCCCGTCAATTCTTTGGGATAGTGACTCAAATTTGGCAAGGCAGTTGAACTCCTGGGCTCCATCCAACTAGCATGATGTGTGAGCTGTGAGCACCCCTGCCAGAGAAGGGGCTTAGCCTCGGGCGAAGAGGCTCCCTTCATCCAAAGGATCAAATGCTAAACTGTCAGCTCTCCAAATTTGTGATGGTTAGAGATTTAAGTGTCTGAGGAAGCAACCAAAGCCATGATCCACATCATCCACCTCCGGGGCTTCGCATGTTATCACAAAGGAATGACCAGATTTAGCTTTCCTATAAATAAAGCTCACAGCATTTTCCATTATTTTGAAAATGTCTTTGTGATTGTTTTTCTCACTAGATGTAACTTGTTTGGAAAACAGGACAAAACATTTTCAGTGTGTATTCCTGACATCTGGCACAAGAAGTGTGTCGTAATTCAACAATCGCTGGTTAAACAACTGAAAACAAAAAGGCAGAAACTTGACACCTGTCCACAAACTCACAAACAAAATTATGTTGAAGTAATAGTATGTGATTTCAAAAATAGATTTACACAAGATCACACGCATATTCTGAATAGGATACAAAAGCCAAATGCTCTTACATAGCATTTGAGAAGTAAGTGGTGATAAAAGTTTTAGACAATCCAGGGGATTTCAGATCTGATACTTCTTTAGAGTTGAGGAAGAAGTGGGTGATTCTTTTCTAAAATTCCATGTCAATCACAGCCATACAGATGTTCTTTTCATTCATCCACTCAGAAAAAAATCATAGAAACTAATAACTGTCCACACTCATTTCATGCTTTCATTAAAAACGATACCAGTTTATTTCAAGCAGCTCTAAAATGAGGAAAATATAACACATAAAATTAGATATATCATATTTGTTTAAAAATGTTTACTGATGTGAACATTAAAAAAATTGTCCAAATTCCAAAAGTTGAGTTGAATGTCTTGTTTAAATTTGTATTCTTTCCCAACATCCTAATTTAATGCCTTAAATTTCCCTCTTAACACTGATATCAGTGCCTCCCACTAATGACAAGTTTTGTTTTCATTATTCTTTATTTCAATATTTTTGAATGTTTTTCAGGCTGTATTCTTTGACTTTGATGTTATTTAATAGTCTGAACCTACATCCAAATATCTGGAGATTTGCCAACAAACTTTCTGATTCATTTCTTTTGTAATTCCATTATATTTTTTGTTCTCTACTCTTTTAAACTTGGTAAGATGTGGGCCAGGTTCAGTAGCCTGGTGGCTAAAGTCCTTGCCTTGCATGTACCAGATTGGCTCAGCTCCTGATCATTGCGGTCACTTGGGGAGGAGTCAGCAGATGGAAGATCTTCGTCTCTGTCTTTCCTTCTCTCTGTAGATCTGACTTTTCAATAAAAATAAATAAATAATAAAAAATGTATTTTTACATGCCAAACATGGTTAATCTCATTAAAAGTCCCATGTCAGTTTGAAAAGAAGGTGGGTATAATTTTTTGTTGTCAGTTGAAATATTCCAAAGATGTCAGGTCAAATTGCTTGACTGTAAGATTGAGGTTAAAGATATTCCAATTTCACCCCTGATGATGTATCCATTACTGAAAGAAGTGTTGAAGCTTCCAGATTTTATAGCAGGTTCATCTTTATCTGCCTTCACTTTTATTAGCTTTTGCCTTCAGTTTGAGATCAGCTACATAGAAAAGTAAAAACTTTTCCATTATTGATTGTCAGTAACAATTTTCTGAAATGGTCATTTGAGGCAACCATTGAGTCACCACTCAGGAGAGGCACACTAAATTTCAGCACTCCATTTGAGTCCTGGATACTCTATTTCTAATCTGCTTTCCTGTTAATGTACACCTGGTTGTTTGGAGAATTTGACTCCAACATCTGGATGTTTGCCACTCCCCTAGGGGAGCTGGCTTGAATCACTTGAAGGTCTCCCAAACAGGTGACAGGAACCGAAAGTACTGAGCCATCATCTGCTGATGCTCAGTATGCTTATTAGCAGGAAACTGGGAAGGCAAATGGAAGCAGACCCCGAGCTGATACACTTTGGTTCATTCCACAAAGACTACATCAGAAGTGGCCAGGCCAAAGCCAGAAAGCAGGAGCTTCTTCCAGGCATTACCTGACCTGTTCTCCCAGGCCGTTAGCAGGGAACAGGATTCAAAGTTGAACAGCCAAGACTAGAACAGGCATCCATATGGGATGTTGGCTACAGGAGGAGGATTAGCTTGTTACATTGCTATGCCAGGTGAATTTTTAAAATCTTTGTCCTCCTCTGTTCTTTGCTGCATGCTTTGTTGTAAGTTCATTTTATCATATTTCTCTTTATAGAGAGCGTATTTTCCCCTTAGATTGTTTTAAGGTTTTAAACCATGATACATATGTATATGAATATATATGAAATACATGGAATACTATATATAGATACATATTCCTTATTAATTTATTTAGCCATAGAGATTTAGATCATTTTTGTCTTAGAGATTGTGAATCATGCTATAATTGACATGGGAGTCCAAATATTGCTTCTTGGTGCTGATTTCAATTCTTTTGCATAAAGACTTGGAAGTGACATTCCTAAAACCTATGGTATCTCTTCTGTAATATTTTGAGCAACCTGCATACTGTTTTCACAGTGACTGCTCCGTTTTACAGTCATATCTAGTAAGACCGAACATGGACACAAGTATTTCTATATTCTTGCCAACACTTCTTATCTTTTGTGATCTTTGATAAAAGCCACCCTGACAGATGTCAGGTGATATCTCATGGTGTTTTTATTCTCATTTCCTGGATGATTCATGACAAGGACCATTCTTATGACTTCTTTGTAGTAATAGCTAGGGCAATATTGAAGCCCTATTGTCATCCTATTGTAGGGATATTTGTTTTTGTGCCACTGTGTAAAAGCGGCTCCTATATATGTTTTGTTTGCACTTTTTTTTTTTTTCATTTTCTAAGTTGTATTTTCTCTCCATTAATAATTTACTTTGATGTTTAAAATTTTTAATTTTACACGCTGGCACTTCTTTGTATTTGGTTGAGTTGTGTTTTTGACATCACATCCAGAAAGTCACCATCAGAAACAAGGCCCAGAATCCTTTTTCTATTCTCTTCTATGAGTTTCAGGACTTACATTTCACTTTCATTTGTCTCTCAAAATTTAAAGTTCTATTTGGTAGTTTAGTAAGTACCCCCAAAATATTTGCTAAGTAAGTGGATGAGTGAGTGAAAGACTGAACATGTGAATTGTGACCCAAGTTATTGGATGGAGTTGCAAAAGACCAAGACTAATCTTTGCTCAGCATGCCTGCTCCAGCTATGCGTTCTCTGGAGTTTCATAGATTTCAGTTTTAGAGTCTCTCACATTTTTATTGTTGTGTATTGTTCAATCACGCTAGTAGAAATGGCAGAAAGGGCATGATCATTCAATATTTCAGTAGAAAATTTGAATGAACATGAATAAAATTCTGTAAAATCTGTCAAAACTGACAGAATCTGTACATGTGTCCTGGTCGTACTTCCTTCATTGTTGAAAAAAAAGCCTCTATATTTTCCCTTATTCAATTTTACTTATTATATATGTACACATATGATTTAATAAGAAAATATTTGTGTAAAAGATATATCATATTGAAAAGATATAACATGGCATAATACATGCATGTATAAAGCTTTACTGAACTAATACTTTTAAATAAGAATTTCTATATTTCATCTATCAATATGCTATCTGACGCAGAGCCAACTCAAATAGTATTTTCTAATTAATCTAAGGAATAAATGAATTTAATTCACACAGGTTGTTGATGAATATGTGCTTATTATATAGTTCACTAATCAACTATTTAAAACAGGTGGTAGCAAACTTTTTCATTGCAGGATCAGGCAGTAATTATGCTTACTGTGTGGGCCAGATATTCCTCTTTCAAGTATTTAGCTCTGTTATTTTCACACAAAGGTATAGATGAATGAGTATGCTTGGTAAAAATAAAACTTTATTTACCAAAAGCTAGAGTTGACACACATATTCTGGGATAATAAACCCTGCAATACAGTCTAGATAGTTGTATTTCATCGTATAATATTTGATTCTTCTTTATATTAAGTATTCCCACTAAAATGTTCAGTACACACTTCAACACCCGTATGCCTAATACTGAGCTCATCACTATTAAGCAACTTTAGTGTTTCATGATGCATTTTCCCTCTCATAAAATGAAAAAAATTCATCAACTAATTCACTCTTTCAAGATATAAATATGTTAGGCAATCTTGTTTTACTCTCTCACACCTCCTGTATTTTTAACTACTGAACAGTCAAAGATGGTTCATGTCTCATTTACCCATAATTTTTTCATTCTTCATTATTCATTAATATTCATTAATATTCATTAATGCTCCCCTATTTTGAAATTTTCTTTCGCTATATCTCAAATAAACTATTGATAGCCTACCTCCAATATATTGTCATTCTTTATCATCCATAAAGATCTCTAAGTGAAATATGTAACTTAAGAATCTTATTACAATACTTGTTGCCTAAAATAAGTTTTGTAGGACATATTTATGTATTTGAAAGAGTTACAGAGAGGAAGAGGCATACAGGGAAAGACATATAGACATCTTTCATTGAATGAAAGATTATGTGTTTTTTATTATACCACATTCTTACTATACCATATTCAAATGATAAGTCTTTATTATTATCATATATGACATATTGATAATCCAAATGTACAACTCTTACCTTTTAAACTTTCAAACATTTTCATCGACATATAAAGTACATGATGGATTGAGATACAGATATTATAATATGGTTTTAGAACAATTGAAGTAAGATTTCCAAACTTCCCACTAGTCGATTGTATTTCTTCCCCCACTGCTTTTTGTAAGTAATTATTGACTAAATATGGTTGTTACCTGAAGGAAATTTATTTTCTTTTCCTGTTTTGTTCTCCTAATGTTTTCATGGAATGTAAGGGCATAACTCATGAAGAGACATAATTTATGTATTTGGAGCAATGTATTACTTCATGTCTTTACTTGCATTAAATTATACCCTGAAGAAAACTGTAAATATTACTTAAGATGCTTCTTTTTGGTTGACATATAAACACAGGATTCATTGATTTATAGTGTAATGAAGATTAGAACTCAGAAGTTATTTTTCACTCTTAAGAAACAGAACATTAGCTTGCACAAAGTAATTTGTTGTATGGAAATTTCCATCTACGAACAAAAAGAATTGCAACAGCCATAAAACAGCTCTGCTAGACAATTAAGTTTATTATTTTAGAAATGAATTTCTTAAAGGCTCAATTATTCTCACATTCATACATCTTTTGTAGAATTTGCTGGTAGCTATGTATTCTATGTGACATTGTTAATGTCATCAATGAAAGTAATGAGCTTTTATGACTCACTGTGTCTTAATCTGATTGCATTTCAGGTTCTTACACTCTCTCCATCATCACTAATACATATTCAATAGCTTTACATGCCTAATTAGCAGGCACTAATTGTTTTTAACAGCACATTGCATGTCACCATAAGAAATATGGCCTTTTGCGTTACTTGAATCTGTATCTGAATCATGGCTTCACAACTTCAAAGATCAGAGATCATAAGCAAGCTTTCCTCACTAAGATCTGGTTTGCAAAGTTACATTTAAAAAGAAGGCAAATAATTAGCCCTACCTTGGAGTGTTAGTTTTGTGTTTTCACTTCCAGATACTACATACAGTGTGCTGTCACTGCACCTAAAATATCACAATTCATCATCAGAGTCCCAAACATGTCAAATCAATGTTACAAAACATTGCATGTAGCCTTTACAATGACCAACAGCAGAAGACTGCATCACATTCTGATAAAAAGCAAAATCACACATTGGAATGTAATGTCTAGATCTTTTGACTATTTTTGTTTGAACTCTCTGACTCAATAATAACCCAAACCACCAACCCTTCCTATGCATATGAAGACCAAGTGAATCAAAGAATATGTTAACTTCTAGAATAGGAAAGAGACTGCTGGACCTCCTTGTTGTGTTAAGTTACTTGAGAGACTGTGACCACCTGAAAGAGACACATTTTACGTAAGCGGGTTACCAATTGTTCACCTCCAATGGCTGGTTTCCATTTTGGAATGCCGAATACGAACATCAAGCTTTTACATGTCGTGAGCTCTACGCTTCTGACTTGGGCCAGACTCAGCCCTAGCTGATTCTTGCAACAGTAAACCTTTGTGGTGTGAACCAATGGATGGGAGACTTCTTGAGAAATAGCTGCATTTTAAAAAATATGTATCTTCTATGTACTAATACCACCTTTATTTACACTGCATATGTTTTTCCTAGATGATCATATGAAATTTCTCAAGCAAATTGGTGATTGAAAGAAAACGTCGCTGATAATGTGTATTCACGTCACAAAATTTACAGAAGAGCATGTTCCAGCTGTCATTTGATGTTACTACTCTGAGAAACCTTGATGAGGATCTTGTATCACCACCTTAGAGCTTCATGTCACGACGGAGTGGTGATAGTGTCAGGAAGGTCTGAAGCTGCTAATTCTGTCTAAATTCGAGCTTCTAGAATCTTCCAGTAGCTGCTGCAGGAAGACAAGACAAAACAGAAAACAGGTCAAGGATGGGAATTTGGACACACACACAAAAAAAGGATCCAAAATTCTGGCTGTTAGTATAGCATGACATGTGCCCTAAACTGGTAGTGAAGCAGCAAAGAAACAAAACTCCACAAAAGAGCTTCATCCTAGAATGACTATGAAATGATCTGAGTGATTATTTTTAATTTCCCAGTGCTGTCCTGCCTGCAGTCCTTGATATTTTACATCCTGTATTTGTGGTTTGCTTCCCTGGGAGATACCAAATAAAAAGCCCAATTTCTGTTAAATGGAAGAGGCACCAGGAACTTCCTAATCAGAAAGACTGCTTCTGTGCCAAAGGCCATCATTAACCAAAATTACTAATAGCTATTTTTTACCACTTTCTAAAATAGAACAAGTTTCTCTTAATGTTGGACGTTTTCTCAAAATGTTTAGTGTTAGATTAAAAGGTGCAGTTAAACAGACATGATATATTGTTTTAGAGTTGGTTTGCTTTGGAGTAATCTGTATTTTTGTAACCAGCTTTTACAGATGGAGCCACAGAATGACAGTGTGGTTTAAAATTGCCTATGAAGCACAATGTGTTTGTGAAAAGATGTGGCAGAGATGCCCTTTTCTCTGCCATTTGCTGTAACTTTGACAAAAGGAGGCATTTCACGGAGGTAAGGGAGTTCATTCTTTCATACTCCTGCCGCCAACATCTCCTGCATTTTAGCTCTCAAAGTGCTATCCAGGCCAGATAACCTCCTTGCCTGCTCCTCTTGTGCACTGTCTGGAATTCTGGCTGCCTTTCAGGCCCTTCCCAGTCTTTGAATTCTTGGTTGTATGCGTGTGTATGGAAACACAGTGTGATGTCCAGGAGGACATGCTTGTGTTTTCAGTCTGTATTTGCTTGCTATCACTGCTGTTACAAACACAGCATCCAAACAGCATGTTCTTATCCAAAAGTCACAGTGATAAGACGAGGCAGCACTGCATTCCTTAGTGAAAACTCTAGAATTCCTTGGTTTGCCCCTTCTCTCCCCTCTTGGCTAATCAGAGCCTGAGTCTCTTCCTCCCTTTCTGTCTCCAAAGGCAAGGGTAACTGACCTAGTATTTCTCAAAGCAAGTCCCCATGGCCCTAACTTTTGTGCCTACCTTGTTCACACCTTAGTTCCCTGGGAATTACATTGCATCTGCCCAGATAATCTAAGATACATTCCCTATTCCCAGCTCTATCACTTAGCAGTTATAGTCTCATCTTGTGTTTTAATAAGCATCTTCAGGAAGTACAAAGTAGGCATCTCCTGGGGGATGAGGAGCATATTCCTCTTCCTCCGAGAGTCGGACCCACATTTCTATTTATTTATTTATTTATTTTGCTGCTACTCAGTCACATCACATACCACTATTGAAGCTGAAGTTCTCTGAATAGAGTTTGAACATGTATGCCACGTGCTAGTGATGGCCAGCTCAAGGAAAATTGGAGACCTGTACAAGGCACAAACATTTAACATTGATCACTGCCTTCTCCACAGCTCTAGGATAAACAGGGAAGAAGCAGAATCAATACAGAAATATTCCTCAGGGTGTATGGCCTTAGCATAATTTAATTCCATTTGGTTCAGCATGAGACCAAGCACATAAGTTTTAGGATGGGCTGGCTATCACAGAAGAGCAGACCTATTTGGCCATTCATCTAAGCCACACATAATCTCTCAATAGAAGATTTATTGACAACCAAGTTGGCATTTCTTCATGTCATTTTGTTTTTAATATTCCAGCTGGATTTCATTTGTGACTCCCTGAATATTCAGCACCCCTTTCTTTTGGCAGTTCTGCATCTACTCTCTAGTATCTGCTTGAAACTTACTTGTATTATCCTCAACTTTTCATCTTTTTTGCCTACACGCTACCATTGCCTTACAGCTTGAATAAATATATAATCCAATAAACCATGCACAATGGGTATTCAATGAATGAATTTCCTCCCTTTATCCCATGTATAGGGGGAGCAACTAGTCAAGAGATTTTAACCAATTAAATGAGGCAATTACAGACTGATTCATGCTCCATGTTTAGGCAACATTATTTTAATCTGATAGCTCACTCATTTACTAATTATTTCATTCATATGTACAGTTATATCTATTTCTAAGTAACTGAAGGTAAAATGGATAAGATTAATTTTAGTTTGCATGTAATTTAGTTTGTGTTAGTATCTGTGTTTTTTAAATTAACAGCACATGCTCCTGTTTCCCTCTGAATTAATTAATGTTCCCTGCCGCCCTCCTGCCATACAGAACAACATAATTAAATGTGGGGAGTGTCCATGGACTCTATTAACAAATGATAACAATTCAGCTATGTGGCCATGATTTTCAAACCATCATCACCAGAATGAATCCATCCACATATCTTAGAACAATAATGCATTTTAGGACAACTCTAACAAGCAATGTCTAATTATTGTATCCCCAATTCTAATGAATAGGCATGGTAAAGATATGATTTTTCTTTTCTTTTTGAAAAGAGTTTGTGAACAAGTTGCTGTCCATTCTTGCTATGCTTTCTTGGAAAAGTTAACTTCTGACACTAAGCAATGACACATTCTCTGCTGCAGTTGGTGATAAGTGTTAAAGATCAGTGGATATTTCTCAGCACATCAAATGCAGTATGAGCTCAGTCTTCCCCAGTGGGATTAGTCGGCCCAAATGTGGGTGTTTTTGAGGAAAAACAGTGACAGATGTTCTATCACTCACTCTTCTGTTGCTAGGTGGATTTATATAGGCATCAAAACACTACATAGCTAATATTAAAGCCAGAATTCCCACATTTAAGAATACACTAGATTAGCTTAAGTATGACCACCTGCTCTACCATGCTGTACTACAATAGGCAAATGTATTGCAAAAATAATAACTTCCTTTAAAAATTATTTGAAAAGCCACTTCTGTCTTGTTTTTTCTCAAGCATAACTCTTTTTTTCTAGTCCATCTCATACGTGAACGCTTTTGACATTAGTCTGGAGAGCTAGGATTTTTGATGGAAGGTCATACAATACTTACGAGATGAAGGTACTGGAGACTAAAAATCTCAGGTTGAGTCAGAATTAGTTCGTCATTATGAGATGCATGATTTGGAGGAAGTCAACCAACTTGTCTAATGTTTAGAATATTTATTTGTAAATAATGCACACCAGCCTTAAACATGTAGCACAAATTACTGCTAATAGTAGCACCTAGTAATGTAATTTTCATTGTTAGGATTTAAGCAGATTCAAATGAAGAAGCGCTATAAAGGTGTGGCTATGTGATTAAGAAATAGAGTAAGAATAATTGCCTACCCAGGCATCAGCAACAGTGGCAGACATTGTTTTCTCAGCAGAAAAGAAGGAAGCAGGAGGTGATTTGTGTGGCCAGAACCCAGCAGAGGTTACAGCACTGGCAGTAAGGGTCTTGGTAAGTGTGGAGGAAAGTGCAGAGGAACACCTGCTGGCATGATCAGAACTGGGGAGGAGGTGAGGTCAAGAAACAATTACTCTCTCCTGTGGTTCTCTGGTTCATTCCCTGAAGCAGCAACTCTGAGACCAGCAGCAATGCCTTCACACATTGCCCTTCCCATCGTCTCTCCAAAGAGCATGTGCAGGGGACACCAGTTCTATATCAGTACATTGTACTTAGGGGTTTCCATTCATGTGAAATGGTCGAAGCTTTAAAATTGCCTCTTCCATTGAAGTATTTAAGATAAGATAAGATATTGGTATGTTAGGCGCAGCATTATGGCTCAGTAGGCTGAACCACTGCCTATGACACCAGCATCCCATTTTGTGTGATGGTGCAAGTCCCTGCTGTTCCACTTCTGATTCAGCTCTCTTTTAACGCACCTGGAAATCAGCAGAAGATGGCCCAAGTTCCTAGGGTCCTGCCACCCATGTGGGAGAACTGGATGGAGTTCCTGGTTCATAGCGCAACCATCACTGTGGCCATATAGAGAATGAGCCAGCAGATGGATGATTGATCCTCTTTCTCAAAGTTACCTTCCAATAAGTAAATAAGTCTTTGAATATATCTGCACACACACATACACATACACACACACACATACACACACAATTGTAATTAAATAGAAAACACATTCTTAAGTGTCTCTCATTAATTGTTATAGAAACAGCAAGCATAATTTAAAGTTCAGGTAATTTTTAGTCCTACCATTCACTAGCTCCAGAGCCCACTCACCCTCATTGAGAACCCATGCTTTAGTTTATGTTTTATAAAATTAATACTTGTCTTGCCTTTGAAATTTATAATTCTTGCAATATAAAATCTTCTGTAGTTTAAACTCAGGAGTTACAACTTCACTAATTTTAAGATTTGGAAGAAATCAGTTAACACTAATAATAGTTTGGACCCTTAAAGATGTTATGGTACCTCAAAACTTTATGAAAAGTGAAATTAAAGTATATGTTAATTTGGGCATAAACATATTTTGAAATTTATGCACATTGGGCCTGGTACAATAGCCTACTGGCTAAACTCCTCGTCCTGCATTAGCTGGGATCCCATGCGGGCACCAGTTCGTGTCCTGGCTGCTCCACTTCCTGTCCAGCTCCCTGCTTGTGACATGGGCAGGCGGTTGAGGACACCCTGAGGCCTTGAGGTCCTGCACCTCCAAGGGAGAACCAGAAACAGTGCCTGGCTGCTGGTTTCAGATCAGCTCGACTCTGCCTGTGATGGCCACTTGGGAGTGAGCCAGCAGATGGAGGATATTTATCTCACCTTTCTGTGGCTCTGACTTTTCAATAAAAATGAATCTTTAAAAAATTTATGCATGTGAAGGGTCTTCAACAATTCATTAAAATGCGTATTAAGAAAATGTCCATATATTTGCTACATATTTGCATGCATCTGCATCTTTCTTAATTCAATTTTCTACAAAATTTTGCATGTTTCCTTGTATTATTTACAATTACATTAATATAGGACTTTTAGGATTTTTTACTTCTCAACTGAAAATTCTTTTAACCACTATATACATATTATTTCGAATTTTATTTTTCAGAAATAGTTGGTTTTATAGTTTGTTACCAGGTTATTGAAGAAAAATGTTGTTTTTAAACAACTTGATTGATAATAGTAAATGGTCTTATGCCATCAGTACAAATTCTTAACATTTTACTCGCATCACATAAGAATGATATAATATACCAGGTGGAAATCTACTTACTCCTTCGGGAATAAGAATGCAAATAAAATAGCTGTGCAATAATATGACCCAGCTGTGCTTTGGGGTTTAGCAAAGGCCCCAACTGTGATGTGACATCTGAAAAATCTTTCACAACATATTCTTCCAGCTGAAATTAGTCATGTCCATACAGGATCTGCCAAACTATAAAAATTTATACAGATGTCAGATTTTAAAAAGAAGGTACTCAAGAAAGTTAGGAATAGTCTGTAACCACTACTCCTTACCCCTTAAAAAAAAGTACTCTAACAATGGAAATAAATACTGCTGAAATAACCTAAAAAACAACCAAGTTGCAAAAAAAAAAAAAAATTACCCAGAAATTTTCCACATACGCTCTCCTGTTAACTTCTGCTACCTTGGGTTTTGACCCTGCTTTAAGGATCTGTCATTATTTCTTACAAGGAGCACAACGAAGGTCTGATGGAGGGTGCCTGTAAGTAAATAAAGTACATTTTAGTGTGTTTGCATGTGTAGCCATAGATGCATGTGTATGTCTCTGTGTGTGTATGTGTTGTACTTTAAAAAGATGAACCAATCCTGAGTAAAAGTATTTAGAAAATATACATTCGTATAATCATCACTATTCAAAAACAGCTTCTATTTGATGCTTCTACGTTATTGATTTTTTTGTTTTTTTTTTTTTGCTCCACCCAACTGGTGTGATAACGAGTGCAACAAATCAAGTCTGGGTTCCCTAACATAGTGAGAGCCATTATCAGGCTTTCTGCAGTTGAGTCTCTAAAATAAATAAATGTGTGCCTGGAGAATCAATTGCTCTTTAAATTCCAAAATGTCTCGAAAGTCATCATTCTTAGAAAACTATTGTTTTTACCTTGGGAAAAAAAAGTCCCTAAGCATATGCTTTTTAAAAAAAAAAAAAGTTGGTAAATTTTTTCTAGTGCTTTTACGTTACAAAAATATTTTCCAGAAATTTTCTATATATGCTCTCCTTCCTCATGATTTCAATTTACGTGGATTTTGACAAATGTGAAATACACCTACCATTACAACATCAGGCAGAAAAGTTTCAACATAGTAAAAATGCTCTTATTTGGGACTCAGCAATGTGGTGTAGCAAGTCAAAGCTCAGCTTGCCGCACCCACGATCCATGGGTTGTGTACTAGCTTCTCCACATCAGATCCAGATCCCTGCTTATGGCCTGAGAAAGCAGCAGAGGATGGCTTAAGTCCCTGTGCCCCTGTACCCATGTGGGAGACCCAGAATCCAGGAACCAGAAGCTTTTTCTGGATCTCCCACACAGGTACAAAGTCCCAAGGCTTTGAGCCATCCTCTATGACTTTTCTAGGCTATAAGCAAGGAGCTAAGTGGGAACTGGAGCAGCTGCAATACGAATTGGCTTGCAGGAGGAGAGTTAGCCAATTGAGCCATCACTCCAGCCCAGTGTGCAAAACTTTTTCAGTGGACATAACATTTTCACTGATTTGGGCCAGTACCCATGAACACGACTGCTGAACTGCATGTGAAGGCTATGTTTAGCTCTGTAGAAGAATGCCAAACAGACTAACAAAGCTGCAGTATCATTTTTATTTGTACCAGCAGTGATTACAAGTTTCTCTTAATGATTTTTAATTTTAATAATTACAATCTAAAGTCAGTCAAAATCACTTCTGACTATGAAATAGTACATAATATCAATTAACATATATAACACTATTGGGATGCTCATTTTACATGATGAAGAGCATTGATATGTGGCTTTCAGTTGTATTGCTTTATAGAGTTCATCATCTATTAAAACAGGCATGTTAATGTCACATATTTTGCTCCTTATCTAAAAATACTTTAACTACATGTGATGATGTTTAACACATTTCCTTTTTGCTTATATTACTGCAAAGGATGTAGACAGTTGCTAAGTCCCAGGAACTTCTGTAACATTTATTTGATAATCACAAATCACACTGCTATTTAATGTGAAAACTTGGAACACTCTTGATTATGGATGTTTTGTCATGATTAGATATGTCTACTGATATCCAAAAATTAGGACTCTGTTTTGTAAAAATACAAAATTTTTAGTCCCAAATACTGAATTTGTGAGCCTGATGCCTTTTCCTAATATAACCCAGTTATAATTTTAGTTCATTTATTGTTTCACCTCTCCTGCAATCAAAAGCTTGAGAATTAAATACATGATTGTCTCCATTTGCAGTGTGTTTGCCATTGTGTCAGTGTTCCAGAAAGCAGAAGTGTATGTTGGTTTCAAGCAAGGGATACTAGAGGCAGAGAGTTTGTTTGAGAGTCCCAGATACACAACTTATTTGACACTTGAAATTGGAAAGGTATTTAGCTTTTACCAGGTTTTATTTTCACACATGTAAAAGTTTTTATGTGAGGCTTCACAAAATTGTGGGATTAAAGGAGAAGACATCTGAAAATATTCGGGCATAGCCCTGAAATAGTGAACAATGAATGTCAGAACGTGTTATCACTAACGGCATTGAGTCTGCTTTGATTGACGGCTCCTCTGTTTTGTTTCACTCATTTGTAGAAGGCATCACCGTGTCAATTTCCCCTAGCAGCTCTTCCCTAATAACAGATTGGGTGAGTTCTAGCTAGGGCGACTCTTCTTCCCTTTTTTCTAGAACTCATCATAATATATTATCTGAGTTTTTGTTTTTCTCATATGGATTTTTTCATTTGTGTCATCATTTTGCTGCTGCTAGCCCCTGGTATGGCAAGTGTATCGCAAAGAGAATCTTCAGTCAAAATAGCAGAAAACTTATCTCAGTCTCACAGATAAGTAGCAGTAGAACATGATGGAATATATATATATATACTGAAGAGGAGATCCATGCTAAGCCTAAAGCTTAACATGATGTATCTAAAATATCTTAAGTGGTTCAACTTCTTTCCATCTCTTTGGCATCCTCCTCAGTACAGTTAAATCTAAGAATGTTTTCACTTGGAGCTACAATAGAGCTACCATCATCTGCTAGTAGCAGAAGATGATGTTCCTTCAAGGAGCTCTCTTGGTAGAAGAAGAAGCCTCTTCCTCACCATCCCACAGAAAACCTCCCATCAGTTTGGCCTGGGTCACATCTTCATAGCTAAAGGCTGTGGACATGAGTTGCTCTGGTTAACTTATTTCAGTTGAAACATACCTGGAAAAAGAACTATCTTCTCATCTGCGGGTATCACTTCCACTAGAAATATGAAAACTAGACATAAAGTAGAATTACTTTTAGTTGAAGGTAGGAAGAGTGAAGACGATAAATACAGGAATAAAATTCTCCCCTGTAATAGACACAAAACTGGATCCAAATCAGCTCATTGCCTAAGATGCCATTACATTTGTGTACTAAAGCCTTGTTCTTTGGCATGACTACTTCCATTTCCCTCGCTGTCAAATGAGATGCAGATCATATATATGAGAGCTAGCTTTCAAATGTACATTGCATGTGACATAATATGAACTTCAGAGAGCAAGATTCTGCTTTATTTTGTTGAGAGCAGAGTCCCTAAGAGGTACAATAGTGCATGACTCATGGAAAAAATGCAATAAACATTTGTATAACTAATAAACATTTCCAGTATTTGGGATTTACCAATAAAAAGATCACAAATGGAAAACTTGGAGTAAAGTATGTTCAAAAGTTCCTTCTGCTGGCTAGTTTATTGACATTAGAAAGGAGAGTGCAGATAAATACCAGGTGTTCAAAGAACTTGTTCCAGTCATGTGAGTAAGCTGTGGCATAAGACAGCTTAAATAAGTGACTAGACAGAGTAAATCAAGGAATAGACTAGAATCGTGGAGGAGACCTGGGTTATGTCATGTGCAACAATGAGAATAATAAAACAGAATTCACAATCTAGCACTTCCCTACCCAAAACCTACTGTGGCTCCTCATTTGCATTAGGAAGTACAGTCAAAATTCTCAAAAGGCTAGGAGGCTTTCTGAAGCAACCTCAACGACCAGCTTCTGTAATGTTTCTGATTCATTTTTGTACTACTCTGTTCATTGTTCCCCACCATAGTTACTACTGTTGCCCAAACAAACCCTGTATTCTCCCCTTTCTATATGTAAAGTCCTTTGACTGAAATCCTCTTTCCCTTTATTGTGCAACTCTTTGTGTTGCCTACCATGTGGGTTAGCCGCCATCCTGATCATGCCACAACCCATTCTTCCCTTTCACTTTGATCCTACAGGGCTTCCGCATGCTATACTATTATTTCCATCACAGTCATCATTTATTCACATATCACATCATTTACTGCTAGCATTATCACTCATAATCTATTTTCCACATTAGAACATAAACACCGATGAGATAGTAATTTTTATCTTCTTACTGAGTGAAGAGGATGATAATAAGAATCTCTAACCATAATTATTATGGTAATTATTTACTTATACCAGCATCTCAGGATTCTCCCTATGGAGCAGTACGCTGAAAGAAAGATTTAGTCTTTCCCAGAGGCGGACTACTGTTACCTAGGTATCCTGTCTGTTAAAAAGCATTGGAGCCAAACAAAACATATTTTGAACATGTTTGACACTTATTTTTCCTGAATTTTAATAAAATTCAACTGTCAGATGGTATTAAACAATGATATGTAATAGCCAAGTAGGGGTTTCTGAACATTAGCCCAAGGCCCAGCCATATAAAGCATTTTAAGCAGAAACTGAACACTTGTATATATTCAGTCATTTTAATGCAAACTATTAAAAAATTGAGTTTTTTTTTTTTACAGCAAGATGCTGCAGTATGGTGAGACTTTGTGTGTTAGACCTGAGAGTGACATCTGTCCTTATCTATAGAACAGTAATCTCATAAAAAATCGTAAGATTATCCTTAAACTTTTCTTAAAACCAGTGAGCAGTAAACAATCCCTACTTTATTGGAGTATCACTTGTATAGAAAATAAAGTCTGCAGAAAATATTCAAATGCTCCTTCAGTCTTTTTTCCCTAATTGCGACCTCTCTTTCCAAGTGTGTTAGTTGATACCGGTAGTATCCACTTACTCGGAACAAACCCACCTGTTTTCTTGGGTGGTGATCATTTGACACTGTTCTTCTTTGAAGAATGTCATTGAAGATGCTGGATGCTTTACTCTGCCTTTTAGAATTCTTGCTTTAATTCATAGCAGCTTACCATATGTTGAGAGAAACAAGATTAATGGCTGAACTCTCAAACATTACAACTTCAAATTACTTAGTTTTATTTTCTGTAAGTCTAAAGACGTAAAGGGCACATGTTTTCCTGGGTCAGACTGTCTGAGAGCTTACTGTTTTCCCTACAACATCCTACATCTCACAGGACTCTTCTACCTTAATTCATCCAAGCTTTATTCTTAACATGGGAAATTTTAAATTGTGTTATGTTGAACCTGTAGGTGATCTGTGCATCTGTAATTGATCAAAATCTGTCATTTTTTCATATAATTTCTCCATTACTTTATCTAACCATTTCAACACATATTTGGAGAAATATATAGATAAAAGTAATCATATAATCAATAATTACACATAGAAATAATATGCATCTTCATAGGCTGTTGTTTTCATCTCATCACACTGCATTTATTCTTTATTGACTCAATGTTATTCCTAATAATATTTCAGCATATAATACATTTATAAATGAAACTGATGTATTTTATAGAAACCATGACAGATGACATCCATTTTTAGAATAATACTAATAAATTGTGCAGTTTGTTTCCGATGACGGTGACATGACTGAGGGTTGCTCATTTGGGGGCATCATGTGCGCATCAGTTTCCAATTCACATGGTCTATTTTTATGTAATTCAATTACCTCATTCACAGGATAGGGCTTTCAGAGCATGCCAGAGCCTTAGATAGAAGATGGCTTTCTAAAGAGACAATAGCAGAATCCCTTATAGTTCATTAGCCTTCAGGTCAGTGCTGGTATAGCATGAGTTCCTTTCATGGCTTCCAGACGTTTGTTACACGGTGATAGAAAATGAACACAGCAGGTATTCTACTACCAGCTGCCTTCCCACTGCCCTTGATCGTGAAACCATGAAAAGCACATTGATGCTATTTCCCATACGCACGAACAACTTGCTTGCATTTCATTCAGCATCTTTGACATAAAGTAGATTTTGTTTCCTGTTTCAGATACACAACTTCCTAATCATGTGTCTGATCAAGTCAAGGTGAAGCTTTGAACCCTGTTGATTTCAGCAAAGTAGTTTATTTCCTATAGAAGTTGTGAGAATCAAGTAAGAACATTTTTAAAATGTAAATTTTAATTCCGATCTGTTAACTTCATTACATACTCTTTAGGAAGAAATTCCCTAATCTTCTAATTCCTGCTAAATTCTGAATGATTTCGGAAGTGCAGATCAAAAACAGATATAAGAAAATGGGTAGATTTTTGTTTTCTTGGGTTTTTTTAAAGTATTTTACTTTCTTTTTAATATTGTATACATAGTTGAGAGGGATGCATACTCATATGGGCCTCTGATTAGGGTGGGGAGGTTCAACTATCAAGGAAGTGGGTGGGATAATCTTTTCTTTTTTCTTTCTTTACTCCTTGATTACTTTTGAAGCCAAAGCAAGTAATGGTATTGGTGTAGAGGGAGAATATCTTTAACATAAAACATAACAGCAAAGTAGAAAGGACAGCTTTCTTCATGATGGCATACATTGTTACATTTAAAAACTTTTATTTCCCTCTTAACCAAGTTCCACGTATCTCAGCATTTCTATTTCTTTTGAATATTCATCACATATAATTCTATGTCATTCCTCTGTAAGTACATTATAATTAGCCTAAGTCCTAAATAAAGATTCTCAGAGTGAATAGAAATGGCCTAAACATTCACTAACCAGTACAAATACATATTTTTATTTTATCTTGTCAGTTTTACATACAGTAAAAATAGTTTGGTAAAGAAATAATGGAATACTGAATTCCTTGGTCATTGAAAGCTACTAGGCCATGACAGCTTCACTTTTCATCCATGAATTTTGTTAATTACACATGAAAGAAGATCTCCTGTTTTAATCATGTTATTTGTTTTTCACTTTGTAGCTTTTTTCATCTTCTTATGCTGAGTTTTTAAATACAGATTTCACCCACAAATATATTCTCTCATTTTACAACTTCTCATTATTTTCAGTTTACTTAACTTCACTGAAATTATGGCTAAATGCTGCTGAGCCCTTATAGAGAGGGAAACAGGGGGGCATAATAAAGTCAGAATAAAAAATGCATTTGAGTATATGTAAAAGTCATATTATTAAGTCTAAACCAACTATAACTTAAATTAGTAACATTTTTATTCACATCATACATTGATGCTAAATCCATTTATGCACTAATAATTTGTGTGTACTTCTATATATCTATATCTGTGCATATATGCTATATACACTGCTAAGTACTGAAGCTGCATGAATCAGTAACATCAACCAAGTCTGTGACATGAGATAATTAATGAAAAGCAAACAATGGAAACTTGTGACATGGGCATGGTTCCACTTTATTGAGCTAATCTTTCTGTGTTTCTGCATGTGGTATCAATCTAAATTGTTGAGTAATTGCAATGTGATTGCATTAAAATACATTTTAGAACATTTTGTTCTACTCTATTATTGAGATAAAACCATTTATTTTTATAGTTTTCACCTTTATTTGGAACGTAATTAGCTGATTTCAGAATGTTTTATTTTTCAGCATTCCTGTTGCTTATTTTGCTTTATTGATTTCTTATATGAATATGTAATCAATTTACATTTAACATTTTCCTTTTTTTTGTTTATCAGCATTTTTAAGAGCTGACATCATTATAATGGTTGTGTAACTGTGGTCAGAGGAATTATTCTATTTTAAGTTCTATTGTTTTTGTTTAAATTGGTTATAATTTTGCCATTGTGGCTTAGGTTTATTATCCTCAAGTGTCTATTTAGAAATAGAAAGGTCACTGAAGATGCAGTGTGGTGAGTGGATTACATGGACCCAGCGTAATCTATGACAATTTAGAGAACAAAACAAGATTGTAAAGGACACATGAAGACATGTGGTCTCCTTTGTCTGTGGTTGTGTGTGGGGTAGGGAATGGAAGAACTGGAGAGCCCCTTCACAGTAGAGTAGATTTGATTCTACATTTTGCCTTCCATTAAGTAAAAGGAGTATTTCTGCCACTTAAGATTTATAATAAGAATGAAGTGAATGAACTCTGTGAGTAGAAATAAATGAGACAAGTTGTGGTCTGGTGAGTAATGCTGATGACTGTGATGATGGCATCAGGTAGGGGTGATGGTTCCATTCCAGTGGCTCTACTTCTGATCCAGCTCCCTGGTATTTTACCTGAGAAACAAGCAAGTAAATAAAACAAATCTCAAGGAGGAGAAGAAACAAAATTGGTGGAGCTCAGGCACTAGGTGATATTTTCATGGAGGAATTTGTACTTTGTACTTTGTTGTATGTCTTAAAATCTACACAAAAAGTTTAAAATGTAGGTAGAAAGATGGGCTGATACTTGGGCCTGTTTAGGATGTGGTGTTCCCTAAAGGAATACTTGAATTCAGCTCCCAGCTCCAGCTCCTATTTCCAGTTCCCTACTAATGCCTACCCTGTGACTACACAATTATACAACTTCCTCTCATCCAGACTAAAATGCCTTTAGCAACTGGAAATGTGTATGTGCAGTCATTCTAGTATTAACAAAATAGAAGCTATTTTAGAAAAATCAGCATACCATGAAGTATCCACTTTGGGGTTTTTTTTTTTTTTTAGAAAGTTTTTTTTTTCTGTGATTTCAGTAGTAATGATAAACTATTGTTTATATGAAGCTCAAAATATGAACACATGTCATTTTTATGTTCCATATTGCTTCACTTCATGCTCAACCTGGCAAAATAGTAATCCAAAATAATTAGAATCCTATAAGGGCATCGTTTCCAGTTACCTGTAAAAGACAAGTATTAAAGTTTAAATAGATTAAAAACTTCTATTTACTGAAAAGTAAATTCTAGAATATGCCTTACAATTTCTAAGTATTTTCCATACCTTTTACAAATAATTTACTGAAAGTGAGACGGTTCTGAGACACGTAATATTTCACATCTTTAAGGGAAAAGGTATTTCTAGTTATATTATATGCAATAAGGTCAGAAAATATGCTTTCCAATGCATTTTAAGAACAGTACAAGTGTAAAAACAGTCAAAAGAGGAAACAACCTTCTTTATACTACATAACTAACTAAAAATTTTAACAAACAAAATTACTCATTATCCATGAATTGGAATTATTCGAAGAGTTACGAAATAGAATTCCAGCTGATTAAAACTCACAACTCAAACAATGTTAATAACAATTGTGAGTGCAATGACATTAAAGCAACTTTTTGATAGCTTATCCAATGTTTATGGCAGAGAATAAAGGAATGGAAAAGTTTTATCAGCAATCCTGAAGTTAGTGAATTGCTAAACTCTTTCCCAGAACCAGGACTATTCTCACGGCTTAAGGCCCCAGCAATTTATTTAATTTCAATTGCTCATTTTTTGAGAATGTGGCATGTCATGCTATTAATTATGGTTTCAACTTTGAAGATGAGCTTTTTTCACCCAGAGTTTACAAAATGAGCAATAAATATGCTAAGTCAGTGAATCTGACTGACTCGGACTTTGCAGGTTTCTCCTTTGTCCAAGCATCTGAAATGCTGCAAAGTTTGCTTGTCCAGTATACACAAACCTACATTCCCAGGCCGAGCAAACTCAGGCATTTGATTAGAAGCCAAACTCAGGACAGTGCTCCTGGGCATTTTGAATGCGGTATTATTTGCATTTAAACCTAGTTTACTCAGGAACCCCAGACCATGGTGTAATTCTTTTGCTTTTTGAACTCAGCAACGTACTAGAGAACTACCGTGCTTTTCTCATTCTTTCGTATGTTCGTTCACCTAACAGGTCGTTTTTGAGCCCCTCTTCTAAATTGAATACAGGCAAGACAACAGCAACATGGAAGAAGCCTTGTTTTCACAATATTCAAATTTTAATGGTTGTGAACAAATCAACAGAGCTTCAATTAACAATA
This sequence comes from Ochotona curzoniae, assembly GCF_017591425.1. NCBI lineage: Eukaryota > Metazoa > Chordata > Mammalia > Lagomorpha > Ochotonidae > Ochotona > Ochotona curzoniae. The sequence goes on along the minus strand of NW_024464920.1, from coordinate 13,326,405 downwards.
GACAAAAATGTAATCCCAACATTTCTTTGGCTGTGTGAACTTGCTTATCTTCCATTTCTCTAATTCCTTATTTGTTTCACATACCCTCAGTGCTCCATATGTACAGATTTCACTTTATAACTGTATTCGACTTCCTCTTCTCCTTATATAGTGCACTGTGTATTGAGTAAGGTATGTTGCTTTCCATCTTTCACATCCTCACAGTCACCAACAACTTGAGACTGATACCAAGTAGATCTATTTTTTGTGTCATGCCATTCAAATCACTTATTACTGAACAGTGACAGCATGTGGGAGAATTAAAGAAGAAGGTATTGGTGACAGTCATTACAAAATCAAAATCCTGGAAACTAATTAAAGAAATAAGCTGCAATATTTACTTTTAAAGTCAATAAACACCTTAAAGTCAATATTTACAATAAAATCAATAAAATATTTAAAGTGGATCTAAGAAACACAAGAAATCTGGATAATATTGTCAAAAAAAAAAAAAAACCCTCAAAAGTAGTTATTTGAGGGACCTGAGGTAGGAAGAAGTTACATCTAGATGTGGAATAAGACATAACCATATGAAGAAAGTAGAATTTGATTTAGGGCAGTTTTACTTAATTCACTCACTGCACATTAGTAAGCTATTAACACTATCCTGCCACTAAGGTTAACACTAAAGTAAACAGAATTTTGCCAATTAGATGAGCTGGATTGAAAGTCTAGTAGACAATCACTTGTAATGGTGATTGAGCAGAAATCATGGAGTTAGTAACTCACATATCAAACAGCCATTCTCCTTTCTCACTGTATTGAGCATTGGTTTACATCCTGGGAATGCAGAAATCATGCAGAATACCACCATTCTATTCCAACTAGTTAAAATGTTCCAACTAAGTGGAAACCAAAGAGAGTTATCAGAGAAAAAAAAACATAATCGAAGAAAAATATTTCTGCCCTTCAGAGAGAGAGACAAACAGAAAAATCAGTGCAATACGTGCAATGGTCAAGAATAGACAAAACATGTTACCAAGTTTTGGGGACTTCCCAAATATGGTATAAAGACTAAAATTACATTGGAAAGTGTTACTAAAATTTAGATTAAAGAAGAACATGAGGACCTAGAAAGTAAGTCTTTGTGTGATAACTCAAGGAACCTGAATTCCAGGCTATTTCTGATGGTAACCTCAGAAGAATTTTAAATCAGTCTGAGGCTGGGAAAGAATGGCCAATTTTGATGACCTACTGTACCTTTAAAGTGATGATGAAAGATTGAACAATTAGAAATCCTGGGTTCAAATGGCTGGCTCCAAATTGAGCCTGGATTGCACCAGAAGTTAGTTTAAACTTTGGAAACAAAACAAAACAAATAATGAAAAAACAGGAGAGTTAATAAAATCTTGCTAATTCAGTAATTCTTTCCTGGTTTCCCATCTTGAAAATGAAAATCATACAGAACTTGGAAGCTTGTACCTTTATGTCTTTATCCAAATTTCCCTGAGGGGAAGCAGTGTGACAGCATGCAGAAAAGGCTTCCAGCCCTACCACCTGCTGTCCACAAAGCTGTGTCCATCCTGTGGAACGGGAAATGGGTTAGCTTGAAGTTAGTACAAAAGGGCCCTGAAACTATTTCGTTGATTATATAACTAGTAAGTTTGGGAAAATTTATACCTCATTATAATAGAAAAGCACTTAAGTTGCACATGCAATGGTTCATAGCTTCACAGTGAAAAGTTCTGCTTAGTGTTTCAGAAAATCCTGCTGTATTTTTCTAGCACTTTCATTACAGATAGTGCTCATGGATAACTGAGACTTGCAAAAGCTACATATGGAAATTGTCAGTTCCTTTGATTTGTCATGAAAATATTAGCATCACATACTCTCATCCCTCTCATTATCTGAAAACTTCCATGTCACTTAGAACATATGTTTTGTTGATTTGACAAGAACTGCTGCAGAGAGAGACAGGCAGACATAGAGAAAGCTCCTGTCTTTTGCTGTACTCTGCAAATGTCCAGGATCTGGGAACTCAATCCAGGTCTCCCACATGGAAAGTAAAGACCTGGGCACTATGGTCATCACAGGCCTCCTCCCAGGGTATGCATTAGCAGGAAGTGGACAACAGGAGTGGAGTCAGGAATTGGGCGTCAGACACTCCCCCATGAGGAATGGACATCTCAATCACATGGCTTGACTGCAATGCTAAATGCCAGCCCTTCAACTTTCTTCAAAGCTTCAAAATCCTACAAATCTTTTACAGTAGCGTATCAATACAAATTCACTTCAGAAACTGAGTAATCACAAATGCTTAGAGCATCTCTTCTGAGCTGTTAATGAATTACCTGATTCATACACCTTAATCATGGTCTTTTATTATAAGGCTCTTAACACTAATCTTTGATTGATTGAACTTGCTTTTATTGATTATATGGTTGTTTTGGCATTTTTAAAAGTTAGTTAATGTTTATTAATTAGAAAGGCAGAGGCACAGAGAAGGAATAAAACAGGCACACGGAGCTCTCACTGGCAGATTCATTCTTCATGTGCCCACAATGACCAGAACCGACTCAGGCCAAAATCAGGAGCCAAAAACACAGTTTGGATTTTCTATGTGCATTGTAAGTACCCAAGTACTTGAGCTTTCACCTACTACTTCTCTACATTTACCAGGAAGCTAGAAATCAGAAGTGGTTCTGGGACTCAAACCCAGGTTCCTGCTGTGAGGCAGGCATTCCAAACAATGTCCTAACCACTGGACCAAATATCTATTATCTTTTTAAATATCATCTTCAGTAACAAACTCATCAATTTTAGTGTATATTGGCTTAGATTTTTTAAAATCCTATTCTTGTTTTTATGTCTAGTGAACATTTTTCCTGTTAGAGATGTTTTCTAATTTTGTGTAATCATGCAAAACTACCTACCAAACATTCTGCCTGAATTCATCCAACTTGGCACAGTTAACCCAAATATACTATACATTTCATTCTATAATCCAACAAACATGCACACACACTCAGACATATCTGATGTATATGTACTTACTGGTCTTCTTTATTTATTGCAATATTAATGACTTAATTTATATCAAAATAACATAGCAGTAATATAGATCCACGTTTCTTATGAAGGGAGCTAAACATAGGACAATGGCTATGCCATATCTGGAGGTCAGATTTGCATTTCATTCTCAGAGTCATTGAACTGTATCATAATTGCCTTTATCATAATTGCCTTGCTAATATTGAACTACATCACTACATTTATGAAGGGGAAATAACCGCAAAGAAATAAATATGAGATTAATCCCCAAATCATACTTACATAGCATATATGACTTTTCCCTGAAGATAGTATATTTTGGATATATCTGTAGCATACACATACATATTGGATTAGATAAAAACATCCTGTGGAGTATTTTATGTAGAAATTACTGCACTGAAGAATGAAGTTTCAATTTTACCATTCATTTGAAGAAATATTTGTTGAACCTTGATGATGTCCCAGGCATTAACAGATATTTATCCATAGGTTAGGGGTGATATATTAAAATATTGTGCTAGAGATAAACTTTTCACTAAGTCAGTAGAACTGTTCACATGGCAACGCCTGTCCTCAACTACAGATTCAACCCATTTGTTTCTTTTTCTGTCTTTTGGAAGATAAGGCTATTATTGACCCTAAGACAAGTATACATTATTGGGGTTAGGTTTATCCAAAACAGCATATTCTAACTTTGCTAAATAGGGGGTTTAAATTTGAAAATGATGTGGAAAATCTACTTTGGTTATAGACATGTGGAACAAAAAAAGCTCTGCTTCTGGCCTGCCAGTGTCTTCTGCATCTATGGGACTGAGTACAAACACGCTACTTGCAGATTCTTTTTTCATACATGTTATTTTTATTTGTTAAAATTTATTTGAAATCCAGAAAGCCAGAGAGAGAGAGAGAGAGGGTGAGAGAGAGAGAGAGAGAGAGAGAGAGAGAGAGAGAGAGAGATCTTCCATCCACTGGTTTACTTCCTGGACAAGATCCAGGGATAGAGAAACCAGAATGAAAAGTTAACAACTTCATCCAAATCTCTTATGTAGTTGACAGCAACCCACCATCACCTGTTGCTTCTCAGGGTGAAATTTGCAGAACGATGGAATGTTAAAGGAGATCCAGGACTCAAACTCCAGGCTCCAATTTAGCGGGGGGGCATTCCAGTGGAATTTTAACCTATATAGCAAATGCCTACCATTCTGATCCTACAGCTCCACAGCCTTTTCTCCATCTCTGTCTTGTCTGCCTCCTGTGTGTGAAACCCAATGGAATCTGGCTCATGGTTTTGGCCTGATTCAACACAGGGTCTTGCAGGCATTTGGGGATTGATGTGAAAGTTCAATTTAATAATTCAGAACAAGTAAAGCATTGTTTGATAACTAAAGAAAAAGTTATGATTTTAAAGTCAAATAAAATTAATGTTAGATCCTGATTTCTTTGGAAGTAATCATATCTCTTACATAAATGAAATTTCTTTGATAGGCTACGATTTTTTTCTTGGGACTTTTAAAATATTTTTAAACATTTTCACCTGATACAAAAGTATTCTATGGAAAAAATATTCTATATATTTATGGGGTATCCTATGATATCTCAATACATATACACATTACATAAAACAATAAAACCGGGGTAAATACCCTAAAACATTTGTCACTTCTTTTTTATGAAAACATTCAAAATCCTCTCTTTTAGATTTTTTTCATAAATAAAAAGGGTATATTACTGTTGTTTATATTCACCTTACTGAACGATAGAACCTCAGAATTGTAACTTAGTATCCAATAATCCATCTTTCCCGAATCCTTCCTACCGCTGTTGTTCTCAGCCTCTGATAATCACCATTCTACGCTCACTGCCTGTGAGGACAACCTTTTTGTATCTGACCTGTAAGTGAGATCATGAGACCTTTGGATTTCATTCCCTGGTTTTTATTTGAGTTAACATAATGACCTCTGGTTCCATCCATCTTGTCACCATTAGCAAGATTTCATCCATGTTTATGGAAGAATAATTTTTATAGTGAGTGTTTAAACTGGATAAATGTTTCAGTGTTTGAGCTCTTGAAGAAGCAAAAATTTGTGCAGTCTGCTGTTAACTTAGGCATAAAGCTATGTGAAATACTTTTTAACTCTTGGCAAAAACAAAAGGAAAAAAAAAAACCACTAGTCTCTCCAGTGTGATTTTTGGTACCTCCTATTCAAGGGAAATCCAGAAACACAAAATGAGATCAGAATTTTTCACTAATTTCTGGCCCTCCGTTTGCTTTCCATGTTGGCAATGAAAAATGGAAAACATATTTGCTAAGGGTGATGTGAACTTTTAATGAACCTCTGAAGACATCTACTTAGTCATAGAAAAATAGAACTTTTTGGTTCTGTTTTAACATCAAGAATTTGAGCCACTAGTGAATCACAGAGTAACTTCTTTGCACAAAGCAAAATTCATTCTACTTCCTATACCTATTTTTGTATCTAAACTTATATTAAAAATCAGATTTATGGAATATTTAATAGGAGACATAAAATCAGTGTTTTTGTTTGGGCAGGGAAAAATGCTTGAAGTGTTATGCCTCCTACGCTATTTATACCAAATTATACAGAAATAGTAAAGCACCTAACTAAGTAGGATGAACACGTTTTTTAAAAGGGCAACATTTATTATGTTTTTCAACCTCCAAAATCACTTGATTATTTGAAAGTGGCCGTGTGCATTAGTTGTTTAAGAGATTGATTTTTTTTTGTTTTATTTATTTTTTTTCTAAATGAAGCAGAAGTGAGAGAAGAGAGAAAATCATATTTGTTTGGATAAATGGTTCATTGAATTATCTAGAGCTCTAAGAATTCTTTATAAGTTAAATGTCTGATCTGGGCCTGGCATGGTAGTCTAGCAGCTAAAGCCCTTGCCTTGTAAGGGGCCAGGATCCCATATGGGGGCTGGTTCTAATTCCAGCGGCCCACTTCCAATCCAGCCCACTGCTTGTGGCCTGGGAAAGCAGTCGATGACGGCCCAAAGCCTTGGGACCTTGTACCCTTGAGGGAGACCCAAAAGAAGCTCTGGGTTCCTGGCTTTGGATCAGCGCAACTCCAGCCATCGTGACTGCTTGGGAAATGAATCAATGGATGGAAGATCTTTCTCTCTGTTTCTCCTCCTCTCTGTATATCTTTCCAATAAAAATGAAATAAATCTTTTAAAAAATAAATCTAATAACTCCTCTAAGACAATGCTTCTCTAAATCAGTTTTCCTTATAAACATGAGATCTCAATAACATTACATTGGAAAATTATCCACATAGAAACCAAGCAAAAGGTTCCTTTTGAAAATCTTACATGCTAAGCAGATGTCAATAACAACCTAAAATGAAAGAGCAAAATAAGGATTATTCTTTCACCCATCTCTCACCAAACCTAGATACAAGAACTTCAACGCTACCCATCTGTAAAGACTTTGATTATTTGTTTTAAGTGGGTAATGGCTGGATAATACTACTGTCAGTATATTAATTTCTTGGAAATCTTTTCGTATAAATAATTTGGAGAGTTACATGATGTTTTACAATGAATTTAGAACTTAATATAGAATGTAGAAGGTGAGGTACATGATGTAGGCACATATTTATCCTTAATATTTACTTTCCCCAACTTATGTTATCATGTAATATAGTTTGCTATTTCCATTGATCTGCAGCTTCAGACCTATCAGGGTTTCATTCTAGTTCCCTTGGATATATTTCCAATGCGTAAAAATACAAAGAATAATCCGTTTAGAGATTTTGTTTTAAAACTATCTAGTTTCTAATGTCCAAAATATCTCCAAATTCATCATTTGCTGACACAAGAACATGTATTCTGATTTACAACGCATCAGAAAATATACTTCCACTTCCTAGAATATTAGAAGATTATTATCTTTTTTTTCTGTGCAGTTTCTAATTCAAGCAATACACTAGTGGAGGAGCTGTTAAACTTTGTAAAAATAGTTTAATAGTTGGGATTTGGTATGTGTAGTCTCTTGTTGTACCTAGTCAATTATTTCAAAAAATGACATGTTTTTCATGTCAGGAAACTCTTTATTTATTTATTTGTTTATTTTAGCACTGAAATGAATAGCTGCTGATTGAAATGGAAGAAGAACTTTTCTGGATGATAGGCTTCCAACCTCTGAACTGGCACATCGGTTTGAAACTGAAAGCTTGAAATGAACCGTTCTTGATAAGGAAGCCAAATCCTGCCATTTATTCTGCAGCCTCAGGCAAAATGCAACTCCTCTCCTGCCACTCAAACCTTCCTATCTGCTTTTCAATCAACACAGCAATATTATGTAGGAATGCAATGGCTAAAGCTAAGCTCTTCTTGCATATACGTCAAAGTAGCTATAGCATTGGGTGAAAGCTTTTTCTGGTGCAGAAATAAACCTGGGTCCCCTTGCTTCATTCTCTGTATATACAAACAATTATTATTTTTGGGAAATAACCTGAAAAACAAAAAAGCCATGCATATCATTCTCTTCTACCTCAAACCATGCTGTTTCTTCTAGCTCTAACTTAGTTTCTTTTTTTTTTCCCTCTCCAACTCTTTTAATTATGTTCTGAAGTTCATTTAAACACTTTAAAATTTCGTAATCATTGGAAATTATGATGCCCAAAATGGACTGACTTTTATGACAAAGTCTGAAACCAGATTTCTAAAGTCTTGGCATGAGCACATGAAGCATGCCCGGAATGAAAGTTGCTGATTGGCATTTTCTGGAAATACAGTGCAGTGTCTAATATTTCCCGCTCCCCGCTCCCTCAGAGGAAGTAAGGTGCTTCACACATTATTAGTCAGCTTGCTACTTGTCACTGTACTGGCATTTTTGGTTTTGAAGTAATTCCAAGTCCTGCTCGTGGCTTATTGGTTATCATATTTGGTTTATTGTTTCTTCAACTAGTTATCTCAGAATTGCTCCTAGGCCTGACATAATAGCCTAGTGGCTAAATTCTTGCATTGTAAATGCCAGGATACCATACAGGTGGCAGTTCATGTCCCAGTTGCTCCACTTCCCATGCAGTTCCCTACTTATGACCTGAGAAAGCAGTAAAGGTTGACTTAAAGCTTTGGGATCCTGTAACCATACAGGAGACCTGGAAGAACCTCTTGGTTCACAGCTCCTGGCTTTGGATTGGCTCACCTCCAGCCATTGCAACTGCTTGGGGAGTGAGCCAGCGGATGGGAGATCTTTCTGTTTCTCCTTCTCTGTGTAAATCTGTATTACTGATAAAAATTAAATAATTTTTTAAAAAACAAATTAATTGCTTGGCAGTGGGCATTGTGGTGTGGCAACCACTTAGGACACCTGCAACCTATATTAGGGTACCTGGGTTCACATTCTGCTTCCAATCAAGCTCCCATCATCAGGTTTGCATCTTGAGACAAAAGAACATGGCTCATGAGTTTGGGTCCTTGTTACCATGGAGACCCAGAGTGAGTTCCTGCCTCCCACCTCACCACAGCCTAGCCTTAGCTGTGGCAGAAACTTAAGGAGGGAACAGCAAATAAAATCTCTCCCCTTATTCTGCTTTTTGAAGAAACAAACATAAAAATAAAAAATAAATAAACATATCAAATAAAAATGGATTGCTTCCATATGTGTGTAATTATTAGCAATAAATTAACAATAAAACACTCCACATTTAACATTGATTTTTATGAAGGCAGTAGTTGTCTTTTCATTATTAAAAAATAATTATTGACTTTTTATAATATACTTATGAGTTGTCAGTGCAAAGATGACTACAGTAGCATACTAATGACAACTTCCACCTTCTTTTACTCTATCCCTAGATAAATTAATTGAGCAACCACTATCAGTTTTCCATTTTTGAAACCTTGTAAATTCAAGAATGGTACATAAATGGAATCATGAAATAGAGATACAATATGTTTTCAATGACTTTTTCACTAAGTGTAATCCCCTTGATATTAATCAAATTATTGCATCTATCAAAACTCCATCTTATTCCTTCTTACTTGATAGTAGTGTATGACAAGGGTAGATCCTTTCTGCTTCATTGAATTAAGCTATTTTTTTTTCCATCGTTAGCCTGTTAGTACAGTGACTTATTAAACTAGCAGATTTATGCATTTTAAGTCAGTGTTCCACAACCTGAAAGAAACCTCATTTCATAAGGGTGAAAAATTCATTTTAGGTTTTATTGGATTCAATTGGCTAAGGACGCTTGTGTATAAGGGACACAGGTTTTTAGTTTTCTTTTATTGTTTTATCTTTGGTTTTGGAATCAGAGTAACCGTGGCTTCATGCAATAATTTGATATTTTTCCTCCTTTTCTTTCACTCTGAGAAAGATTGAAATTGGTATTCGTTCTTATTTAAATGTTCTGCAGCATTCAAAGTTATGCTTTGAAGATGTACATTCTTGGGAAGAGACTTAATTACAAATTTTGATTTTCAGTTACAAGACAGGTTAAATGATTGTACTTTGGCAGAGTTTTTGTAGTTTTTAACTTTAAAAGGATTAGTTCGTTTGTCTATGTTACACTGAAAAGTATGAATTGTTCAAGGCACTCCCTTCTTTTATTCTTTTAATGCCAACAAAAACTAGCAATGTTCCTTTTTATTCCTGATTTTTGTGTCTTGTGTCTCCTCTTTTATTTTTGTCGATCCTGTTGGATGTTCAAAAGTTTTTCCAAGGATTACTTTTTTATTTCCATGGTTTTCTTTATTATTATTTTCTGACATTCAAAATCATTGATTTCTATTCTTGTTTTTATTACATTTTTCCTTTGCCAACTCTATTTTCTGCTGGATATTCTGGTTTCTCAAATACATAGTTTGCATTACCAATAAGAGATCTTTGCCATATTTTTAAAGATTTATTTATTTTTTTATTGGAAAGTCAGATTTACAGAGAGGAGGAAAAACAAAGAGGAAGATGTTCCATCCAATGAATCCACAGAGTCACTCTATAAGCTGCCACAACAGCTGCAGCTGAGCCGATCTGAAGCCAGGAGCCCAGAGCCTCTTCTGGTTCTCCCACATGGGTGTAGGGTCCCAAGGCTTTGGGCTATCCTCGACTTCTTTCCCCAAGTCACAAGGAGGCTGCTGGGGTTAGAACCAGTGCCCATATGGGATCCTGGCACTTCCAAGGCGAGAACTATAGCTGTTAAGGCCACCGTGCTGGACCTCAATTTCAATCAGCTTTATTTCCTCTGAGAGTGTCTCTTTTTGCTGGCACCATGGCATGGTAGACTAGGCCTATGCCTGTGGCACTGGCATGCCATGTGGGAACTGATTCTAGTCCTGCTTCTCCACTTCCAGTTTTGTCCCTGGGAAAAACAGAAGAGGATGGCTTGTGTCCTTGAGGCCCTGCACCCATGTGGGAGATGTGGAAGACGCTCCAGGCTCTTGGCTTTAAATTGGCTTGGCTCTGGCAGCTTAGGGAGTGATGAAGCAGATGAAAGATCTCTGTCTCTCCTTTTTGTAAGTTTACCTTTCAAGTAAAAACATGTCTTACACAAAAGAAATAATATATTCTTTAACTTTCAAGTGTGATGAGACTTTTCCTTTTTGCTATGAAGTTTTGCTTTAATTAGGTTATAGGTAGAGAACATATTTATTATTTCAATATTTTTTAAGTTGTTGATGCTTTTTCTATGGTCCCAAATTTGCTGTACACTGGAGAATGCTCTGGGGATGCTAAAAAAAATCTGTATTTAAATGTTGCTGCATGGCGTGTTCTATAAATGGTAACTGTATTATCATGGTTGATTTGTTATTCTGATTTTCTGCTTGAATATTCTACCAGTTTATCGTGGTTGTTGAATTTGTCAAATCTAATTTTTAAAAAATGTTCTATGGAGATAATTGAGATGCTAGTTGAATTACTTTCTAATTAGAAAACTTGATGTAATGTGATCTTAAGAGTTTTCTTTATAAAAAGTAATTTTTTTGTCTGTTTAGAGAGAGCATCTCCCATCTGCTGATTCTCTGTTCATACCATCTCTCAGCAATTAGGGTTGCAAGAATTCAAAGTCAGGAGTCAGGAATTCTATCCTGGTCTCCCACATGGTGAAGGGGGTCTTTGGTGTTTGGATATCAGCCAGTGTTTTCCTGTGACTCTAGCAGGGATTTTGATTAAAAACAGAATAACCAGTATTAGAACCTTCACTCTGATGTAGTTCTTTTGGCCTTGTAAAACATGTATATTTTAAGTGAAATTGCATAATATTTATGTATAGACAAAGTTGACTTTTTGTGTTATAGATTAAGCAAGAGATTTACCAGGTATGTGGCTAGGCAATGGCTAACACAGATGTGAATGGAGCCCCATGGATCTCTTTTACTTTGGTTCATAAGCTCATTGATCTTACATATATGTGAGTTTACATTTACCATTTCACTACACATTTTCTATTAAATTTTTAATGAGAAAGTCTTTTTCTTAGGTTTTTGCTTTTATGTTCTACAATCACCAAAGACCTCTTACTAGAGGATAATTTAGGGGACATTCTTCTTGATAGTGTTATTATCTAATGAATCACAGCTGATTTTGTTGGCTTAAGAACCTCAGAAGAAAGCTTTATAACGTGTCCAAGGTTCAATAGTTGCTGAATCAGTGTATATTTATATAACAGGAAAATAAGAAAACTCTGCAGTAAGCATGTTGAACAAGACTTTAATTAAAAACAGTTCTACAGCTGGCAGCAGACAGTCCCAACTGTGCTTTTACACAGTTCTCACAACTAGTTTAAAGTCATCTCTTCATTTGCTTATTAAAAAGAGAGTTACATTCTTCTGACTGATACAACAGTAATCATTTTCAGCTCATATAATTAATAGGGTAACACTCTTACATGCTACAGTCAGCCAGCAATGGGTGTGTACAAAACAAATACCTCCCCCATCTCCCTAGTGTATGACCTCAACTTGGGAGAAGACAACAAGAAGCGGCTTATGTAAGTGATTAGTTCCTGATATTTGGGGACTTAAAATTCATAGACTATGCCAATTCTTCAAGCACAGAAATAAAGGTTGCTTGTAGAGAGAATGCCTTATTTACATGTACACATGATGTCGTGTTTTCAGAAATGTCCTCAACTGTAAACTCCGTTAGTACCTTCTAAGTTTTACCATCTGTGTATTGCATCCCGACAACATCTTCTTTTTCATCCTCTCCTCCTGTTTACAACAAGTGGCAACCTGACATTATAACAAGGAAGCGAATCCAAAAAGCCTGCAGCATTTTCAATTTCCAGAGAGAGCACTACGCTTGAGATTTTACAAGCCATGTTAAATGTCTTCAGTTCTCTGGTGACTTTGATAAATTGCTTTAAGGGAATTTTGGTATAAAGAAACAAATTCTCAGGATATATAGTTTTCTCATTGCCTCATATCCTTATTTTTCACATGATTGCCCTGGGACTCAGAACATCTGGGAGAGCTCTTATTAAAATCTGAGCTGTTTTGAGTGCAGAGTAGTTTGTAATTCAGATTTTGTTCATGCTGATCTTGTGTTTTTGCCCTACTTTTACTCCATCTGGATAGAAACCATGTTCCAAGACCTCTTTGAATGGGTTAAGTAAATTTCAGTTTTATGTAGACAGGTTTTCTCATCACTTCAAGGAAAGTCTGATTTAACACTTCTCATTTTTTTTTTTTTTTGGTTGATATCACATAGGGTGAGACAATAGAACTAAAGATGAGATATAATATAAGGTTGTTAAGGCAATTCCTTTATTTTTACTTCACTACTTTTGCTTTGTTTTAGTAGGAACAGAGCTCAACTGTATGTTTAAGAGTACAGTGCACTATTATTGATCATAGGTTTCTCGTATAGAGCAGCTCTCTAAGACTCATTTATCTTGCCCAACTGAATCTTCAAGTCCACCTCTGGCTATCATTCCATTCTTAAATTTTATGAATTTGACTATTTCAGATACTTCATAAAAGTGAAAAAAAGTGTCTCTAGGGGATGGTCTTCTCTCAGTCAGCCTAATATCATGAAGGTGTACTCATGTTATTGCATACTGAAGAATTTCATTTTTTAAAAGGCTGTATACTATTCCATTGCATATCTATATCACATTTTCCTCATCCATCTATCCTCAGAGGATTAGATGATTTCCATGTCTTGGGATTTTGATGAGTACTGGTATGAATTTGACATTATCAATACTTTGGATATTATTTATGTAGTTGAAAGGGATGCATGTACATGTGGGTCTCTGACTAAGGTTTGGAGGAAAGTTGGAAGAACAGATGTTTTAGCTCTTTCTCTCTCGTGTCCACAGAAGAGGAAGAAGAAGGGACTGCTTTTTGCTGTAAGACTACATCAGCAGCCAGGAATGGGGGATGGTCATTTGATGACGCCTTGGAGACCCCAATATAGGTATGAACATTCCAAGGGTGTTAATTGTGTGGTTGTAAGATATTATAGGCTTTGTTGCACCAGTGTTGAGAAAATATTTCCAAAGTCTATTGGCTGACCAGGTCTACCTTAATGCATTTACAGACCCAGACACTTGATGCAAAGCTTGGCCAGAAGAATTGTGCCATCTGTCTGGATTCGATGGTCACTATTGGCATAGATGGTCTGGCTGTCATGTCCCTCATGCACATCTGGGTGAGCTCGCCACCGCACAGGCTTCCAGCAACTGAGGAGCCCCTGCCCTAATACATACACTCCAAGGTGAACCGCATATATTGTGATTTTCACCATGGCCAGGGTTTGAGTCCAGCAGTCTAGTTTGGGAATCCCCTAAGAAATCTTGCTGGGTAACCTCAGGTTTGACTCTAGTGTGAACCAGCTAGTGCAGAGTCAGGTTCAGACTATCAACCACACCAGTCAATGCATTTATGGATGGATGCAGCTGCCTGGTCAATTCTGCTTCCAGCAGCAACTCTCACATGAACTGGAGGGTGCTGTGGCCTAGCAAAGTCCAATCCACCACAGGTCAGATCCTCACACAGACAAGTAAGTGCCATGGCCTAGTTATAGTTACCCCCCCAAAACCTCCACGGGGCTTAGCTGAGCCCTGGTTTTTGTGTGTGCCGGTATATGCTGCAGCCTGGCAGGCAGTTCCTATGTTTCATCTGCCTGTGATGCGTGTCAATGGATAAGTTAAGCCACAGTTAAAGCATCAGTTTGGAGAAAGCACTCTGAAAAGGTGGGACATTACTTGCAGGGATGCCATCTACATGTACACACTGAATCAGTACTGGGTACGGTGTTGTGTAGCCACTAGAAGAATCTATGTTGGTCCAGGAACCAAGATAGTAGAGAGGAGTGAAGGAGTGATCCCACTACATATGTTTCTCAGAGAACAGTCGGGGAGGTTTGTATATATACACCGTCTCCGTAATTCTTAATCCCACAAGGATTAGAAATTTTGACTTCAAAAGAAGGCATATTTTATCAGAGCATGTAGCACCATTGAATTAATGACAAGAAGTAACTTCCACCCAAGAATTTTGAGAATCTTTGTACAATATGCAGCTGGTGAAAATACTGGACACCATTTTGGCATATATGCTTCCTGTGGGTCTCCCACGTGGGTGCAGGGTCTCAAGGTTTGGGGTCATCCTTTAGTGATTTCTCAGGATACAGTCAGGAAGCTGGATGGGAAGTGGAGCACCAGGGACATGAAACAGCACCCATATTTGAGGCTGGCACATGCAGGTGAGCATATAGCCAATTGAGCCATTGTGTCAGATCCAAAGTCTTCCTTCTTATAATGAAAGCAGAGAGAAACACAACTGGGACTCTCCTGATCCACTTTGTCAGCGTTGGTATTCTCATGCCTAGTTGTAACTGTGAATGGACACTTGAAACAATCCCAGCCAGTGTCAGTGGCCCTGCATTTCCAGGAATAAGGGCTTGTGTAGTACCACCATGAAAAAAAAAAAAACACTTCATCTGTTTCTTTCGTTTATATACTATTACTTAATCAGTATTGACAGAGTTAATAAAAAATGGGATCGCTTACTCTGATCTTGAATAATTTAATGATAGATACAATAAATAATCTGATGACTCTTTAAACATTCCTTAATAGCTACAAGGCTTACTTTTCTCACATGTCCGATTTATTTCCTCAGCTATCTTTTCATGCTGTTTAACTTTAAAAATATTTATTTGAATATTTGAAAATGACATTTACAGAGAGAGAAGGAGAGACAGAGATCTTCCTTTGAGCTTTTGGTTTACTTCCCAGATCTGGGTCAAGCTGAAGCCAGGAGCCAGGAGCTTCATTGGGGTCACCCATGTAAGTGGCAGGGATGCAAGAACTTGGGCCGTCTTCCTTTGCTACTCTTAGGCTATTAGCAGTGAGCTGGATGGGAAGGGGAGCAGGCAGTCATATAGATTGCCAGGATCACAGGAGACAGCTCAATCATCACACGATAATACTTATCCTTCTTGCTATTTAAATTTACTATAAAGTGCAGATCTCTTCTGGATCCTTAGAATTCTTACCTCCTTTAGGAAAACTTAGCTTCTGAAACCCATACAGTTCTGATGTTCAGTGATGCATTTTTACTTTAAGATTTTCTGAAAAGTATCTGACCCATGGAATTTATTGTCTGCTAGATATTTAACAAAAAGCATCAATGGGAGCTGTGCTTTCTCCAACCCATCACTAACATTTTGCATCTCCTATTCAACTGGTCTTACTTGCAGCTTTATTGTCCTCCATCTCTCCTGCACCTGTTACCAAGAGAGATCTTCTGATATGCCTAATATGTATGTCTGATCATATCATGTTCCCCTTCAACATCCCCCAACAACTTCCTGTAGGATTTTAAGCCTGTAGGATTAAAGCTAAATTAATGAGAACATCTGAGGGATTCATACAAGCACACACATGCTTTGTTTCATACATATTATGTCAATCACATCTGGCTTATTAAGTAAGCGGCTTAAGATTCTCATAACACTCAAGGCTCCTTCAAGTTCTTGAACCTTTTGTGCATGTCACCTCTTCTGAAAGAATTAGTCTTTCTTTTTCTTTTTAATGTTCTCCTATTACATCATGATTTTCCATCAGGTAGCTGTTTTGTCTTATCTAGTTCCTGGTCTCGGGACTAGAACGGCTTGATTCATATTCCAACAAATGTTTCTTGGGATGAATTCAATTTCGATAAATACAATTTTTTAAAAGATTTATTTATTTTTATTGAAAGACAGATACACAGAGAGGAAGAGAAACAGAGAGGAAGATCTTCTGTCCAATTCACTTCCCAAGTGACCGCAATGGCTGGTGCTGCGTCAGTCCAAAGCCAGGAGCCAGGAACTTCCTCCAGGTCTCCCACACAGGTGCAGGACCCCAAAGCATTGGGCCATTCTCAGCTGCTTTTCCAGGCCACCAAGCAGGGAGCTGGATGGGAAGTGGAGCTGCTGGGATTAGAACTGGCTCCCATATGTGATCCTGACACTTTCAAGGTGAGGACTTTCGCCGCTAGGCCTAAACAAATATAAAATACAAAATAGACCTAACAAATACAAAAAATTTGAAGGAGAAGACATATATGAACCCAAACTACTTGGCAAAGGAATGAGACAAAACCCCAATAAAGAAAGCACTATATAGGGACCTTGATAATTATGTCATGGAATTAAACAAAGACCATTTTGTGGCTTAGTGAATATTTCAAATGTTCTTTCAAGGAAACTTTTATGTAAGCTTCAAGTGATGGGAAAATGTGAATTTGTTTTGGAAACTGTTAAAAAATAATTAGAAATTCTCCTACTTAGCAGATCAGGAGCACTTGATTGTCACTCATTTTTATTAATAAAACACAGCTGGTCAAGGCACAGGTGTGTCCTGGTAAGAGTATATCAGAATCTATTGATAGTTAAAGAGAAATAGTAGACACATTTAGAGTGTGAGCTAGAAAAAGTATAGAACAAAGATATGTTTTAAGGAGTAGGTGATGCTTATATCACACATTTTTTTCATAAATGTTATTAACTAATATTAAGCACTTTTGTCAAAATAGGAATTATCAAAGAAATCCTATAATGTGGCTAAACAAGTACGTGTAAAATAAGTTAAAAGCAGGATATTTTTATAAAACAAAAGTATTGTATATGGAAGTAAACTACAACTAGGTAAATTTTGGAAGAATTCTGATAGGATTGAAGGTGAATTAATTGTTCACATAAAGACAATTTTTTTTAAAAGGCATTTGTAACCTTTGGATTGAAAATGTAAGGATTTATTTGGCTGAAAGTAAATTTTTATATGTAAAATTAAAGGTGACATATTTAATAACAATTATTTTAAACACCTAGGGTCTACAGTTGCATCTGAGTTTAATACCTTTTCTATCTAGCGAATCTTGGTTTAGGCAGATAATGACTTTCATAAAAACAAGAATGTCCTCATTTTTCCCAGCCTGCCTTGCAGCTAGAATAGTTTCTGCTGATAACTAGTAATTTTACCAGGTTCTAAGTCTTTGACTCAAAGGTATTTAAAGCATAGAAGGTGACTGGCAGAAAATCTATTCTAAGGAGCAATGACTATGATTCTGTTGTAAAGAGTTAGATGGGCCTAATAGGTAGTTTAAATGTATAGTCTTTCTTCTCCTCTATGTTGCTCTTTGAAAATCAAGTTCCTCCTGGCTCTTCATTACATCTTTTTTTTTAAAGATTTATTATTATTATTTTTTTATTGGAAATGCGGATATACAGAGAGGAGAGACAGAGAGGAAGATCTTCCGTCCGATGATTCACTCCCCAAGTGAGCGCAATGGCCGGTGCTATGCCGATCCAGAGCCAGGAGCCTCTTCTGGGTCTCCCACGCGGGTGCAGGGTCCCAAAGCTTTGGGCCGTTTTCGACTGCTTTCCTGGGCCACAGGCAGGGAGCTGGATGGGAAGCGGGGCTGCTGCTGGGATAGAACCAGCACCCATATGGGATCCCGGGCGTGCAAGGCGAGGATCTTAACCACTGCGCCACTGCGCCACTGCGCCGGGCCCTTCATTGCATCTTAATAATAGCAATTGGGCAGCTAGGTAGAGCCTGTTTTGCAGTGTGAATCCTACTTCCCAAAATGTTCAGGTTTTTCACAAAATATCAAGAAAGTCAGGAAGTCTGACAGAATGCTAATGTCAGTGTCCATTTCTTAAGTTACCAGTTTTATTCTGAGAAAGCAACGTGACAATAACAGATTTCAGCTTATCTTGAGATTGGGAGGAGAAGTGTACCAATCACAGCCCTCTATGGGCTCTTTGCTTTGAGTAAGCTTGATGGGATTAGAATTCTGGTGCTTTGAGTTTTGTGTTCCTGCCACCTGGTTAGCCTCTGTTCTCCTCCCCGCCCCCTCCAAAAAACATATATTGTGTGAGATAAAATGTTTCCTTTTTTCACATCAAATTTCCCATAACATTGTGAGTTCTGTTCAACATTTGTAATTTCCATGGTACAGCAGCCATGTGTTGTGCACAGTGGTAGCTATGTAAGGACGTTCATCGCAATAATCCCCTGATACTGCTTTAAAGATTGTTCTGACAGTCTGGCTTCCTAGCACAAGTTCTAAATGTTTTTTTTTTTTTTTTTTTGAATAAAATCCCTCTTCTTCATTTAGGCTAGTTTGGCTTAGGAAGCCTAAAATTAAGAACCTTGGTTGAGGTTTGGAGAGGGAAAAGCATCTTTTGGGGCAATAGTTAAGATGTTGCTTGGGATGTCAATGGTTTGAGTCCTGGCTTCCTTCTGATCCAAACTTACTGCTAATGTGCACCATGGGAGACAATAGGTGATGGCCCAACCATTTGGGTCCCTGCTATCTACCTGGGTGACTTGTTTGGAGTTCTGGGATCCTGGCTTAGGAGTGATCCAGTGTGGGCTTTGTGGTGATTTGGTGAGTGGGTCAGTAGGTTAAGAGTCCTCTCTCAAATGTAAATGAATGAATGAATGAATAATTAAATAAATATAGCTTTAAAAACTTATTTTGGTTGATCTGTTTTTTGACACTTCCCAAACTGTCATATGTTAAGTATTGACTGAATTTAAAGGACTAGTTTAGGTGAAGTTGATACTGAAATATGAGATGCAAGCCTGCTGCTGAAGAGAAAACTGCATGAAAGGCTGTAAGCAGAGACAAGATGATTCTAGCATCACATCAAAGGATAAGACATGTGTATCGAAAAAGCAGTAATTGTTTCTTACTGATCATATCATTTGAGGTTCTATGAGAGGGAGAGAGTTGTTTTTTTAAACCAAACCTGCCGAGATGGATGGGATATTTGATAGGGTCATGGCTGAAGGGAGGAAGTGGAGATCCCCACTGGGCAATGCTAGACTTAAGGCACAATAAAATCAAGACCCAAGGCTATGGAGCAAAAAGCATAAAGGCCACAAATGCAGACTGCTGTTTCACACAACCTCAACGAAGTGCCAAGGAACGTGGTCCACTTCAAGGATAATGTTCCAGTTATTTTTCAAAACAAGGAATATCTTACTCCTTTACATGGAAGCACTTGAGCTTTTCCCACAGCCCGAGTTCTGAGGAACTATTTTCCAAACACCTGGGAATGTTGTGGCACGGGCAGCTGATTCAGGATCCCTAGCTTGAAAGTCATGCCTTCTCCACCCACGTAATCCTTTTTTGCCCACCTGTGATGCTCACCTATCCTCACCTGGAACCCAAGAGGGGGTCGTATTGCATTGTTGCATAACCACTCCCCTCACAGGCGCCCTCACAAAGGTTCATGACGGGGGTGATCCTCTCTTGGTCATGTGCTTCTGTCACCATAGCACTCAGACTCTTGACCTTTCCAGGACCTGCTTGTTTTCTGGCTTCCCACGGACAGACTCTAAGGACAGGTAGCCCCTGAGCATGGTTGCTGTATGTTTGTATTGTTCACACTCTGTTCACTAGTTGGGAGGGGCAGTAAATGTATTAATGCTAAGATGCTTTGTATTTCTAATTTGTGTACTTTCAATAATTTGAGTACTTTCAAGAATTTCAGGAGACGTTAGTCCTAACAATAATGGAATGTAGGGAGAGAAACCAAGGAAAGGTGAATGTCTGCAGCTTTATAAGTGTGTCCAAGTTGTTTGTGGCATGTCTCTTAGGATAACTTATATTGCTGGGGAAGCTGGAACATAGATCTTCAGTTTGACAGATAGACTTTTGGGTAATGAGGATTTGTTCTTCTTGGGGTTTCGATTCAGACTGGATTACCAAGTGTTGTTTGCTAATTTCTAGTGGGCCCTGTTATCACCAAGCTTGGTTAATAAGGGTTCCTTAATACACACATCCTAGACTTGTCTGGTGTAATCTCACTCACACGCTACAACTGGAAGTACAAACTGGTGCATTGCAGACCCAAGTTCTTTCATGGGAACAAGTGAGCTGAGCCATTATCTGTACTAGCTGCACTTCATGTTGTCCAGGGTTATTGAAGTCATGGATCGAATGCTGATTTTTTTCAACATTTTTGGAGTGAAAATAATTTCTACAAAATGATGATATTAAAATCCCATCATTTAAAACAGATCAAGTGTTTCTTGCCTTTGGAAGGGTAAGCAGGGAATCTCTGGGTCCACTCTCCAATACATGTGCTTTTTGCTACTCACATTCAAACTGCTAAGACTTTGGAGAATAAAAGTTTATAATCACCAGGTTAGTCAAAAATAGAATCGCGTAGAAAAAAATGTGAGATTGCCCTAGGAAAACACATAATGGAGAAATCATTAAGCAGGTTGGATCAAAGATTCTTGGAGTCATCTAAATATAGTGACATAAAGGATAAGGAGGTACAAATAAATCATATATTTGTATTGCTGATGGAATCCCATTAGAAGTAAGATGGAAATACAGAAACATGTAAGTAGAAGTATGAAGACATTTTAGGTACCAGAACAAAGCTAATTGGACTGAGGTAAGGATTACTCAAGAGATAAAGGGGAAAAATGCTACTAGGTTTATTGGTAAGAATCAAGGTAATAACTGTGCTGTGATGTTATCATTGGGTATAGCAAAATAATTAAGTTGATATGCATAAATATGTATTTTCTTCTTTGAAAATAGTGATGATGATCGGAACTGAAATAACATTACTTGTGCTAATAGTATAACACGAGAATGGCAAAGCCTTTGCTTTGTTTGACTTGAAGGCACTACGAAGAAAACATCAAAAAATCAGTGTTAAGATTTTGGTGCCAGACCACCCAGAAGTTAATTGGACTCAGAAAAGGGTGTGTTCACTTTGCATGTAATGTGTGTATTTTCTGAAGCAAGGTTCTGGAGGGTAGCCCGTTCATCTACACACATATGCCCTGAAGCTCTCAGTGAGTCCAGGCATGTTTATTCACTCTTTGGTGCCAAACCAAGGAGGGGAAGAATTTCTAAATCTTCTTTAAAGCAACAAATTCAACTCTTTCTTGGAAAGGACCTTTTAGAGAATGATGATCTAGATTCCTGGATTACCACCCAGAAACCATGCAAAATCAGCTATGGCTTCACCCATATTCCCCCTGTGCAGTAAATCTAAGTTGTACCTCTAAAGTCTAGAAGAAGAAAGTAGACTAAAATGTAAGCTTTAGAAGGAAATCACACCAAGGAGTTGTTAATAAAAAGCTGGATTAAGCTATGTTGGTCTTCTTATGCTATTAGATTTAAATGTGTGAGTACTTATTTATGTACTTCATCAATGCTTTCCAAATGTTCCCAAGCGTGAGGTTAATCACAAAGTCCCTGTCTTCTAGTAGGGATTAAATTATAACAATTGTTACAGAGGGGATCACATGCGTGAATCAAAGCAGAATACCTGTGAAAATGCTTTCTCTTTTAAAATATTTAACTTTGATTTTATCCTCATTATAAAGGCATTGGATTGATGCACACAAAGCTCTGGTCAGGAAACACTCTGATGTGCTCAAGAGATGATGAGAGAATGCAGTCTGCCAGGAGGTGAGGTTGTGCTGAGTGAGGGGGACCTGGGGAGTTGAGCACAGGCCAGACCAGATAGGATCTTTCAGGCCATGATGAGGACATTCAATTTGAGTCTAAGAATATTTGGAAGAAACTTAAAGTTATAGCAGCGAACAAACTCAGCTTAGTTGTTTTTTTAAAGCAAGGCACGAATAGTTTCTGTCTGGAGAATTGACCATTACAGCAAAACACGGGGGAGCAGAGCTTAACTAGAACCTTTGCTGTAGGCCCAGTAGGAGGCAGTGGTGGTTTGGATGGGAGTTGGAGAGGAGTTGAGAAGACCTACTTCAAAAATAAGTTGGAGGTGAGCTTGAAAGACTCTCTTGTACTTCCTCTGTGGCAAATGGGACTGGGGAGTCTCCAGGAGAAGCGGGGAGGGCTCTAGAAGGACCACAAATTTGGGGTTAAACAGCTGTGTACCTTGAGCTTCCTCTCACTGAAATGGGAAAAGGAGAAAATGATTGTGAGAGAGTTCAGGAGTTCTGTGTTAGGCCAGAAGACATTTCTGGAATATTCAAGCCAAATGATGAGGCATACCTATGCGGATATCCAAGCAGGGTTTACTCGTATACTCATACAGCAAAGGCCTTGCACAAATGCATCCAGCACCATTCCCACAAGGGGCACTTCATAAAATGCCACACAAAGATTCAGAAGATATTACATGAAAGGCTGTAACGATTTGGGTACAGATTTAGGTTTCAGCACTTACTGTGTCTTCCAGACCTAAAAAGTGCCGTTTAGTCTGCAGGAGTTTTATGCCTTAACATTTCTGCCTTTGAGCACCCCCATGTGCATTATGTACCATATTTTCATTAGGGCCCAAATGGTAAGATTTTCTTCCTTATTCTTCACCTTAGGTTGTCTGTTTGCTATTATTTCTCAAAAAGTTAATCCTGGGGGTTATATTGCATAAGAGTGTTCTTTATTTGACCCAGAACATTCCTTTGCTCCTAACAGACAGACAGGATGTGGCCTAATAGGAAAGGGTTCCTGCAGCTCCAAGCCCTTTACAGCTGGAGTCCATTCCGTGCTGTTCCTGCCAACAGGGCTAGGAGATGGCTGCTGGTCTGAATATGCTGGACGCTGCAGCTGGGAAGGTGCCATTCTCTGGAACAGCCTGAAGTTGGGTCCCCACAGTGGGAGGCGTGTTTATCTTTTCCCTGGAAAAACAAAAGGTCAATTGGAAACACATGTTTCTATAACAACAATACATTCAAAGAGAGCAGTTGGCCCATCAGAGAGGGAGTAGCTTAGTAGCACATGAAGTCTCATGATTTCAACTTAATTCCCATGGGAATTTACATGGAATGAAAGACTTTGGTGATGAGAACATGTGCAAAAAAAAAAAAAGAAGAGTAGGAAGAAGAAGAAGGCTCCAAAAGAAGCAATCTGTACATCACTTAAGAGAGAGGTTTTAATTTAGTACAGCAATCTAATGGTCTTCTGTGGGTTAATGACACTATTAATTTTCATAATTTTGGTTGCTGTTTGAAATGACTGTTTCCTTTGCTCTTTTCCATTACTGAAAAATCACGTTAGTGACTATCGTATGTGAAAAAAAAACCAAACATATCTTGCCATTTCTGCTTTTCATGTATAACCTTGCTATAATTTTGCTGTTCTTCAGTATATGAGCACCAACATATGATGATATGGGAAGATTTCATCAAGATTACATAGTAACTTGGGAGATGGAGGGAAAAGGATATCAGGAAGAGAAAAGTGAAATAGGAGAAAAATTCCGATTCATAAAAGTCGGGTGGCTGAGAAGGAGCAGACAGTGGGGGAGTTAAATCCTGCAGTCACCCCCAGAGCAACATATGGTGCCATCTTCCCGTGCTTTAAAAATGGAAAGAGATGCTTCACAGAGTAGAAAACATTATCCTCTAAACTGTATTTTTTAAAACGAGTTATTTATTTTCTTTGGGAAGTCAGATTTACAGAGAAAAGGAGAGACAGAAATATCTTCCCTGTTTGCAGGTTTACTCCCCAAGTGGTCACAGTGGCCGGAGCTGAGCCAACACAAAGCCAGGAGCCAGGAGTTTCTTCTGGGTCTCCCATGCAGGTGCAGGGTCCCAAGGATTTGGGCCATCCTCAACTGCTTTCCCAGGCCACTAGTAGGGTAGTGGAGAAGCTGGCATGCAAATTGGCACCCATATTGAATCCAGGCGCATTCAAGGCAAGATCTTTAGCCATGAGGCTACCGTGCCAGAGGCCTAAACTGTCTTAAGAACACTAAGGAACAACGCCAAATAGAATTTGTTTTGTTTTAAAAATTACAATTCAGTATGTATTTGTGAATTTTTTGAAGAATACACACATGTAGAACAATGAAATCTCTTATTCACTCTGCAGAGAGGTGATCTCCACAGAACTTGTCATGAAGAGATTTTCCCATCATACTTAAAAAAAAAATCTATTTATTTGAATGTCAGAGTTAGAGAAAGAGAGGGAGCTCTTCCATTGACTGGTTCACTTCCCAAACTGCTGCAATGGCCTCGGCTGAGCTAGACCAAGGCCACACAGCCAGGACCTCCTTCCGGGTATCCCAAACACCCGAACAGTTGGGATGTGAACTGCACCCATATGGGATGCTGGCGTCACAGGGAATGGTTTTATCCACCATGTCATAGCACTGGCTCTTCTCCAGTTATACTTCCAAAGGTCTTGGAAAGAACCATGGGGAAGCGTCAACATAGAAAGGCCCCTTTTCAGGTCTGCCACTCTGGATTTTGGGGGCTTCCTTGGGACTCTAATCCCCGAATTATGAAATGAAATGCCTTAAGAAAAGTGAGCTGGGATTTACCTTCAGCTTGGGGGGATACTGGAAATCTGTCAGGATATTTTGACAATGTGGTTGTTTTAATTATCTGAGCAATCTCCTGATGTGTTCTGGCAAATTAAGGATGCTATATCCCAACTGTCAGAAACATCCCTGTGTTGGAAAACACTGGAGCGTTGTTGAGGTCTCCTCCAACGAACGAAGTTTGGGATAGAAATGTCACTGGCGATATTGGTCATGGTTGATGCGATTGGTTTAGAAAGTGAACCTATTTCCTAGAAGCCAAATTATTGTGTATCCCTTAAGAGGTTTACTTGCATTAAACATTTTTCTTTGTGTTTTAACTTAATAGGAGGAAGTTATTTGTGTTTGACATTAGCATTAATTTTGAAGATTTCTCAGCTTACATTCCATTATTAAAATATTCTGCTATGGGACTAGTTTTGAAGACTCTATTTTCTCTTTTTCCTTTTCATATGATACTTGCCTCATTATTTTTGGTGTTTTATAGAAGTTTGACTCTTCTATCACAAATGCAAATATTGAAGAAAACACCATGATAAGACATCTAAATGTACACTATAGTCTGATAGCCTCAAACTAGCTGCTGATGCTGTATCCACGTGGTTTTCATGATTTTTCAATATTCTGTTATTACTAATTTTGCAAGGGTCTGGAAGTAAAAAAAAAAAGCCTCATATTTATTTTATTTCTAGAAAATTAAGCTTACCAATTGATAAGTCTGTAAAGAAATATGCATTGTATGTGCATATATACATGGAAGCCTATAGTTTATTTATTTATTTCTTATTTTGTTTTATTATATAGTTCAAGAAGCTCTGGGGTCTCTCCTCTCCCTCCCCAAATTTTCTCCAGCCCCCCACTGATCTCCCCTCCAGCTTTACAACAGGTGTTCTTCACGAACTTTCTCAAGTTCATCATGCTGCCACTGAGGCGTCTCTCAACAATATCAAGCAATGCTTTCATAAAAATCCCCTGTGGTCCTGCAAACCAACTACTGCTGTTTCCATTTCATAGATAAGCTGAGAAGGAAGGTGGCAAAGTTACCTTGACTTGCAGAGCATCTTAGAACACACGCACTTCTCTTCAGAAAAATAGCAATGTGAACTTTTCTTTTTTTTTACAAATACACTTCATTTGGCAAGGGTCTTTCACACAGCAATAAATAGCATTTGCTATCTTTGACGGAAAGCCAGCTGGTCGCCTTCCTAGTCCTGAGGTAAACAGAAGGCTGTCTGCTTGCTTTGAGTCAGATCTCGCTAATTAGGGAATGTATAAGCTGCTTCACTTCACAATCTTCAGGAAGATGGTAGTCCCCGTACTAACTCAACCATGCACGAGGTTCAGAACTAGAATTATCTCCATGTGTGTGCTCCTCTCTTTTAGAGAGATGGCAGTGAGAAAATCCCCAAGATCAACAGGGCATGAGTTTTTAAAAAATCAGTCTATATATGGGATGTCAGAGACGAAATGTTCATTTCAGCTCAGATTTAAACTAAAGCAAATATCTGCAAAAATTCCTGGTTTTTAAAGGCTAAAAAAAATACATTTTACTATATTTTTAGACTGAAAATCTTGAAGAACAAGTCAAGTTTTCTCACTCACTTCCACTTAGTTTCCATTACAACTTGTTTGGCCAGAACAAAGATAATAAACATTGAGCTTTCATCGGTTGATTTCCTCCCTTTTCAGCTAAAGAGGATTCATTTTGCCAGATTTCTGGATGCTTTTGTGTTAATGAAGCTTGTAGGAGGTTGGTGAATAGCATCTTGGCAAGAGAGGGGAGAAAAAAAAAAGATCAACATAGCAAAAGTTCAGAGCTGAGTTGCAAGTACCTCAGCATGGAGGAGCTCTGAGGAGCCATTTCCTTGGGGGAGATGCTTAAGAAATAGGATGAAAAGAACTTTATCAGAGGTTTGTGTGAGTGTTCAGAGTATATTCTCCCAGTGAACTAACTTGGCAACTTCAAGAAAGATCTCGGTGAAGCCCTAACACGCATTTACCTACTTCATTGACAGGCTGTTGATTCAGAGTGCTGTTGGCACCAGACAATAAGTAGGCTATTCGTGTGTGCATTACATCTGCAGCCTGAAGCCTCTGTTTTTGGAACAGGCATCAGTGGATTCGTTCTACTTTCAAAACTGTTAACTGCCTGCCCTTCAGAGTAAAATTTCATTTCTTTTTCAGCCAGACCAAGAAAGAAAAGAAAGGCAGCAAGGAACAGATGCAAACCACATGCAGGCTCATATTCATTTTTGCTTGTTTTTATTCAACTTCTCTTGTTCAACTTTTTTGCTTGCCTTCTAAAACTTGGTAATTGTGTATTTAAAGTAATAGAAAATGTGGGGAAAAAACTGCTTGGTTTACCAAGTTACAGTCTTTTTCATATCCACTCCCCGCCCCTCCAATTGTACAGGATAAAGGGGTCATCAAGGGGCATTCATTGCCTTTGATAAAGAAAAATTGTACAAATCTGCTAGCTGAAGATGAAATAAGGAAAATGCCTGTGACACACATGAATACAAAGCAACACAAAGAAGAGAGCTGAAACAAAATGCTTCCAGGCCAATCCATGGGGTCGCTTCCATCTGTTCCTCACTGGTCCTAAAGGGTTTGTGAAAATAAGACCAATGACCATTTCCTTCATACTCAATAACTTTACTCTAGAGTCGTTCTTATGCAGTTAGGGTTTTTCCAAAATATGAAATATTCATTTTTCGCTAAGGTCATTTCTCCTAAGAAAACTTCCTGGAATTTAGTAAAATTTATTCAGATCCCTCTTAAGATAATTTCTGGTTCTAATCAGATGTGTACTCTTGACCAACATTTTTTTAGCATCTTTCCCAGCAAACAAATTAGTTAGTTGTTGTTGTAATGCCTGTTCATGGTTTGTGAAATGAAAGTAAAATAAATGGGCATTTAACAATTATATCAAGGTTCCTTGTCTTACATTAAATAGGTTATACCCAGCATTATCTGTGTCTCTGTATCTGAACAAATGCATTATATGATTCTTGTATATGTTCTTTTTGTTTAAACTATTCACCTGTGATCATCCATGTAATGCCCTTTTTCTTCTTCTGCCTCCTCCTCTTCTTCTTCGTCTTCTTTTTAAATACATATTTTCATTTGAAAGCAGATTTACAGAGAGAAGAGAAGAAAGATTGTCCATCTGCTGGTTCACTTCCCAAATGGCTTGCAATTGCTGCACTGGCCAGAGCTGAGCCAATCCAAAACTAGGATTATGGAGCTTCTTCTCTTTATCTCACATGGTTACAGGGTCTCAAGGTCTTGGGCCATCCTCCAATGCTTTCCTAGGTTCTAAGCAGAGAGTAGATGCAAAGTAGAGTTGCCAGGATATTAGCTGCTGCCCATTTTGGATTCTGGTGCTTGCAGGCATACAATTAGCCAATTGAGCCATCATAGTGGCCCTAATTCTTGTATATATAAAGAATATAATTCTTATAAAAATTATAATTCTTGTAAAATAAAGTATTGGAGGTAAACCACAACATATCTTCATCGAAGCTGACAAATCATCAGGCGTTATTACAACAGATTCGCTATCAGTATAGGACAAAATGCTCTACTTTTTATTGTTCCTCCATTGTGCTGCTTCCTTTGAGTTCCATCTCACTTCCAAGGATGCTGCTGTCTCATCACTGTTTCCTTTCCACATCACAATTACTCCAACTTGCACCCTTTCTTATTCACAAGAAGCACTCCTCTATGGCCACCCTCCATCTCTCTGCCTTAAGGATACCTTCCTTTAATGCTTTGTTGTCAGGTATACCAGCTATTCCATCTAAGTCACGCCACGCTTTTCTCAAACTAACATCCACATCACTTATTCCTTGCCACATCCCTCAACTTGTCATCAAATTCAAGGGGCTGTTCTCTTTATTTGCTTGGGGTGTAGTCAGATGATCAACCTCAAGCAGGAATTGCCCACAGGACAAGAAATGGACACAAAAGAAGATACACTGTTTAAATAAACGGCTTCCCTGGGAAGCAGTGAAGCAGCCTGGGACTAGAAGCCAGCTAGACTGGCTCCTTTATGCAGCTCTCTGCCAGTAGGTACACAGCATGGAAGCCCCTGTAGCAAATGCAATAGATCAATATTTCCTTGACATCATCTAGGTTTCTGTTTAACAAGCTGGAAAGGGCTCCGGTAGATGCCCAATCTCCGACCCCTGCACACACACACACACATACATACTCTTCTCAGTAACTAATGTGTGACTACTACTGTTGGTCGTTGGTGATAATGTGGTAAAAACATGTGAGTACCCCAGTGGCTTGGCAGCACGGTTTCTACCAACCCCTCCACTCAGATCTCTCAGATCTACCACTGCGCCCATCTCATTAATTGTCATCAATACCAACTCCACAAACTCTGGGCACATCTTTCTAGTTTGCCCGCAGCAGCAGTTAGCCAGGATTTTTCTGCCAAAGGTTAGGAGAGGGTCCAGGATGTGGAGTGCTCAAGCAATGCACTGCTACCTGCATTGTAGGTTCAAAAATCCAACTCAGACTATGCCTTGGCAGCAGCTTCCCTTGTGTGTGACAGTCTGTTGCCCTCTCAGTAAAACGTGGCAGCACAAGCTTTCCTGGAAAGTTCTCTGGATGATAAACTACAGTCAGTACACTGTTCCCTACTCTCTGTTGATGTTACTGTGTTCTCCTCTTGCCTCAATCTCAACACACACAGTTTCCATGCCATGGTTCATAAAGATGTCCACACCCACACGCATAACTCTACTGATTCTCCAACCTCTGTTCCCTGACACCCACTCTACTGCTGACACTGCCCAGCAGTTACCCCATCCCATGACATCTCTGGACACACAACATTCCTCGACATTAAAAGCAGGTTGAGCACAGCTTGGTCTCGCTGTTTTGTCCTGCCCCGGTGTTTCCCTTCCAGGTATCTGCAGGAAAACCTCTTACCATCTTCAGCTCAGATCTAGTTTCAGGTGGCTCCTTCACATTCTTTCTCCACCAGAGACTCTTCCCTACCTCTGGCACGTCTTTCTCCACCTACCTTCATGCTCAGTCAGATTATTTTCCATCTCATTCAAGATTCTCTGACATACTTTTCTTACTTTCGCTTTTATTCATTTCTCCAATCACAAACGAAGCAAAGACTGAGTGGTTTGTTTCATTCAATGCCACTTCTTCAGCAAATGAACTGTTTAACAAATAGCTGGGTACTAATGTGCGCACAAAATATTGTCACAATATATGTGCGCAGAATATATTTGGTGAATAAAGTACAACAAATCCACTTAATAATTAAATTATTTGTGTATGTGTGGGTTTATGTATAGGTATGTGAATGTGTTGGTCTAAAGCAGTCTAGAGTTGCCATAATTGTGAAAATTATCCCAAACTGAGATTGCTAATTTTTATCAAAGATATCATGTACTTAGATCCAACTAAATATGTAAATTTGGTTCCTATATTTTAAAAGTGTGATTTTAATTATGTCAGTTATACAAAATGATTTCAGCATTTTTTTTCAATCTAAAAGTCTTTTTGTTCATTTGTGTTTTCAGAGAACTGCCTTTTTAAAGAAATATGCCAGTCTCTTTCAAAAGAACGCCATTCAGGAACCACTGTCTCTAGGACTGTAATCTCTTGTCAAATTCAGTAAAACAGTATTTAATCAGAATATTTATTGGCAAGGCAGAATTACAGAAAGAGAGAGAAAGAATGACACACAGAGAGAAATGTTCTATCTTCTGGTTCATTTCCAAAATGGCTTCAATGGCCAAAAGTGATCCAGGTTAAAATGAGGAGCCTTGGGTTTCTTTGAGGTGTCCCACGTGGCTGCAGGGACCCAAACACTCGGGGTATCTTTTACTGCCTCTTAGGCCCATTATCTGGGAGCTGGATCAACAATGGAGTAGCTGGGACTCAAGTTTACAGTCATATGGGATGCTGGCACAGCAAGTTGTGTCTTTACTCACTATGCCACAGTGATGGTCTGCACAATACACTGCTTTGCTGTAAAAATGTCTTCTGAAGTGCATAAATATGAATTTCTGAGTGAAAATATACTTCCGATTCTGTAATCAAACCCTCACTGAATGCGTGATCCCTTTCCTCTCAGTTATGTGGTCTTAGAACCCATCACTGTATTTCTGAGCACCAAATGTGTCCATCATTTCAGGATAAAGTAGCAGGTGATGCCCTCATTAGTTATTTCACATTCTCTCTTTTTCTCTCAATCTTTCTCAGCTCTTCCTTTTCATGTTGTTCCTTTTCTCCTCTTCTCCCACTTCATTTCCCTCCATCTCTTCTCTCTTTCCCCTGTGTTTCATTAAATTTCATTACATGCACAGAAAGTGAGTATTTTATTAAAGCACAAGAAATGTCATGAACATATCCAAGATTTTTTTTTATTGAACACTTATAATACAAATGGCACACTGTTGGGCTCTGGAAAATCTCAGCAAAACAGACATGAATCCATTCCTCATAAAACAGTCTGGTAGGCAAGCTCAGTAAGTTCAAGGAACTGAAATAACCACAGTGCCAGTTGAAGTTCAGAGCAGGGAAATGGAAGCAGGTATTCGGCACAGGTGTTGGCGAAGCGATTGGGGTACTTTATGCCTGGAAGCAAGTCCCAGGTCCGCCCTCGGTTGTAGCTTCCTGTTGATGTTCACCATGGGAGGCAGCAGGTGTTAGTTCAGATAGTGGTGAACATGGGTCAGAAATGGAGATGGAGACAAGTAAACTCCTCAGGAATTGTGATTTATTTCATCTGAAAAAATACATTCAAAAAGGGTTTCTGCCTCCTACATTAACATATTTTCTCTCCTTCACAATGTGATTTCCAGAATAGTTGCTAATGCATCATTTTAAAAAAAATTCCTCTGCGCTTCACCTTCTCCAATGCGGTTTCCATTTGTCTATGTCACGAAAATGGCTTTTAATGTGTACTCAAATGACCTCAGTAATACTCCAACTACTGAATAGTTTCCACCCTTCTGCCACATTACCGAGCACTCTGTCCTGTTGCCTTCCATAACACCAGTGTCTCCCATCACTTTGTAGCCACATTTTCCCTGTTTGCTTGGCCAGCTGGGCTCACAGTTCTCTGCCTGGCTTTTAAATGTTAAAGCGAGTCATGGTTCAAGCCCAGGCCCTCACCTGTAAACCTACTCTACGTCCCCATGTTATCTTACCCAGGGGCATGTCTCTAACTTCATACCTCTACACAACTTCTCCAAATCCCAGACTCAAATCTAATTGCATGTGTTAAAGCTCCTCCTAAATTCATCAAAAGCTTCTCAGAATCAACATGTCTTTTTAGACACAGAAAAAACATAGAGAAGGGTCACTTGGAGGTAGCTGAATCTACACAATTATAGGGAGCAGGTGCTTTTTTTTTTTAATATCCATTTATTTTTGTTGGAGAGGTGGATTCATAAAGAGAGACACAGTGATCCTCCACCTGCTGGTTCATTCCCCACGTGGCTGCGATAGCTGGAGGTGAGGTGATCTGAAGCCAGGAACAAGAAGTCTCCTTGGGATCTCCCACGTGAATGCAGGGCACTGAGACTTTGAAAGATTCTTTCCCAGACAACAAGCAGGGAGCCAGATTAGAGGTGGAGCAGCCAGGATACAAAGTGGTGCCAAAGATGCTGGTACTGCAAGGTGGAAGATCAACCAGTTGAGGTATCACACCTGTCCCTAGATTCCTTGTCAATGAGAACACAGAAAAGTACTTAAGTACTTTTTTAATCTAAAAAAGTAGCATAAATTAAGTATTTGAGAAGTCTTTGAGTCAAGTACAAGACATGGTATTTTACACTTTTCATGTCTTGAGGAAAGAAAGCAAAAGTCTAGCTCGATTATTAAGCAAGAAAATATCAGGTCCGGCGCGATAGCATAGTGGTTAAAGTCCTTGCCTTGCACGCGCCCAGGATCCCATACGGGCGCTGGTTCTAATCCCGGCAGCCCTGCTTCCCATCCACGTCCCTGCTTGAGGCCTGGGAAAGCAGTTGAGGATGGCCCAAAGCCTTGGGACCCTGAACCTGCGTGGGAAACCAGGAAGTACTCCTGGTTCCTGGCTTCGGATTGTCTCAGCTCCAGGCGTTGCTGCCACATGGGGAGTGAAAAATCGGATGGAAGATCTTCCTCTCTCTCTCTCCTCCTCTCTGTATATCTGTCTTTCCAATAAATCCTTAAAAAAAAAAAAAGAAAAAAGAAAGAAAATATAAAGCAAATAAAAGGTACAAACTAACATTGAAGCATAAATACAACATTAAAATCAAAGGACATCAAGTAGCAAAGTGCTTAGCTAACCAAGCTAATATTTTTGTATTAGTATCATCCATTGAATGATCAACAGATATTAAACCTGAAAATTAACATAATATATAAATTTTAAGATTGTACAAAGCAGATAGAATAAACTTTAAAATTTAGAGAAAATAGATTACTTAATGAAAATATAGTTTAATATGTTTAGTGCAGGTAGCCAAAAAGTTGAGTAAATCAATAACCAGCAGAAAGCATAGAAAGACATTGAAGAATAATTTCTTTGAACGATTTGTTTATTTTTCATTGGAAAGGCAGACTTACAGGGAGAAGGAGATATAGAGACAATGATCTTCCATCCACTGGTTCACTCTCCAAGTGGCCACAATGACCAGAGCTGAGCCAATCTGAGGCCAGGAGCCAGGAACTTCCTTCAGGTCTCCCACACAGGTGCAGGGTCCCAAGGCTTTGGGCCGTCCTCAACTGCTTTCCCAGGCCACAAGCAGGGAGCTGGATGGGAAGCAGATCAACCAGGATTCAAACCGCTGCCCATACAGTCTTCTGGTGCTTGCAAGGCGAGCATTTAGTCAATGAGCCATCGCATGGGGCCCAACATATTTGTTGTTGTTAAGGCACCTGATCCAGCTGACTTTATTTTTTCAGTAGCTGAAATGATCATTTAATTGGTAGTAACAACACTGGCGGCGATACTTGTATTGCATGTAAGAGTAACTGGATTCCTGCTTCCACTCTCAATTCTAACATCCTGTCAATGTCACCCCAGGAGGCAGCAAGTTATGGTTCAAGTGGTTTTGTCCCTGTCACCTTGTGATTGTCTTTCTGGTTCTCAGCTTTGGCCTTGTTCAGCTCTAGCTGTTTTATATGTATATGCTATTGGTGACAATTGTTATTTGGCACTTTACTATATGCAAATGCACATCAGCAAAATTTGATGATGTAAGTTGTTGGAACTAGATGTCTCAAAGCTGCCTCTTTGCTTTTTACAGATTATGTTCTATGGTGTATAGCTGAAGAATATATTGATAAAATACTAGAATGAATAAGTTTAAGGAGGGAGTTGACTAGAAGAACAGACACATAAATGTATGGTTTTCTTTTTAAAAGTGTCACAACAGCATAAAAACAGTGTTTAGAAAAATGCATACAAGTGAATGCAATTTAATAAACAAATGTTACTGAGTTCAATTAAAGAAAACTCAGAGAGATTATACCATGGGAATGAAGTCCCGGACAATGACAGGGCCCTAATGACTTAAACCATAACCTGTTTTGTCCTAGGATATACATTAACAAGAAGCTACAACTGAGAGTGGATTCTGTGTGTGAACTTTAAAAAGTTTATGTTTAAATACACGTAAAAATGGAAAGGGGCAAAATAGTCTACAAAATCTTGAAAAATAAGAAATGGAAATTTGTACTTCTGCATAATTCTGAGTATAATTCATGCAATATAGTATGCTGTAAATTGTAATAAAAGCAGAAAATATTAACAATTAAAATCTTAACAATTTTTCTGTTTTCTAGAAAAGTTAAGTAAGAACTGAGTGAAGCAACACCCTACTGTTGGAATGACTTGGTTTCAAGTCTTAGGAAAGAGATGTAGCACTTCTCAGGTCATCTGTAATCATTTTTTTTGACTGCATGTGTCTTCCCTGTTTAGAGACAAGAGAAATATGTGTGCACTGGAGAAAAGCACTAGATACTGCTTGGTATCATGTACATATTCCCCATGCAATGTTTCCCAGGTTAATAATTCCTCATAGACTGTCTTATTCGATGAAATGAATTAACGATGCTTTTATACTAAAACTTACTTATCTCTCTGCAACTCAACAATGCTCTAGCAAAACTGTGATTCAGGAAAAAAAATTCAAGGTATAGTCTAAATAGAATTGTTAATACATTAAAGTGATAAGAAAACACGTAAAGTGTACAACGCATGACCAAACAAGTGTTTCTCTAATTGTCTAAACACTTAAAAACTCCTAGCACATTCTAAGATTAAACCATTCTCGCCAATGCACTTGTTTACTAAACACATTTGGAAAGTGATTTTAGCTTGAGTCTTTATTTTGCTTAGAAATGTGCATTGAATCTCTCTGAAGCAGGGTTGCATTGGTAAAATTATAGAAAAGGAACAGCTGTCTTCAAATAGCTTTCCAATGGTACATAGTATTGTTAATAAAACAATAATTTGAAAACCACTATATCACTTATTAATTGTTCAAAATAAATGCTTTCAGCATTTCCCATTTTATCACAGTAAGTTATACATATATACATAAGCTATGCATATGCATATAACTATGCATATGTATATAAATAATTCCATTTAATATTTTGGAAATCGATTAGGAGTTGTGTCCAGGATGTGACACATTTAAATTTCTCGCTTTAAAAAAGTTCTTCTAGTTAATATTTTTACATAAATTGGTGATTTTATGAGCTACCACAGGTAAGAACTACATTTACAACATCTCCAAATTGATAAACATCTTCGTGTCCTTTAACAATAGATGGGCCAGCTGAAATACACTAACTTGATGGATGAATGCATCAAATATGACTCTAAACTACAATGTTACAAACAGACACCAAGGAAGACACATTGTATTTTTTGTTTATGTATTAGCCAATAAAAAGTAAGTACATAAGAAGAAAGTAAACACATAGAGAGCAAAACTATATAATATCTTAAGCTAGGTAAGTGCTTACTTTGAAAGATTAAAGAGGAATATAATTTTAAAGGTTGCAAGGTGAGGGATTTCTGGGCTGCTGGCAAGGCCTGTATCCTGACATACAAGCAATCACTTGCATGTGAACCTGGAGCTGATTCTTTGAAGTGCATTCCATTATTTGCTTAGAATTCCCGTCAGGTATACCCTGCTTCTGATCTAAAAAGAAACCATATTAATTGCAATAAAGGAGTAAACATACAATAAGGGAATTGATAACTTTTCTAGAAGGGAAAAACACACACACCAATAGACAACATGAACTACAGAATATATGAAGATAAGGTACTAACTGATAAAAAACAACAAGGGTTCATAAAAATTGGCAAAATAGGCAAACCATAAGCAAGGACACTTAAAGAATAAACAAAATTAAAGACCACCTACCACAGCTCAAAAGCACAAAACTCTGGGAAATGCAGTTTAAAATAACAATAACAACCATACTAACACTGTTTACAGAAATTATGAAATAGTTGTAACATTCAGGATTACTGGTGTTAACATTTTCTTAACTACATGCTTGCATGAGAGTGAATGGTTAAAATGCATGCTGAAATGTCTGCCCCGTGTAAGGCAGTTAAGCCTTATGATTCTGCTGAAATGATGGCATCATACATAACCACATACCTACAATGTTTGTGTTTTCTCAGGATTACTTATGTGACAAATATGCAAAACAGGACTTGATGCAATAATTTCATCGCTTGTCTCCTGAAGGGCTGCCCATAATGTTTTGCAAAGAGAAAAAAAGAAAGCTGCAGAAAAGTATGGTCATAACCGCAAAAACCACTGCTGCACATATCCAATGCATCCCTTCCGTGGTTTGTAAAAGATACTGTCAATCTGTTGTCCTCAGATGGTGACGGTGACGGAACAAGATGGAGGGGCAGCTGGAAAGATTTTTAACTTGCTTTACTCCTTTTTCTAGCATTGCATCTATTATGATGAGCATGCATTTATAGGTTAAAATCTAAGAAATTGAAACCCCCCCAAAAAATTCATTATGTGTCAGGCTTATAGCACTTTATTCTCTTTCAATGGAGCTTCTTTATTGTAAGATCAGCCATTTAGAGGTCCCAACTGCAGTTGTTTCTTGTCAACACTCACTACCTTGAGACTAGCTGTGCCAGCTTTTCTTGTGCTGGTGATTTATGTCCTGCAAATATTCATAGCATGTAAAGATGGCTCTGCAGTCTTAGTGGAAAAGTGGGGTCTGGTCAATCCTTTCCACCTATGACACTTTTATCTATTAATTTCCCCCAGTTCACTACCCTACTTTTGTTTACTGAAAGATTTCATCTCAGTTCTTTATGCTTTGCCAGCACCCGAAGGCACACTTTTCTCTTGACACATTCCAGTTTCCGTAATACTTTACTGTTTGCTGGCTTGATTCTCTAAGAAACAATCTTTCTATTGAATTAGAGAGACTTCAGATTTAACCCAAGATAAATGTTGAATATTGCTTCAGGTCCAGAAAAGCTTTAGACGCCCATTGAAAGAGTGGCCCTACCTGCAAGTCAAAAGCAGTCTATTTGAACTCTCAAATATGCGTTCCACTGCAGTGTACTCTGTCACAACATGATTTCTGTACCCTGGTCTCACCTTGACAACCTAAATCCCGTGCTTACTGGATCTTCCCTTTCCCTCTGAGAATTCCAGTTGAAGATAGGCTATAGGATCACTCACTTTTATTTCTCT
This sequence comes from Ochotona curzoniae, assembly GCF_017591425.1. Classification (NCBI taxonomy): domain Eukaryota; kingdom Metazoa; phylum Chordata; class Mammalia; order Lagomorpha; family Ochotonidae; genus Ochotona; species Ochotona curzoniae. The sequence continues at coordinate 13,288,902 of NW_024464920.1, read as the reverse complement.
AACGGTAACATGGGTATTTTCAAATGAAAGCTTTCAAAGTTACAGTTGAACCTGAATGCCCTCACAGTCAGGGACATATTCTTTCAATGGCTCCCCAGCGAAGACAGAAAGTGAAGAAAGAAAAATTCCATTTAAAATCTCAATTTGTTTAGTCACCCCAAATGGCTTGACTTATAATGCTGTCACATCAATAATCAATGTTTGGAAGAACTTCATAGAAGATTTAATATCTAAAACCCATATTCCTTTTCTGATTCATGTGGTAGCCTTTTCTCTCAGCTTTTTTTTTTATCTCTAGTTGTGCTTATGACACTTGTTTTTTCATCACATTGCTGTCCAAAACTTTTTTTTTTTATTATTTTTAAAAAGCTTTTCCTTCAGACCAGAGAAGGTCTCCCCAAGAGGCCACTGAACTTGACTGGACAATAAGACGCTGAACTTTATGCTAGGCATGTGTTTGCAAGGAATGAATCTCAACTGAACTTGAACTATGGTTATGCAACAAGGTGGAGGAATCCACCATGGGGGGAGGGGTGGGGGGAATCCCCAGTGCCTATAAAACTGTACCACATAATACAATGTAAACAACAATAATAAAAAAAAAATGTTTATTGCGGGCCCGGTGCGGTGGCGCAGTGGTTAAGGTCCTTGCCTTGCATGCCCGGGATCCCATATGGGCGCCGGTTCTATCCCAGCAGCCCCGCTTCCCTTCCAGCTCCCTGCCTGTGGCCCGGGAAGGCAGCAGAGGATGGCCCAAAGCTTTGGGACCCTGCACCCGCGTGGGAGACCCGGAAGAGGCTCCTGGCTTCGGATTGGCATAGTATCGACCCGTTGCGCTCACTTGGGGAGTGAATCATCGGACGGAAGATCTTCCTCTCTGTCTCTCCTCTCTGTATATCCGCCTTTCCAAGAAAAAAAAAATGTTTATTGGAAGACAAATTTACAGAGAGGAAGAGAGACAGAGAGAAAGATATTCCATCCATTGGTTTACTCCCCAAGTTGCTGCAATGGCCTGAGCTAAGCTGATCTGAAGCCAGGAGCTTTTTCTGGGTTACCCACGTGGGGGCAGGTTCTCAAAGCTTTGGATCATCCTCTTACACTTTTTTTTAAAAATATTTATTTATTATTTTTTTGGAAAGGCAGATACACAGAAAGGAGAAGAGAAAGAGAGGAAGATCTTCTGTCCAATGGTTCACTGCCCACGTGGCCGCAAAGACTGGAGCTGAAACCAGGAGCTGAAACCAATCTGAAACCAGGAGCCTCTTCCGGGTCTCCCACGTGGGTGCAGGGTCCCAAGGCTTTGGGCAGTCCTCGACTGCTTTCCCAGGCCACAGGCAGGGAGCTGGAAGGGAAGCATGGCCACCAGGATTAGAACTGGTGCCCATATAGGATTCCGGCACGTTCAAGGCGAGGACTTTAACCACTATGCAATCATGCCGGACCTGTGGGCCATCCTCTTATACTTTCTTAGACCATAAGCAGGGAGTTGAATGGGAAGTGGAGCAGTTGGGACAAGAACCGGTGTCCATATGGGATCCTAATGCCTGCAAGGCAAAGATTAAGACACTCAGTCATCATGTCAGGTCCATGCCCAACATTTTTTTTTTTAATGAAAGTTGATGTTTTCTCAGCACCTTGAAGAAAAACAATGGAAAAGCAATACTGTGGTGAAATGGCACATAAGGGAAGTGTCTCCTGATTCATTTCTGCCTTTGTGACCTGCATGCTTACATTCTGCTAGTGTGGTCCCCCCTCAAAGATGGCCAGCTCAGCTGTGCCCCTTTTCACTGGCTATAGAATTTACTTTAGGAGAATTCCTTCCCTACCCTGTTCTGCTTGAAGGATCATAACTCATCATTTCACACTTCACTCAAGGGCCCAAACTGTAGAAACTTCCAGAACTTCTTTAGGCAAAGAGTTTTGTTTGTAGCTTGCTTGCTTGTTTGTTTTTCTCCATAGCACACTGCTCACATTTCTATTGATTGTATTTCAACCATCTGATTGCACACATGATTTTGTCCTTAAACCTAGAGTTCTTCAAGATCCGGGGTGATAATCACGGAGGAGTCCAGTATGGGTTTATTTTAGGGCTGTAAAAACCAACCATGCAAATGAAGTTCTTTCACAGAAAAAAGTCTTCTAAAAGTTAAAAAAACAAAAACAAACAAAAAAAACCCCACCTGTTATAATTTAACTAAGTGAGATCAGGAAATGAATCAGGGAGACGTTTCTGTTATTTTCCTTAAAGAACATCCTCCCATGGACCTCTGCTAAGATTCAGTGGAAAACGACATCAGTTCCCCTCATTTCACTGGTCGACAGCACAATATTGCTAAAACAGTCAAGTCCTAACAACTTACAATTCTGTTTCCACATTTCAAAAAATTCCAAAGCCTTGATTTCTTTCGCTATTGCTAAATAAGAATGAATATCGTTTTCCACTTAAAATCCGATTCTACTCTGAGAATTCCTAAAGAAACTATTTGTAGTTTTTTCAAAGTTCAAAGTCTTCTGAGTGATTTGTAATATTTTTCTCTTTCTCACTCCAACAATGGTTTTATTTTTGCACTCATGGGATATCCTCCAAGTGAATTAAATTGTGTAGGTATTATAGTAGAATATATATAGATGAGTATATCTGAACATATTTGTAAAAAAATGAAATTAAAAAATAGGTTTAGGAATTGCTATTTAGCCTAGTGATATCTCTTTGATAAGGATTATAGCCATATTTTTCCCATAATGTATATCACTTTGGGCAAATGCAGTTTTCATGAACAATACACCAATAAGAAGATGCTAGTGAAATATTTTGATTGAATCCTAAGTTTTAAATTAGTAGTGTGGTTTGCAATCAGCTACAGAGGTTCAACCTCTAGTTACTAGCTCATAGATTTATTTTGTATATTGCTATGTTACAAACTTATTTAATTATTTAATAACTAGTTGTGAACAAAGTGGACTATTGCTGTACTTTCACTATGAAAATAAGTAGTTCTTAATTGTTCATGAATGTTCATAAAGTTTCAGTATTCTTCAGTCTGCCTCCATTTCTTCCTTCTTGCCATCTCCCTCCAATATCAATCTTATAAATGTTTACAACGTAGGGAAAAGAGAGGGTGAAATGGGAACATTCATGTGTGCTTGAGAGAAAGGGCACAAGCTGATGGGTAGATTGTAGGAATATGTGAAAGCAATTTGGAAGATATTGAAAGTTTAAAAAGGACAATCGGTATCACAAAACTTTCAGGGCTGAGTCAGCCAGAAACAAAGAGCTGCAGACGTTCTGGTCCCTGGCATGTGTAGCAGAGGCCTAACTACTTGGGCCATCAACTTTTGCCTTCCCAGGGACATTATGATTCAGTTAGATTGGAAGTGGATTAACTGGGAATTGACCCAGCACTCAATATTGTATGCGTTCATTGCAAGAGCTGGCTTAGCATGCTGTATCACAACATTAGCCCTGTATAAGATTTCAAAAGCTTCACTTTCTTGTGATCATTTTGTCTCAAAGTAATTTTGGAAAAAAAATGCTTCAGATGTGATATTTCCCATGAGACTTTGACAGTAGTCTGGAACTCAGTGGCTTAATACAAGAAAATACTTACATAAGAGATAAAGGTAACATTTTTCGCACGTCACATTTGTTTAGAAACATCATGGAAATATATAGATCAAGGCTTGGGGAGTTTGAGTGCATATTTTAATTCTATTTGTGATTAACTGGATCACACTAAGGCAATCATGTAATTTCTATTTTCATTTCTCCATTATTAAATTGAGAAATACTTGGCTTATGTGAAGAATAAAAGCTTCATTTATGGGACCACAGAGCAAGCTAGGAAGGGTAAGGTTGGGTGAAAGTGAACAACGTGCAATAATTCACAAATAATTATTCTAAGAGAAATACTTATCTGTAAATCGGAAGTCTTTGGGAGGTCTTGAGATGATATGATTTGTGCACCTGTTGCAGCATCCTTGAGCTCAGATCATTCCTGTGTTTACATAAATGAGGCACACTGGAGCTGCTTTTAGTTTTAGGTGGATGTTCATACATCCGGCCTAAAGATCTTGTAAAAATGTAGATGATAGGGCCCAGCATGATGGCTCAGTGACTAACTCCTCGCCTTGCACACGCTGGGATCCTTTGTGTCTCAATAGCTCCACTTCCCATCCAGCTCACTGCATGTGATCTGGTAAAGCCGGGGAGGATGACCCAAGGTTAGGGGACCCTGTACCAGTGTGAGAGACCCCGAAGAAGCACCTGGCAAAGGTTTGGATTACCTCAACTCTGGCTGTTGCAGCGCCTGGGGAGTGAACCAGTAGATGAAAGATCTTTCTCTTTTTCTTCCCTCAGTGAATCTGCCTTTGCAGCAAAAATAAATAAATAAATTTTTTTTTTAAAAAAAAACTTAGATAATAATTTAGAACTGCAGTTCAACATGAATAATTGCATTTCAACAAGTTCCCAGGTGATGTCATCCATTATGGGCCAGGAATGTACTCGGAATAGCAATGTAAAAGACCGTTTGGTTTCAAGATAGTGATCATGATGGAAGGATGACAGGGATTGGCACTGTGACCCTATCCTAGCTCACAGGACACAACGGCAACTTGTATCAAAAAACACCAGGTCAGGAGTTGTGGTCCATGATGTGCGAGCCAAGAACCAATCTGAGCAAGCTTGTCAACAATGAATCAAAATCGATGGGAATAGATGCAACTGGCTCGGCCTAAAGGACTCTGGATTCTCAAGAGAAGAGGAACATTAAAACTTTTTCAGATGATGGCAAGGCACAAAAGGAAGGCAGCCGTGAGAATCCTATGTCATTTCTTTGCACAAAGTTTATTTTTCTGAGGAGAGCAGCGTGAAGGAAGCACATCTATACCCTTAGGGCAGCAAAAAGGAAAGAGGAAGAGTTATCCGAGATGTAAATACTAGGAAGGTTAGGGAAATGGATTGATGCTTGCTGTGCTTTAACTACAATAACTAGAGAAATCAATGTAGAAACTGAGAGTAGATCTCGAGTCCAAGGAGAAACAAAAAAAGAAATAAAGGGGAAAAAACAAAAACACAGAGACAAAAGGGAACGAGAATAGCATTAGCACTTAAAAGATGTCTTTGAAAATTAAAATTAGCTTTTTATTTTGTGATTCACTATGAAGAAGGAATAAGATGACATCAGATTAAGTTTTGGCAAATTCTAACAAACTGTGTTAAAGACTGATGGGAAATGATTGCATCACATGAGTAGTTTATTTTTAAAAGCTGGAAAGAACAACATAAGTAGGAAAAACATGGTAAAATAAAGTGGCAGAGTAAACAATAAAGACCAACGAGCATCTAGTAGGAAAGCATGATACAGAGAACAGAGCAAAGGGAAAGAAGTGTGCAGAGGTCAAAATAAAAAACCCATTCATCTGGAGAAAGATGGGGACTTTCCACTCAGCCACAGCACAGCCACGTGGCACATAGCTACTCCCGGCCCTTCCTCCTCGGTTGTTCTGCTCACACCTTCTCACCCTTATTTATTTATATTTTAAATAAAGTTTTACAGATTTTAAAGAGTTACAGATTTTAAAAATTTTAATGGATTTACACATGCACACAATTTATACGTATCCAGAGTAATTAACATTGTCATCTTCTTAAATATTCACCATTTCTTTTTTTTTAAAAAAATGTATTTGTTTATTTATTGAAAAAAAACAGATTTACAGAGAAAGAAGGACCTTCCATTTACTAGCTTATTCCCCAAATGACTGCAATGGCTGGAGCTGAGCTGATCCAAAGCCAGGAGCTTCTTCCGAGTCTCCCATGTGAGTGCAGGGTCCCAAGGCTTTGGGCCGTCCTCGACTGCTTTCCCAGGCCACAGCAGGGAGCTGGATGGAGAACAGAGCAGCCTGGACATGAACCGGTACCCATATATAATGCTGGTGCCACAAGGGTGAGGGTTAGTGTGCAGCCCCAAGGTGTTGCCCTTCTGCCATTTGTTTTTGTTAGGAATTTCAAGTACTTTCTTCCATTTCTATATACAATCCTAATTATAAAAATTACCCCACTAGATTATGCAACACAAGAACTTATACCTCCTGTTTTACTGTTATGACACCCGTCAGTAACGGTCACTCTCTTGCCTGCTCCTCCATGTTTCCTAGTCTCCGGTGGTCACTATCCCATCTGCACGTCTGTGAAATTGGCTCTTTTGGCTGCCCTGTCGCTGAGAACATGTGTGATTCCTCTTTCTGTGCTGTACTCATTTCACTTAACAACATATTCTAATTTCACCCATGTTGCTCTATTTGAAATGATTTCATTGTTTTATGTGAATGAATAATATTTCGGTGTATGTGTGTATATGTGCATACACTGCTTTCATCTCTCAATAGACTCCTAAGTTAATCCCATTTCTTGGGAGCCAATGTTGTGTCTCAGTGAGTTAAATCACTGTGTGCAGTGCCAGCATTCCATATAAGAGCAACTATGACCGAGTCAAATCCTGACTGCTTGAATTCTGGTCCAGCTCCCTGCTTGAATGTCATCAAATAGTTGAACCCCTGCCACCCCCTTGAGAAGCTTGGATGGAATTCCAGGTTGCCTGCTGCAGCACTTCCTAGCTCTGGTCATTGCAGACACTTGGGCCATAAATCAGCAGATGGAATATCCTTCTCCTTCCATTTCTGCAACTAGAATGTTTTTATTCTGTCCTTTAAATATATAAAACTTATTTTTAGCCTTGGATATTAGAAATGGTTTTGCAATAAAAGAAAGGCTAATGGTATCTTTTTGGTGTTTGGGTTTTCTTTCCTTTAGAGATGTATCCATTGGTGAGCCAGCTAGATCACATGGTAATTTTAGTTTTACTGTAGTGTTTTTCATGGTTCCTACACTCACCAAAAAGTGAATGAGAGTCCCATTTTCTTGACATTTCAGTCCCTCTATGTTAGTGTGTGTGTGTGTGTGTGTGCTTTAAGATCTGTTTATTTTAATGGGAAAGTCAGATACACAGAGAGGAGAGACAGAGAGAAAGATCTTCCATCCTCTGGTTCACTCCCCAAGTTACCGAAACAGCCAGAACCAAAGCCAGGAGCCAGGAACATGGGTGCAGAGTCCCAAGGATCTGGGCCATTCTCCACTGCTTTTCCAGGCCACAAGCAGGAGCTGGCAAGGAACTGGAATAGCCGAGACATGAGCCGACACCTATACAAGATCCCAGTGAATGCAAGTAGAGGACTTTAGCCACCAGGCTACCATGCTGGACCCATTATCGTGTTTTTGATTATAACCTTTCTACCTGGAGATACTATCTCATTGTAGTTGTGATTGTATTTCTTCGATGATGAATGGTGTTGAGCATTTTTCATATAGTAGTTGACCATTTGTATGACTTCTTAGTTATTACATGTTCTTAATGTATATAAAAGGGACAAATTTCATTGCAGTACGTGTATACAGTCTGAAGAGCATAATGATACTTCCCACCCTCCAATGCCCCCTGCTGCTTTTCTTATTTTTTAAAATTTTATTTGCACTCTATTTTTCATTGATTTCCCACTGCTCAATCTCACCATTTCTGTAAGCTTTTCATCATTATCAAAAAAATATTAAGGCCTTTATCATTGCTCTTGTCCTCCAGCACTTGCAAGAAGACATTAAGTAACATGGTAAGTTAATTTGAGTTGGTGGAAGTACTGCTTAATAGTAGTTTCTATCTCATTCCTTCTAGATATGTTGGTAAGACAAACTAACGTTTGTTTCAATGTTACAAGCCAAGTCACGCTTACAAAGTGAAAAGGGAAATACTTTTATTTTGAGGGTTTTTTAGCTGTGTGTACTCTTTGAAAAGTACAGCAATATTGTATGATAGGCAGTTTCTGTTTTTCAAACATCTAATTAGGCTTGGTACATATCCAAATTGGGCTATTATTTAATCTTCTCAAGTTTACTTGAGTTTATCAAAGGACGAGAACACAAATAATCCAAGAACAAATAGCCACTCAAATCATTAATGACTGTGATGTACCTGATTAAACAAACTTGAGAAATGCAAAGATGTAGGTCAGAACTACAGCAGCTATTATGTTCAGGCCATAGACAAAATGTCCAAACACTGCGCCTAATTTTAAAAAGAACAATAATTTTAATGGGATGAACACTTACAACCAGCTGATAAGTTTTGTAACAGTCACTATAAACCATCTCACATAATGATGCTGTTATTAATCAAAACATTTTGGAAACACTGCTTGAGAGTTTCATCTGGATCAGCTCTTCAGTCATGCAAGAAAACTATTTCTGTAAAGTTGTATGGTTGCATATTGTCACCATAGCATCTGGATCTTGCTTGCTTTAAAAACAAACACAAATATCAGTGTTGAACGTGTACTTGAGTGACTATAGGTGATGAGATCCATTTATGGGGTTATAATCAAGACGCTAAGTTAAAGTGAACACAATATTCAATTTGAAATGCTTCAAGGGCTCAGTTTCCTAGCTCTCAGTCGCAATATTTGTGTTGGCAAGAGCTTTTCAAAACACAGAAGAAACTCAACTGATTCATTATTTTTTAGAATAAACAGGATAATGCAGTCCCTTTGTGATTTCTTTGTACATGAAAACAAAATAGTTCCGCAAAAAGTTAGCTTGCAATAACATCCTAATGCACTCATCATAGTCTAAACAGCAAGTTGTGTAGTAAACTAGATTTATAAACTTTTAAAAGGTTGCTGCTCGCACTGGGGATCACCATCTGTCTCACAGCGAGTGGGAATCCTTACAGAGAGGCTTGCACTCTGACTTTGTGCTTAGTAGAGTTTGCTTATCATGTTATATGTCTATTGTTACGTTAAGAATTCACACAGTATGTTTTGTTCTAGTTTCCTTTGTAAAAGGAATGTTGATTGTAACCACATGTATGATAGTTTTACTATGATTTTTAAAGCTATTTTTAAGTTTAAATTCCCCTGATAAGAAACTGTTTAAGAATGATAATAAATTCAAGATGTCAATATAAGGTTTATTTCTTCAGTGAATGCTCCTTAAATATCAATAGTAAATATCCCCTTGTTCCTATTATATCTTACAATTAAAAGTTATTTAATGATTGTTCTTGGGTAAGACAAAGAGAAGCAGAATAGTCACTGGTTTCTGTACAAGACAGCTCTCTGTGCTTTCCACAAGCACAGAGTCTATTAGTGTCCAATTCCCACAGTCCTCAAAAGTCAACGCAAATCTCCGTGTGCATAACCCGCAGGAATCTATCGTCTTTTTGAAGAAGTCATATAACCGTGTGGCTGAAGTTGTGAGACTTATACTTACAGATCTGTTTTCCAACCAACTCTTTCCTGCTGACCAGCACTGCAACTTACACTCTTACAGCCATCTTTCTCAAATATCAAATGTGGACGACAGTACCTTTATAAACTGCGCTTACCAAGAATTAGCAAAGCAATACTGCACTGCTGTGCCTGAATGCCATGCATTTCAGAAAATGTTGGCTGAATATTATTTATTACCATTAGTCATATCTACTCAAAAATTGATTTCAGGGACTTCCCAAGGATGGGGCATTTTACCATTCCCCAAACTGGCCTGGTAACAACCATCAGATGTGTTGTTATCAAGAGCACATACTCAAACTCTAGAATTCACGCACTCAACAGACAGAAATTTAAATGAAACTTTTGTTCCTTGCAGTTGGAGGTCAAATTACATTTTGTACGGAAACCAACAATGGGTTTTAGGCAATCAAAAGAATTCCGTGTTTAAAATACGATGCTGTGTGTAGAAAAAGTTGAAGGAAGGCAAGACCAGAAAAAGCAATGTTCCTTAACATATCAATTAAAATCCTGCCTATTCCATCCCTTGGAACATTCCAATATCTGAATATCCATGTTCAAATCCCAGCCAAGCATCCCACTTGAGTATGCTGTTGGTATGTATTGTGGTAGGCAGCCCGTGATAGTTCAAGCAGTTAGATTCCTACTGACCAATCCCAGATTGAGGTCTGGGCTCCCGACTTTGGATTGGACAAACTCTAGCTGTTGCTGATAATTGAGAAATGGACCAGACAAAAGGAGTTCTCCCTCTTTCTCTCTTTTAAATAAGCTAGCCAGCGGGAAGATACAAATGAAACCCACACTGAGGTACCACCTAACGTCAGTGAGATTGGTCTATATTCAGAACTCTACTGACAACACTTGCTGCCATGGATGTGGAGAGAAAGGCACCCTTTTTCATCGCTGCTGAGAGTGTAGGCTAGTACAACCACTATGGAAATCAGTATAGAGAGTACTTAGAGAATTGCAAACAAACCCAACTGTCCCGCTCCTAGGAATATACCCAAAAGAAATGAAAACTACATATGAGGAAGGGAACTGCAATCCTATATTTACAGCAGCACAATCTACAATAGCAAAGACATGGTAAAAATCCAGATGCCTTTCCAAAAAGGAATGGTTAAAGAAACTGTGGTACATCTACTCCATGGAATATTTCTCAGTCATTAAAAACAATTAAATCATACCATTTGCAACTAGCTGGTCCCAACTGGAGACCATCATCCTCAGTGAAATAAACCAAACCTAAAAGGACAAATACCATATATTCTCTAATATATGGAAACCATCGTGCAAAACAAACAAACAAATAAGCTAAGACAAAATAACAAACATTTAAAAAAATAAATAAAAAATATAAGTTGACAAGTTTAAGCTGGGGTCACCTGTAACAGTAATTTGTCTTTCACAGTTCTGGAAGTTGAAAAGTACAACATCAAAGCAACAGTAGGTGCCTGGTGACAGCCGCTCTCTGTTTCCAGGATGGTGCATCCTTGGAAAGAAAACGAAAATGGAATGAAAGAACCCTCACAATTTAACATTCAAAGCCCAACTGTTTAACACAATCACTTTGAAGATTAAATTTCATCACATGGAGTTTGGGGAACATATAGTTTCTTTGCTAGTATTTCATTTGGATTATTTGGTTTTTTATTGAATCTTTAAAAATATATTTATTTGATCTTAATTTGAAAGTCAGTGTTACGGAGAGAGAAGGAAAGGCAAAGAAAAATGGAGAAATCTTTCATTCATTAGTTACTCTAGAAATGGCTGTAATGACCAGAGCTGACCCAATCTGAAGCCATGAGCATCCTCTGGGTTTCCCACAGGGTGCAAGGACTCAAAGTCTTGAGCCATCTTTTGCTGCTTTCTTAGGCCATAAGTAAAGAGCAAGATCAGAAGTGGAAAGGCTGGAACATAACCTGGAGCCCATTTGGGATGCCTATACTGTGGACAGAAACTTGGTCTGCATGAGAGAATTGAGTTACTGGTTTCATACTGACTGGTCCAGGGCTGTGTGGGCCTTTGAGGAATGAACCAGCAGATAGAAGCTTGATCTCAAACCGTTTCTGTTTACATACAATTCAAATAACATAATTACATATATGTGTAATTAAAAAATCTCCAGTTCCTGATTTCAGTTTCCTGATAATGGAACTTCTGGTTAAACAGCAATGATGGGTTAAGTGATTAAGGGGCCAGCACTGTGGTGCAGTGAGTAAAGCCATTGTAGTGTCAGCATCCTGCTTATTCCAGTCCCAGTTGCTTCACTTACATTCCAGCTCCCTGATGATGTGTCTGGGAAAGCATTGGAAGATGGCTCAGGTCCTTGCACCCTTGACCAATGTGGGAGATCCAGTTAAACCTGCGGGCTCATAGCTTTGGCCTGGCCCTAATCTGGTTAGTGTGGACATTTGAGAAGTGAACCAGTACGTGGAAGCTGTCTCTGATTCTGCTTCTCCATCACTGTAACTCTATCTTTCAAATAAACACATGAATCTCAACAAAAGAAAAGAAAGAAAGAAAGAAAGAGAGAGAGAGAGAGAGAAAGAGAGAGAGAGAGAGAGAAAGAAAGAAAGAAAGAAAGAAAGAAAGAAAGAAAGAAAGAAAGAAAGAAAGAAAGAAAGAAAGAAAGAAAGAAAGAAAGAAAAAGAAAACAAAGAAAAGTTCTTGCTCCATATAGGAGACGCAGGTTGAGCTCTTGCCTCATGGTTGCACTCTTAGCCTGTCACAAGTCCTTCTGGGGTTTAGAGAGTGAATCAATGGATCACTTGTTTTCTCTGCTTAAATAACTTTTAAAAAATAGTTATAAGGCTATTTACAAGTCATTCCAGATAGTTTAATGGAAAGGCAGTTCAGATACTTCCTGAGGAATAGAAACATTGAAAGGAACATGCTAGCATGCAATAGGGTAGGTATTCAGAGAGACTAAACTGAAAAGTCATTTCTTCCAATGGAACCAGAGAAGAGAGAGAAATAGGTCAACCATTAATTGAGAATTCTAATTGCAACAGAGTGACTTTCTAATGAGAAAAAGAAATAACATTATCATCAGGGACAAAGTGTTGAAAAGGGATGAGAAAGCACGACTTCTGCTCCTCGTATCTTCCTGTCTCAGTGTACTGGGATCACCTGCTGGTTCAGAGCAGAAAGCAGCTAACAGGACTAACAGGACAACCACCATGAGGCTTCCCACGACCCAGATGGGGCAGAGAGGTGTGCCAGGTAATCAAAGGGAGACTAAGCAAGCTTGGACACCCAGTGTCCTGTTCATAGCTAAGTCCAGATGAACAATTTCCAGTCGAGGTGATTCTTAACAGCCTCATTATGTTCTTTTGGTGCTTGCATTCCACCCATAGTCCCCACCACTTCCTTCTACATGGAATTACATTTTGCACAGCAATGGGAGGGCATGGTATCTCCTTAGCACATGTGATTTAAGAAACACACACACACACACACACACACACACACACACACACACATTTTCAAAAAATTCATAGGGGCCAGTTCCATGGTGGTATAGTAGAATTAATTTTCCACCTGTGACACCGACATCTCATATCAGCTACTCCACCTCCAATTCAGCTCTTTGCTTATTGCCCGGGAAGGAGGTAGAGGACGATTCAAAGCCTTAAGCTCCTGTGTCTATGTGGGAGGAAGTTTCTGGTTCCTGGCTTCAGATTGGCTCAGCTCTAACTGTTGCAATCATTTAGGGTATGAATGACCAGATAGAAGGTCTGTCTTTCCTTCTCTGTAACTCTGCCTTTCAAATAAAAACAAAACAAATTTTTTTAAGGCAAGTGTATGGAAAAGCATCTTATGAAAAATACAGTTCCTGGGTTTCAAGTGTTTTTCATGAAAATAAACTCATCTTTACTTGCATTTTTCATGAAATTTTTGAATTTCCTACATATATACAGACTGTATACAAGTTATATATATATAATATATATAATAAATATGTATAATACATAATGTAATTTGTAATTATATAATATACAATCTAACATATAATGTATTATATATATACATATATAAAAACTTGTAGTTCCATTTGTAAACTGTAAAAGTTGAATGCGTTATGCAAATTTTTCTGGAAAATAAGCCACAACTTGATTTTGTTTCCAACACTGGATAGAAGTCCTTTATTTGAGAACATTCCACAAGAATGTCTTCATTCCTGGTATTTACTGGAAACTTCTAAACTGTCGATGCCACAGATTTAAAAAAATAAACAGATGAGCAGGACTGTATGACTTCACTTCGTGTTAATGATGTAAACATGCAGAAAGATAAAAGACCATGTTGCTACTTTTTAAAAGTTTGTAAGTAATAGAACAGGCTAATGTCATTCTATCTATCTGTTGCCTGTTTTATTTTTCTTCACCTTTAGTAAGTCTCCAGCTGTAGTGGAAAAATTGTTCAATCATCAATTATTCTAGCTAAATAAGATTTATTTAAAAAACAGGGCCTGGGCTGTGGCCTTGCTGCTAAAGTTTTAGCTTCTAATCCCGGCAACTCCACTTCCCATCCAGCAACCTGCTTGTGGCCTGAGAAAGCAGTCGAGGAAGGCCCAAGGCCTGGAGTCCCTGCACCCATGTGGGAGACCTCAAAGAAGCTCCTGGCTCCTGGCTTTGGATTGGCTCAGCACCAGCCGTTGCGATCACTTGGGGAGTAAATCATCTGATGGAAGATCTTCCTCTGTGTCTCTGCTCCTCTCTGTATATCTGACTTCGAAATAAAATAAATAAATCTTTTAAAAAGGTTTATTAAAAAATAAATCTGAAAAAAAATTGAAGAAGTTTTGAGGTTAAGACTTTCAAAAGTGTGAGGTTAGTAATTTTTTCATAAACCTCAAAAGAAGAATACATATACTTTTCCATGAAAATGATTCTTCTTTCTTTATAAAGAACCCCTTTTCTGATTTTATAGGCAAAATAAATTGGTAGTTGGACTTGGGCCAAAGGAGAGTTTGTTCAGAACTTTTTCTCTCATTTAATTTGTACCAGTCAAACTAAAGTATTGCAGGTCCCTGGTCCCCTTTAATTTCCAATGATTTTGGTTAAGAAAAAATCTCACAAAAGATTGACTCCATGTCCCTAAATTTGAGGCAGAGCGGGTTAGACATATCTTTTTCTTAAATAATATCAGAAAACCATTTGATCTCTCTCAAAGATTTACAGATTTCTTATCTGGAAATGCAAAAATTCACCATATCCTCAGTTAAAATCATTACAAAACAAAGAAAGTCGTCTCCTTTCATATGAGGTATCCTATACCAAACTGTCCTTGTCAAGTGAGATCAATTCTTTATTTAAAATGGATATTCTGTATGAGTCCTGAAATATTATTTGTCACAAAATGGCTTGTTATAGATAACATTTTAGCAAACAGAATTAGAAAGAGAAGAACTTTCATGTTGCAAAAATAATGATCGCATGCAACTTAAGTGTAAAATCATATAGTCAACTAAATGCTAATGTCAGGTCAGTATTTAACTGTTTCTCATTTTTCATTTTTTTTTGCCTTGTTGAAAATAGTTTGTCTAAAATGTCATTTGTCCAATCCAATTTGATTAAATTTATTTTTGATGAAAATTCCATGTATGTTGATTTTTCGATACTTGTCGAGTCTAAGAATACAATAAATAAATCACTTTATGATCGCGCACCTTCTCCATATTAAAACAATATTTGACAAGGAAAAAAGTGCTATGATTATAGCTGTTCGATGGAGTAAGAGACCACATAGCAGACATGCATTCTTAAGTGTGTTAGACTTGAGCTGAGCTCACAGCACAACTGAGTTAGCAAATTTACAGACTACAGAAATGAATTCATGTGGAAGAAAATCTTCTAAGGTGATGATTTGAATATTTTATTATCTGAAGTTGTTTTATTTGAGAGCCAGGTGCAAGCATGTGTGTACCATTCCCCCACCCCAGACACACACACACAGTGTGAGAGAGAAAGAGGACTCCCATTGGTTGATTCGTTCTCAGATGCCCTCAGTGGCTAGGGTAGAGTCATGGCCAAAGCCAGGATCACCGTCAGGGTGTGTCACCTAGCTGGCAGGAGCCCAGTTACTTGAGCCACCACCGCTGCTTGTCAGGAGCTTCACTGGCAGGAAGCTGGAGTCAGAGCTTGGACAGAAAATCCTGCCCAGGCATTCCACACACCATGGGGGTCTCTCGCCCGCCACGTTAAACTCCCACTCTCCTAAAATATTTTTGAAATACTCAATTTTAGACTTTGTCTATTGTATGCAAAACTTTCTTCTAGAATCTTAAAACAACCAAGACACTTCTTTTAAAAATGTGAAGTTAGATAGTTAAAATGTGTTTTGAGACAGATTGAGATTTGGAAGCTTGCGCTAGAGAAAATTTGCTCGGTATTTCTTCATTCTGTGGAGAGATTCCAAAGCCACAGAACAAACACACATGATTTTCAGCTGAAATGCTTGCATTTAACTCTTCAACCTTGAGAAAAGAATTTCAAATAGTATGGTGTTTTCTAAAACCAAGCAATGTGAGTTGGGGTGTTGATGGTGTCTCTCAGCTGAACAGATAAATGTGTCTGGCATTTTAAGTAGCCAGTATCAGAATTCTTAATTTTTTTTATTTTACAAGATTCCAGATATTGTATTTTTTGCAGACTCATAATAACCCTCAAGAATGTAACAAATATTATCTTTGACCAGAAACTTTTGCTTTCTGAGATCATTTTCAAAAATGGCATGACAGCCTAGAAGATAGTATTTTGATTTATGCTCTGTCACATTGAGAAAAAAATCACCAGTGTTTTTCTTCCTACTGTTAAATTGAGATAAATAGAATGATGATCTTTAAATTTCTCCCAATTAATTTTTCAGAGAAATTGCTGGAATCTGGTTATGATAACGTAAGAGTTATGCCATGCTTATAGTGTATCTGAAATGCACGAATGGTGATTTTCTTATGAAAACTACTAAGTTCTGAACCACTAGTAGAAAAATCTTGGAAGAGAGAAAAAAATGAATTGTAGACGAGAAGAGCAAGCTCATCTACTCAGAATTGATGGGTTGATAAGAAAGGGGAGTGAGACGCTGAAAGTGGACTGGTGATGACTTTTGTCCTTTTGTTTTCACTTTTATTTGTCTTGGCAGGAGACTATAATGCAGAGAAGAGGATGCAACAACTAGGTCGTGCTTCTTGAAGTTCTGGGAAAATTTTCCTAAACCATCATAATAGATTAAATCCTGTGCGGTAAATTTGGGGATTGAGGTGAAAAAAAATTGGCAGCATTGCTGCTGTGGGTGCATATCAGGGCACTCTCTAGTTAGATAGGGTAACGCCTCACCTGAATACAATTTGTGTTTCAAAAGATTTACTAGTTATCACTGAGTCTGACCATCAATCAGTGTCTCATACCTTTGGCTGATAACTTCCAAGCCCAGCCACCATTCTATTCTTCCTAAGCAACTCTGCTGAACAGCATGTGGTGTGGGTGGAGCACTTGCCGATAATATGGTGCAGAAAAAGTAATAGGCTGGATTGAATGCCTTGGTTGATGGGTTGGGGCTGCCAAATTTCCTAGCAGGGGATTCTGTAAAGAGAAAATCTGCATGAACTAGGGTTAGGATGACATCTGGATTTAGGTGTGTCTGAATGAATCATGCCATTATCCAGAAAGACATGGGAAATTCCCAAACTGAAATACCGCATGCTAGGGTTCTTGGCTGTGTGCAAGCAGCATAATTTTATTCATCTGGCAATTGAAGAGAATTTGGTCTCTTTTTTAAAAGACTTATTTTTATTAAAGAGGTAGATCGGGATTACTGAGAAAAGGAGAGACGAACAGGAAGATCTTTCATATACTAGTTTGCTTCTCAAGTGGCCTCAGCAGTCAGAGCTGCGCTGATCCAAAGCCAGGAGCCAGCAGCTCCTTCTGGGTCTCCCACAAAGTTTCAAGGTCCCAAGGCTTTGGACCATCCTCTTCAGCTTTCCCAGGCCACAACCTAGAAGCTAGATGGGAAGTGAAACACCCGGGATGTGAACCAGTGCCCATATGGAATCCCAGCACTTGCAAGGCAAGGAATTAGCCACTGAACCATCATGCCAGGCCTATAATTGGATATATACTTACACACACACACACACACACACACATACACACACACGTACCTCAAAATTTTATAGAAAAAGGAAATAAAACATAGACTTATTTGGTGCAAATGTGTCTTGAAATTCATGCATAATGATATTTCATAACACATTTCTGCATGTACTTCTTGGAGAATGTGTGTGTGTGTGTGTGTGTGTGTGTGTGTGTGTGTGTGTGTGTGTGTGTGACAGAGAATTCATTGAATCATTTGTCAGTCCCTAAACTTGGGAAGTATGGATAGAACGTCAGACACAGATCTGATCGATGTAGTGATCTTCTGCTGAACTCCAGAGAGAACTCGGCAGTGTGTTGCACGGGTTGGTGCCTCAGAATCCCTTATCACAATGCTAGTTTGAGTTGTGGCCACTCTGCTTTCAATTCATTTCTTCCTAATATGCCTGGAAAGCAGCAGAAGAGCCCAAGAGGGTGGCAGTATGAAGTTCCAGCCTTGCCCTGGTTACTGTGGCAATCTGAAGAGTGGAAGAGCAAATAAAAAAGATGTTTCTCTCTCTGTCTCTCACAAATGAATGAAGAAACACACAAATAAAAATCCTGTCTCTATTAAAGAAATGTTTGTATTATGAATTTTAAAAAGAGAATATTGATGCATGTAAGGCACAACTCATTTGATTTTTTTAGCAAATATTGCAAGAAATTAGGAAATTGTCCTAAGCCAATTTGCACTGTAAAATTGGTAACAAAATGATTTAAAAATGTATTGGAAATTGCAGTTAAAAACACAGATTCCAGCTTACAGATATTTTTCGTTATCATCTGTATCATTTTAAGCAACACATTAAAACACTCAGAATAAGCCTGTCAGATAAGGACTTCCAAGATGAAACCAAACTTTAGATGGGAAGGCTGCTTCTTTTTCAGTCATGTTCTTTGACTCTGGTCCCTCTGGCTCCCCTGGTTCTTCGCACCCTTGTAAAGAAGAAGGTGACACAAGTGCCACCTTCTGGAGAAAATAGGAATAGCAGCAAAGAGGCCAGATTTAAAAATCATCAACTCCCACTCTGAAATGGAAAAACAGAATGTCAAATATCACTGGATTCTGAGTATACTGTTTACAAATTATATACCACATATATTTAAAATTTAAACCAACTAAAAGGCAACAAGTACACGATCTGATTTTGTTTTAAAATTGTAATTCTAAACTAACCGCAAAAAATACACAACACTTTGACGAATTCTGATATCATGTTTGTTGTCGTTGTTGTTATTATTGTTTGGTTATGATGTTCTGGCAACATTAATTATTTGACTCCAATTACTTTATCCGAGTGAAGATCACTCTTGATTCTTAAGGAAAGTGTCCTGTTCTCAGTATTTAGAATGGACACCAGAGAGGTAAATATTTATTTGGCAAGAGAGAAAAGTTCTTATTTATTTTATCCAGAACTAGGGGAAAAATGAGTCTGATAAAGTTGTTTGTATTTGGAGAACACAGATAAAGCTTTTTGGAATTCCACATGGCTTTTGAAAGAAGGCAAGCAAAACTACTGTTTACTAAGTGTAAACCCTACAGACCATTAAGGGATGCCTGGAGTCACTGTGGGAGATTCTGTGACTGAAACAGACAGTGTTGACCTTTAACATGCATAAGATGAAGATACACTGTGCATTTTGAGGTCAGCATCATCAGAACGTTGATGCCTTTGTATTCTCCTGTCTCAAGAACTCGCATCCTCGCACATCGTGGGGAGTGCTACCATCTAGAACAACTATTTTTAAAATGTTTAGCATATGCTGTATTTCAAATAAGATTCATTGTCCCTTAGATAATATCATAAAAGCTGCAATGATTTTAAAGTTTGAAATGAAAGCTGTCTTGAAACAGCAGCTTTCGCATTTTGAAGACTAATACAAGAAGACTTCAAAAATGTTTAGGGGAAAATAGACTTAAAGCAATAGTGTATTTTTAGTACAAACGGCTTTTGCAGTCTTTGTGAATTCTTTTTATAATAACATTCTCCATGAACTTTTGGAAAAGCCCCACCTACAGATACCCTGAATTATCGTTAATGTTATCACCATTCTCATTCCACACTGGAAACTTTATGAAAACCATTTCCCCTTAAAGTAAGTCCACAAGAAAATGTTTCTCAAAGGAGCATTCAATGTTGCATGTTCTGCCAACGTGAGGATGACAGAGTTGAAGTTAAAATTCCTCAGTACACTCTGCTGTGGTCCTCAATCAACTCCCTTGCATTCTCTATAATGCCATGTACCATGTGTAGAATAACGATGGTGGACAGTCCTTCTGGCACACACCATAACATCCAGCCTTTGACACAAGTTACCTGCCTTTTCTTGAATGTTTTAGCCATTATAACTGCAAGCCCATGTGGCAACCTGGCTTGCTCGGAGATGACTGACGGACGTTCTCGGGCATGGAGGTGTATGCATTATGTTTGTCTCTCTGGGATATCTACCAGGTTCTTCCTTTGGAGAAATCTGATTAAGGTATAAATCCATCCCGCTTGAACCGTGAAACTAAATGAGGGCAAATATTTTGATGGTATCACTTAAAACTGTGTTTTTCCAAAACGACGTAGAACACCAAATGTGGATATGAAGATCTTCCAAAGCAATTTAACATTTGAATGTGTTCCCAGGGCCTGAGATAATATCTTATTATTTTTCTAATTATAATTCTTATAGGGAGTCTACTCTTTAGGATGAATAAAACCTGTATTTTGAGGACACATACCCACTCAATTTGGAGGCATTCCAAAGAATTAAAGTCCTAACCTAAATGCGCATCAAACATGTTTGCAGATTCTGCCACACTTCATGTCAAGTGGAAGAATTACTGGAAATCACTAGAGAAAGTAAAAAGGGATTTAAATAAAAAGGATTTCAAAAGTGTATGCACCAAAATAAACGTAAAATTCCATGTTTCATGAACACTTTGGATCACCTTCATATTAATGCAATGAAATCAATATGACTTAAATCCAGTATTTTGAGGCGAAGAAAATGGGATGTAACTTCAGAGTCTCCATTTGATGCTGTAATGCACACACACACTGAAGCACACCTGTTCATATTCACAAGTCTACAAAAGGGCCGTGCAGGACTGTAAGACCTTGATGGTAATCTGCAGAAAATGAGAAAAACAGCCTGTGGTTTTGGATAAATTCACTTTCTCTGATGGTAATTTCCAACAAATCCTTGTTTCATCTAATATACATTTAACTAAAATTCACAAAATGATATATCACAAACAAAAAAGTAGTACAGTGAGCTATGTGCCAGAGGTTAAATCTTTGCCTTATAGGAAGGTGCTGGGACCCCATATGGGTGGCCAGTTTGTGTCCTGAGTATTCCATTTCCCATCCAGCTCCCTGCCTGTGACCCGGGAAAGCAATAGAGGATGGCCCAAAGCCTTGGGACCCTGCACCCACTTGGGAGGCACGGAAGAGGCTCCTGGCTCCTGGAATTAGATTGGTTCAGCTCCTACCATTGTAGCTACTTAGGAAGTGAACTAATGGACAGAAGACCTTTGTCTCTCTATTTTGAAAGTCTGCCTTTCCAGTAAAAAAATAAATAAATCTTAAAAAGTGATTTTGTAATTTACTTTTATGGACTCTAGCTTATGTATGTTTGTGTGCTTGATTAGGCAAATGGCTGAGGTGAGTCTGGCCTCAGTGCCTATGCCTTGGACATGAATTCAGTTTGAAGGCATTGCACCCAATTCTATATCTGTACTTTTTTTACCTTTTTTTTTTTTTTTTTTGTAAAGAAGAGCCCAAGGCTAATAAGTTCCAAGCCCAAAGTAACATACACATGAAACACATGACATTGAAGTTGGAACAGTCTGAGACATCACACAGTTATTTCTGTGGTTTTAATATGTATTTTAGAGATAATTACGATTTTATATTGAGAATTAACATATATATAGATTAAACATGTATATGCATGTGTTTTATTTGTTCTGGTTTGGGAATATACAATATTCTTCAAATAACTTGTTACATCATGTACATTCGTGTAAAGTAAATCTTAACAGGGTAACTTAAATGACTCTGAAACCAACACATATGTTACTATTTTCAACAATGTAATAATATATATAATTAAATATTAAGACTTGATATAACAGCCCAGTATCACCACCTGCTGTTTAAAACCAAAAATTCAATTTAGAGCAGAAATTGGGGCTCAAGGCTTAGTCATAGCAATAAATCATCTTGAGGATGTAACATCATTATCTCTCAGATGTTAAAGCTTTTAAGTAATTTATTTGTAAGCCTTAAGGTAGACTTTTATATTAGTAGTAGTAGTATTGGAAAATCAGATATATAGAGAGGAGGAAAGACAGAGAGGAAGATCTTTCATCCCATTGATTCACTCCTCAAATGGATACAACAGCTGAATCTGCGCTGATCTGAAGCCAGGACCCAGGAGCCTCTTCTGTGTCTCCCATGGGGGTACAGGGTCCCAAGATTTTGGGCTGTTCAGGACTGCTTTTCCAGGCCTCAAGCAGAGAGCAGGAAGAAAGCAGGTCCACCAGGATTAAAACTGGCACCCATATGGGATCTGGCACATGCAAGGCAGGACTTCAGACACTAGGCTACCGCACCAGGTCCGAAGTGGACTTTTAAATATACTAATATTTAAGAGGAAAAAGACAAGTGGAAGAAAGCAATTAAAGCCAAACTGAGTGCCCTGTTGTACTTGAAAGATAAAGAAATTCATTTTTCAGCCACAGAATCCCTACAGCTTTTATTCTTACTGAATTCACGAACTATGTGGTTTAGCAGTCTATGTAGTTCAATAAGAACATTATTGTGGAATGTACAGAGAAAGCATAGCATATTCAGTTAGGACAAACTTGAAAGTGAATTCTAAGCCTTCCAATTTTTAGCTTTGAGCTCAATCCAATTTCTGGATAAAGGTCGCCATGGGAAAAACAGCAAAGGAGTGGGTATGAGATGCATGCAAGAGTTGCTGCTGAAATAAGACAGCGGGAGACTTACTTAGTGACACAGCCTTTGAAGAAACACCCATACACAGGGGAAGAGTGCGGTATGTGAGCATTTGGGAAGAAAGGAGGGTTCTCCAGTTATGGAGAAGCAGCAGTGCCAAACCTCCAGAGCAGCAAGATACATGCACCTCTTCTGGAAGTAGAGCAGTGGCCGGGGTCTGCCAAGGAGAGCAAGCCAAAACCCAGACCTGCGGGATGGGGATCTCGTGGCCTTCTCCCTTCCACCAGCTGTGCCTCCTTTCTCTTTACATCTGATAACTTACGTGCAAAATAAGTTATTTCAGCATCTTACTCCCTCAAATGGCTACTTGAGATCAGCTGTTTTTCGGTTACACTTTGAGTTTCAACATATCGTTAATATTTGAGTAATTTACATAGATGTACTTTTCATTATACATATTTCTAATTTATATATATTTAAATTTATATACAATATTTAATATGAATATACTTTATTATTATCATCATCATTTTATGATATAGTTCCATAGCCCTGGGGTTTTGTGAATACTTCAGAACTTTAAAACTCCAGAATTTTAAAACTCAGACTTCAAGTTTGAGTACTTTAAAAGAAATACTTCTTTTTTATTTGCTGTAGGATTTTTCTTCTTTTGTTTTCATTTTGAATATCCTTTTTAGACTTCCTTTTCTATTATCGTTATCATTAGTTTTTAAATTTTTATTGCAAAGGCAGACATATTTAGAGAAGGAAAGACAGATCTTTCGTCTGCTGGTTCACTCTCCAAGTGGCTGTAATGGACCGTGTTGAGCCAATCTGAAGCCAGGAAATAGAAGACTCCTCTGTGTTTCCCCCTGGGAATGCGGGGACTCCAGACCTTGGGCCATCCTCTGCTGACCTCCCATGCAACAGAAAGCTGAATGGGAAGTGAGCAGATGGGATATGAACTGGCACCCATATGGTATAAAAGAGCTTGCCGGCAGAGGATTGACCAGTTGAGCCGTCACCCTGGCCCTTATTACTCTCCACGACAGTTTTATAGGTTTGGGAATACCTTCCTCCCCCCTTGTGCTTCTCCCTCCCCATTTCTCCTTCCTGTCATTTCCCTCCACATTATCATATTAGTGTAATGCTTTAGTAACAGTTACAAGTTTCACATTCTGATATTTAAACATATCATGTATTGTTGACATAGGCCAAGGTAGAAAATCTAGTATCATAATGTCAAGTTACATTTGATTGTTTTATTGGAACTCCTCCCATATTCTCAATAGTAAAGATGGGTATTACAATACATCTTCTCTTATGTTATTTTCGATTACACAGTTCATCTGTATACCTGTGCTTCTATTTATTTTGTATTTTGCATTCACGTTGTCGTACCAGAGAGAAAATAGCATATTTGTTTGGTTATTTCACTGAGTATAATGGGCTTAGGACTTTGTTGAAAATTGTAGGATTCTATTCTTTTTCTATGGCTGTGTAGGATTCCTAGAGTAAATGCATTACAGTTTACTTTTACATTCCTCTTTCAAGGGACACCTAGTTGTTTCAATATCTTTACAAGTATGAATTGTGCTGCTATAAATATGGTGTTTAACGATGTTTTCTTGTATGCAGATTTCAGATTTCAATGTAGAAATGATGTTTTCAAAACAGCAAATTCAAATGACTAATAGACACATAAAAAAATGTTCAGCTCCCTATTTTGTCAGGAAGATACAAATAAAAATCACATTGACATTCCACCTAACTCCAGTGAGGTTGGCCTACTTTCAGTGCTCTAATACCTGCTGGTGTGGATATAGGGAGAAAGGTACCCTCCTTCTCTGTGGGTGAGAGTGTAAGCTAGTAAAACCACTATTGAAGTTGGTGTCGAGAGTACATAAAGATCTGCAGACAGTGGTGGACAGCATATCCAGGAGCAAATGGAGATACGGCAGTCCATTGGAGCCTGCAGAGGACACTTGGTCCTGCAACACAGCACAGAGGACAGAACAAACCAATCAACTACCCCAGCCATGTGTTGCCAGTGAGAATCTGGGCAGAGACTCTAGGGTAGACTATGTCAACCAGTGGCTTCTGCAGCGATTTCATCGTGCTTGGAACGGTGAGATTGGTGGTGATTTGGAACTGCTGAATTATCAATACCGTTTGAGCAGGACCCTCAGAGCCTGCCCCACATCGGGGACCTGGGATGAGTGGGAGGCCGGGAGGGGCTTCTCCCTTCATCTCCTCCCTTGCCCCAGATGCAGAAAAAGTGTGCAAACAATGGTCTTGCCCACTTTCCTGTAGCCCTCGACTCTTTGTGCCTTAATCAACTCTGTAAAGATTATCAAAATAAAATAATTATAAAAGAAAGAGAGCTGTAAATAAGCTTGCCTTATGATCCAGCTATCCTGTTCCTGGGAATATAGCCTAAGGAAATTAAATTTGCATATGAGAAAGTAACCTCTAATCCAGTATACTATTGTAATAATATGAGGGAAATCAGTGGGAGAGAGAGCATTTGAGGAAGGGGTGAGGAAAATCATAAAGTTACCACAAAGTTAAAAATAAAATAGAAGAAAAAAGAAAAAGGGGGCACTGGGAAAGCTGAAGGAGGAATATCAGCACGGAGCCAAAAACTTGCAAGTAAACTGCAGGGGTGACCAATGATAGCTGCAGTACAGAAGAAAATCAATAAGAATAATTAATTCTATCTACCCCTTCATTTTACCAGTTTCATCTCTGAATGGAACCTTGCTTTGTTTCTCTCAACTTCATGCTTTTATCCCCTATTTATGAAGTTCATGGCTAAAGAGGAAGAAAGCCAGCCTTTTTGTCACAGACAAGACTATGTCCTTTTACTTATCTTGGAATCAAATTGACTTAAATTACCGGGATTCCTATGCAGCTGTAGATATAAAATTACCTTAGGCTAAGGCCCACATGTGACCAATGCAGTGCTTGGCATTACCAAAGCAGAACGGAGGAATCTTGATTCATCAAATCCGCAAAAGCCTAATGTTAACAAGATTGTGTTTATAAATGGCTGCAAATTCTTTGTGAGTGCTGATTGCTTTGTGTAAATAAACAACTCAGTTAATACAAACAATTTCCGTGATGTGTTTGCTTGTATCCTGTTTTCTCTGAAACACACAGCATATCAACATTGGTTTTATAAACAGAGGAAAAGCTAAAAGGGAATTAGAGAGGACAAGTAGATGAAACAAAAATTCTTGATAGTGCTTCTTAACACTTGGGGTTTACAGTCAATTAAATCGGTGTATAAAGTTTGCCACTTTATTTGTTCTTGCAGTGACAGGTATTAGTAACACTTAAATTGACACCCAGGAAATTTTACTAAGTATACTGCTTCTCTATCTTATGCTAAAAAATTCAGTGTGTTCCTTTATTCTCCTTAAAGGTTTAAGCATGTAATGGGAAGTTAACATATAAGCCTAGACATTTTTAGAGTAACATTTAGCAGATGAGAACACGATTAAGTAAATCCTCCTTGCCCGTGACTTCCCAAATGAACATATCCACATAGACAGCAAGAAAACAAAACCAGTTCACGTCCTCTGCATATTTTGGATATATTCTTTGGAGTGTGATAGCTGGGTCATATGGTACACCGATTTTCAGTTGTCTGAGCACTTTCCATCATGACTCCCGTAGTAACTGCTCTAGTTTATAACACCACCAAGAGTGGAGTAGCGTATCTTTCTGCATATCCTCATCAGGAGCTGTTGCTCACTGATGCCTGTTACCTAGGTCATTCTCACTAGAGTTAGCTGGAACCTCAATGTAATTTTGATTTGTGCTTCTGCATAGCTAGGAAGACTGACCATTTTTTATACGTCCATTGGCCATTTGAGCTTGTTCTTTTCAAAAATGTCTGTTCATTTTATTTGCCGTTTCTTCACAGAGTTGTATGTTTTTCTGTCACTGAGTTTCTGAAAGTCTTTGTAAATTAGTCTCTATTGTTTGCATAGTGTGCAAAGGTTTTCTCCCCTTCTGCTGGCTGCCTCTTCACTGTGTTAGTCATTTCCTTTGCTGTACAGAAGCATCTCAGGTTAATGCAGTCCCATGTGCTTGCTTTGTGTACCTGTACCTTTGGTGATTTCTCTAAATGTGTTTATCAATGCCCGTATTTTGGAGAACGCATCCCGTGTTTTGCTCTAATAGTTTGATGGTTCCTGGGTGCAGAGTTAGTTCCATTTAGAGCTGATTTTTATACAAGGTGAAAGGTAAACGCCTCATTTCTTTATTTCATTTTCAAACACAAAAAAGAGCTTTATCGGCTAAGTTATCTTGGCCAACTTTTTTTTTTTTTCCTTTTAGAGTCTGCACTATGTCACTGCATTCTCTTCTGGCTGGTAAAATTTCTTTTGAGAGGCTAGTTGTGAGTTCGATTGGGGTTCTTCTCTATGTTAATTGAGTTTTTTCACCTGCATATTTAAGGATCTTTATGTTTGACTAGAAAGGACTTAATTATCACATGTTGTGGTTGAAGATCACTTTTGGTCAACTCTGTTAGGAGTTCTGTGGTTCTGTGCTAGTCTTGGATATTGTTTCTCAATTCTTCTTTCATATCAGGGAAGTTTTCATTTATTATTTCATTGAATAGGGCTCTGAACTTGGCTTCTCTTTCTATGCCTCCTAGTACTCCTATGACTCTTCCATTTGGCCTTTAGTCTGTTAATTCTTGAATACTTAGCTTGACCTAGCTCTACTTCCAGCTTTTCGATTGTTTCCCCAATTGTAACAAGAAATAGCTTCCAATTATGAGATTCTTTCTTCTGTCTCATTCATTCTATTCTTGAGAATTTTGACTAAACTTTTAATTCACTGTTGTGTCCTTCCATTTCAATAATTTGCGTTGATTTTGTTTCAGTGTTGCTGTTCCCTGTGTGGCATATTCCTTAAATTTCTTGAACTCCTATAGGTGCTTCTCACTGTTGTAAAGATGCTTTGTAAAGCATTTTCTGAATTCTGTATCCCCCATTTTCTCGATAGATTCCTCAGTTAACTCTGAAGTTGGCAGAGGCTTTTGCTCATTTTTTAGGGGAGTCTTCAGTAATATTCATTATGTCTCTGTCTCCTCTTTTGCTGTTAGACATTGCAGTTCTGGTTAGCAGATTCTCCTTAGGATTGATTCTAAGTTGTATTACTCACAGGTCTACAGATCGATTTTACTGATTGAGTTTGGTGCCTGTTTCTGCATTTGCAATCACTTATGCGAGTTTCATGTATGGAATCTTGTGTTAGGCTTCCGCCACTGACTCTCTCTGTAGCCTCAGCTTCTAGCTTACCACTTTCCACCTTCTGTGATCCTGTGCTGTGGCCACACCATTGTCTATATAGCCTTTTTTCCCATTTCTGGTTCAAGCAGCACTCATGATTCGGGTGACACCAGCTGTCCTAAATGACCAGCTTGTTGGCTGTGCTGATCTTGCCAAAAACTTGCTGGCTGTTAGTTTTATCTTATGACCCATCTTGGGTGGATCCTCAAGGGTATTACATCAGTGTTATCTTCCATGGAGGACCAGTGTAATGGACTGTGCCTGAAATGATTTTGCTCCCAGCTTAGCACTTGCACATCTCACTGCTGTTTCTCTAATCCAGCAGCCTTTGCCACCACACGAAATGGGGCCTAACATGGCACTGGTGGAATTCTGGGTCTGCTGGCTTTTAAGATTGGGGGCCATAAGAACCCACCTTGTGGAGTCTGCAGGATGCAAAGTTGGCACTGCTTTCCCTGTGGGATCAATTCAATGTGTTGGGCCAGAAATGAACCTGCTTCTGGCTGTCCCTCCAGGACCACTGCTTTTGCCCCGCTACACAAAATGGTGCCCCATGCAGCACCGGTGGGAGTCCAGGCTGTGAAATCCATCCTGTTCTGAACTGCCCCTTGCGGTCTGCTGTCCTGCCCCTGCTTGTGGTCAGGACACAAAAAATCAGCAGGATTGGCAGTTCTTTGCCTGTGTTCACCTCCTGTGCTCCTAGTGAACTCCCTTTCTGAGCTGGCTGTCACTGGAGCTCTGGCTGCCGGTGGAGTGCAGATCACCATTCGCCGACTGCTGCTAGGTTATCTGATCACTGCAAAACTGTCCACTGTCTCTGCTGCTTTCCCATGTTCAAGGGTCTCCAGCTACCCCTTTGCTTTTGGCCTGTCTTCTATCTTTTCCTGGAATCTGCCCTCTGTGCTTCACCCTGGCTAAATTGTCCATCAGTTTAAACCTGTCCACACCCTAAACTCCCTTCTTGCCTTCCCCTTACAGTATTACAATGATAGAATTGATTTTATTGTTTGATTTTCATGTTTCTTTCTTGAAGAACACCTGTTCTTCCAAGTGCTTCTACTTAAGATATTCACAGTAACTGAGAGTTAACTGAAAGTACATCGTAATTGCGAATACACACACACACACACACACACACACACACACACACACACACAGTAGAATTCCCAGCTGGATGATAAAGGAGTTGTACGTTCTCTAGACATGAACAAATTCACTGCTTAGCCTTCCACAGCTCTGAAGTAAATTCACTGTAAAAGTGTTATGCAGGCATGATTAAGTGGAAGGTGCACACCAAACACATTCTGAGTAGATCCTGGCTTACTGTTTTCAAATGGTCATGGAATAATTAAAAATCCAAATGAACCTTAAAAATTGAAAGATACCACAAATAATTGGTCTCTATGTATACTCAGCAATTCACACTTCTAACTGCAAAGGGTGAATATTTCTACTAATTTCATATAAAGAATGCAACTTGGGATACTTCATCTACAAAATTAAAATGAAGTCATTTAAATATAATCTCCACCAAAAGTTTGTTAGAATCTAGCTTCCTACATATAAAGGATAAAGCATAACTAGAATCATATTATATACCAGCCACAGAATTGCAAAAACATATATTTCCTTATGAAAAATAGCTCTGTCAGACTCTGGATGCCCAAGCATTTCCCCCGCTTTCTTATTGTAGTTAACCCCAATCTTTGGGGAATTCATGAATCAAAAACATAAGACATTCTTTCCATATTACAGAGCATTTCTACCACTAAAGAAAACCCAATGCCAATTTCTGCAGTCTCCATCCATTTTGTAAAAAGCCCAGAGAAAACTGGAAGTGAACACATTTCTTAAGTTCCTGTCAGAGTCCTGATGTGCATTTGGTGAAAATCATCAAATGTTGAGCTTTTGTCAATCAATATGTAATGGAATTGAAATGAACTCTAATTATGACTGTTGCATTAGTATAAATAGAAAGATGATTATATGCTTGTTTTTGTTTTTAATTTAAATTTGTATTCAAGATGTAGAGTGAGGCCCACACATGCACACACATGGAGAAAAAGGTGAGGAAGAGAGAGAGAGAAAGAGACAGAGAGAGAGAGAGACAAGGTATTCTTCATTGCTTTACTCCCCAACGAGCCACAATAGATAAGACCAGGTCAGATCAAAATCAAAATCTAGGAACAATATATGGGTGAGTGAGAAGCAAACATCGAAGGAATAGCCTGCGCTTCCCGGAATCTGCATTAGCAGGAAGCTAGAGTCATGAACAGAGCAAGGACTTAAACCCATGCACCCAAACATGAGTTATAGGCTTCTTTATTTATTTTTTTTATTTCATTTTGTGACACAGTTTCATAGGTTCTGCGATTCCCCCAACCCCTCCTCATGCCCTCTCCTCATGGTGGATTCCTCCACATTGTTGCAGTATTACATTTCAAATCCAGTCATGATTCCCTCATTGCGAGCATGGACCATCCACAGAGTCCAGGGAGATATAGGCTTCTTATCTGTTCCATAAAATGCCAACCTCCTTTTTGTAAGTTACCTAAACATAGATGGCTATGATCCTAGGCTATACATGATCCTAGGCTATAAATGTATTCATATTAAAATCAGGAATATAATATTGCTAATGTTTTCAGTTCTTAAACTGTTACTATTCCCTCGAAAGTGTTTGTAAAGAGTTTTATTAACTTATCACTTTGATAGGATTTTTAAATACAGAAGACCTTTATGTTCCACATTTGCCATCTTTATTCTATTTTCTAGGCATTCTCCAAAATGTAGCAACCTCATATATTTTATTAGGCTTTAAATAAATTTCCTGATTATAATATAACTGAATTGTAGACAGTCTTTGGGCCTAAACTATACTCAAAAGTGGAACTGTTTGTTATAATCAGTTGTGAGAGGCCAACATTTTAATGCAGTGCACTGGATAGAGTCTGAGCTGTTTTGTCTCTGATCCAGCTCTCTGCTAACGTGACCAGGAAAGCAGTAGACAATGGTCCAGGTACTTGCACCCCTGCCAGTCATGTGGCAAACTCAGATAAAATTTCAATTCTTTATTTTGGCCTGTTTAAGCCACAGCTGTTGTAGTCATTTGGGACGTGACCCGGCAGTAGAAAAGTATCTGTTTCTCTCCTTAACTCTATGTTTCAAATAAATAAATCTTTAAAATTATAACTAGCTGTTAAGCTATTTTAAAGAAAACCCTCAATTTTATAATTAGCAAGGGTTGAAGATACTGGACATAGTAGTAATAAATCTAATTGATCACTATGAGTCCTACCTTGCTTTTATGAGGCAATTTGTCCCTAAGTCCTAAAGAATATAACACAGTTCCCAGGTGTAGAAACATTCTTCAAAGAAAGTTTGCTTTGGAAGACATTCTGGGTAAGCCATAAAATGATGTTAATTTGCACATGTCAAGTAGAGAATCTGAGGAATGCACTCAAGAAAATTCTTATGTGTGTATGTGTTGTTTTGAAGAATACATACATATTTTCTAAGCACAGGGAAATTTTCTGATTTCTGAGAAGAATGTATTTGCAACTGTAAGTCACACCAAGAGCTGACAAAAATTTAGCAGAGACAACTGTAAAGATTCAAAGAAAGAAATTAATGTGTATTATTCATCTACTTGAAAGAGCAGTAGACACACAGATAAAGACATACCGTGAAATGCCATCTGGTCACTAGTTCTCTCCCTCCAGGGTTGGTCCAGGCCAAAGCAAGGCTCCATCAGAGCAGAGTTAGAATTCAAGCCCACCTAATCATTTCAACATGAAATATGGACATCACAAGCAGCACTGCAGGGATTAGACACTCACTGAATTGTCGCCATGAAATTTTTTCTTTCTGTGAGACAAGAACTGAGGTTGCTTCTGACACTTGTGTTGGATTTCCCATCATAGCATCTTTTTACTTTTAAGATTTACTTATTTTTCATTGGAAAGGCAGATTTGCAGAGATAAAAGGTTCCAGATCATATGCAAGTCTTGAATCAAAGCACTGTTTCTCTTCTATTTTATTTTAAGACTATTTTTAGACTATAATATTATGGTAAAAGCATACATACACAATTATGTTTTAAATGAACTGTCTTGTAGCTAAATCCACATGGAAAGCCAGCTTATTCAGAACTTTTGAAAAGATTTCTTCACATGTTATGTAACTCTCCTTTGCTGCGCTTGACATATTTTCTGGAATGAATCTGATCTCAGAAAGATAGGTATTTTAATTCAGTTAGGGAAATAAATCAGTTTCCAGATTTTTTTATTTAGCTAGTATTGATAAAGTTGCTCTCGAAAGTAATATTAAACTAACATTTTACAATGCAAATTCAGGTGTTTTTACATAGAATGAAAGGAAAAGATTAATTGTCAAAGGCTCAAAAACACTGATTATAGATTTGCGTTGCTCAGTATTCTCTTAAAAGCAATGCAACTTTCTTTCCTTTGAAATAGCAAAATGGTTGCACGAACAGCCTGCAGCTACAGTGAAAAGTTGGGATAATAAGGAAAAAACACAGCAAAAAATTCCAAAGTGAATGCCAAAATGCCGAGGTAAAATTAAAAAAAAAAAAAGACAATAGTTCCTCGCTTTTCAAAAATGAGTTTTCCTGTGCTTCTGGCAATCAGTATAGGAGGGAGTCCTGATGGAAGCATACCGTACTGCTGCACATTTAAAGTTTTACCGAGAAGAACTACTACAAAATCCTAGATGGTAATCCTTCCAGAATGTTGGCTCTCAAGCTGAGGGCACTGAAGTCAAGGCACTACAATAAAAGGGTTCTCTGGTTCTCAGAAACTTCTGGAATTCAAATGAATGATGCTCTTGAGAAATCAGACAAAGAGCTCTCCTTGTCAGTGGGAAGACTCAGAAATGCTGTGCTGGCTTTGTGAAAATAGTAGAACTATGGCTTTCACACTTGCCTTTGTGAATGCTTGGAAATATCACCTTTTGAGATCTTGTATTTGAAAAGTGTGTTTATTAAATCAGAATACTTCTAGAATCACTGCAAACCTCATAGATTTCACCTGCCATCTTTTGTTGTCTGTTCACACCAGCGTTGTTGAGAGGGTGCACTGAGAAGCGTTATGAGAACAAGCTGAAGCTTTTTTGACCAATGGCAGAAGCAAAAGGGAGAACCCTTAGTGGAGGATTTGGAGAGCAAAAACAATGCTGATTTTCCAGCTCATCTTTTCAGCAATATCTGCTGTTAACTGCTAAGAATACCAAGAGAAAAATGTGAATTTGTTGGGTGTCATTTTAGCTAATTATATCAGTAAAGAAAAATACTCATAGCATGGGTTAAAACTTTATTTAGGACCACCATAACTGCTGTGGGGAAGTGTAATGGGCTACTTTAGTAAGAGATGAGCTTTAGCCCACCTTTTTTTAATGATTTATTTTTATTTAATTTTTATTGGCAAGGCGGATATACAGAGAGGAGGAAAGAAAGAGAGGAAGATCTTCCATCCAATGGTTCACTCCTCAAGCGGCCGCAATGGCTGGAGCAGAACCAATCTGAAGCCAGGAACCAGGAGCTCCTCCAGGTCTCCCATGCGGGTGCAGGTCCCACGGCTTTGGGCCATCCTTGACTGTTTCCCAGGCCATAAGCAGGCAGTTGGATGGGAGCGGGGCCACCAGGATTAGAACCGGCATCCACACAGGATGCTGGGGTGTGCAAGGTGAGAACTTTAGCTGCTAGGCTACTGTGCTGGGCTCTTAAGCTAAACTTTGAATACAAAAAGAGAAATAGGAGTTTACAGTCAGAGTAATGTTGAATGAGTAGTCTGTAGTTGTAAAGTTGTCCACATGAGACAACAAGAGAGGAAGGTAGGATACTGGCTAAACTACTACGTAAGGGTTTTGGCTGATAACTGACCTCAGTGATCACGCATCACCTGAGGACGATGGCGGGTGAGAACCCAACCAGACCGGAGAGTGAGCACCTGTTGAAACTCTCTGAAGAATTTCAGCCTTCTTGCTGGAACGGAACAGAAGGTGAGCATTTGGTGCAGTGGTTAAGAAACTGCTTGGACTGCCTACTACCATGTTGGAGTTCCTGGTTCCAGTTTCAGCTTTCTGTTCATTTGAACCCTGGGAGGCAACAGTTGACAGCCCCACTCCTGAGTCCTCCGCTCACCTCCGAGTCCCAACTGAGTCCCAGGAGTCTAGTTCTGGCCAGGCACAGCTTAGGCTGCTGTGAGCATTAGGAGACTAAAACAGTCATGGGATGGTTCTCTGTCTCTGTCTCTCTCTCTCTCTCTCTCTCTCTCTCTTTGAGCTTGTCTTTCTGTGTCTTTCAGGTAAACAAAAATTAATCAATAAATAAAATTTAAAACAGACCGACAAAAATGAACATGGAAGGTCAAAACTGGGTCAAAAGAAAAAAATTTAGAGGTGCCTCATTTGAATTTGGTTAAGGAGAAAATCAGTCAACATATATGAAATAAATATATCGTTTTATTCACTATGTTAATGAATGTAGAACATAATTGCCTAATAGGCAATATTGTAACATTTGCACATCATTTGCATATACATTTCATTTGGATAGTAATGGAACTGAAGATCTATATATATTACAAGCATTTCTTACAGTGAAGGAAGAGTGGTACTTTCTTTTGTGTAATATTTAAATAACCAGTGAAGCAGAAAACAAGCTCCAGTACAGCCATCTGAAATTTAGCTACTCATCCCCCCTTGATTTCGGCAGTTCCCCCAAAGTCAGCTATGCACTTCTGCCAACAAAAGGTCTACCTCAAGCTATCACAGACAATACTTCTCCCCGGTGTTTCAAACATCGCCACGTCTCCAGTTGCAATACCTATTTCTTTGCCATCAATTCCTTATTGGTCATCAATTTTTACATTTTATTATAATATAGTTAAATCCAGGCACTGATTTCTGTATTGTCAAGATATTGTAGAAAGAGAGAAGTTAAAATCTAGGCGCTGACATAAAGATAGCGGTCTGTGTGTCACTCCCCAAGCAGTGGGAGTTCCCCAGGAGTTAGAAGTGCCTGCTCTTGATGTTTATCTTCCTTCTTTGCATCCAAGGAAAAAGTGTGATGTGGAAGCTGGCACAAAACCTTCATACGCATTCCTCTGGAGGGAAGGAATTTAGTCATGAGACTGTACTTGGAAAGGAAGAATTTTTTTATTAGGAGGACTGGAGGAAGCAGAATATTGAAAGCTGGGACAGCCTCTTGCAGCAAACCAAGCTAAAACACAGTGGGATCACATTTAGGATCTTTGCTTGCTAGATTCTGGACTGAGTGCTCTCTGTCCAATTTGTTTCTGCAGTGCAATGCTCTGTACTTTGGGATTAGTCAGGATTCTTAGGAACAATCCTGCCGCCTCTTTTTGTGTATGATGAGTGTCTCCTTATATTGAGTGGATGCCATTCACCTGGATTGTTTCTCTTATATTTTTGCTTTGTGATTTAAAAAATTGTTTGGTTTTCAGTGTTTTTATGCTGCATGTTTAGGACTCTGAATTTTAAATTATAATCCATGGGCAGATGTCCTTTTTTTCTTTTCCTCCTCTTTGCTTCCAGAAACACTTTCTCCATATTAAGTCAATGTCTTTATCCTAATTAGTCTTGCCAGAATAAATACACAATATCTAGCTATATTTGTAACTCACGAAACAGCAATATCTTTATAAATATGTGGTATATAATTAATGACACATATTCATCCTTTTTTCATATTTTCTTTTTCTTCTTCCAATATATGGTGGGGAGGAGGATACAGAAGAAAAACCATAGCCAGCATTCCAACCTCCACAATATCAGGGATGGAAGAGTGCCATCTAACATCATCCCATCGACCCCATTGTGCAGCATTTTTTGAGGGTTCTGTTCATGTGTTTTCAATAGTTCTGAGATGCTGCTGATAGCACTGCTCCAACGATGAGAAAATACTTCCAAAGTTGATTGATTGTCATAATCCACCTCTGAGTCTCCTTTCGCTCAGAAATTTGCTGTCAAGCTTCCCCTGGGTAGTTGTCAATTTGTTTTGCCCTCCATCCTCAGCAAAGCAAAGGGTCCTGTGGCCCAGCCTAGCCCTGCCCACCACACACTTGGCCCTCATGTACCACAGGAGGAGTTACAACCCAGTTTGAGCAACCCTCAATAGCCACCACTGGACCACACCCCAGCTCTGGTTCTGTGTCTTCCGGCATGTGCAGTGGACTGGTCCAGTCTGTCGCACATTCCACTGAGATCTCGTGTGCATCATTGAGCACTGAAGCCTAACTCAACCCAACAGATTCCATCCTCCAGCACACATTCATGTCAGTGGGTGCCACCACCTGTCCACCTAAGCCCACCTCAGCCCTGGTTCCCAGGCTCACCAGTGGGAGTTGCAGCCTGTCAGAGGAGAGCCCATGATCTCCCCACTGGACCCAATCTCTGCCCTGGATCTTGCACTATCCAGGCAGTTCTGTGGTCTAGTTTGACAGGACTTGCCCCCAGTCCCAGCATTTACTAGCTGATGCTGAGCAAAGCAGAACTCTCCTAGCCCAGTTCACCTCTAGGCTAGCAGGTGTTGTAGTCCTGCCCATCCTTGTCTGCTTCCAGTTGTAGTTCTCACACTCACCAGCATGAGCAGTGGCCTAGCAGATCACTGTAAACTGTGGCTTTAAGAGTAGTATGATGCTTCCGTGCAGGTTCCTCAGTTGTGACAAATGCATCGCTTAAGGAGGGAAATATACTGATAATGAGATCTTAATTATTCCTTTGCAAACTCAATAAATAATAATACTGCTTGAAGCAACAAAATAAGATGTTCGAACGGTATCTACCAACACATGCATTTTTAGTTCAAAAATACTTGGACGACTTCACAATAAAAAAAATCATAGGTTGTATTTGATCTAAATACATTCAATAGGCTGCTATGAAAAAGAGAAAAATTTGAAATTGATGATATTAAATGAAAAGGTAGCATTCTGACTTAGTGTTTTCATTTCTCTGAGCCTTAGGTTCTTCATGGAAATAATTTCTCATAAGGTTTCTATGTGGATCTTTAAAAAAAAATCATTAAGAGAAAATGAGGGGGATGGAGAAAGAGAGAAAAGTGAGAAGTGGTGAGGGTGTTAGGGGTTGGCAAAGAGTGTTTGAACCCACTGGCTCACTCCTCAAATGATTGCAATATCTGGGACTAGATCAGGCTGAAGCCAAGTATTATTTATTCAGTCCGGGTTTCCTGTATGGTTGGCAGCAACTAACCACCGAACCACCCCTGCTGCCCCAGCCCAAGCCCGCACCAGCAGGAAGGTGGAAGCTAGAGCTGGAGCTGAAAGGCAAATCCAGCTACTCTGCTGTGGGACGCAGACATCTTCCAAGTGAAACGCCCACTCCTCGGAAGCAGTTTACAGAATATTTTATTTAGTAGTTGTGTTATGCTAACAAAATGAAAACTGTAAAGTAGCATTATACAATGTTCCTATATACCCCTCACTGCATCTACGTATTAATATCTCATATTAGTGTTTTTGTCACAACTAATGAACCACAATATCCTCCCTTAATTTTTGGAGAGATTTATTTACTTACGTAAAAGAGTTACAAAGAATGAAAGAGAAAGAAAGGTAGGGAGGGAGAGAGAAAGGTAAGAGAGAGAGAGAGAGAGGAGAGAGAGAGAGCGCTCTTGCATCCATGATTCACTCCCTAAATGGCTGCAAATGGCTGCGATTGAGCCAGGCAGAAGCCAGAAGGCAAGTGCAGGAACTTTAACTCCCACTAGTTTTTCAAGATGTAAACTCCTCTTAACCCTTTCCCCCACCCCAGCCTCTAGTAACCAACTTCCTGTGTCCAGATTGAGAATCAAAAACCAAAAACACAAACAAAAACACTTGCTCCCACATACAAGGTTGAACACATGGCATTTGTCTTCCTATTTTTGGCTTGCTTCACTCAGCAGGTTGTCCTGCAGTTCCATCCGTTTTGAAGCAAATG
This sequence comes from Ochotona curzoniae, assembly GCF_017591425.1. Lineage (NCBI taxonomy): Eukaryota > Metazoa > Chordata > Mammalia > Lagomorpha > Ochotonidae > Ochotona > Ochotona curzoniae. Next base: position 13,251,186 of record NW_024464920.1, on the reverse strand, counting down.
GCAGGATTCCATCCTTTTTGTGGCTGAAGAGTATGCAATTGTGTACACATGATATGTATCCATTTGTGTTAGGAATTCTCAAGTTCCTTGAGCCATAGGAATATATTTTTAATGCTACAAAATGTCCAGATTCTTTGTAGATTCTCTTTTATCTAGACATTTTTATGACAGTTTTATCTTCTAACAAATCATGAAATTTACTAATCTATTATTATTCCTTTCAATTGTCTTCCACAGAACTCATCAGAACTGAAAAAGCATTTATTTTTGAATATTAGATTTACTAATATTTCCTTGTTGCTGTAGCAGTGAGTCATTGTCATATTATGGATGGTGATATTGATTCACAGAAAGCATACACACATTGCCCAATGTGGCTCATAAAACAAGCAGCTGTCCTGGGATTAGAACTTACAAAGAATGAATAAAAAGTTTGCCTCTGTGCTGTATTGTGCACATTGTACAATAGATACTGGTTAAACAGATTTATCTGGTAGGACCCATACCCCAGGAAAAAACTGATGAATATAGCAATTCAAGAAAATACATATAACTAAAACTAGAAGTAAGTGTATGAGAAAATAGACTAGTTGATATGTGACAAACACTTGGACCCACAGTTTATAATAAAGGAATATTAAAAATGTGTAATAGACCTTTGCTATCTTACATAATTATTTAATGTTAATTAATCATTTGGCAAGTATAGTCTCTAGGCACCTAGGAATAAAAGCTATAAATTAAAGGATGTATTTATTTTTATTCGAAAGGTAGGGAGAGAGAGAGAGAAATCTTTCATTCACTGTTTCACTCACCAAATGGTCACAGCAGTCAGAGCTAAGCTGATCCAGATCCAGGACCAAGGAGCTTCTTCTGTGTTTCCCATGTGGGTGTAAGTAGCCAAGAACTTGAACCAGCTTCTGTCTTCCCAGGAAGTAGGAAATAGAATCAGAAGTGGAGCAGCTGGGACATAAACCTGTACCCATATGGGTTGCCGGTGCTGCAGGATGAAAATTAGCTTGCTACGCCACTGCACCAGCTCCCAAGAGCTATACATTCTTAGAAATTATTATATGTCCACAGAGATTAAGTCAAGGCTGTAATGAGGGAGAGTTGCTACAGCTTCCTAGACATTTTTCTATAGGCTGTAAATAAGACTTCTGCCTAAGAAGGAATATTTGTGAAGGTACAAGCATGGTAGCAATGGTTGTCAATTGGGCAATGTAATTCTCTTGTACTAGAATCTCCAAGTGGACCAACGCAAGAATGCCGAACCGTAAGTGAATATGTAAATGATGGTTACTGAGAGATCAATCAAGCATCCCATTCCCCTCTCTGCTGATCCAGTGGAAGTGAATTTCCAGGACTAAGGCCAGTACTGCCTACTACACTCTGAGTATGTCCATGGATGTACTTCTAGTAACTGTGTGGCACTTGCTTTTTCTACTCACTGCTATCTTCTTGGTCTTCCCATGATTATAACAACAGGACTCAGTACCCTTGATAGGAACCTTAGCAAATTGTCTTAGCTTCTCTGAACCTTCCTTTCATTGCCTAAAAAGATAACCAATAATCCATACTGGGATAGTTTAATATTAACTCAGTGAGTTAAGTACCTAAAGCGCTGAGCCAAGTTCTGATAGTTAGCAACAACCAAATGATAGTAAGCATCATTGCTGCTATATCTCTGAGATGCATAATGAGCCTGATACATAATAAGTGCTCTTTGAATATAGAAGATTGATTCTGAACTCTTGTAGTAGAGTGCTAGCCTCTTCCCTAGCCTCCATCACACCCAATTACTCCTCCTAGATGCTTAATACATTTATTGCTTTATATGTTATGTGTATCCAGGTTCAATACTGAAGAAATCAAATGCTCGCTGAATCTAAGTGTCCCCATTTGGAAATGTAAGTAGGATTATAGGTAAGATTGCCTTGGCATGCACGCTACTCCTTGTTTTAAGTCATTTAAATGAGCTCCCCCCTCAGTCTCTGTAGACAGGCTGTACCCTTGCTTGCTCTTAGGAAAATCCAGGAAGCCACGTCTGAAAAGAAAAGTGAAACCTTAGCTACAATAGAGCGTCTATATTTCAGTAATATTTGCCGGGGGAAATTCTCTTTCCTTAGATGCTAGGGCTTCGGACCCCAGCACTGAGTTAAGCTGCGTTGCCATCTAGTGGTCAGATGACGTGGTGGCAGATGCAGAGTTTTCAATAACTAGATCCGTAGAAACAATGGAATGGCTTATCTATTGCTTTTATTTACACATAAGAAAAATAAATTAAATTTAAAAACCTCTCAACATTCATGTTTCAGAGAACTAATCAAAGAAAAACTTTCTTTTCACCTAGTTGCTAGAATGTTTAGAATGAACGGACATAGCAGAATGTGCAAGTTTTTATAAGCTTCATAGTACCTTCCTAGGAACCCGAGTGTTTTGGCTTGAAATGGGCTTACATCACATATTATTAAAAAAAAAAAAACCTTAGTTTACTAAAATGTCAATTTCTTTTTTTTTCTTTTGTCTAGAACAAATGGCAACTCACTGAAAGCTACCTCTGCAGTTAAAAGTTACACGCTCCCTGAGTTGTAGACAACGGCTCAGGTTGCTTTGTACCTAGGCAAGTGTTAACCTGCTGGGAAAAAAGCAGTTAATAGCTGGCAGGCGTTCTGGGCCTGGTTAATGCTGAATTTGTGTTAACTATACCAGTGTGCCAGCAGAGCTGCCTATATTTTTTTAAGATCTATCTGGGACAGGAGCTGGCACACCACAGACAGGGCCTGGGATCTGCTTGAGTGCATATCAGCCCAGGGTGGCCAGACAGGGCCCCAGGTTGGCATAGCCCACTGCCAGAGGACTGGGCATGGGGGCTGTAGACTGTTCGGGGAAGCAGGTCTAGAGAGGTGTGGGAGGGGGGCTGCTGAGGGAGAACATGACAGGTGAGAAGCGACTTCTGGGGACTTTCACCAACCTGACTCTTGTACTTGCAGGTGAATGAGGGAGCTGAGACTGGGTGGTTTAGAGGACAGAAACTGGAGTACCTTTTGGGGCCAAACCAATACACCTTCCTGCATGGGAGACCTAAGCTGGGTTTGTTGGTATCAACCACCACCTACCAGTTTACACAAAAGCCATGGCTGAGGGGCCTGCCTGGCAGGGCTCAACCATAGTACCTGCCAGTGTGTGTTGGAGCAGGGGGTGGACCATGTTAGGCTGGGCCATGACACGAATCAGCCCACAGGAGAATGGAGTTTGCAAGCAGATTCTGTGGGGGAAGTTGGGCTCACACCTGTGGGAGTGCCATATCAGCTGGTTTGCTCAAGAGCTGGAGTGATGGCAGACTGAGCAAGGCATGACCATGGAACTCAACAATACCGAAAGGTACTGGGACTGGGACCAGGCCATCTTGGCCCCCACTGACATGTGCAGGAGCCAGTATAGGATGCGGGCCACGCCTAGCTAGGCTAGGCCATCACACCTACTGGTGTGCATGAAAACCAGGGATGGGGGCAGACTAGGCAGGGTTGGCTCTAGCAGACACTAGTGAGAGTTGGGACTGGGAGTGGTCTAGGTCAGGCTGCAGCATCTGATAGCAAAGGCAAAGCTGCATGATAGGTTATGCCAGGCTGGGTTGGAGCAACCGGTGGCACGCACAAGCTCTGTGGCTAGGAACAAGCTTGGTCGAGGAGATAAAGGGATGCTCTTGCTGGCCCAGACCAAGCCAGTTCATATCACCCATTGGCAGAATGAGAACCAGGATGGGATGCAGGACAGGCTGGATTGAGCCACAAATACAGCCAGTTCACATAAGGGCCAGGACTAGGGACTGGCTGGCTGGTCTAGACTGCAACTCATATCAGCATGTGAGCTGGTTTAGGGGGAGAGCCAAGCTGGGCTAAGTGACCGTATCCACTGATATATGCATGAGCCAGAGTAAGTACAGGCTGCTTGGCCTTTGCCATAGCATTAGCTAGAAAGTGCTGGGACGGGGAGGGGGAAATCCTGTCAGATGCCTGTGGAACCATCTGGAAAGTGCAAGATCTGGGACTGGGAGTGTGACCAGAGGAGAATTCTTGGGCACTCCTCTGATGGATCGAGGGTCCCATTGGTAAGCATGGGAACCAGGGCTGGGAACTGGCCTGGCTAGACAGGTGGTAGCACCCATTAACATGAGTGTGAGCTGGATAGTGGGGTCAGTTGGGTTGAGCCAGGCTCCAATACTCATTGTTATATATGAGAACTGAATGGGATGTGGGACAGGCTGGACCAGTTTGGCACACATACCACCAGGACTAGGGGTGGGCCTAGAGGAGGTTATTGGGGGTCGCTCCAACTAGGCTGCAGCTCCTGCTGGTGTGCATCACAGCAAGTGTATGGTGGGCAGGTTTGGGCTGGGACGCAGCATCCCCTGGTTTGCATATGAAGTTGGATGTGGACAGAACTGACCAGGTGACTACAATCACGTGTGTGTGTGTGTGTGTGTGTGTGTGTGTGTGTGTGTGTGTGTGTGTTTGTGTGTAGACTGATGTGGGTAGACTGAACCGGACCCTGTGCTGGTTGCCATACACAGGAGTCAAGTCTGGGGTCACTTCTGGCAAGGTTTCTTTGGGAACCACCCCCTACCAGCTGGATCACTGGACTCAGAAATCCTACCACAGTGAAAATCACAGAATATATGGTCTGACAGTGGAGTGCACATATCAGAACAGGGTCTCCACGGTTGCTGAGGCCTGTATGGTGAACAACATGCCCAGATGCTCATGGGTTACATGACAACCAGTTCATTGAGGCCTGCAGAAGACATTTAGTGCTGTGGAGGGCAGCACATATTGGACAACTCCCCTGACAAGTATTTGGGTGAATGGAAATTTTAAGGTAGACTATGTCAGCCAATGGACCTTAGAAGGATTTCCTCAGCCGTGGAGCAATAAGATCAAAAGCATCTCATAACTATTAAAACCACTTAAGCAATATCCTCTGAACATGCTCCAGATCAGAGACCCTGGTATGACATCAAGTGGCCTTCCCCCATTCCTGGGTACTGATGCAGTTTGGTTGCTGGGAGTGGCCATCTCCCTTTTCTCTCTCCACTTTTCCCAGATACCAGAAGAGAAAAGGAGATTGGAGGTAGTTGTCTCATCTGCTTTCCCTCATTCCTCTACCCTCCCCACCTGAATTGGTGGTCTACATAGCTCATGCATTCTCCAAACTATGTAAACACCATCAAAAATAAAATGAATTTATTATTAAACAAAATAAAGTTACCTACTTGTTTATTCTTAGCTTACTTCCATGTTGGGCAATAGCTTCCCCATTGCTGCACGAGTGGAGAATGTAAAGACTTTTAAAACAGACTTTTCTGCTAAAGAATAAAGAATAAAGGATAAAGGATAATCTTCCATCTACAGTGCCAGTATCCCATTGGGCACCTACTCATGTCCTGATTGCTCCACTTCTGATCCCACTCCTTGTTAATAGCCTAGGAAAGCAATGGAGGATGGCTCAGGCCTTGGGACTCTCATCCACTTGGGAGATTAGGGAGAAGCTCCTGGCTCCCAACTTCAGCTCTAGTCACTGCAGCTATTACAGAGTGAATCAATGATAGAACTTTCTCTGTCTTTTCCTCTTTCCAGCCATTTGGAGAGTGAATCAGTAGATGGAAGATTCTCTCTCTTTTATCTCTCCCTCTCTCTGTAACTTTGACTTTCAAGTAAAGATAAATAAATCTTTTAAAAAGAATCACAGTCCGATGATAGGGATAGACATTAATTTGTGCTATATACTCTCATAATAGACACTGGAGTCAAGAGCAAAAAGCAGACCCAGCTTTAGTGTCTGCACGAAAAGAATTACATTGCATTATGCCAAGCTGGGTGAGAAGACTGCAGAAATTGTGCATTCTTCCTAGGAAAAAGTAAGCTTGAATTATAGCTCAGATAAACACTGGTAGTATTCCAAGAAAGCAGAAAGAATATCCGGGGAGAGGAAATTCTAGATGCATAATGTTAAAACCCTGGAAAGTACTTTACTAAACAACAATATCATCCTATAATTATGAATACATCTAAGCTTGGCAACATATGTCTTTAAAAATTCACCACTCTCATTCCAAAGGACAAAATAACTTGGCTTGGGGCTGTGGTTTTGTAACTTGTAACAAAATTTGATACTTTGTTTGCAGTTATGAAAACTAAAATTACTTAAAATTGGGAGAGATTTTATTAACTAAAGATTCACTGTTGACTGATGAGAACCAAATGTTTTCAGGAAAGCCCATCTAGATCAATGGCTCTGCACAATTCGGCATTACATACCCGTCTTTTAGTTCCAGCTATTCATAACTGCTGAGACTTTCTTCTCTCTTCCTCTTATTATAGTACTTTAAAAAATTCACTGGTCTAAAAGCTGTACTTCTTTTTTCCAATTCCTTTGCCATCTTCTGGCATTCAGAGAACTGCTTTTTATACAGACTGAATGATGGCCATCTCGCTATACATTATTCATTCTAAATGGTTCCCTCCTGGACTATGTTGGGAGAAGGTGTTCATTGCCCTTCAAAACATAATAGAAAGGACAACTGTGTCCACAAAAGATATTTCTGTTCACAGTGGAAGTTGAAAATTACATTCTTCGTGGGTATTTTTTTTTATGTCTTTGCACGTCAAGGAGAATAGAATAAGTACGCAAGTGAATAACAAGGTAGCCAAATAATTTAAGTAGAAAGCGAGCAATTTGTCTTGGCTAGGGGAGTGAGAAACTGCCAAAATGCAGAAAAAAACTGACTGTATTAAGAACTGGTTTGGAGCCTCAATCACCCTTCATTTGTCCACCATTAATACTATAATTTTCAAAAAGGTGTAATGTTCTTAGCACCTCCTTGAGTTACTCCTGCCTTGAAGCACCTTACCCTCCCCTGATTCTCATGTACACTTTTCCAATAGCAATTATCATTCAAGAGTGAGCTTAGGGCCTGGCTCTGTGGCCCAGCCCAGCTGGCTAAGGAGTCACCTGAAATGCCTACATCCCTTAGGAGTGATAGCTGGAATTCCTGCCGTAGAACTTTTGACCAGCTCCCTGCTAAGTACACTGGGAACACATGGGATATTGGCTCCAGGCTGTGAATCTTTGCTGCTCATGTGAAAGACCCAGATGGAGTTCCAGACTTCTGGCTTCAGTCATTTCGGAAATAAGACAGCAGTAAGAGGATGTTTTTCCCTCTATGTCTCTCTCCCTCTCAGCCATTCTGCCTTTCAAAATAAATAATCTTATGAAAACTAAGAGTAAGTGCAGAAATGCATGCGCTGGGGAAGATTTCTTCATTTCCTGGGCTGGAACACATGAATGGTCTCTATGCTCCCTTATCCCTTGTGCCATTGTGCTGTGGCAGGCAGAATCCAAGGCTGGCCCTAGCTGTTCATGCCACCCTCCTCTATGTGCTTTCCAGCAAATCTTTGGGCCTTCTCCCATCAAGAGACTATTTTCCCATTCCTTGGAATCTGGGTTAGCCTTGCTACTTGCTCTAACCAATGGAGTGCAGAATACCAGTTTGCTAGTTTCAAGGTAGAACCAGAAAAGATTATACCACCTGGAAATAAAGATTTCTGAAATCTTAATGAAAGGATACTAATTAATGGCCCCATTTCACAATTCATAATGAACATAACAAATGAAAATTACGCTATGCCTTTCTTCCACAGAACACTTCCATTGATCTAGAACAGGACCCTGTCTCCTTAGCGCCCATGGTCTTGAACAGGGTCTTTCACGTCATCACTGTGAAAGCTTGTTCTTGAGAAGGGGATTTTATTCATTGGCTTTGGTGCACAAAGTCAAGACAACAGCAAACTGCTGACAAACATAGCCTGTGGGATTCTCTGAATCTTAAAAAAGATTCTGTTAAGTATTTCTCTCACTTCTGTCAGTTTTCACTAACTAGCAGAAAAGAATCACGGCTATTGCAGAGTGGTCTATTTAGTAACATAATTATTTTTGGCAGGACTCAGATAGAACATAAATAACAACATCCCCAAGGTGCCAGATGCCTTCTATTGCAAGCTTGAGATTGTCTCATGGTGATTACCAATTCTGCCAAAATCTGTATGTAAAACTCTGGGCATATATTGTTCCTACCAGCAAAAGTCACTTCAGCTGAGAAAATATTATGATAACCAATGTACTTGGACTCGTTTATCAGGGGGCTAAATGATTTCTCTGGATTTTGTGACCATTACAGGAGGTTTCATTGAACCAGGAACATTCAGTTCAAGGAAAGACAAAGGTAATTTACAACTAGAGTGCCTTCCTGCTCCCTCACCATCTTCCCTGAAGTCTCTGATTCGTCCTCCATCATTGCCACTGTATTCTTCTGACTCCGACTTTCGGTTTAGATGAAGAGCTTGCATATCCTAACAGGTGTCATCACTTTTCTGAAGGTCAGGCGTATTATTCTCTTCACAGTTTAAAATCTCCAGCCTAAAAACTCAGTATCACAGAAAAGATCACGTGGAACTCCTTTTGAATGATACTGTAACAGCAGTGCCCGTGGAAGCATACCGAACAGCTGTACATTGGATCCAAAATGACAGTGACAGTCATTCATAGCACTGGTTTTTGCACCTTCCTGAAAATATGATATTTTGGAGAGGTAAATTGTTATCGGTGATTGTATAGGCCCAATACAAACTACTAAGAGTGGAAAGTGGTTCTAGGTAGCTTTATAAACAGATGTTTAAGACCCTCTGTTACACCCATGGAAGTAGTGTCAGTACGTGAAATTTCCAGCTACATGAGATCACTTGTATAGAAGCTATGAATTATATTAATAGCTTAAAACAGTCAATGATAATAATTTTCAAGAAAGGAATTTATTTTTCCCATTGCATGACAAATCCGAAGATATAAAGCCTGAGGTTGTTAAATTATCTCTGTGAACTCCTGTTCCCTTTCTGTTTTACATTCTCTTGCATGTATTTTGTGTCTTCAAAGCTATGTCTCAGCTTAAGAGGGCTAATGATGACCCAAGCATTATTTTATGCTCTGACACAGAAAAATGGAAAAGTAGAAGGGGAAATGAGAATTTTCTACATATATGTCACTGAAAAAAAATCCTTCCCTAGAAATTGTTAACCAAAAATCTCTTACACTATGATCTAGAAGCTCGTTTCATGTCTGCATCTGGTTGAAATAAACGCATCTTTCAAGATGTAGCTTGTTATCCGGGTGCATTGTTTATTGTTATTCTATTACTAAGAAATAAGGGTCCTGTGCTATGACTCAGTGGCTAGATCTTGACTTTTCAGGTGCTGGGATCCCATTGGGTGCCAGTTTGTGTCCCAGAGGCCCTGCTTCCATCCAGCTCCCTGCTTGTGGCCTGGGAGGGTGGAAGGATACCCTAGAGCCTATGAACCTGCACCCACATGGGAGTCCCAAGAGAGGATCCTGGCTCCTGACTTCAGATCAGCTCAGCTCCAGCCATTGCAGACATTTGGGTATTGAACCAGTGGTTGGAGGATCTTTCTTTCTGTATCTCCTTCCATCTGTAGATCTGATCTTTCGAAAAGATTACAAAACAGACAATCATGGGACAACAGCCAAGTCGGCTTGACTTTAATCACGTGGAGGGCTGTGAGCAAAATATTTGGCCAATTGTTGTATCATCAATATTCAAAGTGTACCAATAATATGTGCCTTTTCAATATCTTCTGAGTGAATAGATGAGCCCATGTTTAATAATCTCCTTGGCATAGCACATCTCTTAAATATATGTATCAACTAAACAGGTTAATATATGTTTAATAATTAAATTTGTTCATTTGAAGAACACAGTAAACATTTTGAGTTTGGTTGTTGAGGTAAAAACCTGCTTAGCCCACAGCCTAGTCTGCGCTCATCTCTTCGATAGTAGCCACTAGCATGATTCAGTATGTGTACTGTATCTGTGAAATCAGGAGTTGGAATTCAGTTTGTCTGAGTTTCACTCAAGAAACAACTGCTGTCTTTTCTGGCATCAATGACCTACCGACACGAGCATGCCTTTCACAAAGAATCTCTTCCATTCTTCTCCAAAAGAGAAGAGGAGATGCAGGACGCAGTGGCCGGTGCAGAGTGTCACAGGCGTGAAGTGCCCGGGATGCTGTGACAACACCCGAGGGTTCATCCAGGCACAGACGGTGGCTCTGTAGGTTGACCCCTCCACTATCTGCCAACATCCAGGGGAAAGCCAGGCTTACAGAGGGATGTGCCTTCAGAAGGCAGCGGCTCTAAAAGCACCTGAGCGGGATGAATGGGAAGTCTTCCCAATAAGCACAGTTATGCATAAAGGCTGCTTGATAACAGATGTAGTCATAACATGCTTGTAGAATAAACAAATCAATCCATTTAAAGAATGGCCTGAAATCTATCATGCTGTAAAAACAAAACAAAAAGAAATATTTTAAGAATATGCCAGAACATTGCAGACTCTTGCCACTAGGTGTCGATAAATATACACCCTAAAAATAACCCATGGTTTCCAGGATTCTGATTTTGACTTTAAATTTTCCTATAAAAGTGAAATTAGAACACTGTACCTACTGATAAGTAAAACCATATAGTTAGTATTACTCAAACATTTCCACTCTATAGTTCATTTACTACCAAGCAATCGAATTTCCATATTTTTCTAGTGTTTCCCTTGTACCTGGATAATGGAAAAATTAACAAAGCCTTAAGTTTCACCATAACTTCATGCACACACATAAACAAAGAAGCTAAGGTTCATGTAACATATGGCTGAGATAAAACACGGAACTCTCCAGCACAGGTCAGCTGCCTTCAGCTTCACCAGCCAAAACAAGGGCCACTCAAAGCTGTTGCCTTTGTGGTTTCACTTCCTTCATGTTTTCCTCCGCATTCGTCATTCAGGTTTTTGTTTCTATTTAGGGAACTCTGCCTGTATCTTCTGTCAGAAGTTTTGCCTCAAGCATCTCATCTCATTCTGTGTCCTGGTTGTCCAGCAAAAGACTGATTCCCCCTTCCAGTCTCCAGAATGTTTTCCGCTAGCCTCTTCACACTAGATGTCATTCCTTTGTCATGGAAGGTATTAGCTTGCCAGTACTAATAAAGCATCACCGACTGGGTGGTTTAAGGGGTAGGCATCTGTCTTCTCTAGATTCTGGGGGCTAGAAGTTCATTTGCAAGCTTCAGCAGGGTTGTCTTCTTTCTCTCACTGTCATAAATGGCCATATTCTTCCTGGGTTTCAAATTGTTTTTTCTCTCAACAGTTCCGTGTCTTAATCATTCTTATGAGGGCATGAGCCATAGTCTATTATATCTTACCCCAACGACCTAATTTTAACTTAACCACTTTTTAAAATACCCTATCTCCGAACACAGTCACATGAGCTTAGGATTTCAGCATGAGAGTTTGGGTAGGGAAATGCACTTCACCCCATACCATATATTATCAGAGGAATCCAAATTTTTAGTAGCACCACAGCTGTAATTATTAGCATTGACAATTCTATTTATTGCCTGTGCTATTCCTGAAGCTGTTCGCTTTCCATTCATTCCAGAACTAAGTCCACTTGTTGACTCATTTTCTGTAACTCAGCCTCAATTATGTCTAGCTCATAGTAGGTTGTCTTCTCTATATTACTGCCATGAATATCACTCTCTTTATTACATAGTGTTCCCTACATTACTCTAGTCTGGCACTTTGTGACTCAGTCGATATTTAATTAAATGAAGATGTTTAATAATCTGAAGATGAATTTCTCAAGTACTTTTATTTCCCTTCTTGTTCTAACAAGCTACTTACTTTCATTAGCATGACAGGCCTAGTCATGTCTTTGAATGATCAAATTAAAGAACCAGGTTTCATATGCAAAGGCATGCTTCATAACCACATGTGGGTCTTGGTTCAGGTTAACCAGCTGCAATCTTAGAGACTTTCTTTAGAATGACTTGTGAGACGTGGAAGCAGGCATCAGGCAGGGCCCTATTCAGCACTGCCCTTAATCACAGACACTGGAGCCTCTGTCATGGACTAGGCAGCTCCCCTGTAAGCCACAGGCCTCTGTTCAGATGAGAAGTACAGGAAAGTTATTCGCAACACTGCTCTAGGACTTCTTATACCTCCACAAGGTCAGTCGTGGAACATACATGATACATGGAAAGAGGCAGGTCTAAAGTTTGAATACCAATTCCATTACTACCATCTGTGTGATGCTGTACAAGCCACTTAAATACTCTGAGATTCGGTTTCCCTAGCTGAAAAATAGGCTGGAAGAAAGTTAAATAAGAGAGAGAAAGAGATAAAATGAGAGAAAGAGAATGAACGCCAGGGCCAAAAGTGGACGAAACTGAAGCCAAGAACCTGGAGCTTCTTCTTGGTCATCCACATAGAGTGGCAGAGACTGAAGTGCCAGAGCCTCTTGCATTGCAGTCCCAGGAACATGGTGAGGACTCAGATCAACAATACAACAACTGGGACATAAGCCAGCATCCATATGGGATACCTACATCAGAGGTGGCAACCTAGTGAACTATGGCACACTCCTGGCTCCCAGCAAACTATCTATTATAGGTTGATAATTTCAAAGAAGGACTGTTTTGCCACGCTGTACCCTGTTAGATTTGTTTGAAACAGTAACAGTTTCAATAACAATTTTTCCCCTTCTTCCACACTCAAACTCTTAAACCTCCTGTTTCTCAAGTTTTGAGAGAGCAATGGAATATCAGGTGGTCAAGAGGGCAGTTTTGGATCAAAATATTCAAGGAGAAGGGATGGAGATATTCACCAACCTAACACATAGAGAATTTTGACTTTTACAGAATGAGTGATTTGTACATGTGTTTATATATTCTAAAAGATTTCAGAATACATTTTCTAAATTACAAGACTCTGATATTTAGAACTTGATCCACAGCATTTTAGACCAGCTAAGGTTGTCCCAAAGAGTTATGAAATTTCAAACCTGCAAAGAACTAAATAAAATAACCAAGGTCCTAACACACAAAATCACATGATTTTCAGCTTCAATGGTGTTTTATCATCAAGCTAAAAAGAGATTTTTAAAACAAAGTGTTACCATGTGAGTGTGTGTGTGTGTGAGTGTGTGTGTGTTCCTTTCAAATACAATAAAATGAAAACTTCTGAAGAAAGAACTGAGAGGAGAGTTCAAGGGACTAGGAGGGTCGATGGGTAAATAATAACTTTGGTCCCAATAGAGTCACCCTGGAGGTCATCAATGCAGTGAAGGGTATGCAGATCTGTGGTACTTGCCCGGATAGTGTAACTGCTTCCCTGTTCAGCCATGCTCAGACATCCTAATTGATAGAAAACCAGCAGAAGAGAAGGTGAATTGGTTAGCCCTAAATCTGATTTTGCTCTTGGAGAATCTTCTTCCTGCTCTAAGTTAAGATAGTTGATGATACCAGTAAATATCTGTTTCAAGTGATCATGAGTCAAAATGTTTTGTTCATGATAAAAATTAATGGGCTTTCTAGGCTCTTTATTTCATGGGTGAAAATATATTAATTAGTTCCTTTTTGCTCAAAGGATTGTGATTAGAAGAAACTATCTGAAATGATTTTCTGGCGGGGAACATTTGATCAGTTGATGGTCTTCAGACTCCGGATTTCCACTAGCCAAATATTTTTTATCTTCTTTGAGGGTTTTGGCAGATTTTCTGTCCTCAGGAAATGAGTTGGAAAACATCAGGAAGACTTCAAAGCAGTGGCCTGAGGTTATCATCTGATTTATGAAATGACTATTTCCACCATTTATCAGAACACTGAGTCCTTCCTGTGGATTTGCAGTTCTAATATGTAAATAGAATCAGGGAACTTCTGGTTATCACATCGGAAACAACTGAACCAAAAGGTCCAACTAAAATGATAGGGGTCTTAACATCTGTGCAAGGCACTGAAGAATGTTTGACAAGTATAAAATGTAGGAGACTGGAAACACAAGCTTGTTTTTCTTCCATTTACCTTCAGTGTTATACTTTCTTAAAGGAAGATATGAACTGTGTCCGTCAAGTTTTCTTTGATTTCTGCCATTTCTCAGTTCCCCTTACTGTTGACTTTAACTCAGGAGCTCATTTCAATTGTCTCACTGTCTTGTTGACTGATTTGGGGAAAATTACAGGATCCCTGCAATCCTTACTCTTTCCCATCATAGAATAGTAAAACTAAGTAATAATAAAGAAAAGATGGTGTCCCACAGATTGTTATTCAGGAGAACCAGGAATACAACGCAAATGTTCTAAACTATACAATTTAAGAAACGAAATCAATGAGAAGACTTGAAAAATCTCATGGACAAAGTGAATTACAAGGTAGAACAAAATTTCTAAGAAGATTGGGCCATCCCCTCACATGTATCTATAGAGTTACCTAGGTGATTTTTACCATGGACCATTTTTGACACCACAGGTCAATGGTAGCTGATCTCTGGGGACTTTCACGCATTTAGGAGTTTATTATATGATAGCTGTCTATTACACGGTAACAGACAATGTTTATATGAGTTAATGTTTTCATCTCAAGATGCCAGTTCTTGCAGCAGCAACTTCTGAATCATTCTGCATGTCTTTCGTAATTAAGTGTCCATTCATCTTTGTGGGAAAGAAGGAATGAAACAACAGAGGAAAATGATCAATTAAATTTGGTTTTGGGAGACTGCCCAGGCCTAGAGTGAACTTTTGATTTTTCTTCAGTGTTTTGTCATGTAAATGAATCAGAATATGCATAGCCTATGTAGGTGGGCTAATTGGACACTAAATTTTACAAAGGGATTATCTCTTCTCATGGAGAAAGGAAAGCAGAAAGTAATGATGCAGATTCTCCGGTTGACATCAATGGGGAGCCATTACAATGTTTTGCTCTAATGAGAAGGGGAACCATACCCAGGATGTAGGAGATAGGATTGTCCAGTTAGAGCTGTGGACTTTGGTTAAAGGATAGAGCACACCTATGTCAGCTAAAGGAATTCAGGAAATGGACTCCTTGGCCTTACTTTCAAAGCTCCCTCCGTGCTCTGGGCATCTGCTGCCTCTATTCACTGATTCCACGTGGCAGAGAAAAGTGGCAGTGCATGACTACATCAAGTCTGTCTCCTGGAGGCACTTGGTCTATGTAGAGGGGCAAAAGGTAATTAAACTCACAAAGACCTTGCTCTATCAAGGTGGATTTAATGTGGCATTTTGCACACTTGAGTCTTTATGCATGCCACTTCTGGCCTTATTTACACAAGTGCTTCCTATTTAGCTCCACAATCCAGTACAGAGGTCATTTGCTGTAGGAAGTTGTCCTTCACACTTGCTCACAAGCTGCAACAAACTCACAGATGGCAATTTCAGAGCCAACTTTAAAATTGTTCCTCTTCTATCATGTTTCAAATCCACATTTACGCTATTACTGAATATCCTTATTTTGAATAATCCATGGTAACATGTCTTTGAGATTTTGGTTGATGCAAATCAAGGGTTTTGGTAGAACAGACTGGTAATACATGTTTTATTGATGCATAGTTTGTTCTTTCCCTTCAAAATGCCCATGCAAATTTTTTTCCCATAAGAACATTACTTGCAAAGCACAAAAAAATGTGGCTATTTAAATGGCTGTGTGTCCAGTATTTTTGCGTGCAATAGATATTTAACAAATAATCGTTGAATATACAAATTAATGCAAACAGGAATTCTCTGCATTAAGAAAATACATTTTAGAATAAGAGTATCCTCTAAAAGATTTTGTTGTACTAAGGCTAATTTAAAATACATAAGCAAGAGAGTCCGTACTTATTTAGAAAGAACTAAGTGTCTAAAACCATAATGTTTATGCTGATTTGATTTATATACAAGGCCATTTTATAGGATCTTTGGTTATGGTTATTTGGCCTTAGGGAGATGTTATAAAACATACAGCTGAAAAAGGGAAATGTAAAACCTGATGTGAACACTAGAATAAGCAAAACTGTTCCTTATCTAATGAACACAGAAAGGGCTACAAACGAAAACGTAGAACAAAGGACACCCCGAGTTCCTTCATTTCTCCTCCAATAAAACTCGACATGGCAAACCGGAGTTGAGGAGGCAGAAGAAATAAAACTGATGGAAAATGCGCACACTGTAGCTGTTTGACATGCTAGGCAAGGAGCACAAACTGCTGACCCCTTTAGGACTGATTGCTTCACCAGGGCGATTTCCATGATTTTTCCTGTGCCCTGCAGTCCTCAAGCCCGCTCCCAACCTGCACCTCATGGCCCCACCAATCCATTAGAACAGACAACCCGTGCAGGACCCCAGTGGGCTGCACATCAGTGATTCAGCTCCAAGTACACGGATATTTACACTCCAGAACCCCTGGGGAAGAGTGATAGCAGTCCACCAACTCCATAATACTTTTCTTCAGTTTTCAATACATGGCAAGGCAAATGGGTAGCAGGCCCATTTTGCTGTCTGACTCGCTAACAGTGCTTAATAACCTGACTCAAAGTCACAACTCCCTTCTTTAATGCCCCAGAGGGGTTTGCAATGAACTGAACATATATGTCCCTCAAAATTCATTTATTGGAATTCTAACTCCCTACAATAATGGTGTGATGGTGGCACAATCATATATGGGATTAGTGTCCTTGTAAAAGAGACTCCTGAGACAAAGCTCAGTCCCTCTGCATTCTGAGACATAGCTATTTCTGAACCATGGAGCACAGGCCCTCAGC
The DNA here is from genome assembly GCF_017591425.1 of Ochotona curzoniae. Lineage (NCBI taxonomy): Eukaryota > Metazoa > Chordata > Mammalia > Lagomorpha > Ochotonidae > Ochotona > Ochotona curzoniae. The sequence continues at coordinate 13,234,478 of NW_024464920.1, read as the reverse complement.
AGACACACAATATGCCATCACATCCTTCACAAGGCTGAGAGATAGTTCCATAGTTTAAAAGCCATTCAGCTTAAAACAGCTTTATTACAGCATGATAAACACAGTGTTCAAAGGGCTTCCTTTACATTCACTCATCCTGGTGAGCTTATCACTAGCCCAGGAAAAGAAAGCTCTTTTTAAGATTCAGGTTAGCAATGAAAACTTTCTCAGTTCTGGTTCTGTGTTTGGAAATCTAATCCAACCCTGTTGCTGGCATCACAGCTAGCCATCCAGCACTCACATACCAAATCACTATTCGTCTCCAATTCTTTGTTGCCAACTTGTTTGCTCACAACTAGGATAACTATATGTCCATGTTCAGAAAAGACACTGCTGACTTACCCTCTGGTTGGGTAATGACTCTTGTACTTCAGCATTCCCTCTCAAAACCATCCTAGTTTACACTACCATGCGATCACTGACTTTTTTACATGCATAATCTTGTTCCGTCTTCCCAAAGAGTTTCACTTTGGGCCATTTCCATTCTTTGGTGACTAAATGGCCTTTTTAAATTTTGAAGTATTATCCTTCCATGCCCTTGAACATGCTATTTCCTTGGCTGGGCTTGTATTCTTTCCCCATTCTACTATTTCATTTCTTAATTACATGGCTAGTAAGCCTTCAAGCCAGAGCTTTAAGGCTTTGTCAGGTCTCCTCTAACTTAAACATTCATCTACAATCTCCCAATATTCCACAAATAAGTTCAACAAACCATTTGATGACTTATTGTTAACGTCTCTATGCTGATTTATATTCCAATCATAAATAACTCTCAATAAGAGCAGGCAGCATTTTTGTTTTTACATGACATCTCAAAGTTGCAAATATGAATGACTATAAAGAACATACATGTAAGAACCTAAAAGGAGGCAGAAAAAAGGATGAGAGAATATTCTTTCATGAATGCTCTCAAAATACCCCTTTCAATCCAAATGTCTAATCCAAGCTGGAGCAACACATGCAGTATGAATGAAATCTCTGTCCATATTATGTGTAGGGAAAGACACACCCATTGGAGCTAACTTTATGACATAAAAGGTCATATGGGCACAGGTTTGAATTCTGCTTTCTCTACTTCTCATCCAGTTTCCTGCTAGTTTGCATGGAAAAATAGTAGAGGATACCTCAAGTCCTGTGGTCCTTGAATCCATGTGGGAAACCTGGATGAAGCTTTCAGCTCCTGCTGTCTGCCTGGTCCAACCCTGTCTGTTGTGGCCATTTGGGGAGTGAATTGGTGGAATGAAGATTTTCTTCTATTTCTGTCTCTCTCTGCAACTCCGACTTACAAAAATCTTTATAAACTCAATCTTTAAAGACATACCCTTCCTATATGAGCAGTGTCTGTGGTTACCACCTTACATGGCTTTTGTAATACACGGTATTTCTTACATGTGAGTTATTTAAGTTAACTTTATCAAGTACTATTCTAGTATTTTGCTATAACTTGGCTTTCCTTTCTACTTAAGAAGGAAGGAAAGAAGAAAGGAAGGAAAGAAGGATGAAGGGAAGAAAGTCCTTTTAGGTATCTGTGATAATTTCCCTTAAATCTCATTTTATTTACATGGGAGGCACACCTACACAGAAAGAAGAAGAGACAAAGAAAGGAAAAAGATGGATTGTCCATTGCTGGTTCACTCCCTAAATGGCCCCAGCAGGGAGGCTGAGAGGGACCAGGCCAAAGCCTAGAGCCTGATATTCCATCAACTCCTCCCATACATGTCATCCAAGTACTTGGGCTGTCATTTACTGTTTTTCTAGACATATTAGCAAGAGCTAAATTGAAACCAGAGCAGCTGGGACTTGAACTGTCATTTATATGGAATGCTGGTGTCCTAAGTGCTGGTTTAACTATCTGTATGTACCACGTGCGCTGTGATAACTTCTGGGAGCAGCCTACTTGTTTTGGACTCCTAGTTGGAGGGACTGTATTAGCCTTGTGTTGTTAACATAAGAATACTAGATGGTGACAGTGAAGTTCAGGACCTGAAACCCAGTTTGTGCACACATTCAGTGATTCTGTTACGTTTCTGAGATATAATATCAAATAAAGATAAAGCACTAAGTAGCATTACAGAATTGGTTTTATCTGATTTTCCCTTTTCCTACATCTGTCCTGCAAATTATATGTAGGAGAAATGTTGAGGAACAATGGATATCATTATTGCCTAGTCATGGTCAGCTTTCTGCCTCGTCTCCCTGCCTCACAATACCAATACCAGAAGTTTGAAGAAAGTAAGGAGTGACTTTTATGGGGATTTTGTCCCAACGGTTAGTGGAGTTATATTCTGTGTGAAGAACAATGATGTCTTTCAGTTGTGAACATGTACCAGCTTTCGAGCTATTGTATTCCATCATCATTTGGGAGTATGGTTTTGCTACTGAGTGAAGATTAAGATAGAAGTCTTCTGCAAAATATCACAACTCCTTTGCTCAGGATGACCTCAGAGGCACAAATCAGCCCACATCTGGCTACCACAGCTGTAAGCATTCCTGGAAGCCTATGGAGGCCTCTTCTCAGGGGTGATTTGCCGAACATCCCATATTGTCATGTATGCGTGCACAGTGGCACCATAGGCACTAGTCAAAGACTGATGGGTCCTGTAAAATATCCAGTCATCTACTTTATTATATGGACCAATGGGAAGACATCATTGGCCTTTCAGAAAAAAAATCAATGAGCAAACAAATCTTGAGGCTACTGTGGACATCAGTACTCATCCAAATGGAAAAGAGTTTGATGAAAAAAAAAGAGTGTTCCAGAACAAACCTAAGTCATAAGCGTCAAGATGAGCTGTAGTTGTTATGTTATTTTCCAAATGTCCCACAAAAGGCAACAAGTGCTCCAGCCCCACCTCTTTCTTTCCCTATCCCCAAAACAGTACAGGGTTTTCATGGCCATTTTCTAATGGTCTTACGTTGAAAATGGATGTTGAGAAGCATTCTTTTGTCGTTGAGTCATTAGTAATCAGCAAATCAGCCTCTCTAAGGAATTACAGAGGCTTTTAAGACACATGTAAAAGGGAAGGGTTAGGCCTGGAAGAGTCAGCTATAAATAAGAGCCCTTAGGCATGCAGCTACGATGGAGACCATTTCCAGGACCACTGGAGGCCTCTGCTTTCTGCCCACTAATTCTGCACCCATTACTTAAGAATTCTATAATTGTTTGGGCTTGAACAATTGGATTAAGTGACCAGTAACTCACTCTAGCCCTCTCTGAATTATTCTACATGTGCTTACATGATGGATGATGGCATGATTAGTCATTTTGGATATCAAAGAAAAAGAGGCTTTTAGCTGGTGTTTAAGAGTTCCTCAACTTCAAATGCTGAAGCAACATCCTTTTATCACAAGTTTTAAAGCTTTTTGGACTTTTTGCTCCACATAAGGTTTTCCTTCTTCATATGTGTTCCTTGGAGATTTCCACTTCCTGTGCAAGCCATGATGACAAGCACCAATGTTTCTGCTAATCATACAAGGAACACTTGGATTTCATTCTATTATTCTAAGACGTATCACTATACTTTCCATTATCTACCATCTATACTTAGTTGTTTATTAAGTGTAGTGTAAATACAATTATTTTCTCATTTGGAGAATATGTTTTAGAATAGCTGTAATAGAAAATGATTCTCTATGTGTGTCCCTCCTCTCATATCTCTTTCTGTGAGTTTTTGGAATACTTAAATTTTTAAAAAGCCATCAGTGTGACAAAGTTTGTTAAGCTACTGCCCAAGACTCTGGCATCTGATACAGATGCCAGTTCCTGTTCCAGCTGTTCCACGTACTATCCAGTTCCCTGCTAATGCACTTGGGAACGCAGCAGAGAATGGCTCAAGTTCTTAGGTCCCTGCACTCACCCTAGAAGTCTACAAAAAGTCCTTGGTTCTTGGCTTTGGCTTAGTCTTACCTTGCCTATTGTGGACATATGGGAAGTGAACCAGTGGATGGAAGGTCCTCTGCCTCTCCCTCTCTCTCTAACTCTGACTTTGAAATAAATACATGAATCTTGAAAATAATAGTAACAACATTCAGCATTGCTTTTACCAGTTTATTATATAAGCTGGAAGAATGTGATAGTACACAATGACAGATTTTGCTTTTATTTTTAATCTTCCTATTTCCTGTTTCTATGATTACTCTAACTTGTTTTTATTTTATAATTGTAAAAGGTTTAATGAAATCTATTTCACATTGAATTGTTGTCACAGTAATATCTCCATTCACTTCACAGCATCAATCTCACTGTAAGTAAAATTTTGGGGGACAGCATATTTTAAAATCACCTTTGTTATTTCCAACTGTGGCTCCATTAATGGACACACTAAAGTTCATTAATACCTTGCACCATGTAATCCTCCAACATCAATCTTTCCCCTCAAGTGTTCCTATATTTCAACTTGCAATAGCTTCGACCGCTCTAAATTTCGATCTGTTCCAAAGTCCTCAGAAATTTGTAACAATGTACTTTACTCAGGACTAACCTAGTAAAACATACCCATGATTTTCATTTTCTTCTCATGTTTTGAACTTTTCATATTATTGTGCTGCAAATGGTCTGTCCAACAGTGAACCTTTCGCTAAGTGAAAACAGGCCAAGAGACAAGTGACAGGCAACTATTAAGCCTATTAAGGAGAAGCGGTTAAGCCTAGAATGTTTAGACAGATGAACTTCCTGCACAATAGACCCAGCAAAGCTAATGTAATTCACACAGGAGATTTTTCCATGGGACTACGAAGTAGTCAGATTCAGAAGGTGACAACCCAGGAACACAGTGGGCATATGAAGGCAACCTCACCCTTGAGTTCTGTGTCTGTATAAGAAACATATATACATCAGGCAGAGGAAATAAACATTGATAAAATGTGTCAAATTTTGCAAAGAGAGGGGGGGGTATATGTGGAGAGGGTCCCCTCTTCATGCCTAACTACAAGTTAAATGACAGGGTATGGGGAAAATGGGGGTTTCAGAGAAGGGAGAACTGGAAGGGAACTCAGAAGCAAACAACTGCAAGATGAGAGCAGGCAGGTGGGGCCGTGAGGGATGTGGTTGACCTCACGGTTTTCCTATGAAGCTGTTACTTCTGAGAAAAGATCCGCTTCACTCTAAGCACCCTGTAATCTAGCCTGCTAGAAGTCTGCACGGCTTCCTGGCTGTACAGATCTGGAGGAAGGCATGAGTGCTAAACTCTACTTGTTTCAACTCTTCCATGAGTGAGTGAACATGTCATTTTCCCAAAGTCTATTGCAATTGACAGGATAGTTGGTAGACATAAAAAAGAAAAAGAAAAATCAAAACACGCTTCTGGTGTTTAGAGCCACTCGGTTCTTCCTCCATCACTTTGCCTTTTCTGGATCACCACTCTGGTACAGATGTACGCGTAGAGATGTCTGTCTCACCTCCCACAAGGACCTCCACTCTCGAGGAAAACAAAAGGCTCACACCGCCTGCTCCAGAGGACCAGATGTTAGGTGAAGGGATGCAATTTAAAAGAGTTAGAGCCTCATTTTATTTTATTTATTTATTTTTGCCTTCATGGAGTTTGAACGGAAACAGTGGGCTGGCAGTGCGGTTCAGCTGGTTAAGTAACCACTGGCTACCATGCAGGCATCCTGTGCAGCTAATTCTAGTCCTGGTTGCTCTGTTTTGATCTAACTCTCTACAAATACGCCTGGAAAAAAAAAACAAAACAACAAAACCACAACAACAAACAGTAGGAAAAGGCCACATACTTGTGATCCTGCTATCTGTGGAGGACAGTAGAGTTCTCTGGCTCCAGGCTTGGACCTGATCCTGACTATTGGCAGAGTGCACCTGTGGATGCTAGATTCTCTTTCAGTCCCCTATCCTTTCTCTCTGTGTGTCTCTCTCTTTCTGTCACTTTGCCTTTCAAATCAAATAACTATTAAAAGCAGCAGGAAAAAAAATACATGATTCCAGAAACTTTTTGTTATAATTTTTTTTATAAGAAAAGCAGAAAACCCAGGAAATTACCAGATGGTTAAGTCAGGATCAAAAATACCTGACACGAGGAAGTAAGAAAATAAAAGAGCGTACTTTAATGGAAAAAAAATTGTTATGGGTTAATTTCTGCTGAGGTTCAACATGGTATGCCATAGCTAACAGGCAAGAATGAGGCTAGGTCTGCATTTATCAGATTCCTCTAATTTATTAGGACTGCACATGCTGAACTAAATTGCTAGCAGCTGGTTGCCTACCTAAACCCGGCTGAACTCCTGAGAGCTATTATGCAGCTTCTTAAAACCTGTCCCAGTGGGCACCAAGCTGAGGTTGGCAAGAACAAAGACTGCTCTTCTCAAGAGCGCCTTTTTGCAGCCATTCAGTGTCATCGAGAAGTTGGGGGACCTTTCTCCTAAACACCACGTTGTCCCGAACATCCTTGGGCTGCAGTGCTTGGGTGGATTGTTTTTTCTGCATTCTTTGACTTATGTCTGCAATGTATTTTGGCCATTCTGCCTTGCAGAAGGCCACAGCAAATCACTCTTTTAGTTCCAACAAGGGATCTAACATTCCCATTCCTTCCCGAAGTCCTCCAGTTTTTCCAGTATGCTGGGGATCTGTGTGTCCTGGCAGGCTTGGGAGATGGCACCGCTGAAAAACAAGAGGGCAGACAGGGCCTTTTCTTAAAGCATAAGTCATACTTAAATTTTGAAAAATAAATATTGGTAAGAACTACAACTTGAAACATATTTTAAAAATTAGACATAGATTTAGCCTTTACTATATATATATATATCTAAATATATATATATTTTCTTTTCAGGGACAAGTTCCCCTCCCTGCCACTAAACTTGCTTTGCTAAAACATCTGGCTCAGCCTCGTCTTTCCTCTTTTGAAAACAGACTGCTAAGGAAAATCAAGTTCAGGGTCTGACTTTTTTTTTTTTTTTTTACATTTGGCAACTTTTATTTCCTGGAAATTTTGGGTAACTAGCAAATCATGTGTTTTAATACCCTGTCATTTGATGCTCACTGGGTAGAGATACTTCACATGCTTGCTGAATGAATATTCTCCAACAACACTTTATCTCAACACAGACGATGTATTGAATAGTCATGATTTTAATTGTTTCACATCATGTGTATACTCCTTTATACATGTATATGCATAGTTAAAGAACAAGGTAGCAGCTAGCTTACAAATCATTGAAAATCTCTGTTAATCCAAGACGAAAATCTAAAAAGACCTTGGAAAAAAATATCTTTATATTCCCTATATGAGAGCTGGCATTTATGCCTGCCTTCCAAGTAACTACATACTAACTTGAATGGCTTTTGGAATAAAAAAATGGAATGATATATCTTAGACTTTCTGCAGCTTTACCTAAATGGATAATTCAAAACTGGGAGCGCCAGCTCTGCTTCTAAGTTTGCTGTTTACGGAAAACACATGCTAATGCAGCAGTGAACGAAGAATTAAAGGGAAAATGTCAAATACACCATGAGATCCAAAACGAATTCAGCTGTTTGCTTTTACTACAGGGACTTTCCTTCCCTAGCCTAGCCCTTCTAAGACCAAGTGTTTTCTGTGTTAGGCTAAAAATAGCCAGCCAAGCCTAACAACTAGCTTCTGATTGGCTCAGAGCAAAAACCACTCAGCCAATGAGAGCTTCTGGGAACAAAAGCCATTCTTTTGTGTGTGTGTGAGATGCTCAACCCACGTCAAAACAGCTTCAGGCTGTAGAAATGATTTTGGTTGAGATTTAACAAGGTAATAATGCATTTCAGCCCTGTGAAAGGGTTGGAGCAGAACAAAGGGGCCAGCTAAATCTACAAAACAAATGGAGCGAGCAGGCTTTCAGGCAATGAATCATGCGGGTGCCTGAACTACAAACATTTGCAAGCCTGCAAGAACTGAAATAACGCTAGAACTCCTCTGTTTTTCTTATTTCTTCCTGGGATTTTAACTTCTTTTCCAAGCGTTTCGCTACCCAAGCCAAAGACAGTGAAAAGCATTTGCATGCTGATTATGCACAAGTTACTAAGATGGTTTTGCCGGACTGAAAGCAGCCCGTCCACGACATCGTTAACTCTTACCAAAAAAACAACAAAGATTGGTGTGCCGTAGATAGCAGGTGGTAAAGCTCCGGAAACACTGGTCAGTGGCTGCTGGACATTAACAACAGCTCAGGTTTCGAGACGGTTCTAGAGCAGTACCATTGTAGCTCTCAGGATGCGCAAAATAAAGCCGCCTGGGTTGCAGAACCTGCAAGAGCTGAGGCTGGCGCCGTCAGGACAGGGCGCCTCTGGGGGTCGCTGTTGCACAGCGAACGGGACTGTGCGCCTCCTTCTCCCCCTACGATCTTAATTGAAAGGAGAAAGTCGGCTTGGTAGGTGCCTTTTCAGGTGGGACAGAAGGGAGTGGGGAGTCGGTGTTTGAAGTACTTGATGGTCGGCAGTATGGGACAAAGCGTCCCATAACAATACGACTTACTTCACAAGAAACTGAAACTCCATAAAGGACAAAATGTTGTTACAGTAACCACTGGAAATGTCACACAGGGGCACCCATACATCGTTTCCTGCCTCGGAGGAGGCTGTGTGGTGGAGGTGATCAGCAGAGATGATGATGAGGCTTTGCAGGGACACACGTTAACCCTTACAGAGGACACCAGCTCAGGTTCCTCACTCTAAAACATCAAGAGCAATGCAATATGCAGAACAGACTGCTTGTTTCTTCTCCACCCAGAAAACTATTGCTTTTGGGCCAAAAAATAATAAGTCATGTGGCACATAAAAGCTGAGAAAATCAAACATCTCAGCAAAATGGAATTCTATTTCTTATGGCCTAATGTGGTCTAACCAAGGGATGGTACTTTGGTTGGTAGGAGTTATCTCTCTAAGGAAATGCATCATTTGAATCGAAACCTGTATTTATTAGTTTTTGGTTCAAACTGCGTGTATGAACTTGCAATATACCTTTGACCATAAAGCATACATATGGGGGAAGACACAAATGAAAGTATCCTATTCACCGAGAAAATAATGCCCAATTAAAGTAACAGTAAAGCATTTTTATTGCATTCAGTTTATATAGAAGGATTACTTTCCTTCAAAAATAAAAAGAAAAAAATAAGGAAAAACCCACTCACGAATTACATTCATGAACAACTAGGCCCCCAGAGACTGTGTTTTTGTACTTTTCAACCTGTGATGTCCAGAAACAAGGTGAGTTCTGTTCCCTTGCAGCATTATTTTTCATTTGAAAGGCAACATTACAGAGAGAGGAGGAGAGATGAGAAATCCTCCATTCCCTGGTTCGCCACCCCCAAATGACTGTAACAACCCTGGCTGGGTCAGGCTGAAGCCAGGAGTTTCTCCTGTATGGATACAGGAACCAAGCACCAGCACCATCTTCCATTACTATCCTGAGTGCTTTAGCTGGGAACTGGACTGGAAGTGTAGGAGCTGGGACTCGAACTGACATCCCTGTGGGATGCTGTCAGCTCCTCTGCAGAACTTGTATATACTGCCTTCACTTTGTTACGCTGGCCTGTAGTTGGGTATAGGGATTTGTCAGCAGTTGTATATATATCTGTATCTGTGACAAGTCATGAGGGAAACGCAGAGTGTTAAGTAGGATGGGATAGTTGCAGTGGCAGAGGATCTAGCTGTGAGGCTCATACACGCCTTATCTCCCTTACACCTGTCAGCTGCTGAGTTGTTCCCAAGCCAAACCCAACAGCTGCTCTTGTGCCATCATTGGAGTGCTCAGTGAGAATAGAGGAGAGAAAAGGAAACTCCCAGAGGCCAGTGCGGCTCTAAAACCTGTGTCAAGAGCATGCAGAGAACTGCTTTGCTCACTTAGAGAGCTGATTTATTTCCACAGCCGGTCATCACTATTATAAAGCTTTATTGTATTATCTATATAAAATGTCTATTTAAAAAATGTTACATGCATATTTTCATTTGTCTCTGGTTTCCCTGCTGTTGGCCATCGACTCTGTTTATTTCCAGAGGAAAACAAAGAGGCATTGTGTCTCAAGTTCATCTCTTCAAAGACCGATATAGTAAGACAAGCTTCATACAGAAAGTGTTCTTGGCTGGGTTTGCAGTCAACAGCCACAGGGGAGGGAGGGGAGAACCCAGGATTAGAGAAGCTTCCCTGGCAAGGGCTTTGATTCCTGCAGTGGGAAAGCCACAGCCTTGATCCCAGAAGATTGCAAGAGAGACAGAACGACTTCTGAGTTCATCATCAGTTGTCACCAGCCCAGAGACGTGAGAGAAGGCTACAGGGAGATGGGACCCCACTAACATTCCCAACCCTGCAGCAGATGCCCTCCCAAGGGGACGATCCAGGCACTGGGAGGCTGCTCAACCATGAGGGGAGCTCTTGGACTGTGAGGAAAATCAGATGTGACCACGTTCACTGTGAGGTCATGGCTTCTTATCTGTTTTTAGAATGACCTACGATTCCCACCCTCCAACGAAGTTTTGGGAAGCTGCGAGGAATCTGTGACAATATGCTCAAGTTGGATCTTGAAATTCAAAGAGGGTTCATTTAAGAAAGGAGAATACAGGCCCAGTGCGGTAGCCTGGTGGCTGAGGTCCTTGTCTTGAATGTGCCAGGATCCCATATTGGTGCCAGTTTGTACCCTGGCTGCTCTGTTTCCGTTCCAGCCCCCTGCTTGTGGTCTGGGAAAGCATTCAGGGACAGCCCAAGGGCATGGGACCCTGCACCCACGTGGCAGACCTGGAAGAAACTCCTGGTTCTGGGCTTCATCTCAGCTGCTACCATTGCAGCCATTTGGGAAGTGAACCAGCGGATAGAAGATCTTCCTCTCTGCTTCTCTCTGTAAATCTGACTTTCCAATAAAAATAAATAAATCTTTAAAAAACAAAAGAAAGAATACAAAAGACATTTCTAGCATGCTAAGACTAAAGCCATATTCAAAACATTGTATTTCGCAATTTTGTTATTCAGTATTGCATTTAAATCTTACTACAATCCTAGGATGAAGTTAATACTGGTATTTATCACTTTGCTTAGCAAAACAAGGCATTCTCATTCCCATGTTATTCTTTGTAATACTCCTTGGGATTTGTCATTACTATAATCTCTATTTAATGCACATTTTAAGGGGTTTTTAAACACTAAGTGGAGGGATTTTGCAAAGATCATCCAAGCTCTGTCTTCAATGCAAAAACAAAATTGATAATTCAGGTACTTGCAGGATAATTGTGCTATAAAATCTTCATCTTGTTAGAATTAACCTTTATTATTCATGCATGATTGTTCATTTCGGAAATGGCACCACAGTCTTTGGAGTCATCCTTGGTTTGATCGCAGAATTCTTTCTCTTTTAGGACAGGCTAAGTGTTAGCATTTTCCTGCAAAAATGCTCCTGGCAGCAATATCAGTTAACAGATGGACTGGCACTGAAACCAGGGGTCTGTGAACCCTAGTCTCTTCTGTCAGATTCTGTCCTTGGGGGTGAAAATACAGGAAACCCTAAGAAATGACAGCTGTTTGGAAAAGCTCCCGGACTGCCAAAGGAGGCAGCAAGAATGCCATTAGCCACCTCCATAGGAGTCTCATGCTTGTATGGCAGGTACCGATTCCATTATTGTCTGTTGATGATAGACCTACGTACAAGATGCTGGAATTCTCATTACAACAAGATGCTGGATTAGTCATAGACACACAGCATTTACACTTATAAACTGAAGAATAAGTAGGAATGATCAGAACACACAGAGGTGTGGGAGTTCCACGAAGAGGAAGCGCTACGTGCAAAGCTCTTGTGGAACAACGCAAAGGGCAGTAAAATAAGGTGGGGTGCGAGGACGGTAATAGTGGGGGTTGTCCTGCTCCAATAGAGTTTTATTTAAGAGTGGATGTATGGGATACATATTACAGCTGCGTTCACTTGGAAAGCAGTTCAGTGGGAGTTGGAATTGCTCACTTAACTGCCTACCCACAAAGCTGTTTTGATGAAGTCTTTTAAAAAACTAATTTAAAGGGCCCTGCACAATGGTTCAATGGCTGAATCCTTACGTTGCAAATACTGGGATCTCATATGGGTGCCAGTACCTGTCCTGGCTGCTCCACTTCCCATCTGGTTCCTTGTTTGTAGCCTGAGAAAGTAGAAGATGGCCCAAAGCCTTGGGACCCTGGACCTATGAGGGGGACACAGAGGAGGCTCCTGGCTCTAAGCTTTGAATTGACTCAGCTCTGGCAGTTGCGGCCACACCAGGAATGAACCAGCAAATGGAGGATCTTTTTTTGTGCTTTTTCTTCTCTCTGTAAATGTGTCTTTCGTTATAGATAAACCAAAATCTTGAAAAAGACTAAAGTAAAAATTGACTTTCCAAAAAGAAAAGAGAAAGGAGAGAATTCATTAAATCAACCCACCTGCCCCCTGCCCCCATTTTTTGTGTTAAATTTCTTTAGCCAAGTTACCGATTCCATTATTTCTGGTTTACTCATTTGCTGAATTCTCCTAACATCCCCCCTTAAGAATAAACAACCTAGTTTCTGCTGATGGAGCAGCCAGACTTGTGTATTTGTTATTCTATGTTTTTTCTACCATTGGCCTTGCCACCTTTCGTGGCCATGTCTGCATCTGAATTGTAAAATGCGCAGTCATCTCCAAACAGAAACTGTGGTGATCATTCAGCTTGTGGAAGGCGTCCTTTGTGCTTTTCTGATACATATATGTTATTGGATATGGAATAATCCACACAGATTTTCTTTTCCACAAATTCACCAAATGTTCAGATCCGTCTTAAGGTTTTTCTGAGGGCTCTTTGAGAATGATTCTGCGGCAGTGCCTGTCTTTCTTAGTCAAGTTTACTAGCTTGGTGGACTGGTCCTCCTTTTAAGGCTTGTCTGATGACATGCATCAGGTGCTTTATACAAGGAGCTTTATTTCCGTGCTATGTATTCTTGTTGACCACTGGAATTACTCCAGAGACCCACAACAGCATGTTCGTCTCCAATATCCCAAGTCCTATATAAGTACCATTCTCTTCCCTCTTTCTTGTATCACAAATTTTTTAAAAAGATTTATTTATTTTTATTGAAAAGGCAGATTTACAGAGAGAAGGAGACACATACAGAAAGATCTTTCAGCTGTTGATTCACTCCCCAAATGGCTATGCCGGCTGGAGCTGAACCAATCTGAAGCCAGGAGTCTCTTACATGGGTTTAAGATCCCAAACACTTGGACTGTCTTTCACTAATTTCTCTGGCTACAAGCAGGGAGTTGAATCAGAAATGGCACAGCCAGAACTTTAAATGGTGCCTATTGGATATGCTAGAACTTAGAAGTGGAGGATTAACCGGTTAAGTCATTGTGCCAGCCCATCTTATATCGCAACTGAACTCTGTAGAAATCATTTTAGTTTTGTAAATCATTAATATCATGAAATCATTGGATATATGCTTGTAGACAAGATGCTGTTCCTTATTTTGCACACATATTTTTCACACAGTTTTAATTAAGGTAAAAATATACTTCTGATCTATCTTTACTTGTGATACAATTTATAAATCTAGAAGTAGGATTTTCTCAAGAAAATATTAAAAATAAATCTGCCTTATTTTTTTTCAGGAAAAAGATTTTCTTTTCCAGCTTCAGTTTTCTGATGGTTAAAACTGATATGAGTTCTCAAAATATTTTGGGTTTGTTTCAGATAGGCATCTGTGACTTTGAATGTTATTCCAAACTTCTGTGTCCATAAATTAAAAATGTATGAGCAAAAAGCCCATGCCAGATTTTCCCCCTCAGATAAAATCAGCTCAAGTAACAAAGCATGTGAATGACAAATACAATATAAATTTTATCTGACCTACAGGCAGTCTCATGCTCATGAAGAGATTCTTTTCCAAGAGTTTATTTGTAAGTTATGTAGAGCCCAAGATCAATTATCCACTGAAGCAGCGCTACACTGTTTGATGGGAAACCTAGAGCAGCCTACCAGAGCCCCCAGTGGAGCACCGATGCTTCTAAAGGCTCTCTGTCTTACAGTCTCAGCTGGAGAACAGTAATAATCATAATTAATTGCTGTATGGGCAGTGCATGCATTAGCTCATCTGGCAACAGCTTTAAGAGACATGTACTACTTTCATCATGAGTTTATGAGACAAATAGTTGAAGTAACTTGCACCCAAGACTCAAAGAAAAAGAAATTGAAGCCAGGCATTTTGACTCCAGGGCTAATGTTCCTAACCACAACTTTCAGAAATAGCTGAGGAGAAACGGAAAAAGAAGGTACTAAACAAAAACAAACAAACAAACAAACAAACCAAAAAATGCAGGAGTGAGGGGCAGGAGGGAGTGAGAAGCAGGGGTTGAGAACAACTATCTGTGAAGGAGGGGTCACTAATCATTAACAGGATAGAATTTGGTACGCCTAATTTCTTTTAACTCTTGTTTTTCTTCATTTCTATGTCCACAATGATTCTTTCTGTGTTTCTCTTATTAGCACCAATTTCTACTTTTGTAACTGAGTTAAAATATAGAAAAAAAGTGGGAGAATGGAAGTGGATGAGGGTGACCGGTGGTCTTTGGTGTGTCCATGCCTGATAGGTCTCCAGGTGCATGAATGGAGACTCAGCTTCAAACCAGGAAACTTCCTGGGAAACCTGAACTAAGTTGGTCACCTATGTAAGTATGGCAGGAGTAAGATGCTGTGCAGAGGTGAGAAGGAAGGGGAAGCAGGACCAGGCATAGTGACCTTGGGAAATGGTGTGAGCTGAATTTCAAGCAGCTGCAATGGATGTTAAGTTTTAGATTACCAGCTCATTGAGAAAATGAAGCAAAATTTCTGCTTGATCGTTTCATCCCAGTTTCTCAGTAGTATTCAGACATATTAAATTTGGCCCCAACCTACGTCAGGAGGTTTTGAAGGAGTGTGGGAGAGTGGAAAGCAGCTTGTATCTGATGAAAGCAAGTGGAAAGACAAACACTGCTAAAAGCTGACTTGTCCCTACAGGAAAAAAGTATCTTACTACTCAGTAACTTTTTAATGTTGTTTTTCTTGTTTGTGATTGAAGAAATAAATAACATTGCTGTCAACTTACGTTTTATATGAATGAATAGGTTTTTTTTATAATTACCAAATTTATGTATTATTGAGAAACAAGTCCAAATATTTATGCAGTTTATGCTGTCTGCCGTATTGTGGTTTGCTGTATTGGTACACACCTTTTGAGCTACTGCACTTATCTCTTTAAAATCATAATTAGTGCAATTTATTTTTTCATGTCATAGTATATTACTAAATGAATAAGCAGTTGCCTGCCATTGTTGATTTTAAGTGAATATTTTCTTTTATGAG
Source organism: Ochotona curzoniae (assembly GCF_017591425.1). Lineage (NCBI taxonomy): Eukaryota > Metazoa > Chordata > Mammalia > Lagomorpha > Ochotonidae > Ochotona > Ochotona curzoniae. Next base: position 13,219,135 of record NW_024464920.1, on the reverse strand, counting down.
ATTACATTTTGAAAAGTCTTACAATGAAAAATAGTTCCCAAGGCAGCAAAAACAATAGTCTATGAGATGGTTTATTGCTCTTCCAAGCACTCTTATTACATAGTTTAAAATTGTTTTTAGAGATATTATGTCTTAAGTAGATAAATTTTCTAGAACATCCTTTATGAAATGCTTTTGAAGTTGGAAACACCATGGCTTTGTAATGCAGTCTGTGTGGATAAAAGTATAAAAGGAACTCATGCATTCCATTATATATATCAAAATACATTGCATACCTTAAATACATAGAATAAAAAGAAAATGCTTTGCTTCTATGAATATTTCAAAGGCTGATTAATCCCCAGTTTTTTGAGAATTAAAATTCTAATGGGATCCACATCATGGCATAATACGCTAAGCCTCTGTCTGCAGTGCTGACATCCCATGTGGGTGATGATCCATGCCCTGCCTGCTCCACTTCTGTTCCAGCTCCCTGATTATGATCTGGGAAAACAATAGAGGATGATCCAAGTTATTGTGCCCCTGCACCCATATGGGAAACCCGGAAGAAGATTCTGGCTTCAGATCAGCTCATCTCCAGCTGTTACCGACACAAGGGGAATAGAGCAGAGGATCAAAGTGCTCTGTGGGTTTCTCTCTGACTCTCTGTCTCTGTGTCTCTCTCCTGGCCTGTGTAACTCTTCCTTTCAGATAAAAATTAATATTCAAGAGAAGTCCTGCTTTATATGAAGGAAGGACAAGTTTTCCACTGATTTCTTCCTCCTGAAATGAACTACGTAAAATAAAAACAGTAAGCAGACCTAGAAAACTCTTGACTCAGACCTTCATGTATTAGCACAGTTATAAACAACTCAGAAACATCAGTAGTTCATCAGGTTTACCCAGGTCAGGCTGCTCTGACACAATGTAATATGGTGGGATGGCTTACAAACAGTAGAAATTTGTCACTGTGCTGGAGACAGGAGCAAGCATCCAAGAGCAGGGTGGCCACATGGTTGGGCTCTGGTAGGCATGGCAGGCACCTTTATCTTCATGGACAGTCCTCTTTTCATGCTCATCATTCTGGAAGGGGTGAGGAAATGCTCTGGGGGCACTAACTGCAGTCAGGAGAACTCTGTATGACTACGACTATCAGTATCACTATCACTATCAGTGGTAGTGTCTCAGTTGAGTGGCATATGATACAGCCAGTGTACCCTGCCATCCTGGCTCACTCCTATACTTCTTTCATTGTGAAATAGACCATCTTTCATTATTTTGTTTTGACTCATACTCCCCCACACCTCCATAGTTTTTGATTTATTAGTTTGAAAGACAAAGTGAGGGTCAAACAGATAAATCTTCCATCTGCAGGTTCACCTGCCAAATGCTGTAAGAATGAGGGCTGGGCTAGGTAGAGACAGGAATCCAGGACTTCCTAGAGGATTCCCCTATGGCTGGAAGGGTCCCAAGAGACTGGGCCATCCCCCTTTTGGTTTCCCAGGGAGCTGGACAGGAAAAAGAGCAGCCAAAAACCTAAACTGGTAATCTCATATGGGATGCCAGTATTGCAAGCCATGGGTTAAATCCCTATACCACAAAGCCTGTCTGTCAACTTACACTCTTTAGAATTTTCTGTGGTGGTGCTGACATATAACTGGCAGTCAAGGGAGGAAAACCCTCTGGAATGCGTGTCCCTGAAGCAACAAACCTCTGGGTCTTTGTGGGCAGGAAGGTTTCCGTCTACTCCACATTGAGTCAAGTGGGGAGTGCGTTCTCTCAAGGAGTGATGGCACTAAGGGCTCTGTGTTATCTCTGCCGTTTATAGGTTGGGTGTTTAGATGTGTCAGAATGGCCTTCACAGGTGGGAATCCCTGCTGCTTGACCCAGGTGTCTCCGTATCAGCCACTGGGAGACTGTTGATGTGCCCAATGAAATTGCTCCGTCCGATGTCAACTAAGATGCTTTTCGAACTTTGATCTGTTTCTATGATGATCAGACTGTAATTGGAAGTTAATCCATGACAAAATGAATTTTACACTTTTTCTCCTGTGTAATAGATCATCAATATTTTTCCATAACCAATATCCTTTTATTTAATGTCCTGATAATTTCTGTTTGAGTTCCTGACCAGCTAGCCAGCCTATGTCTTCCTATCCAGGAATCCCCAGACAACTTTATCCCAGCTATCTCTTCATGTTTAGAAAAGCAGATGACCAAGTGCACAAAAGCCCTACATGCTAGAAAATGTGCCTTCATCATCTCATTTAAAAAACATTTCAGATTGTGATTATAATATAGCTACAATATGTTTTTAACTTTTACTTTTAGACTGTTCTACTGCTTCTCTTAGTCTTATAGAAACCTGCACATGATTTTAGAGGCATGTCAAGAGATAAATTCAACCTGAGTCATTAATACTATTTCGTTAGATCCCTGCTGTATTATTTTTTCTTGGGGATGGGCTGCTGTTTGGTTCACATAAATTGGGAAGTTTGGAGTATACAGACATGTGTGTAATTAGATGGTCAAACCTGCCATCTCTACCATTGACTGGACATATGGTAGGAACTTTGTGTTAAAATATTTGCAATTCTTTGCTGTGGAAAGAATATCTTACATCCAAAACTATGGGGATCAATATTGTGGTTTTTCTCATTGTCTTTTGGTATACATCTGAAACAGCACCTTTCCCATCATGAATACTCTGAACGGTACAAGATCTACTGGGTCATGTGCCACTGTCAACTCAAGACACACTCAAAAGTGGTTAGCCTTTTGTATTGTGCAGGGTATGTCCTGGAACTATCTCCAGACATAAAATAGGTCCTGAAGAGGTTCACAAAGACTTTTTTTTCTTTGCAATAGGGATGCAAAGTACATGAAATTAAATTGTCTTTTACTTTGAAGGGGAGAATACTATACATTTGGGACATGAAACATGCAAAAATTTAATAGAAGTGGCAAATTCCTTATGATTTGTAGGTTTTAATCTCACTTTGAGCTTGCAAGATACTTCTTTCCCAGTGTGCCTTAGTCAACTTCGTAGTAATAAGGCAAGATGACATCCTAGCACATAGCCTGATGATTTTGATCTCTTTGGATCATTTTATAACAGAAGAGAATTAAAACAGCCAAGAGACAAAACTGTAAATGTATGTTGTAGGAGGATCCTTTTATCTGTGTTTAATCCTTTTGTCTGATGGCATAGAAAAGGAAACTTCTCTGGAGATGGTGCTGTCTACATTGTGCCTTCAACCTTGCCAGGTAAGCATGGTTACTGCAGCCCCTTAAGTTTCCACTAGGTAAGTGCTTCCTTTAAGGCTCAATTTCTTTTTGCACTCATTCTTTCCACTGCTATTAAGAAGCTAGTCACAATGACAATCTCTCCTGCTGCTTGCTCTGCAGAAAAGAGACAAAAATGAAAAGATGAGTGATTCTGTTACACCAGAATATTCCTCAGGACCTGCAGAAATATGCATTCTTTGGGTTCTTCCATGGAGCACATTGCCCTGATGAGTTCCCTATCATCATATTGTATGTCCTCTTTAACAAACTCTCTTCTATGAATCTATTTCTCCTTTATGCGTCCATCATCTCCCATGGTAATTCAGGCACTTAAACTATTTTCACTTTTGCCAAGTTTTTGAGACCTGCCTAAATATCATATTTTCCCCACATACCAGGGTCTCTGCCAGGTATATTTACAGCATGGAAGGGGTGGCTTATTGGGAATGATGAAATGTACTCTTGATATGAGTCATTTCCAGCCTGAGAATTTTTTTTTATTAGAGTGAGCTTACTTTGTAGACTCTCAGTTGTAAATCCTTGGGGGCATTCACCCACAACTTCATTCTATTTTCCAAGTTTTCCCATGCAGAACTTAGACCCTAGCATAAGAACACTCTTCAACTGAGTATCCAATTATCTTTTCAGCTCAGTGACCCTGAATTTCAGATCCTGAATTTGTTCTCCAGCTATCTCTATTCTCTCTCTGCACAAGATAAGAAACTCTTCTTTTGTTGGTTACTCAGAATGACTACTGGCTCTTACTCATAAATTTAAACTCATTTTTAACTGTTTAGTTTTTCCTTATCCCACAATGCAGTATCATAGTAACCATTTGCATTGTTTTTCTGAAGTGAATTTCATTGTTTTATTATGTGTTCCTCATTATTTTTCAAATTCCAGGATACTATCCAACTATGGCACATACCTTCAGCAAAACATTTTCCAAAGTCACCACTGGTGAAAATTTTGCCAATAGGAGTGCTGTCTTGTGGCTGACAATGTCTATATATCCACATGCCATATACCATTGGGAAGTGATCTCATTTTCTAGTAGGTAGTAAATGATCCATTTGAAAAACTCCATTTTACCCATTCACACCACAGATTATTCATAGTAACAACTGCTTTCAGTTGGTTCTTCTGGGAAGAAGAGGCCAAGATTGGATTGGAAATGAAAAATTTAAAAAAAAAATCAATAAAGAAAATGAAAGGCTAAATGGAAGGACAAGCTGAACAACCACAGGAAGCCTTAGGTGATTAGGATTTGGATGCTATGCAAGGAGAGGAGAAAGATTACAGGTTTGGACAGGATGAATCTCACACAGCACTGCCACTCTGAGATGCAGCACAGCCAAGCTCATGGGCTGCTTCAAAATAGAATTGCTTTCATACTGTTATACTATTTACTGGCTGGGTAAAGTCTGAGAACCGTGAAGCCTTGTCCCAAATCTGAGGTATCACTTGAAGGCACCAGCCCCTGCAAGTTGTCATCTAACTTCTGTTCACAGATTTCTGAGGCCGATTTGAGCAGCTTGTCCCTGAGGCTCTCCTAAGGACTTCAGATGGAGGGCATGTATTTGATCTGGTAACTAAGATGTATGCTGGGACATCTGCATCACGTATTGGAGTGCTTGAGTTTGAGTCTTGGATCTATTCCTGATTCCAGTATCCAGCTTGCACTCGACATGGGAAGCAGAAGGGGAAAGCTCACTTACTTTCACAATCCGCTATTTTTCTTACTTACTATTGCTCTGTTTCAATTTTTTTTTATCCTTTTAGTTTTATTTCATCTTAATATCATTTTACATTCTTGAAATAAGTTTGTCCTTATATTTCCTTTTCTTTTATACCTATGATTTTGTTTTATGCAAAATCTATGCTTTTTGTTATTCATCTTTCTTGCAAGAGAATTTTAACAGCCAGTATCAAACATTTCACACAAACATGCACAAACACATGCAAATACACAAATGTTTATGCTTGGTATCTGCAAATGCGCGCATGTATGGAGTTAACTGCCGTAAAATATTGGATTACAAAAGATAAGAAAGTATTTGATATCTTCAAAAAGCTCACAACCAGCTAAGCCTGAGGTTGTCTTTTCCCGTCCAAGCTCTGCCTATCTCACACTGTCATAAGCCCAACAATATCCTTGTAGAAGATAAAGATAGTATGCTATTACCAGTTTCCTTCTAGTTCCTGGGAAGAGAGATTAATTTGCAAGAATGGAAGGATGTTGATTTTCATGAAAGTGTGTCTCTTGCCTAATTTGGTGAAATTTTCTTGTTCATATCACCAGCAGACTTCCTGCTTGTCCTGAATGATAAATAATGTTGTGATGAATGAAAAGAAGTTATTCATTCAGTTGTTAGTAGAGCAAGCATTCCAATCAGAAATTATAATTTCTAACAAAGAGCATTTATATTCTAAATACCTAACTATATGTTCTATTCGAAAGCACAAACCTAAAACAATATTACAGTATTCAAAAACCTATTTAAACAGAATTCACAAAAGAAAATTTCCAAGGAAATGAACCTAAGTACGTAGTTTTCTTTCTCTTTTTCTTTTCAAATAAATTCCTCATTGTTGCTATTTTAGGGTCCTGATCCGCTTTCTAATAAAATAAAGATCTTACCCAAATGTAGTAATGGCTCCAAAATCATAAAATATATTTATTTCTCTAATGAGGTATTTTATAGGTCTTTAGCATCATATGCTAGGCTTTGATTAAATACTCTGAAGTTTACAGGCCGGTTTGCTAACTGAAACCATATCCCTGAAATACATAGAGGATGCCATTCATTCGATTGATTGTGAAACTGAAAGAGAGAAAACTAACCAAAACAAACAGACAAAAATACAATTTTTTGGTGTCCCAGAATAAAAATGAACAATTCATTTTGTATTAAATAAGTAGTTATTATAGATGGCTGATTGTAGAAAATGCAACATCTTCTTGGCCGCACAAGTTCAACTTCGCACCTTTGATTTCTGTGTCTCACATAGAAAACATGAATGGGTGCAGCTACTCCTCCTATGTTTCTCTTGTCTACCCCAACCTAGCCCCTCTTGCAAAATAGAACATGACTCATCTGCTTCAGTCTGGAATGTGTTATCTTGGTCTTCCTCATTTGACTGTTCCCTAGAACACTGTGCAACCAAAGACCGCTGCTGTGGAACACACCCTCCTTTTGAAATGTGAAATAAACTTCTTTCATTAAAGTAGTGTCATGTTCAACAAAGTCAGAAGCAATTTCTCCAGATTTTCTTTGTCTTACATGATACCATTTAACTAATTTTGCAAGTGATCAAAGCTTAAGATGATTCAAGCCCTAGATCCAAACTACGAATAGAAATAAGGAAAAATTGTGATTAGTGTCTGGAGAGTTAGGTGCTTGAGAATAAGCAATATTTTCATGTGGGAACAGGTGAAGTGCAGAGGCTTAAGGTGAAAGGACTTAAGAATCATACTAACTTGAGGTTTTGTAGTTTACTTCTCCAATTGTCAGCTTCTCAATCTGATTAAGTCAATATATCTTCTTTACATGGTTGTTTTAAAAGCCAATACAAGAGACCAGTGTTGTAGCGTGGTAACTAAAGATACTGCCTGTGAGACCAGCATCCCATATGTGTGTTGCTTTGAGTTCTGGCTGCTTCACTTCTGATCCTGCTTTGTTGCTAATGGCCTGAGAAAAACAGCGGAAGATAATCTAAGCATTTGAGCCCTTGCCATTCATTTGAGAGACCAGTAAGAAGCTCCTGACTCCTTGCTTTAGCTTGCTACACTCTTAGTTGTGGTAGCAATCTAAGGGAGTGAATTAGTGGATGAAGATTCGTGTGTTCAGTAGATAATCAGGACCTATGCAGTTTTCACCTGGGTTAACAGCTATACACAATTCTTTGAGTTCCCTCGAATTGGTTGTTGAAGATCACTCCTTCCCATCACCTCCAACCACAAAATGTGGATGGTCTTTACGATGTTGATGTTATATAAAAACTATAAAAAGGAAGCAGGCTAAAGAAGCCCCAGTGCCTATCCAAGTGAAATTCCAGAATATAATGTGTGCTGTTACAAACAAAAAATCTGTTGATAAAGACAACAAGAGCCTGTTAGAGAGGATACAGCTTTTAGGCCCACACTGCTTGAAGCTTGGAGAAAATTACCAACTTAGATTCTAAATTTGATAGCTCAGTACAAATTTACTGATAAGTCTTGTTTTCTAAGATGACTATTGTTTTATAATTATTAACATCATTTTAATGTGCTAATTTGTCTATCACATAGATGCTGATACATCTATTTAAAGGTTTTCTCTGTTTTACTAAGCACATTTTTCTCTTTTCTAGCAATTGAAATCTGGAAGCTCTTTATATATTCTGGAAATTAACCCCCTTTAACAGAGATTTGATGACCCATATTTTCTCCTAGTCTGTCTTTATATCTCTCCACAGAGTGATCTCCTCTGTGACTTTCATGCAGAGATTGTCTGTTTTGAAAAAATTTGATAAAGCTCAATTTATAGTATTTTAAATTGATCATGAGTTTGGCATCATACCTAAATTTTTTTTTGTCTATGAGACTTTTCATAGCTTTAGATTGTATGCTAAGTTTTATGATCCTTTTAAATGTTATTTTTCTGAATTGGAATAGAAGGCATTTTTGTGTGTATGAATAGCCAGTGATCTAGCATCAACTGTTGGAAGCTTGAGTCTATTTCCAGACTATTCTCTATATTGATCTATATAAAGAGATTTCAAAACATTGGTGAAGAAATATATTTGAATATAAAGAATAAACAGCCTGGTGTTGGTTTACAAAGATATTGTCTTTGTAGATAAGTATAAGCCAATAATGCATGGATTCTGCCTTAAAACTACAATCAGAAGTGCCTTAAAAGATGGTAAAGAAGGAATATCTTTGCAGTGAGCAAAACAATGAGTAGATAATCTAGTCACTACTTGGTTTTTGAGAGAGATGTGGCCCAAGATAACAATATATAGAGAGAAATTTATAGGTAGTTTCCAATTATCTGGCTATTTATTTAAGGGTCAGGAAAGAAAAGAATTACAAGGTCTTGGTAGAGGCAAGGGAGTAGCTATATGGTGAAAATGAGGTATAAAGAGTCTGTGTCATATGATAATGTCTCTTAGAGATCATTATGCATGAAAATGGCAACAACAAAGTAAGCAAAGTGACTCAGCCAGTCACTGGCTATGCTGAAACTGGCATAATGGTACATAAGAGGGATGAACATTGTGTCAGCGAAACGCAAATTATATAAAGTCCAATAGCATCACTTTCACTTTCTAAGCCCATTGGGCACATGACCCGCACTATCCTATGAAGAAATCAAACTGTGATGTTGACCACAATTTGCTCGCATTGCACTCTGTGTTCATCCTAACAGGGAGAGCTGCTGACTAAGATCATCTTAGTCCATTTCTCATTGCCTTACAAAATAAATCAGGTTGATGAGTATAAAATAAAAATGTATTGCCTCATAGTTCTTGGAGGCACAGAAATTCAACACCAGGGAGCCAATATCTGATGAGAGCTTTCTTGCTACTTCATGCCAATGCAGAATGACCAGATGGCATATATATATGTATATATATAATAAAAATGTAATAAAGATCAAGAGGAGTCTGGGCTTGTCCTTTGAAAAGTCATCCACTTCTATGATAATGAATAATTTCTGAGATAATTGCTTAGTCTGTTAACAAAGGCAGAGCCTCACAATATCTCTATTGGCCCCATCTCCAAAGTTGTGTTGGGAATTAAGCTTTAAGCAAATGATTTTGGGGGGCTATATTTAAACCATAAAAGAGGTATTTTAAAATTTCCATTATATAGCCACCTCAGCTCTCCAAAATTTATAGAATTCTGATCCACACACATTGAAACTCAAACAGTAAGGCATCAAACAAATGGACTACCTTCCCAGCAAGTTCATTCCCCTCCAAGAAAGAATTTGCTACAAGTAATAGCCAACTGGTTTGGTGCTGTGTTGGTAGATTCTGTATCAACTTTCAGTTGCTGGTTTTGCTTTCTATTTAATAGAAGGTGATAGGCATACAAGTAAAGTTGGAAAAACAGACTAATTGCATGACACAACCCCAGTGCAACATGCTTCTAAAGATTATCTATAGCAACAGCTCAGGAGAAATGATCTGAAATGATAGCATATCACCTTTCATAATGTAGTACAGATATTAACCCAGAAGTTTCTATTCTTCAAGAATCCCCTCTAAGAAGACTATATGGGGTTAGGAATCCAATGAAGAGCTCCATTTGCCATTCTGATTGCAGAGAATAAGGTAATCAGAGGTAGGACCAGTGATGCTACTCAGCATCCCACAATGCACAGGACAGCCCTCCTACAAGAGAGCTTCATCCAGCCTCCAATACTATGTTGCTAAAGCTGAGAAAAACCTGCTCAGGGATAGGATACACTTTTCAGAGGAGAGCAGCAAGTTTGTATTGAATTGCATATTTCTCACTTTTGGCTCTTTATGGCAACAAATACAGTTGTCACTGTGGAGAAATAATTGACTCTTATTTGAAGGAGACTATACAGATGCTTTTACACTGTGGCTAAGAACAAATAAGTGTGGAATTCTGGCATATTTTCATATTTCCTGGCATTATGAATGAGCATGAGTAATAACTGTGAATGAACATAATCAGTAATTCTTGCTAAAGAAGAAATAGTTTCCAAGAGCTCAAAAGGAGGTTTAGGTGCAGGCACCGGGTGAAGTATCTGGAAACACTGAAGGAATGGTTGAAGAGAAGGGCAATTAAAATGCATAGCAGTGGAGTGAGCAACAACTGTTGATTCAAACTTGGCAGCAGAAGTGGAGGTTCATCAGAGTGATTTCCTGCTAAGTTGTTTCAGGAGCAGAGGCGTAAGGGACTTTGGGGGAGCTACTTCTCAAGAAGGGAGAAGGAGCAGAAGGTATGGGCAGTGATGGTGTGAGGATGCATAGGTAGATCCACTTCTGAGAAAGAATTTGCCCCAAGTAATAAATGCAGCCAGCCGACTGCTTTGGTGCCTTGTCACTAAAATCTGTTTCAGCTTTCAGTTGCTCATTTTGCCTTATCTTTACTTAAAGTGCTAGGCATGCAAGTAAAGTTAGAAAATAGACCAGCTGATTTATTCCCCCAAATTTTAGCATATAATTGGTAGTGGCTTGTCTATGTTTCCTATCAGCATACAACATGCAGCTTCCCTCTTAATGGTTTCATTTTCCCTTTCATGAAAATGCTGTAATGCACATTTCAACCTAGATCCTTTTTATGCAGAGAGCAAATGCCTATTTAACTGTAACTTTTACCTATAGGACTTTGTTGATTGGTCATGTACAGATGGAAGTAATATGACGCACTTCTTTGAAGGAATTTGTTCTCTGTGTTTTGCTTATTATCCCTATAACCATCATATATCTGACATAGCCTATTTCTAAGCTTTATAAGACTGAGTCTAGAACGTATGGGGATTAGGTAAGGCATGTATTCTGGCTTAGCTGATTTTTCTTTCATTTGGAACAGCTGGGTCCCATGTTGTAGCACTAGCCAAATGGCAGCGACTTTGTGCTCCTGATATAACCTTTTGTTAAAGTGTCTCGGAGGCAGCAGCTGTTGACCCAGGTCATTAGATTCCTTCCATCCATGCTGGAATCCTAGACGGCGTTCCTGGCTTCTGGCTTTGGACTAGCCCAACATTGACTATTGCAGCTTTCTGGAAAGTGAACTGGTAGGTGAAAGATAGTTTTTTCCCTCTTTCTTTGCTTCTCTATGTATCACTCCATGTTTTAAGTAAGTAAATATTTTTTACAGACCGTATAGAAAAGTCAGTATTGAGGGTGCTCAGACAACTGAAAATTGATTTCCATGTGACCCAGCTATCACACTTTGGGGAATATATCCAAAGGAAATGATATCTATATGTGAGAGAGTGATCTGTAATTCTGTATTTAAAGCAACACAATTTATAATAGCAAAGACATAGAAACAACCCAGATGCTTAACAAAAGAAGAATGGATAAATAAAGTGTGGTACATCTATCCATGAAAAAGAATTTAATTCTACTAATTGCAAGAAAATGTTTCCAACAAGAGATCTTTATGCTCAATGAAATAAGTCAATCCCAGAAGAACAAGCGTCATATGTTCTGTCTGATATAAGTCAACCTTCATTCAAAATGCAAGATCATTAGATATATAAACATGTATAGACATATATTAATCTTGAGGAACTATATAATGGAGACTAGCATACTGTGAGGATACATTGCTGTATACATATCTACTCCTGAATAAAAGATGGAATTTCAATGAAACTGGTAAATATACCTTGACAATAGAATGTTGGACTTTTTACCATTGTTCATATCTGCAATGTCATGAAATACTTAAACAGAAGAGTGGTGAACTTGTGACTGTTGTGAAGGACTATACTATAACAACAAAGGGGGAAAAAGTGTGAGGGAGAGGAAAAGAGGAGGATGGAATGGGAAATCTCTGAGCCCAAGGAACTGCATCATGAAAAAGAAAAATTATAAGAAAATGTGTGAAAAATTGATATATGTGTACAAAAGTTATTTGCATTATAATAAGTTTAACCTTTATGTTAAAATATTTGTTGACTTTATTTAAAAGTCAGACAGAAAAACACGAAGACAGACAGAGAGCTAAAAAGAGATCTTCTGTCCACTGATTCACTTCCTAAATGCTTTCAACAGCTGAGGTTGTATCAGGCTACAGCCTGGAGCCCAGGACATAATCCAGAGCTCCCCCATGGAGGCAGGAATCCAAAACTTAGACCATGATCTATTGTCTCAGAGGGCGTTCTTTAGCAGAAAATTGGGTAACAAGCAGAGTCAACATTCAAACCCAGGTACTCTGATAAGGAATGCAGGCATTCCAAATGGCGTCCTAACCACTGCCTAAATAATAGTTCTCACCAGGGAGGTAAGAAGAGAATCGATAAATAATTTCACTCGTAGTTTTGTGAAATACGTACAATGGATTTGGACAATTTGCTTATCTAGGCAACAGTTTTCTCTTGCTAGATGAGTCATCTAGCAAACAGCTGTTTATCATAGAATATTTTATTTTCTAGACTGCATCATGACACTTGGTTTACCATGTCTGCCAATTTTACACAACAAACTTGGTTCAGCCTCAGTCAGCTTCCAGTCTTGAATCCCTTTGCCTCCAAACCATTCATGACAAGATCTGAAACTTAGCAGATGTCTGACTCTGATCTTCCTAGTTGATTTTCTTTCTTACAATAGCAGATGTTATATGTTTAGTATTGCCAGGAATATTTTCTGTGGGATAGTTTTAGGGGTGGGTATTGATGGTGATAGCTACAGTCCCCATAAACCTCGCTTTCTTTGCTACAAATGCCATTCACAAATACTTCAGCTCCACAAAGTAGAATGCTAATATTCCTCTGCATAACGTTTATTTGAGAAAGTAGATATTTATGGTAGAGGTATTATTAAGTCAACACTTTGATGAAATGATTGGATTATGAACAAAGTGTTGGCAAATATGATTTCAGTATTGCATGACGCTAGGCTCATTATCTTGCCTTTTCAACATTTAACAACCTCATCTGTAAAATAATGAAAATATCGAGCAATTATTATATCTGATGTGAGCATTGAAATCAACATACTTTACTGGTTTGGAGCTAAATAATGCAGGGATACAACAACAACACAAAAGCAGAAATATTGTTTTTTCTCCACTGATATGCCCAATCACAAACTTCTCTGAGTCACCATATGTATTACTGTGCTCCACTGGCCTCTGTGACAAAATAAAGGTAGGTAAAGGCTGTCTGGGTAACAACACCTGAGCTAGCAGCCATGATGTACAAGATCTAAACGTGTCAGTGATACAATTGTTACGCAGCCTGGGGCATCCCTTTGGAAAAAAAGAAATCTGTATATGAACCTAGGCAAACTTTCACCAATCATGAAAGAACCATTTTGTCAAATTCAGCACCCAATCTGATTTCATTACTTTAGAATATAAAACTGTTTGGTGATTAACTATGTTTACACTTGGCAAAGTACTGCTTCCTTTTCTGAGAGGAAAAAGACATAAAACTTCCAAAAAGCTCTTGACTTCAAATAGTTCCTACAAAACTGCATCTGGATGAGTGAAGTGTGGAGGAATCAAAACCATATGGATTAGACTTCTCTCAAAGTAAACTATGATTTAAAAATTGAGGAGAAATTCTTGGAAAAGTAGACTCTAATCTTCCTAGACTCCACATAGTCAAAATGCAACTTTAAGAAATTTGATAATCCCCAAACACAGCTGAATTTACCCAACTTTAATTATGGTGTTTTCATTGTATATCATGTAAAAATAAATAACCTCAGGAGTTGCCTATATTCAAATATTTTAAGAGTACAAGGATTTTCATTTATCTTCGGAATAAAATTTCATCCAAATTTGCAAGTAAAGAAAGATCACATTGCAGCATTTGAAGCATTAAAATTTTGAACACTTGCCACTCAATATTTTATTTTTAAAAGTCAAGTCTTGGGCCTGGCATGATAGCGTAGTGATTAAAGTCCTTGCCTTGCACTCGCCGGGATCCCGTATGGGCCCCAGTTCTAATCCTGGTGTCTCTGCTTCCCATCCAGCTCCCTGCTTGTGGACTGAGAAAGCAGTGGAGGATGGCTCCAAAGCCTTGGGACCCTGCACCCACGTGGGAGACCCAGAAGAGCTCTTGGCTACTGGCTTTGGATTGGTGAGGTAATGGCTTTTACAGCCATTGCGACCTCTTGGGGGAGTGAACCATCGGACGGAAGATCTTCCTCTCTGTCTCTCTTCCTCTCTGTATATCTGCCTTTCCAATAAAAATAAACCTTTAAAAAAAAAGTCAAGTCTTTACCCAAATCAGGACTAATAAATGTTGAGAAATACCTATACACTAATCTTACAAGGTGGTTTATTCTGATTAGATTTTTATGTTTAGTCATCAAAGAATAAGAATGCGATATGTTTATTTTTATTTCATGACTTTTTTGGTGAATATTAATACTCATCACAACCCAAATTTTCTTATCCATAGTCTTAATGCAAATTGTGTGAATCCAACTAGCCATTTATTCATTTCTTTCCAGGGTTCGGGAGAATTGTTGAGCACTGAACATTCAGAAGCTTATGTGGAGCCCCAGGAAGAAGAGGTGAGGTAAGTTATGCAAATGATTACAACACAGTATTTGCCATAACACATGCAAATCATAGCAACTCCAACGGACAGATGATTGGTTTCTTGAGGAAAAAGTAAAGGGTTGTCAGACAAAGAACATTTGAATTGGATCAAGGCGAGTCTATTGAAATTTGCCTGATTCAACTGAGAGGTAAAACGCTCAATGCAAAGGGAGCCGTGTGTACAAAAAGTATAAATAAAAAGTAGAAGTGGGGTAATTTAGGGGCATGTGGAACTGTGTGGCTTGAATAAACACATAAGGAGAAATGGCTAGAATGTTGGCCAAAACACATACAGAGTTTTGTGGGCCATTTTATGGGCTCTGGAGTCAAGGCCCATGTGTTTGCCCATGTGTGTATGTGCATGCGTGTATGTAAGACAGTAGGAATGCCAAAAAAAAAAGCATGCGGAAATATTCCAAATGAAAATGCAAAACATGTATAATATAACGAGTAGTTTGAGCAAGTTTACCTGTTACTTGAGAGTAGGCTCTATGACACTCTGGATCACGGCTGGTCTACTTATTGTATGTTTCAGTGTCCATACAGCTCTTGGTAGTAAACAGTACAAATTCCTCTAGTGATTGAATGAAGGACAAATATGCAGATCGTGTTCTATTGATATGATTCGATGTAATAATGGATGTCAGAAGCTAGGAGATTCATGGACGAAGTGACAGTTTGGAGAACAATCCATTTGCATAAGTCTGAGAGGAGGAGAATGCTCTTTCCTCAAGGCTGTGTGCAGCAGCCCCTTACTCCTTTGGATTTTCCTGCCTCATATAGATTGCTCTTCCTGGTTTAGGGAAGCTCACCAGTGGCTGTGTGCCCAGAAATCTAAAACAGTCTTTCAGTTAAAGGGAAGCAGCACTGACCTAGAGAAAATAAGTCATGATATTCTGTCTTGTGAATCTCCTTCTGTTCTACTTGCCTATATGCCCCTAACCCTAAGATCTCAAAGCAGCATGGGACAGAGGAAGAAGCACCTGCGTTGACTTTGATCTGTCCCAGTTTCTACATTAGTGAAATGTAGAAATTAGTGCAGATTTGATCCGTCATTAAGACACTAGTGAAAACACCCACATTTCATATTACAGTGTCTTGAGCTGAGTCCCAGCTCAAGATAATTCATTTTTTGTTTTCCTCCAGAATGAGAAACACCAAGCTAGGCATTAATCTATATGACCTTAACTACTAACACACCATAAATTATTTCTTCTTTTAAATAAAAGGATTATTCAATTTGAACATCATATTTCTCAATGTCTATTGTATAACCAACTTTTCTTGTTTTATAGCATACTTTTGAGGACCTGGAATTTATTAGCTGGCTCTGAAGATGAATAGTTAAGATGAAATATTAGGAATTAGCATTTTATTGACTACTGAAATGTAATCTAAGTCTAAACAATGAAATTAAAGAAACGTATACAGTTAAAGCAAATGTGAAAACCAAGGACACCAAACCCTTTTTGGTGAAGTTTTTAGAAGCCTATTCTGAAAGCCTCTGCAATATTCTCCCTGGGACGGTTTTTAATTCACGCATGTTTAGTAAACATCAAGTAGCAAAATGGCTGCTATGTGTTCCATTGCGTTCATTAGCATGTCCAAGGGTTCATGCCAAAAAATCTTGAGCTTATATTACTTAAATTTATTTCACTGTCTTTCTTGTTTATTTATTTATTTAAAAATGTATTGTATTTTTGGAAAGGTATTGTTATAGAGAACCATCTGTTTATTCACTCCCTAAATGGCCACAATGGCCAAGGCTACTCCAGGCTTAAACCAGGAGCTTCTTCATGGTCTCCTTGTGCATGCTGAGGACCAAGCGCTTGGGCCATTTCTGCTACCCATCCTCCCACCCAAATACACCAGCAGGTGGCTGGACTGGAAGAGGAGCAGCTGGGACTCAAAACAGCAGAAAGGAGTGATGAAAACTGCAGGAAGAATGAAAGTATGGGAGGACTGAGAACAGAAACATTAACTTCTGGTTGGAAACAGCACCAGTGGCTTATGGCATCAAGTTAGATCACACAAATTGTGAGAGTTGAACATACTGATGCTGCAAATGTATGAATAACACAGTAGCTCCATTAAATTAATTCTTGAACAAAAGCAGAATGATTTGGGTAAGTGTGTTCTGTGAATTGTGTATTATGTAGTAAAAGTTGGAATTTTCTTTCTAGAGGTTGAAAGTGAAAGGTGAGTTGAGGGGAAAAAATTAAAGGTCATAAGCAAAGCTTCCAGTCAAGAGATTAGATAAATGTACACAGATTTATCTAGTCTCGCTTCTAAAAATCTAACATGGTTAAGATTGGATCACAAGAATTATTATTGTGAAGATACTAAGTCTCCTGAAATTGATCCATAAATTTAGCAAAATCCCCAACAAAATTCTTCCAATGTAAAGCTGACTTTAAAATGTACAGGAATAGCAAGAGAGCTTGATTTCCATGACAATTTTGAAAGAAAAAAATGGAGAAATAATGCTAACAGATTTTACATTTATACCACATGACTTTGAGATTATTTACTGATTGAGACAGCATAGAACTGATACCTTGGTAGAAAAATAAGACAGTAGCCAGACAGATAACTAGACCAGAGTCTTTATGAAAACTCCTTGAGTACTGAATACTTTCATATTTACATAAAAATGCAAAAATTATTACAGGTAGAACACAATATGAGCACAAAGTGTACAAAATGTTTATTTATAAATCCTGTCAAGAAGCAGAATTATGTAACATTACAGGAAAAGCATAAACTCTCCTTTTCTTCAAGACTACAGAATAAATTAAAATATTAATGATATATATAGAGAGAGGAGTATATGTGAAGCAACCTCCACTCCCCTTACCGCTTAAGTTTGATAGAGAAGTTTATGCTGGATGACTTCAATGAAAATTATAAGCCTTCTTATCAACAAGTAAAAATATTATGTGGAAATTTATATATCTATTTCAACATATAGACATTTACATAGATATACATTTACATACATATATGCATATATAATTTGAAGGAAGGGGGGAGGAAAAAGAGAAAGAGAGAGAGATGACCCCACATGGCCATCAGAGTAGACAAAAAGTGAATCACTCAAAAAAAAAATCTTAGACTAATTGTAATGTGTTCTATTTGTGGCACTTAATTTCACGTTTATTATAGGATTAAAATTAGAGTACATATTGCTTCTCACTCTGAAGGAAAACACAAAAACTATGCAGCAGGCAGGACTAAGTGAGGATTCTGGCCCTCGAGGCGCTCTGGGTGCTGCGCCGTGCACTGTCAGACAGCAGAGAGGGCAGGATGTGATGATAGCTCAGGGGAGGCCGGAATCCCGCTCCCATGAGAGCAGAAAGCAACGTTCTGCTTCAGGTTCTCAGTGTGTACCACAGGGACAGCAGGGCCGGGGAAGCTTCTTTCTCGTTTTTCTTTTATGTCATCATATATTCTAAGAACCATGTGCCATGTTGATGTTCGTGTTAATTAGCAGAAGTACTTGGTGTTCTTGTAATCCTTAATTGCTGACATTTCTTAGAATTTGGCTCTCTCTTCACGTATCAGAAGATTTTTCAAAACTCACTTGATGTGAAAGATCTGCAAATATTGTTAGGACAGACAAGGCTGTTTTATCTGTTCTTTTTTTTTCTGTTCAGGAATCACATGATGTTCTGTCTCATAGCATAATTCGGCAATGAAAAATAGAATACTTGTTCCTTAGAGATCGAATAAAATTCTTTATTATTGTTGTAGAGTTCTCGTGTTAGATGGTAGCAAATATTTTATCACGCAATGCCTCTTCATAGAAATGTGTTCAGGAATCCATGCAGTCACACATTCTTACTAACCAAGGTCCGCTGACAGGGTGCCAAAGATGTGCTTTGTAACACCTGATTCTCTGAAGACACAGAGAAAAGTTATTATCTAAAGACACACAATAGAGCATTTAAAATAACATGGATGAATGGGTGGGATGTAGATGGTGTTCCTCAGAAGATGATTATCAACTGCTTTTTCAGGACAAATAGGAGTTTGAGAAAATGTGGGATATAAGAAAGCCAGAAAACTAAGGTTTTGGAACACAGGGTTCAAAACCAAGGTTTTTAGAATACAAGTTCAATGACCTTGAGCTACAGGATGATGTATGCAGGAGGGGAAGGAAGTGAGATGGGCAGGTTCAGAATAACAGCAGAAAAGCAAGCAAACAAAACAGCTTGCTTTTACACTAAGAGACACCGAAGTATCCCTTAGGACTAACCTGATTTTGCAGAGTGATCCTTCAAAAATGCTACAGTGATAGGGTGACACAGGTGGTCTAGAGGGGCAGAAAAGAATGGTACGTAAGTAAAAAACATCAATGTCAGAATATTGTCTTTTAATATTTGTCATTATGAAAGGCAAGCATCTTGAACTTCACAGAAAAGTTCATGAGCACCGTCAAAGCCTAGCGCTGAAGATAAATGTACATCTTCAATATCCATTATCTATAGGAACGTGTCAGCATCCTTGGGTACTGGAGTGACCTTGTAGCCCAGAAACAAAGAGAAGGGACGCTCTCCAGAATCATTCAAGAGAATGCGTCAAGATGATGATTTTGACAAGTAAACCATAAATATTTTGGATGCTTAATTAGCTTTGTCCTAGATCAAGGAAAATTGGCTCTCTGAGATGTATTCCAACATAAGGTCTAAAACTATTTGGCTAAATACTTACTTAGGCTAATGAGGCAAGACTTTTGGTGCTGTACGGCCATAGGGGATGGGAACATGTCATTATCTTCCAAAACCACACCTTGATGTCAGTTGACAACTTCATGCTTACAGTAAAATTTTACAAGTCTCCAGGCACAATAGGGTTGACCAAACACCTTTGTAACTGCACAGACATGGCTCTTTAAATACGTGGGTGCCTCACTGCTTTGCAATATGCACACCTTATATAGGTTATACATCCACTGAAATTGAGCCCCAGTTGCATGATGTGAAAAAAAATCACATTTTTGCGTTGGAATTTATTTTGCATTAGAATTTATTTTGACGTGATTTGCTCACTAGACACTCCGAAAGCTGCTACTTTAGTTTCTTCTTGAGGATGATGCTTCTACTTACACAATTCAATTTTTATAATGAATGCACACTAGGAGTTAGACACAATGCTATGAACTATATCAGTGATGAGTGAGACACTTTGAGAAATCCTGTGTATCTCCAGTGGGAACAGGGATGGGCATATCTTGGAACACATGCCTGTTACCTGTTAACTATAATTCTACACTTCAGAAAACTCTAAAAACAAATTTGTTTGCAAATTTCCTTGTTCTCAAATGGAGAAAAATGTGATTAGTTGTGCTCTTTAAACGCTTGACTGTGGGTATTTGCATATGTTGCTGTATTGAACTGTTCAATGACCAGGCAGAGTCCAAGATCCTGCTATCAGGTCGACAGGATATGCTTGTAGAGTACATATGCTACATATTATTTTTTTTAATCTGAAAAATTCTGAATTCTGAAATAACATGTTTTGATAATTTTGTCTAAAGCATTCTGCCAACACTGTTAAACTGTCTGATTCATGAGATCAGTTGTAGAAATGAAACTATCAACATAAATCCCAGTCTTTTATTGAAAAGATTATACAGTACGGTTGGCAATGTTACCAATAAAAATAAGCCTCATTTTGTTTTATTGGCTTTTCCATAGATCTGCTTCTGAAAAAAAAAAAAACAGTCCTCTGTCCCCCTGTGACTTAAAGTTCGCACTATTGTGCAGATGTCTGTGGAGGACCTACATTCAGGAAACCAGTAAGTGGATATAGATCATAGAGTGAATAGTACAAAAGCACAAACAAATGCTGCCCCTCGACTTTTGTGTATGGCATGGGCCCAGACCCTCCTCCACTCTTAACTGGATCCCAAGTTAAATTAGTTCCTTATGTGCCTAATGGTTTTCAGTTTTATAGTTCATCTTGCACAGCCAAACAAATGAATAATAAAAGCCAAATTAAGGGTCACCAGAAAAACACAATAGAATTCAAAAGAAAATAATTAAATCACTTAACTGTTATGAAGCCAACACTAAAAAATTATAAACACATTGGTTTCCCTTTTGTGCTCCAGCATAGCTCTTCTATTATGTGCACAAGTTTTTCTTCATTACATCTTACCTAATCGGGTGACCAAACTGAAGAGTTTGGGCTCAAGGAGTTATGGATTTTAATTTAAGTCACAGGAATAATAAAGCAAACAATCTTGTAGGGAAATATGTTCCCCCATGAATCCAAGTTTCTATGACTGGAACTCGTGTGTGTGTGTGTGTGTGTGTGTGTGTGTGTACACGCTACTGTTGAAGGTATGGTTTTTATTATGTATTCTATTCTAGTAAGAAAATGTATTCATGGAAAAGATAAAAGCTTGGTAACACTGAATACCATTATCAAGAATTAAAAATATTTGACATTAACCCCAAATTCACCAAGTGATTTATGCTTCTTCTGCTTTCTATTTTAATTATGTACTCCTTTTACACAGATTTTTCTCTTTCATTTATGTAGGATTTTAAAATATATATATATTTATTTATTTGAAATGCATTGTTGCAGAGAGAAGGGGAAATGAATATAGGGAGGTGGAGAGAGGTACAGAGGATAAGAGAAAGTGCAAGATACTCCAATTGGTTCACTCTCCAAATGAATTGAGCCAGTCCCATCCCAGGAGCCAGGAGCTTTCTCTGGGTCTCTGCTCTGGGTGTGGGGATCCAAGCCCTTGGGTGACTTTTTTTTTTTTTGCCCAGACACAGCTGGGACTTGAACAGACAATGTAGTTGGCAGCTTTGCATGCTGTGCCTGCAGCACAGGGCCCTCCATGTGCCATTCTTGAAAATCAGGAGCCACTGACCATTGATCAGCCGCTGCATTATAATTCCTCCTATTTCCTTTTCATCTCTGAATTAAAATGCATTTGACACATGGCAAATACATTGGAAAGCTGTGTTGGCTATAGATTGTTTTTTTTTTTATTGTTGCTTACATTATATTATGTAGTGCAGTTTTATAGGCGCTGGGGATCCCCCCCACCCCTCCCATACCCCTCCCCCCATGGTGGATTCCTCCACCTTGTTGCATAACCATAGTTCAAGTTCAGTTGAGATTCATTGCTTGCAAACACCTGCCTAGCATAAAGGGCTATAGATTGTTTAGAGGAGTAAGGAGGTACATATATTTGTATGTGTACACTCTCTTTGACTTCTGTCATGCTTGTGTGTGCTTCATGTGAAGACCTATAAGTTAGGCCAACATTAGAGAGGATTACAGTGCTTAAACGGGTTTTAGTTGACCTTGATGTTTGGTAAAGTTATTTGCAAGTTGGTTTTTTTTGGAGCCATAATCCTTAAAGGTGGAATGAGAGGCCCATCGGTCTTTGCTTCCAATTAGTATTTTAACTGTAGGAATTGCTAAGGCACACATTCAAATGTGTTATATACTGCAGTTTAATGCATTGTAGACCACCAACGTATTGGTTTCTGACACCAGGCCAACTCATTTTTGTGTAGACTGCAACATGGAATCTTTCTTACCATCTCTAGGACTGCATTTGAACCAGGAAACACATGTCAATGATTAAGATGGTTTCAGTTCTTTATTTTTTGGGTGTACAACATCTGTGCAGCCTTACACAAACATTCATTTAAAATACAAGGCTGAATTGTCCTGTTTGTTTGTAAGAGTCAAGATGTTCTATTTCCTAAATAACCCAGCAAATTAGAAAAATAAATTGAATGCCAAGGTTAATCTGACTTAAACAGTCACCTAAATTATTCTCTGGAACTATTCTGTGTGTCAGACAGAACTTTTACTGTTTTTTGTCATTATTGTTACATCCTCAAGCTGCCTGAATGTTTCCAAGGTATTTTCATTGTTATTGTCAAAAGTAAGCCTAAACATTGTACTTACTACCATCTTGTTTTTATCTAGAAAGTATTCAGGTGAAGGTTCAAATTGTTGCTCCATGCCTCACTAGATTCAGGTTCATACGTTCTCCCTTCCACTTCTTAAATAGTAAAAGAAGGTGCATAGATGCCACCTTCTTGTTAAGTGAGAATACTGAGTTCAGTGATACTAGGTACAGCACTTAGCTACTAATAGTAGCTCACAGTAAAGTCTCCAAAAATGTTGTTTTCATTATAAAATACACTGAAAATATTAAATGCATTAATACTAGAAACAAGTTGAACCAAGTATATATACTTTTTATGTCCTTTTTTAAATAAAAATGACCCAAATTGCCCTTAACAAGATTATAATTAGACAGGAATAAAACTTTTAGTTTTCTTTTTTTTTAAGATTTTTTTTTTAATTCTTATAAGTCAGCTATTCAGAGAGGAAGATCTCCTGTCTGCTGACTCATTCTCCAAGTGGCCACAACGGCTGCCGGGATTAGAACCGGCACCTATATGGGATCTTGGTGCATGCAAAGCTTTGGTCTTCACTGCCACTCAGGTGCACTGGTAGGAAGCTGCGTTGCAAGCATGGAGTAGCCAAGACATCAAGCCAGGCACCCTAACACGGGATGTGCACCTGCCCAGTCGTAGCTTACTGGACTCACTGCTCTACAGTGTGCCTTCTCTAAGCTATGTAACTTTCTGAACATCAACCTGCAAACTTCAGATGTTTATTGTTGTCTATTAGAAATTTGCCATATGGGAATTCTGTCTAGATACTGGATTTGAGATTAATTTCCACAGTTTCCTCCAATGTTGATAATTCTTCAAGATGTAATCCCTCTTCTTTAAATTTTTATAGCACTCTATAAAAGACCACACATCAGTTATTCTTAGTAAGATTATTTCACATGTACATTACTTAATAAAATTTTAGCCCAAAGCCTTTTAAGTTGATTATTTTCTTTTTCGAGATGGTAAAATAGTTACAGCTAACTTAATGATCTGCTGACAGCCATATAACTAAGATGTAAAGGATTTGGATTCCAATCACAACCTATTTTATTTGCATTTGAATTTTTTTATGTAATGAGTTGGTGTGATATTTTGTACATGACTGTATAAAAAAAATAAAGAATGGGGAGAGAATTGTGCTCCAGGAAGGGCTGGCATGAAAAGCTGAGCAGTTACAAGGCAGATTGCCATCTTTCAATCTAGTGTTGGCTCCCTAAATTTCTTCCGCTCCTACCGCAATGTGGTTTGATGCAGAGACAGAACTCAATTGTTATCTATCTCTGTCCTAGATTAAAAATGAATCAGGTTGTGCCCGGCATGATAGCATAATGGTTAAGGTCCTCGCCTTGAAAGTGCCAGGATCCTATATGGGCGCTGGTTCTAATCCTGGCAGCTCCACTTCCCATCCAGCTCCCTGCTTGTGGCCAGGGAAAGCAGTGGAGGATGGTCCAAAGCCTTGCGACCCTGTACCTTAATGGAAGACCTAGAGGAGGTTCCTGGCTTCTGGCTTCAGATCGGTGCAGCACTGGCCATTGCGGCCACTTGGGGAGTGAATGATCAGAGGGAAGATCTTCCTCTCTGTCTCTCCTCTCTGTACATCAGCCTTTCCAATAAAATAAATACATCTTTAAAAAATTAATCAGGTAATCTTAATCATAAATCTTGGGTAATCAACCTTTAATCTTTCCTCTCTGTGCTGAATACGTTACCCAAGTGGGTCCAATAAGACTGATACCTAGGGCCTGGCATGGTGGCCTAGTGGCTAAAGTCTTCACCTTGAATGCACTGGGATCCCATATAGGCACCGGTTCTAGTCCTGGCAGCTCCACTTCCCATCCAGCTCCCTGCTTGTGGCCTGGGAAAGCAGTTAAACGTGGCCTAAAGCTTTGGGACCCTGCACCCATGTGGGATACCCGGGAAGAAGTTCCTGGATCCTGGCTTCAGATTGGCATAGCATCGGCCGTTGTGCTCACTTGGGGAGTGAATCATCGGACATAAGATCTTCTTCTCTGTCTCTCCTCCTCCCTGTATATCTGACTTTCCAATAAATAAATAAATCTTAAAAAAAAAAAGGAAGAATGATACCTAGAAACGGCTGGGAAAATCGTGGTTGGGAAAAGAGAAGTTCTCTTCTTTTGGTGGATGAGCTGTACTTAGTTGGCTCGGAATGAGCACTCATTTACAACCATGAAAACATCTTTTCTGAGATCAAACCCATAAACAGAAGAAGGAAGACCAGGGAAATGAACAAATTGTAGGTGCTGCACTTGAGTAGATTATATTACAGCTTCCACCTGTCCGTCTAAGGCTGTACTCACTCAGCCCTACTGATGCCAGTCTTTGCCTTGCAGCTTGTTTTGGTCAGCAACATGAGCTGAAGAAAATGTGTGTGACTTGTGAGAAGATTGGAAAGCCAGTGCATCCTTCCACTGTTTCTGTCAGTGTATTCCCCTTCTTGTAACGTCCGGGCTGCTCCTTCATCCGGAGCCTCAGAATGAACAAGGCACCAAGGGCAAAGCAGGAGCCTCTCCCAGCACATGACAAGAATGATAAACATTAGATGTGTTTGGAATTT
The DNA here is from genome assembly GCF_017591425.1 of Ochotona curzoniae. Classification (NCBI taxonomy): domain Eukaryota; kingdom Metazoa; phylum Chordata; class Mammalia; order Lagomorpha; family Ochotonidae; genus Ochotona; species Ochotona curzoniae. Next base: position 13,194,096 of record NW_024464920.1, on the reverse strand, counting down.
CTGTTGTATGGAATTTCTTTTTATGGCATTACACTAACACTATCACCTTTGAGGTGTCCCATTACGTAATCCAATGAACATCCCTTATTGTTGAAGCCAAATAAGATTTCCATGATTTTCTTTTGAAGATTTAATTGATGAACTCATTTTGTTCAACTAAATAATGCTTGTCAACTGTAGAATCAGGAAAGACTTTTGATAAATGACAATATAATCCTGAATCTTTAATGAAATTCCACAGAGAGACATGGTAATATAATCCTGAAGCCAAAATGTCAGATATTTAGTCGGGGCTGATGGCAATTCCAGTGATGGAGCCCATCATTTTCTTGGCCATCTTTCTGGATGCACATGTGAATTGAAAAGCTGCCTTTCCTGATTCTATATTGATTCAAATAAGATAAAACAGATTTAATACTTGAATAATATATAGAGTTTTACTATTACAGCATCAAGAATGTTTTTGCTGCATGACAAGTATGTCCCCTTATTAAAAAGCAGAAACACATAAGTGAATCTCTTTAATGTTTGTTATCAAAACATTTCAAGAGAAACAATTCCTGTAATACACTGAAAAATATTTAAATGTCATGATTTCTTTTCCCTACATGCAGAAGTACAAAGTCTGAAAGATGAACTGTGCTTCCTGTCCGTAGACCACACAGCGAGGCCGTGGTAGAACGCAGTGTTGCTAACCTCACCGACCTACAATCTCAGTGTGAGCGCTTGTCTTTGAAATGTCACTTTGGAAGAGTTGGATATTGCATTGTACCTTATTCACTTCAACTAACTCATCCATTATTTATAATTTTTTAAATAAAAGTCCAAGCAAAGAGCTCTAGCTTTGTGGAAGTGGGAACTAAGTCACAAAAGGTGGATTTCGGAGGAGGCAGAAGACCTGCTATCCCACCATTTTAGCGGCTTGGAGAATTCAAAGTGTGATGAACTTAGACTTCTGTTTACATGTTCTGTGAACTGTATGGAATTGGATAAATTAAAGAATGGATTTAAGACACACAGACAATTCCCTGACAGTACTAAATAGGAGAAAACACTGGCTTCTATCCTGGGAAAAAAAACCCCATAATCTATATTATTTAAAAAATACATCATCAAAATTCCATATGTATTTTGTCAAAATACAATAATGGCTCCCATGATATTTGCTAGGGCTGGGAATGTTATTTGTTCAATTGTTTTGAAATATTTGCCAGTACAAATAATCAAGATTTCTAATATTCACCTTTCAATGCAGCCTGAAATACCACTCTTCATATTTCTAAACAAATATCGTAACACATTCTCTTGGAAAAAGTCAATATGTGAAATTCAGTTTCAAAATAGCCATTCTGTTAACACTAAAGAGAGGGAGAGAAAGAGAGGGAGAGCCATTCACACACAAATTTACTAAAGGTGCTATTTCTTTCAAAGTGTAAAGCTGATTTTTTCCTAAAATTCTACATTTAATGACATTCTGCATGATTTTCTAGGAAAGATGAAGCTGGATGGGATAATAACAATATGTATCCTTTATGCATGTATTCATTTGCTCATCCACAATGTGGTGCATGCAATGAGATGAGTTCTGGAGATACAAAGTGGAATTGTCCATGACCCTTGCCTTTGAGGAGTTCGCTTGGAAGAGATGGATAAATCACTACAAAGATTACAGCCTGAGAAGCACTATTCGTGGGGTCTCTAAACATTACTGAAAAGGACCAGAGAAGTAGAAATCTTAACAAACCTGAATACTGGGGAGTTATTCAAAGATAAGACATTTTAAAGCTGGTTTTCCAAGCGGCAGCCTCTGTGCATTACAGAAGCCTTGGGAGGGTTAGCAAGAAGGCTTCCAGGCAGAAGGAGCATCCTGGGTAAGATTTAGAGGAGCACAGTGTGGTTGAGCAAGCAGAGAATGACAGTCACAAGACTGCTTAGAAATAAAGCCGAAAGAGAAACAGCAGCCATCACACGCAAAGGTTAAAAGGGCAGGGCCATGGGGAGGTGTTGATGCGCCCACATCCCTGTTTCAGAGAGGTTTTGTATTTGCCAACAGTTACCCTGGGAGAGAAATAGTAGAGAGACCACAAGCTGACCAATCAGCAGACACATCTCCATTATTCTGATTCTCTATCCCACTAGCAGGATGCTTGATTAACAATCCAATCTGTGCAAATCAGGTCTTTTCTTGTTTACTCAGATTCGGCCCTCTTGGTGTTCAGAACTACTTTTCATAGCAGGGTCAAGGGACTCATTCTTGAAATTTGTTTAATTAACACCAGTCTTGCAGATGCATTTCAGAAAACTGAGTTAAGGTATGTCTAGGAGAGCTGTAAATGAGTTAATTATCACACGTGTGCCCTTGCCAGATTTCAGAGATTGGCCCTTGCAGGGAGGACACTTCAGAGCCCTCACTGGCTTGCCAAACTGCCCAAGCAACATAAAGGAGTGATAGTCCAGAACTTTGATGAAAGAATAGGGCAGTGGCACAAAGTCTCTCGGGGGATGAGGAAGGAAACAGGGTGGGACTGGTGTTGTGGCTTTGAGCCATACTGAGAGTTTCAACTGACTCTCCAGGTATGCTCGAGTGGTGCTGTGTGGACAGCTGGGCAATTTGAAATCAGATTTGTATTTAAGAATTGTCTTTTCTACCTTAAGCAAATCATGTTATTCTCCTGATCAAGATCTAGGACTATAGCATCTCTGAGATTCCTAAAAACTTAAAATTCTAATGTCCAACACTCTCAAAAATGTTGACTAATTCTGCTCTTAACAAGTGTAGTTTATGCTAGAGCAATTTCTTCAGTAGGCAGTAAAAAGACTTTCGCTCTGCAGGAATGTAGCTATGTACAATAGACAATAATCGAGTCACAAGATGTTAACTTCATATACATTAATTTTTTTTGTATTCTAAATATCAACTGGCCCAAATCAGAGAAAATATTTAATAGTTGTGTTTTGGGATCTAATTTATTTCTCTAACTTTCGTTTTCTCTAATTGCATCAGTTTTGTCATAAATGATATCTCAGCAATATTTATGCTGTCTTCCATATTGATTGTTATGAGGAAGTTTGAGTTTAGCTTATGGTAGTATATTTGGATCACCATTTGTCCTCTTCATAGGTGTATTTTTGAACATTATTTTTCTAGGCAGCAATGATTCTAGGCTCTAGAGAGCAGGATTTAAGTCACAAGAGAGGATTGCTATCCATTTGACAATCAGAAGTGTTGGAAAATGTAAGAGAGACAAAGATGAATGTGTGACTATCAGTTTCCTGAAAAGTTTCTTTTGAAGGCTCACTACACATAACAAAAGACATGGAGTCTTTTTAATCAAAGCAAGCATTATTCAGGTGAGCCATTTATCTGCTAAAGCGCTGTAGCTTCAGAAGTCTGCTGTTCATGTGGTGTGACGTGGAGTGCAGGTCAGTGATTTGACTGAAGAGCGGCATTCATGCGACTCCAGGTTATGGCTGTTGTTATTTGTATTGCTGCCACTACCTCTTTATGCACAGCAGTCTTTGAAGTCCTGCAACCAGGACTGGTGATGAAACTCTCAGAGAAATTCTTCTATAAGTCATGGCAGACTTTGAGGTCTCATTGGCAGAATTAATCACTGCACTATCTGAGCTTTATTTTGTGAAGGTTTATTTATCTTATTGGCAAGGAGAGACAGAGAGAAAGATCTCCCAACTGTTGCTACACTCCACAAATGCCTGCAAAGGCCAGAGCTGAACCAATGCAAAGCCAGGACCTGCTTTCAAGTCTCCTATGTGTGTTCAGGAATCCAAGGACTTGAGTCATCCTCCACTTCTCAGTCTATAAGCAGGGAGCTGAATGGGTAGTGTATCAGCCAGGATGGACACACGTACACACACGCGCGCGTGCACACACACACACACACACACACGAGAGGCCATTTGGAATGCTAGCGTTTGCAAGCAGAGGATTGGCCAGTTGAGCTATTATGTCAGCGCCTTCTCTAATTTTTTAAAGATGATATTCTAACATGGACATGGTGAGTGGGAAAATAAGAGCGAAAGGGAAAGCACCCCCTGACAGAAAACCAGGAGGTGGGGTCCCTCTTAGAAGGGGAAATGGAGCAACACCAAAGGTTTGAGAAAGGGTCTCAGGATTTTAAGCCTTCTTTGACTCCCCTTTTTTGGGTGGGAAGCTAGAGGTAAAAGGTTCCCCACTGGTGGTCTCTTAACCAGCAGAGCAATGGTACCATCTACTTGAAGGTGTGACCAAGATTTCAGCAAGCTTCGATGGTCTCAGACCCGCCCTCTTGGAATTGCACATCCTACTTCTGTAGAAGTAAAGGGCGAAGAGGCCTTCTAACTACTTCCTGCTGAAACAGGGCATTGTTCAGGTGAAGAGGGCCCCTGGAGGTGTGGCATGGTTCCCCTTTTGAAATGTTTGTCTAGCCAAAATTTCATACTTTCATTGTATGTGTGAATAAAACTTATTTGGTAGCTGATTTTGTGTCAGCATGGCTAAGGGATGTCCACCAAACTAGTAAAGCATTAGAGCAGTGAGTGTGTGTTTGTGAGATAATTTCAAGACAATATTAGCACTTGCATTGGTAGAGATGGGTAAAGAAGATGGCCTTCACTAAGGCAGTCATCACTGATCACCCAGAAACTTGGACACAAATTAATGAGAACCTTCACCCCAGTTCCTCTCAGAATTAAACAGTAGCTACCTTGCTGCTTGCTCTGTACTTTGCAAATGAGTACATATGCTTCTTCCTCTGAAAGTAGGCAATGAATTAAGTTTGAATGTTTTATTGCAAGACTTTCAAATACTTTGGTGAGTTGGTCTGCACCACAGGGACTTACACCATTGGTTCCCCTTATTCTTAGGTCCTCAGGGTTGGATTGAAGCTTCATTGTCAGTCTGTCTCAGCTTTCAGGAAAAAGAAAATGTGTTTATGGGAGATCATGGGTCTTCTCAGCCCCCACCATCATGTGAAACAATCGCTTATAGGAATCTTATCTAGTCTGTCTCTCTCTGTCTCTCTACTTATCTGTATAATTAGCTTCTATTGTCTTTTTATAGATTCTATTTCTCTAGAGAACCCAAACTAAATAATGCATGTATGTGAGTCAAAAAGTTCATAGAAAATACATATAATGAAAAAAAAATTCATGGATTTAAAAAATTGCACCAAAAAGCCCTTATGTCTTTTCATTCTATTTTTTTTCTTCATGAACTTTTTGAAGTTCCTTCATAAGAAACATACAGGTGCCTGAGATTGTACATATATTCTATACCCATTGGAGCAAAGATTAAATTTTTACAACAAAGAGGTGCCAAAATACAGTGGTCTAGCTGAAATACAAGTTTTTAATCTTTTACATATAAAATGTCAAGATGAATTGTTGATGAGGTTGTTATTTTCCACAAAGCAATTTGTGGAATTTTTGTTGACGAAGTTATCATATCTTGGTTTCATGTCTACTGGGGAATTTACATTGTTAAAGCTGGATATCACCTCTCCTTGTCCAAGTTCTCAGTAGAAAGCAAAGGGAAAGTAAGGGGAGGCCATGTGCTCTGTCTTAACGCTAATACTGAAAAGTATGACTTACCTTTTCACTCAGTTACTGAACGGAGTCACATGGTCATGTCTACCTGCAGGAGGCTGGGCTGTGTATCCTCTAGAGGATTGGCCAGGTGATCAGGTAGCATTCCATGTCACTGTGGAAGGAGAGATGTTTTACGGATGTTTAGCAACTTGCCACTTTTGCTGTGATGTAGAATAAAAATGGCAAATTTGATTCCTGGAAGTTTCTCAACCAGGAGCACTTTAGTTCCCAGGGGAATGTTTGTCAATGTGCTGAAGAATCTTTTGTTTTCTTCAGCTGGTGGGGGCGGGGGAGTGAGCTGCTAATGACATGTAGTGCATGAAAACAAAGAATGCTGTTCATTATAACGCGACAACCAGGAGGATAGCCACCACCACATAAAGTCACCTGGATCAGAATGTCAAGGTGAGAAACTGTACTTTATGAAAGATTTTTTTCATATTTTCAAACTGCTATGAGTGTGAGGACAATGTGTTGGAGCTATTTATGTTTCTTCAGTTAACTTACTTTTGTCACACCACCTTGACATTAAACAACCTGAGATTAGAAATTATGTTCTGATTTTGTTTTCATTATAGTTACTCAAGCATTCGATTCATCTCCTTGAATGAATGACAATGAGCATGGAACATGTTTTCTGTGTTTTGTCCCATGCTAGAGTCTGTGGTGATGACTACGAAATAGATAGGACTTGTTTTCAAGATCTCTATGGCTGTTTTTATACAAATTAGTGACAAATGAAACTGAACTCCTACAAAGTTACATGCTAGATACCATTCAGGTCTCAGGCTCCCAGCCTCCCAAGTGTCCATGCCCTGTTTTGGATTGCTAATCAATCTCATATTAGTCGTACAAATTACTAACAACCTGCATCGTGGAGTCCTTTGTTTCTCCAAGAATCAACACCTTGATGGTAGGTATTGTTTCACGTGGTTTTCTTTGGGAATAGTTCTAGGTCCAGTGCAGGAAGTCACTCGTGAATGTAATCTCCTAACCTGAATGAAGCCCACTTTTCGGTCATAAAGAAGACGGTATGATTAACCAATCAAATAAGACCGTGAGAGCTGACCAATCAAGAGCTTGGATATGCACTTAACATGCACTTTTCATTCCAACTGGAAATGAAAATAACTTCACCCCAATCCCTCAGAGAGCCTGGGGATCAACCTGGTCTTTTCTGTGCACAAGTTGCAACCCCTCCTTTCTTACACTGCTCTGATGTCAGTGATAATCTTTTTGCATGTAGGGTGAGCACACCCAATGTCAGCAGTACTGTAACAAGACGTACGATAGGTTTTGGGATTTGCTCTGTATCACCTCCATCCTATGAAGGAATCACCTGCGCGGAGAGCAAACGTGTTAAAGCAGGAAGTAGCTCTAACTCTAACTTCATAATACTCTAGCTCAGATGGAAGCAGAACGCAGGTTCATAGAGCTGACTGGAGAGGAACTGGTTGTTATTTAACTGTTCAGGATGGGGAATAAAAGAAAGTCCAAGCTTTACATCATGCTGTGACATGGCCAGCCTAATAAAAAGTGGGGGAAAGGAGTGCTTGACCTAAACTTCATCTTAACTTTTGACTTCCTCAAGGGCAGCCTTTCTAAACCATGATTCAGCCTCCCAAGCGATCTCTTTTTGTGTGTGTGTGACTTTTGTCTGCCTCTATATCTGTTTCTCTATCTCTCCCTTTCCTACATCTCCTCCCCTCTCTTCCCAATCCTCTCTCCCTTCTCCTCCAATTTGCCTCCCTTTCTTCCTTTTCCAATATTCCTCCCTTTCCTTTATTCTAAGCTGGCCTCCATCTGATCCAGTGATTTTTCTGGAAGTGTTCTTAATCCACATCACAGATCATAAAATGAGAAGGTTCATCTTTCCACTGGTAAATGTCCTCTAATTTACACAGAAACAAAGTTTGATTGTTCAATGTTGCCTCTCTGTTCTCCAGTGGGAGAGAAAAGCGTGGTGATCAATATCAACTACACCATAAGGAATCACATGAAAGGCTACATTGTGCGTGGAGCTTACTGAATTGCAAACAGCTTTCTCAGAAATCAAGGCTGCCCCCCTGATGCAAATCAGTTGCTTACATAATGCTATTTCCTTGGAGGGTGACAAAGGAGCGATGGGATTAAGATGCCCCTTTGTGATGTGGCAAAGCTTTTCTGTCTTCTTGCTTGAAGCAGAGCATTTTGACATACTGAGTGGATCAGCACAAAATGTATCTGAAGCTTTTGAATGCACCTTTTTTTTCATGATAGAATTTATACCAAGCTGCTTTCCAAGGGATCTGAAGCAGCTGAAAGCTACTCTTCCCCTCCCCCTGTCTTCCAACTCCTTTGTCTCATTACATTTTTCCCTACCTTTGCATAATACTTATATATGCATATTTGAAAATACAGTGCTAGGCACAGCATAAATAAATAAAAACTGTATTTTTCTCACTGGATTTCATAATTTAGCATCATGTCATGATATCAATCACACACATATGTGCTACAGAGCTTTTATTTTTTCTTCAGATGGCACACAGAATTAGGAGCAGTGATCCAGCAAGTCATTTTGTATCAAGCCAGATTCCAATTTGACACATGCTATGCATCACCATACATCCTTAAGAAAATGCTAACTGTGCTTACATGTGTCTTCCCAGCAGCTGATTTCTAACTGTGGGCAGTGGTGCAGGGCATGTATTAGAAATCGGAGTATGCTTCCTGCAGTACAAACCAAAGGAGGCTGAGTGTAGTTCCTACAAGATTGCCCTGCTTGCCTTCTTTTATATTTACTACCTTCCATCTTCTCTATTTCTTTCCTTGCCTCCCATTATCAATCCCTTTCCTTAATGTTTTTTGATCATATTCTTTTTTCTCCCTTTTCTGTTATAAACTCTCTGAATAGTATCATTGCACCTAGTCTCATAGCTTAGCCTTCAGGGTCTATGAAAAGAATTCATAGAGGAAGAGTACTCCTCATCCTGTACCAAAATGCAGCTTCTGCATTCTCTTCCAATCCAGGTTGCGGCTAGTGCACACCCTGGGAGCTAGTAGGTGGTGATGCAGGCGTTTGTGTCCTTATGAACAATGTGGAGAATCCAAACAGAATTCCTGATTTGGACCTGGCCTTCCTCTGGCTGCTTTGGGTATTTGAAGAGGGACCCAGAGAATGGAAAATTCCCTTCTCTCTGTCAAGTAGAAGAAAACCTCTAGTTCTGGCTTTATAGGCCAAACCCATAATCATACTGCCTCTTAATATTAGAGAGTCTCTCATGTTTTTGAAATGAGTAGCAATTGTAATTCAAATGGATAATTTTCTGTTTAGAGAAAGAAGGAGTTCTGGATCCTGGCCTTGGATTAATCTAGTCTTGGTTGTTCCAGGGGTTTGGAACAGAGAACAGCAGATGGAACGTCTCAGTCTCTCTCTGTGTATCTCTCTTTTTCTCTGTCTTTCAGATAGATAGATGTTTGTTTTTGTAAAACGGAAAGAGGACATTGCTCTTACAGAAGCACAAATATAAATGTAGAAACATAAGATATAAGCAGTAAGGCAATATCCTGTCTCAAAACAAAATGACACTTTAGTAACAAGAAAGAAAATTTGATCAATGTTTGATCAAGATACCTGGCACATAATCTAAAATAATATAAGATACTCTAAAAGAGATACAAACTAATATAGAGAAATGGTTAAGCAAAGTTAGAAAATCAATGAATGAAATAAATGAGAAACACAGTACAGAGAAATCTCAGTAAAGAACACAAAAGAGCAGTTATTCATGAACATCTCAATAAATTAGTAAAATGCAACTGAAAATTTCAACAACAGACATGATCAGGCACTAATACTGAACTTGGATACAGATGTTTTCAAAATATCTCAGGCTAAAAAGAAAAGAATAACAAAGAAAGAGCTAAGAACATGGGAACACCATAATTAAGACAATATTTGAAATTTTTGTAATCCTGGAGGAAAACAAAAGAATAAGGATTTTAGAAAATCTATTTAATGTAATTACAGTAGCAAATCTGTCACCCACTGGATAAAAATGTGGATATCCACTTATAAAAGACCTACAGGATCTCAAACAAATATAACCAGAAAAGACCCTCCCCATGACGTATCGTCATTGAATTCTTAAAAACAAAAGACAAAGAAAGAATTCTAGAATGTTTGGGAGAAAAGCATTAGGTCACTTTTAAGATAGCCCCTATCATATTAAAAGCAGAAATCTCAACAGAAACCTTACCAGCCAAGAGGGAATGAAACTAAATATCCTAAATCCTTGAAGTAAAAAATCCAGCCAATTCAAAGTTCTTTACCTAGAAAAGTTGCACTTCACCAATGAAGATGAAATACAATTTCCAACACAAGCAAAATCTAAAGAAATTCATTATCATATGTCTAAAGAAAGCTGCAGACAATACCTTGGATAAAAAAGAAATAAAAATTCTGGAAAACATGAGCAAATCAAAAGCTCAGTAAACAAAGAACAAAGGATATTCTAAACAAATGAAAGGAGATTGTCTTCTTTTTTCTTTGTTTATGAAAAAACATACAACATGCCTTAAATATTTGGACATATGTTAATTTTATTAACTTTAACAAACAATGTCAGGGTTCAATAAACTAAGGCATCACTTAAGGAACCCCAGCATGATAACCTAGATATTAAATCCTTGCCTTGCCTACACCAGGACCCCATGTGGGTAACAATTCATGTCCTGGCTGTTCCACTTCCTTTCCAGCTCCCTGCTGGTGGCCTGGGAATGCAGTAGAGGATGTCTCAAAGCCTTGGGACCCTGCACCCGCATGGGAGACCCAGAAGAAGCCTTCAGATGGCTCAGCTCTGGCCATTGCGGCCACTTGGGGAATGAACCAGCAGATGGAAGCTCTTTCTCTCTGTGTCTACTTCTCTGTGTAAATTTGCCTTTCCAATAAAAATAATACATAAGTCTTTAAAGAAAATACAAAAGAGGAAATTATAAACAAAGCAATTAAAAGGAAGGAAAAATAAAAAAAAAACAAAAAATGAAATTGAAAGCACAAATAAATAAATGAACCTAAAAATTATGTTTTTTTAAAAAAATATTTAACTATTATCTGAAAGTCAGAGTTAGACTGAGAGAGGAAGAGAAAGATAGACAGCTCCCAGATATATGCAAGGCAAAGGCTTGACCCAGGGCCAAGCAAGGAGGCAAAAGCTTCATTCAAGTTTTCCACTTGGTTGACAGAAGCCCAGTCACATGGACCATCTTCTACTGCTTTCCTCAGGCATCAGCAGAGTGTTAAATCAGAAATGGAACACCTGGAAAATGAATCAGTGCTCTTACAGCATATATGCCTATATAATAGGATGCTTTTATTGCATCTTAACCCACTATAGCATGGTAAAAACTGGTAAAAATTCAAACAGAGCATGAAGAAGAAAAAGTAGATTAAAATTAACTATAGCAGAAATAGAAGAAACATAGCTACACATCTCAAAGATATTGAAATAACAGAATATTATGAATCTTAGCTAACAGAAAGCTTGGATGGAGTGATAAAGCTCCCCTGATAACAGAAGCTAAGGCTGATTCATGCAGAAAGAAACATGTGGAATATACACGCCCTGTAGATAATCACTGTAGCTAAGACACCGAATTCCAGGTTCAGACAGAAAGTTGCCTGAAGTCTAGGACAGATTTTTTTTTAATTATGCCACTTTTACACAAACTCCTGCACAATATGGAAGATGAGAGACTCTCTCATCATTTCATGATGTCTGATATGCTGAAACAGGACGAAAACATTGCAAGAAGACAACTTCAGACAGACCGAATGAAAATACTACATAAAAGCGAAACCGGCATTGTCAGGAATGCTGATGCGAAACACTCAGACATTCTATTAGTGAATCAAGTTTAGAAGGACATAAAAAAATTACGACAAGAATAACATTTATCTCTGGGAAACAGCAACAGTTTACCACTTGACAAGCAAACATTATAGTTCACATTATCTTAGCGGCAAAGTAGAAAATAATTCCAACAATTGCACTGAAAAGAAAAAAGAAATTTTACATTTTTGGCAATGCTTACCAGTCTGAGAAAGGAGTTTCCTTAACTTCAGGAAAAAACTTTCATGAAAACCTTTAACTGATGCCACACATAGTAAAAAAAATAATATTTCCCCATAGTTACACATCTAGAACAGGTAATTTTTGCTGTTCATTTATTTTTTTAAAGATATATTAATTTTTATTGGAAAGGTAGATTTACCGTGAGATGGCAAGACAGAAAGACACATGCACTGGTTTACTTCCCAAGTGGCCACTGAGCCTGAGCTGAGACAATCCTAAACCATGAGCCAGGACCCTCTTCTGAGTCTCCTGTGCAGGTGCAGGGACCCAAGGACTCAGACAATACTCTACTGCTTTTCCAGGCCACAAATAGGGGACTGGATGGGAAGTGGAGCAGCTGGGACACAAATCCACAGCCATATGGGAATCTGTGTGTTCAGGGTGAGATTTAGCAACTGAGACATGCTACAATGCCCAATTTTTGCTGTTTAAATATCATGCTTCAGGGGCTGGTGTTGCCTCTACCTGAAACATCGACATCGTGTGTTGGCTCAAACTCCAATCCTGTCTGTTGCTCTCTCAATCCAACACCCCTTCTAATGGCCTGGGAAAGCAAAAGAGGATGTCCAAGCCCTTGGGCCCCTGAATGTGTCTGGGAGATCTCAAAGGCGCTCCTGGCTTTTGATTTTAGCTTGTCCCAGCTCTCTCCATTGCAGCCATCTGAGGAGTGAACCAACCAATGGAAAATCTCTCTCTGTCCTTGATAAGGGTTTTTTAAAAATATGCCACAGTGCCAGCCTCGTCATTCTTAAAGCTGAAATTACACAGAAAGCATTTTTAAGCTTTAGTAAATATTTCAAGTATTAGTAATGAACAAAAAGCTAAATCGAAAAGTTAATTCTACATGACAGTCCTACTTCTTCAACAACAAGCAATAGAAAGATTTTAAGAAATAGCTTGGCACTACCAAGAACTACAGATATGGTCACATATTTCTTTAAAACATCTCCATCAGAGCAACGAAACAAAATAGTTCAGAATATAAGAAAAATTAATCCCATACACATGCTTAATACAGACATAACAGCACATAGCACATAACAGTATATAGTACTGAATTGGAAGTACAGCCATGTACTAACCTAACCTAATGATGAAGTTTAATGAAAAAGAAGCTGTGTAATAAAATATTAAAGTTCCTGACACAGCGTAATGCAGAGGATTGACATACTAGGTTCTGTTTAAAGTCGTCTGTGAACTTACCTTGCAGCCCATAACACTGATGGCAGTGGAAGAGCAGACCTGAGCCTTTACCAATGATCTCCCAATTCCATGGCTTCGCCTTTCACCTCACCCTCATCTCAACTTGCACTTCTGAGTACACCAGAACCATCATTCTATGAATCGAATTTTAACGTCACCATAGTTAAGTATTCTACAAATCTAGCATGAACATTACCGTGATAAAATATTTTCTGTTTTTGAATTGAAATAGTAAATCTAAGTTCACAGCTATTTAAATGAAAAATAGTTGTAAAGAATTAGCCAATAAAACACTCAAACAGAAAATATAGAAAAGATAATCATTTAAAAAGCTGCATACCTTTAAACGTAATTTATCAGGATTGTAAAAATCAGTCTGATTATAAGATTGATTGGTATGATATTAATTAATTATTGATTATTAAAATAACAAAATTTATTGATGCAGTATGTGCATAACTTAAAGTCTGTTGTTATTTTGATCTTAAATACTAAGTGATGATTTTCGTAATAAATTATCTTATTGCCATACAAACTGTATTTTGAAGATGAAATATTTTGCTACCAAAAATAAATCTTTGAAAAAAAGTTAAAGATCATATTCTGTTATCATTATCAAAATGCTTTTAAATATGTTCCCTTGCTTTTGGAATTAGTTTCAACTACTTTCTTGTGTCTACTAATTTTAGAATTAATTTTTTAAAGATGTTTAAACTTTTTTGGAAAGACAGATTTACAGGGAGAAGAATCTTCCCTCCCCCTGATTCACTCCCTTAGCTCCCACAACAGCCAGAGCTGAACTGATTCAAAGCCAGGAGCCAAGAGCTTCTCCTGGGTCGCCCACACACAGGTGCAGGGTCACGTCACAAGGTTTTGAGACATTCTCTACTACTTTCCCAGGCTAGAGCAGAGAGAGCTAGATGGGAATTGGCGCAGCCAGGACAAGAACCGGTGCTCATGTGGGATCCCAAAGCTGCCAAAGCAAAGATTTGGCCACTAAGCCTTTGTGCTGGGCCGAAAATAGATGTCTTTAAAAATGAGTTTCTAGATTCCTGTCCTTCACTGTATACAAGAGTAAACGTCAATGAATCAAAGCCTTTAATGTAAGATTTTAAGCTACAAAACTACTGGAATAAAATTGTGAGGAATCCTTTACAATGTATTGGGGCGGGGGTGGAGGGAAGAATTTGTCCCCAAAGCACAAATAACAAAATCAAAATATTAACAAATGAGACTTATCAAATAAGAGAATGTCTACATAAAAAAAAAGCCATCTACAAAGTGAAGGAGCAACCTGCTGAATGGGGAAAAACATTGCAAATTCTTCACTTACAAAGGGATGTATTTCTAGAATATCTGAGATCTCAAAAAACACAACAGCAAAAGTCTGAAATAAATTTAAAAAAGTGTCAATGGGCAAAACAGACATTTATCAAAAGGAAACATAAATGGACAATCAACATATAAAAATTGTTAATACCACTAATGATCACAGAAATGCAAATAAAAGTACAGATATCATTTTACCCAGTTAGATGACAGATATGATGACTATGAAAATCACAATTTCAAAAAAAATAGAAATTTCACCACCAAATGCTCTAGTTATCCTGGTTCTTAGCATAATACAAATATGAAAAATAATAAACGCTGGTGAGAATTCGGAGGGGAATTCTCACTTACAGCAGAAACGCAAACTAGTATAACCATTATGGAAGACAGGATAGAGGGTCCTAAAGAAGTAAAAACAAACCTATCTTTTGATCCAGTTATGCCATCCTCTTGGATAGGTATTAAAAGGAATTGATTCAGTATATTAAAAGGACATTTGCATTTACAAGTTTGTGAAGCAATATTTACAACCACCAATGTATGAGTTCAACCTAAGTATCCATTCAAAGATGGATGAATAATGAAGATGTTATGTGAACAGAATTGAATATTATTCAACCAGGATGACTAATGAAATTCTGTCTTTTACAGCAACATACATACAACTGGAGGACATTATATCAAATAAAATAATTCACTCATAGAAAGTCATTGCCTAGTCGGGCCCTGCGCGGTGGTGCCGTGGTTAAAGGTCCTCGCCTTGCACGCCCGGGATCCCATATGGGCGCCGGTTCTAATCCCGGCAGCCCCGCTTCCCTTCCGGCTCCCTGCCTGTGGCCTGGGAAAGCAGTCGAGGACAACCCAAAGCTTTGGGACACTGCACCCGCGTGGGAGACCTGGAAGAGGCTCCTGGCTTCGGATCGGCATAGTATCGACCCGTTGCGCTCACTTGGGGAGTGAATCATCGGACGGAAGATCTTCCTCTCTGTCTCTCCTCTCTGTATATCCGCCTTTCCAATAAAAAATAATAAAAATAAATCTTTAAAAAAAAAAAAGAAAGTCATTGCCTAGTCTTAGATGTACTTTGTGAATGTATATATGTTTATACATTTACATAAGTATGTATATGTATGTATGTATTATTAGATAACTAAAGTTTTATATCACAGCAGGATAAATGTGGTCGACATCAATGAGTCCTTCAAAACAGTTAGCAGAGGGTTTTGAATGTTCTCAAAACAAGGACATGTAAATATTTGAGATTTTTATATGCCAGTTACCACAATATGATCATTACCCACTGTATTCAGGTATGAAATGCCACACTGTGCCATATAAATGTGTATAATCACAGTGTCAAGATTGGAATATATTTATAAATATTTTTTTAAGTAATGGAGATGAAACATTTGTCTATTTTTCATTAGTCATGTTCAGAAAATGTTGAAGAGTCTGACAGTACAATTTTTTTTGCATTTATTTTTCAGATATTATTCAATTTTTCAGAGGAGAAAAATTATGTAGATTCATGCTTATCTGAAATTTTTGTAAAAGTTGTACATTAATTTTTATCAGCTTGATAGCTCCCAATAAATACTCACTACCTTTAAAAATCTTTAAAAATAAAAAGCCCCTGCACATTGCATCTCTGTATGAATCTTGCACATTCACAAAATAAGGATAATAAATAACATCTCCCTCATATAATTTTCATAAAGACTACATGAATACAATTCTTAGGAAACTGTTTCTGAAACACGGACAGGGCCCTGTGCATCAGTGGCTGTTAATACAGTGTCATTATACTGCCAGCTCATTTCTCAAACAGCAACCGTGCAGAGCCCTCTTCTGACCTTGGCAGTGCTGTTCCACAAAGGTGTGATCCACAGCCTTCTCATGCCTAACATGTGATTGACTACACAACACTCAGCAGCACAGCTTGCCTAGAAAAGCCTTTTGCAGACCAGATCTGATGTTGTCTGTACTCCTCATTCTTGCAAAACTCTGCTCTTCTAACTACACCAGCTTTCTATTTCACCATACAATACAACGTGAGGACTCCCTTTATACCTTGTTGCCACTGTATTTGCAGCCTCTGATTTCAAGGTTCAGCACACGTCAGGTGCTCACTTAAGTGTGTAACAGCTGAGTAGCTGATTTGATCAAGCCAACCATAGAATCTAGTTTGTTTATATTTTATGAATTAAAGTTCCAAAGAGTACCCTTTAGTGAAGAAATGGTCAGAATTAAAAGGGGCGGAGGTGGGAAGCTTCAAAAATATGAAATCCTGGGCCCTGAATAAATGACTGAATTAGAAATTCTGATCACAAATATTTAAAAGCACTTTATGGCTTTTCTAATATAATTAATAGCCTCTATTGTAAATGAACTTTTTTTATATGATTTTAAATTTCTACACTTTCACACAGAATTCCAAAACATAACATATTTTGTATTTTGAATTTGAAGCATTTTATCAATGACTTAGCAGAACTGTGAAATTATCTTGAAATATTTGCCAGGTAAAAATTTTACTATGCTTTTCTTTTTTCCTACCAATTATCATTTTATTTTCTTCACTGCATTCCCTTAAAATAAGTATAAAATATTCCCAAAATTAAAATGTGCCTTTCTTCTGAACCATTCCAATGTAAAAGAACCAAGTAAATCCAAGTGGTTTCTTACTGATGTAATTGCCTTCTTTTCACACTAATAGAAGTGGTCTCTCATGCCTACTTTCCCTGCTTTGTCCATGTACCACAGGCAACTGTGTCAACACTTAGCAATCGTAAATGAATACCAGATACTAAGGTACACATAATAAATGTTTCTGTTTGCAATAACCATCTTATGAATGTTCCTGTGTTCAATATGAATACTAAAAGGCCTATTTTCCCTTCTCAACAATGATGAGTATCCGTTATGGATGCTGGCAAATGATAAAACATTAAATAGGCGGCTCTTAGTGAAATGTAACGAAAAGAACATTTTAGACCACGTTCCTTCAGCCATTAGCATGTTCTACTCCTCATTCTGAAAAGACATGACCTCTGGGTGGGGAAAGAAAAATACCACAGCTGGAAGACAGTGGTAAAAAGGCTCTATAGAGTGATACAAAAGGCATTCACTTTGAAATTGCATTGGAAATGGTATTTTTTTCCCCCTTCAATTTTGATTAGAGATTATGTATCCAGAGTTGACAGTCAACAGACTGTGGTATTAAAGGTAAACAGGAGTGTACAGAGCCATTGTCATGGATGAGATACGTGGTAACCATCTCTACTATTTTAAAATGATCAGTGCTCTTAATTTTATGGAAGTCAATCAATATAGGAATGTATAAAATAGAAAGTAGAAATCTTATCTTTGAATAATAGTATAATGAAGATATAGCTAAACACTTTTGCAAAATTGTACATTGAAAATACATGTACAGACAGACACATGTGCAAACAATTTCTTCAAGAGGGGCACACATACATACGGGCATGTGTGTTTTATGTGTGTATGCGAATGATACCCCATATAGAAAATCTAATAGTCTTCATAAATTTGGAAGAGCCTTTTTGCCAGTATGTAATAGAGATATTCACATCACTAAAGGGAGAATAGAGATACTCCTAATTGCCTATCACATTACTTTTGGAGCTAAATGGATGTTACATTATTCAGGATTAAGGGATCCATTTCCAAAGCACCCGGTAAGATGGATGCATTGGAATCCCTTCATTGGCTCCAAATGCTGTCCGTTGTTTGCCTTTTCATTGCTTTGTCATTGCCACCGTGAAGGATACTTTTGGTGCACAATGCTGTTTGCGGGACAATTTTTGTTACAAAAAAGGATTAATTTTTTTCTGCCATTTTCCATTTTCATCAGCAATTTCTAACTGTCATGAACGTGAACTCTGTTTTTACACGACATTCTACTCTTATTACCATCTTCGTCCTGAGAATGAGAGTCTGTAATGAGAGCAAAGCCATGGCTGGCATCTGAGGGCTGTTATAATTCACTCTCATGACAAAGATAGTAATGAGAAATGACAGAGGCACAAAATGAATCCTTTCCGATCCCAGCCCCTTAGATGATAATGAAAACAGAAGATGGCACCAACTTTATTCATCTTCATGACACCTATTGTGACAGGATTGAAAGCTGCAGCAACAAACGCATCTGAGGTTACAATTTCCCAGTCTCATTCCCATCATGTGTGCATGTGTTTTGAAAACACCATACCACCATTTCTCCTGGGAATCCAGTAATGGGAAGGCTCTCAGAGGCTGCAGAATGCCCTTTACTGTCCACAGCTGAAAGTATTTCTGGGCAGATGCAGTGCCTCTAGCTCCTAAAATTGTGTTTTCCTATATTGTGAAATCAGCTTAAAATTTCTTCAAAAGGAAATGCCGAAAAAGAGGGAAGAAAGCTATGGAAATAAAACCACTTTCTGAAGTTCAAATTCAATTCTCTACTGAAAATTGGAAATGTGAGATATAGACTATCCCATAGATGCATTTAGTACAGGATCATCCGCACCAGTATATTCCTGTTTCTCCTGTCCTCTCCCTCCTTCCCTTCCTTCCTCTTTGTCTTTTAATCATGACTTACAACCTCTTCGTAAAACCTGAAAAGAAATGGAAAGCTAAGTTGATACAAACTCCTCACTAGACTAGTTGGTTAAAAGGAAGCTTGGAAAGGAGAGGTTGCTTATTCAAAATCACCCAGTTTTTCAATCTGATATTTCTATGGAACAAGTTGGTAGTAGTGAGTTAAGTATTGTGCTTCATTTCTTCCTATCCTCTCTATAGAGGCAAAGGGATATTGTTTCCAGACTCTTATTTTTTTTTAAAGATGTACTTATTTATTTATTTGAAAGAATTTTACAGAAAAACAAACAGATGAGAGAGATGTGAGAAATGGAGAGAGACAGAGAGAAACAGAGATTCCATCCATTCACTCCTTAAATGTCTACAAAGGCCTGGACTGGGCAGGCGAAATCTAGGAACCAGGAGTTTTCCCCCCAAGTCTCCCATGTGAGTGCAGAGGTCCAAGCATTTGAGCCATCCTCCACTGCTTTCCTAGCTGAATTAACAGGGAGCTGGATCAGACGGGTCTTGAACTGGTGTCTTTATGGGATGCAGCAGTGCAGGTGGCAGCTTAACCTGATGTGCCACGATGCTGGCCCACAGATTCCTAATTTTGTCACATCCTACCTCGATAGCTCTGAATTGCTCATCTTTGCAAGCTGATTTCCCTAGCACATGCAACACTATTTTCAAGAGGGTGCTTTACAGAGTCATTTTCCAACTCACTTCAAATATGACTTCATGATAGGTGTTTGGGACCTAACCAAAGCTCACAGAGACTGGAAGTCAGCAAAGCTTATCTTCTGTGTTCTTGAGCATTTCTGAAAATCTCTTCATTTCATATCCTCTTCACTATGCTTCCAAATGTTCATCAGCAGCCAGGTAGGCGTACAAAGTGAAATACCGATGGGCACGACTCCTGCTGCTGGGTGTGCTGCACTGCACATTCTCATGAAATAGTCCAGGGACAGTTTCTTAAAATGCACCTCTGCTTCCCACCCTGCATTAAAGTACAATGCCTCGTTGCCACTGTTGCCAATCACTTTACCTCAGTCTACTTTTTCTCCCGCAAAATACAAATTTATAGAGAGAAGGAGAAAGAGAGAGAAAGATCTCCTGCCCACTGATTCACTCCTCAAGTGGCCGCATTGGTCAGAGCCTACCTGATCCAAAGCTAGGAGTAAGGAACATTTTTGGTGGGTCTCCCAAGTGGGTGCAAGGTCCTAAGCCTTTGGGCCATTCTCTACTTCTTTTCCAGGCCACAAGTAGGAAACTGGATGATAATTAGGGCAATAGAAATGTGAACCGGTGCCCATTTTGGATCCTGGTGCTTGCAAGGTGAGGATTTAGCTACTAGGCTACTGTGCTGGCCCTACATGAGTCTTTTAAAAAGTAGTGAAGCCTGGCTACTTTTCTGGGTGCCTGCAGGTGACCCACATGAACACAACACATACCATCTGATCCTGATATTCCTGAATAGTGAGGCCAATTCAGAATATCCTTTATCCTTGGTCTGCCATTGTGACCTTCTCTGACGTGCAAGTACTATCTTCTCTGCCTCTGTAAGTACCAGGGAACAGGTGCCGTGCTGTAGATCCCTACAGTACAAATCTATATGGACACACTTAGTCAGTTTTATAGTTAACAGTGTCTCTTTCACCTGGCCGTTGGAAGGCAGCTCTACAAGACTATCACAGGGCATGTGATAATCATATGAGAGTATATGTGTATATATATCTGTTCAAACTCTTCATCACTTTTGTGCACCCCCACATCCCTGCCATGAAATCTCTACCCTTTTCTTACCTTGGGTGTTTGGAGTGATGATCATTAGACTAATTTGGACATTTAAGAATTGAGCTGCCACTCCATTTAGGTAAGCAATGGTATTTCTTCTTTATTGTCTAACTTGAATGCCTTCAGGTTAAAAACAAGGATGAGAGATAGTCCGATTGCATTCTCCCCACATCTCATGTGGTTCTTGCAACAATCTACACTTTTTTATATTGTGACTATTTTTTTTTTCTACTAAATGTTCCAGAGTTCTGGGACAACTAAACTGCAGAGAGAAAATTGTCTCCAGATACAAGAAAGCAGTGTTCCAGTTAAACCAAATGTTTGAAATTATATGAAGTGTAGATGTGTTGCTGCAGCACACTTCAGTCTTTCAAGAGCTCACATTCTCTAAGTCAGTGGGCTTCCAGTTTCTCATGCCTGGTGACAGCTGAGATATTGTAAGACTCAATTACAATCTACATTCTGTAGCCTCTGCAAGGAAGTCCGAGAATATTTCCTGTTCCATATAGTGTTGGCCAGGTCTTGTTTTTGGAAAATCCCTTTCTGATAGATAACCCTGGGGTAAGAACATCAAGAAGCATTTGTGGTTCTAGTAGCAGTTGGGGGTGCCCCAGATTGCTGTGGTTTTGGCTCTGGAATCAGATACCTTTCTGCTACTCTCAGGACACTATGCTGGGAAGTATTTTAGAAAAAGAAAAACTTAGGAATATAGAGAGAGCAGGTTACATATATTGCATAGTCTCAGTTCCAAAAAGACAGCCACACTTCTCTCATCTCCCTGCTCCCCAACAATCTTCCCCCTTTAATCTCCTCCCTTTACATAGGAAATCACACACACACACACACACACACACACACACACACACACACACACACACACAAACACACACACAAGAATTCCCAACTGTAAGTTACAAGTAACCTTAATATTTAATAAATAAAGAATAGCAATACAAGAGGTGGCTAAAGAGAACACTTGTCTCACATAATTTCTATTTTATTGCTATACATATTTCTGTTATATGCTAACTCCTATATATCAGAGAAAATGTAAGACATTTATCTTTTTGAGACTGACTTATTTTGCTAAGCATAATTATTTTCAGTTGCACCCATTTTGTTGGACAAGACAGATTTTTATTATTTTTTTCAGGGTGGAATAGTATTCCTGTGTGTGTGTGTGTGTGTGTGTGTGTGTGTGTGTGTGTGTACCTAAATATATCACATTTTCTTTATCCAGTTACCAGTTGATGAACATCTCAGTTGATTTATTATCTTAGCTATTGTGAACTGAGTTGCAATAAGCATGGGGGTACAAATAAACTATTTCATATCATGCTGAAATTTCTTTACATTGTTTTGCTCAACTCTTTGGCTTGCCTATACGCTCCGGGGAATGATTTTTACAACATTGTTAGCTGTTATGTTCTGCTTTGAACACTGTTGGACAACTGAGGAAAACATCCTGTTAAAATAATAATAGTAAGGTTGATGCCTCTAATTTGTAGATGTTTCAGTCACAAATTAATATGAACTAATCTACCCTAGAAACTTAGGAAACGTCTTTGGTCTGTTGAGAGCTTCAACAGCATGATAAAGAAAGAAGGGAGAGGGCAACTGAATAGTTGGGACTGTTTGCCAACCTCTCTGAATCAATAAAAGGGTTCTCTTTATCTCTTTCTTACTCTCTCTCTCAATTCTACACAATATCAATTTTTGAAAAAGGACTTCAACTCTTAAAACCACTGGTTTAGGATTTCCTCTGCCTCTACTTTTCTGTGATTCTACAGAATAGCGAATGATTATAGAAAAACCAGGTCAGCAGGCTGAATTCACATTTCTTTCATGCCACTGGGTGAGGTTGGAGTCCTATAAATTTGCTCTGACACTCACTGGATATCATCTGCTTTACTTTGTTTAATGAACAAATAATGGGATAAAACCAAGAGCTCCTTGCCATCCTCATCTCAGGAGACAAAGGGGCTTTATTTAAAACACATATCATGGGGCTCACAGTAATCTCAAAAATTGGCATGAATTTGCCCAGGGGGAAAACAAATACTCTTTAGGCTCTGCCATAGGAAGACAGGACATGAGTCCTGATGGAACCGGATAGTGTCACGTTCTCAGCAGATCATAGTCCTTTCTGATCATAGTCCTTTGAAGAAAGAAACATCACTGCGAACTCCATTCTCTAAGCAAAATTCATTTATTTTAGCTTAATGTTGACAGACTATTTTTCTAGCCATGAAATGCAGATGAAAATTATGCTAACTTGAAATGCTATGGACATTTTTTACAGTCATTCAAACCATGTCGATTTAGTAGCAATGAATTATAGCAGGGAGACCATAGCTTAAAGGCATATAAGATATTTGACTCTATTTCTAAATATATTTTAGACTCAAATAAAATATCTGCAAAAGGAAAATCTTTTGTATCAATTTTAATGCTTATTTTCTCCAATTATATTCTAGGGATATATCTAGGGAGAATATGATACCTTCATATGTTTCTGATAGCTTAACCTTACTTTCAATGATGAAAGCATTTGTAGGTTTAAAAAGATGGCTTTAAAAATTACAATTATAGTGACTTACAGTGAAATCACAATGACCAACTCATTCTTCTGCTTGGTTAAATGCAATGTTCTCACTACAGCTATTTTGCTTAAGTTAAGCTCAAAAAAAAAAAAAAAAGCATATACAGAAACTTGCCCGCAATTACCTTGCCTGACATTCATGCAAAATGTGATTAAAAGGTTTGAGTTGTGCAAGTGCTAAAACGAAATATACTACGAAATAAGCAAAGCATAATGTCAGAAAAACCATATTGGTTATTAACGTGTCATGATCTTAATTATGACATTTTAGCATTGTAATTCCAGGTCTACTGTTAGGGAGAATAGATTATAAAAGTAGGTTGTCAAATTCTTTATCAGAGAGTTGCCTTAACATCATTTTGAAATGAAATTTACAGTTTAATTATAAAGGTAATATAACTACAATCCAGAATACATGCAAAGTGATGAAAAGAGAAATGATTGCCTACTATACCAGCACTCAAACTAGCATTATTATTATTTTTAGCATTCCTTCCAGGTTTAGTTTGTATGCTTTAATTGATTATGTTGTTTATAGTTCTAATTTGTGCGGATCACATTTTGTATTCAGCTTTTTCATTTTATTGTGTTTATTTAATAGAGTTTTATATTTTCCAAATGAGTCTGGTCTGTGTTCTGGCTCATGACTAGATAAGAGAAAGTGGTCACCATGGCATGGAGACTCAGGCCTGATCCAGAAGGCAATTCTATGTTGCTGGGAGGCTTGAAACAGCTAGGTCATTTTCATCCCTTGGAACCATTTCATGAGAAATGCTTTGCTCTATGCTGAATACTAAATACAGGACAAAGTCTCCATCAATTAAGGTTTGGAATGAGGCCAGACCTAAATCACTAGGGGTAGAATCTTTGCATCTCAGCTTCACGGGAATGGCTGTATAAAGAGACCAGATGATACTGGACACCGTAATTGGCTGCTCATGGAAGCCAAAAGAGGCCATTTGAATACATAGAGATGAAAGCATTTCTTTCAAGGGCACCTGAAGGCATGTTGTGAAACCAAGAGCAGCTATAAAGTAAAAATTACTTGTAAAACCAACTGCAAAAAACAAGCAGCTCTATGAGTGCTTGGCTGGATTTTAAATAAAGAATGTGAATGCATTATATGTAACGCAAAAATCACATTTGTTACATTTGCATGTAATGCAAATTGCAACTTTGAGGACCCTTGCAATATTTTTCCCCCCTTGGAAGAGTAAGTACACAAACCTATAAAGTAACGTAAAGTATGCATGTATAGACCTAATTTAGTGTATAGCCTCATGGGAACACTACTTAGTAATTTCTAAAAATAAACTGCATATGCATTGCCAAGAAAGGGGTAAAATCCATGAAAATTTTCATAAGTGCTGAATCTGCGAAATTCCGATAGCTTATTTTTTTTTCTTCATTCGGAAGCTATAATACATTGAAAAGCCTTGAGGAGTCTACTATTTAGAATGTCCAAGCTACAGGGCCAGTGTTGAGGCTGAGGGCTAAGCTGGCCTTTCAGCCACAGTCCTGACTGTTCCCCTTCAGATCCAGCTCCCTGCGCATGCTCCTGGGAAAGGGGCACCAGTTGATCCGAGTACTTGAGTACCCCGGCCCACGAAGACTGCGATGGAGTTCTTGGTTCCTTTCTTGGGTGTTCTGCTTGGACGTTACAGCCTTCTGGCAAGTGGATCAGCAAGTAAAAGCTCTTTTTGTCTCTCTTCCTCCTGCTCTTTCTAGCACTCTGCCTTTCAAATAAATAAAATTCCTGTCTTTTCCTTTTTTTAAAGATAAAAACAAGATGTGAACATTCCATTGAGATGTATGTAGCATTTTCAAGGTTGTGCAGAAATAGTCTGAATTTCTGCAGAGCAAATGGATACATCACAACACAATCTTCAAATTGATAACTCTTTGATCTTGTAATTGCACTTTTTGAATTTTTTCTTTCCCACTAGCTGTTTTTTAAGAGCTCTTCTAGCTTTCAGTTTTGGGTAGTTTTATAATGAGGCTCCTATGTGTGATTTTTTTTTTTTTTGCTGCTATACTATGTGGGGTGCGGAAATCATCTTCAATTTGTAACTTGGTAGTTTTAATCAGGTCTGGAGAACTCTCTGTCAGGACGTCTCAGCAACTGTCTCTTGTGAAGCTTGAGTTAGACATCTCCCCTGCGCTTTACACATTTCATACATTTACTCGCTGTTCATTGTTCTAGATAATTTTTGCAGCTCCATCAAATGATGTACAAATCACTTCATGATGTAATTATTTTTAAAAAGATTTGCCTTTTTATTTAAAAGAATAATACAGAGCAATAGAAAGAGAGACAGATCTACCATTCATTGATTGACTCTGCAAATGCCCTCAATAGCTGACTGGCCCAGACTAAAGCCAGGAACCAGAAATTCATCATTCAGGTCTCCCACTGGGGTGACAGGAATCTAAGGACTTGGACCTAAAGCTACTGGAAGTGGCATCAAAAGCACTAAGTCTTGAATTAACACATGAGGGATGTGTGTGTGTATATATATATAATGTATTATATATACAATAACATATAATATATAATGATATTACAGTCATACATAATGTTATATACTGTAATATATATTACTCTTTCTAGTCTTCCAAACACAGATACATATATATATATATATTCCTGTTTCTAGTCTTCTAAACACTATTTTTTGTGAATTTCTAATCTAAGCCATTATATTTGTTCATGTAGAATTTATATTTAGCATGTTGGTTTTTGGGGTTTTATTTATTTATTTATTGCTCTTTTTTTGTAGATTTCAGTGTCTGCTGAAGTTTCCCATTTTTTTTTCCTCTACTTTCTTAAAATCTCTAATAATGCTAATATCAGATCTACACATAGGTTTGTTTCAGTTGTTCTTTTCTGATTTTGTTCACTTGGTTTTGCATTTCAGTATGCATTAATTTTTAATTTGATGCTAAAAATGTGTGTGTGTATTTTAAAGATTTATTTTTATTGGACAGTCATATTTATAGAGAGAGAGGAGAGGAAGAGAGAAAGATCCTCCATCTGCTGGTTTACACCTAAATGGTCATAAAAGCTGAAGCTGAGCTGGCCCAAATAGGTCTCCCACACAGGTGCAAGGTCCCAAAGCTTTAGGTCATGCTGCACTGCTTTCTCAGGCCATAGGCAGGGAGCAGCACAAGAACCGGTGCCCATATGCGATCGAGGTGCACGCAAAGTGAGAATGTAACCACTAGGCTATCATTTGAGGCCCAGAAATGTGTTATTTAAAATATTATCCAATCTATGGATAATACTTTTGTTCCTAATACTATTAAGTTTTGTTGTGAACAGTAGGGTATCAGATCACTTTAATAATTTTAATTGATTTTATGTTCTTTTTTAAAAAAATGTTAGTATGCTTCTGCTTTATATATATATATAATTCTCAAGTGGTTCCTGTTAAAACTGAATGAAAAACCACCCTACGTATTTAGTACATCCTCTGGATTTGATGGAACTTGAACTCCAGTTTCTTTCATAGCAATAAGCAGATACCGAAGTCTGCTTGATTCTGTTTCTTTCAGCTACTGCTGCTGATTTCTTTGCATGCATAATTTAGAACCTGCAAACATCTGGAACAAGATCTGCAGAGGATTTTGCAAGTGTCCTGAAGCATCCCTCACTGGGGAATATTATTATTCAATTTGCATCAATTCTTTCAATTTCGAACTGATTCCTACTTCTTCAGTCTACTAAGATTTTTTTTTTTAATTTTCTGCTTAGATTCCAGTCCCTAGCACAGCAGAAAATTTCTGATTCTTGATTACTATCAGCAGGAAAGCCAGATAAAGGCAGAATTTACGAGGGCGGCTTACTCCATTCAGTTGTCTCTCATGTCTCTGATTGAGTTGGTTGTACTTAACTGTCTTCAAACAGTTTCAATTTACATCTGTTACATCTAATTGTGACAGCAGGAAAGTTAGCCAACTAAAGTCTAGGAACGATATTAATCACAGAAAATAATAATGAATGTGGTGAAGATTTAGCTAAAATGCATAATTTATAATAGCAATTTCCATAAGAAAAAAAAATTTAAAACAAATCATAGATCTGAGAACATAGTATATTGAAATAAATGTATCATGTATATGGGTTCATACGTGTGTTTGCATGTCCTTTCCTCTGGCCACATTTACTTTACAGGTGCCACCAAGATCAACTGATTTTGGACCCAAATTTGCCCTTTTTACATCCAAACTTTAACTAGTGTCTATTTCTTTTTAACTTAACAGAAGGATAATGTCTTCAAGAATGTTAAGAGGGATTCACTCATTTCCCTTAGCATTATAGTTTCCAGTTGTGCCCATTTAGCCACAAAGAACTGCATTTTGTTTTTTTTTTTTTTTTAGCTGAGTAGTATTCCATGGAGTATGTTTGCCTTGATTTAACCTGTAATTTTTTGTTTGGTTGTTTGTTATTTTTTGAACCTGTCATTGATACTGTCTCAACCCAGATGTTTCGAAGAATGGAACTTGCATTATTTTTAACGTATTGTTTACCCAATACTATGTCAATTAATTCCATAATGTTGTATAATGATACTGAGGCCTTGTTGGGGCTTTTAACTGACCGGATCTTTACTCTGTTAGACCTATCTTCAGACCATAGAAGGTCTCCCCAAGAGGCCACTGAACTTATCTGGACAATAAGACGCTGAACTTTATGCTAGGCAAGTGTTTGCAAGCAATGAATCTCAACTGAACTTGAACTATGGTTATGCAACAAGGTGGAGGAATCCACCATGGGGGGAGGGGTAAGGGAGGGGTGGGGGGAATCCCCAGCGCCTATAAAACTGTATCACATAATACAATGTAAGCAACAATAAAAAAAAAAAAAGAATGTTAAGAGGCCCACAAAATATCCATGAGTCCAGAACAGTTTGGATGGGAATTGTATAGTGAGAAGTGGTTGAAACATCAGAACTATTTCCACCAAGACAGCTCTGTGGATAACTCATGTAGGAGACATGGTTCCTGTTCTCATTGCTGCCACCAACCCCATCCTGGGTGTCACTGTGAGAAGTGTCATCTGGATTACCTTAGAAAGCTGGAACTGGGCCGGAGCACAGAGACACCTCTGTCTGGGATATCCCATAATGGTTTCTTAATGGCCTTGTCTCAGTTTTGAAACAGATGGGTTCTTCTAAAACCAATTATTGACAGGTAGATCATGCAATGAGAGAGCAACAGCACATCAAGGCCAACTAGGCCTCTGTGTAATTCAGGGTTGTGTGTATAAATTATTCAGTTTTTGATTCTCTGAGTCACCAGCACTTGTTCTGCAAGGATGCTCACATGCAATGTTTTTCTCTCCCATCACACCCACATGAAGGTCTGTATCCCACAGATAAGAATGTCTGGGCACTGATTCTACATTTAGCCAACCTTCCCTGCCTCTTAAATTCTCAGGACAACAAACACTGAGTTATCACAACAATCTCTCCTTAGTCTAGGGGTAAGCTACTCAGTTTGGTGAATGAGTCTGCTTTTTGTTTTTTTTTTTTCTGAAATATGCAGCCATGGGCATTGCTTCTTGGAAACCTGGTACTTCCCTTCATGACACTCACAAAATCTAACAGGCTTTTCACTTATTTTCGATGTTTGTTTACTGCCATACAGCTCAACATTTTGACAGTACTTGGAGTTTATATTTCACACATTTTAATAGTGCTTTTTGCAACATTTTATGTAATTAATGAGTAAGTCAAATCATTCTCCAGGGTCCTTAGAGACTCTATTTTCAGTTCTCTTTGTTCTTGGGCACCTGGAACATTATCTGAGGGTGTGCAGAGGTGAAGAAGTGTTGGATATTTAATCAGAATCTTGTTTCTGGACTTTAGCCCTTTTTTTTTTAATCAGTTAGAAAACTTAGGCTTTAATACAGCAATAAATAAAATAGTTTTTCTAGAAGAATTGGGGTTAGCCAGCCTATGGGTCATTAGGATGTGAAGAAATAAAAATCAGTTAAGAAGAGCTTCAATAAGGCTTGCAATAACCTGGAGAAGTTTAGAAGTAACTGGTGGGGCAGGAAGACGTGACAGTGGGGAAAACAGTCATACTGGCTTAACCTGTTGGCATAATAGGGATCACCCCATCTATTCTCTTGCCCATGGCTGAGCTTTTGGGCTATGATAGACCATAGTGGGGGTAACCACTATGAAAGAGATGAAGGATGATCACCAATGAGAAAAGGGATCCCATTAAAGTATTCCAGGTAGTTTGTGAAAAACAGTGTGACTTGATACAGAAGAGCAGGGCGGATTGCACCTAGAATTTTGACTTCCCAGACTGTTGATGCTGGAGACCAAGGTCAAACTGCAGGCAGGACTCTGAGGTGAGCAGAAGTCTGAGACCAAGGTTGAGACCTGTTGTTGAGAGTCTGCAGTTGAACAATGGCCAAAGGCATTGCGTGCTCTTCTGTGTCCTCAGACGGGTGTGTACTGACTTCTGTGCTTGGGTCATGCAGTTGCTTGCTGATCATCAAGCATTGGCTGGTTAATATGGGGTGTGGCTATCAACGTTTGTGCCATATCGGTTCCTGTGATTTGACCCCCAGGCAGATCAATAAAGTCTGAGATACCGAGTCTGCTGGGTTGACCTTCTTCCTCAGATGAAGCACTTGCCTCTGTTCCTATAATCTTTGTCTTGTACCTGTATCATTCCCTATTGTCTCTATCTCTTCTTCTCTGTGTAAATACGCCTGTAAGATAAAAACAAGTAAATCTTGTTTTCTCAATGGCTCATTGCCTCTTGCTCCAAACCTGTTCGTGCCATGTAGGGCTGTGGTAGAAGGAAACAAGGAGAAAAGGAAGAAAAATTCCCGTATGTCCATAAGACAGCCACCAATGTTAAAGCATCGGCTATTTTATATATAGCTGGGAAATGACTATAGAAAGGAGAAATGTGTGAATTACAGGTCATTTTTTTTTTCACTGAAGTACACAGCCCAATTAAATGAGTTTGTTTATGATTGGTAAAAGAGCTTATGAGCTTATTTTGTTTTGTTTTTCTTTTTAAAAGCAGCTATATTATGAATTAGAGGCTATTCTGTGATACTATTCTGGTCAAAGCAGGAAATTTATTTAGTAAAATAAATCCTATTTAGTAAAATTAGGATTTCAAACATGATTTTCTTGTCTTTAAGGAATCTTAGCACACCTAATGAATAGGTTAATACTCGAGAAGTTATCAAGGTCCCAGGTACACCTGCTTCCTGATGCCCCACCCCGTCTCCACCCACACACAAACCTATCTCTTACACCCTGTCATTATGCTTCCTGGAAATCACATGGCTTTCCATTTAAGAGTGAGTGCAAAACAGGCTCCTGACATTCCTGCAGATTTTACAAACTCGGCCGTCTGCACGTCTGGTATGCAGGATGCCTCTAGTGCTGTTTAATCAGCAACACAGACGTATGTGCTCTGGGCTCTTGTCAGAGCATTTCTGCACAGACTGACTGCCAATAACCAGGTCTTGTCAAAACGTTCCTTGAACGGGGGATGATTTAAAAAGACAGCCAAACACCTACACTTAGATGTTCTTCAAGCTCTGACCTATGTTAAGAAAGGTCTGAAAACAACATTGCTAACCGGTGCCATTTACTTTCCTGAAATTAAAATTTATGCTTGGTTCATAATTTTAAGTATGTGTAATAAGAGATACATTTATCAACTCATCTTTACAGAAGCTTTTTAAAAAAATTATTTTGAGAGTCATGTTTTCGTTTTTCCAATAATCATGCCAAAAAGTTTGCGTAATGATCTATGAGATATGTTTATTTAAGAAGCCAAAAGCAAAGGCCAGAAAGGTTTTCCAGATGCCTTATTATGTTTTATTTAGTGAATAACCAAGTTATATAATTGAATTCCCATTGTATCTTCATTGTTAAGAAGCTCTGAGAGCAATATCTGGTATTGAATTTTTCTTTAGAGTTATACAGCTGATAGATAAGGAGCAATAAATAAATAAGAAAGGCACTCTGCTGAGTGGCGCAGAGGAGAGAAAGATAAACGGTTCAGCTCACACTTGATGCAAGGATGCAGTCCAGCACTCCTGTTATCAGGAGAGAAGGAGCTAACGCAAATGAATAAACAAAATTGAGCAGGACAGTCTACTGATGGCTCCCACAGAGGTGAAAAACAGCAAATGCCTGGGGCTGGGATTCTGTAGTCTATCTAAAGGAGACTGACATTTGGGCAGGGCTTTTAGAAACATTTTTGAGAAAAGGAGAAAATATTTCGTACAGGAGGAAAGTAAATAAAATACATAAAGATCTTCAAATGGTCTGATGTGACTGGGAACGAGTAAGAACAGGTAGGCGGTTCTGTTTATAGTGCACGGCTTTAACAGCTATGGGGACTTTAGTACTTGATGTACACCAGTTATTTTCCTTTGCTGAAAAGATCTGTTTTGTGTTATAATTTAAAATTCTTTGAGTTTTTCACACTCTTAAAATATTGTAAGCAGCTTCAGTTTCATTTTGATGGTAGCAAGAAACAATTCATGCCATGTTCAAAACTGATAAGAAGAATTTCCAAAAACATTCATATAAAAATATTCAGAAAAGCTATCTTATGTGCAACAGAAAAGGTACAAAATGACAGTTCAATTTGTCTGAAGTATCAACAAGAAATAAAGCAACGTATTTTTTCCATATTTTATTTAATCAACTTAAATGTACACAAATTCGGGCCCGGTGCGGTGGCGCAGTAGTTAAGGTCCTCGCCTTGCATGCCCCGGGATCCCATATGGGCGCCGGTTCTAATCCCGGCAGCCCCGCTTCCCATCCAGCTCCCTGCCTGTGGCCCGGGAAAGCAGTCGAGGATGGCCCAAAGCTTTGGGAACCTGCACCATTGTGGGAGACCCGGAAGAAGTTCCTGGATCCTGGCTTCAGATTGGCATAGTATTGGCCATTGCACTCACTTGGGGAGGGAATCATCAGACGAAAGATTTTCCTCTCTGTCTCTCCTCTCTGTATATCTGCCTTTCCAATAAAAAAATAATAAAAATAAATCTTTTTTAAAAAAAAAGTACACAAATTCAGGACCTGATGTGGTGGCTTAACGGCTAAAGTCCTCGCCTTCAACGCCCCGGGATCCCATATGGGCGCTGGTTCTAATCCCGGCAGCTCCACTTCCCATCCAGCTCCCTGCTTGTGGCCTGGGAAAGCAGTCGAGGACGGCCCAAAGCCTTGGGACTCTGTACCCATGTGGGAGACCTAAAAGAGGCTCTGACTTCTGATAAACTCAGCTCCAACTACTGTGACCACTTGGGGAGTGAACCAGCAAATGGAAAATCTTTCTGTCTTTCTCTGCCTCTCCTTTCTGTAAATCTGGTCTGCCTTTCAATAAAAATAAATTTTTAATCAAATGATTAGATAAAGATTTTATGCATTTATTTCTTTATTTAAAATATTTATTTACTTGAAAACAGAGTTACAGAGAAGGAAAAGAAGAGGCAGACAGATGATAGATACACAGAGAGGGAGACGAGAGAGAGAGAGAGAGAGAGAGTCTTCCATGTGTTGCCCTAGGCCACAATGGCCAGGGCTGGGTCATGCTGATGCCAGGAGCCAGGACTGCAAGGGTCCAATTTTGGTCTGTCTTCCACTACTTTTCCAGTGACATCAGCAGGGATCTGGATTGGAATTGAAGCAGCTGCCTCAGGTAGCAACTTAGCTCCTTACACCATCGCAAAGGCTCTAGAGTGCAGACATCTTCACTGGAATGTTAATTGCCAACTTTAATGCCTGCTTATACTATATTAATTTTTGAAAAAAAAGTGAGACCATTAAAATAAAAGTTCTATTCTATTTGAGAAGTAGAGAGAGAGAGAGAGAATATTTCCTACCCTCTGGTTCACTCTTCAAATGTCTGCAGTATCTAGGGTGAGGT
Source organism: Ochotona curzoniae (assembly GCF_017591425.1). Classification (NCBI taxonomy): domain Eukaryota; kingdom Metazoa; phylum Chordata; class Mammalia; order Lagomorpha; family Ochotonidae; genus Ochotona; species Ochotona curzoniae. The sequence continues at coordinate 13,160,955 of NW_024464920.1, read as the reverse complement.
CAGGAGCTTCATCCAGGTCTGCTGCATAGGTGTAGAAGGCCAATTATTTGGTCTATGTTCAACTGCTTCCCCAGGCACATTAGCAGGGAGTTGAACTTAAAGTGGAGCAGCAGGGATTTGAACCACCCATATGGTGGTGTTACAGGCAGCGGTTTAACCCATATGGCATAGCATCAACTCCTAGATTGTTTATTTTGAGGACAATGTAAGTATCAGCTTATTTAGGATGCTTTGTAATCGCTGCCTGCAGGTGTTGATTAATAACAGGCATTCTGACATCAGCCTGGCAACCTAATGTGCTGGAATAAGCCATCTCAGCATTTAATAAATCCAGATCGTGCAGGAGAATGCCTAGGAAGACATGGAGATTCCAGACTCTTTGAACTTCAGGAAAAGTTTGCTTCTCCTTCTAACAAGGCAAAGTAACATCACAGATAGGAGTTCTTCCCAGACCTCAAGCGAGTCGGAAAAAGCTATTGGCCGATCTCCTTCTCTCTCTCTCTCTCTCTCTCTCTCTCTCTCTCTCTCTCTCTCTCTCTGTCTTTCTCCACTTCCCCACACACAATGATTTAAATATCCACTCCTCCCATTATGTGTATATACGTGCTTCAATGTGGACTGAAACCATAAGGAATGTTTGACTAAAGACACCCATTCCAGTCAGATTCCAATCCAAACATCTGCTACAGCTACCAATTAGCATGGAAGAAAGCCAAATTTCTTACTATACACTTTATATTTTCCACATTGTTTCCTATCCAGTCCTACTGATATCCTCCCCACTACAATTATTCATAACCCGAGGATACCACCTGAGTTTCAGTATTTGGTATTTTCCCAAATATCTGTGTATCTTGTGATTATGCAATGACAAATCAGTCAACCTTGGCCCCTGCTCCCTAGGTGCTTGCATTTCATCTTCCAGTTGCACAAGCAGGTCTCATTAGGTTTGGGAGTCTATGAATATAAAAGAGACCAGACTAGTAGAAGTAATGATCCCATCACTCAAGCCTGCTACCTAGCAGAACCAAGAGCTTCCAAGTCTGCACTGCTTCTCTGAACAGTGTTAGGAGCCTGCCATTTAAACTCTCATGCTGGTCATCTTTCACCTTTGTTTGGCCACACAAAATAAGCCATATTATTTTTATCAATTCTTCTCTATCTCCCCAAATCTGAAAATAACTCATCTGCAGAAATAGCTCTGCATTTCCCTAACTTCTTTAGAAACCACACAAAAAATAACAAAAAAACAAAACCAAAAACCCCCTCTCCCATTTGTGTCGTACTTTCTCATCGAAGCAGGGAAAGTGTGTAACTTATGAAGAAAACCCAACATGTTCTTTAGGGAGTGGGGGCAGAGCTCCTGTGTCTGCATAGCTGAATTGACTTTTTTTCTATTTTGACGGTAAGAACAGGTAGCATTTCCCAAGAAGCACATTTCTGATTTTGCTGACACAGTACCCAAAAGAAGCAATTTTCTTAGAACTACTCTGCTTTGGTTATGAGCTATCTACCATTCTTTAAATCCGATGTGTTTGTGTGTCAGGTAAATTATTTTATTTTTTCTTAACTAATTTGAGAATAATGTTCAGAACAACATTTAATTGATTTCCCTCTAATAAGCAGACCTGGTGGAAGCTGTATGAAGTCATTGGAACATAGTAGACTTGTGACGAAGGTAGAGTCACTCACTGAGTTTTCACAAGGATCAGTCACAGGGACCAGTGTCTAAGCATCCAAAGACTCAGGAAAAATTATTAATATGTTCTTAAAATAGTTTTCACCCAAAATATATAATAAGTATTGCTGTTTGGATTTACCATTTATGTAAAATTCTTTAGCTTAATAACATTTCCAAAATTATTTGGGAAGCAACCTCAACTAATTGGAACAGAACCAGAAATAAATAATTCATAAAACAAAATATTAAGAACGATCTCTCATTAATCAAAATTGGCCTATTCAATTTGGATGCTAAAACACCTGCATTTTATTCATGATTTCTTAGAATCTCTCACTCAAGAAATGTTGACAACTGTTTTAGGTGCATCAACAAAATCCCACTTCTCATGTTTTGCAAATCACATCAAAGTTAACATAGCAAAGACTAGTTCAGAGTACACCATGAGAAAGACAGGCACAGTTTGAGAAAGATGTGCACAGTTTAGGAAACTGAATGCTCCTGCTTTCGCTAGGATTTCAGTGCAGGGGGGAAGAGAACCTCGCAGCATCAGGGAGAGGGGTGTGAAGAAAAGAGCTTCGGTGGCAGCAGGATTATCGAGGAGAGAAACCCACAGAAAAATGCATGTAAGACCCCCTGCAGCATCATTTTCTGGACTCATTAAGTGTAAGGTCATGCTGTCCCGTTCTTGTCAGGAATTCCCAAGAATTTCATTTCAGTGCAACAAGCTGCAGTATTTGATATACTCAGTAAGAAACTTTCCCCTCAAGAAAATACTCAAAAGGTCTACCTTAAAAGGCAGAAAATGTGGGTACATTGTAGATCGTAAAAGGAATCGCCACTTGACCCAGGTTCATATCTAGTAACAAAGGTTGATGGGTCTGGGAAATGGTTGAGAAGTCCCATATGTCAGCTCTCTAGAGGAAAGGTCATGCAAGAGGGCTCGATACAAAGAAAAGTACAGCTGGATGCAACAAATAGACCCAATGCAAGATTTAATCTCTACTGTAGATGGCCTTCACTCTAATTAGGGTCTCGGTCATATTTCATTTCAAAGAAGATTGAAATTCACCTTTTGGGAATCGAAGTCATCTCTATACTAGCATAACACTGTGAAGAACATAGAAATGTGTTATCATGGAGCCAGTGTGATGGCTTAGTGCGTAAATTCAACACCTATCTCCAAAGTTTAATAGCAAAACACTTGTGAAAACCTCACCAGAATCTTTGGTTTTTAAAGATTTGTTTAATTGAAAAGCAGAGCTGCACAAATTGGAGAGACAGAGAACTTGTGCTGCTGGTTTATTTTCTTTTTTTTTTTTAAAGATTTAGTTTTTATTATTTTTTCATTGGAAAGGCGGATATACAGAGAGGAGAGACAGAGAGGAAGATCTTCCGTCCGATGATTCACTCCCCAAGTGAGCACAACGGGTCGATACTATGCCGATCCGAAGCCAGGAGCCTCTTCCGGGTCTTCCACGCGGGTGCAGGTTCCCAAAGCTTTGGGCTGTCCTCGACTGCTTTCCCAGGCCACAGGCAGGGAGCTGGAAGGGAAGCGGGGCTGCTGGGATTAGAACCGGCGCCCATATGGGATCCCGGGCGTGCAAGGCGAGGACCTTTAACCACTTGCGCCACCGCGCCGGGCCCTGCTGGTTTATTTTCAAGATGGTTATAATAGCTACTGCTGTGCCAGGCCAGAGCCATGACCCAGGAGCTTCTTCAGGTCTCCCACGTGGGTGCAGGGGCCCAAGTTCTTGAGCCAATCATGGCTGCAGGCTGTGGCTTAACTTGCTACAACACAACGCCAGGCTCCAAAGGTTTCCCATCACCCTGAAAATGCTCCTAAGTCTTCATTTTATTAGACAAGTACAAATTTGCTAGAGTTTCTGAGAGAAGTCATTAGGTTCCCACCTTTAGCACTAATCAGATTTCTTTTCACTTCTTTCAAAAAAAGAAGTCTGCAAAGTTCACCCATTTTTCTTCTGTTAATAATGCAAAAAAGACTGCAGACTTCATTAAATTGTTCAGGACTCAGCTCCCCAGGGAGGGGACGGACTGGTACCCTTTCTCACCAAACTATGCTGATGGATTTTATATTGACACATAATGCTCACAGGTTTTTTTTTTTTTAATAATTTGCATCCTTAAAATTTCTAAAAGATCCATATATCCATTTATTTATTAGAAAGACAGATGGAGAGGGAAGGCAAGAGAGAGGCAGAGAGATGATTCACCTGCTGTTTCATTCTCCAATGCCTCCAATAACCTGAGCTGGGCCAGGTCAGATTCAGGAGTTAGAAATGCGACTAAGGTCTACTAAGTGAATGGCAGGAACCCAAGCACATGGGACACCATCTTATGCCTCCCCATTATATTAACAAAAAATTATAATAGAAGTGGAAGTGGGAGGGGCTAGAGTTCTAAGTGGCAGTTGCACCCATTGTTCCTCCATACCCACCCCTGTTGAGAGCCTCATGTATGTATGTGTGTATGTCCCGAAGGAAAAAAGAGAGGGGAGAAGGGAGAACAAGATGGAGATGGAAAGGGCTTATGGAGATAATGGCATAGTCGTGTCACTAGCTGGCTAGAAGCTTGGAGGCTGATGAAGCAGGACCCAGAGAAGAACCAGTTACAGCGGCAGGAGAGAGGAGCATTTCCAGAGTTTAGGGGGAGAATGCAGCATCGTTGAAGAGTGCTAATTCTCTGTTAGGTCCTTCTACAGAGATGCAGAAATCATTGCAAAAGCTATAGCAATGGAGGTGCAATGTTAGCAGAAGAGAAAAAACCTCTCCAAGATTCAAGGATCATATGAAAGCATTTGTTCTAGCCCTACTAACTTGGAGATATTTGGGTGAAAAATAATTTTTAAAAATGACACATGAAGCAATATACTTCAAAGCTTCAGAAAAATCCCCTTGCATAAATAAAATCGCTCATTTTATGATAATGTACTGAGTATAAATGAGGCATTAAAACAGCTGAGCAAAGGCTTCAGTTAACTCATGTTAACCTTTCCAACTGGATGTGAATGTGTGATCATTATTAAAGAACCCCAAGCAACCAGTTTGTTCAAAATTACAGAAACAGGAGAGGAACACTTGAATCTTTTTTTTTTTTTGAGACTATAAAAATATAGGCAAATTGTGTGTCTATGTCCACATTAGAACATCAGAGAACAAAGAGGGCATCAGGCAGCCTGGTAAGAAGGATGGATGGATTAATTCCATTCTGAATGTCAAAAGGAATTAAGGAAGTGTCTCAAAATCATACTAAGGATGAAATCTTCAGTGACAAGAGAAACAGTGCCATCATTAACATTAACATGGAAACAAAGAGTGGTGGCTACTCAGAAAGAAATATAACAATGTCCCTCTTTTTTTTTCTTTTAAAAAGAAGAGGTTCAGAACATCCATATATCTGGAAGATAAATGAAAACTCCAGGGAGCAATGTCAAAGGGGCAAGGTATCCCTTGGAAATGATGAGCTCTGTTCCTCGGACATTGCCTGGTGTCACAGGTTCTGCTACAATGCAGATGGAAAATAGGCTCTCCAATTTACCAAATATGTAGTTACAAATGTCATTAAGTAAATGAGTATATGCCACCACAAATTTAGTATAACAGGCTCTAATTTTTTTTTATGAGGAGTTGTGAAACGGTGGAAGGAAAGAGAATGAGGTATGAAGCAGAAGGGGTGGATTTCACAGACAAACACAGTGGTAAATGTCTCCTGGAAAATTACTTTGTCTCTGACCTTCAGTTTCTTGGATGATGAAATGGAAATAAAAATTCATACCATTTTATCCCCCAAAGTAGTCAGCCACTCAAATGAATTGACATATTTTAAGGGGATTTCCTAGTGGAAATAGGCAATGTGAATTGTTTTTCACTGTATCCTCGCTCCATAGCAGGGTACCAGCTGTAGTCCTCTTTGCTCTGTTTTATTCAGCTCCCTGGCAGGCAGCAGGTTTCGACTCAGATGCTCGAGTTCCTGACACTTCAGAGTTACATGTGAGGGTCTCCTGGCTCTAGTCTGGTCCAGCCCCAGGTGTTGAGGCTATTTGGGAGGCAGGTTGAACTAACATAGAAGATTCTCCCCTCACTAGCCTCTTTTTGTCACTGTACCTTTCAAATAAATAAATAAACCCTTTTAAACGCAAATGAACTGTGTTTAAGATTTTCCTTTTTCATTCATTGCATATAGTGTGACTGTCAAATCTTGACACTGCCCACAGTATTTCCCAGAGAACATTAGTAAGTAAACTCTTAAATAATATACTATCATTGGTATTATATAGTATCAATAATATATTATCATTGGCCTATAGGTGTGGAAGAAATTGTTTCTGTTAAATGAAACGAGAGTGGGAAAAGTCCAAACTATGAAGTATGTTTGCACTTTTCCATAGGCAAACTAAAGCAGAATTGCCTTGATTCTTGAGTCAAAATATAATCACAGAAAAATGCTATAAAAAAAACTTCTTTTAGAAAATCTCAGTTGCATTTAATCTTGAACGTCTCACTCTAAACTTAATATCCTATGTATATACTTAAGTTTAATCATTTGCATATCAATAGATTTTTTAAAAATTCCAGGATATAGAGGAAAGTATATCTTTAAAATGAACACACTTGCTGAAATTCATTTTTTTTTTAAACAAGTGCCATTTGTTAGGTAAGCCCTATGTCTTGGAATGAAAAATTAACAGAGGAAGTGATTTTGACAAGAATCTGTGGAATTAACTGTGCAATTTGGCAGATTGTTTAGAAATCGGGAATAATAAAAATAAATTTAATTAAAGCTGGTTGAATTTTTAGCATACTGATCACATCACATATTTCACATAAAATAGGATGTGACTGAGACACCTGGCAACTTTGATCTGTTATATCCTATTTTATATAAAACTGTGCCCCAGAGGGTCCCATTGTCTCATGACTTACCCTCTTCCCATTTTCTGTTAGAACTCCTTCTGTCTGCCTTCGCTCAGCCCTTTGTGCTGCGCTCTCTTCTCGACGGAGACTTCAAGCACATCCTGCCATTCTTCTCTTCTGGTCCCACCTCACTAACTTGAACTTGTCCCTCGCAGTTCATCTCATACTCATTTATTCATCTCTTCTCATGGATTCTACTCTCATGGCCCTCCATTGCCACTTCTTGGCGGTCTCTCGCTACTCAAAAAAAAAAAAAGTAGATATTGCACATGTTTTTCCTCATAATTTTATTTCTTAATAACAATAATTTTTTCAAATATAAAATGCAATTTATGCATAGTTATTACACTTAGGGCTAAACATTTGTTCTCTAAATTACAGACGTCCCAACTCACAGGTAGATCCACCCATTCCTTATCTTTATTATTATGTAGTTGAAGGTACGCAGCACCGCAGTGAACACACCCCATGGGACATCCTGCGTACATCAGAATGCTTGGGTTTGAGCATCTTCTTTGCTCCAGAGTCCAGCATCCTAAGACACTTCCTGAAAGGCAGCGGTTGGCAACTGAAGTAATTATCCCCTCCTCCCTTTGTCACCAAGGTGAGAAGCCTGGACTGTGCTCCCAGGTCCTGCATTCTAGTTGACCCAGTCCTGACTGAGTCATGTCTTTCTGTCACTCTTCTCTCTCTCCTCTCTCTTTCTTTCTCACTTTCTCTTGCTCTCTCCCTCTCTTTCAAAGATGTAAAACAAGCTAAAAATAAAAATATTTTAAAAAGATAAAAAATAATTAGTAATGTTTATTTTGGTGACCATGTGGGATCAATTATTCATAATCAATAGAAGAAAATTTATATTCAAGAAAACATGCAAACTCAATCTGTAGAGCTCAAACACAGCTTGTCGCATTATTTTGTCCATATCCACTTCCTTTTCTGCTTTCTTGTGGTGACTATTCAATAACAGCAGAAAACAAAACTATCCAAGTAAGTGCTTCAGGTCACGGTGTGCAAGTGTGCCACAAATCATATGGTAAATCCCATGCAGGATTCCTAGGAACGATTTATATGTTCATTTATGTGAAACTCAGAAATCCCCACAGCAATCAGTACGTAAGAATCAATCAGCGCCTGGCTTCCCTCCCAGTCTCTGCTACAGAACGTTATTGTCCTGCGGAGCCATTGTGGTCACAGGCAAGGAAGATGCCAAATGGATGGATTGACTGCTTTTCAAGCCAGGCTGGCCTAGTGGGTACATGATCTCCTCCAAAGAACACAGTTAGTAATACAGCTTCAACTTCCTGTACAAACAAGATCATTCACAGTATTTCATAAGGGGGAAGTCTTTCTAAAGTTATGGACTATTCTAAAATTTAATACATGAAACAAGTTGAAGAGTGTTTCCACTGAACATGGTGACTTATGGTTTCAAAACAAAGCAACACAGTAACAGTTTCTACTTCAAATCAGATTATCCAATTCCTGTGTCTGTTTCTTAAGAACTGCATGACTTCAAGTACATTTGTTGCTGTTTCTGAGCATTCCTGCTTTTAAAGTTAAATGGGAGATACAGAAATCCCTCCACAATGTTGTGTTGTGGAAAAAAATGCCTTTTGCTTGTAGATTGCTATTTAGCAGCAGATACATTTATGAATAGATTTTCTCTAAAATTCCTGGGTAGTGTTACAAATATTCAAAATTTACAATGAGGCTCTCAAGTGTATAAAAAGCAGAGTGAATGCATTGAATAAGAACTTTAAGGGCATCTATCAAAGCTATGAAACCCTGTTTTGTTGTTGCCAGAGTGACTAAAGTTATGGGGAAATCTCCATTCTTTTTTTTTTTTTAATGATTTTTACATATTGGATCAGAGTGGGAAGAATCAATATTTAGGGAAAAGTAGGTGTGATCATTATTTCCAAATTTTCTAGTTCTCCTTCCTGTTTCTGGAAGATTGGGGAAGGATATGGGGAGAAGCCATTCCCAGACTCCCAGTTGCCTCAGTACCTGGGGATGGGCAAAGGCCATCCAATGTCCGTATGTGTCCCAATGTGTCCCAATGTGGCACACTCCGAGGGTTCTGCCCAGGTGGTTTTGACAGTTCTGAAGTAGATCCGAGGATGAGGGAGCACTTACAATGTCCATTGGCTGACATAGTCAAACTTAGAGTCTCCATTTGTCCAGATATTTGCTGTCATTATTGGCTGGGGTAGTTGTCCAATTTGTTCTGCCCGCCCTCCCTTGACATGGTATCAGATGTTCTCTGCAGGCTCTAATAGGCTGCCATATTCTCTTTGTGGATCTGGGCCAGCTTCCCACTACTCTGTCTTTTACATTGAGGGCAAGTACTTGCAGGAGGGGCCAACGACCTGGGAACACCTACCCCTGGGGTTCTCAGACTTGGCATCCAAGGCACAGGCTAGCCCAAGGACCTGGACCTGGGGATTTGGGCTCCACAGGCATCCTTCTCCCAGGGCTTACAGATCCAGCACCCACCTCCCCAGACTGGCATGGCTTACTTCCCCTTAGCACCCACCAGCAGGTGCTGCAGCCTGGTTCAGTTCACCCTGTCCACAGTTTCAGCTCATTCTGGTGGTTCCTGCAGCCTAGCCAGGCAATTCAGTCCTCAGTCCTCCTGGTGCTAATGTGAATTGGCTAGAGTTATGGCCTTACCCAGCCCCTCCTGTACTCAGATCTACCAGTGGATGTTATGAACTGGCCCAGTTGGGTCTGCTTTCCAAACCTGACTCACATGTATACTGGGAGGTATCGTAACTGGCCTGGTTTAGGCTGCTGCTTGCCTTGGTTCTTGAGCTCACTTGCAATGACTGCAACCTAACAAAGGAGTTCCCCAAGCTACTCTCTATCGGGTCTCCAAGTAGGTCCTTGGCTGAAGTTGACTTAGTCTACCTCTTGTCCTGGCAGGAGCAATGTTTTTGCCTAATTGGCTGTCACCCATTCTGGTTCTTACGGTTGGCTGCTGCAGCCCAGCCACATCTGATTCATCCACATACACAGCTCTCACGTGGTTCTGCTGGAACTAAAATCTATCGGCCCATGAGTATGGGGTGAGCACCCATTATGCCCCACAGATTCTGCCCCTAGACTTGATCCACTCACATGCTGGTTAGTGTCATGGCCTAGCTTAATGTTACCCATTCCCTGTTGTGTGTTGCAGCCCTCACTTTGATGTGTGCCTATGAGTGGTATTCAAAGATGATTGATGTTAACTATCCCAGCTGGGTCTCCATGTGGCTGCTTCTTCTATCTGATCTTTTACGTTCCTTTCATTCCCCACTCCAAACCACTCAGTCTCAGCTTGTGGGGCAGAATTCTCAGTTCCTGAGCCTAGGCTTCCTGAGATCCTGCCTGCTGCAGCCACATTTCAGGCGGGGCAGAAATCCCAAGTCCTAAGCTTAGACTTCCTGCAATCTTGCCAGCTGCAGCTTTGTAACCACAGGGCAGAATTCACTGGAAATCTCCATTCTAAGTGATATCTGACTTGGGCCAACAACGTTGCTTGCCTTAATTTGGGCACAAATGTGTTAGTAGAGCACAGGAAGTTCCCAAGTGATTTCTTAACCACCAATACCAAGTTTGATTTCCTCAAAATAAGATAAATAGGGATTAGGGGATGGAGGGGACAGTCTCCTTAAATATGGGCATTATAATAATCAACATGATTGCCTAAATATTGCATATATTTTTAAGATATTTTACTTACTTTTATTGGAAATGCAGATTATAGAGAGAAGGAGAGAGACAGAGACCTTCACCCACTGGTTCATTCCCCACTGGTTATCACAGCCAGAATCAGGAGTCTATCTAAAACCAGGAGTCTCCTCCAGGTCTTCCACATGGGTAGATGGTTCCAAGGTTTTGGTCCAGTCTCCACTGCTTTCCCAGCCCAGGGAGCTGGATGACAAGTGGGACATCTGGGACACAAACTGGCACCCATATAGGATGCCAGCATTTGCAGGTAGAGGATTAGCCAAAACAACCATCATGTCAGTCCCCTATTTGTTGCATATTGTTGGCTTATATTGTTAAATTGGATAACTAAAAATTTCCAATATTTAAAGATTTTTTTTTCAAAAAGATGTATTTATTGCGAAGGCAGAGAAACTCTTATCCACTGACATTCAAATGGCTGTGACTTCTGTGGCGGGGTTAGCGTGAAACCAGGAGTCTATCTGAATCTTCCACCTGACTGGCAAGGGCCCAAGGACTTTGAGTAATTTGGTTACCATCTATTGCCTTCCCAGTGCAACCTTCAGGAGCTTGGTTAAACGTGGAACAGCAAGGACTCGAACCAGTGCTCTAATATGAGACGTAGATGTTGCACACAGTAGCTTCACATGCTGTGTCACAATTTAATTTTTTTTTTAAAGATTTTTTTTATTATCATTTGAAAGTCAGATATACAGACAAGAGATAGAGAAGATCTTCTGGTCATTGATTCACTCCCCAAGCAGCTACAATGGCTGGAGTGGTGCCAATCCAAAGCCAAGAGCCTGGAACCTCCTCAAGGTCTCCCATGTGAGTCAAGGTCCCAAGGCCTTGGGCCATCCTCGACTGCTTTCCCAGGCCACAAGCAGGAAGCTGGATAGGAAGCGGGACTGCTGGGATTAGAACTGGTACCCATGTGGGATCCCGGGACATACAAGGTGAGGACTTTAGCTACTAAGCTACTGTGCTGGGCCCAGAATTTAACTTTTGAAGATTTTTTTTTTTTTTTAACATGAAGTTCATGTTAGCCCTTTGGATGTTGAGAGACAGAATGCATCATCTTCAACATGTTTGAGGTTCAGCTTGTCCTTTTCTTAATGCCTGGTCACCTGCAGATTCACTTGTCCGGTCTAGCAACACAACAAGAGACAGGTAGTGGCACAGTGTAGGCGCACAGCAAAGTTAGATTCCTTCTGCGCAAAAGTACATCATTATCATAAAAGTATCTCAAAGCTGTTTACAGAGAATGCATGTCAGACATTTGGCCATTGTTTTTGAAGGAAAGCAGACATTTAAGGGTGAAACTCTTAGTATGGCCATCACAGTACCTCATTGTAAATTCTGACTGTATCGTTAGAGGCTGTGTAATTTTTCCCATTGTCACAAAAATAAACTTGCTTTCCTATGGTGAAATAGCAACAGCAGTACCTTCCTAGCCTACTTGCTAGAGTATATGAAAAAGTTTAAACAAAACAGGATGAGGGAATGGTCAAGGATATTATTTCCATACTATCCTTATGCCTTTATGAAATACATTCTTTTCTTATATAGGCAGTATTTTCCATAAGGTGTCCTGCAGAACACAAGTTTTATAAGAAAAATAATACCAATTAGTTTTATGAGGGTTTTCTACTCAAATACATTTGCTTTATGGTTAAAAAAAAGCACATAACGTCTTACATCAAGACTGCTCATAGCCTCTAATGGGGTTAAATAAATCTTCAGAAGAGAAAAAGTATATTCAATACATTGCTAAACTGTTTAATTTCATATTTTGCAGGACTGGAAAACTTAGCTCTTCAGAAAATGCATGCATTTGACTAGAAATTTGGAATCTCAGATAAAAAATTTTCTATTCATTTCAAAAATGGGTCTGATGTATTATTTTCCATGTGCTAAGAACTGAGCTAAACACTTTAAGCTTTGTTCTATGAGATTAGAAGCGATTAAAAGCCATTTAACAATCATATGAATTGCATGTCTTATTACCATTTTATAAATGAGCGAAATAAAAAACCAAAGTAGGGTCTTAGTTGATCAGTAATCATGATTTGATAAAACCACAAATGCAAACAACAGAACTTCAAATCGAATATTGAGATAAAGGTTGAGCTTTCAAAAAATGTGTGCATAATTAAATTCAAAAAGCTTTATACACAATTTCAAGATTTCGTCTTATGGCATTTATTTTTTTTATATTTGAAGTTATCTAATTTTATTTCCAACAAACCAGATTGATTATGTTAAAATATTTAAGGAAATTTATGTGACCTAGAAAATAGGATAATATGATCAAATCTCTTATGACATTTTGAACTTGTCCTTCTTTGCTCTTATCACAAAATCAAAAGTTGATAGATTGACCCTGTATGAAAAAATACTCAATAGAGGCATTGAGTGCTTGATTGGCAGTTTCATATTTTTAAAACTGAAACTCTTTGCTTCAAATCATACTTTACAATGAGCCTAGTATGTTGGACACACAAAAAAATAGGACCTGTCTGGTAGAAGCAAGATGCAAGAGTGGCCCACTCCGATCTTCCCTCAATGAGGTCCATCAGAGGATTGCCGCTAACCCCAATTATGTTCCAGGCACAGATAGGAAAAGGCTGATTCTGTTTTCCAGTATTTCAGCTGACACATAATACTAAGCACATGCATGAGGTCACAGAGAAAGAATTTTACAGCTGGAAATGAACTTACTAAGCATGAATTTGCATGGCCACCTACTTCAGCAATGGAGAAACAGGCTGGGAGAATGTTACTACTTGGGCAGGACCACACAACTCCAAAGTGACAGAGCTGGAAGCAGGAGCTCTTCCAGCTCACATGGCCAGTGGTCTCCTTAACATTCTACATGCATGTGCATAGCAACGTGAGGGCAGTTAAGTATTAGAAAGCACTTTATTGTGAGAGAAAGTGTGCAAAGCGTATTAAAGATTTCATCAGACCAATTCTTCCAGTTGAAGCACAAATATTACCGCTTTACAGAACTGGAACCACAATGAGCACACATTAATGTGTCCTGAAATCTCCCCGTGCTGTGTTTTCTTCCTGCTCTCAAGAATGCCAAGCGGTATCCAGGTTCTTGCCCACCTCTCTGATGCGGAAGTTGGCGCTGGCTGTATTTTGTCATGAGTCTTCACGTATTAGAGCCCTGAACAACATCTGCCCCCTAGAGCATTCCTTAACAATTCTAAAGGTTTACCCAAGAACTCTAAAACAATCAACCACAGCAATCTAATACTTGTGGATTATTCCAAAAACATTCCTAATTTTAAAAGTCACGTAAAATTTTACCAGTGTTTTCCCTTTTAACTATCATAGCTTTATGTTCCACCAATTAGTGTAAAAGCTCACTTGTGCGTTGCGTTCTCACCGTTTCACATACCCTTACTGTTTCTGTTCTTTTTTTTTTTTTCCTCCTGAAAAAGTAAGATGCCTTTTGAAAAGTCAGTGAAGGTCAGCTGCCTAAGTGAGGATAAAATTTCCTTCTTGAAAAAAAAAGGCATAAACTCTGATTCCATGATAGATGATGGAGTGACCTGACATTTTGATAGCCTCTTCTGCTGTAAACATATACTGATGATGGATAAAAGATAGGAAAGATATGGTTGGGCTCAAGTGTAAGATAAACAGCTCAATGAGAAGACATGAAAAAGGCACACAGCCTGGGCAGTGGAATGATTGACATTCATGTACAGCAACAGTGAAAGTCAGAGCTTGATTCCTGCCAAGGTGAAGGGGATTATAAGCATTCTGTGTGACCATAGGGAGCTGAACCCTGCCACTCTCAGTGAAGCCAGAGTCCTCACCTTATGGAAAGATCAAGAAAGACCTACAATGCAGGGGCTGTGCACATGGAGAGATGCAAGCCTGGCAGGCAAGGTGGCATAGACAGCCTTGAGCTGAACAATCCCATCCACTCGCTCTGTGGCTGCATTTGTGATTGCCATCATAAGCTGCAAGATATTAGAGACAATGATGTGGAGTTCAGCTTCTCAAAGGAAACCCTTGTTAGGGAAGTAGAAATGAACGCAGAGAAAAGAAGGGGAAAAAAGATGAAAAGGGAACAATTCCCCTCACCCCCTCCCAACTTTACAAATGAGCTTGTAAAACTCAGGTCTTAAACATATATTTCCAAAGTTGATGACAAATGTGGGTGACTGCATTCTATCAAAACACGAATGGTAGGTTGCATTTATTTCACAGACTTTCGTTTGCTAAGCCCTGACATAGAAAATTATTACAAAAGCTCCAAGAAGGATATGCTAAAATTTTGAATGGTGCATTGGGTATTATGCTCCTCTCAAAAGTTTGCTTTCATTTACAGAATATCTGAAAATACTGCATAAAACAATTTTTATGTTTTTGTGAATGAACAACTAAAGTTGCAGTGAAGTAAGTTAACTCCTCAGAGGTTTACCAAAAATAGAATCACCATATATAGAGGTATAAAAAGGTGATAATCTTAAGTGAGTTTTGATTTAAATGGTCACACCATATCAACCAGAAAATCCTTGAGTCTGTTCAAGCTAGGACAGTGAGTTAGAGACTCAAATTAAAGGCAGATTCTTAGCACCAGAGGCCCTTGGAAAAATAGTGGCTCATGAACAATGGAAACTCCACCAAAAAATCAGAAAGACATTTTCTATTTTGATTTTAGCTCTTGGTGGAGGAGAAAAGTTGAGTGTTCTTAAGCTAGTTCTCAAGGATTTTACGTCCTACATTCATACTACAGTGATCTGAGAATCCTCAGAAAATTGGCTTCAGGTTGCTGCTGCTGGGTTGGCCATCTTCCCCACCTCATGTTACCGAGAAAAGAGAAATGAACTTCTTTCTGGTTTGTGTTTTCGACAGAGGCCTTAAAGAAAGCCCAGAAATAGCATTTCAGTGTCTTTATTGTTACAGTTACTTTTGCAAAAATTGTAAGACATCCCCAAATATCGTGAAGAAAGAATAAACAGAAAAACCACTCCAAGAAACAGGCTTGCAAAATCTTCACATATTGAAATAGAAAGACAATATGCCATACGTGTGTGAGTGTGTATATACATATGAACCTTGAAGAAGAGATACAGAGCAATGATCAATGTAGTTAATTTAGAAAGAACCAAAAAAAGTAAATATAAGCAAGTAGATACAGGAATAGACATATTTACATGGGTATCTGTGTCTGCTTATCAAACTAGTTATTTACACTTTATTTTATTGCTGGTAACAAGAGAGATCCATTGGGCCTGGCTCAGTAGCCTAGTGGCTAAAGTCCTCACCCTGAACGTGCTGGGATCCCATATGAGTCCTGGTTCTTATCCCAGCAGCTGTGCTTCGAATTCAGCTCCCTGCTTGTGGCCTGGGAAAGCAGTCAAGGATGGCCCAAAGCCTTGGGACTCTACACTCACATGGGAGACCCAGAAGAGGCTTCAGGCTCGTAGCTTCAGATTGGCTCAACTTCAGCCATTGTGATTGCTTGGGGAGTGAATCAACGGATGGAAGATCTTCTCTGTCTCTCCTCCTCTCTGTATATTTGACTTTGTAATGAGAAATAAATAAATCTTAAAAAAAATAAAAAATAAGAGATTTATTTCTATCTAAACGATTTGTAGAAAAAAGGAGAGAAAAAGAGAAATACCTTCCATCTACTGGTTTACACCCTAAAAGGCCACAATGGCCAGTGCTGAGCTGATCTGCAGCTGGGAGCCAGGAGCCTCCTCTAGGTCTCCTATGTGGCTGCATGGTCACAAAGACTTACACCACCATTTACAGCTTTCAGGGAGCTGAATGGGAAGTAGATCAGCCAGGACATCCATGTGGGATGCTGGCGCGTGCAGGCAGATTAGCCAATAGTGCCATTATGCAGGTCTCATGAATAACTATTTTTTCAAAAGAATAAAAAACAGCATGAAAAGTCAGATGATTATTTATCACTCAGCAGGGAAAACATGATAATACCTCTGTTAGAAAAGTAATAGATTTACAGCGCACAATGACTTGTTAGAAAGTATTAATCTAAAGAACAAAAATGGAAAGAATAGGAACATAATGTACACTAAGCAAGTCAGAAATTTATCTGAATATTCACAGAAACAGTAGCAACCAAATTAATGACTTTTACTGGCCCAAAATAGAAATGGAGTGAAGCATTCATAGTAAGGAGGCGTTGACCTATACTATACCTATGATGTTGACTTTTACAAATATCTAGAGCAAATCTGGCCAAATTCTACATTCAGATACTGATAGGTAGCAGGTCATGATTCAAATATTTGCATTGCTGGAGCTATGTTGAGGATATTGTTGTTAATTGTATTCTCTGCTTTGGTCTGTATGATTGCAATATTGAAAATTATGGAATGTTTTAAAGGTAGTACATAAAGAATTGTAGAAAAATGCAAAGATAAGACATGGCCGTTATAGATGGAATTCTTTTGTCCCAAATGTTGAAAGTTCTAACTTGCAATATCATTGAAGGCAGCTTTATTTAGAAAATGAATAATTGGAATCAACACAAAATCAAATAGCAAAAGGATGAGCCCCTGATCTAATATTCTGAGCATACAAATGTCATGACATCATGCGGGAATGTATCAATGAGTTCAATCATCTTTGTTAATTAAAAATAGAACTTTAACAAGGGAATTAGGTGAATACCCTGTGAACAGTACGCCTGAGTCTGCAGTGGTACATCTGTTAGCCAAGCAGCATCAAGATGTCCAGCAAGCCGCCAGAAACTAGGAAAGAAGCAAAAGATGGATTCTTCATAGACTTCAGATGTCACCAACGCTGCCACCATCTTAACCTTGGGCTTTTAATGGTGTGGTTTAGATAAATTTCAGTTTCTCCCCCCAAATGTATATGGGTGAAGCTTGGTTTTCAGTATGGAAACACTGGGAGAAGGTGGAACCTTAAAGACAGTGGTACTAGTGGGAAAAAAATTAGATCAGAGGGGTTATGCCTTCAGAATACATTGACATCGTTTTCTGCCAGTGCAATCTATGAAAGCTTATTGTTATAAACAGAGCAAAACTGACTCTGCTGTGCTCCCTAATGTCCTGCATGGCTTTATGGTCTCTTCATTTCATATGTTCAAGTTCAGTGATGCCAACCATCATTCTTTGATGTAGACAATGGGCTTTCATCAGAAGCCACACTGATGCAGCCCATCCGATCTTGGACTTTCTGTCTCCAAATCTTTGAGCTTTATAAAGCTCTTTTTTTCTTTTCACAAGGTCCCAGCCTCAGATATTTTGCTGAAGAAACAAAAAATGGACGATTAGAACAGATTTTTTTTAGGACAATGAATGTTGTGTTCAACCTACTTACCAGGCTGATTTAAATAACGATTCTTTAATAAGAATCACCTGTGCATGGTAACTGCAAAGAGCAATCTCCACGGCTCTTTATTTAAAGAAAAAAATGTTATACTATGAGAAGAAAAGAAATAGACAAACATTAAATTACAGTCTACATTTCTTTTTACATAAATGCATTAAGGAATGTAAATATTTTTTCTTTTATTTCACTGTAGTTCCTTCTCTAAGTACCTAGTCCTTTCATAGAAATTCATCTATAATTATATAATGAGTTCATTTTTATTTTCTTTTATTAGAAAGTCAGATATACAGAGAGGAGGAGAGACAGAGAAGAATATCTTCTGTCTGTAGGTTCACTCCCCAAGTGACCATGACGGCCGGAGTTGAGCTGATCCATAGCCAGGAACCAGGAGCCTCTTCTGGATCTCCCACATTTGTGCAGGGTCCCAAGGCTTTGCACTGTCCTAGACTGCTTTCCCGGGCCACAAGCAGGAAGCTGGATGGGAAGCAAAACCGTTGGGATTAGAACCGGCGCCCACATGGAATCCTGGCGCATGCAAGGCGAGGACTTTAGCTGGTAGACTACTGTGCTGGACCCATGAGTGTCCTTTTAAACCACATTTCTTGAAAACAATTCCATACAAAATAAAATCAGATTTTTCTGCATTTTCTTAATTTGACTGATCATATCTAGTTTATAACAATTGACCATTGATTATTTCTCACCCACTTCCTCTTTAAATCTTCATTAAACATTGAAAACCATGTTCATTTATGGTAATCTGGTATTCTGTGGTGCTCAACTTTTAGAGAAATCTTGCAGTAAATTAGTAGATATATAATTAACAAAGAATACAGTCCTCAAAATTTGATTACCATAGTAAAATTTCTGTGGGAGAGTAGTATTGTTAATACAAGATTAATTGTAACTTTCAAAGGTAAAATAAGAAAGGTTTGCATAGGTCATATTGTTACAGCTCAAGACAGGTTATTGTTCCTAGTAGCAATGAAGACAATTCAAACTCTATGCAAGTTAACCGGATGCAAATTAAATGGGATGTTGAATAAAGGAAAAAGAAATTGGGACACTCATTCATTAATATTTATTATTCACTAATAAAAATGAAGGCCATTGAATTCACTTCCTAAGATGTGCTGAAACATTTTTTTTAACTGACATATTCTATAAAACCTATTTCAAAGACTAACTAAACTTACGTTAAAGACGTTTTCCTTGTCTCATATAATTCCCTATAGCTGCAACTTAAGCTTCTTTTAGTCAAGCTGTTCTTTGCCATATTTTAATTGGAACTTATGAAAGATTTTCTTTTACCATGGATTTCCAAGGGACCAAACTTCTACTTAGGGAAGGTTGATAGCCTGAATAGGAAAGAAATCCAAAGTAACTCTAAAAATGGCAAGACTGCATCTGTTAGGAGACTAGAAGCAAGAAGAAAGAGCAAGTGGTCATAAGCGTAAGTTGGAAGAACTGTAACACTTCTCACGAGTTTTATATAAAATTACTTTCCATTTAAAAAAATATTTACTTATTGGAAATGCAGATTTTCTATCTTCCTGCTTACTCCCCAAATGGCCATAGTGTCCAGAGCTGGGTCAGACCAAAACCAGGAGCTAGGAGCTTCTTCCCAGTCTGCCAAATTGGAACAGGAATCCAAGCACTTGCCCATCTTCTGCTACTTTCCCAGGGACATTAGAAAGGGCTTGAACCCAGCAAGTTGGCCTAGAGGCTGAAGTCCTCGCCTTGAATGCACCAGGATTCCATACGGGTGTATGGGTACCGGTTCTAATTCTGGCAGCTCTACTTCCCAACCAGCCCCCTGCTTGAGGCTTGGGAAAGCAGTTGAGGACGGCCCAAAGCTTTGGGACTCTTGCGCCTACGTGGGAGACCTGGAGGAAGTTTCTGGATCATCTTGTTGTTCACTCCCCAACCGAGTACATGTGGACTGTATGTTTAATCTTTAAAGGGAACCTCCTGGAGAGACAGATGCATTGCCTGTACTAAATCAACAAATAAATAAAAAGCCAAGTCCCCAAATGTTTTTTTAAAAATTATTTTAAAAATTTTCTTATGACATTTTACTTCCTGAAAATTGGTGGAAACTTGCCAAGTGCTGACATCTTCAATAACCAAATAATTAGTTCAACAGAATAGGAAATAAGACGATGTTTTTGCTAAATCGGTAAACAAAACAATGTTTGGAGAAAAGAAGTGGTGTCTGCATTTTGTTGAAGAATGGTTCAGGAACGGAATTACTGCGGAAAAGATATTTCTGAAAAAGTTCCACTTTTCCTTAAAGAATTCTGAGTAAGTGATGCTAATTATTAGTTCAAAAAATTAAATCTTATACATAAACTGCTATTTTGTGTATTTAATATGTTCAAAATATGTTGGTAAACATTTTGAAAATCTTATGCTTCTCGTAGCTGCAAAAAAACAGCCGTTCTCATACTCATTTAAAGGAGGGAAAATTGCAGAATTATAGGAATTAAGTATTTTGACCATAGTGGCAAGGACAATAAATATCCAAAGCAGGATTTAAATCCCTGTGGATTTGCTTTATTCCCACTTTATGAAAACAAATATACTTGGATTAAATTACATCTCTAGAAATATAGACTCCTTTAATATTATATAAATATATTTAAATACAATTAGCTTTGAGTAAGGATGTATTAGTCTTGTCCTTTGAAATCTTTATTATTAAGATCTTACATTTTGCAATGAATGGAGTATTTTCACAGTCAATATTCCTAAAGCTTAATTTAATTCTCATTATGCTAATTTACATAGTAATTTTATTGCACTTCCTATTTTGTTTAATTTAATAAGAATATTCTAGTAGTAGTAAAATTTACATCAGGACTCATTGAAAAACACAGCTCACTCTGCATAGCCTTAGGCATCTACTAATATCCAGACACATAATGCTAAACAAATATTAGCTAAAAAATTTAGGCTTTGTATCATACAGAATTATGTTAACAGGTTGTGCTTACTTATCAAGGAGAAATATCCAATTCTATTTGCTGAAATTAAATTTTAAGAAGAAAAAATCAAAGAATTGTGTAGTGACTTAAATAAGTTGTGATAAATTATCCTTACAAGCCTAAGTATATATGTATACAGATGTGTATGTATGAGTCATCTATGAGAATGTATTTATAGAATAATAGGCAACTCTCATAGAGCAAAAGATGTATATTTTGAATACCTTCAATAGGACTATACATTGTGGGGCTAGCGCAGTGGCTCCACAGGCTGCAGAGGATGATACAAGTGTGTGGGCCCCAGCACCCATGTGGGAGATCTGCAGGGGGCTGGAGGCATCTGGCTTCTGGTTTTAGATCAGTATAGCTTGCAGTTATAATGGCTTCTTGAGAAATGAACCAGTGAGTGGAAGATCTCTCTCTCTCTCTTTAAATCTCTTCTCTGTAAATCTGCCTCTTAAATATAAATAAGTAGACACATACATACATAATACATACATGCATAGCTTTTTAAAAAGGACTAAAGATTGTTTCAGGGTCAATGAAAATTTAGTATACATGATTATATTTACAAGACCTTCAATAATATTGGCCAATTGACTTGCAATGTTTAATCCTTTGACTACACAGTTTCTAGGAATCTCCTTGAATGCAAATGACCAATGAAGCAGACAGAACTTGCATAAAATGTTGTCTATCCTACCACAATTTTATACAGGGAAAAAGCTGGGAACAATTTTATGTCTCACAATAGGGCAATGACCAAAGTGTTGCAAATTTATCTCATAATTATATAGCAATTAAAGCCATATTTCCCCAATTGTTTGATGGTGTGATGAAGAGTAGATGATAACACTATCTATAGTGGAGCTCAAATATGTGTACATTTGTGTACCACAGTGCTAACAGTGGCCTCCTCAAGTTAAGTTGATCTTCTCCTTTACGATTGCTGTGGTATGGATATTCATTGTAGTTACTGAATGTATTTCAAAAGCCTGTGTGTTCATTGACGGTGTGGTGACTTATCTGCCTACTCCTCCGTCTGCATCATCTGCATCCTGTGTGGGTGACAATACAAGTCCCGGTCGCTCCATTTCTCATTCAGTTTCCATTAGCTTTTTGCTTATTTATCTCAGCAATATTTTATATTCAAGCATTGAAATTCATCAGACATGGCTAATGGATTGGGCAGAGTGGTTCTAAGAGAACCTTAGTTTCTAGTTTGAGATAAAAGTTATATATATATAAAGTTATGTATATATATATACACATTTATATTCGTGCATATATATCCATACATACACTGTTTTAAACATTACGCAACAATCCATCTTACAGAAGCTGAAACTATCAGACATGATGTGATTTGCACATGTAACCATGGTGAATAAAATGCAAACTTAGAGTAGTCTATAGTCTTTGCACTGTGAATGCTTCATACAAACGTGTCCGAAATGACCACAGCATCAATCCACATCTGTAATTAGTGTCAGGTATACAATCGTTCTGATTTATTAAAGCAAATTGAATCGATAAGGAGACATCTACATGGTAAAATTAGGTGAAATATGCTTTCTGTAACCAAAATTTGTACCCTCAAAACAGTGATTTTAGAATGTGTTGAGTTTAAGTGTAAAACTGCAAAGATTTTTGAACTCGTTTGTAATGTGGAATTGAGAGACACAGCTTAGATTTTGTTTTATGTATGCAGGTAATTTTAACCCATTGGATTAATCTGCATTTCAAAATGACTGTATTTTTATATCCAGCAAGTGAATTTCACATATTTTACAATAGATATTTTGAGCATAGTGATAAAACCCGCATACTCTCCCTCTTGCATACATTCCACACTCACTCTGCTCCTCCCTCCCTCCTTTCCTTTCTTTCTTTCTTTCTTTCTTTCTTTCTTTCTTTCTTTCTTTCTTTCTTTCTTTCTTTCTTTCTTTCTTTCCTTCCTTCCTTCCTTCCTTCATATTTTTCATGGCTTTCTTTCAGTTCACTTTACAATATCAGGCTTAAGTCTGTTAACACTCTATTAGGTAAAGAATTCAACATATATCAAGTGGAAAAGCAAAAACCAAAACCGTTGCTCCTCAATACTGCAGACAAAAGCTATAAACAATGATCAAATTTCCATCTCGCTTCTATAGATTACATGTCTTTGCCTTCTGTGCATTAGCTACCACAGATCACAGGAGACACGTGATATTTGTCTTTGGGGATTGGTTTATATCATTAAGTGTAACGGTTTACTCATTGCATTTTAACTGTATAACTTAACATAAAGCAATGTAACTATTTCATTTATATTTATGTTTGCATACCCATAAAATTAGTAGAAATACAAATAAGTTCTAAGTTGTTCCATTTAGAGAAATGATATACACATTGGCAGTAAAGGTGAAGATTATTTTATATCCATTAGTAATACACTTTGCAGAAATATGTTCATTGTTCTGCACACAAAATGTTCGTTTTCACATAGCAGTTCAAAGTGATATCTATTATTTTAGAAAAATCAAAATGAAACCTTTGCTTTCAGTTCTTTTGTTTGTTTGTTTGTTTGTTGTTTTTTTGGAAAAAGTCTGTCCTCTGTATTTCCTTGTGCCAAATAAGTAAATATAGACCACATTGAAACACCAATGGGTATAAATCCTAATTATTATTTTAACCAATGTGGAGCAATGGAATGGGCTGCTTATAGGAGATGTTATTATATTAGAAACATCTTTCCAACTATGCTAGAATGCTATTTTAAAGGTCTCAGGAATTAACATTTTTTAAATTTCCATAATTCTTTTTTTTTTTAATTTAGTCTCTATTTCAAAAAGTAACAGTTAAGTGCTTGCCCTCTAGTTCCTTAGAGAGAGACACATTTGGCTGAGTCTGAAACTATCTTTTCAGTGTGAGCACCTGGAACACTATGATTGAACAATGCTAAATAATTCTCCTCTGAAGATAAAAATAAAAATAAGGTTATTCAATCAGCAGTATCCATTCCAAAGTGGAAAGTGTCCTTGTATAATTAGAAGAACTGTATGCTACTTTAAAAATATACAATTAGGCAATACAGTCTTTTGAATAAGTGAAATTAGGTCTGCATTTCCCTTTGAATACTATTTCAGCAAAACAAATTAAAGCAACTCATAATCCAATTCAACCAACAACTAACATTAGCTTATTTTTAAGAGATATTGTTGATAATGGAAAACTACAAATTTTGGCATCCTTGTTGGAATTCTGGAAATGTAGATACCTATAAATATTGATTTTAGTATTAATGATTAACATACTAAAAATGCTCAATGTATATTAAGAGTGAAGCTATTGAATGTTCTAAGATTATTTTCCTGATTTTTATTTTAATAGATACCTCAAATAATTGGATCTTAAGTACATTTGTTTGAGAATTAACTGTAAAATGTTGAATGTAGAAATGTCTTGGACCAGGGAGGTCAAACCAATTGTCCACTGTTTTAGCGATGAGGACAATAAAGGCCATTTGTAGCAAATAATAGGATGCTTCAAAAATCAGTGAATAAAGGAGTCAAATGTTTATTACGGAATAAAGCAATGGAAACCCATGCATAGTTTTTAAGTATATGTACACTGTTTAATTTTTTGATGACTCCTGGCATATGCAGATTTAATTTTTGTAGCAAAGTAAATGCATTTTTAAATATAATTTTCAGCACTATTTTAAAGCACTCTCACCCAATAATGGAACATCAAGATGCTGACACACATCTTCCCTCACTCTTATAGACACAATATATACTAAGAAAAATACTAGGTAAAATGATTTGATTTTCAATATTTTAACATTTCAGAAGTATTGCCTTTATTTTTTTTTCTTTACATCTCCAAACTTGCCTAATACAGATCAACAACAATAACAACAAGTATTCTATGTCAGAAGGGAGTAAATTATATGTTACTTTTTTTTTCAGGATTTGAAGTTTAGATAAAACTTAAAACAACACTTTTGTTTGACTTTTCATCTGTTATAATGGCACAATGAAATAATAGAGGTTAAATGAGGAACACTTCCAGACATATTCAAAATGGAGTATATTAAACTAATGTTTCAAGGCTAGGAAAATATGAAATTATTCTTTCCAGATGGGAGCTACAATATTTTTTTCATAAGTAAAGAAAAAACACCTCTGGATGATATGTAAGGGAACTTAACTCAATAGAGGGTCAAGGACATTACTTAGTGTTTTGACTATTTTTTTTGTAATTAGTCAAACATATTTAGACGTTAGTGGCATTATGCTCTGCCTATGCAAATATACACTATTTGTATTATTCCATCCATGCACCTGGCCAGGCAACAGTGACTGACCTAAGGAAGCTTCAGTTAAAAGGGTTTCAGCATGAATGATCTAGAATATTAAACATTTGTTTTTATGTTTAGGTTTTAAAGAAATACACGGAAACTTAGCTTTGAGTTATTTGTTCGGTGAGAGCTGTTCATAGAAGAGTTATTAGAGCTTCTGGCACAGAAGAATTTGCTAGGGTCTTGTCCTCTTTCTACTTTTTCCACACAATGGCGGTAGTTGTAGGAAGTTGAAAACAATATCTCAGAATTTCACAAATTTCTGATTTTACAAAAAAGCCTTCAGGAAAGATTGAATATGTAACGAAAGGAAGTGTTGAGCTTTACTTCTTTTGTAAAGTTATTATTATTATTTTATTTTCCATGATACAGTTTTTCAGATATAGGATTCCCCCCTTTCCAGTCTCTTTCTCCCTGCTCATTTTCTTCCTTCCACCATTGCCCTCCGTGTTATTACAGTAGTCTAGTCCTTTGTAACAGTTACAGTTTTAACATTCTGATATTTAAGCGCATTGTAGAATTGTAGGTATTGACAAAAGTAGAAAATCTAGTATCCTATTGTCAAGGTACATTTGTTTCATTGAGTCCTCCTTTTGTTTGGGCGTAGAGATTCCTGCTGCAACATATTGAGCCTCCATTATATGGTTCATCTGTGAAAATATATTTGGGTTTAGAGAGTTCCAGCTCCTTATCTCTCTCCCGCATGTCATATTTGCAGATTCCGAGTTTCAAAACCACCACCGTTGTGAACGATAGAAAAGCTTAGGAAGACAACCGAAGGAGTTCTTGTAGTAAGTGTCATTACTATGTTAATAAAGATTGTTTATGATAGAGAAACCCACAGGAGGTCTAGTGGTGGAGATAGAAATTTGAGCTCAAATAGCTAAGGGCTATTGACTAATCCTGGAACACAAATAAATTTACAAAAAAAAAAAAAGCCATTCTAAATGAAGTATATATATTTCATGGTTGGATTAAATTCACAGGGAAAAAAATGAGAATAGGAATCATTAACCACTTTAATGGTTGTTCAATAACTCTCCTCTAGTAATCAAATAGTTCAACTCATTTTAAAAACTAATTACTTGTGTATTTAGAAATTTGCACATTTATGTGTCTGAAAAGAATTGACAAGAAAAAAAAGCTGGTTTTTAATATTTGCAAACCATTTACATTAGCTGACAGATAAAAAGTTAAATTAAAAAAGAAAAATATGGTGTTTTGATAGACAGTTTTAGTGCTCACTTTTAACAATTTATAGGGAATATCAATTCACTGGTAAGAGACACAACAACTTCCACATTAAAAAACATGAAGATGCTGCTTCTGATTCCTGCACCCTGGATCACAGGGGCTGGCTTTGAGACTTCTGATTTCAGCCTCCTGTGAATAAACAGTTTTGTAGCAAGCAGCTGACAGCACGAGAACTTGAACTTCTGCCACTCATGTGGTGTTCCTGGGTTAAATCCTCACTTGTGGATTCAGGGAACTGAAGTAAATAAATGAAGTCTCCTTTTTCTTTTTCTTTTTTTATTTCTCAGGAAATTTCTCTGGGTCTCCATGGTGGGTTCAGGCTTCCAAGTCCTTGAGTTACCCTCTATTGCCTTCCCAGTCAACAAACTGGAAAACAAGTGGAACAGCAGAGACATGAACTGTATGCAAGGTAAGAACTTTAGCCACTAGGCTACCCCGCCAGGCCCAACAAATGAAGTTTAAAAATACGTCAACAGGAAATTAATAAACTCATTAGATTTACTTAGAATATTGGTGTATAATGCCACATATTTAGGTCTTTTTTTTAAAAAAAAAAGATTTATTTACTTATTTCTTTATTGGAAAGACAGATATACAGAGAGCAGAGACAGAGAGGAAGATTTTTGTCTGATAATTCACTCCTCAAATGATCGCAACAGCTGGAGCTGAGCCTATCAGAAGCCAGGAGCTTCTTCCAGGTTTTCCAAGCGGAAGCAGCATCCCAAGGCTTTGAGCCATCCTGCATTGCTGGGAGCTGGATGGGAAGTGGGGCCTTCAGAATTAGAACTGGCACTCATATGGGATGTTGACATGTGCAAAGAGAGGACTTTTGCTGCAAGGCTATCATGCTGAACCTTTTTTTTAAACGTTCAGTTTCTTCTCATGATCTCATGATCAGAAGTTTCGATTCATGCATGGAAGCAAGATACATTCATCTGAAAATCTTGCCTTGAGTCAAGAGTTTGCCTGAATGCTGGAGGCTCCATCCCTTGCAAAGGATTCCTGACTCAATGTCTAGTCTCCTCACTGCTAGAATCAAGTTTCCTCTATGTTTGATTCATACTCCATCTGGCGTTCAGTACTTAGCAGGAAGGCAGTTCCTGTCCTCAGAAGATGCCCATTCCAGAAATGGAGTTTCTGCTGTCAGTTCTGATTTGACAATGGCAAAAGCCTTCTTCTTGCTCTTATCCAGTCCCTTGAATAGTAAAGTGAAGAGGTGGAAACTCATGAATGTTTGTGCACTTCTTTAGGGAAGCAGCCCTTAGCAGAGCACCTGGACTGTCCATCCTTATCAAAGTGCTACTAAAATACAGCAACACCATCGAGAATGCACTGTTGTTGGAATACTTGTGATAAAATTCATACACCACAAGGATGATCTTGAGCAAGCAAGTAAAGGGGTGCCTTGCTGTGGTCTCAGCAACCTGTGCCTGCTCACGTTTATCTGTCCCTTCCTCCAGATCTGGGGCAGCTGCGTGAAACACCTCTTTCCCTTTCATTGGGGAATTCTGCTTCTCCTCCCTTAACCCCTTCCTGCTCCACAGGGTGTCCTTTTCAGTTTGACTGCAAACATTTTAGCATCAAAGTGATCTCCTCAAATAGTTTCATTTTCCCCAAGGCAGTCCAGAAGAGGGTTGGTTCATGCAAGTACAGGATCAACAGTTGATATTAGGAAAGTCTTGGCAGAAAAAGACTCTAGGACTCTTTATGTTCATAGAATTGATGTCTGTAATGTCAGCCATTGTCACTTGCTCACCCACCAGAGTAAAGCTCCCCTTCATGGGAGCATCCAGCAACCCCAGAATTGCCTCACCACCGCTGTTCCTTTGTTTGCTCAGGGAACTCTTCGCTGACATTCATGCTCAACGAATTGAAAACGAACACTGGCTAAAAGCATTGCATCACTTCCTACAAAACTCATCTTCTGCACCATTTCTAGAGTACTTCTGCCAGCAGGTATTTTGCAAAGAAATTCAGGGTTTGGTTGGTGTGCCCAAAGTGGAAATGGAGATGGGGCAGAGAGCCATTGACCTGAGCTGTACAGAACTGAGCAGCAACGAGGGCCTTGAAGGCTCTGCAGGCTTTCAGATTAGTGTACAGCATCTGAGCCACCAAAGTGACTGTTGTGAGAAAGACATATTTAGGTCATAACAAGACATTTGGTATTTTGTTTTGCAATGATAATAATAATAATGATGATGACGATGATGATGATGTGAAAGAAACCATGTCCTCCAATGCATGTTCTCTAATTTTTTTTTTTTTTACTTTGGTGACCAAGATATACAACTGTTTAGGAAAAGATGGTTTTCTTATCTTCCCTTGTAATCACTGACTATATTTGCATCAGTGGAACACTGCAAAGCTTTCTGCAACTTATAAATTATTTCTTTAAAGATAAAGCTGCTGGTCTGATATATTCTAATTCTCACACTCATGGCCAAGAGCAGCAGCTGTAGCAGCTCTTAGATCCAAAGATGGAAGCCACATGTTGATGATGATACAGCCAACTAGTCCAGCAGCATTTGGGGGGACCACATACTTCCTGAGGGAGAAATAATCTTCCATCTAATTTACTGTCCTGTATTTTGAAGTTTCTTCATGATAAATGTTTAGTACATGTCTCAGAAAATAAAGAACTCGGTACTACAATGAGTGTATTACCATAAAATATACACGCCATTGCCTAGCAGCTGAGTCACAGACTACAAGGATGTGAGCATCGCAGGCTGAAATGTTAATGACCTTTATTATGGTGTGTCAGAATATTTAGTAAAACTGTTGGTTGTAATGAGAAGAGGAAGCTTTTGCCTCTGAACTCAGTTGCTCCAAAAGAAAACACTGGATGGGCCTGCCTCAGTTGACAAATATTTTTAGCCAAATACTCTGAGAAAGAAAGCTGGATTAAGGATTGTCCTGTATAAATAGATGTAGAAAAGAAAAGACATAGCTAAGGCAGTCTGACCTTCACAGGAGTCTAAACTCTAAACTTGACCATAATTGGCAGTTCTTCAACAGAGGAAATCCACTGCTCGTACTGTGGCTCCAGGAGCATAAAATGAAAGTGTTACTCATAGACATTCTCCAAAACCTCCCAGTATGCTTCTCACATGGTCGGCACTCTGCTCAGCTACAAAGACAACACAAAATGTTAGGGGCAGCTGTTTGGCACAGCTGCCTGATGTTGTGGCTAAGTTACCTCTTGCTTAATAACATTCCTATATCAAGCTACCTGATTAGGGTTTTGCCTCTGCTCTAGATTCCATTCTAACTTTCTGATAATGAGCCCTCTGGGAGAAAGCAGGCAATACTCAGATCATTGGCATCCTGACACCTGAGTTACCTGGATTTAATTCCTGCATCTAGGATTTGGCCTGATTCAGCCCTGACTGTTGGAAGCATTTGGGAAGTGAGTCAAGAGAATGGAGATTGTCTCTCATTCATTTACTCTTTCATTCTACCTCTCTGTTTCTCTTTCTCATTTCATTCTCTCCCTCCCCTTTGGTAAATTAATAAATATGTATTAAACTAATTCATTAAAATCGTGTTCACTTTTCGTGCTAGCCTATAGTTTCAGACACATGATCCCCACACAAGTTCAATGAATAGCAGTCTAAAAACCACTTAGGAGATAATCAAGTATGATCATTTTTACATGAAATTTATTGGAAAGCAGACAGAATCCTCACTAAATGTTTGAGATTATTCAATATTTAAAAAGAGAGAAAGAAGTCTGGTCTACAAGCAGCATCTTAAGTTCCCAAATACTTATCAGCAAGAAGCAGCATATGAAAATTATGCATCCCTCCAACATGGCACACCTAAAATTTGGCCACAACATATGACATGCAAAGGAGAACTTCCAGAGAATTCTGGAAGTCATGAGGGAAATGACTGAGAGAGTCATCTGAAGAAACAAAGTTGAGAGTAAACGATACCAAGACTAGGATAGTTCTAAGTTCCCATACAGAATACAACTGCCATAGGCCAATGGGCATGCCAGACTTTCTGCTTTTACATGTATGATGCTTCAGATTACTGAGGGAATGAAGGGAAAAGATGACATGTCCCTTAGTTGACAGAAGGAAACACACATTTTAAGAAATTACAGATTTAAACTGGATGCAGAAACATATGAAGCATGTATGACTCCACCGTGAATGCTGAATATGCTGTATATGAAAAGGAAGATTATAGTCAACAATATTTTATCACTGTTAGGCCTTTATCTCTTTCAGCAACAATCCATGCATACTTATGTCCTGAGAGACTATGGGAAAGGTCTCTAGGACATTCATGAAAAAAATGTATATTATTAAAAAGCATTCAATGCTTTTAAACATTTTTATGTAAAAATAGTAATATTTCAATTTCATTAAATTTTTTAAAGTATCTTCAGATTTCCTAGGATTTTTAGCAACCAGTGTAAATTGTGATCAAGTTTGGGGCAATGTAATATCAATGGCTATTGTATGTAAATGAATGAACAAACACTGAAAGCTATCTCCAAGTGCCTGAAATGAAAAAAGAATCAAATAACAACTAAAAATATAACACAATGGAAAGAATAACAGATCTCCACTCAAGATTTTGCTTATATTACCAAATTTACAACAGAACGTGATCAAATTGCCAGAGTTAACATCAGTGGATAGATTACATTTGGCCATGTGATTTCAGTCTTTCCTGATTTTGAACTCGAATGCAATTTAGAAAGAAATGTATTTGATTCAGAATTTAACATTTTTATTTTTTGTGTCACCTCATGTTTCATAAATTGAATACAAAATAGAAAAAATTCATATTAACCACTAGGTAGTCTAGTCCTATTTCTTTTCGTTATTTCAAATATTGTGCAGCTGTTTCAAACATCAATTTTTCAATTTTTACTTTTTTTAGAATTAATCAATATATTTTTTCATTCCACTTGACATGACTTATTTAATTATATGCTTCTGCACTACAAATTACAAGACTTGCTCAGTAGGTTCTTTTTAAATTTCATAGAAAACTACAGGTACAGATGGTCCATTAACAACAATAAAAAGGGCAAATTAATTTTATGCAAAAAATCCTTTGGAAAGCAATTCATTTCACAGCTATTTCCAGGAAGGTGTCTGTATTTAAAAACTGATGTAAGACTTCCTGATGATAGAACAAGCTAAGCTAACACATCACCTGAATTATTTGCTTCTGGAAAATGACAGACTTCCTCATTGATTTTAATAAACAATAGCTGGAAATGAGGTTTGAAAATGTCAGGATTAGGTCCTCACCTTCTCTATAACTTAATAGAAAATGACCTCCAAAACCACAAACTTCTGACTCAGGTAGCTAATGGTTGTCTATTGGAATGATACACTGCTTCTATGATAAACAGTATTATGCTCATAAGCACTTTTGTAATGATTGTGATTTATAACTTTAAAACTAGAGGCATACAGTTGCAAATCCCCCTTCTTTGTAATTCATATCTGATTTGGAGATCTCTCAATATTATTTTTTACTTCTAAAATCATAATTATTATTAAAATTATTCCAAAAGTATTGCAAGAGCTATTTTTACTGGTGTGGGAATATATGATACATATGTTAACAGCCAGCTCAGGGTTCCCTTGGGGAGAAAATATCATTGTTTAAGAAAACACCTGGCAATTCAGTGTTGGATGTGTGAGTCCAGAGGACATGTTTTGGAAGAATCCAAGAGGAATAAAAACAGGGATATGTTTGCCTGCCTAACAGTTTGGAGGAATTTAAAACAAAACTTGAACTAGAAGAAGTAAAAATCCAGATATAATCCCTTTCTGAAAATTATATACAGAGAAAGGGAATGTGGGAAAGAGATAGAGAAAGTGAGACAACAAAGCAATACGGTAAGATGCTAGATATGCCTGAACTGTGTTTTAAGGGAAAGTTCTGGCAGGGATAACTAAAATGCTAGGGTCACCTAACGCTCAATATCAAACAGTTTGGAAATTATTGCTGCTGCACAATCCTCTTCTTGGTAAGCATCTGGTGTACCTACAGAGGACTCATCTGCTTGTGATGTCACTTGGATGTATCAGACACGGAGTCCAGGCAGTGCACTTTTCGCATAGTGTGTAAGGAACTGCTTTGAGACTCAACAGCCTTACGAGAGTGCCTAGTGTTGAATTCCATTCAGTTCTTCTTCCTGGTAGACTGCTAATAAATATGTTCAGAAGGACCAGGTAAAGGCTGAAGTGATTAGTTCACTGCCTCAGTGGTGAGCTATTAGTGTTGACATGCCACTCCTTATTTTGGGCTAATCTAGCCTGATGGGTATATTTGGGGAATGAATTGGTGGGCTGAAGATTCCCTCTCTCACATTCTCTTACTGTCACCTTGCCTCCTCCCCTTTAAAGTAAATAAAATGAAGAGTTTAAAGAGACAAATGGAGAGTTCATATGTTAGGCAGTATAGGGCAGAGAATCATCAACAAATACAGGAGACAAACAGGTATTCAGTCTTTCGTAACACTCTTAAAATGTTACCAGAATAGTATGTCCCAAATACTACCCACTCATTCTCAATGTAGTAGAATTACACTCTCTATGATATGATGTGACAGACTCATAAAAGAATTTCTTTGTATGTAAGAGGCTAAGGATAAGCTTAAAATGTACAATTATATATAAAGTTTTTCTATCCCCAACATTGCTATACAAATATTTTCCACACACATTCTTTTTCAATTGCACAACTATTAACAACCTGGTTGTTTTAAATGCTTGTTGATGATTTTGGTGAAATAATTTCAACAACTATGCATATTTATGACCTTGCTCATATTTCTAATTTGCTTTTACTTTGTTTTAGGAATACAATGTAGAGTTTCAGAAACTAGAATTCTACATCTGATAAAATTGGAATATAGCTCTCTCTGTCTTTTCTTTTTTCACCATTGACTATATACAAAAACTAATGTGTATTAATCTTATGGCAAAAATTGATGGCCTTTTAACATGGCCTAAGTTTATATGACATTTTGGTTGCTCCAAATTAATACATCAAGTTCCAGGCTTTTTGAAAATATCTCAATGACATAACATTTTTTATAAGTGTTATATTTATTGTTCAATTTAAATTTTTACAGGTGCCTTATGTTTGGAATGGGGTATAATAGGATAAATAAAAATGTTCCTAGGGAGGACAACTCAGGAACACAGGCAGCTTTAGGTATTCTCATTGTGTTATTTGGAGTTCATTTGTCCCACCCTTGTCCTCATCAGCCCTTAGAGTTGTGTACAATCTTCACAGTTTTTCTGTTCTTCTTCTACATTTTTCTTAAATAAATCTTTTACAATTTCTCTTTATATTTTTCATGACTGTAATCATCAAAGGAACTAACCAGGAATTATCTACCCAGCATGGAACCTGATTTTGTCCTAAACAACAAATACTAGTGAAAACCCCAGTACCAGCTAGGGTGTATCACAAGGTGCGATGAAATTTACAACAGTCTCTCTTCATGGATGATAAATCTTACACTCCCTACAAGACTCCAGTGGCTGACATCTTCATGGTGGCATCTTGGGTGATATCTATCTTTCCGCTTAACTCTTGTTCTCATGATTTACTGTTTGTCCTTGATCAAAATAATTCTTATGTAGCTCTTTATCTTGGTTGCTGAGACCTCTACCAACAATAACCCTTGGAATAAACAGATTTTTTTTATGCAGAGTAGGCTTCAATATGCCCTCCACAAACACCTTTTTCGTTATCGCCCAACAGTGGCAAGGTTTGCTTGGCTTTTTGGATCCACCATGTAATCTCGAGCTTGCCTTCCTATATCAGTGCTTCTAGAAAGACTGATTAAAGATTCTTTTCCTGACCCTTCAACCAACTGTGCAAGATTTCTACTCCCCCAACTCCTCCAGAAATTATGCAACCCTTCTTAAAAAAAAAAAAGAAGAAAGATTTGTTTATTTGAACGGCAGAGTTACAAAGAAGGTAAAACAGGGAGAGATTTTCCATTGGCTGATTAATTCCCCATCTGGCCACAATGACCTGGCTGAGCTACTCTGAAGCTAGGAGCCAGGAGCTTCAACCAGGTCGCCTACTTGAATAGCAATGAGCCAAAAACTTTGTCCATCCTCTGCTGTTTTTCTCAGATCATTAGCAGTGAGCTGGATTGAAAGTAGAATAGCCAGGACATAAAAGAGTACTGATATGGATAGCCAGCATTCAAAAAAAACGAATTTATCCACTTATACTACAATGCTGGCCCCTAAAACCAAGTTTTAAAAATAAATCTCTTGATACTCAACAATAAAAATGATTGTGCATCCTTAACCAAGCTCGTAATAACTCAGTTCTTAGAAGCGGAATGTTTTCATGTCAAAAACCCAAAACATGTGATAATGGCTTGGAAATTAGTTGCAGATTGAGGTTGATAGGGCAGCAACAAATATATTATGAAAGGCTGGGGATAATGGCCAAGACATAACCCATATTTTATTGCAAAGAAAAAATTGTCAAAGCACTTACCTGCAATAATGTGAAAACCAGAACATGAATGCAATGAATCTGTGTACCTGACTGTCTTCCGCTTACATAGAATGTGGATAGTGACTTTGGCTTCATTGAGCTATGCATGATTCACGAAAATATAAAGGTATTAAAGAAAGAGATGTTCTATTTCCAAGCAGAATTTACAGGAAACGTAGAAAGACCAGGAATTGCTGGGCTGAAAAATAAAATTGTCATTCATCTGAAGTATTTCTATGCAGTAAGAAATTGTCAAGGCCTAGAACCAAAAATCAAATCCAAGTTTATATACAAGACTCTCTATTAAATCTCTTAAAGATCTAAGAAAGTGTCACACATTTAAGCCCAGAAAGTATGTAGACAGTCCTCCCTGTCCATCTACATAATTATAAAAAATGATATTAACATGCTCTTAATCTACTAAAAGTTTTGTGGTGGTTTTCTAGACAACTCAAAATTTGAGTTATCAAATAATATATTTAACAGTAATTTAAAATAAAAACATGGGCAGCATAACTTACTTTCATTTTTCTCCAGATAAAGTAAATACCCTAGTGTTCATTAAGTTGTTACTCATAGTTGCTGTATTTTGGAAATTTACAGTTAGTTAAAAATACAGAGGAGGGTGTGGCACAGTAGCCTAGTGCTTGAAGTCCTTGCCTTACATGCACCAGGATCCCTTATGGGCACTGGTTTGTGTCCCAGTGGTCCTGCCTCCTACCAGTTTCCTTGCTTGTGGTCTGGGAAAGCAAACAAGGACGGTCCAAAGTCTTGGAACCCTGAACCCACATGGGAAACTTGGAAGAAGCTTGAGGCTCTTGACTTTGCATTGGATCAGCTCTGGTCCTTGTGGTCACTTGGAGAGTGAATGAGCAAACAAATTCCTAAAAGAAAAAATACAATAAAAAATCTATAAATATTATAGGTATGAATTTTAAATACTGGGTGAATAAAATTTTTTTTAAAATTTTCACTGTTTTTATACTTCTCGTTTAAAACATGCTTTCCTCCCTCTCTCATTCCCACGTTCCTTCCTTTCTTCTTTTCATTTTTCTTTTAATTTTCTTTATAATCACAGGCTTAACCCTGCACTAAATACAGAATTTAACAATAAGTAGAGAAACCAATGTTCCTTTAGGTTGTAATTAATAATATGAGTATAATTAATAATATAATTAATAATAATTAAATCTTAAATGTCAATATCACTCATACACATTGCTTTTCTGTGCTCAGTATATAAGTTACCACAAACCAGAGAAAGTAGGATATTTGCCTTTTGGGAACTGGCTTCTTTTCACTATGCATAATGTTCTCCAGTTGGATTCATTTTGTTGCAAAACATAGCATTTTGGAGACTTACGCGGTAGCCTAGTGGCTAAAGTCCTCACCCTTAAAGCTCCAGGATCTCATACTTCTAATCTCAGTAGCCCCAATTCCCATCCAGTTCCTAGCTTGTGGCCTGAAAAAGTGGCCCAAAACCTTGGAAACCTGTATCTGCATGAGAGACCCAGAAGAGTCTCCTGGCTCCTGACTTGGGATTAGCTCAGTCCTGGCTGTTGCAGCTGCTTGGGGAGTGAATCAGCAGACGGGCAATCTTCCTCTCTGTCTCTCCTCCTCTCTTTATATCTGACTTTGCAATAAAAATAAATAGATCTTTTTTTTAAAAAAAATAGGATTTTTTAAACATTGAGTTGTATTATGTCATGTGCATATACGTATTGTATTTATCTAGTCATTAGTCAATGGACACCTCAGTTTATTCCTTATCTTAGCTACTGTGAGTTCAACTGCTATAAACATAGGGGAACAAGTAATTCTTTTATATGCTGATTTCATATCCACTGGGTAAATGTCCAGCAGTGGAATTGCTGGATCATATTTTCTATTTTCAACCTTCTGCACAATCTTCATACTGTTTCGTAACAATGTACAAGTTTAGATTCCAACCAACAGTGCATTAGAATAACGTTTTTTTTCACATCCTAGCCAGCATTTGTTATTTTTTATTTTTCGGTGATGGTCATTCTGACTGGGGTGAGGTGAACCCTCATTGTCCTTTTAATTTGTATTTCCTCAGTGACTAGCAATCCTGAGCATATTTTCATGCCTGTAGGAGATTTTTATTTCATGCCTTGAAAAATGCTTGGTTATTTAAATGAGTGGTCTGATTGACTGTCTTTCATCACTGTTAATCATCCAATATTGGATTCAACTTGAGTAACATTAAAGAAAAGATAGATGGAAGGCTGTCAGTACTATCTGAAATATGTACTGTGGTTTTTGCTTTATTTGTTTATAAGTAACTGAGGCATTCTTTGTTAAGCTGCCACATTCTTCTTGATGAACTCACTATATAAAGGCAAATAGCAGATGAAAAAAATTCTGACTAATGTGCATTGCTTTTTTTGGTTGTTGCTCAAGTTTTATTTATTTTACTTGACAGAGTTATGGAGAAAAAGAGAGATTGGTATAGGGGCAGATCTTCCATCTGCTGGTCCACTCCCCAAATGACCAGAGCTGACCAGAGCTGGTCTGGTCTGAAACAGACAGGCAGAAGCTTCTTCCAGCTGTCAAGCATGAGTGCAGGGGCTCAAGGACTTTGGCAGTCATCTGCAGCTTTCCTAAGCCATAAGCTGGGAACTGGATCAGAAGTGGATCAGCCAAGACATGAACCAGCACCTGTATGGGAAGCTGGCACCATTGGTGGAATATTAGCCAGACCCTGATTAAAGTCTATATTTTGTATATAGACTTTATTTATTTATATGCTATATTTCTATAGCATAGGAAAAAAACACTTTGCATTTTAAATGGATTATTTAAAAACTAAATGGCAAGGAATGCCATTTAGATAGACATGGACTCTGATAATCTCTTACGATTTAGAGAGGGGAGAAGGATTTGAAGGATTTGGGGACCGGAAAAATTCCATAGCTGCTTTAACCATGCTGATAGTATTTAAGATATTTGACAAAGGAAGGTTAGTATATATTTTAAATTAGAAGATTTGAACCTCAGGCTAAAGTCTTTGATTTGGAAGATCTTAGGGGTGATGCATTGAAAAGTATGGGGGTAGGAACCCACCATGGGGGGAGGGATGCGAGAGGAGTGGGTGGAATCCCAGTGCCTATAGAACTGTGTCAATTAATATAATGTAATTAAAATAATAATAATAATAAATAAAACAATTTAAAAAAGAAAAGTATGTGCTTTACATTAAACGTCATCTTAAGTGATATGATTGGTACAACAAACACAAGAACTCAGATATCTTTCCTACCAAAGATTAATTGCAATTCTCTTCTTAATAATGTATCTTAGTAAATTTCTAGAATTCTTTTACATGAAAGCTATTTAAATAATGTGGTGTTTACAGTTATGAAATATTTACGGCCACAGACTTGAGAGAAGAATGTGAAAAGGTTGGAGAAGATTAATGAGGTATTAAGAAACTGGAGATTGAAGTAACTTTGCAAGTTATGCATTCTTGGAAGCCTAGATTATCATCAGTATCATTAATATTAAAATATCAAGTACCCTCTCAGCAAAAGCAAAGCTCTTTTATATTTTGCAGATCGAGTGGGTAAGGGTTCTTTAGCCCTGTGCTTTGACGTAAATGTGTCCCTCTAAATTCATGTGTCGAAACTTAATCAGCAATGTGATAGTATTACAAAGTAATGAAGTCCTTAGTGTGGAGATAAGGTCTTTACCAAAGGGTTGAAACAGTAGAATACGCCCTTGCTCCTTTCCATGATGTGAGGGCACGTGTCTGTCACCCAGGAAGATACAGCATCCAGGTGCCATTCTATGGGCCCCAACACAACCATCACCAGACATAGAATCTGCTGGATCTCTAAATTGTGAGGAACAAATGAATGCCATCCACAGATTTTCTAGTTCCAAGTATTGTGTAACAGCACTGCAAATGGATCTTGATCTTTTGCCTAAGAGAATGGAATTCATGACCACCATAAATAATTTTCAATATACCAGCAGTGAAATTGTATACAATTCCAATAATTTCTCTGAATCGATGTATTGATTTTAAATGTGAAATACAAACACTGATATCCTTGAACATCCTCAGCATTAGGTAATGCCATTTTGCCTACATCTTTTAAAGTAGATAGTGGCTTATGTGCCTGGCACTACTCAAAGTCACTTATATAAACAAGGGATACGAATCAATAGCAAATGGCCTAAAAATGGTTTGAGCACATATACTTGAAGTACAACTTAAAATAAAGTATGAGACCACAAAGGTAGTTTAGGCTTGCAGTGGTTTCACCAGGTAATATATAGCTCCTTCCTCAACCTGTAATTATGTGGAATAAGTATCCATATATTTGGGTAATTTTAGATGAAAAATAAGAAATAAGGTATGTCTACTTGAGGCACAATACATTGTCCATGACTGTTTACTACTAAAAAAAAAAAACCTGAATTATCTAAACATTCAGTACACAATGAATACTTATAACTGTAAGATATGTGGATTATCTCACTGGGCTTTCAAAGTAGCCCAGGATGTAGGAGCGACTATAATCACCACTTGATGGTTGAAAAATTTGAGGAAAAAGTAATAACATAGCATGGTTAAGTTCTAACTGCTAATGAATAGGAAAATCAACATCCAAACTCAGGCCATTTGTCTCCTAAATGTATGCTTTAGGAACTATGTTGTACTAACAGGTGTTATAGTTGGTGCCTTTAGCTAGATACTGAGCCTCAAAAAACATTCACAGTCCAGAAGTTATCTGGTTAGAATGACACATCAGGTGCAAGGTCACTCTGTTTTATGCCATCCAAGGCCACTTCTGGGAACGTTCTAAAACACTCCAAACATGCCTGCACTTAATTTACTGAGTTACTGGAAGACAAATGTGAATGGTTCAAGTCTGAGTTCCATCTCTGGATTCTGTGTTTCAGGATGTATAGTTAGTATTTGGTTTTTTGTTTTTAAGATTTGCTTTTTTCCACAATATCAATTTTATATATGTGAACACTTATAAATAGTAATTTTCTGTGTCTGATTTCTGTTCCCCATGCATAGCTGTGTCTATTATTCCTGCTCCCCTTCCTGTGACTACATTTCAGATGGATAATTCTTAATTTACAGGCACTTTACTTTGATTTATGCTGCTTAGAACTAATAGATTATTTTGAAAACTGGATAGATGATATTTTTCCCATAAGATTCGAAAATTTCACTATTTTACTGCTTGCTACTGCTTTTATGCCAACTTTATACCTCTCAGACACCTAATTATGCATTAAGTCCTAACATTGAGCTCTCCTTTTAATTATTATTCTCCGATATTTTTTCTTGTTTTTCTTGAAATCTATATTGTTTTGAATTATGTTTCCAATCACTAATTTTCTCTTCTGAAATGATTAATTTGCAGTAAGAATCAACCATAGCATT
The DNA here is from genome assembly GCF_017591425.1 of Ochotona curzoniae. NCBI lineage: Eukaryota > Metazoa > Chordata > Mammalia > Lagomorpha > Ochotonidae > Ochotona > Ochotona curzoniae. The sequence continues at coordinate 13,120,754 of NW_024464920.1, read as the reverse complement.
TATAATTTTTTTTCATACCATGGATTTTACATTATAAAATATATTTAGTTCTATGCTGAGGTCTCTTTCTTTTCATGGTTTTGTAACAATATTTTATTGGATTCTTTCAGAAACCTGAATTTTTTTTTTTGTGGGTAAGACTGTTATTTTTTCCATATTGTTTCCTTCATGTTTAAAGGGATGTATTAAGGGAGAAAGCCGACCCAATTTCCCACCCTCCCCAGGTCCCAGATGTAGGGTACACTCTGAGGTTCTTGCTCAAGTGGATTCCATATTTCAACAGTTATGAATCGCTGCCAATCTTGCCACTCCAAGCACTATGAGGTCCTTGACGGATCTACTGATTGACATAGTCCATCATAGAGTCTCTGTTTGCCCCGTATTTCGTTGCCAAGACATAGCTGAGATGGTTGGTTGACCTGTTCTGTCTTCTCTCTTTTCTTGGTTAAGGTTCCAAGTCCAGCATTTTGATTGGGGAGATCTCCAAAGAAACTTTGAGGAGTTCTCAAACCAGATTCTTGTATGTGCTAGCAAGTACAGGGCCCGGCACAGTCCATTGCACCGACCAGCTGGTGTTTGCAATTGCTGGGTTGGTTCTGTTTCACTTCCGACTTCCACTGGAATCATCGGGTGTTGCAGTCCAGCCTGGTACTGCCCAGCACATACTCAGCCCTCGCATAAACCTGTGGGAGCTGCAGCCTAGTTGGAGCGACCCACAATAACCCCCATCAGGCCCGCCCCATACCCTGGTTAGCCAGTATGTGTAGCAGTAATCAGGTCTGTCCCACACCCCATTCCACCCTAGCCGCTGTCCTAGTTTTCGTGCCCTCCCATGGAAGTGGTAACCTAAGAGGGAGGAGCCCACTATTTCCCTCCCAGTCCTCTCCCACTCCAAGATTATGCACTCTCCAGATAGTTCTGTGGTTTGACTTGACAGAACTAGCCCCCAGTGCCAGCTTCTGCCAGCTGATGCTGTGGCTAAGCCCAAACAACCCTCACCCACTCTAATTTTGTTTGCACCAGTAGGAATAATCAGCCCAGCCTGGCTTTTGCCTGATCTAGTCCACATGAGGCATACAGGTATTGTAGCCCTGCCTAGTCTGGTCTGCCCCCACCCCAGCTCACGCTCTCCTGCGGGAGTAGCTGTCCAGCAAAGGAACCCTCCCTTATTGCCCTGCTGGCTCTGCCCCCTCCCTTCCTTGTTCTCAAGCTTGCTGGTTGTGCACTGCGGTCCCTTCTGGTACAGGCAACCCACCTTGGCATTCCATATTGTGCACTAGTGTTTGTTGCGACTGAACCTGGCTTGACCCACACTGTTCTGGTGCTTGGATTTGCCAGTAGATGACATGGACAGATTCAGCCTGGTCTTCCCCCGACCCCTGCCAATTGTATGCCAGTGGGTAACTTTCCATGGCCTGTTCTGGGCTGTTTCCTATCATGTTTCTTGCGTTTACCTGCTGGGTCTGTGTCCTGCCAGAGGAGTTGCCCAGGTTCCTCTGTCAGAAACTCTCCCAATGCCAGGTTTCACACTTACCAGTGGGTCCATGAACCAGCCCTACTCAGTCCACCTCCTGTCATAGCAGGAACAGTGGCTTTTCCTGACTGGCCTTCAACCCAAACTGGTTCTTGCTGTTGGATGTTTCAGCCCAGCCATGGAGAAACCTAAATCTTATAATGCCCACACGGCTACAATGTTTTCTGAATTTATTAAGTTTCTTATAGGGTAGCAGGGCCGAAAGTGGTAACTGCAAAGCAATTAATTCATCAATATATTTATTTATTTAAAGCCTCCTCTATGGCTTTAATCTGTTGTATATTTACACGTAACACATTTTTTTTCTAATGCTCAAGCCTATTTTGAGTGGCCCAGACATGTGCAATCTTCTTTGTTGTGAAACTTCTAAGCTTCTAAAGCAAACTTTTGACAAGTCCATTATACTATACTTGGTGGGGGGTAAGTATTCCCCTTGTATCATTCATGCTATATTCAAATTTCAGTGCCAGATAAGATCATTATATTGTACAGAACCACTTTTCACATGGATTCAAATTTCTTTTCTCTCTTCACACAAAGTCTTTGGTGTGTTTTAGAAGAGGGCTACTTTTGAGCCTAGCCTAGGCACACGATAAGTGTGAACTACTCACTAAATTTAAAGGGGGGGGGGGTTTAGGGACACATTGCTTTATTTGTTGGTTTCAATAACTAGAACATTTAGTCCTAATTGTAGATTGCTATTCTCTATGCCAAAGTAACTTAACAATATTCATTTCATGATTAAAGATTAGTTTGTATCATCTTCTGGTAAGACAATGATCAGACATCCACTAGGGCCCAGTAAAATACTGATTATATAATTTATCAACAAAATTATTACCATAAGCCTTCAAAGTAGCTCTGCATCTAAAAACATATGATCTTTTTACTAGGAGCAAATCCAGAGCTAAATCTCTAAAAGAGAATGATCATTACCACATAAAAGTAATCCTGTATCAAAACCTGAAGGGAGAAATGGTAGTGGCTGAAATTCAGTTCCATTTCAGATCCCCTAGGAGGAAGAAACTGTAAGGAGCAGAGGCCTGATGTTGGTGTCAGACTGAAGACTCAAATATAGCTGTAGGCTCTAGGATTCATACTAGACAAGAGCCATCCAACTGCCCACACCACACATATACCATAAAACACCATAGAAGCAGATACTGATGCGTCAAAGGACCCATGTCAAAAGTTCTGTGGTCCTTCTTCTGCTCTGTCCAACGTTCCTGGCTCATTTTCTTCCTGGAGCAAATATTCAACAACAGTCCAGCAGCACATGTCCCACCGTTTCTGAAAATGGATGTTCCTTCACTTGCAAGTCCTAAGAACAAGGATTACAATACACAATAATATTGACAGAGAAGGCTCCAAGTATTTACAATGACCCTACGGTATATATAGCATGTGGCCCCATTTGTAGCCGCTAGTCTTTCTAGACAATGTTAGAATACATTGGATTTTATTAATCCAGATATTAAGATCAAGTGGTGGGGTGCAAGAATGTTCCTTTGTTCTAAGGATCCTAGTTCATGTTTTCTTTTTAAAAGCCATTTTGAGGTGTATAGAACCCAGTTGAATATAAACCAAAATTGAAATGTCTATGAAGAAGTTACAGGATATAGATAAGAACCTGCATTTTCCTATTAACATATTGGTTAATCAATACCATGTCAATTAATGCCATAATGTTGTAAATTCTTGTTGATGTTATGTTGGGGCTTTTAATTGCTTGAGATGATACTTTGCTGGCTTTACCTTCAGACCAGAGATGGTCTCACCAAGAAATCGTTGAACTCACTAGGATAATAATATGCTGGACTTTATGCTTGGTAAATACTTTCAATGAAAGAACCTCAACTGAATTTGAACTGTGGTAATGCAACAAGGTGGAGAAATCCACCATGGGAGAGGGTTCAGGGAGGGGTGGGGGGAATCCCAGTGCCTATAACACTGTGTCACATAATGCAATGCAATTAATAATAATAATAATAATAATAATGATAATAAATTTCAAAAACAGAATTGTGCAAGATGGAGGAGGAGGAGGAAAAAAGAGCGGGGGGAGGGGGGAGAGAGAAAGAGAGAGAGAGAAGCGTGTCCATCCTCTGGTCCACTGATTCACTCTCAAATATCTGTAATGGCCATGGCTGGGCCAGGTCAAATCCAGGAACATGGAACCCCTTTCCAGGTCTGCCACAAGGTGGTAGGGCCCAAATCTTGGTCATCCTCTGAAGCTCTTTCAGGTGTGTAAGCAAGGAGTTGGAATGGAAGTGTGGAAGCTGCAGCTAAAAGTAGTGATCACACAGCATACCAGTATTATAGGCAGGAGTTTACCTCATTGTGTAATGACATTGGGACCTGAATCGTGTTTTCCAGTTGAAAACGTGATCTAACCCTGTTTAAGTGCTACTATTTGTTGTTAGAAACCTCTACGGTATAGCCTCAAGTTGTTGGGGGTGTGCCTTCAGAACGTAATTCTTGTAAAAGGATTGTTTTTAAAATGTTCAGTTTAGCCTCATTCATTTTCTCTATGAGATGTGACTGCTGTGATATACATTCCTGACTTAATGTGACATCATCTATTGCTAAGCCCTAACCAGAGGCAAACTGAACGAGGCCACCCAATTTGGTTCTGAAAGAGTGAGATAGTCTCTTCCAAGCAAGTAGCTTATTTCAGATGTTTCACTGCAGTGATGCAAAACCACAAGTTCAACAGTCTTAGTCATTTCTGATTCCTATGTCCTATTTGTATGGGGAACTTCTTTTACTCATGTGAGTTTGAAGACCATTGTGAAATTCATGGTCTGGATCCCATCACAGAAATTAAGTAAAGAGTGCATCATGAGTTAAGAATGATGAGTCTGAGCCTAGCACAATAGCATACCAGTTAAAGTCCTCAACTTGAGCACTCCAGGATCCCAAATGGGTGCCAGTTCTAGTCCAGGCTTACCATCCAGCTCCCTGCCTGTGGCCTGGGAGAGCAGTAGATGATGGCCCAAAGCCTTGGGACCCTGCACCTGCGTGGGAGACCTGGAGGAGACTCCTGACTCCTGGCTTTGGATTGGCTCAGCTCCGGCCATTGTAGCCACTTGGGGAGTGAACCATCGGATGGAAGATCTTCCTCTGTGCCTCCTCCTCTCTGTGTATTAGAATATTAGGATATTAGAATATTAGAAATAAAAGATTGACAAGTCTATCCCAGACTTTGCATCTCTCAAGGTCCTTTTTCTCTTTTTTTCAACCTGATATATTATAAAATTTCTGTAAGTTTAATTTTAATTATATGCTGGACCAACACTGAATACAGGTTTCTGTCAGCCAGAATCAGAAAACTGAATTCAGAATCTCTGATCAGTTCATCAATAAGTTCACCCAGAAATTTGATCAAGAACCCTGAAAAATGCATTCTCTCATCCATTATGAAAATTTTACCCATAGAATAGCAAATGTGTCTTCTTTTTCTGGGTTTAAATTTGTAATTTTCCACTCAAGCTCCAGTATATTCTGCCAACTAATATATAATCACATAAAAACAAAGCCTTCGTCTTTTTGATTCATTATAATCTCAGCATTTAATAATATTTAATGGATGAAATAATGAAGGTGTATTTTGAATTTTAAAACTGGAAATAATAAAAGCTATTACAATGAGAGATTTGAGGGACACCATAATATGACTCCCTTATGAGAAACTTCTTGCAAAGTTTCAACACTTCTAAAGACTTGTAAGCTGAATTATATCTGTAATGAACCCTGCTTGACACCCAAAAATATATAGAATATTCTTTTCTTATTACTAGATATTGCTAAGTCACTATATTTAGCAATTTTGATCCTAATAACATTTGCTCTAGGGAGAAGTAGATTAAATAATAATTTTCTGGATGAGACATAGATTGTACATTTTAAAATTAAATGTAATATTAGTATTTAGAGTAATAGATCTGAAAATTAGAATCATTCTTTCTCAAGAAGGTCTTTCTTTTGAGATGCTCCTTAAACAACTTTTTTGATATATATACTGCGCAATGATTAGTAGAGTACATTAAGAGACTATTTTCTGTTACATTAAGATGATTCTTTTGGATCTTTCTGTTATCCTGAAAGATGCTGTAATTTTCTCCCTGGATAAAATCTGCCAGGAAGCAAATCTTGACCACACCACTGAATTGCTGCATTTTTCAACTTAGAAGTTTTTAGATAAAAGAACCTGCAAAATTTACACTTTCCCTCATGTAACTCCTTTACTAAATTAGATTAGAATTGAGTTGTGAAGAATAATACTTTTGCTGCTTCTTTTTTTTTTCTACGAAAAGAAGCACATGTGTTAAATGTGGGGGAAGATTAAGCAACAAAGCCGAAGTAGGTCTTATCACCTGTTCCATCAGTTGGCAAGTTGCCTGAGCTTTTCCCAGTCATTTAACAGTAAAGGGAATTTACTCTTTAATTTTACTTCATCTAAAACCCTAAAAGTATGATCTAGTTTCTTAGAAAACCATTCTTTTCATGCATCAAATAAATCCCATCACCCTACTGCTAATGAAACTAAATTTTCCCCCGCAGCCTCTTTCTCTGGAAACCCCCTGTTTAGAAGATAATAGATAGTATCTTCAAAAGTATTATCCTGCATGAAATTCCCCTTCCATTTCAATCTACCCTGTGATTTCTTCTTAACTAAATGGCTCTTACATTTCTGTTTGCAGCCAGTCTCATTTACCAAATTAAATTTAACATTTTTATGATGTGTTCAAGCAAGCTATATAGTTTTCTTATTTTTATACTCTGACTTTTTTCAACAGAAAGAAATATTGTTATTGTTGACTCATATTTCCTTTTTTTAAAGATTTATTTTTATTATTTTTTCATTGGAAAGACGGATATACAGAGAGGAGAAACAGAGAGGAAGGTCTTCCGTCCGATGATTCTCTCCCCAAGTGAGCACAACGGGCCGATACTATGCCAATCCGAAGCCAGGAGCCTCTTCTGGGTCTCCCAGGCGGGTGCAGGGTCCCAAAGCCTTGGGCTGTCCTCGACTGCTTTCCCAGGCCACAGGCAGGGAGCTGGAAGGAAAGCGGGGCTGCCGGGATAGAACCGGTGCCCATATGGGATCCTGGGCTTGCAAGGCGAGGACCTTAATCACTGCGCCACCACGCCGGGCTCTTGACTCATATTTCTTCACACCCTCATCCTCATCAAGGACCATTTCAATCTGAGTCTGAAGTCATAAATCAGAATAGTGCATGGCATTCATACATGTTGCCCACACAAGCTGAAAGCTAAAACCTTTAAAACCACTATTAAGCAAAATGTGCTTCTCAATGTGCAGATAGCAGGACAAAAAAGATTAATGTCCAAAACAATACATTTTTTGTTATTTCCATGAAGATTAGCTTGCATATTTTATAATAAGAAGGAGAAGTGCTTGAATTCCTATTGCTGGGCAACAAACACAAAAATAGCAATACAAAACAATACATATTTGTCAACTGACACTTCTGTAGATCAGAATGTGGCATGACATAGCTGACTCTCTTATCAGCATATTGCAATACAAAAGGAAAGGAGTGCTGCAAGACTCCTTTCCCCTCGAGATTCTCGAGGGGAAAAACCATCTTCAAGATCATTCTTATTTTTGGCATCATTCAGTCCCTTACTGTTTTAAAAACTAAAGTGTGTATTTCCTTGCTGTGCTCCAGTCAGGAACCAGTCAGTTCCCAGAGACCTCTTCAACTCATTTCTAGGCAAGTGTCCCCTGGTATCCCTAGGTTGGTAACTACGCTTTGAATCATCATGATGCATCTCAAACTCATGCCATTGCTGTCTGCCCAGTGTCAGACACAGAACACTGATGTGATCAGGTCAAGTTCAACTGGAAACTCAATTTTAAGGTCAACTGATTTGGGAACTTAATTGTATCTATTATATCTGCAAAGACCCTTATCTATAATTTAACATAATCATGGGAGTGATAGCTCCCAATAACCACAGGAAAGATTACACAGGACAGAGTGTCATTGAAAGTTATTTTAGGATTCTGCATATCACAGGGGAAAATGCATCAATTTGACAAAGACTTCTAAAGATTCCCTCTTTCAAATAGTATCTTTTTTTCCCCTTTTGCAACATCAAAGTGATCTTTTACTATGAATATCTATTAGACAATACTGATATTGGTAAAGATATTGCATGCTAAAGTAAAAATTATGATTTTTTTATACATCAAGAATAAAAATAAAAATCATGCAGATATTCGAAGCTATCCAGAACCAATTTCCAATTAGTGTTTCAGTTTATTAAAATAATGCTAGTTTCGGACAATCTTGCATAGAAATAAAGGCTTTGACAGCTAAATAGCTAATGAATGCAACAGCATTTTCAGCACCATGTCCTTTACTGCCGTCTCTGCCACCACCTCTGCTCCCCAGGGAATTAGCTATTTGAAGAAGGGTCAAAGGGCTAGAAATGGTGTTGGAGCTTGCATGGGAAATTACACCATCTTGACTCAATGCTAACCATGCTGGAAAGGAATAAACAGGCAGCAATAATTGACAATTCAAAATAATAAAAAGAACCCAAGCTATAAGAACTGCAGTATGCTAATAAATATGCAATGAATAAATCATTCTAGCACCATAGATTCACTTAAAGGAGTAAGAATACAATTTATAGACTTATTATATACGCCTTTCTGTATATCTAAAAAAAAAAATTTAGTAAAAGTCACCCCATAGCCCATACTTTTATCTTTTTCACTCTGACAATTTAGTGAAAAATACTTTTTCAGTAATTTCAAATCATGTAATCTGTATGAAAAATTTAAACCTTTCTTACTTTCAAATCTGTTTTAACATAAAAATCTGATATCAGCCTTACTTGCCTCTGTATCACACAGACATCGCAGCAAGGCAAATCTGTTGACTGAAATGAGCTTAAACAAATAATATTCATAATATATCCTCCTACTTAACATTTCTTAACATTCTGTAGAGAGTTTCTGACTCAAGAATTTTGGGGTATGTTGCAAATCACTATGTGTTTAAGAACCAGTGGAAGATGTGATAAGCATTTTGAGTTTAAAAGCATTTTCTTCCTTATATCAGAAATGGTTGTTTCCTTATTTTGTAAGAATCCTATGAAACTTCTCAATAGTTTGGTATTGTTGATTCTTATATAGGGTGGATGCTACTATAATGGTTGCTGAATACTACTGACTGAACACTACTTTGTACCAGAGATTATGCTCAAATTTTTTTCTTTTCAAAATCCATAAAATCATTTTTTATAATAAGAGGCCAAAAGCTGAAATCAAAAATATTAGACAAATTAGTAAATGGTAGGATGGTAATTGTTTGAGCCTAGGACTCCCTAAAACTTAAGGTTAAAACAGGAACATTAAAACAGAAGAAACAATCAGCTTCTCTGTGGCAGTAGGACAATAATTTTTTTTTTTCATCTCAGTAACCTCTCATTTTCCAATTTTTGACTTCTACTAAAGTACTTGGGATTTGCTTTGCAGCTACTGCCTCATTAAGTATAAATTATTTCAGTTCCTATTACAGGACCAACAATATGTGTGACTTTTTAAAAAATATTTATTTATTTTTATTGAAAGGCATACATACAGAGAAAGAAGATTCACTCCCCAAGTGGCCATAGCTGACAGAGCTAAGCTGATCCAAATTCAGCAGCCACATGGGTACAGGGTCCCAAGCCCTTGAGCCATCCTCGACTGCTTTCCCAGGCTGCAAACAGGAAGCTGGATGGGAAGTGGGATATGAAGTAGCAGTGGAAGATGTCCCTCCTGCACTGCACCCAAGTGGGAAACCCAGAAGAAGCTCCTGTCCCCCGGCTTCAGAAAAGCTCAGCTCTGTCCACTACAGCCATTTGGAAAGTTAACCAGCGCATACATCTGTCCTTTGGTCTGTCTCTCCCTGTGTATGTATAAATCTTTCTTTCCCACATAAATAAATAAATAATAATAATAATGGAGAGTACTCTGATGCCAAGGGGCAACACCAATTCTATCTATTTTATAGCAGCTGGATATTATGCTAAGGAATCAATTAGCATAAAGGAATACTGTGAAGAGGGAAGAACAATTTCTGGGGTTTCTTTGGGGAAATGGAAATGAATGAGGACACAGATACCTTGGCAGGTAAAATATTTGTAATATCTTCTGTTTATTCTTTTTAGTAATCATTCATAGAAAACTCTTTGATGACATTTTAACCAATAGAAACAAATAGACCTCATTAGCATGGAAAAGGCAATATGTTCAAATTAATCCAACAGAAACCTCTGCCTGTGATGAAACACAAGATCTTGATGAATGATGGTCATTTATTCTGTTTACATCAGTGCGTAAGACTCATCACTACAGTGTAGCGCTCAGTAAGAATTAAATAGATAGTACACTCAGAAGACAATCCAGTGCCCGTGTGATAGTGCACTAGCACTTTAACCCAGGGTTCTATACTCTTCTACACAAAGATCAGTTTTCATTGATTTCCCATTGTCATCACTAAGGGTCAAACTCCTTAGTATACCAACCAGTGTGAATGCAGGATGCGAACCCTGTACCACAGTAGCTGGTAGCTGTACTCTGCTCATCTACCCTTCTCCTGACTGACTTTGATTCATTCATGAACACATAGCTATTGGCATCATATTCCCCAGGAAGATTTTGCAGTAGCATTCATTTGGCTTAGATGAAACACACACCTTGAGCATACAAGGATTCACTCTATGAATGTCATCTATGTGGCTGTCTCCCCACTGTAGGTAGCCTGCCTTACTGGGTGAATGGACAAGTGAGTAAAAGAATTTTTATTTCAATTTTTTGCATAATTTAAAATATTAAAGCATGTGTGTCAAATCTTTTCATATTTATGTATTTTTCATATTTTAGCCAATGAGCTAAAGAACCAAATAGAATAAATTATGTTCTCCCTTATAATAGAAGGGTATTAATCTTTCTGAAAGTACCACTGATGAGGTCAAAATTGCCAAAAGGAAAAATGGCATTGAATGGTGTTTACCACTATATAGTCTTTATTTAATTAGCGTTAAAGGCATTTTCAAAGAATGACTAGTCAAAGAGATGTATAGTAGCCTTATGCTGAGAAATATTTAATTATTTCAGTTGTCATCTGTCAAATTAGCACATTCTTGTCTCATTTTCAGTGCCCCCAAAGCAATGCAGTGATGGATTATGGCAAATAAATCTAGCGTGGAAACACTGATCATTTGCTCTAGGTAAAAAATAAAATAAAATGAAATAGGCAAGAGTAATTTGCTACTACATTCCTAGATACAGTGTTTTGGCTCACTGCTTTGTAAAAGAAGGGTAGGGTACTTGACAAGAGTCAAGCTCCTTTAGAGAAATATGCAAATCAAAATTTACCACCTTTCTAAACCATTTTAATTCAACAGCTTATCTTAGCAATGACCTAGTTTTCAGAATATTGAATATGCTTGGCTTTGTAATCACATTATCTCATTTCTCAGAAGTTTGAAATAGGAAAGATATATGTGCAAATGAAAATATTGGTGAAGCACAGCCACCTGTCATATTCCCAATCTTATCAGGAAAATACATGATTTATCACATGATAAGATCAAATTTTCTCCAATGGCATACTAATGGTCATATTTTAAAACTGTGTTAGTGAAACTCGCACAATAGACCAGGCTGATGACATTAACAGCGGATCTTTGAACAAATCTAGTTAACGTGAAAGCAGAAGGGAAAGATGGTTTCATTTTGGAAACAACAATAAAAATGATATTGTTCAGTAAGGAATTGAGACTGTGAGCAACTAGTGCTGTATTTTTCACTTTGTCTTTGCTAGCTAACTTCCCACATAAAATAGGTTATAAATTTGTGGAGAATGCAGTTCTGACTTAAAATTTGTATGCTTTGTTGAGCAAAAGATAATTACATAATTAGCTGGTAATAGTTTTTTTTATCCACAGATTCATAGAGTTAGGAAAAGGGACACACAAATTCTACAAACATATCTTACAGGTAAGAACTAAGTGGACAAGAAAGGAACCCTTAGTGTATAATTAATTTATTCTGCTTAATACACAGGAAAGTTAAATACAGAGATGTATGTATATGTGTGTGTCTGTGTGTGTGTGTAACTAAACAGAGGATATCATGGTGAATGTCTCAGTTTAACTATTTGTACAAGCAGAAGTCAATGTGGCATTCTTAGTCCAGTAATTTCTTGGAGACCTTTTTTTTCCAGATGAAAGGAAGATGTTGGAAGTAGGAGAGGACAGAGCGTAAAGAAAACAAGAATGTATTATTGTGTGGAGGTAAGTTTGGATCACATAGGCAAATTAATTTTTTCATGTATTTATAAAATTATTAATTTATTTGAAAGTTAAAGAGAGATAGACCGATTTTCCACCTCTTATTTAACTCTCCAAATGGCCTGTGAGGTTTGGGGCTGGGCCAGACCGAAGCTAGGATCTAGATGTCCCATGTGACTTTTTGCACTCAACTGCTTAAACCACAATCTGCTATTGCTAAAGGTGCATGTATTAGACACAGTTGTTCAAAATGTGTCTTCCTGCTTATTTATTATTTTAAATACAAGTAAGTCTGGATTTATTCATTGCCTTTTCCTGGAGAAGGAAAAAGGGATGTTAAGTTTAAGGAGAGAAGATCCGTAACCAAATAGGGGAAAGGAGACAGAAGAAGGGATAGTGTAAGACCCTGGCTTCAAGAAGAGAATACCCCCTAAATCTATGTTTCAGATCCTTTGGCCTGATGCAGAGTCTTTAGTCAAAGAGCTATTTTACTCTCAACATAAAAAGAAATTTGCAAACAAAAAAAAAAAATCCCAAGAGCATGAAGAGACATCAACACATTATATTTTCACAAACCAGGCTATCTACCAATCAATCAATAGCTCAGAGCGTCAGTGAAGCCCCATAGAGCCTAGACCTAACCTAGACCAAGGTAATAACTAAAGGGGACAGTCATTGGGGGAGACAGCAATCTGGGATAAAAAAACCACTCAATTGTATTAGATTCCATTTTTCCATTTCAACACAATGAGATGGATTTGTGGTGATCGCTCAGCAGGTTAATGATACCCCTTTTTCTCTTTTGGTTGCCACAAAAATAGCAGGGCAGGACATTGGCTCCAGGTGCAACATAGGCTCTAGTTTATAAGTCACCCTGGAAGTCAAGCCAGCACACAATAGACATAGTAGTGTTGGTCTTGAAGCTACACTTACCAGCCTACACTTTTTATTTAAAAAATATATATTTTTAAAATTTTTATTGAAAAGGCGGATATGCAGAGAAGAGGAGAGACAGAGAGGAAGATCTTCCTTCTGATACTTCCACTCCCCAAGCAGCCGCAAAATGGCTGGAGCTGAGCAAATCCGAAACCAGGAGCCAGGGGCATCATCTAGGTCTCCCACATGGGTGTAGGGTCCCAAGGTTTTGGGCTGTCCTCGACTGCTTTTCCAGACCATAAGCAGGGAGTTGGATGGGAAACAGGTATGCTGGGATTAGAACCAGCACCCTCTCTGGGATCCTGGCGTGTTCAAACTGAGGACTTCAGCTGCTAGGTTATCACATTGGGCCCACCAAATTATACTTTCACTCATACATGTGTGTATACATACATGTATGCATGGGTGCACACACACACACACACACACACACACACACACACACACACACACAAAGCCTGATATACATAGTGGGCCTGACCTAATCTGGTGGAGGAAGCAATAGATCTGTGTCCCAAGATTAGGCAACCCTAACTCTTGGTTCCTTCCTCTTCTTTCTCTTTCACCTGATTTGTCCTCAATTTCTCTGCACCACCATTTCCTGCTTAGACTAATTTTCCATGTTCCAGGAGTTGGAGATCAGGTCACAGGCCAACCTAATTAACACCTTTTCTCCCATGAAACATTTTTTAAGGTAGAGGAGATTTCAAAAGGTCAGTGTGGTCAAAACACCAGCTCTAATTGCCAAAATGAGGTGGTCCAATAGACAGTGCCCTCCTAATACTCGCTCTCCACAGGGATAAAACAACAGAAAGTATTCTCGCAGAGCAGATCTGGATATATTGTCGACATATCCCAGAAATCCCTCACATTGCTGAGAACAGAGTGCAGGAGTCAGGCCCTTAGATTAAAATACACAACAATACAAAACCAGCATATTTATATCAAGCAACGTAAGTTAAAATGCACAAAATATATTGTTTGCACACAGTGCAGTTGGCATACTGGAAAAAGTAGGACCCAAGTTGCAGTTACTCAGGAGAACAACTAAATAAATCTGTCCCAGAATGGGGTGAAGTCTGTGGCTGTTCGCCTAACTGCCCGTACACTGAGCAGCACAACCCCTTGTTTGAGTTAGGTCCCAGCATCCTGTACCAGGAGGCAGAGGTGGAAAGTCCTGCCTTGCCCCTGTGATGTCCCATTCCCCCAAAGTGGAGGCTTGTGGGTTGGATTCAGTAGTTCAGTCCCACAACCCATCTTTGCATCCTCGTGAGGGAAGTAGTATTTCATATCCTTCCTTGAAACCACAACTCCCCAATCCAGGCTATGTTACAAGCTGGAGATTTTGAATGTGAGGTATCTAACAGAACATGCGTGTTAGAGAGCTATGCTGTCTCAAAGGTCTCACTTGCATTTGGAGAGAGCATGGTTGGAAATTCTGTTGCCTTTCTCCTTCCTCCCAGTAGGAATGAAAAATGGGTGATGCTATGAACCCCAGCCTGAGATATAGGAAAGTGCCAGTTATTCTCAACACACTCTGTCCCCACTTTCTCACCCTGAGTTTGATGCCTGCTCCTTGAAACGTCCTGACAGCAGAAGCACAATCCCCCTTGCTGTAGCTGAATTCTGGGCCTCGGGGAGCTGGCAGGGTTGGGGGTCTTCTCCTCATTCTCCCCCAAGAAGGCTGATGCTCTGGCGGAAGTGGTACATCTTGGGTTGGGCTTGCAGCTCGCATTCCTTGGAATGATGACCTAGATATTCACAGCTGTGGTCTCCTGTTTCCTTTAGATCTGCAATTGCATGCTTTTCGCTTTTGCCTGCCTTTCATTCCCAGTACAACCCCTCCTCCCTCCCCCAGCAGGCCTGGGATTGCAGACAGATTCCAGGCCCTTGGTGGAGTTTCAAAGTTGAATTCCACTGCTTCACCCTCTTTCAGACTTCGGAAATCCTCCGAGTGCAACTTACTTTGATGCACACAGACATCTATCCTGGGAAAAAGGGGGCATTTAGTGAGATCCAGGCACTGGTGTTCATGAACAGGAAGCAGAGCCGCATATGCACATTGAATCCTTCACAGATGCTGGCTTTTTTGCAGTCACTGGTAGTCAGCCTCCTGGGTTGTGTCCTCCTGCTCTTTCTCCCCAGTGACTCAAGCAGCCACCTACAAGCATTTGGTTGAACACAGAGCCCATGATCAGCTGCAAACTTTGTGGCCCCACAGACATCAATAAGGTGGCTGCTGGCCTCAGACATATCTGAAACCTCCAAAGTGGTGTTTTAAACCCTGCACAAATGCCTGCCTCCGTGGGCAAGTGTCAGAACGATGACTGGACCACAGGATTGTTCCCACGTTGACAAGAGGAGGTCAAGTCCTTTGTAACACATGTTCATAGCCAGTGGTGCAGGATCTGACTCTAGCTGAAGGGAACAAGTATGAGTTATCATCTATCAAGACAAGAAGAATCAGAGCACGGGCTGTGTAAGAGCAGATTAGTCTGGTCTGTGATGGTCCATACAACATATGCTTGAGGTGACACAACTTATACAATTAAAAGGTTCATGTGGTTCATGCTTCTGGTGGCTTTAACGTTCAAATAAGCAGCACTGTGTTCTGCACAGACTGGCCTGCTATATCACAACTTTGTAGAGAAGCAGAAAGGGAAATAGTTGTACAGATAAACTAGGCAATTGGGTAAGCAAGGAAACAAGAGACAGAGAAGGGACAACCTCCCTCTTTAGACAGTTGCCCCTTGCTTGGGGACTAATCCAATTCTCCCAGACGTGAGCCACTCCTGAAAGACGGCATGACTAGTCTTGTGAAAGCAGAGCCAGTATTAGCTATGTATCACCTCCGAGGACCTAGTTTTAAAGCTGCTATCCCCTACACACTGCCCTAATGGGATCAAACATGTGCCGCCCCCCCCCCCCAGGCCTGGGAAAGCAGTAGAGGATGGGCCAAAGACCCTGCACCCATGTGGGAGACCAGAAGAAGTTCTGATCTCCTGACTTTGGATTGGCTCAGCTCTGGCCATTGCTACCACTTGAGGAGTGAACCAGTGGATGGAAGATCTTTCCCTCCAACTTGCCACTCTGTAAATCTGCCTTTCAAACAAAAATAAAATAAACTTTAAAATAAAAGAGTGTATGAGACAAAGAAGATATAGCAACTAGCATCATTATGAACTCGAATTAGATCCTGGAAAGTTAAATTGCAATAGACCAAAAAAAAAAAAATGGTAAAATTAAAGTATGACCTTTAGTTTAGTCAATTGCTTTAGTAGTCCACCAATAATTTTCTGGCTTTGATAATTGTATTGTTTATGTAAGTTTATATAAATTTATCAAAATCATTATAATTAGAGCATAGCTTAATTGTGAACTCACCATATTGTTGTAACCTATGTAAAGCTAAAATATTTTTAAAATTATACACTTACAATGCAAGTATATGAAATATTCCACTTTTAAATTGGATTTAAAAACCTCAACCATATGCTGTTTTCAGAAAACACAATTTAGATATATAAGGCACAAATGGTTCAAATTAAAAGTATATAATAAGAAAGCTGGTATAGACAGATTAATATCTACCAATATCTGTTATGAAGACTTTATGACAATGTTGTTTTTTTGACAGGGAATATTATCAGAGATGCAAAGGGTTATTTCATGATGTCAAAAGGGTAAATTTGTTAAGAAACCATCGAAATCCTACATGTGTAGCCAATCAATGTGCTTTAAGAAACAGAAAAAATACCTATTGAGACAGCTGAGATTTTAATCACTTGTGTCTTTTGTTATTTTCTAAGAGAACAAATCCCATTTTTCATTTACTCATTTTGCAGTGCTGTAAATCCATGAGGAGTACAGCATCCCACAGGCTCTGGGTCCAATGACCTTCTCAACAAGGTTGCTTTGGAATTTGGCACAGACCTCGCCATTGTTTCCAATGAGCAACCTTTCCTAGATTATGCTGGTTTTGGTAGTTTTGTAGTCAAAAGTTGTGTATTGACCTTTGCTTTGTACCGATAGGCATATCTCTTGCTCAAATGGAATTTAGTTTCACCTTGAGCACACATGCTCTTTAATATCAGGAAGCACTTATGTGTTCCCTTTCGTTCCCAAGACCTTGTGTATAGCTAGCCAAGATAGGTTTGCACCACAGTTTTCCAAACTCAGCTCATTCTAGAAATCTTCCAGCAGACATCCTCAGGTTTCAAAATGGTCAAGAACTCTCTAGAAGTTCTTAGAAAAAATGAAGGTTGTGGCTTGAACGTGCTCCCAAACGCTGAATGTTGAACCTAGTTCCCAATACACAAGTGTAAAGATGTGATTTTAAGAGAAGATCCAGAGGAGGACTTCTGATGCCGCCTAAATGCTATTTGACTTCTCAGCTTTTAAAACCACGAGTTCATTTTTTCTTCCTTATAAATAACCCATCTCCTTTTTAAAAAGACTAATTTATTTGGAAGTAAGATTTTTTTGTATTAATTTTTATTTTTCATCATATAGTTCCATATCAGACCAAATAAACTTCAGACATTGGGTCAAAATAACAGTTAAATTATGACCCAAGAGGTCACATTAATCTTTTTGATCAAACAATTGCTCTTTTTGATACTTAGAATACAACATTCAACAACTGAGCAATACACGCTAGGAGTACTTTAAAAAGAAAAACCTAAAATGGAGAAACTTTTAAGATCAGGTCGCTATCTCATATAAAGACAAAATATATGCATTTGCCTAAAGAACAATGAGGAAAATATTGGGAATTTTTAGCATGGAATTTACTCACATAAAATACTAATAGTGAATTATATATTTCTGTTTATCATAATTCACTTCAAACACCATCAAATGAGTGCTAATAAAACCACTTAAATAAAAATTCTATCCATAAATATCCTAAAAGCAAAACAAATCTCACTGTTAACAACATCAAATGATTTGTCACATGCAAAGACTACAGAATGAAGCAAAGAGATTTTCGGATAACACATTAAACTACATTAAACTAACTACGAATGAACAACAATGAGGTGAGTTTTACCTTAGTGCCACCCAAAACTCACACACAACCACACTGCTGGAAGAAGTTATCCTAGCACAAACATTTTCAAGATTTTTCTTAGGGAATGAATATGATTTCTTGATTCTGTTGATCTTTCCTGATTGCAAAATTCACAATTCAATCACTATGATTTTTCAAGCATGAGTTTTTGTACGTGAAAGGACTATAGAGAGTGTATTTCATGTGTTTATGCATTTTGAGATTTGTATTTTAGAGTAGAAGGTATTTCTAGAGAAATCACACAGACTACTCCATAGCACTGTGTAAATAAGAGTCACATGATTAGGCTGCATAAATGTAAAGAATAAGAGCTGTTCAAACTCAGAGATTTAACAATTACAGATTGAAGGGAGTTTTCCATCCTTTTAGTTTTATAATCCTAAGAGCATACCTGGAACATGCAAAGTATTTTGATGTCCAGGTGTCTTGGGGCTACCCAGAAGGATCCATTTCATGGCTTGCTTACCTCATGCTTGAAACAATCTTTTAACTGTTAGATTTCCAGTCCAAAGAAACTGACAAAGCAAAATCTAACTTGAAATGTAAATATTGACCTAATTTTCTTTTTCATGTTGTTCCCTCGGTACTACATTGTGGGAAATGGGAACAGATGGTTAAGCATTACTTGTGGGGTGGGGCGGAAAATTAACTCTAAAACTCCCTGCTTCACATGATAATATAAGGCAATCAATGTATGCTTGTTCACTTTGTTTAATTACTCTGGCTTACATTCCTTGGACGAACAAACTTTAACAAGCTCAAAATAGATGGTATTGTTCTAGAAGGAACATGGGAAAATAATGATCACACAGAATCCTGTGATAGGGACAAATCAGAGGTTATAAGTTTTGTGTCTCAGATTGAAGGGCAAAGGAAGACACAGTCTCTGGAAAAAGTTTCTAAATAAGCTGTGGAATTAATAGCACAATTCTGTGTGTTCAACAGCCAGCATACAGCATCCTGGAAACAAACTGAGGAGTAAATTACACAAGAGAGTTTCAGTCGATGGAAGGTGTGCAAATGATATCCAACCAACACAGATAGGGTTGTGACGTGTGTACAATAGTTTACTGAAAAACAATGTGGTATTTCAAATTCTCAAATACACATAAAAGAAAAAAAAAAGCTGAAGTGCCAAATAAAAGTGTTTTTCAAAATAAGAGAATTGTTCCCACAGGATCGGACTTAAGGGAGCTGTCAGCTGCTTCTGTTTAAAGTCTCCCTGGTGTGTATGCCTTCTCCTCCAGAGAAACAGTACAAAGAGTGGACTGAACCCTCCAGTTCCCCAGTGGTCACACTGTGATAGGAAATTGACTTCCCTTCGTCCCTCCTTCCTGACTCTTCTCCTTTCTCCCTCTCCCCCCTCCTTTCTTAAACCTTTTTTTTTCTTGTTGTTTTTCTCCTTCCCATCTTTGAGGTTTACAAATAAGCCCCTGACTAGACACGTGCATTAAGAAGTAGTAGTATCTCGCCATACAGACACTGGACAAAATGGACATCAGTTTTGGTTACTTGTGTGTTAATGTCAGTCTGGAACACAGATTATGGATTAATGCCAGTCTGGATCATTCTCTCCCAAACAGTTCAAAAAAAAAAAAATACTGAGTTCATGAAATCTATTTCTTGCCTAAGATCTCAAGGTTGAATTTCTAGAATGTAGTGGTATGAGGAGCTGAAATTGTGGCAAGGCAGATGTACCAATCAGATTACTGTCAACTCACTACCCTCTTGACACCAATTCAAGGACTATTTCTTTATTCATGCTCCTAGGAAAACCGTAGGTGAATTATTACAAAAGATGTTAGTTACTCAATCAAATACAATATTTTGGTATCAGAGATTTAAATTTGTCTGATTTTGTTTTCATATTTATAACAGAATGATAACAGTCCTCCAAAAATGATTTTAGTGTTACATGTACCAATGAAATATTGCACAAGCCACAAGACTTTCCCAAAGTATTAATGCTATTAATGTTAATTCAATGTTCTGTTAGGATTTTATCATTCATTCAAATTCAGTTGTAGATAAAATGTCATATCACACCTGTCACTTGAAGTGCTATTTCTCCAATACAGTCTTTTTTTTTTTTAAAGATTTATTTATTTCTATTGCAAAGTCAGATATACAATGAGGAGTGACCACAACGGCCGAAGCTGAGCCAATACGAAGCCAGGACCCTGGAGTTTCTTCCAGGTCTCCCATGTGGGTGCAGGGTTCCAAGGCTTTGGGCCATCCTCGACTGCTTTCCCAGGCCACAAGCAGGGAGCTGGATGGAAAGTGGAGCTGCCGGGATTAGAACTGGCACCCATATGGGATCCCGGTACTTGCAAGGTGAGGACATTTTAGCTGTTAGACTACTGCACCAGGCCCATTCACACTGACTTTGTAAATCACTTCATGAAGTATGAACAGTTTAATCATCTGTTTCATCAATATGGGATTCCTTCTATTTATGTGTGTGTGGGTGTGTGTCTTCAACAATTTTCATAAATGTTCTGTGACTTTCTTTTCTTTAATTACTTATATGACAGTTGGAGTTAGAGAGAGCTTCCATCTGCTGAATCACTTTCCAAATGCTTGCAACAACCAGACCTACACCAGGTTAAAGCCAGCAGACATAAGCCAGACACTTCATCCAGCTCTCCCAACATGGATGCAGGGGCCCACACACTTGAACCACTCTGAATTGCTTTCCAAAATCAATTAGCCAGTAACTGGATCAGAACTGAAACAGTAAGAACTCAAGCTAGTGTCCATATGGGAGGTTGGAACTGCAGGTGGCAGCTTAACCCACTGTACCATAGTACTTGCTCCAAGTGTTCTGTAGTTATTAATGCAAAAGTTCTTCACATATTTCCCACACTTTATTTCAAACTATGATTTTTTTGTGACTATTATGATTGGAATTGTTATAATTTCTTCCTTAGTCAGTTTTTTTTTATTGTGTGAAACTGCTATCAAATTTTGTGTGTTGATTTTTGTACTCTACAACTTTATGATTTGATCTATCAGCTCTAAACTTCTCTTGGTAGGCTCTTTAAGTTTTTCCATATATAGAATCATGTCATCTGCAAAAAGAAATACCTTGACTTTTTCCAACACATATTCCTTTTATTTCTGTCTCTTGGCTAACTGTTCTGCCTAAAATATCCAGTGGAATAATGATTAGTGGCAATAGGAATGAATATCCTTTGACCCAGTGAAATAGCCTTGTGGATAGTCCTCGCCTTGCATGCGCCAGGATCCCATATGGGTGCTGGTTCCTGTCCTGGCTACCTCACTTCCCATCTAGCTCTCTGCCTGTGGCCTGGGAAAGTGGTCGAGGACAGCCCAAAGCCTTGGGACCCTGCACTGGCATGGGAGACCTGGAAGAAGCTCCTAGCTCCTCGTTTTGCATCTGCTCAATTTAGGCCGTTGAGGCCACATGGAGAGTGGAATCAGAAGGCAGAAGATAATGAACTCTGTCTCTCCTTGCTGTAAATCTGACTTTCCAATATAAATAAAGAAAGAAAGAAATATATATTTTTAAGAATGTTTATGGGTCCAGACTTGAAAGGGAATACATTTGGATTTTCCCTACTCAATAAAATGTTGGCTGTGGGTTTCCCATGTACCACTTCTGTCTCATTAAGGTTTATAATTATTAGAAATGTTGAATTGATTGAATTGTTTTTCTATATCTATGGGGATGGTCATGTAATTTTTAAGCCTCTATTCTATTTATATATTATATTTATCAATTTTCATTTATTGGATGATTCCTGCATTGCTGGCATAAACCCCACTTGATTATGATCAATGATATTTTTTCTATATTACCTGATTCTATTTGCTGGGGTTTTGGTGAGATTTGTTTTTCCACTTCTTCTTGCCAGAGATATTGTTTTATAGCTTTCTTGGTTTGTTGTTTCCACATAATGATAGTGCTGTGAAGGAAGACTAGACTCTGATCACCTGACATCCCTGATAGCTCACTCTACTATAGGAATCGCACATATGATCTTTAACATGTGATATGTCTTTTCTGTTCCCAGTGTCTGCCTTGTTTTGAAAAGACACAATGAAGTGAGACAGTGAAAGTGTTCAGAACATTGGCAGATATTTCACCAATAGAAATTTTGAATAGAATCCTGTCTCAATAGCATGACTTCTGAGAACACACGCCAGGGAAGGGATACATTTTAGGCCCCCTTGCATTCTACCCACAATTCACATTCTTTTGTGTAAAACATAGTAGATCCTTATACGATTCATGAGAATATGCACTATTAAAAATGTATGCATAAGTTTCAAAATGTTTTTGCACCAACATAAACTTACATTTTAGTTCTATTTTCCCTGAATTTTTCAAGTCCTTCTTAGGTGTTTATCCACAAATCAACACATGTTTTTGTACAATTCCTTAGGAAATCTCACAACATCAATATTTGAGGATTGTTACTGCAGTAGCCACTGCCTAGGTGCTGGTGGGTGACCGGTGGTGCTCAGGGCAGGGGCTGAGTGCCTTCGGTCAGTGCACTGCATTCGCTGCCTCCATCCTCCAGTCTTCACAGCTAACACATTTTCTCTTCAAAGTCTCACCTTCTTCTAGGATCAGATAAACACTATTTCTGTTTTCATTTTGGATTATGTCTTTCAGATGTGATGCTGATAACTTAGTGACCTTCCTAAATTTTTTAGTTTAATTGTATAAAGGGGAAATATTTTAGGTGTTTCAAAAATACAGTTTTAATAGACATCATAATGCTTCCCACTCGTTGTCTCTCTCGCTCTCTCCTCCTTTTATTTCTTTTTTTATGATGACATACTTCAATTTACTTATATGCTTATTTAATGTTTCTGATCTTTTGAATCAATTGCTTATCATTTCTTAGGGCTGAGTTTGTTGCTGCTGCTTTAAAATATCCTTGGAACATTTCCTTACTTATTAAAAAAATGTATTAGAAAGTCAGATATACAGAGAGGAGGAGAGACAGACAGGCAGGTCTTCCACCAGATGATTCACTCTCCAAGAGGCCTCAACAGCCGGAACTGTTTTGAGTCCAAAGCCAGGAGCCAGGAGCCTCTTCCGGGTCTCCCACGCGGGTGCAGGGTCCCGAGGCTTTGGGCCATTCTTAACTCCTTTCCCATGCCACAAGCAGGGAGTTGAATGCGAAGCGGGGCTGCTACGGTTAGAACCAGTGCCCATATGGGATCCTGGCGCATGCAAGGCGAGGACTTTAGCAATAGGCTACGGCGCTGGGCCCACATTTCCTCACTTCTTTGTGTCTGCCGATTCTTCAGCCTTTTTATCAATGGATTTCATTTACTTCATTTCTTTTAATATACTACTTGATCTTGGATTTGACTCTATTATAAGTTCCTGAGATCGACCCCTAACTTGCCTGTTTACTTCTATATATAGCATGTTGCTCAAACATTTGCTTTGGTTTTGTTATCTGTAAATTGCAATGACTTTATAGTTTCTAGTATTAAGTGTTAGACATAATATGCAGTTAATGTTTATATTCCTGTTGCATGTTAGTGATTTTGTTAAACTATCATTTTTGCCCGATTTTTCCTTTATTAAATTCAAAGTCATATTGTTATGTGAATATATTTATGTACACGTACAGACATATTCAGATATTTGAATATATCTATAGATATAAATGCACACATCTTTAGATGCACATGTATATATCTGTATATATGAATGTAAGTACTTATCTGATAGATTTATCTATCTGCATATTTATAGATATACATAGATATATTTCAAGTCTATATGCACAAACATATATTACTCTTGTTCTGCATTAACTGTTTTGTTTTTAGACTTCTTCATTTTGTCATTAAGTTTCTAGTTAGAGGTTTTCTCAATGACATTTCAAGAAAGAAAATTATAAACAAATACGTATCACAAAATCATATGCTGTATTTTAATAGAATATGAAAATAAAAGCCCCACACACTTTGAATAGACTCCTATGGGGCATAGAGGAAAGGGGAGCATCATTTGCTAACATTAATTCTCACAGAGAGATTAAAAATAGCAACAAAATTATGGAGTTTAAAAAATTTCTGTATTATTCACAACTTACCACAGACATGTATTCATTTATCAGATTTAACTATGTAATTTAAAGAATCCTCAAATAATTCTGCTTTATCATTTATAGTAAGAGGAAATTTTGAATTTAGCAAATTTATCTCATGCCTTCCAGGTCCCAAACCCCATATGTGGGCAGAGATTACAACAATGAGTAAGATTCGGTGTCAGTCTCCTGGCTTGTAGTATAATGCAGTGTGAGGAAGCTACCTGAATTGCAGCAGCAATTAGATTGCATGGCCATTGAAAGCCTGAATTTTCTTTCTCAGTGTGACAACACCTCGCACATATTATTTTAGAAGTATTTGATGAATGAATTTACAAGCGATATATTTGGTGCCCTTGGAGTGAACCCAAGACTAACAGCATATCAGACTATCCCCCGTCCCACAGCTCTTTGCCAGCAGAACAAAACAGGACCATTTTTTCCCCATATTGCAACCAGGCATACATCTGTCTTCTCACTAACTGGACAGCAAAATCTAGTTACTCCTTTGTCCTACACCCTGGAACAATCCATTTTTGCATCACTTCAACCCACTTGTCAAGCGACTTTTGGAGCACATTATCTTTTTGAGTGAAGAGTGCTGCTTTTACAGCAATACATTGGCTGTGTTAAGAGAAGGGATTTTTCAGTTCTCAGTTTATGCCTGGGAAAGCAGGAGAGAATGACTCAAGTTCTTGGGACCCTGTGCCCGTGTGGGAGCTCCTGGGTCCTGGCTTAGGATTGGCTCAGCTCCGGCCATTGAGGCCATCTGGGGAGTGAATCAGAGGATGGAAGATCTTTTCTCTGATTCTCCTTCTCTCTGTAAATTTGCCTTCCAATAAGAATAAATAAATAAATCTTGAGAAGGGATTAAAGGAATAATAAGAATAAAAACACTAACAAACTCAATTTCCAAAATTTGCCAACTCATTTTACTCATCTTTTCCTCCATGGGCAATGTCTTTATAATCTCCTCTTATCCTCATGTTCATAGTGCTTCTTATTCCTACCATGTATGGTTAGCATATATTGAAAGTTCTTCCAGGAACAAATGAAAGCTACACACTGCTCTGCATCAGTCAGAGGTGTATCAAGCTCCTAACCTGCAGCCAGAAGAAATCAGTACCCCCAAGTACACTCAGAGTCAGGCATAATGTGGAAAGGATATACTAATCGGCGTGTTTGGGTGGAGGGTAGGTGGTACCTGAACTCTGAAAAAGCAAGCAGAATACAGTAGATTCTGGAGAGATTGCATCATATTTGGGGTGGTGAGACAGGCAGTAATTCAGAACTGTGGAACAATGAATCCTCATGAGCAGGACCCTCACAGAGCACGCCCCACATTGGGAACCCTGGGCTGTGTTGGGTGGCTGTCCTCCATCCCAGGGTATGGAAGCATTTGGGAGGTTGGGTGTGGCTTCTCTCCTTGTCTCCCTCCTTACTCCAAGTAACAGTAAGGAAAAACAAGAAAATGTGGAAATAGGGCGGTGTGGCCTAGCAGCTAAAGTCCTCGCCTTGAATGCACCTCAGGATCCCATATGGGCCCCGGTTCCAATCCCGGCAGCCCCACTTCCCATCCAGCTCCCTACCCGTGGCCTGGGAAAGCAGTCAAGGATGGCCCAAAGCTTTGGGACCCTGCACCCGCGTGCGAGACCCAGAAGAGTTTCCTGGTTCCTGGCTTCGGATCCAAACAGCACTGGCTGTTGCTCTCACTTGGGGAGTGAATCACTGGACGGAAGATCTTCCTCTCTGTCTTTCCTCCTCTCTGTATATCTGACTTTGTAATAAAATAAATAAATCTTTTTTAAAAAATGTGGAAATGATGGTCTCACCCACCTTCCTGTAACCCTTGACCCTTATCACCCTGGTCAACTATGTGAAAAACCTAAAATAAATATGTGTAGATTTTGCATTTTATAAAAGAGTAAGCAGTCTTCCCCTTCAGGACTACATGTTCACCCCGCCCACATGTGGCAGGTGGCCAGTCTCAGCCTCTTCCATGTGCTTCTTCCCCCGGCATCCTGGCAACTGACCACCTCTTCTGATTTACTATTTAATACACTCTATTTGACTGTGATTTTGTTCCCCATATATTCTCTGTTTTGTGTATCTTTTCCAAAATTTAACGCAGTGTTTCTGTGTCTCTTTCCTAACACTGTGGATCATGATTATACTTGGGGGAAGGAGAGAACCAGAGATACATACAGAATATGGTTAAATCAGCCTTTTAAAATTGTAGGTGTTCTTAAGGACTGCTAAGGAATAGATGTAGAGAAACACAGATAAATTAGTTGCATATGACAATGCAGAAATCCTGACATCATTAAGGAATGGAAATTACTCAACACGATTGCAGCGCACAGTAGAAAGTGATGACTGGATCTGGAAACGCAGCAGGAAATGGAATAGATTGTAGCTTTGTTATCATGATAAAGAATTTAGGTTAATATTAAAGAGATCAAACAGCACAAAAGGATTTCATGGGCAACGTAGCATTTCTCTGAATGGAACTGTGGTTTTGTTACATATCAAGTGCCTTCCACAATACATATGTGATTATATATTACTTAATTATAACATGTTTTGAGGCATTAATCGCAGGACAAAACATCCTTGTGCTGTGACCATCATACTTAAACAAATATAGCTATTACATCGCTAGCCAATATGATCTTAGGAGAACACAATTATGGAACGCATGACTATGTAGCTTGTTGGTAATTCTCTGTGAAACAAGGAAGGAGTGAGTCTTTTATAGGTAAGTAAGAAGGCAACTTGAGCTAACCTCTTTGAAAAGAATGTAGAGAATTTGCCTATTATATTCATTGTCTGACTGTTTTCATTCTTCAGACATTAGTATCAAAGAAATCAGGCCTAAATCAAGTAGGTTATATTTTATCGACCTGGAACCCATTTTTGTAGAAGAGTGACTCTCATGAATAAACTCTCAGATAATAGTAATCAGAATCCGTTTTTGTTTATCTTGTACTATTGTTCTTAATTTTGAATGAGGACACATTTTGATACTTAATCTAAATAAGTAATTTCATGATAAATTCTGACTTTACAGTTTCAGAACGACAATT
The DNA here is from genome assembly GCF_017591425.1 of Ochotona curzoniae. Lineage (NCBI taxonomy): Eukaryota > Metazoa > Chordata > Mammalia > Lagomorpha > Ochotonidae > Ochotona > Ochotona curzoniae. The sequence continues at coordinate 13,093,724 of NW_024464920.1, read as the reverse complement.
GAAGAAACTAGCAAATCTTTTTGAATTCGTTTTTTCATGTTGACATTGACTCAATTACCTTCTCACACCTTTTATGGATTTAGAGATGCTAAGATTCATGAGAGTTCTTTTCTGATCCCAGAGTTATGAAATGAGTATTAAGATCAGTCCACAAATACCATTGCTTAAATAGCATAACAGTTTATTGTCAAAAACTGAACTTAACTCTTCAAGAAATAGATTTTAAAGAGTTACAAAAAGGGATATATATATATATAGAGAGAGAGAGAGACAGACAGACAGACAGAGAGAGACACAGAGAGAGAGAGAGAGTGAGAGAGCTATCGTTCACCCATTGGTTCACTGCTCAAATGGCCACAACTGTCAGGTCTGTCTGGGCCAGGACAAAGTCAGGAGCCAAAAGCTTCATTCCAGTCTCCCAAATGGACACAGCAGCCCAAGTACTGGGTGACCTTCCACTGCTTTCCGAGCTACGTTTCCAGGGATTTGGGTTAGAGGTGGGGCAATACAGACACAAACCAACACCTCCAGAGGATGTCTGCGGTGTAATAGGCAGCTTTACTCCATTTTACTGTAATACTGGCTCCTCAATTTCATTTCTTCCACAGAGCACTTGTTCTACCACATAGATCAGGGACTTCATAAACTTTCAAGGTTTCTTCCGTATGGTAAATCTGACGTTTCAATCCCAGTACCTCACACGACAGGGAAATTGGAATGGGGAGGGCTTGGAGAAACATCTGCCTGGTCCCCTTCACACCCAGGGCTGCTTTGCAATTCTAACCCATGATTCAGCCATGGAAATTTTTAGCCATACTGCATATGGGGGCCATCTGCCATGTATACTCACAGCCATTTTTTCCCTTGAGTCTCGTGGCTTCCAGCAGCACTGTAATGCCGTTTTCATGTGCCTTTGGGACACACAGACTTCTCTGTTTCATTTCCTATTTCTTCTTGCTAGCCCAGAGGTCTTTTTTTTATGAACAAAACTGGTACAAGCTTGCTTTGTGCGTGCCAGTTTATTTCAGGTAATCTGTCTTTCCTTGAGATTTCTTCTTCCAAGTTTTCAGATTTTTTGTTTTTTATAAACAAAATTCCAGAAGAGCTTGTGGATAGTTAAGGGAAACAACAAAGCTGATGTTTCTAAATGTTTATCCACCACAATTTTATGTGTCATTACATCATTCTTTTTGCCTGACAGCAGTAAAATTGGTATAGTAGAACTTTGCCATCTATAAATATTCTTTTGTTGGGAAAGGGTTGGAGAGTGGGCTTATATTGTGCATGCACAGACTCAAACTCAGTTTGATTTAACTAATACTTCCTGAACATTTCCTGTTTGAAAAGTGCTTTGCATAATACAGTGTTGAAAAATAAGATTCCTATCCTGGAGGAATTTGTACACCAGTGAGGAAGACTAGGGTATAAATAAATGACTGTTATGCAAAACCCAAAAGTGATTCATCTGCCCATATGAGTCATAAACAAAGAGCTTGGAGAGCACTGAGAAGGTGATTAATTTTAATAAAAAGATTGTGAACTTAGAATTGAATGACTGCCTGCACATAAGAGAATGTTAAAAATTCTCAGGGCATTTTCTTTGTTCTTTGAACAATTTGGGCTGGATAAGGAATTACTCAAAACTTGTTCAAACCTTGGCAAAAGCATCTGTGTGCCTAAAAGAGTTGAGAACCTAAAGGTCCATGTTTTGTCTTAAGGAATTCTTCACATTGTGTAGCTCAGCTATCTCCATCACCCTCAAGACGTCTCTCTTGCTATCTACTATTCTAAGTTAATGCATGCCATATTCAGGTAGTTTCTTGCATTGAAGGGTTGATGAACTTTTTGCTTCTCTCTTTTTGTATTTTGCCATCAGTCCTTCTTTTTCTTTTCGCTTGAGATACTGCTTTCAAAACATAACCAATTTTGTGCTTCCGATTTCCTGACTAGCTGTATTGCACTTACAAGCCATGGAAGAATCAAATGGCCAGTATGAATGAATAGGAAATGACTATTTTCTTAAGGAAAATCTTTAAACGCAGCCAGCATTGTGCCACAGTAGGTAAAGCTGCCACCTGCACTGCTGTCATGCCATAATAACGCTGGTTCCAGTCTCACCTGCTCTACTTTTGATCCAGCTACCTGGTGATGTGCCTGCAAAAGCAGGTGAAGGTGGCTGACCAGGTGCTTGGCCTTCTGTACCCGCGTGAGACCTCCTGACTCCTGGCTCTTGGCCTCTGCGTGGCCCAGCTCTGGCCAACTGCAGGCATCTAGGCAGTCAGCCAAGCGAATGAAAAATCTCTTTCTCTCTCTGCCACCTCCTCTCTGTAACTCTTGCCTTTCAAATAAATAAATAAATAAATAAATAATTATTTTTAAAAATCTCTTAAACCATTTATACACATTGTTAAGTGAATGAGCCAGTCTGAAAATGCTACAAATATTGAGTGTTTCATATAATATGATAATCTGGAAGAGATGCAGCTACAGAGTAAAATGAGGGTGGGAGAAATGATCAGTGACTGATGTGGGCCAGGAGGATAGAGCTATGAATAGATGGAACACAAAGACTTTTAGGGTAGTGAGAGTATTTGAATAATACTATATTGGCGGCATAATGTCAGTTTACCCAAATGCATATGGTATATCACCTCGGCAGTAAAACCTGACATAACCTATGGATGTGAGGGGCAATGATGGGTTAGTGTAGGTGCTTCTAACATATGTACCACTCAAACGGGGACATTGGTTCATCAGGCTGTGGAGCAATAGGGAATACATGGAAACTTCATTTTCTGTTCAATTTCCTAGAACCCAAAATTGTTCTAAAATAGTAGTCTAGTTTTAAAAAGCTGAAGATATTACTATACATTTTTTTTCGGCACTCCAGCTCCTTTTCTGCTAGTGAATCTTCTTAGATTTATTCCTTCTACTGCCTTCTGATGTCTTTGGATGTGTTGTCTGTCAGCCTTGGTGAATGATATTGCCTTCATTGCACAGAACATAAATTTTAGGCAAGGCTTTCATTATCCTCATCCATATTAATACTAATAAAAATGTTTCACTCTTTTTGCTTTTTGTAGTAAGCATCATGCCTTGATGTACACTTCAAAGAGACATAGCAGAGATGCAGAAAGGGAAAAAAGAAAGGGAAGAAAGATCAATATGGGGAAATATCATTTCTGATTGCTGTGAACAATTTCAGTGTTCCCTGTTTGTTTTATCACAGAAAGAAAGACACTGATGAAATACAGGCTTATTTAACACTATAGCAAATGTGTATCTGTGATGTGAGAGAAGATCGCCTGTCCTGACCAGTCACCATGGTAACCTCTAAAAGCAGATTAGATCTGATTAAGGTTAGGTTGCCCTTCTCAGAAGGAATTGACCAGGAAAAAAAAGATCTTTTGAAAAAAAATTTCAAATGGAGGTAGGAAGATGCTGGCACTAATTTTGCCCAGCTGTTCTCCTTCCTGACTCCCCAAATCATAGTTACTCAAACTGTTTTCTAGAACTTTTCTCAGATCCTTAGACAACTTCCAAGAAAGTTCTCCCTGGCTGAAAATCACCTCAATTTCTTTGTGATTCTTTTTCCCGCGGGCTGTCACCGGAATTCCAGATACCACTGTGATTGTGTGTGAAGATATTAATGAATACTCCTAGAGAGAAACGAAGAAGGAAGAGGTGATCTACTTTAAGTATGGGAAGTAAAATGTAAAGCCTTCTTAATGTTTTGGGGTCAACAGGTGTCAAAAAGCAGGGGTCGTTGAAGAAAGAAAACTTTGTTAGAATGATCTTTTGGGGAGTTGTGTTCTTGGCATTAAAAAAAAAATAGGCAAATTTGGTGGTTTTTTCCCTAAGTTTCTGCTGTCAGTGTTATAGTATGTGAAGCACAGGTGATACCAATTATTGTGATTTTTCCTACTTCATTTCCCAAACGATGTAATAATCAAGTGAAGTTATTGGAGATTTGCTTACTGGAAAGAGGAACATCAAGTAGGGCACATGATTTGTTTTCCCTCCCTTCATTGAAATGGTAGGATATTATTAGAATGATAAAGTAATCTCAGTTCTGGCTTTAGAAAAATTCCTATGTTCACCAAATATTTGCAAACCTATAGGTCCCTAATAAACCGGAAACTGGGTGCTACTGAACGCCATTCTAACTACCTTCTGATAAACAATGAGATCATCTATTAATTTAGTGTAAGGGAGGGGGAAGCCTTTACATTTGAACAAGATGAGAACCATTCTTTTCCTTTTATTTAAATGAAACAGTGTTTTTATTGCAACCATATCTGATTATTGTAACAAATTCAGGAGAAAAACATAATGTGGTGATCAAATGGAAGGTGCAACATTCCTTTGCCTAGAGAGAACTTTCCCACTCGCGTGTACAGTATAGACCTATGTTTCAAGGTTCTCATTGAAACAAAAAATGGGAAGTTATCTAACTGAAAGTATGTTCTCATACAAGTAAAAAGAAAAAATAAAGGATGAAGAAGTGAGGAAGTTGAAAAATATCACTACATGTCTAAATCTATATATATGGAATAAATGAAGTTCACCATATAAAAATAAAAATAAATGAAAGAAATGATGATCTATCGTGTAGGGTAAGATCCTGTTATTTTTACAAAAATGAAAACATGCTGTATGGGCCAATAAGGAATAACCTTCAAACATATTTTTCAATGCTGTAGTAGATACACACATAATATTTAGAGTGTGATATATTCATGCTCTTAGCAAATCCATTGCATTGATTCTTGCTGATTCCTATAGTATGTGAATAAACAGTAGCACTGAAAAGTAGGTAAGTTATGCAAGAATTCATGAATTTGAAGCCCTCCCCCAAATAAGCTTAGCTTGTAATTCCATTTCTTTTATTTTTTTTATTATTTTTTAAAATTTTTATTGGAACGGCAGATATACAGAAAGGAGAGACAGAGAAGAAGATCTTCTGTCCGATGATTCACTCCCCATGTGAGCGCAACGGCTGATGCTATGCCGATCCGAAGCCAGGAGCCTCTTCCGGGTCTCCCATGCGGGTGCAGGGTCCCAAAGCTTTGGGCCGTCCTTGACTGCTTTCCCAGGCCACAGGCAGGGAGCTGGATGGGAAGTGGAGCATCCGGGACTAGAACCAGCGCCCATATGGAATCCGGGCTTGCAAGACCAGGACCTTAACCACTGCGCCACCGCACTGCGCCAGGCCCATTTCCATTTCTTTTAGATATATGCGGGTGGTCCTCTGTATCCACAAATTTGTTTACTTGAAAAAAAAATTCTCCTGTAACTCCAAAATCATTATTTGCAAAATTTTCTAGGTCACAAAAGCCCTTTTATTCAGCTGCCATATTGTATATAGGTTTTCTTCTTGTAGTCTTCATCCTGTATTTCTTGTTGATATTTTTTACACTGTTTGTTGGATGATCACCAAACAAGCTGCTGAAGTTCTGTTTAGTGGTCCTATGCATAAAGCCCCTGTGATGTACCTTAATGGAGACAGTTGGTATTTTACATAAACTTTGCTCCAGTATAACATTTCTTTAAATAGAAACACATGGAAAACACCATCATGTACTGATCTGTGGATGGCAGTGTTGTGACCTGAGGCTTTTAGGAACCCAACTTCATAAGAACAACGGGACACTAATTGTTTTGTGTTCATGGAGATAACACAATACAACTGCTAAACACGCAGAGAAGAAACGTCTTTGTGTGTGTATAAATACAGTATATAGGAAAATGTAGTACACTAAACTGTATTCAGGGGGTCTTACAGATGGACACGAATGACACTAAGTTTAGAAGTGGGAGAAAGATTTACTTTGCGCCTTCTAAAATTGTATTGTTTGTATCACTTATTGAAATATTTTCATGCAAACACTACATAGAAAAGTTTTCTGAAATACTCCTTAATCACAGCTTCTTAAAAATGACTTTATAAATAATTTTCTGGAGTTTAAAAATGCATACCAAAATATACATTATTATCGTCTACAAGATCCTGCCTTTGTAAGCTTTATTTGCTAGACTTCTTTCCTGTTCATTTTGCATTTTTAACTGGTCTCACACCTGCAGAGAGAGAGAATTATTCTCATTTTGCTGGTAGAGAAGATAACCTGAGGTTATTAGGCAGTTTCCACAGATCAAGCCATCTTTACTACACTTATATTTGGGCTGAATATCTATGAATATTTTTACTTTATTCTTAACACGTGATGATCCTATCCACAGATGAGTGGGCCACTTTATATTTTGGTGTTCAGTTCATTGCCTCCAAGACCGTGGTAGGTAATGTGAACACTATATTACACCAAATCAGGGTATACAAGGCTCAAATGTACACTACTCATTTTGTGAAACATTTCAATTCTAACCTTTCCCATCAACCCATATTTTCAAATAAAACTGCACTTCACCATTGTTACGATTTTGCTTTTATTGTTCAAGAAAATTTCTTTTAATCTTTTGACACTTGGCTTAAAGAAAATAAAACAGCTGAAAACTTGGAACTACTTAAGATAATGCCTCCAAGGATTGAGTTAACTTGAACTTAAATGCAGTCAAGACATTTTTCTTATTATCATACTTAAATTATACCCACTCATGTGCAATAATAATTATTAGTTTGCATTGTAATACCCACTGATTTCCTCTAGAGGGAGAATGAAACAAGAATAGAGGACAGTATTTATGAAAAGTGAGTGAATGAAAATGATCCTGAAACTGCTTCTTCGCAGAAATAAGTCACACTGCCGAAACTATCATAAACAAAACCATAGAGTGAGTACTTTCACTGCGGAATATTTGTCTAAATAGCTGAATCAGCATCTATAATAAACAAGATCATGTTTTAGTTTGCTTTTAATGTTCAAATATAGGAAAAATGGTGTGTACCTGTGTAATTTTACTCATTTTGCTTTTAATAAGTTGCCAAAAATGTCTATATTAAGATATAGATGATGAGCTGCTGAACCATGTTTTAAACCTGTGCATGTAATTTTTCGTATTCATGAAATAAACATGATGCCCATCTACTCAAATATACATGCAAAGCAGCCCAAGAAGTGGAGCAGTTCTGCGAAGCAAATTACCCAGTGCTGTATAAAATGCTGCATAATAGTAAATTTCTATATCACCCATCCATCATATCATGTCCTTATGATGGTCAGTATACTCCCAAGACGATGCTTGCTTTGAAAGTTTGGAGACCTACAGAACGTGTACTGTCTATACACATTGTACCAGAATTGAAATCCAGGTAGCTTCACTGTTACCCAATCCTAAGAAATAAACACCCAGGAGCGTGAGATCACTATCTCCAGAAATAAAGGGTTCCAAGAGAAAAACAACAGTGACAGGAAATTATCCTCGTTCCAAACAGTACGATTCCTGCTCGCTCCTGACGATAAGCTGATGTCACTGGTCAGAAGCTCTGGCCTATTTTCTAGTCTGCCTATGGAGGGTTGAGTGGGATGAAAATAAACATCTTACATAACAAGCCGGCTGTGCTTTCTGCCTTTTTTTTCCCCCCAAGGAGATTTTCCCAGCATGGATTCTACATGTACAATTACCACTGGCTAAATTTCAACTGAAAAAATCTGTTAGGCTTATAAGCAGATTAACAAATACATCTCCTGGATGCTGCCTAGCCTGCTGTATCACTCCTCCTCTTTTATATACATCGCTGGCACCATCACCACACCTCCTCTTCTGCAATCAGAACAGCTTTGTGCTGAAATACAAGGGATATCGGGCAAGTTATAATTAAAATTGGTCTTCCTGCAGTGGAAACGAAATAGCAGATTGCAGATGAGAGCAACTGACCTGTTCCAGGGATGTAGACCGGAAGCGTCTACAAGCTCCCCATTCAGGGCTTATTTTCCCAGAATTGGAGAGGATGAGTCAGTGATGAGCAGCCTAACCGGACAGCTGCATCCCTATGCCCTAAGCTAGTGATGCTTTCATAGGAAGGGCACATGTTCACAAAGGGTGAATAATTACCAGAAATTCCGGGGCTTTTTTTTCATCATGAGTCCTGTTTTGTGTGGAAAGGCTTATGAATCTTTCAGCTTTTGGAGCTTTTACTATATATGATTCTTACAGAGAGAATATGTAAAACTGAACATTGAACTTGATTTTTTTTTTTTAATTCATGAAGGTGCAATAAACCTGGATATGCCGAAGAGCTGAAGAAGGAAACGTGTGCTTGAGCAGCTTGCATGGAAGCACATTTGAAATCAGCAACACAGTTCTCAGTAATTTGGATGAGCATTTTCATAGACCTTCTGATCTTGGTTTCAGAGAAAATCTGCAAGGCTGAATGTCTGCTTAGTAAGGTACACATGGATATCTACCGTATCTCCAACACCTGTCTGAACAACTTGGAATCGAGCTGGACTTAGACTGCAAGACAAGCCTGGTATTCCTAAGCAATAAAGATACGTAGTTTCAATTTTAGTGCAAGAGAAGAAAACAAAGGTGAACAAACAGAGCTAAATGAATTTAGACTATCTGATCTTCCTGTCATTAAAAAAAAAAATCACTGTTTTTTTTTTTTTTTCTTTCCCTAGTAGCAGCCACTTTAGACAGGGCCAAAGGGGTCCAGCGCTATGGCTCAGTGGCTAAATCCTCAAGCTGCAAGTGCTAGGATCCCATATGATTCACATCCCAGCTGCTCCCCTTCCCATCCAGCTCCCTGCTTGTGGCCTGGGAAAGTAGTCGAGGACGGCCCAAAGCCTTGGGACCCTGCACCCGCATGGGAGACCTGTTAGAAGCTCCTAGCACCTGCCTTTGGATTGGCTTGGCTCTGGCCATTGTGACCACTTAGGGAGCGAGCCAGAGGATGAAAGAACTTTTTCTCTGTCTTTCATTCTCCCTGTAAATCTGCCTCTCCAATGAAAATAAATATATTCTTTTTTTTAAAAAAATAAGGGGCTGAAGAACACTCTACTTACCACTTAACTCAGTTCACAATCCATTCCTCCTCTCATAATGTGCCCCAGTGTCTTATGTACATGCTTTACAAACACAAGCAATTTTTGGCTTGAAGTTAGAATGCACATTTGAATAGTCAGTTTGGGAAGATCACTGTATTTTGTGGTGTTCTAAATGTCGACATTTAAACCTCAATTTTGATTTTTTTTGTTATTGTCACTAAGAACTTAGACAATTAATTACACTTCTTCAAGCCTCAGCTTTCTCATTTATCAAGAAAAGACAATGATGCTTTTAAGCGATGCTGTGAGAAGTGACAAAGAAAACACGTGCTAATACAACTAACAGTGCATAGCAAATAGTTGGCAATATATGTGTGTGTATGGATCTGCCTTTGTTCAAAGCCATGCATTTTCTACCAGTTACTCACAAAGAAACACATTTGAATTATTTAATATCAGGAGAAAAGGAAAAAATGTGCTTTTTATCTTCTTGAAACTATTTTTTTAACTTGGCTTAAAGATTTATAACAATGCATGGTTACTTATAAATAAGTATGCAGGGATATTTGCACTGAATGAGTAATATTCAGATTAATTTGCAACTGTTAAATCAAACAAATGCTTTCTGAATGCCTATTTTGTGTTTAATAATAGAATAGGGGAAGAATAAAATGTAGTTTATTTTCTTTGAGTAAATCTCAAAGTTCTTAGGGAGATGATAAATGAAAGAAACAATTATAAGACAGTGATTACTTTAATGTGTAAAATAGAAGTGTTTCAGGAGCTAGGGAAATGTAAGTGAATTAACAGCAGTTATTGTTTTTGTACATGTTCCCAAGATGGCAAAACCTTTATGTACGTGGAAGAATATTCTTTATGAGAATTATTTTATACAATTTAAGAGAAAAAAAATTTTTATAATGATAAGGAACTCATAGCTAGGAAGATTTACAGCTGATAGTAATTTAAAAACAACACGCAGAAAGGTGACCATCTTCAAATAGAATTATAAAAGGAAAACATATCTTAAAAATGTATGAAAGAGCAAGCTGTAGAAATATTTGCAGGTTATAGTCCTGAGAGAAAATTTTTTAAAAAATCATAAAATAGTCATTTCTTTTTATAAGCCTTGAATCACCAATGTTAAAAAATTGATGTTGAAAGCTAATTGACTTAAGAGCTTCGTTTTGCAATTTCCTAGGAAATTCTAACTGCTAGCTAGTTAGGCTTTACACACTAGGACAGAAGAAATGCAGACTTATTTGTGCAGAACTTGATTCCAGATGCTGACTTTTTTCTTCATGAAAGTTCATAATGTATCTATTAAAACTTCCTAATTAAAGTCACATACATGTATCAATAATGTTTTGAATATCAGTCACTCTCCACTTTACATATGCTAACATACATTATGTTTCAGAGTAATTTTCTTCCAAATAATTTAGTATGCTACATAAGTTACAACAAATGAGATATAACGAGTAATGCTTTTCTTATCGATTACTTTCAGAAATGTTAAGAAATAAAAAGCTAGATTTATATGTTTTCTGAAATCCATTAAAATGTATCATTAAAAACATGTGTTTTGCTTTATTCTTATGCTTTCAAAGAGCCAAAACCGTTAATTCATCCAACATTGTTTTTTTTCTTTTAGTGCCTACTTATTATGAGTACTCTTGAAAACATCTTCAATGTTTGTGAACAAAGCTAAGAAAGGAACGGTCTCAACTTCGGCTAATGTTCCATACTGACAGTGAACTTACACTACCATCAATGAGTTAATTTGTATTATAATGTATTAGAAAACAGTGGTGCTGTAGAGACCAATAGCATCAGGGGACGCTGAAAGAAGTGTCATTTTCAATGGGGTGCTCAGGGTTGTTCTTATTGCCATTTGAACAAAGATGTGAAACATTGAGACAAGATTGCACAACAGTATTGATTATCTGAGTCTGATACTGCAATTAACTTAACTTGAGAATCCTGGCCAACTATTTTGTTTTTCTATCCCTGAGTTAAGAATAATAGCTGCCCAGGAGGAGCGTGATAAGGAACAATAAGATCATTAATCCCACAAACACTTTATTCACTCCCAATCATGGCCAAAGCTCTCAGAAAGAACAGCACAGGGTCTTATCCCAGGAGCAGCTTAGGCTCCTCCCCACCAGGATCCCAAGCAAGCAGTGAGGAACAGGACAGTTCATGACTTTTAGAGAGAATCACTTTAGCCTGTAAAAGAATAGCCATTGTGGGCCTGGCATGGTAGCCTAGGGGCCAAAGTCCTCACTTTGCATGTGCCGAAATCCCACGTGGGCTGCTTCACTTCCCTTTCAGCTTCCTGCTTGTTCATATCCTGACAGCTCCACTTTCCTTTCAGCTCCCTGCCTGTGGCCTGGGAAAGCAGTTGAGGATGGCCCAAAGCCTTGGGACCCTGCACCCACACGAGAGACCCAGAATAACCTCTGGTTCCTGGCTTCAGATCTGCCCAGCTCTGGCTGTTGCAGCCACTTGGGGATTAAACCAGCAAATGGAAGATCTTTCTTTCTGTCTCTCCTTCTTCCTGTAAGTCTGACTTTATAAAAATAATAAACATAAATAAACAAATACATTTTTAGAAAGAACAGCCATTGTATCAGAGTACCTTGCATTTCTCATCCTTTTCAGCCTCTGCATCACAGAACTTATGTGACTCTACCTTCTTAAAGCCTTTGTAGTTCGTACTGTCTATCTTTCCATAGCTTTTCTTACTTTTCAATCCCTCATCGCCACCCATTCATTTTCCTGTTTCAGATCCTTTATACATAATGCAGTTTTATGAATTATCAGTCCTCCTTGTTTTCCTCTGTTCCCTGTTTTCATAAATTTAAGTATAATTAATTCCAAATATCACTTCTAAAGAAAGATCTACCCCATCACCTTTGCTAATGTCTAAGTTTATAGGGTACAGAGAATAAAATCACTTTCATATTGCTGAAAGTTAAGAAGGAAAGCACATACATTGAGAATCCACTAATAACACCTGCAACTGTGGATGTGAAAAAAGGTACCTCACTTCACTCTTGGTTCGGCTGGTGCAGCACTGTGAAAGCCAATATGGAGAGTGCTGAGGCAACTGAAAGTTGATCTACCGTATGACCCAGCCCTCCCACTCCTGGGAATATATCCAAAGGAAATGAAATCTGCATATGAGAAAGTGACCTATATTCTTATACTTAGAGATAGAAACCCAGATGCTCATTGAAAAAATAATTGGGGCCCAGCGTGGTGGCGCAAGTGGTTAAAGGTCCTCGCCTTGCACGCCCGGGATCCCATATGGGCGCCGGTTCTAATCCCGGCAGCCCCGCTTCCCTTCCAGCTCCCTGCCTGTGGCCTGGGAAAGCAGTGGAGGACGGCCCAAAGCTTTGGGACCCTGCACCCGCGTGGGAGACCCGGAAGAGGCTCCTGGCTTCGGATCGGCATAGTATCGGCCCGTTGCGCTCACTTGGGGAGTGAATCATCGGACGGAAGATCTTCCTCTCTGTCTCTCCTCTCTGTATATCCGCCTTTCCAATGAAAAAATAATAAAAATAAATCTTTAAAAAAAAAAAAAAGAAAAAATAATTGGTAAGGAAAGCGTGGTATATCTACTTCCATGAATAGTGTTCAGGCACTAAGAAGAATGAAATTCTACTCTTTGAAACAAACTGGTCACAACTAGAAACCATTATGCTCAGTGAAATAAGCCAATCCCCAAAGGACAAATATCATATGTTCTCTCTGATTTAAGGCGGCCTTCATGCAAAATTCAACATCTGTAGATACACAGAAAAACATGTATATGTATATAAATATATTTAGATAGAGGAACTGTATAATGGAGGCAAGCATACTGTGAAGTGAAGGTACATTGCAGTATGCATCTCTACTTCTGACTAAATGAAGGACTCCCAATGGAGCTGTACCTTGACTATAGGATGCTGGACTTCTTACCATTGTCTATGCCTACAATGTCATGACACACTTGATAGCAGAATGATGGACTTTGTGACTGTTGCTGAAGACAATACTATTACAATAACATGGGTGAAAACAGTGGGGAGAAGAGGGTTAGGCTTAGGGAATGGGAGGCTGCAAGATGAAAACCCTGTGTCTATGGTACTGTATTATGAAAAGCAAAAACAGATGAAAGGAAGGAAAGAAGGAAGGAAGAAAAGAAAAGAAAGAAAGAAAGAAAGAAAGAAAGAAAGAAAGAAAGAAAGAAAGAGAAAAAGATCAGCTCTGCATGAGAATACAATAGGCCAGTTTAGCTCACCACACCTCATGTTTACTTGCCCAGGTATCACCACCTTGCTTCTCATCTTGTGCCTTATTTTAAGAAGTTTTCCCTTATTATTTACATACATTTTCACTGAGTAATTTACATGTGGTGAAATGTACAGATCTCACATGTACTAGTTCATCTAGTCTTGACAAATGCATACATCCACCGTCCCTTAAGTATCAATCGTCATTATGACTTTGGTATATTTCAGAAATTCATCTATATTACTATGTGTATCAGCATCTCATATCTTCGCCTCAATGAGTAGGTTTCTACCGTCTAACTATACTACAGCTCTTCTTGATCTATTGATGGAGGTCTGAGATGTTTGTAGATTTATGTAGGTTGAGGGGGATGAGGGTGGCAGAGAGTAGGAAAGGAAGGGAGAGAATGCATTTATATTTATAACATCGCTGGATATGCTCCTTGTGTATATACTTCTGGTTTATTAGATGAATACTTATGAGAATTTCTGGGTCCAGAGTACTGTAATACTCAATTATATAGAAAATTGTCAAATAATTTTCCAGAGTAGACTTTAATTCTCTATCTCCACGGTAATATCATAAGTTCTGGATACTCCATATCTCATGCAATATGTGGCAATCTTTTCCATTGTATGTAGGTTTTGGTACACAGTGTTATCTTGCTGTGGTCTTAATAATTTTGTCTCACTGGATTGCCAGTCATTCAAGATAATTTTAGCACTAGATTCAGATCAGTTATTTTTTTCAAGTAACGCAATTCCCACCTGATAGGAGACTTTCTTTTAGATTAACTATGAACTCCATATTCAGAAATACTAAGAACAAAATAGAAGAAATTTCTTGGTGTATGTGTGGAGAGGGTAGATGCAGAATAAATTCTGCCTGTTTTTAGCCTCATTAAGATGCTAGTCAAGCTAATCTATTTATAATCCATAACCTATGGACTTAATCTCCACTAGAAGAAATTAAAGTCTAATAATTTACTATTGGGGGGGCAACAAGGTCAAAACATGTTTAATACCACTTAACTTTAATTTGCCTTCTTACTCTCACCATGTTTAATAGGTGGCTTCCAAGGATGCCTTATTCAGTAAGCTGCCAGAAACAATGAATTGATCGATATTTTATTAACCGGTACTAAAAATGTAGCATCTCAATTCTACCCCTGCTGTAACTAGTCAAAACATGACCATATAGAATGTAGTGAAACGAAAGAGAGCCTGGGAAACAATATCTTAAAAATGAACTAAACACTGCCAGAGGGGTGTGTGAGTGTGTGAGCGTGTGTGTGTGTGTGTGTGTGTGCGCACACCCGTGTGTGCGCGCACATGCGCACACACAATTAGCTGCCTAGGTCAGGACTACGCATAAAGTTCTGCACTTATCCACACTCGGAAAATGACTGTAACTGCTAAATTACCTTTCAGTTTGTCAAAAATATAACTCTAATCATGGATATACTTTATTCAATAATGAAGGTGAAGTATGGTCCTTTCCTATGTTTTTGAATCCTCCTGATTACCCAGGAAATATAAATGTTTCTTTTAAAAAACTAAAGTTTATTGAGGTCAGCGCTGTGGCAGCTAACCCTCTGCCTGTGGAGCCTCCCACAGCCTTGGGACCCTGCACTCACATAGGAGACCTAGGGGACACGCCTAGCTCCTGGCTTTCGTTTGGGCTCAGCTTGGCCATTGCAGCCATTTGGGGAATGAGCCAGTGGATGGAAGATCTTTCTATCTCTTCTCTCCATACATGTACCTTTCTAATAAATCTTTTTTTTTTTAAGAATCAGGGTATGGAATTAAAAAAAAAAAGTTCCTTGTTTCCCTAATGCAAAAAATTTTGACCTATCAGACCATCCCTAAAGATTTTCATCCAGAGGTTGTAATACCAAGAAGTTTTTCTCTTAAGTACCAGCATCCACATTTTAGATTCAGCTCCGATTGAAGTCCTAGTTGTGTCGTCTTTAATAAGCGTTAGTGATGAAGTCAGAGGCCCTTCTCCCTCAGAGCCACAGGGGCGGCGGCAGTGTCTCCAGCAAGGCAGCTCTGCGGTGCCTATGTACCCAAATGCTCCTCTCCTGCCGTCCTTCAGGCTCTTCCCTTCCTGGTTAAACTACTTCACATCTCTCAGTTAAGTTTTCTGTTGAATTCATTTCCTCAATGACATTTTCGGTTTGAACAAGTTTAAACAGATTCCAATATTTGCAAATAAAATCTCTGCTTCGTACAGCGTCCTCAATTTGGTGTCACAGTCTTTCAGAAAACTCTCCATGGCTTCCCAGTGCTTTTAAGATTTGTTCTTTTTAATTGTATTCCAATCTGATTCTTCAGTCTTTATAATGATACACCAACCAAATGGGCTTTCTTCGTTGCCTGAACTAACCAGGGCTGTTCCAACATGCACAGGATATCAGGATCTGATATTCCTGGGAGCAATCCTGTGTCCATCCTGCACCCAAGATTTACTTGCTCATTTTACTAAATTAATGCCCAACATGTCTTTGAGTTTTCAGCTTAATAGTCACGTCCCATCAGGGAACTTTCACTGATACCTTAGCAGATACAGATTCCTTATTTCATATTAGGCATAATCTTCAATTGCCCTAAAAACTTACAATGATTAAAATTCATTAATTATTTTTACTATCTTTTTCTGACTAATATCTGAATATCATGATAAGAATGAACTTGCCAGTTTTGTTTATTACGGATACTCTCAGAAATCAAGAGAAATACTCAGCATTTAGTGTATTTATTGTCAAATAATAATTGTCCTAAGCATATATCACCAGCTTAAATTAAAAAAAAAAGCAAACCCTAGGTTTCCTTACTTTCCATATCTATTGCAATAAGTAAAAATTTTTTAAAATAATTATTATAATTTAAAATTTAAATTTAAAAAAGTTTAAAAAGCGAATCTAGCATGTGGAATGTCTTTGATGCCTTGTCCAGGTATGAAAGTGTCTTAATTATTTTTCTGTGCTAATCTGTATGATTTACATTTTCATCACAAATCTATTCTGGTTATCTTTACAGATTTCTATCTCATTCTTCCTCCCTTAACCTCAAAAAGAGCAAGATAATAATCTTGACACATTCCTTATTAGAATAAAGTCCTTTGTGCCCCAGTAAAACTGTAGACTTACATCGGGCAGAGATTCCTTCTGTATAGCTGTACCAGCTGCTATGACTGTACCTTGAACAAAGATGTTGTTCAACTAACAATTGGAAGTTAAAGAAATTGGAAGTTCCAAGAAATAAGGTTTGGCCAGGCACCATGGCCTACTGGCTAAAAGTCCTTGCCTTGAACACAATGGGATCCCATATGGGCGCTGGTTCTAATCCCGGCAGCTCCACTCCCCATCCAGCTCCCTGCTTGTGGCCTGGGAAAGCAGTTGAGGACAGCCCAAAGCCTTGGGATCCTGCACCCCGTGGGAGACCTGGAGGAGGTTCCTGGCTCCTAGTTTCAGATTGGCGGAGCACCGCCCATTGCGGTCACCTGGGGAGTGAATCATCAGTCAGAAGATCTTCTCTGTCTCTTCTTCTCTGTATATCAGACTTTGTAATAAAAAAATACATAAAACTTTTAAAAAATGTAGAAATAAGGTTAAATCTCACTTATTCGTAGACCCAAAGACTAGTTGATGGTCAGGATACAGAAGACAAAGCCATCCAATAGTATCAGCTGCTTTGAATTGACCCAGCTTCTGGTTTTAGGCCCCTACTTCTTTCCTTTCCTTTTCCATTTTTCCTTTTGCTTCAGAATCTTTTAGAGGTAGACAGCAAAGAGGCAGTTAAACAAGCCCTCCACACAAAGTAACAAGAGTACACTAGAATGCTAACTCTGTTCTTTGCAAGAATTTACCAGGAACTGCCTTCCTGACCATTCCAAGCACAGTTTAAATTTGGTATCTCCTCATTTGTAAAGCACTTAAAAATTGATGCATACATTTTGCTGACATTCAACACATTACAACCTCAATGCTCTGCAGATAATTTTTAAAAATTCAATTATCTTTGCCTTAACAATTAGTTACTTGCGCTTGTCAACTTTTTTGTCCAATTATTACATTTTTCCTCAGGCACCAAGAGAGAAAAACCAGTTCCTCATGCCTAGTAATTACTGTCCAAAAAAAAACATTTCTTCATAAGTTCTTTCTTTCATTTTTTAAGATTTATTTTATTTTTACTGGAAAGGTGGATATACAGAGAGGAGGAGAGACAGAGGGGAAGATCTTTGTCTGATGGTTCACTCCCCAAGCAGTTGCAACGACTAGAGCTGAGCCAATCTGAAGCCAGGAGCCAGGAGCTCTTCTGGGTCTCCCACGTGGGTGCAGGGTCCCAAGGCTTTGGGCCATTCTGGACTGCTTTCTCTGGCCACAAGCAGGGAGCTGGATGGGAAGTGGGGCCGCTGGGATCAGAACCAGTGACCATACAGGATTCCGGCACATGCAAAGTAGGGACTTTAGCCACTACGCTATCACTCCGGGCCCATCGTTTTTTCACTTTTACTACCAACTCTTCTATTTGACGCTTTTGCCTATTCAAACATGGATTGATGCATATAATTTTAATAAAATTGTTTTTCATGTCATCAGGGGTGGCTTGGTAATTTAATGAGCTAATCCTCCACCTTGCAGTACTGGCTTCTCTGAGACAGCAGTTTAAAAGTGCCAGGCTTTGCTTTGGAAGACAGAAGACACAAAACAAGTGGTTCAAGAAATTCCTATACCTGATTTCTGCATGATTTGACCTGATGCACAGCAGCAAATTCAAGTTTAGAATTCTCAGTAGGGAACAGATGGAAAATAATAGGGAATTTCATGTTTCGAGCCAAGAATTGTGGCATCTTGGTTCAACTTGACAAGCCTCTTTTGTTTTATGTCAGGGATTTTTATTCTTCCATGTTCGTGCATTCCCTAATAGTTTGCAATCTTTGCCAATTTTCTGTGCCTCCACTAGCGATCCTGGGGCACCAATGCTGGCTTTTGGCACACTCCTTCTGTGGGGTATTGTCCTCATCTCAGGGGGAGGTTGACAGCGCACTGTGCTCTCACTGTTTGGCCCTTTGTCCTAGGATGAAGAGAAGAATTGAATGATAGGTAAAAGTTTAGATCTTCTAAAATCCACTTGAAGTGCAAAACAAATAACTTGAAAGAGAATCTTTTCAGACTTACAGGGCTAGCCCTCTGTCTATGGGAGTGGACAGCCCGGGACCACTTCCTTAGCTTTCCAGTGGCATGATTGTTGGCATGATTTGCATGGCACATAGGACTGGAGAGAATCTAATTACCAAGACACAAAAGAAGATGAAAAGACTGCAGAAAGATGTTAAGGCAGGTGGTCTTGTTGACCATTGCCCCAGTAACCTGGGAGGATGAGGGAAGCCAACATGAATGAGTGATCTTGACCCCCAACATGAACCAACAACAAGCAAGCACCTTAGTCAAGGCCTAACTAAGGTGTGTACCTATTGCTGTGTACCTACTGCAAGCAGGAGGGACATTGAGAATGGAAGTGTTCCGGCTCTCTCTGGAAGGGAGGTTTAGGGAATTCTCCTTTGGATAGAAGATTGATGCGGTTTCCTGATTAGCTCCTCATGAAGACTCCTTATTTCTCCCAGGAATCCCCTGGCTATCAGAGGTAAAAGGAGAAAAAGTCAAGTTTTGCTCAACATCAGAGTTATAGACTCTGTATTAACTACTAAAAGGGGTTCTCTCTCTTAGATGGATAATCATATTAAATGTCAGGCTAAGGATAAATAAAGGGTTTTACGGCTTCTGACTGTAAAGTGGGATCAAAATCTGTGACTCATTGATGAATCCTCCTGAATGCTCCAATCTACAACTGGGGAGAGATTTGCTAATTACATTGGATGGTATTGTTTATTCAAGTCAAGATCAACTAGAGGTTGAAATACCAAAGACCCAGGGGGAAGAATTCTTGGCTGTCCTCTGTGAGGCATCTAAGGATCTTGAAACCATGTCAGAAGGTATTTCAGGAGTCTGGGCTCAGGACCAGGCTATATGACTAACTAGGTGGTAAAGATCATCCTAAAACAAATGGCCCAGCATTCAGCAATATCCTCTGAGACTCAAATCAACAGCTGGATTCATCTCAGTTTTCAACAGACTAATCAGTCAGGGATTGATTAGCTTTGTAGATCCAGGTCTGATGAATATAGGTTAGTACAAGACTTGAGTGCTAAGATGAAGAAGTTCAGGAGATGTTTCCCATAGAACTCAGTCCCTATACCATGTTAACTAATGCGTCAGGGGAGAGGAAATACCGTTCTTGTGCTCTGCATTGCCTCTGAGTCTCAAGAGCTACTTGCCTTTTAGTGGGAGAGGCCAAAAGTTCATCAGATGCTGAGTATTTTAGGACTATTCTACTAGTAGAATTTAAAAAACTCTCAGTTTTCAGGGAAGCTTTAAGTAGAACTGAGAGGACTATGACTTAAAGAAGGGATGATATTCTCATCACTAGTTTCCTTAAATGAGGCTTCTGATAACACCCTAAGAACCTAAAATTATCTAGAAGAGAGAAGATAGGATATCAAAAAAAAAGGTATGATATTCTCAGAACATTTATTTTGAAAGGCAGTGGTAGAGGTATATACACAGAGAGAGAAAGAGAGGGAGAAAGAGAGAGAGAGATTTCATTTGCTGGATCGCTCCCCAAATGGCTACAACAGCCAGGGCTGAACCAGGCTGAAGCCAGAGCCAGGAACTCTATCCTTGTCTCTCACATCGGTGACAGGGGTCCAACTATTTACCCATTCTGTACCACTTTCTAGTCACATTAGCGGGACACTGTTACAGAAGAAGAGCATGTAGGCCTACAACCATCACTCTTCTGTGGAATGTTGGCTTAAACCACTGGCCCCTGAAGGTACACATTTCTAAAAAAAAAAGCATGAAACATCAAGAATTTGTAATATTGCAAAGACAGTAGAGCCTGCCATGTAACTGTGTAAATTGACTATTGGTAACTTGGCTCCAACCAATGTCATGAAATAATCAGAGACATTCCTGGGATTTGAGTACACAACTTGGAACTAATAACAAAACCCTTTTATAATGTGTTAAGAGAAAAGGAAACTAACCCCATGAATGGGACACACATTGTAACTAGGCTTTTGCAAAGTAAAAGAACTTCTGCTGTGTGCACTTGCTCTAGTCCTGCTTTATTTAGTAAAGTTCTCTGCCCTGTATATACAGTAAAGCCCAGGAACTATAGTGGGAATCCTAACACAAGTAAATGTTGGGCTTATGAAAACGCATGGTGACATATTTTCTAAGCAGTATTCTGAGAACAGTGACCTTGCCTAGAGTGAGCTAAAGCCACTTGTTTATTCATTAGAGAAGCAGTAAAACTATGGGAGGTATCTCTGTCTGGAGTTCACACCGGGTAGTACATGTTATGGAAATAAAAGGGGTCTTGGTTGCCTGGTGACCAGCTACTGCATTCAGGACTTACCACTGGACAATCCAAGCACCACTTGGAAACTCAGGCTCTGAATGCTACCACATTCATGCCAACTGTCCCAAGGTCCATTAACATGTGATGGCTCTGAGCTAATAGTTTTGTCTACATGAGTAGGAAAGGTCTTAAAAGCTAATATCTGCTTAATGCAGAAGAAATATTATATTGTGGGTGGTAGCGATTTTATAGTGAAGGTAGTTATGCAACCATGAGATGACACGGGACCGTTGTAACTAAGAGTATTACTTCAGGAATGTCTTCACAAAAGGCAGAAACAGTATATCTGGCTAGGGCACTAAATCCAGGAACGGTAAAGACCATGGCCATCAATGCCGACTTCAGGTATACTTTAGTACGCCTATTATTCCATCTGGTATGGAAAAGGGGACAATGTATAACTGGCTACTAAAGGTAGTCAAAACCACTTGAATGAAAATTTGGTAGATAAACTAGCAAAAGCATACACTCATTGCCTTAAACATAAAGGACAAATGAGGCATTCTGTACTCCTGGCTAGCCAAAGAAGTGTGAATGAGGAACAAGTTACCCATAGAAAATTGTCCAGACTGATTTCACAGTGATGCCTACAACCCAAGGGGACCTAATAATACTATTCTTTTTTCAATGCCTGTGCCTTTATTTTATCTTATTTTTTACTTATTATTATTTCATAACACAGTTCCATAGGCATTGGGATTCTCCATTCCCCTCTTCAAGTCTCCTGCCCTCGTACTAATTTCTCTTCTATTATTACACTGGGTAGTCTTTCATGAACAGTCCTAAGTCCATCATTCTACTATTGAAGTGTTTTCTGATGTTGTAGTCAGAAAGTCCAGCTTATATTATCTTTTTAATGTGCACTGATACCTTCTGTGGGCGGGTAAAAGTCTTCGGCTGAATTGAGAAACCTGGAAAAGTAATTAAAAACCTGACAAGAGAAATTATAGCCGGATTTCATATGCCTAGAACTGTACAAAGTGATAATTATTTGAATTTTGTGTCAAAGGTGATGGCAAGAGCTTTCTGAACTTTGGGAGTACACTGGAAATTACATGTTTACTGGAAACGTAAGCATCTGGAAAGACTGAAAGAGACAAGGCATCTTAACCTTAACTAAACTTTTCCAGGAAACTCGAGAACATTGGGTAAGGAAAATTGGTCTTTAACTCCTTTGAGTTTCTATATGGAGACCCTTTCTCCATATGGAACGTGAAAATGAGGAGAATAACAGACGTGAAAATGAGGAGAATAACAAATTATTTGATATATGAGCATAATGCACATAATCACATATAATAGGAACTGGCAATGGGCACAGCAGATAAAGCCACAAGGTGTGGCACAGGCATCCTATATGTGCTCTGGCTCAAGTCCTGTCTGCTCTATTTCCAGTGCAGGTTTCTGCTAATGTGTCTGGGAAAGCAATGAAGAAAGGCCCAAGTGTCTGAGTAACTGTGCCCATGTGGAAAACTCAGAAGGAGCTTCTAGCCTCTTGCTCCAAACCTGCCCAGCTCTGGCTGTTGTTGTCATTTGGGGAGTGAACAAGCATATGGAAGACCTCCTTTCTCCCTCTCCATCTCACTCTTTCCCACCTCACTCTTTCTAGCTTTTCCTTCCAATAAATAAACAAGTCTTCAAAAAATATCATAGTGTAACATATAATTCTATAACAGTTGGTGACTGATTTCAAAAGTACACAAATGTGAATCTATTCACATGTCTTGAAATAAAGCTTTCCTTAATCAATGAGGATACTGGGTCTACTTAAAGACATAGGAATCTGTCTCTCTTGATGATCAGCTAAATCCCAGCTGAATGGGGCTGAATTTTGCTAACCATTCATTCATCTTTTCAGTTGTAAGGTGTTAGTACTTGGATTCAACACACCTAAACAATGTTTCATTTGGAGAGCAATTTTAGACCTGATACTGGCTCGCATGAGTATCACCCATCAGTTAAGCACAGGCTCAGAAAATGCGTTTGTTCATGCATGCACAATAAATATATTTCTGAATGCTTCATCACATTGCTATAAGTCCTTGTAGGTTACTCCAGGTGATCTCAGATGTAATGTAGCATGAGAATTTTAATCCTCTAATCTGGGGGATGCTAACATCTTCATTCAACAGAGTGAAATGTCCTGGGGGGATTTTGTAACTTAAGAGTCTGGAATTTAGGCAACAGGAGGTATTGGAATAGGGGACAGAGAATCTGAAACAATTTACTCATCAGAAACTCTTTGGCCAGCAGATATTATAAGAAGCACTTATCTTGCATTGTCTTGGATATATTTTCATTCGAAGAGGCCAGATCATTAGTCCACCCATGAAAATTGGGAGAAAGAAGCCAAAGCCAAAGTTTTAAACACACAATATATGAAGATTTATGCTGCTTTGGCAGGGAGGGCCCCCTCACATTCCTTTTTTTTCCCCCTCTATATCCTGGATAGATCCTCCAACTTCCCCTGTATAACATCCTGGTTACTGCCCTACCCTTTGCTATGAAAACTTTAGAAAGCTGCTTGTCAGGGAGGCACTTTCTTTAAGGAAATATACCCACCCATCGTTGCTTGTCAAAAATAAGTGAGATTTTCCTTTGGGCAACTCTTAATTGAGACTGATTGGTGACAGCCCAAGCAGAGAGATTCCTCTGAGTGTTAAACAGAGCATGTTCTTGTGGAAGTGTTGAAGACTCTTCCTAGGTAAACACATGATCCGGATACTCAGGAAAGCATGCATTCCACTTGGGTCACATGATTTAAGCTAATTCCACTTATTTGGTCAGCAGCAGAGCCCCCAAAATTATGAGCCAGGAGGTGAAACAATATTCAGATTAAGTAAAAGCTATCCCTGGAAAACATAAGTATGGAAAACAAGTTGGATAGAACCTTCATAGGTCTCCATAAAAATTGCTTCACTCCTAATGTTTGCTCCTAGAGGGATGTGGCAAACGAAATAGGAAAGATAGGATCTGTGTCCCGACATGGAGTAAGCCCATGTGGCCGAGACCTTTTAGTCTCAAAATACTACAGATGGCTCAGAATCTGCAATTGGACCACAATTCTTTCTTGGCAGAAAGCAAAAACTTGAGAACAGAGAGAATCAATATCCTAAATTGGATCAGGGGGTGAGAGAATTTATGAAAAGGAAGAAAAGGAACGTATAATTTGTCTCAGTTGAGGCAAGAAATTAAATCATTTGTATTTGTCTTGGGAGCAGAGATAAGGGAGGGTGAGATGTGCTTTTTTACTTCTTGGGAATAAGTGACACAAAAGCTAAAATAAAATTTGATTTTTTTCTGACGTAGTGATCTCAACAATCTCTTAGGATTACTTGACATGTTAGTAAGTGAATAACTATGAGAAATTAACCGGAGCATGTAGATATGTCTGGCAAATTCTTAACAATATTTTAGCAACAGATAAAGAAAAAGTTCAAAATGGAGTTGAGGTGGCTAGTAATGGTTTGCGAATTCTTCCCATATGGAAAGCAACTTCAAACCCTTCCCCAGTGACTGCCTATGATTTAGTTTTCAACTGAATTACCTCTCCCCCAATGTGTATATTTATTTGTAGACATTTAAAAAATTTTACATTTGAATTTTTAAAAAATTATGCTATGTGGGCCCGGCGCGGTGGCGCAAGTGGTTAAGTCCTCGCCTTGCACGCCCAGGATCCCATATGGGCGCCGGTTCTAATCCCGGCAGCCCCGCTTCCCTTCCAGCTCCCTGCCTGTGGCCTGGGAAAGCAGTCGAGGATGGCCCAAAGCTTTGGGACCCTGCACCCGCGTGGGAGACCCGGAAAAGGCTCCTGGCTTCGGATCGGCATAGTATCGGCCGTTGCGGCTCACTTGGGGAGTGAATCATCGGACGGAAGATCTTCCTCTCTGTATCTCCTCTCTGTATATCCGCCTTTCCAATAAAAAATAATAAAAATAAATCTTAAAAAAAAATTATGCTATGTGTTAAGCATTTTAGAGCAGCAGGTTAAGCCCCATTTGGCACTTGGGAATCCCATATTGGAGTATGGGTTCAAGTTGCGGCTAACCTACTTCCGATCCAACTTAATGCTAATGTACCTCGGAATGCAGCAGAAGATGGTGCAAGTACCTGGGCCCATAACACTCATGTAGGAAACCATCATGAAGTCCCGAATACCACTTTCTGCCTAGCCTGTACCTGGCTATGGCAGCCAATTGGAAAGTGAACCAACAGATGAAAGATCTCTTTCCCACTCTACGTCTCTTACCCTTTCTTTCTCACTCTATATTTCAAATACTCTTAGAAAAAAGTGCTGTACTAGCTGGTAAAAAATTCTCAAGCTTGGTGTAAAGATACTTATCACGACATATCTGTGTTAGAACAGACTACTGAAAGCTCACTACTTCCCTGAAATGTGCACAAATATCACACTTTAGGAAAGAAGCAAGGAAAAGTTGCTCAAGTGATTAAACCATAGATATTATGGTGCTTCTATGGATGCATACAACACATATGCGCATGAAATAGGTGTATGTATAAGTATGTATGTGGGCTATATATACATATATATTTACAATACATGCATAAGTACAAACGTGTGTACTGAAACATTAATAAGAACAGCTCTAGATATAACAGCAATGCTTCTGTGGCAAACCTTCTCATAATTCCCAGTTAGTTCATTAAGAATACATTTCCCCTAAAACAAACAAAATGCTCTGCTCACTTTCTTTCTCTCATTTCTATCCAGTTGGAGCTTTCCCTCTGCTCTCGTCCCTTTTCTTGCCTGCCTATCATCTGTTTCCCTTAGCTGCACTCAGTTCATGTGTTTTGGATTGAGCTGACCCTAAAACCAACGTCTAGAGAAATAAGGTGACATAGAACTAAACCAATCAGCATATTCAGTGTTATCAGCCACAGTGATTCAGAGATTGGTCCACCACCCTACTTGATAGCATAAATTTCAAATCCGAGATTGGGGTCAAACTGTTACTCTCCGAGAAAATGTTTCTCTTTAACCATGAGAATATAAGCCTGTGGATCCTGGCAACCAATCTCTCTCCATGGGGGAAGAAACGGCTGGGAATGACTTCAGTATTGAGGAAAGCAGAGCCAAGATTTCAAAGAGGAAAAGGTGCGGGTGTATAGTCTATAGAATAGGTGCCCACGAGGAAATTAAAGGAGAATTCACCTTCTGAAATGGGTATTTCTCACACCAACAGAATGTAGATGACACCTGTCATCTAAGGGCGAAATGCTGAGAGGCAGTTTTGAACGTCATTAGTGATGAGCAGGGATCAATATTTATCTGAGCATCTGAGTGCTCATGCATGGTTGAGCATGGCATAATGATGAGTGACTGATTTCTTTTTAAGGGACTAGGAAATAATTGAATAATGTTGTCTGTACCCCTTTTATCCTTTAAACTTTCTTCCAAAGGCAGAGGTCTATTAATGTCATATAATGAAGCTGTCAAGGAAATAAAAAGACCCAGAGGGGACGATAAAGTTTCATCATCTTTATTCACTCTCCTAGCGGTGGTAGAACCTGAGGGAGCCACAGACTCCTCTGAAGATTCTATGAAAACTTCGATGATTTTGTTTAACTTCAGACCAAAAACAAAAGTAACTCTTGACTCAATTATTATTGTGCTGATTATAGCAGCTTAGGATGTAAAGAGAAACACCGGTTTTGGGTTTTTTTTTTTAAGGTTTTATTTATTTTTATTGGAAAGGTTGATATACAGAGAGGAGGAGAAACAGAGAGGAAGATCTTCATCCGATGTTTCACTCCTCAAATAGCCACAACGGCTGGAGCTGAGCCAACCTGAAGCCAGGAGCCTTTTCTGGGCTTCCCGCACGGGTGCAGAGTCCCAAGGCTTTGGGCCATCCTTGACTGCTTTCCCAGGCCACAGACAGGGAGCTGGATGGGAAGCAGGACCGCTGAGATTAGGATCAGCGCCAATATGGGATTCCAGCATGTTCAAGTTGAGGACTTTAACCGCTACGCTATTGCATCGGGCCTGGTCCGTTTTTTTAAAATGATCTTGATTGTATCACCTTTAAGATAATCTGATTGACATTTTTGGATTCCTGTGTTTACCCCAGAGTAGAAAAGGAATACCATGGGTCTCCTGAAGCGCACTCTGACTTATGTTAATTACTTGAGTATTCAGAAGGTAATATACAGGTCAACATACTAGGATCTCAGCAATGTAACTTTCTCTTTTTTGACTTCCACTGTAAATGTACTCAGAAGAGCAGATAATCTACCCTGGTCTCTGGGAGATGTATTGTCCATTGTGCTTATAAAATTGGGGGGTAAGTTTATGATAAATTGTCCCGGGGAATTTACCTACTATGATTCAGTTTTGCAAAATATCTGATTATATGAAAGATACTCGAAGTGTCCTGTTTCTAGATGCTGAGCAAAACTAAGATCATTCCTCATTCTTTGTGGTTTCACTGAAAGTTTTACCCAGAAAACAATCAGCAAGAACCCTCCTTTTAACATCTCTAAACAGACCAAAGCATATGCCTACACTTGGATCATGTAATCTCTGCGATCGTTGATGAGATCATGTAAAGCCTAAAGGAGGCAGCTCCCTCTGGCACAAACCCTGAAAGCCTTCTTAGTTTAAGTCAGAAATAACTTGGTTTTTTATGGCAAATGGTCACTGCTGAAAGGTACCCAAACAGAACTGAGTATCTACCCAGCAGCAGGGGGTTGGTGTGCACTTAGATTTCTGATAATACATTTGGAGAAGGTGATAAACTAACTCAATTGAAATGCACTGGGGAAGTTTGTTGAAGTCCATAAATAAATCCTTATATAGCACGATGCTTATAAACACCATTTTTTTTTTGTAGTGCTGCATTTTCTAAAATGTATTACTCAAGCTTTATGTGGCTCTAAAAGTTGGTGTCTGAGGGAGTGTGGCTCCCTAGTGATCTTCATTCTGTACACACATACCCATTCCATAAATATCCACACAGAATTAACAAACAAAAGCCCCAGCAGTTTCTGTGGCCACTGGGGAAGACGCTTTGCTCTGTTACTTCAAATAAATAAAACTAGACTCCTGGCAGGCACTGCGTCAGACTAACAATAAAAACACCATCTCTTGACTGTGGACTTGGCTGGGGTAGGGGAGGTCTGCGAGTGTTTAGGAGCCAAGCAGAAGGAGCTCTTCACCCAGCCGTGGCGCTGCCCCCAGAAAACATCTTTGTTATGACACATGGCAGCTTGGATCTCTCAAACCCCTCTACCAGCGGGAGGGGAAACAGCTCGGTCCTCAACAACTTAAAAAGTGAACCATTTTAACATTATTTCACCTCCTGCTTTCCATCTAGACTTCAGAATTTCACAAACTGGCAACATTTAAAAGTAAAATTGCATTTTTAAAATAAAGTAAAATAACAAGTAAGAGGGAGGGAGGATATTGACATTGGCTATTTATATTGTAACAACAGGCCTCAAAAATCCCATGGGCACATTGAGTGATAGATGACACTCAGATATTTCATATTTTGGGTGAGCAGTCCAGTGTACAAAGGGGGCCATGAAGCAAAGACGCTAAGACAGATTTAGTTAAGCCAGGAGACAGATAGAATTCCTTATTTTGGAGAAGGTGAGGGATTTTCCAGAGCAGTGGCAATGGAGGAGGGTTGGTAAATAGAGTCAAAGTTCTGATGTACCCCAGAAAGAGAGAGCACTTTTCTGAAGTCACTTTCTGCAGTAAAATCCTAGATCCACTACACAAATTCACAGAATTCCAACTTCATATGAGGAAGCAGAGGGAAATTGAATGGCCATCTGCAGTTGAGAGAAGTCTGCATTTCTGGAATCAAAAGCAAAGACTTTTTTTTTTTTTCTGCTTCTATTTATATATTTGAAAGAGAGAGAGGGGATAGAGAGGAAAACAGAGGAAGAGTGAGAAAGAGATGAAGAAAGATTTGGTTCCTCCCCTAAAGGCCAGCGCAAGCAGGATCAGGCCAGGCTGAGATAACAAAAGCCAGGAGCTCTGAGTCTCTCACGTGGGTGACAAGTATCCGAGCACATTATCCACTGGCTAGCAGGTGCATTGTCAGCTGGACTGCGACTGATGGACATGAGTCTGGGATGCCACAGCTACCATCTTAGTTTTCTTGGGGAAAAGTTTAGAGTACATGGACATTCATTCTAAATTCTAAATCTAAACAAAACTGACAAATTCTGATTTATAATTCTTATGAGTATCTACAAATGAAAGAGTATGTAAATTACACACCAGTGCTCAGAAATACAACCCAGAATGATTAATGTAATATGCTATAAGATTAAGTATATCCCAATAAATAAAAATTAGTGAGTCCATACAAGGATAATTATGTTATGAAATATTTTCAATTTGTAGCTAAGTATAAAACAGGAATATAAAATAGAGTTGCAATAGCTAAAATAAGATATGCAAACAAAAAAGAATGTAAAATAGAAACTAAGAGTTTGGAAATTAAGTGATTTTTTAAATTGAAACAAATAAAAATTAACTTGGATTGATATACAATTAAGTTGCATAGTACTGCAGTGCATAAAATAAGTGGCTGCTTGGGATGCCAGCATCCCATGACAGAGCCTAGAAAGGAGTCCGGACTCTGTTTCATTTGTTAGCTAAATGTCCCTCTGGAGTTTACTGTGTCTTGATTTGAGGTAGACTTAAAGACTGCAGCTGTCAAAGATGTACAGTTAAGATTTGTGACTCTCAATGCACATATGCACAATTATTTTATATTTATGTTTATTATTTTATGTATTAACATAAATGGACCTTAAGCACCATCAATACCAAGGAATAATTAGGGGGAGTTAAGGGAAGTATGCACACAATTAACAGAAACTAAAACCAAACACAAAAGTTTTATAACTGTTAAAGCTGAAAGATGGCTACATGGCAATTTGTTTAATTTTGCATTTTTATAGATTTGAGTCTTCTTCAAATAGCTAAAAATTCCAAAATAAATTAAGATTTTATTGCAAGTAAAGAGTTGGCATAGGGACCCAAGAAAATTTTTTTGCCTAAATTCTATTATTTTTCTATTATTAACAACATGACTCATATTTCCTCTGTTTTTGCATTTGCCTGTTATTTTCTTGGCAATTCTTTTTATTTCAACCATATAAATTCTTTCTTGTTTATAAATATATATATGTATATATATATAGCAATATATACATTGCTTTATGTAGTCTTGAGTTATACTCTGCAATACTTGCCAACCTAAATAAAAAAAAAAACCTTCCTTTTTCATAGTTACAATAAACTCACAGTATAAGAATGATAGGTTTAGTCTTAACTCCACAACAACATTTTTTGTCTTCTACATTGTGGTTTGATTTTGTGGTTTTATCATTTCTTTTAATATTTGTAATATATATTTTTGCTATAATTATTATATTTGTGTTAGTAGCTTCATATAACTTTAAGTCACTTCTGTAGGAACTTAATTTTTTACTATGAACAATATTGAAATTAAGCAATGGCTGCATCTTTCTTCATTTCTTTTTTTATACCTATCTCATTTACTACTAATAATCATTACCACCATTTTAGTCTTAATGTTGTTATTCCTAGGTGTACTTCTATCTGGGTCATAAACTTCAAATTCTATCATGATACTCCCTGTTTATATCTCCGATACCAGCAGGGAACTAGTTCTACTTTCCATTGATTCTCTCCCTTCTCACATTTTTGTTAGTGTGTGCTATCTCCTTCTTACAGCATACGGTGTTTATGACAGGTTTTTGTCTTGGTCCTATAGTGATTTTTGTAATGGTAGAAGCTCTACTAAACAGACTTCTGAGGAAATCTTCACTAGAATCATATTCTCAGATATTTAACCTGTTCAAAACTTTCTTTTAAAAAAATGGTTTATTTATTTTACGAGAGAGAGAGATTTTCCACTTGCTGGTTCACTGCTCGTATGGCCACAGTGTCCACAGCTGGGCCTCTCTGGAGCTAGGAACCAGGAGTTTCTGCCAGATTTCCTACATGCCTACGGGAGCCCAAGACCTTGTGCTTTTCTCCACTGCCTTCCCAGGCCACAAATAGGGAACTGGATAGGAAGTGAAGCGGCCAGGACTTGAACTGACACTCATATGGGATGTCGCTGTCACAGGCAAAGGCTCAACATGCCACCATGTTGGCCTCATAATGTGTCCAAAACTTTCTATGAATGGTTGCCATTGATCTGACACTTGAAGGATATAAAAAATGCATGCTTTCTATTTCTCAAATCATGATAAAAAAATGTTCCATTTAGTTTTAACTCCACACCAACATATTTTGATTGCAAAACATATTTTGGGGGCAGGCATTCAGCCTAGTGATACGATGTCAGTAATGATGCAGTGGAGCACCATGGCCCAACACTTGTCCCTAGCTCCTCACTGCAGCTTCCCATTACTGGAGATCTTCGGCTCAGTCGTGATGGCTCGAGTGATCAGGCTCCTGCAGCTCAGCTGAGTCTTCGGTCAAGTTCCCAGCCACTAGCTTCAACCCGACCCGACCTACTCATTATAGGAAGCTGGGGTGAGTTTCAGTGAATGGTAGTTCTCAACCTCTTGCTTCCTCTCTCTCATGTTTAAATAAGTAAATTTTAAAACAGACAGATATATTTCACTACTTTCCTGCTTTGCATTGAAGTAAAATGTATATAGATTAAGAGTTACCAAAGCCATAATTTTTAGTTTATGATTATGAACTTTTCATACATTTGATGGTCTGAATCTTCTTCCAAGTGGTTCTAGGACTGAAGTGACCTGTTCCTGATTTACTCTCTGGTCCTAGTAGCTCTCTGTTCTAGATGCTCTGTGTCCCTTGGCTCATGACCTTGTCCCTCATCTACGCAGCCAGCAAGGGCTGACCAAATGCTTCTCACTTAGCTAAGCTCTCTGCCCTCTCCTGTTGCCTGCTCCATCTGCCTTTCTGCTCTCACTTTAAGAACTCTGTGATAATGTTGGCCCCACTCAACTAATCCAGTATAATCTTCCAATGTTTAGCTCAGCTGATTAGTAACTTTAATTGCATCTGCAAAGTCCCTTCACAATAGTATCTATCTAGTCCTTGAATTTATTAACCTCAGGAAAAGAATGAGAATCTGGGGGAGAGGGAGAGGAATGTCTTCAGAATTCATATTTGAAATATAACTCAAGCATTCACAGAGGTACCATTTTTCACATTCTACTTAAACAATGATTAGGCATGACACCAAAGCCTAGTGCCTAAAGTCCTTACTTTGCATGTACCGGGATCCCATACATGTGCCAGTTCATGCCCCGACTTCCCCGCTTCCCACCCAGCACCCTGCTTGTAGCCTAAGAAAGCAGTCGAGGATGGCCCAAAGCCTTGGGACCCTGCACCCATGTGGGAGACCTGGAAGAAGCTCCTGGCTCCTGGCATCATATCGGCTTAGTTCTGACTGTTGTAGCAATTTGGGGAGTGAATTAGCAGATGGAAGTTTTTCCTTTCAGTCTGTCTTCCTCATCTCTGTATGTCTGATTTTCAATAAAAATAAATAAAGTAAAAAATGATCAAAGATTGGGATGGCATACTGATGAAGGGAGGAAGGTACCAGAATATGAAAATATTTTGATTGGAATTTTAGTAGACATCCTGGCATCTACACAGGATCAAATGAAAAAATCAATCACAATAATAAATATAAACACCTGTTAATCCAAAAATTCTTCTTGAGTTTTTTTCCTGCAAGATGTCATATTAGTATAGCCAAAGGAAATGTATCGTGGAAAATAAAGTTTAAAAAAGTTAATTACTGAACATGGGGTTTTATAGCAAAATACCGAAAGCAAACTAAAGGCCCTAAGGACTAGTTAATATGTTAGCATGATTTAGTATCAACAGAATGCAATACAGATTATACAACAGAATGCATATAAACACTGATAAACTTCTTTTACATACTGTTAAGGAATGATATGCAAAAGATATTATTTTTTTAAAAGGTATGAAAGAATGAATATAATATCATAGCAACTAGTTGTACAAAAGGGATAGATATCTGACCTCTTTGTATTTGCATATAGCTGCATAAAATATCTCTGAAGACATGTGAGAGAAATATGTCATCACTGCCTTCAGCCAAGAACAACCAGTGACACCTTGTGACAAGACTTAAACTTTCTAGAATCTTTTGCATCTTAGACAATATGAACATATAACCTTTTGATAGCTAACAGAAGAAGTGTAGATTTCCTTCTTCCAGCGTTATCATTTCCTGAGAATAAATCCTTTACTGGAGAAGAAAGCATTTAATGGGTGTTTCCTGTGCTGCAGTGTGCACAGTACTTCCTGGACGTTCTCTTTCTCCACCGTTAGAACAACTGCATGACTGGTGGCATTCTCAGCACTCTCCACTTAAGAGCACTGAAGCTGAGCAAGAGGCACAAGTAGTTAACACCAACCAGGCATGAAGATATTTGGTCAAATTTGGACTCAAGGTAATTTGAAGTCAATCTTGACCACTAAATTATAAGACCATATAGCAAAGAAAACAAAAGAATACAATGTTAGAACCAAGATTTTCCTTCATAAAATATTTCTCTTTGACTAACACTGAATATATTCTAATACTGTTGGTTGTGACAGCAGCTTTGATCTTCAAATAAGAGTTTAAGAAATACAGCTGAAATTCACTCTGCAGTTGATATTGAAGTCTCCTCGGCAACCCAAGCTGCAGGAAGAACCAATACTTTTCCTTGAAAAACTCCTTCGTGGTGAACTTGCCCATAACAGCGCCCTTGGTGTTTCCATGCCAGAAACTTGGTGCTGCATCGCGCTGAAATGCGTCCCCCTTGAAAGCTCTTTCTTTTTCTCTTTCAAACTTTGTCTCCATGAAAGATCAAAGAATCCCTTTTCATGAGTATAGTTCCTCAAGCATCCAAAGTATTTTCAATTCAAGGATAAACCTTCACAACGTTCCTCATCTCCTATCACAGGGGTTCAAGTCTCTCGTCTGCGCGGACACGTGGTTCTGGTTTTGGAGACGAGTCGCCGATGTTTTCAATGGGATATTGCACAAGAGAAGGTTCGGGAACAGAAAGTAGAGACTGTTGTCTTCACTTGCCGATCATCCTTTTAACACAGCCCGAACTAGATGGTCATTATGACAACAGGATCAGCCTGCTAACCTGTGTTAAATAGGCAGACATAGACAAACCTTGGGCAGGAGGTAGGGAGGTGAGCCAGAGGGAACTCTTCGCTGTGAGGACGAGATTTTAAATTATACCTGTTGCAACTGATTTCTTTTAAAGTCAGATCATTTAAAAAATGAGAAAGCTAAATTTAGAGAAGTAAACTGGACAAAGAAGTAGTTAAAAATGAAAAAAAAAAAAAAGTACCTAAAATCTATGCCAGTGTGATTCAGGGCATTCTTTTTCATTGATGTATCTACTGAAACTGCTAGATTTTCACATTACATAGTTAACACTACTTTTCTATTATGTACATTTCAGACAATTCAAAATGTCCTTCATTAAATTATATAAATAGCATTTGTTGAGGATAAATTGTAAACTAGGAACTGCTGTAAGGGCTTTTAATAAGACATTCATTTCTTATGCAATAATGTTATTATATGAACACTATATTCTCTCTGTTTTTAGAAATGAGGGAATTGAGGCCTGGAGGTATTAAATAATTTAGCTAAAATCATAGAACAATTTATCAGTATTATCAAAGCCAAGAAATTCAGCTTTGAAGCAAAGCCAGCAGGTAAAAATCTGAGGCAGTGACATGGCATAGCAAGCTAATCCTCTGTCTACTGCAGCAACATTCCATATAGGTGTCAGTTTGAGTCTCAGCTGCTCAACTTCTGATATAGCGCCCTGATTTTGACCTGGTAAAGCAGTGGAGGATAACCCAGGTGTTTGCACCCCTCTACCCATGTGGGAGACCCAGAAGAAGCTCCTGGCTCCTGGCTTCAGATTGGCTTAGCACTGGTCATTGCAGCCATTTGAGGAGTGAATCAGAGAATGGAGGATCTTTCTCTTTGTCTCTTCTTTCTATAATTCTGCCTTTCAAAAAAAAAATAAAATAAATGTCCTGTTAAAAGGTGAAAACATTGAAATGTAGACATATGAACAACCAATAATCACTACACACATGGGAAAGCTTACAGTATAAATTGGCAATAACTAAGTAAGGTGAAAGAAACAGTCGGAATGGAGAATGAGTTTGAATTCAACTCTCCTGCTTCCCAAGGGTGAACTCATTGACAAGTGGTTTAAATCTAAGGAAGCCAAAATTTCCTTCTCAATGAAATGAAGGCAAGGGTTTTTCCTTTAAAAGACTCTTCAGAAGAGCAAGTGTGATAATATATGTAAATTGCTTCGCAGTGCTGGACATATAGTATGCACTTAATAAATGATGGCTATTATGTTATTATTATAGTCAACTCTGAGTCATGACACTGAAGGGAACTTGTGCCTAGCAAATTCAATTTTCTCCCTCAGTGAAGTTGCTCATGCCCCTAACCTCCTCTTGTGCCTAATTCAGGAATGTGTGCTCAATAATTAATCATAGATTATATTTTATTTCATTAGCTAATGTTGCTTTCCACTTTTAGCCGTTTCATAACTTCATGGGAAATTTGTCATTTTTTTCATTAACTGAATGAAAATGTAAAATAGGAAACCTAGACAATAGTCTCTGTGCCATTTCTAAATGAAAGGTCATTTTTCCTTCCATGGTAAATCATTCATCATTCATACAAAGTTCATCAAATATCTCTAACAATGCCAGTCGCTGTGGCTATAGAGCAAATATAATTTAGGATAAAAATTCAAAAAATATGTAGAAGAGCACTTGAGATAGTTGAGGCTTTTATCAATGCAGAATCATCACATTAAGAAAGGAAATAGAAATCTACTTCCACGAAGAAGTAGATTTTGGTTCATCATTTACTTAGAGAGATGGAGAGAATCTTCCATCCACAAACTCATTTTCCAAATAGCTGCAACAACTGGGGCCATCAAAGCCAGAAGCCTAGAAGTTGATCAGCGTATCCCATGTAGGACCCAAGTATTTCAGAAATCACCTGATGCCTCCCCACAGTATGCATGAGTACAAAACCAGAGACAAGAGTGAAACTGGCTTGCAAACCTAGCTACTCTGATATGCAATGCAGGCATCCTAATAAAAACCTTAGGAGCTACATCAAGCACCCACACCCCACTTTAAATCATCAGAAGGTTCAAAGAAATGTGTTGAGTGTTACAGGTTGTTAGTCAAATAAACATGCTACTGAAAAATCGCTTCACTAAAATTACTAGCAAGTCCATTCGCACATAGTTATTGCATCCATTGAATTTTATAGACAAAACAATGGTATTTCTCAGTAAAACAGATGTGGAAAAGAGCTCCATTCAGTAGTTGAGATTTTTAGGGAAAAAAAAAAAGCTTTACATTTAAATGTGAAATACGTGTCGTGATTGGTACTTTTTCCTAGACCCTAGCATTGAGTTGTGCGTGAAGCCTGTTTCTTTGCCATCTATTTCTAAGTAATTGCCACCACTGCTATGTAATTGCCACCACTGCTATGTGTTTTCCAGATATAAGAAATGAGATGACGATTCATTTCAACAAATATACACCCAACACTGCTAGATGCCAGCCACTGTAACATGCAATAGTTACGTAAGGTTCAAAAGATTCATCTCCACTGAGAAAGGCAGCAGATGTACCTCCATCCTGGTACTTAAAATGGTTTGTCTTATTTAAGTGTATCCTGACATTGTTGGTACAGACAATGTCAGAAAGTCCAGCATCCCATTGTCTACACATGTCCCAGCAGTTTCACTGGGAGTTGATCTTTCATCTGGGTGCAGGGAGGCATGTTCCATTATACCCCCAGGTCTGTATATGATAGACCCCAGTACTCCATCAGCATACATTACCATAAGTGAGAAGCCATGAAACAAGGTCAACAATTGGTATGAGTTAGAACAGCCACATCAAAAACAACAACAACAAATTGTAGCACCCTGAAAAATTAACGTGCCACTTAAATAAGAAACTGATAGAATTATGATTCCTTATGAAGGACTACATTATTGTAACAAAATAGGAAAAATCTGACTGGGGTGGGAGTTTGGGGGGGAATTCCAGCCTATACAAAAATCTACCACATAATTCAAAATTCAAAATAAAAATATTTTAAAAACAAAAATAAATATGTTTTAAATAAAAATAAATAAATATAAAAATATGGTTTGTCTTAAACTAGAATGGCTACATCTGCTGGGCAAGGACTGTGAGAATGTCATTTTTATAGTAATTGTGCTACAAACAAAATTGGAGTGTGGAGTGTTCTTCAACATGTATATGAACGAAATAAAAGGTAAACAAAAACTTAGATCAAATAACATGAGTTCTGTGACAGTAGGTGCTGTGCCCACTTCCTTCAATATTGCATTTCAAAATTTTAGTTCATTATTTTCTCCCATCCAAGTACTAACCAGGCCCGACCCTGCTTAGCTTCCAAGATCAGACGAGATCGGGCACGTTCAGGGTGGTATGGCCGTAGACACCTAGTTCATTATTTTCTAACCTTGCCCTGGCTTTGCAAAGTGCCTGTCAATATTATCATCTATTCAAAATCATGTCTTTCATAGGAATTAAATAAATTTTCACTTCTTTTGCCCATATAAAATTACCTTTCCATTGTTTTCAGCTCCAAACTCTAGGATTCTGTTGGAGAGTTTGTTGAAATGATCAAGGAAAAAAAAAAAACTAAACAAAACAAAATCAACAACAACAACAACAAAAAAAAACATTTTTAAGTGATATGTCCTTTTCTTCAGTTTTGCTAAGGTTTAACTCTAGGTATAAATTAACATCTCTGTGTGGGAAAGATATAGGATAATATGCTTTCACAATACTCCCCCTCTCTGAAATCTGATAATCAATTCAGCTGAACTACAAAATTATTTGTTTATATCTATCATACATTCATTATTTCTGGGTTGTTGGCAAGTGAAATAATAACAATAAAAACACAAAAGAAGAAAACAAGCAATAAAAGCAAAAAATGTTTTTTTTTTTTAACTGAGTATACAGCCAGGCTTTCTAAAACTGTTTCACAAGGCATGCATAGTCATATTTGACAATGTGGGCTTGTTTAGTTGCTTTCAGACAATCTCATTGTGTTCCTCATTGCCCACCCCTTCCAGGTGAGGTTTGCCCATGAATGTAAATTATACTGGAAGAATGGAGTTTGGATTTTCCAGTAGGCACATGCCTGGGGATGTGGGCAGGTTAAGGCTGTGTTTTTGTCTGGATCTGCCTCTTACTATGCAACCCTCCTCGGTTTTTCTTCTAGAACAATTCCACAAAGGCTGGTCTGTACTTACTCTCTCATGCTATTTTCTTAGAATCCACTTCAACTAGTACTTTATGCTGTGACTTGAAGAAAATTGATGCAGTCTAAGTTACTGAAAATAATTTCTACCCTCACAATCCATTCTCAGTGTTCAGTACACATTCTTCCAGACTTATCAGTAATTTGTGGCACTCCTGATCTTTAACTGTCCTGCTTGAATGTAAGGCTGCTGTTGGTATCGGGGGCTACTTTATCTTTTTCATTTTCATTGCCTTTTCTTTACATTTCACTTCACTACGTTTCATTTCATTTCATTTTTCCAGATCTCTCACTGACTCTTTTTTACTGATTGGTGTTTGTTTCAACACGCTCTGCTTCTGGACCTGACAGCCACACTTTCTTTATACATTCTTCTTACTACAGATCTCTGGATTATTTCCTTGTCTTTGCTATTTGGATTGTGCTGCTATAAATACAGTGTTTCAGGTCATTTTCCATATGCAGACTTCAATTCCTTTGGATATTTTCCCAGGAGTGGAAGGACTTGGTCAATGAATAATTAAGCTCTCTCATTATTGACTTGCATAATCTTTGGATCCCTGCATCTCTGTGAGAGAAGAGGAAACAGCTCCTGGCTCCTGCCTTCAGCTCTGACCATTCCAGCTGATGTAGACATTTGAGGAGTGAACCAGTGCGTTGGAAAAGCTTTTCCACTCATTCTTTTCTCCCTGTAACTCTACCTTTTGAATAAGTAAAATAATTTTTAAAAAATTATTTAGAATTGTTGTTAAACTATTTTCTAGATTGCATTGCTCATATTGAGAAATTTGAATCCAATTTTTTATTCTTTTCTCTACCATTTCCCTCTGAAAGCTCTTTCAATTTTCTTTTCATCTTTGGTGTTCTTAAATGTTACATACCTGAGGATTTATTCTTATCAAGTTTCTAAGTTTGGGTTTTCCCATGCTCGTCTCTGGGGTTTCTTTTAACATAGCATCTTCTTTTTTGATTTGTCTTCTTGCAATTCTGCAATTGGTATTCCATTTTCAAGGTAATCTTACCTGTTTTCTCTACTTCTTTTATTACATGGCTTACATCTGTTTATGATTTTCAGTGCTTGCCTGATGATCCCAATAGCATCTCCGTAATACATTTATTACAACTATTTTGATTGTTGGCACAACCGCTTCACTAGCCCTACTCCAGGCAATTTTCTAATTCTATATAAGATTGTATAGACAGAGTCAGTTTTTCACTTTTTCCCTTTCCTTTACAATGTTAAATAATATTATTTCTCAAATATGAATTTATTTTGTTTCCTGACCTCATGTTTAGCTTCTCTGCATTTTGTATGAGAAATGCACTTAAGACCTCTGTGTGTGTGACAGTAACATTAAGTGTGCATGGTGGGGGAGGATGAAGCCACACACCCACCGAGAACTCCCACTAAGTCACTTCCTCTGGCCCTGACTTTTGATACTTTTAGTACTTACAGCAATGTGGGGAGATGGAAATCTGAGGTTGTAATACATAGGTATGGGAAGCTTGGAAGATAGGAAGTGGAGGAAGGAATGCATAGGGAAGCTGTCTATTCTTCACTTGTTTTTATAAACCCATGTTCCAGAAAGGTTTTGCACTGCTCTGTTAGTACCTAGTAGCTCCCAACGGCAACTGAGAGGAGTTTAACAAATATGTGGCAAACAATGACTGCCTGGCAGTATGTACCAGATGCCCAAACTCATCAACTAAAGTTCTGTTTGTAGCCTAAAGTGCATTTCTTTCCCTCTACTCTTACTGCTCTTCAAAGAGTAAGTTCAAAATGCATCAGCTCAAATGGCATTCCAGGCTAGCACACAGGGAAAGAGCTAGGCTCACACTAGCTCATCAACTTTTTTCACTCTACCCAGTCTCAGTGCAGCACCTCTGAGTCTCCACAGACAGAGGATTATCCTGGAAAGAAGGGAAAACCTTCTAGCACTGGAAAATTCTACCAATGCATGAAGCTCCCGAAATCTAGTATTTCTGGTATCACAACACCAAAAACTTTCATGATAGCCCTAGTTACCTATGATGTAATTTAAAAAAAAAAGTTTTATAGATTTTTATTTAAAGTCAGATATACAGAGAGGAAGAGAGGCATAGAGGAAGATCTTCTGTCCAATGATTCACTCCAGATGGCCGGAGTTGAGCCAAGCTGGAGACATGAGCTTCACCCAGGTCTCCCAAGTAGGTGCAGGGTCCCAAGGCTTTGGGCCATCTTCCACTGCTTTCCTAGGACACAAGCAGGGAGCTGGATGGGAAGAGTGGCTGCAGGGATGCGAATTGGAGACGATATGGCATCCTGGTTTGTACAAAGAGAGGGCTTTAACTGCTAGGCTACTGCACCAGGCCCCTGTGATGCAGTTTTAAACCAGTTAATTCTTGTACCATTCATATGCACCTGCATTAACATGTATGAAATCCAGGAAATCCTAAGAATTGGTGGCATTACTCATTCATTCAGCTGACCAAAACCATTCATGACTAAGATGAAATATTTGAAGTTAAAGAATTTTCAGAAATAGGATTCTAAGTAAGACAGCGTGTGAAATAGCTGCGATTAATGTTTGTGCAGAGTCCTAATGAAGCACAGAAGAGAGTCTCTCACTTGCTGAGAAAGTAACCGAAATTTCCTCAGAGACAAGTGCCTAAGGAGAAGTACTATATAAGGTCAAAGTGCTCTGGCCTCTCAGCACACATCTTACGAAGAAGGTTCACTCCAACTACACAAAATCTCTACAGACGGATTCCACCTGCCATTCCAAACAAAACAAGACAAAAACAAATTAAAATGTTTTGGCTCTTTCCTCCTGAATTTCGGAGTGCATGTGTGAGGTTAGCCATGTCCAACTATGCAAGCATGGCTTGCATGCAGAATGACGCTGAGCACCGATGCTTTGCAAGCCCCACTGTCCAGTCATGTACATGTTCCAGATAGGAATGTAAAACCATGAGAACTTGACACTCTCTTGCTGCCTGTTATTTCCTCTATACAGAACGACTGAATAAATCATCTCTGTAAGCAATTTAAGGTCAAAGCTCTTAACCTTCTGGAGTATACCTTAACACCAAGTCCTGTGAAAGATTAGCAGGCGATATCTCACCTGTGTCATTTCTTACTCTAAGCCTGCATAGAAAGAAAACACAAATTGAATGCATAATTGACTAACTTTCTGTTTGGTGCTACTGTTTTTCAGTTACTAGGATAGGTTGCTTGATATACATAAGCATTCAATCAACAGAATTACTCCTTGGAAGAATTTATCTTTGTGAAGTAGTCACCGAGCAAGAAATTATAAATACTAGGAATGATGCAGTGGCTGATTTTGTAGTGTGTCGTTAAGTCATCTTTTGTGATGCTAGCTAGCATCATTTATCAGAGTTTCAGTTCAACCCCAAATGCTGTCTTTCTCATCCAGTTTCCTATTATGCACTTGGAAAAGCAGAGGATGGTGGCCCAAGCCTTTGGGTCCCTGTCACCCACTTGGGAAATTTAATTATACTTCCTGGATCCCAACTTTATATTAGCACATTCTTGTCTATTTGTGGAGTGAATTAGCTGGTGAAAGCTCCCCCTTCCTCTGCCATCTCTGACCCTCTGCCTTCCAAATAAAAATGAATGCATAAATGCTCAAAAAAGAATGTTGTAAAGCAAAGTATAGCATGCTACAGAAGCATGCAGAGGGTGCTTTAAATAAGTGACTTCAAAAGAAGTGATGTGGGAAATTGAGATTTCACATTGAAATCAACAGGGCTAGAACTGCGTGCCTCATATTGTTAAAGAGAAGCTATCGTGGAGAGCTGTGCTTCTACCACAAGGATGCCCATGGGGAGATACAGAAGCCAAAGGATAAGCAAAATAAATATTTCTGGGTCTCCAATTTCACTTGAATATTTGGGAAAACAAACATTTTGTATTACAGCAAATAGACTATGGAGCAGACTGTATGCATGTTAAAGATAAAAGATACAACTTCAAATAAATTATACCCTTGTTCTAATTCCCTTTGAACTGCACCCCCAGTCCCCCCGAGGGAGGTATATTCACTCTCCTCCCCCTTTAGGAATACTGTATAAAAGTAATATTTAACAAGTGATAGGAGGTGTCTGTAGCCAGAAAGACTTGGACTTGGGGCCTGGTACCACTAAAAATAGCTGAGTAAACTTCGTGATGCTAAGTAACTTCCCTAACTCTGTCTCCCCAGGGATAACACTGAAAAGGATGCCAGAAGGATGATAATACCTAATTGTCAACATTACTTTAAAAATATTACTAGAAAGTTGAAAGAATATTATCAGGGCAGTGTCTGTTACAAAACACGTACTCAGTATTAGCTATCATGTCCCGAGGTTGGCGAAACAAAAAATTGTCCAACAGTCTTGTTGTTTAAACTCGGCACAGCTAGAACTACTACAGAAGGAACAACGAAAGAAAGCAGGTTTTAGAAAACCCCGTGTTATGTTCCCATCTGTTTATCAATTAGCATAATAGCTACTGTAATAACAGCTAACAAATGTGAGTGGATGTGTGGTGAATCTGAAACGCTTGTAAACTGTAATTTAAGGAAGCAAAACAAACAAACCTACCCATTTTCCATATGTTGCTATATTTTTACTCTTGCTATTTTTAGCCATTTAATTTTATGAGAG
Organism: Ochotona curzoniae; assembly: GCF_017591425.1. NCBI lineage: Eukaryota > Metazoa > Chordata > Mammalia > Lagomorpha > Ochotonidae > Ochotona > Ochotona curzoniae. The sequence goes on along the minus strand of NW_024464920.1, from coordinate 13,050,962 downwards.
GAAAAATGCTTAAGTCCAGACTAATCCAAGCTTTTCACAAATGGAATATAAGATTACAAAGTATGAAAGCTTTTGATAAAGACAAAACTGAAGTACAGTTGTGGGAAAGTGTGATTATAATTATAATTATAAATATGATTATGAAGCAAGAACTCCCCAATTCTCAACACTAAATGCAAACCTGGGGAGTTACCATATTCATTTTTTTTTTTTTAAAGATTTATTTTTATTATTTTTTATTGGAAAGGCGGATATACAGAGAGGAGAGACAGAGAGGAAGATCTTCCATCCGATGATTCACTCCCCAAGTGAGCCGCAACGGGCCGATACTATGCCGATCCGAAGCCAGGAGCCTCTTCCGGGTCTCCCACGGGGGCGCAGGGTCCCAAAGCTTTGGGCCGTCCTCTGCTGCTTTCCCAGGCCACAGGCAGGGAGCTGGAAGGGAAGCGGGGCTGCCGGGATTAGAACCGGCGCCCATATGGGATCCCGGGCGTGCAAGGCGAGGACTTAACCACTTGCGCCACCGCGCCGGGCCCTACCATATTCATTTTTAAAAATTTCTATTTTAGCAGCATTTTCCTCTGTTTATCAATATATTTAACCCCAAATGAGGTAAACTGAAAATTGTAGCAAAAATAGTCAGTTATATCTTGACTCTCTCTAGATATAGATATAGATATAGATATAGATATAGATATAGATATAGATATAGATATAGATATAGAGAGATATAGATATAAAAATAGATTCAAATTACCTTAAATGTTTAGTATCAATAGTGAAATTTGATCTTTAATATTATAAGCTAATTTTTTCTACTTATTTTACTTAATGAGACCCAAGAATAAAGAATATATTTCAGTTGTGTTTACTCTCATACTTTATTATTTCAAATATCTTATTCTTTTTTAAAGATTTATTTATTTTGTTGGAAAGGCAGATGTACAGAGAGGAGGAGAGACGGAGAGGAAGATCTTCCTTCCGATGATTCACTCTCCAAGTGGCTGCAATGGCCAGTGCTGTGCCAATCCAAAGATTTGGACCAGGTACTTCTTTCCGAGTCTGCTACGCAGGTGCAGGGCCCTAAGGCTTTGGGCCACCCTCGACTGCTTTCCCAGGCCACAAGCAGGGAGCTGGATGGGAAGTGGAGCTGCCAGGACTAGAACCGATGCCCATATGGGATCCCAGAGCGCCCAAGGCGAGGACCTTAATCATCACACTATCATGCCGGGCCCCAAATATATTATTTTATAACTAAAGTGTCATAACATGGACATGAGCTGTCAATTAAAGGAGGTCCAAGGTCAAGGTCAGCTCAGCAAGTGTCAAGCAGATTAGGGGCATCAGCTATCTTGGTAGTGAGGAAGAGCATCAGAGTGGCCCCCACGGCCTGTTAGCTGCATTCCAAACAGGACAAAGAGAGGTTTTGGTTCCTAAGAGTTTCCAAGTTGGAGTGATAGAATGATTGTGTTTCTAGTACTGACAGAAACAGGAATTCCATTAGCAACAAGAGCAGAAACAAGAGAGGGAACACAGCAAGGTGACCAAAGTATGAAACAGCAAGGCACCAGTCAGTCATTCTGCTAAGTGCATCATGATAGTATAGGTATAGCCAATGATGGAAAGTCCAGCATTCTAGCCAAGATGTATTTAAAAGTTTCATTGGGAATCCTTCTTCTCCTCAACAGAAGAGACGCATACTGTAAAGTGTCTTCATTTCTCAATATGCTGGTCTCCATTTTACAATTCTTCTAGGTGTACACACACACACACAGACACACACACACACACGTTTACCTATATATCTACTGATCTTGTATTTTCATATAAGTGTTGCCTTACATCAGAGAGAACATATGTTTGCCCATTTGTGATTGGTTATTTCACTGAACATGATGGTCTTTAGTTGGGATCACTTTATTGTGAATGGTAGAATTTCATTCTTTTTAATAACTGAGTAGTATTTCATGGAGTAGATTTACCCCTCTATTTCCAACTACTTTATCTACTTCCTATTTCTTTATCCACTCTTTCAATGGGCATCTGAGTTGTTTTCATATCTTTGCTTTTGAACATATTTTCGCCTTCATACTCAGTTGGGAGCATATAACCCCAGAATAAGAAAAAAAAAAAAAAAACATGAGAAACCTGTCTTGGCAAGCTTTGTGAACATACAATGTGTGAAGACACATTGCTTCAGCATGAAGGAATCCTCCATCTTCTTATATATCCAATGATCTTTGTTTTAGAAATGATAGCATATGGCTTCTTTGGGAGACAATTTGCTAAGCAAATTATACTTTCCCACGGTCTTCTTTACTTGCTACAATTAATAAAGTTTTCCTCTGAGCAACAACCCTCCCACAACTGATTACCTGTGACAAAACCAAGTGAATGGATTCCCTGTGTTTGCTAACATTAATATCTTTATTTAAAAAATGATTTACAGAGAGGTGGAGAGGCAGAGAGGAAGATCTTCCATCTGATAACTCACTTCCCAAGGGGCTGCAATGGTCAAAGTTGAGTAAATCTGAAGCCAGGAGCCAGGAGCCTCTTCCAGGTCTCCTGCGAGGGTGAGGGTCCCAAGGCTTTGGGCCACCCTCGACTGCTTTCCCAGGCCACAAGCAGGAAGATGGATGGAAAGCAGGGCCACCTAGAAATGAACCAGTGCCCGTATGGGATCTCAGTGCATGCAAGGTGAGGACTCTAGCTACTAGCCTACCTTGCTGGAGCCAGCTGTATTTCATTCTTTACCTCCATGTATTTATTATAATGAAATTGGTGTCTATGAAAAGATGATTTATATATTCTTATGCTGAAGACTAAATAATAATGAATTCACTTCTTTACCCGAGTTAATAAAAATAAAAATTAGTTTGTGTTTGTTGTTGTAAAGAACAGGAGTCAATTCTAGGCAAATAACAAGAAGGAACATCAAGAAACCAGTGCAATCAAAATGAAGTCTGAATAACAGTCCTTGGAAATAACAAGGGACAGGCAGCTTATTGAGAAAAGAGTCACTTGCATATGTCATGCCACCATGGAAATGATCCTAAAAGAAACAAGGAAGCTATCAACAGTAAGAAATAGCAGGTTCGGCGACATCCTTTGCTTATTTTACAGATTATAACATCCTTGTCATCAACATATTTTTTTAATACTCTCATCCACAAAATTGCTACAGAATAGTTGTTGCTATTAACAGTGCTAAGATTTCCTAATCACTTACTTCTAATTGTCTTTCACAATAATTGCCATCCTTGATGCCTATACTATGCCATCTTGCCCCTAATTTGTGAAATTCCTATGTTCTTCATCAGTGTAATAACTCAATGAAAATCAGTTTTGAGGGCCTGATGTGGCAGCCTAAAAGCTAAATTCCTTGCTTTGCTTGTGTCAGGATCCCATATGAATTCTGGTTCATATCACCGCTACTCCACTTCCCATCCAGCTCCCTGCTTGTGGCCTGGGAAAGCAGTCGAGGACAGCCCAAAGCCTTGGGACCCTGCACCTGCGTGGGAGGTCAGGAAGAAGCTCCTGGCTCCTGGCCTCAGACTGACAGCTCCAGCCATTGTTGCCACTTGGAGTGAACCAGTGGATGGAAGATCTTTCTGTCTCTCCTTCTCTCTGTACATCTGCTTATCAAAAAAAAAAAAATACATCTTTTTAAAAAATTTTCTTTGAAAATGTCAACAATTCTTGCTTTCTAATAAATGCAGGAAAGAAAGTAAAACTTACTTTAAAGTCCAAGGTTTGGATCCTAGATATTCATTAGGACAGCCAGTTAAATATATGTCTGACTGTGAGGTTATGACATTTGATACAGAGTTTGAAATAAGCAGCCTTGTGAACTCCACAACGGCAGCAACATAGTTTCCCCACTTGTTGCAGCTGTCTGGTCTTGCACAATGACTCATTCTTTGAATATCTGAAGTCTCCAGGCTCTGAAATTCTTCAAAAGCGATGGGCATGTGTCTATGTTTTTGATTACACTTGCTATGTGTCCCAAGTGAAAGCTGTTCTTTTTCACTTACATTTTCTCTTCATTTATGTCCTCATTTTGGGAAGGGCCCCAGAGAACAGCACAATCAAAATTATGTCTGTCTGATTTTCAGTTCTCATGTTGTTCTCATTTAGCATGAACAGAAATCAATGTACTGATATGATTTAATCTGCAGGCATTGAGAATTGGTGATGAAAGAAAGAAATCTGGAAATTGTGTCAAGATTCCTGAGTGTGTGAATAACCAGGTGTGATTTTAGGAAGCTTATTTCCAAAGCCTGATATTACAAAGATGATGCCCCCATCTTATAACCTGTTTATGCACACTACCTGGCCTGATCCAAGCCCTCATTTGTTCATTCATTCAACAACTGTTGCTTAAGCTCCTACTATATGATACTCTCTGATCTAGCCATTGAAAATGCAGAAATAAATAAATCAGAAAGGGTCTCTCTCTTCTGAAGCTCACAATCTTTAGGAAACAAAATGAAGGTAATTAAACATGTAAATATTAATACAGTAGCATATTTTCAATTAATGCTCTGTGATTTGAAGAAAGTAAAGCAGAGTGATGGTTATGTTTCATCAGAATACTTAAAGAAAATGTATTTGAGGGAATAACGTTTGAACAGTGTAGATGAGAAAAAACTTGTCAGTCAAAAGGCTTAGGAAAAAGAACTTGACATGTTGGAAGATGATTTGCCAACTGCAAGACAGACAAGGCGATAAGTGGTAGGACCTATCATGGGAGAGCCAATCAGAGAGCAGATACTGGAGGATGCTTTACAGCAAAATTCTTTAATTTCAGTGGCAAACCATGGAAGAGTTTCAATCAGGAGATTCAAATGTTTTACATACAAGGGACTTCCTCTTTGCTTTTTCATGGCTGACTGCAGAGAGAGAGAGTAGAGACTGGGAGAATTCAGGATGCTATTACTCATATTTGACTTAGTGATTATGAAAATAGAGGCATGGGAGTTTGAACAATGTTATGAAGATATACTTGGTAGGAATTGTTGATAGATTAGCTATGGGTAGATGGTGCCAAATAGAGGAACTTTAGTGTTTGAATTAGGAAAATAGGAAAATAGTTAAATGAAGGATGATGCCAATTACTGTTATTTGCAATCCTAAGAGGTAGGTTTAGAGAATAATGAATAAAGAAACCAAATCATTATTTAAAATTCACGTATCAACAACTGAGGAGTAATTATCAAGCTGAATTTATTGAAAATTAATTTATACGAATGGGGGTTGGTGAGTCTTATCATTACCTTCAATTTATTTCTCTCGGGATTTGTTTATTTAAGGAATTAACATTTTTGAAAACGAATTAGAAAAATTTCTTAGAAAAGAGAAAAAAATGTAAAAATGGCTATCATTTACAGGAGAAAACACTATACCTGCAAAAATGCATTATGTATGTTCAAAGTTATGAGACAACCGATGGCACTCACAGTAAGTATTTTTTAATATGCTTTATTTTTGAGACAGGATACTTGAACCTGGGAAAGGACAAATGTGACATGACTAAAAACATGTAGAAGATTGTAACTACAGAAGAAACTATGAAATACTCTTCTGGTAAGCTGGGTCGATTTGTGTTAGCAAAACAAATAGTGCAGGCTGGTGTTTTCACACAATTATTCATTATTTTGCACAAAAATTAAGTTGTTGTTTTGGGTGCCTTAATCTACCCTTCTGCTAAGCACGTCCTATAGGGCTGTACCTGATGGCTCAAGTACTTGGATGTCTAACACCCATATGGGAGAATTGCGTGGAATTCTGGGCTTCTGGATTCAGCCTGACCCAATCCTGGCTCTTGCAGGTATTTTAAGAGAATCAGAGAATGAAACTTGGAATTTCTACATCCCATATCAGAGTCTCTGTGAGTTCTGGCTCCTCAGTTTCCAATCCAACTTCCTGCTCAAACAACCTAAAAGACAATTGATGAGGCTGACGTACTGGGGTACCTGCTATCCATGCAGGACACCTGAACGAAATGCCTTTTCCTAGCTTCAGTTTGACTCAGTCTGGCCTCAATTGGGAGTGAACAAGAGGATGGAAAAGAGGGTGTGTGTGTGTGTGTGTGTGTGTGTGTGTGTGTGTGTGTGTGTGTGTGTGTGTAGTAGGTCAGGAGTAATAACTAAAAAAAAGTTTAAAAGAAACCAAAGTAATGATTTAAAATGCAGTACTTAATGGAACTTTATTCATCTACAAATGTCAAGTTTTTTGGATTCAGAAAACATAGCATCAACTAAACATTTGAACCGTAACATAACAAATTTAATAAGGATTATATAATTTCACTGGAAGGGAAAATGTTCTAAATCCTCCACTAGAAATTGACGGATTGTACTTAAAGCTGTCTGACATACGCTTAAGTTTGAACCAAGATTCCACGCTGGGCAACAAACGTCTGGCTCTGTTCTATTCATGAGAAGTTTTGTCTTTCAGAGTTGCATTGTTCCATGTTGGAAAACTAAATTTTTTGATGTAGTCCCTCTTTGTCATGCTGGGAAAAGGGAGATTAAATGATTGAAAATAATGGAGTGAGAGATAATTCTTCACACTTGCTCACAGCCTGAGTGCCACAGGCAGGGCTGAGGCCGGGCCATGGGCATGATGTTCACAGGCTGTTTATTAGACTGTGAAAAGCTTTCACAGCAGAGAGGACAGGAGCAAAGAGCAAGGCAGGGTGAGAATTTATTGAACAAGGCACATCAAGGGTGAAAGAGCAGACAAATGTACAACCACAAAAACCCTCCAAAGTGTGGCTAGGAGTCAGTTCTCTCTGCGAGTAGTGACAATGAAGAAATTGGGGGATAGAATCTCAGGGGAGGTGAAGTCACAGAGATGGAGAATTCTGTCTCTGACCTCAGACCACCTCCTCCCACCCCGGCTCTGCGCCCGAAGAAAGCGTGTCCTTGAGCAAGCGGCCTAAGATTTCTGTGTTTTATTTTCCTCATTGCTGTAATGAAGATTCCGACAGCATCTCCCTCATCAATTACACAGAGGTTTAAATGAGTTCATATGTGTAAGAGATTTAGATAGCAGTAAGCAAGTAATAGCTTCTTGGTAAACATCTGGCGTTTATTTTCAAATCTTTGGAAAATAAGAGTTTGAAAATTATATGCAATTTGGGTTAATACTCACAATAATCTTTGCCTTTGCCCAAGGACAATTTTTTTGTCAGAGGTGAGTGCATGCACACACACACACACACACACACACACACACACACACACATTTAAGTGGGAGAGGGAGGTAGGATGAAAACTACTGATACACTTACAAAGTAGCCTGGTATGTTTCAACCGAAATATAATAACCAGAGATTAAAGGGTTTTGTTATAGCTCCGAAGGGGGAGAAGCACAGAAAATTCTTTGGGGCAGGTTATTGATATTTTATGAGAATTTGATAAAGCAAAGCATTAGAGAGTGAGTGTTACATTTGTGCAGGGTGATAAAGACTTCAGCAGTAATAAGAATCTTGGATTCTGCACACAGAAAGTGTTCGGAGAAGGTTGGTAATTACCTCAATGAAAGGACACTGCCATTTCTATAATCACCCTTCAAATCCAGGGGTCACTTACGGTTGACCATGTTATTGATGCTGTTCCTGCTCCTGTACCGCTCAAGGCTTTTAAATGAAACTCTTCTCAGCTATTACCTGTATGCGCAGTGGAAATTTCTCAAGGAAAACTGTTGTGAATAGAACATTAAAAAAAAAAATAGGAACATGAGGGATGGAGATTTTGAGTAGTGGTTAAGACACTACCTGGCGGGCCCAGCGGTGTGGCCTAGTAGATAAAGTCCTTACAAAGGCCACGCCTTGAACATGCTGGGATCCCATATGGGCACCGGTTCTAATCCAGGCAGCTCCACTTCCCATCCAGCTCCCTGCTGTGGCCTGGGAAAGCAGTCAAGGATGGTCCAAAGCTTTAGGATCTTGCACCTGTGTGGGAGACCTGGAGGAAGTTCCTGGCTCCTGGCTCCAGATTGGCACAGCACCGGCCGTTGCTCACTTGGGGAGTGAATCATCGGACAGAAGATCTTCCCCTCTTTCTCTCCTCCTTTCTGTATATCTGACTTTGTACTAAAAAAATAAACAAATAAATCTAAAAAAAAAAAAGACACTACCTGGGCTACTTAAACCTCGCAATGAACTGCCTGCGTTTAAATCCTGGCTCTGCTGCAGATCTAAACTTCCCACTACGCCTTTGGAGATGGCACTATAGATCAAGTAGAGATCAAGAGTTGAATGTGCCATACCCATGTTGGAGCCTTGGGAGTTCCCAGCTCCAGCTTTGACATGGTTCCAGCTCTGCTCACAGCAAGCCTGGGGGAGTGAGCTAGTGGATAACCTCCATCTCTCGGTGAATGTCCCCCCCAGACTCTCGTTCTGCCTTTCAAGTAAAACAAATAATTAACAATGATAAGACATATCTGAATTCTGAAAAGGGATTTTCAGTGCAGAAGTTAGGGCACTCACGTAGCACATCAGAGAAACTGGGTTTGTTTTCTGACTCAGATTTTGAACTCCAGCCTTCTGCTGCTACCAACACCAGAAGACACAGTGTCAGTTCAAGAAGCTGGGCTCCTTCCACTTTTGGGAGAAATCTGGATTGAGATTCGAGCTCCCAGTTCTGATGTGGTCCACTCCCAGTTGTTACAGTTATTTGAGGAGCAAACTGAGTGGTGAGGGGCATTCACTATCTCTCTGCTCCCTCTTTGCCTATATCTATTTCATCTAATGAAATCAACATCTGCCATTGCTTTGCTTGCCTCTCAAATGAAGTTTAAAATGAAAAAAAAAAAACAAACAACTTTAACACAAATAAAAGCCAAAGGACTTATATTAGCAGCATTTTTATGTTCATATTCCTAGAAATAACCATAGGTAAATATTCTTGCATTTTTTTATTATTACTATTTTCTATGATATAATTTTATAGGCATGAGGATTCTCCTATCTCCCTTTGCTCCCTTCCAATTCTCCTGCCACCATTTCCCCCCATGTTATTGCAACAGTATAGTCTTAGCAACAGTCACAAGTCCAACATTCTGCTATTGAAGTGATCATGGTATTGCAGGTATAGGCAATGATAGAATATCTAATAGCATATTGTCAGGGTATATTTACCAGTTTCATTGGGAGTCCTCCTTTTATTTAGGAATAGGGATGCATACTACAATGTATCATCACTTCTCAGTGTGCTAGCCTCCACCATACCATTCATCTGTAAGAATATATGTATATACATATTTATCTATACATCTATTTGTTTTGTATTTTGCATAAATGTTGCCTTATATCAGAGAGTACATGTATTTTTCCCCGAGATAATCACGTGTAAACTTTTGAGTCTAATCGCTTTTCTATCTTTTTTGAAGAAAACAGCAAACTACATTGAAGAAATGCGATTGTATTAGAAATTATCCTTAAAAATTGCCTAAATTACCTAACAAGATTGTTACTTTCATAGGCAATTACATTGAAAATCCGTGTCCAAGACTGCTTCTCGGGAATAGCATAGTGTCAGCAAGATAGACTAATCTACTACTTTATTTTATTACGGGTCCCCAGGTCACCCACTTTAAGAACTTGCAGGATTCAGCCTACAGTACAATCCATTACAATAATTTCTTACAGGTAAATCAAGATCATCTAAGGCAGAAACAAATGGGGACAGAGTTCAGAGAAAACTAGGACAAACTAACAAGGGCTGTCCCCGAGTACAGTCGTATAGAGCATTCTTAATTCCCTTAGCCATGGTTCATAACATTTACAAGGAACCTTGACAAATTTTTATGGGAAATATACAGTATGAAAAAAATATGGAGTTCATTTTTCTTTCAGCAAAATAAATCCACCTTTTAATTTCATTTCTTAGGAATTCACTGAAGTCTCCTCACAAGAAACGTTATGGGCCATTACATCATATTTCTTAGCTTGTTTTGTGCTTTTGTATTAACATGTCTTGAGATCAGGTAATTCTCATGAACAGAAATGTATTGTCCCATACATCTGGAGGATGAAACATATAGAAAGCTGGCAGGGCCATTTGGTAAAGGTTTTACGGTTACGTTATCACATGGCAGCAGGTGGAAGAGAGTGACTGAGAAAAAGATCAATTTCCTGATAATCTGTTAAAGTGGCATCTAGCTATGCATGAGGGTGGAGCTGTAATGACCTACCCACCTCTTCATTGATCATAACTCCCAACACTGTAACCTTGGAGATTATTCACCTAATGAATCCTGGGGGATGTATATGAATCACAGTACCTACTGAGAAACTCAAGCCTTAGCTATTTTCCCTGGAGGACGGTCACATGGACAACCTCTGTATCATATAATAGATTTCATAGCTCCAAAAGCAGTGTAGGGGTTTAGTTCTACCACGCTGTTTAGGTATGTTGGACACAATGAACCAGGCTTATTATGTTGGGGAGATTTCACAACAGTGATGGCAATGATTTGCCAGTCAAGCTCCTAGACATCCAACCAAGGAACAATCTTGCTAAGAGCTCTCTAAAGAGCAGCCCCAGGCTCTTTTCTGCATAGATGAATTTCTGGCCCAGTTTTTTCTTAGGGCAGAAAGTGGAGGTCAGTTTTTCTGACAATCTGAACTGAATTGTCCATGGCACTTGTTGGAAATTATAGCAAGCTTCTAAAATATAGGCCATTGTCAACTGACAAGTGAAAAGGCTCTGTGAATGGCCACCCAACCACCCAACGACTACTATTCAGTCTCATTTTTTCCTGTAAGGAGTTTTGCCCCTTCCCCCATTTTAAAGAAGACAATCTGATGTAATATTCAGATCAACCAGATTCTCCTGCACCAAAGTACATACTAAAGTACATACTTCTACTAAATGGCATCTTCACAAATATCCTGCGAGTCAAAGTTAGACTCAATTCTTGTTTTTCTTCAAAATTCCACATTTAAATATTGCATTCCAGATCATAGCAATTTTGACATAACTCTCTTTATCTACATATGGCCAATCACTGTCAATGTTAGTTTCTCTCTCCACTTTCCCCCTGAAAATCCATCCTGCATAGTGATCAATTACTACTTTATGCTATATTAGTATAGGCTCCTCAGTGGCCCTTCCATATTCCACATTTATCCTATCTAATCCATTCTCTTGAAAAGAGAGTGGGGATTTAAAATATATATATATGTATACACTTATATACACACATGTACATATACATATACACATATGCAAATGCATATATTTATAAACATATACATATGCATATATGTATGTATATATGTACATGCAAACATATATGTATACATATATACAGATATATATTTGTATTTGAAATGCAGAGTTTCAGAGAGAGGGAAAGATAGAGAAATTTGCTTGTTCTATTTTTAACTTAATGACTGAGCGGACATGTACAGATGCTTGTTTATTTAATGTTTTATTTCATGGTCAACCAGGTGCCTTAAAGATAATTCTGTAAGTTACTATAATAATTTTCTTCAAACCAAGCCATTATTTGTTCTTCAGCAGTAGCCATTGGGCAACAGTCAGGACTCCAAGGCCAAGGCGGTTACATCGTAATCAGTAACACAGCCCTACTACATTTCATTTCCACAAGGGGAGAAATATATCACAAGGGGAAAAAAATGTAAAGATCCAAGACAAAATTTTCAAATGTTATATTCCCATGCAATTACAGGCTCTACAACCTCATAAACATTCAAATAATAATTAAAAGCATAGTTCTATAATATTAATAAAGGCATTATTTAATTCCTATAGCCAAAAATTACAAAAGATGCTAAAAACAGATTCATTTTCTATGCTCCAAAGAAATTGCAAAGACAGGCTACCCTTTTAGGTCACAGTAACCATATTTGTCGCCATAGCATTTTCAGCTCATACTTGCATCACTTTTGTTAATTTTTAGGATATTTATCAAGCCTTTTCCCAGAAGACATGCTACATATCTGGACCAGATTTGAGAATAATAGTTAGGCATACAATAAAATGCTCCAGAAACAGGATGGTCTTACCTCCACTCCTGTGTGTAAATTGTTAAAGGCCCACTCTCCAAGACTTTCTCAGCAACATTAACTCATCAGACGTGAAAATCATCTCACCATGGCAAACAACAATGCCTCAATAGTTTATAGAATTCTTACCAGGGGGTTTAGTGTCTGTGCAAATGGGGTGAAGCCGTGTTGAGGTGGTTGGAGAGACAACTGCCAGGCCTTGCCATACATCTGGAAGTTCCTCACGCCCTTGCCTACAGGGGAGCTGTTTTCTCCACACCCTCATTTTGTCCAAATCCACTGCACAGACCCCAGGAGTTCTTGGCCGTAGTTATTCAGCCATTTGGTTGAGTGAAACAATATATATCCCCCTCTTCTCTCATTCAAGTAAATACATATTAAAGAGGGTAGAGAGTGGTCTGGCCTTTTTCCCTGGCTTCAGGGAGGCCATCATTAAACCTCTGACATTTCTTGGATGCCGTAGAAATGTCTTGTAATTTATGGTAAGCTTTTCAGATTGTACCGGTAGTTTATGCCAGTAAGTTTTATGGATGTTTCCCCTCCAGCCCAGTAGTATTAGCCTGACCTCTGGAGAAGTATCAGGGTTGCAGGCAGACTGAGGTCTGTCATGTTGTGCCTGGCTAGGTTTAGTTCTGGTTCCTTTTCACACACACACACACACACACACACACACACACGGAATTAAAAGAAATATGATAAAGATCTGCAGAAAAGAAAGATTTATTTACAGGCAAAGCTAAGTACACAGGGAAGGGGGCGAACAAACTCAGGAGAGCTGCTCTCAACAAGGCAGGGCTGCTCCGTTCTATGACCTGGAAGCATGGTGAATTGTATTTGAGGCAGATGGCAGAAAATATTCAAAAGAAGCAGAGTTTGGGGAAGAGCTGTGTGCCACCCATATCTTATCCTGCTTTTTACATTTTGGAAATGCCATAGGATCAGGTATATGATGAGAGTGGTGATGCCAGCAATAGTAATATTTTTAAATTTTATTTTATAATGGTATTAGAATTACCCAAAGGTCATTTCAGAGATGCAGCTTGCAGCCATTGCACTGGGCCTGGTTCTGGTTTCAAACAGCAAAATGGTGACAGTTGTAACTTTCTGCCTCATGGAAGGGGATTCGGATTGGCTGATGCATAAAAGGGTAATTTGGGTAGTACATGGAAGGGGGTTTGATTAGCACATTGTGGAAGGTGGTTTGAGACATTTCAGAGAAGAGGAGATTTGAGTAGATGGATCTGCCATATGGGCCAGCTGGGGCTTCTGCAGAGGCTGGCTGGAACTGCAGTGGGCAGGACACAACCTTCAAGCCTCAGCCTCCTTGCTAGTACTAATTCTCTGCCTAAATCAATCTGAGCAATCAAGCAACGTGCCTATATAGTGAAACATTCAACATGGGAGATAAGAAGACCATGTCCAACATCAGAATCCCTGGGCTTAATATCACTTCCCGCCAGCGCAGACTCTGAGATGCAATAGTGGTCGCCCAAGTCACCCTGTTCTTGCTCTCTTTGTGGGAAGTCTGTATTGAGTTCCTGAGTCCCTGCTCTAACTTCAGCTCTATCACAGCTTTTTTTAAAACTTCAATGGAGTGAATAAAGGGATACCATGTCTCTGTTTTATCCATCTATCCATCTATCTATCATTATCTATCATTTATCAGCAGCATCATCTATATACTAATCATCTAAGAAGTTAATTACAAACAGCATGCCTCTGGCACAATAAAGCTGTACTCTTTGCAAATTGTTATAAAGTTGGGCTGGGGAAAACACACCACAGAAAAAATAAGCTGCATTTTTTTATTCCTCCTAAGCTCTACTCTAAATGTTTTCCTTTAGCTGTCTCTTATTTGCATCCTTTTTCCACAGAGCGGTAACTGTCAGTAAAATACTGTATAATACTGTTTAGTGAATTAGCTAACCAGAATGCATGATAATATAAACTCCAGGTTAAATGACACTCATGCCAACACAAAGACACTGGAAAATCATTGTGGTAACCAATGGAAGAGACCACAGAAGACCAAAACAGAGAAACCCCTGATTTTGAGAATTATGCTTCTCCCTTTCCAGAAAAACCATGATTATTCCTCCCATTTATTTGCATCTTCTTTCCCCTTGTTCCTAGTGCCCTATGCCTTTGGCTCCTCAGCACCTAGAAGACTGAGCGGATGATTTATGAGCCGAGCTTCCATGTCTCCAATCGTGCTGCTGATGCTTAGCTGCAGTTTTATCATTGACTTTGTAACACAAAATTGGCAAACTTTGGGGACACTTCCCACATAATGGTGATCTCCATAAATGGAGTAACACATGCACTACCACAAGAGGCTGAGAATCAGATATAGTGTGCAAAATTTTGAAAAAAAAGTCATACCTACTAGCATTTTCACTTCACTATCTTGGCTACCATAGTAATCTCAAGTTGCTTCTTCATACACATTCCTGACTTAAGCTATTTCACTGCTTCAATGATGTCTCTGTTTTTTCCTGACATAATTTCCCTTCCTCCTCTGAGTCAAGCTAACAGCCACTCATCTTTAAAGTTTCACTAAAACTAAATTACTTTTTACATGCTCTTAGCTTCATTTTTCCCACACTGCATTTAATTCATAATTATATTTATGTGTGAACAAATAATTATATTTAATGTAGTTGATAAAAAATCATCTACTTTGCATATAAATGATAGTAACCATTATTCAGAAATCTTATTTTTGGAATAACTTTGGATTCAAAAGCAAAATTGAGCAGAAACTACATAGTGTCCTTGTATCTTTAATCCCTACATAAAAACAGATTTCTTAGTCTCAACTTCCTGTCCCAATTAGTACATTTGATGCACAATATGCACTCATTTGGGTACATCATTGCTATGCAACGACCCTAGCTGACATAGGAACTCACTTTTGGTGTTGAGCATTGTGTGGATTTGGACAAATCAATGATGACATGCACCTGCCTTTGCAGTATTACACAAAACACTTTACACCGCTAGAACTCCTCTAATCTGTGTCAACCAGTTTCATTTTGTTTTCTCCATGGTTTTGTCCTTCTCAAAATGTCATGTAATTAGGCACAGTGTACATATCCTTTCCATGTTGGCTTCTTTTACTTAGTAATGTTCACTGAAGTTTGCTCCATGTTTATCCTAGCTGGATAACTCGTTTCCTTTAGCAATGGATTGTCATCTGTTGTCTGTATGCATGAGAGTTTATTCATCCAGTCAACTGCCAAAGGGTATCTCAGTCCAAATTTCAACAATCATGGATAAATAGGTTCTAAAGGTTTCTGTGCAGATATTTGCAAGGAATTAAATTTTCAATTTAGTCAGGCAAATATCAAGGATCATAAATGCTGGGTCATAGGATAAGAGTGCAGAGGAACTGAAAAAATTCATGGAAAGTGAAATTGAAAGGTAGGTTTTACTTTGATGTAAAAAATTTTTGAATTATTTCAGAATACACATCAAAGAACTTTATGAATACCCCTCCTTTATTTGTTTTTGTAACAAACGGTCAGTCTTTCTTCTAAGTGAGCTGTGTCTTTTTCATTCCCATCAGCAATGAAGGAGGCTTCCTGTCGCTTCACATGCTCAGCAGCTTTTGGTATTGTCCGTGTCTTGGCTATTTCTTGGCTATTAGTATTTGTGTATGGTATTTCATTACAATTTTAATTTGCAACTCCCTGATGACATATACTTTCAGCTCTCTGTTCCTGTGTTTAGTGAACAGCTATGGTATCTATTTAGGACTACTGCTATTTTAAATCCAGGTAGCCTT
The DNA here is from genome assembly GCF_017591425.1 of Ochotona curzoniae. NCBI lineage: Eukaryota > Metazoa > Chordata > Mammalia > Lagomorpha > Ochotonidae > Ochotona > Ochotona curzoniae. The sequence goes on along the minus strand of NW_024464920.1, from coordinate 13,035,132 downwards.
TTTCACTGTTGAGCATTACAAGTTCATTGTATGTTTTAGATCATGGTTCTTTTTCAGGTGGGTTTCTGGGCTACAGCTACAGTAGCTCAAACTGAGGTAATATTATAATTTTCCCATTTAGGGTCAGCTAATGGTGGTTCATTTTGCTATTATTTTTTCTCAAGGCTTGAAGCTACCCGGAACAGCCTGCCTTGAGCACAAAACCAGCTAAATGCATGAAACAAGACTTTTATTTAAGCCAAATTAAGCTAAATTCTATGACATAATATGTGCATTTATCCTTTGCCACCTGTTTGTTATTTGTGTCCTAAGACTAATTATGCATAAGACACTGTTTTTTTAACCCACTCAGGCCATCTGTCAGTTTTCCGATGGTACCAAGCTCATTACCACCCAAGAATTCGTACATGCTCTTAGCTGTGTCTGGAAAATTGCGTCTATTCTGTTCAAGTAATTCATATTAAAATTTTATGTTCTATATTCAATACATTTCTTTTCAAGAGTCTTGCACCATTCCACCCAGATGAAATCAGCACTTTGCTGGCTTTGTAACATGAAGTAATGGTTGACATTCATGTGATTCATTCTCGTAAAAACAGAAATTCTGATATATTCTCAATGATATCCATCATAATTTATGCATATTTTGTATACATATCTATACAACAACCCATCTCCCCAGTAGACAATTAATGTTAAAATTACAAGCTTAGATATTACATATCTAATTTTATATACATGAATACATATATATTATGTTCACAATCTTCAACACTTGGCACATCAACCAGTAGTGATGAATAAATATTGATTGAGCACATGACTGAATACATAATTTGTAGTGGGATGACAATTTATATAGAAAAGGAATAGAGAAACTGAGCATGAAGTCTTAAACTCCTAAGGAAAATATGTACTAAATGAGAAGTAATGAGACAGTCAAGCCTGGTACCTTGATGATTTCATTATAACTTATTTATGCTATATTTTCCTTGAGACATAAGAAGTTATTTCAGGGTTATGGACTCTGGATTCACCCAAACTGGACTAAGTATAAATTAGTGAATGCATTACATAATTTTAATAACATTCTTCAAAGAAGAAAGTCTAGCAGATAGAAACAGAGGTAATTTTATTCGTTCTATTAAAGAAAATCAGATGATCTAGGAAAATTCATGTTCTCAAAGAAGTTTAATTTATGTAGAATAAATAAATAAATTGCCCTAAAATACCCACTAATTTTCTAAAAAAAAAAAAAAAGAAATTGAAGATATGTTTGATGATTTTAAATAAAGTGTTTCAGGAGAGATGGTAGAATATGTGCAGTAAAGTTGTGCTCCATATTCATCTCTTAAAAAGAACAAATGTCAGTCGTCCACTTGAGATACACAATTGTCATAAGACTCGTGTTAGTTTCTATAAACATTGGTGAAAATCCAACTTAGGTGGGACTAATGGGGCTCTACTTTCTGTAATTAGGGATGCCATCTAACTTTATTACTGCTTTAGATTAGTTCTTAACTGAAATCACCTATTTGTAACTGCTATTGCTAATGAGAAGGGATATTAAATATGGATTATGACTTTCATAGTCTGGCTAGCTGGGCATCTTGAATTTAATTCTCTCCATCTGTGACCCTTTACAATACATTAAGCACACCTTTTCAGCAACAGCGTTATTACAGTTAATCACACTGAGGAAAGAGATTGCACTAAACGTATTATCAAGAAACTGACATGAACAAAACGCCTGTCAGATGGGTCAGGGAACAAAGAGCTAAACCGAGGCTTGGTGATTTCAATGGACTTTGAGCTTTTTACATCAATAGTATCTGAGCCTTTCCTTCCATCAGTATAGCAATTGATGGCTTCTCTGATTACAGCTCATGTGCTCATACGTTTTCTTCATAAAACTAGTGATAGTCAATGCATTCACTCGACTGGGAAATTTACAAGCAATTTTTCTAAATATCCCTAGGTAATATGCATACTCTTTTAGCAAAAGCATCTATGGTATCAATATACAGTGTTCTGGGACTTAATGAGGGAAAAATAGATATCAAACAGGAGTTGATATGATGATCTTGCAACATATGGACACTGCTGTAATGATATTTGTCACTTTTGGAAACTCCATTGCCTCGTGTAAATATCCGATTAATGATACAGGCCTGTGTATAAGAAATGAAAATGATGATGGGAGATATCTGGTGGGTGGGGCAGAACGTGTTCTGAGAGACTTGAAACAAAGAGAGGAGACCAGGTTCCTGGACAGGAGCCAGGCAACTGGACCCTGTGTGTTATGTGGAATTGTTCTACCTCAGCCTCAAGTTAGAAAATACCGAGAAGTCTGAAGGGCTAGGCTAATAGATGAGAGTCATAAACGAAAGAATGAACTTCAAAGAAAGGCTAAATATTCCTTTGCTTTCTATGGGAGATAAGGTTGAGTATTATGTAGGCTAAAAGTTATATTGAGAAGATACTAACTTATCCACTCATGACTGAAGAATTTATCAATTCCCCAGTAAACTTAAATAAACTCCATAGAGTAAGGAATCTTTCATCTAAAAATGAAATTCAAATGTGTTTCATGTATTTAAAGCCTTAATATTTGCATACCTTTCACCAGACAATTCTATTCCCAGGACTAGACAGCCTTTAAATATGCATTTTAGCTAATACACATTGTCAGTCAGTTTTCACAGTTTGTATACAAATGAAGTCTCATCCGATTTGTACAATATGTGGTGGTTATGACTGCATTCACTAGGAAGTCACATAACTATTGGAACTCAAGGGGTATGGTTATGGGGACAGCTCACTTAACCACTGAAAAACATGGAGGCTCCTGAATCTGTGGGTTCTGAGTCAGACTCAACAACCCTACCACAAAAATGCTTTAAAAATGCTTGTTTCATTAATGTGCAGATTCTCTTGTCATTGCTAACTAAATGATGTAATAACTACATAGCATTTATGTCATATAGGGACAACAAGAAAGTGATTTAAAGTAAATAGGAACGTGTGAATAGGTAATGTGCAAATTCCATATAATTTTCTACAAAGGACTTGAGCACCCACAGACTTGGGTATCCATAGAAGGGCAGTATTCAGGAACACTCTATATCCCCTATGAGTATAGAGGGATGTTTGAAACATCTCTCATAGTGATGGGCACAATGGCTAATCAACATTACGAAATTATCCTGGTTGCACTGATTGGAAATTAGGTTAAAAAACAATGATATATCAACATAACAAATGGCATGCAATATTATTTGATGATTTGAGGAATTATTGGGTTATATGGTTTAAGCAGATGCCATGAATTAAAATACCCAGCTGACCAATGACTTGTTTGGAACATGAACTGAAATAAAGCTCTGTTGCTTTAAACCACTGAAATCGTGACCTTTTTGTCACTGCAGCATAACTTTACCCCTTCTCATTACCACAGTCAGTAGTAACTAAATTCAATAAAGCACACATAAGCTCTAAGTCAATTTAGCATGACCTTTGAAATCAGAAATACACATTTTAGCGACCAGTCCGATAGCCTAGTAACCAAATTCTTGCTTTGCAGCCACTGGGATTCCATTTGGGAACCAGTTTGTGTCCCAGCTGCTCCAATTCCCATGCAGCTCCCTGCTTTTGGCCTGGAAAAGCAGTAGAGTATGACCCAAAGCCTTGGGTCCCTGCACCCATATGGGAGAACTAGAAGAAGCTCCTGGCTCCTGGCTTTGGATAGGCTCAGCTCCAGCTGTTGTGGCCACCTGGGGAGTGAATTAGTGGAACATCGTTCTCTCTTTCCAACAACAATAAGTAAAATTTTAAAAAGAAACAGCAAAATACACATTTTAAGCACCATCTTGTAATTATTACTAATGCTAAATTCTCAACCTCACTGTCTGACATGTGAAAAAAATCTTGTGAGAACTTAATAAGGTAAAAAAAAACTGAGGTATTTAACACCAAGGTAATAGTTCCAGGTAATAACTCAAACCAAAATAACTTATTATTCATGGGGAACCCATCTCAGCTTCAGGTTAGAGCTGCAAGTTAGAGCTACCATTGCTTGTGAGGAAGATCAAATTTCTGTCCTCAGGCAAAAACTCACTAGTTTTTCTGGCTGAGATTAGCTGAGGGCCCACTTCACACTCTGCCCCTTGATTAGGGTTGTATTACTATACCTTGTTGCAAATAAAAGCTCTATGTTCTGTAAACAAAGTTACCAGTGAGTAACCAGTATAAAGCAGGTTTGAATGGCCTTTCCTTAAGTTGTTACATTGTAGGGTATTTTGGAGACCTACTCTGATGGATTTAGGGAGACCTAATAGCCTGAGTGTGAGGTGAATATCTTAGACTTCCCTGAAGAAGCAGGGCAGCAGCTCAGTCCACCCAGCTTCACCAGGCTCTGAGCATCAACTGAGAGATGATACTAAGGAATACAGTATTTCAAAAACACTGATTTATTGATGGATTTTTAAAGAAACGTGTTAATGTATTCGATTTCCAGAGTCAAGGGGAAATTCATGATAATTACTGCAAACTAATTCGCATCCATTCTCATGCTATTGTTAATGCAGAGTCCATGAAGTTCATAGGTATAGTCCTAACATAGCAACATTTCCCTTTCTCCTTCCCTCCCTTTTTTCCCTCTCTCATTCCATTTTTCTCTCAGTCTCTCTCTCTTTTTTTGAAGTAAGCTGTTTTTAATTTACATTACAGTCAAAGGCTTAATGCTACTCTAAATAAAAAACCCAACAGAAAAATGTAGAAAGACTATAGTTGTGTAGGAATACAGACATGTACTACAAATAATAAAGTGTAAAAATGTTCATTTCACTCACACACAGAAAATTTTAAAATAATAATAGATCACTAAAACTATTGCAGTTGATCATTCTCAGTTGTTGATCTGATGCATATGTATAAAACAAAGTTTAATAAAAGTACATTTGCAACAACACAGACATTTAAAAAAAAACATTTGCAGGGAGCATTTTTGTTGCTCAAACATACCTTTTCGTTTTAGTATTCAAAGTGAGTGTCATAATATGGGAATAAAAGGGAGCATCAAAATGTCTTTAAAATGGGATTTAAAAGGTAAGTTTATATGAGTGTAAATGACTTGTAAGTCATGTACAGTTTTCATAATACACATGTTTATGAATATTTTGAAGTCACTTCATACACTCCCTCTTATTAAATTTAACAAGATTTAAATAAATGGAAACATCTGATGAAGATGTGTTTCATGGCAAGAAACAAAAACTCTTGACAAATTCTGCTTCTAATTAGATTTATATGACTATCTTTCTTTTAGAAAAAAAATGTTTATTTTGTGGTTTCCTAAGAAACTTTTATTTTAGTTAGTTATTTTTATTTTATTTGAAAGGTGGAGTCACAGACATAGAGAAATTCCCCATCAGCTGGTTTATTTCCCAGGGCCTGTGACATCCAGGGCTGGGCCAGGCTGAAGGCAGGTGCCAAGAATTCAGTCCAGCTCTCCCGGGCGGGTGGCAAGGATCCATCTATTTGAGCCAAGATCTGCTGCCTCTTTGTGCATTAAAAGTAGAAGGTAGACTGGAAGCAGAGCAGCTGAGAGCGAGACAAAGCTCCTTGATATGAGATATGGACATTCCAAGTGCCCAGTTGCCTGCTGCAGCAGGCACTCATCCTGACAGATGTTTCTCTTTATTTGGAATGTTTATTCGCCAATGAATGTGAGGGGAGGTTATGTCCTAGGATGCTATTAGATTTTCATTAGAAATAAGAAAGCAATATCCTTTAATTCTCTTCTACTGAAAAATGATTTCTAAATTCCCAAGGGGTCCCTTGTTTTAAGCTTTAATAACCTGAACTACTAAAAATATTAAGGTACATCATGCCTTACTTTTGTGTATTTGCCTTTCTTCCTTCCTTCCTTCCTTCCTTCTTTCCTTCCTTCCTGCCTTCCTTCCTTCCTTGTTTCTTTCCTTCCTTCTTTTCCTCTTTCTTTCTTTCTTTCTTTCTTTCTTTCTTTCTTTCTTTCTTTCTTTCTTTCTTTCTTTCTTCCTTTCTTTCTTTCTTTCTTTCTTTCCTTCCTTCTTTTTCTTTCTCTCTTTCTTTCTTTCTTTCTTTCTTTCTTTCTTTCTTTCTTTCTTTCTTTCTTTCTTCCTTCCTTCCTTCCTTCCTTCCTTCCTTCCTTCCTTCCTTCCTTCCTTCTTCTTTCTTTCTTTCTGTCATGAAGGAACAAAATATTTGAGCCATGCTTTACAAATAGTTCTCTGCAAGTTAGCTATTTAGCTGAAAGTCCATTGCGCATGGTGTGACCCACGCTCTAGTGGAGGCCCTGCTGACTGTGCCGTTACATAGCATATGGCAGTGGCAGGAACCAGTGTGATAAGAAAGATCACATCTTGGTGTAGGAGGTCAGAAGAATATGAAGTTCCACATCCCTTCCAAGGACACACCCTTAAGTGACTCAACATTTTAGAAATATCTGTCCTCATTTTTTTATGATGAGAAAACAATGATTTAGACACGATAGCTTTAAGGCTTCAGAACAACACAGAAGCATGGTGGGAACCAGAAATGTTAGCATTAGATAGTAGAGTCTCAATTCTGACTTGGTCTCTTGGGTTCCTGTGCACTGCAGGCCTCAGCCTTTGTGAAAACAGGATACAGAGTGCTAGCAGATCAACTGCAGGTGAGCAACACGATGCAAAAATTGTTGCATTAAAACTTTTGAGGCAGCAACTGTTAATATTCCCACACCACATGGATGTTTACATATGCAATTCTCAAATATCTTAGCTAACTTGAAAACTTTTCAAGAAGACAATTATATAAAAAATTGTATAAATCTGGCAATATGCTTTATTTGACACGAAAATATCATTGGTATTTTGACTTGCAAGATTCAAGCAAATTTAAGCAAGCTTCTCTTTAATCAATTCAATGAAACCTAGAGCAAGAATTAACTATGTTAAAGAAAAGGTCTGAAAGGACTCCTTTAGCGTTACAGAAAAGGAAATGTCAGTGATAGCGTTTGGCATGACAAAGTCTCCAATTAAGGACCAAATGTAAAGGTTCCCCTTATCTAACTTACAATCATCTACTCCAAATTTCTGTTAGCCATGATTTTATATGGCCCTATTTTTTTTTCTGATTATGTGGTCTCTGTTTGTAATACAAGGTTTGATAGTATAATTCAAACAGCCAGAAAATTGCCTGCTTTGGAAATTCCAGCATTTAGAAAAGAATTTGCTTCCTGATTTTATCCACAGCTTACATTATTTTACAATCTGTGTTGAATATACTGTGGCTGAGGCCTTAAGGTAATGAGCATGTTACATATTCTTTGGAGTCTTATATAATGAATGCACATTATACTCAGGCAAAAAAGGGATCAAGTGCCAACTTGCTACATATATTCAGACTTCTTGTTAAAACAGCCTGACCAGTCTCTGACAATGAGAACTTCCTTGATATAAAATAGTATGATTTGCTTTATCCTGTACTTCTCCATTCCCTTCTAACATTGTTCCTTTATCTTCTACAGTACCCATCTTCACTTGATATAATGAATTCTTGCTTTTTCAGGGCTGTGTCACGTAAGTTCCACAAGATCAGTGACATTCTCTTTTGTGTAGCAGCCCTGCCTAACACAGTTATTACTGCATAGTAAGTATTCAGTATACATTTTTGAATGGATGAAAAACTATTTTTTCCGGTCCTTCTCTAGTTATACGTAATCCTGCAAAGATGCTTAACTTTTTGAATCTTCAGTTTACAACACAGGTTTAGAAGTTTGTATTTCTCAGAACTTATTGTACATCTAAACCACCTTCTTTTCTGTCTCTTCAAAATTACTTTTTTGGATTTTCTGTGACATCTATGTGTAATACTAATGAGTGCACCATATTATCCATTGCTTTCTCTACTCTTGTCTCTCTCCCTTCCTTTCTCGCTTGGCCACTCTAGTCTATCTTAGCTATTGCCTCTGCTGTCTACTGGTAACCTGCTATGTACCTATACTGATATCTCCCATCAAGTGCCTGCTTTGTTTCCCAGAATGGGCTGAGTTCCCATCCATTTCCAAATAGCTAAGGTTGTTGTTGTTGTTTGGCTCTGAGGATGAGTTCTCTTCTGCGCTCTGTCTCCCGTGCCAATTCAAGTAGGATCGCAAGCAAAGTTCATTGCTCTTCTTGACCGACATCCTTCAGCCTGAAGAAGGAATCTAATTCAGACTGGCCAGTTCTCACTACATTTTGCTATACACTCCATGAAGATAGTATGCAGCAAATTAGTACTAGCTTCTGTCCAATATTGAGAATGGAATTATAGCCTAATAGATTTAAAATGAATTTAAAGATAATCAACCTAATTTTTTAACTCAGTGCTTAAGAAAGCTAACCCACAGGTGGTCAAGCAAACTATTTCAGTGACTAGTAGGAATAATGGAAGTTGAGACTAAAGGTACAAGAAGGTGGTTTAGCCTAAAGTCCTAAGAAGGACTTTAGCCACTAGGCCACTGGGCCGGGCCCTGTTTCTGCTTTCTTAAAGTATTCTTCTACTTCTTGGCTTTATCCTGCCATTAGTCAGCAGCATACTCAGCAATTACTTGAAACATGGAAGAAACCACGTGACAGAAGAGTGAATACATGTGCAACTTTTGTATCTCAGAAGCCCAAAGGTTAGGTCTAGGAAATGGAAGTGTTTAGACAGGAAATGGAAGAAGATGCAATGAGTAAGAGAGCAGATCTTCTCTCCTGAAAAGAGGAGAGAAACAGAGAAAGCTTGGCCAACAGGCAAGAAGTCTGTGGAAGCAACCTGAAGAAGCAAGTTTGTTGAGAAAGGAGTCAAAATTCTGAGGAGGTCCACTGTCATCTCCCAATGAAAGCTTTGGCTGCATGACTATAGCAGCAGTAGCTGATTGATTAATTCTCTCCTATAACACTTAGGCTTGGTGGTCTCTGTAAAGAACATGTTTCTGGGCCTGGCACGATAGTGTAGTGGTTAAGGTCCTCATCTTGCACGTGCCAGGATCCTATATGGGCACCAGTTCTAATCCCGGCAGCTCCACTTCCCATCCAGCTCCCTGCTTGTGGCCTGGGATAGCGGTTGAGGACGGCCCAAAGCTTTGGGACCCTTTACCTGTGTGGGAGACCGGGAAGAGCTCCTGGCTCCTGGCTTCGGATTGGCTCAGCTCTAGCCCTTGCGCTCACTTGGGGAGTGAACCATGGGATGGAAGATCTTCCTCTCTGTCTCTCCTCCTCTCTGTATATCCATCTTTCCAATAAAAGCAAATAAATCTTAAAAAAGCATGTTGAATCCTGTATTTGTCTCATTATTTTCAAATTGTGCTTTAGACAATGCATCTGAGCATTATGTGGCTCCTCATGGTGGGTAAAGATATAATTTGTGGGCTGATGTGACGCAGTGGGAGGAGAGGCCACGTTCTCAGTTTCAAAGGGTAACAGTTATAAAGCTTGTGAGCGTCCATTACGAAGCACTGCACCGAGGAGCCTCCATGCTAGCAAAGAAATGGGCTGCAACCATTTCAGATTTAAAAAATAACAGATAGAGACAGTTTAATGTGAGGATAGGGTAGGGTTTACAAACACTGTTCTGAATCCAAGTGCTAACAGTAAAAATATAGCTCTCCAAGAAGAAAATGTTAGGAGCTTTTCCTAATTCTTTATTTTGTAGTGTCATTAGGCACAGAAACACTTACTGAAGCCTGGGTTGACTTTCCAGGATATGCTTCTGAGATAGTCAGGTATCTCTCCAACTGTCTTGATTTCTTTACTCCAAAAATATATCCACAAAGCCAGCACATGGATTTCTAAAACCAGAAGGTGTACTTTGCGATCACCACTATTTGCTTCTCATTGAAAGATCAAGCAGAAAATATGCCCATCTTCATAATGTGAGACTGAGAATTCAGAATACAAATATTACACACTTTCCTGAGTATTGTTCTTTGAAAACAGAGACAAAACTCTAAAACACTGGGTTGGACAAGAAGATGAAGAAACTTAAGCTTCAATACATGTGATGTTTAAACTATGTAACACATTTTTATTATATTTTCAGCCAACATCTAGTAAAAATAATTGAACAAAATGGAATGTGAAAGTAGACATTATATAAAATAATTATATAAAAATATTAAATAACTATTTACAGACATGAGAAAAATTTTTTAGTATTTTAAAGTTATTAAAAAAAAATCCTGTATGCCTCTAGCTAGAGAATTATATGTATAATTCCTATATTTGGTTTTGAAAGTTAGTGTGCTAATAACAACCAGGGAGTTTATTTAGAATGTGGATTCTAGATCCTGGTCTATAGTGTTTGATCTGGTAGTTTTGGGGAAGATTTTAGAGAAATGCCATTTTAACCTTTAGCAAACAGCATTAGATAACACTAAAAGAAACACTACATATAGTTTCAAACCATTAAAGGATATCTTATTTTTACTGAATGTTTCATGTTCCATTATCAATGTTTCAAGCTTAATATTATTGTCTACATTTTATTGACAAAAATGAGTTGGGAAGAAACTATAGCTTTCTCATAATCTTAGGAAAACTGGAATCAAATAATAATTCAAAATGAAACTGGTTACTCCCTAGATGTTGTCAATCATTATTTATTATTGAATTATAATAATAAAAGCACATTGATGACCAATACTAAGAATGCAGTCTCTTTTTTCTCTACTTTGGAGGAAAAAAAGTTAAAAGAAAAAATAATAATTTCAAGAGATTAATTGTATGATATCTTTTAAGTTCTAATCAGACAATCATTAATCATTAGAAGCAAAAAAATAAAGATTAGTTAGTTATGGACTAATGATCCTATAAATTGGTAACTGTATTCCACTTAATCTTGTTATGAGTTTCACAAAGACCCCTCAAAAGTGACATGCAGATAGATGACCTTAGAATAACACAAAAAAATTTAAAGTCATCTCTTCTAAGTTTGTGACAAAAATCTTCCTTTTACTCAGATTATCTGTAATTTTCATCTTTTTTACAGAAGTGGGATAACAACAGTATAAATTCAAACTTTATCCCATGTGTATTTCATTGAATCCTAAACTAACCTCCGAGATACCCTCCTTTAATCCCACGTGCTTATTATGTAAATCCTTTTCCTTGAGTATGAGTGGTTCTGACTTAATTTTTCAATAGTGATCAAAGGAAGAGATATAAGACAGCTTCAAAACACAAGGACGTGTGGAGAGGCTGCCATGGCAAAGAATCACAGGAGCCCACCTCCGATACATGCAAGCCCAGGTCAATAGGGAACCAGAAATTAGGGTTCTTGGTGCCAACATCACATACATCTAAATTTTGCACAGTTACTTGAATCTGAAAGAGGCTCCCAAGCTCTGATAGGTAACACAACCCAGTTGAAATATTCTGATTTCTGTCTGGTGAGATCTTGAATAGACGAATAACATACATACAAATATATAGACGAATAATATACATGGTGTAAAACTCACAATGCAATGCAAATGAGAATATACACCTACACTGGATTTTCCAAGATACAGGTGTTATAAAGAAAGAAAGGAGGGTGAGAGTTCAAGGTTGGCTTGATGAGGATGGGGACTGGGGAGGAATATTTTCAACCAAACCCATCAGGGATCAGAAATCTGAAGAGATTAGAGTTGTACAAAGGTTAAAAATATGAAAAGCGGCAGTGTATAGTTTGTGATTTGGGTTTGATTTTAAAAAATCCAAAAATCTCCATGAGGGGAAATGTTCAACTGAGCTACATCTGTGAGAAAAAGCCTTGCTGGAAAACGGACTGAAATGAGCCATGAGTGGAATTGTCCAATACAGTTCCTGTCCATGACAAAGACTGCTTTCACACAGCAGAAAAAATGAAGGATTCGGCTGAAGGAGGACTCCCATATAATGCTGCCATGAGCTGATGGATTTTTTCTTCCACAGTTTGTCATCAAGAAATTGCTTTTTCTTTAGTATTTCCAAATCTAAATAATACATAACTTTATCACAATAAAGAGCAGAGGCAGGCAAGGAAGAAGCAGGCAGAAATTTGGATAACCTAGCTAACAAAGCTAAAAGAGAGACTGAAGTTTTTTGTTCAATTAGGAGATTAAAAAGTTGTGCTTCCAAGTTTTAGGTGCATAGAATACCTTTGCGATTATTTAAAGTCACAGACAAAACCCATCAGTCGTTTTAGTTAGTTTTTTTGTTGTTGTTGTTGAGTAGTGACAAGATTTTAGTGTTACCCTTTTTTTTATGCCAGTGACATAAATTTGAAAACTATGTAATGAATGCATCTTTACTTAACAATAACTCAGTATAATCAGTGTTCAACCATCTGAAACTGACAAGCCTTCCCCATATGAGTTTCCTAATGATCTAGACAGTTCTCAGCAATGAGCAAAATGCAGATACAGCTTATATTTGTAAGTATTTTAAATATAAGCATTATTGTCACATTTCTGTCTCTGAGATAAATGGTAACGAATAACACTGTGATGGAAAACTGAACCAAAGGGTTTTTTTTTTCCAGAATTAATTAACTGAGACTTATAAAATCTAAAACATGCATTCAAATAAAACCCCCATCTTTAATTAGTCCCTTAGAGAAAGAAACAGAGAAATTACAATGGACTAGAGTGCAGTTTTCTTCTGTCACCACTTGCTTTCATCTTTCAGTTTTTATTCCCCAAACAAGAAAAATCAAAATGGAAATTTAGAAAAAATACAATATAAATGGATATATAGGGCATCATGGTTACCAATAACTTAAAGGGGTTTACATTTTACAGAATCAAATTGCTACCAGAGATGTTCTCCAAATAAGAGAACTCAGAATTTAGAACTAAAAATATCAGAACTAGAGCTAACTAAGAACTAGAACTAAGAACTTCAGGTGTGAGAGAAATATGGCAGTGAGCAAACTATGAAAGTTTACCAAAGTAGTACATCCTACAAGCTGCATACGTAATTCAGCAAGGAACTGAGTGCCCAGTCTGCTTTTAGAATGGGATGTACGCGCATAGGGCCCAGATTTTTCCACCCATTCTAATTACCCTTCTTTCTTTTTTTTTTCTGGGGTGTTGCTGGTCCACAAGCAATTTCCATATATGAAAATAGTGAAATTCTTTTCAAAGCTTTAATGACACAGTGCTATCAAACCTAATAAGTTCCTTGGCAACAAGCCAGGAAGATTCTCCTCCATCAGGAGAGCTGGGGAGGCTTGAACCCTTCCAAAAGGTTAACAGACATGAAACAACAAAACTTTCGAGGTGCAAACACTGCATTTAAAATTGCTACGTTCTTTTTTGGATGAACTTCTTGCTTTTCCCTTCAATGTGTTTGCACAAACATAGGTAAATGGCCACCTTTCTCCCAAACATTGTCCCCCTGAGAGAAGTAACCAATAAAGCTCATGTTAGAAGAGGTGGGAGTCCATCTTCCGTGGGTACTTTGTGAACTAGCATGTGGACATCTTTTTGTATTTGCTCCACGGTATCTGAAGGTGAGTAGCAAAGAGACTGGCTTGCAATCTCAGTCATATCATCTAGTGAGCTATGCAGAAGCCATTTCTTCTGACCAGCCGGTGCTGCACACTTGTAAACTTTTAGAAAAAAGTGATGAGAGCACAAAAAAACACATAGTCCGAAGAGAAGTACTGAATGTGTGGACATACATGAGTATATATATTCAATTAATAACATATCTGAAGACTTGTATAGCAGGGAAGAATAACATAATTAATGAACTCAAACAAGGAGGTGTTATTATAGAAGACATTATTTGTCTGTTCTTCCCATTACATTATAAACTGTTTAGTGTCAATGAAAGTCTAGGTATCTTGCTAATACTAACCTCTCATTGTTTTACTGTATCCGTTTTCTGTGACCCACGGACCTTCCTCTGGAGCTGATTGAGAAGTTGAGACATCCTTTAAACCTACTGGAATTAAGAAGCCCTTCTTTTGTCCTTGTCCTGGTTAAGGCAATCAGTTCTGCTAACTGAGCTCAAGTTCCCAGGGGAAGAATACAGGCTTCGCTAACTTGCCATAGGTGACCTTTGTAGATCAGGAAAATCAGATCCCATCTCCAATAACTGCTATTTGGAGCTGCTGTTTGAAATCTCTGCTGTTAGCCGAGGCCAGGACAATGGCTTCAGTACAAGAATGAAGGATCCTATTTCCCTTTGGAGTTACCATTCAAGCTACTGGATTTAGAGTGTAGGTATGCCATTTTCATCTGAGGATTCTCTAGAAAGAGAATTATCTTAGTATTTTGATATTTGTCAATCAACAGAGAACTGTTGTTCTAATAAGAGATCTATTGGATGTGAATTATAAAAGACAATGTCTTCACATAGTAAAATTTTGGAGGCTTTCCTTGCCAGTGAAGTAGCAACCACCATTATTCACAAACAGTTAGGACATCCTTGTGGGAATCATGTCCAAAGCTTTGAGAAAGTAATCAACATGTCATTTAACAGGTCTCAATTCATGAGTTGGTGGTACTGATGTCGCTGATGTCTCTGTGCTGTATCACTATTAAGATATCTGGGCTTGGCAGTGACCTGGGAAAAACTATTTTCACTCTTTTTCTCAAAAGAGTGGACCTTGCTTTGGTTTCCCCTTGAGACCCTGGTATAGGGCTTAGCCTGTACTAGGCTATTCAGAATCTGTAACATTCTGTTAGTGGGAGAAACGCTCAGAGCCACCTCATGGTTGCAAGGGTAGGGATGTGTTGCACAATTTGTATCCTTCCTGGGGCCAGACTCCATGCCTTGGGAGTGAGGATGAACTCCAGATAGTTTACTTCCTGGTATACCAGTTGTATTTTTTTTTCACTAGGCACTCTATGGCCATATTTTGCTAATGAATTAAGTGCTAGTTGAGTGCCCAAAATGAGAGTTTCAGGTGGGAGAACACATAAATTACTCACGTGTTAGATTATTTATTTTTTATCTTCATCAAGAGATAGGTACTTGAGGTCCTTTGAATGGGTTTATTAACTAGTTGAGGAATGTTTCTGAGTCCCTGTATAAATATTGTTCAAGAAAGCTGTCAAGTCTTTCTGCAGACTTATTACAGGAACAGTACATAAGGGGTCTATGATAATATAGAAAAGGCAATCACCTGAGATCTAAGATTGAAAGCAACTTTCTGTTAAGATCACACAGAGGTTGAACACAGTGGGGTTGATGGATATTACTGATTCATTAATAGCTCACAGACACCAACCAAACTATATTGTTTTCCTTTTGTACTGAAATAGATTCATCACAAGGGGAACTGCAGCATGTTAATAACCTTGACTGGGAGCTATATTGATTTTGAGTGATCGGCCTTCTCTAACTTCTGGCTTTGTAAGACAGTGTTTCCAATTTGAAAAACATTATGGTCTTTAAGCTTAAGGTTTGGTAAGCCCATGGATTGACCTGTAAATCCATCTCTTCATGTAGGATACTAGAAAGTCTGGAATGGCCTGTGGCAATAGTGGCAATCTGGCTCTGCTATATGTGAAGAAGGCTATCTGAGTTTCCAAATTTCTTAAACATTCTCTTTCCAGCAGGGACCAGGGACGTTCAGCCATTACCAAGAGCAAGTGGTAAAGTATGTGCTGATCCCAGGGACAATGTAAGGCTGACATGGACCTCCTTCACATAGTCACCCGCATGTTAGTATCTATTATTTAAGTAGAAAGAAGGCTGACCTGAATATGAGATTAGAACAGAACAGCCAGCAATGAATTTTTTAGGGTAATTAGTCAAACATCGCTTCATCTGTTAGCTTGGTTTTGGACTTGTATTTTGATGGGAACATTTGATTCTCCTGCCTGCCGTAGGCTTTTGTTGCTATGCTGGATTGTGGGCACAGTCGCTGAGTAAAGGAGAGCAGCCATATTTCAGGAAGGGAAGGGCTTAGCAATACTTGGATTTTTAAAAGAGCATTCTCCTGTGATGGCAGCTCTCCAGCTCTGCTTCACAGTGCACTCTTACGATGAAGTTAAGCTGTCATGGATAGTTCCAGCCTGCATTTCCTGTAGGGTTCAGGATTGGTTCTAAGTGCCAGAAACAACTGTACACAAGGAACTTTTGTCTATTTACTGTGCTGAGCTCTCTTGCCTTATCACATTTTCAAAATTTACTACTGTCTGTACAAATAAGAATGTAATTATTTTACTATTTTTTATTTTAAATATTGTTTACCTAATTGAGAGGAAGGCATCCCCTTGTAAGCTTCCAACTACGGAATCATGTTCTTATGACAGCTTCTGTGTCACATAAAACTTAAGTAATTTGGCTGGTTTTCCTCTTGTTAGTCTGCATTATGTTAATTTAATTGGCAGGTACAGTTAGAAACCCTAAGAAAGTAGTTCTAAACTTTTGCCTTGCCTATATGAAGAAAATTTAAGCACTTTGAAAGTAGAAATATCATACTCCAAATCACCTCATCATACAAATATTATTATTAATCCATTTTATATATTATGAAAATTATGGGGAAAAGGTTCATTAGTTCCCTATAGCTATACAACTAAAACATACTTAACATATATGGGATTTAGACCTAGACAATTAGGCACACTTTATTTTAAAGATGTATTTGGTTTTATTGCAAAGTCAGATATACAGAGAGAAGGAGAAACAAAGAGGAAGATCTTCATCCAATGATTCACTCCCTAGTGGCCGCCATGGCCGGTGCTGTGCCAATTCGAAGCCAAGAGCCTGGAGCTTCATCCAGGTCTCCCATGCCGGTGCAGGGGCCCAAAGCTTTGGGCCATCCTCTACTGCTTTGCCAGGCTGCAAGCAGGGAGCTGGATGGGAAGTGGGGTTGCCAGTTTAGAACTGGCGACGATATGAAATCCTGGCACATACAATGCTAGGACTTTAGCTGCTAGGCTGCCGTGCTTGGCTCAGTTAAGTGCACATTAACAGAGGGAATCTATAATCATTCATTGAATAAGCAGATTTTGTTAAGAGTTTAGTATGTACAGAATAAAGTAGAAAAGTAATGAGAACGATGAGTGAGGTTTGATTTTTGTCATCAAATAGCTGTAGTTTAATAGCCAAAATTAAAGAAAGCTCTTCATGGTGATGAAAACAACACTTAAGACACCACTGATCTTTCTTAACTTGCTCACTTGTAAGCCTCTGCTCAGAAGGAATCTCCCTTTGGGGCCATTGTCCAGCCACAGCCCAACCATCTAGCAGTAAATCCCCAAACTCTGCCACCTGATGACTGCAACTTTAGCTTCATGGCAGTTAGCAACATCATTCTCAGATGATAGTGTTGGCCTTTTAATTCAAAACTTACATAGATTAAATTACTCCATAACACCCCCAAAAATCAGCCTCTTACTAATGAAATGAAGAAAAATATTTTGGGTGGTATCATCTTTTCAATACCTTGCACAAAAACATAGTAAAATACAAATATCTGAAATCCATAGGCTGAGTGTCAATCACCACTCTGCCCTAACAATTTGTAACTGGGAATAGTTGGGCATCTGTTTCAGAACACAATTTTAATGGGTTAGATTCTTTAAGATCCGTTCTGTGTATCTCTGAATTTTGTAACTATGACGCACACTCACCTGGATTATGTCACGACATTTATCTGAAAGTAAGTAGCTAAATTTGCATTGAAGTTTGTTTTAAAATTTTGAAAATTTGTCTATTTTTTTGTAAAGATTTATTTATCCTTACTAGAAATGCAGATTCACAGAGAGAAGGAGATACAGAGAGAAGGATTCTCCGTGTGCTGGGTCACTCCTCAAGAGTCTGCAATGACCAGAGCTGACCTGGTCTGTAGCCAGGTAGCTCCCCTGGGTCTCCCACATGGGGTACAGCTACAACCAAGGAGCTGGATGGGAAGTGGAGAATTTTGGACACAAACTGGTGCCCAAATAGTATCCCGGCAGTTGCAAGGTAAGTATTTAGCTAGTCAGCCATTACACTAGGCCCCAAATTTTAAAATCTTGAATGATTATTATTTAAATATTTAAAAATGCCCTTGTCTTCATTCTTCAAATTTCTTCTATAAGCCAAGAAAGAAAGAAAGAAAAAAAAAAACACTGTATTTTGAGGATACTCTGAAAATGTTGATTGCACCAGCTACTGGACACAATTTACACAGTCCAGGAAATAGTGTATATGCTTTGAATATTTTAGAACAGTTCTTTAGAGCAATTTGTATAGAAATTTGATATGTTTTGAATGAGAAAATAATAAAGGAGCAACAAATCCAATGATTAATTTGAGGTCAACTGTAAACATAGCAATAGAACGAAATGTTCAGTGCTAATACATTCAACAATCATCTCATCAATAACAATGGAGAAAAATGTTTTTGTTCTCTGAGTTTTATCCCATGAAATTAAAGAAATCCATTATTTTGCCTATTTATGTCCATTTTGTTAAGATCATTAACATTTACTATGATCATAATCACAGCAAGTCAGCAAGAAAATAATCTATTTATTTGTTTTTAATCATTTCTGTAAACCCATTAAATGTATAATTCTCTACAAACTGCAATCGTAAGAACATTTGAAGGATTCAAAGAATGAAGATTATTTTCTCAGTTCTGTCATACATTGAAAATGCACATAAATAAAGGCAAAGAAACAAAATGTGTCAGAAGACAGTATGACTCCACATCTCTAAAATTAGTGTAAGTTACGGTCTTTTCTTTAAAATGTGTTGCACTCTATGTCTGAAGTATATTTAGATTGTGGTCAAGGTTATAGAATACTCCATAATAATGGTCATGAAAGAGGAAACTGAGAAAATTTTCATTGAAATCGTTAGTAATACTACCCTGTCTATTTCTATTTCAGTTTTTTCTAAGTCGATTTCATTCTCAATTTGATACACTGCCTTTTAAAGAAAAATGACATGTAAAGTCACATTATTATGGCATACACTTTGTCTGTATATATTTAAACAAAATTCTTTTGTTTTGAAAATAATAACTTTAATATAATAGGCTTTAAATATGACGTTAACATATTGATTTCTTGTTGCTGCTGTAACAAATTATCCCAAATTTGGTGAATTAAGTCACCAATTTATTATTTACCTTTATGGAGATCAAAAGTGCAGGGGGTGAAGCAAGTTATACATTTGTGCATGACAGAGGACAACTTCGCTTACTTTTCCTGCTTCCAGGAACTGCCTCCATGTTTTGGCTAGTGGCTGCATCCAGCAATTCATCCCTCTCTCCTCCACTTCCCTTCGTCACATCTGCCTTTCTGATGTCTGTCTTGCTTTACAAAGCTCTAGCGACCACACTGGGACTACTCAGCTGATCCAAGGCAACTGCCTTTCTCTGGACCCGTAGCTTAACCACACCTGCAAACTTCTATGGTTTAGTAACACAAACACAGATCTGCAGGAGTAAGAAATGGACTTCTTCAGAAAGGGACATATCATACTCACAATAGCTTGTCCCACTATTTTCTATTTATTATCAGTTTTGGCATGTAGGACTTGAAGCACATATTTAGCTATGGTTAGTCTATGTTAAAATAAGCAATACTGAAAGTTAAAGCATTCTATGTAATAGTCTCAAGAAAAAAAGTTTAAATGACCTACAGGGGAAATTGCATTTTCCTAAAAAAGGTACTATCTCACACAAGGCATGCTACAACCCTAAAATTTCTTAAGCCAAGTGTAAAAGTGCCTTCTGATATAATAAATCAGGAAAAGAAAGTTCTTAAACCTAAGTGTAAAATATATTGACAAAGAACTAAATTCATTTGCAAGTCAGGTTCTTTAATTACGGAAAATACACATTTATTTTTGATCTTTGAATTATTGCAGAGATGCTGTGTTATTAATGAATATTTATAATGGACTTTTGTTATATGCTAACAGACATGGTTTGTCTTTTGAATGCGCAGTCTTATTACGTAGGATATGTACTATGTACTATATGCCCCCTTCACAGATGCAGAAATTTGATTTAGAAAAGCAAGTGAACTTATCCATTCTAACACAAGTGGAACTGCATTGAACTCAATTCTTACAGTATTCAATGGAGCAAGATGGCTTCAGTTACCTGAAAATTGTCATAAAACTATTAATATTTCTGAATTGTCCTATAGCTGTTACTTACTTTTCATTTATTCTACACTGTCCATGGGGGTGATTTATATTGTATTTTCTATCTTTTAGAATAGGAACACCTAGCCTAGCAATTGCATTTTAATCACTTCCATTTTTAACTTTCTGATTATTAATAAGCAATGTATTAAAATAAGGAACTAAATTTCAAGTCAGAATCTCTATACAAAACAGGTTTTCATTTAAACTATGGTAGATATCTGGCTTTGTTAAACATTTTGAAATTAGTCACTTCTTCAGGAAAGATCATGAATTTGGAATAAGGTACAAATTGAAATCCAGTCAGTATATTGCAACTTTACCTATGGAAAATAACTATTTTCCAAGAGTCTTACCTGTTTTATCTTTAAGATAAGAAAAAATAATGAGAGGCATCATTGAGATAGTTATAAACTCATCAGAAAGCTAAAATCTTTCATTGAAGGACTGGTATTTAGATAATATTCTCAAAAGATAGAATCCCCTCATGTCTCCTTTTTATTTTTCCATTTTTAATTATATTTAACTCTTTGGATTTGTGGATGGAAGAAAGCCACTTTTCTCTTGTGCTGAGTAGTTTCTCAAAAATAGCTTGGTTTATGTTTTTGTCTTGATGTCACTGTAAGTTGCTTTGAACAAAGTTGGTCAATATTCCACTATAAACAATTCTTGAGCATTTATCAATGAATAAATGGCAATGATTTTGTGAGATTTTACAACTATCCTCAGCTTTCTGTCTTTGCCCTCTGCAAATTTTTTTACTATGAAAAGCCAAGATGTCTCAGATTTGTTGACCAAACACAATGCATGAAGAATCAACAAAAAATAACACTTTAAAAAAAGCTGCTTTCTGAGAAAATTCAATTTCACATTTTAACAAAGCCATCCTAGGATAATAGAAGTCTCTCTGACATCCAAGACTAGCTGAAACTTGACTCCATGGAGCCCCAGCTCTGACTGAGCTCCTTGACAGGAAAGACACATTCATAACAGGAATCCTAAAACATTTCTCTTGAACTTCTAAACCCTTCTAGGCACATGGACTTCATCTCCCACTTGCTTGCTGTGGAAAAGCAATTACTCTGTGGTGATGTTGCAACCAAATCTGTAAACAGTTATTACATTTCAATTAGAGCTGCATGAAACTCTATATATTTGCTTTGCAGGAAATTAATGCAAGACTTTTTTGATGTTCCAATTCACAAGGGGTCCTATCCCACACATTTGGCTCTCAGCACAACACTCAGACCTATTCAAACATCAAAGATTATCTCCCCAGCATAAAGCATTTGGCCTTGGGTTAAATTCTCCTAAAGGATTGGTCTGTAGTCAAACTCCCCAGTCTTTGAGCTCCACAGGGAGTTTTGCCAAGAAACATCAACTTACCACTGTCTTTCCAGGGCAGAAGGAAATTTCTGGTATACGTTTTGTGCATCATCACTTTTTTTAGACGTGGTCAAACTCACATTGATCAGAGAAACACAAATAATAATTTCCTTCAGGGGCACAGGAATAACAGTGAACTGGAAAGAAAAAAAATAAGAAATTAGCATTTATTAGACACATGGCTAAGTAATGTTTCTTGAATTTGTCAATAAATTGTCATGGAAAAATGCAAAACTACATTCAATCTTTCTTCATACGAGAATTTTGAAGCTGGATTAAGAAGTCTGTGTGAACAATACGCATCAGTGGTGATGCTACAAATAAACGCAGACAACACTGCTTCAAAAGTTCATTTTGATTCTTCCATCCCCAATTGTTCAAAAATGCAGTTAATGTTCATGAATTCCATTTCTTTCTTAATTTTTACTTTCCATTGTGCATCATTTCTCAGCAGTGTCATTCACAACAGCTGAATTGGCCTGCCCACTCTTTGTACTAAAGCCTTTGATTCCTTTTTAAATCTCTACATAACTTCAGGAAGAATGCAAGCCACGAACATCAAATGTCAAAGGAATTATTCTCCCCACTTTCAAGATGTGTTACATATGGTGGGGGAAGAGGGGTGGAGAGGAAAAACGAAATGACCAGCAGAATCTACTGGGGAGGACTTCACACTTCCATCATTTACTATGAAAAATAACATATGGACTGAATATTTATTCCAACGAACAGATTTGTTTCTAGTTACTCTCTAGTAGCTGAGAAAGGAAAGGAAAAAAAAAACTTGTAACAACCATCTGAAAATACTCCCCAAATGAGAGAAAGAAGATTGATCTTTCCTCAGACAGAAAAATGAGCATTGAAGAAATTCATATCGTAATAATTCAGTTTGAATGTACTGAGTTACTAACACCCGAAATCTATCTTCCTATTTGATGTGAGACATTGTCTGTTGTAAAAGTTGAAGTTTGGGGCAGGTGCTTAACCAACTAATTAAGAAGCATATACAATAGGCTCTTATCAAATAATAAACTTTAAGGTATAATTTGATGCTTATATCTATTTTTTATTTATTTAAAAGGCAGTTAGAGAGAGAAAGAGAAATGTTTCACCCACTCTTTCCACTCCCCAAATAGCTGCAACGACCAGGCCAAATCCAGGAGCCAGGAGCTTCGTTCAGACAGCCCTTATGGTTGATACGGGCCCAAAGACCTGGACCATTTTCTATAGCTTTTCCCAGCACATTAGCAGGGGTCTGGAATCGAGTGGATCAGTAGGGACTGTATGGGATACCAGCATTTAACTGATTGCACACAGAGATGTCCCCTAAGTTGCCAAGTTAAGATGCCAGCATCCAACATAGGAGTGTCTGGGCTCCATATCTGGCTCCAGCAATGGGGACTCCAGCGGTTAAATTTCTGTACCCACATGTGAGATTTGGATTAAGTCACTCTTGGCTTTGACCCTGACCTGGCCCTGGATTTCTTGGACCATTGAGCTGTGAACCAATGGACTGGAGTATTTCTCTCTGTTTCTTATTCTCCCTGCCTCTGTAGTTGCTATTTTTTTTTTTAGGAGAAATGCATCCTGATACACTTTTTTTGAGGTGCTATTTGCGAATGATTACCACTTGCCTACTTTGTCATCTTCCATTTTGTCTGCCTTTTCAGTATCATGTTGAAGACACCCCTTCAATTTTTGCCAGTAAATAATGACATTTTTCTGTGCTGCATCATCTTGTTTGTAATCAATCCTTTGCTTCATATCATCCCTTTTATTAATTTGTGGCTGGCACAATTCATAATTTTTAGCATTGTAAAATTCTCAAGGATCAGAAAAAGGCATTGTCAGCAAACCAAAATTAAAAGCTCAAGTTTAAAATTGTGCTTATCAGGCTTCCTATTTATAAATGTATTAGCAATATATTTCCTGGTTAGATTCATAAAGCACCTGAGTTAGACAGGATATATCTCTTTTAAATATTATACTTTCTGAAAATAGAAAGCAAAAGAGAATGAGCAGCAAAGCCTGTAACTGCCTTAAAACATTATACATATGAGCTTTTCTGATGCACCCAGGCACACCAATATGACAAACAGGACTTCTTTTTATGTTAGCTGCCACTTCACCTTCAAGAAGCAATCTCAGACAAATGTATTCCTTCTCTCTATTAAGATTTTTGCTTTTTTCCCCCGTCATTTTCAGTGTGTGTATATGAGGTCCCATCTTGGTTGGTAATTGCTCTTTTAAGTAGCTTTTTCTAAGGCTTTCTGAATAAAAAGAAAATAACTTTCTTATGGAAATTTTTATCAGTAAGAGCTGATCACAGAGAAAAAGACTAAAAGACTTTCATTTTAATTACATGAAAAGAAAGATTTTCACCAAAACACAAACTAGATTTGTGATGAATTAAAACTTCTTATTAAACGAAAATAAAGTTTTCTTTCACAGTATAGTCAAGAGGCTGGTAGCATGAGTGGTGTGCATTAAAATCATTCTTGAAGAATTGTAATGTTACACATTTAGTGATTAAAAAACATCTTGGTGCATGCTATGCCAAATGTTAACATTTTGACAGCAGAAAAATTTATGGTGCCCACATTGTTGCACAGCTGATTAAGCCACCAACTATAAGATGCTGGCTTAGTGCTATAGGAGAGCCAGTTGGAGTCCAGCCTTGTGCTAATGTGCCTGGTAGAGCAGCAGATGATTACCCAAGGGTTCTTGCCCCAGCATGCATTTGGGAGACCTTGACGTTGTTTCAGGCTCTTGGCTCAGTCTAGCTGAGTCCTGGTTTTGGTGGTCATTTGGAGAGTGGATTACCATATGGACTATTTCTCTGTGTGCCACTCCTTCTCTCTGTAACTCTGCCTTTCAAGTAAGATATATGTTTAAATTATCTTTAAAACAATAAGCCCCAAAGATATGTAAAAGATCATACATTTGGGACCAGCATTGTAGTACAATGAAGCTGCTCCCCGCCACTCCAGCATCCCATACTGGTGCTGGTTAGTCCTGGCTGTAATACTTCTGATATACTTCTCTGCTAAAGCACCTGAGAAAGCAGTGGGGACACTGACCAAGTTCTTGAATATCTGCCACCCACACCTGGAAGAAGTTCCTGAATCCTGTCCTCGGCTTGACATATCTTCACCTGTGCAAACATCTGGGGACAAAACCAGCAAATGGAAAATCTCTCTCTCTCTCTCTCTCTCAGTAACTTGCTTTTCAAATTAAAAGAATTCAAAGCATTAAATTAAAAGTTCTAGTATCTACATTCAATTTATTAAATATGTGATTATACATAAATTATTACATGTGGCAAAGTCCACCCTACACACACCCATTCTGGCTTATGCTTGTACCAGAAGATACAGTCAGTCCAGCCTGGCTTTTCCCTGAGCCAGATCACATGTAGGCCATCAGATGTTGTGCTCCGCCCGGCCTGCTGCCCCATCCCAGCTCTCATGCTCACCAATGGGAATAGTGGTCCGTAGGGGGCTGGCGCAGCTTCCCTAATGGGGCCATCCCCATCATCCTCCGGGGTTTCATATATGCTGGTTGGGTGCTATGACCCAATCTGGCACAGCCTGCCCCACGTCAGCATTTGTCAGTGGGTGCTGTACCTAGCAGGGCCTGGTCCTCCCCCAAATCCAGCTCACACTGGTAGGGGCTACAACCTAGACTAGCCCAGGCTTACCCTAGTTCTGGCCCTAATGTGGACTGGCTGGCATTGTGCCCTGACCTGGCCAGACCCACACTCCATTCTGGTGCTCAGATTCTCCAGTGGGTGATATAAACTGACCCAGCCCAGCCTGCCCTCTATCTGCACCAAATGTATGCCTGTGGGTGCCATAATATGTCCTATCCTGGAATACTCCCCATCTTGGTTATTGCACTCCCTTAAATGAAAATATTAATTCTTCTCTCATTTGAGTAGGATTGAATTAATTTCTTCATTTTTAAGAAAAGAATGTGGAAAAAGAAAAAAATTCCCAACAGAGTATCTTACTTATTTATAGAAATGATAAATATCAACAGAAATAATGAAGATTGTTGCTATCAAGAGAAACTTGCATGACCTCTTTTATGCTGTTCTCTCCAAATACATAGTCTGTTTAATCATGATAAAACATCAGAAAAACCCTTGAAGAACATTCTAGAAAATACCTTACCAGTAGTTTTCTTTCCTAAGAGTCAAGTCATGAATGAGAGAAAGACTGAAGAATAGCCACAGATCAGAGTAAACTAACAGGATAGGATGACTAACTGCAATGTGAAATTGTGGATTAGCATTTAGAACAGAAAACAGATATTAATTAAAACTACTGGAGAAATCTCTATAAAGTTTACAGCTCACTGTTTTGGACCAATGATGATTTCTCAATTTTCACAACTGTTCTAAAGTTAAGTTACATAAGAGTTAAACATTATGGGAAACTGAAAGAATGATCTCTGTACCTCTTAAGTAAATTATTCTGTAAAGTTAGAATTTAACACGTCAGGGTAGGCTTCCACTTGCATGGTGGCATCCATATTAGAAACGGCTTTCACTTTGTGGACCTCAAGGGTGAGCCTCTGATCTGTGAGGACATGCAAGCTTTCCATAACAAGGCTCACTGTGCAGAGAGATGGAGCCTTCTGCCCCTGTCAGTGCCATGTTAGTAAGCTTTTTTGGAAGCAGAGCTTGCAGATCAAGCCTCGTCTTCACGAGAGGCATCCTTCACTGACATGAATGGTAGCCTCACAGGAGGCCATTAGCCAGAAACATATGAGAAAGGAACCTCTAAATTTCTGGTCAAAAGAAACTGTAAAACAATAAATGCTAATTGTTTCAAGTCATTAGGTTGTGGTGGGCTTGTTCTTTACTTATAATTTTGAAAATAGATATTTTCCAGGAGATACAGATTTGGGGCCATTAGACTGAAAATAGACAAAAAACAGACGAGGGCCCGGCATGATAGCGCAGCGGTTAGAGTTCTTGCCTTGAACACTTCAGGATTCCATATGGGCGCAGGTTCTAATCACAGCGGCTCCACTTCCCATCCAGCTCCCTGCTTGTAGCCCGGGAAAGCAATCGAGGATGGCTCAAACCTTTGGGACCCTGCACCTGTATGGGAGACCCAAAAGAAGCTCCTGGTTCCTGGCTTTGGATTGGCTCAGCTTCAGCCATTGCAGTCACTTGGGCAGTGAACCATCGGACAGAAGATCTTCCTCTCTGTCTCTCCTCCTCTCTGTATATCTGACTTTCCAATAAAAATAAATGAATCTTAAAAAAATAAAACCAGATGAAAGTTTGACATATGCCTGATGTGAAAGTAGTATACTCTTGGTTTTATTCTTTCCCACTAATCTGTTCTTTTTGTGATAATCCAAGTTTATGTAGATTGAGAAAGTAGGGTTTTACTACATTTCTGATGGATCAATATGCTAACTAAGAGAAGAAAGCTTGGCAAACTTGAGGCAAGAGATTAGAGTCAACCCTATTTAAACACAGTGAAAACTGGGCCTGGCATGGTAGTCTAGTGGTTAAAGTCCTCGCCTTGCACATGCCAGGATCCCATAGAGGTGCTGATTCTAATCCCAGTGGCCCTGCTTCCCATCCAGTTCCCTGCTTGTAACCTGGGAAAGCAGTCGAGGACAGCCCAAAGCCTTGGGTTTCTGCACCAGAGTGGGAGACCCGGAAGAAGCTCCTGGCTCCTGGCTTTGGATCAGTTCAGCTCCGACCACTGTGGTCACTTTAGGAGTGAATCAGCAGACAGACCTTCCTCTCTGTATATCCAACTTTCCAATAAATATAAATAAATCTTAAAGCAAAAAAAGACAGTGAAGACAACATTGCGGGAACATGCCATTAGCTGGTAGGACTAGCAATAAAGGGTGCGCTTTGTTTCTCTACAATTATAAAAATATCAGGTGTCCATTTACAGACAGACATATTAAAAAATTGCAAAACTGAGATTCCTCTGCTAAGAATTGTGGCAGAAAAGATTTAAATATGGGATTTAAGAGTACTGCTATTTTGCTATCTATAGATTTTCATTGCTTAAATAAAAATATGTAAAACAGATGCTATTTAAAATTTCTTGAAGTTCTGAAAGGTCTCAGAATTATTTTAGAAAATTAAAAATACATAAATGCTATTTATTTTGAAAAAAAAAAAAACAATTGAGCCTAACTTGTTGCCTTAATTCAGGTGAGGTACAATTGTCTCTGAATCATCACTTATAGAAAACAGGCCTGACCACACAATTGTCAATTGTAGAAACCAATATGTATGTTTGGTGGTCTTAGAAAAAAAATTTGTGTCACTGAGTAGTCACTGTTTAAAGAGGTTGAGGTTCTTCAATTTATCCTCAATAATTCTTCTGAAATTGATACTTTAGAATTGGGACGCCATTTAGTCTGCTGCCTAGTCTTGCTCTATTAGCCCAGGCCAACACTAATGACACCTTTAAATAGAAAAACGGACAATTGGGCACCTATACTTTCCACTGCCATGGATCATTTTTGGCAGCTGTGCTTTTTATTCATCAGTCTGATTGAAACTCCTTTCCTGACAGAAGCAAAGATGCTCTGCTTTGTTCAAGATTTCCATAAAAGGCAAAAATGGAGTCTTTGTAGACCGCCGTGCCTGAATAAATTTATTTTCCTAGGCTTCTAGCCACAACAGTGAGCAAACAAATGCCTCTTGCCTACATCTTTATGTAAACTCTAGGAGAGCAAATTTATAGGATTAAATAATTCTCATCTGCTTTGACTTCTTTCCTCCCTAGCTTAAATCACCACTCCAAACACACATTTTTAAAAATTTTCCTTAGAATCCTCCACCTTTACCCCTGGGCTATTTGAACAATATATACAGCCAAGTGTATGTTTGTCTCACTGTGTGTACACACAGATTGTGTATGATGTTGGGGGAGGAACTGGTTTTCTTTTTAATCCTCTTTCTTTATAGAGGACAGAGCTCAAAAGAGTTTCCTTTCCTAGCTTCTTAACTTCTCTTCCAAACATAACGATTCTAGACATACTGAACAACTGGCCAGTGATCCATCGTGTTTTTAATCATTTACAGTCTGATTCCTGCACAGTGATGCCTGATATTTGGTTTTGAAGAACGCTTTCCTGGAGAACACATTCGATTCA
Organism: Ochotona curzoniae; assembly: GCF_017591425.1. Taxonomy (NCBI): domain Eukaryota; kingdom Metazoa; phylum Chordata; class Mammalia; order Lagomorpha; family Ochotonidae; genus Ochotona; species Ochotona curzoniae. The sequence continues at coordinate 13,006,486 of NW_024464920.1, read as the reverse complement.
ATATTTCTGAGCAATAAATTACCCTTGTTTGGAGGCTGTAGACAGCTTACATTTTTTTTTTTTGTCTCTTGTTGCAAATAATTGATGATTTGGAACAACTCTTTTTTGGAATTACAATAGAAAAAGCTATATATTTTAGTTTGAGACAATGAATAGGCCCTCATCACAAAGACAGGACACAGAATCCAAGGGAAGCAAGATTTGTGAAAGGGAAAATGTGGTAACACAGGTGAGTAGTACAGGGGAAACATACTCATTTGTATAGACACACTACTTTCTTTTCCAGAGTTGAGAAAGCCACTTTGTGCTTGCACTGTCCCAGATGCTCATTTAGCTCTACAGTCGCAGTTCGTACTAACAGAAGGCAGAGCAGAGCTCTGTGCAATGATCACAGTCTCCCAGAAGAAATCTGTAATCTTCAACCCAATCAATAAGCTCACCTCTCTCTAGATCCCCAGTTGGAAGACTGGAATGAGAGGACTGCAATTCCGGCCCTGTGGACTGATCACTCGAGAAACAAAAACAGCTTTTAGCTAAGCAGGTATCTACATGTTGACACCAAAAAAGAAACATTTGTTTTTATGTGTGAGTGTACATGTCCTCAAAACAGAAAATAATCCCAAAGGAAGGATGAAAATTAGTGAAAGGAATGTATGTTGCCCTGTAAATGTTATAAATGATGATTTCGTTTTCAGGTGAAACAAAGTTGATCTAAGCTCCTAAATTAATTATACAATAGCTTAACATTTCAGTTTAAAAATAAGAACTAAGATAATGGTCCAACCTACAAGAAGGGTGAGGAATTAGAAGTATTTACTTTTGAGAAGTGGCTTCCCCTGCTATTTCAGGTAAGACTTTTAAAAAGTTTTATTCCCTTTCTGAATACACCAGCACACTAGACGGTATACTGTTGGGGTCAATAAATTGGCTTAAAGTACAAATTAGGTCTGCTATCGGTTTTGCGATGAATCATAAGCTAGGAATACTTTATAAAATATTTTCAACTGTTAAAAGAATCTAGGAAAGAATAGTTTTTTTTCCAGACATGTGAATATTTTCTCAAACTTAAATTTCATGATTGAGTTTGTTAAAACACAGTCATACTTTCATGTTTGTAGGCCATCCCAACTTGTTCTCTATGCCGCTTTCACATGACAGCTACAATGAATTATTCTTGGGACCCTAAGGCCCATGGAGTTCAAGATATTGAATCAACAAAACTTTACCAAGACAGTTTATCTACCCCTCCCTGTGACCCTCTGAGGCCACGTTCTCATGGGGACTGAATTCTACATAAAGTGCTTGGTACAGGCAATCATAAAGAGGCAGGACTGAGACAGGGCTCAACATGAGAATAAACATGTGCTGCAAGGGAAGCCTTCATGAGACAAAGCTATGAAATAGCTCAATAAATTGCATTTCCCTTGAATTTACCAAAAAAAAAAAAAAAGAAAGAAAAAGAAAAAGTTTGTGTCACAAGATATTTACAGAAAAATAAAAAGTCCCAATTTTGTTAACCAGCTTGGACCTATCTACAAATGAACTAGAATTCCCTATGCAGAACTCAGCATCCATTTGAATAAGAAGTGAAATTCTGCAATAGTCCTACCTTGATAGATATTATAGTTGTTCCTTCTATTCTTGAATATTTCATGATGAGTGATAGCTATTTAAATAAACAGAAGCACATCAACGTGTCTAATAATGAAAAGATGCATTCTGAAGATAGACTTCATGGTCAAATGCTTCTTTGCTGAATTATAGAGGATGAATGAAATATAAGAATGCATTTCGGGATGAAGTCTCCTTCCTTTTGTTGCTAACAAAAATGAAAGCTGCTGAGTGCTTCTTCTGTTGAGAGCTGCATAGGGATTTGTTTTTAATTTTTCTAACAGCCTGGTGAAATAAGTAAGGAAATGGGACTGAGAACAGCCAGTTCCATTGGTGTGGAACTCTCACACTGATACGGGCAAGGGAGCGTGTAATGGAACTCTTTGGAAACCCGTCCACTCCCCACCCCATCATTGCAGCCATAAGGGGTTACTCCCAACAAAGACAAGGAACTCATTTCTATCGGAATTGTTTTTGCTTGATTTCTAAATAATTTCTTCTTTAATTGTAGTTGTTACTAAATCAATTATTGTAGCAATGATGTTCAATTATGAGTTTATACACAAATATGTATGGCCCAGTAGAGATTGAATTAGGCCCTAGAAACATAATGGGAAAATAAACAATACCCATGCCCAGTGAATTTTACATTTTAATGAGCAAGTTAAATTTTAAAGAGGAAAGTGAAATTCAATTCAAAACAAACAAACCTAGAAAACACCAAAAAGTAGTTACGAAGTCATGTGCCTTAGGAGAGTGTGATTTCTGATATGGTAGTTAGAGAAGACCTCTCCAGGAGGTAGTGTTTAAGCTGAAATTCACAGAGTGAGGCCATATAAATATTTTGAAGAGAATTCCAAAGAGAGGTATGAGTGATGCCTTAAACAACCTTAATACAGTAAGGAGTTAGATATGTTCAAGGCAATCAGAGCAAGGCACAAGGGCTCAGGCCTAGGGAGTCAGGAAAATTCAGGAGAGCAGAGAAGAAAAAAGAAATTATATTGGACTTTGTCAAAGATTTTTAAAACATTGTATAAAGCCCCAGAAGAGCATGAAGCATAGAAGTGACATTACTTGATTTCTAGCTTTCAAAAATGTTTAGGCTACTGTGCATAGAATAGATTAGAAAGTGACAGAGTCACAGGGCCAAAGTTTCCGTACAAGTTGTTGTATGAAATATGGCAGTCTTTTGCATTAACGTTCTCCAGTAAATGAAGCTCTGGTTTTTATGTGCGTTTTACAGTACCTTCCCTTTTTAAAAGATTTATTTATTTGAATGGCAGAGTAACAGAGACTTGGGGGAAAGACAGAGAATCTTTGATGTGTTGTTTGACTCCTCAAATGATTCCAATGCCAGGAGCCTGGGACTTCATCCAAACCTGCCATGTAGATTCTCTCCTTTTAATTCTGGGTTCTCCCTAGCTTAACTTTTTGAAGCCTGTAGGTGTGGCAGAGTGATGTTGTATCAGTTACAAATCTAATTACTGAGGGGGACGGATAGTGTTCATTTGTTCTGAACTACTGCATAAGGAGAAGACATACAGAGACATTGTAGGAAGTGCCTCCTTGTTATCTTGGTCCAGACTCTTGTCTCCATATGAGAAAAATCAAGGAATAGATGTATATAAATATCAACATAAACGCAAGATGAATTTACAGTACCAGGGAGAATGCACACTCAGCAGGGACTGTGGGCAACCTGAAAGCACAAGGTGATGCCTGCAATTAGCAGGGTTTGTTGCTATTGGGAGGTGTTGGAATTGGTGTCTAGATATAATTTATCTTACTATTCAAAAGTTGTAGTTTGTGTGATAGGGCTTGGTTATTGCCCATTTTGAAAATTGTGGAAGAGTCATGCCATCACGTGCATGATGACTTTGACTGCTGGGAGGTGCACACACGGGACTGCTGTGCAGGTGCTGGCGGTGCTCAGCTCTTTTTTGCTCACCCTCTTCCTACCTGGGTCTGTGAGACTATGAACAACGGGAGAGAGTAGAATGGGGAAAGGGAAATGGAGGTTTTCCTAGTTGCATCAGTCAACCCAGAGCAGGTTCTTAGTAGATTGCGAACATGTAATTGCCCAGAGCAAGACTATCAGCTTAACCTATAGATTGTAATTATTCTTTCTCAAAGAACTTTTAGTAGCCAAAAGCCTGGTTGACCTAAGCCAGATGTTGGAGTTTGTCATCAAACAGTAAAAAAATTCCAAAAGGCAAAATAGAAATTGGTACCTCAAAATCTGGTGTTGCTATATTTAAATCATAAAGTAAGTGAAATTTATTTGATTTTTAGTAGGCTTTTTTTTTTCACAATCCATTTACCTTTCATACTAGTTGTGGGTGCAATGGCAATAGAAATGTTATTCAGGACTAGAGAGAGATAAGATGATATCAACAATGTATTGGTAAAATCACCAATGAAATTGTCACCAGCAGTAATGTCGGAAAAAGTATGCGTCTAAGGAAGATGTGAGAACGACAAAGGAACTTAATAGACAGTGTTTCAAGTGCCAATTGACTTTATTTAGCCGCTTGTAATTACGGGAGGAGCAAGATGGGTTCAGAAGGAAATTGCCGCATAATCAGCCAGATTTTTCCTTTCTAAATATGAAAGAATCAGCTTTTAATCAGATAAAATTAACAATTATTTCTCATCTTAGTCTTTCATGAAAAAAAAACTATAAAAGATATAGTCTCAAGGCAAAGATCAAAGCTAGGAGTCTTCCAATAAAATATAGCCTCGGGGTAAAGATCATATCAAAAAAGGGTATAAGCCTCCTTGTTGGACCTGAGAGAGACTGAAGATTGTTCCACAGAGAACTTCTCATAGAAAGGGCTAGAAAAAAAAATGAAAAGCATTATGCGGGGAGGAATCTCATCCTCCACATCAAGCACAGAGGGAATGACTGTTTGTTGAGGTCTAGTACAATAAGATTTTGTTCGAAACTCAAAAAAAAAATGGTTAAGTTCATTATACCTGTGTAAGCACTCCTACCTTTGCCTGATTTGGGTGGAACCACTTATGTGGAAGGCAAGGGTCTCACCTCCCAATTTACGAGATGGAAATAGACTGAGGAAACATTCAGTTGCAAGCCCAGGCAATTTGCACAGTGAAGGGATATGACTCACCAAGAGATATATAAAGTCACTTGAAGAAATTGGAACTAAGTTCTAATCGAGGACTAGAAATAGGTACAGAGGTTGATGTCCTAAATGCTACTGACCAATGGCTTTCACGGGCCTGCCATTGGCTTGTTTTTCTAAATCGCCATACACAATCACTGTGTGTACGTGTGTGAGTGTGTGTGTGTGTCTGTGTGGGATGCCAAATACTTTGTCTCTTAGTTCACAGCCTTCAAATCAAGAGAAATGTTTTCCAAAATATGCTATCAAGAAACTTCTAATGAGAATTTTACCTTACATGAGTTTAAATGATTGAGTGTTTTACTTCAGGCTGGGTCCTACCCCATAATTCAGGAAATTTTTAGACAGGGTAAGTTCATTCTGTTTGTGGAATAATTGTCAGTAGTTCAACAAATGTTTACACAAATGAGTGTAAAGTTGTTTCGGTTTGGTTTGGTTTGATTTTTTTTTTAAATGCTCACATGAATGTTTAGTGGGGGTATATTTTTAATAGCCAAAAAACTCAGAAACAAACAACCAACAACAACAACAAAAAAAGCAAGTAGATAAATAAACACAATATATTCCTATATTAGGACATTATTTAGCAATAAGAAGAAATGCACTATTAAGGAATGAAAAGACATGGAAAAATAAAGTGCATATTGCTTAAAAAACAGAAGATGATCTGAAATGTCTATAATTGGTAGATCATATCCTATTACAAAGCTTAGCTTTGCAAATAAACAAGCAAACAAACCAACAAACAAAACTGCCAAATTGTTTTCCAAAGTGGTTATGCCTTTTTGGATGCTTATCAAAAACAAATGAGTTTTTGTTGCTCCATACTGTATCCTCATTGAAATTTAATAGAAATTTTGTTATTAAATCTTGAGATGCCCTACACAATCCTTTCGTCTATAAAAAAGACATTTTTTTTTCTATACAGATTTTCTCTTCTTGTCTTATTACAAAAGCTGGACTGTTATTGTAAAGTTAAACACAAGTGGTAGGAAGGACACAATTATCTGGTTTCTAATTTTAAGGGAAATACTCTAGTTTCTTACCAGTAAATATATATTATAGGTAAATTAAGTATACTCATATAAGTAGTATACTTACAGTTAAGTATGTTGCATGTAGCTTTTGTGTTAATATATGTGAAGTTAAGGGAACTATATACATAGTTTGATGAGAGTTTTGCTTATTTTTGTTTGCTTTAAATTGTGAATGGATACTGAATGTTTTCTAAAACTATTGATATAATCTTATATTTTTTCTTTTAGACTATTTATAAAATGGATTACATTTTTAAATATTTGAACATATTTACAAAAATATTCAAATATTTACATAGATTTGATTATCTGAAAAAGTCCAGTCACTTGCATTACACAGTTATATTTAAATATTGTTCTATTTCAGTTAAAATTTTGTGGAGCACTTTTGCCTTCATGATTATGAAAAATATTAGTCTCCAGTTTTCTTTCTTATAACGTCTTTACCTTTCAGAATTTTAACCTCATCTCTTCTTAGATTTCTGGCTTTGAGTATTCCTGGTGAAAAATTCAATTTTATCCTAAATTATTTTTATTTGTATTTGGACTTTTCAATGTTGCTATTTGGAAATACTTGCAATTGCTCACTTGTGTCAGTGTTCTGAAATATCACAGCCATGGTCCTTTATTTGATATATTTTTGCTAATCTGTTTGTAGTTAGAAAATTGTGTGCTTAAATTTTCAATATGTATGTATTATTTCTTTGATAATTTCTTTCTCCTCTCTTTCCTCGCCCCCTCTCCCTCCATGACATTGTTTTAATTAGTGTTTGGATTCTTGGAACTGATCTGGTACTTCTTTATGCCTAGGATAGTTTGCACTTAAGTTTGTTCTGCTCTCTATACAGATACCCTGGCTTTAATATGTAGTTTTTCCAATAAATGTTTCATTTCAATCTTAACATTTCTGATTTTCTGGGGCTCCATCTGACTAAACTGACAGTTCCATTTATATATACCCCAGTGGATGCAACGACTTCTCATTTATCTGAGAATATAAATTACAGTTTTAATTTTAAGTTTCATCTGTTCTTTGCTGTACCTGGTTTCTGTGAGTTCCATTTTTTTTTTCTGTTGGGTACTTTGTGTTTTATTTCTCAACTGGGACTTTCTCAATAGGCAATGCTGTTGGTTACACATTCATTTTTAATATTAAGTCACATAAGCCTTGAGTGGCAGTGCTGTATGAAGAAGTGGAGTCTTGGAACAGAAAGCCTTTTCCTGCTGGGGAGCTATATTCAATGTTTTCATTTCATGTTGGAAGTCACTCCCTGTCTCCCCTGTCTCCAGTATCTTGCTCATGGGAATGCCATGCAATAGCAGTGCATAGGAGTTTGACATTGGACGTGTGGAGATGCACTTAAGCTTTCTTGTTCAGCTTAGCTATTCTCTCAGGCAGTCTGCTCTACCTATTTTCCCTGAGCCTCTTTTGTCTGATTCAGAATCAAACTACAGGCGTTTGGGGTTTGGACTAGCTTTACAATTCTGTCTGTAACACTGGTACCCTATAATAGAAGGCCTGGGTTTGAGTTTCATGTCTGCCCTCACTCAAAGCTCTCACTAATGTGCACTTGGGAAGGTAGCATGTGATGGCTCAATGTAATTGGATCTTTGCCATTCTTATAGGAGACTTAGACTGAATTTCTTATTCCCAGCTTTAGCCTGGCTAATCTCTGGCTGCTGCTGTTGCAGGGTATTCAATGTGAAACACAGCAGCAACCTCATTTCTTGTCTCACACAAAACAAGATTTTTATATGGACAATCCTAGTTTGCAAAGCAGTATTAATTTTAAAAAGGGTGAAAAACACTCCTGCCCTAGGGACAGGAAGGACTCCAAAGGAGAAGATATAAGAGAGAAAGAAGACCATCTCATGCCACAGTGACAGGAGGGGGATCCAAGGAAGGAAAAAACCCGAGGAAGTGGTGAGATACATCATGAAACAAACAGGCAGAGAATCACATACTCCTATAGTCCGGGCACAGAGGAAACTACAGAGAAAGGGAAAAAGCATGTCTCAGGTTGGAAAAGGTTAATGGATTCAGGCCTCTCCACAGCTGGGGTGGAGAATCTGGTCTTGCCAGCTATAAAAGCAGCAGCCACCTTTTGTCCCTGATATCAGCAACCAAGAAGAGACAAAATGAGCTTATATATCCTACCAGATATTTCTGGTAATTCCTGTAAGGGTTCAGCCAAGAGATTTTGGCTAAAAGCAAGACAGAAAAATGGAAGGGCCAAAGTGAGAAAAACTCTCTCCATACTATAGTTTGTAGCAAGGCCAGGCTGTGGTATAGAAAAAACCAGTACTTTTTAAGCTCTGGTGCTTAGAAGAATCTCAGTGTCTAAGGTGGCACCCCAAGGGGTGTCTCTGTTCAGTTTCCATTTCCTGTACCATGCTAGATCTAGGACCCCTGCCTGATCAAACATATCCTGGTTTTTCTCTGGGATATACTCATCAGAACAGCATGTGCTGGGATTACTGAAATGATGATAAAAACAGAAGTGTTCTTTAATTCCTATCACTTCTGAATTTGAGACACCTTTCAAGACTCCTACAGCCAGCCAGTGATGTCCAAACTAATGCTGAAGCCTAACATGATGGGGGGAAGGTGAGGCTAGGTTAGCATACTTCCTGGGTTGCTCAGCCTTCACACCATTGGGATGTTATGGTTAGAGCAGCATGTGCCGGGAGTGAGTGGTCAGCTCCCATCATCTGTGCCCCTGAAAACTGCTCTAAACTTGAGTTGACAACAAGCCTGAACAAAGGTGTTCTAAGTTACAGCTTAGAGAGAACGTTTTGGTCCTGGCTATTGCTTAGATAGGCAACTAGACAGATAAAAGGATTAACTAGCGTAACAAAACTCTGCCCAGCAAGCTTACCAAACAAAGGAAATCTAACATGAAACCTATGAAGAAAAGGGGGTACTAAGGACCATGTTGGAGGACCTATCTCCATAAATTAAGCCATGTGGGGCCCTTCCTATGAAGAAGTCTAGATAGAAATGCCACTTGCCTACAAGAAGGGTTATTTAAGCTTGTCACAGACCTAATACAATAACTAGCAAATCCTGGCTATTAAAACAACAAGCACACAAACGAAAGGAATCTGAACCCACAGGAATTGAGATTTACCAGTAGTGAGAAGGCTCTTGAGAGTCTAGCACAGTAATAAATGGAGGACTTGTCTGGGTCTGGGGAAGTTCAGGGATTCATTGCGACACACTTCATAGGGCTCAAGGTCTTGCTCTGAACTGCACCCAATCTTACTGACAAATTGATCTAAGGAGGAAGGGCAGAGTACAGATTTCAGCCCGGCACCCTGAAAGACTGTCAGAGTCTGCGATCCAGTCAAGAAGCCTTCCAAAAAGCATCAGAGAGTAGATCTGAACTGAATCCACTTCAATCCTTCTCTCAGTCTCATGTGACAGGCTTAATCCACAAAAGGAAACTGAGTTCAGACAGAACCAACATTCCTGTATCTAAAATAAGAAATGTGAGGAGTCACAACTCCATTTTCACAGTGATTCCATAGGGAAGGCTCTAGGCATACAGAGTCCAAGACTCAAGTGCTAATCCCTGTAGAGAGTGCTTCACAGCCCCCTGCCCATGCGGGTTCAACAGGGACAGGGGTCCAACTGAGAGACTTTTAAAAACACCAGGGAGTGTCCCGGTCAGAATTCTTACCCACCCACGGCTTTCTCCTTGTCCCTCATGAGGCACTGATCCACTATGGGACAAAGGTTAGAAGAGTGCCTCAGCTCCAGCGGACTTACTCAGCCTAGTTAGCAAACCTGACTCTTGAATCTTTAGACTGGCAGCCATGTTAACCATATTTAACTGACCAACAGGAAACTGGTGTTTTCTGAAAAAGAATTACTAATTGTGGAAAACAGGGTTCTCTCAAAAGCAGAAACTAGTGAGAACAGTTTGCTTGCTCACTGTCTGATGAGATGCTAGGATGCTGTCTGGAGATGAGCTCTAGTGCCACTGGCATTGATCCAGGTCACGGTGGAAAAATCTGAGTTACGGCACTAAAGCTGTTGCCAGGAATTGAACGTGAAACATGGCAGCAACCTCGTTTCTTGTCTCACATGAAAGAACAATTTTCATGTGGACAACTCTAGCTTGTAAAGCAAGATTTATTTAGGAAAGGGAGGAAAAGGCTCCCACCATAGTGACAGGAAGGGGATCCAAGGGAGGAACGACCTGAGGAAATCTAAGACATCTCTTGCCATAAAGATCTAAACCAGGGAAAGTCAAGAGGTAATGGTGAAAATTGTGTCTTTTATGCACCAAGTCAAGGGAAATTAAGGGGCAAAAGAGAAACAACAACAACAACAAAAACCTCATTCACAGCGGGCAACAATGTAGCACCTTGTCCAGAACCAAAGACATCCGAAGGGTGGCACTGGTATGTTGAATCTGTCATTCCATTCCCCTTCAAGAAAAGAACTATGCTCTTGGAAGGGTAAAAAATGTGGAGAAGCACAATTGTACAGCTTAAAAGGTAACTTCACCAAGAACCAGAGACCCTAACTACCTACTATCCCGTCTGACTCCTCACACTGGGAGCATTTGGGAAGTGAACCAGAAGATGGTAGCATTCTTTTGTTGGCTACACAGTGTGGTAACATCTTATATTATTGACTTGAATCACATTTTTGATTGGATTCTCACACGTTTCCCTACTTTGACTCCTATTCCCACAGCTTGTCAACAATCAACATTCAGTGCTGTTACTAAGCGTTCTCATCTCTGCTAATTCCTCCATTCACATTCTATTTCCTATAAATGTTTTATTTTTAATAAAGTCAATTATAGTCTCCTTGTTTATTCTTTGTGCCTGGATTGGTTTACCATGTTTTATTTGTTCTCATTCTAATGAGATTTGGGGAGAGAATAGAAATAAAAAGCATACCTTTAATCTGCACCTAATCAGAAATTACTGAATTGTTAAGAAACATGCAAAATAAAAAACCCAAAAACTGTTTTCCTACCTTATTTCAGATATGAGAGAATTTCAAAAAGTTTATGGTCAAGTGGAATTAAAAGATTAGCTTATTTTTCTTTGATTTTTAAAAATCCATGCATTTTTTTCATAATATGTATTTCTTCAGGATTTATTCACTATTATTTGAAAGACACATTAACTAAAAGAAGGATAGGTGGAGAGAGAAAGCGCGTCTATCTGTTGGTTCTGTTGGTTCAGTCCCCAAACGGTCACAACAGCTGGAGCTGAGCCAATCCTGGCTGAGCCAGGAGCCAGAAGTTGATTCCAGGTCTCCCACATGGATACAGGGGCCCAAGGCTTTGGGATGTCCTCTACAGCTTTCCCATGCCACAGACAGAGAGCTGCATGGGAAGTGGAGCTGCTGGGACACAAGCTGGTGCCTATATGGGATACTGACACTTGCAACTAAAGGATTAGTCAATTGAGCCAACAGACTAGGTTCTATAATATGTATTTTAAATGTTGAAGACTTTATGTATTTGTATATTTGATTGTATGTATTTGTATGTTTGATTTTTTATGTATTTGTATATTTTCCAACAGAAGACCTTTATATGTATTTCAAACATTGTTGGGCCAATTAATTCCATTTGTACAACATTTTTAACATACCCCTGAATACCAACAATATTATTAACAATGTGTAAATACAGTTTAAATAAGACAAAACTTTGGTCAAACTTTTTCATATTGTTAAACACTATAATTTCTGAATTGTATAAATACCTTTCCTTAAACCTGTTATATTCTTTACAAAAACTAAAAGTAAAATTAAAACGCTTTTTTTCTAGCAGCTAGCACAAGTCATCCATTGCTTACAATATCATTTATGTAACTTTTTCAAATGTCTACAATCAAGATGTGTCTGATTGAAGTTTGCATCATGGACAGTGAAATAATTCAGCAGAATACATGAAGACCAGACACAAGTTTTCAAGGGAGCTGCAGACAGGCCAGCCACCACTGGCAATAAGGACTACAATGCAGGCAGTGTACTTTAACTTGTATTTCCTCAGTTAGGGCAATGGCAACTCTTTGGAACTTGGGTGAAGGTTTCATCTTTTTTAACTGCTTCATGCTAGGGAAGAACATCATACTGACCCTGACCAAGACTATTAGTCAGCCATGGATCTGAAGTATCCCGGGTCCTGCATGCTGAGACTGAAGAGCTCGGGGAGCCTTGGGGGAAGGATTCACATGATCCAGAAGGCTGTATGTGCACTGCCGCTTCTGCAGAAATTTTATGTTCAAGGAATTTCTGCATTTTTAAAATTAAGAACCAAATTAGGATAGTTTGCAATAAGAGGACTAAGAGTCAGCGTTTGGAGGAGTGATTCTAGAGGGAACTCTGGAGATGAGACAAAATGGAATTTACATTTTAAAATCTGCATGTTTTATTCTTAGATATAACAATACTTGCTTAGCAAATGTAAGCACACGTATAAATCCAGAATTATTGGGGATACATATGTATGTGTGTGTGTGTGTGTGTGTGTGTGTCTGTCTGTCTGTCTGTCTCTCTGTATGTGGCCACAGGTTCCTTTTGGGTGGCTGTGAGGACATGTAGAACCATTTAATTTTGGAGAGATGCTTTCTTCCACAGTAGAAATTCAGTATTTAACAAAAACAGTTCTCTGGCCAGCAGTGGCGACACACAGTGACCTGACTGCACTGTGATGGGCTGCCCCAAAGTGAAGTTTATCTCCTACAGTCCATCACACAGCTATGCTTTTCAGACAGACACAACAGGCAACCTTTGCTGACAATGCTCTCGCATTAGTGTTGAGAGTAGCAAATACCACACCTACCTAGCATCTCTCTTTTGAAATGAGGTTCCTCTCATAAGGGTGCCATTTCAGCAGACTCTTTGTATTAGTATCAGGCAATCATGTGTCTAATCATTAATTTATAACCTCAGCTTTACCAATTATGTGTTGAGTTGGAATAACTGACTCCATCTTGACTTTTACTCCCTTTGTGATAAAAATGTTTTCTAAAGCTATCAGTAATCAATCATGCTGCAGCTGGGGTCTACTTGTTCCTCATTTATAAGTTGGAGTTGACTTGGCTGTCGATCAAGTCTAACATGAGGGATATTTCTGACCAGGTCTCAGTGTCAGAAATTCTTTCAGCCACATCTTAGCAAAAGGGTTTTGGAAAGTGTCCTTACGTTAACTGTACCTGGAACCCATTGTTTCACTTGGCTTTGTCTGTTCTGTACGCATAAATTATCATCTCAAAATGCCAATTGAATATTGTTTTTTGCCAGGAATTGTAATAAAACCCCGGAATTGTAATAATAAAATGAGTAAGCTTCAAATCAATGACTAAAGATACACTCTGAAACCACATGTGGTTTAGTTAGTTCATCAACTGTTTGTATTACTTACAGTAGGAAAAATTGCTTCCCCATGCAATAATCTTAGATCTGGACAATTCTTAAAGCCAAGAAGCCAATCCAAAGCCAATTAAGATTTTGTTTTGCCTGATCGTTTGAAGCTTCGTGGCCTGCTAAGAAACAACATGACCGTGTTTGCTCAGTGCAAGGCTGGGAATCCTGAAGCCAGGTTCTATGCATAAAGGTTAGCTATCAATGTTTCTGACTCTATTTAATTAGGGAAATAGATTTCCACTAAACTCATAAAAATAATCACATTGTTGCACAGATGCACACACACATGTACACACATGGACAAGGGTTTTTGCCCCTTATGCCTACTGAACACTGTTTTGCTACCTCTAGACCAAAAATGAGATGAAATTCAGCCATAGAGTTAGAAAAACTAGTATTTTTTGAGATCCTTTCAAGATGACAGTCTTAACTCTTTTAAGACTCAGCTTTTTGAATAAGACAAAGCATAACAAAGACATAAGGGAGCACAAGCGATTCCCAAAGAAGTCAGACCTTAACAATGACAGCAGACTACATAAGATGTTTCCTTCAAGGTTGTGACAGATCAAACTGAAAGACAGGATTGTAGCTTCTGTTAAAAGTGAGGTTTTGACACTTTAAAAGTTTCTATTAGTGATAAACAAGAGAAAACTAGAAGCTTCTTTTTAGGTCTGGGTATTAAACTGATTCCAATTAAACTGATCCCACACGGCCTGACTGCAGGGCCGTGGAAAGCATATGCACTTCAATGAGGATATCCCGTCCCCTGAAGTGGGTTAGCGGCACTACTTTAGTTAAAAGAAGTCCTGGTAATTCCTCAGAAAAGAAGATTTCAGCTGCTAGGTAGGCAATTCAGGTCCAAAAGGAAAGGGACAAAAGAATGTGTTCAACTTTGAAATGTCAAGAAGGGCACCCACTAAGGTGCCATGAGAGGAATTCTAAAGCAGCATGTACTAAGGCAGCGAGCGCTCAGCACCCAGAAATGAGTGATTTCTGATTCTACCAGTTTCCCTGATCAAGAACATTTTTGTTTTTGTTGTTTTGTATTAGATTACTTATTTTTTCTTGGAAAGGCAGATTCCAAGAGACAGTGAAAAAGATCTTTCGTCTGCTGGTTCAGTCCTTAGTAGCTGCAATGGCTAGAGCTGAGCTGATCTGAAGCCTGGAGCCAGGAATTTTCTCTGTGTCTCTCACAGGGGTGCAGGGTCCTAAGGTTTTGAGCCGTCCTCTACTGCCTTCCACAAGCAGGAAGCTGGATGAAAAGTGGAACAGCCAGAACATTAACTGGTAGCATATGGGATCCCAATGTGTGAAAGGCAAGGACTTAGCCCTTGGGAATATCGTGCCAGGATCCTGGCCAAGAACAGTTACTGCCCCTTGCAGAGATAAGCCATTCTCCAAGGGCCAGAGGTGGAACATAGAGAATCAGAATCTTCACATGCAATTGCTAGGAATCTGAGAGTTGCCCTGGCCAGGAACTTTTAGTTGGTTCCAATTAGGGAATTGGCAAACCATTCCCTAATGTCAAACAGAAGAGAAGGGAAGGCTAAAAGTGATCAGTGGTATCACTGCTGTGTGTTAGTTCATGTGCACATATTCTGCTGCCTATAGCACCACATTCCTCCATTCACTGTAAGCTCCTTCACTGCTCAGTAATTTCATGTTTGCTGAAGAGAGTAAGAGTCCAGGACTACTGCTTGCCACCAAAACTGGCAAGAGTGCATATGAAAGCATGGGTGGAATCGCATAGTTTATTTTGGGGAAGGAGAAAGTCAAGTGGAAAAGTAAAATGATGACCTTTTCAAAAAAGACAAAATGTGGTTCTTTGACAGACATTTCCCCACCATCTCACTGATGTGTCTGCTTGTCTTTCAAAGCTCTGACATTAAAGACCAAAGACAAAAGGTAAAGGTAGCCAGCACTTTACACCCATGGTGATTGTTTTGGTTGTATTTGTCCTAGAAATAATTTTGTCAATAATACTACAAGCACACAACATTAATAGCATCATACAAGATGGTAGGGCTGAAAACATGCAAGCAAAGAACAAATCCACTTAAAATAAGGTCACTTACTAGCTCTGTCAGAAGATAGATATAGAACGATAGATAGATGATAGACATTGATTTGTGTAACAGTCAAAAAGAAGAGAAACTGAGCTTAAATGGGCACATTTAGAGCAATGTGAGCTGTGTCATTATCCATAAATGGGTTGGTAGATAACACAATTCAATTTAGAAATAATAACCCATCTAATGAACAGGGCACATGTGATAAGCTCTTGATACAAACCAGAAATTTGTCATCAAGGCTGATGGAACTGGAAGCTTTCAAAATGATTGGGTATGTAGCATTTGGGTTTGTTAACTTTTTTTAATCCTATTCTCTGAGCCTCACTTGATAGAAACATGGGCAAAGTACTTAGGAAAAATTCAAAGTTGGTGTAGCATGCACCTGTGCTGTGTATGGAGTGATGAAAGCACAATGCCAGTGAGAGGAACAGAGGAGAAGGTAAGCACAGAGTCAGGGCAATGAGACCCTCGCCTTCATTTACTTCATTATACTAGGAAAACTTGTGGAGATTCAGTGAGGTTCCACTAGTATTTTCTTGCCTTATTTAGGTCAGTTATAATCTATTGGTGGACTTCCTGGTGAATACACTTGAAACCAGGTAAGAAAACAGATTCAAAAGATGCTTGATAGACTTTGTGAGAATGCAACAGATGACCTGCGATATATGATAATTTATTTTGTTTGGCACATGTTTGAATCATGAACTCTAGAAAACTAGAGAGCCCAGGAAGTCATTTGGTACATTTCTTCTCTACATGTCCTTAAATAAACAATACCTCTTATCTCTGTATAAAACAGTGTTTTGCTTCACCCGAGAAAAACAGTTGGATGATAATGGCTTTACATTGAGACAATGAATTTGGAATAATGGGATTTCACTTAGGGGTCCTTTGGGGGCAATTCAGAAAGATGAGTTTGTATCCTCCAGACTAGACAGACTGTGTACCAAATTTTAAGATTAGCATTGGTCTAGCTTTGGAAGACACACAAAATGTGTCTGATGGAATATCAGCAGGCTGAAGAAATGGCATGTGCTTTGTTAACTCATGTTGAGACACACAAGGGCACAGACTCCTGTTTTGTAGATGTGACTGCCAATGTTGCAACTTCTCACAGGAGGAACTGGTAAGCAGGCTCCAGTGTTGAGTAGTAAACTCATCAGAGCATTTGCATGCAATTATTTTATAAAGCAAACAAAAGTGCTTGGTCTTTTGTTAGGCATGGTCCAGAATCTAAAAGAGCATAGCAAGTTTTGTTGGTGATGCAGCAGAAAGGGAAATCAAAGGTGTAGTTTTGAAAGCAGAAGTATTTCAATGTCATGGTATGATGAGGTATATTAATGGTACTATGAGAAATAAGGCAAAATGAAACTGTTGTTTGTGAACTTAAAGAATTTTCTGTAGTTTTAGAATATTCCCGTCTAAATATGCTAAAAGGGAATTTTTCAGTCACTTATGGAATCCAGTGGATTGTAGATCCCTTAGGCAAAATTAATGTTTACAAAATTGATCTTTAGCATCCAGAATCTCAGCTTGCCACCTGCTCTGTGACTCTGAGCTAGTTATTTGATATCTCCGAGCTTCATTTCTTAAAGAGTAACACAGAGTTCAAAATAGGTTTCTCAACTGGTTTATAAAGTTGTTCACATTACCAAAATCACATCCCAAAAACTTGAAGTAAGGCATGTGTTGAACTGGTAAATCCATCTCTGGAACACATCTTACTAGAGTTTGCCATAAATGGCCTAATTCCAAACCACTCCAATTACAACATGCTTTTCCTACCTGATTTGTAAAACATCCCCCACAAGCCAGACTGGGAAGGCAAAGTTGAGCCATAGCCTCTGCTACTTTTGTGCTCCGCTCAGCAAACACATTTTTTCTTTCAAAGGCCTGGGACCTCATTTTTGTTCTTTTGTGTATCAAGCAAAGACTCTGCCTTGGTTGGAAACAACAGGGAGAGCAGTTTGGTATGACGTGGAATCATGAGCAATGAACTTGGGGAGCCTCTAGAAGACAGAAAGGGAAACAATATAGGTTTTCCACAGATTTTCCTGAAGAAATATTTCCTTGCTGACCTATTTTTGTCTTTAAAACCACTGAAATTACATGTAAAAAGACTACTCTTGCTTTAGTCTCTAAATTGGTGGTGAGTTTTACAATATGTAAGTGAATGCAACTATCTTTATGGGTTGTCTGTTTTTGAAAGAGGATGTTTGCGTTCGTGTTGGTGGTACAGGAAATTGATAACAGATAGGAAGTTCGCAGTTTTAGAGCATCAGAGAACCTGACAACTTTATTCAAGAAGCAGTATTTTAATGGTTGGAACTGACATCGCAGCTCAGTTGGCTCAGCAACTGCCTGTGGTGCCTGCATTTCATGTGAGCACAGGTTCAAGTGTTGGCTGTAACATCTTTGATTCAGCTCCTTGCTAATCTGCATGGAAAAGAAGCAGAAGATGGCCCATGAGTTAGATCCATACCTTCCACATGCAGATTCAGATGGAGTTCCAAGCCCCTGGCTCTAACCTGCCCTATCCCTGACTATTGCAACCTTTTTGGGGAGAGTAACTGGTAAGATAGAAGATTCTCTCTGCAAAATTCATCATCTCTCTCTCTAACTCTGCCTTTCAAGCAAACAAACTAAACAACTAAATATTACTAAAGTAATTGGCAGCAGAAAATTTTGAGGAATGTATAAATGAGGACTAAATATTGTGAATGAAGTTATTCAAAATTTTAGTCTTTTGGTTGCTTGCTTATGTGTTTTATAGTGCAGAACTTTCATTTGTATAACTGTATATCAATTGACTCTTAAGACAACTCCAGAGGTTTATTCGTTAATATCCTTTAACAGAGAAACAGAGGGGCATAGAAAAACTTATTTGGGCACACATCTAATAAGAATCAAATCATGGGAGGATCAAGAGGGCAAAATTGGGTAAGGACACGTTAAAACGGATGGAGAAACATTTAGTTAGGATGAAGCAGAGAGGATATATTCCAGGAAATAGGAGAGGACAGAACAACAGCAGAGGGGTACCTGGAGACTGACAGACACAGGAAAGCAGCAGACGCAATGGTGTGGTGTTGCAGTGACTGATACTCCAGCAACATTCAGCTAACGGTGATCTGAACACCACCATCAGCTGGAACTCCACCAGCAACCAGGTGGGAAGGGACTTTTATGGGAGCTTGGGAGATGAACCCAGACAAAGAACCACCAGTCCTGCTGGTCCGTTTGATTTGACCAGGAGCAGAGACAGAGCAGCAGATCCCAGATAGGCAATGCAAGAACAGGGTGGATTTCTCAGCACAGTCAGCCCCCTAGAGCCAAATTGGGTGCCATTTTGCGTAAGGAGGCAAAGGCAAGGGAAAGGATTGAGCATAAACTGAGCTGTGAGTGAACTCATTTTTGACTCAGTGAACTGCAGCAAACTGGCATTCCATAGGTTCCTCCCAAGACAGGTATGGGTAACCCTTAGACCTGATGGCCAGCAGATCAAGAACTCTAGTAGTGGTACCTCATTTTGCACACTGTGGCAAAAGCTTTATGACTGCAGGATAACACTGAACTGCACATGTGCTGAGCTCACAAAAACTCACTGAGTTCCATGGATTGCACTGGTCCCGCAGGAAAGTAATACCTACTGTGGCATCATACGGGTCAAAATGGGTCTCTGTGGCACCAAGACCCAACATCCAACAGGTTCCGACAAGATCAGCACCACCAACAACCTAGCTATATAGGACAACTGGTGTCTCCCTAATCTTGGGACCAGCTCCAACCGGAAGTGGGAGAAAGGTTGTACAGATAAAGGTGCTACCTCAGCGGGTATCACAGGAGGTGGAGATTGGTGAGCCAGGAGTTGGGGCTATGGAGTTCTTTGTGGAAATCTAACCTAAGAACCCAGACCTGGAACTTCATGGTATTGTAAATTTCTATTTTTCTTTCTATTGTTGATTTTTTATTATGGCTTATCATTTGAAGCGATGTACAGTAGCTGTGAAATGGAGACTAACAGATCCAGATGTGAGGATACAATGTAGTATGCATTTCTACTTCCAGACAAAGATGGACTTACATTGAAACTGTTTACTGTATCTTGACAATAGGATGCTGGACTCTTTGCCATTGTCCATGCCCACAACGATGGACATATGACTCTGTATGAAGAACTATACTTTAGTAATAATATAGAGGAACTAGATGGAGGGGGAATTGGGGCTGGAATAAGGGAAATACCAGGAGCTTATGGAATTGTATCATAAAATGATAACAATAAAAATAAATAAATAAATAAATAAATAAATAAATAAATAATACCTAAAAAAAAGAATCAAATCACCAGGATAGCTTTAACTATAGCAAGCTGAAATAATACTTTTTAAAATGCAAGTCAATCCCTTGTTTTCATGAATCCTTTTTCTGTGTTTTGTGATCCAAGTGCCTAGGAAAGTTATCCCTACATAAGAGACATTCAATTTGCTGTTGGTATAAATGGTTAGCATTAGTATTCTGTTGCTGAAACTTAGATTGAAAAGTAAACAATTTATTTGGTCTTTGGGTCCTTGACACATAATCTCATCTAATAATTAACAGATCAAACATTGGCCTTCATTCTGCAAGTCATATTGAAATACAAAAAGGTCTTTATTGAGATTACTTTTTGAATTAATCATTCAATGTGTAATAAAACACAGAGCTGTTTAGTGTAAGTAGATCCTAGTGGTCACTAGTAAGTTAAATAAGCTGATAACAATGAATCCAAAAAGAAGCTAATGAAGTTCTTTAGCATTGTGATGAGAAACTAACAGGAGTTAAATATTTACTTTAAATCTTTCTAAGAAAGTGGAATTGCCCCTGAAATCCAGGTTACATATCTGGAAGATTAACTGGACAGATTCCACAAACATTTGTCTAAGCTGTTATCCGGAAAAGTTGCTTTCAAGTCTAATACAGTAGAGATATATCATCCATGTTAATAGCAGTGTTCCATCTGTTTAGGTATTTTACAACCTACTGAAAGCTATATCTGCAGGGAGCCTTATAGCTCTGAATTCAAAAGCAGTTACAAGTTGAATGCATTTGACAGAATAACTGGAAAATAGGCCCTATTAGTCTCATTTGAAAGTACTTCAGTGGTACTGTGAAGCAAAGTTTCAAAATAAACCACCCCAAATCTTTCAGGGCAGTTTTATAGAGCAAGAATATGTGTCTAGAAAATGATAAGTGAAGATGTCTTGATGGAACTGCTACTTCAAGACTGACATCTATTTGAAATGAACACAAAAGGACAAGTAAGAAGTAAAACCTGAAATAAAGTCCATTGGTAGCTGTTAATATTTCAACATCTATTAACTCATCCAGGTAATCAAGGAATAAAACCATTTAAAGCACTTTTTCATATTTAAATCACTTTTGCAAAGGCAGGTATGCATATACTTCAACACTAAGTAGAGAATGGAACAAATAGTGCAATTTGATAGCAAACAGGGAATAAACCAATCCAAAAAAAATACAAGGGGTAAATTAAATGAGTATCAATATTAATATAACGTAAAATCTTAAGCTACTCCTATATTATGAAAAAGTGTGGATTCCCTTTCACAGGGAAATGAAGGTAATATGTAGATATTACATAGCAATAAATGTAGTTATATATTTAAAACAAAACTTCAGCTTACAAAGTTTTCAGTGTGTAATTTTTATAACCATGTGTGGTACGAAAGTTTAGAATCATCTTTAGTTTACACGAGAAAGCTGAGCTCAAGGTGACTTATTTCATTTATTTCCTGTCTAAAGATACACCAGTTCTAAGAATCAATGCAGGGATTGTTGGGACTAGATTGGGGTATGTTTTTTAATATTTTTGTCTTTCTCATCATCACCAATTCCACTCTGTCAGTAGAGCAATTGCTGACATATGATTATGCATCAAAAGGAATTAGGATTTAAAGCTGTTAAGTTCTACACGTGTGGCTTACATCAAATTTGAATACATTCTGAGCTTTTCTAAGATATCAACAGATGCATTTTGCAGTAGATGGTGATTTTCTTACTGTAGAATGAGGTCGTCAACTGAGTAGTTTTCTAAAATAATCTACAAGAAATCAGTGCAAAGGTGACACCGTAGGCTACTTAGAATCTACATTAAATACAAGTACACAACTTGTAAAAACTTTTGACCATGTGGATGTACAATCATAACTTATATTTTTAAATATTTATTTATTTATTTTTATTGGAAAGGCAGATTTACACAGAGAAGGAGATACAGAGAGAAAGATCTTTCATCTGCTGAGCTGATTCACAATAGTCAGAGCTAAGCTGTTTTGAAACCAGAAGCCAAGGGCCTCTTATGGGTCTCCCATGTGGGTGCAGGACTCCAAGGCTCTGGCAATCCTTTCTGCTTTCCCAGGCCATAAACAAAGCTAGATGGGAAATGGAGCAGACATGACACAAACTGAAACCCAAATGGGATCCTGGTGTGTGCATGGTGAGGATTTAGCCACTGAGCCATTCACACACAATGTTACATTCTTAACAAAAATATTATATAACAAATATTATATATTATATAACATGATTAGTAACTAATAATTATATAATATTATATAACATATATATGAGGAAAAGGGAGAAATCAAAAAAGTCTTAGAGTAAGGAAAAACAATTTTTGGCATGAGATTTGTAGACAGGGGCCCGGCAGTGTGGTCTAGTGGCTAAAGTCCTTGCCTTGAACGCACTGGGATCCCATATGGGCGCTGGTTCTAATCCCGGCAGCTCCACTCCCCATCCAGCTCCCTGCTTGTGGCCTGGGAAAGCAGTCGAGGACAGCCCAAAGCTTTGGGACCCTTCACCCATGTGGGAGAACTGGAAAGAAGTTCTTGGTACCCGGCTTCGGATCGGCGCAGCACCGGCCGTTGCAGTCACTTGGGGAGTGAATCATCGGATGGAAGATCTTCCTCTCTATCTCTCCTCCTCTCTGTATATCTGACTTTGTAATTAAAAAAAAATAATAAATCCTTAAAAAAATTTTGTAGACAGAAAGAATAATAGTATGTGCCAGGGCTGTGAGGAAAAATTAAATGAAGAATTGTCATTCAGCTGATACAGAGTTTATATTTCACAAGATGGGGAGCTTTGGAGATTGGCTATACAATGGTGCAAATGTAGTTAATACTACTACATTGTGCATGTAAAGATTGATTGAGGGGTAGCCATTTCATCTAAAAGTCAAGATGCCAGCTGGGACACTGGTGTCTTGTGTGGTATTATGTGACTCAACTATCCCTTCTGGGCTCCTGTCTCCATTTCCTGCAGTGCAGCTCCTGTGAGGCAGGAGTGCTGGCTCAAGTAACTGTGTTTCTACCATCTCTGTTGTAGACCTGGATTGAATTCCTTGTTCCTTCTTGACTTTGTGCCTGACCTAGTCCCAGCTGATGTGGGCATTTAGACAGAAAACTAGAGGATGGGAAAGCATTCTGCCTCTCAAACAAATGATGAAATAAATAACTGTTTAAAAAATGACAGAGGCAGTGAAAGATGCAATTTAAAACTAAATCCATCATACAGAAATGGTTTTTGAAACCACTGGGCCTTTGCAACCCTAGAAGTTGTATTGTAATGATATATACTAATATCACTATTTCTAAAGAAGTTTCATATGTAAACATTATCACTATAAAATACATGCTCTAGAAAATGGAGAAATAAAAGAACAATGATTGGCCCAGTGTACTATCCTAGCAGCTAAAGTTCTTGCCTTGCATTCACCAGGATCCCAGATGGCCACTGGTTCCAATATTGATAGTCCCACTTCCCATCCAGCTCCCTGCTTGTGGTGTGGGTAAACAGTTGAAGAGAGCTCAAAGCCTTAGGACCCCACACCTGTGTCAGAGACTCAAAAGAGGCTCCGGACACCTGGCTTCAGATTGGTGCAGCTCTAGCCATTGCAACCACTTGGGGAGTGAATCAACAGGCAGAAGATTTTCCTCTCTGTCTCTCCTCCTCTATGTATATCTGACTTTCCAAGAAAAATGTTTTTAAAAATTCTAAAAATAAAGAAAATTAACAGGGATGGCACAGTGACATAGCACAATATTTTTTTTTTCCTGTTACACTGGCATCCCATGTGAGCACTGGTTCATGTCCCAGATGCTCCACTTTCCTTCCAGAAAAAGCACCAGAAGGTGATTTAAGTCCTGGGGGCCCTGAAACCACACGGGGAAGCCCTGAAGATGCTCCTGGTTCTCAGTTTCAGATCAGCCTACCTCTGTCATTGTGGCTATTTATGGAGTAAACCAGCAGATGGGGAATCTCTCTGTCATTCTCTCTCTTTGTAATTTTGAATTTCAAGTAAAATATAAAAGTGCAATGATAAACAATGCCCAACATCCCACCTTGTCCCATTAAAAATATGATTTAATATAGAATAAATAAGTTATAGAGGGTAATTCAATGATGACTTCCACTTGAGTGTAGACAGAACTGTTTCAAAGAGAAAACAAACTTTTGAAATCCGTGCTTGACTTTTTCCACAATATAAGCTTTCCATGAACTTTTAAGGAAATCTCGTAATGCACAGATTTCAAAATGTTTCTCACCAAAATAAACTTATATTTTAATTCCATGTTCATGGACATTTGAAGTACCTTTATAAGCCTTTCCTCATCTTTACTTTAAGCAAGCCTAGCAGAAGTAGTCCCTGGACAAATAAAAGTGGGAACAGAGATTTTTGTTTAGTAGTATGAAAGGTAAAACAAGAGCAAAATGCATTTTGGATTAATCCTAATGGGAAGAAAAGAGTAAGTCACAATGTCAGAAGCCCCCAAGATCAAGCAGGGTGAGGCACGGACAACTGGTTTAATTCACCGTTTAGAAAGTCACTGTCCATTTGGGTTGGAACCTTTTTACTAGATGGAAATGGCTAGAAGCTGAATTACAATGCAGGAAGAACAAGCAGTGGGAGAGGAGATAGAACGTAGCATTGTCTTCTCAAGTTTTTGTTACAGGTGTGAGAGGAGAGGGGGTTTGAATTTTCTGCTCGCTATTATTTCTCTCTATTTTGAAACTGAGGATCATTGAGGTGAAACAAACAATTCAGAGGATGGATGGAAAGATGAGAGCTGTGCTTTGAAAGACAAATGAGGTTTGAGTCAGGATAATCAGAGAACTACTCTGTATTCACTCCTTAGATGCTGCTCTGTGGACACAGTGAGCCTATGGGGCAGTGCATTTCCATGTGCTTCCAGTTCTTCTGAAAACAGAAGACTTTCTGGTCCCTGTGTGATATGCATTCCTGTTTCATCACAGCTGTACTGCACTGCCCCCGACACTAAAGCAAAAAGTTTGAAATGCAAAATTCTCAAATATCAACAACACACTTGTCAGACACAGTTAAACCTGTGTAAGAAGCCAACGTCCTCTAGATACTATCAAAAGCAAATGTCCACATTTTATCTTCTCAGAAGACCAAGAGCAACATTTAATACAAATTGATTAGGTTCTGGCACTTTTTGAAAATTATATGAAGTGCTTGTTATATAAAATTGCATTATACCTGTTTGATCACAGAACCTTTCTCGAGTAAAGGCATTCATTACCAAATCTTACATTTGGATACCTGTGATGCTTTCCACAGCCCTTGGATAGACTTTACTTTGCCTTTGCAAATGTTCTAAAGCATTATAAAGCCACAACATGGAATTTAATTGTCTTCAAGCTGCAGGATAACTTGTGCTGTTAAATGCCCTTTTAATACAAGCCTATTCTTTTAAATACTAGCTGAGACCAAAATTGTTCATTGAAGGGATTCTTCTCATTTTCAGATGATCTCCATACTGCACAAATGCAAGTTTAGCCTATGAATAAATACATATACTCCTATTTGAGTATTCCATGTTGTCACTGTAAGCTACAATTATCTGACACCAGCCCATCTCTGCCACAAATTACAAGTCAAGCCTTCATTCCGCCCTCAAGAAAATGAACTGGCACAAGCTGGAAGAATCAGTGTCCAGCAAATGGGGCAGATACTTTTGAAGCTATCACTTTAACTTGTCATTAATTCCATTTACAGTAAGTATTCTCCTTTGTAGGTCTGAGTATGTATCACCACAGCTGCGGTGTACCAGGAAAGCAAGCACTCCTTCTCACTCAGTAGTAAATTTCTCATCAGAATCAAATGGATATGGAATATCTACATTGTGCAGAGAGGGAGAATCAATAAGAAATCTTGCTGTGTGAAAATGGAGACTGTTATGACTGCCTGTGTCATGCCTTCCATGTGTGACCATAGAATAGAGACCCATGTATATGAACATTTCTCCAAATTTCACAGCATTAACGCTTCTGCCAAGCACCCTGAACTCAGATAGTGAAGGTGACTGTAACTGGGTTATAGCCTAACGTACAATATTCACAAACACTTTGACATAGTTAAAGATGTTTGCCAACCCTGGTTCCCCATTCAAATACAAGGGGTAGAAATACAAAAACCAAACAAGAAAAAACAAATAAAAACAACTAATACCTATCACCTAAGCTTGATTTTATAGGAAAAACTATATTTTCAAAATTAAAGTTGCATTGTGATCTGTAACTCTATAGTACTCCAAATATAATAATGGCCTATGCGCAGCGTCTTCACTTCTCAGGAATAATATGTAATCAAAACTTGAAGGATGCAAGTTACAGAAATCAACAGGAACAGATATGCTCTGTCAAAATCCTGATCCTAAACATCCTTCGAGGCATAGTATAAGTGTTAGTCCATTCTTATAAGTGCTAGTCCTTTTGTGCAACTAGGCTCTTTCCAGGACAAGTTTGCCGCAATAAGTCAAAATATCAGATGCAGCGAGATACCGAATGGTCCTTTATTCCAGCAGGTTAGGGGTAGGAGAGAAAGAAGGGAAAGGGTCCCTGTGGAGGCCCAGGTAGATCTTGGAGGGAGGTGGGCATGAGGGATTGGTAGGTAGGGACTGTGGGCAGGCCCTAAGGGATTGGTAGCTAGGATTGTTGAAGTGACAGGATTGGTAGGTGGCGGCAGGGAGATTAGGGAAATGGGGCCTTGAGGAACTGGTGGGTGGGATTGTCAGGTATGACATGAGTGGCATACCTAGTGGGGGTGGGGGAAGGAGGAGGGCTTACGAGGTCACAGCAGATGGGTGGGCAACTGGAACAGTGCAAAATTTGTGAGCCATGGAAAAGGGAAACAGGTGTCCAAGGTGGCGCTGGGTCAGAAATGGCAAGGTCTCATCAATCTCCAAAGCAATATTTGAACCACTCCTCACAATAAGAAAGGCTAATATGAATAATGGTAAGATTCCAGGTGAGAAAAAAAAATGAGAAAACAGGGACTAATTAATACCGACTCAAGAATTAAGACATTGATATGAATAGACGGTCAGATAAAAATGGGTATAATGGAGGATAAAAAACAAGACAAGAAGAAAGCTTTAACTTTGGATATGCAATATCACGATCCAGAGATAATCAGGAAGCATCTCAATGGGAAAGATGGCAAATTATTTATTTTGCTTGTCTCACACATTTTTGGTTGTTAAATCACTAAGATGAAGGCACACTTTTCAACTCTCATAGGGCTCCCCAGCTCACCAAGGCTCTGCGTTCCACCTGTTGATCTATCTTCCTATATACTATCCAAAGGATGATAGAATTCCTGACTTAGAGTTATAGGGATGGCTTGACACACAACACCAGAAAGACAATGTGGATAATAGTTTAACACTCATATATGCTCACAGTACAGCAGCAGAGAATACGCCAGACACAGTGCTTGCATTGTGAAACACAGAGCACCACACAGCAGGCTTTTTAACCTGCATTCTCTGAAATCCTGTGTGTGCAGGCTTTGCACGACCAAAAGGTCTGGGTTTCATGATTGTGTGGATAACTCCATGTCACGGAACTGAAACCCACCATTCAGGATAAGCGGGCACTGTTCTTGATTCCTTTGAAAAGAAGTACTGTTTGACTAAGGGTTCTTATTCGTGAGAATAAAGTGGGGATGTACATCATGATAAAGTCATTTGCAGTTCTGTGTTTTACTGGATGCAAAGACAGCACTTAGTTTTGGGCTTTGGTTTGGATTTTACACTATCCATCTGAAGAGGAATCTGAAAGCTAAAAACTGTACCGCTCTTGCTCTCTCTACTCAGAATATTTCTTAACCATGCTAGAAATACAGAACCTGTCCAATCACTCCTCTCTCCCCCTACACGCACAGTTTTCATGAGGGCACCAGAAATAATTAAATTTCTGTTGTTAGGCAGCTTTTAAGGCTATGTGTGAAGGGAAAATAGACAGAGGTGAGCTAAACAATTATCACAGTCCATGAATACGTAGCATACTAATAACATCAGCAAATGTCTGAAAATAAGATTTGGGAATATGTGCTGCCAAGAATCTACCTACATGAGGTGACAACACATTGCCATTTTTAAGTTTACTTTGAAACATTTTTCCTTTCCTGGACAATAATAATGGAGACAAAAGGAAACCGATGTCCATGGAACTATGATTTGTTAGGTAAAGTTGTACCTCCACCCCAAAGGCAATGCAACTCATCCGACCAAACTGAACACGTGAGAAATGCTCTTCCTTCCGCACATGCAGTATACTGATTCTTCTATTTGCCTCCCATTCATACTTGGGGATAATTCTTCATGGTGACATTCTGAAAATCTTAGGCTTGCTTTCAAAGATTTCACTCACATTTGCAAAATTATTCTCAGAAATTTATTCTCATAACTTGGCATCATACTTCCACCCAAGATAAAATACTATCAACTTCGAAATTTTAGCAACTCTGAAAATATCACTCCATACAAAGTCCTTTACAAATTTTCTTAAGCAGAAATGATCATGTCATCATCTGATATTTAAAAGCGTTCTGATGCTTTCCTTTATAGGACTTATACCACTATGTTGTTATTAAGCATTCAAATGTTAGTTTTCTGCACCAGAATGTGAACTGCTTAAAGGAAGTGGTGATCTTACTCCTTGTATTAATATCTCCATCATGAACAGGGTTGGAATACATATACTTATTAAGATAAACTTTTGTGGAATGAGTGGATGAGTTACTGAATGACTTACCCCTAAAAACTGCCTTTGCACTGTAGTTCCTTATGCTGTGTGTGTGTGTGTGTGTATACAGTTGGTTCCAGAATCAATATCTGTATATAAATCAAAACATCCTCCTGTATATTGCAATCATCGTTATATTACATACCACACTGGGTACAATGCAAAGCTGCTATGCTATATTGCTAAGAGATTCTGCAAGAAAAAGCTTTGCACATCTTCAGGCCATATGTAATTTTTGTTTTGTTTTGTTTTCATCCCCTGCTCAATTAGTTGAATATGTAAATAGCACAAAAATACAGAGGACTGGCTAACATGCAAATGTTATTTTAGCGTTTTTACTGAAACTCATTATAGTTCAGAGATACGACAACCAAATAAATCTAACCTGCATTCTCTGAAATCCTTTTGCCCAATATTTCCTATCTCAGTAAATGACAGCATCACACACAGTTGCTGTTACCAAAAACGCACACGTCAGCTGGAGGGAAGTGTTCCCAAACTTTATAATCCCTTCCAACAGCATGCTGAATCTATGTCCTGAGCACGCGGAACATACAGCCATTCACTAATTTCCACAACCTTTACCTATGCCCTGGTCAAAATCAACACCCTTGACCTTTTCACTTGTTTCTATCCTCTAGTACAAAAATTCTACAATGTTATTTTTCTTCTTGATATCAGCTCTCCTACCACCCCCCCCAAATGCCTAGAAATGAAATCTTCACTTTGGACATGGTGGTGATTTTTAGCCCATGTATTTCCTCCAGTAGGACTGTGGTCTTCCTACTTTATATTCATGGAATAGCATGACTAATGATAGATTAATCCTGTGAAAATAGTGGATTATCATTTAGTCTCAGCAAAAACTGATAGAGAGGAAGGAGTGAGCATTGATGGGACCAAAGGAGTGAAAGAAGTGTGGTTATCTTCTTGGAACTGCAGCCATGAAATGCACAAAATCTTTTATCTTTACGTTAATAAAAATGTTTTGAAAGAAAACAAAAATGAAGCGCTCACCGTGTGGGTCCTTTCCGCTTTCCTGAACCTCCACTGATTGTTTCCCTCAATCAGCCCAAGCCTACGGGTTTGAGATTTTCTGATAGCTGCACTTTACCCCATTTTTTTTTTGTAAAATGTTTTCTTTATATGGAATAACTGTCTTCTAAATAAGCTTGTGGCAAATGTGTTTGCTCTTGAGACTTCATATTGAATTCCATCACCATATTAATATCTTTGATTTCCCATTTAAAAGCAGTATACTAGGCATTCTCCTTCACATTATCTGGCTGTTTCTCCAGGACATAAGAAGGAAGCTGGATGGGAAGTGGAGCAGTGGAGACACAAGCTAGCACACATACATGATCCCAGCATTGAGGCATTGTGTTGGGCCTGCTGACTGTAATTCTTGTTTACACTAATGCTAATATGGACTGATAGATAGTATTAATAATGAGTTGTCTCTATAGTTTATATGACATATATGAATTAATGAAATCTGATAAAAATCAATCTTACGAACTTAGCAAGATTTAGACAAAACTCTTGACTGATTTCTTTCACTGCCATGATTCGTTAAAAAAAAATAAAAACTGTTCTTGAAATTATCCTTATTCTATTCTTCTCATCTCCTCTTTCTCTTTCAAATGTCTTAGAGCTGAATACTTCTTTTTCAATTCCCTTTAGAACAGTGGGTCAGTCTGGCAGTAGAAATAGTACAATTTAAACTGTCTCAGATAATTTGAACAGTCCTATATTTATTGAAGAAATTGAATTTCAAGTTGAAATCTTCACAGAAAGACTATTTCTAACCCAGATAGCTACATAGGTTAGGCCCATTACACATGTAAGAAAGAAATAAGCCAATTCAATGTGAATTCTTCAAGACAATTTTATAGGAGGAGAAAATGTCCAGCTCCTTTATAAAGCAACTATTATTTCAAGGTCAAATTCAGATGAAGACATAATAAGAAAAGAAAACTGAGCCTAGCATGATAGTTTAGTGGCAAATCCTTGCCTTGTATGTGACAGAATCCCATATGGGTGCCTGTTCATGTCCTGCTTGCTTCATTTCCCATCCAGTTCCCTGATTATTGCCTGGGAAACCAGTAGAATATGGACCAGAACCTTGGGACCGTGCACCTGCGTGAAAGCCCTGGACGAAGCTCCTACTCCTGGCTTTCAATAGCTCAGATATTGTGGCCACTTAGGGAGTTAACCAGCAGGCAGAAGACCTTTCTTTCTGCCTTTCCTTCTCTCTACAAATTTGCCTGTCGGATAAAAATAAATAAATCTTTAAAAAAAGAAAGAAAACTGACCAATCTCTTTCATGAGCAAATATACAGAAATCTCAGCAAACTTCTAGCTAATTGAATACACAGGTATATACCCCAACGGTAGGCAACTGCCCAGGTTGCTTTGTACCTAGGTAAGTGTTACAGTGCTCAGAGAAAAGCAGCCAATGGCTGGCAAGCATCCTGGGCACAAGCAATGCCAAATCGGTGTTAATTATACCAGTGTGCCATATAATTGCTTACTCTTCTTTTTAATTTAAAATTCCCCAGGGAGGGATCTGCGGATGTATTAGAATGAGAGCAGCTGAGGGTATTTTTGACAGGGGAAGAAAGTGTGCTTATTATAATAAAGGTAAAAACAATAGACTAGTATACTACCACAACTATGAAAAACAGTATAAAATTTCATATATAACTAAAAATAGTACTACCATGTGATCTCACTGTTTTTTATACAGCCAAAGGAAGGGGGTCTCATAAAATAAAGAGATGACCATATCTATCTGCTTATTACAACACCAGTCACAAAGGCCGAAAGATTGAATAAACTGTAACGTCAGTGTCACATGAACAAACTTTTAAAAAATCGATAAGTGAAAACTGATTCATGGAGCAGCGGGTTGTGTCATGAATTGCTTTGCCTGCATCCCATTTGAGCACAGGTTCAATTCCACACCGTTCTGCTTCTGGTCCAGCTTCCTACTATTGTTCCTGGAAAAGAAGCACATGAGGATCCAGGTCCCTGAGCCCCTGCTATCCATGTAAGAAACATGCACGGAGTTCCACATGCCTGCCCTGGATCATGTCCAGCCATGGAGTCACTTGGGGAGTGAACAACTGATGGAACATACGCGTGTGTGTGTGTGTGTGTGTGTGTGTGTGTGTGTGTCTCCCTCTCTATCCTGATTTTCAAATAAATTAATAAAGCTTTAAAAATAAAATTTGAAAAAGCAGCATGCGGTGCCATGACCTAGCAGCTAAAGTCCTCACCTTGAACATAAAGTCCCATATGGGCACCGGTTCTAATCCCACTGGGCCCTGGTCCCTGATTATGCTTTTATAAAGAGTTAGGATAGAGAACTTAAAACATAAAGAGAAAGAAATGACAAGAATTTTAAAATATGGAAATGTTGGCCAGAGCAGCGGTGTGGTAGGCTGAGATCCGCCTGTGGAGCCAACATACTGCATAGGCACCGATTTGAGTCATGGCTGTTCCACTTCTGATCCAGCTTTCTGTTTAAAGCCTGGAAAAGCAGAAATGGGTGGTCCCACTTCTTGAACCCCTGAATCCGTGCGGGAGACCTGCAAGATGTTCCTAGCTTAGGATTGGCTCAGCTGTGGTCATTGTAGCCATTTGGGAAATGAACCCACAAATGGAACATCTTTCTCTCTATCTCTATCTGTCTCTCTCTGTGTCCCTATGTCTCTCTTTCTCTAATTCTACTTTTCAAATAAATAAATTAAATTAAACTTTAAAAAAGGAATCTGGAAATTTTAATTACCATGATTTGATTATTATGTATTCTGTACAAGATTGATTAGTGTTTTCCAATTTTCGATAATTTGTTCTGTCATTGGATAAAAGTCAGCTATGTACATATTAAATAAGAGGAAAAGTACACAGCAGTCATTTGCTGAGCAGAAGTCAGCGATTTTCCAATGGATTCTACCTGCACTGTTTCTTCTCCTTGGCTCCTGGCATTCCCTAGACATGCCTGGATCCTTCTCAACAGACATGTACAGCTTGTGCCTTTCATCACGCAGCTTTTCCCACTGACAACCAGAATATCTAGGAAAAAATAAAACTGAGACAGCTGATTGTCCATAACTTTGAGGGATGCACCTTTAAACATGGTAACAACATCCCAAGAGGCTCGCCATCTGGTAGTAGAAGGCTCTGTTCCAGAATAGATATCAATAGGTCATAGTAAGATCACAAAATAATGGAAGCCAGCTGGTGGTGTTTAGCTGTGAGAAGGTAGGTGGTTCCAATTATAAAAATACACAGCAAGATCTGAGTGGCTGCCAGGAAATGGGGATGGTGCTGATCTACAGAGAGTTACAGAGATGAGAGACACGATGGATGGGCAAGCCACAAGGTTTACTGCTTGGGCAACACAATCTGAACTAATAATTCAAAGATGGGTGATCAGAAAGTCAACCATGGCCGGCTCCAGTAGCACTTTCTACATCTCAATCCAATTTTAGATCTAGAACCAAATGACTGAAAGAGAGGCCAGGTCCTTGAAAGGAAGGACTCAGCAATGCTTCAAGTGCACACTATTCCCTTTGTCCTTCTCCAAAGGAAATCATGATCAGTGGAGTAACTAACTGTGCATTGGAGAAAGGAGTACTGAGGAAGTTCTATAATGAAATATCATACTTAGCTACACTAAATTTTCTTCTGCTTTAGAGGATAAAGAGAGCTATAAAAGCCCATTTTTATCTGTAACATTTAAACACAGTCTTTACAAAAACAAGGTTTATTATACTCTTTCAGTTTCTACAAATCCATAAAGAGCTATTATTCCTATAGCTGTAGTTTCCTTTTTCTATGTGGCACTGTTTCAATTTTTCAATTCTTTGTTTATGATTAACCTAATATTTTGCTTTAGATTAATTAATTAGTTGCATGTGTCAAGCTAGTTAAACGCATGCTAAGTATTTTCCCAAGAGAACTGAGTTGAAACTGGGTGCCATTAAAACCTTCAAATGAACAAAATCTGTTTTTAACAAATCACACATTATTAATTGGAACTGAGTAGTCAGACATACTTTTGGATGCTTGCCGAGAATAATTGTGGAACTCCTTTTCTTATTGGAACAAGATGAGTTCATCAAGAAAAGCCAATCTGGCTCACTATAGTCAAAGCTTGAACGCATGGCCATAAACCAACTCACCTTATCAGTTTAGGTTCAATTTGCAAAAGGAAGAAGGGATCCTAAGATCATTCACAGGCTGCAGTTGATGTCTTAGAAAATTCTCTGCTGAGTTCTTTCATTTAAATAGACATAACATTGAATATGCACAATGGTAACATTCCTGACCAAGAGTCATGTGGCTGGTTCACGGCAAACTAAGAACTATTAAATAAAATTATATTGCTAGTATGCTTTAAAATGACTAAAACTATTGTTCATTCAGTAAGCTTTATTATTATAAATCATTCTACTTCAAATCTAATGAACCACTACTGTTTTAATTATAAATGTTTATTTTTTTTCTTCTATAAGAATGCAGTTTGAAAAAAAAAATCATCCTTTCAAGGAAGAAATTACTGTTTTCCCTAAAGGGAATGTATTTTTCTGATTTGTGCTTGCTTTGTACTCACTCTGTGTGTGTGTGTGTGTGTGTGTGTGTGTGTGTGTGTGTGTGTGTGTGTTCTGTGGTAATTGAAAAAAATATCTGGGGAAAGGAGCTGTGGCGTAGTGGATAAAGCTTCTCTCTTCAGCATAAAGATCTCACCTGGATTCTGGTTTGGGTCCCAGCCGCTCCACTTCAAATCTACCTCCCTACAAATGCCCCCAACAAAGGAACAGTAGATGGTCCATGTGTTTGTGCTGTGCCCACCCATATGGGAGACCTGCATAAAGCTCCTGGCTCTTTCCTTTGCATTGGTTCAGGTCCAATCATTGCAGCCACTTTGGAAACGAACCAGCAGATGGAAGATTGTTCCACCATCCCCCCGCCTCTGTGTGTGTGTGTGTGTGTGTGTGTGTGTGTGTGTGTGTTTGCATGTAAAACTCGGTACTTCAAATTGATAAACAAAACACTTTAAAAAAGAATTATTTGACACATGGTAGTGATGTCAGAGTTGGATCAGTGTGTACTACCCCACTCTTAACCATCTAACCCAAGTTAGTTCAGTCAGATTTTCCTTTTCAGGACTCTAAAAGATGTTATTGTCTTTTAGAGATTTACTTATTTGGGGGAAAGCAAGATTAAAAAAAAAAGGTTTAAAATGATAGAGAATTGTTATCCAGAATAAAGCCAGGAGGGCAGATTCCAGGAAATAGGAAAGGACTGGCTGACAGCAGAAGGCCACTGGAGACCTGGAGACACTGGGAAGCAGTGGAGACAACAGAGAGCTGTTGCAGTGACCATCCAGTGGTTGTCAGTGATAGGTAATTGGTGGTCAAAGCTCCAACAGTGGGACGAGTTCCACGGGCAGCCAGGTAAGAAGTGGAATTCACAAGGAGCTCATGAGGTGAACCCAGGCATCAATCCCACTGATTTGTTTGATACAACCACAAGCAAAGACAGAGTGGCAAGCCACAATAGGGTAGTGCAGACCCCAACAGTGGCCCAGACCTCACCAGTGCCACATCAGGTGCTGTTTTGGGACTAGATGGACAGCCACGAGCTGCACATGCACAAGCTCCCATGCCAAGCAGGGAGAAAATTAAGTTCTGGCTCAGCACACTGCACTGGTCCCACAGGGAAAACAGTATGAACTTGGAATTTTATGGGTTCCACCTAAAATAGATCCTAATGGCCAGCAGGATCTGCAAGATCAGGACCTAGTGATTTAGGACAGCTGGTGTCTCCCTAATCCTTGGCCACTGCTCAAGCTGGGAGTGAGAGAAAGGATGCACAGGCAATGGTGTGGCCGCAGCATGAAGTCACAGGGCGTGGAGAGTGGTGATCCTGGAGCTTGGGCTACTGAAACCAGAGTGGAAGCCTAGTACAAGAGCCTGGCAATAAAACTCCCTGGAATGAATGGCACAAGTGACCAAAAACAAAGAAACGGGTACCAAATACAAGAATTAAAATTGGCTTGTAAGACCTGTGGGTGACACAGCTCAAAAACCAGCTCAAGTGCTTTTGCCACAGAAGCAGTGGATACCTCACCAAGGATTGTCAGTATGGGTATCAAGGACCATATTCCAACTGCCAAAAAGATCACAGGGAATTTGTGTGCCCTCCTAGGCCGAGAACCCTGAGGTCAACCATTCCCTATTGGATCTCCCAAATGGGATTGAAGCAGCCCAGAACCCTGCTCACAGGGTCTAATGATATCAGAACAACAGCCAGGAGCCCAGGGTGGTCCTCAGAGACTGAAGAATTGTAAATTTCCTTCTGGACTCAGGAGAGGAGCTTTCTCTGGTCCTTACTTAGATTCAACCTTGACCCCGCCATCATCTCTTTCACTGACCATCTGGGTAGCTCTGGAGCCCCCAAAATTAGCCCAGATGGACAGAGACTGATGTAGAAAGCTTAGAACAGACAAGAAAAAATCAGCTTGGCTTTTCATAGACCTCATTAGGTAGGATGCAAAGTTCAGTTATTACTCACTAGCTAAGTTATTGGAGATTTCTCTGTGCACTCCTCTTAAAACAGTTCTATTCTTCAATTGTTAATATATGGCATTTAGAGTTATAAGTCTGTTTTGATTATCCTAAAATGTCCAAATTTCTGTAAAATCTTGCTTGAACACTACAAACTACTAAATATAAATATAATAAAAAATGGCCTAAAGGTTAAGAATCTGCTAGCCAGATGTGCAATGACCAGGAATAACAGAAGAGACAGAGGCACAATGAATATTACTGATGTTTCCCCTGCAAAGAAGAAAAAGCCTTTGTCAACCCCAGAGTTAACTGAGGACCACATTACTGAAAAGGGGAATAAGAAATTTTAAAAATGTGTTATAAAGCTTTTTATCAACAGGTCTCTAATTCTTGAGAATTATGATGTATTGATAGAAAAATAACAATCTGTTGAAACATTCATTCTGAGTAGTTCTCACTATCTAAACCCATGGATCTTTCTGGAGACTTGTCATTGTAGGAACTTGGTAATCCTTCTTCTAACTTTTCTAATGGTCCTGCCCACTGCTCCTCTCATCTTTCAACTAAGTGTGCGCTATGTTTTTTCCTTTCTGAATGGATTATATAGATTCAGTCACTGCTACTTGTAGTCACAGGATCCTCACAAACATAGCTCTTAATCTCTGTGTCTGAGGGAACTGCAACCTTGACCAAATTGTTGGTCCAGGCATAGTGCTGCGTCCAAGAAAACCAGGACTGACACTCCTGTTTGTCCCACTGCTTAAACTGATTCTCATATTGTAAAGAAGCACACATAGCATAGAT
Source organism: Ochotona curzoniae (assembly GCF_017591425.1). Lineage (NCBI taxonomy): Eukaryota > Metazoa > Chordata > Mammalia > Lagomorpha > Ochotonidae > Ochotona > Ochotona curzoniae. The sequence goes on along the minus strand of NW_024464920.1, from coordinate 12,969,718 downwards.
ACCGGCATAACTTTCACAAGCTGGCAAAATATCCCTGTGATAACTAGATATCCAACACCTACTTTGACGTAGCATCTAAATAAAATGAACAAACTTCCTCCAGACTTGAGGCTAAAGATAGGCCAAATGTCTTAACAAGACTTGCTAACGAACACTGGTAAGTACAAGAGCATTACAGCAGATTTTGTGGTACAGCAGGTTTATGTCAATGCTAGGGATGACATATCAGAGAGCCAGTTAGAGAACCAATTGCTCCACTTCTAATCCAGCTTCCTACTTATATACCTTCTGACGCAGCAAATCATGACTCATGTAATTGTATCCCTGCCATTCATGAGGAAGAAATCAATGGAATTCTGTGCTTCCAACTTTGACCAGGTCCAGTATTAGCTGATCTGAGGAGTGAATCAGTAGATTTAAGTTTTATTTCTCTCTCTTTCTCTCAACCATTCAAGTAGGGGAAAAAAAAAAAACCTGTTAAAAAGAATGAATGCACTTATGCTACAATGCTCTAGCATTTTGGACTATTAAAATTTTTGAAGGAGCAGAAAAGTTAATATATGTATTATAAGGAAATTCTTACATATACACATACTGACCAGGAAGCAGTAAAAAAAAACCATATCAGACCTATCATGTTGAAATTGACCAGATCAGTTATTTCAATTACTTTGTTTTAGTTCATATTTGGTTGACACAATAATTGTATTTATATGGGGAACAACATGATGATTCTATTTATGCATGTGCTGTGTACTGATTAAACCACAGTGATTAGCATATCCTTCACTTTCAACATTTGTAACTTCTTTGTGACTCAAGGATTTGTAATTGAAATCCCCATCAATTTCAAACACTTAACACACTATTGTTAACCACTTAATGTTTAACCTACTTGACAGCAGAACATCAGGCTCATTTTTGTTTAACTGTGAAACCGGACTGATCAGTAACTCTTTTGAATGTTGAAAGTAATTAATACTCAAAATATAGAAGCAGCATGCCAATATTAGAGCATAAGTGACACTTTTAGAAACAACCAGGCATCATCCTACTTTTCCATTGCAATTGTGAAAACACTGAAACACAAAACAGAAGAGGAAATGAATGTTATTATTCATGTTAGGAAGCCATTATGTATCAGGTACACCATAGATGATTATACTAATCATCCCATATCTTCTTATCATAAAAGGCAGACATAATTATGCTCATTTTATAATTAAAGAAATGATTAGCTAATTTCCATATAGTCACAGAGCTAGTGAGTGGAAGACCTAGCTGTTTCGGATACAAATGCATCTGACTGCTTTGCTAGTCTATCATCTGTATTTTTACTATCATTAGTATCTCACCATTACTATTAGTTATATCCTAGACAGTCTCCATAAAGAATGAGAAAGGAGTATATTTATATTCTTCTGAGAGCTGGAAAAGATAACAAGTTCATATGGAAACACAAGAGACTCTGAATGGGCAAAACTATCTTATGCATACACAGAGAGAGAACGAGAGAACAAGAGAGAGAGGGATAGAGAGAGAGAGAGGAAAAATAACAATACAAGAATTCAAGGTGTACTACAGAGCAGTGGTAATCATAATGGTTTGGTACTGGTACAAAAACAGGGAAGATCAATGGAATAGAGTGGAAACACTAGAAGTGAGCCCACACAAATACAATTAACTGATCTTCAACAAGAGAATTAAAAATAACCAAGGGAAAAAGGTTGGTCTCTTCAACAAATGCTATTGGGACAACTGGAAATCCACTTGCAGAAGCAAAACTCCCACCTTATAACTTATACAAAAATCAGCTTTGAAGGAATCAAGCACCTGTATCTGCACCCAAAATCATCGAACTGTTAGCAGAAATGATAGAAAGCACTCTACAAGATATAGAAGTAGGCAAATACTTCTTTAAAAGACACCAAAAGCACATGCTTTTAAAGGCAAAATAAACAAATGGGACTAGATCAAACTAAGAAGCTACTGTACAGCAACAGAGATGGCCAATAAAATGAGATAAGCAACAGCATGGGAGAAAATCTCTGCACAATACACAACAGATAGGAACTAACATCCAAGATCCACAAAGAGCTTCAGAAATTCAACAGTACCAAATCAAACAATACTTTTAGGAAACTGGCAAAGGAGATGAGCAAATATTCCCAAAAAATGAAATTTAAAAGGCTAACAGACAAAGGAAAACTTGCACAGGTTCCCTAACTATTAGGGACATACAAATAAAAACTGCAGTTAGGTTCCATGTTACTCTAATGAAAATGGTTGACATACAGAAATCAGCAAACAATTGTTGGCAAGGATGTGGGGATAAAGGTACCTTGATCCACTGTTGGGGGAAAGATAATCTAGTACAACTACTTTACAAGTTAGTACGGAAAGTGTTCAGACAATCGTGAAGTGATCTATCACCGATGGACAGCAACAAACAGCACTGATGCCCTGGTCCAGAGGGGAGGGTCCCGTAGCTGGGGTGGCCCAAGCCCTGACCTAGAAATGCCAACTCCACTCTGTAGCCGGGCACCTGCCCCCTGGGCTTACCTTATTTAACCTCTTGTACTTCTACTTTGTTTTATGTGGCCAAGAGTGAGATCTAATTCTTTATTTTAGGCTACATATTTATTACTCATCAAAAGATGATAAACTGAATTAAAATGTAAATGCATGGATGAGATGAAAAGAGGAAAGGAGGTAATCTAATAACATAGTCGAGTAAAATAAAAACAAATCAAATCAAATCTACATAGATAATATTCATAATGAGTCTTTTAAAATGGTTCCGCACTTTTATCCATTTTTCACATCAGAAGATCTTGAAAGATAAAAGGACATACTAACAATGTAGTATGCAATGTGTCCATACTGGAGGGCCTTGATGATTCAAGTAACACAGGCTTTGAAGTGACATAATGCAGAGCACAAACACTGCCTATAGAGTCTGTATTTGGAAAATATCCTAATAAAATTGACTTTCTTCATTCCAAAGAAAATGTCCTGGTAATGAATCAGAAGTCCTTTAACAATACATCAAGATATTTTAGTATCTATGTTTGTTTTCACAAGTTTAAAGACATCAAGGAAAAGAAGTCTTTATAAAATCAGATCTTTTTATAAAATGCATCAGTAGAGTTTGCTCAAATGGAATGAAGTCAATAATATCTTAACATCAACTTTTCATGATTTTTAAATCAAGTTTTGCTTTTAGGCTTAAAAAATCAAGTAACAAAAAATGTTGGTTATTAAGGATAGAGTAAAGTAACAACAGAAATTATTTTCAACAAAAGGTATAACTGTAACTGACAACTATTGAACTATGACGACGATAAAAAGAAAAATATGAAAAGGAACCGTAATATCAACGACTACCAGGGAATAATTTTATAAACCAGGGGAAGAATAAATAAATAGAAGAGGTTCTTTAGGAAGACTCAAAATTTTCAATGAACCTATGCTTTCAGTAATTGCTTTGCTGGACAGTAATTCCTACAGGAAGCATTTGTGTCAATATTCTAGGTAAAGCTCTCACATAAGAGTTCCTAAATCAGTCCTATTTGTGCAACTTAAAAGTTAGTGAGACTCTCAGACTACACGTGGTACATAAAATACCTTGGTACATGATAGGAAAAGTCGGTTCCTTTGAATATCAGTAACCTGATCATCATTAAGCTATTGCTTGCACTACCACTATCCTGTGTGAGTCCCGGTTGTGCTACTTTAGATCCCACTTCCTGATAAGGCACCCGAGAAGGCAGCACATGATGCCTCAAGTGATTTGGTTCCTGCCACTCCTGTGGGAGATGTAGATTGAGTTCTGGGATCCTTCAGGATAATTCTGCCTCAACCTTTGCATTCAGTTTTGGGAGTAAAAAAACAAAAGATGGAAGATTTATATCTCTTCCTGTTGTTCCATCTTTATCTTGGTCTTTTAAAACAAAGCTTTTATGAAATAGTCTGGAAACATGGTTTGACAATTAGAAAGTGCCTTTATGCATTTTAGAATAAATACCTTTTTCCTTCTGCTAAGGATGGCATTGACCAACATTTGGTAATATATATTCAGGATGAAAGTGACCTAAAAAGGGTCACTTACAAGTGAAATATGACTTTTCAGCCCTTTTCCCCTCACAAAAGCATCAGTTTGAGCAATTGTAAATTAACATACACGAATAAAAAAATCTTTACAAGAACAAATGAATCTAGGTAAGATATTATCACACTTGGCTGTAGCAAAAAGTTAAGAAAGTCACACTGAAAATTGTATAAAGGAATTTCCACATTTTCCAAGTCAACTCTACTGCATTTCCCAAAGTCATCCCTGCCACAAGTGTAGGCTGCTCAGGGAAATGAGAGATAGACACTGCTTTGGGAGAGAAGAAAGGGCTCACCCAACATTTCAGAGGGTACAGCACCAGATCCATCTTGGTGAAATTTTGCACCAAGCCCAGCAGACAGGTGCATAACAGCCTCTAGGACTCCAGGATTCAAGTCCATCTCAGTTCTAGGCTGGAATATGTGAATCTATTCCCCTGGCCACCCCTGAAGACATGGGCTCCAGTGCCAGACCAGGCTGATTTTCAGAGAAGGATGAATAGGTAGATGATAGATAGATAGATACATAGATACATAGATAGGTAGATAGATAGATACCATTTTTTAAAAGTCAAATTCACAGAAAGACAATAAAATATTTGTCAGCATCTGTGGGGTAAGATGGCACCTAATGCTGAAAGGTTTCAGTTACACATCAGGAATACATTTACATGTCTAGTAAATGTACAATCTACAAGTCTAGTATGGAGATTATGCTGTATGTTTTGCAATTATTAAGATTAGATCTTAAATATTCTATAAGGAAACAAAAGTAAGTGAAGTGATGGATATGTTAAATGCCTTAATTTAAACATTTCACAACATTCATGCGAGCTTCAAATAACACGATGTATTCATAAGACATAACACTTGGCACAGAGCCTGGAAAGCAACACAAACTCATTGAATGTTAGCATGCTCTACAGAAAACAGATGTTCAGAAAAAAAAAAATTGTGATATTCATGGAAGCTTTGATTGTGAAAATGAACGTCTTGAAATAATCCAAATGTTCTTCAGTAGAAAAGAATGGAAAAGTTGGAATGTGGAAGCACAATATTAACCCAGTTTTATTTTCAGTGAAAAGGAAAGAGAAGGTACATCTATGGGATTATCTTGTCAGCAGCAATTTTCTGGGAGCTGAAATTCTTTCCATTCATTGGGTAGTAGAAGCTTCCCTTTAGAACAATGTGACCGATATAATAATAGCTGCTATCTTACTGGTATGCCTACTAAATGAAATCAAATGCATTCCTGACAGAATTCTGTTGGGCACTGAGGAAGTGACAAGGAAATGTTTTCTACTCTTGATAAGATGCAGGCTAGGAGAGATCTTTTCAATACATCACCTCTGAAAAAAGGTACTCAAGTAAGTGCCATTGAGAAAGTATCCTTTCAGTTGCCATGAATTTGCAAAACTGTTGCCACTACTGACTTACCCAAATATGAAGAATCAAACAGTGCACAAAAATAGCAATAGAGATAGAGCCAGTGTTCGTCGAATACATCCATCGTGGCAAGTACTGAGCTCATGCTCACTCAGCACTCTCTTACAGAGTTTTCATCAGACAATGACACAGAGACAAATCTTCCTATCTGGAATGTGAGGAATTGACGCTCAGAAAGGCTAAGTCACTTTCTCACGATTCCATCGTGTCATCAGGATTCAATCACCATGACAAAGACAGTCATACTCATCCCATCTCTAGAGATGCATATGTAACCATCACTATGCAGCATGAACACAGCGATACTACTTATGGAAATGAATGCAATTGTATGTGTAACAAGAAATTAGATCACGGTTTACATCCACTTTGGGGAAGGAAAACGGTTGATAAAATCCTAAAAGGTGACCTGAAGATACAAGAACACTCCTTTTCATGACACCATGATTATTATTTATGTATACTTTCTCCTGTACACGTGAAAGGTTTTTACTTTAATTGAGGCAAACCTCTGAGCTAACAAATACGAAGTCCATAATAATCTCAGCAAATTCCGGTTGACATTGCCAAGACATTAAGGCAGTAGGTATTTGGTCAAAACAATTGTGAGTGATGAGAAGGTGAGGACATTTCTGGTTGTCCAAATGCAGGCCATGGTCCAGCATAACAATGTGGACATGAACCACGTGGATGTTCATTATTTAAAATTGGAAAGGATCAGTAGGTCTGGGAAGAAACTATTTTCAGGAAAAGTACATTTTTTTTCTTCTAAGGAAATAAATAGACTTACATAACACAAAAATCCAGAACAAGCTGCAAGCACCAAACATGTTGTAGCAGTCACTTTTCAAAGCGGGACTTGCATTCAGTTCTCAGGAACCAATTATGTTGTAATTTCCAGGCCTGCACATTTGAAATGTCAAGGACTGAGTTTCCAAGGACTCAGAGAACATTGAGAATATTGGGTCTTGGTTCTTCATGGGAAAGAACTATCATTAATCAGTGGACTCAATTTTGTCCTTTTCACCTTGTGTATAGTCTTGTCTAATGTTTCTACTGGCCCCAGCCTGTAATGAAGTCATTAAATTTAGTATTTGAAAGCCAAAAGGCTCATGTCTTATGGAATACTGAGAGTGAACTGGAAGCAGTTTGTGCCTTGTGCCAGTGTGTGTGCTGAATAAAGATTCAATACATCAAAACTACAATAGGACCTCCTTGTGTCAAACCTATTCACGTGCACTGTGCCTAACCTATCTTTTTGCTTCCGCTGTACTTCCTGATGGATCTGGTACCCAGTAGATGCACCTAGGAGTTTTCTCCTCTCTATATGTTGATAATATCATGAGGAAAGGAGTTTTGTTTATTTTAGTACCACAATATCATGTGATTAGAATAATATTGAGAATACACTAGAAATTCAGAAAGTGCTTGTTGAATAAATGCATCAATAGAGAAATGCATCCTAAATGTGGTTTCTTAAGAGTTATAACATGGGGCCCGGCACGGTGGCGCAAGTGGTTAAAGGTCCTCGCCTTGCACGCCCGGGATCCCATATGGGTGCTGGTTCTAATCCCGGCAGCCCCGCTTCCCTTCCAGCTCCCTGCCTGTGGCCTGGGAAAGCAGTCAAGGACAGCCCAAAGCTTTGGGAACCTGCACCCGCGTGGGATACCGGAAGAGGCTCCTGGTTCCGGATCGGCATAGTATCGGCCCGTTGCGCTCACTTGGGGAGTGAATCATCGGATGGAAGATCTTCCTCTCTGTCTCTCCTCTCTGTATATCCGCCTTTCCAATAAAAAAAAATAATAAAAATAAATCTTTAAAAAAAAAATTAAAAAAAAAAAAGAGTTATAACATGGCCTTTTACATCAATTGAATGAAATTCTTCGAGAAAATGATGAGATTGCCATGTGAATGAACAACAGCTCTGGCTCACTCTTTGCTTCCATTTTGCTACTCTGGTAGGTGACTAAAACTGGACTCTCAGTGGTCATTAATTGGGATCTCTGTAATCTTACAAGACAAGCCATCAACAGGATGCTGTAGAGCAGAGAACAAGTGATAAGCTCAAACACCTATCTTAGAAAAGTTTGTTGGTGCTTCCCTTCATTCTAGTCAGTTTCCCATGAAGTTGTTCTGGGGATAGTCTCCCTTTTTAAGCATGGTTCTGCATATGATGGTAGTGACTTTTATGTGAAGTACCAACTTTATTCACTTTATGAGCTTCATACAAAGGGCTGCTCAGACCTTTATTTCAGACAACATGCCATGTTTTACAGGAATGACTTCATTTCTTGTCTACCATGAAAATTGCATTGTAAGATGCTGCTGAAAAATCTGTTAAAATTCTGTTCTACATTATGATAGATATAAAATTTTGTGTTGCTTTGTTGTACTCACTAATTAAATAGCACAGTTTTAGGAAGAATTTCTGTATTCAGTTGTGCCTATGATATTCCTGTGTTATTTGGTTTTGCTTTGGATTATCTTAATTTATCTGTAACATCCTTTAGCCCTTGGTTTAAAGAATGCATATAGATATTTCATGATTCAGATTATTTTCAGGCTATGCTTTTACAAGCAGAATAGATATCTGAAATGTTTATCTGGATAATTTAAATTTAGAACATATTTATACTCTAAGAATTTGTTTTCCATAAATGGGAGAGATAGGCATAAAATAAGGTGAATGAGTTAAATATATACAACTTTACCCAATAGCAAGCACCAAGGAGAAACCAGAGAATCTAAAGAGGAAATAAGAAATGAAGTTGTGAAATCATTATTCCTAAAACTGCGTCACAACTTCGTTCCTTGCTTTCTTCCCTGTTCTGTGATTTCTTCCTGTTGCTTCACTGCCTAACATTCTTTATATTTTACTCAAGAAACACATTCTCTGTGAGAAACTTGTGAAGAAAATGAGGAATTCTGGTGTTCAAATATCTGCTTTAAACCACTGCAGAGGACACGGCCTCATCCAGGGGCAACAAAGGGGTCAATGGGGATTGAATGGATTGAGATGGAAGTGGCAATGTCAGAAGTGAGGCTGTATTTGAAGATAACACTGATACCAAGCAATGGTCAATGAATAAATGTAATGTCAAATATTTCAGCACTGTGCCACACATTGCATTCCAGTGGGGAAAAATGACTCAAGAACAACACAAAAGTCCGTATTACCAGAAGCTAAAGAAATAATGTCACACTGACTTAAAGGATAGAAACTTGAAGGCCAAGCTAAAAGCTATACTGGACAGTAATAGTGTCAGTAGTTCCATTTGGGTTATACTGAATTTAAGATTCTATTTTCCTGTCCAAGTGAAAACATCAAAACTATGTTAGATAAACAAATTTGAAACTCAGAAAAAAAGGTCCGAACTGGAGAAATAAACATCCAAGCTGTACAATTGGTGAGGTTAGACGAGCCCACCCAAGGGGTGAATATAGATTGGGAGACGTCTATGAATTGATATAGGCATACTATTGCCTTTAAGATACAGGCAAGCAATGAGAAAGCACCAAATGAGATTTCAGGAGTGTTTATAAAGATACAAGGATACAGTTAATATGTTTCCTGGCAGGGAAACTGAGTCAAAGCTGTGAATGGCGGTGTGGTGTGGCACAGCATGCTAAGTTGCCACTTGCAATCCAACCTTCCATATCAAGAATCAGTTAGAGTCACAGCAACTCTATTTTGACTTTATATTGATAATGAATGTGGAATGCACCTCTGCCCCTACATGGCAGACCAAAATGGAGTTCTTGGCTCTTAGCTTTGTTCTAGTCTAGACATGGTGGCTGTAGGCATTTTGGGAGTGACTCAGTGGACAGAAAATCACTCCCTCTCTTTCCTTTTCTGTCACTCGGCTTTTTACTATGTGAAGATGAAAAATCATAAAGAAAACTGATGGTAGGTAATTAGATGCCTAATTAAAGAAAATTTGAACTTGTAACATGAAGCATCTCTTTTGCATAATAAAGATTGCTTATTCAGAAGACTCCAATTGCTTTTAAAAATGAAGTTCCATAAGTAAATAATTATTTTTGTCAATTGCTGCCTCGAATATACCGACATTGACTTCTGAGTATAGTTGCTGATAGATTAACATTGGCCTCAGACAATTTCATGTAAGTCATCATCTTTAAAATACACTATTGATTTTTTGAAGAATATTTAAAGCTTATAATGGCTTGCAAATGCATTACTGAATGAATCAATCAAGTTCAACGTGTTCGGACTATAAAAACATGTTGGACACTATCAATGTCACTTTACAAATGTGGACAATGAGTCCTTCAAGGATCCAGTGACTAGTTTCACTTTGTGCTTACTGAAAATGTAATTTAAATCCTGTCACAAGGACTGATCTTGTGTCACACAGGTTTAAACCTCTGCTAGTGATGTGTCTGATTGCCTCTATTCGAGTGCAAATTCAAGTCCCAGCCATTCTGCTTCTCATCCAACTCCCTTCTAATATACCTGGGGCAGCACTGAAAGATGGCTAAAGGAATTGCACAGCTAGCATCTATATGTGAAGCTTGGATGTGGTTACAGGTTCATGGCTTCAGCCTTACACATCACCAGCCATTGGGGCTTCTTGGAGCGTGAACCAATGGGTGTGATTCTCTCTCCCTCGCTCTCTCTTCTTTTATCAATCTGCCTTTGACATAAGAGGATTTTAAATAATAATAATGAATTCTGTCATTTAACTCCAAAGTCTACTTTTTCTTACATTATTCTGCTACTTTTGCATGAGAATAAATCCATTGATCCAAAAAAGTAGAATGTGTATTATTTATTTAGATACATATTTTTATATTTGTGTATTATGCTGTTTCCCATTGATTCATAAAAGTAGAATTGTATATCGTTATGTGTACATATATTTGCATACCTTTGTAGGTATTATATTATTTTATGCTTTTTATACACCTGTTCACATTCTCTTAATTATGTTCCCCATGATAATTAGTCAGCAAATATTAGTATTAAGATAGCAGTTGAAACCCTGTTATAGAAATAAAACAAGGTCCTCAGATGTAGGCAGCTGAATGTTGTCATGTATCCTGGCAAATGTTACACGGCTGTGAAAAAAGTAGCCAGATCTGATGAACATTCTAGGCCTGGTTAATGTCAAATTTATATTAACTATACCAGTATTCTGGCATAGTAGTTTAGTAGGTGTATCTGTGTGTGTGCGCGCACGTGCATGTGTGTGTGTGTGTGTGTGTGTGTGTGTGTGTGTGTGTGTGTGTTTTAAGATATGTGGGGAAGGCAGAGATTGTTGGACTTCATTGGAGTGGGAGTAGCCAAGGACATGTTTGACAGGGTAGGAATAACTACTGGGGTTTACCATGGAATGGTAGGCAAGGGAGATGAGATGTAGTAATTTAGAAAATGGGAACTAGAAGACATATCTGGGTCAGGGTTAGGAACCCACCCATGTGGGAAACCTGGGGTGGGGTCTCCTACCATCTTCTAGCACATGCTGGGACTGGGGGCAGGGAGGGGCATGTCTGGTTGGTCTAGGCCACAGTGCCCATCTGCGAGTGTTGGGCCATATCAGGCTGTGTCACAGCACCCACCAGAACACAAAAGAACAGATCTTGGAATAAATTGTTTAGGAGACTTGTGGGTTGCCTCTGTGGGACTACAAGTACTTCCTGATTTAGGTGGAGAGCTATCTAGCACCTGACACTCATAGGAGCTGGGGCTTGAAGGAGTGCAACATCCTCTGGCACATGCAACAGCCAGGACTGACGACAGACTATGCCAGGCAGGGCCATGGTAGCTGCTGGCACTTGTGACATCTAGGGTTAGGAGCAAGCCTTGTATGGGAATTCGAAGAACTCCCCTACCAGACAGCCTGCAGAGCACAAGAGTCAGGGCCAGGTTTAGAACAGGCCAGGCAAGGCTGCAGCACTCTTCAGCATTTGTGTGGGCCAGGTCTGGGGACAGTTTGAGCTAGGTCAGGGCCACAGCATCTACTGCAACACTCAAGTGCTGGGTCAGGGTGTGGGCTGTACCTGGCTGGGTTAGGGTGCAACATCTGCCAGCAAGAGCTGAGACTGAAGGCAGCCCATGCTAGGCAGGGTCTATGCACCAGCCAGCATGTACAAGGCCTGGGGCTGGGAATAGATCTGGTAAACAAACTCTTGGTACCCCCTTGCTGGGCTGCTACTGCCTCTGGTTAGTGTGTGTTGGGGTTGCGGGAAGACCAGGCTTGGCAAGGCATTGGAATGGATCTGCAGCAGGTAGATCAGGCTAGGCTGTAGCACTCATTGGCATAAGGATGAGCTGGGTCTGGGGCGGGTTGGGCTGTGCCAAGTCATAAAATGCTCTGGTATAAGTGCCAAATCAGGGCACAAGCCAGACTGGGTTGGATTACAACTCCTATTAAGTTGCATAAGGGCTAAAGGTGGGTCTTGCTATACTAGGCTGCTGCACCCGCCCGAGGGCACTGAAAGTCAGGGAGGGCCAGCCTGAGCTAGGCTGTAGCACTTGCTGGAGAATGCTGAGTCTGGAGGCAGAGCATCTCAGACTGGGCCATAGCATCCACTGGCGTGTTCAATACTCAGGCATGAGAGTAGAACGGGCAGGGGAACTTCAGGGACTCCTTTGCTGGGTTACTGCTTCTATTAGTATGTATGAGCATTGGCACTAGGGAAGATGGGGGTCAGGCTGGGCTAGGCTGCTGTGTTACCTAGTGTGCTCAGGAGCCAAAATGTTTGTAGGCCAGCCAGGCAGCAGAAGCTTAGAAGTGCCAGAACTTGGTGCAAGTCCTGTCAGGTTGGATTGTAGTACTCTCTGGCAAGATCTGGGGCAATAAGCATGTTTCTTAGGGGAAATTGTGGGCACTCTCCTACAAGCCTGTACCTTTTTGTGAGTTCAAGAACCAGGGTTGGGCATGGATTATGTGAGTGCCAGATCTGGGGGCCGATCAGGTTAGCTAAGCTGCAACACACATGGGCGTGCCTAAGAGCAAGATGAGATGTGGCCTGAACCAGGCTAGGCTGTAGCAGAGGCTAGGATACACAAAAATGGAACTGGGGGCCGACCTGGTGGGGGTAATTAGGGGCATCCCAACTAGGCCTAGTGTATATGAGGACTGGGCCTGTGGTGTGCTGGCTGGGCTGGGACCCCTCGGATTATATGGTATAGGGCCAGGGTGGAACTCATCAAGCAGCTGCATCCAGCAGTACGCGCATTGGCTGGTAGATCTGACAGGCTAAACCTGATCCTGTACTGGCCGACACACACAGGAGTCAAGATGAAAGTCACTCTAGGTGGGCTTTCCAGTTTAGCTAGACCACTGGATTCAGACCCTGGCCATCCTGGAAATAGGATGTCTGGACCTCTCAGTGCATTTATCAAGACAGGAGCTCGGGCCCGGCGCGGTGGCGCAAGTGGTTAAAGGTCCTCGCCTTGCACGCCCGGGATCCCATATGGGCGCTGGTTCTAATCCCGGCAGCCCCGCTTCCCTTCCAGCTCCCTGCCTGTGGCCTGGGAAAGCAGTCGAGGACAGCCCAAAGCTTTGGGACCCTGCACCCGCGTGGGAGACCCAGAAGAGGCTCCTGGCTTCGGATTGGCATAGTATCGGCCCGTTGCGCTCACTTGGGGAGTGAATCATCGGATGGAAGATCTTCCTCTCTGTCTCTCCTCTCTGTATATCCGCCTTTCCAATGAAAAAATAATAAAAATAAATCTTTAAAAAAAAAAAAAAGACTGGAGCTCCTCATCAGTTGCTGGTGCCTGTGTAGTGGAAAACATGCCCAGCTACACATGGGGGACATTATAGTCAGCTCATCCAAGCAAGCAGGGGACATCAACTAACTTATCAGAAGATGGAAAGAACAGGTTGGACCACTGTCCTGACCAAACTAGCACCAAGTGTCTGTGTCTATTTATGCAGTAAGATAGACTTTCTCAACCAGTGGACCTTGGAAAGAGGTCCACTCATTGTTGAAGCCAACAATGTTTCAGAATTGTCAAAAACATTGAAGTAACAGCACCCTTGGATCATTCTTCTCCACACTGGCCTCTCTAAGGTATCATCGAATGACCATCCCCAATTCCCACATACTAATGTAATTTAACAGCAAGAAATGGACCCATCTCATTCCTCCCCTGTGGACACATATGAAAAAGAAAAAGAAAAAGGAAAGGAGAGTTCGACCTTGGGGGCTTGGGTGAAAGCAGCCCTCTGCAGGGTCGTGGCTTGCAGAAAGTACCCAAACCAGGTCGGACCCAATGCTTGTGACTCCGCTCATGGATACCTTCACCATGCGGTCAGCAAGTCCTAGCTGTTGAGAGGCCAGTGCATTTTTAGGCTCCAAGCTGAATCTGCTGGCCGTTGGCAGTGAGCTCTAGGGTTTTGGGTATGTAATTGCTGCCTAAAGACATCAATGGATAAGGCCAATGTGAATGTAGGTGAAGGATGAATCCTGTGTGACTCCCAAAGAAGGGGTCACTGAACTTGAGGGCAAACATGGGGACTGAGCCCTGGTTGTTCAGAGGGGAGAGTTTGTATGATCTGTTTGGGAAAGATTAGTTCATCAGCCCACATGGACCAAACCAACTTTACCTCACTGGCAAGGGTAGAAACCAGGCTGGAGCACAGGTCAAGTTCACATACCAGATTGCATGAGACTGGTAGGGGAGTAAACGGAGCAGGGCCAGGTTCCAGCACACGCCAGTGAGTGGTGGGACCTGGTTTAGGCTGGCTCAAACCAGGCTACAGCATCTAAAGGCAAAAGTCATAATAGGTGAGGGATTAGGCCAAGCTGGGTTGGAGCAACCATTGCCACCTGCAAGAACTATAGCTGCGAACACGCCTAGTTGGGGAGCTAAGGGGGTGCCCTGGCTGGGTTGTGGTTCCCACTGGTAAGCACAGGGTTGGAATGAGAGCTGTGTTCTGGTCTAGATAAGGCTGCAGCATATCTTGACACAAGTGTGGGTTGGGGCTGGGTGTACCGGACTGGGCTAAATCGCAGCACCCAGTGGTGCTCATGAGGAACAGGATAGGTGTAGGACAGGCTACGCTAGGTTTTTGCCCCTAATGAGCTGAGTATGAGCTGTGTCTGCATGTAAAGCAGGCTAGACTGGGCTGTAATATACAACAACAATACCTAAAATGGGTTGAAGGCTGATCAGCAAAGTCCTTTGTTCCTGCTAGATCAGGAGGTGAACTGAATAGTGTTGGCTCATGGATCCACCTGTGTGTGTGAGATCTGGCATTGGGAATGATTCTGATGGAGGAGCCTGGGAAACTTCTGTTAGGACACAGTGCATGCAGGAGAATGCAAAAAACATGATAGGGATTAGCTCAGAACAGGCCATTGAACATTATCCAGTGGCATAGGTTTGGCACAGGTCAGGAGTGAATCAAGCAAGGTGAGTTCACATCATCCGCCAGCAAATCTGAGTGCCAGAATAGGGTGTGGGTCGAGCTAGGTCCAGTTGCAGCACACATCAGTATACATCATGGCTGGGACTGGTTGCACGCTGGGCTTGGCTAGGCTCTATCCTCCACCAACCTGAACTGAAACTGGGCAGGCTATAGCACCACTGGTAAAAGCTGAGGTGAGGCAGATCATGTCAGACTGGGCCATGGCATCCACCCAGCACACATAAGACCCGGGGGATAAGGGGTAAAGCTGATAGGGGAAATGTGGAGGGCTCCCCTGCTGGAACACCACTCCTACTGGAGTGTAAGTTCCATGGTCAGATCTTGGAAGGCAAGTGTCAAAGTTGAGCCTCCTCAGAGGCTCAAAACAGTGGACAGCAGATCCAAGTGCACATGGAGGATGTGGCAATCTATTGGAACCTGCAGAGGACTCCTGGTACCACAAAAGTACAGAGGACAGAACAAATCAATGAATTATCCCAGCCAAAGTTTGGCAGCAAAAATCTAAGCAAATGGGGACTCTAAGGTGAACTATGTCAGCCAGTGGATTTTGGAGAGATTTCATTGTGTTTGGAGTGGCAAGATTGGCAGCAATTCAGAACTGCTGGACTATCAAAACCACTGGAGGAGGACGCTCGGAGCATGCCACACATTGGGAGTCTGGGATGGGTGGGAGGCTGGGTGGGTCTTCTCCCTTTATTCTGCCCTTAACCTAGATCTAGGAGGAAAAAAATAATAATGTGGAAACAATGATCTTACCCACATTCCTGTAGCCCTTGACCTTGTGTGTTCTAATCAACTATGTAAAAATTATCAAAATAAAATAGTAAATTTAAAAAAAAGAAAAATGGAAACATTTGTCCTACCCATCTTCCTTCATACCTGACCCTCTCCACCCTAATTGGAGGTCACCAGGATCATCCATCCTTTCAATCATGTAAACAATATTAAAAAGAAAATAAATAAGACTTTTTTAAATAAAAGAAAGCAAGGAGTTTTGAGCTTTTTGATTTAAAACTTCAGTTCTTACAATTTCTACCACATGATCTTGAGCTTATCACATCATTTCTGGCCTCACTTTCTTTATGTACTGTAGATTGTCATATGTACTAATTAATATTGTGTCTGAATCCAAGAAATAAAAACAAATAGCTAATAAAACTAAATAATGTTAGTGAGTAAATGAATGTAGTGATGATTATTCATAAAACTGACTCCAGATTATATATTTTTTTACTGTCAAATTCCAAAAGAATGGAATTTTCAATTTATTCTGCAAAGAACATGATCCCTTTTCTTAAGCTATGTGTGCATGCTGTGAAGTATTTTTTCTCTTATTAATTTCCTTTTTTACAATCAGATTTTTGACAGACGAAAAAAAAATTGTGAGTCTACAGAACAAGATGTACTTTGAGCTCTTAGTTTATAGCCTAGTCCTATGGTATGTACTATTATGAAAACAATTCTAAACTATGATTTATTGTATTATATTGTGTATTTTATATTCAGAAGACACTATCAGCACCAGGGAACAGACAAATTTAATAAAAGACACAGTGTTCCTGTTTTTCTGATAGTTATTAAAATGAAACTCTTCCAAGAAGACATTTATAACGTCTTTTCAAAGATATCCCGCATGCTTTGATGGATCAATCAGAGCCTATAGATATGAACAGCAACATCTAAGCTCATAGAAACAGTCTTAGCTGACCTGGAAGGGAGCTGAAGAATCATCTACTCCAATTCTTTCACTTTTTACAGGCAAGTTCAGTGAGGCGGAGACACAGCAACTGATGCGACATGATGCAAGCAGAAGGTGTGACTAAAAGTGTGGTCCTCTACTATCCAGTCAAGGATTCTTCCAGATTCTACTGTAATGGATGTTAAAAACATCTTAAGGTACAAAGACATATCCAAATGTATTCCCATTGCTTCTGAAATAGCTCCAGAAAGACTGGGAGAGGACATGGAATTTTTACGACATCTCAAAGAAGAAACCATAGGTTTGAGAAGATACCAATTTCATTGCTGTCTGTTATTTTTTGCTTATTTACTTGCTTGTATATTTTTATTCTTTCACGGAATGCAAGTTCTGTGAGAGCAAGGAACACACTCAGTTGCAGTACTGAAGAATTCGCACAATTTATCTAACACATAAAACTAATTCAAAAACATTTGGTAAACATATAAATAAACGTTTAGGCATTACAAACATCTTGTAAAGCTTAGGAATGACCTCACGAATATATAGCCAAAGATCACACCCATGCACGCAAGACACAAGAAACAATGTTTTAAATGGCACTTGGGCAGTTTATTAAGTCATAAGGTAATTAGAGGTCCCTGTGACTCTTGCAACAAACCTCTTCGTAGGTTTGAAACGTAAGTGAACTTAAAATGCAAAGAAGACAGAGGAGACATGATAATTTCACAACACCCTCCAGCTATGCTGACCAATTCCACATATCTGACTAAAGGGACTGATAACATTGATACAGTTGAAACAGTTGAAACTGAGAGTAAGAATTGAGGAAAAGAGAGAGAGAGAGAGAAACAGAGAGAGAGAGAAGTCAACGGAGTCTACCTGAATTATTTTCAGGGGAAGATACATTCTTGGTAACAGCATTTGAAAGATTAGCAAATTGCAGCCAGAGACAAACATGAAATGATGTTTGAGAGGTAGAACAGCTTTTCTCCTGATATAGAGCAGACACATGGTGAATGAATACTTTAAAGATGACTAGCCATCAGATAGCAGTAGTAATTTGTGAAGAGGTGGTGGAAAGAAGCAAATAGGGGATATAAAGGAGAAAGTAAAGAAGGGAAGGAGATTCAAAGAAAGGAAGGGAAGGGACGTGAGATTGGGAAGAGCAAATAGGAGAGGAAATGAACAATTTGAAGGACATTCACTCTTCACCTAATACTGTATACACAATGCTGGCACCTACATTTCATTTGACCCTCATTAAAACTATTCATTTTTAAACAAAGGAATTCATATTCCAAGGGCTTAAATCAATGTACGAAAAGTCCTAGACACAAGTTTCACTTGGAGTTGTCTATAAGCTTCAAAGCATTAATTCTTCCCATCATTATGAACAATTTTTTTGTACAGTTTCATGTTTTGTTTTTATTTAGGATTTAGTGATGACAGAGCATTTTCATGTAATAATTTTGTTACTTCTTTATAATGCTGTGATAGGATATTTGTTATCTCTATTCAACATTTCAATAAACTGAAGATCAAAGCAATGGTTTGGTTTGTTCAAAATAAATGAAATGCATTTCTGTTGCTCTTGGCTAATGATACTTTCAGTCATGCTATAAAAGTGGAATCCAGCACACTCATCAAAATGCATCCATATCCACAGTGATACCAATAGCCCATCAGAGGCTTTTGTAACTATTCTTTACAAAAAGACTCAGGAAAGAAACGTTTTCTTGGATTTCACAAGTGACCTTCACAATGAAGGTCCAGGGTCCTGACCCAACAGTGGGCCCTTGGGCCATCTGGGAAGTGAACCAGTAGACGGATGATCTCTCTTTCTCTCTCTCTCTCTCTCTCTCACTCGTGATCACCATTCTCTCTGTGTGTTCTGGTCTCTCTCTCAAATAAATAAATACATCTTAAAAAACAAAACCAGTGCCTATCAATAAATAAAAAAACTGCAAGTTAATGCAAGCATACAACAAAATTTTAAGAGTTTGGGTGGTAACAATAATGTCTAATATTTTTATTGCTTGGCAAAGATCCAAACAATGGACAGAAAATAGCTTTTATTTGTTCAAGTAATTATAATATTGAAGTTATTAGTTACTCATAATTTATTAACACTTGGATTAAATAGCCATCTATGTAGTATATAGATGTAGTATATGTAATTGAATATATAATTAATATTTCTAAAACACCTTACTATTCTTATTCATAGGTTAACATATAGAGAAGAATTAAATTCTTGACTTACAATGAGGTTATACACTAATATTGTAAGTCAACTACCAAATATGCTACCTTGCAACATAGTACATAGCATAATGCCTTTTGTTCATGCTAGAACTATGTGACTGATTGGGAGTGTGATTTTGTTACCACTGTCTAGCATTGCACAGTATCATGATGCATATTAATAGCCCAGAAAAGATCAAAATTCAAAGTTTTCTATTGCATGCATGTGCATACACCCTAAAAAAGGTCAGGAAAACAAGATAAACCATTGTCTAAGTTGTATTATTTGTATTTTACCCTATAGCTTATCGTGGCCAGGGCATGGTGCACATGAACCCCGAGGGCCAACTGATACAGCCAAAGCATTCCTTTTGAGTAGTAACAAGCCTGCAGAAGCTCACAACATAGATTTCTCTGAAAACAAGCAACTCTCCAATTTTCCTCCACAGAGCAAACAGCAGGTTTCCTTGGTACCTGCTGCTATTAAATTTTAAATACACTGACAGAGGCCACATTCTTTGCAGATCTCTTGAATGACCAGTTTCAGTGTTCTAAGTAGTAGTAAGGGCCTGGGGGGAAATTCAGTTTTTATAAAAATAAATGCAATCTGGGATTCTACCTCAGTTGTCTGAACATACCCTATCCATTGTTTCAAACCTTCCCACTCCCTCATCAGGGATAATATAGACTGACCCCTATTGTCGCTACTATGACAATAATGATGATTGAAACAATTTCTGTATGATTTCATCCCTGGTAGAGAAGAATCCTATGATCCATCCATTCATTCGTTCACTCACGCAGCACTTCAGGCTCACACATTTGGCAAGGAAAGTTCGTTCAAGAGTGATTGAGAATGTTACTTCACTCATCTTTCTGTGTTCAATAGTGGGCACAGTCATTCACTGCTGATTAATGACTGAATAGTCTGCATCCCTATCGTTGGTTAGGAGCACAGGCTTTATCATAATTCTTTTTTGGCTCCTTATTTTCTAGTTGTCTTCTCTTGAGTAAATTTCTTTGTCTCCAAAATTTCTGACTTCACAATAAAGCAAGAACAAAATAATACCTTTAAAAAAAACCTAATTTGATTGAACACAGGAATGGATAGAATCTTTGTGGAATCACACAAAAATGCTTGTCAAATCAAGTTTAGATTTCTAAACAAACTTATACCCATGCAGTAATATATCCATATTCAAATCTCGATAGAAACAATTGCAATGGGTCTGTTAGTGCAAGGCAATCACACACAATACATGCACTACTTACGTTTGTGATACAGATCAACAACAGCAACTTTCTGGCAAGGCACAATTTCTTGGGCATTTTTTTCTTTACTTTGGTGAGAGCTGATGTTAATAAATGTTTTCTACCTCTTAACAAAAATACCTATAACACAGGATTCTCATTAGGCTTTTTATATTTTACCTGAGAATACAACATAACCCTTTCTTAAACAGACCATCATACTAATAAAACAATTTTTACAAAAAGTATTTAATAAGCACAGTTTATTTAAATAAGTCCCCCAGTAGGAAATGGAAAATTCACTGCCTTTACTTGGAAGAAGGATGTAATATCTGTCAGTTTTATATATGCAGCTCACCAATATTCCCTTATTGAAAACAGTATTTCCACATCACAGTTCCCAAAGGGACTTTAAAGTCTCAAAATTCCCAAGTCTCCTTGGGCTTGTACTCTCTCGATTCCACTAGGGTTTATTAATAGTATGCTTCATAGCATCATCTCCATCTTTGTACATTTTCTTTAGAACATTCACTAACCCTTTACTAGGATCTGCTTCTACATTCTGGGAGGGCTTTTCTTTCTCTTTGCATTCTTTTTCAACCCAAGTTAGACAGTATCACCTTGTATTTTCTGCCTTTTTTCCACATAATGTCAGAACTGTATTCGTCTTGACTTTTTTGAACTGCCTTCCACAGACATGGGTTTTAACAGATTGTTCACAATCTGTTAAATGTAACAGAGTAACTTTTGCCATTTATTCTTCACCAAAAGACTAGAAGACCTCTTTGTGAAATGAACTTACTTGCACATTCTCCATGAGAACTTGGAGAACTCCCATTAGAGTAATCTATATTTTCACAAACTTATATTTTCCCATTCATAATGGCTGATTTTTTGCTGTCTGCCATATTATAATGGGAGTGATTACAGCAGCTGGCTTTTCATTTTATGGAGAAGTTCTGCTCTCTTCTGCAATTTCTCTTCCACCTTGTTCTTGATTTCTGTCTCCAGGTTGGATTTTTCTGCTGAAGGGACATCACTTATTTTTTTCCTAGTAGCCTTTCCTAGTAGCTTCTTCTAGATCTTTCTGTACCTCATCTAGATCTTTCTATAGCCCTTTCAAAGCTAAAGTCATGGTTGGCCTAAGTGAGGCAGCCAAGCAGGAGAGAGAGCAAGAAACATCATACCAAGCGTGTGTTAAGCTCAGCTGACCACAACTGCATGTATGTATGCCGACTGGCGTGCCTGCCAATAATACTTTTCATATAACAGTTAGAGAAGTTATGCTGGTAATGTTCTTGAAATCCAGATAACTAACTTTAGCTATGAAAATCATTTATTTATGCAAAAATGTTAACAACACTAAAGACACTCTATTGGGTACACAAAACAAAATCTAAATTGATGCATAGTCACTTACCACAAGCAATTCCATACTATACCCCGCCCCCCAACCACCACCAGATTCTTAGTGATTTTCAAGTTTAGAAGAAACTGGATGGGAGAATAGCTGACTGGGAACCTTGGGCATGAATACCAATTACAACTATTTAACAACAGATTTTAAGATGGCTGATATATATGGTATCTGGACATACCAAGTGATATACATGTGAAAAATTCCGAATGTTAATAAAACCTGTGTTTGAAATTGATTGGTAGTGGTCAAATAGAAATTGTAAAGGCACAAAATATATTGCATATTAGATTCCATAACTCACTTGATTGTGAAAGAATGTATTTCCCATTAAAGGCAAGCCATGTGCATTATCTGTCCACTGATGTGCAATGTCATTTAAGACATTCCATCATTCTCTGCTTGAGCACTCTTGTGTAATCTCATGAGGTGTCCGGGGAAGAGACAATGATAGCCCAGACATTAAAATGTAATCAAGATATGCAAATTCATATCTAAATGTGAATTGCTGGGAAAAAGAAATTAATCTAGGCATGGTCAAATAAACAATGTGTAATATGGATAATTAATCACCAAATTAGCAGATGAAGTCCCTTGAGGAAATTATGCAAATTGAAAAGGCCCCCATCCACTGACACAAATTAGACCATATATGTTAAAACTCTCAACAAAATAACCCTTGGGAACATCACAAAACAAATAACCCAAACAACTTCAGCATTCCCAACTCCACTGGAATTTTTAATATTATTTGGAATGTCTCTTCCTGGTCTGAATAAACAGAAGAATTCCATCATATATTTTTCTAGAAAATATTAGATGACTCCTTATCTTAAATGCTCTATTATGTGGCTTCCTCAAAATCTAGTCCCTCCCTGATAAATCAAAAACCTATTACCCAAATCCAAAATCTTGCAAATGATAAAGCTTCACGAAGGATGAAAGGCCAATTATGTATTTTCTATTAGTAACAATAAAAGCAAGAGAAGATTGATACACCAAAAAAGTGATTGGCCCCAAATGCCTGATGTCACCCATTCACTACATCAGCAATAAAGGAAGGATCCATATATTGCACTGATAAACATCCTCTAAGGAAAGAGTATCGTTGGAAGGCGAGAGTGTTCCATGCCCACTGCAAATGTACATAGCTCTGCTATATAAGTATATCCTGAAATTGCAGCAATGGACAATGGCAGAAAGTCTTGCACCCTACTATCAAGATATTCTTAACAGTTTCATTGGAAGTCCATCTTTGATTTGAAAGTCAAGATGCACACTACCTTGTATCTTCACATCTATATGTAATAATCTTTACTGCACAGTTACTGTACATTCCCTTAAATTAAGTTCAACAAAACAAAATCAATAACAGGAAGATAGAAAATTCACAACAAGATCTAGCTAAATAGCATGTTACTGAATGACCAATGTGTTACTAAAGAAATAAAAAAGATAATCAAAAGCCTTTTGAGGCAAATGATGCTACTATGTGACCTGTGAGTCAGTGTGGAAATTAGTAAGAAAAAAAAACTATTTTGAAGAAATGAAAATAAAACAATATAAAAATCCCTCAGAGGTAGCAAAAACAATACCGAAAGGGCTATTGATCTTGCAACTTGCATGAAGGTTGTCTT
Organism: Ochotona curzoniae; assembly: GCF_017591425.1. Lineage (NCBI taxonomy): Eukaryota > Metazoa > Chordata > Mammalia > Lagomorpha > Ochotonidae > Ochotona > Ochotona curzoniae. The sequence continues at coordinate 12,946,504 of NW_024464920.1, read as the reverse complement.
ATATCAGAGAGAACATATATTTGTCCCTTTTGAGATTGACCTTTTCTGTTGACCATTTGGTTGCACATGATGGAATTCTATTCTTTTTAATAGCTTAGTAGTATTCCATGGAATCAAAGCACAACAGTTTATCCACTCCTCTTTCAATGGGCATCTGGGTCTTTTCCATGTCTTTTTTATTGTAGATTGTGTTGCTGTGAATGTGTAGAACTATCGATCCCAATATCATATGCAGATTTCAATTTTTTGAATACATTCCCATAAGTCAGATAGCTGGGTCACACAGCAGGTCAATTTTCAGTTTTCTTTGCACTCTCCTACTGACTTCCATAGTAGTTGTACCAGCCTAAATTTCAAGCAACAGTGAAGGAGAGTATCTTAGCAGGAAATAAAACAACCAAAATAAAGGAGGAAACAAGCCAAAATTAGACCAAATAATAATACATAAGATCAATGAAACAAAGAGTTGCTTCTTTGAGAAAATCAATAAAATAGACACCCTACTATCCCAACTAATCAAATGAAAGGATGGAAAAGATACAAATCAATATGATTGGAGACATAAAAGGAAATATAACAAGAGATACATCAGATATACATAGTATTATTAGGAACTATTACAAGCAACAAATTGGAAGACCTAGAAGAAACTGATAGATTTTTGGACACATGCAATCTACCAAAATTGAATTGTGAGCAATTAATAATCTAAATAGACCTATGACAAGGACTGAGATTGAATCATAATTAAATCCCTCTGAAACAAGAAAAGCCCTGGTCCAGATGGCTTCACTGTGAAATTCTACTAATTGTTTCAAAAAGAGCTTACCCCAATCCTTCACAAGATATTCCAAATAATAGAAAGGAAGACAATTCTTCCAAACTCTATGAAGCCAATATTATCTTAATACCAAAGCCAGACTGAGATACAACAGAAAAAGAGAAGTGCAGACAGATAAGTATAGATGCAAAGATCCTCAACAAAATACTAGCCAACAGTACCCAACAGTACATCAGGCAGATCATTCACTCAGACTGGGTGGGATTCATCCCTGGCATGAAGGAATGGTTTAACACTTGCAAATCAATAAACATGATTCTCCACATTAACAAATTAAAAAATAAGGACCATATGACCTTCTCAATAGATGCAAAGAAGACATTTGATAAAATCCAACATCACTTCATGCTAAAAATCTTAAGCCAGAGAGGGATAGAAGGAACATTCTACAACATAGTCAAGGAAATATATGAAAAACCCAATGCCAGCATCATACTAAATTGGGAAAGACTGGAAACTGTTCCACTAAGAATTGAAACTAGACACAGATGTCCACTTTCCCCAGTGCTATTTAATATGTTATTGGAAATCCTTTACAGAGCTATTAGGCAAGAAAAACAAATTAAAGGAATTCAAATTGGAACCGAGGATTTTAAATTATCCCTGTTTGTAGATGACATAATTCTCTCAATACCAGAGTTGAAAGATTCGATCAAGGGACTTGAAAGTCATAAGGGAATTTGGCCAAGTAGCAGGATACAAGATTAATATACATTAAATCAATGGTGTTAGTATACACAGATAACTCCTTGGCTGAGGTAGAAATTACAAGTACAGTCTACTTTAAAATAGCAGATAGGAATCTTAAATACCTTGGAATTAACTCATACTTTTTTAACAGTGAAACTGACATTAGAAATTATTTAACACAATTATTTTCTGCAGAGCATGAGGGCTTTTGAAATGTAATTCAAAGTTCCATGTGCTGGAGAGGGTACAGGAAGAGAGTAGAGGTCTTTGTGTATCTCAGGCAAGTGTCAACAAAAGCCATTCCACTTCTACCACTTGTATATAGTGTGTATACTGTATACCTGCTATGAGTTGAATACGGCTTTCCCCTCTCCTGCAAAACTCATGTTGAAATTACTGTCTCTGTGGTAGGGTTCAGGGTCTTTAAGAGGTGATGAAATTAGAAATAGAGATTAAATCTGTCTTGTGAGAGCAGATCTGATCTTGTGAGAGTGGATTAAGAGGAAGCAAGATTGGCACCCTTGTTCTCTCTCTTCTATGTGTACCCCCTGGATTTCCAAGCTCCAAATTTTTATCTAAATAATGTTCATTTCTTTATGAGGCCTCGGATATTCTGTTATGACAAGAGAAAATAGACTAAAATAATGTTTTTGAAGAAGGGACTTCTTAACTAAAAATATTTTGTTAACCTCCTCGCTACTCAGACTTTCTCAATTTATCTGAGAATCACTATGCTATTGTGAAACAGTATTAAGTGTGTTTTTTAGCTTTTGTGTCTCTCTCTTGGCCAGAGCTCTTAAAATCTTGTAATATCCTTTTTGATAAGAAAATAACAATAGGAACATCTTTTGTCATGATATTTGGTTTTATCCACAGTTCCTGGAATATCTTCAGAACCACAAAGATATAAGGAATGCCTTTTGGTATTCATCGCAAGCTCCGTTCAGCCACACCTGCATTGATGATAATGCAGTGACTGCACAGAAAGTCCCTAAGAATGGGGGGCTGTTATCTAATGAAACTGACCATATGCTTAGTGGGTTAAAACTTTCAGCCTCGTTTCTCTCCTACCTCTGTGGAGAGGAGAGTGACTAAAGATTAAATTAACTTAAATCCAGTGACGTGGTCAATCATGCCATCTCCCAAACCTCCATTAAAATCCTGAGCAGTGGAGATTTTTGAATAGATCCCCCAGGATAGAAGAAAGTTGCATTCCCAACTCCATGGGGACAGAGGCATCAGATCCTACCCCATGTGTCTCTTCCATCCAACTACTCATTTGCATCTGGTTATCCTTTGTAAAATTCTTCACAGTAGGTCAGCTTTCCTTCATTTTTGTGAGCTGTTCTAACAAATAGAATATGAGGGGAAAAAAAGTCCTGGGTCCCTCTGATTTGTAGCTGAACTCTAGGTATGGGCAGCTTTGCAGTATTTTACCTGAGACTGATGTCTACATGTAGGGGCAGTTTGGGAGAATTGAGATCTTAACTTATACAAAGTTCACTAAAACTGAACAGTTAGTGTCAAAGTTGCAGGAATTTGTAACACAGCTGTTTCGCATCTTCTCAGGTTTTTTGCTAATTTGTTTGTTTTGTTTTGTTTGGATTTTTTGTTGTTTTTTTGGTGTGGGGAAAATACTTTGGGTGTCAATAATGTTCTGTGAGTATAGAAAGAAACAATGTTTTTTTTTTTTGTAATCATGTTTGTACGTTAAGTCCCAAGATCACACTTGACTGAGTGACCACTACTCCAGCCCTTTGTTAGTGCTGTTGTATCCTTCTTAGAAATCTTACCTATAAATTTTCCTATACAACTTACATTCCTGAGTTAGTCACATTCCTTCTTTGCCAGTTTTCATCTATCAAAGTTTCATAATCAATCAGTGTTAAGCATCAAATTGACAAAGTGAATGTGATAATTAAGTTCTCTTTCAAAGTCCAGAGATTCTATGTGGGAAACTTGCATTTTCTACTTTGCCCTTGTATTAACTCAGTTATATTCTGATTCAGTTCCCTTACTATCTTTACACGGTTTTCCTGCGTGCTTGAATCACGCAGAACTTGCTGCCACATCTCTCTTACCATTGACTCCATTGCCCATTCAAACGTTCACTACTGCTTCTCCAGTGTCTTCACATGCATTCTAATTCCACTGTTTTGGTTAAAATTTCAGAATTCCATGTGCTATGCTTTGCACTTATGCAAACTTGGATGAATACTGTTCAAAACATACTAGATTAGACGATTTACAATCATATTCCCATTTCTAAGATGCTCATAATTCTACTGTTGATTGGACGAAAATACACATACCACCTTTCTCAGGGGTTGTTCTAAATATAGCATGAGTAAACAAAAATACATTTTGTTAACTTTATATAGTACTGAAGAAATACATTGTGATTGCTGGATCCCATCTCAGATATAATCCCTATATGATAATACAAAGTTGCAAAAATACCAACCTACTTAGAGTTTCATTACTAAGATGTTTCTCTTAAATTTTCATGAACTTCACACCCTTGAATATTGGTGTACACTAAGGTATGAAATCTCTGGGTTTTGTGACATTTCTTTGATCAAAGAGAAGAAAAAAAACCACAAGAAATCCTATTTAAGGAAGGAGTCAGAAACATCAAAGCAAATAAGTAGAGTACAGGCAAAAATGTTCCTGTTGTAAACATCTCGACTGGAAATTTGTATTGCTATGAAATAGGGTATAATCACATTCTTTCATAACAAAGTCTACAATACAAAGAGAGAGAGAGAGAGAGAAAGGGAAGGAAAGAAGGAATGAAGGAAGGAAAAATCAGTATTGGACATGGGAAATCTGATTGCATCTAATTCTAATTCTTATTTTTCATTAGGCTACCTAAACACAATGCATGTGAAAAAATATATACCTACACATACCTTGTAATTCTCCCACATGCCATAAATTCTTTACAATAAAACCTGTAACCCCGGATTTGCATAAGTCCAGAATGTGAAGTAAGATCCAGAGGACCATCTTTATTCCTCCCGTAATACACATACTATTGGAATTAGTTATTCTGGATAGAACTTCAGCCTCTGGGCTAACGAGATAAAAGTCATGTGTCCTTTATACCAAGAGAACTTCAAAGAAATACAATAGTTTAAGAATCACTTTGTTCATTTTATCTACACAATGTCAAACATAAATTGTATGGCAATTCAGTGGCTAAATCTATCCCATGTTTGATATTTGAAAAGATCACAATAACAGACTAGGAAGAGATGCCCATGTCAGTTCGGCATCTGGCTTGTGCCATATTGGTCTGTAAGCAGCTGACTCCTTTCTGGGAGTGGAGTAAGAACATTGTGTGGGTCTGCATGGAGAGGAGCCACACATATCACAGCAGGGAATATTCTGCAAGTACTGAGCAAGCTCCTGCTCTTCCTGAAGTCATCTAGGGTCTAGAGAAGTGAGGGCTCTTCCATCCTTCTATCAGCCTGTACTCACAGGATGCACTACCACCTAGAGATGAATATCTGATGCAAACACCGTTCTGCTGTTCCCGGGGCTATGACAATGGACCAAGCGGCTGGCTATGCCCTGTGCCTGGGGTTGACTGACGGAAGAACACTGTAGTAGTGTGAAAAGAAGGAGCTATCTTAGACTCTGACCAAGAGTTTCTCCACCTCCTGATTTTCACAACCTGAATCTCTGGCTTAAGATCAATAGTTAACTCAGGCGGAGTATGAGAAACACGCGTTTTTGTTTTTGTTCTTTACATTCCAAACTTCACTAGCTATGTTTCTAAGATAATGACTTTGAATAAGGACTAGGACACCAAAAGGAGTTGGGCCAGTTTTAACAAATGAGACTTAGGGTGGCAACCATAGGATCACCAGTGTGAGATTTGAGGCAGAAAGGTCAGAACACTGAGTCTCTGCAAAGCAGTTGAACTTACTAAGGTCTGCAGAGAAGGCAGCAAGACAGAACGAGGCTATTAAATGTGACAATCTAAATTCTAAAAAAAACGTTGATAGATTCCTATGCCTTGATTCAAAGGAAAGCATGATCTAAAAGAGCTGGGACAGATGGAGACAAATTAGAGAATTTTTGATCTGCTCAAGAGTATTTTTCAGACCAAATATTCTCAAGTCACTATTTCCTTTGGTACAACTGGGTGGAGTAAGTCTTCTCTGTGGGTCCTTCTAAAATCAGTAGAGCAAGGCAAAGGAAAATGAAAGTCACGATACAGATCAGCACTTCCCAATTTTTTTTTTCAAATTTGACAATAATCAGGAAGCAAACTATAATAAAATTATAAAAATTTCAAAACCACTGACCCATTCCATGTGCATCTGATTAGTTAACAGTATTCATCTCCAGGATGCTCCATGAACACAGCACCCCAAGTGATCAACAACAAAACATGCAAGGAAAACACTACATGACAGAATATTTATTTAAATATTTACTTAAAAAGTGTACAATCGATGAAGATCTTGCCCATTTACTTAGTGTGTACATTAGTCCAAAGCTTCTCAGCTTTTGAACTTACTGTTTCCAAATAAATCTGTCTTTTGTGTGGCGTTTTAAAAAATAACTACTAGAGAATAGAAATGTAAAACGACCTCAGGCATCAGTTCAGTAATTGGGGTAAAATCCTATCAGTGTTCCTGCTGTCAGTAGGATTCTTAATTGTTCTGCTTGCTTTGTTCAAGGGGTTTTATCAATTCTCTTTCAACTGGCAGCTCAGTAAGCTTATTATTTTTATTATCATTATTTCTTTTTAGAAGAAGATCAGCAAGTAGTCTTCATGGATGCCAGCATTTGGCTACGTCTTAGAGTACAGGGAGTGAGAGTGCTAAAGTACTAAAGATGGATTGATTTCTGCACTTTTATATCTGTCTGATAGATATTTTGCTGGAAACACAAAACAGGAGCCTTGCGAAGGTTAGACCAATTCTGTGTAGTATGGTTCTTGTTTGGTTAATCCCCAGAGGTATTTACACTGAAAGAAGAGTGCTTCATAAAGGGGCTTAATTATTCCTCAAAAAGCACTACAGGACAGTAGAATCTACTCTGACGTGGGCTGGCTCAGTGGATGTCCTCGGAAACTCCTTGGTCAGTTAGTACAGAGAGTACTGTGAAAAGGCCCAAGAATCCCATGGAGGGAGGGCAGATACAGAAGGGCAGATCGAGCAAGGTAATCATAAACATGGGTTAGGGAGATGCTGTGGGATGTAAGGCTCTCGGTTAGATTTACTACCAGCTGCTTCCTTCCACAGGTGAAAGATTTCAAAGTGGAGGCATAAAGGTATACAAAAAAGGAAGCAGGATTTATTTAGAGCAATGCAAAAGCACAAATTCAAGAATTAAGTCAGACAAGTTGCAGTAAGAGCAAGGGCAAACAACTCAAAACACCAAAACCTGCACACAATGAAAAATTCCTCACCAAGGAAAATTTTCTAAACAAAGGGGAAAAAATTCAACTGAAGAATCTCCTACAGAGAAAACTTCCCTGTGTGCCATCTAGAAGCAAATGGAGTGATGTCTAGGATGAATTCCAATAGAATATTCAGAAGGGAATAAAGTTTAAGGCAACACTCACTTCTGTGCCCTTTTTGGTAATATTGGAAGTGACACAGTGTTGGGTGTATGATGGGAGTGCTAGGAAGCGGCTTGGTGGTATCTGGAAAGTAGGCCTAGACAGTGCATGCTAAAGGAGGCTTGGGTTATACATAGAAGCGATCTGAACTCCACCAGCAACAAGGTTCCATCCAAGACAGGTCTGGGTAGCCCTCAGACCTAATGGCCAGCAGGTCAAGAACTCTAGTAGTCAGGTCCCATTTCTTACAGTGTGTCAAAGAACATAAGACTGCAAGGGACAACAGTGAGCTGTGCATGCACTGAGTTCTCACCAAGCTCAGTGAGTTGCATTGGTCCCACATGGAAAATAACACCGACTATGGCTTCATACAGGTCAAAATGGGTCTGTGTGGCACCCAGACCTAATGGCCAAAAGATTCTGACAAGAGCAACACCAACAACACCTAGGCATATAGGACACCCGGTGTCTCCCTAATCCTGAGACCTGCTTCAACCGGAAGTAGAGGAAAGGTTGTACAAAGGTGCAGCCTCAGCACAGTATCACAGGAGGTGGAGATTGGTGAGCCATAAGCTGGGGCTACGGAGATAACAGTGTAAATCTAACAGAAGAACCCAGGCCTGAAACTCGATGGAGGGAGTGGCACAACTGACTGCAAACAAAGAGCCATGTGCCAATTGCAATAAGTAAAACAGAACTGTAGACCTGTGGGTGACAGCTTAGAAACCTGCCCCAGGGAGAAAAATCTGCTAACCAGAAGTACAATGACCAAAAGCAAAAGAAGAGACAGAGGCACAATGAATATTACTGAAGACACCCTTGCAAAGGAACAAAACTCCTTGTCAAACCTCAGAGTTAACTGAGGAAGATATCGAGAAAATGGAAGATGCAGAATGCAAAACACTTGTTAAAAAACTTATCAATAAAAAGAAGCACAAAAAACAGTCATTCAAGGAATTCAAGGAATTCAAGGAATATGTCACCCCGGAAATGAATCAAACGAAAGATGATATATCAGAAATGAAGAATACAGTGGAGCAAACTAAAAGTGCAGTGGAGAGTCTCCAAAACTGAATGAAGCAAGTAGAAGAAAGAATCTCAGAATTGGAAGATATTTTCTGTCACCAGGAAGAAATAAACAAACAAAAAGCTGGTAGCAGAGCTGGATCAGGCTAAAAACAGTATTCAAGAATTGAAAGACACTATTAAAAGGCCAAATATAAGAGTTATGGAAGTCACAAAAGGTGCAGAAAGAGAAGCTGGGTTTACAAATGTGTTTAATGAAGTAATAAAGGAAAACTTCCTTAATCTAGAGAAACAAATTGGGAAAAAACATCCAGGAGGGGCACAAAATCCCAAACAGGGTTAGCCAAAAGTGATCTTCATCAAGACACATGATAATCAAGCTCTCATAAGAAAAAGATCCTTAAATTTGCATGTGAAAAAAAATCAAGTGGCATATAAAAGAATGGCAATTAAATTCACTGGGGACCTCTCACAGAAAACTCTACAGGTAAGAAGAGAATGGAGCGACATATTCCAGATTCTAAAGGGAAAAAAAAAGTTGTTGGCCCAGGATAATGTACCCAGCAAAACTTTCCTTTGTCTTTGAAAATGAAATAAAATTTTTTCACAGTAGTGAAAAGTGGAAAGAATATGCCTCTTCCAAACCTGCCCTACAAAGGATACTTAAAGATGTTCTGTTGATAGTCATATTACAACGGATGATTAAAAAGGAAGCAGAGATGGTATAACCCTTGCTAACACCACTTCACATTTCTGTGGCACATTGCTGTATGTAAGGGCTTTCATAGTCTTGCTTTCATTTGAATTCTATTCTAGCATTGACAGGGATAAAAAGTACATATTATTACTTCTCCAAAAAAAATGTTTTAATGAATTTCCCATAACGTCCTGTGGAGTAACTAAGAATCCACAGTAATCTTGGAAGAAAAAGTCCAATGTTCCTTTGCTTTCATTAGTACCTGAAGTAATAAGAATAGTGGAGTCAATCTTTCTATTCATGAAATAATTAGGGGACAATTAAGAGGTTTCAATTACATGGATAAGATATCTGTTAGACACACTGACTGTGAATTCATTAGCACTGAATGCAGGTGAGGGAAATGTTGGAGGAGGCTTAATGAACAGGTTAGCAAAACAGTCTATGTTGTTGTTGTTGCACCCAGTTGCTATTTTCAGGCATTTTTGCTACATGTTTTACAGGCAGCCTATAAATCCACCTCATAACAAATTCTATGAGGTCCTTGGTAGTGAACACTTGAGAGGTCATGGTTACAATGAAGGTTGAGTGCAATGGAGAGCTTGATTTCAATTCCCACCTTCATAACTTCTGTGACCCTTGGCAGTACTTGTCATCTCTAAGTGTCAGTTATTTCGTCTCTAAGAGAAAAAGTGGGTATTATAATTATCCCTGCTTCTTTGCATTGTCATGAAGATGCAGAGAGTACTTTATGAAAAGTACATAGCTCATAATCTAGTCTCAATAACAGATAAATGTATCCATTTTAGAAGAAGAAATATGGGCTTAGAAAGACTAGTAACTTGACTTGAATTTTCCTGCTCCAACTCAGCAAACTGCTGTATGCGCCAGGGTTCCTGCCTAGGATTCTGTTTGGTGGGAATGTTGCAAATTATGATACCACAGGTGTATGCAGAGGCAAAAATGAAGTGAGGCCGAGAGGAGGGAAGGATCCTTTGTAGGCTAACAGATTCCAGATTCAGAACTCTGGTTTATGAAAGTTGACTTTTTTAGGTTTTCATGTCCACTATATTCAATTTGTAGTCACTACAGCTTTCCAAATGAAAATGTAGTACACAAATTAAACATTTTAAAAACTCTCCATAAACATCGCTATCAAACTGCTCTTAATGAACATGTTTTCCATAAAGTAAGATGATCAGAAATTCCAATCCATCATGTAACGTGTGAATTGAATTGTACTGCACACTTCGATATACTTCAATGTTATATACTTGCCTAGACCACCTTTAAAATGATTCAATGGTAAATGTGATGAAATTACAGTATTGTGGTCTCTGTTTAATTTCAAGGTTGAAGTGTCTTCTCAACAAAAAAGTGGATAAAATCCTAGAATGCTGGAAGACATAAAAAGAATTAATGGCTCTTTCTGTTGTTTTGATTCCCTCAATTTGATAGCTTTGTGTAATTTGAATAATTGTAAGCTTCCAGCATGCTGATAAGGCTCACAAACATTATTCATGTGCATGAAATGCTGATCAATTAAAGCTCCTCTCTGGAAATAATTTATCATACAGCATTCTGGCTCCCTTCCCTCTGCGTCAGCAAAGGTCAGATTATGGCTTATTTATTCTTTACTATCTTTTACCCAGAATTTTCCCATTAGTTTTATTCTGATCTAATTTCCTTCTCTTCATCTTACTCTTTCCTGAGTCACTAACACAAATGTGAATTTCATTACTAATAAATGTGAGTGTTACTGGGAGGAGGTCGACGTCATAGTTGTAAACTTATTGGCTACACCAAGAATGTATATCCAAAGTCACTTGCAGCAAAGATCTTGGAAAAGTCATCTGTTTAGAATAGGAAAATTATTTTCTCTTCTTCTGTGTCAAAAGAAGAAAACATGTAATGGTTCACATTGTGTGTCAGCTTGGCTGGGTCACAGAACACAAGCAAATAGGAATAACTCTTCTGAATGTTTCCCTGCAGCTAGTTTTGGATGTGAATGAGATTTACAAAGTGGACTTTCAACAAAGAGTTGGGTGGGCTTCATCCAATCACTTGAAAACATGAACAAAAGACTGACCTTCCTTGAGCAAGAAGGAATTTTGCAACCAAGGATATCCCATCTAATTCATCTTTTTCTATCTCTCTTCCTCTTTCTTCCTCATAGCATATATACAGAAACTTCAAAAAGTTCGTGGAAACAGAATTAAATGATAATAATAAAAATATCAAATACATTTCTCAACATAAGTTCCCTCAAGTTCAAGATACCTTTGCAAGTGAGTATACCAGTCATTTTGTCAATTCCTAAAGAACTAAAAATTTCGGGAATGTGATCAATTAATGGCTTCAATATTACAGTATTAATTGAAGAAAATCAAATGACATTTAAACTTGTTATTTTTAATGAGAGGAAATGGGTTAGTTTTGTAGCATAACAGATTATACTGCTGCCTATGACACTGGCATCTTGGGTGCCAGTTTGAGTCCGTATACGTCCAATCCAGCTGCCTCCTAATGGTATGGGCAAAGCAGTGGCACATGTTCCAAGTGCTTAGGCCACTGCTTACCCACAGTGGAGGCATGGTTGCAGCTAGCTACTAACTTCTGCCTTCAGCCTCACTTAGCCTAACTATTGTAGGAAGACGAAGATTCTCTCTCTCTCTCTCTCGTGTGTGTGTGCGTGTGCATGTGTGTGTGTCTAGCAATGACTTTCAAATAAGTAATCTTTAAAATAAATAAAATTATTATAGAAAATTCTGCTCTTATCTGCAACTGACCTGGGTACAATCATTTCAACATCTGTTGAGCAGAAAGTTTGTTTCACTTCAGTTTTACAGAATTGTAGCAACTAAGCCACTTGAGACATTTATCTATTCATTAATGTGTTACTGTTAATCATTAGTACTCTTAAATTAGAGCACAAGGAAAATTATTTTTTTCTTGAAGATGGCTATGGATAGCCTACCAACTACAGTGAGCTTCAGCTTCATTTCAACATTATCTTTTTCTTTGTAAAAGGTATTTATTTCCAAACTGCCTATTTCCCAGGAACTTTGTTACCATAATGTTGATTTTGCCATTCCTCTACCCTAATTTCTTCATCGTTTTGTATATGTTCTAGCTTACATTTTAACATATGTGCTAATCTGATAAAGACCCTTTTCAAATTGATATATTTTCCTTAGTGCCTGAAAGTAGATCATTCAGATATGTTGTAACAAGTTAGTATCAATTCAGTTTATTAGAAACTCATCAAAATCTATGCAGAATCAATCCACAGTTCCTAGTTACCCCAGCACTTTATTTTTTTTTAACTTTTATCTTTAATTTTGGATTATATGATACAATTCTGCATAGTCTGAGATTCCCCCTACACACCAATTCCTACCCCCGGACTGATTTTCCCTATATTGTCACAACAGTACATTCCTTCATAAGGAGTAATAGTTCCGTCAGTCTGCTATTTAAGTGTGTGCCCAACACTGCTGGTACAGACAGAGATGGGAGTCCATCTTTCATTTGGAAGTAGGGATGCATGTTGCATCGTGTCTTCACATCTGGATATGGTAGTCTCCACTATTGCATCATTATCATCATTTCCATGCAGTGCTGTGGATATGGTTGGAGTGTGTCCCCCAAAATTCTTGTGGGTAGAATTTTGATCTCTGTTGTGGTAAAACTGAGGTGGTGAAAATTTTGAAAGATGGGACATTGATGGAAGCCTTTATGGGCTTAATGCTGTTCTGCCAGTGTGACTTAGTTCTTAGTAAAGAGTCTTTTGCAAAGAGGAGCCACCCCAGAGCCAGCACTGTATCAAAGTAGGCTGTGGTGCCAGCATACCACATGGGTTCGTGTCCTGGTTACTCTACTTCCCATCCAGCTCCTTGCCTATGGCTTATGATCTGGGAAAGCAGCAGAAGACAAAGTCCTCAGATCCCTGCACCCATGAGGAAAACCTGAAAGAAGCATTGTCTCTTGACTGTTGGATCGGTCCTGGACATTGTGGATGGAGGATCTCTCTCTCTCTCTCTCTCTCTCTCTCTCTCTCTCTCTCTCTCTCTCTCAGTAAATCTGCCTTTCAAATATAAACAACCTTTCAAAAAAAAGAGGAGCCATCCTGTGAGCCTGACCCCTCTGACATGTGGCCATTTCCCTCCTGCTTCTGTGCTGTGCCATGGTCTATAGACCTTCTTTCTAAGGAAATCAGCATCAGGTACTCTGCTGTAGTAACACGCACTTTAATAATACATGTACGGATGTTTGCTTAGCGTCTGGAGAACTTGATTAACATAAAATGGTGCCAGTTTATAATTGGAGAAAGAGAAACTGGAGTAGCTTACAGACTTAGAATGTTTCACCAAGTAATGGACATACCATGTCAAATGTGAGTGGTTAAATATGCTTAAGAAATGCAGGAAACAGGCATGGTCTTGTTACATTACAAATCCGGAATCAAAAAGGAACAAAGGTGAGTTAGGAAAACTGGGAGAGTTGGAGAAAGCAATCCAGGAAGAGAAAAACACACTAAGTAAATAGAACACAAGATGCAAGGGAAGCTCTAACTCAGCTGCTCCAGAACCTGGATGGATTACTATGTGCTCCTCCCTCTGAAGTCCCTACCGACAGCTCCCATTGCACTCAAAGAACACCTTATTTTCCTTCCTCTAACTTTGTGATGTGGCCTGAAGATCTGCATCCTAACAGGCACTCTTTTGTTTTTATTAGAATTCCCATTTTAGTCAGTACTCCCAGTCGACAGTATCATTGTGATAGTATTTAAAAGGATACATGTGCATGTCCTTAATGTTTAAGGCATTTCTGAATCATTGGCTTCTCCTTTCCTGTCTTCTCTGTCTCTTATCTATCCATTCCTACCTGTATGTACCCTGTATTCTTTTTTCTTTTCATGGTTTAGTCCATTCTCCCCAGCCCAGCGACAGCAGCCTCAAACCAGTGACTGCCTTAACTCTTCCCTCTGATTCAACAAAGTTTAAAAAGAAAGGCCTTGCTTCAGAAAAAGACACAGATCACTTCTGACCCCACATGGAACAATGAGCCATCCTCAGCCCCGAACAGGAAAGCTACCATCTCTGGACCTTGTTTCCAGAGCCGGGACCAAACCTATTAAATCCAGATCATCATTTATCTGCCAGTGGTTGAACTCATGTTGCAGTGTGGATACCGTGCTTTTATCAGTAATGTACTGTTCAAAAAGCTAACAAGGTTCACACCAGCTTTTAAGGGAGGAAACATAAGAAGAGAGTGCCATAATTGTGGAATTGGCAGACGCTTTTTCTTTTCTTTTTCCCATGAAATAATCTAAAATTGATTAGGAAATCCTTGGCAAATGTAGTTTGAGCTTCTGAGTGTTGAGCAACTGTAATTCAGGACACAAAGAAAGAGAGAGACAGCCTCTCTCACCTCCCCTTTGTTGAAGGCTTTTCTCCTCCCTCCAACCACCCAGATCTGAGCACAAGCTGTTTCAGTGCACACATATTATGCTGAGTACTACAGAGTCACAAAACAGCCCTGGAAAACCACACCCGTCACACAATACACTCATTGTTTGGATTGAGACATTGAGATCTGAAACGCATTTATTTCTGCCTCTTGTAAATACTCCTCCACAGTAGGGGGAAAAATAACAATAACAAATGCATTGTAAATAGAGTTCCAGACATCTTACACTTAAATTGCAGTCACGTCATCCCAGTCCTAGCCCATCTTTCAATTATAGTCATTAATTGAGGATGTAACCCAGAAACAATTACATCCATGAAATTCTAATGAGTCTCCTGTAGTTAATATAAAAAGAAAACAATAGGAAATGCATGCTGATGCGGGAGTCTAATCCAATTCTGCTGATTAAAATAAAGAACAGCATTTTTATAACATGTAAATCTGACTCTCTTTCTCTCCCCAGTTTTTATTTCTCAGGGAGTGACAGACCCTTTGCATAGATTTGCTTATCTAACAGGTTCATCGAGCTGCCCTCTCACAGTTACATCCAGGACACATCTTGAGAACACACCAGTAGGGAATATGTTTTGCTCAGAGATCCATCTTTTAAAGAGTCTCCCATTTCCATATGAAAGTCTGTTCTTTACCTGACTTAAGTGGAAATATGCTTTAAATTTCACTACAACAACGACAAAAAACTCATTCTCTTACATTTATTATATTTTTGGAAAGATGCAGTGGCATCTTAATTCTGACTGTTCCTACTTCTGTTGGAAATAGAGATATAAGATAATGAAAATTGTCTTAAAAATTGCAAACTCCATCTTCATTTAAAATAGAACACAAAGGAAATCCCACACACTATAAATTATGTGTATGCATTCCCAAGAGCAACTGAGACCAGCAAAGCCAGACAGAAAGGCCCCAGAGCGACCATGATTCCATGGGAGGGAAGATTAAGAAATGCTGGCACCGCAGAGACAAACTAAGACACTGAGAACAAAATACAGACTCCTAGCACAGTGAGGGTTCCATACATGGGTCAGCTGTAGTGAACAGTGTGAGATGGTTCCCCATGGGCTCTAGAATCAGAAGAGTCAAATCCTGGGGGCTGGCATTCAGCACAGAAGGCTTTATGTGCCAGTTTGAGTCCCAGCTGAAACACGTCTGAATCAGCTTCCTAAAAATGTGCCTGGGAATATCATGGAAGATTTCCCAAATACTGGAAAAGGGCTCCATGGGGCCAGGTTGCAACACTCACCACACATGCAAAGGCCAGGAATAAGAATAGACTTTGCTAAACAAGGCTGCTGTACCTGCTGGCATACACGGGATCCAGGACTGGGAGCAGGCATGGTGGGAAAACTTGGGAAACTCCCTTACTAGACTGTAGCTACCTAAAGGAAGCAAAATTTTGTAAAGTATGAATGGTCCTAAGTAAAAACATAACACAATCAGTACCCAGAAAATCTTGCTTGTATTCAATTTCCTCCAGCTTTTATCCTCTCACTTTTTATAACTATTTCAAACATTTTCTGCACTGTGATTTTTGCAATATAACATACCCATGTGGGCATATTACCATTGATTGCCTGAGTTCACAAAGGGTAGACATTTAGGTCATTTGGAGGTTTCTGATATTTTAAATAGTATCACAGTCAGTATCTTTTTACATACATCATTTTGTACTTTATCAAGAGTATCTTCAAGTAAATTCCAGCGAGAATTACTACATGAAAGAACAAAGACACATATTTTATAGATGGTTTCAAACTCCCTTAGTAAGACATTTCACTTTCCCACAGCAATAAATGAATGCTCCTCTTTCCTTCAGACTAGTCATGATGAAAAAGTATTGATTTTTGACAGTCTTATCAAATGGCATCTTTTTTGTTTGAAAAATCTCTCATTGCGAAGGAATTTAAGCATTTTGCTTATGCGTTTGGGGGGCCATTGCTTTATTTTTACAAAGCTGTCAATTGCTGGCATTCTTTTTCTCTTAAAAATTATTTATGAACTTAGGATTTCATGTACTATATTTTATTTACTTCATGTAAAAATAATTTTAAGGATTTTAATTTTTAAAAAATTTTTATCTTTGATGATGTTTACATAGTTGATTAGGGTGGGAAGTGTCAAGGGTTAGAGGAAAGTGGGTAAGACCATTGTTTCCACATTATTTTTTTTCTTCCTCTATATGGGGGAAAGGGAGAGATAAGGGGAAAAGCTGCACCCAGCCTCCCAACCGCTGGGATGGAGAATGGCTACCTGATGTCATCTCAGGGTCCCAAATGAGGGGCATGTTCCAAGAGTCCTGCTCAAGTGCTTTTGATGAATCAATAGTTCTGAATTGCTCTTGATCTCACCACACCTAGCATGATAAAATCCCCCCAGGATTCACTGGCTAACATAGTCCCCCTAGAGTCTCCATTTCCCAGATATTCACTGCCAATGCTTCCTCTGATACGGCAGCAGGTGTTCTCTTCAGGCTCCAGTGAATTGCCATATCTTCCATGTGTAACTGGTTATGCTGTCCACTGCTCCGTCTAAGCCACTGAGGAGACCCAGCTCTGATACATGCACTGTACGGTCAAATCATGGAACCTACAATTTTCTCCATGGTTGGAATTCTGAGTCCAGCAATTCAGTTGGGAGGATCCACAAAGAAACCTCATCTGAGGTAATCCTACACCTAATTCTTATTTGTGTTTAACATTATGGAGTTTGGCTCATACTGTCATCCACTTCAGCCTATGCACACTCATGCTTGCAATTGCTGTGTCTATTCAGTCTGCAGCCCATTTCCTATGCAAACCAGTGGGTGTTGCAGTCCAGCCTAATCCTGCCCACCACACACTCAGCCTTCGCAAACACCAGTGGGAGCTGCAGCCTAGTCAGATCAGCCCCCAATAACCTCCACCAGGCCTGCCCCTGTCCTGCTTCCTATGCTTTTCAGTATGTGCAGCAGACTTGTTTAGTTTGTCCCATATCCTATTTAACTCTCATATACATAAATGGGGGTAGGAGCCTAGTTCAACCCAAATGGTCCCACTAACAAGCCCACATTCATGGCAGCTGATGTCACTTCCTGTTTAGTCTGGCATGTCCCCTAGCTCTAGTTCTTACGCTTACCAGTGGCAGTTGCAGCCCATCAGGGAGATGCCTGCAGTTCCCCTAACTGGGACCACTCCCAGTCCTGGATCTTGTGGTTCTGCAGGTGGTTCTGCAATCTAGCTTGACAGGATTTGTCCCTAAGTGCCAGCACTTGCCAGCTAATGATGCAGCCAAGCCCAATCAGCCAGTACTTACTCTGACTCATGCATGAACCAGTGGATACAGTCAATTAACTCAGCCTGGGTTTCCCCCTAACCCAGTTCGCATGTATGCCAAGAGGTGTTGTAGCCCTGCTCAGCCTGATCTGTCATTAGTCACAGTCCTCACACCCACCAATGAGAGTAATGGCCCAGCAAGGGAACCCCCTACACACTTCCTACCCGCCTTGAAATCCCTCTACATCCGACTCACATTCGCTGGTTGAGTGCTGCGGTCCAGTCTGGCATAGCCTGCTTCACCTTGACATGTGTCAGTGGTTGCTGTAATCTGACCTAGCCTGACCCACCCCCATTCCAGCTCACACTGGTGGGGATATAGCTTAGTCTAGCCCAGCCAGCCCCTAGTCTCAGACCTAATGTAAATTGGCTGGTCTTGTGGCATTACCATGCTTATTACGCACCCCATTCTGGTTCTTTACTCTACCAGCAGATGAGATGAAACTGTCCCAGCCTGGCTCGACTGCAGACCTGAGTCATATGCCTGCAGGTGGGTACTGTATCTTGCCTGGTTTGAGATGCTCAAGACAAAGCTGCTCCTTGGGTTGGTTCTTGCACTCACCCGAAGGAACTGTATCCCAACAGAGGAACTCCCAAACTTTCTCCATTAGAACCTCTCCCAATGCCAGATTTCATGTACAAAGGTGGGTGCAGGGCCCAGCCCAACTTAGTCTGTTTCTTATCCTAGCAGGAACAGTATCCTTTCTTGACCAGTCTTCACCAATTTTGGTCCTTCCTATTGGGTGCTAAAACCTAGCCAAACCTGGTCCGCACCCAGACACAGCTCATGGCTCTCATGAGCACCAGTGGGTGCTGGAGTCTAGCCCAATCTGGCACACCACAGATCACGTCCACACATGTGCTGAGGGATAATGCAGTCATGTTCAGTCCAGATTGTAGCCCCCGTTCCGGCCCTCATGCTCACCAGTGGGAACCACAACCCAGCCAGGGCATCCCCGTTGCTCCCCAACCAGACCTGTCCCCAGACACAGATCTTGCAAGTGCCAGTGGTTGCTCTGACCCAGCTCAGCGGAGCCCTTACCTTTTGCTTTGGAATGCTGAAGCCTGGCCTGACTCAGCTGGCTCCTCAATCCACCTCTTGCTGGTGAGTGCTGCAACCTGGCCCTGCTCAGTCTGCTATGGCCCACCAGGGGAGCTTCCCAAGTCCTTCACCAGTCCCACTCCCAGACTCAGATCTCACACATGCCAGTGGGTGCTAGGTCCTTACTTGGCATAGCCTGCCCGCTCTGTCCTGGCTTTTGTATGAGCTGGTAGATGCTGTGGCCCAGTCTGTCCCATACCCTGCCTTAGCATGCAGATGTGGATGCTACAGCCTGGACCTGCCCAGCCTATTCCCAGCCCCAGTACCCACGGGTGTCGATGAGATCTATAATCTTGCCTGGCTCAGCCCATCACTATCTCCAACAATTAAACCAGTGGAAATTGCAGTTCCACAGGGTTAGGACCACATATCCTCCACAGAGCTATCCGTGAACCTGATTATCTTGCAAACTGGTTAGTGTCAGGGACCAGCCTAACATTACCTGTCCATCTCCTTTTCTGACACTCACTGGTGGGTGCTTTGATTTAGCCCTATCAGATAGGCCCCCAGCCCTAGCTTCTGTGTGGGCTGGTGTGTGGTGATCAGCAGTGTTCCATGCTAACTAGCCCAGCTCAAGTCTGCCAAGTGGGCTGGGTCATCAGTCTGAACCATAAAGGTCCTCCAGTCTCTTCCCTCTAAACCACGAAGGCTCAGCCTCCTTGTTTATCTGCAAGTATAGTGTCCTTGTCACTGGAAATCCCTCAGAACTGCAACACACTTACCTGCAGCGCACTCCCACAGATGTCCTCCCTCCATCATATCCCCTTGCTCCCTTCCCTAAACAATTCACAATCTATGTGTCCAGAAGCATTTGAGTTCTCCAGCCCAGCCTTCGGAAGCCCAGGGGGATGTGTGCTGATCCAGAGCTCTGCCTGCCCAGCAGAGTCCCAAGCTCCTCGCACATGTGCTGGCCTGGTACCTTATGTCTGCACACAGGCAAGATCCATCCCACTGACATTCTCCACGACTGGTCCACCAGCACACCAGGCCAGCATGCTAATTTGGGCCTCTCCCCTCCCCTCTCCTTACCTCACTCAGGAACAAGCAAGTGGGGAAATTCCCACGTTCGCTTCACTTGCCTAGATGTGAGCTCCCAGTTTCCCACATGCCCATGGTGCTATGCCCCAGCCCTCCCCTCACAAGCCCACATCCTCGTGCCTCCACAAACTGGTGCTGAACCCCACCAACACTGCATGGTGTGCAGCCAAAAGTTTTAAGGATTTTTACATGAAGTAAAATACAATAAATAAGACACAATTTTTGCTATTAGCAAATTGGAAAATGGCTTTTCAGTTAAAACACAAAGTAAAAATACAGTTTGAGCTCACACTATATCCTGAATTTGTCTAATTTTTGTAGTTGTTTGGGTACATCTTGATCGAAGTGCATGTAATATCCCGATTGGATTATTACAGAAGCCCTTGACTATATCTGCACTTTGTCCTCCCTACTGTATATTCTCAGGTCTAACTAAACTGATTCTGCCATGTGTTGATTAGATGAGTTCTTTTTTCTATCATCTCGTCCATCCCTAAGGCATTCTGATTTTGTATTTGTTGCTCAGCTTGTGAATTCATACTCTTCAGCTTTTTAAATTAAAATTACTGATTGTTTTTCTCTTAAGTCACAGTGAGAAACAAACCAAAACTCATTTGGTTCAGAAAATAGAATAGTAGCCTTGTTCAATGGAAATACCCGACATTTGTTTTGAATGCGTTCTAAATCCCAGGAGTTTCTTTAAGTGCATCATAATAATTCATCACCACCAAGTCTTCACAACAACCTTGAGGAAAGTCACGCAGGTGGAAGTGATAGAACCTGGATTCAGATACACAAAGGCAAGCATTCTAGCCCCTCTCTGTTTTTAGAGTACAGAAAAGATTATTATTCTAACTTTAAAGATGAGAGAAATGAACTATTAGATATTTAAAACATCCACTTTTACAAATGCAACAAATATAACTAATGCTAATGGCAGGCTTTGTCACAGAGTGTAACAACTCTTAATACATTATTCTCTAAGCAAGTATGAATGTTACAGCATGCTTTAACACATCAGCTGATAGAACCTTCTATCTGTTCATCCAGTCATCTTGTATTGACTGAGCCTCTATTGTAACAGCAGATTCAATGTTTGTTGCAGCTTGAAATTTTAGAAAAACGAACAGAATAAACATAATAATAACATAAACCTTCTGAGGGTCCATCATATATGAAGATAATCTTTGAGGTGGCTTAGAAAGTTAAGAATGTGGCAAATATGCCAAGCATTCATAGTAAGTGATGCATCATGACAGCATATGTCTTTGTGTAAAAAAACTTATTTGCACTTACAGTTTTCATGTAATTTTCATGTTTTATAGAATCAGCTATAACAATATCACAATTTCTGTAATTCTAATTGCCTTTTAATACTGACAGGTCAAGGGTTAACATTTACAATAAATAGGACAGAAAATCATACAAATAATGCATCATTTTGTATCTGGTTAAAAAAGGAATGCCCAACTGGAAACAACAGCAGACTTCTGAGAAATCGCGTTTTTAAATCCTGAGTACATCTATTTTCAGAGCACTTCCACTCATGGAAAATTAGCTGCTTTCTTTAGGAGCCTCTGAGAAAGAAGATTATAAATATAGTAGAATGAAAGGATTCCAATGAAAAGAAATACAAGTAAATACCCCCTCCCCCGAGGGCACCAGTAAGTAAACAGTTCCCTTAAAACTATGCAATTCTAGCTCTTTCAGTATTTTGGAATTCTTCTAAATGTTTATGTTCTTGCAGGGGTCATGAGCAGAACATGAATTACATATGCTATGCTACTACATAATCGTATCGAGGCAGTGTAATTTCTAATACTGTCCTACAGTGGGTGAAACGTGGAGGTTCACCATCTGTCATCAATAATGCTGTCAAGAAGATTTGGAAAGCATTTGATTGGTTTTTGGCAGCACACTCTCTGTTAAAATATTGTTGGAGGAGAACCTGGGAAGTCCTGATGCATTTAAAGGAGACACAAATGTCTCAGCACGTGGGCAGCCTGATATTGGGAGAGCAGAATGTTTTATTTAGCTAAGGCACAGATTTCAGCGCAAGTCAATAAAGAAGAGAAGGATTGCTCTGTTTGGATATTCACACATATATGCTAGGCTCCACAATAGAGCACTTTTCAGTACTCCGAAAACATGGCACTTGGAAGGAGCATCTGTTGAACATTAGGAAATAGTTCTTTATGCACTGAAGGGAAAACCAGAGCATAGGAGAGATCTGAGGAAAGACTGATTAAAAATTAGGCTTAAGGAGACTTAAGAGGAAGATTTTTACTTATCCACAGAGAAATCGTTTTGATAAAATTACTTCATTCAGACATGTAGGAGTTAATATGAGGTTGGAAGAAAGGAAGAAACATGAGGAGGGGGTTGCAGAAGGGACCTAAAAGAATGAAGACTGAGGCATTTTTAAAAAGGGGGCTGATCATTGTGTCTGAGCACAGCCATCATCCCAGGCTCTGAAAAACAGCTGAACAAAGCAATCATGGAGATCACATGATTCCCTCAGAATCTAGTGGGTTCTGCTTCCAATAGGTTTCTGGATTTACTTCTTAAGTCGTTTGGCAGGTGCACCTGTATTATTAGCAAGCATAATAAGCACAAAGATTTTGGGCCCTGTACTTGCTAGCACACGCAAGAATCTGGTCTGGGAACACCTCAGACAAAGTTTCTTTGGGGATCTCCCCAATCGAACTGCCAGACTCAGAACCATAACCAAGAAAAGACAGAAGACAGAATAAGTCAGTCAACCACCTCAGCTATATGTTGGCAGCAAAATACTCGGCAAATGGAGACTTTATGATGGACTATGTCAACCAGTGGATTCTTCAACGACCTCATCGTGCTTGGAGTGGCGAGATTGGCAGAAATTCATAACTGGTGAACTATCAAAACCACTTGAGCAAGTATCTCAGAGCATGCCTCACATCAGGGACCTGGGGTGGGTGGGAAACTGGGTGGGGCTTCTCTCTCAATATCCCCCTTTACCTCAGATACATGAAGGAAACAATATGGAAATAATAGTCTTACCCTCTTTCCTATAGCCCTTGAACATTTTTACCCTATTTAATTATGTAAAGATTTTCAAAAATATAATAAAAAAATGAAAAGAAAAAAAAGATTTTGAAGTAAACTGACTTTTCTCACATAAAAATACTGACAGTGAGAAGAGAAATTAATTTTTGGTTACCATATTGTATCAATTCAATGTACTTATAAACATTTTAGTTAAAATATTAGAGATACTATTGGGTGGTGGAAAAAGTAAGTCATGAGAAATAAAAATACTATGTTAACAGATTTTTCTCCATACATATCAGTTTTGTAAGAAATCATTTGGACTTACTTAGAAATAAGCCTTTGCCTATAAAATAAAATAAATATGCTAACCTCAAAAATTGAAAGATGAGAAAGATGGATCGATGGAAGGAAGGAAGGAGATGGGAATATTATTAGGTTCTTAGAATAGTATGTGTGAACAACATAGAATCTATTCTCTTTGCACGAATATGGTATTTACATAAAAACTAAGAGAACAACTGGGATGGATGGACAGCATCCTAGCATTAAGTACAGCAAAAATCAACACACCTGCTTTTGGGTTAATTTCAGAGATGTACACTGGTCAATGTTTCCTTTTGTTTTTCTGTGAGATGGGGACAAACTGAACTGCAGCAGATGATAATGAGGATGTTCAATAAGTAAAAAAAGAAATAAACTTTGAAAGTAAGTTCAAATCAAGCTAAAACTCAATTTGGATGTTCTTAAACAGCATGTATATGCATATATACATACATAAACTTACATATATAGGCAATGATTACCCTCTCAATGAGACATCTTCTTTCCTGGAAATTTAAGAGATAAACACTCATCACTCTGGTTTGATTTAATCAAGTCTGATTGGAAGATAGAGATGACTCAAATTACTTTTCTGGTATATGGGACTTTCTAGCTGGCCCTGCTTTATTCTTAGTGCATCACTTACGCTTACATGTGCATGTCTTTTACTTTACAGAGTTATTAATATATTTCATTGAGGTTTGTATATATTGCTCAATCCATTTGTTAATCACAGTGTCTTCTGCCACAGACAAAAAGAATGGGGCTTGTTTCATCTGCATCTTGCGACTGTATTTGATTGCCAAATTATTAGTAATGATCTAAGGACAGAACTACAAGAGAACAGAGGGAAAGTGCTCCCATTATCAATCTTTTGCAAACTCAAAGGGAGAGAAAAAGAATGTTTTCTTTCAACATTAGCATATGCCTCCCGGACAAGATGCTTTATCAAGAAAAGGCAAGACAAATGTAATGCTTCTGGTACAGAAAACAGAAATAATGCGGAGAAAGCAATGTCAGATGGGATTATGGGTGCGGCACACCCATGCATTCTTCCCTTTCAGAGTTCCTGCCCTTTCTTTTCACTTAATTTTGAAACACTTTCTGAAATAATGAGAAGGGAGTGTGCTAACAAATAAAGATTGATTTTTTGCTTGCTTTAGATTAAGGGTTAAAACACCCACGTAGTCACAAAATAAATCCACCAGTACCCTCAAAAATCACTTGGTACACTGCCAAACAAAATAAAATTATTCTGAGATTTTTTTTGAACTACTGTTTCCTTTCAAAGGTAAAGAAAACAGAGTTTGCTCTAATTATGTATATATTTCCAAATGGTATAAATAAAGACAGAATTCTAGCAATGACTTGGCAAGGAAGGATAGTTAGCAAACTCAAAAACAACATTTGTATTCCCTTAAGTAATTACTTAATGCCTTCTGTCTCAACTGTAGCTTTAGTACATGAAAATAGCTTTTATTTTTTTACCAGTATATTTTCATTTTCCACATTACTATATCCCAGCATCAAAATAGAGAGCTTTGTTTAAACAATAAGCATTTAAAGCATTTAACAAATATTACTCTGGGAATATATATATAATATCACCACAATAAATAGTATAAGCCTTTTAAAAATCAGTTGGACTTCATCACACACACACACACATACACACATACACACACACACACACACGGAACAAAGCCAAATCTGAGAATGCAGGAGATAAAGACAAGCAAATATAATTCATATTTTTTTTTCTCAGTAGCTAATCAACAGGGGAAATGAGTGAACTGAAACAATTAGACAAAGAACAGGCTTCCTACACATGGCAGCTAATGTGCAGTGAGCTCTTACTGTGCATCAAGCATGCTGTAAGCGCTTTACATGTTTTCATTGTTTTAATTCTTACAAAAACAATCATGTCAGGAAAGTTCACTAGTCCTGTTCTAAAGTAAATTCATAGAAAAATAAGAGGACAGTGTCTTTATCAGGGTTCTTTTGTTGCTGGAATCAGCATTGAATTTTTTTTTTGGCTCAGGGTGGCTTCAGGGCTGCTGGGCCACAAAAACACCTTCATAAGTATGTCTACATTCAAGCTTACAAATTACTCATAATTTGCTGAGTGTTATTGTGTTTCTAGAGGCTTTTGCATAAGAATACATTTTATGTTTCAGGTGAGAAGAGTACTTGTTGACTGTTGTATTAGAATTCTCCAGAGGCACAAAGAAAACAGAATCGATACAGGATAAGCTGGCAAGGTACATTAAGGTCATGAACTGAAAGCCATATTGTTCTGCCCTGTGTAATCCCATCTGCCCATTGTCACTTGAGTAACCCCTTCCCCAGGTTGTACCTGTCCTGACTTTGGGAGCAGTGTCATCTAATTACTCTCCTTTCCAACCTCACTCGAATCCTACAATGCACAGGGTTTCTCTCTCTTTCTCTCTCCCTCTCTCTCATTTTCTTATCTTATTACATACAGAAGAGTAGTGTATTAAAATACCCCTCTCTAATTTTTTCACTCCCCAGCCCATTCTCTTCCTGACATGATCCATGTCTGTGTTTTCCTCACCATTGAAACAAATTCTATCACTCTATATTTATGCCTAATCTTAGAATGTCTGTCTTAACAATACATGGTTCCTAAATCTTCAAAATCTTCCAGTCTCTCTTCTGTCCATGTTAAAGTGTCAACATTGATGTCATTATTTCTAAGTTTCATAGTTGCAATGGTTGTATAACAAGTCAATACAGATTATTACCATTAATGGGAGTTGGGCAGAGAAGTGGGGAAGAAGTGGGCCCGTTTGAGGAAGTTTGCGGGAGACACGATGGGACACTTGGAAGCAGTTCCTGGTTCCTTACTTCACATCACCTGGGTTTTAGCTGTTGCAGTTAATTCTGCCTTTCAAATACTTAAAGGAATAATAAAAAAAAAGATCAGATAATGGAGCCAAGAAACTAGTTAGGAGAAATTATTACTTAAACCAAAAGAATAAAATTGAGAGAAAAAAAAAACCTCAACAATGATTTTTTTAAATAAAAGCTAACACATATTTTGTTATATATAGTCACAAGGGAGAAGGAAATCTGTCATTCAGTGTTGACTATATGGTACCTGTTTGACTCTCCACAAAAATGTAATTGGTCTAAAATGGAAGTAGAATAACAATTACAATGTGTGACACCCTGAGTAATAAAAAAAAAATCTTTACTTAACAGACAGGAATTAAGTGGGGCTGCCCAGAGGAGGCAAGAGCTGTGCTGAAAGCTGCTAAGAATTCAGAGAGCAGAATTCAGAGCAGAGCAGCAGAATTCAGTTAGGACTTGAGTGTGGGGCAAAACGCATTCTGAAGTCACAGGTGCTCAGAGATGTAAAACACAGAGCAAACGTATACGGAAAGGAAGATAAACCGGATTAGGGAAAACCGTGCCTTTGCTTTACTGAAAATAATTAGATGGAGGCATGGAAGAGTTCTGATGGAAGTATAGGAGATGCTCTGGCTGGGAGAACTAGTTGAGGGCATTGTAACAAAATGCCACAAATCTAGTGAATGAAAATAAAGGAGGTTTAATTAGGGAGTCAATCAGACTATACCCTCCCATGAGGGCTTCCTGTTGAAGCTCTGACAGCACCCGCCATTTCTCAGCTCTCACAGCTTCACTCCAATTTCTGCCTCCATCCATCATCATGCAGCCTTCTTCCCTGGTGTGTCTCTCTATATGTCTTTTTTTTTTTTTTTTGGTACCTGAGGGACTATTCATTGGACATAAGTCCCTCCCTCCCTAATTCAGTATGACTTCATTTGGATCCTTGCCTTAAAACTACCTGCCAGGATTGTATTTTCAAATAGGGTGACGTTCTGAGTGGTTGTGCATTCCTGTGAGACATTACTCACTGTCCCTCCAGGGGAACATAGCAATAATGCAGGCAAGGGATGATAAGATCTGAGGCAAAACAGAGAGAATAAAAATCAACAACCTAACTCTTGATTTAGTTACCGGAGTCTGTTATCGTAAGTGCTTTATATGAACTTACATTCACCTGATTAATGTAGCAAATTCTGGTTGTATACAATTGCACAAAGGAAAAGTGCTGAGAAATGAGGCCACTTCACCAAAGTTACACAGCTGGCACAGGATGGGGTCAGGCTCTAAAATCAGAAGCTTCTCACTTAAGCCTCCACCACTCCAATATTTCCCCAAGAGTGGCAGTAGTGTGAATGGTGTAAACTCTTAGGCACTTTGTAACATTTTCTACTTTAACTTCATAATACTAACGATTCAAGAAATATTCTTTGCTTTTGTAACTGTATTTGAGAAGCAGAAACTCAGACAGATATTACAGAGAACTTCTGTCTTTTTGGTTCATTCTTCAGATGCTAACAATGCTGGGGAGGGGAGGGCTGGGGCCAGGGATCAGGATTTAAATCCAGAACCCAATACTGGACCTGTCACAGTGGTCTCCCAGGATCTGCGTTAGCACAAAGGTACAATAAGAAACCAGATCTGGTAGTCTAACTCAGCCACTCTCAGCTGTCTTAACTGCAAGATCAAATGAACCTCACCTAGGATTGTATCTTTCGAAGAAAAAAAAAAAAGCTAAAGATATCCTTGGAGGAAAGAAAAACTTCATTAAAATTTTTTTTAAAACATTCTAGATTTTAAAACTTTTTTTAGGGTTGCATGTCTGTTTGAAAGTTAAAAATATAAAGCCAGTGGAGAAGAATGAAAGAAGGGAAGGAAAAAGTATCTGATGTGTGCAAATAGTTGAGTAACAGTGTTTTACGGGACAAGGTAGCCTGAGTGGGAGAACTCAGTGAGGGACAGGGTATGAACGTGGTGTCCAAGGATTACAAGCTGTGTGCATCAACGCAAGAGGTGAAATTAAATAAACCAGCTTTGTCTAGGGACAAGGTCACCATTGAATTAAAGGAACTGAACAACGTTAGATCTAAACAGGCGGAGGGATGAAATGGAGGAAATTGCTATGAGAGAGAAAGAAGCCCAAATGAGCGAAACACACACACAAACAATGGGAAGTTAATGTGGTAAATGGGGATTTTAGTCTAACTTTGGTCTGGCGGATGTATCCTTTCTTTGCCCTTCACTAACTTACCTTCTGAATTATTTTCTTGTGAGGGGACAAGGGACGAATGAATACCATTCCAGACTTCCTACTGACCCTATCCACCACGGGTCTGCCTTCCTTGGGAGATACAAGGGTCTCCTAGCAGCTGCCAAGACCTGCTTTGCCAAGAGGGAGACTCTCCCTAGGTCTCCCTCAGAGACACCACTGCTTTCTTTGTGTTTAAGTTGATCTGGGAAGCATCAAGTTTCAATGTCCAGCTTACAGCTAACATAATTTTGGTATGTCCATTTTTTCCAGTGAAGGAAGTAAGTCGTGAGAGGTAATAAACTCACAGTGGAGTTTAGCTGAAGATAAATGAGATGACAAGCTGCAAAACCTAGTCCCTAGTTGAGAAAGTTAACTGTGTGGGGAGGATGAAAGGGTTGTCAGCAGAAAGAGAATACCTCCTGCTCTAACAGGGAATAGATTATCTCCAAGCACATTCCCCAACCGGATTATTGATGCGCTTGAAACGGAAATTGTGTCTTCTTCACCACAGGAGCCCAACACTTAGACCCCAGTCTAAACCAAAGTATCAGGTGTTAAGTATAAAAGCATGGCGGTGGAAATTCTTCAGCCGACATCATCTTATAAAACAAATAGTGCAAAGAACTAGGAGACCTTGCTCCCTGGCCTTTGTGGCTACCTACTAAATTAGACCCTAATAAAGTTTACTTTTAATTTTTCCTGCTAAAAATACTCAAGTTATAGGAGTCATGAAGTGCTCCCAGAAACTAGGCTTCTGGTTCAATAAGTGTGGGGGTAGAATGAGCCCTGATACTCATGGCAAAAAGCTGAGCTAACATTTCTTGATACTTCAGTCACCAGCTATGTCTATCTGTCTACCATACAGGGTGACAGATCAAGTTCAGTTTTCTGTGTGTTTTCCACTACACCACAGAATCAGTTTCAAAGAACACTCATGCACCTCTTTTGGATTCCACATTTGAAAGTGCCAAAATGATATTTGATGGCCAAAGTGATGAAACAGTTGACTTTACCTACTTACATTGTTTTATCCATCCAATGTCAAGCAATAATTCAGCTGATTGTGGCAGGCATGGGATCAGTGGAACATCAGTCTAATTGCTTTATTGTTCTTTGTCCTAAGACGTGAAGCTACAAATAAAATCACTTTGAGGTGCATTGGTAAAGGAGGCTAAATTAGGAAATGGAATTCTGGACATTCTGTTCTGTGTGGCTTAGTTTCTTTCAAAGACAACTGCGAGGTCAATATCTACTTAAAATTAATACAGCATAATCTTCTGAAGGATGTGGAAATCTTTCATCAGATATTTAATTTTAAAATGGTTTTATAGTTACAAAAACAAAACTTGTGAAATAGTACAAAGAGTTCCCATATACACCACGCTCAAATTCCCATATGTTAACAGCTCGTATGAGTATATTTGTCACAATAGGCCATACCCAGCCACACTATTTTCCTTCATCTATCTCTCCCGTACCTCCAGACTCCAGTAGTCAATATTCTATGTTAAGATTGAGCTTATTTGCTCTAGTTTCACTTACGAGGGAAAACATGTAGTATTTTGTCTGTGCTTGATTTATTTCACTTCATATATCATTGTGTTCTGTGCACATTGTTTCAAACGGCAGGATTCCGTTCTTTTTATTAAATGAATAGTATTCCATTATGAATGTACACCGTATTTTCTATATCAGTTCACTAGACATTTTGATTGATTTCATAATTTGATTGCTGTGAACATGGTTGCAATAAACATTGTAGAGCAGGTGTCTTCTTGATGAAATAATTTTATCTCTTTTGGGTGTAAACCCAAAGGTGGCACTGCTAGATCGTACAGGAATTCTGTTTTTTTGTTTTTGTTTTTGTCTTTTTAAAAAATATCCATGTTCTTTTCCATAGTGGCTCGATGGATCTATCTTTCCCCCAGACCTGTATAAGAATTCCCCTTTCTCATATTCTTCCCAATATCTTCTACTTTCTGTGTTATTGTTTTTAAGCTTTACTTTTACTTGAAAGGCAGATTTCACAGGGAGAAAGAGAAACAGAGATCTTGCATCCACTGATTCACTCCCAAATGGCCACAATGTGGATTTAGCCAGATTCAAAACTAGGAACCAGGAGCCAAAAGCCTCTTCTGGGTTTTCCATGTGTGTTCAGGGGCCCAAGCTCTTGAATCATCCACTACTTCCTTTCTAGTTCACAAAGCAGTTGTATAGGAAGTAGAATAGCCAGGGCATGAATCAGAGCCAATGTGGAATGCCAACCCGCACCAAAGGAAGAGGATTACTTTGCTATGTCACTGCACCAACTCCATATTTTCTGTATTTTTGTAATAGATATTCTAACAGGTATCAGTTGATATCTTATGGTGGTTTTTATGTTCGTATCCCTGTTGACTGATGACATCAACCATTTTTTCTCATATCTTAATTGGCCATTTGTATCTCTTGGAGAATTGTCTACCTGGATCTTTAGCCCTTTTTTTTTTTAACTGAATTGATCACTTTTGTTGTTGTGAGGCCTTGATTCTAAATTCTAAGACCTCAGGAAAAGCACTAGAAAAGATGTTCCAATGAAAACTACCACTTGAAGAGTTTATCTCAAAGCACTTCCAGAAATGCTTGCTATAAGAGGTTCTGAGCCCCTGTGTTGTGAGCATGCCTGATCTCTATAACAGGTGCATGTGACTCCATCTCCAAATATAAATTGAATTGTTCAAAAAATTACAATCTTGTTAGAAAAAAATCAATGTTTTATAGACCTGAAGTACTGATTTATGATTCTTTGTTTTCAAAATTTTGAAGGTGAATGTGGCTAAGCAGGCAGGGTTTTACTCTGGAATTGTACCCAATTCCCAGCTGTTGCATTTGTTTCCTCCCCAGGTTGAAATTTCATGACCAATGATACCAAGTGCAATCAACCCATCCTAAATAACTGGTATTGAAACATTTATTATACTTTCTGCCTTAAATTATGAAAATAACAAGCACATAAATGTCCTAAGCTAGGGCTCCTGTGATTGACTAGCAAGAGCATCCCAAGCTAAGTCAGGAGCTGAATGAATTCTACTGATGAGATCTACACACCCAATTTAATTAAGTGTCTAATCTTATGTACCCCTAGTCTCATTGATGAGGAGAACCAGGAGTGGACTATGTCATTCTTGGGAAGGCTATATAATTGTAAAATTTAAGTTACACACACACACACACACACACACACACACACACACACACTCAGAGCCCGAGCTTAGTTTTCAAGTCTTATTAGATTATTAAGGGTGTTACAGCCATGCTAATCTTTTCCTAAGAAATGAACTTTTAAAATCACACATTTCGAAAGTGACTTCTAGGGTTACCATGGCAGCTTCATTATAATCCAGAGATGAACATTATCACAGCTATGCCTGATCTATCCAGGGTTGTCAGGAAATGAAAATTCCTCCTGAAGTGAGTTCTCTGGTAAGGTTCATAAAACTTGCTAG
The DNA here is from genome assembly GCF_017591425.1 of Ochotona curzoniae. NCBI lineage: Eukaryota > Metazoa > Chordata > Mammalia > Lagomorpha > Ochotonidae > Ochotona > Ochotona curzoniae. Next base: position 12,914,767 of record NW_024464920.1, on the reverse strand, counting down.
ATCAAGTGCAGAAGCTTTGGGTTTCACAGTTTTAAATGAAAAGCTTTCTATCACAAACTGCAGAGGTCTCAGTTTCATTACATTTTTTGACTTATTTGAAATCCGATTTTAGCAGATTCAAATAGTTAGTAGATATACTTTGAAAAATGTATTGCTCTTCAGGGTCTCTCCTGCCAGTGGCCTTTTGTATTTAGAACTCCACACAGTGATTATTTTCATCTGCGTTTGTCAGCAGCCTATGATGGTTGGGGACACAAGACTTATTTTAGATCCTGCATTAGTAGATTTTACCAATTGCCTCTCAGCACAGTTGTGTAGTCAAGGCCACCTAAGAAGCTCAGGTCCCTACTGTGTGGCAGTCAGAAATGGCAGATGGGCAGTGAAATGCATTGTAATTGGTTCCTGGATCTTCTTTCCAGAAGCCCAGGATTGATGTTACTTACTGGCTTCCTGACTCTCACGGTCTAACACCACTCCTTGCCCAGCCCTCAGGTTTATTATGTTCTGACATTTCTTACCTTCCCTGGACTGAGTTCCTTAACTCTAAGCAATATGTAGATATAAACAAGGGGTTGGACTTCAGCATTCTTCTTGGTACAGAGGTCACAGATCCTGTTTCATATCTCTACACATCTCTTTTCTCGTCTCTAAAGCAATATTTACCAGATGACATGCAATTATAAATTATAGGGAAATATCTAGTTCATAGAAAGAATTCAATAGATGAAAACAACAATAGGAGAGGATTTTAAAAGATTTTTTGGAAGATAAAAGGCAGACTTATTTTGGCATAACAATTATTCAAATTCATGCAAACATTTTGTGATATGCATTTTCTGCAAATGACTAAACAAAGTTTGTTCACTTACTTGAAAGGCAAATGAAATACAGAAAAGGAGAGACAGAGGAAGATTTTCCATCTATCCATTCATTCCCAAACTCCTGGAATAGTGGGATCCAGGCCAGGCTGAAACTAAGAGCCAAGTTTTCCACCAAAATCTTCCATGCAGGTGCCAGGAGCCTAAGAACTCGGGCTATTTTCTGCTGACCTCCTAAGCACATGAGCAGGGAACTTGGTCAGGACCAATGCCAGTGGAGTAAAAGCAGTAGTATTACATGGTATTCCAGTATCAGAAGTAACAGCTTAATCCATTGGGCCACAATACAATGCCTCTCCATGAACTATATGGAATTTGATAAATATTGTGTATAGAAATTCTGTGAAAAAATACTGAAGTGCCTCTTCTCATGTGGGACATGGAGAGCTGGGATAGCAACAAAGAGAGGAAAACAAAATCAAGAAGCACCTGAGCCTAAGCTCATTGGCACAATAGCCTTTGCAGTTAATCCTTGCTGCAAGAAGAATCCAAAGGTACCCCTAGACTGGGAGCATAGAAAGGAGAGCTACCTGACATCCACTGGTCTTTCACTTTATTTAAGAGAAGACATTTCTTGACAGCCTCCATACTTTCCATGGAAAAAGTTGCAGCAATCTTGTTCCAATTAGAGAACAGTCACTGCCTGTACATACTGCCCTAAAGAACCTATTCCTGGATCCCAAAGAAAATTCACCTCACTAGCGAAAAGTGAAAAAGGGAATTCTCAAGAATCCAAATGGGTCTAGCAAAGTAATGGAGAATCTAACACACATACGACATTCTGCACTAAAACAGATGAGGTTCAACATCTTCCCTAGCTCCTTCGTATCTCCTACCATGCAAGGCGTTACTCACTGTCACTGGGATTCATGTACACCAGGACTCTCGGCTGGGATTCCTGTGCCTGAGCCCTATTATCCCAGGAATCCAAGCAACTATACTGGACACCAGGAGTGTCCTAGATCCTGCTAATGAACCATCCACTACTGGGAAAGAAGGGAGACTACAGCACAGTGTCAGATTGAAATTAAAGCCACAGAGCCATCCCAGTGCAAACCAGAGACATGTTTTCCCTTTAATGCATAAAAACAACCACTTAAAATAATTTTTAAATGAGGACCCAGTGTTATAATAGAGAATCAAAATACTGTCTGTAATGCTAATTTTCCACACGTGCTCTGGTTCAAATCCTCACTACTTCAACTCTGATCCAGCAACCAGTCAATGCTACTGAGACCTATGTGAGAGACACAGATAAAATTCCAGGCTCCTAGCTTCCTCCTGGCTCCTGTTACAATCATTTGGGGAATGAATCAGCAGACAGAAAAACCTTTCTCTTTTCTCTCTCTCTCTCTCCTTCTCTCCCTGTAAATCGGTTTGCCAAAAAAGTTAAATAAATGCTGCAATTTTTTAAACAATTACACAATTAATCTTCTAGATGCATAAAAATCAGTGTAAAAACATGGAAGTATTTTTTAAGAGGTAGTATCTTGCCTCCAAAAGATCACAATATTTAGTGATCAAGAGAGATGACCTTAGTGGCTGATAAGTAATTAAAAAGATTGCTTATGAAAACACCCAAAGAGATACAAGACACTAGAATTAAACACAATTAGGAAATCAAAGCATAATATATGAATGAGGAATTCAGAAAACAGAAATCTTTGAAAGAAACAAACAGAAAGCTTACAAATGAAAAACTCAATAAGCCAAATAGTTAAGTTTAATTGAAAACCTTAAGAACAAACTAAAATATCCAGAGGAATATATAAACTTACAAAAGATACTTTAAATTTCTGAGTCAGACTAAAATAGCACAATGAGTGATAAAGACATGTCATACAGTCTTTGTGACAATTGGGTCACTATAATATAGGGAAATCCTGTGACAAAAAAGAAAGTATAGACATGTACAGACACTAAAGACTATTCAATAAAATAACTGAAAACTTCAATCTGGAGAAAGATATAAACAGGATGCCCATATACCCCAAATAGATACGTCTAGAACAGATGCTGCATCACAACGCCTTATATTTAAGCTCAAAAGTACCACACAAAGAATTTTAAAGGTTACCAGACGTTTAAGGTCACTTTTAATGGAACTCTAATTAGTAAACAGATTTTTTCCATTGAAAATTATTATTATATCCAATTTCTGAATGAAAAGAACTGCTATTCAAGAGTAACTTACCCAGGAAACATTAGTTTTCATAAATGAAAGAGAAACAAAGACTTGTCAAGACAAGCGAAAACTGAAAATTCATCCCCACTGGGCAAGCAATAAGAATGCCCAACATACAGAAGAGAAAAAAAAAGAAAAGAAAAGAGTAGCTATACTGGTATTAGACAAAATAAACATTATTCCTTTTTAAATTTTATTCTTCATGATACAGATTCATGGCTTGGATATTTCCCCTTCCTCCCTCTGGAATCCTTCCCGCAGCCCAGTTGTTTGCCCTGACAGTATTACAATAGGACAATCCTTCAGCAACATCCACAATTCCATTATTCTGTGACAAAATAATAGGTCCTTCCTTACTTTCTCCTGCTTTTCTGAGTTCTTCCAGTTATTTCGGCAATGGCACCTCTGCAAGTGATCACTATATTCAGAATTGCAAGCTCACCCTTTCTCAGCACTTCTCTATAGAAACTGTCACAACCTAACAGGCAATTTCCTCCTTTTTTATTTTAATTATTTTCTTTGTTTTCCTGCAGAAATATAAGTTCCCAAAACAGACTTTGATTCATTAATACATCTCAAACACCTAAAATAGCACCCAGCATTGAATAAAATTCATAAAATGTATAAATATGATTTTAATGTTTTTGTAGACATTATTTACAGAAATAAACAAATACATAGAATTTATTTAGACTAAACTGATGAAAGATATGAAAGAGCAATTTGAAATAACAATAAATTAAATTATCCATTTGCAAACATTGTAGCAAAACAAAGTGAGTTAGTTTCAGGTCTTTGTTTTGATTCATGGGTCTCCCTTTTTTGGTTAATTGACTCATAGTCTGCTTTCATTTGGTTATTTGGAGGTAGTGTTTTCTGCATATGCTGTTAACATAGTTATGACAAACTTGGACGTGGACATAATTTTGGATTAGGTTTCCTCAGGAACACGCTCGTCCACACCTGAGAATTAGATCGGAGTTCTGTAATCTGAACAGATATCAATACTTGCCGCAGTGGATGCTGAAGATGCTGTCTATTTTAAGTGATAACATATTCTTCAGTCTCCAGGCAGCTTCACAAAGGTGGGGGCTTAGAAAATGTTTTTCAATATTTAATGTGCATGCACATCATCAGGAAATCGCATTAAAATGCACGTCAAAATTAGTAGATCTGGTGGAGGCCCCTCAGTTCTCATATCTAACATTGTTAAGGTGATACCACTGCTATTGATATTTAAAAAATCCTTTTTGTTAATAGTGCCTACATTAAAAAATCTATTGGATTTCTTCATTATTCTAATTCCTCCATACTTAAATATATTTGCTATCTTAAAAAGCAGTAGGAAGAGAATTCATCCTTTTTTCTTTCAAAGTTTGACACCAAGTCCGCTAGCATTCTTTTTTTTTTTTTTAAAGATTTATTTTTATTATTTTTTCATTGGAAAGGCGGATATACAGAGAGGAGAGACAGAGAGGAAGATCTTCCATCTGATGATTCACTCCCCAAGTGAGCGCAACGGGCCGATACTATGCCAATCCGAAGCCAGGAGCTCTTCCGGGTCTCCCACAGGGTGCAGGTTCCCAAAGCTTTGGGCCATCCTCGACTGCTTTCCCAGGCCACAGGCAGGGAGCTGGAAGGGAAGCGGGGCTGCCGGGATTAGAACCGGCGCCCATATGGGATCCCGGGCGTGCAAGGCGAGGACCTTTAACCACTTGCGCCACCGCGCCGGGCCCTAGCATTCTTACTCAGTAATATCAAATATAGATTTCAAGTCTGCAGACAGTGGCTTTCCCTATAAAATAAGAATGCAAACTAACTAAACAAGAATGTTTCAAAGACAGGTATAGACTATACTCTTTCATAAGATTCAAATTTAGCACTGCCTGTAATGAACTTTACAGAAAAATTAAATCAAGAAATGGCAGATTTGATAAAGACTAAGAATTATAAGTGTTTGTTGGCTTTATACTGTCTTTGAAAACACAGGAAACTGGAAAGAGCCCAGCCAAGTGATTCTACTCTAAAGATGTTCAAGTTGGTTCTCTTCAATGTCCAAATGTTCCTCTTTCCGAAGTAAGGAAAGGCTTCTATCATTTGTGGCTGAGTAAACCAAGAGCACTTCATTCTCTCGTAAATCAGTTGCAGCTGCTTAAATAACATCATCCTGTCTTCTAAAAGCAACTGAAGTTTTTATCTCTTACTCTAGCTCCAGCTTTATGAAATGGGCGAAGAAACCAATTTTCCCTTTATTCCTTTAAGAGAGATGGACTAGTTAGCATAGAGAACTGAAGAAGTGAGGTTTATATGCAGAAGAAAGTGACTGGTGTTGATATTTCCTTACATTATGTTTTCCTATTTCAACTCAGGAATTATAAACCCACCAGTCTGTAAGGGACAGAGCTGGGTTTTTTATTGGCAACTGAAAGATCAAGTTCTGCTTGTCTGCTGATCAAGCACTGTACTCACAATTAATGGAATTTGCTGGTACAGTTCACTGTACTGCTCCTCTCTGAGCTGTGTCAATAGCTGAAGGATGGAGGGTGGCGCCTTGCTCTAATTTTGATGTCTGAGAGTTGAATCTGCTAGGAGGTGTTGGGCCCTCGGGCGTATGCCTTCAGAGACAAGTTTGCATTAGGGTATCACTTAAAAATTTGAATTCAAGTTCAGCCTGAATTCTCTAGGCTTACTGGCTCAAAAAAGATTGTTCTACACCCAGAAGGACCAGTCTCCATTGGTGCCAGATATGGGGCCATCTAACCATGAACTATAACCTCCAAACTTATTATAAGCCGAAATAAACTTTTCCTTTCCTAAGAAGTTCCTTGAGGGCCCAGCGCGATAGCCTGGTGGTTAATGTCCTTACCTTGCATGCGCCAGGATCCCATATGGCCGCCGGTTCTAATCCTGGCGGCCCTGCTTCCCATCCAGCTCCCTCTTGTGGCCTGAGAAAGCAGTCGAGGACAGCCCAAGACCTTGGGACCCTGCACCCGTGTGGGAGACCCGGAAGAGCTCCTGGCTCCGGGCTTTGGATTGGCTCAGCTCTGGCCATTGTGGCCACTTGGGGAGTGAACCATTGGACGAAAAATCTTCTCTGTCCCTCCTCCTCTCTGTATATTCGCCTTTCCAATAAAAATAAATAAATATATGTATATTTTTTAAAGAAGCTCCTTGAAAGAATTTTTAACTAAAGTAATGGAAACAGATTAATACATTAAGGTAACGCCATTGCCCTGACAGTGAATCATCTGCCTTTGAAACTGAGTAGACAGAGTCTAAAATTTGCATGCTACTAATTAGATACAGTACTTTCATATCTCATAATTCTTTCGTAGCGTCCGCTTTCTGAATGAAAGCAGGCTCACTGTGACGCAACAGGAAGCTGAGCTCATTCATGCTGAAATCAACCTTAGTAGTTAATGTGATGCTTTAAACACAGAGCTGTTTTAGAAGTCAGGGCTAGTATTTTCCGAAATTATGTGGGATTTGTTATATTTTATGAGGAGAGGGTTCCACTTATTTTTATCAGATTGTCAAATGGTTCTTTCATGTCTTTGTCCCTCTAAAAGGTGAAGCTTCATTCCATTGGTCTCTATTACTATTCAAAGTATTCATGACTTTCAGCTAATCATCCATTTCTAGGATTTAGTCCTACATAAGTTCATTCTGGCAAAGGGAAGTGATGTACAGGAATGTTTCTTTCCAAAATATTTACAATATTGAAAGAATGTTAACATATTTCTATAGAAAGTAGTTTAGTAGTTCAAATTTTATAGCACATTTACAGCACCCATTGGCATGCATGAACCAGGCCTGAGAGCAGTTCTGCTGGAGGAGCTTTGGGGACGTCCCTGCTAGGCTGCAGCACCTACAGGAGTGCATGAGAGCTAAGGCTGAGGCAAGGCAGGCTGGGCCAGGCTTTAGCATCTGCTCTCATGTGCAAGATCCAGGGCTCACAGTGACACAGGCTGAGTTAGGATAAAGCACCCATGGACAATATGAGGGCTGAGGGCTGCAGGTGGGTTGGGCAAGGCTAGGCTGCAGCATCCATCAGCAAATGTCAGAGCCACGTCAGGGCGTGGGGCCTAGATAGCAAGAAAGTATAGAAAGTGGTATTTCTTTTTTTTTTTTTTAAGATTTATTTTTATTATTTTTTCATTGGAAAGGCGGATATACAGAGAGAAGAGACAGAGAGGAAGATCTTCCGTCCCATGATTCACTCCCCAAGTGAGCGCAACGGGCCGATACTATGCCGATCCGAAGCCAGGAGCCTCTTCCTGGTCTCCCACGTGGGTGCAGGTTCCCAAAGCTTTGGGCCATCCTCGACTGCTTTCCCAGGCCACAGGCAGGGAGCTGGAAGGGAAGTGGGGCTGCCGGGATTAGAACCGGCGCCCATATGGGATCCCGGGCGTGCAAGGCGAGGACCTTTAACCACTTGCGCCACCGCGCCGGGCCCAGAAAGTGGTATTTCATACTTGGCACAATGAAACCAATTCTATCTCAGAACAAACGCAACTATCAAAGTAACACCTTGAGGACATGCTTCCCCCAGTCAGGGTCCCTGGAAAGAAATCTGGGATCATTTCTGTCCTCTGGTGCTGATGTGATTTGGCAACAAAGAGAGGCACAACATCACCCCTTCCTCCCTGCTTCCACAGTCACAGAAGGAAGAGCAGGTTCTTTTTCCTCACTCATCTTCACCCATCCCTTTGGATTCCACCCAGAGTTCCACATGTGTATGCAATCCCCTTACCTAAAGAACAAATAATTTAAAAAGTAAATTTAGAGCCTGGAGCAATGGCTCAGTAGCTAAATCCTCACTTTGAGAGTGCCAGAATTCCATATGGGTGCTAGTTTCTGTCCCAGCTGCTCCACTTTTCATCCAGTTCCATGCTTATTATCTAGGAAAGCAGCAGAGAATGTCCCAAAGTCTTGGAAGCCTGAACCCACATGGGAGACCCAGAAGCAGCTCCTTGTTCTTGGCTTCAGATCAGCTCAGCTTTGGCCAGTTTAGCTACTTGGGGAGCAGACCAGCAGACAGAAAATCTTTTTCTCTGTCTCTCCTTCTCTCTGTATGTCACCTTTTCCAGGAAAAATTAATAAATAATATAATTATTACTTTGAAGTGCTTAAAAGTATACTTTTTGATTAAAGATCTGCTGTCTGCTAGATCATGCCCCACATGGCCACATTGGCTGGCATGTGCAAGGTGAGGGCCATCAGGCCATCATGCCAGGCCCTTTATTGAATAATTTTATCCTTTTACTTAAAACTCTAAGTACTGTTCCACATGAAAAATGTGCTGCCATTAATATGATTTCAGTTGTTACAGCCTTTGTATAATAATAATATAATAGAGATTTCAGATTGCATTTTAAGTTGGTTCTCAAACTGGTATCCAACACCTATTCCAATTGTTATTTTATATTTAAGATAATTTTTATTCTCTCAATTGAATTCCTATGAAATTCTAGCAAATTAGTGGTTATCATGAACCCATTGATTTATCCTCTTCTTCTGGTATATTGCCAATATAAAAGTCTCCCAACCTACAGTTGAAAGCAGGCCATCAAAATACTGACAATGTCCTTGAAAGTATTAAACTCTTTTAGTCAAAACTATAAGCTTTTTATTCAGAGACAAACTACTAACACATACCTTTGGTGACTTTTTCTGCCACGTATTCAATTTTTACAGTGTATTTTTTAACTCTCAAAAGCTCAAGCACCAACACTTACGTACAAGGTATTTAAAGCTTATAGCTAAGATAATAAGGAATGATCAAAATAGAATAAGTGAAAGATAGCATTACTGTAAATAGAGTTTACAAAGCTTTGTTTTATACTTTTATCAAAACCAATGATTAAGAATGTTATACTATTGTAGTTTTAATGATCCATGATTACTGTATATTGGTAAAATGGTCGTCATTCCATTAAATTCTCATTTATGATTATTCTCTACATTCCCACTATTTAAGAGTTAAGTTTCTCAAATATTCATCCTTTTTACCTTAATGTAAATCTAAAATAAGTTATCCCCAAACCAATAATAATAATAATACCAAAAAAAAAGAAAAAGGAAAAGAGAGGGGAGATGGGAGGCAGAACGGGAGATGGAAGGAGGAAATATCATTATGTTCTTAGATTTGTATTTATAAATCATGTTAAATCTGGTAAAACTAATAATTAAATTGAAAAAAAGATTGTGGAAATGGAATCAAAACACAAGTTTGTTTTGAAACAAGAAGATCTTGATATCCATGCATAAGTTTTCCAAAATACACATTCTCCACAAACTTTTTGAAGCTCTGCCCATATTTTCATCATGTTTTACTAATATTAGACTTTGTGTGGAGGTGTCTAAGCGTTATTCTGTGATCTCATCACTCATACTGTGTTCCACGAAAACAAGGCATGCTTGTTTGATTGAATGTATACTGGTTATTTAGAGGAAAATCCATGATCGGAATTTGAGCCTTATCTTAAAAAATACATATAAAGCACATGGCAAAAGTAATTCTTATATATTACTCCAGAGATAGACTTCTAATGGCCACATCTGTTTACCCTCCTGGGTACACAATACTATCACATATTCCAGGCACCTTGCAATTTGGTGAGGCTTCATGCTGGTTCTGGCCAATGAATTGAGTATAAATGGATGTGCATCAATTCCAATCTACTCCATTCCAATTAAAGGTTGAGAGAAGAGCTTGCAAGCACACCCTCTTCACTTGCTCCTTCCAGGATGAATCTGAAAGCTACCTAGTACAAGTGTGAGCTGCAAGTACTACTGAATACTAGACTCCTTAAGGAATGACCTGAACCATAAGAACAAGAAATAGACCTGAGTCAGATTAACTAGTGAAATTACAATAGCCTTTCACATGGAAGTATAATCCAGCCTGCTGATTCACACACACAATTATACTAATTTACTTTTATTTAAAATACTATGTTTGAGAACATAATATGTACTAGACACCAAGCTTGCTGCTGGGAATCCAAAGATGAAAAATACTTAAGTTGAATGTGCACAAGCATCACTGAAAAATACTAAAGAAAATAAAAGTCTCCAAAGGTGAAAATAGAATGTGTAGAAATGGGGAATAATAAGCTCCTCAGGTAACGTAGCATTTTGTTGTTTGGGACTGACATAGTGGCAGATAAAGCCAAAAGGTTTTTGATTTCCTCTTTTTTCAAATATTTATTTTTATTGGAAAGGCAGATTTACAGAGAAAAGGAGAAAGATCTTCCATCCATTGATTCACTCTCCAAGTAGTCACAATAGCTAGAGCTAAGCCATTCCAAAGCCAGAAGCCAGAAGCTTCTTCCAGATGTCCCACATGGGTGAAGGAACCCAAGACTTTGGGCCATCCTCTACTATTTTCTCGGTCTATAAGCAGGGAGCTGGATGGAAAGTGGAACAGTCAGGATACAAACCAGAACCCATATGAGATATGGGGCTTGCAGGAGGAGGATCAGCCAGTTGAGCCCATTGTGCCAGGCCCTTGATTTACTTTTGTAGATAGGAAAGCAGGATGTTACAGCTACCTCATGAGATTTGTGAGTCAACCGCTAGAATCTGCCCAACAGAGTGGACTAGGATGACACCAGTCAGCCATATGACCTAGGAAGGACTATTTTAATGATCATGCCAAACGACCCTGCTTACACCGAAAGTCAGAGCTCCGCTTATGAAATGAATAGAAATATAATAAGAATTTTCACTGTAATCAATCTTATTATTGAAATCTTTTAGGATCACTGATTTTTAAGTGAATAGAAATGTATAGTCTTAAATTCATATATATATACATATATTTATTTATTTATTTTAGAAGGAGCATCTTAAACCTGCATTTAAGTAAGGAAATCAGAAGTCATTTTCAATGTTCACACATTTTTTGAAATAATTTAAAAAAACAAAGCCTCACTCTTTAGGAAAGAATATTTAAAACCTAATGTATGTATAGGAAATATTTATGCCCATGTTGTTCCCAGTATGACTACTATGAGCTTTCAGCACATTCTTTATTCTGGTATGAATGTGAACAGAATGTAACCTAGCAGATCAATAAATAATCATACACGAAATTTATCTGAACCTTTCCCATCACTTTGCTCTCTGCAATCTACAAACTGCATTTGGTTATAATTTATAATTTGAATGAACATAATTGCAAATATATTGTCATGACCAATAAAGGATTGTCTATGATGGGAAAGCTCTCTTTTTTACTGTACCGATGATAACAGAAACTGGAATTATCTGGGAGGTAAACAAAAATTTAGTGCAACAGTCTCGATTTCCAGAACCACAGTATATTGATTTTCTGTCAAGAAGATGTACAGCTCTTGGAGCACACTGCCTGTATTCTTATTTATTTATATATTTATTTACCCATTCATTCCATTTGCAGTAAGGTAGCTGTGGATACCAAATAAAATAAGTTTCTGCAGTAGTGATATATATCAAAGCCTTTAAAATACATACACAATATGAGATGGGGGACAAATACTCCATGAAGAATAAGAAATAAAAACCACAATTTCTGGGGCAGATGTTTCCTTTCTGCTGTTAGCACCACTTGTGACTAAATATTTACACCAGTTGCTCATTGAAGAAATTAAGGTTTTGGAATTAAACAGGGTTCTGTGCACAGTACTTAGCACCCTACAGTCCATTGGATTGTACCAGCAAAGCAGATGTGACTGCCACTCAAATCCAACTTGATCTCATCTCCCATAGCACTATTTTCTCTAGGACTCATTAAAAAAAAAAAGGATGGAGCTCAACTCTAGCTTTCTAGCAGCAGTTTAAAAATAACAATAGCAAGATCATAAAATATTTCAAACATTGCTGACTTATAATGAGCATTGAATAAGGACTCTCAGAGGTCTTGAAGGAACAGCACAAATGCACTAAATTTGTTTGACGATTGCTGTCTCATTTATTAGCCCTTTATGGGAACAAAAAAGAAACTAAAATCTGGTTAGCTGTCCAGTTTCATGCCTCACTAGTTGTCATTTAATAATAGAGGTTTCACACACACACACACACACACACACACACACACACACACACACACACACAAAACCTTCTCATTCTGCAGTTTTTGCAGACACTATTCTTTTTCTTTCTAAGGATATACTTTGTTTTTATTGGAAAGACAGATTTACAGAGAGAAGGAGTGACAAAGAGAAAGATCTTCCATCCACTGGTTCATTACCCAAATGGTGACAATGTCCAGAGCCAAGCCAATCCGAAGTCAAGATCCAGGAGCTTCCTCCCAGCCTCTCACATGGGCACAGGATTCCAAGGCTTTGTGCCATCCTCTACTGCTTTTCCAGGCCACAAGCATGGATCTGGATGGGAAATGGAGTAGCCAGGACACTAACTGGAGCCCATATGGGATCCCAGTGCATTTAAGGTGAGGATTTAGCTGCTGAACCATTGCCCTAGGCCCTGCAGACAGTATTCTTTCTACCTGGATTTGGTTTGTTTTACTCACTTGTTTCTTTGTTAATTAGTATTTATTTGAGAGATACAGAGATGTACAAACACAGAGAGAGATACAGAGAGAAGGGGAAAGATAGAGCTCCCATCCACTGGTTCACTCTAAAATGCCTGCTGTATATAGGGTCTACAACCAATGAGTTTAGGCACTGCCCAGGTCTCCCACTTGGGTGGCAGGACCACTTGAGCCATCACTTGCTGATTCTCCAGTATCACATGCAATTTCCCAACAGAACAAATACTAAAAAGCTATTTATTAAATTGAAAAGAACATCCTGAACCGTTGTTTTTAAGAAATGATCTTGGTGCTTTTATACTAAGAAAGTCACATATGCCTAGTTGATTACTGTTTTTTAATTGAGTTACATCAGGCATATAAATTACTTTAAGTGACTTCACTTCTATTTTATTTTCATTTGCACCTACGTTGAGGTCACAGTATAGTTCACAAGCTATATCCAGGTATTCCAGACTGTGGCAACTGGCAATGTTCTATTCAAGTTTACGTAAACTTACAATATGCTCATCTTTTCCTAAAACAAGACTACATAATGTTTACATCACATTTACATGAGATAAATTTCTTTGTGTATGCTTGTGTGTGTGTACACTGTGCTTGAGAACCTCACTGGCATGTGACTCAGAAGTCTCCCAGGATATTTCTCAATGCTAAGCACACTTACAGTTGGTTCCTCATTCCCGTACTGATTCTAAAATACAGGGAGCATTTTATTATAATGCAATTATCCTGTGGAAACATCAAGAAGCAAGGACGATCATCTTCATGCATTGTAATCACATTAAGTGATGTTTCTTAGTTATGTTGATGGTACTGCTAAGGAAAGGGATTGTATGTAATGTTCTGATAAGCATTTGCTTCTGTATCTTTTGGTTATTCTACATACTCAAATAGTACACTTATTAGAGAGCTTCTTCCTTTGGAACTTGTTTATAGAGACCTACGTCATATATAAACACAAACACTCAATGGATATTTCGAGTCCCTGCAGAGCATAGAACACAGGTTCCTGCTCTCTTAGGATGGCTACAGAGATCTTGAAAAGAGAATAGTAGTAACCTAAGTGAAAATGCCTTATAGGCAAGGATGGTGACATAAGGCAACTTGATTTCTCAAAATGAAGTTGTAAAGCATTACTTGTCCTTTAGTAAGAATGTTAGGATATACTTAAATAACAGACTGATGAACTTATGACTGTTTATTCTGTAATAATATGGAGGAAATTAGGGGGGAAATGATAGGAGTGGTACATGGGGAGGGAGGATGGGGGAGAAAAGAACCCCTACACCTACAAAACTGTATCAATGAAAAACAATAACAGTAAAAAAAATTCAAAAAGAATAAGCTTATAATACAATTTAGGATAAACTGAAAAAATTAATTTTAAGGTAAAAGTCATGAACTTTTGTTGACTATGAATGTTGAAATTATAGTCTTTTCTTATTGCTATTGCATATTTTCAAAACTGCATACATTTTAAATAAGAACTTAATCATAAAAATTAAAAATATACACTATTTCTATTGTGAAAAGTATATGCAATGATTTGGGATTTTTTTTTTTTTTTAGAATTTAAAAGGCAGAGAAGCAGAGAAACAGGATAGAGATCTTCAACTCGCTGATTTACTTTCCAAATGCCCAAACAGCCTGGGCTGGAACTTGGGAAACTCCATCTGAGTCTTCCCAACTACTTGCCCCATCCATCACTGCTGCCTTCCAAAGCATGCATTGGCAGGTAGCTGATCTGGAAGCAGAGTCAACACTTTAACTCAGGCACTTCTGCATAGGATGCAGGTGTCCTGTTCAGTCTAGTGCCACACTGCAAGTCCATCACTGATATATCAGACCATTGGCGCCGGGTAGCCTGCAGCAGAGAACACATGCACACACACAAGACAGTATGTGTGTATTATGCCAGGAGAAGGACTTCGTTTTCTGCACAGAGTTTTTATGATGGTACTTGCTGGTATTTTTTTTTTAATTTTGCCTTACAACTTTACTCCTGCACCGATGTCCACCCCTAACACTTTGTTCTTGTTCTTCTAAATTACATCAGATTATTTAGGCTAAACAGAGTCTCACCTAGATTGAGAGACCTTGGTTCTACATGCTTACCAGGATAACTTGTTTTACAATAAGGAGTGGCAAAGTGTCTACAACTTCTAAAATGAGTATCCTGAGAGCATCCTGTAACTACTCATTCTTGACAGCCATCCTGTCTCTATCCCTAAGTCCCCAACACGCACACATGCGCTCAGGGCACTATTATCTCATAAAACCTCTCTTGCTCAATCATCTGTAACTTCTCCACAGCCTTGCCCACAAACATACCTTTCCCTTCTTTTGATCCACTCTCATGGCAACATACGATTTTCCCATCAAAATAAGGCACACTGCTGTTGGTGATCATATTCACATACATGTATGTGATAATCTCTCAGTATAAATAATAATGGTAATTGCTTTATTCTGTTTGTTCCCTATAATCATATTTTATTTATTATTGTAATTAGCTTGATGCCCATCAAAAAAATAGCATGCCATTCGCATTTTCTGTGTGTAAGATATGGCTTTTTCTCATTACCTTTTAGTTACTTATTAAAATTTTTTTCTAAAACCTAAGAGGGGGGAGTAAAATTCAGAATCTCTGTAGTGTTTATGCAGACTTCTGTAATTCTAAAAGTGTTGCAAAATGGGAGAGGAGGAGAAAAGGAAAAATGAAAAAGGAAAACATGAGGAAACCAAATGAGAGCAGGACAGTGAAGGGGAAAAATGTGTGGTTTGAGTACCAAGAGACCAGAAGGCTTCCATTAATGGTACAATCATTATGTCTGCATTTGTGTCTGTCCAACAGTCTGTAGCAATCAGTGTATAGTATCGAGGTGTATTGTTAATTAGGAGTTATGCACCTCCAAGTCAATTAAATTTTAGTTTATTAATGCATAATTTAATAAGTTTATGTATGGCAGAACGCTTAAAAGGGTTTTAAGATTCTATCTTGTGGTGTGGTCTGAAATATTTCAAGGAAACACCCACTGTCAACTGAGTGAAGATGAATAATGATGGGAGCCCTAAATCCCCACAGTTGAGCAGACAAGACAGCTGTTATTATTAACCACTCCAGATTCAAAGTATGGATTCTATCATTATAAGAACAAAGACAGTGCTGTGATAATTATGGAAGCCATGTAACTTCCATCTTTGCTAATGTTTACGGCAGAGTATTTAAAGATACAAAAGGTTAAGACAGAAAGCTCAATTTCTGTATCTTGTTACTTAGATGGATGCATTTTTCTGCCAATTGTAGTCATAACAGAGCTTGCAATCCCTGTGACATCGTGATAAGAAAACACCGATTTGAGGAAGAAATTAAATGATAATAAACGTAGTACAGAGTCAGTGGGGGTGATATTGTTTAATGTCAGTAGTGATTGAAACTACCTTCTAGATGACTGAAGCTTTGTTGGTCTCGTCTGTTTATATTAATTTCTCCTTTTCAAAAGCCATTATCTTAAATTGCATGTTATATAACTCATGCCGCCTCCCTCCAGCCCACAGCACCACTTCTAAAGCAACTTGATGAAGCATATTGTAGGGGGAAAAATCATTCCTGGGCTCAGCGTTCACAGAGATTGCAATCTTGAGACTGTAATGGGAATGGATTAAACTTTGTACAATTTCTTTTTGTCGTGTGAATTGAATCCCGTTGTGCTATTTTCTATACTCCTTTCAATCCTTGTCACACACACACACAAAATGATCTATGAAAGTGTTAGTCCTGCTTAAGCAACCTTGGTCTGATTTTAACCCAACCAAAATCTTGTAAGATTGATTGGCTTTGAATCCTCTTTCTTTGAGGCAATAAATAACTAAATAAACAAATAAATAGAAATATGCAAGTAGACTGAAACAAACCTACTCAACAAATGGTAAAACATGACAAAAGTCATTCTCCTTTGATTTGGGCAAAAGATCCATAATCATCTTGATATCAAGCAAAAAAAAAAAGGGGGGAAACTGTACCCCTCTATAAAACAGAAAGTATGGCAAAGTGGAGCTCCTTCCTTCTCAATACAGCTTCATGTTTTCTGATTTCAGTCACAGATTTTTCTCAGTTGTCAGACTTTCCACATTTTCATTACCTCTGAGCTTAAGATGGAGTTATGTAAATGCTCAAGGAGCCCACAGACTTTGAAATTGCCTTGAATTGACCAACACCGAAAGAAAAAAACACAAACACGCTTATTAAGGAGGAGAATACGAGAAATACTTCCTCAGAACTTAGTTTTGTTTTGATCTTTCCAGTGTCTTTGATGTCAAGCAGAGAGCTGTGGCATGCAATGCAGTCTTTGGTTGCATGCAAATTAAACTGACCTGGTTGAAATGGAAAAGTGCAATATTTTTGCTACTTAATTTTTATTTCTATTTCAGGAAATCCCATGACTGCAGATAAATTGTTAATTTTCCCAAATGAAATCCATATGATGTTCTACATTGTAACATACCAAGATGAATTTTTAAAAATCCATGTTTTAACTTAGCTGAAATGTAAAGGTGTTCCTTTATATTATTATTATTATTATTATTATTATTATTATTCTTACGTGATCCTCAAATGGCTTGGTCTAACCCATTTCTGCTTTGCTAATAATTTTACTTATAGGCATGTGTATTTCAAGTGAAAAAGAGCATAAGATTAAAGATCAGGAAATCAAGACCTAGGTAATAAAATCTTGGAATGCTGAGCTATTTTTACCACACGATATCAGAGATCCCAACTTTATTGTCAGACCAGAGTTTGGTTGGTTCTTTTTTTCTTGTGGTCAATTGCAAAAGAGTTCATGAGACTTTAGTCCTATAAAAGGTCAATAGATGGACTGCCGAATGTTCTGAACAGGAGAGCATAGTTTTGAATTGACTAATTGCCTCTGATGACTCCAAAGCTGAAATAAGTACAGGCTATTAAATTATCTATTATCCAACCAATAATCAGAAATTGGCCTGAAGGGTATCTCAATTCCCTTTGATAGCTTCAGGAGAAATCAACTTCGGTAGGATTGTAGAGTAAGCCAACAAAAATTAACAAACTAGCTGCCTGCCCTGTGTTAGATGCTACATGAGCACCTTATGTGTGTACCACCTTGCTGCTAGCTCTATGATGCAGATAAGTGAAACATTATTACCGTACTGTTTTATACAAAGCCAAGACTTGAAGAATATGCATATTTGACTCATCTTGGTACACCTGGGAAATAAGCAATCTGGATGTAGGACAGATCCCTAGCCATATCTCCTTGACTCTCAGTACTATTCTTTCTTTTTATATCAGTTTATCTTAATGCAAGTAGTTGTCCAGAGCCTTCAAGAACTTCAGTTGATTTTGACTAAACTTTCCCTTAACCAGCTATATTGAGACTAGCAATGTATTCCCAATTCTAACTTCCTATTAATGTACAAACAAGAAGGCAACAGGAAATGGTTCAAGGAGTTGGGTATCTGCCATCCATAGGAGAGAACTGGAGACTGCTTCAGTCCCTGGCTTCAATCTGGCTTGGCCCCAGTTGTTGCAAGCATATAAAGAGAGAAGCAGCGACCTGAACCTCTTTGTCTATTTCTCTAGCTCTCTGCACTTCAAATTGATTAATTAATTTTAAAATGGAAGTTATGTTACTGAGTACTGAAGGAGCATGATTCTGGCCTGTGGCTGCATCTCTACAAAGAACTTACTCGCTTATATTTATTCCAGGCAACAAGGTATCACATGTGATGCCAGAATAAAAGGTGGTTTTAAAAAGAGATACTGACCCAACCCTGGAAACTCCTGGATCCTCACCAAGGGCTATCAGTACGGGCACCAAGGGCTATATCCCAACTGCCAAGGAGACCATGGGAAAATGGAATGCCATTGTAGGCCAAGAACTCTGAGGTCATCCACTCCCTTTCGGATCTCCAACATGGAATGGAAGAAGCCCAGATCCTTCCTAACAGAATCTAATGCCATTGGAACAAAAGCCTGGAACCCTGAGCGAACCTCAGAAACAGAAGAACAGCAAACTCCTTTCGGGACTCAGGAGGGGAGCTTTCTCTGGTCCTTACTTAGTTCCAACTTTAGACCCCCACCCTCTCTTGCAATGACCACCAGGGTCGCTCTGGAGTTCCGACCACCCCCCCCCAAAAAAAATTAGATAGACAGAGATCAATAAGGAAAGCTTAGAACCAGACAGGAAACAGTCTGCTTTGACTCACATATACCTTACTAGGTAGGCCATGAACATAAGTTACTAAGATATTGAAGATCTCTCTGCACACCCTTCCTAAAATTGTTCTGCGCCTCAATTGTTAATATATGCCTTGGTAGAGTTATAAGCCAGTTTGAACTATCCTAAAATTCACCAAGTTCCGTAAAAATTATGCTTCAATACTATAAACTGCTAAATACAATAATGAAAATAGACACGAGTCAGCTGAATAGTACCCTATAACTATTCTAAAATGTATAGCAGCCAGTTGTGTATAAACTAAAATTTAAAACTCAATGAAGTAGTCACAGGATATGGTTAAGAACTTGCATTTTCTAACATATTGGTCACTCAATACCATGTCAACTAACTCCATAATGTAAATTGTTGTTGATGTTATGTTGTGGCTTTTCATTGGATGGGATGATATTCTGCCAGCTCTACTCTCAGACCAGAGATGGTCTCCTCAAGAAACTGTAGAATTTATCTGGACAATAAGGTGCTGGATTCTATGCACGTTCCATGCTTGCAATGAAGGAATCATGACTGGATTTGAACTGTACTACTGCAACGAGGTGGAGGAAGGGCAGGGGGAACCCCAGAGCCTATGAAACTGTGACATAAAATAAAATGAAATTTAAAAAAATACAGAAATAGATATAGAAATTAACTCTGCCATTTAAACAAGAAGATGGAAAATGTTTTTCTTTTAGTCCTAAATCAGAATCTGAAAAAGTTATTATTTTAATTCATATCTCTCAATCTTAGAGGTAGACTATTTACTGTGTTCCGTCATTTTGGGTAACAAGAGCTAGCATCTGTTTGGACACAAGGGAGAGTGTCCCCTTAGTAACATTCTGGTCCTATAGACGGCGGAGTGTCTGGACTTCCCTGAAGCATTGTGAGACTTCTTGCTTTACCAAGGTCACTGGGAGGCAGAACTACATCAACGTACAGAAACTCTTTGCAAAGCAGTGTTTCCATTACATTTTCAGCTTTTAGAAATTTGCATAACTTTAGATGGCACATTGCTGCTTTCTAATGCTTTTGGCCTAGAATAAGGCTGCATCTCAACAGACCCACTCTAAGTGGATAATACCATCCACTTGGAAATGCATTTAGTATACCCAGGATACGAACAGCACAACTGAGCGACACAGTGTTCTGTAAAGTTGTCTATTCTCACCATCAGCTGCTGACTGGGAGCTACTGTTCCTTGCCACTGTTCAGCACAAGGAGAGAACGTTGTGCAGGATACTTTTGCCTAGTAAAAGGCCAAAATCCAATCTATGAATACTGTTGAATGCTTTGTTTTATGTTCTGTTTTTCAACTGGTAAGAATTAGGGACTCCATATTTTTTTAAAAGACGATGATATAATATGCATGATCAATATGCATAACAAATACTGACAAGTAGACTAAGCTGTCATCATTTCCCAAATGTGAAATGGTGTATTCTAAGTCAGAAGTAAGAAAAGTTATGGTTTGCAGTGAGAATGGCACTGGCTACCTAGGGGACTCTTGGGATTTTATGGTGGAATATCAGGTTAATCCTGCACCCTAGGATGCCAACATTTGATATGGGCATCACTTCTGGCTGCTCCATTTGCACTCTATCTTTCCACTTGTGGCCTGGTAAAGCAATGAAAGACAGCCCAAGTCCTTGGGACCCTACACCCACATAGGAGATCTGGAAGCATTCCATGGCTCCTGGCTTACATCTGGTCTTTTCCAGCCCTTTGGGGAGTGGACCAACAGATGGAAGGAAGCCCTCTCTCTCGTTCCTTCTCTCTGTGTAAAATTTGCTTTTCAAATAAAAATGAATAATTAAAAAAAAAGAAAAATTGTAGAGGGCATCTTCTGATTATACCTATGATAGGTGTGCCCGTGTGGTTAGCAAGTAGGGACTGTAAATACTAAGTATCTTTGCCAGTGCACAGATTGTCTCATGCAACTTTCCAATATGTTCCTGGGCACTTAGGTGCAGGTATCAAATGGAATACCCTACTCTACCTGTTCAAGTTGTTTTCATCAAATCATTTTTATTTCTTTGATTCATTGAAGTTAGAATATTGTGCAGACTGTTAAAATTTGCATTGCTTGTTGTTTTGCCATCTGTTAATTTCACGTCTGAAAAATAAATCTATGTTAAAATTTTTGTTACAAATTTTTTACCTGATAGAGCTGAGATTTGTAAAATGAGAAATAAAGGCATTGGATTTAGTAGAAAACAATTAAGATGGAATCTCAGAGAAATCTAAACTGGTGCATGTCCAAAAAGATATTATTAACTCAATTTATTTTCAACTCTCATGTCATATTTTCAGTGCCCAGGTTTGCTAAATACCTTAGACCTTCTAGCTGTTTTTGCAGATCAAGTTGGTGAACGTTGGTTTCAATTGCATTTTCAATAGTTTCTAAGAAACAGTTTAGAATGGTTCAAAGAAAAATCTGTCTCTAATGTTTATTAGTTTATGCCAGGTTTTTGTAGTATTTTAAAATAGTGTCAAAATTACAACTAGATCTCTCCAAAGTTAGAGTAACATCTAAGAAATAAGTTGAGAAATACTGGCTTTAACAGTTATAACTTTGGAAAATATATTCCTTTTTACTTTAGTCCATCTGGACTGTGTCAGTGAAGTACTGCCCAAAAATGTGACTTTTGGGTAAGTTTCAAATACTCAGTGGGCCAATGGCAACAAATGATCATAAGCATCAAAGAACTGTCTTCTTAGAGAAGAGTCAAGAGAAAATACATGGCACCATCCGTGGTGGGACTCTGTCCATCTTAATAATTCAATTACCTGAGTAATTATAAGCTTAAAATGTATTCACTTTTTAAACAAACATGAGCATCTAGCTATAGACTATGGTTCTATCTTGAAAAAAAAATCATTTATCAGTTCTGCTTTCTGTAAAGCAAAGGGATGAGTAATGCAGATAAAATGTAGTTTGAGAAAGCATCTTATTAATTAAATCCTAAATTGAACCACATAATAAAATTATCTCAAATAGAGATTTAATAGTAATCTGTGCAAACTGAAACAAAATGATAAAAATGCTCAATAACCTGTTTCCTTAAAGAATGGGCAAAATAATTAATAAAGAAATATTTTTCTACGGTGTTTACAAACACTAATAAAAACTCCCTTTTGCAGATCAGAATTGAGATAAGACATAAAGAAGTTTTCAAATACTCTCTGTCTTATAAAAAGATGGCAATAATCCTATCAAATATACACAAATCACTATAAACCTTAATATTTGATGTTTTCTATGTGTCATGCATAATTACTCATATTATATATGTGTGTGTGTATAAGTATACAAACAAATAGAAACTTCACTTCATTCTCACACTGCCCTGAGTCTAGTTGCCATTTTGCTGATGAAACATTTTGTTACATCATTTGTCTTGGTCACATGAATTTCAGACTCAGTAAACATAAATTCTTACTGATTGAGCTATTGCGTGAACAAATCAGATATATTGGTAAAAAGTCAGAATTACATCCTTGTAACAGTTAAGATTCTTCTACCTTTTAAGGGGATCCACAGCTTTCAACCCAATTTACTCCCATTCCAGAAACAGAGAGCATCATTCAATTCAAAGTTCAAATTGCTAAAGAAGCACCTCTAATTGTCCAGATAGACTCAAGTGAACACTCTTGCTCCAGTAAACTGTGGTTATAAGAGCTTGTAAAATTTACAACTTCAGCCATGTATGGTTCTAAGACATACAGAACTAATATGGCCGCTTGGGCACACCTATCTCATTAACCAGGTGCAGCAATTGTTGCCAGAATTTCAGACAGCTATCCTGTTAGGCATCCATTTAAAAATGGTGTATGTGGAGCGGGTGCTTGATGCAGCAGTTAAGCTCTCATTTGGGTGCCCACTTCCCACTTTGGAGGGCCCAGGGTTCAATGCTAGTTCTGTTTGATATTCCACCTTCCTGGTTTATATGGTGTGTATCCTAGGAGACCTTATTACACTGTTTGTGTGCTTGGGTCCCTCTCATCCATGTTAAAGAGGTGGACTGAGTTACACATTCTTGATTTTGGCTTGTTGTATTGCTGGATGCTACAGGCATTTAGAAATGAACCAGTGGATGGCAGATTCTCTTTGGCTCTCTCTTTAGCTCTCTCTGGAGCTCTCTCTCATTCCCCTGTTCTCCAGCTCTCCTTCCCTCCCTCTCTCCTTCTCTCAATTTCCAGCATTTAGACGAGCACATCTAAAGATTTTTAAGACATCAGATATTCAGGACACGATCTGCTATGTGTGCTCAAGTAGTTCCTATACCACACACACACACACACACAGCTTTATTGTATGTAAAATTATTTTAATGAATCGGGTCAAATTGTCAGGTTTTCTGTTCAGAAAGTGTACTTGATCAGCTTATCAATATAGTGTTAGATTAACAATGAACTTGCAATGCTGAGGTTCAGAAAATATGTCACTTTGGATTTCAAATGGGGAGCAGTAAATGGAGGAAGGACACCCTTTGAAGTCTTTTTATCTACCTAAAGTCAAAATTTGCAAAACAGGAACAAAATTCCTTCAAATCTTCTTACTTAAATTATGTAAATGAAGGAAGATTAAATTCATTTTACAGAGGAAAAGACTGGAAATCAAACACTACACCAGAGCCCAGAAGAATTTTGGACTCATGCCATTGTCAGGACTCTGCATTCATTCATTTCCTCTAAAAATCATATACTGCCTTGGGCCCGGCATAGTGGCCTAGCAGCTAAAGTCTTCATCTTGAATGCGCTGGGATTCCATGTGGGCGCCCATTCTAATGCCGGCAGCCCCGCTTCCCATCCAGCTCTCTACTTGTGGTCTGGGAAAGCAGTAGAGGACGGCCTTGGGACCCTGCACCCCGTGGGAAACCTGGAGGAAGCTCCTGGCTCCTAGTTTCGGATTGGCACAGCACCGCCGGTTGTGGTCACCTGGGGAGTGAATCATCGAACAGAAGAGCTTCCTCTCTGTCTCTCCTCCTCTCTGTATATCTGATTTTCCAATAAAAATAAATAAATCTTTAAAAAAATTTAAAAAAACCAAAAATCATATAATGCCTCTAGACAAGTGCCTATAGCTTCTTTCCTATGAAGAGGCACGTGTGCCTCAACTATCTAACCTTTTTTTAAATTTCATATTTTGTATGAATCTTGTATACACCGATAAATTTGTATGCCATTCTCTTTTGTTATTCTGTTACATGGCACTGCATGTCAGCAGACTCAAGCAACTAAATCTTCAAGAGGGAAAAATGTGAACTTTTCTACAACAACAATAGCAAAAACAAATGCTAGATACACTACAAGCCTTAGGTCTGGTTTATTACAATTGGAAAACAAGGTAGGATCAAGACTCGTAACTGATCCTGAATGAAAGCTCTCTTAAAAATCTGAGCTCTATTGGAGCAAGTATTGTGGTACACCTGGTTAGGATACAGCTCCAGGTGGTTACACATTGTGGTAGATCGCTAGGGAGCAAACCCATCCCAGCTTCTGATCCAGTTTTCTGCTAATGTGTTTGGGAGGAAGCAGATAACGGCTCAAGCACTTTTGTTCCTACCACAATGTTAGGGACCCAGAAGTTCCTGGCTCCTAATCTCAGCTTGGTCCAACCCTGGTTCTAACAGATATTTGAGAAGCGAACCAAGAAGGTGGATCTGTCTCACAGATCTCTCATTCTCTCTTTCTCTCCCTCTCTCCTCCTTCCTTCTCCAGATCTTTTTCTTTTCCCTTCTTTGTGGGTTCTACTTTTCAAAAAGCTAAAAATGAGTAAATATTTTAAAGACAGATAAAATCATATAACTTTATAAGCAAAAACAATTATTTCTAAACAGGACAGATCTCTGGAATCTGGGACCAGTCTCCAATAAGTAATGAATTTATGGCAGATAAGAAGAATGTACCAAAGAAAAGGGTCCCTTTCTCAAATTTACATAAAGCTACAATGAAGTCTAGAGTTTCTTGTTGTCACTTTTACATAGCTAGAATTAAATAAGATCAAAGTCTTCAAAGGGAGACCAGTTACCTTAATCACTGATCAGTGCTAGCTACTGTGTTTTTCAAGGATCAATAACAAATTATGTACTGATCAGGGGAAAATTTTCTTTTTTGTTTACAATCCATGCAGATCACCAAGTTACCTACTTAGTGTTATCAATAAGCACTTGGTATGTTTTAATTTGAAGAGATTTTGAGCCCACAATCTGGTGCACAGAATCTGAAACTTCATTTTTTGTGACAGAAAGTATTCTGTCTTAGAATTTAACTTAAAACTGTAAAGAAACCCATTGTGAACATCCTGAGGGATTTTAGAATTTCTTTGAATTCTTTTCAAGGTATGACAGGTATATTGGAGAGACTAAGAAGACAGATCACAGAAGCGTAAATTGTACTCACTGGATTTCAGATGCTGAAGAGCGGAAGCTGAAGATGGCTTCAGCTACAGGGCTTCAGGGTCTCGCTTCCTATCACCCATTCACTGATTAATGCTTAATTTTCTAGTTTGATGGCTAAGCTGAAGGGGAAAGAAAACTCCTGTCATTCTCATAGGCTGGCTTAGAGACATGCAACTTCCCAAGGGAGGCAAGCAGCAGGTGTGAGAGCCTGGGGCTATTGCTGTTATCTGTTGATTATTTTCTACATAATTTGAAAAGCTCTCCAATCCCAAAGCTTTATGTAATATATCAGTAGTAACAGATTCGTAATCGTTATTCAGCTTATGAGAGGTTTAGCTACTATGACAGATGTCTTCTCAATTTCAGGTCATGGACTCTAGATGCTTCACCCTCCCTCTGGAAAACACCTTACATAAAATTCAGCCTGATGTATTTACCAGGGGTTTGCATACAGTGGTAACACCCAGTTGTCACTCTTCAATTTTATTTTTTTTTAAGATTTATTTATTGGAAAGTCAGATATACAGAGAGGAGGAGAGACAGAGAGGAAGATCTTCCGTCCATGATTCACTCCCCAACTGAGCACAACAGTCGATGCTATGCCCAATCCGAAGCCAGGATCCAGGAAATTCTTCTGGGTATCCCACAGGGATGCAGGGTCCTAAGGCTTTGGGCCATCCTCGACTGCTTTCCCAGGCAACAAGCAGGGAGATGGATGGGAAGTGGAGCTGCCGGGATTAGAATGGATGCCCACATGGAATCCCGGCGGGTTCAAGGCGAGGACTTTAGCTGCTAGGCCACTGTGCCGGGCCCCACTCTTCAACTTTAAAGGAGCAGTTAATTAACTGCAATAAGCCAAACACACTAGCACTGACTCAGCTTGCTTTATTCCCACTACATTTGATGGAATGTTATTAGATGAAGCATGGTTCAACTGTCGGGTATAATTTATTTTATATTGGGAATGATCTATTTTTGTTATACATCTATGTGCATTATTTTGTCTTAGGGTCTTAGAGATTTATCTTAGTTTCTTTGACCCTAGATTTTTGAGTTGGAAGTATTTCATCACTAGATGGATAATACAACGAAGTACACCAATATCTATGCTAACTGCGATAAACAAAAGAACGTATTACTGAGCACTATGGACAACTCTGGTAAAAGAAACTGCCACACAAAATTTTCATTCCCCATATTTACATTTCTTATCCACTAGACCGCTGATGAATGTAAAGTGAAAAAGCATTCGTAAAATAGGGATCTGCATTTCTTTGTGTTTAGTGTTCATTTGTTTACAAAATTTGAAATTGTGACATACATTCTTGTAAACATGGACTTCACACTTTGTTAGTGCCTAAATAAAGCTGTTAGTTAATTCCATTTTCTGTGACCTATTTGAAGTACTTCTGCAAAATTGGTATAAACATCCATGACACTAATTAGACATTCACACCTTCAGGGGGCAGGTTTACATCGCTAGGAGGGACACTGGGTCACTCCCATCCCATATCAGAGTACTGAGCTTCAAGTCACAGCTCCAACACCAACTCTACATTCCTATTAATTCAAAGCCTCCGAGGCAGCAGATGAAGGCTCTAGTGGTTAAGTCACTGCCACCTACACAGGAGACTTAGAGAGAGCTCCTGATGCCTGTCCTTAGTGCTAAGTATTGTAGGCATTTGGGAAGTGATTAAACAGATGGGAAATCCCTCTCTCAGGCTCATTCTCATGCTCATGCTCGCTCCTTCTCTCTCCTTTCCTTAATACAAATCCATACATAAACATTCTTGAATATGTGTGCATTCTACTAATCACTTCTTTTAAATAATCTTAAGAATATTAAAAGCAGCCAAATATCAAAATAATGAGTTGTACACCAGAGAGGAAGAGCCTGATAACAAACAGAAGCACTTCCCAGATTGTTTTTCGGTTTTTTAGTTTTTTAGTTGATGGCTAGATCATTCAGAATATTTCAAGCTTTGAAAGATTAGGTCTCCCACAGTTGAGCTTGAATGCTTCTTGAAGAGCTTATACTGGTTCTTCTTAGTCTGTATGTTTCCTTGTGCTCTGACAGTAATGGGTATCAAGCTAGAAAGAACTATGGAAAATACATCTGTCACATAGATAAATCTGAATCTTCCATAAGCAATTCCATATTTTAGCATCTGAGATCAATTTTTTTATGATGACATGGAATCAAAGCCTGTTAACCCCTTGCCTTTGAGTCCTAAAGCTGAGATTGTCAATGTCCCTTTTATCACTGTTAAATTCAGTTTTTATGGCTAAATAATATTCCACTGTAAATATGTACCACATTTTCTTTCTCTATAAAACTTGATGGACACTTGAATTTTTGTACATTTCCTGGATACTATGAGCAGTACTGCAATACATAGAGGACAAATTTCCCTTGAATAAATACCCAGAAGTAGAATTCCTGAATCATGACCTAGTTTCCTGAGGAAACTTTGTATTATGTTTTACAATGTCTATCCTAATTTACATTCTCAACCAACAATGTACAAAGATTTCCTTTTCTCCACATCCTTGCCAACATTTGTTATCTTGTGTCTTGTTGGTAATAGCCAATGTTACTGGGTAAGATATCTCATTGTAATTTTGATTTGTTTTTCCCTGATCATCAGTGATGCTGATTATTTTTTTATATATGTGGCCATTTGTAAACTTTTCCTTTGAAAAATTTCTGCTTCCGTTACTTCCCATTTTTTAGTTGGGATTGTTTTGTTTTGTTTGTCATTGAGTTTTTATGTTAGCCTGAATACTACCTTCTTGTTAGTTACAAGCGAATATGACAAAACGTGAGTTTCATCCTATTTGTTGAAATCCAGTCCTAGTTCTCCCAGTGGCTGAAAGGCGTCTAGTTCTGTCCATTGTCTGAAAAGGCCCAACTATGATAGGAATTCAACATGACCATGCAGGATACCCCGCAGGCCTGAGAGCTAATCTTTAGTTGGGAGGCTTCAGTTCTGACTCAATTCTCTTTTACTTATCCTTTATTTTCTTTGCACTTTAAATTCCATGCTGCTTTAATACTCTGTGGTCTGATTTGCATCCCCACAGAATGTGTTAAATACGTTAGACACTTTTACTCTTTGAAAAGAATCAACTACAAAACAAGCACCACCCTTACACTGAGTGCCTCTTCTAGAAAAATGCTAAGAGTTGAGTATGATCAAGGAAAAAGAGAGACTGTGCTACAACAGTGAAGATTGAAATGAGTGAAAGTACAGGGGAATCGCATCCTGCTACCACAATCAAAAAGAACTTCGCTGAGGTCATGTTGAACCCTGATATCCTGTATTTCTGCCATATGTTTCATTTATACTGAAAATGCACAGATCCATTTCTGCTCAAGCTAGGAAAGCTGTTTGATTAGGAACTGTTTCCTGGAGACTAGTTCGTCAACAATGGGTCAATACTTCATTTAATTTTAAGGAGACTCTTACTCAATCTATGAGTCTATTTCACAAAGGAATATGATTTCAAAAAGTTCATGGAAAAGCAGAATCAAAGCAAGGTATTTTGCTGCAGTTTTTAAATCCACGCATAGTTTTTACTTCAGTGAACTCTTTGAAAATTCATTGTAGTATCAGAAATAATACAGGAGGGGGAAAGGAAAAAAAAATAAGAAAGGAAAAAAGAAAGAATGTTACAAAACAAACGTTATATATACAAATATACAGAAACCAATTTTGCTCTATTTTCATCTCTGTGTTCACATGATTTAGATATACTACTGAGCACTGTTTTTCTTCAAATTATATTACAAAGAGGAGAAAACCCCTTTACTTTTCTTATTTTAGATTCAATAATTCAGTGTAATGCTTCAAAAAGTGAAATCTAATCTCATATGACCTCCAAGGTCTTTTGATCTGTACTCTCCAAGGTGCTAGAAGTCTATGAAATGCTAAACTTGCAAACCAAATCTACCATGACCGAGTTGATTTCAGATTTTCATTGTTGCCACACTTGTGGATTAGATGGATATGGCTCCTCATAAAGTGGTTTATAATTTATCCGGTTGTCTTCCTGTGCTTAATCTGTTTTGTGGGAGCGACAGCTTGACATAATCACTAGCTTCAAATAAGTAATTCCGTTTACTATCAGTTTTTAATTTTATTTCCCCATTTCTTTATTGATGCAGTAAAATGCTGGTTAATCTGCAGAGCCCAGGCAAGTCCAGTGTTGTCAGGATTAATTTCACACTGCTGTATCTTCATGTTTGGTCCCATACAGTAATTAAAGGAAATCATTATAAATTTGAAATTAAGCTGGACGAATTATCCTTGGTTTCACTTTGCAAGAGGCTAATAGATGATTCATACCAATCTTTATTATTTGTGTCACATAGCTAAAAGCTTTCCTTGTATAGTAAAAATTTACTTTGTCTTGTCTTTGTTTTATCTATCTACATCTCTTTTATTTTATAATATGCAACTTCACTCCAAAAATATGCCTTACAGGCAAAAGGTAGTCATTCTTTCAACTTTAGTTCGAGGACATGCATTTGCTAAGAGCAATAGTCTGAAATTACGTCTTTGCAAAAAGTAAAGAAAAAAAAAAAAAGGATTGACGGGCAATGAGGAGCGAAGAGAGGGAGGGTGGGAAGTTGCTTCTCATCTTAGACCTGTACCTATAAAATACATGAACTATGTTCTGTTCTATGAATAAAAAACTTAAAATTTAAAATGTGGACCCAGAAGAATAGGCTCAAAATCACATGAAATATTGGAGAAATTTAAACTGTAACAAATCAAAGACTCTGGGTGTAGGGCCCAGAGATCTACATTTTAGCAAGCCTTTAAAGTGACTGATGTGATCTGGGGATAGTTTCTGAAGCCTGTACAAGCTCCACCTACTTTTATCCTCATGTCAACCCACTGACACACCTTCAACTTCAGCGAAGAAAAGCAGGCTCAGTGAAGTGTAGCAACATGTTCAGATTTGCAAACCTGGTAAACCATTGAGCCTGCATAAAAATCTGGGATACCATGCTGTGCTTTCATTAATGGAGTTCAGCAAAAAAGCTAAAGGAAAGATAATTTGGATACTCTCTCTATTTAAGGGGATTTCAAACAATTCATGAAAAATGGAATTCAAAAGGCATTTATTTTGGTACCAAGAAATGTGAAGCACATCCATGGAGCGGGTCTGTAAAATGTTTATGAAAAATTCATACTATGGAAAACTATATATGAATTTGCATCAAGAGAAACTTATCTTTTACCCTTATTTTTATAAATTAAATAAAACCCAATGTACCTTCAAATGAAGTTAGGTGAGAGTACAAATTCACATCCAATTCTTCCACTCCCCACTTGTCACTGCATACACAAATAATGTCACAACATCCCAAGGTGAACCCTCTGCCATCTATCACAAATTTGGCAAACCATGATATGCTTGGTGTCCTTTAGATCTTTGTCTGCCATGTCAAATACCTTGAATGCTGCGACAGCTTGGCTATTAGCTTATGTGTCTGCCAAAAGCCTATGTATTGAAAGCTTGCTTTCCAAAGGCCTGTTAATGATTAGTGGATTCATGTTAAGGATCAATAGAATAAAGCGAGAGACTTGACCCAGTTATTGCATCTGGAAGCTGCGTCCAATGGCAGTCATTGATAATATATCTCAAAAGGTAGTTCTTATAAGAGGGTTAATTTTAAAACTCTAATTTTGATTGATAATTTCTCACTGCTTTCTGGCTCGCCATTTGATTCCTCCTCTTCACCTATTCCATCTACCTCTCATGAGATGCCAGACTGATGAGGTTATATGGTTTGCAACTATGAACCTCCAAACTATGAGCTGAAAGAAGCCTTGTTCCTTCAAACGTAACTTCTCTCAGGAAACTGTAATAAGGATGAAAAGTGAATCACACAAATGCCATGCAAAAGAATTCCAGCTTTATCTGCGAGCCAATTATTACATCTTTCTGGGCCACGGGGACTCTGTTATAGAAAGAGAACTGGAATTTCCAGTTCCATCAGTCTGAAATGGGAAGGACAGTAAGAAGTTACTTTCAACAGAATAACCCCTTTGAGTGCCTAATGCTTATCAAAATATCTATTTATCTAGATAGTTCCAAATTCAGATTAATTTATATTGTTATGCATTGTCACATATCAAAGCTTTGATCACTATCAAATATTAAACTGCAGATATTTTTGATACTAAAAAAGGAAACTCAAGCTCAAATTCTGATCATTTTTACCATTTGTCTCCCTTCTGGGATCTCATCTATTTGCCACCATTTTTCTTCTCCATCCAGTATTGGAGCCAGTTTGCCTTTATTTTCAAAATAAACTGCCATTCAATAATTTTCTGTCTAAACCAGGAGAGTTTTGAGAAGAAACAGGGTCAGGATTAAAAATTATATGGAGATAATGCTGGCACAAACTGAGGTGGAACTGGCAAATACCATTCCATGCCTGCCTCCAGTCTGTCTCCTTTGCTCACAGCACAGGTACAGTTTCTTTGATTTATGCATAACATTAATTATTCCACTACTTCACTCAAAGCTCTCACTCCGAGACACAATAAAATTTAGACTCTTGACTCTGACACTGAACTGCCTGGAGGACTGCAAGATTTTTAGTCCAGTCATCTCCTCCAGTCAAGAGTAACTACTCAATTTTCCAGGTCCAGCACAAAATATAAATGCAAGACTTCTTGCACAAAAAAAAAAAATATTTAGAATTTCAAGAAGGCAATAAAACTGTAATAAACTAAAATTAGGATCCCAGAGAGCTGCACATGTCCGTGGGGCCTGGCCTGTCTAGACATTCTCTGGCCCTTAACATTTTCTACCCACATTCTTTCACTTTTCCTCTGAAACTCAGCTTGTCCTTTGAAGTTCATCTTAGAAGTCAGTTCTTCCTTTAAAGTTTGTCTTGATTCTACTGTTTGAAATAATAATCCTGTCTTCCGGAAAATTTCTTGTCCGGTGTTGTTTGCTTACGTCTTGCACATCACTTC
Source organism: Ochotona curzoniae (assembly GCF_017591425.1). NCBI lineage: Eukaryota > Metazoa > Chordata > Mammalia > Lagomorpha > Ochotonidae > Ochotona > Ochotona curzoniae. Next base: position 12,882,504 of record NW_024464920.1, on the reverse strand, counting down.
ATATTTTCTCTTGTACTACCCTAACCATTCCCACTTGCTAGCTTTCTGTTCCATTTACTATAAAAGACAAGAATTCTAAGAAAATTTACTGCCACATAAGTAAAATTTTAAAATTCACCTCCTTTCTAAATTTTATTAATACCAATTTCATCACATCTTTTCTAGAGTTGCCTAAGTACATTACTTTAGTCGCACTTAGGGGATTCATCCATTTATCCTTCAACTCATACATATGTTACTTAAAATTGTTTTTTGTTCTTGAGTGTCATGGGGTATGAAAATGCTACTCACTAGGCATGCATCAAGTGACAAGTGACATAACAGGAGCATTTTTTAAATGTATCTGAAATACTGTTTGGAAAGTCCAAGTGTTAATATATTCATGTTAGAAATGAACAAAGATCAAAGTGATGAAGTTCCCTGACCCAAAAATTGTAGCACTAGTGACAGAATCAGAATTCTATACTTCCTGTCTCTTACACTACCCACTTTATGATACATCCCTCCTCAGAATATCTTGCCAAATGATGGGTTGTGGCAATTTGCCAGTGTATCATTAAGTGTGTGAAAAAAAAAAAATGACACCAAACTGTTAGGTAAGGCCAATATTCATGAGCTCATTAACCTGAGGCTATCTCCCAACTTTGAGTTCCTATGCAGCAAATCATGCATGTCAGCTGATCATTAACAGCTGCATCTCTGCTAATCAAAGTAGGCAACTCACCAGGCCAAACCCAAAGCAGGCAAACAACATCAGGCCCAAATAAGGTAAACACTAGCTGTAACCAATCAGCCGATTTCTCTACTTTTCTCCTGAAAAGTAAATAAAGCTCACGTCTCATGAGATTGGGCAAGAGCTAGCTCTCCTACCTCCTCTGCTTCTGAGCTGTGCCTGACTCATGAATCATTCGTTGTTCCAATAAGCTCTGTCAATTTTAATTAGGGCAACATTTTTCTTCTAACAGGCCAGTTGTAAGGCAATTCCACCCGTTTGGCTGTGCCTTTCTGCTACGCTCCAGGTAAGGAGGCACCCTAGGGTGATGGTGCATCACGATGGACACTAGGAAAATCAGCAGAGGTTCTCAAAGTATCCACACAATCTTGATCTTCTCTCTCTTTGGAGAATAACTGGAATAATTAGAATTTCGTGCTAAATCCAATAAAAGTGTCCAGTCTCTAAATGTTTATTGGCTAAAAAACGAATGAGTGGAGATATTACAAAGCCCCTCAATTTCCATAGCTACTAATGAGAAACGCGCTACTAGGAACAACTTCAGAGGGAAATAAGTACACAATCCCACAGACCCCATTTCTACCTAGGCAGCCTCTTTAGGTGAGACAATCGCTTTCTTCTTAGAATCCTGAGTATAATAAATCCTTATTTTGGAGTTGCTACACAGATGAAAGATTTTGTCTCCGAGCAATGATTCATAATTATTTCTGTTTTAAAGATTTGTTTATGTTAAAGGTAGCAGGGGAGGGCTGGAAGAAAAGAGAAAGAGAGAGAGAGAGAGATCATCTATCCATTAGTTAACTCAGCAAATGGCCATAATAGCTGAAGCTGGGCCAAGTTAAAGCCAGACACAGGAGTTCATCTGAACCTCTCTTGTGGGTAGCAGAGGCCCAAGGCGCTGCTGCTTTCCCAGGCTTATTAACAGGGAACTGGATTAGAAGTGGATAGGAGCCCCGTGTTGCAGGTGGCCACTTAACTCACAGTGCCACAACACCAGCCCCAAGAATGCATAATTATCATTTTTCTAATAATTGTGCTGGACCAAGTTGTCCTCGATTTTAACATTACTATTTGCCTTTGAAAATTACAAAGTAATTCAAATTCAGGAGACATACAGAATAAACGTGTTGGGTAATTACAAGATGCTTATTTTAAGGGCAATCACTGTGTGTTGAACTGAGAGTCTGAGAACCGTAGGAAATAGCGTGAAAAATCAGAGGAAGAGCCATGCCTGACTAAAGAAAAAGACACCTCCATTTCTAAAATCTCCATTTAGAAAATCTCAAAAGCCAAGCAGTGCCACTGGGCTGATTAGGGTTCTAACATGTTCTTCAGGGAATTCTTTTATCAAGGCAAAACAAAAACAACAAAAACAAAACAGTAGGCAATAATTCCCTGATTTTCTTTCTTTCTTCCTTCCTTTCTTTCTCTTTATTTCTCTCTCTCTCTTTTTCCTTCCTTCCAGTCTTTCTTTCTTTTTCTTTCTTTGTTTTCTTCCCCTTCCTTCCTTTTTTTTTTCTTTCTTTCTTCTTTTATGATACAGTTCCACAGGCTATGGGATTTGCCCATTTCCCTTTCTCAGATCCCATCACCCCACTGATTTTCATTTATTATTACAAATAATAAATGTTCAAAAATATTTCATGTTTTTCAAAATGTTCTTCAAAAACAGTCATAAGTTCATTCGGTTTTTAAGTGTATCCTGATATTATAGATATGGACTGCTGCATCCTTCAACATTCAGTTCCAAAGTGTCATTTCTTTAAAATTTTCTCAAACTCCCCCTCCCCACAAAAAGAAAATGGGTTTTGAACACAGTTCAAATGTTTATCTAGCTGTTTTAACCTTGACATGTGACAATTTCCCTGAGTCTTAAGTATCACTTGCAAATTCTCATCCAATCAGATTTGTTCGAGGATGCTGAAGCCCTGCTTCTCACAGTGTTTCCACGATACCATCACTGTATTTCATCCCAATTATCGTCAATAATAGAATTTGTTCTATGGTGTAAACTGCTTTTTGAAGGAGAGATATGCCCCTGTAAGCCCAATGTGTCCTCCACAATTTATATTCACTGCATGACCATTACAAGGAATGAAATGAAATCACTTGATATTCATGGAAGAGGAGGAAAAATAATTGCAAAAGGCAAAGCAAGTGATAAAAGATATATGTTTTTCTCAAACAAGTCATAGAAATATGTGTATACACAAAGATGTGCAATATCACTAATTGTTAAGGAAATAAAGACCAAAGCTACATGGACTGCCACCTCACATCTGTTAAGAAGGCCATAGTTTTTAAAATACAGTAAAAGTCATTAAGGATGTGAAAGAACCGGAACCCTTTTTTATTCTTTCTGGTAGAATTGCAAATTGATGCAGCTGCTATGTAAATTTAAGATAAAAATAGAACTACCATGTGATCCAGCAATTCAACATCTGGGTTTTATGCAGAACTGAAAACAAAATCTCAAACAGATTCGCCATCCTACACACAATATTCTGTACAGCAACATTCAGAACAGTCAAGAGGTGTGAATAGCCTAAATCTCTATCCATATAAAAGTGGATTTTTAAGACAAAATATGTGGCATATATTGCATGCACAATGGAATATTAGTAAGTCTTTAAAAAGACTGACTTGCAACACAGCACAGATAGACAGAAATTGCTGCTAAGCAGGCACAGAGTTTCAGCCATGTGAGATGAAAGAGTGCTGGCAGTCTGCTAGATAGTTCTGTGCCTGGCAAACTATTTTAAAAATTGAGGAGAAAATAGAATTAAATCATAGGCTTATTTTGATGTTACAATTTTGAAATCCACACATGATCTTTCCATAAAACACATTTTCCATGGACCTTTTGAAAATTGCCCAAATAGTGTTTGAATCTTTTAAGTTAGACTTATCATTTAATTCTGTTTTCAAACTTTCTGAAGTAGTTCCACAAATAATGCACTTTAGACTTCAAAAGAGAGTTAAAGGAGTCTCTCATATTTCATATTTTACCCCAGTAAAAATATTAATCACTAAGAGTCTACTGCTAGTAAATCTTACATATAATATTTTCTTGAAAATAAAGTCTTAACGCAATACGAGTACTGGTCATGCCTTACTATTCAGTACCTATGGGCTTTAAAAGGTGAAAGTCTACTCTTCTCTCATCAGGACTGGCCCCTAGAAGGCTGTTCTTGACCAGCCTGGAAGCCTTCCAAAACCAATGCCATAGAGCTTCTATAGATGACCTCTAACTCAGGAGCAGAATGTCTGCCCCACCTACTAGGTTGTTTCCTTTTAGCAAATTACTTGGGAATTGGGTATCTTGATTTACTCAGATGAAAGCAACCATAAAAGGAAGATAGCATCGATTCCACAATATTATTAAAGTGATTAAATGAGATAGCATATCAAAGAGCTAACTCAGTCTCTCAACAAGCATATAGAGTATAAATGAGTCTGGGCATGTGTGCGTTTTGTGTCATTGCTTTTTTTTTTAACATACAGATTATCCTGGGGCAACATGGCTATTACATTTCTGGTTGTGGACCAAGTCACAAATTATTTATTTCATGAAATTAAAATAACTTTTCAAAGTGGGTCGTTTCTATCTTGTCATCTGTAAATTATGCTCTGTTAGGGTATCTTACATTTTTTTATTTGTATCTCCTCTCCGTATCTCCATCCCAATATCTAATACAGCAGAAGGTCTGAATATTTTTTAAGTAAATATTTGTAAACTTAAATTTGGGAGAAAGAACTTCATGTATTTCTTCAAAAGACAATAGGCTTGTGCATTTCTTTCTAAGCATTTCAAATTTAGCATCATGTATCTGAAATGTCCATGTACCATTTGCCTTCTGAGAAAAACTGATGGGAGAGTTTCTAGTTTATAGAACTCTGTCAAGAGGATTATAAAAAACTGACAGTTCATTTATTATGATTTCTTATTTTCTCAAGTAGGAACTAAAGCACAAATTGACCTAGAGAACAGACTCATTGAAAATTCAGGCCACGCACTTCTGATTTCTGTACACATCTAATCGATATCCCTGGCTTCACTCTGGAGGGGACCATGGCTGATCTAACAGCTTTAGGTGAACCTGAGAGTATTTTTGACTATCTGGAAAGAAATACATTTCTATTACTCCTGTACTTTCTCAAAGTCTCTCCTTCCCTTCTTCCTTCCCTTGAAAGTGCATGTGCACACACACGTGAATGAACACGCACACACGTGTCACACACACACGCCCACACATACACATGTGCACACACACACACACACACACACACACACACACACACACACACACCGTGCTAACCATCAAGGACAGGTTGTAAAATGCAATTGGCCACCAGGGGGCCACCATGGAAACTGAAAAGCCTAGAGCAAAAGAATAACAGATCACTCTTTGTTCTGGCAAACAACTGTGACAGTAGTAGGATGTGAAAAAGAAAAAAAAAAAAAAAGCCTTCCAGAAACTGGAATTGTATAAATGACAGTGCTATAGCTGCTCATAATCATTATAATGGCAAATCACACTCTAGCGTAACACAGTGTAAGAACTTTGATTCCATATATTTTCACTAACTGAATCCAGCTATTGCTTCCTTGACAACAGGGAAATATTTCAGCATTTGAAATCATTGTTTTTCAGGGCCAGTGCAGTGGCATTACCAGTACACACACTTGCCTGTGAGTGTGGCATCCCATTTGGCTACTGGTTTATGTCCCAGCTGATGCGCTTCCAATTCAGGTTCCTGTGAATAGCCTGGATAAAGAATTGGAAGATGACTTAAGTGCTTGGATCCCTGCCACTTCACTGAGAGAAACAGACAAAGCTCCTGGCTCCTGGCTCTGGCCTGATTCAGTTCTAGCAATTGTGACTATCTTAGGGATTAACCAATGAATGGAAGTGCTCGCTTTGCTTTCCTCTCTCTTGTCCAGAAAATATTTTGGGTCTAATTCAGATTGTCCAGACAGTGCAATACAAGTAGAAAGTAGAATCTGCTATTCTAGATTGATGTTGCGACAAGAGATTTAGTTACGATTTGGGATCAACTTCAAGACTACTTTTCAGCAGTTTTAAATTCAGTAGCATTTAGATAGCAAAGTATCTCTAGAATTGTAGAATAGGATGGAAATGAAAATCGAAACTGTATTAGCTAACAACAGAAAAATAATAAGAAATGTTAAAACCTCAATAATCCCAATATAACATCATAACAAGGACATGCACTCTCACATGTTAGTATTTTACACAGTGTGTTTGAACTGGTCCCTGACTTAGACAACCAGGCTTGACATACCCACAGTAGATTCATGAAAAATGTACAAAGCCTCAGTGGCTACCCACACTATAGACATTGAGATGACTGGGCATTACACATTCCCTGTGGGAGAAAACACATCATCACCCAAGTCAATTCAATCAAATCATCCAAACACTGTATATAAAATCCAGGCTACTGAATACTCTATGAATCAGATGACCCACACATACACTAAAATTTAAATTTCTCAGAAGGCCTGAATGGACATTGAGAAACATCAGGTTAAGCTACCAGTTGAGATGCCTGCACATCATATACAATCACCTGGAATAGTCTTACAGATTCAGCTCCTTGCTAATGTGCACCCTAGGAGGCAGCAGATGGTGAGGCAAGAGTTTGGTTCACCCCAACCAGCCCAAATGGGGCTCCTGGAGCAGCCTGTTGAGGTTGCCTCTCTTTCTTTTTCTCTCTCTCCGTGTGTGTGTGTATGTGTGTGTCTGTGTGTGTGTGTCTTTGGTATATCTGCCACATACAAAAAATAAGCTTTTTAAGAAGTTTTCAAATAAATATTGAAGAAAGAATGTCTAGAAGGAAACAAGAACTACATTAACTAAAAAAAAAAGAGGCAACACTAAAATGTAAAATTTAGGAATGAACACTTGGATGATACATATGTAGAAGCAAAATATAATAAATTAAACCAGAGGATAGAATTTTCTTTTAGGAAGGGAAGGAGTATTGGGGTTGAGATGCAACTTCTGGAGAATGGCTTAGGTAACTATCAATACTTTGTGATTTTGTCTGAGTCCTAGATGCATTGTGGCAGCCCATTAAGCTCCACATTAGCTTTATGCAATTTGCTGTGCTTTTTATGACTACTTAAAATTTATACATATTCAGTAAACTGTTCTATAAATAATCACTTGATAAAGACAAGTCATCCACAGTCTCACACAAAAAAACAGAGCAAATCGCAAAGGTCATGTGCTGTCGCCAGGGTGCCGCGAAGTGGGTGTTGCCATCAGATGAAAGAGAGCACGCAGAGTTTGAACTGAAGGTTCTTAAATCACACTTTCAAGACACGCCCATTCCCTCACCTTTGCAATCTCTTACCACTTTAACTGACACAAGCCAGGGGAAAAAATGACTTTCTAATATAAAAGGTAGGTGTTCCCATAATTGTAGTGCTTAATCACTATGTCTATGACAGTTTACTACCATTGAAAACTCGTATCTCCAATCCATCATGTATAATGATAAGTACTGCATGTTCAGCAAAATTACATTAGCATTTCATTAAATATACACAGTGACATTTCAAAGACCCTAATGACTTGTCAGTTGCTAAAACTGTTAAAGTCAGTAACTCTGATAACATTGCTCATGTGTAGGCACATCTCAATTATCCACAAATAGATAATTCAAGAGACATGCATTAAAACTCACATTAGGGCCTGGCGTGGTAGCCTGGCAGCTAAAGTCCTCGCCTTGAACATGCCGGGATCCTATATGGGCATTAGTTTAATTCCGGCAGCCCCAGTTCCCATCCAGCTCCCTGCTTGAGGCCTGGGAAAGCAGTCAAGGATGGCCCAAAGCTTTTGGATCCTGCACCTGTGTGGGAGACCCAGAAGTCCCTCCGGGCTACTGGCTCCTAGCTTCGGATTGGCTCCAGCTATTACGGCCCTTGGGAAGTGAGTCAGTAGACAGAAGATCTTCTTTGTCTCTCCTCTCTGTATAACCGAATTTCTAATGAAAATAAAATAAATATTACAAAAAAAAAAAAACCCTCACATCAACATTCATCTCTTTGTTTAGAAATGTGAGCCCAGAGGATGGGTGGGAAGAGTTTTTGTTTTACCTCCTAATGTGAGATGAGGAAAAGAAAGGTTGGAAAGTTAAATGACTTGCTCAAGTCAAACCATGTGGCAGTGGTAAAAAGATGAGACTACAGTTCAGCTTTGTTTGCATCCACACCAACATTCTTTTTCTTTCTTTCTTTTTTTAATACTAGAAACATGCCATTTTTTATTTCTGTATGAAAGCGTGGTTTCCTTGATTTTATTTGAAAGGTACCATTACACAGAGAATGGGAAAAACAGAAAGATCTTCCATTTACTGGTTCACTTCTCTGATGGTCAGAACAGTTGAGAGCTGAATAGACTGTCAGCAGCCAGGGACTTCACTTGGGTCTTCCATGTTGGTGCAGAGGCCCAAGCACTTGGCAGCTCCCCACTGTTCTCGCAAGACCATTAGCAGAGAGCTGGATCAGAAATGGAGCAGCCAGGATTTGAACCAGCTTCCATTTGAGACACTGGTATTACAGGTAGCAGTTTATCTGGTATGCCATAATAAGGGTCCATGGTTTCCTTTCTTTTGAAAATTATTTTTGAAAACAACTACCATATACCTATTTCTATTACTACTACCACAAATGATGCTACTGCTGAATTGACAAGATGTTATAAAATTCAATAAAATGCCTTTGTACAACCATCAGAGAGAGATACTTTCAAGAGATATTTGTAAGCATTTTCATGCAATAAGACAGAATCTAGCTTTCCAGCACTATTGCTTGTCCTTACTGAGCTTTACATGATGACTGAGGGAAAGCCCATTTTTTGGTCTTTTATCTGTAAATTGTAGCTTACATCACAATAAGATCTTATGATGTAACCTATTAATCAGTGATTCACGAGAGATCGATTGCTTGTGATCGCCTAAGATTCTTAATATCCTTCTTATCACTGTGAATACTACCACCCTTGGGTAACGTTGATCCAGTCTGTCCTGTGCTCCCATTTGAACCAGATAGATCACACGCTAGCATCAATTTGCAGGAAGGTATTGGACACTCTTTTGCCCTACCCTAGCATCACACTGATACCCCTGCTATGAGTTCAACAATACCATGGAGATGAAAACTCACTATTTTATTTTATTTTATTTTATTTTATTTTATTTTATTTTATTTTATTTTATTTTATTTTATTTTATTTTATTTTATTTTATTTTATTTTATTTTATTTTATTTTATTTTATTTTATTTTATTTTATTTTATTTTATTTTATTTTATTTTATTTTATTTTATTTTATTTTATTTTATTTTATTTTATTTTATTTTATTTTATTTTATTTTATTTTATTTTATTTTATTTTATTTTATTTTTCCTTCTCTACCTGTGGTGGACTGTTCCTAAGGGGAGGTATAATGGAAGTACAGTAGAAATAAATAGTTCCATAGGCAGAAACAGAGAGAAGCCCATCCCTGCACATGCAAGACAAGGATGGTCTCACTGCAAGGTGACAGTTGCTACACTGGTGGGAGACAGCTCAACGGCAGAATGATGGACTTCTGAGCGTACTCAAACGACACCTGTTGAAAGACTGCAGGGGAGAACAGTGGGGGTGAGATGGGGAGCAAGAAAGGAAACCCCAATGCCTATTAAACTGTATCATAAAGAATAAGAAAAAAGGCTTAACTAAATAATTATATTAAAGTTTGTACTGTAAGTTCAAATAATAATAATAATACTATTATGACACATAGTGGATTTTCTCAGGAGAGAAGTCTGTTGTCTTTTGCTTCAATGACTAATATGTAGCTCAATTTGAGACCCTATGCTTAGTATTCATGGCAGTTACGGAACTGAGTTAAAAGGAATTATTTGGAAGAAACTGCTAATTTGTCCTCCCGAGATGTAGATAACCAAAGAGTAATTCTACCGTAGTACACTTCCTAACACATTAACATTTCAAGCTTAATTTTTTGTTTCAGTGTCATTCTTCCAAATAACTGGATTCAAATTAATTCAATTGGCTCAGAGTTTTGCCTTTTGTCACAATAATAATAGCTTCCAGGTCAGTAGGGAGAGGTTTAAAACTTGTTAAACCAGTAAGGGTTGGTGAAGGTAAAGGCAGAGGAGAGAAAGCAAAAGCTCCATCGGAGTTAGAACGCAGCGTTTGCTACACTTTCTCTCACCTATCCTGGAGCCTGTGTTTCCAGTAGGACGCATGCCACTCGTCACTCAGTTCTCTGGGTGGGTGGGTACCCTCCTGTATTTGACAAATAACCCCATCGTTGGAGCCTGATCTGTACTTGTGTACAAAGTCTTCGCTACTCATACAAAAGCATCTCAAGACCTGCCCATGGAAAGCCAAGAGTAAGTTCTGCCTTCAGGCGTCAAAGCATGAAACAAATTAAGATTCCATCTCTCCCCTGGCTTTCTTGGGCTTGATCCATCTCAAAAGCAATGTAGTAAACAGGTGGACAAGACTCTGCTTGAGTTGTAACTGCAAATAACCTAAAGCCACAGCATCTGTGGAATCACAGACCAGGCTGGGGCATGTTAGTTCGATAAGTGCAACATCAAAGAATTGCAATTTACAGGCAAGGACAGGGCATGCAAGGCAGTGCTGCGGAATGAGAATTCGTGTAATTTGTTTTGCTTTTTTCGCATGTCTGTCCGTGAGAAGGTCAGAAAAACCATGGGAGTGCTCAGAAAGTGATCTGTGTCACAGCGGCCTGGCAATGGGGGCTCTGTAAGGTAAAGATCTAAGCCAACACAGAAAACACAGTTTAAGCAAGTAAAGAATGCCATGTGAACAGATGGATTGCTAAAGTAACCTCATTGCCCAATAGGGGCCTCGTCCCTCCTTCAACAAATATTTCCTGCTTGGCCCTAAGACTGGCACTGCAACACAATATTGAACAATAATCTAGCAGTGTAGTTCCAAAACTTTTCCATCAGAAAATAAGAGGGGGAAAAAAACTTAAAAACATTGTTTTTAATGTGAAATTTACAAGAAGGAACTAAGGGAGGGGAAAAAGGTACTATTCTATTTTTGTTGCTACAGTTATTTGGATAAATTACAAAGATAGGCATTCCTGTTCTGACCTGCCTCTGTGGAACGCCTCCCCCTGTACACACAGAAAACCTAAATCCAAGACACACAGAAAGGCACTCATAGCATCACGACCCCTAACCATTGTGATGCTTCAGGAAAGGTTGGTTCCAGCCACAGCAAGGCGAAGCTGTCAGTCAATATGGGAGACTAGAATGGTGCCATTATACTTTTGAAGGACACAACTGGCAAATGAACTATGGCTTTGAGATTAGAGTGTAGAAGTTCAAACTGTCCACATCAGGACAGTATAAATTGCGTAAAGCAAATGTCTGACCTATTTCATTTAAACTAAGTAGTTATGGATCTCAATTGTCTAGTACAATAAAAAATTATGTCACTTTCACACAGCATGCATTAACCCCATCACAAGATCAGAATAAAATAAAAACACAAAAAAATCAGAATCAAACAACTGAGATGAAACTTTTAAAATGAATGGGCCTGGCGTGCTACCCTAGTGAGTAAAGTCCTCACCAGGATCCCACATGGGTGCTTGTTCTAATCCCGGCAGCCCTGCTTCCCATCCAGAACCCTGCCTGTTGTCTGGCAAAGTAGTTCAGTACTGCTCAAACCCTTGGGACCTTGCACCCACATGGGAGACCTGGAGGAAGCTCATGGTTCCTGGCCTCGGATTGGCTGAGCTCCAGCCGTTGCGATCATTTTAGGAGTGAATCAATGGATGAAGTCTCTTCCTCTCTGTCTCTCTTCGTCTACTTTCCAATAAAAATGCATAAATCTTTAAAAATATATACAAATTTAATAGTACTACAAGGCAAGAGCTATCTCTGTTGATAGAATAATCTATTTATAATGTTACTGAACTACTATCAGAGAGAACATTTCGGCTGAATTTTTTTCCCACCCAAAGCAAAATCCTAATAAAATCTGGATTTAGAAGAGTCAGGTACCTAGCCCCGTGCCATACAGTCCATAACTGTTCATGAATATTTATCAATGACCTGAGATTGTCAATCCTTCAATCACATTCAACTAGGTGTTTATTTTCATATACTGTAAGGACAAGTGCATTCAAACAAATCAACGAGATCTTTTGGATCTTTTGTTTTATTTGGTTGCTGATTCATACATTTTAATATAAAATTAACATCTGTAAATCCAACATCCAGGCCAAGAACTTATTCACTGATAATTCTTTATAGAGATGCGTGTTTCTCCCCATCCTGTTATCCTGCCTAAGTTTACAACACAAGTTTTTCATTACCTTGCCTTTTGTATTTTCTTGTGTTACGGACTGAAGCCATGTGCCCATATCCCCCGACCAATATCCACATGCAAAACTCTAACTCCTTAATGTGATAACATTAGGAAATTGAAGAGATTTTAAAATTGCATGGGATTGTGAGAGTGAGCACTATAAAACTAGTGTCCCACTTTTTAATTTTTTTTTTAGAAATTAGTGTCCCTTTAAGACTCCAGGGAAGGTCTGTTTGTCTTCTCTACTCACTTCCATGGGAAGATACTATAAATTGTTGGTCATATACAACCTGGCAGAAATCATTCACCAAAACCTATCGCATTGCAGAGCTGTCAGTTAGTTTCTGTCGTTTGTAAGCCATCTATTGCATGACATATTTGGTATAGTAGAACAACCTAACGCATCTTGCCTTCTAATAATAATTTTATGAACTATAACATGATTAAGCAATATTTCAATACTGATCTGTGCTTGCATATTAAAGGTTATTATATTACATACCACTTCTGAGATTTTCTTGTCACTTGACTGTCACTTAGCAATTCATTTGTGCTGTAATTATTTATTCATCTTTACTAGGATGTAGTATAACATATATGAATGGCTTTTTAATTCATTCTCCTCTTAGCGGTTATTTTCATTTTATACAGAATTCTTCTTTTATCTCTTCAATTATGAGGACTACTGCTTTAAATATTATTAAACATGTTTCTACATGCACACGAACAAGTGTGTCACTTATGCTTATATCTAGGGGAGGAACTGATATGCCGTAGATTTTAGGAATGTTATTTTTAAAAAAGTAATCTTAAATTTTTTTCGAATGTCATTCTCCCATTTTTCATCAAGAAGGTATGAGATGCTATTAATCCATATGTATATAACAATGCATTTTTTCGCAGTCACATTCATAGTAACTGGCTTACTGAATAAATTAGCTATCTCTCCATGAGTTTGTTGTCTAATGATCTTCTGATAGGTTTACTGGACAATTGTACTAAGCATATTAATAGTGAGTAATTGATTCTGGGTAAGAAAGCATTTCAAGCCAAGTACCCAATTGCCAGTTTTTCCATAAACATTGCGACACTCATATTGTTTGAGCTAGATGTCTGATTTATTTACTTCTGTTATGCATGTTCAGTTTTACAACCTCATCACACCAAAAATTTCAGAGTAAAGACTGGTAAATCTCAAAGGCAAACTTTTTTTTTCCTGAGTGTTATTGCTTTATTTTCTATGTAGAAATTAGTTCTAAGCCATTGAGGGTTAGCTTTATGGGAAAATAGAAAACTTAGTTTGGAATTGAGTTATATTAAACACAGAATCTGTTCTTTGGTGAGTATAGACTTAGTCTATACTTTAAAAAATCTGTTCTTTGGGGACGAGAATATATAAATCAACACTAAGGAGTATGAAAAAAGATAATTCTGTTTGTCTTTTATGTTGTTAGGGATGCATTTAATTCCTGCAAAACATGCTTTCTAAGAGAATTTAAGCAATCCAAATTCTTTTTGGGAAGTTATATGTCACTGCTGTACTAACATTTCCATATTAGGGGCAGCGGAGGATATTCAGTTTTTTCACTGGCCCTCTCCATGGAAATACCAGTTACTCTTCATGTGGTACAGAGTTGTGGTGCATGGTCTGACATGCTTTCTTCCTTTGTGTATTGGTATTAAATACCAACCAACCTTCCTAGCTTTGCTAGATGCTATAAAAGAGTAAGAAATCAAAATTTAAAAGCCAGAGACCAGCATTGCAAGACAGCAGGTAAGACTGTCATGACACTGGCATCCCATACCAGGGAGCCAGTATATATTGGAGCACCTGCTGTTATGCTTCCCTAAGGGTTTCTGTTCATTCAAATGGAAAGACAGAAGATAGCCTGAATCCTAGGGCTTCTGAATACTCAGGTGAGAAACCCATGGAGGTCCTGGCTCATAGCTCCTGGCTTTAACTGGCTTAGGCCTGGCTTTTCTGGCCATTTGGGGAGTAAACCAGCAGGTGGATGTGCTTGTATACTCTCTCTTGCTCTCTCTCCCTGTCTTACACACACACTCACACACACACACACACACACACACACACACACACACACACACACACACAGACACACACACACACACTCCTATATCCCTTCCTCTCACTCTGATGTTGTTTCAAATAAACAATTAAATGCTTTTTTAAAAAAGAATTTAAAAGCTAGAATCACAGAATCTTGACAAACATGTTTTCAATAACCAAAATTCTGGGATATGTCACCTTGACTGGGGGCCCTATAGATATAAAGATGGTGAATGCTGCTATGGAGGGAAATGTAAAAAATTAAGTAGTTAATACTTACAATAGTGCTAGAGTGGTAGATGACTTGAAACACAAATATTACAGATTTTCGCTAATTTAATTTGTGGAAGTTGACACATTGTATAAAAACGTGTGCAAATTGTCATAGCTTTCCTTATAGTTATAAATACTGCTTCATTGAATCATACCATGTGAATAACAGAATATCATTCTTCATCCGTGCTGTGATCACTATTATGAATCCCTTCCTTTGCATATTAATATGTCTACTTCCAAAGACAAAATTAGTCCACATATCTGTGTATCTACAAATGTCAACACTTGAGGTTAATGTGGAAAAATGTTACAAAATGTATTGATTTTTAAATTTTTGTATTTATTTTTATTGGAAAGTAAGACTTACGGAGAGGAGAGACAAAGAGAAATCTTCCATCTGCTGATTCACTTTCCTACCTGGCTACAGTGCATAGAGCTGAACTAATCTGAAGCCAGGAACCAGGTGCTTCTTCTCGGTCTCCCATGGAGTGCACAGGGTCCCAAGGCTTTGGGCCATCCTCCATTGCTTTCCCAAACCACAAGTAGGGAGATGGCTGGGAAGCAGCTGGGTCACTAACTGGTACCCATATGGGATCCCAGTGCTTGTAAGGCTAGGACTTCAGCCATTAGGCTACTGCGCCAGGCCCAAATATTATTGAATTTTAAAACTAAAAAATAATTTCAGTTTGATTAATCCCAATTAAAGAAGAGCAACATATTGAAGCCAAGTTTCAGCCATGATTCAGGTGTGATTCTGGCAACAAAAGGTACCCTATAACACTCTGCAAAACTATTGGTCCTCATACCTACCACCTCCAAAGATGCCAACAATGTGCCTGACACATGGCCTGTGGGGAGCATGCAAGAAGTGCTCAATGAATTCTGCTTTGGAATTGTACTCCTCATCTTAGTTCTCCTTTCTTCAGGATAAATAAGTATTCTGGGAAGTGTACTCACCATTCAAATAGCACAAGGAAACTTGAGAACGTGCCTGGAAAATGTGAATTGTGGAAAAAAAAAAACTGCATGGTTCCAAAACTTTTTAAAGATTATTTACTTCTCCTCATTTTACCTGCTGACTGAGTGACTCCGTGACAGAAATGCACATATTTTCCATCTGTTGGTTCACTCCCTGAATGTCCATAAGAGCCAGTGCTTGGTCAGGGCAAGTCAGGAGCCAAGAAGGTGATTGGGACCTCCACGTGGGTGGCAGGAAACCACACGTTAACTATCACACACATGCCTCCCTGAGTTCATATTAACAAGACATGAGAAACGAGAAATGAAGTTGAGTCCTAATGGATATCTTCACTGTTGTCCCAAATGCCCACTGCAAGGAAGGAGCTTAGGCTACTAAACGTTCATAGAAAAAGAAGACTCAGAAGTCTGTTGATAACCTAAATTGCAAACGTAAGGGAAGAAACAAAAACCAACGAATGAAAACACAGCTGAAACATTCAGGGACACTAAACTATCACAGATGCCAAATTGAAGGCCCAGGTTTAGGCAGAAGGGGAGCATTTTAAACAGTCAGAGAGCATCTGATGTGCTATAGGATGCACTGTTGACTTCACACTTTGAAACACACCCAAACAGAAGCGTGGGACTTCGGAAAGTCTGTGCCGCTCAGACACACGAAGCCATGAAACACTTTTGTGCCCCAATCTCTCCTAAGCCTATTACCTTTAATTACTCCTGGAGCTGGTGGGGGTATTTTAGACACACTGCTCATCAGCACCAGCAGCGACTGTACAGTGATTTAAATTTTGCAAACAAAACCAACAGCTGGTGAGGGCATTGCTGCTTCTATTGCAGAGCTGCGCCATCTGCTCAGCAGCACAATCTGTAAGATTTCTTAGATGACATATATCATGATCATTTCATACGGGGAGTTCACGATCAAGCTTTCTAGTTGTATCCTTGCAAGAATCAAAATTAGCACTTCTTACAGCTTTGGAAAAAGCCCTGTCCTATAAATGACATTGCTGTATGTCACTAGAATTTAAAGAACAACATCTCATATAAATGTCTCTAGCAGGCAGAATTCTTGATGCTGAGAGCTGTTAGAGTAAAATTGCATAACCAGAGACACTTCAGGTTCCTGAGCTCCAACCTCAGCCATTGCCAGCTACAGCCCCTTACGTTCATCATTACACACGGGCTGTATCACAGAACTTGCCTTCTCAAGAGTGGGCATGTAACCTAGCCTTCACCTGGTTAAGGTGTCCACATTCACCTCGAAGTATGTGTTTGATTCCTGGATCTAGCTTCCTGCTAAATAAAAACTGTGGGAGGCAGTGGGAGACGACTCAAGTAACTGGATTCCTACGACCCATATGGAAAATACTGATTGTGTTCCTGGCTCCTGACCTGGCCTAATACAGACCCTTGCAGGTATCTGTGGAATGAACCATTGATGGAAGACCTCTCTCTCTTCCTCCATCTCTTTTTGATAGTGGGAGGGGAGACATCAGGGGTTGGGGAAGGATGCTCAAAAGCAAAACTCTGTTGCTTTGACCCCACTCCCACCCTTGAAATCCAAGAGTGGAGAAATGATAATGAGTGTATTGAATTGGCTGGGAATTTTACAATGTGTTGTCATTAGTAGATACAGAGTTCAGAGCAAAGAATACTGGGAAGTGGAGTCAGAATAAACAGCTTCATCATGAAGAATCTTGGATGTTATGACAAGATACTTGAAGGTTTTAAAATAGTACAAGGGAGGCCTTGTATCAGCAATTTTGATTTATTAGGAGTTGAATGTCAGAAAAACACTCATGTTATTCTGACACAAATAACAAGATGAGAACCATTATGTTAAGAATTTTTGGTTTTAGGGGAAAGTTACTTAATCAGTGTAAAGGACATAACTAACAATTTAGGATCATTGACCCCAAAGAGGGGTTTCAGTGCCACTCAGCAATGAAGCCACATCTTTCCTATTCATGTATACACGCCTCTGCAAGCTGAAGCCATCAAACACTAACGCTCATTGTGCTCCAACCACATCCCCAGCTTTTCTGGTCTAGATCTACTCCTTCCTTCTGAGAGTATCTATGCCCCTTCCCTTTCTAAGACTCATGACATGTCTGCTGAGTGCAGTCCCTACCCACTTTTCCAGGGACCTCTTTTCTTTGCCGTAACTTCTTATGTTTGTTCCTTAAAATTATTTTTTTCCCTCCTCAATCTTCAATATTGGCATTCAGAAGTGCTAGCGCCTCTCATAAACTTAAGGGAAAACAATCAGAATATCTTAAGATTTTATACCTCTCCCAGCAACCCTTCTTTCTTTTACCCATCATCCCTAGCCACATCTCTGTAAAAGTAGCCTACTTCCCACTTTCTTGCGAACTCTTCAGTTCATTCCTTGTCTCTGCAGTTGTTACAAGTATTGCTATCTTCACAGACACTCAAACCTCTGGGTAGTATTCAGGCATTTTTGATCACTCTTTTTTCTCGTGGCACTTAAAATTGGATTTCATTTCAGTTTTTCTCCACTTCTTTAGCTCCTCCTTGTCAATACTGTTTATACTCTTCCCCCCCCCATCCTTCTCACTCTCTCAACACTCATGTGTCTCTTAACTTTCTATGTGTCTTCCTCAGTGTTTTCTATAACTTTCCTGAGTAGTCATTTATAATTGTCTTCAAAATCCCCACCCTTTCTTTAAATAACCGTATTCTAAGTAAATAAGGCAGTCTACAACCTCAAGAACACAGAGAATTTTAAACAGGAATCCTCTAGATTTTGCAGTGATTAAAATCCTAAGAGGATATGTTTTGAATGTCTTCACCCCTATACACCCAGGAAGTGGAATCTCTGGTTGTTAAACTAATTCAGTCAATTGAAGTGATGAGTTCATTTTCCAATCATCCCAAATGAGGGGCTTGGCACAGCTTATACTCATTATCTGATCATTTTCAGGGGTCAGAAATCTGTGTACAGATAAATGAGTCCTCCATCCAGAGTCTAAGACTTGCGAGCATCTTTCTAGCTCACGAGTTGTTAGCAGAGTCCAATTCCTTGTAGCTGTAGGAATGAAGTCTCTGCTGTGGGGAGTGTGTGATGATTGCTCATTTGCTAGAGGTTGTCCTCAGGTCCTTACCTGCACCTCGTTCTTTTTAAATTTTATTTATTTCTTTTTAAATTTTTTAAATCATTTATGATACAGTTCCATAAGCTCAGGGACTCCCTCTCCCCTTCCCATTCTCCCTAGCTCCCCCACTGATCCACCTATATTATTACAATACTATAGCTCTTCAATAACAGTCATAAGTCCTCATTTTGCTATTTAAGTGTATCCTGACATTGTAGGTATAGGCAATGGTAGAAACTCCAACATCCTGTTGTCAAGATACATTTAAGAGTTACATTATAAGTCCATCTTTTGTTTAGGAGTACAGATGTATACTGCAATGTATCTCTACTTCTTAGTAAGTTAGTCTCCAGAATACAGTTCTTCTAGATGAATATTTGTACATACATGTTAACATATATATATGTATATATATATATACATAAGAGATAAAAGGTTATTATTTTAGATGCAGTGAGGGGGAAAAAAGAGACAGAAAACTCCTGTCTGATGCACTCTCCAAATGGCCACCCTGTTTTTCTTTTTTTTAAGATAGCCATAACCAGGTTTCAGGAACTCAGTCCACGTCTCCCATGTGGTAGGAACTTAACTCCTTGAGCCATCACCATTGCCTCTGGAATCTTCATTATTAGGAAGTTGAAGTTAGGAGTCAAAGTTTGGTATCAAAGCCAGGCATTCTGACAAGATATGCATATGCCTTCATGTGCAGACCAACACCTACCCTGTGCTATAGTCTATGATCATAGTTCATGGCTTTGTTTACAGCAGCATTACCATGAACAGGTGAGTAGCACAACATGCAATAAGGTTACAACAGCTGTGGTAACACTAGGCAATAGACATTTTAACTCCGCTAAAAACTATGAGATCACCATTGCATATGAAATCTGTTGTTGACCAGTTTATCACTGTGGCAAGCCTGTTTGTTATATAAGCTTGGCAGTTTTAAAAAGGAAAAAGAACAGAAGTGAAATTTCTCATAATTGTGAAGTTTGGATGTCTGTTGTAACTGCACTGACATTTAGATGCTACAGTTCCCTGTTCAGACTTTAGGAAAGAGTTTGTTCCTTGGTTACTTCAACCTGTGGTGCCTGAAAGCAATCCTTAGTTTGTGGCTGTGTCACTCCAATCTTCAAGGACAGTGAGTTTGCTGCCCTTTTACAATATATGTGATGGCATTCAGAGCTTAACTCAATGCTTTGAGATGATCTCTCTGACAATCTCCATATAAGGTAACATTTATATATTCCAGGATGTAGGACCCAATGTCTTTGGGAGATCACTGTTCAATCTACAGCAAACGATTTTCTTCATAGTGAGGACTGGTTCTTAAAGAACACCGATATTGTCATATTTCTACTTTGACTGCCTGATACAAAAAGCCAAAACCCTTTTCTAATCATCTCAAGATATTTCTGATAGGGGATGCTAATTGCTGTCAGCCAGCATTTGGAATTATGTACCAATAATTCAAGTATTACTCAACCTGTTCTTCACCCTTTGTCAAATGATGAATCTATAAAGAGAATTCAATCTGTTAAAGTCACTCTGATTGCAACTATTGGAAGAAATATAGCACATTATTACTCAACATGTCATTTGATGTTGGGTAATAGGAACTAAGTTTTCTAAATTTTCATAAAATAAAATAATGCTTCAAATAAGAGACCCGTGTGTCCAGGTGCATCCTGAATTTTAAAGTCTGAGAAGATAATGTATTATGTGGGTGGCTAGCATAGCTACATCTATATTGCTCTATGAATGTTATTGTTATTATTATTTAAAATGATAAAAAAATATGCCAGGACTCAAAATGTCACCCATATGGGACCCCAGTGCTGCAGGTGGCAGCCTTACATGCTGGGCTACAGTGCTAAGCCCCTTCTTCATTGCTTTTTAAGCCAGTGTAATATCTGCCTGTTTAATTTAAAAAATCTTGAAAAACTTACTGTGCTCACTTGCATGCATTATACCTACTTTGAATTTCTGTAAAATTTACTCAGGGAGATGGACTTTCAGAATCACAAAGTAAAGGCTTTGGTGAACTTGTTGGCCCCTAAAATAATAATAAAAAAATTGTGGCAAAACAACTGAAACAATGCTGAAGTCCTGAAACCAAGTCCCTCAACAGTGAATCAGATGCTGCGTGCCATGAGGTCCAGGTTCCCTAGTTTTCCTTAGTTTCTATCACTAAATTGAGGCCATGGGACCACCAGCCTCACACAGCTGTAATTAGTTACCATCTTGATGGTTAGTTCTGTCTTGAGTGGTTTTATGTAGGAGGATTCCAGGCCTCAACAGGGGGATAACAGGCACAGGGCAGGAAGCATGGAAATGCACTTGGCCATCATAAACACTCCCCAAAGAGTATAACATTTCCAACTAACCAGTAACTGGGGCGGAAGCAGAATTTGTAACCAAACCAGATGACCACCATGACTCCAAACAGTTCCTTATCATCTAGCCAGCTAGCAACCAATAGGCAGCTGGCATCATTTTTTGTTACCCTTATTTCTGACTCTCCTTTCCTTGTAACTTTCATAAAAGCCCCAAAGAACTTTTATTTAGAGGGATGGAAGTTGGTAGTTCTTCATATTTTGAAGTCTGTTACTCTTTCCCTTCAGTAGGCTAAACTTCCTTTTCCCTTTGTTGTCAAACCTTGTCCTCATTATCTGGGTACAGTACATATTACTCAATAGCAACCCTGCCAATGAATCAGAGTTGACTGAAAGAGATACTATAAGAGATTGCTTTCATTTACTTCTTACTTACTTATTTCTGGTTATAAAATTTGCATGAGACTATGGGTTTTTGAAATTTCCTTTTTCTTTTTTAAGATTATTTACTTACTTATTTGAAAAGTAGGTCAATAGAGAGAGATGAAGAGGACAGATCCTTCATTACTGACAACACACAAAAGGACCACAACAACCAGGCTCAGTTCTGGCTGAAGCCAAGAGTCAGGAATTCCGTCTGGGTCTCCCGTGTGTGTGGCAGGAATGAGAGTACCTGGGTCATCATCTTGTAAGAGTCAAATAGGTTAATAGTAAGGGTCACATTCCTCTTGAAATGAGAAAAAGGAGAGTCTCTTTAAAAGTGCTCAACATGGGATTGGTGTGATGGCTCAATGGACTAATCCTTTGCTTGCAGCATTGGCATCCCATATGGGCTCCAGTTGTAGTCTAGGCTTTTAATCTAGACTGAACTTTCAATCCAGCTCCCAGCTTATGGCCTGAAAAGGAAGCAGAGAAAGGCTCAGGTCCTTGAGACCCTGCATCCGTGTGGCATACCTCTAGGAGGCTCATGTATCCTGGTTTTGGATGGGCTCAGCTCTGACTATTCCAACCATTTGACAAGTGGATGAAAGATATCTCTCTCTCTCTCTCTTTCTCTCTCTCTCTTTCTCGCTCATCCTTCCTCTGATGATTCCATGTGCCTTGATGTGCAAGATACTCTTGAAAGCTTATCATCCATGCCTCTGCCCAACAAAATCAAGCCACGGTAAGTGGACTATTTTCAGGGCTGCTTTTAAAGCCATTCAAGGAACAATTTCACACACTCGTTTAGTTATGGGCATGTGGTCCAGGTGGGATGCTGATTCGCAGAGACCAGAGTGTCTTCTCTGAGCCTTTATAATCATGGCATTGAGCAGCAGCGCTTGCTACAAGATGATGATGGGATACAACAGGAGAAAAGAGTGGCTAAATACTCCAAGAAAGAGCCAAAGAGAGGAGAGCAAAGCCAGAGCAGGAAGAAAGGGTGTGGAGCCAGTAGGAAATAAAAGAGTGACAGTGAAATGGAAGGATGAATCAGAGAAGCCATACTAAAGCTGGAAAGGTCGGACAAAGAAGGGTAAGATCAGTGACTCAAAGGAAACAATACTTGTTTCCCCGTTAACATTCTTATTTCTTTGTCTCCCCATGTTAAAAGCTATGGAACGAAGCAAAATATTTTAGCACTGATTGTTGAGGTTCTTTCCTGGACAAACAGAAGAGCATGTGCCACAGACGGAGTATTCGTGCTCCCTTACCCAGAATTCCCGTGGAAGCACTAATGTGAGAGTTTTGGGGAGGTAAGTAGCTCACAAAAGTGGAGCTCTTGTGACGAGCCTGATGCCCACTGAAGGAGGAGGAGGAGGAAGAGGAAAGGGTTGTCCTCTTCCCACCGTAGGAAGCAACAAGCAGACACTGTGAACTGTCATCTGTAAATCAGGACGTACATTTCACCATAACCTAGATTGAATGGCATCCTTATGCTGCACTTCCAAACTGAAAGATGACTGTAGCTTACTCATCGATGGTACATATGCAACTGTACCAATTCCCATGGCATATTTATAATAGCAGCCCCAGACGAAGCTGCTAAAGTTAGCACATTATATGGCATTATA
Organism: Ochotona curzoniae; assembly: GCF_017591425.1. NCBI lineage: Eukaryota > Metazoa > Chordata > Mammalia > Lagomorpha > Ochotonidae > Ochotona > Ochotona curzoniae. The sequence goes on along the minus strand of NW_024464920.1, from coordinate 12,859,551 downwards.
CGGAAGCAGTGGGAAAAGATGTGGAAGGACTGGTTTACTAGCAATGTTGCCCATTCCTCTACAATGCAGCAATCTTGGAATAATGAGGTGGACTTCTTGTTAATTTCTCATGAATTAGATGAACATAAATACAAACTATTTTCCAGTTTTAATATCAATGTGAAAATATTGATGTAAAACAAAAATAATACACAGTAAATCTGTTGTTCCCAAAAAATTGAGAGAAGCCAAACTTGCTAAAAATGTATGCATGTGAGGCCAGTGCTATGGTATGGTGGGTTAAGCCACTACCTCGCATCCCTAATGGGTGCTAGTTCTAGTACTGAATTTTCCACTTCTAACCCAGCTCCCTGCTAATGCACCTGGGAAAGCAGCAGAGAATGGCCCAAGTCCTTGGATCCCTGCCACCCAAGCAGGAGATCCAGAAGAAGCTCCTGGCTTTGGATATACCCAGTTCCAGCCAGGCTAGCACTGTCGTTTGGGAAATCTGAGTAGTGAACCAGCAGATGAAAGGTGTGTGTGTGTGTGTGTGTGTGTGTGTGTGTGTGTGTAGCTCTGCAACTTAAATAAATTTAAAAAGTCTATTTTAAAATGTATGTATGTGCATGTTTATTTGAGAGGCAGAGCAGGCAGGCTTAGGAAATTGCCATCCTGTCTGGAGCCATCAGGGCTGGGCCAAGTTGGAAGCTGAGATCTCAATCCAGGTCTTTCATGTTGGTGATGGGGACCAAATTATTTGAACCATCACTGCTGCTTCCCAGGTCTGCAACAGAAGGAAGCTAGACTAAGGACTCAGAGCCAGATACAGATGGCAAGCACGACAGTGGTTCAGGTAGGCACCTTAACACTCAGTTAACCCCAAGGCCAAACACTTACCCCCAAATGAGACTTTTTGATAAAATTTCTGTTTGCAATACTTGTTTTAGCATGAATTAATTTTTCGTGGGCATGATGTCCATACAACAAAATTTCTACCTGCAGGTGCTCAAATTGTTGCTGTGAACAAAAAGCCTGATTAGCAAGATTTCATTCTCATTGGAAATTTTACATGGAAAATTATTCTGATGAGAATAATTTCACCAAAACAAAAATGAAGCTGAAAAGTTTAGGTATGAATTGAGCATACCAAGTGGGAAATAAAGGAATGAAATTGTCTTGAAAGAAAAAATACTTCCCTATACAGGTTCCTGTATTTTTGCACACTTTTCTCCATGTGCTCTGGAGATGTTTCTGAACTGGGTATCCTGACATGCCGTGAGCTCCTCCATGCCTGTTTCTGAAGGAACATCACCCAATTGCCCTTCACATCAACAGTGCAAGTTCTGGGGAATAAACAGCTCCTTTTCCCTGGGTGTGGAGGAAGGGGAACGGATGATCTAACAGGTTGGGTGGCTTCTGGTTTGTGTGACTAATGCAGAGGTTGTATCCTAACAGCACCCAGATCTGGCTCCACTCTGGTTTGACTAAGCCTTTCAGAACACAATGTGCTCGTCCCAAGAGCCAGATCCTCAGAACCATCCTCAGGATAGTTGGAAAGACACACACCAACAAGGAACAGTGTCGAGTCACCCTGACGTTTGCCAAAGGCCTAAAGAAGACTGCAGTGGCCTAACAAAAGTTAGATTGTGCCACAAAAGCTGACGATCCCATGTGTTAAAATGAGGAATTGTTTCTTATTCTGTGTTAAGATATCTTTAAGGAGGGAGCATCACTAAATGTATTTTTTTTTTTTTACATCAATAGCCAAGAGGACAATTGTTACACTGTTTTCAGTACCCTCTCTCAGACATTTCTGAAAACTAGACTACCTGCCTCCAGTGGCTTGCTGAATTAACACCCTATGCGGTAGCAATTACAGTTCATGCCTGTCTCCCAGTTTTGGAGGCAGCAGTGATGGCTCAAGTATTTGGGCCCTGATGCCCATGTGGGAGGCCCGGATTTGCTCTTGGTCCAGCCCTGGTCGCTGTGAGAAATTGGAGGAGTAAGCCAGCAAACAGGGACTGCTCACTCTCACTCTCTTCTTTCTGCCTCCATCTCTCAAATTTTTAAACACATTTCGATTGACAAGAGCACATAGCCCTCTTCCCTTGCCACTGTCTCTATGCCAGAAACAGAGTCTTTTTTTTCTGCCTCTGTTTAGTATAGATTGATAAATCTACTCAATCCTGGGGCACAGAGTTAGTCAATTTATTTTTTGAGAGAGGTGTCACATTGTCCAACAGATCATTTTCTTTTTATTTTTCAGGGATTTATTTTACTTATTTAATTGGAAAAGCAGATGTGCAGAGAGGAGAGACAAGATGAAAGATCTTCCATTCACTGTTTAACTCGCCAAATTGCCAAAATGCTTCTAGCTGAGCCCATCCAAAGCCAGGAGCCAGGAATTTCTTCCTGGTGTCCCACACAGTGACAGGGTCCCAAGGCCTTGGACCATCCTCTGCTGCTTTCCCAGGCCACAGGCAGGGAGCTGGATGGGAAGTGGAGCAGCCAAGACAGAAACCGGCATCCACATGCGATCCCAGCAGATGCAAGTTGAGGATAGCCTCTTTGCTATCTCGCCAGGCCCTAACAGAGGTTGCATTGTGATAGCTATTCTGACTTCCATTTCTTTTTTTATATAAATATTTATTTATTTATTATTGCAAAGTCAGATATACAGAAAGGAGGAAAGACGGGAGGAAGATCATCCATTCTCTGATTCACTACCCAAATGACTGTAAAGCCAGAGCTGTGCCAATCTGAAACCAGGATCCAGGAACTTCTACCAGATCTCCCATGTGGGTGCATCGTCCCAAGTCTTTGGGTCACATTCAACTGCTTTCCCAGGCCATAGGTAGAGAGCTGGATGGGAAGTAGGGCTGCTGGGATTAGAACCGGCACCCCTGCGGAATCCCAGAACATTCTAGGAGAAGACTTTAGCTGCTAGGCCACCAAGCCGGGCCCCTGATCTCCATTTCTTAGATTGTTCCAACCTCAGGCAGAGAAGAGAAGGGTGCTATTTATTAACTAAGTGCCAACTTCAACTTCAAATTGTTTTTTCTCTCTCTTTAGTTGTTACTTTTCAGGGGAAGTGAAACATGAAATCTGTATATATACCTTGTATATGTGTGGCTGTGGGTGGGTATGGTTAGCTATAGTTGTTTTTCTCTTCATTATTATGCAAATAAAATAACAGTAAAAAATTTGAGATGCAGTTAGAATTCTGGAACTCCTACAGAACTTAAAAACATAAGGCTGCTTTAAATGTAGGGCATATAAGATTCAAAGGAAGAAAAGAGGGACAGAGATAATGAAAAGAAACCGGGCAGGCCGGTAAGCTTTGTTTTTACCAGCAATAGTCTCTTTTTGTATAGAAAAGACACTGGAAACAAATAGGACATATTTTACCTTGTAATTGCAGGATGACATAAAACAATGTTCTTTGAAATACGTCTTTCCTTAAAACTTCATAGCACACTCAAGTATTGCTAATGGACTTGATGTTAGATTTGGAAAATTGGTTTTGAATCTCACAAAGCTTACCTTTTAAATAAAATGGACATTATTAATAGTGTTATTACCATTCTAAGATTGGTAGGTTTTTTATGTTCTCAGAACCTATTGGATTTTTTCCAATAAAATATAAGAAAAATATTCTAAAAGGGAATTATGTGTACTCAAGGAATTAGATTTCTACTTATGCTTATATTTTCTATTAACTTAAGAGGCACCAAAATTGGTACTGTAATTAAGTATAGAAAGCAAAAGAAAATCTTTGAGAAACAAAAGAAAAACTTCTGAAATAGAAAAATGAAAAGTGTTTCTCTGGCCATATTAAAGGACTCTGAAAAGATTGTAAAGTGTGCAAAACTTGTCTTTTACGTTTTGCTTCCTCTGAGTTCATCTCTTTGGCACTTTATGACCTCATGTCAGGCTTTTGGGACTTTGAACTTGACCCACCTTGACTGAGGAAAGAGGAAGAAAGTAACCCTCTTCACTGCTTCACAAACCTCCAGTCCCTTTGGTTTGCTTTCAAACCAGAGCCTCAAGAGCGAGCTGAAATGCATCCTTCAAGTTAAAACATTTTGCTCCCCTGAAATGTTCTTAAATAAAGAAGGTAAAATAGAAGGAGGTCTAGAAGAGATGTCTCAGGATGAACTTCAGGTACAGCAAAAGACGGAGGAGTGCTTTGGGCTGGTCTAATTGTTCTGTGTGTCTCAGCCTGGGTCTAGTCCCCTTCCAGGACTGCTTCTTTATGGTAGGAGCTGAGAGATAGCATGCCACTCTCTGGGTACTCCTATCCACAAGATCATGCCTACCATTAGAAAATCATTTAGTTATTTTAATCTATATCCAGTACAATGTTCTACCAGTGTTGTGAACACACACTGAATCCATGAACCGGTATCAATTTTATTTTCCTCATTGTGTTTATCAACGTTAATGGGTATCCCTAGAACATTATACATTGTGCTAAATGCTAAGATTTCCTTCTCCCAGATGACATTTTAATGTATGGAAAATTAGTTAAAATCTAAATATGAGGGGGAAACACAAGCTAGATAGAAGGAAGTAGTAATTGGTCTCTAAGCTGAAAGATACCTAAACTTTTCTTATCCCTTCCTAATGTCAATAATCACGTGTCACTTAAATAGATAAATATGCCTGTTTGTATAAATATACTGAAGGGAAAAAGAGAAGGTGATGAGCATAGATTACATCCAGAAGGAGATATACACGACACATCTGTGTTTTCCCAGATATTTATTCAAAGCTATATGCATGGGTATAAACATCAAAAATTATCAGCAGATCTTAATAAATGGATAATAACCTTGATTTTATTGATTGCCATTGATTGAGTGTCATTAAGAACTTTCTTAATAGATCTCTTGAAATTCCAAGTTCAAATGTGGATTTTATATTTACAGAATTGCAGCAACCTTGGGTAAAATCCAGACAAGAGCAGTAACCTTTACTGAAGTTATTAAGTAGGGAGATTTCAAGGGTAACTACAAACAGCCTCAGAAAGATGTAAGCCAAGGCCTAATTTAATTTGTAAGCCTCAAAGTGGTATGGGACTAGTTAACCTACTACAAATGATTTCTCCAAAAGGACTTTATGTTTGGCCTGAGTAACGAGACATGAGCAAGCCCAGAACATGTAGAGATCTGAATCACTGGTCAATTAAAGAGTTTTCCCAAGAAGTATGTTAACACTGAACACATTTTAGACAAATTAAACATTGACACAGACTGCATTCCTGGGATGCAACCCAGTGTTCCCTTGGCAGTACACTGGATAACTAAGAAAAGCTTCAGACCTAATATGTGATATATTTGTCCATCCACTTAAGTGGCACACAGTTTTATTTAAACTGCAACATACTTAAGTACTATTTAAAAGAAGGAAGGGCATTTTAATAGAGAGCAAATGCCATCCCGTTTTATACATATTTGCAGGAGGTAACACTTAGCACCCACATCTTTTCTTTAAAATTATATTTTTGACAATCTTTACATAGTTAATTAAGGTAAAGGTTCAAGGGCTATAGGAAAGTGGGTAAGACTATTATTTCCATATTGTTTCCTTCATGTTTAAAGGGGGGTATTAAGGGAGAAGGCCCACCCAATTTTCCACCCTCCCCAGGTCCCACATGTAGGGTATGATCCGAGGTTCTTGCTCCAATGGTTTTGATAGTTCACCAGTTATGAATCGCTGCCAATCTTGCCACTCCAAGCACTATGAGGTCTTTGAAAAATCCACTCATTGATATAGTCCATCATAGAGTCTCCATTTGCCCCATATTTCACTGCCAACATATAGCTGAGCTGGTTGATTGACTTATTCTGTCTTCTCTCTTTTCTTGGTTAGGATTCTGAGTCCAGCATTTTGGTTGGAGAGATCTCCAAAGAAATTTTGTTTGAGGTGTTCTCAGACCAGATTCTTGTATGTGCTAGCAAGTACAGGGCCCGGCACAGTCCATCGCCCTGATCAGCTGGTGGTTGCGATCGCTGGGTTGATTCTGTTTTCAGCCCTGACTTCCAACTGGAACCAATGGGTGTTGCAGTCCAGCCTGGTTCTGTCCAGCACATACTCGGCCCTCGCATAAACAAGTGGGAGCTGAAGCCTAGTTGGAGCGACCCACAATAACCCCCACCAGGCCAGCCCCCTTCCCTGGTTAGCCAGTATGTGTAGCAGTAGCCCAGTCTGTCCCACACCCCATTCCACCCCAGCCCCTGTCCTGGTTTCCGTGCCCTCCCGTGGAAGTGGTAACCCAAGAGGGAGGAGCCCACTATTTCCCTCCCAGGCCTCTCCCACTCCCGGATTATGCACTCTCCAGGTAGTTCTGTGGTTTGACTTGACAGAACTAGCCCCCAGTCTCAGCTTCTGCCAGCTGATGCTGTGGCTAAGCTCAAACAACCCTCACCCACTCTAATTTTGTTTGCACCAGTAGGAATAATCAGCCCAGCCTGGCTTTTTCCTGATACAGTCCACAGGAGGCGTACAGGTGTTGTAGCCCTGCTTAGTCTGGTCTGCCCCCATCCCAGCTCACTCTCTCCAGTGGGAATAGCTGTCCAGCAAAGGAACTACCCCTTATTCCCCTTCCGGCTCTGCCCCCTCCCTTCCTGGTTCTCACGCATGCTGGTTGGGTGTTGTGGTCACGTCTGGCACAGGCAACTTCACGTTGGCATTCCGTATCGTGCACAAGTTTTTGTTGTGACCGAATCCGGCTCGACCCACACTGTTCTGGTGCTCAGATTTGCCAGTGGATGACGTGAACTGATTCAGCCTGGTCTGATTCACCCCGGCCCATGCCAAAAGCACCCACATCTTCTGAGTAACTTGCCAATGAGAACCTGTTTATCTAGAATCTAGAGGATACCTATCTGACAGCCAGTGAGCTGTTCCTGCTTTCCAAAGGACAAATTGTAGCACGCAGCAATAAAAGACAAACCTCTGCCATACTAGAGTATCTTTGTCTCATGGCTTGTTATATTCACCCTTATGGCTTGGGCCAGATTCTACAGTCCTGGAAACCAAACCCTTTCCCAGAACCATCTTCTATTCCTGGATTCATGACTTGATACTCCTTCAAACTTTCAGTTAAGACTTACATAAATTCTTACTGGATAAACTGCAATAAGGATTAAATGAGATCATGAATGGAAGAGATTATCTTAGTTCAGTTTATGCTACTATAGAAGAATACTCAAGATTTCACAAAGTTAATAAAGACTAGCAATTTGTTCCTTACTATTCTGAGTCTGGGGTGTCTAAGGTTCAGTGGCCCATAGATAGCAATGGATTTCTTGCTGTCTCATCCTATGACAGAGGGCAGACACAGGTAAGTGACCTTAAGAAAGTCAAAGCTGGGTCACAATGTCCTGGGACTTTCCAAAGGTAGCTCACATACTTTGGAGATTAGAGTGTAAAAGTGGAGGCCAGAGATATGAATAACCCTTGGACAAGGCTGTGTCCAAGATCTTCTAGAGCAAGCTGTGCAAGCAACAGGCTGCCTGTGTTACCTAGGTGGTTTCTGCTTGCAGCCATTGCATATCAAGCCTGATAATGAAAGGACCTCAATGGATTTAATTAGCCACAAGATTGTATAATATAGCACCTCTTCTAACAATGAAAGTTCATTAATACTTGAAGACCAGTTTGAATACAAAACTCTGCCTTAGTTGTAACACGACATTAAAAAATGTAAGTCATAAAACATTCTATTATTAACCATGGAAACATAAGCATACTTGAGACAGCTTAGGGAAAATGTGTTTGAAAGATGAATTTTGTTTTAGTATGAAAATCATTGAAACCAAGACATAGCTCTTACATAATTCACATTTTCTATTAATGTTTTGGAGATTCCTACATATACACACTTGCATATATAAAATCTCCCAAAATATATACCTTCTATTTTTACTAAACTCCTTTCTCTATCTACTAAGGCATTAACCTTAGTATAATCTCCAGAGTATTCGAGCTTTCTCACAGTGGAAGGAGAAAAAGATAAATTTCTTGGGAGGGAAATTTCTTGGGAGGGTTTGACACACCAGTGTGTTTCTACGCATAGGTTTCTACAGGACGATTTCCAGCCTATTAATAGTGTTCCATACACAACAGCTGTAATTCATGAAAGAGATAAATATTCATGGCACAAAGCATTTATAGGTGTCAAATGTATATTCATGAACAAATGGTTTCCCCTGCCTTTAACAATGTTTGCTCCACAGTCAATGAAGAATGGACCAACTTTCCCCTGACTGATATTGCTGAGTCTCCACTGCTACGTCTCCTGAATATCATCAGTTTCACAGTGATTACAGGCAAGACAATAGGTATGGAAAGAAAAACTGCACTTGAAATCATTCTTCACTGGATTCAGACAGTGGACAGCAGCACCTCCCTGCATCAAATACAATGGCAGATTTGACATGACTGTCACCTTTCTTCTAAGAAATCCATTTCATATGCACGTCTTGTGTAGCCATATGTGCCCTGTAATATCCCTGGTGGACCCTCCTCTTCTTTCAAATATGCTTTGTCACAGCACCACTCTTCCAAAGGGCTTTACTAAGAATACTAAGCATTTGCATACGTTCAATAGCACTCTCAGGTAATCAGCAGCCACTAATTGTCCTTGCCAGATCAGAGTGTTCCATGCAGGATACAGGCAAGTGAATGACAGAGTAAACTCTGCAATGAGAGTCTTTGTGATTCAGTAAGGTTTGTGGATGGTATGTACTTTTAAAAACTGGCATATTATTTAATAAAAGTATGATTTGCTCCATTAATTTCTCCAGAAGGAAGGCAAGAACAGAAACAAGTGAGGAAATGTGCCTTTCACTGACAAGAATAAGGAGTCTTTGTAAGGTATCGGGGGCAATGAATAAAGCCTGCTAAATTTTTTAAATTAAATGATGATAATAGAAATGAAATCATTTTAATTGAACATGCGAGCAAAGCAGCCCTTCAGCTTTGCAGACTGTCTTTCTTGGTTAGTTCCTAGCCTCCCTTTACAGTCACAAGACAACAATTCGAATCTATCAGAAATGCTCTTCTTTTCCCTTTTGGCATTTGCGACTGATGTACTCTAAGAGATGTGTTTTTAAGATCATTGTGACAAATGGATTACATGATCTGAGACCATACCTTCCCACAGATATTCATAAGGGTATACAGTTATACTGAATCTTAGTTTATGTCATGGTTTGAATAGGATTTGGCTCCCAAACTCACAAATATTTAAACTTTTAAGTCTTATGTCAATGGTTACTGGAAGTAGGTCTAGTGGAAGGTTTGTCATGAAATGTTTTCTTTTGCAAGGTTGTTGTTGCAATTGGCTGGATATTTATTTTGAAAAGATTTATTTATTCAAAAATCAGAGTTACACAGAAATGGGAAAAGACAGAGAGAAAGAGAACTAGAGATATTTTCCACTGGTTTACGCCCCAAATATCTATAATGGTTGGAGCTGGGCCGATATGCCAGGAGCTTCATCCATGTTTCCCACATGAGTGCTGGGGCTCATACACTTGGCATCTGCTGCTGCTTTCCCAGGTGCATTAGCAGCGAGTGGGAGGCTACACCAATTGAGGACTGGCTATTTAAGCCTGGTTTGGACTATTTTTCACTGTGCTTCCTGTCTCACTGTGTGAGCATCCCTCTGCCATTCCTCAGTCTCACCAGATTCTGGAGCCAATGGAACCACGCTATTCCCAGGCTGTGGATTTTAAAACTGTCAGACAAAACCTTCCCAAGTTGATCACCTCAGTGTATTTTTAAAGATTTATTTACTTATTTGAAAGATGGTGTGACACAGAGATGAAGATCTTCAGTCCAATTTGTTCACTCTTCAAACACCTGCAATAGTCATAGCTGGGAAAGGGTGAACTCCTTTAAGATTTCCAATGTGTGTGGCAACAACTCAAGTACTTGACCTGTCATCTACTGGTTCCCAAGTGGAACAGTAAAGAGCTGGATTGAAAGTGGAATACCAAGGACTGAAACTGGCCTCTGCTATGCATGCAGACGTCTGAAGCGGCTATGCCATAATATCCACTCCAACTCAGGTGTTTTAGTTAAAGTAATGAAAAGCTGAATAACATAGCTTGCAAAGTTAAGTTGTACCTGATCCTACCCATGGTTTATGTGATATTTTGCATCAGAATCTAATTTGTAACCTACTATAAAATGCAAAATGGTTTTAGACTTGTGTAGGTCATGCTGTGAACATTTCAAGTATGAATGTCAAATGGACAACCTCTCTCTTTCCATGTCTCTTTCTCTTTCTCTGTCCCTTTCTGAAATAAGTAAATGTATCTTTAAAAATAAATTCCATATTTAAGACAATCCTTTACATTGAATTATATTTTGGAGTCTTTCATAAAAAAAATGTTCTTGAAAAACTCAGAAATCAATAGAATAAACAGAAATAAATGGAAGAGGATCTCTAAAGGGGGGGTCCCTGCAGACCTGTAATTATTGTCCCACATCCTTCCCTTTTTAAAGTTTCTATTTATTTGGGAGAGAGAGAGAAAGGGGAAAGAGAGGGAAAGACAGAGAGTGTACTCTACCCCACTTATTCCCCAAGAGCCCACAAATCCACTGACCCATGGAACAACTGATGCCAACTGGTCCCTGAAGCTACACCCGATGAGAAGCTGCTGTTTCAGGCAGGAAGGGGTGATGGCCCAGACAGAGCCTTATGCTGCCTACATTGCTTTACATCCCATCATCTTTCTCCTGGAGTTTGTAAGGGACTATGACTCCTGCCCACCTTCCATGAGTTAGTGGCTAGTTTCTCAGTCAGGTTTTAGCTCAATACAGTAGTCTGACAATACACAATTTCACTTTCTGTAGTTTCAGTTACCTGTGATTAAACATGGTCTAAAAATAGTAAATGAAAAAATGCACATATAAACAAACCATGAATTTTAAAAGCAGTACCCTTCAGAGCAGTGATGAAATCTCTTACCCCTTCCTTGTTCAGGATGTAAATCATACATTTGTCCAGTGCTTCAGGCAGGAATAACTGCTTTGCTGGTGAATGCAATGCAGCAGTCGGCGAGAGCCAAAGCCCCTAGGCAGATATTGTTCTGAAGAGAGTAGGCTCAGATGCTGGAGGTCGCTGAGGAGAGACCCCAGCGAGACAGAGGACAGAGGCACACTAGTGAAGGAAAGCGGGAGAGAGGTCCCTGCATGGATGAGGCCGCTAGTTGGCACAGCCAGAGCTTCGGGTAGCACACCTTCCTAAGATGATTGGCATTGTGTCTTATTTCCCCAGGCTTTGACATCATCTACCTGGGGACCTCCTGGCTGGGCTAGTGACTAGTTAGTAAACAAAAGACCCACAAGTGAATCTAACTGACATAACATATGGTTCCCCAAATGAATCAAAGGCATCGTGGTGGATGTACTCTCACTGAGCAAGAATTACTCTGGCTGCCCAGTTTTCAAACAAACCTTGTTTTTTTCTCATTACAAGACATCTGCTCTTCAAGAGCCTGTTCATGTCACATTGGCCATGGCAGTTCAGTTACATACATACAGTTAATTATTGTTCATCTGTTATTGAAGGTAATTTATAAGTTAAACTTTCTCACATCAATACATATACAGAAAAAATAGTATACACTGGCACAGAATTTGGTACTCTCAAGGTTCCAGGCATCAGCTGGGAGTCCTGGAATATATCCCCAGCAGATAAGAACAACGCTTATACCAAGTATGATGAGTGAGACTTGAAGGAAGAAAGGCAAGAAATCAACGATGACGGAGAAATTACCATAGTAGCTCACAGTGTTTCACAGCTATTGCCAGTCTAAGAACATTTCTCAAAAACAAAACAAACAGAACATTTCTCAAAAACGAAACAAACAAAAAAACTTGCCCATTAGGACTTTTTCCTAATGCCTAACATTTCAAGATGAAGAACAATGCTAGAAAAGAAACTAAAACCAAGACACAAGCATAGTAAGAAGAAAAAAATATATATGGCACTACTTGTAAATCAAATACTTGCTGGGTGCTTTCTAATGCTTTACTTCATCAACAACTCAAAATAACCCTAGCGGGCAGGTATCATTGTTTGAGAAAAAGCAACAAGGAGGTTAAACATCCTTCCTGAGCTTGGGCACCTGACTACTGCCGAATCTAAAATTTCAATCATCATGTGCCCTTTCTACTAATGGAACTTCTCCTCAGAGACAGATGTGTCTTGGTACTCAAACTGAAAGAGGAAATGAAGAAACCTTTTCCCAGAAGCTAAAAAGCTTACTTTCTGCCATGGGTCCAGCACCTCCCACCAGCAGATTTGGGGTTAGCATTAGCCTGGAAGTAGATAGAGATGCCCAATTGTTCCTCATTCTGTGTCCTAAAAATCTTCCTCTATAAATAAACAAAAACAACAGACAAATAAATATACAGAGAGAGAGAGAGACATATAAAATAATCTAGTCCTGGAGAAACTCTAGACAGAATGTTTAGCCAAGAAAGTGTGTAGCTACACAAGAAATTCATACTGGGAATGGGATGGGCGGGGGGCAGCGCAGTGGCAGGTATTAACAGGCTAATCATCTGCTTGCAGGGCTGGCAACCCATATGGGCACCTGTCCTCGCTGCTCTACTTCTTCTGATCAAGGTCCCTGCTGACAGCCTGGGAAGACAGAGGAGGCGGGCCCAGGCCCTCAGACCCCTGTACACACATAGGAGAACCAGAAGGAGCTCCTGGCTCCTGGCTCCTGGCTCCTGGCTCCTGGCTCCTAGCTTCAGACCTGCTCAGCTCTGGGTCTTGAGATTGTTTGGAGAGTGAATCAGAGGGTGGAAGATTTCTGCCTCTGTCTCTTCTTCTTTCTGTAACTCCGACTTTTGAGTAAAAGTGAATAATTCTTTAAAATTTTTATGTTATGATACTTGCCTATTATGGTTCTCTATACTCTTCTGCAAATACAGATGAAGATCTTAGATTTGCATTGTTGGGACAGAAATAAACCGTTGCTTAGGGCAATTTCAAAATAATTCAGAATATTGTGTCCAAAATACAAGATAATCTGTGCAAGTGATCTTTGATGCTTTTATGCAGAGGAAGCAAAACTTACATTTGCAGGAACAAAACAGTCTTCATATTTTTAAATGCAAGCCAACACATGGCCATCAATTGCCTGACTAAAGTGTATTCAAAAACTTATTTCTCAAGCCCAATAGACTTAGAGTTGCTATCTTGAGTTCAGGATCTGAACTCAAATACCTGTCTTTGGTACCTCAAGTTCCAGTTGTCAATGAACCATACCTCTCACTGCTAAGGACTCATTGGGATAAAATGATTTACAACTTGAGGTGACTCATAAAAGGGAATTGGAAAACTGATCTGTACTGGATTCTAACTCATGTTTGCTGTTCCTGCAACACAGAGCAGAAAGCAAACATGTTTCAGACTCCGGGTATGTACACAAAACAACCCAACAATGCTATAAACACATGCTCACATTTGGGCCAAATGTCTTAAGGATGTTAACAACACACAGTGTTGTTGTTTCCCCAGTATTGTGTAAAAAGGCATTTCCAGCCAGAGATAGGAGTGCCTTTGGAACAAAGACTTTTCCGACAAGCCTGGCACAGGTGTTTACCCACAATGGCCGTGACTTGACCTTTTAAAATTAATGGCAACAAAAGCCTGAGGGAGCTGATGTCAACCTCCACGTCAAGTCTTGCCACTCCTATTTCCAAAACTCCATTGTTAAGAAGCACAGTAAGCAGGCAAGTCTCCACGTAGACTCCTGTCCCAGTTGGTTTTCCTAGGACAGATGCATGATGTAATCCACTTAGCTTTGGTGAGCAAGCCCATCCTCCTCCTGTCTTTTTCCTAATGGAGGCCAAATGCCCAGCCTATGAGGCAGACCGGTCACAGGCAGCAGGTGACAGGACATATGAATTGATGTAACAACATTGATTCAGCCAAAACACTGTTTATAGGACCCATGAAGGCTCTTATACTCTCACAGTGAAGCCAAACACAATGAATTAAATTTCCCATGTGATCATTCTAGGAGAAATACAGAAGAATTCATAATATAGGGCCCAGCAGCGTGGCCTAGTGGTTAAAGTCCTCGCCTTGAATGAGCCAGGATCCCATATGGGCACTGGTTCTAATCCCAGCTGCTCCACTTCCCTTCCAGCTCCCTGCTGTGGCCTGGGAAAGCAGGCAAGCATGGCCCAAAGCTTTGGGATCCTGCACCGGCGTGGGAGACCTGGAGGAAGTTCCTGGCTCCTGGCCGTTGCATTCACTTGGGGAGTGAATCATTGGATGTAAGATCTTCCTCTCTGTCTCTCCTCCTCTCTGTATATCTGACTTTGTACTAAAAAATAAATAAATCTTTTTTAAAAAAAGAATTCATTATATATATGAACCTAAAGGGAATACTATCTAGGAGTCAACCTGCCTCTTCCGACTTTCCATTGCTTGGTGGGTGCATGACTCCTTTACATTTCATTTGGGCTTAACATCAGCAAAATCTAGCTTCTCTTATCATAAAGCAGTTTTCATTTGTACAAATGTGTAGCTTGTGACAGGAAGTTATAACCTCTCAAAGGTTCTATCTGTAATAGGTTTATTCCTCTTCAACGACCCCTACCAAGAAAGGCGCTAATATGTTTTCCCCCTTTGGTGAAGCATGGGCCAGTTTGAGGTAGTTGCAGCCAAGTCATTTCCCAATACATAAATGATTTCCTTGAATGCCCAGGAGGGGAAAATGGCTGCTATGTATGTATGAGGTCTGAGATTCCCAGGGGCTTGGGATTAGCCAGGTCACGATTGTGCTTGAAATACGTAAGGCAGTACAATGCTGTTTTTGATCATCGGTCTGGAGGTTGACAACAAACTTTGTGTGACCCCAACCCATTGGTTCAACACCTGGTCACAGTGTTCCGTTTTTAATTTTTAAAAGTTATTTATGATACAACTCCATAGGCTCAAGGATTCCTCCTCATTCCCTCTACCTACTGATTTCCCTTGTATTATTCCAATGGTATAGTTCTTCAAAAACAGTTACAAGTCCATCATTTTGCTATTTAAGCATATCCTCACATTGTAGGTGTAGAGAAATGTAGAAAGTCCAGCATCCTATTGTCAAGATATATTTAACAGTTTCATTGGGAGTCCATCTTTTGTTTAGGCATAGAGATGTATACTGCAATAAATCTTCGTTTCTCAGTTTGCTAGTCTTTTTCATCTGGAGAAATTGCAAAAGGATACAATGATGAAAATATGTACATCTATGTCTACCTTTGTGTGTACATATATTTTTATTACCATATTACCTTTGTATTATATGTAAATATGTATTGATCTTATGTTCTTGCGTGAACGCTGTTTTATATTATAGAGAACCTACATATTTTTCCGTTGAGCATTGGATTATTTCACTGTCCTTTCTGCTATGTCCTGAGGTGCTACAGGAATCTCATGACAAGAGACGGGGAGCACATACCTCGCCACAGCTAATTGTAAATTCCATCATGGAGCTTCACTCCAATGAGCTAATGATCTAATCCGATATAATCAATTCCCCCAACATCATGATTGAATGACATATCTGCATGCCTTTGAACATCAAACTGCAGGTGGTTCCTTCATTGGCCTATTTATTGGTACTTTTCCATATTTAACAATGAAGTAGAAAAAACAAAGGCTAGTATCATCTAGTAAGGGCTAAACTCAGAGTTTAAGCCCTCTTGCTCCTAACATTGATATCCCTCTCATGATGCCACAGTTTTGTTTCATGATCATCCCAGTCTTTCATATTAAGTACACAGTTAGTTAAACAATGTCAGCAGTAACTCAAAGGAGTCAGGACGGAAGTGTTGAATACGAATCAGGGCTGTAAAACTCAAAATATACAGGCCTGTATATGCACTGAGCTGAGAAACCTTGCAAAAGAGGAAATAGGATGCTAGCAGGAAAGAGAAGAAATGAAGAGGAAAGAAAGAGGTTATGTGCAAAGTACAGAAGGTTGGTTTCAATTTACTTTGAAATGAAGGTCAATGGGAATTAATAACATTTCTTTTCAGATTTCACACAACTTCCCCGCTGGTTGTGTTTTTTGTTATCCTTGTCTTATAGCTATGAAAAGGGGAAAAAGAAAAACCCTTTCAAAGATTAAAGAGTTTTATTGTGGCACTGTTGAGCTGAGGAGCAAATGGTAATTGAATTAGAGTGTAGTGTGCTTGGCACCCAGCAATAGCACCTAAATGGAATAGCCTAGTCACAGCAATGGAAAGGGGGAAATGTAATTATCTCTGAGACTTTCTGATAAATAGTAGAAACCAATGATATCCTTTACTAACATGATCCTTCTAAATATGATAGCATAGGTGTTAATTATTATCCAGGTTTATAGAGGGAGAAACTGAAATCCCAACGAGTACTTGAACTTATACAAGCCTTCCTTCTTGCCCCATTTTCTTTCTCTGTTCCATTTCCTAAACCACCTCTTCAAGGAAATATCTGAATTTGCTTATCTTCTACCTACGCTTTAGCCCAAGTGCAGGTCAGCTCCTTGGTTCCTGTAATAAAATATCTGAGAAAAGACTCATTTAGCTCAGAATGTGGGAGGTTCAAATTCAAAAAAGCATGGCACAGTCTTTGACTCTAGCAAGTGGCAAATGGCAGAGGGCAAAAGTAACACAGAGGAAGGATCACATGGGAAGCCAGGAAGCAAGAACAGTCGGGGACCCAAACTCAGGCTTTCACTAGAACTCTCACAAGAATCAAAGAGGCCATGTGGGAGCAGCTTTGTAAAGTCAAACTGCCAATGACCTAAGGACCTCACATAAGGACCCACCTCCTCTTAATAGCACCATCCCCACAGGTTTGTAAGTGATTAGTCAACATCCAGTCCATAGAACCAGGGAAATCCCTACAACAATACACACCACCAATGGTACGCTTCAAAACTATCACTAACAGCATACTAACTTCCTGTACCAGTGACCTACTTTTATTCTTCATTCTGCTTCACTTCTCTGAAGTGTTCCATCACATTGACACTCCCTCTCAAATGCATACAGATCTGCCCTCTTAACTTGGCTCCCACTTTGCGGATAACTTGTCCTCAATTCTTTGAGTGGTAACAGCCACTTCTTACATTTTTGAATAGTGTTAGTCTCTGTCCCTCTTTTCTTCTGGCTTTGGTTTTAAACAGTGGTTTTCACTGAGACACAGAAAGTTATTTTTTTTTAATTTATTTGAAAGAAAAATCAATAGAAATAGAATTTAAAGACAGCAAGAACAATAGAGAGAAAGAGAGGTTTTTTCATCTACTGGTTCACTACCAAATGCTGCAAACAGCTCATAATTAGCCAGGAGCCCACAATTCAATTCATGTGTCCACATAAGTGGCAGGGACACCAGCACTTGAGCCATCACTATCTACCTCCCAAAATACATAACAGCAAAAAACTAGGAACAGCAGCAGGTTAATCCTTACCCTTGGCGTTCTGACACAGGATCTATGCATGCATTCTTTTTTTAAAAAGATTTATTTATTTTTATTGGAATGGCAGATTAGATTAACAAAGAGGAGAGACAGAGGGAAGGGTTTTCCATACTCCCCAAATTGCCACAATGCCTCTAGTTGCACCCACTTGAAGCCAGGAGCCAGTTTTCTTCTGGGTCTCCCACATGGGTGCAGGGTCCCAAGGCTTTAGTCCATCCTCTACTGTTTTTCCAGGCCACAAGCAGAGAGTCGGATGGGAAATGGAGCAGCTGGGACAAGAACTGACACCCAAATGGGATCCGGCACTTGCAAAGGGATGATTTAGCCACTGAGCCATCACACTGGGTCCAGGATACATGAACTCTGAGAAGCATTTTATGCAATGTACCAAATACCTATACCCTGTGAAATTTTTCAAACTATTCACACTCTCCCACTAGAACCTGGTTTCTATAATACAATCCTCAGACTTGTTCGCAGCATAGACAGAGAAAGGTATGCTGTCCCCTGCATGAATGCCTAGTGAATTTCTTCAAAAACTGAGAAAGAGATCACTCTACCCCTGATCACTACCAGAAGGCTCCACCTCTCGAACTCTCATCCCCAAAATGGATTCAACTCTCAATAATCATTTGTCATTCCTTCACTTTTTAAATTGGCATTAAAAATCATGAACACAGGTTCTAGTGTTGTGGCACAGCACATAAAGAAAAACCACTTGTAATATTTCATATTCCATGTGGATACTGGCTCATGCTTCCTGACTGCTCCACTTCTGATCCAGCTCCCTACTAATATTCTGGGAAAAGCAGTGGAGAATGGCTCAGCGTTTGGTTTCCCAGCACCCACATGGGAGACCTGGCTGGAATCTCTGGCTTATGACTTCAGCCTGGCTTAGCTGTGTTCAATTGTGGTCATCTGATACTGAAACAGTGGATGGAAATTTCTCTATTTCTCTGTCCATTTGTAACTCTGAGTTTCAAATAAATTTTTAAATAATAAAAACAGAAAACTGGATGTTGAGGAAGAAAAGGGAGAAGTGGGTGGCACATGCAGAAGATGTTTCTGTGAAACAACATTGAAAAGAAACATAAAGGAAATGGCAGCCTGAGAACAAGTGTCAGCCAATCACTTTTGAGAAAGGCTGAGATGCACAGGAAGCCAAATCCAAGCAGCCAACGAAGGAGGCAGCTTTGAATATGCTGCATGCTCAGGTGAGAAAGAAGTGCTGGAAACTCAAGAGAAGTGAGTCCCCTCTTTAAATTACTCTGTTAAAAAAGAATAAATGATCTATTTGACTGTTTCAGTGTCAGTAGTTGTATTTCATTAAGTTTAACGAATAGCAAAACTAAAACTTACTGAGGAAGGTACTTTGCTAACTTGACTACAAACCTACATATTGTCTCGGTTAAACTCTGCTCAACAATCTCAAACAGCAGATACTAGAAGGACAACACTACTGCAAGAAGTCAATGGTCCTACCTGGAAAAAGGCAGAGCAGGGATTTGAACAGTGGTTGATCTGTATAAAACCAGTCCTCTTAAGCAATGCTATTGCTCGTGGTTAATGTAACTTAGTATGTGGGTGAGGATTAGAGCAACTACAACTCTATCGTAACACTGGGAGTGTAAAACACAACACATTCTGCAAAATAAAAATCGGTAGTTCCTAATTAAGTAAAGTATATACTTGTCCTTTATTTCTTCCATCTCATACCTAATAAAAGTGAAAATGCAAAAACATATGTATAAAAAAGACATCTATAAAGATGCCAACAGCAGCACTGTAATATCCCAAACATGGGAACAGCTCAGACACAAGAAGACTGTGATACGTTCTTATATCAAAGGACTGCTCAGCAATACAAGGAAACATACTGTGAATGCGCTCAACAACACAAACACTCCTCCCCGACACTGAGCTGCAAAACCAGCCAGACACAAAGGAGAACATGCTGCATGGGTCCATTTGCATGAGGTTCTAAAAGTAGCATCACTAACCTGTGAAATGAACCTAATGAATGGCGGAGGCAGGGTCAGTGATGGTTTCTTAGCCGTGAAAGAGGGGCTAAATTGGAAGAAATGGCAAGAACTTTCTAAGGTCACAAAAATGACTCATATCTCAGTAGAGATATGTGTTACATAGGTAGTCACATTAGTTAAAGCTGTATCATTAAGATCAGTGCATTTTGTAAATCCTTCTTTTTTAATATTTATTTATTTTACTTGACAGTCAGAGTTGCAGAGAGAAAGAGAGAGACTAACAGAAAGATCATCCACCTGCTGCTTCACTCCCCCAAAATTGCCACAATGGCCAGAGCTGGGCCAATGTAAAGCCAGGAATCCAAATTCCAGATCTCTCACATGCATGCAGAGGCCCAAGGCCTTGAGCTGTCCTCTGCTGCATTTCCAGACCATAAGCAGGGAGCTGAGTAGAAGTGGAACAGCCACTACCAGAACCAGTGCCCATATGCTGGTGCCACAGGTGGAGGATTAGTGTGTTATGCCACCACCACTATGCTGGCTCAGCATATGTAAACCTCACCTCTGAAAGATCCAAACAAGGGCAAGCATTTAACCCAGAACCTAAGCTACCAAATGGCATACCTATGTCCCCTCCTGGAGTGCCTGATTTGATACTCAGCTGTTCTTCTGACTTTAGCAACCTGCTAATACAGACCTAGGGAAGTAACTGTGATACTTCAGATAGATTTTTCTCATGCATGAGGGAAACCTGAACTGATTCTGAACCCCTCATTTTGTTCTGGTCCAGCATCAGCTGTTGTGGGTACTTGGACAGTGAACCAATATGTGGGAGTGCTCTCTCTCTCTCTCTCTCTCTCACACACACAAATAAAATCTTAAAACATGAATCCAAAGAATAGCAAGGGAGGAAATGGGAAGAGACAAATCTGGAAGGAGCAAGGTAGAGTGTTCACACCAATGGAGCTGAGTGATGAGGTACAAGGAGAACCACGAAACTATTCTATCACTTTGCATGTGTAAAGCTCTCATATGAAACACTCCTAAAAGGTAGTTCCCAGATTCTTCTCTTCTAGGATAATTAAAGCAGGGCAGGTATGTGGCACAGAGGGGTAAGCCACCATTGGGGAAGTACACTTCCGGTCACAGAGTGCCTACGATCAAGTCCTCTCTCTCTGTTTCCAATCTAGCTTTGTGACAAAAGCCCAGGAGGCAGCAAGTGAAGCCTCAAAGGCTGGGATCTATGCCATTCACCTGGAAGACTCCGGTGGAATGCTGGGTTCCTGGCTTCAGCCTGGCCCACAGAGAAACCAAAACCAGTCCACAGAGATGATGTTTAGCTTCTTATTGAATGAGAACAGTTCACAAAAGCCTGCTACACGCCAGGCATCATGATAGATCTTTGTCATATGAAAGTGTATTATTTTCTTCCATTCAGAAGCATCTCTAACAAAATTAATTTGACCATATGAGTTTTGATTATTTACATAATTTGAATGAAAATCATCTCTTTGCTGTGAGGTAACAGCCATAATATTTGCCTTTTTCCAAAGGCAGAGAAACACAGAAGCAAACCAAAAGTGATTTTCCATCTGTTTTTCACTCCCCCAAATGCGCCCAGTCGCCAGCATTGTATCAGGCCACAGGTACAGGCCTGGGACTCAATCCCTATCTCTCTTGCAGGTGACAGGACTCAGTTACTTGAACTGTCATCGCCTGTCTTCTTGAATATGTGTTAGCAAGAAACATCCAATGCCTGCTCAGCAGGATTATAGCTTTAAAATAGCTTCAAAGAAAAAAAATGACACCCAACAATAATTAACTTTAGTCAAATAGAAAAGATGGAATTTCAACTCAGAACCATCTGACTTCAAGGTCTATCTCCTAAATATTTCTAAATACTGACAGCATACTCTTTTTATATTATGTGTTCCTGAAAGTAGTCATCATAACATAACATGAAAGTGGAAGTAGAAATGGTCTATTCTGAACTGTAAGAGTATGTGGCATCCCTAGTTAGATCCATTGCTGGTGATCTCCTTTCATTATTACGTGTCATCCTTGAAGTCATTCTCTTCCTCCGAGAATTGAATGATGAAAGATGGACCTGACTTAGAGTGATAGCCATCCAGTACCATTTTATCACAAGGATCTTACCTGTTTCAATAATTTCAATGAACAAAGTTTTGTTTATTCCCTTTTGTTCAGGTAGTAAAGTGATTAAGGAAAATTCGGCTTTACAAACAAAAATAATCATCTTTCTAAACCCCAACTATTAAATCAGTAAGTGTCATCACTGGAGACTTTTAAACAAAGATCGTCATGTTTGGAAATTGGTTGCTTAATACATTCACTATAATGTCCAGCTGCAACTTTGGATGGCAATATCACCGCTTCATCAAGGAAAATTAGTCTGACTGACCCACAAGGTTGAAACAAAGCAGACTGGCCTTAAAGCAGTCAGGTGGTGGAGGCTGACGATGTTAACAAGAGCCTGAATAGAATCCAGGATATTAGAAGGGATTTACTTCTGAGCATTGTGACATCTTGCCAAGATACGTGTCGCCATCGTGGCAAAGCATGCAATGGAGACTCAGGAGCCACATGGAAACAAGCAGCTGCCAAGAGGGTTTCTGATGTGTGACCCTCCGCCCCGACAGCCAAGAGAGTGCCAAATCCAGCCATGCAGGCTCAGAGCAGCACGAACTGAGAGGACATCCCAAACTAGAAAACAGTGACTCCGCAAAGCCTCAGCTTGTCCTCAATAACTGGTGACCTCTCCCTCTTTCCTCCTTTCACAAAGGCAGAACATTCAATTCAAAATTACCATCTCTTCATAAGCACATGCATTTCTCTTACTATGATTTTATTTTTCTTAGTAAAATAAGTTTCAAAAACACAGAACCGTATCAAAGATCGTGACTTTACATTTACAATGTTTTGCAAGCTCAGTGGAACAACCAGCTCAAGATACAAATAACTTTAAAGTTAAAGTAGGACTTAGTATTACGCACAGGTTTATCTGAATGCTGCAGAGAGTGTTTAATTGCTACCAAATGGTTGGTATGTCAAATTGCCATTTATGGTAGGAGCTCCCAAACACAATAGGGGGAACAAGCTTTGCCACATTTGGTAGATTCCTGCAGAGCTCAAACCCACATCTCCTTTCTGCTGAAAAACAGCAGACATCTACTTGAAAGTCATCTCCTCTTTAATATATCACCTAAATGGAGAACAAGCAGGAGTGTAAGGAAACAGGATGTGGTATCTGACTCACGATGCAAATTGGCCACGTGGTTTGCTTGTTAATATCATTGGTGGTATGAATGTTTTCTTGGAGCTAAAACTATATCTATAACTAATCATCACTATGTCTAACTATAACTAACTACTTACAAGTAAGTATAACTATAACTAACCATAACTAACTATAATCATAGCTACATAAACCACCACTATTACCATAATTACCCATAAATAGCCATAATTAACTATATCTTAACTAGTCACAATTATAACTGCCCATAACTAACCATGCCATATTCATAAGTATAACTGGATCTCACTATGAATACATATAACTAATTGCCACCAAAACAACAAGCATAACTAATTGTGATTATAATAGCTATAATGATATAACTATAACAATAGCTAGGTATAAATATAAATAACTGTATAACTAACCAAACTTACTGCAACTTACTATAACTAACTGTAACTATCACTAATTGAGCTAGCCATAATTATCATTATAATTAAGTACAACTATCTATAACTATAATCATAAGGAACTACAAATGTAGCAGATGAAAATTATTGGCTTCTGTGTGTCTTACAAAAAAAAAGTAAATATGGGCATTTCACCACAACAAAGAGAATTTTCATTTAGATTAAATAACTAAAACTCATATGGTCCAATTTAGTTTCCTAGATGTTTCTGAACAGAACAATACATTTTATAATAAAGACGTGTCCTGGGGCCCGGCGCGGTGGCGCAAGTGGTTAAAGGTCCTCGCCTTGCACGCCCGGGATCCCATATGGGCGCCGGTTCTAATCCCGGCAGCCCCGCTTCCCTTCCAGCTCCCTGCTTGTAGCCCGGGAAAGCAGTCAAGGACGGCCCAAAGCTTTGGGACCCTGCACCCGCGTGGGAGACCCGGAAGAGGCTCCTGGCTTGGGATTGGCATAGTATCGGCCCGTTGCGCTCAACTGGGGAGTGAATCATCGGACGGAAGATCTTCCTCTCTGTATATCCGCCTTTCCAATGAAAAAATAATAAAAATAAATCTAAAAAAAAAAAAAAATAAAGACGTGTCCTGGTGCCCGGCTTGCAGTAGCCGTCCATGCGACACCTCTGTGAAATCCTTTCTGTGTTGACTGTGGGGCTTCGGGATCCAGTGCCCAGACACACGAATCTCTTTACAGGATGCAGTTACATGTCCCGCCTTCTGCTGACAGAGCATGCCTCACGGGACGATTTGCTCACACACGTGAGGAAGCCCACTTGAGTTCTGTACCCTTATAGAACCTCCTCAGCTGGACACTCTCCAGGCCATCCCTCAGCCACCTGACCCAGATGAAGAGAATAAATGGGAAATCATCCTCTATTAGGATTCTCCAGAAATAATCACTAGAATGTGGATGTGTAAAACAAAAGACTCATTTGTCTTCAGAAAGGGATTCCTATGATTCTGGAGGTTATTAAGTTCAAAATCTGTGGTGTAGCTGACCAAACAGGAGACCCAGAAAAGAGCTGGTGTTAGACACCTCCTTCTCCTGGAGAAGTCAAAATTTTATAAAGATTTATTTATGCATTTGGAAGGCAGAGACAAGAGAGTCTTCCATCCACTAATTCACTCCCCAGATGGCCTCCATGACCAAAGCCAAGATCCAGGAATTTCATCTGGACTTCCCACATAGGTTGAAGGGGCTCAGCAATTCCATACAATCTCTCATAACTTTGCCAGGAGCATTAGTAGGGAATTGCTTTGGAAGCGGAGCAGCTAGGCTGCAACTGGAGGTCGTGTGGGATGGTGACTCTGTAGGCAGAAGCTTCATCAACTGTGCCACACTTCTACCTCATTAGTCTTTTTCCAACAAGGCCTTCAACTGATTAGATAAGACTGACTCCTGTTGCAGAAATATACTCTATTTGACACTAACCAATTTATATATTAATCTCAGCTAATGTGCTCATAGAAACATTTGAAATAAAGGTTTACAAAATTTATCTTCAGTACTGTGGCTTAGGGAAGCTGACATGCTTCTCTAAGCGTATCACCACCAGACATCTCACGAACATCTTCCTCTACAGATGCAGAAAGGCACAGTGGTTAAGAAATGAAATCTCAGAGCAAGGTAGAAGTGTGTTATACTCTTACCATTCATCTTACTGGCTGATGAAAACTATACAAAACTAGGCAAAATCCATGATTCCCACTGCATACAATGACCAGAATCACCGTAAGATGGAAATAACACCGCAGTTAAGGCATTAGCACTTTGTCTAGTGTGCACTGCATGCAGTAATTAACAACACATTTTTCCTGGTTGAAAAAAAGTCAAAGCCTGATTAAGAGCAGATGAGACAAGAAAACATGCAAATAACTCTGTGCTGGTTGGCCCCTGGAGGATCACAATCCATATTTCCTTTAAGCAGCGTCTTTTTTTGTTGTGAAAAACTAAGACAAAGGGTTCCTTTTACGTGCTTTGTAAGATGCCTTCCCATGCATTTCCTCTTCCTGGGCCTGTTTGCTCACTGCTGCTTTCCTCTGCATTTTCATCACTGAGCATTGCCAGTGCGCCAATGTCAATGGGATAACAAAGAGAAGGAACAGTTTTCCATGCTTCTGTCCTTATAAGCCAAAACCTGAATCGCATTTTTTGAGAGGTTGAATGAGTGGGCCCTGCCAACTGAAGTTGGTCACTCCGAGGTTTAAGATGGGGATGTCGGTGAATGCATCCAAGCAGAAAAAGGCTAGTGCAGCTGCAGAAAGAGGATCCAGTCTCCACAGGCATACCATCAGATCCACAAATCCACCCAGACCTGTACTCACAGTTCACCCTAGTATTTCACTATACCCCAGGAATGGAGCATTTTCATTTATTTAAATGTTTGTTCATTTATCTTCATTTTCTTTGAAGACTAAGAAAAAGACATCTCCTAAATATTAGATCATCACCAAATTTACACAAGAGCCAGGATGACACCAGACTAAAGTCCGGAATGTGGAATTCAAAACCTGAGTCTCCCATGTGACCTATAGAAACCTAGGCCATCTCCACTCCCTAGTGCACGCTGACTAGAAGCTAGATTACAACTGGAGTGGCCGTTCAAACCCAGGTGCTCTAATGTACAACTGCAAATATCATTTCAGGACGTCTTAGCTCTAGCATCCACAATGGTGTTCCAGAAAACCTTAGAAAGATTTCAAACTCAGGAGCATGAGGTATCAAAGACTTAAGTTACACATGCATTAGTGAATGAAATCTGGATGAAATGTAAGACCCTTTTTGATCAACATAATTTCTTGAATATTTGTTTATTTATTCATTTAGAAAGAGTCACAGAGGTGGGGGGAGACAGAGGAGAGTTCTCCCATCTGCTGGTTCACCCCCACAAATGGCCACACCCAGGAGGCAGAAATTTCATTGGCAAACAGGTGGCTGGGGTCCAAACACTTGGGCTGTCTTTTACTGTTTTTCCCAGGTCTTCAACAGGGAACTGAATGTGACACTGGCCAGCAGCCATATGAGATGTTGGTGTCGCAGGTGGTGGTAGCATTACCTGCTATTCTCCAGTGCCAGCAATATTTCATCTTTAATGTCCAATGAAGCTTTCTAGGCCTCATTACTTATCCTGGTACCAGAAACTTGGCAATGATTAACTGAAATAATTTAAGTGAAAACACTTTATAAATTTAACATATAGACCAGCATAGATAGCTATTAGTATCCAATATCTATTGCGCACTTATTATGTCCAAATACTCTTTAGTAACATGCATGGAACATCACCCTGAAGAAGGAATTACTATGCCTATTCCACAGATGAGAGCATTGCGGCCCTTAGCGATAATAAGGTAACTTAACAGCATCATAGCAATGACTGATGTGAGGCACAACATGCAAGGTTAAGACTTAGAGAACTACTGCAGTTTAATAGTCCATCCTGGTTCATTTGCCAAGGATGATATCAAGGCCAAAAATATGTAAACTTCACTCTGGATGATAGCTAACACAAGACATTTCTCCTAAAGCCAGAGCCAACACTTTTTTCCCCTTTTTTCTCCTTTGAAAGAAAACCATGCCCAGAAGATTATTGGCAAAGTGTTAACCTGAATGAAAAATGGAAGGGAACTGAAAACTTTAAAATGCCTGTTACAAAGATAGATTGTGGGACCAACAGGTAGAAGATGAGCATGAGAACAAGAGAGACCCTGATAGAAACAATGACGTTATTCCTTGGTTTGCTTTTTTCTGTGTTATCCCAGGATGGACAACAGGAAGTGAGGGAGACCAGTGTGAGCCTGTCAGTCAGCACTGAGCTCCAATCCCTCCTTCATGCAGACCCTAGAAGCAGGCGGACTAGCTTGAAGACCTTCCGATCCACGTTTGTTTGACACACACACTCTTTCTTTCCTGATCTACTGTTTCAAGCCCTTTTAATACTTATCTGCCAACAGTCACTATCAGTGGAATAATAAGAAACAAGTGAGGTGATGATTTCAATATTTTTATGACAACTTTCAAAAGAGGATCTAACTGTTAACGCTTATCTGTAATGAACTATTGAACCTTTAGGAACTTGAACTGTCTGAACCTTGTACACATCCAACAGCAGCTAAAGCAAAGCGATGGCAGGTGATGTCTGAGGGTAACACATTCCTGGGATGTATATTAACCCAACCCAGAGGAACTTACTTAGAACTTTCATCAATTTCTTTTAGAAAATGTTTGTATTGTAACATAGACATAACTGTATTGTATACATAAAACATAACTCTCCAACAAGTTAGGAAACTATATAGCAGTTTCATTTTTTAAAAATTCAGAACACAGGGTATCATGCTCACATAGTTTATTATACAGATAAATAGAATAATGGCCAAGTCAGTATAAATCTAACTTTTTTTTACTTTTTTTCAAGCATTATAATCCAGGGAAGGATAAAGCATTTATTTTTGGGTTATTCAGTCATTCAAGTTTTTAAATAATACCTGCCTCAGAATTATCATCAGCAGAAGTACAAAAAAACAAATAATACTAATGAAAATAAATCCTATTTAACACTTCCACAATTTGAGAGTTTTGCAGGCAAATAGTTCACAAAAACACTACCACATTAAAAGTTTTCTTGTTTCAGAAAATTCTAATTTTTAAAGTGTATTTAGCACTGAACCCTGATGACCAGAAATCAGATTTAAGTCACACTGACCCAAGGATATAATCTCACATCTTCGGACAGAGGAAAATACAAGTGTCGTAATCACCAGGACTGTTTCACAAAGAAGAGTAGAGCTGAATTTATTACCAGCCTAATGGACAGTCATTCAAATAGTGGTTATTTCTTTGGGGCCTTGATTCCCTGAGGAAGGAGTTCTAATTGACCATGCCAGGCACTCTCATGATGGAGCCCTATGCGATATCATGCTTAAAATAAATGAGGAAAGCTGGCATTTATTAACTGCATAGTAGGGGGCCAGTTTCTTATTTAATTTTCATTAAATTTTTGGAGGCACTTATTCTCATTTTTAAGATGAGTAATGTGGAACCTTAAGAACTTATAGAAGTTGCTGAATGGTGCTCTCCCATAACTGTGATAGGAATTGTCCTACAGTTGCTTGATACAAAATGAAATGGTTTGGGCCCGGTGCGATGGCTCAGTGGCTAAGTCCTTGCCTTGCACAAGCCAGTTCACATCCTGGCTGCTCCACTTCCCATACACCTCCTTACTTGTGACCTGGGAAAGCGGTGGAGGATGATCCAAAGCCTTGAGACCCTGCATGCATATCTGGCACCTGGAAAAAGCTCCTGGCTCCTGACTTTGGACGGGCTCAACTTCAGCTGTTGCAGCAGCTTGGGGAGCAAACCAGTGGATGGAAGATATTTCTCTCTGTCTCTCCTTTCTGTAAATCTGCCCTTCCAATAGAAATAAACTTTAAAAAAAAATGGAATAGAATTTTTTTAAAAAGTGAAATTCTTGATCACAGAAATGTATTGAAGCATGAAAACTAGAAACATTGTGATATGCAAAGAAACATCTCATGGAAATGTTCAAGCCTATCTTTGATTTTACAGAAAATGAAAGTTCTTATAAGCCAAGGAGAAATCCTGACATTTGACCTAGAAAATACACATGCTAATATGCTTTGTGCGCCTATAAGAGGTTTTCAAACTTCATAGAAAATCTATACTATGATAAAAGGTGCATGGATTTCAATAAACTTATCTTGAATTTCAATTTCCACAAACTGTCGAGATTTCCTCATAGTAAACCTCAAATCTGCGCTTTAAGAAAAAGTTATTCATTTATCATATAAATACTGGATAGTCCTTCAAAATGAATCTCTTCATTCGTAAATGATGATTTCTCACTGTGTCTAAAAAGGAACTATCATAACTGCACAATTTCTGTTTCGCAAGAGGAGCTGAGTGAGTTATCAGCCAATACTGTGGAGGGAACTTTCATTTCACAGGAAGCTAGGCAGAGAGGTTACCATAAATAATAGAATCTGTGCCAAAGACCTCATTCCTCTGTTTAAGAGTCCTGCCTCACATCTCTCTGCCTGTCCCTAGAGGTCTATAAAGAGATAGGCTATTTTTCTCTTTGAGATAACTAAAAGGACATACGTATGGAGGTAAGCCGATTCCTAATGAACCACATGCCACTTTAATCTTGGGCTAGTTTGACCGAAAGCGCATGGGTTCTCTCCAGTGGTTCTTTTCTAATGACAAGGACAACACCATTGGCGGTACCTCTGGATTCATTCATTTCTTCTTTTTCTTTCAAGCTTTCCTAGTGTCAGAAGTCTCACTATGTAGTGCTTGTCTCCCAAAAGTCATGGTTTATTGTTATTGTTGTTTTATCACAAACACATTCTTATTAAATACAGTACTTCCTTATTAAAGGAAAACATGTTTTCAAAAAACTGAAATCATTAGTGTCCATCTGGACAAACACAGGCACACAAAAGAAAAAGTTTAATCAGAACCAAACTGTTTTTTTTCTGCTCAGGGTCAGATCAACTGATAAGCTTTTTTGTAATTTTCTCTAATGCTTTCTTTTTTTTTTTTTTTTTTTTTTTTTAAAGATTTATTTTTATTATTTTTTCATTGGAAAGGCGGATATACAGAGAGGAGAGACAGAGAGGAAGATCTTCCGTCCGATGATTCACTCCCCAAGTGAGCGCAACGGGCCGATACTATGCCGATCCGAAGCCAGGAGCCTCTTCCGGGTCTCCCACACGGGTGCAGGTTCCCAAAGCGTTGGGCCATCCTCGACTGCTTTCCCAGGCCACAGGCAGGGAGCTGGAAGGGAAGCGGGGCTGCCGGGATTAGAACCGGCGCCCATATGGGATCCCGGGCGTGCAAGGCGAGGACCTTTAACCACTTGCGCCACCGCGCCGGGCCCCTCTAATGCTTTCTTAAACATAGGTTTAAAAAAATATTTTTCCAGGCCCGGCGCGGTGGCACAAGTGGTTAAGGTCCTCGCCTTGCACGCCCGGGATCCCATATGGGCGCCGGTACTAATCCTGGCAGCCCCGCTTCCCTTCCAGCTCCCTGTGGCCCGGGAAAGCAGTCGAGGACGGCCCAAAGCTTTGGGAACCTGCACCCACGTGGGAGACCCGGAAGAGGCTCCTGGCTTCAGATCGGCATAGCATCGGCCATTGCGCTCACTTGGGGAGTGAATCATGGGACGGAAGATCTTCCTCTCTGTATATCCGCCTTTCCAATAAAAAAAATAATAATAAAAATAAATCTTTAAAAAATATATATTTTTCCTACATTTTAAAAACAAGCAATACTATATGCCCTTTAGGAGAAGTATAACAATCATAAAAGTCTGAAAAGAAAAACAATAGAAACATTTCTATCTTGCCTCTAGAACTCATTTAGAGACTAGTTTAAGAATATCCTACTGAGGGGCCAGCGCAGTGCCATGCAGGTCAATCCTCTGCCTGCAATGCCAGCATCCCATCTGGGTACCTTTTCAACACCTGCTTGTTCCACTCCTGATACGGTGGCATGTTAATGTGCCCTGCTAATGGTCCAAGTCATTGGGCACCTACATCTACATGGCAGACCTGGAAAAAGCTCCTGGCTTCCGGCTTTGGACCAGCCCAGCTTAGGCCCATGGGACAATTTGTGGAGTGAACAAGAGAATGGAAAATATTTCTTTCTGTGTCCCTCCTTGTAACTCTGGCTTTCAAGTAAAAATAATTTTTTTAAAGACTATTCAATCAGTATCTTATATTTAATTGATGGCCTTAATATCAATCTCAGTTTATGGAAAGAGCATTTCATATTGACATGTTTGCCAACATTTGAGAATTTATTTAAAAATATACTAAGGCCTGGAAGTGACAGATTATTCCAGATATGGCAAAGAGTTGTATAGAGTTTGGCAATATATTTGGAGGATAATAATTTTTAGTATGTGATTGTCTTTAAATTCTGACATTCCCATGTTATTTTCATTTTAATCAAAACAAAATTCACCCTAGTACACCACTGGCCTCAGGCCACTCCACTGTTTCATCAAACAAGATATTTGGAAATTCACCAAATGACAGATTTCCTTCATGAAGCGTTTCTAGAATGAGGACTCTGGTGAAACCGGTTAAGGCTGGGTTAAAACCTTGGACTCATCAAAACATTTGCATTTTTGCACTGATCTTGTTAGGCCATCTCTTATCCTGATAAAAAGTCACATTTTTGGGATTTCATTCTATTCCTGCCCATTTTTCTAAAGCACCTCATTAACACTTAAAACTTGGACTCCACGAAAAGTATGAGCTACTGTCTTTAATAGAAGCAAATGGGGAAATATATCAAATGAGATCCACTAAACAACAGATTTGGGGTAAATGGCACCTCATACTTGAAACAAATGGCAGACTCATGTGAGTGGCATTCCCTGTGCCGAATTCTACGTCATCTGCAAAGGAGCCAAGCTGTGTCTCCTGCGTGTGGACACTTGGCAATGCCAAAGCAGCCCCCTTCCTTACTGCTCAGAGTCAATGCCCACGCCCTGCTTCTCCACCTGGGAGCCAAGTCCTCCTAGATTTCTTGGCCTGAAATGTTGATGGTCTGAGTGTTTTTGGCAACCATCTGATCTTCCTGTTTACTTTGTCTGAACTGCCCAGTCCCTGGGTGTGAGGTATTCACAGGCACTCTGACTCATCCAGGCACTAAAGTACCATTGAGGACATTGCAGCAGTAATCTCCCAACTGCCATCTGGCTCTGTGTCTCATCAAGTAAACATCCCTTGCTCTTATCTGTGATTTCCCTGACCGGGGAGAAGGGCAACAATGGCCTTGACTATAAAAATGCCTGTATTAAGTCTCTGTGAGATTTTCCAAAGGTGCTTATTGCTGTAGCTGTTTTTCCTCCAGTAGACCCAAAAGACTATTTCTTGATTTTACTCAGTTTTACACAACCAATGTATAGTCCCATGCTCCTGGGGCTCCATTTGTGTACAGAAGGAACTAGACTTTGCCAAAGCAAATTTGCTGTTGTAACTCTTCTCTGGTTACGGGAAGGAAAAAAAAAATGTAGTCTTTAAAACCTGCTTGAATGTTGAATGAGATTGTACTCCTGGCAGCTTTGGCATTTATGGGTTCAGAGGCTCAGTAGGTTAAGCATACTGAGCTCCAAAACTTTGTCCCATCAACTTCTACAAATACGTTATTGTCGTATTTCTGTTGTTATCCAGGATAAGAAAATCAATTACAAAGAAAATCCCATCCGTGTTTCTTAGAGTTGACAATTTAACTTGAGGGAATTTAAGGGCAAGGGATAGTTCTTATCAGGGCACAGCTGGAGAGCAGAGATAGCATCTTACACAATCCTGAAGGACTTCAGATGGGAGAGATTTTTAGAGGAAGACTTCCTGGTTAGTACAATGATGGCTTCAGACTACTTTTACCATAAATAGCACGATCTTATGACAAAACTGACATCATTCAGACATTACTCACAAACTTGCTTGATGCTTTAAGCACAATTTCTTTTTAGGTAATTATTGCTTGACAACAGATTTTCTTATCGGAACCGTATTTCTCCTTCATAAAAAACAAAATAGGGTCCAGCGTGATAGCGTAGTGGTTAAAGTCCTCACCTTGCATGCGCCAGGATCCCATATGACCACCGGTTCTAATCCAGGCAGCCCCGCTTCCCATCCAGTTCCCTGCTTGTGTCCTGGGAAAGCAGTTCACTACTGTTCAAACCCTTGGGACCCTGCACCCACATGGGAGACCTGGAGCAGCTCCTGGCTCCTGGCTTTGAATTGGCTCAACTCCAGCCATTGTGGCTGCTTGGGGAGTGAACCATCAGTTGGAAGATCTTTCTATCTCTCCTCCTCTGTATATCTGCCTTTCCAATAAAAAAAAATAAACAACTCTTTAAAAAAAACCCCAAATCTATAAACAATAAAAGCCAATTTTGACTTTCTGCTAACTATGTAAAAATAATAAAATGAAAGAATAAGCTAATAACTAATAGCTATGGATTCGGGTTGCAAATTGTGACAAATTAGGATCTCAGAGTGAATCATTGGAACTCTGTGTTATCAAACGTTAAAAAAAAATTACCAGGACTCTCAATCCGAAAATCCTAAATTCACCTTTCATCTTTAAGCTGGGCACACTTTAAAAATTCAAGAATGTATGTTTGCTTCCTAATTCGTATAAGGATAACAGAAATTAAATTTGAGAATTGTTCTGTGATTGAAATAAATGCTAATTTCTCCTTGAGAAAATCCAGATGAAAATTCTTGAAGACCTTATAATCTGTATTCAAGTATAAGAGCTTGCCATGGCGACTGATAACCATACAGAATAACAAAATAAATAAGAACATAGAAGAGTGATTTTGGCAAAGAAAAAATGCTGATAATTTTATATCTTCCACATCCATCATGAAAGTTGTTTTTCAGTGAGATGTTCTAAGATGATTAGGACATTCGGGTGTAGCCCCATTATTAGTCTGTGTTTCAGAAAATGTCAACATTTAACATCTTGCAATTTTCAATAAAAAAATCAGTCAGCCTCAAACAATACAGATCTTATCATCAACATTTGTGGTGATTAAAAATTTTTACCTTTGTAAGTGATTATCTTAGACATAAATGTCTGCCTCAAGTGACTGCTACCTGTCCTGCTATGGATCATTATTAGTGTTTTATCAATCAGGACGTCTGCAAGAAGACTGCTCACACTACATTTTTTGGTGGGACCATGTTTATGAATCTCTTTAGATCCTCTTGACATTATACTAGCTAAATAGTTTCGTATTTTACTGTGAAAAAGAGAGCGGTGCCTGCTAATGGCCAAGTACTTCAGTGACTGTTGTGTCCAGCAAACACTCAAGATCCCAAATGTCTTCTAAATAACTCCGATATCTTTGAGGCCTAATTGCTCCATGTGTTCCAGCTTCATTCTTGTGATCTCCAGCTATTGCAATTTTCAAAACTTCTGAACAACTTTCCCCTACTGCAAATTGGGAGAAATTATAAGGTGGCGAAGAATTTGGTGGCACTTAATAAAATTTTTCTTCTCTAAATGACTGGAAAGAAATTCCTGGGCAAAAACAAACCTTCATAATAAATATTGACAGAGTTCCAAACTCATAAAATTCAGATTGTTGGTGTAAGCATTTAGTCTAGCAGGTAGAACATGCATGTCCCACGTCAGAGTCCCTGGGCTTAATGCCTGGTTCTGCTCCTGGTTCTGGCTCGGCCTCTGGCCTCTGACTCTAGGTGTTTGTTAATAAAAACCCTGGGAGATAGCAGGTGATGGTTAGATAATTGGGTTTTTCCTCTCATATGGGACGCCTGGATTGAGTTCTACCTCTAGGCTTTAGCCTTGCTGCAGCCTAGCCGGGGTGCTTAAGGAAGGAGCCAAAGGATAAGACCCTTACTACCCTGCCTGGCCACATCCCCTTCTCTCTGTCTCTTTGTCTCTTCTATCTCTTCCTCAAATTAATATTTTCATGAAACTGTTTTTCCTGAGGTTGTTGAACGTGGCTCAGTGAATGTCTAGAATGGCGTCATATCCAAATTCCCCCCTGAACACCAGTAAATACACTTCTATGGTATGAACTGTATTGAGACACTTAAATAAGTAAGAAAAAGACTCTATGCTCAAGGAATGATAGATCTCATACTTCAGCAGAATTAACTGTTGTTCTGTGTACCGATTGGTACTAAAAATGTTTCCTTACGCATTATTTTCAATATTCAAAAGATATAAGCAATGCACGCAGGGACTGTAGAAAGGGTAAGAACTCATACCAGAAGATCACAGAAAAAGTAATATTTAGGCTGAGCCTTGGAGAACCAGTGAAACATTAAAAGGGAGAGACAGGATGCAGGGAAAGTGGGAAGGCAGACCAGTGAAAGTCTGCATCCGTGTGCGCACGGTTAGTGGTAGCCTGGCACAGCTGACTCCTGTCTCAAACTCCGTATTTCTTTCATCCACTAAGGAAAGAAGATCTAATTTCATTCTGATTGGTAAACCTAAGACTATTTTTCTGCTGCACTCAGTCATTTCTGACTTCAAGTTTCCTCATGTAGCAGCTAAGGTCGTAATCGACACCATTGAAGGGTGTCTGAGGATTAAATATATGCTGTGCTTACCACAGTGTCTGGCATCTACAGGATCCCGGTAAGCAATTCCAAACACAGTAACTATAGATTCCTGGAAACATCATCTCTGTGTCCAAAGACTAATTATGGGAATGCTAGAACAAAACAAAACAATTTTTTTTCTCTAAACACAGTCTAGCTGTAGGTCTTTCTTTTTAGTCAAGAGAAGTGATAATATTAAGGTTTGTGCTCTTAAAAACTTAAACGCATGTTTTAACTGACATGCCTTAAAAATGAAGTAGGGTAGTTATATAATAGCAGTTCATGTAATATCTAACCTAAGCCATCTAATGTTGACCACTGCAAGAACATTATTTGATGGTGTTAAATCTCAGAATGTCTACCATGTGAAATGTTTTCACTCACAGGTGATTAGCAGTACACATTAGGGCAAAGGTGTAGTATATTAATGGCATAACATTTTAGACTCCAACCGTGACTAGAATGTTAAAAAATAGAACATATAAGCATGAACATAATAAAAAGGATTGTCAAGGAATTCTCTAAATTCATGATGTAGAATAAAATTGCACTTTCAGTTTTAAATGCTTACAAATGAGTCCATATGTCAAATGCATTAAAATAAATGAACCAAAATGAAGTGTTTAGAAAACAATCAGTTTTCCAATCAAGAAACATCTAAATTTCAGTCCAAATATTGGCAATATAAATATATCCTCTTATCTCATAGAGAAAAATGTAAATATTCCAAAACCGTAATATATGATCATAAGGAAAAAAGGTTTTTCTTCACTACAAGTACTGAGTTGATGAGAGAAACTAAAAATTCTACTTAGAAATTCTGAGACTAGGGTGTAAGAGGTGCATAATCTCCTACTTGTTGGGATAATTTACTGTCACCTGGGAATGAAACACTCCCGAGGAGCAGCAGGGAACACAGGTTAGTGTGTAAAATTATTATTGTTACCATGAGTGAGATCATACTAGGGACTGCAAGGTATCCTGACTAAATGTACACATTTTTCTCCATTTTTCTGAATTCTGTGTTTCTGTAGATTGGACATACTGCTAGCCTTAGAAGCTTTGGCCAAAGGACAAAAAAAAAAATGCAAAACAAGATATTGGATGAATCATGAGAAATGTAGGAAAAAAGCGAATTATTCTATCCTGCATTGTCATTTTATTGAGAAAACAAAGCAAACATGTTAAGATTAAGATAACTTTACTCAGAAAATAAAGAGTAACAAGATTCAGTTTTCAGGGGGCCAGCATTTAACCTAGTGGTTAAGACTACTGTATCCTATGTCACAATGCCTTTGTCCGAGCCCACCTGGCGCTCCTATTCCACTTCCCAGCACACTCAGATTCCCAGAGGCAGCAGGCGATGACAGGGGGCACTTGTCACCCACGTGAGAACCTGCATGCTCCCTGGTTCCCAGTTCTAATCTTATCCCAGTCCAGGCATTGTGGGCATTTGGGGAATAAATCAGTGGATGAATCAATCTCTCTTTCTCTCTCTCTTACACACACACACACACACACACACACACACACACACACACACACACACTATCCATCTACCTCAACATTTGATTTTCAAAACAAGATTTACCTGTTTAGTTCACAAATATTTCTGTGCCTCAAAATGAATGCAGTCACCCTTTTCTCATCATAATTGTTATTTTAACTTTTTCCTTGTTCAAAATTTCTCTACTATATGGGAAAGACAGTTGTTGCCCACAGTACATTAGTGGAACTAACCATTGGTTGCATTCTCCAGACTTTGAAACATATGTTTCATTTTCCCAAAGTGACTGAAAACTGCAGTAACAAGTGAAAACCTGTGCTTCGTGAAACTTCTCTTTTCTCATTTTGAATTGCATGCTGCACCATAGTTACATCAGTTGGATCCAGAATTGAAAAACCACCAGTTATATTTATTGTTCATTATCTGTTTGCAGATTGGAATTAAAATATATTTAACCCACTTTTATAGCTGTAAATTTTTCAAAACAAGAACAGATATTTGCAATATGGCTTTAGTGCTGATTAAAATTATTTATAATTTTCATCATTTGTAGTTTAACACCCATTTACATAACAATGTGAAAAACACACTAATGAGTATTGGCAAATCCCAATAGACTTTTAGCATTAGCATGATTTTGGATTGTACAATTCAATTAGATTTAGGATACCATTCATTGGTTAATAATGAAGTAACAAAAGAACAAAAAGATTTCTTTACAATAAAAGGTGAAGAAACTGTGATTCCCTCCTACCACTGCTGCTGTTTACACTGAGATTACAGAAATTACGGTATTAATTGAGATTTTAGCAGTAACTATCAACCACATGGACTTGCACAAGATGATCATACTATTCCCTGTAGTTCCAGCTAAATCTTTTCATTCCAAATCTACAGACGAGAAGCCCGAAACTTGGAAAGACAAAGAAAGTTACTCAAGGTCACATGTGCTAGCACATGGATTCCAGGCTCAGCCCCCATCCAGCATAATCTAAGTCTCAGTACAGATTCCTTTCCTCCTACAAATGACACTTTTAATCTCTGGTGTGTGAAAAAAAAAGGTGTGGCATCCTTCAAGTTCACAAAATTTACCAATCTTTTCAAGTATTCCAAGAATTGTGGTTTAGTTTATTCTCAAGTGAAAAATTCATGGAGAGGTATTCTTTTAAAAGAAAATTAGCTTGATGCATTCAATCTGTAACCATTCAAAATCTAATTCTACAATTTATAGAAAGCCCCATTTTGAAATCAGGAACTACAAGCTGCTGATTACACTGCTGTCACATGTGATGGTTTAAATTTAAATTAATTTGATAGATTAAACGGAATTTTAAAAATAGTAGTTCCCCTTTGATAATAGCTAAATTGAAAATGTTCCCACAAATATTTTAAAAAAACAAAAAGGTAGTTCCTGAATCACACTAACCACATATTTTTTCCTTTTTTGAAAAATAAATAGCTTTTATATTTTTTTTTATTGTCCTTGATCAGTTTTATAGGTGTAGGAATTC
Organism: Ochotona curzoniae; assembly: GCF_017591425.1. Taxonomy (NCBI): domain Eukaryota; kingdom Metazoa; phylum Chordata; class Mammalia; order Lagomorpha; family Ochotonidae; genus Ochotona; species Ochotona curzoniae. The sequence goes on along the minus strand of NW_024464920.1, from coordinate 12,821,217 downwards.
TCCCCTCCTATTCCATGTCATTCCTCCCCAATTTCCCCCTATTATTACAGTAGGAGAGTCCTTTAGCAATAGTTGCAAGTTTAACATTCTGCTACTTAGGTACATCATGAAATTGTAGTTATAGGCAATGATAGAAAATCTAGCATCATTTTTTCAAAGTATATTTAGCTTTCACTGGGAGTCCTTTAACTCAGGAGCAGGAATGACTATGTGATATATCTTCACTTCCTGGTATGCTAGTTTTCTTTATGTAATTCATCTATGAGAATAGATGGATATACAAATAGATAGATATAGAATAGAGACATACATATTTACCACATATACCCATTTGGTTTGTATTTTGCATGAATGCTGCCTTATGTCAGAGTAAAGGCTATGGTTATACAAGAAGCTGGTGATTACTGCCTTAGACATCACAGAAATAAAGTCATTGCATCATCACAAAAAATGTATACCGGATGGTGTTGGCCTAAAATAAAGTGTGGCCATCACGGTCAGTCTGTTTCCTTCTCAAGCTACTCTCATTCTCTGATTGCTCTCCTCACAGTGTGTGTGTGTGTGTGTGTGTGTGTGTGTGTGTGTGTGTGTGTGTGTGCAAAATAAGCTGTTTTCATTTTTAGAAACAATACTAGGAAAACCAGATAGTTGCAAGCCAATATTGGCTATATAATTATATGGTCTCTCCTGATTTGGGGAGAAATACCACTCCTGATGCGAAAATTAATCTACCTTAGCACAACTTCAGTGACAATATTGCTATCTCATAAGTTCTGTGTAGTAGAAGGAGAACTGAACAAAATATCCCGGAAAGTCACGGGTGGGGAACTTCAATAGGACTGTGATCAGCACTTTGAGATTAGTTAGTCAAGGGAATGGATAAAAGGAAGAGTTCTTCCCATGGGAAAACTTCATGCAGCAAGCCAGAAGTGTCTAGATGTTCTAGCAGAATTGTTGTCATCTCTACCTGGGGATTTTCTTTAAGAAACCAAAAGCTTGCTTTGGCTGTGAGAGTCAAAACAGAGGGAAAAACCAGGAAAAAGGACCAAATATTGTTGTTGCTGAAATGTTTATCACAGACATCCTGGCATACCTAAACTGTGAGAGAAGGTTATTATGAAGAAGCAGTGGTTTGGGGATCTGGGGCACATCAGGTCAGAACCATGAATCTGCTATTCCCTGTATCCCTGGCTTTATGGCATTTCAATTCTCTGAGCCTTGGTGCCACATCACATTCATTGTATTGACATTTAACCATATACTAAGGCCTGGTGTTTTGTTAGCAAGACAAAGATGTTTAAACACACAGACCTCACAGAGAAAAATTCCATGAGTGCAGTAGCGGATAATTTGTATCAGGAAAATCTGTGTCTGGGAAGACTTCCTAAGTCATGACAATTTTTTCCGTGTGGAGGAAATGATTTGAGAGTTAAATAATTGAGGATGAACAGCAGTTGAAAAAGGAGTAGTAGTTCACAGAGAAAAAGAATGTGTGTAAACAAAATGGAGGAAAACATATATGGACATGAAAACATCTATATACAGAATGACATCTTCCTCGGCACACAAAAGGAGGGAGATATTTATCAAATCAGAAAGCAGTGTGTGTTTGAACAAGTAAAGATTTAAAGGAGGCAATACAAGTTATTCATTGCAAAGGAAATGGGGAATACTTGGAGCAACCAGATATGTGTTTTTAATAACAAGAATAGCTTCATGCTACCTCTGCCTTTGTTGCTCATATGAATTTGCAGCTTTGTTCTTGGAAATTTCCTATTGAGATGGGCCACATTACTGGGCACCCGGTAACAGACTCAGTAAGTAAGCAAATGATTTTCGGCAATTGGAAACAAGGAGATCTCGGCAACAACTGTCACTCCCCCCACTGTGCTTTGCACCTGCCTGTCGGGTGGGCTCCTGGAAGCAACACAGACCCTTTTCTCATTGCACTCACAGTAAAACCTTCACAGTGACCCCTGCCTGCTCTAATCCATCCACTGCAGTGAGAGGGAAGCAGTCCCTTGCATTAAGTACTTATCAGAACCTACAGACTCATTCTCCATCTCTGCCTGATTACAGCAGTCTCCCAAGGCTTCCATTTCAAACATTTCTTATTTAGAATGCTAGTGTTGATGTGCTCAAACAGGAACTCACTAACCCCAAAGGGGGCACTGTGTATCATGAGCCCATTCTCCCAGGGATAAGAAACCAGACTGGGTGCTGTCTTCCACGAAGAACTGTTGCACACTGTTGTCTCCATTTAATTTTCTTGTCAACACTGAAAAACTGAACATTTGTTTCTGACACCATTTGCTATTGCCTATTTTTGACACTTGACAAGATGCAAGGCCCCCAAAGCTATTAATTAATTTAGAGATTAAAATGAAAACATGCATATCCTCCCTGGACCTGGTGGGTAGACAGCTGTAGACAGAGGTCAGTGCTTGTCGTAACAGCTTCCTTTCTTTCCCTTCTATTACCGTTGCTTCCCAAAACAGTGACCATCACATTCACAGGTTAAGGACAGATGTGGGGCTAGAACAGATGTCAGCAACGTTTGTGCTTCAAGTCACATCCAACTTGTTTTTATAAATAAAGTATTGTTGCAACACAATCCTATGCATTCTTTTCCATATTGTCTATTGCTATTCTCAGGCTGGCAGAGCTGAAAGGTCACAATAGAAATCACATGACCCACACAGCCTGAAATGCTTACCACTTGGGGAAAAAGTTTGACTATTCAAAGACAGAGAAGACTTAGGAATAGGAGACAGTTTGCTCAATATTTGTCATCTTTCAAATCATTTGATAAGTACTTGCCAACTTCTTATGGAATATGAGGCTCTATGGACACAGTAGAAAACAAATTTCTATAGAGTCTTTCGCCTCCAAAAGCTTTCAGCTTTTGCTGGTCTCACTGCATTAATTCCTGTTCATTTTCTTCTTCTTTAATTCTCAAAAGGTGGCACAAACAACATGATAAGATGACAATAGCCATCCAAGATTACCAATTACAGTAAAGAACACTTAGTTGAATTCAGCAAAAATATACTAGATTGAAATAGAAACTGTACCTGGAGGTAAATGTGGTAAAATTATTTTCTCCTCGAGTGCATTGCTAAGAGAGGGACTAAGAGCTGTGTGCAGTGAATATTGAGTGCTTTTTAGCCCCTATGGTAAGGAGGATGCAAACAATGGGCTTCCAGTATTAGGAGAAGGCCACTCATGCTGCAAGTTGTAAGTATCAAGTTATATCTAAGTAAGTCTCTGACTCTAGGATACATAGAAACTATGTTATCTTGCTCTGGCATTATGGGGTAAAGGGTTAAGACTATGCCTTTGATACCAACTTCAATTTAAGTGCTGATTCAGGTTTAAGCTATTTAAGCTGTTTCACTTCTGATCCAGATCCCTGCTAGGGTTCCACGGAAAACAATGGAAGACTGTCCAAATGTTTGGGCTCTTGTAACTTACATGGGAGATTCAGTGGCTGCCCGTTGTAGCCACTGGGGAACAAATCGGCAGATGAAAAATCTCTTTCTCTTTATCTCTCTATTTCTCCACATTTTTTTATAACTCTCAGTTTCAAAATTAATAAATACAACTTATTAAAAATGCTATCCCCAAAATTAAAAGTAGAAAATGGTACTACTAGATAGTTTCTAATAATGATAATTTATTATTTATTTATTTGATAGAGAAAAAGAAAGGGATTTTCCTTTCACTGGTTCACTGCCCGTAATAGCCACCACAGCCACAGCTAGGTCTGACCGTAGCCAGGAACTCCGTCCGGGTCTCTCCCACGTGGACGGCAGAGCCACTACTGCCTGAGTTGTCATCTACTGCCTCCCAGGGTGTGCAATAGCAGAAAGCTGGAATGTGGAGCTGAGCCAGGACTCACTCTGATATGGGATGCAGGAATCCCAAGTCGCAACTGAACTGCTATGCCAAACTCCCACACTTCATAGCAATTTTAAATGGAAGATTAGGAGAGCTTCCTCATAGCCCAGCTCCCAGCTGCTGTCTGGTGAAAGAAAGACAAATTCTGAACCTGGTGCACAGAGAAAAGAAGAAATAAGAATTCATGTGTATTGAGAAATGTGAGATGCGTTCATGAGTGCAAGTACGTATCTCACAGTTAGAATGTCTACTTAGCAAATCCAGGTCCGTACTGTTGTGAACATCAGGAAAGAAGAGGCTGAACAGAAGGAAGACAATGTGACAGTGGGTGAACCTGTTACATGTAGGTAACACCAGGATCTAGAGTGCTCACATGGGCTAAATGAAGACCCTCCTAGCTGCAAACTAGCTCTGCAAGTTAGCCTGCGGATAGAGGTGTGTGAAAGGAGACACGGCACGTACTATCTAAAACAGATGAAAGCATTAAGCCTACTCATCAAAGTGTTTGTGTCTACAACAGCAGTAATTTGACTCACATATAGAGATAACATAAAAAACCAAGCACAGAAAAAAAAAGGGGGGGAGTCTTCTGTGAGAAATAAAAAAGAAAAAGGTCAAGCCTGGACTACATTAACTAAATTTTAAGCAGTCTCTACACAGAAGACATAAATGAGAAGTGGCTTATGTTCCGGTCACCTCCAAAAGCCCTTCATCAGACCTCCAGTGTGTTACAGAAGTCAACTTTAGATTTTCCTTCCCAAGCATTTCTCAAGAAGGACTTTTTGATTTGTCATGCATGTTCCCATTCATTGGTCCAAAGCCTTGGCAGAATCTGAGATTCTAAACTTGTTCGGAAAATGGTTTCATAATTCATCATGCATCCTACTCTGCATGATGCCAAAAACCGTGGCTTCCTCCAAGAGCATTCTTACGCATTCATGCTTGACTAAAGGGACCGAAGTTTGGATAAACTCATATAGGACAAAGAGAATGAACCTGATAACACCAGCATTGTGGCTGAGACAGGGGAGGGAGAAAAACTACAGGAGTTGGACTCCCTACCGAAGGAGGAGGCAGCAGCACACAGAGGACACGCCCCTTGATTGGTGTCCTCCTGGGGTAAGTATGCAATTGAAATGGCTGAGGGTGAGGACAGTTGCTCCAGGCAGCAAGTTAAGATTTTGCCAGTGATGAGTGGCTTGGAAGGGGAATAGAGGGGGAGAACAGGTAAAAGGGAGAGCCTGGTGAGAGTGCCAATGTGCTCAGACAGATCATTTTGGAAAACATGATGCCAGCCATCCCAGGAAGTTCATGTTGAGAACCATCCTTGAGACAGGGCACTCATTAACCTCGGGGCTGACAAGGCTGCAGGTTTTGGTCAGCAAGAGATGGACAGTGATGCCTGAAATCTACATCACGCCAATGCTCTTTGAAAGTGCCAATTTATCTACAGAAGCAAAATATTCTGAAAATGTGTCCCATCTCCACTGTTAATGATTTCAGCAGCGAGCTCTCTGAATTCAAAATTAAGATTTACTTTGCGTGAAATGTTTTACCTGAGAAAGATGGGACGGAATTATAAGAAAGGAATACATTTAACTATTGTTAAACCTAAGTATTCAGGCTGCTGCTTCTCCTGCTGAATATTCAAATTAGAAACCACAGAACACAAAGAGCAAAATAAATGCATTTCTGATTAGAAAATGCATATTAATGCCTGCATTCTGTCTAAATTCCTCCAATATATCTTTTCAGTTGTTTTCTTTCATTACCCTTCAAAAAGAAACCTGGTGCAACTTTTCTTGTTGATAGATGAGTGGGAGTCACTTTGTAAATTTTCTCATTTAAAAAATTGTTCTGATAATTAAAGGAATGCAAATTAAAGAAGCCATACAACAATTACCCCATCGAAATGGTGAAGATTCAAGTCACTGATAATTCTTCAGTTTGTCATTGTAACAAAATGAACACCATATAGTCTCAATGGCCTTGTAAACTGACAACAGTTTAGAGGGATAATTTGGAAACTTTGCTGAATTTTCAACCATTTTTAATATTATTTGTTTAAAAGGAAGAGGCAGAGAGAGAACTTCCTCCCTCTGTGTCATTCCCTGAATGTTTTCAACAGCTGGGGCTTGCCCAGAGAGAAAGCAGGAGCCCAGCACTCCATCCCAGTCTCCCACACAGGTGGTTCGTGGGCCTTTTTCTGCTGTCTTCCCAGGCACATTAGCAAATACCTGGATGGGAAGCAGAACAGGGGGGACTCAAGCCACTAGTACCAGAAGCTTAACTGGCTATGCTACAACAATGGACCCTATACTTTAAATCTTTTTGTCCCAAATATTTTAGGTTGTTTGGTTAACTGTGGAGACTTCTGTATGCTTCTCAAGCATATTTGAATGTATCTGTTGACTCATGAATATTTCATAGATGAAAAGAATAGGAAATGATTAAAATGCCCACCATTAAAGAAGTGGCTTATTAAATTGGACTGTATTTTCTTTTTTCTTTAACAAAAGGACTAAAGAGCTTCATAAAAGAATGAACTACATTTACATTGATTGGTAAATATACCTTGTCAATATATTACATGCAAGGAGAAAGTCACACTAAAAAAGCATAGTAATATAATATGAGGCTTCTTCTTCAAAATGATGTACTAACAGGTAGGTTCTCTGAGTATATGATAGCATTTTTTGTTTCAAAAGAAGCCTCTGGAAAGAGTCACAGGAAGGTATAGGGCAACAGAATGCAGCAGGTAGAGTGTGGCAGAAATGGGAGGTTGCTTTTTCCTACCACACTGCCTTCTCCCTTTGTTGTACAGGTCTGTGTTCTTTCATAATGCAAAATAAAAAAAATGCTAATGCCTTTATTCAGACATTTTTAGCTCATTTCTTTCTGGAGATCCTAGACTTCTGTGTTAGCACAGCTGAAGAGCTAACCATCCAGTACTGATCCTGCCACGTCATTTCTGTCTCAAACAATATAAGCCACTGCTCTCTTATTATGACAGGTAAATACTGAATCTTAAAATAGTAGAACTGGAACACTAGGATTATCTAGTGAGGCAGTTCTAACCTTCAGTACACTATAGGATCACCAGGCGATTTGCAGCAAACATATGCTTGGCCTGTCCCCAGACAACCTAAACCACGTCTGTTCCTGACACCCAGCAATGACTGCAAACCTCCTCTAAACCTTATCAGAAAGATAAGGACAATGAGTATTAGTGAGGATGAATGAATGACTTGCCAAAGGTCAGATATTCATATACAGCAAAAACTATGTGTCATATACAAGATTGTAATTGTTTAGGTTGTAGGGTAATAAATAACCCAGAGAGTAAGAATATGATTACTCAAAAATAATTAAAACATGCATTTGTTATTAAAATTAGAAGGTATTTTTGTTCCAAGACCTCTTGCCTGAAAAGTAGTACCAGGGGTGCTATTTCTCTCTGCTCCCCCAATATTAGGAAAATAGATCTCATGCTGCCTTGGTTGCAAGTGAATCATTTCTGAGGACATTGTGTCTAGGAGACTTTAATTGCCTTAATTGCTTGCCTCATAACTCAGCTCATCAAGCACTATGATATGAAGACTCAACAGCAGATTTAAATGTTTTAATAAGAGATTATAACCACCTATGATGTCTCTGGATAGAGCTCAGAATAAATTAGAATAAAAAAGTATGTTCTCTATGTCTAAATCTAGGAAACCATCAGGAATGCATCAACTTCCACACGGAATGAAACACCAGTGTTAAATTTGGAATTGATCTACAATCAAATCTCAGGGCATGTCTAACTATTATGGACATTTCTCAAAAGCCATTGCACTGAAATTATATTTACATTTTAACCTTTTAAACAATGAAGCATAAAGTTAGAGGTGTCCCATCAGCCTCGTGCACTTGTGGGAATTATTCAACTTTTCCTTTAAAGGAATTTCAAAGGCAGAGGCTGCTATTGACCATTTCCAGGGAATGTTCTAGATTTTCCCCTGCGGTTCCCTTCTTCAGAATTTCAGAGCAGCATTTCATGAAGCATATGTCAAAAGCACACTCCCATTTTAGTAATGACAGAACTGTAGAATAAGGAGGAAGCAGTGTAACCTTTTTGCAATTCTGTGAGACATGGTCATCAGATATGCCCTATCTAAGCATGGCTCAACTTAGAGTAACAACACATGGGACTGAGAAGCTCCCTGATAGACTTACACATGCAAGGGCACCTAATAGTTCCTGGCGCTTCTCTTGATACGTTTGAACAAGTCAATTCTGAAAATACAGTAATAGTATTGATCTGCTGATGGTTTTTTATTCTGCACAGGATGGAAGAATCCTACATAACTTCTCATAGTTCTCCATGAACACTGTAAAGCACATTAGATTCTGGCTTGTAAATTAGTAATGCTTACAGCTTCCCCTTCTTTGAATGTGGAGAATTTAAGCATTGCCCATTCAGCAAGAATTCATTATCACACTGTTGTTTTATGTAAAAACATCCATTTTTTTTTGCTTTATCTTTGCTTTAGTTTAATCTTTCTCCATTTGAGAACATAACTAATTTATAGATGAGCTTTCTTTGGTGTGTTTGAGGCAGTCTCACTGAATCTCCATGAACACTAGATGTTCCATCTTTTATTTTCATTTGGATCACATGATAAATGCTCTGGGTCTGTCCCAGGGCTCAATAATGTTGCATTTATTTATTTGAAAACATTTTCAAGAACCATCTAAAGAAGTTACTAAATTCCTTGTTCATATTATCCTAATCTATCATGTTGCTTGCTATTTGCATAGTCATTTTGCTGAGTAGTTTATGATAAATGGACACGAAAGGCATTTCTCACATCGTCATTTTTCAAAAGACTCATTTTCTTATGAGAACATTAGAGGCAGCTTCCTTCTGAGGCTCTCCTCCTTCAGTCAGTCCCGAATGTCAGAAGAGACACGATCCTGAAAAGAGATGCTTGTCCTCTGCCATGTTCCCCTCCCACTTTGATTTCCTGAATACAACCTGCTGAGGAAAACATGGTCATAGAACCTCCCATTCTGGTGCACGGAGCCCAGAGAACAAACTGCTCACGATTCTGTCCCACCCAGAGCCACTTGGAATCCTCGATGTTTTACTTGTGTCACCTCTTCTCAAGCCCTTATGACTTCAGTGGGGGATATCTAAACTTTAAAAGCATCACCGTCCATTTCTGAAGAACTCCACTGAGATGATCAGAATTACCAACCATAACTAACCCCAAATCACATATGTTGAAGTCCCAAAGCCTAACGTATCAGAATGTGAATACATTTAGAAACAGCGCTGAAAGGGGGTAATTAAAATAAAATTAAGCCATATACATGATAGCAAATCTAATAGGATTCATGATATCCTTAGAAAAAGACATCTACATACAAACATCCCACAAAAGGACTTGCAAAAGATGGCTACCTACAAGCCAAATAGACAGAGCTCAGAGGAAACCAATCCTGACAAAATCCTGGCCTTGAACCTCCAGCTTGCCAAGCCCTAAGGAAATTAATTTCTGCTACTTAAACTGTCAAGCCTTTCCTAATTTGCTCTGAACGTTTTAGAAATTAACCCAGACATTTTTCTCAAAGGATTTACTCTGAGCACCTAGTTAGCGGCCAAGAGAAACTGTGGCAAAAGGAGAAGCTTCAGAGGTAGACCACGTATGGTAGTAAGGATACAGTAAGAAATTAGAACTTCTATCTACATTGTGTAGAGAAAGACTATGGAATTGAATAACAAGGACAAAATCCTTGGAGAAGGTGAGAATTGTAGTTTAAATAGATAATGATGAGGCAAGACACAGTGTACTAGATGTTAAATAGGTAGTTAAGACTGGAGACACAGGCAGAATAGGTCACTAAACTAGCTATATCTTCCTTTTAACAGGAATCCATGTAACCACAGCTTTATCAAATATGAAGAAGTAAGTATATGTTTAATGTCTTGATCTAACACAAATATTTTTGTATCTTTATTAGGAAAATAAACAAAAATTCCTGGTAAATGGCTTACACTTACTACTTCGATATGCATATTAGTTTTACAAATTTATTTAAGGACAGGGTTACACAGAGAGAAAGAGAGAGATGGATACAGATAATCCATGCGCAGGTCCACTCCCCAGATGGCCTTAGCAGCAGGGACTGGGCCAAGTTAGGACTGGAACTTCATCAAGATATCCCATGCCAGTGACAGGAACCCAAACACGTGGGTAACTTCCGCATGTGCATCAGTAGGGAGCTGCTTCCGAAGTAGGGCAGCCTAGACTTGAACCACTGTTCATAGGTGATGCCTGGGTTGCAGGAGGCAGCTTACCACATTGATGCTGGTCCTAGCTATGCACGTTTTTTTTCTCCTTGTAAATATGACTAGTCATAGAATAAATGATCGTTTTTCCACATCTTGCATTTAGGATACTCTAAAAAGATGCATTTTCCCTGGAGATGGGCACTTAGGACTTACATCATTCTGTTACAGAATAGTAGATCATGATGTCGGTCTTGTTAAAATGCTGTTGTCCACAAGGCATTAGCTACCGTTGGCCTTATACATTTAATCACTGATATTTCACAGGTGAAAGTTAAAAATCTTTCTTTTTTGCTATCTTGTGAATACCTTTCTTATATCAAAATTCTCTGGTGATTATGTGAAACCCTAGCTAGGTCATAATAATAGCCAGAGATGATCATTTGCTTGCCAGTGCAGTCTTAGAAAGCAGCACTACATTTTATAAATAGGAACTTTTGTTTCAAATCACCTGGTTGAGAGCAGTCAAAAAACAATGGGGATTGTATTTGGAAATTCACAGTGACAGCAAGATCAAGACTCCAGGTTCTCCTGAGATGCTGTCAGAATATATTGAATGTTGGGCTCAGTGCAGCAGCCTCGCGGCCGGAGTCCTCACATTGCAAGCACTGGGATCCCATATGGGCACCAGTTCTTGTTCTGGTGGACCCACTTCCCATCCAGCTCCCTGCTTGTGGTCTGGAAAAGCAGTGCAGCAGAGCCAAAAGCCTTGGGACGCTCCACGCATGTGGGAGACCCAGGAGAAGGATTCACTTAAGTAGCAGAATGATGGGCTTGTGACTGTGGCTGAGGGACTAAATTATTGTTATAATACAGGGGGAAACAGTGGGAGGGTAGAGGTGGGGAAAGATGGAAGGGGAAATCCCTGAGCCTAAGAAACTGTATCATGAAAATATATTTAAAATTTTAAAAATTAAGATTTATTTATTTTTATTGGAACGTCAGGTATACAGAGAGGAGGAGAGACAGAGAAGAAAATCTCTTGGCTGATTCACTGCACAAGCAGCTGCAATGACCGGTGCTGAGCCAGTGTGAAGCCAGGAGCCCAGAGTTTCTTCTGAGTTTCCCATACGCATGGAGGGTCCCAAGCTTTGGGCTGTCCTTGACTGCTTTTCCAGACCACAAGCAGGGAGCTGGATGGGAAGTGGGGCTACTGGGATTAGAATCGGTGCCTTATGTGGGATTCCAGCGCGTTCAAGGTGAATACTTTAGCCACTAGGCCATTGTGCCGGGCCCAAAATTATTTTGTATATATAAAAAATAAAATACTCATCAGGACAAGATACAAAGATGAAAATAAAAATGAGATCAAAACAAAAGAGAGATTTGGAGTGAATAATCAGTGCAGAAACATAATTTAGAAGGTATATCTCTAGTCATGATCTTAAATACATGAAGTTTTGTCAAATATATAAATACATTCATTTATATGTTTATGTGTTATATATATGTATCAGTTTAATTGTATTTTGAAAATGGTTCTATTCACCCCAATGTAATATATTATCCATCTCCTTCTAGCATTTATTTATAAAAGGGTTAAGAAATATGAGATTCAACATATGAATATTCTCACATTTTCTGTTACTTCTTGTACATTTATATATCAAAAGTATCACAAAAACCCACTTCAGAATATATTACTTTGACACTCTTTCATCATTGAATGAAAAGTAGCTTATCTTTTTGAAAGAGAAAAACAGCTGAAGTTAGGTTTCTGCTGAAGTAGCTGAGGATCCAGAATGCTCCAGGCTACAAACCCAAGTGTAAAAAAAATTCAACCTGCTGACTTTTATCCTCTTTTTCAGAAAAGACGGCTGTGGGTAATGCGGGCCTCTGGCTATGAAACAGGAGCCTGTCTATCTGCATTATTAATGGGTGCTTGGTGGCACAGCGACTGCGCCGTCTTGTACAAGGACAAAAAGGAAATTTCTTGAGATTGGAAAAGTCAACTGGACAGACGTCGCACAGAAACACTAGTGTTTATATTTGATGTGCTAAGTCATTACCCTGAGTACTTTAAGACGTTTCTCTCTAATTCTTAGAATCAGCCTGTGGTATGGATACCATTATTATCCCATCGTAAAGATGTGAAAATCAAGACTTGAAAAGTTACAGTCAGAGCAAATAGGAATGTAATAAATTTCCGTCCCAAGTAATATGACTTTGGAAAAGCTTTTTTCTCCTAGACTCATCTCATTGGATTGGTGTCTCAGCAACGTCAGGCTCCTTTGTTTATTTTCCCAGAAATATCCATAACATTTCCTCACCACAGGCTTCAAGATCCCAATGTGTGGATGGGAAGAAAGGAGAGACAGAAAGCTCCCGGGAGCATGCTAAATATGGGACAAGGAAAACACAATCAAAGAGATTTTCATGGGAAAGAGCACATAGTTTCCTAACTTCATTCAGCGTTAGTTAAAACCAAAATCCTTGACCACAATTGTTTTTCGCTGCACCACAGATGTCTTCATGAAGACTACTCTGTTTCATCTTAAATCAAAATAAACAGCAACAGCATGCTTGTCAAATCCACCTTTTTGTTACTGTGTAGAATAAGAATTCAAAAACATTGAACTTGTACTATCTCTGGCACATTTAATACAAATTCAAAGTGAACCTAAAAGTATCTGCGGGCTTTTGAAAAAACAAATTTTTTTTTAGCTTTAAAATCTGACTTTTGCATCTATTGGATTCTTTTAACAGAGTTAAAAGAATTGTCTTTTAGTTATTATAGTTTTAAAGTTTTTATTTTCATTTGGTTTGTGAGAGAGACAGGTATGCAGAGACTTCTCATTCACTCCTCAAAATACCACAACATCTGGGAGGGTGCAAGCTGGCAGGAAGCTAGATCAGAAAGATGCAACTGTCTTAAGCATTGTCTTAATCCCTGATTCACAATGGCCCGTCCCCATGATTATTTTGAACGACAATCCATATGTAACTGTGCAATCTTCTTAGAGTCACATTATATCACTTTTTAAAATATATTTTTATTTTGAATTCTGAATTATGTGGTATAATTTCATACAGGCTGGGATTCCCCACCAAACTCCCACCCCCAGACAGATTTTCCCCATTTAATTAAGTTATAAATCATGGTCTCTTTATTTTTATTTACCCATATATAACTACATATTTACACACAGGCACACACAGCTGCTACGTCAGTGTCCCCAAGGCAGACAATTACATCAATGCTGAGTGATGGTTTGTGAAACAACCAAAAGTTCTGATTACACACAGCCCCCATCGAATTGTATATATACAAGGTAAGTATGCTTTCCTACTTATTTTATCTCATAATGTATATGATAAAGGATTGGGAGTGGGTTTTTTCTTTTAATTTTTACTTACATATTTGAGAGGCAAAAAGAGACAGAGAAAGTTTCCATTGGCTAGTTTATTTTTCAAAGGCCCACAATCCAAGCTAAAACAGGAGACCCAATCCCTGTCACCCACATGGGTGGCCACCTGAGTCCATACTGCTGTTCTCAAAGGCACTGCATTAGCCAGAAGCTAGAGTCAGAACTGGAGGCACCTACCGAGCCCAGGCACTCTGATGTGAAAGGCAGGTGTCTTAAACACTAGGCCAGATACCCTCTCCACAGGATTATTTGGCATTTAGCCCAGTGGTCAAGATCCCAGATAAGACACCTATATCCTACAGCCAGGGCCTGATTTCCAGCTCCTGATTCCAGGATCCTGCCAGCACAGATTCTAAGAGGTAGTAAAATAAGCCTCAGGCGGTTAAATCCCTGCCATTCAGATGCAAGACCTGGACTGAGTTCCCAGCTCCTGGCCCTAGCTCTCTGCTATTGACAAATGGGATCTCTCTCTCCCCCTTGTATTCCTCCTTCTGCCTCATTCTTTCTCTTCCCCCTCCCTCTGCTTCTCAAATAATTTTTTTTTAAGTAAAATATACTAGGTGATGCTAATAATGTATGAAAGAACCTTTCCCCTCCCTACTTTATTACCGTAGAATCTTTATGTATTTTTTTAAATTTAGTTTTATTAGAAAGGCAGGTCAGATTTATAGAGAGGAGAGAGACAGAAAGATCTTCCATCCGTTGGTTTACTCCCCCAAAATGCCTCAGTGGTCGGAGCTGAGCTGATCTGAAGCCAGGAGCTTCTTCTGGATCTCTCATGCGGATAGAGTCCCAAGGCTCTGAGCTATCCTCTAGTGCTTTTCCAGGCCACAAGCAGAGAGCTGGATGGGAAGTGGAGCACCTGGGACAGGTACTGGCACCCGTATGGGATCCCTGCACATGCAAGGTGAGGGATTAGCCATTGAGCCATCCTGTGGTGCCCAGGAACAAAGGATCTTATAAGCTTGAAGGGATTATAAAGATTGTTTACCTTGGCTTCTAACACAACTGCATCTTTTGCAAAATTAGCATGTAGTTACAAAAGCTTCTGCTTGAATACTCTCTGTGATGGGAAACTCATTCTGTACAAATCTAAATGGAATTCATCCTTCCTTATATCAAGTCAGTACATACCCCTAGAAATTTTTATGGCAGATATTAACTAAATGTGTTCCTCCACTCAAACTAGCTCCTTCTTTCATGTTTCCAATTCTAATTTATAGAACCAATGATCAGCAAATTAGAAACTGGGCCTTGCAATGTCTTATCTTTCAATGGGTTACCAAGATTAAGTAAGTCTTTCTTGCTTTTTTTTTAACCATTTTAAAATTGTCTTTGTTTTTCATGATATGCTTTCATAGTCACCAAGATTCCCCCCTTCCACCTCTCATTCCTTCTCCCTGCTGTTTTACCCCATTTATTATAAAAGTATAGTCAAAACTCCACCATCCTGTATACACTTAAGTGTATTATGGCGTTATAGGTAGAGGCAGTGGTAGAAAGTCTAGCATCCTATTGTCAAAATACATTTAACAGCTTCCTTGGGAGTCCGCCACTTTACATAAAATGCAGAAATGTTTAATTGTACGTGTTGCTTTCACTGTCTCCTAGCCTAACTGTAGTCGTATGAATAACTGTCATACTATTAAACCTTCATAAGATAAATAGCTCTCAGACAACATGATCATCATCATGCATTTTTCAGAAATTACTGTCTTAAAGTTTCCATGTTTATCCAGATCTTTGCAAGTGCCCTTTATTGTTTCTTAAGAATCACAGTTTCCCCATATTTCTGGAGATTTTATTTTAGCACATTTTATAATACAGGTCTGTTTGTAATTAACTACCTTCACTGTCCTTTATCTTATAATGTCTTTATTTTTCTCCATGTCATGAAGGGCATTGGATATATATATTTTTTGGCAGATATAATTCTGGGCTGGCTGGGTTTTTTTTTTGAGCATCATGTTATATACTTTTCTGATCTCCATTGTTTTTACTGAAAATTAAAAAGATCCTTGTTTTACTATTTGTTGACTCTGATTTTCTTCTGGTTGAGTCCAAATGAAGGACAGAGGTACAATATTTTCTGAATTTGTCCTCTAGGGAAACAATAAGCTTCTTACATCTTAAAACTTTGACCAAATACATGAGCTTTGTGCTATTAATTCTTCAAAAGTGTTTACTGCTCCATTATCTATGCCCTTCTCTTCTGGAATTCTAACGACACAAATATTTTCAGGGACAACTGTTTCACTTGTAGCTAAGACTTTTTTCTCTGAAGATCCTCTATTTGAATATCTAACCTTCATTTGGATTAAACTTTATTACGACATTCTTCTATTATTTCTATTCTTTTGTAGCTCATTCACTACATTTCAATTTCAGATTTGACATTTTTACTTCCACAATTTACATATGAAGCATTGGTACAGTTTCTGATTCTTTGCTAAATTTTCTATTTTTTATTTCTTGTGAGCCTGTTTTCCTTTATTTTATTGCAGCTACCAACTACTCTAAACTGCTTAATCCTTTAATACCAACATTGGTTATTCTTGATGTTGATCTTGGTTGGTAATCTTCTCCTTTGAAATTGAAACATATTTTCTTCAAATCCTTGTAGATCAATTAGTTTTGAATTGGGTCCCAGCCAGAGTTAATGATCAAGAATGAGTTTTATTATCCTAATATTAGCAAGCAATTTCTTCTGTTCGTTTCAAACTATAAATTCTGTGCTTTGAGTGGCAACTGAAATATCAGTTTTTCTTTTTATCTTCGGTTGGAATGCTTTCAATCTTCCCACACGAATGCACTGTACAAAAGTCCATCTGAGCACTGGGTAGACATTATGTAAGAGTTTCTTATGCGTGGCTCTCTTCTTTCTTCAGTCTCCCTTCTTCTCATAAGAGTTGCTTTTCTTATTTCTCCCTTCTGCTTACTCAGGTCAGAAAGACTGGTTTCAACTGAACAGTGGTACAAATGCATGTTAATCTATGTATTCAAAAATAAACTTTCCTGCAAAATTTGTTTTTCTTCACTCTGCAGTGCTACAAGACTTTTTTTTTATTTTTCCCCAAAATATCATTACTATCTGTAATAGTATTGCTCCAGTAGGACATCAATGTTTTTGAAAAAATCAGAGATCAAACTTCAGATTGCTAAATGTAGGCAATGACTCCTTCTGTATTTTCTCTCTCCTCTTTCTTGCTCATTGCTCTGCGTGGCTGTAGAAATAAACTTTAAAAGACATAACCTGTTTGAAAATATTGGGAGTTTTAAAGATTTTTATTTAGTTATTACTTTATTAAGTGGGTAGCTCCTCTGCTTCTCAAACACATGGGACAAATTATTTAAATAACTGAAGTTTCTGATAACAATTCAGGAAAGGGAAATTTTATAACAAAGCAAGATACATAGTCATGAATCCCTTAGTATTCAAGATCCGTCCTGGGACATGCATCATTAGAAGTTGTCACACATACCACACTGGTGGTATGCCATTTTGGGGACATGTTGTAGATATGTGGTCCTCCATTGATCGAGTCATCATTGTGGGAGCACGACTCTGATTCCAAACACACTGACAGACATCAGATTTCAGAGAAGTGATGGTTGTAGGAAAGAGAACCTAGAGAAATTTCTCAAAACTCAAAACAAATTTGGTTTATTCTCAAGTTCATGCTATAGATAAACCATAGTGTACTGAGAATATTAAAAGTTCAGATGAGAAAACACTTTTTGTAATGTAGGAGAAAGTGGAAGCCACTACAAATTTTTTCAATATGATTAACTTAGAAAAATTTGGTCACTTTGAAAAATTGATGCTAATTGTGTAGTCTTATAAAGCCTTTATAAAAAATGTTCTGATTTCTAAAATTGAGCTGGCAGCCTTGTATGTAGAATTTGGCAACTACTATGAATAATGCAGTTAATGAAAAAATAAATTTTTTATACATATGTAATATGACATCTCGGGGATGTCATCTTTATTGCCCCTATTATGGTTAGTTATTATGAAGGACAATAAGATGAAATACTGACCATTGACAAAAGCTTCAGGAAATGTTGAGTCCCAAAGGTAGCTTACAGCAGTGTCTTTAGGAATACCTATTACTTCATCAATAGAAAGTCACTTCCTGATCACCTGTTCACACACAATCCCTGCTGGTGAGTCATTTATACATTAAAGACCACATTGATGTAGATTGACAGAAACAACCTACTGATCAACTTGAACAAGTGCTTGCAATCAATAATAATTTATACTGTGCATGAGGGAAGGTAGGGTCCTCGCTGGGGGATGACAGACAGTCTGGCCGTTTCCTGTTTAGACAGAAAGACCTGACACTGAGGAGCTCATTAGGGTCTCAGGAGATTTAACAGCTGAGGAGGTGTTAGCTCGGACAAAAGACCTTTGAACTTAGTTCTTTTCTATAAATCAGGATTTTCTGAATTACCAACAGGGAATGAAAATCCCATTTCTTGCTTCTTTGCTTGTTTCCTCACCCTTCAGTGCTATCAGAATCTAATGCCTTAACTGCCATTAATTATTTTTTTGCTTGCTATACATTTCCACAACAAAACGCAATCTATTCTCCCTAAAATCCCTTTACTTTTTCATGCTTTTATTACTACTCATTACTATTACGTATTGCATTGGACTATACATGTGTCCATGTGTGTGTCAGAAGGGCATGCCAAAACTGAAAATGGATCCAGTCTAAGTTGCTTAATTTGATGATTTGCCCTAGAAATTGTTCTGCTTAGTCATAGCAGATTCTCATTTTCTATTCTGGAATCAGAATCTAATTCAAGACACACATAGTAGGCTTCACCACCACCACCATTCCCAGACCTTCCCCATTTGTCCCTTTCCTGGCTCCAAATCACTGATCATCTACCTTCTATTTACAGCTTCGTGTTTCCTGATAGCTAATATTTGCCCATAGCAGAGGTAGAAGAGAAGGGAAGAAAAGAGAAAAATACACAGGTTAGACAGTAAAGCAAATGGCAAAGTCATAAAGAAAAAAAACACTCTTCTTCAGAACACATTTGCATAGGAAATTCAAAACAGCCCTTTCAGCAACATGGGAAGATGGTGCATAGAGTTAAGGTTTGGAGGTTAGCAGGGACTGGTGCATGTCAAAACAAGCCAAGGTAGTGGTACTTGCATGAGCGTGCTTCACAAGATTGTCTTTGAGTGTTCATACGTCATACTGGGCTAAAACCCAAGATAGCTGTAGCAGAGAATGCATTTCTTTATGAAAAGTGATGTGGAATGTTGCATGACTGATTTTCAAGCATAAATAAAATTTTTGATAAATTGGGTAGAACACAGATTTGAGTGAAATTATACAAACCCACCTGGCTTGCTATTTTCTCACTTACTACTAGGTCATTTTGTAATGTAGCCATTATTATTATTCCTAATTGCATAGTATTTTACTATCCTGAGCCACAGATAAGAATTTAACAGATAGATTTGTTTTGTTGCTACCTCGATAGGCTGGAGTCTATGGTGACAAAGCCATAGACAAAGCAGTGAATAAATTACTCCCCATGAGAATGGAATTAGCATTTCAAAGTACTTTGGCTTCGTTTTGTAAATTGGGTCTCCATTGTACATGATATGGTATAGGGCCACCAAAGAAAAGTGAAACATAAGAGAAAGGATGACAGAATTACGGGACAATTGGGTCTGGCAAAAAAGATTCAAAGATTCAAAAAGAAGTAGGACTTCTTTCGATGTAGAATTTGCCTAACTGGCATACACAGAATCACAATAGTTCATAGGTTCATGGTATGCAGTATTCCTGGGGCATGCCCTCACTGTATAGTTCCACTCCAAGTTGCTTCTCAAGCATACAGAGCCGTCCTCTGGAGTCATTTCATAAAGAAAGTCTTCAAGGCCACTGCACTCCATTCAGTTTTATTCTGGGTATGTCTCAATTGGACCAGTGCTCCTCCCTAGAGCACCTGCACAAGCCTGAGGGTTTATTTCAGACTGTATTGTCACCAGTATGCTGCCACCTCCTCAGCGTTCTCACAATGACCCACAGAGATTTCACCGGAACCACTGTTACTCTAGAGTCCGTGGTATTTTAAGCTTCTTAAGCTGTATGGTTGCTACAAATACCTATCTATGGAATAGAAGCATCTCTTTTTAAAATAGTTTTTATTTTTTTATTGGAAAGGCAGTTTTAGAAAAAGAAGGAAATACAGAGAGGATGATCTTATATCCACTGGCTCACTTTTCAAGTGGTCACAGTGGCCAGAGATGAGCCAATTTAG
Source organism: Ochotona curzoniae (assembly GCF_017591425.1). Taxonomy (NCBI): domain Eukaryota; kingdom Metazoa; phylum Chordata; class Mammalia; order Lagomorpha; family Ochotonidae; genus Ochotona; species Ochotona curzoniae. The sequence continues at coordinate 12,801,321 of NW_024464920.1, read as the reverse complement.
TCTCTGAGCCATCGTGCTATGCCCAGAAACCTGGCCCTTATCTCTATTCTTCATGAGATTTTTGAGGCACCCTTGTATGTTTTGTGTGTGTGTGTGTGCATATGTGTGGTGTATGCAGGGAAGGGATAGAGAGAAAGAGAACCGATAAAACAAACTCCGATATCTACCATCCAGCTTAGGAAATAAAAGCTTACACTACTTATTAAAATAAAGTAAGATATTATGAGTTCCCCCGAAAGGTTACTAGGACAGAACTAGAAGGTAAGACTGGAGTGAATGGAAGTGGATTGGGGAGAGTTTCCTGAGCCAGGACTCCATAAAACCTCCATGATTGGGATCGTGTGCCCAGTGTCAGAACAAAAGCAGAGAAACTGGTTAGTGATCCGGTGCTGAACCTGAAAACTTACAGCAGACTGAAATAGTCCCAAATCAGTACCTTTCCTGATTGCTTGTAAAAGCAGAAGAAGATACTGAACCCAACCATCTTGAAGGAAGGCACCTTAGCTTAGCAACATGGACATCATACATATTAAAATCATGCAGCAAATTTTAAAAACCCCAAAACAAGTGCAGTAAAAACAAAAAATACACAAACTGAGAACCAGAGCTTCAACAGTGGCTACAGCCAGCACATGCGCTGCTGGTATCCCATAGGGGCCCAGATGCTCCACCTCTGGTCCAACTCCTGCTAACACACCTCAGAAAAGCAGTGTGTCTGAATGGGCATCAACAGAAATTATAAACCATACTTGTAAATATCACTCTCTTCAAGGACTATAAACACTGGAAACTATTAGGTGTAGAACATAAAATGTATAGAAACCACACTTTTTATCCTATGTTTGAGTATCGATTAGAGTTTCTGAGTATTGATTAGGGTCTCCCTCTCTAAGACCAGAAGTGAGTCTGTGATGAGTGCACCCAGGGCTGAAACAGCTCCCAGTGTGGCTCCTGTTCTGGGGCTTCAGACACCTACAATGCTTAGCAGGAACTTTCTGAAGGTTTCTGAGATTCTAAGCGATGTCTGGGAAGCAACTGGAAATGAATTGAAACTCCTTTATTACATGTTTTACGATCTTTATTACATTTTCCTACATAATTGTTGAGCCACACCACTTCCTTGGGATCACTTTTGTTTCTCTTTGAAGTATAATTATACTAAAATAAACTGATGGGCATCTTCCTCCTCTGTCAGTTGGCTTCTTTTCAGTGAAAGGATTTCTAGATTTCACTTGACAAGAAAGATTACTGAGTATCTACCCCGCTTTTTGAAAAGTTAGGATTTTTCCCAAGGAAAAACTGTGTGGGGATTCTTGAAAGTGACACCTAAGATTGAAAATATACAAGTAATCTCCCTGCAAGCTGCCTGCATATTGACTGACAACCCGTTAACTGGTGGCTATGAACCGAGGCTGGTCGTCAAGGCAGCCACAGGAGATTGTCCTGCCCGAGACTCGTTCCTGGACACTGCTGGAAGTGGGAATCAGGAATCTAAATGTACTTGAAGGCCTTCAGGTGAATGTGGGTAATCAGACATGACCTGAAACCACTGCTCTTGCTCTAAACCTTTAAATCACCCTGTGATCTTGTGTTCATAAGCTCAACCCCACTTTTTTTTTTTTCCTCGTAGTTATTTTTCTCCTCATGGGTTTCAGTTTGAGTACACTTCATGAAGTCATCTGTAAGCTGATCTTCAGAAGGTAGGAATAAAGCTCTTTCTGTGTGACATCATCCCCAAAGCAAGGATCTTTTTCCTTGTGTGTGATGTCTCCACCCATGCTTATTTCAGTATGACTGATCATGGCAAGCTTGTGAAATCAACATGTTGGGCTACATATTTATTTTATAAATGCAGGGCAAGTCAGGCATGCCAAATGGCAGTGTCACAATCCTTCTGTTCTCTGCCAACCTCTCGCCTTATGGACTCAAATATGTTGCTCCCAAAGCAGATGGCTCTCCCCGCTCTTCAGGTTATTACATAAGGAGGTGAGGGACGAGGGATTTAGTACTACGCTTGACTTCCAGTGAGGACTATTAGCATGATGCATGCGACAAAGACCCCAGGCATAGAGAGAAAGCTGAGTGTCAGGGCCAGGTATACCTTAACTTCAGTCTTGGCTCTGTTTCCTTTTTGATAATGAAACCTCAGGAACTCACCTGATTTGGCCTCTATTTCCTCTTTTGAAAAAACAGACAAACAAAACCAGAGATAGTCATATCTCCTTCATATGCTAGCTGAGTAATGTATATATAAAGAAACTGGCAAATAGAAAAAACACTATCAAAATCTGTATTTGAGGAATGTATGTGAAAAACAGGAGTCCTCTTAAGTTTCTCTCTCAATAACATTTGCTCTGAATTTTAGAGGTCACCTAAAATGATTTGATATAGGCACAGGTCAGCAATCTTATTCCAGGAGTCTGAGAGTAGTTATTACAGCACGACGACACACAGCCCAAAGTCCACTGACTTTAAAAAACTAACTTCTTAACTTACTTGGGATGTAGAGTGACAGAAAGTAAGAGAATAGACACGTAGCTTTTCCATCCCTAAATGCTCACAAAGGATAGGTGTGGGCCAGGCAAAATCAGGAACCAGGAACTCATCTGAGACTTATATATTGGTAGCAGGGCCCCACATACCTGAGCCTTCATCTGCCCTCTCCAGGCACCTTGGCAAAAAGCTGTATCAGAAGCAGGGGCAGGACTTTATACCAAGAATTTCAATATGAAATGCATTCATCTCAAGTGGTAGCTTAGCCGGCTATGTTAACAATCCTTGTACCAAAACCTCCATTTTTTAAAAAGGATAATGTTCATCTGATTTTCCATCTAAAGACACCAGAATCTGGCCTAATGATCCATGTATATACATGACAATATCTATACATACATTTTGAGGTTGGGAGGAACCTTAGGACTTTAAAAGAACACAAGTTAATTAGATGAAAATTACTAAACCTAATCATTGGAATATGAACTATATAAGAATATTTAAAGAATTAATTTTAGTATATTTAGGTAAAACCAATAACCAAAATAAATAATGTGGAATTCAGAGTCATTTCCATGTTCACTCCAAAAGAGCAATTAAGAAAATGACAACAATGATTATAATAATAGTCCAATTAACATGTAGCATCATTCATATTCTACCAAGCATCGTGTGTGCCCTCATCCTTGTCTTTTCAGACAGGGCGGCTTTTGTTTTATTTTAACTGGAGCCCTTACATGGTTATTTTCAAACTTGCAGATGTAAGTTTTTCAGTGTTCATATCAGCACTCCTTGAATCCCACTTGATGGTGTTACTCCATCTCTGACATGCTCTCTGTACTGGACTTGTGTAATACATGACATATGATGCCAATGAAAACATGACTGATGCCCATGTATGGACAAGTCAGAAAGACTGGTGTCCTATGGAGCAACTTCTAGTAATCACAGAAGTGCAGTTGGTGGACAGATACAATGCTTTTTCTTCTACCAATAATGCAGAGGCACATTCTATAAGGCATCTTTTTATGAAGTTCATGGCAATGCATAATAGGGCAAAAGCTATACATACATTTAAAAATATTTTTACATCCAGAAAAATCTTACCTTCTAATTTTGACAAAGGAGTTGAAACATCCTCATGTATGGTCCCTCAGAAACCAAGTCCCAACGGACTACAGCTATGACCAGGGAATTAATCAACCCTTACTTTAACAAACTCTCCTTTTCTATTCCTTCACCAGTCTTCCAGTTGTGGCCCCTGAGATTATAACACCGGATCAATTACTTTTACAGAATCTGTGTTTCATACTCTGCTCTCTAACAAGCAGCCAGGCTAAGAGAGTGTCCCTAAGGCCTAACAGTGAACCAAGCAAATGTGCTCAATGTGTGAGCTTATGTCTAACAAGGAAAAATTTGGCTTTACCACAGTAAGTACCATGTCTCTCCTTGTGTTCTGTATTTCCTCCCTATATTTTTTCCCTGCAGTGACAGAAAAACCACTATGTCCCTTGACACAATGGGGACAGTGCTGCCATTCAATTTATGCTCTTATGTTGGGGTCAAGTAAAAAAATTTTTTTTCCTTGGCCCAAAATGTAGAGATCATGACCCTTCCCAGATAATTCTATTCATCTCTCACCTCCACTCTTGCATAATTAGCCATGAAGGCTTCCTAAGGGACTATTTGTCCCACTAAGTCATACTGCTTATGTGGATTTTCCCAAAGCTGAAGCTTCCCAAATCTATTTTCTAAACTTTCCTCTTTCACTACTCAGTAAAACAAGAATGTTTCTTTTCATAATTTTCACTTAGTGTGGCTTTTCCTTTAAGGTAGATAATAGCCAAAAACCACTCATACTTGGAAAATTACAGCACAAAGAGATACATTCGGGGCAAAACTCTTGACCTCTTTGTTTTCCTACTGGAGGACTTCTCAAGACCCATTCTCTTTGATCTGCACTGAGCCAGAGAGAGTGTTGCCTTGGTTGTGTGTGTATGTTTCCATATACCTATAGCTGTGGGACTTTTCCCTTGTATAGCTCTTATGGTTGGTTAAGAAGAGTCTGCCAGTTCAAAGAACGGAGTACTCCCCACCCCGGATTCTACCACATGTTGGGGGCTTCTCTAATAACCTACATTATCATCCAAAACATCTTTCATTCTGCAGTGCAGTTAGCTCTGATCCCTGCTTTTAAATGGCCATATGTTCTGGTCATTTTTTTTTTTTGTCACCATTTCTTCCTCCTTCCAAAAAGGTAGTGAACTTTCTCCTAGACGGTTTTATCTTGTTTCATCTCTCAGTATAACCTCAACACTCCCTTTCTTTAGCATATAAAATCACAGATGTAAACTTTGGAATTGTGCTAGATTCTAATCCCAGTTCTACTACCTGCTGTCAGGGTCACTTTGTGTAGCTGTTTCTACCCTACTGTGATACCCTCTGTAAAATAAAAACATGAACTTCACAGAATCACATAATATTTGCCAAGAAAATGTAATATGCACACTATACACTCCAACAAATGATTCGTCCCTCACTTCTCACAGTTACTCCTTTACTTTCTGGGAAATATGATCTGTTACAACTAACCCTAGCTGCTCATTGTGGCTCAATCTACTTTTTCCAGCCAACTCTTTTTTCTTCTTCTTCTTCTTTTTTTCCCCTGGATATCATTCTCATCCTGTTCCAGCCCACCCTTTGGCCAGTTTCCAGTGAATGTCCCTGGCCTTTCACACAATAGTATGCTATTGTGTGAGTTATCCATTGTGAGCAAACGCTCACTGTGACACGGTTTCTGGGAGTTAGGCAGCCAGGAGCACCTTAGCTTGTTGATTCTGCTCAAGGTTTCTTACAAAGCCAAAGTTAAAAACACTTGGCTGGGGCTTCAGCCTTCTCAAGGCTATATTGGGGAACAAAATGAAAACAGCACCTGCTATAGTTCCTATGTCAGCAACCAAGCAAACTGACCCCAAACTATCGCTAGCACAATGCATACTGGTCTCCCTACTGAGGGTTTATCACCTGGCTGTCCCCACTCAGACGAGTCTTGGATCTAGGATTGGATCGGATCAGTCTACTAACATTGGGACCTAATGGCTACAAGCATGCAAAGACTTTAAATGTTTCATTAAATGTCTTTTGCCCTATTTCCATATGGATGCCACTGCAGTGGAGTCAGGATTTTCCTCCTGCAGCCCATTTGTGAGTATTCCCAGAGGTGATACGCAACTTGTGGGAATGTAATTCTACATAGACTGCAACATGTTTAAAGAAGACTTAAAGTTACAATCCCCATATCGATGTGGGAAGATAGCACTAACTGTGATGCTATTTTCTGTTATATTCCTCCAAATACATTCCTTGGTGTTCTATGCTGTGAAAGGTTTGGCTGCATGGGCTTCATCACCTTCACTTTGGATAGGGTCAAGCTAATTTGAAGCTCTGGAAGGGGATCAGAAGGATAGTAATGAATGGGGTTAGAGTGTTTATCCTCTGGCTCATGCTTAGCCAGCATACAGAATTAACTGTGTCCCCCTACCAAATGCCACAGTATGCGTCAAGAGTCCACTCTGCACAGCTATCCACACCAGTTTCCTGTGGCCACTGCTGCCCTAGCCCATTTAAACCTGGAAGTGGCAACTGCCCTACCACTTTAACTAGCTCCCAGGTGCTTCATTACCACTTTGTCCTTATAAAACACGCTCCCAACTTTGCAAATAACCTTTATTAAACTTCCCTCCATTAAGTAGCTTGAATATGTCACCTATTTCCTGCCAGGACCCTACTGTGAAGAGGCTGGTTGTAAACTGCACAGTCTCCCAAGGATATCTACAGGTATACATTAACTATAAAGTGCACTCACAAGTAATAAAAATAGTTGACTACTGAATTAATCAGTTGTTAGTTGCATGAAATAGAGTGACTGATTAAACTTTTTACTTCCAGGAAATCTATGGAAACATCATTTATTACAAAAGCTACAAGAACTGAGTATAATCCAATTGAAGATAATCAGTAACAAACCTAGAAAAAGTAGTTCATGTTTTATGACATTAATTTGTACTGAATTCTGAGTGACAAGCATAGTCATTCTCTGTGTTATACTATTTATTCCACTTGAAAGATTCAAAATATAAAGTTTTAGGGAGACATACCTCAACCAATACAGAATCCGGAACCTGCATGCCATTCAAGTTGTCTTAGTTGGGGAACAACTAAGAAGTAACAACAATATATATTTTTTTCATTCATATGGAACACATTTGCTAGTTTTTGTTAGTATAGTAGGGTGTTTAGAATCATGAAATATGTCACCAAATGTGAGACTTCTGTTTATTCTAAGCTTAACAGCTAATTTAAAGGGTGTCCTCAAATATAAATGATTATGATCTCACCAAACACACCACACACCACACACACACACACACACCCCACAATTCTAACTCTAGTGTTAACAATTCCTCGATTTCGAAATGGTTCATCTCAGTTCTTACAATGCTTCTTATAGATCAAGGCTGTGTTCTCACAATCTGGAAATACAAGATTTTTCTCTGAATCAGTTGTTGTTTTGGAAGAGTATACACAGCTTGTGTGAAGGAAGAAGACTTATCTAGTGAAGCTCTGAGCATTTAGCCAGCTGCTTCGTTTCACTCCAGAGGTGTTTGCCTTGACAGATGGAGTAATTTCCAAATGGTTTTCAATCAGAATATGCTAGACAAGCGATTGAGAATTATCTCTGAAGGAAAATAAATGGGAAAAATAGTATTTAACCATGCTGTCCTATTAGTTTATTTTTTTCTGCACCTGCTATGAAATAGTTGCTACAAAAAAAAACACTACAAGGATGTGAAATTCTATGAAATAGTTCATATCTAAATTGCTATGAAATAGTTGCTACAAAAAAAACACTACAAGGATGTGAAATTCTATGAAATAGTTCATATCTAAAGCTATTTATTATCATAGAAATTTTTAGTGTTGGATCATTCTTGTTAGTTTTTCTAGTCATTTTTTTTTCTTGAAGAGAAAGCATATTTGCCTACAGCACAGTTTTTGGCCAATTTTAACTGAGGCTTTTTTAGAAGACATCTCATTCTGTTTTTAAGTGCAACAAATAATTCTGGTGTTAACAGGATTTGTAATTTGATGTAGCAGATAAGGCCACTCTCTGAAACAGTGTTGTCCAATATGGACGCCAGTTCATATCCTAGCTGATCCAGTTCTGATCCAGCTCCTTGCTAGGGCCCGGGAAAAGCAACAAAAAAGATGACCCAACTCCTTGGGGCTCTGACTCCTATATGGCAAACAAGGATGAAGTGCCTGGCTTTTGCCTTCTTCCCAACCATTACAACCATCTAGGGAGTGAACAAGCTGATGGAGGATCTCTCTATATATATATCTCTGACTTTCAAAATAAATAAATAAATCCTAAAAAAACAATATTTGTAGAAAAGTTTAAAACAAATCCTACAAGAACACACCATGGCTGTTTTATATGTCCGTCGTTCACTTAAATTTTCACTTAATGTTGAACATATTTTTCAATCTTAATTCCTTCATGCATGGATTAGAGACCATTTTCCTTTTTCCAGAAGCATTACTTCAGAATTCTTCGCTATACTGACGAATTGCTAGGAATGAACTCTTAAATATTTTCCTTTCCTCTGCCTGAAAACATTTTTATTTCACATTCAATCATGAGGAACAATGTGTGAACATGGGCAGTTATTTTGAGTGCTGTGTCAGTATTCCCCTGTTCTCTCTGGCTTCTGTGCTGTTGATAAACTAGTTGTCAAAACAGTTTTCACTATTTTGAGGTCAGGATAGACTCTGCCATATACTTCTATACTCCCTATTAAAGGTGGAGACATTTTACCCTCAGATGCTTACAGTGCTGGCAGAGGAGTATGCCCAACTCTCAACCTTAATAGAAGCACCATTCAACTGAAGAAAGCAGGATCTTCCACCAAGTTCATGTGCCAGTTGAGTAAGAGCTCACATCTGAATATATACCTGACTCACAAACCAGTTAACATAAAAGATTGGCAGCTTGGGATAGGGTGGGGGGCTCAGCAGTTGCAAGACTAGGCATTAGCCCTGGTGCAGGGGATCTGCCAATTGTACTCTGGGAACATAGACTCTATGCTATCAGCTCTATTAGTGGTAAGAAAGGGTGCAAAGTCTTACTGGGGCTTGGTATGTACATTCCAATAAAAAGATGTGTTTTAGAGTTCTGAAACCAGGCTAATGCTTTTGACAGCAAAGACACGCTTTTCTAAAAGTTGCTCAAGTGTGGTATTTGGTTCTACAAACAGCTAAGTGTCTGACCATGAAACTAAAGCCACCACAAGGTTTATAGTGGCCAATAGGTGCTGGTTCTGCCAGACATACCAAGTTAAATAAGCCCAGAAGTAATCTATCGTAAGCTGGGAATGTAACACCTGAGATCAAAGCCAAGATAGCCTAGAAGTACCAATGTAATGCACAAGAAGATAGACTCATGTCACCCATCATGATTCCATTAGTAACTCTTCTTATAGCAAGCTGATATGGGAGAAAGGAAACAAAATTGGTTAATGGAGAGATTATCTCATTGCTCTGACTATGAATCAGTATGTAAAATTCAGCCAAAATGGATTTTGGCCAACCTGTATCTCCACTCACTGATGATCCTAAAGAAGCAATCTATGCAGGGAAATTCCAGATTGTCAGGAAATACACCTGATCTTTTTTTTTTTTTTTACACCTAATCTTTACGTGGAAAGGGAAATGTCTTAATAAATGATATATAAAGACTAAATAGTTCATCTTGCCGGCCAAAGACTTGGAAGAACTGTAAGATCAGAGATAGGAAGGTGATACAGAAATATGTAAGTAGAACTTTGATGATGAAAGAATAGTTTCTCATTTTCATTTGCAGGAGCTATGGACATTGGTAGAATACACTAATACATCCCCACATGCCTGGCTAATGCAGTTCAGGCAGACATAGTAAAAACAATGACATGCCAAAAGACCAAGCAGATGTAGTAGGTACCTGAGAATGTGGAATAGAACAATCTGATCTCCCTTAATCCCTGCATGACAGTAACTTCCTGGGATGGATGGAATGAAGTAACAGCACAGAGTAGGGAAACAGCCTTTTCCGTCAATGGTTTTAAATCCTGCATGGAACTAACACGTTTTTTATTGATTGATGTTTTTATTTTTAAATTAAGTTTATTTATTTTATTATTTTATGACACACTGCCATTGGCTCTGGGATTCCCATCCCTCCGTCCCCAAATCCTCACCTCCCCAATTAATTTCCCCTATATCATTACAAGAGTATAGTCCTTCATAAACAGCCATCATTCTGCTATTCAAGTGTATCCTGACATTGTAGGTATGGTCATCAGTAAAGAGTCTAGCATCATATGGTCAAGATATATCCAACGGTTTCATTGGGAATCCATCTTTGATTTGGAAGTAGAGATGCACACTACATTGTATCTTCACATCTCGATATGATAGTCTCTATTCCACAAGTTATAATTCCTTATGGCTATCTTATAAAAAATAAAGTAAAATTTATTTTATTTTATAAAAATAAAATTAAAAAGTGCAATAGATTTTCAATATCAGTAGAAACAGAGATACTGGGGCTTAGTTGAACTCCACAATAGAAAAGGTAAAGTTATAGTTCTGAAAAGCTGAGTTGTGCCTTTTTTTCAAAACATAACACAAGTGGCCCCTTAAATCCATGTGGGTTCCTGATAAGCAGCTTTGAGCTTTTCCTGGGATTAAACTCAATTAGTCATCTTGATGCATTCTGAACCACAGGGGTAGGAGAGTTTAATCAAGAAGGAAAACCTAAATTCACTTCATTTACAAAAAGTACAGATCCACTATATGCTCTACAGCTTACGGCCAGCATTCGTATGTCTCCAAAGATCACCCTTGCACAATATGGCATAAATGCAAAATTATTAAACTTATTGCAGATGACACCAGTTCACCAGTTCCTCAGTAAACTCAGAATTACTGTGTGTCATCACAGTCATCTCCCAGCCACTTACCGAAGATAGCAGAGTCGGTGCTCAACCAGAAATCTGTGCTCAGATATTCATAGCTGTACCATTCATCATTACCTAAGGGGAAAACAACCCAAACATCCATGAACAGATGAACTCATAAACAAGATGTGGTATATTCATAATGTGGAATATTATTCAGCCATAAAAGGACTGAACTATGGACCCATGATATAATATAAAGCATGAATATATGCTAAAAATGAAAGAAGCAAAGCAGGCGATTTGGTCTAACAGTTGAGATACCCACATCCCAGAGCAGAGTGCCTGAGTCAACTATCAGTTCAGGCTTCTGATTCCTGTTTTCTGCTAATGCACACTTTAGAGGCAGCAAGTAAGGGCTTCAAAAGCTGGGCTCCTGCTTCCCATGTGGGAGACCTGGACTGAGGTCAAGCTCCCAGCTTCAAGCCCAATCCACAGAGGGGAGAGGAGAGTGAATCCGCAGGTGGCAGCTTGCTGCTTCTCTGTGCATCTCCATCTCTCTTATTCTCCCTCTCAGAATAAATCAATTTTTAAAAAATAATAAAATTGACAGACATAGTTACAAAAGGCTACACTTGTATAATCCCATTTATTTGAAATACCAACAAATCCAGAAGACAGATTGGTAGTTTCCAGGGGCTAGAGAAAGAGAAGAATTGAAAGAAATTGTTTAATGAGTAAGAGGTCCCTTTGGAGCTAATGAAAGTTCTGGAACTGAATGGCAGTGATAGTCACATAATTTAATGAATATGCTTAATGTCACTGACTGGTTCACGTTCAAATACTGGAAATGGCAAGTTTTATGTGCCTGTATTTTTCTACAACAAAAACATTCCCCAAAACTCAAAGTACAGGTACTTCCCTTCAGTAGTAACTGAAGCCAGTCAGCAGTTTCTCCAGGCCAGTGGGAGGCAACCCGAGACTGATTGCAGTGAGTAAAGCTGGTCAGCTGTTTAACAAGGAAAACACCTGGCACTGACTCCTGAGCTCTTTAAAGAACTGCTCACTAAGCCTCTTCCCCAGGGTAAATTCTAAGAGAAGTGCTAGGAGTATGAGCTTGCCAGATTTGTGTGGGCCACACCCAGCAGCTAATAAGTTGTTCCAAACTCTACATGCTCCAGCTTAATAACCAGTTCATCTGCTAGTTGGTAGGTTCCCATAATCATGTGGTTACTCAAATGAGGACAGAGAGAGTCACTAACAATTTGGAGATGAGACAGAGTCCAGAAAAGGAAGCAAAGTCATGAAAATACAAATTTAGCTTGAGGTATTCCACGAACACAAGGCAGAGACCTAGAATTAGGGTTTGTTCAAGATTTCAAAAATCAACCAAGCAATGTTGTCTCTGAAATGGAGATATTTCATTAGGAAATATCTCAAGTAGGGGCTGAACTCCATGTGTGTGTACAAGGAAATTGATCAAAATATTAAAAACTTTTTAGAATTTATAGCACAAGATTCTTCGTGACAATGGTCAGAATATAAAGCTGAATAAGCTAATCTCCAAATAGCCAGGGGTGGAAACTATAGCATTATCTGCCCCAAAATGGCAGTTAGGAGTGTCAGCCTCTAGGTCGTAATGAGCCCAACAGTCAGCAAGAGGGAAATGTAAATAGAAGTACTGGGAGAGGCAGGGGCCAGTTAATGCGAAAACCCTGTAATTCTGAATTTTCTTCTGAGACAATAAACAATATGGCAGCGTTTTACGCAGGAAAATTGACACTATATAATTCCGTAAATGATTGCTCTGTCCAGTTATGGGGTGGAAGATGAGCAGATTGAAGGAATCTGTGGAGATAAGCAAGAAGAGTTGGCGAGAAAAGCTAGATGATGGTGGTTGGACCAAGGCCCACAGAGAACCAGAAGTGGATAGATTCAAAATATGTTCAAAAGTCAACCATTTGCAGCAAAATGGTCCCAACTAGAGACCATTAGGCGTAGTGAAATAAGCCAATCCTCAAAGGAAAGACATCATATCATTCTCTCTGATACAAGGCAACTGTCAAAATACAAGGTGAGCAGATGCATAGGTAAGCACGCATATACATATTTTCATCTAGAAGATCTATAGTGAAGGCAAGTATATAAAGATGTGGAGACACATTGCTGTATGCATATCTACTCCTGAATAAAAGATGGACTTCCAATGAAACTGTTAAATATATCTTGACAACAGAACGCTGAACTTTACACAATTTTCTATACCTACAATATCAAGATACACTCAAATAGAAGAATGATGGATTTGTGATTGTTGAAGGATTAACACATTGTTACAATATAGGGGAAAATGGAGGGTGGAGCATGCAGAGCCTAAGGAACTCTATCATGAAAAATAAAGAATTAAAAAAATGTGCTCAGATAAAAAAGAATCAAATCTTATCTCTCGCAACAAAACAGCTGCAACTGGAAACCATTTTGCTTACTGAAATAAGCCAGTCTAAAAAAAGACAGATATCATGTTTTCCCAAATATATGGTAACTAATATAAAGAGTATAAAGAAGTATAATGCTAATAAGCAAGATTGATGCTCTGAGATGTGATTATTATTTACAGCTTTTGTCTGTACTCAAGGAATAATGGAGCCATTGTACTTGCAGTGGAGTTTTTGTACTTGCTATTTGTTTAATTCCTTAACTAATGGAGTTTGTTAAGCCTGTAATTGAGAAGTGAACAGATTCTATGCCAATGTAAAAATAAGAGAGAGAGAGAGAGAGAGAGGAAGAGAGAGAGAGAGAGAAAGGAAGGAAGGAAAGAAGGAAGGCACAGACAGGAGATAGGGTAGGGTCTGAAATATCACTATGTTCCTAAATCTATACTGTGAAATACATGAAGTTTAATTACTTTATGTAAATGAAATGATTTAAAATATTTTTAAAAACTCTGTTCTGGACTAGAGTCCAGAGGAGTGCTGATGGAACAGAAGAAATGGAATGTCTGACGGAGGAGCAAAGGAGAGGTGTCAAGAGTGACTGATAGAATAAAAGGAAGGCCACAGCTTCTGAACTATTACAAAAACCAAAACTACTGCCATACAGAAGAAAATCTAGCGTGCACCAGTCCTTCATTATGACAAGGTTGCACTATCCAGCCCAGGAAAAATATCACAGTGGATTTTTAAAAATTAATAATAGTGCATAAGCGTTATTCCTGTATTTGTTATTCTTTGTACCCTTCTGCCCTCAGTGGTTTATAAAATCCTCTAGCTCTAGTTCTCTCTTAGCTCGTTTGCCTTTTTTTGTTTGGTTCCTCTCTAATTGATGCATAATAACTCCACCCACTCACACTGTGCCTTGGATTCTCCTTACTTTCTGCGCAATATGTGACTCTCCTTTTTCCTCCCTGACAATTACTGCTAAATGTCTTTGGTTGCCTAGGTTTCCTGTGGCTTCACTCTTAGCCTTCTGATCTATTTTCACTCCTCTCCACAAATGCCTCTAGATGATGTATGCTATTCCAACCATGTCAGTTATTTTGTCTGCATTAACCGTCTCAAATTCTCTAGTTGCAACAATAACCTTTGCCTAGATGCTCCAAGTAGTGGTTAAAACCGTCTCCATTCTCACTTCAATTTCCAGCAGGCACATTCATGAACACAAGTCTGAAATAAAATCTCAGCCACTCATTTCCTTCTCCTGATTTACTGTTCCTTCTCCAAGTTTAGTACTTCCATCAATAGTACCAAACTTATCAGAATGTCTCACCTTAACTTCTTATATTCACTTTTTTTCTTAATTTTTTCTTTTTTAGACAAATATTTCTGAAACTTCTGTTATGGCCCAGAGCACTGTACAGGCCCTGAAAGTTTTACTCCTTGATCTCTTTCCCCAGGCTAATCCTATGTTATTATTAATGTTCCTTTGTGGCTTGTCCCTTTGCAATACCTCTCAAATTCATTACTTACAGTTTATTAGTTTTCTTGTTTGCTACTGCTCATTTGCTAATTTTTCATCACATTTCTTACTACTCTTACTAACCAAGCTGAAACACTAGGCTATAGCGATGAGTATATTATTTCTTCCTTAAGAATCTCTTTAAGTACACACATCTACACATTAAAATATATATATATAAAATTATAATGGCCACATGCAATAGCTTAGAGGCTAAAGTCCTCAGCTTCAACTCACCGGGTTCCCATACAGGAGCCGATTTTAATTCTGGCAGCCCTGCTTCCCATTCAGCTCTCTGCTTGTGCCCTGGGAAAGCAGTTGAGGACTGCCCAAAGCCTTGGGACCCTGCACAAGCATGAGAGACCCAGAAGAGCTTCTGGTTCCGGGCTTTGGATCAGCATAGCTCTGGTAGTTGCAGTCACTTGGTGAGTGAATCTTTGGACAGAAGATTTCCCTCTCTGTTTTCCTCCTTTCTGTATAACTGACCTTGCCATAAAAATAAATTAATTAAAAAGAAAAACTAACTATAGCTAAATTGAAGGCTCTTTAAGCTATGTCTTGCACTGTTTCCTGCTCTCTAGCCAACATTCCATGTACATAGTAACATATCTGGTTTTCCTCTTCCTTTTTAATCTTATTATCCCACTTAATATATATTATTCAACATAAGGTATGATTTATATGCATTAAAATAAAGTTTAATGGACTTGCATGTATCTTCATGAAATCCATATCCAAGTCAAGATTCAGAATATTTCCACCAGAAATTTCCCAGTACTCCTTTTCAATCAACACCAACCCCATAGGCAAATGTTGTTCTGATTTTTATCAAGATAGATTAGTTTTGCCTTTCCTTGTATTCCGTGAAAATGAATCATCCTTAATGTAGCCCATTAGTTTTGCTTTTTAACTAAATGCAATGTTTGCAGAATTCATCCACATTTTTTTATGTCAATGGTTTGTATGTTTTACTTTTGAGTAATTCCTGGTGATCTGAATGTACCACAATTGGCTTTTTCAGTCTACTGTTGATGAATGTTTGGATTGCTTCCAGTTTGAGGCTCTTATGAAAACATTATTTTTAAAAAGATTCATTTATTGTGGCAAGTTAGATTTAGAGAGAGAGAGTTGCTGATCTACTGCTGGAATGGCCACAATAGCTGGAGCTGGGCAAGGCTGGAGCCAGGAACCAGGAGCTAGGAACTCCTCCAGGGTCTTCCACAGGAGTATCAAGGACCCAAACTCTTCAGCCGTGTTTTTCTTCTTTTCACAAGCCATTAGTAGAGAGCTGGATGGGGAGTAGAGCAGCAACTGTGACTTAGTCAGCTGCACTATGATGCCAGCACCAGGAATACATTTAATATGAATATTCATATACAAATCTTTGCAGACACATGGTTTTATTTCTTTTAAATAAAACTATAGAAATGGAATCTGTGAGTGGCATATACATAATTCCTAAGAAACATTTCTAGAGTGGTAGTATTCAAAGTGATGCTCTTGTTTTATATGTCCACCATCATTATATAAAACTTGCAATTACTCTACATCACCACCGATTTTTACTGCTGTCTTTGTAATTTTAACCATTCTAATTGATGGAAAATGGCAACTCACTGTGATTGGATGTGAATTTATCTGATATAGTCATAGTGACCACCTTTCATATTTTTATTGTTTACTTGTGTATCTTGTATTGCGAAATGATTCTTCAAGTCTTTTTCCTGTTTTAATGCTGTTTTTGTTGATGTGTATGAACAGTTTTAGGTAAAATAAGCACAATTATTTTTAAGATTACAGCTGCAAATATTTCACTTTTTTGTAACATATCATAAATTAAAATTTTTAATTTGGACAACATCTAACTTACATTTTTTCTTTAATGTTAATATTTATGGAGTATGAGAAATATGTGCCTGTCAAAGTTTGCTAAGCCTTTTTTGAAAAAAACAGAAATTGATGTACTGATTCTGTTAAGTTCAGGAGGATGCAAAGAACTTAAACAAAAAATGATTATGAAAACTGAAAAGTATGATTGAAGGGTAAATACCAGGTCTTACTGAACAGCAGGAATTGACACAGTCAGATGGGATGCATGTAAGGAGAGACCCATGAGTCAATGAAGCAAACAAACAAACAAAAATCCAGAAACACACACACACACACACACACATATATATAATATCAATTGGTTTTTTTCAGCAAATTGTTCTAAAAGAAATAAGTAATTGAAAATAATAAACATTAATCTGTATCTCACATCACACACAGAAAATTTCACTTGTGAATTATGACTGAACACAAAACTAAGTCTAGACAGCTCTTACTTTTTGAAAACTTAATTCTTTTCTTCCAAATGCTTCTCTTCCTTATCATTTTGCTTTGGCTCAATGATTCATATTTCAAACACAGACGTTCTCATGGAGCACTTTGGTCTCATCTACCAGAAAGAAGGCTGCCCTTCCCCAGTGCTGACAGCACCTTCTGCAAACCATTTGTAATACTCCGTTACAATGCATCACACGTCTCTCTGAGAGATGCACTATACTTTGTTCTTCCCTGAAGTCCTTTGAACGTATGCAGCATGTGCACCTGACACACTCTGCAACCGAGAGTCATTGTCTCAAACTTAGGTCAGCCCTGCGTGCAACCCAGTCCTACGTGGCACATCACCTTGATGCAGAGGTCCAAGTCCTGCGACCAAACAGCTTCAAATGAGCAAGATGAAAAGGAAAGGCAATACAAATGTGTATTTTTAAAACTTCTTCAGATTTTTAATTTCAGCTGAACAATATAAGGAAACCTATTAAAATTTCAGCCTATTTGCAAGACTCCATTTATATCTTTCTCAATAGAGTCTCATTTATCCTCTGAAATCATACCTTTGTTTCAGAGACTGAGTCAGCCTAATTAAATTGGTGCCTTAGGATTGTCTTTTTTCATATGAAAAGATATTTGTGTGTCATAAGTAGCATATTTTTAAATGACTACATAAAAATAATCTAAGAATGGCTTTATTGTCAGAATACATTTATTATAAAATATAGTGTGTACCATTTCTAAACTTCTTGGAATAAAGTTTTGCCATCCTTTTCTTATTGTTATCACTATTATTAATATGAATATGACTCTATGGAAACACTGAGTAAAGGGCCAGGGTACCATTAAACTCGTGATGGGATTCCACACACTCAGCCATCCTCCTTGTAATTACCCCCACCTCCACTAGAATGGCTCTTCCTTGCTTTTCAGCCCATCCCAATGTTAATAGAAAGAGTTAAGCTTGGTAACTGTAGTGTAAGTGGCCTATTTCTCCTTTTCCATAGGAGCTTTAAATATTGAAAATTCTTGTCTTTCATTAGTCCTTTCCTGCAGGACAAAATTAACAGACTCTTCAACAAGTATTCACTTGATAATCATTTCTGAAAACAACATTGTTGACATCACCTCTATACATAATTGTTAAATAAATTTTCTTACTTTACACTTTCTATTTCACACACTAACATATGTACTTTCTATAATAATTAGTTCAATATATATAATTATTTGGGGAACGACCAGTAAAATTGAGTGCAAATCCACCCCCAAAAACATTTTATTTCTTTTTAAAAATTTATTTCCACTATATTTGAAAAGTAGAGACACACAGGCACACAGAAGCTTCCATCTACATATTTCCCCAAATATCTGCAAAAGCAGGGACTGAGCCAGATATCCAGATTTCATTCTGGGTCTCCCAAGTGACTGGCAGGGCCCCAGGTGTTTGAACTATCACCAGCCTCTTCTCAGGGCTTCCTTAGCATAGGAAGCTGAGAGCAAATCTGAACCAAGGTTTGAACACAGGCACCCCAATAAGAGATGTACCCAAACTAGCACCAAACACCTTTATTTATTCTTGGAGGCTTTGATAAAGAATTTCATCTATGCTTTAGCCTATTTCCAGGAAATCTCTTTCCCTTTCTCTCTCCCTCTCTCTCTCTCTCTCTCTGTCTCTCTCACACACACACAAAATACATTTATATTACAAGAGAGGGTTCAGAATAAGAAGACAGAAAATATTCCCCAAAGCATCACGTGACGATAAACCATCACGTCATGGGTTACAGTGTAATTCTTCTTTCACATATATGCTGATTTGATTATCTGGATACTTTCAAAAATTATACTTTTCAGTAGAAAATATACGACATCTACCACTTTAAGTATTTATTTATTTATTTATTTAAAGGAACTTTTGCAAATTGAAGATGTACAGTCCCAGTGTGTACACATATGACTCTCATGGTACAAATGGGCTTTTTTACACTGGTTAGTGTCTGCTATGAAGGCTGTTAAATTTGGGGACGTGCTGGGAGAAAGAGACAGGAGTAAACATAAAATTATGTTTAATTATTTTCTAATAATGTGAATTTGGGAAATGATTATAATTTTCAACTGTCAAATGTTTATGATTTTGTACCAGGTATGATAGTGTAGCAGTTAAGGTCCTTGCCCTGAACACCCCAGGATCCCACATGGACACCAGTTCTAATCCCGGCTGCGGTGCTTCCCATGCAGCTCCCTGCTTGTGGCCTGGGAAAGCAGTTGAGGACAGCCCAAAGCTTTGGGACCCTGCACTCGCATGGGAGATCCAGACAAGTTCCTGGCTCCTGGCTTTGGATTGGCTCAGTTTCAGCCATTGTGACCGCTTGGGGAGTGAACCATCAGATGGAAGACCTTCCTCTCTGTCTCTTCTCCTCTATGTATATCTGCCTTCCCAATAAAAATAAATAAATTTTTTTAAAAAGTTTATGATTTTAAAGCACAAAACTAAATTTGATGTCACTTTGAATGATGAAACATTTTATAAGTTTCACATAATGAGTTACAACCAAGTATTCTAAAATGTCAGGGAAAGATATCACATGACTAAAACATCTCAGGATGTCATGACTGGTGTCACTGCTCAGATATGTAATTTTCAATCATTATTTGCATTAATGACAAAGAGGAGAATTCCCCAGAAGCTAAACGAGGTAGGCTATGACTAGAAATGTAATTCGCTCTCCTATCCCTAATTCAATCTTCAGTTCACTGTTTCAGTGAAGCTAGATCTGATTCTTGGTCTAGACTTATACTAGAAACACTCTCAATCCTAAAACACTGCATATTTGTCTACCTGATATATCACCGCCCAATTTAATATCGCAGTTTCCAAGACCTCACTGTGCCCGATTTCTGAATGCTGTAAGTAACTTTACCTTCATCTTGTGTTTTTGCCTGGGTCAGTTCATTTATCCTTATGTTTGATACACTTCCCTCAAGTTACAAAGGAAAATACTTCGGGTAAAGCGTGCAGAGCGGGAAAAAAAAAGAAAGAAAAATTTTTGTGTGTCTACCGGTGGGTCGAGAATTCCAATCCCTGCTTTGAGAGATGACAGTCTGAGTTTTAGAACTCGCTGTGGAATCCAGATTATCGGTCACAATAAGGATAGCTTAGGATGTACTGATGTTTGCTGCTAGAAAACTGCGTCAAAGAAAATAGTTTCATGCCATAATAAACACAGCCAGCAATGGAAAAGGGCACTTTGCTAGGTCAGAAAACCCAAAGTAACCAAACTGCACCCTTTTCTTCCCAAGAGGTCACAAGGCAGAGAAAGGATGGAAATGAGCGTAATTCTTGCCACACAGAGGATGATCTATGTGGCACAAGCTCTGTCTACAGAGCGACCCACACTGATACAGGTAGGGAATGAGAAAAGCTTCCCCTAAGAAGAAGTTCTATTACATTTGTCCTCAGAGGCTCATTTATAACAGAAAGGAGAGTCCCTGAAAGCTAGGATGGGCAATTTCAACAACAACAAAAACAAAAACGCAGACTCGGGAAGAAAAGCAAGGCATTATTTAAGGAGCAAAACTGTTGATTACGGGTTAAAGATATGGTGACTCACAAAGTATAAAACCAAAATTTTGGAGTAGGAAAGGATTTGAGATGTGGAGGGTCTTGACATAAGGGACAGAGGAATCTATACTTTATGAAGTAACTCATGGAGGAAAACAGAGAGAACAACCCTTTTTTGTTTGTTTAGCAGTGGCAATGGCTAAGAGCAGTCTTCCAATCAGAAGGCCTACTGTGCAGGGTCAGTCGCAGCTGTCCAGGGGAAGGGAGATAAGGTCAAGTAGCTCTGAACTGAAGAAATGGCAGCATGGAAGAGCATGATGGTTCAAGAGACTGTAGAAGTGTTTCCCTGAATGATTTGATATCAGATGCCATAGGAGTGAGGAACAAAAGGAGGCTGAGGTCATCCCCGAAGGTTCTTGCCCCAAAGACAAAACTCACACACTCAGACTTTGTAAAGCCTCCCCTGCTCCTTCTTTTATTTAGCCTGGAATACCCATTTCTCATGCATATTCTATACCTAATCTTGTCTCCCTTCAAAGAATGGGCCACATTCCACTTCCTGTGCCGCAGCATCCCTTTCCTCTACCCACGCCCAGAGTTCATTGCTTCTGTACTGGCACATCTGTTTTGACTTCTGCTTCCATTATGGGTGGTTACTTACTTATATATACTCCCCACAAGCATGTAAGTGCCTCCAGAAACCACGTTCCACTCATCCTTGCCTTTCCCACAATATTCAATAAGGAAGTACTCCATAAACTGACTCTACAGCTATTTACATTATTCAAAATGTAGCACTGGGCCTGGCACTGTGGCCTAGCAAATAAAATCCTCACCTTGCATGTGCTGGGATCCTATATGGGTGTCACTCATGTCCCTGAGGCCCCACTTCCCATTCAGCTCCCTGCTTGTGGCCTGGAAAAGCAGTCAAGGATGGCCCAAAGCCTTGGGACCCTGCACCCACATGGGAGACCCAGAAGAAGCTCACAAGCTGTATGGAAAGTGGGGCTGCCGAGATAAGAACCAGTGCCCCTATGGGATCCTAGTAAGTGCAAGGCAAGAAGTTTAGCCTCTAGGCTATGGCACAAGGATCGAAAAGATATATTTTAAACATATAATTCATCAAGCACAAAATTACTCAAAAATAATTAAAACTGATGTGTCACATGGCTAGATATGTTAGATATCATATCCAGGTGATGGATCTCTGATAACTCAGCTTATTATTCTAATAATGTATATATTTATAGGATAAAATAATCTAAAATATCTGCTTAGTAAAAATACAAACTACCCCATGGACAATATCAACTTCATACTCAGCTAATTCTGTTGTTTCTAGCTTTCAAATTCTTCCTAAATATATCAGTTCTTGCCACCTCCACTGTTACTTCCCCAAATTAAGCTACTTTCTCCAATAACTGAATTCTTATAATATCCTTTTTCCATTCATTCAGTTTGCATAGTTTTCCAGTGATGTCCATATTCCTTTCAAAATTCAAAATCATCTCTTTAATATAGAAGTAAGATAACATTTTATTGCTCAAAATTTTGACTTTCCATTGCTAATAAAGAAATTTTTGCTTTGGTTATTGAGACATTATTATTATTATTTAAAAGTATTTCAAGCAATACAAAAAATAGGAAGAGTTTGGTGTCCACAAACACTGTACAATTTTGGAGATTTCTCATATTTGTTTCATATGTAAACATCATCTAAATCTGCATACATATTTTTAATGTTTTGAACTTAGTGGTGGCTATATTATCACTCATCCTCTGATGAGCATCTAGGTTATTTCTCTATTTTTGATATTATGAGTGGGGTACAATGAACACAGGGTTCATGTAACTTTTTGTTATGCTGACTTTACTTGCTTTGGATATATTCCCAGAAGTGGAAAAGCCAGTTCATATGGTAGATCTATTTTCAGTTTTGTGGGGAATCTCCATACTGTTTTCCATAATAACTGGACTAATTTACACCCTCACTAACAGTATATTTGGGTTTCGTTTTGTTCACATCTTTGTCAGAATAATATTTTTTTTACTTTTTTTCTCTGAGATTTTCTACAAGCCTCTTTTCTTCTTCCTCCTTGAATTCGCTTCTTAGAGTCATCCATTTCATTCACTCTGCTCCAGTCACACTGAACTCTCTCCACCTGTGACCTTAGCTTGAGGTCTTTGAACTTAATCTATAACAGTTTTTCCCAGTGTAGCCACCGGACTCACTGCCTCATCCTCTTCTCAAATATCAGATGATGAAGAGAATCTTTGGCCACTTCATGGGAAACATCATTCCACCCACCACCATTCCACCCATGCTAGGCAGGCTTTGTTTTTCTGCTTTACTCACATTTGGCTTCCTTAAGTGTCATCATTATTTGATTTTTTTTTTTGTCTCTATGACTACCCTGACTAGATTGATTACAAGTTCCTTAGACATTGAGTCATTGCCAGCTTTGATTACACTGGAATTTCTAGAATTAGCACTGGTGTTCGGCACATGGTAGGAGTTTGATAAATATTAAAAGAGGAGTCTAATTGGAAACGGTGTCACCTTTAATTGTTGATTTAAAAATTCAGTGTGTATCCCTGAAAAAAGGTGCTCTTCACTCCCTCCCCACACACACACCAAAACAAGATGGAGGCGCCATGACTGATTCATCTACTGCATGGCAAAAGGGTTTGGATACACACTAACAAGAGCTCAACCTGGAGAGCTAATACTGGGTTCAGCATCCTCCAGGGCTGTGACTGACAGCTTCCTGGGCTGGGAGATGTGAAGCTGAGTGAGGGCAGGCAGTGGTGAAACGAGAAATTCATCTCATCTTGCAAATGCCTTCAAGAAGAACAAGTTCATCTTTATGGGAGAAATAAATACTAGGAAAGAGATAAAACATTTCCTACACATCAAAGATAATGATGATGACTATAGTAAATAAGGTAATAACAGGCCTTTCGACCATCCCCAAATCTTTTCTAAACCCCACAGAAACAAACTTTTAGGAGGGAAGAAAGAATTCTTTTTTTTTTCTTCTCCACCCACTGGGATTTACATAATTTGTGTTATAAGCCCAGGAACTCTTCCCACCCACTCAGGAAATTACACACAAAAAGAATTATTGTAATGAAAAGATGATGTTGCTTTGTAAGAATGGCCTGGCTACATGTTAGGTAGGTCAACAATGGTTAGAATTTATCACAACATAAGTGCATACTTGAAAATTCTCTATGACCAAGTTTCATAAGCCTTTTAACTTGCTAACTATGTAACTTGAAAAAAACTCACTAAACCTCTTTATGATTCAAGGTCACATCTATAAAACAGACAAATAAACTCTGTAAACTCCCTTTACAGAGTTATTCTGAGAAATACACTAATTAGTACAGATAAAACACCGAGAAAAATTCCTGGCCCATTCAAGGATTTAATCCAATACTAATTATTAGTATTTCACATTCAATATAAAGTTTACGTTTTATGTGATCTCAGAAACTGTACTTGTGCATGCTTTCTATATTTTCAGTACAAATAATGAGCCATTCTTCTTGTAATAATTATAAACAGTATGTATATATGCAGTTATTAATACAAGCCCTTGACATAACAAATGCAAAGTTGCCATGTTCTTAATTTCTCACAAAACATTAATATTCCTACAAATTTCATAATTTAAATAATCTTCACTGAACCTTCTCAGACGATAAATTGAAAGTGTTGCTTTAAGTGTCATTAAAGGTTTACTTAGCATGGTCTTCACATGAGGACATAGACCACATACAAGGAGAAGGTGTAAGGCAGAATCAATTCATAGGCCCAATCTGCAACCGAGGGTATTTGGCAAAGCTGAATTTATTTCAGCAATTTGTGAAAAAGCAATGACAACACATTAAATAGTAGGATACCACTCTCCAGCTCTAGAATTCTACATGAAGGTACATCCTATTCGACATTTCTGTTAAGAACATCAATAGCCTAGAGTGACATACATCTCTAACCTGCCAGCACCATAAGGAATGACAAGATGATGAACAGTGTTGATGGTCAACGGGAGAATTAAGAACAGAACAGCTGGGTATGTTGGATTAAATCAAACAAGTGTAATAAAAGACAAGTATAAAGTGATGTTTGTTAACACCATCAGAAACAGCAGAAGTTCCATCTTGTGCTGGGTCAACATTCATCTCCTTTGCTAGGAAAGGGAGACATGAAAAACAGAGAAGGGGAGGGGGAACTGAACACACAGGCCTGGGTGAGAGAAGCCAAAGACCCATTAGTCCAGCGTTCCCGTGGGCACGCCAGGATACAAGAGCACAAAAGAGAAGACGAAATCCATGGAGAATTAGAAAAGGACAGTCGGAAGAAATGACAGCTCCAAGATTCCTGGAGCATGACAGCCATGGAAACAGAAAATGTCAAGAAAGAAAGAACACATGAATTGATCATTGAATGCAGCCCAGTAAGAGGAAGACTTTAAATTGATCTCCAAATTTAACAATCAGGCCTTTTGTTAGATTTCATAGGGAGAGTTTAAGTTGAGTGGCTGAGATGGAGGACAAATTAAAGTATGTATTTTGAAAAAAATCCTGTGAACAATGGAGAGACAATGAGAAATAAGTGTGGTAGAAAACGACATACAGAAAATGAAGGGTAGGGGCCCGGCGCGGTGGCGCAAGTGGTTAAGGTCCTCGCCTTGCACGCCCGGGATCCCATATGGGCGCTGGTTCTAATCCCGGCAGTCCTGCTTCCCATCCAGCTCCCTGCTTGTGGCCTGGGAAAGCATTCGCGGACGGCCCAAAGCTTTGGGACCCTGCACCCACGTGGGATACCGGAAGAAATTCCTGGATCCCGGCATAGCATTGGCCGTTGTGCTCACTTGGGGAGTGAATCATCAGATGGAAGATCTTCCTCTCTGTCTCTCCTCTCTGTATATCCGCCTTTCCAATAAAAATAAAATAAATCTTTAAAAAAAGAAAACGAAGGGTAGCAAGATTCTTTCTGATATATTATTATCTTGGTACTGATTATATAAATTCCGTATTTATTTCCTTATTTTCACATTGATATCAGTTTATGGAGATCTGATATGACAATATCACATGTGAAAAGGATACTAGGTGTCAACAAGATAATTCAAGCATTAGGATACAAGTAAATGTGGTTCTTGTCTACCTCCAGTTCACACTCCACTCACTGCATTCAGTTTGAAAAGACACTTTTTAAAAGGCACTGTGAAATAAATATCCTTGCAAATCCACTTAATGAGAAACAACTGAAGATGTTTGGCACTATTTGCCCTAAGATAGGAAAAGTAGAGACAAATCTAGCACAAAGCGCAGGGAGTATGTTCCTCTTACAGCTGCTCTCTAAACTTCGGAGGCGCCCCCACCCCCACTGAAGTTATCTCATTGTGGCCTAACATGTGGCCACAGACATAATGCCCAGCAGTGTGAAAAATGTTATTGCATATGATGAGCTGGTGAATAATCAGCTACATGAGAGGCAACACTAGGATGTCTTATGTTGCTTGGCTCTTCCTTTCAAATCCATGTCTTCTCATTAACTATGCATTTTGGGTGGGAATCAAGCATTTGTATTTCTACCGAGTCCCCAGGCAATGTCCACACAGATGGCAAAGCTCCCATCTCCTCTGTAATCTACTTGCAAAGCTTCCTTCCTGGTGCTATTGGATTTAATAATTTCCATAGCTCTGTCAACAAGGTCTGATCATCCCATTTGCAGGGAAAGAAACAAAGAATAAAATGCGTTGGCACCCAAGTTCTTAATCTTCTAATCCATAGTGTGGAGTCAAGAATTCTGTTCCTGTGTTGCCCTGCTCCATCCTCTTCCCTCCGCCCCTAGATATTCGGTTCTGTATTGCCAACCTGCATCATGAAAGTAGTCCATGGTGCATCATTAATTCCACTTGTGTCATAATGACACAGCTAATGAAAACATCTCCATAGTTTATGAGGACAGAGACTGCTGTATTTTTACTATGGGAAGAAATGGGAACTCCAGACATTTTCCTAATTTGCTTACTGTGCTTTTGTGGTGGAATGAAAATGTTACAAACTTGAAGAGAGCATCACTACGGCTGCTTTAATAGACTAATTACAGTTTTTGTAGTTAATTTCATTTTGCTCTACTTTTTGTCTGAACCCATTACTGACAGTCAGAATTTCATTGGAATCTTATTGTGGTCTTCCTGAAAGAAAATAGGCTCCTGTGTGCACTTTCCATTTGCAAGACCAAATTCTTCATCGTACTCTAAAAGTCCCATCGGGCAGGCCTTGTGGTGTAGCAAGTGAAGCTGCCACGCGGAGAGCCACATCTTGTATTAGAGTGCCTGTTCAAGACCCGGCTAAACTGCAGCTTGTCCAGCTTCCTGTAGGTGTGCCTTGGAAAACTGCTGGAAATCCACGTTCTGAAACCCTGCCACCCACGTGGGGAACTCGGATGGTGTTCCAAGCTCCTGGTTTTTGCCTGACCCAGTTCTGGCACTCTGGACATTTGAGGAGTGAATCAACAAATGGGAGATCATTCTCTCTCTCACCCCCGGTGTGCCTTTCAAAAAAAATGTGTATCTCAAAAGAAACTTTCAAAAACTTAAAAAAAAAATCTTTCTGGCACACCAAGTTAACCCATCAGCTGTGACAATAACCTTCTACATAAGCATCAGTTCAAAATCCAACTGCAGCTCCATTTCCAATCCAGCTTCCTGCTAATGCGCTTGGGAAAGCAGCAGAAAATGGATCATAGGCTTGGGTTCTGGCCACACTTGTGGGAGACCTGGATGGAGTCCCAGGCTCCTAACTTCAGCCTAGCCCAACCCTCATCATCAGATTCTTTTGAGGCATGGACCAGCCTATACAAGATCTTCCTCTCTGTGTCTATGTGTATCTTTCTGTATCTTCTCACTTTCTCTCTCTGCAGCTGTTCATTCATTCAAAATATTCAAATATGATTTCAGTAAGTAAATATAACTTCAAAATTATAAAGACCTTCAGTCATGCCTGTTCCTTACTAGTCCATCTTATTATATATAGTCTTATTACAAAAAAAAAAAATTTTTTCAGAGGCCAGCACAGTGGCAAAGTGGGCTAATCTTCAGCCCACAGCATCTGCATCCCATCTGGGCTCCAATTCATGTCCTAGCTGATCCACTTCCAATCCAGCTCTGTGATCATAGCCTGGGAAAGCAGTGGAGGATGGATCATGTCCTTGGGTCCCTGAACCCATGGGGGAGACCTGGAAGAAGCTCCTGGTTCCTGTCTTCTGATTAACTCATCTCTGATTGTTGTGGTCTTATGGGGAATGAATTAGTAAATGGACAATTTCTCTTTGTGTGTCTCCTTTCTGTAAGTCTGCCTTCCAAATAAAAGTAACAAATAAAAATCTTAAAGATTCCCAGGTAGCTAACAACAGTATATAACATTTTAATATGGAAGGACCAATTGCACTTTTGAAGTATGTGTCTTAGGGGCAGATATTATTTTACAACAGGTTAAGCACTCACCAGCAAGGTGTACATCCCATATTGGTGTGTCAGGGATAGAGATCCAGTTTTCTGCTAATGTACTAGGGGCAATAAGTGCTAGTCCAAGTTTACTTATGTCCTCAGCACCCATGTGGGAGACTCATAGGTAGTTCTGGCTCCTGGCTTTGTATAGACCCGTATCTGGCTGTTGTAGACATTTGGAGAGTACACCAGCAAATGGGGCATTCTCTCTCCCCCCTTTCTCTCTGTTGCTCTGCCTTTCAAATAAATAAAACTTAATGAATATTATATAGAGATACATATATATGCACACACCTTCGATTTAATTTCCAAATATGTATAATCAAACTGCTATTGATTTAAACAGAACTCTGTTTCATGTGTCCTCTGTCACACCCCTACTCAACACATACACATAAAACAAATTTAAGCAGCAGGAAAAGTTCATATTGTCTCTCTTGAAAAATGAAAATTGCTAATTTTCACACTGCTGTGGCATGGTTCAAGCTAATGATGTGCTAATGTGATATTAAAGTACTAACTCCTGCAGCTTTAACAGCCTGATCGTGCAGCTGACATCACACGGATATTGCTAAAATGTTAGATTTTATTCGATTTCCGTAAGTAAATGGAGTCTGAGTGTCACTGCATGCTAATCACTGCAGGGCAGTATGTTCTTTATTTATTTTAGATAAGCATTTCATTCTAAAATTTTAAAAATGAGTGAGAAAAGAAACAAGAAAGTGTTCGAGACACTAGTGGATGCCCATTTCTTGTGGCTCTCAAGATGAATAGAAAATTTTTAAGCGTATAGAAAATGAGAACAGATGTGGATAATGACACAATTTGTTATTTATGAATGCAGGTTTTCTCTGAAGATTTAGGCATTATCATGAGAACTATTCATTGTACTTCAAAAAATCAATAAATATTAATATCAGAATGCAAATGTTTTCACTATAATTTAAAACATGAAGAATACTTATCCATTATGCCTTTGGAAAATTCAGGGCACCCAGAGTACTTATTAAATGTGTGTTATCAGATGATTCAGAGAGCTTCTCTGAATTACTTAAAATTTGCAAATGGAACAGTAAAAACACGTTCTCCATGAGACACAGCCTCTGTTTTGTTGTGCCTGAATTTCCTCAATCTTTTGGGTGCAGCAAAAAGGACTGGATATGGAATCAAGAATCCGGACTCAAATACTGATTTTGCCACATAATAGCCCGTGTGACTTCGGGTAAGCATGAGTTGTTTTCCACCTCTATACAACAAGAATGACATTTCCTGCAAATGGTTATTTAGAGGTAAAATGAGATCAAAGTCTAGTATACATGTGATGCAGAATTATATCCAACATTATATAAATGTGATTTCATCTATGGATATCATAGTAAAAGTATTAATTAACCTTATTCCATTTGGAAGCTCCCTTTGAGCTAGCATGAAACTGATGACATTCTGGTGGAATTTAAGTAACACATAAAAATACATGATTCCCTGAATTACTAGTTATGCAAGTTGTGGTAGTTTAGAGCCTGAATAGCAGTTTCTGGACACACACAGCAAGCTGTACAACACCTTGTACAGCATCTTCATTCAATCTGTAATATGAGTTCGGAACCATGGATTGAATGACTATTTTACTTAATCATTATGATGGATTGTACCAGTGTAGTTTTTCATAAAACCGCCATGTGGTCTCATTCTGCAAAAGATGTAGCAAACAATTTATTTGATTCAAAAATAATCTAACTAATGAATATGGTTTACACTGATAGGGTGGATACAGTTGTCCCTAAACATGTGACACGCATCTACTTCTGAGTCCAAGCTATCCCATGAGATGACCTAGCCCTGGGAGTGGTAAGAGCACTTGCTTAGCTTCTGCCAAACTCCCTTGGTTCAATCCACGCTCCAATAGCATTACTTCCAAACACTGAACTTTCATCTCATCTGTGTGAGGGGTTTGCTTACTAAAAATGTTGAAGTAGCTGATCTCTTCCACCCTCGTCATGTTATAGATGAGGACATAGAAGCCCAGAAATGTAGTACAGATCACCCAAGGCCCATTAGAAGCCAGTCCTCAAACCAGGACCATAAAACAGTTGTCCACATTGCTAGTCTGGAGATTGACACCAAACTGCTCTCTTGATGTAAGCCTGATAGATACCTATCATGTGCGAATGTCAACCACCATTACAGATATTCTGCCTGCATTATTATTATTATTATTAGGAAACCCAGAGAAGTTTCTAAATAGTTTGCATCTGAAAATAAAGTTCAAGAATGTCAAACAACTTGTACTAATCAACAGTCAAAACTGATTTAGCTCAAAATCCTTTCTGTGTTACCAAAAATGGAACAAGACATGAGACTTAATACTCATGTCCCATAATAGACATTCCATAAACATCTCGTATTTGTCATTTGGCTAAACCTGAATGTTGTTGGCCATTAAACCGGCATACCACTATGGCTGAGCCAGAGGGGGAAATCAGTGTATATAGTATGTTTAATTGCCTAACTTTAGCTCTATTTTTGAAGTGAACTTGATTACAATTGAGACACAATGAATATGGATGCAAAATGACCAAATGAAAACCTTATTTGAGAGTTGCTTTCATCTCTTTCTGAACTAAGACTGTTAATAATCACCTCTTATTTTATGTCGATTCTATATTTTATTAGAATAAATATGTGGCTTTTCCACTCTTTGATGTCTCTTATGTTTGTATATATTAACTTATTTTCTTATTCCAAAGGTCTGCTGCTTATATTGCAAATTGAATTTGTTCATGCTCTCATAGAAGGGAAATATTGCAAAAATATTTTCCCACTGGCATTTTCATTTTTCAACTTTCATGTTCCAATCAATTTATTTTGTCTCATGTGTCCTCTAACAAAGACAAATAATGTAGTTTTCAATATAACTGTGACATAATTATATTTTTGTTCTGTTTTCTTTTTCTTCATATGCAAATATACATTTCTTTTGTACAGAAAATCAAAGTAAAATATATTTTTTTCATTTTAAAATATAAAGCAGTGGCAGACAGAATAAGCTACAGGAGAGAAAATAATTTGTAAATGAAAATCATTTAAAAAAAGAATGATAGTAGTATTATGTAAAATAAAGTCAGGTAACCAGTAAGAGGACATTTCTGATATTTTTATTATTAAAAACTCTCTTGAAATTTTCTTTCAATGATTCTCATTAGGATTAAAATATAATTCTGCAGTCACAATCTACTTTTGAATATTATAACAATTTGCTTGTATTATGAGAATTTTAATACAGTATACTAGAAACTCCTGTCACAAATTATTGTTGCTATTGTTGTCAGTTATTTCTCCATTGTAAATCCTATAGATGTGGAATAAATTACCACTAATTTTTATTTTTTCTTTTTTAAAAGATTTATGTATTTTTATTGGAAAGGCAGATTTACAACAGAAGGAGAACTAAAGAGAAAAATTTTCCATCTGTTTGTTCACCCCCCCCCAGTAGCTGGAATGGCCAGAGGTGAGTTGATCCAAAGCCAGGAACCTGGAGCCTCTTCTGCATCTCCCATGTGGGAGCAGGACCCTAAGCTTTTAGGCTGTCCTCCACTGCTTTTCCATGCTATATAAGCAGGGGATGAATAGGAAGTGGGGCACCTGGGACAAGAACCAGCACCCACATCTAATTGTAGCCCTTGCAGTTGAAGCATTAGCCAGGTGAGCCAACTCACTGGCTCACCACTTTTTTTTTCCTCCAAATTATTTGTTTGACTCTAGGGCTGGAGGCAAGCCTAGCAAAGGAACCTTGTGGTCTCTGCTGCTGGGCCATTGCTTCCACTGGTAAGCGTGAGAGTCAGGACTGGGGCAGGCCAGGCTAGGCTAGTTTGCTTCACTCACTGACATGGAGGAGAGCCAGAATGGGAGCAGTTCTGCCAGGTTAGGCTGGAGCATCAAATGGCAGGTAACAGGACTGTGCAGTGGACAACACGCCCAGATGCATATCCGGGATAAGGCAGCCAGCTCATGTAGGCCAGCACTGGGCACCATATGCCTTGTCAGAGGATAGAAAGCAGAACAGGTTGAACAATTTTCCTGGCCAAGCTTTACAGCACGTTCCTGGATCTGTGGATGCATTTAAGGTGGACTTTGTGAATAAACAGACCTTGGAAATATTTTCTCAACCCTGGAGCAACAAAATGAACAATTTCACAGAACTATCTAAACCACTCAAAGTGACACCCTAGGAACACTCTTCCCCACATCGGCGTCTCTAAGGTCTCATCAAGTCACCATCCCCTGGCCCACGAATGCTGCTGTAGTTTGACAGCAAGGAATGGCCCTCTCACTTTGCTCTTGTGAACACAGGAAAGAAAAAAAAAGAGAGAGAGACCTTAGAAAGAGAGAGAGAGAAAGAAAGAAAGAGAAAAAAGAGAGAGAGAAAGAGATAGAGAGAGAGAGAAAGAAAGAAAGAAAGAAAGAAAGAAAGAAAGAAAGAAAGAAAGAAAGAAAGAAAGAAAGAAAGGTTTTTCCTACCCAGTTTCCTCTATACTTGACCTTCCCCACCATAATCAGAGGCCAACATGGGCATACATTCCTTGCAACTAGGTAAACAATATTTTTAAAAACAATTTTAAAAGAATCTGAGTTATTTGTTACAAAATGAAAGATAACATTTGTATTTATCTCTATTTCTGCTCTTTGCAGTACTGTTCATCTCTCTGTACTTCCAAGTTTCAAACAGCACCATTATTCTATCAAAAGGGTTTCCATTAACATTTCTTGTAATACAGTTATCCTGGGAATAACTGTAAGTTTTGTTGTCAAAAAAAGTCCCTATTTTTCTTTTGTTTTTGAAAAATATTTTGCTGTTGGTAGAATTCTGGATTGGGCCTGGTGCAATAGCGTAGTGGTTAACGTCCTCACCTTGCACACACTGGGATCCCATATGGGTGTCGGTTCTAATCCCGGCTGCTGCATTTCCCATTTAGCTCCCTGCTTGTGGCCTCGGAAAGCAGTCAAGGATGGCCCAAAGCCTTGTCACCCTGCACCCACATGGAAGACGTGGAAGAGCTCCTGGCTCCTGGCTTCGGATTGATTCAGCTCCAGCCATTGCGGCCGGTTGGCGAGTGAACCAGTGGATGGAAGATCTTCCTCTCTGTCTCTCCTTCTCTGTATATCCGCCTTTCCAATAAAAATAAAATAAATCTTTAAAAAAATTTTTTGGATTGACTTTCATTTTCATAGCACATTAAAAAATTCCCTCCACTCTTTTCTAATGCAGTTTCTAATAAGTCTATTGTAATTCTCTTCAAAATTTCTCCATTTCTACATTCACTCCCTTTCTTCTTCTGAGCTACCCATTACATACCTGTTAAAACATTTGATATTGTTCTGTAACTTTTAGATTTTGTTTGATTTTATATATTTTTGGAAAAAATAGGCTAATATAATCATTGCAATAATTAAAAATCAATCATTTCAATCCTTAGCTCAGAACTCCTATTTAGATTGAATAAGTATGTTGTACAGCTTGCTATATATATATGTATATACGTAAATATATTTACTATTATAGCTTAAATAAATTTAGTTATTATTAATTGATATTTTAGTTTCTAAAGCTTCATAAACATAGTCAAATTTATGTTATCAATACAAAATCAGTTCATATAATCTTTTGAATTTATGAAGAAGTTACCCAAAGCTGTAGAATACATGGAAGCCTTTCAAACCTTATGGAAACAAATTGTGTGAAGGCAGCGATAAACACCGAGCAGAAATCCTGTGAGGATGCAGGGCCACAGGAGCTCCCCTTTGCCAAGAGTTGGAAGGGAAAATGCTTCAGACACTTTGGAAGGCTCTTGGAGAGTTTCTTACAAAACCAAGTACACTCTGACCATACAATCCAGTAACTACGCTTCTTGGTATTTACCCGGAGGAATTGCAGACTTACATCCATTCAAAAATCTCACTACAGGCATTGGTAGCAGCTGTACTCATAATTTTCCAAATTTGGAAATAACTTGCCCTTTGTGAGGTGAACATATGAATAAACTATAAGTATCTAGATAATGAGGTGTTTTCAGTACTATAAAAAAATTATCTGTCAAGCCGTGGAAGGCACACAGAGGAACTTAAATGCACATTACAAGGGAGCAAACCAATGTGGAAAGGCTATGTATTGTGCAACTCCAGCTGTTTTGCATAGCTCCAAAATGATTTAAAAAAAAAAACAATAAAATAGCCAGTGATTTCCAAGAGTTAGAGGCTGGGAGGAGATAAATAGGTGACACCAGTGGTTTTAAAGGCAGTGAAGTTATTCTGCAGGACATTATAATGGTAGACACATAAATATTTTGATCAATTTGTCCAAACCCACATAATGTATTGTTCACCCTCAGAGTGAACCATAATGTATCAGAGTGACAATAAAATGTCGATCCATGTTAGAATGTACCATTTCAGTGGGAGGAATTGCCAGCGGCAAACACTGTCATGTGGGGGTTTAGAGACTATACAAACCTCTATACACTTTCAGCTCAGTGGTTTCTCTGAACCTAAAAATTTTTTTTAAGACATCAAATCTGTTTAACAGAGATCAGACTGGAAAATGCAACACCTAGACTCAAGAATGTATGCAAACTTTATGATAAACTGCTTACCTGCCCACAGTAATCTATAAAAACGAAAAACGAAATCACAGCAACTGATAATCACCTGAACAGAACCACACACCACACAGTCATGAAAATATAAAAATGTGTGTGGACAATCATTAGCAGCAGGAAATAGGTATATTTCAGCTTCCAAGCAAGTTGGAAACATCACAGGGTGAGTGAGCAAATTAGATTTTGAGAGTCACCAATCGGATGTATGAGTCTTCAACCTTAGGTAAGGCTGTCAAACTTAGAAGACCAAGAGAGCTATAAGGATGCTGGGCAGGAGAGCAATATGGAGAAAGTGATCCTTGAAGAAAATATTTCTTTCAGCCTGGTTTGTGACAGACTGAAGGTAAGAGAAATCGGGAAAATAAGGGAATGAAATATTAAGGTGGGAACAGCCTATTAGGAAGGTGGTTAAATGAATTAAAGATTCTAGGGAAAATGGGAAGAACATTACAGGCAGAAAGTTTTCAGATTGGTTGACTGATTTGATAAGAAAGATGAAAGGAAAGGCGAAATCACACACAAGGCTTCCAACTAAATCAACAATAGCACAATTTGTCACTAGTGTCTTTATTCTTTGTTCTGCAAGAGCTTGCTCTTTCCTGCATTTCAACTTAATCATGTTTGAATGAGCATGAAGTTTGGAAAAGCTTAAAAACACGGAAGGAAAGCAAAAAATAAAATGTATGTCCTTAAATATTTTTGAGGTAAACTTTCTGAGTAAAGAAGTTGTTTGCCAGCCAAAACTCAATTTGTATTCAATGTGTGGTTTAAACACTCTGTCCAAACACGACAGATGTTGGAATCAATTGGTTTACAAGTCTTATTTTTT
The DNA here is from genome assembly GCF_017591425.1 of Ochotona curzoniae. Lineage (NCBI taxonomy): Eukaryota > Metazoa > Chordata > Mammalia > Lagomorpha > Ochotonidae > Ochotona > Ochotona curzoniae. The sequence goes on along the minus strand of NW_024464920.1, from coordinate 12,765,985 downwards.
TTCTCAGCTTCAATAAATAAAATACTCTTAATTTATCTTCCATCCTACACATTTGTCAATCCTTACAGTGTATATAGACATCTAAAAAGTTAATTGAAAATCAGACTTCTGGCCTTTGCAAACAGAAAATTGTTTAGTGCTTTAAAAAACAACTCCAAACACTCCACCACACCCACCAACACATACAAAATAAATAAATGTTTATCCTGTTGCCACTCTTCATTTCTTCTGCTAACATTTTCACATGGGGTTCAAAAATAAATTTTAGAATAATTTCAAAGAAGTTCCCATAGGAATTTTTGTATTAGACACTGTAAATTACATAAGAAAGCCTGACACTTTCATAATATTGGATGTTTTTAAGGATTTTTTTTTTGAAAAGCAAATCAGATTTACAGAGAGAAGGAAACACAAAGAGAAAGATCTTCCATCTTCTGGTTTACTCCCCAAAGGGCTGCAACAGCCAGAGCTAAACTAATCTGAAGCCAGGAGGCAGGAGCTTCTGAGTCTCCCATGCGGGTGGTACAGGGTCCCAAGGCTTTGAGTCACTCTTCCTGCTTTCCCAGGCCATAGGCAGGGACCTGGATGGGAAATGGAGCATATGGGACATGAACTAGTGCTTATCTGAGATCCAGGTGCTTGCAGGGTAAGAGTTAGCCATTGAGCCATCATGTCAGGCCAAAAATATTGCATTCTAAATAAATAATTTGTAACATTTATTTGTTCACATTATCTGTAATATGCTACAAATATGCAGAATACTGAATAAGTGAAATGAATCCGATGTTATATATTATTATGAATAATAAATATTCATTGGCATGCTATTTGGTATATGCATAAATTACACAACACAGTGCATAGCACATTGTAAACATTTAATAAACATTGCTTACTATTATAATATTATTACATACTACTCATTTATTATCTATTATAAAGTTATATTCATTTTTAGTTAATTATCTGTCCATGATTACCACCTATTGAGATTTTGCACTTGATCTTAGCCAAAAGGCTGAGAAGCAATAGAGATTTTAGTATTTAACTAAAATTTTGTGTTTCTCTGTGTATTAAACCTCACTCTTAATTATATTCATCCCCAATACATTTTTCCCTTTTGTTTTCTAAAAATGAATCATTTATCTGTTTATTTGAAAGGCAGAGCTAATGAATCTTATGCTAGTTAACTTCCAAAATGTTCTCTACACAATACCTGTCCCATGATTTCATCTTTCAAAACTTTTTAACATGAAAATTTCATTATTTAATGGTACTCATATTACTTCTCTTGGCCTTTGTCTACTGCCATAATTTATTTTAAAAGATTGCTTTTAGATGCAGCAAAAACTTCTGTATACTAGAAACACATCATAACATGTTTGAATATTTTTTCCCCTTTTACTCCTTCTATTTTGGCCAAAGCTGAATATGTTACAATTAATTTTCTAGAACAACTGGAATTGTATGAGTTGAAACAAGGAAACAGGTCCCATTACTTATTTTTAGTAAATATTACTTAAGATACCATCTCATCTATTGATTAACACTTTGCTTCCTTGTTGATGTATACTGTCCAGTAAGTATGGTCTGGTCACCTTGAATAATATCCAGCTACCCAAACCCTAACACACACATCTGGGATTTGCCTTCTGCTCTGTACTCTGGTACTGCTCCCTCAGGTCCCAGCACTTCGTCAATTCCACTGCTTCATAATGAAATTTCCATCTCTCTCTACAAGGGTTCTCGGTTAATGCACATTATACCCTCGGTTGCTGAATGCTCCTGGGTTCTACTGACTGATTTATCGACAATTCACTTGGTAGTGCCCAAATACAATGTGTAGGTAAAGGGACAAATGTTATATTTATTGCTAGTTTAGAAATATTTGGCATATTTTTTACTTCAACTTCCCTCTCTCTTTGTGTGGAATCCTACTGCATCTGTGTTTGCTAACTTAGATACTCCAGGCTGGCCAAGGTCCTTGAGTTCAGTGCACACCTCTCCAATTCCTGAATCTTAAAATCAACTCCTTCTCATTCCACATCAGATCTTCAGTGTTTTAAAGAAAGTGTTTTACAGTTTGTGCTGTAATTTTAGTTGTTGCACACTTTCCTGACCAGACACAAATTTGTTCTGCAATATAATTTATCTTCTTAGTTAACGTACATGTATTGATTCCGTATTTCAATTGTATTTCTTCAGTGTTGACTCATGCTAGGTATTTAGCAGTGCTTGGTCAACACCCAAGGAATATCTGACAATAACTCTAGAGATATTAATTTTGGTGTCAGCCCATCAACAATCTTCCAACTGTGAAAATGGCAAATAAAAGACACAGGACTTGTCCAGAGCCACACTGGTTTTAACAGTAAAGTCAGCCCTTGCTTGAATTGGGTTCTCAGACTGTTTAATATGTCAGAATGTCTCTCTGTGAATAAACACCAGTGATACAGCAGAGGAAATTAAAATGTCTAGGGATGACAATAGATAATGTATAAATCATAGAAGGAGAGCAATGAAAACAAAACAGAACAGGTTCATTGGAAGAGTTGGAGTCCAGACAGCTCCACCTCACGTGCAGTGGTAGTGATTGGAACAGGAGTCATTTCCACACAAGCATTGTAGAACTCCCTTCAGGAGACTTTACAGGCAATACATGCTTTTATAAATGGTATTGGCTGCTTAGCACTGTAAGTAATATGGAGGCAAGACATAGTTTACCCACGATCCATCCACATAGGATAGACTCTATACAGGCATGTGAAGAATGAGATTGATAGACTTGACTTTGCTTCATAAGATGATATAAAAAATAATCAAATGAGAAACATTCAGGATATTCATACAGTACTAATTTCTGATGATAACTATCCATTTCTGAGTTCATACTACGCCTAGTAATGACTGCACAGAAAATCATGCAGAACCAATAACATGTTGATTCCTTCAAAGAGTTAACATGGTAATTTCAGCACTTAATGAGAAGGGGATGCTAATTGTTCAGTACAAAATTGGCAATGACCTCTGTGATACTTTGAATGACTAGGTTCCCTAGATTCAGATCAGAGGTAGACAAGATGACTTATTAGTTAAGCATTTATTCTTTTCCAAAGCAATGCTTATGGCATTATGCTGACTTGAGAAACCCTATTCTGACTGTTAATGAAAACTTAATGGAGCTGACATAAGTAAGATGATCTTAAGCCTGCTCACTCTTTAAAATTGCTTTTTTTTTTCTTGTTGCCTTCTGGAAAGTTGCTGGGTCATTGAGCACTGATGTCATCTTGGATATGGAAGAAAAGCTAGTGAACAACACGGGGAAGGTGAAGTATGTCCAGAATATAACCAGGCAGGCAGCAGCATCATATGAAAGGTGAAGAAGGAAGAATTGGGATTTCAAAACGAGGGCTTAGAAATCAATAGTTTAGAAGGGATCCAGACAGAACCAATTTTGCTTCCCAAATCTACCATTTAGAAGAAGCTGAGAGAAAGTAAAATGGAAAGAGAACAATTATAAACATCATAGGAAGGTGCTATTTTCTAAAGGTATTTAGAAATAGCTGATCTAACAGAATACTTCGGCAGACACCAGAGCAAAGATGGTACATAAAGCAATAGTTAGATGGAAAATATTCATGAAGAATGAAGAGCAGGAAAAGATCTTGATTCAGAAATTTGGCACATTTTGGAATCAGTAAGTAAGTTGTTTTTAATATTTAGTCAGTGGTAGCTTTTCATAGGTTGTGATGACACACAAAATTTCCAACTGTTCAGAATTTTCAACTAAATAGATATGTGTACAAATCAATGGTTTCTTAGACCAGGAGAGATGGAACTCCACATATACATTGTGACGTGGAGTAAAATTCTAAGATTCAGGTTTTCATCAGCATTGGGAATAATGTCTTTCATTTGCACAAGGCACTGGGCAGCAAGGAAAAGATAAAATTATAAATGCAAGGTGAAAGTGCTCATTTCACCACATATCTTCCCTTTTTTCCCCTCCCACACCTTGTGGGTTAAAAACAAAATCTGAAAAATACTAAGGCACTAACACAGTTCTTGCATTATTTTAAGAAGTGTCTATTCATCTGCCTCAAATACCGAGATGCAGCCAGTTTGCAGTCCACACAAGCATCGGGAGAATAGAAGACGGACATCAATGGCAAGGACAGTCATAAATGTTCACTTCCTTTAACAAGCAGCAGAGAGCCCTGCCCATCGCCTTAGCTGTAAGTCACTTCTCTCACCTTTGGTGTCCCAATCATCCAAGGTTTACAGCCAAGAGAAATTTACAGGTGAGAATGATGGCCAGAATGTTTTCTTATCTGCTGGTACCAGCATAATATACTTGAACGCTGTCATAGTCTGGCGACACACTGGAACACAATTAAATGTCACTCAAAGAAGTGTTAAAGATCATTCCAGGGCAGCACCTGTCTGAAGCCAGTGAGTTAAGAAGTTTAGGCAAGTCAGCACAGAGACTCCAAAAATCATGTTAAACATATGTGGCCTTAGGAATAAACTTGAATAAAGCCAGAATCCATCAGCCAAACACAGAAGATGTAGATTAGGGATTCAAGAAAGCAATCCTCCTTAGCTCTTGGGGAGAAAACCTTTTGTTAAGGATCTCTTTGAAGAGCTGAGAAAGCTTTGTCATCCTACCACTATGATGTCAAGTAGCATCATACAGCAGGTCTCACTCAATCTAGAAAATCTGCTTGGAGTCCTGCTCTCATGGGTACAAACAGGGAAAGTTAGTTGTGTTAGCAGATTTTTTTTTTAAGAAAAAAAGTATTGAGAATTAATTTTTTGAGGAATCCATTTGTGGGAGGAACTTGAGCATTTAGTAAATGCAGTCCACTATCCTAGACTAAACATTAGGCAAACTGATCGTAGTGTGTTTGACTATTGCTGAACCAAAAATGCACCAAGCTGAAACTCAATTTTAAATTTAGACAAACATAGAGATAAGGTATTGTGTAATGTCCTGAAATTCACAAAACGCTCCCTGTAACTCTCCCATATGTGAGTCAAGTGCCCATAACTATTTCATGATGTATAATAGAAACTACTGTTGATCTTATACTAATATATAACCTTTTCAAGAACGATACTTTTCAAATGAAATAGAAATGTTACAAAGAATTATTTAACTTTCATGATATTGCTTTAATAAAAAATAGAAAATGTGCATAGTTCTGTCTTTTAAGACTTTAAGCCAAAGTTAAAAATAAAAGCCTACTTCAAAATGCTCATGGGAAAAATGAAAAAATCACTGTTCAAAATGTTTGCATTTCATAGCTTGCATTTTCCATAAACTTAATGAAGACCCTCACACACATGGATTTCCAAATTTTTTAAAACTGGAAAATCATTAGCTTCTAATTCCATTTTCTGCACACTTTATGAAGCACTCTTAAAATATTCAGAGTTCCAATAGATACTCTGTGTTATATAATTGTGTAAGTATTACCTATATCATTCACGAAACAGCCCATATTTGTCATTGCTTTTGTGTTTTACCATGCTGCCAGAGAAATAAATTCATTATTCCTGGCTAAAAAACAACTTGGTATGTAAGTACTAGCACTATTCCAGCCTTTTTAAAAAACGTATGGATGATATTTAAAGTTTTAAATGGGTGTGGGCTTTCTAGAAAACTTGCCTTTGAAGTTCATCAATAAATACTTGTATGATATGAATATTGAGCATTAGGCAGTAATTTGAAAACAAACTAAAGAAAATGGACAAGAAGAATTAGATTTCCAAATAAAGAAAAGCCCTTATGAACCATTATTGCGTGTTTCCAGACCTAAGAATTTTTTCAGATTTATTTATTTTTATTGCAAAGGCAGATGTAGACAGGAGGAGAGACAAAGGAAGATCTTCCATCTGTTGTTTCACTCCCCCAAGTGACTGTAATAGCCAGAACTGCACTGATCTGAAGCTAGGAGCCAGGAGCTCTTCTGGGTCTCCCACACAGGTGCAGGGCCCCAAAGTTTTGGGCCATCCTTGGCTGCTTTCCAAGGCCACAAGCAGTTTGCTGGAAGCGGGGCTGCCGTAATTAGCACTGGTGTCCATACGGGAACCCGATGTGTTCAAAGTGAGAACTTTACCTAGTAGGCCACCATGCCGGGCCCTAATTTGATATTTTTAAAAAATACATCATATACATAGGAAGATGAGTCAGCTTTTTGCTATTACATGTGTAGTGAGTTAAGACAGAATGTCATATAGTGTAGTGATGTTAATATTTCAGTGATGTTACCACGCTGTATTCTTAGGTCATGATCAGGGCCAATGAAAGGGAATATAAGAGGGCCCGGCGCGGTGGCGCAAGTGGTTAAAGGTCCTCACCTTGCACGCCCGGGATCCCATATGGGCGCCAGTTCTAATCCCGGCAGCCTCGCTTCCCTTCCAGCTCCCTGCCTGTGGCCTGGGAAAGCAGTCGAGGACGGCCCAAAGCTTTGGGACCCTGCACCCGCGTGGGAGACCCGGAAGAGGCTCCTGGCTTCGGATCGGCATAGTATCGACCCGTTGCGCTCACTTGGGGAGTGAATCATGGGACGGAAGATCTTCCTCTCTGTCTCTCCTCTCTGTACATCCGCCTTTCCAATAAAAAAATAATAAAAATAAATCTTTAAAAAAAAAAAAAAGAAAGGGAATATAAGGATTTCTTAACAATGCCTGCCTTTGCTTCAAAAGTGGGAGCATCACCTACTAAAGTTATTATATCTTCTCAGACTAAAAAAAAATGAAATATTAAAATGTCTTTCATTAAAAGTCAGATTCATAATTTACATGTCAGTCTATAAAGAGAACCCTGTACTTATTTCTAACTCCCTGAGTTAGACTTCTAGATGGTCTCCAAGTGACACTTTTAATCAATGACTCATTAGGTAATTTTGGAGCCTGACACAGCTCCAATGGACATATGATTAGGTGTGATTTAGTGTTCCGGGATGTGAGCAGGATAACACAGATGATGGGAAGCAAAAAGAGTGTATATGTGAAGGCTGATCGGGACGTTTAGAAGTGGGCTAAGTATTTTTGCAACATCTGGTACAGTCCTGCCACATCAAAGTCATCACATCTGTCCAGACCACGTGTGCAGTGTCACCTTCCACTCCCACCTTCATCCCTGACATCTGTCGTTGAGCTCCCTACCCAGTTTCTGTGTGGGTCCATTTGGAGATTAAAGGGCTCAGCATGAAGTTCGTACAGTGATAATGAAATGTAAATAGTTTAATTAAATCAAAGTTACAAATAACTCTTATTTCTGCCCCTACTGGCATTTTATTAGACCCATCCAATTGTAATGTACTTTCTAAAAGTGCCTACATTTGCATAGTCAGCATGTAGCTTTCTTATTGGTTTGGGCACATAGTTAGTTTTTTGCTTGCTGATTCCTAACACCTAAAACAAACAATAGTGTTAGGCTTAGAGTTAAACATAAATATAAGTGATAAAATGAATGCTGATCCACAGCCTCATTTTCATTTATCAAGAAGCTGCAAGAAACTCCATGAAAAGTGCACAAAGAGAGCAGTGGCCACCAAGGAGGGAGTGATCCAGTCAGCAAAAGTAGACCATTCAAGAGCAAAGGTGAAGATTTGGGGGATCCTCAACAAGTCATTTGGTTCTTCACCTGAAGGGGCAAAAAATAAGAGCATCTTTTTGAGTACTTTGGGAAAGTCAGCCAAAGCCTTAGTGGAAAAATGCCCCCTAAAGATTTTTTTTTCCACAATTGTGACAATAATGCTTCGGTTCTTATAGCTTTTAGCAGTGAATTTAAAGAGGATCACATTAAAAGGAGGAAAAGAAATTAAAGGTTTACCTTGAAAATAGGATACTAAACTTTCTACTGTTGTCTATACCTACAATGCCATGATACACTTAAATAGCAGAATGTTGGATTCGTGACAGCTGAAGGACTATACTATTGAAATAATACAGGGAAACAGTGGGGGGTGGGAAGTGGATGAGGTAGAGAGGGGAATCCCTGTGACTACGGAAACATATCATAAAAAATAAAGATAAATGAAGTTTATATTAAAGAGTTGAGTGCATTCCTGAGGATATGACAGTGGGATCAGAGTGAGGCTAAGAGCAGAGGCCTTTGATGTGACTGAGGCTGTGCTTATGGTGTCTGATATGCAGGCAGCTAGCTGAAAGCCCCAGCATGCCACAGCCACTGTGCAATTCTATCCCACCTGCTAGTCAAAAGTTCCCCTTTCCAGGACATATTTCTTTCAGTTGAGACATAAGTGGATTCAATAAATATAAGACTACTGAGCACCACATGTAATTTGTGGAGGTGCCACATAGTTTCCAAGTGGTTTAACACCTACAGAAGCATCAACTCCTACGTCATAAGACACCAACAACTGGAATGCATTCTCTCTAGTACCATAAAGAAGACTCAAGGGCTGCCAGATGCACTGGTTCCCTTTCCCACCAACCCTTCTCTCACCATCCCTCCTTTTAGGCAAATCTTCTAACCCATTTTCCACTCATGTAAGTAGTTCTCTCCATGGGGTAATCCATGCTTGTGTGTGTGTGTGTATATATGTGTGTGTGTGTGTGTGTGTGTGTGTGTGTGTGTGTGTGTGTGTTTCTGTGCTGTGTTCATTTTCTCATATTTTACATATATTTTATCACATTGTGCATTTTCAAAAAAAAAAACCTGCAAGAGCCTCCATTTCCCCCTGATTCATAAATAAATAAAATTGAATTATTTTAGATCAGTGAGCTGTGCCTTAACTTGGGCAGACCTTCCAAACTCAATCATTTTTTGATCATTTTTAGTTTTTGAGATCTTTGGTGCTGCAAGCAACTATAAAAACATTCCGAAGACAGATACAAGCATTTTTATCAGTGAGGTTCCCAGAGGAAAAGAAAGACCCAGGCTCTCTGCTTTGGTTTATGGATAGAAATATATTTCACCAATGAAATGTAAAGTACTAAATCTTTCCAGGAATAGAGTAGCATGCAGTTCTTGGTGCAAGAGTCAAAAGTCAAATGTCCTCACATGACAGTTTTCTACAATTAAATCTCCATATAAACACTCTTGTTCATTCTTTGCAGCATAGATGTGGTTTTTCTAGTCCACTGTTTGGTGTTCATGATTTTCTCATTTTTTTGTGGTGTAACCATCTCTTAAGTGGCATGAACCCAGAAGCATGTTGAAAAGGCAAAATTAAAATAGACACCCAGTACTGTGTGATGCAAACATGTTGTCATTCAGTGAGGTCACCATCCACATGACCCTTCCTCAGAACAGTCTTTCACAACTCCACCTTTAAGAACCCCTGGAGGCCCTCTCTCCTTCACTTTCCTTAGGGCTTCCTGGATTCATGCTGCATGTTTGTAAACAAACTTACTGTTAGCCTCCCTCAGGAGAATATAAACTCTAGGAAGTCAGAAAGTTTTTATTCCGTATTGGACTCCAAGGGCTGAGTGAGATTATTTGGATGTAGGAAGCTCTTGATGAACATCTGTAAGATGGGTGAATGAATTGATGCATGAGCTGCAAAGTGGTGAAAAAGTGGATTCTGCAGTCAGAATGTGAGAGGGGGAAATGGTGAGGAAAAATCGAAGCAGATAATTCCTATATACCTACAAAACTGTATCAGGGAAAGGAATAATAACAGTTAAAAAAAAATAAAAAGACAGGGCCATAACTACTGCAAAGTTAATTCTGATTCCTAATATTAGAGTATGTAAACCCTTAAAATAGTATGTAAAGCCTTAAAAAATAACTGTATTCCTACCAAATAATTTTAGACAAATCATTTAACATTTCTTCATTAAACATTTCCAAAGTTTCCTCAGATAAAACCTAGTCAATTTCCTTCTTCACTCACCAAGAGGGCCTCTCTAAGGATCAAAATCCTCTTGCAATTATTTTCTAAGCTGTGTATAACTACAAAAACTATCGCTTGCTCATGTGAGTCCTGAGTGATATCATCCAGGCAGCACATACACATGCCAAGTAATGTTCCAAGCACACTTAAATAGTAAATGCTATATAACATTACCTGAATACTGACTACAGGACCCAGACCCTCATTTTCTCACTTCCCAAAACAATCTGGCAAGTGAGTATTTATATTTGAGCTGCTCTCCAAAAATTACTTTCAACCAAAGAGAACAGTTTCACCCTAGGTCATGATTTCTTGCTGAAGTTATTCCACTTTCAATGGTGAATTTGAAGTGACAGGAGACAAAGGCTTTAATATGAAACCACTCTTAGAAGAACCATCCAGGTCCACCGATCGCTAGGGACGGACTGAGAGCTCTGTCATGGCTGCATCCCAGCCAGCATTCTTGCGCTGTCCACTTCTGCTCCTTTTGCTTACAGTACTGTTTCCAACTGCCTTTTCCATCTGTACTCAAATATCTGTCCCAGAATCTGTTTAGAGAATCACTGAACGCAAAACATACATGACAGAGTATAATTATTATCCCATTTTAAGAGGGCTATAACTTTGCTCATGTCCATGTAGTAAATAAATACCAGTCAAGCTTTGAATGCAGGACATCCAGACAATTGTTTTACTGTAATGTTAGGCATAAGCCTGCCCCCACAGTATCTGGCCTTCGATCTTCCAGGGAGAATATAAATTAGAACTATCTGAGTTAAAATTCTGTGCTGAGAAAAATCATACCATTTAGCCACACAACCAAGCCCCCCCAGACCAAGTTGAATTAAAAAAAAAAAACACTTGTTATTGCCAGCAGGCTGAAATGTAAGTAGGGACATCCTGGTCTCAGAGGAGCTCACTCACGCATCTCTGATTAGCTGTACGTTGGGTAAGCATCTCTGTTGCTCTCGATGGCTAACTAGCCAAAGACTGGTCTAGGTTGCCCTCAGGTGAACACCAGCTGCTTTTGTGACCCTTCATTTTGATCCTGGACTTGCAGCTCTGACATTGGGAGGTTTTGGAGGAAAACTTAAAGGTAGGTAATGCCTTTTGAGGACTTGGTTTACACTTGGCCTATTCTTCCCACTGCATTTTGTTGATTGAAACAAATCACAGGACCTTCACAGAGTGAAGACATGATACACTGCAAAAGGAGACAGATGGGGGGAGAGACAGGTGAACTGGGACCACCATTGTAAACATTAGATCTGAAGCCATTAACATAACATCTCTTAGAGGAGGAATAGACACATTATTATACATATGCAGAAATTAGTTAGTTGTCACCTTGCAGCATGTTAATCAGACAAGGGATTTGGTAATAAATTCTAATAATTTTCCAATCTTTGTATTCCCAGCAGTTTGCATTGCATCAGGCAAGTTGTATGCATTCCACATGTACAAAAATTAATAATGATAAAACAAATGATGATGGGAAAATGACTGTGCTAGAAATTGGAAATTAGCTGAAGCATAATTTTCTTATGGCCAGTTGTGCAACTTTGGAAGGGAGGGATTCGGCTTCACAGGGTTTCAAGTGACAGAGCTAGATGGGTATTCCCTAAGCTTTTTATTTCTTTTTCTAATTGTAAATTATTAAAACTGAAAGAGTTCTTGGGAGAGGTGTTGTTGGGGAGCAAGCAAGGCTGCCTCTTACGACCCTGAGATCCCCTCTGGGTACCTGTTTGTGTCCCGGTTCTAGCACTTCAGATCCAATTCTGCTAATTGCCAGGGAAAAGCAGCCAAGGATGGCACAAAAATTGGGCCCCTAACACCTACTTGGGATAACTGGATGAAGTTTCTGGCTTCCAGCTGAAGCATGAAGTGCTTGGACCCCTGCGCCTACATAGGAGACCCAGGAGAAGCTCCAGGTTCCTAACTTTGGTCTGGGCCATCCCTGGCCATTTCGACCATTTAGGGAGTGAATCCGCAGATAAAATATTGTCTGACTGTCTCTCTCTCTCCCTTCCCCTGCCTTCTCCGTAAAGCTTTCACAAACCCAGGGGTTGCAGGGGAGGGAGGGCAGGGGAAGATGCTGTGACAACTCTGTAGGTATATATGAACCAATCAGTATGTGAGTAGATAGGTGGGGAAACTGAGGCTTGAAAAGCTAATCACCTGCCCTCGTGCACAGATGGTGAATACTAGATTTTAACCCTCAGCCCTTGGGAGCCCCTGGACTGAGGCTTTTTGATTTTACTATAGCACATTGGTCCTCGGCGAGCGCTCTAGAGTCCAGCAGCACCAGGTCTTCTGGGAACTGAAGAGAAACTCAGAACTTCAGATCCTGTCTGAGGTCTGGTCCATCAAAGTCTGGATTTTTTACTTATTCATACAAATTAAAGTTGAAGAAGCCCTAGACTTCCTACTAGATACTAAAAATAAAAAGAGCTTGTTTAGATAGAGGAAGTCCCCCTGGGTTATTTTAAGCTGAAACCATTTTTTTAATGCATCTCTCACTAATTCAGTTAATGAATACCTTCTGAGCACTTGAGTAGGAGGTGTTGCAGAAACAGAGTGGGCTCCTGCTCTCCCAACGCTCCCAGGCCACACAAGAACCAAGGCTCCTCTCCCTGTCCCCACATCCTCCTCCCTCCCTCTGGGTGTCTCCTTGCCCCTCAGGTTTTTAACCTCCTTCCATGCCTCATCTTAATGATTCTATAACTGGGACCTCATTACTGAAGTTGTTGCCTTAAAAGTGAAGTATTTTACTCGTTTGAAATTCCAATTTCAGAACAGTGATTTCAAATGCAGGGAGAATTCTGCTTTGGCTTACTTCCAAGCAGCTTACATTATAATACCAGCTCTACCCTTAAAGCCTGTGTAAAGAATAAAGCACTCAAAATACTTTGAGGGAATTCCATAGGAACACACTACAGGTTAGTTATACATTTGAGTTTTCATCTTTTCTTAATATGTTCTTTTCTCTACAAAGATAATGGGTTGGAAAGCCAAGATGATGGAACAACAACAAAAAAAAATACAAAGAGATTGCATTTTTTCTTCCAATACGTAGATCAGCACATCCACATCTATAAATCAAACTTTTTTATTGAGGGAACTGGTTCCCTCAATATGAACAGCAGAATTTCTTTCAAGAACTTAGTAAGACAGGGATAATTGAACAGAAAGCCAGTAATGCTGAGTAATACAGGATGAAATCTTTGCACTGGGCAACAGCAGCAGAAGCCACAGTTACTGGATGCTTCCTAATTTTTCTGAGGATGCCAGGCTGGCATTTCAAGTTCCCATGTTTGAAAGTATTACACCTTTCTTTCTTTGCACTCCCTCATAGTTCTGTAAAGCTCTGATATCATTCCATTCTTCTTTCCTGCCCTTGCACTCTCCCCCTCAAAGATAGTCCATGATGATTCCACTTTTCAAAATCAAGGCTGCTTGAACTTTAGCTGAGAGTAATGAAATTTCAATCTTTTGCACAATGGCAATGACATCCCTTTTCTGCTCTCTTGGTATAGTCAGAATAACAATTGCCCAGCATGAACAATAGAACTACTTTTCAGGTCTAAGGGATTGGCTGTCGCTGGACAGCAGTGCATAGAAATAATCCTTGGCAATCCCATGGGTGACATTTCTCATTCCTTATCACCCATGCTGCACACAGCCGGAACTTGATAAGACATCCAGAAAGATGATAATAGCTGCTATCAAGCTGTCTAGGTAGAAATAATAATAACAATCTGTTTATGGAAACGCAGCTGTCCCATTGTTTGGGATTTCATGAAATTCCAGAGTCAGATGCTCACTCCCATGCCAGCCTGGTTCAGTTCCTCATGCCAATCCGATCACTTTGGGGGCTTCAATGATGAGCTTTTGTTTTTCCACAGCCTTTTGATGCAGCAGACAAGGATGCATGGAAACATCCTATAATCATATTCAGTCACAGGATCCAGTGAAAAGGCTGGAGAAGCACTGCAGGAAGACTTGGAGGCTGGGAGGATTTTATAACAAATATAGCAAAGCCTGGTATTCTTTTTAAAAATATGCACAAAATTGAAAATTAGTGTAAGTGAATAGTATGGTAATATCAGTCTGAAATTTTAACCTCACAATTTCCAAAAATATGTCTCAATTTCTCAGAGTGAATCCTCAAAAAGTGTGCCATGCTTGTCAACAGCCCTTGGTCCCTGTTTTTCATTTGTCCTGAATGAGATAGAGACTGTTTTAGCAGCACTCCTGCAGTAACATGGTTATCTATTTTTTTAAGCAGTAGTCAATGTATTTACCTACTTCAGGAGCAAGCATTCCTTCCATCATTGCCATCTTCACCTAGGAACTATTGGGGATGCAGTGTCTCTTCCTTTATCTGTCCACCCGTCTTTGGGGAAAGAATTAGACAGCCATGGTTTTCAGAGCAGGACAAACAATTGAGGAGAGCCAAATAAATCAGTGACCTTTCCCCTCTACATAATAGTAACCCATAGCCAAAATTTACATTTTTCCCTTGCAGAGAGGGAGACATCTCCAAAAATGGTTGTCCTGTAAGCAGTGGTTGGGAGATTGGGGGTGGGGCGGGGGGCTCCCTTTATGTGGCAGTTTTCCTAGTCTGTGGAATTCATGACTTTCTCTGTGACCGTTTTTGTAAAGCATAAAAAGGATCAATGAAAATAAAAACAAAGAAGACACACACATTGCAAATGACAAAACAACCTTGAGTAATGTCCCAAGGCCTAGTCCCTGCGTTCTCTGCAGTAGAACAGCTCTCTGAGCCAAATGTCTCTCTGTCTGAATGTACAACATGCTCACAGTTGGGTAAAAGATTTCATTCTCTCACTCTCTTTATCTCTTTTCTCTCATACAGTCTCGCTCCTGAGGGTTCCACTCTATGTAAGCATAGCTTGGGTACTGGGCTTCCCTTTACCCTTCTCTACCTTTCATCACTTGATTAAATTGTTGAATTCTATGGTACCTGCGACCATAGAAAAGATCAGACTTTTTCATTCTGCATTATACATGCCTTTCTCACCAACCATAATGTGAACTCTAAGACAGGAAAATGACTTTATATTTTTTAATTCATTTTTGAGAAGACAATTTATGAAAGTGAACAAGGAAACAAATTTTGTGTTAGACACATCTGGACATGAACTCTATGCTCTTGAATTTTCTAGAACTCCATTTATTAATACATAAAATGGGGCTATCTCATAAGGTTTAAAAGCATTCATGTATGCACATATAAGATATATAGTGTAATTCTGACATGCGAAAACCTCAGAATACCTAGCAATTGCATTCATAATTAATGTGGTTTCACCAGACCCTATTAAGACTGTCTATAAACATACATTAAAAGATACGGTGAAAACACAAATGAAATCTAGCTATAAATACAGTATATGTACACATACTATGTTATCATGCATGTGACAATCCCCTATACATATATCGATTCTCTTTCTGTGACAAACTGCATGTCTTTCTGCTCATCTGTACTCTCAGAATGAAACAGAGTCTGCCTACCTACAGGCAACAGATGTGAAAGGAGAATAAACTCATTACAAGAGGGTCTGCCGGGATTCTTCATTGCAGGGGCTTTACTGAAAGGGGTGGCCTCAAGGAACCCTCAGGTCTTCCCTCTCTGAATCCCATATTTGTACTTTCTCATTCCAAGGCAACACATGGATGGGAAAGGTGGCAAAAGCAATGCATTTCTCACCCACAGCCAGTCAGGGCCACAAAGGAAAAAGTGGAGGTGGTGGAGCCCACTTGCCAGAAAGTTCCTATAGAATTCAGGAAATGAGGACATGTGACCTTCTTCCAACAGCCAACAGTTGAATCACTATTCAACAGTGATTATAAGTTGCCTTGTCTCACTCTATGAAGGACTGTAGAGTCCTGGAAATGTCTGGATTCAGATTTGACTTTTCCTCCTTTAGACAGCAAGGGGTTAATTGTCTGGCCAGTAATCAAACTCTGGCAGCTCCTACCCCACCAAACATAATGGGCATTGTTGTTCCTGAGAGTTTGTCTGTTTTTTCTGGCAGGCTTTGCTGTTTGGAATCAATTCTAAAACAGAAAAAGAAAGAGTTGGAGTCTGCCTTTTTTTTCCTTGAATGCATACATGCAAAAAACCTGAGGCTGATCACAGAGCTGTTGTTTTTGCTAGGTTTTCGGGAAAGTCATTGGCTTACTATTGAGAAGATGACTTGTTGCCTCGAAATGCATTTACCTCAAAAGGGAAGTCACTGATACACGTATGTGAGGTATACATAATAACCTCAGGTGGCTGCCTTTTCCCAGAAATGAAGCAACATTTTACAACTGTATTTGTTGAGAAGTGAACTGTGGCTGGCCCATTCATCTACATAGAAAATCCATTTACCGGGTATTATTAATATGCTTGCTCATCAACCTTCACAGGTCACTTGCAACCTAAAGATGGGTTTGGCATGCCCACCTGATGGACCCCAAGATGTTTCCATCTGAAACCAGATGAATATGACCCAGTACAACAAAATATCATTGTAAAAGAACAGATTCTGTTCCAGCAGAAATGGACATAATTATTTTTATTATAATTACCATGAACCAATACTTTTGTGTAAGCCAAGATCAAGTATTCAGATGTCAACAGCATATAAGGCTGTACAGAAATTTTTAACATTTGTCTTGTCATGAACCAGTAGCAAATAGTTTGTAGATCAAACTGGTCCATGGACCATGTGTCTGACTTAGGTTCTTAATATTGCTGATTAGTAATGTTGCTGGTAGACCTCATTGTAGGGAACAGGTGAGATGTTTTCCACGAAGGGCCAGAGAATAAATATTTTAGACTTCACAAGCCAAAGAGTCTCATGTCGCTACCCAATTCTGCTGCCAATGCAGACAAACACAAACAAGGAAAAAACAAATGTGCTGCATTCAATAAGACTGTATTTATAAAGACAGGCACGAGCTGCATTGGACCACAAGTCGTAGCTTGCTGACCCTTGGATGGTGATGTTGATGAGATAGCTATTTATCCACCAGCTATGTTGGCTCAGTCCTTTCCATTCTACAACTATATCCATGGGTCAGGTAGCATTGTGCTGTTTATAAATAATGAAATTGTGATATAAAGAAACTCAAAATTCCTTCAGTTTTACCTGAAAGTGGCTAAATGGCCAAGAATTGAAACTAAAGGTCCCAGGTTCAGACTGCAGCACATGTACATAATGAAGGAGGCATTTTTTTTTCCCACAAATAACGAACAACTTAAGTATTTGTGTCATCTTGATCATTATCCATACTCACTAACCTCAAAATTCACCTCACCTAGGCCTTTGAGACCAATCTGTGTGTTTGGTTCTGAATCTAGATAAAGTTGTATACAAGGTGCGTCTCTTACATTTACAGCTCTAGTTCACATTAATTTGCTAACTCTAAATATAGATCTGTAGTATGTATTGCACTCTGAGCAGTTATCTTCCTCTTTGCTGTATGAGAAGGTACACCAAGGAAGAAACTAGTTCATCTGTTTATGCTGCAGGTATTCACTGAGTGCCTACTTTACGCCAGGCGCTGTTTATAGGATAGGATATTCAACAATAAGCAAAGTCATCAAAAATGCTCATTCTTATGAGTTCTCATTTTTGCCAACACAGCCAGTAAATGAACAAAAGAAGTATACATAATATTATATATGGAAGGCTTAGAAACACAACATAGAAAAAGCGCAACATAATAGATTTGGAGCATACTGGAGAACTTTAAAAACTTCATGAAAAAGATGGGTTTAAAAGACAAATTTAATTTAGTGTCAAGAGCAAATTTGAGCCCAGGCATAGTTTTTTTTCCCCCAAATATACATCTCTACCACCTTTTTAAGACCTGTAGTATAGGAGAGGGCGTGTAATTTAAAAAACAAAGCACTTTCCATCAGAGGGGCAGCATGAAACTGAAATAGCGATTTGAATTTCAAGTCTCCGTTTTCAAGTCCAGTCATTACTGCAGCCAGCATGTCATCCACCAAAAGAAAACACAGGATGTTTTGCATCAAGTGTTCTATTTCAGTCCATAGAAAGAAATGTTATTCTTTCAAAGTCATGTTTGCTCTTCCATTTCCCTTGGTTCAGTGAAAATATTGAAGGGCTGGCAGTTGAAAACAATGTGGAGATGAGAGAGGAGAAAGGAAGGAAAACCGAAGGCCAGCATTCACGCCAGGTGACTGAATGTTTGACTAAGGATGTGACGGTGGCCGCCCTCTTGGGTCCCAGCACAGCATCGCTCAGGAATCTGCAACAGCCTAATAGGCAGGTGCTGAGAATTCCCCATTACTTTTAAGGTTTTGCTTTTTTTTTTTTCAAGAAGTTATAAGATGTTAATACAGATTTTAATATTAATCAGACTTAACACGGGAAAAAAAAAGTGTTTTCCTGCAAATGTAAAGTGTTTCTAGGCTGTTAGAAAACTTTCATTTGTGTAAAGATTCGCAAGTGCTTTACATGAAAAGCTGCCATTCTGCACAGGCTTTTCAGGAAAGAGAATTAGACGATGATAAAATAAAACATGATTGCAAAGGTTTCCTACGTACCACTGAACATCATTTTAGAAGGGTTTTATTTTTATGGTTATTCTGACACAGAACACACACGTGTAAGGTAAGGATTATAGGGATTTGATTAATCATGAAAAGGGACAGAACTGAAATGATTTCTTGATAATCATAACAATAGTATCAATTTTAGAAATCCCCAAAATTGTTGCAAAATATAGTGCTACAAATACCAATAGCAGTATGTTTGCCTATAAACCAGAAAAGAAGTTCAAAGTCAAGTTTGCTTTCCTGCAAAGGACGTATTGTGACTACCACACTGCACCACCACTAACAACACTAGTGTTTTGTCAGCCCTACTGATAGCTGTTTCTACTAAACCGTTTCTTCAGTTCTTCATAGTATGTGCTTAGCAAACCCTTACCACAGCGTTGTGAAAGAGATTATTCCCATTTTGCAGATAAAACTACCTCAGAGAGAACACGGCGCAATAGCCTAATTGCTAAAGTGTTCTCCTTGCAAGCACTAGGATCCCATATGGCCACCGGTTCTAATCTCAGTGGCCCTACTTCCCATTCAGCTCCCTGCTTGTGGTCTAGGACAGCAATCAAGGACAGCCCAAGACCTTGGGACCTTGCACCCACATGAAAAACCAGGAAGAAGCTCCTGGCTCCTGGCTTCAGATCTGCTAAGCTCCAGCCATTGTGCCTGCCTGGGAGTGAATCAACAAAGGGAAGATATGTCTCTCCTCCTCTCTGTCTCTCCTCTCTGTATATCTGCCTTTCCAATAAAAATAAATTAAACTAAAAAATAATAAATTGGGCCCAGTGCTGTGGCCTAGCAGCGAAAGTCCTCGCCCTGAACATGCTGGGATCCCATATGGGTGCCAGTTCTAATCCCGGAAGCCCCGCTTCCCATCCAGCTCCCTGCTTGCGGCCTGGAAAGCAGTCAAGGATGGCCCAAAGCCTTGGGACCCTGCACCCGTGTGGGAGACCCAGAAGATCTGGACTCCTGGCTTTGGATCGGTGCAGCACCATCCGTTGCAGACACCTGGGGAGTGAATCATTGGATGGAAGATATTTCTGTCTCTCCTTCTCTCTATATATATCTGACTTTGCAATAAAAATAAATAAATCTTTAAAAAAAAAAAACTACCCCAGAGACACAAAGTAACTAACCCAAGAGCATTTGGTAAGCGAGGCTTGATTGTAAAATCAGCACTCCAGTCTGTATTTCCCTCCTCTTTCCTCCTAAATTCCTCTTTCACTTCATGACTCTCTTCTAGTTGCATGCATTTCATTTACAATGAAAAGAAAATTTTTTTCTTGGAATCTAATTACGTAGTCACTCTGCCTAGTTGATTATACTAATACATTTACTTTGGCAAACCACAGAATAAAACCTCCGGAGTGCTGTGAAGCAAGCTGGATCGTGGGAAGCTCCCTTTGCCTTCTTTGGGTAAATCAAGTTGTTTAGTGCAGCCAAGTCTACCCAAAAATGCTTTGGTCAAACGACAGTCCCGTCTACCTCATTCCTCAATGCACTTCCTATGCATCCCTCCGAGAATTCTCTGAAGGCCACTAAACGTCAGAGAGACAATGCAGAGCCAACAGCGAGTGGAAGCTAGGAGACAAGGGAAAAACATTCCTTGAACATGCTTCATTCAAACTGTATTTTATATTCCTTAGACAAAACAGAAGACCAAGTATGTGACTGCATCGGGGAGAGGCCTTTTCTTCAAGCTCATTTGTTTTCCATGTGTACATATATTTTGATGTCTAAGCATGTGTTTATAACATCAAATCCTAGTATTAAGCATCCAGAGTAATAAAACAAACATATTAGAGGAACAGTTGTTTATTCTGCTACATATTTTTCATATTAAAATAGAATTCTCTGTTTTTATCTTTTAATTTTTATATATTTTGAAGATGTACATATAAGGTGACCATAGGAGAAATGAGAAACCAACTACACTATGGAAAAGGGGAAGGGAGACAATGGAGATGGGGATGGCCTGAGAATTGAGGGTCCTTTCTCAAAACTGCTGATGCAAACAGCTTAGATGAATTTCCATTCGGGTAAGTTAAATAAGCTCATTTAAAAATCACACATTGCCTACATAGAAAGAGAAGAGTAAACTTGAGTAATAGCAGCAGTAAAAGAGGACACTGGTCTGCGAGTGTCAAGTTTGATACAAATTAGAAGCACTTGGAGGGACTGAAAACTAAGGTGTTTTGGACATCACTGTTAGAAATTCTGACTCAATGAATTCTGGAAGAATTTCAGTAACATTTTGATAAGTTTCACTACAATAACCTTCAATTGCCACACATCATGCATACATCTGCATGATTCTGAAACATGTCAAATTCTAAAAATCACTGAGTTTATGGAAATGGTAGGCAGCACCTGATGTTTGAGGGAAACAAATGAACTATTCCACAGGACAAGGCCAGCGATCAAGATGGCAAATGGAAAAGCACAGCCAGCCTTTATAAATAGAAACTGAAGGCCACTTGTAAGCGGGCATATAAGATGTATCTGATTTAAAACAAAAAAACACTGAAACAGTGCTGTAGCACAGTGAGTTAAGCTGACTCATGCAGTACCAATATGACATATCAGATCATAGGGTTAGGTCCTGGATGCTTCACTTCCAAGCCAGCACACCCTCACCCCCAACACACACACACACACACACACACACACACACACACACACACACACACACACTCACTCACTCACCAATATTCCTGGGGAAGCAAAAGATGATCTCCCAACTACCTGGGTCGCTGCGACCCAAGTGGAAGAGCCAGCTGAGGTTATAGCCTTTGTATTCATTCAAGAATGAACCGGACTGGAGATCCCTCCAACTGAACTGTTGATCTCAGAACCCCAACCCTGAAGGGACTATGTCAACCAGTAGATTCTGAATAGATTTCATCGAGATTGGCAGCAATTCAGAACTGTTGAACTATCAAAACTGCTTGAGCAGGACCCTCGGAGCGTGCCTCACATCGGGGACCTGGGATGGGTGGGAGGCTGGGTGAGGCTTTTCCCTTTATTTCTCCCCTGACCCCAGATACAGGAAAAAAAATGATGATATTAGTGTGAAAACAATGGCATTACCCACTTTGCTGTAGCCTGTGACCTTCTGTACCCTAAGTAACTAAGTATGATTATCAAAAAAATAAATAAAATAAAAGAATGAACCAGAAATGGACGATATGTTTCTCAAAAATTTAAATCACATTAGATTAGATTAAAGGGTCCACTGGTTGCACTGTCTTAGTCATTCTTCATATATCTATTATCATAATTTCTGATATAGAATTTCAGATGTAAACAAACAAATGTTTCTACAATAATAAAAACACACAACAAAAAAGACAAATGAAGAACAAAAGATTAACCCTTCTCTATACTCTTTAAGCCAGTGTTCTCACATGTACTCTCTTAGGAGTAACCGCCTCGGTCTCAAAGGCTTAAATAATAGGTTCTGATTTCTTACAGTCGTACCAAGTTGAGAGGTCGAGATCAAGGGGTCGAGGCTATTCCTGGCTGGCTTACTCTACTATTTCATGAAAGGAGCTCTTTTCTCCTGATTATGATCCAGATTCCATCACTGTGCCCTGCTCTTAGGAACTCATTTCAATGTGTTATTTCCCAGAGGCCTCAATGCCTAATCCCGTCACACCGGAATCATAGTTTCAACACACAGATTGTAAGGCCATTCATTCGATATATAACAGGCACAACTCTTTAAAGGAAAGGCCCAAGGACAGCATGCTCCATTTTTTTTAAGTCATTCATTTCTCCCCTCACATGAATCACTCCATGTGAAAATGCCAACATATTTTGGAGAATATGAATAAAGCTTAACCAAATATTTGTAAGACAGAATAACAAGGAAGAATGAAATACAACAACCCAGCACCAACGTTATTATTTATGAGGTGACAGTGGCTTGATCTGTGACATGAAGTGTGGAAAATAAAGTAGTAAATAATGAATAGCGTTGGGGCCAACACTGTGGCAGGTTAATCCTCCGCCTGAAGCACTGGCATCCCAAAAGGCAGGTAATTCGAGTCCTGGCTATTCCACTTCAGATCCAGCTTCCTGCTAACGGCTGGGGAAAGCAGTGAAGGTAGCCCAGATCTTGGGAACCTTCAATCATATGCAAAGCTTAGACGTTTCTGTCTCCCAGAGCTAATCTTCAAACCAGACTAGCTACGGCCATTTGTAGCCCTTTGGGTGTGAGCCAGAGGATGGAAGATTTTCTGTCTCTCCCTCTCTCCCTCTCCATAACCTTGACTTTCAAGTAAAATAAATAAATCTTTAAAAAAAGAATGAAGGAAAAAAAATATTCAACCACCTCTTAATTTTGTAATTTCAGCCATGAATTTCCACGGTACCTTCTTTGTATAACTGTCATTTGGAAAACAAAGATTCTGAGTTCATTTCTTTTTCTTGATTCAGACATCTTATAGCATATAAACATATTTCTACTTAGACATGCTAAGAAATGGATTGCTTTGATCTACTCTTATATTTTCATCAGTTAATACTTTTAAAAGTGCTGCATGTTCTCTCATTTTATTATCTGGTTACTTCCCTCCAGCCATCTCTAGGAACACTTGCGCAGAGTCACACTATCAGATCCGTACTCCCGACAATAAGGAGCTTGTGCGCTGAAGAGCAGTTACATTCTAATTATATTAATTCAGACTGCAATT
This sequence comes from Ochotona curzoniae, assembly GCF_017591425.1. Taxonomy (NCBI): domain Eukaryota; kingdom Metazoa; phylum Chordata; class Mammalia; order Lagomorpha; family Ochotonidae; genus Ochotona; species Ochotona curzoniae. Next base: position 12,742,820 of record NW_024464920.1, on the reverse strand, counting down.
TCTTTGAAATATAAAGGACCTGCTGTCAGGCTGGTATGGACAATGGAGGCTGAACATGTCAGCGACATGACAAATCCCTCGCATGGAGTGCCAGATGTATTGTTGCCCAGGACTCTCTTTCTGAAAGCAAATTCAGTATGCATTATCAGTGTCAACTCTGGAGTAAGGAATTGGTTCAATTGTTATCTTTCCAAGCTGCAGGTACATCTGCCAGAAGAGTATGCCAACAGATAAATTGGTAATTAAAATCTTTTGTGTGGTTGAAGGGAGTGATTCAGAAACTATTCCTCTTTCCCTTCTCTTCCTGTATAAGGAAAAATACTTCAGTGAAATGTTGCTATAGATTTGCCATGGGCAACACTGGAATTGAGTGACTCACAGGGGCCTTCCTCTCTGCTTTAACACTTTGTCTCCTTTACTGAGATTTTTTTTAAGTTTTACTTACAGAACTTTAAGGTGTGTCCTTTACTAGCACTGGATTGTCCTGTGTCTTTAAAAAGTTCTTAGCTATGTCTAAGTTGAGGCAAGTACACCTAAGAATATCTTTCAATTAAAAATATATATGTAAAATATATATATATGTATAATATCCTTTCTATACTCCGGTGCATATATTGTGTTAAAATAAACAGTAAACAACGATAGGTGATAAAATAACCTTAAAACTAATCAAACATACTAGGAAATAGATGGTTATTCAGTAGTTGCCTCTACTAGTTAATAAATATAATTTTTCTATTCTATGTCTAGAAAGATACCACTTTGCTGTACACATTCACACCACATTATAATCATTATCATTATCTTCATATCATCATTTAACAATGACAAGAAGATTTATTTTTATTATTTTTTCATTGGAAAGGCGGATATACAGAGAGGAGAGACAGAGAGGAAGATCTTCCGTCCGATGATTCACTCCCCAAGTGAGCGCAATGGGCCGATACTATGCCGATCCGAAGCCAGGAGCCTCTTCCGGGTCTCCCACGCGGGTGCAGGGTCCCAAAGCTTTGGGCCGTCCTGGACTGCCTTCCCAGGCCACAGGCAGGGAGCTGGAAGGGAAGCAGGGCTGCCGGGATTAGAACCGGCACCCATATGGGATCCCGGGCGTGCAAGGCGAGGACCTTTAACCACTTGTGCCACCACGCCGGGCCCGAAGACCGGTGTTCTTTATTGAGCACTGAGTATGAGCAATTTAACCAATATGTATGTGTTTACAAGCCAATCTTTGGTATAGCACTTTTACCCAACACCTGCATGTCTACATCCCTGAATCTCCTTATCAGAGTGTCTGGTTCTGGATCCATTACTTCACTTCCTCTTCAGCTCCCTGCAAATGTTCCTGGAGGCAGCATATGGAAGTAAAAGGGCCTGAGACTCTGCCACCCGCACGGGAGATGCAGGCTTCCAGTCTTTGGTCTGGCCCAGTCCCAACTGGTGTAGGCATCTGGGGAATGAACAAGTGAAGGAGGATCTCCCTCTTTCTCCTTCATTCAGATAAACTAAAAATTATCTGCAAATTCAGAGTGATTGTGATGATTTAATCCTTACAAAGCTTTTTTTTTATCCTGATCATGCCGTGGAGGAAGAGGAGGCAAAGCACAACCATTTGCATGTACTGTCATTACGGGGAAGAATCAGATTGGAGACATGCATGTATGAACAGACTTTTAAAACTTGGCGACGTTTAAAGGGGAAAATTTGAGACGTGAGGCACAGGGGCCAGGCAGCCAGAGAACATCACATGGCCCAAAGACAGTCTGCTCGAGGCAACAGAGCCCCTGACCAAGCAGAAGCCCTTCGGGTGACTCCCTGATGGCAGAGTGTTTCTAGTGTTCTGGCTCCTGCTGGAGTTTGTGGAGCGCTGGACTCACTCCAGCTCATGCCTGGCTGTCCGTTCGTCTCATTTCTAGTAAAGCCAATTCTTATTTTTCTACCTGCGTCCAATTCTCAAATGTGCCTCCAAAGAAAACAGAAAGTAATTAAAATGTCAACACTTCCCTGAAAAAGAACATAAACTCTCTTTGGATTTTCTTCCCAGTAGAAATGTTGCATTTCTCCCAGGTGCCCAGGCCCACACATGGCAACCAGCAAGGCACCCACGACAGAGCCAGCGCGCAGGGCACTACACATAAATCCCCTCTGTCCATTACCTTGTTTGCATTTCTTTTTCTGCCTCACCATTTTCCAAATGGGGAGATTCTATAACTGAAGTACTTAAGCCTGTCTCTTAGAATAGACTAATATCTACTCTATTATAATATATCCAAATTTTATGCAATATGAAATAAGCTCCAGCAGCAATAAGCTATTTGATCTAACGTGAAAAGAAAGTAATGCGAAGCCTAACAGCTTATTATTCAGTGCAGGGCAATAAATTAACTGAAAACCATCTTGCATAATGAGGGCCTGATTATTCCTTTTACTTTCATTTGGTTTGGTTGGGATGGATTATGATTCTCTTCAGAGTTAATCGGGTTTACGTGCAGAAACTTCTTTTCTAAATGTGTTACATTAAAGAGTGAAATAAGGGAAAGGAAACATGTACCATTACTTTGTGATTTCTATGTGAGGCCAGTGTATCAGAAGAGAGCCCAAGAGGAGAAAAAAAAAAGGATCAGTGCCTGAGAACTGTCCAGGAAATATCGAACTGTTCAGGAAACACGCATGCCTCATGCCCATATATACCCGCTCTGTACTGGCTGGGTTTCCAAAGCTGCCCCTTGATACCTATAGGGAATTCGTTTCCAAAAATCCAAAGTTTAAATTTTTCTATATAAAGTAGCATTATGTACTTGCATCTAATCGATGTAACTCCTCCCGTATACTTTAAATATTACTTAGGTTACATGTAGCGCTTAATACAATGCAAATAATGTGGGGCACTACTGTTCTACTATATTATTTAGGGAATAATGATAAGACAAAGTATACACGTGTCTCTATACAGGCATAATTGCTTCGCAAGTGTTTTCAACTGATGACTGGATCAATCCACAAATATAGAACCCCTGAAAATGGAGGACCGATTGCTCTTACCGATGGAACGCCTGGGTTTTTTTCTGACATTTCTCCTTCACTGGAACTCTTGCATCTCTCCTACTTTATCTAATCTCTTTCTGACTTTAAATAAGTGAATAAGCCAGCATTAAGGACTAGTAGCTTGAACTACTGCCTAAAGCACCAGCATTCCATAACGATTCAGTCTAACTCCCAGCTGTTCCTCTTCCAATGCAGCTCCCTGCTAATCTGAATGGAAAGGCAGCAGAGGATAGCTCAAGTGCCAGGGCCTCTGTACCAATGGGAGAAACCTGAAAGCAGCTCCTGGATCTTGGCTTCCATCTGGTCCATCCTTGACCACTGCAGCCATTTAGAGAATAAATCGGTAGATAGAGACCTCCCTATCTCTCTCAAACTCTTCCTTTCAAATAAATAAGTAAACCTTTTAAAAATGAATAACTTATTCCTAAAACCTCTGCATGACATATTACAATATGGGGAAAAACACATGATTAGAATTGTGTCTCCTTGTTTTTAACAGGAGAAGCACAATTAAAAGTGAGTGCTATAGTAGTGGAGAGCCAGAATGATCACAATCAAGCAGATTATTTCTATGGTAGTTCAAAGAGCACACATGCAGGACGAGCATCCTGTATTTTACAGAAACATCTGTGTTTCTTTTCTGAATTAGAAGCTTCTTGAGGCCAACATACTAAGTTTTACATAGAAGGACATCAGTGCAGAATGGGGTTTGAACCAGAAACCCTAGGTTTTGGGCTGTATAGACCACTGACCACAGCAAATTGTAACTTGCTTCAAAGAAGAAATAGGTAGCTATATCTCAGAGTTGTTGGAGACATGAGATAAGTTAGATTCAGCAATCCTACCACTGAGCTTATATGTATTGTATTTATTGAAAATGCCATCACCCTGTGAAAGACACATCCACACTCCCATGTTCAGTTTAACACTGTCCACGACAGCCAGGCAGTGGAAACAATCCAACTGCCCAACAGCCGACAAATGGATACAGCAGAGAGTACTATCTGCCCATGCATAAAGGGCCAAATCCCACCATTTGCAATTTCATTGATGGAAATGAAGGCCGTTCAGTTAAGGGAAATAAGTCAGGAATATCTGGAATCCAAAAAAGTTGATTTCATAAAACGTGAGAGAAAAGGGGTGTCTGGGAAAAACAAGGAGGTATAAGTGATGAGGCAAAATTAACTAATGGGTTCTAAGTTATAGCAAGTTAAGAAAAGGAAATTCTGATGCCATACTACAAAGTAGGGTGATTATTGATAAAGATAATGTTCTGTGTATGTATTTTAAAGTTAGAGTGAAATAATTTTAGATTTTACACAACACAGAGCAAATGTTTGAAGATATAAATATTTTACTCTGGTGTCAACACTATACAATGTATAATTGTATCAAAACATTGTGATACATCCACACATGGTGCATGTAGAATTTAAAAACTTGATTTGAGTTATAAAAATAAATCAATGAAATAAATCACAGAATGCATAGTATAGGAACTATAACTCACAAATTCTGGTTCTCGTTTTTTCCATATAGAGCTCTATAATTATTCTATCCCTGGTCCCTGAGCAAGTTTTCCATACCTGGGAATCATCTTTGTTACAGTCAATAGGACACAAAAGATTTGTCAATGAAAAGTATTTTGAATGAAACTCTTCCTCATGTATTATGCTTATTTTTGGTGCAAATTAGTTCTCATCAAAACTACATTTTTGAATACTGTTTTAACCTAAAACTTGAGATAATCAAATGTGTGAAGGGGCTAGGCGTGGTAGCCTAGTGACCAAAGTCTTCACCTTGACGTGCCAGGATCCCATGTGGGCACCAATTTGGGTCCCAGCTGGTCCACTTCCCTTCCAGCTTCCTGCTTATGGCCTGGGAAAGAAGTAGAGGATGACCCAAATCCGCAGGAGACCGGAAGAAGCTCCTGGCTCCTGGCTCCTGGCTCCTGGCTCCTGGCTCCTGGCTTCGAATTGGCTCAGCTTCAGCCATTACTGCCACTTGGGGAGTGAACCAGCAGACAGAAAATCTTTCTCTCTGTCTCTCCTTCTCTCTGTATATCTGCCTCTCCAATAAAAATAAATCAATCTTTTTTCAAAAGTAAAAAAATGAAAAGTTTGCAGGCTTTGATCCCTGAATCTCTTTCCTTGTAATTTTTCCTTCATTATATGATTTTGCTACTTCAGGTTGTGGCTCTAAGTGCTAGTGACGATAGAAGAAGGCTTCAAAATCAGATCAAGGATCTGTCATTTAAAACTTTTACCAGTACTCTTCAGACATGAAACTTCTTTTCACTGGAAGAGGAAAAGAGCCAAATTAAATAGAAAACAGCAAATCTTAACTTTGTAAAAAGTTTAGGGAGGAATTGGAGGAAAAGATAGATGAAGATACTGAGCAAAGAAAAAATTTTGCATGGTGAAGCCTAGTTATACTGTACGCAGCCTCAAGTTTAAAAGATACATAAGGAGGGAACATTTTTCTATAGAAATTGCTACACTTTCTTGCATTCAGATTGAAGTCTTGGAACACAAAAAAATACTATATACAATTTTCTTAATGTCATCCTTTGTTTAGACTTTATTTTTTCCTTAGAGAACTCAAATAATTTCACACATTTCCTTGAGTTACAATAAGAGTAATAGAATTTGATGTGATAACATGGCAGTCCAGAGAGGTTAAATAAAATATAAAGCATCACATGGCAAACTAGTATCAGAAATTTTAAAATGTGGAATGGAGGAGAATTAACATAAGAAAACAGTAAATAATTCACTGGGGAGAACACTAACTTGGAAGGGAGCTTTGGGGACTCCCTCCCTTGCCTTCCAGGCGTACACAACCCAACTGGATGGGTGTGGCAGCAGGGCTTGCCAGAGCTGGAACTCAGCCTAGAAATCTGGGAAAGTACAGCAAAGAGATACTTAAGGTGAGCCTTACGGAATGACTGCAGTTTCCCAGGACAACCCTGTGGCGTAGGAAGAAGGAATACATTTCAGGCAGAGGGAAGACTGTGTAGCAAGCAGGATGAAAACCTAAGTATTGATGCAGGAATTTGAAAAGCACAGGGGGCAGAAGCAAAGATCACAATCACATTCACCTTTTAAAAAGATTCTAAAGAGAACAAGTGGTTAGCTAGCACTTATCATCACCCAGGTGCTTTGGGTGAGAGTCCATGCTGTCATATTCATTTAGTAGAGCTGAGCAAGTGGGTTCTTGGGAGACTAAGTAGAATGGCTCATTGGGGCTGATTCTTACTCATATGCACATAGATAGCTCTACAAATTACCCAAGTGCGTCATTAATCTTTGGAATGACTCTAAGCAACAAGCCTATACAAGTTACAGTGGGAAAGCAAAATCCAAGCCGGAGAAAGGATCAATAAATAGACCTATTAAAAAGAGGTGAGAGAGAAGAAGAATCCATGAAGGCTGCCTGGAAGGAAAAGTCCAAGAGGAAGAAGGAAATTTCAAAGAGCTAAAAGACAGGCATGATGTGAAGTAAGTCAGGCCTGGGACATGATTTTAGATGAAAGCCAAGTGACAAAGAACAGATAAAGTTAATGAAAATGGAGCTCATGTGGACATTAGTGGACTTTGACAATTTGTACAGAGTAATAATTGAGAAGTCCTATGGCAATTAAATTGGAGACCTTAGAGAGATAAAGAAAGCACACACAGAGCATGACTTTAAGAAGTATAATGATGAAACCGAAAAGCAAGATGACACATGTGAGAGAGGAGCCTGTGAAATTAGGTGGGCAGTCTTTTCACTTGTTTTGTACACAGAGGAAAGCTTTAGGCATGTTTAACAATAGTAACGGACCTAGGGAAAGGATATGGTCTGAGAATGTCCTGACCAAGAGAAACATAGATGCTAGAAATGAATGGTTTGGGTGGGGCAGGAGGTGGTTATCAGTGAGCGAAGAAAGAATTTCATTTAAAGGAAGCAGGGACAATCCTGGTTTCTGGTGATAATGTATAAAATAGCACAGTGGAAATATTACTTAGACGCTAAGAAATCAGACACATCCAAAGTCAAGTTCTAGCCTTATCTCTTAGCAGCAGTGTTGTCCTTGAACCGGACTTCAGATCTCTGACACCCAGTTTCCTCATCTGTAAACTGTACTCACTTTAACACGTGGTGGGGAAGCTCCACGTGTACCGCCCCCTACTGGCATTTTTTGTCTCCTTTCCAGCTTTATGTCTTCTCTCTAGTACATACAACTTTATAACATTTTCACTATTTTAGTGACTTAACACAGTATCTGTTTCAGTAAGGATTTCTCCCTATTTTTTTTTTCACGGAAGTGTCCTCAGTATAGTGTGCAACACCTAGTAGGCCTTCCATAAGTAATGGCTGAATGGATGCATTAATGATTAACGTACCACGAAGAGTTTCTCAATTGCAGCACACCAACATTTGGAATCACATCATTAATTTGTTTGGGAGTTATCCTCTGTCTGAAAGGTTAGATAGCACATCCCTTAATTTTACCCACTAGATGCTATTAACACCCCAGTCCAAGTTGTAGAGAGTAAAATTGTGTCTGGACATTGTAAATTGTTTATTGATGTGAAAAGTCATCCTGAATTGAGAACCTATGCCACAAATTGAACACTAGAAGTGGTAATTGTGAATATAAATCTAACGGGAAGAGGAATGCAAAAGGCAAGTAACACTTTTACAACTCACTTAATATTGAGGTGGAGAAAATTACTGCTATGAAGATGGTGTTGGCTTCACAGTAAAATGACATTGTGCTTAATTTTACCAAGAAACAGTTATGAGAGAAAGCATATGGTAAATCAAGAAAGTGCCTCTTGAATTTCCTATCTGTTCATTGAATGTGAGCTATTTTGTTCATAGCTACCTCTCTAGACAATGATAATACAAATAATTTCCCTAATCAAATACTCTTTTACATCAAAGTTAATAATGTATGACAGACAACTTATGGACTGGTACTTTAAAGAACATGATGCCGGGGCCCACTGTGATAGCCTAGTGGCTAAATTCTCACTTTGCAACTGTGGGGATCCCGTATGGGCACTGGTTCCTGTCCTGGCCACTCCACTTTCATCCAGATTCCTGCTTATGGCCTGGGAAAGCAGCAGAGGATACCCCAAATCCATAGGACCCTACACCCACGTGGGAGACCTGGAAGAAACTCCTGGCTCCTGCTTTCAGATCAGCTTAGTTCCAGCTGTTGTAGCTACTTGAGGAGTGAATCAGTGGATGGAAGAGCTTTGTTTCTGTACCTCCTTCTCTCTGTAAATCTGTTTTCCAATAAAAATAAATACATCTTCAAAAGAAAAAAAAAAGAGCATGATGCTTCAGGCCAGGAATAACCGTTCAATGGCTAAATCCACAACTTTGGCATCCCATATGAGACTTGATTTGTGTCCCAGCTGTTCCACTTTGCTATCCAGCTCACTGTTCATGGCCTGGGAAAGCAGTCGAGGATGGCCTAAAGTCTTGAGACCCTGCACCCATGTGGGAGACCTGGAAGAAGCTCCTGCCTCCTGGCTTCATATCAGCTCAGGTCTGGCTACTTGTACCTGCTTGGGAAATGAACCCACAGATGGACTATCTTTTTGTCTCTTTCCATCTGTAAATCTGATCTCTTTCCAATATAAATAAATATTTTTTTTTGAAAAAGAACATGACGTCTCAGCTTCCTTCACATTCTAATTAATAACCAGAAGGTATGGTGAAGTTTCCTCTTTCAGGATTATCTTTCCCTTCAGATTTTCCATTTTGACCCCTGCATCCCTTGGTTTGAATAGAAATATATCACCTTATGTGAAAATGGCTATTGTTGCCTTCTCTGACCAACAAGGAAGTCATAAACCAGAGAATATTCCAAAAATTGCTTTGGGGAGCATGAAATAAAAAGGCAAGAAAATAAGCCAGAAACCACCTGTTCCCCGGTGACTACAGAGTAGGAAGTAGCATATCACCAGACCAGCAGAGGCTTGGATCAATGCAGCCCTGGCTTTGAGTTTGCTGGTAACAATCCAGTTCATGGTTTATAGCTGGGGTGCACTAACTAATAGCAACCCCCTCTCTTATCCTCAGAAAGTCTAAGGTCTGCAGTCACCTACTTCAGAGCTAATTTGCATTGAACTTCTCACCTAAAAAGAAAGAGGAACCTGAATGGATCCGTTGTAGGTCAGCTCTTTGCTTTCCTGTCTCTGAGTTTCAGACACACCTCCGACTTCCCAGGACCCTAGTAGACCCAGGTGCATGGATCGTCCTTTCACCAGCATTAAGCTCAAAGGGAAACTATCTGTGACTCAACAAATGAATTCATCTCCCAGTTAGCTTATTGATAAATGTATCACGTGTCCCCATTCCCAAGAAGAGTGACATAACAACTGGGCTATCTGTGGCTTGCTTGTGCTTTCCAGAAGGCATTTGGATTCAGGTAAGTTGTGTGATGTGAGAACTGACTCTTGATAAGCCTGATCTCCGAGTCTTAGAGACTTGAAGCCCTTTCTGAAAGGACCCCCCGAAAGCAAAGTGCTGCCCAAAAGGAGCATATGCTAAGAGTCTTCCTACCCTATAGCCAAAACCCCTCAGGTTTCCATATAGACAATGTCTAGAGACAGTCAACTAACCAAGCACGTCCTGCCTTCCACTCTCATGATAAGCCTTTCTTTTTCAAGAACAGGAGCACAAAGCTCAAGAGATTACACAGGATCAGAGGTAAGTAATATAACCAGACACCTGACTACTCAGGTCAGGAGTCCAGGGATTCAACAGTACAGCAAGGCTATTGTTCCAAAGCAGGGGCAGAGAGGGACTAAGAAGTCACTACAGCTAAAATGTGGTCTGAGACCAGGCAATCTCTCGTGGACACACCCCGAACCTTCTTGTCCTCTGGCAGTCCCCTTCAACCCTGCCATTTCCCTCTTCAGACTACCAAAACATTGTCCCCTTCTGCTATTTTTGTTTTTTGTTTATTCAAAAGGCAGAGTTACAGTGACAGGTCTTCCATTCACTGGTTCACTGTCAAATGACCAGAATGACCAGAGCTGGAATATAATGAGGCCATGAACCTAGAACTCCACCCAGGTCTCCTACATGGCCAAAATGCTTGGGCCACCTTCTGCTGCTTTCCCAGTTTTATTAGAAAGGGTCTGGATCAGAAATAGGCCCGTTGGGACTCTAACCAGTACTTATATAGGATGCAAGCATTACTGATGCTGACTTTTTCTGCTGTGCCACAACACCATCCCAATTCCTCTCATGTTAGTACTATTGCACAAGTGGCCCCTAGATCATTGCTATTTATCACTTACCTCAACATAGACATGATTGCCTCTGGGAAATTCCCCTCTCTAAACTCCTAAAACACTCATTCTGTGTAGCCTTCTGTCAAAGAATGCATCATGCTAGATGATAATTGGCTGCCTATCTATAACTCCTACTAAACTATTTAAATTTAGGAGCTGGTGCTTATTCTTTGTTCTTCATTTCCCCCTCAGCAATATGTATTCAGAATACTGAGAACATAGCAGGGATTGCAGAAGGCTATGCTGAATGCCACCTATTTAGCCTTACTGGCAAGAACTATACAAATGAAAATATGCATCATGACACCTGACAAGTTAACCAGAACGAACAGGCACTTTGGCACTAAACTGCCATTTGGGACAACCACATCCCATACCATATGCTTAATTCAAGCCCTGGCTACCCTTCTTCTGTTTCAGCTTCCCACTAATGCATTCTTGGGAACAGCAAACAGATGATAGTATCTTCCATTCAGGTGCAAGAGCAGAACAAAGTCTTCCTGACTCTAGCCCCAGTTTTGGAAGAATTTTGGGGAGTGAGTCAGCAGGTCTCTAATCTCTCTGTCTCCACCTCTCTGTCCCTGTACATTTCAAAGATGTAAATCTTTGAAAGAGACTTTTAAAAATAAATAAATAAATAAATGAGCACTCAAAAGCCATGTTACAGAGAGCATGTACTATTTCCATCAACTTTCTACTTATGTCTGCGTACCACAAACCATATACTTTAAAAGTGACAAAGAGTAAATTAGATAATGCACATCTTTAGGGTTTGTAAAGTGGGACTTGAAGATAGTGTATTTTGTATGGCTACAATTTCCTGATGCAAGTATTATCTTTCTGTTAACAGAGGAGAAAAACTGAACCTCAAGAAAGCTTGAAGTAATTTATAGAAAGTGGCAAAGTCAAACTCTAAATAATAATTGCCTGACTCAAAAAACCAAAATATTTCCTGATAGCACAACTCTGTGAAATAAATTGAAGAATAAAGGACAGATAAGAACAAAGAGGGGCAATTCAAAACCAAAGGAAAACAAAGAGGATTGAGGTTATTTTTCCTTCAACCCCACCCAAAACTAATTATTGTGAAATTCTTCACACACCTATACAGTCACACACAAAGAGAAGTCTTCACACGGTATCATTATTGCTTTTCAGGAAGCTGTTAGGTTTCAGTATTTATAGATATGGTTCATGAGGGAAAATTATAAAACAAACTCACATCCACATCACTTGGATGTGAAACTCTGTTCTCACTCTTCACGCTTGCACATCCAACATATTAGCAACGGGACATCCAACATCCATTAGTTTTGTCCCAATTCTGACTTTGCTCTAGCTAGTTGGGTTGGCGTGTCACTCTGTCCTTATGGAGAATGGAATCAGGATATTTGCTCAAGTGCTTCGGCACACTGAAAATCAATGTGGAGTCATAAATATTTGCATGAAGGAGGCAGAGGAGGCACCAGAAACAAGGTACATAACCTGGAATATGGTCTGCCCCAACAGATAACAAAATGCAAAAACAGGTAAATTCTAAATACTCTCTTGGCTGTGGGAAATTTATTAAGCCAGATCAACACCATCTCTACTTCCTACAAAAGGGATCATCATCTCCATCAGCAATGAAATCCAGAGAACCAGCAAAAACTGAGCCCCGTCTTATGGAAGCGCTCTTGGTCGATTCCAAGACGATGTATGGCATCTGATGCAAAATTACCTAGTCAGATCATTTAAACAAATTTTTTTCTTCATTGGATAGAAACCTTATAGTAGGCACTCTGATGAATTGATTATTTAAATTATAAATAAAGAGAAATCAAACCTGCCACGTGAGAGTTGTAGTCTGGTTTGAAGCTAATCAAATCCTTACCGAAATATATAGATGACAAAAAACCATAATATTTTTCTGGGATATAATAATCGAAGTAATCTTGAGAGTGAGCATTTAGCTTAATAGTTAAGATGCACAGGTTCCACATCAACATGTCTGGCTCCCAGACAGAGCCTCTTGCTCATGTGGACACGGAGGCAGCGGAGGTGGTTCATGCAATTGGCCATCCATGGAGAGACTTCAGCTGTGCTTGCTGCTCCTGCCTTCAGCCAACTTCTATGAGCATTTCATCAGTAAACTAGCAGATGGGATCTTACTTGCTCTCTTCTGCCCCTCCCTTCCTTCCTCTCTCTGTGTATGTGTGTGAAATTATTGTAAAAGCATTTTTTAAAACTCTTTATCATATGCCTCTCTGGATAAACTGATCTTATGAAAATTTGACCTAAAATAACCAAGAAATATAGTGAGAATCCTCCCAAAAGATAAAATTTGTTGGGTTGATGAGAAATAAATCAAGTATAAATATAAGTTGTGTCCACTTTCTCATATATTTCTGGTCAAGAAGAAAATGATGTAACAAATTACTTAACACTTATACAAATGAAATATTATGGGGTTTATTTTGTGGAAATCAATGAAGTAAGAATATCCACTTAATTTCAGAGAATTGTGAAACTTCAGACAGAGACCAATAAGGAAAGCTTAGAACAATCAGGAAAAAGTTAGCTTGGACTACCATATACCTTACTAGGTAGGACACAAAGATCAGTTACTCCACACTAAAGTATTGAAGATTTCTCTGCACACCCCTCCTAAAATTATTCTGCTCCTCAATTGTTAACATATGGCTTATTAGAGTTATAAGCCTGTTTGAACTATCCTAAAAATCGCCAAGTTCAGTAAAAATCATACTTGAATACTGTAACCTGCTAAATATAAAAATGAAAATGGACACGAGACAGCTGAATAGTACCCTATAACCATTTTAAGGTTTATAGCAACCCATTGTATTTATACTAAAATTGAGATGTCAATGCAATAGTTACAGGATGTGTTAAGAACTTGCATTTTCTAGCATGTTGGTCACTCAATACCATGTTAATTAACTTCATGATGTTGTAAATGTTCATGTTTCTTCCTGTTGTTGAAGTTATGTAGTAGTTTTTCACTGGGGAGGATATACTGCCAGTTCTACTTTCACACCAGGGATGGTCTCCCAGTGAAACTGTTGAATTTATTTAGACAATAAGATGATGGACTCTCTGCATGGTTCATACCCTCAATGAAGGAATCATGACTGGATATGAACTGTATTACTGTAACAATATGGAGGAATTCAATATGGGGGGAGGGCTTGGGGAAGGGTTAGGGAAATCCCAGAGCCTATAAAACTGTTTCATAAAATGAATTTTTTTAAAGTAGTTTGTTTTAAAAGCCTCCTCTCTCCTCTACTCACCACACACACACACACACACACACACACACACACACAAAACTTATCTCAAAAGGTATCAGCTACACAGTAATCCAACTTTGCTCTACCCTCTGCTAGTGTTACCTGGCCAACAGAACAGAAAATGCCCATTCTTTGCTAATTCAATCCCCAAACAAATATTTTAGACACAGCATAATTGATTACTCAAGACACTTTGCTGTGTACTTATAGAATTATTTGATTTTACACAAAATAAATAGTTTAGTATTTAAACCAAAAAGACCAAATTGAACAGACCAGAACTCTTCCAAGGAGTCTAAATAAATACTATATCATCCCTGTTAGCATTTGGCAAGAAACACTTTCTTCAAGATGATGTTTATTTGCATTCCATCCTACTGGTTTACTTTAGCAACCTGTGGTTTTTTATACATCCAAGTCACGTGAGCTCAGCTTTAGTTGAAGAAAAGGAGGACGCTGAGATAAATGAAGTGTGACTTCTTCAGAATTAAAGCAGAAGTGACCAGCACTGTGGCATAGTAGGTTAAGCCGCTGCCCAAAATAGTGGCATCCCATATGAGCACTGGTTCTTGTCTTGCCCGTTTCACTTCCAAGTCAGCACATCACAAATATGCCTGAAAAAATCACCGAAGGTGTCCCAAATGGTTGCGTCCCTGCACCCACATTAGGGGGTTGTTATTGAGCTCTTGGCTCCCAGCTCCAGAGAACCAGTAGATGGAAACCCTTTCTCCCCATCTCTCCCTTTCTCTGTAACTATAGCTATAAAGAGAGGGAGGGATAAAGAAAATAATTAGGGCAAAAGTTTGATGCTTGCCATTCATATCCTACAACTAAGAATGTTTTAAGATCTGAAATTGGTTTCATCTTAATTTGAATCGTGTGGGTTGAAGCTCAAACAAGAGATTCTGGAAAACTTATTATACCTACCAACCCATTATGCCTGCTGGCTAGTGCTAGCTAGCAGTGGATATTTAACCAGCAATTTCTTTGTCTAGGCCTAAATTTTCTTACATAAACAGTGAAAGCCTTGGAGGGGCATTGTGATGAAGCAAGATAAGCCCATGCCTATGAGGCTAGCATCCCAAATAGGAACACAGGTTCAAATCTTGGCTAATCTTGGCTAATCTTGTTTTTTTAGGATTGATTTATTGTTTTTTTAATGTTTAATTTATTTTTATTGGGAAATTGGTTATACAGAGAAGAGGATAGACAGAGAGGAAGATTTTCTATCCGTTTTTTTTACTCCCCAAGCGGCTGCAATGGCCAAAGCTGTACCAATTCAAAACCAGGACTCTTCCAGGTCTCCCGTGAGGGTGCTGGTTCCCAAGACTTTGGGCCATCCTCAACTGCTTTCCCACGCCACAGGCCAGGGAGCTGGATAGGAAGTGGGGTCATCAGGATTAAAACTGACCCCCATATGGGATCCTGGTGCATGCAGGGCGAGGACTTTAGAAGCTAGGCCACTGCACAGGGGCCAGGCTTGATTTATTGTTATTTGAAATATTTTACAGAGAGATAGGGATAGATACCGAAAGACTTGTAACATTTGGTTTACTCCCCACATAACCCCAATGACCAGAGCTGAGTTGATCCAAACCTGGGAACCAGGAGCTTCTTCCAGGTCCCCCACCCAGGTGTACAGGCCCAAGGATTTGGGATATTCTCTGGTGCTTTCCCAGATCACAAGCAGTGAGCTGGAAGGGGAGTAGAGTAGCCAGGACATGAATCAATACTCATATAGTATGCAGTATGCTGGTGTCACAGAATGGGGAACTAGCTCAGTGGACGACCATCCGAGCCCCTCAGCTGATCTTCTAATCCAATGCCCTGTTCATGTGCCTGGGAAAGTAGTAGAAGATGGTTTAAGTACTTGGGCCACTGTCACCCATGTGGGAGACGTTGATGGAGTTCTACACACCTGATTTCAGCTTGGGCCAGCCCTGGATGTTGAATCTACTTGGAAAGTGAACCAGTAGATGCAAGATCTGTGTGTGTGTGTGTGTGTGTGTGTGTGTGTGTGTGTGTGTCTTCACATCTCTCTCCTCTTCAAATAAACAAATGCTTTTAAGACAAATTACCTTGCAGGTCACTTGAAACAGTAACATGATCTTGTCCTTTTTCTTTTTCACTTGTGTTATTTGCCCCCGAATCTAAATATGACTCAGTGTCTATACCTCAGGGACAAAGAGGTCTACTGTGATGATAATATCACAATAAAAGATGCTGCAAGTGAAACCTAAAAGCCTGCATGGATTACATGTGCTTTGGCAGATGAATCATGATTTGAAAATAAGAGAAAAATCACCTGAGGTCAGAAATTAGATACAAACTTAGAGGTTTATGCAATCATACTTCTAACAGACATGAACTTCAAACTTCGAGCTGTTAAACAAGATCATCTTTCATACAAAAATGTTGCTGTTCATATAGCAACTAGTTTTCCTCAATTCACATAAGTAATGATATTGGATCCACTAATATATGTCTTTAGCTCTGGGATTGAAAGAAATGAGTCATCTTCCCTTCAGCTAAGAGAATTAACCATATAATATAGAAAGCATTCATTACAGACAATGTAGCAACACTAATCCTAACCTCAACCATAATATAAAAAGAAATTTTATAAATAAAATATATGCTTTGATTTTTCATTATTATTTCAGAGACGGAATTTGTGACAAAAGTAATAACGTCCACCAATAAGTGAAAATAATTTATGTTAAAGAAAGCACAAATATAAAATCACATTTTATAGAAAATATAACTAGCAGAAATATTAATTCTTCTTTGTCCTGGTGAAAATATAAAAAAAAGCAATTTACTAATATGGTCTTAGTGAATAGGGTGATTGGCAATTTAAAATGCAGGACTAGGAAACATTACAGAGTTCTTATGAAATAAGTACATTTAGAGAAAATTGTTTGGAGCAACACTATGCCCATTACATATTTTTTGGCTCTTCTTCTTTCTTTACTCTTTACTCTCTTTGTGAATGCCTTCAATAGCAGTGAAAAATTAACACCAGGAAGCACTCACTTTTGGGGACACTATATCTAGGCAATGAATATCATAGTCAGGATTTTAGGGTTGTTTTTTTTTTTTTTTTTACTTTTTCTATCCGTGACTGGTTAAAGGAACTACTATTTTGCCTTTATGTTGGATGACACCAATAATAAGAAGGATAAGCAGATGCAAAAAAAAAAAAAGACAAGCCAAAAAAAATCAAATCAATCTTTTTTTAAAAAGTCATGAATGATAATAAACAAATGGGCTAACAGTGGCTTACATTAAATGTGTGTATGTGCCCAAAAATAGTAGCAGAATGGCAGACTGAACACCCAGTCTCTCCATTCCAATTACTTTGAAATGACAGGATAAATAAATACATTCCTGAGAGCACAGGAAAACTAAAAAGTCAGAATTAACAGCAAAGGTATTAAGAAACTAGTGGATGATGCAGAGCAGCTTGGATTGAGCCGTATGTGAAATGTGATCAGAGGAAAGTAAGAGCCGTGCTGTGGGGATGAGAGTAATGAAGGGAACTTCTGGCAGGCGCAGGTCAAGGAGCTATTGCCACCCTGATTGATTAGATCTCTGCGTGTAAACAGCCCAGGCTACAGAGAGCAGTGATTGCTCAGGCTAAAACAAATGTGTGTGGGCTCTGATGGTGCGGTGCACTGTCACAGCCAGATTGCAATTCCCTAGGACTAGTTTAACAACTCCAACCTTCTCTCAACCAGATGTCTGCCCTGTTCTCACAGTCACTACAAATACCTACCATCCAGTCTACTCAAATCTGACCCTACAAAACAAACAAGCCAAAACTAGGGAAAGATAATGGACAATTTAAGCTTTGAGACTTTTCTTAAAATTTACTTCCAATTGCATGAAAGAGACGCAGCGAAGTCTTTCATAGGGCAATAAAAAACAATGAAAATATATTTTACATATAAATTATTTTTGATGTATAATATAAAATTTGTACTGGTTTGATTATATTTGGAATTAACAATTTACGTGATCTCAAATTGTCGGATGCTGAAATACAAGGAAGTAACAGAACATCATCAATATAATTGCTTTAAAAATAAGAATCTCATTTCTTCATATATTTGCAAAGCAGAGAGAGGGTTTTTCATCTTCTGGTTCACTCCCCAAATGAATGCAACAGCCAAGGCTGAGCCAGGAAAACGTTGAGAGCCAGGAACTTCACTGAAGTGTCTACGTGGATGGGCAAGGACTCATGTACTTTGGCCATCACCGGCTACTTCTCAAGAACATTAGCAAAGAGCTGGATTGGAAGTGGAGTAACTTGCATTTTAATATGGGATGCAAGGGTTACAAGTGGTGAATTGAAACTGCTACACAATAGAACCTTTACAAATAAGTAAATAAATCTTTAGGGAAAAAAAAATATATATATATAAAAATTCAGGTGACTTTTGTAGTCAAAGGCTAAAATTCAGCTGAAGACCCTGAGATGTAGCAGAAGGTAGGTGAAGACAATAGGTTTTCCTAGGATGCTAACAAAAAGTCTAGTCTAACAAGTTCTTCTCTCCAAGGGCATGAAGCCCAGCTTTAAATAAAGTACATATAAAGTACTTCCAGATTGCTGCACCCAATGCAGGAGACGGGAGAAGTCTGCAGGGAGGAAACCATACAAGAGAAAGACTTGATGCTGCAAGGGATTTCAGTACACACACCATACTCCTGAGTGAGTTGTTTATGACCACTGACTTCTGAATGTCTGATTGATGATTCACATGCTGCATCAATTGTTAAAGATTTTTTGTTATCACCCTTGAAGTTTCGCAGTAAATAACTGCTTCTACTCTTAATTGCTGGGAAATTTGGCAGTCATCAAGACCCAGTTTCTATTTGAAAATTAGGGACAGAGAGCAACAGAGAAACAGACACCTCCCATCTGCTGGCTCACACCCCTGAATACTTGCAACAACATGTCAGGCTAAGCGAGGCTGAAGAAACTCCATCCAGCTCTCCCATGTGGTGGCAAGAATTCAACAAATTGAGCCATCCCATTCTGTCTTCCAGGGTATGCATTAGCAGGAAGAAGAATTTGTAGAGGAGCCAGGACCTGAAGTCAGACATTTTAATATGGAACATCAATGTCCCAAGTGTTGCATTAACTACTAGGCCAAATGCCTTTCCCAGGAAGTATTTTTCATTTCTTTTTATTAGAAAGGCATATTTACAAAGAGAAGAAGAGACAAAAAAAAATAATCTTCCATCTGTTGGTTCACTCCACAAATGGCTACAACATTCAGTGCTGAACTGGTCCAGAGCCAGGACCTTCTTCTAGATTCCCAAGGAGGAACATGATCTCAAAATTTTGGGCCACCCTCTACTCCTTTCCTGGGTTACAAGCAGGGAGTTAGATGGGAAGTGCAGCAGCCAGGACACAAACCAATGCCCATATGGGTTCTTGGTACTTGCAAGAGGAAGATTAGCCAACTGAGCCATCACATCAGGCCCAATTTTTTTTTTTTTCTGTTAAAACAAATCTAGTTAGAGAGACAAAGAGAATCTTATCCTCCAGTTCACTCTCCATATGGCTGCAATAGCCAAGGTTGAGCCAGGAGCCAGGAGTTTTTTCCTATCATTCATGTAGGTGTATGGCCCATGCACTGGGATCATCTCTTGCTGATTTTTCAGACACATTAGCAGGAAGCTAGCTCAGAAGTGGAGTAGAATGACTTGAAGCAGTGTCCTTATAGGATGCTTAAGTTACAAGTAGAGGCTTAAACCACAATGCTGGCCTGAAACTGTTTCTTGAATGTTACCACAATTCACTACCACAATTAAAAAATATATAACACCTAGTCCACAACATTGTTAAATATTCCATCAACATCCACATTTTCCTAAGTGTCTAGTAACTTTACTTTTGTTAATACAAATAAAAAACTACTTGCTATTTTGCTACTCAGTGGTGTACCATGTAAGCAAGTAGATGGTAAGAGGCGTTCCTGCCTTGTGCTACAGTAGGTTAAGCTGTCACCTGCTGTGATATCAACATCTAATAAGGCATTGATCCATGTCTGCATACTCTACTTCCTGAGTAGTTCTCTGCTAAAGTACCTGGGAAAGCAGCATAATATTGCACCCAGATGAAGTTGCAGAATCCAGGCTCCAACCTTGCCCAGCCTGGGCCAATGCAGTCATTTGGAGAAAGAATCAGTAGATGGAAGATTTCTCTGTGTTTCTCACACTTTACATAAAATCATGGCTATAAAAGGGAGAGGAGGAATATTTAATTTCTTCCTGCATTTACCAATTTTTAAACATATGAATTGCTTAGCTAGCATACTCCAAAGGTGGCCAATAGCCTTATGGTTTGCAGGAGGGATTGTGCATATCTATATGTTTGAATATAGTGTTTCAGTATCACTAAACATTTCAACACTGATGTTTGAATTTATTACAATTGTTATTTTCTTGAGGACCAAATTATCCCATCCTTTTTTAGGGAAGTTTTTCCAGTTGATTCCAGAGTATTTTGATCCTAAAGTTACTGATAGTTCCACTGCTCTTTGGCATGATAAATCATTGCAATTCTTACCCCAAATATGTGACAATTTCTCTCCCAAAGGGGTCCTGGTTTCTTTTCAAAATGAAGAGTACTAAGACCACAATCTGGGCAATAGTTTTGAATCTAATAACTGAACATTTCTAATGTTCATTTTCCCTATGTGGCCATTATCTCAAGAATCTCTATTTTTTAATTTAAAAAATCACAATTTCAATGGGTCATTGCAAAATAAATTTGATACTATAAAGTTTGTACCTCATGTATTAGATTTTAGATTTGAATTTCCTTTCTTTCATGCCAAAAATCTTAGCTCCCCAAATCAATGTAATTTTTTTTTCAAATCAATGTAATTTATTTCATTTTCCCCATGATGCTGGTGATAGTCTACAAAGAAAGGTAAAATGAGAGAGACAGAGAGAAGGAAAGAAATGAAAGGAAAACCAAAATAGTAGCAATACTATTACCAATGAGGATTTTTAAAGTTTTTGTAATTAAGACATAACAATTATACATATTTATATCAATATAATCTGCTATGCATGATTGATAAAAATAATTGGTACACCAATTACCTCAAATATTGATTTTTTGCATTAGAAATATTAAAAATTCTCTTCACTAGCAACTTTAAAATATATAGTAAATTATTAACTTGAGTAATCCTGTGCTATAGAACACTAGGACTCATTGCTTCTACTGACTATAATTGTGTGCCCATTAACCCAATACTTCTTACCCTCCCCAACATCTGGAAACTACAGTTCTACTTTCTATGAGGACTTGCATGAAGCCAACTTTTTCTTTTTTAGTTTCTACATACTGTAATTATAGAACCAGCTCAGACTGGCCCTCCTGTATGAACAGCACACCGAGTGGGGCTTTCCCAGCCAACAGGGCCAGCTTGGGCTGAGCCCTGACAATGTTCTGGATCAGGAACTTGTGCATGAATTACAACAGCACCAGGTTGCTGGGCTCCATCTCAGCTTCTGGGATGTACCTTGGGTGGTTGGAGGATTCCCAGACAGAAATTTGGCATCAGATCCTGAAAACTGCATGATTTCAAGGCCAATTCTTTCTTCATCTAGACAGCTCCACCACCCACTCCCTCCATTCCGCCCCACCAACTGCACACTGGATTAAGCTACAGCCTCAATCACAGTGGATTACAAACACCTGGGAAGGTGTGGTGGGTGGCCAAGCCCTAATGCATGTTTAATTGTTGGCAAAGGTCCTAACACAGGTGATTGGCCTTTTGCCAAAGGTACAACCTCCTCTGGGCATGAACAGAAGATATCTTTAACCTTAAATAACACCCAGAACCATTGTTTCCTCCTAGTGGAACCAAGAAGTCCACTTGGTACGACCGGATCTTGAATGCCGGAATCCTTTTGAAGCAAGGAGTCTGTGGACAAGGAAGATACAGAGCTCCCCAGCTCACCTGCCCTATGCCACACAACATGCCACACACCCCAGATGCAGGAGTCAGGTTTGAGCATTGCCTCTAGTCTCCTTGTCAGGGGACTTCACAGTAAAGCCTCGCTTTTCACTGCATTGTCAGTTTTTCTGCACCCTGGGACAAACAGGCAACAGTGTGTGTGAAAATATTTGATACTCATCTTTCTGTGTCTGGTAGCTTCACTTAATGTAATGTCCTCCAGGATCATCCATGCTGCCACAAATGACAGAGTTGAATTCTTATTTATGCATGAGTACTATCCTACTGCGTGAATCTATATCAACTCCATTTTCATCATCCATCCATCTACTGATGAACACTTACTTTGCTTCCTTATGGGCTATTGTGAACTGCAATAAACATGGCAGTGTACACATCTCTTTCACAGACTGAATTGTCCTTCTTTTGGATATTTGCTCTGTGAAATTACTGCCTCAAATCTCTGTTTCTATTTCTTAATTTTTAAAGAATCTTCATTCTGTTTTCCCATAGTTTACATTCCCATCAATAGTATATAATCCTGCTTTTCATAAGGTATGTTTACAGACTATATGACTTGAATTTCTGTCTACTATTATGCCACATTTATGATGGATGCACTCTGCTATTTTGCTGTAAATTTAGAGATTGCTTTGTTTCATGATGAATGTCATATAATTACGTAAAATGTATGCTTTGGATTGAAAACAAAAACAAAATATATTTTCAGACAATGAACTTCTATTCCTGTCTCCTTCATCCCATTTCCTCACTTCCTCATAAATAAATTTTACAGGTACTCTTAATATAAGCAAACTTATGTTCAGATTACTATCTTCTTGAGTCAATAATTGCATACTCTACGCATTTTTCCAGCATGACTTTTAAGTTAATAATAAACCCTAGAAATCATTCCACAAACATATTGACTTTTTAAAGCGTGTTACTTCCTAACCCAGGTGAGAAATTTTGGCTATAAAATGAGCCCATTAGTAGGCAGCTGCTGGGAGAAGGCAGATTTAATCCAAATGTATTATTAAAAAAAAATATGCAGATTGGTGCTTTGTAGTAAACCTTCATAAACTGACTCACCAAATTCAGAGCATCGTGCTGGGAAAAATTAGAGTAGGTGGCTTTGCTTCTGAGAGGCATACATTGTACAATTTTGCCATGCAAAATGCTTTTGCTACTACAATTTTCTCTTGCTTTGCCTTTTTGAAAAGTAATGTTCCTTCCTATTTTAGAGGTACCATTTGCATTCCTATTATTCACACTGAACTGTGATTTCCATTTTTATCTTCCCTTTGTTACTTGTTTTCATTCCAGCATTTCTCCTCTAGCTCTGTGCCTTTCCTTTATCTTGCCCTTAAGTGGAAACCTCTTGCTATGGGAACAGTGCCATGAATTTTCTAGTCATCATGCCAGGCTTCTTACCAACTTAATGATATAAGTTCCCTTGAACCATTGCCAAACAAAGCTAGGACATCCCACACACATTTGCTATGGAAACACCTTTATGACTAATGGTCTCTCAAATTAAGGCATTTTAAAATTGAAGCTAGAAGTGGTTTTCATTTGTTCAAAACATATTCTGCTGCTAAGGAAAAAAAAATATACCAAATCACTGAAAGTTGTGAGTTGCCATTTTATTATCCTGTGCTTATTTGAGGGATAGACTCATACAACTCAAATCCCAAAAGTATGAGCATAATGAAAATGAGTTTCTCCATATTTATCTATGCCTTGAACAGAGCAGTCTGTTCTCTCAGGCTTTGGGTTGATGAGTTCAGGTGTTTAGGTTGTGCAGACTTCTTTTCCTTAGAACAGAAGCCAAGGCATTCAAGATCCTAAGGGATTTGGAGGCTGACAATTCATCAGATCACATCCCACCACTTTTGCCTTGCATACTGAGAGAGTAAATTACAAAGACTGCTCCAGACCCGGCAGTCCTTACTGTATCATTGTGATGCTATTGTCTTTGTGCATCCTTGCCCAGGAGGCTCTCCCTATCTTCATGGCCTTTTCTGGAAAGATTTTCTGGCACACCTTCTCCAAGTGGGAGATCCCACCCAGATTTCTTCCTTCCCCATAGAACAATGATCAGCTAAAGAGCAAAGATCATATTTTGTTTATTTGTTCCCTACTGCCTGACAGTGAATTTGACAAGTGTTGGTTTTCTCAATAAATTATGATTAATCAAATGATTGAGTTAGTAAAAAGACATATGATATGCTATCCCAGATGGAAAGGAGAAATTATCTGCCCATCATGCATGTCACATTGAATTATCCTCTCTTTCGTATATCCCTGTTGGAAAGGAACGAAGCTTTAACACATATCTCTCGTTCTGACCACAATAAGTAACAAAAGCATTAGGCACCGCAGCTAGACAGTAATAGGATTCTAGGCAATGTAAGAGAAAAGTGGGCTTTGTCATTCTCTGACCTTTTAACAACCCCATCTTCAAAACTCATTCAGAAGATTATCCTAGGAATACTCTGTCCTGTATTTGTGGCTTTCCTATATGATGACTCCGTGCCATGCATCTCGGCCCAGTTTTGTTTCATCTAAATCCCTGTGATTATCATCTTGCCTATCTCTTATCCCTCAATGAAGTCTGACTTACTCTGGGGATCAGTCTACAGATCCCTTCATTGGTAGTGGTTGGGGTTAGTAATTTGACACATTTGTCTATACCCATCCCAATGAGGGAAGAGCAGAATCAAGCATTCCTGTTGGTCAAAAAAAATCACCTCATAAATTTATATCTGATTATGAATTATTATTATATGCTTCTTTTCGATACATCTGGGTTTGATAAATGCTCTGGATGATTTTTTTAAGAATTATTTATTTTTATTGGAAAGGCAGATCAGATTTTTGGAGAAAAGGAGAGATAGAGAAAGGTTCTCCATCCACTGGTTCACTCCCCAAATAGTCCCAACAGCCAGAACTGAGCTGATCCAAAGCCAGGAGCCAGGAGCTTCTTCCAGGTATCCCATGTGGGTACAGGGTCCCAAGGCCTTGGGCCATCCTCTACTGCTTTCCCAGTCCACAAGCAGGGAACTGGATAGGAAGTGGAGCAGCCGAAACACTAACCATCACCTATATGGGATGCCAGCGCTTACAAGGTAAGGATTTAGCCATTGGACCATCATTCCAGATCACTCTATGTAAATATTACATATATTTTTCATTTTTAGAAATTATTATTTTATGACACAGTTCCATATGCTTTGAGATTTCCCTTACTCCCTCCCCAAATCCAACACCCACACATTGATTTCCCCTATATTACAATAGTATGGTTCTTCAAAGAGTCATAAGTCTATCATAGCAGGCATGGACAAAGGCAAAGAGTCCAGTATCCTATTGTCAAGGTGTATTTAACAGTTTCAATGGGAGTCCACCCTTGATCTGGATGCAGAGATGCATACTGATTGTTTTTTGATCCAGTCTACTGATCTATGTTTGATGGATGAGTTGAAGCCATTTACATTCAGAATTAATATGGATAGGTGGTAATTTGGTCCTGTCATTTTAGCAATAGGTTGTTCATTGCTTGATTTTGTCTTCTGTTTTTACTTTACTGGGTTGTTCTTCATATTTGCCTTTGGTTTGGGTGGGTGCTATTCCTTTTCTCTGTCAAGAGAACATTTTTAAGTATCATTCATAGGACAGGTCTGGAAGAAGCATATTCTTTGAGCTTTTCATATTGTGGAAAATTTTTCTTTCATATTCAAAGACAAAGGAAAGCTTTGCTCAGTACATTATTCTGGGCTATCTTTTCCTTTTAGAATCTGGAATATGTCACTCTGTTCTCTTCTGGTCTGTACAGTTTCCTGTGAAAGGTCTGCTGTGAGTCTGATTGTCATCACTCTATATGTCAATTGATTTTGTTTCATGAGCACATTTAAGGATCTTTACATTCAACTGAATAGAGCTTGATTATTATGTTTTGTGGTAAAGATCACTTTTGGTCAACTCTTTTGGGAGTCCTATGACTCTTCTATATTCTGTTTCTCAATTCTTCCTCCAGATTAGGGAAGTTTTGCTTTATTATTTCATTAAATTAAATATATTTTCAAACCCAACTTCTCTTCATGTGCCTGTTGGAACTCCCTAAACTCTTACATTTGGCCTTTTAATAGTGCCTCTTAATTCTTGGATACTTTTCTTAGTTTAATTCAATTCCTCTTCCAGCTTTTTGATTGTTTCATCATTGTGTCAAGAAATATTTTCCAAGTCTGAGATTTTTTTCTTCTGCCTCCTTCATTCTATTATGAAAACTTTCCGCTGAATTTTTAACTCACTCCATTGTGTCCTTCATTCCTAACAATTTTGCTTGTTTTTGTTTCAGTGTTTCTATTTCCTGTGTGATATATATTCCTTAAATTCCTGTGTGTACCTCTCATTATTGATAAGAAACTTTATAACAAGTGTTTGAATTCTTTATCCCCCATTTCCTTGATGTATTCCTCAGTTAACTCTGAAGTCAGCAAAGGCCTTTGCTCCTTTTCAGGGTAGTCTTCAGTATTATTCATTGTGCTTCTCTCTCTTCTTTTGCTTTTGGTCATTGTGCTCCTGGTTAGCAGATTCTTCTCCTTAGGATAGGTGAATAATCTGTGTCACACACCAATCTACAGTTCAGTTTTTACTTATTGCGTTTGGTACCCAGTTCTTTCTTTGTAGTCACTTGGGCCATTCCCTCCAGTGAGTTTCATGTGTGGGCTCTTGTGTTAAACTTTCACCATGGACATTGTAGCCCCAGTTCTTGGCTGACCACTCCACCTCCTGTGATCATGTGCTGTGACTGGACCATTGTCTATACAACCTTTCTCCCACTTACGGTTCAAGCAGTTTCCAGGATTGGAAAGACATTAGGCATCCTAAATAACTAGGTTTGGTGGTGTTGATCTTGCTGAAGTCTGCTGGCAATTAGGTCTGAGGGCTACTCAGACCTATTTTGACCCATAGGATGCCAAAATCAGTATTATTTTCCCTGCAGGACTGGTACAATGCACTAAGCTTGAAGTGAGTTTGCTCCCAGTTCAGCACATGAGCAGCTTACTATTGTCCCTCCAATCTCACAGCCTTTGCCACCCTGTACAAAATGGTGCCTGATGTGCCACTGGTGGTATTCTGGATGCACTGGCTGTTGGGTCTGAGGACTACCCAGACCTCTTTTGGGTGGGACCTGTAGGATGTCACTGAGCCAGACATGAGTTCGCTGACAGCTTACTGCACACACAGTTCTGTCCCACAGCCTTTTGCTTCCCTATAGAAAATGACACCTGATGTGGCTCTGGTGGGGGGTCTGGGCTGTTAGATCCACCATGTCCCTGCACTGCCTGATTGTGTTCTGCTTCCCTGTCTCTATTCTTGGTTGAATTAAACAAAACAGCAGGACAGACAGTTCTTCACCTGGGTTCAAATCTTGAGGACCCAGTGAACTCCCCTTCCCAATGATTGCTGGTGGAGCTCCTGCCCCTGGTGGAGCTCAGACCACTTCCTGCTGACTGCCAATGGAGTATCTGGTCACTCCAACACCACACTGTTGCCTCCTTCTGTGTCTATCAGTCTCCAGGTGCCCCTCTGCCATCGGCCTGTTCTTTCCTATTTCCTGTAATGTATACTCTCTGCTTTGTCCTGGCTAGTGATTCTCTGTGTGTTTAAGTGTGTCCTTGCCCTACTCTGCCACCTTGATTCTCCCTCTTCCTCTCTATAAACTTTAAAACATCATTCTAATGCACTGAAGAGTCAAGTCTTGGAACAACTAGATGAGAAGCATAGCCACAGGATGCATATAACACTTTCTAAGCAAAACCATGCATCAAGCATACACAATTGTTGTTATCATTCTCCAGGAAGGGAAAACAGTGACTTGGCTACTGCGGAAGACAGAATGTAACTGCCATCCTTTACACGGAACCAGCAGCCATCATTCTTAGCGTATGTTCGGGATCTCCAAAGCCAAAGAACTAATGTGAGGACAGCTTCACAACCACAGAAATGAGATGTTAATTCCTTACTACATCCATCTTGGTGCAATAGATATGATTTTGAAATACAAGGTCAGTTGGAAGTTAATAAATATGTTATATAAAAAGCCACTTTCCATTCCTCCATCCCCTACTGAATATGTGAACCAGAAGTTAGAAGTGCCAGTCCCTATAAAGGCAAATGGCTTCCCTCACACTACTGTTTTTCACTGCATAGTTTTATTCCACTGCTCCTCAGTAGCCACTCTCCTTTCCTTGATTCTAAAATCAAGAACTTGAACGGTTCAACAGAGAAGCTTTCTTCTAGGCCAAACAAATGTGAATTTTTCTTTTCTATTCACTATGCTCTCTAAAATTTGAAGTTTCACAGATATTCTATAAGAACCAAAGACCTAACTTCAGAAAAGATGGAAACCACATTCTCAAAGCAACAGAGAGCGTACCTCCTTCACTCTATAAGTGACAAAGAGGGAGGTAACTGTGGCCCTTTCCCTAGATCTATTGAAGAAGCATCCTAATAAAAGCTCATCTCAGATGCAGGTGTTTACTACAGCTGCTAGGTTGCCTGCATCCTATAGCCGAGTGCCTGGGTAGGAGCCGCAATTCCTCTACCATCACCTGGGGAAGTGAATATGTTGGGTCCTCGTCACCCATGTGGGAGACCTGAATTGAGTTCCTGGTTTCCAGCTGCAACTTGGCTGAACTCCAGCCATTACAAAAACTGGGGGAGTAAAGCAGAAAGTTAAAGCTTTGTCTTTCTGTTTCTGTTTCTTAAAAAGAAAAAAAAAATGTCTCAGCTGCTAACCGCCTGGGAAGGGGCTGCTATCTACCACATCAGTCAGTTGAAAAGAACAGGATGTTATGAACACAGTGTGAACCTCAGAGCTATAGTCAAAACCTTATTTCCCAGGCAAGTGTTTACCCTATTTTCTCCCATCTTCAAGACAGGACTTTTGTATTCTATAATGTGTAAGTAAGCCCTATCTGAAAGGGGAGCAATGCAGAGCTGGTAAATCTTAAACTCCTTTTATTAAAGAACAGAAAACTCACTCTGCTTTATAATAACATGTCACCAAGTTAGCCTTCTAGCTTCTCCTGGACTCTGAGGATGTGTGTCTTATCCCTAATTCTGCCCTTTGCTGGGCAATGCTGTTGCAGGATAGAGATAAACTAGTTTCCTCAAGTTTCCTAAGACTAGAATGAAAATGCAGAAGGCTGTTAAACATTGTCTGGTCCTCCAAAACCCAAGGAAACTCATAAAAGGAGTCATTGATGAGAAAACCGTCGATGAAATGAGTTTATGCCCTAATCAGCTGTGCTTGATAAATCCTCATGTGTTATCTCAGTACAGCACTTCATAAATTTCAGTTTAAAACTGATAAGTCAAAAAAAAAAAAACCTGATAAGTCAAAATGTACTACCCGCCAGCTGTCCAATGCAGTTTAATCAACTATGGCTGCTGACCTGATAGTGTGCTGGCTGATCAAGCGAGTTTAGAATCCAACATATTTAGATATTATATAAGTTACTTGATCTTTATAAACCTGATTCCTTTCTTTTAAAAAGAACGGTGTTAAGAATTAATCAAGGGCCCGGCGGTGTGGCCTAGCGGCTAAAGTCCTTGCCTTGAACGCACTGGGATCCCATATGGACGCCGGTTCTAATCCCGGCAGCTCCACTTCCCAGCCAGCTCCCTGCTTGTGGCCTGGGAAAGCAGTCGAGGACAGCCCAAAGCCTTGGAACCCTGGACCCATGTGGGAGATCTGGAAGAAGTTCCTGGATTTTGGCTTCGGATCGGCATAGCATCGGCCGTTGTGCTCACTTGGGGAGTGAATCATCGGACGGAAGATCTTCCTCTCTGTCTCTCCTCTTCTCTGTATATCTGACTTTGTAATAATAATAAAATAAATAAATCTTTAAAAAAAAAAGAATCAAAAAAATTGATAAATAGGGTATATACAGGCTAGATCACTGGAGTGGTAATTGGTAAGTTTTATTATTATTATAAAATCAGCATATTAATGTGAATCCAGCTCTTTGTACATAAAGCAGACCCATTTCAAACTGGCTTAAATAGAAAAGGGAAATTATTGACTTGTGTTATTGAACACAGTGGCAGGGCGGGCATTGTGGCATATCAGGTTAAGCCATCACCCCCAACACCAGCATTCCGTTTTGGAGCTCTGATCAGAGTCTGGGTGGGTCCTTTTTCTGAGTCAACTTCCTGCTAATATGCCTGGGAAAGTATCACACAGTTGCACACGTGGAAATCCAAAACAAACAAACAAACAAAAGACCTTGGCTTCAGCCTGCCTGAATCCCAACTCTAGTGGCCCTGTGGGGAGTGAACTAGAAGATGGAAGATCCTGTCTGTGTCTCTTCCTTTTTGTATCACTCTGCCTTAAAAATACACAAAATAATTTTTTAAAAGAAATCTCCAGTGGCAAGCTTGGTTCAGGCACATAGGGATTTAGGGCTCAGTCAGGGAACTCAGTGAATATTCATCTGCAGCTCCCACACTCCAGTCCTGTCTCCTTCCTGTCTGCTTTGCTGTTTTGCCTTCATTCTTATCCAGACTCTTTCCAAAATAACCCTAGATTTAATTCATGTATGCTGCCAGGTGAGAAACCTTCCTTCTGTCAAAGCTCCCTCTTTGTATCTCATGTATTCAGTTATATGACAATCTCTAAACCAATCACTATGGCCAATAGAGAAAGAGAAACTCAAATCGGCCAAGATTGCACCTTGTGCTCATCGCGGAGCAGAGGGTAAATCCAACCCCACTGAAGCCATGATACCACAAGCAAGAAAAGGAAATTCCCCAAAAGAAAATGAGATTGCCCTATTACTCAGGAAAACGGTTGTGAAACTTTTCCTTTCTTAAAGAACACCGATGTTTTAAAGGCACTTTCCAGAAAGGAGAAAATATGCAAATTTCACCTTCAAATTTACAGTATAAGTCTGCAAAGGTGAAACAACCTTCCCGTACCCTTTTACAGGAAGCTAAGTGGGAATGTCACACCTACGATCTCTCAGAGCATGTCCATAGGTAGCCCAAAAGAACATTTTGAGAATGGTTCATCCTATTGCTCTTTCTGTGGAGCTAAAATTTACCTGTGGAGTGATTTTTCTTGATCATCTTGTATGGTTTCAATCTGTGCAGATTCATTCTGATTCACTTTAAGTCTTACATATGTTTCATCAGTATTTCATATTAAGAAGGCAACTGACTGTCAAACTCTTTCATTTTTATATGGTCTTAATTAAATCTCACTCAGAAATTATGTTCCTGCATCCTAATGTCCTTTTCTTTCATTGTATCATTTGATGAATACAAAGCAGAAGTGAAAAGGTCTCTAGGTTTTCAAACATACTTGCCAAAATCTTTCATACCTCTTTTCTTAAAACAAACTTGTGTAACACATTTCTTGTTATAAAAGCATTTATGCTTAGTAGTGCAAAAGTTAGAAGATGTGAATAAACAAGTAAACCAATGAAAGTGAGAAGGAAAGAAAAAACAAAATAAGAAAGAAGGGAAAAGAAAACTCACAGGGAGACCATAATATCAGGGATGGTGCTATTGCATGGCTATTAAAAGCTGGTGCTGATACCTATGCAGACCAGTTTCAGTCCCAGCTATCCCACTTCCAATCCACCACCCTAGGAAAGCAGCAAAAAATGGACCAAGTGCTTAGATGGGAGATCCAGAAAAAGCTCCTCACTCCTAACTTCAGACTAGCCCAGCTCCAGCAATTGGAGCCATTGCAGAGTGAACCAGGTAATGGGAGAATTTCTCTCTCTCTCTCTTTCTTTCTCTCTCTTTCATTCTGCCTTTCTAATCAATCAATCAATCTTTAAAAAAAAAAACACAAGATCAGTCCCAACAGAAGCCATTTTCAATGTCTTCATGCTCAGACTTTCAGAGACATTTCTTTACATTTATCATATAATTGTTATCAAATACAGTATTATATCCATTTATAACCTGCTTTTCCACTATTTCATGCATGCAAATTATAAAATATTATTTCTACTAGGTTGACACATAACATTTTCTTAAACTATGTGATGTACCAGTCTTCGTGGACAGTCATATTATATACAATGGTTGAGCATGTGTAGATTTTTCTGAGGAGAGAGTTTATAGGTTTCAACCCTCCAAGGATGTCCACAGCCTAAAATGTTAAAAGTCATTATTCAATGACCTCATTCTAGATGAAAGAAGGAAATACAACTAGGAGAAGGAACTACTGAGAGCGTGATTAGTTAAACAAATTCTCCTTGCTGGATATTTAGATCCAATCAAATTTGGAACTGTTGCAAACAATGCACAGTGACCTTAACTATCAATATAATGCTTTAAGCCATGTAGCTACTTCCTTGTAATAGCGGCAAATGTACATATTTTACGTATTTCTGGGAAATTTCAAAATGAGACTAACACAGAGTGAGGATGCCAACAAATCTTAAGAGGAAACTCTTGTTTTCCCTCAGAAACATCATTGTTCAGACACAGGGACTTGGCACCCCTGAAGGGCAGAGTGAGGATGCCAGTCTTCTGCAAGCACACACTGGGAGAAGAGGCAAGCTTTCCTGCCTTTGTGTGGGTCTGTTATGGACTTGAAGCCCTGCCCTCCCCCACTGCAGCAGAACCCCAAGGTCTCCGTTGACATTTTTCTCTATATTTCCCACACATGGACCATCCCCAGCAACGCCATCCCACACACTGCTCGCGGATCACACACGGAGCATCTGGGGATTCCCTTGGGGGAACCGAATGATTGTGGGAGTTAGGATGCTACAGCAGAACACCCACATGGGAAAAGCAGTGAGTCTCCTGTCAGCAAGCTGCAAGAGGCAGAAAACGGAGGTGGGGGTGAGGACACAAGAAGATGACAGGAAATAAAGGGTTCCACTGCGTTTCACTTCTATGTGGGGAAAGCTTTGAACGAGTGTTTTAAAATGCAGTCATTCAGCCAGGTGTTTGTCTAGCACTTCAGAGACCACGTGCCACACTGGAGGGCCTGTGTTCCATACCCATCTCCTGATGTCAGGTTCCTGCTAACAGCCAGCTGGGAGGCAGCAGGTATGGTTCAAACGGCGGAGCCCTGCGACCCGGACAGGAGACCTGGGTTGAACTCCTGACTCCTCCCTTCCACTGTGGGTCACACGATCCTTTCACATGTCTGGGAGGTGAGTCCATAGATAGGAAAGCTTCTCTGTCTCTCTTTTGACTCATTTGAGTGTGAACCAGTATATGGGTTCTCTCTACCTCACCAATAGATAACAACAAAAAAGAATTCAAAATGCAGCAATTATAAGTTGTGGAAACAAAGCTGTCCTATCATGTTCATCACATAGTTTATATAAATTTGCTGTATGGTTTTAAACAGAAGGAATAAAAGGCAGAAGCTCTCTGTGTAGTTCTCTGATTTTAGGTGTATTTTCACCCAGGAATCTTATCAAGGAGAGCACTGGAACAATTTTAGTGAACCAAAAATAAATACAATGGATTCTCTGTGATGCGTTTATAAAAGAATACCTGGCCTGGGAGAACTGGGGCAATCTAGACCACAATGGAGGAGAGCAAAGTCAGAGCATGTTAACGACCACCTTCTCAAGGAGATCACACACCTGCCAACACACAGTGACTGCGTGCGAGAAGCACTAACAAGGCCGGCTGCGGCCCTCACAGCCAAAGAACAAAGGCATCCGTTGGATGGTGTGAACTTGGACTGTAAAGCTCTGTGCCTTTTTCATGTGGACTCACAGATGGGGAGTTCACGTGCTGCTGAAGAGGACATGGCAGTGCCAATGAGCTCCGGTCAGGAATGACTTCCAAACCTGTGACATTCCCTCAGGCCTGGTGTTTCCTGGATGAGTTTTTCATCCAAAGTTTTTTTAGCCTGAAGTTGGTGTTCCACCTCCAGGTGAGATTCTCCTGCCAAATTTTTGCTTTTGTTTTTTTGCAAAAGCACCCCAGATAGTACACTTTCTGTATTTTTCCTTCATAACACTTCCAAGGGAAGCCCAGTATGTGTAATCATGCTTTCACAGATGGGAAAACTAAAACATAAAAAAGATGAAAAGGCTTATCTACGATGACCCAGCAAATCATCCACAGAACGCGTAACGTCAGACAGCTCAGATACAAACATGCTCCTTCTGTCGACCTGACATCAGCCATAGTTCTGTATAGAAAAGTCAGGGAGCTTGTTTACTGGCCCAAAAGAGCCGACAACATAAAAAAAAAAGAACGCCAAATTCAATCAGACCCTCATTAACTACATCCAAATCAGTCCTGACAGAGTCTTCATTAGCTCTAAAAACATGCCTGTTTCAGCTCAGATCCTCTGATTTGCTCATGTCACCACAAATTGGTAGTTCCGGATTCAGAAGTAACTCTCAGTAAAGTACTTACAGGCGAAAGTCATGCAGCAAAAGTTTTAGGAAAGACAAGTGCAGTGAAACAAAGCAATCCAGTAGAGCAGTGCAATGGGTGGTTTTGCTAATGAACTAGAAATGGACAAAAAGAAAAATGTACTCATTTAAATAGATTTTTAAAAAACTACAAAGCTGTTACTCTAATCTCATGCTAGAAAATTCTCATTTAACTACTACTGTTTTCCAATTATACTGGCATCTTTAAAAAAGTATCTTCATTTGAAAAGAATAGAGGAAGAAGAAAGAGAGAATAAGAGGGAGAAATCTCCCGCCCATTAGTTCACTCCTGAAAGGCCCAGAATAGCTGGAATTGACCAGCGCAAGGACATATGCTGGAAATTCAGCTCAGGTTTCCCCTTTGAGTAACAGGGACCTGAGTATTGGAACAATCAGATCGGCAGGGTGTGCGGTAACAGGAGGCTGAGATCAGAGATAGAACATGACTGAATCCCAGCAGTCCCATATGGAATGTGGTTGTTCTAAGCAGCATTTTAACAGTGGTGCCAAAACCCCACTACAGACACTACTCTTTTAAAGCTGAAAATGCAGTCAGTCGGGTTGAAAGTGTTCATCTTCCCATGAGAAAAACGGTATCTGCTACATTGGAAGGAAAAAAAAAATTCTTCCAACCCCAGACAAGCCATTTGCTTCCTTTCTTCAACTGTGAAACTGAAATCAAATTCTTTTTTTTTTTTTTTTCAAAAATGGTGCCAGCAAGACCAGTCATTCAGATAAGCAGAGTCAATGCCATTGAGTTAATGAGAGTTGAGAAGGGCCAAATAGCCTTCTTGCCAAGGTGCCAAAGGCCTCCACTATTAAAGTCACTCGGATGAATGGGGCATTGCATTTCCAAAATGCTCCTGTCACAAATACTAATGTACTCTTAGCACAGTGCCCAGACCATAACAGTCATTCAATGTTTATGGAACGAATAAAAGAATGATTGTTGCCTGCAAAGAATAATAAACTGTGATTATATTGGTTAGTTCTATGCCAAAAGCATGTAAGGATCTGGAACATATTAACTCATTTGCTCCCACTACATGTGGTGGTTGTGAATTAGGTTCTCAGATTGGCGATCTGCCAACAAGCCAAAGCCAGCTCTTAAAGAAATGGAGCCCTAGAAGAGACAGTATGGGGTTGGAGCAATGGGATATGAGAGCAAGAGACTGGAAAGATCTTGAGGCTTGGCAGTGAGAGAAGAAACCCAATAGGTTAGAAACCCAATAGGTTAGCACGTGTTCTTGGCAGCAAGCACAGTGTTGAGGCCCACAGCATTCTCCAAGGGGCCTGGAGGAAGGGTTTTTCCAGCTAGAGGCACTCTTCACTCTTGATTAGTGGTTAATCACCAAGTTCAGAAGTTCAAATCCCTGCTCTCTGGCTTCCTAGATGCCAATATTAGGTAGGGCTCAGTGTTTTACCTCTGTCTGCCATCGATGCTGTTGCCTTACCCTGAAAGAACATGGTAATGCTCTTTGGGCCACAGTGAGCTTAAATGTGACAATACAGATAGCTTCCGACTCATGACAGGGTTACATCCCAATAAACCTACCATAAGGTGGAAACATCATTAAATATAAACGCATCTGGTACACCCATCCTACCATCCACGCTAGCTTAGCCATTTGGCCTGTTGTGGAGTGAGGTCAGGCTCCCTCTCCATCACAGAGCTGACTGGCAGCCATGTTTGCTTGCTGATGGCTAGCATTGTAAAAGCTTCAAACTGCCTATGTTTAGCTCATGTAAACAGGGTTTCCACTGGCTATGCAACACCGTCACACTGTCATCAAGTCAAAAACTCATTAGCCAAACCTCTGTTTGTCAGGAAGTGCCTCTACACATCAAGCTTCAAGAAGAGTGCTCATCAGGCCTAAGAAGTGCCCAATTAACACCAGTTATCATTAGCCGTTCTATTTCCTCAACTTGCTTTCTGTAGAGTAAGATAGTACAGCTGAGCAACTTATTCCTTAGCTTTATGCCTTCCACAAACACTCAGTGGAGAAATTGGCCAATGGGTTCAGCAATCGTTGCCTCCAGTAGCTACACCTGTGTCTGTGGGAATGCGAAAGACATGTGCATTTCACACTTAGATGTCTGCTGTGAACAAATCTCTGGACCTCTCCCTACCTCTACTACTCAACAGGAAAATTAGATAATAATAGCTTGTGTCTACTTGTATCCCTGAGAAGAGAGACAGCAGTTAATTTCTAGATAGAATCTAGATCAGTGCCAAGCAGATAGCAAGTATGATTCCTGATGTTGTGCTTGCTGAGTTGTGTTCCTCATAGTTCTCACAGGGCTGAATTCCAATTTTATAAAATTGGAACTACATGGGTATTTACCAAAACCAGTTCTTTCACAGAACAAACTATAGACTTGTACAACAGGTTATGGTCTTGGTTTCTTTAACGTTATATTCCTCCTCAACTGGCCGCAATAGCAACTCCATGCTCAAATCATGGTTCTGTGGTAAAACTGTTGTTCAAGGCTGCAGTGGCAATTAGGGTCACCTATGAAGGTTATTCAAAGAGTTACGCCGGGGCTTGTTCAAGAGGGCTAGAAATGATCACTACATTAGTAGCCCTCACCTCCCCGTGCTGCTGCGGGCATCAGCCTAGAATTACAGCGTCAGTTCCCTCAGTGGTCCTCAGGAGAGAGACCAATATGCCATCTATTTCCAAGTCAGTAAAAGAGAACGGTGATTTTCAACTCTAGGAAAATGCATTGGCAGGAATGGGGCAATAAGCAGGGGAAAGAAGCTTTGTATTTTTATTTGAATTTTAAAGTCAGTTTCCTATGTAAGCAATGCTATTTTGCTGTATTCTTATTTAAGCATGTCTCATCTAATGCATCAAGGATAACACATGGAGTTTAGGCAATTTATCTCTTATGCTTACAAATTTTACAGATACACATCTTAGAAGTTGTGCAACTGTTGCCTATACTTGGGAGATGCATGTCTTTATAAAAGAAAAACACGTGCATTTCACATTTAAACTCAGTACAGTCTTCGTGACAGAGAAGTGGTCATTCTATGGAATAGCAGTGAATTGTGAGATGTCTTCTCACTGATATATCAATGACAATGGCAGGCATTGTGCTGTACTTAAGGAATCCCATGACTGCCTTGACCACAACCAGTTTAGTAAAATGAAACAAGGCTATTCTGTCCATGACGAGGAATACTGTCCTTTCCCAGTGAGTGGCACATTCAGAGCTATTTACATTGCAACAACCAACCAACAATAAGTCGATATAAATACTCCCTCAAACCCACTTTCATTTTGAAGACCAATAATTGTTCAAAATCATGAGGTTACATGAAAATCTGAATCAAGCAGAAATAATCAAAACTCTGGCATTTGGTCAATATTATGTGTGCTAAATCATTCATGAATGAAGCCTCTCAAAGCCCAGGAGTAAAGCGAAATCTCATTTGCAGCCCTAGAAATTGAGATCTATCTGTAATGTTAGCAACCAATAGCAAGTATTGAGTATCATCCTGTCGTATGTTTATTTTACCATGTGATAGAAAATACTGTATACTAGACTGCATTATTGAGGTAGATGTATTTTATCATTTAATCTTCAAAATCATCTTTTGAAGCAGATATCATTTTAACTTGCATTTTATAGATATATTTAGGATTGAAGAAGTTTAGTAACTTACCCCATCCTGAAAAAATCATGATCTCCAATGATTACTCTGTACCCTGTACAAAGAAAAAAAAAGTGGAAGTGAGAACATTCAGAGAGTAGACTGAGGAGGCAACTTAAGGTAGCTAAGCAGAAGAAGCTGGCAGCTGGGTTCTGGATGGTGCCAAACGGGTCTGGCTCCCAGGTAACCTATGCTTCGCCTCCACCGTAACTGATCACTAAACCTTGTACTCTGACTGAAGGCACACAGACATATGCGCTTCTCTTTTAAAACAAGGCTTAACTGGCAAGCAAAGCCTAGTATACATGTACCATGTACAACCTGATGCTGAAAGTAAATATACAATGCTGAATGGCTCAATATAGCAGATGAATACATGAATTATTTACGTAGTGTCATTTTCACAGTGAGAACATTTAACCTCCACTCTATTAACTTTTTCAAGACCATAGAACTAATATAAGTTGTCTCACACCATCCCCAATTCAACTAGAAAGACATCAAAAAGTTGGTGGAAAATGGAACTAAAAGATTAGTGCAAAATAATCTTGAGATTCATGCGGAGTTTCTTCATGAGATACATTTTCCATTAACTTTGTAAATATCTCTCACATATATGGATTTCAAAAGCTTTGCATCAAAAACAGGTAACTGCAGCCATTATACTGCACAACAATTTCTTGAAATTATTCACCCTAACTATAATCACATATCCTCTGACCAATATGTCCCTATCCCCTTCAGCCCCATCCAACCACAGCCTCTGGGATCTACTGTATTATTCTTTATTCCTTTTATACGATAATTTTTTCCAGATTCTACATACAAGTAAGATAGAGCACTATGTATATGCTTGTCCTATTTCACTTAACATAATGTCCTCCAGGTTCACCCATGTTTTTGCAAATGACAAGTTTTTCTTTTTATGTTTGAATGGTATTCTCTTGTGAATGCTTATAACAGGATGAGGGGGACCCAAGGAAAAAAAAGCAAGTGTATATGTGCAGAAGAACAAAGATTATATTTTCCTAAGCTATTAATATCCTGAGTTGTAATTTTATGCAAAGGAAACCTTTCTGAAAATGAAACTGTATCCAAATTGAAGTCTTCAAAGTCACGATCATCAAATAGAAGGGCATCTTCCAAACTCCTCCAGAACACAGCCACTGAGGCGTGCTAGTAGGACTAAGGAGTAGCCATGCTTATCTCCCTCAGCACCAAAAGCCTGCTCTGCCTATCACATTCACCAGGGAGAATGACAGCAAACTCTATGTGAACCAAAAATACCCAAGGAACCCTTATCATCTCAAAGTGACATTTTTATCCCCAAAACACTGCAGCAAACTAAAGCACTGACATTGATCAAGACAAAAGAAAACACTGAGTCTACGTAGTGCTGAGCACATCTGGAATCAAACCAAGCCAAGGGATACTCTGCATCCCAGCTAAACCAAAATCCCCTTGTCCAATAAAACCTACTCCATAAAGAAGAAGGGATGAATACAATGGATGGACAAATGTCAACATGGGGACACAGGTGACATGGAGAAGCTAGGCAGCCTGACATCTCCAAAAGAACACAAGACCTCCTCCAGAATCAGATCTCCCACTGCAGGGAATCTATGCAACGACAGGTATGTAGAATTGAAGATCATGATGATAAGGAAACTCAGTGAGAGGCAAACAATAAAAATAGAAGAAATAGAGATTTTAAAAATGAGGAAATCAATGAGTGGCATGAATGAAAATTTTGGACGTGAAGTTTTTAATCAATGAGATAGAAAAATACGATGGAGAAAAACTTAACAACATAATAGACCAAGTGAAAAAATAATTTCTGACATCAAGGACAACAATTTTGAAATAACCTAACCCAACCAAAAATAAATGAATATGTAAATAAAATGAAGAGAGCTTATGCAAAATATGAGATACCACTAAGTGACAAATTATCTGCATAATAGGTACTCTTGAAAGAGGCAAAAAAGGAAACAGCAGTGAGAACCTACTAAAGAAAATAACAGTTGAAAATCTCCCTGGTCATGAAAGAGATTTGGACATCCAAATACAGGAATCTCAAAGAAACTCAAGAAAACTCAAGCCTAAAAATGTCTTCTCCAAGGTGCATTGTGATCAAATTGACAAAAGCTGAAGAGAATCCTAAAGAGAGTGAAAGAAAAGTGTCAGGTTACACATAAAGGACAATTAGAGTAACATCAGACCTCTCAAAGGAAAAACCCTAGAGGCCAAAAGACACTGGGATGATCTATTCAGGGTCTTGAAAGAGAAAACAAAAGCAAAAAACAAAACAAAACACAAAAACTGAGAATGTTATATTCAGTGAAATTAGGAGATAACTTTCCAGATAAGCAACAGCTAAGAGAATTCACTACCTTTAAAGGAATACTGAAAGGTACACTACATTGGAAACAAACACAGAGCATGTCACCGCAAACTCACCAGCAGAGCACGTGAAATTTATTATCCCATCAACAAACAACAGATGTTAGGTCTTCACTACCAATGCTAACCTTTGTACATAGATAAAATTCACCACCTGAAAGACTTGGGTTAACTGAATGGATCAAAAGAAAACCATGACCCCAGTAAAAGCTGCCTACAAGCAACTCACTTCACAAAGCTACACAGAATGAAAGGGAGGGCTCCAAAAGGACATATTAGCTCCAAAATTAAGTAAATATATCAAATAAAATGTGTAAAAAGAGATAGAAGTTTTATATTTTGATAAAAGTTTCTACTCAGGAAGAAGACATACATATGTAGCCAGTGCAGGACTGCCCAGGTATATAAACAGCACACAGCATTAGATCTAGAGAGAGCCTCCAATGCAGTCAGAGTGAGTGACTTCAAAGCCCCACTTCCAGCAATAGACATAAAAATCAATAAATATTGGTTGCTATTGAGACATACTACTGAGAAAATAAAAATGTTGCTAGAACGTTTCACAACCAGTTCCACAATTACACATTCCCCTCATCAGCACGTGAACACATTTTCTTTGATAGACCAGGAGTTAGGCCACAAATCAAGTCTTAGCAAATTTTAAAAAACTAAAATCAAACGTGCATCTTTTCATTCCTTTATTTCAGAAAGGAATAAAAGTAAAAAAAAAAAAGGCAGGAAAAACGTTAGAACACACATAGATACTCTAAAATTAAATGATATTCTATTAAATGATGAATGTAGTATTAAAGAAATTAAAAAGGAAATCAAAAACTTTCTTCAGATAAGTGAAAATAAGGACGTAACATATGAACCCACAGGACATTGCAAGAGCAGTGTTAAGAGAGAAGCTTATAGCAATAAGTACTTACATTAAAAAAGAAAAAAGTCTCAGGTTCAAGATCTGATGATACACTTGAACACTTAGGGAAGAAAAAAATCCCAAATAAACAGAAAATGAGAAATAAGAAGAATCGGAACAGAAATAAATAAAAT
The DNA here is from genome assembly GCF_017591425.1 of Ochotona curzoniae. Classification (NCBI taxonomy): domain Eukaryota; kingdom Metazoa; phylum Chordata; class Mammalia; order Lagomorpha; family Ochotonidae; genus Ochotona; species Ochotona curzoniae. Next base: position 12,701,639 of record NW_024464920.1, on the reverse strand, counting down.
TGAAACTAAAATAAGTGCAAAACATCAACAAAACAAATATGCTTTTTGAGAAGGTAGACAAAGTAGACAAACCTACAGCCAGACTAAGAAAAAGAGAAAAAAATCCAAATAAGTAACAATAGGTACCAAAGAAGACATTATGACTGATATCACTATTTACAAAGGATCATAAGAAGCTATTATGAACAACTATGTGAATATGTGGAAAGTTTCAAAGAAATGAATTGGATTCTTGGATTCATGTAACCTACCAAATTAAATCCAGCACATATGAACAAATTAAACAGACTCATAACAGTGAGGTTGGAGCAATAATGAAAAGCATTCTATAAAGGAGAAGTCTGGGACCTTCACTATAGGATTCTACAAAACATTCAGAGAAGTAACTCCAATACTCTTCAATTTATTCCAAAATGTGGAACACAATGAAACTCTGCAAAAACTCTTTTTATGAGCCTAGCATTACTTTGATAATGAAACCAAGCAAAATTACAGCAGAAAAACTGCACACATATACCCTTAATGGGCATAGATGCAAAGATTCTCAGCACAATACTAGCAAACAGAATCCAAAACCACAGCAAAAATGTGCATCAGGATCTAGTTATGCTTACCCCAGAAATGCAACAATGAACTCACAGAAAGAAAAATCCAGGAAAAAAAATCCCAAACAGCCACCAAAAATAAAGAAATCAATAATCTATACAACTGAAAGATCTTTACAATAAAAAGTGTCAAACACTGATGAAAGAAATCATATAGGATATACAAACACACAAAATGGGAAAATATTTCTTGATCATGGATCAGAAGAATAAGCATCATTAAATGCCCATGTCACCTAAAGAAATCTACATATTCAATCCCTGTCAAAATACCAATTACACTCTGCATGGAATCAGAAAAAGCAATCCGAAAAAGTGTATGGAATTACAAAAAAACTAAGAATAGCTGAGGTCATCCTGAACAACAAAAACAAAACTGGAGACACCATAATACCTGCTTCAGAAAATGCCACAAAGCAACAGTAATGAAAACAGCAGGGGACTGGCATAAAAAGTGATACATAGATTAATGGGACAGAATAGAGGGCCCCAAAACTATTTCATGTACACACAACCAAATGATTGTTCACCAAAGTTTTCAGAGCATACAACAGAGTAAGGATAATCTTTTTTTTTTTCAATAAATAGTGCAGGCAAAACTGAAAGTACAATTTAGAATAACAAAATTAGGTCCAAATCTCTCTCCATGTACAAAAATTAGCTCCAAATGAGTTAAAACCCCGTATTTAAGACTGAAGACTTTGAAGTTGCTGAAAGTAAACCTAATGGAAACACTCCAAGATGTTGGTAAGTGATAACTTCTAGGACAAACTCCTAAAGCATGGGCAAAACAAAATAAATGAGACTGCATTTAACTCAGAAGTTTTGGTATAGCAAAGGAAATACCCAGCCCTATGAGGAAAAATATTTACAAACCACATATCTGACAAAGGATTAATGTCAATAATATATCAGCAAATTTAAAAACTCAATGACAACAACAACAAAACCAATCCAGTAGAGAACTGGACAGAGGACTTTAGCAGACAATTCTGAAAACAACACACAGAAAGGGCCACTAAACATATGAAGAAATGCCCCACAGCACCAGCCACCAGGGAAATGCAAATCAAAACCTCCATGAAGTATCACCTCACCTGTCAGAATGGCCCAGATAGAAGACAGAATAACAAATGCTGGCAAAGATGTAGAGAAAGCAGAAAGTTGAGACACTGCTGGTAAGAATGAACATCAGTATGGCCACTTTGGAAAACGGCTTGGAGCTTTCTTTAAAAGCTAGAAGTAGATTTTTCCTGTGATCCAACAATCCTTACTGGATATATACCCAAAATACCAGAACACCACGAATCAAATAGACACCTGCACCACCGTATTTATAGCAGCACTATTTACAACAGCCAAATTCGCAATCAACCAAATGTCCATCATCAACTGAATCAGTATAGAAAACATGGTATATATGTGTTAGTAATGTGTGTGTAATAGGATTATATAATTATATATAGTCATATTTAATTATATATTATGTTATATTATTATATAGAATGGAATATTTTTCAGCCATTAAAATTAAATTCAATCATTTGTAGCAAAATAGATTCAACTGGAGGACATCATGTTGAGTGAAACAAGCCACACCTAGAAAGACAAATACCATGTGTTCTTCCTTACATATGGGAGTTAATATTTAAAACATAAACAAAAAATGAGAAGAAAGAGAGAAATATCTGTATGAGAGCCTGACACAGTAGCTTAGTGGTTAAATCCTCGCCTTGCACATGCCAGGGTGCCATATGGGCACCAGCTCCCTGTTTATGGCCTAAGAAAGCAGTCAAGGATGGCCCAGTGTCTGGGAACCCAGCAGTCTCCTAGGAGACTGGGAGGATATATAGACTGTCTCCTGGCTTCAGATCTTTCCGGCCCTGTCATTGTGACTACTAGAGGAGTGAGTCAGTCGACAGAAGATCTTTCTAAATCTTCAACTCTCTGTAAATCTGACATTCCAATAGAAAATAATAAATCTTAAAAAAAAGAAATATCTGGGTCCGGCGGCATGGCCTAGCGGCTAAAGTCCTTGCCTTGAATGCACCGGGATCCCATACGGGTTCCTGTTCTAATCCCGGCAGCCCCGCTTCCCTTCCAGCTCCCTGCTTGTGGCCTGGGAAAGCAGTCGAAGACGGCCCAAAGCCTTGGGACCCTGCACCCGTGTGGGAGACCTGGAAGAGGTTCCCAGCTTTGGATCGGCGCAGCACCGGCTGTTGCGGTCACTTGTGGAGAGAATCATCAGATGGAAGATCTCCCTCTCTGTCTCTCCTCCTCTCTGTATATCTGACTTTGTAATAAAAATAAATAAACCTTTAAAAAACAAAAAGAAATATTTGTATGTACCAGTATTGCTACAAATAAAGTTTTATAAACCTTTGTTATACACCTTTGTTACACCAATGGCTAAGAATATTAACTACTATAGTTTGAATTATCTCTGATTATTTTAAGATTTACTAAATATGGGTAAAGTGGTCATTTTTCCACTGCCTCCCAGGCCATCAGCAGGAAGTGGATCAGAAGGGACGCTTCTCAGATTCAAAATAGCACCCATATAGGTGGTGGCTTAGGCTGCATTGTCATGGCCCCTGTTAGGTTTCCTTATTGGTGAAGTATCATGCCTCTTACTGTAAGGTAAATAAACGAGAGGGAGCACAAGGGATTTTCATTAAGTTCTGATAATTGTATCTACAAATGACAATGAATCTGTTAAATGCTAATTTTAAAAAGCAAGAGAGTAGTAAAGAGAGCACATACAATGAGACATGAATGCAGGACTCCCCATAAAAAGATTGTGCACATGAAAAGAGATTTCCACCCTTGAGGAGAGAACTGCATCTCAGCCCAGGTCAGAAGCCCCCATGTCAGTGGAGGAGGTAGTGCTATAATTGAACACATCAATGGGATGGAGTTTGGGTGGTGTTCCGCATGCATGCGTGATAAACTCTGTGAATATTTTCATGGTGCTTCCATGTGGAGTCTGGGGTACATGTGTTCACATTGTCTTCTGCGTGTGGAGAAACCTTAGCTGCATCACAGGAAATTGGAAGTAGTAAATCAAAAAGTAAGGCATGGAGCTAGGGTGTAGGGTTATAGGCCCAAGAAAAAATGGAAATATCTTCATTTCTCTATTCACTAGCTTTCTTCCCCGTCCATATCAATTTGATAAAGTGCAGTCTTTCATATTAGAACATGTTTTAAATACAAAAGTGCCTCAATCCTTTAAAAGGCAGAGTGAGAGACAGAGGTCAGAAGCCAGGAACACCACTGAGTCTTTCACATGGGTACCAGGGACCCAATCGTGGGCCACATTCCACCACTTGCCCAGATAAATCAGCAGGGCGCTGGATTGGAGACGGACGAGCTGGGACTGTAACCAGTTCTCTTATTTGGTATGCTAACATTGCAGGCAACAGCTTCACTCACTATACCACAACCCTGACTCCTGTCCTATTATTCCTTTATTTCACTTAAACTTCAACACATCATCAGACAGAGAGAACGAGGCCATCCTCACCTGAGCTAGACACCTCAGAGAGTGAAACAGATGTTTTTCTGCACAACGTCACAACCACAGTGGACGCCCTAAGCATCCAAGCTATGTTCTCTTAGTTTCCCTGGAGATACTGATGTTTATTTGTTGTTTCCACTTTGCTTCCTTTCACCAAAAAACAATGCTTACACATATCACTTTCAACAACACTAGTTTTTCCTCCTGGAGAAATAAAATAGTCTCTGCTCAGTTCATGCCTGGGAATGAAATGCATTTCAAGAAGCAAATACAAGAATTTCATGTGATATAAATAGACTCCATCAATTCAAGGAGTGGGCGTTGAAACTGAAGCATTGACAGGTAATTATCAAAAGTACCTTAGAAAGGCAAGTTTCTGTGGACAATAGCTGCAATTTATTATTATTATTGTGGCTAGACTCCCTGATGGTCTCCATTTATGATTCGAGTAATCTTGTCTCTTTTGATGAATCTACCTTTTGTTTTTCATTAATGTGTCAGTGTGTTAGACAAAAGGCCTGCTGAGTATAACAAAACCCATGGTCACCCGATGGAGGAAAAGCAGAACTTTAGATTTGTAAGCCAAAATGCAGCTGGCCTTGTGGGATGAAAATACACACGTAAGAAAACATATGTCCATACACATGGAAGCGTGCGCATGTGCACACACACACACACGCACACACGCACACACACTGTTCTTGGCAACCCTGGAGATCATGTTGGAATCTTTACACCTGGTGAAAGGGGGGTATGTCAGGGTGAACAGCTCTAGACCACTCATAAGTGAAAACAGCAACTTTCTATTCCTTCCGACATCTTTATTACCTAGTGATCCGTCTGAATCCTCAGAATCATCTGAAAGGAGACTCTCCCTTAAATGTTTTAAGCCCTCGGAGAGAGTCTAAGTTGCATATGGTTTATCTCAAGGAATTATTTATTCCTAGACTCTGCTCCCACATTTGAGCAGTGACTTCCTAAAATGCTCCCATTTCCTAAGCGACGACTCAGAGAGCGATCTGTCAGTCGGAGTCGACGGGGGCATGAAACAGACGCACGGGAGTGATTCAGACCCAGCACACAGTTGGGTGTGTGCTGAACATTTCGCAAGTTTCCTCCTAAAGTTCATTCCGTCTGAGATGTGTGGGTCTTTATCAGCTGAACATCCTCGGCCAGTGGCAGAATCTTGGAGAGCTGTCAAGATTAATGATCTTGCTCCATAATATCTGTGATAGGAATGGCAAGTGGGATTTTTCCAGTACTCAAGGTTCAATGTGCGTTTAAAAAAAGTCATAATAATTAAAGAAAAACCCATTTTAAATTAGCAGAGATCAATATATGTTGAACTTTTTCTACCCTCAGCATGGCAAAAATGTTAACTCTACATGTCACTAAGAGAAAAAAATTTTAAAAGGAAACCTCAGATTTCAAAAATTCATCCAAAACATCTATTTTCAGGGTATTACAAAAGGCTTTTTTTTTTAATCTGTCAAAAATCAAAGATTTTTAAAATCAAATTGTAAATGGCTCTTCTATGTAATATACATGCAAACTATGTAACACTTTGAAGCCTAGTGAATCCCAAGGGAAAACAGAAAGAGAGAGAGAAAATAGATTTTTTAAAGAAGCTTCCATATGCCACCTGTGTACTCAGGAACAGGATTTAACTAGAAATCACATGCATTGCAATGTCACAGATTTTTCCTGTCCCCGCATTTATTCATTCACCAAGCATTTATGGAGCTTCTCCTTGGGTTCAGCGCTACAACAGAATGTAAATATATAAATAAATAAACAAACAAGTCACACTGCGCTCCTCTTCAGAGGGGCTCACTTCTTAGGCAGTGATAAACATGTGTAATTACATTCTAAGCACTACATGAGGACTGTAAATGCAGCAATGTTACAGCCCAAAATGTGCTTGGGAGCTTCAGAAAGTCTCTATCCAGGAGATGATATTTAGGCTGAATCTCCAGATACAAGTTAGGGTTGGCTGGACAGTCATGATAGGGGCTTCAGACATATTTGAGAAAAGATGAGACACTTTCTTTGACCGGAGTGGAGCATGTTCAGGGACAGAGGAAGGAATGGGGCCAGACTTCAGTTAACTCATAATTCATGCTAAGATACTTGGACTTCATTCCAGATGCAGTAGGGAGCCTTTAAGAATCCTTAAGAGGAAAGATTTCCTTTTCTTTCAAACAGTTTCAATGATATTGTCACTAACCAAGATTAATCAGCCTGCCTGTGCCCATCAGAAAGCCAAGCACAGGATTGGTGAAGCAGGTGAAGCCCCTCCTGCAGGGCAGGCATCATATGTGGATGCCAAGTCTGCTATGACTTCCAATCCAGCTACCTGTTATTGTATCTGGGAAGGGAAGGGAAAGGAAGATGGATCAAATGTTGAGCCTTTGAGTCCCACATGGGAAACCTGCGTGGAGTTCCAGTCTCCTGAATGCAACCTGGCCCAGCCCTGGCCTTGCCATTGCACTCATTTGGAGAGTAAACCAGCAGATGAAATCTCTTTTTTTCTCTCCTTCTTTCTCTCATCCCTCCCACTCTCTCTCCTACCCTCTCAGTAACTCTACCTTTCAAATAAATGAATTAAATAAATCTAAGAAAGCAGGTGAGGGAGAGGCAAGTATAGCAGATACAGTCTTTTGCAGAGGAATCTGTTAGAAGTGGCCAAGCAAGAAATGAGGAATCAAGACAGACTCTTAGCACAGTTTTTACTGAACTATCAGGAAAGGAATGAGGAGTAGAGACAGAACAGGGGAATGATGTGACAGATAGATTTATCGAAATACAATTTCAGTGATGTGCAATGAGCAAGAAGATAGGAAGCTACAGACGGGAGTAGTTAAGGAACTTCCCTGAGGAACTGATGGTTAGGTTGTGACCTAAAGGATGAGTAAAACTTAGTCAAACGGCCTGTGTTGGGTGCAGGAGAGGGAAAGGCAGGCATTGCCTAACGTGGAAAATCACTAGAGGAAGGAGAAAGCATTGCTCCTTACAGGAACCGAGAGTGCCCTGCACGCCTGGAGAGTTGAGTGTGCTGGCCAGTTGGGCTGAAATTAGAAATTGAAGGGCTATTCTAACCGCACATGCTAATCAAGCTGGCTGGTGTGTGTTGCAGAAAGTCAGTGGTTGAACCAACAGAAATGAACGTGTCTGCCAAATTCTTATGCAAGTCAGGTAAGCTTCAGGGTGTTCTTCCCCGTGGCACTACAAGGATATCTGGGATCCTGCCACTTTTTGATGTTCTGACATTAGTTCATTTTCTGTTGCCATCATGTTATTAAGCACACTTCTTCAGATTGGCTAAGTTTTTTTCTAAGATTTATTGATTTTTATTGGAAAGGTGGATTTATAGAGAGGAGGAGAGAGAGAGAGGAAGATCATCGTCCCATGGTTCACTCCCCAACAGCTGGAGCTGAGCCCAACCCGAAGCCAGGAGCCAGGAGCGAGTGCAGGGTCTCAAGGCTTTGGGCCGTCCTCAACTGCTTTCCCAGGTCACAAGCAGGGAGCTGGATGGGAAGTGGAGTTGCCGGGATTACAACTGGTGCCAATATGGGATCCCGGGCGAGTGAAAGGTGAGGACTTTAACCACTACGCTATCGTGCTGCGCCCAGATTGGCTAAATTTTAAGGGAGAAAAAAGTTGTGTTTTTGACTTTAAATTATAAAGCACCACAGGGCAAGAGACAAGGAATGTGCTTGTGAATGTTTGTCTCTTCTGATCTCTCTTGCCTTGTAAAGCAACTGGTATTTATTCATGGAGGTCACACCCTGATGAGCTCATCTCATCTTCATCATCTTCACCTTGGCTGAATTTGTTACCCTCTTAATGCCTCACAACTGGGATTAGATTTTAGCACATGAAACTTCAAAGGATACGTTCAACCCAACTCTAAGCCATAGCTGCACTTGTCTCAGCATGTGACTTCCGTGTAATACACTACTTCATAAGTACTACATCCTGGAAGTGACGCAAACTCCTCACTGTTGGAGGTACAAAGACCTGTCTAACTACTGGACAATTTAGGAACCACATATGCCATTTCAAGATCACCCCGACTCTACTAAAACACAAGAATTCTCAAGCTTTATCCTGACTGAATTCAACTACTCTTTTTACAGATTATACATTTTTTCATTATCATAATATGGATGATGATGCTTGGTATTGGACTTTTTGGGACAGGGACTTTGGGAGAGTGAAGCAGGATGTTCTACAACTTACGATGTTACTATGTATCAATTGTCTTCAACTTGTGACAGTTCTAAATATGATTTTCTTGGGTCATCTAATTGTGTGAAAGTCACATGCATAGAATATAAACAAAACTTTGAATTTTAACCTTTGGCAAGGTTTATAGTAGATGGTATGATATTCTCTGATGATGTTGGGCAACTGCATTGAGACACAACTTCTATTTAGCTTGAGAGTAAACAAATGAAAGTATGGTTTGCTGTGCTGCTGATCTAGAATGTTCAGTAGGTTAAGTGTATGAGATGCATTTTCAATTATGATTCTTAATATTTTCAACATATGATGCACCTGTCAGGATATTCTCCAAAGGCCAATAGAGAACTATGTTCCTCTTGAACATATGAGGCTGAAGTTTAGACAGAAAGCTATGTAATAAGTTAGTAAAAGAACATATATTCATGTGACTTATTCTTCAAGAGCCTGTCCATGTGATCAACAAATACACACAAAAAGGCACCCAATCTCTGCTTTGCAGTTACTTCTCACTTCCAGTAAAATAAGTGCATATACTTTAATTGTTTCACCTTGAAGCATGCTGTAATGCACTTACTATCAACGTACTTTTTTAAAAGATTTTCTATTTGTTTTTATCACAAAGTCTGGTATACAGAGAGGAGGAGAGACAGAGAGGAAGCTCTTCTGTCCAATGATTCACTCCCCAAGTGACCACAATGGCCAGTGCTGCACCTATCTGAAGCCAGGAGCCAGGAACTTCCTCCAGGTTTCCCACACGGGTGCAGGGTCCCAAGGCTTTGGGCCATCCTCGACTGCTTTCCCAGGCTACAAGCAGGGAGCTGGATGGGAAGCCGGGCTGCCGGGATTAAAACAGCACCCTTATAGGATTCTGATGCATTCAAGGCAAGGACTTTAGCCGCTACGTCACTGCACCAGGCCCATTATCAACTTACTTTAACAAAACAAATTTATTTTGGTGGAAGCTCTGTGGCTCCCTGGTTACGTGTCCCGCTCTGGGCACCTGAATGCCACGTCAGAGAGCTGGGTTGAAGTGTCCGGTGTTTCACTTTTCCTTGTTTTCTCTGTACCAAATTCTAAAGGATTCCTTAGATTTTCCCACTGAGGGAGTCTTCCAGACTTGGTCTCTTCACCATGCATTACATGAGACGGGTAGATTTTCTCCAAATAAACCCTCACATCAATTTGTACCTAATATAGGATTTTTACTTACAAAGTATGGTCTGAAAACAGCTCAGACCAGTTTGTTGGTAAAGGCAGGGGTGCCCTGTTATCACTTCCAGACAACATGTTTGCATTTTATCCGAAGTCTTCTGAAGAAGTATCTTAATCAAGAAAGAGTAGTTCCTTTCTGCTAGAAATTTTGAATAGTGATAGAACAAAAAAAAAAAACGGCAAGAATGAAACCTATCTTGACAGTCTACCCAGAGATCCTAATTTTGTAGTTCTAATTTGAGACTGAGAAAGACAGATGTATCCACATAAAAATATTTTTTTAAGAAACATCTTCCTTCTTTAGAAGATACTAATATTAGTGTGCAAGTTTGGATGCATGAAGAATCATAGAATAAATAGCACTTAATCCTACACCAATGGAGCCAAATAAGGTCAAAGTTAAAAATGAAGCTCAAGAACACACACAAGTAAGTGCTGGGAATCAGAAAGCATGCAAATGTTTCAAACACTGGCTTCCTGCATGTGCCCTATCTCCATTCCTCTCACGTTACCTGCAGTTCTCAGATAAGATGTAAGGGAGTAATGATGACTGATGTTGAGCTTTGGGATATCAAAAGCTAGGTTGACAAGTGAACTGTGACCATTACTACCACTTGGACAACTTGCTAAATGTCTCTGATCCTTAGTTTCTTCATCTGAAAAATGAGAAAAGAAGTTCTTACTTGCTGTGCTCTAGGAGATTTATGTGATATTACCTAAGAACCCCATCGGATGCATAAAAGGATGAGAGGCTCTGAGTACATGTCCAGTCAAGTCTTGTTACAGTAGCAACACAACCAACTCTATCCTTTCCTCAAAATCATATAGTATTCAAATTGACTTCTTTTTCCTTACAATTCCCACAATAAACAAACATTTTAGAGAACCATGTGAGGGAATCCACATGCCAGATAATGATTTTGGCTGCGTAAGAAGAAAAAAAAAAAAAAGGAATTCCTCTGCTGAAAAGATAATACATAAGGAGTTGGCACTTGAGAGTCCTGGTGTTGTCATATCAGTTTTTGTAAATAACTAGCCTCCTGAGTCCCTGTGAGTTTTCTGTGGCCCCACATGCCGAAAAGAAAGGGCAGACATTGCTGGCTCTAAGCCTCTTAACACATAAACCCAACTACTCTGCGTGGGGACATGGAGTATGAGAGTCTAAGGACTAGCATTTTCTGTTTCCATATGCATCTTGGGCTCAGGCAGGAGCTCTAAGTATATGTGTTCATCATCTGTATATTCTGAATTGGAAAACAGAAGCGCTGAGAATGGTCTTCAAAGCCATCCAGAGGCCAGTTTTGTGGCACAGTAAGTTAAGCTAAAGTATTTAAACAACAGAATCCACTATCACAGTGCTGGTTAGAGACCAGGCTTCTCCGCTTCTCATCCTGTTTCCTGCCTGTGAACCTGGGAATGCAGCAGATAACAGCCCATATAGTTGGGATCCTGTCCCCCCTATGGAAGGCTGATGGAGTTCCATGCTTCTTGTTTCCACCAGGCTGAGGCTCAGTGTCAGTGTCCATTTGGGGCGTAGGCCAGCATAAGAAACATTCTCTCTCTCTCTCTCTCTCTCTCTCTCTCTCTGTCAGAGAGAGAGAGAGAAAGAGAAGTTATGCCTTCAAATACATGAAACTTCAGAGAAAAAAAAAAACAAAACAGGAACCAGCTCGAGTAGCAGAGTCACATTTTTAAGATGTGGATTCTGTAAGTTCACTACAGAATCTTTGAGCATGGAAAGCCTACATGTCTTAAACGAGTGTCTCAGGGATTCTGAAGCACTAGCAAGATGACAGATCAGTGCACTAGTCTATGTGTTAACTACTCTGTTTTAAAATGAGAAGTTAAAGGCTTGAAATAAGTGCAGTTGTCTACAGCAGTGTTCACTTGAGCACTAGGGACACTTTCGATGGGGTCATGCTTCATGATCGTGGACTCTTCCATATACAGTACAATATTACGCATCACCCCCATCTCAATTAAGTAGATGACAGATACCACCAGCAGGCCCCCCCCCCCAAAGCATCTCCAAATGTGGCCAAATTACTCCCACACTGGAAACTGCGGTGTAACATGCTATGGATAGTCAGAGGCAGAGCAGCAACCATGGGTCCTGGTTTGCTTGCATCTGCTGGCACAGTAAAAGGCAACCACTCCCAGGCCATGCAGGTTAAAGAGGCCGTAGGTAAGAAAATGGAGGCCACTGCAGATGACAGAGCTGCTTTCTCCAGGGGATATGGAACATCACTCTAAACTCTGCCATGATCCATTGTGCAGTTTAGTCATCCTTACTTCTATTTTACTACTTGTTTAAACCTTGCTCTTATGGAACCAGTGCAGTTCAGATTGGGAACATCTTAGAAACTCACATGCAGAGGTGCCATTCAACAACCATCCTTAGCTGAGACTGAGTTCAAGGTGCTCCCGTGTAGAAGCCAAGAACACTATATTCTAAATTTAGTGTCATTCAGGAAAAGGAGGGTAGAGAGAGGCAATGCAAAAGGAATCAGGAAACATGGCTTCTGGTCCCAGTCCTTTCCAAAACACCTTTGTAGCCTTCAGCAAATTAATTTGGCTTACAGGCCTAAGAGTGAAAGCAATAGGCCTCTCCTTTTGAGGCTAGCCACACCCTTCACCCATGCCCAAAAATTACTTTGACCAATCAGTAAAAAGTCTAAATCTTCCTTTTTCCTCCCAAATCCAGCTTTTGTCATGGCTTCTTATGTCTATAAATAAATAAATAAATAAATAAATAAATAAGAAAAAAGAAGACAATGATATTATTGTTACATAATATGAGGTTCTTCTTCATCAGATATATACTCTTCCAACTTAAAATGTACCGTATGAGTCACATACAAGTTGAGATGTGTGAAAATGTTTTTATAGAGAGAGGGAAATCAAATATAACAAGTAAATTGCAAATCTCACTGAAGGATTTTTGGATGTTCATTTTATAGTTCTTTCTGTATTTTGCATTTTTTTCAAAGTTAAGTGTTAGAGAAAAACTGTTCCAGTTCTGTCTTTTCGACAAAACTGTTCCTGAATTAGCTGATATAATTCCTGCAAATTCCCACAGCACTTATGTACTCTGTGTTTAGCACTTTCTGCCTTGTATTATAGTTATTTAAGTACTTGCATAGTGGGATCATAAAATTGGTAACGCAATATTCAGCTATGCAGAGAACATTTGTTCTAAAACTGCTCTTTATTTAATCTACAACTTCTCTGTTCTTCACTGCAAGACCTGCTGGAAGCAGGGGACAAAAGTGAAAGGGAATTTTAGTCCCATCTCATCATGATTGATCCTGTAATTCAGTCACTGCAGGTAACTCAGTTGCATTTGGATAAGCTCCAAGCATTGCCTGCTCTTCATTCACAGAATGGAATTTGGGTGACACAGAGAAGCTGATGGGGTTCACGGGATATTATGGGAAGAGAGACCCCAGGAACAAACTCAAAAAAATCTGGCTCTTAATAGCATACTCACTGTATAGACCTTAACTCTACATACATGGCAACGAGGTCACTTCACTTCTGTGTCCTTGGAGGGTGTGGAAGACTTGGTACCTAAGATGGATCCTCATGAGATCTTCAATGAGCACTGACATCCTCTGTTTGTCTGGCCTGTTGACCCTATCTTCCAACTGTGGCTTCTGCTATCATCACTCACCAAAATGCCCCTCTCTCTTTACTTTGCCAGTGGTTTACTTTCTCCTGCCATGTCATTTCACATTCTATCCCCTGCACAAGTAATGTTTTTGAACAGCCTACCTCTTCATATTCAACTTCTTCTTGGTGCTCCCAACCTCAAAACAATGTCTTAAGGAACAACCTCAGTTTGTTCAGTTAGCACACTTTTATGGCATGTCTAGTTTGAACGCTATTTATTGTCTTAAATCCAAGAAGGACAATGCTAAGAAAAAGTTAACCAGATCGGTATACATTAGTCTACTGACTGACTGAAGTTTCATTCTTCTCCCAGGTACTCGCACAAGAAACAATCTCCCTTCTCACATCTCTTTTCAAATGTACATGATGTCAGCATTACCCACTGAACACAGAGTGCAACCATGTTAGAGTTCACCATCTATTCAAGCATTCCTTTGTTGAGAATAACAATAATATCAATAACTTCCATGAATTAAATACTCCCTTATGCCAAACACTCAATACATATATTGTCTCTGGTTCTCACAGTGACATTGTATCAAAACGATGAGTTTTCTCTTTTTACTAATGAAGCACTTGAGGCTGAGAAGTAATCTCACCCAAGGCCACATAATTAATAAGTGACATTGTCAGTGTGAGAACCCATACACCCAACCCCCTACCACTCCTAGCCACAAAGTTCTCGCCCCAGCATTCCAACCTTGGCAGAATGCTTTGATGCATCCTTCATTGCATTGGGGAATACTCAGTAAACTGGAAGGCAGGCTAATGTGAGAACAAGGGCATAGATTGGAATGAAACAGACCTGCCGTCAATTCTTAGCTATGTCACTTACCCTCAGCTGTGTGATTAGGAGACCTAGGGTAAGTATCTGAGCTTCCCTATTGTATCTTCATTTTTAAATCATTACTGCAAAATAAGTAATATAAAGCCATGCATCTCACAAGAGTGCTGTGAGCACTAAATGGACTTTAAAAAAAAAATACCTAGAACAATATCTAGTATTTAATAGGCGCTCAACCAACACTCTATCTTCTCCCTTTATTGATGCAGATCAATTTGAAGTTTGCCACCTACCTTTATTGTTGCTCATAAAAATGCTTGAGTTTGATACTAAGAAACACCTGCATAAAGGTCTTACAAGCACCTGCAAGTATATTTAGAAAGAGACAGACACAGGCACCAAGAGACAATGGCAATGCAACTGAGAGCAAAAGCCAATCTAGAAACCAGGCAAGGGGAGGCAGCCTAATTTCTTTTGTTAGGAAGTTTTTTCTTAGGAAGATCACTTGAAGCTTTTGTGCACCAAAAGCACTTTGAATACTTTTGTCTGGTGCACTCATAAAGAATTATTTCTGTGCTAAAGAAAGCATGTTCTTGTCCAAATGCTACTGATTGTTTTTCCAGGAGGAATCTAGAAACATCAGTAATAAAGCTTGCACACAAGCCTAGGAGCCCATCTATTTTTTTTTTTTTTTCTGTAAGTTAGTTATTCACTCCAGACACAAGTGGCTAAGAAGCTCAAGGTTGACAGATTCTGGATTTTTATCTGACACTTTGACCAGCCTTGTATATCCACCTTTTCATCAATCCTTACAAAATAAAGTCCTTAGAGGAGAGATTTATTCTTTTATATACTGTGCAAAAAAATGAATCTCAGAGAGGTTTACTATCTTTCACAAGATCACGCAGGTATAACACACAGGTTAGATGCAAGGTGATCATGCCTTCACTCAATGAATGTTTATTGAATGACTTCTTAGTGACAGGTCTGTCTAATCCCAAAGTTAATGTTCTTTCTACAGTCTAATTCTAAACTAAATCACGGAGGTCAACATTGTAGCATAATGGGTTAAACTGCTGCCTGGCCTCCCATACGGGTATTGTTTAGAGTCAGGCTCCTCTGTTTCCCTGCTTATATGCATGGAAAAGCAGTGGCACATGCGCCAAGATTTGGGGCTCCTGCACCTAAGTTGGAAACTCAGAAGAAGCTCCTGGCTCCTGGTTTCTGGCTTCAGCCTGGTCCAGTCCCAGCCATTGCAGCCATTGGAAAGTGGATCAACAGATGGAAGATCTCTCTTTTTACTGTCTCTCTCTTTCTCTGTAACTGACTTTAAAATAACTTTCTAAAGAGCAAGTAAATGTTAAAACTTATCAGGCTTAGTGAAATATAAAAACAGATAAACCAAACAACATAACAGGATGTGAAAACAGTCAGGCCAGAACATGAAAAACACTCATGATTCAGAGAAAGATCAGTAGGCTGATGTGCCTGGCCAGGCACATGTCCTCATGTCTCAGCACCACTCTATTTGTCCTTCTCAGATGGACAGTCACTCCATTTGTCCTTCTCAGATGGACAGTCATACATGAATTGTTGATTCTATGACTCATCCCTGGGAGGAAATAAGGTGGTCATTTGGGGAATGAATTGAAAATATATGAGCATTCACCTTCACGGTGAGTCCCTTCTTCCTGTACACAGCCAACACAGCTGCCTCAACAGGAAGCTGGTTGTGGTCTTCAGCTTGGCTGCCCTCCCCTTTCACTGCCATGCAGGCTCTACAGCTAACTTCTGGAACATACAAAACAGTCTGCAACTCAACACAAAAAATCTGAAAGATTTAATCTATACAATACTCATGCAATAGGGGTAGACAGATTCAAGCAGTGCTTACTACATCAGCCAAATGAAGTTCTGGCCAATGACTCTAGACTAATAAGAAAAATACAAGGAAGTTTTTATTGTAGGATATTTACAGGCCACACAAAATCTTTGTCCCAGAAGAATGAAGACTGTGGCCAGAAACTGCTGATACTATAACTCATAGTGTCTCTTTGCCATTTTGCCTGCTTATCTACAAACTACAAGACAATTCTTGAAACCTCAAATACTCTATTTTACTTTATTTTATTGTATATATTTTAAGGCAGAGTTACAGAGAGAGGAAGAGAACAAGATTCTACACCCACCAGTTTCCTTCTCAAATGGTCCCTACATCTGAGGCTGGACCAAGCCAAAACAGGACTTAGAAATTTCACCAAAGTCTTCCACATGGATAGTAAAGGTCCAAGCACTTGGGCCATCCTCTGCTGCTTTTCCAGGTGCATTGGGAAGAAACCGAAGTTGAAGCAGAGCAGCTGGCACTGGGAACAGCACCTATAAAAGATGCTGTTACTTAAAGTGGCAGCTTTCCATGCTATGCCACAGGACTGGCCCCAAATGAAGGTACATTTATTTTTGAGAAAATTGAAAAGAGTAGACCAGTGCATGTGACCCATTAGAAGAACATTCTAATTGTACTAGTACCTGTTATATACGTTGTTTCAGTGTTCTATAACAGATGTAATGCCATTTCAATTCCACACCAACCTTTGTGGTCAGAAACAATCATCATAACCATTTCTCCCCAGAGGAAACTGAGGTTCAAGTTGTAAAGGTCATTGGTGTATGAAAGATGTCTAAGTTCACATCTTTATCTAATAGCAGAACCGGAGTTTGAACACTGGTTCTTTCGGTATTTTCCAGTATATAACAGCATTGGTCAAGATGAACTCAGACATATTTCACTAACAAATGGTCCAACATTTCTCAAATTCACAATAACAAAGCTTGATTTCCTGCTGATGTCCCATCTCAGCTGTGGCTTTGATCCACTTCATGGGCCCCAATGACAGCAGAGTTCATCTGCAGTATGGCCAGCCACATTGCAGAGTGAAACATGCAACTTCTGATCCCACACTTGCTCTCAAGACTTTGGGTAAAAAGTAGGTTCCACTGTTAACCCATTGGCTTAAACATGTTACAAGGCCATGTCCACATACAATATGGTGGGGGTAGGGCCCGGCACGGTGGTGCAAGTAGTTAAAGGTCCTCGCCTTGCACGCCCAGGATCCCATATGGGCGCCGGTTCTAATCCCGGCAGCCCTGCTTCCCTTCCAGCTCCCTGCCTGTGGCCTGGGAAAGCAGTCGAGGACAGCCCAAAGCTTTGGGAACCTGCACCCGCATGGGAGACCCAGAAGAGGCTCCTGGCTTCGGCATAGTATCGACCCGTTGCGCTCACTTGGGGAGTGAATCATCGGATGGAAGATCTTCCTCTCTGTCTCTCCTCTCTGTATATCCGCCTTTCCAATGAAAAAATAATAAAAATAAATCTTAAAAAAAAAAAGAGTTTAAAAAAAAAAAAAACAATATGGTGGGGGTATATGTCCCTGCTGCAGGAAGAGGTCCTATGGAATAGTGCGTTTATAAAGACGCTGTGGGTCTCCCTTCCTTATTCCAGGAACTTATTCCCTAACAGATGCAGTACTGACTAATAAGTATCTCTGGCATAATCTGTCAAATTAAATAATGTAAATTAAGATCATTAACTAAATTCAAATTTTAAGAAGTAACAGCCCTAAAGATACCTCTTTGAACACTGAACCTTCTGCAATTGCCAAAAAAAAAAAAAGCAACTTTGAGAACAAACTTCTGTGTGAATGGATGTCAGCGTGTCAAATTTGAATGTGTAATGAGTAAACATTGGCAGAGCCCTCTTTACCACGTGACTTCAAAACAAACACCAGTCAGCAGGGAACTGCCAGCTGTGCCTAACAAGAAAAAAAAAAAAAAGCACTCTACACTCTCCCTCCCTGAAGGAAAAACCTCCTCTGCCAAGACCATATCCCCAGAAATGTAGGGCACAAATAAGTTCATAAAACCCCACCCCTGGAAAGTCCTCCTGGCAGACAACTAAACAAAGTTCAGAGGAAGCCAGAAGTAGGACATGAAACACAGTTCAGGCATTCACAGAATCTTGCCTTCCTTTAAATCAACTGGTAGCTTAAAAAAAAAGAGAGAGAGGGGGAAAAAAAAAAGCGAGAGCGCATTTAGATGGCATTTAAAGTAAAGTGCCTGATGGCTAAAGCTGGCTGACTTATAAATTTCCTTACAATCCAAACATTCTCTGATTCTTTAGGTTGGTGTTGCAATGAAAAGCAAAATGACTTGAAGAATAGAAAAGAAAGAAAACCAAAAATATGCTTGATATAATAACAGTTCAAGCAGCACCTCTCATATTCCCTCCAAAATGTCCTGGGAACTATAAAGTTGTCTTGTGCTAGGCAATCTGCATAAAGAAGTCTCTCTTTAAACACTATTGGCACTGAGTCAAGACTTGGATTGCAGAAATGACACTTCCTCGATGCTCATGGAGCAGTGAGGGGGAGTGACAATGCAGCCATGCTGAGCTTTGCCTTAAATGTTTTCTGAAGGTCACCACAGGGAAAACTCATAAAGAATCACGAGAATGACACACATTGTCTTCGGACAAAGGAGAATCGCAAAGTACGTCATTTTCAGATTGAATCACTTTGTTGCTGGGTCTTGCGTGTTTCCCCATGGTTTTAAATAGAATTCAGGTTGAACCTGGATGAATAGTCCTGAATAGTCCTGGATGGTCCTGAATATGGTCCTGCGTATGTAATTCCACAGTTTTGTTGCTATAATTGCTGGTAAATCTCCCTGACAAATGTTAGTGTGGATGTAAGTGGATCAAGATAACAAAAACTGTATTCTAGTGAAAGAAAAGAAGAAAAATAGAGATGGGCATACGAATTCTTTCCCATCTTCTCAGATAATGAGTACAGGGCCTTGATATTTCCTCCACCTATTTACTGTTGAAAGAGAGTGGCCAGAAGATGTGTGCAGTGTTTAGACTCTAATTGGACATGAAGAAACTCCTCTAATGGCTAATAGTGGTGAGCTGTACGGGAGGCACACACACACCAGAATAAACTGTGCTTCATTTTCAGAAGAAAGCATGTGGGGGGATGGTGTCACCAGATGGAAATGCCTGGCAGAGAGGATGTGGAACTTACAGTCAATTTTCACTAGCATATAGCTTCTTCCCCTTTATCTATGACCACTCAGAATTTCTCTCTGACTCCTCAAACAACTGATGGGGCCTACTAGTAGCAGAAGTCAGTGAAACTGGACTCAATGCGGTAGCTCAATAATACCCAGCTCCAAGTGCTGATATCCAATATGGGTGCTGGTTAGTGTCCCGGCTGCTCCACTACCCATCCAGTTCCCTGCTTGTGACCTGGGAAAGCAGCAGAGGGTGGTCCAAAGCCTTGGGATGCTGAATGCACATGGAAGACCCGGAAGAAGCTCCTGGCTTCAGATCGATTCAGCTCCGATCACTGGGGAGTGAACCAATGGATGGGAGATCCTCCTGTCTTACCATTTTTCTGTTAATTTGACTTTCCAATAAGAATAAATAGAACTTTACCAATAAAAGTCAGTAAAACTAACCAAATAGCTCAACCATTGTATATATTTACATACAATGAATATGTAAGTATATATATATACACACACACACATATATTTATACACACACATAGGAACATATATATATGTGTGTGGAGGTATTAATTCACATACTAGAAATAAACACAAGCTAAATACAGGCTTTTTTTTAAAGATTTATTTTTATTATTTTTTATTGGAAAGGCGGATATACAGAGAGCAGATACAGAGAGGAAGATCTTCCATCCGATGATTCACTCCCCAAGTGACCACAATGGCCAGTGCTGCACCGATCTGAAGACAGGAGCCTCTTCCAGGTCTCCCACGCGGGTGCAGGGTCCCAAAGCTTTGGGCCGTCCTCGACTGCTTTCCCAGGCCACAGGCAGGGAGCTGGAAGGGAAGCGGGGCTGCTGGGATTAGAACTGGCACCCATATGGGATCCCGGGCGTGCTAGGCGAGGACCTTAACCACTTGCGCCACCGCGCCGGGCCCTAAATACAGGTTGATACCATTCATATCCCTACCTATATGGAAACATACACACAAAAATATCAACACCTAGATACAAGTACATATGAAATAGGTATACAAAAACATATATAACTATATATGTATGCATATATACATACATACACATGAATGTATTTACCTGGCTGTGGGAAAAAAATTCTACTAAGCTAGATGCTTTTTAAAGATTTTTTTTTTATTGGAAAATCAGATATACAGAGAGGAGGAGAGACAGAAGGGAAGATCTTCCATCCGTTGGTTTACTTCCCAAGCGGCCCCCAAGGCTGGAGCTGAACCAATCCAAAGCCAGGAGCCAGGAGCCTCTTCTGGATCTCTCACATGGGTGCAGGGTCCCAAGGTTTTGAGCTATCCTCAACTGCTTTTCCAGGCCACAGCCAGGGAGCTGAATGGAAAGTGGAACTACTGGGTTAGAACCAGCACCCATATGCGATCCCAGCAAGTGCAAGGCAAGAACCCCAGCTACTAGGCTACCACACCAGGCCCTAGATTTTTTTTAAGTGAAATTTCAATGTTGTACCATTTAGAAAAAATAAACATTGGTGCTGGTTAATTAAGGGGTTAAACTGCTGAACTTTATCCTGGCATCTGAGATCAGTATGTCAGTTTCTTTAGTCCCAGTTGTTCCAGTTCTGACCAAACTCCCTGCTAATGTAGCTGGAAATGCTACAAAAGATGACTCAAGTGTTTGGTACCTGCCACTCATGCGGGATACCCAAATGAAACTCAGTCTGCCTGGCTTTACCCTGGACTAGCCCCAGGGTTTGAGAGTGAACCAAAAGAGAAAACTCTATCCCTCCCTCTGGCTCTCTTCTCTCTCTCTCCCGCTCTCTATCACACTGCTGTGCCTTTCAAAAGCAGCAAGTCTTCATTCCAGAGTCACGGCAGAGTGAGTGAGCTGACCTGTTGTCCACAATGCTTGGATCCAGTTTCAGAATGCAGGTTTGAGCCTCTGGTACTTCATTTGTGATCCAGCTTTCCATGAATGTGTCTGGGAAAGCAGCTTTTAGAGTAAGTTGTCTACATAGCTATATTGTTTTCATATTCACATGCGGTATACAGTTTTGCAAAGACACATATATTATCCTACAAACATAGTTGCGTGTTAAGAGGTAAGTTCTCTGGTCCCTTGTCATTCACATAGGAGTCTCCACTGGCATGCTTGGCTTCTGACTTCTGCCTAACCTGGCCTCAGCCATTGTGTCATGTGGGGAGTGAATCAGAGGATGGGTACTCTTTTTCTCATATCTCCTCCTTCAAATAAATAAATTTGTTTAAAAACCCAGCAAATTTTATAAAGAAAAATAGAAAATTAAAGGCAAATGTAATAAAAATATTTTCAAAAAGGCTAGCATATTATGTGGGCATGCATATATAGACAGAAGACTTTCTGGAGCAAATACAGAAGCTATAAAAGAAAAGGTAAAATAGTCGATCATGTCAGAATTTAAGAACTCTTTGGTCAAAGTGTTCTACAACAATATCAATAGATAAATGAGAAGTGTGGACTATTTGTAGCATGGATCATAGCTAACTCCTTGTTTTGCACAAAATGACAAAATTAAGATAAAAAATTGTTATAGTCTTTTTGGTGTTACTATGTCTACACCTATCACAGTAATTCATAAACAACAGAATTTATTTATCATGGTTCTGGAGTTGGAAGTCCAGTAACCAGAAGACATCTCTGCTAAGGAAATTGGTGCAGCTGATTTGATGGAAGGCAGAACAGCAGGAGATGGCTGAGGGAGCTGAACTCTTGCAGGAAACCATTCCTGCAATAATGACATTATACACTCCTTGGTGGATGGCCCTCTTGATCTAAGCACCTCCCATCAGATCACATGTCCCCACACAGTCATGTGGAAGATAAATTTCCAGTAAGTGAACTACTTAAGTACACATTCAAACTGCATCAAAAAAACAAAATGAAAGAAAATGCTATGCAGAGTAAGACATTCACAGAGGATTCACTACTCAAGGATTGGGGCTGGCATGCTGGTGCAGCAGATTAAGCTGTCACTATGATGCCATCATGTTTAAGGAGCATGATTTCAAGTCATGGCTGCCCCATTTCCAATCCAGCTCCCTGCTAATGTACCCATGAAAACTTGCCCCTGCACCCACATCAAACACCTAGACTAGATTCCAGGCTCCTGGTTACAGCCTGGTTCAGCCTCAGTCGCTGTGGGCATTTGGCAAGTGACCGAGCAGATGAAAGCCACTCCTCTCTTTCCCTGTCATTTCTTCTCTTTAACTGTCTTTCAAATAAACAAATCTTTTTAAAAAATATTAATAATTATCAATTAAACTAACAGGGATACATATTGTTATAATCACTGTGCTGGCAAAAATTGAAGTAATTATAATCTCTATGGGTGATGGATGTGAGGAGATAGGCTCACGCATTACTGAGAAGTTAACTTTGGAAACTATAGAAAGTACTTATCTTCATAGGTAAAAAAATTAAAATATTTGTGCAATCTTTCTCCTTCTATGGCACCTTACCAATCACTAATACATAAGGCATGTGCACAAGGACACCTAATATCAGAATATTTATATCAGCAAGAAAAGGAGACAGGGACAGGAATGAGGTCAATACTAATCAAGGTGAATGTGTGAATAGATTACAGCTCGTCCACTTCAAGGATTACTAGGCAGCCATTCTAAAGTAAGAGAAAGACTTAGAGCTAGACAGTTGCATATGAGGGATTCTACATAGTTACCTATTAGTGGAAAAATAAACACAGACATAGCAAATACACATTATTCATTGCTCATTAAATGAAAACCAAACATCCCCCATGTATATGTATAACTACAAAATGTGTGTCTATGATTAAATAAAGTAAAAAGTGCCGAACTATCCACTTGGCTGCTAGCAATATTTGTATGGTAGAGAGACATACAGAAATAGTGAAGGAAAAAGCAAGGAAATAGAAGCCAGAAGACAATATTAAGACAAGCTTCTCTTAGCAGATACATACATTTTTAGGAAAGCATGTATGCCTTTTGCAAGACCACATACTGCATATGAATATCAAAGCAATATAAGTTTACTCGAAAAACAAAATGAAACCACAAAAATGTCAATATCAATAAAAATATCTAGCATTTACTGAGGCTTTCTATTGGCACATTCTAGTTTTATCCTATTCTGACTTACTCCTGTACTGTACAATGAAAATATTAAGATCTGTATTGTCAAGAGCGGAGTCCAGCTTTTTTTCATAGCTACAAAACACAACATTTGAAAAAAAGACAATCAATTATTTTACTTATTTCCTTAGTGATCTTAGCCTGTATTCTTTAGTGTCTGGATCTAGGATAGACAATTTAACAGGATGCCTAACACAAAGCTTTTTCTATCCAGCTAACCAATTTTGGGAAGACCCATCTACATCAAGGGTAAATGTTTTTAGAATTAGCCTGTCTCAGTGGTAGAGGAGAGGGAATGGGGAGGGTGGAAGGAGAAATTCCTGAGCTTATGGAATTGTACCATGAAAAATAAAAATTAAAAAATATATATCTTGTCCTTTTATTTTAATGAGGCATCACTGAACACCTTTTGCATGAATCTAGGACCTGGAGACTTGATGGTGACCATGACAGCTTCTGAATAGTCGATAGACTGGGACAGACAACCACCCACGTTGTACTGTTACACTTTTGACATTTCATTCTAAAATTGAGTGAGAAAAAAAACTGGCCTTTCTTTGCCAACATCATGGGTCAGGTAGCTTCTAGTGACACACTATTTACACTCATCCCAGACTCATCAGTATATCACAATTTTGAAAAGGACTGAAGCAGCCTCCATTTAGCAGCCTACCATCAACACTTAGCAAATATTTCTTCCCTGGAATTTTAGAAAGAGGTTAGGAGTTGCTGGGTTTTGCCTCTATTTTTATATCTAATTTAGGTATGCTTTGATCTCCAACTTTTATGAAGAGTTGCCAAGCCTAAGAATACCAACAATGAAGTGCTTTATGCCTAAGGATCCACAACTCCCTACTCCAATTCGTGTCAGTTTCTCCCAAACTCCCCTGGGTGAGACTTCCTAAGAAAGTCAAGGGACTAAAATAGAGATTGCCATTCTAGGGAGGTTGAAGAAAGTAACTAATGGATTTACTGAGTAAGTAAACACCGCTGAGAAAACTTAGAACACTGGTTCATGCCTCTGAATTTAGATCCTGAATGAGATTCTGAATCTGTGACTACACAAATGAGCAAAGTACGTTGGTGTCTCATAGCTCTGCCTGTCCAAGAGCCAAGACATTCAATTGCACATGTGTTTTTTCAGTCTCCTGGCTTTCCCTTCTCTTCCTTATACTGACTGCCTTTTTTGGCAAAGTACACTCTGCAGAGGTCTGAAGCAGTTTCCATCCAGTCACTCCCTTGGGTTAATTATTGGCAGCTCTTTTAAAAAGTTGTTGGTGGGGCCTTTGGAAAGAACTAACTGTAGAAGTTTTGTTTTGTGTGTGTGTGTGTGTGTGTGTGTGTGTGTGTGTGTGTGTGTGTGTGTTTTACTTTAACCATAGTGTTCAGTCATTTCGGGGTTGGCGCTGGGGACATACACTAAGATAACAGTGGGCAGATAAGACACTGACCCAGGAAAATGATGTCCAACCCCTGCTGAGTGATTAATTAGCTGAGTAGCCCTGATTAAAGAGAGGAAGGTAACTGGTGAAACAGGGAGTCAGGAACTCTTCGCTTCCAAATCTAATCCTCTTAGCAATTTATAGTGCCCATGTTTTGTTTTTATTTTCCTGCAATGTCTTAGTTAACAAAGTTAAAGACTTGAATCCAACATTTAACATTGCATCAAAGCATGCAGACATTTAACACACCCAAGTTTGTGTCCTTATCAAAATAAAAAGAGATTGAACTTAACTGCTTGCAAAAGGTCTGATTCTGTAAACCCATGAATCACTTTAACTAAGGAGAAATAAACTTTTTATCTTTACCAACTTTCACACAGCTTTTCTCTTCTTGGCCTTTATTCACCAGTAAACTCTGGGGACAAATAAAAAAATGTATTCTGCACAAAATAACTGCTCATTCACTAGTTGTCAATACAGAATGACTTCTTTTCCCCCGAGACTATTGCTTCACCCGTTTATGTTGCTCAGTTCTGTCCGTTTAGAGGATTCAAAAAGCAGAACTGGGTTGGTTGTTTTACGTTAGTGGTGAACTTTGTGCCTCAACTGTTTTGAAACCCCAAAGTTTACTCAACTCCACCTGGCAATTAGGCTCCTTGAGATAAAGGAAGTTTTTTTTCCCAGGGAAACCAGTAGCAGTTTATCTTTTTGCTCTGTTCCTGGCACACAGCTGGCTGGCAGGGCATGTAACAGAGTCATCTGCCAGGGGGAAGCAATAGAAAAAAATTTGAAAGATGAAAACGGCTGGTTCAAGCATGAGGCTACTGGCATAAAGTAGGAATTAAGGCCAATATCCAGGTAGCCTGAGTTAGGAGCAATAAAAACTTCTTTGGAATATCTACATTGTGTGTATATGTATTTGGGGGATAGGTGGCTGTCTGTGTGTTTGGGGGTAGGTGTGTATGTGTGTGAATGCGTTTGGGCAGTAGGTGTCTGTGTGTGTGTTTGGGGGCAGATGGGTGTCTGTGTGTGTGTGTGTTTGCAGGATAGGTGGGTGTCTGTGTGTATGTGTTTGGTGAGTAGGTGTGTGTGTGTGTGTGTGTGTGTGTGTGTGTGTGTGTGTGTGTGTGTGTGTGTGTGGGGGGGTAGGTGGGTGTCTGTGTGTGTGTGTGTTTCCAGGATAGGTAGGTCTCTGTGTGAGTGTTTGGTGGGTAGGTGGATGTTTCTGTGTGTTTTAGGGTGGTAGGTGGGTGTGTGTGCACACACATGTGCACACTTGTGTATCTATGTGCATTAGCCTTGTGTGGGAGTGTACATAGGAAAGAATGGAGAAAGTGAAAGAATCTGACAAAAACAACTAGTGAAAACTAAGAAACAACTCTTTTTCTATTCTTAAAGATTTGGATCAGTTTTTCAGGTTTAAAACTGGAAGTTATGTCTCTAGATTTTACCAAGTCTCATCTGTAGTTATTCTCTTGGATATAACTACACTAACAGCAGTGAAATAATAAAAGCAGTCTGTTGGGGTGAGTGGATACTGCGGCATATAAGGTTGCACTGCCACTTGGGATACCTGCATCCCATTTCACCGTTGGTTCAATCATGACCACTCCACTTTCAACCCCACACCCTGAGAAACAACAGATGATATTTGAAGTACTTGAACCCATGCCTCCCCAACTGGGAAATTTTTGACAGAATTCCTGGCTCCTGACTTCAGTCTGGCCCAAACTTGGTAGTTGCAGCCATTTGGGGAGTGAATTAGTAGATGGAAGGTGTGTGTGTGTGTGTGTGTGTGTGTGTGTGTGTGTGTGTGTGTGCATATGCACATGTGTGCTGCTTCTGCCTCCAGCAAAGCTATGCAATGCACAATCATGTGGAATAGATCCAGGTACGCAATGATTGACTAATGGGAATGCTAAACAGCAAAACTCATTCTTGCTGGAACATATGCAACTAGCTAACCTAAAGCCTCCACTTTAAACAAAAATAAAGTGGACATTCTCAGCCAATTACAGTGTTATGGGTTTGTTTCTCCATTCTAAAAACAAAATGCAAGATGTTGATGTCCAAACCTTCAATATGTGTGAGAATAACCTTATCTAGAAATAGTGTTTGCAGCTATTCAAGTTAAGAAGAGGTTATTAGAATGAGCAGGGTAGGCCATTACGCAAAATGACTGTGTTCTTACAAAACAAGGGGAGGAGTGAAAATGTGAACAGAGGAAGTCACATAAACACAGGGAAATGTCATAGGAACATGAAGGCAGAAATCAGGAAGGTGCATCCAGCTGCAAATCATGGAATGCTCCAGAGTGACAACAATCCCCAGGAACCAAGGAAAAGGCAAAGGATAGACTGTCCCTCCTGGGTTTAGAAGAAATCAACTCTACCAATACCTGGATCTTGCGGGTCCCAGAACGTTTCTGCTGCTTAAGCCAGTCTGTTTGTGACACTTTGCTACTGCAGCCCCAGGAAACAAACACACTTAGGTTTTCTCAAGATTGCTTCCTACAACATCCTTCCTCTTACTTTTTTATCTGCACTGTAGCTCCCAAGGACAGAGAACTGTTGGAATAGAGCTGGGTTTTCTGATCCTCGTCCTCTACTCTTTCAGTTCTGTCTTTCCAAAGAGGTATTCATAAGAAGTTTCCAATGTAAAAATAAGTAGCTAATTCTACCTAGAGCTCAAAGGAAAATAAACAGCAACCAATGAACTGATCTGGGAAATTTTCTTTACAAAATGAAGGAGTTGAGGATTCTGGTGCTTGCAATATCCAAAGGCAGCTGAAGAACAGAAGGGGAAAAGGGTTTGCCTCTGAAGGGTCCATCAGCAAAAATACCAACTTTTCCAACTCAGTTCAGATAGTCTGTGTGTGATGCATGCTTTAGACAGCAGCCCTGGGGCAGGTGTCCTGGTAGAGCAGGTTAAACTCCTGTTTAGGGCATATACCATATCCCGTATGGAAGAGCCAGTTGAAGTCCCAGTATCTCTGCTTCTGACTCAGCTTCCTGTTAATTTATCCTTGGAGGCAAAAAAATGAAGGTTTAGGTGCTTGAGTTTCTGTCATCAATTTGGGAAACTTGGATGGAATTTCAGGCTCCTGGTTTCAGCTTGAATCAACATTGGCTGTTGAAAGCATTTGGAGAATGAATCAGATAGTGAAAAATCTCTCTCTCTCTCCCTCTCCCTCTCCCTCTCCCTCTCCCTCTCTTCTTTCTTTCTCTCTTGCTGACTCTCCAAGAAGGCTACAGTAAGTAATAATAAATAACATTTTTCAAAAAAAAAGGTTTATTTATTTGAAAGGCAGAGTTAGAGAGAGAGAAATAGAGATCTTCTCTCCGCTGGTTCATTCCCCAAAAGGCCACAGTAGCTCAGCATTCCAAAAACAGAAGCTTCTTCAGGGTCTCCAATGTGAGTGCAAGGGCCCAAGTACTCGAGTCATTATCCGCTGCTTGCAAGGCATATTAGCAGAGAACAGGATAAGAAGTGGAACAGCCAGGACTTGAACAAGAACCCCTTTGTGATGCTGGCTCTGCATGTGCTGGCTTTCCTTGCTATGTCACAATGCGCACCCCAATAAGCATCTTTTTAAAGATGACAGGACTATGTTTAAGGAAAACATTTGGACCATACATTTAGATAGCTTTAGTTTCTCATTTGTTTCTTGCTGCTGTTTCTTGCTAGAGAAGAGGGGCGGATCCTGATATTTGGAATTATATGGAGACGGGCATTCAGAAGATGCATTTTGATACTGAGTCAGTGAGGAGGGTGCACTCAAACTGTGAACAAGCAAGCACATGCCAGGGTATGCTGGGAGTTCCCAGCAGCAGATTAGTAATGAGAAGAGATGGATAAATACTTTTATGTCCAGGTTTGAGGACAGGCAGGGATCTGATACTACAGTTGGCAGCTTCTAACTGATTGAAGAGGAATGAATGCAGTGATAAACTATTGTTTTTTCATATCTCTTCCCTGATTCCTCAGAGAATTTTCCCCTCATAGTTGAGCCTCTTAAATCAACATTCTTAGGGTATAGGAAATTCAAGCAGGACAACACAGGTACAACTGATCCATATCCACAAGTTTAGAAAAGATGGCAGGAATCTAAGGCCAATATCCCAGTATGGAAGATTCAGTCCCTTCCAGCTCCCACAAAATCAGAAGATTAAGTCTTACAAAAGCATTGGATCGATAAAAACTTGGAATCTGGATCTGCAAATTAGAAAACAAGAGTCTCTCTACAGTTATAGAGAGTGCCCCTTGAAGCCGGTGCTGTTTCGGATGAGGGCTTTTTCCACCAGATAACATGGGTGCTACTGAAAGCAGTGTCATTGCTGCCTGGCTAGCCACTATACACACATCTGAGAGAAACACTTCAGACACAGCCACTGTTTCTGAATGAAGCAATTCCACACATTTTCTCCTGCCTAAAATGCAGCATATTTTCTTGCTCACTTAAAGGCTTCCCCAGAAGTTGTCTACTAAGTTTTCCAGAAGTTACAAAGTTGATTCAAACGTAGTTTGAGTAATGCTTCAGGAATATGCTGTGGTGGACAGAGCCACAATGACACAGGCACACTTCAAACAGCCAAGATGCTTCAGCTGGGCTTAAAAATATCAGCTCTGTTCTTCAAATAAAACACACATCTATATACTGCTCTCTGGGGTCATAATGTTACTGCAACCAAGAAGAAAACTTTCACAATGCATGCTTGCTTCACAGTCATCACTCATCTCCATTTCTCCAAGAGGATGCCTGGCATGTGGCAACTAATCAATGAAAATTGAAAAGAAACACTGAACAACTGGGAGAGGGTATACCAACGTAGGCAATCTCTACCCCTCTAATATTTGACATTTGTGCTCCCAGGAAACAGACCAGTACAGCAGGAAAAAAAAATGCTAAATATATTGAGCCATCATTGTATGTCTCATCCTGTTGAGAATCAAAGGTATGATCATTCCACATGTTCCTCAAAATAACTCTGTCGGGTGTGAACATTTATTATTCACATTTTTACAGATAAACAAATAGTAAAAAGAAGCCATTTATCCAAGGTCTTGCACACATATTCCATCACATATGTCAGAGAACTGGGATTTGAATTCCAAAACTAAAGTCAGAAGATCAGCAATCTCCCCAAACTCTGAAGCCACTTTGTACTCTGACAACACTGATGGCCATTACAAATAAGTAAATTCATACTAGGAAGAAGAACAACAAGAGCCTTGATTTAACATTTCGTGTAAGGTCAGATAATTATTTGTTGTCGGTGACCATCCTGGCCTTGACTCATTAGGTGACTGATTGTCCAATTCTGACCATCACAATGATCCCTAGGCATTGCTATAAGCCCCAATACAGAGAGAAGGGATGGGAAGGAGGGGAAAATTGTCTCCTATTGACAATTATTGACTTAATGCACTAAAATGTATCATCTTTCAAGTGTAGAACTTTTTCCTAAGCCCAGTAATTATGGTATTATTTCTTAAAGTCATTTCCAGAAATCCTTCAAAAACAATTTTATTTTCAACATTCATTTTTTATTTGAAAGGTACAGTGACAGAGAGAAAGGATACAGAGAAAATGAGAGAACCATCTGCTGGTTCACTTTCCACATGCCTATATTATCCAGGGTTAGGTCAGTCCAAACACAGGAGCCAGGAACTCTTTCTTGGTCTCCCCATGTGCAAGGCTGGGACCCAACTAGATAGGCCATCATCCATTGCTTTTCCAGACTCATTAGCAACAATTTGGATCAGAAACAAGATACCCAGGATGCAAACCCATGCTCTGATATGGGATACTGGCATCATCAAAACGGCAGTTTGACCCATTGTTGCCACAATTGCCCATCCCCTGGGACTTTATTCATTGTTTCCATTGGGATTATATGGTACAAATGCCCCTATAGCTAATATTGCTCTGGAAGTGGGTGGAGCCTGATAGGGACAGTTAAGTGGCAAAGATGACAAAAGCAGGAGGACATTATCATTTTGCTTCAATCACTCTTATTTTGCTGATCTAATTAATGTCTATCTGTTCTACGTCCCACACGCCAGCAGGACGTGAACTCCATGGAATGGCATATCCATAACCCAATGTTCAATTGCTAGAAAAACCACAGCTGATGCATGGTGAGTGCTAAATAAATATATGTCGAATTCATTCATTCATTCATTCTAAGAGCTACCATTCTTCACAAGACTTACATGTCTGTTTCTGGACCACAAAAGAAAAAAAATCATGAAGTGATTTTTGTAGGGTAGTCATGACAGGAATAGAAAGGAATAATCCTAAGAATTGAAGTATTAAATACTACATGACAGTGCCTAGAGGAGTGGATGAGGTGTTCCAATGATCCCAGGAAAGTCTTGCCAACAAACCCTCGTATATGTGCCAGTATTCTCTTAACCCAATGCAGAAATAACAACTTTTTGCCCCTTCTAGACACTCTAGTATTGTTATTTCTCCTTGGGAAAAATCTTGGGACGTGTCCAACTCATTCTGTGTTCAGCACTTCACTTCTCTACCCTGTCTTTTTTCTAGTTCGTGATCTGTCTTGGGGAATCAAAAGTCTTTTGTGGGATGGTAGTAACCTAAACGTAATAGAAAAAACAAAACTGTGAAAAGAAAAAAAAGTAATGAAACTACAAAATGACTATAGGTTGATTCATCGGTGGAAACACATGGAAACAATTTTCCCAAAATTCAACTGTTAGGATATCCGAAGGCCCTACTCAATATTTTATTCAGAACTATGTATTTGGCCTTCAGGAATTCCAAGTGAAGTGTCTACTCAAATACCAAGAGAAAATACAACTTATCAAAAGATTCATACATAGGCCTTACATTTTACAACGTTTTTTCTTTTCTATACTATTGTTGGAGAAACAAACAAAAAAATAGATGATGTAAAAAAGAACAGTGTTAAGCTGATACCTCTGCAGGAAGAAAGTTCCAGAGAAATTTTTATTGTGACTAAGGGCTGGATGAGATTAATGTGAAGTCATAAAATGGAGTACACTTTGACCATGGTATTCTCTATTTGTTTTAAATATGATCATCCTAGCGCAGAAGATCTTTTCAAATCAAGCAGGCAGAAAGCAGGCACTAATTTGAGTTTTCTTCAAAGTTTTTATTTCTAATGTGTTGGTGTTCTCCTGACATAGTCATAACACCACCTGGTAGGCTTTACCTCATCATTCAATGTTTGCAAAAACTATCTCTAAAAATCACACAAAAACTATCTCCAAAAGTCATACATTAATCACAACCAAAATCAGTTCACATTAGTGATGGATCAAGATAGCAAAAAATGTCAAGTCACCCATGGAGACAAAGTGAAGTAGCAGTCGCCTGGTTCTGTAGTTTCTTGATCATAAGCAGTCTACCTGACTCTATGTCTCTGATTAAACAAATCATTGCTGCCTCTAAGGTCTTTGGATTCCTTTACAATTGTAACTGAATTGTAATTTGTAATTAAACTTAAAGAACAGGTTTTGAATTCACTACTTTAACAATCATATCACCTAAATATAAAATTACACATAAAGTATCAACTGCCAGCCTGCTTATGAACTGAGAATATAATAGAAGTTTCCCCACAAAAAAACAAAAGATAATTTTAATATACTAAATATGCCAAATTCTTTATCATATGATCTTAGTTTTTAATATAGTTAGTTCACCAAAAGCTAAAGAAAAGTCTTACCAGTAAAGCAAAGCAAAAAAAAAAAAAAAAAAATGTGTATTGTTAAATTTGGTGCAATGAATACCATGACACAGAAATGCACCAGAATTGAGTTTCTTCTTTTCTTTTTAGATTTTTCTAAACATTTTTTAGTATTATTATTATCATTTTATGATACAGTTCCATAGGCTCCTGGCATTTCCCTTATCCTCTCCTCTATACCCTCTCCCCCACCTAATTCCTCTATTTCATTCCTAAAATATAGTTCTTCATACACAGTCATATGTCCATCACTGCGGGCATGGACAATGGCAAAGAGTCCAGCATCCTATTGTCAAGAAATGGTGAACAGTTTCATTATAAATCCATCTTTGTCTGGAAGTAGAAATGTATACTACTCCAGCGGCACTCAGCTAACCATCTGAATACCACCAGCAGCCGAAACTCCACCAGCAACCAGGTGGGAAGGGACTTTCACTGGGAGCTTGGGAGGTGAACCCAGACAAAGAACTGTCAGTCCTGCTGGTCCGTTTGATTTGATCAGGAGCAGAGTCAGAGCAGCAGATCTCAGACGGGCAGTGCGAGAACAGGGTGGATTTCACAGCCCAGTCAGCCCCCTAGAGCTGAATTGGGCACCATTTTGCTTAAGGAGGCAAAGGCAAGGGAAAGGACTGAACATACACTGAGCTGGGAGTGAACTCATTTCTGACTCAGTGAACTGCAACGACGTGGCATTCTACAGGTTCCACCCAGGGCATGTCTGGGTAGCCCTCAGATCTGACAGCCAGCAGATCAAGAACTGTAGTGGTGGTACATCAGGCACCATTTTGTACACTGTGGCAATAGCTTTAGGACTGCAAGGGACAACAGTGAACTGCGCATGGGCTGAGCTCATGAGAACTCGCTGAATTCAGCGAACTGCATTAGTCCCTCAGGAAAGTAATACTGACTGTGGCATCATACGGGTCAAAATAGGTCCGTGTGGCAGCCAGACTTAACATCCAACAGGTTCTGACAAGATCAGTGCCACAAACAACCTAACTATATAGGACACTTGGTGTCTCTTTAATATTGGGACCTGCTCCAACCAGAAGTGGGAGAAAGGTTGCAGAGACAACGGTGCAGCCTCAGCATGGTATCACAAGAGGTGGAGAGTGGTGAGCCAAGAGCTGGGCAGTGGAGACCACAGTGGAAATCTGACATAAGAACCCAGACCTGGAACTCGCTGGAGGGAGGTTGTGGCACAAGTGGGTGTAAGCAAGAAGTTATGTACCAACTGCAATAAGTAAAATTGCATTGTAGACCTGTGGGTGACACACCTTAGAAACCTGTCCCAAGGAGAAAACTCTGCTAACCAGAAGTACAATGACCAAGAGCAAAAGAAGAGACAAAGGCACAACCAAAAACTCCCCTGCAAAGGAGCAATACTCTATGCTAATCTCAGAGTTAACTGAGGAAGACATCGAGGAAGACATCGAGAAAACGGGGGATGCAGAATTCATAAAACTCATTTTAAAGCTTCTGATAAAAAATGAGAAACACATACAAGAGTTCAAAGAATTTAAGGAAGCAATAAACAAATCAAGGCTGACATATCAGAAATTAAGAGCACAGTAGAGCAAATTAAAAGTACAATGGAGAGTCTCCAAAATAGAATGAAGCAAGCAGAAGAAAGAATCTCAGAACTGGAAGATATTTCCTGTCAGTTAAGTTTCAAAGATCTGAGCAGGCAAGGAAGCCAAGAAATACATTTCCTCAAGGAGAGAAAATTGAAAGGAGACCGTATTTTTTTTTAAGTACATCAAGTACTTATTGT
This sequence comes from Ochotona curzoniae, assembly GCF_017591425.1. Taxonomy (NCBI): domain Eukaryota; kingdom Metazoa; phylum Chordata; class Mammalia; order Lagomorpha; family Ochotonidae; genus Ochotona; species Ochotona curzoniae. The sequence goes on along the minus strand of NW_024464920.1, from coordinate 12,667,448 downwards.
AAATGGCAAAAAAAAAAAAAGACATTTTTCAAGCTCTTGTAATAGGGAAGGAAAACTAAACTTAGATGGATGTTGCAAAGACAGATGGGATGTTATAACCAGGAAGAATAGTGAGGAAATCCTTGGATCAGAACTATCAAGGGTGGGGATATTCTTACTCAACTGACTCAGCAGAAAGATTTTCTAAGTCTAGGCTTAACAGGGCAAGGATACAGCAAATCAGGAGGGGAATTCAGAGTCAGGATCCGTGCTTAGGTTTAAGACCAGAGATAAATTGTCCATGTCCCATATCAGCATGTGTACATTCATTCTGACTTCATTCTCAATACCAGCTTCCTGCTAATGCAGAGTTAATGTATCAAGTAGTAGAGTTTCTGTTACTTTTGTGGGAGGCTCAGATTGAATTCCCAAATGACAGTTTGAGTCTTGGCTGAAATCTGGCCATTGAGTGCATTTGGGAATGAATCAACAGTGGGAACTCCTCTCTCTGTATGTATATGTTTCTCTCAGAAAAAGAGAAAGAGAAGAAATAGAAGGGGGAGGAAAAGAAGGAGAAAGGAAGGGAAGAAAGCAGGAAGGAGGGAAGGGAAAAAAAGAGGGAGAGTGAAGGAAGTGAAAGAGAGAGGGGTGGAACTCAGAAGAGACTGGCCAAAGTTTGGTCCAAGAGAAAATCTTTCTCAGTGTGTAGGCAGAAAGTAAAACTTGAAGCCTGTGTCCCACACAAAGTTGGAGAAGATTCTGTATGTGGTTTGTAGAGATAAAGGACATAAACAGAATCTTGGTTTAAAAAAAAAAAAAAGAAAAGAAAACCTGTTCCTGCTTGCCATGGGGCCTGAGTATCTGGAATGGAGCACCACATCCTAAGGGAGGACCTCGGGAAATTTCCACTGAGGGCATAGGAGTGAAGCTATCTCTGATTCTTGTGAGATAGCATCATGAAGCCAGGAATTTGAACAGCTGGACCTACTGATCCACCCTCTCCCCATGTGCTCACTGCCTCATCATCAGCTATGTCCTGGGTTCTTGAGTTCGAGCAGTGAAGATGATGGGGGGGTGGGGCACAATGTGTACTAATGGAACAGATTTCTTAGTGGGGAGAAACAGGCAATAAAGGAAATTAAGTAAAAAGCTACATGGTGAATTAGATGTTATGGAGAAAAATGGATGCCATCAGAAGAAACTGGGAGTGTTAGGAGTGTGGTGCAATTTAAAATAATGTGGTTTGGAAAGATCTCAATAAGAAAGTAACATCTGTGCTGAGACTTCAGTGACATTAAGGGGATAAAATACTGGATAACTGGGGGAAGAGACAGATGTCAGCAATAGGTAGACTTCTGAACTATATGCTTAGTTTGAATTACAGACTTACTTAGCCAAATTTCCTCATTCTTAGGATGGGAAAGCTGGGGCTAGTGCCATGGTGTAGCATGTTAGGCTTCTGCCTGTGGTACTAACATTCCAAATGGGTGCTTGTTTGAGTGTCAGCTACTATGCTTCTGATGGAGCTCCATGCCAGTGTCCTGAGAAAGCAACAGAGAACAGACCAAGTCCTTGAGCCCCTGCGCCCTTATGGGAGACCTAGAGAAGCTCCTGACTCCTGACTTCTGATCATCTTTCTCTCTGTCTCCCAGCTTCTCTCCTCTCCCCCGTAAATCTGCCTTTCAAATAAAAATAAACAAATCTTTTTTAAAAAGTGGGAAAATTAACTTGGCAAGCACCTTAAGCATAGGAGATGCTGGATACATGAAACTGACCATCATGACTTCTTCTGGGAATATGTTCACCCAGGACAAGTACTTCCGTGTCTAAGAGTATGTCACAAGCATTGTAGTTCAGCAGTATGGGCATGAATTTCAGACTCAAATCTTAGTCTAAAGTTAAATATAGTAGAATTATGTAAGTGTAGATAAAAGTCTCTGAAAACTTTGTGCAGAAGTAATTAAAAAGAAAACAGCACACGTAGGAATCTGACACGTAGCAGGTACTCAACACACGTCTGTTCTGCCATCGTCATGATTCACACTTGCCTATTCTTACTCCTTCTAGCACTGCACTGTGTGATGGCTTAGAAAAATCTCTTGTGGATTCATTTCACCTTTCCTTAGGCACACGATGTTCTTTTTCCGAGTAAATTGTAAGTTCTCCGAGCTAGGACCATGAGCTACATTTCTCGGATCGAATGCCTTGATGGGGCCGTTCCCAGAGCAGACACCCCATATGAATCCAATGAATAACAAATAGGAGGATGAGGAAAGGAAAGAGAGCAGAGGGGTTTTGCTAAGTCAACGGTTATGTGAAGAGTAGAAACAAGAATGGCTCATGGATTTCAGTACAAATGATTCATACAAATGAGCTGATGGAAACACATTTAAGGTTTCCTTTAGGGTAAAAATATTCCATTTCCATTCCTAGGATAAATATTTATCTGTTCAAAATCCCTCAGGTACAGGCCTACCTGAAGAAAGAAATGAACTTTTAAGATTATTTCTTGACCTACCATATCCATTTCTCTCTCTCTTTCTTCCTCTCTGTTTCCACCCCCACTGCACTTCTTCACTGTGTATATTTTACATCAGTTTGTCAATATATTTAGAGAAAAAAATATTGTCTAAATGACACACATTTTTTCTCACAGGATGCAAATGAAATCTTACAAGACATACCTTACTACTGTTACAATTTAAAATTTTACTGAAAAGATTCATTTTATTTTTTTTTTATTGGAAAGGCGGATTTACAGAGAGGAGGAAAGACAGAGAGGAAGATCTTTCGTCCAATGGTTCACTCCCCAAGTGACCGTAACAGCTGGAGCTGAGCCAATCCAAAGCCAGGAGCCAGGAGCTCTTCTGGTTCTCCCACACGGGTGCAGGGTCCCAAGGCTTTGGGCCGTCCTCGACTGCTTTCCCAGGCCACAAGCAGGGAGCTGCATGGGAAGCGGAGCTGCTGGGATTAGAACCGGAGCCCATATGGGATCCCGGCACATGCAAGGTGAGGACTTTAATCATTATGCTATCGCACCGGGCCCAAAATTTTACTTTAAATCAGCTATTTTTAAGAGATGAAACAGTCTCATGTTAAATTTTGCACAAATACCACAACATTTGTAAATGATTGTAGAATGCACATCTAAATATGGTGATTTACGCAGAGGCTATGATTGGCTAGCTTAGTATTTATGGGTTTAAGCAAATTTCTCAGAAACTGCTCTGGCACATGGGAAAAGATACCCATTTTGCAAAATGAGTCCCACAGATATGAAGCCATGAATGAAAGAATTTACAAATATACCTAGTAAGAGCATAGATAAAAGCAATCTTAGTACCTGTTATCCAACCTGCTTCTTAAATTTTTAAATAGGAATTTTTCTTACTCTCTGATTAAAAGACCTCTAGGGGATTCATGGACATCTTTTCATGGATCATGAGTTACATATAATTATTTTAATGTTTGCATATTAAAATTAATGATGAATGTCTAAATTCACTTAATTTTCCAATTCCCTGTTATAAACTTAGTGGGTTAAAACAACATAAATATATTAACTTTTTGTTCTAGAAGGCAGAAGTCCAACATAGATTGGTCCCACCTGAATAATCCCTCTGTTTTTAAACCCTTAACTACTCAAATACGGAAAATTTTGTTTGCCATTTAAAGTATTAGCAATCTCACATTTATAGCTAGTTGGTGCTAGGCTGTAGACCTCTTTAGGGAAAGGGTGATTATTCTAACATTGCATTTAAAATTGATCATGAAAAGAAACAGTTTCTTGGTAAGACATTTTAGCTTCAGGTATTCACATCTTTTAAACAAGAATAGGTAGATAGAAACCATTTTGAACATCAACAACATTGGCAAGATGCTTTTGGGTTTAAGAACGCAGATATTCAGAGTTTTTTAAATTGGTTTTAAATGTTTTAATGAACCAAAGATAGGAATCCTCTCAGAGCTAATTAGCTTTGTTCAGCCCTCCCACTGAAGACCCATTTGACGCAGGTGTCGTCTCGGGGTCCGTATGCACTTTCCATGCAAGACAGCCCTTGGTTAGGAGCGCAGATAGTATGGTGCAAACTTAAGCTCCATTTCAGGAAACCTACAATCATTTTTGCTTATGGTGTACCAGTATCATCAACAGATTGGAAGACAAGTCCATTAGACACTTCTTCACAGAATAAAATAAGGGAAAGACTATTGCTAGCGGCCTGAAGGACATCACGATGTGTTCTCCTACCTCTACCGCTTCCTTATGCAGAATAGACGCTACATCTTTTGTCACTCAGCATTAGAAATGAATACAGTAAGCCAAATTGCAGGAGAAATGATCATAACAGGATAGGAGACCGCAGGATGGTGTTATGGTTGGCTATGATCTTTTCCCTGAATATTCACTAGTAAGACGCGTGGTCTGTGGTACAGAAGTGTCGAGTAGTAGAAGCTTGAAGAGACAGGGTTTAATGTGAGACAATCATGTCATTGGAGACACTGCCATTAGGAAGGATTAGGCTCATCTTACAGAGTTAGTTCTCAAGAGAGTGTGTTATTGTAGAGTAAGGTCAACCCACATATTAGCCTGTTCTGCATATGCCTGTTTCCCATCCCACTTCTCTAATGTAAGATTCATTCATGGGCTCTTAACCAGGAGCCATGGATTAACACCTGCAGATTTCTGAAATCCTAATTTACACAAGCTGGGAGGTGGCAATGGATGACATAAGTAGTTGTGTCCCAGCCTGCCACATGGGAAACCCTGAGAGTCCCCAGCTCCTGACTGCAACATGCCCCCTCCCTCCATCTAAGACATTCAGGGAATGAACCAGTAGATGGCCTGTCTCTCTCTCCCTCTGCTTTTCAAATATATAAATAACAATTTAAAATGAAAAACTAATATCTGGCTACTTGAATATTCTGAGCATGATTTTTTCTTAGGAGAAAACTATCATTCATAAGATTCTCTGAGGCATGTAAGTCCCAAAACATAAAAGGTAAAGGAACCTGAGAAGTTTGGATGCTGGAATCAGCCAATCACACAGCAAATTTCAAAGGACTGAGAAAAGTAGAAGGCAGGAAGAATATTTATGTCGCATAAGCAAAAGTTCATCAAACCACTGTTTAAAGAATGACTACGAGGACAAATGGAAAGCTTACTGAGCTGTTTCCACTACCGGTTGCCTTTTACCGTTCGTCCTGCTCCACCTCATCCCTGCAGCCACACAGGGCTTTGCTTTCGCCTTCAGTTCCTGACACTGCTTGAGAAAAGTAGCCTTGAGTGTGGGGCTCACGTATTCTAAAGACACCTTATACATACTACACACACACAAAGATAAACATATGTAAACACGGTGCCTTTGGTAAAGGAGCTATTACACAAAAAGCAAAGGGTGGCTGAATCACAGCTCCCTAAACTTACCTTTCCTACCAAATTAACCCAAAATAGAAAGAAAAAGAAAGAGAGAGAGAGAGAATGCCACTCTGAGATGGCCTTTTTGTACTGTACACTTTTAATGCTGCAGTTTGCCACCATGACTGCCACCCTGAAAGAGAATTAAACACACTCCCAGAAAAACGCATAGCACTCAACTCCAGAAATAGATAGGGTGTGGAACCAACCTTCTGGAAATATTTACTCACGCTAACCTATGTTGAATGTGTTGAATGCCAAATTCTGCAACTGAGTCAACACACTCTGATCTCTCATTGTGCCTTTTTATCACTTTTTCTCACACAAGCAGTTTGGGTTTCCAAATCTCCGCCGTTCCATTATAAATGTAACTCATTCAGATTTTGTTAAAAACACTCTATGTTACTTTTTGGATTCTAATTACTCAACAGAAGGTGCATTGAATTTGCCTGGGAAACAGGGACAATGACTGATTGTAAAAATTTATGGCATTCCCTCCCTCCCCTCGGAGTATTTTAGACATCTGAGAAAGTTTAACCCTGGGGGGAAACATAAACAGGCTGCTTGGAATATACACACAGTTACATATCTTATTTGTAAAAAAATATTGCCACCATCTTGTCAGGCAGTGCAAAAAAGCAAATGCATATCCCCTCCTAACTCACAGAAACCCCAGCAATGTCTAACTGGCCTCAAGGATAAACACATCAGCTGACTTCAACATAGTAAGATTCCAAGTGTAAAATGGCAAAATTGCATCTTGCTTGGATTAATAAGTGAGGCAGTCAGTACTAACTGAATCAATAAGTCTCACAGAAAATGACAAATGACAACATCAAAATTCTAATAATGAAGCCAAAAATCTAAACATGCCTTTCTGATAGGTGGAAAACACATTCAATTCTCTAGAAAACAAGGGACTTACATATGTGTGCCACTCGCTCACATGCACACACACTTATCTACCTCTCATTGTTGGTCTCTCAAATGTAAAAGCTTCATTAGTTAAACACAATTAATTGCACAATTTAGGCTGGGGGAAGAATCACAGATTTTAGACCGCATAGATTGGTAACCAGGATTAGAACTCTGCATGTGCTACTCATCAGTTGTTTGCTTTGAGACAAAATTGTCAACAGTTGATGCTTTCCTTAAATACAGATGGAAAGAAAATTCCTCCTTCTATGGCTGTTGAGTTTGCAATCAGTGCAGTACATTAAGGCACTGCCTACAATGTCAGCACCCCATATAAGCTCTGGTTCGAGTCTGAGCTGCTCTTCTGATCCTGCTCCCTGCTGATGCACCCTGGAAAGCAGCTGAAGATGGCCTACTATCCTAAGTTTCAGCTATCCATGTTGGTGGAGTAGACAGAGCTCCAGGCTGCTGGCTTGAGCCTGGCCCAGCACTGTTCACTGCAGCCATTTGGGGAGTAGAACAGCATATTGAAAATCTCTCTGTGTTTCTTCCTTTCTCTATAAACTCTGCCTTTCAAATAAATACAATGAATACATTTTTATAAAGAGGTTACAGGAAAAAAATAGTTGAGGAAAAGATTGGCTTGTACCTGGTACATGGTAGGTACTGGGCAAATAATAGCTATAAGTTTAGTCATATAATTGATATTCACTTGCTAAACATCGAAACCCAACTCTTTCCCTGTCTCAGTGCATCGTCTTTGGACCCTGAGTACACTCTCAGTGATGCAGTAAGCACATATTTGTGCTCACATGATTGGTTTTTCCATTCTAACTATAACATTCATTCTACCTGCTGATAGATACCGCCATCCCAGTAATTCAGTATCCTTCCTCCATCTTTCCTCCTGGGTTACATCATAATTTAAAAAGAAATGAAAAGGAAGATTAGAGAATGGACACGTGGCACAGCAGATAAGCTGCTGGCCATTTGATGTCAATCTCCCACATCACAGTACTTGGGTTTGATCTTAGCTCCACCCTCCAAGCCAACTTCCAGCAAACACACACTTTGGGAAACAACAGTAGTTTGGTTTCTGACCCCCAACTTGAGAGATCTCTATTGAACTCCAGGCTCCTGGCTTCTGCCTGGCATAACTCTAGCTGTTGTAGGCATTAAAGGAGTGAACCAGCCATTGAAGCTCTCTAGCTGCCTTTCAAATAAATTGAATAGTTACACTTTTGAAAGAAAATAAAAGATGTAAGCTCAAAGACTACAATAGGAGAAAAATAAATGATTTTCTTTAAAACAGTATGTTGGGACCAGTGTTGTGGCACCGCAAATTAAGCTGCTACCTGTGATGCTAGAAGCCCATATGGGCACTGGTTCAAGTCCCAGTTATCCCACTTCTGATCTAGCTTCCTACTAATGCATTTGGGAAAGCAGCAGAGGATTGTCCAACTGTGTGGGTTTCCATACTCATGTGAGAGAATCGCATGGAATTCCAGGCTCCTGTTTTCAGCCTGGCCCAAACGACCCCTGTATCCACTGGGAAGTAAATCAGTCGATGCAATCAATTTCTCTCTCTCTCTCTCTCTCTCTCTCTCTCTCTCTCTGCTCTCTCTGTCTACTCTCTCCTCTCTTCCTTTCCTGCATCCCTCTCTTTTTAATAAATACTGCCTTTCAAAGAAGCAAATAAAGATTTTCTTTTTCAAAAACAAGAGGTTACCAAGGAATGACATTCTGAATGATTAACATCACTCCTTAGTTACAGCTTCTCACTTTTTCTCCATCCGAGCACTACAGGATTCTTCTTCTGAAAGGTGTTAAAGCAGTAAGCAAACTAAAAGTTTCTCAGTTTCAAAACATACCCCCGCAAGAGTGCAAAGAGGACAGGATGAGGTTAGAAAGAGACTTCCCGTGTGCCTCCTTTCATCCCTCACACATTTCACTGCACACTGAATTATGTTTTTTCGGGTTGAGGTGGCAGGTGGGTGGTGGTGAGAGAGTGAAAGTAAACAGAAAGGAAATTTGGATGCAGCCAGGTCTGCTAAAAGGTGTGCACAGCAGGAATGGCAGGACCACAAAATGACATGAGATCTCCAAGGAGGGGAGACTTTATGCTTCCATCGCTCTTGGAGAACTGGAGGAGCACTCACACCTCAGGGAGGAAATCTCAGCATTTGTATCTATGAGGATGGGGGCTTCAGACTGTCTCAATGGATGAACAACAATGGTCTTATCCAGACAATGTCAAGGTCTCTGTCTTTGGGGCCAGGACACCTGAAATCTTCCACCATCTGCCTTTTCCAGGATGCCACACGGTTGCCCAGTGACCATCTTGATATAGCATCCCCGGAGCCACTGCATCTGGGACACTCATTATTGCCTCAATAAGATGGACACAAAGAAAAAAAAGACAATGGTCTTGTGTTTCTAAGAGCAATTCAGAAAGACAGAACTCTTGATATCCTGGATTTGCCCATGTTCCAGCAAGGTCTGCAGTTATAAGTGCCCATGTGCCAAAGGGACAGCAAAACAGAACTGTTGGCTCTGAGGGTCTTTCCAAGATGCTAATGAGAGTGATGTTGTAGCCATCTGTCTGAACAAGACCCAGAGGACCAGCGAAGATAATGTGCATCAGTGGAGACCAGCAAGAACAGGTGATGATAAGAGCACAGTCACTGTCCTCTTTGTGTGTGTTGAATCTCTACAAACTGATTAAACTGCATGGATTTGAACATAAACCCTGTAAGAAAAGCACCATGATTTACTGAGCCTAAGTTACAAAAGACAGACTGAGGATTAAAAATGTGTATTCAGTGTGTGTGTGTGTGTGTGTGTGTGTGTGTGTGTGTGTGTGTGTGTGTGAGAGCTGAAACATGCATCTGCTACACAAAGATCAAGGCAAGCCCAGATTCCTGTAACTCCAAAGGGACAGTCTAGAAAAGTCTCAGAATAGGGAACTTGACTCAGGGATGAACAGGTCTACGTGGGAACTAGAGTATCCTGTACAAAGGGGAAAAGCTGTGCTGTGATACAAAGGAGTGACTGGTCATAAGGGAGAGGGTAGAGAGAGGTAAGAGGAGCAGCTAGGAAAGAAAAGCTAGGTCAGATTGTAAAGATATTCTACAGAATGCACCAGTACTCAGAAACTCATGGCAATTACGTACAGACTGACTCGGGATAAAGGAATAAGAAGCTTATACTAAAATTAGAGGCCACCAGGCAAATCCAGGTCAGATAGAGAAGGAAATCAAAACTGACCAAAGGGGGAATAAAAACACAAATCATGATAAAGCCAAAGAGGCCATTCAGTCTATCTAGGAGAATTACATAGGAAAAGCAGGCACAAGCAGATCTAAATGGTATAGATTTTACATATGGGATTCATTTATCTATCTGATTTTGACTTCATTTTAAAAACTAACTGAAGACCCAAGATCAGGAAAACTATCAAAAAAATTATAGACGATATCATAGTTTAAAACAATAATGTATCTACATTCTATTTGGTATTTCTAGTAAGATATTAAGATACCCCACCTTTTGTACTTTTTAAAGGGTTGGCTACAAAGCAGTGTTTTTTTTTTTTTTCTGTCAATGATTTTCAGTGAGATCTGTCTCAGAAGGTAACTTTTTTTTAAAAAGATTTATTTATTTTTTTATTGCAAAGTCAGACATACAAAGAGGATGAGAGACAGAGAGGAAGATCTTCCACCCAATAATTCACTCTCCAAGTTACTGTAACAGCCAGAACTGAGCTGATCTGAAACCAGGAGCCAGGAGCTTCCTCCAGGTCTCCCACATTGGTGCAGGGTCCCAAGGCTTTGGGCCATCCTCAGCTGCTTTCCCAGACCACAAGCAGAGAGCTGAATGGGAAGCAGGACCATGGGGATTAGTACCAGTACCCATATGGGGTCCTGGCACATTCAAGGCATCCTGGCACTTTAACCAATAGGCCACTGCATCGGGCCCAGAAGGTAACTTTTAAGAGCAAAAAGTATAACATCTTTGCTGATTTCCTTTAATACACCTGAAGACATTTCTTGCTTGACCATGATTTTTCCACTTCAATTTTGTTTAAAATTATTTCAATTCATTCTTCTTATTGTTCTGAGGTGGGTGAGGTCATGTGGTAATAACAGAAAGTCTGTTTCCAAAGCAGACTATAAAACAGGTACAAAAATGCATCGGAGAAAAACACTTTGTTCGCTAATTTTAATTTCCTTCCATTTCCTCTAGTTATCTGTTGCAGCTTTCAGGTGCCATTTAGTTTCCTGCTGTGGCACATAGTGAAATTGCTGGAATATAGAAAGCTTTCATTTGCACAGAGACATGAATACTTAAATACTTAATACTTAAAAAGCTTAGTTCTTCTACGGCAAAAGAATATAGAAGATGTTTCCTGTGTATGTATATGACCATATGTACAATCAGTAAACAGTTCTTCATGGCAGAAATTCTGGGTTTACATCTTGTAAGTTCCTTGATTGTGTCAATGCTAACCCTAGGTAGAAACAAGGCATGAGGCCTGCTCTTCTACTTCCAAGCACCCAAATCTTAAACCCTATTTTCCCTAGTGTTTTCCTTGTCATTTTCCTTTTTGGGGAGTTGGGAGATGTTATAAAATAGTGTAACCACATGATCCAAAATAAATTGGAATAAAATTGAAATAAACTAGAAAAAAGAAATAAGTGGCACTTCAAAGAATGGAATGGAAAAAGAATGACCCAAGCCAAAAAGACTAAGGATAACTAATTGGAAGTATTCGTATTATAAGATTATTATAAGGTTTATTTATTTATTTGTAAGGCAGAATGACAGAGAGAGAAGGGAGAGGAAAGAGATCTTCCATCTATTGGTTCAATCCCAAAATGCCTATAATAGCTGAATCTTGGCCATGCTGAAGTCAGGAGCCCAGATCTTTTGGTCCTGTGTGAGTGACAAGGGCCCAAGTACTTGAGCCATCCTCCGCTGATATCCCGGATGTGTCAGCAGGGAGCTGAATTCCAAGCAAAGCAGCTGCAACGCACGCTGGCATTGCAATATCACATGCCACAGTTGCAGGCAGTGACGTTGCCTACTGCATCACGATCTGAAATAGTATAGCAAACGGAGGGGAACGTGTCGTACAAAGTAAAAATGGAGCAGCATTAGCTGCACAGAAAAAAGTCAGAGAAATTGAAATAAGCCCACAAGGGGATGACAGAGATAGCCAGCTATTCCACGTATTGCACAGAATGGAGATGACTAGAATCCACAGACCTATCTGGTGAAACACCGTTAGGGGAGAACTCAAGGGAACCAGCAGTGACAGGCTGTGTGAGCATCTCTTGCTCATCATGTTACGGGATATTCCACAGCAGATAAAGGATGGGAGATCTCTCTCTACCTTTCAAAGAAAGACTATTTTTAAAAGTAAATAAACCACTCTAAAACTATCCAGGGGTGAAGTTTGGCTTGCTGGTTAAGATGCCCACATCTGACGTGGAAGTGCTGGTTTCCATAAACTCAGCTACAGCTTCTGAATCCAGTTTTCCGCTACTGCAGATCCTGGGATGAAGCGGTGAGGATCCAAGTGATCGGGTACCTGGCACCCACATGTGAGACTTGGACGGAGGCCCGGCTCTGGGTCGGGGTTGGAGTCTGGAACCAAGGGTATGATCCAGGTCTCTGATGTGGGAGGCAGGAACTCAGTTACCACTGCTTCTCGGGATCTGCATTCACAAGAGCAGAGCTGGGTCCTGCATGGAGGCACTCTGAGACACAGGTGCCTTAACCAGCATCTTCACCGTCCAGCCCATCGACCTTTCCACCTTGTGGGTTCTTTGGTGGTGTAGAAATTGACATTATTGCCACAGCTTGGGAGGACTAACATTCAGCTCTATGGGAGAGGGAGAGAAAGGAAACCATGGTAATAAGGCCTGCCTCCAGAGGCCCTGAGGAACCTTGGCAATGAGTGCTCTGGAGGACTGTGCAGTATCAGCCTGATTAGAGCCATTCAGGCAGCAAGCAAGCCTTCCTGGCCCTTCCCCCCTGTGTCTGTTTTTCAACTGGGGAATGAAAGTGGAGAGAAAAGCTTCATAGCTGAGTTTTTCAAAGGCCTTGCTAGGAGAGCATGCCCCTCCCTTATCAAGGTTGGGCAGTATCAAGGTCAGCAGTATTGGGGAGGACGGCTCAAGAACAGCTGAAATCATGTTTACCAGTACAGCTGTCGCAGCAGCAAGACTCCACTCCCCTGCTGCTTCTATCCCTGCCCCTTGCTGGCTGAACAAGGAGACGGGCAGATCGAGTGACTTTGGCTAATAATTATGGTAATGGCCAGCATGCAATGATTGCATGCACTGTGCCAGGCAGAAAACTCTATTTCACATGAATCATCTCAGTCCTCAAATGAATAACAGCTCGTACCACTTAGCATATGTCAGCCACTGTTCTCAGAGCTTTAGACATACTCCACTAACATAATTATCATGAGAATCTAAGGCGGTAGCACCATTATCTTCCTTGTTTTACACTTGAGGAAACTGAGACTTGGAGAAATTGAGTGGCATGCCCAAAGTCACGGCCACTATGCAATGTAGGCAATATTGAAACTCAACATAGCCTAAGACCAGAGAAGTATTTTAATCATATTTCTGCAGGATTGACCCATTGGGTGTGTATCACTAAAACACTTTCTAAAAATAAAAGGTTCACAGGAATTATTACAAGCACCATAAATATGTGGGTTTGCCCCATGTATTTGACAAGAACTAGCAGAACAAAGTATCCAGCACACCCATTTAGTTCAGGTGGTTACATCCCATGATGATTTTATTATTAAAGTTTAAGAAAGATAGCAAGAGACAAAGGTGGAAAGAGGACAGATGAGACAGGATGACTGTTCAGAGTCCTTACAAGTTGCCATCATCTTGAGGAGTTTGCCCTTTCAGGAACTCATCTACAAGTCATCAGAGGCCTGTTTTGGCTAGCTCCACGGAAAGCCTAAAATATCTGGGACAGGCTTCTAGGAATTACAATAAAACCAGAGGGACAATTTATCAATATGCAATGAGAGTTTTAACTGCCAGGAGAATGAGGTCCTCTTATCTTTGAATCAAAACATGCTCTTTTTGTAGACACTCTCTACAGAAAGAAAAATGATAATTAAATTGCTGAGCAAGTATAGGATTAAACCAATGAAATTGTTTCTGTGATGTTAATATTTAAAAACTTGCAGTAGCTATATGCATGTAACCCCAATGTAAGGAAAAATATCCCAATCAGAAACAGCTGGATTGAATTTTCAGGTGTTTAAAAAAATAAATGGAGCCTGGCACAGTGGCCTAGCAGCTGAAGTCCTCATCTTGAACACACCAGGATCCCATATGCGCATCAGTTCTAATCCCATTGGCTCTACTTCCCATCCAAATCCCTGCCTGTGGCCTGGGAAGGCAGTTGAGGATGGCCCAAAGCTTTGGGACCCTGCACCCATATGGGAGACCTGGAGGAAGCTCGTGGCTCCTGGCTTCAGATTGGCTCAGCTCCAACCGTTGTGGCTGCTTGGGGAGTAAACCATCAGATGGGAGATCTTTCTCTCTGTATATCTGACTTTCCAATAGGAAAAAATAAATCTTAAAAAAAGAAAGAAAGGGACTGGAGGAGATGTTAGAGAGTAGAAAGAATATACACACACTTCTTTCTACTCAGTCTTCTAAATGCCACCATGTGACCTTTTCTTTCTCATTGTCCAGAATCTAATTCCAAGGCTCCTCCCACTGCAAAGAAAGAGTAGAAAATGAAGTCTCTCTCTTGCACTGATAAATACCCTATGTTAAATAGGATCTCTGTAAACCTGGACAAAATAGATAATGGTATTTGGGCTGGGGAGTAAGAGTTCATCATCCCAGATAAACCCTCCAAGGCTTGGCTCTCAGGCCTTACCATACCAGACAGAGGTGAATCTTAGTGCACAAACAGATATAGTTAAGTCTGCTGATGTCTTAGTACAACCAAGGGCATGGCCCAACTTCTGGTCATTTTCCACTGATTTCCCTCCCTACAAGATACCAAAGCTGAACTGGTTTTTTCAGGAAGTCAAGGTTTTATTCATCTCTTACTGCTATTTTTCCTGGACCCCATCAGTTATTTCCCAGTCTAAGAGTTGAGATTGTGCCCATGAACTGTTATATGTTCAGGTCTTACAGTTTGCTATGTTATACCCCATGATATGATGAGTGAAAGAGGCTTATACAAACCTGCTACCACTGCAACTCCTGTAAGTTCACCTCAAAATGATACTCCACCAAGTATGCCTATAAACCACTCAGCCTGCAACACACGACACTGAGGCAGGCCAAAGACAAGAGCTAGGAACTCACGCTGGGTCTTTCTTGCACGTAACAGTGATTCACATACTTGAGCCATCACTTGCTGCCTCCTAGTATATGCCTTGGCAGGGAACTGGAATCAGAAGCAGGACTGACGCTTCAACCCAGACATTCTAACCCAGGCAGTCTTAACTATGCCAAATGACACTTGGTACAGTTTGGGGATTACAACAAAATCGAGGAGAAAACAGAGAATTCTCATTACTCCTTCAGCTCCCTTGTCAAACACACAGTCTCCCCTACTATCGCCATTCTACACCAGGACAAGCAAGTAGTACAGCAGTTACGCAGCCTATAGGAATGCCTTCACCTGCATCAGAGAGCCTGGTTAGAGTGACAGCTATTCTGCTTTCAATGCAACTTCTGCAAATGCACATTTGGGAGGCAACAGGTACTGACACAAAACCCTAGACCTCAGCCACCCATGTGGAAGACTCAGACTTTTTTCTCCGTTCCTGGCTTTAGTCTGGCCTCTTCCTGGCTGTTGCAGGCATTTAAGGGATGAGACAGTAGATGTTATATGTATCTCTATGTTTCTATCTAAGTCTATAGGCCTTTAAAAAATAAAAATTAAAAACTAAATGCTAGGAATATTCCATTACCCAGATATACCATAGTTTATCCATTCATATACTGACTGACATCTTGTTTGGTTTTTTAGGAAGTGCAGAATATTTCTAATTGGCTCTACTTTTACAGTACATTTTTTTTCACTTTTTTGGGTTTGTTCGTTTGTTTGGTCCATGCTGAGCACATGGCAACACCTGGAATACAGGAACAGCATATGCTCACCATGAACTGTAGGCAACATACCAAGTCAACATGGGATAGCTATGACTAGAAGGATGTTTTGGATGGCAAAGAGTTTCCAAGGCACTCTATCTCCTTCTGGAGGACTTCATTTGTGCCTTCTCAGGTTCAATCAAGCATTATCTGAACCAATAATGGTCTTTACAGGGTACTGATGATCTCCTAAAGTTGCAGCAAAATGTATCTTGACAAAAAAAAAAAAAGCAATCCCTGAATCCATTATAGAAAAAGGATAGTCAGAACCTCAGGTCGCCTTTGTACACTATGCTGAGGAGTATGGAAATTTCTGAGGGGACATTCCTAGAAGTAGGTGTTGGGTGACCCAAATGCAGTCTTTCTGGCATCTGAGTACTATGCAAGGAGATAATCTATGTTCGGAGGAGCTAACTTTCTCGCATGCATTGTTAAGTGTCAGGCACATGCAATTTCAAATTTCATGTAAATATAAAATGCTAAGTTCTATCACTAGAAATGAGGAGTATCAAAGAGGTTATTTCTTGCTGTTAGGTTTTAACAACTGTTACGAAGTCTAATTCTTAGGGCCAATCTTGTAGTATGGTGCGTAAAGAAGCTGCTGCCTCCCACACCAGCATCTCACATGCACGTGGATTCCAGTCCTGGCTGCTCTGCATCTCTACTTCCAAACCAGGTTCCTGCTGGTAGTCTGGGAAAGGCAGCGGAAAATGACCTAACTGTTTGGGTCCCTGTCACCCATTTGCAAGACAGAAGAAGCTCCTGGTTCCTGGCTCTGGTCCGGCCTGGCACTGGATGTTGCAACTATCCGGGAAGGGAATTAGTGCATGGGAAATTGAAATTCCTCTCTCTCTCTTTCTCTCTCTCTCATTTTCATTCCTTCTCTGTTACACTGACTTTAAAAATTAATAAATACATAAATATTTGGGAGAAAAAAGCTCTAAGCCTCAGGAGGGTGCAGGAGTGTTCATTCACTGGCTATTTTCCACCTGATTCACAAGCGAGGAACAGCTGTACGCTCCTGGAAGGCGAAAAAGTGAATTCCAAGACCCTCCCAACTTCAGAGACTCTCACATGATCACATCACAGGGACTGGTACAAAAAGGTGAGTGGACATGATGTCATGAATTTCACACAGAGGCAGCTGTGTTAAACATGCTTATTAAATGGCAGGAGGACTAAAGTTTACCACACTGGAGGGGATATTAGCCCAGTAGAGCTTCCAAAAAGCATTCCTTGTCTCTCTTGCCTATAACTCATCAAATAAAAGATACAGAATAACTGGAGCCTTGTGATATCTAATCATATCAGCTTTTACAAAACTTGTCCAAGTCCTCTTATGAATGATTCCTCCTTATGCCAGACACCAACTACCATCACAAAGGCCAAATACCCCAAGTTTACTTTTCTTCAATAGGTTCATTTGTAATTCCATTTAAAACATTAAGAGAGTAAAAAATGCACAATTTTTAGGGTGTAAATTAGGATGCAACATGGTAATCATGAATCCTATTTCTTCATTTTAGAGAAAAAGAAACAGAATCCCACAGATGCATCCCCAAATCCATTTATTTACCCTTTTCTTGGAATCTTAATTTTCTTCAGAGAAATTTCTTGCCTCTCCTCAACCTCCACCAAAACAGACACACATAGATTTTTAGTACTCTATCATTCCAGTACAGCAAACAACACAAACACGAAAACGTCAACACACAGCAAAGCATTTGCTCTGACCATGCACTTTGGTCCAGAAATTGGCACTGGTATAATCAAAACAACAAAAAGATTTTCATGGTTAATGCTGAGACAAATACTTTTACTCTGGAAGAGTAGAACTACAAAGATGTAAAAACCAGAGAAATACAATTGCCTTGCTTATCTAACGTGATTCTCTCACAGATATCAAAAACCATGAATGTTCAACTTTTTTATTAGAAAAATGGTATAGTATCTGCATAGAGCTTACACATGTCTTCCTGTATACTTCAAATCACCTTTAAATGAGTTACAATGACTAATACAACATGAATGTGAAGTAACTAATTTTTACACTGTATTGTTCAGGGGATAATGGCAAGAAAAATGTACATGTTAATGACAATACAATCACCATAGGTTAAACTACAAAGTAAGTGAACAAATTACAAACAACACTTAAGCAAGGAGTGCTGGAGAGAGACTAAGGAAAGATGAAATTACAGAAAGCCACAGCAGGGTAGGTCCAAACATCACTTCATTTACAAGGGTTCAGCACAGTGCTTGGTGTGGAGATATTTAGATTTTGTCTTAGAATTTTCTCGAATGTTTTTTAAATAATCCCATCTACAATTGGCTAACTCTGTATGCATGGAATCCGAAAATAGGGAGGGCTGAACGTATAACAATCCTTCAGTAATAAACACACAAAAAAATAGCTAACCTGTATGTGTTGAAGATGAAATTAACGCATACAGGAGAGCAAAAAACAAATTGTTAAGAAAATATTTCAGAGGGAGAGAGATAGATAGCAAAGTTCCCAACAGCTAATTCATTCCCACAATGCCCTCAATGGCCAGGTTTGTATCAAGGCCAAAGTCAGGAGCCAGAAATTCAATTCAGGTCTCCCTGTAACTGAGAGGAACTCAATTATTTGACCTATCACTGATACCCTCACAGGATCTACATTAGCAGGATCTGGAGTTAGGATATGGAAATCAAACCCAAGAACCTCAATGTGGGGCATGAGTATCTTAAACACCATCTTAACTGCTAAACTAAATGCTGCCCTGGAATGTTCCTCTTAACTTTTTTGTCATATCAGCGCTGAAGTCAGCCTTGATCCCTTGTGTTTCAGATATATTAAGCCAATAAAATCCTTTTCTAACCTAGTCTCAGACATCACTTTTTTTTTAAAAGATTTATTTTTATTATTTTTTCATTGGAAAGGCGGATATACAGAGAGGAGAGACAGAGAGGAAGATCTTCTGTCCGATGATTCACTCCCCAAGTGAGAGCAACGGGCCGATACTATGCTGATCCGAAGCCAGGAGCCTCTTCCGGGTCTCCCACGCGGGTGCAGGGTCCCAAAGCTTTGGGCCGTCCTCGACTGCTTTCCCAGGCCACAGGCAGGGAGCTGGAAGGGAAGCAGGGCTGCCAGGATTAGAACCGGCGCCCATATGGGATCCTGGGCGTGCAAGGCGAGGACCTTTAACCACTTGCGCCACTGCGCCGGGCCCGCAGACATCACTTTTAAATTTGCAGTTCCTCGGCCCAGAACACTGTTCTCCCAAGATAACCACATAGTGCTGTATCTCTCCCTTCAGATCTTTATTTAAATGCTACTTTAAGCAAGCATTTCCTGATTATCATATTTGAAATTGCAACCCTCACCTTCATCGTTGTCTGTCCTACTTCCTTGCTTTCCCACGTGTAGTACTCATCACATCTAACATTCGTTTTCTGTTTACTTTCAACTCTGCCTTCCCACTACAACTTCATCTCAGTGAGTTGATAGATTTCTTTTGTAGTTTCATCCTAATAGTCTAAGTCTCTGAAAGAACTCCAAGTACAAAGAAGGTTCTCAGTAAAGATGGATGCATAAATTAATTTAAATAAATGAATTCAATGAATCTATTATACTAACCCATTCTATTAAGAGTCAATATAGGACCACCAGAGCAAACACAACAAGGTATAAAAGTCCCAGATTCTGAGGAGGAACTCCTTGTCTTTCTCAACTGTGAAGCCTGACTCCCCACTGAGGGGGTTACCTAGGATCTTAGTGGGCTGTTGTTGTTCTTGTTAGATAATTAAAGTCTGGCTTTTCCCTTTTATGGCTCTTAATCTTTAAATAGAGGAGAAAAATATGCTTACCCTTCCTCGATGGGATAATTATGGAACACAATAGGGGCTGTGCTATCAAGCAGAGTCACAGAAACCCCAGTAACACCTTTCCTGACTTTCACAAGAACAGCTCTTACAGGAGTTTCCTCATATTCTTCAACAGCAAGGAAGACAAATGAGTATATTTTCTGTTATGGAAAGCTACCCTCACCCTGTACCTTTTTAATGGCTAAGATAAGACAATACAAGATCCCCTGAGCATCAATCAGCCCTTCCAGGCACTCCAGGATAGAACATTTGCAGAGCTCTTCCTGTTTCTGCCCATGTTCTTTCCTGTGGCTTTCCATCAACACATGGGCTCAGGAAAATCTCCCAATACTGTAGCAGCCCGAATCTAATGGTGCAATACCAAGTTTGAAATTGTTTCTGTTTTCTTTTAAATAGGTCTTCTATTAGTCCAAACAGAACCTTGACATAGCCAGGCTAAAAGATAAAAGTAATTTGTAGTAAGCAGAATTAACAATTAGCCTGCGGTCTTGGTTAAAAACTCATGCATCACTTGTCTTTTGTCAGAGCAGATGTAAATAAAGAGGGCAAATGTTTCCATGAGGTTATGTTTCCAGGTAGGGTACAATTGACAGGATAAATAGACATTCGTTAATCATTACTTTCTACTATTTCCTGGTTATCATTATCTGCTACAATTTATTAACAAGATTATCAAGTTAGGTGTGTAAAATAAAACCAAATAAGAGTATAGGTTATATCACTAACCTGCCAGCACTAAGGTATGTTTTCTTCAGTAGGTGTGTATTCGCCCGAAATTCATCAGACATTTCATGCCAGTCTCCCTAATGACCAGGCTCATGCAGATGTGCGTCAACTAAGATGAAGGTGTAACTGAACAACATTGTGCCATTGTTTTAATCCACCCTCTTAGTGCTATTAGAAGGATGATAGGATTCTGTAGGCACTTCATCTTTAACTAAGATTTCAACATTTACAAATCATTGTCATTCAATTCTACCAACAAAGTCTTGTGTTAGCGTTCATCCTGAAACATAATCTTGGCCACTTTCTTGGATTCTGAAGGAACTACCAGGTACCAGAAAAAAAAAAAGTGATGGATTGGAGGAAAGAGAGAATGTAATAAAAATAAAGAATTTCAAATAGTTTCTCAGAGGAGCTGGAGTAATGAACATGGCAAGATTTTCACAAACATTCATGTGTTCAGTGATGAGGTATTTATTCAGTGGGTACCATTGAAATTGGTACAGGAAAAACAATGATGAACAAAGTAGTACTGGTCTCTTCACTGAGAATTTAGAGTAAAATGGGGGAGACAACCTTAATCAAAAGATCTCAAAAGCACATGTATCATTAGGAACTGTGACTACTTAGTTCCAGAGTCACGTGGTGACCTAGCATCTGACCTAACATAGAAGTGGGAAATAGGGAGTGATGCATCATGGAAAAACGGCCTTATATGTGATTCTGGAAAGTGCAACTGGGAGACAAGCTGGGAGGAGCACTACCCAAAGACTGTGTTGGTGGGAGAGGTTGTGAGGACAACCAAGCAAGAGACCCCCTTTATGATACAGAGACAAAATGATGATTAACAGCGCTGAGACTATAGAGTATGTTCAGGGAGTGACAGTTCCCCAGCTGGCTGGAGAAAGACATGCAATGGCAGGACACAGAGTAAGCTGAAAATAATTTGGGGGATCCACACTCTAGAAGAATGTACAAAGTAGACAGCAGAGTCTAAACGGTATTCTCTAAACGACAGGTCATCATTAGAAGCCTACGGTGACAGGGTCAGGCCTGTCGAAGGATGATTGTTCCAGAAACAAAGGATCTTTGATGAAGAGTAGGGCAAGGTCTGGAAAGAGGGGACAATCATTAAGGGAAATTATGATAGCCAAATGAGAGGGAACAGGATCACAAAATCAGGCTGGTAGAACTGAAAGAACTGAATGGGGGGAATGAAAATTGAATGCAATCAGAAATTTGTTGGCAAATTTGATACAGGCTTGAAGCGGTCAGGGAGGGGTGTAGGAAGAAGTTCAAAGGTGAAAAGGCCTGAAGGTGAACAATAGGAGAAAGACATCAAAATCAGAAATTGGGAGAAGTCAGAGCCTTGTACATGATCTGTTCCAGGTATGCAACAATGTCATCTGCGGCAGGACAGCAACTAATTTATTAACCTGGCATTATTCCAAAGTTGTATTATCAATTAAAGATTTAAGATGAATCAATTAACATGTCCTGAGGCTGACCAATGCAATGGTTCACAGGCTAATCCTACATTTCTAAGTGCCAGCATCTCACATCAGTACCGGTTTGCGTCCCAGCTGTTCTGTTTCCCACTCAGCTCCCTACTTGTGGCGTGGGAAGACAGGGGAGGATAGCCCAAAGCCTTGGAACCCTGCACCCCAATGGGAGACCCAGGGGAGTCTCCTGGCTCCTGGCTTTGCATTGGCTCAGCTTTGAGTGTCATAGCCACTTGCAGATTGAACCAGAGGATGGAAGATCCTTATCTCTGTCTCTGCTCGTCTCTGTAAATCTGCCTTTGCAATGAACACAAACAAACCTTAAAAAAAATGTACTGAGGGCATTACTTTACATACTGAAAATATATTTAGAAACATATCATTGACTTATTTTTGGAGAAACTATCTGTTCTTTAGTCTTCTATTTTATTTTCATATTCTACAAATGCAAAAATTTAATGTATAGCTTCTCCAAAAATAAGTCATAAACAACCGATACATAAAAAAGACAGCAATTCAGAGAATTGGTCATTATCTCATAATAAATTCACAAAATAAAATATTGTGGAGGGTAAGACTCTCCTCTTAGGAGACCGATTAGAATGCAAATTAAAATCATCAACTATCATCAAAAGGAGAGGTGGACTTCAAATGCTCCTTGTGAATTTCATTCAAGAATTTTAGAGGACAAAGCAAAGGACAGGATAAATAATGGATTCTTACTATTTAGAAAAGAAAAGAAGACATCAAGAAATCCTTCTAGCAAGGCCACTTATATATTGAATTTCAAGCAAAAAAAAATTCTTCCTTGCCTTTTTTACTTCCAAATAAGTGCCAAAATTATGTCATATTGCAACAGCAGGAGTGCTAGGCTCTCATGCCAAATCATTTTTGGAATCAAATATATAATAGACAAAATATGATGTATAAACTAAAAATCATAAAAAGTAATATAAGCAACAAAGGGTTATAAAGGGTTTGAAATAAGACCTAAAACCAAAACTAAAACATACAAACATAATTGAAAACTCAAATGTAAATACATAGAACACACATCATTTTTTTTTCTTGCTCAGGGTGGGAAGGGTTGAGGATCAGGGGAAAGTGGATGACACCGTTGTTTACACATTTTCTTTTTCTTCTTCCTGTATCTGGGGGAGGGAGATACAAGAGGAGAAGCTGCCCCAGCCTCCCAACCTCCCCAGTGCCCAGGGATGGGGAACGGCCACCCATCCCAGGGTCCCTGTGCTGGAGCATGTTCTCAGGGTTCTGCTTTTTACACATACACATCTGAATGCTTTATCTGTACACACACACACACACACACACACACACACACACACACACACACACAATGTCAAAATGTTAAAAAATAATAAACACAAGTGTTTAAAATGAAAACATCAGGTTGGTAAATAAATTTGGTGAAGTGATTAAATCCCTATTTAGTATCCTCACATTTTAATAGGGATGCAGGTTGAAGTCCCAGCTACACTGCTTCCATTTCAGTTCCCAGCCAATGCATATCCTGCAAGGTAGCAGGTGGTGGTCCAAGCATTTGGCTCCCTGTCACCCACATGGGAGACCCAGATGGAGTTCTAGGCTCCTGGCTTTGGTCTGGTCTAGCCCTCTATTTTGGACATTTTGGGAGTGAATCAGAAGATAGAAGATCTCTTTCCATTAGTCTCTGCATCTCTGTCTCTTTCCCTTTCAAATAAAATGAAGTAAGTAAAAAATTTTAAAAATGTTTATATCACACAGCTTGACAATGCGCTATTAAAAGTCTGGTCCAGGGGGTCAGCACAGTAGTTGAACAGGCTAACTGTCTACCTCACAGTGCTGCAATCACATATGGGCACTGATTCATGTCCCAGCTGCTCCACTTCTAATCCAGCTCTCTGTTTATAGCCTGGGAAAACAGTGGAGGATAACTCAATTCCTTGGGCTCCTGAAACCACTTGGAAGAATGAGAAGGAGCTCCTGAATCCTGTCTTCAGATCATTTTAGCTCCTGCCAGTATGGCCATGTGAGGGTCAACCAGTGGATGAAAGGTCCTCTCTATTTCTCCTCTCTGTATATATGCCTTTCAAATAAAAATAATCTAAATAAATCTTTTTTTTTAAGTCTAACCCTGTGCTTGCTTGGTAACAGTATACTAACATAGGAAGGAAAAAGTGGGGATTAGCATGGTTTTAGTTCAAGGGTAACAAATTGTAAACCACTGCATATATATTTTGAAAAATCTGGCCCATTTGGTTAATGTCAAAGTTTCATGGAAAGTTGACTGTGAGAGAGAAACAAACAAAAAAAGTTGGGAAATGATTCCAATGAGGAGAATAAGGGCTGACTGAATTTATTATCAACTTTATTGCTAAATTCAATTACATTCAGCTGAACGACGCCT
The DNA here is from genome assembly GCF_017591425.1 of Ochotona curzoniae. Lineage (NCBI taxonomy): Eukaryota > Metazoa > Chordata > Mammalia > Lagomorpha > Ochotonidae > Ochotona > Ochotona curzoniae. The sequence continues at coordinate 12,643,481 of NW_024464920.1, read as the reverse complement.
CCTTGGTTTAGTCTTTGTGTAACAAGTTGCAATCTAACTTAGCATGCAGTTAACCAAAGTAACTGATATCGTAACCAGCAGTATATTTTTGTGACAGATTGGTGAGTCTTACCCAACCACAGGACTTATGACAAATCGTAGGCTTCCAATTGGTCAGATTACATGTCACCTAGGCAAAGTCAGGTTGTCACCGGTGAAGCTGTGCAATTATCTCATCTTCAGTTGCTGTCACCTGACCACAGCGCAGAAGGAATATCTGAATCCATTCTGGGTTTTAGGGCTGTATGATTTGTGAACAGTCCTCTGCACAATTAACCTCTGTTAAATTTAATTTGACTTAAGTTGTTCTTTTACCATTGCTTTAAATCTACAATAATTATAAACAGTGCACATTGGGCCACCAGGTCATTAAAATGAAGCAGAATTCAAGCCTCAACTTCACTATAAAAATTCCTAAAGGAAAAAGGTTCATGGAGTTGGCCGTGTGATGCATTAGATTAGGCTGCAGCTTGGAATACTCACATCCCACGTCAGTGTGATCCACTTCGGTTCTAGCTTCCTCCTAATGCACCTTGGGAAAGAAAAGGTGATGACTCTGTCTCGGGGCCCTGGTCACTCTTGTGGGAGACCTGGATGAAATTCCTGGCTCTTGGTTCCAACATGACCAGCTATGGCTAGCTGAAGGCATTTGAGAAATAAGTCAGCCCACAGACTGATTTACCCATTCTCCCTTTCTCTCTCCCTCTCTCTCTCTCTCAACCCTCATCTCATCTTTGTAGCTCTCCTTTTCAAGCAAATTGAAAATAAAGATTTCTAAATACTTCGTCTCCATTCCCATATTACTGAAGCCATTGTCATTAAGATCAAGAATGTCTTTCATATAAATTCCATCACAATTCACAGCCAATTGTTTTTACTTTCTTAAACTGTATCAGTTACAAATTCTGTCACTTACAGGATTTTTCTATAACCTTTGAACTCATTGAATTTTTCTCAATTCAAACACCACAGATACACATTTTGCCATACATATTTGTAACTGTCAACTTTATGTTGATTATAACATATCCAGGTCAAACTGTATTATATCACATTGATACAGCACAAGCTTACACAAACTTCAAAGAGAGTGGAAATTTTAAATTAGGCAAAAATATCAAAGTATTAGAAAAACAGATTTTTAAAATATCATCTGTTACTCTGCCAGCTCTACTTTCGGACCGGGGATGGTTTCCCAATGAAACTGTAGAATATGTCTGGACAATGAGATGCTGGTCTCTGTGTGGTCCCTGCCCGCAATGAAGGAATCATGACTGGTTATGATCTGTACCAATGTAACAATATGGAGGAATTCAATATGGGGGGAGGCTCTAGGGAGGGATTGGAGGAATCCAAGAACCTATGAAACTGTGTCATAAAATAAAATAATTTAAAAAAATTCAGATATCTAAAAATAAATATATGTCATCTGAGAGTAAAAAAACTTTTTGTATAAAACTAAAAAATCTGAATCCACAAAGGAAGTCTGACTGCTGTTCTCCATCTCACATTAGCCACATTACTAGAGCTTTCCAAACGTTCCATGGTGGCACATACAGGACTACAAGGAAAGGCTTCTTGCTATACAAAGGGACATAAACAAGGCGCTGATTAATAACAGATGTCCATGGAACCAATGACTACTCAAGGCTTTGTGTTAAGTATACATGAGGTTGGAAATTTTAAGCTACTTTAAAATATTTTAATCAGTGAAAATGGAACACATAATCAAAGTTAAATTTTTTTGAATAAGGTAAATAGTCTAGTGTAAGATAAAAGTACCACCAAATCTCCTTGAACATAACTACAATAGATACTTCATTAAGCATCTCTTCAGTTTGGGTTTTCTTTCTCCACAGCTTGTTCAGCCTTTTTGTTTTTTTAAAGCTTGTGTTTACATAACCAGACCAGAAAACAGAAATCTAGCTTTCTTTGAACACACATTCTCAGATAACCTCTCTCATACAAACAAATTTTTACAATAAATGGTATCATATTCAACAGAGTTGGTCTGTCTAGTTTCATTGATTTAAATGCTGGGCTCTTTCCAGTAAAAGAAAGAAAGAAGGAAAGAAGACACTCATCAAAAGGTATGGGTTATTCTGACATTGATAGCTTTAGAATATTTTTTTGCAAGTTTTTCTCGGCTGATGCATTGTAAATACATAATCCTGTTGGGAGACAGAAAAGTACAGATCCACCTTTGAGAGCTAACCCCCATTCACTTCTGATGAAGAAAGACCCATACTTTCAGGACAGATGTGGACTACGATCTTGCAGATGATGAAGTTCAAAAAGAAAATCCTAGCACCCTAGGATACACTGGACTAGATAGTGGTAGACTCCCACATCCAGTGGACCCTGTGAAAAGACAGAAGCAAAAATGTAGGAACCACTCTTTGGAAATAACACAGGCAAGGTTCAGGACAGAAACCTGTTGTGGATGGGCAGACTCATTCGCTGGGTACTTGTTAAGCTGATAAGCTGGCAGTCTTGGGCGCCCAACCAAGCACTGCGCACTGGCAGGAGTTAGGAAAGTGAAAATGCCACATCAAGAAGCTTTAACATTAAATTCCTCTTCTTTTCCGCTTAAATTTCCACTCAGGCTGAACTGACAGCCCTGGTACATTTCAAACCCAAATACTGTTTAAAGGCCAACATAGGAATGGACTTGGGGGAGAGGCATAGTGCAGAAGGGAAGCCTTTGAAATATGTTCTAGAATTGGCTCCACTTTACATTACCAAGAGGAGAAAATATCTTATACAGCAGTGTGAGCAACTCTGCTGTGAGAAGTATGATGGAAAGACAGGGGTTGTGGAGAGCTTCTCACTCCAGCTAAACGGATCCTTACACTTTCAACAACAGCCAAAAAGGAAGTATGAAGCCCTGCAGAAAGCTTGATGCAGAGATCAAAGTTTTTCTGAGCAGGGTCAGATAGTAAATATTCCAGGCTCTGAAATAACTACTCAGCATTGCTGGTGCAACCTCAAAGCAGCCACAGGCAGTATATCAACAGACAGGAGAGGCAGGGCTCCAAAAGGCCTAGCCTTATGGCCAATGACTTGTGAATTTCACAGGATTGTGTGTCACAAAACACACCCCTTTAGAATGTTTCTATCATCCACAAATATAAAAATGTGTCTTGGAGTGCTGGCCAGACCAATACATACATACATACATACATACATAAAGCAGGAAGCAGGCTGGATGTGTGCCAAGAGTTTGCTGCCCCTTCATCTAAAAGCAGAGTTTTGTGACCCAGGTTTAGATGCTAACATACATGAGAGGAGGTTGGAGAAGAAGGACTCATTTTCAGATTGGATGGTGAGCATGTTTTACAGTGTCTAGCCAAACAGCAGAGATTGGAATGGAGCTTAGGGGACAGTGGGGTACAGAAATATGGAAGACTTCCTAAAGGGCTGGGATCCAAGGTGTACCTCTGTGAAGCTGGCCTGTAGCGGCAAGAGAGGGGGTGGTGAGCAAACGCTTCCCTATCCGATTATGCATGCTCTACTTTCCCAGTGAATCAGGCCAGGGAAAAGATCAGCATCAACAAAGTCAAATTTAATTCACAAGACCTTCTTCTTTTTTTTTTTTTCTTTTGCATAAAGAGAAGGCTTTACTTGCTACATAAATGAAAACTAAGAGCTCTCAGATCACCTCTACAGCAGTGGTTGGAGGAAGTCTTTGTTTACCTGCCTGCACAAGGCTCTTATGCAAATTCCAGAAGCCGGCTCAAAATGAGCCTGAGCTGGCCCTTGATGGATTTATTTCTCATCTGCTCCAGGCACAGACCTCTTCTATTGAAGAGAGAAAAATACCAGCCCCTCCATAGCCCCTTGCCCAGGAGTCCTGGGCCTGCCTGGCAATGAGCCTCACGGCCCCTTCTCCAGCGTGGGTTTGACATTACCTAGTCCTTGAATAGTTGGGTGGGAAGAGTTCAATGCAGGGTTTGCATTTTCCCAGCCATTAGCCAGCTGCCAACGCATTTCATTATCTTAGGAGTGTTTTGTACATCAAAGAGAGCCCCAAACAGTGTGATCAAGTGGAAGTAACAGTGCCTGGACCACATTATAACTTGCAGTATTTTTTTTAAACATGGATATAATGCCATCTGGCACCCAGGAACAGCAAAGGCCAGTGATGGAAAAACCCTGCCGCCCTGTTTTGCTTATTGGTGTAACAGTTAATCCTGATAAAGGGCAAGGCCACAGAGCAACTGCCCTGTCATTATCTTGGATATCTATTGTCTTATGGGGCCAAGCTGCCCTGTACCGACAAAAGCAAAGCTGTGCACGGGATTGCCTGAAGGGGAAAACTTCAAGGGGAGCTGAGAAAAAGGACTTTATTTGTCTTTTTGTTTGTTAACTGCTTGGCACCTCACACACATGTGCCCGTGTGTACACACACATGTATGTGCACACAGAGAAATACATACAGGCACAAGAGGAAACAGGATTCAAAAGCTTATTTTTTTTTCTAGGCTACAAGACCTTCTGGGAAAATACCGAGCAGTTAGATTTAAAATCCTCTACAAGACCTTGTCTTCAACTGGACATCATAGCATCTTCTATGTACACAGTGCTTCCAGTCATTAAAAAAATATCTCCCCATCATGTCAGATTTTAGATTACAAACTTTTCCCTAAATCATACTTTTAAGCTGTTTTCTGTTAAGAAATTTGAGGGTCCTTCATTGTTATCTTTCAGTTAAAGAGGGAAAAAATCAAGCTTTGAAATGACTGCTAATAAAAATTCTGGGAAATCTCATCTATAATGCACTCAAAATGATGCTTTCTGGATAGCTGAATTCCAGTTGACAATTTAGGAAAGTAAATACTCTAATTAGCTCACTGCTTTTATTTCAATATCTCTCTTTGAAACGCAAAAGGACAAAACCCTGAAGGACAATCATCATCTTTGCCAAAATGGGCACAGAGGAACAGGTCTAGAGTGCTTTTCAGTACCACCACCACCAAACCCCTCCTCAGAGCAGGCAATGTGCTGCCCTCATTGTACTGCAACTGTTTCTAAGTCCCTCAGTGATTTTCCCACTCATTACACAAACTCCTCCCCTCTTCCTGTCTTCCTCCCACTCTCCTCCTCACTTTACCCCGTCCTAACTCTACTGAAAGGAAAGCAGAGAGCTTGAGTAAGACACTTCCGTCTGTGGTGTAAACACACATGTCAAGGGACGATTGTGCAATTGTCATAGAAGCAAGGATGTAAGCTCTTGAAACACATGAAAGTGCCCAGAACAAGTGTTGCACACACACCATGGTTACCAGTTAACAGGTTTCAAATATAAGTGAGTAGATGACACCCAACATTGAAACTATGGCTTAAGATTTTCTTGAAAAAAATTGATTTATCTCCCCCTGCTATTTTTCTCTTTATAAATTGTAGTAGAACTGTAACATGTGTAAGAAAGGGGACTAGGCTGTTATTTTAGGGTGGAATGGAAATTGAGCTAAAAAAAAAAACAGAACTCCTAGCAGCCAGCATGAAGAATGGGGGGGCGGCAAGGAGCAGGGTGTATAGCACAGTGTATTAGGCCTCTGCTTGGGATTCCACAGCCTACACCAGGACCAGTTTCAAGTCCTGGTTACTCTACTTTTAAACCAGCTTCCTCTAAATTTGCACCCTGGAAGACAGCAAATGCTGGTTCTACTATTTGTGTCCCTGACACTCATATGGAAAATATGGGTAGAATTCCTAGCTCCTGCTTTCCACTTGGCCAAATTCTGGCTCTTTCGGGCATCTGGGGAGTGAACCAGAATATGAAAGGTCTGCATCTTTGTCTCCATAGCATTCTATCCTTCGAATAAATGAATAAACATAGGTTTTTAGAAGGGAAAGAAAGACAATGAACAAAGCATATTAAACCTTAAGCATTTTTGGTACACAGTTACTATTTTCCTCACTTGCTATCCTACTGAAATCTTTGTCAAAGCAAGACGAAAGGGTCCATGACAGCCAGGTTTTCAGCACATGTTGATCAGATATCACAACCTTGAATTATTCATTCATAACATGTGCTTCACACTACACATTTTGTAAGATGCTGTTAATCACTGGCTATGGGAATAAGGAAAATTTCAACTGAAGTTGAAAAACAACATTAAATCAATTGTTCAAAATAGATTAATTGATGACAGAGCTTGCACGGGAATCCATGCTTTCTAAGTGCTAATTAATTGTTCTTGCTGTGTGTGTGTTTGTTGACAAAGCACTGGATGACCGCACACCATATACTAGACTCTGGGGCAAATACTGAGAGTCTCCTCCATAGGGCTAACAAAGAGAAACTCTTGCTCCCAAGAACTCATTGCTTAATGGTAAAAGCATTTAAAAGAAGCACTGCCAGGGAGAGAAACAGGTGATAAAAATCAAGGGAACAGTACCCCGTGGAAGGAAAAAAAAAATTAGGTCACTTATATCAGAAAGGGTCTTCTCTCATCCTCTATGAATATTAAAGCAATAACCAGCTAATGTCTAAGTCAAGTAAACCTTTGTCTTCAAATAATCGTAGAAAGATGATCAATTACTTGTGGCAAGGTTTAGATGCCACTTTCGCTATAACTCAGTCAGTGCAGTACTTCCCTTGGTTATTCTGGATTTGTTGCTGCATAATTTTAAAGAAGTAGAGTTCTGTGGTTTTTCCATTAAGGTGATTTAAAAGTATTTTTCACCAAAGAATATGGGTGACACACAAGGTAACTAAAATTTGGAAAGGAGTGGGAAAAAGGAGATGGGTTCAGATGAGAAAATTACATATAATTCCTTTCCTCTCACTATGCGAAAATTGTATACTCACAGTTGCTAAGGACTACAGAGAACTTGAAGCAAAGTCGTGCTTCTACCAAAGTTGCATTTTTATAAAATTTTTAGATCTTAGTTTAGTCAAAGTTGTAAATATCTAAGTTGACTATTTCTCCATCATTTTCCTGCAAAATTCATTTCTGATTTCAAGGGATTGCACATTGGCATCTTCTTGCAAGATGTTTGAGACTCTCAATGTTGATTTTTTACTTCCCCCAATTAGATAAGCATTTTCAAATGGGAAATTATGACTGCATGAGTTGGTACCTTCTTTTTTTTGGAGCAAATACAGTGAGTGGGAAGGGGAATGACTAACAAATACTAGGTAGTTTACTCTGAGACCAACAGGAAGAAAAGAAAGAAAGAGAGAGAAAAGAAAAAAAGAAAGAAATCCCAGCCTTCTTGAAACTCCATGCATTGCACCAGTCTAGAGTGAACCCCAAATCCTATCAATACTCATTTGAATATTCAGAGAACATTCACATAGACTTTCTGCCACAAGCTAAAATATATAGCTCACATAAGTGGGAGTGTGTTCAAAGGTTTAGTGTAAACGATTTGCTTTGAGGAGGGAGCTAAGGTGTAGCAGATTCAGATGCTGCCTAGGGGATGCCCACATTCCATTTTGGAGTGTCTGACTCAATACCTGACTACTCCATTCTGACCCAACTTCCTGCTAACACACCTGGGACACAGCAATGGTACAAGCACTGTGGCTATTGCCACTGATGTGGGAGACCTCAGTGAAGTTCCTGGCTCCTGCTTTCAGCTTGGCCTCACACTGGCCATTGAAGGCATTTTGAGAACTAAGCCAGTGGATAGATGTCTCTCTCACTCTCAATTCTTTCTCTTTCTGTGTCATCCAGCCTTTCAAAGGAGTAAAATTTAAAACAATGATTGCCTTTAAGACAACCAAGTAGTTCTATATATTTTTTTAAAAAGCAGTCACAATTCAATTTGGTCTGCTTCTCCAATCTTTGCAAATGCAACTTCTCATTATTTCCATCTGATGGGACAGATACAAGGGACAGCACGTCGCTTCCCAAGAATGCCTTGTACTTCCATGGCTTTCTGCTTCTGTGCATGTTATTCTTTATCTCCCTCCTCCATTATCTCATTCCTCTCCTTAGAAGAGTCAGGTTTTTTCATGGCCTTGTCAAGCTTTTGTCAGACAGAAATATTCTTGTTCTTCTTGCCTGCTTCTCAAGTGTATCCTTCTTCATTCTATGTGCTGGACACATTATTCCTTTTTCTTAAGAGTGCACAGGATGGAAACACTTGAATCAATGGTATATGAACTTAATGGAGTATATGTCCAATCCCAATCATGGTGCCACAGCTAGAAAGGACTACAGTGTTAGATTTCAACAAACATTTCAGAAAGGAGAAACCAGATCCATGATACACACCTAAGTCTCTGCTTCTTAGTCAAAGTTGAGTACAGAACATAGCCAGGAGAGAAGATGTTTTGGGTGATTCATATGGTGTCTTTGCACTGATCAAAGCTTAATGAAGTTACCCAAACTGTACCACATCATAGTCATAATGATAATAATAACAATAAAAATAAACTCCATTTATGGAATATTTACTATGAACCACTCAATATTCTCATATCACCATGAATGTTAACTCATTTAATTCTCACACCAGCCCTATTAATTACGTTCTTTTTCTACGATTTTATAGACAAGGAAATAAAAACCCAGACAGGTGGAGAGTCTCTATCAATGGCCATACAGCCAAAAACAACAGGAAGCAGAATGTGAGATTAGAATCTGAACGCAGGCAAATTCTCAGAGCCAAAACTCTTAGCCTTCACCAGAGTACTTGTAATTGATTAAAGAAAACACAATGTTTTCATTTAAGATTTTAACATTTGAAGCAGACAACAGACTCACCATAATCATTTAAAAGTGGTTAATGGTGCCAACTTTGTGGCATAGCAAACAAAGCCGTCACCTACAATGCCATTCCATAAGGGCATCCCACAAAGACCCTGGTTCAATTCCTGGCTGTTTCACTTGTGATTCAGCTCCCTGCTGATGACCTGAGAATGAAATAGATGGTGACCTAACTGCCTGGGCCACGGCCAGCCACGTGGGAGACCCAGAAGAAGATCCTGAGTCCTGGTTTGATTTGTCCCAGTGCTGGCTACTGCAGACATCAGGGGAGTAAACCAGCAGAAGGAAGTTTTCTTTTTCTCCTCTCCCCACCCCACCCACTCTCACTAATGGAATTGACAATCACAAATTTTACATTGTCATTTTCAGTACCACTCATTGCTATACCAGCTTTTCATTGACTAAAGTCATAGCCAAAACTGTGACATATGCTGTCAGTTCAAAGTACTTTGCAGGCTTTTCTCAATCTGGCCGCATCTTTTGAACTCCAGTTCAGCACTCATGACTCCTCTACCCCAGTCTGTGCCAGCCTCCAGTGGTGCCAGGATGCTTCCAAACTTAACCTGCTGTGTGTTTCCCCTCTCTTTATTTACCCACCAACTTTTTCTTTTCCACTTTTCATAGACCTATTTTCAATCAGGTAGCTGTATCAGCTTCCTTTTAGTCAGCATTTATATGATATTATTTGTCACTTTCATTTTCAACATCTTCTGCATATTGCAGATGCTTCTCTCATAAATAACATATCTTTACTGTTATACCTGTGAAATACTGTTGCTGGGAAGTACAGTCTGAAAATACTGGTCTTGAGTTGCATTATATAGCCTTTTACATCTATGAAAAGGCTCATTATACAGAATTGGTTCATTTAGTTAGAGTTTAACAAGTCCCAAGATCTGTGTACAAGCTGGTGGGGTAGTTGGAAAGCCTGACCACTGAAGGGCTGATGGTAGATTTCATTTCAGGTCTAAAGGCCTGAGAAGGAGCAGCAGGGCAGGAGGTGAGTGCTCCAGCTCAGGTCCTCAACACACAGGGTGAGACCAACTTCCACAGGCAAGCAGCACTGGGGGGAGTGCAAGCTGCTTTACGTAGTCCACCAATCTAATCCTAATTTCTTCTGGAAACAATTACACAGGGGCATCCAGGAAATGTTTTTTCAGCTATCTGCATAAATTGGGGTTTGATCAAGTTGACACATAATGTTAACTTTTAATCTTGTAATATACAAAAAAAAAAGCAAGAAAGAAGTAACTGCCTGCCCAAAATATAGAAGTTATAGCTAAGATGGTTATAATGTTGACTGTACCCTGCTGTCTGTGGATTATTCGATTTAATTTTCACAATGACCCTGGAAGGTAAGTGTTTTGTTGTTTCCCTTTTATACAGGAAGGAGTTGAGGTACAGTGATATTGGGTAATTTGTGTGAGATGACATTCAACCTTTAGAACCTTAACTAAAACACCATTTCTTGGCACAAAATGTGAGGAAATGTTACCCTATTACTCTAAGAAAGCAGGGGACATTCCATACTTTTATAACAACTTTGCTTAGCAAGACTGGATGGATGTTGGGGAAGACAGAATGGCAGTTTAAATTGGAATTTAAAATGGCATCTGTGCTTTCTACAAAGTCCAGGTTGGGATAAAAGCAAATAGAGCTTCCTAAGGAAGGGAAAGTTACCATGTTGGTGAATATAGGCGAGAAAGAAATCTGTGACAAAAGAAATGGCAGTGAGGAGGATGTTGTGGCACAGCACACTAAGTTGATGCCTGGAATACTCACAGTCCACATCAGAGCAATTGGTTTGAGTCCCAGCTACTCTGTTTCTAGCCCAGCTCCCTGCTAATTTGCTTGAAAAGGCAGCAGATGATGATGGAATATTTGGGTCCCTGCGAACCATATGGAAGCCCCAAATGCATTTTTCTCCTGCTTTTGACTTGGCCCAGACCTAGCTGTTGCAAGCATTTAGGGTGTGAGTCAATGGACAGAAAAATCTTTGCCTCTCTCTCTGATTTTCAAATAAAGCGAAATTAATAAATAAAAAATTAAAGGAAAGAGCAGAACCTGGCATCCTCACGTTTCAATTTAGACAAGGAAGAACTTCTAACAAAATTATGAGATAAAATTTCATTCAAATGCCCCAGAAAGCTTGAATGTTAACTACAAGTACAAAGGATAAGGAGAATTTCTATGTGCTTTCTTCTTATTTCTACTGGGCAACACAGTACTCCTTCAAGATCCAGGCTCCTAGAAGACTTTCCCAACCAATCCCCTCACAAGCAGCACAGCAAGGACATTCTCAGAGCTGCAAAACACTTCCTGCATAACTTAAGGGAGTAAAATGCACACACTCATCTTTGTATTTACATTGGTCCCTCACTGGAACATCACAACACTGCATTCTTCCTCCTCCTCCTCTTTCCCCCGTTCTGCTTTTTAACAAGGATTTTTTAATTGTATAAATTTTACTTTTGATAATTTTTTACATATTTTGTGAGGGTGCAAAGGGTCAAGGGCTAGAGGAAAGTGGGTGAGACCTTCCTTTTCACATTCTCTTCTTTCCTTCCCATATCTGGGGGAGGGGAGAGATAAGGGGAGAAGCCACACCCAACCACCCCAGGGTCTCTGATGTGGGGCATGCTCCAAGAGTCCTGCTCAAGTGCTTTTGATAGTTCAACAGTATTGCTGTTATTGCTGCCAATCTCGCCACTCCAATCACGGTGAAATCTCTCCAGAATCCACTGGCTGACATAGTCCATCTTAGAGTCTCCATTTGCTCAGGTATTCACTGCCAACACTTGGCTGGGATAGATGATGGATTTGTTCTGTCCTCTGCCCTCTGATATGGTTTTAATTTATCCACATACCTTAAGCTCTAGATAAATTAGAACTCTCTGTCCACTGAATGCAGCTTTGTTACACTCTGGTTCCCTTCTCAAGATTGCCATCCCTCAACACTCTGGCTTCCACAATGTACCACTCCTCTTATGAAGCCTTCATTGCCTCTTTCCCTAAGCTCATTGCACTGTACATCAATAGTGATACAAATATGGTTTTGTAAACCTCTTTTCAGAATTAAACTTTTTTTTTGTAGAATTAGATTATAAACTTCTGGGCACTACAATTAGGTCTTCACCACCTTTTAAATCTCTTTATGGCTGACCTCAATCTTGCACATTGGTGGACAAATAAACAACAACAAAAACAAACAAAAAAATCAAACAGATAACAAAATCAACAAATGTTAAATGTGAAAAAGGCCCCAAAGGAAAAGAGTCTAACGAATGTACCCAGACCGGCTAAAGGGATTCGAACATAACTAAAAACAAAGTTCATGAAAGCTGAGTTGGGTCTTTAGCCTTGTGGTTAAGATGTCAGTGTCCTGTGATGGAGGGCTTGGGGCTGATGCTCAGGCTCCCAATTCCAGTTGCCTGCTAATGCAGATCCTGGGAGGGAATGGTGATGACTCAGGTAGTCAGGTTCCTGCCACTCACATGGGAGACATGCATTGACTTCCCAGCTTCAGTACCCTTCCACCCCTACCCACGGAGGGACTCAATCAGCAAACAGAAGCCCTCATGTTCTCTTTCTCTCTGCCTCTCATATAAATCTAGATTATAACATATGCTACAGGAACAGACACAGTCTCAAAGGCTCCCTTTCAGGGAATTCCAGATCCTTTTATGGACAGGATCTGTACTGATCCTAACTTCTTTATGTACAGAACACATCACTCAATAACAACAAAAGGCCACAAATGTTCTCCTTGGGCTTCAAGAATTATTATGCACACGTTTTTGGTATGGCAGAGCAAGTACACCGGGAGCTAGATTTACCTTTGAGACAAAATAAAAAAGGGAAAAAGAAAATAACGAGCAAACGGATTCAGGAGGTTCAGAAAGGAATTCAAGGCAATAAAAGTAGCACACAGTCTGTATTGATGGAGGGAAATTGACTCGGCCTTCTGGGACACCACACCTGGAGACTGGCTGCTTTATTCTCAAGTGCATTCCATTGGTTATGAGTATCCTGAGAGAAGGTCCAAAAATATGGGCTTTTTCATTCCTCTGTTACCAGAATAAGGAGAAGTCCTTTGTGATTTTCTTTATTTTTTTTTAAACTGTAAATGTGAATGTTTTAATTTTCTACAAAGTCTCTATTTTGATTTTGAGCAAGTGTAATTGAACAGCGAGTAGCATCCGCAACCCACAAATCCAGGTCAATTAGAACAAAAATGTGGACTCTAGAGCAATTTCATAGCAACTGTGAGCCAGACAATGGCCTTGGCCTCTAAACTAACTGTTGGCAAGAAATGATTTGTGGCTGTGAGGACAGAGTAAATACAAGACGCTATTAAAATGTCAGGTCCTCGGTGCTCCGTTTGCATCTCCTTTTCATTTGCAATGATTCATTCCACTCACTGTCAGGTACTCTGTTGGTGAGTTGTTTTTTTTTTTTTTTAAGGAAGACAACACCGAAATCCAGATCTTAATCTGGGGTCTGAAAAATCCACCTTAAAAAAGCACAATAAAACCCAACAAAAACAAAACCAAAATACTGCTTAGTCACTTAACAACATTCATAAAGGAATGAGTCACTAGTGGCCAATCTCCATTCTGCCAGTGTGAAAAACTGGCATAGGAAAAAAATGAGTTCACAACTTGCTATCAGCTTTTTTTTTTCTTTTCTTTCTTTTAAACTAAACATCAAGGTTTTACAATAGGAGGATGTTTTGATTATCTTATCACCACAGGACAAAAAGTTTTCCATTTTTTATTTCAATCAGGGTCTTGTATTTATTCTTCTGTATATGCAGCTTCCTAGGTTCATATGGAAGAAGAATTTTACCAGTCTCAGGCTACCAGGTCTCACAATGGAGAAAACAACCTGCAAAAGATCAGCTTCCCCAAATCACATTACAGCTGGTTTAATTTGTGTGCTTATTCGTTTTCTATCCCTGCTTTCACTCCTCCCCTCCCTGCCCAAAATGTTCCTGTTGAGAGGTTCTTAGCACCTGGTTTCTGAGAGCTTCGCAGAATGGGTGCTTCACATTTAGAATGTTCTGAACATTAACCAGCACTCGGAAAGTGCTGTGCAATCATCAGCTGCCCTACATCCCTGTGATAGGAGTACGGTGGGCGTGGGGCGAGTGAATGTTGGAAAGAAGCAAAAAAGAGCTAGGCAAGATGCAGAAGGGAGGATGAGAGAGGGCAAGGGAAAAAATTTCCTCAGTTGAAAACTGGAGCTAGAAGGCATTGAGAAGGAATCTAAACAGAAAATCTGAAGCAGCTTCATGGCTAGACAGACACAATCAGAAAAGAAGTGAAGTGCAAGTGCAGGGTCTCAGGTTCTTCTCAGCTATTCCTGGGAATAAGCAATATATGAATGCAAGGCTCCACCCAAAGAAATGATGACATGGACATCCCATCTGAGCACCAGAGTTCCAGCTCTCCATTTCAAATCCCGCTCCCTGCTAATATGCCTGGAAAAGCAGTAGAAGACAGCCCAGGTACTTGTCTTCTACATCTAAGAGTTAGTTCCAGGCTTTGGCCATGGCACCCCAGTTATTCTGGGGTATGAACCAGCAGATGGAAAAGATTTATATGTGTTTCACCCTATTGTTGTAACCCTGCCTTTCAAACAAATAAATATATTTTTAAACAAATACTGCAATGCAACAATAGTAACAGCAGTGTAGCTAAGTCTGTATTTGATCCTACAATAGTCCGCATACAGGTATTAACAAATTTAGGACTCCAAGTACCCTCTTACATGGGTGAACACCTTACCCAACACCCTTAGGGCCCACTATAGTTCCAGATTCACACTGTTTTGAATTTCCAAAGCAAATTCTAACATTACAGCTACAAAAGTAAAAGGAAGCCTAAACTAAATAGCTCACATCAGGGAAGGATTGGTTTTATTACAAGAGGCCTGTACACAATGAGATGTCATCATGAACTCGATTTTACCACACAGGATTTGGAGAGAATGAAGTGCCCTGCCTCTCGGCCTCTTTGGTGGTGCCAGGGCCAGGATTTCCCCAGGAACTTTGAGACTGTGGAGCCTGTGCTTACAGCACCTCTCCCTCCTTCTCCCTGAGGCTCTCCCCCGTGTTTAAGCAAACTCTGGTGTCCCTCCAGTTTCCCTGTGTATCCTAAAAATTTAATTCATCCTCTTCTCTACTCATCACGACTGGTCTTTCTCTGTGATCTCACCTAGAAAAGAACTGTAGAAAGAGCTTAAATAGGAAACATTGCTTTTCCACCGTGACAGCAAAGAAAGACATCAACTTTGTTGCTGTTGTTGTTGTTGTTGTGTTTCTTTCCTTTACAAAGTGCCCAAGAGACAAAGCTAAGAAGGGAGATGAAGGGGGATGAAGGGGATGGGAAGGGGAGGGAAAAAGAGAAAAAGGGATCTTCAATTCAGTATCCAAAAATGACCAGAGCATCCACAACAATCAAGACATCTATGTTGCTTCAGTTAAGTCTCCATCATCATGAACCAGCTGTACAGAGATACCTTCTCTCAGCGAACCTTCACAAAATGAAAAGGAGGCTGAGCTTCAACATCTGGAGAGAATGCATGCCAAATGACAACCCAGACAGGTCAGCAGACTGGCCACCAAACTGACCCCATCCAGGAGTGGCAGGGGCTGAAGGCCAGAGATCAGAAGAGAGCGTGCGGCACCTGGGAGTCTGCCGAAACGTAAGAATAGTGCATGGCTTTGTCATGCCAGAACAACAAGGCTGTTTAATCCAGCATTTAAGGTACAGGGTGACCCAGGCTGAAACTGGGGTTGACAGTTTGCATGCATACACATAAATTAGGACCTTTAGCCCTTTCGCTAGCATCTCACGCCCTTTTATGTTTTCTCCAAGAGGGAAGCGGAGTCACAAGGAGGATGGTTGGAATTACATAAACATCTGAAAAGTCCATGTGAGTGAGTGCTTCATGAATGCTTTTTGACATGGCAATCAAAGCAGTTGCAAGGTTGACACAAGAAAATCTTAAGTGCTAAACTGGAGCTGGGTGGCCAAGCTAGCATCCAATCATCATCATCTTCTTCATCCAGTCCACAACTCAGAGTCCCGTGTGGGCATATCAGCTTTGGAGTCTCTCTTCCATCACAGATCAGGGGAGCTGGTCTGGATGCTTCCACACTCACTCTGAGGCACCTAAATTCAGGAATGGGCAATGATCTAAGTCCCAAGTCAGGGGATAAGTTTAAGATTGCCCCATTCTTTTGCCATGGCTCAACTTGCTCCTTCATCCTGGTGACTCCTGGGACAAGCAGCCAAGTACAGGGAAGGTTGTGCCAACTTGCCTCCCTAGTCTACAGCCTATTTCCAACAGGAAGAGAACTTAGCTCCCAGGAGAGGGCCTGTGCCACATGTTGTTTAGGAAGCATCTCACTGTTGGTGGACAGAAAAGCCTGTGAAAATTCTGCCCTTACATTTCATATATTTTCACTATCGGGTTAATTTTCACCTCTGGTCAAATCCCAAGGGATAAGACTTTGCGAGTCATGTAGACAGGGTCATGGTTTTCTGGTGTGATGACACACAGTGTTAAAGAAAGGATTTTCTTCTAACGCAATTTTATAGTGAGCATCAATGACCAGGTAACAAGTAAATCACATTCTAAAATACATAGATTAAAATGAATCAGTATGTTTCTTTTTTTGGCACTAATTGAAGAAGGGCAAAGGCAGATACTTCTCAGCATTTCCTATATTCTGGGTTTTCAAACATTACGTTTAGTCTCCTTATTACTCTCCCAACAAATACATATGTAAAACACCCACTTGTATATTTGCAAGTTTGCATGTTGTTCCTGGATTTCTGGTACAAATATACATAACCTCCCTCCCCACCCCTCACCCCCACAAATATCCTACAAGGAGCCAGAAAACTCTACCCATGATAAGTAAATTTTCCTTGAAATATACTTCTCCTTTAGCACCCTAAAACTTTGTGCAATGAAACAACTAAGTGACTACATTTTATTTTGTAAGTTTAATTATAGTCTAATGCAAAGTTTAATACCGAATGGCTAACTTTAAAAATAAGTTAGTCCAACCACACTTCTAGATGTTTTCATTCCATTCTCTCTCCTTTTTTTCCTGTTTCTATTTTCCTGTCTACAGTGACAAGTTCAGGGAAAGTAGGAGGAAAGAAGAAAAACAAAGGAAGATTCGTTAGAAAATGAAGACAGAACTTTTCTCAGCATGACACAAGGGGCAAACACACCCCACACAGTTGAGAATCAGAGCCGGCCTTTGATAAGGAAATGAACTTTGATCTGTTCTGATGAATCTGGAAAATCTTCTGGGAGAGATGCCATAGATGATTGCAGCAAATATTAGCAGATTCCCAAGGATGTAATCACCATCCGTATCCATGGCAGTGAGTTTCAAATTAACATAGTTATTCTACTTGTATTCCCAAATTTAACATTAGGGAATTTGGGTTGTAGGCCTGTCATCATTGTGTGTGTGTGTGTGTGTGTGATAATTTTGAGAGAATTACACTGTGCAACTGATCAGTATTTACAAAAACCTATTTAGCAATTTATGATTCTATGTTTGCAAACGCTTTGGATAACATTTCTGGTTCTGAATAAAACCCTACACATCGCTATTGTTTTTCCAGTGTACTCCCACGCCTTTTTCATTGACTCCTCTCACTTTTCTTACAATCTCATCTAACATTTTTAGCTAAATGGCCAGAGTTATCTGGTTGAAGGGAGCTTCAAGAGAGATCGACAGTGAAACCAAGAAAGGTTTCTTTCTCCCTTTTCAATTTTGTTCAGCTTCTCAAGAGGAGGGAGAGAATGTTGTCTGAGCATGCTTTGGACTCAGCCGTCACACACCTAAAGGAATTAGCCAGTTCTTATGCAGCAAAATTAAGACAATCCAAACTGGCATTATACAACAATGTCTAGTTGTTTGGAAGAGATGGTCTCACTTCTTGGGCTAATAATATTTGAAAAAGCACTTTTCCATGTGTCTCTGGTAAGTAAAGCAGATTCAGAACAATCTTTATATTAACTTCAGACATTTTGTGTAGCTCAATTTAGGACAGATACCTGCCAGTAAGTAGGAAATAAGTGGCCCCTGATCTTTCAGTGTCTGTATGAGGAAGGGAATACAGCTTCGCTTTTATCTTCAGGCTCAAAAACCAGAGGTTCTAAACGATAAGTTCACTGTCTTATCTCAGAATAGGTGGTTTCGGATAAAATTTCCAGTAATCCAGCTGTTTTCAACATTTGTCTGTTAGTGTGCCTAGCAATACAACCTAACAAAATATTGAGCACCTGGGTGCCAGCATTGTAGTGGAGCAGATTAAGCCAGCTCTTGAGACGCCAGTATCCCATAGCAAAGCACTGCTTTTGAGTCCCAGCTTCTCTGCTTTCAATCCGGATTCCTGCTGTACCTGGGAAGGAACAGGATGACGGTCCACATATTTGGATGAAGTTTCTGGCTTCAGGTTTTAGTCTGATCCAGGCCTGAATGTTTGGGGAGTAATGCAGTGGATGGGCGATATTGCTTGTTTTCTTATCTGTATGTTTCTTACAATTTGCAATTCTCTCTAAATAAAAGTCATACTGATTTCTGTACTAGGCAACAATCAATGAAAAAATATGGTCATGAAAACAATTGTCACAAACCAGATTGGGGGATTCCAAAAAACAGTGTCTGAGAATACTATATTTGGATGGAGACAAACCTGGGAGGATCTTGTAAGTCAATTATTTGCATGGAATGTTCTCTTCCCAGATATCTCCTAAAACCATTTTCTCCGGTCTTCTTCAAGTGTCTGCTCATATGAGACCTTATCAGTAAAGCCTTCCCTGTTTTAAACAGCAACCTGACCTCCCACCTTTACCTTAGCAAGTAACTGCCTATCATTTCTGCAGGGCCCTTGCAGGGCACATCTCCAGGGGGCAACCCTCAAAAGATCAAAAGAACAGTTCTACTTCTCAGTACCTTTGACCAACAGGTATTTCACAGATTCTCCTTGAAGTCAGGAATTTTTGTTTGTCTTACTGTTGTTATCTACAGGAGCTTAGAACAACTCAGGACATGCGCTAGGTGCTCAGCAGATACTTGGGAACGACCAACTTGTGGGATAGCTTATGGCATCATGAGCTCCAGTCTGAGTTCCTGTCTAATGGGAACACCACCCAAGAAAACAGTTACAATGCAATGGAACAGAAAGCTATGCTGTGGAGCTCATATTGGTCTGTAGTCCATAACTGACCTTAGACAAGCACCAAATTTTCTCCAGTCAGACCCTTGGACAAGTTCTATAACATTTCTGTAGCACTAAATCCTGAAATCAAAGGTGATTATAATAATATCTGCTGTGATAGTTTGTACTGAGGAGTCTGAGGAAGAGAGTCCAGAAGTGCTTGGCACAGGCCTGGTGCTCCACAAATCTATAGGAAGTGGCTGTCATAATAGCACAGAATTTTACAGGAGTAGAAAAACAGGGCGTCTTAAAGCTGCCTGGTGACACTGGGAAGAGAATTGAGATTGGAATAAAGACAGATCGTTCTCAACAGACAACGAAATATCACCCAGCCTTCTCCTGTGCTGATTGCACAGAAATTTCTAAAAATGAAAACATGGGAGCAGGCCTTGTGTCAGAAGCGGTTTAGTCACCACGTGGGATGCCTGCTTCTCTTTCAGAATTGCAGGCGTTGAGGTATCAGCATCCCATTAACCAACTACCTGCTAATGGTGTTCCACTAACTAACTAGCATCCACTAAACAGCTACCTGCTAGCAAGCCTGGGAGGCAGCAGGGTTGACTGGGTACTTGGGTTCTTGACATTCAAGTGGGAGGCTCAGATAGGGGTTCCTGGCTCCTGGCTTCAGCTTGGCTCAGCCTTAGCTGTTTCACATGGAAGCACTCTCACGTTTCTCTCTGCTTTCTGTCTGTGACTCAGCCTTTCACTCTGTTACATCTTTAAAAAAGGAAGAATGAAGCAGTTAGCATCATTCATGTGTTATCAAAGCAGGTGTTTCTCAACCTGGAAGTGGATTTTTTGATTAGTGCTTTCACTAACCAAATCTGGCTTTGCCTTGCTCGCATCTTAACTGACCTGCCATTCTTTCTAAAGTGGAATAGTCAGTTGGTAATGAAATACTAAGTATTCATAAACTGGCGAAAAAAAAATGTCCAGAAGCCACTCTGATTATCACCATCACAATGCCCCTCCCAGTTACTTTGTCAGCAAAAGCTTTGCTAAGAACACATTGTCTTTCTGAAGAAACAATCCTTAACCTAAGATGATTCCAGATAAGCTTCCCAATCAGAACTCTAAACCTACAGGAAAAAAGACCCTTCCTTTTCAGTCCCTGGTGAATCACATCCTCTCCCCATCGCTAGTACATCCCAAAGTTACTGAAAACAGTCTTTTGTATGGGAATGTCCTTTTGCCTCTGATCCAAGACTCCTGAATAACAATGACCTAAAACCCTTGAGTTGAATCAATTTCACAACAAACATGTGGTAACTTAGGTCAGTATTCTTGCCATTCTTCGGCAACTTGTGCTGAGAATTTCTGAGTTGAAATCAAGTTGTTCAAGGCGGACTGAAATAATCAAGTTAAAAGGGAAAAAAAGCAGAGAATGGGAAGAGGCAGTACAAAAACTTGGCATCATCACCATCTCTTTTGGTTGATCAAGACTACAGCTTAGGCCTTCTTGGCAGCCTGTGAGTCAGCCAGTGGGGATGTGACTCACAGCGTGCTACTCACATTACAGAACTAAAACGCCAATCGGCCGGGGAAACTCTACATTAGAAACCACTAAATCACGAGTTGAAACGCAATGATTTCTTCTGGTGACAATTTGTTTCATGTTTAAAATCATGAAGGGCACATGTTTAAGAAGGAAAAAAAAAATTAAGAGAGCAATTATAAAAATAAGGGGAAAATAATTCTAATTTGAGGCCTGACCCCCACAATCCTATGTCTTAATCAAATCCTAAACGGCCCAAAGAAGAATTTCCTGGGATGGCAGAAATATTGCATATCTTCATCAAGATGGGAATTACAGAGATGTGTAAAACTCCCTGAATGTTGTGCATTTAACTACACAGAACCGTTTCATACACATTTACACTCAAAATGTAAACCCTTCTTAAATTTTCTAATATTTTAAAAAAATCTTATTTAATAAACTTCCTTTTAGGGGCTACTGTTGTGGTGTAGTAGGTTAAGCTGCCACTACCCCTGCTGCCTGTTATTCAGGTATTGCATGTGGACACAGGTTGGAGCCCCGGCTTCTCTGCTTTTGATCCACCTTCCTGCTAACGCACCTGGGAAAGCAGAAGATGGTCCTAGTCCTTGTGCCCCTGGACCTGGAGGAAGCTCTTGGCTCCTCGTTCAGCCTGGTCCAACCCTCTAGTTACAGCCATGTGGGGAGTGAACCAGTGAATGAAAGATTGCTATTGCTATCTGATTCTCTCTGTAATTCTGCCTTTCAAATAAACACATCTTGAAAAATAATTCAATGTAAAAATGATGAGTAGCCCATAAATATGTACCATTATTTAACATTCAAAAAAACACTTAAAAAGCTAAAAAAAAAAAAAAACTATTGTAACAAAATATGGAGAATAGTTAAAATATTCAATATTTAATAATCACTGGAAAAGTGATCTTTTGAAAGTGAAGAATTTATCTAAGTAGCTCACGCTAAAACCCATCTTTTCATGTCAAACATCACTATCTCTATTAAAATATCACTATCTCTACCAGGAAAAAAAAAACCACACAAACTACTTGTCTGGCAAAGCCCTCACTGAGTTCTGCGGGGTTCTGTTTGTAATGCATAAAATGTTCTAACTCCTTGATATATTCACCAGCAAGTAGATACAATGCTGGTTTCAAATCCTTAAAAACTGGTTATACTGCTAACATAACCTACCAATGTGAGAGGGCCACATGACCCTTCTCTGTGGTCAGCATCTGACTGGTAATGCATACCTTGACTCTCAAGTCCCAATTGCATTGATGATTTTATTCATCCAATGAGATGGTCACGGGATGAGCATGAAGAAGGTAGAGCCACCATGGAACTGAAGCATCCCATGCCACCTGGACATACCACTTCCAATCCAACTTCCTGACAGAGGATGAAGGCTCACTGATGTGAGTTCCTGCCACCAATATGGAGACCCATTCTGAATTCCTGGCTACTGTTATGTGTGTGTGTGTGTGTGTGGCCCAACCTAGCTGATACAGGTAATTAGGCAAAGATCCCTTTCTCACACTACCTTCCAAACAAATAAATCTTAAAAGGAGCAACTGTCACTCTCCCTATTGTTCCCAGACTGGCTACTCTGCTACAATCCCCCTCAACTCCAGTGGCATTCATCTCTGTTTCATACCTCTCATTTACATCACTTTCCACCCAGATTTTGTGCCAACTCTTCCCTCTTGCCTGTCTTCTCCAGTTAAACTCCTATGCACCCTTCAGCTTTCAGCTCCAGAAGGCCCAGTGCCTTCTGGGAAACCTTTCCATGGCAATCTTCTCTTTTATAGTTCTCTTGACATCACTTCACCAATTGCCTTTTCTTAGCATACCTCAGGTAGAGTCCAACTTTCACATCTGTTTGGCAATTCCTGCCGCTGCATTCTAAGCTCCCTGGATGCCTTTTTGCAGCTCCAGCCTCAGCGCAGTACACAGCACATAATGGGACTCAATACTTAATGTAGGTGAAAGACAGTGACAGATTCAGAATCAAGTACCATTCATATTTTTAACCATCTAGAAAGGCACCAGGAGACAACAAACCTACCGAGTTTACAGAGCATAGGGGGAAAAATGCAAAAATCTGAGAGTTACTTAAAGCACCAAAGTATAGAAGAGCACTCTATTTCCAACTCTACAATCATTATTACTGTATCCAGGGAGAGCTGTTCTGACAACACTGGCCATCTAATCTTGTTTTAATTAGTTCCAAACTCATATTCATATATCACAATCTTAAATATTGTAGGAGCACATTGATTTATAAAGCTGTTCACAACTCCAGGCAGGGCCTGAATCACAGAGGGGCTTTAAGATGTAAGACTTCTGAAAGGGTCAAAGGGAATGTGGCCTGTATGTCTCTTGAGGTTCTTCAAAGAATGGAGCCCTTTGTTTCCTATACTATTGCAAAATAAATTCACAGGAAGCTCTGCTGAATGTCTAGTTCACTGTGGTATGAAGTATTGTGATGTAAGCCAGTTGCAAGCTACTCAGTGAGGGTACCTGCACATAGAAAACAGGACTTGGGTTTAAACCAAAAGAACTTGTGGTCATTGAGTCATTTATGATCGACTGGGGGAAATCAACTATACTACTAAGGATTTGAGCAAATGTTGCATCAGGTTACATCACAAGAAGAAACTCAAGCCCAAGCTGATAGCTTATAAAAAGCCTGCTTTCTTGGCAGTAGGGGAAGTATTCATACCACTCTAGATTAAGAAGAGATTGAGAACCAAAGAATTCTACTTAAAAAACAGTTTGAAAACCTCTTGCAAAACCTTGGCCACATATACAGAACTTGAAAATTTGCAAATGCTGGGAAGAGTCAACTTAGAACATATACCACAGGCCTACGGCCATACCACCCTGAATGCGTCCGATTTCGTCTGATCTTGGAAGCTAAGCAGGGTCGGGCCTGGTTAGTACTTGGGTGGGAGACATATACCACAGGTTACTGTGAGGATTAAGCAACACAATGGATACAAAGGTGTTTGTACATGGATATGCACATTTGGTAGCATTAGTCCATTTCTCAATTTAAGGTGTCTTCAAAGGACCTAAAGAAGTCCTCCCTTTTTCTCCTGAGAAATTGGCTCTGGAAACCAGTTTTAAAAACTCAACTCAGAAAATTCAGTAAAATATGTAAGATCTGGGTTATCTGAGTTTCCATCCTTCAAAAGGAGGAAGCAGTTCATTTTCCTTCCTATATTATTTCAGAAACACAAGCGCTATTCTTGCAGCTATTTACCAAAGGCTAAGTAACTAGTCCCACGTCTCAGACTGGCTCAGGCCAAGGATCCCAACTTCTTTGAGTCCAACACTACCATTCCCTACACTAAAGATCAACAGCCTCTCAGAGTCTAGTTGTAGAGTGCTGCAACTCTTATAGGCAGAGTGAAGAGTTTCAAGAATACTAACAACAGAAGATGGCCAACTAGCAAAAAGAAATTAAAAGGTATGGCCCAACAATGTGAAACAAGTAAATAAATGATACTCCAAAGCGTACTAATAGTTTAAAAGTTTGGATTCTGGGGTCAGAAGGGTTGAAGCCCAAACTGGAATCAGCTTTTTATGGGTTATCTGGGGGCAAAGTATTCAGACTTGGTCTCAGTTTTCTACCCATGAAATGAAGATAAAAAACACTGACCTATCTGCCAATCTCACCCAATTGCTAGAAGGTCAAACAAGAAAATTGATAACTTGAAGGGCTCACAAGGAATAATTTATAGGAAATATAATTCTATTTAATCTATTGACTTCAGGGGACAGAAGTGCCGTAAATCATCCGTAGAAAATGTATTCAGTCCTGCTTACAATGCAATTGTTAAGTCTAATCAGTTTAGCCTTATACCCACTTATGGAAGTTGTCAGAAGTCAAAATTTGCAGATGATTTAGAATAAAAGGAAAAAGACAGAGAGCCATTAGAGTAAACCATAACTGCTAAAATAACTAAATCATCGATCTGTAATTCTAATAATTAAGTTGTATAAATCAATGTTTTATATAAAGGCCCTTTAAAATTTCCAAGAAACATACAATGTGAATTTCAATACATAGCAATATAGTGTTAATAGGGAACTCTGAACTAGTAGTAGTAACACTCAGTTTCAAACATGTTTTAGTTGTAAAAATGAGTTTTACAAATAAAGACTTACACAGATAAACTATTTAAGGCAACTATATTTGCATTGCTACAACAGCTTCTCATTTCAGACTTACAACTTAGAGGAATATATGAGTTATTCTTGGAAGAGAACATTCAACCTACTTTAAGAAAATGTCTAGAGAAATAAACCATTTCTCTAACATTTTCCATCATGAATACCTATCAACAAGGTTTTCATTGTATCCCCAATTTTTTTTTTATAAAACACACACCATTGTGGCTTTGCATGTAAAGGAAATGCCGTGCAAAAACTTTAAATCAAAATCTTTAAAAATAAAGGTTCTGTACTAAATACATAAACACAAATTTCACCAACTGAAACATTAAGAAATACACATATGGGTAAATGTCTTCTATCAATATTACAATTTGAGATTTTAAGTGTTATTTGGCAAAATATGCTCCAAAAGGAGGAATCTGATACACTGCATCTCCTGCCTGGTAGTCCCTAGTAAGATGGTGGATATATGGCCCATAATCATCCTCTACTACCAGGAATTGGATGTCTCAAATAGCCCAAACAACTTTTAAGTACAAGGAAAGACACTATATAATCTGAGTGGCTTGTAACAGAGAGGTCTTAAAAAAAAATGAATAAAATACCAAGAGAAAAAGGCATACGATCTGTGTTTGACTTTGTCTCAAAATGCCTGTAGGAGTTAATGTGCTTTATTTATGTGTCCCATGCACACCTCCTCCAAAGCTGGTCTCCACGCAGTCAATATACCTGGACCACCCCCTTGGCCTGGATGTTCACAGAAATAACCGCAGTGCAGACTTTGCCTCAGATTCATGAACTGCAGGATCCTTACAGTAGAGACGTCCAACCACTGTCCTGATAAACACCCATGGTCACAGCAAGTGAACTCACAAGCCTTTACAGTCCTCCCCCTCCCACTTCACATTCCCCTCATCCCTTCTCCTTTCATACAACCCTAGACTCATCATTATTTCATCGTTCAGTCCTCCCTGCAACCAAGCCAGATACCCAAAAGAATACTGCATCGTCCACACCAAAATGATAAATATCATGCAAAGGATGATTTCATGTCAAAAGTTGAACTCCACACAATCCCTTAAGATTATTCAATCATGATATGACAAGAAGCATTAAAAATAAATTAGAATCCTATGAGTGGAAGTCTTATTGTTTATTCCTGTTTGACATATAGAGTAACACAAGAAATAAAACCAAGTGAAAAAGTGCAAAAACTCTGCATATCAATTATACCCAAAAAGTGGTTGAAGAATCATATCAATCCTTGCTATTCATACAATCTAAGGCCTACTTGTTTAAGAGAACCTCAAAAATACAAAATTTGACATCTTGCTTAACAAAGTTCCTTTACCTTATATTATTCTCATAAGAAAATAGACTTCTAGATACAACCAGAAATCATAATTCATAACATAACAGATTTCTCTAGTCTATTTACAGTCCCACATATAAAAGCAAATGTTTGACAGACTCCATTAAACAGCCTAGTATTGTTAGTATGCAAACTACTTGAAGGTAGAAGATGTAATACTGTTATGCTCCAAACATGAAAAGAAAGCAGCTTTACATAAAACCTCAATTGCAGACTGAGATGTCTAAACAACTTCCAATCTTTATACCTTCAGATAAAGAAATCCACTGTTTCAATCTGATGTGCTTTTTGAAAGTCTATGCAGAGAAAGTTATTGATAAAATTCTCTCCACATTGCTTAGGCAGACTAATCAGATCTGAAATGGTGGTGAAAAGGAGTTTTACAACTTTAATATGTGAAATACAGCCTTAGTTATCACCCTTCTGTAAAGAGGAAGAAGAGTATCAGAAATGTTCAAAATCAAGAGAAAAAAAAGTCTAATAGATGTAGTTATTCCTAGGATTAAAAGGAGCCTGGAGATGAAAACATCAGAATACCTCTTCCTTCCTTTTAACCTGAAGGCCAAGTGCGTCCTCTGTAACACCTGCACCAAACATCACTTGCAACGGGAGCTCCAGTTGCTTAAGGGTACCATGTGTGTAACTATTCTGCTGGGACCTTTCCAGTCTATTGTTGCAGAAATATCAACAAGGATGAAGGATTCTCATTAGACGACAGAAGGTATAGCCACATTATCCTGCACTAATGAGGATAATTCTAGCCATCAAACCCATTTCAAGCCTGTTTTAGCATTACAGAGAAGATGCTACTATAAAGACACTACTAATACCTAGAGAAACTGTTTTGAAACTACCTGTTTAAACTTAGATAACATTCCTCAAACTTACTGCCAATCCTAACTAGAATTCCTGATGACAGTAGCTACTGATCTTGAAAACACTCTTTCTTAAAAGGATTCAACTAGTTTTTAACCTCAGCATTTAAGAAAGGATGAAGTGTGAAACCGCTTTTTAAGATTATACAACTGTATTTGAAAAGAATACACAATTGTGATGACACATGGAGGTCTGGCACACACCTGCACACGTATCCAGCAGACACTCCAATGTTTATGTCAAAATAGCTAAGAAAATGTTCCCCCCAGCAGCAGCTCAGAAGAACTATCAAACAGCTCCTAGACCACTGGCATAGGCTCAGTTGAACTGCCCAGGGAATTTAAGGTTAAAGTCACAGGAAACAGCTGGACGCCAAGGCCTGAGTGATGTGAGCAAGCTCCTCAAAGAGGAACTTCACAAACAGCTCCTCACATGTCACAAAGACATCTAAATTCTAAAATAAAACACTGTGTTCTCTTCCCACATTTTTTGAAGCACCTTAAAAAACAAAGTCTGACATCAAGAGCTTACAAGCAATTAATTCTCCATTTGAGAAAAACCTTTGCTCTCAAAATTTTAGGGATTCGCATAGGTTCAGTCTCCTGAAGATCATCCTCATCTTGCTTCCTGTCCCACTGAATTAGGATGCAAAGCTTTAGCTAGTCACCTAGCCTCCAAGCACTAAGGGAGTGTGGTCGGTATAGGAAAGTGGCATTGGCCAGGCTCAGACACTTCTGTCAGTCCTTCCTAACAGAGCGCCATTAAATACAAACAATTCAGAACAAAGCCCTAACAACTGCAGGAGGACTGGTCAATGCCTCCTGGGCTCCAAGAATGGTCAGCCAATGAAATACCTGTAGACCAGCATTTTTATTCTTAAATCTGCACATTTAACTGTGACTTCCTGTGGTCTACAAAACCAGTATTTAATGTCACAGGTGGAGAGAAAGTCTCAAACATATTCAAGCAATTAGATTTCATGTAATTTAGAAGACATAATGTATTTGTAGTGTAAACATATTTACATGTATATCAAAAACAAAATCAAGCCAATATATGGTAAGGAATACTGCGTAAAAAAAAAAAAATATTCTCCACTTTGTTTCCACTGGAAAATCACTTGTTACCCTATGTACCAAAAAGTCACATAAAGTCTTTATTTGGGGTCAGTAACTATAAGCACAGCAACCTCAATGTTCTCCGAGGTTCTTACAATCTCTGCAATCACAGCCTGGAAATGAGGACCAGAGCAACCATCGCCATCTTTGAGAACAAAAGTTTGTAAACATACCTTTTGTTGAATCCCAGCTTATTTTTATGTAAATCTCGCAGGTGATGAAAAGTCAACCAATTTCTCTGCAGTGGTTAGCCTGTTGTTTAAAACTATGTGTCACCTGCCCCAGGGTTTTACAACAGAACAAGGAATCCAAAGGGTTGCAAAATGTTTTTTTTTTTCCAAAGGTAGGTCAGAATGGACACTGTATCTTCACTTCAACAGGGAAGCCGTACAATGTAATCCTTTTTGATATCACTGTTTGCACTGTTACCTTTGTCTCTCATTCTTTCTGAGACTATCAGCCTGTGAATGTGTCCATGCTTTGATTTGGTTTTTAAAAAACAAAAACAAAAAACATGTCACCCCTGTGTTTCTTCTAACATCTAAGTTTGTATACACAGATCCTTTTCATCAAATGTTTTCTCAGCATGACCAGTGTGCAACTGATGTTCACATAACTTATGGAACCTAAATATTCCCAGAAAAATATTTTTTTTTAGCTGAACCTCTATAATCATGACAAGAGATTGATTAAAATGCCAAGATAAGAAACAATTTATTATAGAGAGAAGAAAAATTTCTCATCCAAAATATAGAAATCTGTACAACTTTGCCACAATCAATATACATGAACTGTACAAATTTACACCAGTTCATAATTTACCAAATAAAAGATGACTAACAAAGTTCACAAAATAGATGGTGGTTTGTGGAAAAGACTTTTACCCAATTAAGTACAAGGAAAGTTACAAACCAGACCTCCACTTTCTAAAAATAAGAAGTTTACTCAGTCTTAGAAAACTACAAGCTAGCAAATGTACAGAGCTGGCTGGTGCTACACCGCAGTTGAGACAGTGTCTTTTTTAAGGGTCTTTTTAAAAATTTTTTAAAAGCCTGTTGCCATGGCAGATTCTGGTTACTTGCTACTTTCAGGGCCAAAAAACACAATACAAGATCGGACCATTTCCCCAGGTCATGCTTACTAGTTTGTCTTTATGTACATTTATACATATTTAAGTGCTAGGTAAAAGTCTTGTAAAATTTCCAGTACTACCGTGTTTAAAAACGTTGAGCTTTCCTATTGAGCTGCCAAAAAGATTAACGATAACAATTTTCAAGTGTTAAAGAGTGCAAATTCCTCTGCCAAGATCTACTGCAGAGAACGGTTCTTTGAAATACAGATTTTCATTAAACAGGCTGATATAAAATTTTAGGTATCATGTCTGGGAGAAACTGAAACCCCTCCAGGACTTCACTCCCTAGCAAATAGAGTGATCGTTTACTTGGACTCACAGGCTATTAAATCACTGAAAGGTACTGTCCAAACTATGGCACTGTCACTTAAAAAAAATTTTTTTTTACCACTCTAGCTTGTGCCAGATCTTCACAGCTGTGACATGGTTTAAATTCCATAATCCATCCCCAAGAGGAGCCCACCCAAAGCAAAAATCAAATTTATCCATCCATTATAAGATGATCCATCCATAGACTATATCTTAACCCGATACAGTCATCATAGTGTAGTTTTTGGAAGGGCTGGTTCTGCCCAAGAGAAGTTCCTCCTTACAGCTGATTCTGCTGTCGACCATCTGCACGTTGGCGCTGTTGGGGGTGCCACCTCCTGCTGGCGAGGCTTCATACAGCACGCAGATGGAGCCGTCCTCTCCGATCCGGTAGGACACTTCGTAGGGGTCGACCCACAGGGTGAGTTCGCTGGGCAGCAGCCTGAACAGCTCCTGACTGCTCAGACCTATCCGCTGGGCCGCCTGTCCAATCAGAGGATCCATCTTGTGGTTGATGCGGATACAGCGGTAACCTGAGCCCTTGCACGGCTTCTCTGGGAACCAGTGGTGTTTATAGTGCTCTATAGGAGAAAAAGAGCAGAGAAGCAAGGCTTTACTGCGTGCCTGCTGGCGCCGCTCCTGTTCGCCCCTGTGCAGAGCGAAAACCAAAACCCACGAACTTTCTTTAAAGACCCATCCCAGACCGCTCCTGGCCGGGACGGGCAGGGCTGGGGAGAGCGGCACGGGACCAGACAGTCTCCGGGAATCCCAACCGGCCAAGCCGCCCAAACAGGAACCAGGCGCACAGCCTCCTCCAGCCGGAGAGCCAGGCGGGAACCTGTTTACTTTCCCCACCCCGCCCCTGCCACACACAATGGAGTTTATGGCGGCGTCGCCACCAGACTGTTAACCCCAAAGGCAAGAAAAACAACCACAATCTGGGCAGGGCACCGGTGACAAACCCCATGATGAATGGGCAGGGGCAGAGAGTGCGGGGACACCGCACGTCCGTCCGGAGCCAGCCCCGGGGCAGCAGCGCCACTGCCCACCCTGCAACGGTCGGAAGGGGAGGGGGGAGGGGGCGTCCAACCACCCCCCAACCCCAACCCCAGTCCCGCGGGGCTGCTCCTTTGTCCCCCCTACCCCACCCTTACCCCCCAAACCCGCCTAGGGTCCCCGGACCGCAGCTCACGCCTCGGGCGGCTCTAGCTCCTTTGTTGTGAGTCTGTTTTCTTCTCCAGGGTCCGGCTCACCGGCCAGGAGGAGGGGGCGCCCTAAGCCTTCCCGGGACCCGTTAGAGCGGCTACCGCCCCGTCCCGTGGAGGGACCCGGGGGTCGCTGGAGCTCTGCGCTCTCCCCACAGCCCCGGCCACCGGAGTGGGGTTCAGCCAGGGGGCCCCCCGCCGCGTCCTCGCTCCTCCTCACTCACCTGCCAGCAGCTCCTGGAGGCTCTGGCTGAAGGTCTGCAGCTGTCGCTCGCTCGTGAGACCCTTGGTGCGGAGGAACTTGGAGATGAAGGACACGGCAGCGGCGATCTCGCCTATCATGGTGGCAGCTCGAGTGTAGAAGGGATGCATGGGGGCGGCGGGCGGGGGCAGCCCGGGGCGGCCGGGGCTCGGCAGCGCAGCCCCGACGGCGGAGCGGCCACCCCGGGCCCCCCTCACAGGTCCGAGGGCTGAGAGGAAAAGAGCCGGCGTCGGGGAGGGGGCGAGGGGCGAACGTCGGCTACTTTTTTTTTTTCTTTTCTTTCCCCTTCTCTTTAGAGTAAAAACAGAAAGTTATTTTCGAGACAGGAGGCGGCGGGAGAGACGGAGAGGCGAGCGACGGCGGCCTGGTCACATCGCTCGGACCTCTCCGGCCGCCTCCGGCTCCGGCTCCGTAGCCTCCGAAATCCCCGACAGTTGCATTTCCAGCTTCGTGGGGGCGAAGAGAGGCGGCCGCCGTGCAGCACGTTTTATAGCGCCGCGAAGAGGAAGTGGCGTAGCTGGAGCGTGACGGCCGAGGCCAGCCAATCGGGAGATCGCACCATTGTGACGCAAGCAAATTCGGAGACGGAGGGGGCGGGAAAAGGGCTGTGGGGGGCGGGTCCGGAGTCGGGGAAGAGAGGGAGGAGCTGACGTAATCCGCTTGTAAACAAATAAACCCCGAGTGGCGGCCGGAGACCGAGCTGCGGGCTTGGGGGACGGCGCGCGGGCCCGGGGAGCGCGTGTGAAAGCTCCGCCCTCGGCCCTAGCTCCTCCTCGCTCGAGCCTGTCGGGCGGCTGCTCCGAGACCGCCTTGTGCATGGGAGTGCTGCCCGGGCGGCTGTGCGGGCGCTGGGCTCCGGCTGCAGGCGGGCGCTGGGCTCCGGCTGTGCGGGCGCTCGGCTCCGGCTGCAGGCGGGCGCTCGACTCCGGCTGTGCGGGGCCCTGGGCTCCGGCTGCAGGCGGGCGCTCGGCTCCGGCTGTGAGGGCGCTGGCACTCGGGGAAGCGGACCTGCCAGCAGCAGCCTGCCCCAAGCCCCACCGTAGTCGGGGTTCCCTAGCCAACGGACTCCGAACGGGCTCCACCCTGCGGCGGCCGGGCAGGCGAGTGAGAGAGAGAGAGAGTGAGAGAGAGAGTGAGTGTGTGTGTGATGGAGGAGTGTTTGTAAGAAGTTTAATAGCAACAGAAGTAGGTTAGGAAGGCCACTTGTGTTTGCTTTGGGAGACCGGAGAGAAATGGCAGGTGTTATCCGAAGCGGGGTATGGCGTATCAGCACAGTGACACGGATGTTGCACCGCCTGGGATGCTTTGAAAAGGAGTGCACAGTTCATTGTTAACATGTACACACACAGGACCAAAGATGGCATTCCCCCCCTTAATCCAAATGCTGTCCGAGCCTCAGAGGGGAAGAAGACAACTGGAACGTAGGCTTATTGAAAGCCTCGCCTGCAAAACTTTCCAAAAACAGAGCGGGAAGGAGGCTTGATTGTGCAAAAATCATTAGACCTAAGAGAGGGTGAGCCGACTCCATGAGTGAAGGCGAGACAGTCAGATGGAGAACACGACGCAGACATAGAATCTGAGCGGCACCAGAGGGGAAACACACACCCGGGTCATCTACGTTGCAAAACACACCACTCTGAGTGCATTTCTGTTGTTTTGGTTCCAAGTCAAAGGGTACAAAATATGTCTTGCTACATACAAGTAGAAGGAGAGAAACAACTTGTTTAACTGAAAGAACATCAGACTGGATTAGAACAGTAACTTCCAAGTTGTTTTACATTAATAGATAATGCTTAACTAGTTACATATGACCTAACACACGCTTTGAAAATAGTAATGAAAACATTCCTTTTCCCTGGATCATGCATCCAAAAATAGTGGTAAATAAGGTGTTTCTCCCCCCCCCCCCATCTCCCCCTTCCCCGCCTTCCAGAACGTTTCATGTGCTTATAAATAAACATGATCGTTAGTTCACTGGGGGTAGGAAACCTCTTACAACTCACAAAGGAGGGAATAATCCATGAAACACCACCGACCCAGCCTAAGGTGTTATGGCATCCTTGATCACATGCTCTGTTCTCTTACATTGTCAGTCATTGTACGATGGATTAGCAATCCAGTGAAAGTTTGCATCATTGCCGCCTGGTCTCCTGAGCTTCAGTGGAGGAATCTGTAGTCTAGAACTAATAAAAGTTTGCTGGGACTCGAACTCAGAGCTCTCTGTTTCTAATTGCTTTCCCAGGTAGGAGCCCTTCTGGGAGCTCTATAAATTCATGTGGACATGGTTAACACAAGGCTTAACACCCATACATGTGGATGGTTGCTCCCCAATTGTTGCCCATGCTAAACCACTCCTCTAAGAAGCAAATGGATGTTAGACATTGTTCTTTGACTTAGTTCTAGAAGCTAATTAGATGAAAATTGGGGGGAATACTGTCCCTAAACATAAGCCAACCATACTTTTCAACTCTGGACACACATCCTTGTTTGCTTGATAATATTTCCCAAGGTTTTCTCAAGGCTTTCATATGCTGGAAACAAGCTGCTATTTCCAAGCAGCTTTTGCATTATAAAGGCACTTTCTCCTCTTGCTAATGGGGAAGGCAGTCTCAAAGACTTGTTAGAAACCCAGCCCGGGTTCTATGTCCTTAGGCAAGTTACCCACCCTCTCTGCACAGCAATCTAAAGAAAGTGAAGGTAGTGGTGAGAACTGAGTGGGCTCAACCACAAAAACTAATTAGTACCATGGCCCGCATGAAGGAACCATTCAAATACGCATCAGCTTTTTATAAGGTTAACACACAATTTGATAATTTCTAAAGCCTAGAAAATCTCTAAAGCATTCATAAATTAGGAAATTAGTCAAAACAAAGCTATACTGTAAAAAAAAAGAGATTCCAAACTAACTGTCAAGCAAACAAAAAAAAAAAAAAACCCCTTGGGAAACTGTATTTACTGTTTCTATAAAAATAACTATTAGCTATCATTGCAAAGGGCTAAAGCTTTATACTGTGTTCCACAGATAACTATCGTATGTTTACTCTCCTCTGTGATAATGTACTGTGTGTGGGTGAGACTGACATCAAGGGTTTGATTATTATTGTGTCCTTTGTATTTGAGGAATAGTATGCTCTGTGTGTGTGTGTCTGTGTGTGTGTGTGTCTGTGTGTGTGTGTGCATGGGCGTGTGGGTTTTTCTTCACTTGCTGTGTGCTGATATCTTTACCTAATGGAGTGTAAAGCGTCTCTCTGATTGGGAAATGAAATGAAAGTATGTCATTGCAAAAACTGGGAAAAACAAGAAGAGGGGAGGAGGGTGGGTGGGGAGTGTGGGCGGGCAGGAGGGCAGGATGCTGCTGAATCTGTATCGCAGAATGTGTGAGATGTGTTTATGTCAATAAACATAAGGAAAATAGTCATAAAAAATAAAGTGGAGCCAATGTTAAAAATGAAAAGAAGAAGTTACTAGGATAGTTAGCATAGTTTAGGCTGGACTAACACATTGGAACTCCCTTTAGCCTTCCTGAATATGCCTTTTTTTTAAAAAAAAAACCACAAAGAATAGGAAAAAGTGTTTACCTAGAGTAGGGGAATGAATTTCTGTATTTCACAGGCTAGTACAAATCAGGGATGAACACAAGACTGAAAACCTTTTATTTTGCCATAGCTTTTCTTTTTTCTTTTTTTGTAAATCACATTAACATCTACTGTCACTATAACTGTGGGCGAAATGGCACTTTTAGACAAAGTAGGAAGGGTAATCGATATCAAAATAAAGCCTAATCTTTTTAGTTGAGTTGATTTGAAGCCACTAAATATCACTTGTTTTGTTTCATCATGGACCTGTATTTGAGAACGCCTGTAAATTATGAATCTCTGAACATGTTAGCACTAGATTAAGCTACTATGATATTCCTTTTATATGCTGGTCCCACTACCTGGGAGGGCTCCTCCCTTTACCCTTAAACTAGCTGATATCTGCTCATCCTTTCTCAATACAGTTTCTTGGTCCAGAAAGTTCCCTTATCTTCCAGGCTTGAACAGTCTACTTTCCCTTGTAGTAGTCTGTGTTCCCTTGTTTTAGCCATGGTGCTTAAACCTACTACAGTCAGCATTGTCTCTCTTGTGGTCTGTAGGTCCTTGAAGGGCAGGTATCTCATGTCATTCTCTGTTGCACACCTAAAGCCTAACAACAGCCTGGCACCTAGGAAATGCTGATAAATGATTGTGAAAAGACAGATCAAAACACAAATGAATCAGATCAAAACCATTACTTGCAATTTGTCAGGTGAAAAATGAAACAGGGTCTTGCTTGCTGCTTAAAATTGGACAGTCGATATTTGAACAAACAAGATGAGAAACTCAGCTATATGGCTTTCTTTTTTTCCCCTTAGGTGCTGTGAAATATGTTATGAACTATGCATAATCCTAGCCATAGTGGTTTTTATAGATATATTTTTAGATTATTTTTAAAGAAAAGTAAATGAATACAAAAGTGACTTCATTGTATTTCTCAGTAATATCATGGTAGGGTTTACATTGCCCCCAGGCAAGATTTATTCCGCATTGAGTCTCCTTGGGCTCTGCAGACCTAAGTTAGTTGTTTGCTGATGGATATCATCTGCTTAGTTGCTGCCCTTCCCTAATAGCCTTCCATCAGTCTACTGACCTGTCAT
The DNA here is from genome assembly GCF_017591425.1 of Ochotona curzoniae. NCBI lineage: Eukaryota > Metazoa > Chordata > Mammalia > Lagomorpha > Ochotonidae > Ochotona > Ochotona curzoniae. The sequence continues at coordinate 12,607,834 of NW_024464920.1, read as the reverse complement.
TACATGCTCATGGACCACTCTCCCTATGGTTCATGTCACTCCTTCCATCTATGCAAGTCAGTAGTCCTGGATCATTTTGGGGAAGCTCAGAATTTCTGCAATGCTTGTTTTAAAGGTCACAGGTTTTCCAGGAGGCTGCCCCCACCCAGTCCAGGTATTGCTTTCCCATCTGAATGCTCCCCACCCCTCCCTGAAGGCACACTCAATGCAGGGAGTGAGCTACTGGCAGCCAAACTGCATTAGTCAGCTAGCTGCAATCAATCCCTAAGGTTTATTTGTCCTGAATCTACTTTCAGATAGAGTGCTGGGTGTCTAAAACGTAACTTAACCAGGAAGTTCAGGGTGATGGGGTGGACAGGGATATCCTTCTTCAGAGCGTTAATGGCAAATAGAGATAAGGTATTTATTTCAATTTGTGTTTGGGGTCAGAAGGCATACAGGAAACCCCCAAATGAGAGCCATCTCTCTTTGAACCAGGGAAGTTTACCATGATTAGACTTTTTTTTTTTGAATGGTAGAATATGGAAAGCCTGATCTTGATAGTATCTATGAGGTTTAAACTAATGAGGATAAGTGTTGCTGAAAACACTGGTAGCTGGAGAAGGGCACAGTATATTTTTGGATATTTTCAACAAGAAGTAATATGACCACATTTATTTTTCAGAAAGCCCTGAGGTGGGTAGTATGGAATGCTGCTGAAATGACTTCTATTTTTGCCCCCAGCTTGTATTGAAGTCTTAAAATAATTTAGTGCCTCTTGTGAGTTTACCTTTTCAACTTAGACCTGTGCTTTAGTTAACTTATTTATGATTACCCTTAGAAGAAGGGGAGCACTTGTACTTGACTTTCTTTGCCTTGAATGTGAATCCAAGGAGACAAGCTAAGGTATCCATACTGGCTGTAGATCTGTTGGGGTTCAGAAGTCACCAAGGAACTAGCAATCATGGGGTGATGCATATTTTGTCAGAACTCAGTTTTCTCATCTTAATTCCATTATGTTTGTTTGAAAAGTAGGAGGCAAAAGGATCAGAAACTGTCCAGGATCAACAACAACAATAATACAGCTTAATATAATTAATAGCACATTGGGCATGGCTCTAAGAGTCCTACATGCATTTTCCTCCAATTCTCCAAGAAACCCCAGCAAATAAGTTCAGTTGACAGTGTTTCACACAGGAGGACATAGACTTTAGTTAAAGAAGTAAGGTCTCATAACCAGATCTTAATTCTCAAGTCTGACCTGCAGCAGTAGAGAACATGGAAGGGTTCCTGAAGTGCGAGCAGTCTAAAAGGGACTATAGGAAATGCAAACTCAAAGGCTAGTGTTGTTGTGCCATACCAGGTAAAGCCATTAGCTGAGACACCTGCATCTTGTATGGGCATTGTGTCCTGGCTGTTCCACTTCCAATCCAGCTCACCACTAATGGCCTGGGAAAGCAGCAAAACATGACCCTATATCCATGTGAGAGATCCAAATGAAATTCCTGCTTCCTGGCTTTGGCCTGCCTCAGCCTTGGCCACTGCAGACACTTGGTGGTGGGGGTGAGTCAGCAGATGGAAAATGCCTCTCTCTCTCTCTTACTCGCTCGCTCTCTTTCTCTCTTGTCTGCAATTCTTCCAAATAAGCAAATCTCTTTTTAAAAGAAAGAAACACAGTGGACAATCATTTGGTGAAGAGTAAAGACAGTAGAAGAAAGAAACAAAATTTAAGGCATTTGGGAGATATCTCAGACGCTCTGGAAAATACAGCTACATTTGTTAAAAGGGTCACTAGAAAATGAAGGACCTATTCAAGATTAATCTGCCAAAGGAAATAATTCTGCTGGAATGACAAATATCCATGGGGTAAATAAGAGAAAGCAGCAAAGCATGGTTTATATTGGAAGCTCTTTGAACTTCTCACTTCCCCTTTGGCCTAAATTGGTAGGAGGAACGTGGGAGTGGTTCAGTTCCACAATATCTTCTGCCCAGCAACTGAAGGGCAACTTGTGATCCCCGGAAGGCTGCATGGAGGAGGCTGGAGGGCAGCTAGGAGGGCTGGTTTTGCATCCACACTGCAGCATCTTGCACTTGCCCTCTTGGAATTCTCACTAACATTCCTACTGAATAGCCTCGGGGCCAATGCTCAAAGCTAACCTCCTCCCAGACCCTTCCGTTCCTTCCTTGAGCACAACCCTTACACTCCACCTATTTATCTCTGTCAGAGCTCCCACCAGCCACCTTGGTATCTTCCCAGGGGTCAGGGTTCCGAGCAGTTTAATCTACAACTTCAGTTCCCCAAGACTTACGCAAGTTTATGGGTCAACAGAAAGAGAAAGAAACCGGTTGTAAGAATCAATTTTGGAATATCATCTTTGGAAACTGTAAGGCATTATGCAAAATACCTTTCTGAATATAAAGCCATGGCATTTCCCTTCCCTTCCACTAACAGGGCCAGGGATTGGGTCATGTCAGCGGTTCTCTAAACAGGTTCCTCAAACTGGCAACTTCACCCTAAGAACTTGACAAAAATAAATTTTAGCCCCACTCTAGACCATACAATGAATCAGAAATGCCCAGACTCTGTCTAGATGCTAATAGCGGAGAGACGTTGCTTTAAAAAAGCAAAGCCACAATTACATAGGTAAAAAGAAAATCTTCCCCCTCCCCAAGTTAGACATGATCTAAAACAAATCTTTGTCACTAAAAGTAAAAAAAGCACATCAATTGAATAAGCAAAAACTGCCTTTCAAATCAACTAGGTTTTAAGCGAATTGTCTTTCACATTCCAAAGTTCTACAAGTTTGGACAAACTTCATTCTTTCCAGTTTTTGACACGTTAAGCAAGCTACAACTAATCTTGCCAGGTCATGGGGTCTGTAATTTCTGCTTAAGAAATACTGAGGAAGTTTGGTGAATTTATCCTCTAATCAAATGTGGACATACTCTGTGCTTTCATTTTCACTTCTAAGAAAGTAGCTCCTTGTACTTTTTGTGGAAACTTCCATTTAACAAATGTCAAAGCAGTTCGGCATTTAAATGCTCTAGGTACTGCATTTCTTTGAAACTAGGTAGTCACTGAAAGCAAAAGATGTTCACATTGGAAAAGCTCATAATAAGTAAGCAAATTTAGAGGTTTTATAGCTCCCCAACATAATCAAGTGAACAACCAAGCACTTTAATATACAAGAATTCAGGAATTGGAATCTCATTGGAAAATGCAATTTAGGATCAACTCACCTCAGAGAATATGGCAAATCAGATTGATCTAAATCCCCGAAAACACTATACTTTATTCAAGCCATGGGAATATTCTCTAAGGGAAATAGATTTTATGATTGGCTTATGAATTGCAATTTTTCCTTTCTTTAAAAGATGTATCTGAGCGGCCAGGCTAGCACACTATCATAGTAGGCTAGTTCGAGTCTAAACTGCTTCACTTCTAATCCAGCACCCTGCTAATGCCCTAGGAAAGAGTAGAGGATGGCCCAGGGCTTCAGGCCCCTGAACCAATGTGGGAGATCTAGAAGAAGCTCCAGGCCAGCCCAGCTCTGTCCATTGTGACCATTTGGAGAGTGAACCAGTAGATGGAAGATTTTTCTCTCTCTCCTATCTCTGCAACTCTGACCTTCAAGTAAAATACTTATTTAAAAACAATTCTTGTGAGTATATATGTGCATAAATTATATATAAATTATATATGTTATATATTATATATAAATATACGTGTACATATATAAATATATGTGTACATATATCTGCGTATATCCACATGCATACACATTTATATGTATATACATACATTCATATGCATTTACACATATAATTGCATATATGTATATATTCACACATGCATATTTGAAGTAGAGAGCATCAGAGAGAGGGAGAAACAGAGAAGATGTTTCAAATGTCTTCACCAACTATCCTGGGCCAGTTCAATGTCAGGACCAGGACCTCCATCTAAGGCTCTCTCTACCTGGGTTGCAGCAAACTGAATATTTGGGACATCATTTGTTGCTATTTTTTATTTTTATTGAAAAGTCAAATATACAGAGAGGAGGAGAGACAGAGAGCAAAAACCTTCTGTCTGCTGATTGACTCCCCAAGTGGCCACAATGGCTGGAGTGGAACCGATCCAAAACCAGAAGCCAGGAACCTATTCTGGGCCTCCCATGCAGGTGCAGGGTCCCAAGGCTTTGGGCCATCCTCATCTTCTTTCCCAGGCCACAAGCAGGGAGCTGGGTGGGAAGTGGGGCTACCGAGACACAAACCAGTGCCTATATGGGATTTTGGCACATGCAAGGCAAGAACTTTAGCCATTAGATTACCATGCCAGGCCCCATTTGTTGCTTTTCAATGCCCATCAGTAGGAACCTGGATTAGGAGTGGAGCAGGTAAGACTCATTAAGCAATGACTTAATCTGCTGTGTTACCTGCATTTATTTTTTTAATGGGAGTAAAGTGAAAAATATCCTATTTTTTTGTTCTTACTTGTCTATTTGTTTAGTAAACCTGTTATCTGTGTGAAGCAGAAGTAATGTTTAGTTCCTGATGTTAACTTGAGTTAGCTAAATCTGAAAGCCAACGTTCCTCTTAGTAAGCATTAATGTATGTATTAAAAATATACCATATTTGCATGATGTGTTAGAACACGCCTTTCCTTTACATCTTTTCATCAAATCAGAACATAGGATCTATTCCCATCTTTTAAAACTCGGTTAAATGTTGACTATGGTGTTGACCATCAAATTCAAGGAGTGGTGTCTATGTTGTTAAACATTTGATTCTACTGGTCATCTCACAGGTAGATTTCAAACAGTAAAACCACAAAGAAAAGTATACCACTAGAGTTTTTAATGAATTGCTCTTTATATGGCTTTCACCCTAATGGAAACAAAGTTGTCTATGAAATATTTAGAGGGCAGGAGACAATTATAGTTAAGAATACTTCTGGGTTTGGTTCCAGTGGAAGTTGGGGCTGAAAACAGAACCAACCCAGCGATTACAACCACCAGCTGATTGGGGCCATGGACTGAGCTGAGCCCTGTACCTGCTAGTACAAGAATCTGGTCTGATAATACCTCAGACAAAGTTTCTTTGGAGATCTCCCCAATTGAACTGCCGGACTCAGAACCCTAACCAAGAAAAGAGAGAAGACAGAACAGGTCAATCAACCATCTCAGCTATATGTTGGCAGTGAAATACGGGGCAAACAGAGACTCTATGATGGACTATGTCAATCAATGGATTTTTCAAAGACCTCATAGTGCTTGGAGTGGCAAGATTGGCAGCAATTCATAACTGGTGAACTATCAAAACCACTGGAGCAAGAACCTTGGAGCACACTCTACATCCGGGACCTGGGGAGGGTGGGAAATTGGGTGGGCCTTCTCCCTTAATACCCCCCTTTAAACATGAAGAAAACATTATGAAAAAATAGTCTTACCTACTTTCCTATAGCCCTTGAACCTTTTTACCCTGATTAACTATGTAAAGATTGTCAAAAATATAATAAAAAATTCTTTAAAAAAGAAAAAAAGAATACTTCTCGGTTTATACTAGAAAGCTCTATCCTTGGTCCCTTTGAACAGATCATGTTCTCACCTTTTTTAAAAAGAGCTTTATTGAGATGTCTTTTACATATCATAGAATGCATCCCTTATGACTGCATAATTCAAGGACTTCTTTTCCATAACTTTACTGAGTTTGCTGCCTTCACCATAATCAGTTTCAGAACATTTACATCATCATCTTTGCTTAAAAAAATCTCATCTGCCTCTACCCCCACTTGGGTCTTGTTAATGAAGCTCCTATACCTATAGGCTTGCCTAGTTTGGTCATTTCTTGCAAATTAAGTCATACAGTGTATGGTCTGTATGTCTGACTTTTGTTTAGCATATTTTTTAGATTCAGACTTTAAAAAAAAAAACTACTCATTTATTTATTCTCTGAGTATTTGAGAGGCAAGAGAAACAGAGAAAGACAGGAGTAGTCCCAGTGGCTCACTCCTAGACAGCCCATTAAGGCCGTAGCTCAGCCAGTCTGAAGCTGGGATCCAGAAACTCAACCCTAGTCTTCCAGGTGATGTCAGGAATCCAACCACTGAGACATACGTTGCTGCCTCCAAGGGTAAATAGTAGCAGAAGGCTGGAATCAGCAGCATGGGCATGATTGGAACTTAGGCTCTCTGATATGGGACACAGGCATCCCAAGGGACATCTTAACCATGAGAATAAGTGCCCACTCCTACATTTAATGTGTGTGAGTAATTCAATCTTTATTTTTGTACTTGTTTTTTTTTTTTCCCTTTCCTGTTACATTTGCCCAGAATCTCCCTTTAAAGGAAGCCCTCTATCTGGAAAACAGTTTTCTAATTGCATACCAAACTGACCAGGGCCAACTTAGGAAAACTTTCTCCCCTCCTTTCTGTTGGCCCTATCTTTCCACCTTCTATAGTCTTCAAGGTGTCATTTCTCCATTACTTGATGCAGACAATCCATCCTAGGCCATTTCCTGCTGGAGAATTAATTACCTACTTACTTTTTGTGCCTAATATATTTTAGCCACTCAGGCCCCAATGAGGGAGAAGGCTTCTTCCTCAAGACATTTGCTATGGAGTCATCCTCAAGGGAGACCCAGATTTCAGGTTGGGAAGAGGGTCATGAGAAGGCTACAGTTTACATAGTCCAATACAGACTGAGATCTGCCAGATGATCTAGCCAGGAGCATTTAGCAAAATAGTGAAGCTCTTACGGAAGCTTTACTTAGACTCGTTCTCACAAACACGACCAGCAGACAAGCCCTTTTGAAAGAAAGTTCTCTTTCATATGACCTAAAAGAAGGAACACATTTAAATCAAAACAGGAACTACTCTGGCAATATATGTGTATAAAAATAAGCACCCTATGGGGCTCTTTTTAAAGTAGCAGTGTACACAGAGAAGTCTTTGTAAAGAATTCTTTGGAGAGAAGAGCATTTTTCTTGATTTTATAAACACTCATTGTTTAATCATCTGAAGGAAGTGCATACTTATGATTAAATCCTCCCACCTCCTAAACTGATGAACTTTTAAAATTCTGCTCCTCTGCCTGGGTAGACACATTTGGCCCCAGCCTGCCAGAGTAGCAAGAAGTGGTCTAGGATGTTCTGATTGTCAAACTAAGCAAACACATAAGCCCGTGCCCTGAAGCTCTGGAGCAGAAAGCAGATTCTGCCTACTTGCTGCTGCAGTGCATTAATGGGCTATATTCATGAGCAGTGGAGAAGCTACCTCAGTTGATTTTACTACCTTTTTTTAAAAACCAAAAAACAAAAAATCATCCCTAAGGACACTGCTTCTTTTCTACTCTCCTCCCTCATGTCCCAGAGTCACACTGGCATCTGAAGATAATCAAGTTCCTTATGCAACACGGTATGCTATTTGCCCAGCATATACACATACCTTCCTGTACAGTTTAAGTCACCCTAGATTAATCACAATATCTACTACCATGTAAGTACTATGTAGGTGTTTGTTATACTGTATTGTTTAAAGAATAATGAACAAGAAAAAGAGTGAACACACTGAGGAAAGTCAGAGTCATTATAGCACTCCATATTAGGGCAATTAGAAGATGAAGATCTATTTCTATTTGCTTTGAAGAAGAGCTAAGAAAATGTCTCCAGGTAAAGCCACATGTCTCAGGAAACTTCTTTGGATTTGCTCAAACATGTGGTAACACTATACTTGAAGCCCCAAAAATTTTTATCAGGAACGGACGAGCATTTTCTAAAAGAGCCAGGGACAGTATCAGAGGTTTCACATTCTATGATTTCAGATATGCACAGTCAGCTACAGGCCTGTGAAATGGGAAATTCCATAAATACACAACTCGAAAGCTTTAAGTTGCTTGGGTAACAGCATCTACTGTGGGGTCTTAGATATATCTGATATAGATAAGGGGAAACCATTACTGCTCATTTTTTGTTTGTTTTGTTTTGGAGGCTAGCATGTATTTATCAGGACTACTCAGCTGGGCTATTGCAGCAAGTAATCTTAGCCAACATGGGCATAACTGTGTCCCAATAAAGCTTTATTTGCACTAAAGCAGTAGGTAGCAGATTTAGGCCTAGCACAACACTTTACCTACCCCTATCAATAAGTTGTGTCAAGGTGGTTAAGATAGAAGAGATTGAAGTTTCCAGTAATCATCTAAACAATCAACCTTTAATGGGACAACTGAAGCTTCCCAGGGTTTCAATTTCTCAGGAGCCAGTGCTGTTTCTGGATTGCTGGTATGAATGGGAGACAAACTGCATCTTCTGTGACCTGAACAAGTTGACCATGTGGACTGAATTTTCATCCATGAGGATTCGACAGGATGTAATAAGTTATGTCTGTTTCATTCAGAATTTGTGGATATGTTTTTTGTTCTCTTTTGTTTTTACTCTTAGTTAGATCCATACTTTCTCAACTGTTGGGATAGACTAAAACAAAACACTACTGAACAGATGTACCTTAAGAGATGAATTTTCAGTTAATGACTTTTTAGCAATACAGTTCTTGCAAAGTCCTATCAGTTTTGGGAAAACTCCTCTTTATTCACAATATACATAATTTCTTACCCCAAAACACTCTACATATTATAAGAAATATTCTCAGCATTTTGATTCTAGAGATAGGCATTCTTATTAATTCATTCAATAGAGTTTCTAGTAAGAATATCATAGGGAATGAATTTAAATTTTTTTCAAGATTTGTTATTTTCATGAAAGGCAGAATTATGGATACAGAAAGAGAGATAGAAATCTTCAATCCATCTGTTGCTTTATTTCCAAAAAGGCTGTGAATAGCTGGGGCAAGGACAGGCCAAAGTCAGGAACCAGGAGTTTGTTCTGGGTCACCCACTTGCATGACAAGGATCCATGTACTTAGTTCATGTTTTCCTTACTTTCCCACAAAATTAGCAGGGAGCTAGACAGAAGTTGAGTAGCTGGAACTTGAACCGGTTTTCACATAAAATGTCAGGTGGCAACTTAACCTGCACAATATCAGGCCAACAAATTTAAGTTTTATGTTTTATGTCCTACTTGGGTAACTTCAAACATGTTTTCTTTACCGGTAGACACTAAGTAAGGCATAAAATGGAAACAACCCAGATGTCCATCAAAAGAAGAGTGGATAAAGAAACTGGTACATCTATTCCATGGAATACTACTCAGCCATTTAAAAGAATAAAATTCTACCATTTGCAACCAAATGATCCCAACTAGAGGCCAATATGCTCAGTGAGATAAGCCAGTCCCAAAAGGACAAATATCATATATTCTCTCTGATATAAGGCAACCTTCATGCCAAATACAAGATCAATAGCCCTTTCAATAGTGTTTTTGCTACATCTCAGGGGTTTTGATATATTTTGTTTTTATTTTCATTTCTGTAAAATAGTTTCTTTAGTTTTATTAATTTCTTCACTGATTCAATGATCATACAGCAGCATTGTTCGTTTTCTCATTTCTTCAGTGATACATTGGTCACTCAGTAGCATATTATTTAACTTCATGGCATTGTAAATTTTTAAACTTTCTTCCTGTTGTTGATTTTGTTTTATGGCTTTTCATTAAAGGGGTGTATAGTAACTGTGTAATAGGGACTATCATATCCAGGTGTGAAGATACAATGTGGTATGCATCTCTACTTCCAAATCAAAAATGGAATCCCAATGAAACTGTTAACTATATCTTGACAATAAGATGCTGGCCATTCTGCCATTGTCCATATGGACAGCGTCAGAAGACAAACAGTAGAATGACAGATTTATGGCTGATTATGAAGGACTATACGACTGTAACAATATGGGAGAATCAGTGGGGGAGGAGAGGACTTGGGGAGGAGGGAAAGGGAAATCCCAGAGCCTATGGAACTGTTTCATAAAATAATAAAAAACAAAAGTTGCTGTAATACTCTGTTTAAAAAAAACTGCATTTTCATCTCTCATTATCTTCTGGTCATTTGTATATATGCACAATCACAATACAGTTTGAATTTATGTTTTGCTTTTTTCTCCTTTTCCTAAGATAATATTTAAGTTTATTTTAAACAGATTCCATCTAAGTAATAATGAGCTACTTGAAAAGACTGGAAAATTCATGAAGAAAAGTACAAAGAGAAGAACATTCCAATAACAGACTCCCACTCCTTCCCTATACATCTCTCACCTACTATCAAGTCAGTCACTTCATCCTCCCTTGGCAAACACTTTGACTTCAATGACTCCTCCAAAAGTCATGTTGTTTCATAAATTGATATTTATTTGTATTGTTTATTTATACACAATAGGGATCTTCTATCAGTTAGTTCACTCTTCAAAGTTACCAAGATCACAATGCATCTCTGTGAATTCAATGATTTGATCACGTAAACTGAATTTTCAAAGTCCAAGTCAGGAATGTAGAATTCCATCTGGGTTTCCCACATGGGGGCAGAGATCCAAGTGCTGGAACCATCCCCTGCTGCCTCTGAAGATGCACATTATCAGAAAGCTACCATTGGAAGCATAGTTGAGACTAAGGCCCAGGCACCCTGATATTGGGCAAGGGCATCTAAGTGAAACCTAGCCATGGTGTTAAATGCTCATTCCTCACATTAACATTCAATCACCTTTGTACTGGGAGTAAGAGGTGGGATCTGGATGTTCAGCTCACGAGAGCTCTGCCCTCATGAATGAATTAGTGTGGCTATCATAAGGGTGGGTTAATTATCAAGGGAATGGGTTCCTGAAACAAGGGTAACTTTGGTTCTCAATTCCACTCAGCTGTGTATTTCCTTGCCTTTATGATGTGGCACGATGTAGCACAAGGTCTCTTGCCAGGTGTCAGTGCTAATTCAGTACCCAAATGCCTGCAATGACTTGGGTTAGGCCAGGCTGAAGACAGGAGCTTGGTATCTGTTCAGGAACACTTGGGCTATCTTCTGCTACTTTTCCAGGCATATTGGCAAGGTATGAAGCAGCCGGGAGTCAAATCAGTGTCCATACAGGGTGTTGGCTAGTGCTGTCATTGCTGACTCACAAGATTTTTTAAGATTTGGAAACTAAAGATAAATTAGATGGAGCCAAACCAGGCCTAAAACTTGGGTGCCTAGTGGTATCTCATCATATTTGTTACAAATTATTCTTGATTTGTAAGAGAAATGAGCAGAAACTCATTTGTCACAATGGAGAAGGATGCTGGAGAAGCTTTCCTGGGCATGTTTATTCTAATGCTTTGATCAATTTCCTCCAAACACTCTGGCAATAAGCAGATGTTATCACTGTTGGCTCTCCAGAAATTTAAAAAAATGCAAATTCATTGCACATTCTCCCCAAATTGTTGTCATGTCTATGCTCTGGATTCGTACTAGACTAGCTCCTTCCCTTTGCAGCCAATGCTTTGATTGCACTTTGTCTGTAGGATTTTACTGGCAGAGCCTCATTTCATGTCCTAGTCCTGGTCTTACAAGAAACAACTGGGATCTTGACACCCAACTGCTTAAAGTTTCTAACGAAAAATTCCATGTTTGTCTGCAGTTAATCTAGATGTAACAGTCTGGGCATGCATTGAGTAGAAAGTTTTCTCAGACTTACGTCTGCAGGCAGAATTGTGTTAGCTGAACCTACAGTGATATCCATCATGTTGGCCTTTGTTTCTACCATGTTTCTCATCAATCCTGCCTTACAACAACACAAACAAGACTCAGTTTTCACCTGCACATTGCTGCTTATGGTCTCTGCTGTGGACTTCATATCCAATATCATCACATTGTTTTCTCCTTTCTTTTTCCTCTCTTCTTCTCTCTGCTTTTCTTCTTCCCTTCTTCCCTTCCTTCCATCTGTGATTTACTCCCCAAATGGCCACAGAATCTGAGTGTTAGGCTTAATCCAGGTACTTAAGAGTCCTACTGGGTCTCCCATGTGGATGACAGGGACTTAATCCCTTGAGCCATCACTGGCTGCCTCCCAGGGTGTGCATTACCAGGAAGCTGGAATTGGGAGCAGAGGCAGGACTGGAACCCAGACACTCCTGAAATACTTCCTCAAATACTTAACACATCTACCTCATCCATTCTTGAAACGAGTCATCCATTTGCAAGTTGATGATTTCTTCGGGCATGGTCCACATAAAATTTTTGTAAAGCATCAAGAATTTCACTATCTTTCCACCCAAGATTGACCATAAATTGCGTTTTTTTTCCCTTCAGTTGTAGCAGAATACATTTTGCTATGAAAAGAACTGTTTTCAAACTGACATCTCACCCTTCTCAGTGTCTCTAACTAGATACTGTTCAGACATGTTATATCAAATTCATATGAATTTATTTTGGAGCTAAAATGTTAAGTATATGCATAAGTTGTTCATAGTACATCTTTTCTATAAATGTATGAGAGATTCTCCACATACAAATCTTTAACAATTAGATGTTTAAGGTAAAGATGGGTTACATAGTAAGCTTTTCCCTTAAAATTAATGGAGGCATTTTTGTTATTGTTGTTTTCAAGATTGCTTTACATTTAAAACTAAGATATACATCAATTTGTCTTCTTCATAATACAACTCATTTTACCTTAATAATTTACAAAAATGTTGCACTGAGAAAGATTTCACATACTTTACACTGCTAAACATGTTCATGACATCACACACAAATCTGTAAGCTTACATCCTAAAATAACACACAGTAAGGGGCTATCAATATTTCTTGCCTACCAAATGAAACAATATTGGGTTTTTTTTTCTCAAAGCTACTCAGATAGCCATTGTTTGCAAGGTGTCATGGTGATACCTGCGACATAAATTATCTTCCTAGCCAGAAATGGAGACTGAGGTTTTCTCTTTTTTTTAATGGTAGAAGGGTGCGGAGAAGTCTAAAATCTGCATCAAAAGCTTAGATGTATGATTTGAAGGAAAACTGAAGACAAAGAATGCTTTTATTCCTATCTAGGCTTAGGATTTAGCTCAAAGAAGCGCTGTTACTACTTTATCTGTTAGCCCATTCACAACACTATTTCAGTGCTTAGCAAAGAGCAGCATCAGTAAATACTTGAGCAATGAGTAGATTCTGATTGAGAGTCTGTGGCAGTAAAAGCTCTGGCTGGAAGATTAAACTCTTAAATCAATAATAAAATCGTATAACTGGGCTAAGTGGTTCCTATGTATGGAATCAAAGATTGACAAGAGATTGATAATTATTGCGGGAGATCCCAGTTATTTTTAGGCACATCGTCCCTCACCTCCAATAGATTAAACAGTGACAAAAAAAGGTCAGTACTAAAATATTGCTTTAAATGCTTTCTTTTTCATGTAGAATGTGCAATGGAGAAAATCCATCTGCAACACAGAAGTAAGTGAACCTCAATGTTGAGAGGATTAGAAGCCAACTGTGTGATGTGCGCATTCTAGAAGTTTGGTGCTTTTGATGAAACAGTCAAATGATGTGACCCTGTTCCAGTGGAGAATTTTGCACAGATTTAGGACTTTCATGCAGAGCTGAATCTGGAGAGCTTGTATGCAAAACATTTTACCCTGAGCATGTCTTCAGCTGAGAGCAGTACATTGGTTATAACTAATGATTCGGGTTTGTCAATCCTTAAGATGCTGTTATATCTTCTAAATGAATGAGGTAGAGAGTGATCAACTGATTAGGGATTTCTTTCTATCATTTTTCTTCAAAGTCAATGAATTAAAGAAAATAATAATAATAAAATTAAACAACCACTCTTCAAAAAGTTCATGGAAATGGGTATTATAAAAGTTATGTGCATTTCAAAAAATTGTTCTAAAGATGTGTTTATTTTTATTAGAAAGGCAGACCAGATTTACACAGAGAAGGAGAAACAGAGAGAAAGCTCTTCCATCTGCTGGTTTACTCCCAAATGGCTGTGATAACCAGAGCTGAGCCAATCTAAAGCCAGGTACCATTAGCTTCATTCAGGTCTCCCACGTGGGTGCAGGGTCCCAAGGTTTTGGGCCATCCTCTGCTGCTTCCCCAGGTCATAAGCAGGAAGCAGGTGGGAAGTGGAGCAGCTGGCAAATGAACCAGTACTCATACGAGATCCCAGCCCTTGCAAGAGAAGGGTTTAGTCATTGAGCCATCGAGCCACCCGATTTTTTTTTGTTTGTTTTTTGCACTAAAACAAACTTGTCTTTCAACACCATTTTTCATGGACTTTCTGAAGTGCCCTCATACTACACAAAAGGTTATGTGCCAAGAAGGTACTCTTTTTGAAGTGCTTGTTTGGAGAATGGGGTGATTATTTATTTTTTGTTGTTCTGAGTAATGAAAGGAAAAACTTCCATGATGTATCAAATACATTTTACTCGAATTATATTACTAAAACAAAAATTAAAGAAAACTTAGGAAATATTCAGGACCATCAGCGAAGCTATTTAATCCTATTGTGTTTCTATTACAGTAAACCACTGATTTTATGGCTTACAAATGACCATAGTTAACATACCACAGTTTGGGAAGTTTGCAAGTCCAATATCAGCACACCAGCACATTCAGAGTCTGCTGCTTCCTGATTTATGGAGTGGGAGTGGGGGTCATATTCTCACTATAATTTCACATGGTGCAGAGTCAAGGGAGCCCCACGCTACAAGCAGGAAGCTGGATCGCAAGTGGAGCAACAAGAATGACAGGCAGAGGATTAGTCTGCTTTCGTGTTGGCCTCACCCCAGTCTGCTTTTCATTTTTAAGAGAAAGTTGAAGGGGAGGTGTTGGGCACAGCTTGGACTACTCAACATCCTAAATGGTTCTGTAAGTTGGCTATTCACCCTCTACTTAGATTTTAGGAACCTTAATAGTCTTCTAGTAGCTATACCATGCCCCTCCTCATATCTTTATAACATGAAGTTGATTTAATGAGTTATAAGTTATAAGTTCCCGCCAAAAAGATAGAATCCTAGAGTATAAACAATTCTCATTAAATAACCAACTTCTTGATAAGATAATCTGGTGTGGAACCTAGGCATTTCCACCACTGAGTCAACCTCCTGCCCCACTTGAGATTTAGATTCTATTTAGAGTATGCCCTTCTGATCGACACCCCAGATTCCTGTGCTCTCCATGTCAAGCCTGTAAGTGATCCCTGTATGCACGCAGAAGGTGGGTTGCCTAGACTTTGTAATACCTGTTACCTGTCTCAGATAAGACCATCCTTATGGGAGCTATGACAGCTTTTTCTTTGGCTAAGTCCTCTTTAGAATGTTACAGAAAATCAGTTTGCTACAGTGGGAGATAATCATATTAAAGTTATGAGCAAGAACAAATGGTATCCCACGAGATAGCCTTCTCTGAATGTAAGCGGTGACATTTTGTTAATCTATAAGCATGTTCTAAAGCAGCTGTGTGTGAAACTACTTTGGAAATTGCTGATTTAGGATATTAGTGATAACATATTTCAGCTTGCAGTTGCATTTAGAATAGAAATGATATCCGGTGGCAAAATACTGCACAGATAAAAGTAATGTGTTACGTAAATTACGCATTTGGTGTTCACCTCTTTCCCCATGACAACTGCGCTATCTGTTGAGCTCAGAGCAGCCAACTTCCATTCAGAAAGGAACTGATCTGAAATCCATTTTTACAGGCCTCGCTTTATAAATTCTAAATCTTAGCAGATTGCAGGCAGATGAAACAAGAGAAACGACATGCAAATCTGTCATTCCTCTTTTTTTTTTTCTCTCTGCTTTCAAGAGGAAAAGGCTCCGACTAAGGGTTCCTTGTTTGGAGTCCTGTTTTTTTTTTCACGCATCGCTGCTATAGACCTTGGGCATTCCGGGTGGCACAGTCACAGCATTTAGTTTCCTCATAGAAATAAAGATAAACTTAGATGTAGGACAGGTGATAAACGGACTAGATCTGTAGGGCTTGTCTTATTGAAAGACACAATTTAAAAAAAAATTCAAATGACCGAGAAAGGAGAGAAAGCAAGCCTTTTCCCAACATGACAAGTATTATGTGGGGATAGCAGTGTCTGACATGTCCCATTCAGCTAAAAGGGTCAATGCCAACGAGGAACAAATAAATAGAGCCCAGCAGGGTTTGGCTTCCTATGGAGCCTTTACCATTTCCCCCCATGACTAAGACTGTAGAATAAAGAAGACTCCTTTTAAAATCTATGGACGCCACAAATTTGAGGACTAATGTAATTTGTGGAGTTGGGTTGGGGGTAGGGTTGCCAGATATAGTTAAATTAGAATCTCAAATAAAAAAGTGGCTATTTTCTCTTCAGTGTAAATTTGCTCTTGCATACATTAAAAACTTATTCATTACTTAACTGAAGCTGAAATTGAATTGGCTGTTCTGCATTTTTGCTTAAAATGACTCAGTGTAACTGCCCTGGATAGCAGGGTAGAAGGAGAAAAGAATTTCAACAATGATAGGAAGAAATATATGAAATTCATGATGGTGAGCACCTGGTTTTAGATCACAATGGTTATCCTGTAAAGCTAAAAAACTTTTAGACTGAAGGCAGTGAAATTAGGTAAGAGAATAATATATGATGGTAAAGACAGGAAAACAATGGAAATCCTACCTCTGGGAGCAGACATTCAACTTACCAATTAAGACACCTGCATCCCACACAAGAGTGACTGGGTTTGAGTCCCTGCTCCAACTCTGATTCCAGTTTCCTGCTAATGCCCCCTTTAGAAGTCAGTGGGTGATGACAGCTCAAGTGCTTGAGCCCTTGCCTCTCCTTTGGGAGAGCAGGACAGAACTCTGACCTCTTGGTTTTGGCCTAGCCAGTCCTGTGGGTGTTTGGAGTCTGAACCAGCAGATGGAAGAGCTCTCTGGATCTGTTTCTCTTTCTCTACCTTTCAAATAAAATAAGTAAATGAGTACATCTTAAAAAATAATCCTGTCCTGAGTTCCTTAGAAATTGCAGTGTTTATTAAAACTCATCTTTGTTTCCTGGTCTGGAGTCATTCACTTTTCACGGAGTGAAAATTATTCTTTGAACAAATCAACCCATTTCCACTTCCTTACAAGATTTCACGTTACTAGCTTTATTGTTTTCATAACATTTATTTATTTGAAATGTGGAGTGACAGAGAAAGTGAGAAAACACAGACAGGAGAGAGAAATTCATATTCTATCGGCACTCCAAATGCCTGTAAAAGCCAGAATGGGGCCAGGCTTAAGTCAGTAGCCAGGAACTCCATCTGGGTTCTCACTAGAGTGGCAGAAACTTAAGAATTTGAGCCATAATCAGTTGCATGTCTCTTAGGCACAGAGCAGGAAGCCAGATCACAAGTCAAAGAGGTATGACTACTATATGGCATGACGCTATTGAAGAAGCATGACACTTGTCTGTTTCTTAGCCATTAAAGACAGGAAATTGTCAAGTTCAAATGGAACTGACTAGAGCCATCAAATAGCCTACAGGATGCAAATTATATCTATTTGCATAACTTTCAAAACACTCTGAATTCTTCCTAGACAAATAAAAAGTAATTCAATCAGTGGCTAATCATGAAAGACTTATGTCAAATACAAAAATCAGGCAACAACTACCCAAAGACACTTCCTTACCAGTGCTCTCACTAGGAAGGGTGGGAGCAAATCAAGAGCTAAGCTTTAATACTGCCCTATTGTTGCTTTTGGTATACTGCAACTGTTCTTTCTCCCAGAGTGATCTTCCCCAACATGATTTACATACAAATCCCTAAAGAAGGATCAGCGAGTCTGTTGAGTGACAGATCGAAAATAAGGTACTAGAGAGCATGCCTGGCACCCAAGGGGAGCAGAACAAGTGCCACCTCACCTCTCATTTTATCACAACCCAAGCAAAGGCAAGGGTGAGTCCAAGGAGAGTAGGGGAAGGCCTTGGCCTCTAGACAGGCAAGAGAAAAAGAGAGATGTAAACAAATTGCATCGATGTATTGTGTTGAAAAGGGGGCCCATTTCTTCTATCCTATTTTACAAGAACCCTAACGATAATTTTGACAGAATGAAATGATAGTTTCCTCTTGTAAACAGTAAGACATCTTTGTAACATAGATTTTTTTTTCATCATTGCTTTTCAACTACTTGTTGAAGATCAAGTATAGATATTTTTTCATGACAACCTAGTGGTTCCTTACTGTTTCCTCATTGTTCAAAACACTTACTTATTTGAAAGTGAAAAACTGAAAAAAAGAATGGAGCGACAGAGACAGATCATCCATTTGTTGTTTCACTCTCCAAACACCCACAGCCGGTGGGGCTGCACCAATCCAAAACCAAGAGCAGGGTGGTAGGAACCCAAGTACTTGGCCCATGGTCTGCTGCTTTCCCAGGCACATTAACCCGAAGCTGAATCAGAAATGGATGGCGGGCTGTCTTGAACTGTCCTACAATGTAGTATGAAGGTACTAATATAGGATATGGGTCTCAGCTGGGACGTGAGTGTTGTGAAGAGCTGCTTAAGTCTCTGTGCCATAATGCCCAACTTACATTCTCTTCTTCTAAAAGCAACAATATATATGGTCAAGATTCCTTGAACTATTTCACAAATGTTTGTGTTTCTTAGACAAAGAGAACTGAGACTTTAATGAAAACCTTTACCATTTCAGATAAGGTCAACTCACCTCTGTTTACATTAAGTTAGCAACAAAAATGTAGTAAATACTAGAGCCCTTTGAAGGCAAAGTGGTCCTCAATGTAGATTCAGAGCCTGGTTTTAGGGCAAAGCAGCCTAAGACAGCACCTGGCTGCAGAAGCACTTGTTGTGGAAACATAATAGATTTTTCCTGACATGCCCTGCTCATGTGATTTTCAGACTGAGAACAAAGCCTCAATCATAGAAAACATAACACCTACACTCCCCAACAATCTAGGTGGTATAGTGGGGAGGTGGAGATGAACTTCAAAGTCTTGATGTAACGCATTTGACACATTCCAAGTGCTGAAAATAAGTGTTCTTGCACCTCCGAAGTTATTCTCACAAAACAAGGTGCAATGACAAGTTAACATTTAGGCTTCAGTTACCATTTTACCTGCAGGGGAGTCTTTAAAATGATCAGATTTATAAAAGTAGATTTAAATTTAAAATACCCCTTTAAAAGAAACATAACCTTAAAGAGAAGCTAAGTATCACTGTATATCATGGAAATCTGTAACCAACTAAACACTAATTTAAAAATTACTAACTTTATGGTATGGTGAGTTGACAGTTTGAAATGTATAAATTTCACAATATATTTTCTACCTTTGAAATAAGCACCGTTTTTAGTGTAGAGAAGGCTCCAAATAATGACTTCAGGGCTTCAATCTGTGACACATTAGTATCCATTATCCAGATTGCAAAAGACAATCCTCATTGAAGCAAATGACTTGACAGACAAGTGCCTATACTAATCCAGAATGAAAGAATAGCCAGTCCAACCAAGTCCAGTTTGTTGTTCCTTACAGCTTCATTTTTGTACATGCACACTTTGGGGCAGATTAGTGAAAAACGTATGATCAGTGAAGATTGGACTTTAACCACCTGAGGATGTCCTCTCTGAGCACCTGGAGTCAACACACTTAATTTTTTCTCTGTCTCTCTCTGTCTCTCTCTCTCTTTTTATGATGGTTTCCCAGGAACTATTTAATACACATCTTCCTCAAAATATTGTGCTTTCACCTTTGTGCCTGCTGATGTAGGCAGGAAGGTTGTGAGGAATTAAAAACTGCCAGCACATGAGACACAGCCCTGCATTGCCAAAACCCCACCTCCTTCTGTACAAACCACCTCTGCTAGGATTTTTCTGCTTAAGAGCTGACACCTGCTGGAAATATCCAACATGGCAACATGTCTGGCACACTCAAACCTCTTCATGCTCCTAAACCTGTCTCTCCATCATGTACCAAGAGGCCTGTCACTTTGTAGCTTTTGAAAAATGGAGCACTGAAGGACCAGCAATCAAACTCCATCCCAAGCTCCACCCACTTTATCACTCAATTAAGCCATGGGAGAACTATACCATTAATCATATTGGAAAGATGGCCTTCAGTTTTGTTAATGGCACCTTTCTCTCTTGAGGCTATCTACACACCCACATGCTAGGTTTGTGGATTAAACTAAAAATACAGTAAATGACAAGAGTTGGAGTTGGAGGCCCTTGGAAACACTACTATCATAGAGCATTGAACAGTACCCCTCTCCTTTGATATATGCCCAGAATCTCAGAATATGACTTTATTCCATAACAGAATCTAACAGAAACAACTAACTAGTTAAGGACAGGTTGGCATTGTAGCACAGTGGGTTAAGTCACCACTTGCAATGCCAGTATCCCACTTAGGAGTGCTAATGGGCAATTAAGTTTAGTTCATAGGTTGCCTATAAAACCAGAATAGTCAAGTCACATAATTTTGTCTGTATTGTTCTATCACAGCCAACATTCTGCTTTTACATTTTTTTGTTGTTGTTGTTGTTCATAATCATATGGCTGTGATTTGATAATGTTCATCATCCTGATACAATAACTGAATTTAGTTTTTTGTTGTTCCCCTGCTTTGGAAGGAACTTCATCAGTTTGTCCACATTTCTAGGACAACAGACATAGAGGTGTTGCTGATAGAAGCTTGAAATGAGGCAGGAGCTTTCAGTTGGCCCCAAATGTCAAACCATATCCTTCCTGAGCACTCAAGAATGTCAGTGTGTATTACTTTCTACTTCTTGGCATGCAGTTTGCACAAATCTCAAGGCTAATGGAAAGACTTCCTGAGACTTTACCTTCTGCTGTGTTTGTTTTTTACATTGATTCTATATGTTAGATTCTCCATATTAGTAATTCATATCATAAATAGTAGACCAAAGTGAGATGAATGCTAAAGTAAATTACAAACAAACAAAAAATCTTTTGCAATTATTACAAATATTTCTGTGGGGTTGGCTCTATGGTGCAGTGGGTAAATCTGCTGTGTGTGACTACAACATCCCACAAAGGCACCTGTTGGAGACCCAGCCACTGCATTTCCCATCCAGTGCCTTGTTAATGTACCCAGGAAGGCAACAGAAGATGGCTCAAGTAAAAAGGCCCCTGTAACCACAGAGGAGACCCAGAAAATGCTTTGGGCTTCTGGTTTCAGGCTGGCAAAGAGCCAGCCATTGCGATCATTTAGGAAGTGAGTCCTAGATCCTTATCTTGTGTTACCGAATCAACCTGTAAGAAGTAAAGTAGCTTTTCAGAAAAAACCTTCAGCAGAAAGTCCCTTCTCTGGTTTTTCTTGCAAACATTAACCTCAAATATTTACTTCCTTCCATACTGTTTACACATTTAGCCTCAAAATTTCATCTGTGAAGTCAGAAGAAGATAAAAGACCCAAATGTCAGCCATCTGTAGGCCAGACCAGACGAGCTTCCTGGGGGAGGCAGGAACCTCGCTGGGTAGAACTGAAAGGAGGCGATTGTACACACTAGGATGACAGGATGCTGCTCTTCCAGGTCTTGCTGCCCAACCAGAAAACCTGAAACTATGCCCCTGCATAACACAGTTTCCTTGTAGTTTCTCGATTGTATTTTATCTTTGCTGTACACAACTGATTTAACATTGGACAGAAAGATTTGCAAGGCATCAAAAAGATTTAGACAGCAGAGAAACAATGAGAGTATTTCTCAAACATATCATGTGTTGGCTTCTAGTGAAAAAAGCAAAGAAATCCCCAAAGGATTACCTCGAATTGGTCTATCGTTTTGGTGAAGATACTAAGTTTCTATAGGTTCTGCTCATTAAAATGAACCCTGACGATAACAATGATATTATAAACTATGTCTTAGATATTTCCGAATTAAAAAAGCAGGTTTGGTAGTACCCAAAAGGATGTATGCTTGACTGCTCATGGGGATGTTATGGAAGCCATCCTTCTCATTTTCCTAGTCCAGGGACTATGGATTTAATAAACACAAAAATGCAAAAACATTTCAACTCATGTCTGGCCAACAGTAAAGTCTCAATAAATCACAGTGAATGAGAAAAGTCAAAATGGTAGTAGTGATAATAATCATACTGATGATAATCATCCCTGCAAGGTTTTATTTGGTGTTATGGTCACTGTCTTAAGATATTTAACAAATAAAATGAACCTTTTCTGATGTTGCCGGTGCGTCTCATCTATTTGAAATACAAGAAATTTAAGATCAAAATATAAAAAGGGAATGAAAATGGGTTTAAGTAAAAACTTACAACAGCCTTTTACTATTTAATGGCTCATCAGATGAACACTTTATGCAATTAATTGTGAAACATAGACAATCTGATCTGGCTTTAGGAGATTCTAGAGTATCATTTTTCTAATGAAAATGTTATACACTGGCTTATTTTTTAGAGTTTGAAGTATTTTCACATGCCAGCTAGCTTAATATATACATACTCATGGAGTCAGAAACTACAGTTATGGTTGCACCTTACTCGGTGTTAAAAAAAAAAAATGAACTTTGAGCATGAAAGGAACCTAGCTAAGGTGGCTCTGCTGATGACAAAGCTTGTATTTCATCACAGGGCTTCTACCTTGGAGTCCTCTCTCAGGTTACATGGTTGTGCTGTGTCACTCTAGCCTTTTCAATGACTGACTTTACAGAGTTACAGTGTAATGCTACGTCTTTGAATTCCACCGAGCAAAATGTAAGACACCTCTGTGTGGAAACGAACTTTCTGGAAACAGTACATCATCATGTTATTCTTACCGAAAGGCAATCAAGACCAATTATTTCACAGTTCACAGGCAAGAAAACATATCACCAAAAAAGCCGGAAACTTCCTTTTCTTAGAGCAGAAGAGTAACACAATCTTTTGAACGTGTTTTTGCTTTGGCTTAGAGGAAATTCAGAGCACAGCTTTGTATGTGATTATTCCAGTTTCCTCAGGCCAAGTTTCAATGGCCTGCTTTCCCTCCCTCCTGTCTATATCTAGAATACCTTTAACCTGTGACTTTTTACCTTTCAATATTCATCTGTGATTCAATCTTAATGTTCTTCGGTTTTAGTCCATATCTCTAGAGCTCAAGTGCCCAGAGAAGATTTCCCCCTTTTGTGATAATAGAACTCAATACTTCTTGATTACTCCCTTTTTCCATTTGCAGTCCATGAGATTCAAATGGGATTGATTGTTGTCTTTCAGAGTCATAGATAGAAATATGATCTAGCCAAGATTAATCAGTATCTTATGGCCTACCCCTTAGTAATTGGATCAAGAAGGAGCCCATGAGATGACGCATGTCGATTTGTCTGGTGGGATGGGGGAGCGGAGAGAGACATAGCTCTTTAATTCACTCCTCAAATACCTGCAATGGTCAAGGGTGAGCCAGACTGAAAAGCCAGTAGTCCAGAATACAATGAGTCTCCCATGTGGGTGGCAGGGATGCAGTGATTCAGTGCTTACCTACTGTCTCCCACAGTACATATTATTAGGAAACTTAAACTGAAAGTAGAGCCAGGCCTTGAACCAGACAGATGCAGGTGCCCCAAGGAATATCTATCCATTGCACCAAATGCATACAAATCAGTTCTATCAAGGTACCAACTTGAACGGGGCTTTTCCTAAGTGACTGAGGAAGGGATGTTAATTTTGTACCATAGCAGTTAAGAAGATGAGATGAGAAAGTAGTTTCTGGCTCCTACCATTCCCCTATGAAAGCGCTTAAGAATGGAGCCAACCCCCAAGTAGGCACATCTGAATTGTGAGATGGAGATAAGATAAAAAGCCCTGTGGATCTCGCTGGATCACTGTGCACACTTGAGTTTGGTGTGATTTCTATCTTTGTGCATCAACTGCATGGGCAGTCACTCCTCTGTCTATGCTCTAGTCATTGTAGTCTGGGCTTTTTTTAGTCCCTGTAATCCAATGTGGGTTAACTAATATTGGGATTTTTCTCTGTTTTTATTACCATAAATCCATTTTACAGTTACTAGGACAGAAAACAACATAAAGGGTGACCGTGAAAAATGTTATCCTTAATGTCATAACAAGACAAGTTTTTGGTTATTTGGTAGTAATGTTGGTCACTCCTTCCCTCCCTTCCTTCCTTCTTTTCTTCCTTAGTCCATCCATTCTTCCACACCTACTTTCCTTTGTTTATTCAGATTTATTTAATTCAGTTATATGAAAAGTAGGTGCATCTACCAGGCCAAAATCATGAGCCAGGATCTTCTTTCAGGTTTCCCATGTGCATGACAGGGGCTCAAGCAAAAGGGCCATTTTCTGTTTCTTTCCTGTGTGCAATCATTAGGGAGTTGGATCAAAAGTGGAGCAGCCAGGGCTCAAACTAGTGCCAACCTTGGATGCTGCGGCTGCAGGTGATGCTTTTACACACCATGCTACAACATCAACTACTCACCCTTTTTATCAAAAGGATCAAATGCATAAGCCATTCCTTTATAATTTCATTTATAGATATTGTTTTATCTTACTTCTATTGTTGAAATTTGTTTTTAAACATTTGTTTATTTTTATTGCAAAGTCAGAGATATAACAGAGAGGAGGAGAGACAGAGATGATCTTCTGACCAATGATTCACTCCCCAAGTGACCGCAATGGCCAGTGCTGCGCTGATCCGAAGCCAGAAGCTAGAAGCCAGGAACTTCTTCTAGGTCTCTCACATGGGTGCAGGAACCCAAGACTTTGGGCCGTCCTTGACTGCTTTCCCAGGCCACAAGCAGGGAGCTGGATGGGAAGTGGAGCTGCCGGGATTAGAACCAGCACCCATATGGGATCCGAGCAGGTTCAAAGCACTGGGCCCCATTGTTGAAATTTAATGCTTCAGATTTGGGGAGATTGTCATTGATATGCTTGTCAAAGATTCAAAATGAGACTTAAAATCTTTTTTGTGTGTGTCTGTGAAATCCAAGTCTTTACTCACTTTCTTATAGGTTCCTATTATGAATTGAACCATTGTATCTCCTCAGAATGTATACACTGAAGTTCTAACCTTCATTGTGATAGTATGCAGTGGGGCTTTTGGGTGATAATAATGGTTAGATTACGGGTTAATGGTGGAGGAGGAGTGAGAGGGAGGAAAGAGTGGGAAGTATCATTATGCTCTTCAAGTTGTATATGTAAAGTATGTGGCATTTGTTCACTTTATACAAATAAAATATTTTTTTAAAAAAATAATCTTAATGATGGGCCCTCATGATGGAATTTGTGGGTTTACAAAATTAGAGAGAGGAGAGAGAGAATAAGAGGCCCACTCTGAGATGACAAAGCCAGAAGGAAGCTGTGTACAAGGCAAGAAAAGAGAGTTCTCCAGGGACATGACCTTACCTTGATCTTGAACCTCTTAGCTTCCAGACTGTGTATGAGAAGCACATTTCTGTTGCTTCAGTCCTGCCATCTATGGTACTTTGTTATAGCAGCCCAAGGTGACTGAGTTACCTCCTATGGATATTTCCAGTCTGTCTATCCTTGAGCAAATTATAGATTCCTTCCTTTTATATGCTAACTATAGCATTTTAGGGAAAAGTCTTGTGCTAAGCTTGAGAAGTTGTATTTTATCATCATGACGGAATGAAAATCCCATCAAAATGCAAGTCCTTCCTTTCAAAAGTTTGAATACGACAATTCTTTAAATAGAATTTCACCTGATTAAATATAGGTTGCTATGAACACAAAGTTCTAAGAAAAACTTCTGATTTTCATCTCATACATTTTCATTTCAAGGTGAGTTAGATGTGTGTTAATTTATGCATAACTGATAATTCTGGTTTTTTTTTCTCAATTTGTTGACAGGCAAACAAGCACACAGCATGCTAATTTTATTATCATTTTCATTTAAAGTTTTTTATTTACAAAATTTAATGGACATATACAAATTGTATATATTTATGAAGCCATAGAGACAGTGGATCAGAGGTCCTTGTCTTAGTTTGAAAGAAGAATTTCAGACATGAGACATAGTAGCAATATGTCAAGCAGCAATGTTCAATGGAGAGAATGCATCTAACAGACCAGGCAGGTATCTTGGGAGGGCAACTAGGAGTCCAGAATTCACAATAGATAAGATATGGAATCAACTCACATGTCCATCAACTGATTAAGGATAAAGAAAATGTGATATATATGATGGTATTCTAATTAGCCATAAAAAGGAATAGAATAATGTCTTTTGTAACGAAATGATTGCAATTGAAGACCATATGCTTGGTGAAATAAACCCACCACAGAAGAAAAATATTATGATTTCTCTGATATGTGGTAATTAATAGAAGGTATAAGATAATGCAATATACATGAGTGAAATTGACTTCTTGAGATTTGATCATTGTTTATAGTCATTGTGCATGTTTTTGAGGAACAGTGATTTTTCCAGTTGTTGAATTCTTCATTTAGTAGAGCAATAATCTGCTGACTATAAACCAAATTGAAGGGCTGGCATTGCGGGGTAGTGGGGAAAGCCACTGCTGAAGACAGCAGCATTCTGTATGGGCACATATTTGAGTCCCGGCTTGCTGCACTTCCACTAATCTAATACAGCACCAGGGAGAAAACAATGGAAGATGGCACAATTGTTTGGACTTATGTGTGAGAGCTTGATGAAGCTCCTGGTTCCTGGATTTGATATTGTACAGCTCCAACAGTTCTAGTTATCAAGGGAGGGAATCGGTGGACAAGATCTCTCCTTGGCTCTCTTTGCATTTAATTTTGATTTTCAACTAAATAAATGCATCTTTAAAATCTATCTTGACAGTATAATGCTGGACTTTTTGCCATTGTCTATGCCTACAATGTCATAACACACTTAGATAGCAGAATGATGGCCTTATGACTCTTGTTGAAAGACTACACCAGTTGTAACAACACAGGGGAAACGAGTAGGGAGAGGGGAGTTGGGGTGGTTAGAGGAGGAAATCCCTGCACTTACGTAATTCTATCATAAAATAATAAATTACATAAAAAACTAAATCAAAAGTACGTTATGACAAAATTGAAAGAAAAATAAGGAAAGAAGGAGTAATGGGAAGTGAGAGATGGTGGGAAGCGTTGTCATATGTTTTAAACTACATCTATGGGGCCCGGCACGGTGGCCTAGTGGTTAAAGTCCTCGCCTTGAACATGCTGTGATCCCATTTGGCTGGAGGTTCCAATCCTGGCAGCTCTACTTCCCTTCCAGCTCCCTGATTGTTGCCTGGGAAAGCAGTCAACGATGGCCCAAAGCCTTCAGCTCCTGCACCCGTGTGGGAGATCTGAAGGCAGTTCCTGGCTTCTGGCTTCAGACTGGCAAACACCAGCCATTGCGGTCACTTGGGGAGTGAATCATTGGACAGAAGGTCTTCCTCTCTGTCTCTCCTCCTCTCTGTATATCTCTGACTTTGAAATAAAAATAAATAAATCTTAAAACCAAACAAAACAAAACTGCATCTATGAAATATATAAAATCTTTTGTTTTTAAATGAATGAATGAATGAATGAGTAAATAAATAAATAAAAGAATCCATAGACCAGTTTGCATTTGTACTGTTTCTTTTTATAGGCTATGGGTTTGGGCAACCTTTTTCTCTCCTCTGTCCTCTTCAGGTGCACATCTGAGTGAAAGGGTCTCTGGGCATGGAAATATGAAATTCCTCCCAGCACTTCATCAGCAGTGTCACTGGACCTAATAATCTTATTGGTACAGGGTGAGAAAATTTCCTCAACTTCCCCCAAGACAGATCTTCCCACTTAACAAAGTTATGGCACAAGGCAAGATTTTTGATGTGCAGTGTGCTGGTTCTGCTTCCACAGCCTTATTGTCTATATTTTTCCCCCTCTCATTCATGTCAGAAAAGTCCTATTTTTGTTCTGTAGATCCGTCACATACATAGACTAATGTTATCTTGCTACTTAATATTATGTGATGATTTAAAATGTGTACACGGTATGTAATACCAATCTAGATAAATACAGCTGTGTCCTTAAGCATTAAACATCATCAGTATTATTTCTATTATTATTTATATTTTTTTTCTGGAGGCAATACTATCTGGTGAAAGCATCCTGGTGTGAGGAGTGCAAAGATTTTGATTTCAACCCCAATACCTAAAAAAATTTGAACAAATCAGCTATTCCCTATGCCCACCCAAATCCCCAAGTTTTTCTACCAGTTAAAGAAAAAACCATGATGACAAATTTAGCTCCCATTACTTTTGTAAGGATCACATTCAGAACATTATGTACTTTTACTCAACAGGAATTGAACACTAACTACCA
The DNA here is from genome assembly GCF_017591425.1 of Ochotona curzoniae. Lineage (NCBI taxonomy): Eukaryota > Metazoa > Chordata > Mammalia > Lagomorpha > Ochotonidae > Ochotona > Ochotona curzoniae. The sequence goes on along the minus strand of NW_024464920.1, from coordinate 12,579,685 downwards.
GGATGAATGGACAATGCAAGGGAATTGGAATAAAATAACCAAAAAACCCACTAAATTTAAAATAACTTTAAATAAGATATTGCTTTGGTTAAGAATCTTCCCGTACATAAATGCATACATAAGTTTGGGTCCCCTACATATCCTCTTTTAGTAGCTTTGTATTACCAGCCTTATCATGGCTTATAACTAACTCTGTTTCAGTCTATAGTTCTTCTACTTCTTCTAATATTTCTTTGCTTTATAAAATTTATGGAGTCCATGAAGACTGTTTTGCTAACTTCTCTCTTCAGAGCATCCTCAGCGTAATTATCCAGGAACAGTGAAAAAGACACGGAAACCTCTTTGAGAAATACAGTGTGATATTATTCCTACAGTCCTTCAATGTTAAGTGACATTAATCTTAAAAGTAGAAAATGTCAACCTTCCATTTTTTCACGAGCTGAGTTTTTACTTCTTTTTATTCTGTGAAAATCAGTTAACTGTGCATAATTCCTATTTCAAGATCCAATATCATCTGTCCTGATTTAATATTAGTAAATAAGGAAAGTCAGGTACTAAATTTTCATCATTTCAGATTAAATTGCATTAAATCAGTGATGATGAAAAAGGAAAAACAAAGTTGATTGGCTTCATCTCCCATGTATACAAGGATGCTCCTTTTAAATAATAGCTTTAAATATTTCATGGTTAGACTCTTTCCACACATTTGTGGTTTCAGGTTGCAACTGTGTCCTGGTTGTCCTTGTAACTAAGTCAGCAGAGTGTGTAATCTTGTTCTGTAACCTTCCCTGTAAATCCCAGGATGTGCCGAATTCATCAGCTCCAAGGTATGTGATGCTAGCATTTGGAGAGGAAATCCGCTAACTCTTAAAGAAATGCCCTTAGCTGGGATTTTTTTTACTGGTACCATTACCTTCGTGACATGGATGTGCATTCAATTCTCTTACCAACTAGAGCTTGAGAAATCTGGGATCCTTAATAAATGTTGAATTTGGACTAGTATCTGCCATTAATGTGTTTGGTTTTCTAAAACTGATTCAGTGAAAAAGATGTGCATTTGAAACTCTAACTGGCTAGGCTAATAGGTAATTTAAAAAAGAGACAGGCATTTATAATTAAGATTGTGCCCTACAAATTAGAAAATGAAATCAGAAGGATGTTCATAGTCTGGGAGAACTAGAGATTTTCCTAGTTACGATTCTGTTTGAAGCATAAAGGGGAGGGAGGAGAGAGTGTGTTGGTTTAAGATAGATAGGCCCTTCAGCTCTGAAAATTAGCTCAGCAGTAGAGAGCTGAGGTTTTCTAGCCACCGTGACCCTGTTTGAGAAGATTACATTGCTTTGTCAGATCAGAATGTGGGTCAGAGAGCCAAGTGTCAACTTTCCACTTAAAGATCAGGCAGGCAAGCCTGTGTGTCTGATTACACACAACACAGCCTGTCCCTGGCCTGTGGCATTACACTTACTCCCTGCTTCTGCAGCAGCAACAGCTTTCCAAGAGATCTTCGAATGGTGCTGGTGTGCAGAAAAGAAACCCTCACCTCGTTATTTCTCCCCAAGCAGCAGATGCCTCAACGATAATAGGAAAATAAGAATGCTGTTGAATTTTCCTAACAGTGTCAACTTACTACCCTCAAGTCTGATATTTTCCAAATTTCATTAAAGGCAGGAAACCTACAGCCTTTTAAGCAACCCTTTCCATTTCTCCAAAAACACAAAGAGAAAGATGTCGCTATTGTGTACACTGAGTGGTGTGTCTGCAAAAGGTTGAATAATCACTTATTATGACTATTGTAATTTCATCACATTATAATTTTCCTTAAGAGCAATTTATACTGAGAGACAGAGAAAGAGAGGAAAGCAAGGAAAAAGAGAGAATGACTAAAATGTCTCAACTGTCTATGTTTGGGTAATTTGACCTTTTCCTTTGGGCACAGATAGAACAGTATTTACTGAAACTAATGCTATGAAGATGGTGAAAATTGGTCCTTGATATATATAGGCTTTGCATTGCTGAAGAAGTCAAGGTAAATAGGTAACATTACTAACTTTGGGAATACTTACTAGAGCTCCTACCTGCTTTACTACAACCTTCCTTTCTGAGCACATACCCCATGCCATACAAAATATATTTAAATTGATAATTAAATTGCAGGCATCTGGAAAGACCAGTCACTGAAGTAAATTATTTTTCATAAGTCATATTTGTGATTTACAAATGTTGGCAAGAGTAAATGCTAAATCTGTAATTTTTAAATGATAGATTATCAGAAGAAACATTTCATTTGGGAATAACATATAGAATCCAAAACCCTGGCACATTTGATTCAGCTATATATTTTTTTGCAAAGAACATTTTCTTTTTTAATCAAATATTAATTCATGTAATGAGAATTAGGATAATTAAAACCTAATGGGAAAGAGTTCTGAAAATGCTTGCAAGCTGATATTACTCTTTCACTCACTTAAAAATGGAACAGTCTCAGAAATGTTGGTATGATTTCAACTCACCATATGTCCTCCTAATGATTATTTGGAAACAGTGAGGAACAGACCTCCCACAGACAACCCTCTGCACCACTAGATTTCTTCAAAGCCTGGACTGAGAATACATTTTGTTTTGAGTTTGAGAATGGGTTAGAAGCAGTCCCCAAGCAGAGCTGGAAATGAATCTGACTGGTTTGTTAGGTAGTTAGCCAGAATGACCTTTATTTAAACACATACAATGAATTAGAGCCTTTGATCCCATTTTATTAAAGGCATTACACATTCAATATTAGAAAATGTTTTGAGAAGGGGATTTTAATGGCAAGTAAGAGTGAGGGAATGCATCATGTGGAATTTATTCAGTTCCAATGAATCCTGACTTTGGAAAGAGAAAACTAGGGTTCAGGTTAGGAAATTATTTTTTTTGTGTGTTCAATTCATAATACAGGTCATAGCATGGTAAAGGAAATGACCATTTCTCTTGATTTTTATAAAAATTGAAATGGATAATATGTGATAGAGAATTTATAAAGCAAAAAGTCATTATATCTGTATTATTATTATCATTTAAATAACATTAGAAAATGACTAGAACATTAGTATATATGGTAGAACAGGTGTTTTGTTTTTGGAGAAAACAACAGTGACGAGATTAAAACTGTGTTACACTGGCTTATGTGAGCTGATACACTTTCAGGAATGACATGAGCTGGTTGTGAACACATTGATAGTTTGCAATTGGCCATCAATGGTATTCACAGAATGTAAACGGTAAACATTAAAATGAAGAATTCTTCCATTCTTCTCTTTCCCCTAGAGAACCAGTTGGCCAGCACTTCAGTGGATATCTCAGTGTAAATGCTGCGATATTAACTGAGTAATCCATGGCTATGCAACATTATGTGCTTAACACATTGCCTATCATTTATTCTATCTCACATTCCAGGCTGCAACTATTCTTAATTTGGTAGTTCTTTGGCTCTATATAATATTAACTAGGGCTGTAGCAATCCAAGTAGTTGACTGACCTCAATATGCAATGTAACTTATTCTCAAGGCTAGCAGCTAGTACTAGCTATTGGTTGGGAAGTCAGGTGGGACTGTCAATAGAAGCACCTAGATTCTTTACCACCTGCACCCTCATATGGATTGAGCTTCTTTCACCTTTTTTAGAAAGATTTATTTTTTTTTATTGGAAAGGCAGATCAGATTTACAGAGAGAAGAAGAGACAGAGAAAGATCTTTAATCTGCTGGTTCACTCCCTAAATGGTCACAACAACCAGAGCTAAGCTGTTCCAAAGCCAGGAGCTTCCTCCGAGTCTCTGACATAGGTGCAGGGTTCCAAGGCTTTGGGTCAATCTCTCCTGCCTTCCAAACCACAGTCAGGGAGCTGAATGTGAAGTGGAGTAACAGGGTATGAACTATAGCCATATGGGATCTCAATACTTGAAGTGGGAGAATTAGCCAATTGAGCCATTGAGTGGGGCCTGGCTTCTTCTAGATTTAAAGATGTGTTCTCAGGTGAGAGAATTCCAAATGCAAAGACAGAAGTTACACGTCTCTCTTAAAAAAAGACTTAACAGTATGATATATCATTCTTTTTTTCATAGTAATACAAAAGGTAAAGATCTCTTAAGATTCAGCATTGAAGTTACACAGTATTGCTTCCAGTCAGGATCATTTGGTCTTGCAGTTTAGACACCAACAGGAAAATCACTTGATTGCTTGTGTTTGAGTGCTGGCTCCACATTCCATACTCACTTGCTGCTACTACAGATCCTAGGAAGTAGCCAGGAATAGATCAAGTAGTTGGATCCCTGCCACTTATGTAGGATGCCTGGCATGAATTCCAAGCCCTTGGCCTTGGTATGGCCTAACTCTGACTGTTGGCTGCATTTGGAAAATGAGCCAACAGATGAAAAGTTCTTTCTGTCTCTTTCTCTCTCTCTACATGTCTCTGCCTTTCAAATAAAATAAACACTTTTTTTTAAAAGCAATAATTCAATCATATCAAGAACTACAGATTTGTTTTGTTGTTTCCCCCCACCAGGTATTCTCCCCCATAGCATGTGACAGCACATTGCTCATATCTGAGTACCAAACACTTACAGGGTGAAGTTTAAAGATAGAACAGAGGAGCAAGGAAGGGGCCAAGGAATTATGGTTTCAGAGTAACTGGGAGGTTCTTCTGACGATCAAGTAAGACAACAAGAAACTACCACATGACACGGCCTCAGCTAAGCATTACCCTCAACTCACTCTCATCCTTTCTCTCTCTTTTTCTTGGGAAGGAAAATCTTCCCCAAATACCATGTATCAAATTTCTTCTTACACTTCATTGGCAAAAAATTAGTTCTCACACCCATCTGCAAGCATTCATCAACAGAGGGGAATGGATTATCAGGGTCAAATTTAGCCAATTCTCCAAAACCCTGAAGAAGATTCAGTTTTTAGTGTGATATTTGAATAAAAACAAAGAAAGCAGGATCACATTGAAAGGACGAACAGGGATGTGAGTCTGCCAGTTTCATTCTTCATATGTTGGCAATAGTTCTGTGAGATTCATCCGTGTAACAGCAGTTTTTTAGATGAAACATGGGACCATGTCATAAACCTAATTAGTAGGTGAAGGGCTGTAGGTAATTAAGATGCAGTTCAAGACAGTTTTAGAGAACTAAACAACAGCAGAAATTAATGGAGACTCATTTGGAAATGATTATAGACCAGTTGCCATGCTAACTCCCCTCCTCCCACCTAGCACCCTATTTGATAGTCAAAAAAAGAAAGGAAGTTAATAGCTTCACTTTATGAATGAGGCTAAGAGTAAACGCTGTTAGCCAGCAGAGCTCAGAATTGGAGCTTTCTCTTTTCTCTTTCTTTTGTTAAGCATGGCTCCATGTAATATTTGCTTACTGCAATTTCAGGTTCCACCTTATGGTAAACACTGCTTTTCTCTCATTTATCTCTCCAACATTGTCACCTTCTCCATCATTGTCACACTACTGTTGAAAAGAAGCCAGTGAGTCATGAGAATCAATAGCCTCCAAACTGTTGGATGTATACCAACACGCCCTCTCAACATTCTGTCCCGAGGAAGTAATGAGAAAGGCAAAAAAAAAAAAAAAAAGTCATACAAACAATGCTAACAGTACATTGCGGTCTTTTATCTAATGTCACTGACCTCATCAATTTGACCAATTTGGGGTAGGGGAGGGAACTGATGGTTAGATGCATCAATATCAAGGGTGAATGCCCTGAATACTCAGATTAAAAGTCAAATTGGTTTTGAGATTCAGAATTATTTCGATATTGGATATTTTCACGGTTAATGGTACTGAAAGACCTCCGTGCATAAAAGCTTTGACCTCAGAAATTTCGCGAGATGGAGAAGGAGATTACCTGGTGTCCCCATTCGCTCTAACTGTCTGATGGAGAAAGTGGATGACTGACCTCTGCTACAGAGGACATTTCAGTAAGAAAGCAGTCGTTGGGCTCTTCATGCAGCTTTCCTGCCCAGGCAGCCACATTTACCACAAAAAAGATGATGTTTTCCTCGGTGTGTTAAGGTAAGACACTTAATATAAGCTTCTCTCTGAAAAATTTATTTTTTGGAAAATATTTTTAAGAGGAATTCAAGGTAGGGGGTTTCTTGTGGGGTGAAGGTAGCTAGGGGTGAGCACTGGTGGATATTCTCAGCCCTTGATCAAGTGGTTTCTGGTCCCCAAACACATTACCCTCTGTTATCCAGTGTGGAAACAAACCTTTCTCTCTCATAACATTTTGTAACATGTAATGCTTCGTTTTTGACATATAAGCTATTCTGTAGGATGGAAAATTCTCCAGGGGGCATTGCAAAATTCAGAAATTACTCAGATCCTTTTCCCAGAGTGAGTTAATATTATTTTACTTAAATATTTTACAAGCAGCTATAAAATCAACTAAGTTTTGCAGCTTTTGTCCCCCAAACAATGCCACTGAAACTGTGATCCTGCTTTAAGATGTATAAGTGGTATCATATTTCTCTCTCTGTCTCTGCCTCTCTCTCTCTTTCCCTCTCAGCAATGCCTTGTTTTCAGTAAAAGAGTTCTGGAACTTGATCATAATAGATCAGAAAACAAAGGAACAGCCACAAGCAGAACTACCCAACTGTAGCTTTATCCTAGTTTCTCTTGGTTCAAAACATCCCTACAAGTGACAAATATAGGCTTAGGGAGACCATCCGACCAATAGCTTTTAAAAATCTGTTCTTATAAATGCTTTTGGTTGTGAGGATGAATTGAAGTGATTATTTAGGTTCTTGTTTGGCTGGATTCTTTGTCCCATCAGCAAAAGAACAGGAAGATTGAAAAAAACAAGAACAAAAACACATTCTAAGAAAAGTAATTCAACCAAAAACACATTGCTCTGGCCATCGTGATCCCTTAAATTCCAGTAAATTAAGGGAAATTGTCCCCATGCTGCTGTGTGGGGTATGCAGGGCCCGGGCACTGTGGAGAAAGGGGAGCACACTGCAGCTGGATGTCTAGAGAGGAGAATCCATCCAGCTGTTGCTGAGCAAGAATAGGCTCTGATTCACGCACGATGCAGGCAGTCAGTTAGGCATACCCATGCATATTATCAGACATACACGCAGCAGAAGGAACAAACAGCCACTTTCAACTTCAACTCTTTTTGAGGAGGGTAGAATGAAAGGCCCCTTTGTCCTTCTATGTACCTTGAGGGTGGCTCTGGAACAAAGTCTGAAGGTACTGCCTTGGGGAGAACTCTGGGTTGCCCTGAAAGCTCCTCTTCGACCAGCTGGAGGGGAAATACACTGATGTGCACCCTCATGAAATAGACAATTGATTCCTAATTTACTTCCACAGGGAGCAAGGGTTATCCACTAATTTCTCCTGGAATTCCATGTACAATACTGTCAGAAAAGACAAACCGTAAGTTACTTTGTCACCCACTCTTTGTATTCTGTTGCATTTGACCACCATGATGAGAAGAAATTAATTTCCTGCATTGATGAGGAAAATTTCTAACTTCCAAAACAGGCCAGTCATTTTTTTTTTCCTGATCCATTGTTGTAGCCTTTCTTTTGGACCTCATAAAGAAGAAATTCTGTAACAATAAGGGGACAAGTTCAGAGTTCCTTTCCAAGTTAAACCTCACCTGCCATCCTATTATTTATTTCAAAGGCAGAACATAAGAGAGAGAGGAAAGAATGAGAGACAGAGACATCATCCATCTGTTGTTTCACTACTCAAATGATCACAACAGGCACAGCTGAGCCTGAAGCCACAAGTCAGGAGCTCCATCAAGGTCTACCAGGTCAGCCAGAGGCCCAAGCTCAAACCATCTTCCACTTGCCCTTGGATTTACAGGAGGCTGGATAAGAAGTTGAGGCAGCCAGGACTGGAATCGGCACCCTGATTTTAGATACAAGCATCGTAAGTAACTACTTCGCCCATTGTGTCACAATGCTGGTCCTTAAAAGCTATCTAAAGAGAATCAGAAAGCTTCACACTGAACAAATCTATCAAACCCAGAAGTTGTAAATATGTATGATGATTTTAGGGATGCTTACCAGCATTTCTTCCACCCCCACTCCCTTTTAGAATTTTCTTTCTTTGCTACTTTCACCAGTGTAGTTGAGATAAACATGTTACCGTGTTACACTGATCCTGGGTAGAGGTGACTGGGTTGGCTGATAAGGGGGGATATTTTTCCTCTTTGGGGCAAAGAAAATAGGTTAGTCTTAATATTCAGAGCCATAAAGTTCCACAAATGCTGACTGAATGCTTTTCCCATGTGGCATTAGAGGTACATATGAATAGAAAAGTGAATCCCAAGTCTTGTTGTGTTGTTTGCACTTTCCTCCCTGAGATCAAGGCATGTGCCTTTCTTGGCTTTTTGAAACATCTTGGCATCCTCCTTCATAATCAGTTAGCCACCCTATTTGAATTAAGTCTCTGTAACTTGCAGGGGAAAGAGGTAATGCAACAACTGCTTTTCAAAAAGAAACTCAACATTTTGTTCCTGATTTAGGTCCGTGTCCCTTATCATACAGAGTAGGTAACACCCCAGTTTCGTGAAATGATGACAGAGTTTAGCCCCAAAGGTAGTTGTTTCAAATTCTGGTACACTTACTAATTCCATGATCTGAGGTAAATCAATGAATCACTTTGATAATATATCCTCCCAGTAAACACATATGCAGAGAAAGGTGGGAGACAGAGGAGGGGAGAGAGGGAGAGAAAGAATCTTCCAACTGTTGGTTCAGTTCTCAAATGGCCGCAACAGCTAGAGCAGGGCCAAGACAGAACTATGAAACAGGAATGTTATCTGGGTCGCACTTGGGACATCTCCAGCTACCTTTCCTTCTTTTTCAAAACAAAAACTTTTTAAAATTTTTATTGGAAAGGCAGGTCAGATTTAGGGATAGAAGCAGAAACAGAGAGGAAGATCTTCCATCTGCTGCTCTACTACACAAATGGCTACAGCAGCTGGAACTGAACTCGTCTGAAGCCAGGAGCCAGGAGCTTCCTCTTGGTCTCCCACATGGGTATAGGGTCCCAAAGCTTTGGGCCATCCCCTTCTGCTTTCCCAGGCCACAAGCGGGGAGCTGGATGGGAAGTGGAGCAGTTGGTACACCAATCAGCATCCATATATGATTCCAGCACTTGCAAGGTAAGGATTTAGCCATTGAGCCATCATGCTGGGCCCTCAGCTTCCTTTCAAGGTGTATTAGTGGGAGGCAGGGTTGGAAGCAGAATATCCAGGACTCTAATCTGTGCATGCCAGGGCCTAACCTGATGAGCTACAACTCCAGGATCCCCAGAAGTATTGTTTCATATTTAAGAACTGAACATTTGTTGAATGTCGGCGTTTGGCACAAAGGTTATGATGTCACTTGGGATGTTGATATCCCATACCAGAATGACTGGGTTTGTGTTCTGGCTCCATTTCCAGGTTCTTGCTAAGGTGCACTCTGAGATATAGGTGGGTCTCTGACAAATACACAGAAAACAAGGATTTTTTCCCTTTTTGTTTCCCTCTGTCTTCCCTTCTTTTCTCCTTCTGCATCATTTTTTCCCCCTGCTTATTTTTCTTTTAGAGAACTGGACATGGTAAAGGAGTTCAAGCATTTTCTCACATGATGGCTAGGAGTCAGCCTCAGGGTTGGCACAGAATCCCCTTGAGAACTTGTTCTTGACAGAAACATTTTCTATGTACTTTCAGTTCCACTACATCTGAGTTCAGGACCTTCAGTTTGATCCTCTTAGGTTTTGGGGGTCTGGTGGGAGCAGCATGCACATGTCAGCTAGCCAGCAGTAAGATGGGTAGAGGGAGAAGTTGGTGATGTGAGGCAGCATCAGCCCGAACCTCAAGCCATCCCACAAAGAACTCTGGAATCAGTGTAACCAGTCAGACATTGTCCCAAACGGTGGCAAGGTGGCCAGGGCACTGTATGCCTTCATTCAGGACAAATCCAGTAGCCTGGGTTGAGCCTGATCCCTTCAGCAAAGAGCTGGTTTTAGGGAGGGACTCAACTGAGAGCAGCTGGCAGCTAGTATCCCCCTTGCTGGAAGAGTGAGTCCCTGGGGCCAGAAGTGGGCATCTGACCTGGGTACACAGCACTGATGCAAGCAGTGCCTTTCAATCCATCACTATTCAGTGACTGAGCAGTGAGTAACGTTCTCTGATAGAAGAGTCAATGGCAGAAAGCAATTTAAGAGTACAGTTTAAAAGTAACACTCTATTTCCTTAACGGCAGAGTTTCTAATGACTTCTGTGATTTTGGAAAATTATTCCTCAGGCACAGTCTAAGGAAAAGATTCTTTATAGGAGAAGCAGTTGCCAATTAGTCTCACTCTTGGTGTCTCAAGGAGGTGCTAAATCCAATGTTTTGAGCCCATTACCTCTGTTTTAAAATGGTGCGTTTTTAATTCCTAGATGGGCTGATCCTAGGAACTGTATCCACTAATCTCTGTAATCTAATAGGATGCACAAAGGACCTGCCTTGTCAGCACAGACTGGGAAAGAACCTGATGAAGCATGAAATGCAGGGCCTGTAAGGCCTGAGGATAATGGATTAATAAAAGAAAGAGAGAGAGAATAAATAGAAGACAATTTAAAATTTCACCCTGCCTTATTGTGTTCTTCATTCAAAAGAAGACGACAGTACATTTGATCATCTTAATTGAATCAGAAATAGATTTCTTTTGAGGATATCTGAATGATTTGTAACAAGCTTTCTTTGAGTCTGGAAGCTGGGGCATATACCTTAAATAATTCTCTTAAGGGAATTCTATACCCAGAATTTTATTGAAGACTCAATTATTCTTTCATGTATTGGGCTCCTATAAAGTCTAATTCATTACATGGCCCTATTTATGTTTTCTAATTTTTTTTTTCCTAATGAAGTTCTGGTCAAGTGATTGTCTTTTGAGAGAGAGAAATATTATTTATTAAAGTTAATCAGATATCAGACTACCAGAAAAAAGAGTAAGAAAAACTGGTAGGAAAATTATCATTCTTATGTTAGTTGTGTTGAATTGTGTACTCTAGTAAATACTTGTAGGCTTTGATGCCCAGAGTTTTGTCTTTCCTGGAAAGTACTGGCTTTGTAATCCCATTCATATAGCTGCATTTAGATACACAAAGTTTTCACATTGGTCTGGTTTGTCTCTGCCAGAGCTTTTGTTCAGAGCACGGAGCATGTGGCCAAAAATGGAACACTGCTTTCTGTTCCCGGAATTTACACTGGAATGAGAGCAGAGAAGAGAGACTACTATTGCCAGCGGGATCCTCCAGATGTACGCCTCGGAGGCTGTGACAGGCATCGGTCCTCATGATGTAGACTAGACACCAAGCAAAGAAATAAAAGAATAGGAGAGGAAGAAAAGGCAAAGTATACATAACAAATTCCATTTCCCCCCTTAAATGCTCAAATGAATCACCAATTTTTGCAAAGTTTAGTCACCCCTTACTCATTTCAAATTCTGTGGATCAATGTCCTTCCTGTTTTCTGCAGTGCAAACTGTATTTCTATTATCTGTAGTTAGATAACAGCTATAATTAAATATGCATCTACATGAAATGAATTAAAATTTCCCTTCCTCTTAGATCAGTGTCAATTCGTTTCTTAGAGCTGTCATAACAAATTACTACAAACTTAATGACTTACAAGCACAAGTTCATTCTCTCAAGATTTTGAAAGTAACAAAAAAAAAAAAAAAAAAAAAAAGGAATCAGAGCCACACACTCTCCCAAGGCTCCAGGAAAGAAGCCCTCTTCCTTACCACTTGGTGTCTGGTGGCTGGAGGCCTGCCTGGTTTGGGGCCTTACAACTGCAACTGCTATTTCCTTGTTCTTTACCATGAATCTCTGAACCTCCAAAGTATCTTCTGCCTTTTTTTTTTTTACAGATACTACTAGATTTCAGAGGGCCCCCCCCCAAAGTCCACAAGTGCCTCACTTGAACTTCTATGTCTACGAAAACTGTTTTTTCCAACTTAGTTCACATTTATAGGTCAAATCCTAGAAGGAATGCTATTTATTTATTTAAATGTGACAGGGAGAAGGGAAGACAGAGAGAGGGAGAGACTAAATAGCCTGTGCGTGTGTGTGTGTGTGTGTGTGTGTGTGTGTGTGTAAGTAAATGAGTAAAGTAAAACCTGAATTACTTAGTACATACTTAATACATACTTGACAAAAAGCATCAGGAAGTGGCATGATTACTCTAATACCAAGTTTTTCCCTTGTATTTAGCCACTGAGCCATGGAAAGAATGGCTATTACATTGGAAAGAATGCACGTTCTCTTTCTACCTCATTTTTATTTGAATTTCCATCGTTTCTCAGAAAAAAAATGTACAAGATCAATTTGTTTTGCACCCACTCCACTTTTTTGATATATATTGTCTTTCAAATTTTTTAAATTTTTCACCTTTGCTTCAGTACACTAATATGTACTACACTCATAAAATGAGTTGAGAATGGAAGCACAGACAGGCAAGAATGGAACACAATAATTCATCATGTACCAAGATACTAAAAATGAAATAAAATGTAAGCACAGTACTTCCTAAAAAGAAACCATGAGTTGTAAAATCATAACTAAGTGTAAACATTTCTGCTTAAGTGAATTTTGGCCAATTTCTTAAACCAAATCAGTGACAATCGATAGGAACTAATAATGCGATGAAACAAACAACCCTTCCTTTTTTTTAAACAGAAAAAAATACCTCAAAGGGATTACAAGAGGTGGAAGTCTTTCATTAAATATAATATTTTTCTGATACTACAAACGTAGGAGAAAAGATCTCACTTTCTGGCTAGTCTTAATCATAGTCAAAAGCATCTTTAGACTAGAAATTCTGAATTGTAAAAAGTATATTAAAATTTTACTTCTTGTTATCTCAGAAATGTGCTCTGGTACAGTCTGCACTCTCACAAAAGATCCATTTTTATTTTTCTGGTAATTTAAATGTGAGAGAGCAATTTAAGTCTACTCTAGAAGTAGCTACTCGAATGAGATACAAAATTACTAGAGACTGCTCAATTCTAGTCAGGTTAAAAAGAATCTTACAGAATCCTGAAAGGTTTTATACTATCAATATTCATGTCATAGATTTCTTCAGATATCCCCAAATCCTCAAATTCATTCAACTCAGACACATACATAGGGGTGCTAATTCAGAAATCTTTTGCAAAGCCTATTGCAATACTAGTGGAAACATTTTGTGACATAAGAATTGAATCACAGTGATTTTCAAAAGAATTTTAACTCATGACTACTAGAGCAAAGAACTAATGTTCAGAAGTCATAACAACCCTTTCAGTTCACCTATGCACCAAATTAGCATTTGGTCAATCAACTATCCTAAAACAGTAATAATACAAATCACTTTTCCATACTCAACAGTCCTCTGTTTCTCCCATGTAAATGATGGCCAAGCTTACCTTTAAGATGTCTTGAGGTCATGGTCTGATTGGATTTGCAGAACAGCATCTTAAAATGGTACCATAGGAGGGTGATACCACATCTGCTAAGGAGAGAAAATACAGCCATTCAAAAGGAGGTACCAGCATGAAACAAGTAAGCATCCTCAGAGAATTCTTAATTTAGGGGCAAGTCTGTTAACTGGAACCCTGGGGAGAGGCTAGAAAGCAAACTGAGAATAAGATCTAATTGATTTGAGGTTCTGGTGTTGGGGAGGACACAGAGCAAGAAGGCCCAGCTACGCTGGCAGAGAAGACAAAGATAATGAGGAGAGGGAGCAAGGGGAGAAGAGAGAATGGATTTGGCGCTTCAACATTTGGTGAGTATAATTTGCTCCATGACTGCCTCAGGTGGGTTTCTGTAGATGCCATGCATCAGAATCCCTTGAAAGCATATTTCATGGACAGATTCTCAGGCTTATATCCAGGCTTCCTGAGTTAAAACTCTGGAAGTGAAGCCAAGGAAATTAGATCTTCAACATGTTCTTAGGAGACCCTGAGTTGGAGTCACTGCTCTCAGTCTGATCCAGTTTCCTACTAGTGTGCACCCTTGGAGGCACCCTGTCACCCATGTGGATGGAGTACCCCAAACCAGGCTTCGGGCTAGTTCAGCCCACGGTGTTGTAGTGGACATTTGGGGAATGAACCAGCAGATATAAAACTTCCCTTTCTCTCTCTGCACTTTCCCAAGCCCTTAAAACAACTAAATAAAATTTAAATAGGTTCCCCAGGTACCTTAGGCATAAACACATGTGTGTGCTAAATTCTTTACCTACTTTGTTTCACTGTGTTTTCCAGCAGTCCCTTGAGAGCTGCACCATTATTATCCCCTACCTACTGACAGGAAACAGCGATTTAGACAAGTTGCCAGACAAGGGCAAACATGCATATTGCATAGCCAGAATTTGCAAGAATTGCAAGCTCAGACATTTTGAATCTGGGCTCTGATTTTGATCACCCTAGTGGAGAGTCCTCAGATTGTTTTAGTCAAAAGGCCTGTTGCAAGCACTCAATGCAGACAGCATGTAAACAACATAAACCTTTACAAAAATAAGCAGACTATAAGCTGCACTATTCCGTGCTTTTCAAACGCAATGCTGAGAACAGTAACCCCTTGGGAGCTTGTTAGAAATGCAGAATCTTGAACCTCACTGTGGACTTGCTGCATGATATTCTAACAAGGTTCCTAGGTGTTCTTCTGCACATTCAAGTATGAAACCCCCTAGTCCAGGACATTTATTAAGGACTTTCTTTAAAGCTCTCGCTTTTCAGATGCGTGAACCTGGCTTCCAATGATTGGTCTGCAGATGGCCTCCCAGAAAAGTTGACACATAAGAAAATAAAAATATTTAACCCGATAAAATACTGTACTAGTACATTCTATTAACCATTCTCACTATTTGTCTTATTTTTACTCCTTACAACACAGAAGTATACAGTACTCATCTCCAAGCGGTATGGGGAGAATGGGAATGCGATCATTAGTTTTTAACTTTTGATTTAATGCAAACTGAGAGAAAACATGTTAGAATACTATAAAGATCGGGATGGAACTCATATTATCCAATTACGTTTTAAAAGATTTGCTTCATTACTATACTTCTCTCTAGGCAGACAAACCATCTGGGTAGGTTAGCATATAGGTAGATTTTCTTTCCTTTGTCTAAGTCATTTAACATTAAATGGTAGAAATGATGCCTCTGTATTGCTGAACATTTCAATATCATTTCCCAAGGCCATAATGAATATATAATGATGGTACAATTATCAAAATGAGGATATGGGGACTGAAATTGTGGCACAATCAGTTAAACTTGCTTGTGACACTGGCATTTTATAGTAGAGCTGAGTCAAGCCCCAGGGTGCTGCTTCCCATGTAGCTCCCTGTTAATATGCCTGGGAAAGCAAAGGAAGATGACCCAAGTACCTCAGTCCCTCTCACCACCATGAGAGATCTGTGGGAGTTCTGGGCTCCTGGACGTGGACTTAAATAGCCCCAGACATTGGAGCCATTTGGAAAGTAAAGCAGGATAAGTAAGTACTCTCCCCCACCTTTCTCTCACCTGTCCTCTGTCACACTCTGCTTTTCAAATCAATCAATAAATTAAATATTGTACAATCAACCATGCACAAATCTAACTTGTTTCTGGATCCCAATTTCAGCCTGGCCCAGCCAAGAACAAGAAAGAGAGAGAGAGAGAGAGAGAGAGAGAGCGCTTTCACCCAGTGGTTCACTCCCTAAATGTTTGGCAACAGCCAGAGCTGAGCTAGACCAAAAGCAGAGGTTTCTTTCTGAACACGGGTTCAGGGATCCAACCACTGGGTTATCTTCTGCTACATTATGCATGCAGCTGGATTGGAAGTGGAACAGCTGGGACTCAAACCAGTGATCATGTTGGATTCCAGCCCCACAGATGATGACTTAGCCCATTATGCCCCATTTTCCTCTTTCTGCTGGGTTCACAGACTATATTTTCTGAGAAGGGGGGTGGCGGCTCCATACAGTTAGGCTTGCCCATTTGAGTTTTGTCTAACAATATATGGTTAAATAATGTTAAATACTGTTTCAAAATCTGGCCCACAAAGCCATCCACTTTTCCGGCATTTTTAAATGCCAATATTGAAGATACTCAACTGAAATTATAGGGAACTGGGTCCCCAAATCACTGCTTGGATGATGGATATTCATTGGTTCAGGATGTAAAACAAATTCTTGACTGTTAAACTACTGGCATATTTTGATACAGTATCTCCCATTGCCTAAATTAAAAAATGCTAGATAAGTTATCCTTGGACAAAAGGTATTAGAGAAAAAGATGATGAAGAGTGAACTGAGTCTATGTATTTTTAGCAGAGAGAGAAAAATTTCCCCCAAATTTGGATAAGGTATGAAAAGAAGAGATGAGCATCAGATGATCTGAATATTCTTGAACATTTGGAAGAAAAAGTTGCCATTTATCAAGATGGAAACATTGGAGAAGGAATGGTTTTATGGAACAAAACAGTCAACAGTACGATTCTGCATGTGTTAATATAGAGATATTCAATGTCCTATTCATAATCATCCTATCATATAAATATTAACTTAATTTTGGGGCAGAGGAAATAGACTTAAGGAAATAAGTTTCAGGCCAGGAAATTGAATCTGTGACCTAGTGTCTGAGTTGAACTCTTAGCCACTTTAGCTGTCCTTTCTCAGAATATGTCATGAAAGCAACTGTACTAAATATATTAAATATGTGTAGCAAATGGAACATTTCAAAATGTGACAGTATTCTCTTATTTAGCTAATTTCACAAGAAAAGTTGGAGAAGAGAGACCAGCAGGAAAATGAAGGACATAAAATGTTATATAAAAAAAACACAGTATGGGAAAGCAAAAGTGACGCGATTTTTTTTTTTTCCTTTTTTCCTTCTGCAATGTAAGACTTTGCTTCAGAAGGTAGCATTTATTTGCTTGGCAAAATATTGGAAGTGTCTCATCAGGAATGTGAAGAGCCAGTTAGAGTAAGTAGTCCCTTGCCAAAATTCAAAGCTTACTGTTAGAGTCCTCAGTAAGATAGATGTGGAAAGCAAGAATTTACATTGAGCAAAGGATTAATTTTTGAACTCTCTTCATGACCCTTGGAGTTAAAAGGCAAGTCCAGCCCCCTACATCATGGAGCTTCTTTTGGTGAATGCCCAGGATGTCTTTTCTGTAAATTACGGGAAGTTCATACCAAAGGAGGAGAAAGCCAGTCCCCTCTACTCCAATGAAACACCAGAGGAAAATGATAGGCTATGGAACTAAGATATCAGATCACATTAGTCACTTCACAGCAGAAACCAGCCTTCTCCAAGTGAGATATCCACACACAATTTCTATTAAATTGTGAGGTGTCATTTCCTAATTCACAGATGGTATCTCGAGGACAAGCAAAACAGAAAAAAAAAAGATTAAGGTACTTAAAATACCATGATCCATTCAAAACTGCATGTTAAAATGGAAGTAATACATAGAGATTCAATTTACTGAAAATCTGCCACTTTCTCTCCCACTGGAGGTTAGGACTCGTGGTGAAGGTTTGATGAGTAACAGACAAGCAGAGTTTTGTCTTGCTTGTCCACTTTGTTCTCCAGGCACGGTTCATGTGTAGCCCATTTCATCATGGAATTTTTATTAAAATGTTACACTTGCTGAAAGTCAGAAAAAACAACCGCATAAACAGAGGCAATTCTCTCTGCTACTGAGCAAGAAAATACTAATTGAGTTTTTGTTGACTTTTTGTTTTGTGTTTGCTTTAAAAAGTTTCAAGGAAGTAGGAGCCCTTGATGTAACCCTCAGAGGGTTCCAGCTAACTATGGTAATGAGTTAATGAGATTAAGTAATTCAACTACAGTCATACAGAAGATGTACTGAGGAAAGACAAGAACCACTGGTGTTGGCTGTGTGATACATCATGACGCAGTCTAAGAGCTCCTCTCTCATTATTGCTCAGACTCTTCCCCTGCTTTTCCCCCTGGTTCTGCTGCTGGAACACTGCACGGACTCTCAGTCTATTGTTTTGGTACCAGACCTTGCTTTTGTGTCTGCTGCAACCATATTGGAAGATTTATCTTTTACCATCTCCTTTGCTTGGGAAAGAAAGAGAGCAAGTGGGCACTTGAACTGATCTTTTTACTACTCTGGAAGGGCTGAGTAAGAAGTAATCTGTCCACCGTCATCAGCCTCAAAATCTCCAGCACAGGTCTGTAGCCGCAGCAAGGCCTACCTAGAATCAGTTTCTGTGGGAAAGAGCTTCAACGTTTCACGATAATCGTGGTAGACCCTGGGGTTTCATTTTTACAAGAATAAGAAACAACAACAAGAAAACTGGCTAATAAGACAATCAACAAGTACATAAAGATAAGCTGGCCTAAGTAAAATAAAAACCAGAAGACCTACTATCCAAACATGAAAGCCTAAGCTTTGCTTAAGGAAAATAAGACTTCTCCTATTCCATCTGACTTCATACAAAGCCTAATCACATACATACAAATTCTGTTGAGGTACTATTTACACTTGAAATTGAATTTTCATTTTTAAAATATTGGAAACCCCACCCTACCCTTCCTCCCTTTTTCACTTTTGCCTTGCTTTCTCTTCCCTTTCTTATTTTATGTTTTAACTTTTAGAATGGCATACTTTCAATTTAATTTATAATGACAACTATTAAAAGTTATAAAATTAATCAAGGATATACCAAAATATAGAGAGAACAATACTAAATCCCCAAAAGCTTATTACTTAAAAATAATGAAAAAAAAACCTTGCCTTCCTCCTCTGAAATGGAAATATGTCTGTAATAACTAAGTTTTCTAGCATTTGTGAAGAATCCCATTTATATGATTTCATCAGTAATCAATATTTTGTGGTTACCGGTTGTTCTCGATTGAATATCCTCTGAAATTCAGGCAGAAACTCAAACTCTAGAGTCATCAGTCAATGGTTTAAGAAGGTAATGACTTAATTCAACCATGGTTTTTGGTAGAAAGACCTTGGGGAAGTAGCTAGGTAGTAGTAGCAGTAGTAGTTAGGCAAGGCCGTAAAAATACGGAACCCTTGGTTGAACCCTGGTATGTACAGTTGAGTTCCCTGTTTCCTGCTGTGTTGTTCTTTGCTGCTGCATGATGTTCCAGCAGGAATGTTATCCCTGGATGAGATGCCTACATGTTGCATTTCCAGCACTGTGAGCCCAAGTAACCTCTTTTGAAAATAAAGTAGCATGTAGTTTTGCATTTCATTTTAGTACTGAACTGAAAACTAATATACAGATTGAGCATCCCTAATCTAAAAATCTAAACTGAGCCAAATTCTGAAACATGTTGAGCACAGACATAATGATAATTTCACATTTAATCTCACGTGATAGATTACAGTTAAAGTGCAAGCATACCTCCAGGCTCTGTCTCTCTCATACACACACATACAAAACACAAATGAATTTTATATTTAACTTATGTGTCTTCTCTGAGATATCTCACTATATATATAGTGAGATTTGAATATAATTGTATATATATATATATATATATATATATCAATTTTAAAAATCCAAAATTCTGTTCACAAGTTTCCCCCCACCCCTTGTGGCTTACTATTTGTCACATGTTTTTAAATACATCTGCTCCCCTGATATATTTTGAAAAAAGGAAACTAAAGTGATTAAGAGTTCAATTGAGACAGATTCAATTTCTTGGCCTAAAGCTTGTTTCCTAGAACAGATCTTTTTGTATCACCAAGAGTCTATTTCCTCATCTCAAAATTTAAGACAATAATGTCTACCTGATAACATGATCACGAAGGTGATATTGGGCATCTCTAGATTTACACATCCAGAATCATACTCTTAATTCTTTTCCTTATAAAACTATCTTTCCTCCAATCTTTCTATCTCAAAATGTCCAAAGTAGAAGCACATGGATCATCTAATGATTATTTTATTTCACATCATTTCCAAATTTGGGGGGAATATCTCTTTCTCTGCTAAACATGGGTAGACTCTGATCACCTTTCATCATCTTCATCTCTGTTACCTTTGTTCAAGGACGACTTATCCATCATTTCTTACTTAGGCAATAAGGGATTCTGTATCAGAATATCTCAGTAACTGAATACCCAAGGAATTTGTTTTCCATTCTTGGCCAACAGGGAGCCATATTCCAAGTGGTGATTCAGGGACCCAGCCTCCTACGAGGAGGCAGATTTTAGATTGATAAGAAGAAACAGAGAGGGCCCAGCATGGTAGTCTAGAAGCTAAGGTCCTTGCCTTGAATGCTCAGGGATCCCAAATGGGTGCCAGTTCTAATCTTGGCAGCCCCGCTTTGCATCCAGCTCCCTGATTGTGACCTAGAAAAACAGTCAAGGATAACCCAAAGACTTGGGATCCTGTGCATGTGTGGGAGACCTGGAAGAAGCTCCAGGCTCCTGGCTTCAGATCGTCTCAGCTCCAGCCATTGTGGCCACTTGGGGAGTGAATCATCAGATGGAAGATCTTCTCTGTATATCTGCCTTTCCAAATAAATAAATCTTAAAAAAAAAAAAAATAAACGGTTGAGTCTACTATATACACTAAATGTCTCTTCTGTTTCTCCCATGTAAATTAAAGCTAAGCTCTAGCTATTATGCATAAGTTTAGGTCACAGTTGTTCTTGTAAAATAACATCTTAACATAGCATCAAAGGAGAACAGCCACAGATGTTTCCAAGTTTTATGTCTGGAGAATTCTGTTGGCAATGGTAGCTCTTACTTCTCCATCCTTATTCTGTGGTTGGTTCTGGAGTTGAAAGGCTTTGGCAGAGTTCAAGAGGAGGGCAGAGAGCATCACATTGCAAGAGAGAGCAGCTGTATTTCCTATCTGACTCCCAGCATTTTTAATAAGAAATATTGAAATTTCATTGCTGGAAATACAACCTGTCTTCCAATTCTCATCTTCTGGTTTATTTTATGTTTTCTGTGGAGCAGAAGGAAAGTATCCAAGTAGAAGCAACTAACCCTGGGGCAAATGCAGCGTCCGGCTGCAGTCAGACATTTGTAATACAGCTCCTCCTCATGGTTCCTCCATGTTTTTCCACAGTTTTGATCAGGTTGTAAGAATCATATGTGTTGGCTTTACTGCACCCTAATTGATACATTTGGTAACACATTTATCCATTCTATATCTTAATTCATTTAAATGAGCTTAGCATCTTGTTGCTTTTTCACCAGGCTGATGACAATAAAAACTCACATTCAATTGAAAATTGACTTTTTGCCAAGTTCTTTTAGTGTGTTTTCATTCTTTACTTCACATCAACCCAGATGAAGACACGGGGGAGGGAGAGTATATATCCTGTTTCTGTTGGTTTATTTACTTAAACTGAATATAAACCCCTTCATAGTGAGTTAATTCTGCCAAAATAGCTGTGTGATCATCTGTCTAATTCTGCTTTCCCCAAGATGGATTATGATTTAGTCTATTTTCCATTGTTCTTACAAAATACCTGACTCTGGGTAACATGTACAGAAAAGAGACTTACTTAAAAGCTCACAGCTGGGCCCGGTGCGGTAGGCTAGTGGCTAAAGTCCTTGCCTTGCATGCACTGGCATCCCATATGGGCACCGATTCTAATCCTGGTGGCCCCACTTCCCATCGAGCTCCCTGCTTCTGGCCTTGGAAAGCAGTAAAAGACAGCTCAAGCCTTGGGACCCTGCACCCACAAGGGGGAACCAAAAGAGGCTCCAGGCTTTGGAATGGCGCAGCTCCAGCTGTTGCGGCCACTTGGGAAGTGAATTGGAGGACAGATCTTTCTCTCTGTCTCTCCGCCTCTCTGTATATCTGACTTCCATATATATATATAACATAGTATATGTTATACTTCCATATATATAACATAATAAAATCTGTAAAAGCTCACAGCTTTGGAGGTTCACAGGTGTGACATGAGAACTGGCTCTGCTCCAGTGACCTTACAGCAGACAGCATTCTAGCAGTGGCAGCATGCGCAAGAGGAGGTTAGCAGAAGATGAGACAGGAAGCTGGAGAACAGAGGTAGCAATCTCATGAAAATTAACCAGTGACCTGTGAGACCACATCACTTCCTTTCAAGCGCTATGCCCTCAGGGGCCATCCTCTCTGGCTACAGACTCCATCTCTCAAAGGTTCCACTTGGCACACTGAAGACTAAGCTCCCATCCCAAATATCTTCTGACGACGACAAAAACCATAGCAGATTTCTGCTCCTCTGGTTAGAATCTTTGGCCATTGTTAACCTACTAGGAATGGGCAATGGCCCTTTACTTCAGGGACAGCAATTCAGTGCTTCTATATGGTTAGGACACTGAGTTCATTGAGGCTCAAATTTCAGTGTGTTCAGGAATTCCTGGGGAAATTCACACAAAAAATGTACAGTTCTGACAGGACATCACCCAGCCTTGGGAATAGCACAGCCCTGTGCCATAATTCCTTAATTCATTTCAAATACAACTTGGAATGAGCCCTTGACATGGTGGCTATGTTTCCTCTTGGGTTGTCCACATCCCATTGTAAGTGCCTGAGTCTGAGTCCTGGCTTCATTCATGATTCCAGCTCTCTTCCCTGAAACTCAGTTTGAGACGACTTAACTAAACCTTTCATTTAAGAAATACAAACACATGTCAGAATCCAGTCATTCTCAGGGCATAGTTTGAGGGAGATTTCGAGTGCTCCTTTGCACAAACTGGCAGAGAAGAAAACACTTTTGTTCAGGGTTTGGATGCCCTGTCCCATGCAGAGGAGAATGATGAGCCTCAGACTCAAAGGATACAACCCTGCAAGGAGAATCTGCGATCCTGGCTGACTCTATCTAACAATATCTTCTTTGGGATGGGCATTTAGCTTAGTGGTTAAGATATCTGCATTCCATATCCAACCAGGTTCAATTTCTGGATTCGGTTCCTGACTCCAGCCTCTACTGATGAGCACCCTGGAAGTAGCAGGTGGGAGGCCCTGACTCAGTTTCTATCACATGGCTTCAGCCTTGGCTAGTGCCAACTGTTGCTAGCATTTGGGGAATGAATCAGTGATTGAAACTCTCCCTGCCTCTCAAAAACCAAATTCATTTTTTGAGTGGAAACTATTCTGTTTAACTGTATCTTCCTCAGGTAGTAGGCAAAGCTTTTACCTGCAGTGCCAACAGCCCGTATGGGCGCCAGTTAGAGTCTTCGTTGCTGTTCTTCCAGAAATAGAAGGAATGAGATTCTGTCTCTCATTTTTGGTGAGGCATGGCAAACTGTTGTTATTCCCACAACTCATTCAATTATGAGGTATGTGTTTTTTTTTTTTTAAATACCCCTTCTGTGCTAGGTGGTAGAAATTGAATGGTAATCAAAGAGGCAGGCCCTTGTTCTCAGAAAGTTCCCAACAAAGACGTCTGTTATGGATTAAATACGACTGCAGTAAATGCTGTTAAAGTTCTGCTACTGGGAGATCTTATAAAAAGGACATCACCCAGTCTGGGGAATAACACAGCCCTGTGCCACAATTCCTTAAATCATTTCAAATACAAGTTGGAGTGAGCCCTTGGTACAGTGCTGCATTTCCTCTTGGGTCATCTACATTCCATAGTAAGTGCCTGGCTCTGAGTCCTGGCTTCACTCATGAGTCCACTCTGCCAACGTGCACCCTGTGAAGTAGCAGGCAATGGCTCAGGTACTGGGTCCGTGCACTCCTATGGGACATTGAGACCGAGTTCCTGTCTCCTGACTTCAGCTTGGTCCAGCTCCTGCTGTGGGCCATCAAGGAGTGAATAACAGAGTGGAAAATCCCTCTCTTTGTCTGTGACAATATGCCTCTGTGTGTCTCTGCTTTTAAAATAGACAAATAAATTAAAACTAAAGTAAGGAAGTTATACTACTTGCTTGGAAAAATTATTGTGGAGATAAAATAAGTGAATATATCAGAATATGCCCCATAGAACTAAAAACGTACATACATTTTCACATATTACCATGGTGATTTCTAGGACATGCTAATATCCAGGATAATCTGTTTCAAATCGATTTTTACCACTCACCAGTGATCTATGCAGACTCCAGCTACTCTGTAGATATTAAAAACCTTAGTAGGTGGCTGATAATGGCTGACAGCCTTTTTTTGGCCAGAGGGGAGGCCTTGATAGGATGAAAATGCAAAATGATATTCTTTCCCTATCCATATCGTAGGCACATGAAATGAAAATAAACCAAACCCATATTCTATAGGCTTCAGTATTTTCATGGCACCTAATTATATTTCATAAATCACCCAACAACATACTCATATGTCATCCAACTGTGTTTTTAACTTTTTGGGTAGACAGTATTGCTATCTGATTTGAACTTTTTATTGCACATCTTTAAGAAAAGTTACAAGAAAACAGAGCTCAGATGAAATGTTTTTGCTGTACATTTTGATCCAGGATATAAGTATGTCTGGCAGAAATGTCCCAAAAGG
The DNA here is from genome assembly GCF_017591425.1 of Ochotona curzoniae. NCBI lineage: Eukaryota > Metazoa > Chordata > Mammalia > Lagomorpha > Ochotonidae > Ochotona > Ochotona curzoniae. The sequence goes on along the minus strand of NW_024464920.1, from coordinate 12,555,238 downwards.
CCATGAGATGCATGTCTTTATGTTTTACAGCATCATGTTTAAATTCTGTAGCCAACTCAAGTATTTTTGTTTTCCTTGAGGATAATTAAATATTATTACAGTGGCTACTTCTGCCTGCAATGATTTCTTCAACTTGGGGTTCATTACTATGTCTTCATCTAGGAAAGCAAAGTATTCAGCTTTCAGGAACTTCAGATCTCTACACATGTATTCCATTCTTTTAATCATGAACTAAATGAAACCTCTTGTGCTCTTAAAGAGAAGAGGCTTGGCTTTTCAAATTGCAAGGTCCTTTTTATTATTTTAGTAATGTGTTCTGCTGAAATCTAGTTTAGTTATAGGCCCTGGTTTATGGTTGGAAACAGACAGCATAGTGGAAGAAAAAGAGGAAAACAAAGTTTATACCGACATTTAGATGGTTTATTGCAGCAGTCTTTCACTGTGGGTTTATGAAATGGAACACTTTTCCTAAGCTACTTTTTTATATCCATTTATCTCCACTCCTATCTTGACCCTTACTGCCTTCTTTTAATCTCTATCTACAGTCTGTTTCCTTAGAATTACTTATGGGGCTAGTGCAGTGGCTGGACAGGCTAATTCTCTACTGGCAAGCATCAGCATTCTATGTGGGCACCAGTTCATGTCCTGGATACTCCACTTCTGACCCAATTACCTGCTTGTGGAAGGGCAGCGGATGATGGCCCAGAGCCTTGGAGCCTTGTGACACTGTACCTACGTGGGAGACCTCGAGGAAGTTCCTGGCTCCTGGCTTCGGATCTGCTCAGCTCTGGCTGTTGTGTTCAGTTGCAGAGTGAACCAGTGGATGGAAGATCTTTCTCTGTATCTCCTTCTCTCTGTAAATCTGACTTTGCAGTAAAAATAAAGGTATCCTTTTTTTATTATTAAAAAAAGTACTATTTGAGTGGCAAACCGATAGAAAAAAGAAGCAAAGAGAAAGAGAGGGTTCTGCAACCTTTGCTGGATAACTTCTTAAATGGCTGCAACACCTGGAGATGGGCTACATCAGAGTTTGAAGCGCGGGACAACATGATGCTTTCTCACATGGATGACAAGAGCCCAGGGACTTAGATCATCCTCTGTTGCCTCCCCAGGCACATTAACAGAGAACTGGACTGCAAGTGGAATAGCCAAGACTCAAACTAGTTCCATATGGGATGGTGGCATTGCAGGTGGCTGCTGATGAAACTGCATCATAACACTCACCCCAACACCTACTGTTCTATCAAAGCAATATTTCTTAGGTTCCCACTGAGTTCTTTAAAAAAAATTATAAACAAACCTAATCCAAGAATTCTGGGTGTCATTTCACAAAGAAGAAATTCTGACCTTGCAAAATTTTCTCTTTGGACAAGCACAACACTGACATCATTCCATCTTTAGATTACAGCCCAGTTCAGAGAATCCTTTGAAGCAAAGTAAGAAAAGGACATTTTTGCAGATGTGAGAGGGCCTGTTTACTTCATTGTTTTCTTTCTGGCCACGCTTGCTGGGCAATGGCTGATTCAGCGGAAGGGTGACATGAAGGTGCTGTCAAGCCAATTGCACAGGAAAAGAATTAACATGTCGGCCCTTTAAGATGATTGATTCTGCAGCTCCACATTCATCATCTGGCTCATCATTACCATCACTTCTCAGCCCACTGCAGGCGACCTCGTTAACACTGCCTTGCCCTTCCTGCTACAGTGGGCTGCCTGGAGGCTCCATGTGTGTGGTTTGGGTTAATGAGGGTTTGAGTCATGGAGTTAGGGGCTCACCTTTCCAGCCATCAGGCTGAGAAGTGCCAGAGAGAGCCACAGGGCCCCCATGCAGGCATGCCACAGCGACTAAAGGAGCTTGTCCTCATTGTCTTGATAAGCTCATTCACAGTACCTGTCAGACAGCTGTGAAGCCGCGAGACTGTGCTAAGTCCCCAATCCATCATCCAAGATGGGCTGCTCTGCCCAATACAGCGTGTGTGTGTTCAGCCAGGCCAGGCAGCAAGCAGCAGCAGAGACAGCTGTGGCACAACACAGACCGAGTCCGTGACACATCTGCCTGGCTAAATGGGGATTTTAAAGCCTTGTATAGAAAATTATATGTATGGTTGGTGTCTAATGCCAACGTTGGGTAACTTTCAGTCCTGAAATGCAGAAACTTCAAATAGACTTCCAAATAGATCAGGCCCTCAAAGCCCCTCTTAACCAACTCTTCCATCTCTAACATCACTGCTTCTTTACTACTCAGAGTACGTCAGTGGAAAAGTTTGAGCAGAACATTCTAGACTACTTTCTTACAGTGGGTCATGACCCATGAATGGGTTTTGGAAATAGATTTAGTGAGTCACAATCAACATTTTTAAAGATGAAGTGAGCAGCTGCTTTTCAATGAGATACATTATTTGTTAAAGATCAAAGTAAAACAAAATTTTTCGAAGTTGCTGTCTTAGTAAAAAATTTTGGTTACTTCTTCCTATGCATTAACGTCATTTACAAAATCCTGAAGATGATTAGAACATACAGTTCATGCAACTGATATTGGCCACATCTGATGACAAACAGGAATGATAAGAAAGAACTTGCTTACCCTGTTATGATATTATCTTTTCTCAAGCAACCTTCATAGTGTTAAGGAGATAAATAGAGCTAATTGAGGACTGGGGTGTGTGTGTGTGTGTGTGTGTGTGTGTGTGTGTGTGTGTAGAGAGAGAGAGAGAACGAGAGAGAATTGTGCAATCTGGCGTCTATTCAGAAGAAAATACTTTGTTAGAAAACAAAATGTGCAGACATAGTTCTTTAATTTCAGGCTTTTTCTAGGTTACGTGGTTCTCTTAAAATATGTAACATGTAAAGGGATATTAATAGCCAAACCATATAACTTCTCTTCCAGATGTTCTGCTTATCTCTGTGTTCCCCTTAGCTCGTGTGTCTAACTCCAACTCTCAGGAGCACTGCTTTATGTTAGAATCCTCTCCTTCTGTGACCCCTGCCTTTATTGACTTGTTTTCTTTGCCTCCTTTTTTAATATTGCCTTTGAGATGAAAGTCATTTTTCTTCTGCAATAGCAGGGGATCCGTGATTTTGCTATCAAGAAATGGAAATTTGATGAGACAAAACAAATGAGCAACTTTGCAAGTGTTCTTTTTTTAACAAACTTATTTAAAAAGTGATGAGATACAAACACTGTATTGTTTGCTCACAGATACAAAGATTATATTCCAAGCACCTAAATATTGGTCTACATTATAGCTAGCACTTACTGAGCACTTACTATGGATGCAGTTCTAGGGTTCTACCTGGCCTAGTCCCAGCCAGCCACTGAAGCAATCTGGGAAGTGAACCAGCAAATGTTTCTCCCCACCTTTTCTGCAGCTTGGCATAGCAAGTTAAACCTCCACCTGTGGCACCAGTATCCCATGTGGGTGTCAGTGAGTTCCAAATACTCCACATCTCACCCTGCTCCCTGCTAATGCACCTGGGAAAGCAGCACAAGATGGCCCAAGCACTTGGGCCCCTGAACCCATCATGGGAAACACAGAAGCTCCTGGCTTCCTGTTTCAGAATGGCCCAGCTTTGCCTGTTGCGGCCATTGGGGGAATGAGCATGTGGATAGACGAATCTTTTTTACTTCTTTCTCCTTTTGAAAATCTGCCTTTCAAATAAAAATAGATAAATCTTAAAAAAAAAATGAAGGCATCACAAATCAATTTTGCTGCCAGTACTGAGTTGTTTCTAGACATTGTTTCTGAAAAGAAGGATGGTGACAAGCACTGTGGCAGGGATACCTGCAGCAGGGTGCCTAGTTTAACTTTCTGCTATGCTGCACTTCTGATTCAGCTTCCTACTAACACACCTAGGAGGCAGAAGATAATGTCCTGAGTACTTGGATTCCTGATAGGCACATGGAAGACCCAGATGCAGTTCCTGGCTTCAGCATGACCCGGCCTTGTCTGTCAAGGATAACGGGTGAGGGTTGGGGAACCAGCACAATCTTCCCATACCTCCACCTTTGTCTCTCCCTATCTTACACACACTTTCAATGATAAATAAATAAGTATGATAGATACTGGAGACAATACCACTCCCTTTCTTATCTCTAATGAAACAGATGTCTCAATCAGGAAACAATGGAAGCAGCCACTTGGCCTGCTTACCTAAATTGTTTGAACAATTCGCCACTAAACAACCCCACTGGTATGGCAATGGCCGCCTACAGGACAGGCAGGCTGACCCTAGACATTACAATCTGAAGTTTCTCCAGAGGATTCAGACCAAGAACGCTGCTTTCCATGGGTACAATCATCATTTCCTTCAGGTTCTTCTGAATCAGGGTTAGATTTCAGAACGTGGAAAACGTATAGCAACATATAAATGCGTTTTATACAAAGAACACTGAAATTCTATGTGAATCAACTCTGATGAAGATATTTACAAACATAAACAGGGCGATTTAATATACTTCAGCTATTTTTTCTTAGTCAGTTTACATTCTTGCTCACAATTTCCTATTTTTGTTATTTTGCATATATAACTGCCTCTGCTAAGGCAAACATATTGCAGAATTGCCAAATACATCATAAATATTCAAACTGTGCATTGCTCTCAGTGAGATGGTGTTAGTTTTTCTGGAAGCTCAACAAATTTCAGTCAGTCATCCACATTATAAAATATGGTAGTCTGGAATGTTTGAATAATTTGCTTGAGATTTGGGTTTCTTATTACACTTCGCCTAATGTTGGGTGAAGGCACATCAACACGAAGTCAAAACACGTGGTAATTCAATCATTTCAGTAAAAATCACTGTCAGTTTGCAATTGAGAAAACAGGAAAAAATCAAACTGACTTCCTGAGCTTGGTAAAGATAAACAACTGACTTAATAACGAGGTATTTTCCTCTTCTCTAGATTATTCGTTTGTTGTGTTTTAATTTAGGTACAATCATAGAGAACACACATTTGCTTGTAGTAAACAACATTAAAAGAGAAATTCTTATGGTGTCAATGCAGTAAAATGCGTTGAATCACATTCTACCAATAAACATTTGGTGGGAGGAAGAGAGCTGGTGCTCTCAGGGTTTATTATTCTCCAATTGAACTTGACTTCCTCATAAAAGCCAGCACCAAGCCTTCAGTGTGAAATACAGTGGATGGCAGTGTGTGTAAATGTGATTCATAACCTATCTGAAGATGCATCATACACTAGCTGATTAAAGATGAGGTTGGCCTTCTCAGTAAAAGAGAAGTACTCCATCTTTATACATATAAACAAAAGAGATATTTGTTAAAAAGATAACATAGACATCAATTGATAAACTTGTCTCAAAATATACCTAACAGTGAATTACAAAATGTTCATAAAGAATTTTGATCGCAGAGCTCCTCTTTTATAATGACATTAATATTCAATTGCTAAGGGGATGTTAAAAATGTTATTTATATCAGACATGGCTTTTCAGAGATGATAGAAGCTGTCCACAAATGGTACAACACATTACCAAAATATTTACCTGTGATTTTTTTGCACTGAGATCTTAATTTAAGTGATAATATTCTGGGATTGCAAACATATGAAGAAACAGTCTTCATTATACTTTGTCAGTAGAGGTGGCAACTGTGGCAACAAATGCTCATTCTCTTTGACCTAGTAATTCTACCTCCAGCTGACTCTCTTGAGAAACACTCCCAGGAATGCAAAAACCATATGTTCACAAATATTTCTGGCGACATTGCATGTAATAACAACAACAACAGAAACAGAAAACCCAAAACCTAGAACCTACTCCAAAGTGAACTAGTTTTAGCTGACCACCTAGTTCACTTTTGTTATTTTATCTGTAAGACCTCAGGGTCATACAGTGAGTGCCTCTTTCAGTGAGTGCCTGGCATTCACAGCGCTTGCCTCTTCTACCAAGATACTTGATAAATACAGAGGAATTGAAATTACAGCAGAATTCATGTGTGATGAACACTGTAAATATTGATTAAACAAAGACTTAAATCTTTACAAGGTTATTTACTTATTTACTTTCTTATAGACATAGAGAGAGAGAGATCTTTCTTCCACTGGTTCCCTCCCAACATGACTGCAATGGCTAGGGTTGGGCCAGGAACCTAAAACATTCTCCAGGTTTCCCACATGGAGTTAGAGGCCCAAGAAGTTAAGCCATCTTTTGCTGCTTTTCTAGGTCTGTTCACAGGCAGCTAGACTGGAAGTTGAGTAGCTGGGACTGAAACTGGCACTTAAAGGGAATAGTGTCACAACAGCAGCTTGACTTGCTACTCAGGAAGGAGTTACATGAAAATGAAGCCAGTGATTTGGGGTGGATTCTTGGTACTAGGTAACACAAAATGGCCTTAGTCCTCAAAAAGCTTATAGTTAACATCATTAATGATGGCTATTGATATTTCAGAGATAACTGTAAGCTTACATTTTTCATAGGATACACAGTAATACGAGATAGCCAAAGCTGTGTAAGTTAGAATATACAAGCCTATCTTAGTAATCAATGGAGCACTGAATTATTCAGTAGCCTTTAAAATTTTGTCCAAATGTTAACAAAGTGCTACCATTGATTAATATTACTATTACAGTGGGTCAGAAATCTTTTTGAAAAATATCAGTAAAAATATTTATTTAATATATATAGCAGCTTAAAGTTTGAAATGTTGAGAAATAATCTGCTATTTCTTTTTTCAAAATGGATCAACAATTTGAAGAGTACTTATTCTCATGTTATGACTTAGCAAGCAGAACCAACAGAATCTCTATGTATTTGCTAACTGTGGTATACTTTTCTAAGTTTGGATTTACTGCCATCATTTTTTCCTTTGTGCTTTCAATTTCCTGGAATATTTATGTTTTTTCTTAAATATATGTATGTATGTATATATACAGAGAGAGAGAAAAGAGAGGAAGAGACCTCATTCACTGGCTCATTTCTCAAATGCCATCAGTTGCCCGGATTGGACCAGATTAGAATCTGTAGGCATGGACTCAGTCCAGGTCTCCTAAATGTTTCTCAGAGGCAAAATGAGACATCGCCACTGCCCTGCACACTGTGCAATAACAGGAAGCAAGAACTGGAGCCAGACTTAGGACTTAAACCCAGACACTCTCTTTTAAGACCCAGGCACCGCAAGTGCTGTCTTAACTGCTGTGCAAATGTTCTTTCCCCGAAAAAATGGAAAGTAAACATCTTTGTTGGTGTCTCCTCTGTTGGAACAATCTTCGTCCATCTCCTCACGATTATTTCTTCATTTATGATTTTTTAAAAGATTTGTTTTTTATTAGTAGTATTTTTTTAAAAGTTAGAATATACAGAAAGGATGAAAGACAGAAAGGAAGATCTTCCATCTGATGATTCACTCCCCAGCTGACCACCACAGCCGGAGCTGAGTTGAACCAAAGCCAAGAGCCAGGAGCTTCTTGTGGGTCTCCCATACTGGGGCAGAGGCCCAAAGCTGTGGACCATCCCCAACTGCTTTCCCAAGCCACAAGTGGAGAGCTGAGGGAAAACAGGGCTGCTGGGTCATGAACCAGTGCCCATATGGGATTCCAGCGTGTGCAAGGCAAGGACTTTAGCCACTAGGCTTCCGTGCTGGGCCCTTTGATTAATGTTTCCGTGAATTTTGCGTAGATACCTGGAGTCTTCAAAGTCAAATTTCCCCTATTCAGTTATTTCTTCTATAACTCCATTTACATGAAAGTAGAACTTCATTTCCAAGATTGTTAGTGTTTGTTTCTTTCCCACACTTATGCCATTACTGGCCAACTCCCTCTTCTGACTATCTGTTTTTGTGCACTGGCACCTGGATTTGTTACCAGATAAGCAGACAGCAGAGCTGCCTGTGCTGCTGTGCAGGTACAAACTGAGTAACAGTGTTCAGTGACCAGCTGCTGACAAACTTGGAGAACTGTGACGTGATTAGCCACTGACCATGACACGTATCTGTTGTGCGTATAGTGATTTATGGACTGAATAGCTGGCAATGGAGTTCGGACTTTATGTAATTATTCACTGCTAATATTCCATGGTAGCCAAAACTTGAACTATGCTGCTGTGGAGATGGTTGCTATTTAATTAAACCATGGTAACTGAAATTTGTGTCTAGAAGAACTATAAACACTAAAACACTGCATGTAATTCTTCAAAACACCTGCTGGAAGGAAGGTTGCAACTTTCATTAGTACAGCAATAAGAGAATTTGGAAACATCCACCTTTGTATATCAAGCAAGCTTTAGTCTCAGTGTCATATGGCAAGACTATAATTTTATCCCAATTATTTTCAGTGTTAAAAAAAATAAAGATAATATATGGGGATAGGGCTATGGCACAGTGGGTTAAATCACAGACATTCCACATGGGCTCTGGTCTCAGTAAAGGCTGCTCCACTTCTGAGCCATCCCCCTGCTAACTTAATCTGGGAAAGCAGCAGAAGGCTCAAAGGGCCCTGCGTCCACATGGGAGACCTAAAGAGGCTTTGGGCTCCCGGCTGTGGCCTGGCTCCACCCTGGCTGATGTGTCTTTTTGGCAGAGTGAACCAGCAGATGGAAGATGTCTGTCTCCTACTCTCTCAGTCTCTCTCAACCTCTTCCTCTCTCTTTGTACCTTTACCTTTCAAATAAATACATTTTAAAAACAGCTAATCTAAATGTTACTCGTTAAAATTAATAAATGTTTAAACTTAGAATTGAAATGTTTTAACTTGACTAAATTAATTTGATAGAACTATTCTGGGTAGAGTGCTATTACTCCTAATAGAATTTATCTCACATCAGTGTATACACACTGGTTATCTCTTAGTTATCCACTCATGTTTAATATGTAAATGGAACAACAATGAACTCATAGAATGTACAAAGGTCAGTGTTCAGATGTAGGAATAATAAGTACTTATAGGATTTATGTGTGGAACAGTAATATTAGACACACCCAGAGTCAGCACGGCTATCACGCTTATTTGAAAGCATGCATTTGTTTGGGCCCAGCGTGGTAGCCTAGTGGCTGAAGTCCCTGCCTTGTTCACCCAGGATCCCATATGGGCATCGGTTCATGTCCCAGCTGCTCCACTTCCCACCCAGCTCCCCAGTGGCCTGGGAAAGCAGTGGAAGACAGCCTAAAGCCTTGGGACCCTGCATCTGTGTGGGAGACCTGGAAGAGCTCCTGGCTCCTGGCTTTGGATCGGCTCAGCTCTGACCATTGCAGCTCATTGGGGAGTGAACCAGCAGATGGAAGATCTTTCTATCTGTCTCTCCTTCTCTCTGTAAATCTGATTTTCCAATAAAAATCAAACAAATCTTCTTTAAAAAAAGTATGCATTTGTCCCATTAGAAAATGGTCTTAGAATAATGCGAATTGTGTATTTGCTTATACATGATTTCACATCAAAGAAACACTAAGTTAATGAAGAAAGCTGCACACAGATGAACCAAGTTACAAATGCAAAATGCACACCTCTCGGTCATCTGCTGATTACGCTGCTGCACCAACTTCATAACCAATCATATCCACCCACACCTACTGCAGGAGACTGCCATTTCACGGTAACTGAAAGCTACAATCCTTCTGATGCCCACTTTCCCAAGCAAACCTCAGGCATTTCTCAGTGTAAAACACCATATGTATTGTAGCATTTGTGCATTTATTAACCATTTAAGATTGAAAAAAAAAGTTCCTGTTTTTATTATGTTCCTATCTCTTTTTTCACTGACAGTGGAGTATTGTGAGCCCACAAGGCCCAAGGTTTTAGTTGTGCAGTTTTTACTATTGTAGTCATTTTTGAAACACATGTATCATGTTACATAGATGTATATAGACTACAACTAGAATGTATATACATTTTCCTCTCCCAAAATAAATATCTAGCTTTAAATCATTTTGAGTGATTGCATCCATAGCATGATGTTGTTTATCAAGATGTTAAGCATATTTGTGATGAAGGCAGATGTAAAAAGTCACAAGGATAATTACCATGTATGACTTTGAAAAACATAACCAAGACACAGGAGGTCATTCAGCACACTTGCCAATAAAATCCGCCATTGATAAGCAGAAGCTTCAGCATCTGCCAGCAAGGTTCTACCAAGCTTGCTTTGGTTTATTGAAACCAGTTAGTCCCAACTTGAACATGCCCACAATTCTACCATTGTCTGGGAGGCCTGACAAAGCACAAACTGCCGAGTTCATTAAGTCTGAGGTAGGGCCCAGGAATTTGCATCTCTAATAACTTGCCAGATGATGTTAGGACCAACTTATCTTTTAAGCATGTTAGCAGACTGTCCATGGCCTATTATACTTCGGAGAATCATGAAAACAGTTTGATTTAAAACTCTCTCAAAATCAGCAGGAAATAATTAATATGATAAGAAAGAAAGTATATGTGGAGTACAATCTAGAATATATTTATCTTAACATCAATGCGGTTTAACAACAGCAAGTCTAATTATTCTTGCTTTTAATTGAAGGGAAGACCAAATGAAAGCAAAGGTGTCCCTGATCCACCCCTGGGTGTGTAGCTTTTGTTGAAAGCTAGGACTGATAAGCGTACTATTCCTTGAGATTTGTTAGTGTTCAGCTTTTCTTTCTAAGCTATTTTGATTCTGTGCTGTCTTTATTAAGAAGAAATAAAATGCTTAGATACTCTCTAAAAGTAAAGGGGGCTAACTACACAACCACAATGTCATGTTCATGATCAGATCTGACGGACAAGATAGGAACAGAAAGGAGTATCTAATGTAGTTGCTATGATTCTTACTCAGGTATATGAAGGAACTTCACAAAGTTCGTGCCATACACATGGTATGAAAGAACTATGCTGGGGTTTCCAAAATTTGTTTTTGCTTTCAAATTAGCTTATCGTTTTCGCCTACTTTCCATGAACTTTTGGAAAAATTCTCACTAGCTAAATCTGCAATTTTGGCCCCAAACTTATTGAATCACTTCTGTAGAAATGTTGATGCCTTCAGAGAGTTAACCAGATTTTATCTGGTCTTTTTTTTTTTTAATTTCTCTTAAAAATCCATTGAGTTATAAATTTTAAAAGTTGTATATACCTATTTTAATATCCAAATAAATAATCAGTGTGTAAAAATAACATTCAATATCCCTTAGAAAATAAGAAATGTTCCTCATGACTTGTGGCTACCTCTTGGTAGCTTTTTCCTTGCTGTTTCCCCAACAGGTATTTGTACCTCCTTTTCCTTCCACTTAGTGTTCCTTCTACTTATGTGCTTGCGACTTGTCCTGTGTGTGCACTAGTTCATGTCTCAGCTGCTCTATTCCTGATCCAGCTTCCTGTTAATGCCTGAAAAAAGAAACACAAGATGGCCCACATGCTTGGACCTCTGAGACTCATGTGGGAGACCTGGAGAAACCCTTGGCTCCTGACTTTCTCTGGCCTAGCCCTTGTGGCCATCTGAGAGTGAATCAGAGGATGCAAGATTCTGTCTTTCCATCTCTTTACTCTCTCCTCCATTTCTCCCTCCCTCAATCCTGAAATTCTGACTTTCTATAAAGAAATACATCTTTAAAAAGTTATGTTGTCACTGCAAAGCAATGGCCTAGCAGGGAGAGAGGTGGGGGGTGGTGAGGATAGGGAAAAAGACCTGAAGCCTTTTCTGACCTGTGCTTTAAGTTGCAAGCAGTCTTCTATTGGCTGGACCCAACTCGAGCCTAGGGACAATGAAGCCTTAAATAGCCCATAGCTTCTTAACTCACTGAAACCAGAATAGAAAACAAGTGGAGAGCACATTTGGAAAATCAAACAGAAAATATCTAGCACCAATACCTTTTCTATTGTTTATGTTTCCTCCTTCCTCACTGGGGAGTTTCAACACTAAAACGCCCATAGTAGTTGGCACTGGCTATGGCAACAGAATCTTTAGTGGCATATTGCTCAGGTCAGCAACAGGAAAAGTTACTGCAAGTCTACCTGAAAAGATCCAATGAGGCAAACATGATAGCACCCTTTGGGGCACTTCGATTAGCATTAATATTAAATACATGATTGTTGGAGCCAGGTAATCTTAGGATTGAATCCCTGACATAAGAATTTGGGTTAGGCCTCTCCAATATGGTCATTACTAGCAGTGCATGCTTTCTTAAATATATATTGGCATAAGCTAATAAAAGAAAGCATCCAACTATTTATTTCCTTATGCTGGAAGGATTCAGTAACTCATATGGCTATGTGGCCATTGTATTCAACATACAAGTGTACAACAGCTCCATTTTTGTACATCCTTTGGGGAAACCTGGGCTAGATGCTTAGACCCTTGGGAGTTATCATTCAGTAGTATTTATTTCATGGGCTCATCTGAGGATTGTCGAAGATGACAGCATAATGATTCTAGGTAACTAGAGGGGTCAGAGTAGGTATGCAATAAAGGATGGCTACAGTAACAAAAGCAACAACTTAGCTGGGGTATATCATTATCCCTGAGAGATCGATATTTCAAGCCAAACTGCTACACAACTCTCTTTGCCAAAGCTTCTGATGCTGCCAAGCCCTAACAATGATCACACAGCTGCTTCTGATGAGAACTGTGTGTTACTGTGCCAAGGGGCACCTGGCTATGAAAGCTCCTCAGCATTGCTAAGGACTGACTGGCAAATTTCCATCTTGCAAATGTGGTCATGTCTGTCTCTTGTTGAAAACACTGTCCTATCTTCAGACACCTTTTCACGAATCTGCTGAATATGATGGGATTCCTAACTTTTCTAGTGACTTGGGAATGGGATATTCTGTCACATATTCTTATAGTATGTGTATTTGTTTTCTACATATCAGTAGACTGAAAATTATTCTAATCTAGAAAACTTCATCATATCAGCCAGGCCTCAATACACCCATGCCTTTGCTGCTCTATCTCATGTCAGATTACCAGTTTGATTCAAGCTTTGTTGAAACCGTTTGGACATCATGTATTCTAATCTACATACACTGGTTCTTCAGGGGGACAGGTTGAACAATCTCTCAAATGGATATTTTACTGCTCAAATAAAATGAGGAAACTGTTGGTCACAACCAAACATGACTAACTCATTTCTTTTACTTACATTCATTTCTCCATTTACCAAACCACCAGTATTCCTAGTCTTCTTACAGTTTTCCATTAAGATACCCAATGCATTCCCAAGGCACTTAGAAAATCACTCCCTCTCCTGTTACCTTTTATGTTCACTCTTGGCATTCATCGATCTAGATTAAACTCCCTGTGAGCAGAAACCTTCTTTGTTCATTGAACATCATGTTCCTAGCACCTAAAAAAATGCCTGGTCAAGAATATTAGTTTTCAAATTGTTTCTAGGCCATTTCCAGGTGAAAAGTAAGCTGCAAATCAAAATTATATTCTAGCACCAGGATTGTACATTCCAGTGTCTATCTGCAAATGCTCAGTAAGGTTGACCTTGTTGTGTTTGTACCATGACTCCTCTATGTGATCTGAATTCTATGGATGTCTCTTCCAAATAATACAAAAGAATTAATTATACTCATAATAGCTACAAAGTACTTAAAACTTTAACATTATGACATCATAACAGATGTGCTCCTTTATTACTGATTTAAAGAACATGATCTAGTGGAGGGTCTCACTTAACTGTTACTTTCAAGGTACAGAAGTTGATAAACAATGTTATAAATAAGACAGCTGTAGTAACACATGAAAATACCTCTGATATCTATTGGTGACAAATTCACAGACATGCGAATACTTCTGGAGTTGCCTATATTTTCAGTTTAAGAAATTCTTGTGGTCCATGTTATGTTCTGGTGGATTAAGCTGCTGCCTCTGACAACAGCATCTCTATCAATCATTTGAGTCGTGGCTGTTTCAATTCTAATACAGCTACCTGTTGATGTGCCTGGGAAGGCAGCAAAAAATAATGCAAGTACTTGGGCCCATGTAAGTCCTGTGGGAGTCTGCGGTGAGGTCCAGGCTCCTTGGTTTGGTCTGGTCCAGCTCAAGGGGTTGCAGCGATTTGGGAAGTAAACTAGCAGCTAGATAGATTCTCTCACTCTCTCACTTTCTCTAAATGCCTTTTAAATAGATAAGCATTTTTTTTAAATGATAGAAATTGCAGATTTCAGTTACAGGTTAATAAAAATGTAGATGACAAGCTTCCCTACCGAGAGTTCCTGGGCTACTTCAATTCCAGTCCCAGATACTTGCAGTTCCCCAAGCCTCTAGTGAAAGGGCTCGAATGCCATTGTGACAGTATAAATCTGCAAGGTGAATCTTGGCTGTGTCTTCACCATGATACTCACTTGGTCAACAGCCTCACATATGATTCCTTTGCATTAAAAAAAAATCTATTCTGATTCTTCATTTTTAAAATACTGAGAAATGAAAAAAGCAGAGCTCTCCCATAATTGTGCCCTAACAAAATAAACCCAACAAGGAAAACAACTTCTTTCTCCACCAATCCTGACTCACAAAAGCAATCCTTTAAGAATTGGTGAATGCAATGCCTATATTTACAAAATATAAACGTGTATATATGAACGAATGCGTGTGAATTATGCACATATCTATTAGAACAGGGTGATAATGAACAAATTTATTTGCTTCTGGCTTTTTTTAAATTGACATTGACAATCCAGGCTTTTTTTCCTTTTTAAATGATAATATTAGCGTGGAAACAATGGTATTACCCAATTTCACCCTGTAGCCCTTGACCCTTTGTACCCTAATCAACTAAGATTATGAAAATAAAATTTTTTAAAAATTAGTTCCAACATTTAAAAAAACCTGTATATTCTATTACATAAATATACTTTATTGACATTTTCTTTGCTTTTATCACTATTAAAAATGCTATGAAACTATACCAAATGTTTTTATGAATCTATTCTACAGAACATGTTGCTAGAAGCAGAATTGTTAGGTAAGGAGTATTCTTATTTTAGATTTTAATATAATTACAGATTGCTTATCAAAAGGGAACTTCATACTCCAAAGAGAAATCTATACTCCAATGAGAGTGTCTATTTCATCACATCATTTCCAAACTGGAAATAAATCTTACTATTCTTAAACCTGGAAGAAATCTATTTAGCCAACTTGATAGGTGAAACTGTTAACTTATTCCTTTAATAACTATTTCTTGGTTATCAATCAAATATGCCATCTCTTCATAGTTTTATTGGTTACTTATATATCTTCAAAAAGTTTATGTATTTCTCTATTTGAAAGGCAGAGTGACAAAGAGAGGGGAAGAGACAGAGACATCTTCCATCTGCTAGTATACTACCGAAGAAGCCACAACAGCCAGGATTGGGTCAGGCTGGAACCAGGACCCAAGAGCTTCTTACAGGCTGCCCACGCTTGAGTCATATTCTGCTTCTTTCCCATGCCATTAACACGGAATTGGATTCAAAGTGGAATCACAGAATCTCAAACCAGTACCCATATGAGATGCTGGTGTCATAAGTAGAAGCTTACTGATTATACCACAGTGCAGGCCTAGGTAATTTGCATTTCTTCCAACAACTCACTCTAAAGTTGCAATCTTTATTTGTATTTATGCTAGGTATAACTTCAACATGTTAATATGTTTATATTATCTGTATATTAAACACAATAGCCTTTTATTAGAAGATGATGTTGCAAATTCTTTTCCCTGTCTTTCTTTATATTGTTCTTTCTATATGTGTATGTGTATATAAGTGTGTGTAGGTATCTCGCTCATATGCACACATGTGATGTCAAGAATCCAAGGGAACTGATATAAGAAATCTAGTTAAGTAAATTTTTTTAAAGCAGTAAAATGTTATAATAAACACATTTTGGTTGGATTCACTCTTTACCTTATAAAGTAAAATGAAGATCAGCAATTACATTGGTTTTGTTTCATATTAAGTTTAATTCTAAAAATCAGCTAACTCTTAAACAATACAAATTCAATTGTAATATGCTGCATTGTGCAATATATAAGTCAAATTTGTGTTATAATCCTTTAAAAGCCCATCAGCAATGAAATGCTTTTCCAGTATGATTATTAAGAGGATTCATTTAAAAAAATACTAGAGAGCTTTATTCTTCTGTCAAAGATCTTGTATAATAGTTGTTAAGTGTTCTAACTCTCCTAGATTCACATGTTAGTGATTATCTTTATAATTCAGACAATTCCTCAATACCATTGTAATCAACTTCACACACCCTGAAACAAATTTAAGTCTTACAACTTAGCTTAGCAATCCATTTATATTGAATTTAAATTGCATTGCCTATTTATTGTCTGAAACATCAGACAATCATTAATTCATTCAGACAATGGGTGGAGACAGACATTGTAAAATTCATAGAATAAGCAGAGACTGACATTTATTAGTGAGTGTTTTAACGACAACATAGTTTTACTCTAAAATGGAAGGGACAGGGATGCTGAACATTGGCAGCTAGGATACGCCGGGTCAAATCCGTCCTTTATATGCTTTCCTCTCATTATGGTGTCTGGCTGCTTTACTCCCCAAACTAATTATACTATTGCATTTTAAAAAATATTTTCATTTCTTTACCTCTTACAAATATTTACACAGTCTCTGAAATGTAATCCTCCAATTTTATTAGATGATTTTTAGACTTTATTAGATGATTTTGTTTTAAACCCATCTCATCAATGGGATAGTAGAGTTCCCACTTACACAATGGTTCTCCTTTTATTGCACATATAAACCATTTGCTTAATACAGGAAGAAAAGCACAGAAAACTCTATGTCTTATCTCACCTGCTTGCCTTTTGAAGCAGCAATGACTTTTATTTCTAAATCACGAAATGGAGATTTTATAATCTTAAGTAATTTGCTCAGAGACAAAACCAGACGCACAATCTAGGATTCTTGAGCTCAGGGCTTACTTTTGCTGAAGTTCAGCTCTTTACTTCCTTTAAGAAGATTTGTTTAGACACATATTCGAAGAGAAAAAAAATAGTCAAATGTGACAGTTGGCATCATATCAATTCAACATAGTGCAGCCTGTTGATTGGCTGACTTACTCACTCCTCACTTTGATTATTTTGTCATCTTGTCCACGGGTTACAAATGAAAAATGTCTTTCATAAGACATTTGTTCAGTTCTGCCCCTGGCATGTTCTGCTCAGCTTGGTTGTGGTCTGATTTTTCTTTTAAATCTTCAGACTTCTTATTTCAAGTGTAAAAAATGACCCAACTGCTTTGTATTTTCATTATATTATTTATTCTTAGATTTATTCCTGGTATTTCATTTAAAGTTTTTAGTTTTTGCTGTTAAGATGCATCTGTAATGTATACAGGTTTTTACACATGAGGATCCCTCTGTTACATCTGTGAAATACACCTCTCATTTTACAAATGTCAACAGACTAGTGTGATTTGCTATAAAGATGTTCACCTTTTAGAAACATTTTAAAAAACATAACCATTCTGCAAAATGTAACATCTGTTCAGCAGAAAAGAAATGGTATAAATATACAAAAATTCATTTTGTAGCATCATGAATTCTTTGATCGGTTGGCTCCCTTCTCTTAGCCATTTTTTTCTCATCACTATATTTCTAAAACTCCAAATGGGGAATTATAATTCTGGAAGGTGATGGAATGAACAGAGCTCCATAGGTGCTGAGGCAGCCAATTTACTCTGCATTTCAAAGGCAACAGTCCCAAGCTGATGCTTGAGGAGATTCATGTTTATTTGGATGACAGAGAACTCGAGATGAATAAAATGATAGCTATACAAGAGCTATTTGGGATTTCCATGTAAATAAGTAGCTCACACAGCAAGGCACAGAAAGAAACAAAGGAACATGTCTGCTGACATTCCAATCAAATTATAGCATGAATGTAATCTTCCTGGATATGGGGCAACATATTTTAGAGGAATGTGTATGGATGAATAAAACATAAGAAAAATACAAACTTCTAGCAATTTGGCATCTGATAATATTCAACGGTAAATGCTAGTAATGTCCAATCCTTCTTGAAACATTGCACTTGATTCTTTCATTTGAGCAAACTGGACAACTCTACTGACCCATTCACATCACACCATCGTGGGACTGACCTCACTCAGCACAACCAATTCTCCAGAATTGGGTTTTGTGAACTGTGCTCAGTATTAGGTGCTTTCTACGGAAAGTGTGTTCTAGGTGATTCCCCCAGGAGTTATATCCATTTCAGCATTTCATTTCTTCCAGGAGCATGGTCATGCTCAGAGTTTCAAGATCTCCACAATGAGAAAAGGGATGAAGTGTTGCTATGATCACACCAGACAGCACATCTCAGCTCCAGATAGGAATCTGCTCTAAGATACAGGGGTTAAAATGAGGTCCCTTGCTAAGAACTAGTGTTTGTGCACTTAAATCTCATTGAAGAGTTCAATGATTATTTAAAGCAGTTCATCACAGGTAATGATGCCCACACCGATTCCAAGCCATGATTAAATTCTCACT
This sequence comes from Ochotona curzoniae, assembly GCF_017591425.1. Classification (NCBI taxonomy): domain Eukaryota; kingdom Metazoa; phylum Chordata; class Mammalia; order Lagomorpha; family Ochotonidae; genus Ochotona; species Ochotona curzoniae. The sequence goes on along the minus strand of NW_024464920.1, from coordinate 12,536,815 downwards.
CATACCCTGAGAAAAAGTATCACAAGGAATTTTTAAATATATCTGACTTACCTAGTTTTAATTTGAGATTTTCTTTTTTATTGTCATATCTATGAAATAGTGGCTGTAGTTGAGGGTAAATGTTGGCTTAGAGGTCCCTAATTAGACCAATGAAGGAATGCTGAATTTTGTCTCAGCTTTAATAATTTAAAGTTGATCAGTTCACAAAATCTAAAAGACTGAATACATTGTACTATCAAAATTTTTATTTAAAACTGTCTTAACTGAACAAGCCTGTGGCACATACTGGTACGCATGAGAACCAGGGTAAGGGGCAGGCCTGGTGGGGGTTATGGAGAGTCACCCCAACTAGGCTATAGCTCCCACTGGTTTGCGTAAGGACCGAGTATGAAGTGGGTAGGATCGAGCTGGACTAAAACACCCATTGGTTCAATTGGAAGACAGGGCTAGAAACAGAATTGACCCAGCAACTGCAACCACCAGCATGTGCATAAGCTGATTGGGGTGAACAACTGTGCCACACCTTGTACTGCCAAACTCAGGTTTGGGATCATCTCAGTTGAAATTTCTTTGGAGATCCCTCCAACTGAACTGCTGATCTCAGAACCCTAGCCATGAAGAGACTATGTCAGCCAGTGGACTCTGAATAGGTTTCATTGCGATTGGAACGGTGAGATTGGCAGTAATTTAGACCTGTTGAACTATCAAAACTGCTTGAGCAGGACACTTGGAGCGTGCCTCACATTGGGGACCTGGGATGGGTGGGAGGCTGGGTGGGGTGTCTCCCTTTGTTTCTCCCCTCATCCAAGATACAGGGAAAAAACGATATTAGTGTGCAAACAATGGTATTACCCAATTTCTTGTAGCCCTTGACCCTTTGTACCCTAATCAACTAATTAAGATTATTTAAAAATAAATAAATCTAAATAAATAAATAAAACCAAAAAACAAAAGATGAGTATTTAAAGCCAGGAAAAAAAAAGAAGAGGATGGAGAGGAAGAGGACGATGGAGAGGAGGACTGTCATTTTCATATGTGTAAAATAAACATGTTTGGAAACATACAGAAAAAAAATAAATAAAACTGTCTTAAATACTCTTTGGCAAGAGCTGAGCCAATCAGAAGCCTGAAGCCAGAAGCTTCTTCTGGGCCTCCCACACAGGTACAGGGTCTCAAGGCTTTCCACCATTCTTCACTACATCCTCCCCCAAGAGCACAAACAGGAAGCTGGATGGGAAGTGGAGCAGCTGAGACACAAACTGGCACCCAAAGGAAATCCTACTGCATGCAAAGCTAGGATTTAACCATTGAGCCATCACACTGGGCCCATTTTTAATTACTCTTTAATTCATGCACTACATCACTTGTCACCTACCATAAAAATAATACAACTGAGCAGACAACACTCTATTCTTTCTGCCCTTATAATCTCTTTGTGGAAGGTAGATGGTATGTAGAAAACTACAATAAAATCTGGAACAAAGTGCTGGGGAAAGAAATTTTCAATGTCCCTCAAAAGCGTCACATAGAAGCATATTTTTAATATGCTTTTATAGAGGTTTTTTTTTTAAGATTCAGCAATCATGAAATCAAAGAGAGAAGGAGAAGGAAGAATGGGGGAGAGGGAGGAAGAGAGAAAGAGGGAGAGAAGGAAAGAGAGAGAACTCATCTATTGATTCACTTCTCAATAGCTTTGGCTGGGCCAAACTAAAGCCAGGTACTCTTTTTTTTCAAAGATTTATTTTTATTATTTTTTTATTGGAAAGGCGGATATACAGAGAGGAGAGACAGAGAGGAAGATCTTCCATCTGATGATTCACTCCCCAAGTGAGCGCAACGGCCGATGCTATGCCGATCCGAAGCCAGGAGCCTCTTCCGGGTCTCCCACGTGGGTGCAGGGCCACAGGCAGGGAGCTGGAAGGGAAGCGGGGCTGCCGGGATAGAACCGGAGCCCATATGGGATCCCGGGCGTGCAAGGCGAGGACCTTAACCACTGCGCCACTGCGCTGGGCCCAAGCCAGGTACTCTTAACGCATGTGGGGGTAACTGCCTTTCAGCACAAAGGGAATCAGCTGGACAGACTATGTATGTTTGATCTGTATTCCTACACAAGTCTGTATGGATTTCAAAAATTTCTGTACCAAAATAAACTTATCCTTCAGTGCCATTTTCCCACAAACGTTTTTGAAATACCCTGGCATTTTTATCATCTGACATTCAGAATAAGGCACAACCAACAGTCCTGCAGATCTCCAGAAAATAATTGCTTGAAATGTTTGCTTTCCTGAAAGATGTGAGAATGTATGAGTTGATCGGCTCTTAAACAAATGCACTTGCTAAAATTTCACAAAATGTAATTTAACCCTGGGTCTCACAAGGATATTCATAAAATGAAAAAAAGTGGGAGGGGGGAGGTGGTTTAGATTTCAGTTTTAATCCTTTCCCTGACTTCATCTGTTTGATTTTAATTTTTAAAAATAGATTCTAAAGGCAGCACTATATAGAAAACATTGTGGTGTTCCGTTGTACCTGCCCTGCACTTGTGCTTACCCTGCACCACAGGCTTGAGATACAATGCCGCATTAGGGGGCAAAGAGAAAATAAGAGGGTTAAGGGAAGGTTGTGCACCCCTGCTTACCCTCTTGGTCCCAGTCAGTTGCAAAATCAGTGGTTAAATGAGCTAACATGGCTTGTGAATATGTTATAAGGATGGCAGAGCAATCAAACCATTCATAAATGAGCACCACACATCATTTCAGAAAGCTTTCCCAGAGAGCAGAAGGAAGTTCAGGGAAATGAAAGATTATCTTGGAATAAGTCAGTGAATGTTTCCTTTACCGAAAATCAAGAACTTTAGTTATCATTTACATAAGAACCATTAACAACTGCTAGGAAAATATTGAACCCACTGGAGTCATTATACTAAGAAATTAAAGTTACCCTATGGATTCAAAATGGACAAGCGTCACGCCAATACACTAATCATGCATTCCTTGGGGGATATTTGCTTACACTGTCAGAAATCCACTGTTGAAGACAAAGGAACTGACTGAGAAATAAGATGAACTTCTCACTTGGCCGGAGGGTGGTTAACTTTGATTCGCCGCAGTCTGGTACTTTGACACAGCAGGCTAGGTCATCACGAATGTTGACGAATCCCATCTCAGCCAATTCAAACCCAAACTAATGTGGTTCTGATCCAGCTCCCTGCTAACGCACCTTGGAAAGCAGAAGATGGCCCAAGTGTCTGGGATTCTGCCTCTACACAGGCGATTCAGAGCTCCTGGCTCCTGATTTCAACTTGGCACAATTTCACAGTTGTTACAATTTGGGGAGTGAAACTATGGATGGAAGACTTCTCTTCCTTTCAGATAAATTAATTTTTAAAAAGTAGAAATATTGGGCCTGGCACGGTAGCCTAGCGGCTAAAATCCTCACCTTGAATGTGCTGGGATCCCATTTTGGCACCAGTTCTAACCCCGACAGCCCCACTTCCCATCCAGCTCCCTGCTTGTGGCCTGGGAAAGCAGTTGAGGACGGCCCAAAGCCTTGGGACCCTGCATTCGCGTGAGAGACCTGGAAGAAGTTCTTGGTTCCTGGCTTCGGATTGTCTCAGCTCTGGCCATTGCAGCTGCTTAGGGATCATCAGATGGAAGATCTTCTCTGTCTCTCCTTCTTTCTGCATACCTGACTTTCCAATAAAAATAAGTAAATCTTTTTTTTTAAAGGAGAAATAGGGTCCGACACGGTGGCCTAGCAGCTAAAGTTCTCGCTTTGAATGCACCGGAATCCGATATAAGCTCTGGTTCTAATCCTGGTAGCTCTATTTCCCATCCAGCTCCCTGCCTGTGGCCTGGGAAAGCAGTCGAGGATGGCCCAAAGCTTTGGGACGTTGCACCCGCATGGGAGACCCAGAAGAGGCTCCTGGCTTCGGATTGGCTCAGCTCCAGCCATTGCGGCCACTTGGGGAGTGCATCATCGGACGGAAGATCTTCCCCTGTGTCTCTCCTCTCTGTATATCCGCCTTTCCAATAAAATCAAATAAATCTTTAAAAAAAATTCAAAATATGTTATTACTTTTCTATCTTGTTATTAGTTATTGTTAATCTCCTACAGTGTCTAATATAAGAAATAAAACCTTACCATATTTATAAATTTGAACGACTGCCCACTGGACAAACATTGTGTATGTATACACACAGAGGCACATGTATACACACACGTATGTAGCACTCAGTTCTATCCACTATTTCAGGCAACCACTGTTTGCTTGGGAACATATCTCGCATGGATCAGGTGAAACTACTGTAGTTACTTTGCAAATGTGATGATCCCGGGGAATTGAAATAAGGAAAGTGGAACACAAAGTAAGTGGGCCCAATGAGAGGAAGACTGCTCCAGTTGATAAGTGCTAACTGGAATTGCTGCAGTTAGCAGGTGTCCATTGCGAAAGGATCTTTGGAGGAGATGTAACAGATGGGTTTGGACTGTCCACGGGTGATGTAAGGGGAAGGAGTGTTCACAGCTCTCGTGCCACGCTGCACAGAGGTGAACTCACGGGCAGGATGTCAGGACCTTTCAATTGTGCAACTGAGTGACTTGGTGCTTCCCATGAGGTACTGCAGCTGTACCTGCTAGAGGTGGTCAAAATACCCCAGAACTGATTTTTACAGATGTGGCTACGTAAGATCACACTTGAAAGACAAACATACACAAGAATTTTCCGGTACACTGAAAAATATAGCAGCTGTAACTAAAACACATGCTTTTTCAAAGTGCGAACAATAACCAAATCAACTGGGGTGTCCTAAGGAGAATCCTAAATAAATAAAAGGCATAGAAAATAGAATTAGAGTTAAAAGAATGGGTCCTAGATCTGATATTTTCAGGCAGGGCAACCTTGGGCAAATTACTCTCAGTTTTGCTCATCTTGTAACCCTGAGTTTCCAAAACAGGGATAAATAATATCCTCCTCATGGGAATTTTGAGTGCTCAATGCAATGATGAATGTAGCAGCCTGGTTAGCATTTTGAAAAACGGGCACTCATAATAATAATCATTAGCAATCCATCAAATATGGCACATGAAGCAACATGGAGGGGCTCTGCCATTGTTAGGGGCTGTGGATTTCAGTTGGCAGGGACCAGGAAAGAGAAAGAGAACAAAGGTGGTAACAGCTGCTGGGAGCTAGTGCAGCGCTTTTTGGTACCCTGGGGGACTACAGATTGTGCAGAACAATCAAAGCCAAGTTGGGGGTCTGAGTCAGAGATCACAATGAGGCCAGAGGTCAAGTGTGGTGACCTCTGGTCAAAAGCTAGGGAACAAAATGCTCAGAGAGTGGAGATCAGATCCCTGTACAGGGTCAAAGGCAGGCATACGGCCCTGCCAGGGCGTGCACTGCTGCATTAGCGGCCTGCCTTCTCAGGATGCTCATCATGGGCTCCCTGTCACCCGAGAATGAATTTGATTTCTTAGTTATGCTCAGCCAGACATATGGGAGATCAAAGAAGCAAAGCCCGCAAACGGCCAGATCACGCAGCCGTTAGCAGGAAACATGCCAAACGTATCTTTATCATGTACTTAACTCCAAAAAGTCACATGCTATTCTCAAGGATGTATACTAGCTGAAGAGTTTGCACTCATAATTCACAAGATGTACCCACTTTCCTATTTTCTTGAAAATTTTCAGCGTTTTTCTGCCCTTTTACAATGGTATTAGGTATCACTTTAAGCTAAGTCCCTTAGCTTCGTGCTTCTACACGTTCCATTCTTAAAATGTTGATACTATGACACTTTTTGCTGATTTCAAACACCCATTCATCCACTCGTTCAACCATCCAATGTTTCAATCACTTGATTGCTTCATTAGAAAATATTAATCATATATGTTTTGTTAAGGCCTCACAAACTGTCAGGGTAAATTGTACATATAAATACCCGGCAGAAAGCGCATTCACCAAAGATTCCCACGGACAGTTCATGAGGGAGCATCTGTTTTGGGAGTAGAGTGTATGTTGTATATGATCTTCCATGCTTTTAATTTTTATTAGGCTAATAGTTTTCATCCAACATTCTGACACTTTTAACTTAGAAGTCCTAAATATGTAAATATTAAAAACATATATTTTCAAATGTGGCATTCACTGCTGGCTGATAAAAATGTAAGTTTTGCTATGTTTTCTTTGCCTCCTATAATCTTGTCACATTCATATTTTCATACATATATTACTTCATATATATAAATACATATGAAGTCATATATATGTATACATGAGTTCTGGGACAATCCTTTTTTGGTTTTGGTTTTTAGATTCCAGAGGATTTTCTAAACAGAAAATTATGACACATGAGAACAAAAGAAATTTTATTTCTTCCTTTCTGATCTATAGGTTCTTAATTACCTATTTAAAATGAAACCAATTTTTCTTCCTTCCTTTCTTTCTTTCTTTCTTTCTTTCTTTCTTTCTTTCTTTCTTTCTTTCTTTCTTTCTTTCTTTCTTTCTTTCTTTCTTCTTTTCTTTCTTTCTTTCTTTCTTTCTTTCTTCTTTTCTTTCTTTCTTTCTTTCTTTCTCTTTTCTCTCTTTCTCTCTTTCCCTCTCTCTCTCCCCTCCCTCTCTTTCTTTCTTTTTGCTTTATCAAGGAGCTAAATCAGAAGTCAAGCAGCCAGGACTCAAACCTGCATAAAATGAGATCATCCTAAATCCTTCTTCACTATTTTTTTTAGAACTACTTGAAACAGTGCTAGATTTGTTGCTTCAACCATCAAACATACTTTATGTTTTGAGAGAAGAAATGTCTCAAATTTGGTTGTCATTGACCAAATTTTGCCACTACAAAAATGTTATGCGAGAACATGCACCTATTTTTCTTCATTCCTAATGTCTCAAGATCCATCTTGCCATCGCTTTTCTATTTATAGAATTTTCTCTAACCAGTCTTTCAGAAAAGCCTGCTGCTAACATGTTTCTTACTGCTCCTTCATAAGAGAATTTCACTGCTTATTTTCCATTTCTTTTTCTTTTTTCTTTAAGATTTATTTATTTTTCATTAGAAAGTCAGATATACAGACGTGAGGAGAGACAGAAAGATCTTCCATCTGATGTTTCACTCCCTAAGTGTCCGCATCAGCCAGAGCTGAGCTGATCTGTAGCCAGGAGCAAGGAACTTCTTCCGGGTCTTCCACGCGAGTACAGGGTCACAAGGCTTGGGTCCACCTCGACTGCCTTCCCAGGCCACAAGCAGGGAGCTGGATGGGAAGTGGGGCTGCCAGGACAGGAAATGGTGTCCATATGGGATCCTGGGCCTGAAAGGTGAGGACTTTAGCTACTAGGCTACTGCACGGTGGCCTTGTTTTATTTGAGAGAAAGAGAGAGAGAGAGAGAGAGAGAGAGTTTTTTACCCATACTTCATTCCTCAAAATATATGCCCAGCACTCAATCTAGGCCTCTCCCGTGGGCCGTAGGGACCCCAGTCCTTGAACCTTCCCAGAGTCTGCACTAGCAGGAAGTTGAATGGAAAGGTGAGTAGCTAGTAGGCAAAGCAGCACTCCAATGTGAAGGTTAAGTGTACACCACATGCACAGCTGCAGCGTGCATTACCGATGAAGGGTCCGTGCTGAGCACTGAAACCCACTTCTGGCATGCCATGGTAATCCCATCCCTGCTTCATATGGGTTCTCTCACAGCTAACTTCCCCTGACAAACTCAAACTTTCCCAGCATCCTCTGTCACTTTCTCCCATTGGGTTTTTCTCCTAGGAAGACCTTTGCATGTTTGTTCCCATATGGGCAACTGATTCACAAACGTCTCAATCTAATATTATTGGGAAATTTAAGAGCCCAAGCTATTGACTCCTACGGGGTGTGCGACAGAAAGAAAATTTCTGTGGGATTATCTGACTTTCCTTTTATCTGAGAGGAATGAATAAAATACATGGGAAGATATGACATCTCAAGCCAATGCAACTACAAGCTGTCCTTAGTATTTCTAGTCACATGGCATCATTTCCCCTGGGCTCTGCCTATGCTTGGTCACTGGCCTAAGGTGTGGATCATTTCTAACTTATCATTTAGCCTAATGATTGCTTTCTTGTGAGAAGTGCTGACATCACTTTAAACGTTACAGTATTTAACCTAGCACACGATTTATCAGGTATGCTCATGACATTACAGCTCTCAGTTGTTTTTATCCAAATAAACTGGGATTTGGCAACAACTTCACAAAAATTAGTGCAATTTGCACCCCAGCAATTATCCCATTCACCACCATCCCAATTTTCAAAATTGTCTTTAAACAAGGGTGTGGTGACTTCTTGGAGGACTGATAATAGACCATACAACCTGTCCTACCTGTCCTTCAGCAGCCATAATTGAAAGCTCGCCTGTTATCATCTTGGTCACCTGAGCTCGGGAAGCAAGCACCTGAGTGTGAGAAGCTCTTGCCTGTTTAGGCCACATGAACTGATCTGAATGAATTAGCTATTCACGTCAACCAATGTGAGCCTGTTATTGTTGTTAAGCAGATTCTTGATGTTAACTAGTGTCAGATTAAATTTACCAAAAATGTCAAGAACACTAAATACGATACTTCAAAGTATAATTGCAGTTGAAAGAGAAACGCAAAAAAATGCCATCTGCTTGGTGGAGATAATACCATGTTAATGCATAACTGAACAAGGAGGCTTTCATTTCTATATGCTTTCATTTTTATCACAAAAAAACATTAAGCTGGGAGGTAGATGTTCAGTTTACAGACAGAAGTAGAGCTCTGGATCAATTAACAGATGGTCATGTGACAGCTTTATGAGCGCAAGTCTGCATGACTCATATTCCAGGATGAGGATGACCATGCCAAACACCAGTTATCAGATGCAGGATGTCTCTCCAGTGCTTAATCTGAGCTGATACTCATAACACTCTGTAAGGTACATGACATTGTTCCCATTTTTAAGAAAGAAAAACTGAGACACAGTTGTTAAACAGCCTGCCCTTGGTGGGACTGGGATTTGAGCGGAGACCATCTGATTCTAGAGCGTTTGAGACAGTGTGTGGTCCACAGACCAACAACACTGAGACAACCAGGATATGTCAGAAAAGATGAATCATAGGCCTAAGGTAGCAGCATCTGCATTTCCTTTGGGTGTCTAGGTGATTTTTATGCACAATGCCATTTGAGAAGCACTGCTTGGGAGCTCATATACTGGCTGTTCATCACATATTTTGCCATTTTTAGCAGATTAAACAACAAATGTGTGTGAATGTAAGATCCTGTGTAGAAAATTTTTTTTTAAGGTTTGTGTTTTTTTTTTTTTTTATTTGAAAAGGTAGATCCACAAAGAGAAGGAGATATATAGAGAAAGATATTCCATGTACTGGTTCCCTCCCCAAGTAGCCACAATGGCCAGAGTTAAGCCAATCCAAAGCCAGGAGCCAGGAGCTTCCTCTGGGTCTCCCGCATGGGTGCCAGATCCCAAGGGCTTGGGCCATCCTGGACAACTTTCTCAGGCCACAAGCAGGGACTTGGAAGGGAAGCAGATTAGCTGGGACAGGAACCAACGCCCACATGGGATTCTGTGGCAGGCAAAGCAAGGACTTTAGCCATTAGGCTATAGCACTTGGCCTGAAATTCTAAGGAAGCATTAAATAACAGAAGAGGAAAGTTACAATAGACAAACATGATGCTTTTCTTGTTGTTGCTACTGTTGGTTTATTGGAAATGAGGAGAGACAAATTCAGAAAGAGAGGAAGTGACAAAGACTGACTGACATCCCCAAACACATGCAATGGAGGGGCACAAAAAGGTGGGATGGGGGAGACAGGAGCTAGGAATTCAATCCATGTCTCCCATACACGAGGTTGGCATCCAACCAACTACTGAGACCATCAACTCTCTCTCAGGGAATGAATTCACAGGAAACTGGAATCAGAAATCCAAATACTGATTTAGCCCATATACTCTGATGTTCTCACCAGGTGCTTCACTGCTGGGCTAAAGCCCACTCCTCACCAAGATTTTTTTAAGAAAGATGTTTGATGGATAAAGGACCACATGACTAAAAACCAGTGTAACCAATGTAAACTACTGGTACATTCCATTTTAGAAAGCTCAAAAATGATTAATAAGATCCTGTGTAGATTCACAAGAAAACATCTATCAAATTAAGCTTATTTCTTTTTTGGACTAAAATACTTCAGGAAAAGAGCACAGTTACGTTACGTAAGAATAGCAATATCAAGAATTAAATGAAATGAGCTTCCACATCTGTCAGTGGAATTTGTGGCCGTTGACAGAGTCTGAGCAAAAGATGTTAGGAAGACACAGTTACGCTGAATGAGAAGATTGACAAATGTCTCTCAAGATTCTCTAAAAATCAAATTTGTGCCACTTCTATTGAGCTAATCCAAAAAAATCTTCCATCAGCTACTATTTTCAAAGAAATGTAATCATGATATCAACCTGTTTAGGGAATAATAAAATGTTAAATTCATGTTCTCAAACACTCAAATCCTTTTGTGCTTTAAAGGACTCTGACCAACACAGATCATGAGATTTTTTTGTTTAAAGACTTAATTTATTCTTTGAAAATCACATAATGGAAAGGAGGAGAAAGAGTTTGGGCATGCATTAATGTGAACAAGTATGTGTATGTGTGTGTTAGAGAGAGAGAGGTTGATTTTATTATTTATTTCAAAGTTGAGAGATAGAGACAGAGACAGAGAGGAAGAGAGATCTTCCATCTGTTGGTTTTCCAAATGACTGCAACAGCTGGATCTGGCCCATGCTGTAGTTAGGAGCCTAGAACTCCATCTGGGTCTCCCAGGGTCATTAGCAAGGAACTGAATGGGAAGTGGAATGTCTGGGAAATATGCCAGCAGACATATGAGATGTCTGTGTTGCCAGCAGCTGTTTAACTTGCTGTGCCACAACACTTGCCCCAGGCATGAACTTTTCATAGGATACTGGCCATCAACTCACAGAGGAAGTTAGACTCCACTGAAGAAAAGTAAACAAGCTAAGCAAAGTAAAAATCACACTAACTAGCAGGCTTTGAAACATACTTGAACTTCACTCAGACACACTTAACATTTTCTGTCTCATCACTGTTCTGGTTATACAGAAACAGAATTTCAAATCACCTTGAATCAGTGCATTTAAGCTTTCTGACATAATGTGGAACCCATTTCAATTTTACATTTAGAATGGAATCGTTGAGATCTTTTTTCTTTTTTAAATCCCATGTTTGTAAACTTCAAATCTGTATCCTATTTGCTCAGATGATCCAATAAACTAAAATGCTTGCTTTTAATGTAACCAGTAGGATATGGCCATTAAATTGTGTATTCTTCTGTATTTCTGTCATCATTGATCTGTCATCATATCATAGTTGAAGAATCTGATGTGGAAAAAAGGCCTGCATTTCAATGGGCGTCTTATAATGAGTCATTAACACATAATTGGTTTGCTATGTAGATCTGGAGGTCCTAGCTCCACTTTCTAGGTTAGCATTCCCCCTAATTCTAAAGTTGTTAGGGTTTTGGACAGACTCCCATGAATAGCTGTCAAAGAATCTGTCATATTTCTTGGTGTGTTGGGGAGTACAAAAGTACAGCCATGATGCATGCAAAGCACACACTGTTAAACTGATGCTCAAGATAAAGCCAAGCTAATTCTTTATAAGCACTTTGTGGTGGGCACATTATGGGAAATGGTCATATAACAGCTGTTCACCCATCTTTCACAGCAATCCAGTCCTTAATGTGTTCAGACCAGCTTAAGAGGCTTGTCTCCTTTGCTAATACTGCTTGTTTTTCTTCCCTTCTGCATCCCTTCTTGGGTGCATTAGCAGAGAACTAGCTAAGAAGTGGAGCTGTAGGGCCACAAACCAGTATCCACATGAGATGTTAGCAATGCAGGTGGCATCTTTTATTTTCATTTTTAAAGATTTATTTATCTTTGTTGGAAAGTCGGATATACAGAGACAAGGAGAGACAGAGAGAAACATTTTCCAGCTGATGATTCACCTCCCAAATGACCACAATGGCTAGAACTGAACTGATCCAAAGCCAGCAGCCAGGAGCGTCTTCTAGGTCTCCCACATTGGCACAAGGTCCCCGAGGCTCTGCGCCATCCTCAACTGCTTTTCCATGCCACAAGCAGGGAGACAGAGCAGAAGCAGGGTTGCTGGGACATGAACTTGTGCCTATATGGGTTCTCAGCAAGTGTAAGATGAGGGTTTCAGTCACTAGGCAACCGTGCCCAGCCCTGCAGGTGGCATCTTAACCTGTAAGGGCACCACATCAGTATGCTAGCACTGGATTTCTGATTTTTTTTTTTTTTTGCTAGGAGTCATAGAGTAACACAGTTTAGAAAGAGAGAACTTGGTGTATTGTTATATGAGATATGATGCTCAGGACTGCACAGCCATCATATGATCATGATGGTAATGCCAAAAGATCTCCTAGATAACATCCTAGAGTCACAGGAAAAAAAAAAAAAAAGAGAAAACCAACAACCAGGAACTACCCATACCGCACTTACTTTTCATGAGATAAACAATGCTTGTTTGTTTGGGCCCAACATAAATTCTGTAACTTGCAGTCAAACACATTGTAACAGAATGCAATTACTTTTTTCCAAAAAGTTTTCCAAAAAAGGACTTTTCTAAAGTCCTTATCTTGGAAAGCTACATGGATGACGCATCAGTAAAGCACAACATCAAAAACTTGAAATCCTGGTTCTATTACAAGAATTTCAAACCAATATTAGCTCTTATCAATTTTATCCTTATTAGCATTGTGAGTAAATTTTGAGTCAATGCTTTTATCTTTTTATGTGCAAAAAATGGGAATAGTTGCCATAAAGGCCATATTTTGCTTTTCATATGATATTATGTCATTGGACAGTGCATAACCTTTTCAGAATGATTCCTCTCACTTAGCAATATGCATTTAAGCTTCCTCTGTGTCTTTATGTCACATGACAGTAATTTCTTCTAATTGTCAAATAATATTTCATGGCTAAGATTACTACTTCACCTATTTTTTAAAATCTGAACTGGTATTAAACTATTTGATGGTCTATCTAGAACAAAAACTGGTTTCCTTTTGAAAGATGCCAAAAACTAAATCTATTATCCAAACCCAAACATGTAATCATTGCATCTATTCCAAATATGTTCTACAAACAATGAATATAGTAATACTTAATTTTGATGAATTCATTTTCTATGAGGTTATTATGTAGATTCATTTAAGTTTTACTTTTTCATATGTGTTTGTATTAGATTCAGTTGGGTTAGATATTTTGAAACATTTGTTACTGTGTCTATTTGGAGAAATAAAGGGGAGAAGCCCCTTTTCTCCCCTACCCCTACCTCACACTGAGAAGATCAGGACAGAGAGTGAGAACAGGCAACATGGCGCTTGATGGCACTACATGTGCAAGTTCCTTGACAGAGCCAGATGGGGGAGAGGGGTAGGAAATGGCTGAAGGAAACAGTTTTGTGCCAGCAGGTACATAGTAATGCGAGAATAATGCAACAGGAAAACTTCAAGTTCAAAATGGCTGGAGTACGCAGCCAAATGCAAACAGGGAACTGGACAAGTTCCAAAGAGCCATAGTTAAGTTTTATTGAATAGCTTTACTTTCATTCATAACCTTGTGAATTAGGAGCTGCTGCTTCATTATTCCCATTTTATGGATGGGAACAATGAAAGATGAAGCACTGTTATATTCAGTAAGTGTCTGTCTAGGACTTTAACCCAGTCTGGGTGCTGGGAAACATACAATTATTTTCAATGCCTCAATACCTTTCATAAGCTTTTGACCCTGAAAGTCACCAGAAGATTAGAGAAAATGAGATTTTTTTAAAAAAAGAAACACAATATAATCTGCCTATGTTTTGATTATGCTCCCAAGAAAATGTATACCTCTAACTTTAAACAAAATATTAGATGTATAATATAAATTTTAAATATTTATGAGATACTACATGATGTTTGGGAACATGTATACATTGTGTAACATCAACTCAGGGTATTTGCATATTTATCTCATTAAACATTTGACAACCCTATGTTAAAAAACATCCCAAATCCTATCTTTCATATATTTTTTTAAAACATACACAAGTATACAGTGCATTAGTGTGTCTACAGTTATGCCACTCTATGTAACAGAACATTAGAATCCCTTCATTGTAAGCAGCTACAACCTAGTGCCTATCTTTTCTTTAACTAGTGCAGTATAAGCTTCATGTGTACAGGGATTTACACCTTAATTTAAATCACATCTTCAATTTTGTCACGAATTCAGCAGGTTTATAAATGATTTAGTTGGAAAAATGAAGTGCCAGTCATACCTTTACAACCAAGTGACCTGGCCGAGAGTTCCTTTCTGAATCTTACACATTTCTAGCAATGTCCCTGTGTTCCAGAAATGCCTGTGTTGGCACTCCATGTACAAAACAATAATCTGCTGGCTTGTCCTAGCTTGTTTAATGTTCTGATTATTACAGATCCCCCCAAACTGCAGCCAAGAAATAAGTCTACAATGCCAGTCACATTAGAAACCTGCACCTCAGACAGACACCTGATCCACGCATCACTTTTAAATGAGAGCAGAGGCGTCACAGAAACATATTATGTGGGCTAGAGAGAAGATGCATAGTTTTAAAGAAGAAATTTTCAAAATATTTGGAGATTTTTTTTAGATATGTATTAGTGTCTTAGTGAACAGAAGAAATCAGTTGAAAGGAGGAAGAGAAGAAACAGGTGAGGGTCTAAACATTCAAAGTCATAGGAATTCAATGCAAAGCGAAATTGAACGTCTATTGTAGTTCTAGCCTAGGCACTTGAAGCGTATGAAGATGGAAGGAAAAGCCTTAAAATCTAGTGAGAGAGATTGACATAAGAGTTAATAATAGATATTTCTACAGTGTTATGGGGAATAATTGAAAGAAATGGCATTTGTTCCATTCTGGGAGTTCACAAGAGGTTTCCTGGAAAAGATAATGTTTAGCTGAGCATTAAAAGATGAGTCAGACATAATTAGCCTGGGAAGAAGGCTGGGATGAGTGTTCCAGATTGAAGGAATAACTCCTGCAGGGGCACTGGGTGGAAGCACAGGAAGGAAATTAAAAGGATTTTATAAGGGTATGAAAGGAAAGGGGGAAGTGGGGTGCTAACACTGGAGATGAAAGCGAAAGAGGAGCTGGATCATTAGTCTCATATTTTGTTTTCTAGATGATGGGAAGTTTTAAAAGCTATTGAGCACTTTAGGTAGACTATTCAAGCCACAATGCACAGTTTTTAGCTGGTTATACAGGATACAGGGGGATCACTTACATGCAAACTAGGAAAATTCTAAGAAATGAGATTATAGTAATGGTCATATAAATGGGAGAAAACAGATGTATTTTTTTTGGAGATGTATTGTTAAGAAGCTAGTAGAATGTAAGCTCAGAACACTGTGATGTGTGCAAGGAATTAGATATGTGTAAAGCTAGGTAGATACAGAGAATAAAAAAGTTTACGTCTAGTTCTGAAAACTACTGAACTGTGATTCCCCTTACGGAACTAGAACAGGTTACGGGATAGGATGTTGAGTTCTCTTTGAACATGTAGTTTGAAGTATTCATTTTATAATTAAGGTATCTGGGCTGACGTTCAGAAGAGTTTGGGCTAGAGACACGGATTTGGGGGTCTCTACACTATAAATGGGAACTGAATCCACCAAATTATAAAGGCTACTCAGGAACAACAGGAAGAGACATGGTGAAATTAGTACACCTGAATTTTCCAGATGGATTCATGGTACCAAGTGAGGGAAAAGTTGGAGTAGCCACAGATAAGTTGGGTCTAGATGAAGGAGACTTCTCAGGAGTTCAGAAAATTGGTTTAGGGTAGTAAATTGCTTAGGCAGTAAGAAAAATAAATGAAAAGACTTAGGTTTTAAAAGCTAAAGGTAGTTATTTAATGAAATCATTCTCCTCTATTTTTCAGGGAAGTAGGCAGTTTATATCCTGATAGGATTTTTACCTTTGATCTGTCCTGCCTTCGTTGGAGTTACAGTGATAGAGGTGTGACTGCACAAGAATATACCTTTTCTCAGCAGTGGGTGATTTGTGGTGGATGAGATCAGATCGCTCAGAGTCAGTAAGTTCACACACCTCCTCAAACCTGACCATTAGGAAAAATTGTCCAGGTGCCAAGTGGTTGTCGCTTCTGTTGCTTGTTTCAAGCCCTTGGTAAAGTGCAAATTATTTCAAAGGCTACTGTGAAAATGCTGGCTTGCCCTTTGGACATAACCTGACCCTGGAGAAACATCTCTTGGAAGACATTAAATCCCCTGAGTTTGTGCACACAAAAAAGCTTGTGAGAGCTCCCAAGGAAATGGAGATTATGGGTGAAAAATTTCATCAAGGTAGCATGTAAATCTATGTTTCCCACCTCCTTTGCCTTTTGCAGCTAAGCAGATGGTGCTGCAGTATTTGTGAGGAGCCTGGGTCTGATTCAAGAGTGTATCTTTGTTTTCACCAGAGCTCTGAACTTGAGGGGATCTGGGGAGAATTAATATACCTCAATATTCCTGTAACATCTTTTCCCTGTGTGATACATCCATTCTTGCCTGCTGTTTTCTTATTGTATTCCTTTCATCCCTCTGTTTCCTACTGAAATCCCACTGTGCCAGAACACTGCTTCTGCTGCTCACCACTCTTAGCAGGCTGCACGCACCGTCAGAGCTTGGCAAACAATACCCTTCTGGTGGGAAACTTTCCCCAGAACATCTTTCCCAGATACAGCAAGCCAGTGGAGGTTAACCAGGATACCACCAATGAGTCCATCTCTGGGATACTGGCTTGTCTCTACCTGCCTGGCTTGGAACTTCTGCAACCTTTTTTAATAGCCTTTTGAATTGGGTGAGGGATAAGGGTTAAGTGTGAGAGCCACAGCTGGTGAGAGTCAAAGCAAGAGTAGCAATTAGATAGTTAAATGAAAAGTGCCCTCAAATGAACAATTAGCCTCACTTCTCCATCACATCTATACTTTTTCTTTGCTCCAAACTTACTTGTAGAGTTGTTCTGTGCCCCCAGAGCTATTGGTCTTTCCAATTCAAATATCAAGAAGGATACTGGAGGGATGACAGAATGTTTTAGTTATGGTTTGAGCCACTACTGGCTACATCTACACTGCAAGCTTAATGTCCTGATGTAAAAGATTGTCACTTGGTAAAAACCCAATTTAGTACCACTGTGTCCATTTTGCTAGTCTAAGCTTATGAACAAATCACAGATAGTAGGTAGACAAGGCTTAGTGATGGTTAATTTTGTGTGTCAGACAGACTTATGATGCTGAGGAATTTGGTCAAACATTACTCTGCATGTTTCTTTGTGAGAGTAACTTGTGAATGGGATGAATATTTTGGTTGGTAGAATCTGAGTAGTGCAGCTTAGTGCCTGGAGTGTGAGTGGAGACATCCTGACTACAACAAAGACTGAGTTCCCCAAGGAAGAAAGAATTATCAGTAGATAGCCTCTGTTTTTGAACTGCTTCATTTCCCTGGTCTAAAGCATGCTCCTCCAGCCCCCAGATGCTGGACCAGACAAGAGTCAGCAGTCACTGGAGCCAATTCTTTACAGCTCTGCCCCTTTCCATTGTGCCCACTCACTTGTCTTTATGCTTACCTCTCGCTCCTTCTCTCCCTCCATTTCTCTCTTTCAATCTGTGTGTGTGCCTACGTGTGTGTGTGTCAGGGTTGGGATTCTCTATCAAATGAAAAAGCAGAAAATATCCATATAGACACTCAATCATGATCTATATCAATACACAGATAATAGATGCACATAAACCTACACACATACATTGGATGATTTAAATATTCCGTGGAGTAAACCAGCCTTTGTTTTCTGACAGACATTGGGAGAACATACTTGAGCCACCGGGGTGAGAGCTGATGGAGAGACATAGGCCCCCTCTCTCTTCAAAGAGAATCATCTCCCTGCCTTTCTGGGACACAATAGACTCATTTTAACCACTTGCCTTTTTTTTCTGGCCTTCATGTATCTGTTTGAATAATTATTATTCACGTGTCAAACCTTTCACAAGATGCTGCTTGTAAATAGCACTCATCATCACTCCAGCTGGTAATGAAGAGAAATGTGTCCAGTAATGAGGAGACCAGCCACCATTATAGTAATAAAGAAAAATGGACAGAAATGCCACAGGGATGGCACCTCCACTATTTCCTGATATAATTGGCATGAGATAATTACCTTAAAAATCCTTCCTTGCTTTCATCTTCACACACTACATTCACATTCCTTCCATTCATCACAGAATAGAAAATTGAATTAGTATAATCAACTCAAAAGGCAAAAGAGCTCAACTTTGTAATGTTAATCTTGAAGGAAAGAAATCTAAATGGTTATAGTGTTTATAAAAAGGCTGATACTTCAGGGATCATTCATTTTGTTGTTATTTTTGTCATTAAGGATTAAACATCTGTCAACTGCACAGGAAGACAGACTCTGACACATAGACCACCATCACTGCTGCCGCTACAGTGGCACCTGCTTGAATGGGAAAGGATTACACAAAGAGGTGAGCTTACTCTTACTTCTTCAGCTGGAAAACTTGGATATGAGATTTCCACAGAAATTAGCCTTGTATCTGTCATGCCTGATTACCAAAGCAAACCCTGTTAAGGCGGCATTTATAAAGCATGACTTCCTTCTGGATTGTCCATTTTCAGCACTATTCTCTGATTGAAGTGACATAATTCTGAAAAGGATCTCTAAATTCAGAGTTTTATGAAACTCTTTGCCACCCCCCGCCCCTCAAAATCAGGGTAACAGTTGAGCCCAGGCTATAAGAAGAATTGTGAGAAATCACAAAATTAATAATTTACTGTTTTAGAAGTATGGCCACAGGTTCTAGACTGCTTTATTTCTTCCCTGATCTCTGAGCCCTTACTGTGGAGGGAACTTAAGGACTTTTTCCAGTGAATATAAATGGCTACAAAAGTGAGAGTTTATCATTGAGATGAAGGTGAAAACAACCTATCTACTGGTAGATGAATGGATAAGAAAAATGAAGCACATATGTATGTGTTTTACATATATATTTATATATGTATATATACATATATAAAACAGAATATTATTCAGCCTTAAACAAATAAAATGCTGATATTTGATAGTAAAGGGATGCACTTTAAAAACATTATTCCAAGTGAAATATTAAAGAACTGAGGGGACAAACATTATTTGATGTCACTAAATGAGGTACCTAGGGCATAGAAAAACAGTATGTGGGAGATGTTGCTAGGAGCCTGGGACTGTGGATGCACACTCACAGGTGCAAGAACTTTAGTCTGAGTTAAAGAAAAAGATGTGGAAGCATGGTACTGTGAAAGCACTGAATGCCACTAAAACGTCCATTAAAAGAGATTAAAGGGGGGAAAATTGTATAGGTAGATGCATGTACAAAACAACATAAAAAAAACCTGGTTGCCCTGACCCTATGCCAAACAAATTTTGACCCCCATGCTGACTGCCCTTCCCTTTCTCTCTTCCTCTTTCCCTTTGAGTCTCATGACGCACTTGAGGAAATCTGTTACAGTGAAGTGAAGCCTCCCGGGCGCCCGTAGAGATGACCACACAGGAAGAACTGACACTACTGAACAAACTGCTTGTGAGACTTCTGGCTGTAGAACCTCCAGGCCTACCTAAATCTTCAGTTGATGCAGCCTTCATTAATACTTGGAAATAAAACATCAAAAGAGACTCTAAGCCAGAACTCCCCAGTGAAACCTTTCCTACAGAGATGATTCCCACAAACTTTTGAGATCATACTGTTTGTGGCTTTTTTAGCTGGTGAATCTTGGGGCGATCTGTTACACAGCAATAGATAACAAAAGCAGCATAAATAATTGAATATATATACAAATTCAGAATAGCATTGAATAATACAAATGTACAGTATCAGATGCTAATATTTATCTAAAACAAACTTTCACTCTTTTGTACAAAGAAATTGCGGAAATCTTAGCCTCTGTGGTTATGCAAAATCCGTATGTCCTGGTCTTGTTTCTATCCTTTCCTTGCATTTGTGTTGTTCTCTAAAGTATGGCTCTCTCCACTTAGGTTCCATATGGCTTCCTTTCCCACATTTATCTGTGTGGGAACAGGTAATTTTATACAATTACAGAATACTTTTGATCTCTGAGTGTGGTAGTTCAAAAATTCATATTTCAAGCACAGAATCTGTGTTTCAAGAGCATTTCTTGGACTGCAGATAGTACTAGATTGTTGTAAAGACATACACAGAATGGCAGCTCCACAAACAAAGCCTTACCATCTGTTTTCAGCCTTCTCCATTTCTCTCTATAACTGTTCTTGATTTATCTTTTTCTTTGTCTTTATTACAGTGATAGTAAAAGCAATTTCTATATTACTATAGAGATTGTAATGACAGTATAAGCAGAAATATTCTCCTTCACTCAATAAACAGGTAGGAACCTGTTTACACAAGCATCATAAGATGACAGGACTTTGGAATCATGTTGACCCTGGAATAATGTCACCAAATGATTTTGTAAGTATTGTTCAGCTCAGGGGCAAAGTTAGGACTAGGCAAAGTTAGGCAAAGCAGAAGAAAATAAAACAAACAAACAAAAACTGAACAGAGGTGATACGTCATGAGGCCCATGGGACAAAGGAAGGGGGATGCTTCGGCAGAGGGCAGACAGGTATAAAAGCTGACAAAAGCAGGATAGGAAACTACATGCTATACTGTGAGGATAGGAACCTTGAGCATTGATCCCTAATCACAGACTACATTCCATAGTTTCCACGAACAAATCTCATTGGAGTTTGGGTCAGATTCTTAAGACAGCCAAATTAGGTAAGATGTCAGAAGGGCTTGGTATCACAGGATTTTCCAAGTTGCATTATGAAGCATTCCAGTCTTTCTATTTCTCTCTTGCAAACACCTCCTGGAAATGAGAGCATCATTCTGTGTGGGTGTCCTGCATTCTTGTAAGAATTTGCAAAGTAGTGTGAAGTAGGAGGTGATAGATAAGGGCCCTAGTTTTGTAAGGTAACCATAACCTTGAATATACCTTTAACCTCTCTTGATCTCTATCATGTCTTCAGTAAAATAAGGTCATTCTATGGAAGAGGTTTGAATTGGGTCAACGGATGCATCGAAATTCCTTTTAACCCTAAAGTCTAAAACTAGTGGATGAATTCTAGTTACCAAACCGTCCTCCCTAGGACACTCTTTTTTTTTTTTTTTAAAGATTTATTTTTATTGAAAAGTTAGGTATACAGAGAGGAGAGAGAGAAGAAAATCTTCCACCCAATAATTCACACCCCAAGAAGCCATATAACGGCCAGAACAGAGCTTATCCAAAGCCAGGAGCCAAGAGCCTCTTCCAGGTCTCTCATACAGGTTCAGGGTCCCAAGACATTGGGCTGTCCTCGACTGCTGTCCCAGGTCACAAGCTGGGAGCCGGACGGGAAGCAGGGCGGCCAGGATTAGAACCAGCACCCTCTTGGGATCTTGGCACATACAAGGCGAGGACTTTAACTGATAGGCTCTGGACCCTCTGTAGGACATTCTTACAGAGTCATCTGAGCATGAGTATCTGAGCAGGTCAAATAGAGTTTTAAAAAAACCCACTTGCTTGAGATATAAAGGGAGATGGAGAAAAAGAAAAGTGGAGAGAGTGTACTCTCATCTATTGTTTTACTGTCCTAGAGATGGGCCAGGGCTGAAACTAAAAGCTGTGCACTCATAACAGGTCTCCATGGGTGGCAAGGAATCAGCTCCCAGAGTTATCACCACCATTTCCCTGGACACATAACAGCAGGAAACTGATATCAGATGCAGGATTTGGGACTTCAACCCAAGTCTTCCAATGTGGAATCCAAGTGGGTAACTTTACTAGCATTTAAATGTAAACTAAACATTGGTCCCAGATTAAGTTTTTCAATTTCTGCATTAACTGTTCTCTGATTCAGAGCAGAATCATAAATGTCCTCATAATTTAGAACAACAGAACCCCGACAATTCAGGAAATATGAATACATTTGAGAATAAATGAGGTTGGCGTTTAGACTAATAGTTGAGACTACTTCATTGCCTATCAGAGTGTCTGAGTTTTATTTCCAACTCCAATTCCTGATTCCAGCTTTCTACCAAAACAAACTTCGGGAATTAGCAGTGACAGGTAAAATAATTGGATTCCTGCCACACATGTGGGAGTCCTTGGGCCTTTGAGGGAATCCACCTCAAATAGAAGGGAGCCTTGTCTGCTTCTCACAGTAAGAAAGAATCAAAGGAAAGTAGGATTATCGGTGCTTATAATCAGAGCTTTCACTAGTAACAAAGTGAATCTCTGTGGGGTGGACACCTGGCTGAATGTTCCGTTCAATGGAGTTGTCAGCATTGAAAACTCTACCTAGGGCATTTACATGAAACTGGGATATGTACATGGATGGGGGCAAGTTAAGAATTCCCAAAGGTTAAAATGATGTAACTTTCAGTGTTCTGACCAGCAGTGATGACAAATGGAGTTATTTGGTGATCACATCTTCTGAATCAATAAATAATCATTCTTTTTAAAAGAAGTTTCTCCATTTGGATGGGAGAATCCTTGTATGTGAGTCCTCAAGCAGTTAATAAATAAGAATCATGAGGCTCTGGTGAGTAGAGTGTGAAGCCTAATCTGATAGTGTTTGTCAGTGGCCAAGGGTGGAGAGCTTCCTGGGGGAGGAATGAAATCATCCGCTGGAAACTCCCCACCCCTCACCTTGACCTAAAAGCAACTTTCCTGCTGCAATGCCTTCCTGCTTAAGGCTCCCATCAAAATGAGATTGGTCCAATCTATTAAGAGAATGAGTGAGGCATTTCCCACATGAATACTGCAGAATTAACCTTATTGTTGAGATGTTTTTGCGATTTCATTTGTGTCACACTTATTTACTTATGTATGAGAAGGGTTAAGTACAGAGGGAAAAAAAAAAAAAAAGAGGAAAGAAGTTCAAAGATTGAGCCCCAGTAGTTCACACCAGCATGCCCTTGCTCCTTTGGCCCATCCCACAACTTCTCTCAAAATTTCCAGCTTCTTCCTTTCAGCCCCTAGAGAATCACTGATCTAGAAGACATTTTCTTCTCTGCAGACTCCAAGTGCACTCTTCCAGTAGAATCAGTTGCATCATTGGGAGGAGAAATGAGGAAAGTTTCTGCAAGTCTTTCTTTAAATTATAACCACATTTTTATATTAATATAGCTATAATCGGTTTATCTCCTGAGAAGTGGGAGGATTTGTCTGATATCCAAATGCCCTTCCAAGGGCCTTATAAAACACTACCAACAGTGGAGCAGTGATTTCCTAAAATCAAGGTTTTGATGTTCCCTAAACACTGGCCATGTTTGGTTGTAGAGAGAAACAGGGAAGGTTAAACTATTTTTATTTCTTTTGACCTTTTACAGAGACCAGAAGTAATTTTGCTTGAATTTTCCATGTCCGTGTGAGATAATAACAACTGGGCAGAGACTGCTGTCCAACACTTGGTGAGGCGTTCCCTCAACTGCCTTTGTCAAATTGGCATTTTGTGTAAAGTCTATGTAGCCCTGTTATTGAGACGCTAGACTTCCGTAACTTTAGGAAGATCATAAATCACAGTAACTTTTTCTGGACTACTAACATTTTCATGTCTACAAAAATGTGATGTGGTTGAAAAAAATCTGTTCAGGCCCATCCTGATGTACTCCATCCCGGTGTAATCACCTAGAATCAGACTGTCTGGATTGGAAGAGTGACTCTAACACTTGCTTACAGATGCTGTGGTTAAGACTGTAGATCCTAGAGGTGAACAGTACAGGCTCTGCAGTTAGAATCCTGGGGTGGATATTTATGTCATCATTTATATTGCTGAATGATCTTAGAGAAATTCTTTATACTTTTGGACTTCAGTTTTGAAATCTGTGAAATGAGGAAAACAGTGACATGTAGCTCCAAATATTACGAAGGAGAATAAAATAAGCCAGTGAATGTAAACTGCTTTGACGCACAGTAAGTACTCAATAAAACTTAGCTATAGTGGCTCAATTATTATTTCCAGTATTTTTAAACTTTAGTCAAAGCCAGGTAAAATCATTAAGTAAAGGAAGTTATGCCCATTTCTCTCCTCCTTGCTTTGTCCTTAGGTAACTACTAACTATTCTATGCTCATCTTCCAGTTTTGTTGTTATTTTTGCTTTTTTTTTTAATTATATGATCATATCTTTTGGGATTCGCTCATTTCCCTTAGCATTATAGTTTCCAGTTGTGCCCATTTAGCCACAAAGAACTGCATTTTGTTTTTTTTAATAGCTGAGTAGTATTCCATGGAGTAGATGAAAACCAAAGCTTTCTTATCCAAATCTTCTGCTGATGGGCATTTCGGTAGCTTCCATGTTTTGCAATTATGATGGTGCTGCAATGAACTTAGGGATGCATGTTTGGATTTGGTGTTAAAAACAGGTGTTTTGGTTATATTCCTAGGAGTGCTATGCTGGGTCATATGGTATGCAGATTTTGAGTTGTGGAGTAGTGTTCTCCAGAAATGATTTCTTAAAGGCTGTACCAATTTGCAGCTCACCAGCAGTGGTGTAGGGTTCCCTTATCCCCGCTCTCGCAGCAAGCGTCGTGGTGTTCTTGTTTAGGTGGGCCCATTTTACTGGTGTTAGGTGGTTACCTCATCGATGTTTTAATTTGGTAGATTTCCCTTATTGATAGGGAGCTGGAACATTTTTTCATATGTTTGTTTGCCATTTGGACTTGTTCTTTGTGAAATGTTTGCCCATTTTTCCCGTGCCATTTCTTGAGTGGCTTGGAATGATTTAGATACCACATGTTTGCCTTGTTTTTTACCTGTAATTTTTGTGTTTGGTGGTTTGGTTATTTTTTGAACTGTATTGATACGTTCTCAACCAGATGTTTCGAAGAAATGGAAATTGCATTTTTTTTAACATTTGTTTACCAATACTATGTCAATTTATTCCATAATGTGCATTAATGATAATGAGGCCCTCTGTTGGGGCTTTTAACTGACGGATCTTTACTCTGTTAGACTATCTTCAGACCTAGAAGGTCTCCCCAAGAGGCCACTGAACTTATCTGGACAATAAGACGCTGAACTTTATGCTAGGCTGTGGTTTGCAAGCAATGAATTCACTGAACTTGAACTATGGTTTGGCAACAAGGTGGAGGAATCCACCATGGGGAGAGGGGTATGGGAGGGGTGGGGGGGATCCCCAGCGCCTATAAAACTGTACTACATAATATAATGTAAGCAACAATAAAAAAAAATTATATGATCATAGAGTATTTCCCATTTGTGTTGGCTGATTTCACCCAAATAATGTCACATATAACAAGACTAATTTTTTTAAGTCACTAGATAGTATTCATACATATGTAGCACTACCACATACATAAGCCCCTTCACAAGGCTGACTTTACTGCCTTTGGATATATATCAGTAGTGGCACTGCTGATCATAGACTAGATCTATTTTTGCTTTTCAAGAAATATATTAAACAACCGTATGCCAACATTTGTGGCAATTTATATGAAATGCACATATTCCTTCAAAACACAAATTCAGAAAACTGGCATGAAAAAGAAAAAAAGTTGGATAGCCCCATATGTACTTAAGAACATAAATCTGCTTAAAAATTTTCTCCCAGAGATAATTAAAGGTCTAAACAGCTTCACTAGTGAATTCTACCAGGCTTTTAAAGAAAAAATAATAGCACAATAATATGTTATTTCAGAAAATAAAGAAGGACCAAATGATTTCCAACTGATTTCAAGAGACCAATTTAATCCTGTTATCAAAACCTGCTGAGCACAAGGGAAAAATTACAGAGTTACAGGCCTAATTAACAACGTATGAAAAGACCCCTAACTAAATAGCAAATCATAAAAAGTTAAGTAAAACAAGAATCATTAGATTTTTACTTTCTTTCTCTTCTATCTACTGTGGAGATTTACACTTTCAATTTTTTCATTATAGTAATTTTCCTATTAATTTTAATGTAGGGACTCCCATAAGCATTTTTATGACTAGTCTGGCAATGATGAATTCAGTCCATTTTTGCCTATCATAGAAAGTCCTTCGTTTCTGGACAGTAACTTTTCCATATATAGAATCCTTGGTAGGCTCTTTGTGTTTCACAAAGGATTTTTTGGTTGTTGCCTAGTATATTAACAACCATTTGGAATCCCTAGAACTAGATGTCTATACTTCTCCCCAAACTTGGAAAATTTAAAGCAGCTACTTAGTTGGATAAATTTTGTGTGACTTTTTTCTTCTCTGGAAAACCCATAATGTGAATATTTCCTCATTTAATGGTACCCCATAAATATCAAAGTATTTCTTCATTCTTTACATTTTTTTCGTATTATTAGGTTATTTCAAAAGACTTGTCTCAGGCACAGAAATTTTTTCTTGTCCCTACTCAATTCTCTTATATATATTTAATTTATTTGACAAGTAGAGAAACAGTGGTCTCCCATATGCTTGTTCATTCCTCAAAAACTCACAACAGACAGGGTTAAACTAGGCCATACTGAGAGCAAAGAATCCAATTGGGTTCCCCCCATTTAGATAGCAGGGACCAAGTTCTTGAGCTAGCCCCTATAGCCTCCCAGCACACATACAAAGAGGAAACTGAAATGGAAAGCAGAGCCAGAAATTGAAGCTAAGTGTTCCACTGTAGAGTAGAGACATCCCAAGAAATGGTATATGATGCCAAGTGTCTCGCCCTCTGCCTCACCAACTCCACTGCTGAGGCACTCAACTGGACTGAGTTCTTTAGTTCTAAGGTTTCTGATTGGTTCATTTTTATGAATTTGATTTCTTTGCTGAATTTTTCATTCATATCATGAAATGTCCTCCTAAATGCTGAATTGTCAACCTATATCTTCTTTATTTTACTGAAATTTTTCTAAAACACTGATCTAAACTTTTATCAAGTCATCCATTAAATATTCCATCATTGTCTGTTGGAGAGCTATTGTTTTGCTTTGGAAGTTTTGATTCAAACATTTAGCTTAGGACATGTGAGGGCCCAGTATTCTCCAGCAATAAATGCCTTAGATGTCTGCATTGTGAGTGGAAATCGCTCTCCTGCTTATCTTTCCTTGGGCAAGTAAAGTGATCTTAGTACAGGGTTAATCTAGAGAAAGATCAATTTTTTTCCTTATGAGGCCATCATATATCTTCTTGCTCTTGAAAGCCCACTTCTATGCTCTCTTTCCTGCCCTATTTCCCAGTGGGTGGGGTCTTTCCAGCATGTTGGGCTGCCCAGGGTTGAGGAAGGTAGTAGAGGAAATCCCTTAGCCAGTGGCTAGGATAGTTCCATAGGCTCAATTTATGGCACAGACTTGGGGGAAGGGACCCTGGGATCCTGCCCAGCCATTGTTTTCATTAAGACCTGGGCCTGGGCCTGCAACTAAGCCTTAACTTAATTCCCTCTGCCTTTCACAAGCAAGAATGGAATCATTTCATGCTGCACTGTTGGCACTGGAGAGGTGCAATGTAAGTAGCTCTTTCCCTCCTGCCTTCTTCAACACACCCTTGTTTCTTGTGAAGACTAAACACTGTGGACTTTCACCTGACTTCCCCAGTTTATGTGCATGAAAAGCTGCTCAAGCTGGTACCTTTTGGGAGAGATCCTTGACAAAGAATCTTACTCTGCTGATGTCTTTACCTAACCCAAGTCTGTTCTAAGGTATTAACAAATGCTAATAAGTTATTGCTCCCTTACTATTATGTTTGCACTTTATAAAATGAAGACTGCCTTCTTATCAAGGATAATGCTCAAAATCTATAACTTCAGGTAACATGTAGAATGGGTAGGAACAATACTATAAGGTGAGTATAGCATTTAGTATTTTTTGAATCACAAATATAGGTAACTATAGAACTAGTTTTAAAGTTAAATGTTCTAAATAAAGGATTATAGGCAGACTGTAGGTCTACAGTGGAACATATTAAACTTAAATACAATACTACTGATTGGATAAGCATGGCATCAAGGCTCTCACGTTATGGATCACATAGTTTCCAGAGCCACTACCAACAAATCATAACAAATTGGATCAATCAAATCTTTCTGTCACAGCTGATTTCCCTAGAGACTTAGATATACCTACTGACAGCATTCCACAGACAGCAGAGCTAAAACTGTAGGAGAGAGCTGGCAGAGAGGAAAAGAACAAAGCTCCAATAGTAACTTTCATCATGAATTACTGCTCTGGTATAAGCAGCATTCTAAATTAGAAAAGATATCCAAAGCAATAGGATTCATCCCCGTTCCTAATGGACTGTGTGTGTTTAAGCCAGTTGTGTCACTGTATCTAGGAAGGTCCTTTAGTAAAACTAAGGAAGGATACTTAAGAGGACCAACTCTTCCTTCTGCCTCAATCAAAGATGTTAAAAGACCTGGAAAAAAAAATAAAACGCAACAGAGAAGTATAAATGCCATACTAATAGAAGGCAATGACTTTCCTAATTAAAAAGCATCATGAGAAAATTAAAATACCAAGAATAATTTGGTGATATGATAAGGAGAAATAAGAAGTGATATGGAGTATAGAAAGATTAAGTATAAGATAATCAGAAGATTTATAGTAAAACTACAGTCAGGTAAGATAGCATAAGGAAGTGACCCTCACAACTGATTGTACCTTAGGAGATTCCATCTCTTCACAGTGTGAGGATAATGAGCAGCATCATAACAACTCTGATGATAAGATTTAACCTTGAACTGACTACTCATTAACTTTGGCCAAATGCCCATATGAAACAAAGTGATGCTAAAGAAAGTACAAGAGTGCCGTGTGTTTTTCCAGTGTTATTGCTCTGTTCGCTTTGTTGGTTTGTTTCACTTCTTTAGAGGGATTATAACTTCTTTGTATGTTTATCAAAGCTATGGACTTAATTCCCAGAATATTATTAGAAAAACATGCATCAGGTTCTCTGTAGAGCACAGGCTTGAGGGGGTACACAGGCAGTCAGTTATTACCTTTAATGCTGTGTTAAGATGGAGAACTGCAGACAAGCTGAAACCATAAGTGGGAAAGGACAGTTAGGGATGTAACAAGGGCAGTATTTTCCCCACCAAATGACATCACTACTGAAACTCAAAAGGAGATATTATCTGCCCTGACGCTTTAGAGCATTTCATGTTTTCATTTTCCTCCTTGATTAAAATGTTGAGTTATATGCACATGTTCCTAAAACATGGTAACCAGAGGAAAATATCCCGGCTCATGATAGCTTTTCACATTTGTAATAAAGCTTAGCATTTTCTACAAATAGGATTTGAGTGTCTAGAAACTTTTGATTTGGAAAATGAAACAGGCCTTGTTATTTCTAATAGAAAAAGGCAGGTTCATTTCCAATGTTCTGTTTTAATCTGGGTTTTTACCAGCCAGTGATTTTATTGAAAGTGAAATCCATATTCCTGTAAAGCTTTAATATCAGCTCTAAAACAGGAAAATCACAGCTTCCACACAAAATTGGGAATGAGGTCCTGGCATCTTTCTTAAAAGAAATTTGGACAAGACTTCTCAACAGGTGCTCATTAGTTACTCACAGTATGAGTCTAAATATACAAAAACAGGTTTCGTAGACCTGGTTGGAGTCATCAATGAAATGATTAGATATGCAGAAAAAATTATGTTTTTAAAATGAGATTTTTTTTTTTATCAGAATGGGCCATGTGTAAACTGATGGTGGAGGAACAGGAATGAATGACATGACAAGATGGGCCCAAACGCTTCATCCCCAGAAAGAAGTTCCACAACTACAGATCAGTAACATGGGCTCAAGCTGTATAAGTGAGAATCATCTCTGCTATACCACAGGGCGAGGATGAAGGAGGGCAGCTGTGTTCCTCAGGCTCCAGCCCAACCTTGTTCGGAGTTTGACTAATCTTGAGTGGTCCTTCAAGTTTGTAGGGATCCTGAGTCAAAACTAAGGTCAGACTCAATGTAGCACAGAGCAGTTTGAATTTATTTGCTAAACTTTTCAAAAAATCCTTGAACTAGCGTCTGTGGGCTTTGCTCCAAAGAAAAGAATTTTTCTTTTAAAGACTAGGGAATCTCATCTGAGATAGCAATCATTGCATTGACAGAGAAGACTTCTTTTTATAAAAATATTTTGTTAGGAGAATTTTACATTCTCTGTTCTGTTCATATTAAATATCTCCCTCGGTATACATCTCCAGCGACAGAGCAAGCCTGCCACGGAACTCCAGATTATTTGGTAACTACCAATATTTCACTCTGTCTTTCTTAGGAAGCAGCATAGTGTTTCTATGAGGAAACTTTGAACTCCTGGTTGATTAGATCAGATATCTCACTATTCCTTCAGGTTGAAATTCTTAATCAAAATATGTAAAAAGTACTGTGATAATATGGGGCAAAATTTGAGAGGGAAAGCAGATATGGAGGAAGAGCAGGGGGCGGGAGGAATCTTTATACCTATAAAAGTTTATCATGGCAAATGAGAAAGAGAAGAAAAGAAGAGAGAAGAGAAGCAAGGGAAAGAGGAAGGAAGGAATGAGGAAAGAAAGGAAGGAAGAAAGGAAGGAGGGAAAGAAAGGAAGGAAGAACGGAAGGAAGGAAGGAAGGAAGGAAGGAAGGAAGGAAGGAAGGAAGGAAGGAAGGAAGGAGTACGGTATTGCTCGTATTTCTGTTACATAACATCTTCCAAGCATCTTTCTATATATTGCTCAATCTTTGTCATCCTACCGGCTAAATAGTAGCAGAAGTGATCATAAAGGTAGCCTGCAGATTGATGGCTAACTTGGCAACAAAGGATATAGGGAGAGACCAAGACAGCAAAGCAACATCTTGAGATAAAAGTATAAACTATTTGCATAAGTCACAGCCTAGCTGTCAATGTGATCTTCACTATAACTATAGAAAAGATC
Organism: Ochotona curzoniae; assembly: GCF_017591425.1. Classification (NCBI taxonomy): domain Eukaryota; kingdom Metazoa; phylum Chordata; class Mammalia; order Lagomorpha; family Ochotonidae; genus Ochotona; species Ochotona curzoniae. The sequence continues at coordinate 12,505,818 of NW_024464920.1, read as the reverse complement.
GTAATAAGAACCAAGACTTAGATTATTGGTGATGTCCTGAAAATGTTCATTCATGTAACTTTAAAAACAATCCCACAATCCCATAGGTAGGTGTTTCTGTTATCTTCATGTGAGTAAACTGACACACTGAGAAGTCAAAGCAACAAGTCCAGAATTGGCTAACTACAATGTGGGAGAGCTGGGAGACTAGATTCATTCCATTAACTGCATTGCATAGGTATCCATGGTTTGCAGGATAATGACCCCTCAAAGACACTCACAGCCTGTACACAGAAAAAACAGAATTGAAAAGATAAGTTCTTATGGGTTAAAAAAAAACAGTTTTGAAAACTGTGTATCAGAGGGACTCTTAAAAAGTTCAGGAATAATGTACATCACAATAAAAACTTATGCATGGTTTCTACATGTTTTACACCAATACTTGCCATTCAATCACATCTTCTAGGAGCTTTTTGTAGTTACATGGCAAGTGAGAATTGACATTGTAGATGGATTTAGAGTTACTAATTAATGTACTTCAAAGTGAAATTATTCTGGATTTTTAAGAAGGTTTATTTATTTATTTGAAAGGTAGAGTCACACACAGAGAGGGACAAAGAGAAAGAGAGATTTACTCTCTGCTGGCTTATTCTTGAAATGGCCAAGTCTGAAGCCAGAAACTTCTGGTTCTCCTATATGGACACCAGGGCCCAAGCACATGGTTCATCCTTCACTTCTTTTCCTGGTACATTAGAAGGCAGCTGGATCAGAAATGGAGCAGCTGGGGCTAGAACCAGCTCCCCTATGGAATGGAAGCTACAAAGGGGAGAGACTTACCAACTATACCACAACGCTGGCTCCTTGGATTATTTTTAGGTGGGCCTACTGCAATTAGTGTTTCCTAAATGTGTAAAACTGAAGCAGAAGACTCAATGTCAGAGTCATATGATATGGGAGTGCCTTGACTAGGCATCGCTCAGTTTGAAGCCAGGAAGAAGCTACAGGTCAAGAAAAGCTTGCAACCTCTACAGTCTGGAGGAGCAAAACAAACAAAATAAAAACAAACAAATCCAGAGTCTTCCCTAGAACATTCAGGAAGACGCGCCTTTAACTTTATCCCAGTGAGATGTATTTTGGATTTCTGACTTATAGAACTGTGAGGAAATAAATCCGGTTATTTTAACTCACGAAATTTGAGCTAATTTTTTTATAGCAATAGGAAGATTATGATATATAGTGTCTTGGTCATAAGTGAAATGGATAACGTATACAATTTTTGCAAGTGGTATTTTTTGAATTTGTGAATTTTTGAAATGAGATCCAAGCTGTTCTGCCTGAGAAAAGCAGCAGAAGACGGCCCAAGTGTCGGGGCCCATGCCACATATACAGAAGACCCAGAGGAGCTGCTAGCTGCTAGCTGCAGCCTGACCCAGTGCTGGCAGTGTTGTGGCTGTCTTGGAGAGTAAACTAGAAAATGAGTGATCTCTCTCTCTCTCTTTCTTTCTATAACTCTGACTTTTAAACAAATAAAATATGCCTTTTTAAAAAATAAAAATGAGACAATAGATGTCTTTAAAGTGATAATGAATTACCTATTCTGATTTTAACATTACATGGAAATTACCTTTCTGAAGGTTTCTCTCCCCTTGACGCCTGGAATTATTCTTCAAAACAAAGACTCCCATGGGCCTCATCATTTGAATGTGCATAAAAATGGCTTAGGAAACTTTAGAGCCTCCTGCTAAAACTGCCTTTACAGTAAAGGATCATCTGGAATCTTGGCTCAGCCTGTGTTCAGGGTTTACCTCTTGGAGCTCCAGTCCAACTTAGGGCTGCCTAAGAAAGGGGAGTAGCTAGAGAGTAAAAGTAGAAGTCTCAGGGAGAAGTGGCTTTAAATCCAGTCTTTCCACTCTGACTGAGTTACTCATCTCTATGAGCCACATTTTCTTGGACTGGAAGACAGCAGTAAGGACACTGAATGAGTGCACTGAGTGTGACAGAAGTCTTGATCTCAGACCAGGTCTTTGGTACACTTCAGTGACCTTTCTCCCGTGCTCCTTTACTCGCAGCCCCACACTGCCTCAACCTCCCCTTCCCTTCTCTCCCTTCTCTCCCAGCTTCCCTTTGGTCTCATTGACAAGATTCGTCATGCCTTTCTCTGGCCACATATTGAGAATTCTATTTGTCTTGTGCTAACACATTACAGAAAATGTCTATATTTCATAGGAGGCTGAAAACCTACAGTAAGTGGAAAATCAGGTTTTAGACATCTGTTCTCTTTTGCTTGTTTTCATTTGTCCATCCTTTCACACAAGTAGTTTCCCTGGCAAATTTGATTTTGTTGCTGTTATTTTTTTTCTAGAGGTATAGGTGGGTGGATTCACTTCATTTCACAAAGAGGGAGGGTTTTTCAGGATTAGCTACGTTTGAATGTTTAGTAAGTACCTTCTGTTGTGCATATCTCACATATGTTAATCCACTTACTCCTCCTAAAGCCAAAAGTGAGAACTGGTGCTGGCAGACAAAGAAATTGAGAGCCAGAAAGGTGAAGCAGATTATCCAAGATCACATGGTTAGTATGTGGCAATACTACCCTTGAACCAAGCAGACTCAGTTTCAGAATCCATGCTCCTACTTCTTCTCAACTTATTCACCTTCTTTCGAAACCCTGGGCTCACTCTGTAGAACATCAGGAGATGGTAGACGGAAGAAAAACCCAGAGGTGAATGAGTCATGAAGAGCACTTGAAATAGGTATTGAGCTTATGTCATTGAAATGCAATGTGGATTTCAAATATTCATAATACAGCCACTAATGTTTTATCTATGAGCAGATTACTTATTTGATCAGCCTTGTGTCTCTAAGCAATGGTGTCAGAAAGCCAACTGAGAGTCCTGATAAAGCGTTTGGGGTGGGCCATTACTTCTAAATGTTAACACACCTGACCAAAAACAATCTCACGGTTTCTGAGGGTGGCAAGAATATCAAGCCCGTTTCTCTTAAAGAGGAAATAATTTCCACTTCAAGGAGGTAAAATGGATATTTTCTTGGCTGTGTTTTTGACAACACTTTTTTTTTTAAACTGGAAATGCCTACATTTCTTATTTCTGAATCCGACTTCTAAACAAACAAACAACAACCAAAAAGTCCATGACACTGTTTACTTCCTTCCCTTCTAGTGGTACAGAAGGTACTGAATTTTCTGACTTATCTGAAGGTGGATCCAGGATTCAAGTTGGCTCCCCCTAATTTCTCTTCTGGTTCTCCCCCCACCCCCACTACGTTGCCATGTGTATTTCTTTCTCTTCCACACAGGCTCTTTTTGGCCACCAGTAAACACACTGACCTTTGAAATATGGAAAGAAAAGCGCTTTGAAATCAAACCGGCATAAACAGCGGTCAGACAGCCGTCATCTGGAGGCCGAAACAAAGAGGAGCATAGTTTTCAAGCTGTCTTTGTAATTACATGAAGCAGTTATCTTGCAGGACCCAGTCTGCGCATCACCCCCCAAACAAACAGCCTAGGTCTGAGACAGCACATAGGCCACTTTGTTGCTCTAGCATGCTGGGGGGTATGAGGTCCACCCCCCTTCCCGTGCAAAATCACATGTGGCTGGGAATGTTTTCACAGCTCCAGGCTCTTTCCTTTCTTCCTTCACCATTAAACCCCTCTGCTCTTCTTGGCAAAGGCCTTCAGGTGAGGTAAGTGCCAATTAACAGCAAAGAGCTTGGTGTAGTTCAAATTTATGACTTAGAGCTGGGTTCACATGAAATACATTCTTCTTCCCTGAGAAGGCTTTCTGGGCAGAGAGTAAATATTCTAAATGTGGTTAACATTGGGTTCCTTTTTGCTACTGCCCTTAAAAAATGATTTCCCTTTCTGGGGTTTGTTCAAATAGAAAGCAATGCAAACAAACCCAGAAAAGAACAAAACCAATTCTGAACATTTCAGCTGCAAAGATAACTGGAGCAGAAGGCTCAGCAAATTGGGCTTTAGGGGGGAAAAACATTTTAAATTTCTTAAAGGGTTCTTTGCAAATAAATAAAGCCAGGCTTCAGGATAAATAGGAGAGATGAGAATATCTAATTTAAATAATGTCTGAAACCTTTCTCAGCTTTCAAGTTTGGATTTTTTTTCCTGCTAACAATGGTTTTAGTCATGTTGCAATTACTGAGGGTTATCATGTCAGTTTACGAAAAGTATTTTTTAATGTGTTTTTGGGCCACAGTGATCTGAAATGTGACCAAGAAAATAACCTTATCTGACATCTCAGAGGCTTTAAAAACCCAGAGGTTTGGCAAGAGGAACATTAATAAGTGTAATATATTCCCAAACAGTTCCTGTAACCATTAATTGTGCCCCATTGTTTGATAGTTTCAGAGCCTACTGAATTCAGCTAAGGGAATGACAGATGCATATTAAAATGCAAGCAAATACTACACACACAAGCCACATTTCAATATATTGTTTTGCATTCATAATTTCAGTCTTGTGATTTGTATTTTCATTTGCTTGGGAACAAAGACTTTCTTCTTCCCCCCACTTGGGAAACAAGACAAGACTTGTTTGTACCAGCATCCTAATAGTATTCCTGAAAAAGCAGCAAACCTAACTGTTGAGGAACCGCTCAACAGCACCTGCTTACTGGTCCTAACAGGAGCTGCATTCACAATGCTTTTAGAAGTGAAAATATCAGTCAATCAGTAGCTTTGTCACATAATAGCAAGCAATCATATTTTTTTTGCTGTATTAAAACTGAACAGACATCTTTTCTTTTTCTAGAAAAACTAAGCTGTTTAAAAGTACAGACTATTCAAAAAGGATGTGACAGAGTGAGTACCAGGCATTTACCAAATCCCATTTCCTTTAAATACAGGGTCACAAATAGACCACATCTCCCCGCATTGCCTGCAATTAAGTGATTTCTGATCAGTGGAATGGTGTGTGTGTGTTGGGGGGGGGGGCAAAGTGACACATAAAATCTTCAAATCTGACCCCTCAAAACAATTAAAAAACTCCCACTTGTACTTTTCCACCTTGAACTTCATGTGAGGTACATAGGCTCAACAGATGAGAGGTCAAGTCTATGGAGCATCCTCTGGATGGAGGGAGATGGGAGTGGGGGCGGGACACAGGATAGAATCTCTGCCCCACCCCTCTCTTTTGACCAGTGTACTCATGATGACACATGACATATATTCACTCTACGGTCCAGACCACAGCACTCCGTCTGTCAGTTTCCTGCTTGGCTCTTGGGTCTGTCTGTGCCACCAGCAGCATGGGTCAGTCATTGTGTCAATTCCAAGACAAGCTTATTACAGACTGCACTTTTTTGGGTGCACTTACTCATTCTGTCTCTTGGATGATTCTCTGTGGAGAGACAGAAGCCACGCCTTAAGCCACTCAGGCAGTCCGTGGAAATTCCCCAGATGGTGACAAATGGGGCTTCCTTCCAACAGCCTGTGAGGAACTGAGGACTATCCATAATCAGGTGAGTGAACTTCGAAAAGTTCACACAGCAGAGAGACTGACCAACAATTTTGTGAAGGACACTAAGTCAGAATTACCCAACAAGGCTTGTACTGGATCCATGATTCCAAGAAGCAGTGTGAGAAAAGTTCTAAACTGCTAAGTTTAGAATTAGACAAGCAATAGAGTATGAGTAAGAGAGCAGCTTTTATTGTGCCAAGTCATTGAGTCCTTAGAACTGTTTATTAGAGCATCTGATAAATATTGACAAATACAATAAGATGATGATTGTGTACACAGTATGAACAGGACTCTAAGGCTGTAAGGGTATTTTGTGGTATAAAAAATTTAAATTTTTTTTCATTTTCTTAAATTTAACAAAGAGGGCGACAGAAGAAGAAGAGTGATTTTTCATCTGCTAGCTCACTCCTCAAATGGCAGGATTACCAAGGGCTGAGACCACACTGAAACTAGGAGATCAGAAATCAGTTCACATCTGACTTTAAGTAGCAGGGACCTAGGTCTGCACAGCATCTGCACACCAGGGTGTGTGTTAGAAAGAAGACAGAAGCAGAGTAAGACTTGAACCAGGAACTCCATTGTGGAGTGAGGGTGTCCCAATCAGACGCTTAGCAAATACACCAAAAACTTGCTCCTGGTTTGTTCCTCTTAAGATCTCATTACCTAACACAATGCAGGAACAAGAGCAAGCACTGAGTAAATACTGAAAAATAATGAATTTGACTTTCAGTAAGACCCATGCTGTGTTCCTTTATAAGACATGTGCATAGTCAACACTGCTAGAACAATTACTACTTTAAGACTAGACTATTAGGTAATTGTCAACCTAATCCCTGAGGACTGGATCACTGGAGAGTCAGAAAAATTATAGGATTATATTCCTATCAAATGCAGAGATTATAGTTTGCCAAAGAATCATTTTAAGAAAAAAAATCAGACATCTAGTTATGTTGTTTTACCAGATTATCATGCTTAAGTACCTACCTATGAGCCAGGTTTTCTTCTAATAACCACATGTAGTAACATGTTTAGCACACATAAAGCATGCGCAGCTATTTTTCTCATTTTACAGACTAGATAAACTTAAGTTCCTTGTCCCAGGTCACAGAGATACTTGGTGGCTGAACCTGTACTTCATTCTCTGGACTTGGAGATGTCTAAAGTCCTGATGTTATCAATTAGACTGTCTTTCCCCTTCACTTTAATGGAACGCCATTTCACAGAATGGAGCTGAAACATTCAGGAAAGAGCCACTAAATCACCAGACTGGATGAAGAAACATCCCTATAATACGGAGAAGAACAATTGAGACTTCTAGGTCATGAGACCCTGCTTAAATAAATTACTTAGAGTGTGTTGTCACTGACATGTCAATTTCTTTTTACTTAAACAGTCCTTCTAATTTTTTAGTATACAGTTTTACTCAATGACAATATTCTCACAAAAACTTAATGTGCAACTCTTTTTTTTTTTAATTCATTGTCCCAAGAAGTGAAAGACTAATTAAAAGTTCTGCCTAGAACCACCTGTTACAGATTTAAAATCTGCCTTACTACCTCAGGTTGAGAGGAAAATACTTTAGAAAATTCTGTGAGAGTAAGAATCTTCTGCATTAGCCTTGACTTCTTTCCAAAGACATCACATGAATCACAGAAGCTGAATAAAAAACTTCTACAGAACTTAATTCAATTTTGAAATCACTTCAGACTGTGTTTTCCTTCGGGACCACTTTATTTTTTAATGATTTTCAGTTCATATCCATTTTCTTTGGTTTTTACATTATTTTTTCTTTCTTCATTTAGTCTCAGTTGGTAACCATGCACCCCAAGTCATGACTCACTACCTTACTTAACATACACTCTAAGCTGATTTTCTGTTAAGGCCCATGACACCCTAAAACCATCTCGTCAGTAATACAATGTTGCTGGGTTATAATCGTTCAGCAATTTAGGTATATTGAATGTTTTTTTTCTGTTTATAGTAATTTCAACACGTGATAGATTTATTGGGATGAAACATTAAGTTTTTGTGAGAATATTGTCCAAAAGTCAAAGAACGACTGAATAGGAAGGTTGTGACTATTGCTGTCCACAAAGAATGCTAGTTTTCCCAAAGGACAGTGAGCAAATTTTCTCATAAATTGTGACCTAATGTTTGCAATACAGCCTCTTAGAGACTCCATAGTTTTTAAAGAAGGAAAACTCTTTAAGAACAAACACATGATGTGTCCCTTTGTGTGTTTACAAATATAAATGTGAGTCAGCCATCTGGCCTAACCATTCAGTCACTGGTTGGGATGTCTCCATGCCGTATTAATTCATTTTATGTATCTTTATCTGTTTTCAATTTCCTGTTAACTCACATTTTGAGAAGCAACAGATGATGGCTCAAGTATTTAGGTCCCTGCTTCCCATGTCGGAAACCTGGACTGACTTCCTGACACCCAGGCTCAGATTTGGCAGCCATGTGGGGAGTAAACTAGAGGATGGGAGATCTCTCTATTGCCTTTTTGTCTCTATTTATCTCGCAAACAATAACTTTCAAATATAATTTTTAAAGTGATGTTACATTCATTAGGGAAGAAAAACCAATTGTTGGTAAAGTGAAGGGATGTCAGATGGATAATGAGCTACTTAGAGAGTAGTGTTCAAGTTTCAGTATTAACTTACTTTTTAAAACTAAGACATACAAAGCTCCAAATATCACCAGGGTTTTGCCTTATGTTCCCCTCTCCTGTTCACGTTCTTGACTGGCTAACTTACAGGCTCTCTATCTAGGGCAGGGGGATTCAGAAACAAGAATGTTATCCATGTTCGTAATTGTTACAAAATGTATTGTCTTCCATAATGCTTGATTCTCATTCATTCATTCATTCGATGTATGGTAAATGTGGTTAATTTACAGTCACGTCTCTTTGTCGTTGCTGCTTCATGCATGCCTGTGGGCATTCCAATGGGCAGAATGCTTGCTTCAGTTCTTTGTAAGACGCTAAGCTGTTGTACTGTTTTGTGGGACAGGATGAAAGTGATGAGAATTAACAATCCCCCACCATACTCCAGAAGCCGTTAATGAATGGCAGTCCAAATCGGTTGGTAAATATCCATTGGGTGGAATAAACCTGGGCATGTGTTTATGTTGCCTCTTCAATGAGACTCAGCTCTAGTTGCCCACCATTTTTTGGTTGCTGTTTCTTTGCTCATTTTTACACATTTGTAGGGTGGTATTATTTTCACTTCCCACATAAACTATTTATATTTGCACCATTGTCTTAGACAGGTTTCTGGATGAAGCTGGGATATAGCTAATCACCACTCATTGAGTCTGTACTCTCAGTTCATTATTTAGTTGGGGATAATCACAACTAAATTGATTATTACTTTGCAAAATGGTGAACACTGTGATAAATCTCCAAATAGGGTTGTTTTGAGGGCAAGAATTTACTTGAGTTAGTGGGGCTAACAGAAATAGAGAGACTTGACTGGCCTGTGAGGTTAGATAACTATACAAAATCATTGTTGTCCTAAAATCTGACTGCATAACCTACAGACTTCCAACTCACTATGCTGCAATTGAATTCACAATCACAACAAACTTTTCGTCTTGTATATTGTTTCCTGGTTAATAACACTCATATTCACCAGTAATCCAAGATGGAAACATATTCATCATCTTTGTAGCTACATCACCATATTTAAATATTTATTATAAAAATTAACCACCATGACTCCTGAACTAGTCCAGAGAGGCCTGGATAATCACACATCTCTATTCTCCCAGACTTCCATATATATTTCCTTCTAAGGAAATACAGTGTTCCCATGGCCCCTGAGTATGAGCTGTGTACTGTAAACCTTTCCCATGGAGCCATAGATGATTGTAACAAGAACAGTCACCTTCTCCAGGGAAAATCAATCCATAGACTGGCCTGTGACATATGCCAAAGTACAGCTTGAAGAAATGGGATGGACCCATTGAAATCTTTCTCTTGGGAATTTCAAACAGAAAACAGAATGCTGCAATAAGTGTGAAAATCAAGAGTCAGAGAATGTTTCATGGAACCACGGGTATGAGAATGATGGAAAATGCAGTTTTGAATGGTAGAAATTTAGGCATGGAAGAATAAAAGAAGCAGACACAGAAGTCAGAGGAAGCTATAATCGCAAGAAAGATGAAAAGCAGGTGCTGGGAAAGTGATGAAAGGATGCTGATCGTGGAACTCCTAAGTGAAAATGCTGGCAGCTTAGCTTTTCTGTGACTCTTGTTCTTCCTGTGTCTGGAGGTTCGGCTTTGTTTCATAGATTTCTTTACAGCCAAGAAGTACTTTGCAAGTACTCATATGTCAGACAACAAACCATGACATCCACACTCAACATCAGTAAGAGGGAAACTTCTCATTGTTCCCCATCTCCTATCCTGTTTAATGCCTATGCAAAACCACATTGCTACCTGAATAACCTATCTAAAGCACAAACATGATCACATTACTACTCTGCCACAAGATGGTTTCTCACTGACTGGATGTAATCTTAAGTTGTTTCTCAAGTTCACCTCTGAGCTGCCTCCCATTTGCCTTTCTAAGGTTGCATTCTGTCAGTCTTCCTTTCAGCCGTGTTCACACTGGGCATCTAAATGAGTATGCCCACTCTGCTTTGAGTCCTTTGCCTGCCTACACTCTTTCTGGAATTTTGTCTTCCCCTCAATTCTTTTGCCTGTAGTATTGTCCAGCCAAAGTTAACCCTGTATCATCCTGCAAGATGCAGAGTTTCACCTTTGAAGCTTTCCAGGGTCTCTTAAACAGTCATGGGCTCTCCTATCTTTAAACTTCTGTGGTGACAAGTGACATTATTATGTTATTTAAGTGACTGATTTTTCTCTATCACTTCTCTTTTTCAGTATTTTTTTAAAATAAAATTCAAAGAACAATTGCTTTAGAAATGCCTGCCTATGAATAAAGCAGATGCCTTTTTCTCATCTGAAGTGGACACCCTGGAGGTTTTAGATATCACTAAAATTTGAGAACTATGACACTGTATCTTAAATGACCCAAGGTAGACACCATCATCTAGTCTATCCTCCTTTAACCCTAGCTGACACATGGTAAATGATGGGTCAACAAATTCAGAACACTGCTTTAGAGAGCACAGATTGGGCTTCTTAGCTCCTACTTTGTGTGTATGTTATGAATGCAGGGACTCAGGGTCCAGTCTTACTGTCTTATCTATCCAAGATCCTAATGTTGGGTCCCGATACTAGACAAGTACTAAATAAACACTTGTCCATGGAGTGAAAGGCACCATGGCCTACAGAAGCAATGAGTGCTGCACAGCAGGGCAGAAATGCAGCCAAAGCATCAACAAGATTAGCACAAGGCCTGTTCAGTTACTCAGGAGGAGGCGCTAAGTAACAGCAATAGTTGGCAGTACTCTGCTGTTCTTTTGTAGAAATCCTTGATGTGGGCTGTGAAATGTCAAATCCAGATTTGATTAAGCTCCACTCCAAATCCCCAAGGCAAGTGTATATCCACGGTCTTAATGTCATTATTGAAGCCACCTCCGTCTGCTACTTTCAAAAGGGCTGAGTTAGCACCCCGTTCACTGATATCAGCTCCCATAAAATGAAGTCTGCAATTATTTCATCACAATTCCCTGTGGATGATGGATAATGCTTAAAAAGTTTGATCTGGCTCTTCCTGAAAATTGAAATATTAAAAAAAATACACACCCACAAACCAAACATATCCCCTCTGATCTGCTACAAAGTGAGGATTTGAAAGGGTGGGCCTTCAAGTCTAAAGCAGGAACCAAAGTTTTGATTCTTTCACTCAGGGCTAAGCTTTGTTTGTTAGCTTTCTCCTTCCTCCTAAAACGATGACCTTTCAACGTCAACCCATTTTTGAATTTTTAAAAGCAGAAAGCAATACACTTGAGTTGTGAGGTCAATGCCCTTCCAATTCAATGATTCAGTAGATACAAGTGGAAACTTGGCTCCGCCTGCTTATACACACTTTAAGGATGGGGAAGAAAACAATTCAGGCCAAAGCATAGTCCCAAACCAAACTAAGCACAGTGGGATCTATCAAATTAAATCCAAATGCCGCAGCTTCACTAGAGCAGGCCAGATTTCACCACTGCATTCTCAGAGGGAAGAAGGGGTGGAGGACATCTACTCCCAAGCTCAGCCACAAGCCAGGGCTCTACTTTGTACTGTGAAATTCAGAACACATTTGTTCTCCTTTTTTTTTTAATTCAAAATTTACTCCTGCCTTTACTTAAGAATCTGGCTGGAACCAAAATCCTGAAAGCCAAAGACACAAGGGGAAAGGCTACTTTATTGTGAAATCCAATCTGAGGAGAAGCAAGATAGAGCAGCAATCCTTTGCCCTAACCCAGTGGCAAAGTATAAAACTGAACTGATCTACTTGGTTTAGAGAATTTAGAAATGGTGTGATGAGCTGTCAAACCACTGAAAATTTAAAGTTTTGTTTGTCACCCTATACAGAAACGATTCAGAAGTTTTTTAAACCCTAACAGCTTCCTAGAGCAGGTCTAACAGCTCTGAGGAGACACATGTTTCTGAGGAAACACTGAACAATCTCATATTTCTAGGATTCTTGTGATCTGCCAGAACCAGACAATCTAAAGATCCAAATGGACTCTGTTGAGAGTGGCCCACACCAGACATCTACAGGACCTGGTTTCTCTCCAAACCATCTATCTAATATGGGGGGGGGGGGGTGAGAGAGGCACGTGACTTTTTTTTTTTTTTTTTTTACCATTTCTTGTTCCTACTTCAAAAGTTAATCCAAGACCTGGCTGGGGCATAAGGGTTCAAGTTCTGGCAGCAGCTGTCACTGGAATAACCGAGTTAGTATCACAGCACTTTTTCATGCACCAATTACACTAGAGTTTCTGCCTTTCAGTGACTCCTTTGCCCCAAAGCATCCACTGCCCTACTGTCTCTTGGCCTACATATGAAATCTAACCTCATATAAATCTATTCCAGTTTGCTTCCATTAACTCTTTCAACTTCTCAATCTACCCTCTACAACCAAGCATGATCAAACTTCATTTGACAAGAACTGAGGTTGAATATTTCAGTTTTTTAGGCATTGGGATGTCTGTCGCCATAATTCAGTTCTGTTCTTTTAGAACAGAAACTCTCGTGGACAATATGTGCATCATTGAACACAGCTATGTTTCAAAGAAACTTGATAAAATAGGCTGCAGATTATATTTGTCCTATAAGCTGTAGTGTCTTGTTACTCCAAACTCCTCTTCTAGATAGGTCAAATTTCTTCTGTTGTGGGTGCTAGCTTCTTCCTCAAAACTTTGTCCCTTTGGTCAAATGAATTAATTAACCAAAACGTATTATTTATTTAAAGTTTATCATATGTCAAATCAGTTGCTAAGATCTAGCATTGCAACAACAAAGAAACAGAGACCATTACCCACTATAATGGAATTCAGTGTTTAGTGAATATAGTAGGCATGAAATAAATAACAAATGGAAACACACATTTCAGATAGAAATAAAAGAAAAATAAGGTAGGGTAAATGAATGAGGGGATGAAACTAAGAAATAATGTTAAGCTTTGCAGAAACAGTGGGGTAGGGTGGAGTAAAGAAAGTATGAACTACCAATGCATGGCAATCTTGGTGCTTTGGAAGGAGTGTGATCCCAGTCTTTTTAGAGTACTGAACAATTGTAGACCAAAGGAGCAATAGTTGAATGATTTTGTAGTACTTGGTAGGTGATGTTTAAGGTCTTCGATTCTTACTCTGAATCAGGATGAAAACTATTGAACGGCAGAGAGCAGAAGAGTGACGTGATGTTCATTATGTTTCAGTGGTATCTTTCTGGCAGCCATGGTTAATCATGAGAGGAGAGCAAGAGTGGAAATGGAGAGACTTGTCACTAATGCAATAACTCAGCTGACAGTTTTCTTCCCCAGGATAATAAAGTAGTGAGATTAAGAGTTGTCAGATCTGAATATATTTTGAAGGCAGAAATGAAAAGTAAGGTATAAAGAAAGAAGGCAAGAATAAACGCCAATAGTTTAGAACAGTGTTATTCCTATTTATCCAGATAGAAAAGACTGAAGGAAGAATGGGTGGATTGAGAATAATCCAAGTTTATAAAATCGTTTGAGATGCTTGTTGGACTTCTCAGTGGAAATGTTAACAAGCAACTGCATAAAAGCTTTGCAGTTGTATGAAGAGGCACAGATTGAGGTGAATATGCGGGAATTTTCCTGCAATAGATGATGGTTAAAAATCATAAAATGAGGTAGGAAAATTTAGTTATGAAGCAAAGATCAGGGATTGAACCCTGAGACACTCAAGTATTTTGAGGTAGAGAAGAGCTGAAAAAGAAAACTGAAAAAGAATGATCCGTGAGACAGCTACTGCAGTAAAGAAGCATGGCTTCCCAGGAGCTAAATGAAGAAAGTCTCTCAAAAAGGAGGAAATGAAAAATTAGGTGAAATATTGTTAACATATTGAGTAACTGAAGACCAAGACATGACCCTGATTTGGCAACATGGGAACTAATGTTGAATTTGACAAGCACAACAAGAGGAATGGTAAGGATGGCAGCTTGTCTAGGGTGTGTGTAATAGAGAATAGAAGGGGTTCAAATGGTATTGTTTCCTGGTCTGTACTCTAGTTTTTTCAAATGACTGTTGGCTTATCTCTTCAACTGATTTGTGAGCAATGTGAACTCTGAGTTGGGTTCTATCTATCATTCTTTTTTTTTTTTTAAAGATTTATTTTATTTTTTATTGAAAGTCAGATATATAGAGAGGAAGAGAAAGAGAGAGGAAGATCTTTCATCTGCTGATTCACTCCCCAAGTGGTTGCAACAGCTGAAGCTGAGCCGATCCAAAGCCAGGAGCCAGGAGTCTTTCCGGGTCTCCCATGTGGATGCAGGATCCCAGGGTTTTGGACCATCTTTGACTGATTCCCAAGGCAATTGACATAGACCTGGATAGGAAGTGGAGCAGCTGGGATTAGAACCAGTGCCCATATGGGATCCTGACATGTTCAAGGCGAGGACTTTAGCAGCTAGGCTACAGCAATGGACCTTCCACCTATAATTTCTTACGTATCATGTCACTAAGCTTAACTTAAATGTCATTAAATGTTTGTTAAGTGGGTATTTAACTTACTCTAATCTAACTTACTCTAATCTAACTTACTCTAAGAAAAAATTTTCACTTAAATAAATATATATATCATTTAGATCAGAAAAATTAATGCTAACAGGCAACATTTTACAAAGGTAGAATGGATACTGTATGCTATTGTGTAGCATTGTAAAACTATAGCTGTTTGGAGTTGTTCCTTGGACATTGTAATTTTCTTTGTCCAAATTATACATAAATTTAAAGCACGTAATGAAGTCACTCAGTAGAACCAGCCTAATTTTGTGATAGGAAATAGGAAAACTTTGAAGGAATTAGGAAAGTTGTCCCTCTGTACATACTGTGAGTACTTCATATAAAATTTCTTAAAAATTGTATTCAAGTTTCCTTTTGAGATTCCAAGTTTACTCATCATATTCTTAGAAAACTACCATTTTTATTTCCATATCTTCTTAAAAAACCAATGCGTTCCTAAAAACAAAATTGCATGGAGTAAGTTATTTTGAGATCTGAACAACATTGAATTGGCTAATCTCTCCTTACTGAAATAATTTCTTCAGCATTCAGCTTTTTGACTTGTGATTAAAGCACAAATGTAAAAATGATTAAATGATGATTCAAGTGACTTTTTGGTCATACTGCTTAATACCATTAACTCTGAGGTCTGAACTCTATCCACAGGCCAAATGGTGATTTTTCCAAGGATCCATAAAAGCAAAACCAAACAAGTAGCTTCATTTCAGAGGATAAAAAAAAACACAATCCTAT
Source organism: Ochotona curzoniae (assembly GCF_017591425.1). Classification (NCBI taxonomy): domain Eukaryota; kingdom Metazoa; phylum Chordata; class Mammalia; order Lagomorpha; family Ochotonidae; genus Ochotona; species Ochotona curzoniae. Next base: position 12,490,438 of record NW_024464920.1, on the reverse strand, counting down.
CTCTATAAATGCAGCTAACTATTACAAATTAGTGATTCAGTTATGCTTCGTTTACTTAGTGCGAGAAGTCTATACACCTGTTACATGAGTCAGTTTGTAAAACCAAAGCCAAGCACAATGGTAGCACTCTTAGTTGAAGATAATTTTATTGCAGTGAGAAAGTTACTTTTTGGGTACTTGACACGGATGTGCACAATTTTTGGTATGGTAAGTAAGAAGTCATGAATTCAGAGGCAATGGCTCTCAATGTTTTGAATATGTAATACCACAGACTTATCTAGATTCCCTGCTCTAATTCAAAACATGCAACAGAGGTAATTAGGTAGTTAAATATTTTCCCCTTTACATTCTAGTTGTCAATGATCCCCATGACCCAAATATCATTTCTTTACACAAAGGGCATTTATTTTTTGAAATTTAAGAGAGAAATAACCTTATAAAAGACCACTCCTAAAATTACTTTGTGCTTACTGAGCTTTCTATTTTTTGGGTTATAGCTTTAATAGGTTGTAATGCTATTTAAACACCATAGATACTTAATGCACCATGAAAAGCCCTTAAGCTATGGGAAATTACAAAAATATCTCAAGTCATGGTCACAAAAGTGAATGGTTTTCTGGACATGAACTTCAAAGATAAAATGAAATTGCATTTCCTATAGATTCCTGAGTGTCCAGTGACCAGTAACCATAATCTCCTGTGATTTCACCCATGCCTGTCTTTGAACTTTATGTTCCATCAAGCCATCTAACTTAGCTGTGGTATCTCTGAAAGTCAGCTCTTGAAAATATCCCGAGCTTCATCAGTGATACACCCACCAGGCTTCAAACACAACTGTCCTTTAGATACACAAAATAAATACTTGTTACAGGCCAGAGAGCAGTTTCTTGTTTCTCTTTGTGTCATTATACCAAGATATTTAATCAGAAATCTTTTGTCTAATGGACTGCACTGAAACAATGGCGTAGCAAGGGCACATTTCCAGGTTTGAAAAACTGGTGCAAATCAACAGATTTTTTTTTAATTGGTATCTAATGATTATAATTGTCTGTATACATATGTACATAGAATACATACACATATATTTATGTAGAACTTGAAAAATGCTCAAAAATATATAGAAGGGGAATAAAATATGACCTTAACAAATGTTTGGAGAATGTGCAAATGTAAATGAAGATTTTTGTTGTCTTATGTTTCCTCTTATCTTTCTACTTGTGAAGTAGTCAGCAGGAAGTCTATGAAATTTAATCTTAAGAAACTAGGATTTTTATGCTTTCTCAATGAAGACGGGGAAGACAATCTCTTCACCAATGCTATAAAGACCACCAGTTGTCAGAGTGCACTGGCTATCTGCTCAGTGACTTTTTGACAATCAGAAATAGGTATAATTGTATTGGTTCAACATCTGGTTTTTCAACATATTTATCCCCTGTAACAACTCTTGGAAACAGGGCAGTTGGATAACACGCTTTCTGTGTTAAACCAACTCTTGCACATCAGACAGTTCTGCACTGTCCCTAGGTCCCTGCATTGTCCCCAGATCTACATATTCTCAACAACCATTTTCCTGTTCTCCACATTTCATGCATGGATAATCTATGTTTCCATTCCTTTCCCATTTTTCTTTTGTTTCATTTTCTCCTCATTCTTCCTTCAATAGTTTTCAAAATGGAAGCACATGACTCTTGAAAACCCGGTTAGTAAAGGGCTTAGTAAAGGGTTAGTAGAAAGGGCTAAACAACCCTGGGGTTCATTCTTAGGCCTGACACTGTATCCCTTTAGGCAAGTTACTAGACTTCAGATTTGGAAATATCATATAACTATTTCTAGGGTTACTGAGTGGACTAATTTGTATAATAGAGTTAAAACCCAGAACAGAGTGCAACATAAATCATAGCTACAATCATTTTAAAAATGGCTTGTAATAAACACATGAAAAATGAACATTGTTTCATAAAAAAATAGTATTGGTAATGACCTAATAGACCCACTAACATACTGCAAAATTGGCTCAAGACAACATTAACAGGAACAAAATGTAGGCCTTTGTCACAAAACTTTCTGCAAACCTGCTGGTACAGGCACTCAGGAAAGACTGAGAGAGAAGGAAACAAAAGCTGCTAACCTGACACTTCTTTTTGTTCAAGAGAGAGTATTAGAGACTGATGGGTCTTAACAAGCTGAGAATCTGGTGGGGGTGAATGAAGGTTGGAAGATAACAGCAAGAAGATGTCCATGAGAGAGTTGGAAGCGTCACAATAGAGGAAAGGCGATGAGATTTAACCAGCGGACGTGGGCCTGGGTTTCCCTTCCTCACTCCACGAAGAAGGAATCCAGCTTTATCCTGGCTGTTTCCCGAGGAGAGCCCTTCTCCCTGAAGCATTCAAGCTAATTACAAATGCTGAGGTGGTTTCCAGGCTGAATAAGAACTCAAAAGGGAAGGGATGTGTGTTGGGGGGGGAGGGGTGCGATAGTGTGGATTTCAGAAAGAAAAAAATTAAGAAAAAGTATGTTCTCAGAGGAGGGGAAATTAGAGAATTAGGTCACTGAGTTGCAGCCAGGAAAAATCTACAAGAGTGGAAATTGGAGCAAGGAAAGTGTTTTTTGTGAATGCAAGCAAAGTCTGGCTGTGCCTGTGCCTGGCCCAAAGGCTGCTGTTCCCCCTCCTGGAAAGTGGCTGGGGGCAGAAATAACTCTGCATTTTCCATGTCATATTCATTCATTAATCAGTGCTATTCAACTGACTGCTCACGTGGTCACATACAATGCACCCAGGAAAATGCAAGGGCCACACAGCAATGATTATAATCAAACCACTGGGAATTCTTATTTCAGCTTCTGAAATTTAAAGCTTTAAAAGCAGACTTGCGTCCAAAGAAAACCTGGAAGGTATTTTCTTCTACGTCTCCCTTCCTCCGCTTACGCACTGCTTCTTTCCTTGCTTCCTTCCTTCCCCTTTCCCCTCCTTTCTTTCTTTCTTCCTCCTTCCCTCTCTCCCTTTCTTCCTTCCTTCCTACCCTCCTTTCTTCTTTCCTTTTTCTTTTCTTTCTTTTAATTTTATGAAGCCTAGCGTTTTAGATTCAATAGAGATCAATAGAGACAGAATGCATTTTTGTTATAGCAAAAATACAAATGGTTTAAAGGGCAGGCAACGTGTCATATGTCAGTAGACATTAGTTGAGGCTGAACTCTGCTTATGTGACTAGAATACTGACATCTCAGAGTCAGTATCTGAAAATTGGGGCTGTGGCTTGGCATACATATTTCCTTAATGATTCTCCAGTGTGATACACAAATACCAAATGGCACTCGTCATAGAATCTTAATCTAAAATTCCTTTCACAAAAACCTATCAAACTATTTTTGTTATCTAAATTTCAGTTCAGAGTGGGACATGAAACTTAAAATATAATGCAGAAAATGTTGCTGAAAGTCAGTCAGTATTTTCTTTTACTTGTAAGGCTCATTGCATTGTAAATGAAGAAATATTGGCCCTGAGTTTGGGAGTTAAATCCTACCACATTGAACAGGAAAAGTAAGAAAATTGTTATTTCCATTATGTGTTTACTCCTGATTTCTCATTGCTTTGTTTTTCCTTTGTTTTTCTACTAGCTGCTACCTGTAGCATTCCGTAGACGAGCCAGTTTCACCTACACCGTCTACTGAAGAAAGAAACTTTTATTTTACTTATATGGATAATCCAAGGTATCAACAACTTTCAAATTTATTCCTTTGTTTCCTCAGTGTATAGCACTTCTGACTTGAGTTTTACTTTCAAGCCTTAATTACATGCGATCTAATAAAGATCTTTTAAAATATATTAACCCCTTTTCCCAATAACTAATGAGCTAAATAAAGCTATCTGGAATTGGGGTCTAGGAACTATGTAGTCCTTTTTAATATACAGATAGCAAAACTCTGCCCCATTATTTTTAGTTACTTATGCTATGTTACATCATCCTAGTACTCAATACAGAATGCAGCATTTTATTATCTATTGTTTTTCTATAGGTGAGGAATTCTTCAGCTCCATATTATGTCATATACACTGACATGTACACTGACATACAATTAGTGTTTGGACTGGACATAAAGGTTCAATAAAGTTACATTCACATGGCGGTTACCACAGTCATCTCCTAATATCTCCTTGTGACATGGTGGCCTCTGGTTAGTGGGAATCTTTAGTAGCTGGCTTACAAATAGGAATGGCTTCAGAAATCCCAAATCACTTTCACATTTCCTTAAAAGATTTATGTATATTCATTGGAAAGGCAGATTTACAGAGATAAGGTCTGACCTAAAGATCTTCAACTGGTCCACTTCCCCGTGGCTACAATGGCCAGAGATGAGCTGATCTGAAGCCAGGAGCTAGGAGCCAGGAGTTTCTTCTGGGTCTCCCATATGGGTGAAGGTCCCAAGGCTTTAGGCCATTCTCTACTGCTTTCCCAGGTCACAATCAGAGGACAGGATGGGAGGCAGAGCTTCCAGGACATGAACCCACACTCATATGGGATTCTGGGGCATGCAAGGTGTGGATTTTAGCCACTGAGCCATTGTGCTGAGTCCACTTCTGACAGTTCTTGTTAAACTGAGTCACAAGGCCAGCCCACATTCAGGGAGAAGGGAAAACACATCTGAGGACTCACTTGTTGTCCTACTTGGATACTACCGATCACATATGACCAGTTCCTGATCCCAAAGCCCTAACCAGTGTCCCTAACAAGTGGACTATTTTTCATTTGTCCTAGTACAGTCTCACAATTCCTATCTACAGTGCACTTAGGATGTCTCTGCCAACAGAGTGGAGTTGCCATACAGGTTAAAATACGCCAACAACTAATGTACTGGGGAGAGTTGATGTCTTCATCTCTCCCTGCTGTGGTTTACAAGGCTGAGGTAGTACTGTTCTCCTGGAAAAGCAGGGAAGGACCAGGACTCCCATAGCTAGCAGCCTGCAGGGAAAGTTAGTCAGAGTGTGATATTCTCACAGCTATTCTTCTAAGTAGAAATAACAGGTTTTATTTCTTCTTGGTTCTTCACTGGGAAAACTGATCCTGACTGAACACAGGACACCACTTTAGATCATACAGAATATGAAACTTACTTTGACACTTTTGTAGTATTAGTGTCAATTCCCACTAGAGGAAAGGCATTTAACAAGCGACTGTAATATCATAAAGACTGAATTGAAAGTTATCAGAGAAGTATGAAGTTACCTGAGAAGTCCATGGTACAAGAGGTAGATTCCAACTGGGGGAAATTGGGCTTCAAGGGAAACCAGGCTGATAATGGCAGCACTTCTTGTACATCAGAAAATTAATTCAAAGAAATGCTGGGGAAAATTGAGTAAATCATAAACTAGTTTTGTCTTTTTCTTTTTATTTTGATCCTGTTAAAACATCTTGTTTTAGATCTTATCACAAAAAAGATGACAATGACGTCTTGCCATTAAATATTTTCATTGCAAAGTGTTCATTTTTTAAAATGCAAATGGGCAGGCATTGTGGTGAAAGGGTGAACAAACCGCGGTGCTGCACATATAGCATATTAGAGTGCTTGGCATTGAGTCATGGAGACTCTGCTTGCCACACAGCAGCCTTCTGATCATATGTATCCTGGCAGGCAGCAGGTGAGGGAGACTTTGATTGAGCTACTTGCTCCTAGCTTCAAACCAATACAGCCCTTGCTACTGAGGATATTCGCAAAGTGAACCTCCAGATACAAGATCTGGCTCTCTCTGTTACCCTCCCTTTCAAATTAAAACAAGACAATAAAGTAATAAAGTAAAAAAAAACCACCATGTGGATGAATTTATGACCAAATCATAAATCAACGTCTTTGGGCTTGAATCCAAGTTCTGGCTTCTGGTGTCAATGTCCTGCTAGTGCAGACTCTGGAGGACAGCAGGTATTGCTCAAGGGGTTGGATTGCTATCACCATAGTCCGCCAGCTCCCTGCTTCAGTCCTGTTCATTGAGGCCATTTGGGGATTAAACCAGTGGGTGGGGAGATCTCTATCTGCCACTTTCACAAAACTGAATTGATTATCATGGTTAGTTCTTTGAATTCTTGCACAATTATAATTCATACTGTAAGTTTTTAATAAATGCAGTTTCATAATTTTAGTTTGCTTTTTCAAAATGAATGTCCAATCAAGGCTATTTTTCTCTATTTACTATGAAATTTATGATTTTTTTGGTTGATTCAATATTTTTTCTGATTCCAGTTATTTTGAGTGAATGCATGGAAAATGACTACCACAGATTAAGTTTTTAACAAATAGAAATAATTTATTATCCTAATAAAAACTTTTAATTTTAGAATAGTGTTAGAAAAAATTGTGAACACAGCATAATCTCATTCTGTTATATTAAGTTTCTACCATTAACATGTTAGAGTTGCATTGTACATTGCATGATGCTTTTGTTAACATTAAGTGAACCAATATCAATACAGTCTTAAGAGACAGATAAAGCCTATACTTCACTCAAGTATTCCCAATTTCCCCCTAATGATCTTTGTCCTTCCAGGATCCCATCCAAGGTCTCACATTACATTTCATGATCGTGATTCGTCAGGATCCTCTTGGCTGTGACAGTTGCTCAGGCTTCCTGACCTGGACAGTACTGGGGTATAATGATCAGCTACTTGGTAGGATGGCCCTCAGTTAGGGTATGTCTAATGCTTTCCCTACAATTCTACCAGCTTGGATGAGGGATACCAGAGAGATAAAGTGCTGTTACCATCATATCCTATCAAGCACACAAGCCTCCAGTACGACTCTTCACTCTTAGTGTCCTGAAGAGTTGGCTAAGGTGGTAGTTGTCAGTTATTCTTTTCCCCTCCTTAACAAACCTGACTGCTTGGAGGTAAATCATTATATACCACCTACATGTAGTGTGGGAGCTGTGCTCCACCTCTTTGTGGATGATGTATCTGTCCAGATTATTTGGAAATCTCATGCATGAGACATTTGTCTACTCTTTGCTTCTTCAACCAACTATATTTTAATTATTTATGTCACTCTGGAACTATGGGTGTTTATTTTATACTCTCAATTATAATCTAATAATATTATTGTAACTGCTTAAATTATTCCAGGTTTATTGGTCCTTTTAATTTGATTCTTGTGTATCTTTGGCTTATTCACTTTTAACAATTTTTTATTGTTGTGGATGTAGTGTTGTTTGCTTTGAGCATTTTGTCACTTTCTGACACTAAAGATGCTTCAAATTTTCTGCTCCAATCCAGGAGAAGTGATTTCTCCAAGGAGCTCAGTTTCTTGTGCTAGAGAATGACATTAGAAATCCATGGTGTTGTAAATCTCTATTTTTCTTCCTGTTGTTGATTTTATATTGTGGCTTTTCATCTAAGGGATGTATAGTAACTGTGTAACGGAAACTATCCTATCCAGATGTGAGGATACAAAGCAGTATGCATCTCTATTTCCAGACTAAAGCTGGACTCCCAATGAAATTGTTCACTGTATCTTGACAACAGGATGCTGGACTCTTTGCCATTGTCCATTGCCACAATTATGGACATACGACTCTGTATAAAGAAGTATACTATGGTAATTATATAGGGGAACTCAGTGAGGGGGAGGGACTTGGGGAGGGGATAAGGGAAATCCCAGGGCCTATGGAACTTTATCACAAAATGATAATAAATCATCATCATCATCATCATCATCATAAAAAGAAGCAAAATTTTAAAAAGAAGTCCATATCTGGGGCTCTAAGCATGTTTAATTCATCGGGTCTTGCTGCTTTTAGTCCCTCTCAAATGACAGAATAAAATAATGAATGTGTATAACTTATCTATAAATATTTCTAGCTATTTATGTCTTCACTAAACTAAACATGAATTCGTAACAATCTCTCCAATTCTAATCTGTTACTACAGAAAACATTCCAACTTCCTATCCTTACCTATCTATAATCTCCTAGTAGTAAGAATCCTGACTGTAAACACTTGCCACCCATTTACTTGATTGTTCCATTCCTGTGTACATGTGGTAGTTTCAGAATTTATAACCAATACCTCCCTATCAACTTAAATACAGTGCTTATAAACAGTTTGTGTTCCTTTAGTGTTACAAACTGTACCTATTTACAAGATCTTCACTATACTCTTCAGGGAGGTCATTTCATATATTTATAACACAGCAAAGTTGTTTTCTCATAGTCTATGCTCCATCTGTCTCTCAAGTTACCTTTATAAATTTGTGTACATTAAGATTATTCTCTGTACTAAAATATCTGTGGTTTTGACAAATACATTGAATCACGCATCCACTCTGCCATTATCTTTTTATTCAACAAAAATTTTCATGGTATTGTCCATAGAGAGATACCAACTCATAAGATCCTTATAGAAATATTAACAGGCAGGAAAGATGATCACATAATCTCTTCTACAGGTAAATAAGGCATAGAGAAATTAAATAACATCCTTAAACCACAAGGCTAATTTGTAGATCTGGGTTTTAAATGTAGGTCATTTGCGCTCTGAATCACTTTGGCCTGCCTCTGGAGTTATGAATGTTTTCCTAGTGGCTTTTATAGCTTTCTTCTGTTCTTTTCTGTCCTAAAACAATCTCCCTTTTCTTCCTACCCTAGAATTAACTATATACTATACCTTTTCCCTGTCCACAGCAATTTCACACATTTGAGGTATGGAGACAAATAGAAGCAACATACTGAAATCATCTAACACATGTTGACTTTCATTCTGACATGTAACCATGTGAGTTAACACAGTTGACTGACCTTTTTGCTTTGTAACAAAAAGTGGTCAAGTATATAACTTAAAACTTTAAGGGAAAGAACTTCTTAGAAGTTAATATTTCAATTCTTTGCAAATGGCTTCCCTTTCCCTGTCATGCTCACAAAAACAGAAAATCAGTCCATCACTTTAAAATGCTGGGAATGTCTGAAGAAATGGACATATGTTTGGAGAATTGGATCTTTATCACTTTATGTCTCTCTTTTGAAAAGAAGGCACTCATACTGCAAATATAGCTTCATTTTTCCCAATACGTTTAGAAAACATAAGTACAGTGAGTCAGTATTATGGTCTGAATAGGATTGGCACCTTCACTCATGCATGCATCTAAACTCCAAGGAATTATATAAAAAGTAACAAGTTCATGATAATTGCTGAATCAAGGGTGAAGGCCTGATCCAATGACAGTGTGTGGGAGATGGGCTTAGTGGAAGATCTTGAGGGCACTGGGAGCTGAGCCTCAGAAATTCTTGTGAGAGGGCTGGCTATATAAGCATAGAGATACAAGAAGCCCACTCTGCTCCTCAGACTCTTGGTATAAGAGGACAGCCCAAGGTCTCGGGACCCTGCACTCACGTGGGAGACCCAGAAGAGGATCCTAGCTTCTGGCTTCAAATTGCTGCTGACTTATCACGTGACCCACTCTCCTCTGGCTTCATCAGACACCTGAACCAATGCTGCTGCTTGGTTGTAGACTGTGAGCCAAAGGAAACTTTCCTTAAAATTTTCCTTAAAGTAATGACAAGCTAACAGAGTAAGCAAATTTATTCAAGCAAATATCACATGGGCAATAAGAAAGAAGGTCATCCAATTAACTAATTACTTCTTACATATCCTTGGTGTAACAATCAAAATCAGTTGCTGTCAGAAATCTGGGTTCAGAGAGAGCAGACAATCCAAGTTTGAAATTCATTGGGCTTTAAAAATTTCAAAGGGCATCATCAACATGTTAAGGTTGTAGTATAATTAAATACTGGCATGCAGCATTTCTCGGAATTCTGACATGTTTCTATTCTTTGCTGTCCTCCTCAGCAAGGCCAAAACACAAACCGATGGCAGTGGAAATTACACTGCTAGTTCCTGGGTATTTGTCTGAAGTTCTACAATGAAAATAAGGAAAAGAGCACCTTCCACATACTACTTACTGTTACATATGCTTCACATAAACCTCAAAACTATCCCATGCAGAACTAGCACATCAAGTAAAGAATTTGCTACTTTTTATGCAAAAAGAAGCTATTTAATGTGGAGACAGACTGGGCGACTGTAGGCAAGAGGAGTAACACCAGAACTCAGGCCTTGAGTCTTATAAGTTCCATATTCATTGATTTTACAACATCTACCACTAATTTTTTAAAAAAGATTTATCCATTTCTATTACAAAGTCAGATACACAGAGAAGAAGAGAGACAGAGAGGAAGATCTTCCCTCCAGGATCCTCTTCTGGGTCTCCCACGTGAATGCAGGGTCCCAAAACATTGGGCTGTCCCTGACTGCTTTCCCAGGCCACAAGCAGGGAGCTGGATGGGAAGCAAGGCTTCCAGGATTAGAACCAGTGCCCATATGGGATCCCAGCACGTTCAAGAAGAGGACTTTAGCCAACAGGCCACTGCGCTGGGCCTTGTCTTTAACTTTTAAGATCCTGAGCTGGAACTAGGCATGCAGGAGATAAGTGCAAGTGGTGAGAAGGCGGCTACATAGAGGAGAGCTGAATGATTCAAGGCAGGAGGATCAAAGCAGAGACTGCCAGAATAGAAGACCTGAGGAGGAGGCCCTGCCCAGATGCGTTCACCGAAGGTCTCAGATTTAACTCTGAGTCTCTCTTCATCTTTTAGTTAGATTTAGGTCACAATAAGTTCCCAACAGCCCAATAGGAAGACTATCTCTTCCACAGGTGGCGCAATGCTGAGAGCTGAAGAGCTTTCAAGGGCATTTCCTGCTTTTGGCCTATTTTTTCCTACACTAACTTTCTGAAAGGTCTTGGCTACCCCATCAGAGAGGGCTAAGATCATCAGGCAGTAATTCCCCAATTTATTGCCCCAGTCCTACATTCCTGAACTATGAGCATTTGCAGACGTAGAAACCAGCTTTCCAAAGCCCAGCATAAGCTGCTTTAATTTTGTCATTGTTCTATAATTCCATGGAAATAGCTGCTGTGCAGCCAACAAATGACTAATAAAATCCCTCTGCCCACTTGTTTTTAATGTCATTCTGGAACTCCACAACAGACAGCATCTGGTCATGGTGCTTATTTTAATATAAAAGAATAGATGAATTGAAAATGATATTGCTGAAAGTGCCTTGGAAGAAGTCTATGTATGAAGACAAAGCAAGAAAATTGTTCATTTAGACAGTGATAATAGACAATAGGTGCCATACATTCAACTCTGCTTACACAGACACATACACACACAGCACCAGGCATCAACTCTCAGCCCCTAAAAACTATTACACTTTTGTAGCACTATCTGTGGGCCAAATGAATGCACAAAGCACTCCAGATTACTTTGTAAGAGGTAAGCACTTTAATACTCTCATTCTATAGATAAAATAAATACAGACTTAGAAATCTGAAGTTTGCTCTATGTCACACATCTGGTAAGTAATGCAGAGAAACTTAGTTTTCTAGTTTCCAAATATGTGTCCTAAGGAATTAAAGTTATTTGAATTATTATTGCAGTAAGGACTTTTTGAGAGGAAAACCATCCTTAAGATATGACTAAGTTTTTAGCTAGATAACTATAGAATCAAGAAGCTTTGTGGAGAATTTAAGATGTTTTAAGTCCATTATTTTGTAATAGCCTGAGATTTGACAGAAAAATTGGTAAGACAGCAGAGTTAGTGTCAATCCTTGACCCAGCTTCCTCTGATATTTATGTATTTGATTTATGAAATTACCATTGTATCAATGTAATGAACTAATAGATTTTATTCATAGTATGGTATTGTTTTTATGTGCAGTCTTTCTTGGGTCTTCTGATTTGAACATCCGTTCAGGATATTTCTTGTCTTTTGAGAGGCAGAAAGAGCAGGAGAGAGCTGTTTCATTCCCACTTGCTCGGAGTGGGTGGGATTAGGACAGGAGCTCGAAAGCAGGTGATACAGACCCAATTTCACGAGCCATTCGCTGTTGCCTTCAGAGGTGTGCGTTAGCAGGAAGCTAGAGTCAGGACTCAAACCCACGTACCAAGACAGATGATCATTGATATCCCATGGCCTTCAGTTGTGTTGTGTTGGCATGTTTGTTTAACAGGCTCTTCCCTATCCAAAAACCTTGCTGGGTGTGGAGTTGAGATGAGCTTCCTTTTTCTTCTGCTGACCTCTATCTTCATCTCATTAGGTTTCTTGAGGCAAATCCCAGCTGTGTTGCTGCTCTTAGTCATTCTGCCTCTGCTCTCACACATTTCTTACCACAGTTCCATGACCGGATTTTGAATTTGTAAGTTCCTATCCTCAATTTCTATGTTCCACATCAATTTTTTTTTTCAAAACAATTTTTAAAAAATCTTTACCTTTATCTCTTTGGAAAGCAGAAAGTGAGAGCCTAAGACAGTGATAAGTCTCTCACCCACTGGTTCTCTCCCCAAACACATACAACAGCTTAGGGTAGCAAGGCTGAGCCAAGAGCACAAACCTTTGTCTACATCTCTGATAGGAATCATGGGGGCCTAAGCACTCACCCATCACCTACTGATCACCAGGCATATTATCCGGAATCTGGAATTAGAAGTGAAGTTAGGACTTGAACCCAAGCACTGTGGTAAGGAATGCTGTTTCTCCAAGAAGCATCTAAGCCATTACAGTGCCAAATATCTACCCTCCTGTGTTTTTAAAAAATATTTATTTATTTTATTAGAAATGAAGATTGTGCAGAGGAGAGACAAAAATATCTATGTCCTGGTTCACTCCCTAAATGTCCAGAACAACCAGAACTGCACCAATCTGAACCTAGGATCCACTGGCTTTCAGGTCTCCCATTAGATACTGGATCCCAAGGCCTTGGGCCATCTTCTACTGCTCTTGTGACTACAATCTGGGACCTGGATAGGAAATATAGCAGCCAGGACACAAACCAATGCCCATATGGGATCCTGGCACTTGAAGGGGAAGGTCTCCCAATTGAACCATTGTGCCAAGCCCTATCCTCCCCTTTTAAGATACAAGCTGTGATGAGTATTCATGTGCTCTTTTGACATTAAGTTTTTGTGTGTGTGTTCTTGTCACTGGAATATATTCCAACTTACCTCAATAATCACACTTCATAAGGCCCTTCTCTGACAATGTGTCCCATTTTATTGAGTACAGGAAACTAGAATGATTGGATCAGAAAGTCATAGCACTTGACTGGAAAGTTTCAAGACTATGAAAGAAGGAAATCCTTAAGTCTTCTTTCGTTGATAGGACAAGTGCAGCTTAGAACAAAAATTAAACAGAGATCAAACATCATGGACAGGTATATTTTGAGAAAGAACATAAAAGAACAAATGGCAGAAAAATTTTAATCTACTTTTGGAAAGGAATGCTCTTATTAGTCACAGTATTTAAATTTGGGTTTTGACCAGGCAAAACATGTATTAAAATCAAACAACATGTCTGAAAGAAATTTATCACTTTCAATCTGAAAACAGTCCCTCCTCTTGCCATTCCTGGATTTAAAAAGGTTTTTGTTGTTTGTTTTTTGTTTTATTGGAAAGCTGGATATACAGAGAGGAGAGACAGTGGGGAAGAGCTTCCATCTGCTGGTTCACTCCCCAAGTGACCACAATGGCAGAACTAAGCCTATCTGGAGTCAGGAGCCAGGAGCTTCTTCCTGGTCTCCAGCAAGGATGCAACATTCCAAAACCTTGGGCCATCCTCTCCTGCTTTCCACAGCCATAGCAGGGAGCTGGAAGGGAGGTAGAACAGTCAAGATATGAACCAGCATCTATATGGATCCAGGAACATGCAAGGTGAGGGCTTTAGCCACTAGGCTACCACAGTGGGCCAAAAATACAATCTTAAAATATTTTTTTATCTCAAAGATTGATGAGGAGAGATGAGAGAGAGAGAGAGAGAAAGAGAGAGAGAGAGAGGCCTTTGATTTGTTGGCTTACTCCACAAAAAGGTCTCAAATCCAGACCTGGTTTGCACCAAAGCCAGGAGCCAGGAATTCTATCCAGGTTTCCCACATGGATGACAGAGGCTCAAGCTTTTGGGTCATTATCCACTGCCTTCCCAGCAACATTACTAGGAAGCTAATTTTCTGCAAAAATCTGTGGTGATTACAAGGAAGTAGCATAAGAAACTATTCCATAATTACCAAATTGTTGACACTTCCTTAGACATTGGCTTCTTTTTCTATTCAAAGTACATTCTGGATCACACCATGTAGACTTTCAGGCTGTTGGCACCCTCTGCTTACTTAGTTTTAGATGTAACCTAATACTCTTCTGCAGCCTTTCTTGTTTCTCCTGTGAAACTGGTGTGAGGTTTTGTCATGATATTCAGCAGTCCTTGGTTAAAGAGCAAAGTAGGACTTTCCTCAGGAGCCAAAATTATTGTGAAAATTGGAGTTATGCTAATGACCAAGAAATATTTTTGTAAAAAGATTCATGCACTTTTCTGACGATGTGAAAATGAAATATATATGAGAATGGTTTAATATATATTATACCATATATATATATTTAATATGTATTAAACCATTTGCAACTTCAGCACAATATTTCACACAATTTTGTTGGTCTAATAGTTTTTCATGGATGTGATCATTTATGTTTCAAAGGCATACTTTTATAAGCATAGGGGTTGATATTTCTAAATTTGAATTTTATTAGAATACAATCTAATTTATAAATTCAAACTGTAAAGAACTCCGTAGATAATTATAGTTTTGAAGGAGTTTCAAACACAGCTTAATGGTTCTACATCAACCCACCAACCAGAGGCCATATTTAAATTTTTAAAGAGCACATTAAATAATTAAACAGAATAACAAATTATATTTTGGATAACTGTTGCAACCTAATTTTCAAGCACTCTTAAAAACTATAAATGCTTCATTAGAGGTAATTCTGAAGCCAAAAATGCAAATACAAGTCACATGGAACTCCTGAAAGAACCTGGAATGATACAGGTGATGAAATTTCTTCTGGAAATAGCAGGTTAAACAAAAATTCAATAAAAGTGACTATAAATGAAGCATGTGTTCACAGACATGGCTGACTTTAGAATAAATTCACTGATGATCTAACTTTCGCATTTCATGTTGAGTTCTATGTGCTTTAAGATGGTTTGGTTAAACCAATTTCATAATCAAATTCACTATAGGACCTTGCTATGGCCTTAAACAGAAAGAGCATATCATGACACGCCCTGCAGTTGGTATTTGGCACAGTGGTCAAGCTGGCCCTCAGGATACTCATATCTACTATCTGCCTGATTGGAGTCCTGCCTCCATGCCCCTGTTTCTGTTCCAGCTTCCTGTTAGTGTGCACATTGGGAAGGTGTAGCCAATAACTCAAGTACTCTAGTCCCTGCCACTCTCGCAGGAGACCTGGATTGAGCACTGGCTCCTGGGCCTGATCTAGATTAGTGCTGTCGTTGCAGGCATTCCAGGATTGAACTAGAAAATGGAAGCTCTCTGTCCAGCAGCTTCTGTCACTCTGTCTCAGAAATGAAAATAAGTAATCATTTTAAAATATGGACAATTATTTTAAATATAAATCTAAAAATAAATCATAAAAGACTGGAAAAAATGTGCATTCTATTTTCCATCTTAATATAATTGCTTTGCTCCTGATTCATGGTGTATTTTCTTCTGAGATGTGTTTGAGAAATCTTAATATGGTGTTTAAAATTCCCTTCTTAGATTCCATTATTCTGTGTGTCAAATCAGATTAAATATTAGTCAAAATGCCAAATTTACATGATGCAGATATTTTCACCTTCTCTGCAGTGGTTGTTCTTTCTCAATGTTTTAAAAATACTATTTTTCCATTTACATTATTTCAATTTAATCATTCATAATAAAACTATCTTTGGCTGTGGGAATATAATGGCAAAATTTCTAGAATAGTGCAAGACTGTAAATTTTATATGACATACCTAATTGCATTTGGTAAATGAAATGTTCTGTGGTTCTTTATTTTGAAGTTAAGCCAGATAAGATCATGGTCCAAGGACTCTAGATAAAATTAAATAAAAATGTTTAATCAAATCCAGGTCTGTTCATCAGCATTATACCTCAACTGAAAAAGATGCAGTCTTTGCTTATTGAGCAGAAAAATGAGTATTATATGAGGAAGATATTGGTCTCCCTAAGTCATAAATAAATCTATTTCTGGCCATGGAATACAGTTTAGTCACAAGGACTAGTGTTGAAAAATGTCTTTTGCTTAGCCATCATTGGAGCGGAGTTTGTTAGCCACTAAGTATCGGCATGAAAACTTGCATGAGTTTACTACTCCCTTTTTATATTCTTCCCTCAAGGAGGATTGACGTCAAACTGGCAGGATTCTGGGACATCTAACTTTATAATCACAACACATTGATGAACCTTTTTTGATGCTTGGTAATGACAGTAAGCTATCATTTCTTTGCACACCGACAGGTACTGTGTTAAACATCTAAAAACATTCTAAAAACACACTGTGTTAAACGTCTAAAAACATTCTTTTATTTCATCCCATGAAAGGGAAATACCATCTACAGATGTGACGGGAAGGACTCCATAAGATAAGCAAGAGCACTTAACGCATGCCTGTCTGGGACACTGCAAGCCTAGGTGACCATAGCTGTGATTATCATCAGCTACTTCCTCATTGCTAAAGTGGAGTTGGAAGCAGGCTGGGAATAGGTAATTGCACTCAAAATTAACTCACATTTTCCACACCACACCATTTTCACTTTTCTGTGAAATCCTATCCACGCCCTGTAGGGGCTTTCAGCATTTCCAAAACAGACAATCGACCTTTCACTCCTGATCAAATCTGTACTTTGCAGAGGCTGAACAGAGGTCTGAGTGCTAATGGAAAATAATCCTCTGTTAATAATACGGAGTGAACCTGACACATCAGGAACAGAGACTCCAAATATGCTGATATAACCACTGAACTATCAGAACACCAGGAAATCACAGTAGCCTGCTTCTGCAAGACTAGACAACAAGGTGGTTTTCAGTAAAAGAGCTCAACGCATGCTGAGGGGAGATTCAGGGGACAGCCTATATGACATTCTGAGTTCTTGTTTGCCCAGAAACTGAAGGAAGAGGTCAGTGTCCAAGCAAGATTGCTTCAGCAAGAAGCCTGTCTTGGTGTTCCACCTCCTTGATTGAATCCTAGAATTTCCACCAGCCCTGAATCTTGAACTATAATACATACAACCACAAGCCTCATTCCCACTCTGAGAAATGAGAGGAGGGTGTTCTCTGCTTTAACTAAAATGACACATAGGAAAGTAAAGCAGTGAATAACTTTTCTGGATACCAATTAACTGTGTATTGTAAAAATACTTTGGGCTGGCAAATTTTCAAGTGGTAAGGAGACTGAAATGTGCTTTACAACAGAAAAGCTTTCACAACAGGTTAGCAATTCCAAGCTTATTGAGGGTAGTCCATCCGACCTGCAGATCATAGGTTAACCATGTAGAAAATGTTGGAAAACAGTAAGACATCAGATGTGACATTAGTTACAAAAATTGAGAATTATAGGGGAAAGAATCCTTGGCTTTTTAACATTACATTAAGTATTTTACTTTTAAAATGCCCCCTTTTTACTTTTAAAAATAAAAGCAAGAAACAGTCAGAAATTTTAAACTGGAAATTCAATAAGATATCTAGTAGCAGTTTCTTATGCCCTCAATCCCAAGTTCATTCTCTATAATCACCTTACCATTTTTTCTACAATTTACTTCTGTATCTATAATACTATTTCTTGATTATTTTTATATTTACACTGTTATTTATTGATTATTGAAAGATTTCACACACCATCTATCCAATGACTTCATCTAGGGGAAATGAGGATTTCTTTCTCTTTTACCTAACTGCTTTTCCCACAGGCATAGTATGATCATGGAAACCCTTTCAGTTACATCAGAATAAGGACAGGCTGCAAGGGCTAATCCAGGTAGGAAAATAGAATTATTTTTTTAAACATAGCTAAAATTGTATTTACTGAAAACTAGTACCAGATCAGCCAGAGCATGCAATGCATAACTGCAAGTGAGCATCCACTTGTCTAAGATGCATCCTGACTCTAGTGTCTCAGCAATGAGGAACTTGCTACAGTAAACAAACTGAATGAGAGCTAGCAGCAGTTTGGCTAGACTCTGGTGAAAATGGTGCCAGCACTCCGGGGCTTATACAGTGGCCTAAGTCATTCAAACAGTATTTCCAAAATATTGTCTAAACATTTCAAATATCCAGTAAAATTAAAAAAATTTTTGTTGACATCCTGAATCTTAAAAGTAATAGAAGAACAGTTATTTCATATTTATATAATTCAATCATTGAAAACTGCATTTATCTAGGCCTAACCAAAGCAGGTGTTAGGAACTCCATCCATGTGTCCTACATGGGTGGCAGGAACCCAAGTGTCTGGGTCATCATTTGCTGCCTCCCAGGAAGTACACAAGCAGAAAGCTGAATCAGAACCACACAGCAGCCAGGACATGAACTACACATTCTCATGTGGTATTCGAGCACATCAAACAGTAGCTTAGCCAACTCTACCATGATGCCCACTCTCCAAGTACAATTCTGTTCATGAGTCTTATCACCTACTTCACTAAATTTCACATCGGAAATTTGTATGAGCAAAGGAATTTTTAAAAAGATTTAATTACTTATTATTTCCCCTGCCCCATTCCCAAACCGTTCCCCCACCAAATTCCCCTGTATTATTACTACAGTATAGCTCTTCATAAACAGTCACATGTTCATCATTGTGGGAATGGACAATGGCAGAGAGTCCTGCCTCCTATTGTTAAGATTCAGCTAATAGTTTCATAAGCAGTCCACCTTTGATCTGGAATTAGAGATGCACACTGCACTGCAGCCTCACATCTGGACATGACAGTCTCCATTACACAGTCACCACACATCCCTCTTCAATGAAATGCTACAATACAAAATCAAAAACAGAAAGAAAAATAAAATTTACAGCACCATGAGTTTCTCAAGAGGTTTTGATAGTTCAACCGTCCTGAACTGCTGGCACACTTGGATATGGTGTCCTCTGCTCCATCTGAGCCACTGAGGAGGACCTTCTCTGACACATCCACTCCCACAGTCAGCCCATGGAACCTGCAATTCTCTCCATGGTTAGAGTTCTGAGTCCCACAGTTCAGTTGGATGGGAATCGCCCAAGAAACTTCATCTGAGGCCATTCCAGACCTGATTCGTGTGTGTGTTTGCCAATACAGGGTCCGGCACAGTCTGTCACCCAAATCAGCCTACGCACACATTGGTGGTTGCAATTGCTGGGTAAGTTCTATCTCCAGCCCCATGTTTTATGAAACCTGATAGATGTTGGAGCCCAGCCCGATCCTGCCCACCACATACTCAGCCTTCATGTAAACCAGTGGGAGCTGCAGTCTAGTCAGAGCGACCCACAAAAACCCCCACCAGGCCCGCCCCTGCCCTGGTTCCTGTAGCAAAGCAATTTTTGAGTGTAGAACATTTTCACACTAATAGTGTTATAAATACTACCTGGCGCTTTACTTTCAATAAAATGAAATTTAAAAACTTTATTTTGATTGCCTGAATTAGTTGGGTGGAAAAAAAAATACATCCTCATTGGAATTAACTAAATTTTGTAAGTATTTGATAATAGTGATATAACTGCCATAAATTAATTCCAAGTTCATATTAAGCTATTGCTGGGGCAATGCAATGGCATAGCAAGCCAATCCTCCACCTGTAGTGCCAGCAGCCCATATGAGAACCACTTTGTGTCCTGCCTACTCCAATTCTGATCCAATTTTCTGCTTTCGGCCTGTGAAAGCAGAGGAGGATAAACTGAAGTCTTGGGCCCTTGTGCCCACATGGGAGACCAGGAAGAGGCTCCTGTTTCCAAGCTTCCAATCAGCTCAATTTGGGGAGTTACAGCGGATTCGGAGTGACATGGTGCATGGAAGACCCCTATCTGTGTCTTTCCTTCTCTCTCTGTAAAATTGGATTTTCAAATAAAACTAAATAAATCTTTCATAAAAAGCTACAGCTTCTGTTTCTTCCACATACAGAAAAACGTACCATGATGGAAAAAGTAAGGCTTTAGATCAGTATTCACCAAATATTCACTTTCTCTTCTGCACTGATATTGAATCCAATATGACATGCTTTAGTCAATGGAATGTTGATAAACTTGAAAGGAATCAAACAAATGTGTGTAATTATAAAGCCTTAATTCTTGTGCTCACAAAATTTCTATGACATGTCACGATTTTGGTAGCTACTGCTTTTTAAGCCACACAAAAATGTCCCTGGAACTCATCTGAACCAAAACCATAGCCTCGAATCAAAGACAATCAACATGAAGGGCATCCCTTAGCTTAGCACCATGGTCAGTTTGCGTACTTTTCAGAGTCAGTGTAAGGGCTCATTGTTGAAGTCACTGTGTCTTTAAAGCAGTCCATTTATTCTCATATTTTAATTTTTTATTTGACAGAGAAATGGAGTGGGGAGACAGAGGAAGAGAGAGAATCCATTTTTTTCTCTCTCTAAAAGTCATTAGGATCTTCTGTCTGACCCTGCTATCCTGAATGACTGTGCTAACATGCCTCATTGTATGAAAATTCACACCATTCTATCACTTCTTTGATGATCTCCATCCTTCCATTTCTTTGCTCTCTCTAGAATTCATCTTAGTCACGAACAATGGACTGAACTTCAGTTTTTTTCTTATCATTTCTTTCTCGATGCTTTCATATCCTGGTGTCATGTTACATTTTTGGAGATTGCTTGAGTTTTCAAACTTAATTGGATGTTTTAGTTCAGCAAACATATTTAAAATTTCCTGTTCTGATTGTGGCATTTTGTGAAGGATAGATCTCTCTGAGGACGTTAATTATAAAGCTATGAAGCTCTTTTCTACTTTCTGCACTATGTCTCTATCTGATGATTTCCTTTGTTTGGTGTAGTGTCTTCCCCATCCCCTCTTTCTTTAAAGATTTTTTTTTTGAAAGTTAGATATTCAGAGAGGAGAAACAGAGAGGAAGATCTTCCATTCTTTGATTCACTTTCCAAGCGGATTGGAGCTGAGCATATCTGTAGCCAGGAGCTCAGAGTCTCTTCTGGATCACCCACTTGGGTGCAGGTTCCCAAAGCTTTGGGCCGTCCTCGACTGCTTTCACAGGACACACGCAGGGAGCAGGATGGGAAGTGGAGCAGCCAGGATTAGAACTGGTGCCCGCATGGGATCCCTGCATGTTCAAGGCAAGGACTTTAGCCACTAGGCCCTGTCACCTTCTTTTAAAATCTAAATAGTATTTGTTGCTTTTCTGAAACTGTGGGGGACTAAACAACTGCCTGGACATATTCTGTCAGAAAGAGGATTTTCACTTGTCAGTGGCAGAGCAGGCCAACCTGGCAGGGATGCAATGTTTTGTTTTGGAAAACCAAACTGTCAGAGCCTGTGGATGATCTTCCATGGATAGAGCCTCTCATTCCCTGCTTAGGCAGTAAAATTTCCATGTCAGCAACCTGAGATCTTACCAGAGAAGAAAGTAAGATTCAGACTAATTCACTCTCCAAATAACTGCTGTGTTCAGGGCTCAGCCAGGCTAAAGCCAGGATCCTGGAAGTTCATCAGGGTCTCCCACAGGGGAGGGAGGGGCTCAAGGACTTGAGGCAGATTCTGCTGCTCTCCCGGGAGTGCTAGCAGGGAGCTGGCTTGGAAATGGAGCAGCCAGGACTCTAACCACACAGTGCTGCAGGCCGCAGCTTAACCCCGTGAGCCACAGCACAGGCCCTTCTTTGCTTCTTCGTGCGTCTAAAGAGCACGGTTCTTGCTGATTAAATATACTGTCTTTCATCTACTTTCCACAATTTGGTTGATATTTACAGTCTGCTGCTGCTTTTTTCTCTATCATTTTGTATTATTGATCTTAATTTTTGGCCAAGAACTGATACAAAAAGAAACACATTCTTTACAAAAATGCATGTGTTCATGCTATCAAGTTAAATGGGAAGATTGTGCTACATCTGTCAGATTAAATCATTAGTAAGACCACCAGATTTCGCCAGCCAAAATATAGGTTATTCCAGGGTAATAGTTTCCTATTTCTATTAGAACAAAACAAATAGCTTAAAAATACCTCCACTATTCAGACATTGTAGGCATGGGCAATGGCAGAGTCCAGCATCCTATTGTCAAGATAGATTTCACTGTTTCATTGGAATCCATCTCTTTTTTTTAAAGATTTATTTATTTATTTATTCATTCATTTTTGTCATTGTGGTGGGAAACTCAGATTCGTAGAGAGAAGGAGAGATACAGAGAAAACTCTTCCATCCACTGGTTGTCTATTGGTTTGCTCCCCAATGGCCAGGACTGAGTCGATCAGAGGCCAGGAGCCAGGAGCTTCTTCTGAGTCTCCCATGTGTGAACAGGTCCCAAAGCAGTCCCCGACTGCCCCCAGGCCACAATCAGGGAGCTGGATGGGAAATGGAACAGCGGGGTGCAAATTAGCACCCATATGTGATCCTGGCATATGTGAGGCGAGAACTTTAGTCACTAGGCTAAAGTTGGGCCTGGTAGTCCATCTTTAATTTGGAAGTACAGAAGCATACTGCACTGTATCTGCATATGGCAGTCTCTATTGCACAGTATAGGGAAGTCAGTGGTGTTTGAGGAGGAGAGGAGGGAAATCCCAGAGCCTTTTGGAACTGTACCATAATATAATAAAATATTATGTAATTATTATATAATATATACTCATATATTATATAAAATATAATTTTTTTAAAAAAACCCTAAAAATCAGTGGAATTCAGAGGTGCAAAAATCTCTCCTGCTTTCCCAGGCCACAAGCAGGGAGCTGAATGGGAAGTGGAGCAGACAGAATACAAACTGGCAACCACACAACATGCTGGCATTTGCAGTCAGTGGGTTAGACAGTTGAGCCATCACACCAGCCCTAATATATCTTTTATTCATAAGAAAAGAAAAGAAAGGAAAAGAAAAGAAAAGAAAAGAAAAGAAGAGAAAAGAAAAGAAAAGAAAAAAAAAGAAAAGAAAAGATGATTTGGGGGTGGGCATGTACTAGTTGCTGGTCATCTTACCTGTTTTTACCATTTAACCATCTCTACAAAACTATGAGCGAGAGAAATGGTATATACTGCCTAACTCCAGCAGGCACTGCTCATGTTGAATATCCTAAAAGTACCTGTTGGAGTGGAATCAGAGGACATAGCTTATTTAGTTAGTCTAGTGTTTCCTTCTTTGGAAAACCAGGCATTCTCCATTCCACAGCCATCCTGTATCAACCCTACTGTTGGGCAGGCCTGACTTTCCCTTGCCTTAGGTCTCAGTTTGGTCATTAGACATGGTTTTCACTTACCAAAGCATCTCATATTCAAGACACAGTCAGTTCAGGGATGTTTCTGGCTGAAGACATATGTTGAGCACTGGGTGGTACATTTTTTGGAGCTCAAGGGAGAGCCTTGGGCTGCTGGTGGCCTTAACTACTTTGTTTCAAGAGCATGCCTGAAAATGGGGTTGGGGTTGGAACATTATTTGACTATCTATGTACAGTCATATTGGAAAGATTGGCTTTTCCTGAAACTTGAGCCCATTCACATCTTTCTATTAAAATTTTACTTTGATTTCAGTGCATCTATGTAATATATCCATGTGGTTATGAGAGTTTAAGTAAGTTAGATACAGTGAGAATGTGATTAATGCAAACTGTGTTCTAAAATTGGACAGTCTAGTATTCACATCCAATTTCCTTACATTACATTGTGCTGCCCCGCCCCACAAAGCTGATATAAATTAATTGAAACAGATGAAATCATGTTGATTTCTCCTTAGGTTTTCTCAAGCACAGAATTTTTATTTCCAAAGTTTTATGCTAATCTCAACTGATAAATACATGAAACAGACTCATCATTCTTTGTTACTGACGTATTTGCATATTTGTAAACTTATAGAATATTTCAATGGGGGCATATCAAAGAATTTTTTTAATACCTGCTGTATACATACATTTAAACTACTTGTTAACAAGGAAACAAAAACTTTAAACAAATGAAAAAACCAATTTACAAGTCTGACATATTGTAAGTCTAGTCTGTAGAAAGACTATGTGCTATAATCCCAATGCTGATAAAATAACGTAACAAAAAAAAAAGCAGCATTATCTGAATTAAGCAATGGCAATTTTATGAGATTAAATATGAAATACGCTAAGCAGGAAATTCTTCAACAAATCTATTGAGGAGGACTTTGGACAATAATGGAAAAAAAAGTCCTCCCTCTTTAATGTAGAAGAAATTAGCCACATGTAGCTATTGGTGCACTTGAAATGTGGGTGTTTCAACTATACAGCTCATGTCTGCCATGTTGGCTGATACAGTTCTAGCTAAAGAAGTACAAAGCAATATATGAACTAGGAAGAAACGGAAAACTCATGGTCTGTATGAGAGATGAAGTAAATTGAGCCAAACGGTGATTGGAAATTCAGCCAAGAAGGGAACAGAGAATGTGTGAAATTCCATGTTTTAGACCTGCCTTTGAAGCACAGGTGGCCCTCTAGGGATGCCTTGACTGGGCTTGTGCTTCAAACCATCCAGCTCTTGTTTCTTTATGCTGACCCATAACTATGGGATAGTGATTATGTCAGCAAGGCAAATTGCTCATTAATGTACTAGGAAACAACAGCGAACATTTGAAAAACACCGACACATTTAAATGGACCAAAATGGGCTTTCTTTTCAAGCTGCCAGCTGGTTTGCATGTAACATCAGCTTGCTTAGAACAGAGGGAATCATTTTCACCAACACTTACTTGGATTGAAAAATTTGTGCTTTGACTTTAGCAGTCTCTCAAGCCAAGGGCGTATTGCACCACTGCCTTTCTTCACTGCCTGTTTAAATTATAAATGTTCATCAAGTGCCAGCTTAAGGCTCATCTTCTTTGAGCAGTTTGCCAGATGGATGAATGGCTCAGTAGTCCTAAAATGTGGTTCTAGGCACTGACAGCACAGTCCATACACTTGGCATTTATCCCACATTGCTTTATTGTGTTAGCTGTCTTTTTCTTCGTATATAATCTCCCTGTGTGAACTTAAGGCCTCTAAAATCTAGGAGATCACAAGTGTCCAAATTGGGACACTTAACAGAATGAAAAGAGATAGTGTTAAAAATTACATCAGGACACCTGGTGCAAACTTGAGCTCTATGAGAAAAATATGATGTGTGGCCACTATGTTAAAGTCAAAGGCTATTGGTTATCGTTTCTGTTTCCTATCACAACATGTAATTCAGAAGCAAGAAGACATTACGTTCTTCAAAATAAGTAGTTTAGCAAGGCAAAAAACAATTTCTCCTGCAATAGCTGTAAAGTAGGTGGAAGTTGGAAACAGTTTCCTGTGAGTGGGAGATCTAATAATTTGATACAAAAGGTAATCATGAGGCATAAGCCTTTAAACAATCAAAAGAAGCTGTTCAGAGAAAAAGAAGAAGAAGGAAAAGCAAAACAAAAAAACACCAGAATAGAATTTATAGTGTTTCCACTAAAAAGGCATGCAGCTCAGGTAGGCAGTCTTAACAACAAGGACAAAGAGGGGAACATGCTTTCACTGAACATTTGTATAATGTTCTGATTTTCAGACGCATCACACCTTCTAATCACCACATTCATATCAGCCTCCGTATGTACAGGAAGATATTCAAGCAGAATTGCTTAAAAATATGGACTTAACAGCTGTGACACCATGAATTATCTGCAGTAAATGCTCTTTCCTGATACAAAGTTTCAGATCATTTGTAAATTGGAACAGCTCTCACCAGGAACTAAATCACCAGCACCTGAATCTTCATCTTAGCCTTCTCAGCCTCCTGACTTGTAAGAAATAAATTCTAGTTATTTAAGTCATTCAACCAGCAATATTTTGATCTTGCAGTCTGAGCTGCTTAAGAAAAAAATCCACATGAGAAAGAAAAGATAATTAGAAATCAAAATATTTACATTGTCTTTGGCGGCTGGCAATAGAAACTTTTATCACAGTGGACTGAAATGAAGAGTCCACTGGTGATAGCGGGTGACAGGGCCAGAGCCAGTGTGGCCCTTGGTTCTTTGATGTGCACCGAAATGCCACTCACTCTTCTTCTTTCCATGTGTTAATGATACCCTTAGACACATGTGTGTCACTGAAAAGATAGGACTTACAGAGATTATGGGTATGGCAAAAGACGTTAAATCATCCAGATGGGAAGTTGAGACTTCTTTTTGTGTCTTATTATTGGTAACAAACTATTCCCTAAGTCTCCAAACTGAGTTCCCTTGAAATTGTATTCAGCAAAACCGAACTCATCATTGTCTGTCAGCAGATACTAACACAGGAAAAGAAATTAGGTAATTGTGTTGAATACCTCATCCCTGTAGCCAGAAAACAGAATGCTTTCCTAGCTATTCAAGTTAAAGAATTTATTCAAACATTGTTAAACAGAGATTTATTTTTAACTGAAATAGACTGCCAGTGTGCTACTCTCATAATTCCCAATGGGTAGTGATCATTTGAACCTTGGTTCTCTACAGAAGTATATATTTTACACACACATCCAACAATTTTGGAAACTTTCACCATTGCTATTGAAAATTACATTGGTTACTATTTTCTTACTTCATTAACCTTAAATATACACTATATTTAAATTTAATTTGCAGAATTACTTGCTTTATATAATTCTAAAATAAAAATTTTGCTATATTTTACATATCCAGGCATGCTTATATTTTTATTCCTGTAGCTCATCAGATTAGCAACTTAATGAGGGCAGGAACTTAGTTTTTCTAGGTTGATCATACACTTCTTTTTCAATGGCTCTAAGTATACAGGAAGCTAAGGAAACGGGCGTCACTGGAAATGTTCTTGGCAAAATAGGGGGTATACTTCACCTCCTTTCAATTAACATCTACATAGTGTGTTGTCTATTTTAGGCACTGATTTTATTATATTTTATATTTATATTTTATTTTATTTTATTTTTTATTAGCTGATGTGAACTTAAGTGATTTCTTACAATGAATATTTCAATCCTGACTTTAATGTAGTTCAATTTTTTTGCAACTGCTGGTTGTAGGTCAAATGTAGGTCTAAAGATATTTCTTCTAGTATTAACGTGATCAAAGGCTGTCATTTTGTGGCACACTATGTGATTTCTGAGACTGAAATAGTCCTCACTAACATCTGAGACACATGAGACTTTTTTCTCTCGCATTTTACCAGTGTTAGAATTCTGCTTTATGCAGTTGACACATGCAAAGAAAACTAACCAGCATCAGCATAATATCATTAGCAGCCAGATTGAAAACATGACTCCAACCAGGACTGATCTCCACATATGCTAGATATTAGAAAAGTAGAAAGTAGAGTCAAAAATATTCCTTCCTACCTCTAATATCTCTTTTCTTCAAATAAAATCCCACGTGAAATCAGGGAAAGTAATGGTACCTCTGCCTGTGGGCCTCTGAGAGAATTCAATGGGATGATTATTTAGAAGGACTGCAAACAGTGATGTTCTGTGTGCATATGTATTCTCCTTTTTATTCCCTGTCTGAATCAACTTGTCGAGTTCTGTCTTGCTCTAGTAACCCAAGGCTAGGACACCAGAATACAGCCAGTTACAAGGTTAAAAAATATCAGCAAAACAACTGGTGGTTACATGATCCTTGACATCAGTTGCACAGACTTTTCCCCCAAATTAAATGAAGTGTTTCTACTGCAGTCTGTAAATGTAACCTGAAGCATAGCAAAGAGAAGAGTTATTTTCCTTAGGGAAAGTATAATTTTAACAGAAGTTTAGCCTATGCATTTTCAGATCTGTATTTTGAATGTCTCTGTTAAGTGCAAAATGAATATAATTAGTTATGAGATATCTTGCCCAAGGCTAGAGTACACATTAAGCTGTACCATAATATCATCCACAATCTATTCATACTCTGTGGTGTATTTCTGGACTCCCTGTGCTGTAGGTTCTTAAAGTAAACACTGTCTACAGTTTCAGAAGCTAACAGTTGTTTCTTTGGAAAGTTTTAGGAGTGGATGAGACACGTCTTTGGCCTTTCAATAATCTAGCCAAATATATAAATTCCTTGTGGATGGGCACCACGTTTTCTAGGTATGAGTTCCTAGAATGTAAATGAAACCTTGTACAATGAGGCAAATGTGTGCAAAATAAATAGATCTCTGATGAAATTGTCCAGGGATGGAGTAGAAAGAAAAGTGATAGAGAGAATATTAGAGCCCTGATGTTGAATTTCCATTTTTGCCTAATTTACCCTCCAGAAACGATCGCTGTGATAGAGCTGTAGTGTGAAGGTAAATGGGCATGCCACTCCTGCTGCTTCCTGACTTGGGGATCACCTCCTAGATGTATAAAATATAGATTCTTGGGGCAAGAGAGGGGATGTGTATGTCATCAACTCTGTATCAGTGGGGAGCTGCTTTTTAATAACTGACATTATCAAGCATGTTGAAACACTGGAAACCATAAAAAGTTGAACTTATCCCAATGTGGTTTTCCTAAATTCTTCTGCAGTTTAGAAAAACGAATGTAAAGAAAATTGAAGAGGAAAGCATATCCTTCTGTTTGTCAGGCATAAAACAGGAAATGATGCTACCTCTATTTCTAGAAGAGGCCTGGACTTTCTTAATTGACAGACAAGAGCTGTAGCTTGATCATTTAGAGACACAGGCCTAAAATGCAACCGGTTATGGAACTCCCTAAAGACAGAATGGGACCACCCATTTTTTTTTTCTCTATTTACTTTCTTAATCCCCAAACAGTACATCTCGGACACAAGGCATGCTCAATATATACTGGACAATTATCCAGTGAAAACAGCTTTAGGAAAAGATTTTTTAAACTTGTGATTTTTCACGAGATAAATAGTAGGCAAACATAAGTGAAAAGTAATTTAAATTGACGACACTTCTTCATTTAATGAGCAAAAATGGTATGTCAAGTACCACACTCCTGGAAAGCCTGGTAGTTAGGAGTGTGATCCATGTCCTACTCCAAGAAATCATAGCAAGGTGGCTTACTGGAAATTTAGACAGAAAATAATGTAGAGCTCCAGCATACTCTGAAACAGCCACCTTCTGTCTACTCCATCACTGTAATATTTTATTAGGGGTGTATTTCTTTTGATATTCCTTTTGTATTCATTTGCCTCATTGCGCTAGGTTTCATATATTGTATTCATTGTTTCTGGACATTATACAACTATGTTTGACCAAAATTGTGAAAAAAAACTAATGGATACAATAGTTTCAAAATGTATCTGATAAAACCCAAAATAATAATAAATTTCCATCAATTGGCTTTCTAATTATTTTCATTTATGTAGTCCCAGAAAAAAGAATACAGAATCATGACATGAGAAAAAGATATCTCACTTTCATGTTCAGTGTAACTTCATCCACAATGCCCCAAATATCGAACAGCCTATGTTCATCAGTAGAAGAATGATTACATCTGAGAATCTGTTCTTATATTACTCTTAATTTTTTTTTCCTAAGAAACAGGTTTATCTTTAGGAATGAATGTGTGGAAGCAAAATGACTAGATTATAACAGATGGTATTAAAACCTGTTGTGAGTACAAAGCAGATACACAGCAGTGAAATCACAAACCAGAAAAGGCATCAAACAGGCCTAAGACTACAAGATTTCAGAACAAATTATGCACAGCACAAGTGGGTAAGCATTTTGGGAAGAAGCAGAGGTGAATTTATAAACATTTTAATAATAAAAAGCAACTATCCTGTAAAACTTGTCTAGTACTTCCAAAATGTTTACTAGCATGGACTTGTCCCCTAAAGCGGAGCTTGATTCCTGAATTTTTCACATAAAAGTTATGTGACTTTGAGCCAGACATTAAACTTCATAAATCTCTCTTCTTCTCTCCTTCTTTCCCTTCTCTATATATAAAAAGAAGAGACTGTACTTTCTTGTTAACAATATATAGCATTAATTTGGCACTGAAAATGTGACAAATTATAGGAATCAGATTATTTATTCTGATAGTGCTCTATTGTAGCAAGTATAATTAGTACTATTCCTATTTAATATATGATAAAACTAAGACCAGGTTATATTAAGTGACTGGTCAAAGTGATAAAGTAAAGAATGAAAGCTGGAAACATGATTTTTAAATCTGTGGTTTAGGGATTATATTATCATATTGCCATAGGAAGTGTTTATCATAGTTTATCATAGAGTAAGCATCTATTTAATATGTAAAATAAATAATATACATATACTTATATAATATATATAATAGTCAACCAGAAGAGATTCATGAAAAATTAACTGAAGAGAAAAACCAAATCATATACTAGGACAAAACTGAGCTGGCCCTGTCTTCCAAACATGTTATGTTATATGATATATGAATCTGTAAGATGACATGAAGCCGACAGATCCCAATTCAGAAACAAAGGTACATCAGATATCTGTGTTACTATGTTCAATGTTGCAGTGCTCACCAGAGCCAATCAACTGGAATATACACATGGACTGGCATCAACTTGAATATCCATCAGTGAATATATGGATTAAAACTTTGATGTCTGTCTACAACTTGCCAAAACTGAACCATGGAGACATAGAAAACATAAACAATCCAACAGTAAGTAATTAGATCAAATTCGTGATTCAAAAACCACAAAGAAAAGCCTAGCACTAAATGGTTTCACTTCCAAATTCTACCAAAATTTTCAGGAAAGAATGGACACCAACTCATCTTCCATCTGCTCAAAATAAAAATTAAAGGAACAAAATCATTCCAAACCCACTACAGTGCCAATGTTACCTTGATTCTGAAACCAATCACTTATACAATAAAAAAAGAAAACTATAGGCAAGTATTTCTGATGAATACAGATGTAAAAAATTCTTCACAAACTCCTAGAAATCTATTCCAAGAATACATCAAAAAGATCACTCATTATCATCAAGTGGGATTTATTCAAGAGAGTCAAGCATGAGGGCGCAGCGTGATAACACAGTGGTTAAAGTCCTCACCTTGAACATGCTCGGATCCCATATGAGTGCTGTTTCTAATTCCGGTGGCTCAGTTTCCCATCCAGCCCCCTGCTTATGGCATGGGAAGACAGTCAAGGACGACACAAAGCCTTGGGACCCTGCACCCACGTGGGAGACCTGGAAGAAGCTCTGGGCTCCTGTCTTCGAATTGGCTCAGCTCCAGACGTTGTGTCTGCTTGGGGAGTGAGCCATCAGATGGAAGATCTTCCTTTCTGTCTCTCCTCCTCTCTGTATATCTGCCTTTACAATAAACAATAAATCTTTTTTTAAAAAAGAGAGGCATGGATGTTCAACATATGAAAAATAAATATAATATTTCATATAAACAGAATGATTAAAATAACATGATGATTTTTATAGATGTAGAAAACATTTGATGAAATTCAAAATCCATTTAGGATGAGAAATTTGGACAAACTGAATATATTTAAAAATATCTTAACATAATAAGGGATATGTATGAAGAACCCATGGTCAACATCATATTCAGTGTTGCAAAGATGAAGACATTTCTTCAATGATTTGACACCAGAAAATATTACTGTTCACACCACTCTTACTCAGTATAGTACTAGAAGTTTTCTGCAGAGCAAATAGATAACAGAAATAAAAGCCACATAAATAGAAAAGGAGAAAGCATAAAAGTATCCCTCTTTGCCAATTATCTGATTTTATAGAGAAACCTAACCACTCCATCAAGAATTTATTGGAACTACCATTTGACCCAGCTACCTTACTTCTAAGTATGTTTCTAAAGAATATGGAATCATGACATGAGAAAAAGATATCTCACTTTCATGTTCAGTGTAACTTCATCCACAATGCCCCAAATATCAAACAGCCTAGGTGTTCATCAGTAGAAGAATGGATAAACAAAATGTGATGTATATACACACAAACAGAGTATTACTCACCCTTAAAAAGAACAAACTTTTAACATTCGCAGCAAAATGACAATACTGGAGATCTTTCTGTTAAGTGAGAGAAGTCAGACACAGAAAGATAAATACCACATTCCCTCTTATATTTGGAAGTCTGAAACATAAACATAATCTCTGTCTTAACTTAAAATGGGTTATTGGAGGGGCCCGGCGCGGTGGCGCAAGTGGTTAAAGGTCCTCTCCTTGCACCCCCGGGATCCCATATGGGCGCCGGTTCTAATCCCGGCACCCCCGCTTCCCTTCCAGCTCCCTGCCTGTGGCCTGGGAAAGCAGTCGAGGACGGCCCAAAGCTTTGGGAACCTGCACCCGCGTGGAAGACCCGGAAGAGGCTCCTGGCTTCGGATCGGCATAGTATCGGCCCGTTGCGCTCACTTGGGGAGTGAATCATCGGACGGAAGATCTTCCTCTCTGTCTCTCCTCTCTGTATATCCGCCTTTCCAATGAAAAAATAATAAAAATAAATCTTTGAAAAAAAAATGGGTTATTGGAAAGGTTGATCTGAGGAAGGTTGGATAATGGGTCCCCAAATTGAGAAGCCACCAGCTCTAGTGGCCTCAGCTTAGTGGAGTAACAATAATGTATTACATCCACTATACAATCCTGTGATCGATTCTGTATAAAGAACTGCATGAAAAGAACACTGATAGGCCCCAAACCAATGGCTAAAATAAGGAAACTGAAAGGACAGTTGTATGGTTTCATGGGTTTACACGAAGTATGCATTGTAGCCCATTAAAATAGACTAGTCTACATGTTAAAAAATTTTAAGCAAAATTATTTTAAAATGTGCTTAATATACATGATGAAATGCTACTATTCAAAAATCTCAATGCTGCTGTTGCTAGAGGTTGTTTTTCTTGTTGTCTTATCAGACGTCTCCTTCTTGTTTCAATATGCAGTTTTGTAGAGTCAAATCTAATTATTTTGCAGTGAATTTTATCTTTCCACACTTCCTAGTTATCTGTATCTCTCCCAATAAGTCCTTTTGATTCACTCATTGATTATCTATAAGAGATGGACTGCTTATAAAAACTTGAGATTGCAGTGTCCATTTTGGAAAACGGGTTTTCCAAAACACTGTTTTGCTACATATCATGAATAATGAAGCTCTAGTTTTTAATTATAATTCCTCCAGCACCAAAAGAATCATGCATTGGCAACTATTCTTACAGGAAGGTTTTTGATTC
This sequence comes from Ochotona curzoniae, assembly GCF_017591425.1. Taxonomy (NCBI): domain Eukaryota; kingdom Metazoa; phylum Chordata; class Mammalia; order Lagomorpha; family Ochotonidae; genus Ochotona; species Ochotona curzoniae. The sequence continues at coordinate 12,457,264 of NW_024464920.1, read as the reverse complement.
TTGTTTTCACCACTCTTGTGATGCATTTTTATTTTTTGTAGCATGTTTGTTAATTTGTTATTTTCACGCTGAAGTGGACTGTGCTCACTGGTTCTGTATTAAAGGGATTATACAGTGGAAGTGTAGCTGGGACTGATATGTTCAGATATGGAGACAACGTGCTGCGTGTCTCTATGCATACAGACCAGAGGGGAAATCAATGTGGGGAGAAAGGAGCGACACTGGGGAATAGCACAGGCAGCCCCAGACTCTATGGAATTATATCATAAAACAAAATAAAATATGATTAAATAAAAAATTATTACTATTCAACATTTAAAAGGAAGGCAGTCCTGTCATTGTGACAGCATGGGTAAAAGTGGGAGCCATTATGTTAAGTGAAAGAAGCCAGGCACAAAAAAAGGCAAATAATTAAAAATTTCCTTTTGGAATCTTAAAAAAAATGAATTCATAAAGGCAGAAAGCAGAACAGTGGTAATCAGAAGCTGGGAGGAAGAGAGGAAGAATGATAGGCACTTTTCTCAAAGAGAAAAGTTTCCATTGAATGGATATAATACATTTAAATACATCATGATAAGCAGAATTAGCAACAGTATTTGATATTCTAAGAATCACTGAGTATATATTTCCAGTGTGCTTATTATTAAAATAAATGTGTGAGATAAGTGCTGACTAGCTCAATGGAGTCATTTCACAATGTATTTCAGAAACATACTGCATGACTATTGTGAATTTAAAACTAAGATTTCAAACAAGACACAAGTTCCCCAGGAGAGAACTTTCTTGCCCCAGTTCCAGAGGAGGTTGACCTTGAAGTTAGGCTTAAATGGCTTATCAGACTCAGACTTCACTGGCAGGTACATCCTATCCAAAACATACACATCCCTGACTTCTCTCCATTTCATGTGGCCTCACAAGTTGAAATTTGAGCTTCATTATGTCAGGACAGGATTAAGTGTGTACCTATTTCTTGATAATTGATTCAGAATTATTTTGTACATTAAAGTCTCTCTGATCTTGTCAGTAGATGATAACTGTGAACACCTAGTGAGATCTGATGTTGGATCCAATCAGAATAGACTTTGTCAGAGCAGGTGACAACCTGGAAATATTCAGGATAAAAAGATGCTGGGGGTGCTGGGTGCTTGGTCCAACCACAAGAGCCATCTCCATCAAGACAGAAGAAGGCTGTGGCTTCTGGCTTTTCCCTATATCTGCTCCCTGAAAATATCAACATCGTATGAATGGAAGAACAGACTACTCTTGCCTCCTTGCCCTCCTCCCCCTTCTCTGACACTGGCACAAGCACACACTGTCCACACAAGAGCCCTTGTTGAACACAAGGCCCCCAGGAAACCTGTTACTCCAAATAACTGCCACATACTTATATGCTCAATGACAGGAAGAATGTCTGTTTCTCTTTTCCCCACCACTGAAAATGAGGTTGAGGTCATGAGACTAAAAGAACTCTGTCTTGTCTCCTGCAACAAGAGGGGTCTGTGCAGCTGCTGAGCCCACAGCCCACAGAAGGCATGTGGCAGCTGAGGCCCTTTAACAGGCTCTTCCCACCCACTTCCTGTGTCTGGCTTGCATTTCTTAGAAGACAGATGCATTTACTCCAGAATCACTCTCTGAATCAGCTGGGAAAAAAATAAAAATAATGCAAAAGAACCCCTTTCTTTTCTATAGCTCCTTTGCTTTGTCTCTGACGAGCTACCTAGAGCAGCATGTGATTGAGTTTGGTTGAGTGCTGAATCATCACTGACTTAGTTATAAACAGGCTCAGCTAAAAGGAATGATTTTGATCACAAAACCAAGATCAGGAAGCAATATGTTAGGTATAAAAATGGAACCCAAACCAATTTCTCAAGAAAATATAGGAAAGTTTAAAAAGTAAGATTCAACTTCTCCAAGTAGTAGCTGCAGTGGGGTTGTCTGTGCATTGCCGTCTGTCACTCTTCCAGCTCATTTCTCCGGAAATTTCCCTTTAAACACTAGTTTTCAGCAGTGGTTGACTCTGCCTTCAGAATACAGAGATACTTTAGGTTTCCATGCCCGTGTGGACTCCTACCACTGCCAGAAACGCCTTCTCATCATGTGTTCTTGGAAATATCTTCTTAAAACCTGGGCTGGGCATTGCTTCATCGGATCCCAGGGACTCTGAGTAATTGGTCTGCAATGTGGCCATAGCACACCCTTGGTAATCTGATCTGCCCCAGAGCATGAGAATGACTGCTCCTGGCCACTGGCCTTCCAACTTCAAGCAGCATCACAGTGAAAGACGGCTTGGCAGAGCACACCTTATAAAGGTTTTAGTTGATTTTTTAAATTTTTATTTTTGGATAAATGTTACTACAAATGTCACAAGTTTACAACACTAACTTATGAGTTATCTCTGGATGGTAAATTGGCTACTATAAAACAGATCACCTTTCAACTTACATACATATTTATTTCCCAATCTACTTTTTGTGCTCCTGGCACAATAAAATATCATTATTTCTAGTTCTTGTGTCTGCAATAAAGCTATATGGTTTTGTTTATCCACCTGTCTGCATGCTGTTGTTATTATTAGTGCTCACAATATTTTATTTCCTTAAAGATTATATTCTTTTAATGGGCAAAGAAAAATAATACAGATTTATGATGAATTTTTAGCATGATGTTTTGATATATATCTTTCTTTTGGAATGGTTCAGTTGAGCTGATTAACATATATATATATATATATCACTTCATTTACTGATCTTTTTTTCCTTTGGTGAGAATTCACATTTTTAACAAATTCCTGGAAGATAGTAATTCTGCTGGTCCTGGAATTGGCTTGGAGAGTCAGTACTCTATTCAAAAGCTACATGAGGCTCTCAGCATTGCACATATTACATGTTCATATTACATGTTATCAACCTTATGTGCACATTTATAACTGCCATCAGCTTTTTTTAGTTTGGCTACAAGGTTCTACATTAGTACACAGTAGGTGCTCAATGAGTGGTTAACAATTGAGTTCACAAATACATCTATGTATCTAATTTATGTTGATCCTTTAGAAATATTGGATCTAATACTTGTGTATATTTCGTGCTTCTGAATGTAACACTAGAAGAGTTTTCATAGCATCTGTATTCCATCTTGGCTTCTGGTGATAGGATTGAGTTGACCAAGTGCTCCTCAATACAGTAGGTTAAAAAGACCATGTACGATGGTAGATCACATTGCATCAATACCACTTCTTTTTAAGTTGACATCTAATGAATATCTCTATCAAGAAAGGCCATGTAAGAGCTCTCCATATAATGTCATAAAAAATGAGAACATTTAAAATACAGGCAAACAAATGGGTCCCTTTCAAACAGCTTCTCCACGTTATTTCTCAAGTATCAGAATCTCAAACAGGCTCACCCAGCCACCTCCAGTGAGGTTGACACATGCTAACCATTTTGATTGTCTGATTACAAATATAGGCTGTGACAGAGAGGACTTACAGGAAGAACCCATTTGTCCTTAAGGCTTACACATAAATGTCAGACTTCGCACATACTAAGCTACAAAGCAGTGAAACCAGGTAACAAAATGTTATTCCCCAGGAATTGGCTGCCACCCAGGAAAATGGTTTATTGTTTCTTTTAGCCTTACTAGTAAATATAAAGATCTGTTTTTAAAAGGATTTCTTAATAGTTATTAATGCTTTAAGTAGCTACTATCCAGGAAAAAATTGTTTTTCTATCCATTGATACGTAGAACACTTTAGAAGTGTGTTAGTACAGCTCTTTCTGAGCCCCCAAACTAGAGGTCATTTGTCGTGTGAGTGTGTTTCTTGTTTGCTGCCCATTTTAGAAGCCTTCCATTTTGTTGACCGCCTGATTACTTCTGGAAAGACAATGTGTCTTTAGCGTCATGGAGAATGATTCCGTATGGAATTTAAGTAGCATCAAGGTAAAATTTTTCATTGAGCCAGTAGGGGACCCAAGATAACAAAGTCACTCTTGAGTTTCTTGCCAATTGTTTGTGATTGGAGCTGTGTCCCTCGTCACCACCAATTGATAACTTTCAGCTAGATCCTTAGATTGTAAATTGCCAGGATGTATAGATATTGACTGATCTGAACTAAGGACAAGTCTGTCACAACTGAATTCCACTTGCACATTGGCAAGTAGCTAATAAATTGAACATGATTAAATCAGAAGTGAAAGATTCTGTGGACTGTGCCTTTCTTTCTAAAAATGAAAAATTTAAAAAGTACAGAGTTGCCTAAAATTTATGACCAGTGCATTCAGAGTTCAGAGTGACTATATTTAGAGTAAAACAACCATCATGTTAACCATAGCAACAGATCCAGTCATTGTTTCCTGTTCAAATCTGCTCTGCGTCATTGGTTGGTTGGCTGGTTGGCTGGTTGGCTGGTTGGCTGGTTGGCTTGCTAGCTCACTGCCAGGTTTTTTCAAAATAACCTCAGCCTTTCCCAATTGCATGAGAGACTGGGCACCACAGGCAGATTTGGGATCTCAAAGGCTGAGGACAAATCAGGAGTGAAAATGAAGATGAAAAGTCCACTGTATTAATATTTAGAGGTTTCCACTAAAGTATACAGACAGATTCGTAAAAATATTTTCTCCTCTCACTTAACAAATATATCTTACTACTGACAATGTTTATAATACATATGGGTACTTCAAATGTATGTTGTACAAATGAAATTGAAAGATAATTTGGTGCAAAAATCTGTATAGTTTTTCCATGGCATTTTCCACATACTTTTTGAATTATGGCACTCCCTTCCTCATACATGCCATTTTTTATGCCACTCAAAGTCTATAAAATATCAAAGGTAAGTAAGCTTAATTAACATTGTGCATGTTTGGGTATTCAGTTGACAGGCTGCCAACATTTGCATGATTAAATAAAAACAATGTAATTCAGAAAGGGGAGTGGAACAACCAGGACACAAACCGGTGCCCATATGGAATCGCAGTGGATGCAAGGCAAGGGTTTAGTCACTAGGCTATTGTGCTGGGCCCTGTGCATGAACTTTTGAATCACTCTTATAGATTATGTCAGAATTGTCCTGTACGGGCTACTCACTGGTCTTGCCACTTGGGGACCAGGACAGAAGATAACCCTGCTTCAGATCCTGGCAAGCCAGGTGGCATGCTAGAGACCTGAAGAAAAGCCGGGGAGGTGTGTCTTGGCTCCCAGTCAGTCAGAACTCTTCAAACTTTCATATTCACGTAAATCATCCAGGCATCTTTGCAAAACCCAAGTTCTGATTTAATGATAGAGCCAACCAATATGCATGTATAGGGTCATTTTCAGGTGTTAGTGCTATTACTGGGGTTTGGGAACATGTCCTAATGGTGCTGTTTAGAAAACATCATTTACCCTAGGATGACTACACAAGGGAAACACCTTGAATTTATTTGAGCTCTCCTATTTAGCTGGGGGTTTGGGCCTCTTTGCTAGGAGATGCTTGCTGCTCGCCGTGAGCCCTGCCAGCATTTTAAACACAAGCTCCTCTTTCCTGTCTTCTAACTCTTTCTAAGCAATCTTTCTACTTACTGTCTAAACCAATTTCCTTGACCCTGCTGCAAATTTCTTACCTGGATTATTAGACTCATATCCACAAAGTCAGTATTTACTCTTTATTGAGCACTTGCTTGCATGTCACAAAGTTTACAGGCATTATTTCTAATTTTAGATTCATTAAAACATACTGTTATACTTTCCTATTCCTCATAGAGGAATTTGAGGCTCAAGGAATGATGGAAGGCTACCCAATCACAAAGCTAGTGAAACTGCCAGGATGTGATCCAGGCTTGTTTGTCACTCAAGGGCAAATTCTTGCCATTTTAGATTAGTTCATAACTGCTTACTCAGGTTCAGCACAGCAACCAGCAGTCTGATGACCTGGCTCTGCAACCGTGGTCAACTGGATCTCTAAACTACCCACTTTCTGTTACAGTTTGGGTGCTGAATGTCCTCCCCCAAAACCCATAGGTTACAGTGGACCAGAAAATGGCTCTACAGGAAGGTGACAGAAGCTTTAGGAGGTAGGATCTAGTCAGAGTGAATGCTTAAGTTCCTTAAGTATGCCCACAAAAGGCAGTTCTCATGTTATCTCTAGAGTTCTTGCAAAAGAATTGTAGCAAAAGCCTGGGTTTGGATCCTTTAATTCTCTCTGTCATGTGATCCTTCCTCTTCAAATTCTTAGCCATGTGCCATAAACACCTCCCCAGAGGCAGAGTCTGGATTGAAGCTTTTAGAACTCAAACCTGGGCGCTAAGCAAGCCCCTCTCCGTCACAGATAGCCTTTATCAGGCATTCTGCGATGGAACAGAAGGCTGACCAATACATTTCTCCATCAGAAAGTAAAAAAAAAAAAAATAGTGGTGGGAGGGTTAGTCACAGGCATGATGCAAAGCAATGCATTTCTTTACTGAGTGAAAAACAAGGTTGGAAGTCTTTTTTTCAAATTATTTTCTGGATGAATTCAGTGAACATTTATTAAACACATGCCATGTGGCTAAGTAAAGAGAAGAAATGGAGGGAAGTCAGATACAAACACAAGTCATATCCACAATGAAAGATTTAGGAAAAAAAATGTATTAGGATTCTGATGGTTAAGTGAAACCATCACTGTGAATACAGGAACACACTATTCCAGATAATGGACTTAACAAAAATAAACAGAGTTGTATCATCTCTGCATTTTAAATTAGCAAATAACAGCAAATCACAAATATGTACTGCACCCTCATTGTGTGCCAGAGATGTCAGTCCCATGCATACCACATTTTATCCACACAGTGAAGGTTGAGAGTGGGGGAACTACATCATCCCCACCTCACCTCCAAGAAGCTGGACAAATCCTTCAGCTAGTAACTGCAAAGAGTAGGGCCAACGCCCAAGTCTGTTTGACAAGAGAAAGTGAACCAGACACTGTAGTAGAGCAGAATTAAAGTGGAAGGGGCATGAAAAGTTATTAGACAATGTGTGAAGATCAGGATATGCTGTATCACACTTTGAAGCCCAGCTTCAAAGACAAACCCTGCAGCACTAAAGGAATACACTGGATAATACTGAAGACAATATTATTTTGATGCCGAAGCAGTTGGAGAATAGGAATAAGATGATTACTTCAAGTACACTGTATATGTTTACATTTTATGATACAGACATCGCTGGCTTCTAATACTAGAAAACCATATCCTTGAAGGGATAAGGAAAATACCCTGATAAAGAACCCAATCAGTTCAGTTGTTTTCTCCACTTGGATCCCATTCTCCATGCAGTTCTCACCTAGTGGCAATGCATTCTGCTGTGGTTTTCATCATGTCATTGTATCCTCAATGATTCTGGACTTAGTGTATCTCTAACCATGGGGTCAACACTTTGGAGATCAGTCCCAACTCAGCACAAAGCAGCACAAGTACTCTCTTTTAGAAGTGCACCAGCAGAGCCATAAAAGAGTGTAAGACAACAGCATTTGAAGCTTACCAAAGCCTTAAAAGATACAATATCTGCATGAGAATAAATGCTTCTCAAACTATTTGCTTATGTTGGGGTTGTGGGATCTGGTCTGTAGATACTCTGCTGCTTGAGATAATGGCAAGGGAAGGAGGTTTTGATTCTTTGCCTCAGTCTATAGGATACTAGAGAACCCATCACAATTACTGTCCTGACCATGTAAAACATAGGAATAACCAAACACTAGAAGATATTGCAAGCTCCATTCTATTCCTTTTCCAAAGAATTCCAGAAGATGAAGAAAGTCTTTCTAAATATTTCACTTCATATTAACATTGGACAAGAAAGTAATATAGGAGGAAAGTTAAATCCAGTTAAAATCACAAATGAAATAATAGTGATCACATATCCAACCCTGTCCAGTTTCCAAAGGTCTTTCTCATAAAGCTGAGCAGGAGCATATATTTGGGGCCCAAAAAAACTTGGGGTTGAATCCTGTTTTATCCACCTGCTTTTGAAAACGTATTTATTTATATATTTAATTTAATTTACTGGAAAGTCAGGAAACAGAGAGCAGGAGAGACAGAGAGGAAGATTTTCTGTCCGATGATTTACTCCCCAAGAGGCAGCACCAGCCAGAGCTGTACCATCCAAAGCCAAGAGCCAATGGACTCTTCCAGGTCTCCCACATGATTGCAGGATCCCACAGCTCTGGGCCATCCCTGACTGCTCTCCCAGGGCACAAGCAGGGAGCTGGAAGAGAAGCAGGGCTGTCAGGATTAGCCGGTGCACACATGGGACACAGGTACATGCAAGGAAAGGACTACTGCACTGGGGTCCCACTTACTTTTGATAAATACTCTTAAGCCTTTGCTCCAGATATCTGTCAAAGGCCTTTGTTAAAAAGCAAGAGTAGAGTCCTTATCCCCAGAATATTATGTCTGCTTGACAAATGCTGGCTGTCTCATCACCCATAACATCTCTCACACAGAAGCCATAAGGCAGGTGTTTGTGAAGGGACTGGCTCAGTTTTGCAGAGGGGCACACTGAGGCTGAGAGGGGTCAAAGCTCACAGCTGGAAAGAGGTCAGTGGTCAGACTCCAAACTTTGTGCTCCACACTGGACGTTCTGTTCCACCTGTGGAGCCAGAGCTGTTACACTGTGCCTTTCAGATGCCAGAATAAGGAGAAATACTCAAGGAGGTCTTTTTCTTTGAAATCTGCCTTTGATCTTCACAAAAATTGCCTTGCTATTTTCAAACGGAATACCTTTGCAAATGCTTTTTCCTTGGAAGCCTGTGTTCAGACCTGACATTTCTGTGAAATAATTGCTTTATGTCTTAAGACTGTCGATTTGTGTTGGAGTTCAGACATTTGGTAAGTAGAAGATGCTTCTGAAGCTATTATCAGTCATGGTGTCTTCCAGAGACTGGATGAAAGGCTGCAGTTTCTCAGCCAGCAGGCTTTTCTGAATCGCTCGTGTCTTATCTCTGCCTGACAGCAGCAGAGCACACCAGACAGGCCACACCGGCTGAACACTCCTGAACTCACGCTTTTTCTGAAGACTTAGGAATACAGGGTTAAAGAAACTGCCCCAAACACTTAAGGATCATTGCTACATAAACCACAGTGGCACAAAGTTGAATTTGATGATTTTTACGATCTCTTATAGCTTAAAAGTACAACATACTTTTCCTCCACTCCTTCTCTATCCCATGCCACTTTTATTGCTGATTTCTTAAACAATTTGGTCAGGTGTGGAGTGATCTACAATAACAGTGTTTTTTCATTAAAAAATTACATTAAACCAGGTCTGGGTCTGTCCCTAATGTGTAGCCCTAAGCACTTTATGCAATGTTTGATGAAGGAGCTATGACTGATCTTTCCCAAAGAGCAGAGGATTAGAACAAAACAAGACCATTTTAGAAAAGCTTATAATAACGAATACTTCAAGGTACTTCAAGGAGAAAGATGGCAGAAATGTGCATACAGGACAGCTTAAAACACTTTGGTCAGGGAATTCAGTGAATGGTAGGTTCAGGCATCTACCAACAAGACCCAGTACCTGTTCTCCTACCTGTCCTCAGACAGAGGGCCAGTTACTTAATTTGTTTATACCGCAGCTTCCCTAGCTATGTAAACATCTACTGTCAACATTTCTTGTAGGGAGTATGTGCACATCACTCAGAACCATGTCTAAGGAAAGGCTCACTCCCAGGCAGAGGAGCATACCTGGCGTGTGCTCTCTTGAGAAAGAAAGGGGACGTGTAGGCTAGGACCTAAAGGATACATAAGAAAGAATCTGGGTTAAGAGCGAGGGGAGAGGAGAATGGGAAAGAGAATGGGCCAAGAAAATGCAAAGAAAAGGCAGAGTCTCGCTGGAGAAGGTGAAGGCCAACAGCAGAGGAGGACTGAACGTCTGGCAGAGGATGGAGAAAGGGACCCTGTTGTGCTTTATGGACCAACTAGTCAGGGATTTGGGAATTTCTTCCAAAATCAGTCAGTCATTTTACCAATCATCCATTTCATGAGAAACCCTCAACTGAAATATGAGCATTCCTTTTTCTTCTTTTTTTGTTTTAATTTTAGGGAGCATATACTTCTGATAAGAAATTCAAGAGGGAAGCTAGCAGCAAACTCTGTAAGTGACCTTTCACAAGTCTGCCTGTCTCTGTGTTTTCTGTCTCTGTCCCTGGAGGCCATCATTTCTGTCCTTGACTGTTGAAGTTCACTGGGAGAATTGCATTTCATTGTCAAACTATTACAAATGATCAAATAAGATAATTATATTATGTCTTTTAGGGACACATGATCAATTTTTATTAGACATCGAGATGAGTTTCAAAGAAACTTAATCCTTGTTCAATTTTATTTTTCTTCATTCTTATCTTTTGCTTAGGGATATAAAAATCTGTGCTGTCTTTCAAATTTATTTTTGCACATATTTTTTCCTTTTTAATTAGCTTTAAAATTAACTCTTAATATGCCCCCACAAAAATTGTTATTTTCAACAATGACTTTTTAAATTATCAGAAATGCATTGATAACATAGGTTGACCAAGAATCCTAGAGCCTTGAGCCTGGGGTTTGAATTCTGACTCAGCTCCCTAACCGCAAAAGGAATTCATTGCTGTGAAGAATACATGATATAGTGTTTATGAATACATCTAAGTCTAATGACAAGTAAGAAGAAAATAAAGGTGATAGGGACTGACAGATGGAAGAAAGGAAGGAAGGAAAAAGGGAGGAAGAAAGGAGAACAGCAGGAAAGGGAGAGAGTAAGAGAGGGATTTTCACATAGTAATAAAAAATGCAGATAGCACCACAACTGAAATGATCTACTAAGGAATCATTCAGATGTTTCTCATGCTGAAATCTTCTGGAATTATTGGCAAGGGTAAATGTTTTCATAGTATTTCTTTTTGAGTTTCCTAAATTTAATTTTTAATTTGTATCTAACATAATCAATGTGCTTAAAACCACAATCGCTTTCCCCTCTTCCCTCCCTTTCATTTTATACCTTTGTTTAAATCTGGTTTGGTACTCTTAAGAAAATAGAGGTTGAATTCTCTGTGATTCATACTGATGCTCACTTTTCTGAGATAATGGCATTGCTGAAATTTTTAAAAGAACTTCAGAAAGTTACCCTTTACAGCTGGCACTGTGGTCAGGTTGGTTAAGCTGACACCTGCCATGCTAGCATCCCATATGATACTGATTCAGGTCCTCACTGCTCCACTTCTGACAGTCCCCTGCTAAGGTGCCTGGGAAAGCAAGAGAGGTTGACCCAAGTACTTGAGATCCAGGCTCCTCACTTTGGTCTAAGAATTGTGACCACTTGGGGAGTGAGCCAGCAGACAGATCTCTTTGTCTCTTTGTCTTTCCTTTTCTTTTTGTTGATTTGCATTTCGAATAGACTAATAAATCTAAAAGTAGCTAGCTATCTTTTATGAGTTAACTGAATTTTTGTAATGCATCTTGGTGACCCCACAGCTAAATTTCTTGGTTATATTTACCATCTTCCAGAACTCACATCAGATTGTGATACCGGATAGAGCTTACAGGAAGTCAAGGGAAACAATGGAAGTGATAGCGTCATGACAGGGTAAATGTTATTCACCCGTTTATCAAATGGTTGCTGGGCATTATCATCAGTGATACCAGAAAATCCATTTTAGAAGCACCCTTGCCAGAGACCTTGCAATGCTATCTAGGTCAAAAGTTCTGGTCTGGTCATAAAAGTAGTTAGCCTGAAGTGAGGGTTGTCAGAGGCTGTATATTTACAGGTAAGGAGGAATCTTTGCCTAAGATTGTGGACACTGACTTTTTGGCTCCTGACTTTACAACTTCAATCGTTGAGAGAATATTGATAAAAGTCAGGAAAGCTCTTTTTGGACAAGTGAAATCCACTGGCTCCTCTTCTCCTTAGCTGCAGATGCAGGACAAACAAAGTCATTACCTAACAGTAGCAGGAACAGCTATGAGTTTAAGGTATCTGTGACCACGTAGAGCTCCAACAGTGGTTCTGTCTCAAGCTGGAAGCCCAGCATTTGAGAATCACAGGAGCCACATTTGTCTTTTGTTTTTCACTGCTCGGACCATGTCTGGGTGGATAACAACTGTTGTGCGCCAGGTGTGGTTCCAAGAAACCTTCCAATCTCCCGAATTTACAGTCAAAATATTGATGAAAAATGTGTTTGAATGTTTTGTTTTATGAATCACTGCTTTACGCAGTGGGAGGAGGATTTAACAGGGATTAACGCAGTGCATTTTTCTGCTATTTCCATTTTGGTAGGACCCTGAAATAAAACACAGCTCTTTCTCTCAAGGATACTCTTAGGGGAAACACACAACTTGGCACACTATTCTGCTATCCACAGTGGAAACATTCCATGACCCCCAGTAGGTATCTGAAACTGCAGATAGAAGCAAGAACGATAAAAAGAGAAAAATCATAACTATGAATTAAGTTACATGAATGTGAATATGGCCTCTCTCAAAATATCTTACTGCATCAAGTCCACCCTTCTTGTGCTGATGTAAGATGACATGATCTTGATGTAAGAGGAAGTGATAGCAATGGTGTAGGCATAATGATGTGGCATTAGGCAAGTTAAAACTTGTAATTATTTATTTTTGAAATTTTCCTGTTAGCATCTTTATATTACAGTTGATGCTAAGTGCCTGGAACAACAGAAAATGAAACTGTGAAATACACGAAGGGGGCTAGAATAAAGAATTAAGTGCAACAAAATATTGTGTGTGAGAAGGCACTTTCGTAAGTGAAAATGCCAAAAGTAAGTGATGCAAAGGAAGGATCCATTTATCCTATTCAAATAAGACTCAGAGTCAGAAAAAAAAAAAACTTTCAAAACAGATGAAATTTATACTCCAGGCTTGCACTAAATAAATCCTAAGATTTTTCATTCAAAAGTGGATGAGAAGGCAACTACCACACAAGGTAAAAATGCCCCTTGAATTTCTGCAAGAAATCATGCTACAAAGAATGATGTGTGCCTCTTTTGTGTCCCACGGTGGAAATTGCTTCCACACAAGGCTATGTGTGCATCTCTGGAGAAGATCCGAGATTTGGTATAAAGAGGAACGGAAGTTAGATGCCAAAGCTGAGCAACTCCTTCAAAGATGTTTTATCTCATGACATCGGTGTTCATTGATGCCACAGGCCAATGCATTAGATTTACTCATCATTTCCCTTCATTTAAAAGTAATTATTATTTCCTGCTACCTTTGCAAAAGTTATGTTAATAAATGTGGTATTTTTCAAGTTATTGATACCTCAGCTAACATTTGGCTAACAGAGTGGTAAAGGAACCATCTAGTGGAATGGAGATTTGCACGATGTAGATCATTCACAGTGTGAAGTATATCCATCCGTCACTTTCGATGCACTGCAGCACAAGTAGAAAGAACAAGTCTGGACTTGTGAATGCCATTTTTAGATTCCAAATATATTAGCAGAAAGACAAGTGCATTTATTTTTAAGTTCACTTAGGAAAAATTTAGCAGGCACTCAAAAAACTATGAGAAGAATAAGAAGAATTTTTTAAATAGTCCTTAGGTTGAATCTCAAGGAAAAAAGAAAGGCTGGGGATAAATTTGATGGCCAAAATTTCTTTCCAAGAATGTCAGGATTTCTAACACATCTTGCATTAAACTATGGGTACCAAATAAATTATGGGTGTCTGCAATCATTCATATTAGTATTTAAATATATAAACCTATTTTTATCTAACCTCACTAGTCTGAAGCATAAGAATACCTGTGCTTTCTATTTAAAATATTTGCAAAATCATTTGTCCATCTCAATTTTCAAGCACTGATTAAAAAAATGCTGTGTCTGCGTTTGCAAAAATTTATGCTGAAACAAAGTGGTAGAACAATACCCTCTGTAATAGCTAAAGAGGAAAGCCACTATCATCTGGCTCTATCATCTTCAGAGTATATACCTATGGTCTTGTCTTTATTCTTAAGCTTTTCTTCAAAATCATCTGAGAAAATGATGAGAAATCATTTTCTAAATGGCAAGATCACTTTAAAAAAATATCTGTTCCACGTACAGCACTTCCTTATTCAGCTTCATTTCTGCCTCTGTGGGCCTGGGATTTCCAGAGATGCTTACTGGAAACTTACCTGAGGGGAGAGGCAGATTTTAACCTTGATCTACTTAACTCTAGAGTCATTACCTGAAGTTTCGGTCTTCATTTTTGCCTCTTTATATGTCCTTTTGAGTATTATGTAATTAACAATTTAGTTAGCAAATCAGTTCTACATTCCCACATTATTTCCTTAATCATGAATTTGGGAGACCTATTTCTTATGCTGGAAAAAATAAATTCTAAATATGTTTATTGAGCAAGTACTACATATTAAGCATTGTGACAAAATGGGTAAGGTTTCAGAATGAATAGCTCTCTTCATCTCTACTTCCATGCAACTCCTTGGTGAATCATGGCTAGTGTAAATCTAAAATATTTCAACTGTGTCTACTTTATTTTATTCTGTAGCTAACAACATCATTCGTCTGCAGCAGTAACACACTTAAAAAAAAACTTGATTTATTGATTTCAAAGGCAAAGTGACATAAACAGGAAGGACCGAGTGAGACAGAGAGAGATCCTCCATTCTCTGGTTCATTCTCCACATGGCTACCAAAGGCAGGGCAGAAGCAGGTCAAAACCAGGAGTCTGGAACTTCATATAGGTCTCCCACATGGGGCCAGAGTGCCAAGGACTTTATTTTTTTCTGCTTTCTGAGAACACGAATGGGCACCTATATGGGATGCCTGCTTTTTCTAATTCTCCATTTTTCCTCTGTCACCCTCAAATGCATTTTCTTCATAGAACTTGAGTAATCATTCTGATATACATGGAACCTTCAAAAAGTTCATGTAAAAATGCACATTACAAAATAATTGGATAGATTGAAAATACTTTGGCACTAAAATAACATTTTTAATCCCATTTTCCCATGAACTTGCTGATGTATCCTTCATAATTTATGTCATACTGTGCTTCATTTCCTTTAATGGCTTGCTGTTGACTGGGAGATAAAATCCAGATACTCAGCTACTGCAGGGTCCTATGGGATTTGGCCCCTCTTTCCTCTTCAACCTGTCTTCCTCTTCAGCGTTACTGTGACTGCATATATCTCCCTCTGGATACTATTTCGCTCAGGAATGACTTCCATGACGCTTTCTCTCATCTTTTCTTCTCAATGTCAATGTCCCTCTTTAGAGAAGCCAGTTCACGTTAGTAATTTCAAGCTACCCTTCCTTTCTCATTTCATTTTCTTTCCCATTTCTTCTTTTCTAAAGTTACAATACTCAATTTGTGACAGTACTTGATTTGTTTATTTGATAAAGCAGAAAGACAGGAGGGAGATATAAAAACAGATGTAAAGAGAGAGATAGAGAGCTTCCATCTAGTGACTCACTTCTCAAATGGCTACAATAGGCATGGCATGGTCAGGGGCCAGGAACTCCATCTCAGTTCCCCACATGAGTGCGGAACCACTTGGAACATCTTTTGCTATTCTCCTAGGTTCACTAACAGGGAGCTGGATTGGAGGCATAGCAGCGTGAACTCCAGCCAGCACTTTGACATTTGATTCCAAAATTAAGGCGCAGCAAGGGTTTAACATGCTACATAATAATAGCAGCACCTCCCCCACCTTGCTTGTATCCATTCCTCATCTTCTCCAGACTAGAAATACAACTTAGAATAATCATAGTCATGTGTGTATTATTGATCCACACTACTAGAACATGTCCGTGAGGGCAAGCTATTATCCAAACTCCAGCAACACCAGAAACAACAGGAAGTAAAATATATGCATTTCTTAATTGTTTTCAGGCAAATTTAAGCACAGAACTCTCAAGAGAGGAGATGAAATCTAGGTGACAGTTGTAAGACACACTGTAAGGCAGACCATATTTGGTGAAGAGAAAGTAGACTTGTGTGCCATTTATAAAAGTAGTTCACGCAAAAATAATCAGAGAAAGAGGAACTTCTTACAGAAAAGATGACTTCAGAAGCTGATGAAGACAATGCTGATGTCTGCTTTGAAGTTCTCTGTTCACATCTTTGTATTCAGAATCTGAATGATTAAATGGGCAGCCCATCTATTGCATTTTGTATACCCTTTTATTAGGTCTTCTCAGCAAGCTTGAGAGTAATTTTACCTAACAAACTGAGGCTCATAAACTTTAAGACTTCCAAAGCTTCCTAATAATTTGCAGAATTTAACCTCAAAAACTCCAAATATTTTGCTACTATTGATAAAACCCAATTTTTTTTGCTACTACTTCTATTACAAAGAAGCTGAATTTGAATTCCCTCAGAACATGGCAATTCCTTTAAGTACTTGGTGATGGAACTGTCATCTAACTTAAGCAGATTAGATGTGCTTATAGTACCCCCAGTAGAATATTTTAATTTCTGTAAATAATAAGTGTTTTCTGAATGCTCTGTACTACATTTAACCTTGCAGTGAAATAAAGAATATATGAATGCATTGGGTTAGAAATAGGAAAAGAGTAATTTTAGGCATTTTCCTCATGCTGTTTAAATAGCCTGAAGAGTCTTTTTGGCAGAAAGCCTATGTTTAACCAGTGTTACTGAATATAGAATAATCATGGGTGGGGAGTATGTTTTCCTTAATTGAGTTTGTTTTCTTGAGATAAATGTAGATCTCAGGCTTTTAGCTAGTCAATGCAAAAATTTCCAAATTGTCTGAGTTTGTGAGAACCTAAGAGTCTCTGTGCCCACGCAAAGACAAGAAGCCTAGAACAAATGTGCCTCTAAGGAGGTTAAAGCAGCATTGACAGATTGGACCACTTCCATTCCCCTCACTAACCACATCCACCCCCACCTCCTGACCATCTCTTATCACCCTGTGAGAGCATGTCCCAGGGAATTAGGCCATCATTGCATTGCTTCCTCTAATGGGGAATCTCCTTTTGCTGCTTGCCTCAATCAAGACCCCATTCCAAGCAAGGCTTTTGTGTTTGGACCATTTATCCAATTGTGAAAGATGAGTGGTGAACTGGATGAATCCAAAACTTCCAATTGATTTTGCTCTGAAGGGAGTCCTTGAACTGAAGAGTGGTAAGTTTTTATTTCCCACCACTACCACTGTTGATTTAAGAGCATGAAGGAGATCGTGCCCAATCAGGATGACCTTGTCCCCTTCAAACATGATGTCATTACTTTTGCAGGAATGCTGTAAGCAATTACCACCAGCAGGGTAGCTTACACAACAGAAATTGTCTCTACTAGTTCAGTCAACCTTGACCAAAATCAAAGTATTGAATTTTTTTCTTAGAATCTCAGAATGAGAATCTTACTCAGCCTCTATGCTAACCTTTGTTTGCCACCAGTCCTAGTAATTTCTGACAAACACTTTAATTCAAACAATTAATCTTAAATTTTTGTACAAAGAAATGCAGCCAGGTGAGGAATCCATCCAACAACTGATTTCCAGGGTGTCCTACTGAAACAATCAACGATTTAAGTACTTATTCCTGCCTAAAAGCAAATGTTGATCAAATTGGTTAGCCAGTTACTCACACCTTGTTTCTCAAAGTGTAGTCTCCCTGGGCCCTGATCATTAAGCCTTGGTAGAATTGCAGAGTCTCCCATTTCTCAGGGATACAGTAAAATCCACAGTAGGAGGATCTGCATTTTGCCTGGACCTCTCAGAACCTCCATGTGCACACTGGAACTGAGAAGTCTGCACCAGCGAAGTTCTCAAAACTTGGACTCACAAAAGGTTTGAAGGGATTTTGTTGTGATATACTTAGATGTTAACCTAGTGGATAGGATGTAAAATTCAGCTAATGCTCCAGATAGTGAAGTAGATCAATCAGACAGTTCTGAGATATAAAAAAGGAGGAGTATGTGCAAAAATAACACCATGCACAGGACACAGTTGAGGTGCTTTATGCTGTTTGTCTGTAAATGTTTGCAACAAACTGAAACAGGTATTTGGCTCAGAGGTAAAAACACTGATTGGCAGACACATGCCTCAGATCCAAGTGCCTGGGCTTGAGCCCCAGCTCCACTTCTGATCCAGCCTCTTGCCAATGTGCACCTTGGGAACCAATAAGTGACAGCCCAAGTACTTGGCTCTCAACCACTCATGTGGGAGGTCAAGGTTGAGTGTTGGGCTGGTAGCTTTAGCCTGGCCCAGAAATGCTGTTGCAAGCATTTGGGGTGAGAATTCATGGATAGAAGGACTCTTTCTGTCTTTTCTTCTCTCTGTCCAAGTAAATTAAAACATTACATTAATTAGAGCTTAATGTTTGCAACAACTCAAGGGGTTGGTACTAGTATCAGCACAATTTTACAGATAGGGCCGTTGAAGCTGAGAGGCTTGGCATTTTGTTTAATGTAATAGGGAGTACTGGGTCCAAAATGTAGTTGTCTTTAACCACTGTCCTCTTTTTGCCTACCAAACAATAGGTGGAGAGGCCTCAACCTATGGCAACCCAATTATGACTGGGCTCAGACCTCAGAGTTCTTTTCCTGTATTTCAATCCACACTGTGTTGAGAGTATGAATAATTATGGCATCAGATCCATTTTCTTCATTTTAATCAAGTCACAATGTGTTCTTAGTGGAATTTGAATTGAAAGTCTGTCTTATCACCAGCCCAAGCACAGGGCTCCCAGACCTGGATACTTCTCCCACTTCCCATTCATAAAGGAACGGCAAGAACCAATGCTAAGCCTGCTGTCTTCCTTCTTGCAGCACCTGGGAAGGGATGACTGATGCTTATACTTCCACAACTTCAACTTCCAGTGGGACATTGGAATGGTTTATTTTTTGCTCAGTGAACCAGTAATTGTGTGTTGCATGTAAATGGTAAGATTTTCAGGCAGATGTTGGGAATCAAACTGAGTAATATGATCTTCAAATGGCCCCACATTTTGCACAAGTGTTTCTAATTAAATAAAATTCAAATTACATTTGGGATGAGAAGTTTATTTTTAACTTCTTCTGTGTTGTGGAAAAGAAAGAATCACCATAGATGTTTCTGATTCATTTACACTTAGCTCCTAAAAATGCTGCCCTCAGGATGGATGGCTGTTTGTTTGCCATGTAAGTAACATTTTATTTGGTTTCCTTTTAGAGAAAAATCCACATACAGCCAATTTTAAACTGCCTACAATGCCCCAAAGATGTTTTCAAATTTCAAAATTCTGTTTCTTCCCAAACACCCTCAAAACATAAGTGGAAATCTGTAAAGTAGTAGAATGTGGAGTTTCTCAAGAAGGAGGTATGGAAATCATAAAAATAACATGAAACAGAGAAAACCATGGCTTTTACTAAGACAGTTGTATTTGCTGGGGATTAACCTTTAAATTGTATCTGAATTATACTTCATTTCAATCACTTTTTATTTAGCTCCCATATTATACATGTCTCACATATGCTTATTCTTTGTTTACAGACATTAATAACTCAGTATTGAGTTGACATCTAAACTCTAACTTTGGTACTGATATAGGCAAACTATTGAGATGACAAACTCTAACTTTGGGATTGATATAGGGAAACTATTATTATCCTCTTCCACAGATGGGGAAACGACCCCCAGAGAGAAAACACAGCTTCTCCCTTGATTATACAACAAACATAAGTAGAGCCAGATGTAGAAGCTAGATGTCCTTATTTCTCAGGAGACTTTTTTCTCCCTTGACACCCACACATTGGCAGACAGCTTGGGCAAGGGCTCTGGAGACACACCTGAACATGTATGATTTGTCAAGATAAAATCATCACCATGAATATTTTTCATTAAGTGAACTCACTTCTATAATAAAATCTAAAGCCATTATACGAATCTCCATGACTTGCGAGAAATCAATCTGCTGTGTTCTGTACAATTAAGCCATCAGTTAAAGCATATTTTACAGGAGAACAAGAACCGTGGACAGATAATTGCCAGTGAATAAATGAAGACTGTCAGGTTCAAAGAAGAAAGAACGGGCAGAAAGGTGTTTTTTTCTCCTCCCCAAATCCCCAAATGTGACCATTGCTCTCTTTTGTTTGTTATTGCAGAGGACCTAGTACACCATATGTAAGTGGATAGAATATCTTCCTTACAGGATAGAATATCTTCCTTACAGATCCCTCCAAATTTACAGGGAGGTTTTAGGTTTACTTGGCAAGGAGTTAGACTGTGTTTGCCACTTATTGGAACTTTGGTGTCAGAGGCTAGAATTTCCTCTGCTTCCTTATTTTTTATCATCCTTGTTCTCTTTGGATTTTCCAAAAAAAAAAAAACATACTCTTTAAATAAAATCTGAGTCTTGCAGCATTCTTGTTTGTTATCACTTGTGTTGGCAGGGAGCATTGTTGATAGTGTGAGGCACATCGGCAAGGGGAACATCCAATAGTCTCTTTAGTTAGGTCTCAGTCTTCGTGTGAGCCTGTTGGGTATTTCCCTTCCTAGGGTGGGTAAGGCCTCTGGTAAAACCCCTGTGAGTCAGGCTCTAGTGAAACAGTTTCTTTTGTGTTCCTGTTCTACCAGAGAGAAGACAGAATTCTGGACTAGTTTTACAATGGCTACTTTCCCTCTCCCTCTTCAGGAATTAGAAGAGGATTGGTCTTGGGGTTTCACAGAAGGAACCTGAAACCAAACCCTCACACAGCTCCTGGAATGCAGACCTTAGATACCTCACAGCCCCAGTCTCCCAGCCTCATTCTCTTCAGTTGAATTATCCTTGCCCTGCCATCTTCACAGCAATCAGCAACTTAATAAAATCAACTCCATAAAATGAGGGGGTGCTAGAGAGGACCTTTGCTTTGCCAAAAGTCAGCACCTTGAAAGTTGGCATTGCCTGACAAGTTATTTTTCAGGCCATTTCCAAGTCTAGGGCAGAAAGTAACTACCACCTGTATGTAGCTCCCTCCTGGTCATCATAAAGATTACCTAAAATCCACAGAACCAGCCGAAGGAAGTCTGTGTATCCAAACATCCCGACCTAAGCGGAGCATGCACCTCTTTTCTCAACTTTAGCCCACAACCCTAACCCTTAAGGGGCGGGGCGTGTTCTAGAATTAAGCAACTCTAGACTTAGGCTTCTGCTGGCTTCTGACTCTGAGCATTGTCAAACTCTTTCTTCTACCACTGCATTGTCAGTGACTGGTTTTCTACATATTGGGTGTGTACAACCAGTGTTGAGGGTTCTGCAGTAACATGCCCCGTTGGTTTGGAGACTTGCCCTATATCAAACCTGATCAAGGTAAATCTCCAGGATGTGTGCGAAGCCCCTAAGGACAGTCACCCTCAAACTTCTCCATACAGTGCCTTCAGCAATGTGTCAACCTTAGTTCACATCACTGGATTCTGCAGAGATTTCTACACTGAGGTGACTGCTCCAGTGAACTGGAAACTTCCCCTTCCCCTCTGTCTGTTTCATCAGTTTTGAGGGCAGCAGTCTTCCCTGTGACCTCCATCTTTGGCAAGCTCTAAAAAGACTTGCTAGTGCTCACCTTGTTCAGCTTTCTTCTCGCCAAACCCTTTACAAGCCAGGTCTGAAACCAGAACAGCTCCCAGAGGTTTCTTTTTTTCCTGGCTTCTCCAATACCTGAAATGTTCCCAAACGGTAAGTGTGGTCCCAAATTCAAGAACTAATAACATCCATGAGAGCCAAGAGTCTGGACCAAACACATTGGGAGAACCATAGTTAAGTAAGGTAAGTAAGTAAGGTGATTTCAAATTTTGAGACTGCTTCCCTTTGACATGTTCTGTTTCTCAACAGGGCTACTGCCCTTTCAAAGCCCCCTGGCCAATATGAACACAACACAGAAAATTCTATTGTGATGCCATGGCTGTTACACAAATACCAATTGTTTAAGACTGCTCCCCTGGGAAGGCAGCTGGGTTGTTCTGTAGATGTTTGAGGCCAAAATACATTTGTTGCATTCTCAAGGGTGACGTTCATGGGTCAGTGAATTCCAGCAAAAAGGAAGAAGTCTATGATATTTAGAAGTTACAGAAAGAGGATGTTGGTTTTAGGTAAAGCAGCAGAAAGGAAGCATCACTCAATTCCCATGTTCACCAATAGCCACTTACACCTCTACACAAGGAGGAAGGAGAGAAGGGCACAAAGCCTGAATTTTAAGACTCTTCAATCTTAATATGGCAACTAATTCATTTTTTTGAATAAAGGTTTGCTGTGCTAAGCTACCAAGATTTGGGGATTTCTAAATTTTCTTTTAATTATTTATTTTTTATTTATTAGAAAAGAGGGAGAAAGAGGGAGAGAGAGAAGGAGAGATGAGATTCGTGTAACTTAAATTCTTTGAAAGTTCTCTAAGAAGAGCTGATTTTTCACTTTGCACAGTATTCCTCCCACTGAAGTGATAGCTTGCAAACCCTTTATATTCACTGACTCACACCTCAAATGCCCACAGTAGCCTAGTTCAAAATTGCAAGCAGGTATCTGAACTCCTTTTTCCCTTAAGCATAGCAGAAACCCTGTCTTCAATAATTTTAGCAAGAAGCTAGAACCAGGAATCATACCTGGGAATCAAACCCAAGTACTCCAAGATAGCATGTAGGCACTCCAAGTGGCATCTTGACCACCAATTCAAAAACCCATCCAGCTATTTGGGGATCTAAAAAGCAAAAATGAGAAGAGTGTACCAACTATATGAGTATAAACTATATAAGAAATCTTGTAGAAATACAGAATTCAATGCAGTAGATCTGGCACATGTCCAAAAATTCTGTTTTTCTAGCAAGCACCCAGAAAATGGTGTATGACATGGGTGTTAGACAGAATAAGAGTGTAGTGTTACCTCCAGAGTGACACTTTTCATTCCCCCTTCTATGGTGCTAAAAACAAAAAGTACCATATATACTTTTGTCTGTGGTCTTTACAGTGACCCCCTGCGTGAGGCAACTGCCAATCACTTCACCGCATGGCCACATTTTCAGATTTATTTTGAGCCTCTCTAAAGTACCTAACATTCATAAGGACTGCTCTTTCACTTAAAATCTCTGGAGTTGATGATTTTTCTGGGTTTCTGTTCCCCTTTTTTGATGCTTCGTCTTTTTGCAATGTGTGTTGTAATTGGCTTTTTAAATCTGTCCACTGTAGACAGCAGGTCTCTTGAATATAAAGTAGACTCCCTGTCATGCTTTAATTCCCCAGGCCAAAAACAGAATCTCTTCTCATTAGGCAATTATGCAGTGACCTGAAGTCAATGCAGGAAGACATGGGTTCAAATCCCAACTCAATTGTTCAATAACCATGGGAGCCAAAATAAAGCCTGTGAGTCTTGGCAGAGGTGTTGATGTGTGTGTGCAAAATGTTTATTCCTTGAAAAGAATGAAAAAAAAAAAAGCACCTGACACACAAAGCCCAACTGAGATCATTCCTCTCCCAATTTCTCTTCCCTCTTTTCTCACTAGGATGGATATGGGATGTCCTCTCCTTTACTCTCTTTCCTTGGAAAAATATTCATCCAAATTCAACAACCTTGGGAGATTTTCTTTTGTCTCAATTAAAGAGTCCCTGGATCTCAAGGAGGAGAAATTCACCACTCTGCATTTTTAAAAGTCTCCTCAAATTCACAGCTCAAAATAGGGACATGGTTATTATCACTTTCTAGCTATCAGATATGAAATAGGAGACGGTCATGATAACATAGGCCCATGTTATCAGTCACATGAAAGCAGTCTTCATGCACTTCCCAGCATTTGCATTTGCAGAGTCCTTTATCTCTGTTGTGACTATCAGTGTATCCAGCGGGTGGTAAGGTGGGTGTTTATGTCTGCAAAGTGATCTGCCTGACATTCGGTGGTAAGGATCCTAAGTACATAACCACATGGGGAAAAGTGAGACCTACAACTACTTTATAGGTACGGCTTACTACAGAGGCATAGACTTGAATTGGTGTTGGAGATTCCATTAAGGGCAAACTGTGACAAAAGCCATTTCTATCAAATTGTAAAGACAATGTCAGGTTAATCTACTGGCAGTGGGAAAATTCAAGTGGATATTAAATAATAGGACAAACCTATTGTTTATAACACTGTGATGATGAATTAAATGCTAGCTCCTCACTTTTTGGATGTGTAACCTTGGACAGGTTTCTCACCTTTTGGTCCTAGTTTCAAAAAGTCAGAATAATATTTCGTAAATTGTAAGTTTGAAAATTAAATGAAATCATGCACCTAGAGTACGCAGATTTGCAGAGAGTGAATGATTGCAACGCTCCAGTAAGTGTTTGTGTCCTTGTAATAATCTCTAGGCGAGATGGTCTTAGCGGGTACTGTTGGGACAGGCAGTTAGGAGGGCTTGCTCTCCTGTGTTTCTCTGATTTATGAGTACAAATGTGGGAAGGCACGTGAGTGGTTGATAGGGAAGTGAGGACCAACAGAGCCACTTTTTGATGCCTTTCCAGGCAGTGATATGTTAGTCATTCAATCTCATCCTGTTTTCTTCCTCTTCCTCCTTTTAACACCCAACTCTTCTTCAAAGTTGTTTTAAAAGCAGGATAGACTCCTGTCAACTGAAACTGATTGTTCATTTATGCTAAATAACTATTGCTTCCAAATTGCATTAGATTGCTCAAGCCCTTCATTCTTCTTCATTATGGTGTTTCGACTTGATCTTTTGAACAAACTCTCTTATGCTAGGCTTTCTTCAGAGTTATATGGTAATTTCTGGTATACTTTAAGCTCAACTTACAAACTCCTATCCCCAGAAATGAAAGAAAAACATATCCTTGGCTGTTTTTACTAAGTCAAGAACATATGGAATGGTAGGGAAAATGTATTCAATTACATACAGAACGTTAAGGTAAAACATAACTACAGATATTCCTCAACTAAGAATCAGGTTGCATCCTGATAAACCCATCACTAAGCTAAATATACTGCAAACATAAAATATATTCAAATACATGTAAACTAGCTAACATCATAGCAAAGCAACATGATACACCCCAGAGTATCAATTATTCTCCTGCATGATTATGTGGTGGTGTGGAAAAAGTAGCCCAGACACTGCCCAGCCACTGGGCTTGCAGAAGAAGGAAAACAGAACATTTGGACAACTATTCCAGACAAATGGTGGCAGCAAGTATCTAAGCAAATGGAAACTCTAAGGTTGACTGTGTCAGCCAGTGCACATTGGAAGGGATTCCTCTTCCATGTAAGATCAACAGCATTTCAGAACTATTGCAACCACCTAGACAGAATCTAGAATGTGTGCCATATTGGTATCCTGGGTAGATACCAGGTGGCTGTTCCCCATCCCCAGGTAGTGAGTAGGATAGGAGGCTGGTATGTCTGTCCCCTTATCTCCTCCCTTCTCCCAGAAATAGAAGAAGGAATAGAAAATTCAGAAAAATGATCATACTCACTTTTCCCTAACCCCAGATCCTTCTCACCCTGACCAACTATGTAAACATAAAAACTTTTAAATTGAAAAACTCAGTATTACTTTTCATCATAAATCAATATTCCATTATGCAACAAATATAAACAATACAGTCTATATATATATATATATTGCTGATTTGATTTATTTGCAGGTAAATTCTGAAAATTTTCTTTTTTTTTGGATAAGAATTCCACTCAAAAAGACATTTTACCTACTATCAAGCAAAACATACTCAGACTGTGGTTCCCAGAGCTGTCAGGGTTGGGAGCAGTGTTATCACAGCGAAAAGTCTGCCCCTGTTCAGAAGTAATCCACTTTACAACAGAGGCCAGCTCAGGTCAGGGGAACAGGAATTGAGGAGTTGTGATCAGAAGGTATCCTGGGCTTGAGGCAGGTTGAAGACCCAAGAAGGTAAAAGGCCTCTCTCATGTGAATCTTTCTCAAGGTCTTAGAGTTTAGCCTCCGATGTGTTTCTACAAAAGGAAAATGTTAATTAAGGAGGATTTTGCTCACTGTTAAGCCCTATGAAAAAACAACATGCACAAGTGAGTGTGAAAGAATCCAGCAGACTCTTGGATAAAAGGAAATATGCATAGATAGAAGTGGCCAGAGCAACAGAAGTGCTAATTCTCCTGGGCTAGAGGGTGACTGATGAAACGGAAACAGCCAAACTTCCACTCTGCCCCTGAAAATTAGCAGCTGCCGGCTGACAGACACCTTTCTCACACATGTTTTTGCTCAAGTGATAAGAAGTGAAAAGAGCTCTAACGGGACTATTTTTGGTTGCAAGGCGATCTGTGTTGCTATGAGGTCTGAGATAAGTGGTTAAGTAGGTACCGGATATCGTCCAACAGCTGATCATGAAACCTCTAAAAGTTGAGTTCACTTCTCAGAAATCATCAGTGCATGTGGGCTGTTTAAGAAGGTTGTTCTGTTTCTTGGGGTTTCCCCATTTCCAACCTAGGTGAACTAAAAGGATTCATAGTTTTTGCCTTTACTTTAATATAGTCCTTAAAGTGATCATACTAAAATCCTACATGACCTCCTTAAAGTTGTTTGAGGTGCCACTAATTCAAATGTTCCCCAGCATTTTATGCTGATGATTTTGTAATAGCACCAAAATACCATTTGTCATTTTATCAAGCACTGCCTATTAGATATTTACTGAAACAGGGTATGCAAAGGACAAGTGAATGAATGGAAAGTGTCGCTACAAACGTAGAGCATATGTCACATCTGAGATTTTGCCAGTGTGGGCCCTAAGCCAGCAATCTCTGAAGGTGGTGAGTGACAGGACTATGCCCATGCTAGAATGATAATTTTTATTGTATATTAAGAAATACCTGGTTAGTGACTCTGTCACCATGTAAATCTTATTACTAAGATTTTCTGTGCCTCTGTTTGCCCTTCTAGAACAAGCAGATTAATAATATGTTACCCATCCCATGGTATGTTTCTGACATGTAGTATGTGCTCAATTCATATTAGCTGCTAGTATTGTTCTTCTGTTTCTTAACGTGTACAAGAAAGGACAGTAAAGTAATCTTTTTAAAAAAAATCAGTACCAAAGATCGGCTGCAGTAAAACAAACCAAGGAGTTCAGTAGTTAACGTTCCAGAGGTAGATTTTCATAATGCCAGAGAGGGTGACTGGGGAGTAATGATGGCATAAGAGATATTCAGAAGAAATGACGTCATTCCAGATCTGAAGGGCGAGTACCTAAAGCAAGTATTTTAAGAATCTGAGTGTTGGTTGGTACATTGAGGTTACTTTTTTTAAAAAAAGATTTATTTGTTTCTATGGAAAAATCAAAAATATAGAGAGGAGAAGAGACAGAGAGAAAGATCTTCCATCTGATGATTCACTCCCCAAGTGGCCACAACAGCCAGAGCTGAGCCAATCCAAAACCAGGAACCAGGAGCCAGGAGCCTGGAACCTCTTCCAGGTCTCCCATGTGGGTACAGGGTCCCAAGGCTTTGAGCCATCCTCTACTGCTCTCCCAGGCCCCAAGAAACAAGCTGGATGAGAAGCAGGGCTGCCAGAGCCCATATGAGATCCCGGTGAGTGTAAGACGAGGACTTTAGCCACTAGGCTAACATATCAGGACCTAGAATACACTTTTTGATGACCTAAATTAGGACACTTGTAGGAGTGTAAGGAACATTCAGGATTATTTATTTTATGCACTACTACATTAAAAGTTTACCATATCCACAGTGTCCATCTGCTTAGTCTTTAACGTTTTCTGATTCCTCTTTCCCTTCCCCAAACCTACATGATGTAGCAGCACACAGAGAAACTCCATGCCCACAGGAGACCACAGAAATCTATACTGAGACAGTGGTGTAAAATTCCAGCCAAGACAGGATGTGTTGGTTTATGTCATTTTTTTAACTGTTCAAAAATAGAAAAAAAATAGTTCTATACAAGTTTAGTAAATATTCCTGATATTAATAGTTTATCGCTTGTATACTCTGGGTTGCAGAAAATTTACACTAATAGAAGAGTCTTAGTCACTCTTCATATGGGTAATAAACTACGGCTCAATAACAGAAGGATCCCAATGGTAGAGTAGCTTTCTCTTTTTAATTAAAAATGCAAGATCAAAAATAATATGCTAAAAATTTGTCAGTAGAAGAATCTTTTCTTGAAACATCAATTTAAGACATTAGGCTTAGCTACTATATTTATACAAACTTTAAAATTCTTATAGAAAGACCTGTATGTTGAGTCATCTGAGTGAAGTGGTAAATGAAAAAATTAATGCAGCCAAGGTTATATAAATAGATGTACAGCTGCTTAAAATAAGGCTGTTATAATTCTCCAGTTCTCTGTTCTGGTCAGAACAAAAGATCTGGTGCTCTGATAAGGATATCAAAGGGTTCCACACATACTCAGACTGCAGCAGAGTCTCAGAATACCAACCAGAGTGGGGAACAGATTCTGAATGAGGTCATGTGAGGAACAGCTAATGATTCCAGAAGACAGTGATAATAGGGGCAGAGTTATCTCCAAGCATCCAAGCACCAAGATGTACCTCTATGAGTACAAGATGTGTGGTAAGGATCAAGCCACCATGTATTAACAACTAATGCTTACACAAAATGTACTGCATGCCACACATAAGCCAGGCAATACATGGAGTGACACATGAGGAATCAGAATGAAAAATTAATAATTGTTCTGGTACTGGGATACAAGGCAATGCAACTGGATTCCAGAGCTCGTATTATCAAATATTATGTTGTTTTGCTAATATAGTAAAATATATTCCAAATCAACCAAAAAAAACCCTCTCTATTTGTCAGGTTAAAGGTGAAATATGCTATCTCACTCCAAAAGTAGTGAGTTTCTTTCACTAGAAAGATGTTAGGAACATAAACACGTGAAGGCTAAGGCAGAATTCTTTAGTCTTGTTCACTAGCCATATTCTCTTTTTCTGAGCCCTACACATTGACTGTGTATGTCTATCTCCTTTGCAGTTAGCTGTGGGTTGGTGACTGAGTTCTGGCTAATGAACCGTGGGTGGAAGTGGTATCTACCACATCCAGACTGCCCTTTAACTTCCTCTCACCCACAACCCCACCTTCCAGCTTTATCTGGTGAATGAAAGAGGAACACCCTGGTTATCAAAATAAATAAATAAATAATAAGAGTACAGTCACAAGATGGAAGAAAACTGGGTGCCCTTGCTGATCTGCATTGAAATAAAATGGGTGAAAAACAAATTTCACTATGATGAGTCCAATGAAATTTTGACTGTTTAACTTAACGCTGTTTCTTAAAGCAGTTACTCTCTATGACTAATACAGAGATTATGTGATGGGGAGAATTTAAGTACTTGGTAAGTGTTATCTTTTAACAGTTATCTTTTAAAGGCTATTCCATCTTGAAACTCAGAGTTTTCAACTAAGCAAACCAAATATTGAAAATACCCCGGTAAAAAACTCATAACCAAATGAGAGTAAAGTTCATATATTAATTTCTCTTGTCACAAAATGTAAGTGATGTAATGGCTAGAAACAATTCAAATATCCAACTTTACTACCTCAGAATTTCAATTATTTGAAAGGCTGGAGACTCACTGGGTCCTCAGGTTGCGTCTCTAGAAGCCAAGATCAAGGTGCCTGAAGTCCTGAGTTCTTCATTGGTGTCTCTAGGGGAAAATCTAGTTGCAACCTCACACAGGTTGTTAGCCAGAATCATTTCCCAATGGTTGCAAGACTGAGGTCCCTGCTGGCTATCAGCCACAGGTAAATCTTTGCTCCTAGAAATACTCATACGTCTGCTCTTCCTTTACATTTTGCTAGTTCATATATGAAGGCCCTTTCATAATTTGAATCTGACTTTTCCAAAAGGAAAGCGGCATTTCTTTGACTCCAGCTGGGGAATGTTCTCTGCTTTTAAGGGCTCCTATGATTATATTACATCTATTGGGTTGTATAAAATAATCCCCCCGAGTCCATTATCTGATTTATATTTGCAACATCTATTTTACCGTCAGCAAGCATATTCACAGATTCCAGAGATTACAGTGTGGGCATCTGTTAGGGAGGCTACTCTGCCTATCCAGCTCCCTCTTTGATTGACAATCACATCAAGCTGGCCTTCCTAGAGTTGAATGTAGTTCCCTCAAGGGAAATTAAGGTGATATGATTAAAAAAAAAAAAAAGAGTGAACTGAGTGCAGTAAAGATGAAAGTAAAAATTCCCTCCTTGAATCCTCACAGTTTTTGATTAGGGCTAATATCTAGAGCCAATCTTTGGAATAAGCAGATCCTTGACTAGCAGTTATGAAAGAGGATGTACTCAAGATTAGCAAATTTTAAAAGTATGAAGAGATGAAAGAGAATAAAATTATGAGTTCAATCTTCCCAAGTCACTCTAAGTAATAAGCTTATAAATTCATTTCTACATTGAATCATTAACCAAATATGCAACAGCACCAATATACAAGGTACTTTGTTAGGGGCTAGAAAAAAATTTTCCTAAAATTTCTTGTTCACCATTGTTGAAGAGGCCATAATACAGGTCAGTGGTCTCTAAACTGTTGAGGGTATAAAGAAGAGCTAGGAAACTGCCTACAATACTAACATCCTATCCCCACAATTTCAAGCCCCTAACTCCATCCCAGCATCCTGTTAATTCACCTGGAAAGAAAGCAGGAGCTGGCCCAACGTGGAAGTCCTGGATGTAATTCCAGGCTCCTGGATGTGGTAGGGCCCAGCCTAATAACCGTTGCAGCCATTTGGGTAGTTAGCTATCACACAGAAGAGCTCTCTCTTCTTCTACCTCTCTCTCTCAATCTCTCTCTCTCTCTCTCTCTGTAATGCTGCCTTATAAGAGAAACAAATCTTTTGGGGGAAAATGAAATGAAGAGTCCTATACTCTCTGTTATGATCTGAAAGTGGTAGTCCCTCCAAAATTCATGTGATGATACCAGCAGGCAGTCTCTGAAAACTGAGTCAGTTTTAAGGACTCCTCCCCTACCAAATGAATTAGAGCTGTATTAGAGTCTATAATCGTAGTTCCCCTCTCCTTTTCTGCTTGAGAGGACACAGTGTTTCGACTTGCCAGATGATGCGGCATCAAGGTACCATCTTGGAAGCAGGGAGTAGACTTTCTCATAAACCGAAGCCACCAATGCTTTGATCTAAGACTTCATTCTCTACATCCACGAGAAATCCATTCCTGTCCTCTATAAACTAACCTGCTAACCTGTTCTGATCACACAGCATAGTGCAGACTAAAACACCCACCTCCAGAGGCAGTAATTGAGAAGATATAGGGAAAGGCCCTCAGTTCAATATCTAAGATAACATCTATCATCATAGTAACTGCTCAATAGATATTCATCAATAAGGGAATGACTGAATTTAATAAAAATGCCCAGTGATTCTAATGTACAAACTGTG
Source organism: Ochotona curzoniae (assembly GCF_017591425.1). Classification (NCBI taxonomy): domain Eukaryota; kingdom Metazoa; phylum Chordata; class Mammalia; order Lagomorpha; family Ochotonidae; genus Ochotona; species Ochotona curzoniae. The sequence continues at coordinate 12,425,961 of NW_024464920.1, read as the reverse complement.
AATCATTTGGGGAGAAATTGACAATCTTGGCAAAAAGCTGAATCAGGCAGTTATTGTGGGATCAATTAAATAAGATGCTTTGGCTTTGTAGTTCAAAATATGCTGAAAAAACATCAATACCACTTCTTTATGAAGTTGATTGCTATTTTTGTTTAAAGAACCTGAATTTAGTCTAAAAATAAGGAAGAAAATGTCTGAACCTAGAAGGGAAATAAGAGACACATCCAGGAATTTTAAGCAGAATGAGGTCATAGAAAGCTGTTGTTTTTCTACAACTCTCTTTTGCAGGATAATTCCACCCAATAACAGACCAGTTGATCTTGCACCTGTGCTCTACGTCTGGCACTTATCTGGGTCAAACCAAAGAGAGCAGCCAGTCCCTGGAAATAGATAACACACCCTGTCACTGGGACTCAGAGCTTGTTTAGCCATTCTTATCACCAGACATTCTTATCCAGAATCTATTCAGGAGCAGATTCCATGCCATTTAGGCAGCATACCAGAACAACAAAAGCATAGGGCTGTCAGACCAAGCTGCTCTCCCTTCACACATCCATCACCTCCCAGTTTCAGATCCACAAGTTACTTCTTCTAGTGTTCATGTGTTTTGATTTTAGAAATGTTAAGAAAGATTCTCACTGATGGTTTCCAAAATGTGTCCCTTACGACCAACTGTATAACCTCCCTGTGCTTTACTTCCTCATCTGCAACAGGAAGATGCTAAGGACACTTGCATCACAGTGTTCTTAGGAAGATTATGTGACACAACACATGTAAAACACAGTGCTTGCCACAGGTCAGTGTGCAGATACACTTTTCTAGGACAAGACTGATTTTAGTGTTGTATGTGACATGCCAGAGCTAACAGCCGTGGTTTGGAGATTGTCCTGTGCCATTGCTGCCAGTGTGGGTACAGTGCTTGCCTGCATCAGAGTACACATGGTCTGTGGGTGATTCTCAATACCCTTGTCATGGGTCTGTGTTATAAGAAGTGTCGTAATTGAAGCAATCTTTCATAGAGTAAAGTGCTACTGCTAGTTGCCTGGATGACAACAAGATAGAGAAGCACAGGGTTTCAAGTTAATTTTTCTAGCCCTTAAGTCACATCTCAGGTTGTCTTAGTCTCCCATTATAAATTGCAATGTTCTTTGTTCAATAATGATTGGGTCAGTTTTATTTTATATACTATGGGGAAACTGAAGTATGAAAAACAACATTTAAAAAGTACTTATAATTTTTCTTTTTTTCTCATGTTACTTTCAAAATTCCATCAAACTATTTTTGCATCTATTTCATAGATGAGAAAATTATTACTTAAACAGATTCATTGTCTTGTTCAAGTTCTCACAGCCAGAAAGTAAGGAAATGGAATTGAGTTAAAGATTTTCTACTCCATAGCTCATGCTCTTTTTGCTATACAGGAAATGAATGTGTGAAGAGTGTGCTGTGGCATATTTCAAATATTTATCAATGAATTCTGAGATTTTATGTTCACTCAGTAATATCACCTGAAGCTGATGATTATTTGTCCTTTAATATTCATTACTATCTATGGGACTTTATTCTCCTCCAGTAACATTTTATTTTTAATAGAAAGAATTATTTCATTATAAATACTAAAATCATACAAGTCATATCCAATAACATAGTTAATGTCAACATGTAGTCATTTTGAAAGTCTTCATTTCAAAGATAAAAAAGATGAAATTACTTAGGAAAAGCATTTTTGTAAGTTGAAGTTGTTTCTGCATAGTCTGAAAAGTAGAGAAAGAGCTCTGCCATTTGCCGGTTCACACCTTAAATGCCACAGCAGCCAGAAATTAGACAAATTGAAGCCAAGAACAGAGAAGTCAAAATGAGTACCACATAGGTGACCACGGGGACACAGAGCTTGAGCCATCATTTGCTTCTGCCTGCTGTGCACCTTAGCAGGAATACAGAATCAGAAGCAGAGTGGAGACCGGAACCAAGGCACTCTAGTGGATACCGCAAGCAGCATTTTCACCTCAGTGTCAAATGTCTGCCCAAAAAGTAACTAGTACTTAGACCTGGAGGTTATTTAGACCATGATTACACAGGTTGTCAAATTAGTGTTTAGCAACTGCTGACCAATGTTTCTTACCATCCTACTTGGCATCATTTGCTGAGAAGTAATTTTTTCATTTTTGCTTTTCCTTGCATGAACTATAAATAAAATCTCAGGCTAAATTCAGCTTATTAGCTAATATTTTATTCTTTAGAAATCTTAACAATTTTCTTTAACACCTAAGCTGTGAATTTTTTACCTCATTTTTTCTACCTTAGCTTATCAAAGGAATTGTAGATGTTAGTTAGCGTGGCTGAAAGATAACAATGAAGGAAATACATTTGACTGGGAAAGTAATACAAAACTCAATACAATTCAAAATATCATATCTATTGAATATTGGTTATATATCCTGTTAGAAATGAAAAACTAATGTGTGTTCCTTTCTTGGATCTCACACAAATGAAAGAACTAGACATACAAATAAAACACAATGTGACAACACCTTGAACAAGAATATTCATGAGCCGTGCCAGGCATGGTAGCCTAGCAGCTAAAGTCTTTGCCTTGAACAAATCGATATCACATATAGGCGCCAGCTGTAATTGTGGCAGCCCTGCTTTCCATCCAGCTCCCTGCTTTGGCCTGGGAAAGCAGTTCAGGACGGCCCAAAGCTTTGGAATCCTGCACTCATGTGGGAGAGTGGAAGAGGCTCCTGGCTCCTATCTTCAGATTGGCACAGCTCCAGCCACTGTGACTGCTTGAGGAGTGAATCAACAGAAGATCTTCCTGTCTGTCTTTCCTGCTCTCTGTATCTCTGACTTTCCAATAAATAAAATAAAGTAAATCTTTAAAATTTTTTTTTAAATATTCATGAACCAAAGTCTTCAGCAAAGACATTAGGATATACAAGGGGTTAGGAAACGGAGAAGTTACTGTGGCCTAGAGTGGGCTGAGAACATGAGATGGAGATGTTGACTTGTGACAGGAAAGAGGATGAGATTGAGAGAGGGAGAGGATGAGGAGGACAGAGGCAGGGAGAGGGAGAGAGAGCTGCCAGAATAAACAAACAAGGAGAAGATGGGCACTATGCAGATTTCCTCTAGAGGAACTCATAAAACTACAGGTGATAACTCCTAGCACATCATGATGAGCAGGATGCACTTTCACACACACGAGTACAGAAATAAATTCGAATTTGGAGGTTCATTCTTACATGGCAGTAAATACATGTTTAAAATTTAAAAATACATAAGCAGTTATATCATCTTTTATTCTTTTTTTAAAGAGAATTCTACTCCTCAGTATGGCATATTTGTCAAAATTCTGGTTTCAAAGAACATTCTCCATAGTCTAAATCATAAGAAGCAGTAATTTCTCTGCCAGAATTCCCTCACCTTACTGTTAGTCAATTTTTCCACTGTATTTAGTCTTTTTTTGAAAAAAAAGTTTTATTTTCATCTATTTAAAAGGCATTGAAGTAGAGACAGACAGAGAGAGAGAGAGAGGAGAGAGAGAGAGAAATTCTGTCTGTTTCCCCAACCAAAACCAGGGCCCCTAAAACCCTGTGGGCTTCCATTCCTAGCAAAGTGTCCCAAGCACTTCAGCCATTATCCCCTGCCTCCTAGGATGCATTGGCAGAAAACTAAATTGGAATTAAAGTAGGCAGGACTCAACCTGGCAAACCAACATGAGATACAGATAACAGAAATGGTGACAAATCCATAGCACCACAACACCACCAGTGTGTCCAGCACTAAGCTATCTTTGGCACCAGGTATAGCTCATCTCTAATGAACCCTCCAGATGATAGTCTCACTGCACATACTCACATACTCATGGATCCTATTGGTTCTGTTTCTCTGCAGAACCCTGACTAAAGTAACATATGCCATAATACTGATGAGTTTATACATATTTCCCAAGTAAAATCATTTGCAGTATTTATTTATCTCCAAAAGGCCAGTAACAGAAAGAGTAAAACAGGGAAAGAAGGAGAGGGGTCAAGGGTAGGGGAGAGATGAAAGGAGGAAGAGGGAGAAAAAAGACAACGACAGAAATCTTTCATTTATTGGCTTACTTCCTTTTTGTTTGTTTTGTTTAATTGGCTTACTTCTTAAATACTCCCAACAGTCAGGGTTGGATCAGCCAGAATCAGAAGCCAAGAATTCAATCAAGGTCTCCCACATGAGTAATAGGAAGTCAAGAACTTGGTCCCTTGATTGCTGCCTCCTATGGTACATGTTAACAGGAAGCTGGAATCAGCAAGCCCGGGACTTACAACCAAGTGAACATCTCAGGCAACATCTTAATTGCTACATCAAACATCCACCCAGTGAAACTATTTGTGAATTAGATGGTGGTGTACTCAGTACTTGGGGTATGCCCAGGACCAAGGCAATTCATGGAAATGTGAGACATTAAATCTCAAAACCAGGAAAAGTCCCAGGCAATCCTGCATGATTGGTCACCCTTTATGGGTCTGCCCATGTAGATGGATGATGACCATTACCCAGGCTCCCTAACAAGTTGCTCTACTTCTCATTGGAACTTCCCTGGTCAAGTTGAGCAAAAGCTCCACTGTAGGCAGAATAAATTCATCATTGAGATTACTTCACTTCCTCTTCAACCTCTCCTCCTTCTTCTTGGTAACTTTGGGATGTCCCAATATTCTTTTCATTCTCTTTTAGTTTTTTCCTGAGGGCAGTGGCTTCCTGGGCTTCCCACATGAGAATAAGTTCAGCTGCTCTTGCCAGTGTGTGGATATTTCTAAAATATTTCTTTTTTGTGTGTGTGAGATAAAAATATCCTCTTCTAAGTAATAAAATACTGTCTGGAATAACATTGGCATTAAGGCAATCCTGATGGAGAAAATATTTTCACAGAATGGTGAAAGCAGCGAGAGGAGAGACCATTTGGTAAGACAAACAGGAGAGCTCTCTACCTGTTATCTACTTCCCTCACAAAAGCTGGCACTGCCAACAATACCCAAGGACGGACATACAGGTAAATATCAAGTTTCACAGTGGTTGGATTCATTTTTTAAGGTGTTGAATCAAGCCTTCACAAGGGCTTTAACCATTCTTCTATTCCAAACATGTGTCCGTTATGACTCTCAAGAGTGTGTCTGCATAGAAAGTCTATATCCACAGCAATTTAAATGTCTGTCATGAAATGTGTTCATTATTATTCATAAAACTGCAGCAATAGTGACCTATAAAAACTAGGAGTTTAATACTCACCGATCAGTCAATGAAGGGTTGTTACTGAATGTACAAGATCTAAACAAAGAATACGTAGAACTCAACAGGATCCCATAGACATTTCCAAGTTTCCTGTGAGAAAGGGACTTAAAGTGGTTTGCCATGGATTCTGTCTGTATGGTAGCATGGGTAATATGAAAAGAAAAGAGAATAAATATGGGGCTATGGCCAAGAATGAATAAAGAACTAAAGAAAGAAAATGTAAGACTAGAGGAAAATAAATAAAATACATTAAAAACTGAGATTTTTTTAATATTAAAAGATGTCCTCCTTTAAAGTGGATTAAAAACAGTCAGTCGTCTTTGTTCTTGGCAGCAAATCATATGCAACCATGACCAAACTGCCTTAGGAGACGAATAGTCAAGTTAAACCTAAAAGCACCTGAAATTTAAAACAAAAACCAATTTGCATTTTATGCAAGCAAAGCAAACAGATGGCCCTGATAATGATTTCAAAATCTAGTTTCCACAGAGAAAAACAAATCTGGAACCCAACGTCAAATGAGTTTGATATAGAAGGAAGCTAATAAAAAGAAATAGACATGGATAGAAGTCACTGCCTTTTTGCTCAGCTTGTGTAATTTTGAAATCTCTCTGCCTCTTTCTTCTCATGCCTGGGACTAGGGCAGATTCATCACGCACTGTCAGTTCCCCAGACAACCCCTTTCGTGAACAATAAACCCCAGGAGAATGTAGGCATCTCTGTCAAGATCAAAGTTCTGCATGGGTTTTGCACACGGATTTTACAACAAAACAAAATCGATTGCATGGGAGTATGATTACATTTGTTGGCTTAAAACATGAAGTTTCCAGGTTTTACAAATAAAAAATAGGTGTGCATTGGCAATTTTAAATCACCTAATACTTTATGATTTTAAGAATATTCAAAGTCAAAACATATACAGTTAAATACTAATTCACATATACTATGATTTGGATATGTTTTCATTTTCCTCCCCCAGGGTCCATGGTGATTAAGTGCTTGGCCTTCCCAGCGATGGTTCTGTGAGAATGTTGAACTTTGGCGCTGTGAGGCCTGAGATAGGTCACATGGGACCCCTTGGTGGTTCCCAAGCGGTCCCCTAAGTTCTTACAAAAGAAATGGAATAAAAGGCAGTAACCTGACCTCCCCCTCTCCTTACTGTAGTCCCTGACTTGCTCCTGCATGTACTGCTGCCACTGCTGTCCATGCCACAGGGTAAGGCTTCCAAGGGGCCATCCTCCCTGACCCTTCAGGGTGCATTCTGAACTTCAAACCTCTAAAATTGCAAACTAAACAAATCACTCCTTTTTTCCCCTCTATTAATTAACTGCCTTAAGTGTTTTGTAAATTTAATACAAAATAGTTCTCCATTTTGGTCACCCATCCTCTTCTCAGGGCATGGACTCTTCCAGGAGCCTGCAGGTGCAAGTCTGGGAATGTGTCTCCACCTCTCTCACTTGCTCTGCTATCTGGATGAGTCATCATGTTCCCAGAGTCACATGAAATAGCCACATGGCTCTGACTTCTACCTCGTTGTTTTTATTCCCAGCATATCATTCATCTGATTGGTATGTTATACATACTGGATTTTTATTATAAATGCTTGTGCCACATTTCACATGTTTCTCTTGATCTTTCTCATTCTTATCTCTCTCGTTATCTTATATTTCCCCATCCTGTAAATATTTTCCAAATCTCTTCTTTCTTTGCAGCACATCTGCTTGTCCATCTTCCTCTACACAAAAAAGCTTCTTGGTTTCCCTCTTAAATGTGTAGTATAGGAGCTAAAATTTGTAGCAAGCCCATTGAAAACAGACTTTCTTCATAAGAAAAGCAAAATTATTATCTTTTTAATTTTCAAACAAATATCAAAGAACCAATGGCTAAGACACTGTTGGCTGAGGTTTAAATTCAAGCAGAGCTGGGTAAACCAACTGAACTTACAAGTTCTGATCAGAATATTGGAGTAGCTGTAAAATCAGGCAGATAGACCATCTGCAAGCTTTTATTGTTATTGGCATAAAGAATGAATGAATCAATGAATGAATGGCATCTCCGTATGCATGGCTAATTTTGTGTTGTCATCTTGACTAGGCAAAGGCATTGCCTGGGTGGCAAAACAGTATTCTAAACATAAGAGTAGGTATTTTGGAAAGAGATTAGCATTTTGATTGCTTAATTGAGTAAGGTAAATGATCCTATACCCAGTGGTAGGATATCATCCCATCAGTTGGGGGCCTGAACAGAACAAAAAGCCAAAGAAAAGGAGAATTTGCTCTCTGGGCTGGCACTTTCATCATCTCAAGCCCTTGGACACCAGGGCTCCTAGTTCTCAAATGCTACAGACTTTACTCAGGATGCATGTGAGCTTTACTGGTCCTCAGGTCTTTGGACTTGGTCTGAGTGACATCCACATCTCTCCCAGTTCTTCAACTTGCAGATGGAAGGTGGTGTAACTTCTTGGCTCCAATAATCAAGAAAGCACTAACCTCTATAACACACACACATGCATACTACACACACACACAAACATGAATAAACTTTTGTTTCTGTTTCCCTGGAGAGTCTGGACTAATACACATTCATTTTGACTCTTGTTCAAAGTCCACAGTTTTTAATAAACACCTGTAGAGATGGGTGCATGGGCATGCAGACTAGAACAGATGTGCTGATGGTGGGCAGCCAGGACACGTCATCTGAGACAAGCCTAAGGCATCGGGCTGAAATGTCAGGGGCTCAGTAAAGTACCCTCAATCCTTCAGAAGTTACGAATATTCCTTTCTGTATAAATTTCTTTATAAGTAACAGCACTTGATGGATAGATTGGGGTGAGTAGAATTATTTCAGTATTTGGAACATTGACCTTCATAGAAGCGGTGTAACCCCAAGCACTGGACCACTGAAGTGCTGATATAGGGATCATAAGGCTACATTGTCCTTAGAGAATCTACAGAGAACAATGAGCCAGTTGGAATCCAGTCTGTTCCACTGACATACATCAGAATTTCAGACTATGTCCTGAAACATGTTTTCTTTGTCTACATTTTAAATAATTTGTGGCAGTTATCACTGAGTTTTTAAATACAGAAATAGCTTCAAATTAATACATTTCAAAAGTTACTTATTCTTTAATAAAGAATAAATTTGTGTAAGCCTTCTTTGGAACAATGTCTAGGAATGCAGTTTCTAAATCTCTTAGACTCACGCAAATTCTTAGGGCAAGTTCATTATCCAGGTCTGCATGACCCCTGTCATTGCTGCATGTAAGTTATGTGCTCAAAACCAAGGAAAGTACAATCACTCAAAGTCAAATTGGATGATTCAATTCTATGATTCTCTATGATTCCCAAAAGTTCTTATTTGTGTTCAAAATTTCCCAAATGACAATAGACTATAGCCTGCACTTTGCAACATGTTTGGCATTTTAAGCACATATTTTTTAACACATGAGATATCTTTCCAAATAATTTTCTCCTTTTCAAAAATTGTTATTTATTTTAAAACTACAGAATAAATCAAGAGAAACACACTCTCTCTTGATTATTCCAGGACAATGAATGAAAATAAGCATGAGTAATAGAGGAGGAATGTGTTAAAAATGCCCTAGCATGTGATGAATGCACTAATAAGCCATGCTACCACAGAAGCCATGAGATGGAAATGGTGTGGCATGCTGGACACTGGTATTAGTTTTCCCCCTTCCAGGAAGCCCTGTGATAAGTAGCACAGGCCATGCCCCAGAATGCCCAGGAGAGGCATCCTGGGAGCACCACGACATAGGCCATGCTGTTGCTTCAAGGTGACTCTCTTCCCTTATTAGCACAGACTTCAGAAACCCCAGTGTGAAATGGATTTTTAAGCTAGAAAGGCTTCAAAGTAGGTCTGTGATTTTTAAAAATTATTATCAGTGCCTTTTGAAATCATAACCCATTGAAATGATGCAGAGGCAAATGAGGCTGGCTGCTCCCACTTAGCCATTTGGAAACCTAAAAGGAAACAGGGTATATTATGTAATGAGCCAAGATTCTGGCTTCTGACTGTCAGATGTGTGTGGCAACCCCATTACCCTCTGCATGTACAGAAGGTGAGTGTTCAACACCAACATGAGTACCCCTTATCCCCAAATCATTCTTACTGCCCAGATTCCTGGGAACATGCAATGAAACAAGGTGAATAAAGGTCGGTGCCTGACTCATTTAAAAAAAAAAGACCCACAAACATAACATACCTGTTGTAGATGCAAGAAAAACACGGCATGCTATCTAGAAAGCCTTCTTTTCTAAAGACGATTGAAGGCTGAAGGCAAATGGTAAGAATCCACCTGGAAAAACCTGAAAGCCTGACTCAGGAAAGGATGCCCAAATGTCCGGCTCTATCTGGAAGAGTTAGAACTGAGGCTGGAGAGTACATTGTAATTGTTAATATTCTCCCTTTATTCTCAAAGTGGTCCCAGTTTGGATAACAAATGGCATAGCCTGTTCATGAAAAGCAGGCATCAAATGAAAGCCTGAGGTCAAAGCAAGACGTCCTTATAAAGACCTACTGATGGAGTTTGGTCTAATTTTAAGGATAATTATTGAGATGTCTTACACTGTAGTATATGATGAGGAATACAGAGAAGTTGTTAAGGGGAACCAACAGTAGAATGATAGGAGCCTGTGTCACAGCAGCTAAGAAACAATGGGGCTCTATGCCACCATCCTAAATTATCCACCAACCTCCATAGCCCAATAGGGATATCACAATCTTAACCATGATATATTTGACACTCTTCAAAACACTTCGCTAGCTCCTTTACATTGATTATAATTTCAAAAAAAGAAGTTCCTTGTAAAGAATCTATGTAGTATATCCCATTATTATTTTCTTGAAGGATGGGGATACTCCATGGGTTGAATATCTAGACCTATTCAAAACCACTTGTCAACTCAAGTTACTCACTTATACAGGTACAATAACATTACATTGCCTTTTATAGCTTTGACTGTATGCCTAAAAAAGACACAATATTGCTAATACGCCAAGGAAATTAAACTGAGCCATAACACAATCTTATTAAAGGGGAGACAATATTGAAGTAATAATTCAGAGTTTAAAATATTTTAATAAAAACTCAAGAGATTATATGTTACCAATGTAACAAAAACATAGAGGCCTGAGGAATAAGAACCTCAGAGAAAGGGAATAAAGGAAGAAAAAGGCAAAAATTACCTTTTTTAAATCACTCAGACTTAACAGATTCTAAAACTCATGTCTTAAATCAACAAATGAAAACTAAGTTTGGGCCCAGAATTTCATTAGGACTTGCTAAAAGATTGTAGGACCACAATACATCATTGGGCCTGCTGTAACATCTCAGGAAAAGCAAAGAATAAAGAAAAATCAGAAAATGTAGAGTTGGAATAGGATGCTAATAATTCTGATTGAAAATATTCTTACTATAACCTCAGTATCTGGCTAGTTCAAAGTCTGGCTGTGCGTGAGCATCACCTTGGGGCTTGGGAGAAAGGCAGAATCTCAGGCTCACCCCATACATAGCTGTATCCAAGGAATAGGCTTTGTGATAGAATTCAATCTCTCTTCTACCTGCATAACATGCTTTACACATCTCTGGGTTGCTTTCCAAAAAGGTACTCGTAAAATGACAAAAACAAAAAAAGCCAAAAAGCCCTCATTCTTACATGATCGTGTAATATCCCCAGGAAAGAGAACTTTTCTTTCCTGCTAGTCTGATCAAGGGCTTGGGATTCTATTTCGACAGATTGTTCTGGGTCAGGTGCCCATCCTGACGCAGGGGGATAAAGCGCTCTGAATTGACAAGTTTGGGTCACTTGACCCTAGAGAATCATGAACACATTTTGATTCCTCTTAATCTGGGATTCTATGGAACAGAAAAGAATATTTCTCTGTGGTTAAAAAAAAAAATCAATGTGCTATCAACAGAAAGTGAACAGGAGCTAGATGGACAAAAATAGAGGGTATATTTAAACAGACCTACTCAGATGTATGATACCCCTGGTGGCTGTGTTGCCTCCAGACTGTGGGCATTTGGGGGTGATCTTAAATCCTCAAGCTTGCCTTTAAATCTCTTGATACCCTGATTCTGGCTCTGCTTTCATGTGGCCATGATCAGAAACATAGGAAAATCCATGGGAAGAACAGGAAAACAGCTCCAAGTTTCCCCAAATATTTATTTGGAAAAGAAGTTGAAAAAGCTCTCATAGACTCTATTAAACCACCTGTTGCTGCCTTTTAAAGTTCTTCTAACAAAATTACTTGGCTGAATTCTAAATTGGGAGTCAATAATCCTAAACCAAGAGGAGATTAGTAGATTGAGTGAGAGCTAAAAAATGTAGATCTGAGTGGAGGACAAAGTTTGGACACTGTTTTTATAAATCATTAACTTTCAAATTGTTTTTAAATATATGTAAAACATTTTATCATTAATTCTGAACTCCAAATTAAATCCACTCATACTGGACCACAAGATATGTGACAAAGCATCCTTCACCTAAAAACATGAAAGAAAAATCCTGTGTACCGTCAAAATGTACTTTTAAAAAGATTTGTTTATTTGAAAGTGAGAGTTACAGAAAGAAGGAAAGAAAGAGAGACCTTCCAACCACTGTTTAACTCCCCAGATTGCTTCAAAGGTCAGCACTAAGCCAGGCTGCAGCCAAAAGCCAGAAGCTTCATCCTGGGCTCCTAATGGGTTGCAGAGGCACAAAGAGTTGAGAAATGTATTGCTTTTTCCAGGCTCTTAGCAGGAAGTTGGATCAAAACTGCCACAGCCAGGAGACAAACCAGTGCCTACATGGGATGCTGGAGTAACAGGCAGTGGCTTTTACCCCCATGCCATAATGTCCCCAGACAATGCATTTTTTTTTAAAGATTTAGTTTATTGTTGTTGGAAAGTCAGATATACAGAGAAGAAGAGAGAGAGAGAGAGGATGATCTTCCATCTGCTGATTCACTCCCCAAGTGACCCCATTTGCCAAAGCTGCACGGATCCAAAGCTAGGACCCTTGAGCCACCCTCGGGTCTCCTATGTGGGTGAAGGGTCCCAAGGTTTTAGACCATGCTCAACTGCTTTCCTAAGCCACAAGCAAGGAACTAGATGGGAAGTATAGCTGCCGGGATTAGAACCAGCACCCATATAAGATCCTGGTGCAAGCAAGGTGACCTCAGCGCATGCAAGGTGGCTACCAACCTGGGGTGAGAATGTATTTTTAACAATTATTTGATAAGGTAAAAATATTAAATGTTGAACCAAATCATATTGAACTTTTAACAATATTTAAAAATGAAAATGAATTTAGAGCATTTAATTGAGTTGTAGCACATTTTCCAAATGTGAATATAAGCTTTTTTTTTCAAGTCTTACAAATTTCTTTATCTGGGAAGGAGAGATGTCGACACAAAGAGTGAGAGTGCAACCATCGACTGTTTCACCCCACAAGTGACTGTCACACTCAAAACTGGGTCAAGGTCAAAGCCAGAAGCCAAGAACTCAATCCAGGTCTCTCACATCGTAGGCAGGAGCCCAATAACTTAAACAATAACCAGAGTCTCCCAGGAGGTAGGAACTAAGAGCCAGAGGTGGGTTTTTCACCCAGGTACTCTGACATAGGATGGGCATCTTACCAGTAAGTCAAATATCAGAAATCATTTTAAAATGCCAATTCTTTGCTAAGCAACAAATAATTGGCATTACAAACTGATTTATTTTTATTTTTTCTTAAAAGACTTGGGAGAAAACTTTCGGAAATATATTTACTTAAATTTGTATTAATTTATTTGTTTTCATTTTATTTGAAAGGCAGAGACAAAGAGAAGGAGAGGGAGAGAGAGCAAGAAAGAAAGAATCTTTCAACTAGCGGCTCACACTTCAAATGCCCATAACAGTTGGGTTAGGGTAGTTGAAGCCAGAGGCCTAAACATTAACCCAGGTCTCCTACAGACTCTGTGACCTCCGCAGAGAACCCCCTCAGAATTCTTGGTTCTGAGAGGCTTTTACTGCCTACATAATCTCTCTCCTTGTGTCCAGATTTTGTTGTTGTTGTTGAAATAACTACTTCCTGATATTCTGCCATACACCAAATTTTAAAGTTTGTTCAATTTTGTTTCCTCCAGTAGGAATTAAACTTGAATATAAAGTTATCAACACTGAGTTTTTGAACAGTCACCAAGAGAAAGTTAGTTGTAGAATAGGCATCTGTAAACAGAACTGATAACCTAACTTAACAGCTTGTAAAAGGATGATACTGGCAGTCATTTTTATTACTTTACATTTTTTAAAACAGATCTTACGAAAACTTCTTCTGTTTCTCAACAGAAAAAGTTCTGACTTGAGACTGACAAGTGATTTCTGCTAAATGTCAGGTGTTTTCCCCCTAATCTTGATCTTGTTGCTGGGTGTTTCTTTAGGCACTTTAAAAGATAAACAAAAGAAAATGATACTAAAAAAATACAAACGCAATTTAATTTTTAATAGATTGCATGTATAAGGTGAAATTTGTCAATAGTTCAACAGCTATGCTGGTGATCTTTACTTGCTTTATAATTCCATGTGAAATACTAACTAACTAACTAGATATCCAAATTGCTTCCTTTCACTCCTTTTAGTACTACTTAGCTGATACCATGTAATAAAGGGTACTTAGAAAAGTGCATGAGAAAATGAATTAAAAATTTACATTTGTGAGAAAGTTTTGAAATCCAAGTATTTTGTTTTCATAATGCATATTTTTCACAAACTTCTTGAAGACATTATTTCATATGTAGTGTAAAGTTTTAAAAAAAATTGTTTTGGGTATTTCACTGCAAGCTCAACACTTGATTATTATATGAGTTAGACAAGTTATCTAAATATTTTTGCAGCCAAGTGTCCTCATCTAAAAAAATAAGGAGGATGAGAAAAATTATGACACCAGATGCACAGGGTTAAACCAAACAATGCAAAACTAGCAAACAGCAAGAAAAACAAGAAACCTTCTAGCACCTTTTAAAATGGGACCTTTCATAGAATATATCTGAAAAATATCTGTCATTAATATTACCTTTGCATTTATTCTAGACTTTTGATCAAGACTAAAATTTCAACTTCTTTGTGCACTGTTAAAGAGACAAATTCAATCTACTTTTTCTGTTTAAAAAAAATCCCAAATCCCTATGCCTAAATGTTTTTTTATGTACCAATTAGGCCATGTAAAACCAAATCCCATCCAAGATGTTCTAGACCAATTAATACAATATTCCCCCAAAACATGAAATACTTTTCAAACATGGAGTGTGTGTGTGATAGAGTATGGTGGGAAGGAAGAAGGAAGGGAGAGAGAGGGAGTGAAAAAGGAGAAAGGAGGGAGAGAGGCAGACAGTGAGAGATAGAGAAATAAAGATGTACTTTGCGTGCATCTATAAATTGGCTGCTATGATGAATAAGGCTAAGGTTTCCAAAGAAAATGAGATCATAACAAAAGCCTTCTGTATGCCTAACTTTTATCAGGAGGAAAAAAAAAAAGACAAAACAGCATGAAATGATGAGACCCAATGATGAAAATTCATTCACAATCATTACTTTCAAGAATAATTTCTCTTGGGTAATTCAGCATGCTATTACTATGGCTCTCTAGAGTGAGAGCTAATGTACACGAGGGTACTAAAAGTGGATGATCATGGCAGGAATATAGTCAACCAATAAGACCATAGAAGCACATTTAAAGCATTTGGGAAAAATTCAAGAGAAGAAATGGCCTCCTTTTTTTTTTTTTAATTTAAGTTAATGACTTGGGATACAGTTTTTCCTTGACTCACACCAGCAAGAACTTAAAAATACCCAGCCAGGAAAAAAGAAATGAACATATTTGTTCAGCTAAAGCAGCAGCACACCTGATCTGCCAGTGTTGGTGTTTGGTCCTGGGGACTCAAACACTCAGCCAAATTCTTTGGGCCATCTTGGCACATGTTTAATTTTTTTTTTTTTGGCCAAATTTTCTTTATCCTGGAAAAAACAGCCCTTCATGGAGAAGCTCCAAGAAAGCTGAAATTTATTAAATTCAAAAATAGGCTAAACCAGTAGAATAGTGGCTAAAGTCTTTGTCTTACATACACCAGGATCCCATATGAGTGAAAATTCATGCCCCCTCTGCTCTACTTCCCATCCAGCTCCCTATTTGTGGCCTGCAAAAGCAGTAAAGGATGGGTCCTGGCTCCTGGCTTTGGATTGGCTTGGCTCTGGCCATTGCAGCTACTTGGGGAGTGAACCAATGGATAGATCTTTCTCCTTTTCCCTCCTCTCTGTAAATCTGACTTCCCAATAAAAATAAATAGGTCTTTTAAAAAAAGTTTCTTACTGAAGAGAATAGTACTCTAAAGTTGTTTTTTTAATGAGTCCAATGTAATGGGAATAATTATAAAAATATGCTCTTTCGTAAGCTGACATAAATATTCTCTGGAATCCATGTTAAGCAGTTGTTACTTCTTTTCTACCTACCTCGCCTCGGTCCTCTCATCAACTCTTGTTTTGAAACAGCTATTCCCATCACTCTGCCTGGAAATATTTGCCCAGTACATTGCTTTATCAGTTTAGGCAGTGAACCTCTGTCAAGACTGGAGGGGAGGCAGCAGACAAGGGAGCACCTAAACATTTCATTTGCTTCTTTATTTATTTATTTATTTATTTATTTATTTAGTGAACTCTTTAATAAGTAACCCCAGATAAGCATGATAGTATGTTACTCTGAAAGGTTTTAAACATTTCCTTCTGAAACACTTGCCTTTTTTCTGTTCTTTTTGAGCCATTCCATACACTCTATTGTACTTTCAAGCTATAGTCCCCACTTAGAGGATGATGTTGACAATACAAGTTTTATCATTTTATTTTATTTTACTTCTTTTCATTATTATCAGTTTGTGATACAGTTCCATAGGACCTGGGATTTCCCTTATCCCATCCCCAAGTCCTTCCCTTCTCTCTGAGTTCCCCTATATCATTACTATAGTTCTTTATACACAGTCATATGTCCATCATTGTGGGCATGGACAATGGCAGGGAATCCAACAACCTATTGTTAAGACATATGTGAACAGTTTCACTGGCAGTCCATCTTTGTCTGGAAGTAGAGATGCATACTGCATCGTTTCCTCATATCTGGATATGATAGTCTCCATTACACAGTTACTACATATCCCCTTAAATGAAAAGTCCCAATACAAAAAAAGGAGGAAAAAGGAAGAAAAATATAAGTTTATAAATGCCACGAAGTTAAATAACATGCTGCTAGGTCTGATACTCTCCATTACACAGTTACTATACATCCCCTTAAGTGAAAAGCCATAAAATATAATCAACAATAGGAAAAAAATTAACACCATAAAGTTAAATAATATGCCACTGAATGACTAATGTGTCACTGAAGAAATGAAAATCAAGAACCTTATTGAAGAAAAAGATGCTACTGTATGACCTATGAGTCATTGAAGAATTTAATCAGAAGAAAGTGTTTTGAAGAGATGAAACTAACAAAAAAATTAAAATCCATGAGATACAGTTTCTGCTGATCTTTGTTGGTGAAATGTGTCTCCTGTAGGCAACAAATAGATGGGTTATGTTTTTCAATCCAGTCTACTAATCTGTGGGTTTGATTGATGAGTTTAAGCCATTCACATTTACTGTTAATAAGAATGCATGGTAATTTGGTCCTGTCATTTTAGCAATGGGATTCGTTGTTCATTGATTTAGTCATCTGTTGTTATTTTACTGGGATGTTCTTTGGTTTTGGTGGGCACTATTCCTCTTCTCTGTCAAGAGAACATCTTTAAGTATCCTCTGTAGGGCATGTTTGGAAGAGGCATATTCTTTGAGCTTTTCTTTATTGTGAAAGAATTTTATTTCATTTTCAAAGACAAAGGAAAGTTTTGCTGGGTACATTATCCTAGGACAACAATTTTTTGCTTTTAGGATCTGGAATATGTCACTCCATTCTCTTCTTACCTGTACAATTCCTTGTGAGAGATCTCCTGTAAGTTTAATTGGCATTCCTTTATATGTCAATTGATTATTTTTTTCACGTGCATATTTAAGGATCTTTTCCTTATGTTAGTTTGAAAAGAGCTTGATGATCATGTCTCTTGGTGAAGATCTCTTTTGATCAAGCCTGTTGGGAGTTCTGTGCCCCTCCTGGATGTTTTTTTTCCCAATTTCTTCCTCTAGATTAAGGAAATTTTCCCTTATTATTTCATTAAATACATTTGTAAACCCAGCTTCTCTTTCTGTACCTTCTGGGACTCCCATAACTCTTATATTTGGCCTTTTAATAGTGTCTTTCAATTCTTGAAATACTTTCTTTGGCCTGATCCAGCTCTGTTTCCAGCTTTTTGTTTTCTTCCCCCTGGTGACAGGAAATATATTCTAATTTTGAGATTGTTTCTTCTGCCTCCTTCAGTCTATTTTGGAGACTCTCCATTGTGCTTTTAATTTGCTCCACTGAATTCTTCATTTCTGATATATCAGCTTTCATTTGATTAATTCCTAGTGTGGCATGTTCCTTAAATTCCTTGAATGCCTGTTTTACATGGTTCTCATTGTTGATAAGAAATTTTATAACAAATGTTTTGAATTCTGTATCCCCCCATTTTCTTGATGTTTCCCTCAGTGAACTCTGAAGTTGTCAAAGGCTTTTGCTCCTTTGCAGGGGAGTCTTCAGTAATATTCATTGTGCCTCTGTCTCTTTTACTCTTGGTCATTATGCTTCTGGTTATCAGATTCTTGGTGCAGGTTTCTAGCTCTGTCACCCATAGGTCTACAGTTCAATTTTACTTATTGCAGCTGGTGCACGGCTCCTTCTTTGCAGTCAGTTGTGCCACTCCCTCCAGCAAGTTCCAGGTCTGGATTCCTATGTTAGATTTCCACCATGGTCTCCATAGCCCCCACTCCTGGCTCACCAGTCTCCACCTCCTGTGATATCTCGCTGAGTCTGCACCATTGTCTAAAACCTTTCTCCCACTTCTGGTTGGAACAGGTCCCAGAATCAGGGAGACACCACGAGTCCTACTTAGCTAGGTTATTGGTGGTGCTGATCTTGCCAAATCTATTGGCTATTAGGTCTGAGGGCCACATGGACTTATTTTGACCCGTATGATGTCATTCTTGGTATTATTTTTCTGTGGGACCAGTGTAATGCAATGAGTTCAGTGAGCTCTCTCCCAGCTCAGCGTATGTGCATTTCATCGTTATCCCTGCAGTCTTAAAGTTTTTCCACATTGTACAAAATGGTGCCTGATGTGTCACTTCTAGAGTTCTTGATATGCATGTCCATCAAGTTTGAGATGGACAGCATACTGAGATCCAACTTGGGTGGAACCTGTAGGATGCAAGGTGTTGCAGTCCCTGAGCCATAATGAGTTCATTCTCAGCTCAGATCAGGCACAGTACCATCCATAGCTCATGCCTCCTTAAACAAAATGGCTTTAGAGGGGGCAAACTGGGCTGTGAAATCCACGCTGTTACCATCTGCTCATCTGGGATCTGCCACTCTGTCTCTGCTCCAGGTCAAATCAAACAGACCAACATGATAAGCAGTTCTTTGGGTTCACCTCCTGAGCGCCCAGTGAATGTCCCTTCCCACCCTGTTGCTGGTGTAGTTCTGGCTGCCAATGTGATCCAGATTGCCACTCGCTGAATGCTGCTTGAGTATCAGCCACTGCCACACCACACCGATGTGTACTCCTCTGTTGTACTGTGCTCTCCTATTTCCTGAAATGTGCCCTCTCTTCTTCACACTGGATAATATTTCTTCGTCTGTTTAAACATGTCCTTACCCTATTCTGCCATCTTGATTCTTACACATATTTAAAAACATAGCCAGGGAATGTTATGTCAGAAGAGACACTGGCATGATGGAAGAGGTGGGTCATTCTTTATCTTTTTATTTATAATGAGAGAAACAGAAGAATTACACAGGTTAGCTTTGTAGCTTGATGATTGAAAGCATTTGAAGACCCTGGCATTTTAAATAAAAATATATTAGACATTCTCTTCTAACAAAGAAATAAACCAATGTATGATGAATAGCTATTTCAGAAAAATCTTGGAAGGCATGGTGGCTCAATAGGTTGATCCTGTACCTTGCAGCACAGGCAACCCAGAGGGGTGTCACTGCTGTTCCACTCCTGATCCAGCTTATTTCTTTAGCCTTGAGGATGGTCTAAAGCATTGGGACTCCATACCCACATGGGAGAACTGGAAGAAACTTTTAGCTTTGGATTTACTCAACTCTAGTCATTACAGCCATTTGGGTAGTAAATCAGTGGATGGAAGATCTTCTCTTTCTGTCTCTGCATTTCTCTGTAAATCTATCAGACAATAAATAAATACATTGATATAGACAGATAAACCTTCTAAAGAAAGTATTATTGTCCTACTCAAACTTTTATCTAACTCCTTCTCATTTTTGGTGCATGATTTTGTTTTTAATGGAATGGATGCTTTGTCCTCAGACAAGAAAGCTGCCTAGGCAAAGCTGTTAAAACCCCCACTTGGTGCAAGGAGGGACTGGGTATTTAACTGCACTTCTGCAGAAGGCAACCAACAGGCCCAGATGAATGATCTTTTTGTTGTTCCCAACCTCTGCATTCTAGCTCTTTGACTCATTACACTTTGGGTAATAACAATGTCTCCTTTCAGTCTAAGAAGTCCTCTCTCTTTTACTAAAATTTTCTTACAGGAAGCATTTTGAAAATTAAATTCAATGAAACTTGATTGTTCCTATATCCAAAAGAATAGAAGTGGAGGAAGGGAATTAAATTGGAAAATGTGTAGCAATGGTGAAGTCAGAAACTTACAAACTAAGAGCAAAAACCAGCCTGTATAATAACCTAGCAGGTAGGAGGCACTGTCCTTTTATTTGGGCAGGGATACACCCTCTTAGAGAGGTGCACCATATCTGCTTCAGGAGTATAAGGAGCCGTCTTTGTTTAGTTACATCCAATGAAATAGAGTATCCAGTAAAAGACCCCCCAAGGGCTAGATAATGTGGTTTTTAACATTTTAGAACACAGTATCAGGGAGACCAGAACCAAGCCATTCACACAAGCTAGCAAATGCTGGACATGAACCCAGACTCCAGATCTGTATTGTGGGTTCAAATCCTTGACCCAGTGGCTTGCCAGCTGTACAGCCAATTTCAGGGTTGCTTCTTGAGCAATTTATGTCTCCATTTTCTTAATAGGAAAAGGAATATGACAGTAATTGTTGTTATTGTTTTGATATATCTTCCCCTTAAAATTCATGTTGAAATTTATTTAAAACTTATTGTTAGTTTTATGTATTTAAAAGGCAAAGAGGCAGACTGGTAGAGAAACAGAGCGAGGTCTTCATCCACAAATGCAAGCCCCAAGTGCCTGCAACAGCTTGGGCTAGATCACCTCCAGCATTCCACCTATTCTGTAACTGTTGACCACTTACAGATGCTCAAGGCCATGTCCCCTGCCACACCATAAGAAGTAGGAGGCTCTTGGGTGTGGCTACCTGATTCTGGACTTGCCAGCCACCAAAACCACACACAAAACAAATGTCTTTTCTTTATATAAAGAAACCAGGCCCAGATATTTGGTATTTCCTGAAATATGTCCTCTCTGCTTTATTCTGGTTAAATGCTTCTCCGTCCGTTTAAACGTGTCCTTACCCTATCCCGCCATCTTGATTCTCCTCTGGCCCAGATATTTGGTGACAGCAATAAAAATCATCAGTATTATACACTTAGTAAGAGTATTAAATAAGTAAATAATTATAAAATGTTTAAACTATTGCTCCAGGAGAATCTGAAGTAACAGATTGATTGGCTTATGACTGCTTATGAAGGACTATACTATTGTAATAATATGGGGAAAATCAGTCAGAGGGTGGGAATTTAGGGAGACGGTAAGACAATCCCAGACCCTATGGAATTATATCATAAAATTCAAAATTAAATTAAAAAAGAATCTATTGGATATAAATCTCAGGAATTGATTTACCCTCATGTAAACTGAAAATGTTCAATCACAGATCCCTGGAATATTATTAGCAGGTCCTCATGAAGGCAGAAAGGTCCATTTCTTTTGTTCAGTCCAGGGAGTAAACGTGTATCTTTTATTGATTATGCTTGTAAATATTGTTAGATGAATAAATGAACTTATCTTGGTGGTTAACACAAACGCTTTGATGTGAGCACAAATTTGACAAAATGACCTCCAGGGAGTTTTCTATGTTGTCTAAATTTGTATTCGTGTGATTTGTTAAGGGAGCTAATCAGTTAGGGTAACACAAGAATGACAAGGTATGCATGTGATTTTTAGACCATTATTTCCTTCCTTGCTTTCTTTCTTCTTCTTCTTTTATCACCCTTGTTTTTGGAATGTGTATCAAACGAGTTTCCTGGTATCATTAAAAGATTAAACAGGAATGTGAGGCACAGTATCAAGTCGCTTCGATGTATGTGTACTCATTATTTTTTCTTCACAATTTCCCATCTCTGAGCTTTTTCGTCAGGTCAGGCTGGCATTTTGATGCCTTTTATGAGTGTGACAAGTGAAAACAGGGAAAGAAAACATCCAAGTGCAGAAAGCCAGAAAGTGTCCTGCCATTCATAGATGTTCAGCTGGTTCTCACTCCACCTGCCTCATCAGGCCACTAGCATCATGGGATGCTGGCATGGCAGACATCAGGCTGCTCTTCAATAACCTCAGCCCATATGTGTGACAGACACAGTGTTGCTCAGAACAGAGTATCTCCCACACTCGTGGTTGTCACCCGCCACTTACCCAGATACATAATCAAACTCTGCAATTCTGATTTGCCTCACCTGGGAGCTGATTGCACAGCTTTGAAGTTTCCCATGCACAATCCAAAATTCTCCTTTTCCAGAACTTTGTTCTCCCATTTGCCACAAGAAACCAGAACTGACTCTTCACCTCTCTAAGGAACTAGAAATACTCAGCCAATTCAGCTTCTTAGAGCAACTTCAAAAATCCCACCCCCCCCAGAATATTAAATCATTTTGGTTGGAAAGCTGCAATAGCTAACTTGCTGACAGTTGCTTGGAATATTTGCAGACCTGGAAAGAATAATACCTTTAATCAGGTCAAATCATTCTACCTTTGGGACTCTAAATTGACTCATATTTTCAAAGAAAGAAATATTCAGTTACAGTGCAGAAAATAGGATTATTTCTTTAGCTCAATACACAACCAGAGGTTCTTTCTTTGAATCTTGACATTTAGTCGATAATAAATTGGTTTTGAATAACACTTTCTTGTGAAGCTATCTTTGCCTGTAGGATTTTTCTTTTAAAAATCTGGACTACAGAAGGAAATTCACACCCTGGGCAGGCTTTCCACCAATGCCGTCTACATAGCTGTTGCTACTCTTCTCTGATGCACCTCACAGTTATACCTGTTCCTTCAAATATTAAGCATGTTTGCTTTGTCTGTAATGATATGATTTCCTGAATTTTGATTTATTGGAAAAATACTGGTAAAAACCCTCCAAATATTAATAATTTGCTTTTATATCAGAATCCTCAGTAAGTCAAAATCTTAATTAAGAGACAGGTCTCAATGCTTTTCATTTCCTAAAAGAGAAAATTGAGATCCAGAGAAGTTAAATATCCCCATATTAAGTAACAAACTTGGTTGTACTCCAGCACTGTCTGTCTATACTTCTCAAGGATACACGATTATGCTCTTTTTATATCATGTCAAGAATTTAACAATAAACAGATCTTCATGGACCATAGTATCTGTCACCATTTACCTCTGCCATGTAGTACCAAAGCTACCTTAGATAAAACATGAATGAGCCAATATGGCTGTGTTTTCAAAAACAAAAGCAAAATCCTCTTTATTTATTTATTTACAAAAGCAAATGTCAGGGCTAACACTGTGGCAAAGTGGGTTAAGCTGAAGTCTGCAATACCAGCATCCCATACAGGCACAGGTCACAGCCCAGCTGCTCTACTTCTGGAACAGTTGCTCCCCTGCTGATATGCTTGAAAAAGTAGTGAAGCTGGTCTAAGTGCTTGTGCCCCTATGGAAGATCAAGATGAAGCCCCTGAATTCTGGCTTCAGTCTGACCCAGCCCCAGCTATTACAGACATTTGTGTAGCGCATCAGCAGATGAAAGAAAATATCTCTCTCTCTCTCTTTCTCCTCACCCCCACCTGGGAGATCCAAATCCAGCCCCTGTTCCTAGGTCTGACTAGGCCCATTTCTAGCCACTGTGGACATCTCAAGAGTAAACTAGTGAATAGAAAGTCTTTCTCTCTCTTCCTCACCCTCACCCTCTCTTTGTCACTCTTTCAAATACATCAATCTTTTTCAAAAAGGACAAGTTACTTAAGACCTACATATGTAACATTCAGTGTTGGGACATATAAAGTAACCAAGAGACATACTCTTGCTCAAAATACAAGAAAATAAGAGCACATTACAGTCATTACACAGCAACTCTGAAACCAAACCAGGAAATACTCAGTTTTTTGTTTGTTTGCTTTGCTTTCCTTCTGTTTTTTTTTTTTTTTTCTTTTTTCATTTGCTGCTTAGGAAAGATGCTGACTATTTCCTCTAGATTCTTTATTTTTAGACCATTTTTTTCAACACTTCTTTTTAAAAATGAGCAAATCTATTAGTACAATTTTGTTAAAGTCTTCATAAACTTCTTATTGGAGTATATGCTTCCTCCCCCCTCTCACTGCCCTCATTACACCCCAGTGAGAGGGCAGACAGGAACACAGATACAAGATGTCATATACCAGTTCATTCCTCACATTCCCACAATGGCTGGGGTTGAGCCAACCCAAACCCAAAAGCCAGAAACTCAATCCAATTTTCCCACATGAGTAGCAGGGACCCAACTAGTTGAACATTTGCCACTGTGTCCCAGGAGGAAGCTGGACACATGAGTAATGTCAGGAATTGAATCCAGGTACTTTAGTATGAGACGTGAGAACCTTAATTAGTGTCTTTATGACTAGACCAGACTCCTTCCACTAGAGTATATTCTGTTAGACAAAAGTTTTATCTACAAATGCCTTTGATATAACCCCTTCTATACTAGGGATCCCTGTAAGCCAGTGGGAGTACAACCTTAAGATGATTAGAGTGACTGTCTAACTGAGTATCTGCCTGGCATGCTCCTTGGAGAAATTCTGTGCTTCAGAAGATTTCTGAAATATTATCTTACATTCTTCCAAGATATTAACAAAGTCTATTTGGCTTTTGGATTTGTTCTCAATCTGATAACGTCCTCTTAACCTGAGAATACACTGTATAAGAGAGGCTAAAACAGAAATAATTTTATATGTAAATGTAAGAAATCCCAGATCATTCACATAATTTCTTCCAAATTTCTTGAAACTGAAACAGCTCATATTTTAAACTTATTTCTCTATAAACTCATTATTTTCAATAAAAAAGAACCCCCCTGACATTTTCAACCATCTGGCTGTAATTTTTCTTACTCAAATCCACCAATTCTTTCAGTACATTTTATATTTTCTATCTTATGACTTGTGACAGTTGTGCTGAACTGTCAAGGACCTGTTTCTCCAGCTTTCTGAAATCATCTCCTCACTATTTTTTAAGTTGGTAATGACAGCATCCTCCAGGTCCTCCAGACATCTAACAAGAGCCTCTTCCATTCTCTTCCAACTTCTGCCCACTGATAAGTCTCAACATCAACACCCAATGGTTTATATTTTGCTGTAGCAGTATCTAACTTCTCTGATTCTCAAAACCGATTCCAATCATCCTATATTATGTATACAATCTTCCATATCAGTAGCTGGGAGGAAGCAGCTTATGGCTCAAGTATTTGAGCCACCCACATGAGAGGTTCAGCTCGAGTTCCCAGCTGCTGAATTCAGTAAGACATGGTTCCAACTGCAGTAGGCACAAGGGGACTCAGCCAACCAACTGGAAATTTCTCTCTTTTTCACTTTCCCTTCCACTCTCTCTCCTTCCCAATTTTAATTTGTCTATCCCTTCACCCCTAATCTCTGCCTTTCCAATAAAATATAAATACATAAATAAATAAATCTTGAAACAGCAACACTCGTTTTGCTGGTGAATGTGGAGTGTCTTGGTGCTCTTTCAAGCAGTTCTCTTAGGATACTGAGGCCGTGATCAGACAACAAATGGCACAGAAATTTTCACGAAGGTTTGTTTACTCTTTGATGTCTAGATTGGGAAGACATTAACATAAGAGGGTTGGCCTAGCTAGGCTCCTTGACCACCACCATTCTCTTGATATTTCCATCATAGTCTTTTCTCTAAAGGTCACAGGGGTTACAGCCTCCAGAGTGACAGTGCCAGAAGACTGGCAGATGCTGAATGGATTTTCCCAATCTAACCTCAGAAGTCATGGGACATCTGCCCCAGTGTTCTTTGTAACGGTAGTCAGAAAATCCTTCCTCATATTATGGCATGGACTATGAATTCTAGTTCTGAGTCCTTCCTCTGATAAATAACTTATCACAATCTTGAACACCATACCAGCAATACTTAGAGGGATGTTGATTTTTATCAAGAAAGATAATCCAGATATGTGGAAATGGAGCGGATTTCTACTAATGGTGATAGAACCATGTCCTGTGTGAGGCAGAAGGCCTTCATGGATGGGCAAAAGACAAAGGTGACAATATTTACACTGTTTTTGTTGTTGTTGTTAATTTGTTTGATTGTCTTTAAGAGATTTTGATGGTCTCTACTACTACACAGTGAAGACTCAGAGAAAAAGTAGAGAAGATCCAGAGGAAGTGAAAGCATCAAGGTCTCAACACATGTATACATCCACATTGGCAGAGAAGTCAGAATATATTACCTAGAATTAGGAAAGCTAAAAATTAAATGCTCTGTTCTGCATTAGGGAAACTGCAAGGTACAACCCTAGGTTCCAAGAATATCAGAATGATGGAGAATGGTCTATCGGAGGCAAGAAATTCCCTCCTGCCCAGTGGTATCTTCACGTCCTGCAAATGCCGACAGGGAACTTGTCGTAAATTCTTATTGCCTTTCAGAAAGATACAGGGAATACATTTTTACTTCCTCAATACCACACTCATAATTCAGTTACTATAATTCAATGTTGATTTGTCTTTTCTTGGAGAAACTCATAACCTTTGTAAAAGGCGGATCAAGAACAGGGTGATACTAATTAGGGAAGCAGTGTGGAGTCATGATGCCTGGACTTTGCTACTTTCCCTTGGGCCACCTAAACTGATGTCTCTAAGCCTCTCTTCTTGTGTATATAGGGGCTGATAGATGTTGGCCAAAGCAGAATTTATACCTGTAAACAACATTGTCTGGGTCTTGGACTTAAAGGTGAGCAGAAACAAAACAAAAACAAAAAAATGGCTTTCAACTACTGTCTCCTTTATGTTCTGTCACAATTTCAGCATTAAGGGTTTAAATGGGTGATTCTTCTCCTTTTCCTCCTCCTCCTCCTCTTCATTTTTCTTTCAACACCCCCCTCCCCCCACTGCCGCTCCTCCTCCTTCTCTTCCTCTTCTTCTTTTTAAGGTTTTACAGTTTTTCAGTGTCTAAAGCATCCTTAGATCTGGAGCAACCTCTGGAAAACAATGCTACCTGATGCATCCCACTTCTAAGGGAGTTCATATTTCTTTGAGTGAGAATCTGGTCTGTCATTCCTTGGGTAGAAATGTGTCTTTGCAACCCCGTAGGTTACTACCTGCCTCATATTGCTTGATACCTACTCCACTCACTGACTTAGTCATGAGCCAGTTTCTTCTCCTGTGTTGAAAAAGACATTTGTCCCTTCCCTCTTGGTCCTAATCGATATCCCTAGACATCCACGTGTCTTCCCAGGTTTATGAGATCCTGTGCTCTTCTCCTAGTTTAATTTCCCACAGCCCTCACTTAAATCTTTTCTGACCTGTTTGTGTTCCTCCACGTCAGAGGTTCTAATCTCCTAAAGCAAACACACAGAGAGGAATTGAAGACCTTTAGCAGGAACTGGCCCTTGTGGAAAGAAGATGGAGGAAATAGGATTAGGCTAAGTGAGAAGTCAAGCTATGATATGATAAAAACCTTGGTATGAGCAGATAGTTAATCTAATGGTTAGGACACCTGCATCCCACACCAGAGTCTGGGTTTCATTCCTGACTGCAACTTCCCATCGAAGAAGACGCTGGGATGTGGTAGTGACTGATAAACAAGTGATCTCCTGCCGCCTGCGAGGGAGAATTAGATATAGCTCCTGTATCACAGGTTTGGCCTGGTAAAGCTATACCTGCATCTTGGAAACTCTGTCTCTGTGTATCTGTCTTACTGATTCTCTGTTTCTTAAAAAAATAGCAACAGAAAAAAAAAATAGAAACCTTCAACCAACCCAGCAGAGAATTAAGGATTGAGTGTGGCCTGTCAGGCTTGTCCTTAGTATGGTTTCTACCCCTGCCTGGCTCATTTATTATAAGCAAAATGTACTGAGAGGGGCTTGATCCAAGGTGGACACACTCAGCTTTGGCCCTAAATGAGTTACCACTGAAGAGTGCCCTACATAACTGCCTATGGCTTGGGGCAAGAATGTTTAAGAGGAATCTGGATAATGTTACTTCATGCATACAACAAGGAAAACGTATCTATCACGAGTTTTCCTGCTCTAGAGCCCTGCCTTTCTCTGTGGACAAACATGGATTTGTGTTTTTCTTTCTTGGTCTTAAGGCATGTCAGTGGTGAAAATGTTTTCCTAATGGGGAGTTCCCATCTTCCTCAGACTAAACACTTCCACAACTGATTTGTATTCATGTGTGTGTTTGTATTTACCAAGATAATGGAAATGATGGGATAGAATTCTGAAATAAGGACTGGCCTGAATCAGCTGATCCAAAGCTTACACTAGTGGCCCTGAGCGGCAACCCTAGCAGTGGTCTGCCTTGAGAAAATAAAATGACCTACCAGAAAGAATGATATTGTAAGAACCATGGATTTGAAGTCCCTCTGACACATTACTATTTTTTTTAATTTTTGCTTTAAATTCAAGTCAATTGCCATAAAAAAAGAATAAAAGAAAGCTACTTATATGTAAAGGCTCAAACCAAGTCAGACCCTTTATTGTTTCTGAAACACATTTGCTTCCACCTCTGTTAGTGCCAATGCCTTTCCTTCTACGCCCACAGTTCACCTGTCAGCTTTACTAAGAAAGCTTCTCTCTAGGCTCCCAGCTTCCTCACAACGCCCCCCTTGTTCTTCTCCATGAGAGTATGAGCTCAGGGTCTAGTACAGTTCAGACCACGTGGTCACTATTGTTAACTTGCTGCTAAGCCTTTTGCTAGCAATGGTTGCATCATAAATTTAGATTTTTTTTGTTGTATGCATTTTATGTACTTTCCATGGACTATTTTATATTTTGCATTGTTGTTCATTCCAGATGGTTTTGTTCAGCTCATCTATCTATATGCCACTCTCCAAATATTGGGCATTATTTGTAGGTGTTTCATAGTACTTGGAAACTGAACAAATTTGTTTTGCCATCACCTTCTCTACAATGCCTACATATATTAGGCCCAAGTTGGAAGCTGGAGATGATGATGTTTCTAAATTAGTTCAAGCACAGAAGCTCTTTTTTCTGCCATTTGAGGAAGTCATGTCAGTGCTAGCAGTCAGACAAAAATGGGCTGGCAGACATCTCAGGATTGGTCTGCATCAGTTAGTGCTACTGTAACACTGTCAGTGTGGACTGGGAGACTTAAAAACATGTGTATTTACTACAGTTCTGGAGGTTGACAAGTCCAAGATTAAGGTGCCAGTGTGCTCAGATTCTGGCGAAGTTTCTCTTCTGACTTGCAGGTGGCCACTTTGTGTGTCCTCACAGAGCAGAGTGAAAGCTCTGGTCTCTGTCCTCTTAAATGGACACTAAGCCCAACCAGAAGGCCTCTCTCTTCTTAGCTCATTAAGCTGCATTATCTTCATACTTCAAATACTACCATATGGCTTCCACATATGAATCTTGGAGGGCCAATCCATGCTCTGGGCCTCAAGAGAGTGAATGCACTAGCTGCCCCCATCCCACACAGGTCAAACATGGGCGACCAGTGCATTTTCCAACAGTCAGTCATCTCCTACCTCTGACCTTGTCTGCCTAATCTGCTGATATCTGGTCTTTATATATTTTAAACTCACTTAGTTCCCAGGAAAATAGCTGCCATCATAATCAGCTCTGAGATAAGCAATGAAAGCATTAAGTAATTCTCGAATTTAGTGCCAACCAAACTTGAAATAGGTCAGGGCTACTTAAATATTGTCACTGTGAAATCAAAGGGTGGTATTTGTACACTTCTTAATGGGTTATTTATACTACAGTCAACTCAAAATATTCCATCATTGGTCATTTTTCAACCTGTAATCATTTTAGCTTGTTAAATATTATTATTCCTTATTATTCCTCACAATATTAAACAATCTTCTTTGGGAATGCTACAAAAGAAGTGATTCTAGGATAAGGTCTCTTTGTGGTTCTATTTCTGGCATTTAATCAGTTCTGTTCCCTCTGCATAATTATAGAGATTGTTCCAGTCTTCAATTGAGCTCATCTGGGAAAGGGACTTTCTCCTTTTCCTTTTTTTCCTGTTAATTTCTGTTTTTAATGAATATAAATTACTGTGAGAATTGACAATGCTGACCTTCCATGTAACTGTGACTGCTAATTAGGAACATTCCATATACACAACAATTCTCACAAGTCCTTCATGTCACTAAGGAAAAGACAGAACAGGCTACCTGAGTCTTTTTTCTGCCTGTTCTACCAGCATGCCATTGAGCTCTTTGCTTTAAATTCAGATATAGCTCTACATGCAGATATCATCAGGTTTTCATTTTCCCAAGCCATGGGACTTGTCTAAGTTATACTTCTTTGTAATTCTCAATGTTTGTGATACATCAGAGAGTGGGTAAATGAGATAATATTATATGAATTATCTAGCACAGGGCATGATGGGTTCAATCGATGGCTTTCATTGTTTTCCCAGCTTAAGTCATGTCTGATCACTGTGATTCTACTGGAGACAAGCACAGGGGTGTGAAATATTTCAGAATTTATTTTCAAGTTCATTGCAGGGGTCTCTCTATCTATTATAGATACATTTAGGAGTTCCTGGTAGAATTCATGATACCACAATGAAATGAATACAGGTTTTAAGATGGAGCCCTAGGAAACCTTTGGCAATTTATAACAAATCTGCGTCTCTGTTTCCTTAGTTGTGAAAGAAACATAAAAGTCACTCTATAGTGCAGTGGTGACTATAAAAGGAAAAAATGAGATAACTTTCTAAAATACATTAGTTTAAAATCAAACAAAGAGAAACATTGTTATCATATCTATTTGTTATGTTTCATACATTGGCTTATCTGTAAACTGAATATTTGTAGTCCCTCAAAACCCAGCTTTAATCCTTAACATGATGATGGTGTTAGAAGAAGGACCTTTGGAAAGTAACTAGATTCAAAGGAGGTCATGGACATAATCCCTCATGATTGAATTAACGTCCTTATTTACAGAAAAAAAAAGGAAGAAGAGATGAGATATACTACCAGCAACCCGGCTCTTTCTCCCCAAAAGTGTCCACAAAGGAAAATCCATAACCACAAAATGGACCATGTTGGGAGCCTTTCCATGCTGGCAGCCTGAGGTTGGATTTCCTATCTCTAGAATTCCCGAAATAATGTTTATTGGTTATGCCGCCTAGGCTGTCATGTTTTCACACAGCAGTCGGGACTAATATACCTACTAGCAAATATTCATTTTTTTCTTCTCCCCAAAACCCATGGCACCCATTACCAGCATTTGGGGTACCTCCATACTAATTGATAATGCTCCCAGAGAAGACAATAGAATGGCACTGAGTTTCAATCTGTGAAAACCAATCCTCAAAGTGGAAAATCAAGTCTTCTAATAGGAAGTTGGCATTAGCAAGCACCTAATTCCCAAGGGTAAAATGAGTAATTGCTACGGAGAAGCAGATCATGCACATTTATGTAGTGAGAGGTATCTTATGGGATTAATGGATGGGGAAAAGTAATCATTATAATAATTTTACATCCTAGACATAAAAGAGAGAAAGAACATGCAGAGAAAGACCAGTTCCCTTGTGAAGTACATGTTATTTAGTATCTTTTTATCTTCGGGTAAGTCAACTGATTTTCTTATAAATCAGCAGGAAATAGATGCAGATACTTAAGAGCATTAATGGGTCTTGGATGTCATGCGACCTGATGCTCCATTCACAGAGGGGAAAACCAGAACCACAGCAGGCAATGAACTTGGCAAGGTCAGACACTTGAAGGTCAATTGGAAATGCCTACAGCAGGCATTAACTCTTCTATTATTTACAAAGTGCTTGTCTGAACTTGTTATTAGAAGATGGCAGACAGAGGGAAGGCACATGTTTTTTTTTTTTCACACACACAGGAAAGCAGGACATCATAACATCTATGTTCTAGAGAAAGCTCAGATGATAAATGCTGTGTAATGTAGACCGTCCACAAGTAGCTTTTGAAATTCTGGTCAAATAGGCCACAGGAAAGTAAAACCCACAACAATGTCCTTTTTGTTCAGGTGCTCTGGGCTGGGTGCACTCATGATGGGATTTTGAGAATGGGGTTGATCTCCGGGAGAGAAGAGTGAACTCTTTCCCAGAAGGCAGGAATAAAAACGGAAGCCAACATTTGTCTGACTTCCACTCACCTCAGAACTATTTGTAATGAAAGAGTCAGAATTTTAATTCTGATCTGACAGTGTTCAAATTCAAGGCTAGTTTCCATTAAAACAAAGAAAATTTCCCCAAACCGAACTATTTCTGGCATCTCTGGTAGCAAGATGACAGTCTACCAACAGGAATTGTGTACAGGGCTGGGGACAAAATGAGAAGCTCCAATGTGCTTGGCAGGAAGGCTGTGACTGCACAAGCTCTTCCAGGCAAACAAGTCACCACAGGTGATTGATGAGAGAAGATACCTTTTAGCAAAACCAAAATCTGCAGGCATCTTCATCACACCATAATGTAGACTAATCATTAAGATTAGACCTTGTTTTGGAAACCAAATGTTTGTCAAGATAAGAGAGAGGACAAGCTTGCCTGAATGTAGCCCATGGATATATACATGCTGTGTTCCCTTTAACACGGCATTGGCATTCCCTTTAGCATGGCATGCCAAATACTTCAAGACTAAAATGTTCATGGATATTGACAGGAGTACACATAATTCCAATACTATAAAAGGCTTATAGTTATAGCTCATTCATCTCCAGTTAATAGTCCAACTTTATACATATTCTTCCTTCTCAAAGAATCCAGAATTCTAAATATTTCATCCATCTTTTCTCCCCTTAGAAAAGGCAGGTTCCTCTGCAAAACACACTCACTAAGCATCCAGAGGTAGGGTAGCAATCTCATTCTTAAAGATCATATAGAAACCCTAGACATAGACTAGTGGAAGCTTTTTAAAATGAAAACACTAAATGCAACTATGAATGGAGTTCTTTGTTTCTTACTAAGATTATTTGTTTATGTGAGAGGCAGAGTGAGAGGGGAGAGAACAAATGTTTAGCTGTTGGTCCATTCCCCACAGGGTTGCAACAGACAAGATTGGATCAGACAATCTTCAGTCAGGTGCTCAGAACTCCAATTGGGTCTCCCACATGAGTAGCAGGGAGCAAACACTGTCTTTCAAATACAGTGAAAAGAAAATGGATGTGAAACAGAGGAGCTGGGACTGGAAATGGGACTCGGATATGGGATGTGAGTATCACAATTTGTAGTTTAATGTGCTGTTCCTCAGCATTTATCCCAACAAAGCTTTCACTTGTTTTCTAATTCATTAGCAAAACTTAAGGGGCAAAGAGGCAGCCTGGAACTGCAGTCCAACCCTCCTTCCACTCCTCCATAGCAGGTTATTGGTCAATATCACTTCCTTGCTGTTTAATATGTGACAGTCACCTGTGTGATACCAGTGATTTTGGCTCTTTACTGAGTTCCTCTGTAACTCAATGTCCCCATCTATCAAATTAAGGCTGATAATGTCTATTTCATAAGCTTTATTTCACACATTAAATGAACTACACATCTGGAGCGCTTAGTACATATCATAACCCCTAAAACACATATTCACAGAGCAGATGGAACACAGCTAGGACCTATGATGTTCAAGCTTGATTCTCCCTCTGCTGATTTATGCTACTAAGACTGCTTAATTTTCAAGCCATAGAATTCTAAAATACATATCTCCTGGCCCCTAACTATCTTGTATTTCTAGGAAGGTATAGGTAGAAGTAAATCACCTACATTTTCAGCGAGTTTGTCCTTCTCAACCTGGAAATGAATCTTACATAGTATACCTCTTTAAGCTCCTTCTAGGGTCAGATTTCATGATTTAGATTTTTCAGCACCTACTTTTAACTAATTTGAAATGTCCTTGGTCTTCTCTGCAGCCACATGTTACTTTCACAAATACTTAAACTACATCCACTCTTCCCACACCACTGATCTACACTGATTCTTCTATTTCCCATACTTTATCAATACTTCTATTTTCCACAGTCTAAACACACTTCCACACTTTCTAAACCCAAACATTTGCGTAAACATAAGTGAGCTTTTAAATACAGGTGGGTAGGAGGTCAGAATGTGGACATGTTATTCATTTATTCATTATTCCTAAACTGCTTGTTTAAAACTTCTTAGTACTTAGTTTTTTTTAAATTTCAATGGGTTTGCATGACAACACAAAATAATTCCAGCCCTCAAGAGCATAATCTCAAGGAAGACGAGCACAAAACTTTGGTTAGAGTTGCTAAAAGGTTTACATAAAGCAGTGGTTCTCAGCACTGGCTGAACTTGGGAATCACCAGAGACATTAAGCTGAGACACCTGACCTCAATCTAGATCAATGGGATCAACATCTTTGTTGGTTCCATTGTAGTGCCAAGTTGAAAAGTTCTTTCTATGGATGGAAGCATAGGACGTCTGAGACCATTAAGAAGAAATTCTCTATCCTAAATGATAAAGTATTGAGGATACCAAGTAAAGGACACCTAAGCTGAATCTTGACAAATGAGTTGCCCAGTGAAGATAGAGGAAAGCCACTCCAAGCATCAAGGTGTGAGATGAGTTTATAGAACTGCAAGTAATTCTGGATAGATTCTTGGGCAGGCAAAGCGGAGTCACTGAAGCATGACTAGCATTAAATAATACAATCAGCACAGCATTGGTTTTTTTCTGTGATAGTGGTTATATGGTCTGCTTATGCTTGTGTTTATTGTTGTGTTTAATTCGAACATACATTATCAATTTAATGATAGATTCGCATGGCAAAAAAAGGTAAGAGAGAAAAGAAATAAGAAAACTATTACATTTAATACAACTTTTAATTGTGAAAAATTAATTTGATATCAAAAATGTTAACATATGTGAAAGGGTAAACATAGAAAAGATATGTACTTACAAGCTGGCATTGTGGCATCACAAGTTAAACCACTGCTTGTGATGCTGCCATTTCACATGGGCACCAGTTTAAGTCCTGGTGGTTCCAGTCCCTATTCAGCTTCTTTGCTAGTTCATATGAGAAAGTAATAAAAGATGGCCTGAGATCTTGGGTTCCTATATCCTCTTGGGACATATGAAAGAACCCTTAGCCTTGGTTCTAGCTTTGGTGTTCTCCAACCTTGGCTGTTATGGCCATGCGGTGAGTAAACTAGTAGATAGAAGATATTTTCTTTCTCTCTCTTTTTCCACCTTTCACTCTCTGTGTGTATCTATTTCTATTTATCTATTTTTTTCTCTAATTTCCTTTCAAATAGATAAAAAGTAAATCTTTGAAAAGAAAGGTATGTTCTGTAATAATAATAATTACCCCCAGAAGCAAATGAAAGATGCTTAGAAACACTAGGAATTCCCTTACCTTTAAAAAATGTGTGAAAAGATAAATGGGGAGGGTGGGATAGGGAAAATCGTCCATTGGCTGGTTTTCTCTCCAAATGGTCGAAGAGTCCGTCTAAGGCCAGGAGCCAGGAACACCATCCAGAACTCCCCTGTGAGGACGGAAGCCACCCAACCACCCAATCACCCAATCACTTGGATCTGTTGCCTTCCCAGGTACAACAGCAGGAAGCTAAATGTGAAGCAGAGCATATGGGACTTGAGCTAACCCTCCACTATGGCATACTGGCATCACAAGTGATAGTACCACATGCTGTGCCATGCTGGTCCCAGCACTAGGAAATTTACAGTTAATGGCATCCGACACGTGCTGTTAAAGAGATATTTAGAGCCCTAATAGATCAAGAACCTTGTTTCAAGCGCGAAGGAGAATTAGCTGCTATTAAACTCAAAAGCCCTCCTATTTTCATGTTACATTTACTTTCCATAACACCAGAACACTCCAACGTATGTCTGAGAAGAATTAGGCATCATACATTCCCACTTATATTCATGCAATTAGCATGTGCAAAGAGAAAAATTTATACTCCAGCTAAGTACATTTTAGCAAATAAACGAGAAGATCATGACACCCAGTTCTCAATCCACTCTTTGCTAGTTTATTCAATAGCTCTTATCTCGAGTAGGTGACACTTGCATACCAAATTGTATTTTTGATGCATCAAAAATTACTGGTTTTACTTGTTCTTTGGTTCTCACGGCTAATTACCATGTAATAACTTTTGATATGCTAATTGAGGGTAATAACAGTAGGATTTCTCATGTTTATTAGTCATCATCATCATTTTACACACAATTTTTACTGTTTTCAAAGTGCCTATAAGTGATCATATCTGAACCTCATAAGAACATCCTAAATCAATCTTACCTTAGTTTTCCTCCCCAGCAGTTGATTCATCATTGGCTGAATTTCGGTGAGATCAGAGATGTCAAGCCATGTGGTTTCAAACCCTTCCTGTGTCATTGACAGCTGTGGAACTTTGAGCACATTGTTCAATCCTTGAAGTCCTCAGTTGCTTCACCTGTAACACAGCACAAAAGAATTGGGGAGTCTGAAACATCTGTTATTATAAGTATGTGGAATAACCCATATAAAGTGCTTATTTAATTATCTGGCTTACTCTATATATTATTAATCAAATATTTATATGTTCCTAAATTCAGTATTGATTTCTCATAACAATTAAACCTAGT
Source organism: Ochotona curzoniae (assembly GCF_017591425.1). NCBI lineage: Eukaryota > Metazoa > Chordata > Mammalia > Lagomorpha > Ochotonidae > Ochotona > Ochotona curzoniae. The sequence continues at coordinate 12,389,512 of NW_024464920.1, read as the reverse complement.
GAACACTTACGTACCAAGTACTATTTGAAACACTTTACAAGTAGTAACTCATGAAAGGTTTACAATGACTGAGCTAAGAAGTTGTATTACCATCTGTTTCACACATGAGCAAACTAAGAGCCAGAGATGTGAAGCCACTTGTCCAAAATCTAGCAGCTGGAAGGTAGTAGAGACAGAACTGAAAGCTTTGTTTCCAGTCCCAGCTAGGCTGTCTGCTGTGATGGGCATTGTGCTAGGTACAAGGGAAGGAGCAATGCTTCTTGATCTCCAGGACCACACTGAAGATCAATACAAAAGATAATCCCAAAGGGTGAGGGAAGTTGTCTGCAAGAGAGTTTTTAACTCTTCCTAGGAACTTGCGAAGTCACTCCCAGCCCACCTACCATTTAGACATGGCTGCTGCCTTGTTTGTTATTGCCAAATGCACATCCACTGCATGGCTCCCCACAACTGGGTCCAAATTTGAGGTTCTGCCTAATTATCCTTGCTATCCTATACCAAAAACCAGTATGCAGACTACAACTATTTGACCACTTTTATATGCAGGTCCTATCACTTTCATGATAATCTTTCTGGTGTTCTAAATTTTCTTCCTGTGGGCTGTCAGGAAAACATGCTCTTGGCACTGTATAAGAACTCCTTGTTCGAAATGTCACACATCACAAAGCTGATGATTCAACACACATATTTTTGAGTGCATCCAACCTGTGAACTGCAGTGCTGGTGATGAATTTACACTCCCTCCATGCTATAAGAACCATCTTTCCCAAAAGTGGGCCCTGTATGTCTTCTGCATGCATGTATTATGATTTCTGCTTCTGCAAAACAGGACATTACTTAAACCAGTCCTTATGGCAGGAAGCACGGCCCAGCAAACAGAACAATGATTTGAAAGTCTTGGGTTCTATTTTCAGCTCTCCTGTAGACTACCTTTGCATTCAGCCCTAGGAAGGTCAAAAGCAGTCTGGCCTTGCATTGGTGGCTTTCACTGTATGGATGGAAAACAAATTAGGCATCTGGCTCTCAGCTTTGAGGAGTTTCAGTCTTTGGAGAATAGATGTGTGGTCACACTTTGTTTTCATTTTTAAAGTAAAAGAGCAGAATAAACTCTCTGGGGGTGGGAATGGGCTGGTAGAGAATGAAAGAGAGAAATCTAATAACCTTTTAAACAATCTGGGGGTTAAGGGATTGGTTGAGTCATTCAAATTAAAGAAGGCTCTCCAGCGTCTGAAAGTGGAAGAGGCAAGGGATTTCAGCTTTGAGAGACGACTCCAAACTTGCCCAACAGCAGGCATACAGTACTCTGTTGGAAACTCAGAAGGGTGAGGCCTGTGCACAATCGGGAAAGCCCAAGCCTCCGCTAAAGTGGCCAGCTGCTACCAGCAGCAGCTGCTTGTCATGGGGCGAAGTAGGCTTCTGTTGTCAGAAGAGCTGAATTTTAAGGAAAAAAAACAAAGGTTTGATTTTCACCATTAGAATCCCTGATGTTTAAAAGCTGGAGCCTAGTCCAGCATTTACAACAGCACTAAACAGACAAAAGTAGGCATGTAGCCTAAGAATTGCACTCTTTATGTTTCTTTTACATGGAGATGGGATGGATTTCACAGGTTTTATTTATGTGGTCTGCTTTGAATGGGCTACATTTCAGGTGAAAAAGTGTAAGCAACGACACTGGAATTACTCATTTTGGTGAAAAAAAATGGATATTCATGCATTTTTTTTTCATAATAGATAGTTCCATAACATTTTTGAAGATGCCTCAGATTTAAGTCAAAAACACAGATATTTCAATTTAATTACACTGTACTACAGCCTGAGTTTCAGGATTTTTTTAAAAAATGATTTATTTGTTTAATACTTGCAAGGCAGAGAGTGACACAGAGAGGAAATCTTCCACTAGCTAGATTGCTCCCCTAAATGACTGCAACAACCAGGGAGAGACTAGGCTGAAGCCAGAGACAAAGAATTCCATTTGAGTCTCCCACCTAGGTGGCAGGCATTTAGAAACTTTGGATATGTTCCACTACCTCTCAGACACATCAGCAAAGGATTAGATTGGAAGTGGAGTAGCTGGGCCCTGCACAGCACACCAACCTGGGACTCGAGCAGCTGAAACACCAGCTTGATTCTCTACTACAAAGTCTACCCCTAAACATTGGAAATTTAGAATGTTTCTTGAGTGATTCTAACATATAGTCATAATTATAAGTCATCATGTGAGTGTCCTATTAGAAGCTTAAAAATTTCAGAATGGTTTAAGTTTCAACTTGATAAATTGCACAGCTAATCTTCTCACGTAAATCAGAAAACCAACATTCAACCTGACCTATATGTGTCTGTGTGTGTGTGTGTATATATATATATATTTTTTAATTTTTTTGCTAAACTAAGACACAACTTTCTGGCATGCTTACTAGTGTCTTTATGTCTCTAGGATCATTAGGAACCAATGACAGAAGACACTGTCTCAGTAAAACAAGAGTATTGTAAAGGTCAAACACAACAGAAGCCAAAGGGCCAGTGCAAGCCGAAACACAGATAAGTGTTTCTAAGGGAAATTAATTTGTCATCTGATGGTCATGAACTGAGCCGTAGAGCAAAGTAAGCCTTTTACAAGTAAAATTCAATCACTGTCCACATACTAAAAGCTTTAAAACTCAGCATATAAAGCTAACAAATGGAGCATAAAACTAATACTTACAGACGTTTTCTTCCTTATTTTCTAGACTGTATGCATTGTAAATAACATGATTACATCTCAGCAGTTATTTCCATGCCTACTTCTTATTTCAGCTTTTGTCCCCCTTGCAGCATTTCTCATACATGACATTTTTGCAGACTGAATATATCAAGTCACATACAATGGGACGTTAAATGGGGCATTTCTTCCAGTCCTCGTATATCAGTAAAGGGCCAATACAACTGGTGTCAAAGAACTCTACATACTAAAGCAATGTGTCACTTACATATAAGAACATGGTGGGCAATACTGAAAATGATTCTACCCATAACACCACATTAGCCACCTCCAGCTTGCCGACTGAGACAGACTGTAAAGCTGATATTGAGGAGTTCCACAGTTCGCAGTCAGTTCAGTGACCCCATCTTCACTGTCTACTTGATAGGTTTGCTTCTTCCTTAATGGAAGCCAAATGAGGGAATCCTCAATGGGATGGCTCTGAAGAGTTGATATGCAGTCCATGCATATAAAGTCATAAGTACAAAGTCTGAATCACACCTAAAAATACAGGAGTATGTGACTAGAGTTGCTGTTTTCTGGTGTCTCAGACAGAACTATGCAGTGAACAACCAGCACTTGTAAAATTTAAGAGGGCAAATAAAGGCTTCTCAAAAATGACAGATTGGGTCATCCTGGAAGAAACTGCAAGAAGAGTATCATGATTTCATTAGAGGATGTACCTCTAGAAGCTAAGAGAGTGAAGGAAGTCATCAATGGAAAGCCTGGGAAGGCGTAACTGGAGCCAGGGGATTATTGTTACTGAGAGAGTTGCCTTATAATGTAGACAAAGAGAGATGTATTCCAGAAAATCAGCCCAACAGGGACCGGTGTTTCACCTATCAGTTAAGGTATCCATCCACCTTCCACCTTGCAGTTTCTGCTTCTGATGCCCAACTCCATCTCTTGACTATAGCTTCCTTCCAGTGCAGACACTGGGAGTCATCAGTGACGGCTCAAGTAATTGTGTTCCTGACCTCCACATGAGATTTGGATTGAATCTATCTCCTGGATCAGGTCCTAGCCCAACAGTGCCTACTGCAAGGTATCTGGAGAGTTAATTTGCAGTTGGAAATGTTCTGTCTGGTCTGTTTCTCTCCCTCCCTCTTTATTTTCCTATCTCCCTCTATCTCAAATAATAAAGTTTTGTTTTTAAAATTTCAGCAAAATGCCCTTCAAGAGAAACATTCCCTGTATTGTCTACTATACTATGTCAAAGGATCTCAATGATTGATTATAACAGCACCTGTCTAGGTAAAGCTTCCACCGCACCATTTTCCTGTTGCTCCCCCCATTTTCCTCTATCTTTGAAGAAATCTGAAGTCACGGTTAGGGAGAGAGATACCAAAGAAAATGAGGAAAGCAGCCTGGTCCTTCCTGCTGGTCCTGGATCCCCAACCTGATGGAGAGCAGACTAAAAGGATTGGGATTTGGACTAGAAGGTTTACTACCTTGAAAAAAGTGGTTTTATTTTTGTTATTTTCTTTTGCTTTCTTTGGATTATGAACTGATGGTAGTCAGAAATGCCAACAGCACACATGCCACAGTTTTATTGGTTAACAAAACCTGGAAGCTAGAAGTAGTCAAAATATCAAGTTTGAAGGGACTGAGCAAAAATATAAATGGCTTTCTACTTACAAAATTTGAAAAGCAAAACATTTCCTTTCTGTTTGTTTACTAAACCCAGTTCAGAGAATAAAACAATTTCACTTGAATATATCAATTATGTTTGTGATGTAAGTTGAATCTAACAAGGAGGCAACCTTTACAGTGGTGGCCCCTGGTTAGGCTAGACCCACATTCTTGTTTCAAGCAGGTAAAGGTCAGCAGAGAAGCATAGTTTATTTAAAGGCAAAGAGAAAATAAACACAAGTGCCTGAAAACAACCTCAAGAGAGCACTGCCAGTAACAGGGCTTGGGGCTGTTCTTTTATACTATCTGAAGGCACAGGATGTGGTGTCTGGGGCATGACTTCACTAAATTTTCAAAGTGAGTAGAGTTTGGAGCAGGCTTGAGTATTGGCCATTTCTATGCAGCCTTTTATTGGAATCTCAGAAGTGTTATGGTGCCAGGTGAGAAATGCAACTGGATGTATCAGCCACAGTCATTTCATTATGATGACACTGTAGTGATGTAAAGGACATCATAGGAACCCAGGCTGCAGCCACACTGGACATTTCTAGCCAGCAGAGGTTCTACCCCTTGAGGTCTGCACTGCAGGGGGTGGGGTTTTGATGTTGTACAAGAAGTGGTGCGCAGGTGCTGGCAATTCTCAGCAACTCTTTGCTAGACACCTTTCTCCAAAATAACAATTTGATATCACAATCACCTTTTAAAATTGCTGTGCTTGGGATAGGCTTTGCCTCTCAAAAATTCATCCAGTTACAACAACTCTTCTGCAGAATGCTAATAAATATTCCTAAACAACAACAACAACAACAAAAAGTTCCAGGATCAAAACTATTTGGAAAATATGACCACTTAAAAAATAAGTGTACTTCTATGCTGTAGATTTTTCAATAAGCTTTCACAGGTTGATTTGTTTTGGGGATTCATAAGAAGGCCCGCTGCAACATCTTCAAACTCACTTGTCCTTGGCTTCGTATTATTGTTACATACTTGACAAACATCTACCAGGTGCAGGCATGAGCGAGGGTGAGGAGTGTTTGGCAATTAATTATGTCAGATATGGTTACTTTCCTAACAGACCTTAGAGTTTAATGAGTTCTTTATTTCAGTCCTATATTCTAGTCTGGAACTCTGTTTCATGAGCTCTATTCTGTGCCACTTTCAAGACTGCTGACATTGCAAACCTATGTGTTAGCAAAAACCCACAAATCATCTGCAGCAAAAGTTGTCTTGTAAGGAAGATACCTGTTCTTACAAAAAGCAATTTTAAAGGTGCACTCGCAACCAACCATAATAAAAATGCTTTAGTCACCTCTTCACTCGGTCCTTGACCAGTTCTGCATGAGTATACAAAGTCCTTGATCAAGAATAAAGCCACCTACTTCTTTTCTCCCCTGAATCTGACCCCTTTTCTGCTTCAGTCATCAATTCCTTACGCACTTCCCCCTATGATCTCTCAGAAAAGCTCTGACATATGCCATTGGGATTTGCTGGCTCTGCCTATGATGTACGTTATCTAACATCTTTTATATTTTTTTCTAGCTTGTTGCTTACTGTCAAACAGTTGGGAGCATAATACACATGGCCACACATTCCTCAAAAACAGGCCACACCCAAAATCCTGTCTCTGGTCAAAAATAGCAAAAGACCTGTGTCAACTCACAGGGTTCCCTCTACCTCAAGAGAGGCAGTATTCTGAAAGATATTCTTAACTGGGCGTTTTGTAAGTTATGACTCTCCTTATGCCCTGTAAGAAGCCCTGCATCCAGTTAACTTTACCATATCAATTTTGACAAATGATGTGAAGGAAAATATGAAAGATGCAGAATAAACATTTTCCCTGGACATTGGCTAAAGATTGATGTGACCTGATTTATGCATAATATGGATTACCAAAGATGTCGCTCATGCCTGAGTAGCAGTGAACTTATCAAATGTTAAAAAAAGTAAACCTCTGGGCCTACACACAAGTAATTTCCCCTTCCCCATAGACACCACAAACTCAAAGGTCCTTCTATGGAAGGACCCAAACATTCTAGTTTTAATTGTTAAAAGGTAGTCTTGCTCTAATCCCTTTGTGAATTGCTGACTCTGTCCAATTTTTCATCAGCGATTATTCCAACTCCAATGCACTGGAACATTGGGTCTGGGACCTACAAAAACACATATGGAGTAGATCATAACGTAACAGCTAAATTCATAACTGTCAGATCATTGAAATAAACCTATAAAATGTATTTCTATATGCTCTAGGGCCTTGACATTTTCAACATATTTCTTAAATGTATCTCAGCTCCTTCAAACTTTTGCCATTTTACACACCATCATTTATGTCTAGCTCACTATATCTAAGACCGTAAGAATAGGTCTCAGCTTCCCATGTTTACTTTTGTCCCCTGCAGTTAGTTTTTCACATGTAAGAATAAATGATCTTTTAGTGGCTCAGAGAGCTACTGAAGAGTTCCGTTTTGTAAAGAAATTGTGAATACAAGCTGCTTTTAAAACTGGAAAAAAACAAGGATCACAGCACATATCCACATTAAACAAACACTCCAAAGGCAAGGCAAGGGAGAATAAACGATCTTAAAGCTAAATCAGAATCTACATTTTGAAACAAAGTGTAGTCATAGGACCAACTTGAAATAATTATAAAATAGGGGTCAGGCAAATGAGTGTGTGTGTGTGTGAAAAATTGCTAAATATTCAAATTTTGGATCAATGTTCATACAATGGTTATCCCTACAACAACAAAAGAGGCAGTTTGGGACAGAATGGCCAGACATTCTAGTTATCATAGTCTTTCTGGGACTTAACGGGTTCCCAGAACATAAGACACCAATGCTAAAACTGGAAAAGTCCTTTCCAAACCAAAATGAGTTTTTATCTAATAGCCTTGTGCTTTTATCAGCGGATTGTTTATAGAAGGTTTCCAGGCTATGCCTCGGAAAAGGAGATTCAACTATAGCTTGCTAGTACTCATACACTGAGGTGCTGAAGGCAGAAGTTTACAGAAGCAAGGAAGCTAGGACATGAGGGATGAGTCGCAATAAAAGCAAGCTGCCCATAGACAGAGGTAGAGCTCAGCATACCTGCAGAAAGGTCCCTCAAATCTGTGACTGAATTCTAATCTACACATTCACCTGAGACAAGAGAAAGAAATACCACAAGAAGGAGGAGGAAATCCTGAATCCTGTGAGTCCACTCAAAACTGGACTGATACCAAAAGCAAGGCAGAGAACACCTCCTAGCTCAATGAACATTGAACAGAATCCTGAAATGGATGCTATCTTTATTAGCCCTAGAATAAAAACTACTTTGGACCCATCCTAACAAAAATTACAGAACCAAATCCATTTGGTTCCAAATAACCAAATATGAGAGAAAAAGCAGATTTTTCATAGGATTATGTAAGTATAACAAAATCCATAAATTCATATATCAAATAAATAGAAAAAGAACAAAAAATAAGAAATGCTCAAATCAGCAAGCAAAGAATTAAGATACCAGTTATAAATATTTCCCACATGTTCAATAGAAATGAGCATCAATAAAAGAAAAATTAGAAGCATGAAAATACTTTAGAGGAACTTCCAGAGAACAAAGAATATAGGACACAAAAATCACTAAAACTGTTTACAGACCAGAAATTGGAAAGGAAAACATCAGTGAGCTTGAACATAGAACAAAAGAAAATTATCCAAAATAAACAAAAGAAAAAATGGCAGAAAAAGTGAGCAGCAATGGGGAATGATATTACTGATATAGTATGCCTATAACTGGAACTTCAGGAAAAACAAAAAAGAAATATCTGAAATAATGATGGCTAATAATTTAAAAATTTTTGAAAAATCAAAGCACAAATAACAAAGAAGTTCAATTCTTCTGTAACAGAAGAAACTTCTTTTCCTTTGAAAAAATAGAAAGCTGTGGAGTTAAAAATAGTGGTAGACACAATATTTAAACAAACTAAAGCAAAAATGATCTCTATTCTCCATCACATAGAGAAGAAAGTAATCGTTACATATACTTCTCAGAAACTACTCAAGCCAAAAGAAAGGAGACTTCTTTAAATTACTGAGACAGGGCTGGCAGCATGGCCTAGCAGTGTGGCCTAGCAGTGTGGCCTAGCACTGTGGCCTAGCAGCTAAAGTCCTTGTCTTGAACGTGCTGGGATCCCATATGGGCGCCGGTTCTAATCCTGGCAGTTCCACTTCCCAGCCAGCTCCCTGCTTGTGGCCTGAGAAAGCAGTCGAGGACGGCCCAAAGCCTTGGGACCCTGCACCCGCGTGGGAGACCTGGAAGAGGTTCCTGGCTCCTGGTTTCAGACTGGCACCACACCAGCCGTTGCAGTCACTTGGGGAGTGAATCATTGCATGGAAGATCTTCCTCTCTGTCTCTCCTCCTCTCTGTATATCTGACTTAAATAAATCTTTTAAAAAAATTACTGAGACAAAAATGATCAACTAAGAATATAGGAAAAACACTTTCAAAAATTGAATCAGAAACTTTGAGATAAGCAAAAGGAGAGATGATGCATTACTATCAAATTTTCACTTTTAACATATTCTAGAGGAAAATACTTAGGTGCATTAAAAATGAAAATGGGTGAAAATCCAAATCTACATAAAGGTGTAGAGAACAGTAGAGCTAGGTATTATGTGAGTAAAATAAAGTACAGGGCTTTATTTTTATTCTAATCTTCTAAATTCTTTAAAATGTGGGTCATTCTAAGAAATTAAAGACAGAAGGAAATTCTATATTCTATGCCATTTCTAGAAACATAAGCATGGTAAAACAGCATAAAAGGAAGAAGGGAAGTGAAGGCCTGCTGTAGTAAGCAAAGAATGTGCAAGTATATGCTGCTAATCCCAGAGGCAACCACCGCATAGTGGTTAGAGCCAACCTGCCACAACTAAAACCCAAAACCAAAACACACACTTCATTGACAAATAACAATAGAAGAATAAAGAAACAAACAAAAAAAGGGTCAGGTTAACAAATACAACAATATAAAAAATTTATAACCCACATTATCAATAACTGCATTAAATATCAAAGATCTTGACACCAATTAAATGGAAATTATTGCAAGATAATAGATTGTACACTGCCTGAAAGACACCATTTAACAAACAGAACTTAAAAAATGAATAACAAGGGTGGCAAAAAATACACTGTGTCAACACTGATGAAAGCGGCTGTGCTCATGTATAACATTTTATAGCTCTAATATCAGTAATTGGAAATTTCAATAATTCACTCTTAATAAGTTAGAAAAAGTGATGATAAACAAGATGAACTACAGTATCAACCAACTTGACCCAATTAGCATATATAAAACACTCCATCCAACAGCAGAGTTCACACTGCTTTCAAGAGCACAGAACCATTCCATAGGACAGACAATACATCAGGTCATAAAACAAGTCTCAATAAATTTAAGAGGCTTAATAAAGTACAGAATCTGACTACTTGAGAATTAAATTGGAACCCGGTAACAAATATATATCTGTAAAAACTCCAAATATTTGGAAACTGACCTATAGGTTAAAGAGGAAATCACAAAGGATATTAGAAAATGCACTGAATTGAATGAAAATAAAAACACAATATATCAAAATGTGTGGAACACAACTGAAGCAGTATGTAGAGAGCTTGAGCCACTAAATGCGTGGCTACATTAGAAAAGAAGATAGATTTCAATTCACTGATTTCAGTATCCTCTTTAGAAAAATAGAAAAAGAGGATATTAAATCCCAAGTAAGCAAAAGGAAAAAATAAAAATAAAAAAGTGAAGCTGCATTTATTCAATGCTTCCTGTGACTCACAGAACATCTTTTCAAACCTGGTCACAACCTTAAGAGTTAGCTGTGACTATTATCCCAAATCTCAGTTACAGAAACTATACCTTGTTGAACATCAACAGTTCCTCAAGTTCATATAGCTAAAAGCCAGTGAAATGAGCTGAACTCAAATCTCTCCTATATAATAACTTCAACATCCTCAACATTTTTTACTGAAAAAGTATATACTGTTAAATATATTTTACTCTCTTTATGCTTGATTATTCTCTATTGCAGTTACTCAAGAGTGTTTTTTTCAAAGTGCATGGAAAATTGAATTAAACTCTTATTTTGGCACAAAAGTAAAAAAAAAAAATTGAAATCCATGTATACGAAAGGTCTTCAAAAAGTCGTGGAAGTGCACATTACAGAAAAAACTGCAGATTTCTTTAAGTACCCTCTTACTTTATACATGTAAATGTACACACACATGCACGAATGGTTTGTTAAATCTAGATCTAAAGGAACATTTTCCTAGCACCTTGCAGAACAGTTTAGAGTTCAGCCCTTACCATTAGAATCTCTGAAAATTGTTCCAACAATGATATGATCCACCATGAAGGACATCTGCAAAAACAGTCAGTCACTAGGGCTTATGAAAAATGCCACGTGTTCCTGCCAGTCTTTCAAACTACTTGTCCATGAGTTACAGAGATATGGGTCAACAGCTGCAAGTGTCACAGTGTATTCCACGGGCACCATAACTCACTCAAGTGTTAATGTTTTCACAGAGACAACTCCAACCTCCCTAAAACCTGTTGAAAACAAACCTGTACTCTACATGAGAAGTGCCAACTCTTGGCCAGAATACCCCATTTTGAGGATTGTTGCCAAACTCCATCAGGTCTCTTTGCTTGTCTTTTGCATTTTGTTCACATTTCTCGCCTTCATTCTTTAAAGGAAAGTATCATTTGAATTTCCCTTCCTTGCTCCACTGGATCTAGTTTCTGACTTCAAATGTTACACTCTGGCATGGCTACCATATTGGATAGTGCTGATTAAACTATTCAAAAGAAGTACACTTAAATAAGAGACTGATAGAATTAAGATTCCTTACGAAGAACTACACCACTGTAGTAAAATGGGGAAAATTGGTCAGGAGGTGGGAGTTCGGGGATCTATACGAAATTGTACCACATAATTCAAACTTCAAAATAAAAAAATATTAAAAATAAGTACAGTGAGTGATATTTAATATAACAGCAACTGTTAGCATCTAAGAATACTCAAGAGAGCATTAGGATTAATCAGGATTAACTAGTACAATAGTGGTTCACAACAGAGTTGGCACACAATGATGAGGAAAAGATTGCTCTCAACTGTTTCACTATCATTTGAGAGGGTGCAGAAACATGAAATAAGAAGACATGGATAGAATAAAGGACATAAGAAGAGTGTGAGACGGCGGGCTTTGATTGATATAAGACTAGAGAAGAAAAATCGTACCACATTTTGAAAGCTATAGGGCGCATTCAGATTCTTAACCAGAGGATACTTTGGTCAGGTCTCCAATTTCAGAAGTTTTTTCCACCATCATTGAAGAAGGTTATGCTTAAGCACTAGTGCCAGAGGCAGGCTGGAAGCTCAGTGTTGGGACCTGTTTGGAAAATAAACTGTGTTGAAATTAAAAAAAAAAAAAAGAGCTAGTGCCAGACAACAGGAAGTTACTGAAGGCAATCTGCTATGAAGAAATAAGCATAATAATTAAGGCAGAGGACACAGAAATAAAAGGGAATATTGCTACATAATATATCAAGGAAGCCAAGTCCACTAGATTGCTACTGAGTTTAGCAAGAAAAAAAAATGCAAGCTTCTGGGTTTTTTAGTCAAACATATGAATAACTGAAGAGGGGCAGAATTCAGTAATAGATATAACGAGTGTACATGAGACATGCAAATATTATGTCCAGTAGGCATGTGTATTTACAATTTTTTAAACAGGAAAGTGAGAGTAAATAGTAACAAGAAAAGTTTAAATTAATTGATGCTTACTTAATTGCCTTTTCCCCCAAGTTCTACGTTTTTTAAAAGGATTTATTTATTTTTAGTGCAAAGTCAGACATACAGAGAGGAAGACAGAGAGGAAGACCTTTTGTGCAATGATTCACTCCCCAAGCTGCTGCAATAGCCAGAGCTGAACCGATCCAAAGCCAGGAACCAGGAACTTCTTCCAGGTCTCCCATGTGAGTGCAGGGTCCCAAGGCTTTGGGCCTTCCTCAACTGCTTTTCCAGACCACAAATAGGGAGCTGGATGGGAAGTGAGACTGCCAGGGTTAGAACGGGTGCCCAAATAAGATCCTGGCACATTCAAGGAGAAGACTTGAGCCACTAGGTCACCACACCGGGCCCCAAATTCTAATTTTTAAAGCACAGTTTAGAATCCTAAGCAAAAGGAAGAATACTTTCATGGACAGTTATTTTTCATCAGTACAAGCATAACTTAGAAAACACATAGCACAATACCAGATCTCTCTCATCCTATTCCACATCACCTCAAAGGCAAATGTTTCTTGGATCCCCAGAATATGAGTGGATGAGTCAGTGCGACCTGGTACAAAAACTGACCATACCACACTAACCATGTCATGATTCTCTACACGTAAAACACATGACTCCTCATTATAAAACAAAACATACTGCCTAATGCAAATGTTTTCTTTCACCCTCAAAAACCTGATAAAGCCAATGAAAGAGACAGTTTTGTTTGCTTTCATATTGATGATGATGACACTAATATATTCAATACTTTTCCGTGGTCATATTTAGTCATTGGTAAGTCAGAGTAAGTATTTTGACTCTTAATCCTGTTTATTTTTTTTTCCAAGATAACACAGACATTCTCCCGGAATGGCACATTTAAGGAGGATCTGAAATCTATTCCCCATAACGGCTTTACTGTAAGAGCCATTTAAGCTGCTCAGTAATCCTCCCAGACTTGTCCATGAAACCTCAGCTGGAAACATTAGAACTTGGACTCTACCTTTGACATTTGTTTTAACCCCTTTGATGGTTAGTGATATGAAGGAAATATAGTCCCACCATCTAGTGTTTCAAAACCAAACACTGAAGAGTGACCCACAAAAGGTGTCCAGTACCTGCTCAGCTCTGCGGGCTCATTAAACACTGACCCCTGTTTTCTGTTCATCTTCTTGTGAATAATTGACTGCTTTTATAAGCATTTCCATAACTGTTATTTTACTTGTTCTATGAAGATACCCCTAGATTTCAATCTATGTTGGACCACCTACTGAGACCCTGCTCTTATTTGTACCAAATGATAGCATCATAAATTACAGTCTGAAAAAGCTAATATTTCAGAACCCATAATTCTTCATCGAGTTCTCTATTGTGCTACACAAATTGCCACATGGTGTAGATTTTTGGAAATTGAAATATTACACACACACACATATATATTCTTCCATTTAATGTATTACTTTTGAGTCTTGCAGTATGTCAAGTATATAATAAGCAGAATTGACAGGAATATTTTCTAGTGTGAAGAATTAGGACATGATTCTTTTATAAAAGGAAGAAAGGACACTAATTTAAATTTCAGCAGAAAGAGCAACATATAAGGCGACAAGCTGAAATGTTTTATCCTTATCTACAAAAAAATCCCAAGTTGTAAAGATCAAAATTACTTCCTCTCCGTCTAGATGCTTCAGTAGTAGCATTATTATATATAATTATTTGCCTAAGCGTTGTCATGTTGCACCATCACTAGTTTTGCCTTAGAGATTTCTAAGTAGATGTTCCCCAAAAGAAACACAAAGAAAACCAGAAAAACTGCCTGGTGTTGTCATCTCTTTGAATAAATGCAGTTTCATTAGGCTTCTAGCGTGTTCTTCCCTCTGGACAGGGGTCACATGATGCTCCCATACTTCTCAGATCTCATTTCCTCCCACATCCTCCATCTACACTCAGCTCTTCTCAGATCACTGACCACACTGCACTCACTGGGTCCTTCAGGGTTTCTTCAGGATACCTTCTTCCGCTCACCCCCTCACCACCACTCCCTTTGAACTGCTACTGCAATTATTATTATTTTTTTAACATCACTCTCTTCATTTCCTGTGCAGGGCTCATCATAAGTGTTATTTCTGCCCCTCTTGCCATCTACCTCTAGGTTGCACTCTGCTGTGTCGGCTGTCACATAGAAACTGTGACTAGAACTATGCCTGGTATATCAGTATGGCAGGAATTTCTACTCGAATTTTCAGTTGCTGCCTTTTACAACTTATCTGTCCTCCATATTCTAAATGCAAACATTCTTCTACAACCAGGGGAAACCTCATTACCAGAGATTGTTCACTAGGAGAAGGATAACAGAACTTGAAAGAAAAATTAAAACCCATTCTTCCAATGCTCATCCTTTTAATGAATGTCTAAATCTAAAATATGTTCTTCTATTTGGGGAACAAATAATTGTGTAGTGATAACTTTTCAAATACATTATCAGAATGGAAAATGAGACCTAAAACTATCAGGGTGACACAAATTAAAAGTTAAAATCACATAATTTGTGGGATTCTAGAAAGATCTTGTCTCATTGGTGGAATGAAATGTCATTAATATCTGTTCCACTTCTCTCTATCCCCCAGATTACTTACTCTTTAAGCAAGAGGAAAGAAATTCTACAAGATACGATTTTAACTCAGAGGAAGTAATTTAACTTTACACAATTTTAATAAAATCAATTCTGTTTGGTTTCCCTTCATGATAGACAATAGCCTGAGTTTCTCTTTTAAAAAAAAAAATTCTTATATTCTAGAAATCATTTGCAAGCCATCAGTAGCTTACGTTTCTTCATCTCCACTTTTTAAAAAATCCCATTTCATAAGTATAACTGTTTCTTGTAATGGAAAAGACATGCTCAAAGCACTTCATGAAAGCCGAAGTGTGCCAGGATACTGACTCAGCAATTCCAGAAAGTGGCTAAGACCAAACAATCTCACCAGTTTAGACTTCTTGTGAACTGATAGGCCAAGGCTCTTTCTAGCCATTTCCTCCAACTTCCCCATCCAAGCTGCTTCCCTAGATAGTTCTAGGTTATGTTCAGAGAGTAATCTCAAATCGTTACTCCAAAGCAAGGGTTGACAAAGTGAAGGGCCAGAAGATGAATCCTTCCAGAGGTGGTGAGTTACACAGGCTCGGTCCCAGCCCCATCACTCTGTTGCATTGGGGACCATTCCATAGGTAGTGAACATGAGCAGGCATGTTCTCAATCAGTTCAGGCTACTAGAGTGCAGCTCCGTCGCCTGGATGGTTTATGTGCAAAAGATTAATTTCTCCTCACGGTGCAACCTGGGAAGTGGGTGGTGAGAAGGAGGAGGGGTTTTCTGAGCTACAAACTGCTGTCTTCTCAATTGGCAGAATGAACACTGAGCTACCTGCAGTCTCTTGTATAGGGGTACCAATCCTATTCATCAGGGCTCCATCCTCATGATCTAATTACCTCCCAAAGGCCCCAGCTTAGGATTTCAAACATATGAATTTCAAGAGGGACACAAATATTCAGTCCATTGCAGTATGTTAACATAAAAGTTAATTTACAAAATCAGGCTAGGGGTCAGATGTGTGTGACAGAATATAGTTTGCCCAACCCCTGTATTAGATGATTACTGCCTAGGTGGATTTGTAATGGAGAATAGGCCATAGTATAGAAATCAGTCAGCAAACACTTATTAAACACCTACCAAATGCCAAGATTTCCAGACAGTGTTGTTAGTAAGCATTTGGTAAGTGAGAAAACTGAAACCAGCTAGTAAGTGGGGAGGCCAGACCATGTACCCACACTCTTGATGCAGGTTCAGCACTCCAAGATTGACGCCAGGCCAAAAACAATTTGTTTTTGACTCTTGCTTTGCCTGTTTACTAACTATGTGCTTCATGAAGAATTGTTAGGAGTCTTTTTATTGTCTCAGGACTAAGAAAAACCACAATTAGTGCTTAAAACAGTACCTTGGGCTCAATGCATATAGTTAGCTTCAAGAAAAAACTTCTAAACATATAGGGTTCAAGACAGTTTTTTCAAGCTCCAAAAATACGAGAATCAATCCTGCTAATTTTTTAATGATTTCAAAGAGTTTAACAAGACATGCTTCTGCAATGTGTACCATATTTAACATATATTTTCCCCAAACAAGTTAGCTTAACATTGCTCATTAACTATTTGGCAAACAAATATTAACAACGATTTTTTTTGTTCTTTCTCTTTATTTAAAGAATTTATAGAGAATTCAAGGTAGGCTGATATAGTTACTATCACTTGTAATTCTTTATCTGTATTAATCATAATTGTCTTGACACTGCAACCAAAACAAAATAATGCATAATACTACAGATAAAAAGCAGATATGATTCTCCTATATGTTTGTGTTAATCAGAGAAATGTCAAGATTCTCATCGTCTGATTTTCTATTAAGTATTGTTATTAAAAAGTATATTTAGAAAATGACTCTTTTTTTTATATTGAAGACTCAAGTAAGCTTCCACTTGGAGCTAAAAAATAAAATAAAAAAGACATTGTCTAAATGAAAGCGTTTATAAAAAAAGACGTCCAAATGAAAGCATTTAGCACTGTTTGATTCAAGAAGATCTTTGATTTTCTCTTTCATTTCTTCAGCAATACATTGGTGACTAATGTGCTTGTAAATTTGCTCTAGGACCTCTCAGAACTGGGCCCACATTCTGTTCCCAAGAATTCAGTTTCTCCATAACAGAGGCTTTATCTAAACCGTGCCCCTAGGTGCTCTGCTCTGGTCTTGTCTCCTTGTCCACAATCCCATTTTCAGAACCATGCTCATCGCTGCTTTATGCCTTTGCCAGTGGCCTTTTCGCTGAGTATCATTTCCCTCATGATATCTGTACATAAGCCAACCTCCATTTCATGATGATCGTGTCCCTAATCATTTCAGTACTTTAGAATGTTCATAGCACAAGACAAAACTCTAGGAAAACTGTAAACATAAAAGATACTCAACTTGCACCCACATTTCCACATCTTTCCACAATTTAGACACCCACTAGAGCAAATGTTTCATAAAAAGACTCATTGATTTCATTGTTACAATCATCCTAAAATGTTAAAAACAAAAAGAACCATATTTCTGAGTCTTGTCCAATCTCTGATTTGTGCTCACCTTAGGATAAACTTCAATCATGGTTTTGATAAAAGTGATGCCAAAATTAAAATTGTGCAGCTTGTTTTTCCTTTTTGCTGCCATTGTTTTAGGTGTTTATTAAGTCAAGTCAGCCAATGAAGCATGTATAAACCCAAGAATAAATGGGAGCAGATGGCAATTGGCTGCCTGCTGATTGGTTAAACAAAACCAGCCTTGGCTGGTCTACCTTCTCTCACATGTGAAGATCACTATCGATTTTCTTGATTACCACCTGACAGAGCTATAAAGTCTAATGGCATTTTAAAGGCTTTAAATGAACAGGATGTAATGCTGTTTAAAATTTCTGAATAGCGAAAAACTAAATGCATCCAAGACTCTTCTGGGTAAACTTCAGTCAGTTTCCAACTCTCATGTATTTAATAAAAGAACAACTACAATGTGAGTGCAAACAAATTTTGTTTGTACATAAAACAATGAAAAGAGAGGCAATGTGGGTTGTTAATAACAGAAGACATCCTGCACCTGTTCCAGAAGATGAATTTTGTCTTGAAGCCAACACATAAGTCAAATTCCTTCAAAACGGGCAGAGCCAAGACTGGTTCTAGCTGCAAGCCCACAGGGAGGATGAAAGGCTAAGAAAAAAGACCCACTACTGGCATCAAATCTCACCCACACTGAACTTGATGTCAGGGATATTGGAAAACAAGAACTTGGTTGACTTGGTTGCTGTATGTTGTTCTTTGAACTCAGAGGTAATCGGGGGACTGTTATTTCAGATTCTGGCTGATCTAATTTTTGATTGAAAATGAACTAAATGTAAGATAATTGGTTAGGCTGTATTTTAAAAAATCAGTATTCCTCTTGAAATTGCTCAGTCTTAACTTATTTTTCTGTTCTCTTTATTAGTAGCTCAGCTAGGTTTTTTCTGTTTTCCAGATTTCTTTGTTAATGACTTAAACTGGACTCATGTTTGCAAAAGGCACAAGAAAAAATGTTAAGGCCCTAAATCACATAAAACTGTGCCCTAAAGAAGCAATTTTGGGGGTGAATTGGGACAGAGCTCTTTGAACATTTAAAGTTTTCCTTAAACTTCTAAATGAAAATGGCTCTTGGTGTTGTACATTAGTTATTTAAGCTTATAGAGCCCACTGACGTACTCTTGCAGCATGGAAAGCATTGTTCAATACCCAGGAAAGGGGGCTGGGTGGGAGTGGGAAGACCTTGCTTCCAACTCAGTGCATCCCTGTGGAATGTGGATAAGGGCTTTTACCCCATCCAGCCTCTCATTTGGGGTAAACAGAAAAGACAGAATAAGAGTTTGAACTGAACTGAATGAGTGGGTGATGAGTAAGAGCTAAGACAAAGTGACCATGAGCTGGTTGTCCTCTACTGCCTGCTTCAATGAAAAAGGTTACATTCTCTTTCTTGGAATGCTAGGTAAAATAACATATCAACTAGTGTCCTAGAATTTGTGCAACTTGAAAGGAACTTTCAAACAAACAAATAAATAAACCCCATTTATTTATTCATTTGGAAGAAAGAGGCTTGAGAAAAAGATCTCCTTCCACTGGTTTGCTCAGATGGTGGCAACAGGACCTGTCTTATAAAAGTTTATTTGGGAGTATGCATCTTTACTCTCAGATGAAATGAGACTTTCCAATGAAACTGTTAAATATATGTTGACAATGTGATACTAGATTTTTTTTATCATTGTCTATAACTACTATGCTATGATACACTTAAATAGCAGAATGTTGGACTTGATGACAATTGCCAAGGGACTATACAATTGTAATAATATGGAGGAAAATAGTTGGGGGTGATGGGGAGCGAGGAACAGAAGGTTTAGGGCAGAATCCATATATTGACAAACCTGTATCATGAAAAATAATAGTCACAATAAAAAATTAAATTATATTTGTGATAATTATGCGGCTGGTACAGTGGCTCAACAAGCTAATCCTTTACTTTCCAGCTTAGGTGTTGTTCGTGTCACTGCTGGTCCTCTTCCAATCCAGCTCTCTGGTTATGACATGGGAACGTTTCAGAAGATAGTTCAAGTCCTTGGACCCCTGCACTCACACGGACAAGCACCTTGTTCCTGATTTTGGATCAGCTCAGCTCTGGGTGTAGAAGCCATTTTGGGAACCAGCAGATGGACAATTTTTCTCTCCCTCTCTCTCTTTTCCTGTCTTTCAAATAAATACATCTCAAAACAAAAGAATACTTTTAGCGTCTCTTGAAGAACCTGAGAATCTCTCAGCAGGAGTCTTACTCTCAACTTTAAATCTACATTAGACATTTTTATGTAACATTCCTTTCACTAACTTGTATGATGTAAATACAGACTACCCTAAACATTTATCTAGTTTCCGTCAACTTCATATGCTTTTCCTTTCAAAATTATTGACTTTCCTCAACAATGCTTTTCATTTCAACAGCAGTACTTGCACTACCAATCATTTCTGAATTGTTTCCTTTTTGGTCAGCTTTCATTCCTCATATTATAATTCCTAGAATATAAACATTAAGCAAGCAGGAATCTGGTCTGTCGTGCTTATGCCTAACACGGTAGTTAGTACATGGTAAGCGCTCAATGCATGTTTTGGAAATGGGTAAATGGATAGAACCATCCCTGCATGGCAAAGGCAGCAACATGCATATGCCAGAAGGGAAGACACTCTTGGCCATTCGCAGCATTGCCGTAATCCCCACACTCATATTACCCAGAACTGAATTCATCTGCTGTGCCTTTCTATACAGCCCACTTCTGCATCGATGGCCCCACTTGTCCTATCAGCTATTTTCATGTATTATACAATATCCCCTAAAATTTGAGGGCAAAAGAAAACTTCTGCTCCTAAAAATAATGTGAAAACTCCAAGACCTTTCAAATCCCTGCTAACAATCAGTAAATTCATGCTCCACAGCTCTGCAGATCTGTAAGTGAGAAATCCAAGTCGTGTGTGTGCAACTTTCCTTCATCACTTCCTTTAAACACCTTTGTTCTTCTTTAACTTGGTCCCCACAGGAACAGATCCAGTGAGGCCTTTAGGAAGGCTGTTCGTTCCCACCTGCCTCCTCAACCCAGCCAACAATCCCAGCTCCACCACTCATTCTTGATTATGTAGAACTGTTCCAGTCCTGAGTGACAATATCTGCAGACAGCTGTTGGGCTCCACAAACATGTTGGGGAATCCGGTAGAGGGTGAGGTGACTGGCTACATTTTCCTATTCCTTTTTACTGAAAGAAGCAGCTGCAATCTTCCCATGTAAGTGAAGTAAACAAAAGCTGACAATGCCCAGCACCATCCGGCAGTAAGCATTCAAATGGCCTTTCCCCACCGGGTCTCCCTAGCCCAGCCTCAGTTTCAGTTCTCCAACAGTACAGAGAAAAAGCATGTTCTTTGCATAATCTGTCTGCTCCTAAGAACAGAGCCCTAAATAAGGAATGCAGTCCTAATAACATGAGTGCAATCCATGGCGCTCCCTGACTCCTTCAGCATTCCCATGACTTGATATCACACCTAGTATTGTTCAATAATACCAAACTCTGTGTACACCAGGCAAAACACACTGTTGACTCCAAGGCTACTGAATCTGACTGAGTATCTGTGCTTGGGGGAGGACTGGGAATATGGAGTTGTTTAAGGGAGATTCAGATTGCCTCAGGAGAAGATCAAGGGATGCCTCTCTCATATTCAGCCATTACTGGTCTTTCCTTGTTTTCTCTACTCTTTTATCTGCATATATAGAAGATAAGAGTATTCATTTATTTCTGTTTCCACCCCAGTCCCTTTTAACTGCCATCTGAAACCATCTTTGATTGCATGGTTGTGGATCCAAGTGACAATCAAAATGAAGAAGTTTGGGAGAGAAGAAGCCTTTTTAAGGCTTATTTCTTCATGTGGAATGTGGCACTCAATAAACTGCAAGAAATAAAACCTGGGAGCTGGCACCATACTAACGTCACAGAAATATGTTAGGTTAGGACACTGTTTTCTGAGCCTAGTGGAATTAAACATTTCTTTCTTAAAGGGAATATGGTGTTTGATGTTTAAATAGTTAATATTTTTAATCATCTGTGCCCATTTTGAAATTCGGATTATTTGTGTCTGTCTGTGTGTGGTTTAAGAAAGATTTGCTGACCAGTAAATACCCTAAAAAGTGTTTTTTTTTTTTAAAAAAAAAGATCATTTTGAGCCCTGATCTTCATGAATTAAGTGTCTCAATATACCTGTACTCGCTTGATCTCTAATCAAAAATGCTCACAGATGGGAAAGGCATAAAGAAGGAATTTGTCTACAGGATTCTTTGATCTCAGTGTGCCTAACAACTCCCAATTTGGTTACTGCTCTCTTTTTCTTTTTTCATTTTCTTTTTTAACAAATCCATTGCTATGCTAAGAAGTATTGATTTACTGGAGTTAGACATGTCAAGTGAGAGGAAGTGATCAATGGACTACTTCTTCAAAACATTGATTTCCCCTGATGGAATTTGCTGATACTTAGACCTTCAACAGGCTGGTCTAGCTGTTAGATAGGAAGAAGGAAAATTTGAGACGTTTCCTATTTTTATTTCTATCAACACAATCTCATTAAGGAATATTGTTTTCTGGGTTTTGTTCTCTATCTCCTACACTATGATCACCTTTTGTTACTGCTGCTGTGTGCGCCATAAGTAACAGGAGCTGGGCTTTCCTCAAAGTCTGGGTTTTAAATTCAGTTCCTATCAATTAAGTGACGTGCATATGACCAATCATAATTCACCATCGGTGATGTCTGGAAACCTTCTTAGCCAAGGCAAATGAAGGCTTCCAAGGGCCCGTGCTTCTGGTCCCTTGCTGCATCCTGGCAGCCATCTCCCTAAAGCAGAGGTCTCTAAAACTTAACTGTCAGATCATTTTCTGAAGTTTGGAATTGATTAAAGAAGCCCTTCTCAATTCCAGAGGGAAGGGGGAAGAAAGCTACTTTGAGTTAACGACTTCTATAATCACTAAAATTCAATTCTTAAGAAGAATCACAGGGGCCCCCGGGACAGTAGCTTAATGGCTAAAGTCTTCACCTTGCAGGAGCCGGCATTCCATATGGGCACCAGTTCGTGACACAGCTGCTCAAATTCTCTACTTCCCTTCCAGCTCCCTGCTTGTGCCTGGGAAAGCAGTAGGGGATGGCCCAAAAGCCTTGGGACCCTGCACAGTGTGGGAGATCCAGAGGACACTATGGCTCCTGTCTTCAGACCAGTTCAACTCCAGCCATTGCAGCTGCCTGGAGAATGAATCATGGAAGATCTTTCTCTCTGCCTCTCCTTCTCTCTGTAAATCTGCCTTTCCATTGAAAAAAAAAAACAAATCTAGAATAATAAGAAGGAGAAGAAGGAGGAGGAGAACTAGAAGAAGAAGAGGAGGTGGAAAAAGGAAGAAGAATCACAGGTCTCAGAATAGGGTGACGCAAGCAGAGTTTACAACCAAAGCATAACTTATGACAAGACAGTTTCACCTGATGGGGATCCCCAAGAGGGTCTCTACAGCAGAGCTGATGCAGGACTTTAGGGCTTGCACAAGACCAGTACCCTAGGGCACTGTTGTTAACCATCTTTTAGAGGAATGGCTCCCTGGCATTCCTTTTAATATAATTCTACAAGGCAACAATGACATTCATTTTTTTCAGATTAGGAAACTTACAATAAAAGTTTTGTGTGGAGGAAAGGAGAAGAATCAAAATCAAGATCCAGGAATTCATTGCAGATATTTCACATGCATGGCAGAAACCTGATTACTTCAACCATCACCAACATCTCTTAGGGTCAGAATAGCAAAAACCTGGAATCAGGGGCTGAAAACACACAGAGAACTCAGATATCAAACCCAGGCACTCTGATGTATATGGCATCCCAGGGTCACACAACTTATTAGGTATCATTAGCAAAAAATACAGTAGAGACAATATGACAGAGCACTTTTGCCAAGGAGTCCTCCAGACTCCAGGCTTCCACAGTTAAAGGCCTCTGTGATAGGTGAGTGGATCTGGAGACGTAAATTCATTCCTTGCTATGTCTAGGTCATGATTTATGTGTGTTCTTCTGAGTGTCAGCTTCATTTTATGTATTGAAGTCTCATTTGAAGGACCATTGCCTTAGTCCATGTGTTAATTTGTAGGGAAAAGTTTATGCGTTTGAGGAATTTAATTTATTGCTGCATTTTATCAAGGAAACAAAAGCCAGATGTTTTTGGACATTTGTTATTTGCTTTAAAGAAGATCTTAGGTTAAGATGAAAGAAATATATTTGCTGGATATGGCTGCCTCTACTGGAGAGTATAAAACCTTCCACGTCCTACAGCTCATTCTACTTAAAACTTTAAGACAGACTCACAAATAAAATGTCCTTTTATTTATAGATGGCAAGGTGCACTCCATCATATTACCAGAGCTCTCTTGTTTAATTTCAATTCAGAGCTCAGGGCCCCCAGAGGGGTAGGGCTCCTGAGCGGACACACGTTCGAGGAAAGTTCATGGCTAGGTCCTCAGAGAGGCCAGCCTTCGGATTGTGTTTCAGGCAGCAACACTCTGGTAACAGAAGCCAGCAGCAGCATCCCTCTGTGTGTGTGTGTCTCCTGCCACACCCTTCTGTCTGGCATCTCCACACCCTCGTCTTCACCCTCCCTTACACGACCTTCCCAGCAGAATGTGCTGTCCTTCCAAATATGACCCTAATTCCTGCGACAGCTGGCAGCAACAACAAAACAGGCTGAGCTCATGTGAAGGGATATTAGCAGTGAGTCTTTATAGTTCTCTCTCTTTCTCTCCCTCTTAGCAAAAGGTGTTTGGAAAATTCATCTAAAAACTGTTTTGAAATTTTCATAAAAAACAATTGAAGGATTTCTTAGAGAGTTTCCTTGTAGTGGGTCTTTGAGAGTCTCCGTTTATTATTTCCCCATCATCCTGTGCTGAATTTGGAGAGGATCAGAGCATCATTGTTGGGAGACAGGTCTCACACCTTGGCGATTCCGATGAGTGGCGCTGCTGAGTTCCACGGAAGGCCCCAGGGAGAGCTGCATGTCATAGCTGTTAGATTAAACTGCCTTACAGAGCCAGGCTTTCTCCATTTCTTCTCCTTGAGATTGTCTCTACTCTGTGAGGCAAAAAGGGGATTTTATCCATTCCAGGACCTCAAAATCTGTGGCTCAATACAAACGAGACCCATTCCTTGCCATCTTCACGGTTTTATCATGAGTAAACTCGGGGGCGAGGGCGGGGGGGGGGAGGGGAGGAAGCTGAGTTAAACAGTGGGAACAGCTCATTTCAAACTAATGTCACTGTCTTTCTCCCCACTCTGTCATTTAGCAGTTAGATCGTGGGAATCTCAAATGCATAGTATTGTATTGTCAGCAAGGAATATAACAAACTCTGGTAATGGAAATTGGTTAAAATTCCAGTCACTGTGGAAAAAAGTGGATAATGCTAGCTGTAGAACTCACTCAGGCACAGCACAAGAATGGAGATACCAATCTAGGAAAGCCAGTTGACACACTGATATCAATGTCAGCCAAATCCAATACAAAGAATTCCATAATATTAAGTATATTAAGTGTACACATATATAAAGTATGTATTTAGGTTTTAAAATCCAATAACATAACTTTGGGAGAGGAGAAGCCAAGTTTAATACTAGTGAAAAATAGTTTTATTTTATTGTGTACCTTCCATGTGATGTCACTTCCAAAATATTCCAAGTAATCTGTATTAATAATAAAAACAACCTATCATTTTTTCCATGCCTAGTTTTACTAAAAAAACATTTATAAGATACAAACATTTCCATCTTACCGATAATAAAATTGAGAAAGGTGAGTATCCAAGGCTAGGTCAAAAGAGTTAGCAAACAGAGCCTAGACTTTAGCCGAGGTTACCTAGCTTCTATGTCCTTTTGCCTTGCTTCACTAATGTATGAAACAGTCTAAGAACACTGCATTGATTGTTGAGATCACATGTGAAGGATGTCACTCACCACAAGAAGCCAAAATTGAGTCCAGACACTAAGGAATGTCTAGGAAACATATCTGAAAATGGACAGGTTAGGAGAGAATCTGGTAGCCAAGTAGAAACGACACAACTGAGGTGGAGGGCGTCAGGAACATGCATGGAAAATGCTCACTGTCCTCAAATTTCATCTAAACAAGACGCTTTGAAGCTTCATTATACTGAATGTGAACAAGAGGGCATTTCAAAAGCTAATGAAAATGTTTTTCTGATGTCAAAAATTTTTGAAATCCATGCATATAAGAGGGTCTTCCAACAATTCATTGAAAATTGTATATGTTGAAATCCACATTTCATATATTTCAAAAAATTCTTACACCAACATAAACTTTTAAGATTCTGTTCTCCACACACTTTTGCAAAAGCTCTAGTAGAAAAGGTGGTATGATTGGAGACTGCATAATCTGGGAGTGGGTGTGGCCTAGTTGGGAAATAGTGGGTACCTCCCTCAGAGTTACCACCCTCACTGGACAACACGAAAACCAGGATAGGGGCAGGGGTGGCTAGACAGAGAGGCACCTTCTAGCAGGTGTATGGGCTAGATAATAGGTTGGTTGGGTTGAACTAGGCTTCAATGTCCATTGACGTGTGTGAGAGCTAAATGGGATGTGGGACAGACTGGACAAGCCTGCAGTACATACTGGCAAGCATGGGAACCAGGGTAGGGGGCAGAATTGGTAGGTGTTTTGGGGAGTCGCCCCAACTAGGCTGCAGCTCCAACTGGTTTGCCGAGTATGAAGTAGGTAGGATCGAGCTGGACTACAACACCCGTTGGTTCACGAGGAAGACAGGGCTGGAAAACGAACGGACTCAGCAATCGCAACAACCAGCATGTGCATAAGCTGATTGGTGTGATGAACGGTGTTGGCATATGTACTAGCAAACTCACGCAAGAATCAGATCTGAGATCATCTCAGATGAAGTTTCTTTGGATAGCCCTCCAACTGAACTGCTGATCTTGGAACCCCAACCATCAAGAGATTGTCAGCCAGTGGACTCTGAATAGGTTTCATTACAGTTGGGACGGTGAGATTGGCAGCAATCCAGAACTGATGAACTATCAAAACTGTTCGAGCAGGACCCTTGGAGTGTGCCTCAGGTAGGGGATCAGGGATGGGTGGGAGGCTGGGTGGGGCTTTTCCCTTTGTTACTCCCCTAACCCCAGATACAGGGCAAAATGATTATATTAGCGTGGAAACAATATTACCCACTTTCACCCTGTAGCCCTTGACCCTTTGTACCCTAATCAACTAAGATTATTAAAATTAAAATAATAAAATTAATTTTAAAAAAAGAATGTACAAAAGACAAAAAAAAAAAGGAGGTGGTATGGATGCTGGGACTACCTTTGGATACTGAAGACCTAGGGTCAATGGTGAGTGACAGGTGAAGGGATTTTAATTCCAAATGAATTTCCCAATAAAGAAAAGGGCTTCTAGGTCAAGGGAAGGGAAGGCTCCAAAAATTATCATTTTCAGTTACCAGGAGCATGCAAGCAGTTGCAGACTTTCCTATGGCTGTTACTGAGTGGAATTCTGGCTGGTGGGTCATTTGGTCTATTCAAAGGATTCTAAGATTATGGGTGAGCTTCATAAACACTTTAAATGCCTATTATATGTGAACTGACATGTCGATTTTTCCAGTGAAGATGACAGATGTATTTCTTCAAGTCATCAAGAAAATTCTATAAAATCTACCCAATAAATCATATCTTTCCAAATTTTACAACACTGTTGTATAAAAACAAGCTGCAACTGTCACACACACACACTCACACACACACACACACACACACGCACACACACACACACACAAGCATCCAATAGCATTGGATTGAGTTAGTGTTGGGGAGAAACAATAGAAGAAAACATCAAGGTTTTGAGCCTAGTTAGTAACAAACAGTTTAGAACCAACAAAGACTGTTGAGTGAGTCTCTCTCTCTCTCTCTCTCTCTCTCTCTCTCTCTCTCTCTCTCTCTCTCATTCTCATTCTCTGCTTCCCCTCTCTCTCTCCCTCTTTAAAACCCCAACTTTCAAATTAATAAACCTTAAAAAAAAGTTGATAAAATTCAGAGATTTTAAAAATGAGGAGGAGGGTTTAGTAAAGGATATCTAAATAAAAGGAAATGAACAAACTGAAGTCTATCCAGGGTTTCAGTACTGAGTATATTGAATGTGTGATCCAAATATTCCTTTACATCACAACACAAAAATACTGAAATGTAGGGATATTTTCTAATAACTTTCAATCTTATATAATAAAATGCAACTTGAAATCTAGAACTATACAATGTTATTATTCTAACTAGCCCAGAAATTACCTACTTGACTATACTATATGGAAAATCTGTCACTGAGTGGGAGTTTGGGGGGAGTCCCAGTATACACGTACTTGTACCACAAAATTCGAAAATTCAAAATAAAATTTTAACAAAAATAAAGGAATTGCTTATTTTACCCTCTTAGTGTTACAACTGATGTTATCACACCATGGTGAGATAAACAGACATATAGTCTTATGATAACTGTTACCCAGCCCAGGTCCCTATTCACAACTTTACAGAAAAAAAAAAAACCACAGATTTCTCAAATATCTAAATATGGACTAAAGATACCAACAATATTTTCCAAACATTAAGAAACAGAAAGAAACAAACAAAAAGACCAGGCTATATTAAACAGAAAAAGTCCACTTTGCTAGAATATAGTCCTACAACACAGACTTTAAAAACACAAATTTTTCTATTCAGCATATTTTAGGATTTTTTTTCCATAGTATTTTTAATATTGCTTTGGATAGTATTGTTTTACCTCAAGAAATTTACATGAGGGGCTGTAGCTGTGGCAGAGAGGGTAAAACAACCACCCACTAGCAATCTACACGGGCTAGCTTGAGTCCCATTTGCTCCACTTCCAATCCAGAGCCCTGCTGATGTCCCTGGGAAAGCAATAGAGAATGGCCCAGGTCCTGGAAAACCCAGAGGATGCTCTTGGCTCCTGGTTTTGGCCTGGTCCAGCCCCAGCCATTGCAGTCATTTATGGCACAAACCAGGGGATAGAAGATCTCTGTCTCCTTCTTCTTCTCCTCCATCCAATTCCCCTTTTCTGTGACTCAGCTTGCCAAGTAAATAAATGAATCTTTTAAAAAGCAACAAGGAACACATGACTGTGTTCTGCCACATCAGTGACTCAGGTCCCTGTCTTTGGTTTCCGTTAGATGTTGTCGTCCTAGTTTCTAAGAGGAGAGAGAGACAGTAACAACAGAAGGGCTCATGCATGCACCTGTGTTCTGTGCCTTTATGGGCCCTGTGATGCAGAGATTCAATGTGTCACAGAGGGTGTCCATGTTCTATTTCTGAGTCCATAACTCTTCAGTATACATATATAAACTTTCCACTGCTTCATCTGTTATTCATCTGATAAGGCCAAAGAACAAAAGTAAGGAACTAGTCCCACTGAAAATTTATTTCCTGAAAAACACACTGGTTCTTTTTTTTAAATAATCTGAAGGTTTATGTAATTTTGACATGTGAGTTATTTACCAAATGCATATGTGTGAGGGCATATGCATGCATGAGTATTTTTTTTTTTTGCAGGGACTGAAATTAAATAGAATTTTGATTGGGGAGTTGCCAAAAGGACTTGAGTGTCAGCTGCTGTAACTTCAACTTTAAATACTAAACCCAAACACAGGCTTCATGTTCCAATTCATACTGAAGCTTTGTAATCGATGGCCCTGGAATAGAAGTATAACGATCTCTAGGGATAGCAAGATCCAATTAAAATTCAGTTTGCTGTCTTTAGAAAAGACATAAACAGTTATATATCCTTTGAGAGGGTCTTAAGAAATACACACCTGAGCTTTAAATGGCTGCTCATTTGACTGTGAAGTTGAATTTCAATTCTTCTGGGAGTAAGGGAACAAGAAAGAATTCAAATAACAACACTCAGATATTTCCTGGTGCGTTACCAGGGAGAAAAGAGCTCCTGGAAAACGAATGCCTCACACATTCACAGATATTACCAGCCACTTATAAAAACAAGGCTATTGTTATGTGTAAAAGTCATTCCTTTCAGGGGAAGCCTAAAAGTGAATTGAAACATGGCTGACATTTCTACTGCAAGATAACACTTTTTTTTCTTAATATCATGCTTAAGTTCTTTTAATTTAAAAAAAGAGAGAAAAGAAAAAAGTCAAAAAACTGCAATCAGTATTCATAAGCAATTCCAAATATACCATCCACAAAATAACTCACTAGGAGACATTACTCTTTGAAGCACAAAAGCATTAGCAGCCTCTTCTAGTTCTTTCAGTTCAGTACGGGAATTATTGTCTTCATTTTGCAATCCCATCTATTGTTTTTAAAAGACAAAATATGCAGTGGATTGAACTAGACTTAACTGAAAACATACAGATGAGCACTTTCTTATTCCTTCCTCGGCTCACCAAGGAAGAAATCACCCAACAGCACACAGGAGCCTTCTCAGTCCCACTTTACTCTATAGCACTTTTTTGCTGTTCCCTTGTTTATAATAAGGCCCCATATATTGTTGAACAATACATTTTAAAAGCCACTGCAATGCTTAAAACTTATTCCGTTCTACTGGCTCTCTAGATTCTGATTGGCTATTACAATATGTCACAACTATATTGATAAAACAAGATTGATGTGTTTAATATGCACCCATATATAAATACCAGCAGGCATTGTATTCAGGATTGATTTACTAACGTACATTTCATACTCACAGTATTCCCTTAACAGATTTGTTGAACAGCATGCTATTAGTTAAGGCAATAAAATCTGACATAATAAGTAAATAGCCAAAATTCAACGGCCTAACACCTTGAAAAGTCTAATAGTCTAATTTTCATGTATGAAAACAGAGTGACACAAGTGACTCGCAGAATTCAGGAGCCAGAATCCTTTAAAAAAGAATACTTGTCTGCACTGATCCAAGAAAAAGGAAAAGGAGTTTGAGAGGGTACGTTTGTTTTTAATCTTCTCTTCACATGCCACTGGAATTAACAAATCACACAATCACACCTAAATACAAGATGGCTGAGACTTTATTTCCCAAAGGGACAGCCACCTTCCAGTGATAACTTCACACTCTGGATGAGGTCAGCAGGGACAGCAGGAGTGAGACATTGTGCTGGGCTTTGTGGAGCCTTCAAAAATAAGTCAAACTGGTATTTTGCAAATTTGAAGCCAGCACATTAGCAAATTTTTGAATCATATTTCCTTATCAAATATTAATAATGTCTATTAAAACTGTGTTTAATGTTAGATTCATTGTAGGGGGTAGTTCAACACGGAAACCCTGGTGAATGCGACATTACATCTATGTTCCTATCCCCTGATCTCCCTATTATTTACACAAACAAACAAACAAAAAGATTTATTTTTATTGGAATGACAGAACTGTAGAGATCAGAGACAGAAATCCTCCATCCACTGATTTACTCCCCAGGTGGCTGCAACAACTCAAGCTGAGATGATCCAAAGCCAGGAACCAGGAGCCCCCTCTGGGTCTTCCATATGGGTGCAGGGTCCCAAGATTTTGGGCCATCTTCCACTGCCTTCTCAAGCCACACCCCATGAGCTGGATGGGAAGTGGAGCAGACAGGACATGAACCGGCGTCCATATTGGATGCCTGCGATTGGAGCTGTTATTTCAGCTATTGCCCCAATCCCTCTCCCTAGTCTTCTAATTTTTTTTAAGAGCCAAGCAACTGCTTTCTTTCTTTCTTTGTTTTTTTAAAAGATTTTTTTTTATGGAATGTCAGATATACAGAGAGAAGGAGAGACAGAGGAATATCTTCCAGCCTCTGATTCACTCCCCAAGAGTCCACAATGGCTGGAGCTGAGCCAATCTGAAGCCAGGAGCCTCTTCCGGGTCTCCCACGCAGGTGCAGGGTCCCAAAGCTTTGGGCCATCCTCATCTTCTTTCCCAGGCCACAAGCAGGATGCTGGATGGGAAGCAGGGCTCCAGGGACTAGAACCGGCTCCCATATGGGATCCCCACACGTACAAGGCAAAGACTTTAGCTGCTAGGATACCATGCCAGGCCCTAGTCTTCTAAACTTTTGAGGCAGGGACTCAAACCTAGGTCCCTACCATAACAGAGAACTCATAGCAGATAATCCTTCCCTTAATGGATAATATACCCCAGCACCTATGACTTGAGAAACCGTTTTCATACATTAAAGCCTGATTCCATAAAATTTATAAAATCTGCACTCTGAAATATATTTATATATACAGAAAAATTTTGTCAAAATTGAGGTGCCTATATTAAAACTGTGATTAATTATTTAAGAAAACTTGAAATTGATCAAGATGGAAATATTATTTTATTTGAGTAGATGAGTGTGTGAATCTAAGTGGGAAAAAAATCACTGTACAAATATTCAGATGGGAGAAAAAACAATTTCAAATTTTAAAAGTTTAATCCAGTTAAGAAAAGGACTGTCCAGGATGACAAAGATCCACTCATAAGA
Organism: Ochotona curzoniae; assembly: GCF_017591425.1. Classification (NCBI taxonomy): domain Eukaryota; kingdom Metazoa; phylum Chordata; class Mammalia; order Lagomorpha; family Ochotonidae; genus Ochotona; species Ochotona curzoniae. The sequence continues at coordinate 12,357,633 of NW_024464920.1, read as the reverse complement.
AAAGTCAGTTTTTAGTAAAAACAAATGAATACCTTTGATTCTCAAAATTGAGCCAATCTTTAGATGCACCTTGGATATCTGTTTAAAATGTTGATTTTTCAACTTAGTAGTCTGTAATAAATTTAAAAATCCTGGAACTAGAACCAATGAAACTGGACTGTTTGAAGTGGCCAGGGGTTTTGTGTGATGGACACTGGTTATGAAGTTGGCAGCAAATGTTCAGAGAGCTAACAAGGTAAGATGATCAGCCAGCAGGATGTTCAGGACCGTGTAAGAGAAGTGGGACCTGAAATGGGCAATGAGTGTTAGGCAAGTTTATGGGGGACGATTTTAAAACATGAAATAAAAATTGATGGATACTCTGCCTGACTTCATTGGGCTATAATAATAAACCTGTGTGGTGATTCTATATCAAACATATCAGACATTTTCATATGTGTAATTCTGTCCTGAAATAATGTAAAACACATCAGAAAAAATAAGAAATTGACATACTGCAGTTGTGTAAAAACTTACAAAGCCCAGATTCATGTAGTTCCCATTTGTCTCATTCTATGTATAGTGTTTGGTACCTGAAATTCCTAAGTTAAATGATTACTGCCTTAGTCTTTTAACCACTGATAGACTGGTTCCATTTCTCTTCTGAAGTTCTATTTCAAGAAAGGTGAATTCACTTCAGTAAGGGTTGATACACAATAGTGGGAGTAAACAAACTACATGGAAAACATTTAGTGATTTGATCTGATGACATCACTGTAGCATATTTTTCTCTATGTTTCCTGAACCACTCCCAGTAAGAGAGACAGTTTGGTACTTGTTGGTGTTTTTTCCCTTGAAATGCTTTCTTCTGGGTCCTCCAGTGGAAGACCTGCTCTAGGCTTTCAACATGGGTTTCCAGAGGCTGGTCTCTATATTCACATGCCATTCTTCCTGCATGTCTGTCTTCAAATTCTGCTTTTTGTAAAGACACCAGCCATAGCACCCTGCAGTCTTCCCTAATGATCACATCTGAAAAGATACGAGCTCATATTCTAAGGAATTTTCAAGTGAATTGGAGGTGGGAGGCATAATTCAACCCATTACACCACTGAACCCTCATTTTCACAGGTCATCTCTTAACGGACTGCCACACAGCTGTAAGGACACACTGTGGTGGCTTCACATGCTTTCCTTCGGTGGTCATTACATACTCTTTAAAGAACATACACAGAACCCACTGGAATTGACTTTAACAGTTTAGCTTCCTGGATAGGTACTCTCTCAGGAGATTCGAGTGGATCAAATCTGGGGAGAAATTCAAGAACTTGAAGATTGCAAATGCTGTCCAGAAAGTCCTGATACTTACAAGTTAGATGAGAGCCCCATTGCCAATAAATATTCCTTTGTATTTTATACTTCATCTGAGCCAGAAATCTCAGCAAACATGTGAACATGGGATGGTTTCTTCATTTCATCACTTCCTATCTACCTCCACTGCAATACAAACCAGTTGCTGTACCTTCACAGACCTTTCTGTATTCCTTGTTTTCACTCCCAGTGTCTACCACAAATGTACATCAAGGTATACATCACAAATGTTAAGTAAATATTTACTGAATGGTTAGGCATCTATATACCAATGCACACAATCACAAGCAATCACTGAACTATTTTTAAAATGTCTTCATAGTAACAATCTTAAGCCTTGATCTGGCTCACCTGCTATTAAGCTTTTAAAACACAACCCATGCAAGCCTTCTGATGTCCCTTTTTTACCCCAGCCCTGTTAGCTTGGCTTTGGCTTCAGGACACACAGTACTCTCCAGCCTCAAGAAATATTTGCACATTCTATTCTCAAACTCTGCCTCCACCCTCTCCCTTCAACCAAATTCCCATTGCCACCACTACTTCCAAATAAATATTTGTCCTCCCAAGAAAATTTGAAGTAGTGCCCCTGTTAAATATTTCTATAAACTGCCTTTTAAAAATTGAGATATTAATCTAACTTGGAATAATTATCTCACACTCAACTGTATGTTGCTAGGCATTTATCTATTGTTCTCACTTATGGGCTTCTTTATTCTTTAAAGATTTGTGGTTTTTTTTTTTATTTTTTCTATTTTAAAGGCATATTTTACAGAGAAAAGGAGAAACAAAGAAAGTTCTTTCCTTCACTAGTTTTATGACCACAATGGCTGAAGCTAAGCCAGGCCAAAGACAGGAGCCAGAAACTTCTTCTGGGTCTCTCACATGGGTGCAAGAAACTGAGACTTTGGGCCATTCTCCATTGCTTTCTCAGGCCATAGACAGGGAGCTGGATCAAAAATGGAGCAGAGCTTGGACCAGAACCAGTACCCATGATAGGTGGAAGATGAGCCATCCCACTGCACCTGCCCCTGTGTTCATTTCTGACCCCATAGGAACAAAGCAGCAACTTGATATCGACTGAGTGGCTTCCTGTGATTCTGTCCTTCTCCTTCCCAGCAAACTGGAACTTCACTAGAGCAGAGGCAGAATTTAATTTACTTCCTTTTCTATTTTTGGTACCTGGAACAGTGCCTAGAAGACAAAATGTGCTCAATAAATTCCCCTGAAAGTTTTTAAAGCTTTTGTTTATTTGTCAGTTTGGTTTTGTCTAGATGAAAACGTGGGATAAAAATGTAAAACAGGAGTAGATGTTGGTAATCACATAGATTTGTTCTTCACTACTAGAGTCCATGCTTTAAATATCTGTAAACTAAAAACAAGGCATGAGGACAAGGACCACTTAATAAAATCAAGGGGCCGCTGATACTCAATATACTGCGAAACAGCAGGAAAGGACAGTCAATGTGACAACTAAAAGTTTATTTTCAAATTGCTGAAAGATCATTCCCAGGATAGCTCTTTGTGGTTGTCTTGCAGAGAAATTGGAGCATCTATCAAATGCAGTGGCGATTACCCTGCTCACGGTTTCTCCATGCAGTGATGAGCACAGCTGCAGCCCAGCTGGGGTCTGTGGCAATGACCGGCCTTCCAGTTATGCAAGCAGTTGGGATCCACAGCCTGAGCATCTCCTGCTAAGGATGACACTCAGGAACACGTTGTTCTTTCCGTGACAACCTGCAGCAGTCAAGTTGTTTCTTGCTATAGTACTGAAAACTGTCTTCCTGTGAACTTGCCTGTCTCTACCTCTAAGCAATTATGTAAGAAGACAGGAGCAGGCCTTTAGTTTTATGAGGAGGGTGGGAAAGGGTCTTATCTCTTCCCAGTATCCTCACACAGAGATGGTTACCAGGGAGAGAAGGAAATGTTTTGTGTTGGATAAATCACTTTCTTAGCTGGAGATTTTTAATTCATTCCTTTTCCTTTAAGATAAAACATTAAATTGATGTTTAATATCTTATTATTGTTATTGTTTATTTACTTATTTGGGAAACCAAGAGAGAGAGAGAACTTTCATCCAATGGTTCAACCCCAAACACCCACAAAGACCCCAGCCATGCCAAGCTAAAGCCAGGAGCGAGGAACTCAGTCTAGGTCTACCAGGAGTGTGGCAGAGACTCAACTATCTGGGCCTTAACCATGGCATTATCAGGAAGCTGGAGTGAGTGAGAAAGTAAATCAAATACTCCAATGGGTGATGCACCTGTATTTAACTGCTGAGCTAAATACGTCCTTTCCCTTAAGATCTTGACTGAAATGGGCTGAAATATCCTGAGGTCTTCTGGCAGTAATGGGAACCAGAAAAAGAGATCTTTGGAAGCAGCATAGATTAGTAGTGAAGCCTCAATGTCAAGGTTTGAGGGTTTGGCTCAGACTGATTAAGAGTGAATGTATCTTCTCCCATAAATTTGGCAGCATTAAGAAAACCAGTTGGCCTTTTAAGAAACCATTAGTATGCTCACCTGAACTACCAGCAAGATCCTGGCCCAGCAATGCTGCTATCCCAACAAACAGTCATGCACCAATTTTACAAGCAGATTTTCTTTTTTTTCCTTAAAATTTACTTTTGGGTCCAAGCACAATAGCCTAGTGGCTAAAGTCCTTGGCCTTGATCATACCAGGATCCCATATGGGCACTGGTTGTAATCCCAGCAATCCCCCTTCCCATCTAGCTCCCTGCTTGTGGCCTGGGAAAGCAGTCGAGGATGGTCCAAAGTCTTGGGACTCTGCACCCACACGGGAGACTCAGCAGAAACTCCTGGCTCCTGGCTTCGGATCAGCTCAGCTCAGCTGTTGCAGCCACTTGGGAAGTGAATCAGCAAACAGAAGATCTTCTTATCTCTCCTCCTCTCTGTATATCTTTTTCAATAAAAATAAATAAATCTTTTAAAAAGTTTACTTTTATTGGAAAGTCAGATTTCCAGAGAGAAGGAGAACACAGAAAAAGATCTTGCTTATGGTAATCACATAAAAAGACATCTGTTACTACTAGAGCCCACAATTTAAATATCTATAAAATTAAAACAAACCATGATAACAAGGAACAGTTAACAAAATCAAGGGGTCTCTGATACTCAACATATTTTTAAACAGCAGGAAATGGCAGTTGATTTATTCCTCAAGTGGCTGCAATGGCAAGAGCTGATCTGATCTGAAGCCAGGAGCCTGGAGCTTCTTCTTGGTCTCCCACATGGGTGCAGGGTCCCAAGGCTTTGGGTCTCCTCTACTGATTTCCCAGGACACAAGCAGGGAGCTGGATGGGAAGTGGAGCTGCTGGGATGGATACCACTGTCCATATCTGATCCCAGAGATGCAAGGTGAGGATTTTTAGTCACTAGACTATCATGCAAGGCCCTTTACAAAAGATTTTCTTCTGAAACACAATATATTAAAACACAATCCATCACCATGGCTTTCCTGTCCCCTGGGATTTCTAAGCAAACTGTCATGGTCCCTGGGCCCTGCTCCTTCCTGGAAGCCTGAGTGAATGCAAAGAAAAGAAAACCTCAAAGGAAAGAAAAACAAAAGTATCAGTCATCCCTTTACAAAGACTCTCACAGTTACGATGGGCCCACAGAGAACATCAGCAGAGTCTCCCTGCCTCGGGGTCTTCTTCACATCTGCCAAGGTCCTTTGCAGAGTAAGTAGCTTATTCACAGGTACTGAGGATTTGAATGTGGACATTTTTGGGAGATGATGGCCATTATTCTGTCTCCTAGAGACACTACTCATCATTTCAGCAATTAATGGACTATAAGAAAACATCATCATCTTAGTACACAATAACGTTCTTCACTTAGTTTAAATTTTTTTTATTATTACCGATTTGATGATTTAAGAGATAGAGACGGGCAGAGAAAGCTCTCATCTGGTGGGATAAACTGAAGCCAGAGCTAGGTGTTCAATCAAGGTCTTGCATACTGATAACGGGGACTCAACTTCCACCTCCCAGAGTGCACAGTAATAGGGAGATGAAATTGGAAAAGAGTCAGAACCTATACACTAAGGCACTCTGCTATGGTGTTCAGGCAATCCAAGGGAACCATGGCCTCTGTTCCACATAGTCACCCACTGGGACTTCTTTGCTTTAATTTTTAATTTTTTTCATAATAGATTGATTTTATTTTTAATGATGTTTACATAGTTAAGAAGGATGCACACCTATCATGTGGACCACTGATTAAGGTGGGAAAGATCAAGGAATTTGAGAAAGTGGATAAGACAATTGCTTCCAGTCTTTCTTTTCTATTATTCCTTTGTCTGGGGGGAAGTGGGCAGACATTTGTCAAGACACAGCAAAGAGAAACAAAGAACTTGAGCATGAAGCTTCTTTAATACAGTGGACAGAACCTGATGGGCCTAAATCCTGAATATAGTCTACATCATTAAGTTTCATAAGAAATATATAAGGAATCTTCAGGAAGAAACCTTGATATGATTTTTCACATTTCAGACACTTTTATCTTTAATATAGAATAAATTTAACTATGATACAGTGTAACTCCAGTGCCACGAACAAATGCAACCATTCTTTCAACTTATCATCATGTTATACATAAGGTTTAAGAATTCGTGGAAATGTATGTTATGAAAAACTACACATGAATTCAAAACTTCCATGCTGCCAAATAAGCTTATCATTGAATTTAATTTTCTGTGAATTTTTAAGAATCATCATATGCTGTGCTGTTACACATTATAAGCAAATTTAGATGATAATTTTAAACTTGGAAACAGATCACTACAATTCTTTTGCTGTGTCATTAAATGTGTATAACAGATCAACACAAATGAAAACACAAACAAGCTATAAGTACATTTGCAATGTACTATTTAAGCCCGGAATAAGATTTTCTATTTTAGGATAGAGAAATTGTCAACATTTTTTATTTATCACTCACATTACTCCTTATTTCATTATATTCCAAGGAAAGTGAGCAAGAATATTTAAAATGCTTCAGCTATCTGGAGACTACAAAAACTTTCATGATGTCAGGTCATAAATGCTCCTACAGATATGTGTTAAGAAGAAAGAAATAAGCAAGAGCTGGCTTTGGCACAAAGAAAAAACAGAGGAATGAGGAACTTGTCATCTTTTTCAGTAAAGCTCATGCTCTCCAGAACCTTAACCAAACTGACACTGATATGACAACTGTCCAACCTAAAGCCCCAGCACTCCTGAAACATACTACAGTTTTGTGTTCAGTGGATGACCAGGCACATCTACCTAAGTGTTACACAGGCACCTGCATTTCCTCTATTTAAACAATTTCTCAATAGGATATCAGACTTTCTCCCATTGTCTATACTTACAATGTCATGATACACTTGAATAGCACAATGATGGATTTGTGACTTATTGAATATACTATTTTAATAATATGGGAGAAAACAATCAAGGGAGTGGAAGGGGAAATACCTGTGCCCATGGAACTGTACCATGAAAAATAAAAATTTTAAAGTTCAAGATTCTCACATACCTCCATACTTTAAAAACACCTTTGATTCGTTTGTACCTATATGACAAACACTAACAATACATAAAATCTCATCAAATTTCAGAATTCAGTCTCAGTCATTTTTTCCTTGTTTATTTTCCCACACTGTGTTGCTGTAAGAATACCTACCTCCAACACAGCAATTTAAAATAATATGCTTGTTACTATGGACTATTCTGTGTCCTCTTCTGCCATGCATCAAACTCGTGTTAAAGCTCTGCCTCCCAATGTGACTGTGTATGAGGAAGAATCTCTAACAAGGTAAAGTTACACGAGGTCATAAGGCCTAAATGAGCTCATCCAACATGACTGATATCCTTATATGAAGAAAGACACTGTGAAATGTGTGTGCAGAGAAAACACCATGTGAGAGCGCAGAGGTGTAGCCAACCAAGCTGGGAAGAAAGGTCTTATCTGAAATCAACTGTGTTGGAACCTTGATCTTGTACTTCCAGACTCCAGAAATATGATACAATGCATATATGTCATCTGTGGTGTTTTGTTGACACCATGGCAGATGAATTCTTGCTGAATAGGCAGCTTGCACATCATTTAGAATGTCCTCTTTCACATTGTCTACCTCTTGAACTCCTAGCAACTTTCCAGAACACTATCAGCTTTCTTCCTAATAAACACCAGGGACCATTAGTAATCTTCTGTGGTAGGAAGAGGCTTCTACTCATTCCTGACATCTGTGAGTATAGGTTAAACCTCAACTTACTTCCAATAATTACAGTCTGCAACAATAGGAATGCGTCACTTCTGACATTAGATTCCAAAGAGACCATTCTCCATCTTGCTCCTCCCAATATCATTTCTTGCTTACATGTTTTGAGAGAAGACTACCCCCATGTTGAACACTGCCCTACACAGGTTCACATGGTCACGAGCTGAGCATGGCCTGTGGCTGACAATCAGCTAAAAACTAGCAGCCTTAAATCAATATTCCGTGCAGCACTAGACTCTACCAATGCCTCCATGAATGAGCTTAGGAAAAGCTCTCAAGGGGGTTGGTGCTGTGGCTGAAGACGCTAATGCTTCATCTTTAAATGCCGACATCCCATATGGGTGCCAGTTCAGGTCATAGCTGCTCCACTTCCCTTCCAGCTCCCTGCTTGTGGCCTGGGAAAGCAGCAGAGGAGAGCCCCAAAGTCTTGGGACCATATACCCACGTGGGAGACCAAGAAGAGGTTCCAGGCTCCTAGCTTTGGATCAGCTCAGCTCTTGTCATTGCAGCCATTTGAGGAGTGAATCAGTGCATGGAAGGAATTTCTGCCTCTCCTTTTCTCTCTAAATCTGCCTTTTTAATAAAAATAAAATCTAGAAAAAGCTTGTAAGTGGGGACCTATGATTAAAGATTAAAGATTTCTAAAGGACTTCCCTAGCTGAAATTACTATGTTGAAGCCAACTCCAGCACCTCAGAGTGTATGTTGCTGTGAAGTATGGGTCCTTTCTGCTGGGAGACACTGGAGGCAGCTGCCTTGCCTAGGACTAGCAGCTCCAGAGGGGTGAAGATGGAAGCTTGGTTCTGACCATTGGCCAATCCAAGATCTTCAGTCTACTGCTGCCCATGAACACCCATGTTTATGGGTAGGATTCTGACCTTCTGTCTGTTATCTCTATATAATTCTTTTCCCTAACAAAAACAATTTGTCTAAGATAATAAGATGTTGGGGTCTGATGTTTGCATTGATAAACCAGTAAATTCTTCCTCTGCAAGTTCCAGAAAACGGTTTTTCCAGATTTTAACTTCTCTTAAGGGGAAGAATTCCAAAGCTTAAAGGTGACTAATAGAATGAACAGGAAGGCAGAAAAAGGTCCCTCCAAAATTCATGTCAAAGACAATAAAAGAAAGGGATGACATAGCAGGCCAGAGAAGGAACAGGCAGTGGAATAGTCAAGAGAAATTAGTGGAAAGATGGAGAACAGAACAGAGAGTTTACAGGAACATGAAAGAAACCAGATACAAAATTCTAGACCTTCACTGAATGGCCAGGCCCCCAAGGAGAAAAACTGAAGGAAAGAGGAGGCAGCAAGCCAAACAAAAGACTGAAAAACTCAAAAGAAAGATCCGAGACGTTATGCATTGCTGGAGTTGGGAACACAAAATCATTGGTTATGCAATGTGTTTTAAAATCACATAACTATTTTACAATTTCAATTTAGAATTTCTTTAAATTTCTCTAATGTGAAATCATAAACTAAGTTACTATATGTTCAAAACGAAATTGTTGCAAACAAGTGTGAGTCACAATCCTGATCAAAAAGAACTGTGTCATGTTTCCAAATCCTGTCCCGAGAGGCTGTTTGCTTTGATGCAAGTGTTCGCATAAAGGCCCACTTGGAAACAATCACTATACAGATTAAAATGTGGGAGAAATCACAAAACTATGACATTGAACAGTATATACTACAATAATGGTTTGGGTAAATCTCAAAGCCAGGAAGTATGAAAGTTGTTGAAGTCACTCTAGTCGTACGTTAACCATAACAGTATAACATAATAAATAAAGCCAGGAGATTATAAGGAGATTTCATGCACATAGGACTGACAATATGAAATATCTCAAGAGACTCTGACAAGACTAAACTTTGTACCACAGCCAAACCACTTTACATAAGAAGTGTTTCCACAAAGATATTTTCCCAGCTGATTTGATGCCACCCTTCTGATTAGTGCTCGTAGCCAAGCAGAATTTTTTTCATAATGCCTTATGTAATCCTCATTTTGCCTTTAAAGACTTCCTCTTGCCTCAGCCTCTTTGAAAGATACCCGTGATTTCCATGGCACGTATGTTTCTCATTGCAACACTTCCTGCTTATTTCCAAATAAGTATCATTGTTATTTAGAGCCTCTTTCTCATTCTCTCTCTTTCCCTCCCCTAGTTGGCTTTATATTAAAAGATAAGACAGATTTTCATAACTATTGCTCATTTAAAAATCAGGTCTTATAAGCATGAGATCCAGACTCAGTGGATTCTAGGATTAGAGGCATTATAATATAATTACCTGGGAAAATACTACATGCAAATATTCAGGGAAATTTTATGTCCCAAGTTTACACATGCCCTGGACTACCCTCAATAGTCACAAAAATGGTCTAAGTCCCAGAAAAGCCGTTGCCATGGACATGGTTCTGGTGCATATGGTAGCAATGACTCTCAGGTTTATCTGATGACAAACATTAGCATTAACAGCAATGCTGTCTTGGTGAAATTCTATGGCTCAGAGAGGTTTACATTCATATGAAAAACAGCTAAGCAAACCATCTTTTAGTAAACATGTCTCCAGAGAAAGCAAATTCTTTCTCAAATAGAAAAAAAAGGCAACAGTAAAATGAAGCTGATAATTTTGGTTCATTATTCTTGTAAAAGTATCGGGAAGCTCTTTAACAAAACGTATTTAACAGTCTTTCAAGTTGGATTACATCATGGCATATTACCCTTACAAAGCAGTGTTAGATATAGTTGCTTAGATAAGAGAAACAAATACTCTATAGATTAAAAACCAGCTCAGCAAATGTGGAACACCTGTATTTATTTAATTTAATTTACCCAATGGGTTTATTGATATCCTGCCTTCTTTAGAAAGGGCTTAAAGCAGCTTAGCTACTGAGAAGATCTCAAAGTGTAGCACTCATGAAAGCCTCAGGTGAGTATCTAGAACATATAACGTGTCCAGGTAGCTTTCAATTATCAATGCATTAATCAAATGTTGGGAAGGGCTTTTATACACAGTGAAACAGCAACTTGGCTCAAGGATTTTAGAAAGCTAGTTTGTGACTTGGAGACCTGCACAATAACCCTTTTGTTCCCTGGGAGAAAGAAAAGAAAAGAAAAGAAAAGAAAAGAAAAGAAAAGAAAAGAAAAGAAAAGAAAAGAAAAGAAAAGAAAAGAAAAGAAGAGAAAAGAAGAGAAGAGAAAAGAAGAGAAGAGAAGAGAAGAGAAGAGAAGAGAAGAGAAGAGAAGAGAAGAGAAGAGAAGAAAAAAGAAAAGAAAAGAAAAGAGAAAGGAAGGAAGGAAGGAAGGAAGGAAGGGGCAACCTGCTGGTGTGGCATTGTTCATCTTATCACCTCATCATTCAGCAGCTTTTGCAGGCTCTATGTGGGAATGGATCTGCATGAGATATAGCGCCATACTCATCAAAGGAATTTCTTGGGAGAATATCTTTCTTAAATGTATAGTTGCATAAAATAGCAAAGACAAAATCTCCTATTATGAAGTGGAATATCTGTCTAGTATGTTCCAATTGACTGTTTAAAATTTTAAAATTCAAAGCAGATCATTCATGTGGATATTCTGGGACATCAGTCTGCTTAATTACAATTACTAGCTGATTCTTGGAATAGAGTAAGATCCTTAAAATGGTATGTCCAATTAGACCTTAGCTTTTGAGATTAGATTAAAAGGTAACAAAGAAATGCATTTTCTACTGATTTACACCAATATTCTGTTCATATTATGGAAGGAAAAGCACGCACACAGTTCTCAAGAATAGATCACTATGAGTTTGGGGATCCGAGGGCTAAATTTCTGTTGATGTCTAGTCTCAACATAGAAAAAGATTCATTCTGGAATCATGCTAATTGGATAGAATCTATTCTATAACCAGATCTCAAGAGGGACATTCAGGAGGTCCAAGCAACTCACATGTGAAGAATATTCATTACGTAATACTACTGCCAACATAAATGAGACCTAAAGTATGTAAAGGCATGGCAAACCACTGGTCAGACACATAGAGGTCTTCCCTCTGTTTTTCAAAAAGTTTATACCTGGTTAACTCATAAGCCCATTCTATTATTGCCATCAATTTTTCATCAGAAATTTCTACAGTACCCACTTTACTGAGAAATAAGAAACAATTAAAATCTCAACAGTATGTGATCACTACAACCATAACACTACATGTAGGGTTTATTCCAACCCTAGATTTTACAGTATTTTACAGTGGTGAACCGAAAGGAATGACATTTTCATATTCCCAACAAACAAGACCAGCTGTGAGGACAAGGGAAAGGAATACAGAAAATGTTTCTCTTTTTAAAAGTTTAGTTTTCGCTCTTATTTTCTAGATTTACTATACTTCTTCAGAAAATGAAGGTTATTTCAGACCCCAAGATATTTGGATATTAGATCTTTCTGTTGAAGTTTCTGAGGAAGGGCATAGGAGAGAAACAAACAAACAAAAAAAGATCTACAATCTACTTCCCCACTACCCAGAAGTCCAAAGCCAGGAGCCAGGAGCTTCTTCTGTGTCTCCCACAAGGGTGCCAGGGACCCAAGAACTTGTACCATCTTCCACTGCGGGGAGGTAAATCAGAAATAGACCAACTGGAACATGGATTGGTGCCCATATGGGATGTCAGAATTACAGGGAGTGGTTTTACCTACTACACTATAACTCTGCTCCCCAATCCTTGCCAAATAATGCAATATAGAAATGGTCAAAGGGCTGACAGACATTGCGGTACAATGTGTCAAGCCATCATTTGCAATGCTGGCATCCCACATTTGAACACAAGTTCAAGCCCAGCTGCTCCACTTCTGATCCAGCTCTCTGCTCATGTGTGATGGAGAGCATTGGACAATGGCTGAAGTACCCAGGCTTGTGCCACCCACATGGAAGACTCCTGATCCAGCCTATCCAAGACCCAGTTTGTGGCCATTTTGGTTGTGGTAAAACAAAGGTAAGATCGCTCTCTCATCCTACACTCTTTCCTTTTGTGTTTCAAATAAATAAATAAATGAGTAAAGCTTTGAGAAGATGGTCAGAGGACCTGAATGACACTCAAAAGGACAAAATGTATATTAAAAAAATGTATATAAAAAATGTTCACTAACCATCAGGGAAACACAAATCAAAATCACATGTGGTTGGAGAAAAGGAACCCTTACACACTGTTGATGGGAATAATAATAAGCAATCATCATGAAAATAATAAGGAATTTCCTCAAAAATTAAAAACAGAACTGTTATGGTCTAGCAATTCCACTGTATGTCTAAGGCAATGAAAACCAATTTTTCAAAGAGATAGCTGTGAGCTGGCACAATCATCTAGAAAACTATTCCTCTGTCTGCAGCGAATGTATACGAGTATTGAAACACCATGTAGAAACCCACAAGTCTGTTCATGTCCCAGTTGCTGCACTTCCCATCCAGTCCCTGCTTAAGACTCGGAAAAGCAGCGGAGGATGGCCCAATTCTTTAGGCCTCTACAGCCACAGGAGAGAACCAGAGGAGGCTCATTTTGAGAGCAGCTATCATTGGAGAAAGGAATTGTGCTTTACTTAATCAATTCAATGCAGCTAAATAAGGAATGACAGAATACATTTGCAATCGATGTCCCTCCCTAAATTATCCATCTTCTGAGTCTCCTACTTTGTGCAGAGGGAGCTGACAACAGGAAACAGATTATTCACAAATTATAAATTAAGTGCAACTTGTTCATCACCTTTTTGGAGGAGGCAATCTTGAAATCATAATCTCTTCAACAATCTTCACTGAGAAAGAGCTTGAAAATGATAAGTGATTTTATTCTAACACCCACGCTGACAGAAATCTTAGTTCTTCCCACTCGTGGCATTCAAGAATCCACAACAGAAACCCCTCCAGGATTCAGGTAGTGGCAGTAATTACACTGAGTAATAATGCTGAGGTGAAAGCAAACAGGACAATTTCCTGTGCCAAAGAAAAGCAGCTCTCAGTTAAATGACTAGGATAGCAATTCAGTTTTAAGTACCAAATGCCTACAATGTTCCTAGAATATAACAGTACACAAAAGCACCTCACAAAAGGACTTGCGCATGACAAACTCTTAATAAGCAATGAATGATTGTGAAACAATTAAAATGACAAGGGCTGCTTTATGGTGTCACACAAGACCAATGAGTTTACTAAGTTTAAACCTAGCAACATGTAACTCAACTATGTGTTTTGTGGGTATCTGGTAAGCCTACCAAAATTTTTCCAGTGTCTACCTGTACCTCAGTAGAGGTACCTAGGTTTTTATGACTATAGAATGAGCAAAACTAAACAAAATATCCCATTTTCCTGCCCCAGAAATGGGTCAAAGGGATGATCCTGGCAGGATTAGTAAGAGACATCCCTAGAGTATTTTAAACTGGAATTTCAAAAGAGACACTTCTTTTCCTTTATTGTCATAATGCTTTTAACCTCTTTCCTACAGGGACTCCAACTAGGCAAACAGATACATGACTCAAGAGTTCAAAAGCAAAAACATGGAAGCAACCGAAATGCCCATCAGCAGAAGATTGGATAAGAAAGCTTTGGTTCATCTACTCCATGGAATACTACTCAGCTATTAAAACAAACAAAATGCAGTTCTTTGTGGCTAAATGGGCCCAACTGGAAACTATAATGCTAAGGGAAATGAGCGAATCCCAAAAGATTAGATACCACATGTTTGCCTTGATTTAACTTGTAATTTTTGTTTGGTTGTTTGTTATTTTTTGAACCTGTCATTGATACTGTCTCAACCCAGATGTTTCGAAGAATGGAACTTGCATTATTTTTAACATATTGTTTACCCAATACTATGTCAATTAATTCCATAATGTTGTATATTGATACTGAGGCCTTGTTGGGGCTTTTAACTGACCAGATCTTTACTCTGTTAGCCCTATCTTCAGACTAGAGAAGGTCTCCCCAAGAGGCCACTGAACTTATCTGGACAATAAGACGCTGGACTTTATGCTAGATATGTGTTTGCAAGGAACGAATCTCAACTGAACTTGAACTGTGGTTATGCATCAAGGTGGAGGAATCCACCATGGGGGGAGGGGTATGGGAGGGGTGGGGGGAATCCCCAGTACCTATAAAACTGTATCACATAATACAATGTTAACAACAATAAAAAAGAAAAGGTGAAAAAAATATATAAAGGAGTAAGTTAAACATCAAAAAATTACGAAAAATATGCAAACCTGAAGATAACAGAACAGAAATGATGTCAGTTGGCTACAGCTCTGCTCCTAGGAAAGTTGTCAGGTGATCAAGAACACCCAATTTGGTCAACTGCACATAGGAAGTACCCATCGTGTTTGACCACTATGCGTCTCCAAGCTTCAGCAGCTCAACATTACCCATACTAACACGGGGAATATCTAGTATACTGACACCACATACAGCATGAAGTCTCATGACATTTCCTGGGTGATCTGAAAACTGAGACTTGTGGCATTTCAACATTTAAGTAGCAGGCAAAGGAAGGGAAAACAGAAAAAGGAGTCTGAGAAGGAATGTGTGCATGGATAGGGAGAAATCAGAGGGCATGTAATGTTCCAGAAAGACTGAAGTGTTAAAGAAGGAATGATTAGCATGCTCTAAGTAGTAGCTTAATCCTTTGCTTCTGCATATATTTACAATTCCATTGGATGCCTGAGCAATCTTCCAAAATTTTTTCTGTTTGCTTAAAGTAATTTGAATTAGACTCTCATCAGCCAAGAATCTTTGACTATGGTAGGCACCTCTAAGATGGGCCCCAAGGAGTCCTGCTTGCCATTATCCTTGTCCTAGATTATTTCAAGTTCCCCAGAGTATTGGTTAAACTCACTGATATATCTCCAAGAAAATGGATATTGGCAGAGAGATAGGATATCACTTTCAAAATTACATTATATATATAAAAAAAATCTGTGGTTTCCACCATGGTGTAGTGCTGTGTTTCCTTTGAAGAATTCATCTTGGAGAAAGCTGTTGTTGTGGTGTGAGGTGGCCCTGCACAGAGGATCACATGATATGAGACATACACACCTGCCAATATCGCCTGTGTAGGGCTGAAGTGGGTCTCTACCTCTGCTGATTCTTTTCAGCAAACATCAGTTCTATCAGCTCAAGTGAAATCTGAAAACATCAACAAACCCATATTCAGATCTTCACCTGCAGAAACTGTGAGGTCAATGTTATTTTCAGGGACTATGTTTCTGGGATGCTTTGTTTGGCAGCATCCCATTAGTAACTCTTATGTTGAAGCAATACACTTGATAAATACAGAGGTAATGAAAGAAAGAAGCAATAACCATGACAGTACCTGACAGTGTTTTAGGGAGAAGGGCTAAGTGTGAGGATGCTAGCGTTAGAATAGAGCTACCATATTTAAGAAGTGGTAAAGGCCAACATCCTTGGTGTGTAAGAAAGAGAGGAAGGAGTGTATCAGAGACATAGCTGAACAGAGTAGTCCATGTGGGACAAGTTTATCAGTTTGTTTCCCATTATTGTAACAAAATGCTTGAGGCAGCACACATTGTAAAGATAAGAGGTTTATTTAGCTTACAGTTTTTGAAGCTAGAAGTCCAAGATCATGGAGCCCCATTGATGCAGCCTCCGGTGAAGGCTCCAAAACATCAGAACATATGAAATCAAGACGCATGATAGGAATGGGTGTGAGGAGATTTCACATGGTGGGCAAGAAGCCCAAAATCTGGGACGGGCCAATCTTGCTCTTTTATGTTGAAATTATGTTACTACAAAAATTAAAGGAGAAAAAGAAACCAAGGAGGAGGATTAAGGGAGGGAGAAGAGAAGGGAATTACATAGTTATCTTCTTAGGTTTGTGTTGATGCACTACTGTGAAGCTGCCTTCATTCCTACCCACTTGTGTACCCTGACACTACAGTTGGAGATTGCTGCAGCCACCCTTGTGTTGCTGTGGTACTTTTCTCGTCAAGCTTTATGACAACCTTCACCTATTTTTCCTTGCATGACAGGTGTTTATATCTTGTCTGTCAGGGGAGTGTTTCTGCAATTCACATGTGACTATGATATGGAAAAGGGTGATTAAAAAATTTTATCTAGGAAATATGCGAAATGTGTTTTCTTTATATCAATAGAAATGTGAAAAAGAAAAATCCATTCCAGCAGAAACCATATATTCCTACTGAGAACAGGTCTCTTGGTGACCCAAACACCTCCCACTCAGCCCCATCTCTCAAAAGTTCCATTCTAGGCCTGCTCTGTGGCACAGTGGGTTGAACCATGGCCTTCATCCCATATGGGCAGCCACTTGGGTCCCAGCTGCTCTACTTGTGATCTGGCTTGCTGCTCATCACTTGGGAAAACCAATAGAAGATGACCCAAAAGTTTGGTGTCTTGACCACTGTGGGAGACCACGCTCCTTGCTTTAGCCTGACCAAGCCTGGACATTGTGGTCATTTGGAGAATGAAGTAGTGAGTGCAAGATCTTTCTCCCTCTGTCCCTCCATCTCTCAGACTCGGCCAGTCAAATAAAAAAAATCTTAAAAATTAAAAGTCTCACACTTTCTCTCAACACCGCCATACTGGGAACTAAGCTTCCAACACATGAAACTTTAGGGGGAAAACCCTAAACCACAAACTCCAAACCACAACATAAAACAGCAACATGAATTTCACTTAAACGAACCTATACTCAAGTAATGAATATTGATGTCGAGAAAAGGCAATTTGGGAGATAGGTGAATTCTTTCTTTGATAGTAATAAACCAGTGATGTGTTCTGCAGTGTTGATGGTGCTAGGGTTTCAGTTGTGAAAAAATGGGGTTGAGAGAGAACTACAGAAGAATCTGACCTTGATGAAAAAATGAAGACCAAGGGATGGAGGTCAGGGAGATGCACATGCAGAGACCCTAGGACTGGAATGAATTTGGATTGCCTGGAAAGTTGAAAGATAGCTAGCATGCCTGTAGCGCAGAGAGCAGAGCAGAGAGCTCCAAGACGAAATCAATGAGGAACACAGGTCACATTCTATGGATCTTTGTGGACATGTCATCTGAAGACCATCTGGGGTCCTCTGGATGATTTAAAATATAGAAGAGGTGCCTCACTTCCTTCATGTTTGAAGTACAATGAAATTAAATACAATAATTGATTAAACATGGCCTAAGCAGTCTGCAGGTGAATTCAAAGGAAATGTGTTCTCTGATAATAACTAGGCACAAAGGCCAGATAAGAAAATATAAGCACAAAATTATACATCTGTGTTGAGTGTAGGGCAGGAATGAATCCATTCATACAAAGACAGTAATGGAAGGTCTGCTGAAGAGAATACTGTTATTAGGTGTTCCAAAATATGTAGCTCTCCGTGTGGGCAAAGAGGGAGAATCATAGAAGTCACAGAATTGCAAGGGAGGTCACAGATACTGGGCAGCATTCGCAGGAATAGGAAAGCAAGATCAAGTCAATGGGAAAGAAGGCAAACGGAGAGACACAGAGCTTCAGTGGAGAGTTAACACCTTCAAATGACTGAATTTGAAAGGTTCTTGGAATACTTAATGTCAAGATATGTTGCTCATTGTTCAATAACAATTTTTCATGGAAAACATACTAAGCTCCATTGTACAATGCATACTTCTAACTTGCCTTACATTAAAAACATTTCAGAGATTCAAAATATGAGGCTCACCATAATAGCAAAGCCAGATAGAGACACAACAGAAAAAGAGAACTACAGACTGATATCCTTCATGAATTTAGATGCAAAAATTCTCAAAAAAAAAACACTACTTTACAGGATCCAACAGTTAAAAAGGCAGATCACCCACATGCACCAGGTAGGATTCATTCCTGGCATGCAAAGATAGTTCAACATTCACAAATCAGTAAATGTTATATGCCACATCGACAAATTGAAAAATAAAAACCTTATTATCTTCCCAATAGATACAGAGAAGGCATTTGATAAAATCTAACACCACTTCCCACTAAAAGCCCACTAAAAGCCTTAAGCAAGACAGGCATAGAAGGAACATTCTGTTACACAATCAAAGCAACATACAAAAACACAATGCCAGAATCATGCTAAATGGGGAAAGACTGGAAGCTTTTCCACTAAAATTTAGAAATAGACAAGGATGTCAATTCTCACCATAGCTGTTCAACATAGTGTTGGAAATGCTTGCCAGGGCTATTAGACAGGAAAAACAAAATAAAGTAATTCAAATAGGATCTGAGGAATTGAAATTATCCCTGTTTGCAGATAATATGATCTCTACTTAAGAGAACAAAAAGACTCAGTCAAGAGACTACTGGAATTCATAAGAGACTTTGGAAGGGTAGCAAGATACAAAATATAAATTAACACAATCCAATGGTGGTAGTGTACACAAATAACTCCAAGGCTGAAAAAGACATTGTAAGTACAGTCCCCTTTAAAATGGTGAACAGCAATCTTAAATACCTAGAAATTAATCTAACCAAATATGTGGAAGACCTCTATGAGAAAAACTATAAAACAGTTTTTAAAAGAAAAAGACATTTAAAAATGAAGAAACTTGGACCTGGCATGGTAGCCTAGCAGCTAAAGTCCTCACCTTGCAAGTGCTAGGATCCCATATGGGCACCGGTCCTAATCTCATTGACCCCGCTTCCCCTCCAGCTCCCTGCTTGTGGACTGGAAGAGCAGTTGAGGACAGCCCAAAGCCTTGGGACCCTGCACCCACTTGAGAGACCCAGAAGAAGTTCTGGGCTTCTGGATTTGGATCAGCTCAGCTCCAGCCTTTGAGGCCACTTGGGGAGAAAATCATCGGACAGAAGATCTTTCGTTCTGTCTTTCCTTCCCTGTGTATATCTGACTTTCCAATATAAATAAAACATATATTTTTAAAGTGGAGAAACCATGTTCCTGGATTGGCAGAATGGATTGGCAGAATCGACATCATCAAAATGTTCATATTGCCAAAAGTAATATACCGATTCAATACAATCCCAATCAAAATCCCAACAAAATCCCTCTCAGAAAAGAAGATACAAAAGTTCATCTGAAAACACAACAGACCATAAATAGCTGAAGCTATCCTGAAGAATAAAAATCAAGATGGAGAAATTACCATCCAAACTTCAAGACATACTACAGAGTTGTGGTTATCAAAACAGTCTGGTACTGGCACGGAAACAGAGAAGATGATCAATGGAAAAGAACAGAAACACCAGAAAAGATCCCACACATGTATAGCCAACTCATCTTTGACGAGAAAACTGAAAGCAATTCATGAAAAAAGCCTAGTTTCTTCAATAGATGCTGTTGGGACAACTGGATAGCAGCCTGTTATCTAGTAAGAAGCAAGACCCCCCACCTGTCACCTTATTCAAAAATCAACTCCAATTGGATCAAGACCTAAATCTGCACCCAGAAATCATCAAACTATTACAGAAAAACACAGGAAGCACTCTCCAGGTTATAGGAATGGGCAAAGACTTCTTGGAAAAGTCGCCAAAAGTACAGGCAGTCAAAGCCAAAAAGAAAAAAAACAAACAAAAAGCAAATGGGACTACATCAAACCAAAAAGATTCTATACAGTAAAGGAAGCAAATAACAAAGTGAAGAATTAACTACCAGAATGGGAGAAAATCATTGCACATCACACATCTGATAGGGTACTAATATCCAGGATTTACAAAGAGTTCAGGAGGTCAATGACAGTAAAACAACCAACCCTGTGAGGAAATGGGTGGAGGAAATGAACAGAAATGTTTCAAAAGAACTAATTCAAATGGCTAACAGGCATATGAAAAGATTCTCAGGCTCCCTAGCCATCAGGGAGATATAAATGAAAGCCACATTGAGGTTCCACCTAACTCCAATGATACTGGTCTACATTCAGAACTCTACCAACACCTGTTAGGGATATGGGAAGAGAGGTTCCATCCTTCACTGCTGTTGGGAATGTAGGCCAGTACAACCACTATGAAAATCAGTATCGAGAGTGCTTAGAGAACTGCAAATAAACCTGCCATATGACCCAGCTATCCCGCTCTTCTATTTCCAGAGAAAATGAAAACTGAATGAGAAACGGATCTATAATCCTATATTTACAGCAGCACAATCTACAATAGCAACAACATGGAAACATCTCAGATACCCATTCAAAGAGGAGTGGTTAAAGATATTACTCCATTAAATCCTACTCACCTCTTAAAAAGACTGAAATTATATTATTTGCAGCCAAATAATCCCAACTAGAGAACCATTATACTCACAGAAATAAGTCAATAACAAAAAGACAAATATGTTCTCTCTGATGTAAGGCAAACTTAAGATCAATAACCCTTTCAGTACTGTTTTTGCTGCAACCCAGCTGCTGTTTTGATGTTTTTATTTTCATTTCTTCAAAATAGTTTCTTTTATTTTACTAAATTCTTCACTGACCCATAGATCACAAAGTAGCATCATTTTTTTCCAACAAACTTTTGTGTTTTCTTTTCCATTTCTTCTTCAACACATTGGTTATTCAGTAGCACGTTATTTAACATCATGGTACTGTAAATTTTTATTTCACCTTTACTCCTGTTGTTGAATTTGTCTCATGGCTTCTCACTTAAGGGAATGTATAGTGATAGCATTATAGATACTATCAAATCCAGATGTGAAGATACAATGCAGTATGCACCTCTGCTTCCAAATCAAAGATCAACTCCCAGTGAAAATGCTGGATACATCCTGACAATAGCATACTGGACTATCCAGTATTGTCTGTACCAGCAATGTCAGGACACACTTAAATAACAGAATGATGAACTTGTGACTGCTTATACTATTGCAGTAATATGGAGGAAATCAGGTGTGAGGAGGAAGTTTGCAGAGGGGATAGGGGAAATCCTAGAGCCTATGGAATTGTACCAAAAAAAAAAAGAAATAGGAAAAAAACAACAAATAATCATATGATCACTACTTGACACCCCCTCCAAAAGAAAAGTGGTGCAACAATCTTACTGTTTCTATTTCCATTTTGACTTAAATAAAGACTTCAGAAAAAAAATATGAGGCTCCTCAAAGCAAGTAAATAGACCTAAAAGACTCACTGAGAAGAAATGGCAAAGTATGGAATCAAATCATCCAGGGTGAGTAGAGAGACTGTGAGTGGAGCTTCACAGCTAAGGAGGAGTTCATGTTCTAAAATATTGGGACAATAACTGAAAATGAATTGATTCCAAAAGTAGATTTGAACCAATACTAGGAAGGTACTTTTGCATATCTGCCTGAGGACTTTTGTACTACATCTTTCAGAGCAACAAAGATTTTTGAGAAAAACAGTGACATCATTGAAAGATTTCTCTAGAAGATCTATCTCTTGTCTGTCTAGAATTCAAATTAGGAGAGGAAGCAACTGAAAATGAGAGTCCTGAGAAGCAGCTGTTTTAAGCTGAAGATCACAGGGATGTCATCAGAGTTATATCAACACAAATGGAAATAAAGAGAAGAATTCCTCCTAGTTGGAATCAACAAGAATTGGTTCATGCTTTAAGATAGACAGGGGAAGGAGGGCTATGAAAAGCAAGCACAAATGTATAGATAATGGACACACAACAGAAGAACCTAGTTTGAAGGAATCCAGTGAAGGGAGAGAGATGAATATGAGCTACATATATTGGATTTGAAGCAACAGCATTAGAAGTAAATGAGCAAGGCCCAGCATGGTAGGCAGCAGCCTAGTGGCTAAAGACCTCACCTTGCCTGCACTAGGATCTAATATAGGTTATGGTTCATGAGCCTATAGCTCCACTTCTCATCCAGCTCCCTACTTGTGGGAGCAGTTGAGAATGGCCCAAAGCCTTGGGACTCTGCACCCACATGGGAGATGCAGAAGCTTTGGGCTTCAAAGCTTCAGATAGGCTCAGCTTCAGCTGTTGTGGCCACTTAAAATAAACCTTTTTTAAAAAAGAAATAAAGGTGCAGCTAGAAATCAGGAAGAATCTCAGCCACAAATGCTGATAGGGAATTCATATATGCAAATACAATTAGAATCCTGAGGGCCCATGGGTTGCTATAAAATGACAGAGAAGGCCACTGTCATTGACACTTGGTTTTCAACATCAATTCCCCACATTAGCTGTTCTGATTTTGTCCAATTACCTTTCACTTCCCTTCAAGAACTGCTTCTCCTAAAATTATTTCCACACTCAGAGGGTGGATCTTGATGGGTCTAAAACAACAGTGATTACACCATCTCTGTTAGGAATGTGCATGGGACCCAATTTCAGGCAATGGGATTAGAAACTCAGGCAAGAAAGAGGAGGTGAGTTCATTTTTACTCTCAGATCATTCAACCTATGTCTTAGCAACTGCTTTACCATTCTGGGCCTCTGGAGAATTAGGTTTATTGGACAAATGCATCTTGGGATGTATCCAAAAACTCAATCTTAGGAGTTATTCAAATAGAGATCAAACAAAATCAACGAAACAGAGTAGGCTTGATCAGAAGCTAGGGAGACAAAGAGAATCAGCCGAGTCTCTGAAGTCACTTCTTGGAGAGTCCCTGCAGAGTGTGACAAGGTTAATGGAGGCTTGGATGCACAGGTGGGAAACACGGGCATAGAGACAGGGAGGAAAGTATTACCAAGCTTTCTTCTCACCAGCTGCTTTTCTCAAAGTCCCTGAGGTGGCTCTTAGGTCAACAGAAGCTGCGTTAGAAGAATGAAAGTTTCTCTTTTTAAACAGTAGCTTTGGTATCAGTTGACCAAGTAAATCCAAAACCAGCCCCCATAAGTTATGATTCAGAGCCACCCTGTCAGTGTGAAAAGATGGGTTGAAATGGACTTTGTTCCTGGAAATTAAGTGTGATCACACTTGGCAGTCAAGGGAAACACTCTGGTTCCAACCTCAATTATGACAGCCTTTGAGCCATGGGGAACTGGAAAGTAACAGCAAAGCCGAGAGATGCTTTGTCTGGGATTTTCACTGTTTGAAGCCTGAACCTCATGCAACTGTTCATTCTCTTCTGAGACTCATTTTTCCCCCTATTTCAGCATCCTCTGTTCACTCCGTCAGCTTTCTTTCCCTGGGAGAGGGTATCTGGACCCTTGGGTAACACTTGCATGTGATTTCACAAACTGGTGGAATTAACTAAAACTTACTCTTCCCTAATAAATCTCCCTCAGGCTGACACAGAGCAGCTGCAAATTCCCAGCATGGGCCTGGCCGGTGTACAAAGCAGAGCTTGCTGTGTTCCTGTATCTTGGGCTTGGTGATCCCCAGGAGTCCTTAGGCACTGACACCAAGACCTTCAAAGAAGTGCCGTGCTCTCCTAAGTGTGACTCTTTACTTAACCTGCCTTGGCGATCTGGCACTCAGATTTCCCAGAAGTTGAAGCTAGATTTGCTTTGGAAAGAAAGTTGAAGCACTCAAGAGACAAAGTTCAGAAAAATGGTGATTAAATACTGACATAGCCAGCTATTAAGTGAGATTCAAGACTGCAGAAAATGCAAATAAAAACACTGAGGCTTCCTGAGGTAGTGGCTAATCAGAAGTGCTACATACTCATAAACAGAGTACATCCTATTTTTATGATTTGATGCTCTTGTGGGAGTGCATGTCTTTCTCCAGCTTACATGTCACTCATGGAGCAGGAGGTGGCTAGCGAGAAGAAGAGGTAAAGAGAGTTGAGGGTGAGTGCGCAGAATATTTACTGGCTAAAGACGATGATGCTTCTGCCAAGACTGTGTTTATTTGTTTAAAATATACCTCATTGTGTTCTTGCAAAACTAAATCCATCCTCAAACCCCGTGGAGACACAGTGATTGGGTTTCAGGGTGAGGTGCCAGAGAAAGCTTTCAGGGGCATTAATGTGCCAGCTGCTTCCCCAGCATTCATTTTATTTCCAGTCCTTAGGTGGGCTTTACACTTTGATTTTGTGTAAGGAAATCAGGATTAGAGGGTCTTTTGTTAATGATGGGGGAGGGAAGGTAATGTCTCCTTGGAGCTCCAAACACAAGGGCAGTCTAGTAGGCCAGGCTCCAAGCTTGGATTTACTTTATATTCACTAACCTTTTCAAAAAGAAAGGATCCACAGCATAGGAGGCAGATCTGTTGGAAGGTGGGAGGTAGGGCACATGGAAAACTAAGCAATCTAAAATGTAATCTATAGCCACTCAGCCAGGGTTACTTTTGGCTCTGTGTACATAAAACATGTCCAATCTGGTAAAAGTAAGAGGTGTCCAAAGAAAGGAATGCCTCAATCGACCTTGGTCAAAGGCCTTCTCTGGTGCTCCCTGCCTGAGGGCTATGGGGCACATATGGGTCACTATCTGATTCTTTTAAGGAGTTATTATTTTCACTCACTTGGAAACCACTGAACTACCGTTAAGTATCTTAAATCCCACTCTTTAACCACCTTATCCTAGCATATTACTTGTTGAATTTATTCCAACAAAAATCTCCTCTGCTGAACAAATTGCCCAGACTCAAAAAGAAAGAATAGCCTCTTGTATTGAGCATCTTAAAATATAACTGCTAACCACAGAAACACGAACACACATTTGCACTCCCATGCATGCATACAGACCACAGAATAGTGGGGGTTTTTTAGTTGCTGTTTAAGATCAGAACAAAATTTTTCAACAAAATCCCCCCCAAAGAACACTTCCTTCTTTTATTGTTGAGGACAGGGAAAGACAAAGGGGAAACGGAGCCTCCCTTTTCCTCTTCCCCTATCCCCCTCACAGCCAAGATTCAAAACACTATAAGGATGGTGTGGGGCAGGACGGAGTTCAAGAAAACCTGGCCTTGTCTAGGCACTGGCTGCATCAGGAACTCCCATTGTCCAGCAGCTGCTTCCAATGCTGGCCGGGAGGAAGTCCTGCCTGTAAGTGGACCGTGTATAAAGAGCTGCTCATGCAGGCGGGAGCAGTGGCATAACCTCTGGAACTTTTTTTCCACTTTATGAAAAATGGACTTTGTTGCTCAGAATAGACCCTAGATCCTGTTTCTCACACTCTTCTATCAGCAACTCCATCTGCACACAGTTGCAGTGTGTGTGCACGTTTGTGTGTGCTTCAGTGGGACGCAAGCACAGAGGACAAAGGATGAACTCATAGTCCACTCAACATTCAATTCTCTACATTTTTTTCTTTAAATGTAGAAAAGGCTGAACAACTTCAGCCAAACACAAAGCAGTCAAGTGGTTGAGAAAGGCTTTATGACTAAGAGAAGATTGCAATGGAAAATATGTAAAAAGAGAAGTTAAACCAGCTGGCTTATTTAATTTTGGCTTTCCCCCCATTTTCACATTTTTTTTTCCTTCAGTCTCAACCAGGAAAAATGCACTGTGTAAATATGCAGTGTTTTTCCTAGTATTTAGACCTAACAGACTGCTTCACAGAAATTAGTTTAGAAAATCTCTAGAGATTGGGTGTGAACATGACTTTTCACCACTGGGTCACAGGTCACTTCCTGCTCCCTCTTGGAAGTAAAAGCTTCTACTATTCATTCCCCAGGAAGGAGGCAGGGAGAGTGGAGAATAGACAGACAGCGGAGAGGGGGATGGACAGAAAGCTCAATGGCTGTTCATTTCTTACATTATATTCTGTAGGAACATGTGCCCTCCCATTCTTGTGCATTTCAATGTTCTATGTCAAAATATGTAAATGAATTAATGCATTTCCAGTTTACTAATTTATTCATGCATTAATGAATATCACTTAAGCGCTGTCAGTGTTCTAGGCATTGTGTTAAATGCCAAAATAAAAACAATAAAATGCAATTCCTCACCTTACACCTCCAAACAACAGAGACAGATGAATCATTACAGCAATTAGAGTAATATTATGAGAAAACAGAACAGCAGAACTATTATGTAGGAAAAGCAAGGAAGGCTCTTAAGAGATGGTAACATTAGAGCTAAGCTTGTAAGCCAAGTGGAAAAGCCACGTTTTCACCTAGTAAGCAAGACAGTCTGTAACACAGCTGGGTTCTGGGAATCTTGGACACAAAAGAAATACGTGGGATACAATTAAACTGGCCCATGAGCATCAGGGTTTAAAACCAAGGAGTCCCAAAGAGTAGAAGCTAAGGATCAAGCTATATGTAATCCTGGTGGAAAATGGCCTAGACATCACTGTCAAGCTACAGAACATAAAAACCAAGACCAATCACAGGGAAGTAGCAAGTGGAGGCAGCAAAGATTTGCAACTGAGATGGAGCAGAGGTTCCAGAGAGGTCCTTACACAGAGCTGTGTGGGACTTTTAGAGGCAGCCTAGAGGCCCATCTGGTAAGGAGAGAGTGCACAGTACCAACAGCACAGAACCTGTTAAGGCAGACATGAGAGCTTCCTGCACTCTGGGCAATAAGAACACTTGTCCTGACTGATGCCTGGATGATTGAAGGGGATGGTAGAATGGAGGGAATCAAGAGTGTCATCACTTGAGAAGTGTGCTTGGAGATCTGGACACCATCTCACCAGCTGCAGTTTCCCAGATGGTGGCAAGGGCACAAGAGGTAGCCAGCAACCCACTCTCACATGCCATATAAAATATTTTAAAGACTTTTCTTCACTGCATATTAATATTCATGGATACTGGCAAACAACATAACTAACACTTTAAATCAACAGTTATACCAGACAGACAACATGCATAAAATGAACCTAACACAGATAAATGGTTAACTGATTTGTAAAGAATTAAAAAAAAAAACACGAATGCAAAAGGAGACAACATAAGAGAAGTTGATACAAATGACTGCAATTTGAAATGCTGACTGTAGGTGATGGTGAGCCTCAGGAGAGCCTGAAGCATTAGCCTGTGTTTCAAAAGGCTTCTCTTGAGGAAATAGGGAAAACAAAATACACTTGCTCAAGGAGATGGCATTCATCTTCCAGATCCACAGTAGGCTCTGCACAGTTTTCAGCTTCATCTTTCAACAGAAACTCTAATTTAAGTCCCTAAGTAGTTAAACAACTCTTCAAGAAACACATTTGATAATTAAAAAAAAAATCTACCTATTTATTTTTTATGTTATGTATTTGCATTTATTTGATGGACAGAATCATGAATGAGTAAGAGAGAGAGAGAGAATTGATTCAGTTCCCAAATGCCCACAACAGCCAGGTCTGGGTTTTGCCAGAGTCGGGAGCCCAGAACTCAAGCAGGGAACCAAGGACTTGGGCTGTCATCAGATACTTCCTGGGATACATAACAGGAAGTGGCATCAGAATCAGACTAGGAACTCAGATGTAGGTACTATATAATGGAATGCTGGTGTCTTAATCACTGAGCCAAATGCCGGCCCTTTCTATCCATTTATATTTTATTTTCAACTAACCTTATAGACAGATAAGTAGATAGATAGATAGATAATTTTTGCAGAAATATGCAGTGATCAGAATGACATTCATACTGTAGAGTATTAGGAAAATAAATTGTATTACAATGTTAAGATCAGCTAGTTCTCTCCTGTCACCTTTTTTTTTTACAACACTTATATACACATATTTTGGGTACGTGTTGAGACAACTAAAGAAACCCAACAAGTAAAATATTTGTTAGATGAACCAATCACTGAATGAGTTAATGAAATTGTGAATATTACATAAAGTGTTTCTTTTACCTTATTAAAACTGTTCTGATGTTATTAAAATCCATTTACCTAGGCTGTTTATGGTCAGCATACTCTTACGCAATTGAGCAGGATTTGTGAAAAATATATATTGAGAATAAATTGCACATTGCAAAATGACACAAGAATCTACAGCCTGCGAGACTGACTGTGTTGTTCCTTGATTCAAGAAGAAAACATTCAAAGCAGATTTATCCCCCGCCAATGCACCCATTTTGCTCTACCTTCCTATGGGAGATATTATTTTTATATGCCAGGTTAGATTAACTACTATAATAACCATAAATTTCCATTGTGTATGGTAATAAAAATATTTTTAACCAGCAAAATTAAATGCAGGTGTTCACACTTGTACAGTTATCCTGGGTGCCCACAAGTATATGAATCAAAGAGTGTTCCATCTTGTAATGTCACCATGTTTTTAAATGTGGCCATGGGGGGCCTCATGTGATAGCCTAGTGGCTAAAACCCTCGCCTTGCATATGCCACCAGGATTTCAGATGGGCCTTGCGTGTGTCACCATGATCCCATATGAGTTTGTTTCCTGGTTGCTTCACTTCCCTTCCAGCTGCCTGGGAAAGCAGTCGAGGACAGCCCAAAGCCTCAGGACCCTGCAACTGCATGGGAGACCCAGAAGAAGTTCCTGGTTCCTGGCTTCAGATAGGCTTAGCTCAGGCCTTTGTAGCCACTTGGGGAGTGAACTAGTGGACAGAAGATTTTTCTCTGCCTCTTTTTTTTCTGTATATCTGACTTTCCAATAAAAAAATTAACAAATTAAAAAAATACTTCAAATGTGGCCAGTTGGCTGTCTTTTAATATGGCCAGTAAGACGCCACTTGGCACGCTGGAGTTTGAGTCCCCAGTCTTTATTCTATTTTAGGTTCCCACTACTGTGCATCCCAAAAGGCAAGGGTGATAGCTCAAATACTTGAATTCCTGCCTCCTACATAGCAGATCCAAAGTGAGTTTGATCATGGCCCGCTGTCTGGGGAGTGAATCAGTAAGCAAACATTTCTATCTGCCTTTGTCCCTCTCCTCTTCTTTTTTTTTTTATAAGTTTTTTTTTTTTAAAGATTTATTTTTATTTTTATTGGAAAGGCGGAGAGAGGAGAGACAGAGAGGAGAGACAGAGAGGAAGATCTTCCGTCTGATGCTTCACTCCCTAAGTGAGCGCAACGGCCAATGCTATGCCGATCCGAAGCCAGGAGCCTCTTCCGGGTCTCCCACGCAGGTACAGGGTCCCAAGGCTTTGGGCCGTCCTCGACTGCTTTCCCGGGCCACAGGCAGGGAGTTGGAAGGGAAGCGGGGCTGCCGGGATAGAACCGGCGCCCATATGGGATCCCGGGTGTGCAAGGTGAGGACCTTAACCACTGCGCCACCGCGCCGGGCCCTCCTCTTCTTAAATAGATATGTAGCTCATAAAATTTTAGAAAAAATAAGTCGTGGCCTTCAAAGAAAATTTGAAAATTATAGAAAACAGACATATCAGATAGATACCCAACTTAAGACACAAATTCCATTCATACTGCCTACTTAGTTTCTATTGGTCAAAAACAGAAACATGCCCCATCTCCCACTCCTGTGAACAGATACAATGGGGTTAGCAAGTACAGACTCCAGGCTAAGTTCTTAATTAACATTCCTTTCTCTCCTGTTCTTCTCATTCCTGATCCATTCCTCTTCTTTATTTTTCTTCCTCATCTTGTCCAAAAATGTCTTTGATTATGCCTAGAAGACTCAGGTATAGATACGTCCTTTTCAATATCTATATAAATATACCCCTTTTATTTGAAAGGCAGAGAAAAGAGTTCACTCCCACCTACTGTTAGCTCTCTAAATATCCACTATGACATAGGTCCTGGCCCAGGGTCACCCTGTCCAGGCCTGTCACAGGACTGGCAGGAACCAGTTCCTTGAGTTATCACCACTGCCTTTCATAGTCTGCACCAGCAGGAAGTTGGAATTGAAAGCTAAAACCAAGAGTAAAGCTCAAACATTCCAATGTGAAGTGTAGGCATCTTAGCTACCAGAGCAAATGCCTGCCCCTGTTTTCATACTTTGAAATCCAAGTAAAAATGTATACCTATTTTTAGGGCTTCAGTCCATATATATATATATATATATATATATATATATATTAAAAGAAGTTGCTTAGGCCAAAACCTCTAAAGGTCAAAAATCTTTTAAATACTAAAAAGTTGAGGGATTAGAGACTTTTTAAAAAGTATGCCAAAGTGTATTCCCATTTCTTCCAAGTTTAGACAGTCATGAACAACCTGAAATCAGTATCAGAAGATTTTCTTTACTTCAGCTAGGATCACAAATCCACAAATCTCCATCTTCATGTTCCACTTGCAGTTAAAAATTGTAAATCATCATACCAAAGAGCCATTTAGTGAGATGCTTCCTATTCCAAGTTCAATTCCAGGTAAATCGCACCTCCTGTCTCAATAGTCTGGCCATTGTGACCATCTGGGGAATGAACCAGCAAACAGAAGATCTTGATGTCTTTTTTTCTCTCTGTAAGTCTGTCTTTCCATTAAAAAATAAACAAATCTTTAAAATGTACATATATGAATATGTTCAAAGTTAGACATCGTTTTATCAATCAAGCCACTTTTGAATTTTTTACTTTATTATTCAAAGCGGACTTCTGCCCATTTCAATCCTTGAAACACATTTAAGCCAGAAGTAGGAGCCATTAAAGTGTCAATATTTCTGAATTTGTGGTTTTCTGGTAATAAGGTATTTATTGAGTTGCTCTCAAGCAAATATTTCACTTTATCTATTTATAAAGCTTTATGATACAGTGAAGCACCAGTAGGTCAAAAGGTAATAACTCAGGGATCACTAGAAGTATCATATGCAACATTTTTGAAATTTTAAAAAAAGGTAAATGGTTCACAATTTCGAGATCATGGATATAAGGAAGCGAATTCTTCCTTGTTTTGAATTTCTCTAATCCTAGACAGAAAAGTTTATACCCAGAATGACCTGGATGAGAATTCAATGCCAGCTAACTACATACAGAAGACACTGGATTTTCCATAACAACTCTATTTTTTAAAGCCATCAAAAGGAAGGGAATATTGCAAAACACAACACTCCAAAAATACTACAGTCCAGCACTGAAACAACGCACGAAGCATGCAGCGATACCCCTTGGGCTCATCAACCAAGAAATGGACAAGCTGGGTACTAACTAGTCTCACCATGACAGCAACACCCGTGGGAGTGTTGGGCTACATCTTCCCTTTTCCTCATTGAAACATAAGGAAAAATAAACAGATGTCCTCAATCGGCTCGCTTACCAAAAGACAAACGCCAAGTAGGTCAGTGTCCTAGGATACCAGTACCATAAAAACCACAAAATGTCCAGTTTGTGGTTTAGAGAACACCAAGTCACTGAAAGAATTAAGTGGAACTTTTAGACATGTTATAGTTCACTCTTTCCATTTTATTTCTTTTTCAAAATGTATTTATTTATTTTTATTGTAAAGTCAGATATACAGAGAGGAGGAGAAACAGAGAGAAAGATCCTCTGTCCACTGATTCACTTCCCAAGCGGCCGCAATGGCTGGAGCTTAGCTGATCCGGACAAGCTTAGCTTGCCCAGAGCCTCTTCCGGGTCTCCCACGCGGGTACAGGGTCCCAAAGCTTTGGGCCGTCCTCGACTGCTTTCCCAGGCCACAAGCAGGGAGCTGGAAGGGAAGTAGCGCTGCCAGGTTTAGAACCGGCACTCATGGGATCCCAGAGCATGCAAAGTGAGGACTTTAGCAGCTAGGCTACCACAACAGGCCCTCATTTTACTTCTTACTCAAAGTCATTCCAGCACTGTTCTCACCCATTGTAAACATTAAAGAAACATAAGGAAAAAAGTCCTATGTGAGGCACGAAAAAGAAAAAAAAAAAGCCATGATTTTTGAACATGCTGACCAGTTTTGACTTTTCTTTGAATCACTTTTTAAAAATTCATTTTCCTGTTAACAAATCTGTATTACAGGAACCATTGCTTAAACACAAGTCCCATGGGCCCTGTGTGATAGCTAGTGGCTAAATCCTCTCCTTGCAGGCACTGTGATCCCATATAGGTGTCCATTCGTGTCCCAGCTTCTCCACTTCCCTTTTAGCTCCCTGCTTGTGGCCTTGGAAAGCAGTAGAGGACGGCCCAAAGCCTTGGGATTCTGCACCCACACAGGAGACCTGAAAGAGGCTCTTGGCTCCCGGCTTCAGATAGGCTCAGCTCTAGCTGTTGCAGTCACTTGGAGAATAAACTGACGGACATAAGATCTTTCTCTCTGCTTCTCCTTTTCTCTGTAAACTTGCTTTTCCAATAAAATATATCTATATTTTATATACAGATATATCTAAATACATCTAATATCTATATTACATATAGATATATAAATCTATCCATATAGAGATATGTATGTCACAGAGCCACAATATACAAAACTGCATTTTATAAATATTCTTAATGCAACTCAGACATACAAAAAATTGCCACTGGTAAAAGGAACCACATCAAATGCCCACACACTGAATGCTGCCATACTTTCATTATTGTTTTGTTGCTCTATTGAATATGCTTTTGGGAAAACTGCCTTAAGAGGAGTGAGTTTACAGAAACTAGTTTCATTTTATTACAGTTACAATCTCTGTGTCTCAAAAAAGCCTTGTCAGTTTATTTTTCTATCACTCTTATTTTCCCTCAGACTCAACTCCTAATTCTTTCTTTTAAAAATATTTTTTTTTAAAAAAACAAGCAATGGTCTGTTGCCAATGAAGATCACTTGGAAGGAATATTAATTAGGCTCTTCAAAACATTTCAAAGAAAATTTGATTAGCCGTCTCATGAACATTGGAGTAAGCACGTAATTCCTGCTACAGGAAGAGACTGCTTTCATCAAGATGGACTCATTCCAGTACACTTCTTAAGCGTCCCTCTTTTTGATTTGAATGACTCACATCCTGTAGCTTCCTTACACCATGTGTCCTAGACCACCATTTCTCCTATTTCTTATTTTAAAATGACAGAAAAATGTAAGGTGTAATGATTTGCATTTGTTCAATGAAAACATGATTCCAGCAAGTCCCAGGTAATTACATGAAATAGCAGGTATAAGCATGTATTGCATGTATTCTGTGTGTGTGTGTGTGTGTATGCATGAATGGGGAAGGAGTGGCCAGTCACTACTTCACTACTGCGACCTTACTATACACTCAATGCCAGGTTTCCCCTACCTCATTCAAGATATCTATCCCAACTAAAGTATGGAGCACTTAGCAACGTTCAGAAATTAGAGAAGTTCCTTCATTTCTGTTTTTCTGTATGGGCAAAGGCCTTCTTATATCTTCCAAACACCATTTTTTCAGCACAAATTACAGACACCACCACCTTTTCCACCAGTAGTTTGCACTTTCTGTCTGAACTAGGGGTGCTGTCTAATAGTAAACAAAAGCTTTGGACGTCATATGAAAGGGATGGTTCCATCTTATTCTTAAAACCATATCACTGCAAGTTCAGCTGCAGCCTGAAATTACAGCATCCCGTCTGAACATCAGTAAGAGCCCTGAGTCCTGCTTCCAATCTAGCTCCCTGTTAATGGGAAAGCAGCCAAAGACAGCTCAAGTAGTTTGATACCTGCTGCCTCCTCAGGAGACTCAGGTGATGTTTTTGGCTCCTGGCTCCAGGACCAAATCAATATTGTGGATACTTAGGGAGTGAACCAATAAATAGAAGATTTCTACTCTCTCTCTCTCTGTCACTCTACCTTCCAAATAGTACTTTTACAAATAACAATGTCAAAAAACAGTAAAAGATCAAAGGGTCACAGGGTAGTGGACACATATGCCAAGTTATAGTCAATACAGTGTAAAGTGGTTATATTGTGGTGGTTATATTTCTTATATTAGTGTGGTTATATAGGGTTTAACTTGTCCTCTGAATTTACTTAGCAAACTGAGATAAGCTCTCTAAATTCTCTCAGTTGCCTTATTTGTAAATAATATAATATGAACATTGCAATGCTTGTAGTAAGTTATAGGGTCATTAGAATAGTGCTGGAATGTGCTAGAAAGAGTAGAAGACCTACCGTTTATTGAAATGTTATTATATTGACAAGCACCCAATTAATGCAGCATCACTTTGCTTAGAATTTGTGAGAATTTCTGCTTTCCAAAGTGAAACCACACATCAATCAGCTCATTGGTTATTAAGGTTTTTTTTCCCCCAGTTTAACACAATCATTAGTTGATAACACGCAAATTGAATTCCAGTCTTTTAATGGTAAATTTTATATTCATAGATATATCTGAGATTTCTTGAACATAAATATCAAAATTCAACAGTAACAAAAACAGATTAATAGTCATCACTCGTCTCCACTATATTGCAATCTGTTCAACCTTTAGTTTCAGCCAAAATAAGCCACATCCCCATAGCAAAGATAAGAGAAAATTCTAAAATCACAACAAGTTGCTCCATCTAACTTCTAGGCGTGGTTACTAAGCCAACCAAATCTACGCGCTATGGCAGACAGATGGGATACTCTGGGGGCCGAAGTCATGACAGCAATTGTGAAGCGCTGGTGGCCTCGCTGGGGATGTAGAGCAAGACAGTGCTAAATACTTGTGGAGTTGCCAAGGAGGAAGTAGAGGGCTTATTTAAGGAATGTGGCTTGGGTTGAGATGCCTCATCCTTCTGCAAATGAAAGGGCAGTAGTTTGATGTCTTTTCCAGCCCTTCTCTTGGCTTCTTTTAAACAGTCTTAGCTCAGGAGCCTGATGCTAACTCCAAATACTTTTTATTTCCACCACAAACCACCACAGGGACAAGAGGAATGCAGGCTGAGGAACTAATGCTGAATTGCAGCAATTTCCAAATTACCTATTCTACTGGAAAGCCCACTTGAAACCAGATTTTCAAGGAAAGTACAGTTCTGGAAAGGACCTGCAGTCCTTTTTATAACACCAGTAAAACAGCTTGTGTGTAATCCCTTAAAAAAGAAAAGGTCTCATGGATTAATCTCCCTAACGCAAGTATTATTTACTAGCACTTCAACTCCATAAGCGAT
Source organism: Ochotona curzoniae (assembly GCF_017591425.1). Lineage (NCBI taxonomy): Eukaryota > Metazoa > Chordata > Mammalia > Lagomorpha > Ochotonidae > Ochotona > Ochotona curzoniae. Next base: position 12,322,329 of record NW_024464920.1, on the reverse strand, counting down.
TCAGCTGCTATAAATAAAATGAAACGATGACAACAAAAATATTATAACAACCATATGCTATTGTACTTTCAATGCTTTTCATGCGGTACTTTACAAGGGCTTTTTTAGATTCAAGACCTCTACCATCTCATCCCAACTATTACTTTTCACCAACTCTGATAAGAACTTTTCTCAGGAACTCTGAGAAACATCCAGTGGGATTATTCTGAAGGACATAATTGCAGCTATTGAGAAAGAGACTCAACATAATAGAAACTAATTTAGGATGAACCTGTTTTCAGGAGGTTGATAATTGCATCTTGAGTTTTTAAACAACCAAACTTTCCGCCAGGAACCTCACCCAGACCAAGGGCAGTTGCATTTGCATGTCTGCCATCGTGTTTTGGTGTACCTTGGATGGTGGCCAATCTGCTTTTTGCTTCCCACACTGGCATGTAGTCTTACTTATCTGATACAGTTGATGTATTTGCACATTGCAGCAAAAATCTATGGAAAAAATTAACCAGCATACCACCTGTCTCCTAGGAAGTAACTTCTTAGCTACTTCCTCATTTAAACTTTTTTATTCCTTCATTGTCTTCTATTTATGCATTCCAAACCAGACTGCTAATGGTCATTAACAGCCATGTTACCCTCTTCTTCCCTAGAACAGAGTTGGAACAAGTTTTTCAGACACTTTTGTGATAAACAGTGTGTGACTGAGATCTTCCCAAGTTAAGCAGGCAGACATTAAGGGTGCCATTTCCCGTCCTGGACCACAAGAACCTATCAGCTGAGAGGAGTCTGAGAAGACAGAGTAGGTGGTAGAGCCCTGAGACGGAAGGGCCTGTGTGCCTGAATGACTGTGAGGCAAACTGAACCACTTGTTGTTTTATATCGTGGTGTGGGAAATCAATGAATCAGTGCCAGCAGTTTGATGAATCAAGTTTATCTGATACAGTCACTAATACCATTTGTTTTATCAAATATAGTTATTGCATATCTTTCTGTTTTTACCACCATCTCACATTTACTTTGATTCCGCAATTTTGTGTCCTACATAATGCATCAGAAAAATAGTGCAGAACATTTTAAATATGCTCAAAGTAGTCCAACCAAACATCTTACAATTTGACAAACACAAGAATTGAGGTCTCTAGTTTTTAGGAAGATTGGCAGCAAACTACAATACAACCTACCTTTTGAAAATGAAATATAAAGAAAATACAGCTAAACAGATTTATTCTCATCTTTTCTATGGAAGCTTTCACGCTACCCTCTTTCCCCAAATCCTTAAGCCCCTATTATATACTCCTTTGTATGTAAGTGTGCTGACTACTGCTCTGAAAGATTTCTAGAAAAGATTTCTAAAGGAAATGAAAAATGAGGTGGTTTTGTGTGTGTGTGTGAATGTCAACATGGTATAAAAAGAGGAAGGAGACATTATAGGGAAGGAGAATAACAGACAAGCAAAAAGTGCATTCATTTAAACATCACTCAGTACTGAGAAAACAGCATCAAAATAATAGAGTTCCGCTTCTGGATAAGATGTAGCAAGAAAGAAAAGATCTTTACACGTGTGAGGACAGAATGAAAAATCTGAAAAAAAGAAAAACCACACTTGTCCATGATCCTAGCATTGAGTGATAAATGAAAGAAGCCTTGATGAAGTGAACTTTAGAGACAGCACTCAATTCCAGTTTATATGAGAGATAATGTGCACACATTTCCCCACTTGGAGATGGGCACCTGTTCAGGCTCTGTACAGAGGGAGGAGCCCTCTTCTAGTTTGGGAAACTTGGAAGGAAGGAGGAAGCAACAGCCATTTATTCAACAGAGTCTGACAGAGTCCTCAGCTGAGTAGTAAATTGCTCAGCCTCACAGTGCTCTCCTCTGTCCAAACCCATGAATTATAATAAGAAACAGACAATGGAACACAGGACGGGAAAAAAAAAAGAGTATAATCACGCATCTCATTTTCATGATGCTTGAACTCCAAGTCAAATCAGATTTAGACGCTAAGGTGAAATTATAGCCTAGCCTCCTCCTAATTCAAACACTAACACAGTCAAACTAAATCTGTGAAGGAGCATGAGTGGATGGTTAATCACAAGTGAATTAAATCTCATTAAAACAATGGTCTAGTACCTGGTCAGCACCTTTCCAGAAGATAGTCAAATAGTTAGTCACTTACCCTAATCAAGATGAGAGTACAGTTCTTGGACAATGAGAAAAATAAAAACGACATATTTTAGTCTCCACTGTTCTTTTAAACAGAATATTTAGAGCACAATAAAAAATTAGGACATATGTAAACAAAGAGATAAATGTGATCTTCTTTAATGAAATGTATGCTATATAATCAGATCAACAGATGACCCAACTGTAGAATTAGCAATTTAAAAAAATTTTACAGATATATATTCTTAAATGCATAGGAAATGATTAATGTTGACATGATTTTTAGCAGACAATTAAAAATACTTCAAAAATAACCAAATGGAAAAGTATGCAGCTTAAAAGAGAACACCTTACAAAAATTAGTAAATAGGCATAAAGGCAATAGGCTAGTAATAAATATATACTCCTCACGTTTCCTGTAGTGGTGAGCAAAACTGATCCGCTCACTGTCTCTCAGATATAGAAAAGCATTCTACTGAGACAAAAGCTCTTTAGGCCTTTCCCAGCTAACGACTGGGCGTAACATAGACATTACCATAAGCCCATTCCAGTCTGCTGTTTGACTTCTCCATCTGATTACATGAGATTGAGAAATTCCGATCGTTCTGGCAAATCATTTTTCAAACCTGTGCAGCAGTTCTCCCTCTCTTCCAAGGGCATCAAACTTTAATCATAGTTTTAAGGTTCTCTAACTTTTCTCCGCTCCTTCATTGTTTTATCCTTCACAGACATCTTTCTCATTACATCTTTTGGAAGTCTAATCCCATCTTCTTATTTGCTTTATATCTCAGTAGATTCAAACTAGTACAGGAAGACTATATATTTCAGTAGAAAGAATTCAATGGACTTGAAAATAGGTCAGTAGAGATGTTCTAGTCTGAATCACAAGGAGGAAAACAATTGGAAATATATACATATATAAACATGTATATCAGAAAAAATGTTTTTAAAATATTTGATTCCTTGGAACCAGCATGGTGGCTTAGCTAGCTTATTCTCAACCTGTGGCACTAGCATCCCATATAGACACTAGCTTTCATTCCAGTTGCTCTACTTCAGATCCAGCTACCCACCAATGGCCTGGGAGACAGCAGCAAATGGCCCAAACCCTAGGGCTGCTGCACCCATTTGGAAGACCTGGAAGAAGGTCCTAGTTCCAAGTTTTGGACCAGCCAAGCTCTGACTATTACAGCTACTTGGAGAGTGATCCAGCAAATAGATTTCTTTCTCTCTCTCTCTCTTTTTCAAGTAAAATAAATAGACCTTAGAAATATTTATGATCCCTAAGTACATTGAACATTTTTCATTCCATTTCATTTTTTAATAATTTGACTAATTGAATCGATTTTATTATCAAACTCTTAAATGCACCACAACTGGAAAAACAGTTTCCTAGTGCATCTGCTAAGAACCAGGTAATCTCCCTTTTTATTTTAATGTGCCGTTGTTATTTAGCTGATTTTCAACAAAAGATTTCATTCATATCATGACACATTTTAGAAATGAGTAAACATACTTCAACAAGTTCACTGACGTTCCCAACATTATAATGTCATTAAAAGGAAGAGGGAAGATCTCTAGATAGATAAAAATACAAGAACTGCCAACTGTTATATTCCTTTTTCAAATATTTATTTACTTTCATTTGAAAAGGCAGTTTACAGAAAGACAAGGAGAGACACACAAAGAAAGAGAGAGGCAGAGACAGAGCGAGACAGAGATATCTTCCATCCCCAAGTGGCAGCAAAGGCCAGAACAGAATTTATCCAAAGCCAGGAATAAGAACCACATGAGTGCAGGATACCAAGGTTTTGGGCCATCCTTTTTCTGCTTTCCCAGGCAATAAACAGGGAATATGATAAAAAACAGAGCAGCCAAGACACAAATAGATGCCCATAGGAGATGCCAGTTCTTGGAGGATTAGCCTGCTGCACTGCCCCTCAGCTGCTATGTTCTTAAACATTATGCCATATGTTCTCCAAGTGGCCACTAAATTTATGGACCCAGGTATATTGGAGAAGTTTTTATACATGTGCACCTTTTTAAAAGGATAAGACTCATTTTTTCCTATAACCTGAGGAATTTTAGAGGCACACAGCACATACTGTTCTGACCAAATTTGTTTTCTCATACCATATAACTAAGGTCTGTTCACATTATTTGGACAGACACTTTAAACAACTTAAGTCACTTGACCGCGACAGAGCCTCTAAGGCTTCATATCCGATACTTTCCTTTGTATGTGCCATTGGTGAGTGGGTAGCCACACAAATCTACAAAACATATAAACGAAAATCTTTAATCTACTGAGACTATTTTTCAGCTGCAAGATTCCATAAACCTATAATTCTAATCAAGGGCTCAGCCACCTGCTGTTCTGTAACTAAGCCACAAGATAGGCAGTTGTCTAAATTGCTCAAAAAGATACACAGACAGGAGTTCCTTTGTTTCTGTGTTGGTCTACCCTGAAGTTATGCAAGTCCTAATAGTGGTGAGAGTACCTCAGTGCAATTTAATCATATTCCTCTTAGTTTATTGTCTACCATGTAGATGCAATAATCTAGCTTTCCTTAAGATAATCTTTTTTTTTGTATACTTGAAGATAAATTTACCATTTAGCTTTTCCCTCCCACTAGACTAAATAAATATAATCCCCTTAATCTTTCCTCATCGGTTTGACTTTCTCTGTAATCATTTTAGTCTTTCGTCTTGGGGAACCCTCTCTAGTTTCTCCACCTTCATCTAAAGGGTGGAGCCCCCACACCGATCATATTACTCTAACAAGGGCTTGGCCAATGCCAAGCATGCCTGGAAAGCCTAAGGCCTTTGCCTGCCATGCTCTGGGTAACAGAGAGCTCAGCATTACACTAACATGCCTGAAAGTATTATTGCCAGTTTCCTGATTGTCATCAGCTAAGGTTGAATATCCCTCATACCAACTGCCATGAGCCAACTAAATAAATACCCTATTATATCAGTCTAAAAATATCTCCTCATTATGCTTTCAAAAATATGTGTTTCTTCTTTAGTAACTTGAATTTTCTTCTTCACGACTTTTGTTTCTTATTTTAACATTTCTTTCTTGTTATAATGTTCACTGACTTTAAGAATTAACTTTACAGTAAAAATTTCAAATCTTTGGTGTTCATACTTCTAAGTTTGGTATGTGATTATAGTGACAGTTATTATTTTAAGATTTATTTTATTTTATTTTTTAAGATTTTATTTTTATTTTTATTGGAAAGGCGGATATACAGAGAAGAGAGACAGAGAGGAAGATCCTCCGTCTATGATTCACTCCCCACATGAGTGCAACGGCCGATGCTATGCCAATCCGAAGCCAGGAGCCTCTTCCCAAGGCTTTGGGCCATTGACTGCTTTCCCGGGCCACAAGCAGGGAGCTGGATGGGAAGCGGGGCTGCGGGGATTAGAACCGGTGCCCATATGGGATCCCGGGCATTCAAGGCGAGGACCTTAACCACTTGCACCACCATGCCGGGCCCATAGTGACAGTTTTTTTATGCTTGTTTTCTGATATTTGCATGAAAAGTTAATTTCAATCCTGGGATCAACCTATATTTGCCTATATTTTAATATGTTTAGGATTTCACATATTTACAACTTTTAGTCATACAACACTATTTACCTTACTAGAGGGTGTGCTAACAATGCTACAGATGTAGGGTGGGTAAATATAGGCAAAGCAGCCTGTGGCACTGATAGCCCACAAAGACACACGTTTGTGTCCCAGCTGCTCCACTTGGTCTGGAAAGCAGCTAATGGCTCAAGAGCCTCGAGATGGCCCCTGCGCTCACATGTGAGACCCAAAGAAAGTTCCTAGCTTCAGGATCCACAGGCCCATGTTCAGCCATTCTCTCTCTCCCTCTACTTCCCTCCTTCCCTCCCTCCCTCCCTCCTCCTCTCTCCCTCCCTCAATCCCTACCTCCATCTCTTTCCTGCTCTAACTTTTAAGAAAATGAAAATAAACCATTAAGTAGTTTAAATAACTCAAAAATGTGTAAATCCTCCAATATATATGTATATATAGTATATTTAAATAATATATATAATATTATATATATATATATTCTAAAGATCTTCCTAAAAGCAAAACATGACACTTAAGAAATTATTGAAAGGCTATGACTTCTTAATATCCATTTATTTGTTTTCATCTATTTGAAAAGTAGAGTGAACCAGTATCAACGACAAAGGGAGAATGCTCATTCTGCTGGTTAACTCTCCAAAGGCCTCCATTAGTCACAGATGATCAAGGCCAATGTTAGGTGTGTGGAACTCCATCCAGATGTCCCATGCAGGCAGCTGGAGCCCAAGTTGTTGGGCAATCATCTGCTGCCTCCCAGAGCAACACCAGGGAGTAAAAGTAGCCACCTTTAGAACAATATAGGACCAAGATATCCCAAGCAGCAACTCACTCCCTTGGCCACACACCCAATACATGTTAAGTATGTGTATTTCTAAAATTGTTTCATGATAAAAAAAATGACACTCTTAAATGACTAAAAGGCATATAAAAATACTTTTATAAATCAACTACAGTGTATACAAAAAGAGCTCATACAAGTTAAGCAGCAAAGAACCAACATCTCAAGGGAAAAATGGACAAATCAAAAACAATATTACCGCAAAGAGAAAATCAAAGGTCCATAAACTTATGAAACTTATGCTCAACCTAACAAGTGACTCAGAAAATGTTAATTGAAACAAGTTAGATCTTATTGTCAAAAATCAGAGAATATACTCAATCTCAGCGTAGAATGAAATCTATCACATCAGTGAGCAGTTGATGGAACTTTAAGTTGTCATCTCCTAATGAGAGATTCATCAGAACATATATTAATGTATAAAACACTCATGATGGTGCAAAATCAATATCGGGAAGAAACAAAGCATCCAAATATACAAATGTAAATCCAAATAGATAGGTGTATGCACAGTATTCATTTGTAATATGTATGTACGACTGCTTCAAAATGTTCAAAATGTCTGTTGAAGCTAGAATGAAAAGTTTCTTTTGGTATAAAAAATGCTTTGGAATCCACGCCTAGGTTTTTCGTGATAGGTATTTTCATGAACTTTTTGGATACTTTTTCTGTGCATTGATTTCCATTTTTTGTTATCAAAATAGACATCTTTTAATTCCACTTTCCACAAACTTTTTGAAGTACACATGTATGTTAGAAACTTTATATAAAATTTTTAAATAAAGATAAAATAAGTTATCTCAAAGTAAGAAAATAGTTGACTTAACTACAAGATTCTTATAATGCATAATTTTCTGCCACTATAAATATAATTGCTAAACTATATACTAGTTCACCTAGAAAAACAGCGAATTGAAAAAGTTAAAAGTCTCCGACTTATTTATATAGGATAATTCCATCAATAGCCTATCCTCTGCAAACATGTTCTGTGTTTATTTGTAAGACCACAAAGGAAAACAGAAACATGAAGAGTACTATACACTGAATGGCCTACATTGGTATTTTGGGGGGGAAGAAATAAATAATATTGGAGGAGGATAGGTTATCAACTTCTTTATAAACTTTGGGATGGTTTGAAAGTATGCTTCACATTAATCATCTTTTAACAGTAAATGCAAAATACAATCTAATTCGAGAACTATCAAGACATTAATGGGTATGAGTAATAACTGATACTTCATATTTCTGTTAGAATAAAAGTACATGTCACATCTCACTACTCACATCCATGTCAGAAGTTGCAATTTGCACCTAAGCCATGTTTGTCACTACAGGATTCAGACATGTCTGAGCATGTGTAAAGGATGATGGGTCAAGCCCAGTGGGGTTCATCCATGAGGGAGGCAGTAAGGCTCTCTCTAACAAAACCTCATACCAAGGTTAGCGATGGACACAGTCTCTTGTTCCGTGTTGGGAAGGGTGGGATGATGTTGAACACTGAATATAAACAAAACACTGTCCTTACTTGATCATGCCCCAGTCCTTACATCTGAGCTTCAGAATCAGGGACAGCTGTGTTCACTGAATTGATGAACACCACACAAAAACATCTTAGAGGTGTCGAGAAGTCAAAGTTTGTACAATTCAGAAACCAGTGTAGGAGATGAGGCACTGACTTGGGTACTGCCATGGTGAGATTCAGAACTACTAATAGGGAGGTAGCCTGGCGCCAGCAGCAGGGATCACAGCAACAGCCAGGTGGCTGTGGAAGCTGTACCTGTGTCTAGAGCCTCTGGGCTTACAGCAGGGAGCAGGGCAGCCACAGGGAGCGGGGCAGCTGCAGGGAGCAGGGCAGCCACAGGGAGCGGGGCAGCTGCAGGGAGCAGGACAGCTGCAGGGAACCGGACAGCTGCAGCGAGCAAGGAGGCTGCAGGGAGCAGGGCAATGTCTAATGGCACTACAGGCAACAGGGAAGGCCCTCTGTGTTCAGCTCTTTCACTCAACTTTTTATAGAAAAGGTTTGCATATATTTCTTTACCCTTCTTAACATTTTAAGTGAATAAATATGATTTTTATTGATATTCATGGTTTTCTAGCCTCTTCTCTGCTTTCTAAGTTTCCTTGCTGCTATGTGGGTCACTTTGAAAACTGTAACAGACTGATGAGAGCTTTTTAACAACAGCAGTTGATTCCTCACAGTTTTGAAGGGCAGACAGTACATGATCAAGACCCAGCAAAACCAGTGCCAGGAAAGAACATCCCACTGGTTCCCAGACAGCGGTCTTCTCACTGTGTTCTTGGTGGTGTAAGAGACAAAGGGCTCTCTGGGGACTTTGTCCTGCCCTCAACCCCTGATTTCTTCCTTAGGACCCCAACCTCCTAATAGCCACTCCTCGGGAGTTAGGGTTTCAGCACAGGACTTAAGGTGGACACAAGGATTCAGGTTATGGCATCTACTATTAAAAAACATCCTACACATATAACCTTCTTTTAATGTTCAATTATTTTGTAGGAAAGTACTGTGGGTTCAGTTATACAATAGGATGCTTGCTGGTGAGAGTCCTAGATATTCTGCTTTCAATCCAGCTCCCTGCCAATGTGCGGGGGAAACAACAGATGACTCCGCAAGTATCTAAGTTCCTGTCATCTGTACGGGAGGTCCGGTTTGAGTTCCTTGCTGCTGGCTTCAGCCTAGCCCAGCACAAATGTGTATATGAATGCTGTCTCTTTCGTTTGCCTTTCAAGCAAACAAATAAATCTTTTAAAAAAAATATATTTTACTTAAATAAATTCACAAAGAGAAAGCATTTGACACAGCCATTAAGGTGCCACTTGGTGGAGTCCCAGTGTCATGGCATTGGGAGTAAAGCTGCTACCTGTGATGCTGGCATCCTAAATGGGCACCAGTCCAAATCCTGGCTGATCAACTCTTATCCAGTTCCCTGCTAATGACATGGGGAAATCTCTGTAAGAGCCCAAGTATTTGGGTCCCTGTCACCCACATAAGTTATGAACAGAGCAAACAAAATTCTCTACTGTCTTGGAGTTTATGAACCTAGGAGCCTGGAGCACTAGGTATGAAGTCATCCTCTCTGACTGCTGCTGCATAAGCTTGGATACTTATCAAAGTGATCACCATTCTGTGTTTCTTCATTGTTTGTCATTATAGTTAATTGCTTATTCACATCTTTTTCCCTTATGTTAAATGAGCGGGTAATGGGGAGACTCATGAGACGCTTGACAGCTTTTATTGCTCCCCAAGTTCCTATGTGGCCTCATGAGTCCTAGGATAATTGTTTCTAGGACTCACTGCCCTGTTACCAGCGTGCCAAGAATTTATGCATAACTAACAATAACCCATCTGGTCAGGAAACTGCTTCCATATTTGTAAGCCTTCATCTCTCAATACATCTTTGCAAGATACTGCTGCTATCTTTTATGCTTTCAAAAGCAATGTCCTTTCTTGTCTTTGAGGTTGATTCCTAGGCCATTTCTCACGATTCTTCAGATGCCCACAAGGGGGTGCTCTTTACCATTTCCTTCTTTTCGACTTTATGGAATATGGAACCCACTTCAAGAGATAAAAATCCTTGGGGGATCAGACACTGCCATACTCTAGCACCATTTCGATCCTCCAGTCCCAAAAGCCTCCCAAGATCTTGGTGGAAATTAGGTTAGACAACTGGGCACAGAAAGAACACTGACTGAGACATTAGTTCTACTCCCACCTCTTGACTTTCCTCTGTTCTTCCTCCATCCTCTGCCCTGGAAAGAGCCAATCCAGTGCATTCAGCTCTGCTACAAAAATATGTATGCCAAATTCTAGTTTCTCTTTTGTCAGGTTGGACTTGATTGCTTTCTTTCAGCTGACCTAAGTTATTTTGTTCTTATTGTACACGTATTTTACAATTTGTTAGGTAGACACAGTTGTCAATCTTTGCTTTGAGGTTTCTTCCTGACTACAAAGTAAAAAGACAAATAGCATTTTCAGGGAGTTCACAGGCAGTAACTTGTTTCCTGATAGTTTTTCTGTTATCTAATGCTTTAGCCACTCAGTTTGTTTGGATCATGAAGTATCAGAGTATTATACTGACATTTTCCTAAATGATTTATGAACCCTTAGTAGCATCTAATAAATAAATCTTTTGTCCATTTTTAAAAATATCTCTTGCTGTCCATTATATTCTAGTCACAGTTGTCCCTCTGTATTCATGACAGACTGGGTGCAGGACCCCTTGCTGATACCAGATCCTAGCACTCTCTTGTCCCTTATACAAAATGGCATCCTTCCACATACTTCAAATTTTCTTTAGAGCTTTTATTATAAAATTATGTAAACAGCTCTTTTATTGTCTGATTTAGAGAATAAATTCAAGAAAATTGTACATGTTTAGTAAATAGTTAGATTCTCGCCGCCCCCCCCCCCCCATATTTCTAGTTCAGTGTTGTTTGAATCCATGGATGTGGAACCTTTGGACTACAAAAGGCCAACTGTATACAATATGTTGATTTCTGAACTATGTAATTCCACTTAGCTTCTCTTTGTAGAATTACTGCCTCATGTTCTCAGCTCAGCGTGGCTGCAGTAAGCATTCAGTCTGGATCTGAACCTAGCTCCTCGGTTTCTTCTTCATTGTGAGAACTTTAACGAGTTACTTAGCATCTGCCATCCTCGGTTTTCCTCATTTATAAACAGGGATAAGCTGTTTTGTGTGCAGATTACGTGAGCAACTTACTATACAAAAAGCATTTAGAATAACAACTGCCACATAAGCAAACAAATGACAGCCGTGTCTCAAATAAAAATTATAATCATTGTCACATCAAATACCTATGAAGATTCTTGAGTAGGATTATGGTTGTCACAAAAAAATTGTTTGACTGAAATAAAAGTCTGATTTATCATTATTTATAAGGATAATATCAGGCCACTCCATTCATTTTTTTTTCTGATATTCAACAAAAATTTACACTGTTGTTCATATGAAATAAGACGTGCAACTCACTCGTAAGAGTTCTTATTGCTAAAAAGTATAGATGTTACTTTTTCACTGTGACAATGGGTAAAGGGCTCCTTACAATTTATATGTGTTACTTAATTTCTTTGCTTTATTGACGCCAATACTTTTAATTTTAGATTCATCATGAAAGGTAAAAATGAAATTTTCATTTTACTATGACTATTTGGATTTCTTTTTGTGTTTTGTTACTTTGACCATATCTTTTAAGCAACACGACACACGGGAGACGACTTTTCTTTTCTTTCATATTGAAATCAAACAGCAAGTTTCTGATAGAAGGAGAGAGAGCAGCCTTTGGAACTGACTTGAAGGTCACTTAATCTGATGGTCTCGCTCACAGGTAGGAAATCAAAAACATACTGCACAGACTCACTCTAAACCCCTGTTCCTTCCTTCTTTCTTTCCTTCTTCTCTTTTCCCTTTCCTGTCCTTTATCTGCCTTATTTCCCTCCTCTCTCTCTTTCTTTAATGAGAAAAGAGAAGGCAAAGATTTTCCATCCATTCCTCGACTCTCCAATTAGCCACAACCACCATATCAGAAGCCAGGAGGCACGAACTTCTTCGGGGTCTCCTGTGCAGGTGCAGGGGCCTAAGGACTTGGGCCATCCTCTGCTGCCTCCTCGGGCCATAACCAGTGAGCTAGATAGGAAGTGCATCAGCCAGAACACAAACCAGTACCCAAATAGGATAATGGCACTTGAAGGTAGAGGATTACTCTATTGAGGCATGATGCAGGCCCCTGAACCCCAATTTCTTCACCAGGACAATGGGACATAATTACCAATCAGAGACACAGGAAATAATTCACAATCTGTGTAGCGAGCTTGCCACCTGAGACAGATATAACATATTTTGTATCTATTGCATATATTCTTTATCAACTAACTAGTCCATGCTTCTGTTACCAATTGTCTAATGCTTCTATATTAATGCATAATCAAATGGATAACTCTCAAATGTTCTGACTTTGTGGTTAAAGTATAATTTGAAAACTTCCAGAAAACAGAAGTTATTTCCTGCTTCACATCATTTGGTATTTGTGCCAAGGTTTTAAAATTGTACTCGTTTCAGAGTTCCTAATGCCATAAATATGTTGTGTATTTATGTAAAGCATGAACTCTGCTTAAAATTTATTATACAGGTAACTCAGAAGCTGGCTGTTCATAAACAAGGAAATTTCCTTGTCAACGGCCACAAAAGTTGTGACATTTAAAATTTAGTACACATACATGACACATTTATATACTAAGAGTGTTCAAAAACTTCATGGAAAACTAGAATTAAAAAATAAGTTTAGAGGCTAGCATCATAGCACAATGAGCTAACCTTTCGCCTGCAGCAGCAATATCCCGTATGAGTACCAGTTTGTGTCCTGGCTGTTCCACTTTCCATCCAGATCTCTGCTGTGGCCTGGGTAAACAACATAGGAGTAGCCAAGTATTTGGACCCCAGCACCCATGTGGGAGACCAGGAAGAAGTTCCTAGCTCCCGGCTTTGGATCAGCTCAGATCTTGCTGCTAGAGCCATTTGGGAAGCGAACCAACAGATGTAAGAACTCTGTGTTTCTCTCCTGCCTCTGTGAAATCGGCCTTTCAAGTAAAGAAAAAAAAAATCCTTTAGGGCCCGGCGCAGTGGCACAGTGGTTAAGGTCCTCGCCTTGCACACCCGGGATCCCATATGGGCGCCGGTTCTATCCCAGCAGCCCCGCTTCCCTTCCAGCTCCCTGCCTGTGGCCCGGGAAAGCAGTCGAGGACTGCCCAAAGCTTTGGGACCCTGTATCCGCGTGGGAGACCGGGAAGAGGCTCCTGGCTTCGGATCGGCATAGTATCGGCCCATTGCGCTCACTTGGGGAGTGAATCATCAGTCGGAAGATCTTCCTCTCTGTCTCTCCTCTCTGTATATCCGCCTTTCCAATAAAAAAAAAATAAAAATAAATATTTTTAAAAATCCTTTAAAAATAAGCTTATTGTGATGTAAAATATCTTGAAATCAATGCACATGTTTAAAAAAAGTTAATAGAAAATGGTCAGCATGAGAAGATTAGGTACGGATTTCAAAAATTTTTTGCATCAAAATAGTCAATCTTGGGACTGGCATGGTGGCCTAGCGGCTAAAGTCCTCGCCTTGAATGCGACAGGGTCCCATATGGGCACCGGTTCTAATCCCGGCAACTCCATTTCCCGTCCAGCTCCCTGCATGTGTCCTGTGAAAGCAGTCGAGGACGGCTCAAAGCCTTGGGACCCTGCACCCACGTGGGAGACCTAGAGGAGGTTGCTGGTTCCTGGCTTAGGATCAGGGCAGCACCAACCATTGTGGTCACTTGGAGAGTAAATCAGTTGATGGAAGATCTTCCTCTCTGTTTCTCCTCCTCTCTGTATATCTGACTTTGCAATAAAAATAAATCTTAGCAAAAAAAAAAATAAGCAATCTTTGAGCTCCATTTTCCTTTGGCCATTCACACATATCCTTTTCATATAACTATTCATAGGTAATATTTGTCTTACAAAAATAAATTCTTTATTGACTACTGAAAAATTAGACTTTTTTTTAACTTCGACACATTGCTATCTAAAAGTCTTAAAGATTAATGTAGTCTAAAATAATGAATTCAATTCAATACCAAGGTTTTGTTACCAGGAACCAGAAATACAGAAATGATTAAACTGGTCTTTATGATGTGCACAGCATTTGTCTGCAACAACCATTTAGATTTTTAGTGTCGAATTCAGTCATATAACATCTTGCAAAAACATCTACAGTTTGAGCTACTTTTCTCTCCAAGGACCTGCATATATTATTGACAAACATTTTTATATGCAGTGTTGACGAAAGACCATAAAAGAGAAAATAAAAAGCAAAATGAGAAACAAATTCCCAAATTTAGAATCTGTATATTTCTTCATCACAGTGGAGCACTGTAGAAGACTTGATAATTATTTAGGTTTTCCTTTGAGCTATGTTGAAATTTGCACTACTTTTTATTGTCATGGACTATTTGGCAAGCAGTTTTAAGGTATTTACTCTTTATAACACTCTGAGATATAACCACCGCTTGTTTTATCTCTAGTTTAAAGATGAGGAAACTGAGGCTAAAAGTTTTAAGTTACTAGGCTGTGTTTTACAGCTGGGTCGGCGATGGGAAGCCTGCTTCACCTGACTTCAAGCCCTTAGTCATGATGCCGTCCGTGCCCTTCACTCTCTTCAAGAGCAAGTGCAACTGTGTATCGGCTGTGCTGCTGTTTGGAAAAAAACAAGACACAGGTACCTGGGTGCAGCCACTGGGATAAAATAAACTCTGAATACTCAGCTGCCCTTCTGAACATGCCAGCTTCCGCATACAGAGAACATTTAGACATTTAGAACATTTTTATCGGAGAGTTGGGAAAGGTCCCCAGCCGCCAGAGCAGGGGAGAGGAGGGCAGAGTGCAGGGGACAGAACAAAGGAGGAACCCGAGCTGAGAGGGGAAGTCGGTGACGCTGCTCTAGTCTGGGGTTCGCGGTTCATTACATGGTGATTGTCACAGCATGCATACTAGTGCTTTCTTTAATACGGATCAGATTTTATATGACATATCATTCTAAAATACTAATTGAAGCAAAAAAAAATCCTCAAAGCAAAATCCAAAGAACATGAACATTCCATTAATAATTTTTATTCTCTCGACCCTGTTCCATTCTGTGGTTACCAGAAAGATACCTAAGCCTGGCCAATCCCCTGGTTCTTTCTCTCTGACAATCACATCTTC
The DNA here is from genome assembly GCF_017591425.1 of Ochotona curzoniae. Taxonomy (NCBI): domain Eukaryota; kingdom Metazoa; phylum Chordata; class Mammalia; order Lagomorpha; family Ochotonidae; genus Ochotona; species Ochotona curzoniae. The sequence goes on along the minus strand of NW_024464920.1, from coordinate 12,306,957 downwards.
CTGGGTGAAAGTCTGGGAGTTACCACCTGTGATTTTTGGAAATCTTTATGCTCAGAAAGAAAACAAAATATTTTCCTTTAAGCATCGGTCAGTCCTCTTTTGTCAAACCTTCAGACCATAAGCAAAATTTTAAAAGTAACCTTTTTTTCTGCTACTAATTTAAAACATTGTTCTGAAGGGCAAGGAACAAGCCTCATTCTTGTTATGGTTCCCTGGAGGACCAAGTACAAGGTCTGGTCCTTAGCAAGTGGACAATCAACATGTGTTAATCCATGTGTAAATGCATACATCAAGTCTCATAATTTTCATGAGAATATTTTTTAAAGATTTATATTATTTCTATTGGAGAGTTAGATATACATAGGAAGAGAGACAGAGAGGAAGATCTTCTGTCTAATGATTCACTCCCCAAGTGGCCACAATGGCCAGAGCTGCACCACTCCAAAGCCAGGAGCCAAGAGCCTCTTCCGGGTCTCCCATGTGGGATACAGGTTCTCAAGGCTGTGGGCTTTCCCAGGCCACAAGCAGGGAGCTGGATGGGAAGTAGGACCACCAGCATTAGAACTGGTGCCCATATGGAATCCCAGTACAAACAAGGTAAGGACTTTAACTGCTAGGCTACCACACCAGACCCCATGTGATCTTAAAATGTCACTTCTCTTTAAATGTGACCATGCTTCTCAACCTACTAAAAATTTCATAATGAACCACCCACAAGCACAATCTTGAATGAATATTCTCTGTGTTCCCCGAATCTTTTGTGACCTATGGATACAATTGCCAAATGTGAGTCATGGTTTTACCACTGCTCCCACACAGTGAGTATTTTTAATACGCCAGCATTTCCTGAAGCCAAGTTCTCAGGAAATGGTTTTTGACATAAATGACCTCACCCTCGCCCTATTCTCCTTACCCGTACCGCAGAATCCCAGAATAGATAAACAGGTGTCCAAATACCTAGAATTATCCAAGAAACTTCACAATACACTTCTATTTCTTATTGAGGTCACAAGCTAACCTCTTGTCCTTTGGAATTTGAAAGGAATCATCTCTGAATAGGACACACCCACATTTGTGCTTTATTTATGTCAAGACAGTTTATTCTCCATACTGACAATGTCCCTACACAGTAAAATTAAATCAATGTTACATAATGGTTAGAGATTTAGGCTTTGCAATTCAACAGTCCTAGAGACTAGATTCGAGAAGTCACTAAATGTGTGACTTCGGGCAAAGTACTTGGCCTTCTAGGGCCTCAGTATTCTCATCCGTATTATGGAAATGATGGGGAAAAACTATTTCTTATAATGCTGTGAAAACCAAATAATATAATTTGTAAAATTGCTGATCTCCTAGAAGATATGCAGCGGATACTTAACACCTGCTAATACAGGTTGACTAGCCTTTATCGTAAACACTTGGGAATAAATTACAACATATCACAAAAGAAAAATGAAATCACTTGAAAGGCGTACACAGTGTCTTACTGCAAAGACACTTGCCCATTTTGAATTTTTAGAATTGGGGACATTTACCTATACAAATAACACATATTATTATTTAAATAATTATTAAATATTATTTTTAAATATATTTATTTGTTTTATATATAACTTGCATGCATATTTTGAAACTTTCATAGTATTTTTTTAAGATTTATTTTATTGGAAAGGCAGATATACAGAGAGGAGAGATAAATATCTTCAGTCTGCTCATTCACTCCTCAAGTGGCTGCACGGACTGGAGCTGAGCTGATCTGAAGCCAGGAGCCTGGAGCTTCTTCCAGGTGTCCCATGTGGGTACAGGGACACAAGGCTCTAGGTCAACCTTTTAAAATCACCCTTTGTGCTTTCCCAGGGCACAAACAGCAAGCTGGATGGGAAGTCAAGCAGCCAGGACACAAACCAGAGCCTATATGGAATCCCAGCATTTGCAAGGCAAGGATTTAGTCACTAGGCTACCACGCTGGGCCCAACTCGCATAGTATCTTTGGAGCCTTACTCAGGACCCACCTCACGAGACTGCAAAGGAAATTTTCCATTTTGTAGCATCAAGGTGGTCCTCAAACAACTGCTCAATCTGACATTATGATTGTGTCAGTTTCTCCCCTACTGAAACCTTGTTAGTCTCCCTGATTTATCACTCTGTACTCCTTGTGATTTTTTTGAAGTTGCCAGGGTGCCAAACTTCCTTAAGGATCCTCACTTGGCCATATCCACTATAGGGAGAACTGTCTTGTCATACTCTGAGAACAGAAACATCAAGGGAGACAAGCTGGTGAGAGGATGAGGAAGCGGGAAACTTAAGAAAGCTACAAAACCACCTGAACACTCGGGTTCAAGACAAACACAGCAGCCAGCACAAAGGGAGGGTGGAGTGGCATTGATTCAATAAGGTACTTTTGAGCCTTCGTGGAAGAAATACACACTTCACTGGCAAGGCGTATGTGTCTCATATGATTTTTCTTAAAATAGAAACCTCACAGCAAAGATAATGATGAAGCTGACAACTTGACCATGGGAAACAGACTCCTGCTATTCTCACCAGACCATCTGATGGGTTTCCCAGGGATTTTCCCAGGCCTTCCAAACAGGCCAAGACAGAACATCCACCCAAGAAGGTTCCCCAGGGTGCTGCCAAGCCGCTCTTGCTCTGGAAGTCAGATCCCAGGGGCTTACACATGAGGGCAGAGAATGTGATGTGTGCCAACTCTAAGCCACCAACTGTTCGGCCCAGGCAGCGGCAGGGCCCAAACAAAGATTCATTGGAAGAATCACTTTGGAAGCACAGAGATGAAGAATAGGTACCTGCTGGCAATGCTGGAGACACAGCTGCAGTCAGCACACGAAGGCCCTGGCGATCAGCAACCAGAGGGCTCAGGCTGAGCAAAACCTTTCTGTGGGCTTGGCTTGAAAACAGACCCCTCGGAGGTGCATGTTCCATAAAAGTTACGAATAAACAATGAAAAGTCATTAACCTTTCCCCTGAATGTATTTCATGGCTATCAAATGGCCATCACGGTCCCATCAAAGGAGCAGCCTATCAAATGGGTTGTTGAGAGAAGCTCTTTGCAATTTATACGTATTGGTAGTTTCTGGGGAGGGAAACAATCTTTAGGATCTGTTTATAAAGGGGAAGCGCTTGTACAACAAATGCTCCATGCATAATCTTCACCTAGCATCATTCTTCATGGACCCAGGATATTATTCTCCATTCTGATTAAAGAGAAAATGAAGCATCTAGTATTTGTATAACCAATAAACAGAACTGCAGTGATAAACAAGGAGTCCTCCGTTTGCATCAGGAAAGCTCCTACTCTGCGTGAGCATGTCATGTCAGCCTGCTAGGATTTACTTTCCTGCTTTACAAACGCTTTGATTACAGGGGACATTTGGGGTGTTTCCTCCCTTGGAACCCCCTCCTGTCGCTATGGCAGGAGAGAGAGCTCCTTAAATAAGCCTTGCTTTGCAGACTGTGTGAGACAAGAAACAAGGTTGCTGTCGTGTTTCACGTTGAGTTCCCTGTAACACTACCCCGCTCATTCTCTGAGAAGAAGGCCTGCCAAACTGTTAGGCTAGGTAGGGACTCACCTTTTCCTATCTGCTTCTTTTCTGAGATCATGGGCCTCTTGGGAGGGAGGGACTATGTATGGGGCCTTGTCGCACTTTGCAGCTGCAGTACCTAGCAGAATTCCACTGCACATAGAATGTGCTCAACAGAAAATTGTTTGTGCAAATGAATAATGGGCCAAGTGAGTGAAGACGCTTAACAGTCACTGGACATGGGTTATATGCTCACCGATTATCGTCTATATTGTTGCAGGGAATTCAGTGTGGAAGACAAGAGCAACCTCATTTCTTGTCTTACACAAAAGAAGAATTTTCATGAAGACGATATCAGTATGAAAAGCAAGATTTATTTAAGAGAAAGAGGTCTCATGCCATAGTGACAGGAGGGAGCCACAAGAGATTAAAAAACAAACAAACAAACAAACACAGATAAAATGGTGGAAGCAGTGTCCTCATGCAGCATCTCAGGGAGGGGAAAAAAATAAAGAAAAAAAAAACCTAAAGGGATATCTATTCTTTTAAGAAATTTTAGCATAACTTTCATACACAATATGACATAGCATTCATATTTAGATTTTTATGTTTCTCAAGGGTAGAAGACATTTGTAGGGTGATGTGAATTATTTCCTTGTGTCAGCATCAAAGGCCATGGTACAGGAGAAAAAGTTTCAAAAGCACAAAGAACATGTCAGATTCAGATCAGGACTGCAACTTTCAGATTTCTGAAAAGTAGTCTGATGAGATAGGCTTAATCATGGTGTAATCTACCATGAACTTAGAAGGCCGCTCTTCATGCTATGGACTATGTTGCTTGGGTTGGGAACAGGACAAGGAAGAAGTGGTAAAGCACTGCAAGACACTTTTGAACTCACAAGCAAATGCTCAAAGATAAGTTACTAACATGTCTGGGACTGTATAATGGATCACCTGCTACAATTTAATAGCTATTATTTCATGAGTGCTTTTTGGATGCCAACCATTGTGCAGAGAGCCTCACATGAATGATCTCATTTAATCCTCAAACTAACTTGTGCAGTGGATAGCTTTATTACTTCATCTTACACAAAGCTAACCTGGGTTTCAGAGTGGTAAAGCTTTTTTTCCCAAGTTAGAGAAACATGGGATTCAAACCCAAGACCTCAAGCTCGACCGCAACAATTTTCAACTTCCTACAAGCAATTTCACCTTACTCTACAACTGAGGTCCCACTGTACCCCAGGTAAATGTATCTCATCCAGGTGGTACAATCATCCCTGCCTCCATTGCTGCTGCCTTGAGCCCAACAGTGTCTTCACTCTCCACTCAACTATCCAAATCTATCCTTCCACACCAACCTAACACACATATTCTTCCTCCTAGCCATTCTATCTCACTCTGAAAATTCTGAAAAAAAAATCCTCTAATTTGAACTCACTTTATAGGCTTTTTCAATGCCATTTATTTGGAATTTTCATGGTTTTCTTAAATACTTCATTCATCCATTCATTTGCTCAAAGACATACACATTCATTCTTCTTTCTCTGCTCAAATATTTGCCTGCTATTAAAGGGCAAGAATTATATTTCTATTTATTTTATATCTCCAAATTATCATAACACAAACATTACAAATAAAATAACACAGCTTGTGCTGCAGATGTGCAAATTGTATAATGGGACATTATAACCACACCCTGTAATTGTCCTTGTTGATTCCCAGGCATTTAACACACGCTTCCTGAAAATGAACTACCCATTAAAAGTTTACTTTTCTCTTTTGTAAGATTATTATCATTCTTTCACAATTTCCATACTGAGATACTAGCAACTATATGTGTATACCTGTGGAGATGTTTGTGAAAAACATGTCTGATGAAGGAATGTACACCATATGTAGCCACTTGCATTTTGCTTAAAGCAAACACCCAGGATGGCATAACCAGGCTTCTAACCAGCAAATCTGCCTAGGAAGTAAACAATTTTCTCAGGCCACTACTCAGCCAGGCATGTTGACAACCCTGGGAGACCAAACTTTAATTGCAATCATAAAGTGATGTCTATTCCCTTATTCTTTTGGATCGCCTATTTACAGTCTGAAATTGCTGAACAAGTATTACAAGTTTTTCTTGTTCACTTCCTGAGCTTGAAGCAAGAAGGGCGAGTCCCAGGTTCATTCAACTGTTACTACCACCCTGGTCCCCTAACAAGAGCCAAATGGAGAGGCTGAGTTCTGAAGTGATGAATAAGAGTAATATATCACATATTGTCCGGCACGACGGGATTTATTTTTTTAAAAACAGCTGAAGAAAATATAATACTGTAGAGAATCATGCTCAAATCTGATTCCTCTGGTTTCTGGCAAAACGGGTTGCCTTTCTGAAAAAATAATTTGAATTCTGACCTTTGATTTATCTCACTTCCCAAAATGCTAAATTATTTCTGTCATTAAATAATCAATATTTGAAGCTCCAAAGAGCACAAGCTCTTTGTGTTACAGACTAATAGAAAATACTTTGGGAGGTCAATGAGCCAGACAGACTCAGGTTGTCTTGGAATAAACATGTAAAACTGAACTCCAAATGCAGAGATGGCAACCTATTTAATTCAGGGACAGGTGATAAATGCGGCTTTACCCAAGATGCTTGGGAACATGGCACTGAAAAAAACAGTCTCTACTCTGGAAGAGCGTGCAGTCTGGGGTGAATGATAAGCAAGCACATGGAACAACAAAACTTGAGTAGGACCAGGCAAGCCAGAAAGAAAAAGCTGAGAAAAGTGTCCTTGGTGTTTTAATTTTTAAGAACATACACAATTGTGATTACTTCTCATTTGTTTTTAAGTCAACATATATAAACCTAGGACCATTTTTTGTTTTTTTTTTTCTACTCATGAGATTAAGTCAAACCCAAACCAACTGGGTTTCAAGTTTTTCATCTATAGATCAGGGTTTAGCAATTAACAGCCAGGAGGCCACCTCCAGCTCATGAGCATTTTGTTTGTTTGTTTGTTTTTAAATTTTTATTTGAAAGGCAGAGTTACAGATAGAAGGAGAGGCAAAGAGAGAGGGATCTTTCACCTGCTGGTTCACTCCTGAAATGGCCACAATGGCCAAAGTTGAGCCAACCCAAAGCCAAGAACTAGCAGTTTGTTTCAGATCTCCCACGTGAGTTCATGGCCCTATGTCTGTGGGCCATGCTCTGCTGCTTTCCCAGGCCACAAGCAGGGGGCTAGAACCTGTGCCTACATGAGATGCAAGTGCCATAGGCAGATACTCAACCCACTGCACCATTGCACCAGTGCAGGACACCAGGCTCATGACTTTTAGAAAGTTTTTATTTGAAAAGGGAAGAAAGCATGCACAATCTTCCATCCAGTGGCTTACCCACTCCCATGCACTTGCCACACCCAAGATTAGGCCAGGCCAAAGCCAAGAACCAATAAATCAATCTGCATTGCCCAGGAACCCAAGCACTTGAGCCATCATTTACTACATCCCTGGGTTATGAGTCATTCTGTAAAAAAAAAAATGTGTATGTATATATATATATATAAACATATATGTGTGTTTATATATACATATGTATATGTATGTATTGTGTTCACACATATAGATGTGTATATAAGCATGTGTTTATATGAGCATATGTGTTCACATATGTGTTCATAGACAACCATGTGTAGCCTATGCATTGTATGTGAGTATACATGTTCATGTATGTGAATACATGTTCAGGATGTGTGTATATGTATATGAACACACCATTGTCCAAGCCTCCACAATCTATGGATGAATTCATGCTACAGCAGTCAGGTATGACCCACAAATGGTCCCCAACGTCTACAATATTTACTGTCTAGCCCTTTGCAGAAAATGGTAGCTGAACATGATGTAGATGATGTAGATCATCCCTGAGATCTTTCCCAAAGAGCTGGCATTGTGGCACAACAAATTAATATGGCATCCACAACACTGCTATCCCATATGAGTTCCACTTCCGATCCAGCTCCCTGTTAATATGTCTGGGAAACAGAAGAGACAGACAAGGTCCTTGAACCTTTGCACTTCTCTGGAGTTCTAGTCTCTAAGTTTCCGTATGGCCAGCCCCAGACATTGCAATCATTTTAGGATGAATCTGATAAACGAAGGCCTCTCTGGGCATCTCTCCCTTTCAAATAAATGGATTATCTTTTTAAAAAAATCTCTTCGGTGGATCTGCAAGGTTGTGTGTAAACACTTGAAATCACTTTGAACACTTGAAATAATCACACAAATAAAAACTGTCAAAGAGTACATTCAGTTCCAGGAAGGCAATTGTTCCTCATGCTTCCACTCAACAATGCCAACTATCTAATCTTATGGGTCTCAAGTATGGATTCATGTAAGAATCAACTGGCAATTTTTTTCTCTGTAAGGTCATTACATAGGATACAATACCTAGAGTTTTTGGCTTAGTAGTTATGTAATGTGGATCCAAGATCAATATATTTTAAAGGCTCTCTAAAGAACTCTAACACTTACTCAGGGTTGAGGAGTACTGATTTCTCAAAAAAGCCTGTACATGATAGCAAAACAAAGTTAACATAATCAAACACAAGGAAAAAAACATACAAAATGGACATACAAAATGGAATGCTACTAAGTTTTAAAGAGAGGCAACCCTGTCGTTTATGACAATGCAGATAAACATGGAGGACATTATATTAAGTAAAATGACCCAAACAATGGAAAGATGAATACAACATGATCTCAGATATAGATTCTTAAAAAATTTAAACTCAGAAGTAGAGAGCAAATTGTTGGCCATCAAGGGCTCTAGATACAGGGGAAAAGTGTTGGGAATAGGTTGGTCAGACTATGTGAAATTTCAGTTGCACAGGAATAACGTTGAGAGATCTATGGTATATCATAATAACTATGATTAATACAGCAAGCTCTAAAAATAATCCATTTGCAATCCCATTCTGCAGTTACTCAAACAGGTAGGTCTTGGAACCAGTCACTAGACAACCACCTTGTAGGGATTCAGGATCATACAGAGAACTATTCTGTTCAGTTCTTGAATTTCTTTAACTCCAAAGCCTGACTGAGAATGCAGAATTTAGCAGGTATTCGATAAACACTGAATGAATAAAATCTACAGAGACACACACAGAGATCGATCTTAAAACAGACAAGTGTGTCATTCTCCACTCTACTGTCTACACACACAAAGACTAAAAATCTGATCAGAAGGCTACCATTTTAGAATCACCAAGTCACTAAGGCTCCCTTGACTGAAGTTCATATGACTTTCTAAACCATTAATTTTTTTTTCCTTGTGAATAGATCTTTTATGCCAAGTAGGCAGGGTTACTGTGTCTTAAAGCTGTCTTCTGTCATTAGCATTCACTGTTGACACTTGCAATGATTAGACAGAACTCACCAGAAGGTAATTTTGCAATCTGTGAAAAAGACTATGAAACATGATCATTGCATCTCACCACAAGGTTCTGAATATGCAAAACACACCAGTTCACATGCCATGAGCTGATAGGCACTACAATGCCTATATTCAGAAGAAAACGGCACCCCAATTTGGACCTGTCCTTACACTTCAACAAGTCAAATGACTTTTATTTCCCTATTAAGTTTATCTCTTATACAAACTACATGATGGTTATTGCTCCAAACCTTTAGTAACTACAGCAGGGTGGCCACCCTCAAACACACTGTGAAAAACTCTCCTGCAACTGTGGAGGTTTCAAATGAGCCTTTAGCTCCACTTTGAATATGTGTCCCTGGTGGGCCATTTTAAACAACTCTAAGAGATTGTCTCATGCTTTCTCATGAAACAGAACAAACATAAAGATGCATATGTTCTCTGTAAGGGAAAACAGTGATTAAAGAGGTCAGAATGCCAACAAAGGTTGAAAGTGGAAGTTTAAGATTAATAACTGGCTCTCTGCAATTAAGGGCTTTGAAGGCCTCTCCTTCTCTTGCCTGTAAGTCCAGTGGCAAGCTGCCCTACACACTACATCACTTGTAGCTCTGCAGGACTGTGGTAAGGCAGGAAGCTCTTAAAAGGCCCAAGAATATCTCGTAACACGTTGACCATGAAGTCTACCAATCCTCAAAGCAGAAAACAGAAGAGGCTCCTAGAGGTGCCAAAATACAACAGAAATGCCAGTGCCACTGAGAAGGACTTGGGCTGATTTCCTTCCATTTTCCAAGACTGAGCACGTAATGCGATGCTGCGTCATGGACAAGACTGAAAAGAATGCTCACAAAAGTTGTAGAACAAGGAAAGCCTTGTGGAATTTAGTCCACAACGTAATACTACTTCCAGGTTACTAGATGGGCTGAGTGCTTACACTGAAGTCAAGGAATATAAAATAATTATATTTATATGATTCTGCTGCCTATAAAATTAAAGATTTTTACTTTATGAAATGCCTGAAATACATATTGTGGTGGGAATATTTCTCCCCTGGTTTACATAATGCAATAAAGAGTTATTCCTTCACAAGATACTGTGAAATTATCTGAGGGATAACGATAAACACTGCATCGATGTGGTATGTTTTAAATACCGACATCTCAGGTAATCTTTATGGAGAAATTAATCTTGATATTATTAACACAGTAGCATTTCAAACCTTTGAAATTTTAGTGTGGAGATTCCATCGAATGACAGTGATGGATCAGGAGTGATGTGATGTTTTTAGTGGAAATGAGGTATGATGTCAATACAGGGAAAAAAGAAAAACTGTAAGGACAGAATATCCTGAAATAGAAATTTTTTAATTTAAAGATTTATTCAACAATTTAACAGGCATAGTCACAGAGAGACTGGTTCATTTCCCAAACAGTGGCAGTGGCTGGGGCGGCAGCAAGCTGAAGCCAGGTTCCTGGAGCTACATCCAGTTCTCCCACATGAGAGCAGGGCCTAGAGTTGGGAAACCTTCTCCTGCACTAACAGGGCTATTAGTAGGGCACTGGAATGGAAACAAAACAGCAAGGACTTAAACTGTCACACAAAGGTTTGCCAGCATCACAGGTGGTGGGTTAACCTGCAGCACCATGACACCAGTCCCTTGAAATAAAACCTAAAAAATATCTGTCATGAATTTCGCTGGTATCTACTGATCAGCAGCAAAATGCAAGACAATAATTCACGCATTTGGGATGCTATCTTCAACAAGCTCCAGACATAGGATAACTTAACTACATGAAAGAGGGAAAAAGTTAGATGAATGCCATGGAATTTGCACAAGGAAACACAACCACAGCATCCACTTGAGACCTTGTTATAAATCCACACTCTCAGATTGCACACAAGAACTCTCAGAATAATAATGTGAATTTCATCATAATTTCATAGGTGGTTTCAATGGACATTTCAGAAACACTGGTCTAAATGAAAGCATCTAGAACTTTTAAAGCGGGTGTATAACCCAGTGTCTTAGAACCAGATGACACAAGCACAAAAATTTTGTCATAATCTCCGAAAGAACTTCAGAAATAATTATGGTCCTACTTGAGTTACATTAGAGTAGAAAAAAAAATTGTCATGAACAAATATTTAAGAGAGACAATTTTCTCAAGTAATGTTGGGATGGCAAACGGATCGTAGCTGAAAGCATTTAAAATACTGGAAGGATAACTGTGAGGGAAAATTCTGAAAATTTAGGTTTTCACTACCTAAAAAGTTCCAGAATAATTCTAACTTCTGATTTTATAACTATACAAACATGTACAACCAGAGAACACAGGAATAAAATTTGAATGGCAATAAAAATAATCTTTAATTTTCCCTTTTCTTTCCCCTGCCAGTTCCTGGGATGCTCACATGTTATCCTACGTATTTAGTCTTCACAAGAAAAGAAAGAGATCTAAACATCTAATGGCATAAGCATTCCAAGAACGTCTGCAATCTTAGGATAGGATGATTCTAACATGAGAGTGAGAAAATACAGCTAGAAATTGATCAATAATCATAGAGAATGTATGCAAAGACCAGTGGGAACTTTAGATCACAGGACATATGTATATTCAGGGTCTTAACCTTATCACATGGGCAACTAACCAGGCTATTGGTAACTTCAGACAGTCCCTTCTTTTAACTCTGATACATGCAGTGCATTCAACCATCCCACATTCAATCCTGCTCAAGATTGGAGCCTCTGGACCCACTTATGCTCTTACAAATCTTCTACTATATGTTTGAGTCTTGTCTTCCATAAGCCACAGAAAACTTGTGATAAAATTTATGCTCTTCCAGGAACATTTCCAAAGATATGCACTAAATGATTAACATACACAATCACTCTATTAAGTAAGCATACTTATTACCAGAAGTTCACAGATGGGAAAACTACATTACAGACACCCAGTGCCTTAACTAAAGCCATAGCAGTAGTAAAAGGTGATGCTAGGAATCTGAACTCACAGAGTTGGCCACACAGTCCATGGGATAAGCACATGTTTCCCTTGTTTGCCTGCTTGTGAGTTTACTATGAATCCAAGGCAAAGAGTTGCAGAAAAATGTCATCTACCACATCAATGGTCATCATTTTGAATCATGTCTTTCTTATGCAGCAAATTAAGCCGTGGCTCAAAATTTTTGCTTTCCATATAGCAGTTCCAGTGAGAGTTCTCAGATTGAAGACTTAGATGGAATTCTGGGCTCTTGGCTTCAAACAGACCCAGTCTCAACCATTGTTATCACTTGGGAAACGAACCAGCAGATGGCAGCTCTGTCTCTGTCTCTCCTTCTCACTCCCTATCACTTCTCAGATAAAGAGATCTTTTTAAAAAAGTGTGACAATGCTTTGCTGTGTGACTCAACTGTTAACTGATACTCAGTGCTACCATTTGGCAATTAGAACAAAGATCATTTTCTTTCTTGAATATCATAATCTCAATAGTTTAAAAAGATTTATTTATTTATTGGAAAGTCAGATATAAGACAGGAGGAGAGACAGAGAGGAAGATCTTCTGTCCAATGATCCACTCCCCAAGTGAGCACAACAGCCGGTACTATGCTGATCCGAAGCCAGGATCCTGGACCTTCTTCCGGGTATCCCACATCAGTGCAGGGTCCCAAGGCATTGGGCCGTCCTCGACTGCTTTCCCAGGCCACAAGCAGGGAGCTGGAAGGGAAGTGGAGCTGCCGGGATTAGAACAAGTGCCCATATGGGATCCTGGCGAGTTCAAGGTGAGGACTTTAGCCGCATAATCTCAATTTTTACAGTTGTTCTCTGGAGTAGATAATTTTTTTCAGCCTTGATTATGAGCCATACTTACATGTGTCTAGAAACTAGACATCTATTCTAAGAATTATTTTAAATTAGGATTAATTTTTAATTTTAGCAATCTCTCTTTTTTTTAGAAGACTATGGATAATTCAGTAAAGAAAGGTTCTGAAAAACGGGGAAGGCTAAAAATGGAAGAACTAAATTGGGTGTGGGTGTACTTGGGACACCATACAGCAAAGGAGCCAGAAGGAGAGAGTGTGCCTGTGAAGAATTAGAAAAGGGAGGTTGCTTTTGGATTTCAGTGCAGGCTGTATTGGTTTGCCTTTTGCAGATTAAGGGGAACCCACTGTTCTACGGTCCAGAATTTGGCTGGGCTATGGAGGCCCTAGCCCCTGTGTGAGAAAGATCAAGGCTCCACGGGGAAGAGAACAGAGTTATCCAACCAAAATCCTGAAGACAAACTCACAAGAAACACATTCCATGGTAGGAGGAAGCAAAGACTTTAGAAAAGGATGGAACCACAAGACAGAGGCAACACGAAGCTAACAGCTCACACATTCATTCCTTCATGTCATTTTACAACCATCTAAGCAGATTTACGGATTGTCTGTAGGCAACCTCTACACTAGTCAGGGACTCAAAACACAGGGAAAGTTCATTCCCGTTTCTTTCTTGATGTATGCCACAGGGTGAAGGAGACTTCTGTTAGGGTCCACTGTGACTTGTAGGATGAGACCTGCAGATGATAAGGATACTACCACACAAAATGTAGAGAGAAAGGGTCAAGGAGAAAAACAAGTCAAAAAGGAAGAGTTTTCTTCTGCAGAGTCATAAGAATGAGGTCTGCATTGTGACAGAGTGGTTAAGGCCATTGCCTTCAACACAACAATCTCATCTGGACACTGGTTCAAGGTTCAGCTGCCTCACTTGCAATCCAGCTCCCTGTGAAAGTACCGGGAAACGCAGCAGCAGATATTCCAAGTGCTTAGGCTCTTGATACCAATTTGGGAGACCCAGAGGAAACTCTTGGCTTCAACCTGGCACAGCCCTGGCCCTCATGGCCTCTGGGGAGTGAACCAGTAGATAGAAAATCTCTCTTTCCTTCCCTCCCTCCTGTCCCCTCTGTAATTCTGACTTTAAAATAAATAAATGATTATAAAAAGAATGAGGCCAGGATTATAGCACATCAGGTTAAGCCATAATTTCTTACAAAGTCAGCATCCCATATCAATGCGATCGTTAAAGTATCCAGTTGCTCCACATTAATCCAGCTCCATGCTAATGTGTCTGGAAAGACAGTGCAAGATGATTTAAGACCTTAGGTTCAAGCCACCCATGTGGGGGATTAGGATGGTGTTCCTGGCTTTGGCCTGGCCCAGCCCTGCGTAGGGCAGGCATTTGATGAATGAACTACTGGATGCAAGATCTCTGCCTTACTCTCTCTTTCCCTGCTACACACACACACACACACACACACACACACACACACACTCTCTCTCTCTCTCTCTCTCTCTCTCTCTGATGTGCTGCCTTTCAAATGAATAAATACATCTGAAAAGATTAGAACTGAAAGAAGTCACGGAAGTCTGGGTTGCCTGTAAAACCTCCAAGAGATCTGTGTCTGCACAGTGACGTCAGTGTGAGACTGCCTGGAGAGTGTGATGGTGAAAGTCTGTGGTAGGAAGGAAGGAGGGAGGTGCAGAGGATTTGTCTCAGCTGAAGGGGGTTGGCGTTGCTATTTATGAGCTTGGTTTTGCTAGTTCAGGCCAATAGAGAGGGCAATTTTCAGTTTTCCTTTGAGTTTTGCCTGGGGTAGGTACATTCCAAATCACAACTTGTCAGTGACTCATCTCCACTTGGCTCCATATCAAACTCCTCATAGCCGCTGCTTGCCACCATTTCCTCTGTCTCCACTTCACGCTCCCTCAACCCTGTACAGAAAGACTGTCTCATTCTTCACTGATAGAGGCACCAATAGACTTCACATTTTGTCTCTTTTCCATTTCAACTATGTATCTTAATCTTCATCCTTCCTATGGGAAGAATCCCTCTTTTCCTCCAAAGGCAACTCATAAACAAGAGGAGATCATGGTTAGAAGGTTTTTGTCACAAAATCAAGACCATAATAAATGCTCAATATCACAACGAATGAAAAATGGAACCAAGAGACTCATCCTAGATTCCATACTGGTGCACACATGAAAACCAAGATGACTCCACGATGGCAATGTACTTGATCCTGATGTAATGACAGGCCTTAGCAAGTGCTGCATCCTAGTGTAGTTATTTATCTTGGAATCTCTTTTCCATGGATCAGAATTGGACTTCAGGCAACTATCAAGGATAGGGATAAAAGATCTACAAACCTGGCAGGAGTACTTGTTCATGTGGTCCCTCTCTTCTGCATAATTCCATCAGATATTGTCCTGTTTGTTTAATGTCTCCCCAAATCCTGACATCTATTCCAAAACCAACCTCCCTTCATCTAGAGAATTCTCTTTCAATCCTGCCCATCCATTAGTCAAATTCCTTGTCTCTGGAATTTTACCTGGGAACTTCTTTGAGACAGTCAGATAACTGTTTTTGCCTAAGGGGATACACTCAGTCCAGAGCTCAGAGTCTGATTCCCCATTTGCTTCTGTGCTTTGGTTCCTGATCCCCACTCTTGTACCCCAAGGTGCAGTCTTCTCACACTTCTGCCTGTTGTGAGCCTGCACAGACCAGGTTTCTTGATCTTGTATCCTTCTTCTTGATCCTCTCCCGAAGTCCAATCCTCTGCCAATCTGTGGGTCTGACTCAGATAAAAGAGACCTCACCCAGACTAACCCCACCTGTTGAGACTGAGCATTACCTAAGGCTTGCCACCTCTGCTGCAGGCTCCAGCAAGCCTCCACTATGGAATCATCTTGGTTGTCATGTGGTAGCTTATTTGGTCAGGACTGGTCTCTTGGTTCCACTTTTATGGATCCTATTAATTGGGATTTATATATGATTGTTTCTGTAAACAAAACAACAACCACCAAAAAAAAAAAAAAACTCCTACACACAATCTTTCAATCTCACATCATTCTTACCTAAAACACTGCAATCAGAGGACTCAGGCTGTGGAGAGTCTGGCAATGTGTCCGAGGGCAAGTGTCCATCAGATAGCGGGAGAAGGACTCATAAGTAAGCTTTCTGACCTAGAGATGTTACTTAATAAATAGGTGTAACCTTTAATAAAAGACTGAGTAGAAAAAGATGCGTTTGGGTCTGAGTGTACATATAGGAGGGTGGGAGGAGCAGGAAATAACGGTGCAAAAACTTTCAGAGACCCCATTCTTCATGACAGATTTTCTGGTCCTGATGAGCTGCTGCTTGGCTGCCAGAAGCTGTTATTATCGCCCACTCCAGTGCCCCTGTCACTGAGCCTGCAGGGACTTGCCCTTCCTTCCTGCTCCTGGCCCTCCGATGTTGACAGCTCTGCTGGGAAATTATAAGCTGGCTGCAACCACGCTTTACAGATGCGGGGTGGATATGCGGGCATGGATTTCCTGCCTGACCTCCCGTGTGTCAGCTCTGCCCTTCTACTTGTGGGCCACAGCCTTTCTCAGTTGGTCTCACCTCAATGCAGATGAAGGAGCTCCCTACCATACCATGACTTCTCCAAGGGAACGGAGTCTGTCCTTCACCTTCTCTGCTACAGTCCTTGAACACATGGCCCTTGTGCTCCTTCTGCTTCCTTCACCTGCCTGTTACATTAGGTACTTTCACACCTGTTCCATTAACTCTGATATGTAGTGTACTTTCTATTATTATTGTTTTAGATGATGCTTACATAGTTGATCAGAGTGGGAAGGATCCAAGATTAGAAAAGTGGGTGTGATCATTATTTCCAAACTTTCTATTTCTTCCCATTTCTGGGGTGAGAGGAGAGATAATGGGAGAAGCCATACCAAGCCTCCCAACCACCCTAGTACCCAGGGATGGGGAGCAGCCACCCAATATTAACCCAGGGTCCCAATGTGGCACATACTCCAAGGGTCCTGCCAGGTGGTTGAAATAGCTCTGAAATACTGTCAATGTTTCTGATCTATGGATGAGGAAACCCTTCCAATGTCTGTTGGCTGACACAGTATACCTTAATGTCTCCATTTGCCCAGATATTTCCTGTCATCATTTGGTTGGGGTAGTTGTCCCTCTGTTCTGCTCTGCATTCTCTGCTATGGTTCCAGATGTCCTGTGCAGGCCGCAATGGGCTACCTTATCATCTTTGTGCACCATGGTCTCCCATCCAGCACTCCATCCTCTACACTGAGGAAGACCAGTTCTCACAGCTGGGCCCATGGACCCCAGGCCAGGTGACCCAGGACCCACTAGACCCCCAACCCTGGGGCTCACAGACCTGACATCCACCAAATGCAGGTGAGCCCAAGAACCCGGATCAGATGATCTGAGCCCCACCTGACTCCCACCCCTGGGGTTCATGGATCCAGCACCAACCTCACAGGTGGGCCGAACATCCCAGCCAGATGACCTGAGACCCAAGGGATCCCCTGTCCTCAGGGCTCCCAGGTCTGGCACCTACTACACAAGTGGACCCTAGGGATGGGCCAGGTGATCCAGGCCCCAAAAGGCTCCCCATCCCTGTGACTCACAGATCAGCACCCACCACATAGGCAGGCCCAAGTACCCGGGGCAGGTGACATGGCCCTGTTGGTATAGTGTTGATTTTAAAACTTAAATGTTTATTGCTTTGATTTTGGTGATGATAACACGATCTTTCAAAACAAGGGTGGTATGAAAATCTCAAGTCACCATGTTGTGGAAAATGAGTCCTCAGAAAGAGAAATCTGTCAAGATGATAAACATAACAACCAGGGGGCTGGGACCATGGCACAAAAAGCTAATCTTCCGCATTCAAGTATCAACATACCATCTGGATACCAGTTTGTGTCCCGACTGCTCCACTTCCCATCCAGCTCTGCCTATGGCCTGAAAAGGCAATGGAGGATAGGCAAATTCCTTGGGAACCTTCACCTATTTAAGAAACCTAGAAGAAGCTCCTGGTACCTAGTTTCATATTGGCTCATCTCCAGCCACTGAGACCATTTGAGGAGTAACCCACTGGATGGAAGATCTATCTCTCTGTCTCTCCTTCTCTCTGTAGATCTGCCTTTCTAATAAAAATAAATAAATCCTTAAAATGACAATCAAAAGAGTAATAGTGACCAAAAACCTATATTTTTAAAATATTTTGTGTTTATCAAACCCAGGATCTATTCACGGTCACATAAGATATTTCTGTGAATTGCCAAAGCCACAAATTGTAACAGGACTACACTCCCAAACTCTGACTTGAAATCTTATCTTCTTTCCAAAATGCTGTGTGTGTGTGTGTGTGTGTGTGTGTGTGTGTGTGTGTGTGTGTTTTAACTTATTTTGTAGGAGGCAGAAAAACTCAAAGAAAGAGAAGTAGACTCCATTCCCCCAAATGCCCACAATGACCGAGAAATGGGCCAAGAAGAAGCCAAGAGATGGGAAGAGAAACCTGAATCCAGGACTTCACGCAGGTGAGAGGATCCCAGTGCATGAGCCATCATCATTCCTTCCCAGGAGTCACACTGGCAAAATGCTGGAGCAGGGAGCTTGGCTAATGGCTAAGTGCAATGCTTTCCCTTAAAACTCTCTCTAGACAAGAAATTGTGTCTCAATACCAGCTCTCCAAGGTCATCTGAGACATCTGAAAACCTGAACCAGAAATCCCCTGCTTCACATTATGCATTCTTCAAGAACACATATCTTCAAGCAGCAACAACAACAAAATTACCAAAACCAAAATCAGTGACTTCTGGCTTTACTCTATTTGTGCATGTCTTAGCTCTTTTCCTCACCCTAAGATAAGTTGTGGAATTTCCAAGTGAGGTGTAGATACACGAGCTTAGGAAATGAAACTTTCCTAGCCACTATGCTCTCCCTCCTCCTCCTCCTCCTCTGTCTAGTGACAGCGAATACACCTACATTTTCTTACCTTTTATTTCACTGACAAAAGGCCCAATTTTCTACATATCCTCCCCTTGCTGCTGTGGCAAAAATAAGGACGTAGTGCTTAAACTATCTATAAATCCTGTCTCTTAACAAAAGAACGGAATATGAAGTTTTTGAGGACATGAGTCCATTTAGAATGTTGAGACAACTGGGGAAAAGTCTGCCCTGATGGAAGAAGTCATTAAGATAAATGAATTTCTGTTTTCAGCCCAAATGCCATACTTATAAAGATGATACATTAGAATTAACAAAATAGTGAAATATCTGCTAAACAGACTACACTTCCAGCCAACTGACTCGGAAGTCCTCTAAGGAAAATAAACATGTTATTCCTAGATCTCATGATGAACAAGCCACATCCATTGCAAATTATGGATGATACTCTTTTAGGTGATAGGGGAGCAATCGCTTTAAAGACAAGAATTGTCATGGTTCTTAATATATTATAGGTTGATAACTTATTTCAAGGAATATTTGCACAAGCATTTTTATGCATCAGGAACTGTTTCTGGTTTGAAATATAGCTTTGCTTCCAATTTCCACATCATGACACTGACCATGCTGAAAGATTGACTGCAAGATACTACATCATACTGAAAGAGGAGACATGAGGTATTAAATGGGCTAATGGGCAGTAAGGTCTGTTTAAAGGCCATTAGGTCAGTTAACTGCATTTAAGTTTTATCAAAGCTAGACAGGGTTGTAACACCCACCTTCTGATTAGCTGCTATTCTACTCTGCCTGATTGGTTCAATCTATGTATAATTTTCAGAAAGTGGCCAGTCAGGTAGAGTCGCTTCATGTATGAAAGGGCAGACACTGGGAGGCTTCATGGGCCTCTCCCCCCTTGGAGACCCACCCAATAGCTGCAATATGAGGTTTCTCACTTGGAATACATCTGACTTTTCTCACTATCCCTGTCTGCATGGAAATCCTTCAGTGAAACACAAGAACTGAGATCATCCTCATCCTCATTTTCCCACAATATTCCTGATCCCAAACTTTCCCTGGTTCCTCTTCGCACTTAGAATAAATCTCGGGCCCCATGCAGTAGCCTAGTTGCCAAAGTCCTCGCCTTGAATGTGCCAGGATCCCATATGGGTGTTGGTCCTAATCCTGGCAGCTCCACTTCCCTTCCAGCTCCCTGCCTGTGACCTGGGAAAGCAGTTGAGGATGGCCCAAAGCCTTAAGACCCTGAACCTGCGTGGGAGACCTGGAAGAGGCTCCTGGCATGGACCAGCTCAGCTCTAGCTGATGTGGTCACTTGGGGAATGAATCATTGAATGAGAAATCTTCCTCTCTGTCTCTCCTCCTCTCTGTATATCTGACTTTGCAATAAAAATAAATAAATCTTAAAAAAAGGAACAAGTCTTAGGTCCTTTCTGCAGTGTCCAAGTCCCTGCCTCCTGCACAAACAGTCCCATCACTCACCTCCTCCACAGTACACTCCATCCCAGCCTCCCTGGCCTTCCTACTGGTCCTAAAAATGCCAGGACTTTTTTCGCAGTAGGTTCTTCTTGAATGTCACCTCCCAGCAGAAGCATTTGTTTTAGAAAAATTCTTTGCTTGAGAGGTAGGGAGAGAGGAAGAAGAGAGAAAGTGCATGTACTCGTGGCTGGAGCACCCCACAAAACAGAGGAGCCAAAACTGGGACTGAGAACTCAGCTGAGGTCACTCGCTTGCGCGTCAGGGACACAGCCACGTGCACCATCCCTTGGGTGTGCGTGAGCAGGAACTCCACGCCAGCGAGTCAGAAATGCTGGCGAGCACACCGGGTAAAGTGCCTGCCCCATTTTCTTTTTCTAAAAGCATGTCTCCTCCATTACTGTCTATTCCCTTCTGCTTTGCACTTTATTTTAGCAACACAGACACTATAATTTTGTTGGCCTGCCTATGTTTTTATTCCTGGTCTCCTCCTACTAGACCGTAAGACCTTTATTAGGATCTGTCTTCATTGTTGTTGTTTTCCCAGAGCTGCGGCATTCTGAGTTCAATTCCCTGAATATGTATTCAGGGTATCTTGTATCAGTGAATTCTGTTATATATTCCTTTCATGCATTGGAAAAATACTAGGATTTGGACATGTCTCTGATGATAAAACAGAAGATCAGCCCTGCTCACTGTTAAATATTTTTCACTTCACATGCCAAAGACAGGAGGTTCTTTCGGAGTTTTCCTGTTTTCTTTGAGCAGCAAGTGCTAATATAATATTCACATTTATATCGTAAAGAAATATCCAATAAATATGAATCTCAACTTGCATGTTGAATAAAAAAAAAAGTGACAGGGAGGAGCCAACGCAGTGGACTAATAAGCTAATTCTCTGTTTGCTAGCACTGGCATCCTTTTTTTTTTTTAATTTTTAAAATATTTATTTATTTTATTGGAAAGGCAGATATACAGAGAGAAGGAGAGACAGATTGAAATTAGATCCATATCTTTCACCATTTAGAAAATGAACTCAAGATGGACCAAAACTCTCAATTCAAGGCCCGGGCCTATGTTGTTGCTGGAAGAAATGTAAACACTTGAAGTCCCTGGTGTAGGTTATGACTTCTTGGATAAGAATCCCAAAGCACTGGCAACAAAAGCAAAGTTAGGCAAATGGGATTGTATCAAACTCAGAAGTTTCTGTAGAGCAAAGGAAACTACTAATAAAGTGAAGAGACAATCAACAACTACTCACCTGACAAAAGGTTAACATTCAAAATTCCACAACTGAAAAAGCTTAGCAACAACAAAATAACCAATCTAGTTAAGAAATGAGCAAAGGACCTTTATAAACAATTCTCAAAAGAACAAATACATGGGGGGAGGCGCGGGGAAGCTCTGCATCACTAGCCATCAGGGAAATGCATATCACAGCTACAATGAGACATGACCTGTCAGGATGGCTGTAACAAGTGCTGATGAGGATATGGACAAAGGAGACCTCTTATACGCTGTTACAATGAGTGTAAATAGTGCAGTCACAGTAGCAAACTGTTGGGAATTTGTCCCAAAACCTAGAAAGAGCTTTGCCCTATGATCTGGCAACCCCGTTACTGGGTTGTGAACACACCGTATTAAAGCGATACCTATGCCACCATGGTTAGAACAGAGCTATTCAGAAAGCCAAAATATTGAAAACAATCAAGGCTTCCATCATCACAGGAATACATGAAATGTGCTGTACAATGGAATTTTATGCATTTCTAAAAATGTACAATTCTACCATTTGCCTAAAAATGATGTGGCCGGAAGATATCACCTTGTATGAAGTAAGACGCAGAAAGTACTGCAAGTTCACTTTCCTATGTGGGAGCTAAACATCCAGAAAGAGAAAAATCAATAAAACAAAAACTAAACAAGTGTCTTGTGTCGGTATTTCTGCAAAGATAGGTTTATCAAACTTTGCTTTAGCCTTTGTCAAGTCAATGACTAAAAATCTTATACTGCTATAGTTTTAATGATCTATGATTATTTTAAAATTTACTGTTATGAGTGAAATGCTCATCTTTTCATTTGTGTATTGCTTATAGCCCTATTTATCTAACTATAATCTTTTCACTTTTTACTAAAGTGAATAAAATATCAAAGTTTAAATAATAACAAAGTCAAAAATGAGGCAGGCAGACAAATTAAAGGGAAATATTAACTTGGTAAATACCATTTATTCAGAATGAAGCCACTAGCATTTTCTCTGTACAGAGCTTCATATTTTCTCAAAGCATGCTTTTTCTCACTGAACCCTTAAAAACACTCCAGAGAGAGGCAGTGGGCCAGAGTCTTCCTCCCATCCTCACCCTCCAGTGATATTATCCACATGTTTTTGCACAAACAGATCTTGAGAGGCAGTACGTCTTCCTGTAATTTGTCTTGTTTTCCAGAACATTATCCAGATTGACCAACAACTGAAAAGGCAATGAAGGAGGAAGATGAAGGTGAAGAAGTGACACACCATGTATCTATACAAGCGTGAGTAGTCACTTCACTTACAGAAGAGGAAAAATGTAAACACCAAACAAGTAGTATTGTTATCAACTTACTAATTAGAGAACCATGCAGAGAGGGAAGTGATGGGACTGTCTCAATGCAGGTTGCAATGCCCAGTACCTGCCATGGAATTAGGAGTCATTGTAGGACCCTCTGGAGAGATGGTAGCAAATGACAGCGAAATATGAATACTATTGATTCAGAATGTGGCTCAAGACATACTGCAGCAGCTTCATATCAGTTCTCTGGGATCTTCAGTTACTCAGTACTCTGCCTTCCCCCCACCCCCCACAATCATGTCTGTCTCCCCTAGAATTACAGCTAATACTTAGAGAGACCCTTGTACCAAGTATTGTTCTAAGCACTCACATGCCCCGCATCACCTAATTAAAAGGCATTCCTCTTAGGTAGGCATTGGATCTTTTCATACACATTTTACAGGTTAACTGAACCTGACACGGATTAGGTTGTTGATCCAATTGCCACAAGCTGGTGAATGTTAACAGCAGATATTTAATCCCAATTAGTTTGGGAATACAGTCTTTGTTGTCCATCAAAAACCCACACTGCCTCCAGATTCATTATCCGTGATAATAGAGACAATAAAACCTTTCGGATACAGGGAGGATGAAGTCAGTGCCAGAGTCTTGTCATCACTTTACCAATACAGTGACCTTATTTACCCTGGGAAGTGTGTCTCTTTCCTCATTTCCGTATGTGGCAATAAAGGCAACAACTTTCTCTGACCTGCACTGATAATCTGGATTTTTGTTTTTTATTTTTTTTATTTCATGACACAATTCCACAGGTTCTGTGATTTCCCTTACCCCTGCCTCAAATTCTTTCCCCCACTGAATTTATAACCTCCATAAGCAGTCATAAGTCCATCAATTTGATATTTAAGTGTATCCTGACATTGCCAGTACAGACAATGGCAGAGAGGCCAACATCTAACTGTCAGGATATATTTAACATTTTCGTTTAGAGTCCATCTTTGATTTGAAAGTAGAGATGCATACTGCCCTGTATCTCCACATCTGAATACGACAGTCTCTATTTCACAGTTACTTTACATGACCTTCCGTTCTGTTGGAATTAGTCTGAAGGTCCAGGGCTCTAGAGATTGATATTGGACTGGAAGGCTACAGATCCATTCAAAAAGGGTTGCAGCACATAACTCGGGCCACTTAACAGAAATTCAAACTACTGCAGATATTTCACAATTAGCAATAAAAATCCAGAAGCTCATAATACGGTTACTAAATAAAGTGCTAAACATCACAAGTCCTCCAAAACTTACTCCTTTGCTCATAAATTAGCGTATAGGATAGTAAAATAGACTCCTTGCTCTCCTCTCCAAAACAGCCCAAAATTACAACTTCACGCAAATGAACTTTATTTAAACAGGAAAAGGTAGAAACCTTTACTTACTTTCACTAGAACTAGACTTTCATCCTGCAATACTCCTTATCCAACCCCTACTAATTATGCTGCCTCAAACTCTCTGAGATTTACCCTCAAATAATCGTCATTAGCAAAGTCAGTTTTCAGAGATACTCATGCTTGTTCCATCAAACACATCCTAACAAGTTATCCTGAGGCATGCTAAAGAATTAAAGAGGATTCAACAAAACACAGTCCTTCCCTATTCAAATTCTCACTCTTATCCAATACATAAAGTTTTCCCACATCATTAGGAAGGATCTACCTGAGTGATCTCTTAGCAATTAGCATGTCTCTAAAACATTAGATGTATTACTCTCTTATGAACTTGCATTGCAAGCTTGAATAACACCTGACATGTTGGCAGTGCTTACTCTCCGTGTCAGGTTCCACCCACTCCCTTTGAGTGGCACTCTTCAGGGTCTGCTTATCAAGCCTGTTTAAAAGATGAGTCAACCTTTTGCATTGAGATCTTGAGAAGCATCGAGAAGAGCTGGAATGTTTTCTTTATAGACCCTTGGCTGAAATAGTACATCTTTCCTCAAAGTTTTAGCTAAAACCTCCCCATGAGAACTATATAGCACTGACTGAATACTTGACACTAGAAGAAAACAGCTCACTTGGTGGCTTTCATTATTAACATAGAGCCCAGCACACACAAGCATTCACACATCACTCATGTGTTGCCCCAAGAGAATTCTTATGTCGCAATTAACAGGTATGTAGGCCAGAATAGGGCTATGAATAATTCTATTTTCTTGAATCTATATTCTAGGATTCTTCTTCTAACCTAAATATATAAGACCCAGCTAAAAGATGAATCTGGGTTATCTATAGCTTGTTGTAAGCTTTCATTGTGGTCAACAGCCAACATGCAGATTTTCATGGAAATATCAACGTAGAGAAAGATACCAGGTTTTCCTTTCAGAAACTTATAAACAAATTAATCTCAGGAAGCCAGTTCTACACAAATATCCCAGGGAAGAGGGGACTGGGAAGAGGCAACAGGGACACACACATGAATGATATATGTAACCAAGCATCAGTCCCAAAAGCCCAGTGTTCCCTGGGAAGAGTAGAATCCAACCATCCCACTTACTGCAGCAGTTATATATTTACATAGCTCTCTTCATACTTGTGCCATATAGCCTTCCAAGCTTAATGTTTGGATTATGAAATATCCAATAACTTTACAACCCAGTACATTTTATCATATTGGTAGATCGTTAAAGCAATTTCTTCAAGTGTTTTATTTAAGAATAAACAAAGAGGAACAGAAGACATAAGTGTCATCCTCAGAATTGTCTTCCAGATGACTCGTGAACTATGATATTGCATCAATAGTAAGCTATAAGCCTATTTTTTAAAGTTCACAAAAAAGGGGATTAGAAGATACACTGGAGTGGATTGTGGCACAGAGTTGAGCACCACATGGAACATCCACATTCCATATGGGAGTGCCCAGGTTCAAGTGCAGCTGGGCTTCTGATCAGGTTTCTCAAATAGTTGACTCTGTCACTCATATCAGAGACTCAGATTAAGTTGTCCTTTCTGGGTGTTGGCCCAGGCAAGCCTAGCTCTTGCAGACATTTGGGCAGTAAATTAGCAGATGGAAGATCTCTGACTTCTTGCCTTTTACATAAATAAAAATGAATGTTAAGTCTTAAAAGGAATGTTTTTAAAATATTTATCTGAGGCAACAACAAAATTGAAATCCATGAACACTAAGGGTCATCAATTAGATCCATATATCTCACCATATGTAAAACTCAATTGAGGACAATAGAAGACCTAAATTTAATAAATCCTTTTTTTTATGTTTATTTAAGAGGCAGTTGCAAAGAGAGAAGAGAGACAAAAAGGGGTCAATTTTTTATCCATTAATTCACTCTCCAAATGGCCACAAGGACAGAAGGGTTGGACCAGGCCAAAGCCAGGAGCCAGAATTTAGGCCATCCTTTATTATTTTTCCAGACACATTAGCAGGAAACTGGATATAGCCAGGACTCAAATTAGTGTCTATATGGGATGAGAGTACCACAGGCAGTGGTTTATCGTGCTGTGTCACAGTGCCATCCCTATTTAAACCCAGTTAACACCTTCAATTGTGAAGCTGAAAAAAGAAAGTATAGGGGAAACATTCTAAAACATTAGAGTAGGGTAGTGACTGCTTTGCCAAGACCCCCAAAGCACAAGCATAAAAATAAAAATTAGACAAATGGAACCATATCAAACTCAGAAGCTTCCACAAAGCAAGGGGAATAATAGAGTGAAGTGACATCCAACCGAATGGGAAAAATAACTGCAGACTTCCTGACAAAAGATTAATATCCATAAGATCAGCAGCTTAAAAACATCAATAACAACAACAAACCAATTCAGTTTTAAAATGAGCGAAGGACCTCAAAATGCTGGCAGGAATGTAAAATTAGTGCAGCCACTGTGAAAAACAATATGAAGATTTCCCTGAAACCTCGAAGTAGGCTTACTACATCATTCAGCAATCCCACTTCAGAATACACACCCAAGGGACATGAACACGTTGCAGCAAACACATCTACACCACCGTGTTTAAAGCAGCACTGCTCAGGACAGCCAAGCTTGGAATCAACCCAGGTGTCCATCATCAGATGAATGGCTAAGGAAAGGGGGATTAATACTGCACTATTTTAAAAAGAATAAAATTCTACCAACTGCAGTAAAATGGACTCGATTGGAGAACACGATGTCAAGAGAAATAAATCGGACCCAGGAAGACAAATACTGCCTGGACTCCCTTATATGTGGGAGCTAAAACTAGAAAGAAACAAAGGAAAAGGGAGAGAGATGGAGATGAGACTCTGTTGAAAAATAATGTGTTAAAAACTAATGAATAACTAAAAATATTTAGAAAAATGTTATGGAGGCCTGCATGATGACGTAGCACACTAATACTCAGTCTGCAGGTGCCAGCATCACATATGGGCACCAGTTTCTGTCCCTGCTTCTCCATGCCCTAACCAGGTCCCTACTTATGGCCTGAGGAAGCAGCAGAGAACAGCCCAGGTCCTTGGGACCCCCACACTCATGTGGGAGACCTGAAGGAGACTCCTAGACCCCAGTTTTGGACTGGCCCTGCTCCGGCCATTGCAATTCTTTCGGGAATGAACAAGTAAATGCTAAGATGGAAGACCTTACACTCTCTGCTTTTCTCAGTAAGTTAATTTTTTTTCTCCCAGATGAAATGTCTCACTCCTGGTTGTGACTGGCCCAGCCCAGGTCTCTGCAGCCATTTAGGGAGTGAACCAGCTGATGGAAGATGTCTCTCTCCCTTTTTCTTTGTGCTTTGTCTGTCTCTACAACTTTGCCTTTCAAATAAAGTAAATGACTCTTTTTTAAAAAGCAAACAACTTTTATTTCCAGTTTTCATGAACTCTTGAAGTCCCTTGCTAAGGCAAAGATGAAAACAAAAATTAAAAACAGGCACATTTCAGGCAAAAATCCATCTCAGTTAATATTTTAAATCAAAATTTAGTTCTCTCTCCTTCTGTCTCTCTCAGCCTTTGAAAAGCAGTAAATAAAAATCTTCCTGCATAAAAACCAGTATGAAACAATTTTCAGGGAGTTATGATTATCTGATTTCAAACCTGGAAATATGCAAATAATTACCCCTATTTGTTATGCTTCAACTGTCAACTTCTTATAACTGAGAAGATCAAGTAAGGAGCTACCACTGCTGCCCCACACTGCCCTACATGACTACAGAGTTCCTTGTTCTAAGCACACCACCCAGAAGAAGCAAAAATCATGGCTGACCAAAAGAACTGGGTCATGACAGAAGAGATACACCATTCCCTTTAACATCATTAACTCTTAATTTTTTAAGGCGATGTGGTTCCCAGAGGAAACATGAGTTTCTTAAATGTGTCCTACATTCAATCATAATTATCTTTCTTTCCCAACTGGCAAATGTCTGCTACATAACCTTATTGTAAAATTCCATAATTAATTCCATAATTAATATCGTTTTTAATGCTGAGAGCCAAATAATCTGACCTAAAATGTAGGAAGGTATACAGATGAAGACAATTCAAAAAATTGAACTGTGGTTTGGCACTATATCCCACAGTTTTGAAACCACAGCTTTTGCTTCATGTCACATGTAGCATGACATATTTAATGGAAGCGGAAGTTGTGGAGATTTGGGGGAAGAAAATTGGGGATTCTGCAACTCTATCAGATACTTGGGACTACTTTTAAATGTATGCAAAAGTACATCAGCGTGAAACTAAAGCAGCACATTTGAAGCCACGTGGGATTAGGAATTTACCCTATAGACAGATCGTTTCTTAGGATGTTTGCCATGTTTAAAAGACATAATGTGACAGAACAAAATGTACTGAAGAATCTGAATCTGATGGACCAGCACTTATTACTTCTGTGGTTTTAGCATATCATTCCAATCAAAATATACATTCTTCACCTTTAAAATGGAATAACAATATTCATTCTGCAGTATTGTTATGGGGAACAAACATAATGATTGCTTCAAAAGGATCAAACAAATGTTTGACTTATTTTACCTTAAAAGACCAAGAAAATTATCACAAAAGGATACATGCCAAAAACCACATTAAACATGCCCACTGGAAATATATTTTTATAAGTTAGGTAAGCTATAAATTGATGAATACATTGCTGGAAATTTCAGGTCAAATGTGCATTGGAAAATTAACATGGACTTCCACATAAACATGACAAATTATGTGCTTGGACACACATGCCTTTCCATCAGAAAAACCTATTCAAATATTAATAAACCAATGTAAATATGTACAAATTCATCAGATAAAATAACAGTAAGAAATGGGCAGATAAAAAAAGTTCATCAATTTTTTTTTGAAATATACAAAGTGGATGGAGACATGGTAACAGAAGAAGCACATCTAAAGAGACTAATTTTACATTAAATGCAAGGGCTTCGGGGAGGGGGGTCATGGAGGATAAGAGGTGGGACTTCTGGCTTTGCCCTCACCTGTTGCAACCACTTCAGGAGTCACCCAACAGATGAAAGACCTCTCTCTCTCTCTTTCTCTCTCTCTCTCTCTCACTACGTCTTTCAAATAAATAATAAATATTTTTTAAAATACAGTACCATGAATCAAAGTGCCTACCGTTAAGCAAATTTAGTATTTCCACCCAAAGTTGCACAGATGGCATGTGATGGCATAACAATAATCTAAAATAGAAATATGATCAATAGCTAGTACTGAGCAAATTAATCGAGTCACACATCCATTTATCAGTGTAGGAAAACCTGATAGAATACCTGAAACTAGCACCTAAAGAATTCACAGAATAAGTATGCTATTGAGATAGTTAACTAACCAAAAAAAGTGCCATAGAATTAGGAGCCCATTGCTAGGGAAAACATGAAGGAAGAATGTAGCAATGACATGCACCTGCCGAGTCCTGTCTTTTGTTACTGTTGTTAATACATGTAGCTGTTCTTCTTTTTTGGTTTTTTTTTTTTTTTTTGCTCTCCGTGAATGTTTAAATAATGAACATAAAAGAACATAATGCATAAATTTTACTCAGAAATGTGTAAATCACTATTCTATATAAAGCTAAATTTGTGTAAAGCTTAAGTGATTCTTCTACAATATATTTAATGTCGAACATGATTTCAGAACGAGAAGAGGCTCACTTTATTTGGATCAACAGCCTCTAATTCTGAGGCATTCAAACCCAACACTTGTAAAGTATCTTCCAAAATATCCCTCCCTTTGGAGACATCTGTGCTCATTGAGCTACAATGTGCAGAGAATTAATGATCATTATATTATGTCATTTGCCACTGCAGGAATTATTCATGATCTTTTATCAACAAGCTGAGAACACATGGGACTGCTTTTACATGATTCAGAACCCTAAATCTAAACAGAGATGCAGAGCCAATTCCTCCATTGCCATCACCACCCACTATGCCCACATTTTAAACATACATTCAGCCAGGAGTTATGGGTGCTTTTCAATAAATGTTCTTTGGAGCAGCAGAGAACAAAGGGAATTTTCTGCAAAGTGATGCTGAAACATAATCGTTGATGCCTGCTATCTTCCCAGCATCTTGCCTATTGAATATCATCCCAGCCTATTATTCAGATATTGTTCTCTTTGGATAAGAAAGACAAAGATGTACGCCCATTTAAGTGCTCAAACAGTGCCCTCTGCTGGATAAACTTGGGCTGACGCTTTGATTTGTAGCAGGACAGAGTCACACTTTGTCAATGCACAGAGGAAAAAACAAGCCAGGTGAAAACCACAGATCAGAATGTAAAAGGCAAACACACACACACAAATGAGCTGATTTTACTTATATAAGGAAGCTGACATGTCAGTCACCGTATCACATATAGGATACAAACATATTTCATTAAATCCTAGTAGACTGCTTTGCTCCAGGAAAGGAATATAGGAGTGAATTTGCATATTACCCTCACATTCTTTGTTTTACAAAGAGGCCCACACAACAGCATTCCCCCAGGAAAGCAGCTCTTGTGCTCCGAACACGTGACATGATTTACGCCCTGTCTCTGGAGACTGTATTAAAGCTATAACATAAACGGGTTTCTTAGGTCACAGAGCAGGGCTTTCACCAGAGATGTCTACACTACCTGACATGTTTATAAATGTTTAGGAAAAGTAAAAAATTAATTTTTGCTGACTCGCTAGTACCTAAGGAGCAGTGGTTTGGAAATATATTAATTTATCTCAAGAGAGAAGGAATAGAAAACATATGTTCTCCAGGGCAGGGGATCTAGAGATTTATTTTACTTAAGAGAATATAAACGCTTAATAAATTGAGTAGCAATTAAAAACAGGTGTAGTCCCACATTTAGAAAAGTAGGTCTGGCATTTTTCTTTTCTATCTTTGACTAAAAACCAATCATACATTCAGCTCTCTTTGCCTGCCACGGTGGTAGGGCTTACAGAGGAGAAACAACATCCCATTCTCACTACAAACCCGCAGTTCTGAGTGGAGTCAGTGTATTTTAGGCTCTTACATTCTGGTTCAGATGACCAGCCTTCATTCTATTGCCTCCAAACTAGGGAGGGGAGGCAATTAAAACACCCAAAGGCACCAACCAGTCAGATACAAGAGTGGCATATGCTGAGCTGGAGGCAAAACCACATGATTCCCTTGGTCTAACTTTAATTTTCCTTGTAGACAAGAATAAAGAGGTCTATAAGAAAAGCTATCATAAGAGACAAATGATAACTGTTGTTTCCACGTTAGGGAAAACCGATTAAATGGAGCAGGAATTGGGAATAATGACACTCCTGACTGTTGCCATGATAAGGTCAAACGATATTCAAATCTTATCACCTTTTCTAAGAGGAGTTTGACATCAGAATATTTATGTAACATTAGTTGTTTGGGGACTCAAAATCTTTATAAAATAGTCTCTAAGCCAAAGTAAGTACTTATGAACTAAATTCTTTCTTTAGGTCACGAACATGTAAGTTTAACATACTAAAGTTTTTCTACTCCAGGGCCTTTGCACATGCCCAACATGTTTCGTTTCATATTGTTTTTCTACATTCTCCCTCCATTCCTCCCAGGTGATTCCATTCATCCTTCTGCTATTGACTCAATTGCCACCTCCTCCTGGGAATCTTTCCAGAACTGCTAAATTAAGCCACGTTCCCTTGTAATATGTTTCCCTACTTTTCTGTGCCTATCTATCATAACATAGTGTGGTTTGTAATTTTATGCTTTGGGGGGGGGGTAGTTGGCAGAGGTAAATAATTGGTAGACAAATGGAAAGTAACCTTAAAGTAGCTCTTTGTAGACACAGCTACAACTAGTCTACCACGATAAGTTTCACATGAACCCTCAGCTCTGGGCTTGGTAGCCAAGAATGTCAGAATTTGTATTCCAGATGCTCCACTCACCATCTACGATGTTGAGTAGGTTGTCAGCCCTCTGCCCTTCTGTTTCCTCATTAAGAAGTGGAGCTCTTGGAGTGCACATTTGGCCTGGTGCGTTATCTGGATTCACCTCCCGGCTCCGCCTCCAGCTGCCTGCCAATGTAGAACAGGTGAGCCAGCACAGATGGATCAAATGATTGGGTTGTGTCACTCACATGGAAAACCAGGATTGAGTTCATAGCTCCAGACTTTGGTCCAGCCAAGCCATTCTGGGCATTTGGGGAGTGAAGGGCCCTCTCTTTCCTTCTCTCTCTTTCTCAAATAAATAAAATTTTAAAAATAAGTAAAATCTTTAAATTTAAAAAAGGGTAGGATTTTACGGATCACTACAAAGGGTTAAATATTTATACAAGTCTTACATCATACTAGCACATTGTCAGTGCTGGGCAACTACTCACTATTATGTCTGACAGTCTAGTCACAGCAGCTTGTCAAAATCCTAAGATAATTTGTAAGGTTTGGCAAATCAGACAAGGCAAGCCCACTCCCATGCATTAAATATAGATAGGTAGATAGATAGACAGATAGATAGTTTATTTACTGGAAAGGCAGATTTACAAAATGGAAAGATAAAGATCTTCCATCTGCTGGTCCACTCCCCAAGTGGCTGCAATGATCAGAACTGAGCTGATCTGAAGCCAGGATCTTCTTCCGGTCTACCAATCCTGAGTGCAGGATCCCAAGAATTTGGGGCATCCTCAACTGCTTTCCCAAGCCAGGCAAGGATTTAGCCACTAAGTTACCAAGCCAGGCCCAACTCCCATGCTTTCGACTACAGGATATTTTACTACCAAAAAAGCTAATCAAGAATTCATACCCACCTTCCCATCTATATTGAGATATCAGGCCTGGAAAATATCTTCAAATGCAGTGTCTTCACCATGAAATTTAACAAAAAAATTCACAAAGTCAGTCACCCTAAATCTTTCCTGGTTGTGTGACCGAACTTAATCAATCCCTTCAGTATCTTCGACACTTGGGACCAGCATTGCAGAGCAACAAATAAAGCCACTGCCTGTGATGCCAGCAACCCATATGGGTGCTGGTTTGCGTCCCATCTGTTCCATTCCAATCCAGCTCACTCACTGCTGATCACCTGGGAAGGCAGCAGAAGGCGGCCCAAGTTCTTTAGTCCCTCCCATTCACGTGGGAGACCAAATGAAACTCATGGGTCTGGCCTGCTGCAACCCTCGTTGAAACTGTGTGCATCTGTTCCACTCTCTGAAACTCTGACTTTCAAGTAAGTAAAGAAATTTAAATAAAATGAATATTCAGCACACAACTCAGGCCCCACAATCTTTTAGGAGTGAGTTCTGAGCTCAAATGGAGTATCAAATTTCTCATCCTTGCTATACAACAGGTGATTCTGATCAAGGATGGTTGGAAAGGAGGCAATGCAATCAGTGTTGTTGGAGGCAGGTGAGATTGCAGCCAGACTCCTCTGGGGTCCAAGATTTGTCACCATTGCTCTGTGACCTTGGTTAAGTTACTGGGTCTTGTCCATAAAATAAACTGATTTTGAAGATTAAATATAATACAGACAGCAGCCTGGCATGGGAGTGGTATTCAGTGGATGACAGCTCCCTAACGAATGGGAGCACTGAACTTATTCTCCATCTATCCTGCCTCCAAGTAAAGTTTTCTTTAATTTTGACAAAATAACACCAATCACAGAAAACTGAAAGTTGTCATATTTCAAATTTGTAATGGAAGAAAAGAAACATCCTAGAAGTTTAGACTTATGTAAAAACTAGGCCAAGGATTCACTGTAGATGTACAATTCTTTGTCCTCTATTTCCCCAGATGAGGGAGACATTTAACCCTAACAATAATTCTTTCCTGGCAGGCAGGCGGGAAGATCAGCACGCTGCACCTTGTGGCACCTTGGACCCCTGCTTCCAGCATGTTCACTCCAAAGTTAAGGGGATTCTGGGTGCATCCTGTGATTCATTTCTGGCCTACACTATAGCAAAATACCCATGAGTTTAGCTCTGTGTCTCCTTTTAAAGTCTGCATGATCCCAGTGTGTGGAACATCAGCTTACTTGGCCCTTTGCCTCTCCTCCAATGGAGCATAATATTGGTTATTACTCCCTGCTTCCTGCTGGGGCCCCAAAGTGCCTAGTTACACTAGCGCTGCAGCACTCCTGAAGTGTATCCTATGCATCTGCTGGGCGGCCTGTGTTTTCCTAGCAATTAGTATACAACGCATGCTCTTGTGTCTTCTTATATATCTGGCTGATATAAATAAGAGAGGAATTACTCATAAGAATTTGGATTCCAGTGACTCTAGGAAACCTGGAGACCCAGTCTCCAGATTTGTGTAGCTGCAAACCAAGCCACATTTAGCACCCAGGGGATCCCCCCCTGCAGACCAGCTGCCACCCTTGATAGCAGGAACCTATGCCCAGGTTACTGGTAGCCATCACTCCTCAGCTATTTCCATTGCTCTCAGGAGCCATCCCTGCTGCTATGGATAAACAGATTCCTCTCTGCTCCCTCCACTCTTTAATCACTCCCTCTCTGTTAAAAATCCAGGACATGATTCCAGGCACACCTGCAAGGGAGTCTGGGAAACTGGATCTCTAACGCTTTCAACTTCTACCCTGGGAGAGCGCATACTTCCCAGCAAGACCAACAAGACGAAGAACTCCTCCTGAGGAGGGAGTAAACTATAACCCAGCAATCGCTGCTGCACCTGCGTCTCTGCACTGACTCACAGCTGATTCTCACCGTAATGCTGAAAATCATAATGCTTGGCCTCTGCCTGCCCACATAAACAAATGAATAATAAATGTATTGTCACATAGGCTCTTTGTCCTCTGGGTTCCTGTGACATCCACCTTGATTACGCATTTCGTTCTGAAGCTTGACTGTGGCCAGATACAGACTCCCTCTGCCCCATTGAGTTGATGCCAGGAACAGCAAGCTCTACATTCCATCAGCCTGCCTGGCACCGGCCCCAGGGCTGCCTGATTTCCCCCTCCTTGGCTGCATCTTCTCGTTCATCATTCCTTTGCCCTTTGGACTTGATGACTGCACTTGGCTCACTCTCTTTTTGACCCTGGGCACTTTGTCATGTTTCTCAACATGGGAACTATTAGCATTAGTGCAGCACAACTCATTGCTGAGTGGAACTAACTCATGTGTTGCAAGACTTTTAACATCCCTGGCCATGCTGCTGAAACATTAGGACTGTTCTACAGCCTTGTCGACAACCAAGAAACAAATACACACTTTCACCCTGTCCTTGAGAATGAAGAGAAGAAAGCAGAGAGGGAGAAAGAGAGTGTTGAAGAAGAGAAAAAGGAAAGAGGAGAGTAGGAAGGAAATGGGAAGGACAAAGAATGGAGAAAAGAAGGGAAGGAAATGGAGAGAGAGGGGAACAAGAGGGAGGATGGGAGAGAGAAGCAATAACATCAGAAGCATTAGTGGAATACTGAAACAATATTAGCACTGTGGCAAAAGAAGAAGAAATTTGAGCTGACATGAAGTGATTGCACAAGAAGCAAGAACTCCTCCAGATCAAGGGGTGTGTTTTCCTCCAGAAAAGCCGAAAATGAATCTTTCAGGAAGGTTCTATGCTCTGACTAATGAGGAGAGAGAAAACCAGGCAGGACTAATAGATGGTGATAGGCAAAACACAACTTTGAGAGGTTGGAAGAACTTTTATGAAAATGAAGCTTTTCGTTGCTTGGGTATGGACAGGCAGCAAGCCCCTGCCGTTGCTGGGGGGTACAAACCAGGACACAGCACTCTGCCCTTCCGACTTGCTCAGATCTGTGAGGGCTCCAGAAGCACTGCAGGGATTCCCAACAGGGACTCTGCCCTCTCTACTCCACCAAACCAGCTCCCCTGTGCACTGTGGTAATTTCTATACATTTTTTTTAAAGCAGTTATGCTTTTTACACTTTCAAAAATGTATTTGAAAGAGACAAAGAGAAACATCTTTAATCTGTTGGTTCACGCCTCAATTCCTACAACTACCTGAGCAGAGTGAGGTTCACACCAGGAGCCAAGAACTCCATCAGGTCTCCCACATGGGTATCAGGATTCAAATGCCTGAACAGGACTGAAAGCAGAGGCAGGACTCAAACCCAGGCACTCCAATATGAGATGTACGTATCCTAAAAGGCAGATTAACCCACAAAACTCATCCTGGTTACATGATGCAACAGTCTAAAAGTAATATGGCAGGAAAGTTTATTATTATGTCAAAAAACTGATAGTCTACAAAAGAAAAAAGAAAAAATATACATCATTTACTATGCCAAAAATAATGGATGTCAACATTTTTTAATAAACTTACAGATATTGCATAGGCATGTGTGTGTGTGTGCCCACAGATACCACTGCATATATAGGGACCTTCACAAAGCCCACTAAAAATGACTTCTATGAAAACATTACACACAGAACTCAAGATAAATTGTTCTAACATAAACTTCTTTCAATTTCACCTACACATGGATTTTTGAAGCCCCTTTGTGTGCACACATTCATATTCCTAGAAGCACACGGTTCACTGGACTTTTCACTAAAAACATGTAGCATTTGGCTCTTTTAATTATCAACTCGTGTAGTATACCATGATATAGCATGCTGTGCTATCATTTTTCATGGCAACAAAGGATTCCATTCTGTAATGACACCATATCATTCATAATCAGTATATCACATTTGACACATAAGGTTTCCAATTATTTCACTGTTTTAATCAGTATTGTGATGAACATTCTTAGCTAAACCCTGAAGAATGTGAATGAGTAGTTACATCGGAGAGAATCCAAGCTATGGCATGACTGGCTGAAAGATGTTCACACTTTCAATTGTATGCTCATTGTCAAACTGTCAGAAAGGCCTGTCAGCATTGCCATGGTCACAGATTTTTAAGCATCAATAAAGTTGATTCTTCTTTTGATCAACACCATAAAACTTTTGTTAATTTGGTAGTGAAAAATGCTATGTGATGTCACTTTAAAATATTTCAAGAAATAAACTCAAATTCTAATTGTCTAACTATATTTCCCCTATGTTTATGATATTGGCAAGAATAGACACTTCAAAATTAGTGACATAAAAAGTTATTTCCAGGGATACAACATATTTAGGGTGCAAATTTTAGGGTCTTTTTCCACAGAGCTGATGTTTATGTCACATTTCTGAAATCTACTTTAAATCATTAAATCAGTATTCTGACAATTATATTTATAACTCACTCCACTAGTAACCAAAACTCCTCCCAAGAAAAATTTTCTAAAATAACAGAAAGGAAGAAAGGAAAAATTCAAAAATACTATGCATGGCAATCTGATTATTTTTAGCAGGCAGATAAATAACTTTCCCATTAGGAAACTTGGAGTGTTTTCCTGACTTTATCACTGATTTGCTGTTCTTTGAGAAGTGGCGTAAGTGTGCCATTAAACAGAGGACAGGAACAAGCCCTGGGTTCCCGCACTCTAGCCTCATTGCATATGAGTTTTGAAAGTTTATTCAAAACCATATGGCAAACACTTTGAACTTTGTGAGGAGAAGTGCTTTATAATTAGAATTTTAGCTTGTGGAGTTTTTTGTACTTGTGGAGTCAATTTCCCATGTTTCTTAAAAGAAGTGATTGCACAAGTGGCTTAACAAGAGACAAACAAAAGCTGCCCAATCTCACAGCCTAAGCTTCTGGAAATCTTCTGTGGGCCAATCTTCTAC
Source organism: Ochotona curzoniae (assembly GCF_017591425.1). NCBI lineage: Eukaryota > Metazoa > Chordata > Mammalia > Lagomorpha > Ochotonidae > Ochotona > Ochotona curzoniae. The sequence goes on along the minus strand of NW_024464920.1, from coordinate 12,269,055 downwards.
ATAAGACTTAAAACATTCAAAATAACTTCTTTGCAACAACTCCAATGTTTTTTTCTCAAAACTTGACCCATATGAAACAATTCTCTGAGAGGTTTTAAAAAGCAGCAAAATGTTATGTCCATGATTCCAAGATACTACTAGCTCTAGAATTTAACCCCCATTAACTGAAAGCTCTGTTGTCATTGGCTCGAAGGAATCATAACAGGATACACAAAGAGAGGCAATGCCTGCAATCCACAGAACAGAAAAACAGTTACTATCCATACACCCGAGGAGCTCCTAAGGCCACAGCAGCTCCAAGCAGCCACTGGATGCTCCATCTGCCCATCCACCATGGATGTTTCCATACCCAAACCAAAACCACACTTTTTCCAGACCACGGAGAGGACACACCTGTTCCTAAATGCACTACCCCAGCTCAATACATTTCCTCTGTCCTTCCTTGCATCACAGAAAGTTTTATTGATACTCTTTTTCATTAGAGGTAGGGTTCCTGTGAAATTATAGCTGAAATAACAATGTCTTCTGCAAGGGAGTAATCTCTTAGTGCATTACTTAGATGATGATGTTTACTTCCTCTTCCTCCTAAGATGACTTCTCCTTCCCCTACATTTGTGTGCACATGCATGTGTATGCATGGATATGCATGCACTGAACACAGGTGCATGGCTGCGTGCATGTGATTGGCACATATTTATCAATCTCTAACATAAGCTTTGCACTGTGTTGATGGGCACTTGGGATAAAATTGCAGAGGGGGGTAAAAGTCACAAACACTTCCCACAGGTAGCTTACAATGGAATGGGGGCGTTGACCTTCAAAAAATAACCCTAGGGATAAACCTACATGGTACCAAGTCTAACTGGTCCTCTAATGTCCAGGGAAACAGTAGCTTAACTATACCAGTAGCTTGACCTGGCCAACTGCCTCAAGAAATGCCTTTTCAGGGGCCAGCACAATAGTGTAGCAGTTAAAGTCATTGCCTTGCACGCTCCAGGATCCCATATGGGCACCGGTTCTAATCCCATCGGCCCCACTTCCCATCAAGCTTCCTGCCTATGGCCTGGGAAAGCAATTGAGGACGACCCAAAGCCTTGGGACCCTGCACCCACGTGGGAGACCTGGAAGAGCTCCTGGTTCCTAGGTTCGGATTGGCTCAGCTCCAGCTGTTGTAGCCGCTTGGGGAGTGAACCATCGGACAGAAAATCTTCCTCTCTGTCTCTCCTCTCTGGATATCTGCCTTTACAATAAAAATAAACAAATCTTTAAAAAGAAAGAAAGAAATGCCTTTTCAGGGAAAATGGTATTTAAGATGAAACTCCAGTGATGACTAAAATTTACCCATAAAAGGAAAAAAGGATATTACCATTGGGATGAGAGCCCAGCACCGATGAATGGTTTCCTGCCTTGTTCTTCCTGCAAATTCTCTAACCTTTCATCCCTAACTCTTTCAAAATCACAATCATAACAAACAAGAGTCAGTAAAGACTGACAGTGGCTAGGTTCTCTCTGAGCAATTTATCTGTTTTCCTCATTTGTTTCTCACCATTGTGTAAGAGGTATTGTCGTGAGTCTCATTTTACAGATGGGCAAACTAAATCAGAGACAAGGGGCCAGCATCGTGGTGCAGTGCATTATGCCACCACCTGCAGTGCCGGCATCCCACACTAGCACCAACTTGAGTCCCCAGAAAGAAGCAGATAAAGGCTCAAGTACTTGGGTCCCTATCAACCATATGGGAGACCAAGATGGAGCTCTAGGCTTATGGCTTCTGGTTGTTGCAGTCATTTGGGAAGCAGAGCAGCAGGTGCAAGATGTGCTCTCCTTCTCTAACTCTGCCTTCCAAATAAAAAAACAAACCATATTTTTAAAAAGCCAAAACCAGCCATCCAAATGCCCCAGTGAATAAATGGATCACTTATGCAGGCACTGTTAAACACTACCTCTTAACATCTCTTTGTAAAGCTTCCTCGACATATTTGTACATGTTTAACCTCCTCTCCCAAATGATTCAAGTGAGGGAAGGGTCCAGAAAGAATGGTTCAACCCTTTATTCGCTCATCCATGCAGCAGGCATTTCATGGCTAGCAACGCACTTCCCCACACTCACCCTACAGCCTTGCAGGAATGGATGAGCGCAAATCCAGAGCTTCTCGGGAGCGGGGATGCAAGGCAAAGGAGCTCTCACAGAGGCCAGGAACAGCACAGGAAGATGCCGCAAGTGTCACCAGACAGCAGACAACTTGCGCAAGAAATTTCAGGCATCTGCTAGAATGTCTGGTGGTTTCATATTATCATACTCACTGTTCACTGGACCTGTGGGTAGACTTTCATCTCTAACCTTGTACAAGTGAGGAAACTGGCCTTTCAAGAGGCTATATGGCCTCCCCAAAGGCGAACAGCAAAGAAGGGACAACACAGAAGTTTATTCCAGCTCCATCCAATGTCCAAGGCTCCTTCCATGAAACCTCCCACTTTTATTTTTGTTTTTATGTATATAAAGGAAACTAATTTAATGTGTTTCCCATATATAGTTTTATGAACATAGAGATACTTCCCACTCCACTCCTACCTTTTTATTATTATTTTTACAACAATATACTTTCAATTTACTTCAGAATCACACAGTTTTCCCTGTTAAATGAAAAGGGATCAAAATATCCAAAGGTCTGCGCATCTCCAAATGATAGTGATTATTGATAACACTATCAGTATATATCAAAGGATTACATGTTAAGTCAGGTCGGGAGCTATCTGGAGAGAAGGCAGGTGGCTGGTTGGAAACGATCACCTGGTGAGCTTTGGAGGGGCTGGCAAATGTCTGTTCTCCACCCTAAGTAAGTCAGGTCGGGAGCTATCTGGAGAGAAGGCAGGTGGCTGGTTGGAAACGATCACCGGGTGAGCTTTGGAGGGGCTGGCAAATGTCTGTTCTCCACCCTAAGTGGCTCTGACACGAGCACACACTTCATCATTCGTTATGCTATACCAACGTTTGGGACCCTTTTTTATGTGTGTGCTCTATGTCATAATGGCCAAGTTCTAAAACTGTCTCCATTTCTTGAAGTGCAATATAGCCTACCCATGATTATAAAAGCAAATATTGTGTGTTCTCACTTTTCAGCAAGACAAAAGAGGCAAATTTTTAAGAAGCTGGCATGGCTAAGACGAAGTTCTCTTCTCCTATCTTGAACTGTTGGCCCCAGAGCTGCTCACATTGCCTGGTTCATGTACAGTTTCCAAAGGCAAGAGCAAGATTTGGAGAGACTGAGCTGCATTTATGTCCAGAGTGAGAGAAGAAATGACTGCAAGGGATTATGTGTTCTTTTGAAAATTCATCCAGAACAACTAGGACATCAGGCAAAGTTACAGTCTGCTACCATTCGCTCTTAACAACGACAGCATCATGCTGCCTAGACTGCTATCTCATCCCGGACCCGGCTGTGTGGGCACCTGTGTTCATCCATTTTTGTAATTATTGACTCTGTTACCATCCAACACGTAGTATTTCAAATATTTGTTTTAGAAATGGCATTGATACTCTCTTGTACACTCTCTTGACTGTCTTAAAACTCATGTAAGTATGTATGTAGGTCATGCATAGGCCCAACCACTTCCTAACTGTCAGATCTAGGCAAATGAGTTGACTGTAGATAGCATGGTGTCATTTTCCTCATGGAGAAACAGGAGAAATAATGCATGATTCACAGGACTGCACAAGAACTAAATGAGACCATGCGTACCAAGCAGATAGCCCAATAGCTGAAGGTAGCCAATGTATATTGGTTCTTTCTTCTGCTCAGTTTAGCCAGGACTGTGGAGGGCACAACAAATGAGCAGAAAATGCATGGCATATATTCTGGTTTAAAAATGTTATTTTTAGGGCCTGGCATAATAGTCTAATAATGAAATCCTTGTCGTACATGTACCAGGATCCCAAATGGGTGCCAGTCCATGTCCCAGCTGCTCTACTTCCCATCCTACTAGAGCATGGCCCAAAGCCTTGGGACTCTGCATCCACATGGGAGACCCAGAAGAATCTCCTGGCTCCTGGTTTCAAATCAGCTTAGTTCCAGCCATTGCAGTCACTTGAGGATTGAAACAGTGGATGAAAGATCTTCCTCTCTGTCTCTCCTTCTCCTGAGATCTGCTTTTCCAATAAGAAACAAATATATCTTTACAAATGTGATTTTTAAAACAAAGATGTTTTGGTTTCTAAAATTACCACTGTATCTCCCAAGTAGCTGTGTTTGCCACTATGTGTATCTACCTGGATCTCTCCAACCTTCAATGCATTGGTCTCTCATTTCAGTCTTAAATTTTATTTCTTCCAAGGACAGCTTCCCCAGGTGCTTCAGCTCACAGTGATCACCCTTTTATTTTCTATGTATTTGTTTGTTTGTTTGTTTGTTTAAGAGAGAGAGCGTGCACTCTCCCAAGCATTCGTTTACTTCCTAGACACCCACAGTACTAAAGATAGATTGGGGCCACTGCCAGGAGTTGGGACCATCATCCACATCTCTTGCATGGGTCACAGTTACTTGAATCACTTCAACCTTTAATAGCTTGCATTAGCAGGAAGCTAAGGTGAGAAGAAACAACTGGGTCTCAAATGAAGGCATTCCCAAATGGGAAATAACGTTCCTTAACTAGCATTTAACTTCTAGTCTAAATGCCCACCCCTGAACTCCTTTTTTCAATCCATATCTCTGATCACATGAAAAAGTATTACCTCTGAGTATGTAAATTTTCTGTATCAAGTTGCACCTTTACAAATAGGCCCTTATAACCAATGATGCGTTGTGTTCCTATAACTCAAAGAGTGCCCTCTATTCAAGCTAAATATATGCCATTATATGATTGCTTGATAAGTGCTTAACTTCCTCCTTGGTCTGAGCAATCTGGATTTCATGTACAGGTATAGCACTTTCCCAAGGAATCTAACCACTAATTCTCCAGTGGTCTTCCAAGTAGTATCCCATGGAGTAGTTCAGTAGGGACCAAGCATCTATGATTTCAGCCAGTGTAGAATCCACTACTAATCCACAACTTCATCCACTGCTTCTCTAGCTGATAAAACAATAAGCAGCATTTTCTCTGGCAAAAATAAAAAACATTTGTCCAGTTTAGCAAATGCCAGTGCAACAGAATGAGGAACAAAATATCAAATGTCATTTCCATAAAACAAAGTTACTGGACCTGTTGGCAACACATGTATCTGTTGGCACCAGGAGAAGCCCATTATTGCTGCAACCATAGCATCACAGATCAAGAGCACACAAAGAGGGGTTTTCAGGATTGGCTTCATAAAAAGAAAATGCTCATCCATCCTCAGTGGAAGACAGTGCCAGAGACAAAGTATCCTGGAGACTCTGTAAGACGGGCTGAAATGCATGTGCCAAGCCAAAACGAACGCGAGGCTACACAATGGCAACTACTAGAGGAGCAGCTGGTCCCAGTGGCACCAGACTGCGTCTTTCAGCCCATGTCATCACCACTTGTCCCTAGAGTAAACATTTTCTGAAGAGGTGCCTGTCAGTTTCCATTTAGTTATAAACAAGGGAATGAATAGCACCCAACTTTCACATTTTTCATGGTCTTTTTCTCTCTAAATTCCAAAACCAGATGAGAAAATCCATCACACAGCACAGCGATAACACATGGAGAAAGCAGCTCTGATCTGGAAGGAGAACTGACAACAACGGATGTTGGGACACACAGTGAGTCAATGGGACGCAGCAGTTGCAGGCTGTTACTGGGACAAAAGGAGGTCAAGTTTTATTCTTTTTCCCTGCTGGGCCACAGAGTTGCCCATCATTTTTCTTTGAAAATAAGAAAAACAATGCATTCCTAAATCAAAGCTCCCCAGGGCAGTGAGGACAGTCCTAGCACTCCTTAGCTACACCATCTCAGCTGGCGGACAAACACGTTTGACCTTTTAAATTGAACTTGTAATCTTCTTGAGCTGAACTGAAATTCTAAGAAAGTTCCTATGAATGAAAATTAGTCATAATCATTTCATGTAATATATCTTACTTTGGAAATATCAGAAAGATGATGACAAGATAAAACCATGCATATCTGACAGTATCCTCTATGGAAATTTACAGGGTCTCTTGCCCACTGAATAAATGTCTTCTGAAAAAACAGCTTTAGAGTTGCACTCTCCTTACCATGTCCCTCTTTAAAAATAAATGCACAAACAAATAAGATCAAATTCATTTTTGGGCACAGAGTGAATTGGAAAAAGCTCAAAGCTGCAGGGGAAAAAAACAAACACACCTGTTTTGAAAAGTAGTGATGATGTTTTCTAGATCCAAGTCAGATGACACAGAGCTTCCTTTAACAAAGTAATGTGGTGTCCAGCAATCGGCCTACAGGCTTTGGCCGAAGTTCCAGCTCACAACTATTTGGGCAGCACAGTACATTCATTTCTTTCGATCCTCACCTCTTTACTCCTTCCTTTTTCCAGGTTTAAACTCTGGTCCCAGTCATGTGGCTTCCTCTAGCCAAAGGGATGTTACTAGACATGCCATACACAAACAGCTCAAAGAGTTTGCTTTTCGCCTTGTGCTCCTATCACAGCCATTGCCATGAGAGCACACCAGGGCTAGACCATCAAATGATGACACACAAGTGGAACTTAGCTGAGGCCTCCTATTCATTCATGTCAATGGGATCTCAATCACCTGACAATCAGCTGACTCCCAGGCATACACATGAAGAACTCTTCCACCAGCCCAGATCATCAACCTGCATATTTCTAAGGTAAATAATAGCTTATTATTTTAAGGTACCAGGTTTTGTGGTTATTTGCTATAAAGTGTTATTGCAACAAAAAAATTAGTAAAATGATACATGAAACTGGACAAATCAGCGTATCCAACAAGCTTTAGTTTTAACTTTCTTATAGACAAAATTAGTATAGAATTAACATGTTCATGAAGTAGGTATAATGAACTTCAGTAAATCAGACACTTGCTTTTGTTCAGCACTGTCTGTGGCTCACATATGGCTTGGCATCAATGACAGTTTTCTGTGTGTGGTGCTTTGCCTTCAGACTTCTCCCATCAAAGACTGACCTCCATTTAGGAATGATATCACATGAGCTGTAGTTTTGCTCTGTTTCAAGGATTGCAGCAGAACCTGTGAGTAGATTACCAGACATTTAAACTAACAGCCTTCTGTGTAATACAGAAGAAAGCTGTGATATGCCTGAAATTTCCCAGGTTCCTTTCCAGACTCCATTCATCCAGGTCTCTAGGTTGAGTCCCACAGATCACTGACCTCTCCTCAAGGCAGAGTATGAAGGCATGACCCTCTCTACCTGTAATGGAGCAACACAGAAGCCTTTAGGTAGTAACAGCATTTCGAATCAGCACTCAAGTCCTTTCACCTGAATGTGCAATGATTCCGAGGTTCATGGCTTGATACTCTCATAATTACTAAAGGGAGTAAGTTCTAGAGGTCCAAAAAGTAGCAAGCTCAGTTCTAACGTATTTCTGGTGAAATTCATTCCTTTACTATTTGATTCACCCATACTGCCCAACAACATTTCCAGGGATAACCTCCAAAATGAACTGCTTGTATCCCAAACCCTTTCTAAGGCCAGTTTCTAGAATAAATACCCAAGTTGAAAAACTGTCTTTAGATGGAACTTATCTGACACCCCAGAGCCAAAGTGCTGATCTAGTAAGAATACAGAATACAGAGTTTAATAACATTTATAAGAGCCAATACTAAGCTATCAACATCCAAAATTCTCACTAGGCATCTCCCTGCTGGGACAGAGTAACAATCATCTAGGTGGTCTTCCTTCATTCACTTTTACCTGTTATCCCTGCTATTTCTGTTTTTCACACAATTTCCATGTGTCTCCCCTATGTAAAATTCTTCCATTAATCTACTCACCACCATCCTCACAATGAATCTAATCTTCCCAAAATAATTTTCATGATCTGGTCAACCCTACCTACACCAGCTGCCCTATTGCTTATCACTTCTACTTTGGCCATCAAATACCTTTTCCAACTTGGCACATCATGGTATATCTAAGAGCACTTCCATACAGCTGTACTCAATCTGAATCCTTTCCTACTCTTTATCTATGTGTCAAATCTCAATTATCTCTTCCAAATTCCAGAATAAGAGATGGAATGGATTGAACATTCACATCCAATCTCCTGATGATTATATTATACACTTTCAAAGTACATCTCAAAACCATCCATGTCCCTCCATGTCTAACCCACCACCTTGTCAAGGTCTATCTCATAGCACCTTGTAATTGCCCTCACTTTACTTCTGAGAGTTTTAATTTTATGTGTGAGTTAAACTAGTTTATTTCTGCCTCCTGTAGGTGGTCAACTCCAGAACAAGGAGCCAAGCCTACCTAGATTCATTATGAATGGAGTCACTGTTACAAGTACAGCAAACAGTAAATAAACAGCCAAGTAATTAATCACCCCTGTCTAAAACCTTTCTTTGAAATCAGAAATTACTTCATACCTAATGCTTAACAGTATAATTTTACTCCGATTTCAACTTCCTCCCCCAAAAAACTGTGATCCTGCAGTCTCAAGGCCTTCACAGTGAATTATATGCAGCCATACAAATGGAGAAATAGAGCTATATACTGGAAGGTAGCCCACCATATTCTACCATGAACAAAAAATAAGTTTCAGAGCATTGAATATAGACTATTTATTAAAAGGCATATGTCACTACACATCCACTTGAAAATCTTCACTAAACTATTAATTGTGATGGCTTCAAGAATAAGAAACAGGGCCCGGCGCCATGGCCTAGCAGCTAAAGCCCTCACCTTGAACGCACCAGGATCCCATATGGGCACTAGTTCTAATTCCGGCAGCTCCACTTCCCATCCAGCTCCCTGCTTGTGGCCTGGGAAAGCAGTCGAGGACGGCCCAAAGCTTTGGGACCCTGCACCCGCGTGGGAGACCTGGAAGAGGTTCCTGGATCCTGGTTTCGGATTGGCATAGCATCGGCCATTGCGGTCACTTGGGGAGTGAATCATCGGACGGAAGATCTTCCTCTTTGTCTCTCCTCCTCCTATATATCTGACTTTCCAATAAATAAATAAATCTTTAAAAAAAAGAATGAGAAACAACGGAAAAATGAAGTAGGGCTTGTGAGTCTATATATTTTGTATTGCTTTTTTAAAAAAATGCCTAATGACATTCATAATAAGAGACCAGTGCACTGGGGTACAGGCTAATCCTTTGTCTGCAGTGCTGGCATCTCATTTGAACACCAGTTCAAGTCCCAGCTGCTGCACTTCTGATCTGGCTTCCTGCTTAAGGCCTGGGAAAGCAGCAGATGATGACCCATGTCTTTGGGCCCCTGCACAGAGATAGGAGATCCAGAAGAATCTCCTGGTTTGAATGGGCCCAACCATCAGAAGGAAAATTCTCTCTCTCTCCTTCTGTAAGTCTGACTTCAAAGTAAAAATAAATAAATGTTTTTAAAATGTCCTTGCTGAAGCAGAATCTGAAGAATGAGAAAAGGTCAGCATGCAAACAGTTGGGGGAATGTCCCAGAAAGTAGCAGGAAGTGCACCAGCTCTAAGCTAGCACCGTGGTTGAGATCATCCGGGAATCAAAGGGCGCCAGTGCAGCTGAGGTGGTGCAGCACCTTCCCACACACACGGATTTGAGAAGGTGAACAGGAATCATCAAACACAGGACTCTGCCAGTGCAATAAAGAGGTCGGCCTGGATATGTCCTTGAATGAGACCAGTGCATGAGTGCACATTTTCCCAATTATTCACACTGTCAAATACTGGCCTTTTGGTGCTCTGTGCGACTGTGTCTTTGCATATGTGGCTCCCTGCCAAGAAAGTCACCCCTTCTCTTGTAACAGATCACACTTTGTGACCCAGTTTATATGTCATTTCTTGTGTGAAGCCTTCCTAGGTTACCCCAGGCTAACTTAGTCACTTCCTCCCTGTGCTCCCTAAGCACTTCATCTATCTCATCACATTGTCACAATCTGTTTACTGATTACCGCTCTGTTGAGACAGCCAGCTCTTGAAGGCAAAGGCCACTTTATGTTCCTCTGTATCCTAACTCTTCACCCTGTCATGCCCAAGGCCTACAAGAAGTGAAGCCATGCTGTGCTTCTCATGTGAGTGCTCATTGTATCTCTCCTCTATGCCTAGTTCATCCAGCACAGGATGTCATATTAGTAACATTCAGGAAGGCATGTTGAACAGATGAAATTGCAAAAAACGGATCTGTCAATAGCTCAACCCTTCAATAATAAGAATAAAATCTGCTATCAAAGACTGTCAGAGACTTAAAGCTTCCTAACATGAATATAGCTATCAAAACCACTTACATAATAATCAGAAGCTTGATGCTTAGAGGTCAGAAAATGCTTTTATTTTGTATGAGGGAAACGGCAGAATTTATTAAGGGTTCACTATGCCAGACTCTTAGAGCAGCCCCATATATTAATTTATTTAATGTTCAGAACTAACCCACTTTTCGTATGAGGAAATTGTGGATCTGTGACGTTAACTGGATCAATGTAGGTCATAACCACTTGCAGGCACTACCAGACTTCTGTTTCACTAGGCTAGGTCCCCAGCCCACACTCTTAACTCTAACAGAACATCTCCAAAGACACAAAAAGTAGCCATCACCTTCCTTTTATGGATAGAGTAAGATAGAATAAAGCTCTGCTCCTCAGCAAAATGATGGACTTGTGAATGTCGTTTCTCATTCTTAAGGTCCTTAATTGACAACCAAAATCAGTGGCCTTGGGTCTAAATTCAGTAAATTGACTCAAAGGAGCTTCTGCCCATATTCTTGGTGGTATTTGAACTACTGAATCAAGCCGTGCTTTATTCTATGAAAAAAAATAAAAGATGTAGCCATTAACTTAAAGACCACACACAGTACTCCTGATTATACTGAAGCTCTCAGCATGAAACACACGAGTCACTTTGCTCTCTCAGACCAAAAGAAGGCCAAAGGCATTGACAAGCACTGCTTTTAAGTGAGCAAATCTCCCATCAATGAGCTAAGGACCCAGGGTCTTCATGACTGTCTCTCCCATTAAAGAAATACAAACATTGGCCTCACACTCTCATGAGTACTTTTCACTGCAGGACACTTAATGTAAGTTTTCCAATCAGATTAACTCAGTAAAGATTTGGGATAAGCAAAGGAACTTGGCACAAATGACTGAGCTCACTCCTCAAATTGCCTGTTTTATCACAGACCCAGCTTTTCACAACTCTGAGTGCCAGCTTCAATTACAAGAGGGAAAATAATGAGAAATTCTCTAAGATCATACTTATGTCTAAAAATTGATGAAACTCAGTACTATATACATCCTTACAAAATAGTGCGCTTTTATTCTGTTTATGCACACTCTCGCTCTTTGAAGAATGTGTCTATTGGTTCTGGGGCGTTTGCCTAGCAGTTGAAGCCCTCGCCTTGCATGCACTAGGATCCCATATGGGCACCAATTTTAATCCCGGTGGCCCCACTTTCCATCCAGTTCCCTGTTTGTGGCCAGGAAGTGCAGTCAAGGATGGCCCAAATATTATCATAACAGAACATCTCCAAAGACACAAAAAATAGCCATCACCTTCCTTTTATGGATGGAGTAAGATACAATAAAGCTCCCTCAGCACTATCATAAACAGTTTTCTCATTATTAAGAAACATGATGCTCTCATCAACTATACAAAAATCATCAAAAATAAAATTTAAAAATACTTTTATAAGAAAGAAAATCTAAAAAATACTTAAAAAAAGACCCTGCACCCACCTGGGAAACCCAGAAGAGGCTCTAAGCTCCTGGCTTCAGATCAGTGCAGCTCTAGCCATTGCAGCCAAGGGAGGGAAGATCTTCCTCTCTATCCTCCTCCTCTCTGTGTATCTGACTTTCCAATAAAAATAAATAAATCTTTTTCAAATGAGTGTGTCTATTAACTGCTGGGATTAAAAATTTCACAAAACAGGATATGAGCACTTACCACTAATCCAAAGTCAGACACAGTATCAGTCCAGAGAAAGAGAAGCAGAATTCAAAACAACCCGAGGGTCAAAGAAAACATCTTGCCACTCTCTTTAGACCGAGGATATAACAAAAGATGATGAAAGATTTTCCCACACTGGTGATGGGCTAGAACTCTTTGCATGGAGAACCTGGGAAATCAGCAGCTACTATCAGACCTTCCTAAAGAAAATGAATATTCACTTCTGCACTGTCATTTGTATGTAAAGTCAGATATGGTTTAATTTTCATGATAATTATAGCAATGGGGATAAAAGTCATTGAACAATGTGGAGAGATGGTAATGAACAGAATCTCACTAGTAGGAGAGATTAGAAGAGTCAGTGGTGGGATGAAGAAATGCAAGGATCATCACTCCAGCTCCACACATGGCTAAGTAGCATGACACTGCACAGTCAGCTGGTCCGGCCAGGTAACTAACTGTATGACCCTGGGAAAATCACCTGGTCTCTCCATTATAAAATGAGGAGGCTGGATTCTATCAGCAGGTTTCAAATCTAAGTCCTTATTAACTCCTAGAAGAAAACCGGGAAGTGGGGAGTGGCACAGGTCAAGTGCACTCTGCACTTAACTTTCCATTCCATACAATCATCTCTGCTTTATCCATTTTCTATTAGAGTTCAACAACAGATATAGTTTCCAAAAAGTAAGCTATTACAGAGGATAAGGAGTTTGAAAACATAAAGTTAGAATGCCCTCAGACATTTCTTTCAAATGAATATTTCCCCACAAAAATATTAATAAGTAGACATGAACTAGCTTTCTTAACTCATTTCCACATGCCCAGCAAATATTATAGGCAAACTAAAAATCATTCCTGTGAATAGGAGCCCCCCTTGTTATCTAGCCAGCTGTCTATTCTGCAACTCCTTGACAAAAATGGCCTAACTTATCACGATCTCCAATATCTTCTCTTTACTAGAAAATGAGACTGACTGAGCCAGAAAACTGATGTGACTTGCTCTACCAATTTCCCCAAATCATTATTCCCCTCTGCTTCATCATGATACTAATTAGTGTTGTCATTAATCATGGATTCTTGACAAAGTCCTAGGATAATCATCTGTAACAGCACAGATGAGTCTTCTCATCACTTCCACCTGAGCAAAAATTGGCAGCATCCTTTCCAACACCTGATGAAAATGTGGCCGCTCTCACATGAGTCCCACTTGGTCTGAAGTCCCTTAATGCTTCCCATGGTCATCTGGGTCTTCAACATGATATGAAGCAAAGGCCTCCATTTGATGGAAAAGACTCTGTAGCAATCACAGTAATGACAGAGCCAAATTAAACTGAAATTTGCAAACAGGAAACAAGTCTTTGTGCACAGGATAAGATAGGGGAAATTGAAAATGATCCATCGTATCACCTACAGTCACAGGATCTAGCTCCATGGCAACCGGTCTAGCCTGCCAATTCCAAACCTGCAGAATTTGCCCAAATAATTGGTCTATTTTTTAACACATAATAGATCAAAGAATGAAGTGACATTGGTATCCCAAATTTTCTTCAATTCTTATCAGTCAGCCCCTTGGTTCAAATATCATGTGCAGGAAATGAAATGATGGCAACCTTGAATTTCAGCTCTTGGGATCTGTTCCAAGTCTTAATCACATGGCATGGAAAGTCACGTCAAAGTTTATTATTTGCCCCATTTTGCAGTGTCTGAAATGGCATATCCAGAGCCATACATTCATTTTCTAGACTTGAAAGATGTAAAGGATCAACAAAGACCACTATCACAGTTCCCTTCTGCACTGGAGGGAGGCACTGGAAACTGTTGACAGCAGTTATTTCACTAAACCCAGATGCAACCTCAACACACTGCTCTGAGCCTCTGAAAAACAATCAGGTTGACAGTAAACATGAAATGCATTCCCCAACTGGAGTATACCCTTGGTGACCATGGATTTAGCACTCATAATTCCAGTAATGTAGAAACATCCAACAAGCTCCTTAGTAGCTACGCACTTGGTTTCAATAGCTGATTCACTCATGACCAAAAATACTTCAACTGGTATGAGAGTTTAACCCTCCCAGCATTCATAACTCAAATGCAAGTTTTTATACTCTGTTTTCAAAACATTGAGACAGAAATATAGAATATGCATTAGATAGTACCTACACATTTGGAGAGTTAAAAAATTTCTCCTTACATATCTTTTCATATTTCCTGTTATTTAAAACCCTGTTATAATTACTACTACTATTAATATCAAGGCTTAATCACTTCCCTGTTCCTTAATTCATTTGATCTGCCATTATCATCTCAATCAGTAATCTAAACACAAAAAATGTAGACAAACCTGGGGGCTAAACTTGACTTGCCCCTTTAACTCCACACTCAGCAATCCATGAACAGAGTCCAATGTATTATTGTTCCTAATTGAACTCTTCTATCCTCTGCTCAACCTCATCTGCTCTATTCTTTGGAAGACAGAATGAGACAGACAGAAACAGGGAGAAAATTTGCTCCCCCAATCATCATAAAAGCCACTATGGATGAGATCAAAAGGAGAAATGAGGAATTTGATACAGGTCTCCCAGATGTGCGTGGCAGGGACCTTGCCACTTAAGCCATCATCTGCTGCTTCCCAGGGCAGGAAAGGAGAGTTAAGAGCCAGGGTGGAGACTTGAATCCTTGGACTCCAATGTGGGATATGGATGTCTTATTCCTTAGGCCAAACACTGTCCCTAACAAACCCGTATACGAATAACTCTGAAATGTGAATTTGGCCATGCCATCATTCTGTCTCCAATGACTCCATCATCAAATACACATTCACATTTGCTAAAAATGATTGTTTTTCCACTGTACACTCAAATATTGGCTTGCTATAAGGTAAGGAGCTGACATCAGAACATAAAATGTAAGCCAACGCACTCCTTCTTTCACTGAGGCCTTCTACAATTTTGTGTGTGTGTTTGTGTATGCACACATGCAAGCCCAACTGAAGAGTGTTGTAGAAAATGGTTCATTTACTTCTGCACAAGCTCTTTTTCTCATTACAGACAAGTCAACCGCTGCATACCAGCTGTGGAATGAGCAGGATTAGCATTATAATTGCAAATAGTGAGACCCCTGCCTAACCATAACATCGATTTAATCCCACTCACTTTTTCTACCTCTGTTCTAACCATAATGGCTTCTGCTGGGATTCCAAGAACTAGGATACACCACGCTGTTGTACAGATGTTTCCACCAGCTGTGATTTGAATGCAGTCTGTTCACTCCAAAATCCGTATGTAAGGAGTTTTTAAGGGGTTATTATGGATAACTAAGTCTTTGTCTTCATGAATGAATGAACAGGGCCCTCAAGTGTGTGCCTGTAGACTGAAGGCTAGAGAAACTAAGATGCACCATGGGACCCTGCAATATACTGATTGATTTACTAGGGGCTGCTCAGGATCATCCACTTAATCTGAGACCTCTATTCTGAGATTCAGGTTGCCCAATTTGTTCAGTCAAGTCACCTTTCCTTTTACAGTTGCAACAAGTCCCAGTCAGTGTAAAATTGGGCAATTCTGAGAGAAGGAGAAATGGAAACCTCATATGTGAGTAGATAATTCACCAACTTTCCATAGGAATATCTCAACCTGAATCATTTCCATGTTTTCATGTACTTCTGCATCATTCCCAAACTCAGTAGATCCCATCCTGTAATAGTTAAAATTTATCAACAGCCTACTTTCTGACAAGCATCGGTACCCTCTCAGAAAGCAAGGTCAATACAATTCTGCCTTCAGAGATTGTGGTTGAAAGAGAAAAATAAACATTAAGCAAGGAAGAAAGCTAAGCACTGAGGGAGGTGAGAACATGGTGCTATGGGAATATACCACAGGAAAAAAAAATCTCGGTTTTAAAAGGACAGTAGAGTGCTTCCCTTCTCAGGAAGCCAGTGGAAAGGTCCCAGGAGTAGGCTTAATGCATTCCAGCACCCTAACAAGCATTGTGTAGCTGCAATATAAAGTAAAACTGGAAAGAACGGATAGCCCTGTGGAATGAGCAGGAGCCAGATCTTGTGTGACAGAGCCAGTAATTTAGATCTTGTCCTTTTAAGAAGAGGCATAGCACAACTCACCTCACCTCTAATTCCTGTCTCATGAACTGCTCACAGAAATACTTGGCATATCGAATTTGCTAAATTGAAGCAACATCAATATCACATGAAGAAAAAAAATTCAAAACCAAAAGTAAACAATATATCACATGATTCAATTATGAGGATTTAGCTAAAAATTGGAGAGAATTGAGCTAAATATGCTATAGAACTCAAAAGATTCCTAGGTGGCCAATAGATAATACCTAAAGTTGAAAAACTGAAGAAATACCCATAGAAACACACTGATAACAAACAGCAAAGTGGATATTTGAATAAAAATGCGGCAAGAAAGTAGAAAAGGGAGATGAGAGCAAGGTGAATCTGAGAGCTGTTTTCATTTTGTTTAAATCCTTGTAATTATATATACTAATTTCAATTATCTATCTTCCGTCCCTCTCTCCTTCTGTCTGCTCTTCTTTCCTACCTTCCCTTCTTCTTTCAATTTTTATTTATCTGAAAGGCAGAGAGAGATAATGAATTCCATTTGCTAATTCATGCCCCAACTTCCTGTAGCAACAAGAGTTTGGCCAGGCCAAAGAGAAGTCCTGAACTCTATCTGAGACTCCACATGGATGGCAGGAATCCAACCACTTGAGCCACCACCTGCAGCCTTTCCTGGTACTCACCACCAGAAGGCAGGCATCAGGGGCTGAAGCCAGGAACTCTGACATGGTACCCCCAAGGAGCATCTTTACCACTTAACAAAAAGGCCCATGTCAAAGTTCACATCTTAATTCCATTTTCTTTAGGATGTATTTATTTCTATTGCAAAGTCAGATATATAGAGAGAGAGAGGAGGAGAGACAGAAATACCTTCTATCCGATGATTTACTCCCCAAGTGAGCACAATAGCCAGTGCTGCACTGATCCAAAGCCAGGAGCCAGGAGCTCTTCCAGGTCTCCCACATGGGTGCAGGATCCCAAGGCTTTGGACCATCCTTGACTGCTTTCCCAGGCCACAAGCAGGGAGCTGGATGAGAAGAAGGGCTGCTAGGATTAGAATCGGTGCCCATATGGGATCCCGGCATGTTCAAGGCGAGGACTTTAGCTGCTATGCCATGGCGCCGGGCCCCTTAATTCCATTTTCTATGAATCTCTTGTAGACTCCTCATCTATATATTATAATGGTTTTGTGTGTTTTAGGCCATGACTGTGTTTCTGTATTTTTATTTGCCAGAGCTGTAAAGTTAAGCCTGCACTTCAATGCACATAAGCCTTCACATATCTTAATACCAATTTAAATGGAAGAAATGCAGGGAGACAGCCACAACATCCTCTACTGGCCTTCTCATAGGTGGCTCTGTTGTCAGTCACTCCCCTGTGTAGACCCACCTCAGATGCAACAGCAGTTCCTGCCCTTTAGCTGTTGGACGAGTCACAGGTTGGGCTGTTATGGAATCCCTACTGATCTGCTTGGTTGAGGAATTGGCTCCATCTACAGATCCTGAGCACATTCAGAGACTCCCAAGGCAGTAGAGTCTCTGGGACTTCAGGTTTTCCACAAGAAGCCAAGACAACAACGACAGGGAAGCAAGATCTCTGAACAGCAGAGCTCCTGCGGTTGACTTGGTGGAAATGTATACTTCTGGGTAGTGCATTGATCACCCACCAGAAGCTTCACTGTTACAGAAAATGTCCCAACTGTTTTCTCCCTCATTACTTCAAATCCACTAGCAGGAGATATGAGATACTCACTCAACAGAGCTCAAATTGCCTGTTATTACCTATGGAGAAAAAAAAAATCGTGTGAGAGAGGTTGTAATTTAAACAATCAGCTGAAGAGAGGAAGCTGTTTTGAAGCATCTTCCAAGGACTTTAGAAGGACTCCTCTTACTGAGTGTTAATTAAAAAGTCATTCTTATTTATTAAAGCAATTCCCTGAATTTTCCCACAAGACACAATTTTATTAGGATACTTCCAGTGACTAAATGCTCTTGAAAAAGAAAAGTTGTTGTAAAATAAATGAGAACTTCCAGTTCCTCAAAGTAAATTTCACATGCCATGAATTTTTAAATAAAATGTTATAGATCCTAGCAAAACATCACATTTAAAAGTAATGAAGTTATTTATCTCTCCACACATAAGGTGTTGCTTCTTTGCCTAGCTAAAAGCTAGATATTTCTGGCAATGGTGCAGTGCCTCTACCTGGCACAAGTGCCCCAAAGGGCTGCCAGCTTGTGTCCTGGCTGCTCCACTTCCCATCCAGCTTCCTACTATGGCTTGGGAAAAGCAGCTCCAGTTATGGGCCCTCTACACACATGTGAGAGACCAGGAGGAAGTCCCTGGCTTCTGGCTGTAGAATTATGAGTCAGGACCCAGCGCGGTGGCGCAGTGGTTAAGGTCCTCGCCTTGCACAACCGGGATTCTATATGGGCGCAAGTTCTAATGCCAGCAGCCCCGCTTCCCGTCCAGCTCCCTGCCTGTGGCCCGGGAAAGCAGTTGAGGATGGCCCAAGGCTTTGGGACCCTGCACCCGCATAGGAGACCCGGAAGAGGCTCCTGGCTTTGGACTGGCATAGCAACGGCCATTGCGCTCACTTGGGGAGTGAATCATCGGACGGAAGATCTTCCTCTCTGTCTCTCCTCTCTGTATATCCACCTTTCCAATAAAAAAAATAAATAAATCTTTTTAAAAAAAAAGAATTATGAGTCAGTCTTGGGAGAAAGACAAATAGGAGATCTTTCTGTGTGTCTCTTCTCTCTGTAAATTTGCCTTTAAAATAAAAATAAATATAAATATTAAAAAAAAATTTTTTTAAAAGCCTAGGTAATTCCCAAGGCTGGCACCACAGTGAAGAGGGTAACCCCTCCACCTGCAGCGCAGCCATCCCATGCAGGCACTGGCGTATGGCCGAGTCACACCTCTTCCAATCCAGCTTTCTACTAACGGCCTTGGGAAAAGCAGATGATTGCTCCACTACTCGGGCCTCTGACACTGACATGGAGACCTGAGAGAAGCTGCAGGCTCCCAACCTTGGACTGGTCCAGCACTGGCCTTGCAGTTTTCTGGGGAATGAACCATTTAAACCAAATGAAAGAGCTCACTGTCTCTCTCTCCCTCCCTTCCTCACTCTCTCATGCTTTCAAAATAAATAAACAAATCTTTAAAAAGGCTATTTTCCATGACATATGCTAGATATTTGCTCATTATGTCTTAAAACAGTAACTTCCACATAAGCAAATATTTATGTTGAATGGTATAAAGCCCTAAGAGTATAAGAACTAAAAAGAGCTACAATTTTGTCAGCAATTTTCTTCTAGCCAAGTTCCCCATTTATTACACAATTTATATTTTGGAAAGATGGAACTGAATTATTTCCAAACAAAATTTCAAGCTTGGGTACACTTCCTGGTCAAATGAGTCAACTTTTTAAAGTAGAGAATGCAGGAAATGGATTTCTCACACCCCACCACCACCCAAAGTTATTTAATACATATATTTCATGAAGGGCTATCATATTAATGTTGCTGTGCATAAATTGTTATATTTACTGGAGATTTCATTTTTTTTAGCAGATTGCTTTCATAGTCATGTGGGTACAATTGGCATGAACTGAGCTGGACCCGTACATTAATAGGCCACCTATAATTCAGAGGAATTTCAATGTTGACCAAGTGAAGAATTAAAGGCAAAGCCAACTGAGGTGAGAGAGAACAGCAGTAGTGGAAGAACTTCACAGCTGATCATGGTTTCACCAGCCAAAAGGCCCCCCATGGAAGACTCTTGATTGACAAGTTTTACTTGGTCATTTCTATAATAGAGTGCAACACAATAATTTTTATATAGTCCATATTGGCGGACATCCTGTATTTACTGCTTTTTACAGGCAAAGAGACTGATACATAAAGTGCCAAATCAGGTGTTACATCAAGACAGACACCGTTTTAAATTTAATTCTGGCTTAAATTTTATTGGTTTGGCATTAGAGTTACATATGTATATTTGGAAATGTTTTGCACATGTATGTGTATGTTAACCTTATTATGGATGAACAAGACTACTTCAAAATAGTTTGTGGACATGGAATTAAAAGTTAATTTCAGTGCAAAAATTGTGAAACCTATGCACAGAAATGGTCATCAAAAAGTAGATGAAAATAGATATTATGGAAAAACTGTGCATGAATGGCTTCTCTAAAAGGTCTGGCTTTGAACAATTGTTTATTTATGATTTATGCTTATAATGGCTGTGCTTTACTCATGTAAAGAAAATAAGAAATATTATTTTTAGGACAGTTAAATGCTAACAATTACTTCAAGTTTGTTTATTCAATGACTAAATAAAGACAATGAGTTCTATTCTCATGCTACTAATAATAAAAGTATGTAATTGTCCAGGGACATTTATTTGGGAAAGAATATAGTGGCAAGCCCCATGGCTTCATTTTTTCCTTTAATCCACACACATTTTTGTACTTTTTTTGTTATCTCATTACAAGTGAGATATGGAGAATTTCTGTACCTTTCCCTAAGTCACACACTACAGTTTCCAAAAATATATCCTGATGCTAATCTCCATGGTCTGAACTCATAACAGCCATGTTGGCTTCCTCTCCCAGAGGACAGGAGATCCAGTTGGGGAAAAAAGGCATGTCCAAGCATGCAAGGCCACTTCTCTTCAGAGACAGTGAGACCTTCTCCATAATTGTAATCCACTTCCAGGCTGCACAACTCAAAGCCCTTCTTTTAACTCATACGCTGAGTAAAAAAAGAAAAATCCCAAGTATTTTTTTGTGCAGCAAGAGGTTTCATATTAGTCTTTAGTATTTGTACCAATAAACAGCTGGATTGTTACAGTACTTCTTAGTACCAAATAAGTTTTGCCTGAGTTTTATATAATAAGTATAAAACCTAACTTCTTAAAAATATTTCCACCATGTAAACTATTTTAAATCCAAACTATGAATGTTAGAATTTTGTAATGAAACAGAACTTGTTTTAAAGGCTTCTTTTTATTTTGTTTAATAGAGAAACAGAAAAAAAAGAAAGAGTTCAACCATTATCCCGTTCACTCCCCCAAATAGTTGCCAGCAGCAAGGAATTCCGTTATGGTCTTCCGCACGGGTGGCACTTGAGCCATCTGTTGCTTCCTTCCCAGGCACATCAGTAGAAGCCTGGGTGAGAAGCAAAGTAGCCGAGATTCGAACAGACACTCCAAGATAGGACTCCAGCTTAGCATGTAGCAGTTCACTGTGTTGAAAAGGTTCCTTAGGTTATAGGGACAACTGGATATATAATTATGAAATGAGCATCAATATATTTTGATTGGTAATTCTGCTTGCATAAGATTCAATTAAATAGGGCCTAGCGGCGAAAGTCCTCACCTTGAACTGCCGGGATCCCACATGAGTGGCCGGTTCTAATCCCGGCAGCTCCACTTTCCAACCAGCTCCCTGCTTGTGGCCTGGGAAAGCAGTTGAGGATGGCCCAAAGCAGGTGAGGGACCCTGCACCTGCATGGGAGACCTGGAAGAAGCTCCTGGTTCAAGGTTTCGGATTGGCACAGCATCAGCCATTGTGGTCACTTGGGAAGTGAATCATCGGACGGAAGATCTTCCTCTTTGTCTCTCCTCCTCTCTGTATATCTGACTTTGTAATAAAAATAAATAAATCTTTTCTAAAAAATTCAATTAAATAAATGTCTGCTGAAGCTAATTGTTGGTAAAATATCTTCAAGCTATTCACCTTTTAGTCCTTAAAAAAGGATGGAAGGGGCCAGCATTGTGGCACATTGAGTTAAGCTACCGTTTATGACAAAAACATCACATTTCAGACTGCTAGTGCAAGTCCCAACTACTCTAATTTTAATTCAGCTGTGTGCTAATATGCCAAGGAAAGCAAAGGAAGATGGTCCAAGTGCTTGATCCTCTGCTTTGGTCTGGGCCAGCGCGAGCTGTTGTGCCATTTGGGGCATGAACTAGCAGATGGAAGATATCTGTACACCCCCCTTCTGTTTTTGTCACTTTGCCTTTCAAATAAATAAATAAATCATTTTTAAAAAGGCAAGATGAAAACATAGCTCGAGACAATTCCTTCCAAGTGAATGATCTGTGAATAATCTAATTCATATTCCCCAAAGAGTAATTCAGAGCATTTCAAAGCTTGCTTATTAAGAAACATGCTCACCATCTCATGCACAGTCTTAAGTTCATTAAAGCTCTATGTCTCACATTTTTATACCCAGTGGGATAGTGTGGTTGGTTTTGGTCTCAACACATAAAGAGAAGGCTTATTTCATCTATGCTTCTTTAGTATTGGACAGCACTGTGCTACCATTCAAGCCTTATCTATGCACACATGTGAAAAATAATTATAGGCTGCCCTGCCTGTCAACCCCATAATCATTAAATTGGTGCTGGGCCTCCTCGGGCAGCAGAGTTTAGGGAGCTCTTTGCTTCCACTGGGAAAATTTGAAAAGCCAAGTGACATTTTCCTTTCTGCTCTGCCCACCCTTCGTCATCTTTCCTTCCTGTAGCTGAGCTCTCAATTCCCAGCACTGCCTTAGGAGAAATGGTTATCACAGGAAAGAAAATCTACCTTGCCCTTTCATCTCCAAGGCAGATGAATCAATAACATAGGAAGACAGAGGTGCTCCATCTTCCGGACAAGGGTGAGCATTAAGCAACAGATACTGTAAAAGGAAGCATTTTATCTCAGGGACAAAACTCTGAAGACATCTACGATGAGGCTTTCAATACCATCAGGGTTAAACATCCTTCTAGTCTCCCCAGATGCCAAACTGGAAGTGAGTTTCTTCTGCTTCTCCTCTCTTGTTTATTTCATCCACACTTAGCAATCTAAGACTGACTGCATGAGTACTGTGAGAGTTGATGAGGCTCCTCTTTGCTCTTCTTTATCTGGCACAAATGTCTTTTTATTCTTTTTTGTCAAGATTTATTTACTTTTATTGCAAAGTCAGATATACAGAAAGGAGGTGGGGAAACAGAGAGGAAGATCTTCCATCTGCTGGTTCACTCCTCAAGTAGCTGCAACAATTGGTGCTAAGCCAATCTGAGCCAGGAGCCAGGAGCTTCTTCCTGGTCTCCCACATGGGTGCAGGATCCCAAGGCTTTGGGCCATTCTCTACTGCTTTCCCAAGCCACAAGCAGGGAGCTGGATGGGAAGTGGAGCAGCTGGGATATGAACCGGAACCCACACAGGATTGCAGACAGGCAAAAAGAGCACTTTAGACACTAAGCTACCACACCAGGCCTGGCACAAATTTCTTAATCTTTTGCATCCTCAACCCCTTCATTTGTAACATGAACACATATAACACAAATAGTATCTGTCTTCTACATTATCATGAGGACTAAGTTAGATACAATCAAACATTCAAACCGCTTCAGATACATAGGAAGCTCCCAGTGAATGTGAACTGTCCTTTGAATATTGCTATGCCCACTCTAAAATATCAGGTTTGATCCAATTCAGCACAAATTAGTCAATCTTCAGCATGATCAGAAGACTAAGTTCCTGTATTTTTTGTAGCATAACCCCCTGCCCTCAGTAAATCAGTAGTTGATTAGCAGTAACAATCACATACTTAATTAATTTCAATACAAGATAGGAGAAGTGACAAAGACACCTTTCACATATTCCAGGACGGTGCTGTTTAAATTGTAATGAGTATATTAACCACTGGGAGAGTTCAAACAGATTTTGCTTCTGTAATTTGGAGGTAGGCCTGAGTTTCTGCATCATGAACAAGTCAGTCATCTTCCCTGTGAGAAACAAAGTACAATATTCCCAGGTGTACATTAGCACATCTGTACTGCTTTTTAAGAGCCTTATCTATTCTGGTGGTTTTTATCTGTGATGAAGCTATTGTCCAGTGTACTGAATTACGAATCTAATTCCTTCTGCATGTAACTATTTGTTATCATCCTCTGAAGCCACGATGAACTGCACAGATGTTCCATTTGCTTTTGAGGCCCTCGGATCATGGAATGTGTGGTGTTTAAGAAAAGCTTGGGAAGGTTAGCAGGACCTTATTTCCTCTTTCTTCTCCAGTAGATTCCACCCTCCCTCCTGAAGTCTAACGGACCCTATGTGTTTGGAACATGATGTGTCTTCTTCTGTCTGCCTCCAGTAACAGTTGTTTATTCCCACCTCGGAGGACAGACATCAGAAGAATTATGGCTCCACGGTTGATCCTATTTTTTCACAGTTTCAAGGTTACCAGCTCAGGTTTTGAAATGAAATTAAGTGGTGGGGGTTATTGTGGGTCGCTCCAACTAGGCTGCAGCTCCCACTGGTTTAGGTGAGGGCCAAGTATGTGCTGGGCAGAACCAGGCTGGACTGCAACACCCATTGGTTCCAGTGGAAGTCGGGAGTGAAAACAGAACCAACCCAGCAATTACAACCACCAGCTGATTGGAGCGATGGACGGTGCCAGGCCCTGTACTTGTTAGCACATACAAGAAGTTTCTTTGGAGATCTTCCTAATCTACATGCTGGACTCAGAACCCTAACAAAGAAAAGAGAGAAGACAGAACGGGTCAACCAACCATCTCAGCTATGATGGACTATGTCTATCAGTGGATTTTTCAAAGACCTCATAGTGCTTGGAGTGGCAAGATTGACAGCGATTCATAACTGTTGCAATATCAAAACCACTTGAGCAAGAACCTCAGAGCATGCCCTACACCGGGGACTTGGGGAGGGTGGGAAATTGGGTGGGCCTTCTCCCCTTAATACCCCCCTTTTAAACATGAAGGTAACAATATGGAAAACATACTAGTATTATCCACTTTCCTGTAGCCCTTGAACCTTCTTACTCTAACTAAGTATGTAAAGAATGTCAAAATAAATTTTATTAATAATAAAAAAAAAAAGAAATAAAGGTGATTTGGAGAGAAAAAAAAAAAAAGTGCCCAGGAATTCTCCTAGAGGCAAAACTCAGCCCTTTTGCTGGCTGAGGCCAATCAGCATGCGCACTCTGACATCTGGACACCTGCGGTGAAAGTGGACATCAGCTTTTGACCAGGGGCTCTCACACTCCAGTCTAGGAGCCTGTCTGGAAAACTGGGAAACATAGCTGCCACTAGCCCTAAAGCCTACTTAGAAGCAATTAGTGGCATAAGACAGCCAGGCAGCTTTTGAGCGGGCCATGTACTCTCAAAATTCCACACTCCAGGAAAATTCACATTATTCCTCACACCTGACCATTTCACACTTACATAGCTAGTGTCCTACGGAAAGCATTTGATTTTGTAAGACTATTTACATATATTGATTTAGGGATAAAACTCCTCACCACTAACAAAAAAATCGTGGTTTTCAGAATATAAGATGAAAGTTTGCACAAAAATTACTCTTTGTACAAGCCATCAGATAAAATTTAAAGCCAGTAAACTTAGTTTTCTCAGTTTATACTCTTTTCCTCATCATTTCCAGTATTCAATTGCAGTACTTGACTTGCCTACTGTTGAAGTGAAAGGAAATAGGATTCAGGAGGAGAAATAGAAAAAAAAATAAGCAATCGATAACCCTACTTCTTGAGTGAAACATTTGTGAGAGCTGCACCAGCAACTTTATGAGCCAGCAGAACATTCAATGAAGCCACAGCAAAATGCATGAGACTTTCTCAGCCAGCTCCCTCAGCAGCCAGGACTTTATTATCAATGCAGTAAAATCTGGGTAAATCACTCGGGTTTCTTGAGCTTCATTTACTCCCAGTGAACAATCACAAGATATGAGAGAAAAAAAGAGAAATAACAACAACAAAAAAAAGCTTTTGAGACATTTGAAAACACTCAAAAATCCCTAATATCAAACACATATTTTAACAATAAGGACCAATTTTCTCATTTAAAACAGAATTTGTTTTACTTTTTTTCCCTCCACTCACTCTTAAAGGTAGTCAAAACTACCAAATGAGGGGCCAGCATTGTGGCATAGTAGGCAAACCCACTGCCTTCAATGCCAACATGACTTGTTGGTGCTACCTGGGGACTGGACTGCTCCACTTCTGATCCAGCTCCCTTCTCCACAGCTTGGACAAAGTAATGGAAAACAGTCCAAGTGTTTAGGGCCCTACCACCCACTCGGGAGTCTGGGAGGAAATTTCAGGATCATGACTTCCTCTTGGTCCAAGCCTGTGACCTTGTTGCCATCTGGAGAGTGAACCACTGAATAAAGAAAGATCTCTGTCTCTCATTTCACCTGTAACTGTCAGATAAATACAAAAAATCCTCAAATATATCTAACTATATAATTTTAAAAGTAACTGCCAGGCCGGTCCTGTGGGTCCTGTGTTACAGGGAGTTAAACTGCTGCCTGTAGTACAGTCATACCATGTGGGTGCCATTCTGAGTCCCAGCTGCTCCACTTCCAATTCAATTTCTTGCTAGTATGCTTGGGAAGCAGCAGAACATGGCCCAAGCACTTCGCCTCCTGTACTCATGAAGGAGATCTGGGAGAAGCTGGGGATTCCTGGCATCAGTTTGGCCCAGTCCCCGTCATTATGACCATTTAGGGATTGAAAATGGATAAAAGATCTTCTCTCTGTCTCTTTAACTCACTGTGTAACTCTGACTTTCAATATGAGTCCTTAGTGGGTTTGAATGACTAGCAAACATTTATTTTGACTCTTTCTAAATGTCTCCTACAAAAAGCAGCTGAACTTACGGTGGTTTTTAAAAATAACTTTTGAATAGTATTTTATAAATGGTTTACACCTAAATAATTTTTCTGTAGAGTTTTGGAGTCCCAGGAATATTCTTCTAAAATGATTTTTGTAGAACACTTCATCAGTTGAGCTATTGGGACATTTATCAAGGTGCATGGTGTCAAGCCCCTGTCTTCACTAGTGATTTCAGCTTATCGGTCAAGCACACCCTGAGATGCAAAAGGAGATGATGGCTCAGGATAGTGCATTTCTGGCACCAACTTGGGAAATGTGAATTGAATGCCTGACTCTTGCTTTTGGACTAGCACAGTCTCAGTTGTTGCATGTACTTACACAATGAATTAACAGACAAGATCTCTGTTTAGCTGACTATATCCACCACTAAAATAAAATGTAAAATGAAATTAAATGAGTAATTTTCCCACAAAACAAGATATGTCTTGACAACCCAAATGTAGCCCAGGCAAGTGGATTATACATACATAGTTAACTGGCCTTTGTTCCATTCAAACTTTCAGCCGTATTTTCCCAGTCAATCTGCCAACATAAAATTCAAGGCTTTCTTTGTCACAGATGCCTTTAGGAGGAATCTTCCTTTGCCCTCACTGGGATGGAAGGACAGAATTATATGTTGCATCACAACTTTTTCAGTAGAGAATGGTGGCAATGATCCATTTATCCACGCTCACCAGTGTCTTCATCATTAAACTGTACAGCAAAGAATTGGAAATCTTCAATCAACTAGAAATGCCGACATGGCCTCAAGAACAATAGATGGTCTTGGGAAAGGCTGCATTATTCTGTACTTGCCTTAGAAAAAAAATATTAATATGACAGTTCCAGGGACTTGGGAGTTGAACTTAGCAACCAGCCATCATAAGGATGCCAACCCACAACATCACCTGCAACTGGGTGTTATGGCTCGGAGCAGCTCTAAGAATATGTTCAATGTTTAATTAAAAAAAAAACAAGGGACCAAACTGAGAATATGGTAAAGGACTCCCTGGGATACGTTTTTTTTTTTTTTTCCTACTCATTATTCTCTTGAAATGAAAAAAAAAAAAAATGGATCTTCTTAAATACAAGCTTACAATCCAGCTAGGTCTAGGATGAAAGCAACTACTTCAGAAACAGGAGAGAAAGGGCTGAGAATGAAAAGGTTCCCAGAGTGGTCAAAACAAAAATTCGATCAAAGCATGCACCTCGCAGTCTCCAAACATAGTACAAAGATTTTATTGTAGTGAACAAAAGAATCTGAGAGGAAGAATACAAAGGAATGGCCAAAGAAAGGGTGGAACTTGTAACAGTGACATTCTTCCAAGAGCAGGAATAAAATTCATCCTCAAGTAAAAGGCGCAAAAGAAAACTACTCCACAATAGAAACAGAAAATGGCTATGACATGTTGGGCCAGGAAGTCAGTGTGACAATATTTTCTCATAAAACCATATATTCTATTTCATCACCATATGCTTCAGGAAAATTCAATATGTTCCTGACAGATTTCTAGCGTTTTTCCCAAGATGTTTAAAGCTTTGAGGAATGTGCACCCACTGCATTTTTGAATATTATATATTGGTAATTCTCTAGTTCATGAATTTTAATACCACCACTGAAATTCAGTTTGCCAATCATTCTCCTCAGCACTAGCTGATAAAATAGGCAACAGCAGATTCTGTTTTGGGTTTTGTTCCAATGTACTGATGGAATAGTGCATACATATGCATATATACACACACACACGTAAGAAAGGAAAAGCATGCTATGACTTGGAAGAGAAACATTACTTGAGGAATTATTTCAAAACATTGGTTAATTACATTTCAAAATATAGCTGACTAGTGATTGAGGAAAAGAAGTGAACATTACAGATTTAATTATACAGATAGACTAAATGTAACACTGACAAGAATTAAACAGGAGAATAAAATAAACCATTAGGCACAATATGCTCTGTACACTGCCATGAGAAGAACTTTTCAAGTGACTTCTATAGTCTTTCTTTGATTCAACTGTATATGCATATCCCTAACCACTCAAACATTTCTAATGGGCTATTCTAGATTCCTCACCAGGGAAATGCCCAGTGAGCAACCTCAATAGAGCCTTAGAGATTCTCCTTGAACTTACGATGGAATCCAGTTTTACATCCAGGTAAACACAAAATACTGAGAGCTGAAAATACATTGTGTATACTCAACCTAGGAACTCCACAGCTTCGCCTACCCTATCGTAAATGTGCTCAGGATACTTACATTCCCTACAGTTGAGAAAAAATGTTCTAATACTGAGCCTGTTTTAAGTGTGGAACATCCCAAGGAACTTACTGAACATCTGTATCCAAAACGCTGCCCAAAAATACACAGGAAAGAATCATTTCAGCTTGCAACAGAGCATCTCCACAGAGTCGCATGCCACACATCATCCAGAGCATCAGAGAGGACCAAAACGCAAAGCTTTAAGTGTGGATTCTGTTGAAGGCATGTTACTTTCATAGCATGAGAAAGTGAAAAATTTGTCACTGCAAGCTGGGAACAACGTGCATGTAAATACTGAATTAGGTGCTGCATCACTAAATTATACCTTATATCAATATAATAGTGAAATAGTTCAATTTCTCCTATCTTCCTTTTCTCCCTATCTTCACCCATATTCCTTTTTTCCATCAGTGTTACCTTATTCTCTCAGCTGCCCAAGTGCCAAACATGCTTGTTTGATCTTTTCCACATCTCACCCTTACCAATTATCAGACTCTATTTGTTCTCTGCTACTTCTTCCACAGTTTTCCTTTCATTCCTCTTTCCCAAAAGCAGATTCTCAGCATCTTAACACATAGACTATGCTTAAAAAGTCTGTAATATCTTCCTACTTCCAGTTTGGATCCTCTTCAATTCACTACTTTTGTTGACACAGGATAAGTCTTACTCAAGCATTACTTTAATCTTTTCATTTCCCTGCTCAGAAACAAAAGGCAACCTCTCTAGGATGAAAAAAAGCCCCCATTTCACAGCCCCAGACAATGGTAGACAACCCAAACACCAAACACTGAGCAACTGCACTTTCCTCTACTTCTCAACACAAGTGCTTTGCTACAGGCGCAGGTGGATTGTTCAAGCCACACACCGAAAAACTGCCTAGTAGGTATTTACTTTGCCTTAAGCCCTTTCTTTTCTTTCTATCTATTCCTGGTAAGTCCCTTGAGGCTTCCTAAGGTCACATTTGTCCAGGAGGTTCTCTTTGTCATGACTTACCCCTAGGTATACAAAGTTAACTCTGAACCAAACAGCTGCAGGATATACCATCATTTTATTTACCTCTTTTGTCTTCTCCAAATAAATGAAAACTTTGTGAGGATAGGGCTGGAATTTGCAGGTTCTTGTCACTGTAACAAGGAGTTAATTCTGAAGGAGGAAGATGGTTCATGCAAGCTCATTGTTCTGAGGCTCACAGTTTCTCATCATTCTGTTGTTGGTCTGGCATCTGATGAGGGGGAATAGTGGCAATGAGTGCATGTCTGGAAGAGTGATCATGTGGAGAGCCAGGAAGTAGCGAGATACAAGTAACTGGAGACAGTTCATTATGTCTGTGATCGCTCCTTACTGAGCCACCATGATTTGGTCACAGGTCCTCCAACGCAACAGCTCAAGTAGAACAGAATCACTTTCTAAGACTCCATAGTCAGGCACCATAATTATGTACCAAAGTGCCTTCATTTAAGTCTTAGCTTGGCTCCTGATCCCAGCTTCCTGCTAATGTACATAAGTACTATGTACTATTCACTATGCTAATGTGAGTACTTCAGTCTCTGAAGCTCACATGGAACAGCTGGCTTCAGCTGGGGGTTCTGACTCAACCCAGTCCAGTCCTGGTTGTTACAGACCCTTGGAGAGTGAACCAATGGATGAAAGATACAGCCTTTTAAAAGAGAAAGAAAGAAAATACTTATTTTAAAAATTGATAAAACTTTAT
Organism: Ochotona curzoniae; assembly: GCF_017591425.1. Lineage (NCBI taxonomy): Eukaryota > Metazoa > Chordata > Mammalia > Lagomorpha > Ochotonidae > Ochotona > Ochotona curzoniae. The sequence goes on along the minus strand of NW_024464920.1, from coordinate 12,238,306 downwards.
CGACTTAAATCTATACCCAACATTTGTGTACTTTCCAGCACAATTTTTTTAAACAAATGTAAAAATAAATTTAGCAACTTATATCATATAGCAAGCTCAATGGTTCTTCTCATTTGACATCTAAGGTCCTTCAGAGACAAGGATCTGGCAGATATCTCATTTCCCGTCACTCTCCAACCAGTCACTCTCCCCCCTCCATGACCTCATAATTACTGCCTGCAGAACTGGACTGTATTACTCCACTCATTGCTGTGTTCACTGCAGGACTGACCAACCATTCCACCTTCTTTATGAAGCATTTTGACACATCTTCTTGATCATGTTCATTGTACCTGCACAATTACTGGTGGAGGGTTTATGGCACCTTTTCAGCATCATAGTGTTCTGCTGTCTTATTTTAATTTTTTATTCTAATGTCTTCACTGCTTAAAGGAGAAGATGATGTCTTCATCATTCATTGTGTTGGGTGCTGTACTATTCCCAGGTAGCCTCTCGGAAGTCCAAATACTACTTATCCATTTGTTAGGTTTAAATTTACAATGGAGCCCAGCCAGTCCCCAGCACTTCAGTCCTGTAGCTCCACCTATCAACCCCTTTTCTACATTTGGCATTACTAATAGGTTTCTTAAACTTTTCAAGGCCAAATTGCAACTCTGAACTATTCCCCCACAAATCTGTGTCTTCCATTATAAGTGGATGACAATTATTATCAAATGACATGGACCAGAAATCTTGACACCATTCTTTTTGTTTGTTTTTTCTTTTTTTAAATAATCTTACTTAGTTGATTAGGGTACAAAGGGTCAAGGGGCTACAGGAAAGTGAATAATACCATTGTTTCCACACTAATATCATCATTTTCTCCCCTGTATCTGGGGTCAGGAGAGAAACAAAGGGAGGCCTCCCACCCATCCCAGGTCCCCGATGTGGGGCATGCTCTAAGGGTCCTGTTCAAGCAGTTTTGATAGTTGAACACTTGGCACCATTCTTAACTGTTTTCCCTCAATATCCCATATTTGATCCATCAAAAAATCCTAATGGCATGAAATCTGAATACCCTTAGGACAGTTCTACCTCTCACACTCAGGTTGAATTTGCTATCACCTTTCATCTGAAGTAATTGCTGTATCCTCCTACCTCCAATTACTGCTCTAACGTCTGTTCATACATGGGCCAGAACACGCCTTCTAAAGAACTGATTCTGAACATACGACTCCTCTGCTGACAGTCCTGACATGGTATCCCATCTCTCACAGTGCAACCAGGTACCTTTCCCTACCTTCCTCATCTTGTACTGCTCTCCTACTGACTCCCGGCTGCAGCTCTGCCAGCCCCTCGTTTCTGATCCAATTTCCCAGGAATAATCCCCGCCCTGGGAGCTGCCATGATCTCCAGCTGGAATACCTTGGTGCTGAGAGCCAAGGGCTCCTTCTCTCACCTTTGTCAAGACTTTTCCAGTACTACCTTTTCAGGAATGATTGCAAATAGTAACCCCATTCTCTCCCTACATCCCCATCCTCACTGCATTTACATTTCCCTGTAGCACTTTGCATTCTCTTTATTGTGTATTGACATTGCATACATTGCTCACTTATATTTTTATTGTCTGCTTTCTTGCAATTAAATTTTAAGTGCCACAAGGACAGATATTTATATCAATCACATTAATCAGTGTATCTCTGAAGTCTAGCACAGTGCCTGAAAGAGAAACAATTCATAGATATTTACTGGATAATGAAAAAACAGTAAATGTTTGATGTACCATCTTGGAATTAACAAGAGGTCAATCAATAAAATACAAAGAATTTAGTCCTCTTAACTAGAAGCTGTGGTTGCCACTTAATACTCAGCTATAACTCTAGATCATTGATAAAATCTGTTGCTGCATAGTAATACCTCTGCAAGCTGAAATGATACACCATTTTTTTCTAGCAAATTTTATGTGTCTGGTCAATTCTCTCCACCTATCCTCAATGTTTTGTTTCATGTTATTTTGCCAAACTGGCCCTCTTTAAATTTACATATTCAAAGTCAGGCATATTAAGCATGCTAGAAAGTAATGTTAGTTATGGTGGAAAGAAAGAGAGAGAGAGAATATCTTCCATCTGCTGGTTTACTCCCCAAATGGCCAAAATGATCACAGCTGGGCCAAGCCAAATCCAGAAGTCAGGTGCTTCATCCCGAAGGGATCCAAGTATTTGGGCCATATTTTGCTGCTTTCCAAGTATATTACCAAGTAGATCAAAAGGAATTAAAGTATTAGGGCTCAAACCAGTGCTTATATGGCATACAGTTGTCACAGGTGGTACCTTACTATGTTGTGCCCCAATGCTGGCCTTAGATCAGTGAAGTAAATTAAAAATCTGATTACTCAAGCAGTTTTCAACATACATTTTTACGTCTCAGAAGTCATTATGCTTTTTTTATGTTTTACTGGACAAGAAGTTGAAGTAACAAGGCAAATGACCTCCAAACACTTGAAAAATAAGCTGTGAATGGAATTTAGGTAATACATATCAATATATATTTCTTGATATGTAGATGTATAACTATACATCATAATATATTTCACACATAAAGCCCTAGTTTTCTTCTTCAACATCAAAAAGCATATCTTGAAAATCTGGATTTTTCAGGATCACTAAATTACTTCTTACAGAAAATTATGAACTCAAATTCTCCAAAAGTTATTCAACAACATAATGCATTCACTCTTCCTCAACTCATTATTTCCTTTTTCTTAAGCTCAAACGTAACGTAAAAAAAAAAAAAAAACGTGATTGAGCCCAGTGCGATAGCATAGTGGTTAAAGTCCTCTCCTTGCATGCGCCAGGATCCCATATGGTTGCCAGTTCTAATCCCAGCAGCCCTGCTTCCCTTCCAGCTCCCTGTTTGTGGCCTGGGAAGGCAGTCAAGAACAGCCCCAAGCCCTGGGACCCGGCACCCATGTGGGGGACCCAAAAGAGTGCCTGGCTCCTGGCTTCAGATATGCATAACACTGGTCGTTGTGGTCACTTGGGAAGTGAGCCATCGGACGGAAGATCTTCCTTTCTGTCTCTCCTCCTCCTCTCTGTATATCCGCCTTTCCAATAAAAATAAAATAAATCTTTAAAAAAGTCAGTGATTTACTTTGCAAGGACCAGAATGATTTTAATTGCTTTTCCGGAATATGATGATCTTTGCTCAGTCAAGTACAAAAAATTCCATCTCTCTGTACAACTTATGTAATAAACCTCTTAGCTTTTTTTTTTCCTTTATTTTTTTCTCTTTATTTCCCCTTCAGTTTTTGAAGGTCTAGAACTACAGCCCCTTAACATCCCGCACATGACCTAATTAGATTGATTAAAGTTCTCCCAACATGTTAGCTGTTTTGCCACAAAGCAGCCACAGTATGGCCATGAAGAGCAGTAATATGCACTTGTTCCCATTCTGGGGACCTCCATACTGAGGTTAAATGACTTACAGTACAATTTTTTAAATTCTATTTAACAATGGAAAAAGCAAATCATTGCTTCAGAGAAAGACAGTTTTCATCTCCCTGGACTGATTTCTGATTCTTCAACTCTGACCATCACTTTTCACCTTGACCCCTCAATTACAAATTAGCTTCTTTACCACCTTCACTCTGTTATACCTTCTGCAACAGAAGTTCGCCTCCTCTTACAAAAAAAGTTGGGGTGGAGATTTGGATTTTGCTTAAAATGACTAAGTTGCACGCAGGGGTACCTGAATTTAGTACCAACACTAGCTCCTGAAGCCAACTTCCTGCTAATTTGGGATTCTAGGGATCAGCAGTGACGACTCAAAGGATTATATTCAGGCCACCCATGTGAGGGACCAGGACTGAGTTCCTATTTCCTGTTTTCAGTGTAGCCCTGGATATTGTAGGCATTTGGGGATGTGGACCAGTAAATGGGAGTACCCTATTTAAATGTCTCTTCTTCTCAAACAAAGTGGTTCTTTTGTATAAAATGGATTGAGAGTCACTAACTTTGGGTGATATCATAGTGGTATGCACTGAATTATGTATCCCCAAATTATATATGTTGTGGTTCTAAATCCTAATACCTTTTAATGTAACTGTTTGAAAATAAGCTTTTATATAAATAATCAAGGTAAAATTGGGTCATATGGGAGGGTCTTAGCATAATTACAATGGCATTCTTACCATCCTTACTAGAAGAGATTATAACACATGTAATGTGAGCACACAGAGAAAGATCACATGAGGACTAGGAAAGAAGCAGACATCTGCAAACCAAACTCAGAATCCTCACAAGAAATTCTGAAGTTGGGTTGTTGCCTATAGGGTAGTTAGTAAATAAACTTTGCTTTTTTAAGCCACTTAGTTTATGGTGTTTCATCATAGAAGACCTGGAAAACTAATATATCAAAAATGACTGCTTATTTGAAGAGCTGTTTGGAGAACAAAAGAGCAAAGCTCCCAATTTTCTTAAATATTGCATAACTGAAAGTTTTCAAATTTCACAAAAATGAATGCATTAACATATCTAAGAAATAGAACTCCATGTTCAGTGTATTATTCTTTTTAAAAGGTAAGAGTTTTAATTACATGTATATTATTTGAAAGGCATACAGACAGGGAAATCCCATTCAGTAATTCACTCCTCAAATGCCCTCAACAGATAGGGGTGGGCCAGGTTGAAGCCAGGAGCTCACACCTCAATCAGAGTCTCCTATATGGGTGGTATGATCTGTTGATTGAGTCATCATTCTTGCTGCCACGTTGCACATTGGCAGGAAACTGGAATCAGAGGCACGATGCATTAACAGGATTTGAACCCACAAACTTCAAAACAGGATAAAGGCAACTGAAACAAAATCTTAACCAATACATCAAATTCCAACCCCTTACACCTAATCTTTGACCATTACTTTCTCGACTTCTATAGTCATTTAATTTTGTTCTTTCTCTTAGTAATTAAACCACAGTTGGCTGGATTAAGATGAATAAATGTCAAATTAAGGATAAAATCCCTAGCTTTTGGCATCCTGGCAAATTAAGTTTATGAGACCAAGATACTTAATCATTAAAATCAGCACTGTATATTTTCACTTTTCCATTCCAGACACTTTATAAAATAAGTAAAAACTGCAATAAAATTCAAATTATTAAATAAACCACTGCTATAAAGATTAAAATAGAGAATGCTGTCAAAACTGAAGTATTAACTGAGAGGCAGCTTTAATAGACCAAAGTTATCAACATGTTACTCCAAGGCCAAAGGTCCAAATTCAGTCTGGGAAGAAAATTAAGTAGGTTGAGTGCGTAACAGTTCAACTGTGGTTTGTATTTAAATACCACTGTCCCCTCACATTGGTAGGAAACTGGTTCCAGGACTTGCTGTAGATAGCAAATTTGCAGATGCTCAAGTCCCTTTCATGCAATGTTGTAGTATTTTCACAGAACCTGTGCACATTTTCCTGCAAAGTTAAATCATCTCTAAATTACTGCACATACAATGCAAATGAAATGTAAATGGCTGTCAGCTATCATCTTAAAAAAACACATACTGCTTAGGAAACCAACAGTGTGTGTATGTGCTAAGTAGAGATGCAACTGTATTTTTTATCTTCCATCCTCACTGGACTGAATCTGCAGGTAAGGGGCCTACAGAACATATGGCTGGCTGGAATGAGCATTAGCTTAGTATCTTGTTCTCAATGAGCATTAAGTGTTCTTGTTTTATTTTTAAGTTACACTTATTTAATACCTAACTATAACTCTGTCGTGTTTCTACATAGACAGAAAGGACTTTCAGTTCATCAACAAACATTTGTTTAGCAATGGCTTTTTACCAGACAAGACTATGAGTCTACCAGGCGGGCATCAGAGACCCAAGCTCTGTGAGCCATCACCTGCTGCCTCCAAAAGTATGCATCCACAGGAAGTGGGGCTGGAACTCGATCTCAGGCCCCTATCCCAACATGGAATTCAGCTGTCTTAAGCAGCAACTTAATCACTGAGCCAAATATCCGCACTTTCTTTAATCCCAAAATCTGAGGAAACCTAAACTCAGAAATGCTACCTCATCTGATGAAGCCTATGTAATTTGTATTTGAACCACCACCACCCCATACACCAAAAAAAGGTGCTGGTATTAGGAGGTCATCTTTGCTGGGTGACGATTAGATCATAAGGACAGAGTCCCAATGAATGGGTTAATTCCCACGCAAGAGATTCCAAAAGAAATCTCCCCTTCTGCATGTAAGGACAGAGGGAGAAGGTGCTATTTATAAAAAAAAAAAAAAAGTAAATGTGCCCTCATGAGATGCCAACTCTGCTGACTGATTTTGGTCTTCTCAGCCTCAAGAATGATAATCAAACATATATGTGTAATGTTTATAAGCCATGTAAATTTAACGTTTACAAACCACCTAGTCTATTGAGTCTTGTTAAAACAAAGAAAGGGAACCAACATGGCAGTCAGATCTGACCTGCTTCAGAAAATTCAACAGAGGACTAGCCTGGGGTACTTTCCACCAGGCACTGCCATTATTATGAAGCAACTCTCTTTTATAAATTGTAGGGCTGTGAAATGAGTTACAACAGTCACTGTTATTCACAAATTACCTAAACTACCCAAATAATTCAAACTAATCATAGGCTCACAAAATGTGATGATAAGCAGACTCTTAAAAACCACATAGTTCAACATTCATTGTTTGGTAAGGAAATCAAGGCCAAAGAATAAATAACATGCCCTAAGTCACATAGGAAACAAGCTGGGAACCTAGGATTAAAACATCAGACTTTTTCCTTGTATACTGTGAAAAATCCAGTAATAGCTAGACATCTGAGAAGCAACATGGGTGATAGCTTAGAAGAATCCAAAGCCAGACAGCTGGATTGGAAAATATGTGTCCCATGATACATGCCAGCTGTCACATGAAGTTTTTAGAATAAAGTTTCTTTTCTGCAAAATGGGTGTGATGATGATGATGATGATGAGTTAAATGAGATGTCACAGCTGCAATGTTTTGAATCACACCCAACATAGTAAACATTCAGTAAGGGGAAGACTGTAGGTCCATCTTCAGATTTTCTTCATACAATGCATACTACATTGATACCACAGTGTAGACTGTATCTTAGTCTTCTGATGCCTAATTAAATATCACAGTTCAAGAAATGTACTAAGAAAACAGGCTTGTTGAGCTCAGAGTTGTGAAAGTCCAAGAGCATGGCCCCAAGATCTGCTTATCAGCCAGTGAAGGCCTTCCTGCTGGGTCAGGACATGGCAGAAGGCATCACATGAAATAAAGTGGGCATGCCAAAGAGGAGCTTTTGCAACAAAGCCATTCTCAAGATAATTGATTATTCCACCAGAGAGTTACTCCATCTATTGACCAATCCAGTCCCGAGGGCAAAGCCCTCATGATCTAATCACTTCTCAAGGGTCCAAACTGGCCTTACGTTTCAGCACTTCACTTAGGGGATAAAATTGCAACACAAGTTTCGGTGGGAAATTCCAAGCCATAGCACTAAGTTATTGTTGCAGCGCCTCAAATGTCGTTCTGCCAGCCCGAAAGCAGCATTGTGCAACAGAATTTCACATGCCCAAAGGACTGCCTTCAGTGACTGCAATATTTAGATGTGCAAATTTACTGAACCCAATCAAATGCCAGATGTTCAAACCAGAGTGAACTACCAGTAAAAGCAAAAGTTCGCTTCCGCATGTATATTGGTCACTAAAACATTTCTAATGTAATGTCTGCGGACTGTTAAGTCTAAATATTTTAAACAGAGATAAACACCCTGGATTTCTGTGTATGATTTTCACTCAGCCTTTACCACTTTTTAACACTCAAGGCTTTATCCCTGTTCCAATGTTACAACCACACAATTAGAATCCTTTTTCCTGGTAAAAGAGTACATTTCTAACACTGCCAGAGGAAAGAAGGCAATTTTATTTTTAAACCAACATTGTTCTTAGTTCCTTTGTACCAAAGCCATAATAAAGCACAACAGAGGATCCAATTTTAGATTTGGTGAGCAACCAGAAGTCCCTACATAAATAATCATGTCCCTGCTCTGCCTGTGCTTGTGACCGCAAGGCAACATTGTCACTCCTGCGGCTGGTCCAGAAACCAAGATTCCTAGGTGGCTTCTAAGGAAGCCATGCAATTCTCACGCCCTTCTCAAAAGCAAAGCCCAATCTGCATGAGTTAGAAAAGCATGAGAAGTCTGTTCCAGGATCATGAGACTTTACCATCTAAACTGAATTATTACTTGGTTAAATTATAAGGCACATCTGAGAATTTTACGGAAAGAAATCTCTACGATCAGGTTCAGCTAAGTGGGGGCCCAGTGTGCCCAGTATAAACGCAGTGAAGCAGAAGAGCTCTCAACTTCAGCTCAACCGCTAAATTATCCCTGATGCTTTACTGTGAATTTTATCACTTTCTGTTTTGCTTTGATTTGCAAGAACTACCAACTCAATGCACTATTAATTTTAAAAATAAAAACTTTGCAGTCACATATGTACATATCCTTAAATCTTACACATACACATTAAGGGGCTTTGTTCATAGAATATTAGCATTATCTTTTAATCTCATTTTCACACAAACGTTATGAAACCCTCTTGTGTACATGAGGTGAAAAGATTCAAGGCTAGGTTGACCCCCTTGCTTTCTTGCTTCAGATAAAAGAAGGTCTGAAACATAAAATTCAGGGAAGCAAATTGTTAGTAAACAGAAATGCATGTAATTCTTTCCTCTTCTGTATGCTAAACTTGTAGACTGAACACTCTACCCTGAGCCTCTGAAATACATACATGTTGAGGGACACATCATTTCCCTAGTGATCCTTATGTCAATCCTGAGAAGGAAAAAGAAATGTGTTTAGAGAGCCATTTGCAGCACATGAGCCCCGACAGGCGCAGCTCCCATTGCTATCTCAGTTATCTTTGGAGCTACCCTTTAAAAGTCACCAGTAGCCCCCTGAAGCCCTGGAGACTGAATGACTCACTCCGGATCACAGGGCTGGCAAGCAGGAGCTCAGCACTGGAACAGGGTCTGTCGAGATATTTTCACACCACTGGCTCAGGGACTGGCAGACCCAGACACTCCTGCTACTGCCACCCCAGCTTTACAATGACACATAAATTCTGGGACAGGAGAGGAAGGCTCCAAATCTGAAAGACAGTCTCTGACCTTCTGTAGCTGCAGGGGTTGGAAGACTGCCAAGCTGCTCAAGGAACCATGCAGACAGTAAGTGCTATTCCTTCAAAGAAATGTCTTTACCAAAAAGGGGAGGTGGGGCGTCAACAGTTTTTCCTGGAGGGTGACAGTAATTACAACCTCCCCTCCAGTCACTGGCCATCATGCAACTGGTCACATTTTTATTTTTGTTTTGTCCAGCAGGAAGAACAGAATTACATTAGAGCTCAACTTTATTAGCCTGGTACGACTCTCCAAATATTTACTCTAGCTCTTCACCTGGCCTTGTCTTTTGTATTTATATATTCTCTGGTGTCAATTTTCAATATTTCATATTAGCTTGCAAATTATATATGCAAATCCAATTTCTATGGAACTGATAGGTACTATAAATAATTATTTCATGCATTTGGTCACTCTTAAATATCTGGTAGAGTTATTGCTGCATATTAATTTTTGTTAATTATTCAACTTGCTTACTTTGCTTTATGGACTCTGTTCATTCTATTCAGTTACTTTATTCTCTTTATTTAGCCAACAAAGATTTATCAGGGGTGCACCAGGCACCAAACCATGAGCAGAGTTACCAATGGAAGACACAAACACATCATCTCAGCTTTAAGTAAGACAAAGCAGCATACCAACATTGGCTGAGCTTCTCTGGGTATCATGGGACAGGAGTATCCATCTGGGCAGTCTTGTGGCCATTAGAATTCATTAAAGCTGCTGTCACATCATAATCTCTCTTATCCCATGACTATTCCTTTGGTCCTCTACTCTGAGATAACATTTTTGCTTTAGTTCATTCAAAGCCTTTAGACCTCTGTGGTCTTACAGCCTCAATTAACCCAAGTTCTCAACATGAGTGCTTGGGGTGTCTATCTCTTTCTTCTGCATTCCTCCATCCATATTCCTCAGTTCATATTCACAGGAGAAACCCTGATTAGCCTTATGACTAATTCTTGCTCCAATTTTGGCCTAATATTTATACCAGGCCATTTTATTCACTGCTGGCTAAGCTATGGATTTGCTGGCTATCACCATGCTTCAGTAACTACAGCTAAGGGAGGCAGCATAGGGAGCCTCTGGCACAGAATGTGAGAGTAAGTTCTGTGAAATGACCAGCTAAGTTCAAGTCCAACTTCTGTCATTCACCAGATTTGGGATGGTGGGCAAATTTCTTAATGTCTCCTCCATGAAAGGAAGATAACTAAGCTCCATCTTGTCAAGCTGTTGCAAGGGTTCAATGAAATATCACATGAAAGGCATTTAGGCCTATACTTAGCACTATTAGGGGCCCATATATGTTAACTATTACTATTATGCATGTCTTTGTGTTATGAAAGGATGATATGCTCTTTACTGAGAATTGGAGACCACAGGAAACCATCAATGACTTGTCCAGGCACAAGCATATAATTTCCTCGATCAGCACAAAGCCTATCCAAATTCCCTAAAAGAGTCTTCTTTACTGTTTCTGATCAAAATGCTGAGAAAATTTGGTGCATTTTTTCCTCTCAAAACTATTTGCACCTAGCCAATACAGCCACAAGCTTAATATGCACAAGTGTGAGCAATTTCTGCAACAGGTTGTCAAATGTACACAGATTTGAACAAAAAGCGAGGAGACAGAAAAAGGAGGAAAGGGGAGAAGTCCTATGCCTACAAAAGTATAAAACTGAAAAAAAGAACAAAAAATTTAAAAGTAATCATGTCTGAATTCAGATAATATTTGGAGTTAAGGGTACGCGCATGCATATCAAAAGAGCTCCTTATAAGAGTATAAGGACTGTGTGATCCATTAAGATCCAGAGGATGTATCTGGCAACTCAGAAATTAGCTTATTGAACAGTAATACACATAAATCATATGAATTAATTAATTACCTGTATTTGCACTGTGATATGACCACAAAGAAACTGATGGAGCCCATGGAAGGCTCTGGTCTTTTGCAAGATCTTTGGGACAATCTAGTTCATGTCTTTATGTTGGCTTCTGGATTGCCAGCAACCCTTGGCATTCCCTGACTTGGCTCTGTGGACCCTGAACTCTGCCTCCACTACCACATGGTATTCTCCTCATACCCACATCACAGTCCAGGTCTCTGCTCATCAGAAGCCATTCACTTGGCTCACAGGCCCACTCGACTCCTCCAGGATCTCACCTTGACGAGTTACACTTTCAGTTTCTAAGCAAGATCCTATTTTGAGGATTCAGAGGTCAGAATTTCAACATATTTTTATGAAGCTTGCAGCACGTAACTATAAGCCATTTTGTCAAAGGTTATTATAGAGACAATAAAAAGATTAAGAACATATAGAATTGCTTGCTAGATTTTTTTTTTCTGTAAAAAAGAAAACTTCTACCTCCAAAAGAAGTCTATTAATTAAAAAAAAAAAAAACACAGGCCACAGTTCAGCTTCCATTTCTTGAGAAGTCTGGATGGTGCACGTTCCTTTTAGATTTCATGGGAAGTTCATAGAAGTAATCAGTCCAAAACAAACCGGCCTCAAACCTCAGCAGTGTGGAGAAGCCGTTTATCCATGAAATATTCTTTACTCCTTTGATGGAGTTTTCTTCTTTTCCCTTGCCAATGATCATGACTACAAACCTCTGTGCTCCAATTACTCTAGAAAATTGGTAGAAATTGGGCAAACTGTGCCCAGAAACCAATCTGGAATGTTCAACCAAAAGTTAGTATTCAGAGTTGCTGATTTTCTTTGGTCTTGGCAAACATGCCATGGTAAAAGAAAAAAAAAAAAAATACAGGACAGGACAAAAAGTCAGAGGCAGAATGACTATGTATAATCCACTGTATATACCAGAAAATTATGAAGAGTAAAGGAAAAAGTATCAAGAATTATACCAGGAAAAAAAGCCCTGAGGTTAAATAAACAGTCCTAGGAAAAGTAGAAGAGAACATGCAATCACCTTAATTGAAGGGTCTGTAAAGCACCAGCCCTGAAACCTATTTGCCTTTGCCACATCATTTACCCACATCTCACTTGGACAAGGGAAACCAGTGAGGGAAGATACTGTTCAGTGACACCAGGCACTAGTGGGCTTCATTTCCCCAACCCTCTTTCAGAAAGATGGGAGCTTATTGTTGGGATAAGGGACAAAGAGATCAAGATTCTTACAACTCTCCATCACATAAAAAGACTAGTGGAATCAACCTAACCCTCCCCCGCCCCCCAAAAAAGAGGATGCAAGCCCTGAGTTGAAACAGCAATGCTACTGTAAAATTGGGCTTTCCAGTTCATATAAGATTGTATGATTAAGCACTTGTAAAGATGAGGGCAGGGAGGCAAAAAAAAATTCTATTCTGAGATGTATTTATTCTTATCCTTGGTTCTCATTCCATTTCATTTTCTTGGTGTACTGGACCAAACATTGCCTCTGGACAACACCAAGTCCAAGTCCACCCAAATCCTCAGAATGTGACTTTTTTTAGAAATAATATATTGGTTAGCACAACCTGGTTAAGAGGAGGTCATTTTAGAACAGAGTGACCCTAATTCCAGTATCAATCATGTCACACAAGAGGGAAAAGTTGCAAACAAGGAAGAAAGCTAGGGAGAGACAGAGGAATAGGTGGGAGTGAGACATTGACAATTCAAGGGCTGCTGGTTCCCACCTGAAGCTAAAGAAAACCTTGGAGAGAATTCTCTCAGTTCATGTAGAAGCAACTAGCTTAGCAGACAGCTAGATGTGCAACATTTCACTTCTAGAAAACTTGGTAAAATATGAACAAGGTATGAAAATTAGATAAAAGTCCTACAGTAATGTTAACTTTCTGATTATGGCAATGTTTCTGTGTATATGTATCAAAATATATTTTTAGGAAATGCACTAACATATTTATGGATTTAAGAAAGTAGTTGGTTTTCAAATGTTTCCAAAATGTGAGAGGGAGAAAAAGATTGAGAATGGGATAATATTGATGCCAGGAACACATAGCATAATGTTACATGGATACTTTATACTATTTCTACAATTTTTCCTAAGTTCACTCATAAAATTTAATGGTTCATTTTGTTGTTCAGAAAGGAACAGAATGCTCCCATCCATTAATTCATCCCCAAATACCTACAATGGCTGGGAATTCAATCCAGGTCTCCCACATGGGTTTTAGCAGCCCAATTACTTGAGCCCTCACTGTTGCCTTCCTGGATCTGCATTTAGTAAGCAAAAGTCAATAACTTGCAGAGGCAGGTGTGGCACTTGAGAGCCCAGATGCAGGGTTCCTAACCACTAAGTCAAACTCTCACCCCTTAAAGAGTTTTTCAAAAGGTGGCCCATGCTGTGGCTTAGTAGAGGAGAGTATCAGCTGCTGTAAATCCCATGTGAGCACCGATTTACATACTATTTGCTCCACTTCAGATTTAACTCATTGCCAATGTACCTGGGAAAGCAAATAATAAAGCCCAAGTCCATGGGTTCCTGCAGCCATGTAGGAGACCTGAAAGAAGACTCGAGCTCCTGGCTTCAGATTAGCCCAACTCCAGCTTTGTCTGCCATTTGAGAAGTGAACCAATGGACAGAAAATCCCTAAGTGTCTCTTCTCTCTGCAACATTTCAAGTAAGTGAATAAAACTTTTTTAGCAATCAAACTACAGATGAGTGAGGGTTGTTAAGAATAGTAGATTAAGAGTCCAGCTGTGGGACTGGGGCCAAAGCAACTCCCTGCAGTGTGGCAGCTGTGGGGGGTGTCCCAGCCAGGCCAGACCCAATGCTGGGGACTCAGGCCAAAGCCACTGCCGACAGGCTTAGTCCTAGGTTTGGGGAGCCAGTGTGCCTATTGGGTGCGAGGCTCTGCCTGCTGGCTGCCCGGCAGCAAGCTCTGGGGTTTTTGGGATACATAATTTCTGCCTAGGGACATCCATGGATAAGGCAAGTGTGAGTGTTGTTGAGGGATGAATTCTGGGTGATTCCCAGCAACGGGGTCATGGAACTTTCTGGCAAGTGTAAGGACTGAGACCTGGTAGTTTGGAGGGAAAGTCCATAAGATCTATATGGGCCAGACTGATTCACCAGCCTAAAAGGGAATACTGAGATGGGCTGTCAGTGTAGAGCATCACTGACTGCCACACACCAGTCCACATGAAAGCTATGCTGGGGCCTGTCTGGCAGGGCGAGGTGCCAGTAGCTGACTGAGTATTGGAACAGCAAGCAGGTCACAATTGGCAGGGTCAAGACACTAACCAGCATGTGAGAGAACAAAGTCCAGGGGTAGATTCTGTGAGGGAAGTGTGGGCCAAACCATGTGGAAATACAAGTCCCACTGGTTAGCTCATGAGCTGGGGTGCTGATGGGCTGAGCTAGGTGTGACAATGGAACCTGCCATCATTTACAGGTAAAGGAATCAACAACAGTCTGGGCAGGTCAAGGCAGCAGTACCCGAATGTGCATCCTAAAACAGGATATGGGTTGGGCTGAGCTGCAACTGGAAGGGGACGGAGCAGGCAGGGCTGAACAAACCTTAACTCACAAGGAAGAACAGAAATCATGATGGAGCATGTGTCACGCCAAACTAGGCTCTTACAATGACTGGTCTGCATGAGCAAGGGATACTAGGCCACAGCATCGAAAACAAAGGCTGAGACAGGTGAGGGGTTGTGCCAAGCTGAGTCAGAGCAACCACTGGCACATTTGTAACACAGGACTAGGAACAGATGCAGTTGGGGAGTTGTAAGAGTACCCCCTTGCTGGATTGGGGTTCCCACGGGAGAGTGCAGGGGCCAGAATGGAGGCAGTGTTCTGGTCTTGATATGGCTGCAGTCTCCCTTGGCACAAGTGTGAACTGGGGCTGGGTACTCCTAACCGAGCTAAACTCCAGCACCATCTGGTGCTCTGGAGAACCTGGGTAGATGTACCATGGACTAGGCTAGGCCTCTACCCCTACTCAGCCACGTGTGAGCAGTGTCTGGGTATGGATGAGCCTTGGCTGGGCTGATATATCTAACAGTAAGAACTGGAATGGAGGCTGGCAAAGAAAGTCCACTGTTCCTACCAGGACAGTAGGTGGACTAAGCAGGGCTGGACCATGGACCCACCAGTACGCTCAAGATCTGGCATAGGGAGATGTTCTGATGGAGGAGCTTGGGAAACTCCTCTGTCGGGACACAGTCCCTGCAGATGAATGCAAGAAACACGATAGGGAATATCCTAGACCAGGCCAGAGAAAGATACCCACTGGCATACATTTGGCATCAGTAGGGGGCAGACCAGGCTGAACCAGTTCACATCACCCACTGGCAAATCCGAGCACCAAAAGAGAGTGTGGGTCAGGCCAGGTTTGGTCACAACACAAACCAGTGCACATTACAGAATGTCAAGGTGAGGTGAGTCGTACCAGATGTGGCCGCAGCACCCAAGCAGCACACATGAGATCCAGGGAGGCAGGGGGCAAAGCTGTTAGGGGGATGTGGACAACCACTCCCCTGAAGAGCATGAGTTGGGACGGGACAAACCAGACCAGGCAGGGTGACAACACCTGTGGGCCTCATGTGAGCTGGAACAGTGAAAAGACAGGTTGGGCTGACTGTTCAGACTGGTGCAAGCAAAAAGAGTGGGTGAGGGTTGGCTGGGCTTAGCTGCAGCATCAACTGGCAGAGGCTGGCACTGGGAGCTAATTCTCTCAAGTTAAACTGCAGAACTACCTGGAGAGTGCATAATCTGGGAGTGGCCTACCAGGGAAATAGGAGGGCATCTCCCTCTTGGGTTACCACTCCCCCTGGAGAGCATGAAAACCAGGGGCAGGACTCACCTTCTCTTCAGCAACCCTGTTCAATCTTTAATCTACCAAGAATTGACATGGTACAGTTCTGAGCAAGCTTTTATTTTATTTTTGCTTTAGATATTTCTATACCATTCAAATATTGACACAACAATTTGTGGTTATCTTTTTGCTCTTTTTACTCAAAAACCTCCCTTGTAGTGGTCAGGTAGAAGAATGTCTCAAGCTGAACTACAGCCTAGTGTTCTGTATGAGAAAAACAGAACTAATTTAACTTAAAATAATAAGCTTAGGGGCTGGCTTCTTGGTAAAGGCCTGTCCTTCCTCTCTGTAGTTAAATCTACTTATGAAACATTGAGCGATCTCTTAGTGGCCCTTAGAGGATCTTAAAATTGTTTTTGGAGTGATACAAGACATAGACAAAATAAGCCATAATTAGCAACTGGTGTGACAATAAGGCGTGAGTAACTTCTACTCCACCCTCAAATAATAAAGTTTCTTGCTTTGAAGGAGTCAAGACTTTGGTGCAGGTTCTTGTATTTCCTTGCTGTGGTTCTTGAGAGCTGTAGGAAACAACCAGAGATGAGTTTACCTGCTTCTGAAGGATTAGAATGCTGCTGATACACGGCACGTGGATAAGAACAGGTGCTTTCAGATTTGTTGACCCTCACCTCACATACAAAAATCAACTCAAGATGTACTGAAGGCCTGAAGCTAAGACCAGAAACCATACTGTGGCCAGGAAAGAACACAGGGGGAGGCTCTCTGGTCGTGGCGTGGACAGTGAGTTTCTGATAGGACACAAGGCAAGGGAGTAAAAGCAACACCAGCCAAATGAGATCACATCAAACTGAAAAGCTGCTTTCTGCACAGCAGAGGAATCAATAGACAGGCCAAGGAACAGAAGAATTTATTTGCAATTACGTATCCAAAAAGTGGTTAATATCACAAATATGTAAGGAATTGAAACATCTCAATAGTAAAATAAATAAACAAATAAATAACCCAATTTTAAAAATGGGCAAAGGATGTGACAGACACTTCTTTTAAAAACACAAACAAATGACCAACATGTATATGAGGATAAACCCAACACCACTAATCATTTGAGAAATGTAGATTAAAACCACAGTAAGAATACCTTAGACATGTTTGAGGGGTGCTACTAAAAGATGAAAATAAAAGATACTGGCAAAGAGGAAGAGAAAAGGGAATATGTGAGTTTAGGTACAGTGTTGGTGGAAATGTTATTAGTAAAGCTACAAACGAAAATAATGTAGAGGCTATTCAAAAAGCTGAGAATAAACCTCCACATGATCCAGCAGTTTTATTATTTAAGCATATATCCATAGAATCTGAACTTTGTTGAAGAGATATGTTCACTTCCATGATCAATGTAGCATTACTAATAGCCAAAAACTTTTAAAAAGTTAAATTTCTATCAGCAGTTCAACGAATAAAATAGGTGGTACATATACCCAAATGGAATACTATTCAGGCATAAAAAGACATTCTGTCATTTACAATTACACAGATGAACTGTGTAGGCATCATGCCATAAACCAGGAACAGAAATACAAATGCCACATTATATTATGTACCTATTAAGTATGAGAAAAGTTAAATTCACAGCATCAAATAATAAAATAATTAAAACCAGCTTCTGGGAATATCAGTCAAAATATCAGTAAAGGAAAGTGATTTGAGATACTTTTATATATCATGATGATTAGAGTTACTAATGATGTACACTGGAAAATTATTAATAGATTATATTTGAGCATTCTTACCATGAAAAGAAATTAAAATAAAGTAAGTATGTATGGTAATGCATATATTAAGCAGCTTCATTTAGCCACCCCACAAGAAATTTATATATCATAATATCATGCCATACAACATAAACAACACAATTTTCACTTGTGAATTAAAAAGTATTGATTAAAAAAAACACCAACCTGAATCTGAATCCTACCTCTACTAGGTCTGGTGATTATGACTTTGTCACATTATTTTCTCTTTGGAAGACTGTCTTTACATTTGGAGCATTGAGAATATCAATATTTACTACCTCTCTGCTCTGTTGTGTGGATCAAATATAGCACAGAACATGCCTATGACGTGAGGACAAGGAGAAAGCACTCAATAGGCATTAGTTGCCATGGTTACTCAAAGAAAAGTTCCTGTTTAAAACCGTAACATTTTTTCTTCCAAAATACCAAGTCTTGGTTTCCCCATTTTAAAAATAACATCTATAATAGGAGTTTAAGAAAATACATGTGCCGGAAATTTGTAAGTTTTGTAGCTATATCTGCCTATTTAATCTATCCCTTCTGCCATTAGTGTTATTAGGGCTGTAATACTTACTGCAGCCCTAACTATCAGCATGCATCCACGCAAAACTCACTACCTGCTTTCAATTTGAAGATGATGAAGACAGATTGTTCTTTTTTTCTGATTGAAAAGAATCACTAGGGAATGAAATATCACATGTTACTGTTTTTATACAAGGGGCAATTAATGTTTCTACCTCATGGTTCACAAGAATCAGAAAAAGAAGGGATACAAATACATATGCAGGTATAGTAAGAATATGTCAAAATGCAGAGATGAACATCAGAACAGCATCATGAATCTGATAGCAATCTCAAAAACCACCAGCAGAGTGCTGCTGTAGAGAAGTAGCTTTAAAGATGAGGGGAAGCAATTAGTAAACATGGAAAACTTGTTACAATGCATATGGGAATCAGACATGCCTATATCCCACATCAAAGTGCTCAGGTTTGATTCTTGGCTCTGGCTCGTGATTTCAGCTTTTTGCTGTGGGCCCTGGGTAGCAGCAGTGATTAGTTCAAGTAGTTGGGTCCCTGCCCTCCATGTGGGAGACCTGTGTCCTAGCTTTGGTCCTAGGTCCAGACCCGGCACTGAAGGCACTTGGGAAGTGAAACAGTAGTTGGAAGCAAAAGTATATACACACTCTCTGTTTCCTTTTGCCTCTTAATAACTGAACAAGCAATAACACAGAAAAGCAATCTTAGTTGCTAGGTATCATTACTATGGTGCTTGATTCAGTGGGCAGGGGGCGTCACAATTTACATTTCTGACAAGCTTCCAGAAAATGAAAAACCACTGATCTAGACAATTTCTATAACAGTGTTCAATAGTGAGTTTCTATAACAGTGCTCAACTCCACAGGCATGGCTGGGAGAATAAAACAATACTGACTACAAATAGGAGCATCATCATAAAGTGGGCTATGGATGTAAGGGGATTGCAGTTATGATCAAGGGATGCTGTGACTAGTAGAGACATCTGCTCTGCTGTCAACCAAAGTAAACCAGAGACCTATGAGACCCCTTCTGCCCTGCTGCAGCCCTAGTTTAAAGCATCCATCAGGCACCCAACTGGTCCCCAAGAATGCAATATCGGTGCCAACAGGAGTCTATCTGACCTGATGTACACACCACCCATGTGAGCTGTCTCCTTTAACAGAGCCACAAGGAGGAGCAGTGGGGCTGCTCTGCAAGGGGTGGGTTGTTCTGTCCTTTTATTGCTGTATGAGCAATTCCAAGTATTATCAATTCCCAGCTATGATGAATCCTTGGCTATGAAAAGCACTACTTCTATTTTAACTGTACAAAGTTATCAACAATTATGATTTCTCGCTATTAAGGTATAAAGGGCCTTGCTGCTGTGTGCAAGATAGGAGTGAAAAGAAATTCACATTGAGGAACTGGCCCTAAATCACAAAGTAAATAACAAGTCATAGCCCAGAGACTTTGTACACAGGCCCCGTTCAGACAACAAAGACACAGGAAGGATGGGTGCTAGCACAAAGCTATGAAACTACACAGGTCCTTAAGAACCTTTCAGAAACCATACACATGTCCACAGGCATATTTGGCCACTCTCCCTGAAAACTGCCGTTATACCCTATTACTACTGCATCATAACAAACTACAAAGATGCACAAACAAAACCCTCCTTGTTCTGCCAGCTTAACACTCTATATTGTTCAATCAACAGGATTCTCTTTGCCTGTAAACCACGTACTGATTCTCGCCCCAGCTGTGTGGTACTCTTCCTTCTGCTCTGACCCTCTCTGATCTAAGGAAGCACACACTGGACAAAACTCATCACTCCTGTGATTAAACATCTAAACACATGTCATCATTTAGTTATGCCCAAGAACCTGCAAAGCATATACTACCTTTCCAGTTTAGACATAAGCAAATGAGTCCTGGGAAACTGGGTTTTGTACTTACTGTCACACAACCAGAAAGAAGCCAAGGAACTCTCTGTATTTGGGCCCTTTGACACCAAAGCCTTAACTCTGCCTTTCCCTTTATTCTTTTTCCACATAGCTCTTTCTGGTTCCTTCAGTCTTGGCAGCATTGTCGGCTTGTGGCCAACCCTGTGATACAGCCGAGCTCTTGAGAACTTTCCCCTTAGGTTTTCTAGTGAGCAAAGCATTCCACATGTTGGAGCCAAGGACAGGGTGAACTCGTAAGGCCAGTCTGATGGCATGGTTGGATTGTCTGAGAATTCAGTCTGACCTGGTAAACACAGTTGGAAAGCTGTGTCTTTTCCCTAGTGTTTGAGCTGTGTAATGACATACTGCCACCCTGTGGTTCCTTCATCAGAAGTTAGAGATGCACAAAACCAAGGCACAGAAACTACAGAGCCTTTGGTTTCGAGGCTGAAGAAGTGGAGGTTAGGGAATGAGGAAGAGATGTGCTAACTTATCCAGGAAAACCTACTGCAATGTTGTCACCCCCAAAAAGGAACTTGACATCAGATAGACAAAAGTTTAAGTTTACCACATGAATTCATTCCTTCTCTAGGCCTTAGTTCGTGTTTCTGTATAATGGGAGTAGTGACTGCTCAAAGCTGTTGAAGAATTAACTAACAATGCATGTAGCTTCTCAGAGGACTCCTCTGTGCAGGACTTGAGCACTCGGGTTATGACACAGAATTGGCAATCTCAACCGCACCTGTGGCTTGGACCCTCCAACAGTCACTTCCCTTAGCCTGTCACCCTGCACGCTTACTGCATAGGGGCTTTAAGCCAGCACCCTCCCTGAGCAGAGGAACAGACACCCTGCCTCCCATACCCTCAGCCCCCTATTTCCCAGCTCTCACCAGAGGGCTCTCCCTACTCACCAATGTTCCGCCTCCCACTGCTTCTGCTAAAAGACAATTACCCTAAAAGATAAGAACTCTGCAAGCATATTTGGAACCTAGAAAAGTGTTTCCCTTTCCAGTTCCTCACAGCACCAGCTTCTCAGATGGGGTTCAGCTACTACAAATAAGATTTTTTAAAAATATTCTAGCAGAGAGAAAAATGACTTCTGTGTTCTAAAAGGATATCTCTTCAGATTTTTCCAGAACACTCAAAATATCCCAGAGCAAAAACATTAATTTCTACTTCATTTATAGTCATGTTCTGTGTAACGACATCTTAGTGAACAACAGATCACACATATGGCAGTGAACTCAGTGACACTGCAGCTGAATTGATTTGTGTGTCTGTACATTATTCTGGTGCAACAAAGTTGCATTTCTCAGAAAGTAGCTTCTTGATTGAGACATGACTCATTATAAACACTTACACAAGAGTATGTCAAAAAAGTTCATGGAAAATAAACTAAAGTACATTTTTATAGAAAAATTGAGAAAATGTTACACCAAAAGAAATATAATTTTTAATTTCATTTTTCATGAATTTGAAGTGCTTCATAGATGTACCCATTTTACCTTACATGTTTATAGCTTTACAATGTGAATAGATAATCACATAGTTACTTATACCACAGTCATAAATGGATTTAACTATCCTAACAAATCTCTGAGATGAACACTGTTGCTGGCTCAGTTTCACAGGAGAGAAACTCAGGCATCGAGTGATGAACGCGTGGTCCACAGTTACCTGGCTAGTACAGAGTTTTGCCTAGATTTGAACGTCTGTAGCTTGGCTCTTCGTCCGGTATACAAAGATCTATCATCCTTATTAACTGGACCACACTATAGATGAAAGGAGTACTACACACAGGTTTTGAGTTATACACACACAAAAAAAGTTTGAGTTATGCTTCAAACTGCCACTATAAAGCAACAGCTTCACATTCACACCCCACAAAACACAAACACACGCAAATCATCTTCAGGCCAACTTCTAAGAGCAGGATCTGTTTCCTCCCAGAAACACAAATAATCAGAACTCCCAGTTGTTTTTTGCAGAGGAGGATGATGAGGGGCAGGGGGAGAGGCATAAGATAGATGTGCTTACTGCATGTTTTCCCTGACATACATGCCCCTTTGGAGCAAATATGATGAGGATGATTGTGGGCTGGGCTGCCCAGCATGGCCAGCTCACCTACTAGAGTGCAGCTGGCCATGCTTGAGTTTTCAGTTTCTCCATATGCCAGGAACATATAATAGGCTCCGAGTTCACAGCCCTCCAATGGAAAAGATGCAGCTCTTTCCTGAAAATGCAAACATTTAATCACTCCCAGGATACCTGAGCTGGCAGCACTGAAGCTAAACATTCACACTGCTGAATTTTGGGCTGGGCAGGGACAAGTACATTCAGAGTCATTGAAACACAGCTGGGATAGTTGCCTTGGTTTCTAATGAATGAAGACTTGTTGCATGATTGAAAACAAACCTAACATGCTTCATTCACTATTGACAAAAAGAGAGAGAGTGAGAGAGGCCAACTCTTAAAAAGTTCTTTTGGTCAGTTTTCCTGCATAAATCCTAGCTCGTCATCTCCAGTCACTCCACGGCTTGGCAGCACCTCCTGTGGTCCACCCTTTGGCACAGAAGATAAAATGATGTTTGTCATTGCTTCTTTGGAAAGGTAACTTCAGTGCAGTGGAATAACTAATAAGGATGGAGGAATAACTAACCACTTTACTCCGGCCTAAACAGGCTGTTTCAGCCACAGGTCAGCCAACCAACACCTCTTCCTCATCCGTCCAGAGAAAAACAAACTGAATTTAGACACCTCAGGGCCCTAGAGAAAGTGCTGGCAGCTAGACTGCAACTCTGATATTTGAAAAGCTAATGGCTTACTCTTTCTTCTCCCCCTCTGTATGTTCCTTTTCACAGACAGTTGTCTGGGACACCTGAGGAGACGGTCCCTTTTAAAATACAGGTGGAAACCATGACACAAATTGCCTGTGCTTGTCACCTTTACCTGAACAAAATGAGGACTCAAACACCCACATGCAGACCGTGTACACAAGCCACTAAAAGATGATTACAGTGAGCAATCACAGCCAAGCTGAAATCCAGGCTCTAAGTGTGCTGCCTATTCCAAGCAAAATCTGAAGAGGACTTGGTTTCAATGGAATTAAGATTTTTTTTTTCTGACATGCCAAAGCTGGGATACATTCAAATTATAGGCCTGAAAAAAACCCAACTCCTGAATTTTCATAGCCAAATTAAAAAAAAAAAAAAAAACACTTTATAAATGAGCTGGGCTTTTTTAAAAATACAACTTGATCAAATTTAATTTTTATTTTGAACTTTATGGTACAATTCCATAGTGTCTGGGATTTCCATTTCTGTTCCCCAAATTCCCACCCTCAACTGATTTTCTCCATATTATTACAATAGTAGTCTTTCTTAAGCAGTCATATGTCCATCAGTCTGTTATTTAAGTGTGTAGTGACATTGCTGGTACAGACAATACTAGATAGTCCAGAATCCTATTGTCAAGAAGTATCCAACAATTTCATTGGGAGTCCATCTTGGATCTGGAAGTAGAGATGCATACTGCATTGTATCTGGATATGCATTCACATCTGGATATGACAGTCTCTATTATGCCAACAGTATACATTCCCTTGAATGAAAAGCCATATAATCCAGCTATTCTGCTCTTAGGAATTTATCCAAAGTAAATGAAAACTGTATATGAGAAAGGGATCTGCAATCCTATATTTACGGCAGCACAATCTATAATAATAGCAAAGACATGAAAACAGCCCAGATGCCTGGTCCAAAGAGGAGTGGTTAAAGAGCTGGTCTTTTAAAATACATTATGGATTATTTTCAGCTAGAAAGGCAAAAAGATCTTAATCACAAACAAGTGAAAACTCTCCAGGTAAGGAGCAGCAGACTGCAGAGGGATAGTGAAATGGTTTTATCTCTTCAAGAGATAAAAATAGTAAATCATTTATCTTCAAGGAACTGTATTCTTTCTGGAGAACAGAATCTTGGAAGATAAATTAACTGTACTTGTCACATCTTTTAACTCTATTTCACTCTCGGAGAACATGTTCAGCTAACTTCTGACATTGTAGATTCCATTTAGTTAACAGTCATCAAGGCCGATTGCATGTAAAGGATTCAGCATTCAAAGCAGTTTCTGCCTTTACATGATTTTCAGTCTAATAGAGCCAACTGCCCCTCCAGCTGTAAAAACTGAATAGCAAAGAACACTGAAAAATAGTCAAGAAAATGAAGTCAAGATTTGGCTTTGCCATTGCTTTTTTAAATGACCATTAATAAAATACCTGTCTGTCTCCAGGCCTTGTTTTGTGAGCTGCAGCACAGTTCACTTTATGCTTTGTTGAGTCAAGCTGGATGTTCATGGACCCAGAGCTCCTCTGCCTGATGCACAGCACCTCTGCTTGCTTCTGTTTGAAACAATGCAGGGGAGACATTATGAGCGGCCAGAACCTCTTCAGATAAATTTGAAAATGATTGCCTTGAGCAATTTTAAAGTCCTGTTCCTTAATTTGTTTTTCCAAATTTCAGAATTTCTACCTCTCGGAGATTATAGCGGTCATTCTTCTCTGGCAGGGAAGTTACTGGACGAAATCTTGCTGAGAAAAGTTTCTCTCCTGATAATGCATTCTTTGCTCAAGAATACAATCCTACCACAATCTCCTGTGATGACTCAATCTCCATTCTTATCCTCAGCAGGATTCTTTTTCCTCTTCTTATCCTTAAGGTCACCAACGTAAGACTACCATTGGTGTGAAACATTCATTTTTCTTCCTTGCATAAACCACTGTTTCCTATTTAAAACCATTTTTTTTTAAATCATGCATAATGTGTTCTTTCTGGGAAAGATTTCTGGTTTTGCATGTTGGCTTGTGAAAACACCACTTTATTCTCAAGATGGATTTAAGGTGTGTTTTTTTAAAAACAAGAATACATAAAACACAAGATTGTGTAACAGCTTTAACTGTTACCAAAACAATATATGCACATTTTTTTTAAAGATTTATTTTTATTATTTTTTATTGGAAAGGCGGATATACAGAGAGGAGAGACAGAGAGGAAGATCTTCCGTCCGATGATTCACTCCCCAAGTGAGCCGCAACGGGCCGATACTATGCCGATCCGAAGCCAGGAGCCTCTTCCGGGTCTCCCACGCGGGTGCAGGGTCCCAAAGCTTTGGGCCGTCCTCCACTGCTTTCCCAGGCCACAGGCAGGGAGCTGGAAGGGAAGCGGGGCTGCCGGGATTAGAACCGGCGCCCATATGGGATCCCGGGCGTGCAAGGCGAGGACTTAACCACTTGCGCCACCGCGCCGGGCCCGATATATGCACATTTTTAAAGAAAAAAATATCAGTAGTCCAAACAGTATGGGAAAGAAATGGCCTACTTCCAAGGGACACTTGCTTGAAATCATCTAGCCATGATTTTAAGATCCTAGTAATTGTCTTCACATCCCTAAATAATATTCTAATGTTGCCTCTTCCTTTTAAAGATTTATTTATTTATTTATCTGAAAGTTAGTCTTCTATTTTTACATTTCATGCCTACTGATTTCTGTCATGGCAGATGATGAGTCAGCATTCACCTCCCCTCTGTTCCCAATGTAGGTGTGTCACTATTGTAGGCAAATCAGTATATATTTGTCTGATATGATGATTATGTGAATGCTGTTCCTGGAAAGATCGGGCTGAAGCTGAAGTTTAATTGGGAACCTAAAAGCAGAAAAACAAAGGCTGGGGGCTAATGTGGAGCTATAAATAAGACTGATATGCATGCTGTATAACCAAACACATGGGAATTAGTCCAAAGAACAAACCTCCACTTAGGTCACATTCAAACTGTAACAGGCCTACAAATCACCTGCACCTTATTCAAATGTAGATTCTTGGCCAGTAGGTCAAGTCTAAGATTTTGCATTCCTGATAAGCAGCCAGGTGCCACAGATGGCTCCATCCTGTGAAGTGCACCTTACCGAGAAGTTATCTGAAGACTGAAATCACCTCCTTTTGCTGTTTCACAAGAGCCTTCAGAGATACTCTCTTCTGAATAATCTCATCCTATTGCATTTCGGTTCCACAGGGAGAAGCAATTCAGCATTCACCATAATGCCCTGTGCTGTAGGACAAACAGGGGTCTCATGTCTGTGTTGCAGAGGGAAACTGTGGCACGCAAGAAATGCACTTGATCTCAATGGCAAGCGGCAGAATTCCATACAGTGAAAAGAGCTGCGTCAGCTTCTGCCTCTCTCTCCAACAGACTAAAAGAATTATGAAGCATCAGACAAGCTACTAAGTATGTCTGGCTGGGATCTGAGGAGAGTCAGGCGTGAAGAGGTAGGCAGAGGACAAGGTACATTTCCTACTTCTTTTACTTGCCTTGGCTTCTCCCAGTTTCTCAAAGGTATCTTTTCCTTGCTCCTGTCTGCCTGCGCTTGCAGCAATCTGGAAATTGAGGCTGAAGATGCCCGGGGAGACCTTCCCTCCACAACTCCACTTCTGGCAGTCATCCTCCATCACAAGGAGCCTTCTCTCAGTATTACCAGGAAGTGGTACCTGTCATGTTCTTTGTGGTAAAAGTTAGTGTATGTTGTAAATGTTCAACAGTTAAGTAATTTGTAGCATTTGCCAATTTCCACAGTGTAAATATTCTCACTCTGGCCAACATCAAGGTGCCAATGTGACCCGACAGAACATGGAGTTAGAAAGATCTGAATCCAGTGGCTCTCCAAGGCTATCTTCAGCACAACACAGGGAAAGAATTCCGCAGAAATATTATAACCACATAAATCAAGCTGTTGGTCTACCCATAACTTCTATAAATAGTGCTTTTTTTGCCTCACTGAATTATTGCCCTGAAACAGAGAAACAGGACGCCTTTTCAATGATTTATATGCATTGAGTGACCCTTTGATAAAACAATAAAAACGAAATAAACATCAACTACTGTACATGTTGGAATTAAAACCTAAAACACTTTACTACGCTATACTATATTCTAAAGAATCCTATAAAATTCTTCAGATGTTGTGAAACTAGGCTTGTAATAACTGATTCAGGTTTATCTTATTTATTGAAATAAAGAAGATAAAATTTTGGTACAGGAACAGGAGTCCAGCTTCTGACCCAATGTTTCTTAAAAATCTGTTAAATGACCAGTTTCTACTGATTTAAGAATAGTTACAACTTTGATTTCGAGAGGTCTATGCTCTGACAGATTTTTTAAATTCTTGAAGTTCAAACATATTTGGAAGGTGACTATGATGGATTGCTGTGCGATTTCAAAGTGTCCCCCTCCTGGTACACCTGTGTGTTTTGCAACACAACTTCTCCCATCAAAGGGAGGATTTTTTTCTTTCCTTCTTGAATCTATGTGGATCGCCCTCGGCAAACAGAATGAGACAGAGCAGCATGGGAAGTTGAACTCAGGTTCCGGAGGTCTTGTAGGGTTTCTCACTGGCCCTCAAGGAATGCGGGTAATGCATGAACAAACCTCAGGCAGCCTCCTTGGAAAGCAAAGATGACCCACCTCAGGTAAGCCCAGAATCTCCCGTCATCATCACACAATAACCAGTCTTGAGCTGACACACCTGAGCTCAGTTCACATTGCCAAACCTTGTACTCCTGTACTAAGCAACAGGCTGTTGAGGAAAACCACTAAGCTTCACAGTGATTCAATAGTTAGAGCTAACACAGTCACAAGTATACAAACAGAATTCCAGAAGAGGAATTTAAAAATAAATATACTTCAGTGGAAAGGTCTTGAGGTTGATGCATACTTTTTTTATCATCTGAATTTCCATGAACTCTTTGAAAATGTTTCTTTGGAGAAAACTCCAAAGATACATCAATAAAATGTAACAGGTAGATCTTTCTGGATGGCAACTGAAACCAAAGCAATGGCAAAAGAAAACCAGGAGATTGAAAGTCAGTGTCTGATTTTAAGAAATTACTGCCAGCTTTGTGAGCTCTGATAATGGCATTGTACTTGCATTTTTGGAAAATCCTTGTCTGTTAAGGTAACAAAAAAATATATATATATACATTTATATATATATATGTATATATACACACATATATATATAAAATGTAGGAGCATATACTATAATATTCAAGGATAAAATGACTTTATACTGGCGTTTATTTTAGCAAAGAGAAGAAGGTGAAAAAAAAGGAAAGAAAGGGGGCACAGAGCAGGAAACATAAAATATGCACACTGTTAGAGTGATGACTTAGATTTATAATACCTGCACAGCAATTTGTTGTGCTATTTTTCCATTTTGTATATGTTTAAATTTATCCAAAATATTTTTCATGGCTTTAGTCTGTTAAGACTCTTAAAGTGACTTTTGGGCCTTTTCCAAATACCTTGAAAGAAAATAATCACTAAATAAAAAGATGATTGTAATATGATCCCTGGCCAGGTCATTTGTTCAAATAACCAGTAAATTTCATGGTGTCACTGTGAATGTTGAAGGAATTAGGCAGTAAAAGTAGAGAGTAGATTAGCTAATAAAGAATGGTAACAGCCAAATCCACAAAGTAAATCAATTTATAAATGTAAATCCAGAATGCACTCAATATATAAACTATAAAATCAGTTGGGCATGAACAGAGAACTTGGATATTCTGAATCCAATTTCTACTGAAACACTGACATGGCCTCACATTAATCACATTCAAAGAGTCAAGTATTGTAAGTAAGTAGGATTCTTCTGATTTTAAGTGACAGAAACACAACCTAAGAAGCTGACACTGTGCCACAGTAAATTAAGCCACTGCTTACAAGGCTACCATCTCCTATTGGAGAGTCAGTTTGAGTCCCTGGTGCTCTACTTCTTAGCTTGGAAAGGCAGAAAATGGTGGGCTTGACTCCCTGTAGCCCATGTGGGAAACCTGGATAGAGTTCTTGGCAACTGGCTTTGACCAGATCCAGACCTAGCTTTTGTAGACATTTGGGGAATGAGCCAGCAGATGGAAGTCATTCATTCACTCTCACCCATACTGTTGCTCTGACACATTGCCTTGCAAACAAATCTAAAAAGAGAAGAAGGAAGGAAGGAAGGAGGGAGGGAGGGAAGGCGGGAAGGCGGGAAGGTGGGAGGGAAGGCGGGAGGGAAGGCGGGAAGGCGGGAAGGCGGGAAGGAAGGAAGGAAGGAAGGAAGGAAGGAAGGAAGGTAGGAAGGAAGGAAGGAAGGAAGGAAAGAAGGAAGGAAGGTAGGTGCCATTAGAGTACAAAGTTAGCTTCCAGATTGATTAGTTAAGGAAGGGATTATTCACTGAATATTTAAACAGCTAACTACATAAATTTTAGTCCTAACACAGTAAATGTTTCTTTTTTACTTTTTCTAATCTCTTAAAGCCAATTTAATGTCACGCAATTGAGCTAGAAGAGTTGGAAAGAAACTAGAACAATCCTTTCAGATAATTCTGCAAAAACCTAATTCCTAATTTATTCTGAAAAGATAACAGTTCATACACTTTTCATAAAGACAATATTTTTGTACCATTAACTGATTTCACTTGGCCACCAACTCCAAATGTTCACTGATAAAAAGGCAGCAAAATTCAAATCCTAGACTACTTCCCATTTCCTTGTGGCAGCCAGCATCCTGCATTCTTCACAGAAAATGAGAAGAGCAAACTCTTTGCCTGCAGATCAGAGAAATAATGAAGAGTAATTCCAGGTAGACACTGGTTCTGCTTCCCCGAAGCATATATGGATGGTCCTGCCTCCCTGGCTAATGCTCTCCAGGATTCCAAACAAGACCCTGAAACTCTCCATTAAGGATTCATTTCCTGCTTCTTAGATTTAGTATGCATATGTGAGAATTAAATGATATAATTGATATATCATGAAAACAGAACAGATTTTCCATTTATGTCATTGCTATTATGCTATTTATAATACTTCAAAACATGGAAAGAGTTTGTGTGATGTTGAAGAAAGTTCATATCCAGTCAGCGCTGTAGCCTAGTGGCTAAATCTTCATCTTGCATGCACTGAGATCCCACATGGGTGGAGGTACATGTTCTGGCTGCTGCCCTTCCCATCCAGCTCCCCGTTTATTGCCTGGGAAGACATCAGAGGATGGACAAAAGCCATGGAGACTCTGCACCTGTGTGGAAGTCCTGGAAGAAGCTCCTGGTTCCTGGTTCCTGGTTCCTGGTTCCTGGTTCCTGGCTTTGGATCAACTCAGCTCTGGCCATTGTGGCCACTTGGGGAATGAAATCAATGGACAGAAGATTTTCCTCTCTGTATATCTGACTTTACAATAAAGATAAATAAATATTTTTTCATAAAAGAGTTAAGAGAACTAGTATTCTCAGTGTCCCCTTTACTGAGAGGTAAAGGTGTATGTATGGTGAAAAGAGTTGTGTTCAGACTTCATGTAAATCCCAACTCCTTCCTTGCTAATTGTGCCCTTGGAATAGTAACATTGGTGACGTTCAGAACCTCAGATTCCCCATCTTTAAGATGCCAGAAAGGAATGGTGGGATTGGGATTGAATTTGCAGAGCTGTGATGAAAATTCAAGGCATGGCAGGAAGTGTGCCCACGGAGGATTTGGCCAGCAGCCAAAGGGCTCCAGAATCATTATTGTCATGCTCATCAATGTTTATATTTTGCAAACACATCCTCTGGAGTGCTGGAAATTAACACTATGTATAGACTTAATAACCTTGTTATGTTACAATTATAAACCAAGAGATCTCATGAAACTTTGAGAGTGATATAAGTACACTGTACAATTCATAACAATTCTTACCTTTATTAACAGAAGCATAACATCTATATAAAGTAATATTTAACTCCATATCTTTTCATCTAAGCTTACCTGCATTCATTACATGAGGTATACTAATATGTATAAATTGTTTCTTTATAATTGCAAAGTAGCAATGGCTGGCTCTTCCCCAGTGCTTCTATGGGAGCGGTATGTGAAAGTTCACCCTCTGAACCAGTGCATCGGATGCCCAAGGACCCCAGAACTCATGTGCTCTCAGCTGATCAAGTGTGCTAGCAGGAACAACACTTCACCATGGGACTGTGGCTGCCTCACTGGCCAAGCATGGCTAGGGATAAACGGTGCCTCCCTGTGCCTCCTTTGTTATTAGTTGCTTATAGCCAAGCGCACCCCCTTCCTCAATTGGTTTGATTGTCAGAATCAGTTCCTAAAAAACATGTTTACTACTTTGATGACTATTACTTCATTTCCTTGTTTGTTATCTTTGGAGAGGCTTTGTGTGGTTGCCTAGGTGACCTGCCGTGTGTGTGCATACATATACATATACATACACATACACATATACATATACATGCCTCCTGTTGAGTTCAATAAAGTGTGCATTGCTTCACTTGTTTGCATCCCCTGACACAGTCTTTCTCAGTGCAGTCATCCCACTTTGGATTAAAATCCCCTCAGAGGCCTCAACCACAGTGGCAGCTGGCTCATGCTTAGCAACATGGCCCTCTAGATCCTGTGGCCTGTGACTGTCAAGAAGAGAATCAACTTTAATAGCAATGAAATCAAAATTCCCAGATTAAGTGTAGCAGGCCAAAACTCAGAGGTAGTGACCACAGCATGTAGAAAAGATTCAAAAGCCACATCCTGATGCCTAGTATTGGGTTATGAAAGCATTGAGGACCTGCAGCAGTTGCTGGTCCACAGCATCAAGGAACTGGAGCAGTGATTTGTCTGCAACAATATGAAAAGGCTATCACAAGCCATCATGAAAGGAACAGCCCCGGTAGCCATCACAGGCACCAATTCCAAAGGCAGACTGTGCAGCAAAGAAAAGAAATAAGCATCCCATGTGTCCATTTACTGGCCATTTACTTTCCATTAAAGAATATGAACATGGAATATGGAAAATGGATCTCATATAGATTTGCTATCCTGAACAAGTTTGTCTGGATTCTGAGAAACAACAAAAAGTGTTGGGACAACATAGGCATTTTAGGCTTTTCTTTATTTTCTTTTGCATTAGATAATTACAAAGAGGTTAACAAGCAAGAGTAAGAGTCAGCAAGATATCATGGACTTGGTGGTCTTGAACAATGCTATTTGTTTGTGATTTCAATGATAAGATGTGCAATTCTTTCATTACTCTACAATCATTAAGCCTGGTCAAAACAACAATGATAGTAATAATTTTTAAAAAGATGTAACTTTCTATCTCATCTGGTTTATGAACCTCTCCAAGATTATCACCTCCCTCTCTCTATCCCTTGCCTTCTCAAATAGTAGCTCCACTTGGCAGACTAAGCCTGTGTTACTTATTCTCTACCTCTTTTTCCCCATTAAAGCCATAACCCAATCCTCAGCCATCACCTCCCTTTCCTAACTATTTCCTGCCCACTGAAAAACAGACATGGCCACTTTAACATCTCTAGAAAACTCCAGTTTAGTAAATTCTGCTTTACATGGTTCCATGTGATTTTATGTCATTCCCCACTTGCACCACTAGCTGAATTAGTCACTATACATCCATGGCTGTCCATTCCCAGGTTTATCATGTATTGGCAAGTGATCCATGTGCCAAGGTGGAGCCACATGACAAAGCTGAAAGAAGAGCTGGATTGCAACAAAGGATTGCCTACCTGAAGCACATTTTCTCAAAATGTTTAATCAATTACATGCATACTTGGAAAGCAGAATTTAAAACCAAGCTTTGGTGCAAAAAAAGTTTAAAAGATATCACATGACATAATGATTAAAATGTATTAAATATCATCTAGAGATATAAAGAAAGCACTATAAAGTTGGAAGTATTTAAACTGTCCTTCTTCTGAACTTGTGTTCCTGAGAATCAAGGACTTGACACACTATCCGGTTCTCTCTCCCTGCCCTCCCCCCGATCTTACCCTAGAGACTAAGAGATATCTATTCACTTGGTGCTTCCTGCAGTAAAAACCCGGCTCAACTTCTGTGTGATACTGGAGTGAATTTTTTAGACTTAAGGGAAAAAGTGCTCAAGAAAAGACAAAAAAATTAATTCAACACACATGCATGGGTTGTGGTTTTTATACAAATGAAAGTACTCTTATCTATAAGGATCTGTACATATCATTTGAAAAATGATTTGCTCCCTCATCAGAAAACTGAGGTCTATGGTGAGCAGTGAATTTGTCTGAGATGTCATCCAAACTAGAATATAGTTCTTAACTTCACTTCAAAGTCTCTTGCACATAAAAGGATTTGGTCCCAATTTATTCTCAGGTTAATAAAACCAGTGGGCCTTAAATTATGAAAGACAATAAAAGAGTATAAAAGAAACTAGGCTAAATAGCAGTGAATATTTTAATACTTTTCTATTACTATTTTCATTATTATTAATGACCCCCTCCCTAGTGATATATTTTGGGATATTGATGAGCCATGACCTTAAATGCCATACCATAGTGACATTATTAAGTGCCAGAATAATTGATAGCTTTTAACAAGGCTGAAATTAGCTGCCAACCAGTGTGCAGTTGACAGCAGTAGATGGATGACCCTGAGTACAGAAAAAAATGTGATTGGAAAGGAAATCACAAGTTTCTGCCCCTTGAATCTCCCAAATGAACTTAACTCACTGTCATTAGCAGCTGTGTTTTCCCTGTTACAACTCTGAACTCTGATAGTGGAAATGACAGCCTTCCCTTTTCTTCCATTAACCACTCAGCTAAGAGATGGTGGTTTGGGGGTTCACTAGCTAAATGACAAGCAATCCTCTCAGTTCTAGCCAAGAAACATTATTAGGATAACACAGGTGTTTTCAAACACTCTTCTCTTTTGGCCAAATCAGACACTTGCCAAAGGATGAACAGACTGAAGATTTTGAAAAGTTTCAGAGCCCCCCAGAATTACAGAAAGCTCTGCTATCTGCCTCTTTTGTTCACATGCCCTAAATGTAGGTTAGAAAAATGGTAGTCTAGATAATAAATAAAAAACTGGAAAGGGAAAATATAGCTCAGGATAATTTCATTTCTAAAATAAAGGCTACTGCTGGAAGAGTGTTTTTTTTATATATATATAAGAATTAGCTTTGACCTTAGGCTTGAATTACATATTTCCTTTGAGGGTTCTTGGAAATGAAACTTCAACCACTCTTGGGTGTACCCAAACCCAGAGTCCTTGGATAGACCTGAAGAACCTTAGTCTCTGGCCCTCACACTGAGGCTGCATGCTGTTCTCTTCTGGATAGGAATTATAGCATGGATGAAATCTCTGGATAAAATCAAAAACCCAAGGAAGCCTCAGAAGAATTTACAGCCTCAGTTTTACAATGGACACTGTGTAGTCATAACAGCAGCCAGGGATACAAAGTCATTTGGTCAGAGAATCTCAACCACATAGTCATGAAGATGATAATTATGAACTCTTTGGTTGACCATAATTTTATTTGGAGGCACCTTCTGAAAACTGTGGAGGAAATGAAAATAAACATATGTGAAATCGAATTCATCAAGTATGTTTCATATACATGATTGTGGAGAGATTGAGCAAGACAGAGGTCAAGAGAAAAGGAAGAGGGAGCAGGGAGAAGAACAAGAAGAGTTTTCAGATTAGTAGAATCACCTGTTGGAAACTGTACTAAATCAAGATGGTTTTTGAGTTTGGTGACTGGTCGTCTTGGTGAAGTGTTCTATCTGATTGTTGGTCTATAATGCAGAAAGCAAACTTTCAAGCAAGACAAAAATATAAGAGCTAAAGATGAGGATCTGTTGCAATGACTCAATTGGCTAAATCCTCACCTTGCAAGCACTGGGATTCCATACGGGCACCAGTTCATGTCCCAGCTGCTTCACTTCCCATAGAGCTCCCTGCTTATGGCCTGGGAACACAATACAGGATGGCCCAAAGCCTTGGGACCTTGCACCCATGTTAGACCCAAAAGAAACTCCTGGCTTTGGGCTTCAGATTACCTCTGCTCTAGCCATTGCAGAACTGATCTGCCCTTCCAATAAAAATATATAAATATTAGAAGAAGGAGGAGGAGAAGGAGGAAGAGAAAAAGGAGAAGAAAAGATGAAATGCAAAGTCCCAAATTATGTGACTCACCTAAGAGTCTGTTCCTTTTTCTCCATCTTCCTCTCAATGACTGTTCCTTGTACAACATGGTGAGCATCATGGATCAGAATAGAACTTCTGTAGTGAGTGTTGGCCACAGTGGTCACATCACTGCTTGGGATTCCCATATTTCGTAAGCAGCACCTTATTCTGGTCCTGGGTACTTGACTGCCAATGCACCTTCCTGATAATACATTTCCTGAGAGCCAACAGACAATGGCAACTGGGTCCCTGCTATACACAGAAGTCCGATGGAGCTGTACACTCCTGACTTCATCCAAACTTTGCCTGCTATAGACATTTAGAGGGTAGGCCTATAAATGGAAGATTGCTGTTTTTCTGCCATAATCATACACTCTGTGTGTGTGTGTCTCTCTCTCTCTCTCTCTCGCCCTCTCTCTCTCTCAGAGAGAGATGGAGATTCTATGTCCTAGATAGGAAATGTTCTTCAGCAAGTTCATCTAGATACCCAGGCAGTACAAGATAGGGTTGGGGTTGGGGGGGAGGCAGAATGTAAGAAATTTGGATCAGTACCACAACTAGAAAGAAAACTTAACGGGAAAAGAAATGGTAAAAACAATTATTTGGAAGTTTTATCTCCTTCACTCTACACTCAGACCAACACCATTAGAGCATCTTCATGTTTTATATCTAAGCTTTTTCCTACCATATTTCAGGAATTTCAGCAAACTCTCTCCTTCCCTTTCCCCTTTATTATTTATAGATTCTCTCTAGTTTGAATGCTTTGGGTTTTTTCTATTTGTTAACATAAGCCACCTTAGATCCACTTCTCAGCAGCAGGAGTAAATAAATTAATGCATACATAAATAAATAAAGTAGAAAGGCCTATTTTTATCACCCTTGTGATTTAACCATTCCCGTGAAATGATTTTCTCAATCTATCTTCGGTCCTAACACATCTCTCCCAGAACCCAGATGCATTGACTCAGCCTCCTGTTTATTTCACCTCTTCTCAATAGTGGGTTACTCACACACAGACCCAGAGCCATTCTGCACCCATCTATCGAGTTCTGTTCTTGTTCCTCTGTGCCCAGCTTCCATTACAGAGTCTTTTGTCTATCTGGTCAGCCCCACAAAAACTGCAAGTTACCCATAATTCCTTTGTCTCCATTGCTCCTATATATCCACATATTTGTTAAATACTGTCATCCTGTAATTGCCATTCTCTTGACTCCATCTGTACTCTCTCTCCCCACTTTTTTCTCTTTCCTCCCTACTTCCCTTTTCTCCAAATCCCATACCTCTCAATCACATATTTCAATAGTCTCCTTTTAGAGCCTGTTGTCTTTGCCTACCTCCAACTCTTCTTCCATAGGGCAGTCATTTAATTTTTCATCCAGTCTAGGACACTTTTCATAGTGAAAGCATTTACCACTAGTAATTACCTCAGGGACATAGCTAAACTCTAGTTCTCCTCTGGATACATGGTTTCTTAGTCAATTTTACCTTGCTGTAATAGAATATCACCAAGTGGGTAACTTATAACCAACGGAAATGTATTTAGTTCACTCTTCTGAAGGATGGGAAGTTCAAGATCAAGGAGACAGGTGCTGAGGGCCTTCTTGCTGTGCCATGACATGACAGCAGGGATCAAATGGCAAGACAGAGCGAGACTGGAAATCCAAGTCTCTCTTCTTCTTGTTGTAAACCTACTAATACAACATGGGAACCTCTGCTTATGATTTCTGGGATTATATTTTCAACAGAAGGACTTTATGAGAACAGGCTCAAATTATGACATGTGGTTGGTCTGTTCCTACATCCTGCTGCTTAAGTTGAACTGCGATATTGCACAACCCTCAAAAATATCTGCTAAGGCAATGTTGCTGGTCAGTCATATCTGACAAAAACAGACCATGTAAGTACTCCAGGGAACATGTTTGTCAACCTACCCCCTTCTATTCTCACAACCATCACATCTGAGAGTCTTAAACCACTGTGGAAACTGTTCACTCAAGGTCTAAGCTTTGAAACAATTAGTGAGAGTCTGTGGAGTCATTCTGAGCAATGAAGAATGCACACAGACAATGGTAATGAGAGACCCAAACACCAGCACTTCAGGGGCTTTGGGTTTGTTGCCTGTACCACCATGGAAGAAGTGGATGCAGCTATGAATACAAGGCCATGCAAAATAGATGGAAGAGTTGTGGAGTCAGAGAGATCTGTGTCAAGAGAATTCTCAAGAGGCCAAGAATCCACATAACTGAAAAAGATCATTGTTGGTGGCAGTAAAGAAGACACGGAAGACCACAACATCAGAGATCATGTGGACAGTATGGGAAAATCAAAGTGACTGAAACAATGACTGAATGAGGCAGTGGTAATTTGCTTTGTGGTTTTCAAAGACCATGACTCTTGGACAAAAGTACCATTCAGAGATGCCACAACTGTGCAGGCAGGCCCTGGGCAAGCAGATGATGGCCAGTGTGTCATCCACCCCAAGAGGTCAAAGTGGTTCTGGAAATTTTAGTGGTGGCTGTGGAGGTGGTGTTGATGGCAGTGACAACTCTAGCCATGGAGGCAACTTCAGTGGTCTTGGTGGCTTTGGTGCCAGCCAAGATGGTGGCGGTCATGATGGCAGTGGGGATGGATACAATGGATTTGGTAATGATGGAAGTAATTTTGGAGTTGGTCAGAATTATGATTTTTTTACAGTTACAGCAATTAATCTCCAAATTTTGGATCCATGGAGGGAGAAAACGTTGGCGGCAGAAGCTCTGACCCTTACAGTGATGGTGGCCATTATTTTGCCAAACTACAAAATAAAGGTGGTTATGGAAGTTGCAGCATCAACCATAACTATGGCAGCAGAAAAGGTTTTCATGACTGCCAGGACACAAAACTTAGCAGAATAGGAGAGCGAGAGAAGTGACAGGGAAGCTACAGATTTTAATAGATTTGTGCCTCAGGCAAGCATAGCGAGCCAGGGCCTAGCTGCTTCAATGAAGACATGCTTAGTACAATATTCATGGAAATGGACAAGATAACCCATGGACTACATTTGTTACTCATTATGTAATAGTTTATTTCAGTTTCTGTTCTGTGGAAAGTGTAAAGTATTCCAACATATATAGTTTTAATATAGATGTAACTTTCACTGGGTTTGGTTTTTGCTGTTGATTGCTAGATGTAATAGTGTGATCATGACAGTAAATCCCATGTATCTTAAAAAAAAAAAAAAGCATTTGAAGGTCAGTCTCGAGTTGTGATCACAGCATTTTTTTTTCATTTTTATTATTTCAGAGGAAGAGTCTACCTCATGGATCTTACATTACTGGGGTAGGGGAAACACTAAATTAAAAAATCCCTCTGTAAAATACACAGGCCATATGGTCTGTGTAGGGTTGACACTCTTACAATGGGAAAACTGAGAAACTAGCAATAACGCAGTGTTGGGGTGAAGAAGAATAACAGGTGGATGTGAACAGGGAACAAGGAACTTGTTGACCCCGGAGGAAGTATTATTAGAAAGCCCTATCTCAGGAAGGATCTCTGCTTGTTCAGGGATCTGGAAGGTGATGCCAAGACGCTGGGCCAAAGCACTGTGGGAAATAAAGGTATCCATGCAGAATCACCTTTTTTTCTATAGGATTTCAAAAGAAAATATCAAAAACACTTACATTCTATGAATCTCTAGAGTGAGTAATTGGGGTACAAGTTTTCACAAACTTGTATGACCATGGAGTTCTCGTTTTTCTCTTCAAACCATGTAATGCCATAGCCTAAAATACTGTTTGCTGGAACATCAGTTTAGGAAAACTTTTGATTAGCTATAAGCAAGAACCACTGCTAGTCAGATATCAATAACCAGGAAATATGTTCCTAAAAGCCCACAGGTAGGTCCTTCAGAACTGGCACTTTCGTTGAATATTCCTACAACTCCTAGCAGATTTCCTTCGTTGTAGGAATTTTAAATTCCTATTAACAGTGTTACTACTACTTACTGAAAACTTGCTAGGAGGGCCTTTTCTGAAGTACTTCACATATTTTGCCTCATTTTATCTCCACAAAGTCCCTCTGAATTTCATGCATCTTTAGGAGGTAGAAATGAATTTTCATGTGGCATTAGCAAAGGTAAGTTGAAGCCATTCAATGTTTATCACCCATTTTGAGTAATTTCGCTGTTTGTTGTTGTTATTTTGTTTTGTTTTGCTTTGTTTTCCTACTTTGAAAATATTAAGAGAAGGGATGTTGTAAGGCCAGAAAGATCTGTCATTTCCTCTGTTCGTTTCAGATATGGTTTTCCGATAAGGCTGTAATTATCATTTTGTCAGGCATACTTGGCTAATTTTAGAAATATTTCTTCCGCAAAGCAGGGGTGAAATAACTGCTTGCTCACAGATGAGGATAGGAGTCCCTGTGCACAGGACACTCATTTGTAAAATCAGGAGAGAGAAGATTTAATGATCAAATACAGAAATCCCTTTGAGCAACATGCAGAGGTTACCAAGATGGCTTATCCTGCTTTGCAGCCAGGTAGCCAGTGCTTCCTTTCACTGGACTATTCTCCTGTAGCCCTATGAAGAGGCCACCGCCACAAGGGAAGTACCTTGGCTTGAATGCTTGGGTACTAAATGGTGACCTCTAAATCTTCTCAGCAAATTCACCTTTAAATGATCTTCTGCCCCTCTATTGTGTGGAGGAACAATGGAATATCTGTATGTCGCTCACACCCACAGCGAGCAGGTACTCTGTGCGCAGAGCATGGAAGACCCCAAGTGCGAGCAGCTGCGCATTTCCTGCTGTGATGTGCCTCCGTGGCTGGTTCAACCACTCTTCTAAAACAGCATAACATCTGGATTATATTGTCATCTTCATGTCTGAGTCCCTTGACTTGGGCACACGTACTTGTTTTTATTCCAATTTATACCTTTATATGTATACATAAATTTAGAGTTTGCTTTCCTTTATTGACACAACTTATTAGCTCAATGTAATGAATAAGTGAACAATATTTTGTTGAAATGTATCATATACTTTAAAAGTTGTGTTTATTCATGGGGAATTTAAAACTGTGACATTAAATGATGATGGCCATTTGTCACAATATTAAAGATGTTTCTTGGGAAGTATATACCCCAGCATGTTAGAGTCCTGGGTTCCAGCCCCAGCTCAGCTGCTGATTCCAACTTCCTGCTCTTTCACACCTTGGAAGGCTGTAAGTGATATCTAACTATGTTGGACCCTGCCACCCACCTGGGAGACCCAGATGGATATCTAGGCTCCTGCTCCAACCTGTCCTAGCCCTGAGTGCTGTGGGCATTTGCCATGCAAACTGGCAGACAGATGATCTACGTCTTTGTCTCTCTGTATGTGTCTCTCAAATAAGTAAGAATCAACTTAAACATGTAATGGTACATAATACAGTAGAAGAATAAAAGTGGCTTATTAAATTTAAACAGAGTAAACGTGAAGCATATGGAACAATCTATCTCCTAACAAAATACAAAACCAGAGGAGCCAGCACTGTGGCTCAATAACCTACCACCTTTAAGCACTGGCATCCCATGTGGGCACCAGTTCATGTCTCAGCTGCTCTACTTCTCATTCAGCTTCCTGCTAGGACCTGGGGAAGCAGCACAGGATGATCCAAAGCCTGGGACCCTACACCCATATGGAAGTCCCCAAGGAGGCTCCTGGCTTTAGAGTCATTCAGTTCCAGCAGTTGCGGGCGTTTGTGGAACGAACAACCATACGGAAGATCTTTGTCTCCCCTTCTCTCTGTATACCTTTTTTTTTCTAATAAAAATAAATAAATCTTTAAGAATAAAAAAAAAACACAAAACCAGAAATAATTTTGAGTTATTTGGTCACAAAGTAATCATTGAGTTTTTACAGTGTCTGTCACTTCCCCTATTATAATTGCCATTCCATGAGAAATATAGAGAAATGTTCATACAGAAATGCTTTTTGTGGACAAATTTCCCTCATTTTCATGCATTGAAACTTGACGCTCAAGCTTGGAAAAGCTGATGCTCATATTTCATGTCAGAAAGTAGGAATACTGATCATGTGCAGATTAACCCTACTCAAACAAAGCCTTCACTGTCTTCTATGAGAGGCACAGAGATGGCTACCAGCAATAAAGAACACATTTCCTCGCCTTCCACTCTCCCCCTCAGACAGACAGACATCCACACACAAACACACATGTTCGCTTCTGCCCCTGTAATTGCCATATTTTTCCATTTAAGATTTGAAAGTGATAAGGTTTTGAAACTCATGGCTTACTTTATTACTATGATGATGTTCAGGACCTGCTGAAATATGAATGACCTTTAAAATCTGGACACACTGAAATGCTAAGAGTGCATATTATTCACTTCATCAGAAGGGGAGCAGATACAATATCCAGATTGATAAAGCAAGTGTAGCACTGACTTTCACACTTTAGGGATTACATTTACACATCCCAGAAACAAGCAGTACTGGGGAAACTGCTAACAGATTGACCCTGTGCTCAGAACACTTCACTTGCTGTAATTTCAGGCTCATGGGAGCAATCTATGTAAATGAGATGGAAAAACAGTTGGCCAGGTTACCATTAACAACAAGGTGATGCAGTGCAGGTGAACATCACGCTTCCTTAGGCACAGCTGCTAAATGAGAGCACTGGTACCAAGTGATCCACAAGGTTTGCCAGCTCTGCAATTCCTCTGCGGCACAGCAAGTACAACCAACTGCTGAAGCCATCTCCAAGAGAACTTTGTTTATCTGCAGAGAACTGGCCAGGCCTTGCTACTTAGCTGCAGGCACAATGGGCTCATCAAAGCCGATGTTTAGCTCTTGACATCCAAGTGATGTGAAATGGAGGTGGAGGAGAGACAGTAAGTCCACAAAGTTGGAGGCTATTGTAAAAGGCCTGTGCCAGGAAACAGCATTTGAAGAACCTTCTGAGTTTGCCACAAAGTCCACAAAAAACGTCCTATTTTGTTCTGTTTCCCTGCAACACTTCTTTTTAAAAAAAAAATTTTATTTATTTTTACTACAAAGTCAGATATACATAGAGGAGGAGAGACAGAAAGGAAGATCTTCCATCCATTGAGTCATTCCCCAAGTGAGCGCAACAGCCAGTGCTGCACCAATCCGAAGCCGGGAACCAGGAACTTCTTTCCGGGTCTCCCACGTGGGTGCAGGGTCCCAAAGCTTTGGGCCATCCTCGACTGCTTTCCCAGGCCACAAGCAGAGAGCTGAATAGGAAGTGGAGCTGCCAGGATTAGAACCAGTGCCCATATGGGATATCGGCACATTCAAGGTGAGGACTTTAGCCGCTAGGCCACTGTGCTGGGCCCCCCTGTGATACTTCTTGCAAAAGAATCGAGTTCCTGGACAAGAAAAGGACCATACTAGCATCACAATCATGCATTTCTGTCCTCAAATTCTGCACTCATTTGAAAAGTTGAGGATGAAGGATCTCCTGCTAAATTGTACCAATTATTAAGCAACTCCCAAGCCAGAGCACCTAAATATACACTACAGAGTCCACATCTCTTCCCATCACTTATACATGCTTAGAGTTAAACCCACTGTTACACTGTATACAAGATAACAATGTCCTATTGCTGTTTTCATTTTTGTTATTATGGCTAATGTTGGATCACAAGTTTCAGATGAACAAACCCTACATGAGCTCTGCCTCCCAAGAGCACGTCATTTAGTAAAAATAGCAAGATAAGCA
Organism: Ochotona curzoniae; assembly: GCF_017591425.1. Lineage (NCBI taxonomy): Eukaryota > Metazoa > Chordata > Mammalia > Lagomorpha > Ochotonidae > Ochotona > Ochotona curzoniae. Next base: position 12,195,393 of record NW_024464920.1, on the reverse strand, counting down.
GGCCATAAAAAAGCAACCTACATAACCTTAGCTTGAACCACTGCTGAGATTGCTACCAGTCCCAATGGATTGCTCACACGGTTGTGTCTCACGCCAGCTTCTTCCTTTGTGTCTGCAAGAATAGAATTTGGTACTGCTGCAACAGTGACATCAAACTCAGTCCCATTTCACATTTCACACAAACACATACACCCAAACAGGCACACAACCACACGCCAAAAGTTTGTTTACAGTAAAATTTACTGGAAATTTACAGAGAAGACATTAATAGCTAGTAATGCATTTTACTTTGATTGAACTTCAAGTTCAGATTCAATACTGCATTTCTCTGTTTCGAAGACATAACCAAGCATCAAACTTTTACCCACCACTTCACCCTGAGAAAGCCTACCACACCACTGATGACTGGCTTTTTCTACTTTGCACACTATCCATCTTGTTTCCTGCACTCTCCCTCCATTTTCTTTCTCAAGGTACTACGGTATTGATTCTATGGTCTCATCCGGAGCAGAGCAAACACTGTCTTGGCCCTCCTGGGTCCCTCTGCAATCAATGACATCTTCTGCTTACAAGCACCTCACCAGGGTCTCTCTAACAAAGACTCTCTTCCTGTTAGTTCAGTGCCAGCTATAGAAATAATGCACTAAATGCTTTGGTACAATTGTCTCATTACAAGGTTGATCTGATAAGCCCAAAGGAGATAGAGGTTTTAGACAGAAAAAGGATGGGGAGTGATGACTTCTGATGCTGATCAAGGTAGACAGCTAGTTCAGGGTCATGAGTCTGGAAGCCATACCTCCCCTGCCTGTGTAATCGTTTCTGCCCACCTGTGGACCGAATGATGCTCAGGTATCTTTCCCTAGACTCTAGGGGAGGAGGTGCTGCTTGGTTACATAACCACTCCCCTTCCAGCCTTCCTTACAGGCTGTATTGGAGAGAGACCTAGTGCACCTGCTCTCTGCTACACGCACCCAGAACTGGTCAATTGCTTCACCGGGGTCTCTCACACAAACAATAGGAGCCCAAACACTTGAGACGTCTTCCACTGATTTTCCCAGGCCATTATCAGGGAATTGGATCAGAACTGGAACATCTAATACATGAACCAGGGCCCAAATAGATGCCAGCATCAAAGCTGGAACTTTAACCACTATGTCACACTGCTAATCACAACTCAGATATGCATATGCAAATTATCACTGTCCCTGTTCCACACTGGAGCTGCGGCAAACAAGTTGGGACTTCCAGATGGAAAACTGACTAGGATAACAAAATTGAAAGAACCTCAGTGGTTTCTGTGACTGTCAGCAACTCAAGAGTTTCATAATCTGCCAAGGAGCAGGTGAAGTCATGCCTTGCTCCTCTCTAAAAGGCAGATCCGCAGACTCTGTTTCTGGGAAGAGATGTGAAAGCAAAGAGCCTTTTATTTCCCACCTGAGATCCCCCTGCCATGTAACCCACACTTGTTCAGAGACACATGGCGTAGTGAGAGCAGCATGAGGAGAGACAGAGTTGAACCCAGCAATGAACCAAAGCAGACAAATGATTACAGTTGTGGCTCTGACTGCTGTTTATCCTCTCAGCAGTTCGAGCCACTGTACCCCAGGACATGCCAGAGCTCTTCTTGCCCTTCTTGGTTTGAGCTTTTGAACCACTTGGCTGGGTCTGATAGTCATTCTCACTGAAAATGCCCTCAAAGCAAAATTCCGCACATTTAGGTTGGCTGGATATATTAGCAGGGATCCCATATGGGTGCCAGTTCCAAACCCGGCAGCCCTGCTTCCCATCCGGCTTTCTGCTTGTGGCCTGGGAAAGCAGTTGAGGACAGCTGAAAGCCTAAGGACATGCAGATGCATGTGAGGTCTGGAGGAGGCTACATGCTCCTGGCTTCAGACTGATTCAGCTCCAGCCATTGCAGGTGCTTGGGGAGTGAATCAGCGGATGGAAAGATCTTCCTCTCTGTCTCTCCTCCTCTCTGTATATCTGCTTTCCCCACAAAACAAATAAATCTTTGTGTAAAACAAAATGCCCAACACTGTTTGCATACCTACTTCTTTTTTAAGTTCAAAGCAACACAAAGGGTTTTAAGGATGCTGACCCTATATGAATGTAGGTTACACGTGGCTGGTAAAGTTGCTATGATTTACAGGAACCAAGACATCCCTTTCATCTAGGTGGGAGACAGTAAGAAACAGCAGGCCCTTCTCCAGCAGCATAGAGGGAATGTAGATTTCCATTTATGAACAGCTATCTCTTACCTTTGCTAGCTATCATCTTACCTGGACATACATTGAATCCAGCGTGAGCTGAGGACTGGAACTACATTTGGCACAGTGTTTAAGATGCCCTCTTGGATGCCTGCACCCCGTATCAGAGTGCCTGTGTTTAAGTTCTGATGCTATGTTTGATTCTAGCTACCTGTTAACATAAATCCTCAGAGGTAGCCAATGATAGCTCAAGCATTGGAGGTTCTGTCACATACTTTGGAGCCCTAGATGGAGGTCCAGGCCCTAGGCTTCCACCTGGCCCAGCTCTGGCTGTTGGGAGCATCTGGGGAGTGAACAAGAAAATGCAAAATCAAGCTGTCTCTATCTCACTGTCTTTCAAGTAAATGAAAACTGTTTTGTTTTGTTTTGTTTTGTTTTGTTTTGTTTTGTTTTGTTTTGTTTATCTATGGTCTCAAGATGCATAGGCAATAAAATTCCACTAGAGGGAGTGCTCTGTAATAAGTAGAGCACAGACCTCATGCTTGAGATACCTGATAAGTTGAAAGAGAATGAATTTAGCTAAAGCCTATGCCCAACCTTAATACTGGTAAAAATCTGAGTGGATGATTAATTAAGACGATTAACACTTTCATCTAGCTGCCAAACAGAGCAAAGGAAAGAACTCCATGGCAACGGCATCACTTATATGTGTATGTCATACCTAATAAAAAAGTATAAGGCACATGAACAGGCATGAAAATGGCTAGTACTCAAAGAACACTGTTCAAAAAAAACCAGGTCTGAATATAACCCTCTTATTTGCAGAAAACAACTACAACAAACATGTTCATAAAAGTTGGAGAAAGGCAAAATGAAAGTGAAGATAAAATTTCAATGCAGAATTCCAATCTACAAAAAAAAAAATTAAAACAGAAATTCTAACACTAAATAGAATATTTGGAATTAAGAACTCACTGCATGAGTTCAACAGCTGAATAGAACTGGAAGATAAGTAAACTAAATTAGAATTAGTAAAAGCAAAGTTAGGTTAATGAATGCTTCCTAACTGAATTCTAAAGTTCAAAAAAGAAATATTAGAATCGAGTACAACGCTTAACTGGAATATGGAGAAGACAGAGGAATGAAGTAAGAACACTGCAACAAGCAATTGCCACATGATTCTTCTCGTCTGCTGTTAGTTACATGAAATGCATGTATTTTCTAATGTCAAAACAACCCCGTTTCCCAGGCAGAGTCCAATGTAAGTGATCAATAACCTCCCTAGCCCCACCCCAATCACCTTAGCTCAGCTCATTTCTCTTACAACCCTTTCCTTTCTTACAGATGTCCACCCACTGGGCCACCATTCCTGCACTACCCCACAAGAGGGAGACCCTGATCCTTCGATGAGGGCCTCCCATCCCATTACTGCCTGGACAATGAGCTCAGCAGCAGCAGGCTGTCCACCCTTACAACGTATTCCTCCGTACAGAGTGGCTTCTCATCTGGCTCTCCCATATGGATATGACGCCAAGTTCTTGAGCTCTTCAACTCTTCCCCAGATCTATATGCAGGGAGCTAAATCAGAAGTAGCCAAGACTCAAACTGGCACCCATGTGGGATGCTGGTTCTGCAAAAGGAAACTTTGCCTGCTGGTACTACAGGCAGCAGATTAACACTGGACCCTGTAACAATTCTTTCAAAGCATAAAGACAGTCGTCCTATAGGCCTAATTGTCTCCATTGTCTCTTAAATATATAAACTGAACATCTCCACATCTGTGTTACTTCCTTATTATTAGTTAGGCTCCTTTAGGTTACTAGTGAAAGAAATTTACCCAATCCAACTTATAGGTTAGAATGACTTTAGCATCCCACAGGCATTGTTTTCATTCCCTGAGCTTGCTTCACTTTGGGGCAGATGCTCTTTCGTAATAATAACTATGGTAAATCCCAGTTAACATTATCTTCATAGCTTGAGATCAAGCAGCAAACAGATTGTAATTCTTGAATGGCCTGGGCTGTGATGCCGGTCACCTTCTGACCAGTCACAGGTAGCCACATTCTACCACAGTGGACAACACTGTGGTAGAATGGGTGAGCTGTTAGCTTAGACACCGGTATCCCATGTGAGCAGTTGTTTGTGTCCCAGCTGTTGTACTTCCTATTAAGCCACCTGCTACGCACCTGGGAAACCATCAGATTGACAGCCTATGTCTTGGGTCCCTGATCCCATGTAGGAGATTGAGATGGCATTTGAGAAGCCTGATTGTGCCCTGCCCCAGCCCTGGTTGTTTCAATCACATAACAAATAAACCACAGAAAATATATGTCTTTCAATCTCTTTCTCGGTAACTCTGTCTTCCAAAGTAAATCTTTAGAAAAGTAGTTCTCTAATTAATTGAGCTTTATTCCAGGAAGAGGGAAAGAGAAATCAAACCAACTTGAATGAAAGGGAAAAAGATCAGGGGAACAACCACACTCCACTGTAAATTAGTGACAGTGAGATTAATAGAGGCATGATTCCATTATTGCCATTCCATTTTACAGAACAGTATGAAATGCTTAAAGGTGTATACACAGGACCCGGTGCGGTGGCGCAGTGGTTAAGGTCCTCACCTTGCATGCCCAGGATCCCATATGGGCGCCAGTTCTAATCCCGGCAGCCCCGCTTCCCTTCCAGCTCCCTGTCTGTGGCCTGGAAAAGCAGTCGAGGACGGCCCAAAGCTTTGGGACCCTGCACCTGCGTGGGAGACCTGGAAGAGGCTCCTGGCTTCGGATCGGCATAGCATCGGCCGTTGCGCTCACTTGGGGAGTGAATTATGGGACGGAAGATCTTCCTCTCTGTCTCTCCTCTCTGTATATCCGCCTTTCCAATAAGAAAATAATAATAAAAATAATCTTTGAAAGAAAAGGTGTATACACAGTATACTCAATGATACTGAAAGATGAAATATATGACTGAATAAAAATAATAGCATGATGATTTATAAGCTTTTAAAAGCAGTTTCTTTAAATAAATAAATTTCTATCCTCCCCTGCCTGACACGTTTATTCTCTTGAACTGATTTGAAATATAGTTGATCCCTTTTGACCTACCCAAATGCCAATTCAGCCCTCAGCCCTCCTCATCTTTCCTTGAAAAAGAGCATGAGCACCCATATTAGATATGGTATTAAAGCCAAAGCACATAACATTTAGAATCGCCCCCCCTTACCTAGAAAAACACAAACTAGGATTACAAATCATTGGGTTTTCCAACATTGTACACTGGATACAAGGAATCTTCCCTGATTTTGTTTGATGACTCATGGTTTAACTAAACATAAAGCAAACAAATGCAGGAACATTTGCTGAAAAAAATAAAACCAAAAAACTGCAAATGTCTATTTATGTAATTGATATAATTGCTCTTGAACACTATTCATTCCTCAGCAAATGTTCTGACCATTGATAGAATATCAGGCCCAGATCAATTACTCATTATAATGCTTTAAATCTGATTTGTAAAAAATCCTGCCTGCTAAAGAAACAAGAAATATCTGGTAGCACATTCTTTGGTCATCAAAAGATTCCATCTTAAACAGTGACTGGGAACTATTCTGGAAACAATGTTTATTGTATTTATATATATATGTTTTTATTAATTACATTGCATTATGTGACACAGTTTCATCGGCTCTGGGATTCCCCCAACCCCTCCCCATACTGTATTTATAAAACACTTTATATACAGGACCTGGGTGTGATGGCTCAATTGATTAATCCTCACATTGAAAACACCAGGATCTCACATGGGTACTGGATCATGTCCTGGCTGCTCACTTTCCACACAGTTCCCTGCTTGTGGCCCAGGAAAGCAGAAGATGGTCCAAAATCTTGGACACCTGCATCTGTGTGGGAGACCTGGAAGAGGTTCCTGGTTCCTGGCTTTAGATTGGTTCAGCTCCAACCATTGCAGCCATTTAGGGAGCAAACCAGTGGAAAGAAAATTTTTCTGTCTAGCCTTCTCTCCATAAATCTGCCTTTCCAACAAAAATAAATAAATGTAAAAATAAAATGCTTTACATCCAAATATAATGTATCATGGCCCTTCTCAGAGTCTGTTTACCTGAGAAAATTTCAACATTGTCCTTTGAGAAAACTCAACCAGCTGAAAGAAATGTTAGCGTCTGGTCACAAGCCACATTTTGCTTCTTTTCCCTCCACTATCTTTGCTGGCCTCAAGGATGTTATCAAAGGAGTAAATAGTTGATGACTTTCCATTACCAGGATTCCTGCAGCTTCTGGTTACCTCCACTTGAAACCTTACTTACCTGCTGGCAACACCACAACTGGCTACTGTGGAGATGATTTTGATATAACCATGCTGGAATTATGACTGAGGTGAGAGCATGGCAGACCACACGGAGTCTTAGAATGGGACCTGAATCTCAAGAAGAGCAAGCAATCAGATAACTTTCAGCCTTGTTACCTGCTGTGCCTCTACTACATTTAAAAATATAAACCCACAGGTTTGTTTTCTCCCCATCAAGATTCTGCAACCCATTCCCAAGTGTTACTGTAATCATTAGCTTCTTTCCAGACAGACCTCTGTTGAGGGCAGGGTTAAGGATGTCAAAACTAAAAACTGGTTGAGCTGAGCTGAATGAAATGTACTCAGTAAATCAGCAGCCATTTAGGACTTCAGTGCAATTCAGAAATGAATTATATTTTGAAGCCTGTTCTCCAAGGTAGACAATTTGCTGCTGGCTCTGTCAACAATGAACAAAGGCATTCATGTAAGTCTAGCACTACTGGGAAGCTCTGCTGACTATCAGGGTACAATCCAAGGCAACTCATGCTGAAAATAAGTGGCTGAATTAACTCACAGTGCCTCTGTTGGATGTTGGCAACCCCAGAAAGCCTGGTGCAGAGCCAGGGCAGCCAGGAGCAGTGAAACCTGGGCTGCTTCACAGCTTTCTGTGAGGTTCAGTTGCTTCGTTTATTTTCACTTTCTTACTCTGGCTTCTCTCCCTCAGAGCACTTAAAATAATTCTTCAGGCCAATCTGGTATCAAAGTAATCACTAATATAAAGAGAGGAGATACATCTTAGCTTAGCAACGTGTAAGCCAGACAAAAATCTCAATGGCACAAGTCATGCTCTTGTGTAACAGCCTCTCCTCCAGTTTGAGTGAAACCTGTGATTTGCTTCTAACTGACAGAAGCAGGTGACAGAGGACTATGTAGTACAGTATATCTGGGAGGAGACATCTTATCAGACTGTATAAGAAGACTTTGCCTGCTGGCCTTCCGGAAGAAGCCTGGACAAGTTTCGTGGCAGAATGTTTGAAACAGCTGCTTGCAACATAAGCATCCCATTACAGATTCCAGTTCAATTCCAGCTGCTCCACTTCCAAAACCACCTCCCTACCAATGTCTCACAGGAAAGCAGCAGAAAATGATCCAAATGCTTTGGCCCCTGCTACCTGGGAGACACAAAAGAAGCTCCTGGCTCCTGGATTCTGCCTGCAGCCCTGGGCACTGTGACTATTTGGAGAGTGAATCAACAGATGGAAGATCTCTGTCTCTCACTGTCTTTACAAGCCTGTCTTCAAGAGTATCTATCCCTCTTGGTGCTTCAACCCGGATTCTGTTCAGATATGTTATTACAATAAGTCACTACAAATTTATTATGGTGTAAAAAAAAATTAAGATCCATCCATAGGTATTTTTCTAATATACATGTTCTACAATCTTTTTGAGGAATCCTCATAAAGTCTGGCACTTCCATCCATATAGTTTCATGACATCTTCCAACTGTTTCTATGGCCACATGTCTCTTGTTCCATACCCATCAGGATAGAGTGTTTCATCTAGTACTCTTAGCAAATTTCCCAAGAGTCATACTGATTAAACTCTGATTTAGCTCACATAGATAAGCAAGTCATTAGCTCACAAGCCTGCCTCCTAAGTCAACTGCTGCAGCCCAGAGATTGAAAAGCATTTATGGCTTAGTCAAGGTTAGATATTCTAGTCCTCAGGGTGGATGGACATACAATGAACGTGTAGGAAACACATGCAATCTCAATGGAAAGCTCATCTGTTTGGAGAGGGAAACAATCGGCAGCAGAAACACAACAGCAGCCATGCTGGAAGGCCTCAGACTTGGACCTTTGCAAAAAAAAAAAAGTTCAGAGGCCTTAACATTCCGGGGAGTTTTTGATGCTGCAGAAATTCAATGACACAAAGTTCATGTTCTGGTTGTGACAAAACCCATGGATGTATCTTGTAGTCTTTTACATTCACCAAACAAGATAATTTGATGATTTTATTTTGTTTTTCTCACTTTTCTTCCAATTGTCTTGTGATATTTTAGAATAAACTCATATTCTACTTTTTTGGAACTCAGCCTAAGCATCTCCTGCTCATAAATCAACACCAGCCAAGCAAAGACGTCCCACTGCATGGAATAGCAAATAGAACAACCACAGCGGCTACCAGAATAGCTTATGAGTTATAAAAATAGAGCTAATTTTCTGTAAAATAGACATTTCTAGGAACAGAGAAAAGAAACTACCTCATTAATTATTCGACTTTGATTTTTAGAAAATACGGTTGTGTTAATCATGTACCTCGGTTTGTGACAAACTAAGTAATTCCTATCACAGCTCCCTCTGTGGGGGATACCTTCAAAGTGCCAAGCAGATACCTGAAACCACTGATAAAACTAAACCAACAGCTCATGCCTTTTCCATCTTAAATAGCACTGTGGCTGGAACTTAAGCCTTTCTTTGAACAGGAGCAGAACACATAAATTTAACTGAGAATTTTCTTTGCACAAGGAAACTTTCATGGGAAAATAAAAACCTGAAAGTTTTCTAGATTCACAGTTTACATGTCATTTTTTAAAAAGATTTATTTATTTTTATTGGAAAGGCAGACTTACAAAAAGGAGAGACAAAAAGAAAGATCTTCTGTCTGCTAGTTCACTCCCTGAAGTAGCCACGACAGAGCTGAGCTGATCCAAAGCCAGGAGCCAGATTTTTCCTGGTTTTCCACAAGGGTGCAGGGTCTCACTGTTTTGGGCCATCCTCTAATGCTTTACCAGGCCACAAGTTGGGAGCTGGATGGGAAGTGGAGTAGTCAGGAGTTGAACTGGCACCCCTCTGCACATAATAGCCACTGAGACATCGTGCTGGGCTCTACATACCATTTTTTGAAACACTGACATAATTATATATTTTGGGGATATAGTACATTTTATACATATATGCAATATGCAATAACACTTTTAAGATTTTAATAATTGAAAATAATAATTAGACATATTTATGGGATCCTGGAGACATAACTAATCCAAAGCCAGGGGTAGGAGTTTCTTCCCAGTCTCCCACACGGGTGCAGGGTCCCAAAGCTTTGGGCCGTCCTCAACTGCATTCCCAGGCCACGAGCAAGGAGCTGGATGGGAAGCGGGGCCACTGGGATTAGAACCAGTGCCCATATGGGATCCCAGCATGTTCAAGGCGAGGACTTTAACCTCTAGGCTATCACACCATGCCCAGAAGAGTCATAAGCCTCAGCAATATCAACATATGATTTTTTGTTTTTTGGCCTGTCAGTTGAATGGATTTCTAGTACATGGTCATTATTTATAATGCTGTTGGAAGGAACGAAGCTCCACAAATACAACAGGCACCAATGTTAGCCTGCATCAGAGACCACAAGGAGTGGCACAGCCTGAGGTGAACTGGATTGAGATGAAGTTCTGCAGTGTGAAACAGCGAGCCTGTCTGGGCCCTTGACATATCTGAGAGTGTGGGTACACGGATGCAGTGCTGCCACACTGATTTTTTGTATTCCCATTGTGTTCTCTAAAATCTAATGTTGAATTAAAGTGCTTTGAAAAGCCAGAGAACCATCACAACCCCCAGGTATGGCTGTATTGTGATACGGTAACAGCTGTTGTTACCCTTCTGACTTCATACTCCTAATGACCCCAAGTGGCTTTCTACCCCAACCACAACATCTCAAGGTAAAAGATGAGGCAACTGGTTCCCCCTGCAGTTAGAGAGATTCTCTGTGGCCCACACTGAGAAATGAGTGTCCCTCCCACCCCCAACATTTGCTGTCAACAGAGATGCCCTAGGGTCTCTAAGGAGAGACTCACCCTAGAGCTTTGCCCTCACCCAAAATGCTTCCTTGTCCCTCTCTCCTTGATGAATTAAGAAGAAAAACATCATTTATCACAAGTGTACCATCACAGACAGAATGCACTCTGATGCCAACATGCAGGTAAAAAATTCCAGCCATTTGGGTTCAGCGGCACTACAAGCGGCACTATTTTTTCCCGATCATTCTCTGTGACCTTTCCGTAGACACTTAATTTTCTTGTTTAAGTTACAACCAGAGGTTGGACAATTTTGCATTGGAATAAAATATTCCACTATCATTGTCCCCGAAGAGAGACAGTTTTACAACATGAGTACGTGAGGGGACTAGTGGATAAGGGACGACCTTCTTTTCACAAACTAAACACTAAAAGACTTTAGTAATTTTTCTTCCTTCCTGAAGTCAAGGAACTCATCTCGAGAGAGGCTTGGCAAGAGCTCAGACTGTTTTTATGCTGGTTTCATGCTGACAAAATACGTATTCTTTGATAATTCTTCTTTGTCTTAGTGGAAGTAATTGCGGCCATACGGATGAAGGCAAGACAAACTCCTTTATCAATGTTGTAAGTAAATGATGCTCTAACAAACCAGTATGAGAATTAAACACTGAGACAAGGGTTATCATAAGGCTAAGGTTATCATAAGGCCTCTTCTGCCCCTACGGAAATTTTAACATATGTAAGGATTTCTTAAAACAGAGAGTTCTAGCCACACCCTCAGAGTTTATTTTTGTTTAAATTGTTCATTTATTTGCATTTTATTCAAGAGAGAGACTGAAACAGCAAGAGATCACTCTTCCATCCACTGACTCAAGTGAAGACCGCACCAAGCCAAATCCAGGAGCCAAGAGGTCCACTGGGGTCTCCCACGTGGGTGGCAGGAAGTCAAGTACCTGAGCCGTCACCTGTGGCCTCCTGGGATACACAAGCAGCTAGACACTGGAATCAGAAACGAGCCAGGACTTGAACCGGACACTCTGATCTGGGATGTGGGCATCTCAAGCAGTGTCTTAACCGGTGAGTCCAACACCTCCCTTTCCCCAGAATTTGTGATTGGGGAATTTTCTTCTTTAGCAAGTTCCCAAGTGACATTAATGCTGCTCATCTAAGCATCGCAGCTTGGGAAGCACTGCAGTAAGTGTCTGTAATGATCTGAAGCAATAGAAACTTCAAACTAGAATTAATTAGAATTACAGTGAATTTGTTCTTATAAGGAATGTATAGAAATTGGTTTTCGTGTTGCACGCAGGTGCATCATCTCCTCCTGGAGATATTCTTCGTGATACTGATCTAGTAAGAATGCTAGAAGACACAAATATTTTTCCATTTGCATTTTAATAATTTGAAAATTAATGTTCATGCATGTGTTTCCTGAAGCCATGATTGTTTTGTCTATTATTCAATGCTTATGAAAACATCTTATTAATAAAACAGATAAACACAAAATGCTTTAAGATGCAAGGAGAGATTCCAAGGAGTGAGTGACTCTCACAGTTCAAAGAATGAAAGCTAGAAATTTCCTCCCAGAACTATCAATGATAATTCTTGAACACCTTAAGGGAATGTTAAAAAAAAAAAAAAAAACACTTCTGTGTATTTCTGGATTGGATTAGCCATTGTTCAGTGCAATCAAATCACCTGACTCCTAGGCAGGCTTAAATTCTGAACATGCTTCCCTTTAGGCTTTTTCATAAACAAATGACTAGGAAATCTCCAAGAGTGGGAGAGGCCAGTTCCTCATTTCCTATCAAGGTTGCTTGCACTCAGCCAGGGAGGGTCCAGGTGACCAGTGTGCCACCTGTTGCTCCAGCCTTTACCTGGCAGCTCCCCCTGTGGTTATGCTGACTCTGGATTGTCAGAACCCACCTGGACAATGGCACTTTCAGAGGCAGACCACCTAACAGGTACAGAAGGCAACTTTCAACTGCTCTCTGAATTTCCGTCTTGTACTTTCCCTTTGTTCCGATCCTGTTGCTCCCAGCTTTGTTCAGTCTTGTCTTACTGGTCTTTCCGGATTTCATTAGAACCGGTGAATCATTAATCCACATGGTTTAATTTCTGGTACGGTGAGATTGTTCCCCAACAATGCGAGTAGGTGTTTGCTGGATTCATAGAACTTGGGAGGCCAAAGGCTAGTGGATTTTCTTTATAACAATCAAGTACAGATCCAGTCTTTCAGAGAGTATAAGGGAGAAGGCTTGGCAGGAAAGTATTTATGGTTAATTTTTCAATCTTCACCTGTCCAAACAAGGGTAGTTTCAGCCATTATCTCATTTAATTCTTGCAACAAGCTTATGAGGAAAGTAGGCTGATGCTCTTTCCGTAAGTTCTGTGCAGAGGCTGGCAGAGGAGTGGTGTGTCCAAGGTTTCAGAGCTGGGTGGTGGTGGTGTGGCTAAAAGAAAAACCAGATCTGTTTCAGCCACAGCCCGCCTCCCAAAGCCCTATGGTACTTTCAGCTCCTCCTGTGTGGCTGTTACTCCTGACAGCTGAGCCTGGAGTCTGACCCTGAAGATAACTGGCCAGTGATTTAAACGACACTTAAATCCAGCAGAACATAAACAGTCCTTCAGTGGTCAAAGCTCTGTGACAGGATCCTTGGAAAGGAAGCCAGAACACCTCTTCTATTCCCCTCAAAGGAGGATTGAAGAAAGCCAAAGGCCAAAGGGAAAACGCAGGGGCTCAGAGTTCTGATAGAACCATTATGCAAGCACCTTGGCAAACTTTCCTTCACTATTACTGCTGCCTAGAATGTTGTCAAGGAGAATAGAACCCAAGGCCTGTAAACATGTGTGAAAGTACCTGTAATTCCAGTCCTCAACTCACCCATCTGCTTGTTGGGAAAATGAGGAAATGACTCTTTCCTGAAGCAGCAAGTGTTCCAGGCCTGCAGAGACCTAAGCACCGTGTCTCCAGCAAGGCTCCTACCAACCTGCAGAGCAGCAGCCAGAAATCGGCCATCGAAAACCAAAATCTGTTCAGCCATATCTTAACTAAATCTAAGTTTTCTAGCTAGTTTTCCTTCACCCTGTTCATAAAAAAAAGGCACCTCATGCATTATAGTTTTACATCTAAGGTTCTTATATTTGTGACCTCTACTCAAAATATTAAAGCAAATCTACCATTAAGGATTTTGGATTTCTTTTGCAAATATGAATTGAATCAACTTCAGTTGCTCTCTAACTAGCTCCTCCAACAATTCTCGAGTCTAAAATCCTGATCCAGTGTGTTTCATGTGACTTTGAAGCAGGCCAATGTAAGTGACCATGAAGTTTCCCAAATCAATGTTACCACAGTCATGACAGTGTCATAGCATTGTGCTCCTCTTTGCTGCTAAAAGCAAACTGAATAGCTTTAAGTCTTCCTATGCAAACTCAATGAACTTTGGTGCCCCAGACAGACTATAGGCAAGTATACAAAGCATGAGAACTAACGAATAAAAATTGTGTAGTGCATCAGTGTGGAGCCACTTAGTGTGGAACCAAATAATCTCATGCTATAAAAACCTGTACCAATTACTATATCCTCTGGAGAACTACAGTAAATAGAATAATTGTCATTGCATTCCACCATGGTGCAGAATGATAGTTAAAATAATGAGGTCAGGGCAAAACAGTGTTTTCATTTCCAGTGTTCTCTATTTTTCAAGTTGAAGAAGTATAGAAAAAGTTGTAGCAAAAATTGGTTATTAGTGTAATTAAAATTAGGTATCACTAAAAATGGGAACTATTAGCTATCCTTCATTTTGACTATCCAAGACTGTTAATTCACAGAGTATTCCAAATTGATGCATTTTATTTTAGAATCTGTTTTGGAATTATAGACTTATTGAAACTATCATTGCTGATCTCAGAATACATGGCCGACTATTTAGGCGAAAAGGCTAGAGTTACATGTTAATTATCTTCAAAATATAATAATGTAAGGGATACTAGAGTGAACGGGGCTCTATGAATCTCGTATGAGGAATCAGGAGTTTAGTTGTGAAATGTAGACACTTTTTTCTCACCTCAGTTTCCTTCATTTCCTCCAGTGCCCACAGCCTGTTCTTCCTCACTAAAGATGCAGGGACCCACTCGTAATTTCCCTCCGGAAAAGGATGAAGAGCTGCCCGAGGCAGAGTCGCTTTCAAGGGAAGAACCGGTGCAAGCCCAGCACGAGGCGGAGGACAGCGCCTCCACCTGTGACTCCTGGCCACACCCAACAGAAGATTCTTTCTGCTTCCCAAGAGAGGCAGAACCACCCTGCCTGGAAGAGCAGCCACAAGACACAGAGGCCGCTCCTCGGCCACTGTCGGGGAGCCTATCCAATAAGCATCAAGAGAACCAGGGAAATCTTCTCCAGTTTGACCGGCAAGCCCTGGGCCGCATTTCTACCTCTCCCACTCTGAGGAGACTGAGGGGCAGGGGCTGGAGGACGTGGCCCTCACCGCCCCGGGAAGATGCCTTAGATACACGCACCGATGGAAGCTTTGGGGGACCTACAGACAATCTTTCCAAGAGTCTGCCTGGAAACCCAAAGGATTCTCCAAAGCTGACATCACCCCTGACACCAGGGACAAGCTTGCCTTCCTCCGTGCAGAGAGCGCTCAACACTGGCAACTCACTTGAACCCGCAGCCAAACCCTCTGATGAGTGTGCCCTGCCCATGCTTCAGACCATCCATGAGGGGCCCCTTCCGCAGGCTTCTCTGCTCACCTCACGTCACCCAAATCCTCAGGGGACACAGGTAGTGACCTCTCTGAGTACAAAAAGCAGAGTTTAGCGTATGAGAGGCTTGTAGGGAGTTTTAAGGCATATCCACAAGGAGTTTAACTTCCATGAGTTAGTCGAGCCAGCTCCTTCCTAGTCTGAGATAAGGATGCATCACGGATAACAAGGACATACTGAATAGGCAGGCAAGGGGATGGAGTCACAGTGCAGGGTGGCAGAGACAGAAGTTTGGGAAAATCTCCCAGCTCATTTATTCCTGTCTAATCTCCTGCCTCACTACCCATAGCACAATGATGGGAGACAGAAAGAAAGTCACAGCTGGAAGAACACACAGATTAGGAAAAAATAGCTCTGAAATAAAAGGAGGACAATCACTTGAGAGAAGAAAGACAATGGTGGTCTAAGCTACCTTGTTCTATATCCTGAGAGCACTTTTTAAAGGATTCCCCCAACCTTAGGCTGCAGGTGCACTGTCAGAACTTGGACACTGACCGTGGCCCTCCTGCAAATGTACTTCATTCAAAGATGACCTGATGTAGCTGCCTTAAAGAATAAGGAGGGAAAATTATTCAATATTTTATTTGTAATCCCCCCAAGAAACAAACCTCCTGCAAAAATATTCTAGCTTGGATAGCTCATTGCTTCTACATTCAAATATTTGTGTTGGGATTTGGATGACTTCAAGCAAACTCAAAACAAATATTTTTAAATTTTGTTTCAGGTAGAAAAAAAACATCGATCCAGGTATGTACATCTTTTTTCCAGTGCTATGACATCTGTTAACTGTTCACTTTATATCTTTATTTCTATTTGATGGTACCCACTGGTGCAGCGATCAACACATTCGGTTTTTCTATACCCAAGTATCTCTTCATCGTAGGGGAGTAAGAGTCTTAATTTTCAGAGCATCCTTTAAGAGCACACTGGCTTTTGGGAACTGGTTATACACTCCTGGTTTTCCCTTTGAATTGTCAAGGCTCTGGTTCTGTGACTTAATTAATACCCACCTCATACTAGGTTTTGTCTGATAGAGAAAATGGAAAAAGAAAAAACACAACCATAAATAAGCAACGGCCTTTCAAGAAAAATTCAGAGAGCAAAAATAAAGGGGACAACCTGTCCTGTTTAAATCTAGGATGACCTTTAAAATGTCTGTACGACAGACTTTGCCCTTATCTAGAATGCAAGTGGATTGTGTCACATCCAAAACCAGCTCCCTGGCAGATCTGCTGCCCCAGCCAGGGACACAGAGTTTCTATAGCAGCAAAGGAAAAGTCCATGCCCACTTCAGACTCTCCAATTTGTGGGATTGGCAGCAAAGCTCTCATTCTGTTTGAAACTTCACAGAAGAGTTCTTGGGTGAAATAGTCATTGTCTTATTACTTGTCCTCACTCCTCAAGCAGTAATTTGCTATTCCTGCAGTAAGAATGATATCATCTTTGCAGTCTTTGTTGACTTTAAGCCTAGTCTATCTAGATGCATGAGCAAAGCCAGAGGGTATTCACAAAACCACAGGAAAAATGCAAATTATTCGTTAGTCTATCCGTTGGTTTTTGCTACACAACAAATACCCCATTATACTTAAACCACTAGACACTTCAGTGTTTCTTACAAAGCTACATGTCTGCTAGGAGTCACCTGATCTAGGCTGGGCTCAGCTGTGTGGTTCCTTCCTCCAAGTCCTCATTCCCACTGGGTCAGGAGGCTCCTGCGCATGTTCTTATGGTGAAAAGAGGTCAAGAAGACAAGAGGAAACGTGCAACACTGCTGAGACCCAGTGCTCCGTATTTGCCTAATTTGACTTGCCAAAGCAGGACAAGAGGTTCAACTCAGGGTCGAAGAATTATATGTCACCAACAGTGAAAAAGCACTAAAATATTGCACAGCAAAGGGAATGGATATAATGACTGGTGGAATGAGGTTACTAGCACAGTATCTTTCATAGTTGCAAAAGATAAGAATGTTCTTACATTGGATGTATCAAAGTGAAAAAGACAGTGGTCTCAGAGAAAGATGATGATGATGATGATGATTATAGTCAGTTCATACAGGGAGTAAAAAGATGTTTTGAAATTTTGTTATTTACCCTCAAAACGGTGTGAAACCATTGAATGAATTGATGAGATGATGTGTACACATGCAACTGAGATGAGAATGAACTTGAGCAGAAGAATTGCTCAGATATCAGAAGAAGAGAGATCAAACTATAATGAAAGAAGTGAAGTTAACAACTTAGATATCTAATTGCAAGAGATACTTATAAAATTTCACTTAGACATTGTAAAGCACAGCCAATAGGGAATAAGAGAAAGAAATCTGAAAAGAGCAACCTCCAGCCTTCTGGCTTGTAAAAAAGGGTAGCCAGGGTTTCTTTTCCCTGATCTAAATAAACTTGAGTGACAGAAAAAGTACGTATCAGTGAGTGAGAAGTAGATCTTGGCTTCAGAGTTGAAACTACATAATGTTTTCCACATGTAGCTTTTGCATAATACTGATTTCCAAGAATATTTTAAAGACTTCTCATATGCATGGACTTCAACTTGTTTTCCACCAAATTAACTATCTCTCAAAATTAATTAACTTAGATATTGAGAATGAAAGGCAGACATCCACTAGTTCACTCCCCAGTTGCCTGCAAGAACCTGAGCTGGGCCAAGCCATTACCAGGATCCTGGAATTCAACCCAGGACTCCCATGCAGAAGGTTCTTGGGCATCACATGCTACCTCCCAGAGCTGGGCTGGAACTCAAACCCAGACACTTCATAATGGATTCAGGCATCTCGGGCAGTATCTGCACCATGTCAACAACATCCATGTCCAATTTATCTCTTAGTTGCAATTCCCTTTAACTTTTAAAAGACATATATTATTATATATAATATATTGCATATGTTATATTACTATATAATGCAATACATATTAAAATTAACATATTATGCCCATGCTATATCATATATATTATATTATTATATACTATAATGCTATATATGATATATAATGTAATGTATAGTATATGTGTACATAATATATAAATATATTTACTATATATAAATATATAATAAATCATATATATAATTGCAAAGGCAGATTTACAAAGAAAAGGAAGGACAAAAAAGAAAGATCTCCCATTTGCTAGCTCACTCTCAAAGTGGCTGCAACAGCTGGAGTTGAGCCAACCCAAAGGCAGGAGCCTGGAGCTTCTTCCAAGTCTCCTATTCAGGTGTAGGGTCCCAAGGCTTTGAGCCGTCCTCTCCTGCTTTCCCAGGCCACAAGCAGGGAGCTGGATGGAAAGTGGAACAGCTAGGACATGTACTGGTACCCATCTGGGATCCCAGTGTGTGCAAGATGAGAATTTATCCACAGAGTCATCATGCCAGGCCCTCTAACTTCTTAAAGTAGTCTCACCTTTGCAAATAGAACCAGTCCATTCCTCCCTTTTGAGCATTTCTGTACCTCACAAATGCTTCAAAACAGCATGTAAACACTGTACTATATTTCTATCACATTCATATGCTCCCCAAATTGAAACTTTCATTAAGGAGTGGGCATATGACACAGTGGTAGAATCACTGCTTCAAACAGCCACATGTGATATCAGAGTGCCTGCTTCTGATAAGGCAGGGGACATAGACTACAGGTTTTTCTCTCCCACATCAAAGAAATTTGGTTAAAGGTTAGAAGAGGAACAAAATTTATTAGCAAGGCAAGTATGCAACAGGAAGAAATGCAAACATTTCCAGATGCAACCGATGGGGCTCTAAGCCCATCTGTTTAAGGAATCTGTAGGCTTAGGGAGTAAGGCTTCCAGAGGAACTCTCTAGGAAATTCAGAAACTGGGCAGTACCTCAATCTCTGGCCATTTCACAAGTCTTGAAAATATCATGGCATTACGTGCATGAGAATGTGATTATCAGCCATGGTAGTTTGTTACAGTATTACTGCAGGTTGCAGCAAAAACAGTCAGCAGCCATGTTGGATATTTGCAGCTGGCCCTGGAGCTGAACAGTGGCTCTACTACAACAGCAATTTGGCTAAGTTTCAGAAGCAGGCCTTCGCGAAGGTGTAGTGCTATTTCCTCCAGAACTTCCTTTGACTTCTGCCTATCTTCTTGCCTGTATTCACATCCAGTTCAGTTTCCTGCTAATGGACACTCTGGGAGGTAGCAAGTGGAAACCAAAGTACTTAAGCCTCTACCTTCTATGTGGAAGATATAGACTTAGCCCCTGGCTCCTGGCTTCAGCTTGGTCCAGTCTTGGCTGTTGCAAGCATTTGGGGAGTGAACCTGTAGTTGGAGATCTCACTTCTCTTCCTTCCTTTCCAGAATACACAGAGTATTTTCTGCTTACTTGTGAATATCCAGCACCCAGCTCACTACAATCCACCTCCAAAAACATTTGTCAAAGGAAAATATGAGTGAAGGAAGGATGAAGGCTGGCAGAATGCTCAGGTCACAATATCTTATCTATCTCCAGTCTATTTGAATTTAAACAAAGGACATGGCATAAAGTCAAGCCATGAAGCTTTGTTGATGGCATTTTAACCAGCAGGGAGCAAGTGAGGGAAATTTTGAGGATGGAGACCCCCCTTCCCAGCTCCCTTAATTTTTAAAAATATTTATTTTATTGTTATTTGAAAGGCAGATATACAGAGGGGAGACAGAGAAAGATCTTCCATCAGCTGACTTACTCTCTGAATTGCTTCAAGGGTCAAAGCTGAGCTGATCCTAAGCAGCAGCTTCTCCTGGATCTCCAACATGGGTACCAGGGCCTAAAGAATTGGCTACTCTCCACTGCTTCCCCAGACTAGCAGAGAACTAGATCAGAAGTATAGCAGCCTGGACTAGAACTGGTGACAATATGGGATGCCAGCACCACAGGCAGGACCTTAGCCCACTATGGCAACAGCCTTAGTTAAATTCTATATTCACAGAGATGTCTGTCTCACCTAATTTTTAAATCAGCCCTGAAGCTGGGAAGGGAAATATAGATATTATATTTCCATGAATATAAAGACTGCAATTATTTGGGAAAAATATATCCAAATGAGCAAATGGGGCAGCACTAACATAAAAAACAATTGACAATGTATTGGAGTATCTAACTTGAAGAAGAAATTAGAAAAATAAATATTGAATGCCAAGTAAAACTTACCCCAACATCAGATTCATTGGAGAACAGCATATTGTGAGTTAAGTTCGTAGAGTTGGAATCTTACATCGTGTCTGGCTACAAGATCTTGGGCAATTTACTTGGCATTTTAAAACTTTATCCATAAAGTAGAGATACAAAGAATATCCACCTCATAAACCTTTGAACTGTTAAGTAATAACTCAAATAATAGCCAGTTAATTTTTATAGATAGCGTTTAGAATTTCACATGTTCAAGTTACCAACTTTAAAAAAAGGGGGGGGGGATTTTTATTGAAAAGGCAGATCCGATTTATGGAAAGAGAAATAGAGAGAAAGATCTTTTATCCAATGGTTCACTCTCCAAGTGGCCACAAAAGCC
Source organism: Ochotona curzoniae (assembly GCF_017591425.1). Lineage (NCBI taxonomy): Eukaryota > Metazoa > Chordata > Mammalia > Lagomorpha > Ochotonidae > Ochotona > Ochotona curzoniae. The sequence continues at coordinate 12,174,817 of NW_024464920.1, read as the reverse complement.
TGAGCTGAGCTGATCCAGACCAGGAGTCAGAAGCTTCTTCCAGGTCTCCCACAAGGGTGTCGGTCCCAAGGCTTTGGGCCATCCTCTGCCACCCTCCCAGGCCACAAGCAGGGAGCTGGATGGGAAGTACAGCAGCCAGGACATGAACCCCCACTCATATTGGATCCTGGTCCTTGTAAGGTAAAGATTTAGCTATCGAGCCATCGCACTAGACTCCTGACTTCATAAAATATTCTTTGGGCAGGCCAAGTGTAATGTGAAGCCACTCCTGGGGATGTCCGATCTTATATTGCGGTACCTGGATTCAAGTCCTAGCTCTGTGTCCAGTTCCAGCTGTCTGCTAATGGGCACCCCGGCAGGCAGCTGATAATTACTGTTGGTGGAATGGGGTGTCATGCACAAAGATAGGAACTCTTGGTATTGCCATATATAAAGTCACTTTTATTCAAAATGAGAGAAAGGAAACATGTGCCTAGCTGAACCTACGTTGCCCCACACAGAGAGATATCCATTGTGAATGGGGAGTGGGCGCAGACGGAAAAGGGGAAACAGGGTTCACCTTCACTTCCTCTATTTCTGATTTCAGATGGAGAGAGCTCCACAGAGCTGTTGGCCTCTTTCCTGATGTCCGAGTGGGTTGCTTCTGAAGGCATAAAGCCATTAGAATATCTTATTATGCTCCCATAAAATTCCAGATGGAACTTAATCTTCATATTTGCACCTTCCTGCCAGGTCCCAGATGAAGCAAGTATCCTAATAAAGGGGAGGGGAGGTCCGTCCAAGGGACAAGTAGGAGCATAGAATAATCGCACATGGGGTGGTGACCTGTGCCTTGTAGGTCCACTAGCCTAACTAGTTGCCTGCCTTGCCCCCATCAAGGGCTCAAGTACTTGAATCCCTGTTAATCTCATGGGAGACCAAGGTTGAATTCCAGGTGTTAAAGCATCAGCTGGCCCAGCTTAAGCTATTGTAGGCATCTGGAGAGGGAGCCAGTGGATGAATCAACTATCTTTTTCAGCCTTTAAGATAAACAAAAGCTGAAAGATAAAAGTATCCTGAAACTCCAGAGTTAAATAATTGGTCACAGTATATCTGACACATCTGAACTTAGGTTCAAAATACAAATATATCCTCCACAGACTGTGTTTAAAACCTTATTATATGCCTGGCACTGGCTGTCAACTCTGGAAAACTGAGAGGAAGGAGCTCTACCCCACCTCACTCAGAGCTTGAAAGCTTGTGGGGAAGGCATCAACCAGACACGTGTATATTGCTCATCTCTCAGAAGACCAGGGCCTCAGCGGGACCTCCCTGGTCCAGCAAAACTGAGCACAAGCTCTCTCTGTTCTTCCACCAGAATCAGCTTCTCTAGAATAGGTTTTGTTCACTGCTTCACACCCAGTGGCAGGAATCCTGCCTGACACCTGTGGGAGCTCAATAAATACTTAAGGAAGGAGAAAGTAAAGTCGATTGGTCAGTTAGATTTGCACATGCCCTGTAGGGGAAACTGCGTGTACCTCTTTGTGTGTTACAAACTTTCTCTTCCAAGTCCATGTCTCTATACAGATGCTTTCAACTCTTCTTACTCTTCTTATTGTTCTGTGTTTATTTCTCTTTTTTTGTTGTTTTTTTTTTTTGTTGTTATTTTAAAACAAAGTTTTTATTACAAAGTCAGATAAACAGAGAGAAGGAGAGACAGAAGGATCTTCTGTCCGATGATTCACTCCCCAAGTGACCACAACGGCCGGTGCTGTGCTGATCCGAAGCCAGGAGCCAGTAACTTCTTCCAGGTCTCACACGTGGGTGCAGAGTTCCAAGGCTTTGGGCCGTCCTCGACTGCTTTCCCAGGCCACAAGCAGGGAGCTGGATGGGAAGTAGAGCTGCTGGGATTAGAACTGGCACCCATATGGGATCACAGTACATTCAAGGCAAGGACCTTAGCCGCTAGGCTGTGCCACTGGGCCCTGTGCTTATTTCTTGACTGTACTTTCGGTTTCTGGGAATTTTTGCAAATATTTATCGCTTGATCCTACTTTCTAGCTTTCTTAAGATATATATGTACTTTTTTAAGAAATATTTATTTTAAAGGTAGAGTGACAGGGGGAGGGAGAAATGGAAAGTGAGAGGTCTTCCATCTGCAGGTTCATTGCTGAAATGGCCACAGCAACCAGGTCTGGATCAAGCCAAAGCCAGGAGCCAGGAACTCCATGCTGGTGTCTCACATGGCTGGCAGGAAGCTAAGTACTTAGCACATGTTCTGCTACCTTCCCAGGCACATTAGCAGAAACCTGTCTCAAAAGAGGAGTAGCCAAGTCTCAAACAAGAACTCCAATAGGTGATGCCAACATCACAAGCAGTGGCTTAATCCGTTATACCACAACTACCCATTGAAAAGTGTTTTGGTTCTTATCCAGAGATGACAGAAGTGTCCTAGACAGGTGAGAACTTTAGGCAGGCAGCAGCAGCTATCCTGGTGATGGGAACATGTGTGTGTTCAATGATAATGCTGATTTGAGTCCAAAGGTCAAATCTCAGGGTGTTTCCCATACACCTTGAGACTCCTGGGAGTGCCTTTGTTCTTTGTTGAAATCAGTGTAGCAGGGACATGGCTCCTGTTTGTCCACTCCAAACTGATGGAATAGTGCCCAGGAACTGCTCAGAGCTCCTCATCCATCCTGCATTCATGCTTGGATTTCCAGCAAATGGGACATTTTAACAGTCTTGAACAATTCATGAAAAGAAATTAGCTTAAAAAAAAAAAACCTATATGAGCTTTAACTTTCAGACAAGGACTATAGATTCTCAGGAGTGGAACTCACTAAAAAACTATGACACATATCACAAAGGAAAGCATAAGGTTGTTACTTATCCAAAATGTACTACTTTCAACAATGCTTTTATTCCATGAAGGCACATGTATCCTTCTAGGGAAGTTATTATCCCTATATTTTCGAACATCTTTCGTGATTTTATCCTTAACAATTGCATTTGGAAATGAAAGATGAATAGTTCTTGGTTTGAAGCCACTGTGTAGCAGGAATATTTATTTAAAAATTATATAGCAGGAATTCATTTAAAAATTAAAAATAGCAGGAATTAATATTTTAAAATATTAATGATCAGTCCCAGTGTGATGGCTCAATGGCTAACTACTTACCTTGTATGTATCAGGATCCCATGGGATACCCATATGTGTCCATGTCCCAGCTGCTCCACTGTCAATCCAGCAACCTGCTCATGGCCTGGGAAAGCAGTCGAGGATGGCCCAAAGCCTTAGGACCTGCACCTGAGTGGGAGACCTGAAGGAAGTTCCTGGTTCTGGATCAGCTCAGCTCTGTCCATTTTAACTACTTGCAAAATGAACAGTGGATAGATTTTTCCCTCTCTCTCCTTCTCCCTTTCGAATAAAAATTAATAAACCCTAAAAAATTATTGATGATCTATTTATCACATTTCTAAAGGGGTCGCATTCTCAGTGATCTGCCTTCAAACATTTCTGCCAAGGTAGCACATACTGCCACAAAGACCACCCCCGGGGACTCACTGGTCCCCGACGAGGACTTGGCAGTATCTCCTGAATCCTCAACCACGACATGAGATCGTGTGAAACAGAAAGGATCTCTGCATCATATTGTTTTTCACACATGGACAATCAGAGGTCAAATACACTTGGTAAATGCCAATCAGCCAGGAAACTAGGTGCTACATTCACTGCTCTTGCTGCATAATGGTGCTGTGCCAGGTTAGTTTCTTGCAGCTGCAGTAAAAGAATTATCACAAACCAAGTGGTTCAAAACTATCAAAGTGTATCCTCTCTTAGCCCTGGAGGCCAGAAATCCCATGTGATATTGTTAGCTCAGCCACACAGGCCTGCAGAGGACCTTGCCTGTCTTCATTCTTCGGCTCCTGGCTGCATCATCTCTGTCTCTGCCTTCACTGCTCTCATGCCTTGTCTCTTGGTGTCTCACATAGAGTGGTCCCTGAATTTAGGTCCCACTCAGACAATTCTGCATAATCTTACCTCAAAATCCTTCACTAAGACCCTTTTAACAATTTAAGGTCCTATTCATTAGCTACATGAGTTAGGATGTGGGCATATTGCTTTGTAAGGGGTAGGGACACCATTAAACTCTTCACATCTCCCTCTTACTTAAAATGATTTATTATCATTATACCCAACTTTAAAAAAAATATTTTGTACTTTAAAATGTCTGGTAGTATCTTTCTGTCTTCTTTATACTTGTAAGTCTTTCAGGGTCACACCTGCATATTTGATTTTGAAAACCCAATGAACACCTTCTTTTTTTTTTTAAGATTTACTTATTTTTTTGGAAAGATAGATCAAATTCATGGAGAGGAGAAGAGACAAAGAGCTTGCATCCACTGATTAACTCCCCACAAGTGGCTGTAAGAGCCAGAGCTGAGCTGATCCAAAGTCAAGATTCAGGAGCTTTTTCTGGGTCTCCCATGTGGGTGCAGGGTCCCAAGGGTTTGGGCCATCCTCTACTGCTTTCCCAGGCCATAAGCAGGGAGCTGGATGGGAAGTGGAATAGCCTGGAAATGAACTTAAACACATATGGGATCCTGGCACTTGCAAGGTGAGGATTTAGCCATTGAGCCATTGCACTGGGCCTCAGTGTACACCTTCTTAGAATAACAAAATAAATAAATAAAAATCCAATGATTTTTAAAACAGAAAACACTGCAAACAACTCAAAATTCTGAAAAATAAGAATATTTTTTATCTATCAATGCTGACATGCCTTCCTCTGCAACACATTTTTCTGTACACTTTTAACCACATCTTTGATTGTCTTGTCATACGATGATTTACTTTATAAAGTAAAAAAAGGAAATCATACTTGCTGTTGAATGAGTGATAAAAAATTTTTTACTGTAAATAATCAACTATTTTTTTATTACTGAATATAATCAGCTATATTGACTTTCAGCAGCATTGTCAAATTCAGGAACACTCTGCCATGCTGTTTATAAGTGAGCTGTGAATTTCTGTGACAATCATATTTTATTGCATACAAGACTGGCTCTGTCACTCATTACACGTAGATGACCCTGGCCAAGTTCCTTTCCCAGGCCCGAAAGCCTCAGGCTCCTCTGGCTTAGGAGAATATTAATACATATTTCCTAGAGTGACCCCGGAAAATTAACATGATAATAAGGCAAATATCAGATGGCAAGGAAGAATCAGTGCTGAGTGAATTACAGCTGATCTTAAATGAGCATGATATCCATCCAGACTAATGTATTGCCTACAAAATTATACACTTGAGCTTTATTGGATGGCATCTTCTCAACAGCCTGAGAGAGCAGCCTCATTGTTGGGTGACTGGAGGCCTGCTCAGCAGTGGGGGGAGAATTCCCGACATTCTCTGAATTGTTGCTGCCCCAGCCCACACCATGGACCTTCAGATGTTCAGCAGAAGGCAGAATAAAGAGAAGTCCTGGTACCTGAAGGGAGACAAGATTATTCCAGCAACCATGGGATTAGTTCCTTCTGATCTGACCAGCTTGGGGCAACGCAACTCAGGGTTAGTGAAAGCGTGACTGAATTGGGGTTTCTGAATGGGGAGTGGAGAGGGAGGGCCAGGGGGATGGCTGTCAAGCCCTAATGGCTGCTAATCTCCATTAGACGCCCAGTTAATGGGGTCCACAATTTTATCCGAAGCAAAGAATAAGCAAGACTCAGAGAGAGAAAGAGAGAGAGAGAGAGAGAGAGAGAGAGAGAGAGAGAGAGAAGGAGGGAGAAATTCCTCAAGGATATTTGTTAAATTGTGTCTTTCCAAAAAAATAAATGCAGGATTGTCATGAAGTTAGGTTACAGTGAGTTGTCAGCCACACCGTCAAGTATTTTGCCTTTAGTTCATTTCCAAGCTTAATCTCTTGAGGAAGTCAGGTATCTCAAAATAATAAAGAAAAAAAAAAAACTGCCTTCCTAACTCCACCAAGGTTCCATTTTGCTTGGGGGAGACGGAATTCAGAATTCTAAATTCATCATACTTATTGCTTCCAGTGAGTAATCAAGCCTGGATTAGACAGAAGGATGCTGCAATCACACCACTTTTTGAAAGAGGCAATCCTAAAATTCAAAATGAAATCAAGATGCCATTTTGGAATACACATGCACACATTTGCTGAATTCACTGCAACTTTTGCACTAACAGCATTAGCCAGCAATCCCAGCAACAGCTGAGGAAATGAGAGAGCATTTCAGAGTGCCCAGGATTTCAAACCACTACCGGAACAGTTGATGCAGGAGAAAACTTTCCATACCCATCCCTGTCTTTTCATATCACTAGTTGTAGATGTTCTAACAACTTTCCTACATCTCTATATGGTTATGGCCATGGTTCTTGGTATTTTTATTAACCTATGATCTGTATGGATGGGCCAAACATTCCATGTCCACAGAGATCATATCATGCCCTTTCGAAGACACAAGGCAGAAAGCCAAAGTCATGACCCAAGCTCTGTGCGAACCAGTTATCTCCCCTCAGCTTCCTCTGTGCCAATTCAACTCCAAAGCAACCCTTGTGTTCCCAAAGAGGTGCCCTATGTCAGGAAGCACCCAGGACCAAGCAGAAACTGATAAAGTGAATTTTACCACCTTTAATGGGATCAGATTGCAGTTTGCTTTAGTACATGTACTTAATTATTCCTGTGATTCAGAATGGGAAAACAGAATCACTGCAGACCTTTTATACAGTAAGTCAACATGTCTATATATTCAACAAATGTATTTGGACACCTGTTGTATGGCAGTTGCTTTGCTAAGCTATTAGCTTCTGTAATTTATCACCATGAATATGGGCTTTCCATATTAATGTAACTCCACTAGAGTAAAACAAATTAGAAGTGGATAGAACAGCAGGGAGAGACTGACAGATTTTAATTTTGTCTGATTCTTTTTCTTTTTTTATATACTTTTTTGAAAGGCTTGTATTTATTTTTGTTTGAAAGGCAAGTATACAGAGAAGAGATGGAGCTATCTTCCATCCACTGAGTCACTCCAAAATGGCCACAACAGCCAGAGTTGAGCTGATCCAAAGCTAGGAGCTTGCTGCTTCTTCCAGGTCTCCCACATGGGTGCAGGGTTCCAAGGTTTTGGGCCACCATCAATTGCCTTCCCAGGCCATAAACAGAGAGTTGGATGGGAAGTGGGGCTGCTGGAATACAAACCATATTATATCCTGGGGTATGCAAGGCAAAGATTTAGCCACTAGGCTATCGCATTGGGCTCTGTATAAACAGTTTTAAAATCTGTTCATTTAGTACAAGATGAAGAGCTTTTGAAGTATCTTAAAGTGACAGGGACAGGTCAGATTTTAATTTAGCATGATTCATAATTTTATTTTAAATCCCTGACTTTTCTTTTCTTTTATACTTTTTTGAAAGGTTTATATTTATTTTTATTTGAAATGCAGATACACAGAGAAGAAAAGACAGAGACGGAGATATCTTTCATCCATTGGTTCACTCCAAAATGGCCACAACAGCCAAAATCGAGCTAATCGGAAACCAGGAGCTCCTCTGGGTCTCCCATGTGGGTGCAGGGTTCCAAGGGTGTAGCATCCTCTCCTACCTCCCCAGCCATAAGCAAAGAGCTGGATCAGAAGCGTAACAGCCAGTACACAAAGTGGCTCTCATATGGGATGTCCACACCACAGGCAGAGAATGAGCCTGTTATGCCACCACACCAGCTCCTCTTTTTTAAAGACTTATTTATACTGAGATGTGGAATTACAGCGATTGTGGGAGGGAGGGTGGGAGAGGTAGAGAGGGAGAAAAGAAGAGAGAGAGAAGGCGAGAGGGAGGGCAGGAGAGGGACAAAGGAAGAGAGAGAGAGGGTGTGAGAGAGAGAGAGAGAGAGAAGAGAGATAGGAGGGAGGAAAGATATTCCACTTACTGATTCATACCCCAGATGGCCACAACAGCCAGGCTGAAGCCGAGAGCTTCATCTGGGTCTCCCACTCTGTTTCGGAGGCAAAGCACTTGGTCTATCCTCTGCTGCTTTCCCAGGCACACCACCAGCAAGAAGCTGGATCGAAAACGGTACGGTACATTTAGGATACAAACCAGGTGTTGGTGCATTTAGGCACTGGTATTGCAGGTGGTAACTTCATCTGTTGTACCAAAATGCCAGTCTTGAATTTTGCATGAGACATATTTAGTGACAGTGAACAGAATGGCACCAAGGGAAATGAGAGGCAATCACATTAGGACAAACAGAGGATGTTGAGGACCAGCTCTCATGGAGTGCTGGAGGAGTGCAGCTACGAGGAATGGCCTCTAAGAAGACTTCTCGAGGAAGGGAGACATTATAACTAAGAACCAACTATCTTTAGAGTCCAAAGCATCCTTACACATTACACATTACACAGTTTATAGAAAATTATGGGATATAAGTTATTCACTAATTAACATTCCTAAATGACTTTATCATGTATAAATAAAATTATCTCAAAAAAGTTTTTTTAATTAAAGACTTGAAATTGGAAATAATCTTTAAAACCAAAACATAAGAAAGGCCTATTTTAAAATATTAAACAAAATTAATTGTTCCGTACATCTGATATGTGGAAAACTGAGCAAAATCACAAATCTAGAGAACCCTCTCTGACCGACTGTTTTAGAATCCTAAGGGATTCATTATTTATAATAAATACCACAGGATATGCTAATGTAAACAAGACTGGTCATAGAAAAATGGTCTTTAAATGATCTGACAAGAACCTTTGTATCAAACTTATTGACAAGAAAGAGGGCATGAGATCCCAGCATGTACAAGAAGTCAAAAGTACAGCAGAAAGGCTATCTTCCTGTACAAGTTAGACACACAAAACGCGACTACAATGCCCGGAGGGATTTCAGCAGTAGACAGGCAGGAAGGCAGAAGGAGCAGAGGCACGAATGGGTTGGGGAGACTAATGGAGACTGGTGGAGTATGGTCATGTGAAGGCTGATGGCACTGCTTGACCACGGGCAAATCCTAATATTCAAATAGGTGTGACAAACCCAGGCTCTCAACTTCCCAGGCAATTCCTTAGTGATGTTTTTATTACTAAATCAAAACAAAATTCCTCTCTATTCACTGAAATGAGGATTTAAAGATTGTGTTGGTCAATAATAAAAGGAATCACATCTCCCATCCATAAGAATGGTCCAAATGGAATTCGGGAAGAGTTCCGATGGGTAAGCCAGGGGGAGCCTTCTGACTCAGTGCTATCAGGCTGATTTCTAGCAGGACAGACCCCCTACCATCTCTGCTCCCTTGACATCAGTGAGCAAATACTCAGCAGCTGTGAAGCTGCTCCTCACTATGCCTGATGCAGCAACCACTTACTCTGTGAATCTCTGATAGACAGTAAATTCTATAAAACAGAGCAGAAGAAAAGAGGAAGTAGACTGCTCTGTTTATTAAATTTTCCAATAATATATCTCATTGTTTCTCTGGGGGAAAAGTTAATGTGCCAACTTGAACAACCAGTTTGTGATTGCTAAGGATGCTGGTGCTGCTCTCATGTTCTCTTCTGAAGCAGAGTGCATGAACCCTTTGCTAAGATTTTTGTGTTTGAGATCTTACTTCTAGTACCCTGAGTCAGAACATGTAGCATCTAGATGAACACCACTGCTTTGAATTAGATTCATAAAATGCCAAGAAGGCTCAAAAAGGTGGCAATAAATGTGGGATGTGTATGTCATCACAGCCTTCCTACTCCTGGTGCCTGTAATGGCCCAAGTCCTACTGATAGGGTAGGCATCAGGGGACCAGCAACCACTACTTTGTGACCACAGGGGGTGTACATGATGAACCTCCTAGCCCCCCAACTCTAAGTAAGCCCTTGTCTTTTGTTTCTTGGACACAGGTTCTACGAGCACAGACGGAGTTCCGTGGTGCTGAACTTACCTGGACTTGAAGTGTTCCCTGGGGACCTTCTGGTGTCAGATGGAGCTGCTGATTACCTGTGCCACCCACTGCTGCTGCTGAATTCAGGTCCTGCTGATTCAACCTGTCTTTATTACAGGCCTTCAGTGGCACAGATACTGTCAGAGCAGTGGGGGTTGTCTATAGCACTATTTAAACCCAAAGACTCATCAATCAGAACAGGCACCAACCTATTTCAGGCATGACTAGAACCAAGTGACCACTACCATTGGTACTGGACAGGCTATTAAAAGAGATGGGTAAGGCATGGATCTTCCCTCAGATATCTTATTATCAAACCATTTGTCACAGGTCCAAATCTTGAGACAGCTGCACTAATGACGATTGCCACTTCAAAGCAAAATACTCTCACAAAGCTGGTGGCAGCTTCCCTCTCACTTCTGTACCCATTTCTGTCTTCAGGGCTGCACTGGTGTTTTCCAACAAAGGCATATGGTAATAGAGTGCCAGAGGCAGATTAGTGTCTGCTGACAACAGACAACCTCCTGGTGGATCTGTATTTTCATCCCAGTTGTGAAAGAAAAGAACACTAGTGTCTAAGAAACTTCCCTTGTGATTTTGAGGGTAGGCAAATCAAAGCCTAAGAGGATACTGAAGATCATCCATATTGGTAGTTTTCAATCTGGTTTTTTATTTTTTCCCTAGCATACTCCTTTACACATAATCATACTTACTTGGAAGAGCAATATCTATTGTCAGCTTTAACCTGAAATAGGTTCCAAAGAGCACATCTCAGATGTCCCCTGATGCCCCAAACACCTGAAAGCAGTTTGCATTCCTCACTCTTAAGCATGCAGAGAGGTCAGAAAGAAGAATGACATAATCACAGTGCCAGTTGGCTGTTGTTAGAGAAAGGGGACACAAGTTTGAGACTACAGACCTAGCACTCTTTCCACCAGTCTCTATCAGTCATCCACTGGGATGGATAGCTGTGGTCTTCTGTAGGTGGATTCCCAAAGCAATCCCTGAATAAGCCATATTTTTATCGCATTCATTTTATCATATTCATTCTTTACAGATCTTTCAGCTCTGTTGTCTGAAGCAATACAACAATCCAAATCAATACCCATTGTCTAATATGATACAACCACCCAAGGGAACAGGCCAAGAGAGACTAAATCATTTGCTGAGGATACATCCTAGAAATGAGAGCTGGTTTAAACCAAGTTCCACCAACAGAGGTTCAAGATGCCTCTCACAGCTCTCAACAGGTTAATAACTGGAGACCCCAAAGGCTAATCCTAAACCAACAGTTGCAGATTCACCTGAGAAATTGTCAGAAATGAGTTCTCTGGGGACTGCCTGGACCTTCTGAATCAGACAGTCCAGGAATGGTGACCAGCACTGTTTATATCAGTGACAGTTATGCATCAAGTGATTCTGACACTAGCTGAAGCGTAAGAACCAAGACATTGTAGAGATTAGATTTGTTGTGTGATGCTCATTGCCCACATAAGATTCTTCAAGCAGTTGTATGCCAAAAATCATGGTAGATTTCACAACAGAAAAAGATCCTGTACCTTGTCTTGCCATGCCCTCTTTGGAAGAAACTAAGAATGGAAATACCATGTACCAAACTCAGGATGTGCAGAGAAGTCACCTATAAATATTGTAGAACTAGATTCTGATTACCCAAAACTTTATACTTAAGACAAATAGTGAAAGATTATAAAATAGCTAACAATTAAGTCACCTTCTAGATATTTACAGAACTCTTCAAGGCTCTAAAAAAACCCTTAAATTTAGAAAACTAGAGGAGAAAAATATGCCAAGTACTCCAATCATTGCAGTTAAATTAGACATAATAATTTGCCATCAGTCTTTTGAAAATTAACTGCAAGTATGGTGAAGCAGGCTTGCCCCTAAGGGAGAGTCCACTTAATGTTGCCTGTATAAAGATCAATAAAGTGGTCAGAATAAGTGAGAGATTAGCTAGGAGGTGCTATCCAAGAAAAGTCCCTTACGCACATCCTGGGCAGTAATGATACACAAGCTATGGCTTTCATCCCACTGAAGGGTCATATACAGTCTCCTGGGGAATTGGAAAGAAAGAAAAACCTACGAAACAACTATCGTGAATACTGAGTATTCAGAAAATCGCACCTAAACCCAAGAGATGACAACCAGATTTCTCTTATCATTATGAATTAATACAAACATGACAATCAAAAGGCCAGAATCTCATCTCTTTACTCTCTGGTCACAAAAAGAATGTGTAACTGAATAATGACTTCTTTATTGATGAATGGTGGCCACTAGTGGCAGGAGACCCAAACTTAAAAATTGGGGCTATGTGTTCATGTCCCCTATCTCAGGAGTGTTTGGTGAATCACTTCCAAACATTCTTGGATGGTGTAATCTCCAGGTCTCAGATCTGATCAGGCTACTGTGGTTGCCTGGGATAGGATACTTTACGGTGGGACAGTACAAAAGCAAAGTGCTATAATTCTCTGAGTTAAGGGAATTACCCCACCGCTTATTGGAATTGATAGATTTCTCCTCCAGCTAACACAGAGCAAGGGAATGAATAATACCCTAATAAAGAAGCAGGATATTACACTTTAAGGCTCACAGAATGCCAGGCTTTAAGCCGCAGCTCTACATCATTTGCTCATCAACAAGAACATAAATGTTCACTCTATGCATTCTGAGCAGAAGGAAAATTAAAAGCAGGAGGAATTCTGTTTGACTTGTTTTCATAAGGAGCGTTTGGTAAAACACTGCAATGATCTGCCACTAGCTACTCTATAATAATAAATTTTCTTTAATTTCACTTACCAGAATCCAAAAAAACAAGATGGCCTTTCTCCAAAAGGGGAGTGGTGAGTAGTACACATCATCTTTTCGGTTCTGTAAAATCTCCTGTAGCTTAAAACAAAAAGTGAAAATGTGCCCCAAACCCTTTTCATTCTGTGTTACCTTTGCATAAAAGCAGATGGCACCTGAAATGTGAATCACTGTATCCTCAGTATTGTCTCTAGCATATGCCAAGTGGTGTCACTATATGCAACAAAACAGTACTAATTGTCAATGGATTACGCATTCTGCAAAAACATGTATAAACAACAACACATTTCTAGTATCATGATGCTTTACAACACTTAATTTTTAACTTGAGATGGCTTAGGAAACAGCGCACTGAATGAAGTAAATTGCCCAAGTGCATGGCCCCGTTTGCAGTTCTTGCCATGTACATTGGCTGCACTGAAAAATTAATGAAATGTTACAGAGACAGATTCCACAAATACACTTCTACTTCTGGGAAAGCCAGTTAAATTAGTCTGAGTGGTTTTTAAATTCATTCCTGGTTCAATTATTGAAGAGTTGCCAGTCTAAATCTGCAGTCCATGAGTCCTGAGTGCTGGGTAAGAATGACCACAGCTAAGACCTCGCTGCTGACATGCCAGGGTGGAGGGGAGGCACATTCATGATCATTCTGAATCCACACCCTTTCTTTCTGATAAGAAGTGACTGGTCCTGTGTTCTCTTAGCCATATAGTGGCAATGCAGACATATGCACAGTGAGAGTAGGGCCTTAGAGACAGTCATTGTGCCCAATTGTGATAAAAATCTGCCCATGGGCCTCTAATTAGTTTGTCATCTGTGGTTGACATCATATACAGCATTGGTGTTTTTTAAAATCCACTAATTAAATTAAAAGTCCTTTGAATTTCCAACCCCAACTGCTTCACTCAACTGCTTTATGACATTGGCCAAAAGAGTTAACTTTCCTCAGCTTCAGCTCATTTCCTATAAAAACTCCAAGGCAGTCAGCACCAGGTGATTCTGATCAATCAGAATACACTCAGAGCTGCCCATAGGACTGGACACTCACACAGTAACTACTGGCTGTATTATAAGGTACATTTTCTAAATAGGACTTGGAAAAACTAATTCTTCTCACAGCCAAGCATATGATTGACTTACAAATTAAAAAAAAAAAAACTAAGCAGTATACATGGAACATGGTCTAAATATTACAAGCTGCAAATCATAAATTGTTAGCACACTGGTAACATTATCACTAAAGCTCCCCAGTCATTTTCCTGGCAGGTCTGAGACAAGGCCCACGGTTATGGTTATGGCCACTCCTTAGCTCCTTCCTCATGTAAACAGAGGTGGGGCTGGTCAACAAATGAATCTGACCCCAGGAGAGGTGTCACCTCTTCCCAGGCTTCCTATAGTCTTCCCCAGGGCAAGGAAGTCAGCAGGTGCTTTCAGGACAGAACTTGGCTAAGGAAGAGCTATCTTTAAGGCTGTGGGGGAAAAGCCTCTACTGTTCACAAAAAACAACCTGCGCCAACAAACCAAGCCACATATCTAAAGTCTCAAACTGCCCCATACTAATGCACAACCAAGATCACAATGACACATAAATTTGGGGCTGGAGTAATGTGCTAGTGGTTGTGTACTCTGTCCGAGGGCAGTGGTGGAAACACAAAGGAAAAATCGTTAGTCAACCCTCTGTATCTAAGCAGGATTGATTCCAGGCCCCCTAGTGGATGCTAAACTTCAAGGATGCTCAAGTCCCTTATGTAAAACAGTACAAAATTCACATTTAACCTAAGCATATTCCCTCATATATGCTCTTTTCAACATCTCTAGATTGTTTATTATGTATAACACAATGTAAGTGCAACTCAAATAGCTGTTATACTACATTTTAGGGGAGAGGGGATGACAAGGAAGAAACCTGGTCTTTTGTGAAATTATATATGATATGTATTAGTTGAATTGCGGAGTACAAATCCTGTGGATATGCAGGCAGATAGCCAAAGGGTTTCTACAAACATGAAACCCTCTCTGCAATGGACAGAGCTTCATTTTTTGAAGCTTCACTTTCACAAGGATACACTATCCTTCTCTGAAAATCAATACAAATACTTCCTTCAGCCTCTTTGGCACAATTATCAAGTAATTCATATCTATTTAAATAATAATCCACATAAACACAACAAACACACTTTTAAGCTGCAGTATATTTTAGTAACCTATTCCAGATTTGTCCTTATCTTTTTCCTTGTTTTCCAACGATCAGTGTTAGTAATAGCAGACAGCACCTTTGACAAATATGTACCCCTAGACATGTACCCCTGCTTTTGTATGTCATCAGGAGATCGTAAATCTTCACACTCTCCAACAGGGTAGATAAATAAAATAGAGATTCCAAGAGGCCAGCCTGTCTGAGAGCACAAAGCTCAGAAGCAGCAGGGCAGGGTTCATCCCCAATAGTCCACCTAGTCTGCTCTAGTCTTTTTCATTTCCTTCTTTAATCAGTGCCAACCCAGTGGAAACAACAACACACAAGTTTGTTACACTAAGAGTTAAGGTGACCAATGAGACGTGTCTCCTTTCTCACAGAAATACCCACCAAGCAATTTGGCTAAGAGGCTATTCAGACCCACGAAGGGCCACAGTGAATGCCCTTTAAAGCCCAGCATTGGCACCCACTTCCCACCATTCCAGTGCTGCTCCTATTGTCTCAGCTTCTTCCTCTTCCAACTGGCTGCTGCTGTTTTTATTGCCACAACATTCAGTTGCTATGGTTTCAGCCATCAACACAAGGCCTATGTCCCAAGTGTTGTAGGAGGGACCCAACTGGCTCCAAGATTGCTTTGCAGCTAATGAGCCTACAAAAGGCTCCCTCTTTCAGTGCATAACCCTACCAGAAAAACCAACCCCACCCCAGCCCTTTGGCACATTCCAAAACTATTACACAATCTCTTTTCAGTCTTAGAGTCTCTCCTTGCTCAACAGCAGATACCCCAGGTTTTCTCTTGGTTACCATGTTCATTAACTTCCATCAAATCATTTAGATTCATGGCAAACTGAGGCAATAGAACAAGTGGAAAAATTATGTGATAAAAATTCCTCTGAAACACAGCCAGGTTGACTTTAGAAAGCCTTACACATTTTATCTGATAGCCCCTTCCCAGTTGGTAAGATGAATTCTTTATGTTAGCAATTTACTATGTTGCAAAATAATGGATTTCTAAAAGGCTCACATGATACAAGGATACTTCAAAAAACAGAAAATACATCTTTGAACAGAATTTTTAAAAAAGATTTATTGTATTCACTTGACAGCAAGACTTAGAATGAGTAAGGGAGACACAGAGAGGTCTTCCATTTGCTCATCTACTCTAAGTGGCCACAGTGACCAGAGCTGGACTAGGCTAAAGCAAGGAGCTTCTTCCAGGTCTCACATGGCTGCAGGGCCCGGAGTGCTTGGGCTATCCCCTGCTTTCCCAGGAACATTAACAGAGAGCTAAATCAGAAGTAGTGAAACTGGGTCTGGAACCAGTGCCCTGTAAGAGCAGCTTAACCTACTATGACAAAGCATTGGCTTCTCCATGCAAAGATTTTGATTCCTGTGCATTAAGATAAAGTTATCTCTATTTCCATTAGCCTTTTGAAGTATTCTTTTGTTAAGTTTTAAAAGACAGCTACAAAATAATGTAAATATGACAACATTTAAAAACCAATGAGATTGACTATTCAACTTTGTGGTTAAGACACTGTCATTAGAATGCCTTAGTGTGACTCCCAGCTCCAGCTTCCAGTTCCAGCTCTGTGCAAAGGCAGAACTTGGAAAAGAGCTATGACAGCTCAAGCACTTACATCCCTCCCTGCAACCCACATGGGAGTATTGGATTGAGGTCCTGGCTCCCAACTTCAGTCCCAGACCAGATTCAGCTGTTGCAGGCATCAGGGAAGTGAACCAGTGGAAGGGAACTCCTGCAATCCACTCCTCTGGCCTCTCAAATTAACAAATAAATAAAATTATAAGTATGCTCTGAGACATGTTTTTAACAGTTATCCAAGGGTAAATGAGGATTATGGGTAGCTTTAATTTTCATTGTGTTTTTCTTTGTTTTTCAAATCATTTCCAGTAATCATGTATGACCTTTGCAATCAGATTTTTAAGACAAATATTAATACTGAAGAATTTGAAAAAAAAATCAGTAGATGATTCCATCATAAGGAAACTAGAGTCTTTAGCACATTGAGGTACTCTTTGGCAGGAAAGCTCCCCTACCATTCTGGGGTATTATTTAATCACTTACTACATGAAGGACTGAATGAGTCAGTTTAAGGTAGCTTCTGATCCCGGAGACCTGTGGTCCAGAGCTCTAAACAGGATGGGTGCTGCCCTTGCAGTCTACCTGCTTGCTACATGACCATTCTGTGCCTTGAGTTTTTTTTCCGTTAGTAAAATGAGAGGCTTGGGCAGGTCTCACAGAACCCTGCCCCCCAGCTCTGACACTCTGGTCATTATGTGTCAGGCTACAACTCAGTGTTGGCTTTGGAATGTCCGTGGCTGGTGACTTAAGATCAAACTATGCAATTAGTTTGCTTTCCTAAACATCAGGAGCTGAGGTTATCAAAGTTGTGTCCATAAAGGATTCCTGTTTGAAATTCTTTTTCTGACCACCTTTAAGCAGGGCAAAGACAGACACAAGCACATGCTGGATCTGGAAAGTTGCCTCTCCTCCATGAAGACGACAGACAGCAGGGACTATGAGTTCTGCGGCGTGAAGGTATCTCAATAGGAGTATTTTGTACTCTCTCCTCTTCTTCTTTTGCTGTCTTGAAAAAAAAAATTGTTTTGATGGTGATGAGGACAAAGTTGTCAGACTCTCACTTGGTTTATTGTATTGGAAGTGTACAAGGGAGGAACCCAGGGCTGGGCAAGGCAGGCCAGGTCTGCTCTGCTCTAAACACAGCGACCTGGAGGAAGTCACGGAGGAAGTCATCTCACTTGAAGGAGATGGTGGGTGTGAGTGCTCTAGAGAGCCTGAGGCTTTGCAGACAAGCTGGCAGTAGGTTCCCATTCACCTCTCCGTGTCTCACTTTCCTTATTTGAAACTGAAGTCATTTCTGATAAGGAAATTTCTAAAAATCTCTAGATTCCAAGCTCTGATTTCGGTTTCTCTGGTGTTTAATTTCAACAGGCTTTGACAGTAGACTCTAGCATGGACTTTCAAGTTCTGAGTTTTGGCTTGTTCAAGCTGCCAATCTTGCAACAAACTGAAAACTCATGAAAATCTCAGGCACAATTCAAAATGCCACCAACTCAAATTTCTTCCCACTTGAAACCAAAACTACTTTGTGCACACCATACGTTCCCTTGGGAAGAATGTCATCCCAGAGCAACACAGAGAATGTGTGGTTGGGGTGGCTCAAGGAGCTACCCTCAAGTGACACAACCACAACCTAAAGAGGCCAAAGCAAACAGTGGACAAGTCAGCCCAGAGGTGGAAATGTCACGTTGCTTCTTTTCTCCTCATTTATAGGATAAGACCTGGAATGATGTCATGGAAACACATCAGAGTCTTCCTAATGACCAATCAGATCTGAGAAAGCAGCAGGAAGCTATGTGGGAACTTTTCACAAGTGAATGCACTTACTTCTTGGACCATTTATTAGTCCTTAAGATGGTAAGGCTGCGTTTAATTTTGGAGGCAGTTGGGAAACAGTCGATTCTTTGGGGCCTGATTTTCATTCTCTTTCAAAAACAAAACAAACACAAAAGAAAGAGGTCTTATTTTTCCCATCTGTGTTGGGAAGGGGTTAAAATTTTATTTATTGTTCACTTTTGTTCATACACTACGTGGTTGTTTCTTCGTTCTTCTCTTACACACATCCTGTCAAGACTGGATGAACCTCCTTCCCTCCAAACATCCAATCCTTTGGCCTTGTTTACTTCTGTGTTTACGCACTCTTTGATTCAAAGAGCTAACAATCACCCTCGAGGCAGCCCATTCATTCAATCTTTGCTTCCTTCTTCTTTGGCACTCTTGCTCTTTCACAAATAGTGTCAGGAATGTTCTTTTGATGGATTGCAGGGTTGTGGTCACAGATTTCTGATGTTAGCATGTTCAAGCAGTATGTTCATGATGTCTTTCAAATCAGGGACTGCCCTGAGATTGTACAGTGTTTCAAACTGGTGAGACACAGAGAAAATCCCTAACAGAAGAAATCATAGGGCTAGAGAAAAAAGTCAGATGCTTCGGGTAAAGGAAGGACAAGTCACCTGCTCCCAAGATTGTCTCTGCCCACACAACTTTTGAGTTCTGATTACTATCATACACAGTTCAAAAGCACTATACTGGAAGGCCTGAGTTCCAGTACTGGATCTACCTCTGACTCATCACACACACTTAGGAAAACCTAGCCCTCCAGCTTCTAAACTAGGGATTGGTGAACACGTTTTCTGGAATGGTCCAGGCAGGAAGGGCTTTAGGCTTTGTTGTCTGTATGGTCATTGCAGCAATGACTCAATTCTCCCACTGCAGTAGAAACACAGCCAGAAATAATGGGTACAGGATGTGCATGACTGTCACAATAAAACACCACTTACAGAAGTGGGCAAGAGGTCCGATCTTGCCCACAGGCTACAGTTTGATAACCTCTTTCTTGAACTATGAAATAAAATAACAGTATCTTTTCTGACTATCTCCTAAGATCCTTGAGATGATCAACTTGCTTCTCTCTGAAATTTACCAACTGCTATGTATAAATGTCATTTCTCTAAATAAGAATTATCAGAATTACATAGAAAACATTAAATTACAGAAACTCAATGAAAAAATTGAAGCTCAGAAACTATATCAGGATACTTACAAGAACAAGAAACAAAAAAAGCTGGCTTGGATAGTGCAGGATTTTAATGTGATTCTAAAGTCCAGAGGTGGAAGAGAATTCAAGATTGGATTGACCAGGGAATTAAAAGCCAAGAATTTTTTTTCTTCCCAACTCTCAGCCTTGCTTTTGATGATATTAGCCTAATGCTATGATTGCTTATCACACAGCCAGAAAGGAGTTGCTGTCCATGAACTCAAGAGCTTATTGTACTCACATAAAGTCTTAAGATTCGTTATGCTCAGACTGTGACCACCCCAACTGACTACCACTGCTAGACACACAAAGTGCATGCCAGTGGTCTGATGGCAATCAAGATCACCCCAAGAATAAGATCAGCTTGCTTTCTAGAATTTGCACAGCATGACACAAGTCGACATTAGGGTCAAACCCAGGGTTCTGTTAGGGAGGAAAAGCACTGAAGTCAGGTGGTAACCAGTGAATGCTCACTGCAGAGGAATAAAGCCTGACCTATGTTGTCTCTTATCCCAGTGAATAGCACAGAACATTCTCTTGCTACACAGATTTTGCAAAATAGCATTTTGCATTTAATAAAATATGACTTAAACTTTATTTTCAAACTCTAATATATTTAAGGTATATATTCACTTAAATAATCAAGGTGAGTGCCCCAAAGTTGTTTGTAAACTAAAATTTTGTAAAACAAATATACGGAAAGACTCACTGCTTTTTTTTTTTAAATTTATTTATTTGTTTTTATTACAAAGTCAGATATACAGAGAGAAGGAGAGACAGAGAGGAAGATTTTCCATCCGATGGTTCACTCCCCAAGTGAGCACAACGGCCCGTGCTATGCCGATTCAGAGCCAGGAGCCAGAAACTTCTTCCAGGTTTCCCACACAGGCACAGGGTCCCAAGACTCGGCTGTCCTCAACTGCTTTCCCAGGCCACAAGCAGGGAGCTGGATGGGAAGCAGAGCTGCCAGGATTAGAACCGGCACCCATGTGGTATCCTGGCACATTCAAGGCGAGGACTTTAGCCAGTAAGACACCACGCCAGGCCCGACTTACTGCTTTTCAAGGGCAAAAAAAAAAAAAAAAAAAAAAAAAAAAAAAAAAAAAATTCCTAAAAATTCCTTGAAGCAAAGATTGTCAAAACAATTTTTTTTCCCTAAGCGGCCCCAGTTTAACGAACAGTGTTTCCTCTAACGAGCTGTTTCAAGTGCTTGGATGTTGATGGTTCCAGACAATCAATACTCCACAGATTTGGAAAGCCCTAAGTCAGTTCTTTACTTGTGTCCTCTACACAGCAGTGTCAGAAGGACTTGGAGATTTGTGAGAAATGTATACTTTGGTGCTTTGTCACAGAGCCATGACTCAGAAGTTCCAGGCCAACTCTGGACTAACAAGGCAGCCAGGAGACTTTGGTGCCAGTGTAAGTAACTCACTGCATTCATGAAATAATACAAGAATTGGAGAAGACTACCTATCCAAAGCCCTGTCACCTCTCATGGAAAAGTTTAAAACCGAATGACCCATCCCCTTTGAATGCTTCCCTTCTTACAGATACTGATAACTGTAAATGCCTCTCAAGGACTTCAGCTCTCTTTGGCATACAGAAAAAGACCTGTGGAACAGGACAGGAGCTCTTACTTGACTTGCTGTTTGGCAGCATGTTGTGTGAAAGCACCAAATTGAATAAAACATAAAGATGCTCATACTTGCTTAAGTGTAAAATGCCTTTACCCAAATGAAAACATTTTACTGGTGCTGAAATAGTCACTCTTCATTACCTACTTTTAGTTCCTTGAAAGTGACGGCCCTTTGGGTCTTTGGCAGAGGAACAAACATGAGAGAACATGGCATGAGCCTTGTTTTGCTTCTCAAGTTATGGCTCTGGCAAGAAAAGAAATGGGATTTGTAGCACCGTGAGACAAAGCTGTTAGGCGGTTAATGTTCGAATATCCTTAGGACCACATAAGCAACAGCAATATTCCCAGTATTTTATGAAACCTAAATTTCATGATGTCTTATTTAGATTGACTAATTCTTAAGCCTTGAGAACACTAATTTCTACTCTGGTTTGTAAAATCATGCTCAGGATATTAATATTTAATATTTTTGTCAAGGGCTTATTTCAAAATTTAAAAACAAAGTGATGTACATTTATTTCTTTTTAAGGTCTTTATGAATACACTAAAATATCTGCAGATTCATGAATATCTCCTGGATGTGAATTTATGGAGGCTTTTTGCAAACCTGGAAGAGTTAACTCAGGTGAGCAACAACAGAAAGATGCCAGTAGCTATGTTTTAAAGCTCTCCTGAAGCTCAGGAAAACTTATGTTTGGTCTTCTCTTTGTATTCTGTATTCCGTAAGTCACGTCCCATATTCCATCTCCACATGCCCAAGAGTACAGGATAACTAGAAGTCTGAATGTCAACTGACATCGTTCCAATAAATTGAATTTACTGGTTAATGCTGTTTTCATTTTTCCATGCCTAAGAGGTAGACATCAACTTCATCAGTTTTATTCTCCTACAAATTTCCATTTTTTATAGATATTGTTAATACATAATATTATTTTTCAAAGACAGAGAAGTAGCAACAAGAATGTGTTTTAAAAAGAGCGAGGCGGTAAATCAATCTTTGAGTTTTGCTGGGATTGGAAATGGAAACATCTGTAAAAATGATATTTGAAGTTCATCGAATTGTTATTCCTTCCTCATGGATGTGTGTCTGCTTTTGTTTTCCTTCTCTGGCCTTAGACAAGCCTGGGTTTTGCAAATAGTCTTTTCGGAGTCTTCAAGGATTATATAGACGCTTCTGAGACTATACCACCAATGGATTTTGTTTCTGTGCTCACAAAGGTAAAATCCTTTTGGGAGATCTCAATTCCATGCTATTAATTCACTCACTTTCCAGGAAAGTGGTTTTGGCTATTTCAATGCTGTGTATGCATTGCCCAGGAAAGTTCTATTGCCATCCTTGGACAAAGGAACCAAGCCTTTCCTTACTAATCAATATTTTCAAAAATAGTATGCAGGTTCCACTTTTCTTTTCTGTTGTCATGTGGCCTGCTACAATAATCTGCATGCATGGAAAAGTCATTTCCAAAGTTTTCAAGTATCTCAAATTTAAGGCAATATTCACAGCAATAGTTTCATATACACTAATTACAAGGTTCAGTTATTCTAATAGAAATTCCACACTTTCATTAAGGAACAAAAGTAACCTTCAAACCCACGAGCATTCTTGATAATATTTCTGTGCGTGTAATAAGGAACAAAGAGAAAACCTGTAGTCCTGGCTTGATAAATGCTGCCCATTTTTCCAGTAGTTATTTGGACCTCTTCCCTGACTGCTGTTACTGTGAGGTTTTCGATCCAATGTCCATCTGTTTGCATTTAGCAATATTGGAAGCAATGCATTTCATTTGCGAAAAACAACATATTTGAGATACCTCAGACTGAATAATACGCAGAATTAGAAAAATTCACTGCTCTTGAGAGGAATATCCAGCCTAGTGGGGGAGAAATGAATCTAATTATGGCACTGATGTTTATTTAATCAAATATACAGATTAATGCTGAAGAAACAAGGAAGCTACTCATTAAAAGGATGTAATGGAAATATTCTAGTTTGAGTAGATGGTGGAGTAGTTACAGGTAGGGAGTACCTCCTGGGGAACTGATACTTGCACTGAACGAGGAAGACAGAGTTTTTATCAAGACTGAAAACAAGAAGAAAATTAGATATAAACTGAAATATGCATCAGTCAACTATGAAGATAAATTTAAGAAGAACTTGGCAAAACAAGAGAAAAAAAGTGCAGTTTTAGAAATTAGCTAAAATTTCAGGTTCTGTCAATTCCGTGCATCAGAACAAGTTTAAATTTCATTTTTAATAGTCTGGAGAAAAATTAGCTTCTTATCGAAACACATCAATGCCTTTATAGTCTGCTCCAGAATGGAAAATTAATGAGCTTGTTACTAATGTTCTATATTACGTTCTATATTAGATTGCAAGTATGCAAAGATGGTTTTACAAAATTTTCCTCGATTTAAAAGATTCTGTATTGGTCAGGTTAGATGCAAATATGCCACAGCAAAAAGCAGCCCCTGCTTCTGACTTTCTGGGCTTCATCTCTCATTTATGCTCCACTCCACCCTTGACTGTTCTGACTCCAGGACCCACGTGGGTGGAACATTCATTACCAGCTCTCAGCCCCTGCCACTCACAAACGAGAGACTGAAGCAAGGTGTTCACTGAGTCTTCAGGATTCTGCCTGAAGCCTCCGATGACATGCCTTGTCATCAGTCGTAGAGCCTCGTGATGGCCAAGCTCACCCAGAGAGGAGCAGGTGCCGGCAGTGCACCCCCGGAAGGGGCTCTGAGGAACAGTAAATGTCCATCAGGGTCACCCAGCTGTGACACTAGCTCCTTACTCGTGAGCCAACCGAGGAAGGCCTTGAGTGAAGACAGAGTTGGAGTGGTCCGATAACTTGGTGTTGGCTATAGAGCGAGCAGGTTAAACCTGCCCAGTCGTGACTGTTGCTCTCAGCCGCTTCTCCATCGCCTCACACTTAGGACACGCCTAGCACATCTGTGTCCTGCAAGAAGACCTGAGTCTTCTCAGAAAGCTGTCAACAACTCTCCCCTAAGAGAATGTCCACAGCATTTTCCTTCCTATGACTGCCTTAAAAAAAATTATTATAGTTTTACAATTTATGCGGTATAGTGTGGTAACTCGATATATGTATTCAATATGTGATAAATCAGGTTAGTTAGTATTCCCTCCTCCTTAAAACATGTTTAAACAATTCTTGATTAATGGTAACTGTGTACTTCCGTGACATAAATAGCATGACATATCAACACATGTCTACAGTGATCAAATCACGCAAGTTTCTCTGTTACTATTCAATGTCTGGAGCCATGAGGCTCCTCCATTTGCTCGAGTGATATTACTACATAAGTGCACAGTCCTCCAAGCTGTAGAACATGAGAACGTACCCCTTCCCCCTGGCTGCTAACCATGAGCGAATGCCCAATTCTGACATCGTTCGTCACCGAATTTTGTCCTCTGAGCCTCTACAGCAAAATATTTTTCTAGGTTCTCTTTACCTCCAACCCCTCCCCTTCCTCCAACACAGATAACACAGACTCTGCTTTAAAAGAAGAATACGTATTTACATAAAAGACAGAATAACCATGAAAGAAGGAGAAAAGAACGGTCATTCCCAAGACAGCCACTTACAGACAGCAGCGGCATCTTGTATAGGATACGCAGTTTGGCTTTTGCACATAGGAATACCAACACTGACAGTCTGCCTTGTGCTAACAATGATTCTGAAGTGGCGTATGAGTGCATAGCCACTATCATAAGTCCAAGATTAAATCAGAATAAGAAAAAAAATAGAGTTCAGCAGCAGCTGGGTTAAGATTTCCAAACCAAATGCATGCTCCTAAAACAAGGCTCCAGGGCAGTTTCATTTCAAATGTCCATATTTTTCGAAACCAGTAGAAAAAAAATTAAGGGACACGTCTGCGGAACATTTGGCAGAAAGGGTCACCGGCAGTTTTTCCCCCCGTCTGTGTAAGCCTGCCATCACCAACGCAGGCCTGGAAATCACGAAGATTTACATTATTATAGGGCCCAAGTAGCTGTGCGGGCCTCTGCAAGGTAGGAATAAGCAGGTGAATTACATCCAGAAATCCCATTGTACAAGTGTGTGCGCGCATGTGCGTGCAAATACGAAGATAGCTGGTATGGCAGTGAAGGGAATAAACGCAAATTTACGTCCAAGCCCGTGCCTCCCCACACAGAAATTCCCAGCACGAGCAGGCCAACAAATTGCCCATAGAGAAAAGAAAAACCGAAAACTCTACCTCTCCTGGGGAAGGTCCGCCCGAGGGCGCGCGGCAGAGCGGGAACCGTCCTCGTCCTGGTCAGGAGCCGGCGGCACCTCAGGACATTCCCCCAGAACATTCCAGAGCCGGAGGGTGAGGAAGCCTCCAGGGCAGCTGGCACGCAGTCCTCGCTCCTCCCACCTGTGCTAATAGGCCGGCCGCGGTGCCTCAGGAGGATGCGCCCTGACCCCGGATGTGACCCCGGCATTCTGGGAAGGGGTGGCTGAAACCGAGAGTTAAAGAGGCAGCCTGACATTACAGGGTGCACGGGTCGCAGCTCACGGAAACTAGCTCCTTGCCTGTTTATCCTTCGAAATAGTTTTCTTTCAGTGCAGCAGAGAGAAGATGACTGAAGAGGTACTTTTTTATGGGAATATTGGGTGTTTTTTTTTCTTCCCTCCCCCCCCCAGCCCCCCAGTTTATCTGAGGGGAGCGGAACGCGTGCTTCTTTCTGCGTTACCTTCCAAATGCTCGCAATGAACAGAGCTGGGATGTGGCCAGAGCCACCAGAAGAGGAACCAATCCAGGGCTGCAATGTCAGTGTCAGGAACCTAATATTCGGGGCTGGCGCCGTGGCATACGAAGCTAAAACCTTTACCCTGTGCTGCCCGCATCCTATACAGGCGGCCCATGTTATGGCTGTTCCACTTCCCATACTCCTTGCTAAGCGCCTGGGAAGGCAGCAAAGGATGCCCCAATGCCTTGGGACCCTGCACCCCAACTTGGGAGACCTGGAAGAAGTTCCTGACTTCAGACCAGCCCAGTTCCTGCCATTGCCGCCATTTGGGCAGTAAACCAGCAGACAGAAGAACTTTCTTTCAGTCTCTCCGTTTCGCTGCCTTTAAAGTAAAAATAAAATAAAAGCACCCAATATTTGAGCCATCAGCACTGCCTTCCAGGAAGCAGAACTAAGGATCTATATCCAAGAACCAACCACATGCCCTCTTTTTTTAAGTTTGTCGTGAAGATGGCCTGTCCAGGGCCTGTTTGAAGTTACTGATGAAAGTGGAGAGAGAGGAGGAGCTGAGTGGCTCGGCATCCTGCCACTTCCTTCACACTCTTGTCTTGCAGTGTTTCCGCGGGCGCCTCTGTCCCAGCCACCAGACCTACTGCCTGAACTACTCCGCTGCCATCTTCTACCTCGAGAGCCTCAGACACAGAGATGACTTCAGCATTTACTTAAAAGTAAAGTGCCATTTTCTCTGATATTTTCTATGAAACGCCTGATGTGTAATGGGTACTGGGGAATTATTACACCTGAATTAAAGGGGAAAGAAGAAAAGTAAATAACCAACAATGTCTTCTAGCTAAAAGTCTGCTTTCCTCATAAATACATCATAAAGGTTTTGCTCTAATGGTTTGTTTTTCTTTATTTGAAAGGGAGAGTGCCAGACAGGTGTGATGGGGGCAGAGAGAGAATGAGAGAATGAGTATGCTTTTCCGTCTGCTGTTTCTCCCCTGAAATGGCTGCAATGGCCAGGGCCGGGCCTGGCTGAAGTCAGGAGCCTGAACCCTGGCATCTGAGTCTGCCATGTGGGTGGCAAGAGCCCAAATGGTTGGGTCATCTGAAAACCCTGCCAGAGGATCATGTCAGACAGGTGGAGAGGTACCCTCAGGTCCCGCTGACTGAGCTGGGACTCTGGGGGCCTCTGCCTTGGCTCTGAGCGGCCAGGAAGCCTGGACAAGGACACATGAATGAGCTTGGAGAAGAGATTTGACCCTGGTTTGGGAGTTCAGCCTTTTTTATACTGCTTGATCAAAAACAGAGTCGTGTGGACTTACTTGTGTGGAAATGGTCATGCTGCTTTGGGAATGTGTTTACCTGGTTGCTGGGGAAGAGATTCTTGATTAAGTTCCCAAAGTGGGAGGATGCAAGTCTGTTTCTGTTCCCTTCCAAAATAGGGGAGAGATTAACTTAAAACCTCCAGGAGTCATTATGGAAATCCCCTATCAACTGTGATATGGGAAAGTAGATTACGGGGATGTGTGAAGTACGTGTATCATCTAAAGAGATCTAGAGATGCAAAGATTTTTTTTTAAGATTTGTTTGTTTTTCTTGAAAGTCAGTTACAGAAAGAGAGAGAGAAGCAGACAGAGAGACTGAGAGAGCGATCTTCTGTCTGCTAGTTCACTCCCCAAATGATTGCAGTGGCCAGAGCTGAGCTGCAGCCAGAAGCTTCTTCCATATCGCCCCCTGGGTACTGGAGCACAAGGACTTTAGCCATTCTCCACTGCTTTCCCTGGCCACAGTGACTGCCACAAGATCACTTAGCCATACAAATGGCTCTGGGCAAAAAAAGCCTAGAGCTTTTTCTACCAGCTCTATTTTCAAGTCCTCAGGACTGTTTTGCATCACAATAAACAAAGCTGAGAGGTCAGAGAGACTCTGCCTGAGAGACTCCTGGAGTTGAGAGTGAATCTTCCTTCTCTAGCCCGTAGTCTGACTGCAAGGATTCTCAGACACTGAAGGTGGCTGGTGTTTCAGCTGTGGGCTAAGCACTGTGCTGTGTGCTGGCCGTCTGTAATCTCTTTGTCTACACGCTTAGTCTACAAAACGTAGTATTATGTGCTCAGACAAGTTGGGCAACTTGTTGGGAGATGTGGTGTCTGGGGCAAAAGAATTTGAATCCAGACCTGCAGACAGCTGGTATCCGCTCTCCTCTGTTGCTCTGCTCTGTAGTGTTCTTGGAGAAATTAAGTCTGTGCCCAATATGGGTTGCATGAAATTGGCCAATGGATATACTGGCATGAGTTCACCCTCCCTACCACGTGAGGGTGGGCTTTTGGAATGTGTTTATCTTACCCTGGTGTACCTGGATGGGAGGCGAATGCTTCCCAATATTTTAGAAACAAATTCAAATGATGTGGACTGGGGACTTTAGCTGGTTCAACCAACACTTGCTAACAATGTCAGCAAGTTCTGATAGACATTGTTCTCATTAAAACCACTCACCAACACCATGAGGCACTTTTCACAGGCGAGGTTTAAAAGAGATACATACATTTTCTGAAGTCCCAGGAATTCTGTTCTCTAGCGCCATGATGCAGCGCACCAACAGAGATTTCTTAAAACAATTGTATTTGAACCTCTGATAAACACATCAGATAATCCTTATCATACAACAGGAGCCTCCATTGATCGAGATTCATTCATGCAAAGGCCTTTTATGTCCTTTTATGATAAAGATGGTCTTTGCTTTCCTCAATAGATCTGGGGGAAAAAATGAATCTGAAAAGCCAATAGAGAAATCAAAGAAAAGCTTAGAGCTTTACTTTTATGATTATCAGTCAACTGTTTTTTTTTTTTCTTTTCTGAGACTTCTCAAAATCTTAAAGCTTCTCCTATAGTTGCCTGGAACTTTGTCTCCATTATTCACTGCTGAGGATCTTACCTGATGAAAATGTGAAGGATATTGGGTGATGCCTACAGCTAGAGCATGCTTCCATGGCATGGCAGTGGGGGATAACAACTGTGGATGGGTATTCTGAAGGGATCCCTAACTGCTGCTGACAAATCAGGTACTGAAACTCCCAGGCTACCCAAGGAGACCCGCAGGTAGCCATGGAGAGTCGGGCTGGAAATCAGCACTAGAGCGTTGCACAGCCCTGCTTCCCTCTCCTTTATCCCACTTACTCCCACTCCCACCCTTTCACATCTTGAGCCCCTGTTTCCTGACTCCTCCTAACCCTCGTGAGGAATACAGTCATCTGGAGCTGTAGGAGAACTTGGAGACTATCCTGTGCCCTCCACCAACTCACAGAGGATGACTCTGAGATCCAGAGATGGGAAGGAGGTCCTGGCTCCTGGCACCCCATGCATCCTGTACCCCATGCTCACTTTCATGGCATACCCTGTCACTGCAGGGCAGAGAGAGGGGATGTAATCCTCAATAATCCTTTAAAAAGAGCCCTGGATACTTCCCAAACAAATGGTCTGATAAGTTTACTAATGTGGTGGGTGATTTTTCCACCAAAATACATGATCAAGCTATGAGAGGCAAGTACAAATTGCTAAGCAGGAATCTAGGAGATAAAAGGCAGGGTTTTTGTTATGTTTTGTTATTGTTTTGTTGTTCTTGGTTTTACAAACAGGAAGAGTGACAAAGAGCTTTCTCTTTGCAAAAGAGAAATTGGAACCATCAAAATCACAGGGTGGTCTTGTGGGTTGTATATTTGAGTGTTCTGACCCAGAATTTTCAGGAAAACAGATATAGACTTGCAAAACATCTGGCATAAATTAGGTTTACACTAGAAACTAAAATAGGAATCAACTATCAAGTTGTATTTGACCCATGCTGTTCAGGAGGAACAATGGCAGAGAGCTAGAGAGTTTACTGCAGTTTCCTTCACCAGGGTACAAACCCATTTATGAAGGTTCTGTCCTGTGAGCTGTCACCTTCCCAAGGCTCCATCTTTGGTAGGAGCCCAGTGAGGGTTAGGATTTTGACAGGTGAGTTGTATGGAGATACATTAAGATCCTTTCATAACTTGAATGGCTGACTCTAGGATCACTTTGGTATGAGCAGGTGGGATCATAGAAGAGGAAGAGCCTTCATTGACTCTTCTTGACATGGCAGTCCACAGAGAAACCAGACCCTGCTTCCATGTTTTAGGGCACCTGTGTAAAAGCAAGGATCTTCCTGGTCTCCCAAGCAGGTGCAGGGGCCTAAGGCTTTGGGCCATCCTCTTCTGCAGGGAGTTGGGTGGGAGGTGGAACAGCCAGGACAGCAGCCAATGCCAGTATGGGATCCCTGTTAACAGAAATGCCCAGTGGGTTCTTTCCTCAGCTTATTACAGAAATAAAAATCCGGGAATCTGTTGCAGACAGAAAAGTTTATTTGCGAAGGGACCAGGTGAGCAGGGAAGGGAGAGGGAGGGGGAAAGCACCGCCTGGGAGAAAGCCGGGAGGTGGGGTGCCTCTCGAAAGGGGAGGGGGAGACACCCAAAGGTTTGAGGAAGGGTCTTGGGATTTTAAGCATTCCCCGACCCCTCCTTGTTGGGCGGGGAGCCTACAGGTAAGATGCTCCCCATTGGTGGTCTCTTAATCAGTTAGGAAATGGGTGGGCAGTGCTGGTGCCGTCCACCTGCAGGTGTTTCCAAGATCTCAGCAGGCCTGGATGGTCTCACCTGGACACATACAAGGCGAGCATTTAGCCACTAGGCTATCATGCTGGGCCCTGTACCTTACTGTCTTGACAATCGCTTTAATGTGAATGTAGTGTGCATTTAGAGATAGAGGACTCATGAGTTTTAAACCTTTCCCCATGAATGCAGATCTTGTTAAATTTCCCCATTTAGAAGGACTGAGTGGTGGAGTTATATAAGGATATTTCAAGAAGTTTGTGCGAATGGAATTAAAAGCTATGTTTATTTTTGGTATAGAAAATTTGAAATTCATGCATACTATGAATCTTCATGCAGTGTTTTTTCTTTGTATGCATTTTCCATGAACTTTTTGAAGATCCTTTGTATAGATGATGCTCTTAGTTTCTGACTTCATCACCATTTTTGAAGGCATAATGAAAGTTTTTCTTAATATTTCTTAATCACATCTAAAACCCCACTACCATACCCTGAATATTGCCCAGAGAGAGAGATGCTTGATAGACAGTTCTTAAAATTAAAGGCCAGCCGATGGCTTGTTAAGTTTTCCTGGCAAGCTCACGGATGCATCCCGTTATTACTGAATGACGTTTCTAAGAACTTGTGTCCAGGCCTCTTAGTGCCTTCACAGCACAAAAGTGGTATTCTGATGCCCCCACCCTCTGCCTCCCACAGTGGTGTGAGCAAAACGAACACTGCAGAAGGCTGCACCTGACTGAGCTGCTGGTAGCTCCACTACACAGGCTGACTCGGTATCCCTTGTTGCTGAAGAATATCTGGAAGAGAAGCACGGATCCTACTGAGAAAATCATGATCTACTCCATCAAGGAAAAGGTGGAAAAGTCCATCAGTAAGTCCTTAAGGTGAATTAAAGAGTGGGACCCTGTGAATCCCAAGAGCGACCTGGGTCTCCATCCTAGAAGGTGATTCCATTGACTGAAGATCATGACCCTTGAAGGCATAGATACCAGTGTGTGAGTACACTGTAAATCACACACACACACACACACACACACACACACACACACACACACACACACACACACACACACACACAATAAGCCCAGTCACATCCTGGTGACCCCTGAGAGAACTCCAGCACCAAGCTTATACAGAAAAATACTTTTCCAAGTACCTTCACATGTTAAATGAACCTAAAATATAATTTGGTTTCAGAGCCAGTGGGTGTTACAAAGTGATAACTGTGGACATAGGTTAAAGTTTCTGCTGCAATGTCAAGTACATCTAAACATAAAGTTGTCCTTGTCTTTGTCTTTCAGGAGATCTTGAAGGGAAGGTGAAGTGGCTTGACAATTACCAAAAATTTAAGCATCTGCAGGACATCATAGTGTGGCCTCCACTTTGGGAGAGAGATAAAAGATTTTTCATTCCAGAGGTAGAAAAAGATTTGGGTTTTGATTTGTATTTTCCCATTCCAGGAGTTTGTCATTCAGGTAGAAATTTAACAATCAAAGTACCAACTGTCCACTCAAAGACTAACTCTAATTGTTAAGCCAGGAGTAAAGTCTCTGTGGTCCAGCACTAGTGGCAGTTTGCCATGTCTGGGTGCGCGTTCTGAGAGGTGTTCCAGTCCCTTCCCATCCCTTTTGCATACCCTAGAGTTTCTAAATATCCTGACATTTCTAGACATAACCGACTACCACAGCTCCTTAACATTTTTGCTTCATGTCAGTAACAACTTCTCTTTTTCTCCCTTGTTTTGCAAGTGTTTGAAACACATTTTTAAAGAGCACATGGCAGAAACCATCTTGTCACCAACCAATAGACACCTCATCTATGAAGGAAAATTAACTCTTGCAGGTAAGGCATAGTTTGCTTTAAAATCCCAGCAGTTTGGTGGATTGTCGTTACGTGGCAAGAGGGACTATGTTTGCTTATGTCCCGGGTGCTGGAAAATGTGGATCAGGAAATACCTGGCATGAACAAAGACCTTATGATGTAACTAGCTAGGTTTCATCTATTTTCTCTCCACAAACTGAGACACTTGCTCCACTTCTAATGCCTCGCCCTGCTGGTACACCTGGGAAGAGAGCAGAGGATGCCCCCTGCACAGGTGCTCTGGGTGCTGGCTTTAGCCCAGCACAGACCTGGCCATTGCAGCCATTTGGGGAGTAGACCAGCAGATCCAAGATCTGTCCCTTCTTCTCTCTTCCTCTCTCTTTCTCTCTGTGTAACTCTGCCTTTCAAATACAATAAAAAACAAAATAAATAAAAATAAATTAGGTTGGTATATGCTTGCAATGAAAGAATCTTGACTGAATTTGAACTGTAATACTGCAATAAGGTGGAGGAATCCACCATGGGCAGAGGGTATGTGGAGGGGTTGGGGGAATCCCGAGCCTATGAAACTCTGTCACATACTGCAATGTAATTAATAAAAAAAAATTAGAACGATCTCCTACTAGAATCTCCAAGAGGCCATAATTATAAAAAGACTCTATGTTAATCTACTAATGTTAATCCATTAACCATTATCATAAGATATTGAGGATCATGCCTTCAATATATGGGGCTTTGGGACGACTCCAAAATTATTGTCCAAACCACAAAATAAGTTCAGAACTAATCTTAATTTAAATGTTCTTTACATACTTATCATGTATCTGCTCCCAATAGAAATAAGAGAACTAGAAGGCATGAATTGTGCCTTGTTCATTGATGTGCAGTACATATTCAGTACCCATGTTTCTGGACCGTTTAGTGGAACACATTTATTGAAGGGCTCAATAACCATTTTTTATAATAAATTCTAGGATATAAAACGAATTGATGCTTGTTAGAATAAAACACTTCGAACTAGAAGGAGAAAACAAAACTATTTCAGTTAGATGATGACCTTCACACTATTCATATATGAACGGAGAATGGGGGAAACAAATTTAACAGGTGTTAAAGGATGCACTGGACTAAATTGTGTGCTGCCACATTTTGCACATCCAAGCCTTAGCCACCACCACCAACACCCCTAACTGTGGTTATATTTGGAGTAAGAAAGTAATTAAGAGAAACCAGGTGACATGGATGAACTCCTGAGACAATTAGAGCTGTTTCTCATTCCAGTTACTATTTCAAATCTCCCTCTCACCTTCTCTTTCTTTCCTCAGAAAGCACAAGATTCCTGGATGTTTATCTGTTTCTCTTTGATGATTTCCTCTTAGTTACAAAACCAAAACGCAACAAAAAGGTAAAATGCTGGTAACAAGTATTTGCAAGTATCTAAATGTTCGAAGAGGGTTCCAGGTAAGCTGCGCTAAAGGATTCTTAATATCAAATTGGAGTTTGCCATCTTAAAAAAATAAGGCATTTTAAAATACTGTATTGAAATCCTACTACTAAATTTAAAACAAAATCAGAAATAAATTACGTTTCTGAAGAATGTCAAAGGTAAGATGTATGTTTTAGAACAAGTAAGTCTGCACACTTTAAAGGATGCCTGAATTGTCTAGGTCAAGGAAACACAAACAATTGTCATTATTGACCCTTCCCTCTTCCAAACTGGCCACCACAGGAAAGCTGCCAGAGTCTGATAGAGGCCCTCCCGTCACAGTTTGTGCCATGTACCATGGTGGCATCCACTGCCTATTCCAATCTGAGGCTCACATCATTCCTGGGAAACAATGATTCTAGCACTGGGAGAGAAACCTGCTGTTTCACTGTCTGTCTAAGACTTGAAATGTCAAGTAAATGGAGAGCTGGTGTCAACATCAAATGGATCAATAAGGGGCTAGAGCCACGAGGTTTCTGTAGAGCATTGAGACTTTTTTCCACTAAGCACCATGGGCTACTCTTACTGCTGTTGTGCTGGTGTTTCTGCTACCATTAAACTATTGATCTGATGGTTTACAAAAGGCTTCCTGTCTAATCCTCTGCTTCATAGAGTGTTCCCTGAATGGTATACAAGTCATATCCAGGAAGGAAGCTCCTCTAAGACTTGCAGACACCTGCCCTTATGCTATAATGGTGTAAGCCATCAGAGACGTCTAATGTGGTGTTCAACACATGTCTTTGCCAAATGATTAGACTCACCCAGATAAGGAGATCACAAAGCAAGATAGCTGATATCTTTTAATAAACAAATATTCCTAATGGCATGCTGGTTATTTGAGCTGAATAAAATAGATACCCATTAATCAGTCTGTGATTAGCTGGTTAGTGGTTGGCAAGGTAGTGAGTATTCAAGACACTCTTGAGTCACAGCTTTCAAATCTGTATGGCCTCCTATTTTAAACTAATCAGATTAGCATGTCTGCATGAGTCAAGTTCAAATCATGCTATAAATCTGAACAGATGAGTTAGTGACAGCCCATATTGATTACAGCATTCAGCAATGTTCTGGCTTCATGCTTCAGGGTTGATTCCAAAATAAGGAATGGTGTCAGTTTACAGTCTTCTGTGCTGTTTTGCATATAACAAGTACCTTGCAAATTCAACATCTTACATGTATAAGATAATTTGTTTCCAAATTCAATGGCATGCAATGTATTTAGTAGTGTGTAGTATTAGACCCTGTGCAGAGGTAGCCAGAATAAGTTTTTCCTTTTCTCATTCTTAACTCTGTATGGAGAAGAAGATACAGGGAATAAAGACAGTCCTGTTAATGTTATGGTAATCAGAATGCTTTCCAAATAAAACATGAGCTGGCATTGGTAATGATCATCGTACTTGGAGATCAGAATTCCCTGGTTCAAATCCTAGGGAGACGCTTTTCCAGATCCAGACAAGCATTTGTTCCTGAGAATCTGTTTACCTAAAGGTGCACTTTAGGTATGTGCACATATTTATTACCTGTATGTTGTTTTAATTTCCCCTTGACTTTCAGAAACTTGGAGGCTTGGACACTGGCTTAGTATGTCCTTCACTCACTCCTGAACTGCAGGCAGTTGTGAAAGAAGGTGTCTCATGTACAGTACTTGATCAGCCCATTCCACTAGATCGATTGGTAGTCAAAAGTATTGATCCACTCCACATGTCAGGTATGTATTTTCATCCTTCAACTCCTCTGTTTGCCGTCGCTGTGTTTTATATTGGTAGCAGGATGAGAAGTCAGTTTAAGTCTCCATTGGAGACAATACTGTGTTCCCACGTGTCTGTATAGCATTCACTCTGCAATCCAATACCTGCCTGACTCAGTTCTGCCACTTGCTAGACACATAGCCTTCAGCAAGGCCCTTCCATTTTCTTTTTTTAAGATTTATATATTTTTATTGGAAAGTCAGATATACAGAGAGGGGGAGACACACAGAAGATCTTCTGTCCACTGATTTACCCCCCGTGTGGCTGCAATGAACCTGTGCTGAGCTGATCTGAAGCCAGGAGCCAGGAGCCCTTCCAGGTCTCCCACGTGGGTGCAGGCTCCCCAGGCTTTGGGCCATCCTTGACTACTTTCCCAGGCCACAAGCAGGGAGCTGGATGGAAAGTGGGACCACCAGGATTAGAACCGGCTCCCATGTGGGATCCTGGTGCGTTCAAGGCGAGGACTTTAGCCACTAAACTACCACGCAAGGCCCTCAGTCATTTCTTGAATGTCTCTTGAGAGCTAGGTACTCAGCAGACCCTGAAGGTCCAAAGATGAATAAGAAACAGTGCTGGCCTTAGGGGAGCTCTTAGAAACAGGAAAGAAAGCTTTGGGCCTCAGAGGGGCAAAGGGTAGTTCATTCTTCTCATGGCGAGTGGGTGGGAAAGTATTATGCAGTGGTCTCTTTACCTGCTGTGGTGACTCATGGACTAGCTGAGGCCAGGCAGGAGGCTGGCAGGGACTGCCTTCCTGTCCCCCAGCAGCAGTAAGGAAAGAGGAGGCTCAGGGCTTGGATGACTAACACAGGATGCAGCTGTGCATAGTCAAATAACCTTAAATAATGAATGAATGAATCAATGACTGAATGACTACACAAGTAAACAATAGCAGCACTGTATAATTGGTATGCTTACATGCTTTACATACATAAATTTGTCAGTGGATGCAAGCCATCGCCACAATAGCACAGATCCACTAATGGAAACCCAAATGCAGAAATGCTGCTTTCTGCCTCCTGCCTTCCTTCAGTAAGATTTGCTGACAGGTGACATGGACAGGACTTATGGCCTCTTGTATTCAATTTGGCTCACACGCTTCCTTCTTTAAAGGCCACAGTCTGCATATGCCAGAGAGTGTGCTGGAACAAGTGTAAAAGGGAGTACCTGTGGATGCAAGACCTCACTGGGGAGTACACCTCCCTCCACCAGAAGCTTCCCCCACGTCCAGGGGCTGCAAGGAGATACGGCAGAGCTTCAGCCAGGGCCCAGATGTCACTTCGATGAAATTTCTCTATTCCACCTACTTTTTCATGGGGAAAGAGACCACAGTGACGGAAGAGACCATGCTAGGAATTTATTGTCTGACTAGAACGGCCAAAGATTCTGGCACAACGTATGAACTCATGTGGAGGAGGATCTGCAGCTCCCAGGAGGAAGGACAGAGCAGCTCCATTGAGGACTCAGTGTAGTCATGGCCCTGCAAGCTTTGAGAACTGGATTTTATGAAAAATATGACATCCCTGAATTGCTTAGGGAAAAACATGATTGTTCTCTATGCTGCCTTTTTTAAAATAAGCAAAACAAAACCTTTGAAAATGCTTACTGGTACTTCCACTTTTTGCTCTCTGACTCAAAACTGCTGTGTTTCTTCTCTTCTCTTTGCATTTTTCTCATTCCTCTAGAATTTTGATTCCTCAGATATAGTACATGAAACAAAATAGCTGTAGAGAAAAGAGTAAATGGAGACCAAACAAGAGAACTGAGCATTGAACTCTATTTCAGGTCTGAGCTAGATTTCGACAAGCTATATGACCTTGTACAGGTGAATATCTCCTGATTAGCTAACCTGTCTTATAACGTGTCAGTTGTTATCCTAGAATGTCAGGGGAATAAAGAACTGTGCCTGCCCATGTAATATCTTCTTATTGTATTTTATAAGCCTGGCCTTATGAGTCCTTTGCTTATAAAGTTCTTCTGCCCATATTACAGACCAAGGGATGTAACCAAGTTATATCAAGGGAGACCTTGAATAACTGAGCACTGCAGCTCAGCTTTCAGAGGATACTTTCAAAACTAGCCAAGAACAACTGCCTCACCACAGAGGATTCATGGGGAAAAAAGTCAGGAAGTTAAACCAACACAGCCAGATGTATTTCCCAGAAAGCA
This sequence comes from Ochotona curzoniae, assembly GCF_017591425.1. Classification (NCBI taxonomy): domain Eukaryota; kingdom Metazoa; phylum Chordata; class Mammalia; order Lagomorpha; family Ochotonidae; genus Ochotona; species Ochotona curzoniae. The sequence goes on along the minus strand of NW_024464920.1, from coordinate 12,137,033 downwards.
ATTTTAATTCAAGTTCTTTCATCTCCAAGAAGCTAGGCAGAATTTCATGACATGACCTTAAGAGACTGTATTTAATACATAGGACTTATGAATTATGAGGTTTCAACTGTTATGACTATAATCTGTGGCACTGGAATAGTTCTTGCAGTTGAGAAGATGGACGTCTGGCGTTTGCTGTGATTCTGAGAGGAAGCCTGCCTGAAACAAGTGAGAGTCCAACTCACAGACCTCAGCAGAGAACCATGTCAGGGGAGACGCGTCAGCCCAACAGGAGTCAGGGCGGAGGGTTTAATCTAAGAAGACTGTGTACCCTGCAAAATTTCATTCCCTGTGTTGTATCTATCATTGAGGAAAGAGGCTTTTTCAAGAATCCCTGCTTTACTAGAAACATGACGTTATCTCTCAGCATCTCCTGCCATTTCTCTCCGAGCAGGGAAAGGTCAGAACAGAAACCAGGCCAGTGTGCCCTCTTGCTTCGTTTGGCACTTCCCCTCGGCTGCTGTGGATGGCCCATCTGATTTGTCAGCTGTTCACTCCTAATCTCATGGGGGCACTGAGGAACTTTTGTACTGTCGCCCTGTCATGATGGTTTCTAAACCTTATTTTCATGTTGCTTCACTTTAAACGCATAGGCAAGGTGTGACGAACAAAAACTTTGTACTCATTTTCATGTTTTTATTATCTATAGTTTTTCTCTGTTTTGACCTACTGAGCCTATTTTTCTCCTCACGCAAGCTATAATTACCAGTCATCCAGTCCCGGAAGTCATTAGTTAAAAAACAAAGTATTTTCATATTGAAGCAGGCCCCTTTTGGACACAGTAATTAAGTCTTGGCTTTGCAATTACATTTTCTTTTTCTCAGCTATACAATCCTTCCACCCTCGTAAAACCCAAAACGATCCTCAGGCTCCTACATGAAGAAATTGGATTTCGTATTAAGTCATTCGGCTTTTTTGTCTTTGTCACCTCTTTTCTAGTTTTTGGACTGAGAAATGCTTTTCTTATCCAACATGAAAACAGATACCACCAGTGTGTTGCAGCGTTCTTATTACAAGCCCAAACAGAAAATATCAAAGTATGTATTTTCATTTGGTATGTCTTTGATTCTTCAGAGTTTAAATATGGAGAAATCTTGCCCCCACATTTCTAGAGTTGCAGTGAATTAGAAAGCCTTGTGTGTTTCCCTGACCTGCTCTGGGAAGGGCAGGAGTTGGACAGTAGGTGATACCAGGTCCATACCATGCTCCCAAACCTCGGTGTTCACAGCATCCTCCTGCGGGCCAGGTCCCTGGAGCCTGTCACGCTCTAGTCACCTCTGAGTTCTACAGTTTTGGAGGAAATGAGGGAGAACTGCTTTTGATTGCATGATTAACTTTTAAGATACTCTAGTCAATTTCCAAAGTGTAAATCATGTGATATCAGTCCAAGTGAGGGCCCGTGCCGTAATGAGTCCTGCCAAGTCTGCCCTTCAACACTGAGAAACGAGCTGATGTTTTGACAGTGAAGGAGTTGACAGAGCAGCTGCCTGACTGGCTTCTCTGCCTCGCAAGTGTCTATTTTTGCCTTTCCCTTGGTAGGCTTTCATCCTATCCAAAAAAACCTGGCAAGACAATCAATACAGTACTGCATTCTGAATTCAGTTTCCAGGGTTACCTTCCTCTGAGGCTGTTTCTTTTTTCCTAATCATTCTATTAGTTAAGAACTTCTGTTTGCACCCAAAGTGAATATTGAAGAACTTCAACTTTCCGACTGTCAATGTTCTCAGTACCTTTTGCTAATTAGTCATCGTTATGGTTCCCTGATTACTCACGTCTGATTATTCAACTGTCTCCCACATTTAATCCATTTTCACTTTCCTATATGATTAGAGGTATTTATATTATATGCAAGAGAGAAAATGGGAAACATATTCAAATGTTTTATTAGCCTTCAATTTTAGGGAACAATTCAATAATATAATGGAAAATATCAATCTAAATATGAGAAATTGTTTAGTATTCTAACATATATACATATTCCTTTTTTTATTTCAACAGAAAATGTGGATGGCACAAATAGCAGCAGCAATCTCCTGTTTCACCAAGAGTCAGGAAACCAGGAAAGTGTCCCTCTTCACGTCGCCTTCAGAATCTTCTGAAATTTAAAGACTAAACACAAGTAACAAGCCTCTTCGGAATAGGGCTTATGTTTTAGCTTCATTCACGCTTCTATTAACACTCACTTAGTGTCAACCTATAAGGGAATGTGCATTTTAAAGCAGTTTCAGAATGTGAGGATCTGGTTTAGAAAGTTTAGGAATGTTTAGGAAGTCCTCATGGTAGAGGAATGATGGCTGCAACAAATATGAACTTTGAGAAATTTCTTAACAAAGACCCATTGGTGGCCTTGCGCACCAATGGGTTCTGCATCCATAAATTCAACCAATTATGGAAGGAAAATGATAATAAATTGCATCTGAATGCAACATGTCCGATCTGTGGCTATACCACCCTGAACATGCCTGATCTTATCTGACCATGATGACCATGTAGAAACTTATTTTCCTTACGTCACTTCCTAACAACACAGTGTAACAAAAATTTACATAGTATTTATGGTGTATTAGTTAGTCATAGTAAGTCATCTGGATTAGAGTATCCTGGAGGATGTGCATGGATTATATGGAAACATTAAGCTTCCTGCACTTTCTCCTATTCCTTACTCCATAATTAATCCAGTGAGTTCTGGATACTGAGATATGACTACACTGATATATTGGAGAACCTTCTAACATTTCAGTGTTATATGAGGTGCAAGGGAAGAATGGTGCTATTTCAATATGTAAAGGCTGAATGGTCATATAAATGAGCGTCAGAAGGAAAGAACAATCCATTGCTTAGTCCAGTAGCAACTCTAGCTTCCAAACCAGTTTTCTTACATGACTTGCCTGTTTTACTGCTTGACAGTCCTACCTCAATCACAGCAACAATTCTTTTTGATACCAAATATGTTTATTCTTTTAACATATTACATTCTCCATTTTGTCAGTAGTTTTAAAATTCCTATTCTGCAACAGATGATTGACTGTGGCATACTGTATAATGCTCTCACTTGAAAGTAGAAATCTCCAAGGTCTGAATCTATTTTAAGAAAAAAATGTATTCCACTTGGATCAGTTAACAATTTTACATGGGGAATTTTCAAAGAGTAATACATCTTAGCTTTGTTTTCCAAAGAACAATGGTGTCTGTGAAGAAAAAATACTTTCGACTTTTGAGTGTGTGTGTGTGTGTTAGGACAGCATATTCAGTTTTATTTGGCAAGACTTAAAACTGCATTGTTATTTTCATCAAGAAAGGCAGCTTGATTTATTGTAGTAAGGCAGCAAATACTATAAAGAGCATTTAAAGGACTATTTCTTAGGGTCAGGCTTCTATGAAACGGAAGTTCACAAACTTCAGTTTCAAGAATGGTACCTCTTGCAATTTCCAAAGTGGAAGCAATACATTGATCATAATTGGCTACAAGACAACTGAGATCTGATCTGGTTTCTTTGAGCTGAAGAAGATAAGAGAGGATGACAGCTGGGGAAGTCGCGGCACAGTCGTTCTCTGAGGAAGACTTGAAGCTTCCAAGTGCGTACAAGTGCAGCAGCGAGACTGCGGGGCCAAGCCTGAGCAGGGTCACGGTCTGTACAGAATGTCAGGTGCTTAGTAGGAGAAGCTCGAAACAGGGCAATTTGGAAAACTAATTATTGAAGCAAGGTAGCCTAAGACGGGGAGACAGGACTGAAAGCAACAATGTCTAGGAGAACACAGCAGACATTTATGCCAGATTTATGAAGAAATTTCTGGCCAAAATAAATGTGTCCTGAAAAACATAAGCCTTTTAGGGCGCTTCAACTATAAACCCACCTTGGAGGAGGCAATGCACTGGAAATATGTGATCTGTCCAAATTCCTTTTCCCCCACAAGTCCAGGAACTATAATATTTGTATGATTTTAAAGGGTTAGTTTTCTCCCTTTGAGTCAATTAAAGGGAGTTATTAAATGAACATAAAGAATAAACAAAGCAGCCTGAGATGGTTGAAATTCTATAAACCTCTCAAAATAAAGGACCTAATATGCAATATATCCCAAGCTTGAAAATATGTGCATTAATTCTTCAAGGAAAGCAGGGAAGGGGCATTCTAGAATTTTGGTTTCTTCTGACCCCCCCCCCCTCCTGCCAAAAAGCATCTTTAATGGTTGCCTGATTATTAAGCTTGGCTATACAATGAAATGAGGTATATTTTGTATATCTTTTTAGGTTTTGTTAATCTTCATAAAATTGAAAGATATGAAAAGGAAGAGGCTCAAGCAAAATGACATTAGTAATTTCATTTGTGATAAGGAACTTAATTACTATCCTGGATCAAACACTATTAAAATAAAGCTGTTGTGTAAGTACAAGTCCTAATACTAGGTGAAAAATCAATGCAAAATGGTTAGTGTCTTGTTCCCTTTTTAAATGGACAAAATAATTTACACTTGATCTTAGCCAAAAGGCTGAGAAGTGATTGGATAAAATAATTTAGTCACACACGGTATTTATTAGAAAGAAAAATCTTTTAATGTTATCTTTCACATATTAAAAAGACAAAAGCAACAATTCAGTAAGGATCCTTCCATTGCTCTTTGTACAGACTCATCATGTAATTTATCAGTTTCATTTATAATCAATAACCGTCCAATCTCTGAGTTTAGAAATTACAGTATTTACTGACCTAAACTCTCACAATATAAGGCACAACTACATGATCACAGGAAGTAAGCACAATACAAATAATGAACCTAAAAATCAAGTGAGAAAACAGTCATGCAAAAGTATATACAGAAGCTCTGAATATATGATCCAGTTCAAGGAAGCAGAGGACATCATATACATAACTGTATCATGTTACAGTAATTCTATACTTCTACACAAAAAGGACCTAAGGATTTCCAACTCTATTTTATACAATTTTACATGAATTTAGTAAGCTTATGCATAATATTCACATCTGCAATAACAAATTGATCATTAAAATTCAGGCAAAGGGCAATTAAGACATGATAATGTGTGGCACATTGTAATTACAGAACTATTCATCAAGCTCATGTCCAGGAATACTAAACTGATGGCACATTTAAGTCTTATGGATCAAATCGTCCATGATTTTGTAGCCAAAGTGCAATTCTTAGAAACAAAAACAAAAGCAAAAAAAACCACTATAGTCAAACAGGTCATGAATATCAAAATATATGATTATAATTTGCTCTCTACTTAAAAGCTAAACATTTTTATGCAAATGCGAGGTTTAAAAAAGTGGCTTTGAAGTTCTCGGAGCTATATAAAACAATCAAAGACTTTTCAAGAGGGATGGGAAAATAACAAATTTGGCAGTTACTATTCAACATTACTCTAAGGAAACTATTAAACTGGCTAATCCCACATTAAGAGGTAGTTGAACAAAATGTTATTTGTATACATCATTGAGGTTTTTGTGTTTCTCTCTTTTCTTCAAAATAAGCACGTCCTATATTAGCAGCTTTGTCTTCTTTCTATTAAAAAATTCGGTAGGGTTAGCTTACTATGACTAGTCAGCAAGACTCGGTGTAGGTCACTTTTCTGTACTAACATGTGATGTCAAAATGTTTTGGAGTCAAGAACTGTGACTTCGTACATGCCAGCTCAAACTCACTGACAGAAGAACAGTACCAACAAACACCTAACACATGTAGCTAAGAGTAACTCAGAAAAGGACAACTTATTTAAAATGGGGCAGAGGGAGAATTCAATTTTAGTTTCCAAAATTTATTAACTGAATGAAAGTTAGTAGCAAAGATGTTAGGTTTGATTTGAATAATCAGTATAGTTGCCTAAGATATATAAATTATTCAGAACTTATGGATTGAGATTACTTGGATGAAAAAATTAAAGTCATTCAAGCAGATATGGCTTTATTTGTTGGGTCCACGATTTTCAAGAGTGTGTGAAAATGGAGGATGGGGATTAATAGGCATGTAGAGTAGTGCATCCAATTAGGAGATGGATAGAACAGATTTTTCCAATTCAGAATTTTCGTTAAGTTTTATCTCCAAAACAGTGGTGCTGGGAGTTATCTGCAATTTTCTAATAAATTTATTAAATTATTTATATATAAAAGTACAGAATTAAGACTATTTGAAGGGACCTATAAGTATAAAAAGCATAAAACAGCTCAGGTTCTATAATCCAACTATGATTTTTAATTAAAAGCCAGTGTATTTCCTCATTGATACATACTCAAGGATATATGTTTATCCAGATCCTGGGACTTAATTGGTATCAACAGGTATTGACAACAGGGCTTACTTAAATGCTTTCTGAAATAATGAAATAAGTATGTAGCAATCTCTTTTTGTTTATATAATATGTATAAGAATAAACACTGTAACTTCATTTCAGCATGATATTTGAAAGTGCACATATTTATTGTAAATGAAATATTAACCCCCATCTTTGGCTGTTGTTATTAAGTGATTGCACTGAATCAATGTATAATTTTATATATCTTTTCCAGGAAGATTAATAAATATTAATGACTTCTCCAGATGTTTTATAATTTTTCAAATTAATAAGGCTGATAAATTAATATTCATTTTCATTGTTTAGTCTTCAAGTTTGATACTTCTGAATTATTGTTAAGGTTCAGCAATTCTATTTCATTCATTTCAACTTTGATATTCCTAAATGTAAATTTTAGGAATGATAATCTATTCTCCAGCTGTAACTTCAAGGTGATTTCACAGCATTATTTATAAAACATTTCCCAGTTGATATGGAATCCAACCCAAAACCATTTTAAGCTTAAGTCAATTTCATAATTTTTAAAAGTGAGAAGAAAAAATAAAGCATAGTATTTTATGTTTTCTTATCATCTCCTATTTTGTTTTCCTAGACACAGTTATAGCAATATCAATTACTAGCTTTAGGAGCTCTTCTGGGACAAGTTAAACATAAGGGCAGGGGAAGTTTGATTTAAAAAAAAGCAAACTCGCTTTCCTAAAGATGCTGCAGAGATAGAAGGGAGTGATAGGAAGGCTGACCTCGGAAACCTCCTCATTCCCAAGCAAACAAGAACAGGGCTGCTACACAGTATCTAGTTATCCTGCAATTAAGGGTAAGGACAAGAAATTTTGTGGTATTTGTAATGGAAAATACGTTGGAACTCAGAAATGGTATAGGAAAATATAAGAAGACATTTAATCTTCAAACTATAATGCCAGGATAACCATAAGGTATGCAAATTAATTTCACAGAGTTTTTCATAAAATCTACCCAAGAATTTAATCAATATCATTTAAAGTTTTTAATTCATTGATGCTACGATTTTGACATAAACTATCCGCAGAACACTCGAGTGGCGCATTTATAACATGACTGAGTTAGAAACTTACATGTAAGAGGAACAGGTAGCCAGGAAGCACTAAGAGTTTTGTGCATGACTCCACAAATATAATATTTAATATAATTAAAGTATTGTGCAAGAAAACAACAATAAAGATACCATCATTCATGTACATTTCTGTGCATTAAATCTAGGAAAAGAAGCTACGGAATTTCTCATTTATGAACAATGAAATTATATTTAAAAAAATACATCGCTATTTTCTCTCCAAAGTTTATTTACATTTCATTGGCTGATTTTAAAGTTGGCATGGGAGCCGTTCCAGGGGATAATTGAAAAAAAAAAAAAGAAAGATGAACCCAAGTCTCACAAAAATAGAAGACTTTTACTTGATAACATTGCAAAATATACGAATTCTAATTTGGTCTAGTGTTGTAGCCAGTGTCCGAACCAAACAGCAGTCCAAGATTTCTATTCAGTACATTTATTAGAAATCTGTTGTTAGTGTAATATACTGAAAGTGGTGACAATCCACTATCCTTGCAAGTCGTTGAAACATGCATCACAGACACGGACAGGCTTCTTGGAGGAAGGGGTTAAGGCATTTTTGGCTGAACATTCAGCACAGAAAATATTCCCACACTGTCGGCAATGATGCTGTAAAAGGCAAACAGTAAACCAGGTCAGGCATCAAATTATATCCAAAGCACAGGAAATGACATGAATTTAGTAAACTACACTAATTGCAGTGTACCAACTTCAAGTGACCAATGTATTATTGAGTGGCATAATATTTCAATATGTTTAAACAATACTCCTATCAAATAGAAAATGATTCCCATTTTCCAAATGTTTCAGCAGGAAACAGGTCTGCTCATGTCACTATTAAGAATACTTTTTAAAAAATCTCTGCTTTTCTTTCTTGAAAAGAACCCAGTGATAACTAAAGAATGAGTTTAATAATGGTTCATTGGTATGTCCCGTAGAGTAATTCAACAGGAGGGAAAAGAACAAACTTAAAACTCAAATGCATATGCCAACCAGAAATAAGACCACACGAAATCCAATTATTCCACATAGTATAAATTAAAGTTTGTCAACAAGTAGAATACCTTTTAAATCTGTTTAGTGCATGGCTGATTTGATAGTTAAAACCTTCACTGTCTCTAAAGAAGAAATCTAGAGAAGAAAAAAGCTGTATGAATAAAAGCCGCTTACCCGCCTCACTGTGACTGAAAAGCCTTTCCCACAGGACATGCAGTTTTGCACTTCGTTGTCTTCAGCCCACTTTCTATTCAACGCTTGTGTGTGTTTGATCTATTTAAAGAAAAAGAGAGTTTCAATACATTGTAATATTTAGTATCTTAAAGAATGCTGTATTATTTCTAACTTGGGGCCAGAGTTTTATAAAATGTTCACTACATGATCCATAACGTACAGCTTCAAAAATCAGAAATACTTTGGTCAACTTCCATTTTCAAAAGCAGCAACATTCATAAAACTGAATGACAAAGTATAGTTGAAGTAAATCAAATTGCATTCCTCAGAGTTCATTGCTAACCTCTGGTCTTTGGCCCCTCCTACCGCCTGAGCGCCGCCCTTCCCCGGGACTCTGAGAACACACGCAGGTCCCTTCTTTCATGAACACCATCCTGTCCATTCCTTGGTGTTTTAATTCTTGTAATTGGTTCCCTTTACTGACAATTCACAAAGGACATTGTTGTCTAAAGAATTCCTATGGTCCCTGAAACAAGTTCTTTATCTCCCATTTTTAATTATCCATAAAATATACAATATTGCTGCACACACAGGAACTATCCCCAAAGTATTTATTGAGTGCATGCAACTGAAAATGCTTTCCATCAAAAGCCCGTTCTTGATTGAGACACTGCCTCACATGACCAAGTCACTTACCTGAAGAGACTGGTTTTCCCTGCCTAGCTCCTGCACTGCTGCCGTGGTATTGTCCAGCTTTCTTTGCAATTCTAGTACTTTGGTTTGAAGCTTTTCTATTTCACCTTCGCCTTTAAGACATCTGGAATAAATTAGAGACAGTTCTGTAAAAATTCATTCAAGGGGCCTACAGCAGTGTTATATGAGACAAAGCTGGTGCCTGCAGAGCTGGCATCCCATATGGTTGCCAGTTTGTGTCCCTGGCTGCTCAACTTCTCATCCAGGTCCGTGCTAACATGTCTAGAAAAGTAATCAAAGATGGAAACCTGGAAGGAGCTCCAACTCAGGCTACTGTGGCTACTTGGAGAATGAGCAAAATAGGACATCTCTGTCTTTCAAGCAAAAATAATTTTCTTTTTAAAAAGTCACTAAAACCTTTCTAAAGACAATAAACTCCTTTACTAATTTTAAATTTAATAGAGTAATCTCAACAACCCAGTAGCTTTAATAATGAATGTTCAAATATTTAATTATCTGTAAGAGCTACACAACATTCTCCTATTTTAAAAACTATGACAGTGTTTTTTAAAATCACTTACAAAGGAAATACAGTAAATTTGATTAGGTTTGTCACCTTTCCAGCAGTGCTCTCCTTTCATCTAGATTATTCTGAACCGTGGCTTCTAACACCGCGATTTCACCGCGTAGGTCATCTGTTTGTTTCTCCAGCTCACTCACTCTCCGTTGGCTACACTGCCATTCTTTCTTCACGGTGCCCAAGTTTTCATTTAAAGCTGTAATCTGCATGCTAAGTTTCGCCTCATTTTCTTCATGCTTTTTCATTCCCATTTCTTTTTCTTTTATTTCGGAATTCTGAGGAAAAGGAGAAGGGGAAGAAAAGACCCTATTACAAAGATGATGAGAATAAATTTAAGCTACTTATTGAATTTAAAATATTGGCAATAGAAACGGTACTGTATCTTTAGGAAGAAAAGCAGCAGACTGTTGTGCTGTACCTTAATAAAACTGATTCCACAAGCACTGTGATATTTCAACTGTCTCAACTGAGATATGTAATGCCAAGAAGACAGTTAACAAGCCTCTCCTGAGATCAAGGTAAGGTGACCCAAACAAGATTGCTGTCTTGGGCCCGGCGTGGTGGCATAGTGGCTAAGGTCCTCGCCTTGCATGCCTGGGATCCCATATGGGCGCCTGTTCTATCCCAGCAGCCCCGCTTTCCTTCCAGCTCCCTGCCTGTGGCCTGGGAAAGCAATCGAGGACGGCCCAAGGCTTTGGGACTCTGCACCCGCGTGGGAGACCCGGAGGAGGCTCCTGGCTTCGGATCGGCATAGCATCGGCCATTGCGCTCACTTGGGGAATGAATCATCGGACAGAAGATCTTCCTCTCTGTCTCTCCTCTCTGTATATCCGACTTTCCAATAAAAAAAAAATAAAAATAAATCTTATATATAAAAAAAAAGATTGCTGTCTTTTCCACCAACGCAGGAAAAAAGCACTAATTTACAAGATATCTAGATGCCAGAGACAAAGCTGTCATTTCCTGAGTCTCCCAATTCTATTCTGTTTAAACTGCCCTTTATTTATACCTGTCCCTCCAAAATACACAACCCCCTCTAATCAGTATTTGAATTTTAGGTTGCAGATCATCAACTAAAACATTTAACATAAAGTTATCTCAGGGATACTTGCACTCAATTCAATAGAGGAAAAGCAGGTGCTTCCTATCTGACCTGTGCAGCTCGGGCATGGGGAAACAGACTGGTCACCATGGTTTCAGCTGAAGTTCCCACTCCCCCTTACCAACACTGACTCTGACCAGACAAACGAGTCCGCCTCGGCTCACATCGGTAGTATCTACTTCCATCTATACAGTGTGGGTTTATTTCTTTCTGACAGTATAATTATTTTTAAGCTATATTTTAATTAGATTTTCACATACAAAAGCCAAAGTACGATTACAGAAAAAAAAAAAATCTCCAGTTACATTATCAAGCATTTAAGCAAATTAGCTTTTCTTTCTTAAAAAAGCAAAATGTTAGGCTAACACCTCTGATTCACTGACCAATTTAGCTTCTTTTTCGACAAATTCTTTCTTCATCTCTTCCTCTTCCTTTTTCATCTGCTCCTTGAGCACCTGTTGGTTTTTCTTCTCCTGTTCCAGAGTTGTCTTCAGGGCATCTACTTTGCCCTGAAGTTCCAATTTCTGCTGAATTAAAAGTTGTTTGGCATCCTTGAGATCTGTTAACTCCTATCAAAAATAAGTTAAAAAAATAAGTTAAAAAATAAAGCATCCTCAATAAAGTCAGCATTTTAACTACAGTAGAAATTTATGCAAATTTTCACAATAGATGCAATGAGTTTTTCCATTTGTCTTGTAAGATTCTCAAAGTTCAGTATTCAAAAAAATTGATTTAAAGATGCAAGATTATTTGCTTCTTGTTATGCAATCATTTAAATTTAGGTGGTACTTGACATGCATATATTTGGGTAATATGAAAGATATTCCTCCTCTTAGGTCTCCTTTTTCTCACTTATCAAAGATTTATTGGTCATCATTTATTTACCACATATTATATTAGGTTCTAGGGCTATAACATAAAAGTAAGTGCTGTATGTTCCCTGCCTTAAGGAAGTCAGATTCTAAAAAAACAGAAGGACATAACTATAATTAATTAAAGAAAGCAGCAACTGTACTGAAAAAAAAAAAGGATACTATTTGACTCTCAAGAGAGAATATAACCTCCCAAGGGTCAGTATAAGTAATTCCTTCCCTTAATGAACACTGTACTGATGCTTTAAAACAGGCTAAATATTAAATCCAAGGATTTTAGAAGTAATTGAAAGCACAATGTATTAAAATTTTAATTCTTAATTTACATACTTTGGAGGTTACTATCTACAGCCATAATTTTCTTTTTTCTTTAAGATTTACTTATTTTTATTGGAAAGGCAGATATACAGAGAGGAACAGAGATAGGAAGAGCTTCTGTTTGATTATTCACTCCCGAAGCGGCCACAACAGCCAGGAGATGAGCTGATCCAAAACCAAGAACCAGGAGCCTCTTTCGGGTCTCCCACACGGATGCAGGCTCCCAAGGCTTTGGGCTGTCCTCAACTGCTTTCTCAGGCCACATGCAGGGAGCTGGATGGGAAGTGGGGCCACTGGAATTAGAACCAGCACCCATATGGGATCCTAGTGCACGCAAGGTGAGGACTTTAGCTGTTCAGCTACCATACCAGGCCCAATCTACAACCATAATTTTCTAAGTTAATGTCTCTCTTGATCATCATTTCAACAAAATATGAAACTCAGAATTATTTAGGGGCCAGCACTGTGGCGTAGTAGGTAAACCTGATGCCCCGAAAACAAGTATTTAATACAGTAGGCATCCTGGGCCAGTTAATGCCAAATTTGTGTTAACTATACCAGTGTGCCAGCATAGTCACTTATTCTATTTTTTTTAAGATAAGTAAGGGGAGGAGGCAGATATGGGCATGCCAACAGACAGGGCCTGAGACCCACACACAAGTGTCTATGGGCCCTGGGTAGGCAAGCAGAGCCCCAGGCTGGCACAGCACACCACCAGACACTGGGCTTGGGGATTTGTAAGCACACGGGACTGTGGATTGATCAGGGAAGAGGGTGTGGAGATGTGTGGGAGGGAGCACTACTGGAGAACGTGAGAGGTGAGGAATGCCTTCTGAGGAACTTCCACAAACCTGGCTACCGTACTTGAAGGTGAATGAGGGAAGTGAGACCTGAGACTGGGTGGTTTAGAGGAGGTCAAACTAATATACCTGCCCATGTGGGAGACCTAAACTGGGATTGTTGGTATCAATACCACCTACCAGTGCACATTAAAGCCATGGCTGGGGGCCTGCCTGACAATGCTCAACCACAGTATCTGCCAGTGACTGTTGGGGAAGGGGTGGATCATTTAAGGCTGGGGCATGACACTAACCAGCATATGAGAGAACTGGATCTGAGAGTAGATTCTGTGGGTGATTGTGGGTTCTGCCCTGTGGGAATGCCTTGCCAATTAATTTGCTCGAGGGCTGGAGTGGTGACAGACTGAGCTAGGCATGACCATGGAACTCAACAACACTCTTAGATACTGGGGTTGGGAACAGGTCGGGTTAGTTTAGGTTGTAGCACCAGCAGGCATACCCAAGAACTATATGTGCAGAGGACTCGACTACAACATCCACCAATACACATAAAAGCTGAGATGGCGGGGAGGAAGGGGCAGAGACTGTGCTGGATAAGGACCTAGCAATTGCCAGCATGTGTGAGATCTGGTCTGGGAGTGGATCCAGTGGGGGAACTTGGGGAACTCCCCTGATGAGCCATAGCTCCTGTTGGTGAGCACATGACTTAGGGTTGAGTGCTGTTCAGGTCAAGCGGGGCTACTTCACTTATTGGCATGTGTGTGTCCTGGCTCTGTAGGGGAGGGACCGGGCAGGGCCAGGCCAAACCACAGCACACTGACATGTGTGGGAGCCAGGCTGGTGTGCAGACCATATGGAGTTAGGCTAGGTTATCAAACCTACTGGTTTGCATGAAAGCCAGGGGCAAGGGCAGGCTGGGCATGGCTAGGCTGTAGCACCCACTAGCGAAAGCTGGGACTTGGGGAGGGCCGGGCCAGGCCAGGACAGGCTACAGCATGTGATGGCAAAGGCCAAGCTGGGTGATAAGTTATGCCAGGCTAGGTCAGATAACCACTGGCATGTGCCAAGATATGTGGCTGAGTGTGATCTTGGTCAGAGAGCTAAGAAGACACTCCTGCTAGGTTGTGGTTCCCACTAGTGTGTATGACAGCTAGAATGCGGGTGACCAATCGGGCTAGACATGGCTACAGCATCACAGGGCATGGATGTGGACTGGGTCTGGGGAGTGTCAGACTGGGCTAAACTTCAGCACTCACTGATGCACACGAGAGCTAGGGTAGGATAGGACAGGCTGAACTAGAACTCGGTACCCACAAGAGCTGGGTCGGGGGGTGGAAGAGACAAGGAGTGGCTGGGTTGTGACACACAACACTAAGAGCTGGGACCCCTCAACTTGACTACTGGACTCAGAACTTCCAACCACGGTGAAAATGACAGGATCTGTAGTCTGACCATGGAATATATGTGTCAGAACTGGGTCTTCACAGCTGCTGAGGCCTGTATAGTGGACAGCATGCCCAGATGCGCATGGGGGACATGCTAGCCAGTTCATTGAGGCCTGTAGAAAACATCTAGTACCATGGAGGGCAGAACATATTGGACAGCTCTCAGGGACAAGTGTCTGGGAGAACTGAGACTCTAAGGTGGACTGTCAGCCAATGGACCTTGAAAGAATTTCTTCAACCTTGAAGCAACAAGAACAACAGCATCTCAGAACTATCAAAACCACTCAAGCAGTATCCTCAGAACATGCTCCACACTGGAGATCCTGACATTGCGTGGCCTTCCCACACTCCTGCAGCCTGATGCAGTTGGGCTGCTGGGAGCGGCCCTCTCCCCTTCTTTCTCCACCTTCCGCAGATGCCAGATGGAAAAGGTAGATTGGAAGCAGTTGTCTCATCAACTTTCTCCCATTCCTTGACCCTCCTCACCCTAACTGGTGGTGCACACGAGCATGTATCCCTTTCAACAATGTAACATCATCAAAAAGAAAATGAATGTATTATTTCTTTTAAAAAGAATATAATTGTTTATTCAGAAATCTGAAAATTAATTTCAAACTATATGTATAGATAGTCAATGCAAAAGCACTAGGGCAAAAGCAAAATAAATTTCCCAGCCACAGCAGGTACTCCAAAGCAAATACATGTAAGTTTCATTTGAGACAATAACTGCAGAAGGAAGGGGAGAAAAGGTTGATCTCAACATACCTTCATGCTTTCCTGTTTGTGGGACTTGAGTTCTTCTGTTAATTTAGTGATTTCTTTTTCTTGTCTACCCTTAATTTCTTCTAGCTCTGCCAATTTAGATTGTTCATTTGCTAATTCTTTTTCTTTCAGTGACTGTAAAAAAAAATAACCAAAAGAAAGTTTGAAGCAAATACATGGCTGGAAGGTAGTGTAATAAAAAGCATTATATTTATGATCCTTTCCGCTTAAGTGAATTTCGGCAAGTTTTGTATCCTCTGCCTGTCTCATTAGTGTATACATAGGGCAGGAACAATGTCACTATGAGGATTAGCAGTCATAACAAAATCCTGTGAAGTGAAAAATGTTTGTCAGAGTAAAAACACCATAAAATTTATCCTGAACTAAAATAATGGTATTCTTTTACTCATAATTTCTTTGCTCTGTCACTATCTTTGTGCAAGTAACCTTGCCAGAGGCATCACATATTATTACATTCAACTTCTATGATGTGGGGCCAGCGCTGTGGGGCAGCAAGGAAAGCCGCCTGAGATGCCAGCATCCCATAAGGGCTCACTGCTCCGCTGCTGATCCAGCTCCTTACTAATGGCCTGGGAAAAGCTGTGGAAGGCAGGCCAAGTGCTCGGATTCCTCCCATCCATGTGGGAGACTCTGAAGAAGCTCCTGGCTCCTGGATTCCATCTGGCACAGCCCTGGCAGTTGTGGCCATTTGGGGAGTGAACCAGTAGATTAAAGATCTCAGTCTCTTCTTGTCTATGTAACTACACTTTCAAATAAATCTTTTACAAAGCATTCTATAATATGAACAGTCGAGTTTTAAAATTTTTATTTTATAAGTAAAGAAACAAAGATTTAAGATAAGTAAGTAATCTTATTACAGGTAGAGCTAACTAAAACTAAAATAAAATCTGACTGCTCTAAAGCCCCAGCACTAAACATATATATATAAACATGAGTTATCAATTACGAACTTCATTCCGGCTCACCCTCCTGAATCACCAAAAATATCCCCCATTCTTTAAGATTTAATGAATCACACAGTTTTTTTTTTTTAATTTTTTTTTGAAAGGCAAATATACAGAGAGGAGGAGAGACAGAGAGGAAGATATTCTGTCCACTGTTTCAAGCAGCTGCAACGGCCAAAGCTGAACCAACCTGAAGCCAGGAACCCAGTCTCTTTCAGGTCTCCCATTTGAGTGCAGGGTCCCAAGGCTTTGGGCCGTCTCTGACTGCTTTCCCAGGCCACTAACAGGGAGCTGGATGAGAAGCGGGGCCATCAGGATTAGAACTGGTGCCCATATGGGATCCCAGCATTTGCAAGGCGAGGACTTTAGCTGTTAGTTTATTTTATTGGGCCCATGGATTGGATAGTTTAAAATAGACTAAGAAGTTCAGTAATTATTCACTTCAGAATATTACCCTATTACACATAGGATATATTATTTCAAACATTAAAAGATTTCTCTTCACACAGACTTAAAGAAATTTTTAAACTGCACTGGTCATATTTACCAATGTTTTCAACTTTATAACAGCATCATTCATATAAAATACACCTTTCTTACCCTTACAGGAAGGTGGTTGTTAAAATTGTTTTTGGACTTTTCACTGCCCAAATAGCCCATCTAGAGGATAAGATGCTCTATGAGAACTAGCTGAAGGCCTATTATAAATGTTCTCAACCAAGAATCTATGGTGTGAAAAGTAGACTTATTTGTAAAACTAAGAAAAATTATAAGAAAAATGGGTAGAAATATAAAAGGACTATTAAGAAGTACTTGCTAATACTAAAATTCTAATGATCTGTTTTATCAGAAACTAGAGATCTCCCACAAAGACTGTTGAAAATACAGGTGATGACAGTAAGAGGATCAGAGGTCGGCATGGACGGTTTCTAAAGGAGTTCTCAGAAGGCAGCTTTAAGTTAAAATCCTGAAATACCTTTTCTTTTTGAATGTCTTGTAGTGCTTTACTCTGCTCCTTTAGTTGCTGCTCCTTCTTTGCCGAATCCTGCTCCAACGTAGCCTTGGCAGCTTTTAGCTCTTGGATTAATTTATTTTGATTTCCAATTTGATTCCTGTTTGAAATCAAGTCCTCCTGTGCTAGAGAAAGCTTCTCTTCTACAGACTTAAAAAAATAATTCCCTCAAATTAGTATGTCATTTCCTTTAACAAATTGCAACAGAAATCTAAAGTTAATATAGGCGGTGTAGAAGCCAATATACTGTGAAAGGGGACATGGCACTCTCTTCATTAAGATAATTTAACACAAATAATTCTAGAATATCAACTCTTGTGTTTTTGAAAAAAACATTTATAGCGTTTATAACATTTAAAAAACAATGTATATATTAAAAACAATATAAAACATTTATAAAAACAATTTTAATAGTTCTCAAAATAATTTTAAAAGATTCACTGTTTATCATGTCTTCAACATTGGCTAGGTGATACGAAGCACTGTCAATAAGTAGGTACCATATCAAATACACTCAGAAACCATACATACGGTTAGAGACAAGACATAAGACGAGAGAAAACACCTTTAAAAGACACAGCTAAATGGTAATGTTTGTATACACTTATTTAGTTTCAGATCTCTGACGTCCCTTATCTTGCTTTTTTAATGCAGGACCAGTCGTTGGTAGCTGCCAAGGGCCCCGGAAGAGCACATTCCGCCAAGCCTCTGGGGCTGTATCTGGAGCAGACCACCCCACACCCTTGACTTCCCACTTGTGTGGTACAACTACCGGCTGTCAGTTAGCACAGCTCGTAGACACCGACTGTTGTTAGGGCCAAATATTTTGAAAAGCCAACATTGAAGAATGGGTAAGTATTTTTGACCCATCAGGCTTAAGTAGATACAGAATGGGAATGGTAGGAACCTTCCAACATTCCGCTACTTTTGCTGAGAAATAACAGGGAACAGGAAACAATCTAAGATTTCCTCCACAAAATCTATTAAGAATTTGTCATCACTTCTTCTGGAGGCACAGTCCCTTTGAAAAGAAACACATGGTATGTAAAATTTTCACTTCACTCAGGGTATAAAATTTACCTTAAATTCCACTTCTCCCTTTCCAGAGCAACAACAACAAAAAACCCAGCATATAGCAGCAATTTGAAATATCCAATCAACAAACTTGAGTATTTCATACATATTCCAGCAGATGGGGCTAAAGGCATAGATTAGGTCAGGCTGTCAGTCTCTTGGTGTGCAGGTGTCTCTTGCTAGCCCATGGTGTGCTCTTGCCAGTCCAACTATGGTGATAGCCTTGACTTAGGTAAGTGTCATGTGACAAGGTCCTGAGTCTCTCTCCTCTGCTACACACAAGATTCTATTGCATTAGTGAAGAAAGAAAAACAATGCTTGACAATCATCTATTATTCTGGTTTACCAAAAGTATTGCTTGAGTATCCCTAGTAATTTCTGCAGTTTAAAATCCACTTTCTTTGTAGCTCAGATGGTTCTCATTTTAAAAGCGTTAGGATAGAATTTATTAATATTCAATTTTGTTTTAAAATTCTAAATGAAAACAGGGAACTAGTCATGACTCTGCCACTGCATAGCACTGGATTCACACTCTCCTTAAGAGCACTGAGCCTGCCCTCATCTGCATAAGAAAGTGTTGAAGTAAAGATTCTATCCAGGGTCTCATCAACAGCTTTCAAACCGTGGCAGCTTCACTCTGTCTTTTCTTTTTGCCCATATTTACAGTGGAATTATTCTTTCACGTATTAAGCTATTTACTGACATAATTTTGGACATATAAAATTGTTCTTGGCTTAATCAAAGAATAATGATTTCAGAGATAAAAGCCTGTTACTAGGTTAATCTCGGTAAATGACACAACCAATATGGAAAGATGATTTTTGCCATAAATCACAAAGTTTCATTTCCACTTACCACTTAAATATTGTTCATTTTCATTTACTTTGTTTTAACAGCTATTATGAACACAAGCTACCACTGTCTCGCACTCCAAATCCTGCCATGTCTCCTTTCTAGTGAATAAAGTAACTGAGTCACATCTACTGCTTTCCAGGCACATTAGCAGGAAGATGGATCAGAAATGTTAAGTAGCCAGGAACTGAAACCCTACTCTGCTGTTGGTTCCCTAAGCGGTAACAAACTCCAATATCCCACAACACCTGCCCCTACTTTCATTTCTATTTGAAATAGAGGGAGAGAGACAGAAAGGTGAAAGATATCCCATCTACTCATTCATCCCCCAAATGCCTGCAATAGCCAGAATTGCATCAAATTGACATTAGGAGCCTAGAGCTCCACCTGGGACTCCAACAAATGTGTTATAGCCTGAGGTACCCGAGGCAAGATCTGCCAACCCCCAGGATGTACATTAAGGCAATATGGAAAAGTAGCCAGGAACTGAACTAAGCACTCCAAAACGGAATGTGAGGTCCCTAAGCAGAAACTGTACCCAATGCCTGCTGCACCCAATGCCTGACTTTAGTTTGTATTTAAATTTAAAACTCTTTGAGTTTTCTAACAGAAGTCCACCTTTGAAGCTATTTTCACATAAAGACAGCAAATCCTTAGAAAAACTAGCAGTGTAGCAATTAACATATACCTAAATTAATTTTATTAATACAGATGCCAATTTACAATGTCACATTTATGTATACCACATTTTTACAAAACTTGATTTTTAAAATTATGTTAAGCCAGCAGTAATTTAATAGAAAGCATAATAATCTATAAATATTAACATTCTTTTTACCATCTGAATTCAAATAAGTCATTTAACAAACATCTATAAACAATTTACCCAGTGTTTATGATATCAAACAGCTTACCATACCTTAAGGTCTTGCCTTGTGGCTAGAAGTTCAGACTCCTTTCCATAGAAATCAGACTGAAGCTGTTTCAGATTTTCCTGACTTTTTTCATAGGTGCTCTGTAACAGTGACATTTTTTCTCTCTCTGCTGCCAGTTCCTGGGCTGCCTCTGCGGACTGCTGCTGCAGTTTATTCTCAAGTTCCATCTGAAACACACAATAGTGACATAAAATAACATACACACCAAATCAATATAATGAAAGCCACACAACGAAGAAAATTTCTGAAAACAAGATGAACTGTATTTTTGCCTTCAAATTCTACTATGACAAACTGTAACTTACCTACTGTACACCTAAGTAAAAGAGTTACTAAATCCAACTGGTCCCAATTTAAAGACCATTATAAAAGCAATTACATTATGAAAAACATGATTTCACTGGGAATCACCAAGAACCAGGTCCTAGGAGACAGAATGATAGTTTGCTTCTGAAGGAAGATGCAGTGCTGGATATCTCAAGACGCTATAAATTAAGGTTGAACTAAGGGAAACTTGCACATGAAAGAAACTAACAAGCCACTACTTTGTTGATATATGTAGTTCCTCTCTTGGAAATCCAACAGCAATAGAGTTCTACAGGGTATCTTTATTAATATCAAAGCAGAAAAGAGAAGATCTCACAAAGGTCCAGCTCCTGTAAACTTGCTTTTGGTCTTTAGGAATATCCAGAAAATAAGCATAGATATGCCATAACTAAAATAACATGCACAGAATAAAAACTAAGCACTGGCTTTTAAAATAAATGCATTGCTCTGGTAAAACCATTGTTGAGGTCACACTTCAAACCCATTATTTTTGACTACATCTTACTCGGACTCTCAGCAATGATTGACCTATTTCATTATATTCCCTTCTAAAACATATTCTTCACTCTGCTTTCTAAGTTCATGTTTTAGGTTTTCTTCCCATCTCAATGGTCATTCCTTCACAAAATCTTCTGCTAGTTCTCTTTATTTTCCCACACCTCTCAAAGTTACAGGACTCCCAAAATTCTGTCATTGTTCCTCCTTTATTCCATAGCACCCTCTCCTTAGAAGATTTCAACTAAACCCATAGTTTTGAATATCTTCTATTTACATTGGCTACCTAGATATTTGAATTCTGGTGCTTCCATTCAATACCTTCCTGACACCTCTCCTTGAATAAGAACACACACTTAGCTCAAGCAGAATTCTTGGCTCCTGAGAGTAACTCTGCATTAGAACGTGGGCACTTCTGCCATTTCAATGTCATTACCAACCACCATGAGCAAAATTCAAATCTAGAGGGTTGCCTCTTTTATTACTTCTCACAATAATTCTAATGCTCAACTTAACAACACATATTCCTAAGTAACTCACTTCTAACGTTAGTTTGTGCCATCAACATGCATGGTCTGAATCACTGCCAATACTTTTTCAATTCCCTGTTATCTTCTTTATTCTCCTGCAGTTAAATTCCATCATCCCCTGCTTTAAAAAATTCTCTAGCAAATGTTCATTGTTCTTAGAATATAATATAGCATTCACTGTTATCACATAATCCAAAAATTTCATTAAAAATGACCTACCTTCCATCTGCTTCTCTGAAAACCTATTACTCTTCTTATTTCTCACTTCTTTAACCAACACTGGCCTTCTACTTTTAGAAAATAACAAGCCTGTTCTACAGTTTTTTTGTTTTTTAAAAAAACATTTTACTGAGATACAGTACAAATAACAAGAAATTCAAATTAATTTTTCCACCCACAAATCTAGTTTTCTTTCTCTTTAATTAATACTATGACTCCTAACAAAACCTTCTTCAAAGATTTCTTCAGTCTTAGTAACGACTACAAAGTTTCTGTGAGCAAATGTTTGGTTTTTCATTATTTTTACCTTCAGACACCAAAAACATTCACACACTTAAAAAATTGAGAGCTCATATGCTAAAAAGAAAAAGTTCTCTGACTTCCAGGACATCAAGTCAGTATTAAAAAACCAGGTAAGTGCAACAGTCTGACAACTGTGTTGACAAAAGCAAACCCCAAGTTGCAAAGAATTTACGAGGGCAGGTCATCTGCAATTTTGGCTTCAGAATAGTGTGATTATATTTTTATACTTAAAAAATTTGGTGCTCTAATGCCTGACATTTTAAATACAAAGAATTATAAAATGTTCACTGTGATTTAGCCTTATTAAGTTATTTGTCTTTCTCTTCTCACCTCTCTATCACACACATAAATAATTAATTTCTGGAATGATATTTTCCAACACTTACAAATTTGACCAAGTGTTTTCTGTCCTAGAAATATCTAATATCTTTATTTTTTTTGACCTTTTAAAATTATAATCATTTTGAAATGCCAGTTTAAACGCTAGCTTTTTTTCTAAGCCCAGTCAAAATTTCCAGTAACTTATTATTTTTTTATAGTTATACTTAAGTTCTGCTTTCACTCACTTCTACTTATTAAAATTTTCTTTTCAACACTTGCTTCCTCTTTAAATTATAAATGCTAGAGAGCCATGGCCTACTCATTCAAAGTTGTACATTAGGTTTTGAATAAAGTTGGTACAGGGCCTACTGATTTGCAGTGTAATTGCTATGTGCTTAATCAATGGTTCTCAAATAATATAATTCTGTGTGTATTTATTGTAGTTTGTCATACTTTCATATAATATTATAAGGCAATGGTCACAGAACTAATTATGTTAACTACATTATCTGAATCTTTAAAATACCACAATCCCATTTTACTGGTCTCTGAAATAGAAATTGGTTCCCTATGACATGAAGCTAATGCATGTCCTGCAAACTTAAAACTCAGATATCCCTGGCTTTAAAATGCGTTTTCTTCCCATGACGTTACCCTATTCCTCCACAAAATCAAGCTATTCTTGCAATGACTTTGTTACTGTAAACTCTAAGTTACAAAGGTAAACAAACATGCACTCAACACTTCCCGAGTACTACCCTCCTGCAAGGTTAAGTGCTTCTGGAGTTGGCACTGTGGCACAGCACATTAAACAGCTGCCTGTATATTAAATTGGAGTTCCAGATGGAGAGAGGAGATGGAGTTCTTGGCTCCTGGTTTCAGCTGGGCCCAGCACAGGCCACTGTGACCATCAGGGGGTGTGGACCAGCAGATGGAAGACTTCTTCCTGTTACTCATCTTTCAAATAATATATACATAATATACAATAATATAAAAATAATATATAATATGTAAATATATGTAATATATATAAATACATAATAATTATATATAAATCATTTTTCAAAAGGATATATTTCTCTTTATTGGAAAGACAGATTAGATTTATGGAGAAAAGAGACAGTGAGAAAGATTTTCATCTGCTGGTTGACTCCCCAAATGGCCAGAGTTGAGCTGGAGCTGAGCTGGTCCAAAGCCAGGAGCCAGAAGCCAGGAGTTTCTTTTGGGTCTCCCATCGGGGTGCAGGGTCCCAAGCATCCTCCACTACCTTCCCAGGCCAAAAAAAGGGAGCAGAATGGGAAGTGGAGCAGCCGGGATATGAGTTGGCATCCATATGCGATCCTGGCGCTTGAAAGGTGAGGATTTAGCTGTTGAGCCATCACGCCACACCCGATAAAGCATTTTTTTGTTGTTGTTGTTAAGAAGTTATGCTCATTATTCTAGCATTTACATGCTAAAATAAAAATGAAAAACTAACAAGAACAATTTTTTTCAATCTCAAAATTCTCAGGTATTGGCTATTAAAGCTGTGAAAAGAATAGATAATATATATTAATTGTAAATTTTACATAAATATTATTGTAGCTAATAATTTAATTTTGAAAGATTTTTTACAACTCATTAAGTCACGGAAATATAAAATGAAGATCTCAGAAATACTTGAATCTGAGACTTACATAAATTTTTTAAAACGAGTTCAAAATATTAAAGAATACAACAAAATATGTACCGTGATAATAACATTCTGACTTTTGATTATACATAATACAAACAGCATAAAAAATCTGTCTACTCTTACTTTGCTTATTACAAAACTACTCTTGTAAGGTAGTTTAATAATCATTACAGAAACACTAGCCAGCACAAAATGTATATTTGCAAGTTTTTAAATTTGTTTTACTCTAGTAGTACGACAATCAACCCTTAACATACTTAGTTCGACATATCTAGTTTATCTTTCATACTAGAAATTCCATCTCTCTCTTCTTCACTGACCAATTAACATACACATGCCAACAACGGAGAAAAGCTTAAGTTGTTCTGTCTTAAAAACAATCCAGTATCAAAACAAAGCAAAACAAAAATACTCCAGTATCAACTCTTGGCCTGAAGAACTTTTAAAAACATCTACTCAATAGAATGGAAAATAGATACTAAATAATAAATTAGAAAAGGACTGGAAATGGGAACCATTATGATATAAATAAACTATCAAATAGTTATGAAATCTGACACTAATGAATTTTAACATATCCCATTAGTAATTTTTATTGTGGGTGTTCTAACTAGCAGGATACATGCCCACTCCCTCAAATGTATAGATAACCAATTTAGAAAAATGGATCACATAAAACATTTCCTATGTCGCAACTCTTCTGTTAATATTCTTACTCTAATTGCCAATTTTTTTGTTCTCCTCATTAAAAATAAACAAACATCACATGTATACCTTCTGAGAAATAGCAATTTTAACTTCTCCTTGGAGTGCTTCAATTTTCTTTTTCCTTTTTTCAGTTGATTGCTTCAGCTCACTTATAGTCCCTTGAAGTTGTTGTTGTTCTTTTTCTTTTTGTTTTAAAGTGTTCTGGGTCTGTAAAACTTGTTCTTGCATTGAAGTCAGTTCTAGTTTCAACTGAAAAGAAGTCCAAATGAAAATAAACTGTTTAGAATTCATTTATTCATCCCAAATCATTATTCATTGATTATCTACCACACATCAGATACCACTAAATACAGAAACCATTAAGCCTACTGGCTGGTCCCTTTTCTCATGTTATTTTCATGACTGACATCACTCAGTAGCAGATGATATGCTGGATTAACCCTCATTATTTGTTGACTCCCAACTGCTTTTATCATATAATTTATATGTCAGTACACCAAGTAAATGAAGTTAGTATTCTCTTTTATTACAGAAAGCAAGAATGACAACATCAGTACCTATTGTCTTTCAAGAATACGGCCTATTGACCATTGTTAATCAGAAAGAATAGTTATATGCTTGTATTCACAATGAGTTCATTTGTAGAAAACATGGTTGGTATCTGAGGACACTAGACGATAACACTCAGCAGTTACCACACTTAGATATAATACTCAGCAGTTACCACACTTAGTTACTACCGTTTTCATTCCTCACTGGCTTATGTTTCTGTTCAAAATAAGACTTCACATAGAAGCCACATTGGCCAAGGTGAAAAGCAATAGTAATCTCCCATCTCTCTACCTAAAGTCACGCTTTCATGTCCTATGCATATTTCTTTAAGAATCCAGTGCTGCATTTCAGTGTTGAACCATATCCAATTACCTTATGCTCAGTGAAATAAGTCAATCACAAAAGGACATATATTATATGTTCCCTCTGATATGAGGCAACATTCACACAAAATATAGAACAAATAAGTAGGTGAACAAATATATACATATATTCTCATAGATGAATTTCATATAGGAGATTAGCATACTGGGAAGTGAACTATTGTCAGAGTAGGCATCTCTACTCCCAAATAAAGGGATGGCTCCAAGAGAAATAGCTAAATAGACCTTGATGATAAATATATCTTGATACTAGGTTTTCTATCTTTGTCTATACCTACAGTTCTGTGATGCACTTAAATAGCAGAATGGTAAACTTGCAAGCGCTGCTAGAGGACTATACTACTGTAATAATATTGGGGGAAATGGTGAAAGAAAAAAACAGAGAGGGAGAAACACGAAGGGATCCCTATATCTGTGGAACTATATCACAGACAATAATAAAAAGAATTAAGAAGAAAAGTCCTATTACTATAGATATATGCCTCAATTTATCTTCAATGCACAGTAAAATATTTTTATATAAAAGAGGAATTAGGTAATCTAACAATATTAATGAGTATGTTATAGTAACCAATGATAGAATATCAGCTAATACATGAGCAAGTACCTTGTAATTCACTGTTCTGTATACTTCAAATATATTAACCCAATTATTTCTCACCCTAAATCTATGACCCAGATTATATTATTAGCCCAATTTTATCCCTGGAGCTCAAGGGATTACACAACCTATTTAAAACATGGCAAAATGACATAGCTAACAAATTACAGCACTGAAATATAAATTTGACCAACTTTGATTCATAACGTGGGCACTTAGCCATTACACTTGGCCTAGTTACAATGGCTGACATCTTCCGCATGCAGGTTTCTTTCCATCACAGCTAGAATTTGATTATAATCAAACATTCGTCAAGGCTATATTTTATTGGGCCCGGTGGCGTGGCCTAGCGGTTAAAGTCCTCCCCTTGAACACCCCAGGATCCCATATGGGCGCAGGTTCTAATCCCGGCTGCTCCACTTCCCATCCAGCTCCCTACCCGTGGCCTGGGAAAGCAGTCGAGGACGGCCCAAAGCCTTGGGACCCTGCACCCGTGTGGGATACCCAGAAAGAACTTCCTGGATCCTTGCTTTGGAACGGCATAGCATCTGCCGTTGCAGTCACTTGGGGAGTGAATCATTGGACGAAAGATCTCCCTCTCTGTCTCTCCTCCTCTCTGTATATCTGACTTTCCAATAAATAAATAAATAAATAAATCTTTTAAAAAGACTATGTTTTGTTGCTTTGTCAAGTCAGATTTTCTAGAAAGTTTCATGCCTGTATGACTGTTTTTTTCTAGAGAGAAACAGAGACTCTATAGAAAAAAGTCATCTAGATACTTTATAATCAATTATATTATCAATTACACTATTAGTAGATCTATGAAATAGTCCTTAAAGGCCATTTTTATAAAAAGCATATTATGATTTTTTTCAATCAAAATAATGTTTTTTAACCTAGATTGTATTTATAACTCTACAATTAGTTAACTCAATTTTCAACCCTTTTTTATTATATTCTTTTATTTTGGCCTTTTACAACAATTTAGCTTATATCTTAAACCATCATATTTCCCAGAAAAAAAAAACCCTTCCTTTGATCTAAGGATCAGTGTGAAAATATTTTCACTGAATATAAGATTTATTGGCCTTTACGTATTTTATGCTACAGAAAAAAAAAAGAAAATCTTACCTCTTTCTCTTTTTCAAGTGACTTTTTCAGCTCATTCTGTTCCTTACGTGTGCTATCCGTCTGTATTTGAAGCTGATGCTTCAATTCTTTGCAAGTTTTTTGCTAAAAAAAAAATGGAAATTATATCATACAGAAAGTATTTGTAGTTAACTGAAGACTGGTATATAAATCAGTAAGAAAGCAAACACACAAAGAAGCAAACCATAACCACTGGTGAGCTAGATGTTATAGAATCAAGCGCTGATGGGGCAGACCCTTTTACAATGTAAGAGGAGGCGCAGCAAACCTCAACTGTTTCTGTCACCAGCCAATAGCAACAATAAGGTATTTCAGAGATTTAACAAAGTTACATTTTTATGCCAGAGAATCACTTACAATTAATCTCTCATAATGTATAATCTTTTCAATAATATGCATTTTGTGAACTTTTGAAGATCTATAATATTTATGGATTTCCAAAATTTCCATGTCAAAACAAGAACTATTTGAACTGTCCTCTTATAGCTCAACAGGGAAGGCATAAAAAGAAAAATATTTTCTCCAAATATAGGTGGAAGGTAAACATACTATTGTTGTATATTTTTAATACTACTATACATTTTCACTGACTTTCATGTTGGTAACATGAGTTTTACTTTTGCTATTATTTTGTTTTTCTGAATAAAATATTTTTGTAAAAATATTCCTCTTTAACCATTTCATAAAACCCTATTTTTCAAAAATTTAAATGTTTTATTGTATCTCTAAACATGACATTAACTGAAGTCTAGAATTTATAATGACAAATCAAGAACTTGATAGTAGATTTAAAATACTCATTTATATACTTCATTCTCTTTTGTTCCTTTTATGCAAGTGATTAATGTTTCAGCTGGTAGCTGCTTTCTCTGTAGAAATGGCTCAGAATATATACTGCAGCTTCTACCAAATATAGCAACTTCCCAGCAAGGAAAAATTGTTATATTCCAGTGGAAACATTCTCAGCCTCTAGAAAATAATACTTTCCTCCCTCCCCACCCCCCCGTCTTACACACACACACCATTATCTAGGCCTTTTTCTCAGTCTAATTCATGTTGTTCACCTACTATAGATGCACTTTGTCATCTAAAAGTAGGATAAAAAGTCTAAAAAGGATTAAATAGAAAAATCAGTACATTTTAAATATAGGAATCACTTTTAATAAAGCAAATGTAAACAACTAACCAAATCTAATATAGTAGATTTTCCTTTCTGGTTGTCCTTTTCAAATTCATCTTTGCAGTTTTTCAAAGCATTGGAGACTTCTGATAATTTCTCCTTGGTTGCAGACAGCTCTGTCACCAGAGCTTCCTTCTCTGCGCTTGCTGCTTGTAGTTCTGCTTCTGCTGCGTGTATTCTGCTATTCAGTTCTTGGTGTTGCATCTTTGCATCCTGATTTATATTTTCAATTTCTTGTTTCAGAGAAATTTTTTCTTCCTCTTGCTTAGTAAACCTTTGTTTCATATTTTCAAGGGCCTCGGATTTTTTCTCTAGATCCAATTTTGTACTGGAGGTTCTAAATATTTTAGAAACAATTTTCAAAAATAGCACACAACTTTCTGTAATTTATAATTCAAATTTAAGCACAATCATTAAGACGTTTTAGTAGGATTCAGAAGTAAAAATAATAATTACATAAAATCATATGACTGAAAAATGCTCTAGAACATCTGATCTTAACAGATGTAGATGTTTGCAAGTTGAATAAATCAGTGCTTTAAGTTAATCCTGCATCTTTTAACATAATCCAGTCTTGTCTATCACAACAATTCTAAAAGAAAACTGCATGTCATGGAACTGCCAGAAAAGCTTTTCCATGTACCCTCATGAAGCTATTCATTGTTAGTTCCAAGTACCTAGAGAATCTAGCTGCTTATCTTGAAAAGTGAAACACATTATGAATTTGAACGTACTTACACTAACACTTAAGGTTTCCTTAAAAAAACTAAATAAGGTAAAAATACAGAGGCCAGTGTTATGGTGCAGTGGCTAAAGCTGCTACCTGTAACATCAGCATTCCAAATGGGTATTGGTTCGTGTCCCAGTTGTTCCATTTTCTGAGTCAGCTCCCTGATATTGGCCTAGGAAAATAAGCAGAAGATGGCCCGCGTGTTGAGCCTCTGCTGCACAAGTGAGAGACAGTGGGAATTCCTGGCTCCTGGCTCTGGCCTGGCTTACTCCTGGCTGTTACAGCACTCGGAAAGCAAACCAAAGAATGGAATTCCTCTCTCTCTCTCTCTCTCTCTCTCTCTCTCTCTCTCTCTCAATTTTTCTCATTCTTTCTTCCCCTCCTTTTTTCAAATAAATAAATACATCAAAAAATTTAATTCTCATTTTAAAAATGAAAACAAATGACATATTTTAATCCTCAATTTTAGCAGATTATACAAGGTGTCTGTTATTTGTTCCTTACACAGGATTTTTACACCTTAATGAATAAAATAACAGAATGGGATAATGAAGACACAGCTTTAGAAAGTTAAACTATATACTTTTTTCTAAAAAGAAATATTTATGCATAAGGCGTAGCAGGAAAAAGACCATATATCCCTTAAAATTGACCATTTTTCAAAGTCAAAACAACAAATATGAAACATTAATACTTCTAGAATGCATACTACTTTCCAATGTAATTAGTAGAAATTTACAACAAATATAAATTCAATAATGTGTTAAAGGAAAGCTACTAAAAGCGGTGACAATCACATGAACTTGGATATCAGTAAGATATCAGAACTATTTTTATGCTTTGAGATTCTCCAACTTTTAGTCCTGGAAATATGCATTCCTCACTAGGTACTACACTCGAAGCAGAAATCTGATTGCTCCTGGATAACATACACCCTCACTATTTTTAAATTTTACATTGGTATCATATTTTTGTTGAAAGAGATTAGAGGAAAATAAGATTTCTACGATGAAATTACCTTTAACCATTTCATGACAGAATTAGTTTTCATTTAACTTAACAATACTTTATAAAATCAACAGAAATGATTAACAATTGTTTAAGCACTGTGACAGCAAATCTGATATTTTAGTGCTAGTTTATACTCTTCTCCCTTAATGTATAAGTGAAGTAGTTTAGCTTACCTTTCTTTCTCCATTTCAAGCTGTTTACCTAGCTCTGTTACTCTCAGCTCTAACTCTGTACTCAGCTGCCTCTGTTGCTGCAGAGTCTGAAAAGTTTGCTCCTTGCTTGTTTTAACTTCAAGAGCATCAGCCTCCAGTTTCTACAAAAAAAAAATAGTATGGGAAGCATTTTACATAACAACCAATGGATTATTAAATAAAACATTCTATTTATATTCAAATTGGTGTTGATATACACAGAAATAACTAGAGTAACATAGTAACAAACACACTCTGAAATCATTACTGCGTTACTTATTTTGAAATCTTTTAGAGGATCCAACAGACTTTATACATTATAATTAATGAATTCTTTAATTTTTAAATTATTTTGGATAGAAGAATTAACTTAAAGAAAAATATTACTAAAACAAAAGTTAGTAGCTCATCAGCAAAAAAAAAAAAAAGATTCACTCATGTACTCCCAAAAATATAGTATTCTTTTTTCTTCTCTCTTTTTAAATTTTATTTTTCTTGATGTTTACATAGTTGACCAGGGTGAGATTAATTTTTCCAAATCTTCAACCCCTTTCTCCTGTTAGAATGAGGAAAATTAGGGGAGAAGCCACATTCAGCCTTCATATCCCCATTTCTCAAGGATGGGGAATGGCCACCCAATGTCATCCCAGGGTCTCCTGTGTGGAGCCTGCTCTGAGGGTTCTGCCTGAGTAGTTTCGATAGTTCTAAATGCTGTTAATTTCACCAATCCAAGGATGAGGAAATCCTTCCAAGGTACATCTGTTGACATAGTCCACCCCAGAGTCTCTATTTGTCCAGATATTTGCTGTCAACACTAGGCAGGGGAAGTTGAACAACGTGTTCTGCTCTCCTGCTTCTGCTATGATGCGAGATGTCCTCCGCAGGCCCCAATGGATTACCATATCCTCCATGTGCATCTGGGAATGCTGTTTACTGCTCCATCTAAGCCACTTAGGAGGTCCAGTTCTGACACATGCACTCCACAGTCAGACACAGATCCTGAGATTCTCCCCACAGTTGGAGTTCTGAGTCCAGCAGTTCAGTTGGGAGGATCACCACAGAAACCTCTCCTGAGGTGATCATTGACCTGACACTTGCATGTGAATGCCAGGCCCTCATGCTTACCAGTGGGACCTGTGGCTTAGTTGGAATAACCCCCAGTAACACTCTCCAGGCCTGGTCCTAGCCCTGGTTCCTGTGTTTACCAGTACATGCAGTAGACTGGTCCAATCTGTCCTACATCCCATCCACGTCCCACATATTTATATCAATGGGCATTGAAACTTAACTCAACCCAACTGGCCCACACCGATTCCAGAGGATGCCACAAAGCCACAGCCTATCTAGCCAGGCCTGCCACTAGCACAGATTCTCATGTTCACCAGTGGAAGTTGCAGCCCATCAGAGACGTGCCCACCATTTCCATACTGGGCCCACTCCCAGATCTTGCACACATCAGGTGGTTCTGCAGTCTTGCCTGATAGGACTTGCCCCTCTGTCCCAGTATTTGCCAGCTGATGCTGCAGCAATTCCAACAGCCTGAACCTACTCTGGCTCATGCACGCACCAGTGGATGCAGTTGGTTTGCCAACTCTGGCTCTCCCTCTAACCAGCTCAAATGCAGGCCAACATGTGTTGTAGCGCTACCAGGTGTGATCTGCACCCAGTTCCAGTACTCACGCTGAACAGTGGAAACAGCAGCCCCCTGCAGTGGGGAACAGGAGAACCCCCTGCAGCCACCCTACCAGGCTCTCACTCGTCCTCCGGGATCTCATGTATGCTGGAAGCTACTATGGCCAAGTGTCGCATGGTCAAGCCCAGCCCACCCCCCCCCCATTCCAGCTGGATAATCAGTCTCTCAATAATAAAGTACAATTATTTTGAAAAAGCACTCAAATAGAATTCTCACTTAAACACTTGTCTTCTTTTCAAACACACATAAAGTAACTTGTAATTTATCATTGCCATTAAGAAAAAAAGGGTACCATAAACAAATCTGTAAATGAAATTCTTCTGTAGTGTACTGGTCCAGATGTACATCAAATGCTCCTTGACTTACAATGGAGTTTCATCCCAATAAATGCATTGAAGTTTAAAAATATTCTAAGGAAAAATGCATTTAATGCGCCCAACCTAGCCAACCTCACAGCCTTGCAACACCACAGATTTTAGAGGTTAGGTTGCTTTATTGCATGAATGTGTATGTGGTTGAGGGTTGTGGCTCACAGCCCTGGCTCATCATCACAAGAGTATCACATTACTGGCCCAGGAGAAGATAAAAAATTCCAACTATGATTTCAACTGAATTCATACAGCATACATATCATCATTCTGTTTATTTATTACATATTGGGGACTGCCTATATAGAGGCACACATCTTTTGATTCTGTTGATACACTGTGTATATGGTAACTTCAATGTTTTTAACTAAAAGCCTGATTTATAAGACAAAGATGCATGTCAAATGTTCCCCTGATGATTAATAATTTATTGCCTTTAATGTATCAACATTTTCACTTGGAACTGTTAAAGTAAGATAGACCACTTGCTGTGGACAAACATATCATTAATTAGAAGCAAAATTCATAAAGCATAGAAAAGTAAAATTTTGAAGAAATACTATACTGAAATAAAGAAGTAAAGAGAGGAATAAAGTAACTATATTCTTCACAATCAAAAAAATAATAAATTCTTTGTAATTAGATTACCGATTGGTTATACTTTAGAAAATGCAATCAATAACTATAATGTCATTTATAAAATCCATCCATTAATTAGGAAATAAAAATAAACATGAAATTAAAACTTAGGAAAACTTATTTTTTCAAAATTGCATATCACAGCTACCCATTCTTTCATTACTTGATTCTTTGCTTCTATGTAGATCATCAAATTCTATTGCTTCTCTAATAAACAATGGAGTACATTCAATGTGTTCCGCACAAACCTTAATCTGATCTTCTAGTTCTTCAGTTTTCTGCTCTAAAGAGAGGTGTTTCTCTTTATATTCCTTCAGATGACTTTCCAGCTGACTGCAATATTCTTGTTTGTCTTGTAACTTTGTAGTAACCAGATCCAATTGGGCAGTGATCTTATTTAACTCCTGTACAAAAGTGCAATTGAAGACAACTTTGGTAAAGTTTACTATATATTTTTCCCCAAAATTTAGTCAAGGTAAAATTTAAACCATCAGTTCTACTTAAGAAATGATTTGGAGCAAGGCTTCAGACAAATCTAATGATGGATCAGATGCCATATTCACTCACCAATATAGCCCAAAGTTTGCACGGACTGAGACACGAGGTTTAACAGTACATGCTTAAAAATCAAATAATTTTTTCAAGATTTTTATAGGGAGAGTTTTGAATTTAGGAGCCAAGAACACAAAAGAATACTAATTAGGCAGATCATACAATATACGAATGCTATAATTAATATCTCAATGTTCAAAACACCATTTTTAAAATACTTTGAAATAATATGGAGATTGTATCTGTGACACTTATTCATTTGTTTGGAATACCAGTTGCACAGAAAAAAATTTAAATACTAATAAAGCTACCAACAACAAAATCACTATCAATGTTTTCTTAATTTCTTCCAGTCTTTTCTGTACATTATTTTTGTACATTTAAAATATAAACAATAGTATGCTTTACATGCTATCTTATTGCAATGCCTTTTTAACATAATGCATCATTTAACTTTCTACTATTATTTTCTAAAATATTATATTGAATTACATAAAGTTTCATTGTGATATAATCCGCTCCTTACCCAGGTGTCCTGTTTTACATTCTTACATCGCTGCTAACTTCTGTGCATTTATAAATGAAGATATACATAGAACATTTAAAGCTACAATAACTTTCTTAGGATAATATACACAAATAAGCTAAAAACATACAAAAGATTCTAACGTTCCTGAAAAGTATTGCCAAACAGTGCCGCCCTGCAGCCCAAATAGTGACCTGACATATCCTATCACCAGCAATGCATCAGCGATTGTTTTCTTCCTCACCCTCTCCCAATCTCTCCATTAGTAATTTCTGCTTCCTCCCCCCCCCCACACACACTTTTTCCTCCACCATGGCAAATGTATCCGATTTCTGTCTTATTTGAAACATAGTTCTAATGAGCTTAGAAACTCCTAATGCAGTCTTATTCACTTTTTTTAGGTTCACTTCTTCTTGTATAAAAGCTGTGAACATCAAGAATATTAACTTCATCAAGATACATTCCAGAAGATGCCTTGTCCTTTTGCCTTTAGTTTTATAAATTTGCTAGTAGTTTTGACATGTAAATTTGAAAATGTAATGCATTTTATAAGTATATCTCCATTATAGTTAATGACTGATATTGTATTTAGAAAACACGTCCCAGTGTGAAAGGCATACGGCAGCAGTTAAATTGCCACGTGGGAAACCCACATTCTACATCGGAGTGCCACTATTCTACTTTTGACCGAGCTTGCTGCTAATGCACATTCTTTGAAGTAACAACGAAAGCTCCAGTACTTGAATCCCTGCTTCCTACATGGGAGACCCAGATGAAGTCTCTAACTCTGCTCTGGCCCAGTCTCAGCTCCTGTGCACATCTGGTTAGTAGACGGACGGACTCTGCTTCTTTGTCTTTCAAACAATATGAAAATAAATAAAACAGTTTCCAGATGTGTTCAACTATACTATGAGCAAAAAACAAGTTGCAGAGTTACATGTATAAAGTCCACAAGTATAAAAATGTCAGTTGGGACTGGCACCATAGCTCAACATCTTCAAGGGCCAGCATCCCATATGGGCACTGGTTCATGTCCCAGATGTTCTACTTCCCATCCAGCTCCCTGCCTGTGGCCTGGGAAAGCAGTTCAGGACGGCCCAAAGCCTTGGGACCCTGTATCTGCATGGGAGACTTGGAAGAAGTTCCTGGCTCCTGGTTTCAGACTGGCTCAGCTCTGACCACTGCAGCATTTGGGAAGTAAACCAGAGGATATCTGTCTCTCCTTCTCTCCATAAATCTGCATTTCAAGTAAAAATAAACCTTTGTTAAAAATGTGTGTGTGCATGCTTATATGTGTGTACAAAGACATAAATATATAGTTGGTTCTATGTAGAATCCAAACACACTGACTGGACCAATCACATATGAAAAATGTTAATAATCACATACTAGAAACAACCATTTAAATATGGTTCACATTATAAAGGGAAAAATTTATACAAACTACAAGCAAACAGCATGACATTTTACATAAGTGATCTGAGTGTCTTCAGATTTTGGTATCTTTTTTTTTTTTTTTAAAGATTTATTTATTTATTGGAAAGTCAGATATACAGAGAGGAGGAGAGAGAGAGAGGAAGATCTTCCATCCGATGTTTCACTCCCCAAGTGACTGCAACAGCAGATGCTATGCCGAACCGAAGCCAAGATCCAGGAACTTCTTCCGGGTATCCCACACGGGTGAAGGGTCCCAAAGCTTTGGGCCATCCTCAACTGCTTTCCCTGGCCACAAGCAGGGAGCTGGATGGGAAGTGGAGCTGCCAGGATTAGAACCAGCTCCCATATGGGATCCTGGGGCGTTCAAGGCAAGGACTTTAGCCTCTAGGCCATGGCGCCGGGCCCCAAATTTTGGTATCTGAAAGGCTTTCTGGAATGAACTCCTTGAGTGTCAAGGGACACATATTTGTTCAACCTTTATAGAGGTCTCAAAGACATACACCAAATTCAATCACACACATTTCATCTAAAGAGGAAAATAGCTAATGAATATATAAACCTGCTTTGCTTTGTTTTGTTTTGTCTTCAGCTTGATATTCTTCTGTATTTTAAATGGGCCAATTATCAGTATTTCTCCTCGAATAATATGAAAAAATTTAAAAGCTCCAACGTAAAAAGTAATGGAAATGTACCAACCCTTGGACCTTGGCCCTAAAACTGGAAACTCCTATAGAAGTATTTGGAAAACTGTCTTTTTTATTCCCTCTATTCCTTCCATCTCCAACAAGAGGAATAACCTTCACAATTGACATGAAATACATAATAATGTTCTTTCCCTTCTTCCAAGTAGTAAGTACATCCTTGGCACAGTTCAGTCTACCTACAAAACACAAGTAAAGAGGTTTGTCTCCCTGTCAATGTTAAACATCATGGCATAAGGTAACAATTCATCTGTTAGCAGTGAAATGTTTTCAACTTCACACCAAGGGCTATTCAAGGGAGAAATACAACATTAGAAAGCCCAACCACAGTTGCATACCAATTGAGCTTTATCGAAAACAAATCAAGATATTTTTATCTCCATCTGTCTGACTTGCTCTTATTCAAGTCTTCTAAGCGAGGAAATAAGCAGAATAAACAAGTCTATTACAAGATTATGTATAACTGGATTACAGTTTAAATGTGAAGCCCCAGGTTGTGGTGGGAAACTGCACCATGCTGTTGACCTACCTGCTGTTTGTCTTGTAAAGCATTCTGAGCTGTATCCAAATGATTCTGAAGGTCGGCTCTTTGTGCAGTTTTTGCTGCTTCTGCTGACAGCAATAATTCAGTTTTGGCCTTAATCTGCAAAAAAAAAAAAAATTTAGATGTTATTTAATTCACATGTAGATCCTAATTTCTCCTTATTTGAATGCACACTGACTTTGTCATTAGACTAAAACATAAAAATATTTCACAAAAAACTTAAGGATTTAGAACTAGAGAAATAATATCAAAATCCAAAAAATAATAATGGGAGGTAGAGAAGATGATTTCTAATAATATTGAATAACAAAGAGAAGCTATCTCTATGTGACATCAACACATAATTGTACCCCACTTCCACAAAGAAAAGGAAATACTTCTTAAACTGAGAAGCATGACTATATTTTCAGAAGTCAAGTTCACCAATGTCACTCTAAATGACTGTCAACAAAAATGATGACTCCAAGGAAATTCAATAATTCCAGAATCAAAAACTCAAAACAGTAAGAAAAACTAGTACTATTCTGTGAAATTCAACATTCTCTGATATTTTCTCATGTAAAGGGTTTCCCTTTCAATACATATAAAAAGTCAGAAATTTCACATTAATAAAAATTTGGATTTCTACAGCAGGCTTTAGACAAAATCAAACTAAAATGTCTTATTATTAAAAGCAACTCAGTTCATTGTCTGAATAACTTCATTGCAATTATCTCTAACAGGAAAGTCAAAAGTAGGAAAACTGTAAACTCATATTTGAACTTAAAATACTATGAGAAAAGGTTAAAAATAATTAGGAATATACTTTTTAACTGGTTGAAGGAATGATCAATAAACTTCAGAAATGTAAGACTTGTATCATAAATGTAATTTTAAACAGAAGGGAAAAATAGCAGTAATTCTTTCTCAATAACTAAATACTTAAATTTTCATAAGAGGTTACATCTGGGTATATACACACTTCAAAATGAAAAACAACAACAACAAAAAATCTATACTTCAAGCAACTCAGAGTAAATTTTCACTAACTGATGAAAATATTACACAGGCTATGAAGAACACATTATTTTGCAGAAGTCAGATTCATACACATATAGCATTTCATTTAGCTATGGAGATAAAAACTCATGAAATATTTCAATAGATCCTAACTGCTCATGATTTAACTAATGTGATTTTTTTTTCCAAAGTCACATAACACATAAAGTTGGAGGTTGAGAAGATTAGGTAATAAACAGTTCGACTACTTCATGCTATTTCAGAAAAAGTTGATGTGAGAAAAATGTGGCCCTTCAAATGGCTGACCCGGGCCTTGCATGGTTGCCTAGTAGATAATGTCCTTTATTTGCAAGTGCTGGGATCCCTTGTGGGCACCAGTTTGTATCTTGGCAGCTCCACTTCCCATCCAGTTCCCTGCTTGTGGCCTGGGAAAGCAGTGGAGAATGGCCCAAAGCCTTGGGACCCTGCATTCACATGCGAGACCCTGAGGAAGCTCCAGGCTCCACCTGGTTGGCTCAGCTTCACTTGAAGAGTGAACCAACAGTTGGAAGATCTTTCTCTCGGTCTCTCCTTCTCTCTGTATATCTGCCTTTCTGATAAAAACATACAATTTTTTTTAAATGGCTGACTCTTCTGCAGGTCTTTTCTATGCATGCACCAAGCACTATGATGCAACAATTATTGAACCTTCTACATGAAAGCAATTGTGAAGGCAATGAAGATGCTTTTCATGATGTGCTACCACACTTGCACTTAATAACCCAGCTTGACCATGTACACTAGAGGAAGCACAGACTGAAAAGTATGTAATCAGTTAAAGGAACACTCCAGCAAAAACCTTACCTTAACTCTCTTTGCTTGCTATATGTAAAGAAAGTCAAAGTAAACTACCCTCTGGTTAAGCATTTCAGGTTACTATTCTTATGCTAACAACATTGCTTAAAGTATTGGGGTTTTTTTTTTTTAGGATTTATTTTCTTTTCTTTTCTTTTTTTTTTTTTTTTTTTAAAGATTTATTTTTATTATTTTTTCATTGGAAAGGCGGATATACAGAGAGGAGAGACAGAGAGGAAGATCTTCCATCCGATGATTCACTCCCCAAGTGAGCGCAACGGGTCGATACTACACCGATCCGAAGCCAGGAGCCTCTTCCGGGTCTCCCACGTGGGTGCAGGTTCCCAAAGCTTTGGGCCGTCCTCTGCTGCTTTCCCAGGCCACAGGCAGGGAGCTGGAAGGGAAGCGGGGCTGCCGGGATTAGAACCGGCGCCCATATGGGATCCCGGGTGTGCAAGGTGAGGACCTTTAACCACTTGCGCCACCGCGCCGGGCCCAGGATTTATTTTATTTTCATTGGAAAGTAAGATATAAAGAGAGGAAGAAGATTTTTCATCCATTGATTCTCTCCCCAAGCGGCTGCAATGGCCGGAGCTATGCCAATCTGAAGCTAGGAACCTGTAACCTTTTCCAGTCTCCCACGTGGGTGCAGGGTCCCAAGCTATTGGGCCATCCTAGACTGTTTCCCCAGGCCACAAGCAGGTAGTCGGATGGGAATGAGGGCTACCGGGATTAGAATCGATGCCCATATGGGATC
Organism: Ochotona curzoniae; assembly: GCF_017591425.1. Taxonomy (NCBI): domain Eukaryota; kingdom Metazoa; phylum Chordata; class Mammalia; order Lagomorpha; family Ochotonidae; genus Ochotona; species Ochotona curzoniae. The sequence goes on along the minus strand of NW_024464920.1, from coordinate 12,097,589 downwards.
TCAGTGAGTGTAAGATAAGGACTTTAGCTGCCAGGCTACTGTGCGAGGCCCAGCATTGGTTTTTGTAACAGAATCCTAAATCTAGTAAAACCATGCCGCCATACTCTACTTCGGAGAAACTTAAAGTGATTCAACAAAAACTTCAGAAACTAGAAAATACGAAGAGGTGACACTATTCAAAGAACAATGGCAAGGATGAAGTTATTTTAAAGGTGAAGAGGACAACAATGATAATATGAAAAATTGATCATTATAAAAATTAGTTCTGAAATTAATAAAAGTTGAACTCTTTTGTAAAAGGAAGCATTCTGCAATTCAAAAAAAGTCAGAATCAAAGACTTCCACTCTCATAGCTTTCCTTTTCCTCTGCTAAACTGTACCATTACATATCAGACAATCCTATAACTCATCAAGCAATTAAAATCAGAGAATATATACTCATAGCTCTAATAAGTATATCAATTATATTATTTTACTATATTGAATTTCTACTAGATTATTTGTCCTAACATAAGATCAAGGCTTAGAAATGTTTCTACAAATTTCCCTTTCTCAGTACAGAAAAAACTGATTACCAGCAAAAAAACACCCCTCATCCCATGACTGACATGCTGAGGAAGACTACTTACATAGACTTCTGAAAGTATTTACATTGAAATATATAACGGAAAAAAAAATCAAATCTTTAAAGAAAGGTTTAAAAAAAAAAAAAAACCTCATGCCTCTATAGGCAACTTCTACTGACAAAGGACCAAAAATATGGTCTAAGAAAGGACAGTCACCTGAATAAATGGTCCCATATATAGATAGATAGATAGATACAGATATATATTTACATAAGACTGAATCATGACATACACACCCCAATCTGCCTCCCACCCCTGCCAACCTTTCCTCCTACAAAGATGTCATCTATTTCTCTCAAAATGAATCACTAAGACCTGAAACTATAGAACTAATAGAAAATTATCTAGGGAAATAACTTCGAGACATTTGCAGACACAATCATTTTTTTTACGGAAGACTCCAAAAGCACCGGCAACACAAACAAAACAGACAAATGGGATTATATCAAGCTAAGGTTCTATAGAGCACAAAAAGAATGAACAGAATAACACCAGCTAAGAGACTAGGAGAAAATACCAGTAGTCCATTCACCTGACAAAGGGTTAATACAACAGAATATATAGGTAACTGTTAAGGCTCAATAAAACAAAAGCAAATAATCTAGGTAAGCAATGGATAAGGATTTAAATAGACACAGCTGAATAAGAAATGCAATGGGTAACAAATGTATGAAAAAAAAAACCCGCTCAATCTCTAGCCATTGGGTAAGTGCAAGTCAAATCCACAAATGTGTCATCTCATTAATTAGAAGGACTATATCTGACAGGAGAAAACACAGCAAAGGCTGGCTAGAATGTGGAAACAAAGAGAATGTGCATACTCTGTCAGTGAGAATGGAAACTACTGGACACACTTTATGGAGAATAGTACAGAAATTCCTGAGAAAAATGAAAACAGAACTGCCATATAACTTAGCTATTCTATTTCTGAGCACAGACAGAGAAGTGAAGTAAACGAGCAACTGAAAGAGATATAAATAGATATAAATAGCTCTGCACATATTCATGGCAGAGCTATTCATAATAGACAAGAACAGAATCAACCAAGATTCTATCACTGAGTGAGTGCGATGTGTGTTAAGAGAAATATTATCCATCTGCGAAAAGAACAAAATCTTCAGATCTGTATTATGGTGATGGAACTGGAGATCATTATGTTAAGTGAGATAAGCCAGACACAGAAAGACAAATAGCAGATATTCTCATATGTGAAAGTCAAAAAAAGAAAAAAAAAAGTCAGTCTGGACTTAGATTAGTTATTAAAAGCTGGGAAGGTCTCATGTGAGGGTGAGCAGTGAGGTAATCTGACAGAGGTAACACATTCTAGTGTTTGTAACATAGTGGATGACTACAGTTCATAAAAACCCTTTATATTCTGCAGAGGAACTAAAAACCAGCACCTGATATTGTTCCAAACACAAAAACAAGAAAATGGTAAGGCTAACTCCCTGGTTCCAGTTTTGTTTTGTTTTTTGATTTTTGTTTCATTTTTTTTACTGTTTATGTGTTGAAATATAGTACTATACTCCATAAAAATGCCATATATAAAGTAAAAATAAATTTTTAAAAGATTTATTTATTTTTATCGCAAAGTCAGACATACAGAGAGGAGGAGAGACAGAGAAGAAGATCTTCCATCCGATGTTTCACTCCCCAAGTGACTGCAATGGCCAGAGATGAGCCGATCCGAAGCCAGGAGTCCAGAACCTCTTCCGGGTCCCCCACGCGGGTGCAGAGTCCCAAGGCTTTGGGTTGTCTCTGACTGCTTTCCCAGGCCACAAGCAGGGAGCTGGGTGGGAAGTGGGGCCTCCAGGACTAGAAAGAGCACCCATATGGGATCCCAGCACGTTCAAAATGATGACCTTAGCTGCCAGACCATGGTGCCGGGCCCCAAAATAAGGTTTAAAATAATTTTAAGAGTAGATTTAGATCCTCAAACTCCTATGGATAAAGTGGCACAGTAATACATAGATAAATATATTTTAATATATAAATTTTATGCTATAATATCAAAACAATAATAAGAACTTAATCAAAACAAAGAAAATCTAAACAATTCAGCGATTTTAGGATGTATAATTTGCTGAGGCAGCAGGGGAAATGAGAATAAGCAAGTAAATTCAGCAACTTAGACACAATCATTATCTAATTTCTTTTCCTATTTTTTCCATATGGCAAAATATAGAAAAAATGTAATTTAAAATATTTGACATCCTAAGATCCATGGTTTATGTATACAAACTTATTAAGCAGCGTGGCTCAACATTACCTGTATGTCAAGCTGAGAGACCTTCTCTTTGCTTTCATTTAATTGACTATTTAATTCGTTGACACTTGTTTCCAAGGAGAGGACACGGTCTTGGGCAGCTCGAAGATGTGCCTTTTGCTCTTGTACCTGGTCATGCAAATCCTCCTGGGCTTGTCTGTGACTTTCTGACTGATTCTTCAGCTTCTCTGTTAACTGAGTAACCTGTTATAAAAGCAACACTTCAATTATGAAGTTCGCAAATGAAATCAAAATTAAGAAACCCAAATTTAAGTGCCATAAAACTCTTACACTGCTCTTTAATAGGTTACTTCAATGTTTTGAAGAAATATTACAGCCAAGCTCTGTGTACCAGTGTTGTGATTAATGAATAACTATATATTCATATATATACATACACATATATGTATATGTACATATAACTAAATATATACACATAAGCACACACACAGTGGTTCTACAAGTTCACATGGTCTAGCTCGTGTAAATATATGCTAGGAAATTTGCATAACAATGACATCACTTAATTACATTTTTCTCAGAATGCATCCCCATTGTTAAGTGATTCATGACTGTATTTACAGCCTTCAAAAATAAGTGAAAAATTCCTAATCATAAAAAACTCAAATCCAAGGTATATTATTTTAAAATTATCTCCACTGACCTATAATTTCTGTGAAACAAAACTTTCCCAATTTAAGTGCGCATTTTGCGGTGTTCAGCTAAGCCTCACCACGGTCGAGGTACAGCACGTTCGCATTGTCTAGCACATCCCCACGCTGCTCTGCAGATATTTACAGCCTCCCAGCGTCGAGCCCTAGACAATCACAATCTGACTGAAGAACATAAATTCTTTCTATATTATAGGCATTTCTGACCTGTCACCTACATGTATCATAAATGCAGCCTGTGCTGTGGCTTTATAGTCAAAAAATATTATCTTTTAAAGAACATAATTTTAAAATTTTGTTGGAACTCAATTGAACGGATACTTCTTTGATGTATTCTGTGTGTCCATTAAGCTTTCTGAATCTGAGTTGGTATTTTTAATTAAACTATTTCAGCAATTACTTCTACAAACATTTTCCTCCTCCTCACCCATTTGTGACAATAATTATATGCACACTAGCCTACCCGATCCTGTCACTCAGGTCACTAAAGCACTTCTCTCTTTCCCCTACTCTTTTTCTGTTTCATTTTGAACAGTCTCATTGTCTGCTTTGTTGATAAGAATTATCACTTCATATATGTGTGTGTGTGTGTATTTATTTATTTGTTTCTTTCTAGAAGCCCTGTTTGGGTCTTTTAATAGTTTCCACCTCTATCTCTACTAAAATAGCTTTTTTCTAGCCGTGCATGAGTTTCTGGTAATGTTTCAACCTGAAATTCACTGATTAATGTTCACTGACTTATTAACACAAAACTTACTAACATTCAAACAAAGATTCAAGTGGATTCTAAGGAAAATTTCTGAAGCTTCTGTTCCCTGTTGGTCCTTCCTTGGTATGCTGCCCTGTAACCTTCACCTCCTTGAACTTCAGTCTATTTAACTCAATCAATCACTCACAAGTTCAAAGAGACCACTGTGCCTTGGATTCCCCAAACCTACACCACAGTCTGGAAAATGTTTCAGGTCACAAATTAGAGGAATTAAGAGGCACATTTCACTTATTTCTCTTTTCACATGTATTCCAACCCACTACTGCCTACTGTCTACCGTCTAATGTCTGAAGACAATGGTGTTAGGCATTTTCACCAACTTTCTATTGTTTATGGTAAGAGTGGTAAATAGATACCAGTTATTCCAAGATAACCAAAAGCAGAAGTATGCAGATTATTTTAAATTTACTGTTTGGAGTAACCAATGGAGTGCAGGTGTTTCCTCTGGCAGATTTCCATGTTAGATGCCACATGGGAATGTTTGATTTGATTATGTCTGGGTCTGATTCCTAGCTTCCTGCCTGAGAGGCAGCAGTGAGTGACTCAGTTACTGGGTTCCTGCCACCAAGTGGAAGACCTGAACTGTAGCTGCTTTGCGTTTCCAGTTCCCACCTGTAGGCCCTGGCCCAGCTCTGGTCACTATGGAGTGTGAATCAGCAGGTGAAGGCATTCTGTCTCTTGCTCTCCATATCTCTATCTCTCAATACAAAATCCATATTTTTCCCAATTATATTGGCATAATAAGCAATGTCAAGTTGTACAGAATTAAAACTACCCTAAAGAAATCCTCATAAGAAATGCTCATAACAATTATTCAAGCTAACTTTGAAATTATTGAGGGGGGGGAAGTCTATGTTTATTCTTAAATTTGAAAAGTGATATGATCTACTGACTTTAATACTGTTTTAAATACGTTCTCATTTAGGTAACAATAATTATTTTATTCAACAATTCTTCAAAAAATCAACTATAAAATTTTTTTTGCTTAAAAATATAAGCAGCTAAATATTAACAACTAAATAATAGCAGCTAAATATTAACTATATATTAACATTGGAACAATAACATACCGTATCAGTTATTAGGTATAAATTGTCCAGATATATACATTATCAAAATATGAGTAATAACTCTGCACATTAACCAATACACAATATATTTAATACTTATCTATACCTTGAGTATATGAATATATTGTTTATTCTATTTTTTAAAAATCACAAAATTACATGAAGTAAACATACATAATTAAAAGCATTTCTAATTTTCCAAAGAGCCAATATGACTTATCTACTGTCATGTAGGCAATAAGTTACATTCTAGAACATGCACTGAGATTTCCTTTGTGAAATTATGTTCATAATTGCAATAGAGACCCATTTCTAGGGTAAATTAGATGCATCTGTCAAAAATAAACAACACTTTTTAAAGTACTAAACAAGAACCATAAATAATTATTTAGATGCCATATTACGTAAGAAGCACATTTTAGAAACATGTTTTAAAAGCATACTTGCTCCTGTAATGTATGGTTTTTTTCTTGTAACTGATTAAGAACAGCAGTCTCTCCTTCACCAGCCTGAATTTTTGCATAAAGATCTTCTCTTTCCTTTTCTAGTAATGAAACATTCTCTTTACTCTTCTGTAATAAGGCTTCAAGGTTCTGAATCTTTTGATCTTTGTCACCAATTTGGCGCAGTACTTGTTCCAAATCATTCTGTAAAAAATTAAAAATTTCTACTTTAAAGACAGAGAATTTACAAAGTTGTCACTCAAAAAAATGCTTGAGAATAAGGTTTTTTTTTCTCTCAATTCTTGGTCTTATTTAATACTGTCACATTGTAACATGGCATATTTAATTGTTATATAATTAGAACTATATATTTAATAATATACAAGAGGGTTTCAAAAGTTCAAAGAAAAGTAGCATTATCTATTTTTTATTAGAGAGGGAAAAAAGGAGGAAGATGGAGAAGAGCAAGCTTCTCTCTGCTGGTTTACTCTGCTGAGCTGGAACAGCAGGAGGCTGAAACGGGGAGCTGAGAATTCAACTGGAGCCAGGAACAGAAATCAGATACCCAATATGAGTTTGGTTGTGCTAACTGGTGTTCTAATCATTAGGCTAAATGCCTGTAATATTTTTTTACCGCAAACTCACCTCATAAACCTTATATTACTGACAATAAAATAAAATTAAACAAAAAATTCCAGCTAAACACATTCCGACACCATCACCTAATCCCTTATTTCTCTTCTGATCCACTTCAGACACACAGGATTCATTACTGTTTATCTTCTCTGGGTTTACTCCCACCCGGGGGTCCATGCACTAATGCTGCTTGGCCCTAGAACGCTGCCGCACTACATGTTCACATGAACAAACTCTCTCTCCCTTCAAACCCTTTGCTCTTTTGTCATCAATTGCAGCCTTCCCCAATCCTTTCTAGCCTGGTTAATTCTTTTTATTTTGGTAGCATGTATTTTTTAATAACCACAATGTTTGCGTATTTTTAATATTTATCTGACTTTCCCCACCATAATGGGATGTACCTCGTAAGTTCCACAAACGTATGGATGTTGTATGCCTAATTCATTGAAGTATCCAAGATATCTGAGACTCCTGTTGCAAAATACTCACCAAACAAACAAACAAAATAAACGCCTGAGCTCTAGCGCAAAAGCACTCTTCACTCAGTACCCTTGTAGGATCTTTTCTCTTCTACTTTACCAAGGACTCTATTATTACACAGAGCACAATGTAACAGCTCATATACAGAACCACACCCGGTAACCTTCTCCAGCTCCCTGAGCCACCACCTTTGAAGAGAAGCCTGAGAACTGCTACCCTGAGCCAGCCTTCATCAGTCTTTCTGTAAGCCTTATTGTAACCTACCTCATCATGCTGAGACAGAGTCAGTAACACTCAATGATTCATGCCAATATTAAAACATTTGTGATCATCATTTCTGAGGATGCTTCTCACTGCTCTACGCTCTGGTTGTGACATGAAGAAATAAAATTTGTGCTCTGTGACATCTCTTCAAATCCCATTCATCTTCTGGAACCTGCAGCTTCAATTCTAACGGGTTTCCTACCCCCCACCCCCATAAAAGCCATGTTATTTCTAAGTCTACACTAAAAAGCACTTCTCTACAGATGCCCAATCCCCCATCACCCTCTCTGACAGTGACACCTGCCACCCTGAGCAGGCAGAGGAGATTGACCTTTTCAGGTTTTTCACTGTCACCAATCTCTCTCAAGAAAAAGCTCAGGCTGCTTATGAGTGAGTATTTAATTCTCACTTCTACCTACAAAACCCTCAAAGAAGACTTGAGAACCTGATTTAGTCTTTCTTTCAATCCCAATTTCCACCAACTTCCTGGGAAACACAAAATACATACTAAATTAAGAGCATAGCCTCAACACATATAGCATCTTAATTCCTAGATCTTTACCCATCCCACATTTCAATTGTTCACATATTGGATCTTTTAATCACCTCAGATTATTCCAACTAAAAATTCCAACCTTCTTACTGCATGACCACATCTTCCTGACAATCATTCAATTTCATGACCTCATTCTGGCTCTTCAGTGTCAGAGACCTCAATTTTCTTCTAGCTTATTCAGCACATTCTTACACTTACTTTTCAAGTCTAACATATGAAAATGAAATAAACTATACTTTCAACTACATTAATTTCCAAGAAAGTTACCCTCCAAAAGTCTAACCCTGAATCTCTTATAATCTGATTTTTTCACACTGTTAGAGCAAAAACACAACCTCCACAAAACTGTGCCACTACAAATTTCTGAGTCCCAATCCGTGCTACATACTTGGAATTACTTTTTTTAAGCCTTGCATTTGAATGAGGTCCTTACTCTCAAATATCCCCCTTACTAGCCACTTAACAGCATCAATATTTATTTTAACTTACCTAATTCTCACTTCTCTAATATTCAGGTATGGTATCTCCAACATTGATTTTCAAGAACAATCCTTGATTTCTCCATCTCCACATGTGTGTATAAGTGTGTGTATATATTTATACATGTTCCCTCAAAAATCCATGGGTAAATTCAAATTCACACTCCATTCCATAGCACCAGCAACAACATAGGCTCTTGGTATCCTACCAAGCAGTCACCTCTTCTTCAGTAACTCCTGACTATGAACCCCTTGGTCCTAAACTATAAACACGTTCAAGCTTCTTTCACCCCCTCAAACTTCCCTCTAGTTGCTTCCAATTCACATTCACACTCAAACTTCAAATGTAATGGTCATTTCTTTCATGCTTACTAACAGGGTTGATACCACTGCTTTACTAAGCTGTCAATGTCACCCCCTTTGTCCCTCATATTCTGCATCTATTAACAAGTCTTATTGATTTTACTTTTCAAGAACATCTGACATCTGTCCCTAAGATTTTAACAACTGCTTGAAACAGGGTACTATTCAGTTGGGGTGAGAGGAATGGACTGCTAAGTAAATCAATATCTTAGTTGTTCTGTTGAAGAATATTTCCTTCTAAACCCAACTTTATACAGCTGCAAAAATAATCTTTTTAAAAGCAAATCTACTACATTTCTAAGGCTTTTAATACCTTCAGATCTTTAATTATGAATATCACATAAGGTCCTCCAAAACTTTCCCTTATCATATGTTTTAGCATTTTCTCTGCTTCCTATCTCACACTTCATGTTCCACCAAAATCCAATAGCTTATACTAGCCTCAGAATCCTTGTTTCTTGTAGCTTCTGCTTGAATTACTCACCTAATGTTATCTCTGCACCCACAAATAACTATTCTTCATGACTTATACTTTCACTTGTAAGAAGTCTACTGGAGCCAGAATTGTGGTGCAGTGGGTGTCACTGTCTTCCATACCAGCATCCCATATGGGTGTTGGATTGAGACATGGATGTTACACTTCTGATCCAATTCTCTGCTTAGGCACATGGGATATTAGCAGTAGATGGCCCAAGTGTTTGGACCCCTGCACCCATGTGTGAGACCCAGAAGCTTGAGGCTTCTTGGCTTCAGCCTGGCTGTTTGAAAAACAGTCTGCCTACAAGAAGTTGGGGCACATTAATAAGAAAACCCACTCAACTCATGCCCTTTGCCAAACTCCCTGTAAAACACAACTACAATATATCCACTTCTCACTTCCTGTACTGCTTCTACTCTGGTCTAAGCCACGTAGCTTCTTGCCTGGAATATTGTAGTTGTCTCTCAGTATCTACTTAGGTACCTCTCAAGTCCACTGCCATCAGAGCAGACAAAATAAGATCACATCACGCCTATCCTAAGAACCCTCTAATTGATTTCTACTCTAACCTGAGTAAAACAAAGTCCTTAAATTACCAATGAGCCTCTCTGCAGGTTCTGATAACCTGTGATCTGTGGCCTTCATTTGAGCCACTCACACTACTCCAGTCACTGACTTCCTGTTGCTCCTGAAGCAAGTTCCTGCCTCAGGATCTCTTCATGTACTATCAGCATATTTCTCTGTGATATTTGCATGGCTCACACTCTCTCATCCTTCTGAAAATGCTTACCACTGCAGTCCCATTTTCAGCTCTGCAGATACCTCCCAACTCCCCCACGCCTCCTTTTGTCAACTCCATAGCACTCCTCATCACCTCACACATTGCACATTCCATCTATTTACCTGGTTTGTTGTTTGCCTCCCTCATTAAGTTCTAAGAAAGTAGACCTGCTGCCTGCTAACTTAAAAAAAAAAAAAAAGAATCCAGTACTTTGAATTAACCATCTGATTTCCATGCTGCCTTAACTCCTGTCTCCCTCAGACTCCAACACTGTGTTTATACACCTATCAATAAGCTGCCATGTCAAAGGGCAGGTACTATGTCTGTACTTTCACTGCTGAAGATGGCTCCTAACATACAGCATTCAATATTATTAAGTGAATTAATCAAGGAATTGAGGAATGACTATCAAACTCATTTCAAACATTAGGATAGCCCCGCTTTGCCATAATAAAACTAAAACTTTCTTCAATCTTCTCAGCTATGCTGAAAAATCTGTATGAATTTACCTCACTCAGCAATATTTTCTATACCTACAATTTCAATCTTCTCATGATGGTTATGAAGCAGGAAAAGACATGACAAATATCAAATTTTACTGTAGGAAATACAAAATATCTTTTTTTTTGTAATGGGTTAACTACAACAAAAAATATTATTTGAACTTTTTTTTTACAAATTAGGAACTAAACTAATGATTACTTATAATTGATTTAGCTAATTACATCTAGCAGATCTATTAAGAAAATAACTTAAATTTAATAAAAATTTATTCATAAATGTAATACTAAAAGTTTAAAATCATTTCAAACCATCTTAGAAAAAAAACTTGTAACTACGAAAATTTACCAAAGCTTCTCAGAATCAAGCATTTTGCCTAGGCTTACACAACAAAAGAAGGATGTCGCTAAATTTTTGTTTAAAAGGTTAAGAATTCAAATGATATTTACCTGAGCTTCTCGGAGTTTTGCTGTAGTGCTTTGCTGAAGAGCTTGCTGTTCCTGATGCTGTTGCTTTGTTTTATCTAACTGGTGCTGCAACTCTGTGAAATTTGTTACTTCTTCCTTTAACTTTAAAAAAAACAGAGATACTGTCACTGAGAACTTCCAAGTGTAATGCTATCATTCATAAATATCGCACAATACTTCAATTCTCAAGTATGTGCAGAAAAATGTATCTTGTAAATATATAACATCAACTTTACAGAAACTTCAACTCATGATTAATAAACTAGTCTCTTAGAAATACTCTCATTCTAAAAAGAACACAAGCCTTTCTCAGTACAGTATCTATTTTATTATTTTTTTTTATATGCAAACATGTTCAAGGAATGAATTGAATCTAAATGATTTATAAGCATATAAGTGTTTCTTTTTTTTCTCCTCACTGGAAAAGGATTATCTACTATACCTAAGATTGTAAGTCTAGAAAACAAGCTGTTGTTAAAGCTATAGCTTTTAACTTGCATATTTGTTCAATTTCAATAAGAGATAATTAAATAAAATTTACTCTAGTCATAAAAATGCAACATTTTTAGCAACTGCATCTTTAATTAGAATAACATGTATTTAATTAGGATAGAACATTCAATTATATTCTTCATTTTCAGAAGTGGAAATCCTCAAATGCAATTCAAAGTTAATATGTACCAAATATATGTCATTAATTATCTTTACCAACTATTCATTAACAAGTTGGAATTTCAAAGGAAAAAAAATAATTTTATGGCATTTGTTTCAAGATCCCATTACTGAATGGAGCGTCCTCGAAGACGAGGTTCATCCTCAGAAATCTTGCTTTACGTAGCCCCCTACGCCCACCTCTGCTAAGGAATACGCTTATAATCAAATGATTGAATGTAGTTAACAAGCAACATGCTTCTAATGGAGAAAAAGACATGCTGCAATTCAAAGTTTCTTTTTTTTTAAGTTCAGTCATGGCTCTTGACAATTGTAAATGTTTGATGAAACACAACAGGATCTAAAATGCTCCAAGTCTATCAACTAATTTGCTATTTTAAGATCTTCTGAAATGTCAGCCTACCTGTTCTTCTAAACGGGAAAGTTTGAGTTGTAAATCAGCCACCTGCTGTTCTTTATCCTTCAGCTTTTCACTGGAAAGTTGTCTCTGCTCCTTCAGCCTACCATGTGCTTCCCCTAGTTGGCGCTCTGTCTCCAGAAGTTTGCTGTGTAACTTGAAGGAAAAAAAAAAGTGCATACATATGTATACACACACACCACGTACTTTCCAATGTTTTGCAAAAGCACCTCATTTTAATAACACATTTCAGAAAACATTGATTTGAGATACACAGAACACAAGCAGAGAAATAGAAAGACAGCTGTGATGTATTATCTTGCTCCACAGATGGCTGCAGTGGTCAAGGATGAAGCTAGGAGCCAGTAACTAAATCCAGGACAAAACCAGCTAGCTGACCCATCACCACTGCATCCCGAGGTCTGCACTGGTAGGAAGCCAGCAGAGGCCAGAGCCAGCAGCCAATGTGTGATGTGCATGTCCTAATTGGTTGCTTAACCACCAATCCAAATGCCCACTGGAAATTAAGTTTTAATCACATCAACTCTAACAGCTTATATAGAATTTTGAAATGACCACTTTTATGGTTTTTATTTATGGTTCTTTAAAAACAAACAAGATAAAAATAGATGGGACCAGGTCATTTAGATGTCAGTATTAGAATCATTCAAGGAATATACAATAAGCAAAAATTAAAAATTAAGACACTCCAGGCACCTGTTACACATTGTTTTTTAAAATTCCACAATGATATTTGTTGGTTTTCATACTGCTGGCTTTAATAGCCAGGAGAGCTGACTCACTACAGCTGGGTAATTTAAAAGAACTCAACGCAGTCCTGTGTCTTCAAATTGGTACATAAATTCTATGTAAAATGGAAGAAATAATTATTTTAAGTAACTAAAACGCCATCCAATTAAAACAAAAGGAGAGATTTTCTGGAGATAATCACCATAAATTTCTTAAATTATTTTCTCTAACATAACCAGAAAAACAGATACTAGGTACTGAGTATGAAAAATGAGTTAAGACACAGTTTTGGCATCCACGGAAGATAGTCATGAATCATGTTAACCTACCAAACTGTGGTAAGTAAGAATTCATTATATATGCATACTTAAGCCATCCTGAAGCTGAGGAAAGCAGTTTTTAAGAAGCTGAAAAGGAATAAGAATGTCTTAAGAAGACACACTAAATACTGGAACAAAAGCAAGACATAATGTGGAAAACATCAAGTACACGCCTTCATTTCTGTAATGGAGGCAGGATAATAAGATCACTGGAGACACTTGGATGTCCTAACAAGGTACCTGAACTGAACCCACTGAACTCTAGTTACTACAGGGTTTGAGGTGTGGCTGGAACCTGGAGAGATCTTTGGTGAAGTCAACTCCTCTGGCCGGCACATGGAGTGTCCTCCGGACAGGCACAAGGCTGAAAGCACAGAGCTCAGCCGGCGGCTGACAGAGTGGGTTCAAGTTAAGATGAGAGGCAGGGCAGGGGACACAGGGAGCAAGACAAACTAAACACACTGTGCTAGCACTTCAGATCCACTGTATCAGTGAGAGCACATAGGAAGTACTTTAACTCCTGAAATATGACCGAAGTTCAACAAATTAGTGAGTAAAGCCGAAGTATTAACATCACTAAACCTAGAGAAGTAGAAAGCCACCAAGTAATTGCAATAAAGTAGCACTTTACTGCCACTGAAGTAAGAACAGTTGGAAAATGTGGCTGATGGATTTAATGTTCCTCCAACATTCATTTTTTCAACCAATTTTCAATGTTTGTATAAGCAATAACTAGAATGTAAGTATTAAAAATTTAAGTTGGTGGCAAAGCAAAAACAAGCATCAAACATCAGCTGATTAACTGTATTAGGATTTTACTTAGAGTAACTGTATTAGGATTAATTTGTTTTCTGCTTCTTAAACATCCAGCTTTATACTATGCTTTTTTATTATTAAAACACTATGTACTTTATTTTAAATGCAAGATAATCAGGAGAGACAGAAAAATAGAGACAGAGAATAAGAACTTGCACAAATGGTTGCCAAAGACAATTCTGGACCAGATCAAAGCCAGGAGCTATGAGCTAAATCCTGGTTTTCCACATAGGAGGCAGGATCCAAGTGCTTGCATATTTCCTGTGGCTTTCAGAGGTGCATTGGCAGGGTGTGGGATCAGAAGCGGGATCGCCAGGCCTCAATTCAACACTCTTACATGAGATGTTGCTACCACATGTGGTGGTTTAACGCACTGTGCCACAACATCAGCCCCACTACTGGTTTCACAATAAATATGTTTTACTTTATAAACACTTCATAATGAAGATATTGTCACTGTTTTTCTTAGAGAAAAGTGAAATAAAAAGAAATGAGATGCAAGAACACTTTGGAATAAAAAAAATAAAAGTACATTTTTAGGTGACATTTTTAATACATACTGCTTTATGATCAAATAATCATCAAGCACACTAAGATAAAACCATAGAATTATAATAGAATGAATGAATGTTTCTTACTTGGTTAATTTCACCTTGGAGTTGTAACCCATGCTGTTCCTTTTCTTCTCTCTGCTGCTGTAGCTGTTTAAACTCTGCTTTAAGGTGCTGGTATTTGGTCTCTACTTCAGATAGTTCTTCTTTGATCCTCTGTGCAGCTTCTCCTTTTTCACTCAGTTCTGCCTGTGTTCTCTGCAACGAAGCTTCAGATGCAGACAACCTTGACTGAAGCTGTTGACAATCCAGGTCTTTCTGATGAAGCGATGCTTGTAAATTCTTTTTACTCACAGACTCTTCATTATATTTCTCTTCTAACTGGGTATGGTCCAGTTCTTTCTTGAGCAATTTTTCTGTCAAGTTCTGAAATATCAGTTCAACAATTTACTTCCTTCCCATTTTTAATTACTCCAATTATTCAAGCAATTTTTAGAGTAGTGCCATCTCCTGAGAAGTGTTCTAATCAACATTACAATAGTGAAAATAAATATTCTAGTCAAAAAGAATTACATTATCTCAGACCAATAGGACTTTATCATTAGTCCACTTAAATAAATTTTATTGATAGAATGTAATAGCTGGAAAAAATGCAAGTATAAAATGAAAAAGTTTCCTATATTCTTCAGCGGTATTCAACATATTCGCATCTTCATTTAATTTAAAATTGAAGCTACTTTCTACAAACAGAATTGTTTTTATTAGTAATATGCCATAACAATTTTAAATTCTGGCCTTGCAATTTTACAGCAACAGCTTTAATATAATAATACCATCCACCGTCACAGTATACCTATTAATACCTACCGCTTGCATTTCCCTCCTTTTTTTCAGACAGAACATTCTTTATGAATTGCAAGTTTAAACTAATTCAAATTTCTTTTTAATCATGTAAATGACCTAAATATCATTTTCTCGCTTTATATTTTATTGCTCTACTCAACAATATAAAAACTATACCTCAAATCAAAAATCTGAATCAAGCAGCCTAATCAGATGTCAAAATCCAATCTCAGTAAAATGGTTACAATCAATACTGAACATTTTAAGGCACTATATTTACACATAAAATGTAGATCAGAATTTTTAACCTAATTCTGTGATATAAGCAGCCAGGAGAAGTCACTGTAAGCATGAGATGGAGTCGATCAGTAGATGGGTTATTACATGCCTGGTGGTAGAGAGTGGTAATACACGGTAGAGAACCATCAAAGCCTTTGTACCATGAACAGACTACCACCTACGCAAAAAAAACAGACATTTAAAAAGTCTTTCCAAAGTATTAAAAACTAAGGCCCAAGAAATGAAATTGTTGTGTGAAATTTCTTAAGTGTACAATTAAGTAAAAGTCAAAGCACCTGAAAATAAGGAAGTTTGAGCTTGATTTTACAAGTAGTGAGAAGAATTAACTAGTACATATATATATTTATGATTCATGCAACGTGTTCTATAAAAAGTATACACAAATTATAGTTGCGAAAATAGCAATCCTTTTGCCACACGGGGCATAATAAGTCGAGGTAATAATCTGGCAAAAACAGCAATAAAGGTTCTTGAACATTTGAGAATAAGTGAGTTACTATAAATCATTAGGTAAGAATATACTATAGAAAAGCAGTATCCAGAAAGATGATATCAATACTTCAAAAAACATGGGAAAAAGGAATTTAAAGAATAAGGACTTTGCAAGTTGGTACAGCCTTTATGAAAATCAGTCTGGAGAACACTCAAACAACTCAAAATCTGCATACCATATGACCCAGCAATAGCACTCCTGGGAATATATCCAAAACGCCTGTTTCACGACAAACCAACATGCACCCCTATGTTCATAGCAGCACAATCAGTAATTGCAAAAACATGGAAGCAACCGAAATGCCCATCAGCAGAAGATTGGATAAGAAAGCTTTGGTTCATCTACTCAATGGAATACTACTCAGCTATTAAAAAAAAAACCAAAATGCAGTTCTTTGTGGCTAAATGGGCCCAACTGGAAACTATAATGCAAAGGGAAATGAGCGAATCCCAAAAGGTTAGATACCACTGTTTGCCTTGATTTAACCTGTAATTTTTGTTTGGTTGTTTGTTACTTTTTGAACCTGTCATTAATACTGTCTCAACCCAGGTGTTTTGAAGAATTGAACTTGCATTATTTTTAACACATTGTTTACTCAATACTATGTCAATTAATTCCATAACATTGTATATTGATGCTGATGTTTTGTTGGGGCTTTTAACTGACCGGAACTTTACTCTGTTAGCTCTACCTTCATACCAGAAAAGGTCTCCCCAAGAAGCCACTGAACTTATCTGGACAATAAGATGCTGGAATTTATGCTAGGTATATGCTTGCAATGAAGGAATCTCAACTGAACTTGAACTGTGGTTATGCAGCAAGGTGGAGGAATCCACTATGGGGGGAGGGTTGTGGGAGGGGTGGGGAGAATCCCAGTGCCTATAAAACTGTATCACATAATACAATCTTAATAACAATTAAAACAAATAAATAAAACTTAAAAAAAAGAATAAGGATTTTGGTGCAAAAGAAGTAAAATCCACGCATCATGCTTTCAGAATACATATTTCCATGAACCTTTCAAGACTCTGATTGTGGGAGATACAAGCAAAGATATAAGAATAGACTTTATTTAGTATGTTTTAAACTCAGTGTTTTTCCAGATAATAAACGTAAAATGCTGTCAGGAAAGATTCAAGTTTACTAACTAGTAATAGAAATGTTTATGGAAAGATAATTTTCTAGCATATAGTTGAATCATGAGGAGTGTGGTTTCTCATCAAAAGGTGACCGCCTCTTTTTTCTGTTTTTGTTGACTGGCCAAGGTACATGTCTCTTGGCTAATTTTGCTGCCAACTCCTGGTTGCTCTTCTTCCTAAGCTTCTCTCCCAGTCTGTCTCTCCCACTGCGACACACCTAGAGGATAGAACCCGTGGTGTTGGCCAAGAGGCTTGAGAGGTGAACAAGATCACATAAGGCTATCAGAGTGGAGCTCCAAGGATTGAATGGCATTTCCTTCACAAGGGACAGACAGAGGCCACAGACTGTGTATTCCCAGTTCTCACCTTGTGATGCCTATACTTCCTAAACTGGACTCTGCATCCACAGATACAACCCCCTTGACTTTAATGTTTAATCAACAGCTTCAGTTTCCCAAGATAAAAACAGTCCTGGAAACTGTTTTGTACAACAATGTGAATAAAAATATGCTAAAATATATGCAGAAATAAGTAACAGTATTGAACTACGATACAGATAAAATATGGAAGATTAAATTCAAGGCATATAAAATCAATTCACGACAACAAATGGCTTTAAAATCATTACCTGATTTTTTTGAGTTAATTCTTTAACTGAATCCTTCAGCTTCTGTAGTTCCTGAACATACACAGCAACTTCTTGGGGGCCCTTGGCAAGTTCACTTCTTAGCTGGTTTATTGTGGTCTAAAAACACAAAGAAAGAACTACATTGAAGTTACATAGCCATGTGCTGCCGTTGTAAATTGAGAATTTTAACTGTCTCTCATACTATCACTCTTGCTGGTACTTCACACTTTGTCGGGGGAGGTGAGGGAAAGGCGTTAAAACTAGTTTTTAAAATGTATTCAAGATGTACAATTTCATTTATTTAGCAAACCTGAACTTAAACACTGACATTTAATGTGCCTGAAGTAAACAGTGAACTGCAATTTTAATTAATGGCCTTGCAACAGTATACTTTATTCCTTCTGAATTTAAAGGGGATATTCAAGTTACGCCCATTTCTCCCAACTTCTACAGCATAAACTCTCTTTTAAGATACATATATATATATTTCATTGTGGGGAAATCACTTAATTGTTTTAAAGTCAGAGCTTAAAGCTAAACAAAAATTTGTATTTGTGCATTCAAAAAAACTTTTAAGAACATGAAAGTAATGTTTCACATTAAAATGATCATTTACACATTAAAAAAATAGAAATGACAGACAAGCAATGATCTTGGAAACACAAGCTTCCTATGAAGCTCAACCACTAGGGAAAAAGACTATTGCCTTAGAAATACAGTTTCTTACTAACAGCATTAACAAAGAACTTTAATTTAATCTAAAACATTTTTATCATAATTTTCCATGATCCAGGTCTGCAGGTATAGGATTCTCCCCTCCACCTTCTTTAGAACTTCTTACTCTAACATGCTTACTGGCTTCACTTTCTACATTTCTAAAATTTACAATTATTTCTAACGTTTCAATTATTGTCTAAGTTTCTGAATAAACTCTATATTATGAATAGGACATGCATTTGAAAATGTTCATTTATTAAACATGCCAATAGCTTTACATTATTACACAGTACAAATAAACACTTTGATCTTCTAGGAAGAGACCTTGGAAAGAAAAGAATTCGTTGCGAGAGTAGCACCTTTGCTTTAGAGCTCTTCCATGACTCCGCTTTTGGAAATCCTCCCAAAGTATGCCACACATTTTCTTCTAAGGTTTCTCAGTGTAGTATATCATTATTTACTGATGCTGGCCTTGGTTTTAAATACCTCATAGTAAACAAGGTAAATGACTAGACTGAATGATGAAAAATCTGAGCTTAATACTAACCGTAAATTAATGAAACTAGTTTTGAGTGTTTTCTAAATTAGTTTAGATTAAATTAAAAGAAAGTTCAAAACAATGCTCTTAGGAATGGCAAGATGTATGAACAGGTGCCTGTCTAACCGTTCATTTAAATGTCAAAAGGCATTTTCTCACAGTATTTTATGGTTATACTTCATTCAAGGTGCTTCAAGATTATATATATATATGTATATATATATATATATATATATATAAGAGTTGTTAAACTGACAGTTTCATATACTTCAAAGAAGAAAATGTTTAAATATTTATGTATTTTCAACTATATTCAAATTAAAGGCATACCATCCATTTTAAATTGATCACCTATTTTTGACACAGTTACAAATACTGGAGAGCTCACTTCAAATTACTATTTTTTAACAACATAAAATC
This sequence comes from Ochotona curzoniae, assembly GCF_017591425.1. Classification (NCBI taxonomy): domain Eukaryota; kingdom Metazoa; phylum Chordata; class Mammalia; order Lagomorpha; family Ochotonidae; genus Ochotona; species Ochotona curzoniae. Next base: position 12,078,155 of record NW_024464920.1, on the reverse strand, counting down.
TCAGAATCATTTTGTTAGTAAAATGATGGATGTTAACAGAACAGAAACAATAGAAACAGAATGGCTTTTTAAGTTGTTCTTCATGTTTTAATCATACAGCACAAAAATCAACTGATCACAAAAGAAAATTAACTCATTTAAATCCTTACTTTTAAAGGATTTTGCATAGGTTTTTTGATTAAAAAAAAAAAAGAAACTGCCTTCTACATTACAATACCTTATTTCAGGCTGAAGATGACAACGTTTTGTGCTTTGGGGAAGTACGCAGCACAGCAGCTAAGATGGCACGTGGGATGCCCGTGCCCCATGTGGCAGGGGCTCAGGACTGAGAATCAGCTCTTCTGACTCAGCTTCTTACCAACATGCACCCTCACCCCGGGAAGCTCCAGTGCTGGGCTCCCTACAGTCCATGCGGTAGACCAGGACTGGCTTAGCGCTGGCTGCCACAGGTATTTAAGAAACAAACCAGGGAGTGAAGATATTAGCATCTGTCTGTGTGTCTGTCTGTCCTCTCTCTCTCTCTCCTTTCAAATAAAATGATTCTTTAAATAAATAATAAATAAATAAATAAATAATAAAATGTAGTAAGCCAAATGTAACATTAAGTCTAGCTTGCTGGCAAATTACAAAATGGAGGAAAAAATTAAATAAGCAAATATAGAACAAATATACTAAAAATACATCATTTTAAGTTTTATAGCATTTACACATGCCCTTATGCTTTTATAAGATTAACACCAGAGAACCGAACAGTATGTGTCTCAGTTAGCTTTTGTAAAGTAATTCAGGTATCTTCAAAAACTAAAATGTTTCTAAGTGTAAATGTAAACATTAAAATTTTTCAAATATTCAGAGACAAAAAGAAACACCTAAGAAACCTGTCATCAAAACTAGGCTAGTTATAAAGAAGGGGAGAAGACCGAGTTAAAGAAGACTCTTTTCTATTGCATATTATGAATCACTATAATCTTTCACAAGAATCATGTGCTTAGACTTCAGGAAAAATAAGCTTCCAGAAAACAAAAGTACATTCCCTCTTCTGACATTGCTCACAATCAGCAAAACCCAAAGCAAGAGCTCTGTGCTCCAGCCACATTGATTACTTCTCGCTCATCGATGCCTTGGACGAACACTTGCTCCAGCATCTGCCTGGGAATCCTTCCTCCCAACACCAACCCCAGCTTTGGCTAACTTCATTCTCCTCACTGCTATCATTCTGGAGGTGGTCTTCCCCGACTATTCTATTTAAAACTGCCTCACATGACTCCTAGCCTCACACAGCCCAAAAAAAGGTGTTTTCTTTTTCTTCTTCACGGTATTTACTATTAACTGATTCTTCCATCATAATTAGGTTTATCACATTTTGCTTGGTTTCCTGAAAGGAATACAAGCCTTACCTGATCATGAACTGTTTCGTTCTGTATTATATTCCCCATTTCTACGGTAGTTCTGCTACTTAGCAGGCCTCAGAAAACACTAGCTGAAAGAATGAGTTGTTCTCTCATCAAGACGTTAATATTCATTTATTCCCATGTATATTATCATCTTATCTTGCTAGATTAGCATTTCCTTGATGCTATTATTAAATGCATTACATTATTAAATTCAACACTGAATTTTTAACTAAAGAAACCCTGCAACTACATAACAAACGAGAAACCATGTTTCAAACATACATCCCTAGGGGGCTTTAAAATAACTGTTTTAAGGTTTTGCTGTTGCTAGTAAATAATCATTTAAAGATGATTCAAAGTATGATTTGAAGAACAAAAACAAGCACGCCTTTGAAATTACAAGATTATTTTAAACAAAATTCCATATGACGATAGGAGGTGGCATATTAAGGATACTATTAATACTAAAAAATCTTCCAGAAACACATTACCTCAAGTTTAAGCATCTCCATTTGAAAGCAGAAAAACAACAAAATGATGGATGAAAGGTGAAAGACAAGAATGACAAATTATACACTGAGCACATAATGAAAATGTCCACACATACCTACAGATCTGGTTTTTCAAACTGGGATCCTTTCAAAAAACAGTTAAGTATTCTATTTATAATACATGAGTATAATTATAGTTATTTCACATTTGTAGTAACACCATTGCGCTCAAAACTGGAATTCAAATGACTTTAATCGGAATGCAAATTAAATTATCTAAAATCATTCCCACTGGAAATCACAAGTTCATCATAGCATCAATATTTTCAATCATGAGAACTTATAGAAATAATTCTTTTTAACCTTAAAACTAAATCTAGGGCCCGGCGCGGTGGCGCAAGTGGTTAAAGTCCTCGCCTTGCACGCCCGGGATCCCATATGGGCGCCGGTTCTAATCCCGGCAGCCCTGCTTCCCTTCCAGCTCCCTGCCTGTGGCCCGGGAAAGCAGTTGAGGACGGCCCAAGGCTTTGGGACCCTGCACCCGCGTGGGAGGCCCGGAAGAGGCTCCTGGCTTCGGATCGGCATAGCATCGACCGTTGCGCTCACTTGGGGAGTGAATCATCGGACGGAAGATCTTCCTCTCTGTCTCTCCTCTCTGTATATCCGTCTTTCCAATAACAAACAAACAAAAAAAAAAAAACCAAAAAAAAAAAAAAAAAAAAAAAAAAACTAAATCTAAACAGTCCAATTAAAAAGAGTTATCATCCTTACTCATTAAAACATGCATAGACAAAGTCTGTACACTCATAAGGTGTACACTCAATGAAAGTAGCAAACATAAGCACTTCACAGTGTATGACAGATCTTTACCTTCAGCCTAGAGATAGTCCAAAATTGCATTTTTTAAGCTTCTTTATTCATTTTAAAGTGCTTTCCTTTTGAGTCCAATATTTAGGTTCAGGAAAAGCCACATACATAATAAAAAGTTTTTCTATTAATTTATTTGCCATAATTTTATCAACTTAACTAATTGAAAGCAAATATAACTGAATTTAAATAATGTGAAAATTGATTTAAAATGATTTAATTTTGGTTCAAAAATGCCTTTTCCTTATAATGTAGAAAATGGGTGTTAAGAAAAAACTACATGACTTTCAAAATTTTATACCAAAATTAATTATACTTTTAATTCTACTCTTCCAAAAACGTTTGGAGTACTATCATAAAATACATGCCATACAATTAGAATAAACAAAAGCTACAAAATTAATGTAGTTATAAACGAACACATGACATAAAGTAATTAAGAAGTAATTCTTTCATATGGATATGGTAATAAGAAGCAACACAAAATATTTCAGGCTATTATGCAGTACAGGTGCCACAAATTACATTATGGAAAAATAAAAACATAATAAGACATTAGGAAAAGATTTACTTATAAATTTCCTTAGAAAGCAACCATCAGACCACATGAAATGGTGACATAATATGGAAGTATAAACATAGACTTTGATCTAGATTAGAACTTTAGCATTCTCCTGCTAGGCTCATGACTTTAAACAAATTACTTTACCTCAAGGAACCAGGCTGCCTCATGTTAAACAGACCTCATATGTAACTTGCAGGGTTATAAGAAACAAATGAAACCACATATTTACAGTGAACAGCATAATATCCAAAACTTAGTGGTATTTATAAAACAAGAGTTCCATGTTTAAAAATTAGTCTGACTCTTATGCTATCATCGGCCAAAGTTATCAATAATTTAACAGCATAGGATTGCATTCATCATTACCTATTTATTTTTTAATGAAGTGAAGAAGAGATATCTTTGTTTTAAAAAAAATAGGAGATATTGAATCCCTATGTAATTCATTAATAAGATAAACTCCTTTTAAAATTTATTTCAAAATGCCTTAAATGACAAATCTTCATTAAAATTTAAGATGTGGAAAACTAACTTCTAAGTCACCTTCCCTCTTTTCTAGAAGCACACGTGTTTCTTGGGAGAAGAAATCATTGTTTCCTACCGTTAGACTTGTATACAGAGAGACAAAGATACAGAAAATTAAACTGTTTCACCTTAAATCTTACAATTCTAGCTAGAAATGCTTTATCTTAACTGACCCCTTTGTATTAATATACATTAATTTTTTAATTCATAAAATAATCCAAGTTAAATTTGTATTCATTCCTTTTTCACTTTTTAAATGTTTTAATTATTATTGTTATCCCTGATACAATTTTGTAGGCATAAGGATTTCCCTACACAACCCCCCTTCCTCCCCCTTCTCCCTCACCGCTGTTTTCTCCCACATTATAAGAACGGTGAAATCCATCAGCAATTCATTAACATTACTCAGAAATATCTTCCCATTACCAAGCTATAATATGTTCCATATTTAATATATATAAAACATATTTTAAATGCTAGTAAACACATTAGTTCCCTTAGTATTCCATTTGCTTCACAAACACATGTATTACTCAAAAAATTACCATTTTTAAAAAATATGTATTTATTTACTTTTTTGAGCAGTACAGAACAGGTATGCAGAAAGAGATAGAGGCAGAAACAGAGCTCCTATCTCTATCAACCACTGGCTCCATGCCCGAAATGTCCGCAACCGTTAACCTCTGGGCAAGGGGGAAGCTCAGACAAATTTCAAACCTTGACTAAACCCACTATGTACACTATATGAGTACAGGCTCAGCAAATTGTATTACCTCTGAGTTGGCGTATTCTGCTTGTAATTTCTTGCATTCATCTTTCAGTTTTTCAGATTCTCTCTCACGTTCCAAGGTCATATTATCCATTAGTGTTTGAACTTGTACTAGTTCTTTCTTCAGCACAGCAACATCTTCTATGCCAGGTCTCTGAAGCTGGGATGCAACACATTTTAATTAGCGCAGCAAAAAAATAAAATAATAACCATCATAGGCCTGCTTCCGTAAAAAGAAACCAAAATGAAGACAATCCTTATTATGAGTTTTTGGATTAAGCATCTGACACTGCTATCTTTCCTCCAATGGGCCACCTCCCCTTCCCATTCCGTCTTCTGTGTACTAGTGTTACCATTCAAGGTACAATTTAGCAAATCCACAATTATCACTTCCGCTTTGTTTGCTTTCCTGTCCTTCACAAACTACATACATGGGCCAAAACACTAACGTTACAAATAAGACTCCTTTCTTTTCTATCACAGGAAACTAGTAATGGAAATAAAGCAGCAGCATAAAAGCATAATTAATTTTCGCTGCAGATTAGAGGCAGTTAATTCATTTGTTCAAATTTTTGTTGAGTCCTACGCAAAGGAAAGAACTCAAGGACAGATTAAAGTTGTTATGACTGGGGGAAACTGTTGAAGAGATATGGTAGCAATGAAAACAGTTACAGAGGGAATATAGTGACTGGTTTTACGCCTCTTCAACTTGGAAGGAAAGCTAGGCACTCAGCCAGAAAAATTCAAATCCTAATGCATTTATAAAATTAAAAAGCTAAGTAATGTGAAAATCAAAGATCCATATAATGGGATGGAGCCAGCACCATGGTGTAGTGGGCTCACCTGGCATCCGTATGACTACAGGCTCGAGTTCCAGCTGCTTCACTTCCTATCCAGCTTCCTGTTTGTGGCTTCAGTCCTCAAGCCCCTCCACCCACATGGGAGACACAGAGGAAGCTCCTGGCTGCTGTCGGCCTCAGATGAGCTCAGTTTTGGCCACTGAGACCATTTAGAGAGGGAATCAGCAGATGAAAATTCTCTCTGTATCTCTCCTTTGCTCTGTAACTGTCTTTTTTTTAAAGATTCATTTATTTTTATTGCAAGATCAGATACACAGAGAGAAGGAGAGACACAGACAAACATCTTTCATCCATTGATTCACTCCCCAAGTGACCACAATAACCAGTACTGAGTCGATTCAAAGCCAGGAGCCAGGAGCCTCTTCCAGGTCTCCTACGCAGGTGCAGGGTCCCAAGGCACTGGGCTGTCTTTGACCACTTTCCCAGGTCACAAGCAGGAAGCTGGATGGGAAGTGGGGCTGCTGTGATTAGAACTGCATCCATATGGGATCCTGATGCATGCCAGGTGAGGACTTTAGCCGCTTAGGCTACCGCGCTGGGTGCCTGTAACTGTCTTTCAAATATATATAAAGTAAATCTTTGAAGAAATAGATTTGGAAACAATATATAAGTGTGTGTGTGTGTGTGTGTGTGTGTGTGTGTGTGTGTAGAAACAATGAAAATGTTTTGGCAATATTATACAATATTCCATTTTTATTTAAAAATCATACATACAATATACACAAATGTAAGTGGCAACATATAGGGAGTTTTCTAATTCCTCATTTTTATTTAAACTACATTTTAAATACTTCTTCAGAACACATATTTCAGTTTTTATTTAGAAAAGAATGAAAGTACATCCTAACACACAGTTCCTAATTACCAGCTCAGTCTTCAGATCTTGAATGAGAGCTGTCCCTTTGTCTAACTCTTCTGTCAGATGTGTCACTTTTTGTTCAGCGGCTTCTCGAAGACTCCTTTCCTCATCATATTTTGATTTAACATCTATGTAAAGATAGTTGTATAAGTACTAGTTTCATAATACCAATTCTGGGGGAGCATAATTTGTGAATTCCTATATACTTCTCTGTATACCCATATATCACTCTAATTCAAATTCAGATTCCTTAGATAACTATAAATACAGTAAAACTATACTTCTGATTGCATTAAATAATAAGCCTAAAAATACACAAAGGTTTCTGACTTCATAAATTCTAACAACCCTGTTACTAATTAGTATTTAATTCCAGGTTTAATAACAGTAGTACCTTTTCTAACAGATCGTACTTTATAAAACAAGATACATGACTGATAGCATAACTAAGGTTTACACACATATAATATTTAATAAATTGCACTTAAATGCTACTGTTTAATCCTCAAACATACCACAAAAGATTTACAAATTTTAGGAAGACTCTACAAGGGAAATTTCAATGCTTTAAAGGGAGGCAACGGGAGGACAAAACGACCTGCATAGTATCTTGGAGGTCAAACCGCACTCAGCATGACAGCAGTCTGGAACAAAGGCTTAACACACCAACCCACTATGTTTATTTCTGAGACTTATCATGGTAAAAAGGTAAAGACGGACTTAATGGCTAAAAAGCTCTGATTCAAATTACCTGCAATTTCAGTCGCAAGTTGGGCTGCTTTCTGCTCGAATAAGTCTTTCATTTGCTTAATATTAAAATTTTCTGTTTGGGCTTCTTCTAATTGTTGTTCTAAAGACTGTATTTCTACAAAAACATATATCAGTTATTTAAATATAATGCTACTTATACATGATAAATTTGTATTATTTATCATCATTGTACTGTATGCATTTTAGCTAAGACATTCAACATTAAGTTTAATAGCCAATTACAAAAAGTATTTTTATTAGAAATTCAACATGTCCGTTATGACTAAGGTACAAATAATAGTTTAAGCATAAAACAATACTGAGAATCACCTCAAAACAATGTGCGAATACTTGTGTTTTTTTAGGTTTTCTTTTTTTTTTTTTTTTTAGTCTACAAATGCTTGTTTCAAAGTTCTCATGATTTCACAATTCACAAGTTACTTACTTCATAGCAATACACCAACCATAGAAAAATACCTTTTTTTTTTTGGTTAAAGTTAGTTTTCAAGCAGTTAAGAACAATCAAAAACTGAAAAATCAATCAACTTATATATGTAATCACTGTATATACTACTTCATTCTTTAAGAAAGAGAATCCCTAAAATTACATTATACACTAAAAAGTCGTCAGCTACAGACAGGTGGTAGTATCAACATTTTACTAAGGGATAAACTGTATTAACTCTTTAACATAAACCTAAATTTTCATATTTTCATATTGAACTTTATTTCATATTTCAGTAAAATTAATGTAACATTCCACAGACTTATCTCTAGCTTATATAATGAACCCCAAATAGTATTTACTTATTAATTCAACAATAAAGCTCATGGCTTGCTTTCTAAACCTAAAATATAATCATATCTTCAGTGTTTCAGAGCCATTAAGTAAAACCCAAAACAAAATTCATTTTCCAGATATGTAGGAAAAAGGAGGGAAAAAAGGAGAGATGGCAAAGAAGAAAAACAAAAAAATTCTGCTTTAAGTGAGGTTACCTGCTGATGAATGTGCAACCAGCCCATCAGGTTTAGCCTCCTCAACGAAAACAAAAGACATAAATATGTATTAAAAGGAAAATAAAAAATACAATTACAACTGACAATGTTAAAAATCTCTGAAAACCATATTCTGTTGGGTAACTAGCAAGATTTTGCTCAAAGCAAAAGTGGCCGTTCTTCCAGATGAGGAAGATCTGTCTGTCTCCCCTCTTTGTAATTCTGCCTTTCAAATAAAATTCAATAAATCTTTTTTTAAAAAGTTGCTGTGAGTCTTACAGTAGACAGGACCTTAACATCCATGAATTTAGTAATAATAAATAGTAAATGATTATAAATAATGTAGATTATTATCAGTATAAACATAGGTGCTAAAACACACACATGCATTTAAGTCAGCTGGTAAGATTCGGTCCTACTATGTAGCTCTGAAATCATTCTAAATGCAGTTCGCTATGTGAATGATACATGTTTGTTATAATAAGAATTTAAAGTATATCCCTCTTTCTCCTTGAGCTTCTAACAGATCCCATATGTAATGACCTGTGGAGAACTCCATCATTACTGAAAAACGCAACTTAAGATCTTAAGGTTCTCAAACGTGAAACACTGATCTCATCTTTTGGATTTCAAAACATATACTCTGAAGACCCCGACAGGCACACGGAGAACTGTGGCAAAGGACACTTTACTGCACGCATCTCTGACACTCAGAGCATGTGTTCTGGCAAGCTGTGCTGTGCCTGCCGATTCTCCAAGATCAACAGCTTCCGCCTCTCTGACACCGGGCCACATCAGCCCTGAACACCATCACTCCAAAGAAACAACTCATTAAAAAAAGAAAGGTATGCCTCAAACTTTAATTAGACTTCACGTCCCACAGAGACCTGTCTATAATTTTGGAACTAATTTAATATGTGATTAACATTGCTCATCTATTGCCATGTTTTTGTGAGATGTGTTCACACAATTCTACTACATCTGAAGCCACTAAACCTAACAAAATTTTCTCCTTGGTCAGAAACCATGTGCTTTATGAAACCAAACTTTGACAAACTTCTTGCAATAATGTAAAGCATCTATTTTGAAAATCTGGATAAACTAAAATATGACATTGAACTATCACCATTAATGCATCTACTATTAAAAAGTATAAACTTGTTATTCAGGATCATAAATCATCTTTAAAAGAACCAGAAATGAGGAACATATTCCTTTAAGTTTTAACTTATCACATGCATTAGGAACAAAATAATATCCTACTGTGTCATTATTCTCATGTTTCAAAAAATCTTACACAGTAAGATATTTCTGGTGAACATTTTAATTTCCTTATAAATTAGTTTTAGAAATCTTAATTCTTATGCATAACCAATATTTAAATACACTTTCCCTTAAGGATAATTTTTTTTGCCAAGGTAGTTTACACCTTGAATTACTTAAATTTCTTAAATGTGAAATAATCATCTCTAATATGGTATACAATTTACTCTGTGTTTTCAGCCATGTAAAATAATATAACCCTAGGAGAATCTGAAGGACAATTAGCAGCAGCTACCAGAGATCATCAAAGAATCCATGGAAAATATATGATATGATGAAAGTATGCATGGATTTCCATTTTTGTGGACCAAAATAGGCTTATGTTTGAATTTCATTACTTCATAAACTTATTTTTTTAGAAATGTATTTACTTTTATTGGAAAGTCAGATTTACAGAGAGGAAGATCTTCCATCCAATGATTCTCTCCCCAAATGGCTACTACAGCTGGAGCCAAGCCAATCCGAAGCCAGGAGCCCAGGAGCCAGGAGCCAGGAGCCAGGAGCCTCTTCCAGGTCTCCCACACGAATGCAGTGTCCCAAGGCTTTGGCCCATCCTCAACTGCTTGCCCAGGTTACAAGCAGGCACTTGGGTGGGAAGCGGGACTTCCAGGATTAGAACCACAGCATGCAAGGCAAGGACTTTGGCTGCTAGGCTACCACACTGGGCTCTGTTTACAAACTTTTTAAGTGCCTTCCTATATGAATCACAAATAGATGATCTATATGGATTTTAGGTTACTAAATTTTTTTATGTTAAGCTGAATTTCTGATTAAAGAAGTTGAATAGCAGTAAGACTGATATCTTACTATTCACTTTTTCCTTCTCCAATTCTTTTTAGATTACCAAATGAAAGGCAATGTGCCAAGGGATTACAAATACTTCACAAAAATATTAAAACTACTGTTGAAGGGTATCTATTTTAACAAATTAAGACTAAGGACTTGGTCAGATTTATTGTCTTTGATTCTTGCTTTACTTTAGCATACAGCCAATATAATTTTGACATAAAACTAATAAATGAACATCATATTTATTTAGAATATACACTATAAAGAATCTAAGCCATCAAAAGAAGTCAACTCAGAGAAAAATCACTTTTGACACCACTGTTTCTTCTGCTTTTTTCAATGTGTTACTATTTTTAAAGAATGTTTTGTCTGTTTTAAAAGGCCAAGTGACAGAGACACAGAGAAGCAGAAGGTAAGAATTCTTCTATCTACTTGTGCAATGCCCAGATGGTCACAGTGGCTGCAGCTGAGCCAAGACAAAGAAGTAAATTTACAGCAGGCTAATTTTTAAGCTGATAATATTTTGTGGCCCACAAATGATTTTATAAATATCTAAATGGTCTTTGGCAGAATAAATGTTCCTAAACCTGGCACTGGGAAGTCTTCAGCAGCAGCAACATGCACTGTCACATTCTAGAATAACAATGCCTTCTTGCTGAATTCCTTCTTGCTAGAATATTAGCTTTCTTTTTTAATAGGTAGAAGGAATACATTCTAAAATGATAATTTCACTATAGTAAATACATAAAAAAGAACATAGTTACTTATTACTATTATCAAGTATTATATAATATACATAATTAAAATCTGTATATTTTTCTATGACAAGCAGCACAGATTTCTTTACATTAGCATTAACATGAGCACAAACAGTACGTTGTCCTATAATATTATAATGTCTATTACACCAACAGAGAATAAGAAGTTTTCAACTCGATCATAATCTTATGGGACCACTGTTGGATATGTGGTCAATTGTTGATCAATTCATTGGTATGTGGTACATGACTGTATATACATTGTATGAATTTAGTAACATAAAAATAATACATAAAGGGGTCAATGATACCCCCTGTGAAAGGTTAAGCTGCCACTCAACACTGACATCTCGAATTGGAGGATTATTGGCTGGCTGCTCTGCTTCTGACTTAGCTCCCTGCTACTGTGCCTGGGGAAGCACCAAAGATGGCTCAGGTACTTGAGCCCCCATCAAACCTGTGGGAGATCAGGAGAGAGCTTCTGGCTCTTGGCTTTGGCTTGGCCCGGATCTGGCTGTTACATCCATCTGGGGAGGGAGCCCTGTTTGCTCCCTTTTGCTCCTGCACCCACTTTCTCCCTTCCTGCATCCCAGCCTATTGAATAGTTAAAAAAATAAACAAAACTAATATTGTTTACATATAATGTATATAAACAGCCAACAGGATTTTTTTTTACCTAACAGCAGACATTTTAGTCATTCCCAAGCTGTCTTCTAATTTGTCACAAACATAAATTTTTTGAGCAGATTCATTACTGTTTGAACCTATAATTTTTAATCATTTATGTTTATTGACATAAAACAGAATAATGCCAGTATTGAAAAAAAATAAAAGATCCACAGCCAGCCTGATTACTGATGGAAGACCTTTAAGATGTTACATCTCTACTTGCCAGGTATTTATTTGCTTTCCCATAAATTGAAAAAAAAATACTTCACACACTATTAAACACAGGAAAATAAATTAAAATGTTGTTCATACAGACCATTTGCTTATAAAAAGTATTATGCGTAAGTGAAATGAAAATAAATAATAAGCATGCTTCAAATATTTAAAAGCAGTTACTTGCTGTTGCAGCCCTTGATATTTTTCTAATTCTTTCTTTAATTCTTCTGAGTACCATTTTTCTTCCTAGTGAAGAAGATTTTTAATTAATAAATTTTAAAATATTTATTACCTGAAATACTGACAAGTATAATAAACAAATATAATAAACAAGTATAATAATTTTTGTACAAACCTTAAGTGAAGTCTGTAGGTCCTGGACTTCTTGTCTGAGTAGTGTTATGTCATCACTAAACACAGATAGAAAAAAAAGGAATTCATAATTAATGTTCTTTAATTAACAATGTAATCATTTGTTAAATGATAGCTAGCAACTACATGTGATTATTATTATAGTTTTCTTGATTATTTTTTAAAAACCTCTACAGATTTCATGCATGGTGAAATATACATAAAACCTTAACAACAGCATTATTCCTAAACCTCACTACTATTAAAAGGAAAAAAATCTCTCTTAGAAATAATCATTTACTGAGATTTAAGTGTCTGAGCCAAAAACAAATTATCTTCCACATATTTATCAACAATCAGTATCAACAGCTACATATGGCAGTTAGCATAAAATGTAAACTCATAATTACAAAGACTACAGAATCTGCCTAATCTAGTCCCTGTCCTATCACTCTCCACTCCTTTGACTTATCTTCCACACAATGCTTCATTTCGTCTGTATGACATACTCTGTCCTGTTTGAGAATATATTCATATTCTATTCTATTCTCGCCCAAGATTCATACTGACAAAGAATAATGAGTAGACCACTCTAGGCCCTAATGCAGGAGGGAGCTCATAAGATTGTGGATGGAAAGAACATGTATTCATTTGTTGGACTGTTAACAGCAGAAAGATATTCCCTTGTTCCCTGCCACTATCAATAACAGCCATGATAGAACACAGACAAAAACGAAAATGGAATGGAAGTTGATTAAGAATACTCAAGTTGAGTGGTCCTCTTCTAAAGGAAGTAATAGGATCAGTTCTAAGTCCACTCCAGCACAAGTAAAAGATACAAGCTGAAGTTAAAGAAAACGAGACTGGAATTTGTTCTTGATGGAGGTGAGAATAAAATCACAAAAAAGGAAGAAATTGCCAACAAAAACAAATATACTGGAGAAGAAATTAGTCCTATACCTTTACAGTCAGTAAATAATTTATTCATTCAATGGCATCCACCAGTTTACATGAGACCTGGGTCAGGGAGTGGGCAAGGTGTAGCATCTGCCAGCGAGAGCTGGAATGGATGCAGAATTGGGTTAGGCAGAATCACCCACCAGTAAGTGCCAGAACTGAGGGCAGGTTTTGTCAGGCTGGGCTGTAGCACCTGCTGGCAAGCAAAGTTGGCATGCACCAATATCCAGGGCTAGTAGGGAAGTGCGAAACTTTCCTAGTGAGGCTCCAGCTCACACTGGTGTGTGTGAGAACTGGGGCTGAGGGCAGGTCAGGCCAGCACCCGTCCACATAAATGTGGGCCAGATCCAGGGGCAAGCTGGACTGGGCAAGGCCACAGCACCCGTTGGTACACAAAGAACCATAAAGGGGTGCTGGCCAGGTCAAGCTCATTCCCCACACCACTGACACACAAAGCAGAAGAAAAAAATTGCAACATTTGTTCTACCCACCTTTCTCCATAAGTCAACCTTCTGCACCCTAATTGGAGGCCTACATGAGTGTGCATCCCCCTCAGTTATGTAAACAATATTGAAAACAAAAAAATTATCTTAATGCATTCATTCACTCATTATTCAACAGGCATATACTGTCTGTGTTGGACTTTCAAGTTGTTCAGGTTAATGAGGGAAACAAACATGCAAATAAGTATAAAAATCCATGACCAGTTTTATGATAGAAACAAAAACAGAAGCTTAAAGAAAGCGGTCAGTGCTATCTAGAAGACTGGAATGGGCCTTATGATGAAAGTAATTGTTGAGGACTAGGCTTTAATTTTCTGCATATCAAAATAAAATTAGATTGTGAAAGTTTTTTTGACTCTCAAAGTACATCTTTCTGTAATGTTTTCTTTAGTTTTCCTTTCTTTGTTATGATGCATGTGTGTGCCACCATCACAGCCTTTCCACAATGTTGCTCTATGAACTTAACTGATTATAGAAACTGTAAATCAACTACAGGACACTTATATATTCATGTGTAAACGCAAATGTGTGGAATTGTTACTGGTTTTTCCCTATTATGTATTAACCTTCCAATTCTACATGAAAACTGAAATGATTGATACAGAAATTAATATACCTAAATGCCTCATGTTAAAATATAAGGAAATTATGAAAAGAATTGCAACTCAACTTCTAATTCAGTGATCACAATTGTTCAATTTAATCTTAAAAAGCACTATTTCAACAAATTTGTAAAAGCAATTTGCCACAAAAGACAATCTTCTGAAATGTGTAACTTATGAAAACAAATAACAGATATTGACAAAAGACTGTGGGAAACTTTTAAAACTATCTCCAGACACTTGATACAGTCCAATATGTAGATACAATATCACCATAAGGACACATGCCACAGCATTACATGTTAGCTGCAAAGTACTAAAAATACCCTGAACACTCAAGAGGAGAAAAATATTAATAAAAAATAAAACAGTTCTGTTTGCATTGCTTTTAAAAAAACCTATATGATACAGATAAAAACATATAGAACAATGTAGAACTAGCGCCTTTTATGTAAGCTGCTTACACACCGATGTATTTTTATACACAAATAAAATCTACATTTGTATGCATAAATTAACTCTGAAGAACACACAAGAAACCAATGAAGAGAGAGCCAAGGAAAAGGGATGAAAAGAACTCAATTTTTACCATGTAACTTCTTGAATCACTTAAATTTTGAGCCCCAGTCATTTTCACTTTTGATCTAAAATATATTTCCTACCAATAGTCACATATTCTCTACAGCGTTATAAAACTATTAGTAAGTGCAGTGGTTCAGGGAGAAGGAAAAAAAACAGACAATGAAACGCAAAAAAAGAAAAAAACACACAATTACTGTCTAATAAGCAAGCAAAAACCAGCAAAATTCTGTTTAGAACAGCAATTAAATTCTCATTTTAAATACATAATTCATAAGAACTGTTAAGGAAATAGAAGCATCTGAACTAGGTGACAGATGAGATGTGTCAGTAAGGACGTGCCTACTTTCCTGGCTTTAGTAGCCAGGTAGATGCATACTGCTGTTGTTCACCGGAAGATGTAACAGAAGACAAGGATTAGGTTACGAAGGAAATATGATTTCTTTCAAAAGGCCAACAGTAAGATGCCTTTGAAACATCTTAGTGAAAACATCTCTTCAGCATTTGGGAGATAATTTGGGGTTGAAGATGTAGTTTAACAAGAAGCTGTGAAGGTAGACATTATCCCCAGGAAGATGATATGGCACAAGAGTGAAACAGAAAACAGATAAAGATCACAATGGCATGATACATCAGAAGACTAAGGAGAAGGGCAGAAAGCAGGGTCAAATTTTGCAGAGTTCTGGTGATCTGCAAAGATGACCGCCATCAAATTTCTCCCTTTGCTACATACTAAATGCAAAAGATAGAGTTTATTTCTTGATTTCTTAAATCTGAGCCGGTTCTGTGACTACTTTAACTCATACAATGTGGAAGAGGCAGGGCTCCAACAATTTTGAACCAGACCTAAAGGAAATGGGCGTCATCCGCTTCTCCTCATAGGAAGCTCCTTCTTGGAACCCGATTCCTGGTTTCCAAGTTCAAACAGTCAGAGGCCACAGAATGGAGAACTGAGGACTTCAGCACACAGCGCAGCTGAGCTCTCAGCAAGCATCCACGAGCAACTGCCAGTCATGAATGGAAGGCCAGCTGGGATCTCCTGACCTTCCTAGCAATTAGAAATTCTATGGCAACTAAAGATGGGTGCTATAGTTTTAAATCACCAAGCACTGGGCAGGTTGTTATACAGCAATACATAACTAAAATAGAGGCTAAGTAAAACAATAATGAAGATAATTTAGGTTACTGCTGACCCTTGAGGAACAAATTCCAGGAGGATAGAAGGTCAAAAGCCAGGCTTCAGAGAAGATAAGACTAATTCAGTAGAGTAATAAAAAAAAAAAGAACAAGTGTAGACTATGAATGCCTTTATGTTGAAAGTTCACTTATTGAAAATGATCTAATTGACACCTCAAAATGTTAGCTATACCAAATTTATATTAAACATAAAAATACTGGAGTCAGTATTATGGCACAGCACATTCGGCTATCACCTCTGATGACAACACCCACACGCATGCCAGTGGGAGACTGTCCACTCCACTTGCATTCCAGCTCTCTTCTAATGCACCTAGCAAAGCAGCAGAAAATGAGCAAAGTGCTTGGGCCCCTACATCTGTGTGGAAGACCCAGATGAAGCTCCGGGCTGCTGACTTTGGCCTGGTCCCACAACACTTGTTGTAGAAATTTGGGGAGTAAACAAGCAGATGGAGTTTCTTCTATTTTTATCATTCCCTACCTCCCTCTAACTATGATTTCAAATAAACAAATAAATCTTATTAAAATAAACAAAAAATATTTATAATGTGATTTAACATAACTACATATTTTATCTATTTTCTAACAAAAGACCAAAGAACAGTTGCCAAAATTCACCTATGCATAAAAATACCAAGGAATGCTAACATTCATGAAAAATAAACACCTATTCCTCCCAAATCACATTTTCCCAAACATTTTAATAAATCAAAAATCACATTTTGTAGCTCTATACTACCTATTAATCACAAAGTTGGGCAGTGATACTTTTCTTTTATTGAAAACCTCCTGTATTATAGCATTTTAACAAAAAAATATTTCTTTTTTTTTTTCAAGACATGCTTGTTTCTCTTGAAAGTCAGAATTACAGAGAAACAGAGAACATGTCTGTTAAGAAAAGCATGGGCCCGGCACCATGGCCTAGAGGCTAAAGTCCTCGCCTTGAACGCGCCAGGGATCCCATATGGGCGCCGGTTCTAATCCTGGCAGCTCCACTTCCCCTCCAGCTCCCTGCTTGTGGCCTGGGAAAGCAGTCGAGGATGGTCCAAAACTTTGGGACTCTGGGAGACCTGGAAGAGGTTCCTGGTTCCCGGCTTCAGATCGGCGTAGCACCGGCCGTTGCACTCACTTGGGGAGTGAATCATTGGACTGGGGATCTTCCTCTCTGTCTCTCCTCCTCTCTGTATATCTGACTTTCCAATAAATAAATAAATCTTACAAAAAAAAAAAAAAGAAAGAAAGAAAAGCTTGAAGGAGCAGGTGCCATGGTGCTAAACTTTTGCCGGCAGCGCCAACATCCCACATGCATCCCAGTGCATGGCCTGGCTGCTCTATTTCCAATCCCTCTCCCTGCTAGTGGCCTGAGAAAGAAGTCCTTGGGCCCCTGCACACATGTAGTAGACTCAGAAGTTCCTGTATCCTAGCTTCAGATTGGCTCAGCTCTGGCCAGTGTGGCCACTTGTGGAGTGAACCAGCAAATGGAAGATTCTCTGTCTCTCTTCTCTATAATTCTGCCTTTCAAATAAGTAAAGCAAGAAAAACCTTATAAAAAGAAAAGCAAAAAAAACTTTTCTAAACGAATCTGTCTTCCTCAGTGAGGGTTTAAAGACATGAAGTCTCACCAGTAGAAGAAAAGTCAAGTCATATGGCTAAATGCTATTATAAGGAACTATATTTTCATTTAGTTTGAGTTTTCAAAACAGGCTAAGTTTTCCAGAAGCACAATGTGTACTTGACTTTATTAAGCTGATAATTACAAAGTGAACTTCTAACATTTTTAAATTAAGAATTAACATTTTAATTCCCGGATAAGTTCACTATTGTAACAGCTTACTATAAAAACAAGTAAATCAAGTACATAATTTTTTTTAACAGACTAAAATAAATGCTAACTTTAAGTTAAACTTTTTTTGTTACCTCACATCTTTCTTAGAAACAAAACCTTTACATTATATTGAAGAGAGTAGTACAGATACCACAGATGAAAGATTGAACAGGTTGTAACAATAAGGGAGAACAGCCACACTAAACAAGGACAGAATTAAACAACATGGAAATATTGTTTTCATAGTCTGATCATGATTAACAAAGCTCGCATCACAGTTCACAAAGTATTATACTGTACCGCTTCAAAGTGAGATGAGCCTCTCCTCCATGGCTTGAATCATTGCCAGCATCATGAACTACCTCGTAATGTTTGAAAAGCTCGTCAGCAGAGCCAAGAGATTTCATACACTGCGGACAGATGAAGCCCTACAGGAAGAAGCAGAAACAAGTTCAAAAATAGCAGTTCGCATTATAAAAAAACAATTATTTGCATATTTTGAAATATAGCTGAATGTTTTATTTAGATCAATGGTGTCATTACATAAATTATCATTTATGCTGATAAGCTAAAAATCTGATATATATGGGTATCATGTCAGCTCTGATAAAACTTCACAAAACACAATGAAAATCTTTGTTAACTATCTTTTAGGCTGAATAAATTAAACACAAGATCAAATTCTTAACTAAGAAGTTAGTTCTAACCAAGATTAGTTGAGAAGATAGGATATCATATTCTTCCTATCTTTAGAAATCCCCATTAATAAAATATTGTCTGGCCAATCTACTCCTCCAGAACCAAAAAAGTAAAAACTTAAAAAAAAAAATCATAAAGAAGCTCTCTGGTGAGAGGGAAAATGTAATACATTAAATTATTCATACCACAGAATCCAGTTATCTACAAGTATAAAGTAGTATTTTAATCAGTAAGCATATTTATTAACCTAGATTTAACATAATAAAAGCTTAAAAATAATGTATAATCCTGCTAAACATAAGAAACAGAAATATTATCTGGTGAGGACTACCAACCAAGGGCCAGTGTTACAGTGCATTAGGTTAAGCCAATGTCTGTTAGATCGGACTCTCTGGCTACGCCTTCCAATCCAGTGTCTTGCTAATACGAACAGGAAAGGAACAGAAGCTGGCCAAGCTGAGCACTCTACCATCCATAAGGAGCCTAGCAGGATGGAGCTGCAGACTCCTGCTTTCTGCCTGGCCCAGGTCTCACTATTACAGTCATGTGGGGAGTGAACCAGAAAATGGACGATTTCTCTCTCTCACATTCTCTCTGCAATTTTTCAGATAAATTTAACTAATTAATTGATTTTAAAGATGCCTCTCCAATACATACATCTCGTCAAAAACTTTCCCCCAACAAGAATACTGCGATAAAATGCTGATACTGATGTTTTACAAATTTTGAGTTGTGTTTATCAATAAACAACAGGATCAACACGCTCTTGCAAGTTTTTGTGAAACACTCTACAATATAATGCAGTTAATCATATATAGTAAAGACAATGTTTTAAGTTTCATGGTGAAGTCAGAAAAGTCAATATCTTTTTATAGTGTTTGCCATTAAAAAAATACTTAAAAGGAACCGCTGTAGATGAAAGTTTGATGTAAGATAAACAAGTGATGATTGTGATCACTTTATTCGGTTCTTAAAATTTGTGAGGCATTTCCTTATGTAATTGCATTTACATCTCACAAATCATTAATAAGTATTACTATCTCCACCATATAGAAAAAAACAAATCTCAGAGAAGCTAATTAACTCCATAAACATCACAAGCTTGACTACACTAGGATACGCACAGTCTGCTCAGCAAATCCTGTGCTCTTTCCAGAATGTTACTGTCTCTTGTACTTTTTTACTTGCACTTAAAAATGACTTCCTTAAAATAAATCCTCTTATGTGCTAAACTTGTAGTAATTTATTAATACTTATTGACCATAATTTCAAATGTTTAAAAGTTCTACAGAAGACACAAATGATAAGACACAGCTTCAGCCTTCAAGGAACTGAAAAGGCAGAATATGAGGGTATTTTAAAAATACAGAAAAAGAGAATTAAAAGATGCTATTTTGATGCAAAAATGTATTTTTTAAATCCACACATTACTTTTTCATAAGATGAATTTTACATTAAGACATGAAATATGCATGGATTTCAAAAATATGCCTAAGTAAACTTACATTTTAAATCCATTTACTACAAACTTGGTGAAATATTCTCTTGAGAATAAGTGATGACACTGAAAAATACATTATCAGAATACCTGATTGTAAAATGAATTAGCAAATCAAAGACTAAAATATTTTTGGTTTCATTTGTCTGTTGGTCCAACAGAAAATTCCTTACTTCATTTCAGTATCCTTCAAATCATCAATAGTAATCAAAATATTATTATACATTATTTCAGAATTGCTAACTCAACTTACAAACGAATCTTTTTCACCTTTAAATTGCTCTCTAAATTGTACTCAAAGCTTATATAAATAATGCAAAAGTTGTTCCTCACACTTCAAGCATACACACACATAAATACACACAAACATAGAATTTTAAGGAGCTCTTACTCCAAAGCTTATGTTCAAAGTATGTTACCAGATTTCAACTTTAAAAATACTATCATCCACCTTTGATTTGAAAGTAGAGATGCATACTGCATTTTATCTTCACATCTGGACGTGATAGTCTCTATTACACAGTTACTATACATCCTCATAAATAAAAAGCCATAAAACAAAATCAACAGCAGGAAGAAAAAAATATGATAAATAGGGCCTGGCAACATGGCCTAGAGGCTAAAGTCCTCGCCTTGAACGCGCCAGGGATCCCATATGGGCGCTGGTTCTAATCCCGGCAGCACCACTTCCCATCCAGCTCCCTGCTTGTGGCCTGGGAGAGCAGTCGAGGACGGCCCAAAGCCTTGGGACTCTGCACCCATGTGGGAGACCCGGAAGAAGTTCCTGGATCCTGACTTTGGATTGGCACAGCATCGGCCATTGCGCTCACTTGGGGAGTGAATCATCGGACGGAAGATCTTCCTCTCTGTCTCTCCGCCTCTCTGTATATCCGACTTTACAATAAATAAATAAATCTTTAAAAAATATATGATAAATATATCTTGACACTAGGATGCTGGACTCTGCCACTCTTCATACCTACAATGTCAGGATACACTTTGACAACAGAATCACATGAACTTATGACTGATTATGAAGGGCTATACTATTGTAATGATATTGGGGAAATGAGTGAGGTGTGGAATTTTGGGAAGGGGAAAAGGAAAATCCCAGAGCTTATGAAATTGTAATAAAACAAATTAAATATTAAAAATATTATCATCTTATCTGTCATCTTAACTCCAAAACACATCCTCACACAATTTATTCAGGGGCATTTCATACATTTATTTATTAAATAAAAAAATTGACACTGATTTGCTTTCCTCAAGTATACTATAATTCTAAAATGCTCATTGCAGGTGCAAAAACAAATGGAATATGTACGAGAATGAAACTTCAACATACTTCCGCAGCTTAAGCAACAAGTAACTACATCTTAACTTTGAAGGTTCTGAGCACAGACAGCTTTTATTCAACTATCACCTATGTGCTAATGACTCCCTAATCCACACATCTAGCCAAAACTCTACAGCATTTTTCTGGATCTGTAAGTCAGACAAACACTTCTTTGCCTATACCCCACAGACATCTCAAACACAACAAATCCAAACTCAACCGTTTTATCCAATTGCTTCTCCCCATCAACATTTACCTTTCATGTGAACTAGATGTCTAAAGTTTTACTAAACTCTTCTTCCTGCTCACTTCCAATACAACATGTGTCTCCTTCCTTATTTCTATCCTCACTGCAGATGTCTCTGTTCACTCAGAAAACTCTTGGCAAGATCAACCACAACAGGATCCCAAATGGTGTTTCTCAAACCAGGCTCCACCCACCCTCATTAACAAATGTTGCACTACATAAAGATACTACAGAAATCCTTGTAAAAATAGATTACTCAATATTTCACTCTAACCTTTATCATCAACATGGTGTTCAATGTCCCACATGACCAATCTAGTAACTCACCTAGGATGAATGCTAAACATCGGTGCCCACTCTAATGCCCCATCATATGATCTTCAGACACCTCACTTTATACAACATACATCAATTACACTGAAGAATCTATGCTACTATGAGCACATCATGGTTTCTCAAATTATTGTGCTCTTACATGCATTCCTTCACCCTCCAGAGCACTCCCACTGGCCTGTCAAGTTCCTGCATTCACTACACTATACAACACACTGGATCTTTTACATCTGTGCTTCCTTACTGGTTAAAATATTACTTTGGGGCCTGGCGCGGTGGCGCAAGTGGTTAAAGGTCCTCGCCTTGCACGCCTGGGATCTCATATGGGCGCCGGTTCTAATCCCGGCAGCCCCGCTTCCCTTCCAGCTCCCTGCCTGTGGCCTGGGAAAGCAGCAGAGGACGGCCCAAAGCTTTGGGAACCTGCACCCGCGTGGGAGACTCGGAAGAGGCTCCTGGCTTCGGATCGGCATAGTATCGGCCCGTTGCGCTCACTTGGGGAGTGAATCATCGGACGGAAGATCTTCCTCTCTGTCTCTCCTCTCTGTATATCCGCCTTTCCAATGAAAAAATAATAAAAATAAATCTTTAAAAAAATATATATTACTTTGGACATAACAAGTACTTTCTACATTGTATGGTTATTTAAGAGAGAGAGAGAAGCAGATAGAGACAGAGATCATCTGCCCCCAAATGTCCAAAACAGGAGCCTGGAATTATGCTGGTCTCTCACAGAAGCAGCAAGTGCTACTGAGACTTAGGAGTACATCAACAGGAAACTGTGACTGGAAGCAGAGATGGGACTCAAACATAGAGCACTCTGATATGGGATGCAGGCATCTTAACAGCCTGGCCAAATGCCCATCTGTTAAAGAGAAATTTAGAGGCCAATAATACATATCTTGCTATAAAAATTATCTCCCATAATCACATTTTGATAAAAGCAAATCCTTTTAAAATTCATATATTTCTTCACCCTCTTAAATAGATATTAAACCTTTGCTTGTTTTCTCATGGCCATAGATATAAATCACTGAATATGTGTCTTCTGGCAGGTTTCTTTAACTCTTATAATCATATGTTACAGTTTTTCTATATCCTGTTTTATATTTTAATTTATATTTTAGCTATTTCTAAGAAGCTATAGCATTATATTTCTAAGAACTGCTATCCTGCTTGGGATGGAAATGACAGATTTTAAAAATAAGTCATTAAAGTCACACCACTGATTTAAAATAAAAGTAAAATAAACTTTGAATGAATGCTTGAGAGAACCCATGAACAGAGTGCATGATCTTTAATTCATGACCTTTGTGATATCACTGTGGATATATCAGATGATTTCTCTACATTTTCTAAACCATCTCCAAGAAGATGGAGGTTGCCAGTAGAGATAATAAAATCACAGTAAAATAACAGAAGTAGCCAGCTATTCTCATTTCCCTTAAGCATCCTAACTGTGTCATCAACTTCCAAAACATAGTTTACTTAAAATTAAAAAACAATCCATTTCTTATTCTTAAGGTTCGCATATCTGTAATTATTCACCTCTTCCAGTGAATCCCCAAACTCAACTTGACAGAGTATTCATGTTGCACCAAGTGTTCTTTAGGTAAATGGAAACTAATTTAAGTGTCAAGTAGGTAGACTGTTCCTTTCAGAAGAACAGTCTTTGAAGAACAGAGATTGTTTGTCCTCAAGTTCTGGAAATGGTAGAATGTCAAGCAGATTTCCAATTATCTTCTATATCTCTATCTTTGGTTTTACTGCTCCAGCTAGTTTAACTGATACAGTCCTATATGCATCCATTTCCCCCTGTACCCTAGAGGATGTCTGCTTTAACTGTTCCTCTGTGAAGCTTTTCCTGATGTACCCATCAAATTGAATTAATCCTTGCACTCTTTTTGCAAATAACTACCATAGAAACTTCTGAGGATAGAGATTCTGTTATCACCTTCACTTACCTTCACTTGCCTCATAACAGGTACCCACTAATGTGTTAAATAAGTGGGGATTTACAAGACTGTTATGATAACCTCACAGGAAAAAAAAAAAGGGGCCTTATTTTTTAGTCTTCATGATACAAAATGCTTCATTCTGCTACAAGACTTGAGTAAAATACACATTTCTTGTCATTTTAAGACTGTCATAGTACTTTTCCAAGGAAGCAACATGTTTAACAGGATCATCTGAGAAATTGTTTCCAGCTGAAAGTCAGCAAGACTTCCCGTGACACACACTCACTCACAGCCTTACATATGCAACAGTCTCACAATGCCAGGAAAGACTTGGGGGATGAGCTCACTGTTCCTGATTAGAGTATGTCATTCTGTCATCACCCTCAAGTCTAAAGGACTTTAAAAAAAAATCACAGGTTCAAAAAAAATCATAGTTTCGTGTTCTAATGCTGTAGATTTTCCCAAGTAAGGACAGTAACTGTTCATATACAGTCCTCTCTCCATGGAAGATCAGAGCACCCAAACATAAACTTTTAATACATTTATCGATGCAGCATTAACAAAATATTAATGTATACATGTTGAAGTAATGTCATTCACGTTGTATTTCAAAAATTCCATGGCAAATTTTATAAGGCAAAAATTTTAACTTAAATTTTTACAATTTATTTACAAATCCACAGAAAGAAAAACAGGAGACACCAAGCAGACTTCCCAAGAGCCCCTTGTCCTTATTGAACCTTCCATTAAGCATGCATAATTAAAACAATCCATATTCCCTTATGCCATAAAAAGTGAAGCAACACCAAAGCAAGGAAAAACAAAGCTATTTTGAGCAACCCATAACCAAGCTGCTAGAACAAATTATACAGGACCCACAGTAACACTGGAGTCATTAAGAAGTTCCTGTCTTCTTTCATTTTCACCGTGTACTTCCTGGTAATGCTCCGACAAATCAATAGCAGTTATACATCTTTTCATACATAATGGACAGATGAAACCCTGTAAAATGACAACTTTTAGAGGTACACACAAAGACTTCTATAAAACAAAATACAGACAACACCAATAGATGTTAACAGAAAAATAATTAGCACATCTTGTTCTAGTAGATAGGAGAAATTTTTAAACAGTAACTATGCAAGAAAATTTTGTCAAAATATGGCTTCTAAAAGTAGTTCCCATCTTATGCTATAAATTAGCACTGTTTTTTTTAAGGTGCCTAGTACTTTTGTTGGAATATTCTTTTGTCCAAAATACTATTGTAAAAATATTTCTACTTATAACACTTTGCTCCTACTTATTTTAGACCTACTAGTGGAAAGTTAACTAAAGTTGTCAATAAAGAGGTTTTGTGAATTAAAGCAATTTTTAGTTTTTACCATGTTGCACCAGCTTAAGTTTTCACTCTAACCCACATCCATTCCTAGAGGAAATTTCCTTTGAATTTTCTGAACTGAATAAAAACTATTTTCAAAGCATCTCTCCAATTCTCCATTTGTAACAGTATGCTTTGAAAAGTTATTGTTAAACTAACTCATGAGTTGAGATTTTGTAAGATAAAACTAGCAATGGATGAGGTGTTTAGCATAGCATTAAAATGCTTCTTGGAATGTCCACATCCCATGTCAGAGTGCTTAGGCTGGATTTAAGCACTGCTCTGGTTCTGAGTCTCGCTTCCTGCTAAGGTGCACCTTGGATAGCAGTAGTGATGACAGATCAAGCACTTGGGTCCCTGTCAGTCAGGTGGAATACCCAGATAGAATACCCATCTCATGGTTTCAACTTGCTCCAGTATCAGGTTGCAGGTATTTGGGGAACTAATCAGAAGGTAAGAATCTCTCTTTCATTTTCTACCTTTCAAATAATCTATTGTTTTTAAATAGCAGAGGAATATGAGAAATAAGGGGGCTGACGGTAAGAACAAAGTAAAGTGAAGACAGTTGTGAAAAAAAAGATAGAGGTTATAATTTCACAAGTTTTGCTAAAATAGATGTGGATCGAGTATCTATCAATGCGGACTATAAGACCTTAAGGAAACCACTTTATTTAGCTGTCAGTTTCCTCATCTATAAATTAGGGTCAATAGTAGCACTAAATTCTGTATATACAAAATGCTTATTAAAGTGCCTGATATAGTGTAAATACTCAACAAATACTGTCATTAAATATATGCTTAAAGATACAAAGAAAGAAAGCCAAAAAAAAAAAAACATTTAGACTAGAAGAAAGATAACAATTAAAAATCTGGAATAGCTCATTAAGTCAAGAAAAAAAAAAAGTTTAGTCATGAGAATATGGTCTGTGGTCCAAACACACAAGCCGCTGCTGACCATGCAAGAGAGCAGGACGCAGTTCTTGGCTTTTTAGACTGGCCCAGAATTGGTTGCTGTGGACAGCTGAGAAGTAAACCAGTGCATGGAAGAGGGCCTCTTTCTTGCTCTCACTCTTGCTCTGCCTATAAACTAAATAAGCAAAAAAAACAAATCTTTAAAGAAAATCTTTTTAAGGCCCTAGTAACAGGGATGTCTGATTATCACTGCCTTAGTCTCTTCTTTCTCACTGTGCTACAGCCTTCCTGGTCTGCTGGCTGCTTTTTTTCAACATGCCAAGCATTCCACCCCAGTGACTTGACACTTTCTTCACATGCCTACAAAATTTTTGCCCCAGAAATTCACATGATTCATTTCCTCACTTCCTCACTTCATTCAGTTCTTTCTGAGCTAACCCCTTTCCAGAAATTTTCCCATAATCACTTAAAATTGCAACTTTTTTCACAACTCCTTTCAGTACACCTTTTAGTGTGTTTACTTTTTAACTCTCTTTCTTGAACATAAGCTCTGCCAGGATATAGATTTTTCTCAATTATTTAATCCACTTCTATATCTCCAGCAACCAAATCAATAAGTAAATGAATCCCTGGATGAAAATAATTACCAAAAGGCATGAGATTGCCCAGATCTGTTGAAAATCTTATGTGAGGTTTATAATTTAATATTTATTTTATGTGAAAGATAGACAGAGATCTACCATCCACTCATTCACTCCTCCAATGCCAGCCATAGCCAGGACTGGGGAAGTTAGGAGCAAGGAACTTAATTTTTAAGTCCCATATGTATGGCAGCACCCAAAGACTAATATGACAAATGGCCACCTCCAGATTATGACATTTCATTATAGTATTACAAACCAAGACAAATAAATAATCTTTAAATGATGAACAAAGATAATACATTTGACAATATACTAACAGTCCGAGAACTTCCTGTTAACATTTAAATGATATATCACCTCTTATGTTATTTATTATATACGTCCTAAATTACACAAGATAAAGTATGAATTGTCATATAAACATAAAGGAAGCTTCCATCTTTAATATTTCCTGAGTGTCTTGGAGGTCATAATATACAAAAAAATCCACTTAAATAGCTGCTAAATTCACAATGTGAAAAATCTAGAACTACTCTAAGCAGAGAAGAAAAGGTACAATAAAAGTAAAAGGGACCAAACCTTGGAGAGGCAGAGAGAGAAAGCGGGACTGAATGAGACCTTGGAAAGTGAAGCAGTTATAACCACCATCAACCCACAACTAGATCATGCTACTGTGTAGCATGAAACATTTCAAGCAAAGAACTCCATTGAAGGCAGTCTCAGTTAGTGGTATATCCAGCAGCCAACAAAAGAAAGTAAAAATTTGCTCTGAAAATATGTCAACACATCTAGAAAGAACTCCCATGAGAAAAATCCCAAGAGACACAGTTCACAGTCAAAACAAACAAACAAAAAAGCTTGAAACACACAAGAATATAAGGCAGGAAAAGTGAATCAATAGTGAATCCTACAAGGGTTCAACACCATAAAAATAACTATAAAACATTACCAGACAGAAATTATACCCACTTCTGTTATATTTAGATGAAAACTTGAGAATATGAGCAAATAACAAGAAATTAGTGGAAACAAAAAGATCAGATTTGAAAAAGCAGAGCTTCTAGAAATGAAAAATAGGGCATTTCAAATTTATGAGTTTACTAAACAACAGATGCTCTCTACAGCAAAGCAAAGATTTAATTTATTTGCGTAACAGATTTTTAAAAATTGTATACAATGGAAAACAGTTCAAAAGGAATATATAAAATACTAAAATAATATAATGAAGTGATAGTGATAATTTTCACATGTATCTAATCCTGGTTTCAAGGTCAATAACAAATATGGAAGCAATAATGTAGACTTTTCCAGAACATTTCAAGAAACCATCCTTGTGTACAAGGAATTCAGTGAGATATAAACAAGATAAAAAAATCATAGCAATAAAATGAGCGAGAGATAAATGCAAGTTTACACTGACTAAAATTATAAACACAACGAAAAGAACACATGAAGATTACTGCAAACAGCATCAATTAAACAGAAAGCATACTGCTTCCTCAACAGCAACAACATGACCCAGTAAGACCACTGAGGTAAACATCACAGAGGTGTGAAAGAAAATAAGTCTCCAAAGAAATAGTACTTCTTTTTAAAGATTTATTTACTTTTTTTTATTGGATAATCAGATTTACAAAGAGGAGAGACAGAGAGAAAAATTTTCTGTCCTTTGATTCACACCCCAAGTGGCCACAATAGCCAAAGCTGAGCTGATTGAAGCCAGAAGCCAGGAGCCTCTTTTGGGTCTCCCATGCTGGTGCAGGGTCCCAATGCTTTGGGCCGTCCTCGACTGCTTTCCCAGGCCACAAACAGGTAGCTGGATGGGAAATGGGGCTGCCACTTGTAGGTGTTGCTTTATTTTCTTGGGTTTTTTTCAGTTTTTTTAAGTATTATTATTATCATTTTATGATACAGGTCCATAGGTTTCTAGGATTTCCCCTATCCCCTCCCCATTCCCCCCACCCCCGTCACATCTAGTTCCTCTATATCATTACTAAAGTACAGTTCTTCATACATGGCCATATGTCTATCACTGCGGGCATGGACAATGGCAGAGAGTCCAGCATCCTATTGTCAAGATATAGTAAATAGTTTCATTATAAGTTTATCTTTGTCTGGAAGTAGAAATGCATACTACATTATATCCTCACATCTGGATATATTAGTTTCCATTCAACTTATGTATATTTTTGTGATGATAAAAAAAAAGGACGTTTATTTGATGGTTCCCATTTCCTCCATGAAGGTGACTGAGGAAACAAGAGGATAAGAAGCATGGTGACAAAAAGGATAACCAAAGTACAAATAGCCATCCAAGGAAGGGAAAATGGCCTACTTAGAAAAATAAAGAATCAAGATGGTGGAATAGGGTAAGGATACATTTAAATGGACGGAGAAACATTTAATCAGGATGAAACAGAGAGGACACATTCCAGGAAGGGAATTGTATAATAAAATGATAATAATGATAACTGTAAAAAACAAGAAAGTGAAGCAACTCCTACAAGTACTGCTCAATATTAATGTTCACTGGAGTTGCTGCTGTTCTTTGGTGTTTAGTTTTTGTTCTGACATCAACACAGGGTACCACATTCTTTTGCTAGGTTACAGTTGAGTATGTTCAGCATGTGTTCTCATGATTGCAGTTTGGAACTTTTTCTTAAAGACATGTGCTTTAAACTTGGTAAAGTTCAGTTGATACTTTTCTCATTCTCACAATCATAAAATCCTATCATGGTTAACAGATGACCAGGTAGAAAGAGAAGCAGACTTCAAAATGTATGTGAGACAGACATACTCATTAAACAAAAGGTGAAAGAGAATGGAGGGTACTGGGTAAAGGGTATAACTAACTCTAGAAAGGTTCAACTGACAAACACTGTGAGATGCTGGCACCAGCTAATCCTCTCCCTGCCAGCGCCAGCATTCCATATGAGCGCCCATTCTTGTCCTGGTTACTCCAATTCCCATCAAGCTCCCTGCCTGGAGAAAGCAGTGGAGGATGGCCCAAAGCCTGCACCCATAAAACACTGGGAAGATGCTCCTGAGTTCAGATCGGCTCAGCTCTGACCATTGTGCTCACTTGAGGAGTGAACCACCAGATGGAAGACTTTTCCATTTCTCCTTCTCTCTGTAAATCTACCTTTCAAATAAAGATAAATAATAACAAAAAATATATGTATTATCAGGGGCAATATGGATGTGAATATATCTTCTTACCTCCTTTTCTATGATGGATAAATATTAAATGTTTATTAAAAGCAAAAATAATATAAATGTTAAGGCCAATTTTCCCCCAAATAGTTACCTTTTCCACTAAGTTTCATAATAAACTGCCAAAGACATAATATAAAGTCTTACAAAATCATGAAAGAAAATAGAAAATATACAAATCTTATAGATAATTGGTCCATTAACCTACATTTCATGACAGTATATACACTCACACAGAATGAATTGCTGATTCTTATAAGCAAACTAAAAAAGCCATTCTTAAATCATAATAAGAGTAGCGGTGAAGACAAATTAGCAACATATCTGTCACTATTAGTATACATTTTCTTCGTCTCACAAATAAGCAGTTAAATATCCACAAGTAGGACTCAAACGTTGCATTCCGGTTTTTTGTGACTTACACAAACTTTTCCTATAGAGGATATAATTAAATTATAGATCATTACTTCCAAATATATATTAATTTTCCCTAAAATAATAATGAATTTTGTTGCCAAGCTGCTATTTCCATACCTCTGAAGAGCTTTCATTATTGACATCCACTGCATTTATGGGAGTTGCTGATGAATCTAAATCAGAACCTTGAGAGCCAACTCTCCCAGGAGTCTGAAACACAAAAGGAAGGAAAAATCAAAGCAGATATTAACAATATATTCATAACCCATTTAATAACAAACTTTTTAAAGAAATTAACGTTTTCATGATGGCAAATAGTACTGTGGCTAATATTGTATCAAGATCTCAGTATGCATTCTCCCATTTTTACTTTGTTTTTAATTAATAACACTTATTTTTAATATAATTCATCATATTCTTCAATATATTTTTATAGAACACTTAATCATAGTAATATCTCTGAGAAAGATAAAGCAAATATTATTGCTATGGAAAAGAAACAAATTTAGAGCAGCTTAGTGCTTGCTTACGATCACACTATTAACAACCAAACTAACAGAAGGAAGCCAAAACAAAATGTTGATCTAATTCTCCTAGCAGTGCTCTTTAATACAAGAACTAAAACTACAAGAACTTGAGGGGTGCTAGAACAAACTTTCAGATCAATCATTACCATCAGCTATCTCCAGGACTTAAAAGGACCCCACCAAAGGTACATTCTGGAGAATTACAAGTTTTTTTTCCCCACCACATTTGGATTACATATCATCTATTATCATTCATTAACATGTGGGAGTTGCATTAAATGAATCTGAAATTTGTTGGATTAAAAACAGATTCAGATCACAGGTCTGGCTCAGTTCTCATTAAAGATGCGTATGTGGTACATGCAAGCATGATGTTCACTTTGTACAAGAAACAAAGCAAGGACAAAAAGGAATTTGCTCAAAAGCACATGTTGAATAAATAGAAGACAGCATTTTAACCCTTTAAAAAAAAAGATTTATTTATTTACCCAAAACCAGAGTTATACAGAGAGAGACAGAGACAGAGGGACAGAGACAGCGGGCTCTTTCCTCTGCAGGTTCACTTTCCCAAATGCCCGCAACGGCCAGGGGGGACCAAGTCCAAGTAGGGAGAATTTCATCGCATTTTCCCACGTGAGTGTAGGATCCAAGCACTTGGGCCATTCTCTATTGCTTTCCCAGGTGAGTGAGCAGAAAGCTATAGGACAAGTGGCATAGCCAAGTCTCAAGCTAATGTCTTTAGAGGAAGCTAGCATTGGAAGGGGCAGCCCTGCAACACCAAAACATGGGCCCCTGAGCCGTTCTTAATCAAAAACCCATACTGCTTCCCTGCTAGACACATCCACTGAAATGTACCTCCTGCACCCAAACTGATAACTCACTACACTTTGCTTCAACACAATAACATCCTGTATAACACCACGAAGTATTCAACATAAATGCCAAATATGGATGAATTAATTCATTAAAAATATTAAAAAATGCATAGAAAATAAAAAATAGGCATACTATGATTGTAACTCCATGTTAAAAATTACACAAAAAAAAATTAAAAGGAAATATTCTAAAATGCAAACAATTTATATAGCAAAACCAGGACTATAAAAGGTTTTCTGTTTTTCACATTTTGTTTTTGATAATTTTTTCATAATTGTGATACATATAAGTTGGCTATATATTGAAAAATATTAAAGATAAACAAATTGAATAGTCCATATTTCTTCTATTTTTCTTCCTACGCAGATGTTTTTCATGTTTAATTATATTTTATATTATCATTTAAATAAATTGGGAAACTGGGACAAGTTACAAAGAAAGTGTAGAATTTTTCTTAAACATACTCCCGTCAAAGATGGTATAAATATTGATTTAATCTCCTATTTTATGCTCTAGCAAGAAGTTGGGCCTGTCACGCCAAGACAGTGAAGGGAAAATAAAATGACCTAGAACATTTTTTAAAACACTCTTTGAGCAGCCCCAATTCAAAAACCTAAAATGCTCCAAAACTGAGCATGTCTGAGCATGAACATGACATCACTAATGGAAAATTGCACAGCAGGAATTAAATATTTCATGAACAGTTATTTAAATTTTGTATTAGACTTATAAGAAACATAAATGAATTGTTGCTAAGACTCGGATCCCATCTCCAGACATCTCTACCTAAAAACAAACATTCCAAGATGTAAAAAATAATCAGAAATCCAAAACATTTTGGACTCAACTACTTCAGAGAAGGGATACTTATCTTGTACTTAACTTATTTAGGCTTCTCAGAACTCAAGGTTCTGTGAGCCTGACTGAAGAACGACAAGAAAGGAACAGCACTTTGTGTGACTATGTTTGCAATACAGAGAGCTCACTTCATCATCATCACTGATTTCAAAGGAACAGACAGATCTTTTAGAAAAGTGAAAAAGGGTCCAGCGCACTTGCCTAACAGCTAAAGTCTGGGGCTTGCACGAGCCAGGGTCACATTTGGGCACTGGTTTTAATCCCAGCAGTCTTACCTCCCATCCAACTCCCTGCCTGCAGCCTGGGAAAGCAGGAGAGCATAGCCCAAAGCCTTGAGACCCTGCACTCTCATGAGAGACCCAGAAGAGGCTCCTGGCTCCCAGCTTCAGATTGGTGCAACTGTGGCCATATAGGAGTTGGTAGAATTTCCACAAAGTACTAAAATATCCAAAAACTGGAGCCTGGTGCAATAGCCTAAAGGCTAAACCCTCATCTTGCACATCTGGGTTCCTATATGGGTTCTGGCTTGTGTCCCAGCTGCTCCATTTCCCACTCAGCTCCCTGCTTGCAGCATGGGAAGGCAGTGGAGGATGGCCCAAAGCCTTGGGACCCTGCACCCACATGGGAGACCAGAAGGAAGCTCCGGGCTCTTGGCTTCAGACTGGCTCAGCTCAACTAAATCGTGGTCATTTGGGGAGTGAATCAGTAGATAGAAAACCTTTTTCTGTTTCTCCTCTCTGTAAATCTGCCTTTCCAATAAATAAATCTTTATTTTCTAATTTTTTATTTAAAAAAATATTTTTATTTTGAATTTTGAATTATGTGGTACATTTTTGTATAGGCTGGTATCCCCCCCCCAAACTCCTACCCCATCAGATTTTCTCTCATTTTGTTACAATAGTGTAGTCCTTCATAAGGAATCACAATTGTATCAGTGTATAAATCCTTAAAAAAGAATTTTAAAAGTAAATCTCCAGCCAGAAGCAACAGACAATAAGAGAGGAGTCTCCATTCAGTTAGTATTGGAAGACACAACTCAAAATAATAAAAGTGTATGGCTTCCATTCTCAGACAGACAATCAAGTCAATCTAACGCTCACACAAGAGTAAAGTACTCACAAATGTTGGGAATCACCTATCCGGAACAGATTCCACATCAGTCCAGTGGGAAGGAGGTATGAAGCCATCCCGCTACTGAATACAAATTACTACACTTTCGCTTCTTCTTTAAGACTCAAGAACTCACCATCAAAGTAAGTTTCTTTTTGACATGTAAGAACTCAGTTAATGGAAATAATGGCATCTAGAAAAAAACCATAAGAAGCAAATACAAGGGCAGTTACGTTTGCACATCAGCTTGCTCTAGGCTTTGGTGATGTTGCACTTTGGTTTTACACAGATCCCTCAACAGGCCCCGAGTCTCAACACCACATTTCACCCTCAGTTCGGCTAATATCCTTTCTGCTGGGAGGGCTGTGCTTTCCACTCCTGAGAGGAGACAAAGCGGAGTGGTGGATGTTTCTGCAGAGACACTTGAGCTCATGGGCCACAGTGGCTCACGGGACTGATGTGACACTCCTGATGATCACAACGGCAGCAGCCCAGCCTGCTGACTCTGCCATCTGTCTTTACTGGGACAGTTAGGATCATCTTCCTTGGCAATAAGTAAGGTCAGCTTTTTATCAACAGTGTCAATCTTTTTCACCACAAAGATGTTAGAAACGGTGAGGCAATGCGTTTCTATTTCCTCGTTCCCCTTGCTCTTTGTCATTCTATCTGTTCTGTGACCGTCTTTAGGATGCCTGATCTTTTATTTATTTTTTCCCGAGTGGGTATAATTTTCTCCTCAGCACTGAAGGTATGGCAAAATCTTGTGAAACCTCAACCACAGGACTCACAGGTGTCCATGCCCATGGTCCTGATGAGTCCAAACTCTTCTTAAGAGGACATTTTCCAAAGGCGAAATTTATCTTAAGTGTTTTGATAAAGATCAAAGACTTGGATGACATGTGAGGACAAATATTTAAGATTCCCAGCCTCGGGTCTGGTACAGCACCATAGCAGCTAAAGTCCTCCTCACCTGTACAAGCTGTGATCACATATGGACGCCGGTTCTAATCCTGGCAGTCCCGCTTCCCATCCAGCTCCCAATTTGTAATCTGGGAGTTCTGCAGGGTCCCAAGGCATTGGGCTGTCCTTGACTGCTTTCCCAACTTGTGATCTGGTGGCCGCTTGGTGAGTGAACCAACGGATACAAGATCTTCCTCTCTGCCTCTCCTCTTCTCTGTATATCTGACTTTCCAGTAAAAATAAAATAAATCTTTAAAAAAAGAGTCATGGCTTCTGTCACTTGGAGCTTTACAGTGTGTTGGATTCACAGTTTTGTAGAAAAATAACATAGGGACCAGGAATCATATGGTAAAGGAAATAGTTAATATCCTGACTCTGAAATTATGTAGCTGTCAAGTGGATGCAAGTATACTGATCTCAGATTTCTCCTTGCCCTTCAGAAAGCCTTCAAGTTGTTGTTCTTGGCCTAGGGTATCTCAGATTTCTTGGTATAGCAGGAGCTCCTGTTTTCAACACTCCCTTTAAAATTTCCCAAAAGCCAACTTTGTCAAAACTCTGTAAACACATCCAGAGTTAAGTCTTTGTTGTGTTCATTTGCTGTTCACAAAATGTTCACACTCCAGCTATTATAACAGCAATACTCCTCCAGAAACCACTGTGAAGTTATTTTCATCTGAGACAAAAATGTACAAATAAAAGTTAATTCTGAATTTGAACGTACATTCATGGACTTGGAAAAGAGTGAACAATTTTAAAAAGTTAAACAAAAACATTTAAATGATATAGTTAGTACAAAGAGTTACTGTATAAACTAAAAATTCATTTTTGATTCTTTAATCTTTTGATAGCTTTATGCTATGATGGATCTTAAAATGAGTAACACCACCCCTAAGGGGAGTGGACTTGAAAGCCGCCCCTCCAAAGAACCCCATTTGTACTGTATCTGTACTCTATTCAACATGTTCTATGTGACTTTTCATTGAAATTTACCTTGCCTCAGAGGAAATAAGCAATTCAAAGAAACATTGTACTTTCTACATAACCATATTGCCAATACCAAAAATACCCATTCTTACATTTGCTTAACAAAATCTTAGTTGGGGCTGTATCAAGAAACAGTAGATTAAGCTTCCCATATGAGTGCAACAGTTCAAGACATGGCTGTTTCACTTCTGATGTAGCTCCCTACTAACACACCTAGGAAAGCAGCATTAAATGGTCCAAATATGTGGGCCTCTGTACCTACCAAATAGGAGACCTGGATGGTGCTCCAAGCTTGATCCAGTCCTGGCTATTGCAACCATTTGAGGAGTGAATCAGTAGATGGAAGTCGTCTGTGTACATGTGTGTTTGTGTGTGTGTGTGTTTGCATGTGTGCATGTGTTCATTAATATGTAGGTATATCTCCTTTTTCTCTGTAGTTCTGCCTTTCAAATAAATAAACTAACTTCAAATATAAATAAAATAAATATTTTTTAAAACTAGGTCATAATTCAGGGCTGGCATGGTGCATAGCTAGCTAATCCTTCGCCTGCCAGCCACATGGATGTTAATTCAAGTCCAGGCTGATCCACTTTCAATCCATCTGCCTGCTAATGACCTCAGAAAGCTGCAGAGAATTGGCCAAGGCCTCATGCCTCTGAATTGTAGTGGGAGACTCAGAAGAAGCTCCCAGTTTCAGACTAGCTCAGCTCTGGCTGTTCTGATTATCTGAAGAATAAATCAGCAGATGGAAGATCTCTATCTTTGTCTTTTCCATTCTTTCTGTAACTCTGAATTCCAAGTAAAATAAGTAAATCTTTAAGAAAAAAATTAGTAATAATCCTACTTGATTTAAACAAGCCCAGGAAACATGAGGAGTAACAAGAGGAAAAAGGAAAATAGTCATGAAATGGTGGTTTTGAGGTACATTTTTTTAACTTACTCTTGATTGTTGCTAAACTGTCAAAAGAGCTTCTTGACTCTGTATTCTAGCTACTAAAAAAATCCCAATATTTCAATAAGAAGTCCAAATACAATAACACTGAAGGAACAACACTCAAATACATTTATTTTCCCATTTATAAAAGTTTATTCTGAGATCTGGCAATTGTGATGTAACATGTTAAGCTGCTGCTTGCTATATCAGCATTCCATATTGGTACACTGGCTCAAGTCCTGGCCACTGAACTTTTCAATTCACCTTCCCACCTACACACCTTGAAGGGCAGAAGATGACAGCCCTAGTGCTTCGGCCAACCCCATCCCCATCAGTGCAGGAAACCCTGAGTTTCAGGATCCCAGTTTAGCCTGGTTCACTGTGGCCATTTGGGGAGTGAACCAGTGGATGCAAAAAGAGTGGCTATATGTCTTTCACTTTCTTTTCCTCTGCTTCCCTCCTTCTTTCTGATTTTTCAAATAAATCTTTAAATTTTACTTAACAAAAGCAATGAGATAAGAATGTGTGGCCAATGGAATCAAGTAGGTGGAATAGGGCAAGGACACATTTAAACAGACAGAGAATCATTAGCCAGGGTGAAGCAGAGAGAGCAGATTCCAGGAAATAGGAAAGGACAGGCCAATAGCAGAGGGGAACCTGGGGACTGACAGACACAGGGAAACAGTTAAGACAACAAAGTAGTGTTGAAGTGACCAGATACCCCAATAGCAGTTAGCAAGCAATTAACTGAGCTCTAATGGTGGGCTCCACCAGCAGCCGGGTAGGAAGGGAAGTTCACTAGAAGCTAAGGAGGTAAACACAGGCAAAAAAAACTGCCTGTCCTGCTGACTTGTTTGATCCAACCAGAAGCAGAAACAGAGCAGCAGACTCCAAGCAGGCAATGCAGGAACAGGGTGAATTTCACAGCCCAGAAACCCAGCAGTGCCACATTTGGCACCATTTTGTGAAGTGAGCAAAGGCTACGGGACTGGAAGGACAACAGCAAGTTGTACAAGTACTAACGCAAGAATGAACTCATTTCTGGGGAAGCCCCCAAACTTCATATGACCAGGAGGTCCAGAACTCCACCAGGGCTATGTTAGGCACCATTTTGTCCACTATGACAAAGGCTTTAAGACTGGAGGGACAACAATGAGTGGTACAGATGCAAAACTAGGAGTAAACTGAATTCCAGCTCAGCATGCTGCACTGGTCCCACAGGCAAAATAGTACCAACTTTGGCATCCTATGTGTCACACCCAACCACGTGACACTCAGACCTAATAGCCAGTAGGTTCTGGCAAGATCAGTATCACCAACAACCTAGTTATTTAGGACATCTGGTATTTTCCTAATCCTGATAACTGCTCATACCAGAAGAGGGAGAAAGGTTGCCCAGGCAACAGTACAGCCTCAGCATGGGATCACAGAAGGTAGAGAATGGTGACCGAGGTGTTGGGGTTATGACAACTTGATGGAAGCCTAACAAAAGAATCCAGGTCTGAAACTCACTGCAGGGAGTGGCACAAGTGACTACAAATGAAGAACTGGATACCAAACACAATCAATGAAATCAAACTGTAGACCTGCGAGTGATACAGCCTAGAGACCTGCCCCAAGGAGAAGAATCTGCTAAGTAGAAGTACAATGGCCAAAAGAAAAACAAGAGACAGAAGCACAGTGAATATTGCTGAAGACTCCCCTCCAAAAGAGCAAATGTCTTTGCCAGTCTCAGAGTTAACTGAGAAATACATTGAGGAAATGGGGGATAAAGAACTTTTAAAACATTTGTTTTAAAGCTTCTTATAAACAAGAAGAAACACATTCAAGGATTTAAGTGATGTCACAAAGGAAATAGCAACACCAAAACAAAATCAAGCATAATTATTAGAAATGAGCAATGGAGCAAATTGAAAATTCAGCAGAAAGCCTCAACAATAGAATGAATGAGGCAGAACAATAGAATTGGAAGATATTTCTTGCCACAATGAGGAAACAATCAGAATGTTAGAAGTGGAGTTGGGTCAAGCCATAAAAATTATTTAAGAATTAAGATAACTAGTAAAATATAAGAGTTATGGGAGTTCCAGAAGTGACAGAAAAACAAGCTGGGTGTAAAGATGTACTCAATGACAACTCAAAAGAAAACTACCCTGATATGGAGAAAGAATTGGGAAACAACATAAACACAGGAGGGGCACAGAATTCCCACTAGGATTGACCAAAAGCGATCTTCACCATGACACATGATAATCTAGCTCTCTTCGGTCAAACATAAGGAAAAGTTTCTTAAATGTGCACAGAGGGAAGATAATCAACTGACATAGAGGAACCCCAATCAGACTCATAGCCAACTTCTCTGAGGAAACTCTACCAGTCAGAAGAGAATGGAGCAATACATTCCAGATTCTAAAAGGGAAAAATTGTTAGCGCAGAATAATGTACCCAGCAAAGTTTTCCTTTGTCTTTGAAAATGAAATAAAATTCTTCCACAGTAATGAAAAGCTCAAAGAACATGCCTTTTCCAAAACTGTCCTATAAATGATACTTAAAAACATCCTCTTGACAGAGAAAATGAATAGCACCCACCAAAACCAAAGGTTAAATGTGAAGAACATCCCAGTAAAATAACGACAGAAGACATAAATCAATAAGCAATCCATTGCTAAAATGACAGGACCAAATTAGCACCTATCTAAATTAACCATGAATGTAAATGGTTTAAATTATCAATTAAACAGAGATCAGCAGACTGGAACAAAAATTATTCCTTGAATACTCCTTGAAGTAAATAATATTCCTTGAAATAAATATTAAATGTTGAAGTAAATGTTGAATATTATTCCTTGAAGTAAATAATAAATTTAATGAAGTATAATAATAATTTATAAATATAAGTAGTATTTATAAATAATAAATATAATAGCAATAATTTCAACAAGATAAAAATGCAAAGGCAGATATGCATAAATAACACCATATTTAAAGGTAAGCAAGTATGTTTGACAGAAAATTATCAGAGAAATATATACATACACACACATACAGGCTAAACCGATCAAATGGAGGTTAGCATTACAGTATTACAGGTTAACACTTCCAGGATCCCATGTGAGTAATGACAGTTCATGTCCCAGTGGCTCTGCTTCCAATTCAGCTCCTCGCTAATGACTGGAAAAGTAGCAGAGACGGGCTAAGTGTTTGGACCCCTGCATCCCACGTGAGAGACACAAAAGAAGCTCCAAGCTACTGCACTGGCTCCTACCTCTTGCCTGGCCTAACTCTGGCGATTATAGCCACCTGAAGAGTGAACCAGTGGATGGAAGATTCTCTCTCCTTCCTTCTCTCATTCTCTCTCTCCCCCTCTGTAATTCTACCTTTCAAAATAAATAAATAAATAACTTTTTAAAAAGATGATCATGTAATGGAATAGGAGATACAAAACAAATATGCCACGGAAAAAATAACATTCCAAAACTAGTCCAGATAGCACTCAGGAGTCACACAGAAACCAGCTGCCTCTGCTTCAATCATATATCAACAAGAGAAAAAGCATGCGGAGATACTAAAGAGGTAAAACCCAGCTCAAAAGCAAATACCCCCAGATCAATGCTAAAACAAATAAGCAAGAATATACTCAACAAGTTCGCTAACAGAGAATAAAAGAACTAATGTGTAAACAAGCCATACTATAGGAACTCAGAAAGTGGGTAAGGCTTTTACAAAAACACCTTTCTAAAAACTATAAATCCCACCAGCACCATTTGTATTTGAATTTTGACCAAAAACTTTCCAGACCCAGATGAAAAGAGCATTCCAAACAAAGTATTACAAGTGAAAACGTACAAACAAGCTTACATGTTCAAAATGAAGAAATAACTGAATTGTATAATCAATCAACATGCGACAACTAAAAATGGTAAGTGTGAAAGTTACATAGAAAAATGAGAATGCATATGACACAATCTCAAATCTAAAAGAGGGGGAGGTATAAAGCTTATTTACATTTTTACTTCAATTACATAAAAATATATTAACCATCAACCTACTTCCCCCATAAAATAAAGTGTTTCTATTACTGTTGCCATATTTTTTAAACTTTTAAATCTTGAAAAATTAAAATTTGAAAACATATTTGGGCTCAACAAAGATTCAGAGGACTGCAATTATCAAACCCTATCATTTAATACATATGGTTACAATTAAGAAACCAGGTAAACGAAAGCCGAATAAAATAAACTTTTGTTCTGTTTTGCTTTGTTTTTTGTTTTTTTGTTCACTGCACTTTTGACTCTAATGAAAGAGTTCCCCACACCAAGCAATTCAGTTCTCTGCAGACATCAACTTCATGTCCTGTAATTTAATTCAATTCTGACCACAATGAATGTAGTGCAAACCCCACAGGTTAAAGGTTCATTCCCACAGACTATCCTCTCCACTTCAGATGCCCATAGCAAGTAATGCTTCCTCAGATTACCCACATTTCTTTCCAACCTGACTACAAATTAAGGGTTCCCACAACCCTCTTCTGAGGTTCAATAATTTGATAATGACTCAAGGAACTCAGAAAAACAATTCAGAGAGGTTTACACAAAGGATACCAAATGATGCAAATGAAAAGAGATGTACAGGCTGAGGTCTGAGTCTGGAGTGCAGGGATTTCTGTTCTTATAGAGTTCAGAGTGCAACACCCTCCAAGCACAAGGATAAATTCAGCAACCCAGAAGCTCTCCAAATGCCATGGCTCAAGCATTGGATGAAAGTTCCATTTGGAGGCACAATTGATTAAAACTTAGACCTGTGGTGATTGGTTCAGCCTCCAGTCCCATTTCTTTTGTAGAGGTTGCACAGTAGGTCATACAGGTCCAAATATGGAATCATTAGTTAGTTCCTCTGGAAAGCAATCCTCAGTATGAACTCATGTAGGAGTCCATCAAGAATCATCAATGGAGGTCCAGTGGGGTGGCCTGCTGGCTAAACCCTTGCCTTGCATGCTCCAGGATCCCATATTGGTGCCTGTTTGTGTTCTTGCTGCTCTATCTCATATCCAGCTCACTGCTTGTGATCTGGGAAAGCAGTAGAGGATGGTCCAATGCCTTGGGACCCTGCATCCATGTGGAAGACCTGCAAAGAAGCTCCTGGCTTCAGGTTGGCTCAGCTCCAATTATTGTGGCCACTTGGGGACCAAACTGGCAGATGCAAGATCTTTATCTCTGTCTCTCCTTCTCTCTGTAAATCTACCTTTCCAAAATAATAATAATAAACAAATCTTATAAAAAGTGAATCATCAATGGAGCCTGGTGCAATGGCTTGATTGGCAAGTCCTCCAACTCCAGGTGCCAGGATCCTATATGGGTGCCACTTCATTTCCTAGCTTCCTTGTGGTTTGGGAAACCAATGGAAAATGGCCCAAACCCTTAAGAAAGTGCATCCATGTGGGAGATTCAGAAGAAGCTCCTGGCTCCTAACTTTGGGTCAGCTCAGCTCTGGCTGTTGCAGCTATCTGGGGAGTGAACCACAGGAAGGAAGATCTTTCTCACTGTTTCTCTTTCTGTCTGTAAATCTGCCTTTCCAATAAAAACAAAAATCAATCTTCAAAAATGATCATCAATAGAAAACAGTATAAAGGCTCCACAAAAAAAACAAATAAGAAAGTACCATCAGAGGTAGCCATTTCACTACTAAATATATGCCAAGGGAAATGAAATCAGCCTGTTGAAGAGACATCTATCCTTCCATGTGTATTTTATTGTAGCTCTATTTATAATAGTAAGGAATGGATACAACCTAAGTGAACATCAATGAAAAATAATTTAAAAATTAGTTACAAGCAATGGAATAATTACTATGTCATAAAAAGAGATGAAATCTTGTTGTTTGCAACATGGACAGAACTTGCTAAGCCAAGCAAAGACAAATAGCAAATGGCTTCATTCATGTGAATTCAAAGCAAAAAAAAAAAAGTCTCTGATCTCACAGAAGTTGAATATATAATTCTAACTTCCAGAAGAAGCAGCTTGGGAAAGCAGAGAACAGGAAAGGATGGCAAAATGAATGTTGAGAGTGTACTGAGCATATGCCTTTTAAAAAGAGAAGATATTGACATGTTTACCATAAAGAAATGATAAATGTTAGAGGAGACAGAGACATTACTTTGGTCATTATACTATGTACCCACATAAACAAGAAAATATGACACCCCATAGCAGGAACGATTTTATGAATCAGCTAAAAACCTCTAAATTACTTTTAAAAAATCATTAATTGAGGTATAATTGAAATATTATTAACAAAAGAAGCTCCTATCTCCCCTAAAACTCAGGAAATTCCAGAGTTTTTGAAGTTCTATACCCAATATTAAGAATACTAAACACGGG
Source organism: Ochotona curzoniae (assembly GCF_017591425.1). NCBI lineage: Eukaryota > Metazoa > Chordata > Mammalia > Lagomorpha > Ochotonidae > Ochotona > Ochotona curzoniae. The sequence continues at coordinate 12,035,049 of NW_024464920.1, read as the reverse complement.
CCCAGTGCCGTGGCCTACTTGCTAAAGTCCTCACCTTGAAACAAGTGCTGGGATCCTATATGGGCACCGGTTCTAATGCCAGTAGCCCCACTTCCCATCCTACTCCCTGCTTGTGACCTGAGAAAGCAGTCAAGGATGGCCCAAAGCCTTGAGACCTTGCACCTGCGTGGCAGACTTGGAAGAGGATATGGGATCTTGGCTTAGGATCGGCTCATCCCTGGACACTGCGGTCACTTGGGGAGTGAATCATTGGGTATTTCTCTCTGTTTCTCCTCCTCTCTGTATATCTGACTTTGTAATAAAAATAAATCTTTTAAAAATATCACACATATTTCTTATTTTAACTATATCACATTATGTGAAATTATGAAAAAAGGATGATATTAAAAGTATATATGTCACCAAAAAACCAATGCCTATCATATATATATTATTCTGTCTTGATAATACAAAAGTGATCGATACTACCAACAGTTACAAAAGCAATACAGAGTTGCACTAATCTCTGCAAAAAAAAAAAACTATTCTCAAAGAATTCGAACCCAAGTTTGAGAAAGAATAGAACTATGTGGGCAAAAAAAAAAAATCCCATACATCCCTGCGGCTTATTGCATGTAATCACTTAAAAAGGAAATAACTGTCACAGATGTTGTAACAATCTAAAATTTCATTGAAATATGCAAATAATCTATTTCATATTATTTATTTGTTGAACATAATCTGTGCAATAATCATCTAAGTATACTATTATATCCAAATTAAATAGTAACTATTTCACAGAAAATACTAGACATTTGACCTTTTATCTTTCCATATGTTCTCCAAGTAATTGCATTTACTATCTTAATTTTAATTATCACTGTTGATTTGAAAACTAATCTAGACCTCCACTGATCCTGAAATTCATATTTCCATGTTCAACCACATGTTTTTACCTTAATGACTTAACAGCATTACAAAGTGAGTTTATTCAAAACAAAATTATCCTTTTTTCATAAACTTGTCCACCCATCTGTATCTCCTACTTCAGATTACAAAAGCTTCATACACTTATCCAAAACATCACCCTTCAATTTCTCTCCTTTCCTGAACCTTCACATTCAATCACCAATTATCTACATAAATTTACAATTTATACTCCTTTCTCCATATTTTTGGCCACTATCTTTTTTCAATATACCATTTTTCCTTACCTGGATTATCAAAGAAACAAGTCTAATTCAGTACTAAGTAGCCCTCCACTCACACTTCAAGCTTGCTAAAACATCAAGAGATGGACTTCCCATAGCACTACACCAAAACAGAATCACTTATCCATCTCAACCATTTACCACACAAAGGAAAGAGTTTGCCCTCTCCAATATGATCTCCAGCTTAATTCATAACATCCTCACACATTGAAAACCTTAGGTAAGGGGCTGACACTGAGGTGTAGCAAGTGAAGCCACTGCTTATATACAGTGCAGGCATGCATAGGAGTGTCTATTGATGACATGGTGGCTCCAATTCTGATACAGCTCCCTGCGAATATGCCTGAGAAACACGAAGGGAATGGTCCAGGTCTTGGGCCCTGCACCCACATGGAAGACCTGAGAGAAGCTCCTGACTGCTGGCTTTGGCCAGGGCTGTTGTGGCCATTTGGGGGGTGAGCAGAAGATCCATTCCCTCTCACTCTCTCCTTCCCCTCTTCCTCTCTTTCTAACCCTGCTTGTCAAATAAATAAAAAATAAGCCTTTAAAAAACAAAAAGAACTATCTGGTAATCAAACAGTCCTGATTGATGTTGAAAATTCTTTACATAAACATTTCAGTTAAAAATCACTGTTTTCCAAACACTGACTGAATCAATTATTCCACCAAATTAGACAATAAAATCTTTCACTCAGTATTTCAAATTAAAAAAAATGTTTAGGCCCTGGCTGCATGGTCTAGCGGCTAAAGTCCTCGCCTTGAACGCACTAGGATCCCATATGGGCGCCGGTTCTAATCCCGGCAGCCCCGCTTCCCATCCAGCTCCCTGCTTGTGGCCTGGGAAAGCAGTTGAGGACAGCTCAAGACCTTAGGATGCTTCACCCACGTGGGAGACCCGGAAGAGGTTCCTGGCTCCTGGCTTTGGATCAGTACAGCACTGGCCATTGTGGTCTCTTGGGGAGTGAATCATTGCATGGAAGATCTTCCTCTCTGTCTGTCCTCCTCTCTGTGTATCTGACTTTGTAATAAAAATAAATCTTTTTTAAAAATTTTAAAAACTGCTAGCTCAGCCAGTCCAACAGTTTACATTATATAACAAGAAAAAAAGAGAAGCATATACGTATCAAAAAGCAATTGTATATTATTTTCATCAAATACTCCAAAACTAAAAGCCTACCTAAACATTAGTCTAATGATTCTGAGAAAAGAGACGGGGTCACACAGATCTATTTTCAACTATCATTTTCACCATTTAGACGTTTTGCAAATTGACTTAACTTTTCTAAGCCTGAAATTGACACTTGTAAAGTTGAACTAATAATGTGTGGTGAAGATTAAACTATAAGAAATGCAGAATATGTATTTCAGGTCCTGGCATTATAGAAGACATAATGTAAATACTAAACACATTAATAGCAGTAGTAGCTGTTGTAATAGTATTAAGTATACACCTCTCCCAGGGAAAAATTAAAGGCCAGAATGCACTGAGAAACTGAGCATCTGCTCCAACTACATCACATCCCAGATGAAGAAACTAAACCCAAGCACTGCAATAATCTTTCTATGTTCTCAAAACGTTTGTCATTCACCTCTCTGATTTCGTCCAATACATTTAATTTTCTAACTTTGTCTTCTTCATTGATAAACTGTAAGAACAGGGCATCATCAGTCCTTTCAACTTAATTCTCATTCCATGATTCAGTTGGGCCTTAAATCGGATAACTAAAAAGTATATATCCAATTTCTACATATTCTTAGTTCTCTTACGGTTATTTCCAAAACTCTAAAACATGACTCACCAGTTATTAATAATTACATGAAAGTGATTTACCTCTCAATAGCAGCCAAGTCTAATAAAGAGTAAAAAATCAGCTCAGTCAGTAACAAAAGAGAACATTACATCTAATTCAGGGAGGTGAGTTACTAGGAATTAAATTGGGCATATAGACATTACACAATTAAGAATAAAAGTGTCTAAAATATCTAACATATAATCCAAATTGATCTACATATTTTAGGCAAGTTTACAATATAGAATGCTCGATTTATCAAATACGGACAGATATGAAAACCTATCAAAATAAGGGCTAACTGTCCAGTTTTGAAAAACTCTCATTAGTTAAGAGAACAAGGAAAGACACTAACAATAAAATCTCCTAAGCAGAGCATTTATTGCTCATGCTAACATTCCCAGAAAATGGAACTGAAAACTTACTACACAGCACTTCATAATCTAACAAAAATTCTAATCTACTAGTTGTGAAGCCTGTTATAAAACTATGTTGAATATCCGTCTCAAAGAAGTAAAACACAAAAGTTATAAACGTAAAATCCATTCTGAATAATTTTTCATGGTACAAAAGTTCCAAAGACATCTAAACAGATTACTGTCATAACTCAGGTTCCCAAGGAAACAGACATTCAATCTGAAATCTACAAACAGCAGGTTTATAAAACAACACCTGTGTGGGCACAGGGAAAGCATGATTGGTTAGAGGGAGAAGTTAGGCAGTGCTGAATGGTAACACCGCTGCAGGAGCAGCCTAAATTACTCCTGAAGCAGGAGGGGTCCTAGGAAAAAGTTCCTAGCCAAGGAAAAGGGTTCTTACGTATGAGACAGCATCCTTTTGAAAGGGCAATTTCCAGAAAAGAAAAAACATACAACCATGAACCATGAGCAGGCACAGTTCCACATCTAGGGAAATTTGTTTCCCCCCTAGATGGTTACCACAATAATAGACATTACTTAAACTTAGGATATCATAAAGAACCATTGCTTAGTAGGAGTAAGGAAGAAGATATCTCAGTAAGTAAAACCTAAAATCTTCTGGAACCTACAGAATGGCAAATGTTGTAACATTTATCTTTTGTGGGTTATCAAATTTCATCATGGAATCCTTGCTTTCTTTTTTTTTTTTATTTTCCTCAACAAAGTTGCTAGAGAAAAAGGTAGAAAGTATCAATTACACAGTACACCTAAAATTCTACTTTGAATATATAAATGAACTGCACACTTAAAATCCTGAATCTTCCTTGATCTTCAACTAAAAATTCCATTCTGAAAAGCACCATAAAGAACACGTAGGCGGCACCCTCACTGGACAGGCAAGAATAATTAAATCCAGAGAAGTGCAATGATTTGCCTTAAACCGCAAAGGTAAAAGAGGGAGAACCTGAACTCAGGCTTTTTAATTTCAAATTTAGTGACTTCTTCACTTGTGCTGGGTTCTGTAATCAAAGCTTAACAAAACCAAAACAACTCTGAGGTATAAACCTCACTCTAATTCTCACAATAACAATTTCCCCCTTGATCAATTTCTGCATCCCCCTGAGAAATTTTATGTCAATTAAAGAAATGTCAATGTCTACTGGGTGAAATATTTTGTATTTTTATTAACAATAATAGCTAATACGTAAACTCTACGCCGGGACTCTGAGAACTTTATTTGCTTTGAATTATTCAATCTCCACAACAGACTTGAGAGTAAAAACAAGATTGTTCCCATTTAGCAAAAAGAAAAAAGATGTGAAAGACACTGAGAGAACAGGAATTTCACCACGCTGCTGTCCACATCTCATACCAAAACGCCTGGTTCAGTTTCAGCTAGAGTCCTGGATTATGTCCCCAGCTCTTGGCTCCAGCTAAGACCCAGCCCTAGCCACTGTGGGCATTTAGGAACAATCAGATGGATGAACAATTAGATGGGAGTGTGCTCGGCCTGGCTTCTCCCCAACACACACCCCACTTTTCTTTTCTCTCTCTCCCCTAATACAAAGTAATAACAAGAATAAAGACACTAGCAGTTGTTAACTAAGATAAAAAATGTAATAATGGAAAGAGCTGGAATTCTAACTGGTTTCTAGGCTTATGTTTTTAATATTAAACTATCTACTGAGTTCAGCCCTACGTTCCTTCTCAATTTTAATTTTCTGACATTCCAAATTTACACAACATACACAATTTATATTCATGATCAGAAATACACTTTTGTTACTTTAAGTTTTTCTATTGTTTAAGCCCAAATCACTATTTACTTAGGTAGTTATAAGCGAGACCTGAGGTTATATCTGAAAACTAAAAGTTTACAGAACAAATCAAATAAATACTTTCTTAACAAAAGTCTAGCTTAACCTGATCTACCTATTGATTCATCTCAGAGCAACCTTTAAAACATTTCCCAAGCACTGGGAAATTTTTATTGATGCTCTATATAAAACTTAACTATAGCCTGATAGTAAAAATTGAGGTTATGAAAACAATGTGATTTTTAATAAACTGATGTACAGCTTTGGCTGCCATAACAAATACATGTCTGTGTGACTATTCTTGCTATTGTGTTAACAGTTCAGTCAATTGTACAGGATGATCCATCCTAAATCAAGTGGTCTTACTATGCTCCAATCTGAGAACATAGCCTAAAACAACCAGGCTAATATGACTATTGTTCAGTAATCAAACATGATCCCTGGGCTCAACAGCAGTCATTCACAAACCAGCCAGCAGCCAGCAAAATGCCCCCAAGGCCACACAGAAAAATTTAAATTTGTTCCAACACAAGAATAAATAATAGCTGAGGCCAATGCATAGGCCTTTAGATTACAAACTATTAACTGCACAAACTGAAACTAAATTGATAGAGTGAAGTCATGAGATAAAGTAAGAGAATACAGCACAATAGCCTAGTGGCTAAATCCTCACCTTGCATGTGCCAGGATCCCTTATGGGCACTGGTTCGTGTCCCAGCTACTCTCCACTTCCCTTCCAGCTCCTGGGTTGTGACCTGGGAAAGCAGTGGAGAATGGCCCAAAACCTTGCAATCCTGTACCCACATGTGAGACCTGGAAGAAGCTCCTGGCTCCTGGCTTCAGTTCAGCCGAGCTCAGGCCATTGTGGCCACTTGGGAAGTGAACCAGCAGATGGAAGATCTTTCTCTCTGTCTGTCCTTCTCTCTATAAATCTGCCTCTCCCAAAAATAAGTAAGTAAATACATAAATACATAAATAAAAATGTTTAAAAGTAAGAGTATACAAGGGACATGGTTACGGTTACAATTCAGCCAACATTTCAAAGGATAATGGACTCCGAATATATAGAAGAGTTATAGTCGGAAATTTGGTTCTCAATAGAAATGAAAGTACACAGATACAATGACAAAAAATTATAAAAGCCACTGAGTCTCTGAACAGATGAACCAGATAGTGAAAATCTGTAAGAGCATATCATAGAGATCCCAAATAGCACTGTCCTGGATCCTACAGTTTTCTTGTAAAATTGTCTCTGACACTCAGACCAATATTACAATGTTGGTTTTGATATCTAAGAAATTGATTTTTTTTTCACTCTTGTTTCTACCACTATCCTTTTATTTCAGTTAACCCAATGAATTCTAGAATCAAATAAACCTAAAGAACCATATCTCTGAGTTAGAGCCACAGAAAACTTGACTTGTAGAGGAATGATCTATTAGAAATGTATTCCATGCTGTCACAACTCCCCATTGCACCCCAGACTTCACTTGACCACACTAGGTATGGACACCTGATCCAGGGAGACAACCTTACTGGCATGCCAGAGATCTCTGCATGCTCCAACAAGAAAGATGAGGACATTTATTTGGATTTCGATTCTTGTCTTGGAATTTGGGACAATGGGAAGGTTGGCTACGAAAGATCAGATGAAAGGCAAGTAGAATCACATGTGAGATGGGTATCTGGGGCCCTGAGGAAGCAGCAATATGGGGAAGGGACAAAAAAGGCAAAACATCAGCAGGGCATGAGACAGCAGAACTGTCTGTGGCCCTGACACCATTCTAGGTCCTATTATTGGGAGACCTGTCTAACTACACAGCCACTTGTGTTCTTAGGTCATTGTGAAATTTTCCAATAACTCCCCATTCCAAGTTAAACTGATTTGAAGCAGCTTGTAATCATGAAAATAAGAAGTTGTCAGAACGGTTCCAAGAATAATATTATATTCGTGCATTTCATCTTTCCTCCACAGTTCTAGATGAGTAGTCTGTGCTCCCAGCTTCTGTTTCCCATATTCTCAATTATTCAATTTTCCATATGACTCTTAAAACAGAACTGGGTATGTCCTAATTGTCTATTCAGTGGACACGTCTCAGTTCTTATTTAACTTGACTTCTCTTCAACACAGCCACATACCTAATACTTGCCTCTACTTGTCTCATGAATGCTGGACCTGTATTTCTACCTATCCACTGAACATCTCCACTATTGGTCTAGATTTCCAGGTCACACTCATGCTCCTCCCAAAAACTGTTTCTTCTTTTCTATCATTACCCTTAGTCCATTTCATTAGCCATCCAAATTATTCACAAGTCAAGGAGCCCTATGAATTTTCTTCCAGTGTTTAGAAATCAATCTAATCTATCTCCAAAGCCATTATTAACACAAGTTTTCATCATTCCCTAGGTCCTCAGACACAAGTGTATAAATCTTGTGCCAAGGGATGGACCCAGAATTTTTAAGGATTTCAAACTATTGTAACACATAATATTTTCAGGAACTATAACTTTCTTGATAGTGTTTCCATTAATGTTTCCATTAACTGAAATGTTTCCATCTTCTCTACACAGCCACCAAGTAATCAACACACATTTTTGAAAGCTATTAACCATCAAGCACTATGTTAGACTATAGTCATACTAAAACAGAAAACAATATCTCCACTCTCAGGGAGCTCACAAAATAGGGAGGGAAATGTTGACAAAATGACAAAAGCAATGCAATAAATTTGCCAAAGATAGTATATGGCTAACCCAGAGTAAGTCTTTATTCAATGCTGACCACTGTGGTGAGTGCTTTGTGAATATTATTTCACTGAATCTTTCATTAACACTATGAAGTGAGCATGTCATTTATATCATGGATAAAATGGGACTCAGAAAACTTGAGACTACGAACAAGATTTTACCCTCATGAGTAGAGAAACTCAGGGGTTAAACAATGATCTAATTGAAGCCTATCCTCGATTAGAATAGGGTGCTCTGGGAGAAGCAGGGTTGGGAGAGAAGCTGACATGTGTAACTCACATTTGTTTTGGATACAGCTGAACTTGACAATCAAGCATTTAGCAAAATCTAAGCAAGCACATTCGGAGGGCAAATTTCTCATTTCTTTCTTCTCTAAATAGATCTCTAAAAGTCATTTAGCTTGGGGGCCAATGCTGTGGTGCAGCAAGTGCTGGTTCTAATGTCAGCTACTCCACTTTCAGTCCAAATTCCTGCTTCTGGCCTGGGGAAATGATGAGCTTTCTGCTTCTGGCCTGAGCAAATGATGGCCCAAGTCTACGTGAGTGACCCAGAAGATCCTGGCTCCTGGCTATGGACCAGCTCAACCTCAGCACCTGGCCATTTGGGGAGTGAACCAACAAGTAGAAGATAACTTTTTTCTCTGTGTTTCTTCTCTGGAAGGTGGAGCTAATTAAAGGTGGAATAGCCAAGACAATGAACTGGTACCCAAACAGGATGCCAGTGCTACTGGCAGAAACCCAGCCCACAATGCCATGGCACCAGCCTCTCTCTTCTCTTAATCATACAAATTTCCCAAAATCCCATCTCAGACCCATTTTCTCCAAGTTGACTACCTGTTTTGATCCTTCCTCCTATGCACTACCACGGACTGTTCTGTCATTTACTTTGACATTTAATCATGAAACCAAAGCAGAACTTCCTCCACAGGGACAGCACAGGGACAGCACAGGGACGGCATAGGGACAACCATATCAGCTGATCAATGAGGAACAAGAGTGACAGGATGTAAGGAAATGGGACATGGCACTACAAGCTATGAAATGGATGGGGAATTGTAAAAATGCAGCTGGAGCCTCCAGCAATCTCTGCTTTTAGCTAGCTATTGCCTTAGAAAATTTAGAAAAATCACTTCTTACTCTGTTTCTACTTCCTCAGTCTTAAAAGTACGCAGCCTGATGACATAAAGGAAGTCCTTCCATTCCTTCAATTCTGAAATAAATTCATTTTTTTCTTTGGCAGTACTATTTAACTTTATCAGTGAACTGAAATCTAACCTACTACTGTTACATCACAGTGAACATCACAGTGAGTTCCTAATGAAGAAACAGCAGCAAAGTTTACAAACTACTAAAGCTACTAAAATGTTCAACCTTATGGCCATCAAGCCCTTAGAATACATGTTTTCTTCACAGGACTATTAGGCAAAATGACACACATATTGGAGCTACTGGGGTTTCTTTTTCCCCCTCCAAGCACTTTCAAACATCCAGGAATGTTTTTGTTTTTTAAATAAGTAAATGAAGGTGTGGGTGGGGGGGTGTGACATAGTAAGTTAGGCCTCCACCAGCAGTGTCAACATCTGATTCAAATCCAGACTGCTCTACCTCCAATCCAGCTCTGCTAATGTGTCTGAGAAAGCACATTAAAGCCTTGGGCCCTTCTGCCCATTTGGGAGACCCAGAGGAAGCTCCGAGGCTCCTGGCTTTGAACTAGAACAGTCAGTGAGCAGAAAGGTTATTTGGGGAGCGCACCATAGAATCTGTCTCCTCTCTGTAAATCTGTCTCTCAAAAAACAAATCTTTTTTAAACAATAAGTGAATGAAAAAGGAGGAAAAAGCAAAGAAGGATCAGCAACTTTCTTAAAGTAACTTGGGACTTCATTTGTAATGCTCAAAGACCATCAACTGACCATAACTGAATTCTTCCTTTCTTTTTTAAAAAGTGTTACTTAAATTGCATTATTCAGAAGAAAATCATAATAGTTAAAATGAAAAGATCATCTAAATACAGAAAGTTACAGAAATACAAAATAATTTCATAGCATGGAGATATTTTTGAAGAACTCTTTCAGCCAGCAACTACAGTTTTAATCTTATTATCCTAATAGCTATGCTGTGAAATAACATTATTAGGATGGAGTATAATAAAATGGCTGCCACATTACAAAATTTTTTAAAAATTAGTGGGGGGGGGTAGGGGAATAGGGAGGGATGAGAGTAAGGGGAGAGAGAGAAACCCCCATGCTTCCAAATATGTATCATGAAAAATGTGAAATCTACTCATTTCACATGACCTTTAAAAACTGAAATATTTTTTAAAAGATTCAATATCATCTGTGGAGTTCACAAAACACATATTCCAGGTTCTAAATTAGCAACACAAAGTTCGACATGTAACTAAGACCTTTATCAAAATGCTACTATTATTAAATTCTGACCCATCTCCAACATGAAAGCTAATTTCTTCAAAGGAACTCTAGATTTTCTCAATTTGTGGCCATCTACCTGGGTTGCCTCATGCCCTAACCTGTCACTCCCTAAATAGAACTGTTCACTCCATCTCTCCAGAGTTAGTTGCTCCTTCTATGACCCCATGCCTTTGCATTTGCCGTTCTCTGAGCCTGACCCACCCTTCTGTCTTGTGACTTGTAAACATGCCTCTGCCCTAAAGCATTTTCTGATAGTCTCTAATTCCATCTCACAAAATGGCTCCCGGTGTACTATTAGGTGTACTATTACGTAGCAGTGCAAATGACATTTAAGTGTCCAACTCCATGACTAGTCCAACTCCATGACTAAAGGATGGTCTGTATCTTGATAAACTCGTTCCCAACCACTGCTGTAATGCCTGGCCTTTACTGCAACTTAAGTACACTGAATAAAAGCAGATTAAATAATGAGTCTTCATATTAAAGGGTGCTTCCATGAGGACAGATGTTTGGTTTGGTAGGTAAGCTGGCAGTTAGGAGACACACATCCCACACAGAGTTCTACTCCTAGCTCTGGCTCTGGTTCCAGCTCCTGAGCCAGCTTCCTACCAGTGTAGACTCAGGGAGGTGGAGGTGCTCGTTCCACTAGCCAGGTCCTTGCCATGCACGTGAGAACCCTGGATTGAATTCCTGGCTCTGGATAAAGGATTGCAGGCATTTCAGATGTGAGCCAGTAGATAGGTTGCTCTCTTTCTGCTTCTCAAATAAATTAAAAAAAAAAAAAAAACAAACTGTTTTTAAAATGCATACATTTGGGGTCAGCACTGTAGCACACCTGCAGATAAGGCCATAGGCACCTGGCATCCCATGGAGACTGCTGCATTTCCGATCCCGCTCCCTGCTAAAGGACCTGGGAAAGCACCAGGGGATGACCCAAACGCTTAGGGCCCCACACCCATGTGGAAGATCTGGAGGAAGCTCTTGGCTGCTGGTTTCAGAAAGATCCAGCTCTGGCAATTGTGGCTTTCTGAGGAGTGAACCAGCAGATGAAGATTTCTTTCTGTAACTCTCTTTATGTACTTTTGCCTTTGAAATAAATAAAACTTTAAAAAAAGAAAAGTGCATCCACTTTAACACAGAGGTAACACATTTAACATCAGTCAAAGCTAATGTTGCCCCTAGGGAACATTTGTAAAAGTCTGGAGATACTCATTGGGGGAATGTTACTGGCACTTAGAGGGTAAGAGATGGAAGAGACACTGCTAAGCATCCTACAATGCACATGACAGCCCTCCATCACAAAGAATTATCCTGGTCAGTGTCGTTAGTGGTGATGAGAATACGAAACTCAGGTGTCACTCGACTTCATCAAATATGATGGTTCACTAACACATCCCAGCAGTATGCTCAATAAATTCCAGTCTTGTATTTCTGAGGGAAACTTCCAGAACAGTCTAAGCGCACATGCCAACACTAAAAAAAAAATGATCTTTATATAATCTCAATGCTTAGCAGCATTAGACCAAAAACACTGTTAAGCCCCTCATCTTTCAGAAAACTAACGCCAACCTATCACAAGCTAGTCTGAAATCAGGAAACACTTCATCTACCTCACAGCAAACCTCGGGTAAACTGATTTTCCCTTGTGGAACTTATGACAGAAACGCAATCTGAAGCATGAGGTCATCAGCTTCTCTAGGTCTGATAAAAGGAAAATCTCTTAAGTCCTGCAAGTAAGCCATGGACAGATGTCCTGGCAGTTGCCCACAGGAACTGACAGAAGAGAGTAAAGGGCATGCCCTCACTACTGCCAAATTCACTAATAATCGAGAGTCCAAAAACCTCAAACAAAATCACTGCAAAAAAAAAATAATAAAATAAAATCAATATGTCAATCCACAGTGCCAAATACCGAAGTCAACCGCCACTCCCCTTCACATGCATGCAAACTTTACATGACTCCAACATTTCAGGAAAGCTGTGCAAAGCAAGAACACCTCCTTCCCATACAGCTGGATGACTCAACTCTGCCTCATCCTGTGACTGAAATCTCCAAGTTCACTCTTTTTTGTTTTGAAATAGTTAGTTATCTTACTCCCTAGGAAATGAACTCATTGATTTGGTACCTATTTTTCCATCATTTACATTTTGTTATCCCCCTGCTTGTCTCAAGACAAGTAAAGAAAGCAAGCTGCACAAAACAAAAACTTGAGTTTAGTCACTCCACAAGGCAGAGTTTAATTATGTGATTTTAGGAAGTGACTGCTACCCAATACACCTAGGATGTCCTAGTCTTGAAATCTTCAAGGCTTTCCATATTTCACACAGAGACGCACTGACAGACATGGAAGAAATATGCATCATCTGATGACGCTTAACAAGATATCTTCTCAGACAGAAAAAATAAAGTATTCAAGCTTGGGAGGGAAAACGCATTTTTAAATAACAACAAAAAAAAAAGTTTCCGACAGTGAGTAATATCTTCCCTCAGAGCTGATTTTGCTTTTAACTGCCAGTCCCACGACTGGGCCCACACTAGGCCGGGTCTCGTCACACCGCCTTCCAGCGCTGTCCACAAGGGGAAGGAGACGCCATGTGGGGCAGGTGCGTGTCCTGTCAGGTCCAGCCCGGGGTGCTGGGAGCCTAGAGCAGAGCTAGATGGCCGCCCGCGATCTCCCAGGGGCCGGACTCCAAGCCCTGCAAGTAGGCAGCCGGCCAGCTGGCCAGGCGTCCAGTAAGCACCAACTCTTCCCCTTTCCATCCCCATGCTGGAATCCCTGGTGGGACTCCGCAGCAGCGCCACACCCTCCAGCTCGTAGCGAGCTCGCCTGACATCCCCGTGGGCTCCGGCCTGCTGCCCCAATGCGCCCCAGCCGTCCTCCCGGCTCCCGCGGCCCACTCCCGGGCCGGACGAGCAGGCCCCAACGTCTGCCTACGGCGGGGCCTAGAGAAGGAACGGGCCCGCGCCGAGGAGAGGTCCCGTGCCACCGCGCCACGCCGCGCCCACGACCCCACAGCCCCCCGGCTCTCCCGTTCACGTGCTCCCGGAAGGACAGTTTCCCTCTCTTACCCTCTGCAAAATCCTCCTAAACATGGTTTAAACAGGTCCCGGTGCTGCCACGGTGACTCTCAGGAGCCTATCCGGGACCGGTGGCTCACTTCGGGGGCGCACGGGCCAGGAGGTCCTGGGGGAGGAGATCCAAATGAGGTGGTGGTGGCAGGCCCCGACTTCCCCACTGGCGGCGAGAGGCAGCGCGAAAGAGTGAGCTAGTGAGCAAGAGAGCCAGCGAGCCAGCAACCAGGCAGCCAGAGAGCGCCCGCCCCCGGGCCAGCCCCGTAACTGACAGCTGCCCGGGCCTCCCTCCAACGTCAGGCCCCGCCCTCCGGCCTGTCCATCCGCGGGGCGGGGTGAGGTGGGAGGGGCCGGCCTGAGCCTCGGACCAATCGCAGTTGGCAGCAGCATGGGCGGCTGCGTGATGGACAGCCGGCAGGACGCTGGCACCCCACTCCCTCAAACAGGCCTGAGGATGCGGTGGTCCACTGCGCGCCCCGCCAGCTGCCTCAGGAGGCCATACCCGCATGCCTGCCAGGATGGGGACCCCAAGAGGCTTGGCGCGGAGAGTCCCTGGCCCCGGCTGGCTACCAGCGTTAGTGCCTAGGCTGCTTTGTAAAAAATGTGAAGGCTCCCGGATCTGGCCCTGGATGGGGTGACAAATTCCAGATTCTAAAAGAAAAAAATTATTGGCCTAGGATAACATATCCAGCAAAACTTACTTTTGTCTTTGAAAATGAAATTAAGTTGCTCCACAGTAAAGAAAATTTAAAAGAATATGTCCCTTCCAAACCTGCCCTACAAAGGATACGTAAAGATGTTCTCTTGTCAGAGAAGAGGAATAGCACCTACCAAAACCAAAGGCAAATGGGAAGAACATCCCAGTAAAATAACAACAGAAGACTAAATCAATGAACAACCCGTTGCTAAAATGACAGGACCAAATTACAACCCATTCATATTAACCCTGAATGAATGTAAATGGCTTAAACTCATCAATGAAGTGTCACAGATAAGTAGACTAGATTAAGAAAACAAAACCCATCCACTTATTGCCTACAGGAGACAAATCTCACTAACAAAGATCATTGGAAAGTATACCTCATGGATTTTTTTTTTTTAGTTTCATCTCTTCAAACACTTTCCCATTATTCACTGACTCATAGATAAAACTTTCTTCAAGAAGATTCTTCATTCTTTTTTATTTCTTCAGCAACACATTAGTCATTCAGTAACATTATTTAACTTCATGACATTTTCAATTTCTTTTTTTCTTCTTGTTGATTTTGTTTTATGGCTCTTTGTTTACAGGAATGTATATAGTAACTATGTAATGTATAGTTATTGTAATGGAGACTATCATATCCACATATGAGGATATAGTGCAGCATTCATATCTACTTCAAGATCAAAGATGGACTCCCAATAAAACTGTTAAATATATCTTGACAGTAGGATGCTGGACTCTCTGCCACTGACTGTTTATGAATAAATACAATCTTCTTTTAGCCCTTGAGGGCAATATTAACAGAACTGTGAGGGTGAGAACTTCAAAAGGGTATAAGAGACCCATGAATTCTCTGATATTTCCAGCTGGTTTTCTCTAGATTCTAGCTAACTTTTATCCTAAGCACTAGAAATATGTCGTATCTGCTCTGAATTTCTGTGTAATAGAGAATTTTAAATAATTGCTGTTTTCAGATCTAAAAATAATGACATTAGTAAATGTGATAGAGCATGGCCAAGTCGATTACACTTAAACCTCCATCTGGTAGATTCCAAAACAATATACAAATGATGCAAACAACATTCCCATTTATAATAACAAGTTGGGACTTTGGCGTGCCAAGAGATTCCTCCAGTCACACCAAGAAAATTCATGGTTGGAATTCCCTGACTTGGTAGATGTCTCATTCTGAAGTGTGGATTTTCTTCAACCACACATTTTGGGAACTAGGGAACAACATAGAGCTAGGACAACACAATTTTTTTTTTTATCGTATTCTTTGCACTGCCTATTGACTGGTTCAGTAGTAAACCAGACTGAAATGATCTCAGATCAAATCTGAAGTCCTCAATCTTGCCGATATTCTGAGTGAGCCCAGCCTGTGGATCCTCAAAGCAATCAAGCAAACACAATGCAACATATGGTTTACTACAATAGGCGGCGTGAATGAATTCTAGAAATGGAGCTGCCTTCTGAAGCTATGTTTTCACTTGCCTGTGAAATCTGTTTGCATAGTCAAGTGATATTATTGAGTAAGTGTGGTTAGAGATGACATCTCAACAGTGTTCAAGGCTTGCATTTTGTTGGATTTGGCTGGTCTAGTATTTTAAAAAGTGAGTTCCTCCAAGTCTTAAAAACCTCAGCCTTCAGAGGACATCTGTACCATGGCAGAGGACGGAGAACAGAACAAATTTATCAACTACTCCAATCAAGGGTTGACAGTGAATATCTGGACAAACAGAGCTCTAAGGTGGACTGTCAGCCAGTGGATTCTGGAGAGATTTCATCGCAATTGGAGTGACGGGATGGACAGCAAGTCAAGACTATTGGACTATTAAAACCTCTTGAGAATTTCATGACATATTTTTTCTTCCTGTTGTTGATTTTGTATTGTGGTTTTTCATTTCAGGGGATGTATAGTAACTGTTTAATAGAGACTATCATGTCCAGATGTAAGAATACATTGCAGTGGGCATCTCTACCTCCAGAGCAAAGATGGACTATCAATAAAAGTTAACTATATCTTGACAATGGGACTCAGCCATTGTCCATGCCTGCAATGATGGATATATAACTGTTTATGAAGAACTATACTATAGTCATATTACTGGGGAACTCAGTGGGTGGGAGGGGATTTAGGGTTGGGGTAGGAGAAACCTTTTACATAGTGAGTTCTGACTGAGATTCATTTCAAAACAAAAAGAACATCTCAGTTGGAACATAAAGGGAAATAAAAGACATAATGGAAGATCTTTTAAAGGAGAGGACTTTGGAAATGAATACAGTCAGTTGGTTATGAAAAGCAGTAAGAAATGGTAAAGTACACTCTGTTTAGCAACAGTAGGAGCTGCCACAATACATCTAGCTGGACTATCACCTGAAAGGCAGGGGAGAGGGAAGAGTTGCCAGGACTATGACAGACCTGCAGGACGCGAGGTGTTATCTTCAGCAGAGGAGCATTTAAAAATCACTTCACAAGAAGTGGGTGTTTAGCCTCAAGGTTTGGTTAAGACACTAGTCTCCCATATCAGAATGCTTGGGCTTGATTTCCACTTTAACACCTGATTCCAGCTTCCTGCTGATGCAAACTCTGGCAAGCAACAGTGATGGCTCAGGAAATTGACTGCCACCCAACCAGTTTTGAGTTTTGGCTAAAGCTTTTGTGGGCTATTTGGGGGAATGAATCAGCAAACATGACCTTTCTTTGTCTCTCCATTTACATGTCTCTCTCTGTGTGTCCCTCTCTCTGTCTCTCCTCACTCTCACACTCTGCTTCTCACTTTGCCTCTTAACTAATTCTTTTAATTGTCATCAATAGTAGGATAAGTATTGATTAAATATATATATCTTTGTCTATCACCCTTCCTTCTTTATTTCTTGCCAGAACTAGTGAAAAGTCAAAGGACAAGTTAGCATATGAAAACAAAATGTAGGTCAAGTTCAGCAATATAGGTAGCAGTTAAGAGATACAGCTAACTGGAATTAGAGAGCCACCTCCTAGAGAAACATAAGAGAATTTTTTATGTTCATATATATGTAAGCTACTAAGCTGTTATATGCAAAAAAACCTGACCATATGCTAACCTTCATATATGATATGTGAAATATGGATGCTAAATATCATATATAAGTGAAGATCATAGAAAATTAAAACTTCTCCATAACTACAAAGCTGTGATTCCTTTGATATGTCATACAGAAAGGAAAAGGTGAAATGGATTTTTAAATCCATTCTGACATGATTACATGTCAAAATTGTTTTCAGTTAAAAACGATGGGGATGATGGTGGTTGCACAATTATGTAAAATGGTATATTTTGTCACAGTTTTTACAAACTAACGAAACAAAGAGAGCTTTGACACAGAGCAAGAAGTGATAAACTCAACAATGGAAGCAAGGGATTAGAATGATGCAAAGGGCTCATGAGCCAAGTCATGCAGGCATCTTCCAGAAGCTCGAAAAGGCAAACAGATTCTTCCCTGGAGTCTCCAAAGGAAGATCTAAATTTAAGCCTAATGAAACTAAATGTAACTTTTTGATCTTTTTAACTAAGATGAAAAGCTTATTTAAATATGTGATTGTTAACTCAATGTGTCTTCCAAGAAGTTGCCATTTGGAAAATAACATATAATAAATAAATTTAATTAGCTCTTTGCTGTGAATATAAATAGAGACGCCCAATTTTTAAATATATAAAAGTCCCTTCATCCTCTTCTTGAATAGTTATTAAGGAGACAAACAGCACTACTTTTCCCAAACATCTAAGTATTTCACTCCTGTCTTGTTTTCAACACAATATAGCAAAACACATCCATAATCACGGGGTCCAACCCCAGATTATGTCACGTGTTACATGGACAATTTCCCTAGTGTTGAATCCATGACAGCAATTTATATCCATGATATATTCAATAATTTACTCAACTGTAATCAATCTATCAAAACAACAGGAAGGCTAGTTGGCATAAGTCCAGCAATGACAATTACAACAGTACAACAGTGAGAACTAAAATATACACTATTTCCCTTGTGGAGCTGCCAGTTATATGAGGACTGATCAGCTTTCTATACATTTTGCCAGAATGCACGCAGAAACAAGAGGGGTATTATTATTTGTCATGTAAATGTTATCATTTTAGTTAAGCAAAGCGAGCTACATCCAGGCTGACAACTACGACAACAAGATCATTATCACCCATTCCATACATTTTCAATGGCCTAAAACCATTTTGTGGTTTCTATTACATTACTGTTTAACTGGTGTTGAGCCCCGAAAATTTCTTGTCCAGACTCAGCTAACTATGAAACACAAATATCCAACAGCTTATCAAACAAATCCATTTAAGTATCTCACAGATTCCTTAAGGTCAATTTGAAATGTTCAAACTCTAAATTGAATTGACTATCTCCTTCTGCCCACCTTTTCCTCAATTCTCCATGATCCTGGGTTCCTCCATCAGGACTTGGCACTACCTCCCTCCAGCTACAAGTCCACATGCCAGCTTTGCTTGTTCCCTTTTCATTTCCACCAATATCCAGTTAATGACCCAGTCCTGTATAATGTATCTCTTTCACTCCATAGTCTCAGCCACTTCATTCTAATCAATGATGCTAACTCATCTCTATGCTGTGAATCTTGCTGTCCCACAATTTATTATCTTCATTACAGCCAGAACGATCTTTCTAAAGCACAAATATGACCATTGGTTCTACCCTGCTTAAAATTCCTCACTAGTTCCAAACTGTTTTAAGGATAAACAGTAAACTCTTTTTTTTTTTTTTTCGGTCTTTCAAGGCCATTGTGTGTCCTTGCTTTAGCTATCATGCTACCTTCACCATTTATTTATTTATTTATTTATTTATTTATTTATTTATTTAGAGTTACAGAGAGTGAGGGAGAGCCAGAAAAAGAGTTCAGTCTGCTGGTTCCCTCCAAAAATGGCCATAACACTAACGTGAAACCAGCATGAAACAAGGATCCAGGGCCTTCATCAGTCTCACATATAACTGGCAGAGACCCAAAAATCTGAAACATCTTCTGCTTTTCTTTGACCATTATTTTCTTTCTTTATTTAAGATTTATTTATTTTATTGGAAAGGCAGATGTACAGAGAGGAGGAGAGAAAGAGAGGAAGATATTCTGTCCGTCCCATGACTCACTCCCCAAGTGACCACAATGGCCGGTGCTGCACTGATCCAAAGCCAGGAGCCAGGAACTTCTTTCCGGGTCTCACACGTGGGTGCAGGGTCCCAAACCTTTGGGCCGTCCTCCACTGCTTTCCCAGGCCACAGGCAGGGAGGTGGATGCTGCCGGGATGGGAAGTGGAATTGCCAGGATTAGAACCGGCACCCATTTGGGATCGTGGTGTGTTCAAGGTGAGGACCTTAACCATTACGCTATCGTGCCAGGCCCTCTTAGAGCATTGGTAAAGAAATTGATCAGAACGACAGCAGCTGGGTCACAATCCAGCACCCATGAGATGCCAGTATTACCAAAGGCAGCCATACCTACTATGCCACAATGCCAGCTCCCACCCAAACAACTGACATTATTTTCCTCACTCTGGATACATTACACATAATGAACTACTGCAGTTTTTGGACTCACCACTGTCTCTCATTTACTTCTGATTCACTGAACAAGAATACTTCTTAAAGGCCCTTGGAAAATGGAACTAAAAGTTAATTTTGGTGCCAAGAAAATTCTGAGATCAACACACTGTTTTTTTGTAATACTGATTTTTTTTTCAAAAAACTGTCAAAATCCTATAATATTTATGGATTTCAACATTTTGTTGTTGGATTTTAATTTCATGTTTTCCAAAAACTCATTTCATGTACCTTCATATATGCTTTTACATACACGTGGAATATTTTATACAACCATCTTCCCTCTACATGCACAATCCCTGCTCAGATGCAGATCTCTTCCCATCCTCAAACTAAGCTACTATGCGTACCTATAGATTGCACTCAAGCCCATTAGAAAGGAAGAGACATGGGGTCACAGATCCAAAACACCCCCAGACCACGTAAGTTTCTCCCTAATGTGCATTGTTCAGTTGCCTCCTCCTGTTTGGTTTGTACATTCCCAGTTTTCTATTATAATTGGCTTCCCATGAAATATTGTCATTAGAGAGTACATCCCATTGATGCAAATATAAAACTCACATGAAAATTTCATTGTCCTCTGCAAATTAATAAAATGACATTCCAGTCTCTGTAGGCTTGGATAATATGAATCTACCCAAAGAGAACCTTGCTTCAAGGTGCTAACAAAAATTCAAGCTTTGGAGACTGCAAAGGAAAGATTCATAAACTATTCCACAGTGAATTCATCAATGTAAATGAGCTCCCTGAGGGCTCGACAGCTAGCCAGCTGATCTCCATAAGTGACATAATTAAAATAAACTATACAGAAATCAGACATATAGCTCTGCGTTTCTTCTTTATGATATGCTGGAAAATCAGGAGTAGAATATTCCAAAGGTCATCTAATTCAAATGGTACATTGCTTAAGCCCATGAGGTACTTAGAATAGTACGGAATTGTAAAGCAATGTGCTGAAGTCAGGAGTCAAATAAGTGGTCCTTTGTGAAACATTAAATTGACAATATTTTTTCAGTATAGGATACACAGATAGTTGCATGAGTGACAAATCTATATGATAAAGTTATTTCACTTCATGTAATTATCATTGATAGGTAAAGTATCATTTCACTACAAAACATTCTAGGTGAATCAATCTATCTTTCCTCCCCTTCATATCTCCTCTCCTCCCTTTTACTTTTACTTATATCTATTTGCACTGAGTGGGGTTATTTGGTTCATTTTTGGTTTTTGGTACAATAGGAAAAACTCACTTGATAACTCAGGTCAATCTTCCTTCATTTATATCATCATTTGTAAATAACATTTCAAGAAATGTGCATTAACATTTAGAAGAGAGCATAAAATTAATATTTTATATGTCATTTTAAACTTTTCAAGACATATCACAGGCACATTAGCTGAAAGTGAGATCCAAAAATATGGAGCCAGCATTGTAGCACAGTGAGTGGGTAAAGCCACTTCCTGTTATAGAGGCATACCATGTGGGTGCTGATTCACGTCCTAGCTGCTCCACTTCCAATCCAGCTCCCTGCTAATGGCCTGGGCAATGCTGCAGAAGACAGCCCAAGCATTTGGACCCAACAGCTTAAAAGGAACCATATGTGTGTTAGTTCTATTTTATTGTAGTGTATTTTTGAACAGTTCTATCTTCTTTGTATTGTCTAGAAAATTAGTAACTACTAAAGGTTTGGATAAGTGAAAATCCTTTAAAGAAATGCTTGTCACAGCTTTTCTTTGTACTGTAACTTGTTCAGTCCTAAAGGTAAGTTCTAGTGATATCTTGGTGGATAGAGAGTAATTCATTGTATTTCAAAAGAAGCCTTGGTAAGATGAAACATTATTGAGAAACATTATTCTATTGAACGCTTCAACACTGTATAATTCTTAAAGTAACTTACATAATGATGAGAAGCTTCTATGGTTATTTGCTTTAAATTACATTTTAGATCATAACTTTCCATTTTAAAAATAACTAAATGGAAAATCTGTAGCCAAAAGTTATTATGCACTTTGTAGCACTATTCTAATATTCTTATAGTAGTATTAGTGCATTTATTTCTCACAACAATCCTGTCAGATAGAAACTACTGAGGTTTAGAGATATGAAATAACTTGTCCAAGTAAGAAGTCACTGAACTAAGAGTAAACCAGAGTTTGATTCCAGAGCTTTACTGCTAATGATTTCAAGTGTTTGCATTCCAAGTACACGGATTACATTAGTAAGGAGATGGTACTATTCTAGGAATAAAATGCACCATCTTTCACTGCTTTCTCAGGTACACTGGCAGAGAGCTGATCAGAAGTCGAGTGTCTAGGATTCAAACTAGTACTCCTATATGCGATGCTAACTTTATAGGTGACAGCTTAATCCATTGTGCCACAACACTGGCCCCAATGTGTGATTTTTCTAAAGAATATTCTATATCAATATTCACTTAGGTGAAAGCCACAGAGACAGACACACACACACACAGAGGGAGAGCTCCTCATCAGTTCACTCCCCATCAGTTCACAACATCCAGGACTGGGCCAGCTTGATTCCAGGTTCTTAGAGAACTCTATGCCCATTTTCTCACTTGGGTGGGGACCCAAGTACTTGGGTCATCATCTGTTGCCTTTCAGGGTATAAGTTAGCAGGAAGCTGTAGTCAGAAGCAGAGCTGGGATTCAAACTAGCCCTTCCAGTATGGGATGTGGGCATTCCGGATGGTATAATAATCTCTATACCAAAAACTTATTACTTGGATGTGTAAATGTTTAAGAAGTTAACAACCATGACTCTCAAAACAGATAAATAAAGGATCAGAAAGGCCAGGACAAAGTAAACTGATGGGCCAGCATTGTGCTGCAGTGGCTTAAACCACTGGCTGCAACACTAGCATCACATATCAAAGCACTAATTCCTGTCCCAGTTACTCCACTTTCATTCCAGCTCTCTGTTAATGTGCCCGGGAAAGCAGTGGAATATGACCCAGGATTTGGGTTCCTATCACCCACATTAGAGATCCAGAGGGAGGTCCTGGCTGCTGGCCTTTGTATGCCCTAGCCATGCATGGCTGCTGCAACTTAGGAAGAGACCTCTCTGTCTCTCTCACTCTCCCTCTCTCCCTCCCTCTGTAATTTTGCCTTTAAAATAATAATAGATATTTTAAAGATTTATTTTTATTATTTTTTCATTGGAAAGGCAGATATACAGAGAGGAGAGACAGAGACGAAGATCTTCCATCCAATGATTCACTCCCCAAGTGAGCGCAACGGGCCGATACTATGCCGATCCGAAGCCAGGAGCCTCTTCCGGGTCTCCCACGCGGGTGCAGGGTCCCAAAGCTTTGGGCCGTCCTCTGCTGCTTTCCCAGGCCACAGGCAGGGAGCTGGAAGGGAAGCGGGGCTGCCGGGATTAGAACCGGCGCCCATATGGGATCCCGGGCGTGCAAGGCAAGGACCTTAACCACTTGCACCACCGCGCCGGGCCCATAAAATAATAATAGATCTTTAAAAAAAACTATTACAGACAAAACCTAACACTTATGTTACCTGCATAGCTTAAGGGCACTGGTTCTAATCCCAGCTGCTTGCTCCATTTCTGATCTAGCTCTCTGCTTATGAGACTGGGAAAGCAGTGGAGTGAGTAGAGGACAAATAAATTTTTTCCGTTACTTTTTATTGTCTGAAATCATGCAATTAAGACTGACAAAGAGAATAAAACAAGAAAAGGAATCTATCTTAGAAAAGAAATGAAACTTTGGGGCTTCTCCCTCAATACCCCTCTTTTAAACATGAAGGAAACAATATAGAAAGAATCGTCTTACCCACTTTCTTATAGCCCTTGAACGTTTTTACCCCAATTATCTACATAAAGATTGTCAAAAATACAATAAATTTTTAAAAAAGAAAAGAAATGAAACCTAAAGCAAATAGGCCCAGAAACTTGTATAACACTATAAACAGAATGGGGCCTGCACTGTGGTTAGCAAGTAAAACCAGCACCTGTGACACAGATATCCCATTTCGACACTGCATTTTGGCTGCTACACTTTGAAGCCCAACTTCTGGTTAATGGCCTTGGCAAAGCAGTGGAAGATAGTTCAAATGTTTAGGTCCCTACCACCCTTGTGGCATACCCAGATGGAGCTCCTGGCTCCTGGCACCAGCCTGGCCCAGCTGTGGCCACTACATCCATTCAGGAAGTAAATCCGTGGATGGAAAATATCTTTTGTCTCTCCCTATCTTTCTGTAACTCTGACTTTCAAATAAATAAAATTTGTAAGAGTGATTACAGTAAAGATTGGACAAGTCAAAGGAAAAGCATTTTGTGCTTCTATGGACAGCTGGGTATAGGAAAATGAATGCAGGAGGGAAACCCACAGAAGGAACTAGCCATCTTGGCAACAAGGTTTTCTGCCCCTTTGGTGTTGATTGCATTTTCTTCATGTTCATAAAACTTCCCAAGGAGAGAAAGTTTGTGAAAGGCTCCTTTACTAGGAGTTCTGCTTTTAATCAGATGAAAGCTCTGGGAATGATTCTTCCCACCTCCTTAAAGTTATAATGCCTTTAGCACATAATCATCCTATGCCAAAGTGGCATATTTAGGGTGCCATATTAAGATTTGCTCAACTGCTTTATCAAGACAGTGGAAAGGGAAGAACAACTAAGTATGGACTCTGAAATTGATTGAGATAAATCCTGCCTCAGCTGGCTTCTTGCTATCCAGTCATTTGACCTTCACCATAGGTACCTGCATTGAAAACTGATTCATATTTTTGACAACATTCAAAGGCTTTTATCTAGGCAGTATTAAAATGCCTGATTAATAATATAGTAGCTCCATTCCATCCAAGCCATTTAGTCATTAGACAAAAAGAGGTAACTGATCCAGATAAATATGACAACCATGCATGCATAAGCATTTTGTTGTTTCAGTGAAAGACTTATTTCATATCATAATGAGGAAATTAGGCCCTGAAGTGGTGTCTTACATTCTTATAAATGTCATACAACTAGAGCATTTTATTTTTTCCTTAGCAAAGAAGGTGTTATTGTAAATTCAAATTTATAACATTGCTAAATTAATATGTAACTAAAATAGCTTGCAAAATATATGATATTTGTATGATATGACTTTATTTGCTTATACATTTATTTAAAAGGCCAGGAGAGAGAGAGAGACAGAGAGAAAGAGAGAAGGGGATGGGGGAAAAGAAAGACAAAGAGAGCTGATCTCTTCTGCTATTTCACTCGGCAAATGCCCACAACAGCCAGATCTGAGCCAAGACAGAAGTTGGGACACAGAACTCACTCATCGGTGGGAGGAACCCAGGTACTGGAGCCATCACCTGCTGCTTTCCAGGATATGCTCTAGCAGGAAGCTGGGCCAGAAGTAACGCTAGGAATTAAATGTAGGCTCTTCAATACTGGGGGGGGGGTAGGCATCTCAAGCAGTTGCCTCACCACTACACCAATCCCCTCCCATTTTATTTTTAATTGTTGCAGATAATGGAAATGAATACAGTTGGTGGAAAATCTGTTTTGTAAAGGAACAGATAAGATGTATTTTGGTCTTCACAGCCATAGGGTCTCTTGCAGTTACTCAGCTCTGATATCATAGTGTCAGAATGTAAATAAGCATGACTGTATTGATGAAATCTAATTAAGGCACATCAGAAATCAAATTTTATACCATTTTTAGATGACATAAAAATGTATATTCCAATTTAAAATGAAGAAAAAAAAAACAGGTAGTTCACAACAGTGCGCCCATGGGATGTAGTTTGCCAATGCAAGATATATAAAATGTATGTACAAAGTTTAAAGCAAAAGGAGTGATCACTGCTTGCAGTCCTTTGTAAATCCTTCCTGCAAACATGTGTCCTCCTTGTCACTTTTAGTCTCTTTTCTTTGCAACTAATCATATGTAGGTATAAATGCACATGTTCTTGACTTTTCTAATTTTTGCTATATTTAAATGAAGTCCAATACCTACTATTTTCTGTTCTAGTCTAAGACTTCATGATTCGTGCCCTAGATGCTCCACTTCCCATCTAACTCCCTGCTTGTTGTCTGGGAAAGAAGTTAAGGACAGCCCTGCACCCACACGGGAGACACAGAAGAAGCTCCTGGCTTCTGACTTCAGATCAGCTCAGCTCTGATCTTTGTGGCCACTTGGGGAATGAATCAGTGATTGGAAGATCTTTATCTCTGTCTCTCCTCCTCTCTGTGAATTTGCCTTTCCAATAAAAATTAGAATAAAAAATGTTTTTTAAAAATTAATGATTTTCGGGCCCGGCGCGGTGGTGCAAGTGGTTAAGGTCCTCGCCTTGCACGCCCAGGAACCCATATGGGCGCCGGTTCTATCCCAGCAGCCCCGCTTCCCTTCCAGCTCCCCGCCTGTGGCCTGGGAAAGCAGCAGAGGACGGCCCAAAGCTTTGGGACCCTGCACCTGCGTGGGAGACCCGGAAGAGGCTCCTGGCTTCGGATCGGCATAGTATCGGCCCGTTGCGCTCACTTGGGGAGTGAATCATCAGATGGAAGATCTTCGTCTCTGTCTCTCCTCTCTGTATATCCGCCTTTCCAATAAAAAAAATAATAAATAATAATAAAAAATAATAAAAATAAATCTTTAAAAAAAATTAATGATTTCCCACATGTTTTTCACCAAAATAAATTCACCCTTTCTAATTCTTTTTTTTGTTTTCAACACACATAGTGAAGTTCCCTCATAGATGAAATTTGGGTGTGTGGCTTTTTTGTGAGTTACTATGATTCTATATTTCTATATATTCTATATTCTATATTTGCCAGTTTAAAACTTTCTCTATTACTACAGTTTCATTGCAAGATTTTTAATCTGCTACACTGTCTGAACAATTTGGAGTGTGTGTGTAATTCTTGGCCCTTTGCTCATGATATAAATGTTATAAATATTTTTGTAAATTCCACAGTAAAACAGTCCATAGAGATTTTAATGAAAATGGATCTGAATTATCTGAATTAACATAATCAAGTTAGGGAAAACTAAATCTTCAAGTATCTATCTTTATAGCTGAAAAGCAAAGTGACACAGAGACAGGCAGGAGAGATGGAGTTTTCATCCGGTATGCGGTGAGGCTTGGCCAGACTGAAGCCCCAGAGTCAGGAACTCCAAGTGGGTCGCCCATGTGAATAACAGGAACCCAAATACCTGGGTCATCTACTGCTGCTTTTCCATGTACATTAACACGGATCTGGACAGAGGCAGAGCAGCCAGGACTTGAATTGGCATTCTCATATGGTATCAGCATCTCATGTGGTAGTTTAAACTGCTGTGCTATAATGCTAGGTCCAAATCTTCATATATTGAATCCTGTGATTCATAAAAATATTTTGTCGCTCCATATTTTTGGGTTATATGTAATACCATACAGTAGTCTTTTTCTTCTTTTTTAAGATTTTTAAAATTTTTATTGGAAAGTCAGATACACAAAAAGGAGGAGAGATAGACAGGAAAATCTTCCGTCCATTGATTCATTCCCCAAGTGGTCACAATGGCCAGAGCTGTGCCAATCTGAAGCCAGGAGGCAGGAACTTCTTCCGGGTCTCCCACATGGGTGTAGGACCCAAGGTTTTGGGCCACCCTCAATTGCTTTCCCAGGCCACAAGCAGCGAGTTGGATGGGAATTGGGGCTGCTGGGATTAGAAGTGGTGCCTATATGGGATCCCGACACGAGCAAGGCAAGGACTTTAGCTGCTAGGTCAATGCACTGGGCCCCATACAGTACAGTCTTAACATTTATTAAAAATTATCTTGGTCCAGCATTGTGGCCCGGAAGGCAGCAACAGTGGCATCCCCTATCAGACAGCCAGTCAGAGTCCCGGTTACTCCACTTTTAATCCAGAATCCTGCTAAAAGCCTGGGAAAAGCAGAGGAGGATGGCCCATGTGCTTGGACTCCTGGTACCCACAAAGAAACTCAAATGAAGTTCTGACTCCTGGCTTGGACCTGGCCCAGCCCTGGTAGCTATGGCCATTTGGGGAGTGAACCAGTAGATGAGAGACCTCTCTCCTCTTCATTCTCTATAATTTGTTTTGCAAATGAATATCCTTTTAAAGATGATCTTGCACTACTTTGAATATTACTAAAGGAAGTAGCATTTAGCCTAGCAATGAACAGGCCCACATCCCAGACAAGAGCACATGGATTTGATACCTGACTCCAGTTTCCAGGCAATGGAGATCCTGGGAGGTAGCAATGGTGGCTCAAGCAACTGGGTTCCTGCCACCCACTGGCGGAGGAGTTCTGGACTACTGTTCAAGCTCTTGGCTTCAGCCGTATCTCAGAACCAATCATTATGGGCATCTGAGGTCTGCATTAAACGATGGGACCCCTGACACCTCTCATAAACAAAACAAAAAAGAAGAAATGGATGGTAGACATAAACAGACATTTCTCAAAGGAAAACATACAAACTGCCAACAGCTACATGAAAAAAAAAAAGAATGACTCTCAACATCATGAATCACTGGAGAAATGTAAATCAAAACAACAGTGTGAATCCAACAATGAGATATAACTCCCATTATATTGGCATCTACAAAGTAGAAAAAACATAACAAATACTTGGAAGGACATGCAAAAAATGGAACTCCAGCAAATTATTGATCAAAATGTAAATTAGTATAGTTATGGTGGAAAATATTATGGCGCTTCCTTGAAAAACTAAAAATAGAATTACCACATGACCCAGCAATGTTATTGTAGGATATATATCCAAGGAAAATGAAATTATTCTGTCAGTATGACATTTGTACTACTACATTTATGGCAGCACCAGTCACACTAGCCAAGAAAAGGAAAAAATGTACATGCCCCATCAACAGAGGAATGGATAAAAATATGTGATAAATACACATAAGAGAATACTACTCAACCATAAGAAAGAATATTTGCAACAACTTGAATAGAACTGCAGGTCATTATGCTAAACGAAGCTAAGCACAGACAGTAACACATGATCTGAACAAAGAAAACAAAAAAACAAACAAAATACTGATCTCAAAAAAATTAAATAATCCTGGGGTGGACATTTGGCACAGCAGTCAAGACACAACTTAGGGTGCCAATAGTGCTTGGATTCAAGTCTCAGATCTGCTTCTGATTTCCTCTTTCTATTGTGCACCCTGGGAGGTAGGCAGGTTGTGGCTCAGTTCTTAGATCCCTGCCATCCAGTGAGAGACTCTCATTGAGTTCCAGGCTCCCGTGTATAACTGGTTTTAGGCACATTTCTTCTTCTTAGGTGTACCTTTTGTAAGCAGTATGTGTCTCTGCTAGTAGTGCTTGTTTGCCTGCTTCTATTTCCACTGGCCTACACAAGAACAAGGAATTGTTTGCCACTGTACTCACCAATCATATTATAATGGCTAGTACTTGCTATACAATTAAAGCTGTACAAATGAAACAAAGCACAAATATGAAGAATGAGGAGTTTCTGAGTGATTCAGATCTCAAATATGACATGCATATAAATAAGAACTAGGAAAATAGCATTTTCAAGTCATATAGTTATCTATTTAATTGTCATAAAATGTTATGAACAGTCATCTCTCAGCATCTGTGTGAGTTGCTCCACAATCTCCCTAGTTTGCTATATCTACTGATGCTCAAGCCTCCTGTAAAAACAATGTGGTATGAAATTTATGCATATATGCCTTATATGCTTTTAATCAATTCAAGATGACTTATAATACCTAATAGAATATAAATGTTATATAAATTGTTTTGTTGCACTGTTTAGGAAATAAGATTAAGGGGGAAATCAATTTATATTCAGAACAGATGTAACTTTATCTCAGATATTTTTAAAAATATTTATTATTTTTATTAGAAACACAGATATACAGAGAGGAGGAAAGACAGAGGAAGATCTTCCATTTGATGGTTCACTCCCTAAGTGACTGCAACGGCTAGAGCTGAGCCAATCAGGAGCCAGGAGCTTCCTACAGCTCTCCCACATGGGTGCAGGCTCCAAAGGCTTTGGACCATCCCTGACTGCTTTCCCAGGCCACAAGCAGCGAGCTGGATAGGAAGCAGGGCCTCTGGAATTAGATTCAGTGCACATATGGGATCCCCGTGCATTTAAGGCAAGGACTTTAGCCCCTAGGCTATCATGCCAGGCCCTCAGATATTTTTGTTCCTAGTTGGCTAAAACATGGGATATGGGATTCATGGACACAGAAGACCAACTGTATAGATGATGTCCAAATTATAAAGTTTACCTAAAAATTTAGCACCTTAAGATAGTACAAAAGCAATACACATTCAATAGAAAAACCACAGCTTAGTTTGACCATGGGGCTGGGCTGAAAGGAGCCCCCTGCAGTATGGCTACCCGAACCAGGTATGGTGCCCGAACCAGGCTGGACCCAACGCTGGGGACTCAGGCCATGGTCACTGATGCCACACGGTGAGAGTCCTAGGCTTTGGGTGCTAGGCTGTACCTACTGGCCACCCAGAGGCGAGCTCTAGGGTTTTTAGGGTATGTAATTGCTGTCTAGATACATCCATGGATATAGGCCTGTGTGAGAGCAGGTAAGGGATGAATTCTGGGTGATTCCAAGCAAAGGGCTCACGGCACTTGCTTGCAAGTGTAGGGACTGAGATTGGGGAGTTTGGAGGGGAGAGTCCATAAGCTCTATTTGGGCCAGACTGATTCACCATCCCACACGGGAATCCTGATACGAGCTGTTAGCACAGAGCATCACTGACTGCCACGTACAAGTCCAACGAAAGCTATGGATGAGGGCCTGTCTGGCAAGGCTAGGTACCAGTACCTGACTGAGTGATGGGCTAGGGAACGGGTCACATTTGTCAGGGTCAAGACACTAACCAGCATGCTAGAGAACCAGTGCTGGGGGTAGAATCTGTGGGGGAAGTGTGGGCCAACCCTGCGGAAATACAAGTCCCATTGGTTAGCTCACGGGTAAAGGAACTGACAACAGTCTGGGCAGGTCAAAGCAGCAGCACCCAAATGTGCATCCTAAAACAGGATGCAGACTAGGCCAAGCTGCAACTGGAAGGGGGCAGACCAAGCAAACCTTAACTCACAAGGAAGAACAGAAATCAGTATGGAGCACAGGTCATGCTGAGCTAGGCTCTTACACCGACTAATCTGCATGAGTCAAGGATACTAGGACACAGCACCGAAGGTAAAGGTTGGGACAGGTGAGGGGCTATGCCAACTGGGTCAGAGCAACCACTGGCATGTGCATAATCTAGGGCTTGGAACAAGCCCAGATGGGGACATATGAAAGTACACCCTTGCTGGGTTGGGATTGCCCCTGCTGAGTGTGGAGGCTGGAGTGGGGGCTATGTTCTGGTCTGGGTATGGCTACAATCTCCCTTGACACAAGTGTAAACTGGTGCTGAATGCACCAAGCCAGGCTAGACTCCAGTACCATCTGGTGCTCTGGAGGACCAAGGTAGACATAGGACAGACTAGGCTAGGTCTCTGTCCCTACTGAGACACGTGTGAGCAGTGTCTGGGTATAAATGAGCCTTGGCTGGGCTGAAACATCCAACAGTAAGAATCGGAATGGGTTGAAGGCCAGTCAGAAAAAGCCACTGTTACTACCAGCACAGGAGGTGGACTAAGCAGTGCTGGCCCATGGACCCACCAGTATGCGTAAGATCTGGCATCAGGAAAGGTTCTGATGGAGGAGTTGGGAAACTCCTCTGGAAAGGCACAGACCCTGCAGGTGAGCACAAGAACCACAAAGGGAGCAACCTAAACCAGGCCGGAGAAAGATACTCACTGGCATACATTTGGCACAGGTCAGGAGGGGACCAGGCTGAACCAGTTCACATCACCCATGGGTGAATCCACGCACCAGAACAGAGTGTGGGTCAGGCCAGGTATGTTCGTAACACATACCAGTGCACATTACAGCTGGGATTGGATGCCTGTTGGACTAGGCTAGGCAGTAACCCTCACCAGCATCAGTGGGAATTGGGGGTGGGCCGGGCCGGGCCAGGCTACAACACCTACTGGCAAATGCTAAGGTGGGGTGGGCTGTACCAGACTTGGTCACAGTGCCCAACCAGCACATGTGAGAACCAGGTTGGGCAGGGGGCAAAGCTGGCAGCAGGAATATGGGGGCTCCCCTGCTGGATAGCCACTCCCACTGGAAAGTGTGTGTTGAGATGGGGACAGACCAGGCCAGGAACGGATACAACATCTGTGGGGCTCATGTGAGCTAGATCAAGGGAAAGCCAGGCTGGGCTGACTGTTCCGACTAGTGTAAGCAAAAATCAGAGTGGGTGAGGGTAGGCTGGGCTTTGCTGCAGCATCAGCTAGCAGAGGCTGGCACTAAGGGCTAATTCTGTCAAGTTAAACTGCAGAACCAGGATGGGGAGTGGGCCTAGGAAGGAAATAGTGGACACCTCCTTTTGGGTGACCACTCCCACTGAAGAGCATGAAAACCAGGACAGGGACAGGGGTGGCCAGACAGAATGGGCCAGTATGTGTGTGGGCTGGATAATAGGGCTAGTTGGGTTGAACTAGGCTTCAATGCACATTGACATGCACGAGAGCTAAATGGGATGTGGGACAGACTGAACAAGTCTGCGGTACATACTGGCAAGCATGGGAACCAGGGTACAGGGCAGGCCTGGTAGAGGTTATGGGGAGTCACCATGACTAGGCTGCAGCTCCCACTAGTTTGTGTGAGGTCTGAGAGTGAAGTGGGCAGTATTGGGCTGGACTGCAACACCCATTGGTTCTCATGGAAAACAGGGCTGGAAGCAGAACTGACCCAGCAAATGCAACCACCAGCATGTTCATAAGCTGATTGGGACAATGCACTGTGCTGGACCCTGTACTGGCAAGCACGCACAAGAATCAGGTCTGGGATCACCTCAAACAAAGTTTCTCTGGGGATCCTACCATCTGAACTGCTGATCTCAGAACCCCAACCCTGAAGAGACTATGTGAGCCAGCGGATTCTGAATAGATTTCATCGTGCTTGAAATGGCAAGACTGGCAGCAATTCAGAACCGCTAAACTATCAAAACTGCTTCAGCAAGACCCTTGGAGTGTGCCTCACACCAGGGACCTGGGATGGGTAGGAGGCTGGGTGGGGCTTCTCCCTGTTATCCCCCTTATCCCAGATACAGAAAAAAAAAACATATTAGTGTGCAAACAATGGTCTTACCCATTTTCCTGTAGCCTTTGACCCTTTGTGCCCTAACTATGTAAAGATTATCAAAATGTTAAAAAAAAAAAAGTGATCCCCAGCCACACATTTCCTGTTCAGACTTGCAGGGCCACATTGCAAGTCTCATCCAGGCAAGAGATGGGTGGGTCCAGGAGCAAGAAGGGGAAAAAACCGCTGGAGGCGCTGGCCCCAGGCAGCCCAGCCCAGCAGCCTAGCCTATATTGGTCCGGTCTCTCCAATCCCAGGCACAAACAGCTGCAAGCAGAAAGGGCTCGGACTACAGGAACTGCCAAGGTGTCAGTGAAAAGACCTATACCACCGCTCTTCCACCCTACATTCCCACCAAGATTTACTTTATCTATTGGGAAGAAAGAGAGAGAGGAAGACACACAGAGATCTTCCATCTGCTAGTTTGGTCTCCAGTGGCTGAGTGGTCCTATTGCCAGATAGGACCCCAAAGCTGGATCCACTACCTGACACTCGGAAACCCAGTCATGGCTGTTTATTGCAAAGTGCCAGACAAAGAGCTGGTCATCTAGAGTTTAATTCCCGGGCTCCCCGAGAAGTTAGGGGTGACAGTAATTATAGATAGAAATCGGGACAGGTGTGGGTATAGTGGAATGGTGGAGAAAGCTACTGCATGGGGTGCTAGCATCCCATGTGTGTGGTGGTTTGAGTCCTGGCTGCTCCATTTCCTATGCAGCCCTTTGCTAATGGCCTGGGAAAAGCAGAAGATGGCCCAAGTGTTTGGGTGCCTGCAACCACATGGGAGACCCAGACGAAGTACCTGGTTCCTGGCTTCTGCCTGGCCTAGCCCTGGCCATTGGGGCTACCTGGGAAGTGGGCCAATGGCTAGAAAATCTTTTTTTCCTCTCTCTCTCACTCTCTACCCAGCTTTCTCTCTGTAATGCCACCTTTCAAATAAATAACCTAATTTACAAAAACAGAAAAAGAAAAACCACAGTTTAAATTTGATATTTTCATTATTTGCATATCCATTATTTGCATTATCCATATGCACTAGGATATTATTTCTAGGTACAGGCAATATTAGGGAGCTGAACTTTCCACTCAGCTAAATACAACTAGTCAACATGTCATTAGTTTATCATTTTTATGATAAACATTGTACAACCACTCAGAATTTTTCAAATCTATATTTAAAAAATTTTAATGTATTTACTTTAGAGGCAAAGAAACAGACAAAAAAGATACATTTGACTTTCTAGAAATAAGAAAAAGTCTGTATGTTTAAAATACACACACACTCAGTGGCTGACATCATGGCATAATAGGCTAAGCCTCTGCTTGTCACACCAGCATCCCATATGGGTGCTGGTTTGAGTTCTAGCTGCTCTAGTTCTAAACTAGCTCCATGCTTATGGCCTGGAAAAGCAGCATAAACCCCTGCACTAAGTTGGGTGGCCCAGAAGAAGCTCCTGGCTCATGGTTTTGAATTGGCCCAGTTCAGGCAATTGTGGCTATTTGGAGAGTGAACCAGCATATGGAAGGTCTCTCTTCTCTCTTTCTCCTCCTTCTCTCTAGAACTCTTTCAAATAAAAATAAAACGAATCTTTAAAAAAAACACAGAAATTTAAAAGGTAAAGCAAATGTGAGAAAATTAGTACCAAAATACTTGGACAAAGAGCTAATATCCCTGCCACAGTACACCTTTACTTCTGCCTTTCTATTTTTGACATAAGAAATTAAACTATAACATGCAAAACAGTAGCCTAAAAATGGAAACAAACTGAGAAGTTACTGCACAGCAAAGGAAGCAATCAATAGAGTAAAGAGAGAATGAGAGAAACATTTGCAAGCCATGTAACTGACAAAGGATGAACAGTTTATCAGTGACTCAGAAACGCAACAACAACAAAAACCAATTCAGTTTAAAAATGGGCAAAGGATCTGAACAGAAAATTCTCAAAAGAAGAAATACCAATGGCTAACAAATCCACGTTTAGTATGGCAGTGTTCACAACAGCCAAGATATGGACTATTCCAAAGTGTCCATCATAGCTCAACTGACACAGATAACATACTCTACACACATAATGCAATGTTGTTCAGCCAAACAAAGGAAAGAAATCTTGTCATTTGTAGCAGAATCGATGGAACAGGAGGACATCAATCTGAGTGAACTAGATCAGACACTGCATGTTCTTCCATATATGTGGGAGCTAAAATAAAATAAAAACTAAAAATTCCTAGATTCTGCTTCCACACTCATTTTTGTGACTTTGCTATGCACCATTTAATTACTTCTAAAAATAATTATGTTACAGTGGCATCTGAAATTGGAAGTAATTATATGCTTTTGTCTATTTCATTTGGAAAACTGGATTGGATATTAGATAAGTTAGTAATACTTCTGAAAAAAGTGTGTAATTAAAAAACTGTGAAAGGTAAATTCACATAAAATCATAGTTTCCAATTTTTTCTTACCAAAATATGTAATTTCTACATAATATTGAATATAACCTAATATTTGCTGCATATATTTTAATGAACATTTAACCTTCATGAAAAAATAACTTCTATAAAATAAATAAGATTTAAAAAAATTAAAACAGCAAGAAATGGAAATTAAATCTTACTAGGCAAACATAGTCATTTGCATCATGTATTTTGCTAAATGTTTTTACATATATTTTCTCATTATGCTTTTGTTGCTACTATAGAAATTATTATTTTTCTCATTTAGAAAACAAGTGGGATTTGCAAGAGCTAGCAACTTGCCTAAGTTCACAAAGCTGATAAAAGGTACAGCCGCATTCAAAATGATAATCAATCTCTCCACAACACTACATTCAAATCACCAAAAAGACACAAAACTGTACACGTATTAATTACATATGCCGGCTAGTCCCCTAAGTCTCTTTTTGCTCTTTTTTTTTTTAAGATTTATTTATATTGAAAAGTAGATATATAGAGAGAAGAGGAAAGGTAGAGAGAGAAAGATCTTCTGTCCATTGATTCACTCCCCAAGTGGCCACAACGGCCGGAGTTGAGCCAATCTGAAGCCAGGA
Organism: Ochotona curzoniae; assembly: GCF_017591425.1. Lineage (NCBI taxonomy): Eukaryota > Metazoa > Chordata > Mammalia > Lagomorpha > Ochotonidae > Ochotona > Ochotona curzoniae. The sequence continues at coordinate 11,999,046 of NW_024464920.1, read as the reverse complement.
GCCTGAACTTCTTCCAGGTCTTCCACATGGGTGCAGGGTTCCAAAACTTTGGGCAATCCTTGACTATCTTTCCAGGCCACAAGCAGGGAGCTGGATGGGAAGCAGGGCTGCTGGGATTAGAATTGGCACCCATATGGGATCCTGGTGCTTTCAAGGTGAGGACTTTAACTGCTAGGCCATCGAGCCAGGCCCTTTGCTTTGCTTTTCTTTAAGATTTCTTTTACTTGAAAAATCAGAATTACAGAGAAAGAAGAGGAGAGACAGATATTCCACCCACTTGTTTACTTGCCAAATGGCTACTCTGAGTAGATCTTGGCCTGTCTGAAGCCAGGAGCCAGGAGTCTCAGAGGGTGTCCCCCATGCAGGAGTAGGAGTCTAAGGTCTGAAACCATCTTCCACTGCTTTCCCAGGCTGCAAGCAGGGAGCTGGAGTACATGTGGAGCAGCCAAGACATAAACCTGCACCCACACAGGTTGCCAGCACCACAGGCAGAGGATTAGCTGGCAATGCCACACCACACCCTGTCTTGTTTTATAACAGTTAATTTCCCTTTGTTTTCCTTTCCTTTCCTAGTGTTTTAAACTTTGGTAACATGAATTAACATTGTGGTTTTTCTCATTGAGCAGGACATCCTTGTGATATCACAGATTCCTCTTTTTCTTTTTCCTGCAGTCTGAAACCTTAAGAGGCTCGATTAGGCTCAAGTGCAGGCTTTTCTTTCTTTAAAAAAAAAACAAAACGCTTTTACAGTCATTCTTCCATTCAACTATAGAAAATTTTAGTTTCATCTGTTAAGCTTGAACGTCTCATCCATTTCAAATCCTTCCATTTCTTTTCTTTTCCCTCCCCCTCAGTTCCTTTACAGCTGTCAGGCAAGGGCCGGTATTGAGTAAATGGTACAGGATCTGTATGTTTGATTTCACTTGGTCAACAGTCTTCACAGTGTCCCTTCGCTCATGCAGATGTGGCACCCTCCTGTCTAGCCAGATAGCAACAATGTACTTGCTTCAAGATATCTCTAGTCTCTGGAATGCTCCAGGCTACTCAAACTTCAGGGAACTCTTTGCAGGGTTCTCAGAAACGAAACAAAACACTTGCTTTCTACACCTCTGGTGGCATATGATGGCCTGTGTGTTCCCCGACCCAGCAGGCAATTATGGATCTTTTGTGGCTGGCACCCTCAAGTTCCTACAGGGATTTCTTATGCTTCTCTCTCTTTGGGTCCACCCCACACACAGGAGGAATGATTCCACTACCCTTTCTTCTTGTGACATGTCCCTAAGAATGCATCTACACTGAAGAATCCCTGGTCTTCTTCCTCCATACACCATTGGGAATAATGGTGTTGCACCAGCAGGAATGTCTGGGTCATATTTCTCCTAAGGTCCCACGCACATGTGTTGTGAGGCCTCTTGAAAATAGGGGACTACTTCTTCCACATTATTGACACTGTTGAAGATTTAGTCTAAATTCTGAGAAATAGGGAAATACTAGTCCACAACCAACGCTTATGAAAACTTCCCTTTCATTTCAATTTACAAAGTAGTTTCACTAAAGATATAGGATTTTTTAAAATTATTTTTTAATAATCTTACTTACTACATATAGGATTTTTTTTAAGATTTTTTTTTTGAAAGCCAGATTTACAGAGAGAAGGAGAGATCTTTTGTCTGATGGTTCATTCCCCAAGTGGCTGAGCCAACCTGAAGCCAGGAGCTTCTGGGTCATTCATGCAGAAGCACGATCCCAAGACTTTGCACCATCCTCTACTGCTCTCCCAGGTCATAGACAGGGAGCTGGATGGGAAGTGGAGCAGCTGGAACATGAACTGGTGCCCATCTAGGATCCCGACACATGCAAGGCAAGGATTTAGCCCCTCATATAAGATTTTATGGTTTATTTCTAAACCATATGACTTACAGAAAAGGAAACATACAAGTAATGTTCTCCAGGACATTTTTTTTTCCTTAAATCAGTGCATTGTTAGTAAAACTCATGCACAAGATCTCATGAATTTTTATTTTTCTCTCTTTACTCCAGAAAAGTAGACTGACATGGCAAATCAAAAAATAAAAGGAAAGCATTTCTGGAAACAACAAGGTAAGTAAATAGCTACCAAGCGACAAATCAGCTAAATCACAAGGAAGCAGATGAAGCAAAAAGACCAACTTCTCTAAAAAATCTCAGTATCAATATGCACAATTATGTACTTACTTGATTCCCATGCTTAACTGTATGTAATCTAGAACCTTTTGATCAGTGTGTTAAGATTAATGTGTATTTTAAGTTAGTGTCTCAATTACATTTTCTGAGTAGAGAGTTGCTTATTCTAGCCTTTAGTAGCACTAAAAAATAGGAAACAGAAAGATGGCCATCAACTCACTCAAAAGGCAGCTGAACACATTTTTTTTAGTTTTGCTTTCCCAACAGCAGGGAACAACAAATTATTCAAGAACTTCACCATGGTGAGTCAGTATCCTTGGATGAATATGGAAGAGGAAACAACTCCATTATATCAAATCAGGTGAACTAAAGGTTTAAAAATGGATCAGACATTTCTGGATGTGTGCTATGTTGGGTCAGCTGACTCAGGTTAAACTCATCCTGGGAGCGGATGGTTAAATAGTTGAATCTAGGTATAATGTATTCAATACGTATGCACCTAATAAAACTGCAAGCTTACACTAGAATAAACGTGTGTGGAAGGAGAGAGGGAGAAGGGCAAGGAGGAAGGAAGGAAAGAAGGAAAGAAAGAAGGAATGAAGGAAAAGGGAGAGAGAAAGGAAAAGGGGGAAAGAGGAAGAAAGAGAAAGGGAGAGAATAGGATGGGGAAAAGAAATTGACTCTTTTAACTTCATTTCAACCACTAAGTATCATAACTTGGTTGATGGCTTTTTCACAATAGGGATAAAATATTAATTCTATCAAGGCTAAGCCTAACTGTACAAATAAAATAAAAGAGCTTAATAGAGTTATGTTACAGTAAGAATTGAAAGAGATGGCGGACTATGAGTTTGAAGAGGAAATATTTAACTTTCTTTGTCATGTTTTTGTTCTTAATTTTGGCATCATGAATTAACTTCGTAACACACTTAACATTCCAGAACACCAAGTCATTGATTTTGTCTCTTAGAAACCCCATTTTCCAAGTCATTTGATTTGAATTACAAATGTATTTAAACACGAAGCTACACTAACTAATAACAAATGTTCCATTAAGAAAGACAATGTAGAAATTCAATAAAACATATTAGTCATTTTTCCTCCACTTAATGTCATCTACATATTTCACAAGTAGATTTTGTCTAACATTGGAATTTTCGATACAATGCTGCCAAGAGCCATAGCCAGGGTTCTGGGTGGCCCACAGCCAGGGTTCTGGGTGGCCCACAGCCAGGGTTCTGGGTGGCCCACAGCCAGGGTTCGTGAGGCCCATAGCTGGGGTTCTGGGTGGCTCACCTAGAGACTGCATCCCGTGGATTTCTCCCCTTGCAGCATTTAGGACCATTGCCTAATCTGCTGGATATTTGCCATGTATGGTTGTTGTCATCCCCTCATTTTATCCTCTTCAAAAAATCTACAGGGACAGGAAAGGAAATGTGAAAGTGCCCTCATGGTCATCCCTCCCACTCCCCTCCTCTCCTTTCCTCCCCTCCCATCCCTTCTTTTCCTTCTCTTTCCTTCCCTCTCTCCCCTCCCCTTCCCATCCCTTCCTGTCTCTCTTCTCAGTATTCATTTAGTGCTTCATACAACCCTCTCTTAATGCACCACAACATTGGCCAGCAGAAGTACGTAGGTACCTATGTACATCGAGGTCATACCCGTGTCAGAATCTTCATCAGTCATTCTTGTGTGCCCATGTATTTTATTAGAATTGAACAAAATAGTTATGCTGTTTAAATTTGAGGGGGCGGGATGTCACCTTCCACAAAAGAGAATGATCATGTTACAAGGGAAGAAAGAAACCAGGGTTCCTGAAGCCAGGCAAATAGGCAAGGCAGAATCAGGCAGAGGGTTTAATGACCCTTCTCTGAGGAATGGACTATTTAACTGGAGGCTCACGACTAGGAGTTACTTAGCTTATTCGGACTTGAGTAGAAGAACAACATACCCATAAAATGGGACATTAAGTAGGATGCCTGAAGCCACTCAGCTTGAAATGGATTGAAAAAGTGGAGTATGATTGATGCAATATAAGCTACATCTGTGACATTTTATATGTGCAAACCACTGAAAGTTTTAAGTAGAAAATTAATACGATATTCATGTATTTACTGTTACTGAATATTTATACATAAACAAATGAATTAACCATAAATAATGGAGGCTAGTATTGTGGCACAGCACATTAAGCTACCACTAGTAACACTGGAATCACATAATGGAACATGAGTTCAAATATTCCAGCTGGTCTGCTTCTGATTCAAGCTTCACGTTAATGCATCTGGGAAGGTAGCAGAAAATGGCCTAAGGACTTGGGCTCTGTCACTCATGTGGTACACCAGAAGCCTGGCTCCTGTCTTCAAGTCTGGCCCAAATTTGGCTATTGTAGCCATTTGGGGACTGAACCAACAAATGTAAGGTCTCTTTTCTCCACCCCACCCCCAACTTTCAAATGCAACATAAACATAAATGAACAATTTTTAAAAAAAAGATTTATACTTATTTGTTTTAAAGGCTGAGTTATAACGAGAGAGGTACAGAGAGACAGAAATCTTCCATCTGCTGGTTCACACCCCAAATGGCCAGGGCTGTCAGCCTGAAGTCAGAAGCTTGACTCATCCACACAGGTCATCTTGGGGATGGCAGGGATCCAAGCACTTAGGCCATCTTTTGCTGCTTTCCCACGAACATGAACAGAGAACTTTAGGAGAAAAGGAGCCACCAGGACTTGAACCAGTACTCATGGGAAATTATGGTATCACAGGTAGAAGCTTAACCTACTGTCCTACACTGGACCCAATCAATAAAGATTCTAAAAACTGAACTAATGACTGATTGTTCATCTACGTTGTTACCAGGGAATTAGATTAATTTGATATAGTTTGCTGTTACAAAACAAGTAGACGGGATTTTGTTAATTTTAACTTGTCTTTGTTTCCCACCAATTCTCCATTTTAATCTTAGAAATATGTTGTGATAGCTTTATGTGCCAACTGGAAGAGGTTCGCAGATACCCAGACAGCTGGTACAACAGTTTTTCTAGGTGTGTCTGTGAGGGTGTTTCTGGAAGAGATTAGCATTTGAATCAGTGGACTGAGTGCAGTTAAGCTATTCTCAGCAGATGTCTAAATCCTGAACAGGCATTTACCAAAAAGAACAAAAAGACAGAAAAAGGATGAATTCATGCCCTCATCTTGAGCTGGGCTGTCCACGTTCACTTGACCTTGGACATAGGAGCTCCTGGCTCTTAGGACTTTGGATTCAGACATCAAACTCCATGACATCAGTGGTTTCCCTGAGTCTGCAGCTTACAGATAATCAGGGAGTATCCTAGTTCCACAGTTAGGTGTATTAATTCCTCAAATAAATCTATCACACAAAAAGATTTCAATATGTTTGTAGAAAATGAAGATAAAAGATACGTTTATTTACACCAATCAAACTTTTCAAACCGCATCCATTTTTTTAGGATTTATTTATTTTTATTGAAAAGACATATTTACAGACAGGAGAGACAAAAACATCTTCTCAACATTTGTTTCATATTTCTGTTGTGCTATTACTCCATTAAAAAAAAAGACCATCCTCCTTGTTTGTAAGCAGTAGTCTCAAATGTGCACCTCATAGAACATAAGTTCCATGGGTTGATAAAAAGTACCAATCATTTCATGGGGGCCAGGAAAATGGCTCGTTGGCATACTCTTCCAATAAACACACAGACACTGCCACTCATATGACACCACTTCCTATATGGTTCTTTGCGGTTGCCTGGAAGGACAGCAGAGGATGGCCCTGGTCCCTGGGACCCAACACCCACATGGGAGACTAAAAGAAGCTCCTGGTCCTGGCCTCAGATCTGCTCAGTTCTGGCTGTAATGGCCATTTAGGGAATGAATCACAGGATAGATGATCCTTCTGTCTGCCTCTCCTCTCTATAAATCTTCATTTTTAATAAAAACTAAATAAACCTTAGGATGAGAGTAGCAATGAAGATTCTTTTTTTTTTAAGATTTATTTTTATTATTTTTTTATTGGAAAGGCAGATATACAGAGAGGAGAGACAGAGACGAAGATCTTCCATCCAATGATTCACTCCCCAAGTGAGCGCAACGGGCCGATACTATGCCGATCCGAAGCCAGGAGCCTCTTCCAGGTCTCCCACGCAGGTGCAGGTTCCCAAAGCTTTGGGCCGTCCTCGACTGCTTTCCCAGGCCACAGGCAGGGAGCTGGAAGGGAAGCGGGGCTGCTGGGATTAGAACCAGCGCCCATATGGGATCCCGGGCGTGCAAGGCGAGGACCTTTAACCACTTGCGCCACCGCTCCGGGCCCTAGCAATGAAGATTCTTGCAGCTTCAGAGAATGTTGTAGCATCCTATAGCATCTGAAAAATCCTATTGGGAAGAAACATGAGTATTTTCCCAGCATTTGCTAAATGTTTCTAGACAAGGTAAACTTTTCCCATTCAAAACCTATTGCAATACCAGTATTCTGTGGAACCCACTTTTGAGAGCGCAGATTTCAGAGCTTAAAGCAAAACCATTTTCTCTGATCCTACTGTTGATGTCACAATATACTCTTTTTTTTTTAAAGATTTATTTTTATTATTTTTTCATTGGAAAGGCAGATATACAGAGAGGAGAGACAGAGAGGAAGATCTTCCGTCCCATGATTCATTCCCCAAGTGAGCGCAACGGGCCGATACTATGCCAATCTGAAGCCAGGAGCCTCTTCCAGGTCTCCCATGCGGGTGCAGGTTCCCAAAGCTTTGGGCCGTCCTCTGCTGCTTTCCCAGGCCACAGGCAGGGAGCTGGAAGGGAAGCGGGGCTGCTGGGATAGAACCGGTGCCCATATGGGATCCCGGGCGTGCAAGGCGAGGACCTTTAACCACTTGCGCCACCGCGCCGGGCCCACAATATACTCTTTTGGTAGTGGAACAATCCCTTTTGTTTTTCATGCTTTACATGTATTTTGAACATCTTTTAATTACTGCCCTCAGGACTTTTAAGCTCTAGCCATCTTATTCCTGCTACTCTTCAGATTTTATTCCATGTATGTCCATAAAATGCCTGTTCTAGGCCCATCAGTGTGCTCTGAGAGCAGCCACAGCATTTGTTTTTGTGTGTGAATCTTCTGGATGTCCTCGAGTTTCAGGGCGCTATGATAGCAGAGTTCAAGGATTAGCTCTTGTTGGTGTTGGCTGCTCTGTGTACAAGCAAACACACATACATAAAGAAAGAATATAGTCCTGTCTCAAGGTTGCCAGAAATATCTAGTTGCTTTTGGAGGTCATGCAAAGCTGCCCAAGTTGAAATGGAAAGTATGGATGGGGAGTTGAGCCACGGTGATAGATCTGTCACTCTTTCAATTTGACCTGGTCAGCCCAGTAACTCTGGGAAGGGAAGATGGGGAGCCAGAGAAGGGTTAGATTAGACAGGAGTAGGATCAGGAAAGAAGGATTAAAAATGATGGCCTTGATGTTGGTCCAAGTAATGGCAACTAAGCAACTGACAAATTATGTCTTTATTTTTCTTTTACTTTCTTATTGAATCATCCAAGTTGACATTCTATATCAGCCACTTACTCTACAAAAGCACTATAGTCCTCTCCTTCAAAGAACTCCCTGTCATAGTGGGTCAGTGGGCAACTAATAAAAAAAATGTACAATATAAACTAGCAAGTGGAAACAGAGTGCTTTGTCTACATTAACTTATTTGAACATACTGTGTAGTTAAGGCATGTATTGCTTTGAAAATCTCAAATGTTTCATAAGTAAGATTCAGCTTTCTCTGTTAGTTCATATTCATTCTGGTTCACCCATTTAAACCACTTTACATCACACTCCACTATAACATATAATATAAAATTTAAGCTAGCGAAAAGATATTTTGCTGGTAAATTAAATGTGAATGTTTAGATAATCAAGATATTTTTACACTGTTTCAGTACAGTTTTTTTCACACCAGATGAATTGGATTTGGTGTCAGTTGTGGCTTTAACTTGCATCTTCCTGATGGAGGTAGACATTTCCCATTCACCTTTTGACCATGTATGATTCTTTTTTTGTAAGTCAGGGACACATTATTTGTAAGACAGCTCTACTTTTATTATTTTGTATTCCTGAATTTAAAGCAATCCTTCCTATTTTTTTCTATACTGTACTTTTTTTTCTCCCATTGTTAAGGGAAGACAGATTATACTTTCTCCTTAGAAATTTCATTGGTTGTTTATTTTTTCATTTGTACTCTATGCAGAAAATAAGCTGTTTTAGAAAACAAGTTTTTTTTTTAAAGATTTATTTATTTTATTGGAAAAGCAGATGTACAGAGAGGAGGAGAGACAGAGAGAAAGATCTTCTATCCGATGATTCACTTCCCAAGTGGCCACAAGGGCGCTACTGCACCAATCCAAAGCCAGGAACCAGGAACTTCTTTTCAGGTCTCCCACACAGGTGCAGGGTCCCAAGGCTTTGGGCTGTCCTCAACTGCTTTCCCAGGCCACAGGCAGGGAGCTGAATGGGAAGCGGAGCTGCCAGGACTAGAACCGGTGCTCATATGGGATCCTAGAGCATGTTCAAGGTGAGGACCTTAACCATTATGCTATCACACCAGGCCCTAGAAAACAAGTTTAGGGAAAATCCAAAATGGCTGATCATAGAAGGCTGCTGTAGCTGAATGTGAAGAAAACATAGGGACAGGAACCAGACAAGCAGAGAGCTGGAAGAAGAGAAGTGCTGGACCAGGTGTATGAAACTCCCTGGAGTTCACCAGAGGGAGACAGGTGCCATGAAGGCAAGGAAGAGCTACAGTAGACACTCGAGTTTGCAGCTGGCAGCCAGCAGCTGACAGCCAGGGAAGGCGATACCAATTGCAATAGGGACCCAGACAAAGCTAGGTGAGTTGCGAACCCATACAGGGAGATAATTAGCAGGAATCTCTGCCTCCCTTAGTGAAATTGAGAGCCGCAGAGGGGCCCAGAACACTGGTGAAGGAAAGCAATCTGAGCAGTAACCCATAGGTCCCTGATTGGGTCTCCCCCAGAACAAGCAGACAGCATTGGGGAGGGAGCAGTGGGGAAGTGGACCATTTGTGACACAGACATGCAGAGTGAGATCTAAGTCTACTCACACCTGAAGAATCTACTCCTGAGGTCCCTAGAGAGACACCGGGAGAGCCTGAGTAGGTGACGCAAGATCCCTGGGGGACAGAGCGTGACATGGGGGCTGAGTTGTGGTGAAGTACAGATATCACCACAGTTAGCATTTGAAATCCCAAGGCACTAACTCCCAAGACTCAGTTGCTGGCTTACTGGATCTGCACCAGGCTATGAGCGCCATCTGCTGCATGAGGGTGGAAGGTCAAAGATACTTCCCATCCACCAAGCAGGGACACAGTGGGTGCACTTGTGAACCACCAGCCTCCCAGACTACAGACAAGTGTATCAGAAAACGCAAGCAATCATCAGAGCTAAAAGGCATGTGTGTGATTTGGCAGCCATCAGAAAGCCCATAGATCCGAAAGATCATGGGGAAAAGCAAAAAAATAGGGAATACCTCAGATGAGGGAGCCAGAGTTTCACTCAGAAATGAGCAAAAGGTCACTCCAATCCTAAGGTTGCAAGACAAAGATATTGAAGAGCTCCCAGAAAGGGAATATAAGAAAATCATCATGAATTTACAGAGACAATGAAAAATGTTGGGAATAACTTAAGGAATTCAAGAATAACATCATCACAGAGATAAAACAGGTCCAAACTGAAACACTAGGGCTAAAGAACTCAATGGGAAGCTTAAATAACAGAATAAATGCTGCAGAAGTAAGAATTTCAGAAGTGGAAGGTAACCAAGTGGGGAGCACACAACGGATCAGGCATCTGGAAGGCTCATTTCCTCTACAGGAGACAGTTACAGACACCCTGCATAGCCAAGACTGACCTATCACAGTATGACGTTTGTCCTTTTCCCTCAGTTATTAATGTCCCAATTAAATCTCATTTTCATTGATTTGAACCTTTATGCAAGTCAAACTTATTTTCATTTCTGAAAGCTGCTTCTTTTTTAGAAAATCATCACAAATCTCTATTAAAACAAGACAATGGACTTGATTCCCTCCTATCCAACCTTTCCTTATCGCTTTCCTCCTTTGGGCATAGTCGGCAAGTGTCTCTCTTAGAATTTAAACAAGAAAAACAAGTCTAAGGCCTCAATGGTTTCTTGTATTTTAGATTAGTACACTTCTTCTGATTTGGATATGTGGAAATACTGACTTTTCTTTTACAAAACAGGCCATTCAGTAAGATCGTACTCTGGACAGAAAGCCCTATAAAATATAATAGCATGGGGAAGTAAGTGATTTTCTGCAAAGCTAACTCTAGGTGCCCAAACATGTCCCAATTGTGCTCTGCAAAACGAAAGTGTTAAGAGATCCCTAAACATATACTTCTATTCTTACACACAAAACTATACTCTCGACTGCTGCCCTTCAGTCATCCTGTCTAACCCCCGAACTTCTCAGATGAGACAACCCTGCTTCATCCCTGTCAAATTCTGTAATTCTGAGAAATAGTTTTTAGTAAATGCTGTCTCTGCTATTCCTTGGAACAAATCATTTACAAGCTCAAAGTGTTTTCATAGGGAAAAGAGGAATATCTTAGAAACTGGGGAACATGTTAGGCAGAAAATTATGACTACAAATCACCAGGCATGTTTTATTGCCTTGATAAAGCAAGTGGATAAGAAAAATTTATTCCCGTAAAAGCATAATCCTGAGTGTAAGACGGGAAATTTGACCTGATGGCTAGTGGAAGGATTCCGACCAGGCTGACCTTTTCTATAATTTAGAGTTTGAAGTCTCAGTGGTAAAGTGGGAGGATTAGCTACATATTTGAAGTCAAGAACTCTGGACAGTACACCGAAAAGCATTAAAAGACAAATGTCTGGGCCTGGCATGGTAGCCTAGTGGCTAAAGTCATCGTCTATCAGATTCTGGGATCCATTATGAACAGTACTTTGTATGCTGGCTGCTCTGCTTCCCTTACAGCTCCCTGATTGTGGCCTGGGAATGCAGTAGAGGATGGCCCAAAGCCTTGGGACCCTGCATCCTTTACTGCTGTGAATCCTGAATGCGCATGTCCTGACAAATGTTCTCATTGATCATTCCCAGAAAGAAGTGATGTTTCTGAAGGACAGACAGTGTGATCCATGTGGCCTACCTCCCACTTTACAGAGCCTTCTAGCGCGTACACACACACACACACACACACACACACACACACACACACACACAAATGTATCCTCAACTGAAAAAGGAAAATAAAGTTTATAAATGGATCATAACCTGGTAAAACATACCATAAAAAGTCACTGAATACCACTGAACTGTGTTCTGTTGTGTGTCTTCCTGGTGCAGAAATCCTTAAGGCCTTCTTTTTGGTTTGAAAAACAAAAAATGTTTTCCATGACAAAAGAGTAAATTTTCTCTGGTTAATAAGGAGGCATACATGTGGCCAAGAGCCTTGTTTGCTGAGGTCAGTGTTTCCAAAGTGCCTACAAACAGGGGCCAGTGTTGTGGCTCAGTAAGCTAAGCCTCAGCCTATGGTGCCAGCATCCCACATGTTCCAGCCATTGTACTTACAATCCATTTCCCTGATTATAGCTTGGGAGAACAGCAGAAGATGGCTCAAATCCTAGGGTGCCCACACACATGTGGGAGACCTGGAAGAAGCTCCTGTTTTCAGACTGGATAGCTTTAGCCACTGAGGCCATTTGGGGAACAAACTAGCACGTAGAAAATTCTCTCTCCTTTCTTTCAAATAAAGATCTCTTTCGATAAGTCTCTTTCAAATAAAAATGAATAAACCTCTTTTTTAAACAAATAAAAGCAAAATTAAGTTTTTATATAAAATAAATTGATCATGTCTAAAATGAAACACATTTTCCTATGCTTATTGACCATCTGAACTTCTCTTGTGAATTTTCTGCTCATTTCCTTTCAAATTAACTTTTTAACCCTGCATCACACAACTACACATTTGTCAAGGCTGTGTCTGATTCTCAATGAGGTATCAGAGAAAGATGAAGTTGGTGAAATACAACAAAATGTAGAGGTCAACCACAATACACTCTATCACTCTAGGGCAAAGTTTCTCAAGTGAAGATTTAGTCTTGCTTAGTTGGCATGATCTACAAGTTATTTTCCAGATATTTATAATATTTATTTGTTTTACTGTTTATTTGTTTGAAAGGTACACAGACAGCACATAAATAGACAAATAGAGAACTCTCATCTGCTAGTTAACTTTGCAAACACCTATAAGTGCTAGAGCTGGACTGAGCCAGGCTAAAGACAAAACCCACAAATTTCATACTCCAGGTCTTTTCTAAACCAGGGGTTGGGGGAGCAGACACCAACCCAATTACTTGAGCCAACACCTGTTGACTCTCAAGGAATACCCTAGCAGGAAGGTGGCATCAACAATATATACAGGACTTGAATCCCTGGGACTCCCATATGAGATGTAGATACCTCAACCACTATAGCAAATGTCTTACTAAGTTCCTTCTTCATAGTGATATTTTTCCACTTAAATAAAATTTTTAGAGAATTTTTAAATGACCATATTCTAGATCACTTGAATGGCCTGAAGGATGTAATTTACATTTATGACCCAAATGTTTTGTTACAGATGTCCAATACCACTACTTCTATTTTCACGGTCTAAGAGAAGAGCAAATGTGGACCTGACACATAAATGATGCTTCTGCCTCAAGCGAGAGAAAAGTGACATCTCAGCATGTTGCCCACAGTAGGATCAGAGGTTTCACAGCGGAATATGAGAAACTATGGAAACACTGAGTCATCTCACAGCCATGGCAGCAAAAGTAGCCGCTTCTTGGAGTTAGCTGGCACAGCACCCAGCACTGTTGCTGTTGTTGCTTGTTTTAGTTATGATCCTCTGCTTGCAAAGAACAGAAACAGAGTCTGGCTAGCATTAGCCAAATAAAGAACCAATAAGACTTACAGGAGAAAATGCATAATTTAAAAAAATTAACTGATCTTAGAAAGACTCAGACCCGGGTAGATCTCCAGGGGCCTCAGTATCAGGAATTCCTGGATTAGAACATTTTGGAAGCTGCCAGCAAAATGACTCAGCCCCAGCCTTTGTGTCTGTGCTCAGGACTCATATTCCTGGCTCGATCTGGGTCACATGTTCACCATTTGTCAGGAGTGGAAGGGAGAACACTGGGGATCTTAAAATGCATAAAGCATTCAGATGCCTGATAGAAAAACAAAAGTTCATATCGTCATAGTGTGTTGTCAATATCAAGGAGCACTGCCAGAGGATGTGTGGGATTTAATTCTCCCTGAGCAGATGAGAGCGCTGACTGCTTCCTTATAAAGACCTTTCTTGACAAACGAAAAATGCAGAAGACTAAAATGAATGTCCTAAGAGGCACTCGGGAACAACATAAATTATAAAAGAACAACATGCATCTTAAGAAGACTGTACGAGAAGGAAAGTCCTCCAGGAACTCAAAGTAAGAAGGGAAAGAGGAGAAATTAAGACTAGATTGGGGTTGTGTGTCAGAGTCAGATTCAAACAAACTGTTTTGTAGAAAAACACACAATGAAAAAGTAAATCCTGCTCAGTCTCTTGGCAAAATACTGAAATTGAAGTTTATTTTTTAATATATAGGCAAGATGCTGCAATACACTTCTTCTGGGTACAGCCAGCTTTTTTACCATCAAGCTCTCTTATGTCTTATGTCTCTTGGGCCCTTGCACTCATGTGGGACCCAGAAGAGGTTCCTGGCTCCCAGCTTTTGATCAGCTCCACTCTGGCCATTGTTGCCATTTATGTAACATGAGGTGTTTTTGAATGATATTTTACCCATAAAACTTCCTTGCAAATTAAGTCAATCTTCTCAAATCCTGCTTTTTTTTTTCTTTTCTTTATTGGAAGCAAAGTTTTACAGAGAGAAGGAAATAAGAAAAAACCTTTCACCCATTGATTCATTCCCCAAATGGCTGTAAAGGCCAGAGCTGAGCTGATCCAAAGCTACGAATGGCCCCCGAGTCTCCCACATCGGTGCAGGTGCCCTCCGAGTCTCCCACATCAGTGCAGGTGCCCTCCGCTTTCCTAGGCACAAGCTGGGAGTTGGATGGAAAGTGGAGCTGGGGAAACATGTGTTTACATGTGAATCCCAAATGGAATCCCAGAGTTAGCAGTGGGAAGGATTAGTTAGTTAAGCTACTGCCCCAGACCCCAAACTCTTTGCTTTCATTCCAACAATGCTCACAGAATCTTCACCAGTAGTCGATTCTACCTCAAAAAGCCACTTTCTGTGCCTAGTGTGGTATTCTGGTGGCTAAAGTCCTGTCCTGCATGTGCTGGAATCCCATATGGGTGTCGGTTCATATCCTGGCTGCTTCCCATCCAGCTCCCTGCTGTGGTCTGGGAAAGCAGTGCAGGATGGTCCAAAGCCTTGGGACCCTGTACCATGTGGGAGACTCAGAAGAAGCTCCTGGCTCCTGGCTTCAGGTTGGCTTAGCTCTGGCCATTGTGGCCACTTGGGGAGTGAACCAGCAGATGGAAGATCTTTTTTTCTGTCTCTCCTTTTCTCTGTAAATCTGACTTTCCAATATAAATAAATAAATAAATAAAGAGGAGGAGAGGTAGAGGAAGGAGGAAGAAGATGAGGATGAAAAGGAAAAGGAGTCATTTTCTTTGCTCCCTCCCTAGGAACAACTCACCATCCACTAAAGTTTTAACATGAGTTGCAGCAACTCAGGCACAACTTCAGACTCCACTGTTAATCTTAGTTTTCTTGTGATTTCTAACATATCTGCTCTTCTTCTAATATCTTGAACCACTCAAAACCACCCAAGAGTGTTGGATTTAACTTCTTCCAAACTCCTCCTGGCATTGATACTTGGACATAGTCCCTTTTTGCCACCCATGCATCAAAAATGCTCTTAATGACATCTAGAATAGTGGATATTTTCCAAAATATTTTTAATATACTTCCCCTAGATCCTCAAGAGGAATCTCTGTCTATGTGAACTGTCACTTTACAAGTTGGATTCCTTAAATAATGACTTAAAAGTCAAAATGAAGGGCAGATGTTTGGCCCAGCTGTTAAGACATGATTTGAGACACCCATATCTTCTATCAGATTGCCTGGGTTTGAGTCTTTGCTATATTCCTGATTTCAATTTCCTGCCAAGGTGCATTCCTAGAAGCAGAAGATCATGGCTCAAGTACTTGGGCAGTTGCCTAACATATAGGAGACTAGGACTGAGTTCTCTGCTCTCAGCTTCAGGCCAGCCCATCCTATCTGTTGTGGGCATTTAGGGAGTGAAACAGCAAATATAAGCTCACTTGCTTGATCCCTCTCTCCTTCTCTCGCTCTCCTTCTGTCTGCCCTCTCATATATAAATTTTTGAAGTAAAAATTACTACTGAGTCCATGCTCTTCAAAAATCACGTTGTATTGGCAGGTATAACAGTATGAATCCTGTTGTACATATCCATAAGAACTATTGGGCAACCAAGTACATTGTCAATGAACAGTACTATCTTGAAAAAATATTTTTCCTCTGAACAGTAGGTTCTCTAAGAGAGCTTAAAATATTCAACAAACCATGTTGTAACAGATTGCTGTCATCCAGGCTTTGTTGTCCCATTTATAGAGTAGAGTAGATTTAGTGTAATTCCTCAGCCCCACAATATTTTCACAATGGCAAATGAGCAATGGTTTCAGCTAAGACTCGCCAGCTGCATTAGCCCCTAACAAGAGAGTCAGCCTTTTCTGTGAAGCTTTGAAGCCAGGCCTTGCCTTCTTGCTTTCTGTGAAGGTTTCAGATTGTATTTTTTCCTAAAACAAGGCTGTTTCCTCTGCAATACAAATCTGTTATGTAGGCTAGACACCTTCCTCAGTTATCTTAGCTAGACCTGTTGGATAGGCTGGTGCTGCTTCTCTGTAGATCGACCCTTTTGCTTCACATTGCACTTTTAGGTTATGGACATGTCTTCTTGGTTCAAAGCTCAAGAACCAACCTCTGCTTGCTTTAAAATTGTTTTCTGCAGCTCAAATTGCCCAACCTGATTTGTCAAACATTTTCCTATTACTCTCACTGCATACCAGCTGCTCCCGACCCCACGGCTACTTTCTGCTTCTCCCTGACTTATCTTCCACTATCACAAGATCAGTTATATAACAGAGATATGCTTGAGAGAGACAGATATGGGACCCTACTGCCCAGCCTCATTTGCTGTCCTGGAGTATCAGGTTATACATAAAACATTACTTTGAGCAGGACACAGCTAGAAGAAATAAAATTTTAAATCTCCTTCCTAAGATTTCAGGTATAACATCACCTTGACTTAAAAATCTAACCAGAATTCAACTCCCTAGTTGCTAAGTGCTCTGAGTCTAAGCTCTAAATGCTGAAGGACATCTGCAACAAAGATTCATACACTGGGATCTATTTCTTAATTTATTATTTATTTTCTCCTGTCAATAGAGAATTTGTAAGCTCTGTGAAGCTGAAGAGACCAATCATTCCAACTGCAAATATCTTTATCCAGACCACCAATCCCCACCCCATCACCACCCATGACTCCCTGTTGATCACATATTCTGACATCACCACTTCCAGGATTTTACTGAGATTGGTGTGCAGCAGGGAGAGTAGTTTGATATTTTATTATGGGTCCTAAGTGGTATAGTTCAACCTACACAGTTATTTTGAAAAGTTCATAGGAAATAAAACTAAACAGGTTCAATTTGTTGAAAAGAACTTTGAAATCTATATGTAGTTCACTGATAACCTGATAATACACATTTTCCCTCTTTAAAAAAGACTTGTCTATTTTCTTTGGAAAGTTAGAATTACAGAAAGAAGGAGCAACAGAAAGAAAGATCTTCCATCCACTGGTTTATTCCCCAAATGGCCACAACAGCTTGAGCTTAGCCAGTCTGAAGCAAAGAGTCAGAAGTTTTCAAGACTCCCATGTGGGTGCAAGGTCCAAAGGCCTTGTGCCATCCCCTGTTGCTTTCCTAAGCCACAAGTAAGGAGCAGAACTGGAAGTGGAGCAGCTGGTACATATACTGGCACCCATATAGGATCCCAGCATTTGTAAGGTGAGGATTTAGCCATTGAGCCATTGTGCCAGGACCCCCACCATGAACTTTCTGAAGAACCCTCCTAGAGAACAGGAGTATATTTGGAAGCTAAACTGTTTATGGTCATACCATATCAGTTTATCAACTTGTCCCCTCTCCACTCAACTCTCTGCTCTAAGTCACCTCCTTCTGGAGATCCGCCCTATTTAATTTATTTTGAAGAAATTAATCATTTATTTATGTGAAAGAGATACAGAGGGAGACAAGGACAAAAAGAAATCTTCTACCTACTGGATCACTCCCCAAATGCCCACAATGGTGGGGGCAGAACCTAGCTAAAGCCAGGGACCTGAAATCTAATTTGGGTCGCCCACTTGCTTGACAGAAACTCAAGAACTTGAGCTTTCACTTGTTACCGCACAGGGTGAACATAAAAAAGTAGCTAAAAGCAGAAGCAGAGCCAAGGCTCAAACTCAGGTACTGATAAGGGATTTAGGTACCTCCCAAATCATGTTCTTTTTTAAAAGGTTATTTACGTATATATTATTTTTAATTTTTATTTTTACTGGAAATTCAGATATACGAGAGGAGGAGAGACAGAGAGGAAGATCTTCCATCTGTCGATTCACTCCCCAAGTGGCCTCAATAGCCAGAGCTGCACCGATCTGAAGCCAGGAGCCCAGATACCCTCAGGGTCCCCATGAGGGTGCAGGGTCCCCATGAGGGTGCAGGGTCCCAAGGCTCCCCAAAATCATCTTAATCATTGTGCCAATGCTGGTTGAGTACTCTAAAACAGGTGACTCTATCACTTTGTAGGCTACTCTTGATTTATTGCCCTGATAATACTTAATACTCTCTGAAAAAAAATTTTTTTTAATGAGCTGTTAATTTTATATCCTCATTAGAATATAAACAGGGATCACATTTCGGCCAGAGCCGCCATCTTCCAGTAATTGGCCAAGATGACGAACACAAAGGGAAAGAGGAGAGGCACCCGCTACATGTTCTCCAGGCCCTTTAGGAAGCATGGAGTTGCTCCTTTGGCCACATACATATGAATTTACAAGAAAGGTAACATCATAGACATAAAGGGAATGGGTACTGTTCAAAAAGGAATGCCCCATAAATGTTATCTTGATAAAACCGGAAGAGTCTACAATGCTACCCAGCATGCTGTTGGCATAGTTGTAAATAAGCAAGTCAAGGGCAAGACTCTTGCCAAGAGGATCAATGTGTGTAAGGAGTTATTCGAATATCCCACCCTGGACCTGGCGTCATTTCTTCTTCCTCACAGCTCAAGAAATTCGCACCAGTCCAGCCATCCACCAATCAGATGTAACCTGGCATTCCACCTGAGAATCCACCCCCAATCTTCCAGCCCCTTCCCCAACCCCGCCCACTCACCAATCATCCCTAGGCATTCACCTGCAGTTGCCAATCCCCTGGGGCCTGCCCTCAATCCCTCCAATCCCTGCCCCCCACACCTGGCTAAAAGGCCCCCAGACTAAAAGGCCCCCAGGTGCGGCTCTCTCTTCTTTGTTCTTTCTCTCTCTTCTTCTGGCCTCCCTTCCCCTCCTCCCCTTCCTCTTCCCCTTCTTCTCTCCACCACTTCCACCCTGTTCCTGCCCCGCTGGAATAAACCTCCTAAGGTATCTCATTGTGTCTGGTATTTTCAGCTCACGGTAAAGAACCAGGTTGCGGGAATTAGCTGCGTGTAATAATATCATAATATCCTGTGAACTAGAACTCTAACCCTTTTTAAGTAACTAACAATGTGCGCAATTGAGCACATCAAACACTCCAAGAGCCAGGATAGCTTCCTGAAACGGGTGAAGGAAAATGATCAGAAAAAGAAAGAAGCCAAAGAGAAAAGTCCTGGGTGCAGCTAAAGCACCAGCCTGCTCCACCCAGGGAAGCAACCAATGGGAAGGAACCAACGGGAAGGAACCTGAACTGTTGGAGCCCATTCCCTATGAATTCATGGCATAACAAATCAAAGAAACATAAAAGACCTCTAGACTCTAGGAAAAACAAAAAGTATAAACAGGGATCTCATTGAACCAATAACAGTAACTGATAGTCAATAATCAATCAATGTCTCTGAGTATATGAATATATTTTATTTCAATTGAGGAATACAAACTTCTCAACATAATAGAAAGAGAAGGAAGAAAGGGAAGAACTGTTAAAGATCTCTTTAGTTAATCTTTCTTTTTCCTACTGAAGTCCCACTGTGGATATCAAAAGGCACAATCGAATCAAAGGCAACAACCGAATCAAAGGAGAGACAAAAGAAGTTAATTCTTGGCTTTTATGCTTGCTGATAACTGAAGGGATTTTTCACGGATTATTCTGACAAATACAAGTTTTTGCCATAGGCACTGGCTTCAGAAACTTAACACTCTTTCATGCGGTTTTTTTTATTCATAAAGAAGTTGGCCTACAGAGGGTGCTAGCTCACTTCAGAAGCCAAAATAAGTGATGGCTTTCATTGAGTCTTAGAAAGCATTTCCAAGACAAAAAAGGGAGGAAATCAGCTTGAAAATCATTAATAAAGAATTGAAATGGCCACATTTTGCTTCCTAACCAAGGATTAAGGGGAAAAAAGCAAAAGAATCTGTAAAAAATGTTAGAGGCGTTTGAAGACCTGGCAGAAGCAAAAGTAGTGGCATCACTTTGCAAATGCAAAGAGAATCTAAGCTAAGAGAAGCATCCAGAAACCAATATGGAATGTATTGTGAAAGAGAAGCAGAGATTGGGAGAAGCTGGGTGTGCTGAATGTCAGAAAGTGAGGACTTAATGGTTGCTGTGAGATCTTTGCAGACTCTGGTAGTGCCCAAACATGGCCCTGCACGTTTGGGCTCATCAAGGCATAGTGTGTAGCCCAAAGATAGTTCACGGGGAGAGTACTGCTTGAGCATGTTGAAATAATCCAGTTTGACACAAATGGAGTGAAAACAAGGGTGTCTGGTAACAGGGAGAAGCCCATTGGACATCTGAAGGAGAGGTGGTAGAACTGTTGTGGAGAAGACAGCTAATTCAGTGTCACAAACTTGGAAGCAACTCTCCCCACCATCTACGTGGTCCCTTCTGTCCAACTCTGACACTAATCTATCATCACCTGCAATCTGAGAGGGCGTGGTACTGCATTGTTGTGTAATCACTCCCCTCGTAAGACCCCATAAAAGTTCATGATAGGGAGGGGCTCACTCTCTGGGTCAAGTGCTTCCATCACTCTGGCACTCTAACTCTTGGCCTCCCCAGTACCTGCTTGCTCACTGGCTTCCTAGAGACAGACTCAGAAAATAGATGGTGTCTGTATGCCTGTATTACCCTCTCTTCGTGCTTGGGTAGAACAGTGAAGACATCAATGTTAAGATGCTTAGTATTTTTAATTTGTGTACTTTAAAGAGTTTCAGGAGAAGTGAAGCCTAACATTAATGGGATGTGTGCAGAGAAGCCAGGGAAAGGTGAATGTCTGCAGCTTTGTGTGTTCAAGCTGTTTGTTGTATGTCTCTTTTAGGATAGCTTATAATGCTTGAGAAGCTAGAACATAGGTCTTCAGTTTAACGAATGGACTTCAGGGTAATGACCATTTGTTTCTCTCTGGGCTTTGATTCAGACTGGATTGCCATATTGTCATCTGCTAATTTCTAGTGGGCCCTGTTATCACCAAACTTGGTTAATAAAGACTCTTAATGCATCCTAGAATTGTCTGGTGTGATTTCAGTAGCACCCTGTATTAGAACCACATGAGGTCTAACCAGAACTCAGGAGATTCCTTCAAGGCAGAGATTCATGATTTTAGTACTCTGGCCAGCATCTGGTCATCAGATTCAAAATTTTCAAAGAAAAGTTGGACTAAGACCTCTAGAAGAGCTGTAATATGTCTTATCAGTATGTTTGGTACTTGCACTCGGGCCAGCTGTTTTTGCTTTTGCCAGTTCAAGGTTGCTTTAGCCCCTTCATTATAATGTTCAAAGGATAAACTTTAAACAAATATCAATAAAGAGCAAGGCATCAGTTTGAGAAAGCAGCCACCTCCCTTAATTTAAACACAAAGCAATCAAATCAGTTTTCTTGGCATAGTAGAGGAAAAACACCTACTTTACCAATGAACTGTCTTGGATTAAACGGTTCCTTTGGAAGATAAAATGACAGTCTAGGATCTGAATCTTAAAAAATAAAAGTTTATCTTTCAAACACATTTTAAAGATTCCAAAGTCAGCTATTCTCCCCCTCAGGATCTACTTCTTTGATGCTTACCTAATCTTCCTTTTTGTTATTTTTAACCATTAGCCATGCATTCGAAGCAGAAAATCGGTTTGAATGCTTTAAAGCCAGTGTAAGCCCATAACCTAAATACCAGCAAGTTAGGAAGGATAAGTAACAAGATTCAGGTCTTACTGGGAGTCACTTTCTTAATGCTATCAGGACTTTGTTAGAGCTTTAAAAAAAAAAGTGTGACACGGCATAATGGACACTTTCAAGCAAGGGACACTGCAAGGGCCTCTGAAACAAAGCCCGTCTCTAACCTTAGGCCCTTTCCCTGCTCCTTTTCTACCCTTAGGGAGGTCTGAGCTAATACAAATTCCCTTCGCCAAAGTGTTTCTTTTTTTTTTTTTTTAAGATTTATTTTATTTTTATTGCAAAGTCAAAGAGAAGGAGAGACAGAGAGAAATATCTTCCATCCAAAGATTCACTCCCCAAGTGGCCACAAGGGCTGGTACTGTGTCAATCCAAAGCCAGGATCCAGGAACTTCTTTCCATGTATCCCACACGGGTGCAGGGTCCCAAGGCTTTGGGCTGTCCTCGACTGCTACTTTCCCAGGCCACAAGCAGGGAGCAGAATGGCAAGCGGGGCTGCCAGGATTAGAACCGGCAAACACATGGGATCTCGGCATCCTCAAGGTGAGGACTTTAGCTGCTAGGCCATGGTGTGGGGCCTCCCATAGTGTTTCTTACAAGACAGAACCTCTCTCCCCAATGAAAGCCAGCTATGAAACATAGAAACATTACTCTAATTTTCCTATACATTTCTGTACATTTCTGTGCAAGAACTGGCCATAAAGAAATTCCCTGAGAAAGCTTGTTTAATTGTAGTAGAGAGGTAATTAAATTGCTACATAGAAAAATCAGGAAGATAAGCATGCTACACAGAGAAGCCAGGAGGAATTTGAACAGCTCCACCCTGCGCCATCAGTCTATCCTACTCTTCATCAAGCCTGAGTCTGAAAGCCCAGTTTTCCCTGAGAGTTTGAGTCTTCATTTCTGAGGGCTCACTGGTGAAGTGAATCCCTCACGCTTTGTTACTGTTACCCTGGCTTTCCCTACAGGAGTGTTTGCCTTGACTGGCACTGACAGCTTTTACAACTTTTAAGTCCCTACCACCTGCAGACACCAGGAGGCACTGGTGAGCCCCAGGTCAGTTAATAGGACAGCTGTCTGACAGGGAGATGGAAACAATACTGCTGGCCTTAGTTTTCCAGAGAAGCCACAAGATTTGTGTAAAGTCCTCCCTTCCCTGCTTTTTTTTTTTTTTTAATCATGGAGCCAATTAAATGTTTCCAATACCATGTAGACAGAGCAAAGAAAATTTAGAGCTGAATCGACCCAAGTAGGGTAAAAATAAGGCTGAAGAAGGTGACATCACACATCTGATGAGTGACATACAGGCCTGTGTTTCCCTGAGCCCAGGATTTCTTAACAACACCATTGTTGATGTTGGAGCTTATTACTGAGAGATCTTCCATCCACTGGTTTATTCCCACAACAAGCAGGCAGGGCTGGGCCAACGCAGAGCCAGGAGCTTTTTCTGATTCTCTTGCAAGGGTTCAGGGCCAAAGCATCTAGGCCATCTTTCTCCATTGCTTTCCAAGGTCATTAGCAGGGAATTAGATCAGAAATGGAAAAGCTGGGACACGAGATGGCATCCATATGGGATACTGACATTGCATGAGTAGTTTTCACACGCTATGTTGAGACTGTTCAAGCTCGCTAAAATGAGGTCCAGGAGCAAACTTTGTGAGGCTATTCTCCCTGAGCCACCATTTCACTGTTCCACACTTGTCTGTCAAGAAACTTCTCATTCGTCAGTTGCTCAGTATTGCCTTCAGGTGGACAACAGGAATTTCCCAGCCATTTCCTAACTGGTCAGAGATCACTGATGGGGAAGGTATTCTGCAGGTTCTTGCCCAGACAAGGAGGAGTCAGGGGACCCTCAAAAACCCACGACACTTCTGGAAACCTCACTCCTTTCAGAAGACACCCTTTCTTCCAGATCTCTCCCAGGAGGTGCTTTCTCTTTCCTTCTTTTTACTTTCACTGGTTTACTTTGCAAATAAAACTATTCCATATGGGAACTCCACTTTCATAAGAACCAAGGCAGCCTTCAGCTAACACACTCAGATGTGTGTGGTTTGCCGAAGGCAGCAGTTGTGAGGAGTGACATCAATTGCAATGAGGTCCAGGGAGCTGGGACAAAACTGGCAGATAACAGGATGAGTTTCTGGTACCAAAGGATCCTAATTAGCAATTATTCCAACACTGAGGAACCAAGAGAGAATGCGAGACAAAGCAGGTTCTTGTATTTCCTTCACAAGTTTCCCCATGGCCCTCTACAGTCATCAAGAAAACTATGGATGAAGGTTGCTGATTTTTTCTTTTTTTAAAAAAATTTTTACCTTCATTCTGCTCTCAGGTTGATATGATCTGGGAAATAATATTTTTATGGCATTTTTTGAATGAATGTTGGACACCAGAAATGCTCTTAACTTTGTATTCATCAGATATTCTACCTGTGCCATTTGATCTTCTCCTTACGATTCAACTCAGGATTGATTGTGCTTATTTTACATCCTAACAAACTGAGGGCTGACTTTGAAGCAGACATGAAAAGCGTTACTCCCAACAGCCTACTGATATATTATTAAAGTCAGAACACACAGAAGCAAAAAAACCACACTCCACTTGTCTGAAACCCAGGATGTCTTTTCATTATTTAGATCACTTTTGGGTTAAATTGCCATCATTCTAGTAAATTAACTACCATCTGCTCTCCACTTAGTAGGGAAGGCCCTCTCTATTCACAACCAAATGAACTCAAAACTATAGTTATTTAACTTAATGTCCAGCACAGCACTGGATTACAGAGATATATTATGAATCATATGCCATTTTTAAGCACTGTCATGGGCACATTAAAAATAAGTAGCAGGAAACATTAAGCTCAACATATCAAAAATATTATCATTTCAGCATAAAATCAATACTAAAGTATCTAATGAGCTATTTATAGTCATCCTTTAAATCTTTAAATCTTCAAAGATACTATAAAATAGTATAGTATAGTATAATACAGTATGTTGTACTACAAAATACAGCATATCCCAATTTGAATTTAACATTGAAGGCAATCAAAACATGCTACTTTGGCATAAGGAGTATTTTGAGCTGATGGTAACTGAGAATCAATAAAACCAAGAAGACATCTATGCTCATTGTCTGCCTATAAACAGAGCATAAATTATATTTTATACAGGTATCTGCCATGCCTTCCACCAGTACAAGGAAGGGAACAAAAATGCTTTTCTTGTTTAAGATTTATTTATTTTTATTGGCAAGGCAAATGTACAGAGAGAAGGATCTTCCATTCACTGGTTCACTCCCGAAATGGCAGCCAACAGCCAGAGCTGAGCCAATCTGAAGTCAGGAGCCAAGACCTTCTTTTGGGCCCCCAACATGGGTGCAGGATCCCAAGGCCTTGGGCCATCCTCCCATAGGCAGGGACCTATACAGGAAGTAGGACAGCTAGGACATGAACTGGCACCCAAATCAGATCCTGGTGCTTGTGAGGGCTGGATTAGCTAACTGAATCATCATGCCAGAATCTCAATATGATATTTTGAGTGCTCAAATGCCATATATAGTTAGTGGATACAAATTAGAAGTGCATGTCTGAGAGAATGAACTGTAGTGTAAATCATTTGTAATTCCAGCTACTCCACAAATCAATCTAGCTCCCTACTAACGTACCTGGGAAAGCAGTGAAAAATGATACAAGTACTTGGACCCTTGCTACCCATATGTAAAACTTAGATGGAGTTCCAGGATCCCAGTTTCACCCTGGGTCAGGTGCAGTAGTGGAGGCTGCCTCTCTCTCTCTCTCTCTCTCTCTCTCTCTCCTCCCTATCCCTCTCTCCTCCCTATCCCTCTCTCTAATGTTGTCTTTTAAATAAATAAACACTATCATGGTGAGATGTGAAGATACAACGCAGTATGCATCTCTATCCAAATCAAAGATGGACCCCAATGAAACTGTTAAATATATCTTGGCAATAGGATGCTGAACTCTCTGCCATTGTTCATACCCCACAACGTCAGGATACACTTAAACAACAGAATGAAAGACTTATGACTGTTTATGAAGGACTATACTATTATTATAATATAGGGGAAATTAGTGGAGGGGAGGGGATTTGGTGAGGAGAGGAGAGAGAATTCCAGAACCTATGAAACTGTATCACAAAATAAAATAATTTTAAAAAGTAATAAAAATAAGCATATAGTTCCTAAAAATAACTAAATAAACAAGCAAACAAAGTAAATCTGAATGAAAGGCAGGAGCAGATATGTTGACATTTTATACTCAGTAGTCAGCATTGGTTTCAAGCAGTGCTTTCATTCTGGATCCTGGGTGGGAAAACTCTTCAAAGTGCAACTGAAATAACCACACATTCTGAAGCTAATTAAAAGTATCCATCATTACATTACAAATACTAGGATGTCCATTCAATGGTTTCAATTACTTCACATCTTTGAAACAACACATGGGTTTGATTAAAGCACAATTTGATTTACTAAAATCTAATAAAGGACATACGTTAGAGCACTTCTACTATGGCTCCCAAAATATAAAGACGTGCCCTATCCCGCCTCATGTTTTTCCACTTTTACTTAAAATGTATACAAGTATTCAACACCTACAGTCTAAGATCCAGGTAGATGAAAATCATCAGGTCACTGTTGTTTTATTCCTCCCATCACACTATGTCAGATGCCAAAGACGAATTGCAGACCTTTCTCCCAACTTTTTTTTTCCTGCTCTGCTCTTTGATATTTGTCCATTAAGAATGAAGGCTTATACTGTGATAGAAAAAATGGGAACAATATTTCTTATTCTTTAGTTTGTTTGTACCTCCAACGCAAACATTTCTCATTGTTTACTTCCTGGAAACATGCAAATTCACCATTACTAGGTCCAGTAGACCCTGTGCTGATTAGGATCCAATGTTTGCTAAGTGAATGAGTCTGAGTGACCATACTAATGACAAGAACTATTTATAACGTAGGATGTAACAAACAGCCAGGTAACTGGCATGAGAACTGATGCCCACTCCTTGCCAGTCTCCCAGGAGTACCCTGTGACAACTGATCTCTAGAATCTGTGGAACTTTGAAGAGGTTTTGTTGGCTGTTAGTGCAACTTCTTAAAGTTACTTGCTAAGCTGATAATTTGTGCAGGTCTCTACTCCTTACATTCTGTCTCTTCAACAACACAAACTCCCAAGCAAACTATGTTTAGTTTAGCAGGTGCTTCAACTATTCACCTAGTAAGTCTTTGCTCCTCAAGAGAACAAGTAACGCCAGAATATGGGACTTGCAGCTTTTTTTTCTCCAGTTCTGAATCCGAAAAATGGCCCTTTTGTTTCCCTCCCTCCCTCACTTCCTTCCTTCCCTTTTTCTTTCTTCCCTCCCTCCCTTTTCTTTCTGTGTCTATCCTTTCCTCCCTCTCTCCGTCCCTTTCCTTCTTTCACAGAATTTTGTTGAATTTTTGCAAGATTAAGAAACACTACCCAAAGCAGACAAGCAAACTGGAAATCAGGAAGCCACATTCCCACCAGCTGTAGGCAACTGCCTAGGCTTCATTGTACCTAGACAAGTGTTATACTGCTATGAGAAAAAAGGCATTAGTTGGTGGGCATTTGGGGCCTGATTGATGCTAAATTTGTGTGAACTATACCAGTGTGCCAACATGGCTAGCTCATCATTTTTGTTTGTTTGTTCGCTGTTTTTCAAAAAAAGAAAGATACATGGGGAAGGCAGGGAACAACTGCTGGGACACGCCACTTCATTCCACAGGCAAAGGGCAACAGAACGTCCAGGGAAGGGGATCTGGAGAGATATTGGAGTAGGAGGAGCTGATGGCATGTTTGACAGGAGAGGAATGATTTCTGGGGATTTCCACAGACTGGGCCATGTCACTTGCAGGTAGGTAAAGGGGCTGAGACACAGTAGTTTAGAGAGGGGAGAACAGAAGTTATGTCTGGATCAGGCCAATGCCCTGACCCACAAGGGAGACCTGGGCTGAGCTAAGTAGCATCACCTGCCAACACACACAAAAGCTGGGGATAGAGGGCATGCCTGGTTGGGTGGGACTGCAATACTAGGACAGCTGGTGGGCCACATCAGGCTGGGCTACAGCAACCACCAGAATGCAAGAAAACCAAATATGGGGGGAAATTCTATAAGGGACTGTGGGATCACCTCTGTGGGAGACTATAGCCCTTGTTGGTTTGCAGAGAGGTGGAGGTGGTGACCTGTTGAGGTAGGCAAGACCAGGGAACTTACCTGACAGGAACTCATCTGACACTCATTGGAACTGTGGATAGGATGAGGCAAGGCTGGGCTACGGTGCAGCACCCATTGGAAAATGTAAAGGCCAGGACTGAGGGCAGACCTTGCCAGACAGGGGCATGGCAACCACCAGCATGCATGAGATCCGGAGCTGGGAGTAGGCTAGCAGAACTTAGAGAACTACTCCACTAGCCTGCTAGGTTGTACAAGAGCCAGGATTGGAGGAGGACCAGAACAGGCAAGGTTGCAGCACACATCAGCATTTGTGAGAGCTGGATCTGGGGAAAGGCCAGGCTGGGCCAGGCCTGAGCACCTACTGGCATACATGAGAGCCAGCATAAGGTATGGGCTGAGCCCAGCTGGGCTGGCTGCAGCACCTGCTGGCAAGAGCTGAGACTAAGAGTAAGCTATGACAGGCTGGGTTGAAGCACCCTTCAGCACAACAAGATCAAGGGCTAGAAACAGGCTGGTGGGGGTGACTGGGGAGTCCCCTGCTAAGCTGCAGCTTCCACTGGTGAGCACAAGAGCTGGGGCAGTAGACAGATGGAATTGAGTAAGGCAGCAGCATCTGTCACCAAGTGTGTGGGCTGGGTCTGTTGACAGGCCAGATTGGGATAGGCTCAGACCCCTCTACATGCTTGAGAACCAGAATGGATGTGGGAAGGTCAGGCTAGGCCACAGCACCTGCCAATTCCCATGTGAACTGGATTTGGGGTGGACCAGGCTGTGCTAGGCTATAGCACCCACTAGTGAGAGACTAATGTGGGCCAGTTAGAGTTGGGCTAAGCTGCAGTATGCCAGGACAGAGGCTCAGCCATGGTAGACTAGGTCACAACACCTGTCTGAAACTGCAAGGTCCGGGCTGAAAGTGTGCCGGTAGAGGAACTTAGGGAACTCCCCTGCTAGGCTTCAGCATCCACTAGTGGGCACGAACACTAGGTTTGAGAGCAGGCTTGGTTGGACAGTCCACAACACACATTGTCACAGTGAGATCCAGGATGGGATATAAGCCAAGCTGGGTTGTACCACAACACTCACCAGTTCACATGAGTTTTGAGAGTGGGCCAGGCTGGACTAAGTTGTTGTACCCACTGGCAAGAGCAGGGACAGAGGGCAGGGCTGAGCAATGTACAGATTCAACACAATCCAAATCAAAATTCCAACAACATTCTTCTCAGAAACAGAAATCATACAAAAGTTCATCTGGAATCATAAAAGACCACGAATAGCTAATCCTATCCTGAAAAATAGAAATCAAGCTGGAGGACTCACAATTCCAAACCTCAAGACATACTACAGAGCAGTAGTTATCTAAACAGTCTGGTACTGGTACAGAAACAGAGAAGAAGATCAGTGGAACAGAATAGAAACACCAGAAGGGAGCCCACACATGTATAGTCAACTAATTTTTGACAAGAAAACTGAAAACAATCCAGGTAAAAATCCTGGTCTAGTCAACAAATGCTGTTGGGACAACTGGATAGCAGCTTGCAGAATAAAGAAGCAAGACCATCTAATAGTATATGAGTGAGTCCTTGATGACCTATCTTTATTGTTCTTTGGTAATCTCATCCTATTAGTGTGTGTATATGAGTGTGTGTGTAAGTGTGTGTGTG
This sequence comes from Ochotona curzoniae, assembly GCF_017591425.1. NCBI lineage: Eukaryota > Metazoa > Chordata > Mammalia > Lagomorpha > Ochotonidae > Ochotona > Ochotona curzoniae. Next base: position 11,969,510 of record NW_024464920.1, on the reverse strand, counting down.
TGAAGGAGGGAGGGGGGTTTAGGAGGAACCTTGTTGGTCATTATAGGGGGTGGAGGCCCAGAGCTTAAACTAGGTAAGGACTGGAGAGGATTCCTCCCCCACTGTCCCGCCGGAAGTTTATTGATCTTCTGGTTCTGATGACCAATCGTGGTTCCTAGTCGTTGTTCTGATGTCGTTGGTTCCTGTGTGGAAGGACTCGGGCTTCCTCCATCTCGTGTAGTTGGTCCAAAGAGAGGGGGTGTCTGTCCTCTGGGTTCACAGCATTCGAAAGCATTCCAGGTCCCCGTATTCTCTTTGGCAGTTGCGTTGACGTTCTTGTGTCTGTTCTGATAGACCTTGGTGAGAGTCTGGGAGACCTTACGGGTGGGGGATAAGCCTCCTCCAGTCCCCCTGTTCCGCTCTGGGGTTCTCCCCTATTCTGTATACTATTAGATGGAACATAAAGAACAAGAACTCATTAGCAAGGTATGAGAAATTTCTCTGCAACACCCCCCAAAATCGTTACACACCTCAATTGAGGAGGTGACATCGAAATAGTTGTAGAAGGTAATCAAGAACTTACATGTAATTTTTACATATTGTCTACTCAACACTATGTCAGACACCTAATGTTTGCCTGGATTTAACCTGTAATTTATGCTTGGTTGATTGTTACTTTTTTGAACCTGTCACTGATACTGTCTAAACCCAAAGGTGTGGAAGAATTGAACTTTTTTTTTTTTTTTAACATATTGTTCACTCAACACTATACCAATTAACCCCATAACATTGTATATCGACGCTGAAGTTTTGTTGGGGGTTTTAACTGACCGGAACTTTGCTCGGTTGGCTCTACCTTCAGACCAGAGAGGGTCTCCCCAAGAGGCCACTGAACTTGTCTGGACAATGAGACGCTGGACTTTATGCTAGGTACATGCTCACAAAGTAGGAATTTCAACTGAACTTGAACCGTTGTGCAGCAAGATGGAGCAATCCACTATGGGAGGAGGGGTGTGGGAGGGGCGGGGGGACTCCCCAATGCTTATAAAACTGTTTCACATAATACAATGATAATAAAATAAAAAGTTAAAAAAAAAAAAGAAGCAAGACCTACACCCGTCACATTATACAAAAATTAGCTCTAAATGGATCAAGGATCTAAATCTACATCCAGAAACCATCAAACTATTGAAGGAAAAGATAGGACACACATTCGAAGATATAGGAACAGGGAAAGACTTCTTAGAAAAGACGCCAAAAGCAAAGACAATCAAAGCCAAAATGAGACTACATCAAACTAAAAAGCTTCTGTACAACAAAGGAAACAATTAACAAAGTGAAGAAGCAACCAACGGAACAGGAGAAAATTTTTGCACACTACACAAGTGATAGGGGACTAACATCCAGGATTTACAAAGAGCTTTAGGGACAGCAAAACAAACAAACAAACAAAACAAAACAAAAAAACAAAAACCCTGTAACGAAATTTCTTTTTCAGCACAATTAAATCCAGTTCTTCTTTTACTTCCTAATTTAACTAACATGAAAGTTTAAGGCCTCATTTTACATTATGTGATAAAGAAAACAGCAAAGAAGAGAGACTTAGAATAGTGTATGATCTATTTTAGAAACTAAAGACCATTGAAAATAAGAAAAAAACTCAGCAATGTATTTCACCATTTAAGTTATAGAAAGACAAGGGGGCAGTGGTGTGACTCAACAGTCTAAAGTTCCACCTGCAAGTGCCAGTATCCATATGAGTGCCATTTGTGATACCCATGCCCTCTGGTGGAAGCCATTGAGTGGACACGACCCAACCTTAGAGGCATCCTCGATTCTTCTCATTTTCCTCTCTTGTGACTAGTTGGAGTTCTGCCTGCTTCTGTTTCAGGGTTATACTAATGCACACCGTTGAAGGCAGCAGGTGCTGGCACAGAGACTTGGGTTCTACAACCTACACAGGACAACTACACTGGGTTCCTGGCTATTGACTTTGGCCTGGCCCAGTCCCATTGGCTGCTGCCATTTGGAGAATGAATCAGGGGATAGAAGATGTGTCTCTCCCTCTCTTTCCTCTCTCTACTCTCACTCTCTCTCTCTCAAGCTATGGCATAGCAAGTAAAGCTGCCACTTTTGGTGCTGGCATCCCATACTGGTTGAAGTCCCAGTTTGAGTCTCAGTTGTTCCATTTCCACTTCCAATCTAGCTCCTCCCAGCTCCCTGCTGATCTGTCTAAGAAAGCAGTGGAGGGTGGCCCAAGTGCTTGCCACCTACATCCACATGAGAGACCAGGTTGAAGCTCCTGGACCTGCCAAACTCCAGCCACTGTGGTGGCCACTGGAGAGTGAACCAACAGCTGGATTCTCTCTCTCTTTTTCTCACTGTCTCTCACTCTCATTCTTTCACTCTTAAGTAAACTTTAAATAAAAAAAAAAAAACTTCAACATATAGAAAAAGTGCAAAGGAAGAAGTCAGGTAATTGGCTTGGACTTAGTTCTTGCATTAGACCCAAAAGATCAAACCAGAATGGACTTATTCCTGCTTAATTTCTCACCATCATGCCATATCTAATTTTCTAATGTGACCCTGGAAGAAATCAGGAGGGAGAAAAAAACAGTAGCCTAACCTCCTAAACATACAGGGAGAACAATGATAAAGTCCCCCTCTGCTTTAACCTTTACTAGGAAAATAACATTTTGCTCTGTTTCTGTCTTCTTCAGTCCCTTTCTGTCTATGCAGTCATCCTCCTCTATTCGGCTCTTTGAACACTCATTCAGTTTTGTAAAACAATGTGTTGCCCAATATTAGGATCAAAAACAGAAACTAATTAATATCTTTTAAATAAATGTTAAAGTTTTGACTCTTAACAGGCAGACATATAACAAAACCAAGATCATTATAATATTTCCAATAAAAACTTGGTAATGGTATGGGAATAAACAACAAACCACCACAGATTAGGAAGTTCAGAAATAGGCCCCTTGATCTTGACTTATGGAAGAGGAAACATCAGAACTTAATGAATAAAAGACATATGAGCAAACTGGCATAGGATATGGAGAAGATATAAATTAGATCTCTAACACACACTGCCACACATGCGTCTTTATATTTGGTTGGAAATCACTTAGGGTTTCTGGTCCAGAGGCATAAAGTGGAAGAAAGACAAACCATTTCAAACAAAGTGGCTTCCATGTATACACACAACTTGCCTCCAACAATTAATTACTTTCTCTTGGTCCTCTCATTCATGGAAATTCTCTGGGTTTCTCACAGTGAGCCCATTCTCACATATGGTACCAATATAAGTATCACAAGTTTTTAAGTTTTTTTATTTTGGCCTTCATTGAAGTTCTATTATGAAATTGCAAAAACCAATTAGGACCTGCTATTTTTATGCCAGTTAAACTACATGTAACATTTTGATACCTTAATTCGAAATACCAGCAGTTTTTCTCAAATTTGTGTTCATATATTTGTTTTCATCCAGGTTTATGATGAAAATATTTCAGTAGGTCAGGGTTACAGACAACCTTTTACACAAATAATAAGCTGAAAGGGATTCAATGATTAACCAACTATGTTTGGGTACAGTATTCCCTGATTCTTTCCTTTGTATCCCTACTGTTTGTGAGGTTGCTGACTTCCATCTATGAATCTGGCCTCCCTGTAGGATCAGGAACAATACCAAGAATTAGAAGGTCTGATCTTCAGACCAAAACTGTACAGGCCAGCATCTAACTGTACTGACCCTCATCTAACAGATCTGCCCTGTGACCCATTCTTTTCTTAATTTACTGTCTCAATAAACTGTTCTTTAAAAACAAATCTCTTATGACTGAAATACTTTGTGTTTTCGTTTGCTTAAATGTCGACTCTTCCTGCATTTACTATATATTCCCTAACAGGAATTCTCACGTCCCTCACCCCAACTTAAATCCTACCTATAATCTGTAAATCTTTTGCTGCATCAACTCTCATCCTTCTAGGTTTGTAATTATCGCTTTCACTGGATTCCTAGTGTCATGTTCATTGTTCAGTATGTCTCAGCATTTGTACTGGACTTGCTTACCTGTTCCATCACCTGTTTGCTATGTCACAATAACTTCTTTCTCTGTTTCTTTGCTTCTTTCTCTCTTTCACACTTGCTTACTTCCCATCTTCCTTCCTTTATTTTTATTTGAAAGGCCAAGTTACAGAAAGATGCAGGGACAGAGATAGATTCCCTTCAGCAGGTTCACTTCCTAAATGTCCACAATAGATAGGTCTAAGCCTGGCCAAAGTGAAGAACCAGAAACTTCACCCATTATTCTCATACGTGGCAGTCACCCACTACTTGACCTGTCATCTACTGCCTTCCAGAAGGCAGAAAACTGATATTGGATGTAGAATGAGGACTTGAAATTAGGCACTCTAATTTGGAATGCAGGGAACCCAATGGTTTCTTTAGCTTCTGTACCAAATGCTGTGCCACGACACAAGCCTCACTGAGGATTTATATCAAGCCAATTAACATATTCATCAATTCAAATATTTGATCTTTTTTGTGGCAAGATAATTTGAAATTCAACCTTTTAGCAACTTTGAAATCTACAATGCCTATTATTAACTATATTTACCATACCATGCTATATGTGGGGCTCAGTGTCAAAGAGGTCACTAAGTCAATAAGATGGTAATTAATAGTCAAGGTCATTGGGTTATCTGTGGCGAGCAACATGGCGGCCAAGGACAGAGCCCTAGCCCTGAGCCAGGGCAGGGGTCACATTGTTTCAAGGAAAGGCTGATTGGCCAGGACCATTTCACTCACCTACCCCTGGCCTATGAGAGGTGGCTTCCACAGTCATACTCCTAGTAATTGGCCCCTAGTTTCTCCCCTCCTGGAATTCCTGAAATTCCTGGCCTGAGGTTATTCCTTACTCTATATAAGGAACTGAATTTCCCCAATAAATCAGAACTGCTTAGACAGAACCCCTGTCTATCTGTTTGTCTCTCGCGGGCCGGAAGGCTGGGTGGCAGGCAGCAGGCTCATCCCCTCTGGCAACGGGGTACTAGAGGAATCTGTGGGGGAGATCCCACACCATAGATTTCCCAAAATTTACCACTATTTACTCCTGTCATCCACCTGTGGCTCTGGGCTTTTTGGCAATCATTTTCCCTTCCCTCTTACTCTCAGCTTCTGTAACCACCATTCTGCCCTACATCAAGGACTTTAATGGTTTTAGATGCTCATATGAGTGTCTTTCTCGGGGACCTTCTCTTTCTTCAATGCTATAGATTCTTATCTTTCTGATCAAAATATGCTAAGCAATTTTATCAGATGCTTGCTGAAATTCAATACTTGATGGAGGTCTATGACATTTGCTGACATAGAAATTCACTAATTCAGTCAACACAGAGAGAATTAACTCAGTATACTCGGTCCTAGTGAACCCATAGTAAACCCTACTGTTGATTACCTATCTAATTGCTTGCATGTCAGACACTGTTCCATTCTCTGGAATGACTTTCATTTGGAGAGGGAGATGGAATGTCAGTCTGCAACAAAATTCCGGACAAGGAATTCACCAACCTACAAACAATAAGTATGTTTTACTATTTAGCATACAAGAAGTCCTGAGGTACTGTACTTCAGGCACTTAATAGTGTTCTCAAAGATCAAATTCATTCTATATGTCTGCTGTCACCATCCCCACAGTGACCTTGTTCCTGGCTTGTTCCCTTTGTAGATGCAAAGGACCTGCCACAGCTCCAAGTATCATGTCCACGCTAAAGTAAAACTTTTTTTTTTTCTGCCACAGAATTTCTATTAGAGTCAAATAAATCTTTCCCATAATGTTTCCTTCATCTGACCTCTCCTTACATTTTACTGCACAGAACTGGATCACCTGCTCCCTCCTAATGAATCATTGTAAGAAGAATGTAATCTGAGACACATAAGAAGGGATAGGCAAACCCTCCAACAAGCTCTTTGCCAGAGTGGAAGAAGTGGGCAAACTCTCAGCTGGGTAATCATACTGTCTGCTCCAGAATTTGTGTGGATTAGAATATTTGAAGACAGTTGCTGATAAAGACCCTTTAAAATAGCATGGATTTTTAATCTATTCAGAAGAGTTGGAAGCAGAATTGTGTCCAAAACAAAGGGGTAGATTAGGCTATCTCCCAGATTCTCTGCCAACTGTGTAATGCCATGATTCTGTTCTCATTGTTTCCACTGGGGAAACTGCTTGCAATTTGGAACTGTGTACATCAGCAACATTTGCTGCCAACAAAAGTGTGCAGTTGTTGATGCATGAACATTTCCACATTTGTAGAAAACTGAGTCCCAGGAATTCAAGGTACTGGAATCCATACTGTGAGCAACTTTGTGGATGTCTTACATCTTATACACTGGCAGGTTCCTTGTGAATAAACCACAATGAAACAGTTAACATATAGGGTTGGGTGAAGCCAAGCAGGTTTAGCTAGTTAGCTTTTCACTGTCAATATTTCTTTTTATTTATTCTGAGCTAAAGGCAGGTGATTATGTAAAATAAGACAACAAGTTAAACAAAGTTGTTAATTCTAAAGTTTTTGAGAAAAGTAGACCTGCCTCATTGAATCATGTGGAGATACTGTTCCATGAGAAGCTATTCAGATGAAATACAATCCATGTAATTTCCACCTGACAACCAAAAACTGGGTGGACAAAAATATTATTTTTGGGTCAGTTAAGGAAGATTACTTGTAGATACATAAATTGTAAGTTAAGATTCTCTTTCTCAGCAGTGGGAATAGGGTGGGTTCAGTGAATGCAAGTGTAGGGTGGAGTCACGATCATTAGGACTCAACAACTTCTCTTTTGGGAAACAAGAGAGCAGAGCTGTAGGTCACATCCAGCACTCTCATTAGGAGACTTTACTGAAACTATCGAGCCATTACTAAATGATGGAGACTGCAAATTACTTAATTAAATTATCTTCATTCTCCTAGTAGCTCCATTAAAGTACTTGCATCATTTCCATTTTGCAACTAAGGATAATGAAACTTCATGGGATTAATTTAAGTAAATGACAGAGGTAAGATTTAAATCTAGAAAATAATTCTTTTTTTAAAAAAAAAAACTTTGATTTATTTACAAGGTAAAGACAAAGATGGATAAAAGACTCCTACTTGCTGATTCACTCCATCAAGTACCACACTCAGTGACACTAGGTTTGGCTAAAACCAGGAACCAGGAGCTTAATGTAGACCTACCTTGTGGATGGTAGAAATCCAATTACTTGAGCCATCACTCCTGCCTCCCAGGGTCTGCATTAGCAGGAAACTGGAGCCAATAGCCAAAGATATGAATTAAACACAGATAGTCCAATCGGAGTGCATACAGCTTAATCACCATCTTAATTACACCTGTCTCTAAATTTCACTTCTTTAAGATTTATTTTATTTTTTATTGGAAAGGCAGGTACAGAGAGATAAGGAAAGAGAGAGAAAAAGATCTTCCATCCACTGGTTCACTCCCAAGTGGCCACAATCAGTTGGAACTGAGCCAATCCGAAGCCAGGCGCTTCTTCCGGGTCTTCATATGGATGCATGGTCCCAAGGCTTTGGGCATCCTCCTCTACTTTCCCAGGCCACAAGCAGGGAGCTGGATGGGAAGTGCAACAGATGAGATACAAATTGGTGCCCATGTGGGATCCTGGCAGATGCAAGCCAAGGATTCAGCCACTACGCTACTGTGCCAGTCCCTAAATTTCAATTTTTAATTCATCACTGCACTCTTGTATTTCTGATGAAGAGAAGGAAAATGAGGCATGTCCATTTTTTTGTTTTGACTTTTATTTTGCATGATACTTTCATAGATTCAGGGGTTTCCCCTTCCACTCTCCTCACTCCCCTCTCCAACTCTGAGGTATTTCCATTTAGACACTGAATTTTAAGTATTGGCAGGACATCCAATTTAAGATTCCTAGCATGGTGTGGGGGAATGGGAAATTAAATTTGGGAAAGGATTTAGGATGGACAATAGTTCTGGCAGTCAATTGCTAAGAAATGAACACAATTCAAAATTGTGAACCTGCTCTGGGAGAATCTGAGTTCCACTATTTCTGAGACCATCCAAGCCCACCAAAATCCTCTCTCAGGTCCAGGGGCAAGCCTTATGGGGCTCTGCTCAATGGGCCACCATCTCATAGCCCCATGTTTGCATGGACTATGAGCAGTGGTAAACAGCAAATAGGCCAGCATTGCTTAAGCTCTGAAGAGTGTAACACTTAAGCGAGAAGGAAAACTTGCCAGAAAATCACAATTGCAAATAAATAGTAGAGAAATTGCCCAGCCATTTCCTAGTTGGTTGAGAGACCACCAATGGGGAATATTTTTCTGGCAGGTTCCTGCCCAAAGAAGAGTCAGGGAGTGCTTAAAAACCCAGGAGGTTTTTAAAACTCAGGAGGTGACTGCTGATAATTCAAGTATTGGAATATCTGTCCTCCATGTAGGAGACATGGACTAAGCTGTAGGCTCCCGGTTTCAGTGTTACTTGGTTCATAAAGAATCCATAATACATCCTAGACTTGTCTGGCAAGATCTTTCTGGCACCCCACAACAGGAGGGGAGGAAGAGGAGGAAATGCTACAAAAGTGACAATTTTTTTAAAAAGTCATATGAGACAGAATATGTACACATATAATGTAGACTAATTAAATAAAATGAACCACAGTGAACAAGGTTTTTCAACACAAATGGCTTCTTATTGCACACAAAGAAGATAGATTTTAAAGATTTAGAGGGAAGAGGTTATAAACTAGAAACAATGGAAATCAGAGCCTTCATCCCTCACAATGAATGATCACGCATCTCCATGTACGGGTGAATATTACAGTTATTGTGATGAAGAGATGCTTAAGCTATTGTATTTCCCCAAAATGCTTTATGGGGAAGGCTTAGATAGATAGTCAAATACACAGTCAAATATATAACAATCCAAGGAGGAACACAGTACACAGAGCAAGAGCTTTAGGTTCTCAAAATGTAGGAAACATACTCCAGTAAGAGTGAAAAGCTGCAGGACAGAAGGGGTAGAAAGTCTACATGGATGCAAAGGCCCATTCACTATAATGGCAGCCTTCTCAAAGACTCCCAAGAGTCAGTCAGAGGAACCAGGAGAGCTAATGGGATGTTAGAGTTAGGCTATGGGTAGGGTCATCTTTTCCAAGCAAAAGTGAAAAGCCACATGCACCAGAGTAGGCAGCAGGCACTTCTGCGTAAAGATGCAAGTTAGAAGATGTACTTGGGGTTCCTACATCCCACAGTGCTCCACAGCATGCCCTCACTCTTTGCTGGTGGATGGCATTCTAGGTTTACAGGGTTGGCACTGGAAGAATGCTGGCCAACATGGTGTTTGGCCTAATTGGCAAGGAAGCAATTTTCACCTCAATGTAAGTGTGGGCACATGGAAGTGTGGCTAAGAGTGATGAACATGCTTTCAAAAACTGTTTCTTGTGGCCATGCGAGGAATCAGACAGGCTAATAGGCAGTTAAGGCCCCTGGTCCCTGATAAAGCTACTTTGTGTAAATATAAAACCTTGCTTTTCCAGTTTTTACCCATTCAAAGGCACATTCTCCTTAGCTTTGAATCAGATATCAATTCCCATCACTTAGAGTTGCTGTCATGACCAAAGCAAAGCGACATGGCCCATACTAATCCCATCTCTGAGTTACTGTCAAAGAAATAACGCCTGAATTTTTAACTCATTTTCAGAATGGGAAGAAAAAGCCACCAGTCACACCCTTCTGATATCATTTTGTTCTGAACAAATCCTAATAAATGACCAGTTTAGGTGAAAAAGAAGAAGTGTTTGGTGTGTTGGGAGAAGAGAATAGAGGCTTCAAGTCACTCCAGGTGACCAAAGAGTACAACCTGTAAGGTCAGGAATGGGCCCAACAGTCACATGAACGAGACAGCACTTGATGTCAGGAAAATGTTCTAAATTCCCCCAGACGGGGTGCCTGTATGACTTAGAGTCAAGTAGGGCACAAACTGCAGCAGGCTTCAGATGTTCAACTGAGAAAGTCTTTCCTCAACACAACTTTGCTATGCTCACCGTTCTTGTAGTTCTAAGGATAACTCTGTTCTAAGTGCTCAACCCAATCTCAAGTGGAGCTGCTGGAAATCTATGAACACTGAGGGACAAGGAATGCTGTCAGTAGATGACTCAGCATTTCAAAACGTTGCATAAAAGATGAGCAGCCTCTGAAGTTCAATTTCAAAACTCAGAGTTCCCTCTTTTTCTGTCTTGTACTTATTGCTAGTTTTTTTTTTTTTTAAAGGATTTCTTTATTTTTGTTGGAAAGGCAGATTTATAAAGAGAAGGAAAGACAGGAAGATTTTCTGTCCACTAGTTCACTCCCCAAATGGCCATAACAGACAGAGCTGAGCTGATTTGAAGCCAGGATCCAAAGAGCTTCCTGCAGGTCTCCCATGTGGGCACAGGGTCCCAAGGCTTTGGGCCGTCCTCCACTGCTTTCCCAGGCCACAAGCAGGGAGCTGGATGGGAAGTGGAGCAGCTGGCATATGAACTACCATCTGTATGGGATCATGGCACATGTAAGGTAAGGATTAACAACAAGGCTATTGTTCCAGGCCCACTTATTGCTAGTTCTAAGTGGCTCTGTAGAATGCTCTGACTACACCTCTCTTCTCCTCTCTTTTTCTGTTCTCTTCATTCCCCATCTTTTTTATTTTCCTTGTGTCTTTATCCCTTTTTCCCCCTCACTTCTTATTGATCACCTAGCTATAATATGGAGACTATAGAACTGAATACTGTTACTTCTACTGAAGGCCTGCTGTCATTGTTTGGTCACTTTAAAGCATTATTTCATTGAATCCTGATAGCAGCATTAAAGAGTGACTTTAATTTTACAGATGAAGTACTAAAGGCCCAGGCAGGATTAATTATTTGCCTAAATTCACATTACTAGTCATTGACAAAGAGGTGAGTCACACAAATTTTTCAACTCTGAGTTTGAACATAACCGTATACATTCCCAGCACTTGCTTGGAAATGGTTTACCTATGCCCTTGAGATAAAAACAAAAAATTTGCTATGACCTACAAAAACTTGGCTGGTGATACAGTTCTCTTTCTCTTTTTCTTGCTATAACCAAACCCACACAGGTGACATCCAGGGTCCACGGTTCCATGCCCCCAATGTTACCATATTTCCAAGTAATTAATTTAGGTCCCATTATAAAGCAGTCAAAGTGTAAGTTTCTGATTTTAGTTAATAATTCTTTCTCACTGAGAGGACCAACAAGCAAACAGATAAAGGACTGTGGGGGAACAATAACAACCCCCAGCAGGTTCTTCAATGGAAAGAGCTCCATTTACAAGAGACAAACAAGCATGTTTATCAACATGCATCTTTTGCACACACCTGAAAGGCACACAGAGAATGAGCTGTTCCTACAGGGGGGGGGGGGGCTTTGAATGTTGGCTTGCATAGCATTTTCAACAAATAGTATGTTTTTAGAGATGTGATAAGACAAGGAAAATGACTTTGAGTCTCCGTAAATGGGTTGGTGACCTGGGAGCAGCAAACAACTGGCAGGTAAAGGCTAATTAATGAGGATACAATATCAAGTCCTTTGTCTGTGTAGGCTGATGAGTGTCCATCCAAGGCCATCTCCAGTGGTGAACTTTCTTTCCCCTAGGTGGGAGTGGCATTGGTAATTTGGAGCAGTAGTCAGGATCACATTTTTCTTTGTAAATCCTAGTCCTGATTTTAGGCAAATAGCAGGGAGACAGCACTCTCCTCTTTCAGCATTCCTAATTGCCTTCAGCTCAACATTCCCACATACTTGGGGTAACATGTTCTGTTTTTCCACTAAGTCTTTCACATGTGGCCCAACTGTGCTTCCAGTTCCTTGTTTCTCAGTACGATGGGATGCCTCATCTTCCTCTAAGGGAGGGACATCACTCTGGTCTGTGACAGGAAGCTGCTGCCCTGAATACAGAGGCTCCAATGTTCTATTTGCAGAAAGTCTTTATGCCGAACTTGGCATTATTACTAAGCAGCTGTCATGTGAGAGCTTTGCATCCTGAACTTTTCCAGAAAATCAGTTTCCTTGCCTGTGCAGAAACCTGCAGTCAGGTGGTCACCTCCCAAATATTGCTCAGCTTAAAGATTTCAGATTTATATTAAGGGATTTATCCAGTGGCAGGAAAAAAAAATGTAACAAGTTCATGAATTGGGACACCATTGGCACTTCTGTCCAGAATCACTTTTAAAATCTTTCCAATTTACTACATTTATCATTATTTCTTGCAAATCATAATGGGTGTGAAGATCATAAGTTTTTATTTAATGTCTTTAAATCTCATCCAAAGGTACTTTCCAGTGGAAAAATTCCATGATTTGCAGGGTATATCAATTTCATGTCAGGCAGTATCAGAGGTTTGGTCAATATTATTTTTTCCACAGTGAAACTGTGAAAGGCAGGAGATCTTACTTAAACTAACAAATATGTATCCTTCCCAGTGGAAGAATAAATACAGTACAGTTGGTGAATTTGCTAATGGTTCCTTCCTGTTGAAACTATTAACCTTTACTATTCTTTAGCAATGATTCACACAATTAGATTAAAATGTTTGGGAATTCTATTCCATTGATATAATTTTCATTGAATTCCCATCTCCTGGCTCTGTCTCCCTTTTCCAAACGTTCCTGATACTATCTTAAAAAAAATTTTTTTTCTATTGGAAAGTCAGATATATAGAGAGGAGAAGAGAAAGAAAGATCTTCCCTCTGCTGATTCACCCCCCAAATGGTAGGAATGGCCAGAGCGAAGCCAATTCGAAGCCAGGCACCTCTGCTGGGTTTCCCAGGTGAGTGCAGGGTCCTAAGGCTTTGCGCCATCTTCAACTGTTTTCCCAGGCATAAAGCAGGGAGGTGGATAGGAAGCAGGGCCACAGGGATTAGAACCAGTGCCTATATGGGATCCCAGTGTGTGCAAGGCGAAGACGTTAGCTGCCAGGCTACCGCCCGAACCTGATACTACATTTCCAAGTATTTATCACATTCTGATATTTGACTCACTTTCTACTAGCCTCTGATCTCTCCCATATTTCCAATTTTCAAAGTCATTTTTACCCTCAAGGAAATCTTCATCATATATTTCATAATTTGAAAGAAATGGTGCCAGGAAATAATTTGCTGTTTACTTAGATATAAGGGAGCTACTCGAAAATTAGGAACTCTCATCTTTTTATTTATTTAGCTGTAAAAAAAAAACTAAATTGAAATTAAATTGGGATAACCACAGCATATTCTGTAGCATATTAAGTAGTCACTATCAATTTTTTTCTAAATATCAACAACAAAATCCTAGTGTGAGTGAATCTCAGAATATAGAAGTAGCTCAAAGGGAAATGAATTTTCAAAAATATAGGGCTGGATTCTGACCACTTCCATGTGCAATCTGAATCGGGAAATACTAACAAGTTACTCAGATGGTCTCTTTTTGAAAATATAGGTATCAGGAAAATTGCTTGCTTCTCTAGCTTGTTGAGATGTAAATGGCATGCAATACAGTGAAAGGATCCCTTTCCAAGGAAGCAAAATTAGATTCATTTGAATTGGGACATGGACTGAAGTGCAGAGAAAAACTCAATTGTGCCTATTTTTACATGCTTAGAAAGCTTCTGTGCAGCCAGGCAGAGCCTAACTATACACATGCCCCAAATTGCCCAAATAGAACACAGAATTCATGAAGAAATGATTTCTCATACTTTAATGGACTCATTCCATTGCTTGTTTGGGGGCTGGGGAGTTACTAAACACAGAAGAACATTTCCATAGTTATCATCAACTTAACTCTTTTGGCACAAACATCAGAATCCATCTTGGGGTGGGCATTAGGTACAGTGAGTAAGATATTATGTAGGCACCTACACCTCACACTGGAGTGCCTGTGTTCTAGTCCCTGCTAATGTAAACTCAGGAGGTGGCTGCTGATAACTCAGGTATTGGAATCCCTGTCCTCCATGTAGGAAACATGGACTGAGTTGTAGGCTCCTGGCTTCAGTGTGGTCCAGCTCTCACTATTGCAGGCATTTGTGAAGTAAGCCAACAGATGAAAGATCTGTCTGTCACAGCTTGTCTTATTTCTTCTTGCTTTGTGTGTGTGTGTGTGTGTGTAAGTGTGTTTCTGGCTTTCAAATAATGTGAAAATAAGTAACATTTTAAAAATAGACCATCTCCATCATTTTGTAACCTTTCTTGGTGCATAGGATTCAAACAATGGAAGAACAAAAAGAACATACAGAAAACATACGGACAACTGTGGCATAAACCTTTCATGGACAGTACTCAGAAAACAGATTCAAGAGGAATGACATGCAATACTATGGAACTATACTATAGTCTGTTTTCTATAATCTCCCTTCTTTTTCAGATTTGTTATAAAATAATCTAGTAATGAAGTGGTAGAAACAAGTGAAATATTACATAGTGATTTTAGCACAAAATAGCACAAACTAACCCAAGTTTTTGAGTTTTTAATTCAGCTAGAATTTAGCTTTTGGGAGTCTATTAAAAACTATTTCACAATGATAGCATTCTTAGGTTAGTGACTGTCAGACCTAAATCTTTCAGCACAAGAAGAATACCGAGCAAGCCAACACAGGACTGCCAAACTGATAATTCTGCCAACAGTAACAAAAAGCTACCATTTCCATCATTTCAGAAGGGAAAAGATGTTTCAACACCAAAATGTAGGAAGTTCAGCATTTCACAACCAGACAGTTCTTCCTCAGAAATACTGTTTGTTAACCACGGATACTCAAAAAATCTACTTGTAGAAAGAGAAGAACTTGTATGTATACAGTTTTAAGAACATAATGATACGTCTACCCTTCCCTCCCTCCATCCTCTGCTCCTCCCACCTTCTTCCTTCTAGCTTATCCTTCTTTTAATTTTTGCAATGACATGCTTTCAGTGTATTTTATAATCACAAGCTTAGTCCTCCACTAAGCACGGAACTCCACAAATTGTAAATAGAGAAACCCCTATTCCAGTTTCTCAGTGATAGACAAGGGCTGTAAGCAATAATCAAATCTCAAAATTCCAATTTTAGACATATACAGCACTTTTTTTTCACTCTATATACTAATTACCACAAATCAGACAAAATATGATATCTGGGTTTTTGGTCCTATCTTATTTCACTAAGAACTACAATCTTTTTCACATGCAAAAATATTACAGCATGGAATTTTACAATACAATGTCTGCTGTATTTCCTTGGGATGCTTTTCCTCTTAATCTGAAATAGAAGTATTTGATACCACCCATGAAGAAAGTAAAACTTTGCTTTGATATTTCATTTTTTATTGCTGTCACCATTTAAAAAAACTATCTCAAGTAGATATTAACAAAAATGAAAACGGCTGCATTAATATTGTCTTAATCCATTCCGAGCAGTCTAGGCACATCAAGAAGCTAAGGAATAACAACTCCCACATTTCAAGTGCCTTCTTCCACCTTGCTCACGACGGGAAGGAAGGTAGGTCGCTGGAGCCAGGCCAAGCTTCCAGCGGGTTATCTCCAATTACTGCTCCACACCTCCTGGGCAGAGCCATCATAGCTGCTTTGCCCTTATGATGGGAGCCAATAATTCCTAATCAGTGGATGAGAGGACAAGGAAAAAGCTTTGCCCCTGCTCAATGTCTGGGTCCACCACAGCGGGTGACCGCAATGGGCTTGGACATGGTGGAATTCTAGGAGACACACAACTGCTGTCCTAGGCCTAGAACTCACGAAAGGGAAGTCTAGAACAAATGTTTAGCCTGGAGGTTAAGACATGCAAATCCTACTCTAGAGTATGTGGATTTTATTCTTGGCTTTGACTGTACTCCAACTGCCCGCCAGTGGAGAGCTTGGGGAGCAGCAGCAATGATTCGAGGATTTGGGTTCTTGCCATCCTTGTTGGAAACCTTGATTGATGCTCAAGCTTCTAGTTTGTCTCAGCCTCGCCTGAGCTGTTGTAGGCTTTTAAGAAGTGAATTGGTAACTGGGAGCAGGAGCTCTATTCTCCCAGGCTTGCTCTCGCTTGCTTGCTTACTTGCTCGCTCTCTTTCCAAAGTGTAAAAAATTAAAAACAAGAGTGGTAGTTTTGGGGGTCCTATGAGAAGGGGATAAATTTGCATTTTACTTATAAAACTGTATCTGAAAAAGCTGAAAATTACCAACCATAGTTAAGTGGTGGGAGACATTGCACAAAGCAAGTAGTAATGTTTCATCTGTTTTGTGTTACTGAAATACCACAGATAGAGAATAAAGAATAGAGACTGATTTCCCTGGTGGCTCTTCAGACTGAGAAGTCCGAATAGACATCCTGTGTCTGTTAGAGTCCTCCGTGTGACATCATAGCACATGCAGGGCAACAGGTGACAAGAAGGAATAAGTGTGCCGGGTCCTTCTGGGGCCCCACTCTGATAAACCTCACCTAAACCTCATTCTCTCCCAGTGACCCCTCTATTAACATCTGAGCATCAAGTTTCTAGCACATGAACTTATGGAGGACACATTCAAACTAAATTTGAGACTTATTGTCTAGAAACTAGTTTCTTGGCATTATATCTACTCATGAAAATGTTTTGAAATAATTACTGGCATATAGAATAGTTTCATAATTAATTATAGAATATATATATATATGAACACACAGAGTTACACAATAAAAAGTTCAGCAGATAGAAAATTAAATGCCACTGGATATTTTACAGATTGTGTTTGAAGGCTCCGGTTCAGTCCAGCCCATCATCTCACTGGTTCCTACCACTTTCTCCTTTGTTCTCATCTCTCATCATGTTTTGACAGGTGAGGTCGTTCATGTAAAGGGATCCAACAAAAATATAGGAATGCCACCTTTGGCTCCTCATCCAGGACAGAGCAACCTTCCCTTTTCCTCCTTGCAACAAAGCAGGCAAAACACACCCTCCTCCTGCCCCTGGCCTCAGCAACTGCTTTGTTTGCAAGGAAGGACTCTGTAGGTGGTAAGCAGGTCACCCATCCTCCCTGCCAGGATCAACTCTCCACCCAGACCCCTGTGAATTTTTGTCTTAGAATATTTCAGGCTTCAGCCAGCACAAACATGTCATGGCAAGAGGGACAATGATTGCATTTGCACACACAGTTGGTTTAAGTACAGACTTTATTTGATCCTTCCAAAAATATAAATAATTTTTAAAACTGTATTATTACATGACAGCCAAAGGAATTTAGCCTTTAACCTTCAGTTTCCTTACTCTCAGTAATATTAATTCCACTTTTGCCATCTGAAGGGAAGCCCAATGTAATTTCCTCCTTTCCCCTCTTTCCTGGGGGTGAAATAATTAACAATTCTATTGGACGCTGTTTTACACATTATAAAATTGTGTGGTTTTTGGGAACATGGAGTAGAGAGGCAAAAACTTCCAGTATTGCAGTACGGAGAAATATATGATGAAAAGAAACTGGTATCAGGGCTGGTGCAGTGGCATAGTAGGCAACGCATCTGACGACATTGCTGATATCCCATATCAACACCAGTTCAAGTCCAACCTGCTCTAATGCGCATCTACCTCTCTGCTAATGCACCTGGGAGAGCAGCAAAGGATGGCTCATGTCCTTGGTGCCCTGCACTCATGGCTCCCAGCTTTAGATTGGCTGAGCTCCACCCATTGTGGCCATCTGAGGAGTGAACCAGTATATGGCAGATATCTCTCTTTGTGTCTCTCCTTCTCTCCATACCTCTGCTTGTCAAATAAAATAAGTCTTAAAAACTGATAAAAGCGACCAGTATCTATAAAATAAAGAATGGTTTCTCTTGCAGAAGCTTCATTCTAAGGCCACATCTTCCTTTACGTTCACTCTAATAGGCACGATGTCCCTCGAGCCCTCCACAAACAAAAACCTAAATGTGCGTATCCCTCAAAATTCATACATTGAAATCCTAGCGCTCAAGGACATGGAACCTTTGCAGGTGACTATGAGGGTGATACATTTGTGAAAAGGGTTAGTGACCTTAAATAACAGGCTCTTAGAGGGTTCCTTGTCCCTACTACCACATGAGGGCACAGTGAGAAGACAGCTACCTATGAGGAGAAAAGCCAGTGCCAGATGAAGAATCTGCTCGCATCTTGATTTTGATCCCTTTCTAAAATGGCAAGAAAAAAATTCTGCAGTCTCTAAGTCACCCACTATATGGTGTTTTATTAAAGGATCCAGAATGGACTAAGAGAACATGCACTCTCACTCAGCTCTCCTGAAGGCCTGCGTGTTGGGATGTCAGAAGGGATAGCTGAACAAGAGGAGGGTAGACAGACAGAACGACCTCTCTGCTGCCCACTAAGAGGGTATACTCAAGGACTGAGTTCTACCTATGAGAAAAACCCAGGGGCAGTTTTATCCTTTGAATCATATGTCTGACCAATTCTCAAATCATAGTTTGTTTGTTTTTTTTCCAAGCAATGGTCAGTGTGTTTGTTATCTATGCTGTTTAACCAACTACTGTAACTTAAAACAGTACAGATTTGTTAACTCCTCTCCAGGCCAGGAATCTGGAGAGAACTTAGCAGGGTCCTCTCCTTAGGACTTGCCAAAGCTACAAAGTCCTGACCAAAGCTAAGGATTCATGGGAACTCGCTTTTTCAAGGTCAATAATGGAGAGACAAAGACTTTTGTGTGGGTCTACTAGGAAGAAAAACACTTTCACAGCCTAGTACACAGGAATCATGGACGCTAAGCTTGATTATTTTGCCATGCTCTGATGGTGAGAAGCAAGTCACACATCCTGCCTATCCTCAAGGGGAAGTGATTGTACAAGGATGTGAGCTCCACAAACACCGACTGTGATTGTACGAGGATGTGAGCTCCACAAGCACCGACTATGGGATCTATCTCAAAGTCTGTCTTCCTCAGTGTGTTATCTATACCTTAGAAGTTTAAGGATTTGGCTAAGGAGTTGTAGAAGCATTTACAGAAAAACCCATAAAAAGAGAAAAGATACTTTAGATTTACCTACGTAGTCACATACTTAGCAAAAATTAAAACAAAACTAGCAGTTTACTTAGTGGATGGGGGTCATATGGCTATGAGTTTGAATGTCCAATGTATTAGCAATTACTTAATCTTAGCAATCCCCAATTGCTCCTTCCTTTGGAATTATTGTGAGAATCGTATTAGCTAAATAAAGATACAATAGAATGCCTGGAATTGACATTTTCCAAAAATGGTCACTCTTACATTCACCAAAGAATTTGAGGTTTCCCAAACTAGGTAGAAGGTTTTATGATTTGTTCAAACTACAGGAACTTAACACCTACATTTGTGGTGTCCTACTGAGGCCTGATGGGGTTCAGCATCAATTTGGCTCCACACTTCCCACAAAGCTGTAATTCTGTCTAACCCAGGTTCCCAGCCCACCTTCTCATGCATATCCAGCATTGGAACACACCCTTGCAATTCTGAGCTCAAGGTCCCTGTTCAGGTCCACATTTCCTTGCCTTAAGAAGGCAGACCTCCCCACAATGTTTCCACACAGGAACTCTGGCACAACCTCGCTAGCTGTCTCAGCCCAAATTTTCATCAGCTGGTCCTGCTTATACCTTGAAACTTGGCTCCTAAGAGGAGTTTACTCAACTGTTCACTCACTAAACACTTAGGTAGCAGCTACCATACGCCAGCCACAGGGGATGTTTTAGAAAGACAATGTCAATTAATACAGAATCCTCCCTTTCATCAGATCATTGGCCAATGCAGTGGCAGACACACCAACAAGGTAAAGTGAACCCCTGACCAGGGCCAAGAGTACACCTGAAACCCTACACCCATGTCTCAGTCTGTGAAGGTGCAATGTTCAGACAAGGCCCTTCCCTTTGTCCCACATTCCGGTCTCATAGACTCATACTTCCCGCAGTCTCACACCACTTGTGGGTTTCCTATCCTCACCAGGATTTTTTGTCTCACTCAGTAAGTTATTTTCATGTCAGCTGTTGAGTAAATGTTTAGTGCATAAATAGCAATTTAGCAAACTGGGTTTCGCTTTCTCTGTAGAATTTCGCTTCCTCTGTAGAATGCGTGTGGTGAATCCATTCCCTTTTTCAGCCCAGAGTTTTCCCCAGCTTAACCTTCTACTCTTCATTGATCCTAAATTCCTGAGGAGCTCCTGGTGAAGTTCCATCACGTTCTCAGTGCTCACTGCTTTACCTTCTCTGGGTTTATAAACACATTTATTTATTTATTTATCACTTAATTTGAAAGGGAGAGAGAGTGATACATATTTTACCTGCTGGTTTATTCCCAAATGCCCACAAGAACCACACAGAAGCCAGCTAACTCAAGTCTACTTGGCAGGGACCCCACCACTCCCCACCCAGTGTGCATTGGCAGTAAGCTGAATTGGAAGCAAAGAAACCAGAACTAGAACTCAGGCACTCCAGTAGCGGACGCAGGTCTTCCAAGCAGCAGTTTAACTACCACGCCACAGCATTCGATCCTAACAACATGCTGTCTTCATAATGTGACAATGTGCTTTCAATTCTAGAAAAGTTGCTCTACATGGATGGTCTTCAAAAAGTTCATGGAAAATGCAAGCTATGAAAACAATCCTGCAGTAATTTCAACATCTTTTATAAGGATGTATTGTTTCTATTGGAAAGGCAGATTTAGAGAGAGAAAGACAGAAAAAGATCCTCCATCCACTGGTTCACTCCCTAAGTAGCCGCAATAGCCAGAGCTGAGCCGATCCAGGAGATAGGAGCTTCTTCTGAGTCTCCCATTTGAGTGTAGGATCTCAAGGCTTTGGGCCATCCTCTGCTGCTTTTCCAGGCCACAAGCAGGGAACTACAAGGCAGTACAGCAGCTGGGAGACGAAACAGTGCCCATTTGGAATCAGCACATGCAAGGTGACAATTTAACCACTAGGGTATTGTACTGGCACCTCAATATTTTTTAATTTATTTTTTTTAAAGTTTTATTTTTATTT
This sequence comes from Ochotona curzoniae, assembly GCF_017591425.1. NCBI lineage: Eukaryota > Metazoa > Chordata > Mammalia > Lagomorpha > Ochotonidae > Ochotona > Ochotona curzoniae. The sequence goes on along the minus strand of NW_024464920.1, from coordinate 11,948,525 downwards.
TTATTGGAAAGGCAGATATACATAGAGGAGGAGAGACAGAGAGGAAGATCTTCTGTCTGATGATTCACTCCCCAAGTGACTGCAATGGCTGGAACTGAGCCAATCCGAAGCCAGGATCTCTGCTGGGTTTCACAAGTGGGTGCATGGTCCCAAGGCTTTGGACCATCCTCAACTGCTTTCCCAGGTCACAAGCAGGGAGCTGGATTGGAATCAGGGCCACCGGGATTAGAACCGGTGACCATATGGGATCCTGGTGTGTGCAAGGAGAGGACTTTAACCACTATGCTATTGCGCCGGGCCCAATTAATTTTTATTGGAAAAGTAAATCCACAGAGAGGGGAGACAGAAAAATATCTTCCATCTGTTGGTTCATTCCCCAAGTGGTAGCAATGGCCGGAGCTGAGGTTATCCAGAGTTGGGAGCCTCCTCCAGGACTCCCACATGGGTGCAGGGTCCCAAGGTTTTGAGCCATCCTCAACTGTTTTCCCAGGCCACAAGCAGGGAACTGGATGAGAAGCAGAGCAACTGGGACATGAACCAGTGCCCATATAGGATCTTGGTACTTGAAGGGTGATGGTTGGCCAATTGAGCCATTGCTCCAGACCCCCCAATTTCAATATATTCCACACCAAAACAAATTTATCTTATAATTTCATTTCACATGAAAACTTCTGGAGGTTCCTTCAGGGTAGATGAATTCTGGGAACTGAGCCCTTTTCATCAGAGGCTCTCCTCCTCATTGGATACCAAGCTCCTCACAGCCCAAAACATATAGTCTCATGCCTTGCTAGTCATTTAATCTTAAGAAGACCAAAGGGAACACTACTAATCACAAATATGTTATGTGTTATGTTATTTAACCCTAGAACCTCCTTTTGACACAGGGAGTAGGAACAGCATTTAAGAGCTAAAGAAGCTCTTGGTCATGTACTTCCATTGCTCTTGCACTCCAACTCTTGGGCTCCCCAGTACCTCTGAGGACAGTTATCCCCTGAGCATGACCCCTGTGTGTCTGTATTCTTCACACTCTCTTTACTGCTTGGGTGGGACAATGAAGATGGCAATGCTAAGATGCTTTGTATTTCTAATTTGAGTACTCTTGAGAGTTCCAGGAGAGGTGAGGCCTAATAGTAGTGGAATGTGTGCAGAGAAGCCAGGGAAAGGTGAATGTCTGCAGCTTTGGAAGTATGTCCAGGTTATTCGTCGCATGTGTCTTAGTATAACTTATATTGTTGGGGAAGCTGGGACATAGGTCTTCAGCTTAACAGATGGACTTCAGGGTAATGAGCATTTGTTCCCCTTGAGGTTACAATTGATTGAATTGCCATATGGACTTGAGATTTGCTATTTCTAGTGGGCTTTATTATCACCAAACTTGGTTAATAATGACTCCTTAGTAAACCTTTAAAAAAAAGAGCTCAGGAAGCTGAAGCAGATATTTAGTATAAATAGGTTTAATGCAAGCTGTTCACCTTCTTAAAGGTTTACAGGTTCTTGAGGCTGAGAAACCTGGTGTCAGCACATAACAAATTACCATCACTCCTCAGAATGCTATGTTTACATTCTAGGCTGCACAGCTGGCACCTTCATACTATCCTAAACCCTTCCCTTGACCCCCAGCAAGGTGATTCCAAGTACCCCCAAGCTAATTAACACAAAACAAGGTTGTAAAGAACCAACAAAATTTAATGCAAAAGATACTGGTGGCAAGAAATGGGATCCTTTCCTGCCCAATGGGCCTTCAGACATCCTCTAATGAATCCTGATACCCAGCTGTATAAGGGATCAGGAGCAGAGCTGTATGCGCAACATGGCATAGGTGCTTCCTCTGCCTGACTGGAGTCTACTGGGTCTCTTACCATGGCACATCACTCTTCTGGTTATTCTACCAGCCACAGCTCTGCCAGACAGGGCAGGATCAGGCCAGCCCCCTATCTCAGGGGATGGCAGCTTGGGGTGCTTTCTATCCTCACAATCAGAGCCCCATGTCTCCACCTGAAGCTCAAGCACTGAACATCCTGTCATGACACACAGACTCCAAGTCATCTGCTATAGATCACACAGCAAGGAAGAGTGGTATGAGGTGCAATCCCTGATTAACACCACACAGTGCTGCTGCACAAATGTGAACAGAGATGTGGGGATTTAAGAACAAAATTAAGCAACTTGTTACTTTGTCCAAGGTTATCCCTGGCCTCCAGTCCAAAACCCACAGCTACAAAGTCCAATAGTCACTTGCCCTTTTTGAGGAGTTTCCGTCCCAGTCCAGCTCTGGATATAAGCAAATCAAATATAGCAGCAGAGTACCCAAGCTACCTCTGCACAGTAGAATGGTCAAGAAGGCAAGTGGCAAAGCAGGTAAGACAGCCTGACTAAAGTACCAAGAAGCAGAGACACCTTTCAGGTAACGGAGGATTGACGTGCCAATCCTTTTCTTTGGAACAAATCTTGTAACTCTTGCAGTCTGGGGTCCCTACAATGACTGAGACTAATGGTTGTGAAGAGCACTCATCAAAGACGCAGTGGGCCTGTGTTTACACCGGGAGACTGCTGACCCTGCACAGGCCTTTGAAGACACTGTTGTTCGCTCAGATCATAATGCCCTATGAAGTAATGTCTTCAAATAAAAGGGTAGAAATTGAAATATATATGTCTAGCAGTTCTTTCACTCTGGCACTTCAAAGAAATATTTCCTTTGATCATTTTGACTTCTCATCAGTGAGAAATGTGAATAAATTACTCAAGGAAATTAGAATGCTGAAGACTTTCGGAGGTTTCCATCTGGCCCATCACCAGTTCAACAGGAGGTTAAAGTACGGAAATGCACACCGACTCTTAGAACTTCAGTTAGAGATTCACAGAAACCTTACCCACAGTTCACTGGCCAAAGCAAGTCACCTGACCCTCCACCCTCAAGGGGGGCAGGGAGGTATTATCCTACTGCTGGGAAGCAGACAAGTGGGAAACTGAGAATACTTAGTGACAACACTGACCGCTAGCACAAGACACTCTTACGAGATCAGGTGAAGGGAGACATTCTTCAAGCAAATATTGCACCTCTGAGCTGTAGGACATTTCTTAGTCATTTTTCAAATGGAGTATCGCCACAATGATTTTCAATAAACACATCAGATTTGTTTAAAGAAACAAATTCTGATTTGACAAAAATCATCAAGGAAAAGCCATTTTAAAATGGCAGAATTCATGAAACTAGAACAGAAAGAATACTATCATGTGTAAAAGGAGGGTGAAGCTGTCCACCTGTCATTCTGGATCACTGGTGAGAAAGTTAACACATCTCACTGGAGGACTCTGCTAAGGTCAACTTCCCAAACCCAGGAGGAGCCATGAACCTTTTCTCCCTCGAACTGGTCTATTTTCTTGCAGATTCCCCAAGCAATTTCAAAGCATTGTTACTGTGTATCATATCCACAGCATCAAACAACAGACTGTATAGTAACAGGTGTAATCCTTCACTTATTACTCCACTCTATAGGCATTTATTTTGAGGGCCTACTACATACAGTTTACTTCCCTAGACTCCAAGGACAAAAAGACAACATTATGTTCCCAGTCTTAAGTCATACATTAATAAACCAATTGGAGGAGAAAGGGCAGAGTCAGAGAATTACAGAACAGTGTTCATGTACAATTATAGAAACATGCACCAAGTACTATAGGAAACTTCATCTCCGTCATCACTATCTCCTTTAGTAGCACCATTCTACTAACATATTTTTTAAATATCATAAAACTGGTATTTTAATCATTTTTAGGTTCACAGTAAGCATATAATACAATCTTTTTGTTAAGCACCCATCACCACTATCCTTCTTCACAACATCTTCATCTTCCCAAACTGAAGCCTATATCCATTAAGCAATAACTCTCCATATCCCCACCCCTCCCACCACTGGTAGCTGCCTATGCTCCCTGTCTGTGCCTATGACAGGTATCTCAGAAAAGTGAAACCATACATTTTTTACCCTTTTGCGATTAGCTCATTTCACTTATAATGTCCTCCAGGTTCATGTATGTTGCAGGATGCCTTGGAACATACTTTTCTTTCAACGCTGGCTAATGTGTCACTACATGCATATAATCACATTTTGCTGCTCTGCTGCATTTCTGCATTTTGGCTGATGGGTGACTGGCATGTTTTCACCTTTTGACCATAGGGACTATCCATCCATGTACTGCTAGGTACAAGTATCTCTTCGAGCCCCTGCTTTTAGGGGATTCTCAAGTGTATACCCAAAAGTAGATTTCTCCTGGTCTACCAATCCTCATAGCCCATCTTTACTGCACAACATTTACTTTCCTCTCTCCCTTGTCAAACTGGCTTGGTCTTGGCTTCTGCAGAACAGCACCTCCCTATAATGTGTCCCAAGAAATGCTACCTGATTGTTTTGGGTTCTCTGAAAATGAGTATATAAAGAAGCACCTTTCCTCCAAAACATACCTGATTTTCTTCTCTAGTTTTGATCTCATCATACTGATTTATTTTTTTCTGCTCCAGCTACAAAAAAAAAAATACTCAAAGAGAAAACTTAGTTTCTTTCTATCCCACTGGGGCAGGGACCTGAGAATAAAGAAGGATTATAGGGTGGACTGTCTGCCATGATAACCCAGTTTTCTTTCAGTTGTTCTCAACAAAACATACAGTGTCATTAACTTTGATGGTGGTCATCACTTTAGCTTCAAGCTTAATCTATTTTGACTACGAATATTGTCTTTGGAAACACTACAATTTCCTGAAGAGACTGCAAATCAGCAGTCTTGCCTAAAATCAAACATGGCCATTATCTTTCCTGCGTTTGAAAGATGTACAAAGACAGCATGTTATTGTGAGCTGGGAGGTTTTCTTTATTTAGTGTCTGCCATCTGACTGAGCTATAAGGTAACACAATTAGATACCAAACATTTATAACAGACATGTTTAACTTCCCTGATATGTCCTGCAGAAGTTAGGCAAACAAAGGTAATAGACTTTAACTAGTAGTTAGAAAATGCAAACTTCCAACCTTTCAGACTGTACAAAATTTGATGGTGAGACAATAAGCAATATACTTATTTTCTATGCAAAACTGCTTGGAGCTAAAAACTTAAGGTAGAAACATTCCTCCTTGTGAGGTCCACAAGAAATAAGCACTAGAAAAAAAAGACTATTTCCACCCTTTTCTTGGCTCTTTCTTTCTCTCTTGGAGTCCAACCCTCTCTCAATTCTGTGCAAGAGGTGTCCATCTTCAATATCTTTGACAAATCTTGCTTTGTACATTGAAGAAAGAGAGAGAGAAAGATTGAGAGAGATGGGCACTAGAGTTTGGCTGAAGCCTTCTCAAGAAGAGGCTGAAGCAGTATGATCCCTGTAGGAGGCAGTGTTGTGTAGTGGAGCTGTGCTCTGGACCAGGTCCACTGGGTTGCTATTAGGCTGCTTTTCTTACTAGCTATGTGACCTTGAACAGATTTCCTGAACTTTTCATCTTTCTCTTTCTTCCCCCTGGAAAGTAGAAACATAACTGGCATCTTCAGGGTATTTTCTATGACTCAAACATCATTTGCATTTGGAAAAACTTCACACTGAATGAGCCAAACATCTCTGGAATAATACATGTTACTGGAACATTTTCTTGAAAAGCGAATTAAAAGTTATCAAAATTATACAATCATCCCATATTTCATCAGCTATAATTAGAAGGTCCTACATGGGCATGCTCAAGAGAAAAAAAAACCCACAAATTTAATGGAGAGTTTTGTTAAATTTCTCAAAAACGTGCAATACAACATTATTTGGCATAAGTTGCTTCATAGTTGCCTATGTTTTAATAAGAGACACACTCACTTTGCAAAAACTGTTGTGGAGCTCAATCAAGTTTCCAAGTCCCTCTCTGCTCCTCTAGTATTGAATTCGTCCTTGTTCCCATCATCCTTTTCTTCGATTGTTACTAGGTTGGAACAAGTCATGTTCCCACCTGCCAATGGCTTTCCAAGTGGTCCTATTTGTTCTCTTGTGTCACTTCTGCCATCTTTATGGAATGATAAACACTTTACTTGTCCTTGTGCAATTTATTTGCTCAATGTTTTCCTTGTATAGCTCATGTTGTAAGAGATTTGGAAGAGGAATATCCAGATAACAAAGACCCCGTTTCTCACTAAAAGGTTAAATTCAATGTCACATGCCCAGCACGGTGCCCAGGGAAACACCGTGCTTAAGTTGCTAGTATTCTCATGATTTACCTCGGAGGATCTGCATGTTCACAACAAGCACCGAATGCTTTCCTTCCATCAATTCCCTCTTTTTGTTAGTAAGTACCATGTTACAGAATAAAGGAATCCCTTAATTACCAATCTATTCCTCTCTTTCTTACTCTCACTTTTTTGTATTTCATTTGCTTTCAGTAGCGCACATTTCCATCTGATATGCCATGGATGTGACCTACGTATGATCTGCCTGCCTCCTGCCCCGACAGTCAAGACTCCAGAAGACAAGACCTTGCTTTATTCACAGGTATGTACCTCAGCACTAAGAACAGGATCCAGCAGGTAGCATACGTCCTCTCAGACTTTTTTGAATAAATGATGGCTCAAAGACTCCCTAACCCTTCTCAGTCCAGGGTCCCAGGGCCCAGGGCCCATCACAATTCCATAATCAGGAATCCTAGTGCACTCTATCCTGAAAGACCCCCTCATGGGAGTAAGAAATGCATTCTGTGACTCTAGTGCAACTCCTGACAAGACAAGAGCAAGAAAACACGTCAGGAGACAGACAGCAGCCTAAAAGTCTGTGGGGAATCTCTGCCAAGTCAGCCCCTCTCTGTGCCCAGACAGAGGCTTGCCGGGACTAAAGCCAGAAGGCGTCAGAGAAGGTTTTCCTGTGGTGAGAAGGAAGGAAGCTGGATGTGTACCTCCTGTGGGTGGAGTCATGAGGGAGGGGATGCCAGGGTCAGGAAGCCTGTGTGCTGATCTCAGCTCTGGCATCCACCAGGTCTGAGACGCAGGAACTTTTCTTCCAGCTCTCAGGGCTCTGCGACTTGGTGACTGAAGTGACCAGGGGGGGAGGTTAGATCAGCATTTCCTTGGAGCATCTGGCACTTTTGACCCACACTTCCACAGCTGCCACTGGTCACATGCAGCTGTGGAGCCCTTACCAGATGGCTCAGGCCATGTGAGAAAATCAAATGACAAAATCATTACACAGAGAATATACAAAAAGTATGAGTATACTAGTATACTGTATGATGGTAAATGTTGAGATAATAGCTTTACATGTTGTGCTGGCTTATATAGACTGTACTATTCAAATTAGGACAGTAAGGGAGAAAAGGCATGTGTAGGGATAGGGGTCTATGGGGACACTTCATATTTTATGTTCTATTTTGCTGTGATCCTAAACCTGTTCTAAAAATGGAAAGTCCAAATAATAAAAGTTATGTTAAAAATTAGGTCTGCTTATTTTTTACTAGTAGCTACAATGTAGTTATATGTACCTGCAGACTGGATACAACATTTCTACTTGAGATTTTTAATTGTAGCTCTATAATCAGAAAAAAAGAAACCATTTCTCTGACCAAACCCTGCATGTCAGTCTCACACCTCACAGACCTGCATCACATCCATGCTGCTTTTATTGGGATATACAAATTGAGGGGCCTGCAGAGTGGCACTGTAAGCTAATCTTCCACCTACAGTGCCAGCATCCCATATGGGCAACAGTTCATGTTCTGGCTGCTCTATTTCTGATCCAGCTCCCTGCTGACGGCCTGGGGAAACAGCAGAGAATGGCTCAATTTCTTGGGCCTCTGCATCCTTGAGGAGGAACTGGAGGAAGTTCCGGGCTTTTTCTTCTGCCGACTGCAGTCATTTGGAGAGTGACCTAACAGATGGAAGATAGGTCTCCCTCTCTCTCCTACTGCCCTTCAAATAAAATAATTCTTTAAAAATTATACATATATTGAACCTTCTTGTAGTACACAGTAATTGTATGTTCAAGTCTGTATGAGGAGTAGGCATTGGTCTAGCCTTTAAGCTACCAGCTGGGAGACTTGCATCCTATAGGGCAGAACCTAGACTCAATTCTCAATTCTAGCTCGCTGTTCACGCACATGCATGAAGATGATGACTCAGGTAGTTGGGTACCTGCCACCTATGTCAAAAGCCTGGGTTAGCACTACGTGGTGGCCTAGCAATTAAAGTCCTCTCCTTGAATGCCAGGATCCCATATGGGTGTCAGTTCTAATCCCGGCACCTCCGCTTCCCATCCAGCTCCCTGTTTGTAGCCTGGGAATGCCCAAAGCCTTGGGACCCTGCACCCATGTGGGAGACATGGAAGAAGTTTCTGGATCCTGGCTTCGGATCAGCACAGCACTGGCTATTGAGCTGAATCATCAGATGGAAGATCTTCCTCTCCGTCTCTCCTCCTCTCTGTATATATCTGACTTTCCAATAAAAATAAATAAATCTTTAAAAAAAAGAACCTGGATAAAATTTCAGGCTCCCAGGTTCAGTCTGGTCCAGGTCTACTTTGTGCATTTAGAGAGTGAATACAAAGATGGAAAAATCAATCAACCTGGCCTTTCAAGTAAACAAGTACCTTTGATAATGGAATCTGTTTTCCACTGGCCACCTATCTATACCTCTCAATCCAAAAAAAAGAAAAAAAAGACATGGAAAACCTGGGTCTCTAGTTTGGGTTCTATTAACTTGAAATGCTAAGATTCTAAGGATGGAGAAAGAAATCATAAATAAGCTTCTAAGATGCTTGTGTCAACAAAGAGTTTCAGACAGAAGTCACGTTCTTCACACAGACGTCACTAGAGGTAGCAGCAAATCTGAGTGTTGAGAAAGGAGCAAGACGGAAGGCCAGAGGTCAGAATTAAGGCCCCAGGGTGAACACCAGCTTGGATTGAGAGGCCCTCCTAAGACAAGAACCTTGGTTTGATTCCTGGGCCCTCAGGAAACAAGCACCACAACAAAGAACCTAGTCGTGGATAGCAACGCAGTGCCAGAGCCTTCAGAACAAAGTGGAAAGCAGGGCCCAGTGCAATAGTGTAGCAGTTAGAGTCCTCACCTTGAACACATCAGGATCCCATATGGGCACTGGTTCTAATCTCGGCAGCCCCACTTCCCATCCAGCTCCCTGCCTGTGGCCTGGAATGCAGTTGAGGACAGCCCAAAGCTTTGGGACCTACACCCATGTGGGAGACCTGGAAGAGCTCCTGACTTCGGACTGGCTCAGTTCCAGCCACTGTGGCTGCTTGGGGAGTGAATCATTGGATGGAAGATCTTCCTCTCTGTCTCTCCTCCTCTCTGTATATCCGCCTTTCTAATAAAAATAAATAAATCTTTAAAAAACGTGGAAAGCAGCTGCAGTGGCGGGAGGACCGCAGATATTCCACAGAGAACACAAGGCACACTGGTGAGTTCAACACAGCCCAGAAGCCTGGGTGGCCCACCCTCTCCATCCTTGCTGAAAGCAGTGCGGAGCAGAAGAGCAGAAACTCAGTGTCTTGAGCTGAGTGCAACAGTTTAGTACCTCAAGGGCTCCATTACAAATGGGAGCTTCTCCTGGGTGAAATTCTATTGTAATTCTATTGCTCATACTCCATTTTCCTTGGACCTCTGCCAAAATATTGCCTGGCAGAATTGCTTTCTATCAACTGTAAGCATTTGAGATGAACATTTTTATAGCTTTATTGACATATTTGCTCACATTCAATCATACTCACCAACTGAAAGTGTGAATGACTTTTAGCAAACAAGGACTGTCCTGTACCTACCAGCACAATCATGTCTCGGCTACTCCTAGTAAAACTAGAAGTAAAACTGCTTGTAAATGGAGTTGGACAGTACTGGTTGTGGTATTTGGTTTCTGGTATTGATTCAGTGTGATGCTTCTGAAATTCATCCAGGCTACTATGTCAGTATTCCAACCCTGTTAGTCATTAATAGTTCACTTTGTACCACCGTTGTATTGTTACCTATACGTCAGTTATGGGCATTTGGATTGTTTCCAAGTTGGCGCTACTATGAAATAAGGATAGTACCAGCATACATGATCATGGTTCATTCATGATCTCCATGTTCTACATGTGAAACTACATCACCCAAAATTCCACAGCTTTTCTATTTTATTGTGAAAAGACTTGAGGTTAGATCTTAGTTTAGATGTATGATATTTTGAAATGCATTTCCTTTACACCATGAGGAAAAAGTCAATGTACCTATCTTCATACAGATATCCAGTTATTTCAGCAAGATTTATTGAAGACTATCATTTTCTTTTGTTGACAATATATCAACATTGATTTGACTGGGGGCTGGTGTAGTGGCACAGCGGGATAATCCTTCACCCTATGGCACCAGCATCCCCCTATGAGCACTGGTTCATATCCTGGCTGCTCAACTTCCAATCCAGCTTTCTGTTTATGGCCTGGGAAGGTAGCAGAGGATGGCCCAAATCATTGGGAATCTGCACCCAAGTGGGAGAACTGAAAGAAGCTCCTGGCTCCCAACTTCAGATCAGCTCAGCTCTACCCATTGTCTCTATTTGGGAATGAACCAGTGGATGGACGACCTTTCTCTCTGTCTCTCATTCTCACTGTAATGCTGCCTTTCTAGTAAAAAATAAATTAATCTTCAAAATTCAATTGACCATGGAAGTATGAGTGATTTCTGGACTCTTAACTGTGTTGTTAATCCATGTTTTTCCTGAAGTCAACATCCCACTCTCTTGATTATTAAAGCTTACACAGTAAATTTAAACCAGATAGTCTAAGTTCTTGAACAAGAAGATGTTTTTTCCTTAACAAATTGTGTTGGGGCCTGGTGCAAAGCCTAATGGCTAAATTCTCACCTTGCTTCTGCCAGGATCCCATATGGGTGCTGGTTCGTATCCCAACTGCTCTACTTCCCATCCAGTTTCCTGCTTGTGGCCTGGGAAAGTAGTAGAGGGTGGCTTAAAACCTTGGGATCCTGAAGCTGCATGGGAGACCCAGAAGAAGCTCCTGGTTCCTGGCTTCGAATCTGCTCAACTCCAGCCATTGCGGCCACTTGAGAAGTAAACTAGCAGACAGAAGATCTTTCTGTCTATTCTCTGAATATCTGCCTTTCCTATTAAAAAAATGTTTTGGCTATTCTGGATTCTTTGTGTATGTTGTAATTCAATAGTGCTACAATATTTGAGTGCTACAGCATATATAATCTTGCCACAACTTTACAAAGAAGCTGACTCATAGACAAATGTATTTGACTTCGCATCACAAGGTTAGGTTCTGGTTACTTTGTGGAATGTCACATCTCCAAGATCGATGACTACAGATATAAGTTTTATTCATCTCTTTAAACCTAATAAAATGAGACAGAGGTAAGTATGCAACACATATTTGTGAAACAAAAAGAAATCAGTTCCAAGAGGAATTCAGTGACTTGTCTCTGACTCTGAGGTCAACAGAAAAACAGCAACAGGAACTTACATTTCCAAACTCTTAACTTTTTTTCCATCCTATGATCTGGAAAGAGGACACAGATGAGAAAGAGAAAGAAGGATATTAAGAAGGTAAGTAAAAGCATTGTTGGAAATTTTTTTTCCTTGAAAGCATTTGTTGCAATACATCTCTGTTGCATGTTTATCTTTTGCCAGAAATGCTTTATAACAAGCAAGAGCTCCTCAGGTGAGTCATACATCCAAAAACACAGCCCCAGAAGGAGGCAACACTTCCTTCCCAAGCAACATCCTGGGAAAACAGGACCCATGCATAAAGCCAGAATGGATCCCTGGGGATAGCAGCCAGCACGATCCTGTTCAATGGCTTAACAAAGCTTCCCATTTGGAAATATATTCAACAGTCTCTACCTACAATTTGATTCAGTGAGGACTTCCGTCTTTAAAAAATTCCTTGAGCTGTGATTCTTTCTAAATCTGGAAAACTAGGTGTTAGAAAAATAGCAACAACATGTTAATGTGAGAAGGGAAGTAACTGGCAAACAGGATAGGTAGGAACCATGGATGGTAGAGGTGGTTGTGACCCCACAGGCTCTAATTCATGTGACGTTTAATCATCTTAAGTAATGTTTATGGAAACTAAACAGGCATTTGAGGGGCACAAAATTGTACTTAACAACTATGCGATATCCCCTCAACCAAATTTTGCCTTCAAGTAGACACTTGTTGCTTCCACTGATCTTAGTGAGAGTCCTTTACAAGTAACTGAGAATTTTGTTCTGCATCCTTATGAGGCAATGTGAAGACTCTGACTTATAATCACCGAGGAACATTTCAATAAGGAGCAGTCATCAACAGAGAAGAAATGAAATGTTTTTATTTCAAGAAAGTCAGGAAATATTTGCTTCATGTAGACTTTGCTTGGAGAAAAGACTCTAGTTGCTGCTGGAAGAATCCGTGGTAAGACACAGCCAGCCTGCCTCAGCCTGCTCTCAGGTCTGCAGGTGAGAGGCCTATCATTTCTTGTGTCTGACTCATTCCTCAGTTTTCAGTCTAAATGTCACTTTCTCTGTATGAGATTAGGTTTGCCTGCTAAAATGTATCATATTTGTAGTCAAATACTTGTTTAATGCCAGCTACAAGAACAGAGAGACATGTCTGTTTTATCCTGGCGTGCTGAGAATGTCTTGATAAGCACACAGGGTCTGAAGCCAGCCACCTTTGCACAAATCTCAACTCATCACTTGCCATACAATCTTGTGTAAATTACTCCCTCAAAGTCTTGGAATTTCCATGTCTAAGACAGAGAAAACAATTTTGTATACTTACACCATAGCACTATACTGAGCTATGATTAAAGGCTATAATCAAATAAGATAAATCCACTAAACTGGCTAGCATACATTGATCCCTCAATAAAAATGAAATATTAGAAGTGGGGTTTATCTCTGTAGTGACAAAATAGAGACAAGAGTTGCCATTCTCTGGCTATAAAAATGATATCACCATCATCATTATTAATATTATCATCTTCACCATCATCATCATCATTAAGGACTTACTGTGAGCCAGATGCTGAACTAGATACTTTATACACAATCAGTGAATGACTAGTGCAAATTATCAGAGATGTGGACATTAAGGCATTGGTAACAACCCGGTCTTTAGTCTCTTCTCTCTGGGTACATCATTTATTTGGGAAGAGGTATCAGAACAGATTTGCAACGGAGACATATAAACAACATCAGTCGGCCTCTTGGAAAGAGATGAATGGAACACTAGAAGTGTTAATTAAAGAAGAACTAATCAAGGAACTATGTCAAAGACTTAATTGTGGTTAAGGAAATTAACACGGGATCCAGAAGCACCCAGAGACTCATCACAAGGAGGGAGTTACTTCCCCTAGACTTGCAACAGTCAAGGGAGAAGAGGGGTGTCTCCAGGGTGAAAGCAGGCTGTAGACCAGGAAATGGAGCTGCACCTGCCCTTCAGCACCTGTGGTTACATGCAAGAAGGATCCAGCCACTATTAAGACCACGGTCAGAAGACAGCAGCAAGGTCTCTCCTCTCGCCTGCACATGTCCTATTGCTACCTCTCAAAGGTCAAACAGCACGAGTCAGGCAGCCCAGGTGACACAGTTCATACTTGCCTCCTCCCAAAGAAGAGAGAAGGGTCTAAGAAGGGATCTATCCAGAGGAGCAAAGAGTGTATCCTGCAAGAACCACTGATAATCACATCTATTCAAAACTGGATAAAATCCTGATGCCTTTGTTAAGGCATTAGAAGGAAAGAGAAACTCTAAACAGAACAAAACTTGGCAGAGCTATTGTTAAACATAAAGGTTGGCTTTACCTGGTTCCTATAGTGAGGACATTAAAAAAGGTAGGAGAGATCAGATAGCCTTCCTCAAGAGATAAGGGCTCATGAGTATTATGATTAGTGAAGTAAGCCAGTCTTCTAAGCTAGCCAATATGCAAAGTACAACATTTGCATATACATGTAAGCATAAGTATACATATATGCTAATATATATTAACTATACAAAAAAGACTAGCATACTGGGAATTAAAGGTACTATACAGTACGCATCTCTACTTAATAAAAGACTCCAAATGAAACTTTAAATATACCTCTAAAACATGATATTAGATATTCTATCTTGGCCTGCACTAATCATGCCATGATATATTTAAATCTCAGAAAGTTAAACTTACAACTTGTGCTAAGGGACTATACTACTGTGATAATATGTGGGGAAATGGTGGGAGCGGGAAACAAAGTAAGGAAGGAGAGAGAGAGGGACGGAATCTTTCTATCTACAAAAATTGCGGAAAATAATAAAAAATTTTTCTTAAAAACTCATGAGATGAACAATTGTTCCAATGATCATATTTGTTGAATTGAAGGACCCAGTTTTGCAAATGGCTCAGAGTCATCATCATGGCCAACAACTCCGCTTCTGCATTTTCTCATCTAAGATCAATGGATTAAGACAGGAATATCTAGGCCCAGCATAACAGCCTAAAAGTTGAAGTTAAGGTTCAAGTCCTCACCTTGCATCCTCAGGATCCCATATGGGCTCCAGTTCATGTATAGGATGCCCCACTTCCCATTCAGCTCCCTGCTTGTGGCTTGGGAAAGCAACCCAGCACAGTCCAAAGCCTTGGGGCTCTGTACCCATGTGAGAGACCCAAAAGAAGCTTCTGGCTCCTAGCTTCGGATCAGCTTAGCTCCACTGCAGCAAATGGAAGATCTTTTTCTCTGGATCCTTTCTCTCTATAAATCTGCTTTTCCAAAAAAAAAAATTAATTAATTTAAAAATAATTCTTTAATGTGAAATTTCCTAATACTGCATGATGTTGAACATCTTAAAAAAAAAAGACAGGAATATGTTCTAATTGCCCACTAAAACACTATTGCTCTAGGTGATTTTTTTTTTTTTTTAATTTCTGTAGTAGCACTTTTCTAAAACTCACTGTTTCAGCCATCTTTTAGTTTGCAGTTTGTGGCATTAAGTATGTTTGCACTGTGGAGCCAGTGATGTAGTTTGTCATTAATTTCCAGAACTTTTCCCGCATCTCATACTCTATAACCACTCAGCAACACTTCTCCTCTTCCTCTTTCCATACCATTCTAGTTTTTGTTTTGTTTAATATTTATTTTTATTGGAAAAGCATATTTTACAGAGTAGAGACAGTAAAAGATCTTCCATCCACTGATTCATTCCCTAAGTGGCTACAATAGCCAGAGCTAAGCAGGTCCAAAATCAGGAGCTTCCTCTGAGTCTCTCCAACATGAGTGCAGGGTCATAAGCAAGGATTGGTGAGATAGAAGATACTCCTCAGCTAGTATCAGTGGCTAGTGATAAGAACACAAATCTGGGCCTGGGGCAGGGGTCTAGCGGCTGAAGTTCTTGGCTTGCATGCACTGGGATCCCACATGGGTGTTGCTTTGTGTCCCACCTGCTCCTCTTCCCTTCCAGCTTCCTGCTTGTAGCCTGGGAAAGCAGTCAAGGATGGCCCAAAGCCCTGCTTGGGACCCTGCACCCACATGGGAGACAGGGAAGAAGCTCCTGGCTTTGAATCTGCCCAGCTCCAGCGGTTACAGCTGCTTGGGGAGTGAACCAGCAGACAGGAGATCTTTCTCCCTGTATCTCTTCTCTGTAATCTGCCTTTCCAATAAATGTAAATAAATCTTAAAAAATATAAGTTCATGAACCAGAAAAGACCACATTAAAAAAAACTAATCAGCTCATTCAAAGAAAAATGAAACGCAAAAACAGTTTTTTAAAGATTTTTGTTTGAAAGGCAGTTACAAAAACAAGGAGAGACAGAGAGAGGCAAACACTAAACTCCGTTCAGAATTTATTGGCTCATATAACCAAAAAGACAGGGAAAAGCACCACGGTGACAGGGATGGGTGGTTTCAGGTTTCCAAATAATGTAGCAAGTCTGTTCTCCTGAAAGGCTCCAATCTTTTGAGATGAGGATGGTTGTTTCTAAGCTCAGAAGTCTCCCCTACTGATGACCCAATTTTGTTAATCTGTTTGGGACTTATTTCTTAGCCTTGCAGTGATTCCAGGCTGAAGACAGATTTCTTTATAGTTCTGAATCTAGTCCTGCAATATCTTCCATATTGAAACTGACTCTATTGTTAGCCCAGTGGTTGAGAAAACATTACTGGATGATGACCTAGAGTGTTTTCTTTGTTAAACAGACATGATCTTTGCTTAGTAACAACAGTCAATATTGACACTTGTTATATTGTAGATTTTTCTTTCCATAATTAACTCGCTTCAACTTGCTTCAATTTAAAGATGGAAAAACTGCTTCAGTTGATCCGACTCATTCAGGGCTGCATAATTACTGCCCCCACTTACAGTATGTTGGGGAATAGCAGGACAGGAGTAGAGGAAAGAAAAATCCATGGAAACATTTTGCTTAGGAAATCAACATTTAGATTTAGATCACAGCTTAACGAGGTACTTCAAAGTAACCATTACACTCAGTGAAATAAGCCAGTTCCAAAAGGACAAATATCATATGTTTTCTCTGATACAAGGCAACATTCCTGTAAAATACAAGAACAGGACCCAATGCAGTAGCCTAATGGTAAAGCCCTCACCTTGCATGCACTGTGATCCCATATAAGAGCTCAGAGTGAACTCATTTCTGACTCAGTGAACTGCAACAACGTGACATTCCACATGTTCCACCCAAGACAGGTCTGGGTAGCCCTCAGACCTAATGGCCAGCAGATCAAGAACTCTAGTAGTGATACATCAGGTGCCATTTTGTATACTGTGGCAATCCCTTTAGGACTGCAGGGCTCTCCAACTTGGTTGACTGGAAACAGCATAGGGAGGACAACAACTCTTAAGTTCATATTTCCCACACAATTTCTCTTTGTAATTAAAAAATAATCGTAACAGCAAAAGTACAGAAAGCAAAATTTCAAAAATAAACTAAACCAAGATAAGTAGCAATTGAAAAGCCTAAGAACCTCAAGACAAAATCTGTAATTCAGTGGTCACAAAGACACTTTCCAAATACGATTCTTAGTCCAATTATCTGCCTGAGTGTAGGCATAGCCTCTAGGAGTTATAATACTGGCCAGTAATGTGTGTGAACAAGCCTTCTTAATGTAGCAGTCAATAAACTCAATGAAGGGAAATTTCAGACTACACAGAATTGTATGATAAATTTCAAGAATTAAAAATATATTTAAAAAATAAATAAACTTCATATAATTAAGAGTTAAAAAATAAACTCAACAAAGTATGAATGCTTAGTATTAGAACCTTTAGCAAACTCATATGCTCACTAGTAATAAGGTAATATTATAGAATAGCAAAAACCAAGGGATTCTGGAAGGGACAGTATTTTCCCATTGGTTCATTCAGCATCCACCAGATGGATCCCTTTCTACCTCAAGTGGATCATGGATTATATCTGGAGAAACAATGTAGCAGACAAGTACTCAGTCAAGTATTCCTTTTAGCTCCCAGCAGGTGCCTGAGACAGCTGCATATGAGACAAAAATATGAACAGGTACTCGAGGAGCTTATAGCCCAATACATGCTCAATAAATTCAGAAATCAAAGCCTAAATATGACCAGCAATGTCAGAAACAGTAAAAGCATCTTCTTATACAGCTCTGATGATAAATACCATCCTTCCAACACTGTGATATCAAGATTGATTTTACTGTATCTGAAGCCCACTGGCTTTTATCAGGATATCCTGATCCTGGTTTATCAGGATATCCATCAACACATACAAGCTGAACTGCAGTGGTAATAGCACCTAGAGCCAGTAACAATAAAACTGGAGCAAGGTTGGGGTTTCTCATTTAACTATGAGCAAGGATAATCCTAAAACATAATTCTGCAAGATGTCCGAGCATCAGAAAATGTGCATTGGTTAACAAATCCAAGTGGCTGTGAAATACTGCTGCACTGAGAAAGTTGATGCAGCCTTTTAAATCTTTTACACCTGCTACAAAAATAGCCTCTGTAAAAGCAAATCAGAGAGTGAATAATTCACAACATGAGTGCTCTTATGTGGGTGGCACTTGGGTGATATTGTGATATTTTGTAGGGTGAAATCTGCAGTTGTAACAGACTTCCTTCTAGAATAGCAAACGGCAAATTCCAAAAAGAGAAACAGTTAAAAGGGCTGGTATGAATTTGCTGGACATCTAACCGTGCAAATAACAGGTATTGTGTGGACTGCAGTAGGATTTCTCCTAAATCTTTCTGTTTTATAAATGTTCTTTCTTTGTATTTTCCTCCAATATCTTTCTGCCACTGGTTTTATTGTTCTTTTGCTGCACAGGCCAAAAAAGATAGTATGTGAAGAACCTGAGAAATAACACAAAGTTACTTTAAATATGATCCACCATAGCATACAATTTCTCTTGCTTTTCTACCAACAACTATTCCACCTGTATATTCAAACTTGACACCAATATCTTTCTTTTCAGAAAGCCTTGAGGGTTAGGGAGCCAAAAAATGAGAGTCTAACCAAATTGATGTGTTAATAATTTTTTTTTAAAAAATGTTGTTATCTGTATCTTCTGATGCTTCAATGCTTTAGAAGCCTTTGGATATTGAGACAGACCACCCCCCACAGGGCTAGCTAACTATTAAGGATGATCCCCTGTCTACATGTATCCCTTTCATATGCAAACAATCAATTTCAAAACTATATCCCCTAACTATCTTCCTTATCTAACTCACACACCAGGCCAATTTTTCCCTTGCCCTAAAACATCCATAGGTCAATATTCAGTGATCTGAAATCACCCACACAATCTAAACCCCTCTGGAATTACTTAAGCTGTTTACCCTGCCCTTCCCTTCCTGCAGAAATACCAATTACAGCTCTGGCCTACGCCTTCCCACACTTTCCTTCCTGCCTTCTGACCACACCTGGCCCTTCTTTTGCATCCAGCATGGCTTCATACAGTTCTGCTTCATGAGAAACATTATGAAATACGGTCTTTCAACAGCATCAGCCTCTCCAGTGTTGTCAGCCAGTCAATGTAAGTGAAAATGGCAGAGTTACAAATAAAACAATGACCTTCTGCAGCTACTTTTGGAGACATGGCAGTTTGGTCTCAAATCCAGCTCAGAGATCATCTACTTTCTCAAAAGCATCACCAGGGACTATAACACACAGTCCAGGACAAAAGCTGGCACACTGTGTAGATTTTCTACTGTGACAATGACTGCAGAAAATGTGTGACCTACTGAAGAAGGGAGGAATGCAGATCAGTGGAGTCAGTGAAAAGTAGACCCCTGCTCCTCTGATTCCTCACCCAGAGAAGCAGAGTAACAACACTGATGGTGATAAAACGCTTCAGATATTAGTTTACTGAGTGCCTGGTTTGGTGCACAGGGTTTGACATTGCATTATCTAAGACTTCAGAATAAGACTATATATGGTAAGGAAGATCATGATGTCATTTAGAGGTGAGAGCAGTCCAAGGTCAGCAGATGGTCACTAGTGTCCTGGGACTTGTCACATCAAGTCTAAATCCAGAGTACATGCTCTGAATCCCTGCTCCATACAGTTTGTCTTACCCACATGAGGCTACTTCTACCCAGGATGCAAACTTCAAGAGCACCATGCTTTGGTGAATGAAATTACAGCCTAAAAATCTGAACACATAGTTGGTATCTCCCACTGATTGGTGGATGTACCAATGCTGTTTTCCAAACTAAACACATTTTGGGTAGTTATTTAGAAGCAGGTCCAGCTCCAGTCAACATTGTGAAACCAGCAACTCTGACAATTCCTGGTGATTGCTTTTCCTAGAATTCACCTTCCTCTTTGCCTCAGCAGACCAGCCAACTCTGACTACTCTCAACACTGCCCTCTGTGGTCTGTGCTTTGAGCGCCACATTATTTCTCTGTATCCTAAACCCATTCTTATTCATTCTTTCAATCTCTCTCTCTCTCTCTCTCTCTCTCTCTCTCTTTTCTGCCTTTGTTTCAGACCACTTTTCTTGTCCTGGAATCATTTTTTTCTTATGCTACAGTTCCATAGGTATAAGAACCCCTCATTCCTTCTCTACTATTTTACTCCCATATTATTACAATAGTATAGTCCTTCAGCAACAGCCACAAGTCCAATATTCTGTTATTTAAATGTACCAAGGCACTGTAGGTATAGACATTGTAGGTATAGACAATGGTAGAGTCTAGCATCCTATTGTCAAGATATATGCAACAGTTTCCTTGGAAGTCCTCCTCTTATGCAGGAGTAGTAATATACACTGCAATGTATCTTCACTTCTCAGTATGCTACTCACCATTGTGCAGTTCATCTCTAAGAATATACGCATATACATGTTTATCTGAGTATTTAACTTTTGTTTTGCATTAAGTTTGCTTTATATCAGAGAGAACATATATTTGTCTTTTGGGGATCGGTTTATTTCACTGAGCATAATGGTCTTTACCTGGGACCATTTTGTTACAAATGGTAGAATTTCATTTTTTTTTTATGCCTGAGTTGAATTCATGACATAGATGTACCACAGTTTGTTTATCCATCCCTCTTTCAACAGGCATTTGCGTTCTTTCCATGTCTTCGCTATTATGTAGTGTGCTGATATAAATATTGTGTTGCAGGTCATTTTCTCATATGCAGATTTTACTTCCTTTGGATATATCAGCAGAAGTGGTTTGGCTAGAGCATACAATAGATTCATTTTCAGTTGTCTGAGCACTCTCCATACTGACTCCCAAAGTGGTTGTGCTAGTCTATTCTCCCACCAACAGTGAAGTAGGATAACTTTCTCACAGCATCGACACCAAGAGGTGTTGTCAGATTTCCAAATGTAGGCCAATCTCATTGGAGTTATGTGGAATCTCAATGTGGTTTTCATTTACATTTCTCTGATAGGTAGGGAGCCTGAACAGTTTTTCATATGTCTATTGTCCATTTGAATTTGTTCTTTTGAAAAATGCCTGCTCATTTCCTTCACCCATTTCTTCACAGGTTTATTTTGCTGTTGTTGACTTTTTGAAGCTCTTTGTAAAAATCCTGAATATCCCCTATCTGTTGTGTAGTGTCAAGACTTTCTCCTATTCTATTGCTTGTGTCTTCCCACTGTTGATCACTTCCTTTGCTGTGCAGAAGCTTCTTAGGTTAATACGATTCCGTTTTGACTTTGACCATCTGTGCTTTGGGTGGCTTTTCTAAGAAGTCTTTATCAATACCTGTATCTTATACAGTGCTTCTTTTATTTTCCCCTGTTTAATAGTTTCTGGTTGCAGATTTAGGTCCTTGATCCATTTAAAGCTGATTTTTTTAAATGTA
The DNA here is from genome assembly GCF_017591425.1 of Ochotona curzoniae. Taxonomy (NCBI): domain Eukaryota; kingdom Metazoa; phylum Chordata; class Mammalia; order Lagomorpha; family Ochotonidae; genus Ochotona; species Ochotona curzoniae. Next base: position 11,927,253 of record NW_024464920.1, on the reverse strand, counting down.
TGTTTTAATTTATATATATATGAAGACAGGTGAGGTTCTTGCCTTTTATTTCTGTAGGCTACTATCCAGTTGTTTCAACAGCATTTGTTGAAGAGACCAACCTCTTTCCCTGGATTAGTTTTAGTTTTCTTTTTGAAGATTAGTTAGCTGTAGGTGTGTGGGTTCACTTGTGGAGTTTCTATTCTGTTCCATTGATCTCTATTCTGTACCAGTACCAGATTACCACTGCTCTATAGTATGTCTTGAGGTCTGGAGTTATGATTCCTTCAACTTTATTTTTATTCTTCAGGATCCCTTTGGTTAATCATGATCTCTTGTGTTTCCACATGAATATTTGTATCATCTTTTCTGTTTCTGAGAATGTTGTTGAAATTTTGATTGGGATCACACTGAATCTGTATACTACTCTTGATAATATGGACATTTTGATTATGTTTATCCTGCTGTTTCAGGAAGATGGTAAATTTCTCCATCTTTTAATGTCTTCTATTTCTCTCTTTTTTAATGTTTTATAATTTTTATCACAGATGTCTGTCATGTCTTTAGCTAAGTTCATTCCAAGGTGTTTAAGATTCTCCTCCATTATTTTAAAAAGTCTGTACTTTTAAGTTTTTCTCAGCCATGGAGTTAATTTGTATACTAGGGCCATCAATTTATGTTCAATTATTTTGTACCCTACTACCCTTCCAAACTTTCTTATGAGTTCAAATAATCTCCTAAGTCTTTTGTTCTCCTACATATAGAATTATGTCATCTGTGAACAGGGATAATCATAATTCTTCATTTCTGATTTTAATTGAGTTCATTTCTTTCTCTGTCCTAATAGCTCTAGCGAAGATTTCTAATACTATGTTGAATAGCAGTGATGAAAGTACACATTTTTCTGTTTCTCTCCCTCCTTCACTTATTCCTTCCTTCTATCTCTCTAAAAATCCATCAAGTTCTCTGGGATCAAAGACACCTGGCCTCTTACTCCAGCTATACAATCTACAGCCATACAATCTTGAGCTTATCTGTAAAACTGCTATAGTAATAGTAAATTCCTGAGATATTTTATTAAAATAACAATGATATTTTTAGTATACGAGGCCAAGATCTAATCTTTTTTTAATTTGCAAGTATCAAGAAGAGAGTCAGAGAAAGAGAGATGAAGACAGAGAGAGAAACAGATATCTTCCACCTACTGGTTCACTCCCCTGATATCCACATGGTCATGGATGGCTGAAGCAAGGAGGTTCATTTGGGTATCCTACCTGGGTGGCAGGAGCCCAATTACTTCAGCCATCTTCCACTGCTCTTTCTGGGTTATGATCAAGAAGTTGAATTTGAAGTAGAACAGCTGGGACTTGAACCAACAGCCACATTAGATGCTGGAATTACTAAGCATGGCTTTACCCACTACACCAAAACAATGGCTCCAAGATTAATTCTTAACACATAATTAGTGCTCTATATTGCTCAATCAGTTACGAGGGCATTATGCCCCAATTTTCACCCATTAAATCTCTAAAAATGTATAGACTTATTTATATGAAACACCAAGTGACACAGACCAAAGAGAGAGAATGTGACAGCAAAAGATCTTCCATTCTAAATGACGAAAAAGATTCACTCCCCAAATAGCCACAACAGTCATTCCAGCCAGGAGCCTTGAGCTCCATTCAGGTTTACATGAGTGGTGGGGACTCAAGTGCTTGGGTCATCTTCTGATGCTTTCCTTGACATATTAGCAGAGAGTTGGACCAGAAGCAGAGCAACTGGGACTTGAACCAGTTCTCTAATGGGACTGCTACTGTCACAAGCAGCAGCTTAAATACCTGTACCACAATATCAGCCACCTATGTGTTTTTTGCTTTGTTTTGTTTACATTTTTGTTTTTAGAAAGTCAGATATACAGAAAGGAAGAAAGACAGAAAATTCTGTCCACTGATTCATCCCCAAACCGCAAGTGGCCATAAACAGCCAGAGCTGAGCCAATCCAAAGCCACGAGCCTGGAGCCTCTTCCGGGGGTCCACAAAGTGCAGAGTCCCAAGGCTTTGGGCTGTCCTCAACTGCTTTCCCAGGCCACAAGGAGGGAGCACGTTGGAAAGCAGGGCTGCTGGGATTAGAACCGGCACCCAAATTGGATCCTAGAACATGCAAGGAAAGGACTTTAGCCACTAGGCTACCATGCCAGGCCTCCACCCATGTGTTTTTTAGATATAAAGTGGTAACAGTGACTGTCAGAGCCACAATCATCAGCCTTTTACCATACCCCACAAACACAGCTTGAGAAACCACGCATGAAAAAAAGCAGTGGCATCACAGACATGCTCGGAATTCAACAGACGCATAAGAAGTTCTCCCAAAATTGGACAGTAAGAAAACATAAAAGTAAAGTAATCAATCTAAGAAGTGAATGTAAGGGAATGCAGTTCAATTCACACCTTTGCCAAATGTTTGGGACTCTCATCATAAAACTGTAGAAGGAGCGTTTTAAAATAGAGTCAACACAAGTGAAATAGAGAAAAGAGAAATATTCATGTCTGCTGTGCCACTTATGACCATATGACCTTGAATGCATGATATCAAGCTCCTCCTCTGTAAAATGAGAGTGCTGGACCAGGCTGCTGAGATCTCTTTCATTTGCACCGTTTTATGAGTAAATGACTTCTATCATCCCTCCCCTTGTTCTCTAAGGACCTTGTTACCACAATAGTTCATGTTGCCCCCAAGTAACATCACGTAACAAAGTCTAGTCACGCACAGGAATTCCAGGCACTGTGACTATGAATTCTAATCTCCCTTTGGTCATGTCATCATTGGATGACCTTGGGCAGGGCACCTAGCTTCAGCTAACTGCCTCAGGTGTCTCACCAGACAAAAGCCTCCAGGGACTTAGCAGATAATTGCCAGTACCTTACACACTATACAGTCTCACCGCCAAATGTTCTGTGTGCTTACCCTGCGACCACACATGACAAATCATGAAATTATGCTTTTTCTTTGAATAATTCTTATCTATCACACATGACACCTCAAATACAGAACACCTCTTTTCTCCTTATTCAGCCTCTGCCTCCTAAAAACAAGGATATTGTTAGAGGCAAAACTCATACATATAGCAGAGTCAATTCAATGCATAAGTTGAGCAAAGCGTCGACAATCCATAACCTGATCTTAACATGTTTAGAAACCCAGAATCCTTGAAGGTACAGGCACTGCAATGATGTCATGTCTGGTAATTTTCTACTGCTTTTTACACTTGCCTTTCCACAAAGAAGAGTCTCTCCTTTCCCCTCATTACCATCATTTGTCTTTCCCAAGTTCAAAATGACTCCAATTTGCTCAATGGATGCTTCCATAATGTGGTTTTTGTATCATTTAAACAAATTCCCATCTGTCTCTAACCAATTCCTTACCTTCTGGCATTCATTATTCTAGGCTCATCTCCCACTCTTTCTCTCAGATCTAAAAGCAGCTATTTATTCAATGAACCTTGGTTATTTGCAGTGAAAAACAGCATTGGGAAACCAGGATCTGGCATGTACATGTGTTCATCGCCAGCAGGACATTGCTGGTTCTATTCCCTGCCAATGCACACTGGTAAGAATGTTCAAGAAATCATGCATTCATAGTGATCTGTTCTATTCAGATGCAGTAATACAGAAAAAGTCTTCCTCTCCTCTCAAATTTTATGTTTCATCGTCTGCAGTGCAACCCTAAGTTTCTAACCTTTTAAAATTTGCTACAAGCTTCCATACACACAAAGATGATGTTAGGATTATTGATTCTACCACAAACAAACTAAGCAAAATTAAACATTTATTTAAAGTTTTTCTCTTTTCCCTTGACCCCTTTCTGCCCTAACCAACCATGTAATGATTACCAAAATTAAAGAATCTAAAAATTTTTTAAAAATAAAGTTTTCTTTTGCCTGCTAAATATATCTCATAAAAGTTTTTTAAAAGCTTACTAGAATGAATTACATTTTCTATGTCAGTACAATTTGATGGGCATTTAAGTTTATTTGCTAGGCTCACTTGTTTCTATTTCTATTCAGTTTCAATGGTTATCTATTCTTTCTTTTGATTGAACTTTACATCTTGGATATGTATAACTTATGATTGTTTTGAACGTGTTTCCTATACTCATGCTGCTCCCAACCCTCTCACATGGCAATTCTGGTGATTTTATAAAATTTTGTGATATGGTTTTGCTTGCAGATATTTTTCCTTTTTTATTATTATTGCCATATATTGTATTTAGGGAAGTTTATGTTTTTAGTATGGTGGTCAGCTTTCCAGTAATAGTTTATTTTTATTTGATCATGCCCTTTTTTTTGCCAACACAGACTTTCGTAATTGGTTTGTACCATTTGTGACTCCCAATTATGAATCTCATGTGAATGAACGGTCTTATGTCACAATACACTTCAGCTTTCTCTTCTTCAATGTCTACATCTATGTTATTTCTAATAAATCTCAGAATGTATTACACTTCCATGCTTTTTTTTTACACTTTTATTCTCGTCTTTATTTTTCTTAGGCTGATTAACTATAATCAGCACTAGTCATCATTGTTTTTTTCTTTTTCAAAAAAGACTGATTTGCTGATTGACTTAACTGAATGGCACAGAGAGAGAGGTAAAAAGATTTTCCATCTGCTGGTTCATTCCTCAAATGGCTGAAACAGCCAGTACAGGGCCTAGCTGAAAGCAGGAGCCAGGGGCTCTATCTAGGTTTCCCATGTGGGTAGCAGGAACTCAAGCTCTTGAGCCATCATCCACTCCTTCCAAAGTGCATAGCAGGGAGATAAATTGGAAGAGGAGTAGCCAGGACACAAACCAGCAAGCAGCAGATAAAGGCTGCTGTACCACAACATCTTTTCCATCAGTGCTTCTTATGTTTCCGGCCATCTCCTGGTGTAGCAGTCATTTTCCAATAGACTTTTCTGGATGGGATCATGGCTACATATATTCTGTCCTCCTGCATGTTTTTAACTATTGGCCCATACACTTGATATTTTAAGATCAGCTAAGCTAGAGAACATAGCCTTATTTTTTAAAATGAAAATGTGTAATTTCTACTTTTAATAGTGGAAAACAATTCAAATAATTAACAACCAGGGACTGGTTAAATAAATAAATAAATGTTACAATCAGTCAAATAATGGAACCCTGGCCCATACAGCCAGAACATATATGGAACCCATACATGTTTCAACCACTGCAGGAAAAATAAAATGATATATAAAACTATAATGTTCAAATTTGATTCTGTAAAATACAAAGCTGCCTTACGTGTATGTGAAAAAATATTTAGCAAAAAAAATTTCAATCAATATAAAAATGAAGAGTGATTTCCTCTGGTTGACAGAATTATTGGTAACCAGCACTTTCTTTGTGCTCTCTTGTAATTTTCAATTGTAGCATTTGCAAGATCAGAGAGAAAACAATTGCTCTAAAATCAAGATGGAGATAAAAAGTTTTCAAGGTTGTTTTGTTTTGTTTTTTGAATTTGTTGAGGTTTAATCAACGCCACAAGAGAGAGAATACCAAGGAAAAATCTACTTAGCAAAAAAAAAAAAAAGCTGTAGCACAGACAAGTCGTCAGGGAGATGCTGGCACCCTCAGATCCTCCTTAACTACATCAATAATCACTTGATGAGATGTGTATTAAGAATTCCAGTCCTAACAGTGTCCACCGGAATGCTTGCTCCATTAGATCAAGCAGCCTGCTGTAATTAGCAAGGCCACAGCAACCATGGCTGGTCTCAGTGTCCTACTCCGTCGGTGTGTTTGCTGATGCTGAAGAAAATGAGAACGAGGCAGCCTCAAGTAAAACCACTTGGAGCGGCACTGTTAACTTTTCTGGTCAAGCTCCTGCCTCCAGGATTATTTTAAGATGAAATGAATCAGTATGTGTGTAAAACTGCCTGTCACTCCATTCAGGCAAGATGGATTACTAGCACCTTGTTCTCAATCCTCATGGGGGTATGTTCAGTTGTACTGACTATGAAGAATATAAAACCCTACAGCTAAGTGGCCAGTAAAAGGAACTTGAGGCAGCCTGTCAGAATGTCACAGAAAAACAATCAGGTGAGAAAGGAAAGATAAGAGAGACAGACAAGATGACAGAGAGGACCAGACAAATGAAGAAGCAATCACTAAAATCTTTGAGACTTGAGGTTTCAGCTTGCATATGAGTAAGTAAACAGGCAGGAAACAATGTCTCAATATCTTAGCTCTATGGTTGTTAACAATAAAAAGAAGTAAACAGAGTATACATTGTACATCCCCTTCTTTAGTCATTGTAGACAGTAAACTAATGACTGGTCTTTCAATAGTTGCTCCTGGCCTCCCCACACTCCAGAAGTTGATCCTGAGCTATATATCCCACAGCAACTGCAGGGGAATTTCAATGGAGACTTTCAGGCCTAGAAATTTTAAGAAATATCAAATGGCTACGGATGTAGGCAAGGAGGTAGATAGCTAGCAAGTAGAACCTGAAGCTGTTGTCTCTTTGCTGCAGCCATTTCTAATGACTTAAATCTTAACCTTTCCCATACAGTAGAAAACTACAGCTTCCCCTAAACTGAATAGTCTTAATTTTAAGCTGCATTTAAAAATGTAATATATTCTGACCGCTATATTCAAATGTTTAGCAGGAAAATCTTAAAGATAAAACAAATGAAAACTTCTCTAATACTTAAAGACCTCTTATTGCAACTCTGATACAAATTTTAAAATAGAAAATGAACTCACGCAAATATTCCATTTGTCTGCAAACTTAACATCTTTTCTATCTCTCAAACTCTCATGATTAAGTTGTACATTTTATTTTGAAATCACAAAGACAATCTTTTAGAGTCAGAACATGTTAAATCCTTGTGAAATAGCAAACACCATAACCCTGTTTAGAGTGTCTTAGTTTGGATAGTTGGAATTCAATAGCTCCTAGCATTGACTGGATTCAAATAATCTCTTTACTGCCTGATTGAATTTCACATTCTTTTCATAATCTTTTTGTCTAGCTCCGTCTACAAAAACCTTCATCTGTCTAAAAACTATGAGCCTTTTTTTTGCTCTAAACCTTAACCAAATTCAAGTTATTATTTGAAATGGATGTGCTAAAGCCTGCAAACCTCCATGAAATGAATGAAAATAACATCACTGCTTTAATTCTCAAAATATCGCCATCACCACATGCACGCCGATTTCTCTTACTTAAAGAGAGACAAGATTAAGTTAAGAGGCCATTATGAAACAAATTCAATGTCTCCTGAGAAACATTTTTGTTGATACTAACTTAGAATGGTCTGTAGAAAGAACACAGGCCTTTTGTAAGCTGTTTTTAAAAGGCTTACATCCAAGGCAGTAGCAAATCCAAGACATTGCTAGGAGAAATTCTGTTGTGTAAAGATCACTGGAGCTGGGAAGGAGTTGATGGTCATTTGATCCAACCCAGTGCTCTACAAAAGAAGAAAACTGAGCTCCAAAGAGCGAGGGCAAAGAAAGGGGAAACTCTTTTACTTCTTTATTTCCAGTCACTGTGCAAGTTAAACATCACTTAAAACACAGTCTTCTCAGTGATGCCTTTCCATTCTCCTCCCTTAAGATACCTTGCAAACATCACCATGCTCCTCAAGTTCACTCATGCCCCTTGGGCTGCCTTCTTAGGGAAGTAACTTGTCCTTCTCCTCCCTTCAGTCAGTGGATATTATCAGACATTTATTACCTCATTTTTAAAAAAACTCAACCTGATATGTATCTTAAATACCTTGTGAATACAAACCAAAATTCAGTAGACCAAAGGGTGGAAATGAGATTAGTAAGTACAGAACCCTTTCTAGAAATTCAGAGAAGAAAGAGCAAGGTTGTTAGTGGTTGGGATAAGTAAGAGAAGAGAAAGATGAGGGATGAAGAGAATTAAGTCACATTTGTAGGGCGAGAAGGGGTGAATGAAGACACAGGGCAGAGAGGGAATGATCCACAGGACACCCTGAAAAGGAGAAGCGTGGCTGCAGCAAGCAACTTTTTAGTGCTACATTTGAAGGAAGGAGAGATGCTTCATTCTCTAAAACAGAAGTGGATAATTATGCAAAGATGCAGCTGAGAAAACTGTCCAGATGGTGGTGAAGATGGGAAGTGAACCAGGAGGGAATAGACACAGGCTGGTTGACCAAGGGAGAATTAAAAAAAAAATCTAATAATTTTAAAAGAAAGAATAAGGGTAAGGATATTAGAGGTGAGGGAGTGAATCGGCTAGAGAAACAGTGGAGTTTGTGGTTTCATGGTGGAGCAATCCCGAGTGATGACACAGCAGGGGAAGGTGGTTTGAAACATCACTGTGTCAAATTAGAGGTCAAATTCAAAACACTAAACCTGAAACTAAACCAGGAGCCAGTGGGTCAAGAGGATCATCCTGGACACTGGAGACACCTCGCTGACAGCTGACAGAACTGGGAAGGAGAAAGGTCACAAGCCTGCAGCCAAAATCTTGCATCAATATCAGGGACGAGCTGACACATGATAGGGATGACAGGGATGGCACAGGAAGAGGCGTGGACCTCCAAGCCAAGGGAGTCTCACGTGAGAGGGGCAAAATAAATGACCTGGCAACTGTATTGAAGAGCAAAGGAGGTATTAATTCCCAAGGGCAGAGAGGAGGGAAGGAGAAACACAGGCTGAAGAAGCATAAAGTTTAACAGGACCCTCAGGGAGACAAAGATGTTAGCAGAAGGCAGAAGCAGAGGAAACATACAGTAGCCATGGGAAGGATTACAGAATGGGTTTCAGAGGACACAGCTGAAAAGCATGGAGAGAGAAGAGGCAGGGCAGAGAGCTATTATACAACAGAGAGGTATGGGGGCTGTATCCAAGACCACAGCAAAGAACAAAGGGCTGGGGCAGGCAGTCGCCTGACCTCCACCTATCAGCTGCACAACCTAATGGGCCTCAGTCTTAGAGTTGTAAAACAAGGACAATATTGTACTTCCTGACCAACACTGTTATTGTGTGAAGAATCAATAGGTTAATACACATAGAGAACTCAGGGGCTGGCATTGAAGTGTAGTAAAATCAGCCATTGCCTGCTATGCCAACATTCCATATTTTTATCAGCGCTAATTCCATTCCCAGGTGTTCCATTTCCAATCCAGCTTCCTAATAAAGAGCCTTGGAAAGCATCAGAAGACAGCCCTGATGCTTGGGCCCCTGCACCCATGTGGGATACCCAGAAAAAGCTCCCAGCTGCTGGCTTCTGCCTGACCCAGTCACAGTCACAGTCACTTGGGGAGTGAAGCAGAGGATGGAAGATCTCTCTCTTCCTCTCTGTGATTCTGTATTTCAAACAAATAATTGCATATTTTAAGGACTTGGCTATTTTTATTTGGAAAGTGGCATTGCAGAAAGTGAGGGAGAGACCGAGAGAACAGAAATGTACAGCTATAAATGATCAACATGGGCATACAATGAACTCACTCAATACACTATAGCAAAAAATCAAAAATCTAAACATTTCCAAAGATGATATGCAAATAGTCAACAAACACATGAATGATGCTCAACATCATTAATCATTGGAGAAATTAAAGTCAAAATCTTAGTGCTATTATAAACTCAACTCTTTAAACTGGCTACTGTGAAAAAAAAACACACAAAAAAAAACTAAAAAACACCAATGCTGTCTAATTGAAGAAAATGAAACTCCTGTGAACTGCTAGTGGAAATGTAAAATGGTATAGCCACGGTTAAAACAATATGGCAGATCCTGAATAATTAAAAATACAGATACTATATGATCCCACAATTCCATTTCCAGATATATACCCAAAAATTTAGATGAGGTACAAAACATCCACAATGTCCATCTGCAGGAAAGCAACATCACATTGAGTCTTGGCTGTCCCACTTCAGATTCAGCTTTCTACACTCCAGAGAAAGTAACGGACAATGAACAAGTGCTTGGACCACTGCTGCCCACAGACCCTGATGGAGCTCCTGGCCTCACACTGAACCATTCCTGGCTGCCTGGCCATTTGTGGAGTGAACCAGCAGATGGAAGATCTCTCATTCTTGCTTTTATTCTTAAATATATCTTTTTTTGTTCAAACTCATGGAATACTGCTTCATCTTACAAAGGAAAAATCGGTATCTTATAATGTAACACAAAAATGGAGAGCATCACACTAAAAAAATAGTCATAGACAGATAAATACTAACTAATAAATGCTAACAATGCAGGCAGCACTTTAATCCTGTGTAATGCAGTACCAGCCACTTTTCTACAAACTTTCTAAAGTAGGCAGATTTATAGAGATAGACACGGGCTTCAGGGATGAGGAAAAGGTGAGTTGCTGCTTGATAGATTCAGAGTTTCAGACTTGCAAGATTAAATTTCTGGAGATCTGTCTGCCACACAGCAAAGTATAAGCAATGAACACTTCTGCACCACACACTTAAACATGTTAAGATGGTAAATTTTATGTCACATAGTTTTTACCACAGTAAAGAAAATTTGAGAAAATATGCAGTTATCTCTCCCTCTCTCCCTTACATGACATATATGAAACCCAGAGAAGGTAAGAAACTTATCTGAGGCCGCACAAATCACGGCAGCAGCATCAAGACTCGAACCTGGGACTCTATCCCCAGCTGCATTCCATTCCATCAGCCTCTCCAAGGGAGGTGCTGAGGTCATGGAAAAGATGAACTGGTTGATTTATCTGTAGTGACAGTGACCTTGCGATGAAGCCAGAAGGGATAAAGCTTCTACTCTGCTTATAAAGGCCCATGTGCCTGTGTCCTTTCTCCAAATCTCATCAGGATTATTCAGACCAGCAGGCTCAGACAGGCCTTGCTGCAAATCTCAAGGTCTCCCCAGTGTCTCCAGTAGGAGGCAGGCCCACAGCAGGTGAGAGCGGCCTCTCTTTCTTCCTGGGCTGTTCTCCCTATAATTTAGCAGTCCAGACAGTTACATTGAAAACAAGAAAAACTCAGGGGTTCGCTTTACAATCAGGCTCAGGGTGAGGTCTCTAGGATCCCTCAGGGGAGCTGACTGTCAAAATGTGCTCCTTCAACTCCTGTTCGCTTGCTGTGCCTCTGCACCCTTTTTGCTCCATTTAGGAGTTTGTCTTCAACGCTTCACCAAATTCCATAACAGAGACAATAGGAAAGGTTGGCCCCAGCTCTAGAAAGAGATGAAAACCAGACCTCCACTTCTAAGGGAGATGATGCCCATAGGTTGCCTTCTATTTTCTCTCTCAAAGTCCTCCTGTTGCCATGGAAACAATGTGTGTGACAGAGGATCCCTGCATGACCTCCACACGGGTGCTTGGCTGAAAGGTGTCATTGGCTTGCCAATTCCAGAAATCTCCACAGGTTCAAAAGTGTAGAGCTAAACGCAACCCCCTAACCCCCAAAGGAGATCCCCTCATCTCCATCAAACCCAGATTCTGGCACACAAGTCTGCTCTGAGGTCTCAAGGTACAAGGAATATCCTTCCTGCATAAGTTACGTCCTGGGATAAAGAACTAGATAAACATTTTGGCAAGGACATTTCAAGAGATCTTTCCACTCCAGAAATATATGTGTGGAGCAACCCTACTGAGGCTGAACTGGAATGCCTGTGAAACACCCCTTTGTTCCCATAAGTACTCTTAGTGAGTCCTCAGGTTCAGAGACTCGGAGCCAATGCCAGATGCCAATGATATCAGCTTGACTTGATGCATGGGTGGCAGCACTCAGGGTCTTAGTCTTCTGCCCCTCCCATTGGCATGGTCTCTGCCCACACTCCTTAAGGGAATTGGCTGGGCTCCTGTTTTGTCTTGCCTGTGTGGCTGCTAGTTATCGAACAAAGGTTGAGATCACATCCATGCCCAGCTTCCCAGATGCTCACTGATATGGAGCCAAGGCAACTGAAACAGAAGGGAAGAGATTGCTGAGACATCTGAAGACAAGACCCAGCCATCCTTGAGTTGGTATTCCTGCTATGAAATGTATTTGCTATGTAGAAGTCACTGAACCATTCAGGGAACAGCATGTGTCTCCTGTTGAGTGCTGATCCCAGAAAATCAGCACTTTCCGGAGTGCTTGGGAGTGCTGAGGGAAGAAAAGTGAGAAGCAGCAGACAAGGGCCTTCGACGCTCCCCCAACTTGTTTTTTTCTGTTGGACAGAGAGGAAGGATCAAAGGCAAAGAAGGCCTTGCCGCCTCCAGAAACCACTTTCTCACCTCCACCTCTCTTCCACGAGGTCTACTGTTCTCTGAACCTGAAACTCCAGGGCTAGCTTTCCCCTGAAACATTCCACCCAAAGCATATGCTGACAAGAGACCTTCTCTTAGCAGAATGATGGCCACTTCGTGGTTCTCAGCTGCATTCTGCAGAGCAAGTGGAGGCAAAAGGGGGCACAGCAGCACACAGGGCCCTGGGGAACAGAAGTACAGGGATCTTAAAACTTCCTCTTCAGCCACTTTGATATCAGGAGCTAATTTCAGCAAGATTTCAGCATGAAGTCCTTAGCTACTTGTCCTAGAAAAGCAGGAGTCAATGTCTAATGAAACCTGAAAATCCCCAGTGTATGACTAGATAGAAGGCATAGGAGAAAAAAGGGGTGATCATTAGAGAAAGGGGAGAGCCAAGAGCAAGTCTGTTCAGAGGCAGGAGAGAAGAAAACAAAACTACTGATTGGGGATAAAGCAGAAGGCAGAAAACACATGCAAGTTGTTTGGAACACTCCAAGAAGAAAACATTCCCCTGGCCCAGAGTGTGTGTTTTGAAAGACTAGAAAGAGAACATTGGAAGAGGTGCTCATTTTCCTACTTGCTATTCTTTGGAAGGTGAGAAGAGAAATTACAGTCATAAACTTGTTTGAATAAAGTTGAGGTTCCAAAAGCCAACAAGACTTCTTGGATCAAGCCTTTATTTTTTGCCCAAAGTACTTCCAGACATTCACAGGTATGATCACTATTGACTTGGCTGCCTTGTCTCATGTATTGTGTTAATGAACAAGATCTGAGAGACACACAGCAAACAGAAGAACTTAGTGAGCATGTCTTGACTCCAAGCATTCCAAATTGGGGGCTGCACATTTAAGACCTGAGAACTCCAGATTCATACCAGCAGCTGCCCACTTGCAAGTCTAAAGATGTCTCAAATGCATCCCAGATTCAGTGCATGCTTTTCTCCCATAAGTCCTCTTCCAGCTTCCAGCTGGAGGTTTTCCCACACTTCTAGCTGGTCAAACCCAAAGTCTGGTAGTTATATTTCACTCCCCTGTTGCTTTCATACCTCATACCCTAAATGTCAAGAAATTCTGTGTGGTCTCTACCCTCTAAATATCCAGAACGTCTCTATTTCCTTGCCTCCCCTCCTCGAATGCACTAGATCACCCAGCTCCAGTCTACCCTCATGTCTCACTCAATTTACTATTTTTAAAGATGCAGTTATTTATTTGACAGCCAAAGTGACAGAAAGTGGGGTGCAGATACAGAAGGACAGACCTTTCATCTACTGGTTCCTTCCCTACAAGGCTACAATGGCTGGGTCTGCCCAGTTCAAAGCAAGGAGCTTCTTGCAGGTCTTCCATGTGGATGCAGCAACCAAAGCACTTGGGCCATCTTCTGCTGCTTTCCCAGACACATAAATAGGGAACTGGATTAGAAGTGGAGCAACCAGGACTTGAACAGGCACCCTTTGTAAAGCCAGTATCATAGATGGCTATTTTACCCATTGCACCACAATGCTGGCATCTCACTCAAACTATTGTGATGTTCACTGATCCTACTTCTCTCACCTTGTAATTTATTCTCACCATGGTGGTCAGAGGTATATATTTTAAAAACCTGTTAATTTATTTGAAATTCACCATTACAGACAGAGAGGGGAACACACACACACAGAGAAGGAGACTCTTCTAGTTCTGCTAGTTCACTACTCAGAGTGCTGAAATGGTATGGCCTAAAAGCCAGAAGCCAGAAACTTTCTATGACTCTCCCATGTGAGTAGCAGATGTTCAAACATTTGGGCCATCTTCCACTGCTTTTCAGAGGTCATTAACACAAACTGGTTCCCAGAGGGGATGCTGGTATCACAGGCAGCAGTTTTATCTGCTACAGCAAAACACTGGAGCTCAGCTGGAGGAATCAATATTCAGTCATATCACTTCACTGCTCAAATTGACCAAAATCTCCCCATTTTCCTCAGCAAAAAGCTCTAGTATTTACACTACTGCAAGGCCCCACCCCACATTTTTCTCTCTGTGGTATTTCTTGCTTTCACAGGCCTCAGGGCCTTGCTCTCAAGTGTTCCAACACCCAAGCCTTTGCACTGCCTGCTTCCTCTGCCCAGATTCTTGCCCTTAGAGCCCATCTCTTCAAGTATCTTCTCTAACATCACCTTGGTAGGGCTTTCCCAACTACCCTATATTAAAAAAAATTCTCCCCAGTCCACTCCCTGTTCTTCTTTCCTGACTTTTTTTTTATTCTCCAAGCCTTTCCATAGTGTGTTTTAATGTATTTTTTTTTAACTTTCACTTGGAAGCTACTATCAGAGAGAGAGAGAAAGAGAGAGAGAGAGAGAGAAATCTCCCATCCACTGGTTCACTCCCCAAATAGCTGCAATGGCCAGAGCAGAGCTAATATAACCAGCAGCTTCTTCAGGTGTTTGTAGGGTCCCAAGGCCTTGGACCATCCTCTGCCAACTTCTAGGCCATAAGCAGGGAGCTGGAGAGGAAGTGGAGCAGCCTGGACATGAACTGGTGCCATTTGGGTAATGCAGAAAGATTAGCCTGATACACCACTGCACCAGTCCCTACATATTTTTTAATATCATGTCTCTAATCCCTAGCATGTAAGTTTCATGAAATCAGAGTTTTGCTTGTTACTGTATCTCCATTGCCTCTCATGATGACTTACACACTACAAACGTATGGTGTGTGATCCATGATTACTTTTGTCATTTGTAGAAAGACTGAGTTCTTATCTCCTGGAAATATATATATATATATATATTCCTCCATTTTTGATAGATTAATTCCTTTAGTGAAACATTTTGAATATAAGGTCCATCTTGCTAGATGTTTAATCATCTTCACTGTTGCCTAATAATTCCTTTTTTTTTTTTTCATTAACCACACAGGTGCAGGGTCCCAAAGAATTGGGCCATCCTTCGCTGCTTTCCCAGGCCATAAGCAGAGAGCCAGGTTGGAAGTGCAGAAGCTGAGACATGAACCAGTATCCATATGGAATGCTGCTGCTTGCAAGTGGAGGATCAGTTCATTGAGGCACTGCATCACCCCACCTTTTATAATTCTCATATGAATATGTTACAGTTCATGTATCAATTCTTCTTGATTGATATTTGGGTTGTTCACAGCATTTGGCTATAATGAATAAAGACATTGAAGACTCCTCAAAAAAACATAAAGATTGAGTTGATGACTCTAACTCATATTGATTGTTCATCCAGAGGCCCCATTCCAGCTGCAGAATGCTGTACCTGACCTCAAGCTACCTGCTCTGTGGGTCAGAGCATTAGTTTATACAGCCTAGAGCCATCCCTGATCTCCAAACACCACTGCAAAATGAGAGAATAATAAGAAAAATCCCACAATAGGAGATTGTGTCAGGAATGCCACAAAGGATACAAAATCTGAATTTGGTTCACTCTGGTGGAAGCTTTTCAGAACACTTGCCATTAGAAAAAGGTGTGTGTGTGTGTGTGTGTGTGTGTGTGTGTGTGTGTGTGTACAGGTGCACAAATGCATACCCAAAGACCCTGACAGAAAGAATTGATGTCTCCCAATTCCAGACAACCAAAACTTAATCCTATCCTAACTGGGACAGATATCCTAGAAAAAACTGACATTTAAAATAGCCAGGACAGAAAGAAGTGAAGCACTTGAAATTGAATGGCAGAGGAATCTAAAAATAATGTGCCATATACATATGCTTGTCATACATTTTACACTAAAATAAATGCACAGGTTATAGGACAGAGGTGAAGATATCTACAAAACCTCCTTCTATTAATAGTCTGTCTTTCTTCCCTGGAACACTTAGCATCTTTCAGGAGGACAGCTCTGTCTGGCTCCTGTTTATATAAACGATTGTTACCAACTTTAGCAACAAGGTGGCTGCTCCACTTCCCATCCAGCTCCCTACTTCTGGTCTGGAAATCAGCAGAGGATGGCCCAAAGCCTTGGGACACTGCACCCAAGTGGGAGCTCTACATAGAGCTCTTGGCTCCTGGCCTCAGATCAGCTTAGCTCTGGCCATTGTGGCCACTTGGGGAGTGAACAAGCAGATGGAAGATCTTTCTATCTCCTGCTCTCTGTATATCTGCCTTTCCAATAAAAATACATAAACAAAAAAAACTAAAATAACTTTTCAAATAAAAATTAAAAGTTAAAAAATTAAATAAATAAAACTACTTGCTGATGAACCAAAATGACTGGCTCAGGCCAAAAGAGGTCGTACTCAACCCAACGCTCAAAAGGCCTTTCAAGTATTATCTTCCTCCTCCTTTCCTTCCTTCTTTCCTTCCCTCCCTCCTTCTCTCTCTCTCTCTTTCTTTATTTTCCCCTCCCTCCCCCACCTCTCATTCTCCCTTTAAACTAAGCCTTTAAACTAAAGCTGACCATATCTGCAGAGTGTGGATAATGATTCAGGGTTTGCCTCAGGAATACTTTTTACAACCTGGCAACTAAAAGTCACAACATATATGATTCTTGAGTGATTCACTGGGATACCATAAATGGCTAGCAACAGAACAAGCCAACCAAGCACCTTTTAAAATAAGAACACATCTTACCCTACAGAACAACAAGTAGCAAGATAGTGCTGTTTCAGAACTGGTGAATTTGGTAGCTGCATGCCACTACCAGAACATGCATTTCTCTTGCATTGCTCCTCCACCACTCTGTACGATGGTTACTCTTTTTAAGGTGGTTTTTTGACCCCATAATGACCATCTCACATTGCATCAGCATGCATGCAATGAACTTGAGAGGGAGAAAAGGAATATACCTATCCTGAGTACTTTTTCAGAAGCAAAATTTCCCTCATTTTGAATCCAGCATGAAGGATGCAGCAACTACCTGGGAACTTACAAAGGGGCTCCAAAAAGTTTGTAGAAGAACAAATTTTTAAAACCACATGAAGTGCTTGCTTCGGCAGCACATATACTAAAATTGGAATGATACTAAGAAGATTAGCATGGCCCTTGTGCAAGGATGAAACACAAATTTGTGAAGCATTCCATATTTTTTTAAATGAATCTTTTGTGAATTTTTGAAGCCTTTCTCTTGTAACTTGTCCTCATAATCCAAAAGCGTGAGGAATGCCCAACTGCAGTGCAGCACATATCTCCAGCTTCCGTTTACATCACTTCTGTTAACGCTTCATTTCCCAAAGATACCTCGATAGCAAAATTAAATTATGAGCAGAGAGATACATTGCTCCCACGATACGGTTTAGTATATGTGTTGCAGAAGCAAGCAGATATGATAGGGTTATAGCAAAGCTACACACATAGCCTATGACTCCTGGAGGTGAAGACTGAAATTAAGACTTCAAACTACCACTTGTAGTTATCTTAGGCCAAAATTATAAATTGACCTTCAAATATAAAATAAACCAACTTACAAGATTCAATGTAATTATACCAATAAAAGCAGAACTTAAGTTAGGCCATTGTCCTCTGGCTGCTGGAACTGTCTGAAGAGCAGAGGTAATAACAATGGAAATCAATTTTCCTAAGCATGCAGGAAGCAAAACATGTAACTGACTGTTTCTGATGCGGGGCCAGAATTGTGGTGCAACAATCTAAGCCTCTACATTGGTGCCAGTTCAAATCCTTCCTGGTCCACTTCCAATACACAACCTGTTAATATGCTTGGGAAAGCAGCAGAAGATAGTCCAAGCATTTGGGTCCCTGTCACCCACATGTGAAACCCAGATGAAGCTCTTGGCTCCTGGCTTTAGCCTGTTGCAGCCACTTGGGCAGTGAGCCAACAGATCTGTCTCCCTTTTTCTGTGTAACTCTGTCTTTCAAATTTTAATTTAAAGGGAGACTACATTTGGTTTTCTTTTAAAGTAGTGTCATCATGCTCCATTTGAATGAAGCATTTATCCAAGCCTAAGGATTATGTGAAAATAAACCTTCACCACTGATTCTCAATAACAACCTTTCCCTGGAGAGTCAGGGTCACTGTAGTACCCTAGGATGACTCTTACTCTAAAGAAGAACTTTAATTACATTTAGGCTTTGTTAAAACTATTCCTGTTGTGTAAAATAAACTTCCCCTCCAAAAAAACTACAGTAACAACACATCCTAATAAAAATTTCTGAGTCTGTTTTCTAAACCTTTTTTTCTTCCACCACATATAGAATTATACTTCAAAAAAGGTCACAGGAAATGTAATTTTTAAATGGCTTATTTTCAAATCCTTGTAAAGCTTTCATAACACATATATTCTATGAATATGTTGAAGACTCTCCCCCAGCCCACCAACACACACACACACACACACACACACACACACACACACGAGTTTCACTTTTCTGCTTTTACCTGTGTTCATGTCAATCCACCTGGAATACTTGTCACCCAGCCAATCTTGAATCATCCTTTCCACTCCTACCCTTATCCCATCCTCATGTAAGTTACCTGCTCTACTCTCCTTGATAGTAGCAAAAAATATATAAGCACGCATCAGCTTCTCCCCATAGGTTGTGAGTTCCTTGAGTTCAGGGATTGTGTTTCAGTTATTTTTCTACCCTTAATATCCAGCATAGCATTTTGCAAAGAAATGACAAATATCTGATAAATAAAGAGGAGGATGTCAGTCAGAATTTATCCAATTCAAGTCTAGTAACAAACAAACCCAGCTTGTTGCTTGCTCATGTACATTCCAACACAAATGGTCACTCAGGGATTCAGCCACCTTTATTTTTACACTGCCATCTAAGGATCCTGCAATCAGGAAACAGGGCATGGGAAAGGCATGACTACTAGGCATGACCTTGGCCCAGAAGTGACACAAGTAATTCCTCCTCCCTTTTCACTGACCAAAACTAGTCATATGGCGCTGCTGAGATACTGGGCTCCTACATCTAGATCAAAGAATCAAGCATATGTCTTTGGAACACTTATCTGTCTCTGCCACAGAGGAAATGGAGAACAGAAGAAAAAGGGAGGCATCATGAAATGCCAAAATAGATAAACATTACCCTTTGAGCCCTCCAAAAAGAATTCTCCTGACACTGACACTCCTAAAATCACATTTAGAAAGCAGTTGAACAACCATCTCAGACAGGACACATAAAAATAAAAATGAGGAGGGGCCCACTGCAATTTCTGGCCATAAACAAAGTTTTCAAGTGAGAGTCAAGGGTGTTATGCCTCCATATCTTAACCTGAGAGTGGAAAGAGTATGTCAGATATCTGCAAGATTGGAAAGCTATAAAGAAAAGAGACTTACTTCATGGAAGAAGTATCATCAAGGAGCACAACTTCTCTGATTCATGAATGAAAAACAGACTGAAGAATGTGGGGGATATGATTGGTATCTCTGGGAGACTCAGACACATCGGGATTTGGGAGTAGAAGAGAAGGAGGGTGCTGATCAGGTTCGTGCTACATCGTGAACAGGACTGGTATAGGAAAGAGGAGGGTGGTAGTCACTGATAGCTATTCACCAAAATCCACCTTCTCTTCTCCCTAGCCACAAATCCCCCCTTGAAGTTCAGCATCAGCAAGACTTGATTTGTAACTTCTCTTTTAAACAGTGCTACTTCCTCTTTTCTTTCCTATAGGTCTTCAGCACAAACAATCTTTTTAGTAAGTCTCTTGCACACTAAAGTCTGAGTCTACTTCCTAGAGAAATGACTGGGGCAGCAAATGATGGCTCAAGGATTGAGTTCCTGAGATGCATAGGGAAGACCTGGATGGTATTCAGGACTGGCCCAGTCTTGGGTTGTTTTGGGCATTTGCAGGAATGAACCAATAGATGGAAGATCTCTTTTCTCTCTCTTTCTCTGCCTTTCCAATAGAGAAAATGCAACTGAAAAAAAGTAAGTTTTTCAAATGAACTAGAAGGCAGGGAAATTGTCTGCAAGTTGATAAGTACAAGAACTGACTAGGATTCAGCTTCTGAAAGGTAGGTGAAGGATACTCAATGCTCAGAGCAGAAGTGATCTGGGTAACAAAGTCCCAGAGAGCTACAGGAGAACTCTCAGAGAGTTGAGCTAGGATGGACAGTTAAACACCAGACTGCCTGAAACACTGATGCTGGAGGACCCTCAAGAGACTGACAATCACTCCAAGAGCACATAGAAAGCTTTCCCAAGAGCAATTTTTTTCTAGAGCCAGGACATGGGACTAGAACCTGCCATCAAAGCAAAACTAGCCTACTTTCTTCATAAAGAGTTCCTCCCTTGTATCTTAAAGCAGCAAAAGTAACCCGATTTTCTTTGGAGGATATGCTCCCTTCTTCTTGGCTTGTAATTACGATGGAGCTGTTAATCAGAGTGCCATTCCTTCTCCTAGTCAAGCAGTGAGGTGGGGTCTTGGGCCTGGATAGTCAAAACATACCAGCAAGTGTGCAACTACATGGGCTTCTCCTGCCCTTTTACCTTTGCCTTCTTTTTTCATTTTCATCTTTCTTTTTCCACCTTAGGACCATAGGCTTAGGAAAAAAAAGGCTCAATAGGGCCTACACAATGCCTCCACTGGCTAGTCTTTTGCCTATAAGCACCAGCATCCCATCTGGATGCCACTTTGTATCCAAGCTGGCCCACTTTCCATCCAGCTTCCTGCCTGTGGCCTGAGAACGCAGCTGAGGACAGCCTATAGTCTTGGAACCCTGCAACCACAGGGGAGACCTGGAAAAGGCTCCAGGCTTCAGATTGGCTCAGCTCCGGCAGTTATTTGGGGGAATGAACCAGTGGATGGTGGATTCTGTCTGTCTGTCTCTCTGTAAATCTCTTTCCAATAAAACAAAATAAATCTTAAAAAGAGAGAGAGATTCAATAAAAGAGGGAGAAAAGCAACACGTTAATACAGCATTGAGGTGCCTGACACTGCAAATCATGAGACTAGCTTCAAGACTATATGAAACAGTGAATTCCACATTTTGATTCAGACAGTTGAGTTGAATTTCTATTACTTGTAACAGTGGTTTCTGACAAGTACAAATGACATGCAAATGAGTGAAATGATACAGGAAAAAGAATTCTTATAAATAGTGTTTGGTCCACAAAATGGTTGCAACAATTAGAGGAGGAAGCCAGAATTTTGCCTAGATTGTTTTTTATCTTTGATGACAAATTGGATCAGAAAAATATATATGTGATTGATTGTATTACAGGAAAAAATGCTGGCAGGACATTTGCTATTATTTTAAATGGATGACAAATATAAAGGGGGCCTTGTGTGTGCACATGTCCAAATTTTGGAAGGTGTTTGTTGCTTAGCTTGACATGTCACTCCTGTTTTATTTAAAGGCAGTAACTCATTCCTAGAGAGCACCATGGCTACTAAGTCATGCCATCCCTGACAATTATGGCTGCCTGCCTTTTTCTGCCATTCAGTGCCCTGCAGTGCTGGAATTCTTGGATTTTGGTGGCAAAAAGTCAGACACATATAAGCTGTTGGTAAATATGACAAGCCTTTTGTGGCTTAACTGATCAAAGCCAAGAAGGAGCTTGGCTTATGTCCCCATTGGTCTCCGAATCCACTCAGCATGGGATGAATCAGTGTCTGCCAACCAGGTTCCCCTACTGCCTAACATTAGCCAGCCTGATATCTTTGGCTGCAGTTCCCATGTCAGCAGCAGGCTCTGCACCAAACAGATAATTTGAGCAAATTGTACAGAGTTACAGTGGTGGGATGATGCATTTTATCCATTAGAGAGAATATAGACAGCCAAATGGTGGCTCTGGGATGAGACTCAGGAAGTTAGTCTCTGGGAAGGAAACAGGGCAATCAGAAATGTATAATCAGCAGGGAACACAGAAACAGTTAACCAAGAGTCTGCAAGTAGATGGGAAAGTCTTTCTTCCTCGGGCCAAGGGGAACTCTCCCCCTTTGCAACATAAGAAAAAAAGTGTGGATTTCAAGTTGACTTACTCTGGTGGACTCTGGGATATGGTTGGAGCCATTCAAGCCAACCCAAGCTTTGTGTAAGTATCACTCACCTTGTGAACCCAAACTTCTCAGGAGGTTCTCTAGTCTTGCTTAAACTCTGAAGCCAGACTGCTGTGGTTCACGTTCTGGACTCCCTGCTTGCTTCCTTAATGTTTCTGTACCTCAGTTTCCTCATTTATAAAATGAAAGTAGCAATGGACTTTGAAAATATTACACTAAATTAAATGAGCTAAGCAGGAAATGTTCATGCTTTCAGGTATCCACTAGGGGTCTTGCAATGTACCCCCTAGAAGAGAAGCAGAGGACTACTCTACTGAAACTTGCTGGAACTCTCATTGTCCCTTTGCTAAACAAGTATTACTGAACTGTCTCAAATATCAGGAAACTACCACCTTGATAGGATCTTAACAGCAAAGTGGAGTCTGGGTTCAAGTGACTTCAAGAAGGTCTTTCAAGAAGGGAACTGACTATAATTGGGCTGAGACTGTGACATGGGCTTGGCCCAAGGTTGCCTAGGCAAGGTGAAGATCATAAATAAAATCCCAACAGGAAAACTATGGTTTGATGACAATCAACAACTCGCCCAAAGTGAGCAGACTGTTATCACTGATAAGTTGCCCAGCAGGGATCACTTGAAATAGAGAAATAAATTATGTTGTCTTTCCCAGGCAAGATTTTCATGGAAAAATAAATCCTAACACAGGTAGCCATAGTTCAAAGTCCAAATAACTGTGTCAAGTGGATAGCAACTGTCAGTTCTCAAGATACAAACATCAGCTTCCTGTGGCTATTGCCAGAAAACATAAGATCATGGTTCTACCGTACCTACAGTTCCACCTAGATGGAAAAATCTCTCTAACTCATGTTCAAATAAACATATTTTTAAAAAACAGTGAAAATCTTGCTCTTCAAATTTCTCAATTTTTATGGTTACCCTGTGTGCTTCCAGGTATCAAAAATTGTTTGTATGTTAACGTTAAGTAGGGGAGCTAAGAGAATGCTCCTGCTGGGCTGCAGTTCCCACTGGTGACTGAAAAAGATGGAATGGGGGCAACTAACTTGGCCAGATATTACTGAAGCATCCCTTGGTATGAGTGTCAACTAGGTTTGAGGTATGCATGGGGCTAGGCTCTAGCACCCACTGGTGCTTGCAACAGCCAAAGTGTGAGGAGGACAGATCAGGCTAGGTCTCAGGACCTGATGAACCATGTGACAGCCAGGCCTGGAGTTGAGTTGGGGGTTGCGGGCCGGGAGCTGGCCTATAGCATACAATGAATGTCGGAACAGGAGGTAGGCCAGGTCAAGCTGCACTAAGCAGCCACCGGTGTGCATGAGATGTGCAACTGGCAAGTTGCCACATAAATGAGCTTGGGGAACTTCTGTTTCAGCTACCATCTCTGCTGACGAGCACAAGAACTGAAACTAGGAACAGACCAGACCAGCCAGGTTACACTATCCACAGCTCTCAGCCAAGTTTTGACAGCAAGTATCTGGGTGAGCACAGACTCCCAGATGGACCAAGTTGGTCAATGGAACTTGGAAGGATTTCCTCAACTTTGGAATAATTAAATCTACAGCATTTCAGAACTATCCAAACTACTTAAGTAGTACACTCAGGACATGCTCCACATTGGGGTCTCTGGGATGACAATGGGTAGCCATCCCTCATCCCTAGCTACTAATGTGGTTGGGCTGGTCTTCTCCCTTCCCACAGAAACATTAGGAAGAAAAAAAAAATTGGAAGCAATTGTCTCATCCACTTACCCCATTCCTCAATCCTCCCCATCCTGATCAGTGGTCCACATCCTCCATTATGTAAACATCATCAAAAATAAAATAAATTTATCAAAAAAATAAACCTAAGTGGAACACCCAGAGGATATTTTCTACTACTTGTCTATACTTGAACTCAGTTTTGTATGAGTCCACCTTGATTATTCGCTAAAAATCTTCTGAAAACACTTGAAATTCTACACTGTAGGTATAAGGGATGCAGAATACTGTCTACTGCTGCCTTCTGCTAGTTCTCATTGGGACAGATGAGGGTGGTAGACATTCTCTTCCTGACAGCTTTTGGGAATGACAAAATCCTTGTCCTGTCCTTATGAGGCTGTGGTCTGAAGGCCCAAAGGCCATTCGCAGCATGATTTTAATAACTATCATTACTTCTGCCATTACAACCATCCCTCACAAGCATGATGCAATTGTACCTCAGTTGTGCAATGCCTTGGGCATTTAGCTCTTGAGGAAGCATATGGTCTGTGTTCAGGCATTATTCATCAAAGGAGGATAAAAATCACAGTAGCACCCAGCTTGTCACAGGAGATGATGGCTTTAGGCAAGACAGTTTCAGCTCAGCTTGGGTTTTTCAAAGACTGGAGTTCCCATTTTCTATGTCACACTTCATAAAAGTGAAAATGGAACATATGCTGAATGAGTTTTTCGCAACAATGAAAACCCTATAATTAGAGAAGCAATAGCTAAAATTATATCACCACTTAAGAGCAAAACCATGGTAACAAGTTAATGCAATTACTAATTGAGCTTTTTTAGATAGAAGCAAACAGTGCAATTAAATCTGTAATTGTATTTTTTTCAGAGACCTAATAAAGGGGGAAATAAACAAACTGTATCTTCTTTTGCATCCTACTCCACTTCCCTCTCTCCGATCCCAACTGAAAAATAAAAGAGGCCACCAGCCAAGAAATGTATTATGCCCTATAACTGTGCACCTGGAATAGAAGCCATCATTTTTCATTAAGTTTGCCATTGCCTCATTAGTAGCTTATTTCATTTAACAAAAGATTTGCCACATACTGACTTATGTGTGCATTGATTGTGATGGGTACACATTATCAGCCCAACATCATCTTACTTGTAGTCCTTCTTCCATACAAACCCAACTGACTCCAGACAGATGATCTGCCCATATCGTCCCACCACAGTTTCTACTTTCTGACCACCATATCTTAACCCCCCACCCCCTGCCTTTTGCTCTGCTGCAGAGACATTCTGGAATGTATAGCAAAGGAATGAGGTTATTTGCCTCAGCTGCTCACAAAGGAAGACACAGATCTGATGTATAGTTCTCCACTGCATAGAGCACAGAGACAGAGAGAGATAAATAGACCTCAAATTACATTTAAAAGGACATAAATTTATCCCATGATGCCCTGCTTTCTTGTTACAATTTTGATTTGTCTGTGTTAAGTTTAGATAAGTATGAAGGTAATGAAACAACATGAATACCTATGCCCAAATTTCCACATGACTACTAATAACAGTATGATTGCCACCAAGTCAACTGTGTTCATTCTCTCTCTTTTTTTAATCTAGTTATTTTTATTGGAAAGACAGATTTCCAGAGAAAAGGAAAGACAGAAAGATCTTCCATCCACTGATTTACTCCCCAAGGGGCTACAATGGCCAGAGCTGAGACTATCTGAAGCTAGGAGACTCCTCTGGGTCTCCCACATGGGTGCAGGGTCCCAAGGCTTTGGATCATCCTCCACTGCTTTCCCAGGACACAAGAGGCAGCTGGATTGGAAGTGGAACAACCAGAATATGAACTGGTTCCCATATAGGATCCAGGCATTTGTAAGGTGAGGATAAAACCATTGAGCCATTGCAATAGGAGGCCCAAGTTCACACTTTTTTTTTTACAACTCCCTCTCATAGGAACTCATAGTTTCATAAGAACCACTTTAATGTCTTCTGAGAATAGTACACCCGGTGATCTACCAAGTCTTACAGGGCCACACTGGGAACCAGGCACCCATATCGGATCTTGGCACTTAAAAGGGAGGATCAGATAACAGAGCCATTGAGTTGGGTCCTGATCATCAGTCTTTGACACCATTCATCAATTGTAAGATACACCCTAACTTAATAATTGTTCAACCATGAAAAAAATGGGCACTTCAGTATTAACGAACCTGGAGTATCCTGAAGAACAGCTGATGGAAAATGGAATCCAATGAATTCATTGTGATGCACAAAATTTTTGAAATCCATGCATAAAAGGCAGCTTTAAAAATTTTGTGAAAATGCAGGTTATATTCCTTTTCTCTGTCAAGAGAACATCTTTAAGTATCATTTATAGGGCAGGTTTGGAAGAGGCATATTCTTTTAACTTTTCTTTACTGTTATTTAACTTCATGGCATTGTAAATTTCTATTTTTCTTCTTGTTGTTGATTTTGTTTTGTAGCATTTAAGGGGATGTATAGTAACTATCATATCTAGATGTGAGGATACAATGCAGTATGCATCTTTACTTTCAAATCGAAGACAGACTCCCCAATGTAATTGTTAAATATAATTTGAAAATAAGATGCTAGACTCTCTAGCATTGTCCATGCTCACAATAATGGACTTATGACTGTTTATGAAGAACTATATACTACTGTAATAATATATGGGAACTCAGTGGTGGGAAGGGGCTTTGGTGAGAGGCTTAGGGAAATCCCAGGACCTATGGAACTGTATCATAAAATTATAATAATAATAATGATAAATGAAACAAATGCATATTATAAAACAATCATGCATTGAGTGGGCATTTGACCTCATAATTGAGATGCTAATTAACATGCTAGCATCCCATGCAGTCCATCTGGACTCTTCCCTGCTCTGGCTCCTGACTCCAGCATTCTGTTAGTGTGCACCTTGGGAGGCAGCAGACAATGGATGGCTTAAGTGATTTAAAGTTCTTACCATCCATGTGGGACACCTGAGTTGTCTCTAAGTTTTAGCCACAATCCAGCCCTGGCCCAGACACTGTAAGCACTTGGGCAGTGAACTAACAGATGGGGGCTCTGTGTCCATTTGTTTCTGTCTCTCTGCTTCTCAAGGAAAGTTTTTCTAAATTATATGGATGGATTCCAATTCTTTGCATCAAAAACAGACTTAATTTTTTTTTTTTGCTAATTTCTAAAGTGGCCTTGTATAACATCTGTATGCATCAGATAAGTGTTTCCTGTATCCAACAGCCTTTCCTCACCTGACCAGCTCCAGCTGATGACAAATCAGATCCCAGTCACATCCAGATAGACATTTCTTTATTTGTCTTCAACTATCTGGGCTACATAGTGGTCCTAGGGCTAAACACACAGCTGACATCCCTCATTGGGCAAATCAGTTACCAGTTGTTAAGGTTCCAGTCTCTTTATCCTACTACTTTTAAATTTTTCCAAAACTCCCTAACATTTTCCATGACCACCTTGTATCTACTCTTACTGCTGTTGGCTTTCTTTTAAACTTTCTTATTAACATCAAGAAAAAAATGCCCTTTGGTTAGGAAATGATGTCTAACCTATCAATAAGCTTTGGGAATGATAAGATTTTCAAAATACTCCTACTCTTAATTGTGGTGCCATTAAAATAGACATAAGTGAAATTTATCATTTTGGTATAAGGGTGCAGCTGGATAGGAGAAATAATTTCACAGTAGGATGACTGTTTGACAACAGTTTATCTTTACATTCCATAATAGCTGGTAAAGTTGCACTCACATGTTGTAGTGGTTTAAACTCCTGCTATGACTTCTCCATCCCACACAGGCATACCTCATATTCACTCCCAAGTCTGTTCCTCATTCTAGCTTCCTGCAGATCCAGACACTGGAATCCACAATGAGAACTCAAGTAATTGGGTCCCTGTTACCCATGTATGACAGCTTGCTCAAGCTTCTGGTTCCCCAGCTTCCACCTGCTCCAGCTCCAGATACTAACACATATGGAGAGTGAACAACCAGAAATGATCTCTATCTCTTTGTCACTCCTTCCCTCTCACAATCTCAGTCAAGCAAGCAAGTGAGCCAATTCGCAAGACTTTGAAAATTTCAACACAAAGAAATGATATATGAAAGCTTATGAGTGCCAATAACCTGGTATGATTGCATATGTGTGTTGAAATCACATGGAACCCCATAAATATGTACAATGACAACTTTTAAAAATAAAATTAGAAAAGGCAATTTATCACTGAAACCATTTTTTATTCCCACGGAATAGTTTTAAGTTCTCTGCGATTAGTGCCCCTGCACTTTATTTCTGTGTATGTTGTAAACACCACCCTACATTGTGATTATTTTTTCCCCAGGAAGCTTTTACAGGCCTACAATTTGAAGTAGAAAAAACATGTTTCAAGAGTGTACTCAAAGACCGTCCCCTGTCTGCTTCCGAGAAGCCACTTAAACACACGTTCCCCTCAGTCTCTTTCCAGTGTTTTAAATTCTGTTTCAGTGAGCTCAAAGCCAACATCTTGTTAGCTTCTACCTGGAGAGAAACGCAGAAAGGCCTTTCATGTTTCCCTTGACTTCACTTAAGTGACCCAATCACCTTACCACAGGAAGTCTGCCCTGCAACCCTTACCCATCCACACACAAACACACACACACTCAGGTGCCCTGCTGATTTTTTATTAACTTTGTTTCCCCTTTAAGAGGCTTTTAGTATGCATGTTAACCTAATTTTACCTGTACAAAAATGTGTAGAGACATGTGGACATTCTGTGATTTGTCCTGGTTCTAAATATCCTTGAGGTTGGTCCTGACCCATATGAAAATGCACTTGTTTCAGAGCCAACTTCAGAACTTCTCTCCTGGACCCAGCCTCAGATGATCTCACTCTGCTCTGGTCCATCCTTCTTACAGCATATCCATACACCCTAGGTGCTTCTGGTAGAGTTTTCCCAGCTGGCCCTGGGCATGTGGGGGGAGGGTATACTTGTTTTGAAGATTTTTGTCAGTTCCTGTAGGGTAAATACATGGCCCATGTCAAGGCACCCAGATGGTATTTAGTGCCCAGAGTTGGGAAGATGTGACTGGGACATACCATTACATAGTACTTTCACCACACAAATGTAGTGGAAATAAATAACCTCAAGATCATGTGAAATAAAATCTAATAATGTAACCAGGATGTGATGAGCTTCAAATATTTATTACCTTTGAATCAGTGTAATTCATGTAACTGTAAATATGGATCATTTAATTTTAATAATTACTTTATTTAATAATGAGCTTACAAAACTAAAAATTCGCTGATTCTTGCAAGCTAGTATTAAGCAGCTCCAACTAATCAATGTAATAAATATGTTACAGTACATTTATAGTTTTGTCACTAACACTGTTGAGAATATTGACCAAGTTTCATCACCCGCCAACAAATAGGATGTTCTGTTATTGTTGAAGTTAGAACTCTAAGGGGAAGAACATTCTTGGAGATGAGAACTAAGCTCAACTCAGTATCTAAAAGTTTTAATACAGAAAGAAATTCCTAGATGCCACTTGACCTGATACTGCAGCAGTTTTCACTGAAGGTCTTCCTGGAAAGTTTTGGGGATAGCTTTCTCTCATCAAAATGATTTCTACTGCTACCTTTCTCTCACTCTGAGATTTCTGAGACTTTTTCCACTTATTGACTTTAATCACATTCTCCCAATAGCCCTTTGAAAATCAGCAAGCTCCTGTATGCACTTTGGAAGCCTCTGTGAGCTCTCTGGTCAGAATTTACAATCCATAATAACCTTTCCCAGTAGCTCTCACTTAGTACTACAAAGGTAGGACTGAGAATAGCTGATGGTATTGAAGCAGAATCTTCAATGGTTACTGTCATTTAAACCTTTCCTTCCTTCCTCTTGCTGTCTCAGAGAAGCTGTGAAAATAAAGAGGAAATGTCTTTTCCACCCTAGGAAAATGGAAGGATTTTATTAAATTGTAATGAAATATTTATAAGAACATAAGAGCTTGTGGGACTCAAGGACCAGATGCACTGCAAATCTTCATTTGCATAGCAGCTTCCAGAGATATCTATTATGAGACGGCCTGGATATGCCACTTTGGAAAACTTGCTCTTAATGAACAAACGAAAAAAGGTGAGTCGGTTTTGGCAGGAAGAACATTTTTCCACCCACTGGCTTCCCAGAAAGATAAAAATGTACTCAAAATATAGTATGAAAATAGAGGGACTATTTTGAAACAGGGGTAAAAACATTTTGACTCACAGAAGGAAGATCAGTGTTGTTACAGCACATCTCTAACTCAAAGGCTAGGCTTTACTTTCTACTTGAATGGAAACTCTCTCCAGTTGTGACTTTCTGCCTTACCTAATTCTTACTCTAACTGTTGGCTTTGCTGCTGCTGTCATAATCTTGCTTTTCCTTAACACTGCTAGGAGAAGTTGCTACTTGTTCTTCTGGAAAGGCAACAACACACACTTGATAACCCAAAGCATAGCCTAGGCCATGAGAGAGCCTTCCTTCATTCTTTCATCCATTCACTTAACAAACCTACATTACGGTCTAGTTATGAACACAGGGGCAGTCCTTTACTCTCAAGGAATTTGCAGCTCAGTGAGAACCAGACGGGAAACCATCAAGCAGCATGACAAACAACATTCAAATTTCAAGCTACAATGATGTTCTCAGAGGTTGTCATTATTGCTTCATGCACTCAGGTTCTGATCAGCAGATGCAGTTGTAGTACTGACCTAGTGCACAACATGGGATGATGATTCCTTGACCTCAATCTAAAGGCCCTTAGTAAGCTAACAGCACCTGGAGAAAAGGCTGAAGTAAGACTAGCTGAAGTTTGCAACTTTAGCAAAGAGCAGGCATAAAGTCATAGAAAGAGAACTACCATCTTCTTACTCAGCAATTCTGGAGCAAGACACTATGCTACTGTTTTTCCTACAGCAGGACTCCACCAGCCTATGGTAGGTTTACCTATCTTAACACTCTACCCAGTCCAGTTAGCCAGGCTGGGAATAAATCATACAGTCCACAGCAAGATCAAGACATCACTATAACTGCAGTAGTACAACTCACCTCACAGCCCCAGCAAAAAACAAAAACAAAGAAAGAAAGAAAGAAACAAACAAACAAAAACAGTGCCATGGATAGCATTATAGTGGGTTAAGCCTTACTTGTGATACCAAGCATCCCATATTAGAGCATCAGTTTGAATCCTGGCTGCTCTTCCAGTCCAGCTCCCTGCTAATATGCCTGGGGAAGCAGCTGAAGATGTCTCAAATTGTTTTGTCTCTTCCACCCATGTGGAGGATATGCTTGGAGTTCCAGGCTTCCAGTTTAGACCTGGCTCAAGCCTGGCTGCTGTGACCATATGGAGCAAAACAGTGGATGGAAAAGATTCCTTTCCCTCTCCTTCACCTACTTGTAGTACCTCTGCTTTCAAATAAATATTTAAACATACACATACACACTAGTGTTCTTAGAAATTCCATAATCCTTAATGCCAAAAGCACTTTCCCTCTGGGCTAGCTCAAGAGCTGTCAATTCAGACAGAAGCCAAACTACAGGGCATAGAGAAGGATTCTGGATTTCACCTCTGGATTTCCATATGGAAAGATAGCATCTATGTAATGTTAATGAGTATTAAACCAAAAGGTATTCATTGAATGGAGCTGTTTCGGGCTCTTGCAGTAAATTGCCTCTTGCCACATGACTTGGAACATGAAGTGATTAAACAGTAATATCTGGAGCTTCTGGCTCCAGAAAATCTGGCTTATTTCACCATACTGTCCACTAAAAGTCCCAAGGTGGCTGAAAATCTGTTTTCAGCTTCTATTCCCAGCAATCAAGGAGTTCATTTGGCATGCAGAATCACACTGTTCCTGTGTACAGCCAGTGGATTGGGACAAACCAACTCTATCTCAGGACACAGAGAGAGACCTTTGTTAAGCAGCCATTCCCAAGCTTGAAAAACAAAGAGAATGATTATCTGGAGTGACTAATAATGCAAGAAGCAAGAAAGGATGACCCAGCACAGAACCCTTGAGACAGACAATTGGGAGCACATTGAGTGAGCTGCAGCCTGGGACCACTTCAATAATACTGGGTTAGCAGTAATAGCTTACAAGGCTTTATCATACCTTATATACCAGGCACACCACTGAGCCTTTTAACATACATTACCCCAGTTAATCTTCCCAACACACCATATCAAGAAGGTATTATTATCGTCCCCACTTTACAGATGATAAAACAGAACCTTTCAGAAATGAAGTGGCCAGAGGGTCATATCTAGCTCATGATAGAGCTATTATTTAGACTTTAGTTGCCTAGACTTGAGTCAAAGTTCTTTATCCACACTGTGCATTGAGTATTACTGCCAGCCTTAAGGGAAACAACTTGTGAATACCACTAAAGATATCTTCTTGTTCCTTGTTTCCAAATATAACTAATAAAACTCTATATGCCCCTCGTCATTACAATGGGTAGATTTCCTTTGTTAGTTTCGTAAGACCGGCAGTTAAAGATGCTACAATTCACATTCAGCCATTTGGCAAAGAAAACTGCATCTGACTATAAATCAACAACATTCTGGTACCTAGAAAGGGAAAACACAGGTAACCATCACCTGCTCAAAATTTTGCCTCAATGTGGCTTACGCTAGCTCACATGCTATTCATTACAGTGATAAAGTATTTTTAGGGAGGTAACACAATTCCTGACCCCGGGGATCTGGCATTCCTGCTGGGAAGACAGAGGAGAGCTCAGTAATGTAAATATAAACCTCAATATCTCAGTACGACAGACGTGTAGACATTAAATAAACTTTGAAACCCTTTGCTGCTTTGCTATGTGAAAGACCAACTCGTAGACCTCAGCGCACCAGACCAAATTTTTTTAAAAAAGAATTATAACTGTTCTGGATCTTTGGATGTCCACAGTCAGAAAATCCTATGAAGAATTAAATAAAAGCAGAGACATCAAACCAATCAATCCCTTGAGGAATTTCCAACACAACACAAAGACAGAGGCACTGCCTCACCCTTGGCAAATCACTGCTCTCTCCTGACATGTCCTGGTTCATTAACTTTTAACCAGTGCTATTAATATTCAATTTGTACTTTCAAACCTTTAAAGTCTTTATCAGCTGTTCTTTGAAACCAAATGTATACTATTAAAATGTACACTTTTCCAGCGTTTTTAATCTTTTCACAAAGACCTTGAAAGGACAAGCAATGTATTTGATGATAGGAACCAGCATGACGCTAATAATGAATGGTTCTGTTGTGCCAATAATAACCAAAACTAAAGCAATGATTTTTGCAGGAATTGTTTTGCTAATGAAACACACAATAAGGCACTTCCACATGTACTGTCATACATGGTCTGACAATCACAGTCAAGCAAAGTCAATTTTATTATGTGCATTTTAAAATAAGAAAATCATGGTTGAGATCATTTACATCATGAATTCAGTCACACACAACCTGTGAGTGACAGAATCAGAATCGAAATGTTGTCATTTCAACCCAGCTTTCTATCGCAAACACTATAAACTTCTTAAGTAATCCATGCAAGGCAAAATAGCAGATCCTAATTTCCTTTGGATCCTTCACACTTGACTTGGGATCAATGAGAGTTTATGGTGGACCAAAATTAAGATATTTTGCTCTAATATCTGTACATTCTGGATTCAACTGTTACCTGTCAGTCTCGTTGAGTTAATACTGTCTGGTCTTAAATTTCAGGTTTAAGATATGCATGAGATGGTGAGTGTTAGTCACCCAATGAGTTCCTAAATACAACTAGTCACCTTATTAACCAAAAGGACTGCTTCTTTGCCAAGAATGCAGACTGAAAACAGATTTTAAACCACCTTGGGACTTTTGATGGACAACACCCTGGAACACACCAGCCAAAGTAGCTCCAGACATTATGGTTTAATAACTTCATTCCCAGAGACATAGGGTGAAAGGCACTGCCCTAAAAAATGTACTGCCCTAAATCCATCTTCCACACCAGAAGGCAGAGGCTATCATGCTGTATTAGTCTATTTTCCATTGCTAAAATAAAAATAACGGAGGCTAGGTGTGTTATAAAGAAAAGATGTTTACTTAGCTCATAATTTTGGAAACTAATAGACCAAAATTGAGAAGCCCCCATTTAGTCTCTGGTGAGGGACTCATGGAAGGATTGTGTGCAAAATGGAGATCACATGATGAAACAGGAGGCCAGAGACCATCGAGAGGTCAATCTTGTGTTCTTATAACAAAATCATCCCCACAGGTACTAACTCCATGAAACTAGCTTTCATCTCTTCCTATGATGATGCCTCTCAAGGATCTAATCACCTTTCACTAGCCACTCTCCCCCCAAGATTTTAAGTTCATATTACCTCGCCTTCAACACACAATCCTTTAGGGGGAACAAACCACAGCCAAACCCACAGCAGACATCTCTTCCCAACTTCTCAGGAAGGACCCTCACCTCCAGTCTCCCCCAGGAAGATTCCTCGACTAGGGTTTAGACATAATTGGGCAAAACCTGTACCCAGTGATTTCTACCTTATCCCCCTACCCGTTTGGGATGACTTATTAGAGCTGAGTTGGTTCTTATCCCAAAGGAAGCCAGGGAGCATCCAAAAACTTTCAAAGTGCCTTATAGGAAAATACACTGCAACAGAAACAATTCACTGGCCCAACTGAATATCCTCTATTAGCCACTGAGCTATTGCACCGGACCCAACACAAGAAAACTATCTAGGTTCCAGCCAGGGTGACAAAGCTAACAGCTTGTACTGCAACCAGAACATTTTGTCCCTCTCCTCCGCCACCCAGGCCAGTGACACTTTGATATCTATATGATCTGAATTCCTTTAACAATCTGATGAAAGCTATGGATCACTGTTCCAGAAAAAAATGTATAAACACACATTCAGATCAAAGATAGCAATAAATTTCAAGGGCTTCCTAGATCTTCTAAGCCAGTTTGAGACCCACTAAGGGATCACATGGCAAGGAACCTTCTTCATTTTGTTAGTTCATTTCAGATGACTAAGATATCGTATTCATCCCAGCATCTAGTACAAGTTCATCTGGTATTTACATCTCAGAATGAGACAATGAATGAATGAATCAATGAATGAGTGCATAAAAGAAAAAAAATTGTGGCCCCATGCATGTTCTACTGAGATAACACTGGGAACATTTTCTTCCATCTTATGAAACACTGTGTTAATATTAGCTGGGTTAAATGTCTGGAATGAATTCCTGCTGTCCCAGCAATGTTCATATATCTATCAACACAGTTAATGGCAGCACTATCACCTTCTTTATCCAAAGCGAGAAGCATATGATGCCTCCAGTACACACATGAGAACTTGGGATGCCATAAACTAAAAGGGAAGTTCTACTTGTCTAGGAGCTACTGTATTTGTTACTTGAAATAGAACACTGACAATTATTTAGAGTTTTTAGCTAATTTTTCCTAATATGCATCCTTAGTAATAATGATTACTTTTATTTATATATTTATTTTTTTATTTATTTTTAATATTTTTAATAATCTTACATAGGTGATTGGGTTACAAAGCATCAAGAGTTACAGGAAAGTGGGTAAGACCATTGTTTGCACACTTAATAACATTATTTTTCCCCCTGAATCTGGGTTAAGGGGAAAAACAAAGGGAGAAGCCTCACCCAGCCTCCCACCCATCCCAGGTCCCCGATGAGGGGCATGTTCCGAGGGTCCTGCTCAAGCAGTTTTGATAGTTCAACGGTTCTGAATTGCTGCGAATCTCACCACTCCAAGCACGATGAAATCTATTCAGAACCCACTAGCTGACATAGTCTCTTCAGGGTTGGGGTTCTGAGATCAGCAGTTCAATTCAAGGGATACCCAGAGAAACTTCATCTGAGGTGATCCCAGACCTGATTCTTGCGTGTGCTTGCCAGTATCGGGTCCGAAACAGTCATTCACCCAATCAGCTTATGAATGTGCTGGTCATTTCAATTGCTGGATTAGTTCTGTTTCCAGTCCTGTCTTCGACGTGAACCAATGGGTGTTGCAGTCTAGCCCAATCCTGTCCACTTCATTCTCAGACCTCACGCAAACCAGTGGCAGCTGCAGCCTTGTTGGGGCAACTCCCCATAACCCCCACCAGGCCTGCCCCCTACCCTGGTTCCCATGCTTGCCACTATATACCACAGACTTCTTCAGTCTGTCCCACATTACATTTAGCTCTCATACATGTCAGTGGGCACTGAAGCCTAGTTCAACCCAACCAGCCCTACTATCCAGCCCACACACATACTGGCAGGTGCCTTTCTGTCTAGTCATGACTATCCCAGTCCTGGTTTTCCTACTCTCCATTGGGAGTGGCAACCCAAGAGGGAGGTGCCCGACTTTTTCCTACTCCCACTTCCAGATCATGCTCTCCACAGGTGGTTCTGCAGTTTTACTTGACAGAATTAGGCCCCCAGTGCCAGCCTCTGCCAGCTGATGCTGCAGCACAGCCCAACCAATCTTCACCCACTCTAATTTATGCTTGCACCAGTAGGAACAGTCAGCCCAGCCTGGCTTTTCTCTGATCTAGCTCTCATGAGGCCCACAGGTGTTGCAGCCCTACCTGGTCTGCCCCATCCCAGCACACGCTCTCCAGTGGGAGTGGTTGCCCAGCAAGGGAGCCCATATCCCCCCTGCTGGCTTTGCCCCTCTCTCCCTGGTTCTCACATGTGCTGGTTGGGCCCAGTCTGGTATGGACCAGACCTCACCTTGGCATTTTGTAATGTACACTGGTTCGTGTTGTGACCATACCTGGCCCGACCTACACTCTATTCTGGTACTTGGATTTATCAGTGGGTGATGATAACTGGTTCAGCCTGGTCTGCCCCCAACCTATGCCAAATGTATGCCAGTGGGTATCTTTCTCTGGTCTGGTCTAGGTTGCTCCCTATCATGTTTCTTGCATTCACCTGCAGGGACTATATCCTGACAGAGGAGTTTCCCAACTCCATCAGAATGCAAGATCTAGCGCATACCAATAGGTCCATGGTCCAGCCCTCCTTGCTGGCCTTCAACCCATTCTGGGTCTTAATGTTGAATGTTTCAGCCCAGCCAAGGCTCGTCTATACCAAGACACTGCTCACACGTGGCTCAGTAGGGGCAGAGACCTATCCTAGTCTGACCTACATCTACTCAGGTTATCCAGAGCACCAGATGGTACGGGAGTCTAGCCTGGCTAGGTGTACCCAGCACCAGTTCACACTTGTGCCATGAGAGATTACAACCATGTCCAGACCAGAACACAATCCCTACTCTGGCCTCTGCACTCACCATGGGGGACCCCAACCCAGCAAGAGTGTACTTTCACAGATTCCCAATCAGATCTACTCCCAGCCTTAGATCATGCGCGTTCCAGTGGTTGCTCTCACCCAGTTGGCATAGCCCCTCACCTGTCTCAGATTTTGCCTTCGATGCTGTGTCTTAGTATTCCTGGCTCATGCAGACCAGTCAGTGTAAGAGCCTAGTTCAGCATGACCTGTGCTCCATCCTGATTTCTGTTCTTCCTTGTGAGTTGAGGTTTGCTTGGCCTGCCCAGTCTGCCCCCTTATAGTTGCAGCTCAGCCCTCTCCACATCCTATTTTAGGATGCACATTCAGGTGCTGCTGCTTTGACCTGGCCAGACTGTTGTCAGTTCCTTTAACCATTAGTGATGCCAGGTTCCATGGTCACGCCTAGCTCAGCCCATCACCACCCCAACTCATGAGCTAACCAGTGGGACTTATATTTCCAAAGGGTTGGGCCTACACTTCCCCCATAGATTCAATCCCTGGACCTGGTTCTTTCGCATGCTGGTTAGTGCCTTGACCACGCCAAGTGTGACCTGTTCCCTGGTCCACCACTCAGTCAAGTACTGGTACCTCGCCCTGCCAGACAGGCCCCCAGCCATAACTTTGTGTGGACTAGTGTGTGGCAGTCAGTGATGCTCTATGCTAACAGCCCATCTCAGGATTCCCATTTTGGCTGGTGAATCAGTCTGGCCCAAATAGATCTTGTGGACTCTCCCCTCCAAGCCACCAGGTCTCAGTCCCCATGCTTGCCAGAAAGTTCTGTGACCCCATTGCCGGGAATCACCCAGGATTCATCCCTCATCTACATTCACACTGGGCTTATCCATGGATGTCACTAGGCAACAATTACATATCCTAAAACCCCAGAGCTTGCCACCAGGTGGCCAGCAGGCAGAGCCTGGCACCACTTGGTGTGCTGGCCTGGAGAAAGCCTAGGACTCAGTTGCTGCCTTTCGGCAATGACTTTGGCTGAGTCCCCAGCATTGGGTCCGGCCTGGCTGGGGCTCCCCACCCCCACAGCCGCCACACTACAGGGAGCTGCTTTTGCCCCAACCCTACAGCCAAACATTGCCCAAACTCTTTCTGCCCCAAGATGTTAGCGGCAGGGTGGAGCCAAGGTCTTAATTCAGTTCCCAAGTTTCTCTTATGGTGTACTTACCCTGAGGGAAGAGCTCTCTTGGGCCTGGAGAAAGCCTAGGACTCGCTCATCTCATGGCAGCAATGACCATGGCCTGAGTCCCCAGCATTGGGTCCAACCTGGCTGGGGCACCCCCCACAGCCGCCAACACTGCAGGGAGCTGCCTTTGCCCCAACCCCACGGCCAAATAATGATGACTCTTTATGACTTCTAAGGGGAAACCTTTTCTATTTTCAACAATCTATAGGGTTCTATTTTGGGAGTAAACATTAGCTGTCAATTTAGTTTGTATGTCTTAGTTTACAGAGAGGGAGAAACTGGGAGCAAGCAACCTACTTTGGTTGCTTTCTGTCAGTCTTATTTGGGTTATTGCTTAGTGAAGGATTTATCAGGTTTAACTTCTTTGAGAGCAAGACAAGTTTGTGCAACAAAGCTCTGTTTTGGTTCCCCTCGGTCAAGGCCAACTTGATCATGTTAAATATAGAGGGATTGAGATATTTATTTATTTATTTATATTTATTTATTTCATTTATCTATCTCCGTTTTATTCGAATGACAGAGGGACAAAAAGATAAAGAGCTCTTTATTCCCATTTCACTCCCTAAATGTTCACAAACAGGCCAGGCCAGGGCCAAATTGAAGCCAGAAGCTGAACATTCAATTCAAGTCTCCTACATGGGTGACAGGGACCCAAGTGCTTAAATCATCACTATTATCTCCCAGAATCCACATCAGCAGGAAGCTGGATCAAAAACAGAGTAACCGGAATATGAACCTGGTAGCATCCCAAACACTGACTTAAATCCCTGCGCCAAACCTCATTCCTTACTAAGTTTATGTGGTGGACAATAAAGGACATAAAACAGATTTCTTTTTATTGAGGATGGGAAAAAAAAGGTAAATCAGAATTTGATATTTTCAAATTTTAAGTATTGAAATTATTATTTCAAATGGACTATATTTAAAGGTAAGCTCTATCATGTGGGTAGTACTTTAAATATCTTAATTTCAAACAAAAGAATCCTATGTAAAAGGCTGTGTTTCCACTTAAAATTTCATTGATTAGAATTATAAGGCATGGCATACAATGGCATGTCTCCATATAAACAGTTTTACTCTTCTTTGGAAACATGCCATGATCATGTGAAAAGAATGGGAGCCCAATTCACTTGTAGGGCAAAACTTATGGGATTCCATTTGTCACAATATTTCCTATGCCACAGTCACCCAAGATACTGTGCTCCATGATACCTTCATCCAAGGAGAACAACAATCTTCTCAAAGTACTTAAAGTCCATTAACAGACAATCTATACTTGGCATGTAGCACAGCAACTCATAAAGGCCTGATTTTTTGCAAGCTCTTTCTTCACTTCGCTTACTAAGCAAAATATTTATTTTTTAATGCAGTGTTCAGGACATGGTTGCTGTATTCAGCATGTTGTGAAGAAACAGAAGAAAAACAAAAACACATCTCAACTATCCTTTACACAGAAGGGATTCCCCACATATTATCTCACCCCAAGGAATTCTTTCTCTCCATTTTACAGACTAAGGTCAGGAATTTGCCTAAGGTTACACAGCCTGGGAACATCAGATTTGAACCTAGAACACATTAACCTCAAAGTCTAACTGCCCAGCTGCATGCAACATGAGATGATGGCTGAATCACCTTTATTAATGCAAATCACATATTAAAAACTCATCCTGCTTTGTAGAGCAATCACTTGAGCTGAAAGTGCTCCAAATGCTGCCTTGAGTCTCCACCCTCCCCCATCAGAGGTCAGGATTAGGAAGTGAGGTTAACTTCCTCCAGTCTAAGAAAAATGCAGTAAAAAGGAACGAGGAGCTGCCCTAACTCACCAGTGGGAGGGCCAGGCTAAAGAACACAACACATAACCTGACGCAGAACACAGCTCTCAGGACGAGAAGTTGAGACTCAGGTTTCACCAGTATTTCCGCCTTAAACCAGACCTTGTAAGGTGACCTTGAGCCAGACTCACAAGTCTTTTCATCTTTGCATTGTCTCAATATCTGCCTGGCACCCATCATTTTAAGTTGGTGTATAAGATAGAACTGATGATTTCTGAACAGGCCCTAGCATAGAGGTCATATTCCCCCATACACACAGCAAAACATACTCCAGACAGTGTGGTCACTGGGCCCCCTCAAATCGCAGGACTTTCCTCTGGCCATGGAAGGACATTCCGGCTGCCTCCAAGTGCACAATGTGAGTTCTTATGGGTCATGTCCCCAGATCTCACCTTCTCCCATCACTGTTCTTTGCCAGCCCCAAACATCCAAGCACTATTGCTGTCCAGGATTAGACTTTAATAACCTGAAAGGCTCCAGTGGTGTCTTGGCTCCATACCAAGTAAACAACCC
This sequence comes from Ochotona curzoniae, assembly GCF_017591425.1. NCBI lineage: Eukaryota > Metazoa > Chordata > Mammalia > Lagomorpha > Ochotonidae > Ochotona > Ochotona curzoniae. The sequence continues at coordinate 11,886,498 of NW_024464920.1, read as the reverse complement.
ATGGCATTCATTGGCTTCTGACAGGTGACAACAGACATCTGCAGGGCAGCAGTTGAGGAGCTGTGTTTACATGACACTTAATACCCTCAAAGCCATCAGATACAGGGGGATGCCATGCCCAGGTAACCCAACCCGTGGCCTCAGACCAACACTAAACACAAGAGGATCTTCACTATCTGCTTGGCTATCACCACCTCCATGGCCCTCAAGGGACAGCTGATTGTCATGGAGGACAATGCCAGCCTCCTAAACAGAAGAGGGTGTCATCCAGTCAGTAGAAGAAAGATGACCTCTAAGGAAATGTGTTTCATGCAGAAAGGAGACATAAGGTAGCTTTTGAGGAGCTGTTTTTATAGTCTTCAAACAAGAGAAATAAATGGCCAGAAGTGAAGGGTTACCGAGAGCAGCACACGGGGCCTTCTAAGTTCTCAATTTCATTTGCACTAACACATGTTTGGTAGCATTTTATGGGCGCGCACTCTATGAGGCACTTAGTATACACTGAGTAAGCCTCATGATAATCTATCATGCACTGGCACGAGCCAGCTATGTGATCTCGAGTCAATCATTAACATATCCGGGCCTACATTCTTCTAATGCCAGGATAAGTATTATCAGCACGAATGTTGAAATCCCCACAGATTTCATTCTCCATGGAATAAAGAGGAGTGAGCCATCCTGAGGAGGCTGATAACTCTGAAATAGGGTTAGGCAGAGAGCAGCATAAACAGGAGAACATCAAAGGAGAAAAGGAAAGACAATTGCAATAAGCAGTTTCAAAACCAGCATCCTTTTTCCTACCAATATTACTGTTTTGTGCCCACTGAAGAAGCTAGACAATCTCCTGTCTGCCTTAGAAGAGAGACAGGGTAACAGGAAGCAGTTTCGGATTCCACAGTGATTATAGCTACTTAAGTTTGACTTACCAAATACTGTCTCAAACAGATGGTATGCAACATTTGATTAAAGGCTTATCCTGCAGGCCCAACAGGGAACATTTCTTTCCTTCTTAATATAGAAAAAAAAAAAAAAAACAGAGAAGAAAGGAAGTAAGCTGACGCCATAGCCTGTTTTGCAGGTAGATCTGCTTGATCCCATGTATACGCTTTTCCTGAAATCAATCTGTGCTTAGTCAGCAACTCAAGTCCAAACACGATGGCCCCATAGGATTTCAGTGAAGGTGGAAACTGAAGATGACCTAGGTGAAGCCACTTGTTTTATTGACCAGGAGACTGAGCTAAAGAAGGTAAGCTGATTTACCTATGGTGAACCTAGGTGCTCCTAACTCCAGGTCTCACCTTCACACTAGCCTTCGTATGTTCATAAGACTGCATGTAGAAGAAACATGCAAATCTGTCAGCAGCATTATTACTAAATTAGCACCAGTCTGTGGTGAGCAGCTATCAGAACTTGAAGTTGATGGGTAATGTCATTCGAGTCCAGTTAATGAGCCAAAAGCTCGGTTCTTCAAAACACTTAACATTAATCAGTATTTGGCTTTAGTTTGTGAGAAGTGTTTTCAAAACACTGCAGACAATTACAATATTCTCAGTTTCGCCTAGTGTAAATACATGATGAAAGAAAGTTAGAATTTCATAAATGACAGTCTCCAGAATGGAAATAATGAGTTCCATGGAGAAGGTATAATGTGTTCCTCTTTCCAGTGGGCCCAATGTAATTTAGGAGCTAATGAGGTCAGAGAGAGATTACAAAGCATGAGCATTCCACTCAGGGAGGATGAAAAGGCCTGTTCACCATAGTAAAGCAGAGCCAGCGGCAGGATCCACAACATAACACAGCCATGGAGAAACTGAATTAACAGATGTTATATTCATCCCTTCCTGCCCACACACACATACCCATCATGGTCGTGGGCAGGGACATAGAGAGAGTTCCCAGTGTGAGCTTTTCAGGTACACATCTAATAGCACCCTGAGAGGAGATGAGACACACCATATGTGGCCTGGTGCAGGAAAGGAACAAAGGAAAGAAAACCGGAAGAAACATGATGGATGGTACAAGGATAGTGTCCTCAGTTCCTTGCTCAAAGGTAGTACTTGTGAAATTTCGTCCTCCAAGTTTTCTGGAGTGGTTTATCCCTGATTGATTGCTGCAAGCTTAAAAGCCTACTGTGGTTAATGTTAGGTTTTCTGCAAGACAGAGGAGCATTAACTAGGTTTAGGACAGCATTACTCTTTAGTTGAGTAAGAATAAGAAAGATGTTAATCAATTAACCTGTCAATGACTGCTAATTTATAGCTAATATTTATTAGGCATTCTTACCCCTGAAACAACACTAAATGCTTTTCCCCTATGTGCTACTCTCTGTGACTGTTTAAGATGATAATATTGATCACAGTTACATTCAGAAATCTATTCAACATATATATTAAGCATCTGCTTATGTAATACAGAAGACATTAGAGAAACAGAAGTGAATGTAACAGGCAAAATTCCTCTGGTCTCTTAGGTGTAACTCATTCTTGCATCAGTTACCAATGCATAACAAATCTCCCTAAAACTTGTTTAAAAGCAATTTCACTTGTCATTATTCGTAAGTGTATGAATATCTTAAGTTGTCTTCGACCCTAGCTAGATGCACACATGTGTCTGGCCAATGGGGTGGTTAATGGGATTATCTGCTGGGAGATTCATTTGTACCCCACAGAATCTCATCCTCCAGCAGCTCTCCTGGTCTCCTTCTCATGGCAAAGGGACCCAAAGAAAGAGACCGAGCGGAAGACTTCTGGGCTTAGGCTGAAAACCAACTCAGTATTACTTTGTGTCACATTTTGTTAGCCAAAGAATGTCACAAGGTTATCCCAGGTAGGAAACGGAGTTCTCATCATGATAGAAAGTCACACTGAAGAGTGAAGGACACAAGGAAGCCATCAATGCAGTTGATTTATCTATCATCTAAATACAGATAGAGAATGATGACTAAAACGATACTAAAAATTTCAGAAAAACGATCCATTTGAGACTCACTATAATCCTATGAGGAAAATTCAGTTCCTAATCTCTGTTTCCTAGACTTAGGAAACAGGCTTAAAGGGGTTTAAAAACTTGCCTAAGAGCTGCAGATAACTGGTACTGAAGTCAAGATTTATACCCAAGGTTCCAACCCACTATGTGATTCTTCTCCAGCCTGGAAAGGGAAGAGAGAATGAAAAAAAGATAAAAAAAGAAAGAAAGAAAAAAATAAATCTCACTACCTCCTACAAGGTACTTACAGTCCTACTAGGAGTACATAACCATAAAGCCATGAAAAATCACTAGCAATGCAAATCATTAACCCACACTTGCCCATCACCCAACAAGTGAGCATAAAGGGGAATAAGACGAGATAGCAGCTTTCACAAAGGGGGTAAGGTTGAACTTGGCTTTGAAAGGTATAGACATGAAGTGACAAAAGAGAAGGTTTTCTGATTATGGCATTCACTCACTTTCTTATAACAGAAGAGCTTACAGAATAAAATTCCTCCCTTAACAAGGGTATTCGGTATTTCTAACACATGGCTTTAGAAATCAGCATGTTTCACAGATATGAGCAATAGAGAACATACTAGTGACTTTACTCAAATAGGGATTTTTGTTTGTCATACACAAGAGCGATTGAGAATAGTCCAGAGCTTCACAGTAGCCTGACAACATCACAGAAAAACCAGGTACTGTTTCTCTCCTTTACCATCTCCACTAGCATGACCTCATTCTAGGAATCCCACACTCCAAGATAGCTGCCAGCATCACAAGGATTATTTTGTTCCCCTAAGTATGAAGAAGGAAAATGGGGAGCTCAAAGCAAGTAAAGCAGCACATCCAACAGCTTCTACCCTGCTATACCCTCTTCCAAGCACACATCAATCAAATGGTCTCTTCATCCCCTTTCTCATCACGCCTTTCTTCCTTTATGGACCACTGACATTCTTCCCAAAATCTTTCCTGGTCCCCAACAGCCAGCATGAGTCTAGTGTTCTGTTAGGCCTCCTCAATCCTTTCTCTGCTGCCCCATTGCAGCACTCAGCACATTCCACTTTGGATTGCTACTCTACAAGAACTTAAACTTTGCAACTCTGGGGGCCATGGTCCTTTAATGTTTGTACCACCTCTGGCATCTCATGAAGCTCCAGCATATGTAAACATCATGAAGGAAAGAGACTGAGCTCCACAACATAGTGCACATGGAGGATGAGGGGAAGAAAAGCAACTCAAATCATTCAAGAGTCGCACTCTGTTTTGGATCTGGTTTGTCCTTAAGTCATGGGGCTCTTCCCTCAGATTAGATGAGTTTGGTCTGCTGAAGTAGATCAGTTTCCAGGAAAGTGAGAGCCTGGTACCTCCTTTTAATCCCTCTCCCACATGTACCAGTTACAACTCTCACACATGCTCTTACCATGGCGGCACCATCTACCATGAAGCCATTATCAAAATCAGGAAAATGCCAGCACCATGCTTTTCTGCATCTGACACTGTAAACTAAACAAAGTACCCAACCTCAGTAGTTTCATTACTGCAGCACAACAACAACAAAAATTGGACTGATTCAGACTGCACAACACTACTGAACAAGGAAGAAAAAGTCTGCTCTACCCTCTAGAGTGTCCAGCCAAGTTTAAGAATTAAGTGGATGCCAGGTGGATTATCAAGAGGAAAGCAAGTAAGTTTTAAGAGAATCTTCATATGTACAAGAGAATGAAGACCTAATGAGAAAAACAGAATTTAAGCCATTTTTTTAGATTAAAAAAAAACAATAAGGCAAAGAAGTTTGGGCAGGACAGTAAACAGTGGAGAAGTATCAGAATATATATGGGGGAATGGGCAAGACAAGTAGTGGAAATTAAGGATTATTTCAGTAAAATCATTTCTATAGTTTCATTCCAGCATCAGTTCCTGGCTTCTGATAAAGTTTTTATTCCCTTGCTTTTACAGGGAAGACATCTCTCTCGTGAAATTTTGGGTTGTATTTTAGGTTTGAAAAACAGGGAGATCAAAAAGCCCTTCCTTCTAATGGCTGTTTTCTCAAGGGTATTCAACTCAAAGTAATTTGGATTCAAAGAAATGTCAGGATTTGAGTTGTAGATTTGATACAAAGAGCTGCAGGTTTCATCCGCGGTCTGAAAACATCTTGCGAAATAGGTTGGAATGAGCTCCACAGAGCAGGCATTCATCAAGAGTGGTTCTAAGCAGTAACCTAGATCTGCTGTCCCCGAGCGCTGGCCATCTGCTCAGCCAGGTGGTCAGTGTGTCCTCACGAGCAATGGTGGGCACATGAGAGGGAGGATTTTCAGTGCAAACTATATTTCAGACTAACAACAGAAGGAGAGAACAGATATTTACTGAGGTGAGGCAATAAATAAATGTTTTTGAGTCTGATATCCTCATTCTATAAATTATAGAAAGCTTACTCAAGTTGGCTTGACACTGGCTTAAATAAAGAAGAATTTTTTTAACTATGAAAGAATTTATTAAGCTATGAAAAGACAGCTTTGGCTTCAGTTGGATTCAGGCTCCAAATAACATCTCTTTCTGTTCATCTCTCTTCATTTTTTAGTCTCTTTTGAGTTCACGTTCTCTTACTATTGGTAGTTTTCCTTGTAAATTCAGGAAAACCAAGGAAGCAACTCTGATCTACATTATCTTATTTTATAGCGTGTGATCCAAGACTCAGAGAGAGCCCTTCACAGCACCTAGATACCAGATCTCCAGGAAGAATTCATTTGGCTTTTCTAGAGCCTCCTCCCTGACCCTAGTCCAAGGAAACAGATGACTCTGACTGCCAGAGTTTGATTCCCATGCTGACATCCAGATCCAGGAATCTGGAGAATTTCACATTAAGTAGTACTTCACCAACAGAGGAGGAAATGAGAGGCAGATAGAAGAAAACAAGAAAAACCTACCCCTGTTGCAAAGACTTTATCCATTTGGGCTCTGCTTTGTTAGTAAATCAGACAAGTAGTTGATAAATCATTCCACTTTAAGGACATATGTGACTTTCTGCCCTTTTGCCCTCTTGTGTATTTAGCTAGTAACAGCCTCTCTGCCTTCCAGACATATCCCAAACCAAGGAGCTGGGTGAGCCTTAGACCCACAGTCAGGTATTTTCAGTATCTGCATTCTGTCCTAATTGCCTGTTTTAGATATCTAGCTCTCCCACAAACCCTCCTAAACTTCAGCTTGGATTCCTACTATATGCACCATTTCTTCTGAGCTAGGAATATTACTTTACACTCTCCTCATATGACCTCCTTTGCACTGAATCGCTACTAGTACTAGGGCTAGCTGCAGCTGTACCATAAGCTGCCCACTTGACAAGCCTGTTTGTTGGATCCCCCTGTGTCATCTCTGAAAGCTGGTCCAAGCTCTCAGCCCTACCTATGACAGCTGTCAGCATCCAACCAAAACATTCCTAATCTCTAAATACCCGGGATGTTCAGACTACATGGACCAGCATTCTAGTAAGCATTCATACTGTGTGTTTACTGCATTGTAAACCTTTGATTTTCTCTGCACGACCATGCAGAAGTTGGAAGGAGGCCCAATTCCTCTACTTTATCATCACATTTTGTCACCTAGGCTTTTTTAAGTTTTAAATTGTGCTTATTATTATTTAATTATTATTATCAGTTTACGATACAGTTCCATAGGCCTTGGGATTTCCCTTTTCTCTGTCAAGAGAACATCTTTAAGTATCATTTTTAGGGCAGGTTTGGAAGAGGCATATTCTTTTAACTTTTCTTTGCTGTGGAAGAATTTAATTTCATTTTCAAAGACAAAAAAAAGCTTTGCTGGGTATGTTACCCTGGGCCAACAATTTTTTGCTTTTAGAATCTGGAATATGTTACTCCATTCTTTTCTGGCCTACAGAGTTTCCTGTGAGAGTTTCCTGTGAGTTTAACTGGCATTCCTTTATATGTCAATTGATTTTTTTTCACGTGCACATTTAAGCATCTTTTCCTTATGTTCAATTGAAGAAAGCTTAATTATCATGTGTCTTCATGAATATCTCTTTTGGTCAAGCCTGTTGGGAGTTCTGTGCCCCTGCTGCATGTTGTTTCCCAATTCTCTAGATAAGGGAAGTTTTCCCTTATTATTTCCTTAAATATCTTTTAGAACCCAGCTTCTCTTTCTGCGCCCTCTGGGACACCCATAACTCTTATATTTGGCTTTTTAATGGTGTCTTTCAATTCTTGAATACTTTTTTTCACCTGATCCAGCTCTGCTTTCAGCTTTTTGTTTGTTTCCCCCTGGTGACAGGAAATATCTGCCAATTCTGATATTCTTTCTTCTGCTTCCAGCACTCTGTCCTTTACATTGAGGAGGACCAGTTCTCTTAGGTGCGCTCATGAACCTGAGCCGGGCAACCTGGGCCAAGTCACACCCCCACCCCTAGGGCTCATGGATCAAGCACCTACCACACAGGCCATGTGATCCAGGACCTGTTGGACACCCCCACTCCCAGGGCTCATGGACCTGATACCCATCATGCAGGCAGGCCCAGGGACCTGGACCAAGAGACTCAGGCCCCTCTGGATCCCCACCCCTGGGGTTCATAGATCCAGTACCCACATTTTCTCCAATTTCTTAGATGAGGAAACAGATTTTAAGAGACTGTGCTCACTTTGACAGCACCTGTATAGACACTGGAACAATGCAGGCACATTCTTCTGAAACAAAAATATATTGGGCAGGGACGGAGACTGACACTGTGGTACAGTGCATTAAGCTACTGCTTGCCAAGCTGGTATGCTGTGAATGCTGATTCAAGACCATTTCCACACCAGCTCCCTGCTAATGCACCTAGAAATTCAGTGAAAGATAACCCAAATCCTCAGATCTGTGAACTCATTTAGGAGACCCTGATGGAGTTTCAAGAGCCTGGTCTTGACCTGACCAAGCAAGAGCTGGTCACTGTGCCCGTTTTGGAAGTGAATCAGCAAACAGAAGATCTCTGCCTATCACTCTGTGTGCCTCTATTTTTCAAATAAATCTTTTATGAAAACAGATTTTTAAAAATATATTTATTTTATTTTTATTAGAAAGTCAACTATACAGAGAGGATGAGACACAGAGAAGAAATATATTCTATCAGTTGATTCAATCCCTAAGTGGTCACAATGGCCAAGGCAGCACCAATCCAAAGCCAGGAACCTCCTCCAGTTCTCTCACTTGGGTGCAGCATCCCAAAACCTGGGCCATCCTCCACTGCTTTCCCAGGCCACAAGCAGGGAGCTGGATGGGAAGTGGGGTCACCAGGATTAGAACCAGTGCCCATATGGAATCCCGGCACGTGCAAGGAAAGGACTTTAGCCACTAGGCTACTGCACCAGGTCCAGAAAAGAGATTAAGAGCTATAAGTAATAGTATGAGGTCACACAGTTTGTGTCTAGTACATGACCATCTTCCTTTCGACATTCTCCATCACTTGTCCTACACCAGAATTCAGTAAATCATTTTAGCTCAACTTCCTCTCACCTCATTTTAAAAAGGTTTAAATTCTAGAAAAATGAAAGGATTTAAAGTCATTTAGTCATTTTAGATGATATTTACATAGTCAATCAGGGTGGGAAGGATCTAAGGTTAGGGAGAAGTGGGTGTGATCACTGTTTCCTTCCTGTAGAGTTCAAAGGGACTATCACCCTTTTTGCCATCAGCATTGCAGAACTGGATGCATTCCCAGCAACTGGTGTAGTTGTTTGCACATAGTAGGTGCTCACCAAATGTGTGAATAGATATTAATATGGATCAATACACCCTGCGCATAAGAAATCAGTTCTTTTCTTGCCTTCCATTGTGAAGAAAATTCTAATAAACAGAAAGGCTTTGCTTTTTCCTGCAAATGGCATCCATCCAACCTTCAGTTGCATCTGTAATACAGATAACATACAAATGAGCTAATCTATCATCTTTCTGAGCTAACCGTCATGACATCATGACCTAGTATCACATACCAAGGCCCAGTCTCTTTGCATGTGTGTGTTGTCTGATCCTTTGTGTTATTAATTCATATTCATATTCCAGGAATTGGCCACAGTCCTTTGGATAAGGGTCAGGGGACAAGATTCTGCTTGCACGTTTCTTGAAAACAAACGTTGCTGAAGGGCCTATGCAGAAATTCTTAAAATGCAGTGGGATTTTCTGGCCCTCCTTTCTGTTAAAGTCTAACTGGCTGTCCCTCAGCAACACCACTGAGTCCAGCTCTCTCACGGGCCAGGCAGTCTCTGCCGGCCAGGCCAGGCCCAATCTTGTTCTCGGAATGTCTGAGGCAAGGAGTCCTAAAAGGAAATATTGTGCTCATTCCAAAGTTGCTTCGTCTTTGCAGGGGAGAAACAATTTTCAGGGAAAGGTAAACAGAGCCAAACTGAAAAGTCTTAGTTGATGATTTACTGTTTTTTAACCTGCAAAAGATTTCACTGCAAATGGGAGGGCGGGCATTTCAATAGTTCATAGCTCTAGCAAAAAAACTCCTCTCCCCTGCAGAGCCAGTCAGGCTAAAGCAGTTAGCTGTGGCTCCAGTGCCAACAGATGACTTCAGTGATCCCCTCTACTTCCCACAATGCCTCACACTGAACATTCAAACTGGCTGCCCTGCTAATGAGGCCAAGGGAATTAGTGGTGGTCTCTGCAAATTAATTTTCTTGTACATATGGTCATCCCTAGCTAGTCATTACAATGTATATATAAAGGAAGCTATCAATTAGTATGCAATATGGCTCTGATTTCAAAACAGTTTCATGGGACATTCTGCAGATAAGAACTTCCTTTCATTTTTGTTCTCTTTTTGATTTGTGAGTATGTTTTTTACACAGCTTTAGAAGTATTATCATTACTATTACTCAAAATATCTAAAATGCAGTTCGCAAATAATTGGGTAATAACAGCATGTAGAAGCTCATTTAAAAGGACTTAAGAAAAACTATCACTCAAGGACCTTAAAAAATGCAAGGTACAATGGTTTATGAAACACAAGTGGCAGAGGCAACACGACACATTACAAACAGACTGAACCACAGCAAAAATAACAATGCACTCTTTGTTATGGCTAACAGTATCAAGTGGATGCAAACAAAAGAGGCACAACTAGTGGCTCAAGCTAAACAATGGTTTATTCTTACATTTAAGAATGCCTAAAGTGCAGTGCAATTAAATAACAAATAATTTTTTTACAGGTTTATTTATTTTTATTGAAAAGTCAGATTGAAAGAAGGAGAGACAGAGAGGAAGATCTTCCATCCATTGATTTACTCCCCAAGTGAGCACAACGGTCATAGCTAAGCAAATCCCAAGCCAGGAGCCTGAAGCCTCTTTGGAGTCTCCTACATGGATGCAGGGTCTCAAGACCCTGGGCTGTCCACTGCTTTCCCAGGCCACAAGCAGGGAGCTGGATGGGAAGCGGGACCGCCAGGATTAGAACCAGCGCCCATATGGGATCCTGGCGCATGCAAGGCAAGGAAGGACTTTAGCCACTAGGCTACTGCACCAGGTCCAGGAATATTTTCTAATATTGTATATCATAGTAAATATGATTGGCAATTATCTCAAAATAACTGCTAAAACAGAATTGGGGTATTCCCCAACATAAAGAAATGACAAACGTTTGAGGTGATGGATGCCAACCACCCTGGTCTATTATACATTTTTTACATTATTGAAATGTCACTCTGTACCGCACAAATATTTACAATTTTGTGTCAATAAAAATTTAAAACTATCTGTAAAAACATAGCTAACAAATCAAAAAGGGGGTTGGAAGAAGAATGGAAGTCGGAGAGTATAATCCTTAGGCACTCAAGTCCTCTTTCTCGCCGGTTCTCCTTAACCTCATGATCTGAGAAAGCTCCTGAAGCTCCAGCTGTCCCATCCTTGCTTCAGGAGGAAGTTTCCCAGAGACCCTGCACATTCAGCTGCCAGAGCTGGCAACTAGAAATACAGATATGCTCCTTCCCAGGGTACGAAGGCAGTTGGGAGGCTGGGTGTGGCTTCTCCCCTTATACAGGGAGGGAAAATAATGAAAATAATGGTCTTACCCACCTTCCTGTAGCCTTTGACCCTTTTGCATCCCAATCAACTATGTAAAAATCACCAAAAATAAAAATAATTATCTTATACAAAACAGATATGTTACATGGATTCTGGATAGATGGATAAGTAGACTTTTTAAAGTCATTCAGAGTTTACCAAATTTAGATGGGCATCCTGTGTTTTATTGGACAATGCTAATCACCCAACATCTCCATAGATCTCATTAGCAGCTCCACTGCAGTGAAGCTGGGAAATGTAGTCTTTTAACTAGTCTGAGGATATAAGAGAGAATATGGAAAAGGAAACAAAGCCTCATCAGAGAACTTCTTCAGAACATCAGACTCTTCTCATAGTTCTGGTCTCTGAATGCCAGTGGTCCTGTGAGAATCTCAACTCAAACAAAGTAAAGACTCCAATATTTAACAAACAAAAATTCACATATTCAGGTAGCTATTGCCTTGTCTTTTGCAAAGGGGTAGATATTAATAATATTGCCGCCCTTCAAAATATGCTTGGAATTTAGATCTGAAAGCAGAATTCCTCCCTTATTTGGCACAGAGGAAGCTACAGGCTGCAGGCAGGGCCACAGAATCGTCAGAAGTATGTTGTGTCTCCATGGAAATGTAGGAGATTCCACTCTACAAACTGATGTTACTCCTCCCCACAGCCATCCAACAAGACTATCTCCTAAGAGTTCAACTGCTCTGGCCTGTGGGAGAAGGCCTAAGGAGAAGCAGCTGGTTTAGGCAACACACACCTCGATGACTTCTCACAGCCATCATCTGAACATTGTCAACAAGCATGGTTGACAGTGTGCAGAGAACAACAGCGAGCACAGAACTGAAGTAAACACCTCCTAACATTCCCCCTAGAAAATCCCAATTCTGCCTCACAGTGAGTGTTGACACTGACAGGGATGGTCAACATCTGACCCATGGAGCCATGTAAGACCCGTGAAATCATTTGGTGTGGTCCTGTCTCCACAGGAGGAACTCAAAATACGGAATGAATCTATTGCAGGCTGATTTTTAGGCCAATCATTGTGTATAGCCTCCAAACGATGTTGTAAATATCCAAACGGTTGTGGGCAGAAAAAAGGGTGCCCATCCCCAGAAACCCTGCCCAACAGAGAGCACCCTTTCATGCTTTCTGCCTGGCTCTTACCTGGCTGACCTTGGGATCCATTTTATGGGTGAGGCCTTCCTTGCCAATGATATGGAATCATATCCTACCTATCTTCAGCTCCCTTCCTGGGGTTAGCCTGAGATCAGGGAATTTTCAGAGGTGGCGAGTACATTGTTTTTCTAGGAGGAATCTTTACTAATGGCATTTACCTGGCTACATGCCTTTCCTGAATGGTGGCTAGGCAAACTTCACAGAAACACCGATAACAGTAAACACATTACATGTCTGCAGCCTGGGGTTTCGTCACATTCATTTCTGGGCTTGTCATATGCTGTCTCACTATTTATACTGCTTTGGGTCAGCTACTTGATACTTAATAAAATTCGCCTCCAAGCTGTCCTACAGGGAAAATGACCTATCTTGGGGGAATGTTGTTCCAGTGTTATAACCTCTGCTGATTGCTCAACATCCCCTAAAAAGGTTGCAGGACTAGAGTGAGGGGAAGGTCTAGGCTACCCCTTGGCATTTAGCAGTCATCAAGTACTTTAGTGGCAATATCATTCTACCTTCCGCACATGGGAGCAACTGTAGATGGCAAGAGCGATGTGGAAATCTGGCCTCTGCTCAAGGTCAGAACGGACAGGCTTAGACAACAAAGATTTTTACCAACCTCTTCTTCATTTCAGAAAACAAGATGAATGCAAGAATGGACCGATGCGATGGAAATAATGAGCCATTTATACACCCAAAATCAGACAGCCAGGAAAAACAGAAAAAAAGAAAAGTACATTTTATCAGAGGCCTTTGCTGCCCAAGGCTGGCAGGGTTCAAGGTACTGCGTGTTCAGCTCCCTGGCCAAGAGCTACAGTAAGTCATGTCCCCTGCTGCTGACCATATCACTACCGTCAGCCTCATCGAGTGGCCTAAAGCACCCAATGGAGGAGCATGGTGGTGTGTTCTGAGCACATGCTGGGTGGATGTTTTGCATTTTTGATGAAAGATGTGGAGTCACACTGCAACACTGAACAAGTGTTCCTGCGTAAATGTTGCACAATTCTGAGAGGCACTGGGCTCTGTATTTCAGCAACACACCTGCTAACCTGCAGCTTATGTCCTTTGTCATCAGGCCTCTAGGTTGCTCCCAGTAGCCTTTCAAAGAATGTTCTGGCTCTGAATTTGGCCATGGTTCCCAGCAGTTCTTTGCCCCAAAGGTGTGTGGAATGGCTAGGCTGTCAGCACCTGCTGGTGAAATAAAGAAAAGTGCAAAAGGTTGATCCTTCTCTGGCATCAGTGCCTGGCAAGAATCCCCAGATGTGTTGGCCCACCCTGAAACACCCTCCAGGGAGAAGGAATGAGGCCAGAAGATGCAGCAGAGACTGCTACAAAAGGTGATAGCATGGCAAGGATTTCCCCAAACTAAAGCAGCCTAGCTTCAGCAGGAACACTTGACTGGTTTGCACACAGCTTTTTGTAGGGTAGAAAATTGGTGCTGTTATTTCTTCTAGGCAAAGTTTTAATGAAGACCAAGTGTTTAGGGCCCTCTGTTCCCCCAGTCACTACACTGGTGCCTGTCTTCCTGCCCAGCTTCTGTTTCCATCCAGGCTCACACTCACTTAACAACATCCTTGTGCACCTGCTGAATGGCATGTGCTGTGCCAAGCTCTGGGCACCAGGCAGGGCTTTCTTAACACCTGATGGCCCCCTGCAGAGCTCTTGGCAAGTGCTCCCTGAGCATTCCTGTGTGCCCAGGATGTTCTTCCTTCCACTCTCCTCCTAGGACTCTTTCCGCAGTCCTGAGGAGGGGGCTATCCCCTTATACTTCTCATCATAGTCATCTCACAAACTGTTCTTAGAAAAGCACTGCTCTTGGTAATCACGGTTTCTTCATAAGAATCTGTGTATATTAAGTAATCATGGGGGGGAGGGAGGATGTTTGCACAGTGTGTGGGGATTAAATCACCCCTGGGAACACCCACATCCCAGCTTGGCAGGCCTCGTTTGAATCTCCATTATCCTGCCATGGCACCAGAGAGCAAGCAGGTGACAACTCAAGTCCTGGGTTTGAGTCAGATCAAGTTCCCTGTTCCTGACTTCAGCCTGGATCAGCTTAACTGCTACGGGCATTTGAGGAGTGAACAGGTAGACGGGGCATTTTCTCGCTCTCTCTTTCTCAAAATAAAAAATGATGGTGTATGGACACAATGTATCCCATTGAAAACAAAAAGAAATTGCGGTTTTGAAGGTAGAGGTAGAAGATGGAGGAGGTAGGAAAGAAGTACTTCATCTGAGCAGAATCTTCCCCATTTCATTAGGTTGACAAGTGACACCACCAACACCTTCATATATTATTAGTGATCAATGATTTTAATCAATAAGGAAACAAATTTGATAGTTGGGACTACAGGAGTCCACATTCCACCTTTGCAGGTTATTATCTAAGAAAGCTATCTGATCTTTTTTCCTGAAATTCTCCATGTGAAAAGAAGAAAAGAATGATGGGAATTAAGTATATTTTACACAGTGGCTTGAGGATTAACAAATTAATATTATGAAATCTTTATAATACTACATGCATAATGAACACTTAAATATTAATTTTTGGGCCCGGTGGCATGACCTAGCGGCTAAAGTCCTCGCCCTGAATGCGCCGGGATCCCATATGGGAGCCAGTTCTAATCCCGGTGGCTCCACTTCCCATCCAGCTCCCTGCTTGTGGCCTGGGAAAGCATTCGAGGATGGCCCAAAGCTTTGGGACCCTGTACCTGCATGGGAGACCCGAAGGATGTCCCTGGCTCCTGGCTTCGGATCGGCGCAGCACCGGCCGTTGCCGTCACTTGGGGAGCAAACCATTGGACAGAAGATCTTCCTCTTTGTCTCTCCTCTATGTATATATGACTTTCCAATAAAAACTAATAAGTCTTTAAAAAGAATAGGAAAAAAATTAACTTTCATTTTTCAGAAAGCTAACTCTACTCTTTCTACTTTGCAATCAGATTCTCACCAGAAGTTCTTTACAAAGGATTCAGAGAGCGCATTTAACACAGCATTTAAAATGCTGGCTAAGGTGTCTATATCTTTTTTTTGGGGGGGGGTAGGTATTTTTGGAATGGCAGATTTTAACAGAGAGAAGAGACAGAAAGATCATTTTCCATTCTCTGATTTCTCTCCCCAGATGGCCACAATGGCCAGAGCTGAATTGACTGAAGCCAAGGTCCAGGAGCTTCTTCTGAGTTTACTATGTGGACACAGGTCCCAAGGACTTGAGCCATGCTCCACTATCTTCCCAGGCCATAAGCACAGAGCTTGATCAGAAATGGAGCAACTGAGAAACAAACTGGTGCCCATATGGGATGCCAACCCTAAAATGCCTGCATTCTTAATCAGAGAGCCTAGGTTTGATATCCATCTCCAGCTCCTAACTTTCAGAGTCCTGCTGATGCAGACCTCAGGAGAGAGCAGTGATAGCTCAAGTGATTGGGTCCCATCACCCGCATGGGAAACCTAGATTAAGCTCCTGGTTTTGACTTCAACCATTGTGGGTATTTGGAGAGTAAACCAGTGGATACAGCCTCACTCTCTGTGCATAGTCTTTCTTCCTGTTCCTCTGTTTCTCAAATAAATATTTTCTCTTTAAAAAAGAGTTTTTTTTTTTAAGGCCACAGTTTCCTCATCTACAAAGAGGAAGTGACAACTGAACAAGTACGTGGGGGTAGGGGACCTGGAAAGTTACTACATTCTGGTCTCTTGTCTCTACTTGCTTTCTGACCTCAGGCATCTCACTTAACCACTCTTCATCCCACAAGTTGAACTTGATCACAAATTCCAGCCATTCAAATAAGTTTGAAGAATCTTTGCCATTTCTTTGTTCCACCTCTCTATATGCAGGTCTTTGCTTAATGATCTCTTTTAGATAATTTTTAGACCAACTCATGCTCATATACAGCCTCATAATGAGCAGTAATATTTATGATATGCTAGGTATCGACTTCTCTAGGGCATATGAAAATAAATAGCTAATGAAATTTCTTGAAAGTTTGTATAAAACTTGAATCATCTTGCATGCACGTGGCATGTTAAGTAACTCTTGATTAAATGGTCACTATTAATTCAGCCAGCTATAAAAATCCTTCCAGTTACTGTTGCACAATTCTTTAAATTCGGGGTTTTTCTTTATATTACTTTATTGTTTTCCTCTTTGAGAATAAGGCTGTGGATTAATCAGGTATCTCCTAAGGCACCTGGGACAGGGAAGAGTGGTTGGTGACACTTCACTGATTTTTATACTACAAATGCAGTCTAAGTGCATACACACAAATATATCCAGATCTACTGATCCCAGGCTCGTATTTCTGTTCATTTTTGTCTGTTCCACATCAACAGCTCTGTATGGTGTGTGCATTGTTCACCTAATGTTGTAAAGCCTATGCAGTTACCAGGTTGCAAAACAAACCAGATATTGAACATCCCAAAACAAATGATAAAGGGAAACTCTCCAAAGTTCATGAAAAAAGATCCAACTAAAATGTTTACTTTGCTGCAATTTTTTTTTCAAAATACAGACAAAATGTGTGTTTTGAAAACATTATGTATGAATTTTAACACCATTTTGGGGGGATACAGAGACAGGGACACTGTGGTACAGCAGTTCAAGCCACCACCTGCAATGCTGGCATCCCATATGGGTGCCAGTTTGAGCCTCAGTTGCTGCACTTCCTATCTAGTTCCCTGCTAATGTGCCTCGGAAAGTATCAGAGGATGGTGTAAGTCCTTTGGTAGCTAGACCCAATGGGACAACCAAATGAAGCTCCAGGCTCCTGGCTTCAGAATGGCCCAACTCTAGCCACTGAAGCCTTTTAAGAAAACCACTCAATGAACCACTTGTCTTTGTTTCTTCCTTTCTCTGTATATAAGTCTACCCTTCCAATACATTAATTAAAAAAAAAAAACTTTTGTAGCAAAATAAACTCTTGGAGAAAGGGTATGTGCTCCAATCCATTGGTTTACACTTCAAATGTTGGGAAATTCAGGGCTGAGCTGAGAAAGCAACCTAGGTCTCCCACATGGGTAGCAGAAATCCAGTCATTACACCACTAAGCACTGCTTCCCTGGGTCTACACAAACAGGAAGCTTGAGTGGGGAATCAAACACAAGTCCAAATGCTGGTCTCTAAGCTCATATTATTGGTATCATATTTTTCCATGAGCTTTTGAAGCACCCTTGCTACTGCAGAATTCAGCAAAGTGTCATATATGTAGCACTTAATGTATTTAATGCTTGTTACACAAATGAGCAAATTCTAACACTTAAGAAACTTGAGAAGAGTCAAAGCCCAGATAAGCAGTTAATCAACAATGAAGCTAATATTACAAGAGATAATACAGACTAACAGAAGGTTAAAGGAAGGACACATCGTTATATGGCCTCTCCCAGAGCACCTGATATTGATTCAGTGCCAGCTCACTAAAGAATGCATGTTGGCCACTCGGCTCTACTGATTTTTCCACCCATAAGCCTGACTTCAAAGACAAGTGACTAGGTTGCTATCAGATGACTGGTTTATTAAGGCCACTGGTGTAGTAGTTCCTGACAGTGAGCAGGGTATTATTTAATGTAAATACATCAGTGTGTATTTAACCTTCTGCACATTCTTCTGTCATCCACGGGCAAAGAGAGAAATGGCACGATGACAACATTAGTGTTATGGAACTGGAATATTGGACAGAAGCTAGAAGGCTTTAATTAGTGATCTTTCGGCCTTCCTTTATTCAGGATGACTCTTCAACATGAAAGGCCTTTGCCAAGACTTGCTGGGGGAAAAGTATTGGGCTTTCTTTATAACTCTCTCAGATTCCAAACCATCAGCATAAAAACAGCATCTCAAATCAATATCGTCTATTATTCATCAGCCACCAAAATACTCTTCCCAAATCCACACTCAAACTGAAAGATGCCTTCTTCCATACACCTTCAAGCCATTCGTATCTGTGCATCAGATCCTCTGTTCCCAGCTGTGTTATCCACACTGATACCACCACCAGAAAAAATCCTACTTGAGAAAAATGATATTTCCATTAAAATAATTTTTGAAAGCTGATCTATGCAACTGCACAACAAAAATTTCAAACAGTGTAACACAGAACACAATAAAAGCAAATTTCTATCAACTTGGGGGACTCAGTATTCTGATCCTTTCTGTAAGAGACAACCACTGTAAAATTTCTTGGGTACTTGTCTACATATACTCTGCATATATGCAGTCAGATATACTGATCCATTCCCCTTCCTCTTTCTTCTACTCTTATATTCCTTAGTGAAATTTAACACACAGGGGCTTTGTTAGAAATCTGTACTCAGTTGCACTGTATTCCACAACATGAGTTTCAGCCTTTTCTCACAGAACTATGATGTTTTCTAATATTTACCTTCACAAACATACTTCTGCACACAGGTGTAAACAGGATGATGGAATCAATTCTATAAAGTGAAAGTGCAGAGTAAAATGATATGTGAATTATAATTCTGACACACTGTCAAACAAAGACACTTATGATGAGAGTTACCAACGTGAAGTATTTATTCAAGTTGGAAACAAGGAGTAAAGATGACATTTTTAAAATTTTTATTTTATTTTTATCAGAAAGGCAGATTTACAGAAAGAATCAAAGTTCTTCTATCTGCTAATTCACTACCCAAGTGGTTGTTATGGCTGGAGCTGAGCCAATCTGATCTTCCAGGTCTCCCACACAGGTGCAGGGTCCCAAGCCTTTGGGCTATCCTCTACTGCTTTCCCAGGCCACAAGCAGGGAACTGGATGGGAAGTGGAGCAGCCGGAACACGAACTGGCACCCATATGGGATCCCGGAGCATACAAGGTGAGGATTTGGCCACTGTGCCGTTGCACCAGGTTCTAAAGACAGTATTTCATTTTAAACTTTAGTATCTCAGGCAAGCAGGTGGCAGTTATTTATGAAACCCATTTTCCAATATCTTGTCCATCTAAACACCCTCATCCCACCAATACTGACATAGAATAAGGAATACATTCAAAATAACCTAGGCCCAACAGGTGTGTGACAAATCCCAACTCACTATCAGAAGGATGCAAGTCAAAACTAAGTAGGATTTGGCCTCTCTCTAACTAGATTTGCTACCATAAAAAAGACAGAGGCTAATATGTGTAGGCAAAGATGTGGAATAAAGGAAACTCCTGCACACAATGGAAATGTAAATTACTATACACAGAGGTCCCTTGAAAAACTAACAATGGAACCACTTTATATATATATATATATACAGCCAACCATTCATGAGTATATATCCAAGGGAAATGACTTCCACCTGCAAAAGAGAATA
This sequence comes from Ochotona curzoniae, assembly GCF_017591425.1. Classification (NCBI taxonomy): domain Eukaryota; kingdom Metazoa; phylum Chordata; class Mammalia; order Lagomorpha; family Ochotonidae; genus Ochotona; species Ochotona curzoniae. The sequence goes on along the minus strand of NW_024464920.1, from coordinate 11,867,001 downwards.
CCTGCGAAGCACTAATTATTTTTACTAGAGCACCAGAGAAACTGAAGTGTGCTCTTAGTCTCTGAATCAGAAGAAGCTGTTAGGGGAAGTAGTAGAACAACAGATGGCAAGGTTTTCTGATCAGTCACTCTGCATGTTTATTGCAGCACTACGCATAGCAGCCAAGAAATGGAAACAACTTACATATCTATCCACTTTTGAGTGGATAAAGAAATGGGTACCTATACACATTGGAATAGTTATCAGTCATAAAAAAAAGAATAAGACCTTGTCAATCACAACAACACGGATGGAACTGTAGGTCATTAACACAACATGAAAAAAGCCATGCACAGAAAAACAAATATCACCTAATCTTAATGATACATGAAGTGAAAAAAAAGTAGATGATCTCTTAGACATTGAAAGTAAAGTTGTGATTTCCAGAGTGAGGAGCAGAAAGGATAATCAAAGACTGATTAATGGGTACTAGGTTAGAACTAGATCGGATTAAACTGTTCTGGGTTCTATTGCACAGTAGCTTAACCACAGAGAATGTAAACATACTGTGTACTACTGAAAAAAAAAAACAAATTAGAAAGCAGAATCTTAGATGTTTTAACTGTAAGAAAATGTTAACTGTTTAAAGGGATAAATGCATAAATACATTTACATTGTTTAGACATTATAGAATATGTATATGTACATGGTATTCAATATGTGTGAGTACACACACATACATGCTGTGGCAATTGCTTACTAAATGAGGAACTCGCCAGGAGTCCCTTCCCACCAAATTGCGTGAGTGTGTGCTGCAATGGGGTTACCTCACTGGTGCTACACGCCCTTCACTTGTTCTCTGTTTACCACCTTTTGTGGCCCAGAACAGTCAGCAACCCTGTCTTTACCTTGCTTTTGCAACCCCAGGTCAGCCTGTGTCCCTGCCCCTCCTGCATTCTCACCATGATTCCCTTGTGGAAGCAGCCAATCTTAAAACGTGAGGGTCAGGCCAATAACTGACGCCTCTATGAACAGGATTCAGGTACCTGGGGCTTTGATTTAGTCATCTGAGTAAAATGTCATTTTAGTAATGTGAGTAATGAAGCTGCTACCTGTGGGGTAAGTGCCTGACCAGACAGCCTTGTCATCTGTTCCTCCACTACTTCCCCTAACAGCTTTTTCAAATTAGAACAGAGACCCAGAGCACTCTTCAGTTTCTCCCTAGTGTTTACTCAACACACTAGATCCCCAGTTAGGACTCCTTTCTGTTTGCTCTTGTAAGGTGAGAAACAGCATGAGGACTTCGTGTTTGTTTTGTAACCAGCTGTAACCATTTTCTTTCTCTGCCTCCAACCACACACACATTACTTTCCTGGTAACTCATGAAAATCTACCTGTAGCTGAGCTGAAACTCAATGAAGGCAATTTAACAGGTGACAACCAATTAAATAAATATCCCTGTTAGGTTTAGAAGAGATTGCATTTGTAAGATAGTGAATGCCTTTATGAAAAGATTTATTTACTTATTTGTTTGAAATGCAATGGAGGGGAGGGGAGGAGAGAGAGGCAGAGAGAGAGAGAGAGAGAGAGAGACAGAGAAAAAAATCTTCTAGGCATAGTTTCACACTACAAATGTACTAGAGCTAAGCTAGGCTGGAGCCAGGAACCAGAAACCTCATCTTGGTCTCTGATGGGTGGCAGGGGTCCAAGTACCCAGGCCATGTTCTATTGCCATCCCAGGCATATCAGCAAGAAGTTGGAACAGGAGCAGGGCATCCAGGACTCAAATGACTCAGGATGTTGGCATCACAAATAGGGGCTTTGCCTATGGCACCACAGTATCAGCTCTCAAACTTTTTTGGCTTCAGGAATCCATGAAGCAAATTCTGTCATGTGAATCATCAAGAGGCTTCATTCACCTTAAAGAGGCTGAGATTAGATGAAAGAAAAGCTAGATTTAAACTATACAAGGAATTATTTCAATATCCGCAGGCTGTGAGGTTTTTAAGCTCCTTAACCCAGAAGGCCCCATTCCCTTAGTAATCAGTGGGGAAAACACATCTTGTACTTCAGAATATAAGTAAAAATAAGAAACACATTGCTCTGTGTTGGCAGTTTGTTGGTACACCTCAAGTTCACCTATTAGTCATTTTCTCAAGTCAGAGTTTTGAAATTGTCACTACTGCTCTTGGTTCTGCCCTAAGAATTCACCAAGTAGCAGCAGAACCCTGGAATCTGGGAACAGGGATAAGCATGGATGACAGATTGAATCAGCTACAGAAACCTTGAAATAATCTCTAAACATGAGCAACTAACCAAAATTTCTCTTCTAGGTGTTTAAAAGAAAAATATACGGCATATGATCATAATCTATAGTGAACCTACTATGCAACAGAACCCCACAATTTCTCATTCCTCTTATTGCTCACCAATCAACAGTTCCTCATTCCTCCCTCCCAAATTTTTCCGAGCCTCTGATAATTACCACTATATTTTAACTCATATGATCTCATCTATTTTATACTCCACATATGAGTAAGATTATGTGATATCTAAGTTTCTGTGCTTGACTTATTTCACTTATAATGACCTCCACCTCTATCCACATTGGTGCAAAGGACAAATTCTCACCTTTTTTATACTATGTAGTGTTCCAGTGTGCTTCCGTATTACAAATTCTTTATCCATTCATTGGCAGATGGACAGTTAGACTGTTTCCTTTTTTTGGCTATTGTAAATAATGTTGCAATAAACATGGACCTATAGCTATCTCCTCGGCAGATGGGTTTAATCTCCCTTGGATACATGCCCAGTGATGGTATTTCTATTTTTAGTTTTTGAGGAACAGCCACACTGTTCTCCACGCTGAGTGTGATAGTTCACATTTCCAATAGCTGTGTGCAAAGGCTCCCTTTCTTTTACATACGAGATAACACTTGTTATCTTTTGTCTTTTTCATAGTCTAATTGGAGTGAGGTGACATTGCCTTGTATTCCTTTCTAATTTACATTTCTCTGATGATGAGTAAGCATTTTTTCATGGACCTGCTATCCGTTTGTCTTCCTTGGAGAAATGTCTAGTTGGAATTCCTGCATACTTTTTTTTTCCTGCCTACTTTTAAATTGGATTATCTGGTCTGATTTGGTTTTCCTATTGCAGAATTTGAGTGTCCTACACATTTTAGATATTAACCCCTTGTCAGACCTAAGGTTTGCAAATATCTCATCCCATTGCGCAGGTTATCTCTTCCTTGCATTGGTTAGATACTTCATTAGGCAAAAGCTCTTTAGTTTGATGAAATTCCCCTTAACTGTCTTTATTTCATATATTTTGGGGGTCAGACCTAGAAAATGTATGCCCATTCCAATGTTCTGAAGAGTTTTTTGTATATTTTCTCCTAATAATTTCAGTTTTTTAGGTCCCACATCCACTTTAAGCTAACGTTTGTACATATGCATGAGAGATAAGAGTCTAGTTACATTCTTATTTTTAAAAAACAGATTTACTGGGCCCAATGCAATAGCCTAGTGGCAAAAGTCCTCGCATCACACGCACTGGGATCCCACATGGGCACCAGTTCTAATCCTGGCGGCCCCACCCAGCTCCCTGCTTGTGGTCTGGGAAAGCAGTCAAGGATGGCCCAAAGCTTTGGGACCCTGCACCCGCATGGGAGACCTGGAAGAAGCTCCTCCATTCTGGCTTCGCATCAGCGCAGCTCCAGCCATTGCAGAAATGAATCAGCAGATGGAACATCTTCTTCTCTGTCTCTCCCCTTCTCTGTATATCTGACTGTCCAATAAAAATAAATCTTTTTTAAAAAAGATTTACTTATTCCTTATTTGAAAGGCAGAGTTAGAGAGAGAGGAAAGACAGCAAGGTCTTCTATCTGCGGATTTATTTCCCAGTTGGCCACAGCGAGCTGGAACTGCGTCAGTCCAAAGAGAGGAGCTGGGAGCTTCCCCAGGTTTCCCATGTGAGTGCAGAGCCCAAGAACTTAGGTCATCTTCCACCACATTCCCAGGCCACAAGCAGTGAGCTGGACCAAATGTGGGGTTACAGGAACTTGAACCAGTGCCGATATGGTCACTTGTGGCACCAGTATCCCACCTGGGCACTAATTCAGGTGGCTGTTTTCAGTACCATAGCCAGTACCACTGAGTAACTGACATTGAGACCCTATGACCTGAAAACTAAAACTATTATCAGAAAGTGTCTGCTACCATTAGCCAAGAAGTACAAAAGAACTCACTATTCAGAGGCCTGCAGAACATCCCAATAGCTGGAGCTCAGGATCAAAGGGGACTGACTCAGTAATAGAGGATACAGAAAACTGAACAGAAAAAATAATTGTTTCTATCATATTTAAAAATTTGGTAGGAACCATGCAGTGGTATAGTAAGCTAAGCCTCCACCCATGATGCCAGCATCCTTATGGGTGCCAGTTTGAATCCTGACTGCTTCATTTCCAATCTAGTTCCCTGCTTACATCCTGGGAAAGCAGCAAAGGATGAATGAAGTCCTTGGGTTCCTGTACCCACATGGGAGACCTGGATGAAGTTATGGCTCCTGGTTTCAGATAAGCCCAGCTCTAGCTGCTATAGCCATTTAGGGACTGAACCAGTGTATGGGAAATTCTTTTTCATTCTGTTATTCTGCCTTTACAATAAAAACAAAAATAAATACTAAGAAAAAAAAAACTGGTCTTGAAGTCAGTGTTGTTTTGCAGTGGATTAAGCCATCGCTTTTGATACCAGCATCCAATAATGGAATGCTAACTTGAGTCCCAGTTGCTCTGCTTCCAATCCAGCTTTCCACTAATGCATCTGGCAAAGCAATATATCATGGCCCAAATACTTGGACCCCTACAACCAGTGTGCAAGATCCAGATGCTATTGTGGTTATCTGGGGTCAAATCAGCCAGCAGATGGAAGCTCTCTTCATCTTTCTCACTCTCTCTGTACCCTTTCAAATAAGATAAATAATTTAAAAATAAATAAATCCAAATTCTGTTTCTTTAGGAAACATACAGCAATACATATTATTGAAATATTTTTGCCATTAGAAATGCTACTTGGGATGAATAGCAGAGATACAAGATTATTGCAGGCCAGCTTTCCAGCCTTGGGGTCTCACAAATGTGGAAGAACTTAGGGCTGTCATTGTGCATCTTGCTCTACAGATGGAAGACATAGTAATGGTACACAGAGGTAGTATTTGCTAAATAAAGGAATGAATGGAGGAATAAAGACAACATTTTAACAGCATCATTATTAAAAGGCTTCCTGAACAGGCTGCCTGTGCCAGGAGACATAGCGGAGATTCCCAGCAGCTTCTAGTTTTCATAATCATAACAATTGAGATTCAGGCATGAACAGGTTAACAATGAATGCAAGCCAGACAGAAATGCCTCCCCTTCATTTCCAGTGCCAACATCATCAAATACCAGTCACTAGCCAAACCTATGTTTATTCTGTACCCTGTGGCCTAATGAGAGGGGATGGAACCAGGAGCACCTCTGCTAATAACTGTCATAAAAATAATAGTATCACTTGGCTCTGTGGCCATCCTTCATTGGAAGATCTTGAAACATTTTTTTTCTCTTGTATAACTACCATTTCCATTTTATTTCCATTAAAGGATATGCCAAACCATCCAGAGAGGTTGTAACTTGCCCAGGCCACTGAGAAAACCAGAAGAGCAATTTTAAAAGGAGAGAATGATGTGCGAAATCCAATTTTCTTCCAAGCCTACAACTGGATAGATTCATGACTCAGTAACCAGCCCAGCATGATCAGAGCCCAGTGTCTTAGAAATGAGTCATCTAGAGGAGACTCAGCACACAAGATCCTAGTCAGGTGCATGTTCTCAGGGTCACACATTGTCCCTACCTAGCAGATTCCAGCATCTTTCACCCAAGACCATCACAGACAAGGCCTCTTCAGAGTCCACCCTACAGAGGTGGAAGAATCCAGCAGGAGTGTCCAAGTTTTCCTTCCTGAACATAGCTGTCAGCTGTCAGCTTCTATGAGTCAGACTTCTCTACCCTTTCTTCATCAGGAGTCTCTGTTAGGGTGGCTATAGCTTCCAGTTGGTCTGTGACAATTATGGTTATGGCATGTCTTTTCATCCCAGCACAATTATTAGCCAATCCTTCTTTCACTCACAAAAAAATACACACACACGATATATCTATACACAAATGATGTATATATATATATATTATATATACACACGATATATATATATATATCTCAACTTGGGCTACAAATGAATGATACAGTCACTTTAGCTCTAACAAATCAGAAACTGTCCTCACTGAATCTGAAAGTTCTCTCTCTTTAAAAAGGATTATTTACACTTAAGGCAGAGAGAAAGGGAGAGAGAGAGAGCGAGAGAGAAAGATCTTCCAACTGCTAGTTCACGCACTAAATGGCTGCAACAGCCAAGTCTGGGCCAAGTAAAAGCCAGGAGTCCAGAGTTCCATCTGGGTGTGCTGCATGGGTGGCAGGGACCCAGGTATGTGGGCCATCTTCCACGGCACATTGGCAGGGAGCTGTTAGGGAAGCAGCCAATACATGAACAAGTCCTCCAATATAGGATGTCGGCAACCCAGTACACCACAACACCAACACCTAGAATCCCTCTTTTCATCATGCTTGTTCAATCTTCTGTGTCCTATACCTAGAATCTGGAACTCACAATGGACATCCAAGGCAGTTCAAGGATCTCTTCTGAAAATAAGTTAATCTCTACATAAACATTGCACTAGAGTTTGCCACACAGTCCACTTAACAAAATATTACTATAATTATTTAAGATTCTTTCCTTGTATCAAAAAAAATCTTTTTACATATGGATACCAATTAATCCTTTTTCTTGGTCTATAAGAGAATTTCCTAAAGTCCTCTGCTCTCCATCCAAAAGGAATGTTCCAAGCATGTGGAACAAATTCTAGCACAGCACAGCCATAGGACTTTGGCCTTAGAATCACACATACTTGGATTTTGGTGTAGGATGTTAAACACCAAAGCTAGGCGATTTCTAGAAAACACTCATCTTTTCTAATTTCACTTGTTTTGTTTGTAGTTTTGAACAAACATTAACTACTTGAGTTGGGCCAACTGCTCAGTCCTTTTTTTACTAACCCAGGGACTCACTTCAATACTCCAATAAGCTGTCAAGCTGACTCCCTTGTTACCAAATATAGTCACACAATACAATTCTGGACAAGTAGAAGTACCAGGTAGAGTTTTTAAGGAAGCCTGTTAGAAGATGCATACTTGGCCTGAATTCACCTTAAGCTCTTGTCACTTAGTCCTGACCATCTTCCTACTCTCCATCTCCAAATTGATCAGGATGCATGAAAAACTGAACAGTCATGAAATAAACACAAGTAAGAAAGCCCAAAGTGAAGGTGTCTACTGATGTCATTTAGTGTCCACATTCTTGCCTGAAAAGCATATGGCAGGACTTCTTACCATATGAAAAATTTTTCTCTCATTTAATTATACCATTGACATTGAGTTCCTACAATTTGCAGTAACCCAACCTGAAATAACACATAGTCCTGAGATTTCCTGTGAACAACAGGCGAGCCTTCTATATCCCTTATCACAGTGCAAATACACAGTAGATGGGTGGTTATTACCCCTGCCATGATTGTTATTATATTGGTCATTGCCATAAACACAAGACATGGGCAAGAACACATAGCTACAGCAATCTTTCCACTCCCAATAGCAGTAGTACAAAAACACCTATGATCTCTTAAGTACACATAAAAAAGCCAGTGGCAGATATTTGGATAAGAGCATGTCTGTTAATGGCTAATAAAGTTAATCCGTTAAAGTACAAGATCCCAGATGCACAGAAAAATAAAATTCCTCCTGGTTAGAGAGCAAGTGCTTGCTTGCCATAGAGGCCCTGCCATGTTTCTTCCTACATACAGAATCCATCCGAGCCACATAGTCTCCCCAAAATCCCATCTTCTCTTAAAGGGACATCATAATTTCATGAGAACAAAGTTTCTACGGAGAAAGCAAAGCCACACCTCACACCAGCTGACCATAGGAATGTATGTTCAAATCTGACATTGGGAAGTAAATTTTTTTCTCTAAAGCCTGACTGAAACAGTGACCAAGATACAACAAAGACACACTGGCCTTGTATTCTTCCCTGGAGTCCTTCAAGCTGCACTAGCAGGCTCATAGAGATCCACCCTAGCATCCACCTACCAACACGCTAAGTCTACAGATATAGAAAGTGATGCAATGAATAAACAAACACTTATTTAGGGTTCAGATCCCAGAGGGTCACTTACAATTATTTCCCCTCTGAGTTACAGATTTTGCAATGTTCAACTCCCAAAATTAAAGGGGACACCATGCATGTGCTGGCCTCCAGCCCACAGTTCTCACTAGGTTCTCTTCCTTCCCTATCATCAGGACAGCCCTGGCTGACTGGTATTTTCCATGTGTCAAGTTCAAGGAGTAGACCCAGTATGGGTCACTGTCAGCAAGTGCGATGTGCTATCATCTTCCCTGTGCGTCATCATCTTGAGTTTTCAGGTCACATTTGGGGAGGCAAAGCCTTCCTCAAAGCTGAGGTCATGACGCAGAAAAAGACAAAGCTCTGCTTCTAGGAAGCAAGTTTGGGTGACATTGAGCAAAGCCATCTCTCTGTAGCCAACCTGTTCCAGGATGTGGGAGTCCCAGGAGACCCAGCAGGAAAAGGTTGGGGCATTCAGCCCCTCACCCTATCTGCCAAACATCAGACCTGGACATAACACTTATTAATAAGCAGGAGCCACCCGCACTCAATTGCTCTAGCCTCTGAACACAGCACTCTTAGGCTCCAGCTTCAGACAGAATGAAATACAGCAGTCACAAGATTCATGCCTCAAGCCATGAAATACAATCTTCTTGCTGCCTCACCTGTCCTTGGCAGTTGGTTCCAGAGCTACAGTAGCACATGCAGCGTATTCCTCACTTCTGTGCCATGGAAAATGCCTGCATTAATGTCCCTACTTCATTTTTCCCCCTTGAGGTATGCAAGGGCATCCACCAAGCAGAGTTTGTGTCTATTAAGACCTGCTGGTTATTTGTATGTATATTTCTCTATAGCTGCATCAACCAGTAACATAAAACAACACCAACAGCATCCATTCAGGGTCCATGTACATAGTTCAACATAAATGCATTTTGTCACAGAAGTTAAAAAAAAACAAGTAAACTGTAGCAGCAAAAAGTATGTACTAACTATATGGTAAACTCATGTGTACTATTATTATGGTCGCCATTTTACTAAAAAAAAAGGGGGGGATTCTTCTTATGTTCTACATATGAATCTCTTGCAGGTTTATCTGATTGTCATCTTTTTGTGAGAATCTAAGCTTTAACAAAAATTCTTATCTTTTTAAATATTTATTTGTTTAAAAGGTAGAATTACAGACAGAGAAGGATAGCTCTTCCATCTATTGGATTATTCCTCAAATGGCTACAGTATCCAGGGCTGGGCCAGGCCAAAGCCAGGGACCTGGAATTACATCAGATCTCCTACATGTCTGGGAGAGGTCCAAGTACTTGGCCATCTGCTGCTGCCTTTCCAGGCTCCTTAGTAGGAAGTCGAGCAGCCGGGACTCAAAATGGCTCTCCTATGGGATACTAACACTGCAGACAGCAACTTAACCCAGTGTGCTACCATGCCAGCCTCCAAAATTCTTAAATGCTTAAGATATTACTATATCTACTAAATTTTCAAGTCACTGTCCATTCAAGAGCTTTACACCAACAGTTTCTAAAAACTTTCTAATTTCATGTCAACGCTGGATTTCTCTTTAGTATATGCAGAGAGTGGACAATCTACTTCATAAATCATATTTCATAAAATTTGGAGAGAAAAATAAAATATCAGGTTGGGGGCAATGTATTGGCTCATCTGGCTGATCCTCTATCTATAAGCACCGGTTCACATCCTGGTCGCTCCACTTCCCTTTCAGCTCCCTGCTTGTGGCCTAGGAAAACAGAGGAGGATGGCTCAAAGCCTTGGGACCTTGCACCCATGTGGGAGACTCAGAGACAGCTCCTAGTTCCTAGCTTCAGATTGGCTTAGCTCTGGCCATTGTAGCCAATTGGGGAATGAACTAACAGATTTAAGATCTTTTTCTCTCTCTCCTCTTTGTGGGTCTGCCTTTTCAATACAAATAAATCTTTTCAAAAATCAAGTTATTTTTGGTACAAAAAATTAAAATCTATGCACACATTTTTTTTGTAATGGGCATTTCCCACGAACATTTTAAAGGCGCTCAGAAATTTGAAAATTTTTGGCAACAAAATACACTTGCCTTTTAATTCTATTTCCCACAAAGATTTTGAAATACCCTTGTATAATGAGCTGTTTCCCCACCAACAATTAGTGGGTTTTACGAAATCCTAAATCCTTTTCTCATTGACTTATGATGTCATTCATGCTTAACCCACAACAGTTCCGGTCGAGATCTGTCTATTTCTGACTCTGTCCATTTTGTTGGTTTCTATTTCACTGGGCTCCAGGTCCACGGTTTTATGTAGGAGGACAGTCCCTCCTCTTTTCTCTTCATAGAGAAAATAGATCCAGGCACCATGAATTTTCACTCCATCACATCAATTTTAGTCAATACAAAAGTCACAATTTTGTCTGAAATTTCACAGAATTTATAGGTGAAGCTTGCAATTGGCATATTTACATGTCAAGCATGTGACACAAATTTCACTTATTCAAATTTTTCAAACTGAGTTCAGGTTTTTCTTAGAAAAGTCCTTATTTCCTACATGTTTTATCTTTTAAGAATAGTATCTTATTTTCCATTATATTGTATAGTTTTAAAAAGTTGGTAAAGAATGACTTTTAAAAAGCGATCAGGGAGAGAAGGTGGAACAACTGTATCGCACAGCAGTGTAACGAGGTTTGATATCAGACTCTGGCTCCTAACTCTAACTCCCTGCTTGTTTAAGCCCTGGCAGGAAGCAACTGATGGCTCAAGTAACCGGATTCCTGCCGCCCATGCAGGAGACTGGATCCCATTACTAGGTCTTAGCTTTGGCCTTAGCCCAGTTCTCAGGACTGTAGGAATTTGGGAAGTTAACCAGTGGATGAGATCTCTTTTCTCCTATCATATTTATCAGAAGCACTGATTTTCTTTGAAATTTTAATGTATTCAAATGAAATTTACAGGAATGGTGTTGTGGCACAACACATTAAGCTGCCACCTGCAGCACTGGCATCCCAAGCAACAGTTCAAGTCCCAACTACTCCACCTCCCACCCAGCTTACTACTAATACACCTGGAAAAGCAGGGGGAAAAAAAGCCAAGTGCTTGGTCCCTGTATTATTTGCTTTACCTTGGCCCAGCCCTAGCCAATTGTAGCCATTTGCAGAATGAACCTGCAGATGGAAGATCAATCAATCTCTCACTGTCTCTCTCCAAAAACACCTAATAAATTAAATTAAAAATTTTAAATTAAATTTACTATGATACGTTAAAAAACTTTATGAAAAACAGTATTTATCTGAAGGACTATAAAACTGAGCTCTCAACGAATAAAGGCAAACTTTTGGCTCTGAACAAAGGCATCATGGAGGCAAAGATTTCCATTTAATTTCTATTAACAAAAGAATAATAATTTTAAAAAATCACCTGATGGTGTCATTAGTTCTGCTGGCTAAGATGTCTGTGTCCCACTTGGAAGTATCTGGATTCAAAGCCCACTCTCGGCTCCTAACTACAAATTCCTACTGATGTAGAACCTGGGAGTTGGAACTTGTATTCCTGCCACTCACATGGGAGACCCGGTAGTGTTTCTGGCTTCCAGCCTTTGCCCATCTCTGGCTATTGTGAACATCTGGAGAGTGAACCAGCAGAGAGCAGCTCTCATTCACACTCTATCTTTCTCTTATTCTGTCTCACTCTCTATCACATAAGTACTTTCAAAATCACCTCAACTGAAAGTAACACATTTTTCTTTGGCTAAATATACCGTAAGAGTCAATAATTTTTTCTGAATTTCATGTTTTTATTTTTGCTATTTACATAGTTGACCAGGGTGGGAAGGGCCAAGGACTAGGGGAAAGCAGATGACAGCACTGTTTCCAAATTTTTACTTTCTTCCTTCTGTATCTGGGGGAAGCAGGTAGATTAGGGGACATGCCACACTCTGCCTCCCAACCGCCTTTGTACCCAGGGATGGGGAACGGCCACCCTATGTCATTTGGGTGTTTCCGACGTGGAGCATGCTCCAAATATTTCGTTCAAGTAGTATCAACAGTTCTGAAAGGCTGTTGATCTTGCTGATCCAAGGATAAGGAAATCCTTCCAAGGTCCACCTGCTGACATAGTCTACCCCAGAGTCTCCATTTGCCCAGATATTTCCTGTCAATGCTTGGCTTGGGTAGTTGAGCAGTTTGTTCTGCTTTTCTTCCTCTGTCATGGTACCAGATGTCCTCTGCAGGCCCCAATGGACTGCCATATCCTCTTCCATGTTCATCTGAGTACACCAATACCTGCTCCAATTTAGCCACTTAGGCAGTCCAGTTCTGACACATGCACTCCACGGTCAGACCACAGGTCTTATGAGTCTCCCCATGGTTGCAGTGGTTGATTTAGGGGGATCCCGAAAGAAACCTTGTCTGAAAAGACCCCAGACCTGACTGTTATGTCTGCTTACCAGTGCAGGATCCGCCTCAGTCCATCACCCATTTCGGCCTATACACACACTGATAATTGCAAATGCTGCATCAGTTCTATCTCCAGCGCTTTTCATGAAGAAAGAAGTGAGGGAAGGAGGAAGGGAAGAAGGAAGGAAGGGAGTGGGAGGGAGCAGGAGGGAGGGAGGGAGGTAAAGAGGGAGGAAAATGCCCACACTTGTTATACTTATAAACTACATGAGTTGATATTTGGCCAGCTCCTGTCTCTCCACCTGTTCTTTCAGGCATTAGACCTAAGCCCTTGTAAAGCAAATGAATGTATGTATGCAGCAACGGGTAAAAATAAACCAAGTTATTTTTGTAACACTATCAAAGTGATCTGACCAAATAGCAGATTGTATTTCACAGGACGAGGCCATCAAATTAGATGTTTCCTCACGTTTGATGACCAGTTAGGCTTATTCACTCTGCATAAAATAGCTTGACCTCCATTCCAGGAGAATGAGTAGCAAGCAAATTTATGTTATTTGCTCACAGGTTCAAGTCCTTGCTTCTTTGCTTCTGACTGTGTTTCTATCACTCAGAGACCCAACACCTGGGGCATCACTGTGGAAGAACATTCATTTGATGGGCAACATCTCAACTCTCTCATGATTAATCATGGAACATCAATGTTTTTTTGATCCTTCAGGGAAATACTGGAAAAATAACTATCTTCTGGATTAAGTATATACACACAAGTATAGTTTAAAAAAATCACAAGAAATGAAATTGAAAGATGCTTATTCTGCTACAAAAATGTTTAAATCCGTGCATAGTTTTTTTAAAAATATTTCTCTCTTTTTTTTTGGAAAGTCAGATATACATTGAGGAGGAGAGACAGAGAGGAAGATCTTCCATCTGCTGATTCACTTCCCAAGTGATGCAACAGCCAGAACTGAACCAATCCGAAGTCAGGAGCCAGGAGCTTCCTTGGAGTCTTCCACACAGGTGTAAGGTCCCAAGGTTTTGGGCTGTCCTCCACTGCTTTCCCAGACCACAAACAGGGAGCTGGATGGGAAGCGGGCCTGCTGGGATTAGAACCAGCATCCATATGTGATCCCAGCACACACAAGGTGAGGACTTTAGCCACTAGTTTACCGTGCCAGGCCCATGAACAGTTTTTTGTAACAAAAGTTTCATATGAAGTTTTCAAAGGCCCCTAATTTTTACATATGGTATCAGAAAGATTTTGCACCAGCAGGAACTTATATTTAACTCCACTCTTCCACAAATGTTTTACAGTACCTTCATATGTTATCTCTACAATGAGAAGTTTCCAAGAAAATCACTGATTAAGAGCTTCCATGCTCACCAGTAAAGTATCAACCACACTAGCAATGGATTTCTCAGAAACTTAAGATGCAACTGATGGACTCATGAGCACCCTGTGTGACCACTAACTCTGGGGGTCCATCTGCTGGGTGTATAATTGTTCCCCACTGCATTGGATCTGGGTGTGGCCATCTGAGCTAGGTAAGTTAGTTAGCTACAAAATACGTACAAAGGCTTCAATGTGCTTATATGGTTTCCTTTGGGCTCTGAGCACCTGTCATGTGCTATGGAAGGATTACATTCCTTGAAGCTACTTGCCAAGAGAGAAGAAATATACATACAAGGGATACCTGGACCCTGCAGTTCAGCCAAAGCCAGCCAGCTGCAACTGAATAGCAGAGCTTTATGGGAAAAATAAATCAGTTTCTTTTTTCAAGCCAAGGTTTTGCATGGTTGCTTCTACTACATCATTAAAACCAAATGGCATAACACTGCTTTAGCACATGCTATTCCTTCTACCCAAAACACTCTTCCATCCCACCCTTCACCTTGTTAACTCCTACTCTTTCTTCAGATCTCAGTGCTAAGAGTCTTGAACACAGTGTGGATGCCATAGACTGGATTAACAGTATTTGCTCTTTTGTGACATTAAGCACATTTATAATTATTTGCTTCAAGTCACTCAACTAGAATGTAAGCTTCTTTGACACCACAGTGTCTCACTCATCAGTGTATTCCTGGCACACAGCACACATTAGCTAACAAACAGCAGATTCAAGAAATATTCGTTATTATTTTTTTAAAACAATGGCATTCTAAACAAAAAGAAAAAGAAAAATAAGACAGTGGAGTTCTACCATTTAATATTTGAGTAGCAATTTTAATTTCTTTAAGTTTTAGTTTTTAAGAGCTCTAAAATGAACATAATAATTTGCTTTCCAAGGTACAGAGAATTAAATAAACAAATCACCAAATTTTACATTACTTATAAGTACTTACAAGACTACTGATAATCAGAGCTTTTATTATTATTAAAAAGTTTACTGCAACTAACCCATCTCAGAATATGATTCGCTTTGAAGTAACATGTTGTTAAGTTAAACAAGAAAAGAAAATTACATTATATTGTTACTTGCAACTCTTTTAGGTTCTTCAAGTACACTTACATACTGTGTTCTGAGTCCCTTTAAGAACCAATCTAAAGAATGATGCTAGGAAACAATTTTGCAATTGATGCTGGTTTACTGCAAACATCTGCCATTAAGAAATTTTAAAAAGAACGAAATTTATCATTACTATTTTTTAAAAAGCCTTCTAATTCATGTGTTAGTAATGGTACTTATTTTTTTCAAAATATTGTTCTTTGTTCCAGAAGTAGTTTTGTCATAGGGCTTTATTGAATTTAAAACAGTTTTCTCTTTTAATGAAAAGGAACATATCTATTTTCCACTAAAAAAAATTCAGATAGGTATAATTCTACCTCCCAGAGATGGCTACCTTACCTTATATCCTTAATTTTTTTAATTTAAGCGCATATACATTTACAGTAATTGAACTGTTGTACATTACCCTGGTGGAGTTGCTTTTTAAAACCATTACAGTGTTTTACTATGGCAAGAAATACTTATCTACATCACTTTTTATAAATTGCTTTCCATGGTACTACCACTCACTTGAGTAATTCCCTTTGTTGAAAATTTAACATATTTTACCTTTGTTTTGTTTTGCATTATCAGTAATTCTCCTGTAAGTGACATGAACAATGGATACACATACCTTTAGAGAATGGCCATCACTTGCTGGTTCTGTAGATCAAAACACAACACATGACCACCTTTGCCATGATCTGTTCCTTTGCTTCCGTTTCTTACTGAGTCTAGGATTGACTATCTTGGAAGACAGAAAAGGTGGTAGATGGTCCTTACAGGATGACAGCATTGGAGGAGGGATTTTCACTTGTACTTGTAACAAAACTAATACGCAAACTGGAACCCAAAACTCAACACATCAACAAAGATATCATGACAAAAAAAAAAAAAAAATGGGGCACTCAGCCAGGTTGGGCAACAGCTCCAACCAGCATGAGCTGGAATGGAAACTGACTGGACCAGGCCAGGCTACAGCATCCACCAACAAATGCCGAGATGACACAGGCTACACCAGCCTGGGCAGCAGCTCTGACAAGCACATGCAAGACTAGGATGGGGACTGAGCCTGGTAGAGGAGCAGTGGGGACTCCAATGCTGGGCCACCACTTATGCTGGTAAGCTTGAGAGCTGGAACTGGGGGCAGACCAGGCTGGAGCTACAACACCTGTTGGCCTACATGTGAACAGGGTTAGGGCAACAGCCATGCTGGGATAGCCGATTACATCCACTGGTACAGGCATCAGAATAAGGGCAGGCAGGTTGGGCTTTGCCACAGCATCAGCTGGCAAGTGCTGGAACCAGGGCAAGTCCTATCAAGCCAGACTGCAAAACCACCTGGAAAGTGCAAAATCCGGAACAGGGAGTGGGTCCAGTGGTTGGAGTTGTGGGCCCTTCTCTGATGGGCTGCAATTCCCACTGGTGAGCATGAGAACCAGGACTGGGGGCCGGCCTGGCTGAATGGGCAGTGGCACCCCCTGGCAGCATTGTGTGCTGGAGGGTAGTTGGTTGGGTTGAGATAGGCTTCAACGCCCAGTGTTGTACACAAAATTTCAATGGGATGTGGAGCAGACAGGACCAGTACACTGCACATACTGTCAGGTACAGGAACCAGAGCTAGGGGACTGATCCAGTGGGGGCGGGTTATTGAGGGTCGCTGTAACTAGGCTGTACTCCCCCTGTGGTACACGAAGGCTGAGCGCATGTTAGGCAGGGCTGAGCTGGCTGCAGCACCCATTGGTTTGCTGAGGATGGAGGGCAGAAAAAAATTCATCAACTACCCAAGTGAAACTTGACAGCAAATTTCTGGGCCAACGGAGACTCAGGGGTAGACTATGACTTCAGAAAGATTTCCTCAGCTGTGGAACAGTGATAGCAGCAGCATATCAGAACTATTAAAACCACAAGAGTAGAACCCTCAGAAAATGCTACACAAGGGGGAACTTCGGATGACATCAGGTGGCAGTTCCCCAATTCCCAGCATAACGTGGCAGTTGGGAAGCTGGGTGTGGCTTCTTCTCTTGTATCCTCCTTTCCCCCATATACAGGAAGAAGAAAATGTGTGAACAAGGGTTTCACTCACTATCTCCTGATCCTCGACCCTTACCACCCTGATCAACTACATAAACATCATCACTAATACATTTTTTTAAAAAATGAAAAAAAAGAGGCACCCAAAATGAGAGTAAGGAAAAGTAACTAGTACCCATGTATCCCTGATGCTGGCACCACCTGCAAATACTGTGTCCATGTATCTTTTGTAAAACATTCACCACACCCATGGCCCCTTCTCCACTCCACTATCTTTTTTGCTAGAACCAGGAGTATTAACAAATGTCATTCCTATTTTACTGATAAGGGAGCTGAGACATAGTAGGACCAGCCAGAAATAGTCCCAAACCACACAAGTTAGTAGCACCTCCAGAGCTTGAGCTTGCATGTGCTGGCTCACACAGAAGTGCTCTTTTTAAAATGTCTCAGTTTTCAGATCTGTTAGTAATTGACACAAATAGAGAGCAGGACAGAGCGTGGCAGGGAGATTAGGAGAAACATAATTCTCCTGAGAGATGACAGATACACCTGCCAACTGCTCAGCATCAGTCTACCATTCTTGGTAAGAGTGCAATAAATGACTTCCACGTCTCTCTCAGGTCACCCGAATGTTCTTGCTTATTTAGAAATTCACCCCTATAAAGAGCTTTGATGTGCTCAATGGAAAGATTCGACTCCAGAAAAAGACTGATTTGAGGACACATTCTTTATCAGACGATGTCAGGATTATAATCCTGAGCTACTCCAGATCCTGTCACACACAACACATGATGTAGAAAGACAGTGAAAATCTCCTTAGTATGCAATCAGAATTACTATTAGTGGGCTAATCAGAAGTGTCAGTTAAGGGGAAAAAAAGTCATGATAGAAATACTATATTTTGACTTAATTATCAGTGTTTTTGCCAAACTAGTGAAAGACCATGATTTTTGGATCCAATTTTTTTTTTTTACCTAACCCATACCTATAATCTCATTTTTCACTGTTATTTTTTTTTTGTGGTAGATAAAAATTTGAAAGCATTCATGACAAAATGTATAGATTTTCTTCATCCTTATGAATTTATTTCAGCAGCAGGTGAACAGAGAGCTTCCATCTGTCAGTTCACTCCTCAATGCCCTCAATGGCTCCCTGGGGCAAAAGGAAGGCATCCCACCTCCAGGCCTCCCACATGGATGGCACCAATGACTGAAGCATCACCTCAGCCTCCCAGGGCTGACACAGACAGGAAGTCAGTCAGACCTGAGAACAGAACCCAAGTCTCTGATGTGGAGGGTGCGAATCTTCAGTGCTGGAGCCAATGTCTGCCGCATGGACCAACAATTTGACTCTCAGAAACAACAAAATTCAATTCCTGGGAACAAAAAGGTATCAGCATGGTTCAGAGTGGCTACCTCCTTTTAGTATGCTCCAAGAATCACAGTATGTCACTATAAAGAAAACAGGAGGGTCCCTCCTCATTTAAAGCACCATCACAGGTTTTTTTTAAATTAAAATTATTAATAAAATAATAATAAGCACTGTCTTTGTAGACAGTAGCTGGTGACAACCCAGATAGAATTTAAAGTCTTATATATTACATTTATTCTTAAAAATGTTGAAATCTCATCATCCCTGCTCAAAATGCTTGCCAATTTAAATACAAAATCTGGATCCACATTAGTATGCTGCAACGTCCATAAAAAAACATAATCATTCCCCAAGGAAGCCTCTTACAATGCGAGGAACGAACTAGATATACAAACTGAATCCGAATTTTTATATTCTTCCTAGTACTTGCACATACTGTAAGCTTTATTTCGGTTTCTTATTTTCTTCCAGCATTAGAAGGTGAATTCTCCCCAGCTGTAGGCAACTGCCTAGGTTGCCTTGTACTTAGACATCTGTTACATCGGTAGGAGAAAAGTAGCCAATAGCTGGCTGGGCCTGGTTAATACTGAATTTGTATTAATTATACCAGTCTGCCAGCATAGTTTCCATTCCTTTTATTTATTTATTTTTATTTATCATTTTTTAAAAATATCTGGGAAAGGAAACACCAGGTCAGGACATATTACCCTGGCCCTCCAAAGAGCTGCAGATTGCCTGGGGAGAAGGATCTGGGGACATGTTGAAGTGGGAGCAACTGAGGACATGTTTGACAGGCGGGGAATGATTTCTGGGGTCTTCCACAGACCGGGCCACTGCACTCACATTTAGGTGAGAAAGCTAAAACAGAGTGGTTTAGAGGGGGGTAACCAGAGGACATGTCTGGGTCAGGCCAAGGCACCCACCCACGTGGAAGACACAGGTTGGGCTAAATAACATCGCCTATGCCCACTGGTGCATGCAAAAGCTGGGCTAGATGGCATGCCTGGCGGGGCTAGGTTGCAGTACCCACCAACAAGTGTCAGAGCAGGGGGTAAGTCATATCAGGCTTAGCCACAGCACCCTGGGGACTTGCAAGCTCACCTCTGTATCACCAACCAGTTTGCCCAGAAAGCTGTGGGTAATGATGGCCTGAAGCAGACTGAGCCAGGCTGGACCGTGGACACAACTGATATTTGTGGGAGCAGGAGCTAGGAGTGGGCTGGGCTGCAAAGGCCAATTAAGGGCAGTCCATGCCAAGCAGGGCCACTGCCCCTTCTGTCACATGTAAGATCCAGGGCTGGGAGCTAGCCTCAGAGAAGAACTTAAACTGCCCTGCTAGGCTGCAACTCCAACTGGGGAACACAATAGTTGAGGGCTGGGGGCAGGCCAAGCCAGGCAGCCACACAGGTATGCATCTCTCTCTGCTATACAAACAATATTACACATAAAATAAAGTTAAAAAAGAAGGTAAATTCTACTATGCCATGGCATAGTAGGCTAAGCCTCCAACTGTGGTGCCAGCATTCCATATAGGCACTGGTCTGAGTCCTAGCTGTTCCAATTTCGATCCAACTCCCCACTAAAGTGTCTAGGAAAGCAACAGAAGATGGTCCAGGTCATTGGGACCCTGTATCCACATGGAAGCCCCAGAAGAAGCTGCAGATTCCCTGCTTCAGACTGGCCCACCTCTGCCAATTGCAGCCATTTGAGGAATGAACATCACTGGAAAACTTCTCTCCCTCCTTTTCTCTGTAAATCTGCCTTTCAAATAAAAATAAATCAATCTTCAAAAAGAATTTTTAAAAATTGGTGAATTCTGACACAGGAGAGTTTTATCTGATCTTCTGCCTCTGTTTGACATATCTAGTTCAGTGCCTGGCACCAGAGATACCAATTACTACTGGTTAAATGAATGTTTAATTTGACCTGAGGAAATACAGCATAAATATCTTGTAAACTGATGCGATCCCACTTTACTCATCTGGCTTAAAACATAAGTAAGTTTTAAAATTTTATAAATTAAATGCATTGTATACTGTTATGCTTTCCAATTACCTGGCAAAAACGCTTCCTGTGAAAGTTCTAGATTGCAGCCCTATATAACTCAGGCCAAAAAAAGTCACTCTGGGTCAAAAACAAAGGGAATAGTCCAACACCCAAAGCTATCCAACAACTAGCTCAGAGGCAACACAAAAGGCCTTAATATGGGCACTCAGCACCAGCCTCAAACAGAGCAAACAGCCTCTCACCACACACACTGTCCCCCAGCTCACCATAGCTCATGTCACCTCTTACTGTACCTGTGGTTTCAAGCCCACTGGCAGAACTTCCACTAGACGCCATGACAGAACTAACAATACATGAAGAACAGATTCTGAATCTGCTTCAAAACTTGGGTTTAAATATATATTTTGTGCCTCTACACTTAGATTTGTAACTCTAGCAGGCAAGGAATATCCAAAAGAAGCTTCTTGCTAAAACAGATTGATGAAGAAATCAATTACACATAGAAAAAGTAGCTCACTTTAAGGGACCAGAGAGAGCAGAACGAAGTTTCCTCAGGATGGACACTCACCCAGCCTTAACTCATCTCTGAAACTCCACTGCTTGTTAGTCTCCTCACATTTACACTACAAGCACAGTTGGGAGCTACTGGACCCTGTCAGTCTAAAACTTAATGGGGCAATCTGGAACAACTGAACATTTGTAAAAACTGGCACTTGTTTATTCTTTGTTATTTCCGTTGCATCACTCAGATCAGTGATCACGGTATTCGTTCTTCTAGTTGCAGGAAGTGCAGGTACATTGCAAAGTTCCTCACCAAGAAGGCTGCCTCCCTGAGGCTGATGTGCCCTCCTGGTGGCCCTCCATGTCCAGTGACTGTTAAGGCAGAACACAGGAGCCCAGACACCCTTGTTGCAATGAGGATGACTATGACAGGTGACCTCAAACCCTAAAGTGCTCATGAGATGGGTGGAGTCCTCCACTCTGAGTCAAGTTCAACTTCAGCTTCTCCCTCTAAGCAATCCCTTCAAGGGAATGATTTCCTTTCAATTCCTGTGTGCAGCTCTCAGTCTAGTATTTGATTCCAGAACATCCAACATAAATCAATGTTATCTGTTTAAACTTTATTTGAAATAAATGCTCAATAATTTGAACTTTTTTAAGGTTCTGCTTTTTTATGCAGACTGTTTAACTGAGGGGAAAAAAACATTTATATCTACTCCGATATTGCTCAAAATATAAGAACCATAAAGCAGTTGGAAATCTGGTTCCATCATTTCCAAACATCATTTCATGTGTTCCTGACCAACTGAGGCACATTGTATAGCCAGCCCCTCTGTTTCAGTTTCCTCATCTGCAAATTGACGATGAATGTAATATTATGTTCCTAAGTAGATTATTATGAATATAAAGTTCATTTTCATGGCTAAAACATTAAGAATAAAGCTTAGTTAGAAGTTTTTTTCTTGCTTTTACACATGTCTCTTTTAATACATAGAGGACATAAATGCTTCTACAATCCTCACCAATTTTGATACATGATCATTGTGGAATATTATTCCCATTACCTTCATTATATTCCCAAAGATGTGCTGCTGAGCTCTTCTTTCCATAGGTCATATTTTAAATGACACTTTTTCATCTCTACTCAGTGAACTAGTGTGTGCTTTCTATGGAGAACAGCATGAAGACTCCTCAAAAATCTGAAGATAGACAGACAGATATCAATCGAGATATATCTCCTCCATATGACCCTGTCATCCCACTCCTGGGAACTTACCCAAAGGAAAATAACTAAGCATATGAAAGAGCTATCTGCACCCCTATGCGCCTAATTAACACCACCCAAAATGTGGAACCAACTCAGAAGTCTATCAACTGACAAATGAATAAAGAAAATGTTGTATATATACATTATGGAACATTATTCATTAGTTAGAATTGTCTAGGAAAATAGCCAATGTTGTAACAAATCGCCCTAAAATTATTTGGTAACTCAAACATATTTCTTCCTCATTTATACAAGCTTTTCATGTGTTCCTGACCAACTGGGACAATTTTTCTTTATATGGTTTTATAAGGACCTAGGCAAACAGGTGCCAAATTTTCTTCATTGTGGGGTTTCTCCATCCCGATTAGTCAGAAAAGGGAACTAACACAGAAGAGCTACACACAGGAGACTTCTATGGGCCAGGCCTGGAAGTAGAGCTCATTATTTCTGCTCACATTCCATTAGCTCGAACATAATCACATAGCCACACTTGACTGTGAAGAAGGCTGGGGAATGCAGTACGGAAGACAGATAGTAATGCCTAGCTCTGTTATTTTAACAATAACTTATTATTTTCATTATCAAATTTCTACATTGAGCTTTAATCTCCACTCACCCAGAAATTTTTAACAGCCTCCTTATGATTTCCCTGTTTCACTGTTTCATTGTCTCAAACCTTTCCTCTGTATCACACCCAGAATAATCCATCTAAAACACAAAGATGATCATACCCTTGCTTTCCCCCAATTTCTAGCTTAATATGCTTTTGTAATTTCCTTTTGGATAAAAATCTAGTCAAAGCCCTTTTAGTTGCCCCGTGACTCAGCCACCCAGCATCCCTTTGATTCTATGTCCCGAATCACTACCCACCTTGCAGTTGGCACTTGTGACTGGACACATACTCTGTACCAAACCATGGAACCTGCAACCTGGACACCAAGGGTACTGCAGGGAATAAGGCAGGCAGAATCCTCGCCAGCAGAATTCACATTTTAGGGAGGTGGCCAAAAGCAGGGAAACAAATATATAATACAAAGCAGTAAGGAATACAGTGAAGAAGATAAAAGACAAGGAAACTGCAATTAGTGAACTACATAAACAAATAAAAGGCATCACACGTCTTACTGTCAAGGGATAACCATTCCACAGAGAGATACACCGTGAGCTTCACCTTCCTATAATTGAACACACCCCTCTGACTGCATGGTACAGAATAGGTCTTATCAGTGGTCTGTATTTACTTGCATCCTTTGAACTTGTTTTATGACTTCTGTTCAGGAAAATAATAAGCAGCCCTAAAGATTGCTGTGTTGTTTGCATGAGATGTTGAAAGAATAATGCAATTCATTATTGCCCACAGGGAAGTGAGATTCCAAAGGGCAAAGTTTCCTTTCCCACAACCTTCCTAGCAAAACAATCCAAAAAAAAATGTTAATAAAATCAAGTTTGACTCAACTATGTAAAATCTTTTTAATTATACAGAAAATGCTACTAGTGGGACTGGCCTTATGGCGCAGCAGTTTTGATTGCTGCCTGTGATGCCAGGATCCGACACAAGTGCCCATTCAATTTTTGGATGCTTCAAACCCAACCCAGCTCCCTGCCAAGGTGCCTGGGAAGGCAGTGTAAGACAGCCCAGGTACTCGGGCCTCTGCCCTCTCACAAGGAAAACCTGAATGAAGTTCCAGACTCCTGTCTTTGGCTTCACCCAGCTCCTGTTGTTGTGGCCATTTGAGGAGTGAAACCACAGATGAAAGATCTCTCTGTAGTCCTGCCTTTCAAATGAAATAATGAACTTTGACAGAAAGTATTGTATGTGTGATGTGCAAGGTTTTCTTGTAGATATCATTCTTTAAACAAGGTAAGTTGTTCTCATCTGACTTAAGATTTCCAGTTGTTAAATATTAGCTGGTCAAATATTAGCAAGTGATGCGAGAGCCATGGGAAGCCATGAAGTTCCTCTTACAATCCTTCTATTGAACTCTGAAGCATTTTATTCATATAAAACAAATAGGTTAATTACATTTCACTAGAAGTCTTAGTTGCAAACTACAGTCCTATTTCCAGTTAAGGGAAGCTTAGGTTTATTTATCACACACTTGAATGGCTTCACTTATAAATGAAGTGTAAATTGTACACTTATGGATTTCTCCAGTCTCACTTCTTCCTCCTTTCCTGTTGCTCCCTTCCTCTTCTATTTCCATTTCTTCTCTCCTCAGGACAGACCTTATTCCTACAGTGACAACTGAGCCACAGGGCATCTCTGGGTCATTCAGTCCCGCTAGGAGACCTTCAGCTGCTCATTCATTTACTTGTCATGTGTGAGTGTTGACTGAGCTCCTGCCCTGTGTGAGGCCAGCAAATCAGACAGACCAGGCCCAGCCTCATCCTTGTAGATGGTAAAGCTGACATGAGCACATAAACAAGATCATCCGTGCTGATCAAGTCAATGATGGATAGAAGCAAAGCACCTGAGGAGGTCAACCTTGAGTGAGAGGGCACAGAAGGGCTCCCTTTCAACTGATACTGGAAACCCCAGAGATGAATAAGGCTGACCTGAGCACAGCCAAGACTGCAGACTTGTTTACATCACAGAAGTCAAACCAGCATAGCCGATACAAACTGAACAGAAACGGACAAGGAGAGAGGCGAGCTGGAGTCAGTTCTAACAGGAACTGTTCAACTGTCCTAGTTGATAAATGGTGGAGTCAGCCCATTTCTTCTGTAAGTTATGGAAGTTCAGATTTTCTAAGGGAAATGGAAAAGGATTGAAAAATTTTAAGCTGGGCAATGACATGAGCTAGCAATTAGAGAATGAGCCAGTAGATACAGTAGGTTAAACACAAGAGGGCCTCAAAAAAAAAAAAGTTACTGGAGCATTTACATTGTCTTTCAGCTCCATTTTCTCTAAATGTTCCTGAAGCACAATTATGTTTCTACATCTGGGACACTGAAATCTTTTTAAATATAAGAAATCAATATTAAAATAAAACAAAAATAGGGAAAATTTGTCGCTTAACGTGAGATACCAATATACCTTCCTCAGCCTCCCCTCCTCCTCCTTTCACACATAAACCTTAATGTTGTAGCTGTTTTCCTACTTGTTATAAACTGAGAATCGCTTTCTGAGATTAAACTAGCTCCAACTATGGGTATCCTGGCAACTTGGCAGCACAACACTTCTAGGCTAGATTCCCAGAGTCTACAGATTCATGCTGCTTCAATCTCAAATATTTACCTTACCTGGCTCCCTGGCTAATTAGAGGGGGAGGCTCTATTCCTCGGGCTTCTTCCCCAAATTGCTTTCAGAGACAGAAACACTTACAGGACTAGAGTGACACTCCCATAACTCATTTCTGTGGCCACACTGTGACTCCCTTTCAAATGTCATTTCCAAATTAGAAAGAGTCTGTAGCCAGACCCTGCCCTTGCCACTGTCCAACGGACTTGAAGTTGTACCTCCTCATAATTATTTCCCTTGGAAGCTCAAGTTATCTTTAGCAGCATTTCTGACCTACAGTTACCTTTGGAAAAGAGACTCACAGAATCAAATACTAAGAACTTATTATACCAGATAGAACACAGCACTCTGAACTTTATTATAAAAATGGCAAGTGGAATTTTTTTGCTTTTATTTTTGTTTAAAATTTAAGATGAAGAAAAGATGTTGGAAGATGTTACCCTTAGTACCAATTTCTGGTATTTTCTATGCATCTATAAGTAAATGGTGGGAAAAAAATATAGAGAGAGGCATTTAAATAGGTCATCCTAAGAGTTTAAAATGACTTTGTAACAAACAAGTTCATACTCAGTAAACTGTGTAATGGAGACACAACCCACTGCCGTCAACACAACACACTGCCGTCAACACAACACACTGCCGTCAGAGGCACTAAAGCTTGGTCCCTGCTACAAAACAAAACAGCTGAATTCATCCTAGTTACAATTCACATTGAGGTTAAGAAATCAACATTCCCAGGCCCAGGAAGATATCAGAACTTGAGGTACAACCCTGAAAACAGAAACGAGGAGCTTGAGAATGGCGCAGAAGCAAGTATAGACGGTGAAGACCAAACCAAGGGGGCTCAGGGTTCCAGGTCTGATGAGGGAGTGCTTTGCCTGTCATCAGTGGGATGCGGGGTAAAGGACAGAAATGCAGAAGACACAGTGTCACATTGAACTTTCCTTAATGGCTATGTGTATTTCCCCAAAGTTCCACATGTTGGAAGCTTAGTCCTTCGTGTGGTGCGATGAAGCAGTCAGGAGACTTTTAAGAAGGAAGACCTAGTGAGAGGTCACCAGTCAGGGACATGACCTCAGAAGGACTTCAGTTTCACTTTGTTTTCTTGTCTCAGAACGTGACCTCCCTCTTTCATATGCACTCTGTCATGATGCCAACCAGTTGTGTGTGATGTGGTACCCCACAGGGGACCTCTCCAGAGGCAGCATCATGGGGCTTGGAATTTCAGCTCCAGAACTGTAAACTAACCAAATCTCTTCATCAACCCTCCAGCTGTGAGTACTTTGTTATAGTAGCAGAACAGAGACTAAGACAGCAAGGAAGTGAAGACATCACTGGGACATGACATACTGACAAGGAGAGAAGATAGCAGAGCCCCTGGAGATGGAGGATGGACGCCGCTGGGAGCTCCCAAGGTTTGGAGGAGGTAGGAAATACCACGTGGTGGAGAGCCAGCAAGAAGGACAAATGCAAACTCTTGCTGCCTCCTCTGGGAGAGGCTTCTGGTATTAAAATTTGCCTTCTAACCTTTGAGGGTTTGCAGGGGTTTTTTCTTCTTTTTATTCTTTGATAAAATACACATAGCATAAAATTTGCCATTTTAGTCATTTTTCAGGATACAGTTCAATGGCATTATCTGCATTCATAAGGTTGTGTCACCACCACTGTCATTCAACTCTGAAGTTTTCTTATCCTCCAAAAACTAAAGCTTAAACCTGTTAAACAATAACTCCCTTCTTCTTCCTCTCCTCCTGGATCTAGCTTTAGCACTTTTTGTCTTATCCTTTCATTCATGGATAGGCACTTGGGTTACTTCTATGTTTTAGTTACTGTGATCAGAAATGCTATGAATGTAGTTGCACCTTCAGTTTTTTCTAAATAAAATACTTCAAACCATGACAAAGCAGAAGATTTCCTTAACCAGCCAGAGCTATTTCTGGGTAAGGGAAAGTGTAGAGCAAGGAAAGCATGCTTATCCAGTGAAGGACAGAAGGCTCCAGGGACCAGAAATGGGGCAGACAGAGTTTTCCTGTATGTGCAGGTCTCATTGTAGATGCTCTGGTCTTTTCTATTACTGCATTCTTCTGTGTGATATTTTTTTAAAGATTTATTTTGTTTTTATTGGAAAGTCAGATATACATACAGGAGGAGAGAGAGGAAGAACTTCCGACCGATGAGTCACTCCCCAAGAGGCCACAAGGGCCAGACCTGTGCCAATCTGAAGCCAGGATTCAGGAACATCTTCCAGGTCTTCCACATAGGTGCAATGTCCCAAGGCTTTGGGCCATCCTTGACTGCTTTTCCAGGCTACAAGCAGAGAGCTGGATGGGAAGCAGGGCTGCCAGGATTAGACCCAGTGCCCAAATGAGATCC
Source organism: Ochotona curzoniae (assembly GCF_017591425.1). Lineage (NCBI taxonomy): Eukaryota > Metazoa > Chordata > Mammalia > Lagomorpha > Ochotonidae > Ochotona > Ochotona curzoniae. The sequence goes on along the minus strand of NW_024464920.1, from coordinate 11,839,091 downwards.
CGGCATATGCAAGGTGAAGAATTTAGCCACTAAAATTCTGCAACAGACCCTTCTGTGTGATTTTTGGCTTTTTGCCTTCACCAGCTACTTCACTCTCTTAATTTAAAAAGCCTTGCAATAAGTCCTGACATGGTGGACTTATCCTTTAGCACAACTGTTGAACTAGGAATCTGCTTCCCTACTTGCTTCCAGATTCAAGTTAGTCAAGAGGAGACCTTATTTGAGAATTGAACATTTGGGGGGGGGCGGTGGCACCAGAGCCTAGTGGCTAAAGTCCTTGCATTGGGATCCCATATGGGCACCAGTTCTAATCCCAGTGACCCCATTTCCCATCCAGCTCCCTGCTTGTGACCTGGGAAAGCAGTCGAGGACAGCCCAAAGTGTTGGAACCCTGCACCTACGTGGGAGACCTGGAAGAGGCTCTTGGCCCCTGGCTTCAGGTCAGCTCAGATCTAGCCATTGTGGCCAGTTGGGGAGGGAATCAATGGATGGAAGATTTCCTCTCTGTCTCTCCTTTCTATGTATCTGACTTTCCAATAAAAAATAAATCTAAAAAACAAAGTGTGTGTAGGGACTGAGGGGGGTGTCATTACTCTGTTAAGTTTTCCATAACTAAATGGAATTTCAGCCCATTTTCTACTTTTTTCACAAAAATTAGAAACTGGGTCATTTATAAAGGAAAGAAGCTTATTCTGGCTTATAATACCAGAGGCAGGAAGTCCAAGATCATGGCACTGGCGAGGACCTCCTGCAACTCATGGAAGAACTGGCAGAAGGCGAACAGAATATTGGGAAGACACAAAACATGATAGCCTCATTCAAATCACTATCCTAGTAATTCATCCAGTCCTGCTAAAAAGACATTAATCTCTCTTAACCACATCACTTGCTAAGTGCCCCATCTTCTCTTAATCCGGCTCTTTCAGTAACCAAGGTTCAACATGAGTTTCAGAGGGAACAAGTAATATTCAGACCATAGCAGATGGCATGACAAGTAACACAGAACAGGGAAAGGATTTCCATTTGCATCATATTCTTTCTCCCAACTTCTGATCCCACAGCCAAATGCCTGCTGGAGAGACTTGGCTAATTCACACAGTCAAGTGTCCACACAAACGCAATAGTTTCATAGTGTCTCCATGAGCTCCTTCTGCAGTACCATCTCAATAACGCTCATTTCCCCAAGAACTCCAAGTTCCCCGCCCATACCAGACCTTCCAGAGCACAGGTTAGAATGTGCTTGGATCCCCAGCTTATGCTTCCAGACCCTCGTTTTCTCTGACCCTCCCACAGCGATATATAGTCTACTTCCTCAAATTCCTTGTGCCAGAACAGTCATGGTGATGCTGCTTTCTTTTACCCAAACACACTTCATATGATACTATCAACCTTATCAGCTTGGTTTTCTACAAACTTCTTAGTCCCTTACTTTTCCATATGATTTTCTAAGTCTTGCCAAACACAGAAAAAGAAAAAAAAAAAAGCTGATAGCCATATAATTATTTTGAATGTATTAATTTGGAGAAAAGTAATTTTTTAATAATATGTAACCTTTTAGAAATTATTCATCACTGTTTGATGGGAAAGCAAATTATTTTTATGTGATCTTGTCTAGTAAATTTCTGATGTCATATTAGAGCAAATTATTTGTTAGTATTTCCTCTCAGATTATGTGAAGACAATCATAGTGCTGTGACAGTGATAATTTTTGATAATTTGTTTTTGTAATATTTATGCCTTTCCTTTTTCTGTCTTACTATTCTCAATAGTATCTCTAAATGATTAAATGTGAGCAGTAACAGGAGGTATATTGTCTTGTCCCTTCTATTAAAGGGAATAATTCTTAATAACTCTGAAGTTTCATTACTAATTATATTTGCTACAAACTTCTGATTGATATTTTATGCTATTAAGAAAGATCCATTTTTATGTTAAGGATGAGGAAAAACAAAGTATTAAATTAAAAATTAATTTATACCTCTACAAAGGTAATTATATGGTTTTTCTCTTGCAATTTGTTAATGTAAGAAATAATAGATTTTTCTAACATTAAGCCATCCTTGCTTTCCAGGGATAACCCCAACCTTGTCTTTGCAGGCTTTTTTTATTTTAGGTTTGTTATTGCTTTTTTAGGTTATGAAATTTACAAAATCTTATGTAATTTATACCTTTATAATTAGAAATGAAAAACTAAATAAGTAAAATTGCTTACAATACACCCTGCTGAGTATGGCATTCCAGTTATCAGGGATGATCCTTTTCACAATGCTCTTATATCCTCTGAAATAATATATATAAAATTAAGATTGTATGTTTTTGAAAATTCTCTGCATTTTACTTCATGATTTGGATGGACATAATCCCTGATTTAATATATTTTAAGATGATAGTATATCAGACATTTATATCTTAAGTCACTTTTGACCGGTTTTCTAGCAAGGACATTGACCATTGTCTTTCAAATTAATAACAAAGTTATCCCTTGCTACATGTTCTAATTTCTACTATATTTGTGGTACTATCCCTTTTGATTCATAATTTCAACATTATTTTTTAATATTTTTTGTGTGTAGCACCATACTGAAGCAGGCCACAAGGAAGCCCAGTCTTAATACCCAGTGCTTACAAAAGGCCAAGTTGTCAGGTAGAAGGAGAAATACAAGTATCATTAGAACCACTGCCCTGTAACTTGTACATACTGCCCCTAATTCTTCCCTGTTGAGTCAAATACATCCTTATAAACTCTATCCTTATTAGACTCTCATATAATTACAAACTGATACTCTTCTGTTTTCTCAAATTGCTTAGTCCATTCAAAACAAGAGGAGACGACAATAAATATGTCCCTCTCCTGAGATGCATCTTCTGCAGTTTAAAGATCTTCTGGCTTTCGATCAGTTCCTCAAATACTTAGGGTCTCAGCATCTGGAGTGTGTCCTTTCTTACAGGTGTGGCCTGAAAACACAAGCAGGATGCACCTGTGGCTTCCTTCCCCTGGTCACCTCAGTGAGTGTTTCCTAAGACAGATGTTCTACCTGCTTCATCACACTGTTGATTTACTTTAATTTTGTAGTCACTGAAGTGTTTTGTTGTTGTTGTTGTTGTTTTAACATGGGCTATTGAGTAACCTGCATTTACAAGTATTATAGAATGAGGACTTTGCCTACAATTCCCCTAAGAGCTCAAAGAGTATATTTAAAGCATGACTGAGCCATAACAAAGTTTAGGGGAAAAGTACAAAAATCAAAGGGTAAAGAAGCTATTATACAGTACTATCTTCAGAAATCGGGGTGGGGGGGAGTTTTTCTTTATAAAGGAAGACATACAGCTGGGCTATACCATAGTCCAATTTTCAAGTATAAGGACATAGAAATAATTACCATTTATCAAGAACAGACTAAGTGCCAAGTCTACATTAACAAGCAGATAACATGTTGTCTCAGCTCTAGACCTCATAACAAGCCTATGTTGAAGTGTTCCCTGAACAAATAAAGACATAAATAAATAAGGGCTTAATAAATTACAGCTAATTAAATAGCAGAAAACAAAGATTCATGATACAAGTTGTGCAAAATTTTACATCTAAAAAGTAGTGGGGTTTTGATTCCAAAATCTGTGCCATTTCTGCTACATTGTCAGCCAAGAGGGAATGAATGCAGGTGGAAGGGAAGGTGAAAGATACCCAGGGCAATTGTGTAATGCCCTATGGTTTGATGAAGGACTTTCACCTACACTAACCTTTTGATTCAGTGTTCACATTCTCATATGGTAGGTGGAGCTGGTGATAAGAATTTTATTTTACACACAAACATATCAAGGATCAGAAAATTAAGTGACCTACCCAGGGTCACCTAACCAGCCAATGGTGGGGACAGACTTTGACCCAAGGCAGACAACAAGCATCTCCCTGGGCAATGAGTGTAGCAGATAACACAATGTTGGCAGAGAACTGCAACAGGTACTGGTAGACCTCTATGCACATGGAAAAATGAAATTCAAAACCCTTAGTTTGACCAAGAAAATGTAATATTCCATCACTGTTTTTGAAATTGACTTAGAGCCTTAAAGATGCACAAGGGAAAGAAGGCCCGTGCAAAACAATCTAGAACCGCCAAACTTATTTTTTTTTTCCACAAGCATTTGCAGGAAATGCTTCTGCAAGGGTAAGCCTGCCTTTTATGAGCAAAGTCTTTGACGCAGTAAATCCTTACAGAAATGGATACCATAAAGCAGAGCACCAACAACCTCTCTGCCTTTGTTGGATTCCTTCGGCAAAGCCAAACTCTTCATCAACAAAAGTACTTGAAACAAATCAAAAGTGCTCATGTCACAATTTGTTGAAAACATGTGAATTCAACATCAGTCAAGCGTCATACAACCTTTCTCCTAGCTACTCGAATTCCACTTGAGTCAATCATCAACTCACTCAATCCCATGAAATAAAGGCCCTGACTTCTAATTAACAAATCACCTGTTACTGCTTCTCACATGGTCTCAGGTCAGACCTTCACATCTCCCAGCTGAGAATTCCTCCTTCTTCTGGTTTGTTGCCCCTCCCAGGTCTGGCTAAGAAATTGTTCTCCCCAAAGTTTCCTGAGCTTCCCTTGAGATCTGTTTGTGCTCAACATTCAAGCCAGCATTTCTTTTTAACCAGTAGACAGATAGCAGACATGCACATTTGCAGTTGTACTCACATTCCACTAAGGTGTTAAGAAATTCAACAGCAGACACAAAGCTTCTGTAGTGCATCCCAGGCCTCGCTATGGCTGAAAGTCACCCAGACATCCTTATGGAAGACAGAGATGCTGGCAACCCTCCAGAGAAATCTGCTGAAGAGGACTGTGTTGTATCCTGTGGGGATACCATCCGCAAAAAATCAGACTCTGAAAAAAAAGAGAGAGAGAGAGAGAGATGAAGATACTGACGGGACATGACCAATGCAACTCTTGAACTGAGCCAGTTCCTGTTCCAAATAAACGAAGAAAACAAACATGTTAAAAGGAAGCTTGAGTAATCTGGGGAGAAAATGGACATTGTGAATACTAACTGAATATATGATGATAGTAAGGCCTTCTAGTTATTTGTTTAGATTTAATAATGGTGCTAATGAGGTCTGAGTGTGGCACAGTGGTTAAGACAACAATCCTTGTGATACCCGAAGACACCGCAGCCACTTCCAATTCACCATTCTACTTTTTGTTTTTAAAGATTTATTTATTTTTATTTGAAAGCCAGATTTTACAGTGAGAAGGAGAGACAAAAAAATATTTCATCAGATGTTTCACTCCCTAAATGGCTGCCACAGCTGGAGCTGAGTTGATCCAAAGCCAGGAGCCGGGAGCTTCTTCACAGCTTCCAAAACGGGTGCAGGGGTCCAAGAACTTCAACAATTCTCCACTACTTTCCCAGACTGCAAGTGGGGAACTGGCAAAGAAGTGGAGCATCCAAGACTACCCACATGGGATGCCAGCACTGAAGATGAAAGTTTAGCTTACTACTCCATGCCACCGGCCACACCACTCCATTTGGGATCCACCTTCCTGCCAGTATTCACTCTGGGTAGCAGTAGATGATGGCTGAAGTACTTAGGTCCCAGCCACACATGTAGACTATCAGGACTGAGTCCTGGGCTCCTGGGTTCAACTTGTCAGCCCAGGCTGCTGCAGGCATTTTTTTTTTTTTTTTGAGAGTGAACAATTTAGATTTAAAGTCTCTTCCTGTTTCTCTGCCTTTCAGATCAAGTGAAAATAGATAAATATTTTTTAAAAGAAGGGCAAAGGAGCTGTTTTTTTAATAGTTCATATCTTTTATTTAAGTATCCTCATCTTTATTGATAATCTTTCCTATAATAAGTGTTGATCAGCAAGGTGGAGGAATCCACTATGGGGGCGGGTTGTGGGAGGGGTGGGGGGAATCCCAGTGCCTATAAAACTGTATCACATAATACAATGTTAATAACAATTAAAACAAATAAATAAAACTTAATAAGTGTTGATATATTTTACCTTTTGTTTTGATTCTACTGGTCATCTTTTTAAAGAAATATATTCGTTTACTTATTTATAAAGCAGAATTACAGAGTGAAAGGGACAGAAAGAGTAAAATATCTTTTATCAGATGGTTCACTCCTCAAAATGCCACAACAGCTATGGGTAGGCCAGCTGACTCCAGGGAGTTTTACTCCATCAGGGTGTATCATTCAGGGCAGGAACTCCAGTAATTGACCCATCTTGCTCTGCTTAGGAGCAGTATTTGAAATTTTTCATAATGTAATTTTCATTTCCCTGTGTTCATGCACAATTTTCCCCCACATCTTAACATACCCCAAATACATATTCATATACAAAATGCACTGTATACAATGTACATTTCAATGTTTGTTAATCAGATAAGGAAGTGAGAGTAGGGCATTTTTGTGTACAAGTATCAGACTCCCTTGTATGACCTACAATAGTTCTGGACTAAGACACATACAGGAGTGATTGTCCAGCCTGGCCACTTGTTAAAAACTAAAGTATGCTATTGGATTTAATTTGCCAGTATTTTCTTAGGGATTTTTGCAGTTACGTTCATCAAGGATATAGTGCCATAGTTTTCCTTTTTTGTTGTGTCTTTGTTTCTGTTTTCTTTTTAAGATTTATTTATTTTTGATTGGTAAAGCAGATTTACAGAGAGAAGGAGAGAAAGATATTCTGTCTGCTGGCTCACTCCCCTAGTGGCCACAATGACGACAGTTAATCCCATCCAAAGCCAGAAGCTTCTTTCGGGTCTCCCATGAGTGCAAGGCCCCCTTATCAATTTCGTTAATCTTTTCAAAGAATGTCCTCTATCTCACTGATCATTTTTGGTAAATTTTTAAATATTTATTTGTGCTCTGAGGTTTTCGGTGTTTTTTATTTGGTTTTGTGTGTGTGTGTGTGTGTGTGCGCACACTCTAAGTTTTAGCATATCCCTCCTTACAATTTTGGATTTTATTTATTGTTCTTGTTTTCTGCTGTTATTGTTTGGGGTTTTTTGTTTTTAAGTTTCTTATGGTGCAATCATACATTGTTTATTTGAAGGCAAATCAAATTCAACACACATTAAAATGATCATTCAACTGTTGGGCTAATGCAATGGCTCAATTGGTTAATCCTCCACCTGTAAGCACCAGCATTCCATACAGCTGCCAGTTCATGTCCCAACTGCTCTGCTTCCCATCCATCTCCTTGCTTACAGCCTGGGAAAGCCGCACAGGATGGCACAATGCCTTGGGAGCCCAGAAGAAGTTCCTGGCTTTGGATCAGGTCAGCTCTAGCCATTGTGACCATTTAGGAAGTGAACCAACAGATGGAATGTCTGCCTCTGCTCCTCTGAAAAGCTAACTTTCCAATAAAAATAAACCTTAAAAAAAATCATTCACTGTGATCAATTGGGATTCATCCCAGGGATTCAAGAATAGCATTTTGGTTTTGTTTTTTGTAATGAAGTGTGTTGGGAAAACTGGACTCTGCATGCAGAAGAATGAAACTGGAACCCTCTCACCATGTACAAAAATTAACTTAAAATGGATGAGAGAACCAAATGAAAGTTATGGAAGTTTGAAACTGTTAGAAGAAAACAGAGAAAAGATTTCACTTTAGAATAGGCAAGAATTTTAAAGATTAGATTCCAAAAACACAGGAAATTAAAAAATATGAAGAAAAGGATTTTATCAAACTAAACAGTTCTGTAAAACAAAACAAGCACTCAATAGAGTGAAAAGGTAACCTAAATAATTTGAGTAAACTAGCAAAACATACATCTGGTAAGGGGCTGAGAGAATATATAAGGCACTCAAATAATTCAATAGCAACAAGTCTAATAATCCAATTTTATAACAGCAGATCTAAACAGAAATTTTAAAGTGGAAGAAATATAATGCCCAAAGGGACATGAAATAACTCTCAACACTACAAATCACCAGAGAGGCAGAAATCCAGGCCACAGTGGAGATCACATCAGTGCAGAACGTGTGGCTATTACCAAAAAGACCAACAACAAGGAGCATTCTCAAAGACTAGGAGAAGAAGAGGCTGGCACACTGCTGGTGGGAATGGAGATTAGTACACCTGCTGTGGAAGACAGTATGGAGGCTCCTCAGAAAGCCAGAACCAGATCAACCACATAACCCAGCAAAACTATTGCTGGGGATACATACAAGGGGAATGTAATCTAATGAAAAGACATGCACTACATGCACAATAGCCAACAGAAACAAAAACAATCTTAATTATCTGTCCACTAATGATTGTGTAAAGAAAATATGGTACATGTACACCAAAAAAACCAATATTATTTAGTCATCAAAAAGGATGGATTTTTCTCATTTTTAACACCATGGACAGAACTGGAGATTATTAAGCTCAGAAAGAAATACTATATAATTTCACTCATAGTACAATTTCAAAAATAATAGAAGCTAGTGTTAAGCTGATTCATACAATGCAGCATCCAATACAGATGCCAGTTGAAATCCCAACTTCTCCACTTCCAGTCTAACTACATGCTAATAAACCTTGGAAAGCACTGGAGGCCAAGTACTTGAACCCCCCGAATCCACCTGAGAGACCCAGATAAAAGTTCCTGGCTGTGGCCTCGCACACCCCCTGGAAAACAAATCAGCAGAGGATAGATTCTGTGTGTTTAAAATAAATAAATCCTTATAAAATATAGCTAAACTCATACAATAAAACTATAATACTGGCTGCCAGTGGCTGGGGAGAGAAGAAGGAGAGAAAGATGGGAAAGGCTGACTGGTAGCCACTGGGTTATAACTAGACAGGAATAAGTTCTAGAGTTCTACCGCACAGTTGAGTGACTGTAGGAAATGTGAATGCACTGTATATTTCTCTACTTTAAAAAATTAAAAATGAAACAAAAATGATTCACAAAATAAAAGTATTAATGTTGAGTCTAGATACACACACAAAGACTAAAAGGCTAGATCTCTTTCATTAAGCAGTATTTGATAAGTGGCAACAGAATGTCTTATTCTAACAAAAATCAGTATGTTTAATAATTTTCCAACTTATGGATGCAAAAATGTCTTAAAGCAGAGGCTGCTTTACTAGTTGATGCACATCCTGTGTGGGTTAGCAGAAGATATAAACTAACTGCCTGCATTTGGCTTCTTCCCAAAATTTGTTCCATGACTCAACAATCTCCACAAATTACTTAGTAGGCCTGAGTCAACACTTCTTCCTCTATAAACAAGGAAGATACCACTCTCCCCAACACAGAGCATCATTCCGAATGGTGAGCACACAGGCAGCAGTGCCTGGCACCTGCTGGGCCATCCAGAACAAGAGAGATGAGGTGGTATTATATATTCCCACACATTTGATCATACTGGCATAAATGTGTGCATGTTATGCTGTTCATAACACCCAACCCACCAATAAATAATCATGAGAGACGTCACAAGACCAATTCTTTTACAAAGAGGACTTTTTCCTGATCAACAAAGCTGGAATGCCAGGTAAACAGCCAGGGTTTCACTCTCTATGTGAGTATGCTAATCGGGGGCTCTTTGAACAGAAATTCTGGGGTTTTTCCATGGGTCTAAGTACTTGCCAGGAAGCCTGCAGTGGGAAAAGAGCCAGTAGCAGTTGCCAGCCACGAGCAGGGTATTACCCCACAGGCAGAATAGAATCAAAATGCTTCAAGAGGTTAAAAGTCTATTTTGAAAAGGAAAGAACACAGAGTATGCCTTTAACTTGGCGTTAAAAATAAACTCAGCTGCTTCTCTACATTTCCACCACCTCCCAGTATCCTTCCCTACCCCGGTTGTCTCAAAGCACAAAAAGAGGCTTGTATTTCACTTAGTTACCCTCGCAAGAGGTCTGAGCTTTTCTTTCGTTCGTTATTTTTAACATTTAATTTGGTTTTCAATTTGCTAAACAAGTTGCATGGTATTTTTCTCAATTATCCCTTGGGTACCCCCAGATGACAGGCTGGGCTATGATTCAGAATTAACCCTTATCCAAAGCAAAGCAGAAATCCACAGTGAGATAAGCGAAATGGACCTCTGCCAGCTGTCTCTGGGGCCTGGGTAGCATCGGCAGGGGGTGGTGTTCCGGGCACAGGGCCTTTTATGGAACGATATTTAGCACTGGGGCTTAGCCCCAGGCCTTTGCCGAGGCACAGTCATGCGGAGAAGCACTCCTGCCCAGTTGGTTTCAGTGGATTCCCTGAAACAATCACCAGAATCCTAAAGATCTGATGTGCCAGTCTGTTGTGAAAAGAAAACTGCTACCTGGAGAGGATAATCTTGGTTTCAGGAGGGAGGAGCCCTTAGGTAGCATTACATGGAGGAAGAGAAAAAAAAAAAACAGAATTGATTTTTATAATTAAGCTCTAATGTCAGGACAGCCTCTGACTTTCAGTACAATTTCTGTCAGTTGATGCTCCCCTATGGCTTCCTTGCACAAAATTATATTCTTGTCATCTCAAGATCTTTTTTTTAATGGGAATATACAATTCATAAATTGTATAGTCAGTGTGCTTTCTGCTACTATAACAAAATACTTGAAGCTGTGCATACTTTATAAAGAAACGAGGTTTATTTAGCTCTTACTTTGAAAACCCAAACGTCCATGGATGAATAGCCCATCTTCGAGGCTTCTAATGAGGGTCACATGGTGGATGCAGAGCATCATGGAGGGGTGGGGACAGTGAGGCAGAAGGAGAGTGTGACATGTAACCTGGCAGGACATGTAACCTGGCAGGACAGGAAGCCAGAGACCAGGTAGGGCTTGCCAGGCAGGCCCTTCAGAACAAGGCACCCTCATGGAAGCCAAGGAGAGTTTGGCTAATCCTCTCCTGCCATAGTACCCTCAGTGACCCCACCACTAGGTCTCATCCTGGAGATGTTCTATATTATCCTACTGAAGACCAGGCTTCTAACACCTGAACCCGTAGAGGGTAAACTATATCCAAATAGCAGCAATTAATAAAAAAAATTACTGCATCTGAGAATTAAAACATTAAAGTCATAGCACAGCATGTGTTTCAACATGGTTCAAAAGCTTAAGTGGTTTTGTTCAAGTATTAAAAAGAAGTGATTTTAATGCATGTCTAGAAACTTAAAGAGTAAATTATATCATTGGTAAAGTCCAAGATTAACCTATTGCTCTCCATTTTTCATTAAAAAAAAGTTTTAACTGGGGCCTGGCGCAGTGGTGCAGTGGTTAAGGTCCTCGCCTTGCACGCCCGGGATCCCATATGGGCGCCGGTTCTATCCCGGCAGCCCCGCTTCCCTTCCAGCTCCCTGCCTGTGCCCGGGAAGGCAGTCGAGGACGGCCCAAAGCTTTGGGACCCTGCACCCGCGTGGGAGACCTGGAAGAGGCTCCTGGCTTCGGATCGGCATAGCATCGGCCGTTGCGCTCACTTGGGGAGTGAATCATCGGATGGAAGACCTTCCTCTCTGTCTCTCCTCTCTGTATATCTGCCTTTCCAATGAAAAAAATAATAAAAATAAATCTTTTAAAAAAAAAAAAGTTTTAACTGGGGCCTGGTACAATAGCGTAGTGGTTAAAGTCCTCACCTTGCACGCAGCTGGATCCCATATGGTGCCGGTTCTAATCCCAACAGCCCCACTTCCCATCCAGCTCCCTGCTTGTGGCCTGGGAAAGTAATCGAGGACAGCCCAAAGCCTTGGGACCATGCACCCACGTTGGAGACACGGAAGAGCTCGTGGCTCCTGGCTTCGGATTGGCTCAGCTCCAGCCGTTGTGGCCACTTGGGGAGTTACCATCAGACGGAAGTCTTCCTCTCTGTCTCTCCTCCTCTGTATATCTACCTTTCCAATAAAAATAAATAAATAATTTGAAAAAATTTTTTAAATTCATTTCAAAGACAGAATTACAAAGGAAGACCAAAAGAGATAAAGAGAAGTAAAGAACTGTCTCCCATTTGCTGGTTTACTCCCCAAATGTCTAAAGCGGCTGGAGGTGAGCCAGGTTCAAGACAGGAGCTTCATACAGGTCTCCCTCATTGAACACACAGGCCCAAGATCCTGGGTTGTCCTCTGCTGCACACCTGGGCACATCAGCAGAGAGCTAGATCAGAAGTGAAGTAGCTGGGGCTCGAATTGGCTTATGCATGGCATCCATATGAGATGCTGGCATTTGGCAACTTTACCTGCAACACTGATACCTTAATTTTCTTACGTGGAAAGGAAACATTTGGTACAAGAACATACCTGGAGACACTGCACTGAATTAAATCAGTCTTAATAAGGAGGAAAGGGAAAATCCCAAAGTTCAGTTCTGGAAAGCTCAGCCATTATGGTGCTTGTGATTTCTTGCAAGTCTTCAACTCTCAAAAAAAGGTCTATACCCTATGCTCAGTGAAATTATCTGAAACCACCATATGCACATTATTTGTTTACATGGATTATTTGTACATGTTTTAATATAAACAAACTCATTAATAAACAATCAAAACTAACTGTCAATATTGTTTCTTAATCAACTGATTCTAAAATGTCAATTTCTGTCAGCTAGGAACTCTGGAACTTAATATATGACTTCTGATTATCTATAAGGTCTCTGTAGGATTAGTTTGTGCCAGAAAGTGATGGAGCATTGATTTGTGCCAGCACCCTAAAAGGCTTCATTGACAGCCAGGAAAATCAAGTCTTTCTGTTGCTCCAGGGAGAGATGAGGGCAGCTTACCAACATGCATACTATTCAGCAAAGTGTTATGAACTAAACGTAAAGTGGGGGAGGGGATGGTGAAGAGAGTAAAGCAGAAAAGTGAGTACCAAAGGAGACACTAGGTCATAAAAGGCATGCCCTAAAATCCACCATGCTTCTAAGTATGGCTCTCTTCAGCTCTATTTTGTAAATGACCAAAGACAAGAGGGAAGCATTACCAGGCACCTCATTGCTATTATCTACATATTGTGCTAGCAACAAGACAGAAATTTCATGAAACAGCGCTATCCCTAAAGCTATGCTGTCACAACAGATTAAAAATTTAGTTTTAGTCAAGTGCTCATGCCAATACCCAATTCAGTAATTGATCTGGTGTCCCATTTCTTGAACAATCAGAGCCTTTCACGCTCAGTGAAACTGACCTTTGCCTTGTTCTTTTTACATGGGGAAACAGACACAGAGAAAGAGGATTTGCTTTGGCTTCATACCCCAAGGTGATTGCCAAGATGCAAACAGAAATGTTTAAGGCAGCAAAATATGTACCTCGATCCGATGGCATCTTCATATATTAATTTTCAAATTACGGATTTTAAGTGCCCTTGGGAAACACCCAGTGGTGACTTTTCACCTTTTGTTTTCTCTTATGTCCTCCTACTGCAGTCTTCCCACTCTGATGGCTATTCTTGCCACTGTCAGACCCAAACACTCCAAGGTGGCAGGAAATAAACTGCCTTCACACAGGAGAGGTCAGAGAGAGTCATAGCACAGCTGGCCCACCCAAGCATGCACTCCAGCGATGTCCTTGAGTCAGTACCTGAAGAATTGGCCTTGGTGCCCCACCCAGAACTTCACTACTAACCAAGGAGTCCTAAAGTAAGTCTGTCAAATGTCTACTTTCGACAGGCAACTGCAAGTCACCAGGCTATTGGCTAACTCATGAAACAAGAATGCTGTGAGAAACTTCTAGGCACCAGGCTGAGCTAGTGTTGGGGAATTGATGGAACACACATACATGCAGGTATGTCCCGTGAAAATCTAGAGCATAGCTGAGAGTCGATCTGCTACACAGGAATGTCAATTTGGCAGCAAAATCAATGGCACTGAAGCCTAATGCTTGAGTCCCAGTCCTCCTTTTGTTGTGTTACCATGGGAAAGTCAAACTCTTTGGGTTCTGGTTTTTATTATGTATAAAACAAATAGCAACTACAACTGCCTTTCTCAGAACAACACTGAGTGTGGCTCCCACCCTGAGATCATTGCTTTCTCCTCCTTACCTCCGTAATAGTGACAAAGATTTCCTATACTTGTGATATTCCAGGCACCACATGTGAAATATGTGATGTTTTAATTCATTTAGCCTTTACAAGAAGATAATACTACTACTATCCTCACCTTACACATCTGAAGGTACAAGCATTCCATTGCCCTAGGTTCTCAAAGAAGCCCACAATACTGTTTAAGATATCTCCAGGGCCCAGCACAATAGCCTAGTGACTAAATCCTTGCTTTGCACATGCCATGATCCCATATGGGTGCCAGTTCATGGCCCAGGTGCTCCACTTCCCATCCAGCTCCCTGCCTATGACCTGGGAAAGCAGCAGAGGATGGCCCAAAGCTTCGGGACCCTGAACCCATATGAGAGACCCAGAAGAAGTTCCTGGCTCCAGGCTTTGGCTCAGCTCAGCTCTGGCCATTGTGGCCAGTTGGAGAGGGGGCGGGGGGGGGGGGGGGGGGGAAACAATAGATGGATCTATCCTCCTCTCTGTATATCTGTCTTTCCAAAATAAATAAATAAATAAACCTATCTTCAAATCTTCAAACAAATAAATAAAAAGTACACCTCCCAGGGCAAAACTACCTAGATCCTGCTATTTAGAAGCTATATAGCCTTGGGTGAACTTCTCTTGAGTCTCCTGCCTGTTTGCTCTTAGTCCATCCTCCATTTTCCCCAAAGACTCAGCAAATGACTTCCCCAGGCTCTTTACCAAGGGTATTTTGATGAGCACAGTCAATGGGTAGCAGTGGTGATGGATCTCTGTGGATTACAGTAGTGAAACATCACATTTCACAGTAGCTTCTTTGGTGATAGTCACACGTCCTCTACACAACCCTAGTATCTCAATTTTCGAAATACCACCTGCTTCCTCTACCCTGCCACAGCCGATTCCTGTGGGTACTAACCTCTAAATTGCCTTGCATCCACTATTTTCCTTTTCTGTTCCTGTAATACCCTACAGTTTGATCCCTGTAACAGATTTCCTCTGGTGAACTACAATGGGTACACTTTGTGCTTCAGCTGCCTCCTCTGCTAAATGGAAATAATAATAGTTGGGCCTACCTGGTAGAGGTGCTGCAAAATTAAACCCATCCTCAGGCCCAGCGCGGTGGCACAGTGTTTAAGGTCCTCGCCTTGCACGCCCGGGATCCCATATGGGCGCCGGTTCTATCCCAGCAGCCCTGCTTCCCTTCCAGCTCCCTGCCTGTGGCCTGGGAAAGCAGTGGAGGACAGCCCAAAGCTTTGGGACCCTGCACCCACGTGGGAGACCTGGCTTCGGATCGGCCGTTGTAGCTCACTTGGGGAGTGAATCATCGGACGGAAGATCTTCCTGTCTCTCATTTCTGTATATCCGCCTTTCCAACAAAAAAAATAATAAAAATAAATCTTTAAAAAAAAATTAAACCCATCCTCATATTCAAAATGCTCCAAGCAAAACCTCACCACTGTGAGCAACAGCCATACTGAACACGGACAGTCAAGGCACCAATGTCCTTTTATAGATCTCAGGGAGAAGACTCCTGAACCTTCAACGATGAGTAGCAGTCAGTCAAGGAAGGACAAAGGACAAGGATCAGACCACTCAACGGCAAAAGGTAAGGGGGAAGGGAGATCATTCCAGGAGTCAGGAAGAGTACGACAGTACAAGGAGGGAGATGGACTCGAGCAGGCTGTAGACTACAGGGTTCAGACTGGGATGTGGTATTTGTAGCAACAGTTAAGATGCTGCTTGTGACACTAGCATTCTGTATCAAATGCTTGGATTTGAATCCTGGATCTGTTCCCAGTTCCAGCTAATATAGACCCTGGTGGGCAGCAAGTATTGGCTTAACCAGTTTAATTCATGCCATCCATGTAGAAGACCTGGATTGAGTTCCTAGTTCTTGGCTTCAGCCCAGCCCAGCCCAGCCCCAGATTGCAAGTCTTTGGTATTTGATGAGTGAGCCAGTAGATGAGAGAGATCTTTTAGTGGATGAGATGTCTCTCTCCCTACCTCCATTTCAAATTAATATAAATACTTTTTTAATGCATCCAACCTTTCTCCCAAGATTGTGGGAAATCATTGGAATATTTTAATTGGTGGAATTAAAATTTTTAATTTATGTTTAAGACACAGTCCATTGGCTGTAATGGGGAAAATCTATGGAGTGGAAAGGAGAAAAGACAGGGTATTGGAAAGAGCTGTTAGGAAATCACTGCAAGTGCCCAGGCTTGGTAACAGTGACAGTGAAGGCACAGGAAAACAGAAAGGCTTAATCTATTCAGGAATTAAAAGTGGCTAGATTGGCAAAGGACTGCAAATCAGAAATGGCAAGAGGCATCAGAAAGACTACCACAACACATGACAGAGCACACTGGCTCAAAGTGTAGACTCTAGACAGCCTATACTCAAACCCCAGCTCCTCCCCAAGCTGCTGACCTTGGGCCACAGCACCGATTCATCCTGTGCCTCTGATGGGGAGCAGAAAGGGGTGGTAATTGTTTCTCAGAGATCAGGCTCTGAGAAAGGTCAGATGAGGTAAAGTACACCAAAGGCTTGGAAGAGAGCCTGGAGTATTATAAGTACAGTAAATTTTGGCCACTGTTGCAGAGACAAGGATCCCAGGAGAAGCCATGACCTGGGGTGAGTTGGAAACATCAGGTGTTCAGTTCCAACATGTTCAGTGACAAGGTTTGGGGAACCAGAGAACAAGACCTGGCCTGGAGACATCAATTTCATTGGAGAGTCATCAGCTGTCCTGGTAGAGATGGTTACTGAAGCCAGAGAATTCATGTGACTGCCCAGGGAGTACAGGTGAAGAGAGAAGTGCCAAGGGCACAACCCTGGGCAATGTAACAGTGAAGATTTCAGGATTTCAGGAAGAGAAGCCAAAGACCAAAACAAAAAATCAGAAAAAAATTACAAAACAAAACAAAAACAAAAACAAAAAATCAGTGGCCACAGTCCCTTGTCAGGGGAAGAAAAAGAAAAGACAAAATCAGTAAGGATTGTTCTTGATGTAGTATGGGATCTCCCTCCATCATCCTCTCTAGCCAGGGATTGGGTAACACAGGAGCAAGAAATCTGTCCCAAAGTGTACCAGAGCTGATGCAAAAGTACATGTGGACCACCTCGGTGACTAACTGTGACAGGCTTCAGTTCTGTGGACCATGCACTAAATTCCCGATTGTCTCCTTCAAATGACAAGAAATGCAGTGAGGATTCCCACTGAGTCCAAACAGTTGCTGAGATAGGGAAGCAGCATGAACTTGGTACCCACTCTCTCATGCACATAAGGCTTTCTCCAAGTTCCTCATCTCATTTCCCATGTCCACAAACCCTTTGGGGTATTTGCAACCTTAACTATATGTATTTTTTTGTGAAAGCAGCAGGTTCTAGAAGGTAGCTAGTATGTATTACATATGTATACATAGGCAATACAGATTCTAGAAGCATCAGACCATAGAAGGTAGCCAGTATATATTAGATATGTATTAGATGTGTGTGTATATATAACTAGTATGCATAGATTCTAGAAAGTACTCCATGTTGTACGCTTGTTATAAACCTGAGACTCAGTGCAAGGCTTCATTCCCAGACCACCTTGCAGGAGGCTCAAGGAAGGTCTGGCTGATGCCTGGAGGATTACTCTCCATCAACACCAACATGAGAAACTGCTTTGTATTCTATCTAGCCCAAGCAAGTGGGAGTTGTTACTTTTACAATTACCATTATGAGTATTCCACTACCCAATTCGGAGAATAGAAATTAAGGTGGGGAGGGGGAAGAGGAGTAGTTATCTTATTCTACTACCACCAAACTTTCATTTCCACCCAATTTTCTTATAGATGTTCAATACTAACTCTAGGCAGCATTTTAACACAGTAAGACTGGCACACCCAAAATGGCACAGTAACTACTTTCCTATGGGCAAAACTGACCTCTTAACCTAAGGTGAACTTTTTCTTTTTCCCTTTCCTCCATTCTGAAGGTTAATTGGGTTGCTGAACACCCACAAACTGAAAAAGCATGCATCTGCCTGGAAGGAACATGCAGAAAAGCCAGAAGCAAGACCAACCAGTCTAAATCTGGCAAATATTACCAAATTAACTTCCCATTTACCAACGGGCAACCAATAAAAAGGGAATGTGCATGACTTTTATGTGTGTGTGTATGATCACAATGACTTAATTATGAAGCACCAATACAAACTGTGATCTACAACCACAGAATATTTGTGTTAAAATTAGGAGATGCTAGCACATTCAACACAAGAACTAATGGAAGTCCTAAATATAGATTATATTCCATCTGGCTGCCAAGAGCCTGCCTCAGCACATTAACCAGAGATCCCAACCCAGAGAAGGAAAGTAGCTTTTAAAAATACAAAAGAGAAAAAAGCTTCACTTAGAATGTTTCTAGTAGAAAAAGTTCAAATCATATGATAAGAAGTCATCTGTTTCATGGACTATTTATGACTCAGATGTTAATTCTGATGCTATCTTTAAATACATGGGGAGGAAAGAGATTTTCTTGCTTTGAACTTGAAAGGATTTTGTTGAAGCAGGTAGCTCATAGCTGGTAAGTGACATTCAGTTGCTTAGAATAATTTTTATGATTTGGTTTTGAGATTTGCCTCATTTGCACAATAAACACAGCTACAATTTCTATTCTTCCAAAACCATTTTAAACTCTAACACCACAGGGACCATGTCACTGTAGCATTTTGCAAATGTACTTTGCAGAAACCAAACAGCTAGCTTGTGTTTACAAAACAAAATTCGTTGTTCCAGTTTCAGCTTTGCTTATTAACAAAGTGGTTATTTCTCAAGCCACAGTCCCCTCTTTGTTTATGTTTAAGACCTTGATCCAAATGAAAATACACGACCCATTGGGTACAGAAAATGACCACTACACAGAAATCTCTCTTGATAATCATCCTGTGGCACATGGAACCATCACAATTACCAACATACTCACAGAAAGTCAAGCATAGCTCTTTGCAGTTAATCCAGTTCCTCTATTTACGAGATTCCTGAGGCATAAATAGATTAGAAGGTTTGTAAAACGCATCTTTATGGTGGACCCTTTGCAGAGTTTGTTTGGAGTATCAAGGCAGGCTATCCTGGGTATGTAGGTTTCTCCCTGTACAAACTCGGCCAAAAAGCAAGGACAATCAACAGCATGAGGACAGTTGAATCCAGATCCTGATTTAGAGGGTCTACATATGAGTCCAGAGTCAGGGATGCTCTATAATCCTCCTGGGAAACTCCAATTCTAAACTGGTTATCAGATTTGAAGATCCCACTCCACACCTTGTCATGACTCTCAACTACTCTTAAATTCTTAACCCTAACAAAATCCTACACAATTTTAACACTGATCAAATCTTAACAGCCACATGAACTGAACTGTGAACTTTTGAACTGAACTTTTGAACCTCCAAAAGTGATTGTACTTGGAGATGGAACCTTTACAAGGGCAATTAACATGAGAGTCTATGGGAGGCATTATTTCAAAAAGATCGTTGTTGTCCCTCTAAGAAGATACTAAGACACAGTCACATGCAGAAGAAACCCTAGGTAAAAAAGACAGTCTTCTGCCAGCCAAAATGATAGATTCTGATAGAAACAATGCTGGCACCTTCAGGTGGACTTGTACCCTTGAGAATTATGGCAAAAAAAAAAAAAAAAAGTCTGTGCCTTAAACAGCCTAGTTTGCGGTTCCTTGTCACACAGATGCCTCCCTCTCCACTTCCCATCTGAGCTCCAGCCATCCTTGTCTTCCTCCTGTCTCCTTGACATGCTGACTGACTTCCATTACCAGGCCTGTAACAGCTATACCCTTCACCTGCACTGCCTGCCCCTAGATCTTTCCATGGCTACTAGTTCTTGTCTTTCAAATAGCAAATATCACAACTTCCAAGGAGATGCTCCTCATCCTTGTTTTGTATCCATTCACTATACTAAAACCGTCACATCCCTGATCACCGTGATAGACTTTCTTTGCTATGACCCTTTTCTTCCTCCAAAGGGCACCCACTAAACTCAGATAGAAACTCTGCCTATCTTATTAGCCTTGTTATCCTCAAATCTTTGTATAGAGTCAAGTCTTTGGCAGGTGACTACACAAGCACCTCTTGACTGACTGAACGAACGAACGAACAAATGAACAAGCAAATAGCAGTTGAAAACAACTGCTTAAGTCCATGAAATCAATTGTTTGGCATCAAAAGCCTAATACAAAGTAAAAATGCGATATAGTTACTTAAGGCAAGTTGAACTTAATTAAACAGAGTAACATTTGATTTCAGGAATTCAATTTTAAAAATTTCTTTTTAATTCGCAAATGATGTAACCCTAATAATGAAGTGTGTGCTTCTCAAAAATAAAACCAAGAGGAATATATGCAGTTAAAAGAAAAGATAATGTGGAAAGACTTCCATTTGGAGGGGACAATTAAGGGAGACTATACCAGGGAGATTACTATTCACTGCTCAAAATTTTTGCCAATGTCCATAATCTTCAGAAAGAATTTTCATAGCCAGTAAACAAGAGTCGAGCAATTGCTTGCCTTAAGATGCTCCTAGATAGGGAATTTGGTGTACCAGCCAGGACTGCTGCATGCCCACAAAAGAGTGCCTGCATTAAATCCCAGATGTGCCTTCTGATTTTGGTTTCCTGCTAACTCATATCCTGGAAGGCAGCAGGTGACAGCTTAAATACTTGCATCCCTGCCACCCACACAGGATATCTGTATTAAGTTCTGAGTTCCAGGGTCTGCCCTGTTCGACCCCAACTGTTGCAGGCATCTGAAGACAGAATCACAGAATGTAAAATCTCCCTCTACATTGCTCCCTTCTCACATCTGCCTCTGTTTCTCTGCCTTTAAAATACATCTTTTAAAAAGATGTAGATGCGACAAGTTAAGCTGCCACGTGCAATACCAGCATTTCAGATTGGAGTACCAATCTGAAGTCTGGCTGCTCAACTTCTGATCTAGCTCTCTGCTAATGCTTAAGAAACAGAAGATGACCCAAATCCTTGGTTCCCTGCTACCAATGTGGAAGCCCAGCCCCAGCTGTTGTGGCCATTTGGGGAGTGATTCAACAAACTGAAGATCTGGTTTTTTTTCTCTCTGTTGCTCTGTCATTTGGATAAATAAGTCCTTTTTTCGTTTAAAAAAAAATAGTTTTCAATAAAATGTTGGTTATTTTCTCATCTGCCCCCAACATATCATCATTACTACCTCTGCCTCTTTGCTTCTGTTGATGATGCCGTGAGGACACTATTTCTTTCCTCACAAATTTTTCTGTTACATCCAGAACCCCTTCTAAGCTCCTGTGTAGGGTGGATCACTGTGAGTTATAATTGTTTGCTTAACATCTTTGCTTGCCTGGAGCATCTTTGGTCCTTGTGTTAGTCATCACCACTCAAGAACAATTCTGTTTACCTCAAAAGGGGAGAAAAAAAGCAATAGGAGACATGACAGTGCCTGATAAAATCTTTTTAAAATTAAGATGCAATTCACATACCATGAAGCTCACCATTTTAAAATGTACAACTCAGTCGTTTTTTTTAGTTTATTCACAAGGTAATGCAACTATCACCACTAGCTGATTCCAGAACATTTCTCTAACCCAGAATGAAAGACCACACCCCTTCACAGTTACTCCCCTTCTCTCCTGTCCTATCAGCCCTGGCAACCACTAACCTACTTCCTGTTGCCATGGACTTATCTTGCCTATGCATTTCAAGTAAATGGCATCCTATATGCATTTGACTCTGGCTTGTCACTTAGCACAAGGTTTTTAAGCCCATCTGTTTCTGCACTTTTTATGAATGCAGAGCATTCTATTGCACAGCTATGTCTCATTGGGCTTATCCATTCCTCAACTGATAGACACTGGGTTGTTTCCACTTTTTGTCTACTGCAAATAATGCTAATAAACATCCATAAGCAAGTTTTATTCTTATGAATTTTTATATTATTACTATATTCAGTGCATACCTAGGAAGTATAGTATTCTGGGTCATAAACACACGTAAGTTTGTGTCTACCTTCCTGAGGAATGACCAGAAATGCATGAGAGCAAAACATTTCTTAGAGATTAAGTCATCACAAATGAAGGACATCATCTTTTTGCAGACTTTCAGAGGTGAAGAGAGAGACAAAAGAGCAATATTTCTAAAGAGGAGATGTCTCATTAGAGAAACGAATGGCTCACAAAGTCATACTGAATCATTTTCAATCACCTTTACCATGGCACTGCTTAATTCCCATTCTGACCACATATTCAGTCTTAACATCCATAGCCTGGGTCTCTAGGGCAGCGTTTTCCAAGCAGTATCAACACCTTCAAGCCATCAGTTAACTTGTGTGGCATTATTTCCTGCTCACTGGGGAAGAAAAGATCTCGCCTTCTGGAAGCACCTAGTTTTATTTCTGGAAATAAATTTTAAAAAACAAATTCATTCTTCTTTTAAACACCAAGTTGCCTGAATGGATCTTACCCATTAGTTTAGTCATTTTTTAAGCTTTTGACAAAGGCTGCTTTTATACAGCCAAAATACTTTGGGGAAGTTAAGACATGTGGAGTATTCCATGTATCCACCACACATGTTCAAGTTGTAGAAAAAGGGATATGTGCTGCCAATCAGTCATGATCAACAAACAGAAGGCCGGTACCCATACCACCCATGACAGAATGAACGTGGCATCATATTGGCAGACTCATGTTTCTGGTCTCCCTTTTAAGAAAAAGCAATATAAATCTTGCTAGACAGGTCAAAGACTCTAAATCTGTGAGTATATATGTGCCTCCAAATGGGGCAACAACAAACAAAAGAAAAATATTTACAATGGAATCAACACTTACTTCACTAAAACAAATTTTTTCATCCTCTATGATGTCTCTGTTTACACTACTCAGCTAAGCAAAAAAGAACCAGCAAAAGGCCACACACTCAACAGAATCCCTTTTCCTGCTCCTACAGCCTCCATCCTGACTCCAAGTCTACACCCTAAACACAGAGTCTAGCCTTTTGTCTCCTGCCCAAAAGGACAATCTTCCCAGGCCTTGTCCCTCTAGAGAGCTCGTCTCCAGGGAAAGGCCCATCCAGACTTTACGATTCCTCTCCCAAGGCAGGCATCCATAGGGCTTAGCTAATGGCAGCTGCTGCACTTGCAGCTGCAACTGTGCAAGACAGACCAAGAGAGTTCCCACAGGCCA
This sequence comes from Ochotona curzoniae, assembly GCF_017591425.1. Taxonomy (NCBI): domain Eukaryota; kingdom Metazoa; phylum Chordata; class Mammalia; order Lagomorpha; family Ochotonidae; genus Ochotona; species Ochotona curzoniae. The sequence continues at coordinate 11,815,923 of NW_024464920.1, read as the reverse complement.
AGACATGAGGGAGCAGCTGAGGCTGTCAATCAGTTATCACTCAATAGCTAGATCAGGGATGCTGATCTCTCTGAGGCCATGGCTAAGGAAAGCCTCCCCACTCCCACTCCATCCCCTCCACACACTCAGACACAGAGGCCCAGCAGAGGCCACGGCCTGCCACGGCCTGCCACAGCCAACCCTGAATTGCCAAGGAAAAATAATACCTACAGAAATTCAGAGAGGGACACAGTTCCAGACCTTTCCCAACACATCAGGGAGTCTCTAGCTCTCCTTCTCTAAAGGGGATCATGGGCTGTCACACCACTTATCTGAGAGAACACAGGTGAGAATGCTGCTCTTAGAGGAATGCAAAACTCTTTGGAAACCCAAAAGATCTCCAAGTGGAGCAAATGTCAGGTTTGTTAGTCAAACCAGAGATCTGTTGGCCTCATACCAGATTTTCCACTTGGTAGGTCTGGGATGGGACCCCAGAAGCACATTTCTAACTTCCTAGGGGATGCTGAGTCCACCAGTCAGGGAGCATATGGGGAAAGGCAGGTGCTGAAGTACAGGATAAATATCAGCTACAGTTACACAAAAATGGGCAATCAGGAGGCATACCTACCTTGAATAGTAAAGAGAAAACAAGTTTAAGATGGAGAATAAGTAACAAAATAATGAAATGCATAATGCTTGAGTTACCAGTAGAAAACCATTTAAAATAAGCAAGAGCAGAGATTAAGCAGGTAGATGTTTCCAAACAAGTCCCTGTCCTCTAACTCAACAGGAAGAAAGACATCAAGTCCACTATTGCCTCATTATGTCCTGGAACTTGTAATCTGTCTTTCCTTCTTCACAAATGATGAATCGCATCCTCGAACGCATCCACAGCACAGAGATGCTCTCCAGACCCTGTCTGGTCACTGCCTCTGGTATTGCTGCCTCCCGTGGCTCTCAAGTTTTCCGGTTTAAAAAACTTTCTAGAAATCAAAACAGTGTGGAGTTGGTGAAAGCATGAACCAACCAATCTATAAAAAAGAATAAACAGCCCAGAAGTATACCCACACCAATATAAGTCAGCTGGTCTCTGGCAAAGCAGCAAAGAGAACTGGGGGAGTCATCTCTTCAACTCACAGTGCTGAAGCAAGTGGACATCCACATATCTGAAGAAAAATAAGAGGAAATAAAAGAGAAAGAAGAAAGGAGGGACAAGGAAGAGAGAAAAGAGAAGAGAGTGGAGGAGAGGGGAAAGAGGAGGGATAGGAAGAAGAGAAGGAAGGACCTTGGGAACCAATACTGTGGTGCATCGCTATGTGTGATGTCCACATCCCCTATCATATGTCAGTTCATTTCCTGGTTGCTCCGCTTCCAATTGCAGGTTCCTGCTAAGGCAGCAGGTGATGGATGAAGCACTTGGGCCCTGAAATCCATGTGAGAGACTCAGATGAAGTTCTTGATTCCTGGCTTTGACATGGTCTAGCCTCAGCTGTTGCAGCCATTTGGAGAGTCAACCAGCAGATGAAAGATCTCTTCCTCCCTCCTTTCTCCCTCGCCCTTTTTGACGCTGTCTTCCAGATAAATAAATCAATATATTACAAAGACCTTATATTTTTCTCAAAATTAACTCCAAAGGAATTTCAGACCTGAAGATAAAGCCCAAACTAGATCTGATGATACTCAGGAAAAAAAAAAAATTGAGGGTCTGTTTGGTGCAAGATATCTGTTAGATCCTTTTAGTAGCTTATCACATTATTTACTTATTTTATTTTATTATTATTTTTTTTTGAGGTGAGGTTTCTTTTTAACAGCATGGAGAGGCAGGGTGGGGAGGAGGATCAAGTCTCAGCTGTCCCTGTCCCACACATCACCCACCCCACCGGCTCAAGCATAAGCAAGGCTAAGCCCGTATCAACAGCTGTTACCAACTCCAGGTGTCTCAACTTTGTTCTATCAACCATGCCCAGATCAGGCTATGGAAAGGCGGGGTGGGAAGGGGATGTGTCTTGAACAGAACCAATATCTAAAGCATAAACGCAAGCTATCTTCACTCCTCCCAAACTGTAACAGTTCAATCAGCAGGATGGCCACTGGGCAGGTGGAAGGCGACTGACTAGAGATGTCCTCCCCTCACTGCATCCACAGGCCACAGGTCTCTGAGAACACCGAGCCGCGGCCCTCACCTCAGCCCCACTGTACGGCTGGCTCTGCTGCCCAGCAAGGCGGCTCACACGGGTCTCCCTTGAAAGGAGCGCATGTTCATGAGTTCCTCCCTGCCAGAATTCGGCTGACTGCTCCTTACAGGCCTCGAAGTGCCTGAGGGCCTTGGCCTGTGAAGCTCCCCTGAGCAGCAGCCAGGAGCAGCGTGGCCTCCTCCACCTCCCAGCACCCGAGGCGGACAGGAGGCTGAGGCTCACCGGCCGGCCGTGGTCCAGGCGGGGATGGACTGCGGAGTCCCGCTCCGGGTAGTAGTCCAGCTTGCCCGGCTCCGGACGCCCTCCAGGGCGGGAGCGCCCCATCGACACTCGGCACCCCCTCGCAGCGGCAGCCGGAGAAGCCTCGAAAGCCCGCCTCTTTATGCTTCTGCTTCCGGAAGGCTGTGGTCCTGCTTCCGGCGTTGGCACGGTGAGAGTTTCCAGGGTTTGCGGTTTATCAGCAGGACGATCCCAGGTCAAGAGGGTCTGCCACGAGCTTCTCCTCAGGTGAAGGACGGCCCAGCCCTCCAAGCCAGGGTGGATGGTCCTCACAGCCTGGCCCGTGTCCAAGCAGCACAGGCCCCGCTGTGTTCTCATGCTGCCGCTTGCGAATCGGGCAGCCAGGGGCCTTCACAACCTCGTTATCAGAGTGCCTAGGGGGAGGGGGCCCCCACAGGCCTAATTTGTGATTCTGTACCCCCCCCAAAAGTGTCATTACTCCCAATTGACAATTTATTGCTAGCAATGAATCAAAGCACTTTGGTAGTTTTCCCTGTATAATCTGCGGCCGGAGTTTCACTCGTCTGCCAATAGTAGGGAAGGAGGAAAACTCTTCTCTCTCTAGGGGCACTGACCTTGAATTAGCTCACGTCCAGATGGCGGGAGGAGAGCCCTCTCAAGGCCAGCTATGGGTACATGAGCGGATACCTTGCGTTGCAAGCTATAAAGTTGGCATGAACCAAAGGTGACTTTCACTGCCATGTTTACACAAACCCTGAAGGCAAGTCATAAAAACATGCTCGAATTTTGCAGTGCATGTGTGGCCTATCCCTAATGCATACAAGCACGTCGTGTATTGAAAGTGATTGTTCCCGTTAGCAGTAGCGCTCTTTTGGGGCTGAAGAACTTGCTAAAACAGTTAAAATCAGGGGCCCAGAACAATGGTTCAACTAGGTAGTACCCCATTTGGGAGCCGGTTCCTGTCCCAGCTGCCCCACTTCCCATCCAGCTCCCTGCTTATGGCCTCGGAAAGCAGCAGAACATAGCCCAAACCCTTGGGACCCTAAACCCACGTGGGAGACCCGGAAGATGCTCCTAGAACTTGGCTCCTGGCTCCTGGCTTTAGATGGGCCATTTGGGGAGCGAACCAGCAGATGGAAAATATTTTTCTCTGTCTTTGCTTCTCTCTGTAAATTTGCCTTTCCAATAAAAATAAATAAATCTTGTTAAAATGTTTAAATCAGTTGGTATTCACATGTGAAACGTGACACATTACTTAGAACACATTATCTCCTTTTGTTCAGGGGCCTATATACCGGGAACACATGATATCCAAACCAGAAAATCTAAATCAAATTCCTTATCCTACTTCTTCTTTTCTTTCTTCCTTCCTTCTTTCTTTCTTTCTTTCTTTTTTCTTTTTTTTTTTTCTTTTTGAAATTTTTATACCTTGGGATTCCCCTCACCCTCATTCTACTCTTTCAAATGACAGCTTTAGGAGCAAGTACTTGGTGTAGTGTTGAAGACACCCATCAGGAGGCCCAAAGACCATAACAGAGTGCCTTGGTTCTGTTCCCAATGCCCATTTCCTGCTGCCATGTGAAATAGTAGGTGATAGCTCAAGTATTTAGATCCCAAATTAGACACCTAACAGAGCTCCCGACTCCCAGCCACAGGTATCATGGGTATTTGGAGAGCGAACCAGCAATGAAAGTATTCTCTCTTCCACATTTTAAAGAAAATTTTGATTCAAAAAGTAATAAATGGGGCCTGGCGCAGTGGCGCAGTGGTTAAGGTCCTCGCCTTGCACGCCCGGGATCCCATATGGGCGCCGGTTCTAATCCCGGCAGCCCTGCTTCCCTTCCAGCTCCCTGCCTGTGGCCCGGGAAAGCAGTCTAGGACGGCCCAAAGCTTTGGGACCCTGCACCCGTGTGGGAGACCCAGAAGAGGCTCCTGGCTTCAGATCGGCATAGCATCGGCTGTTGCACTCACTTGGGGAGTGGATCATCGGACGGGAGATCTTCCTCTCTGTCTCTCCTCTCTGTATATCCGCCTTTCCAATAAAAATAAAATAAATCTTTAAAAAAAAAAAACAAAGTAATAAATGGTACTTGCAAAGTACTCAACCAAAAAGGTGAGATCATTTGAACTTTGCTTTGCAAGAGCACCCGGTGAAATTACACGGCAGGCAATAAAACATCCTCCCAGCAATGGGGCAGATGCGTTTTTGTCCCCTCCTTCCTTCCACCACCGTGCCACTTTACCAGTAAATTATTATCACCGGAAAGGGTTTTAAAAAAAATCCAGCTGAAATCAGAAAACTAAAAACTTGTGTGGCAGAAACGCACGATTCACCTGAGCAGTGACCTCCCGAGAGTGCACTGGAATCAACTCTGAAAACTAGAAGAATGCTATGAGAGCTCCAGCATCTCAGACCCTTGTCCCTCCAGTCAATTCCACCCAAATCTCACTCTCTCTCTCTCTTCCAACTTTCATTACTTTCATGACTGTCTCTGTCCCTCTCCCCCACGATTCCTTATCAAATAAAATTGTGTGTGAAAAAGGAAAGAAACCTAGTCATTCACACTTTAGTATGAATTAAAGTCTGTCTTAATTCTCCCAAGAACAAGTATTTCAAGTCATAGCTCTAATTGTGAAAAGACTTCCTTGAAATCCTTTTAAGGATATCTCACAGAGCAAAGAGGGGAGGAATACACAGTGGAAGAATTTCCCAAGTCTATCAGTACATCAGGACAGCCGTAAGAATAGGTCTGAAAAACTTTAAATGAGTTCACACGAATACCTAGATATTGTGTGAGCAACTTTATCCTTGGAGAAATTTGCTTCTTTCAATAAAATTCTCTTTTAGTGCTTTTACCACCCCACCCCACCCCCGCCAATAAATTCTAAGATCAACTTGTAATGGTCTATCGCAGCCCTGTAAGATCCATTCTCACTTGATCTCCTTTCCCTACACCAGTTTTTGCTCCAAAAAGTGCAACGTAAGCTGCTGGTGCCGAGTGCAGCCGCGAGTCTTTGCACAAGTGCTGGGTAAGCACGACCCTCAGTGCAAGCTGAGTGTGCCCTAACACACAGTGCTGGCATGGGGTCTCTTGCTCTCTCTCCTCTCTCTCTCTTTCAACCGAAAGGCCTTTGAGACTCTGAGTCAGTGGAAAATTCACTCTGTTCCAAGCAAGAGACACACAAGTGTGCTCCTAAATTGAATACTGACATTTGGAAAGGCCCCAGGGTATTATAAATATAATCTCTCCAGGATGCAAGTGTATGTCAGGCAGAGCAAGTGATAGAGAGCGTGTGTGTGTTTGTGTGATGACAGAAAGGGAGCAAGAGCAGGCCAGGGGCCAACAACTATTAGAGTTGAGAATGCAAGGCCAGGCATGGAGAAGAATGTCCCCCCACATGCCTCGTGGCTAAACTCAATCTCCTCTACTGCTTCCTGCCCAAAGCCCAGGGAAGGAATTCAATGGAAAAAAAAAAAAAAAGTATGAGAGAAAGAGAGGGAGAGAAGAGGCAAAGGGAGAGACAAAGAAAGGTAAGTGGGTATGAGGACAGAGAAAGCAGGAAGTAGGGGATTACTGGGGATAAACCAAGAGACGCAGACTGAGAAAGAACAGGAAACTACTAAGAAATCATAGTCTCCAACCCTCTGCCCCCAGTTCCAAACGCTCATTTCCACAGTTATTGTGTTTTGCTGGCCATTGATTCCATATCCAAATGGCCCCACTCCTCCCATAAGGCAATGCCAAGGCTCCTGCACCATCCGTGACACATTTTGTTTCTTACCAAACAAATGGTTGTATCAGGTTGGGCAGCCTCTGTGACTGAGGCATAGAAGGAGGGGAAGCGAGCTGGCCTGCTAGGGCTGTGGATACCATGAAAAACAGAATTTGAAAAAGAGATGGAGACGTTGTTAGCCTGGCCCTTAAGAAGCTCACATCTTATACTGAAGGATGTGAGTTTGATTCCTGGCTCGAGTCGCTGATTCCAGCTTTCTGTCTGTGGAAGCAGTGGTGGTAGCTCAGGTAATTGGGTTTCTGTCACCTACATGGGCAACCTGGTTGGAGTTCCAAGTTCCCAGCTCCCAGCTCAGGCACCCTTCCCCCTGTGGACCTCTGTAAACCAGTGGATGGGCATATGTGTTTGCTTTAAGATATAAGTAAACATTCTTTTTTATAATAGATAATTGGAAAGAGATAGACACCATCCTCTCTTGCTTGCTTCAGGCTACCTATAGCACATGAATGCCATTCTAAGTTTCTCTCTAGTTTGCTTATTTTCTTTTTTTTTTCTTTTTTAAAGATTGATTTATTTTGTATTGCAAAGTCAGATATACAGAGAGGAGGAGAGACAGAGAGGAAGATCTTCCATCCAATGATTCACTCCCCAAGTGAGCGCAACGGCTGATACTACACTGATCTGAAGTCAGGAGGAACTTATTCCAGGTCTCCCACACGGGTACAGGATCCCAAAGCATTGGGCCATCCTCGACTGCTTTCCCGGGCCACAAGCAGGGAGCTGGATGAGAAGTGGAGCCCATATGGGATCCCGGCGAGTTCAAGGCAAGGACTCTAGCTGCTAGGCCATGGCGCCAGGCCCTAGTTTACTTATTTCCTCTAGGATCTGTATGCTGATTTTTTCCTGATGATGCATCTAGGAATATACAGTTTCAGGAAAATTTCCCTTTCACTAATTTAAAAATATGTATAATAATCCTAAACTCTAAAACATCCGCTATACCAAGCAATATCACTTCCAACTGGCTTAGCCTTGGGAAGCATGTTTAAATAACAGTAACTGCCTCCCAAGGTTCTTTATTACCCCTACTGATCGCTCCTTGATGAACAATGATATGATTTGAATGTGATCATCACCCCAAAATCCCTGTGTTGAAGTCCAGTGCCCAGTGTGATCCTACCCAGTGGCAGGGGCTTTAAGAAGGTTATGAATGGAGCTCTGTGCTCAAGGAGTGGCCTTTCAAAACAGGCCGAAGGGGGCACCCAAGCCCCTTCTGCTGTGTGAGGACAAAGCAAGAAGACCCCCTACTAGAATCAGGCTACACTGGACACCAAATCTTCCAGCACCTTGACTTTGGATTTTCCAGCTCTAGAACTGTGAACAGCAAGTTCCACTGTTTATACATTACTCAGTTGGGAGTCCATGTAATAACATAATGGGATAAATCCTCCACCTACAAGCACGGGCATCCTATATGAGCACTGGTTCTTGTCCCAACCAGCTATTCCACTTCCCATCCAGCTCCCTGCTTGTGGTCTGGGAAAGCAGTCAAAGACGGCCCAAAGCCTCAGGACCCTGCACCTGCTTGGGAGACCTGGAGGAAGTTCCTGGCTCCTCTCTTTGGATCAGCTCAGCTCCAGCCATTGTAGCCACTTGGGGAGTGAGCCACCAGGTGGAAGACTTTTCTGTCTCTCTTCTCTTTTTAAAATATGGCTTCCTAATAAAAAATAAATAAGTATTTATTTAAAAGAAAGTTTAAATAAATATTTATTTAAAAGAAAGTTTAAATAAATAAATAAATTACTCAACCTATTTTGTTATAGCAGCCAAAATAAGATACAGCAGACAGCATCAGCACCAAAACTCTATTCTCTAGAAAGTACAGTTACCAGCAAGTCAAAAAAAGTAGTTTATTCACCTTTGTCCATCATAGGGCCTGTGTCAACCAGGTGTTTTCTTTAGAACTGAGACCCCCAATCCCTCATTTAGGGAGATTTGGTTTTTGATGGCTATGTTTCTCCCCAGAGATTGCCCAGAGTAAGGTACCAGATCAATGCATCCTGCCCATCTTGAAAGGAAACTACCTGTATTGGCTGGTTGGCCCAATCACAATGCAGGCATCATTAAAGATTCATGCCAACTCCAGAGCTCTGAGCAGCAAACTGAGGGAGGCCTCTGCTGCAATCACTTGACAGGTCAGTTTCTCACTCTGCCCCATCAGGCTTTCCTCTGCCCTGACATCCTCCTAGGAGCCCTCCCTACCAAGCTGCCTGCATTCAAACCTCAGGGTTTTCCATGGAACCCTATCTGCAATGTGCATCCCTAAATACGTCATTGATGTTCTAGGTAAATTAGGAGCCATCACTAAACTTGGGTAACTGCCCACAGTAGGGACAGGTTGGTCCACAGCAGCACTGCCTGCTATATAATACAATATGCCAGATGACATCAAGACATGAACCATATCACAGTCTGCTGATTAGTGCTGTGCAGGTGCAGAAGAAGGAAAAAACTAATCCCTACCCAGAGAAACAGTCACAGCTGGTCTCACATCCACAGACAGGCCATTTTGGTCCCCTATTGGACATGAAAAATCTCAAGCCACAAACTTCAAACTTACTCTGAACCATGAAACGAAGTCACTGCCCAATTTATAATTTTGTCTATACATAGACAAAAACAATGTCACTGTGCCATCCATAAAACTACTATAGAACTGTGTGACTTTCTGATCTTTTTGATGCTGTCTACAGCAAACTCTTGATTTCTTAGATTTTCCCCTAATCACCCAAAGCCAGGACTTATAACGGGTTCTTTATATTTCTATTTTTTTGTTGTTGTTTTGCTTTTCTTCTTTATAAAGGGTTCTTATTAACATTGTAACTAAAACAGTGTCCCTTTATGTTCACCCTTGATCAATGAGTAATAAACATACCTTGTTTATTTATTAGCATATTCTGAATGGTCTCTGGCTGAAGGGCATTCATAGCACCCAAGAAGTATTTGTGAAGTGAATAACACATCTGCATCTGTGATGTCCCTCTCAAGGAACTCTTAAGAAAGGACCTTGAAGGACAGTTGGAATTTTCTGGGCACAGCGGGATCAGTGAGAAGTCACTTCTGGCAAAGGAAGCAGCATGTGCAAAGGCTGACATCACAAAAATGAAGCAGGAGGAGCCCATGTGAGTGGGGGGTGGGGTGGGCGGGAAGGAAGCTAGGACCAAATGTAGAGAGCCTTGTGGGTCACACTTAATCCTGTGGGCAGAGAAGTGGGAGATAAAGAGCTCTAAATTTGAAATGTGGTTGCAAGGAGAATTCCTAAAGCAGCCATACATTTTTTTTCCAAATTTTATTATTTTTTTCTTTTCCTTTTTTTTTAAGGGGACAATCTGGGCATGAAAGGGAGACAGGGAGACAGGGAGACATTGTCTTTTGTTAAACTGAAATGCGTAGTGGAGTTTCCCAACCTAAAGTTGTAGGCACCTGCCTTTTCCTCCTCTCTGAACTGGTAACATGAGTTCAGAAAGAACTCACACTTTCTTCAACAGAATTTGCTAACTGGCATTTTGCTATATAGTTTCTGCAGGTCAGAATGAAGGATAAGTTGGCCTCGTTTGCTATAATCTAGCACTAAATAGAATATCAGATGTTCTTCATTAACCACATGAGACTTCCACATATCCCCCCTGCCTAGAAAATATTCACGTATTTCCAGCTGCTCCAAGAACAAATTGATTGGAAATTTAAGGTTCCATGAAGCTTGGGGCAGAATCTCCGTTGTAAACATCTGTTTGCATGTGTGCCCATCTCTGAGTTTCCCATCACGCCCCAGCTCCACCACCACCAACTCCTACAGACATTCCTCCTCCTTGGGAGGTTACATTTCTAGTAACCTCCCCGGTGGCACAGCTCCTGAGCTCCCTCCGTGTTAAAGTCTTGCTTGTCCTCCACAATACGCTTTGCCTAGGAGGCCTCCTCCCCTGGATCCTTCTGTAGGGCTTTTCCAGCCCTGTCACTGAGCACTCAGCAGGCCCTGTGAGTACCATACAAGGTGCCTCCATAGGGCTCATGGAGCTCACTGCTCATGCACAACTGCATGTACCTCAAACCCTTTCTGCACCAAGACAACCTTTGAATTCCATTTCCATGAATGTTTGGACATGCCTTCATGTAACAGCATGTTCATTTAAGGGTTTTTTTTTCAAATAAGATAGATGATGGTGCAACAAAAGATAATGTACTGATAGGCCATATAAGTATGATATGATGCCCTCCTAATACTGCATCATTTCCTGCTTTTCTCACTCAACATTATGTTTTGTGATCTAGCTTTATAATCAATCAATGCAACGCTCTTAGGAAAGTGCCAGTAAACACTTCTTATTTTCATGATTTTTAATGAATTTAGATCATTCCTTGTAATTGCCTCATAGTAACCTATCATTGATCAGACTACATTGCATTCTGTATTCCTATATTGGTAAATATCAAAGTTATTTCCAAATTTTGCCATTGTAAACAATACTCCAAAAATTATTCTTAACCATGTCATGTTCCCATGTTTAAGAACTACTATTTATTTAAAAACGTATTTGATCAGATGTAAACAGAGTGTACTTTAACTTTTCTAGCTACTATCAAATTGCTACCCCAAAACTGTACCATCATCAATGTGTGGATTCCCATTTTCCCACATCTTTTTACAATGATTTTTTTTTTCAAAAAAATTGGAGTGCAATGTGATTCTCCTGTTTTACTTTGCATTTTCATGTACATTGAGACTGTATCTTTTTTTTTCTTCATTTGCTAGCCATTATGCATTGGGACACAGACAAAGTCCATTTGAGAATCTCCCTCAGAAAAACACATGGGAGGCAGGGGTGGTGGTTCAGCAAGTTAAGCCACTGCTTGGCATGCAGCATTCCACAGTGGAGTGCTGGTTGGAGCCCTGGCTCCTCTACTTCTGAGCTGTCTCCCTACTAATGATGGCCCAAGGACTGAACCCCCACCACAACAGCCCTGTGCTGACATTAGAGACCTACATGAAGTTCTGGGCTCTTGGCTTCAGCTGCTAGTCATTTGGGGAATGAACCAGTCAATGGGAGACCTCTGATGTTTCTCCAGCTCATATTTGTAAGTCCTTCAACAAATAAATGGTTTTTTTTTAAAGAAAAAATGTGCGTATAGACACACATGGCCCTTCATAAAGCCCCTCAAGATTAGCCATGTAATGCTCAGAGACTCCCAAGCTTCAATAGATGCAGGAACCTCCCAGGAAGCTGAATAAGCTGTAGATTCTAGAGTGTGTCTTCTAAGCCCTGTCTCAGAGGATCCTGGGCGGGACTGGAGGATTCACACAGATGAGCACTGAAAACAACAACAACAACAAAAGAGGCAACTATGAAGATTCCTAGATTTGCTATTAGAATTCTGTTTTGTTTTCTAAAATATTCCCTTCTCCTGTAGCTGTGAAACAAAGGATAAAATCACCCGGTTGACTGTAAAAGACCACAACGTGCCTTCCACCAGAGGTGATAAATACTAAGAAATCTGGGCAAACCAGTACAGATAACACCTGTGCCTCTCTCCTCCCTAGCTGGGAGAGTCAGGAGAAGAGCAGGCTGATAGGCGATGCATAGGAAGCCATGAGGAAAGAGGGGAGGGTAGAAATTAAGAAATTCTAAGCTATGTATGCAGAAAGTGCTACATAAAAAACATCTTCCCACTAAGTATGAACAGCTTGTATTTGGAATGGCTTGCATTTCTAATTTTATTACAGCAGCCAGCTCTTTTTTTTTCCCCCACTCTGCCAGATACTTTAAAGATTCTCACATGAAAAAGAAGGGAATAAATTTAGTTTCCTTTCAGCCCCAAATTCAAATAAATGACTGCAGTAACATGAAGCAAACTGATTGCCTCAATTGCAAATAGGATTTTAAAAAATTATTTAAAAGCCTAGCACTAAAGAAGCCATAAACCGGGGAATTTACAGGACATGATGAGAGAGATTAAGGATGCTGATAGGATGGTGATGATGATGTGACACAAACATATTTGTCCCCCTTTCCTTTTCAAGCCTGTAGGTGTCAAGAGCGAATTAATCCTTGTTTTTGCCTCAGTCACACGCAACTGAGATCCTCTCTGAGCCATTCAGTGGCCAGCATCCTCTTGAACCTTTGGTGAAATCCAGCTCCATGAATGGCACCAAGAACTAGCATTAGGATCCAGTTCAGTGACTTGAGAAACGACTCACCAGTTAACTTTGCCCTGACAACAATAGAAGAATGACTCAGTTGCTCTGTCTGGGCCAGTGATACTGGCTGCCTTCTCCTCACAAGAGATGAGGAAAGAGCAGGCTTGTGATCTAGTCAAGGCTTCCAGAACGTGGACATCACACAGGCAGGAGGAGCAAGGGGACATCATGGCCCAGACTGGAAGGAGGCCCCTGAATCCCACCACAACAGCCCAGGCATGGGGTGTGCTGCAGACAGCAAAGAAACCCAAATGAAGCTAATTCCTATTCCTTCTGCTACCCTTCTGCTTTCATGGGTTACTCATGGATTCACAATAAACCTGGTGACCAGTAGATTTTCTGATGTCCAGTATCCTTGTTTATTTGGTGGCACAGATCTCCTCGTGTTCTAGATTTTAAGAGTCTAGGGTAAATTTGCATTAAAGTCAGAGAATTGGATAAATACATATATATGTATATCTGGTAAGATGGCTGGCGGTTTCAAAATTCCATGGACGAATTCTTCCATACAGTGAAAAATATCACGCTCAAAATAAACCTGTGTTTTTCCAGGATTCGAGCCACAAAGAAGAGGATTTGAGGGTGTCTGCATGACCCATGCAGCTCATTATTGTACATGCATCCCACTGAAAGAATGAGGAAAGGAAGCAGAGAACATGTTCCTTCCCTTTTGTCTTATTTTTTGTTTGTTTGTTTTGCTTTTGTTCCTTCACTCTTTTTTTCAAGATTTGTTTTTATTGGAAAGTCAGGTATACAGAGAAAAGGACATACAGAAAGATCTGTCCACTGGCTCACTCCCCAAGTGGCCACAACAGCCAGGAGATGAGCTGATCCAAAGCCAGGAACCAGGAGTTTCTTCTGGGTCTCCCACACGGGTGCAGAGTCCCAGGGCTTTGGGCCATCCTCTACTGTTTTCCCAAGCCACAAGTAGGGAGCTGGATAGTAAGTGGAGCAGCCAGGACAGAAACTAGGCACCCATATGTGATCCCAGCATGTACAAGGCGAGGACTGAAGCCACTAGACTATTTATTGCACTGGGCCCTTGTTCCTTCACTTTCAAGGACACCTCTTTTCCTATCACAGCCTTTTTGCCTGCCTCTCTCTCTCTCTACATATATATATAATACACACACATATACATATATGTAAATAAGCATATATGCAAATAAATATTTGTATGTACAGATGTAAGTATGCATATATAAATATTTATATGTATGCATGTAAATATATATGCATATATGTGTGTATGTAAATAAGTCAATTTAGTCACATAATTGCTTCTGCAAGGAAACCTGGGAAATGCAGTCTTTTCTCTGTGTAACCATAGATGCAACTGAAAAAAAAACAGGATTCTCTAACAACGAAGAGGGAAGTAATGAATATTAGGACAACTATCTTCCCTCGGTCATTAGGAAAATTCTCAGTAGGGACTAGCATTGTGGAGCAGTAAGTTAAGCCTCTGCCTGCAAGCCTGTAATCACACTTCTGATCCAGCTCCCTGCTGATGTGCCTGTGAAAGAAGAAGCACTTGAGCCCTTGCACCAACCCAGGAGACCTGCATGGAGCTCCAGCATCCTGCTTTTAGCCTGGCCCAGGCCTACCCATTATAGCCATTTGGAGGAGTAAACCAGTAGATGGATGACCTCTCTCCCTCCCTCTCTCTTTCTTTCTGTCTCTTCCTCCTTCTCTGAAACTCTGCTTTTCAAATAAATAAACCTTGTAAAATTAAAAAATATATATATTTCAGTCGACCCAAAAGTAGCTGGTGCTTACTTAGGTTGCCTCACAAACATACAAATCTATTATGCAGATGTTCATTCAGGAAATATGATCAACGTCATAGATGTTCCTTTTAAACAGTCTGTATTTTCTTGTATTAATCTTGGAGGCACTTAAATCTTTTTCCATTAAATGGGTTTTCTGCTACATGTGAACTTGTATGTGTTTTGATATACATATAATACTAGAATGTGAATGCGTTAGTGTGAGATCAGGAATGACTTGCATGCTGCTTTGAAAATAAGAATCTAAAGCCAAGATGCCTTGGGACAGGAAAAGATGAGCAGATAACCTAACAGTGGTAACACAATCACCACAAAACAGTTCAAGTCTCAGCAGGGATGAAAACTTCCAGTGCAACATTTCGTTTAGAATTTTTTTTTAAAGTACAGGAGAAGGGATATATTATTACTATCCCATATAGAGCTAAGGAAGTTCGATTTAGGGAAATGTTAAGTTACCCAAAACTGCTTAGCTTTGCAGTGGTAGGGCCTGAATCTAAACACAAACTCGAGAATCTACCCCAAGTTGGTATATAAAACCAAACGATAACTGATCAACGATTAATACGCAGACATCCTTCCTGCCCACCCCCATCGATATCATCCTGTTGCACAGCCTATCTGGGGGAAATACTGGAGAAAGGAATTGAGGCGGGAGTTTAAAAGTGCCAACCATCCACACTTAAGACGTGAGCTTAAAAATTTGCATGACGCGTCCATATAATCTCTATACAGTAATGAAATTCCGTAAGAAATTAAACTTACTCAGAAATAATTGTAAGATAATATTCTATGATGAATAATGTTCACAAAACCTAAGCTACTCCAGATGTTCAACCCATTAACTATTCTTATAGCACTCAATGAATTTTGTATTGCATTACAAAACAATTTGTCTAAGTTTACTTCTTCAGAAGAGAGTGGTTGCTGGGAAATTAGGAGCAAAACACATACTTGATCATTATTGCATGAATCAGTATTTTTCCTTCAGCATGTCCCTTCAGAATTATGTGCAGCCTATTAGAAATGGTTAAACAATTATATTATTAGATGCTGCTGTGGTTCAAAATTTGATACCGAGAACTTGCACTATAAAAAGTTTTGCTTAATCCATGTTAACTTATCACAGGAATTTAATATCCCACTGACTTGTGTGTGGCTGGTCCCTGTGGGATTTCATTGCTATTAATAAGTTTGTTTACTGGACTACTTTTTGCCCCCAACATTTTATGTGGTAGGTTTTAAATTTGACACCAGTGGGTACGAAGGAGAGAAGTCATTAGAATATCCAACTGCTTCAGATTTGGTGACTAAGCTACAAGCAGAATGAGCCCAGCACTCTCTGTCCCTAATAAATCCCATTCTTGAAATTGCTTCTTCCTAAGACACATAATTAATAAAATATGGATCCTAAAATGTGTGGCATTTTCTGCACAGAAATTCCAGGTGGACATGCCAGGAGTCTCTTGACCCTAGAATCCTAACTCTTCATTACACCAGACGCTGAGATTCCTACAAGTGTCCACAGATGCTTGACTGGCCAACTGCTTCTTGAAAACAAAAGGGAATTTCATTTCCTTATGAGTTTTTTTTTTTTAATGGTTACCATCTCAAGTGCGTACTTGTTTTACAGCTTCCTGTCTGGAGCAAACCTGTCTCCACATCTCCCTCTCCAGCATTTCAGCTATAAGAGCGTCTCGTCAAAGGTTGAAACTCCTCCCTTCCTTTCTATCTGATGGCCATGCTCAGTCATGAAAGAGTAATAGTGCCTCAGTGTCTCTGCTGTAGCACAAAAGCTGGCTGGAGAAGCACATGGCAGCTGCTTCTCTTCCCTGACTCCCCTGCCCAACATCAACTTTTTGTGAAAATACTCAGACACTGACAAGTTGAAAGAACAATTCAGTGAACACTCAAGAACCTTTCTTATAGATTGTCTGCGTCCCAAACAACATTTGCTTTCTCCTTACGTATCTGTGTCTATAGCTTTATAGATGGATGTACACATTTATTCACTTTCTTACTGAATTATTCCAGTTACAGAAATCATGATATTGTATTTCTTAGTACTTAACATTTGTATCTATTTTTTAAAAGAAAGGTATTGCCGCAGAGACCAGAACATTATTGTCACATCATTGTCATTGCCATGAAATTTTTCACTAATTCAATATTATGGAATATTCGGGCGACAGCATTGTGGAACAGTAGGTCAAGCAACCACCTGAAAGCCAGCATCCCATAGGAGTTCAGTTTGAATCCCAGCTGTTCCACTTCTGATCCAGCTCCCTGCTAAGAAAACTGGGAAAGCATCAGAAGATGGCCGTAAGGGCCCTGTGTGGTAGCCTAGCAGGTAAAGTTTTTGCCTTGCACATGCTGGAATCACATATGGGCGTCAGTTCATGTCCTGGTGCCCTGCTTCCCATCCAGCTCCCTGCTTGTGGCCTGGCAAAGCAGCTGAGGATGGACCAAAGCTTTGGGACCTTGCACCCATGTGGGAGACCCCAAAGCGGCTCTGGCCTCCTGGCTTTGGATCAGCTCACTCCCCCATTATGGCCACTTGGGGAGTAAATTAGTGGACAGAAGATTCTCCTCTCTGTTTCTCCTCTTCTTTGTATATCTGACTTTCCAATAAAAAAACAAATAAATCTTTACCAAAAAAAAAGAAGAAGAAGAAGATGCTCTAAGTGCTTGAGCTCTGGCCACTAACCTGAGAGACCTGGATAGAGTTCCTGGCTCCTGGCTTTAATCTGGCACAGTCCTGGTCATTGCAAGCATCTGGGAAGTAAACCAGCACATAGGAAATGTTTCCTGTGTGTGTGTGTGTGTGTGTCTGTCTGTCTTTCTCTGTGTGTATACTCTGCCTTTCAAATAAATAAATTTTTAAAAGGAGAGAGAAATAATATCTAATACACCACTTATAATAAAATTTCCCCCAAGTGTCCCCTAATATATTGTATGATTGTGCGTTTTAAGGGAAGAGGATTATCTATATCCAATCAGGTTTCATGTATTTGCTTTTCATCTCTTTTAATCACCTCTAGCAATCTGATTTCCAGTTCTATCGACCTGATTCTCAAGTTTATTCAAGAGTCCAGGCCAGTTATTTGGTAGGATGTGCCTTTTTCTGGGTTTATCTTTTTCTTTGTGATTCCATTCTGCTTACACAATTTTGGCAAGGGTGATGCATTGAAAATGCTAGTCCCATGAGCTTTGAAAAAAATTCCAAAACAAAGATTTCACCAAGCCTGAGTGATCAGATTCAAAAGAGTAATACAATAAAATAAAGGTTATTTTTAAAAATGGGAATTTAGTAGATACAGCTTGCAACAGAAAAATGTGATGTCCACAGTAAAATGTAAAATGGAATGTTCAGGATCATTAATAGTCTGTGTGTGCTTGAAAAGGGCCCTTGTTATGTCTGATCTAACAACTTTTGTTGAGCCATCAGAGCTGGGCAGGGTCAGAATCTGCCCTTCCTAAGTGGATAATGACGAACTTGGTGCAATCTCAGGAATGCAGAAGGCCATTCTTTACCCACTTAGCTACACTGCCTCTATTATGTGAACCGCAGTTTCCAACCACAACTCTGATTCATCAGCGCCATTCTCTAATGAATACCTATGATCTGCAAGACTGTGTGCTTACTGTTTTATTGATCTGTTTCTTACAACCACTTTATAAATAAACGACATTTCCATTTTACAAATAGGACACTAAGGCTTAGCAATGTAACTTCTCAAAGGATCCAAGCAGTTCACTTGGGATTTGAGTCCAATAATTAAAGTTCCATCATTTCATGCTCCTTCTTGGCTCCCCTGACTTATCCTACCTCCCCCTACCCCCCCCCCAAATTTTTTCCCTTCTCTCTCTAGACCATACATTGCATTTGATGTTTGAGAACAGCTTTCTATCCAAGAGGTCCTTGCAGCACTCCAAACCATCACTAATTGTGCCATGTTTACCTTGCCTGTTGAATGTTAGATGCCAAGCCTTAACTACTCTTACCAAATACCACACAAGGGAGGTGTGCATTAATAATGCCCTGTGGTCACTCAGCCAGTTAGTGGCAGAGTGAAGCTCTAAACCTGATCTGACTTCAAACCTAAACTTTTAACCAAGACATTTTTCATCCTGACTGTAGGAATATCCTAGCAACTTGAAGCAAGACAATGGCCAGAGACTTGCTGGTAATAATAAAAGCCAAACTATGCACTCATTAAGCTCTCAATTCCATGCTGCCAGAACACCCCCAAAAGAAGCTGCCCAGAACATTCCCCTAAAGGGCCATTGCCTCATCCACTCTTGTAAGCAAGTCATCCCTCAAAACAACTCCTGCACAGAAAAGGTGTTATCCTCTTGCCTTCGGAAAGAAACAGGAGCCAAGATCCGCTCACAGAAAGGAAACACACATCCTGCCTGGAACGGTTGTTCCTCCTACACAAACTCTTCAAAATGCCTAAACTTAATAACAGTGGCTATTTCCCTGAAGCTACAGAGAAGAAACGCTCCAAATGATATATCAGATCCCAGTCTGACTACAGTCATAACGCCAGAAGCAATGATACCTCCTAAGTTGAAGTAGACACTGAGACATAAGAATGCATACACAGGCTTCCTGGATGTAACCTATTGCAGGCAAACTGACATGAACTCACCAAAACTCACTCAGGTGTTCTTCCAGTCCACGAAGCAGGAAATCCAAAAGGCGAAGAAAATTGTGCTAACTCTAGGAAATACTTACCGGGGTACCTGCCTTCTCCATACCTATTTATTTATTTATTTATTTTACTCCACATAGTCCTACTCCACTGCTGGTGCGATTGCAGGCTGGTGCAGCCACTAAGAAAGCCAGTATGGAGAATACTCAGGCAACTGAAAACTCACCTACCATATGACCCAGTAACCCCACTCCTGGAAATATATCCAAAAAATTCGATACACGAAAAAGCAGCTTGTATCCCCATGTTCATTGCAGCACAAACAACAATTGTAAAAACGTGGAAACAACTTAGATGCCTATTGAAACAAGACTGGATAAATAATCTGTGGTATATCTACTCTATGGAATATTATTCAGCTACTAAAAAGAATAAAATTGGCCCTAGCTCAGTAGCCTAGTGGTTAAAGCCCTTGTCTTGCAGCCTTGTATGCACCGGGATCCCATCTGGGTGCCAGTTCTTATCTGAGCTGCTCCACTTCCCATCCATCCCCCTGCCTGTGGCCTGGGAAAGCAGACAAGGATGGCACAAAGCCTTGGGACCCTGTACCCCCATGGGAGACTCCGAAGAAGCTTCTGGTTCCTGGCTTTGGATCAGCTCAGTTCCAGTTATGACCACTTGGGGAGTAAACCAGCAACAGAAGATTTTTCTCTATATATCTCCTTCTGTCTGTATATCTGCTTTTCCAGTAAAACTAAATAAATCTTTTTTTTTAAAGATGTATTTATTTATTTTAAGATTTATTTTTATTATTTTTTCATTGGAAAGGCAGATATACAGAGAGGAGAGACAGAGAGGAAGATCTTCCGTCCATTGAGTCACTCCCCAAGTGAGTGCAACGGCTGATGATACGCCGATCTGAAGCCAGGAGCCTCTTCCGGGTCTTCCACGTGGGTGCAGGGTCCCAAAGCTTTGGGCCGTCCTCGACTGCTTTCCCAGGCCACAGGCAGGGAGCTGGAAGGGAAGCGGGGCTGCTGGGATAGAACCGGCGCCCATATGGGATCCCGGGCGTGCAAGGCGAGGACCTTAACCACTGCACCACCGCGCCGGGCCCAAAACTAAATAAATCTTAACAAAAAGGATAAAATTCTATCATTTGCCTCCAAATGAGCCAAACTGGAGAGCATTGTGCTAAGTGAGACAAGCCAGTCCCAAAAGGACAGATATCATATGTTCACTCTAACATAAGACAATTTACATTGAAAATACAAAACACAAAAACAAAGATGAACAAACATACATGTGTAATCCCACAAATGAAGAATGTAGCAGAGACCAGAGTAACAGGAATCAAAGAAAATCAACAGAATACCTTTAAATAGATCCTATGTTCATTGTTTTTAAATCCAGGGAAAATTTTCCAGGTTTTTAAAAAATATATATTTCTTGATTTAAAATGTCAAGCCTATGCAAAACTAGGAGGGATAATTCATCCAACCATCATAAATGGCACCAATTGTGCATCTTTAATAAGCATCTAATCAAATCAACCCTGTTTCTTTTGTGATGTCAAGGTAAGGTAGCATTTTATTTGGCCTATAAATGATAAGCTTTTTGTATACATATGCTGCTTTTAAAGATAGGAAATTTTTCAATGCAACTATGTCAAATGAAAGAGTAATAAAGATCCCAAACAATTATTTTGTTTTTAAGCGGCATAACCACGTAACATTGCAGTGTGGTGCTTTTGTAACGTAAAGCAAATCATGTCACTTCTCCTGAACCCCCTTCCCATGGTTGTCATCCTATTTTGAAGAAGGCCAAAACCCTGAAAAAAACCAGGTTTCACCAGGCCTTTCCTGGGTCTCCTATCCCATTCCCAACCAGGCTTTCCCTGGCCAGGGTATACCAGTTGCTGGCTTTCTCTTGTTCTGCAAATGCTCCAAGCTCAGGCAGCCCTGGAAGCTCTCCATCCAGTTGTTCTCCCTGCTTGGGAGGCACCTTGCTATGCTTGGCTTTTTCCTATCATTCAGGTCTCAGCTTACAGGAGGCCCTCTTCAACCACCAGTATCAACTAACGACCAAGTCCTTACTACCTTACCCTATCCTAATTCTCTCCAAAGTCCTTTGCCCGTGACAATTCCAGGATGCCCTGGACGGATTTACACTTATTGACAAGCAGCACTTAACGGCAACTCAATCACTCAAAAGTCGGCCTCAATTTTATAGGTACCCTGTTTATTAGAACCTGAGTTGAGCCTGTTTGCTTTGTTCAGAACTTTTCTCCTCCTATGAGAATAGGAGCTTTTTGATGGAAGGGCTCTCTCTCACTGATACGTTCTCTGCCGTATCCACAGCACTTGGCTCCAAGGTGGTGGGGGGAGCCTTGATCGTGAGATCTGTAGAAGGGAAGAAGTGAAGAAAGGATGTAAAAAACAGGGATAGGCTAACGGAGGGAGAAAGGAGGCAGGAAGTAGTGGTGGCAGGAAGGAGATCTCAGGCCCACACTTGCCAATTCCTGGTTTCACTTGTCTTGTATTCTTTGCACTAGGCTTCCATACAACTTGTCTTTTTTTTTTTTTTTTTTTTTTTTTTTTGCTTACCATAGAAGGAATTATGGCTTATACACAAGCCACTACCAAAAGCTACTGATTTCTTTCAAGAAACTTTTCATTTTCCACTTCATATTATACTTTGCTTACAGTCAATTGCTTTCTCCATAAGGAAAACAAGAACTATTATCAGAGCCAATTTTAAAAAAGTGTTTTCCAAAATCATAAGCCATTGAGAAATCTGGATTTGCGAGCCAGCCATCCAAATAAACAAAAAGTAATTGTTTCTGCTCCAAAATCTATAATAAATATCAGTGACATTGGTGATAAAACTGCAGAGTCTGATTATACATGGAGTCCTATTTACAAAAAGGTTTCCGTGGAAGATCTAAGTACATTGTCAACGTAGCAATAAATCCTTGAAATGACTAAGTTTTTTTTTATTACTATTCAAATCTGTAATGCACGTGGGTTTTCATGACCCTCCGGCCATTCCATTTCAGGAAATTCATGCTGTAAGTAGTCATTGTCAAATAAGAGCCATTCTGTACGGCAAAGAATGGTTGGAGCATTCATTCATAAGAACAATCTACGAATCAGGCTTCATTCTGTTTTGTTTTTGATGGGGGAATGGTGTGGACTTAGGATTGTCCCTGAACTTCAGATAATAAATAATGATAAGAAGATTGATTCATAACGCACAATATTGAGAAAAACTGAACAAGCTCATTCCCCAACCAGCAGTCTTGGAACAAAGGATGAGGTAGCCTGTTGTGGAAGGAAATGAAGCATTACTAAAGTAAGGCACTTCGCACTGCTACTCTCCTTCCCACCCCGGAGCGAAGGGGATTTCTAACAGCTGAATGAAAACCAGAAGGCCTCAGCAGCAGACACATTCCTCATCTTCCTCCAGGCAGCCCAATCTCATTACTTTCTCTTTCTTTTTTGAAGATTCATGAATTTTTATTGGAAAGGCAGATTTACAGAGGGAAAGAGAGACAAAAAAAATCTTCTGTCTCCTGGTTCACTGTCAAAAGGTTGTATCCAGGAGCCAGGAACTTCTTCCAGGTCTCCCACATGGGTGCAGCGCATCCCAAGGCTTTGACCATCCTCTACTGCTTTCCCAGGCCATAAACAGGGAGCTAGGTCAAAACTAGAGCAGCCAGAGCTCAAACTAGTAGGTAAATGGGCCACCGGTGCTTGCAGGTAGAGGATTAGCCTGTTGTGTGCCAGCCCCAACCAACCTCATTTCTATAAGAAAGACACCAAATGTAACCACTCCATTAAAATGTATTGCCCTTACACTTCTAGAATCTGGTACAGTGGTGGTAAAGACAAAAAGTAAAGTCCCTGTTTTCCTGAGATTGCAATCCTGTGAATACCCAGAGAGAATACCAGGTGAGCATCCCTTGTCCACAATGATTGAATCAGAAGTGCTTCAGCTTTTAGATTTTGTTTTTCAAATTTTTGAAACAGTTGGGTTTAGTACACAAGTGTGACTACAAAAATAACTCATGTTTCATGTATAGGCCATGCTCATTGGCTGAAGTTAATTTTATGTAATACTTAAAATAACTTTCAAGTACATGGCAGAAAAGTCATTGAGCAGAATTTTCTACTTATGGAATCATACAGGCCCTTCAACCTTCAGATTTGGGGGTGGTATTTTGGTGTCAGAGCTTTCTATTAGGTGTGACTGTCTAGTGTCCAAGTACCAGCCTACGGCACTTTTGTGCAAAGGAGGTAGCCTTGTAGTCCGTCAAAGGGTGTGGGTTTGAACTGCTGTCATTCCCGCTTGGTCCTTGTGTGATCATAGACTGGTCACCTAATCTCCCCTGTGCTGCAGGTTTCTCTTTGATGAAAGGAAGATAATGATATGTACCTCATAAGGTTGTTGGGAGGAGTAAGCAGGGTCAACAGCATAGACAAGTAGAACAATATACAACACAGAATAAGTGATCAGGAAAGCTCAATGTACTTACTGCTACCACAGAAAAGTATGGGATTGACCAAAAGGGCCTATATTTGGAACATTTATGCTATGAAGTCTGTATTCCCAAACATCCCTGAGCAGTTTCCTGGTACCAGGCCCTTTTTCCCCAGACAAGAATTCTGACGTTTCTTTGCTAGGGAAACTGAATGAATCCAGGAAAAAAAAAAACAACAACAAAAAAAAAAAACCCTACATAGAATGGCAATCGCCCAGCACTCAAGCCAGACTCTACTAAACACTCCAAGAACCATTGTCAGAGCTCATGTCACATCCAGGCAGGAAGCACGGCCAGTCTCCAGCAGCTCTCACTGAAACATGAAGGAAGACTTGGAGTTCATCACTTCATTTCAAGGTCAGCATAGATTTATTGCTCCGAAAAGGTTGTGATATGAGATCATCCTTTTCTATTATGTCCAAAGTTTTCTTCTTCCAGGGACTCATTCTGGACTCCTCTACCACTCAAGAACAAACAAAAAACTTTTAACAACAGAAAATCCTCAAGAAAGCTCATGGCATCTCATGGAAGACAATAAAAACACAGGAGGCTGGAGAGAAGCTGAAGCCTCTGAAAGATCAAGAAAGATGCCACATCTGTGAAGCACAATCAGACTCCTAGGAAAGAAAGAAAGAATAAACGGAGAAAAAGTTTGGGGACCTTAAATAAAATGGCTAAAGCTGACAAATGCCTACAACCACTGGTAAAGATAAATATGTGCTGATCAATTGTGCGTCCCTCCTTCAACAGTGATCACAAGAACCTATTTTCCCTAGCTTGTTTTCCTCCCAAATCTCCTGTCCTGGGGTACGCTGGAAGGCTCTTGATATCAGAGGCATCGGCTATATTACAGGCGTTGGCACTTGAGCCTGGAAGATGTCTGCGGAGTGGAGGAAGGAATGAGTGATGGCAGAAATGGACGCCGGGTCTCACACTTTCACCAGCCCCTTGGCTCAGGGTCTTCTGCCCCTCCCCCAAGTAGATTCCATCCCCCTGCCTGGAAGAGATGCCTGGAAAAGGTTTCATAAGGACATGAATACTAGACTGAACTACAGAGCTTGAATATGTGAACAGGCTCTGCCACCGAAGTTTCCCAAGAGAGTCATGTCTTTCAAAGTACCTATTAGCTTGCAATCTTTCTAAATGTCAACATCAACAAAAAGGAAAGTATCCATTTCTTTGAATGGTCTTGACTAATGTTGTTCTGAGAACATTCAATTCAAAATAACAATGATTAGTATTAAGTTCATGTGACAAATATACATCAAGTATATCAAGAATAAATTCTAGATTCCAAATATCTGACTAGAGTTCCTGAAACAGAAAACAAATAGAATACTCAAATAAAGAACAAATCATTTCCCCAGAGTTTGAGGATCATTAATTTTTAGAGAATTTATCACAGAATAAATGTAACATTTTGAAACCAGACATAAAGTGAAGAAATACAGTCCTTACCTCAAACCATAAATCAGAATTGATAGCAGGCAGATTTAAAACTGAAATGTGAAAGCCAAAATTTAAAAATGTTTAGAAAAGAATATAGCATAGTATCATTATGTACTTATAAGAAAAGACTTACTTTCTTTTTTTAAAAAAAAGATTTATTTTGTTTTATTGGAAAGGCAGATATACAGAGAGGAGAGACAGAGAGGAAGATCTTCCGTCCGATGATTCACTCCCCAAGTGAGCACAACGGCCGATGCTATGCCAATCCGAAGCCAGGAGCCTCTTCCGGGTCTCCCACACGGGTGCAGGGTCCCAAGGCTTTGGGCTGTCCTCGACTGCTTTCCCGGGCCACAGGCAGGGAGCTGGAAGGGAAGCGGGGCTGCCGGGATTAGAACCGGCGCCCATATGGGATCCTGGGCATGCAAGGCGAGGAACTTAACCACTGCGCCACTGCGCCGGGCCCAAGACTTACTTTCTAAATAAAACAAGTCAATTAGAAAAATTATGACAATTTTGATGACATTAAGTTTAACACTTGTATTTCACTGAGGATACTGGATTGAAGACTAATTGTTGCCTCATCCCTTCCTGCTGTTCTCACATTTGGACTGCATTTCTCAACATCACCTGCTATGAGCCATGGCCATCTACCTGCTTACTGGTCGATGAAGTGCATTTATTTGGAACAAGTCACACGCCTTCACTTTAAAGATCCATGAGTAACTCTTTTGGTATTTATTAGTGTTCAAGTCATTTTAAAAAACATTGGCTTTCTGCCCAGGAAGTAGGTGGGCATGGCTGAGAGGAAGGACTGCTTTGTGGGCGAAGGCGACACCTCTCACCTCTGTCAGCACTGCCTGTGTACCTTAGGCAAGCGACTTCACCCATGTGTGTCTCATGTATCTTATATGTAAAATGTGGGGCACGATGGGACCTACGGCATGCAGGCATTGGAGAGCTCCTGTGCTACATGGTAAGTGTTCAAATACTTTTACTGTGATTAGGAAGTACATATAGTTAAAGTGTACAAAGACACATTTCTCATTTTTCATTGTATAGGAAAACCCTGACACACTGCAGGCATACAACAGAATTTTTGAATGAGCAAATAAATAAATATGAAAATAACTAACCACAAGGTATCTTTGGAGGCTGGCATAATCAAAAGGAATCTGGGTCTCCCTGTGCCATTCAGCAATTATTCTCATTGTCCACAGCAGTTCGCATTAGCATCACATCAACTGAGCAGCTTTTTAAACACACTGGTGCAGGGCGGGCACTTGGTACAGCAGTTGAGATGCTGCGTGGAATCCTTGCATCCCAGTGCCTGATTCTGGTTTTGACTCTACTACTTCTCATCCAGCTCCTGTTAAGGTGCACCTGGAAGGCAGCAGAGAATAGTATCCAGGTTCCTGCTACCCCCAAGAGAGATCAAAAAGGAGTTCTTGGCTCCTGGCTTCCTCAAATTCAGCCCTGGATTTTGTAGGCTGTTGGGGAGTGAATCAGCAGATGAATCTCTCTCTGTGCCTTTTAAATAAAGTGAAAATAAATCTTTAAAAAACATAAAAACATCAGAGGCTCCTGTTCCTTGGTGTTATATCTGCAAAGTGGAGATAACAGCAATTCCTACCTCATAGGAATGCTATAATAATCAAATGACTAATAAAAATGAAGAGTTTGGGTCTGTTGTGATGTCCCAGTGCCTAAATTCTCTCCTTGCATGCTGCAGGATTCCATATGGATGCTGGTTAATGTCCCAGCTGCTTCACTTCCCATCCACCTCCCTGCTTGTGGCCTGGGAAAGCAGTCAAGGATGACCCAAAGCCTTGGGACCCTGCAGCAGCATGGGAAACCGGGAAGAAGCTCCTGGCCCTTGGCTTTGGATCGGCTTAGCTTTGGCCATTGCAGCCACTTGGGGATTGCAAATCTTTCTCTCTGTGTATGTCCTTCTCTCTGTTAATCTGACTTCCCAATAAAAATAAATAAATCTTTTTCTTTACAAATGAAGAGTTTAAAAATAATGGCAGGCCTGTAGAAGTTACTATATTCAATGTTATTCTTAGAGCCAGTATTGTGGCACAGCACAGTAAGCTATCCCCTGCAATGCCAGCATTCAAATGAATGCTTGATAGAGTCCCAGGTGTTCCACTTTTGATCCAGCTCTCTGCTTATCCAACTGGGAAAGCAGTAGAAGATGGCAAAGGTATTTGGGTCCCTATACTTCTGTGGCAGATCCAAATGCGGTTTCAGCTTCTCAGCTCAGCTTGATCAAACTCTGGCAGCTATGGCCACCTGAGGAGTAAATAATCAGCAGATGGAATCTCTCTTTCAATCTATCTCTGACACTCAAATCAATAAAATAAATTTTTAAATAAATGAACATTATCCTTAAAAATGTTAGTGTTTATAGTCCACAATCAAGAAAAAAGAAGAATGACTTAGGAAATTGTACAGAAATTTATTAGACAGCAGACCATTTTCCACATGTAATTTGAGCCCTCCTTGCAAAACTGTAAAGTAGGTTACATTGTGCCCATTTCACAGATAAGACTATAGAGGCTCCAAACCATATGATTTCTTGAGTATATATTAGGTACATTTTCCTTGTACAAGGCACTATAAGAAGACCATCAGGTTTTCTAAAGCCATTCATTCCAAGTACACAACCTCATTATAATGTGCTAAAGATTATTAAAACTGTTTACTTGCTAGATGGCACCATATTCAAACTGTCTAAGGAAGCATGGAAACCTAACATTTTTTTGCTAAGTAACCTTTGTATCTCCACATCACCGGGGAAACTGACCTGCTCACTGCTTCCTGTAAGTGGTGTTTTCCCAGGCTAAGCCTTGCTGCTTGGGCCACAGTCCTGAACCTCCAAGGGGTCCAGAAGAGGCTGCCTCAGAATTGCTCAACAGCCCATGTCCTCACCCTCTCTGTGTGTCTATTTTTGGCAGCCCTGCTGCCAAACCTTACCAGAAACACCGAATTCTGTTAATTTTCCTGAAGAAGTGACTTACCATTGTTGATGACTTCTACTGTGTCTTTGCTTTCATTTTCTTGATACTTTGCCGAATTATTGAGATGTAATTTATCATAGCAATGTCACCCTTCCTGGAGCATGGTTCTGATTTTTGATGGAGGGTACTACGATGATGCACAGGAGTTGAATTATCCTCAAAAGTTCCCTCCAGTCCTGTTTGTCAGTTCCTCTCTGTTCTCTGAAACCCTGGGCAACAATCACTCCTTTCCAGGGTCTCCAGTGTTACCTTTTCCGGAATATCCTGTAAATACAATCCTGTAGGATGTGGCTGCTTAGATTCTTTCATGTAGAATCACATACTTGAGATGCAGCCATCCTGTTGGTATGTATCACGAATCAGTTCCTTCCAACGTCTTGGTGGAGGTCCACTGTTTGGGGCAGCAGTGGGGATGGAAGGGGGTGCTACAGCTCGCTTCCCCATCCACTAATTGGAGGACACTGGGAGTGTTTCTAGCTTTGCACGCTTATGAATAAAGCTTTTACCATTTGCACCGCTTTTTACATGAACATAAATTTTTAATATACTTGGACTAACACCTAACAGTGGAATTACGAGGTCATACAGCAAATATATTTTGACCTTATAAGAAACTCCTGAGCTGTTTTCCCAAGCACCTGTACCATTTTGTTTTCCCACTGGTAATGGATGAGACTCCCAGTTGCCCCACAACTCTCTCCAACACTGGGTACTGTCAGTTTAGAGCGGTTGGTTTGATTTGGGGCACACATTTATGTATGTGATAGCATTTCATTGTGGCATTAATTTGCATTTCCCTAATGATGTTGATCATCCTTTTATGTGCTTATTGGATGTTCCTATATTTTTAGAGATTTTTAAAGATTCTTTTTAGGGTATTTGCTCAGTTTTAATTATTTTTTATTTTAATTGTTTTTGATTTTCAAGGGTTCTTTTTTATATTCTGGATAAAAGTCCTAAATCGCATATACATTTCCTGCTTGCTTTTTCACCCTCCCTAGGCCTACATTTGACATTTCGTTGATGAGACTGCAGGGTCCTTGGTCTAGAACCACTAATGACAAGGAATACAAAGGACAGGTAATAATGGAATAGGATGAGAAAGTTCTCTATTGTACAGTTACCCAGCCCTTCCCTATTTTCATCCTATTCCATACAAGTTACAACAATACAGCATGTCTAAGGTAAGAGGGAAAATAAGAACCAAAATAATACAAAAGGCTTAGTGGGACAAATTAGTATGCCAAGAGAAGCAGGTAGCGTGTCAAAGTGAGGCAGGGCCTCGAAATGTCAGTTTTATTCCAGCCCCTTGTAAAGGGCATCTGGTATTTCCTCTTCTCTGGTTCCACTGGGAATAATCTGATAGTCTGAGCAGCAGAGCCTGAGAGGAAGAGGGAGGGAACCATCAGCAAGAGAGAGGAAGAAGAGTGTCCCGTGCCCATCAGAGGGCTCAGGACAGACTGAGCAACGACTGTTTGAGTTACATCTTCTGGACTCCTAGGGTAGCTTCTGTTCATAAAAGACAGGCGTGGAAGGCATGGAGGCGGGTAATACACTCCAAAACAGCAGTAACACTGGACAGACAAGATGCTCTGTTTGCAAGCCCCTTCACAAAGGAGCACGCTGTACTTTACACCAGAGAAGGGGCCAAAAGTGCAGCCTTCGCTAATGAACTGTAACCCCTCCGCAGCTTCAACAGTGAAGGGAGAAAGAATGAGCTCAACTTCTCCCTTCTTTCCACTGTGCTTCTGCTTCAGAAACAGAGACCCAACTTCAAAATACATGGAAACATCATATTACCCTTTAATCCTATTTCCGTTAGCTTTTTGAAATCTCATATTTTCATAGTAAATGTAATTATGTATAGAAATTAATTCTATCATTTACTATTTAATATGTTACTCTGTTATATAAATTACAGTCAAATAATTTATATTTTAATAAGTAGATAATCAATTACTGACTTTTAACTCTAACCAAGTAACCAAAACAATCCTATTAATTTCTTATTCTGTATTGCGTACTAGCCCCGAGAATATAATGTGGTTTTCAAGTATCTGCAGCTTATAAGGAATGTGAAAAAGATGATTTGGAATTCCACAACATAAGTAGCCCATCTATTTTCATTTCCTTTGTTTTGACAAATAGACAATTAAGCCAGCAATACACAAGTACGCATTCCTATTGGCATAAATGATGCCAATGACCTGTGCCCTGAAATATATCCACCATGGCCGCTTTTATGCTTACCCCTAAACTTAGAGTTATTGCTTTAATTATCAGTCTTTGGAGAGGGCTGCTCTACATTGTGGCACTTCGTGTAAGAGATGTGCTGCAGAAAACATCAACATGGATCCTCAGCTATACTGAGAAGATTAACCCCAGAGCATGTCACCAAGTGATCTGCCAGAGGTACAGTTGACAAAGTCTTCATCAGTCAGTACTGATAAAAATATCGTGCTCCTTGCTGGGTCATTTGCAACGTGCCTCTCAGAGCTAAATCAGTATTCCAATTGCAACATCAGTTAGAGGCCCTGTTTGGTGATGAGAGGGGCAAAGATATGAGGATGTTCTCAACAGAAGCTATTTATACTTGCCACGTAGTCCCTAATTATTTGCAGGGAGTGGATGGGAAGAGACAGATAGTTGACTTGACTAAAAATTGAAGCCACCCATTGCCCTCTGTGCCATTCTGGCTAGAAAGAAAATACAAGTTACTCCCTCCTAAGACAAAAGGCAGGAGACTTCAAGTTACGTGTAAGGACAGTCTGCCAGCTGCCAACTGACACATTACTGCCGTTTCTCCTTTGTATGCTTCTAGTCCTACAACCATTCAGACTTCAGGAAACCAAAGAAAAGACCAATTTTATAAGCCCCAAATTAAACAAGCACTCTCAGTAAAATCTCCATTCAGCCACAAAAGCACAAAGTTGTAGACTAGAATACAGAAAATTAATTTAGTTATTTCAGCTGTTCGGTTAATAATTTTAAAAAGTCCAGACTTCAATATGAGGAAACTTCCAGGAATGCAACATTCAATTATTAATCACATATTCAAAAATTGATGTATCCCAGATTTAAAATACAGAACAGGAAGGACATTAAATAAAAGGTGCAAGGTGTAAGTTGGGAAGAAAGAGCTGTAATAACTGCATTTGTTAGGGCTTTAGGTGTCACGAACTATATTAAGAGCCTCACCTACATTCGATAGATAATTTTTTTCAACAATTACTGATATATTATTAGTCCTGTGTTACTGATAAAAATAAAAACTATGGTTCAAAAGATTTATCCTTTCAAGTTACATATCATTCAAGTAGAATTATTAACATTCAAATGCTCATCAAACACCTTAATCTTTTATCCTAAAATGTTGTTCTTTATGCTACATATTTGTACCAACCTGACAGTTTATCACTGTACTTGCAACTTCTTATCAGGTCAAGTTGCTGGTTCCTGACCCTCTTGACCTTTTTTCTATGCATCTTGAAGCTGTGAGCCCAATGCGAGCTGCATGATTTTCTGCATATTTCCTAACTCAGATTGAATAATCACATCCTCATGGTTCCAGCTCTTCCTCAACTGGACAGCGATTGTGCCCAAGGCCTCCTCACTGCCTAGAAATACCCACACGCCAAACACTCAGTGCTATATAAATCACCTGGTGGTGATGGCTGAGGAGGGAGCAACAGAGGAGGGGAGCCCTACCCTGTTGGCAGGGGCCTCGGTGGGTGATCGCCTCTGAAGGGACTGCAGAAACTGGGATTAACTTGGGTAGCATAAGAACAGTAAGGTCTGAAACTATTAAAAAAAAACACTGTATAAGAATATTTAACAGCATAAAAAAAAACTACTCTCTGTAAGTTAAAAAAAAAAAAACACTACTGCCAAACTCAAATAAAATCAGGTTTCATTTTTTAATTATATTTTTTGAGATAAGCAGGCCCATTCTGAAAATGAGAAATCCAAAATGCTCTAATGTCCAAAATCAACATGATGTCAAAAATGTTCTTAGATTTTGGAATATTTTGCATTTTTGGATTTTGGGGGGATTAGAACTGCTCAATCAGTAAAATCCCAAAGTAAATAAATAAATCAAAAATCCTCAGAACAAAATTTGAAACCCTTATGATAGCAGGCATTGTAGATAAAGTTTAAGGACCTGTACATGTGTATTTGTATAACTGTCTACATATGTTGAAGGTTAACTTGAGGATTTGAGGCAATATAATTTTTCTTATTCTTTCTATATTATTTGATAACAATACTTTTTAATCAAATATTGCAATGATATTTTATTTAATAACTAAAAAGGATCTGGGTCTAGGAGTAGGCCACATGGGGACCGTGTGGAATTCCCGTAGTGGGTCATAGCACCTACTGGTGAGCATGTGGTCCAGGCCTGGGAGTTGGGCAAGCTGGGCAAGGTAGCTCCAACTGATGGCAAATGTATGAGTTGGTTTTGGAAGGGGGCAGACCAGGCAGGACCAAGCAAACCTTAGCTCACCAGCAAGTGCAGAAACCAAGTTAGAGCACAGGACATGCCAGAATAGGCTGTCACACCTACCTGTTTGCATGAGACAAAGATGGAAGCAGACTGAACGGGTCCAGGTTGCAACACCTGCCAGTGAGAGTTAGGGCTAGGGGCAGGCTGGGTAAGGCCAGGCTGCAGCATCCAAAGGCAAAGACCAACACAGGTAAAGGACTAAGCCAAGCTGGATCAGAGCAACTACTGCACACACAAGATCTGTGGCTAGGAACAGACCTGGTTGGGGAGCAAAAGGAACACCCTGGCTGGGTTATCGTTCCCACTGGTGAGTGCAAAGGCCAGAGTGGGGCTGTTGTCTGGTCTGCACAAGGCTGCAGTATCCCTCACACAAGTGTGGGCTGGGTCTAGGCTGACCAGACTGGGCTAGACTCCAGCAGCAACTGGCACTCGTGAGAACCAGGGTAGGTGTAGGACAGGCTAGGCTAGGTCTGGGTGTGACCAGGATTGGCTGGGCTGTAACACCCAACAGTAAAAACCGGAATGGGTGAAGAAAGCCAGTCGGGAAAGGTCACTGTTCCTGCTAGGACAGGAGGTAGACTAAGTAGGGCTGATCCATGGTCCCACAAATGTACACAAGATCCAGCACTAGGAGAGGTTCTGATGGAAGAGCATAGCAACTACTACTCTGCCAGGACATAGTCCCTGCAGGTGAGCGCAAGAACCACAGTAGGGAGTAGCCCAGACCAGACCAGGGAACAGTCCCACCAACATGCATTTGGCACAGGTCGGTTGCAGACCAGGCTGAACCTGTCCACATTCTACTGGCGAACCCGAGCACCAGAATAGAGTGTGGATCAAGCCAGGCTCGGTCGCAACACATACCAGCACACATTATGGCTGGGACTGGGTGCTGGCTGGGCTGGACTAGGCTGTAACCCTCACCAGCATCAGCTGGAATTGAGGGTGGGTTGGACCCAGCCAGGCTATAGCATCCAGTGGCAAATGCCGAGGAGAGTGGGCCATTCCAGTCTGGGCTGCAGCACCCAACCAGGGAGTAGGGAGTGAAGCTGTAAGGGGCTGTGGAGGGCTCTGCTGCTGGAGTTGGGACAGGGGCAGACCAGGCCGGGCAGGGTTTCATGTGGGTTGGATTCGGGAAATTCCAGGCTGGGTTGACTATTCCTTCTGGTGCAAACATAAGTCAGAGTGGCTGTGGATTTGATGGGCTTTGCCACAGCAACAGCTGGCAGATGTTGGCACAGGGGTGCAAATTCTGTCAAGTTAAACTGTAGAACCACTTGGAGAGTGCAAGGTCTGGGAATGGGAGTGGATCCAGTAGGGAAACACCTAATGTAGGCACCTCCCTAATGGATTGCTACTCTGACTAGTGAGCATAAGAACGAGGACGGAGGCACGCATAGTTAGACAAAGAGTGGCACCCGCCAGCAGTTGTGTGGGCTGGATAGTAGGGTAGGTTGGGTTGGACTAGGCTTCAATGTCCATTGTAATGTATGAGAGCTGAATGGGATGTGGGACAGACTGGACCAGTCTGCTGTTCATACTGACAAGCACAGGAATCAGGGCAGGGGGCAGGCCTGGTGGGGGATATTGCGGGTCACTCTGACTAAGCGGCTGCTCCTACTGGCGTATATGAAGGCCAGGTGCATGGTGGGCAGGATCGGGCTGGGCTGCGACATCCATTGGTTTGTGTAGAGGACAGGGCTAAAGGCACAACTGACCCAGCAATTGCAACCACCAGCATGTGCATAAACTGATTGTGGTAACGGACTGTGCTGGACCTTGTATTGGCAGGCACACACAAGAATCGGGTCTGGGATCACCTCAGATGAAGTTTCTTTGGGGATCTCCCCAGCTAAATTGCTGGACTCAAAATGCCAACCATGGAGAGAA
This sequence comes from Ochotona curzoniae, assembly GCF_017591425.1. NCBI lineage: Eukaryota > Metazoa > Chordata > Mammalia > Lagomorpha > Ochotonidae > Ochotona > Ochotona curzoniae. The sequence continues at coordinate 11,781,673 of NW_024464920.1, read as the reverse complement.
TCATAGGTTTCATGGTCTGATCATAGAGTGCAAGGTAAGAGCTGAGCCTTTTAAATGGCTTAGATAGAGCAGCGAACAACATATCCAGGTGCACATGGAGGATATGGCAGTACATCGGAGTCTGCAGAGAACACCTGATACCACGGCAGAGGATAGAGGACAGAATCAGTTGATCAACTGCCCCAACCAGGTATTGGCAGTGAATGTTTGGGCAGAGATTCTAGGGTGGACTTTGACAATCAGTGGATTCTGGAGAGATTTCATCATGCTTGGATTGGCAAGATCGGCAGTAATTCAGAACTGTTGAATGACTGAAACCTCTTGAGCAGAACCCTCAGAGCATCCCCCACATCGGGAACCCTGGGGTAGTGTCAGGTGGTTGGACCCTGGGTGCTGGGGCGTTTGGTAGACTGGACGTGGCTTCTCTCCTTGTCTCCCTGCTTCCCCCAGATACAAAAAGGAAAAAAGGAGAATGTGGAAATTGTGATCTCACCCACCTTCCTGTAGTCCTTGACCCTTATCACTCTAATCAACTATGCAAAAATTATCAAAAAATAAAATTAAAAAGAATCTAAAATTTTATTATGAAAAAGTTCATTGCCATATATGTAAGGTAAAATTTCAGATTTAAAAGTTCAATAACATAACACTGAATATAGGTGATATTTCACCCATAAAATGAATATTTTCCAATTTTAAGCATCATTCTATTTTACAAAGATACTATATGGGTATACTATACAATGTATTAATTGGAGAAAAAGTTACCAGAAAAATACAGGCTGATTCAGTTTTACAGTTAAAGATTGGACTCGGGTCTGGCACAATAGCCTAGTAGCTAAATTCCCTCCTTGCCCACATGCCCAGGATCGCATATGGGCACCAGTTCAATTCCCAGCTGCTCCACTTCCCATCCATCTCCACACTGGTGGTCTGGGAAAGCAATAAGGACTGGTCCAAAGCTTTAGGAACATGCACCCTTATGGCTTCAGGTTGGCTCAGTTCTGTCCATTGTGGGTGCTTGGGGAGTGAAACAGTGGATGAAAGATCTTTATGTATCTCTTCTCCATGTACGTCTGCCTTTCCTATTAAAATAAATAGATAAGTGAATAAATAAATAAGCACATGGACTCAACACATAAGTACTGATGCCTAGAAAATAATTTGAATGAATGTAATGAAAAGGGGGAGGAAGTGCAGATCACATCTAGGGCCTGGATGAGAAGTGGGGCCACCATGATACAAATCAGCGCCTTATTGGATCCCAGGTCAGGCAAAGCAAAGATTTTGGCTACTAGACAATCGCGCCAGGCCCTACAGATTATTTTAATAATTGAACTTTTATGTATCTCTGTTTTTCATTATCCTACAATAACCTAAATTTTATTTGTAACATTTAGAAGCAACAACTGTGGGTGTTTTTTTTTTTTTTCTTGACTTTAGGTTTCTATTTTGTTTAATGTAAACATCAAAGATTTGGGGATTTAAGATTTTCTTCATTCTTGAACATTTCACTTGACATTTCTTAGGACAAATAGAGAAACAAATTGACCATTACAGTTAGATTGTCAATCATAAACAAAATGGTTTAGACCAGCAAGAATACTTTTTTGCACAGAAGGAAAATTTTTTTTTTATCGCTGTATTGGATCTTCTTCATAAACATTCATTCACTCATCATTGAGTGACAGATGGTCTCTGGGGATTGGCTCTATTCCAACAATGTCTCTGTGGAATCCTGTTCTCATATCCATGGTAACAAAATTTCTAGGAGAATTCTAGTTGCAAACTTGGCAGGTTGCTGGAAAGTGATGGTGAGGAAATGCAGATTAACATTTGAATGTAATATATTATTTCACTTTAGAAGTACCTGAAAATTGTAATTTTTTAATAAAAATCATTGTCTTCCTAAAATTGAACATTAAAAATAGGATTTTTATATGTTCCATTAATTTCACTGTTGGGTCCAAACCCAAAAGAATTGAAAGTAAGGACATGAATAGATATTTGTTCACCAATGTTCAGAGCAGTAATCTTCATAATTGCCAGAGGAGAGACACAACCCCAATGTCCACCACTGCATGAATAGGTGAAGAAATTATTCATTCTTAAAATATCCAGCCTAAAAAAAAAAAAAAACAGCTAATTCTGACACTTGTCACAACACGACTGACATTTTGCCACGTGAAATAAGCCAGACTCCAAAGGATAACTACTCTGTGATGACACTTTATGAAGTACCTAGAGTAACCACATGCATCCGGACAGATGGTAGAACGGTGCTTCCCAGAGCTGGGGGAGGGGAAATGAGGAGCTAGTGCTGAGCAGGTTCAGAACTTCAGATCTGAAGACAGGTCACAGCAATGGCTGCACAGCCATGTGAAGGGGTTTAGTACCACTACACCGCATGCTTACAAAATAGTGACGAGGGTATACTTCACATATTTTTTAGAAAAACAATTATATAAACAGAAACATCATTGTTCTATACCCTATGCCAAAGCTTATTGAGCCCTGAGGTATGTTTGTATTTCTAAGTTGTCTTCTTTCCATGACCGTGGTCATTGGCATTCCTTTGGTATGGCCTGAGTTAACCAAATGTCCCAGGTCTTGACCATTCCTCCCCTGATCTGACTCCTCTTTCCCAAGTTTCAAAAATCATCCACTACTCTTCATGACAAATTTTCTCAATGATATTCAAAAGAATGCAACAAGCACCGATTTATCCAACACTTAGATTTTTAAATGTTGTTCTTTTTCTTTCTTTTTTTTTAATTGTGTGCTGATATCTTTCCTCTCCTTCCCTAGAGGTAAAAATTAAAATGTGTTTTTCATTCAGTGCATATTTTTATACTTTTACAACTCACCCATATACATGTTGTATATGCATGAATACATATACAGCATACATATATAAATATATCCATACCCATACCACATATAACATTGTTGCATAAATGCTGTCATATAGGTGTATTTTCCTTCAACTTACTCCTTTCACATGAAAGTTGGGCCTGCTGGATTTCTATCTTATTTTGACCCAATCCTTTCGATATCCCTGTCTTCTCTATTCTTAGAAGTAAGAAACTTGCTTTTGATTATACAAGTTTGCAGCTAAGAGATCTTGCCTTCAGTCTCAGAGGAGACTTAAGGACATGGACTTGGGGATTTTACGTTGCGTGTGAGAAGGATATGAGTTTTAGGGGCGTCAGACTACTATGGACTCAAGATGACAAAGCTCCCCAAACTCATACATATGTTTCAACTCTGAGGTTTTACAGTAACAGTTGATGGAACAATGGGGGACACTTGATCTAATTACGGGTCTGAGAAGAGGGTCTAGAAGGAGATCTTTAGGTTACAGGGCTTATCTTGAGAGGGTGGTTCTCACAAGAGGGCCTGTTATTTCAGCTGAGTTTGGCCAACCTCTCTCTGCTACCTGGTTCACCAGGAATCCCATCTCTGTACCCATTCCACTATTGCCAGCCTCCACCTGCCATCAGACTGATGGGAACACCAATACTAAGCATGATTTAGAAGCCAAAATAGATCTTTCCTTCCCAAGGGAAAAAGTACATTCCAGATATCCATACTTTGTCAGTTCTGACTGCTGCAAATACTTCTCTCAGTGAATTTCTCTTAGATTTGCATGTGATATTTTTGCCTTTATAACGTGCATTTACTGTATTCTTAACTCACTCTCTACTCTGAAGTCATGAAGACATTTATGAAATTTTCCTCTTCTGTTTTTCTTTTTAAGATTTATGTATTTATATTTCAAAGGCAGATTTTACAGAGAAGAGCAGAGAGAAGCAGAGAGAAAGATCTTTGATCCACTGGTTCACTCCCCAAGTGGCCATAATGTCCAGAGCTGAGCCAATCTAAAGCCCGGAATCAGGAGTTTCTTCTGATCTCCCAGGTGGAGTGCAGGTGCCGCTGTCCAAGTATCTAGGCCATCCTCCGCTGCTTTGCCAGGCCACAAGCATAGAGCTGAAGTGAAAGTGGAGCAGCTGGACATGAACCAGTGTCCATATGGGATGCAGATGGAGGATTAGACTTTCTGTCAAATTTACACTGAAACTTAGGAGTCAAAGAAATAGAGTGGAGGGACCAGCACAGTAGTTCAACAGGCTAATCCTCTGCTGGTGCTAGCATCCCATATAGGCATTGATAAGTGTCTCGGTTGCTTAATTTTCCAATCCAGCTACATGCTCATGGCCTGGAAAGAAGAAGCGGTGGATGGCTCAAGTGCTTGGGACCCTACACCCACGTGGGAGACCTGAACGGGGCTCCTGGATTCCAACTTCATACTGGCCCAGCTCCAGCCAGCCATCCTTTGTAGCCATTTGGGTGTAGGCTCTCTCTCTCTCTCTCTCTCTCTCTCTCTCTCTCTCTCTCTTTCTCTCTGTGTGTGTGTGTGTGTGTGTGTCCCTCTCTGGAACTCTACTTTCCTAGTTAAAAAAAAAGTAAATCTGAAAAAGAAAGAAAGAAAGAGAAAGGGAGAAAGAAAGAAAAAAAGAGAGAAAGAAAGAAAGAAAGAAAGAAAGAAAGAAAGAAAGAAAGAAAGAAAGAAAGAAAGAAAGAAAGAAAGAATGAAAGAGAAAAGGAAAGGAGAAAGAAAGAAAAGGAAGGAAGGAAGAAAAGAAGAAACAGATTGGAAAGATTTGGAAAATTCACAGCCAAGACACAGAAAGTCAAAAAGCAGATTCAGGGGAACAAGATGACAAATGGGAGACTATTGACACTATCTGATCATCTCAGAAATCTTTGAAGATGCCCCTTCCATCACAATTTAAAAGGTCTAGAAGGACAAAGCTGTTTCAAAGGACAGAAACCATGGTCCTCGTGGGCTACCTGCCAAGGGTCACCTTGGGATTCTACTCCTTGCCTGCCAGAGAAGTACTGGGCTGCTATTTCAGCCATGGTTCAAAGCAGGCCGAGGCACTGCTCACGCTGGCAGCCACTCTTGGCAGCATCCACAGAGCACTGCTTTTACAGGTGCACAAGTGCAAGGGGCATAGGGACCTTCCAGCCTCTGCCAAGATTTCAAAGGAAAACTGGAAAGGCCTGGCCCAAGTTTGCTCTAGTGTCAGAGGCCCTGCAAGAACCTCTGGTTGGGGCAATCCCTAGTGGTGCTGTATATACAGCACCAACAAGGATGGAATACATCCTGTGTCTTTAATATTCTTTTTGAGAATACTTACTTTAAAAATAAATAGAGTGACCAGATGATAACTCTTATAAGCATATCTTCCTTTCCCCTTTTCACAATTTTATCTGAATGAGGCCATCTCCCTACCCCTTGTCTTGTGAATAATGCTTGAAAAGAATTTCAGGAACCTGCTTGCTCTGCAGCGTAGCAACCTAATCTTCCCCCTTCCAAGAACTCACAGCCCGTATATACACCACTTCATGTCCCAGCTAGTCCATTTCTGATCCAGCTGACTGCTTATGGCCTGGGAAAACAGCAAAGGATGGCCCAAAGCCTTGCGACTCTGCACCCGATGAGAGACCCAGAAGAAACTCTTGGCTTCTGACCCCTATCTTTGGATTTGCTCAACTCCAGCTGTTGCAACCATTTGGGAGTGAAGCAGCAGATGGAATTCCTCTGTCTCTATAAAACCTGGCTTTCTGATAAAAAATAAATAAATCTTAAAAATATACATATCAGGAACCTACTAAAATGACATAATTAGAAATGGCAGACCTTAGATGCAGCTGCATCTAATGGATGCTCAGCTCCACCATCAAAGGAGCCTGCACCTGCTGATATCCATTTCACAAATGTATCGGCATCAGAACAAGAGGCTGGCAGTGTAGCACAGTGGGTTCAGCCACTGCCTACATACAGCACCAGCATCCCAAGTGGGTACTAGTTTAAGTCCTGGCTGCTCCATTGCTGATCCAGCTCACTGCTGGGGCTCTTACATATAAGTGGAAGATCCAAATAAAGTTCCTTGCCTCAGCTGATGTTTACCTTGGCCATTGCAGTCACTTGGGGAGTGAATCAGTAAGAGGAAGACCAGTGTGTGTGTGTGTATGTGTGTGTATGCACGTGCATGCATGCATGTGTGTGTATGCATGTGCATGCATGCATGTGTGTGTGTCTTTAAAATAAATAAATCAATCTTTGGGGGAAAAAGAACTAAGCCTGAACATACATAACTATCAACTGTTTGGGCTCATATGTTTGTTTGCTTTCCCTAAACTTTACCATACAACTACTCCTGCTGCCTTTAAAATCTGCGCCCCACCCCCCTGTTTTCTGCTGGCTTGTTTGGGCGTAAAAAACAAAATTTGGAACAAGAAATCCATCTTTCCTTTAGAATGCTGGCTTCTTGAAATCAGCTCTTTCCTGTGCCCAACACTCCTCTCCAATGAACTGCCAGCCTGATGATTTGTCCAGAAACAAGACTGGATAGGTGATTGCCTGTTGTCTCAGTCTGTTTTCTGTTGCTATAACAACAAACCTGAGACAGGATGACTTACAACAAGGTTTATTTGGATCGTGGTGAGGGGTGGCGGGGGGGAGGGCCTTGCTGCTGCATTGCAACATGGCAGAGGGTGGCGTATGGTGGGAGGGAGACAAAACAAGAGAGAACCAGTTCACACCTCTCTTCCTCTTCTTTGTTAGCTACAAGTGTCATCACCAGGACGCCACCTTCGCATGACCTCATCTAATTTCAAAGGCTGCACCTTCAAATACCATTCACACCTGAATCTGGGGCTCAGTTTTCAGCCCATAAACTTCTTGGGAATACATTTAAATCATAGCATCTATGGGCATGGGGAAGGAGGCTGCCCAACCCTTGGGTCTAAGCCGGTTTCTCAAGAAAGACGAAGCTTTAAAGCACCTCTACAGATGGAAGCAGTAATTGAATAGACCGGAAACAGGAACTTCCTCTGACTTGCCCCAGCCTCCAGCCCCACCCACGCTAGGGACAGGATGACTTCAGATGCTGTGCTACCAGCTAAGCAGGGATAGGGACACGGTGACAACAACCCTGTGAAAGTTAGAGGTTGCTCAAACCTAGGGAAAGTTCTTTCTCTTGGCAACAGCAAATCTTGCCATTCATCATGGAAAAGTAAATACTGGCAGCCAAGAGATTAGAATCAACTGAAAGTTTATTTTACTAATGCAGATCTACCTTAAAGATGACCCCTGCTGAATAGTTAATGTTTTCCATTGTTAGAGAAAGCAAGCTTTGTTCCTCTTATTCCTCACATACTCTGGCCTCTCCCCCATAGCTCACTGCTGAAACCAAAGCAGTAAGGGACAGCTGAAAACACTGGATGCCCACCACTCCCTCAACATGGGACACTTCTGTATCCATCCATTCTCCAGTTGTCTGCAAGCACTCACTGGCTGTCCTGTGCTTTAACTCCATCCTCACAGTACTCCTCTGCGGGGTCACCCCCACGCACATTTCAACAACATCCCTTCCCAAGTGAGGTGATGGCAGAAGCTGTAGGAGACAGAGAACATCATTGTAAACTCAGTTCCCCGTGCTGGCGTTCTAAGTCCTTAGCCATCTATACGCTTTGAAAGATTTCTTTTACTTATTTGTAAAGCTGAGTTGCAAAGAGAGGGAGAGACAGGGTGGGGTGGGGGGAGTGGCAGGCGATGGAGTGTGTGAGGAAGGACAGAAATAGCAAGAAATAGAGAGCGAAGTCTTCTTTATGCTTATTCACTTCCCAAATGATCACAGTGGCCAGAGCTGGGCTGATCCTAAGCCAGGAGCCAGGAGCTCCTTCTGGGACTCCCATACGGATGCAGGGACCCTCTCCCTCCAACACTCTCTTTGTAACACTGACTTACAGGTAAAAGAAATAACCATTGAAAAGAAGAAGGAGAAGGAAGAGAACAGGAGGAGAAAGAATAACAGGAAGAGGAGGAGGAGACAAGAAAAAGAGGCGGAAGAGGAGAAAGAAAGGCAAATAAAATAACCAGACATTTTCACACAGGTAGATAAGCTTCCCTGGCTGTTTTGGCTGTTTGGTTTCTGAAAATCTGTTTTCACGACCCAGAGCCTGAATTATACATCACATCTAGGATAATCCAGGAAGGCTCTGGGAATATGAACTCCTTGGAAACATGCCAGCTCTTGTTGCAAAGTTTTTATTTTCTAAAGATAGAAACACTAGGTCCAGGGGTGCAGGCGTGCTGCAGATGTCTTGAGCATCACATTAGAGGTAAAGAGAACCGGACTCCACTGCAAATTCAGGCAGATTAAACCAGATGAGAAGAGTATTTGGGGTGTCACAGGTGTCAGGGCCACGAAAAGATTGCCCATCTTTTGCGCATGGGGTCAGAGGGACACCAGAGGACAACATGGGGGCTATGCCCACCCACAGAGCAGATCTAGCTTCTCCAAGCTAATTATCTGACCCTCTTATTTGTGGTTCTCTTTCCTGCAGTGTCATGTACTCATAGTCACAGTTCAAACACACTAAATGAAAAATTCCTGGGCCCAGTGCAGTAGCCTAGCGCCAAAAGCCCTCGCCTTGTATGTGCCAGGATCCCATATGGGCATCAGTTCTAATCCTGGAAGCCCTGCTTCCCATCCAGCTCCATGCTTGTGGCCTGGGAAAGCAGTCGAGGACAGCCCAAAGCCTTGGGACCCTGCACCCATGTGGAAGACCCAGGAAAGGCTCTGGCCTCCTGGCCTCAGGTTGGCTCAGCTGTGACCAATGTGGCCACTTGGGGAGTGATTCAATGGATGGAAGCTCTTCCTTTCTGTCTCTCCTCCTCTCTGTATATCTGACTTTGCAATAAAAATAAATAAATTTTAAAAATAAAATTTCCTGAAATAAAGAAGTTACGTTTTAAATTGTTTTGATTGTAGTATACAGTTACTGTGTTATTGTTAGCTAACGTGGTTAATCTCTTACAATATCTACGTATATTAATCAGATATTAGCACAGGTACAGACAAAACAACAGATTAACATGAGCACACACATAGCTTCAGGCACCCCTGGGGGCACTGGCCAAGGAGGGACAGCTACACTTGTCACAGAGATAATCTGAGCTTGGCCCAATATCCTAGTGGCTAAAGTCCTCACCTTGAACCTGCTAGGATCCCATATAATTTATTTTTTAAAAGATTTATTTATTTTTATTGGAATCACAGATATATAGAGAGAAAGAGATACAGAGAGAAAGCTCTTCCACTCACTGGTTCACTCCTCAAGTGGTCACAATGGCCAGAGCTGAGTTGATCCAAAGCCAGGAGATTCTTCTAGGACTCCCACGCTGATGCAGCGTCCCAAGGCTTTGGGCCGTCCTCCATTGCTTTCCCAGGCCACAAACAGGGAGCTGGATGGGAAGTGGAGCACTGAAATTAGCACCAGCGCCCATATGGGAACCTGGCACATGCAAGGCGAGGACTTTAGCCACTAGGCTACTGCAATGGGCCTTCTACTTGCTTTTCACTTTCTGTTTTCAGGAGGAGTGGCTAGCAGCGGTCTGACATCCTGCCATAGCTCAGCTTGCTGGCATCACAGGAGTCAACCTGACTGTGAATTACTCCACTGGGAACAGAGACTTCCATGCTTTCCTCAGGGTCAATACAACACGGCACCCATGTCTTGCTATCTCCAGTGGGTCAAAGATAAAACCAAACACGCCTGATGTCTGGAACTTAAGTGTTCCAGTAATTAGAAGAGAGGATGATGACGGTTTCCTTTAGATTCCATTTGCTCCCAGATAAGAACAGCAAGGCAGGAAGTGCGTACACGGTCTGCCCCAGTCTCCAGTGTTCACGAAAAGCCCTTGTCCACTAGCATCCAGATGTTTAAACACTGTGCTGTAACAAGATAGCAAAGCTCCTTTGGTGAGGCCTGTGAGGTAGAGATCCCTTCACTTGCTTCACATTGTTCATCTATTAAGGCGGTTCTTGCCATCTATCAAATTGGAGGTTCTTTCATTGCACTAGTATTGGGTGATAAAGTTAACATTAAATTTATACCACTAACAATCTCAGATTCTTTCTCATTTTGTCATAAAATAACATCAACTTTTAACAGAACTAGTGGAATACTCTGTAAGTTAGCAACATTTGTGTGCCTTCAACATCAGTGACTCATTAGCCTAGATTTGTTTCTTTTTCCCAAATAAGTTCAAATAACCTGGAGGTAAAAGTATTTCATCAGGACCCAGTGTGGTAGCCTAGTGGCTAAAGTCCTTGCCTTGCACATGCCAGGATCCCAAATGGGTGCCTGTTTTAATCCAGGTAGCCCCGCTTCCCTAATCTTTAGGGTTTGCTTTGGGAGAGATGAGTTCTATGTCTATGGCATATAGATAATTTCCATAATTACCAAAAAATCCTAATAGTTTCCCACCTACAAGGCACTGTTGTGAATTATCTCTCATTATCTGCTGTGTCAGATGAGAAACTCAAAGCTCACGCAAGGCACACGGGAACAGGAAGAACTGGGCTGCAGGATCCTTGCTTGTCTCCGTCGTTGCTGCCCTCCAGCCCAGCAGTTTCCAGAGCAGGCGCCCAGATGAGCAACATCAGTATCAACTGGAAACGGATTTGATACGATATAGGAATTCTTGGAGCCCACCGATTTCTGCCTCCTAAGCGCTAGGTGAGATCCTGACCGTGATTCAAGTCGGGGAAGCACTGTTCTCTACGATGCCTACTCCAGCAAGCAGGGAAGTTCAATGTTACCTGGGAGGGCTAGACTAATAGCAATGTCCGGTAGTTGGAAGATTTGGGGAAGTGAAGAAAACACGTATCTGCTCCTGACCTTGGTCATGACCCAACATTTCTTTTTTTTTTTTTTTTAAGATTTATTTTACTTTTACTTGAAAAGCAAAATTACAGAGAGAAGAGAGACAAAGAGAGACATCTTCATGTGCTGGTTCACTCCATACATAGCAATAATGGCTGCAGCTGGGCCATCTAAAGCCAGGAGCCAGGAGCTTCTTCTGGGTCTCCCACATAGGTGCAACAGCCCAAACGCATGGGCCATTGTCTGTTGCTTCCCAAGTCATAAAGAGGGAGCTGAATTAGAAGTACAGCAGCAGGAACTCAAACCTGTGCCCAAAGTAGGCTGATGCCTCAAGTGGAAGCTTAGCCTACAATGAGGCCACGTTGCCGCCCATGACCCCAGCATACTGAACTAGCCTGTCGGTAGACAAAACACTGGCAGTTCTCCCTTTTAGTTCACAGAGTAGGACAACTTCAATGTCATCTGTGGTTCAGGAAAAAAAAAAAATGGATTTTGTTCAAGGCCATTCTTGATGCTGCCACTGGCTTCTTAGACACAGAGACCCTCAACGCATGTTGGCCCAAGGTTTAAGCCAATTTCCCCTGCTTGCTCTGTCCCTGCCCGTGGCCTTTCTTGTCTTTCAGTTCTTGCTGCGCTAGGAGGAAGCTGCTCTGCTGCTGTGCATACTTACACAACGAAAAAATGCCTCTTACAGTTTAGGAATCAAACTTCCTTCCAGCCTTTCCCCGAATCAAAGCATTTATGTGGAGATTCATTATACTTATACAGGATTGAAGAGTAAACTGATTTTTCTCTAGAGAACAAAAAGAAGTTTGCAGATGTGAGCTTGAAAGGCCTTGGACTCTGGACAAAGGACTGTATGATTCCGAATTTGTAACCAATATCAATTAGCAGCCACAGATAAGTGGAAAGAAATTAAATTAATGCCAAGGTCTTTAGTTTGCAAGCAGGAAGAACAAAACATTACATTTAAAACCATTTTTCTTCTCTAACAACAATTCACTCAAACTCACTGAATTGGGAGTATCACTGCATACAGAACTCGATTGGTTTCACTGTCAAGGCCGAGGGTGGGGACGCCCTGGAAGCAGGACCCACTGTCTGCTTGTGAAAGCAGCAGCGAGGGAGGACAGTTACCCGGAGCTGTTCTTCCCCCTTGGGGGATCTCTGGGGCTGGTCGGTTGGTTTTGTGCTTGATTTGCAATTTTACTTTTTAGGGTTCACATTGAAACCAGTTAGTCCTGGGAAAGATAACAAGAATAAGCAAGACTGACTGGATTGATCGGAGAGGGGCGCGTTGAGTGGCTTAGCAAGTGGATGTCAGAACCAGGCCAGGACAACCCCCTCCCTTTAGCCGCTGTACACCCTGGTGAGCTGTCCACAGCAAACAAGGAACTCATGTAACTACAGCCTGTACAGAGGACATGTTCAAGTCCACGGCTAGCATCACCGAATCCACACCCACGGGAGTCTTCTGGACACCTGCTCCTGGGCTGGGAGGACTGCACAGTCAGAGGGGCCGCCTCTCCGGGGACCAGGTTAGACTGCAGTTCCACGAGCCTCAGCTCACTCACTCCTGCCTGACCAGGCCCTGTGACTTTGGACTGAAGTCCCCAAATGCTTGTACATCTTCATTGACAGATGCACATATCCTCAAAGGGACTGGAACTGACAAGTTAACAAAACCAGGAGGATTTTTCAACCTGCTCTCCCAGGCAAATGACAGAGCAGCATGATTTGTTAGATAAGTGGAATACGTACTTTTTTTTTTCAAGATTTATTTTTTAATTTTATGGAAAAGTCAAATATACAGAGAGGAGGAGACACATAGAAGAACACCTTCTCTCCATTAACTCACTCTGCAATCATGGCCGCAACGGCCAGAGCTGTACCGATCCAAAGCCAGGAGCCCGGAGCCTCTTCTGGGTCTCCCACACAGGTGCAGGATATCAAGGCTTTGGGCTCTTGCCATCTGTATTCCCAGATCACAAGCAGGGAGCTGGATGGGAAGTGGGGCTGTCAGGACACGAGCCGGCACACATATGATCCTTGTACGAGCAACGCAAGAACTTCAGCTGCTAGGCTACCATGCTGGGCCCAGAATACGTACTTTTAAACTCCTAATTCTGAGTTTGGGTGAAGTCTTACTGCTATGAAATAATAGAAATGATGTGTGAGTTTGGAATTAGGAAACTGCATTTATCCAAGTTCCATAATTTTGTTACTTACTCCCAGTGCAATGATGTGGTCATTTTAAGATCCTGGACCTCAATTTCTTTACCTAAAAACTGAGCTGATGTCTTCTACCCCATAGGTGTTTATATTAACAACAATAACAAAAAGTTACTGGGAGGAGAAAGATGCAACATGTTGTAAACTGTAAACATTAACCAAATGTAATTACTGTTGATAGAAATTAATAATTCTTCTAGAATGGGCTCCCTCTGCTTCCTCATTGCACCTTCCACGCCATCGCTAGAAACTGCAGTCTGCTTCTTCCTGCCACCCTCAGGAGCGGCCTAGAGGTGTCAGTTTGGATTCAGGAATACCCTAGAAATGATAAATAAAGGGGCTGGCATTGTGGCATAGCCAGTTAAGCCACCTGTGACACCAGCATCTACTATGGGTACCAGTTCGAGTCCCAGCTGGTCTGCTTTCCATTCAGTTCCCTGGCAGTAGTATGGGAAATGCAACTGAACATGGGCCAAGTGCTTGGGCCCCCACATTCACATGAGAGACCCAGATGGGACCCCCACACTCCTGTAGGAGACCTGGATAAAGCTCCCAGCTTCGGCCTGACCAGGCCCCAACTATTGTCAGCATGTTGAGGGCTCAGCCACCAAATGGGGGATCTTTCTCTTTCTCTGTAATTCTCTCCTTCTAATAAATAAATCTTGGGCCCAGCACAGTAGCCTAATGGCTAAAGTCCTTGCCTTGCATAGACCAATTTCCCATATGGTGCTAGTTTGTATCCCGGCTGCTCCACTTCCCATCCAGCTCCCTGCTTGTGGTCTGGGAAAGCAGTTGAGAATGGCCCAAAGCCTTGGCACCCTGTCCCACATGGGAGACCCAGAAGAAGCTCCAGGTTCCTGGCTCCAGATCAGCTCAGCTCCAACCATTGCAGCCACTTGAGGAGTGAACCAGTGAGTAGAAAATCTTTCTATCTCTCCCTCTCTATGTGAATCTCCTTCTCCTTGTAAATAAATCTTTTAAAAATAATAATAAATATTTACCTTCAAAAATTATAATTACAATTAAAGCCACCAGTCATTGGGCACATTGTTTGCCTAAAGCTATGCTAAGTACTTCCATATGTCATCTCAAATAGCCCTGACAACTCCACAAGGCAGAGATTCTACCCCCACCCCAGTTTATGGGCAGGCTTACAGAGAGAAGATTCCAGATGTCATACAGAAAATACCTGATTTGGAGCCTACACAATTAATCCCTAATTTTATCACTGTTATTTCAAAAACAATTCAATGCATGCTCCTTAGACAAATACAGTGGTTTTGGACTGAAGATCCCAACTCCTGGCTCTTAAATCTTTACGTTAACGCACATGGAAAATGTCTAGCATGCAATTTAAATTATGATTTATTTTCCCACCATCATTCCTCCAAAAGTAACTGCTGTTCTGAAACTCTTACTATAACATACTTCTGTTCTTCAACATTACGAGTTACAAAAGTCTCAATTATAAATAATCAATGCTGTTTCTAGAATGGAATCTATCTTGGTTTGTTCCAGCATTTTTAAAAACACTTGGCATAAAATCTGCCCCACACATACTACACACAGATAGTCTTCACATTTTTTTTTTCTCCCCACAAAAGCAACAGAGAAGAATTTTCCCAGGACCCAAGCTCAAGATATTCCTGATACCAGACGCCTCCACAAGCAGGGCTGCTGTCAGTGGAACAGAAAAGCTGCCAAGAAGCCAGGCCATTCCCACTCCACGTTTGGTCTGAGGCCAGAGCGTTGTCCTGCAGCTTTAAGAAAGACCTCCCGGGGCGAGGTGGCCCCAGCAATGACAATATGTGACGGTCAGGGCCTCCAGGAAGAAGAACGGTGAAGGAAGAACTTGTTCTAAATGGCCAAGATCTGAACTACAAAAGTTGGACAACTCTTTTTGCTGATATAAAACCAGAAATAGTCAACACTGAAATTTGCTTGGGATTGTAGGAAGACCTGGCTTCCTGGCTTGAGTCATGCCAAACAACTCAAGAGGACGACATCCTGGGGCTTCGGGCCTTGAACAAGTTTGGCTCCACACTGATTCAATAGGAGTCCCAAGGAATATTCTGAGATGTTTAGTAAAGACTTCAGCCCAGGGCAACACAAGGGTGTACATGCCTGCCTGGCACAGAACCCATACAGAACTTTGAAAAAGAAATGTGTTAAAGCATTGGAAAGAAATGTTTGCCATCTTTGTTCACTCTGCCAGATTTCATATTTACAGGCTTCTTCAGAAAGATAATGATGTTTGCTCTTCATCTTCAGTAAATAATGGGACAGAAGGAAGGAAAGCAAGGTACCCAAAGTCCCTGAAGGTTCTTGGTCCTTTTCAATCAACAGCTATTAACTGGTGGCACAACATAAACCATGTGTCACTTGACCTCTGCCCTCGTGGAACCCGGTGTCTACTTGTAGGAGAGTCAGTCTACAATACTCCACCTAAGAATATGAAAAATGGAAGCCGTGACAAGTGTTAAGTAGGAGTGATCATGGTGCTTTAACAGCCTAAGTTGGGAAAATCTGAAATAACCACAGAAGTCAACAAGGGTTTCCCTGGAAAGGCAGAGCTTGAGTTGAGACCTAAATAGTAAATATCTGTCAGCTAGGAAGGAGGCACAAAGTTCTGGCTCAAGGAAAAACAGACACCAAGCCCCTGTGTTTGGAGAGGGCCAGCTTGGGAAGGAATGTAGACCAGACCCTTAAATACCTCTGCCCCCAAAGTCTAAGATCTTCACCCTTATCACACTATGCTTTAAGAGGTTTCGCTGTAGCATTCTTTTACACAAAGAACAAGGTAAGTCAAGTAAATGGTTTTATCTAATTTTTTCCCTAGTAGCAAAAGCCATAGCCACAAGCCCCTGAACTTGGTATGGGAAGTTGAGTAAGTGAGTTAACTTTAAAGACGAAAAGAATAACAAAACAGAAGATGGAGAACCACACACACAAAATCAAACTGCAGATTGACCTAAATGTAACCCAATACCGTTGCTACCAGGACTTCCTAAACATACGACTCCCAGAAAATCATGTCACCTCCAGCTTTTGCAAAGACAAATAAATAAAGTCATGGGATGGTCTGTGCTTTTGAGAGACATCTATGAAAAGCAGAAATCTAATTAAAAAGGGAGAAAACATCACTGATGGAGTTCAGAAAAGATATCCCAAGGCACAGCCCTTTAGAGTGCTGAGTGCTTTGGACTAAGGAATATTAAAAGACCTCAGAAGCAAAGTCTTTCTCTGACATTTTCCTGTCTTCCCTTGTCTTTAGAACAAAAGCAAGCTTCCTCTTCTTGAAAGTGAGGTCAAAGAAACTACAACTCCTCCTCTCCCGAGTAAGCCATAAAACCTAGGCATACCAATCTGACTTTCTCCTGCCCTTCAGAGAGCTGAAAACAGGGCCAGCACCATGACACTCCATATGAGCACTGGTTCTGGTCCTAGTTGTCCCACTTGCAATCTAGTTCCCAGCTAATGCACCTGGGAAAATAACAGAGCACGATCCAAGTGCTTGGGGCCCTGCCACCACGTGGACGACCAGGATAAAAGTTTCTGCCTCCTAGCTTTGGCTTGGCCAACCACAAGCCATTGCAGCTGTTTGGGGAGTGAACCAGTGGATGAAGAGCTACTTTATTTATCTGTCCCAATTTAACTTTCTGTCATTTTGCCTTTCAAGTAATTAAAATAAATCTTTAAAAGGGGAGAATTAGGGCCCAGCGCAATAGCCTAGTGACTGAAGTCCTCAACTTGCGCTACTGCATTTCCCCCTGACCTGATGCCCACAGCTCACACACCTTGGTTCCAATCTTACATCTGTGTGCTTTCCATGCTTCATTAGATCTATGCATAAAATCAGTGTTTTTTTCCACTTCCAAAGGTTGCTGTTTCACAGAAAACTATTATTCAATCAATCTGTGAACATGGTTAACGTTTTGTTACAGGGTGTGGGCTTCGGCTCCTGCAATGGGTGAGGAAAAGCACCAACTTTCCACCCCGCAAGTGCACCCTGGGAATGCCAAAAACTTACTCACTTACTTCCTCAGTAACTAACCCAAGACCCCAACCACCTTTCCCAGTCGAGTATGCTGAGAGTTTAGACTTAACAAAATATAGACATGTTAGTTTTCTTTTCCTAGAGTCTGAAATAGATTCTGCCCCTTCACCTACCCGCCACTACCACAGCATACAAATATAAATAAGTTGCAAACTAGACAAACTTCTTAGTCCTAGTTTGTTCTGGGATTAAATTCTGACCCTGTGGTTAGGCACATGATCACAAGAAGGTCACTTAACTGGGTCATGAAAGCCTTGTTTTCTCTATTGTAAACTATGAATTGTTTGAATCCTGGTTACTTGGAAACTGAGATAAAATAATACATTAATAAGCTCAGCAAAGTGCCTCTCCTACAATCGGCACCTAATGAATCGGAGAGTTTGTTTTTAAGGGCTAGGTGAGCGAGACTGACAATGACTTGAAAGCACATATCGTTCCTACAGTGAAGTGTATGGTTCCCAGGAGAAAAATCACCTGGGATAAAATATCCGCCTATCAGGCCAAAAGAAACAGAGAAACTCAAGCGAAACCGGGCACAGAATGTACAGACTACACTGAATGGCCTTAGTCTCCTGAGAAACAGAATGTGAGACAGATGCGATAGCCCCTGGAGGAGCTTCCAGGCAGGATAACAGATAGGAAACCACTAAGAACTTGAGTGAGTAAAAGTATAATTAGAGAGCTGGACAGATGTGAAAAGACTTGCCGCACCCACCTGGAGCTGCAGCCTTCGGGACTGGCTTCCATCCCTACAGAGACAGTTCCTACCAGAAAGCTCCTCATGCTCGCTGAGTTTGGCCTGAGGTCCTCAGGTTTGGCACAACTTTTCTCCAATAAGATTTTTTTCTTACTGCAAGGAAAGAAAAATCCAGTAAAAAGAGGGAAAGCATATAGTGAGAATGCCCAAGGAGGTCAGGAATAAGAATGATGGGGGAGATGATTTCAGAACCTTACTTTTCCCAAAGCTATTTTTATCAAGGAGAATGAACTTTCTTTATTCAGCCCCAATATCTACAATTTCCAAAGTGCTTTCTTTTTACAAAGTTCAGAACACATCAGTTGAACAATCTGTGAGGGGAAGGCATTGTGTCACGGTAGGTTAAGCCACCACTTAGGATAGTCATTTGGGAGGTGAATCAGAGGATGGAAGATCTCTCTCTTTCTCCCTCTTTCAGTCTCTCCTCTCTCTGTAACTCTGCCTTTCAAATAAAAATAATAAATGAATCTTAACTTTAAAAAAAAAAACGCACTCAGAGTATCTTCTCTACCTAAAACTGTTTTGAGACTTCCTAGGGGTGCTCAGAAACATCACAAAGCTTTTTTTTTTCTTGTATAAAAATAGGGGTGCCAGGGCTGATGTGATGGGTTTCAATTGCTTAATGCTGTGCTTGCCAGTGCCACTATCCTACACTGGCACATGTTTGTATCCCAGCTGCTCTACTTCCCATCCTGCTCCCTGCTGAATTGCCTGGTAAAGCATCGAAGGATGGCCCGAGGCCTTGGGATGCCGCACCTGCACCGGGGCATGGAGGAGGCTCCTACTTTTTTGGCTTCAGATCAGATCAGATCAGATCAGCTATTGTGGCCATTTGGCGAGTGCACCAGCAGCTGGAAGATCTTTCTCTCTGCCTCTCTTTTTCTTTGTAAATCTGATCTACCTTTCCGGTAAAATGAATACATCCTTTTAAAAAACATCTCTCAACAGATGCATGAATAAAATGTGGCATGCCCATATCATGAAATATTCATCTTTTAAAGGAAGAAGATTCTGACACATGGTATCCTTGGATGACCTGGGACATTATGTTGAGTGAAATGAGCCAGTCATAAAAAAGACAAGAACCATTTGAGGTCCTCAGAGGGTGGCATTCACAGTGACAGGGTCGCTGGAGCCGAGGGAGAGGCAAGGATGGGGAGCTGTTAGCTTACTGATTATAGACATTCAGTTTAAAAGGTGAAAAATTAGGGAGAAGGACATACATTTTCAACATGCTAATGAGCAAAACACTTTCATAGTGATTAAGGCAGTATGTTTTCAGTTACATGTACTTTAATCAGAAAAAAAAAAAAAGAAATGAAATGAAACAAGAGGTAATTAAGGCATCAGTCCTGGGTTTGAATCCCACGGCTGTGTAAGCTCGAGCCTGCAGGTTGGGGATAACAATGGCGTTCCCGGGCTCGTAACAAGGACTAAGGAGGTGATGTGGGTGGAGTGCGTGTCCCAAGTCCTGCCTCCGGATGTGTGCAGCTTAGGAAGGCACCTGCTGTGATAGACACACTGCTGTCCTACCTAAGACAGCATCTCATTCTCCACACCAAAACATATCTCACGAATTTGACTTTGAAGCTTTAAAAATATATATATTTATTTATTTGTATTGGAAAGGCAGATATACAGAGAGGAGGAAAGACAGAGAGAAAGAGCTTCCGTCCCATGATTCACTTCCCAAGTGGCCACAACAGCCGGAGCTGAATCGATCCAAGGTCAGGAGTCAGGAGCTTTTTCTGGGTCTCCCATGTGGGTGTAGGATCTCAACGCTTTGGGCCATCCCCAACTGCTTTTCCAATAGATCACAAGCAGGGAACTGGATGGGAAGTGGAGTTGGTGGGATCAGAACTGGCACCCATTTGGGATACCAATATGATCAGGGCGAGGACTTTAGTCACCAGGCTACAGCACTGGGCCCTCCGCTTCTAAGAACCAACCCTCTCTCCGTTAAAACTGCCAGCTCTCTCATCTTGTCCAGCTACCACCAAAGTCACCCAATGGCCTGGGAGCACCAGCATTCCCTGGTGCGGCCCAGCTTCTTTCTGTGGTTTTACTTCCCCATCACTCCCCAAGGCCCTTCCGGCTTTGATGTTCTATGTGGCTGCCTGGCACGGGTAGAAGATAAAACCCTACTTGTTTCCTCTCTCTCCAATAAGACAATAAAATCTTTGGCAACTTAGAGGAACCTGAAAGATAAAAGACTGGCTTTCTTTTTTTTTCTTCTTCTTCTTTTCTTTCTTCTTCTTTTTTTTTTTTTTTAAATAAAACAAGTGCGGGTTTGTTTTTACCAGCCACTGCTTAAGAGCCACAAAGCACATGAAACCAGCAGAGAGCCAAGGCAGGGTGCTCTGTGCCACCCCGTGGGCAGGCTGGCTGCTTAAAGCACAAACAGAAACTGGAGAGGGAAAGCTGTGTACAGAAGGCAGCCCCCTGGGGAATCTAAGCTTACACACTCACACCCCTGCCACTTGGAAACCTTTGCTTTCCTAACATTTCCTCTAAGCTGCTTTCTGCTTAGCAAGTGGACGGCACAGGGACAGGGAGGGACACGAAAAAAAGAAAGCTGAACTTGTCTCCTGGGTAGTTCTGGAGCTCTTTCTTCTGTTCTCTAGCCCAGAGGGCTTATGGTGGTAACAGTGGGCAGGTCTGAGGATGTCAAATATCCATTTGGGACGCTGAATCCTTTGTGGGTGTCTGCTCTAAGTCCGTGTGACTGTACTCAGCTGGAGGAGGAAAGAGAGGAGTCTACTAGCTTAACAATGAGAAGCAGGAGGTGTCCCATGTGAGAGGGCCAGTGCTGAGTACCTAGCATGTAGCAACCGCACACACACTGTATCACTTTCCCCACTTTACAAGTATGGAAGCAGAAGCTAAGATCAATTGTGTGAAAGCAGAGGACGGATCCAAACTCAGATCTATACCAAAGTACGTATCCTTCAGACGCAGCAAAGATAATTTCCATGGAATTAGCAGTGTAGGGCAGGGGGGTGAAGTCACCACTTGCAAAGCCAGCATCCCAGATTAGAGTGCCAGTTTGAGATCCGGTCCTCCTACTTCTAATCCAGCTCCTTGCTAACGCACCTGGTGAGGCAACAGATGATTGTCCAAGTACTTGGGCCCCTAGCATCCGAGTAAGAGACCCAGATGAAATTCCTGGTTTCTGGCGTTAGCCTGTCCCCAGCTCTGGCTGCTGTGGACATTTGGGAAGCAAATCAGCAGATGGAGGCACTCTCTCTCTTTCTCTTCATACTCTTTTAAATGAATAAATCTCTCTTTTTTGTATGTAAGAAATGCTTCCCATGACGGTGTGTCATTTTGAAAAATACCAAGCAAAAGCCCATGTCTTTCCACAAGTGTCCACTGACTTGACACAGCCTTTGTGGAAAAAAAAAGAAAGAAAGAAAGAAAGAAAGAAAGAAGAGGAAAGGAAGCAGCTGTCAGGAAGAAAGACTTTCAGCGCACCAAGAGCAGCAGTATGGCTCAGACTGGTTCAAGAGGGAGTGCAGCAACAAGCTTCTGAAAGAGAACGCTGTGTCCACGATACTGCTTTGCACTGGACCACATGACAAGAAGGAAGATCTTCTGGAGTCGCAGGAGCAGCTGCCCCCACCACCGTTAACACCTCCGCTTCCCAGGTGGATGCTGTGTTTGGGCGGCTGACGCCTCCTCTGCAGAGCCCCACAGTCTCTCAGTTTTCTGTAACCACAATGACACCGTGGAGGTTACCATGCACCAGAGGAAGAGGATTCAACAACTCAAGTTGAAAAACTCAAAGAAGCTCGAGACAGCACAGCAGCAGCGATGCAGAAGACAGGGCAGCTTGAGAAGCTAAAAGAGGTTCTACACTTGCAAAAAGAGAAAAGATGACTTTTCGGAAAGAGGTTACGTGATCCTGCCAAATGGCTTCTTTGAGATAGTAGAAGTACTAGCATAGAAAGCAGTATATGTTAAATTTTTGATGGGGCAATACCACATACCCTCTTTTAGCCTGTAAAGGAGTTTTGTTTGAAAAAATAACACTTGATTATTTATATAAGAGCAATTCACAATATTTTAAAAATAAATTTTATATATATATATATATAATGTAAAATTGTAAAAAAAAAAAAAAAAGCCAAGCAAGATGTAACTACATGGGCATCTCTTATCTGATTCCAAAAAAGTTATGTTGCACCCAGCACGATAGCCTAGTGGCTGAAGTACTCACTTTGCATATGCCAGGATCCCTACGAGCACCGGTTCTAATCCCAGCTGCTCCACTTCTCATCCAGCTCCCTGCCTGTGGCCTGGAAAAGTAGTAGAGGACAGCCCAAGCCTTGGGACCCTGCGCCCGTGTGGGAGACCCAGAAGAAGCTCCTGGTTCCTGGCTTTGGATCAGCTTAGCTCCAGCATTTGCAGCCACTTGGGGAGTAAACCACCAGATGGAAGATCTTGCTTTCTGTCTCTTCTTCTCTCTGTAAATCTTCTAATATAAACGAACAAACAAACAAAATGTTATGTCAAAGTCCTAATCCCATGACCCATGAACTTGACCTTGTTTGGACATAGGATGTTGACAAATGTAATCAAGTTAAATGAGGATTTATTGGCTTAGAGTGAGTCCTAATCCAATGACTACTGTCCTCACAAAGAGATGGTCCATGGGGTTCAGGCAGGGAAACAGGAATGCAAAGGTTCAGGAAGAAAGGACAAGGAACACGCAGGATGACCAGCAGGAACCAGAGGAAGGAAGGATTTTTCCCAGGAGCTTTCACCAGAATTTGTCTTCCCCAAGACCTTGGCTGCAGACATTTGGCCTCAAGAACTATGGGAGAGAGTATTCCTATGGTTCTAAGCCATCATGTTTGCAGGACTTCGTTACAGCAGCCTAAGAAACTAGAAGAGCATCTGTTTGAGTTGGGACAGGGAAAGAGATTGGGGAAGGGGGAAGACACTTCGCAGACAAACAACATGAAGATGATCTCCAGTTTATTGGCCTGGGAATGGAGCCAAGATGCCAGGCTCAGGTGAGAGAGAAAAGCAGGGAGAGAAATGGAGGAGGAAGTGAGTGAAACAGGAGACTCAACGAGCAAGAAACAAAAAGCAAGCAGCTGGCTTCCAGATGGATGGGTCAACTCCTTCAAAGCGAGGACTCAGACAAGGACCCAAGGGTCCCTGCAAGCCACTGCAGAGGTTCAGAAAGAGCAGCATGCTGTCCTGGTCCAGCCCGGCAGGATGGTCTTGTCTTCGCATCACACCTGCCTACTCACATCCCAACAGGGCTCTTATGTCGTCGTCACCATCCATCTTCAGTGACTGCACTCCGGAGCACACATTTAGCACTCACCAGGGTCTGGAGGAGGAGATGAGGAGGGAGCTAAGAGGCCCAGAATATTGCCAGCCTGGATTACTTTGCACTAGGAATTTGTTCTGCAATTTCCAGACCCATCCCAAACTGGAAGGGGTGTCTTCCTGGGCACAGGCCACCATTCACACATTGAAATTTTGGCTCTGATACTGTGATTCCTTCTGCGTATGTCTACGTACAGATACACAAGGAAGCTCCAATAACTTCATAGAAAATGTAAATTAAAACGCTTACTTTTTATGCAGAAACAAATGTCAACACTTAAAATATTTCTCTAAAAGTTTCTTTGAAAGTTCATGGAAGGGTTGGGCCCAGCACAATAACCTAGTAGCTAAAGCCTCACCTTGTATCTGTCTTCTGGGCACCAGTTCACATCCCAGCTGCTCCACTTCCCATCCAGCTCCCTGCTTGTGGCCTGGGAAAGCAGTCGAGGACAGCCCAAAGCCTTGGGACTTTGCACCTGTGTCGGATACCTGGAAGGAGCTCTTAGCTTTAGATTGACTCAACTCCAGCCATTGTAGCCGCTTGGGGAGTGAACCAGTGGATGGAAGATCTTTCTCTCTGTATCTCCTTCTTTTATTTTATAAATAAAATAAAATAAAATAATAAAATAAAATAAAATGAACCTTTTTTTAAAAGTTCATGGAAGGGGGACCCGGCATGGTGGCGCAGTGGTTAAGTCCTCGCCTTGCATGCCCGGGATCCCATATGGGTGCCGGTTCTAATCCCGGCAGCCCCGCTTTCCTTCCAGCTCCCTGCCTGTGGCCCAGGAAAGCAGTTGAGGACGGCCCAAAGCTTTGGGACCCTGCACCCGCGTGGGAGACCCGGAAGAGTCTCCTGGCTTCGGATTGGCATAGTATCGGCCCGTTGCGCTCACTTGGGGAGTGAATCATGGGACGGAAGATCTTCCTCTCTGTCTCTCCTCCTCTCTGTATATCCGCCTTTCCAATAAAATAAATAATAAAAATAAATCTTTACAAAAAAAAAAAAAAAGTTCATGGAAGGGGCCAGTGTGATGGCTCAGCTGGCTAATCCTCCACCCACAAGCTCTGGCATCCACCTGGGACCCTTTGCCCATGTGGGAGACCTGGAAGAAGCGCCTATCCCCAAGTTTCAGATCAGCTGAGCTCTGCCCATCTCAGCCACTTGGGGAGTGAACCAATGCATAGAAGATCTTTTTCTCTCTGTCTCTCCTTCTCTTTGTAAATGTGCCTTTTCACTAAAAATAAATAAATAAATAAATAAGATTTTAAAAATAAGCTCATGAAAAATGTGCATTAAAAAACTGTGTGAGTATGCATATATATGTATATATAAATGTACACACGCACATATATGTGTGTGTATGTATGTATATATATATATATATTTCTATATTCTGAAGGTAAGGCTGCCATTTAATCACTCCATCCACTCTGTGTCCTTGTGGAGACTGGTACATTATTGTTTATCATTAGTTGATAAGTGAATGTTCTTTGTATTCCAGAGCTCAAACAACAAAATATCTAAAACAATAGAAAAACAGGCAAAGGCCATAAATACACAATTTACAATAGAAATATAACTGGTCCTATCACATCAACTCTGCCTACAATACAAGGAAGATAAGTTAGAAACATGAGAAAACGTATTTCGGAGCCAGTGGTGGTTTATTACGTTAACCCTCCACCTCCAAGCACCAGCTTCCCGAATGGGTGGCCAGTGTATGTTCTGGCTACTCCACTTCTGATCCAGCTCTCAGCTAACGGCTTAGCAAAGTAGCAGGGAATGCCCCAGCTGGGAGCACCCAGAAGAAGCTCCTCAACCCCAGCTTGGATCAGCTCAGCTCTGCCCGTTGCAGCCATTTGGTAAGTGAACCAGTGGATGCAAGGTCTTTGTCTTTCTCTCACTCTGTAAATCTGCCTTTCTATATATTTTTATAATCAATAAATAAAAATTAGGATATGCATTGTGCTGTATTTCTGTACTGTTTGTAACAGGAAGAGATCTGAAATAATTCATAGGAAAACCACCTGGTAGGAGCAAGGATCACCAGGCTGGGTAGCTAGGGAGAGAGTACAATTTCTCAATCAGGTTGCCTAGCCAAAAATAGTTCAAGTTGAAAGCAGGTGTACGATATTAAGTAATATGAGTCTATACAAAGAGTTAGAAGACTCCTGGGCCCAGCAGCGTGGCCTAGCGGCTAAAGTCCTCGCCTTAAACACACCAGGATCCCATATGGGTGCCGGTTCTAATCCCAGCAACTCCACTTCCCCTCCAGCTCCCTGCTTGTGGCCTGGGAAAGCAGTCGAGGATGGCCTAAAGCCTTGGGACCCTGCACCCATGTGGGATACCCAAAAGAAGTTCCTGGCTCCTGCCTTCCTGTCTCTCCTCCTCTCTGTATATCTAACTTTCCAATAAATAAATAAATAGATAAATAAAACAAAAAAAACACAAAGAGAAGACTCCTGTTGACCATGGCAAGCAGGTTCACGGGCAGAAATAAAGATGAGATGAAAGAGGCAGAAGACCCCGAATTTGAGAAGCTTGCAGGTCAGAGATACACACAGGTGGAGGGCCAACTTTTTCTACAGTGGGTGCTACAGGGTGAGCATGGACGGGGCCCTCTAACTCACTCGCATGCCTATTTTGACCCTCCTCTGTTCTGGAAATAGTTCCTATGAGACTCTGTAACCATGATCACCACCACCACAGCAAAACTCAACTCTTGAAAACTCCGTGAGGTCTCTTCTTGGCAGAGTCAGTTACCCAAACAAACTTAGCATATTAACAGTTACCGGTTTTGGTCATGGGAATCGAATGCCCCAGAGCCTATGGTTTATGAACGTCATTTCCCATTGAAACAAGAACAAGAATATTGTGTATTTTTGTTTCTCTCCACAAGAATGCAGGCTCAAAACAAAATGGAAAGGAAACCTAATCTGATGATAACTCTCTTAGAACTCAGAGGACAGAGCGGGGAGAAGGAGGTAGAGGTCCGGCCTGATGCCGTCCAATGCTCCCGGGCTTATCACAGTCCTAGGGACTCAGGTTCCCGACACCGTGGTTCTGACTAACGCTGGGAACAGTTCACTCTGTAGGTACACAGTCGGCCCAATGATCAACTCTTGGAGGTAGATAATAAGCCAGTTGAACCAGAGCACCAGCTTTCAGCATCGTAAAAAGCTTTCAAGAATCTATCATTCCAGTCAGAGGTGTCACCAGCATCTTAACACGAGGTTTTCCTTCTTCCAGTCATTTCACAGAGTGATCACAGCACAAACACTGCTTCAATATATGATTTATGCAAATGTCTGGAACTGGTTTGGGCCTTTTTTATTCATCCAATGATTTAAAATCTCACCTTTTAAAATACTCAGGAGAAGTATTTAACTGATGAGAGTCAATGACATTCGGGCATAGTTGTTCGCCCAAGGCCACACAGCTGATGAGTGATATCGCCAGCATTCAGACATAGATCCCGAGCCTTTATTGTTTCCTCTCCTGGTAAATATACACAGGGTAGACGGGTGTGGAGATCCACGAAATCCCTAAACAGATTGACCATTCTCTTATCACCAATCTATGATCACAGCTCTTTCCGAGAGATTTGTAAGCAAACAATGCTAGGCACCAGTATTGCATATGTCCCAGCTGTTCCACTTTCCATCAGGCCCTGTGTATATTGCCTGGGAAGGCAGTGGAGGATGGCCCAAAACCTCTGGGACCCTGCGTCTGTGTGGGAGATGCAGGAGAGGCTCTCTCGGCTCCTGGTTTCAGATCGGCCCAGCTCCAGCCATTGCTGCCATTTGGGGAGTGAACCAGCAGATCTCTGTCTCTCCTTCTCTCTGTAAATCTGCCTTTCTAATAAGAATACATAAATGTTTCTAAAAGATAAGCCAAGCCTTTCCAAATGTCCCGAAAGCAAATGGAAAAATTTAAATCATCGACTGATTCACCAGCCCTGGCTCCCTCTCAAACCCCTGTTTGCTTTGGAATGCTGGGCCTGGAAAACTGAAAGTAAAGCAAGGAAACCACGCAGGGTTCGCAGTGCTTGCCAGAAGGGCAACAGGGAGTTTCTTGCACTTTGTTTAGGTGTGGAAGCATAATTATCGTTATTCTTCCCACTGGAGTATTTTCAGCTTCTTTAGAAGGGATGCAGATGCACAGATTACATTATCAAGTTTAAAACTTAAAAGCAATTAGCAGAGAGAAAAGAGAAACGAATTTTATCTCATTTACTGATTGATCTTTCAAGTGATCTTTACACAATCTTTTGACCTCACTGGCCGTTTTTAACAGTGAATTTCAGCTGTGCATAAAAATATCTATGAAAAATAATTCTTATCATGTAGGTTGCAGAGCTAATGTTTCCAAAGCAGCAACCGAGAAGTAAAGCGAACTGCATCATCTATATTAAGAAGGCAGATTCCTGGCCCAGTACGACTCCGTAATACTGATGCTGTGAAAGTCATTTTGCATCATCAAGAACCCAGTCAACAAAATTGGAAGCGAGTTTCCGATCTGTTTTCAGGACCTGAAAAACAGTTTGCAATTTAACTCAAAATGTGAATTTCCTTGAAGGAAACTGACTTCTGTGGCCAGCGTTTTATTATAGATAAAACCACCTTGCATGTCAACTCTAAGCTGAAGCATCTTGTCCCTTTCTTTGGCTTAAGGAGCAAGAAAATAATAAAACTGTTTCCCAGATCTCAAAGTTTTCTGTGTTCCAAGGAGCAGTGAATGGGACTCTCAGTACAGTGAATGAGTTTTACACATCTTGCCTTCCCTACCAGATGTAACTTTCCAGTTTTGAGGGGTTTTTTGGTTTTTTGTTTGTTTTAGCTATTAGCTGCAAAAGTGCTACGTGCAAATATCCTTCAGATTTAGTCAAAGTTATCGCAGGATTCAATAGCGCCAACGCCTATGAGATTCCGTACTGTAACCCAGGAACGTGGCAGCAATGGAGAGGAGAGAGCCTGAGTTAACAGAGCTAAGGCAGGATCATGACGTGAAAATGGCAAGTTTTAAAACTCATGATTCTTTTTATGTAGGTAGTTTTACATCGGCTCATTTAAGCCAAGGTTTTTGTTTTGTTTTGTTTTTTGTTATTGCTTTCTTCTTAAATCTATATAAAAGGCAGAGAGAGAGAGAAATACAGAGAGAGGGAAAAAAAATCTCCCATTGTCTGCTTCACTCCTTATTTATTTTTTTTTGTTTTAAAGATTTATTTTTATTAATTTTTTTTTATTGGAAAGGCGGATATACAGAGAGGAGAAACAGAGAGGAAGATCTTCCGTCCGATGATTCACTCCCCAAGTGAGCGCAACGGGCCGATACTATGCCAATCCGAAGCCAGGAGCCTCTTCCGGGTCTCCCACAGGGTGCAGGCTCCCAAAGCTTTGGGCCGTCCTCAACTGCTTTCCCGGGCCACAGGCAGGGAGCTGGAAGGGAAGCGGGGCTGCCGGGATTAGAACCGGCGCCCATATGGGCGCCCATATGGGATCCCGGGCATGCAGGGCGAGGACCTTAACCACTGCGCCACCGCGCCAGGCCCTGCTTCACTCTTTAAACGACCACACAGCCAGGGCCGTATCAAGCCAAAGCTGGGAGCCCAGAATCCGACAGTCCTCTGTCTGGTTAGTAAAGACCCAACTACTTCAGCCATCACTTCTACAGTCCGCATGAGCAGGAAGACAGAACGGAAAGTGATGTTCAAACTCTGACCCACGCTTTCCAACTCGGGACACAGGCAGTCCCAACTGCTATGCAAAATGCCAGCCCTCAAGATGTTTTCTGACTTTGATTCTCTACAGGGAAACATGCACAGTGGCAAAGGATTATGGAAAAGGCCACACGAGTAGGATATGGAAAAGTAATTTACTCCCATTCCCACCAGCCGGGAGCCCTAAGCAATGACAGACTGCGGACAGTAACTGCTAACTATGACTGAAGCCTCGGGGCAGGCAGGTCATTTCATGTGTGTTTATTGCATTTACTTTGCTAAGGTAGCAAACTGCTCAAACGACAGGGGCCGGGGCTGGACTGCTCGAAGAGGTCTTTCTCCTACTGTCCAGCGAGGTCACCCTGGCAGATTTCCCAGCCGTGTAATGACCTGCACTGCTACCTACACCTTAGATTGCTTACGAAAATTAATGAGCCAAGCCAAAGGTTAAACACTTTGAATATTTGCACAAAGTAGTTACTCCATTGAATGCTTCCCATTCTTATCTTCACTTTACAATTAGAAATCTGAGGCACAGATAATGTGGTAAAGATGCAATTTTTCTGGAGCAGGTGTCAGGCACAGCGGTGAAGCTGCTGCCCGGATGGCTACGGCCAGAACACAGAGCCGCTTTGAGGCCTGCCTCTCCCTCTTAAAGCCAGTCTCCTGCCAGTGAATCCCCGGAGAGGCAGCAGATGATGCCCCGAGGGCTCGGGTTCCTGCCACCTCTGTGGGAAACTTGGACTGGGGTCCTGGCTTCTACCAAAAAGCATTTACCAGCTAACTGTTGCCCATGTCCTCTCCAATTCCTGGTGATAAATTCAGAGCACATTAATGAATTCTACAGATTAAACAAAGATCTATATTCTGCAATAGCCATTAAAATAAGACATCTTTCTGGAAAAAAAAAATCAGTTTACTGATCTGTGAAATGGGAAACCCAAACATAGGGAGGCACTTTGAGGGTGAATTCTTCCTCCGTCCTGCCAGAACACAGCTGGGGTACTCACACCGTGGCGCAGCTGCTCTGCTTCTGCTCCAGCCTCCTGCTGACAAACCTGGGAAGGCAGACGAGCACAGCCCAAGTGCATGAGTCTCTGCCACGCACGTGGGAAACGCGGATAGAGAGCTCCTAGCTCCTGGCCTAAATGTGACCCAGTGCTGTCTGTTGCAGGAATATGTGCAATGAATGAATAGATAAAAGATCTTCCTCTCTCCTGCTCCACCATTGTTAATAATTAACTAATTTGGGCCCGGCGCAGTGGCGCAGTGGTTAAGGTCCTCTCCTTGCACGCCCAGGATCCCATATGGGCGCTGGTTCTATCCCAGCAGCCCCGCTTCCCTTCCAGCTCCCTGCCTGTGGCCCGGGAAAGCAGTTGAGGACGGCCCAAAGCTTTGGGACCCTGCACCCGCATGGGAGACCCGGAAGAGTCTCCTGGCTTCGGATCGGCATAGCATCGGCCGTTGCACTCACTTGGGGAATGAATCATCGGACGGAAGATCTTCCTCTCTGTCTCTCCTCTCTGTATATCCGCCTTTCCAATAAAAAAATAATAAAAATAAATCTTTAAAAAAATAATTAACTAATTTTTGTAAAGAAAAAACAATACCCATTTAGTAGGCAGAATGTTGCATGGTTAATTTACCAGGAGATACAGCTCCGTGTTGTTGAAGTTCAAAAAAGCAGTATCTCATAAAATAAATAAATCCTTAAAAAAAAATGTGCAATGAGTTTTTTTTTAAAGATTTATTAATTTTATTGCAAAGTCTGATATACAGAGAGGAGAGACAAGAGAAGAAGATCTTCTGTCCACTGACTCACTTCCCAAGAGGCCGCAATGGCCAGTGCTGTGCTGGTCCAAAGCCAGGAGCCAGGAGCTTCTTCCAGATCTCCCACGCAGGTGCAGGGTCCCAAGGATTTTTGGCTGTCCTAGACTGCCCTCCCAGGCCACAAGCAGGGAGCTGGATGGGATGTGGAGCTGCTGGGATTAGAACCGGTGCCCATATGGGATCCTGGTGTGTGCAAGATGAGGACTTTAGCTATTAGGCTACTGCGCCGGGCCCATGCAATGAGTTTTAAGGCCCATTTTTTGAAACCCTGCTTAAAGGAGCATATAGAAAAATACTCCATTTCATCAAAAGAATTGAACAAAAGTATTGTTTGTGAGTCTGGAATTTGTTTTAAATGAGAAGTGAATGCTTCCTGAGATCTAAATGAATGTTTCCTGAGTTAAGGCAACCACCAAGCTCTAACCAATCAAAGCTTTTTGTGTACCTCAAATCGTTTTCTGCTCACACACTGCCTGCTGGTGTTGTAGAGCTGAGCTCTCTGACTCCTAGTTCTGAGGGCTGTCCAATTTGCAGATCTTCCCTTGCTTAATTAAACTACGCTAAATTTGATTTGTCTGAAGTTTCTGTTATAGCCAATGCAGTTGCTGTTAAGGTGGACTTCCATTTGGTAGTGGTTTTCCATTAAACGTGACTGACTAAAGGCTTTCCAACAATTAAAACTTTTTTATGAGTCAAATTCAAGAAAAATATAAAGGAATTCATATTACAAACATTATGTGGATATATGCAAGTTGTGGAGCAGATTGGAAATGACTGTAGCTCAAGAAAGGCAGAGCCCTCGGGGCCCGGTGACGTGACCTAGCGGCTGAAGTCCTCGCCTTGAACGCGCCAGGATCCCATATGGGCACCGGTTCTAATCCCGGCAGCTCCACTTCCCATCCAGCTTCCTGCCTGTGGCCTGGGAGAGCAGCTGAGGACCCTGCACCCGTGTGGGAGACCTGGAAGAAGTTCCTGGCTCCTGGCTTTGGATCAGCGCAGCACCAGCCGTTGCGCTCACTTGGGGAGTGAATCATCGGACTGGAGATCTTCCTCTCTGTCTCCCCTCCTCTCTGCATATATCTGACTTTCCAATAAAAATAAAATTAAAACTTTTTAAAAATTATTAAAAGAAGAAGAATAAAGGCAGGGCCAGCCCGAGCAGCGAAGTGTTAAGCTTGTAGACACCAGAGTGGCAATCAGAGAAGCTGGGAAGGTTCAGGCTGAGACTCACCTCCTAAGTTGCTCAAAGACATTTGGGGACAAAGCAAGGCTGCCAGGGAAAGATGAGAGATGGCATAGGGACAGGGACGTGGGAGCAACAAAGGGATCGGCAGCAGGAGCAAGTGCCACTGCTGGCGCTCTCAGTCCCCAGGGGCATCCAGTGCTGTCCTCTGTCTACCCTAGGTTAGGACTGCATTTTTGGAAAAGTCAAAACAGCTCAAAGCTTTGCTTAGAGTCTCATTTTTCTTTGCAAATTAGAGAGAATCCAACTGTGCAGTGAGAATTTTCAGAGAGAAGATAGTTAAAATCATGAAGCTGTTTGTACTTTGACATTGCGCAGTTACTGTCACAGGTGACTTTTGGAGATGAGGCCAGAGACAATAGAGTAATTGTTTCTAGAAAAAGACAGTGACGATGTGCAAACTGAAACCCATTGCCTCTTACATCAGGTGTTGTGTTTCCTAAGCAAAGGGTTGGTAGGGCAGTTGCATGGCACACACAATAGATTCTTTTTTTTTAATTATTATTAATTGTATTGCATTATGTGACACAGTGTTATGGGCACTGGAATTCCCCCCACCCCTCCCCAAACCCTCTCCCAATGGTGGATTTCTCCACCTTGTTGCATTACTACAGTTCAAATTCAGTTGTGGTTCTTTCATTGGAAATATTTACCAAGCATAAAGTCCAGTGTCTTATTGTCCTAGTGGGTTCAACGATTTCTTGGTGAGACCATCTCTGGTCCGAAGGTAAGTCCAGCTAAGCTTCATCCCAAATGATTAAAGACCCCAACATGCCCTCAACAGCCATTTACAACCTCATGGCATCAATTGACATGGCATTGATTAATAGTATGTTGATGGGGAAGATGTGGTTTCTTAACTACATCCTGTGACTTCTTCATAGACATTTCAATTTTGGTTTGTATTCAACTTGTTTCCATACAGTTATCAGTTGAGGTACAATACATTTTTTTTTAATTTAGGATGGGTGTGCAGAGAAATCCCCAATACCCCAGTGAGGTATTACTAATCTTTGTGTCCCACCTAGTGAGGCCTGTTTGGGTCCATGCACAGCTTGGTACTGGCACAAAGACAGAGAACAGGATCAATGGAACAGAATAGAAACAACAGAAGGAAACCCACATAGATACAGCCAATTAATCTTCAACAAAAAGACAGACGACAACCCGAGCAAATGGAAAGGTCTCTTCAACAAATGCTGTTGGGACAACTGGATGATAGCCTGTAGAAACAAGAAGATAGACCCATACCTCTCACCATACACTAAAATAAAATCTAAATGGATAAAAGACTTAAACCTACATCCAGAAACCTTCAAACTTTTGGAAGAAAATGTAGGAAATACACTACAAGATTGAGGTGTAGGTTCTGACTTCCTAAAAAGAACACCAAAGGCAATAGCAATCAAGACTAAAATAAACAAACAGGACCTCATCAAACTAAGAACCTTCTGTACAGCAAAGGAAACAATCAGCAAAGTAAAAAAGCAACCCACAGAATGGGAGATTTTTGCACACTACATAGGTGATAGGGGCCTAATCTCCAGGATATACAAAGATCTACAGAACAACCAAAGCACCAAAACAAACAAATTACTCAAGAAATGGGCACGGGAAATGGGCAGACGCTTCACAAAAGAACAAACCCAAATGGCAAACAAACATATGAAAAAATGCTCAAGCTCCCTGGCAATAAGGGAAATCCAAATGAAAACAACAACGAGGTACCACCTAACGCCAGAAAGGATGGCACACATACAAAAAACCACCAACAACACTTGCTGGCGAGGATGTGGGGAAAAGGGAAACCTACTCCACTGTTGGTGGGACTGCAAACTTGTACAGCCTCTATGGAAATCAGGATGGAGGATACTAAATCAATTGAAAATCAGCATACCATATGACCCAGCAATAGCACTCCTAGGAATTTATCCAAAACACCTGTTTTATGAGAAACCAACATGCACCCCTATGTTTATAGCAGCACAATCAGTAAATACAAAAACCTGGAAGCAACCGAAATGCCCTTCAACAGAGGACTGGATAGGAAAGCTCTGGTTCATATACTCCATGGAATACTACTCAGCTATCAAAAAAAAATGAAATACAGTTCTTTGTGGCCAAATGGGCCCAATTGGAATCCATTATGCTAAGAGAAATGAACCAATCCCAAAAGATTAAATACCACATGTTTGCCTTAATCTGAGACAAAAAGTTGTTAATCTGGAAAATAATACCAATACATTGTAACATTATTGCAACTTCTGACAACATGTATCCAATGCAATAAGACAATGCATTGTAACCTATAATACAACAATTAATGTGAGTCAGAATGCTTAAGATCTACATCAAAGATCTGTAAAACCTAAAACACTCTTAATACCTTATGTTACTCCATAATGGGGAGGGAATGCAGAGAAATCCTCCATCTCCCTAACAATAGATTCTTAAAAGCCACATCTGTATTTTTTTTCCCTAGCCTGTGTCCAAACCAATCCTCAGGGGACTTTGAAAATGCTTATGGCATTTATTTTATGTCATGATTTCTCTTCTATTTCTCTTAGTGATCCTAACATGTTCAAGTTCAGGATTTATTTAAAAACTTTTAAGTAGAGCCCTATATTCTACTCCTGTTTCCCTTGCTATCATCACCCCCAAATACACACATTGCTCGTGTTTAGGCTGTCAAGTTTCTCCATTCCCTGCAAAGGGAGGAGGAGGCAAGGAGGTCAAGGAACTTCTTGACGTTGGCACATCAGTCTGTTCAAAGGAAAGGAGGGAGAGTGGGTTTCAAAACAGTAGAGGGGATTGGGGCCTTGGGCTCTTAAGTAGAAGGTACTTGACGGTGGCGCCAGGTGAAGGGAACAAAGGGCAGAGAGTTGAAGCAGCTTTCTAGCATCAAACTAACTAGTCCGAGGCAGGTTCCAACCCAGCTGGGCTCCCCATCCTGCTCTTCGCCTCTGTGCAAATGGTGATCTACCAGCACACAGCCCTCAGCCTCTCTCTCTCTTCCCCCAAAAGCAAAACATAAAATAACCAAAGTGATGATTTTAATCACACAACTCTAAGTTCTTGAATACTGTTATAGTGGATTCTTCAACACGTAATTTACAGCCTAATGCATATTTTAATATATATCTGGATTCCAAAGCAAACAAGATATCCTATTATTTTTATATTCGGTTTTCATCATGTTGTCTGTAATTAATTTAGAGTAAATAAAAGAGCATATAGAATTTGTTAAATAGGAAAAGCCAAATATGGTCCTTATATGCATTGTAAGTATCATAGAACACTAACATACACTTCAATATATCTTTGATAACAGACCTGTCTTAGATTGTTTTTTAAAACTAAACATGGTTCTTTCTATTACTTTGAAAACAGTAACAAACACTAAAAATTTGCTTCAATTCCTAAGAGAGTTTTTAGGACATTAATTGTGAAATGGGCATGAGTTTTAAAAGGTCAGGAATGACTTCCCGGCACCAGGGTAGGACTTGTACCAGAGACTCCATAACCCAGTGACCTCCAGGAACAGCTGCAACAGGAATAAATCTGGGTTATCTTTCTTGCACAAGTGGCAGTGGAGGGCTCAGTTTTGACTCGGCCCCCTTGTTGGATGACTCACCGTTACAGGCACACGGTTCACGGCCTCACAGGCCTGCCCCTCTGACGAACGAACTGGTCTGTTTGGAGTTCAGTCCTGTTTTCATTTGGCCTTAAGGTTTGAGACTGAGACTTCATCCTTGGAAAGCCAGGCTGAGCAGGAAACACGTGTGACACATTATGAGAAATGTACGAAAAGACGGTTAGCTTCCTTCCTGGGTTACATCACGCTCTAGGACTTACCATAACCTCCACGGGAGCCCACGGGCGAGGCTTTTCCCTTGACCTTTGGCTGACCCTTCCTTCACATCCATGAATTTTCTCTTCTTTCTGGCTGTTCCAATTTTGTTCCTCCATGAGATTCAGCGACCAACAGAGACCTGAATTCAGGCGGGGCAACAGACTGTTCTCCGGTGAGTCCATCCTAACCTAAGAACATTGAAAACACAGCTACACTCGGGGGTTCAGAAAGTGCACTGATTGTATCTGACTGCCATTCATTTACATTTTTCTTTTGATTTTTTTAAAATATTGTTCACATAGCTGAAAGGAATGCACAGCCACGTAGGCCTCCAATCCAGCGGGCAGGGTTAATGCATCAAGGAAAGTGGGTGGGACAAATGTTTCAGCTATTTTCTTTCTTTGTTTTTTTCTCCTGTGTCCACAGAAACTTTAACTTTTTTTTAAGATTTATTTATTTTTATTAGAAAATTAGATATACAAGCAGAGGAGAGACAGAGAGGAAGATCTTCTGTCCTCTGACCCACTCCCCAAGTGGTTGCAATGGCCAGAGCTGTGCTGATTTGAAACCAAGACACCAGAGACTCTTCAGAGTCTCCCACACGGGTACAGGGTCCCAAGGCTTTGGGCCATCCTTGACTGCTTTCTCAGGCCACAAGCAGGGAGCTGGATGGGAAGTGGAGCACTGGGACACGAACCAGTGCCCACATTGGATTCTGGTGTATGCAAGGCGAGGCCTTCAGCCACTATGCTATCATACTGGGCACTATGTAATATTTCCCTGTATCTCTAGCAATTTTGAGATATTTTCATTTATCTGAAAGTTAGAGCTACAGAGAAAGAAAGAGGAAAAAGAAGCAGAGAGAGAAGGAGAGAAAAAGACCTTCCCTGAGCCCCCAGGTGAGTGGATCTTTTACTCCCCAGATGGCTGGGGCACGCCGAGGCCAGGAGCCAGGAGCTCCCCCAAGGTCTCCCGCAAGGGGAGCAAAGCCCCAGTCACTTGAGCCATCTTCTGCAGTTTTTACAAGCACATTAGTAGGGAATTGGATCAGAGGTGAAGCTGCCAAGACACCAATCAGCACTTACATGGGACGCTGGCATTGCAACCATCGAATGAGCACAATAGCTTTCTCATCTTAAACCATGGATGCCAGAAGAGAATTGCACATTTTCCAAGTGCTGATACGAAAGAACTAACAAGCAGAAATCTGTATCCTGAGAAAATATGGGGTAGGAATGGGGATACATCTTAGAAGTTCTTAGATACAGGGAGATGCAAAGAGCCATTGCTAACTCACATCAATAACGGCTACAGCAATTTCTCTAAACAAAAAGAAATGAACAAAAAAACGACAGGAGGAAATATTTTTTAAAAAACAGACAGAAATGTAGAAATATGAGTGAATACCATGCATGTTCCTGAGTGTGCATAAATAGAAGACTTAAGACTTAAAGGGTAAAATGTGAACATTGGTTGACTGTAACAAGCCATCTATACACAAATACATTATAAAACCTAGAGCAACTACTAAACAAAAACTACACAAGGAGAAACATTCAAGTACACTATAAAATGGTCAATGATCTATCAAGGTAGGAAAAAGGAAACAGAAATAGAAAGCAAGATAAAGAGAAACTCAAATAAAATGGCACATAAACCCTAGCATATCAATAATTACATGATATATAAATGACCTAATACACTCTGTGTAACTCAGAGTCTTGGGGAGTCGAGTAAAAAAATTACTCAACAACATACTGTTCACATGAAACTAATTTCAAATATAATTATATAGGTAGAATGAAAGAAGATGAAAAATAAATGTCATACTAATATTAATCAGAAGAAACAGCAATAACTACATTAAAATCACATACAGTAGACTTTAGAGCAAAGAAAATTATCAGAGATGTAGAAAAATATTATATAGGGCCCAGCATGATAGCCTAGTGGCTAAAGTTCTCGCCTTGCCTGTGCCAGGATCCAGTGTGGCCACTGGTTCTAATCCTGGAAGCTCTTCTTCCCATCCAGCTCCCTGCTGGTGACCTGGGAAAGCCCAAAGCCTTGGGATCCAACACCAGCGTGGGAGACCCAGAAGAGCTTCTGGCTCCTGGCATTGGATCAGCACAGCACCGGTCATTGCTACCACTTGGGGAAAGAATCAGTGGACAAAAGATCTTTCTCTCTTGTCCCTCCTCCTCTCTGTATATCTGACTTTCCAATAAAAATAAATAAATCTTTAAACAAAAAAAGAAAAATAGTACATAATAACAAAGGGATCAATCCATCAAGAATATATAGCTATCTTAAATAAATATGCAAAAAGCAGAGGAATAAAATACATGAAACAAAACTGTTAGAAACTGCAAAAGATATGGAAATGTCTAAAATCACAGGTATCAACATCAACATCTGCATCCTCAACAACTGGCAGGACTATTCAGAAAACCCACGAGGACATAGAACAGCTCTACACATTACGAACTGATAGCACCCGATAAACACCTGTGGACTACGGACAGTAGCAATATACATTACGTTCAAACGTCTACAAAGCACTTACTAAAATGGGCCGCATTCTGGGCCATAAAACCAACTTCAACGAATTATAAAGAGTGTGTTATCTAGCCACAGTGCAATTACATTAGAAACCAATAACAAAAAATGATCGGGAAAAATCTCCAAACAACCTATTTGCAAACACGTCACGAGCTATAGAACAGGTCCCGAAGGAAGCTAAAAACAATGGGCTGAGCAGAAAGGAAAATCTATGTCGAAATGTGCTAGCAGTAGTGAGGGGAAACTTGATAGCATTGGCACTAACAAAGAGGAAATATCTCAAGGCAATGACCTAAGCTCCGATCTCAGGAAATATGTACAAGCAAAAGTGAAGAAACCCAAGGAAAACAGAAAAAAAAGGAACTAATAATTACAAGAGCAGAAACCAAAAAAAGAAAAAAAAAACAATGAAACAAAAATTTTGTTGTAAAAGATGCAGATTATAAGCATTCAGAATGAGAAGGAATAGGAACATAGACTATCAAAAAAAAAGCTTAATAGGGAACTACTCTAAATAACTCTACACACACAAATTTACAACAAAAATAAAATGGAGGGCCCGGTGCAGTAGCTTAGCGGCTAAAGTCCTTGCCTTGCATGCGCCAGGATCCCATATGGGTGCCAGGACCTGTTCCGGCAGCCCTGTTTCCCATCCAGCTCCCTGCTTGTAGCCTGGGAAAGCAGTCAGGGACAGCCCAAAGCCTTGGGACCATGCACCCATTGGGGTGACCCAGAAAAACTCCTGGCTCCTGGCTTTAGACATGCTCAGCTCCAGCTGTTGCAGCTACCTGGGGAGTGAATCAGTGGACAGAAGATCTTTCTCTGTCTGTTCTTCTCTCCGTAAACCTGCTTTTCCAGTAAAAATAGACAAATAATTTTTGTTAAAATTTCTTTTTTCAAAAACTGAGGACCTGCATATGGCACAATGAGCGAAGCTGTCACTTACAATGCAAACTTCCCACATAGGACCACCAGTTCAAGTGCTGGCTGCTCCACCTCCAATCCAGCTCCCTGCGATGCCCCTGGAGAAACAGCTAAAGATGGTCCAAGCGCTTGGTTCCCTACACCCATGCAAGACACAGAGACAGTGTTCCCGGCTGTTGACTTTGGCTTGGTCCATTCTCAGCTGACAAGGCCATTTGGAGATATGATCCAGTGAATGAGCGAGTTCTCTCTCATTTTGCCTTTCAAATAAGTAAGTCTTTAAAATTTTTTGTTACACAGTTTCTTCCAGAAAACAAGAGGGAATAAGCAGCCCTGCTTGTTAGTTTGCGCTGGCCTCTTTACTCCTGGAAGTTGTCTACTTTCAGTTCTGAAACACTCAAGGCACCTGCCCTACTTACAGGAAGCCTAAATCCCCGCTGCCGCCCTAGCCCAGGTTCCTTTGCCCCACAGCCCCCCTCGCCACAATCATTGCTCAGCCCTCAGATCCGGCCTAGCTAGTGTCTGCATCACGTCCTCTTTGACTCTCTGAGCAGCCAAGACCCCCATCTCACACCCACTCAGCTCCCTGAGCCCTTGCTGAGGCACAGCATTCACTTTTAGTTAATTATTATTTGCAATAGCATACCTCAACTCTGCCTCACCCTAAGCTGTAAACTAGGAAGTGTGTTTGGGTAGGGGGTTGGACCGCCCTCTGTATTCTCTATCCCTGGCTCGGCCCCAGCCACATGGACTAAGAGGCCACTGGATCGATAATTACTGGGTGTGTAAATCAGGGTTCTTCACAAAACTAGAACCAACAGAATGTGTGTGTGTGTAGGTATATACACAGCTATACACGCACACCATACATATACATTTAATCTTAAGTCAATATTTATAATCTCAAGTCAATAGCTTTTATGTGAACATCTAATCACGTATGACATAACAATGTTTCTGTGGATAATAGCCCACATACAAAAAGGACCTTAAAAATTCATGAAAATGCATATTACGAAAAAACATGCATGGATTTCAAAAAGTGCTGTGCAACAAATATTTTTATTCTAGTTTTTGATAGACTTTTTAAAGTACCTTCTAATAACGATGACAGCTGTTCTCTGCTACATGCTCATTATTTTCCAGCAACTGTTTTTTTTCCCCTGCATTGTGTAATTCAGTTCACGTAGTCATGGGATGGGAGTTTTCCAGAGCAGGTGACCAAGGCTCAGGTAGGTTAAGAAGATATCTAAGGTCAACCAGCAAGCCAGTCTTGGAAGCAAAGGAAGTGAAGTCCCCTTCTTCAGCCTTTGTTTGAAGCCACCACCCTGAAAGAAAGGGAATGACAATGTTACCTAGCGCCATGGCCCTGTGGTGCTGGACAATCTGGGGTAAACACTGAGCCTGCGATGAGAGCAGGTGAGTGGGCAGAGGGAGCAACTAACCCCTTGCCAAAGACAGCCCATGCAGGCAGGCAGTTGGATCTCCAGGGTAAGTGATGGTGGTGAGTTTCAAAGGGCTTGGAAATTGACCTATCACAACCAAAACTGACCAGCAAGGTGAATTTTGCTCCAATTTTAGTAAATCAAATTGACCCTGCTTCCCAGATGGAAGTTTGATGCAAGCTACCCACCCCTTCCTCAATTCAAATATCTAGTTGCTTTTTTTTCTATAAGCTGTTCTTCTTTACCAACTACTGCTAGTTCCCCTGAAATCTATGAGGGGTACAGCTTCAAGGGCAGTCAGGGACACACATACCTTTCAGCTGTAAAGTTTTCTGTGTGTCTCTTCTTCCCGCCACACAAAGCTCACGTAGGATCGCAGGTAAGCTCTGACCTCATGGGTGGCCTCCCAGAGAAACACTTGATTTAGTTCTCATGACATCGTCCTTTAAGTCATACACCAACTTTGGAGTCCACATACCCATGATTCATTCATGTGCGCAGAGCATTCCCATCTTGGCCCTCTTGGTGGTCCGCATCCCAGCAGAGCTGCACCTGGCACAGAGAAAGGGTTCGTTTAAGAAGGGGAAGCATTCGCTAGAACCTCCCCTGAGCCAAGAGGGCGCTGGTGATGTAATGTGCTGTTCCACTGCTTCTCCCAGCACTTCCATGAGATTAGCATTATCCCCTTGGCAGAAAAGCAAGAGGGAGTAAAGCAACCTGCCCAGCCCACGCTGCCTCTCTGCACAGGCACCAAGATGTCAGCTGGGGGCTTCTTCTCCCAGACA
This sequence comes from Ochotona curzoniae, assembly GCF_017591425.1. Classification (NCBI taxonomy): domain Eukaryota; kingdom Metazoa; phylum Chordata; class Mammalia; order Lagomorpha; family Ochotonidae; genus Ochotona; species Ochotona curzoniae. Next base: position 11,740,182 of record NW_024464920.1, on the reverse strand, counting down.
CAGATGCTCTTTCCTGTACATATTCTGAGAAGTTGTTGTCAGGAGACACAGCAAAGGTTCTTCCTTGTGTCCTGAAATAATGATCTAAATCAAATCCACATAAGTGGTGGGAAAACAAGTTTAGGAAATGACAAGTTTCTGTTAGTTTGTTGTCTTGTTCCCTATTGGATGTAGGCACAAAGAAATGTAACTGTTCCATGGAAAGTTCACACCTTTTTTTGGTGTATCAAGCGTTCCTTGTGGTACAGATAGGCCATTAAAGGATGGCTCAAGACAGACTGCTGGCCTCAACCAGCCCCCAACCCGGCAGGTGGAAACAGACTGCAACTGTATGCTGAGTCTGATGGTCCTACACAGCTGCCAACAGATGCATCCCCACCGGGAAAGATCAAAGTCAAGGATCAAGTGAACTCATACTGAGAGCTTCAGGACCCTCCATTTACAGCTCCCTTACATAACACAAACTCAGCACCAAGCACTTGTTTAAGCACTTTAGAAATATGAGCTCACTGGAGCCAGCATCATGGCGTAGTAGACTAAGCCTCCACTGTGGCACCAGCATTCTATATAGGTGCTGGATCCAACTGCTCCACTTCCCATCCAGCTCTCTGTTAATAGTCTGGGAAAGCAGCAGAGGATGGGTCAGGCCCTTGGGCCCCCCTGCACCCACGTGGGAGATTCGGAGAAGCCTGACTCCTGGCTTCGAACCAGCACAGCTTCAGCCATTGTGGTCGTTTGGGGAGTGAACCAGCAGATGGAAGTTCATCAATCAATCAATCATCTTTATGGCCACTGGTTCAAATCCTAGCAGCTCCACTTTCTATCCACACCCCTGCTTATGGCCTAGGAAGTCAATAGAGGAAGGTCTAAGCTCTTGGGCCCCTATACCTACGTGGCAAACCTGGAGGGTGTCCCTGGCTCCTGGCTATGGACTGTCGCAGCTCCACTGATGTGGCCATTTGAGTAGTGAACCAGCAGATGGTTCTGTCTCTTTTGTAAACCTGCTTTCAAAATAAATAATTAAATAAATATATCTTTAAAAAAATCAAATACCTCCAAAAAAAAAAAAAAAAAGAGAAGAAACAAGGCTTGGAGAGAGAGTGAAGTACGTGTTAAAATTAAAAAGGTAACATTCATTCCTAAAGACAATATAAAGCATATAATGTGCAAAATTGTAAAATATGGAAAAAACATGAAGATACTTCAAAGTTCACAGAGGGCCTGGCATGATAGCTCAGTGACTAAATCCTCTCCTTGCAACCACCAGATCTCATGTGGGCACTGGTTTGTGTCCCAGCTGCTCCACTTCCCATCCAGCTCCCTGCTTGTGGCCTGGGAAAGCAGTCAAGGGCAGCCCAAAGCTTTGGGACCCTGCGCCCACATGGGAGACCCCGAAGAGGCTCCTGACTCCTGATTTCGGATCAGCTCAGCTCCAGCTATTGTGGCCTCTTGGAGAGTGAATCAAAGGATGGAAGATCTTACTGTCCAATAAAAATAAATCCTTAAGAAGGGGTGGGGGTGGGGGGAGGTGTTGTGGTGCAATTAAATCCCTGTTTAGGATACCTGAATCCCACATTGGTGCGCCAAGGATCGTGTCTCACCTCCCTGCTAATGCACCAGGGGCAGCTGATGGTGGTCCTAAAACCTGGGCATCTGCCACTCTGGCGTGAGACCTGGGAGGAATTCCTGGCTCCCGATTTCAGCCTGGTCTAGTCCCAGCTATTGTAAACATTGGGGAGCAAAGCAGCAGATGAAAGGTCTCAGTTTCTCTCTTCTCTTTCTGGGTGTATGTGTGAGTCCCTCACCCTCCTTTTCAAGCAAGTAAAACCTAAAAAATCATCTTGGTGCAAAAATCGAAATCTGTGCATACAAGGAGTCTTCCAAAATCACACAGAAATGTGTGTTATGAGAAATCTATGTATAAATTTCTTTTTTATATATATGTGCATGAATTTCAGAAAAATTGCAACAAAGCACACTTGGTTTTTAATTTCATTTTCTCATAAACTTTTTCAAAAACAATTGTTTATTTTTATTTGAAAGGCAGGTTTTAAAGAGAGGAGATATAAAAAGGGCTTCCATCTGCTGGTTCACTCTCCAAATGGCCACAATGGAGAGCTTAGCTGATCCGAAGCTGGGATCCAGGAGCTTCTTCCAGTTCTCCCATATGGATACAGGTTTCCAAGGACTTGGACCATCCTCCACTTCTTCCCCAGGCCCTGAGCAGGGAGATGGATTGGAAGTAGAATAGCCAGGACAAGAATCATATGGGATGTTGGTGCCACAGGGCAGAGGATTAGTCTACTGTGCCACTGTCCTGGCTTTCCGTCCCACTAGTAACACACAAAAACTTCAAAGTGTTTTTATTTTAAGGCACTAAATGCTGGAAGTCGGCAAAGCAACTGATTGCAGACATGGAAAAATTTTAAAATATGAAAAAAAAATCATGTAAAAGTGCTTCACATCACTTTTTCGGTGTTGCTAAAATATTCCTAATATATTTTTATTTTATATTATTTGCCTATTTAGCAGTCAGAGAGAGACAAGCAGGAAGATAACTACCACTGTTTCATTTCCCCAACTTTCCAGATGCTGAGGACTTAATCCAGACCTCCCATGATGATGGCAGGAACCCAACCACTCAAGCCGCACCTGCTGCCTGCCAGGATGTGCACTGTCCAAAAACTGGGATTAGAAGCAGCACCAGGCCTCCAGTATGGGAGCAACTTAACCACTGCACCCAATGCCTACCCCCATATTTTAAATTGTAATTGGACACATAATAATTCATCAATTCATAGGCTACAGTGTATTTCTACATATGTATGCCACACATAATGATCAAATCAAAGTGACTGGCACATCTATCTCGCTCAAAACTTCATCATTTCTTTGTGTTGAGAACATTCAAAATCCTCTTCCCCAAAAGCACAAGAAATAAAAGCAAAACTAGACAGATGAAACTTCATCAAGTTAGCAAGTTTTTGTGCTGCCAAGGAAAGAACCAACAGAGTGAAGAGACAATTTACAGAATGGAGAAAATACCTATTTTTAAAGAGTTTTTCTCTTTTCATTTTTTGAAAGTATATCTATATTTTTTTTTTGAAAAGCAGAGTTGCAGAGGGAAGAAGCGAGGCACCAAAAGAGAAGAACTCTTCTGCCCACTGGCTCGCTCCCCAAATGGCTGCAATGGCCACAGCTGGGCCAGGCTGCAGCCAGACCCCAGAGCTTCAGCTATGTCTCCCATGTGGCTACAGGGGTCTAAATACTTGGGGTCTTCTGCTGCTTTCTCAGGCACATTAGCAAGGAGCTGCATCGGAAGTGGAGCAGCCAGGACTTGAACCCAAACCATATAGGATGCCAGCTTCTCAGACAGAGGTTTAGGATGTTATACCACAATGCTGCCCCGTAAGACAATATTTGCAAATTATACATCTGACAAGAGGTTCAATGTAGAATAATAAAAATCTCAAATAATTCATTAACAAAAAGAAATCCAATTAAAAATGAGAAGATCTAAACAGGCATTGTTGAAAGGAAGATATACAAATAGCTAAGGGATGCATTAAAATGTTTGATATCACTACTTATCAAGGAAATGCAAATAAGAATCACAATGAGATATCGATTAATTGTGGTATGATTGGCTAATATCAAAAGCTGAAAGGATAACAAGTGTTGGTAACGAGGTGGAGAAAAGGGAACAGTCACACACTATTGGTGGGGATGAAGATGCACACAGCCATTTGGGGAGACGTAACGGAGCTTTTTCAAAAACCTAAAAACAGTCGCATCAAACAATCCTGAAATCCCACTGCTGGGTCTACACCTGAGGGAAATCAAATCCATCTGTTGAAGAGATACCTGCACCCCCATGCTTATTGCACCACTATTCACCACGGCCAAGGAACGGAAACAACATCAGAGTCCACCCAGAGATGAACAGACGAAGAAACTGAATTGTGTACCGACAAAATATTACTCATAAAAATATGGAACCTCATCACACACAACAACGTGGATGGAACTGGAGATCATTACGTGAAACAAGCCAGGTCCAGAAAGATAAGTGACACACAGTCACTCACATGCTGAGTTAAAAAAAAAAAATAGGTGATCTCATAGACGGTAAACACACACTGGTGATTCAGAGGAGGCTGGGAGGTGAGCAGGCGGGGAGACAGGCAGAGGTGGGTTGTGTGTCAGATACAGATGGGTACAAGCTCTGGGATTCTACGACAGCAGGGTGACTATAGATATTGCTAATCTTATGTATATTCTCCTATCTTTTTAAGAAACCTGTAAGAATCTTAATGCATTTGCTATAAACAAATGTTAAATGCTTGAAAGCATAAGCATATTTACCCTGACTGGATATTAACATTGCATACAATAGAAAGAAACAGCACACAGTATCCCCATACATACACTAAACTTTAAGTATTGAATTTTTAAAAACTTTTTTTCAAAGATTAATTTTTTTATAGAAAAGGGCTCAATTACATCTTTTTTTTTTTTTTTTCTGAAAGGCAGATACACAGAGAGAAATAGATACGGAGAGGAAGACCGTCCATCTGCTGATTTACTCCTAAAGCCGCTGCAATGGCCACAGCTGAGCTAATCCAAAGCCAGTAGCAAGGAGCTTCTTTCAGGTCTCCCATGTGCAGGGTCCCAAGGCTTTGGGCCGTCCTCGACTGCTTTCCCAGGCCACAGGCAGGGAGCTGGATGGGAAGTGGGGCCACCAGGACAGGACCTGGTGCCCATTTGGGATCCTGGTACATGCAAGGCAACAAGGATTTTAATCACTAAGCTATTGCATCAGGCCCAAAGAATTAAATTTTTTTTAAAAAAAAATTTTTGAAGCCTCTTTACTAGCTATTTAGAAATAAAGAATGAATTGTTGTCAGCCCTTCCTCATAAGCATACTGTGGTATATGGGACATTAGAAATCATTCTTCCTGTCAACTGTATCCCGCAGCCCCCACCCCTGCCCTTGTACTCCACATCAAAAGTGCCTGGGCGAAGCCAGGAAAACAAGCACAACAAAAAGAGTAACAATGGGATCAATAACACAGGACTTACTGAATATTGACAATGTCTGAAATTGCATGTGTTTAATACTTAATAACACAGAGCAGCTCAAGAATGGCATCATTTTGATCTGTCTGGCCTGAAGTTACTAACTTTGGGATGTTGGGAAATTCTCCTGATCCTGCTCTGTAAATGGCGATGACAAAGATGCCTGGTGAAGACCGAGTTCATTCATGTAAAATACCCAAGGGGGAAAAAAGCCCAGAACTTATCAAGAGCTATAGAAGCGTTTGCTGTTGGAAAAGTTTCGTAACCTTCTTGGTACATATTTGTACACAGGAGGAAATGAAGGCTTAGAATTTAAAACACGCCAGTTGACCCACCTAAAACACAGCTGGGGTAAAGGTCCGAATCAGGTGTGGCCGATTCCAGCCCTGGACTTCTGAAAGAGCTGGGGGCAACCTTTATCCAGGCTGCAGGTCTAGGAAGGGCACCGCCCGAAACTCCTGCTCCCTGCCCTTCTCTCTCTGGAAGTGCCAATCCCAAGGCAGCTTGGAATGAAGAGGCAGGGCCTCGGTGGCCGGCCGCCAAGGGAAACAGACCCAATAAACTCACCTGGCGGTGGAGGCGGGACTGTTTATCACCAGGGAATCAATGCTGAAGGAAACTGCTAGAACCAGAGGTCAGGCTTTTTAAAACAAACAGCCCTGGTCACCATGGGATTCAAAGTGCACCAAGAGCTGGCCAGCAGATCTGAGCCCTGTGGCAACAGACAACCTTAGGAATTTACCCTGCAGGTTGAAGCCAGAAAGGCCCAGGCTTCTTAGAGGAGGGCGGGTTGAGCACCTGACATTTTTGTGACTCCTCTGATGCGGGTGCCCCGTCTCTACCTCGCTGATGAGTTAGTGAAGTTGTGTGTACGTGCAAACATCATCTTCAAAACATCCTTGAGGGGGCTGGGTGGCGAAGGCTTCTTTTGGGATGTCCCCAGAGCTTGTTGGGGTGCTGTTCTGAGCTCTTTGCCAGCCAGTTCCGTGCTAATGCTCCTGGGAAGGCAGCAGAGGACCGCCCAAGCCTTTCGGTTCCTCCCAAACAGCAGGTGCAGACTGCAGTTCCCGACTCCCTGCTTCCTCCCGGCCCAGCATGATTGCTGCCATTATTTGGAGAATGAAAATGAAATATATACACATATTTGTCTCCCCTCTCCTCAAATACATATATCTTTAAAACACAAACTCACAGGCACATATACACAGCCTTTAAAAAAAAAAGATTTATTTATTTTTATTGGAAAGGCAGACATGCAGAGAGGAGGAGAGACAGGAAGATCTTCCATCTGATGATTCACTCCCCAAGCGGCCGGAACAGGTAGAACTGCTCCCATCCAAAACCAGGAGCAAGGAGCCTCTTCCAGGTCTCCCATGTGGGTGCAGGGTCCCAAGGCTTTGGGCTGTCCTCGACTGCTTTCCCAGACCACAAGCAGGGAGCTGCATGGGAAGCAGGGCCATAGGGATTAGAACTGGTGTCCATATGAGATCCCGGTGATGCAAGGCAAGGGCTTTAGCTGCTAGGCTATGGCATTGGGCCCTACATACCCTTTTGAAGTCTAGCCAGTCACCAGAATAAGACCAATTCAAATATACCTCCTACACACCTGGGCAAGAAATCTCATTTGATAACTTTCCTAGGTCCACAATTATTCAATCAGGTGACTTTAAAATGTTACTACAGGTACTTGCAACTTATCTTTGTTCTTATAAACTATTATATCTGACATTTTTCTAGAAAGAAAAAAACATCAGTTATTTTCAATCACTGAGTTCTAAGTACCTGATTGTAATTTTATCAATGAATTTCAGATTTAAAAACAAAAGGAGGGAACTCTCTAAAAAGAATCCTGTAATGGGGAGGAAAAGGCCTTACCAACAAGAATAGTGGCTACGGGTCATTTTCTCCCAGTAATCCCGGAGGGACACACAGTAGGTTTAAGACCACTCAGAAGAATCTGGATTCAGAGATTGGCTCTGAATTGATGAGATCATGGGCAAGTTTCACGAGCTGCCACCTTGTCTGCAAAATACTGATATAAATGTCCAGTTCTGAGCTGGTTGAGAAACTAAAACTGCATGACTAGTACCTAATCCCCTTCTCCAAGGAGGGTTCCCTGTTTCTCCCCCTTCTCCACCCCATCTAGCCATACCAACGGCAGACTTGTTCTTAAAGGAACCATTCTATGTCTCGAACTTGGGGCAGAGGCCAGCCCGCGCACGGTAGGTAAACACCGCTTCACGTGGGCTTGGGTGCTGAGAGCTGCTAGCAGCAAGAACCGTGGCAGCCTGTATCCAACACAGCATCCAGGTTCAGTAGGAAGGTCTGGTTACTGCTTGTGCCCCTCCCATCTTCCACAGTACACACAGATCTGGCTTCAGGAATCAAGCAGATGACACCAATCAGCTGGATTAAGATAACAAGAATTCAGTCCATGACAAATTGGAGCGTATCACTTACAAAGCCCTCCCCCTAAATAACAGGCACCTTTGCTGACCAAACAAGATGATCTGTCTGCAGGCTCTGCCCCCCTAGACGGATACGCGCCATCACAAAGCTTTGTGACCCACGAGTAATTTCTTACACATCATTTCACTTGAGTGTAATCCTCTGCGGAGAGCATTGTTGAGATCTTCTCACACCCATCTTGCAGTAAGCAAAACTGAGCCTCTAATGGAACAAATCAAACAAGGACCTTGAATCCCCACCTACTCATACCAAGCAGGACTCCAGTTTCTCTTTGCATGACACTGTAATTAATACGTTGTTGTTTCTCATCTCCCATGGCTTTCTCAGGGACAAAAACCGAACTCCATCGGCAGGTAGAACCTGTGTCAGGTGCACCTCTGATACCCACTGTGAGTCATGGTTCCCTGAGAACTCAGGCGCCCTTAGAAACTGCTGCCTTGTGAGCAGAGGAACATGTCTCACACCGGCCATCTGCAGAGGGGGTTGTGGCAAAGAGGTGGAGGGCAGCAAGCAGGCTGAAGGGAGGAGTGAGGAAGCAGGCTTCTCATATCCGTGTAAGGACTCTGTAAAGGAACTCAGGTTTGTAAGGAGAGCAAGGAAATTAAGAGTGTTAACAAGTAAACAAGCATCCGACTTCGGAAGAGCAGTGTTGTCCGGGAGAAATCAAATGTGAGATACCTATGTCACTTCAGATTCACTCGTCACATTTAGAAGAAGAAAAAGGGGGCCTGGCATGGTAGCCTGGTGGCTAAATTCTTGTCTTGCAACTGCTGGGATCCGTGAGCCAGTCATTGCAGCCACTTGGGGAGTGAGCCAACAGACAGAAGATCTTTTTCTCTCTCCTTCTCTCTGTAAACTCTGCTTTTCCAATAAAAATTAAAAGCAGCAGCAGCAGCAGCCCGAGGAAGTGGAAGAGGAGACTGCGCACTGGGCACAGCAGTTAAAACACTTTTTTTTTTTCAAAGATTTATTTTTATTATTTTTTTTTATTGGAAAGGCGGATATACAGAGAGGAGAGACAGAGAGGAAGATCTTCCATCCGATGATTCACTCCCCAAGTGAGCGCAACGGGCCAATACTATGCCGATCCAAAGCCAGGAGACTCTTCTGGGTCTCCCACGCGGGTGCAGGGTCCCAAAGCTTTGGGCCGTCCTCGACTGCTTTCCCAGGCCACAGGCAGGGAGCTGGAAGGGAAGCAGGGCTGCCGGGATAGAACCGGCGCCCATATGGGATCCCGGGCGTGCAAGGCGAGGACCTTAACCACTTGCGCCACCACGCCGGGCCCAAAACACTATTTTTTTGAGGGCTGGCACGGTGGCATAGTTTCCTAATCATCTGCCAATGGTGCTGACATCCTGTATGGATACCAATTCACATCCCGGGTGCTCCACTTTTGATCCAGCTCCCTGCTAATGGCCTGCAAAATAAGCAGAAGATGACTCAGCCCTTTGCGCCCTGCACCCGCATGGCAACCCCAAAGAAGCTCCTGACTCCCTGGCTCAGCTCTGCCTGTTAGCAGCCATTTGGGAAGTAAACCCTCAATGGAAGATTTCTGTCTTTCTCTTTCTAAATCTGCCTTTCCAATAACAATAAATAAATCTTAAAAACACAAACCAAAAAACCCCACGGTTTTGGGACAGCCATATCCCACATTCCATGGGTCAGGTTCATCTCCCAGCTCCATTCCCTGTTCAGCTTCTTGCTAACGCTCACCCTGGGGGGCTGCAGGTGACAAGCCGCCCAGCCACGTGGGACGGTTTCAGGCTCCCAACTTTTGCTGGCTCCAACTCAGCTTTTGCAAATGTTTAGGGAGTCAATATTTAGACTCCCTCTCCGTCAGTAGCTAGAGCTCTTACTGTTTCTCTGCCTTTCCAAATCATAATTTTTTTAAAATTAAAAAGCAGGAGAAATTAGTTTAAATAGTACATTTTGTTTATTATATGTGTAATAATATGTTTAATGTAATGTACTTAAGTCATCTTTTCAACATGTAAATTGAAAAAAAAAAAGAACTCGTTTACATTTTTTAATATAAACCTTTGAAATCCAGTAGGTGTTTTTTTACATTTCCAACACACCCTCGGTTCCCTAATCACGTGCCTGCGGCTCAACTCTCACACGTGACTGGTGCTGCCATCTTGGACGCCAAGGGTTTAGAACAAAGAAATTCCCCAAAGTGCGTATTTCTGGCTGGTAGAAGTGAGTGACACAGCGCTGTTCAAACCTGCGAAGGCACCGGTCCCATTATAAGGTTACTCCTCAGGGCCAGATTCAAACTTCTGTCACCCTGGGCTGTGGCAGCTCTGTGCGTCTCCAGCCAGTCGCTCCGCCCAGCTGAGCAGAGGCCGTTGTGTTCCCTGTTTCTCCCTTGCGAAAGCACCAGCCTCAGCACGATCCCTTTCAAATACTTGTTATTCTAGTTCTATGCTGTACCTGACAGCTATGCGGGTGACATTTTTTCGTGCAAGTCATGTAGTTTGAATGGCATGGAGATAAAATGGCTGTGTGGTGAAGACTAGAATTGCTACATTTGCATGGCTCTGCGTCACGAGATTTCCTATCTCCATTCTACAGCAATGAGAGGGCATGGACGGCCTCGTTAACTTGTTTACATAGTAAGCGCAGTGCTGGGTTTCGGTCTCCATCTCTCGCTCCTGCTTGTTTCAGGGAAATGAGAAGCCACCGCCTGAGCCCCCAGCCACCCTGCCCACCCAGATGGAAGCTTTCTACAGCAAGAAATTCCCACAACCCCCTTACTAAACATTCAGACAACCAGGCAGAAGAAAGTCCAGAGATAACTCCACGTGACTTCTGGGTTTCACAAAGGAAAAGCCAGGAGTACAGAGGTGGTTTGTGCAGGAACACACAGAAAAGGAGCTAGAAGACAGAGAGCTCTGGCAAATCTTGCCGCTTCCTTCGATCCTTGCCCTCTGGAACTGCCTGCAACTCCCGAGTTGCACTGTAATTACACATCGTGCGTTCCGGTCATGCACCCATTGGGCTGCTGCAGAGATGAAGAAACTAACCGCAAATATAATTTGATTCTCCAAACACAAAAGCCTTTTTCAGTTGACCAGAAATGAGCTATAACTAGACACAGAGTGAACAAATGTCAATTCATTTTACTTTTTACTATTGCTTTTTAAGGGTTTATTTTATTTTTATTGGAAAGGCAGAGCTACAGAGAGGAAGATCTTCTGTCTGCTGATTCACTCCCCAAGTGGCTGCAAAGGCCAGGGCTGAGCTGATCCGAAGCCAGGAGACCGGAGCCTCTTCTGGGTCTCCCACGTGGGTGCAGGGTCCCAATCCCTTAGACCATCCTCTTCTGCTTTCCCAGGCCACAGGCAGGGAGCTGGATAGGAAGCAGGGTCGCTGGGACATGAACCGGCGCCCATGCAAGGCAAGGACTTTAACCACTAAGTTACCGTGCCGGGCCCCAAACATCAATTTTTGACGCAATGTAACAAATGAATGGAGAGAGATCGTTTTGGTTATAGTGGGTTATAAAGCAGATAAAGGCAAAGCTGTAATCGAGTGTTTATGATGCCCATGCCCAGAAATAAAACATTTATCCATCAACCATGTGACAATAATAATTTTTTATAACAAGGACAAGATAAATTAACATCCCAAGAGATTTCAAAAAATATATCAGTATAGCTGCTTAAACATGCATATGCCAGAGTATGCTCCACTAGCAGTATTGTAGTGTACTGGGAAAACTCTTTTTAATTACGTCCTAACGCATGAGTGCTTTCGTGGTAGAATAAACAACCGCGACAGCATGAAGGTTAACTGTCTTTGCATACAGGAGGAGACTGAGTAAGGGGATTTGTCTAGCATATGGCAGCATCAGCACAATGTTAGTGGGAGTGAAATGAATGCAGAAACAGCAGTAATGCCGACTTTCATCAATAAACATGACAGTGAAATGGCCTGAAGTGGAGCCTCATTATTCATCATAAGCTGAAATGGACTGTAAGATAGATATAGATATAGATATAGATTAATGATTTAATTTTTTATCGAAAAGGCAAATTTACACAGAGAAGGAAAAACATCTTCCATCCACTGCTTCATTCCCCAAATAGCTGCAACAGCCAGAGCTGAGCTGATCTGAAGCCAAGAGCGAGAGATTTTTCTGGGTTTCCCAGTACTTGCAAGGGAAGGATTAGCCAACTGAGCCATCATGCAGGCCCTGTTTATGATAGATCTTTTTTTATAATATATCTTAATAGTCCTGACAGCCTTAAGAGAGCTATCAGTAACCAAAGGGCTTGTCCTAGAAGTAAAACTGAAGAAGCTTCTGGGAAGCATGAAGCCAAAGAAGCACCAGAAAGCAAGCAGAAAGTTGCGCAATAGCTCTAAAGATTGTAAGCTCTAACAAGGAAGGTGCCTGCTTGCCTAAAATAGTCCATTCATTGATTCACAAATCTGCGCATAGAACACCCACTGGGTGTCAGACATCCTGTGCATTACATAGGTTACAGCACATGGCGAGACAATGATGCCCTCACTCAGGTCCCCTTCACTTAGAGAGTAATACACCTTAACCAACTAAACACGCGTGTTTCAGTTTAATAACATGTGTTCTCTAAGAAGTAGAGGATAATGAGGGAGTCAGTGCATTGAAGACTGGTTAGAGAAGGTCGCACTGAGAAAATAAGAGTAAGGAAACCCAAATCTTTCTTTCTTTCTTTATTCATTTAAAAATTTTTAGTAATGACCACATGGTTGACCAGGGAAGAAAGGATCAAGGCTCAGAGAAAATTGGATGAACTCACTGCTTCCAAATTTGCCACCTTTTCCTGTTGTTCCTGGGGGAAGCAGAGAGACAAAGGGGAAAACCACCTATGACTTTCCACATGTCCCAGTACCCAGGGATGAGGAACGGTCAACCCAGAGTCTCAACGTGGGCATTTTCCGAGGGCTCCGTCCAAGTGGCCAGGACAGTTCCTAAACGCTGCCAATCCCACCGATCCAAGGATGATGTCATCCTCCCATTGTCCGTTGAAGGAGTCCAAATCTTAAAAGACTCTTTGGGCCTGGTGTGATGGCTCAGTGGCTAAATCCTTGCCTTGCAAGTGCTAGGGTCCCATATGGGCTCCGGTTCATGTCCTGCCTGCTCCACCTCTCTTTCAACTCCCTACTTGTAGCCTAGGAAATCAGCAGAGGATGGTTCAAAGCCTTGGGACCCTGACCCATGTGGGAGACCTAGAAAAAGCTCTTGACTTATGGATTCAGATCGCCTCAGCTCTAGCCATTGCAGTTTCTTGGGGAATGAACCAGCAGATGGGGGATCTTGGTCTCTCCTTTTCTTGGTAAATCTGATCGGCTTTTCCAATAAAATAAATCTTTTTTAAAGTTATTTATTTTATTGGAAATGCAGATGTACAGAGAGGAGGAGAGAGAGAGGAAGATCTTCTGTCTGATGGTTCACTCCCCAAGTGGCCGCAATGGCCGGTGCTAAACTGATCCAAAGCCAGGAGCCAGGAACTTCTTTCCAGGTCTCCCACACGGGCGCAGGGTTCCAAGGCTTTGGGCTGTCCTTGACTGCTTTCCCAGACCACAAGCAGGGAGCTGGATGGGAAGCGGGGCTGCCAGGATTAGAACTGGTGTCCATATGGGATCCTGGGGCGTTCAAGGTGAGGACCTCAACCATTACACTATTGCACTGAGCCCCAATAAAATAAATCTTAAAAAAAAAGAAGAAAAAGAAGTCTTGGAAGAGGGGCATACCAGGTCACCAGACGAGCAGGTAGAAACATTCCCAAGGTGAGAGAACAAACGTCTCTGTAGCTGAAACCCAGGGAGTGATGGCAGGATGAAGTTAAGGAGGTAGATTTAAGCTGAAGCATATGCTTAGCACATAGCACATGCTCAGTCAACGTTTATTGAAGTGGATAAATATCAGCTATGTTCTGGAGGTACATAATTCTTACAGGTGACCTGCATATAAAAACAGAAGCTAGAAGCTCACAAGCTCAACAAGACCACGTAAAGATGAGGTCTGGTGACTGCAGAAGCTAAAATTGAGATCTTCAAGCGAGTCCATAACAAGCCCTGCACTGCTGCAAAGAAATGTTGGAGCAGAGCAGGTAACTGCAGAGTGACACACAGGACAGCTTCCTAAAAGCAGGATGTGAACCACACCTTGAGTCATGCACAGGAATTTCTTAGGTGGGATGCACAAGGAAACGGAGGGCACTCCACAAACATGAGTCTTATCACATTACCCCCAGTGAACCCACATCACGTATTTCCAGACATTATGTAAGGCCATTACACAGCCAAGCGAGACAATCAGTCATATATATAAGACATCACAATTGAGTAAAAATTTCTTAACTTTAGGCTCAAGTTGCGCCCATGACAAAGACTCCACCTGGAGCAGGGTAATGGCCTGTCTTCACGTTACAGTGAGATTGATTGGAGGTGCAGATCTCTAAGGAATGTCTTGGTCGTTTCATCTTCTGGAAGCTCACTAGTTACTATTCTTGCTATAGAGGGTTCACTCCTTTATAGCACTGGGTTAAACCCTTCTGGAAGTTGTCTTGTATCTCCATCCAAACAATGACACCAGAAACTAGGTGTCAACATTTACTCATGACCCCTTTCTCTCACTACCCGCTACTTTGGGCAATGAAGATCAAATGAAGATCTCTGCTCCTTCCCCTTCACCACTGCTTTATCCAATCCTCTGCCATTGCTTGCCTTTCACTTGAACTCCAGCTTTTTTAAAATGTGTGTTTGTACTCCTCATAAGCTTTCTGTGACTGCTTGAGCAGTCCCCATTCTATCCAGGCACACCCGACATAATTGGCCCACTTAAACATCCTCATCTCTACACCTCTCAGTGAGTCCTGGGAAGCTGAGTCACATATGGCTTCCCCAAACCCCACACACTTAAAGTCTCCATTCCTTTGGGCTGTAGCTCCCTGTCCTTAGAACGCCCTTACCCAGCCCCATATAGGCTCTTCTTATCCATTTCTTAAGACACAGCACAAGGGCCCAGAGCTATGGCTCAGTGGCTAAAAGCTCACTTTGCAAGCACTGGGATCCCACCCCTATGGGTACTGGTTTGTGTCCGAGATTCTCCACCACTTCCCATCTGACTCCCTGCTTGTGACCTGGGAAAGCAGTAGAGGATGGCCCAAAGCCTTGGGACTCCGTGCCCACATGGGATACATGGAAGAAGCTCCTGGCTTCTTAGATCAGCTCAGCTCTGGTCATTGTGGCCACTCGGTGAATGAACTAGTGGATGGAAGATCTTTCTGTCTGTCTCTCCTATTTGTAGATCTACCTTTCCAATACAAATAAATAAATTTTTAAAAAAGAAAACAGACTCAGCTCAAGTATCATTTATTCTGTAAAGCTTTTCCTGATCTCCAAAAGAGGCATTAGGGTTTAGCCTACAGCACTCAAATAAAACTTTGTTTTAGCTTTTCCCACTTTGCAGTAATGAGTAAGAGACACATTAAACTCACTCACGGGATCATTCAGTGTTTGTCAGGTTACAGTAGTCTCCCCTTACCTGCCTGTGATTGATCAAGGTCTAAAACTAATAGGTGAAAAATTCCAGAAATAATAAGAATAATCATACATTTCAAATATTTATAAGTCATAGCTATTCTACTTTATTAGTTATTGATCGGTGTCAAATTTATAAATTAAACTAGCATAGCCATGCATGTACAGAAAAACAATATCTTCTATATGGGAAAAATAGTATATGCTGGGCCCGGCACGGTGGCGCAGTGGTTAAGGTCCTCGCCTTGCACGCCCGGGAATCCCATATGGGCGCTGGTTCTAATCCCGGCAGCCCCGCTTCCCTTCCAGCTCCCCGCTTGTGGCCTGGGAAAGCAGTCGAGGACGGCCCAAAGCTTTGGGAACCTGCACCCGTGTGGGAGACCCGGAAGAGTCTCCTGGCTTCGGATCAGCATAGTATCGGCCGTTGCCCTCACTTGGGGAGTGGATCATCGGACGGAAGATCTTCCTCTCTGTCTCTCCTCTCTGTATATCCGCCTTTCCAATAAAAATAAAATAAGTCTTTTAAAAAAAAAAGAAAGAAAGAAAAATAGTATATGCTATATAAGATTTGTTGTTACCTGTGGTTTCAAGTATTCATGAAATATCTTAGAACATGAACCCCCTGGATCAGGGGAGAATTCTGTAAATGACTAAGCAAATTCATCAACTGCTTTTGAATTGGTAAAATAGCATTATGCATGGCTAGTCTTTTTTTAAAGATTTTTATTTATTTTTATCGCAAAGTCAAACATACAGAGAGGAGGAGAGACAGAGAGGAAGATCTTTTGTCCACTGATTCACTCCCCAAGTGACTGCAACTGCCAGAGCAGAGCCGATCCGGAGCCAGGAGCAGGAGCCCTTCCAGGTCTCCTACACACAGGTGCAGGGTCCCAAGGCTTTGGGCCGTCCTCGACTGCTTTCCCAGGCCACAAGCAGGGAGCTAGATGGGAAGTGGAGCTGCCGGAATTAGAACATGCGCCCATGTGGGATCCCAACGCATTCAAGGCAAGGATTTTAGCTGCTAGGCTACCGCTCCACCCCCCCCCCCAACCGCCTTTTTAAAATTTTTATTGCAAAGTCAGATTTATAGAAAGGAGAGACAGAGATGTTTACTCTTTATAATAACCATCAAGAGAGGGAGTTATTACTTGCTTCTCGGGGAAGGACATAAAAACAAAGTACAGTGAAGTCATTAACCAATTTCCCACTAGAAGGCTGAAATTCATTTAGATTCTTTACCTCAAGTTTACTGGGATACAAAGTAATCTGGCTTCCTTGACCTTTTTTTGTGCTTAGAACGTCCTTTATTCTAGTAGGGTAAGAACAAAAAGGAAATGTCTCCTGCCACATGCTGCCAAGGCAGGGGAAAGGAGCAAGATGCAGGAGGGCCAAGGAGAGTGAAGGAAGGGGAGGGGTCACACGTGGAGGCTGATTTTATGCAACCCAGTTGAGTCTGGAAGGTGTAGGGGCCTGGGGAATTGGTTGGGCGGGATTGTGGGTGGGTCCCACGGGATTGGTGACTGAGATGATGAGCCACAGGCAGGTGGGTGGGGACAAGGAGACTCGCCCCCTGCGCTGCCCTGGCAGCCCCCCATACTGCCACGATGGCAGGAGACATGTCTCTTTTTGTTCTCTTCCCCTCAACTCCCACTCCCATTCTTATCACTTATCTGGCCCCTTTCTTTGACCTTTATTTCACAGTGGATGAATGGCCATTGGAATCACTCCAACAGCCGGTAAATATCCCAGCTCCTACAGCCACGGCCAACCAAATAGGAAATCTCTCCATTGAAGTCTAGACTTGAACAGTATTTGATGACTCACCTGTTCATAAATGTCCCAGGCATCATGGTTCAAAGCTTTTGTGGCATAACAGCAGTCAAGGCTCCATCATTCCAAGGTTGTGTCATAAAGTAATTAGACAAGTTTCTACCACTATTTTGAAACCTAGTACTTGGGATCTGAAGGGCAAGAAATCTTCGCTACCTTAACAATGTCATTTCATTCTAGAACAAACAAGATGGCGGTATTTGGTAAGACCTTGGTACATGTGATTTTGTTTGTTTTGTTTTTAATTTCCCATGAGACAGATTTTTAGGTATAGGGATTCTTCCTTCTCATTTGAGCATCCCGCATGGACACCAGTTCACGTCCTGGATGCTCCACTTTTGATCCAGCTCCCTGCTAATGGCTTGGGAAAGCAGTGGAGGATGGGCTCAAGTCCTTGGGCCCATGCAGCCACTTGGGAAAAGCTCTTGGAAGAAGTTCCTGGTTGCTGGCTTCAGATTGATGCTGCTCCAGTCATTGCAGCCATTTGGAAAGTGAACCAACAGATGGAAGGCCTCTTTTTCTCTCTGCTTGTCTTTGTGACTGTTTTTCAAATAGAAATAAACCTAAAAATTATAAAAGCTACAATGTTATGGGAACTTACCATGTCACAAGCATTATTTTAGAGCTGTGCGTGTGTGTTTATCTTATTATAATCTCTTGATATGCCTTTGAAGTAAGCATTATTTTTGCCATATTTTAGATTAGGTAACAGGTTAGGAAGCGAATAAGGCCTAAAGTCTATGGAGATCTAGGAGAGATTACAATACCCTCAGGACACTCCCAGGATCATGGGACAGGAGTAAACCAGGGGGCCCTCACTTCTCCTTCCATCTCAGCTCACTGCCCTCTTTAAGACTTCCTCCCCACCCTTAGGGAGCCCTTGCCTTGCCTAGACTTCCAGCCTCATCTCTCTGTGTTCTCCCACCTGCATTCTACTCAACTGCCAAACTCATTTTGGGCCCATCAACGTTTCCTGACTGCCAGTTCTGTCATGGCTGTTCCTCCATCAGGATGCTTCTTCTGTTTGTTTCCTCACATATTCACTGTCCAAGTAGCAGCTCTGTTCTCATCATCTCTGGAGAAAGTTCTGGCTGTCCTACCTGGTTCCAGCGCCCTTCTCCCACCACGCTCTTGCAGCATACTCATGTTCTCAAGCTTATCTCAATCTAGGGCAATCACTTGTCTTTATGGCTGTCTCTCCCACGTGATCATCACTAAATATCCATCACCTAGCATAGTGTCTGGCATACCATAGACAGCAAATATTTGATGGGAGGAGGAATTTAAAAAATGAATTAATAAATAAATGATGTTTGCCATCTGCTCCTGGAAAAGGCACTTTGAAGAAACTCTCAAAGGAATCTCTTAAGATTTCATTAAAAAATGGATTACTTCCGCAGGAGAGCATGGGCTGAGATGGGGGCAGACCAGACTAGGCAGAGCTACCACACCTGTGCGCCTCATGTGGACTAGATCAGGGAAAAGCCGAGCTCGGCGGATTATTCCTACTGGTGCAAACAAAATTAAAGTGGGCGAGGTTTGTTTGGGCAGCATCAACTGGAATCTGGGAGTGGGAGAGGCCTGGGAGGGAAAGAGTGGGCTCATCCCTCTTCGGTTACCACTTCCACGGGAGGACATAAAACTAAGACAGCGGCTGGGGTGGAATGGGGTGTGGGACAGACTGGATTACTGCTACACTTACTGGCAAACCAGGGTAGGGGGTGGGCCTGGTGGGGGTTATTGTGGGTCGCTCCAACTAGGCTGCAGCTCCCACTGGTTTATGTGAGGGCCAAGTATGTGCGGGGCAGAACCAGGCTGGACTGCAACACCCATTGGTTCCAGTGGAAGTCGGGAGTGAAAACAGAACCAACCCAGCAATTACAACCACCAGCTGATTGGAGCGATGGACGGTGCCAGGCCCTGTACTGGTTAGCACATACAAGAAGTTTCTTTGGAGATCTTCCTAATCTAAATGCTGGAGTCAGAACCCTAATGAAGAAAAGAGAGAAGACAGAACGGGTCAACCAACCATCTCAGCTATGATGGACTATGTCAATCAGTGGATTTTTCAAAGACCTCATAGTGCTTGGAGTGGCAAGATTGACAGTGATTCATAACTGTGGCAATATGAAAACCACTTGAGCAAGAACCTCAGAGCATGCCCTACACCTGGGACTTGGGGAGGGTGGGAAATTGGGTGGGCTTCTCCCTTAATACCCCCCTTTAAACATGAAGGTAACAATATGGAAAACATACTAGTATTATCCACTTTCCTGTAGCCCTTGAACCTTCTTACTCTAACTAACTATGTAAAGAATGTCAAAATAAATTTTATTAATAAAAAAAAATCATTAAAAAAAATGGATGCGTTTGTGACATCCTCCCCTTCACAAATTGAAGAACCCCTAAGAATTCTCCAGAGAAAAGACACTGGACGCCAAGCACAACCCACCACAGCAGCTTTCCTCTCTCATGTCTCTATCCTTACCCAAATTAGCTCTGTGGTACCTGAAGATGCGTACAGCTTCTGAAGTGAGACACGCAATAGTGTTCTACAGTGGATTTAATCCTGACGCGCACTGTCTGGGTGTGATCCAACCGTGGGCTTCTAAGCTCGCTGTTTTTGAAGTTATCTTTGAAACATTACTCAACAAAGAGAAAGAAAGGAAGAAAGGAAGAAAGGAAGAAAGGAAGAAAGGAAGAAAGGAAGAAAGAAAGAAAGAAAGAAAGAAAGAAAGAAAGAAAGAAAGAAAAGAAACTCCTCCATCACTGCTAAACTATGTCAACAAGCTTCTCATGATTCTTAATGAACCCTTAGTCACAGCATATGATGCCCTTCATGACAACCAACATGGAAGGAAATTGCTTTCATTTTGAATACACAACTTTCTTCTGTCCTAAGATACTAAATTGAAAGTTGCATGGGCTGGCACCATGGCCTTTCACTTGCAGTGCCGGCATCCCATCTGGATGCAGGTTTGTATTCCAGCTGCTGCCTGTCTGATTCAGCTCCCTACCTGTGGCCTGGGAAAGCAGCAGAGTATGGCCCAGTACCTACGCCCTGCATCCATATGGGAAACCTGGAAGAAGCTCCTAGCTGCTGGCTTCAGGTCAGCTTGCCATTAAGACCATCTGGGGTATCAACCAGTGGATGGAAGACATGTCTATCCCTGTGTCTTTCCTTCTAACTCTGCCTTTCAAATAAAAAACAAATATTTTTGAAAACTGAAAGCTGGATAAAAGTGCTTTGATAATGTTCTGTTCTTTCTAAGAGGGAGAAGATAGGAACTACCCTAGACATTTGAGGTTTCTGATTATTAATAATCTGTGGGCCTATGAGGCAATTTTCCAAAACAAGTATATGAATACACAAATACTAAACGATTGTTACGGGTTGAATTGCATCTTCACCAAAGTTAAATATTAAAGTCCAAAACCCCCAACATCTCTGAGCGTGACAGTGTTTGAAGGACAGATTTTCTAAAGGTGATCAAGTTCCATTGGATCTAGTACAATGGACCTTGATCAATCTCTCTGGTGTCCCTGGGAGAGATTGGGACACAAATGTGCAGAGGCAAGAACATGTGAGGACGTAGGGAGATCTACAAGCCCAAAAGACACATCCCACAAAAGGAAAAATAAAAAAACAACCCACAACACTCTGACGGTGGATTTCACCTTCTGGAACTGTGAGAAAATAAAACTGCTCTTTGAGCCACTCAGTCAGCAGTATTTTGTAACGGTAGTCCCAGCAAAATAAGGCAACAAATGATGAGCAGATGTTCAAGCAATGTTATAACTCCAGTGCAAAAATGACATTTTGCTTACCAATTAGTGGATGCTTTGACTCAGCATCTTTTTGTTTTTTTACATCTTTCAATAAATTGAATTTTATTGTAGGATAAATCCTTAGGAAAAGAAAAAGGGAAATGGGCTATTAGCTCTCCAGTGAGTAGGAATGACCACATTTTTGTTTGTTGATATTGAATATGCACTTTTTGTCTAAACTCCACCTTTGGACATCTGTTTCGAACTTTTACAGCTCCTAATCAAATCTACGAGCTCTCCTAACAGTCTCACCATCACGGTCTTCATAAATAAAATATGCAGCATGGCTGTAGCTCTTGATAGACGCTGGTGGAAAATTCCTTGGCAGAAGAGATATGATCAGATGGCATTTGATAGTCTCATCCAATTCAAGATAATGAGATAAAAGTTTTTATCTCTATCTGCAATTTCTTTTCTTTTTTTTTTTTTACTTTTTAAGTTATTATTATAATTTTATGATACATTTCCATAGGCCCTGGGATTTCCCTTACCCACTCTCCAAGTTCCCTGCCCTGCCACTGAGTTCCCCTAGATTATTACTATAGTATAGTTCTTCATAAACAATCATATGTCCATCATTGCAGGCATGAACAATAGCAAAGAGTCCAGCATCCTATAATTAAGATATAGTCAAGGGCCCAGCACAGTAGCCTGGCAGCTAAAGTCCTCACCTTGAACGCACCAGGATACCATATGGGCTCCAGTTCTAATCCCAGCAGCCCTGTGTCCCATCCAGCTCCCTGCTTGTGGCCTGGGAAAGGAGCGGGGGATAGCCCAAAACCTTGGGACTCTGAACCTGCGTGGACAACCCGGAAGAGCTCCTGGCTTTGGATCGGCTCAGCTCAAGCCGTTGTGGTCACTTGGGGAGTGATTCATCAGACAGAAGATCTTCTGTGTCTCTCCTCCTCTCTGTATATCTGACTTTGCAAGAAAAATAAATAAATTTAAACAAAAAAGATATAGTTAACAGTTTCATTGGGATTCCATCTTTGATCTGGAAGCAGAGATGCATACTGCATTGTATCCTCACACAGTTACTGTACATCCCCTTAAATGAAAAGCCACAACTTAGCATCTTTAACATATTTTATGAAGAAGAAATGAAATATTGTCCAACATACCCAACATAACCTTTCTAATCTGCTTTATTTTTTTAATATATATATATATATTAATTGAAAGGCAGATTTTCAAAGAGAGGAGAGAGAGAGAGAGATCTTTCATATCCTGGTCCACTCCCCAGTCAGCCACATCCACCAGAGCTGGGTCAATCCAAAGTCAGGAGGCAGGAACAGGGAGCAGGATGGGAAGTGAAACAGCCAGGATTCAAATCCGTGCACACTGTAGATGCCTGTACTGCAGGCTGGCCCCAGTCCCAACACCGATTAAGTGGGTTAGGAAATAATTTTAGGGGGCCAGCACGGCAGATAAACAGACTAATCCGCCACTTAATAAGTGCTGGCATCCCATATGAGCGCCAGTTCATATCCTGGCTGCTCCTCTTTCTATCCATCTCCCTGCTCGTGGCCTGTGAAAACAGTGGAAGATGGCCCTATTGCTTGCCACCCTGCACCTAAGTGGCAGAACTTTAGGAAGCTCCTGGCTCCTGGCTTTGGACCAACCGCTGCAGCCACTTGAGGAGTGAAACAGTGGATAAATTTTTCTCTATCTCTCCTTTTCTGTAAATTTGCCTCCCCAATAAAAATAAATAGATGTTTCTTAAAAGAGAAAGAAGTTTTAGTGTAAATACTATTAAGCCAATTTAGCTTTTATCCACTTTCTGTGGACAGCAATTCAACCATTTCCAGAGTTTTTCACTTTTAATTTATTGAAGTAGAATAATTTTGATTGAATTAATATTTATTAAAACATATTTCATATGAAAGTTATAATTAACCCATGCAATTGTATTCAATAAAAAGTTCATTAATTCTAACCTTTTGCAAATTTTCTGCTGTGATGATCATTTTTACCAAGGTCAGATTCATTGACTCTTGGCTTCAGGTGGGCTCCGGTTGTCGCAGCCACTTAAGGAGTGAATCAGCAGACGAAAAATCTTCCTCTCATTTTGTTTGCCTTTCCAGAAAAACTAGATACATCTTTCTTTAAAAAAAAAAAAAAAAAAAAAAAAGGAAAGAAAGAAAGAAAGCTAGAGAGAGAAATAAGCAAACAAAAAAATAAAAAAAAAAACTTATGATTCTTCAGTAATATAAGGACTGCATACAAAAATCAATAATCAATTTTCACTTTCATATCTATAGATCATGAATCTAGTACTTTTTTTTAAAAAAGTATTCATTTTATTTGAAAGTCAGAGTTACAGAGAGAGGAGAAGAAAGAAAGATCTTCTACCCATTGGTTCACTCCCCCGATGGCCACAATGACCAATGCTGGGCTGGACTGAAGCTGGGAGCCAGCAGCTTTATCTGCTATCCCGTAGGGGCACAGAGGCCCAAGGGCTTAGGCCCCTCACCTGTCTCAGATTTTGCCTTCGATGCTGTGTCCTAGTATCCCTGGCTCATGCAGACCAGTCATTGTAAGAGCCTAGTTCAGCATGACCTGTGCTCCATCCTGATTTCTGTTCTTCCTTGTGAGTTAAAGTTTGCTCGGCCCTGCCCGGTCTGCTCCTTTCCAGTTGCAACTCAGCCCACCCCACATCCTGTTTTAGGATGCACATTTGGGTGCTGCTGCCTTGACCTGGCCAGACTGTTGTCAGTTCCTTTACCCATAAGTGATGCCAGGTTCCATGGTCACGCCTAGCTCAGCCCATCACCACCCCAACTCGTGAGCTAACCGGTGGGATTTGTACTTCCAAAGGGTTTGGCCCACACTTCCCACACAGAATCTACCCTCAGACTTGGTTCTCTTATGTGCGGGTTAGTGTCTTGATCCCACCAAGTGTGACCTGTTCCCTGGTCCACAACCCAGTCAGGTCCTGGTACCTAGCCCTGCCAGACAGGCCCCCAGCCATAACTTTGTGTGGACTAGTGTGTGGCAGTCAATGATGCTCTATGCTAACAGCCCATCTCAGGATTCCCATTTTGGCTGGTGAATCAGTCTGGCCCAAAAAGATCTTGTGGACTCTCCCCTCCAAGCCACCAGGTCTCAGTCACCATGCTTGCCAGAAAGTTCTGTGACCCCGTTGCTGGGACTCACCCAGGATTCATCTCTCATCTACATTCACACTGGGCTTATTCATGGATGTCCCTAGCAGCAATTACACACCCTAAAAGCCCAGAGCTCACCGCTGGGTGGCCAGCAGGCACAGCCTGCTGCCAAATCGGTGCACTGGCTGCCCAAAGCCTAGGACTCTGTCATCGCTTGGCAGCAGTGACCACGGTCTGAGTCCCCAACATTGGGTCCAGCCTGGCTGGGGCACCCCCTGTTTCGGCCCAGCCCCACGGCCAAACCTCTGGTACTTTTTAAACATAGTTTCCATATTGCATATCTTTGGGGGGTCTCTATTTCATTTTTCTACCAATGGCATATTATTATTGTATTTTATTAAAACATTATTTCAGGATAAAGTGGAACTTTTGAAATAATAACTCACAGAAATTTTGAAAAGAACTCAAATAGAGAATCAATGGTTTCAGAATCAAAGCACCTAATCTACTTCTGACTTAAGCCGCCTGAGGCACATGCTTCTCCTGCTTTGCTTACCACCCCACACAGGACAGTGCCCGACGGCCGAACAGGTGTTCAGCAAATACTGAATGTCTTACAAATCCAGAACAATTCACTCTGTCTCTAACATCATTGCCATTTTCTGGGGAGTTTCCTGGTTCTCAGTGTGCTTCTCAGAGGCACCATATGGGATAAACCCTAAAGCCAGGCTTACCTTCATACCCCAGATTTATCTCTTAGGAGTCGGGCTACGATTGGCAGGTAACCCAACTTCTCTGTAATCCTTATGGGGTGAGCACACTAGCTCAATAGGTTAATCCTCCCTGTTACATCCCAGGATGTCACACAGCATATTGACACCTATGTAGTCTATTTAGGAAACAGGTGTACTGTTTTCTTTCCTTTAGACAATGTTAACAAACCTTCTGTGGGGCCAATATTGTAGAGCTGAGGCCCGAGCTGCTGCTATAATACTGGCAGCATGAATCAGTGTGCCTGAGTCCCAGCTGTTCTGCAGATACAGCTTCCTGCTAATGCACCTAGAAAGGCAGAGAGGATGGCCCAAGTGGCAATGGGATGGATTTCCTAACTCCTGGCTTCAGCTTGGCCAGACCTGCCAGCTCTCTCTCTCTCTCTCTCTTTTTCTCTCTCTTCCAACCCCCTATATCTTTCACGCTACCTTCCAAAGTAATTAATATTTAAAAGAAAATCCTTTTCTGGGGAAAGAAAGAAAGCTTGCAGTTGTTGTGGTCATTTATCTCCTACTTTTCTCATGCAATTTGGGCCATCTACTGTGTAACCTGTAAGAATAGCAACTGTCTTGGAAGGCAGCAGTCTTCCCTGGACGTGGTATGAGCAAGCCACAGTGAGGCCGGTAGCACCTGAGCCTTGGGATTAGAGCATAAAGTCCAGCCATGGACTGGGGTTTCCCAAAGGTGAGGAGCAATGAAAACAGGGTTATCAGTCAGTCATGTTTACTGCTCCTAGTGAGCATGAGTGTTAGCTCTCCCAAGGATCTGGGAAAGAACTTCAAGAAGGAAACTGAGTGTGACTTTGCCTGTGTCTGCTTGCAACTCATTTACTTACAGAGCTCACAATCTAAAGCCCCAGGAAGTCATCCAATCATTATATGAGAGAATGAGAGAAGGAGCCATAGAAATTCTAATCCCAAGGTTATAAAAACCAAAGTCCTATTGTGACCAAACAGGTTCTGAACTGGAGACTCGTTTATTCTGGTAAGAGCCATTTGGATATATTTTTTTTAAAGAGCTATTTATTTTTATTGGAAAGTCAGATATACAGAGAGGAGGAGACAGAGATGAAGTTGTTCCATCCGCCACTGATTCACTCCCAAAGCAGCCACAGCTGCAAGAGCTGAGCCGATCCAAAGCTAGGAGCCCAGAGCATCTTCTGGATCTCCCACACAGGCACAAGGTCCCAAGGCTTTGGGCCATCCTCAACTGCTTTCCCAGGCCACAGGCAGGGAGTTGGATGGGAAGTGTGGCCGCTGGGATTAGAACAGGTGCCTATATTGGATCCCAAGACTTGCAAGGCAAAGACTTTAGCTGCTAAGCTACCATGCAGGGCCCCATTTGGATACTTTTAATATCATTCATGGTCCAAGCAAAATTATCCATCTAAAAATTAGCCTGTTACAAATTTATTGAATTTTGAGGTCTGTTTGGTTGCCTGTGTTGGGCCAGATGATTTTGCAGGCATTATACAGTCCATGGACCAGCTATTCCTCATTCCAGAATAGCATAACCAGTTGGGGCCAGGGAAGGACAGAACAGACTAGCCTCCCCTACAGAAAGGAGCAAACAGTCAGCTCAAAATGGCCATTGCCAACAGTTGTATAAGGCCCAATAAGCCAGATATGCCAGACTTTTCTTCTACCTATAACTTTCTTTAAGATTTATTTATTTTTATTGCCTATACCTTTTAAAGTTGACTGTTCAGGTTTTTGTAAGCTACCTCTCAATTTTTTTAATTGTGATAAAATTTATCATCACGATCCATTGTAAGTATAGCATTCAATATTGTTAAGTACATTCACGCTGTATAACTGACTTCCAGATCTTTCCATCTTAGAAAACTGAATCTTACAAAACAAAATCTTCATCAAATAATTTGCATTCTCTCCTTCACCTCTTGTAACCACTGCTGCCTCTGGCCTTGACTACTCCAGTTATCTTGGACGCACGGAGTCATGCAGAACGCATCCTGTGTGACTTCCCCCGGGTGTTAGGCTGTGTCAGAACTCTCATCTTCCTCAAGGCTGAATGATAAGCCAGTGTGTGTGTACCCTATTTTTCCTCTCCATTAATCCACTGATGACTCTGTGTCGCTTCCCCCTCTAGGTTATTGTGAAATAGCACTGTTGTAATTATGGGTGTACAATAATATCTCTTTGAGAGTCTGCTTTCAAGTGTTTTGGGGGTACTTATCCCAGAAGTGGAATTGGTGCAGCATGGGATAATTTCATTGCTCATTTTGTTAGACACTGTCATGCTGTCTTCAATAGCAGCTACACCATTTTGCATTAATACTAAGGGCTCTGATTTCTCATTTTCCTCACCAACACCTGCCATTTGCTGTTCTTCTGAGAGTGGCCATCCCAACAGGTGTAAGAGGTAAATCACTGTAGTTTGGTTTTACATTTCTCTAATGATGAGTGATGTTGAGTGTTCTTTCATATACTAGTGGCCATAGGTAAGAATTCTTAGGAGATATTTTTAATCAAGCCTTTTGTCAACTTGTAAAATTGGATTTTTGCTTTTGAGTCCATTTTTAAATTATAGATATGATTTCAAATTTTGTAAAAATAAACTCCAGATAGACAAAATGCATGCATTATATAACCCACGGAGCTCCATTTAGTGAGCTGGTCTGGGTTCAATATTTTCATTTTACAGAACAGGGAAAGAAAGTTTAGGTCTTGAAGTCAATATGCCTCCAGCTGTACGCGACTCTGCAGTGTATGTGACACCGCTAGACCTGATGTCTTCTAACTCACAGGCATTGGGGCATGAGTTAGAACACTCACACAGCCAATAGCTCAGATTTATAAGAGATTGTAACTTGCTGGTAATTCCTGGCTGGACCTGGTGACTAGTGAGGGAATTGCAAAAGGCAACAGCACAGACAAAGCCTGCAATTTCTGAGAGGAAATTTCTCTGCCCACTTTCCTCACTTCTTTCTCTAGAGGTAGAAACGGGAGGCTGGTGAGCTATTCACTGTCTGTTTACAATGGACAAAGAGAAGCTTGTCTGCCACATTAGTCATTGATTGGAGGGCTCTGATTCCTGCTTACTACTGCTCTCTACCCTCAAAATGACTCCTCTTTGGTGCTATTTATGAAACGGAATGTGACCCTCCAGCTGGGCAGGGTTGAGGGCAGGGGGCCGTACATGGCAAGGATAGTACAGCTGAATTTCTCTTTGAGTCTGGCATGTGGATTCGCAAAAGCACACACTGCAAAGTGTTGTTTGGGGTACAGCCCTCTGAAAGGGAAAAACAAAACAGATTTTTGGGAGAAAGAGTAAATACATGAAGATTTCCCATTGAGAAAAGATGATGGGCTTCTTCTTCTCCAGCAAAGCTCACAATCCAACTTGTGGGTCACTCAAGTTGTAGGACCCCCCTGACTTGTTGCTGGTGCTAGCGCAAAATCATCAATCTAATTCTACCTCTGTTTGTTTGACTGGAGAAAAACGACATGGATGTGAGGTTTCTGGTCTTGCTGATTGTGGGATTTATTCACACTTACTTGACACACATCACATCGCAATGTCATTCTGTTTTGCCAGGTGTCTTTCACTTTAGTAGCTTTTTAACCAACTATAGCTACCATCGGTAGTTCAGGAACAGAGTTGGAGCAGAGGCAATGGTAAGGAACCAAGAAAATCTCATTCAAATTCATTGGTTCTGAGGTTATCTTAAAATTTCTGATCACCTGGAATAAACCATGAGCCAGCAATTGTTATCCCTAGTCATATTTGATGTTGATTGGCCATTTCCTCTGGGTGCTGGCTGCTGATGAGTTTGATGGGGTGATAAATATCTGAAAAAGCACTTGCAGAGTCCTCAGAGAAATGGACAACTCCACCAAGCAGCCTGCACCTTGCTGTGTGTTCAACATTCTAGGGTTGAATGTGGATGGCTTTATTACACAGCCATGACCAATGACTGAATGATACCAATTTATACCGACACTGGGGTCTCTAATGCTATTTGCTGCTATTTTAATCATCCAATGTCCTCCATGGAAGAACAAGGAAAGTGGGTCTGAGAAGTAGTGAAGTAGTCAGTAAGTGATCCAGTGTAACAACATTTAATAAAGGCATGTTCACATTAACTATGCTTCACTTTACACTGCCAGACAGGCAATGAGGATTTAGTCAGAAGTGTGAGTTTATTATAATCTTTTAATTCATGGGAAAGGCTGTGTCTCATCTTTCTCTTCCCAGAACAAGGGTCAGCCTGGGCTAGAATGCCCATTAACTCCTCTGCAAGTTGTAGTTCATTCACTTACTTGAAGGCTGATTGTGCACACGATCCATTAGGACCAGGGGAATCAGCTCATTGCCCTAAGGACCCTTAGCAGGAGAGAGGAACCTCATGAGGTACAAGCAGCTTCCCTTTCCCCAGCACCCCTCCCAGATGTCCCCAAAGTTCCTGCACCTATCTTAATGATCACTCTGCTATAGCATCCTGTCATTATTTATTTGGAACCCCAAGACCTGTTCATTCTATAAAAATTGAGGGTTTTTTTTGGGGGGGGGGAATAGAATGAACCATTCATAATGCTATCATGTTAGGTACAAGCTATTCAACTCTGAGAGTTTGGGAAGGAAAAAAAAAATCTAAGGTTCTGCACCATAAATTTGAAGCTATACTTAAGACATTTTAGGGAACAATTTGAGCAAAAAAAAGAATAGAACATGACTCAACAGGATCACATTCAAAGAAAAAGTGCTATGTGCTGGCTTTGGATCAAGCTCAGCTTTAGCCATTGTGGCCATTTAGGGAGTGGACCAGTGAATGGAAGATCTTTGTCTCACCTCGTCTGTAAATCTGCTTTTTCAATAAAATAAATAAATTACAATCTTAATAATAATAATAATGAAGATCTGGCAGTTTTCTACAACACGTCGCATTCGTGAGAGGTTCCTCGTGGAGACAGTATCCCAGCAGGAAGGTCTGAGCCATGGGGTCCTCCTAATCTCCTGCTAGGAGTGACCTGGGAGAACTCTACCACACACCCAGCCTGCCTTTTCCTCCACCAGCCTGAATAAGGTGGGAGAATCTAACCAACTGCAAGGCATTTAGATGACTCCTACAGTATCTTCCCAAAAGCTCTCTAATGCTGCCATGAAACCAAAACTATCTTCTTAAACAGGAGCCCTGAGCACTTTTCAAGTAGCAGGTGCTTTTCCCACCCACTCTAATCTTTGCAAATAGCCCCTGGGTTTCAGCTCACTGGCTTTTTAAAGGTGAGGAGACTGAGCGCTAGAGAGACAAGGTTACAGGGCCAAGACTGGAAAAGCGCCTCGGTGCCCAGCGTGAGCCAACATGCTTCCACATCACCACATTACACTGATGATTGGCCCCAGGCTCAGAATCCTACTTCTTTCAGAACTAAAGCAGGGCTGCGACCATGTATTATATTTCTTTCTAAGACGTTCCAGCCACTCCAAGGAGATTCTTTTCTTGGTTTGATTATTGGCATGCGTCCAAGCTGAGCAGCCCCCAGCTCCTCCCACGCTGGCTGAGATTGTAGAAGCTCTGTGCTAAACTTCACTATGTTCTAACTTTCATAGAAATTCTCCCAACTACCCCTTCCTCGCTGTGCTCTTCTCTCCTAGCCCCTTCATGCTGAGATGCATTATGTATATATATGCATCATATATATATTATATATTACATATACACATATATATAATAAAATGCTACGAGTGTGACCATGATTGGAAATAGAGGTCCTGCAAATGAGCAATTAAAATGAAGTCACTCGCAGCCCCTGCTGGTAAGCGCAAGAAGCAAGACAAGGAGCAGCCCAGACTATGCCAGGTTACAGTACCCACTTGCATATACATGTGGGGACAGGCCAGTCTGGGCCAGCACATAACAACCACTGGCAGATCTGAGAACCAGGGCAGGGGGCAAGAGGCGCCAGATTGGGCCACAACACCAGCCAGTTCACATTAGGACCAGGTCAGCAATCAGACTGGGCTGGGATAGGCTGCAGCAACCCAGCAGCAGGAGCTGGAACAGGGGACAGACTAGACTAAGCCAAGCTACGCAGTAAGACTGAGGACATTGAGGTGAGGTGACTTATGCCAGCCTGGGCCTAGTGGGGACCAAGTAAATGAGTTCCAGAGACGGGAGTTCTGACAGGGCTCGGGTAGCTTGGTTCAGATCATGGGGCCCATCTATGTGGTAGGGGATGGACTCCTGAGCCCCAGGGACAGGGGAATCCGTGGGGTATGGGTTGATTGGTCCAGATCCTGGGGCCCACCTTCTAAGTGGGTTTTGGTTTCATGAACCCCAGGGGTGGGGGATCTGGCAGGGCTTGGTCCCCTGGCCTGGATCCCAGGACCTACCTACTAAGTAGGTGTCAAGTTCGTGAGCCCCAGGGGCGGGGATCCCGGTGATACTTGGGACACCTGGCCCAGGTCCTTGGACTTGCCTGCAAGAACATGCTCTATTTAATGAAAAAGGTAGAGCAGTGGACACAGGCCCTGTTGTAAAATGAGAACATGGCAACAAATTTGGTGCTGTAGCAGAACAGAACCAACTGGACAGGTATCCTAAACTAACAATGGCAGCAAAAAATCTCAGTGAATGGAACCAATGGACATTGGGAGGATGACATCATCCTTGGACCAGTGAAATCTACAGCATTTCAGAACTCCAAGCCACTTGGACAGAGCCTCGGAATATGTCCACATTGTGACTCTGGGTTGATATAAGGTGGCCGTTCCTCGTCCCCGAGTACTGAGACGTGTGGAAAGTCGTGAGTGTTTTCCCCCTTTGTTTCTCCACTTCCCCCAGGAACAAGGAAAAGAACAAATTTGGAAGCAGTAAATTCACCCAATTTCCCCTAAACCTCACTCCTTCTCATCTTGATCAATCATATAATCATTATTTAAAAAATTAAATTAAAAAAAGAATGAGGTCACTGAGGAAGGCCCTAAGCCAATTTTCTTGCAAAAGGAAGAATTTAAGACAAACACAGGTGAAAACCATGTGAAGACACAGGTAAAATGCCATCTACAAGCCAAAGATACAAGACGCTGGGAGAGAGGCAAGGAACAGCCCTACCCCATCCAGTTCCCAGAAAGTGCCAATTCCTCCAGATCCTCTGAGACATCTAGCCTGAAGAACCACAAGGCAATCCATTTCTGATGCTTAAGTCACCTAGCATATGGCACCTTGGAAAAGGGACCCAGGGCACAATTCTTGTTCCCGCTCCCTTTCTCCCCTGGTTTCCATGACTTCCAGCCTTCCTCCTCCTCCAGTTCTCTCTCTCAGGTCCAGACTTCCTTCAGTGATGGGGTTACTCAGCCTCCCCACTTGAAAGGACAATTCCCTGGGAAAACCTGCTGTGTGCCACCCACAAACCAAGCTCCCAAAGCATCAGAGCCTCCGATTACAAACTGGGGCCAGAAGCAGGCAGATTGGATGGTACTTGAACAATGCCTATTGCTGTTTTCACTTTGATTTATTTTTGTCACCTAAACAGAACTGCAAGGGGTAGACACCCACAGCCTGGAATGCCCCTTTCTCATCAGGCTAAGACTGGTATCATGGCTGGGCCTCACTGAACTAATACCTCTGGGTTATGTCCTCTCATTATCACACGTTGGGATCCAACAAAGCCTTTCCTCTGAAACACCAGGAGAATCACAGAACTCTAAAGCTGTAAAGCATGCATCAAACTTCTATCACAAAATTATTTGCTGTCATCTTTGAGTCAGTCTCTCGGATCATTCTATTCAAGAATAGGGCGTAAATCACTGTGGCCATGTATGTAGCTTCAGATTGGGTTTTCCAGGGTACCTAAGCAGGAGCTGGATCAAAGGTGGAGTAACCAGGACTTGAACCAGCACCCATATGGAGGTGCTGGCATTGAAGGCAGTAGCTTAACCTGGAGCATCACCACATCAGCCTCTTACTGAATATTTAACCATTTATTATTTGATCCACGTGGATGGAGATAGATTTATTGTATTTTTTTAAATACATCAAGTTTGAGCCTGGCATGATGGCTCAATTGGTTAATCTCGCCTTGCAAGTGCCAGGATTCCATACGGGCACCAGTTCATTTCCCAGATGCTCCACTTCCCATCCAGCTCCCTGCTTGTGGCCTGGGAAAGCACCAGAGGATTTCCCAAAGTCTTGGGATCCTGCACCCTTGTGGGAGACCCTGAAGAAGCTCCTGGCTCCTGGCTTCGGATCAGCTCAGCTGGAGCCATTGCAACCATCTAGGGAGTAAACCATTGGATGGAAGCTCTTTCTCTTTGTCTCTCCTTCTCTCTGTAATTCTGCCATTCCAATGAAAATAAATATTTAAAATACCACAAGTTCACATGCTCTGTCTTTTCAGATGGCATCCTAGACAATTCTATTTTACTCACGCACTACATACTAAACATCTATGTATTGCAAAGTAGCAAGTACTGTTCTGGGCATACAAGTAGGCTAGATAAAGTCCTTGCTCTCCTAGATCATATCACAATTTCAGAAAATAAACAGAATACAGATAAAGTTGAATTTGAAATCATGATAAGTATAGTGGGGAAAATAACTCCATAATTATATACTATCTGTCCTCCATTTAGGTTATAACCTTCACAGCAAAGATGACAGGGATCATGTCTGTCACAATACTAGCTTCATAGAGCCCATTTGATAGGGGTGATGCAAAGATGGCTGGATAGATGGCTAAATGAACTGATGAATGTACTGAATTCAATGTTCACTTGATTGTGAGAAGTCATGTAGATGCTGCATTGAATATTAATTAGCTTAAGCACATATATATATTTAATGAGCCTCTACTGTATTCCAGACAAAACACCAGTCCTGGAAATAAATTAGGGAAAGTATAACATCCGTGCCCTTAGGAAGCAAGACTTTCAGAGAAAACCTGATCCTGACACAGAGGGGAAAATATGGTCCTCTAAGTTTAACTCCCATTAGCAAGGTGAAAGCCTATGGTAAGAAAAGGCTCACATTGGTAGTAAATTAGCAGACAGACTACCTCGCAGGAGATATCTCTCTCTCTCTCCCTCCTCTTCTTTTCTCTTGCTTGATCCACATGTCCAATAAATAAATAAATCTTAAAGAAACAAAAAGAACAGGATCACAAAAGAAGTGAAATTTGACCTGAGCCTTTAAAAAGACTGCCAGGTCCAGCCAAGGTGTTTCAGGCAGAGGGCCCGATCTGGGAACAAGACAGGAGACAGGAAAGCCTAGAGGACATCAAGACCAAAAGGGGGCTGGACAGGCAGGCAGGAGTCAAACGTTGACCGACGTCATCCGCCTATGTCACCTCTTTGCCTGCCTGCAGAAATCTGATGAGCTTATCAGACAATTTCTAAAGGTCAGTAAAGCTGAGTGACTGCAGACATTGAAGGAGTGAAATAAGGTGTTGCCCAGAAGCCTTGTTTTGCACAAAGCATCCTTTTTTTCACCCTTGCTTTCTTGCCATCCTGGGGTGTCAGGTTCCAAGAAGAGTCCTGCCATCAGATGACTGAGAACTGTGGAGCTCTCTGTCAGAGAAGGCACATGCACACTCATTTAAGAGCTTTTGTGTATTCATCTAAGTGAGCATTGATCCAGATCCACAATTGCTCCACATACACTGTTCCTCACTGTCACACATCTGCTCTCCCAGTTTATGTCTCCAGCATTATTTCAAAGGCTGAGGAAAGAACCAACTGGGCTTTTCTTGAAACAGTTCTGTTGAGCCATAGCACAAGCCCCTTAGCATTGGGACTTTAATGATGAAAATTCCACCTAACAGAATTCAGATTCACCAATATGTTTTTCCCAAATGTATCTTGCCAGGAAGTCTTTCCCAACCATCAAATGTATGTCTACAATTTATGGGGGCCTCCAAAACATTCATGGAAAACAGAATTTAAAAAGATGACTTTCTTGTGATACCAAAATATTACAAAATTGTGTATATCTTTTCCATGACACACATGTCCATATGGACCTTTTGCAAGCCTCTTAACTCTTTCTAGAGCAGTTATCACTGCCTTCCCCTCTATCTGTTTACATATCTTTCATGTTAACTATGTATCTCACTACCGATGACAATGACAGAGCCATTCTTACATCATTTATTAAACACCTCTAGGTGTTTATTTTGAGATCATGATAAATATAATGGGGAATTGTGCTTTGTGCTGGATAAGGAGCTATAAAGAAACATCAGATGCTTTCTAGGAGTTTACAATTGACTTGGAAACACCCAACAGATAAGCAAGTATAGATGGTAGGATATAGTTTCTACACAAACAAGCAGGACAATAAAGGAGCTGTTTTGGGGGAGTGAAGAGAGTAGGTGATCTCAAGTAAGGAGACAATAGCATGAAGAAACCAACTTTCATAGTCAGGTTGGATTTATTTGTTTAAATTATTAGTTGTTTTTTTTTTTTTTAGAGAAGCAATACTTTTTTTTTAAGATTTATTTATTTATTGGAAAGTCAAATATACTGAGAGGAGGAGAAACAGATAGGAAGATCTTTTGTCCACTGATTCACTCCCCAAGTGACCGCAACGGCCAATGCTATGCCGAAGTCAGGAGTCAGGATCCAGGAACTTCTTCCAGGTCTCTCACACGGGTGCAGGGTCCCAAGGCTTTGGGCCATCCTCCACTGCTTTCCCAGCCACAAGCAGGGAGCTGGATGGGAAGTGGAGCCGCTGGGATTAGAACCGGCGCCCATATGGGATCCCAGTGCCTTCAAAGCAAGGACTTCAGCCACTAGGCCACCTTGCCGGGTCCTATTTGTTTAAATTATTAAATTAGTTATCTTTATTGGAAAAGCAGATCATATTTACAAAGACAAATGGAGACAGAGAAAAAGATCTTCTATCCACTGCTTCACTCCCCAAATGGCCACAATGGCCAGAGCTGAGCTGATCTGAAACCTGGGTCCAGAGGCTTCCTTGGGTCTCCCATGCAGGTCCCAAGGCTTTGGATCATCCTCTGTTTTCCAAGGCCACAGTCAGGAAACTGAATGGGAAGCAGAGCAGCTGGTACATGAACTGATGCCCACATGAGCTCTCGGTGCATGCAAAGTGAGGATTACTCAATTGAACCATTGTGCCAAGTCTAGTAGTTTGGACTTGGTAGAAGAATCTGAAGTAGAATCTTTGTCTCATCCTGTAGGCAGCATGAACTTTTGAGCAACAGAGCGGCATGATAAAGACGACTCACTAAGATTAGCCTGGGGCCTGACACGTTTGTCAATTGACTAATCCTCCCATCTTCACACAGCAGGATCCCATATGGGCACCAGTTTGTGTTCCAGCTGCTCCACTTCCCATCCAGCTCCCTTGCCTGTGGCCTGGGAAAACAGTGGAGGATGGCCCAAAGCCTTGGCACCCTGCACTCTCGTGGGAGACCCAGAAGGAGCTCCTGGTTCCTAGCTTCATATCAACCCATTGCAGCCATTTTGGGAGTGAGCCAATAGGTGGAAAATCTTTCTCTCTGTTTCTCCTTCTCTGTGTAAGCCTGCCTTTCTAGAAATTAAATAAATAAATAAATAAATAAATAATGTTTTAAAAGGATTAGTTTGGTGAGTAAAGAATGATCACAGAAAAGCATGGCGATAGGATTGATGAAACTGATCTGAAAGATCACGGCGCCCAACATATGGAGGGAAAAGGCAGGTGAAAAGAAGAGAGAAAAAGGGGAAGGACAGCATGGGATAGCATCACTGTACAGTACCAAGTCAGAACACGTCTGTCTCCACTAAGCACGCAGTCATTTCTTGAAATACCCAAGGCCTGCATTGTGGCACAGTGCATTAATCCACCACCTGCGACAAGACAACCCACAGGAACACCATTTGAGTCCTAGCTGTATGCTTGTGATCCAGCTCCCTGCTAATATGCTTGGAAAGGCAGTGCTTGAACCTCTGCCACCCACATGGGAGACCCAGAGGAAGTTCAGACCCGTGGCGTCAACCTGGTCTGCCGCACCAGATGGCCACTGCAGCCACCTGGGGAATGAACCAGCAGATGTAACAGAGATTGTTGCTCCATCTTTCTCTCTCCCTTTTTATAATCCTGCCATTCAAATAAAATAAAATAAGTATTTTTTAAAATATATAAGCCAATAGAAAAATCATTACCTATTTGAGAGGACCCTGTTAGTGACTCCTAGGACACTGAGGTTGGCTGCCTGGATGGGGAAAGTAGCAACGCAAGAGAGAGAATGCTCAGGGTAATGTCAGCTGAGTTGTTCTATACAAAGTTAGGCCAATTTCAAGAGCCAAAATAAAGATGAATCAAAATGAGAAAGGGGCGGGGCACATAGAATCGCTATTTTAGATAAATCCCATATGGGTTATGCTCTTAATTTACTTAAACCAGATGGTTGGGCCCAGGACAGACTAATTTATAACCATCCTGCAATTCAGAGTCGTAGCTGCCTTAGGTTCCTAGGGAACGCCAAAGGGAAATCTCGGATTTTATTTACTGAGGAGGTCATATAACCCCACCTAGCACATCCCACTGAAATACTTCAAGCCCTCAAAATCACATATTCCAGCCTACAGTTCCAGCTCTGCTCCCTGTTTTCTGGAGCAGATGCCTAAGCCTTTCAAGTTGTCTGATGTGAGTTCTAGGGATGCCAAGAAACAAAGCACAGGTCCAAGAAGGGGTCAGAGGAAGCATTCAAATCTGCCGTCTCCTATTCTTTTGCACTGTGCTGTGCACTTGCAGAATTTCCAATAAAAATAAGAAAGCATTGAAAGAGAAGCATTTAACATCTGGAAATGAAACCACAGCCTGATTGGGCAAAGGGCATCTCTGAGTGGGCACCATTGGAGAAAGTACAAAGGGATCGAATACGTGTGGGCAGAATCAGGACCGGGGCTGGTTCCTGAACAGAAAAACACCACAAAGCACAAAAGTCATCATTAACATTTGTTTTGAGGAGTTAGCATGTGCTAGGCCAGGCTGAAAGTATTCTAACACCCATTTTACAGATGAGAAAACAGAGGCATACAGAAGGATTGAAGTCAGGTACCACAACTGGTAAATAAGACTGTTAGGGACCAGAGCAGTGGATCTGGCAGAGTGTGAAAGTGTTATTGGTCATCAAAAAGGAAAGAGCACCCAGCAGACAACACCCTCTCTGGCCCACGAACAGCAGTCTGTCTCATGAGTGGAGGGTTGGTCGAAGGTGAGCCACACCAGGGATTGCCGGATGCAGAATGGAGCCTTCGCCAAGCTCGCTATGGTGACCTGGAACAGAGAAAGGACACGGGTGTCAGTCTGTGCTTAGCGAACAGGAATGTACCATGCTGGCATCTCTGTTGCGACAGATGTGCCACAGTCATAAGAGACACGGGGAAGGGAGATGGAGAAATTCCTTTGTTAGCCTACAACTTTCCTGTAAATCTAAAATTATTCTAAAGTTGAAACTTCATGAAAAGGCTGTTTATGAGTATTGGTGAGGAGATTTAAGTGGTAGCTTAGTGGCTAGAGCCCTTGCTTTGCATGCACTGTTATCCCATATAGGCGCTGGTTTGTATCCCGGCTGCTCCACTTCCCATCCAGCTCCCTGCTTGTGGCCTGGGAAAGCAGTGGAGGACGGCCCAAAGCCTTGGGACCCTACTTATGCATGGGAGACCCAGAAGAAGCTCCTGGCTTCTGCCTTAGATTGGTTCCGCTCCAGTCATTGCAGCCACTTGAGAAGTGAACCAGTGGATGGAAAATCTTTGTCTTTGTCTCACCTTCTCTCTGTAAATCTGCCTTTCCAATAAAAACAAATAAATCTCAATCCAACTCTCTGCTTATGACCTGGAAAAGCAGTGGATGATGACCCAGGTCTTTGAGCCCTGGCACCAAGTGGAACACCTGGAAGAAGCTCCTGACTCCCTGATTCTGGGTTTCAGATTGGTTCAGTTCTGACCATTACAGCCATTTTGGAAATGAACCAAAGATGAAACATTGATCTCTTTGTCTCTCCTTCTATCTGTAAAAAATCTGCCTTTCCAATAAAAAATAAATCTTAAAAAAAAAAAAAGTTGAGGATCCAGCCCCATAGTCTAGTGACTGAAGTCCTTGCCTTGCATTCACCTGGAACCCATATGGGTACCTGCTCATGTCATGGCGCCTCCACTTCCCTTCCAGCTTCCTGCTTGTGGCTTGGGAAAACAGCAGAGGATGTCCAAAGTCTTGGGCCCCTGTACCCATGTGGGAGACCCGGAAGAGGCGCCTGGCTCCTGGCTTCGGATCAGCTTGGCTCTGTTTGTTGCAGCCACTTGGGGAGTGAACTAGTGGATGGAAGATCTTCCTCTCTGTATCTCCTCTCTGTCAATTTGACTTTCCAATAAAAATAAAGAAATAAATTTTTTTTTAATTTAAAAAGTTGAAATATTCCTTTAGGATTCAGCACAATAATGCAGTAGTTGAAGTCCTCACCTTGCACATGCCAGGATCCCATATGGGTGCCGGTTTGTGTCCCAACTGCTCCACTTCCCATCCAGCTTCCCTGGCTAGTGGCCTGGAAAAGCAGTCAAGCATGACCCAAAGGCTTGGGACCCTGCACCCACATGGGAGACCCAGAAGTTCCTGGCTTTGGATCGGCTCAGCTCTGGTCATTGTGACCACTTGGGGAGTGGACCAGCAGACAGAGGATGTTTCTTTCTGTATCTCTTTCTCTCTGTAAATCTCATTTTCCAACAAAAAATAAATAAACCTTTTAAAATTTTATTTCTTTTAATGTAAAAAAAAAAAATGCTCAGTTTGAACAAGTTTCCAAGTCATCACACATCTCAATAGAGAATACA
The DNA here is from genome assembly GCF_017591425.1 of Ochotona curzoniae. Lineage (NCBI taxonomy): Eukaryota > Metazoa > Chordata > Mammalia > Lagomorpha > Ochotonidae > Ochotona > Ochotona curzoniae. The sequence continues at coordinate 11,700,775 of NW_024464920.1, read as the reverse complement.
GCACACATGGGGTCCAGTCCCCATTCTGATTTTCCCCCTACCCATGTTACAGAATCTTTTCTGACTTTAGTAACTGCACTAGCAATTAATATTTCCTGGAGAAGTTGCAATGATTTAAAATAAGGTAAGGATCTCAAAAATGTCAAAAGTAAATAAGGAAATGTCCACCATAACTCCCTACCTCTATTCTTGCTTGTCTTCAGTGTTTTGGCTGAAGCAGGGAGGGGCTGTCTTTCGTATTCAGCAAAGAAAAATTTCTGACTTCCACTTCCAATCATGATACTCTCAGTTTCAAACTAGACCTCAGTTTCAACTGTTGTACAAAAGGGGGATCACAACAAAAACTCTAAGGGAAGTATTTTGGCTTCAAGGGCTGAAGAGACCCAGATCCAAGCAATGTAAGGACATAGGGAGGTAGGGCAATGCTTACAAATAGACTTTAGAACCTTAACACATTATTATATTATCCCACCAGCCCCAACCTAGCCAGCAAGATAAGGGTGCAGAAATACAATCCCAAGGTCTGACACACACTTGCTCAGACCTTGGGAAAAACCTAAGCCCTTCTCTAATCCATCTGCCCAGACTTGGAGCCACTTCTAATTTGCACATAAGCAAAAAATACATCATCAGCAGTCGTGTCCTTTCCCACCTCCTCACCTGCTTAAAATGTGACACCTTCACATTTCTTGATCCAAAATAGATTGAGAAAATAGTAACAAAACCTCAAGCCTGGATTCACAAAGTGTATTCATTTCTTTTCCCCAATAAATACTGGCTCCGCTCCTACTGTGTGCTCACAGTTTCTCCCTGGGATCCTAGGGCCTCCTGCAGTGTCCTGACTCTGCAGGTCTTCCACTGACCTCAGCCGGAGTCCTTCCTTCTGACGTGCCAGTCCACTCCCCTCCTTTCCAGATGGAAGTTGTTTTGTGCTCCTCTTTCCACCAGGTTTTCTCTTTCTTTCTCTCTTTCTTTCCTTTGTTCATTCATTCATTCATTCTTTCTTTCTTTGAAAGGCATAGAGACAGAGATAGGCGGTGAAAGAGAGGTCCCATGGCCAGTTTATCTCCCCACACACCTGCAACAGGCAGGCCTTGATTAAGGGCAAGCCCAACGGCCATGAAGTCAATTCAGATCTCCTCCATTGGGTGGCAAAGGTCAAACAATTCTTCCTTTTTTTTTTTTTTAACAGAGAAAACAGAGACAAAGCAAGAAACCCTTACTCTGCTTTTTCACTCCCAAAATTGCCACAAGGGCCAGAGCTGAGCCAATCTGAAGCCAGGAACTTCTTCTAGTGTCCCACAGAAGTGCAGGAGCTCAAGAACTTGGGCCATCATCCATCACTTTCCTAGGCCATAAGTAGCGAGCTGGATCAGTTGTAGAGCAACCAGGACATGTACTGGTGTTCATGAGGGATGCCAGTGCTGCAGGCAGAGAAATAGCTTGAATGCCACTGCACCAAACCCTAAACTATTCTTTTAACTGATTTACTTTCATTTATTTGAAAAGCAGAAATAGACCAGTCTTCCACCTGCTGAGTCACTCTCTAAATGCCTGCAGCACCAAGGTTAGGACAGGCCGAAGCCGGGGCTGGAGCTTCGTCTGTGTCTTCTGTTTGAGCCTTAGGGGTCCAAGCAGCCGCCCCCTGCTGCCTCCCAGGGCAAGCTTTAACAGAGAGCTGGAATGGGGAGTGACGATGGGACAGCAATCCAGTCACTCCAGTGTGAGATGCAGGTATCTCAAATGACATATAATCTGCTATGCCAGAATTTTGCCCCTAGGCACCCAATATCTAAACCTCATCTATAGGAGCTGGAGCCAGGATTGAGTCTGGGCAATCTGATATAAGACCACCGGTATTTTAACCTCTAGGATAAAGGCCTACCATATGGACTTTACTTAAATGATTTTTTTTTTAAAAAATTATTTATTTTTATTGCAAAGTCAGATATACAAAGGAGGAGAGACAAACAGGAATATCTTTGTCCAATGATTCACTCCCCAAGTGGCCGCAACGGCCGGTACTGTGCCGATCCGAAGCCAGGAGCCAGGAACCTCCTCCAGGTCTCCCATGCAGGTTCAGGGTCCCAAGGCTTTGGGCTGTCCTCGGCTGCTTTCCCAGGCCATAAGCAGGGAGCTGGGTGAGGAAGAGGAGCTGCTGGGATTAGAACCGGCACCCATATGGGATTCTGGCGCATTCAAGGCAAGGACTTTAGACGCTAGGCCGTTGTGCCAGGCCCGATCTTTTTTTTTTTTTTTTTTTTTTTTTTACTTCTTTTTGTTATTATCATCATTTGATACAGTTCCAGAGACCCTGGGATTTCCCTTATTTCAATGATATTAATGCTTTCCTAGCTCAGCTCCTCTTGCTGCTTAACCACAGTACCCCATTATTAACACCGATTCCAATTAGTCCACAGAGTGGCCCCTAAATAGAGCAAGTGAAGCTGAGAGACTATAACTGACATGAGGTGATCCAACAAATTCTACACAATGACAATAGGAACAAAAATAGCTAGTACTTGAAATTGAGATTTCAGAGTGAGCTGCATTTTGTTAGTAATTACCAAGTCTCAGGAACAACCATGGGATTTAGTGGCGTGAGACAGAGAAGGAGGCAAATTCATTGAGGGAGCGAACACAATATCAAGAACAGATGTCTCCACTGTCTTCTGTTGCTATAACGACATATCCAAGGGTAATCGATAAAGAAGAGAAGTATGTGGCTCACGATTCTGGAGACTGAGAAAGCCAAGAGGACAGGGCTGGCATCTGCCTAGCATCTGTTGGAGGCCCCTGGATGCAACTTAACATGGCCGAGGGCACCCCATGGGAAGCCAGAGTAACAACATCACAGTTTAAGTCTCTCTTCCCCATCCCATAAACCCATCAGCTGCACCACGACATTCCTGCCCTGACAACCTCATCTCATCCCAATTGCCTCCTAGAGGTTTCAGCCCCAAATCCCAGCAATAAACAAATCCAGGGAATAAGACTCACCATGAATTTTGAAGGAAACAATCTATCCACAGTACTAGACATGAAAATAGTAATCTACAAGAATAAAACAATCCTCGTGAAGTATGACAGTAGTCACGCAGCTAAGAGCAATCTAAAGCTAAAATCTTTATAGAAAAATGAGCAGTAAGGGACAATGGTAGACACAGTAGGGTACAGTGTGATGACCCGAGGACTGGCATGGTGGCAGGAGCTGAGCAAGAGAAGGAAATGGTGCAGAAACAACACAGGAATGCCTACCCACTTGCAGAGTCTTGGTCCTGGAGTGTGAGAGAGTGAAGAGCACCACCCACAAGGGAGCCAGTGCTCTCGGGAGAACCAGGTCCCCACTGTCACAAGAAGGCAAACAGAACATTCAAAGAAGTAACATGTAGAGATAGGCATAAAGGGAATGCTGCTGGGGCCACAATGGAAGGACTCAGAAGCCGGACAGGCTGATGCACAGGATACAAAAGGGAGATGCATACGACCATGGGGGACCAGAGTGACGGATGATAAGGGCTATCAGGGCTAACATAAACTAGGACAAAGGTTAGATGCTAGTCCTGGGATCCCGGGGCAGTAACACCGCTGGGAATGTTGGAGCCTGGAAGGTGAGGAATGTTCAGCAACACTAGTTCTCATCCATTGCAAATGTATAATCTGTTGGGAGCAATCTAGATACATAAGCCAAAAAAAAAAGCACCTAAAAAGCTCTTTGGACATCGCAGCACACAGAAGTCTGGGGTGGTGGAGGGCACCCAACTCGGAGAAGCCCATGAAGAACTTGAGACAGAGAATGGAAGCAGAATTCTACTAGAAAAGCATGGAACTACTTTTAGTCTTTGTGTAAATAGACCATATGGTGGAAAAATTATGTAATATTTTATATATATGATATTGAATAGTCTTTTGTCTTGCCAGAGCTATATTATTTGGTTGAAGAATGCTACAAGATTCACATAGAACACAAGGAGCACAGATTGTCTTTAATATACACTGTAATATTCTAAATAAAAGCAACTTGGGGATTTTCTGAGTCCAAATATCTAATACTTCCCTATTTATCTATGACGTGGAATGTCTGAAATTACCTCTGGCAATGGAGTGGTGATGGCTAAAGAGAGAGAGAATTAACTTGATGGGGCCTTACCTGACTCCACTATCTAAATTAGCCACACTCCCTCTAGGTCAACATTTACTAAGCGTCTAAATGTATGTCATATAATCCGCATAAAGGCCTGTAATGTAATAATTTCCATTTTACAGACAGGCAATCCAGAGCTCACAAGCAGAAAGTACCCTAGCAACATCCCACTGATGTGCTGAAGCGGAACCCATGATGGTCTGTCAAGGTAACTGCCCTCTTCTGAATCCTAGGTTTCGACTGCCCTACCATGAGCAGGTTATTTAGCATTTCTGTTCCTCCATTTCCACAACTTCCCTTAGGTATAATATCCGTTTTCACATCCAATGAATATTATAAAAATTAAATAGATTCAGATTTGTGAAATTCTTAAAACAGGGCATAGTTCATAATAAACCTCTCATAAATAGTCATTATTGCATCTATCCCTGGATCTCAGATTCTAAATTTTAAAACTCTGAGGTTTCAGGTTTTGTTTTTGTTGTTGTTGCTGCTGCTCGCTTGTTTGTTTTTTAAATAAAGAATTAGGGTGGGGCTGGCACTGTGGCATAGTGAGTAGAACCGTTACCTGGGATGCTGGCATTCTGCATGGGTGCTGGTTTGAGTCCTGCCTACTCCGCTTCCAACTCAGCTCCCTGCTCACGGCCTGAGAATGGAGGCAGATGATTCAAGCGCTTGGGCCCTGCACCCACATGGAAGATCTGAAACCCTGACTTAGATGCGGCTCCGGCCATTGTGACCAATTAGGAAATGAACCAGCAAATGAAACATCTGTCTGTGCAACTGTGCCTTTCAAATAAATAAAATAAATATTACCAAAAAAGGGGGAGAGAGGGTTAAGACGGTGGGTGTTTGTGCCAGTACTTAACACTTTAAGTTGGGACTGGCACTGTGGTTCAATAAGCTAATGCTCCACCTTCACGCACCAGCACCCCATTTGGGGACCAGTTTGTATCTGGCTGCTCTGCTTCCCATCCAGCTCTCTGTGGCCTGGGAAGGCAGCAGAGGATGGGCCAAAGCCTTGGGACCCTGCACCCACCAGGGAGACCTGGAGGAGATTTCTGGCTCCCGGCTTCTGATCTGCTCAACTCCAGCCATTTCAGAGTAAACCAGTAGATGGAAGATCTTTCCCTCTCTGTCTCTCTTTCTTCTGTAAATCTTCCTTTGAAATTAAAATAAATTCTTATTTTAAAAAGACTTTAACACTCTGCTTGGTTTTGCATTAAGAGGGGGAAAAAAAAAAAACAATACAAACCAATAAAAAAAACTCCACGTAGGATGCCTGCAGCCTGAGTGAGAGGGTCTGTGCTCTTGTGCTGGCCTTGCTGTCAACTCCAGCCTCCTGCTAATGTGCTCCTGGAAAAGCAGCAGGAGATGGCTCTATTGGTCGGGTCCCTGCCAACCCAAAGGAAGGCCCAGATTGGATTCCTGGCGCCTGACTTTGGCCTAGCCAGTCCTGATTGTTCTGGGCACTGGGAGAGTAAACCACCAGTTGGAAAACTCAACTCCCACTCATTCACTCAAATAAATAAAATACATACATAATTTTTAACTAGGAAATACAGATTTGTGTTTTCATTAATTTTGCTCAAAAGCATTTAAAAACTTAGCACGTCGTAAGAAAAGCAGTATTTCAGGCCTGGTACAGTAGCCTAGTGGCTAAAGTCCTCACCCCATATGGGCATCAGTTTGTATCCCAACTGCTCCACTTCCCATCCAGCTCTCCTTTTGTGGCCTGGGAAAGTGGTCGAGAATGGCCCAAAGCCTTGGGACCCTGCACCCACGTGGGAGATCCAGAAGAAGCTCTTGGCTCCTGACTTTGGCCTGGTGCAGCTCCAGCCATTGTGGCCATAGAAGATAACAGGATTATAAGATCGGTGTTTATTGATGTGGCTCAATGCCAAACGGTGAGGGGGCGGGGGGAATGGGTATGATTCTGGAAGAAAGAAGCCTTTTGGCCAATATGGAAGACCCAGCTAGAACTCCTGGATCCTGGCTTCAGTTTGGCCTAACCTTAATTGTTATAGGCATTTGGGAAGTGAACCAGTAGATGGAACATCTCCCATAAATTCTGCCATTGAAATAAATAAACAGTCCAAGAAATAAAATGTAGTGGTCTCGGGCCCAGGTGGTAGCCTAGTGACTAAAGGCCTCACCTTGAACATACCAGGATCCCATATGTGCTCCAGTTTGTGTCCCAGCTGCTCCACTTTCTATCCAGTTCCCTCCTTGTGGCCTGGGAAAGTAGTAGAGGATGGCCCTAAGCCTTAGGACTCTGTATACTCACAAGGAGACCCAGCATACGCATCTAGCTCCTGGCTTTGGAGCAACTCAGCTCCAGCTGTTGCAGCCACATGGACAATGAACCAGCATATGGAAAAGCAACAGAAGATGCATTTACATGGAAGCCAGGATAGAGTTCCAAGTTCTTGTCTGAGGCCTGGCTCAGCCTCAGCTGTCAGGGCCAGCTCCCAGAGGACCTCTCTCCCTCCTCTCTCTCCCTCTCTATAGCTCTGCCTTTAAAATAAATAAGTAAGATCAAAAACAGAGAGACAAAGAGGAAAGAGATGAGATGAAAGGAGAGGAGGGGAGGAGAGGGGAAGGGAAGGGAGGGGAGGGAAGAGGAGGGGAGGCTACAGTCAAATACCGTCAGTGACTTTGCTCACACTAGATTTGACAGAAATGTCTGTGATCACAACAGCGATCTGTTGGAAAGGCGTTAGTTTTTAAAATCCGTGTTGCACAGATCCACAGATTTTTATAAATGTTGTAATCTCAGCAAATGATAAAACAGTATCTCAGAACATTCCTCTTATTAAAGAAGAAGAAGCAAGAGCAGCAGCCAGCTGTGGCACAGCCACTTGGCCTAGAGGAAAGAAGTATGCACCCCAAAACACGGTGTCTGCGTTCAATTTCCAGCTTAGACTCTTGACTAACCTCTGGGATGCAGTGCTGATGGCTCAAGTGCCTGAGTCCCTGTCACCACCAGGCACACCTGGATTAGGTTCCTGGTTCAATAATTTGACTCGTCCAGGCCCAGGCTATTCTGGGCATTTGGGAAATGAACCAACAAATATGAGCTAGCGTTCTCTTTCTCTCTCTCTCTCTCTCTCTCTCTCTCTCTCTCTCCCTCTCAAAATAAATAAATAATTAATACATACATACATACATAAGACAACTGCCTTCCTGTGCTTGTCATGGTTTCCACAGATCCCAAGGCCAAATCAGTCTATAGCAATTAAAAAAAAAGAAAATTTCCCCATGGGGTCAACACACTCTACCTACAGTGCCAGCATCATACTAGTGTCCCGGCTGCTCCATTTCTGGTCCAGCTCCTGCTAATGGCCTGGGAAAGCTGCAGAGAATGACCCACGTGCTTGGGACCATGTATCTACATGAGAGATCAAGAGGAAGCTGGCTCCTGGCTCCTGGCTTTGGATCAGCCCAGCTCTGGCTGTTACAGCTATTTGGAGAGAGAACCAATGGACAGAAGATCTCTCCCCCTCCCTCTCTCCTTCTCCATCTGTAACTTCAGCCTTCAAATAAGAAAGAAGTTCTGAAAGGAAAGTAGGAAGCAAGCAGGTAAGTGAGCTAGAGCTCAGAATGTTGGAGGATTGAGAATGGTCCTGGGAGCCCAGATAAAATTAAATCTTTTTTTTTTAAGATTTATTTTTATTATTTTTTCATTGGAAAAGCGGATATACAGAGAGGAGAGACAGAGAGGAAGATCTTCCGTCCGATGATTCACTCCCCAAGTGAGCGCAACGGGCCAATACTATGCCGATCCGAAGCCAGGAGCCTCTTGAGGGTCTCCCACGCGGGTGCAGGTTCCCAAAGCTTTGGGCCGTCCTCGACTGCTTTCCCAGGCCACAGGCAGGGAGCTGGAAGGGAAGCGGGTCTGCCGGGATTAGAACCGGCGCCCATGTGGGATCCCGGGCGTGCAAGGCGAGGACCTTTAACCACTTGGGCCACTGCGCCGGGCCCAAAATTAAATCTTTTAAAAAATTCTTTCCCATAATAAAAAAAACTGACGGAGAATTTCCCAGTGTTAATCTACTCTCCCAGTATAATGTAGGATTTATACAAAGGACACAGTTGAGGGTGGTGCTCTAGGGCAAAATTATCTCAATAACAGTGATTACATTATTTTTAAACTGAATCTTCAACTCTAAATTGCATGACATTGGAACCCTCTTGCTCATTTATAACTCCTGTGCATGAAATTAAAGGAAAGGGTTTTTTCTCTTAGAGCTGGTCTTAAAGCAATCCTATTTTTTTTTTTTTTTTTTTTACTTCTAAGGTAGGTTCTGTGCCTGTTGTCTATTTTTTTTAATTATTTATTTTTTATTGGATATTATTTATTTTTATTATTTGCATTTTATAAATATCACACATCTTTCTCTTGAAATAAACATTGTTCTTCTACTGTCAATCAAAATTTTGACTTTGGGCCCAGCGTGATAGTGTAGTGGTTAAAGTCCTCGCCTTGAACGCGCCGGGATCCCATATGGGTGCTGGTTCTAATCCTGGCAGCTCCACTTCCCATCAGCTCCCTGCTTGTGGCCTGGGAAAGCAGTCGAGGATGGCCCAAAGCCTTGGGACCCTGTACCCGTGTGGGAGACTTGGAAGAGCTCCTGGCTCCTGGCTTCGGATTGGTTCACCTCCAGCCTTTGCAGTTGCTTGGGGAGTGAACCATCGGATAGAAAATCTTCCTCTTTGTCTCTCCTCCTCTCTGTATATCTGCCTTTCCAATAAAAATAAGTAAATCTTTAAAAAAAAATTGACTTTGGGCACATTGTCCTGTTAAGTATAGATGATTCCAACCAAGGGCATTATTCCAATCAAATTACACTTTGCTTAGCACATTCTTGTTACCATGGAACAGCATGGGATCTGTAAAAGAGGCAGTAGCAACATCCAGCAGCCTACCCGTCCCACCGCCACTCCTGCAGACTCACCCCCGTGCAACAGCGAGCACCGCACGGAGCACATGGACGTCAAGCTGTTGTTGAGTGCATGAGCAACTAGACGAACAGGCGAATGCCTGCACTTCTGGACCACCTTTGCTATTTTTGCTTCATTTACCCCAATACATGCTTTCTTTCCCTATAATTTATCAGTACCATCCTCAATCATAGAGCTGTCTTCGCCACTTCTCAGTGGATTACGTGATTTGCCATCTGCACAGAACGTTACATTGATAAGCAAATGAAACAGGATTCAAACATCTATGTTTGGTGTTTGTGTTTGGTGCAGTGGTTAAGATGCCCCCTTGGGACTCACACACCACATACCACAGTGCCTGGTGGGATTCCTAGCTCCTTGGTTTCCAATTCAGCTTGCTGCACATGCGCATCCTAAAGGGTAGCAGCTGATGACTAAGATGCCTGGGTACCCACCACTCAGTATTGAGTTCTGGGTTCCTGGCTGTAGCCTGGCTCAGCTCTGCTGAAAATGGCATTTGGACCTCTCTCCACCTTTCAAATAAAATGAAAATAAATAAAAAGTTTCATGCTTTTTAACTATTTCTTTCGTCTCCTGTAACTGTAGTTAGTATCCCAGCTACAAAAATTAAACTAAGGTGCTGGTATTGTAACATAGCATGGAAAGCCATCACCTGCCGTGCCAGCATCCCATATGGGTGCAGGTTTGAATCCCGGCTGCTCCATATCCAATTCATTTTTTTGCAAGTGCACCTGGGAAGGGAAAATAGAGGACAATCCAAGTCCTTGGGTTCCTGCATCCACATGGCAGTTCCAGACAAATCTCCTGGCTCCTGGCTCCAGCCTGTTGTAGCCATTTAGGGAGTGCATCAATGGATAGAAGATTTCTTTCTTTTTCTGCCTGTCCCTCTCTGCAACTCTACCTTTCAAATAAATAAATAAGTCTTTTTAAAAAAAAATTTAATTAAGAGAATTAAGTTTTAATGAAAATTGCTCTACGTCTCACATTCCCAAGGTTATAGTTGAACTCCATGCAAAGAATTTCTTTGCCTTCCCTTAAGATCCTTGGCATGTTGCCTTCTCAAAGTCTTAGAGTTCTCCATTTCCTTGCACACCCCAGGACAGGCAGCACTCACAAACAGCCAAAGTTTACTGCTTCAGAATGAAAAGGTAATCACTGCTCTCCAAATTCATTTCACCTACATACAAGCACCCAAATTCTGAACAAAGTACACAGGAAAATGCCATTTGATTGAGAACTGCACCCAAAATGTAATTGAAAGCCAATTTTTTGCTAGTTAGAAAAATGTAACATTCTATCAGAGGTTGATTTCAAACGAAATGTCATTCTCTTTCTTTGATTCTCACGAAAACCACTAAAATACACTCACCGAGAACACTGAGCAAGAGGCAGGCTGTAAAGAAATTAAAGAATATGGAGAAAACACAGTGGTGTACCTGAAAATAGTTTTCATTCCCTCCTTTGTGGGAAATTGAATTACACAGAAAGCAAACAAATGGAGCGATTGGAAACGGTGCATAGTGCTTTTTTTTCAATGACTATAAACTGCACTCTCTAAAACAAAAGGGCCATTTATACAAGCAATTGCATCTCAGGATACACTCTGTTCTCTCTTAGGGCCATTGTGAATCTTAAAGAATGCTTTCTCTTGGAGCCTCACAACCAGTCATTAACTCCGGGATAATAATTCTCTCTCCCCATCAAGACGAACTAAATAATCATGCTCTCATCCAGAACTTTCTGTCACAAAATGTAAAAACTGTGACAATGCCAAGAAAATACGGCATTTGCATCTTTCACAGGTATTTCATTCAGCTACTGTGATCCACCTGAAGCAAGCAAAGCCTGCAGTGGAACATCTTGACTTAAGTATCCCTGGTCAATGCTGTTAGAAAATGACAATAACCTACCTGTGCAAGCTTCCTAAAACTACCACAACAGAATCTGAAGATTATTCTTTCCAATTTTTAATTGTTTTAATCTTAAAATTTTTTTCACAGTGGCTAGCTTCTTTATGTTTAATAGATTTTTATATTGAATTCTGAATTATATGGTACAATTTCATGTAGGCTGGGATTCCCCCCAAGCCCCCACCCCCCCAGCAGATGTTCCTCCTTTCACTGCAGTGGTGTGGTCCTCCATAAGGAATCATAACTCTGTCAGTCTCTTAGTTAAGTGTACCCCGACATTGTTGGTACAGACAATGCCAGGCAGTCCAGCATCCCATTGTCTACACATGTCCAACAGTTTCACTGGGAGTCGATCTTTCATCTGGATGCAGGGAGGCATGTTCCATTATACCCGCATGTCTGTATATGATAGACCCCAGTACTCCATCAGTATACATTACCATAAGTGAGAAGCCATGAAACCAGGTCAATGATTGGTATGAGTTAGAACAGCCACAACAACAACATCAACAATTTTTTAAAAAATCTTCTATTGGATCACTTTAAATAGAAATGCCCTCCTATACAAAATATCACTCTGAATAATTAAAGAGCCTGTCATAATTTAGAAGAAAGATTTGTGTCTGTTGGAATGATTTCTAACCAAAAGACAACAAAGGGGTCCAGTGCGGTAGCCTAGTGGCTAAAGTCCTTGCCTTGCACGTGCCAGGATCCCATATGGGCACCAGTTTGTGTCCCAGTAGTTCCACTTCCCATCCAGCTCCCTACTTGTGGCCTAGGGAAGCAGTGGAGGATGACCCAAAGTCTTGGGACCCTGCATCTGAGCGGGAGGCCTGGAAGAAGCTCCTGGCTCCTGGCTTCAGATCGGCTCAGCTCCAGCCATTGTGGTCGCTTTGAGAGTGAATCAGTGGCGGATGGAACAACTTCCTCTCTGTCTCTCCTCCTCTCTGTATATCTGCCTTTCCAATAAAAATAAAATAAATCTTTCTTTTAAAAAAGCAAAGATATTATAACAATCCCATGATTTAAAAAATACATATTATGTTTTTACTTCAAAATCATAGCTCATGTGTGTAACATCCAGGAATTCTGGCCAGCGTTAATTTTTTTTCTCCATGTACAGTTGGACATGGCTGCCCTTGGAGTAGGTGGTATAAAGTCAGAATTACAAAACTGCAATTACAATTCAAATATTTAGAGCCTACTGGAACTCAGGAGGAGAAAAGCCCTAAGTGAAAGCTGGAGTAACAAAATGGCCAAGTGCCTGGGGGTTTGTCCTTACAGTATTTTCAACTTGCCTGGGGTTGTTTGCCCTCCTCATATTCTTCCCAGACTCTGGCCTCCAGACCTCACTGAATCCAATCACAGACTTTCCGTTTTCACTTTGAGTCTCTGAACAAATTTCCTTGTCTCCAAGGTCTCTCCACTTTCTTCTCGACCAGACTCCTCCCAACTCCCAAGGGACTTCAACCTGCTCTGCCTCAAGCTCACGAGCCAAACCTGCAGCATCAGGACTTGGACTGACGCGCTGTGGGAGTTGTAGATGGTTTGCCGCAGGTGTTATGGGCCTGGCTGTCTGAATCTTTATTCCAGGTTGTTGGTCCCACAAAATTGAGAATTCAGAGCAGAGGCAAAATCCAGCACTCAAATGAAGGCAGGATTTAAGGGAGAGCATGAGCATACATTTACATCTGAGTGTTGGCCACCCCATAAAGAGATTCCTGCCGTGAGTGGCTCAGAGAGGGAGGGAGGAGGAGGCCTACGAAGGAGATTCTAGTTTGTTTGAGAGCAAAAAGGACCCCATACCATGCCATCAGTCTCTGCCACGTGGTAGGGGCTAGTGCCTTAACCGGATATACAAATATAGTTTAGCACATATGAGGCCTTGGAAGAGTTTCATCATGCCGCCACATGAAATTTACCTTCCCTGTCGCCGTGACACCATCTCCTCTTTTCTGGTTTTTGATAAGTCACGGGTGCCTCGTGGAAGGGGGGATTATTGAACTGTCAAGCGAGGGAATAGTTTCAGCTCAGGGTTGGCACAAATCCCAGCTCATCTCCCCCCCGTCTAATTCCCTGCCTGCTCTCCGTGTCACAGGCAGCAGATCTGTGCTGCTCTCTGGGGTACAGGGAATCGTTTTCATAGAGATCCATTCCAGAAAAACCACAAATCCCAATAACACACTGGCATGAGCATTTATCATGTTCAAAACAGATTCTACCACTTTGCCCATGCCTCAAACCAGCATTCCCTCATATTGAAGATTTAGGAGTTGTACCTCGCGCACCTGACCTTGCCAGTGCTTCCTTGGGTTAGGGAGTCAGTCAAATCTGGAACTTACTCCATTGGCTAACACAGCATGGAGTCTTGAGCCAGAAGCTTCATATCTCTGGAACGTCTTCAGAGGGAAAGTGGGGGAGATAAAACCGGACTTGGGGGTTGTAGTATAGATTAGATAACATAAGAGAGCTCCCCCGCAGAGAGAGGGAGCCATGAGGGAACCCTCCTGGTGGGGGTGCGGCAGAACCGGTGCTGAAGTTTGAAGGAGTAGAAGAAAGGATTTGGGAGTGTGCTACAAACATAGTCTTTAAACCTGTCCTCAACCTCGCTATTAAGGGTGGTAATCCTTTGATTGAAGCCTTTCTTTCACCACTGGATACATCTTTACTGAGCTTCTCCCCTAGGCTAGCAAAGGAGGACACTGCAACAAAACTAATGAGGTGATACAGGTGGTTTCCAGGAGAAGCAAGGCCCAGAAATGATGGCCAAGAAGGTGCCAGAAAAGATGGGATGTTTCATGTATCAGGCGGAGCTCCACGTGGTCAGGGAGTGGATTCATAGGGGTCTCAATCACCTAGGAGCAATTCACGTGGTCCCTGCAGGAGGAAGGAGTGAGGAGCGGTTATTCGCTCCCTGCTGGGGAATGGATGGAGAGGGGAGTGATAACAGGAAGTGGTTGCTCTCAGGCCACGAGGAGTTTCAGACCTTCTTACAGACTGGACCATCTCCGTGCAAATGGCTTGGAAGATGGCCCACTTGACAGAGGTGCTTGGTTGACCGGAAGAATCTGCAAGGGGAATAGAGGAAGTTTGTTGTTAATGTGCCCTCCCACGTGGGATGAGAAAATCAGATTCACTGTCATATACAAAATAGCAATAACCACTCTTGGATTTTTCCTATGTGTCAAGCAATGATTCAAGTGCTTTACTTTAAAATTTATTTTTTTTAGGGACCAGCATGATGGCTCAACTGGCTAATCTTCCACCTTCAAGCACCAGCATCCCATATGGGCACCAGTTCATATCCTGGCTGCTTCACTTCCTATCAAGCTCCCTGCTTATAGCCTGGGAAAGCAGTAGAGGATGACTGAACTCCTTGAGACCCTGCATCCACAAGGGAGACCCGGAAAAAGCTCCTGGCTTCTTCTTTCTGTAAATCTGCCTTTTTAATTAAATAAATTCTAATTAATAAATAAATTTTAATTTTAATATGCATCTTATTTGGAAAAAAAAAAAGAGAGAGAGAGAAAGCCAGGACAACCCATCTGGGTCGTCAGGTAACCAAGTAGTTAATGTACTCGGTGCATCACCTGCTGAGGTGCAGAGAAGCAGGAAGGGGGGACTCCAATCAGGCACCCCAGAGGACATGTTGCAGACTGGCTATACCTCCAGATCTTAAACTTGACCCTATTGCTGATATGTCCACTACCTGTCTCCAAGCAGGAACTGATCAAAGCACTATGTTTAAAACTAATACTTAATACAATAAAAATCTTACTAACATTGCTGTGACATTTTTAAATTTAAAAAAGAATTTTAAGTTTTAATGCTAGCTTTTTATACTTTATATGTTTTAGGTCTTGAAGGGATCATTAAAGGATTTGATCAACTCCTAGACCTCTCCAAATAGGAACTTGATTGGCCTGGATTCAACTAACTGCAGCTAAAAATATCAATTAGTGGGCCCGGCGCGGTGGCCCAAGTGGTTAAGGTCCTCGCCTTGCACGCCCGGGATCCCATATGGGCGCCGGTTCTAATCCCAGCAGCCCCGCTTCCCTTCCAGCTCCCTGCCTGTGGCCTGGGAAAGCAGTCGAGAACGGCCCAAGGCTTTGGGAACCTGCACCCGCGTGGGAGACCCGGAAGAGGCTCCTGGCTTCGGATTGGCATAGTATCGGCCCGTTGCGCTCACTTGGGGAGTGAATCATCGGACGGAAGATCTTCCTCTCTGTCTCTCCTCTCTGTATATCCGCCTTTCCAATGAAAAATAATAAAAATAAATCTTTAAAAAAAAATATATCAATTAGTCTGTGTATATGTGATATATATAAATTGCATATGTATGTATTGAAAAGAATCATTTTGAAACAAAAGGACAATGCACTACTCAGATGCTATCTTTCGGGGGGTTTGACATAAATGATTGGAATGTTTGTAAGCACCTCTAACTAACTAATTTGTTGCTGAACACCAAGTTGAAAGCAAGTCTCTGCCTAGATCCTGGCTATTTGGCTCTTAATCATTCTTAAACTACCAAAGGTATGTCTGAATTTAAAGATTTCCTTCGTTGTTAAATTATTTTAAAAACCTGATTATCCAAGATTAAACTTATTTTCTCCCTGAAGCAGGATCAAATCCTTCCAAAAGCAATTGAAAATAAGGCCATTGCCTAAAAAAGCAAAAACTGTTCAAAAATCAAGATCATAAAATAAATCCCATAGCTAAAAATAACAAGAGACAGAAAGTTCAGCTTGTGGCTATTTCTCATTGTTTTATTTTTATCCCCCAATCCTCAATAGGATCACCTTTTTTTTTCATGACTAGTTTATTGATCACCTAGAAAGTTTGCTTTTTAAAGAAAAGAACATTTGTTTCCACTGTAACATGACAAAATGAAATGTTCCGCAGAAGAAAAAAGTATTCAACCCCATTGGTAATAACTAATGCAGACTATAATGAGATGCCACTTTTAAACTATAAAATTAACTAAAATCTTGGAGTCCTCCTCTAATTTTCAAAATGTTGAACATAGCACGAGAAAGCAGGCTTCTCTGGTGATTTGACAATGTTAAGCAAAGAGCTGGAACAGGCCTTTGCAGCAGGGGTACAGGGGCCAGCTGGACTGCTGCATCTCCTGTCACAGCATCTGCTGTGAATCCCAGCTCGCCTGACTCTGATCCAGTTTTCTGCGAACGTGTACCCCAGGAGGCAGCAGCTAACGTATCATACCTTGGCATCCCTGCCACACATGTCCGAGACCCAAACTGATTTCTGGGCTCCTGGCTCCAGCCTGCCTCAGCGCTGGCTGTTGTGATCATATAGTGAGTGACTCAGCAGATGGAAACATCTCTCTGTCTTTCTGCCTTTCAAATAAAAATAAATCAATGAAAATGTTGGCACACACATGCACAGGCACTCAGTGTGCTCCAGGGAACCTCTCTCGTTCCTACGCTGGGTATTTCCACGTCCCACCTTCAAAGGCAATGTGCAGATTTCCCAAGCATCCTGACTGGCCCAGGGTTCATGGAGCTCTCTCATGGAATGCACTTACCAGTCACTTGTCTTACTGCCTGCACCAGATGCCCATGTCCAGCCATGAATCTAATCATTTTGAGGCATGTTAAAAGCAGATCTTATTTCTAGAGCCTAAATCTCTCCCAGATCCAGGAGGACACAGTTTCAAATTCCTGAAGGCAATATAAATGCTTCACGGCCTGAGCGGTAGCTGCTGCCTTGCTTCTAAGAATGTTCTGCCAAGCTTCTAAGAATGGGTCTACCATCATTCCTAACCCGACAAGCTGCCCAGCCTGGACCCCACCCACTCCTGCAAGCCTATAAAAGATGAGTCAGCTGCTCTCCATGTGACAGGGAAGCCCTTCTGTGCCAGGTATGCTCACAGCCAAGGCTGGGCACCCGCCACCTCCCGCTGGGCCAGCTCAGGTTCGCGTCGCTCACAGCCTACAAACCTCAGCACAGGCTGTTGGGTGCTTAACCATGCAAGCACAATGACCTGCTGACAATCGCAGTGCAGACAGCCAGGGAGCAGGGAGCTGAAGGGTGGGAAAGAGGAAATCCAAGAAGGCAACACTCCACCTAAAAACTCTGCAGGGCAATATAAACAGAGAACTGAGGCGACTTAAAAAAAAAAAATTACAGCTTTGCCTTAGGATACAGTGAAAGAAGCTAGTCAAGCAACAAAGCTATGACTATGAGAAGCTCATGTTTGGATTTGGGTTTGGGGCCAGGGATGCAGTCCAATGCTAATGGTATCATATCTCTAGCCCAGAGGACAGTTTAACATAAACATCCCCAGGGTTGGCCGAATACCCTCGTGTCTCAAGCTGAACTCGACACTGCTTCTTGACCCCATGCTGGCAATTTTTGTGCAAAGCCCCATGTCAGTGAATGACAACCCTCCCACCCACCCACTTGCACAAGAATTTAGAAGCCCTGGAAGACCACCTCCTCCTGCTTCTTCCCCTTCTATATACCCCGCCCGGGCAGATTCTGCCAGCTCTAAGGACCAATCCTTCCCTCCTGTTCTAGCCTCCAACTGTCACAAAGACCATTGTCACCTAAGCAGTCTTTCTAAACTGCCACTCTGATCACACCACCCCAACCAAAACTTCCCATCTTCCCACGGCTCTCCATGACTGACGCATACACTACCAGGTAGTTAAATGTATAAAGCTGTGGCATTTACTAAGGAAGAGAAAGAGGCTGCATACATGTGGAAAAAGACATTCAAATCTGCAACTATTAGAAACAGCTGTCGTGTGGGCGTTTTGGCCCAGGGGTTAAGCTACCTTTTGGGATGCTCACATCCCGTATTCGAGTTCCTAGTTCGAGTCCTGGCTCCTCTGTGTCTGAGCCAGCTTCCTGCTAGTGTGCACCTGGGAAGCAGCAGTGATGGTGCAGGTCCTTGAGTCCCTGCCTTTTACGCAGCAGAACCTGAAGCAGTTCTGGGTTTCTGGCTGTTGTGCACATTTGGGAGTGAAGTAGAAAATCTCTTCCTGAGGCCAGTGAGGTAGCCTCGTGGCTAAGTCTGCACCTTGAACACACCAGGATCCCATATGGGTGCCGGTTCTAATCCCAGCGACCCCACTTCCCATCCAGCTTCCTACTTGTGGCCTGGGAAAGCAGTCAAGGATGGTCCTAAGCCTTGGGATCCTACATCTGCATGGGAGACCTGGAAGAGGCTCTGGGCTTCCGGCTTCAGATCGGTGCAGCTCCCGTGATTGTTGCAGCTGCTTGGGAAGTGAGTCATCGGACAGAAGATCCTCCTCTCTGTCTCTCCTTTTGTTTGCCTATCTGACTCTCCAATTAAAAAATCTCTCTTCTCTTGTGTCTGTGTGTCTTTCAAATGAAACAAATAATAGATAAATGAGAAATGCAGCCATATCGACCCTGAAACCTCATTCTGATATACCTGGTTTGTCCAAGCATGCCACTTCCTCAGCCTGCCTCTCAGTATGATGGCTCCTTGGCCTGGTCTTCAGCCATTTTCACAACAACTTCCAGCTTTCTGAAGATTCTCTTTCATACCGTGGTGCCTTGGAACATGAACTTCCTAGCCTGTGCCCTCTCTTTCCCTACCCTGCCTGGGAAACTCTTATTTCAAGAACATTCTGCCAGGCTTCACGGGGCCCCAGGGAGAGTCACCATGGACATACAGCCCTCATTGTTCCTTCTTTCCCAGCTTGCAAATATTTATTTTCCTTCTCTACAAGTAGTATTTATGAGGCTTATATTATAACTGCACAAATTGTATGCTACAAAATAAATGACAAAGGCAAAATTTCCTAGAGACAGCTTTCCTACCCAACATTTTAAATAAGATTGAGAAAACATTGGTTGCATCACAGAGTACGGTTCTAGCTCTCCAACGTTTAAATGTCCTTGGGGAGCTAGTCAATATGCGAGGAGGGCCTCCAGATCGACGCTGCTCTTTCTGCTTAGCCACAGTTTGCCCCACTAAATCTTTAGTGCATATGATATGGCAACAATCTAATGCCACAAAGCTGCTCGAGAGAATGGTTGCTCAACTTAGTGGTTAGAGGCTCCCATTCTGCATTAGCATACCTGAGCTCAATTCCCAGGTCCAGCTTCTAAATGCAGCTATCAAACCAACGCAGACCCTGGCAGGCAGCAGTGATGGCTCAAGTCAGGATGTTCCTGTCACTCATGTGGGAGAGCTGGATTGCCACCCTGGTTCCTGGTTTCAGCTCGGTCCGGCTCGAGCTGTTGTGGCCTTTGGTGAATGAACCAGGGACTGGAAGATTAATCTCTCTCTCTCTTTTCTTTCTCTGTGTGTGTCGCCTAAACAAAAGCAAAATTTTAACATAGTTTTAAAACCTGCTTTAGGCCTTGATCAATTTTGCAAAATGTTGATGAGATAATATGTCATTATCGCGAAAGACCTTAAAAGATGTTATATGACCCCATGGTTTTTAAAAAGTCACTGTAAGAAAAGGATCCTAAGTGCTCTCTTTGCAGGAGAGCTGCAGGCTTCACTGAGCGCAGCTGTCGGGAGCTCAGCCTCATCTTTTGCTTCCCAGGACTCAACCAAACAACCTCTCCTAGCCACCCCAGAGATGGGAGCTAAGAGAAAGAAAATTGTCCCTGTATCTTTAGTTTGACCGGCCTCATTCTGGGCTTTTAAGGATTTCATTCTAGTAACCAATGTGGAAGTAACCTGACACTTTTGGGGGGAAAAAAAACTCAGACTATATTAAAAAAAAAAAAAAGAATATAAAATATTTAAGGCCCGGCACAGTGGCCTAGCAGTTAAAGTCCTCACCTTGAACATGCTGGGATCCCATATAGGCACCATTTTTAATCCTGGCAGCCCCACTTCCCATCCAGTTCCCTGCTTGTGGCCTGGGAAGACAGTTGAGGATGGCCCAAAGCCCTGGAACCCTGCACCTGTGTGGGAGACCCAGAAGAGCTCCTGGCTCCTGGCTTCGGATTGACATAGCACCGGCTGTTGCAGTTACTTGGGGAGTGAATCAGTGGACAAAAGATCTTCCTCTCTGTCTTTCCTTCTCCATATATAATTATCTGAATTTGCAATATAAATAAATAAATAAATCTTTAAGTTAAAAAATTTTTTTAAATACAAGGGTACATAAAAAAATCTATCTATACGCCACCCAAATACACATAGTATCCATTGTAAGTTCTCTTACTAGGACCTTTGTATAACTGTTACTGTACTGTATTTATATTTTACACTTAATAGCTTTTTGCTTATTACACCAGCATCCCATATGGCCACTGAGTGAGTTCCAGCTGCTCTACTTCCCATCCAGCTCCCGGATAACATGCCTAGGAAAGTAAGAAAACATGATTCAAATCACTGGGTCTCCAGCACCTGCCTGGAAGACCTGGATGCAGCTCTTGGCTCCTGGCTTTGGCCTGGTCCAGCCCAGGCCATTATGACTATTTGAGGAATGAATAAGCTGATGAAAGATTTCTCACTCTCTCTCTCTCTCGCTCTCTCTAACTCTGCATTTCAAATAAGTAGATACTTAAAATTTTTTTAAAATCGACTTTGTAGTAAGCTTTTAGAAAGTATTTTTGCAGCTATATGGCACTCCATGAAGTAGATATAATTTATGGAGTTATTCTATTAAAATAATAGGTATTTATTTTTTAACCAAACCAAACATATTTTTGGAGTAATAATATGGGTTTTAACATTTTTTAAAGTCCTCAGTTCCAGCAAGAGTAAATAAGAACTGTTCAAATAAGGATAGGCAGCAGCTGGGAGAAAGTATTTTAGTCACTGGATTCCATTAGCCAAGAAAAACAGGTAGAACATCACTGAAGTATGGACAAAAACAGGAAATGCTCCTTGAATTTCCTCAAGGATAATGTATAAAGGGTCTTCAGAAAGTTCACCAAAATTATATATTATGAAAATATGAGGCACAGATTCCCATGAAACTCTTCTGCCAAAATAAACTTACCTCTGGATTCCATTTTCCACAAACTTCTCAAAGCACCCTCATGTTTAAGACTATGCTGACTGAAAGGTTAGAATTTTAGGCTGTCTTGATTAAAGAGAGTAAGAGGGAACTTTGAAAGGATGTGGAAAATGGAACTCAAAAAGGAGTTTTGGGGTGAAAAAAAAATGCTCTTCTGTCCAACAGTTCACTCCCCAAGTGAGTGCAACGTCCAGTGCTGAGCCAATCCGAAGCCAGGAACCAGGAACTTCCTCCAGGTTTGTCACATGGGTGCAGGGTCCCAAAGCATTGGGCCGTCCTCGGCTGCTTTCTCAGGCCACAAGCAGGGAGCTTGATGGGAAGTGGAGCTACCAGGATTAGAACGGGCACCCATATGGGATCTCAGCATGTTCAAGGCGAGGACTTTAGCCGCTAGGCCACGCCACCGCTGGGACCTCCAATAAAAATTTTTTTAAATGCAAAACATATACATATATTTATTTGTTTATTCATTCATTCATTCATTTTTCAAGGGCAGTTTTACAGGGAGAAAAGAGACTGGGAGACAGAGCTATTCATCTACTGGTTCACTCCACAAGCCACTCCTCACTGGCAGGAGCTGAGCTGATCCGAAGCCAGGAGCCAGGAGCCACGTTCAGGTCTTTCCTGTGGGTGCAGAGATGCCAAACACTTGAGTCATCCTCTACTGCCTTTCCAGAGCACGAGCAGGGGGCTAGATTGGAAATGCAACAGGCACAACAGACCTGGCATCCACAGGATCTGCTGGTGCGCCAGCAGGCAGAAGATTAGTCAGTTGAGTCATTGCACTGGCCCCATTCCACCCCACCCCCCATTTTTTTTTAAGCTATCTTAAAATTTAAAATTCTTTTTAAGTGTTTGGCCCAAAGTGTTTCTAACAATTTACTATTACCACTCATCTTCACAAAGCCCTGGCCAATGGAAAGCACAGATCGGATCACCTCTGTTCCAGAGAGAACGAGGCCACCGGAGGCCTGGCACCTTGGCTGTTGCTCAGCAAACCTTCCGCTGCCAGGCTGGACTGGGACAGTGTCTTGACAGGTGGTATCGTCAGAGAATCCACAGACACACGGCTCGTGCTCCTGTCATCAGGCAGCTCACAATAGTTCTATGCTCCACTTGCACACCTGGCATGTAAATCCTGAGTAGTTTCCCCAACTCCCTTCCTGTGCCTGCCTCTCCCGGCACCCTCTCCAGAGGAGGATCTCAAAGCTGCAGAATCTAGCTAACCCGAATCAGAGAGCCAATTTGAACATCCGTTCTTTTCCAACTATTTAAAAGCGATAGAGGTGAATCTTTACCTAAAGTAACATTGTTTGAAAGGCGATGGTTGGGATTTAAATGGTGAAAGAATGCAGGAAAGACAAGTGTCTTTTTTATAAAAAAGAATCTGCATTGGGTACAGTTTAGATTTCTGAATGTTTACCTTCACATGACCGGACTGCTAAATGCAGGAGAACATGCTAGTGTGGTTATTCCTTTATAGAACCATTTAGCTCGACAGATTCTGTCCCAAATTTTCCTCTCTACATATAACATACATATATGCGAATGTGGCTTTCCTATTTTGCGGTGAAATTAAAGACTCTTGGAAAGCAACGACTGAAACAAGACATGTCTCCTGCACAGCCCACTGATTATTTACTCTCTTTTTAAAACCGAAAGGAAAAGTGATGTGAAAAGCTACTTTCACGGTGGGGTTGGGGAGGCAGCCGCAGACAGGGGGTGAGTTACTGCTGGAGAGCAGTTTCCAAGTATCCCGAGGTTAACAAGTACCCAGTGTTTCCGCTGCATCCATCCCTGCCACAGTGTTGGGATGGAACTCAAAAAATAAACCCATCCAATATTCCACATGGACCAGTCCCACTAATCATTCATATTTTTTTTTGCAACAATTTTATTTCCCAGATTATAACATCGGATATTAATATTTCTTTTTGTAGCACATGTCGACTCTACAATCATGATTTCACATATCATTTCCCTTATCATTTGAATAAGTGAGAAAAAACAGTTGCCTTGTTTACTTCTTCCTGGAGAATCCTGAAGCCTCATTGGTAGTTGTGTGGAAACAGTAAATGCTAGTACGTAAGTAATGGAAAGCAGAAGTCCAACAACTGCAAGAGTTACCTCATCATGCCGGTTGCTTACAAAGGAGTGGAGCAACATCTTGGAAAGAATGGAGCCATCATGCAGCTATTTGCGAACACAGACACATTAACTCATCCTGAAAGACACCATTATTAATGGAAAACTTCTTGCATTAATCAAGTTAAAATCAATTCCTGGACCCAGTGCAGTAGCCTAGTGGCTAAAGTCCTCGTCTTGCACCTGCCAGGATCCCATATGGGCACAGGTTCTAATCCTGGCTTTTCCACTTCCCTTCCAGCTCCCTGTCTGTGGTCTGGGAAAGCAGTGGAGGATGGCCCAAAGCCTTAGGACCCTGCACCTGCGTGTGAAACCTGGAGGAATCTCCTGGCACCTGGCTTCAGATCAGCTCAGTTCTGTTACAGCCACTTGGGGAGTGAACCGGTAGATGGAAGAGCTTTCTCTCTGTCTCTCCTCTCTGTAAATCTGCTTTTCCAATAAAAATAAATAAATCTTCAAAAAATATATATTCTTTTCAAGTAAAGCATGCTTACTGACACTATCTGTTATAACTTTCTTTTCCTCTTTCTCAATTCCAGACATTGTTACACATGGATATGTAAGTTTATGACCAGCGCGCAGCACAGCACAGCATCTTATTCTTGAACCCTGCACCTGCATCCTGTGACACCTCACCTAATTCCAGCTTTAACTTCCTGTTAACAGATCTAGACTCTCATTGTACTTATCTGGGATTTACAGATTAGTTCATTCAAGGTAGTGACTCTTAATCCTTTGTCACATTACTTGATAATATTATGAAATCTATGAGCTCATCTGTACCAAAAAAAAAAAAGTTGGCACATATAGAAGAACAAAATTTACATATAGTTTGCAGAGGCTCATAATTTTTTTGGATGCTCATTTTGATGAGCTTTTCCTAGTTGAAATTTACAGTGTAAAAAATACTATGGGGTGGACCTTCAATGCAACGGTAAAGATGCAGTCGGCTCAACTCTGGCTGTTGTGGTTAGAAACAAAAATCTTTGTCTTTCCTTCTCTGTATACTTTGCTTTGAAATAAAAACAAATAAATCGGTAACAAATATTTTTATAAAGGAAATCTCAAAGAAATGCAAAACAGTAATGATAACAAATAATGTTGCAAACTGTGTATCCATCCCAGCTTCAGCAGTCATCACATCATCAGGGATCGAGCATCTACCCACCCATTTCCCTGTCCCTAGCAATCTAAAATATTTTGCAAAGAATCCCAGACATCAGATTACTTCAGCTGCAGACATTTGAACACTTATTTCTAAATAAGAAGGACTCTTTTTTTAAGGACTCCTGTTTCTAAAATATCATCACAGCAGTTGATTAATATCAACAATTCAGTGACGGTATTTCTTGATGTCCTGTCAGTCATCTCTTTTAAAGTTTGTTTGTTTGAACCCAGATCAAAACAAGCCCTGTGCTCCACAACTTCCTGACATTTCTCTTACAGGCAAGGATTCTTTCATTAGCCTTTATCCTCAAATAAAAAATGAAGACTTTTCACATAGCAATAGCAGCCATCCCCAGAAGAAGCGGGAGTTGTTGAGTTCTGGCATGTGAAGTCATGCCTTGGGGATGAGATAACCCCGAGGCACAGACACCTTCCCCCGCCCGATAACGAATGGGGGAGGAGCAGCCAGCCTCCCAGTAAACACTGCCATGGGCTACGGAAAACCGCACACAAACACTGTGCTTCTGCCACTTGAGGAAACAGGAAATGCATCGTAGATCCGAACATCCTATCTTTATTTCCATGAAAGAGAAGTTAATCCATGGTGAAGCCAAAAAAAAAAAAAAAATCTGCTTATGGAGTGCTGCAATCACTCCTTGGATTGACTGGTCCCTTTTAAAACATCTTAATGCCTCAATTTAATAAGGTTTCTTAATTTTCCAAGTTTGCTAACTTATCTGTACCTTTTGTAGAAGAAAAAGAAAATGTCACTTTAGAGTAAATGAAATTATAACGGAGACTTCCATTTTCTTCATCCCACCTTAAAACAACTAAATCCCTTTTTTAAATTTTAAATTCAAAGGAGAGCCTTTTTTTACTTTGTGACACATACAACTCAATAATTACTATGTAACCGAAGCAGCAAGACAAACTCACAGTAATAAAATACAAGAGTTGAGAACTGGAGCAGAACAGAAAAAAACACTGCTCCTTGCTTCTGAGCCTGGAGAAAAGGGGCTACGGATTGCAGCGGCCACACAAGGTTGCTGCTGGGTTCACCCAAATGGCCTCAAGTACAGCACCGAGGCTTGGCTATTCATAACAGAACAGCGGTGATTCCCATTAGAAAGGCATAGGAAGGGATTATTTGTTATTATCACTCACCATGATAAGGAAGTTACTTTATGGGAACGTCGTGAGTCAGAAAGCAACAACCCCAGGTCAGGGAGGGATCCTGCCTGCTCAGAGACCATCACATTGTTAAAAAAGAAACAGGGCATGGGATACAGCCAAGGTCAGACTGTTTTCTTTTTCTTTCTTTCTTTTTTTTTTTTTTTTTGCAAGAAATATTGGGAAAGTTGTGTAAGAAAGTAAGAAACAAGTCTGTGGACTAGAAAGCCAGGTATGACAATGCTATGGCAAGTGAACCAGAGATTAAATCTGAAACTGGACTCTGATCTCCAGGTAAGGTAGCTGGTGCAGCCCAGTCCCTACTGGCCCTAGAGAGGAAAAACAAGCCTGTGGCTATCTCAGCTATGATCTGGCTTGATAGGATCTAAGCTCTGAGCAGTGCCTAAGTGCATTTCAGATGCGTTCTGGGAGTTAAACAATACCAGGCAGGAGCTTTGGGCTGGCGCATGGTAACTGAGGAATTGACTTAGGAAATTGAAAGACGGGTATTTCTTTATTCTTGTCCCTTTAGTCAGACCTAAGTTTCCCTGTCTCTTAGGTCTTTCTTAAAACTTTATTCATTTTCCCTCAGTCTTTTGCAGTGTTTCTTTTACACAGAGGCACCCCACCTGCTCCTGTTGAAATCCACAGCCCATTACTCCATTACTTTTTCACTCTTGTGGCAGAGCAGAGAGCTCGGATAAAATGTTTCTTTAGTTCATCCATAGACTTCCCCAGTGATATCTTAGTTAAGCCATGTGTAAGATGCTATTTTGAGTCCTATTACCCCCTACTTGAAGAAGCTCAGACGCACAGCAGGTACGTACAGAAATTGCTACATGTGAGACTTGAAGCTGGGCTGTTCTCTCCACATCCAGCGCCCCGGGAGGCTGAAACCAGTGGCCAGCAGCGCCCGTTCTCACTGAGTTACCCGGCGTCTTTCCTTCCTTCAGCACGTGGGTTATAGGCACCACCTCCTTCCCTCTCAGCTAATTCTGACTCATGCCTCCCCTCAGTGCAATGAATAAATGAGCAAGACTTGGGTGGACCCACCTTGAGTCAAGTAGTATTTATTGAGCTCCAGCTAGAAGTCAGATATTCAAAGGATTTAAGCTGAGGGAAACAGAATCTACTTGGTCATTTCAAAAGACCACAGTGAGATTATCAACGTGAGACAATTTTCTAAAAATAACAAATTAGCCCTACCAGGAGCTCCTAGCTTGATGCGTTCTTGCTCATGTTTATACATTGTGGAACTGGTTCAACTTCAAATGATCAACTTCAAGTGATTCTTCATTGTGGGAAAGCCTCACTCCCTAAATCACTTATTCAACCTGCACCTGCCAGGCTCTGGGGTAAAAGCGTGAGTTATATATGGGCAGTCGCACATTTAAGGAGGTGTGAAGCTGGAAGGGAAGATGAGTGGCCTGCTCACAGTGCTCCCAAGGTCAGGACTACCAGCCTCGCGGTCCCAGCGGGAAGCTGCTTCCCTGCCTCTCCAGCCACACAGGCCTCCTTCTCTTCTCATTCCCTCCCCCAAGGTTTTTGCAGAAATTCCAGTTCCCTTTGCCTTGAAAGTTCATGAACTTTGCCTCCTTCGGTCTCCCCTCCCCCACGCCCCTACAGCCGTCAGCTGTAACTAGCAAGGCTGGTCCAAGCCCTCTACCATCTTGGACCGCATCACCTTGGTAGTCTTGCCTATGTTCTAGGACTGCCCAATATGTGATCACCTTCCCTTCCTGGGGGGCCAGGGACACAATGGGCTTCGTTAGAGGCCGGGGCCTGGCACATAGAAGGTCCTCCAAGGAGCGAACAACAAAAGGTCAAGAGGTTGTGCCCCCCTGAGCAGTACGGGCAGGATGGAGTGCGCTGGGGATTCTGTTAAGCTTTCCTTTCGGCCAGGTCTGCTGTACCTGAAAGGCACGGGTCGTTATGTGTCCCAAGCAGCCAAGAGACTGTAGCTCTCAGCTAGCACAAGTTGCATTTGTTTAGTCTTATTGCCCCAGCATCCAGCTGCACCAGCCGGAAATACACATCCGAACAGGTAAATACGAGACATGAGCAGTATCAATGAGTTCGTTCTGGAGGGTGAGTTGACTTTTCAAACAACACAAGTTATCACTACCTCCAAAACAAAGTTTTGTTTTGTATTTTTTTTTTAAGATTGATTTTATTTCAAAGGTAGATTTAAAGAGAAAACGAGAGACAGATTTTCCACCCAAATG
The DNA here is from genome assembly GCF_017591425.1 of Ochotona curzoniae. NCBI lineage: Eukaryota > Metazoa > Chordata > Mammalia > Lagomorpha > Ochotonidae > Ochotona > Ochotona curzoniae. The sequence goes on along the minus strand of NW_024464920.1, from coordinate 11,673,063 downwards.
ACCACACGGCCATATTTGAGCTGATCCGAAGCCAGGAGCCTCCTCCAGCTTTCCCACGTGGGTGCAACGGCCCAAGACTCTGGGCCTTCCCCGGATGCTTTCCCAGGGAGCAGCCAGGACACGAACCGGCGTCCCTACGGGAACCGGCACTTGAAGGTGGAGCCGAACACCGACTCCAGAGACGGGGTTTTTGTGGTTTGTTTTGTTTTGTTTTAAGGAAATTTGCTTTCTCTTTTGGAAAAATAAAGAAAAGACAATATCCTTCTTTCAATGTCTCAACAACCTCTCGGGGCTTCCATGTCCTTTCTGCACTCCAACCCCGCGCCATACGTGGGAATTCTGGACAATGAACACCGGGCGATCGCGGTGAGGTTTCGGGGGGCGCTGCCACATCAGGGCGCACGCCGCCTCTCCGGGCAGGCTGACCGACTCTGCACAGAAGGTGCGTTCGCTTCTCGCGTTGGGAGGCGGGGGCTGGGTTTACGGACCGGGAGGAAGGCGATCTCGGGGTCCCACCCAGTCACCGTCCCTCCCACCCGGCCCGAGCCCCCAGCCCGGAGGCGCTCCCGCCCCCCGAAGCGCGCGCGGCCCCGCCTCGACCCGGCGCAACGGTCTGGGCACGCAGGCGCAGAGGCGCGCGCGGAAGGGCGCGCGCAGGGGGGTGGTGCCAGGGTGGGCCGGCCTTAAATACGGGCGGAGGTGGGGGTGGCGCGCAGCTGTGTCGGTGCTACTGCTCGGTCTGCGCGGTTCTTCGCAACTGCCTCCGCGTGGTGAGCTCCGGGAGCCCGGCTCTTCCCCTGGTGGCGGCGGCGGGAAGGAGTGGAGGCGAGCGGACGGCGGGGCTCCATGGAGAGCGGCAGACGTCCGGGCAGAGGCGGCGCTTCCCTCCCGGGCCCTGGACTGCAGTGACCGGCGCTCACCTCCCGCACCGAGTCGAAACGGCCGAGCCGCGGGCTCCGGGACGGACCGGCCTGTCAGCGCGCCCCGGCGTCTCCGCGCCCCTATCCAGCCTCGGCCCTAACTCCCCGGCGGGGTGGCGGCCGGAGCAGCAGCAGGAGCAGCAGCAGCAGCAGCAGCAGCAGCAGCAGCAGCAGGATCGCGCCTCTATGATGAAGTTCAAGCCCAACCAGACGCGGACCTATGACCGCGAGGGTTTCAAGAAGCGGGCGGCGTGCCTGTGCTTCCGGAGCGAGCAGGAGGACGAGGTGAGGGCGGCTGGCGCGCACGCTACCCGCGGCGGGGCGGCCGGGCGGCCGGGCGGCCGGTCCTCCTCTCCACCTCCCCGCCCGGTCTCGGTCTGGCGGCCGGGGCCGGGAGGGAGTCGCTCTCCTCCCTTCTCCTCCCCTCCCCTGCCTCGCTCCCTCCCTTCTTCCTTCCTCTCTGGCTCGGTTGGTGGAGCAGACAAAGGGGCTCGCCCAGGCCGGCGCTCCCCATCTGGGCCCCTCGCGAGGACGGGAGGTGGTGACGGCCCCCCGGCCCTGGGCAGGTCCCGGGCGCTGTGGGTCTCCGGGAGGAGTCACCATCTTGAACGTGTGAATTGAACCTCGAGTGCGAACAGAAAGGGTAGCAATGGAGTGAGCGTTGCAGTCCCGGGCCCCTGTGCTGCTTTTCCATTTTTCTTGGTCGATTTCGCGTTTTGAATGGGCTCATTATCTCGTGAGCAGTTGGCATGATTCTGTATATGCTAATGGAAACGGGTTTCTCTCGAAGTTTTCCGAATGCAGAGAGATGGTTAGTGAAAAATGGAGTAAGGCCAAAGGGGAGAGGAAAGGTGGCATTTTCCGGCAGTAAACTGGAGCTCTCGCGCTGTCAGGGTTTCTGGACTTTGGTATTTGGCTCGACATTGGAAAGCAGCAGGCCGGCCGTCTTGTGGTGCTGCCATTTACCCATCGGCGCTGCGTTGATACTGGATACCTGGTTAATTTTTAAATGGCTCAAGGTTTGAAATTTGCGTAGAACAGTCATGGTCACTGGGAGCCGATGAGAATCTTTTTCTCATTGCCACTCCTAAAATGGTTAGATCGGGGGAAATCTCGCAGGCTGCGTTCTGCTTCTGTAACTGGGTCCAGTACAATACCAGGCTGAAGGCGGCGAAGGGAGTGCTGAGGGCTTCCGTGTTGCCGTGCCCGTAGTGAGCAGTGTGACATGGTGTATACACACTCACAGGCGGTTGTTCTCACAGGAGTCACGTGCTGGGAAGGTGTGCTCTTGGTACGCTAGTCTTGTTTTCTGTTTATGAAGAGTCCCCAAGCCCTGCAGCTTAGAAGAGTCTGTGGGAGTTTGCCAGAGCCCAAGTCCTCGCAGAGACGGTCTTGTTACTCTAGAGAGCTAGTACCTGCCGGGGAGGGGAAAGGTTAACATTTCCAGAGTCACACGCATGAAGTGCGTTCTACCAAAAAGAAAGTTGTAAGCCCTTGGAGAGGAGGGCTGCGGCAGAGCCCAGCAAACTTTAAATACACAGGATTGTCAAGATTGCCAGGAGGGATGGAGATAGCTCAGGCTCTTCCGAAGGGCTCAGGGCTGAGACAGAGAGCTAGCGCTGTACATCTGTGTGCCTGTGGCGCTGGTTGTTCCCATTTCTGTAGATGAGGAGACAGTTACACAGCCTAAGTGCTCAGCCTAGATTGTCAATAAAGGGCCAGTTCCTACTCCTGCTCCCAGGCACTTGGCATGGCCCTTAGCAATCTGCTGAATGAGATTTTGAGTGTCTGTGTTGGAAGCCTTGCTGGAAGAGGTTGACTTTGAAGTGCTGCCATGATAAGGGCGTGGAAATTCAAGCATTTGGTTCTTGTTGTTTGTATTGTTATCTTAATAAGCTTATCTTTTTAAAAAGGATTTATTTATTTTTACTTGAAAGGCAGATCTACAGAGATCTTCATCCGCTGGTTCACTCTCCAAAATGACTACAATGGCCAGAGCTGAGCTGATCCAAAGCTGATCCATCCCAGTGCAGTAGCTTTGTGGCTAAAGTCCTTGCCTTGCATGCACTGGGATTTCACGTGGGTCCCAGTTTGTGCTCCACCTCCCATCCAGCTCCCTACCTGGGAAAGCAGCAGAGAGGATGGCCCAAAACCTTGGGACCCTGCACCCGCATGGGAGACCTGGAAAAAGCTCCTGGTTTTGGATCGGCTCAGCTCTGACTGTTGCAGCCACTTGGAGTAAACCAACAGATGGAAGATCTTTCTCTCCATATTGCCTTCTGCCTTTCCAATAAAAATAAATAAATTTTTATAAAACAAAATAAAAAAACAAAGCTGAGAGTCAGGAGCTTCTTTGTGGAATCCCACGTGAGTGTAGAATCCCAAGCCTTTGGCTCATCCTCCTGCTTTACCAGACCATAAGCAGAGAGGTGAATTAGAAGTGGAGCAGTTGGGAAATGAACCAGTTACCCTTTGGGATGCTGGTGCTTGAAGTTGGAAGATTAGCTGAGCCACAGTGCTGGCCCCAGAAATTCAAGCTTTATCAAACAGTCTAGGGATTGAAGATGAAGCAATCCTTGTTGAGTATAGGATAAAGCAAAGTGTGGCCAGGGCTGTGGGAATTAGGGTAGCAGAGAAACGGCTTATTAGTGTTAACTTCATAGCCTATAGTTGAAGCATGACATACAAGGAGATGAAGGAGCAAGTAGGGTTGGAGACTGTTGAAGGAATCCATTATGTAAAACTGAGAATCTGAACCTGTGAATTGAGAAACCAGGTTGAGTGGCTTGTCAGGATATGCCTTGAGGGAATTCCAGTTGTGGAATTCCAGCTTTGACATCCGGCTTAGCTCTTCCGAGTCCTCATTTCTATGGTGGTGTGGAGTTGAGGCTCTATGACCTGGTCACTACAGAATAAACTCTATTAACTTTCTGGATATCTTAGCCATTTTCCAGCGGAGAGGTAAGGAATGCTTCCCTCTGCTGAGTTGCCAACACCAGTGGTGAGGCTGGAAGACTTAGTATGTTTGGCTTGAGGATGAAATGTTCACAGTGTCAATTCAGAGAGTAATTGCTGCTTGACACCAAGAAGCTGTGCAGAGCTGGCTCTCCCTGGCAAGTTCTCAGGAAGTCCTTGCTTTAGAACGGCTTGTTCTAAAAGCAGAGGCTATCTTCTCTTATATTCCTACCCGTTTGGGTTTTTTTTTTCCTGCCCTCTGAGGTAAACGGGCATTAGCATATGTGTGGGAAGATACACAGCCGGAGTGATTTGTCCTCAGGCCACAGAAGCTGGCACATATTTTTGTGTGCACATCCTTTGTTTCTGGATGCAGTTTCTGGATGCAGTGTTTATTTGACTCGGTTCTCCGCCTGGTTATTTCTGTTGGGAACCACTCTGCTTTTGGCAGTTGAACTTCCAGGGTAGCCAGGGTGGTGTGCCTTTGTGTGTTGAAAGATGACAGTACCTTTAAACAGAAGCAAGCAGAAATGGGTTCTGTTGGACATTCTTGCATACGCGATGATTTGAACAGGAGATGGAGGGATGAAGAATCCCAGCTGCTCAGGCTTTTTCCCTGAAATGGTGGTGTAGAGGTGGGTAGTTAGATATGCTTGGTGGGAAGGGAAATACAGTAGGATGGAGTGTTGTCAGATCCTCAGGTTCAACTCCAATGAGTCATTCATTTGAGATTGGGTTTCAGTGAGTCTGAGAGGAGGAACTGAGCAGGTGTGGCCCAGCAGACTTGCAGTTTTGGATGGCATCGAACAGGTAATGATTGGAAAACACAGAGCACCTTAGTGTAAGAGGAGAAGCTGCCAGGCAAGAAAGGAACTCAGTTTAAGAACATTTGCATTTTAGAGGTCATTGAGGCTTGAGTGATCTGGCAGCAAAAGAGGGCTGCCAATTGGAAAAGTAGAAATAACTACATCCTGGGTGGAATCCAGCACAGTTGCAAGACAGGCATTAACAAATCAGGCCAAAGGGCTGGCCTCGCAGGGGACTTTTTGCAGGGGCTGGGTCCTCTATAGTCTTAAAGTCTGCCAACAAAGTCTAACCAGAACCAAGACCTGGTAGCAACATAGTCTCAAAGCATAAAGCTAAACCTAGAGCTCTAAGAACAAAGCTCTTCCCAAGAGTGACCGTTCTGGTACGAGGTAATCAGTACAGTGAGATCGCTACTGGCATTCGGACAATTTCAGGTGTATAGTGTGGCACCTCCAAGGGTAGCCGCTTTTCTTCAATACAAGGAAGTGTCACCAGTGTCCTCATCTGTTGCTAACGAACGGTTTCTTGGACTGCTAGACCAGCTGTTTAAACAGAATTTTGCATCTGGTTTTTTTTTTTTTTCGTGCCTTATGAAAAATCTTTACTTCAAAACATTGCGAGTTGTGATCGGCCAGACCTAGTATTATTGATAATCCGCCCAGCTGCCGATCCCACATAGCCTCGACTGACTTAAATCGTGATTTAGCAGAGTGAATTGTAGCCCGAAAAGTAGTCCCAGTTTGCTTAAAATAGCAGTAAGTAGCTGCTTCAAATAGCAATAGGTAATGGTTCGTTTGCATCCTGCTATTGTAACATAACCTTTTAAAGTTGTTTTTTATGTTTTATGTTTTATGTTCTTGCTCAATTTTGGCTAAATTCCTATTAAACAGTTAAACTGCAGAAGTAAGTTTTAGCCATTTGTAATATTTTGGTTCATGAAACAGCTCAAAAATTACTTCTTTTTTTCTAAGAGTTATTTTTATTGGAAAGGCAGATATATACAGAGAGGAGGAGAGACAGACAGGAAGCTCTTCCGTCTGATAATTCACTCCCCAAGTGACTGCCAGAGCTGGTGCTGTGCTGATCCGAAGCCAGGAGCCAGGAACTTCCTCCAGGTCTCCCACACGGGTGCAGGGTCCCAAGGCTTTAGGCTGTCCTCGACTGCTTCCCGAGGCCACAAGCAGGGAGCGGGATGGGAAGGGGGTGCTGCCGGGATTAGAACTGGTGCCCATATGGGATTCTGGTACATTCAAGGTGAGGACTTTAGCTGCTAGGCCACAGCGCTGGATCCCAAAAATTACTTCTAAATAGCTACATCTCCCAAAAGAAATTTATTATAAACTTAGTTATTACTTGGAGAGTTCTGCTGGCTGTGCTGCTCTCACCTCTGGCACAGAAGTGGGTTAGTTTTCTTCCTAGGGCAGGCTTACTCTGCAGTCCTGAGTGCAAAAGCAGAATGCAAATGGCAACTTGTGGGCAACCAATAGAGCTGATTCCACATCCTACGAGGATCTCGAGGATCTTTTGGATAAGAGAGGGATGGAATCAATACAGTAGGTCAGTCCACTTCACAGACAGACCTACATCTGTAGGACCCAGGGCTAGTTCCAGGTAAACACTCCTGTATCTTTTGAAACATTGGCTGTCTAGGAAGAAAGAAAACCAGTTTAAGAAATGATACTTCCACAGTGCCCGCCAGGAATGTTTTATTCTGCTAGGTGTCTCAGACCTGAGGAAAAGGGGCCTGATGGAGGGATGCTCAGGTGAAGGCAGCCAGGTGGGCTCAGGTGAGAGCGGGCGCTGACTCCTTCTGCAGCCTTTAATTAACATGGAATTTACCAATCTAGAAGGTTGGGAATGGTCATAGAAATGTTTCCACGGCTGTTGTTACTATGCCGGCAGGGGCTGTTGTTACTATGCCGGCAGGAGGGAAACTGAATAATGATACTTTGCAGATAATAATGACCTGCGGATGTAGGTTCTTCCCGTATTTTTAGAGGGGATCAGGAGCAAGCTGTCCCTAATTTGAAATCTAGATAATTGCCAGAGAAACAGGTATCATGTTTGCTGTTGATGTGACTCGGTGGCTTCATCAAAACAAATAAGCTGCTGCTGCAGATAACCTTCAGGCCTGCCTCCTTGGGGCACAAAGCAGTCACATTGTAGCTGAAGGTGGAAAGAACATTGATAACACTAGAGAACTTCCCAGAAGTTCAGCACAAGAAACAAAGTTTCAGTTGTTGGCTACATGTTAGACATGTCAAAGGTTTATTTATTTACTGGAAAGGCAGATTTACGGAGAAGGAGATACAAAGGAAAAGATCTTCCATCCGCTAGTTCACTCCCCATGTGGCTGAAGGGCCAGAGCTAGGGGCCAGGAGCCTCTTCCCAGTCTCCCACGAAGGTGCAGGGTCCCAAGGCTTTGGGCCATCCTCAGCTGCTTTCCCAGAAGCAGGGGGCTGGATGGGACGTGGAGCAGCCAGGACACGAACTGGCACCCATGTATTTCTGGAAGGTACAAGACAAGAAATATTCTTAAACATAAATTGCTTTAGTAATTACTCTTAAAATATATATTCCAGGAAAATCTGGATTGAATCTTTATCTTCAGTAAATTCCAAGTGACTTTTAAAAAAGACTGAATTCTTTTTGATTTCTTGATAGATTTGGAATTATAACATGGCACCACAGTGCCCCTTATACTCACCATTTCACTTCATTTAGAATCCTGAGCTTTTTCAACAAATAAAACTATTTTGGGGGCAGAGAAGTGGTCACAATACTGAAGTTACCAAATAAGCGTAAGCATCCAGTATCATGTATTTGCAATAGTGCAGTGCGCCTCTGAAACAGCAGAGGTGTGGGATGCTAGGGGACACAGACATCCATCAAAGTGATAGCAACTCTGTCTTCTGTGCAAGGTTAGTGCTGGGCTTGGTTTGAGTGCCTGAAGTCTTTTCCCATGTGTTGATGGGACCCTGCTCATTGCGGGACTGCCTAGTTCTCCCATCAGGTGCACTTTTTTCACCCTGGCAAACCTGTGCCATAGTCCTATCTTATTGGGTCTGTGGAGTGCTGTCCCTCAGTTCTTGGGTTTCTTGATCCCACCCTCTCCTCCCCCCCCCCCTCGCCAGATGTGACCTTGACCTCATTCAAACTCCTGAGCGGAAGTACTTGAGGTGAATAAGCAAGTACTTAATGAAATGCGCCGATTTTCAAATCTGTACAATCTAATCATTTTCTTGGGCTAGTAGTTCTACATCAGTTAGTACCAGACCATATAAATTAGTCATTTTGGAGTGATGTGTTTGAAGCTATATGATGCATCTGATAGTGCAGGGCCAGAGGCTCAAAAAGCACAGGAACAATAATGTAAAGATCATCAAAATAGAATAAAAAAAGGCATGAGAAGCCCAAGGAGCAGTGCTCAGGACAGGTGGTGTTAGTGGCAGATAAGAAAACAAACCAAATGAGTAGACAAGTACGGAAGGAGAAATTGAAGTTGATCAATTTCCCAGAAAGATGAAGTTAATGATTTGACCCAATTTGATCTTTTTGGAAAGTCCATAGACTATTGCATGAAACCTAAGATTAGGCTAATTCATTTGTGCAAATATTACATGATTTGTCTTTGTGAGTCTCAAGTAGTTTTAAATTAGTACTGAAGCCACTCAGGAACTTCATGTTACTGTGGAAGAGAAGTTTAGTCACAAATTGACATTGGTTTTAAGTGTGAAGCTGAAATGCCAATTCAGAAAAGTAGGCACAGATTATACTTTTTTTTTTTTTTTACATGATTAGCCTAATGTAATTTAGCTGTCTTGGAGAAATGGGATCATAATTGTCATTGACCTAGATACATTGACACTTTGAATTTCATTTTTTTCGAAACTCAAAATATTTTTTGAGTTCGGATGGTTTTGAAACTCCCTGTTTACTAAAAGAGGATGCACTCCTGCAGTGGTTAGCCACCTGGCCCATTATGAAGCTAATCAAGGGAGTTGTTTAATGAGAGAACTGTGTAAGAATTTCATGCTGCAGGCCTACAAACCCAGGTTGTCCCTAACCACTGACTGCAGAGAGAACCAATAGCTGCTTACACATGGTGACGGCTGCCTGTGTTGGATCATCAGAAAGCTTCCGTTAAGTTCTAAAATTTGGTTTGCATTTTCATTTTATTTAAAACAGAATTTGAACTTACAGAACTTACATAAAGACTCTCTGGTTCATTCTGGTTTTATTTCCTGTTTCCAATCGGTTAGAGTTGTCTTGCTCATACTTCGCTTGGTAGCACTTTTTAATCAGCCTACGACCCCGTGGTCTTCTCATACATTCTTTGCTGCCCCATTTTCGTCATTCAGTCTCAGTAATGATAAAGCAAGTAACAACTAGCATAATTGGGAGCAGGCTTAATTCTTGGTGAATTGATTCAGCTTTGGTCGGTCAGAGCAGAAAGCTAATGAGTGCCTGCCTGCCTGGGCCAGCATCATTTAAAGGCAACCTGTTAGACATTACTGTAATGTATCAAAGCAGGAATACATTTTGTTTATGGTACAGATACTTTCAAATTCAAATTAGTGTCTTCTGATACTGGTTAAATTTGCTTGCCCGGCTCTTTTTTTTTTTTTTTTTCCATGCACAAGTCACTCAGGGAGTGTTTCTTTTTTCTCGCTCGTTCTTGTGTTTGTAATGCTCATTTATTTGAATGAGAGAATCTTTCAGTCAGCTTGTTCACTCTAAAATTTGCCCAAGCACTTGAGCCATCTTGCATTGTTTTCCCAGACATGTTAACAGGGAGCTGCATTAGAAGTGGAGGAGGCAGGGCTCCAGCCAGTACCCATACAGGATGCTGGAGGCAGCTGTACTCACTGTGCCACAACACCAGCCCCACCCTGCTTCTTCCCTATTTCCCAATAAAGGCCACATTTGAGACCACCTTTACTAAAATTGCTGTGGTTGCACTCATTTAAACCCTGCAACGCAGCCTCTATTATTTCAGCTATGGCTTTGTCAACTGTTGCTAGCTTCCAGGGCTTTCTCTGGATTTGCCATTGATACTAATGGAGGCTATGAATTCTGCTCCACTTCGAGAATGAGAGAAACAGGGGCCTGGCGCAATAGCGAAGTGGTTAAAGTCCTTGCCTTGCACGCACCAGAATCCATATGGGCTTCAGTTCTAATCCCGATGACCACATTTCCCATCCAGCTCCCTGCCTATGGCCTGGGAAAGCAGTCGAGGATGGCCCAAAGCCTTGGGACCCTGCACCCATGTGGGAGACCCGGAAGAGCTCGTGGCTCCCAGCTTTCGGTCAGCACTAATCCAGCTGTTGTGGCCACTTGGGAAGTGAAACAGGACAGAAGATCTTCCTCTCTGACTCTCCTCCTCTCTGTATATCTGACATTCCAATAAAAAAATTTTTTTTTTAAATACACAGTGCTGACCCCTCAGGCATTAGTCAGTGCTGAGATAGGCTGTGTCCATAGGCAAAGGTGTGCCTTTCTACTAAAACAGTAACCTGCAGAGGTTAGCACCTTATCTTCCAGCTTGGCCTCTTGACAAAGGGAGTTGCTGGACTGCTGTTAGTCTAAACTTTGTAGTTGGGAAGGGTGAGTTCCTGACAGCTTTATCAAGATTGAATTCTTTCATAAACATCAATCTTTTTCTTTAATACAAATGAATTTAACAGTGTAGCCCAATTTTTCACTTATAAAATGGATTTACAATTACTGTTGAGTACTGTAAGTAGTTAGCCTGCACATTATTTGTGATGACAACAGTTGGTTGTTGGGATCTTGTTGTTATTGTTTAAATTGTGAATGAATTTGTACTCTTTATGTCTTAATCATCATCTAGGCCTTGTGGGCCCTGTGGTCTGTCGCAGCTGCTCACTGCTGCTCCTGCGGCCCGGCTGCAGCCAGGCATGGGGACAGAATGTAAGAGAATGTGTGAGAGTCTCAATCATAAAGGAGCCGTGGACACTGCAATTTGAATTTTACCTAACTGTAATAGCAAAAACTGGGGGGGCTGAGCCAGGCACGAGGGCCTAGCGACAAAAGTTCACACCTTGAATGTGCCAGGATCCCATATGGGTGCCATTCTAATCCCGGCAGCTCCACTTCCCATCCAGCTCCCTGCTTGTGGCCTGGAAAAGCAGTCGAGGACGGCCCAAAACCTTGGGACCCTGCACCCACATGGGAGACCTGAAGGAGGTTCCTGGCTTCGATTGGCTCAGCTCTCACAATTGTGGCCGCTTGGGGAGCAAACCATTGGACAGAAGATCTTCCTTTCTGTCTCCTCTCTGTATATCTGGCATTCCAATAAAAATAAATAAATCTTTAACAAAAACCTGCGGGGGGGGGCTGGGGGGCTGAAGTTTTGCTAATTCTGCTCTGAATCTTAAATTACAACTGCCTGTTGGTAAGATGGAGCAAGTTGTGCTCAATTTAGATGGGTTTGGAACATGAAGCAAGCTTTGCTCTACCGAGTATAAGCATAAAAATAAGTGTTCTGTCCTCAGTAACAGCTTTCTGATCATTTCCCTAGTTTTTACATTCATTACCTTACAAAGTTTAAGGTTTTCTTAAACTTTGCAGGTACCGGAGCAAGGTGTCCTGCCTACGGCTGTAAGCTTATTTGTAATCACTAGTCTTGGTGCCTGCGGTAAAGCAAGACTGTCCCAAGCACCCATGTGGGATCCTGGCCCAGACCCCCAGTTTTTGCAGTCTGCCTTTATCCTTTGTTGATAAATGGAAGAATGGGAATTTTGCTAATTGAACCTGATAGTTAAATGACTACTTTAGGTACGGCATGATTCAGTAAAGTGACTGCAGTGATGTTGAATGTTTTAACAGTTCTTTGAAAGGTAGTTACGGACTAACACCTGTTGCTTCACACCCTAAAAGGCAGCACTGGGCAGGTCTAGGCCAGACTAAAGCCAGGAGACCATGGGTACAGGGCCCTAAACATTTGGAGCTATTTTCCACCGCTTTCCCAAGCCATTAGCAGGGAGATGGATTGGAAGCGAAGCAAGCAGGACTGGAACAGGAGCCTGCGTGTGATGTTGACACTGCTTGCAAATTGCTTAACCTGCTCCACTATGATTCCAGCCCCAGTGTTGAATTCTCATTCCCAAAAGACTATAATAGAAGGTTGTCAACTGCTTTTTTGTGTGGTATCACATGTACCCCTAATACACTGGGATAATCTAGAATGAGCACTTGGGCAGGTTGGGAATGCTGTTCCCCAGACTGGAGGTCTGCAGTTGACGGAACGGATCCACCTTGCAGGTGCTGTTGGTGAGCAGCAGTCGTTACCCGGACCAGTGGATTGTGCCGGGAGGAGGGATGGAGCCGGAGGAGGAGCCTGGCGGCGCCGCCGTGAGGGAGGTCTATGAGGAGGTAAGTGGTTGCTTCTGTCCCAGAAATTTTGCTTGGGGTCCTACAACAGTTGACTGAGGCTCACTTATAAGGCATTTGTTATGAAGACTGGCAGGTCATAGGAATTCTGTGTTATCTAGTGGAGACTCTAAGCATGTGATTATAGTTAGCACTTTGCTAAATGGGTTTTATTCTTGGTAAAATGGAGCTAAAGTTCATATGGAAGATCCCCAGAATTGTAATAACATGTAACTTCCTGTTAATTAGATATGATGACCTTATCTCATGGCAAAATAAGATTGCACTAAACAAGAATGCACAGTGAGTAAGCAAGCAGCTTTGATTTTACCTGTCTTAAAGCTCAGTAAGCTGATACATTCTAATGTAGGGAAACACATCCTGCTGGCTTTCACATGGTTGATAGCAGAACTTGCTCTTAGCATTCATGCTAAACAAAGCATAAAGTAACTGCCAGAGTTATTGAACCATAGTTTTCGTGTAAATAGGAAGTAAATGCTACAGTTTTCTCATAGGCTTTGAGGGCCCAAAAAGGAACATTTTCGTAAAGCTGGATCTTGCAGGGTGAGCAGCTTCCTGGGGGAAGCTAGAGGAAAGAGCATGCCCTGGTTTGTTGGTATGTGATAGACTTGGAGGACACACTGAAGTGGCGGTTCTTTTAATTAGGCCTGACTAATGAAGACTGCAGTGGAAGGAGTCTCTGCCCTGAGCCATAGAGAAAGCTGGGTTTCTAAGTGGGGAGAGGCACAATATAGTTACAATACAGAGGCCTGTACAGTTACCAGTTGAGATGACTATAAGCCATATCTGAGTATCTGGGCTCTTTGTTGTTATGTTTATGTATTTGAAGGTTAGAGTTGGAAGGAAAGGTGGGAAGAGCATCCACCTGCTAGCTTGCTCCCCAGCTGGCCACAGTGGCCAGAGGGAAGTTAGGAGCTTCATCCTGGCACCTCATTTGGGTGCAGGGCCCAAGTACTTAGTGCTGCAGGGAGCTGGAGCAGAAGTGCAGCAGCTGGGTGCCCCTTTGGGATGCTTGCATTGAAGGTGGTGGCTTAAACCTCTCCACCACTGTACTAACCCTGAGAATTTTCATGCCTCTGCCTGATAACTCCAGCTTCCTACTAATTTAGATTCCAGGAGGCAGTGGCAATGGGCTTCTGCCACCCACTGGCGATTAACTTCCTGGTTCCTCACTTCATCTCAACCTCTCACGGCCTGCTGGGCATGTGGGGAGTCCATCAGTGGGTTAAGAGCAAGCTGTCCTATCTGTGTCTATCTCAAAGTTAAAAATTAAAAGATTTTTATTGGAAAGATATATAGAGAGGATACAAAGAGAGAGAGAGAAAGATCTTCCATCTGATGATTCACTCCCCAAGTGGCCGGAACAGCATCACTGTTGCAAAGCCATGAGCCAGGAGTCTCTTCTGGGTCTCCAGCACAGGTGCAGCGTCCTAAGGCTTAGAGCCATCCTCGATTGCTTCCCCAGGCTACAAGCAGGGAACTGGATGGAAAGAGGGGTGCTGCCGGGATTAGAACTGGCACCCCCATATGGGATCCCAGTGCTTGCAAGACAAGAACTAGCTAGGCCACCATGCCAGGTCCTCACATAAGTTTTTCTTTTTAAAGTAGAGAATGTACTTTCATAGGAAAGTCTTGTTTTCATACATGCAGTTTGTGTCAGTCTGGGTCTTGAGTGTGAGAGGCAGGGACCCAGGTACTGAAGCTATTATGTGCCACCCAGGGGGCAAAAATGATAGTAAGTCCAATCAATAGGAAGTTGCGTGTGATATGTGAGGTGTTTTATGGAAAATCACAGATGATAAAATTTTGACACACAGTGGAAAAATGGCTTGGTATGAGAAGGCCTGTGCTGTATTTAGATTCAAAAATTGAAATGACATTCAGATGTAAATTGTGTTACAAAAATGTGGATATTTTATATTTCATCATTTTTTTAATAGGCTGGAGTCAAAGGAAAATTGGGCAGACTCCTGGGTGTATTTGAGGTGAGTTACAAAAGTAATCTTCATTTTACTTATAACAAAATTTCTTCCTACCCAGCCAGATAATCTGTTAGGAGCAGGTTAGTCATGATCGGGAAGAAGGTAGTAGAAAGCCACATGACTTACTGATAGAGCTTCAGTTATGGGGAATATGGTAGTAATTTTGACAACACACTGGAACTGAAGCAGTCATTTCTTGGTATACTGTACTATAAACTAGGAGGTGAACCATCCGTCACTTGGGGCTTAGGTCTGTCGGATTCTCTATGAATCCACTGGCTTCTGCATGTAACATTAGATAGTATCTGTATATATATATATATATATATATATATATAATATTTTTTAAAGATTTTTGGGGGTTGGCATGGTGGCTCATCTGCCTAGTCATCCACCCTCAAGCCCTGGCGTCCTGCATGGCAGCTGGTTCATGTCCTGGCTGCTCCACTTCCCTTCCAGCTCCCTACTTATGGCCTGGAAAAAAGAGTGGAGAGACAGCTGCACATTGAGTGGGATCCTTCACCGTTTTCCCAGGCCATTAGCAGAGAGCTGGGTAAGTGCAGTGGCCAGGACATAAACTGGCACCCATCTGGGATGCTGGCACAAAGGTAGAGCATTAGGACTATGGATTGGGTATTGTTGGGGGCAGAATGGTATTTCTAGGGATGAAATCTGAAAATAATAGGTGCTCAATTTCAGGTAGGGAGAACTCACTCTCAGAGATTTACTACCAAATAAATAGCATAATAGAGAAATAGCGAATTTCCTTTTGTCAAGATAAAAATTGAAGGGTTAGCTCCATCTCTGGCTTAACCTTAGAAACTTTAATCCTCAACACCAATCATACAGCAATAGGTAGAACTGATGATTCTCACCAAATATAGTAATTAGTATAAACTTCAGATTGTTCAGGAATTCCCTGCTCGCCTTGTCTAGTTATACAGCACCATCTCCTGGTCATACTGGAAACTAACAGTACTAAGAGCTTTACAAATGCTGTATGCAGGGGCCAGGTCTATGGCATAGCTGTAATGCCGGCATCTCGTGTCCCAGTTCAAGTCTGATGCTCCCAGCTAATGGCCTGGCAAAGCAGCAGAAGCCGGCCCAAATACTTGGATATAATACTCATGCAGGAGACCCAGATAAAGTTTCTAGGTTCAGCCTGGCACTTTTGGCCATTTGAGGAGTGAACCAGAGAATGGAAGATCTGTCTTTCTGCCTCTCCCTCTCAAGGAAATCTTGCCATGTTCTTTTTTAAAGATTTATGTTATTATAGTAAAGTCAGATATAGAGAGAGGAAGACAGTCAGAGAGGAAGATCTTCCGTCCAATGATTCACTCCCCAAGTGACCGCAACGGCTGGTGCTGTGCCAATCCAAAGCCAGGAGCCAGGAAGTTCCTCCAAGTCTCCCATGTGGGTGCAGGTCCCAAGGCTTTGGGCCGTCCTTGACTGCTTTCCCAGGCCACAGGCAGGGAGCCAGATGGGAAATGGAGCTGCCAGGACTAGAACCGGCGCCCATATGGGATTCTGGCTCATTCAAGGCCACTGTGTCAGGCCTTATCATGGTGATCTTAATGAACTTGTGATTGTAGTGGAATATATTGTTTTGCCAAACCTAGAAATATTTTTTTGGCAGTAGGGTAGGGGGCTTCATCTTAAGGCCAGCACATGTTTTGTTTTTAACCTAAACAAAGCTAGGTACTAGTTTCAATATGGATAATAAAATATGTAAGACATAGAATATTCCAAAAACAACCCTAAGCTGGATAGTATCAGATTTGGCTCTGTGGAGCTTCACCTGGGAACTGCTAAATATTAGCATTTTAAACTTCACACGAAGCCAAGTTGACTCATGTCTGTCAAAAGTCATTTACTGAGAGATGTAACTGGATCAGTAGGGTCATGCCTTATGGGCACATTGACAGACTCTAAGAGCATTGCTCTGTAGATTTCACCAGCAATGGCGGTAAAGCTCCAAGGCTTCTGTCTTTGTGTAAACTCACTGCTGCTGGACAATACACTGAGCATGCTGTGAGTGTGAGCTCAAGACATGGCTAGCTCCTGTAGATTGACATGCTTGCTTTTTATATTCAAGCAGAACCAAGACCGGAAGCACAGAACATATGTGTATGTTCTTACAGTCACTGAAATACTAGAAGACTGGGAAGATTCTGTTAATATAGGTAAGTTCTTATTCCTTTAGGTACCTGAATTCTATGAATTCATATACTACATATGTGCATATCCATCTTAAATTTTCCAGATATTTAAATGCTAAGCAGAGAAGGGGAGAATTCTGAAGCCTATTTCCTAAGCCATTTCTTCTTGAAAGCCATCAAGTGTGGGGAACATTATTGATAAGTTACAACTTACTTACTTCATGGTAGGAATTGTGTAGTAACCTAGGACACTGCATCTTATAATGGGATTTCAGTTTGAGTCCCCACATCACTTCCATCTGGCTTCCTGCCAGTGCATCCTAGAAGGCTGTTCAAATGGAGACCGGATGGACTTCAGAGCTTCTGGCTGTGGACATCTGGGGAGTAAAATATTAGATGTAGATGGAAGACTTGGCTCTTTCTTGCTTTATGTTCTAAGTAGATGAAAGTAAACATTTTTAGCTGGTTTCAAATTGTATAATAACCAATGTCATATTGTTCTCTAGGAAGAAAAAGAGAGTGGTTCAAAGTGGAAGATGCAATCAAAGTTCTCCAGTGTCATAAACCAGTTCATGCAGAATATCTGGAAAAACTCAAGCTGGGCTGTTCTCCGTCCAATGGAAATTCCACAGTCCCTTCTCTTCCAGATAGTAACACCTTGTTTGTAAATGCTGCACAGACCCCCGGGGTTCCCTCTGGTCTAAGATAAAGAAAGCTGGGCAGACCTCTCCCGCCATGTGCAGTCTTATGGGGAGAAGTTTTGTTTTTTCCTTGGCAAACATCTGAATGACGCTTGCAAACTGTCTGAATTTGCCATACAGGGTTTTCAAACAATTTGCATGTTTTTCAGATGCTTAAGATATTTTTTTTAAAGAGATAGTGTAAAATATTTTAATAAGCCAAAGCCATGCGGGAATTTGTTTAGATGCCTTAATTATGCCCCACCCCCACGTTACCTTAAGTTTTTTTTGTCCATTTGACACATAACTGGTTTATCATTTCAAATGATTAGGTGTATTACCTGCTTTCTGCATTTTTTTCTTATTCATATCACTAACATATTCAAAACAATTTTTTTTAATATTAAAGAAATCCATTCATCCTAAAACTTGTTTTATGAACTCCAAACTTCTAATTCATAAACGGGCTATGTGTTTGGCCTGCTAACTTTTGATAATTGGCTTATCTCGGGCGGGGGCTTGCCAGCTCATCTGTCCCCCCATCTCACCCAAGGGCAGTTCCCCATGAAGCATCACTTTCCGCACTCAGAGCATGTGTGATTAGAGCATCACAGAAACTATTGATTGGACTCCTTAGCATGCTCAGTTGCCATTTCCCTTTCCAGTCTTTGAACAGAATAACTCAAAACTACCATTTCCCTGAATGCAAATTGCTATTAAACATGGTTTAAGTTTCACAACACCCCTTCAGTTAATTCTTCATGGTTACTAGAGGGATAGCAGGCTCCTCTTGCACAAGAAAATGGCCTTCCTGCTATTCTGCTCTTACACACCATGACTGCTGAGGCACCCCAGGAGAGCTCATCTTTTCTAGGTTGTCAAAGGGTACTGTTTCACGTACAGCTAACTTGTGGCACTGGAACCTGGCAGAGTTCAGTTAAAACAGGCCATCTAGAACACCTGAGTACCTTGTCCTCCGAGACGCCCGCACTTCCCCCACCAACTCAGAAATCAAAGGGAGAGGAAAAGCCTGGGGAGAAAGATCACTTCTCTGTAGACTTTAGCCTTTTGTAAATATAGTAACTGGTGAGTATAGGATAGTTGAAATATTTGCTCTACCAGTTGGTGACCTTTTAAAATGTAACTGCTGCTAGAAATAACCTTCCTACACTTAAATTGGTGCCATCACAAAATGAGATCTTGTGCCATAAATGCAGCAAAGTATAAACATTAGTTCCCAAATTAACGCTGTTAAAAAAAACTTGTAACCAGTAATACACTTCATCCTAAATTATGTAGTGTGATCAAACATGATCATCCAGGATTTTTATATTTTTCTTTGTACAGAGTTATGTATTCTGGGTGTTTTTTTTTTTTTAATTTAAAATCTCACAAATTGACTTTCTATCAATCTTCAGTGGGCTAATATTTTTTTTCTGAGTGATCGCTGAAATTTTAAGTTATATACTTACCACAGCAAAGAAACTGGATTACTTTTGTATATAAAACTGCTTCCACATGAAATGCTGTCACAAATACTGGGGGGTTATCTTGTACATGATATTCTTAGAGGTAATAATGCATGAGCTTATTTTATAAACTCAACTATGTATTTGACATGTAAAATATGTACAGTGTTAATGCCAACCATCTCTTTAACGTTAGCCTATAAATATTGTTGTATAATTTTCTTCAGTCAGAAACCTATGGACTAACAGTACCACTTGGGTCAGGATTTTCTTCAGTGCCATTTAGCAAATCAACTGTCTGTAGTCTATGCAATTAACAAGAAATTAACAGAATTCTAACATGCTTCCACACTCCAAATTTCCCAGGAGGGGTTCCCACCCAACTTTTGTGGAATGCAGTCCAGCAAAATCAGAGGAAAGGCCCGAAGGAGATTTATTTCTGTTAGGAGAAACAGCCAACATTTTCAGACTATAAGTTGAATCTACTAAGAATAACAATAGTGTCTACTATCGCAGCCCTGCATAGCTTGCAGTGCTGGGACCGTCTCTGTGCTTATCTGTGGGATAGTTGAATAAAATCGGGCAGCTAAGAATTTTAGTTCCATGTGCCTCCTAAATACAACACAGAAGTATGCAGTGTAAAGTGACTTGCACACAAAGTATAAACTGTCCTGCATGTCTTTTTTGTAAACATGACATTTTCCAACCAGGTACCTGCCACCCAATTTTGTCTCGTGCTATTGTATAAAGCAAAACCGAAGGGGAGAAATGATTGTTGTACACACTGAATTGCTTTGCATGGTCTCATTTGAGATAATTGGTGTAAGAATCTTTTTTATATATATATATATTTGGAAACCTCAATAAAAACGGAGATGATCTTTGCTTTGTCTTTTTTATACTCAGCCTTCTGAAATGGGAAAATCCAGTGAGTATCCAGGGGGAGCTCAGACCTGCCATTGCGTCCTCAGCCACAGATTACACTGCATTAGTTACAGCAGGCGCAGGGTGATACACATCTCACTGAAAAGTACATTTCTGCTTCACACAGGAACTTTTCTAGAAACTGGGTTAAGCTGAGCTGTCTGCCACTAAGTGGTGTCACTATTCCCAATCACATCCATCTTTGCACCAGTCTTAAATTGCTGTGGTTACCTTAACTATTGCTATTTTTATCCCTGCTGCATTATTTTATGATAAAGAACTCTAGGGCCTGGCACTATAGCCTGGTACCCCAGGTCCTTACCTTGCATCCTCCGGGATCCCGTATGGGTGCCAGTTTGTGTGGCTGCTCCACATCCCATCCAGCTCTCTGCTTGTGGCCTGGGAGGGCAGCAGAGGATGGCCCAAAGCCTTGGAACCCTGTGTTTGCGTGGGAAATCTGGAAGAAGCTCCTGGGTCCTGGCTTTGGATCACCTCACTCTGGCCATTACAGCTGCTTGGAGAGTGAACCAATAGATGGAAGACCCTTCTCTGTCTCTCCTCTCTGTAAACCTGATTTCCAGGGAAAATCTGACTTTCCTTAAAAAATTCAACTCTAGAATCCTTCAGATGCTTTATTTTAAAGGGTAAGTGGCTAGGCACAAATCATTTTTCAAAATACAGCAAGTACAGCCAAATTCAGGGGCTGGTGTAATGGCAGAGCAGGCTGGTCCTCCACCTGGAGTGCTGGTTCATGTCCCAAAGGCTCTGGGCAGCAGAAAATGGCACAAAGTCTTGGTTGAGCTCTGCACATACATGGGAGACCAGAGAGACATCCCAGCTCCCAGTTTTGGACCAACCATTTGGGGAATGACCCAAAAGTTGCAAAATTCAGATGATCTTTTACTGGGATTGGAGGGAAAACATGACAATTTCTAATACCATCTAAAAACATTGAACAGATCTCTAAGCATTTTATAGGGCAAGTCAAACACTTGCTAATTAACGATTACGTTTTTAAATAAATGTTATAGCTACAATGATTCTACTTATTCCAAAATAAGTTCCTAGCCAACTTTTCTATGTTCCAACTCTATCTACCAGTAGCTAAGACTTTTCATACCTGTTAACCTATTGCCTTGGGCCCGGTGCGGTGGCGCAGTGGTTAAGGTCCTCGCCTTGCACGCCTGGGATCCCATATGGGCGCCGGTTCTAATCCTGGCAGCCCCGCTTCCCTTCCAGCTCCCTGCCTGTGGCCCGGGAAAGCAGTCGAGGACGGCCCAAGGCTTTGGGACCCTGCACCCGCGTGGGAGACCCGGAAGAGGCTCCTGGCTTCGGATTGGCTCAGCTCCAGCGTTGCGGACGCCTGGGGAGTGAATCATCGGACAGAGGATCTTCCTCTCTATATCCGCCTTTCCAACTGGAGAACAGCAGTAGGTGCTGTCTCAAGTTCCTGTGTTCCTGCCACCCACATCAGACCTGAGTGGGTAACTAGGCTCCTGGCTTTCACCTGCACAGGCATTTGGGGAATCAACTAATCGAAGATCTCTGACTGCTCTGCGCTTCAATTTTTTTTGAAAGGCAGCTTTTACTGAGATCGTCCACTCCCTCACCTGCTGTTTTGTTACCCAAATGGCTGCAAAGGCTGAGCTGATCTGAAGCTGGCAGCCAGGAACCTCTTGTGTCCCGGATGGGCACAGGGTCCCAAGGACTTGGGCCATTTGCTGTTGCTTTCCCAAGCTGTAAGCATACAAAGCTGGATCAGAGTGGAGGAACCAGGACATGAACAGAAGCCGGAATACCAAAGGGTAGAAGACTACTAGCCTGCACTGTCACCATGCTGGCCCTCAAACTTTCTAAAAAGGATCACCACTAAATACATATACTCGAGACTTAAAATGCAGCTTCAAAAGCAGCTTGGGCCCTAGCTCTGGCTAGTACAACTGGCTTAATTCTAGCAATCAGATAAGCAAGCTCTAAGGCTTAAGACATTACAGCAAACACTTATGGTTCCGTATCTTTTTTTGATTTTGAGTTCACTTTTGTATGGCTTCAGAAATCCAATATTTTAATTCTGTGAATTCAGACACCAGACAAGCCACTCCAATCTTACTGTTGTTACTTCTCAGAAGGATCAGACATTAATGATGGTGTGGGAAGTCTGTTTCTAATCAAACTTATTCAACTGATTGGTACAGCTATTTTAGCCAGACGTACTGGGATATCAACATGGAACAGCTTTTAAAATGACTTTTGACCAAGTAACTGGAATTCAACCTTTATAGGAAGTAGCCAGCTGTATCAAGAGCAGCAGAGGGAATGCAGTCAAGTTATAGCCTAGCCACTAAACTCACTAAAAATTATATTCAGGTAAAACCTGGTTGCAGAAACTGACCTGCAGCATCTATGCACATGTACAGGGACCAGTGCTGCACAGTGGGTTAGGTCACTGCCAGCAACACTTGTTGATCCACTCACCTAGCTCCCTGTTAGAGCATCTGCAGGAGCAGCAGCAAATGGCTCGAGGCCTTCAGCACCTGCCAGCCCAAGTGCAGATTGTTCTGGCTATTAATTTCATACTGGCCCAGCCCCAGCTTAGGAGAGTGGTTCAGTAAATGGATATCTTTGCTTTTCAAATAAAGTCATTCTAAAAAAAAAAAAAGCATGTATAATCAACAGTCCTACTTCCAGCAATATAATCAACAGAAACACTTGGACAAACTGTACAACCAAAATGATGATGGCAAGATGTGTGCTGCACAATTTAAGAAACTAGTATCAATTTAGAATTGAATTATGACAAATGGAACAGATCTACGAAGTTACCAGAGGTGCTGCCAAGCAACAATGCTGATTTTAAGAGAGCCATGCACAGCCATCACGTGTGTAATGCACATATTTAGAAGGCTTAATGAGCAAAGGTTGTACTTCACTTTGTAAACAAAGGTTACTTTTTAAAAATGAACATATGGATCCAGTATCTTATAAATTAAGACATTGCTTGGGATGCCTGCATCCGTTTGGAATGCCTGTGTGCAAGACCTGGCTGAGACGACAAGTTCACCTTCCTTTTAACGTGCACCCTGGGAGGCAGCACGTAATGGCTCAAGTACATGGTGCGAGCTACTCACACAAGACCCAGTTGGGAGTACTCAGAAGGAACAAGTGGATGAGAGATCCATCAATTTTCTTCCCCTCAAAATAAATTATAAAAAGTGATTTGAGAAATTGTGAATGTGAAGACATTCCTTAACTTCCTACATGAAAACCACTGGGTTTGATAATGTTCAGTTAATATGTAACTTCACCATTAAAGGAAGAAGGCAACTTACATCACAGATCTGTTCTCTAATCCTTACCTGAGGGACAGTAACATTTTTGGAGGAAGAAAAAGGGCGGGGAGAGAGTAGGTTGCAGTGGGTATAACACATGTAGTTTTAGAACGAGTAAAATGTAAGCCAACACTGCTAGGGGGAGGTCAAGTCAGGAGAATTTACAGACCTTAAGAATTAGCATGCTATTTTACATTTCAGGTGCTAGAGGGGAAGAAAAACCAAACACTCCAATGAGTGAGAACTCAAGTTTTATTAGAACACAGCATACTCACTTGTTTACAAACTTTGCACCGATGCTTTCTCATGGCTGTGGTGTAGCAGTCACTGAAGCAGACCTACAGCCTGCAAAACCCCAAACTTTGGCCCTACTCCCTTGGTTACTCACCGTCCTGAGGCTTTCTGCCAAAACTGAAGGAAAACAGCACTCTACATTTGGATCGGACGCAACCAACCTGTCGTTTCTAAGCTGCTTTTGCCAGTTTCAAGTTTTTATTCTTGAAGTGAAGTAAGAAAAATGTCAATTTACAAGATTATAAGGAAAATAAATTATTCAGTTACTAATGTAAATCATGGAACTATTTCAGAAGCAATTCTTTTTGGACTAGATAAAAAAGAAATACTAGATATAGTAGGCACAGAGGGTTACTAATCCACATTTTCTATCCTAGATGAAAATGACAGAAATATTAAAGCTCCTTAGTGAAAGCCACAAAATATACTTAAAAAATAGTGTTGGTACAAGATATCTAGAGTTAACTATATGCTTCTACAATCTGAAACTGAAAAACTTAAATTCAGCCTGGTTTCCATTATGCCTACATTCACAGTCACAAGAGATAGATGCCAGCTCAAGGGAAGCAAAGATGGAATTAGGAAGAACCAAAGTTCCACACTTAGGACAACTTTTAGTCCCATTACTAACTGTGCAGCCAAATGAAATTCCCAGGCTCCATGATCAAATGGAAACTAATCCAAGGGTGAGTCCATAGAGATAGCAAATAGACAAAGGATCACCAGTTCAGTTGAGGATTGCAAAATTTTATTATTGATACTTCTTTGAGGATTAGTACATTCAACATGTTTCTTTTGTGTTAAGTCATTTAAAAGATAACCCTGATATAATTTCTTAAGATAGGCAACATGCTAAACTAAAGCAAATGTTGTCCCTAGTCCCAAAGCACATCAGTCCCACAAAGGAATATAATACTCTTAAAAGGATCAACAGATTAGTTGCCTTACTTACTGTGGCATTTTCTCCTTTTGGACAGCTTTCCTAGATAAAAGCTTTGTTTTTAAAAACTTTACTACGGCACCTAACAAAAACTGATGTGACTGAATTAGCCCGAAAACATGTCTGAGCTGTCGGGAAAACAAGCCAGTTCCTCTTGTCCTCATACTATGTAGTTCCACTGAAGCTAAATGTGTTTTCAGTGTGTGGTGGGACACAGATTTCCTTCACACTGTTCATAAAACTCAGCTCCTGTGGGCTTTCACATATTGAACTGTTCGTAACGTATTTTTAAATGCTACTTCTGAAACTGTTTTACAAGCACATTCTTGGTCTAAAGCAAGGTGAGAAGTCCCGAACTGTTTTGGTGTAAGATCTTATTATGTAGATCCTGATTGACCAAGGATAACTAGTGTGAAAGCCAACCTCAGCAAAGCAGACACCCACACAAGAAAATTAAGCAAAACTGCTAGATAAAGCCCATATCACACCTCAGGATTTCAGAAGAGATGCCAGCTGATTGGCTGGAATTGACATTCAAAAAGCCACTCCGCAAGATGCCTGTTCTTTTTTCACTGCCAGGGCTTTTGCACACATCATGCCTGGAGATGTTCATCATTGCCGAACCCAGAAAGGCTGACCCTCCAAGCACGTCCCTTCTCAATGGCAGACACCCCTTCAGGTTACAAGATCCCCAAAGGGAAGTGCCGTGACGCTTATTTCACAGAACCATTCCTAGCAAGTTCATTTACCTCAGAGACTACAAGGGAACAGGATACAGGCTGGGAGGGGGTGCTGGTCAATTGGAGATGAACTGGGTAGCAGGACAATGACTAGTTTTTCCTAAGGTGGCTGCTATCAGCTCCTTCCATCAAGTGTCATGTACAAGGAAGGACAGTATACAACTGCCGGCTCTTCAGACCAAACAAATTCTGGATGCTCATGTGAGCATCTGAACTTTAAAATGCTGGCAGCAAATTCAAAATGTTTCTAACCAAACACAGAGTGGGGCCAAGGAAAACAGTTATGCAGGCCAGAAGTAGTAGCTGCCAGTTTTTAACCCATGCTTTGGCCTCTTCCAGATCTTCCAAGAAAAGTACAACCCATAACACTGGTTCTTGCTTCATTCCACTTGTAGGAACCTGCTATGAAAATTCCCAATGGGAGAAAATGCAGTGCCATAAAATCAGGAATACATATATTTGAAAACAACGCTGATTCCATTTCTTTATTTCTCTAATCTCAGTAGATCTACATCATTCTTTCTTTAGATAGGTTTTTATAGTGCGACAGATTTAAATCTGGGGTTTCCTGACCTGTAAATCATTGCATGATACTAGTTATAATAACTAGGAGCAGAGTGAGTGCTACCTGCAGTAAACAATGCTAGTCTCTGACTGCCTGAAGCCATTTTTAGCATGAGATTCAGTTTCCTGTCAGATGTCCTCTAGGTAGCCCAGGAATTGCCCACAAGTAGCAACTGCTAGTAACGGTTTTAAAATTCATAATGATAAGGTTAATGACTTAGTTCTAAATTTAACTAACATTTGCTATCAAGCAATGCATTTACTTGAAAGGATACCAGTTACCAGTCATCAAATGCTTTTAAGTTGAAAATGTAATTTTAATAGATTTTTCTTCATCTTACATAAGAACACAATAAAATACACTACATTCTGAAGAAATTCCAAAAATTATGAGAAAAATCCAGATGGACTACAATATCCATTTACTTTAAACTGCAACACAGGTTCCAACATTTATGTACTTATGGCTGGCTATCTTTGTGACTTCAAAAACACAAGAATCAGGGACCAGATAAGAAGAGAGGTGGGAAGGGACACTTCTGTGAGCAGGGCAACTCTGTCAATGAAGACAAAGACTCACTGCATACAAAATAAAGAATAAAAAAGCAGCTCCCAGAGCAACCACTGGAGACGAAAAGAATCGTTAGCTGAGTATTTGATGCTCTCAAACAAAGAAACCCGATGACACTTTGGTGGGTGGCGTGCTTGTATCTGAGCATCAGGCTTGTAATGAAGACAGCAGCAAACCCCAAAATGAGTATCAGATTGGTGCTTCCTAATAACACACACCAACAGTCACATAGCAAGTTTTCAGATAAGAACCAAGAAAAAGAGCAAAACCCAAATCCAAGGCCAACATGTGACATAACACGCAAAAAATTCTCCACATGAGGCACAACTTCCTTTGCTGTGTCTGTCCTGTATGGTAACTTTCAAACAACACAGGAAGACACTAACGATCGTCTAACTAAGCAGACAACATACACATTTATTTCAAATTTCTAGGAGGTAAAAAAAAAAAAGGTCAAATAGTGATGGTTTATGCATGCTCAGGGCTGGTGTGTAAATACTCCATTCAATAATGTTGCAACACAAATTTACATCAGTGAAAAGAAAGTGGTAAGATCCACCTTTTGCCATTCGTTGTGTCAGATGGTGAAAACCAAAACAGGACGTTCCATCAGAGCTTTAATTTTTAAATATGATTGTCACATTGGGAAAATGAAATAAACACAGTAAAATAAACTGTACAAAGGCAAAGTAGAATAACAAAAAATATTTTACTAAAACATAAGATTTACAGAAGTTTCCAGACAAGCCATACAAAATGGTCACAAGCTTTTTTGAGGGGGAATCTACACTTGACAGCAAAGTCACAATGTTATTAGTGAGGGCTGTGATGTTTGTTTAATGTTCCCATTTTGGTTCAAACAATCAAGCTTGTCCATCTACAGTCTAAATAGTTAGACTTGGCTAGAGAGCATATTCTAAAAAAATGGTTAGCTGCTTTTAACCAATGCAATTAGATCACCATTAAGAAGGGAGGGGGGAAGTAACCCGTAAAATGAAAACTTACCTCTCCCCCTCAAAAAAATAAAATAAAGAATAAGAAAAACACCCACACCCCTGCAGCTAACCTTGACAACTACCTTCATTCACAGTGCTTTATACCTAAACCATGATGAGGGAAATGAGTCAAAGCAGCCAGGCCGCTGCTTCTCAACGTTTCCACAACAATCCGGATGATACTTCTAGCCTTTGCTCATGCTTTACAACAGTGAATTAGGACAAGACATAGATTTGCTAATGTGCATTTAATCACCAAGGACTGAAGATGTCTGGGCTTTTATTCTGTAATGTTTCTAAGACTGCGTCCATTAAATGCAAACAAAAGGAAGAAGTCTTGGCAGAACAGGAGAAGTGATGCATACTTGATGATCGGATCGATTTAAATATTATTCATGGCATATAGCCTAGTCCATGCTCTAGCTGTAGACAAAAACAAACATGCAATTGTTATTTTACTTAGTTCAGTCTGTTACTTCCCCACCTCCGTAGACAGTAAATAAAATGCCACAAATCTGTGTTATTTTCAATAAATTGAATCAAGAGTGAATGATTTCCTACATGCCTAATCATCAAACACTGCAATGAAACTTGCAAGTTGTATAAAACAGCAGGTTGAAAAGAGCTGTCTCCTTATTTCTGGATCCACAACTATCTCCATCAATTTTGTTAAAATCTTCAGCAGGAAGAACCCTGTGGATTTCAAACTGCCGGGAACTTTAATCCAGATGGAGTACAAAGTAGCTCAATTGTTGGAAGGTTTTCCAGTATCTCTACATACTGCTAAACGAATGTGAGACACTTAGTAGGTTAAATCCAAAATAGCTGGAAGGATCCAAGATGCCCCAATTATATACTTCCTTAAGTTTGAGGCTCCTATAGCAGGTTGTAACATATTATTATGTATGGTAAGATTATTTACACACTGTAGTTAGCACAACATAATTTATTTTTTTTTCTTCTTGCCAGGTCTTTTAAGAATAGTAGGACAAGTTAGTTTTTAAGAGTAGAAGCGGTATGAAGGAGAATGAAGTTTAAATACCTGTTTCTATGGCTTGGGCTTCATTGGTCTTCCACTGCTCCGCTACATCATTTGCTAACGGATCATCTGGGTTGGGAGCACTTAACAAAGCCTGGATCGATAGCAGAACTGTGCGGATCTGCAGTGCTGGGGACCACTTATCTACGAAGGCAACAGGCCCAGGAGGAGATGATGAAGCATGAAAACACGAGCCCAGAACTGCTGCATTCCCCTCCCACAGACTTGTGGTTTTACCCAGCAAGGTTATGTTTGCATTCCAAGTATGAAATGCTTAGGATAACAAAAAGGAAAAATCTAATAGTATATGATGATAAAGGTAACACTTACCTTTCAAAATATCTAAACATATTCTTCCCAACTTGTCTACATTAGGATGATAAATTTTGGTCATGAAACGTACTTTAGGGGCTGCCATTGGGTATTCTTCTGGAAGGAATAGTTCAAGTTTAAAAGTCCCTCCCTCAAAAGGGGAATCCTGGGGGCCGGCAATGACCACATGAAAATAGCGGGCGTTGCTCTCATCTGGTTCTGCTTTAATGCCAGGAACTGGTTCTGCCAGCAAACGCTGGGTTTCCTACAACAGAAAAGCAAACACATTTGTGGAACAAATGTCACCTTACCAAATCAAAATTAAAATTACGAAATTCACCTCTTAAAATTAGACATAAAAGATCCACTCCTCTCCCAAAAGGTTTTAATTAGCCTATGAAGTACAAAATTCATTCAAAGAAAAATCATGTAAACAATTACAAGCTGAATACAATTGCAAAATACTGATTACCTGGCACATATTCCAGTTACTAATGCCTACAAATATGCTGACAAACTAATGAAACAGATAATGTTAAGAAAAAAAAAAAACATTAGATTACCTCACAAAAGTCAACTTGCTCTTGTAAATTACACCAAAACAAGACCATTTTAAAGGCAAAAATTAGTTTATAAAGACACTGAAAATCTCTCATGAAAAATGTAAGGGAATAAAGGAAAGGAATAAGAACAAGCCTAAGTATCCAATAAATGATAGAGTAATACAAGATGGTGACTGGCTTCTAAAACTGATAATTGGGCCCGGCGCGGTGGCGCAAGTGGTTAAAGGTCCTTGCCTTGCACGCCCGGGATCCCATATGGGCGCCGGTTCTAATCCCGGCAGCCCCGCTTCCCTTCCAGCTCCCTGCCTGTGGCCTGGGAAAGCAGTCGAGGACGGCCCAAGGATTTGGGACCCTGCACCCGCGTGGGAGACCCGGAAGAGGCTCCTGGCTTCGGATCGGCATAGTATCGGCCCGTTGCGCTCACTTGGGGAGTGAATCATCGGATGGAAGATCTTCCTCTCTGTCTCTCCTCTCTGTATATCCGCCTTTCCAATGAAAAAATAATAAAAATAAATCTTTAAAAAATAAAACTGATAATTAACTTCACAGGCTAATGTTACTTAACCACTCATTAGTTGCCCTTTCATTGCTTCCTCTCTCTCCCTTAACATTCCTTCTCCTCATCTCAACATCTCTATCCTCAACCTCAGTTTTCCCTAAGTCCCGACAGGAGCATCTGCACACTCGGCTGCACCTGTGCCCACACACGCTGCTCCTGTTAAGGCAGTTAAAGTGCAGTATTCTTGGTGAAGGCCACTCTCCTCTACACCTACTCAGGAACACTGCTCCAGCAGCTCATCTACTTGCCTGCACCATTAGTTGTCTCCTCTTTACTTGACGTTTCTCCAAATCATGTCAACTGCTGTTACTTCTCCCCCACAGGAAGTGAAAATAACCTTACCCCACTCCTCACCTCAGCAATTACTACCCAACTGCTTTGCAACTATTCCTCTCCAATCAGGTGGTAGCCAAAAGCCTGTTTAGTAAGGTCACCAGTGACACCCAATTAAATCACATGGCCAATGCTTAGTCTGTATCGTATCTTGTTCTAAATGAAACATCTTATTTAGCTGTTCTGCCTTCCTATTGACAAGATTCCATCCATCCTATCATCACTCTCCCACCTTTTTTCCTACTTGTCCAGCAACAACTTCCTTTAGTCCCCCCACCCCCATCAGTTCCTCCCTAACTCTCCAATACCCAAACAATGAAGTGCAACAGGGACCTGTCCCAGGGCCTCATATACAGAGCTACACATATAGCAACACAATCAATATAAATTCTGAAAATATTCAATGCTTCAGCCTTCTACAATTCAGGCCAAACAAACCTCTTCCCCCTCATCTGTTTTTTGTCCATACCTACCTGTTTACAAAACCTACATTAATTAATAAACCATCCCAAACTAAACCTCTGACCTTCCTGACCATCAATGTGCTTTGCTCCCAAAGTATTTCTGTACCATTCAATTGATCCCATATTTTCCTCCATATGCTTCACCCCTAATCTGATCAAATTCTATTCTGAAAACAGTTAGTGTTTTCTATCACTGGACTGCTTCCTGCCGCTCCACTGTTAACATTACTCTAAATCACACCAGTTCTCACCTGATGTTCTCCAACAGCCTCCAAAATTGTTCTCCCAGCCTCTGGCCTTGTTACCCACTACTTACTGCGTTGATATTCCAAAGTCATTTTTAAAAGCTGAACACCCTATAAATGACTCTCCAGACAGGGCACTGCATACCCCACTCTGACTAGCTCTATGACTGATCTTCAGATAGGCAAACCTCATCACTCCCCCTTGTTCTGCCCATGTTGGTTCCATCAAGGTTCCTCAATCTGACAGTCATACTCCCAAGCTTCCAAGGCTTTGTACTGGCTCTTCACAAACTGCTTACTCCCTGGCTCCTGAAATATCAAACACCTTTTCTCACTGTAGTTTTTCTAACTGAAAGTGTAATCTCATCTCAACCTATCCCACACACTCCCCTACTTAATCCCCACAGCACTACTAATTATGCATTCTTTTCTTCAGAATGAAAGGTTCCTAATTTGTCTGCTTCACTTCTGACATATATTCATCATCTGGAACAGTTCCTGACAGTATAGTACTGTCAAGTACAATAAGTACTTGACAAATTATGAATGTCTGATGCATCTATATATTTTCTGGAGTTTCCGGAGATGTTCATTTCCAGCTTTATTCTCTGGTGGTCAGAAAACATAAATGGTACAATTTCAATTTCATTGAAGTTGCTGAGACTTCAGCATAGTCTGTACAAAGCTGCTAGAAGGGCCTCCAAAACATATTCCCAAAGAGCTTCCAAAACCACATCCAGCACACATTAGCAGAGGCAGACACGGCATTTTTCTCATCTTCAGTTCATCCTCAAATCAGACATCAACCACACTATGTGATCTGATCAATCACAAAATTTGATGGAGACATTCTAGGATAAATTCATTGAAATAGTTTTCCCATGCACTCAAGTTCCAATGGATTTGACACAATAGACAAATGTATCATGACTGGACTTCACTGCTGATTTCCCAAGCAAACTCAGGGCATGCATTATGGGAGGGAAAAAGAATAAAATCCAAGCCACAAGGAACAAGATTCAGATGCTAGCCTCTTAAAGTCTTACCCACAGAGCATGGTGTCAACTTATTCCCAAATAAGGCAAAAACTAAATAGGATAGAAAATCCTCCTTTCTACAATAGTTTAACACATGGTTCAATGTGAAATACCTCCTACTTTCATTTTTTGGTCCAAAGACGGCAAGGCATGGCATGCTCTTTTTTTCTCAAGCCAAGAAGTAAAAGTAAAATTCCTACTGGTTGATATGCTTCATTGTTTCTAAATAGTGTAACACTGCTTTGTGTCACAGCCTCCTTACTTTCTCTCAGAGCTGCAGCAGTCTCCGCTTACCTACAGTTTCACTTTACCACTGTCAGTCACTCTAATGATCATCTGATTACGTAAATTTCTCACATCCTCTTCCATACCCCCCCCCCTCGACCTGAACCACCCCTTTGTTCAGTTTAACTGCCCAGTGCATGCTACTGTACTCAACCTCAAACATTCAGTAGCCACTTTGGTGGTCAGACCAACTGTGGTGGCACCAGAGCATCTGTAGTTACATAACCCTCAAGGAGCACAACAGGGATCATGGAAATGAGATTAACACAGTAAACCCGTAAGTACCCCATGTAAGAAAAAAACTTGACATTTTTGAATTTACAAGGAAAAAAGAGCAATTCTTTGCTGTGGTTCCCAAAACCTACAGTAAAAATGAATCAATCTCTCTCAAAGCTGTTTATAAATGATATCGCAGCTGCAGTGGCATAGCACACTAAGTCTCGGCCAGCAGTGCCAACATCTCAAATGGGTGCTGATATATGTCCTGGATGCTCCACTTCCATCCAACACCCTGCTTCATGACCTGGGAACAGCAGCACCTATGCTGGACCCTAGCTTCAGACCAGTACAGCCAGGGTGGCCTAAAAGTGAGTCAATCAGTGAATGGAAGATCTGTCTGTCTTTCCTCATCTCTTCCCAATAAAGTAACACTATTTTTATATGAGGACATGGGCCTGGCACAGTAGCCTATATGGTCGCCAGTTCGTGTCCCGGTGGCCCCACTTCCCATCCAACTCCCTGCTTGTAGCCTGGGAAAGAAGTGGAGGACTAACCAAAGCCTTGGGACCCTGCACCTGCACGGGGGACCTGGAAGAGGCTCCTGGCTCCTAGCTTTGATTGCCTCAGCTCTTGTCATTGTGGCCACTTGGGAAGTGAACTAGTGCATGAAGATTAGATCTTTCTCTTTCTCTCTCTCCTCTCTGTATAACTGACTCTGCAATAAAAAAGGAATAAATAAATCTTTTTAAAAAAGGCAAATCAAAGATAGAGGCACAAGGAGAGCGAAGCTCAGGGCCATGTGTGCAGGCAGTTCTGTAGACTATGTTCAGGAATTCAACTACCAAAGCATATCAACAGCATCAAATCAAGCCCCAAGGAAGGTATAACAGAAGGAAGTAACATTACATGCCACAAAAACTTGCCCATCTAAGTTTAATTTGTACTCACAATGTAATAAGTAACGTAAAGTCCTATGCATTCTATAGTGTGATGAGTACATTATCTCTAGCGAATGTCTTAGTTGCTAAGTTGTTTTCAGAAAAGGGTGATGATTCATAAGAAAAGCTGGTTTATGTTATTAATCCAATGTACCATGTCTAGGTTTTCTCCTTCTAGAATATTTTTTAAAACACAAATGTATGACTAATAATGCTAACTGTAGAGCTTTTAGCTCAGCAAGAGCTGTATAACTCAGTAACTACCAATTTTATTATTACTGTCTTATAAAATTTTTATTTCAATGATGCCTACTCTATCCCAACCTCTGTCATTGGTCTTTTAAAACTTTGACAACGTCTTTATTATTAATTTGAAATTAGAATTTCATATTCTATTAAATCCAAGAGATTCAAAGTAGTGTTTCAACATGTAATCAATATGTTATTATGGATATACTTTATAGCCTTTAAAAAAAACTGAATTTTCAATGTCTAGTAGGCAATTTACACCTGCAACACAAGAATTCAGACTAGCCACATTTCAATGATCAGTATGGGAGTAGTAGTTAGAGTAGTAGCTACCATCTGACAGTGAAACCACAATCATGGCATAATATTATTGACAGGTCACAATTTAACTTCACTTACTCTAATTTTTTGTTAAAAAAAAAAAAGACAAAAAAAAGCTTAAAGAATTGCTGTTTTCCCCTTTTAAAAAAAATCTTTGGCCCAGAGCAATAGCCTAGTGGCTCATGGCCTCACCCTGCACATACCAGAATCCCATTAGGGCGCTGGTTCTAATCCTGGCAGCCCCGCTTCCCATCCAGCTCCCTGCTTGTGGCCTGGGATATCAGTCGAGGACGGCCCAAAGCCTTGGGACCCTGGCACCCGCGTGGGAGACCCGCAAGAGGATGAGCTCTGGATCAGCTCAGCTCTGCTCCAGCAGTGAGCCACTTGGGGAGTGAATCAGCAGTCGGAAGATCTTCCTCTGTCTCTCCTCTCTGTATATCTGACTTTCCAGTAAAAATAAGATCTTTAAGAAAAATGAATACATAAAAATGAGTTCAAACAAACCAACTGCATGATGAATAAGGGCTAAACACAGCAGCATAATTTTAATTTTCACAGTCCACACTACCCCCTAGTGGACATAAAACATCTCTACTTACTTCAACCCCTTTCCCATAGCAAACAGCAACTAGGAGGGGAAAAAAAGCTTAATTCTTATTTGTTGTTCCCAAGTGTACTGTTTTTTTTTTAAAATGACGTCATATAGGGCCCAACGTGCTGGTGCAATGACTAAGTCCTCACCTTTTAAGTGCCAGGATCCTATATGGCCGGCCACCAGCTTATGTCTCTGCTGTTCCACTTTCTATCTATTTCCCTGCTTATAGCCTGAGAAAACAGTGGAGGATGACCCAAACCCTTGCGACCCTACACCTGTGTGGGTGACCCAGAAGAGGCGCCTAGCTCCCGGCTTTGGATCAAGTTCACCTCCGGCTGGTTGTGGCCACTTGGGGAGTGAATCAGCAGATGGAAGATCTTTCTGTCTCTCCTTGTAAACCTGATCTGCCTTTCCAACAAAAATAAAAAAAAAATTTTAATGATATCGTATGAATTTCACTGCAAAATAAAGAACATAGGTTAGCACCCTTCCAAAGCCAAGTTTGGAAAAGACAAGCCTTCTGCATATTCCAAAAGAAAATAGCTTTTTTTAAATCGATATAAACAAAACCAAGCCAATGTATTCCTTTTCTGCTTGTCTTCTAAATTAGTCTAGCAGCTGCTTACAGGCCCTTGATTGGTTACCCCAAAGTGTTTACCCTAAAACTCAGATGATAATATCGGCTTTCAAAAATATATTTCCTCTTCTCAATGCATTTAAATGCATAATAATTCCTTAGGTGACAAATTCAATGCAGAAAAAATCAAACGGACTGTTTCAACGGTTCCAAGTATCAAGGATTAACTCTCATTAGACTTGCATTCCCTTTCTGCAAAAGCTTTACTTAAATTCACACTTCAGGGTTATGAGCTGTCCATGGGGCTGGATACTTGGCCTTGATATCCACATCCACCCACAGGACCACATCAATACTTCTGTGAGGTTCAGGGAAATCAGACACTTGGGAACAAGAGGAACTTCTGAAAGGTTAAGTATCTATGATCAAGTTGCCTCTAGGGTCTCAAGTTCTTCTGGAAGCCTGTCCCCAGCACTTCAGCTTCCTGCTCACTGTACTCTGCTCACAACAGAACTACTGCTGTATTTAAATACAGGCACTGGGACTAGCATTGTGGTAGCTTAAGCCTTCCGTTTCAGAACCAGCATCCCATATGTATGCTGATTTGCATCCTGGCTACTCCACTTCCTTCTTAGCTCTCTGTTAATGTGCCTGGGGAGGGGGGAGGAAATGGCCCAAGTCCCTGGGCCCAGCACCTCCTGGGAAATCAGGAAGGAGCTCCTGGCTCCTAGCTGCAGACCAGTCTAGCCCTCGCCATTGCAGCCATTTGGGAAGTGAATCAGAGGACTGATATTTGTTTCCTCTCTGTGCAACTATGCCATTCAAATGAAACTAAGTAATTTTTTTAAAGATTTATTTGTTTTTATTGGAAAGGTGGATATACAGAGAGGAGGAAAGACAGAGAGGAAGATCTTCCGTCACTCTCCAAGTGAGCTGCAAAGGCTGGTGCTGAGTCAGTCCGAAGCTAGGAGCCAGAAACTTTCTTCCAGGTCTCCCACATGAATGCAGTACCCCAACCAAGGCTTTGGGCCGTCCTCAACTGCTTTCCCAGGCCACAAGCAGGGAGCTGGATGGGAAGCGAGATGGCCGGAATCAGAACCAGTGTCCATATGGGATCCTGGCATGTTCAAGGCAAGGACTTTAGCTGTTAGGCCACTGCACTGGGCCCTAAGTAATGTTTTAAAAATAAAGGAAATGGTAGTTAAGTGCTAAACAAATACATTTCAGTGAATAAATTGCCAAGCATGTTTCAATACCACAGTGCAAGTGAAAAGGATTACTCTACCTACTGTCTTCATTGGTAACTTTTTCCTCTGAGATAACATTTAAGATCACTCCATCAATGACAAAGGACTAAAACCAAAAAGTTCTAACTCCCTGCCAAGAAAAGCTGCCTACCATCCCTCAATTTCTTCTGCCCCAACTAAATGCACCAGAGATGGCACTTCCTCTGTCAGTCTGTAAACCATAACTGGCAGGGACTACACATGCAATTATCAAGCACTCTTCCCAGATACTCACAGAATCAATAAAGGTCAAGTGAAAATAAAAACAATGTGACATAGCAAGTAAAGGCATTGCCAGCAGCACTAGCATCCCATTGGGCATCAGTTTGAAGCAGCTGAGCTGTTTCATTTCCCATCCACCTGCCTGTTTATAAAGGAAGATGGCTCAGCATCTTTGTAAAACCAGAAAACAATAACCAATACTAGATAACGCTGAGCTAGGCTCTGTTCTTTGCACTTTGTTTCTTTGTTTGTTTCTACTGGAAAGGCAGTTTTCACAGAGGAGAGACAGAAAGAATAATCTCCCACCCACTGGTTCACTCCCCAGATGGCCACAACACCTGGAGTTAAACCGATCTAAAGTGAGGAGCCTCCCCTGGGTCTCCCACATGGGTGTGGGGTCCCAAAAAATTGGGCAATCCTCCATTGCCTTCCCAGGCTGTAAGCAGGGACCTGGATGGGAAGTGGGGAGCTGGGCAACAAACAGCCATTCACATGTTTTGGTGCTTGCAGGTGGAGGACTAGCCAACTGAACCATTGTACCTGTCCCACAGAAATAATTCTTTAGGTGTATTTATTGTTATGTTACTTTAGAAGTTAAGACTATCCATACAAAATGGTTAAATCTGACCCATTCTATTGCACTTTAAGTGCTCTATCTGATGATATTGCACTGACTTGGGAATCTGTGCTTATTTCAATTACAATAAAATCACAGTTTGCTGGATCACTGCCTCATCTGAACAAAATAATCTTCTGAAGTCACAGAAAACTGTTTATTTCCAAACCAATAACCTGTTCAATATTAAAGTCTCTAACCTTTGTATAAATTTGGTTTCTTGGCAATTTCATTTAATTTCTAAGAACCTTGAGAGTCTTAATATGTCAACTGGTCAGTACTGAGGCAATTGTTAATGCTGAAAATGGCAATTAGATTATTAAAGTTGCTGTGATGGTGAAAGAAATTTAAGCTTGGAGTCTCCAGCGATAAACATTTGGTTCTCTTAAGCATAGAACCTGTAGGGATTACAGTAAAGGCAAAGGCTTTTGGGGGCAGAAGTTTCAAAAGCCATTTTTATTATGCATTTTCAAACATTTATAAATACCTTTAAAAAAGATTTATTTATTTGATTCAAAAGGCAGATCAGATTTATGAGGAGGAGGACAGATTTTCCATTCGCTGGTTCACTCCCCAAACGGCTGCAACAGTCAGAGATGAGTCAAGCTGAGCCAATCTCAAAACTGGAGCCAGGAACTTCTTCCAGGTCTCCCACATGGGTGCAGAGTCCCAAGGCTTTGAGCCAATTCTCCACTGCTCTCCCAGACCATAAGCAGGGAGCTGGATGCAAAGAAAAGCAGCTTGGACATGAACTGGCGCCCAAATGGGATCCTGGCACTTGCAATGTAAGGATTTAGCCATAGAACCACATCACCAGCTCTACCGCTACTTTTTTTTAAACCTTAGGACTACCATTTTTGGAGGACTGTCACAATGGCTCAATTGGCTAATCCTCTGACTACAAGCGCCACCATCCATATTAGCAAGCAGCGAGGCACAGCAGGATAAGCAAGCCACAGCTTACAATGATGACACACGTAAGTGCTTGTTCGAGTCCTGGCTGCTTCACTTCTGATTCAGCTCCCTGCTAACAGACATGGTAAAGCATGAGAGGGTAGCCCAAGTGCTTGGGCCTCTACATTCACATGTGAGACTCTGACAAGCTTCTGGCTCCTAGCTTCACCCTGGCTTAGCTCTGATTACTGAAGCCATTTGGGGAATGAACCAGCACATGGAAGATATTCTCTATCTCTGTTTTTCAAAAACAATAATGTTTCTTTGAAAAGTAAGATCAATATAGTTTAGGACCACTAATAACTTGTTTTTATAATAATGACTGATAAAACCCAGAAACTATTTTAAATTTTCTAAGACAATGTAACCTCAATTTATGACTGGTTTTATGGGAATAAGTACAGATAGCCTATCTCCTAAAACTTCTTTCTTGCTTCCTTTAACTCTATCATTTAGAAGCAGGAGCTGGATTGGAAGTGGAGCAGCCAGGACATGCATCAGCACCCATATGGTATGCAGGTGCCACAACCAATGGAAGTTTAGCTTACTACACCATGGTGCCAGCCCCCAACACTGTCATTTCTTAAAGTAGATTTAGAAAAAGCTGCAGCTAAAAAATTCTAGAAGAGAATGAAGCACAGATACATGCTATGCTATAAATGAATTTTGGAAAAGACTGTGCTGGTCATGCCGAGGTAGGCTCTTGCACCTACTGGTCTGTGTGAGCCAGGGACGCTAAGCCACAGTGTCTAAGACAGAGGTCGGGATAGTGAGGGGCAGTGCCAAGCTGAGTCAGAGCAACCACTGGCATGTGCGTGATCTACGGCTGGGAACAGGCCCAGTAGGGGAGCTAAGGGGACAACC
This sequence comes from Ochotona curzoniae, assembly GCF_017591425.1. Taxonomy (NCBI): domain Eukaryota; kingdom Metazoa; phylum Chordata; class Mammalia; order Lagomorpha; family Ochotonidae; genus Ochotona; species Ochotona curzoniae. Next base: position 11,634,640 of record NW_024464920.1, on the reverse strand, counting down.
TAGCTGGGTGGAGGTTCCTACCAACAGACATGTGGGCTGGAATGGGGACTCTGTTCTAATCAGGATACGGTTATAGTCTCTCTTGGCACAAATATGGGCTGGGACTGGACGCACCAACACGGGCCAGACTCCAACACCTTCTGGTGTTCTGGAGGACCAGGGTAGATGTGGGACAGACTAGGCTAGGACTCAACCCATACTGAACCATGTGTGAGCTGTATGTGGGTATGGATGAGCCATGGCTGGGCTGAAACATCCAACAGTAAGAACCAGACTGGGTTGAAGGCCAGTCAGAAAAAACCACTGTTCCTGCTAAGACAGGAGGTGAACTGAGTAGGGCTGGCTCATGGGCCACCTGGTGTGCGCAAAATCTGGCACTGGGAGAGGTTCTGATGGAGGAGCCTGGGTAACTCCTCTGGCAGGACACAGTCCCTGCAGGTAAGCGCAAGGGACATGATAGGAAACAGCCCAGAAGAGGCCATGGTAAGTTTCCCACTGGCATACATTTGGCATGGGTCAGGGACAGACCAGGCTGAACCAGTGCACATCATCCACTGGTGAATCCAAGCACCGGAACAGGGTGTGGGTCGAGCCGGGCTCGGTTGCAACAAAAACCAGTGCACAATACGGAACATCAAGGTGAGGTTGCCTGTACCGGGTGTGACTGCAGCACCCAACCAGCACACGTGAAAATCAGGGAGGGAAGGAGTGGAGACGGCAGGGGGAATGGGGGGGGGGGGGGGCTTACTTAACAGCTACTTTCACTGGAGAGAGTAAGCTGGGATGGGGGCAGACCAGACTAGGCAGGGCTGCAACACCTGTGGTCTTAGGTGGACTAGATCAGGGAAAAGCCAGGCTGGGCTGATTGTTTCCTCTGGTGCAAACAAAATTAGAGTGGGTGAGGGTTGTCTGGGCTAAGTCGCAGCATCAGCTGGCAGAAGCTGGCACTAGGGGCTAATTCTGTCAAGTCAAACCACAGAACTACCTGGAGAGTGCATAATCCGGGAGTGGGAATGGCCTGGGAAAGAAACAGTGACTCCTCCCTCTTGGGTTAACACTCCTACAGGAGGGCAAGAAAACTAGGACAAGGGCTAGACAGAGAGACACCCAACAGCAACTGTGAGGGCTGGATAGTTGAGCTGGTTAGATGGAACTAGGCTTTAATACCCATTGACATGTATGAGAGCCGAATGGGATGTGGGACAGGCTGGACTAGTCTGCTGCACATACTGGCAAACCAGGGTAGGGGGCGGGCCTGGTGGGGGTTATTGTGGTCGCTCCAACTAGGCTGCAGTTCCCGCTGCTTTATGTGAGGACCGAGTGTGTGCTGGACAGAACCAGGCTGGACTACAACACCCACTGGTTCCAGTGGAAGACAGGGCTGCAAACAGAACTAACCCAGCAATTGTAACCACCAGCTGATGGACTGTGCCGGGCCCTGTACTTGCCAGTACATACAAGAATCTGGTCTGGGAACACCTCAGACAAAGTTTCTTTGGGGATATTCCCAATCAAACTGCCAGACTCAGAACCCTAACCAAGAAAAGACAGACGACAGAACAAGTCAATCAACCACCTCAGCTATATGTTGGCAGTGAGAAACTGGGTAAACGGAGACTCTATGATGGACTGTCAATCAGTGGATTCTTCAACGACCTCATCGTGCTGGGAGTGGCAAGAATGGCAGCAATTCATAACTGGTGAACTATCAAAACCACCTGAGCAAGACCCTAAGAGCATGCCCCACATCAGGGACCTGGGGTGGGTGGGAGACTGAGTGGGGCTTCTCCCTTAAAATCCCCCTTTACCTCAGATATATGAAGGAAACAATATGGAAATAACAGTCTTACCCATTTTTCTGTAACCCGTGAACCTTTTTACCCTAATTAACTATGTAAAGATTGTCAAAAATATAATAAAAAAAGAAAAAAGACTGCGCTAAGTCAAACAAGTCAGACAGGAACAGCCAGAGTATACGATTCCACTTATATAAAATCTGCAAAACAGGCAGATGCACAGAAAGAAAAATCGGCGCTTGCCAGGGGCTGGGGGAACAGGAGTTGAGAATAACTGACATAGGGTACCGGATTTCTTTTGGGGGTGATGAAAATCTTCTGGATTTATAGTGCTGATGACTGCAAACATGGGAATGTGTATTAAAACCATTCGAAAGCAAACCTTAAAAGGGACAATTTTATGGTACTTAAATTATGTCACAAAAAATGAAGCATTGAATTTTTCCTCTACTATTCAGTGACATCTTAGTACATCATCTATGAACAGAAGATTGGAAGAGCAAAAGAAAGTGAAGGAAGAATTATTTTTATCTATTTTCAGTATAAAGCATGTTTGCTATATCCTAAGCACTAACTCAAATTTCTGCAAAGAACCCATACTTGGGCCTGGCACAGAGGCCTAACAGCTGAAGTCCTCAATTTGAACACGCTGGTATCCCAAGTGGGCACTGTTTCTAATCCTGGCAGCTCCATTTCCCATCCAGCTCCCTGCTTGTGGCCTGGAACAGCAGTCAAGGATGGCCCAAAGCCTTGGGATCCTGCACCCACAGAGGAGACCTGGAAGAAGCTCCTGGCTCCGGATGGGCGCAGCACCAGCCATTGTGGTCACTTGGGGAGTGAACCATCGGATAGAAGATCTTCCTCTTTGTATAGCTGACTTTGCAATAAAAATAAATAAATCTTGAAAAAAAAAATACTCACTAGTTAACACCAGGAGATGGAGCAGGTGAGACAGAAAGATGACAACTTTTCAAACAGAAAGCTCTGAAGCGCCTGTGGTCCGAGTGCAGCAATGTGGACTCAAGTTCCAGCTTCAGCACTGCTCCAACAGCTGTCTGAGTGCGGTGCGTCTAACCTATGACACCCGACTCCCTCAACCCACGCTTACACCTGTCAAAGACTCAGTTCAACTGTCCCTCTCCAAAAATCTTTACTTGAAACTAGTCTTCAGGGTTTTCTCCACCAAGCTTACTTGCTGCTCTCATTAAATATCTTCATATTTTCTATATATGAGGCACTAATTGTATAAATTTAATTGGGCCCCCATATCCTACCCACTTTTGCATTGAAATCAAGCATACATAAGATCAGTATTTTTGCAAGCTGCACATTGAATCATCTCAAGCTCTAAAAGCAAAACAAATGGGATGGGGCCAGTAACCTTCAATTTACAAATACCAGGAGACAACTCTGATACTAAACCAGGAACAAAGTACCTAGATTATGAACAAGTGTTCAGAGAAAATACCTTATATTTCTTACCATTCTTGCCATTGCATCAGAAGCCTGGCCAATTAAACTTGAAGAAGATTCTGGTAAGAAACAAGAAGTGTTTGGCTAAGTATTCTTTTCCAAATCAGACAGCAGCAGGCACCTGTACTGAGCCTGCAGCACTCTTAGCACAATCCTTCTTTGAACCACAACAAAAGACAGGCTGGATATACCACATTACCTGAGAGCGCTGTCACTTAAGGGGAGTAACTCTGTCATAGCTAAAGGTATGTGTGGGGAGCCGTGCAGTTGGGTTGGATGGCATGGGTGTGTGATGAACACCGCTCCTCAGCTAGCAAGGCTGCAAGGAGTTTCTGGCTGCGAGGCAAGGCCTGGCAGAATGTCTCTGGTCACCTCATTGCTGCCTCACCCATTGAATGGAACTCAATCACCTCTCTGATGTTTCATAGAATTCTTCTGAGGGTGTTGTTGTTTTTCTGCTAATGTGAAGTGATTCCTGTAACTGGTATGACACCTCAAATCAATCAATCATGTTATGATAAAAACACCTTTAGTAATGGTAAGGCTATGACACACAGCTAAAAGTATACAATAGCACAATTGAGCCCACTATGTTTCCAAACATCCTGTTATGTGCCCACTTTTGTCCTGAAGTTCCCTAGTATAAGTAATGTTTTCCTTAAGAAATGGCTTGATAATATCCTGGAATAGATGGCAATCATGGAGGTACAAAGAGTTTGTTTACCATACACCTGGAACTGCTACAACACATGATAAGACGCATTTTAGTTTCTTACCACAAGAAAGCAAAAATATATGGGGCATCTTCTAAAAGGAAACAAAACAAAACCCTCTCAAAATGGCTTAAAATCTCAATCTTATACTGGCACTTATATTTAGGGAAAGAAAATAGTTTATACAGATGAAAGGAAGTTTCTTCTAAAGGCCCTCTGTTTGTAGATTAGCTGAATTGCCTTGATCCCTTTCACTGCCCTTTAACAAAAGAATGAAAAACAATTGAATCAGCACTAGGTGAAGGTGACGGCGATTAATGCATGATTTGATTATAAGTATTAGCAAAGAATCTATGTTATATACTTTTATAAAATCCTTTCACTTATGATCTTTTAATTCTGTATTCTTAATATTTCAAGCAATATTAGTTAGTTCGTGTTTAGTAAAAATTGATTTGGAGTATAAGTAAGCCACTTGTCACTATGTAACCACATGCGTTGTCAACCATGGAGTTCCTGGCTTCAGCCAGGTGACTGCAGCTTTCAATGAGTAATGGTTTGTTAAAAATATTTTCCTTAGGATTGTTTTTTGTATTCTCTTAACCATGAAGTAAAAATGAAACAATTGGATGTTGTGCAAAAGCTTGTGATGATTTGTGTATAAATAAAGAAGGCAACTTTTCTGAGTTGTCCATTATGAGCCTCAAGGCCCAGTGGTCCGTGTCTTATCTCTTCCTATCACCTCGCCGATCCACGCATCCTTTGCAAGCTCTCATTCAGCTGGAGCTGGGCTCCGGCAGGTATGCTTTCTCGTGGGAAATCACTGTGTCTCCAACAGTGAAAAGAAATGACTTCTCCAAAAAAAGACCAACACCAAAGATTACATTGGTAGGAACAAGAGAAATTACATAAGAAAAAAACACTTTTCCTTATTCTCACCAAGTATGAGTAAGGAATACCCTCCTCCAGTGGAAAATACAAAATTCATTATATAATGAATTAAAAAAAGAGACCATCTAGGGCTCGGCAAGGTGGCCTAGTGGCTAAAGTCTTCTCATTGAACACACCAGGATCCCATATGGTCGCCGGTTCTAATCCCGGTGGCCCTGCTTCCCATCCAGCTCCTGCTTGTGGCCTGGGAAAACAGTTGAGGATGGCCTAAAGCCTTGGGACCCTGCACCCATGTGGGAGACCCAGGGGAGCTCTGGGCTTCCGGCTTTGGATCGGCACAACACCGGCTATTTCGGTCACTTGGGGAGTCAATCATCGGACAGGGGGTCTTTCTCTCTGTCTCTCCTTCTCTCTGTATGTCTGACTTTCCAATAAAAATAAATAAATAAATCTTTCAAAAAATAAGAGACTATTAGATATGTTGAATTCCAGAATTATGACATTGTCTCCTTCCACTTTCTATGCCTGTTTTCCCATTTGACCGAAACACACACTTCTCTCTTCTTTGCCTGGCCAACTTCTTTTCAAGTTTAAGATAACTTCAAAGATAGCCTCTAACAGATGTCTTTCCTTTATTCTTAGACTATGGGAAATCTTCCCAAAATTTCCTCTTCCATAATACAAATCACAGTAATTTCCTGTTTCCCACAACTCTTTTCCATTAGCCAGAAAACTTTTCACCTGGCTTAGATGGGAACATGAATTAACTGGTAGATATTTTATGACTGGATAATTAAAAGAGACAAACTAGCCTTGGGTTCTTACTAGCTAACCATGCTATTGTGTTGCTGCTAGTAGGAAAATGGTTATCCAAGAGTCATACAAAGGGAACAGCCATGTAGCGCAGTCAAGCCAAAGCCTGCCAAAGGCATTCCACTTCAGATCCAGCTCCCTACTAATGCACCTGGGAAAACAGCAGAGGGTCCAAGTGCTTAATACCCTGCCAGCCACATGGAAACGAGGCTGGAGTTCCAAGCTCACGGAGCCAGCCCAGTCCAGTCCCAGCTTTTGCAGTCATTTTGGAAAGTAAAGCAACAGATGGAAGGCCTCTTTTGCACATGCTCAGAGCACTCACAAATTCCGTACACGAATTCCGTACACGTTCTCCCTCTCACCAATTCCGCATTGTGATCACACCAATATGGCAAAAACACTAAACTCCAGCTAAGTAAACACAGAACATTTCTGATGTCATTACTCAGGAAGTGCTTTATATTTTTTTCAAACATTTATTTTATTTTTATTGAAAAGGCAGATTTTCAGAGAAGAGACAAAGATAGAAAGATCTTCCATCCAATGGTTTATTCCACAAACAGCTGCAATGGCTAGAGCTGAGCTGATCCACAGCCACGAGCCTCTTCTGGATCTCCAACAGGGGGGCAGGGTCCCAAGTATTTGGGTCATCCTCTGCTGCTTTCCCAAGCGATAAGCAAAGAGCTGGGTTGCAAGTGGAGCAGCCGGGTTACGAACTGGAAGTCATACAGAACATTAGCACTTGCAGAGGATCAGCAGCTGGGCCACCATGCCAGCCCCTTTAGTTTTTGCTGTTTTCTTCCTACCTTCCTTTCTTTCTTTTTAATTAGAAAGATTTGCAGAGAGGATACAAAAAGAAAGATCTTCCATCTGTTGGTTCACACCCCAAGCGGCCACAACGACCAGAGCAGAACTAATCTGAAGCTAGAAACCAGGAGCCTCCTCTGGATCTCCCACGTGGATGCAGGTTCCCAAGACCTTAAGATACCCTTCACTACCATTCCACACCACAAGCAGGAAGGTGGAAGGTAAGTGGAGCAGCTGGGACACGAACCAGTCCTCAAATGGGATCCCAGTACATGCAAAGCAAGGATTTAGCCACTGAGACATTGCCCTAGGCCCAGTCCTTATTTTTTAAATTTAGAATTTTTTAAGATTTATTTATTTTCACTGGGAAGTCAGATATACAGAGAGAAAGAGAGACAGAGAGGAAGATCTTTCATCCATTGATTCAGTCCCTTGGCCTACTGGCCACAACGGCTGGAGCTGAGCCAATCTGAAGCCAGGAGTCAGGAGCTTCCTGGGGTCTCCCATGCTGGTGCAGAATCCCAAGCTTTGGGCCAGTCTTGACTGCTTTCCTAGGCCATAAGTAAAGAATTGGGTTGTAGGTGGAGCAGCCACTTGCAGGGAGCTGGATGGGAGGCAGGGCTGCAGACACATGGGGAGAAATGGGGAAAGAGGTGAATAATGTGAGTGAGTCCTTAGCGTTTTATCTACAAACCTACAAAGTGTACTGAGTATGAGGCTTGCTTCAATGCAGCTCCCTGCTAAGGTCCTTGGGAAAGCAGTGGAGGACAGCCCAACTGCTTGGGCTCCTGCATTCTTTGTAGGAGACCCAAATGAAAAGCTCCTGGCTGCTGATGTGGGACTGGCATAGTCCTGGCGGTTAGGGTCATTTGAAAGATCTCTCTCTATCTTTTTAACTCTGCTTTTCAAATAAATAAATCTTTAAGAGAACACACACACACTCGCAAAATCATTCTGCTGAAAACTAATTAAATAAAAACACACACAAAAATTTCCAGAAGTCATATGCAAAAACTAAAACTTACATCCTAGGAAGGTCAGAAAACTCTTGAATGTGATAATAACCGAAAGACCTAACATCTACATGTGTCAGCTCAATTTTTTCTACAGAAGTTTACAAGGATGATTTTAATTAAATTTGACATAGCCATCTTCATTTTGGTAAGCTCTTTTAAAGCTTTCTTCTTAATGGTGGGGGAGGGAGGTTGGGAATCAACGATTTTCAGAGCTCAAGAGCAAACTACACCATAAGGTAACATAGCTGGTAAAGTAACTGCCTGCAACGCCCAGATCCCACAAAGGTACACAATGCAGTACTACTCAACTGTACGTCTTTTTTTTTTTTTTTAATATTTTAAAAGATTTATTTATTTCTATTGGAAAGTCAGATTTATAGAGAGAAGTAGAGACAGAAAGATCTTCCATTCACTGGTTCACTCCCCAAATGGCCACAACAACCAGAGCTGAGCTGATCTGAAGCCAAGAGCCAGGAGCTTCTTCCAGGTCTCCCACACGGGTGCAGGGTCCCAAGGCTTCGGGCCGTCCCAGGCCACACGCGGGGAGCTGAATGGGAGGTGGGGAGCTGGATAGGAGGTGGGAAGCTGGATGGGAAGCGGAACTGCTGGGACATGAACTGGTGCCCATGTGGGATCCAGAAGATGCAAGGCGAGACTTTAGCCACTAGGCTACGTCCCCTCAACTCTACTCATGATCCAGTTTCCTGTTAATGGTCTGGGGAAAAACAGTGAAGATGGCCTAAGTGCTTGGGCCCTGTACCCACATGGAGAGCCACTAAAGTCCTTAGCTCCCAGCTTCAGCCTGGCCTGGTCCTGACAGTCACCATAATCCAGAGTGTGAACCAATGGATGGAAGAAGATACTCTCTCAAGAAACTAAATAAAAAGGAAATAAATACTTTTTCTTTACTAACAAAATTTTTTTAATTAAAAAAGCAATATCTTACGTGTAATACCAATCCAACTAACCATGACTTTTTAAAAACAAGGAAAAATAGAATCAGGCGAGTGGCACAGCAAACTAATCTGCCCAGTGGCTCTGGCATCATATATGGGCACCAGTTTGTGTCCTGACTGCTCCACTCCTGATCCAGCTCCCTGTTATGGCCTGGGAAATCAGTGCAGGACGGCGTAAGCCTTGGCTCCCTGCACCTACATGAGTGACATGGAAGAAACTCCTATTTTTGGAACAGCTCAGCTCTGATCATTGTGGCTATTTAAGGAGTCAATCAGTGGATACAAGATCTTTCTGTAATATCAGTCTTTCAAATAAGAAAACATACAAACCTACTTTAAAAAAAAAAGGAAAAACAGTAACCATATTTCAAGAATTGAAATTTTTTTTAAAAAAGCCTTAAGGCAAAATCAGATCATAACAGATGTTTAATAATTTGAAGCAAAACCTAACCAAATAGCAAAAACAGATTTTGGGAGTGGCTGTTAACATTCTATTCTCAGCAGGCTCATTTGAGAGGTTTTAATGAAATAAATCAGCTCCTTGGATAAGCTGATCACGGTTTCCTAAGACTTTTATTTCATGGTTAAATGAAGTCATAAGAGCCTCTCTCTGTCAATGCAACATATAAAGCCGAAGTCAGGGACCAGCACAACGGCTCAGTGGGTAAATCCTCACCTTGCACATGCCAGGACACCATGTGGGCACCACTTTCTGTCCCAGCCGCTCCACTTCCCATCCAGCTCCCTGCTTGTGGCCTGGGAAAGCAGTGGAAGATGGCCAAAACCTGGAGACCCTGCAGCCACATGAGAGACCTCAAGGAGGCTCCTGGCTCCTAGCTTCAGATCAGCTCAGCTCCAATTGTAGCCACTTGGGGAGTGAATTAGTGGACAGAGATGGGGATGGGGATGGGGGGGTGGAGTATCTTTTCCTATGTCTCCTTCTCTCTATAAATCAGCCTCTCCAATAAAAAAAATAAAGAAATCTTTAAAAAATAAATAAAGCTGAAATTTTAGACCAAGGTGATAACTACAGATCTCATTTACTCCCAAAATTTATTCCAATCTTTTCTTTGAGAGGATTAGAGACCTCCCATTACAGAAATATTTTACGTAGCTTTTAGCCTTTTACCCTTGGTGACTTTAAGCTAACTCTCAAGCAATTGTGTTCTGTACTGGGTCCAGTGCAGTAGCGCTGAGGTCCCCTGTAGGTGCCGGTTCATGCTCTGGGCTTCTCCACTTCCCATTCAGCTCTCTGCTTGTAGCCTGGGAAAATAGTAGAGGATGGCCAAAAACCTCAAGACCCTGTGCTTACATGGGAGACGCCAAAGAAGCTCCTGGCTCCTGGCTTTAGATCAGCTTAGCTCTGGCCTTTGAGACCACCTGGGGAATGAACCAAGGGATGGAGAATTTCCTCTTTGTGGATCTGCCTTTCCAATAAAAAATGAGTTAAGTCTTAAAAAAAAGTTTTGTCCCAGGATAGAAGACAGATAAACCTCAATATTCTAGCTAGAAACAGAACTACCAAGATTAGTATCACTCACACTTTTGCAATATGTCATATATATATAAAAGTACTCATTATAGCACTGCTTGTGGGGAAATTTTTGAGAATAAAGTTACTGATGAGTAATCACTTGGTTTCATACAGCAGTCCTTTATAAAAAGGTTGTCACCTGCAAGACAGCCTAGTTGCAGGAGTGGAAGGCATACAAGTATTTGCATGAGGAAGAGAAAAAACCAAATACCCAGATGCACAAGTTGTTGTTATCATATTCGAAGTGCACACAAACTGTCTTCAGGAGAGACACTGGGCCAAAGGACTGACAAGGGAATTGAAAATTTAGAGTCTTTCAAATGGCATGCCTCCTTTTGTTTCTATTCAACACAAAAGATTTCGTGTTTTAACTTCAAATAAATTTATGAGGAGACTTTTAGCTCAGATATTAGTTTAGACAGAATCATTGCAATAATGTCAAATTATATATTGTCTTCTTCAAATGTTTTTCTAAGAAGATTCAGGCTCATTCTTAGTCAATATTACAGTTCCTACAATGTCCCAGGGATTATTTTGACATTCATGAGCCATGCCGAGGTAGTCCTAAGGCTCCTTCCTTCATGGAGCTTTACGGAGTAATAACAGAGCAGTTCTAAGTGCTACACAGAAGACAGCGAGATCCTGGGAGAAGCAACGTGCTGAAGGGAACAGGAAACTGGTCTGTATAAAGCAGTGAAGGCAGAACCCTCTGGGTATACGACAAGTGAGCCAAGAACTCAAGACTACAACAAAGCAAGCAATGAAACCAACAAGAGGAAAGCCCTGCAACTGGAACAAGCTTGGCCACTTATTGCTCAGGGTACAGCGAACCCACAGCGAGGTTACAGTGTGGTGACCAGGAGTGCAGGTAAGCTCAGAGGTAGGCACATCCCAAATGCATGTAAGGTTTGGTAGCTGCGGGCAAAGAGGAGAGATTTTATTGTTAAACGGGGTGGTGGAACTGTAGTTTTTAGCAGGGGAGTAACACAACCTATAAACTGCTGCTCAGAATCAAGCTAGTTATATATAGGCAATAGGCAATGGGACTGAACAGGTGTTTGAGAGAAATGGGGAAACAGGTCTGGTTTAGGGTATCTGCAAAGTAGAGCACATAGAATTTGCTGCTGGATCCAGTAGGAGAATTGAGTAAGACAGCAACAGGATAAATTATACTTTTAAAAATCTGTGTAGTCATTTATAGTTGTGAAAGTACTTGGACATCCATGATCCCATTTCATATCACACGTTAAGGTCACACTAGGCAAGATCCAAGTTTTAGAGACTGAGAATCCCAGCCCTTGAGGTCAGCTTCTAGATCACACGACACACTCATCAACTCACAGATTTCTTCATGAATCCAAGAGGCAAATGTAGATAATGACCCTTATGGGAAACTTCAGCTCATTTTTGTCCAAATCAAGCTACCGTATTTCAATATTTCCGTTAGATTAGAATAGCAACACTGGTGTTGTGCATTCTTCGAATGTCAAAGGTCACCAAGAGGCAAAGTAACACTTCAGGACAGTACAACCAGCCCCCCACCAGTATATTCCACAAGGAACCTTCTCAGGTGGACATCAGACAAGAGCTAACATTCAAAAGTAAATTCAGATTATTTTTAAAATGATCATTTCAGGTGGCCAATGCAGCTTCCTCAGGGCCTGGGAAAAACAGCTGATGATAGCCCAGTGCTGGGTCCCTGCCCCCCACAAGGCAGCTCTGGATGAAGCTCCTGGCTCCGGGCCAGGCCAGCCCAGCCCAGCCCTGGTTCCTGCCAGCCAGCTAGAAACCCACTGATGCAAGATCTCTCTCTCAAACTCTTTCAAATAAATAAATAAGTAAATACATCTTTTGAATTAAAAAATCACAATCATTTTCACAGACTATAAAACCTACACAATACAAGCATGGAGACTAAAAAAAATCTAATCTTCTAATCTTTTGTAGAATTAGAGACAACAGTCCTTCAAAGCTATAAATAAAATTCAACTAAAACCTCCTAATTTTAACTTGAACTGGATAAAATCCAAATCAAGGTACCTACCATTCACTAGAAATGCTATCAACAGAATACTGTAAAACTACAATTACATGTTACAGCATGAATTACTAGTAGACAGTAAAATATAATAATTAGAATGAAGCATTGTGTATCAAATGAATTACTTATGGACACTTCAATCTACCGCCATCAATCTTGTAAATTTATAAATCAGGTTCCAGTGAACTTATTTCTTCACCTAAGACTGTCATATTTCTGCAGAATACCTGCAGATGCAGGCAAGGAGGTGGGGGAGGGAAGAGACGACCACCACTGTCCAGTTCACTGTTTTATTAGAGGATTATCTTGACAGCTGACTATGTATTTAGTCCACAAATTGAGCTACAGCAAGCAAAATATATTTGGTGTACAAACCTCATTCTTGAAGACCAGGGCAGTGTGATGCACTGTTAGTGACCACAGGGGAAGGCTGACCCAAGGTGCAGGGCAGTCAAAGGTAGTCAGACAATCTCAGACACACCGACAAACCAACAGACTGGCGCTGTGTTACCGGCCTGCAGTGCTCCCTGACAGTCCCTTTTAAGTCCCGTATTTCTAGGAATCCGGGCCTCGTGGAACGTCTCCTTTCACTCAAGGACCGCGGTGAGGTGCATGAACCCCCCCCCCCCATCTCAGATGACTTATTACACCTGCATGCAGCACTTGACAAAAGCCTAACAGCTCTTCTACTCGGCCTGCATGTCCCCTAAACTTTGGAAGAACCGCAAGATTAAACACTCGTTTCACTAGACACATCATGTAAAATGATGCTGTACTTTAGACCCTTTACCTGGCACGCTGAGCAATGCGGATGGATGCTCGGCCCTCCCCCCACCCCTTACATTACACACATTACCGACCGAAAAAAGATTAGGTTTAGCTTCCGGGAATTACATCTCTCATTTCTTTAGACTGCATGGTATTATCTAAAGACTCCATAAAGCCAAGATGTCAAAGTCTCCACGGTCCCCATCCGTGCACTTGTCAAAGTACCAATATTCGCAGAGAGCCCAAAAGGACGCGTTTCGAACACCCGCGGCCCACAGAACCCAGAGGCGGAAAAAAAAAAAAAATTTTTTTTTTCCACGGCAATTTCCCAGCATTGCGTGCCTTCCCTGGCCTTCGGTGCAAACTACTTCCTCGCAACAGAACATAAGCTCCGGTAGTTTGCCAAGCAGAGTAAAAATCACTTCGCGGAGATAAGGAGCGGAAACCGAGGCGAGGCCGATCGCGGAAGCGCGGGCGGCGGGGCGCGGGAGCCCCCGGGGCGGCCGGCGTGTGCCCTTCTCCCGGTTCATTCATTCTGCACCTCCGCGCTCTCAGCCCGGGCGGCCGAGCTCAGGGCGAGTGCGGGGTTTGGGGGAAGGCTCCCGAGCCGCAGCCCGGAGGGGGGGAGGTCCTGCACGACCGCGGCCTTCGCCCCAAGGGAGGGTGGTCGGTCTGCGAGATCTCGAGGCCCGCGCCCGAGACCAGAACCCCGCAGCAGCCCCGCAGCTCCTCCCAGTGCCCGGCCGCCGGGGTGAGGCCTCCGCCGGCCGCCCGCCCGCCTCGGGAGAAGCCCCTCCAAGCCGCTGCCGGCCCGGCTGCCCGGCCGGAAGTCGCCCGGCGCCCCCTCCTCAGCGCCCGACTTCCCTCGCCGCGGCGGCCCAGACCCCTCTACTGTCCGCTCTGCCCCGGGCCTCTCTTCCCCGTTCACGGGCGCGGGCGGTGAGGGCCACGGGGGAAAGGCAAGGGTGGCGCTGCCCGCCCCGCCGGGGGGGCGCCCACAGCCCAGGGAGGAACCGCAGGCCCCCCGCTGAAGGCGGCTACCTTGATGATCCTGCGGGGCAGCCCGGCCATCTTGTCAGATCCCGAGTTCGGCCTCTGCTCTCGTCTCCGGCTCCGCTCGCCTCACGCACGAGTGGAAGTCCCGGGCTCTACTTCCGGGGGACGTTGCCGCGCCCGCCGCCGCCGCCGAGGCCCCTCGGGAAATGTAGTCCCGGCTCGGACGCGGGCGGCCTTCCCTCAGCCCGGGCCCCCTCCCCCGAGTTCCCCGCCCCAACCCCGGCCGGAGGCGGTTGGCGGAAGTGACGCTCCGCGGCGGGGCAGGGACTTGGGGGAGGCGGCGCGGGCGGCGCGGAGCTCCGGCGCCCGTGGCCGAGCCAGCCGCGCTGCTGTCCGGGACTGGGCGGCCGGCGCCCGCGGCCCCCTTCCTGGCGGCCACGCCCGCGCTGGTGGGCGACGTAACAGAAGCCCGGCGTCTGACGTAGCCCATTCATTCACTTGTTCCTCCATTCACTGTATTACCCTAAGTGGGCTCTGCGCGAGGCTGGTGCCTCAAACGCCCCAAGTGCAGGCATCCGCAGTTTCCTCAGGGGGGAACGAGGGACTGCAACTCCATTGCAGAGCTTTCGGCTGTAGATCTCGCTAATTCGGTGGCCCCCGGTGAGGGGTGCCGGAGTCCAGCTCCAGCCGAGTTCGGAACTTGAGCAGGGTGCGTGGATGAGGCGTGAAGAGGAAAGAAATGGACCACTAGATTTCATGGACAATGCAAGGAAGCTGTCCGCTTTTATTTAATACAGAAACAAACTCTGACTCAGACTTTTATGTCATGGTCAAGTGGGTGTGTCCAAGGATAATTCTGCCATTTGTTTCACCTTAAAGCAGGATGTTATCCATCCTGACCCTGAAGTCAGGACGTTCTCAATAGATGGTGCATATCAATCAGTAACACATTCCTTCTGCAATCCTCATTCTACAACTTAATCTTGAATCCCTCAAGGGAGGAAATGTAGTACAGAGGAAGGACCTAAGGATCAAGAGGGAAAGAATAGATTCCCACTACACCTGGGGACCTAACACCCTTGACTAGCATATGGTCAACGGGGGCAGCAATGGGAGACAGCAATAGTAAAAGGACCTTCAGCAACATCAACTTCCAAGCTCACGTTGATAGTAAAGGCCAACTCCGCAGAGGCAGAACGGCTAAATAGATTGCAGAAATCCCAGTGGGTTTTTCTGGGTGTCCATGCAAAGAGAGGTGGAGCTTCTTCAGGTGGTTGTAGAGACATCCCCTGGGCGCTGCCGTGCAGCTGGAAATTCCTTGCGGCCCTACCTGCAATGGAACGGTACTCTTCACCTTCCTGTCTTCCACACCCACCACACGGACCCCAGCAGAGGGGAGTTATGACGTTCACATTTTTGCATAAATCTGGCCTCTTGGACCCCTTCAGCACCCACCCCCATCTGCACTCCGTAGTCTTAAAGAAAGTCCTGGAGCGAATTCAGGGCTGCAAAGAATGGTTTCTGAATGCCGGGCGCTGGAGGGCGGGAAAAGTCAGTGTTGCCGGCTCAGACCAGTGACCAACAAGAGGATTAGGGAACCCAGAGTAATCCCTCTTACTTCCCCCCCCCCGCCCCCATAATGTTGGCGAGGGAGGAGGCTACCAGGGGGAATAGCGTGAGCCTGAGATTATCAGCATTACGTCCAGAGGTCAGATGCCTTGCAATGTGATGGGCGGACTTTCTGCAGGCTTTAATTTAAGACATTGTTATCTCCATTTTACAACAGATGCCTAGAATTAACTCTAAAGTTAGAGCAGGATAAAGTGAAGCTGTTTTGTGGGTGGGGGGTGGTCCTTAGCTACTTAGCACTTTAAGACAGTAGTGGATGATGTATGGGTAACAGACCAAGTGCCAAGTGAGAGAATCCAGAAGATGAAGCAGGTGGCCATATCTTTCACAGGAGGAGACAGATAAACAATTAGAATCCAGTGTGTTTTTTAGAGAACCCTCCAATGTGCAATTGGGTAAGAATATGCATTGACTGATAATTCAGGGAAGGCTTCTTAAAAATATTTTATTTGAAGAGCACAGCAACAGGTGCAGGGGCAGGCCTTCCATTCACTGATTGACTCCAAATAGCCACAACAGCCAGATGGGGCTAGGAAGCGAGGAGCCAGGAGCTCCACCCTGGCCTCACCGTGAATGCCGGTGGCCTGAGCACTGGGCCGTCATCCACTGCCTTTCCGGATACTTTAGCAGGAAGCTGGATCCGGAACAGCTTAACCCGCCTCAGCACAATGCAGGTCCCAAGGAAGCAGGTTATAAACTGGAAGATCAGAAGAAGTGTGCTGAAGAAACCAGCAATATGAATGCAGAAACCCAGTGGGAAACATTGAGGGCTGGGCACTAAGCTCCATGACTAGGTAGATTATCTTAATATGTTGTTAGTTCTATAACCAGAGAATGTAGGAAGGTAAATGACCCTGGACAAAGACATTTTCAGGAAACCTTTAGAGACCCGAGGAGAGTTCACCCCGGGTGAAAGAAAGACCAGGTGATCACTGAGTTAGAGATGTGTAGATATAAAGTTGAGACCAGTGCAGTGGCTTGTCGAGTTAAGCTGCTACCTGCAGTGCCAGCAGCCCACAGGAGCTCTGCTTATAGTCTGCTATTTCTCTTCCAATCCAACTCCGTTCTAATGGCCTGGAAAAGCAGTGGAAGATGCCCCAAGTGCCTGGCCCCAGTACCCGTGTGGGAGACCCAGATGAAACGCCTGGCTGCTGACTTGAACCTGGCTGTTGCAGCCATTTGGGGACTGATCCAGCAGATGGAGGTCTTCTGTCTCTCTTCTCTTCTTTATCTCTCTCTTCTCTAATTCTGTTTTTAAATACATAGAATAAATCTTAAAGTCTGTAGATCTGTAGTTAAAACAGGGCTTAGCAAGAAACAGTCTGTGTTGTTACCTCTGCCAACCTAAAAAGCCTTAACTGGGGCCAGAAGAAACCTGCTCCAGTATGGGATGCCAGCATTGCAGATGGCATCTTACCTTGCTGCACCACAACACTGGCCCCCAAATGCCAAATTTTAAAATCTGCCAAATTTTTTAAAATTTATTTTATTAGAAAGGTAGATAGATATACAGAGAAGAAGAGAGAGAAGAAGCTCTTCCATCCCATGGTTCACTCCCCAAGGGCCGCATGGCTGGAGCTGAGCCAATCCGAAACCAGAAGCCAGGAGCTTCTTCTACATCTCCCATGTGGGTGCAGGGTCCCAAGGCTTTGGGCCATCCTCAACTGCTTTCCCAGGCCACAAGCAGGGAGCTGGATGGGAAGTGGAGCTGCTGAGATTAGAACAGTGTCCATATGGGATCCCAGAGCCTTCAAGGCAAGGACTTAAACTGCTATGCTATCGCACCAGGCCCAGATATTTTGTTCTTAAATATTGAGATTCAAGTTCCTGCTGCTCCACTTCTGATCTAGCTCACCTCAGATTGACCCCAAGACAAGTATTTTTTGAGAGCATGTATATAACAGACCCTTTGCCAGTAACCAAGGATGCAGGGGTGACCAAGACAGAGATCCTAAAACTCTGAGGAACTCAGGCACCAATGTCCCATGTCATTTCCAGCAGGGCAAATAGACCATATGCACCCATCACTAAAGGACCCAAGCAGCGATCTACTATTTGGTCACAGGGGATGGGGAAGCACTAGATGTTTAGATCCCCCCACCCTCCCCCGGCTTTTCCACTTCGCTTCCTGCTTTTGCACAAGCTGTCTCATGCTTGGCAGAGACAAACTAAACCAGAGCAGATAAGTTGGGAAAATGCTGTACCAGTCATCTTTAATAGAAGCCTTCCTTCAATTCATAAGCAAGAGTCATCAGGCAGAAGTGTTTGTTTGCAAAACTTGTTATCGTTTCTATCAGCATTGGGAAACTGTTTCGTGGGCGATCAAGACAGAAGTATCCGCCAGAGGAGGGTTCATGCACACTGACTCAGGCAGGCTGCAGTGGGGGAGGGAGAGAAGGCTGCACACTGCTTTGTAAAAAGGAGAGAGAACAAACAAGAAATGCCGGCTACTCTGCAGGCCCTCAATGTAAGTAGCTAGCTGTCTTTTTTTTTTTTTTTTTTAAGATTTATTTTACTTTTATTGGAAAGGCGGATATACAGAGAGGAGGAGAGACAGAGAGGAAGATCTTCCATCCGATGATTCACTCCCCAGGTGGCCCCAATGGCTGGAGCTGAGCCAATCCGAAGCTAGGAACCTCTTCCTGGTCTCCCATGTGGGTGCAGGGTCCCAAAGCTTTGGGCCATCCTTGACTGCTTTCCCAGGCCACAGGCAGGGAGGTAGATGGGAAGCAGGGCCACCAGGATTAGAACCGCCGCCCATATGGGATCCCGGGCGTGCAAGGTGAGGACCTTAACCACTGTGCCACCGCGCTGGGCCCGTAGCTAGCTGTCTTAAAAACTGATGGCTTGTTTTAGGATAAATGCAGAAAGACATAGGTCTTCCACGCACTGGTGCCCTTCCTACATGCCCACAGCAGCTGGGACAGCTACAGGCCGATCCTACAACTCAATCCAGGTCTCACGCGAGTGTGCCATTACCACTTCCTCTCAGAGTAAGCAACAGTAGGTAGCTGGAGTTGGGAGTGGAGCCAGGGCTCAACCTCTGGCAATCCAGTGTGGGATGTGAACCACGGCCCTAAATGGTTGTCCCCACCTGAAAGCTACCAACTGTTGTGGGCTAAGGAGTTGATTAGCATTCATTAAGCTGAGCACCTGCAGGATCTGGGCTTGAGGCTAGTGGCACCTGGTCTATCAGACTCATTAGCATCCTATTGATCTGTTAAGGGATTTGGGGGAAAGGTATATATGGGAGAATAAAGGGAGGCCTGAGAGACTTCTTCCACCAATTACTGGTTTCCTGTCGGTGTTTCATTCCCTGACCCTAGCCGTGTCCACGTTACTGGCTCTGCTGGACGGTACAATCAACCAACACAAGGCCATCCTGTAAAAAGAAACTAAGCAGGGTAGTCTGGGGTTTTAAACAGTTCCTAGGGGAGCCTGCACGGTGGCTCAACAGGCTAATCCTCTACCTGTAAGTGCTAGCATCCCAAATGGCATTCCCAAATCCCAGTTTGTGTCCAGGCTGTTCCACTTCCCAGCCAGTTCCCTGCTGGGTTTTTTGTTTTTGTTTTTGTTTTTTGGATGTTGTTTACATAGTTGACATGCATGCACCCCTACAAAGGCCACTTGATTAGGGTGGGGAGGGTGAGTTAGGGAGGAAAATGGGTGGGACAAATGCCTCCAATTTTCTTTTTCTTCCCTTTTCTCCGGTATGGGGTTAGGGGACGGGTGTAAGGAGAGGGAGGTGGCTGTTCCCAGCTGCCAAACTACATCAGTACCTAGAGATGGAGGATGTCTACCTGATGTCATCTTAGAAACCCCCGACCTGGAGAAGAATGTTTCAAGGGTGTTGCTTGAGTGGTTTTGATTGTTTTGAGATGCTTTTGGTTCTATTGTTCCAAGGTTGAGAAAATTCTTCCAAGATCCATTGGCTGAGAGTCCATCCTAGTATATCCACTCACCCAGATACTTGCTGCCAAGTCTTGGCCAGGAGAGTTGTCCAACCTTTTCTGCTATCTATCTTCTTACATTACATCTGACTTTCTCTGCAGGGTTGGGCATGATGTTCCCCTTATGCACCTGGGCAAGCTGTCCACTGCACAGGCATCAGCAGTTGAGGAGGCCCAGTTCTGATACATGCATTCCAAGGTTGGACCACAAATCCTATGATCTTCTCTGGGGGCAGAGTTTTGTGTCCAGTGATCCAACTGGGGAATTCTCACCTGAAGTGACCCCAGATCTGACTCTTACATGTTCTAGCTAGTACAGGGTCTGGTTCAGTCCATTACCCATATCAGACTATGCACAGGTTGTAGTTGCCTGGTAAGTTCCTTCTCCAGCCCCATGTCCTATGAAAACAGACTGGTGCTACAGCCCAGACCAACCAAGAAAGAAAGAGAGAAAGATACCTAATGAACATAGTCTGGAGGTGTAAGTCCCCAGGAGAGTAGAGACCTAGGAGGATCTAGTAACAAGGTCTGCTTTCACCTAGTGCTTTGTGCTTAACAAAGTATCTTTGAATGTTTCCTCACCCAGGGAAGACCTGCAGCCCTAGGGCAATTCTCTAGAGCCCCTGCTGGATTCCACAGTATTCCTGGGTAGGTAGATGGAGGAAGGGTTCCACACACATTAGTCTCCCTTCTCCATGCCAGACTAGAGGAAGCAGCATTCCAGAGGATGGTGACTCAAGACATCTGGCCGGAAGCCTGGCTAAAACAGGAACTCTGCCAGGCAGGGCTCTTTTCCTGCCTCTAGGTGCCACCCTTTCAGGTTCCCAAGATTGCATGCTCTGCACGTTCTCCTCCCTGCCCGTGATGGCATCCTGCGTGGCCAGCCCAACCTGGCCTCTCATTCCCTCCGACCCGTGCTGCCTCACTCACATTTCTTTTCTGTACACTCCCATCACTGGTCCTCTTCCTATCTGAGGCTGTGAGCAGTGAACTGCCCCCACCTGGCACTAGAATGACTCAACATGATTTTGAAATCTTTTTCTTCTGAGTAAGATGATTTGTGATCAGATATATGCCGGAGCAAAAGTTTTCCAAACTTTGCAACACTTTCTCACACCTCAGAGTCTGGTTAAATATAGAGATTGCAAGGTCCACTCAATATCTTTGGAATTCAACTCATAGGCTCTATTCAATTCTCTCTCTCTTACTCTGTGTTTTGTTTTGTTTGTTTGTTTTTAAAGATTTACTTATTTTTATTGGAAAGGCAGATCCATAGAGAGGAAGATCCGTCAGATGATTCGCTCCCCAAGCGGCCGCAACTGCCAGTACTGAGCCAATCTGAAGCCAGGAGCCAGGAACCTCCTCTAAGTCTCCCACACGGGTGCAGGGTCCCAAGGCTTTGGGCTGTCCTCAACTGCTTTCCCAAGCCACAAGCAGGGAGCTGGATGGGAAGTGGAGCTGCTGGAATTAGAACCAGTGCCCATATGGGATCCTGGTGTGTTCAAGGAGAGGACTTTTGATGCTAGGCCACTGCACCAGGCCCTACTCTGTCTGTTTTAACATTCATTTCTTCATTGTAAATACTGAGTAACAGAGAAACAGAAACAGAAAGAGCTCTTCCTTCCTCTGATTCACTCTCCAAATGGCCGCAACTTCTCAAGTCTGAAACTCCACCCAGGCATTCCACATGGGTGGAACCATGGCTTAAACTACCGTGCCACAATGCTGGTACCTGCCCTTAAAAAGAATATTTATTTTTTATTGGAAAGGCAGATTAACAGAAAGGAGGAGATACAGAAGATCTTCCAGCCATTGGTTCACTCCCCAAGAGGCTGCAATGGCCACAGTTAAGCTGATCCGAAGCCAGGAGCCTAGAGCTTCTTCTAGGTCTCCCAGATGGAGGCTGGTTGGGAAAGTGGAGTGGCTAGGATGTGAACTGGTGCCCATCTTGGGATCCTGTTGCATACAAGAAGCTTTAGCCACTGGGTCACTGTGCTGGGCCTGGCACCTGCAGTTTTAACCAGCTCTCCAGGGGCTATTAAAAGGCCCAGAGGAAGAATAAACATTGTGTTGTCTGATCTTATCAAGAAAAACCGGTTGTGTCAGCAGCATTGATTGATACCTCATTTGCTCCAGATTTCTAAATTCTTCTGACACAGTTCCCCTACCCTTCTGCCTGCCCATTGAGATTCTCTTGGTCTAGGGACCAGTGTGGTGACATAGTGAGCAAAGCTCTCACCTGGAACACCAGCATTCCATGTAGGCCCCAGCTCCTGTCCTAGTTTCACTGCATCTGATCCAGCCCCCTGCTAGTGGCCTGAAAAGGCAGTAGAGGATGGTCCAAATGGCAGCCATGCAGGAAACCCGCAAGAAGCTCCTGGCTCATGGCCTCAGCCAGGCCTAGCCCCAGCTGTTGTGGCCATCTGGGGAGTGAACCAGCAGATGGATGATCTCACTTTCTCTCTCTTGTTCTTGTAATTCTGACTTTCAAATACATAAAAAATACTTTTTTTAAAAAAAGATTTATTTTTATTATTTTTTTTATTGGAAAGGCGGATATACAGAGAGGAGAGACAGAGAGGAAGATCTTCCGTCCGATGATTCACTCCCCAAGTGAGCGCAACGGCCAATACTATGCCGATCCGAAGCCAGGAGCCTCTTCCAGATCTCCCACGCGGGTGCAGGGTCCCAAAGCTTTGGGCCGTCCTCGACTGCTTTCCCAGGCCACAGGCAGGGAGCTGGATGGGAAGCGGGGCTGCTGGGATAGAACCGGCGCCCATATGGTATCCCAGGCGTGCAAGGCGAGGACCTTAACCACTTGCGCCACTGCGCCGGGCCCAAAAAATACTTTTTAAAGAAAAATTTTCTAGGTCCAGGTGTTAGATATTTCAGATTTGGTGGGGGGGATAAATAATATTCCTTCCCTTCCTGACAGTTACAAAGGGGAGTAGCAGGGACTAGAATCAATGCCCACATGGAATGCCAGCACTACAAGTGGAGGACTAGCCTGTTGAACCACCAGATTCAATAAATGAAGGTCAAAATATTGCCTTCCTCCACTACTTTTTTTTTAAAGATTTATTTTTATTAGAAAGTCAGATTTACAGAGAGGACAGATTTTCCATCTGCTGGTTCACTTCCCACATGGCTACAACAGCTGGAGTTGAGCTGATCCAAAACTAGAAGCCAGGAGCTTCTTCTGGGTCTCCTACGTGGGTGCAGGGTCATCTGATGCTTTCCCAGGCCACAAGCAGGGAGCTGGAAGGGAAGTGGAGTGGCCAGAATACGAACTGGCACCCAAATGAGATCACAGAGCATGCAAGGCAAGCATTTAGCCACTAGGCTACCTCGCCAGGCCCTGCCTTCCTGGACACACAGTTGCAAATGTCCGGTAATTGGCTTATTCCCCACCATCATCCTAGCTGTGGATGTAGCCACTAGTCTCTTAGCATAACCAGGCACCTGCAGACCCTTTAACCTATGGCAGAGCAGATGAGCGTGCAAGAAGGCAGGAAGTATTCCAGGATAAGGGAGAACAGGGAAGGAAATGGTGGAGGAAACAAAG
This sequence comes from Ochotona curzoniae, assembly GCF_017591425.1. Lineage (NCBI taxonomy): Eukaryota > Metazoa > Chordata > Mammalia > Lagomorpha > Ochotonidae > Ochotona > Ochotona curzoniae. The sequence goes on along the minus strand of NW_024464920.1, from coordinate 11,611,692 downwards.
AAAAGAAGAGAGAAATGCAGAGAAAGGAGAAAACCAGAGAGAAACACAAGAAAAAGACAAGGCTGAACAGGCCCGGTTCACCACTTTGAATCTCACTAAGCAGAAAGCTACCATGTGGTCACAAAGTCACTTGATTCACACTTGGATTACAAAAGGTATATTTGCTGCATCTGCTTTTTACTGTCTGACTTAATTGCCTGACAGCAGCCCTTGAGGTCTCACTTGGCACTCCCACAGTTACTTGGGATGGTATATACTAGCTCATACTTACAGTCCGCCTCTCACACTATAATTTTCACAACTTGTTGCCTTTTCACTCGTGGCTTCCCACTCCACCTGCCTGCTGATTTCTCATCCTTCTCCATGAAGTCTTTCCCTCTCCCTGTCAAAACACCTTGCCATCTTATTCTGGCCGACACTTGTAATAATCTGTTTATCTAAATTCGTAGCTACACAATACACTCCTTTAAAGCACACAGCACCATAATACTTGTTCAGCAGTAACATGATGGTTCAAACGGTGGCGCAAGTGGTTAAGGTCCTCGCTTTACACGCCCGGGATCCCATATGGGCGCGGGTTCTAATCCCAGCAGCTCCACTTCCCATCCAGCTCCCTGCCTGTGGCCTGGGAAAGCAGTGGAGGACGGCCCAAAGCTTTGGGACCCTGCACCCGTGTGGGAGACCCGGAAGAGGCTCCTGGCTTCGGATCGGCATAGTATTGGCCGTTGCGCTCACTTGGGGAGTGAATCATCGGACGGAAGATCTTCCTATCTGACTGTCCTCCTCTCTCTATATCTGACTTTACTATAATAACATAAATCTTTAAAAAAGAACATGGCCCTGAGGACCGCCCACTAGTCTCACCTCTCAGATGCCATGATTAGCTTGTCTGCATCCTTGAAAAAAAAAAAAAACAGTAATGCATTGATCAGTAAGACTTTGGGGCTTCAATATTTGCATAAATTTGGGGAGCCAAATCCTGTTCAAACTTGGAGATATAATTTTCTTTAAGGTTTTGAAGTTCAATTTATAAGCATTTTTATCCTATTTATAGGATTGAGAACTAGGGAGACCAGTGTAATTGTTCAAGGGGTAATCCCCCACCTGTAAGTGCTGGAATCCCATAAAGGCACAGTTCATGTTCTGGCTGCTCCATTTCCCATCCAGCTCTCTGCTAATGGGCTGTGAAACCAACAGAGGATGGTTCAAAGCATAACCAGAGCCGGCACTGCCCAAGTGCTTAGCCAGGCATTGTGCTTACTTGCTGCCACTGAATCCTGCAGCAAACCCAAAGGGCCCTCCCTGATGTCATTCCCCCGATACTCTCTAAACCCTGTCCCTATGGAGACTTTATTGCTGAGGCAATCTGAGGCATGGGTAACCGTGTCCCCCCTGTGTGGGGACAAAAAGAATGCCATGCCATGCTCCTAGACAAGGAGCGGGACACCAGCCAGGCATCCTTGGGGGGTCTCTCTGTGCTGCACTCCTTCCAGCATGGGAACTCTGGGGCCAGACCCTGTGCAAGGGCGTGCTCATCACTGGCAGACTTTCTGGGCGTGCCCCAAGTCAGCAAGGCAGGGGATGATTCGTTTCCATCCTCTTGAGACAGAGAAATTCTCATTTCTGGGATTGTCTCGGGGAGGAAGAGGAGCATAACCAGGAGAGCAGCACGGGGGCAGGGAGAGAGAGACTGACTCGTTTACGGGCCTTCAGTGCTTCAATATTATTCACATCGCTTAGGAAATAGAAGGGTTAAAAGGATAGAGTCAGCAACCATGCACAAAAATCAAAAAATACAGAGCATGACATTACACATTGGTAACAGGAAAAACGTGTGTGTGCAGTTTTGTAAAAAGGAAATATGCATGCCTGTGTACATGTATGTATATGCTCATGTGAACAAAAAGAAAACTCATAAAGGTTGGTGTGGAAAGGGGATAGGAGAACCAGCTCCACCACAGAACTGCCTTTACAGTAGGACACACGATGTGTCCAATACATTTTGGTCATTATCATAACATAGACACAAAGTGTCTTCAAAATTTCATGGAAAAGGCATACCAAACAAACAAACAAACAAAAAACCCCTACGGGGACAGGCTTTAGATGCAGCCATGAGGCTGCTGCTTGGGACACAGCACCCCATTTCAGAAATGCCTGAGTTCTGACTCTACTTCCAATTCTAGCTTCCCGCTAACGCGCACCCTGGCTGGCAGAGGATCCCCCATCCACAGGAGGCCCAGACTGAGCCTCAGGCTCCTGGCTTCAGCCTGGCTGGCCCTCGTTGTGGCAGGACATCTGAGAAGTAAATCAGTGAATAAATAAGATGAAAACAAGCAAATTACAGAAAAGGATAAAATCTCCTAAAACTTAAAAAAAAAAAAACCTATACATGATTTCATTTGAAATATTTTTGCAACAAAATAAATGCATCTTTTAGTTTTTAAAAGATTTATTTTTTTAAAAAAATGATTTATTTATTTTTACTGGAAATTTAGATATACAGATAGGAGGAGAGACACAGAGGAAGATCTTCTGTCCGATGATTCACTCCCCAAGTGAGTGCAATAGTCGGTGCTGAGCCAATCCAAACCCAGGAGCCAGGAACTTCCTCCAGGTCTCCCATATAGGTGCAGGGTCCCAAGGCTTTGGTTAGTCCTCCACTGCTTTCCCAGGCCACAAGCAGGGAGCTTGATGGGAAGTAGAGCTGCTGGGATTAGAACTAGCGCCCATATGGGATCCTGGCATGTTCAAGGCGAGGACTTTAGCCATTAGGCCACCTCGTCAGGCCCAAAAGATTTATTTATTCTTATTAGAAAGAAGGAGAGAAAGATTTTTATTTGAAAAATGGAGATAAAATGTAAATCACTTCTCCAAAATTGGGGGGAGAAGGAATCGATTGCGTGAGCCATCCTCTCATCTTCTGCCCTACTTCCCATCCAGCTCCCTGCCTGTGGCCTGGGAAAGCCATTGAGGATGGCCTTAAGCCTTGGGACCCTGCACCCGTGTGGGAGACCTAGAAGATGCTCATGGCTCCTGGCTTCGGACTGGCTTAGCTCTGGCCATTGAGGCCATTGGGGGAGTGAATGAATGTATACAAGATCTTTCTCTCTGCCTCTCCTTCTCTTTGTAAATCTGATCTGCCTTTCCAATAAAAATAAAACATTTTAAAGAAAAACCACAAGCTTACATCTAAAAAATATTTAGTTGAAAGGATTGGGGAAAGAGAGACAGAGAATGATGTCTTGATTCATACCGCCTGCCAAATGCCCAGAGTAACAGGGCAGGGCCAAGGTAAAGCCAGGAGCCAGTAATTCAATTCAGCCTTGGAGATCCAACTAATTCAGTCATAGCACAGTGTGCATTAGCAGGAAGTGGCAGTCAGTTGCAGGAGCCACATACTACGATATGGGGTGCAAGTTAGTTTTTAGGTGCACTTAAAAGTTCTTATGTATAGCTAATTACCACAGCCAAGTCCTGTTCCAGGATAAGTTTACCAAGCCAAAATGCCAGACCCAGTGAGGTGCTTAGGAGGTCCTTTATTCCAACAGGGCACGAACAGGAGGTGGGATGGAGAGGGAGAGAACAGAAAAGGAAATGCCTCCTGCCATGGTGGCATGGCAGGGCAGGGGAAAGGGGCAAGATGCAGGAGGGCCAAGGAAAGCGAAGGAAGGGGAGGGGGCACACGTGGAGGCTGATCTTATGCAACCCAGGTGAGTCTGGAAGGTGTAGGGGCCTGGGGAATTGGTTGGGAGGGATTGTGGGTGGGTCCCACGGGATTGGTGACTGAGATGATGAGCCACAGGCAGGTGGGTGGGGAGCATGGGGCGAGGCCACCAGAGATCAGTGGGTGAGGTTCTCAAAAGATGCCAAGAGGTTACATCTCACTGGTGGATAACTGGAATGCCAATTGCGTGGGAAGGGGACACAGGAAGTGGCACCAGGTCCAAAATGGAATGTTCCAATCATTCCTCACAGTCCAGCCCTTCTAATCACTAGGCCAAATCTGTGCGCCCAACATCATCTCTTTACTACGGAACTGCAATACCCTCCTCATCAGACTTGTTCAGGTTCTCACCACTCGCCAAACTACTCAAGGGGCAGTCAAATTAACCTTTCAAAAGAAAGGACCTAAATTATAACATGTCGTTTCTTTTCCATAAAATCCCCCAGTGCCTCCCTACTGCGTTTAGAATAAAATCTGTGGGGCCGGCACTGCGGCCTCGCGGGTAAAGCCTCCGCCTGCAGTGTCCCGCGTGGGCACTTGTTGAGGTCCCAGGTGCTCCACACAGGAGCTCCCTGCTCAGGACCTGGGAAAGCAGCAGAGGACGTCCCCAAGTACCTAGGCTCCTGGACCCACTTGGAAGACCTGGGAGAAGCTCCTGGTTTCAGACACGCTCAGCCCTGGCCTTTGTGGCCATTTGGGGAGTGAAGCAGAGGATGGAAGATCTCTCTTTTCCTATCTCTCACTCCCTGTAATCCTTTCAAAATGATGTATATATAGAAACATGTGTAAATATGTAAATATATATTTTCCATTTTCCATAGGTGGCTTGTGTCTTCATTCCATATAATCTCCACCAACACGGCCTAATCTGACCTGGCCACTCTCCTCCAGGCTGTCCTCCCCACAAAGGGCCTCTCCCAGGTCTCCCATTTCAAACTTCCCAGCCCTATCCCATTACACTTGGAGAGCCTCTGAGAAAACGCCTCTTTCCCTGGGAAACCTTAATTCACTCACCAAGAAGCCGTCTATCATTTGAGCACCTCATACATTTAAAAGAAAGCCAATACTTGACAAGAATGTGTGCTTGGGGCAGCCGACTTGTTTTCCTGCGACCCTTTAGTAACGCTGTGCACAAGTTACAGCGACCAAAGGCAGCCGAGCAGATCCCCTTCCCGCATTCCCGAAGAGACTACATTTCCCAGAGTGCTTCGCCGGCCGGAAGGGCACGCCTGCCCGGAGTCTCTTAGGACCCGGATGAGGACAAGATGGCGTGCTCGCGGTGAGTATGTCATTGGAACTGCTGTGCTCTCCTCTAAAAGCGCAGCAGTGAATTGGACAGGTCCAGGTTTATAAGCAGGTGTCGAGGTCTCCGTCTGTCGTTCCTGGCAGGGCAGGCTCTGTCCTACGGAAGGGCCGGCATGGGGGCTCGTGTTTCTCCCTCATGCAGACTCGGCTCGTATCGTGGCTGCCAGGTTCCCTCCAGGTTAGGCATTAAAGGCTGCACCTGGGTGCTCGTCTCAGTGCTCGTAGCCAGTTCCTCACACCTCGGGCCTTCTGGGCTCTGTTTTAGCTTCTCCTTCGAGTTAAATCCGGAGTCCAAGGATTTGCCCGCAGACATCGTCTCCCTGCGGTGAATAAACTCACCTCTCGCCGGGGGGCGGGGAGGGCTACCGACCATCTGCCACTGTGCGTCTTTTGGACCTCTGGTCGGTGGACTGTGAGAGTAACGGAACAGCGGGCGGGTGGATCGTTTGACCGCTGTGAGCCTTGTACATAATCTATAAAAGGATGTCTATTTGACCAGCTAGTGAAAGTCAGAGCAGATAACTATATGAGAGTGAGTTGCCAACAGGAAAATCACACTGTGAGCCCAGGGTTAGCAGGGTGCTGACACCTGAGAGGGCCCGTGTCCTCCTTGATTGTTGAGGGGGCTCGGATCCTCACTGACGCCAATTAAAAGAAGATTCAGTGGTTAAGCAGAAGTGTCATTTATTCCCAATGGCCCCAGGATATCGTGGTTCTTTGCCCCGTTTTACCTTTAAGATGCTGGTCATTTTGTCAATGATTGGCTCCAAATTTCCCAGTTTGCAAGCACCAGCGTCCTTAGAAGCAAGTCATTAACATTTTATACTTTAGTTGTGCATGAATCAAAATAAATGCCAAATGCTATACATGATTAATGAGGCTGAAGCCGCTGGCTCACTCCCCACAGTAGATCTGCCTTGCTAACAGTTTGTGTTTTACAGTTTGCAGTCCATTTTGATATAATTATGTGCTTTCACAAGTTCATTGAAATAGGCATCTTTGTTTATAGATTATATTACAGACCGTGAGGAAAGACTCAGAGAAGTTAAATGATTTGTTTTCAGCCACTTCTCTGCTGTGTAAAGTTCAAAATCTAATACATGAAATCCTTGGAAAATACAATGTTAAGGTAAATGTTTGGTGCAAAAAATTGTTAACCATGTGTGTATGAGGTATCTTAAAAAAAATTTAATGAAAAGTTGGATTATGAAAAAAAAAAAAGGCTTTCCATAAGTATTTTGCAGGAAAATAAGCTTACCATTGATTCAATTTTTACATGAATTTCCTGATGAGCTCTTTATTAAGATAATGAGATTATAGGAGCTGGTGCTGTGGAATCATAGACTAACACTCTGCTGGCTGTTCCACTTCTGATCCAGCTTCTTGCTAATGAGCTTGGGAAAGTAGCAGAAGATGGCACAGGTCTTAGGCCCATGCACCTCAAGGAAGAGACCAGAAAGAATCTGGCTACTGGCTTCAGATCAGCCCAGCTCTGGCTGTTGCAGCCATTTAGATAGGGAATCGGCAGAGAGAAAATCTCTCTTTCTCTCTCTCTCTCTTTAAAGATTTATCTGTTTTTATTGGAAAGACAGATTTATGCTGAGAAGGAAAGATAGAAGGATCTTACATATCCTCTGATTCACGCTGCAATGACCACAATGGTCAGAACTGAGCCAGTCTGAAGCCAGGAGCTTCGCCCGGGTCTCCCATGCAGGTGCAGGGTCCCAAGGCTTTGGGCCGTCCTCTGCGGCTTTCACAGGCCACAGGCAGGGAGCTGGATGGGAAATTGAGCAGTTGGGACACGAACTTGAGTACATAAGGGAGGTCGGCACTTGGAGGTGGAGGATTAGTTGAGTCATCACTGGGCCCATTCCCACGCTCCCTCTTTCTCAGTAGCTCTACCTTTCAAATAAAATAAATCTTAAAAAATAAATTTTTTTTTCTGGGCTGCGAAATGTTCATATGAAGGTTGTATAGAAAGTTAATGAAAATGTGTATCATTGGGCCTGGCACAATGTTCAGTGGCTAACTCTTTGTCTTGCACATACTGTGATTCCATGTTGGTGCTGGTTCATGTCCCACTTCCCATAGAGCTTCCTGGTTATGGCCTGGAAAAGAAGTTGAGGACAGCCCAAAGCTTTGGGACCCTACGCCATGCACTGGAAGAAGCTATAGCTCCTGGCTTTGGATCAGCTCAGCTCTGGCCATTGCAGCCACTTGGAAAGTGAACTAGTGGACGGAAAATCTTTCTGTCTCCTCTCTTTGTAAATCTACCTTTCCAATAACATCGCCATAATTCCATTTCATTTTTCCACAAGACTTTTGAAGAAAATGCCTAAGTGCTCCTCTAAAGAAGTATTTAAAAGGTCATGGATAGTCCTTATTTATTTTTTTTTTTTTACAGATTTATTTTTTATTGGAAAGGCTGATATACAGAGAGAAGAAGAGACAGAGAGAAAGATCTTCTGTCCGATGATTCACTTCCCAAGTGGCCACAGTAGCAGTAGCTGAGCCAATCCAAAGCCAGGAGCCAGGAGTTCTGGGTCTCCCACACAGGTGCAGGGTCCCAAGGCTTTGGGCCATCCTCGACTGCTTTCCCAGGCCACAAGCAGGGAGCTGGATGGGAAGTGGTGCTGCTGGGATTAGAACCAGCATCATATGGGATCCTGGCGTGTTCAAGGCGAGGACTTTAACCACTACGCTGTCATGCCAGGCCCTCCCCCTCCCTTTTTTTTTTTAAAGATTTATTTATTTTTTTAATTGGAAAATCAGATATACAGAGAGAAGAAGAGACAGAGAGGAAGATCTTCCGTCCGATGATTCACTCCCCATGTGACTGCAATGGTTGGAGCTGTGCTGATCTGAAGCCAGGAGCCTCCTCCTGGTTTCCCACACACGTGCAGGGTCCCAAGACTTTGGGCTGTCCTCAACTGCTTTCCCAGGCCACAGACAGGGAGCTGGATGGGAAGCAGGGCTGCCAGGATTAGAACTGGCACCCACATAGGATCCTGGCACATTCAAGGCAAGGACTTTAGCCACTAGGCCACTGCTTGACCCTAAAAATATTTCTTGTAATCAGAAACATGGATGATATGCTGAGATGCTGATTAGGGTACCTGGAAGGTTGTACATGAACATTATGAAAGTGGATACTCTACCATACTTGACTGCCTGTTTCTAAGAGTAATTTCATGTTCACTGAATACTTCGTAAGTAGAAAGAGCTTCTTGGCATGGGTAGAAGCTTGCACTAAGAAAAAGTCCTGGGGACTGGTTCAGTGGCTCAGATGGCTAAATCCTCACCTTGCAAGCACCAGGGTGCTATATGGGTGTGGGTTATGTCCTGGCTGCTTCCTTTCTGATGCAAGTCCCTTCTTAGGGCTGGGAAAGCATCAGAGGATAGAGTGTTATAAATATTTGTGTGTGTTCCTATGGTGTACCATTGGTAGAACTCATTTTTTCTTTTAAACAGGGACAAAAATTGATAGGCCTGGAAGGACATGTTGAACGTGGTTTTCTTGCAAACTTCCCTTCCATCCCACTTGATACGCAGCATTCACAGCATTCTGGTTACGCCATGGCAGCAGCTGCAGTGAAACGGGTGATATCAAACACAGCTCTCTGGAGACATTTATCTCCAACCCGTAAGTAGATTTTTTTTTTAATTGAAAGAATTTTTTTGTTGTTTATTTGGAATTCAATTTCATAAGGAGGGGAGACAGAGAAAGTGGTCTTCCATCTGCTGGTTCACTGCGGAAATAGCGGAAATAGCTGGGCTGAGCCAGGCTGAAACAAGGAGCCTGGAGCTCAGTCCTCGTCTCATGGTGGTGGGGGCACGCAGCTGCTTGGCTCATTGCCTGCTACTTTGTGGATGCACATTAGCAGGGAGCTGGATTGGAAGTGGAGTGGTAGGGGCCACTGCAATGCTACAGCACTGGTTCGAGTCCTGGCTGTGTCACTTCTCATCCCGCTTCCGGCTAATGTACCTACGAAGGCAGCAGAGGATCCCTCAGTGCTTGGGCTCTTGTACCCACATGTGAGTTCGTAAGAAGCTACTGTCTCTCGCCTTTGGACTGGCCCTGCTCTGGCCATGCAGCTGTTTGGAGAGTGAACCTTTGCATGGAAGATGTCTAATTCTATTGCTTTCTGTTTCTCTCCATCCCCCTTCTATAACTCTACTTTGCAAGTAAATAAATGGATCAATAAAAAAAGTGAAGCATGTAGAAGTTTTTTTTTTCTGTTTTGATTTTATTTTTCTTTAATGAAAACATTTGAACATTCTTGTCAATATCTAGGACTGCCCAGGAATGGACTTCTCTTTGTATAATAAAGTCCTGTTTGTACTCGGCTGGTATTTTCTTTCTTGGGTGGTCAAGGAGCATTGAGAAGTTGAACCAGTGCTCATATCCGCTATACCACAACTCAATCCACTGTACCACAACTCTAACCCCTTTTTATTTATTTATTAGGCTTTTTTTAAGACTTATTTATTTTTATTGCAAAGTCAGATATACAGAGAGGAAAAGAGACAGAGAGGAAAATCTTCCTTCTGATTCACTCCCCAAGTGACTGCAGTGGCCGGTGCTGAGCCAGTCAGAAGCCAGGAGCCTGGAACTTCCTCCAGGTCTCCCATACGAGTGCAGGGTCCCTAGGCTTTGGGTCGTCCTCAACTGCTTTCCCAGGCCACAGGCAGGGAGCTGGATGGAAAGTGGAGCCGCTGGGATTAGAACCAGCACTCACATGGGATTCAGGTGCATTTGAGGCAAAGACTTTAGCCACTAGGCCATCTTGCTGGGCCCGTAAATATATCTTTTTCTTTTTACGTTAAAAAAAAAAGATAGATGGAAGGAGGTGTTTGATGATTTGGGTTAAAAATTAAAGTAAGGGGCGGGGCTGATGCTGTGGCATAGCAGATAAAGCAATGCCTGTATTGCATGTGGATGCCAATTTGATTCCTGGCTACTCCACTTGTGATTCAGCTCTGGCTGCTCTGGCTGTTTGGGGAATGACTCAGTGTATGGAAGATTTCTCTCTCCTTCTGTCTATATAACTGCCTTTTTTTTTTCATATTTTTTATTATTTTATGATGCAGTTTTTTAGTCTCTGGAATTTCCCTTACTCCCTCCCCAAGTCCCCTCTTCCTCCTCCACTGATATCCCCTATATTATTACAATAGTATAGTTCTTCCTAAACAATCTTAAGTCCATCATTCTGCTTTTTAAGTGTATCCTGACATTGTGGGCGTGGACAATGGCAGAGTACAGCATCCTGTTGTCAAGATACAGTTTCATTAGGAGTCCAGTTTTGATCTGGAAGTAGAGATGCATACTGCATTGTATCCTCACATCTGGCTATGATAGTCTCCATTACACAGTTACTGTACATCCCCTTAAATGAAAAGCCACAAAACAAAATCAACAACAGGAAAAAAACCAGAAATTTATGCCATGCACTTATACAACATACTACTAAATGACTAATGTGTCGCTGAAGAAATGAAAATCAAGAACTTCCTTGGCGAAAATAATGCTACAGTATGACCTATGAGTCGATAAAGAATTTAATTTGAGAAAAAAAATTGTTTTGAAGAAATGAAAATAAAAACATTGAAATCCATGAGCTGGTAATGTTTGTTAATGAGATGTGTCTCCTGTAGGCAGCGGGTAGATGCGCTTGGTTTATTGAACCAGTGTTATTGCCTTTCACATAAGTAAAATAAATTTAAACAAAAACCTGAAAGAAACCAAAGTAGATTTTGAAGTTTGCAAGAGTCTTTTTTTCTTTTATGATTTATTTATTTTTACTGTAAAGGAAGCTATACAAGGAGGAGGAGAGACAGAGAGGAAGATCTTCCATCTGTTGTTGCTTCACTCCCTAAGTAACCACAACAACCAGGGTCAAGCCAGTCCAAAGCTAAGAGCCTGGAGCCTCTTCCTATTCTCCCACGTGGGTGCAGGGTCCCAAGGCTTTGGGTCATCCTCGACTGCTTTCCCAGGCCGCAAGCAGGGAGCTGGATGGGAAGTGGAGCTGCCGCGCCAAGCCCTGCAAGATTCTTAAAAAAATAAAGTAGGGCCTAGTGCAGTAGCTTAGTGGCTAAAGTCCTCATCTTGCATGCACCAGGATCCCATATGGGCTCCAGTTTGTGTCCCTGCGACCCCGCTTCCCATCCAACTCTCTGCTTGTGGCCTGGGAAAGCAGTCAGTGATGGCCGAGGGCCTTGGGACCCTGCACTCACATGGGAGACCCAGAAGAAGCTCCTAACTCCTGGCTCCTGGCTTCGGATTGGCTCAGCTCTGGCTGTTGCAACCAGTTGGGGAGTGAAACATCTGGTGGAACATCTTTTCTCTCTCTTTTCCTCTCTGTATGTCCGACTTTCCGTAAAATAATTTTTTTTAATTAAAAAAAATTTTTGATGCTCTTTACATTGTTGATTAGGGCAATACTTTTAAAAAAAAAGGTAATTTGAGGATAGTTGAGATAAGAAAAAAATGTTTTACCCATTGAGCACCTTTTTTCACTAGAATATGTGAAAGTTTGATAGATCTTACTGTTTTGCTTACTTATTTATTTAATTATATTTATTGGGAAGTGTATTTATAAAGAGAAGGAGAGACAGACAGAAAGGTCTTTCACTGACTGGTTCACTCCTCATATGGCCACAGTGGCTGGAGCTGATCCGATCTGCAGCCAGGAGCCAAGTTCTTCTGGGTCTCCCATGTGGCTGTAGGGTCCCAAGGCTCTGGGCTGTCTTTCACTGCTTTCCTAGGTTACAAGTTGGGAGCTGGGTAAGTGGAGCAGCCAGGACATGAACCAACACCCATAACGGATGCGGGTGCTGGCAGGCTCAGGTTTCTCCAGTTGAGCCATTGCGCTAGCTGCGGGTTTTACTGTTTTAAAAAATAATTTTTCTGGTTTTTGCTTATTTACGTGAGAGACAAAGAGAGCTTTTTATATAATGGTTCACTTCTCAAATGCCTGCAAGGCATTGACCCTCGATGCTCAAAACTCAATCCAGGTCTCCACTGTTGGAACCTCTGTAGCTGTCACTGCTGCCTCCTGGAGTTTGCATTGACAGAAATCAGAAGCTTGCATTATGACTGCTGCACTTCCCATCCAGCTCCCTGCCTGTGGCCTGGGAAAGCAGTTGAGGACGATCCAAGCCTTGGGACCCTGCACCCGCGTGGGAGACCTGGAGATGTTCCTGGCTTCGGATTGGCTCAGCACCGACGTTGCAGCTGCTTGGGGGAGTAAAACAGCGAATGGAAGATCTTTCTGTCTCTCCTCTCTCTAAAGCTGACTTTCCAATAAAAAGAAATGCATCTTTTTTCTTTCTTTCTTTTTTTTTGTTTTTTTTTAAGATTTTGTCTCTGCTGGTTCATTTATAACTTTTTTTTTTTAAAGATTTATTTTTATTATTTTTTTATTGGAAAGGCAGATATACAGAGAGGAGAGACAGAGAAGAAGATCTTCCGTCCCATGATTCACTCCCCAAGTGAGCGCAACAGCCGATGCCATGCCGATCCGAAGCCAGGAGCCTCTTCTGGGTCTCGCACGCAGGTGCAGGGTCCCAAAGCTTTGGGCCGTCCTCGACTGCTTTCCCAGGCCACAGGCAGGGAGCTGGAAGGGAAGTGGGGCTGCTGGGATAGAACCAGTGCCCATAGGGGATCCCTGGCGTGCAAGGCAAGGACCTTAACCACTTGTGCCACCGCGCCGGGCCCCATTTATAACTCTTAAGTTTGCCGGTTTTGCGGAAAAAAGGAAACTATTATTTGAAATGTGATTATTCTGTTTATTCTGATTAGGAGAAGTTAATTTGGAGTAATCTACTTGGTGATTCATTACCTAATAGTCCCTTTTTATAGACTGTGTCCCTTGGAATACCCAGATGCTCCATGTTCTTTCTTGGAAAGACGAGCCTGCTTGGGTAGTCCATTTCCATTCTGAACCCTGGCCCTTGCACCTGTTCATCCCTCTCCAAGGTTGCACTCACCGCCTATCAACTCCTAGTTATTTTTAGTTCAATTTTTAGCTAATCTTAGTTAATTTTTCTCTCATTTTTATGTGAAAAACAACAAAAGAGAGATGCAGCAGCAACAGATCTCCTGTACATGTGTTTACTCCTTAGAGAGGCCAGGCTTGGGCCAGCCTGAAGCCAGGATCCTGGGACTCAGACCGGGACTGTGGGTTGGGAGGTGGAACCTGCTACCTTCCAGGGTGTGGTGTGTAATAGGGTGAAGCTAACATTGTGAGCAGAACTGGAACTTGAACCCAGGCACTCTAAATCGTGGAGGTCTCAAGTGGCATCTTTTGTGCCAAAAACCTGCAACTAGAATTGTTGTTCTCTGCCTGTATCATCAGCAAGCTGTATCCTTTTGGGGCCAGGGACACAGGCTTACTGGTCCCTGGTCTCCAATATGGGCCAGTTTCAGTTATTGGTTAAGATCAGTTGAATGAGAGAAAATAGATCTCAATTTATGTGAGAACATGTGCTCAGATTAACCCAGTGTATTTTACTGTTTGGGGTTTTTGCAGATGGAGCTTTATATTGTGTTTGCCATAAATCTACGTATTCTCCTCTTCCGGATGACTATAATTGGTATGTATTAAAATTCAGTTGAACAAATAATAGTTTTAGCTGTATCTGAAGTGATTTAATTTTATTTTCTTTCTGCTTTTCTGATTATTCTCCATGTAATTTTGTTTTTAAATTTTTAATGGTCTTATTTGCCCAGTATCTAAGCTTACAAATATTTTAAATAAAAAATCATTTTCATTGTGTTTCAGTGAATGCTTAATTTGCCACAAGACAGGCATGCTGGCACAAATGCTGTCTTTTCTTCCTGAAGCATGTGTTAGCTCTTTGGAAAATTTAATTTATTTTTATAGTTTTCTCTTTGCGTTCATATCCATTAGCTTAAGTAGTTATTTATCTTATCTTTTGTTTGGTGTTGAATAATCCTAAATTATAAATATTTAATTCAACTACCATTTATTTACTGTTTATCAAGTCCAGGAAATATGTTAAGAACTAGGAATAAGAGCACATGATGCTGTTTTCTTTACAGCAGAATCTGATGTGTAGAAACTATAGCATGTTTTCTTATGGTTTTTATTGAAAATTACAGTAGAAATTTTTCTCTTTTGGCACTAACTTTATTGTACACTTAGAATGTACAAAGATAAAAAGTTAGAAATGATATGTCTAAGTAACAGCTTTTTAATCTAAAAAGGTTGAATTTCTGTGTTTTATATTATCTAAAACTATCTTTTACCACAGAGCATTTGATCAGTTACATGTGCATTGGAGACTTGTTCTAGCATTCAATCTTGTTTTGGTGTGTGAATTTCTGTTTTAAATTTTTTTTTGACATACTCAGTGTGATTTGTAGATACACTTGCAAGAACATAGTGATATTCCCTCCCTCCCACTTGTTATTCTACCTTAAACTCACGGTAAGGCAGTCTAATGCCTCATCCTCCATTAGCCGAGATACACATTAGAGCCGATGACTAGTTGTTCAGATCTAGAAGATACTTTGTTGAGGAAGTTGAGCTGACATCTTCTGTGGGCAGGTCTTGAGTTGCCTCCTAAATTATAGGCACTGGATTTTCTTTTCTTTTTATTTTTTATTTTTTTTTGTTATTAACGTTCTATTATGTGATACAGTTTTATAGGCACTGGGATTCCCCCCACCCTTCCCACAACCCTCCCCCCATAGTGGATTCCTCCACCTTGCTGCATAACCACAGTTCAAGTTCAGTTGAGATTCCTTCATTGCAAGCATATACCTAGCGTAAAGTTCAGCATCTTATTGTCCAGATAAGTTCAGTGGCCTCTTGGGGAGACCTTCTCTGGTCTGAAGGTAGAGCTAACAGAGTAAAGTTCCGGTCAGTTAAAAGCCCCAACAAAACATCAGCATCAATATACAATGTTATGGAATTAATTGACATAGTATTGAGTAAACAATATGTTAAAAATAATGCAAGTTCCATTCTTCGAAACATCTGGGTTGAGACAGTATCAATGACAGGTTCAAAAAGTAACAAACAACCAAACAAAAATTACAGGTTAAATCAAGGCAAACATGTGGTATCTAACCTTTTGGGATTCGCTTATTTCCCTTAGCATTATAGTTTCCAGTTGGGCCCATTTAGCCACAAAGAACTGCATTTTGTTTTTTTTAATAGCTGAGTAGTATTCCATGGAGTAGATGAACCAAAGCTTTCTTACCCAATCTTTTGCTGATGGGCATTTCGGTTGCTTCCATGTTTTTGCAATTACTGATTGTGCTGCTATAAACATAGGGGAGGCACTGGATTTTCTAATCTGGTCACATAGTGTCTGTTCAACTATTTGTGATTCATTAATTGTAACTGATTTTTTAATCATTCTGTCTTGAATACACTGTAACTTTTTTTTTTTTTTAAAGCAAAGTAGAACTTGCTTTGACATCGGATGGCAGGACCATAGTATGCTATCATCCTTCCGTGGATATTCCATATGAACATACCAAAGTACGTGTAAGAACATCTCTTGAAGTTTTTAATTTGCTTTAGAAATATTCATTCTAAATGTTTGCACTAGATGTTCATTTATAGACAAGGATTGTCTGAATTTTTAAGCTGTTTATTTTTCTAAAGATTGATTTATTTGAAAGGTAGGGTGACCGGGAAAGAGTGAATTTTCCATCTGCTGGTTCATTCCATAAATGGTTGCAATAGCTGCGTCTGGAGCAAGCAAAAGCCAAGGGACAGGGACTCATTCTGGTCTCCTGCGTGGGTGGCAGAGGTCCATGTACTTGGGTCATCATGTGCTGCCTTCTCAGGTGTCCCAGAAGGAAGCTAATGCACCAGAAGTGGAGCAGACAGGGCTTGACCTGGTACTCTGATACGGACCGTTGGCACTGGGAGTGGTGGCTTAATCCTTTGCCTGCCCCATATGGTACTGATATTTTAAAGTGCTAATATTATTTTATTTTATCCTATTTTATTCTATTTAAATGGTCTTTATACAGTTGATCAGGTTGGGAAGGCTCAAGGACTAGGGGAAAGCAGGTGAGACCACTGTTTCCACACCTTCCTTTTCTTCTTCTAAATCTGGGAGTGGAGGGTGGACAAGGAGAGAAGCCACACCCAGCCTCTCAACCACCTCAGTACCCAGGGATGAGGAATGGCCACCTAATGTCATCCCCTGGTTCCTGATGTGGGACATGCTCGAGGGTTCTGTTCAAGTGGTCTCCATAGTTCTGACGTGCTTTAGATCTCACAGATCCGAGGACGAGGAAATCCTTCCAAGGGCCATTGGCTAACACGGTCTACCCCTGTGTGCATCTGGGTATGCTGTCTACCGCACCGTCTTCAGTAACTGAGGTGGCCCTGTTCAGACACATGCACTTCACGGTTGAATCACAAGTCCTGCCACTCTCCCCATGGTTGGAGTTCTGAGTCTAGCAGTTTAGTTGGGGGTACCCTTAAAGAAATCTTGTCTGAGGTGATCCCAGACCTGACTTCCATGAGCTGCTGCCAGTATGGGGTTCATCCACATCAGCCTACACACCCAGAGATAGTTGTAATTGCTGAGTCAGTTCTGCCTCCAGCAAACCAATGCGTGTTACAACCCTTTCCCACCAGCCCACCACGCACTTGGCCTCCATGTATGCCATCAGGCACTGTAGCCCATTCAGAGCGATTCTCAATGGAAGACCTTAGTCTACCCGAGTCCCAGCTTCACGTTCACCAGCAGGAACAGTGGCCCAGCAGGGGAGACCCCACATCTCCCCTACCAGGCTTGTACCCGCCCCTCCACCGAGGTCATGAGTGTGCTGGTCTGGTATGGTTCAGCTCATCTCAGCATATGCAGTGAGTGCTATAGTCTGGCCTGGCCTGGGCTGGTAAGTGCTGCTGCCCAACCTGGCCCAGCCAGCCCCCAGTCTCATCCCTAATGTGAACTGGTTGGTGCTGCGGCCTGACCCGGCCCATCCCCTACTCCATCCTGGTTCTCAGATCTGTCAGTGGGTGTTATGAACTGGCCTAGGCTGGCCCTCCCCCAGACTTGACCCCCTACACGTATGTTGGCGGGTACTGTAACCTGGCCTGGGCTGGCTGCTCTTTGTCTTGGTTGTTGCTCTCATCTGCAGGGACTGCATCATGGCTGAAGAGTTACCCCAGCTCCTCCATCAGGTTTCCTCCTAGTGCACATCTTGGGCATACTGATGGGTTCTTGGCCCTAGCTGATGTAGTCTACCTCCTGTCCTGGCAAGAACAGTGGCTCTGCCCAACCAGCCCATATCATTCTGGTGTTACAGCCCAGGCATACCTGGTCCATGTCATGACACAGCTCTCATGTGATTTAGCAGGAGACCAGACCTAGCCCAGTCAGCTCTTTCTACACACATCTTAGCTTCCTTGCTGATGTGACTGGGAAAGTAGTGGAAGGTGGCCCAAGTGCTTTAGGCCTCTGCACCCACATGGAAACCTCTGGCTCCTGGCTTCAGACTGGCCCGATTCCAGCAGCTGCAGATAAGATCTCTCTTTCTGTCTCTTTCTCTATCTTGGTAACTTCAACTTTCGAATAAATAAATAGATCTTAAGAAAAACGGTTTACTGAGAAAGAGAAAGATCTTCCATCTGCTGATTCATTCCCCAAATGTCTGCAGTGACTGGGCTGTGTCAGGCCAAAGCCAGAAGCATGGATCTCCTGGTCTTTCACATACATTCAGGTGTACAATTGCTTGGACCATCTCCCATTGGTTTCTCAGGAGTGTTAGCTGGGAGCTGGATTGGAAATGGAGCTGCCAGGATTTGAACCAGCACCAATTTGGGACACTGGCACTACAGGTATACTGGTACACAACAGTGCTCACCCTAAGGGGAAGTATTTAAAGGTGAAATGAAGATAAGAATTACATAAATTATTTTGAAATAGTCATCTTGGACCCAGCATGATGGCTCAGTGGCTAAATCCTTGCCTTGTATGTGCCAGGATCCCTTAAGGGTGCTGGTTCATGTCCCAGCTGCTCCACTTCCCATCCAGCTCTCTGGGGAGTGAACCAAGTGGATGGAAGATTTTCCTCTCTGTCTCTCCTCCTCTCTCTGTAAATCTGCCTTTCAGTTTTTCATTGGAAATGATTATTTTTTCACTGGAAAGGCAGATATATATATATATATATATATATATACACATAGGAGGAGAGACAGAGGAAGATCTTCTGTCCACGGATTCACTCCCCAAGTGACCACAATGGCCAGAGCTGAGCCAGTCCAAAGCCAGGAGCCAGAAGCCTCCTCTGGGTCTCCCATGTGGGCTCAGGATCCCAACATTTTGGGGGCGGTCCTCTACTGCCTTTCCAGGCCGCAAGCATTGGAGCTGGATGGGAAGCAGGGTCGTCGGAACATGAACCAGTACTCATATGGGATACCTGCACGTGCAAAGCGAGGGCTTTGGCTACTGGGCTACTGCACCAGGCCCATACATATTTTTTAAAAAAAGGAAAAACAAGAAATAATAATCCTCGGATTCAAGGGTCAGTAACATGGGTGGTGTTGGTCCCAGGTTCAGTAGGCAGTGGCAGGGCAGATGTGTGTCTTTGTGTGAGCCTTTGTGCAAGGCTGTGCTTTAGACAGCCTGTTGGGATGGTTATTGCCATAAGCAGGTGTATGTGAGATCCCCTCCCTGCATAACCTGCCTTTATTTGCTTACTGATTGATTTGTTAGGTTTTGGCAGGTGCATCCATTTTGATTCTGATAGCTTTCACAGCTCTAACTGTTTTTCAGTCATTCTCAGGATAGATAATGATTTACAAGACATATTAATATATTGTTTTATGTAAAGAGATGATCTTTTCAAAATCATTTAAATATTTAGGAAGTATTTCCTTATAAAGTCCATTTAAATATTTTTTTTTCTTGTTTTAGGCCTTAAAAGGAATGTTAGTAACTATTTATATTTATTGAACTGTTAGAATATCAGGCATAGCTAAGCACACTTTATATCATTTCACTTCATCCTCAGCAAATCTTTCAGAGATACATTTTACTCTATTTTTTTAAAAAGGAAATTTAAGAGTTAAATAAGCTGCACAAGATCACAGAGTTAGTAAGTGACAATCAGAGGCCGATGCCCAAGATTTTATTCTCTTCATTATATCACCACTTATTCTCTCTTGCACTAGGAGGGAATAACGTACTAATCACAGCACAGCTCAGTAAGGGGTTCCTTGTAAGTTGAGCTTGAGAAGCCCCATACTGTGGATGTATCTGAAGCCAGGAGCCTGGAACTCAATTGGAGTCTTCCATGGCTCAGACACTTGAGCCATTCTGTGGAACCTTCTCATGCACGTTAGCTAGATCGTAAGTGGAGTGGCCAGTATTGGAGCCGGTGCTCTTGAGGGATACTGAATCTTAGGCTGCAGTTTAATGTGCTGTGCCACAACTCTTGTTCCTATTTCTGATCCTTTGTTGAGTTATTCAACCAAGTGGAACGGTCCTGATTAGTTGTTTATCGTCCCTGAGATACTGTAGTGAATGACTAGATGCGGTAGTTGTATTATTGGAAACTTAATCAAATGTTGAACTTGTGTGTGCCTACATTTTGATGCTTTTGGTGATTGTTTCGTAGCCTATCCCTCGGCCAGATCCTGTGCTTAATAATGAAGAAACACATGATCAAGTGCTGAAAACCAGACTGCAAGGAAAAAGTGAACACCTTGAGCAGGGACCCATGGTGGAGCAACTTAGCAAGATGTTCTTCACTACTAAGCACCGCTGGTATCCTCATGGACAGTAAGTTCTGTTTCTTCAGCTCCACCCTCACACATTAGAAGAACATGTAACTTTTTTTGCATGGCCTGAGAAAGCAGCAAAGGATGGCTACACCCATGTGGTAGACGCAGAAGAAGCTTCTGGCTCCTGGCTTCTGATCAGCTCAGCTGCAGCCTTCGCAGCCAGTAGGGTAGTGAACTAGCAGACGGAAGATCTTGTCTCTGTGTCTCGCCTCTCTCTAAAAATCTGCCTTTCAAATAAAAATACAATACATCCATTTTTTAAAGACTTATTTATTTTTATTACAAACTCAGATATACAGAGAGGAGGAGGGACAGAGAGGAAGATCTTCCATGTGTGGATTCACTCCCCAAGTGAGCACAATGGCCAGTGCTTTGCCGATCTGGAGCCAGGAGCCAGGAACTTCCTCAGGTCTCCCACGTGGGCGCAGAGTCCCAAAGCTTTGGGCCGTCCTCGACTGCTTTCCCAGGCCACAAGCAGGGAGCTGGATGGGAAGTGGAGCTGCCGGGATTAGAACCGGTGCCGATATGGTATCCCGGCACATTGAAGGCGAGGACTTTAGCTGCTAGGCCATAGTGCCAGGCCCGTCTTTTTTTTTTTTTTTTTTTTCTTCTAAAGATTTATTTTGAAGGAAAAGATGGGACAAAAGGAGAGAGAAAGAGGGACTGACAGAGTTATTTTCCATCTGCTGATTCACTCCACAAATACCAAGAACATGTGGGGCCAGGCCAGGCCAAAGCCAGGAGGCAGGGGCACCATCCTGTTCCACATAGGTGGCACAAACCTACGTCCTTAGGCTGTTGTCTGCTGCCTCTTGGGTACGTATTAGCAAGAACCCACATCCAAGGCAAAGCAGCTGTGCAGTGATTCCAGATGTTCTGTCCAAAATGGAGTGTGAATTGTCCCATGTGGTAGCTTAACTCACTGTGCCATAGCAGCCACCCCTTCCTTGATTTCAGTGGAAGAATTTAGTGAGTTTTTCAAGAGTTCTTACAGATTTTACTACTCCATAATAGTTGTTTAATATGTCATTTGCATTCATCTTCTTGATAAATAGGTGGCTTTGTTCTTTATCTGTTTCTTTAGAAGATTTGGAGTTGCTATTTTTTTTCTTAATTTATTATGTTGCATTATGTGATACAGCTTTTTAGGTACTGGAATTCCTCCCTCGCCTCCCCCAAACCTCCCCTCATGGTGGATTCCTCCACCTTGTTGCGTATCCACAATTCAAGTTCAGTTGAGATTCCTTCCCCGCGAGCATATACCTAACATAGAGTCCAGCATCTCATGTTCTAGAGAAGTTCAGCAGCTTCTTGGGGAGACCCTCTCTGGTCCAATGTTAGAGCCAACAAAGTAAAATCCTGATCAATTACAAAAAGCACCAACATAACATCATCAGCAACAATATACAATTTTGTGGAACTAATTGACATAGTACCGAGTAAGCAATATAGTAAGATTAAATGCAAGTTCTTAACCACATTCTGTGACCACTTCGATGACATTTCAACAATTGAGGTGCGAGACAGTTTAGGAGGGGTGGTGTGCAGAGAAATTCTCAACACCTTGCTGAGGAGTACTTAATCTTCGTGTCCTCCCTAGTGAAGTGTGTATGAGTTTATGCTGATCAGGCTTTCCTTTTTGTTCTCTGCCTATCTATTCTAACTTGTGCGTGTGTTTGGAGGGGCGGCTCTGGAGCAACCCTAATGGTCATTGCAGAGAGGGTGAGGATCCAAAGTTGGAACCAAGCAAGGACTAGAGAAAGCTCCTCTCCCCAATTCTGAAGGAGGTTTACTGTTCTTCTGGTTCTGAGGACCACTCAGGTTTCCTGTCTGTTGTTCCAATGACCCTGGGTCCCACGATGAAGGGCTCGGGCTTCTTCCATCCTGTGTGGTAGGTCCAGAGAAAAGGCGGGGGGATGTCCTCTGAGTTTTCGGCCTCCGAAAGCACTCCAGTTCCCCCTGGTCTCTTGGGCAGTTTGATGTAGTCCTTGGTACCCATACTGACAGTCTTTGGTGGGGATCCGGGAGTCTCCAGGTTTGGGACACGAGCCTCCTCCTGTTTACCTGCTCCACTCTGGGTACCTCCCCTGCTCTGTGCATGTGACCACCTGTTAATAGGTTGCTAGGATCTCTTTTTAAAAAATAAATGCATTTCATGATTGGGCAATATGTATTGTTCATACCTTTTTAGATAACTGTAATTGCTGCTCTGTTTGCAAGTGCTCACAGTGCACGTTATTTAGTTGCTTGGAAGGCAGAATGATAGAAATATAGACAGATCATCTATCCCTTGGTTCACTGCTTAGCTGACTGTCCCCTAGGAGTGGCAGGGCCATGCCCTTAGGCCATCTTTCACGGCCCTCTCAGGCACACAAGAAGGGAGCTGGATCAGAATAGTGCAGCTGGCTCTCAGACTAGCACTCTGACAGGGAATGCCATTGTCGTTTGCTGCAGCTTAGCTCACTGAACCACCACACGGGTCCAAGTGCTCACTGCTTCTTTTTCTCTTTTTAAGATTTATTTATTTATTTTTATTTCAAAGATATATATACACTTTTTTTTTTTCTGCATTGCTGTAGTCTTGTTGGGCAGTGAGGAAGATGAGTGAGTGTTGGGTTAAGTCTGAAGGCCCTGTCCTCTGGCAGGTCACAGGTCTGAGAGCAGGTGGATCTCTGCATCTGCAGCTCCAGCCGTCTTTTGTTTCATTACTTGTAACCAACTCACTGAAGTTCGCTGTGGTGTGTAACTTGAAGGGAGCCAGAGTGAAGGCAGAAAGACTAATCAGAGTCTTAAAACCAAGCATGTAATAGTCCAATATTTGTATCTAATATCCTAACTGGTGTTTAATCTTACTTACTGATTTAATCTTATTACTGCAAATTAGCTTTTGGCTTTCATTTAAGTTAATCTCCTGATAAGTCTTTTCCCATCAGGATTATTAGGCACTTTCAATTGTAAACAGGCTTTTTAATTAGATGGATTTGATTGTTCCCATATCTATCCTAATAAAGAGCTCAGCAGCAAATCTCAGGTACTGGTTTATATATACAAAGAAAAGTGTTACCAGACCATCCTTTCGAGTCATTCTACAGTATCTGTTTAGTATCTACATAAATATTTTGAGTTAATGTAATGGAAGCCATTTGCAAATATTCATTTCTAGATATTCCAGGCTAATTCTAAAACCTCAGGCAATGTATAGAAAGATACTTTACCAAATGTTTTTTAATTTTTAAGTTATTGAAAAAAAATAGGACCAGTTATTAAACCTGAGTTTAATAACTAAGGTTGGAATAATATCGTTTTAAATAAATTTATTTCATGAGAAGGTGTAAACTGCTATCTTATCTATTTATTTTGTAAAGCTCAGGCAGAGTTTTATAAGGGGAGAGAATCTGACAGCCATGGTATTTTGACTGAGTACCAGAAGTTTGAATTCTTAGCACAGGAAGTGGGTGATAAGGAAAATGAAACGTTGGGCTTTGAAGTCAATTTGCCTTTGCCTGAATGCATTTTTTTTTTCAGAATATTCGGTTATGTAAAAGGTTGATTTTTAAAAATAGCATATATGACCTTGAGGCTTCTGCTACTTCCTGTGTGATAGATGATAAAAACAAATTAGCTTCACATTCACCTTTAGTTTTGAGATGTCAGATACATTCTTTCAGAGGAACTGCTTCTACAAATCCATTCATTTTCTGCTTCCTGTGAGGATCTGCACTCCTAGCTGCTCTGTGAATTGCTGCTGAGACACTCCATGGCTGCTCAGGGGACATCTCCCTTCCCAGCGTCACCATTGCCCAGGAAGCCAGCACACCTGTGCTTTCAGTCCCAGCACTGCACCCACGCTCTACTTCCTGTCGTCAGGCTTCCTCAGTGGGCATGCAAAAATCCAGAGTAACAGAGCGTTTTCTTGTAGTACATTTCTTTGTAGAACACCATTTTTATAGGAACTGGGCCTGTTACTTTAATAATTTTGTTGTAACATTTATTTGTTTATTTATTTAAAAAGCAGAATAAAAGAGGGAGAGGGAGTGAGCTAGATCAATATTGCATCCTCTGGCTCACTCTCCAAATAGTTGCAACAGCCAGGGTTGGACCAGGCTCAAGCCAGGAACCCAGAATTCCATCTGTGTCTCCAACATGAGTGGAAGAGACCTAAGTACTTGGACTGTTTCTCTGTGTTCTCAGGTGTCTTAACAGGAAGCTGGATTGAAAGTGGAGCAATTGGGACTTGAACCAGTGCTCATGTGGGATGCCGACATTATAGGCAGCAGCTTAACCAACTGTGCCCTAGTACAATAACTTTGAATACCATCTGCCTGTTAATGACTCCCATATCTATCTCTGGTCAAGGCCCTTCCCTGGCCCACTAGGCTTCTGTATCTGACTACCTACTTAACATATGTGATATGCATTCCTGACTTACTATGTCTCTATCTCATCATAGCTCTTAAAGAAAATAATAAATTAAATAGTTTCCCTAACTTAAAACTGTTGAAAGAAGGAAGGAAGGTTGAATGGAAAATAAGAAACATCTGGAAATGAACCGTAAATATCTGAAATAAACAACAATCCTATAAATGACAATGCATTTTATTATAAAGTGATAATATATTTTATTATAAAGAATTAATTTGTTCCTATAGAGGCAACAAAAAGTAGGTACCACCATCAGTAGGAAACACATTTGAAGATCTACTTAGTATAAATCGGAAGAGCAAGTGCTGCTCTGAATTAAGAACTGGGAACCAACATTCCAGATGTCACTGAGTCACTGTGTGATGTGTCTCAGTTTGCCAGGAACAGTCATAGCTTAATTCTTGTTAATTATTAATAGTGCTGCCTATGTTCTCTGTAAAAACTCCCAGTCTGCATGAGAGGCTACAGGGTCACCTTAAAGGTGCTTGCCTCCGGCTGGTGATTATAGTGCACGTGCACATTCATGTGTGATACGCAATCTATAGGTGCTGTTTGACCTGTGTTGAGCGTATTCTAGAACTTGACTTTGGTAGGTTGGTTTAGGACTATAAGGATCTCTAACTTTCAGGGAGTCTTGAGTTAATAAATGTGGTTGAACAGTTTATGCTGCATCATTTTCAAAAGATGACTCATGACATTTTTAGAATTCTTGACTTCATTAATGATTTAAGAAATTATGAATCCACTTCCTAGAAAAACACAGAGAAAATTTTTTCAGATAATTTCAAGAGGTTAATGACTCCCCAGACTGTTTCTAAAGTCCTTATGCTGACAGCCAGAGGCTGTGAGAGAATACCTTCCAGACACTATTGCAGTGGTGAAACCTCAACTGGAACCCTTTAGGAAACCATAACTTCTGTGCCAGTGTAAGTGCTTATAGAAATATCTATTTTGGTAATGTTTTGCAAGGTGTACTTTGTTACAACTTATTTTTGCATGTTAGTATGTAAAGATACACTTTATTCTTTGCTACTTAATTGAAAAATCAATATCAGAAAAATTAATGTAAAAGTAAGTTGCATATAGCAAATCTTGTTTTTTAATTTTGATGCTATTTACATAGTTTATCATGGTGGGAAGGGTCAAAGATCAGGGGCAGGTGGGCAAGACCATGTTTACATATTTTCCTTTTTTTCTTCCTGTATCTGGGGGAGGAAGGAGGAGTGGGGAGAAGCCACACCCAGCCTCCCAGCCGCCTCAGTACCCAGGGGTGGGAAACAGCCACCCGATCTCATCCCAGGGTTCCTGTTGTGGAGCACTTTCAAAGGGTTCTGCTCATGTGGGTTTGATAATTCTAAGATGTTGATATCGCTGCTCCAAGGTTGGGGATATCCTTTCAAGGGTAATTGGCTGACATAGTCCACCTCTGAGTTGCCATTCGCGCAGAAGTTTGCTGTCAAGCTTCATTGGGGTAGTTGATCAATTTGTTCTGCCCTCCTTCTTCTGCAAACCAGTGAGTGCTGCAGTCCAACCCAGCCCTGCCCACCACACTCCCGGATGTCAATATTTAAATCAGTAAATAAGGACATGCAAAAAAGCAAAAGAAAAAATTTTCATGATGAATGACTCAAAAATGATTACTGCTAACAATAGATTTCATTTCTTTGTATCTATGCATTAATTTTTAGTTTGCTTTTTTTTTTAAAGATTTATTTATTTTTTTAAAGATTTATTTTTATTGGAAAGGCGGATATACAGAGAGGAGAGACAGAGAGGAAGATCTTCCGTCTCGATGATTCACTCCCCAAGTGAGCGCAACGGTCGATGCTATGCTGATCCGAAGCCAGGAGCCTCTTCCAGGTCTCCCACACGGGTGCAGGGTTCCAAAGCTTTGGGCCATCCTCGACTGCTTTCCTGGGCCACAGGCAGGGAGCTGGAAGGGAAGCGGGGCTGCCGGGATTAGAACCGGCGCCCATATGGGATCCCGGGCGTGCAAGGCGAGGACCTTAACCACTGCACTACCGCGCCGGGCCCAAGATTTATTTATTTTTATTGCAAAGTCAGATATACAGAGAGGAGGAGAGACAGGGAGGAATACTTTTCGTCTAATGGTTCACTCCGTATTCCCCAAGTGGCCGCAACGGCCGAAGCTGTCAATCTGAAGCCAGGAGGTACGAGCTTCTTTTGGGTGTCCCACGAGGGTGCAGGGTCCCAAGGCTTTGGGCCGTCCTCACCTGCTTTCCCAGGTCACAAGCAGGGAGCTGGATGGGAAGTAGAGCTGCCGGGATTAGAACTGGTGCCCATATGGTATCCTGGCACGTTCAAGGCGAAGACTTTAACTGCTGCACTATCGCACCAGGCCCAGACACTGGTTCTAATCCTGGCAGCCCTGCTTCCCATCCAGCTCCTTGCTTGTGGCCTGGGAGAGCAGTGGAAGGTGGCCCAAGGTTTGGTACACTGCACCCATGTGGGAGTCCAGGAAGAGGCTTCTTGCTTCTGGTTTCAAATTGGTGCAGTTCTGGCTGTTGCAGCCTCCTTACTGTAAGTAAAGCCAATTCGTGTGTTCTAATTTGAGACCAGTAATCCAGATTATTGTAGAAATTATCATCAGGATCTGGATCTGAAAGAGATTTCCTACATTGCTTAGTTCATAGAAAATAATTTTTTGTAGTGAGAGAATGTGGCTTAATGCAAGAAGTATTTGAGGAGCCTGTGTTGTAGTTTGTAGCACTGGCATCCCATATTAATGGTGGTCTCATTTCCTGCAGCTCTACTTCCAATCCAGCTCCCTGCTAAGGTGCCTGCGAAGGCAGTGAAAGGGGCTTCAATTGTTCGGACCCCTGTACCCAAGTGGGAGACCCAGATGAAGCTCTTGGCTTCTGTCTTCAGCCCATCCCAGACCCTGCTGTCACAGCCATTTGGGGAGTGAACCAGCAGATGGAAGAACTCCCTCTGTGTATCCTCTCTCTCTGGAATTCTGCCTTTCAAATAAAGAAAATCAATCTTTTTTTTTTAAAAAAAAGTATTTTCTTTGATATATAAAGTTCATTTGATTTTTGAAATTGTAATGAACAGCAAAATGATGATAGGAATTTTAAGAGTCCTTAACTTTCATTAAAATAATTTTACCAACTATTTTCTTGTTTTCAAGTTATCACAGACGTCGTAAGAAGCTGGATCCTCCCAAGGACAGATGATGCTGAGGTTCTTGGAATCAAAGAAGAATGCTAGCCTGTGCTCCAGTTTCCATTTGAGAAAATTCAGTCTGGTATCTTCACCTTATATGTTACATAGTAAAAATATCATTAAATATTCTTTCATGTAGCAGAATGTGTTTGTCTTTATATATGTAATTTTGGATTTGATTCTCAGAAAAACCTATTTCATCTTTATTTTTGAGGCAAAGTCTGTATTTTATGTGTGTAGATGAGTATTTTTACATCATCAGCATACATAAATATAGTTCAGACCTATGGAATGCTTAAGATTTGTTCTCTTTATATCAACAAAAAATATAAAACAAACATAGACAAAAAGTACAATTCAGAAAAATCCCATGGCTCTCCTTTTTTTTTTCTTTTTAAGATTTATTTAGTTTTATTGGAAAGACAGATTTACAGAGAAGGAGAGACTGAGAAATGTTTTTCACCTGGTTTACTCCCCAAATGGCCACAGCAGTTGGAGCTGAACCAATCCAAAGTCAGGAGCCAGGAGCTTCTTTCCCGTCTCTCACGTGGATGCAGGGTTCCAAGGCTTTCCCATCCTCCACAGTTTTCCCAGGCAATAAGCAGGGAGCTGGATGGGAAGCAGAACAGCTGGGACACAAACCAGTGCACATATGGGATGCTGGCACTTCGAGCTGGAGGAATCACGGCTCTCCTTTTGAGAGGAAGTTTTAAATTGCCTTGAAAATAAATAAATTCACGGAATCCATGGAGAAACTAGATGTTAAAGTGTTTCCATTGGTTTCTAGGAAATAAGTAATTACATTATGAGATAGTTCTTGGTATCTCTAGTCCCTTTCCATACATTATTAAATTCTAAATGATAATGCTTTGAAGAAATGGTATTATTTGCATTTAATAGATTAAGTTAAACTACTTGAACCCTGCCTACACAAAGTGGGAGAGATAGGATCAAAATTGTCAGGCTCCGAAGATTTTTTTTCTATTGCTAAGAATATACAATCCTAGAGATCGTTGTAGAAAGTATGTTTGTTTGGAAGGATTTTTTTTTTTTCTTTTCTTGGATATCTTTAAAAATAGGCCAGTTTTTTATTACATGCAAAGAACTTCATCTCTGTGGTTAAAATATTGACAGATTGCTCTGCTGTTTCTTACCCACTTCTATATGATGCTTGTAACACAACTGCTGCCCCCTGAAATTTCTGTATAGGAGGTGACAAATCATTTAAAAAGCTGAAAGAGTCCATTATTCAAACTTATGAAGTATTTAGTGTGTTGATAGAATTGCTGAGAAACATACTTCTTCATTCAAAGACTGTTGTTTAATGGTGTTTTGTTTTTGTTTTAGTTTTAAAGCAAGATTTATTAGAAAAGCTGAGAAATGAGGTTCCTGTCCTAGTGTCGGGAGGGGACTTTGAGATAGAAAAGACCCTTACCCCTGCCATAGTGGCAGGAGAAAATGTGGAAAAGAAAGACCCCTAGTGGTGTTCTTTTAATAAAGGCTCTGCAGATGGAGGTTCAAGTGGCCAATAAGATGTCAGAAATGATGAGTGTGCAGTTCAGGAAATACAATGGTGACTGCAACCCAAAGAAAGTGGTTTTAAGTGGCTTATCCTTTTTTTTGTTACTAATATTAATACTTTAGAGAAATTAAAAGGAAGGATAGTCATAGGACATGATGCATTTTATCATCTCTCTTGATTAAATATCTTGAAAATCTCTTCAGGTTGATTTACTCCAAATTTAAAAGCTCGATATATACAGTATGAAGGTTGGGAGAGTAGAGTGTGGTGTTGTAGTGTTGCTGCAGGGCCGACATCTGTGGGTACCGATTCAGGTCCCTGCTGCTCTACTTGTGATGCATCCCCCTGCTGTTGCGCCCGGGAAATCAGTGGAATATGGCCCACTTGGGCCCCTGCACATGTGAAACTTAAATGACGCTCCGACTCCTGCCTTTGGCCTGGCCCAGCCCTGTGGCCGTTTTGGGGGTGAACCAGGAGATGGAGGATTATCTCGCTCATTTTTTTTTCTCTTTTTCTGTCTCTTCTTCCCTCGATTCTCTGCGTAACTTTGTCTTTCAAGTAAACAAAAATAAATCTTGAAAAAAAAAGTAAGAAATTAAACCAAACTAGAATAAGAAAATTTTGCTTCCAGATGCTAGGATTACTAAATAGAGATGATACCCCAACCACACACTCAGGTTGTGGCTTTGGAGAAATAACTGTATTGTTCTAGAAGTATAGATTGGCACCCTGCTTCCTGAAACTTTGGTTTTAGTAGGTTTTAATTAAATAGGTTCATATTCTATCTCAGTGTTGTCTGGCCAATCCCTCACTTCCAGAGATAGGAACTGTATTACCTACCATTAGCATTTTATGAAAGGTCCATTTATTTAAGACATTTAAGCATTACGAGAAGTTGCATGATTACTTAAGTTAAGCAAACTTCTTGGAAAACCCGATGCCTGCTTCTTGTTCTTGTGTCAGTGGAATGAATGAGCGCACCTCAAACTAATAAAAAAGCCTTGCTGGTGTAACCACCAGAGGGCACTCTCACATAGGGTTCAATTTGAACATCCCTCAACCAAAGGTATTGTTTTCTCCCTCCACTGATGGGTTGTCTTTGAGAACAGCAGAACTTTGCAGTGGGAATATGTGTCCCTTACTGAATGATGGGTGTATCAGGAAGGCAGAGGGAACTGGGTGGCAAAATGAGGGATGCAAAAAGGGAACTTTGGTTGCTGGGGTGTGTTTCCCCAGAGTTGATATTGGTTCACTGGTGGAAATTATGTGTCAGGCAAGCTGTCCTTTTGGAAAGGCCTTTGCAAAAGTTCTTTTTGTATAGATTGTAGTAATAGTCTTGGTGTAAAGTGATGACTCTGGTGGAATCTGTTGTGATAGTTACACTCAGGGCATCAGGGGTAAGAATCCTTCCTTCACAGCTCTTGGCTGTGTTTGTTTTTGCCAGGTGGGTTTGACCCAAAGGACTGCATTTTTGCTTTGACAGTAGCTTCGTTGCTCTCGAGGGCAGAGTCTAGTATCATAGATGAACTCCCTAACATGAAATGTTTTTCCTTAATGTTCATAGGTGGAGAACAAATGTGTTTTAAAAGGAGTGTATATGATGTCGTCATAAGGGCTACTGGGAATAGCCTTTAGCTAGGGAATGCAACAGTTTTTGAATGTTTGCTAATTTTAATTGAAGGTTGTTATTTTTCCCCCACTCCCTACAAGGTAGTGGCTTTTTAAAGTGCTTAATTAGCAGAGAATTTGGATGTTCCCTATGTGAGAGTGATTAGTAAAATACATAACGATGGTGAAATAAGTGTTCCAGTTTCATTCTGTTGGTCCGTTTATCAAACATGTACAAAGTTCCTAACGTATCAACAGGCCTGTGCTGTAGTAGACTGCTAGCAAAAAATTGTCCTTCATTAAGGACTGTAGTACTCATGGGACTGATTCCCACTCAGCTATTTGATTTTTCTAATAATGTTGGATTCCAATCATGGAAGTAATTTATTGCTATGCTTAAGGATTAGAGACTAGGGACCAGTGTTGTGGGTTAGTGGGTTAGAGCTGTTGCCTGCAATACTGGCATCCCAGATGGGTGTCAGTTCATGTCCTCCTGCTCCATTTCCAAACCACTTGGCTGCTAATGGCCTGGGAAAAGCAGCAGAAAAGTGACTCAAGTGCTTGTGTCCCCGCCACCCACATGGGAAAGCCAAATGAAGTTCCTAATTCTTACTTCATCTTGGCCTAGCCCAGCTGTGGCAACCGTCTGGGGAGTGAATCAGCAGGTGGAAGATCTCTGTCTCTCCTTTTCTCTGCAACACAGACTTTCAAATATATATTTCTTAAGATTGATTTATTTTTGTTGGAAAGGCAGATCTACAGAGAGATGAACAGACAGAAAGATCTTCCATTCCAGAATGGCCTCAGTGGTTGGGACTGAGCCCATTTGAACACAGGGCCAGAAACCCCTGCCAGGTCTCCCATGGGTGAGTGGAGTCCCAAGACTTTGGGCCATCTTCTGCTTTTCCAGGCCATTAACAGGGAGCTGAATGGGTAGTGGGACAACTGGGACATGAACTGGCAGATATGTGAGATGGCAGGGCTTGTAGGCAGAGATTAGACAAACTGAGCCATCGGGTCAGTCCCAATAAGTAATTAATTAAAAAAAAAAAGATTTATTTGTTTTTATTGGAAAGTCAGATAGAGAGAAGGAGAGACGGAGAAGAATATCTTCTGTCTCCTGATTCATTCTCCACAACGGCCTGTGCTGAGCCAATCTGAAGCCAGGAGCCTGGGGACTCTTCTGGGTCTCCCACGTGGGTGCAGGGTCCCAAGGCTTCTGGCCATACTTGACTGCTTTCCCAGGCCACAAGCAGGGAGCTGGATGGAAAGTGGAATAGCTGGGATTAGAATTGGTGCCCATATGGGATCCTGACACATTTAAGGCGAGGACTTTAACCACTACACTATCGTGCTGGGCCCAATTCTTTCTTTCTTATTTCTTTATTTAGTTATTTAGTTATTTAGTTATTTTATGATACAGTTCCATAACCTTTGGAATTTCCCCCACCTCCCTCAGTTCCTGCACCCTTGATGATTTCTCCTATATTGTTACAATAGTATAGTTCTTCCTAAACAATCCGAAGTCCGTCATTCTGCTAGTCAAGTGTATCCTGACATAGTAGGTATGAAGAATGGTAGAGAGTTCAGCATTCTATTGTCAAGACATATTTAATAGTTTCATTGGGAATCCATCTTTGATGTGGAAGTAGAGATGCCTACTGCATTGAAACTTCACATTTGGATATAACAGTCTATTACACAGTCAGTTGTCTAACGCTGGGGTTAAAGATTTATGTTTGAAGACGTGTTTATTTATGTCAAAAGCAGAGTGATAGAGAGGGTTTGGAGAGTGGGGGGATATTTTCCATTCCCTCGTTCACTCACCAAAGGCCACACTGCCGAGGATCAATCAAGGCTAAAACCAGGAGCCTGGAACTCCATCTGGGCCTTCCCTATGGGTGACAGAAGCCCAAGTAATTGGACCGTCTTCGGCTGACTTTGTAGGCATGCTAGGAGGGAGCTGGATTAGA
This sequence comes from Ochotona curzoniae, assembly GCF_017591425.1. Taxonomy (NCBI): domain Eukaryota; kingdom Metazoa; phylum Chordata; class Mammalia; order Lagomorpha; family Ochotonidae; genus Ochotona; species Ochotona curzoniae. Next base: position 11,579,166 of record NW_024464920.1, on the reverse strand, counting down.
AGCATAGTAGCCAGTGTTTGAACCAGCAATACTGGCCTTGTGTTAACTCACTGCACTGCAATACTCATGTTTCAGTTCTTTGCCTTTAATTGCTATACAATATTATTTGTACAGGCGTATTATTGTTTATTTGTCCATTCACCTGTTGGCAGACTTTTGTCTTTTGTGTTTCCTGTGTTTCCAGGTATGGCTTTATGAGCAAAGCAACTCCAAATGTGTATGTACGTCTTTTTGAGTGGATATGTTTCATCGGTCTTGGAGAGGAGTTACATTGCTGGGTTGTATAAATGAAGGGTTTAACTTTTGTAAGAAACTGGCAGACATTTCCAAAGTGGTGTATGGTTTCATCTTCTCACTGTTATGACTGACAATTTGAGTTGCTTAATATTCTTCTCACATGTGATATTACCTGTATTTTTAGCTTTAATCATTTCAGTGGGTATGTAAGTTGTCTATCTTATGGTTCTACTTTACATTTCTCTGATGATTGTTGGTGTCAAATTTCTGTTCATGTATTTGTTGTTCACTTGCATGTCTTTTTAAAAATAGTAATTACATTTATTGTCAGACACACAGGGAAGGAGGGAGAAAGAGAAAGCTTTCTGTTGGGTCACTTCCAAAATGCTTCAGATGGCTAGTGCTGGGCCAGGATGAAGCCAGGAGCCGGGAGCCAGGAACTCAATCCAGGTTTCCCATATGGGTGGCAAGAACCCAATCGCTTGAACAAGTATTTGCCACTAAAATTAATTATGTTAGAATATTATTACACACATATAATGTACATACACATGTATATATATGTGTGTATATGTGTGTATGTATGTGTGTATATATTTGTATGTGTGTTTCAATACAAAAAATTGTCAAGACACTGGTGAAAAACTGCATCCAAGCTTCTTAAAAATGTTGAGAATATGTGAACCTCAAACTACTCTTAAAAAGTAGTGTCTTTTAAAAATGTTTTCAAATGGGCAGTTTATCAAATTGAGCATAAATCTCACCAAAGAAGAAATATGGGAGTGAGCATTTGGTCTAGTGGTTAGACACCTCCTGGGTGCCCGGGTTCAAGTCCTGGGTCAGTATTCTGCTGACATGTACTGTGCGAGACGGCAGGAGGGTCCCTGACATTTACTCAGTTAATTTAACACAGCACCACAACACCTTGAAATAGGAAGACCAGTTCACAGGATGAATAGAGGTGGTAAGATACGATCCTTAAAGCCTGTTTGATGCTCGTGAGTGGGCACAACTCCCAGGGCTGGGCCAGACTGAAACCAGTAGCCTGGGGCTTTTTCCAGGTCTCACCCTAGGCTGTGGGGACCCAAGCAGTTAGGTCATCTTCCTCTGCTTTTTCTAGGCCATTTTCAGCACCCAGATGGTATACCCGTGTCACAGGCGGCTGCTTTTCCTTCTACACTGCAACACCAGCTCCAGTATGGGAGTTCTAGTTTATGTGCTATTTGGATATAATAACAAAGGAAGAATCCCCCCTTCAGCCTCATTACTAGCAAATATAATTTACACAACAGAAAACTATGCAAATTACATTGTCAGTAAACGGAGTTTGAATTTTTGTGTAGGAGTACAGTTGGATGTCTACCTGCAATGACAAGAGAGTCTTCTGGAATGGTTAACCTAAGAACGCATCCAGAATATAAATCAGCAGCCTGATTCTTTGAGGAAGTCTTGGCACATCAAGTATATGAACTAAACAGTGTGCTTATTACCTTAGTAAAGATTACAAGCCATGCACAAGCTAGTGTAATCCATTTCAGATTGTTTTTTCATTTTGTGCTAATTTGGAAGAGTCATCAGCAAATCTCCTGCCGAGACATAATTATGGAGGGTCCAGGTTCTGCCGAGTGTTTTGGAACATTCAGTATTATTGTAAGCAGGCAGCATGGCCCCAGTTTTTGAAAGGATATAGATTGGCCAACTAGAGTTACTAATTTATCTTAGATCTTCAAAATCTTACATCATCAAGATTGTTCCATACAGGGGAGGAATACAACATGGTATTTCAATGGCACATGAAACGGAAGGGCATAATCAGAATCTAGAAGCTTGAAGAACAGTTTCTTTAGATTACATTTTCCATAATGTAACAGCTGTTGTCAGTGAAGTTGATGATCCCCTTGCAGTTGCATATCTGCAAAAAAAGAAAAAACACAAAAAAAACAAAAACCAGAGGTGGATTTTATGGTGCAGCAAGTAAAGCAGCAACTTGGGGTGCCTGTGTACCCTTTCAGGGTGCCAGAATTGAGCTGTACCTCTGTACCTGGTCGACCTTTTGGCTAATACCCTCCCTGGGAATCAGCAGATGCTCCAGTACTGGGGTCTGTACTTTCTACATGGGTGACCTGGATGGAATTCTTGGCTCCTGGTTTTGCCCTGGCCTAGCCCTGGTCGTTATGGACATTTGGGGAATGGACCAATGGATGGAAGACCTCTTTCCTACTCTGCTTTTCAATCAAATAGACTTTTAAAAAAGTTAACATGAAGGTCCACTATCAGGGCATGGCAGTTTAAGCCACAAGCTGGCATGCCAGCCTTCCACATGAACACCAGTGCAAACCCTGGCTGCTTTATGGCTGGTCCAGCTCTGGGTTAATACACGTTGCATGGCAGCAGAGGGTAGCCTGAGTGCTTGAGCCCCTGACACCCACACGGGAGATCCCAGGGCACTGAGTCCAGGCTCCTGGTTTGGCCTGGAAGCCATTTTGGGGAGTGAGCTAGGATGAAAGATCTCTTACTGTTTGCCCCTCCACAGTTCTGCCTTTCAAATGGATATGTCTTTTTTTTAAATATATTTTATTTGAATTTTGAATTATGTGGTACAAATGGATAAGTCTTACCAAAAAAAAAAAAAAAAAAGGAAGAAAAGGTCAAACCATTAGGTATTTAGTAGAATTTCTTGAATGTTATTTTCTGTTGGGAGAATCTAGAAGAAACTCTGGAATCCTCTTATTTCATCAGAAGGTGACTTGGGGGCTGGTGCCATGGCATAGTAGGCAAAGCTTCCACCTATAGTACCAGCGTTTCATATGGGTGCCAGATTTAGTCCTGCAGTTCCATGTCTGACCCAGCCTCCCTGCTTAAATGCTGGAGAAGCAGTGGACGATGGCCCAATTCATGAACCTCTGCACCCATATGGGTGACCAGGACGAATCTCCTGATTCTTTGCATTGGCCAAGCTTCAGCCATTGCGAGGAGCGAGTCGGGGAATGGAAGATGGTTTGCCTTTTTCTTGCTCTGTGTCTCTTTTCCTTTCTAAAACTTTGACTCACAAATAAAAATAAAGTGAATTTTTTTGGGGGAAAAAAAAGGTGATTTAGTTTACCTGTAAACCTACAGGATACATTGTTTCAACTGGGAAGCTAAGGAAGGATTAGTGCCACTTGCATCATTTTGGCAAATAATTACACTGAGTATCTGAACATGATGAAATTACTTTGAAATTCCCCCTTTCCTGTTCTTATTACCATTCCTCTGCCAATTTGGTACTGTCTTCAGAAGTAAAATAAACATAGAAACAGAAAGGAGGGAGGTAAAGTCATTTTGTGAGAAGAGCATTGTCAACCTAACCTTGGATATTTTAACAAGAAAATAAGGTTAGAGTTATGAAAAAGAAGGAGCTTAGTGGCCACATTGAAGATGTTAAAATGTTAATATGCTTTATTATTTATTCAAAGTATATATAATATATAATCGTGGGACTCACTATCACTAATTTTTATTTGTATTTGTCATTCTCTATTAATGTTTGTTTTTAACAGTTGCTTTTTTATCCCTTTACTATTATTATTATTCTCATTTTATGCTATAGTTCCGTAGGTCCTGGGATTTCTCTGCCTCCTTCCCAAGTCCCCCCTACACTGAGTTCCCCCATATTATTACTACGGTATAGATCTTCATACACAGTCATATGTCCATTATTGCAGCCATGGACAATGGCAGAGAGTCCAGCATCCTGTTGTCAAGATATACTTAACAATTTCATTGGGAGTCCATCTTTGGTCTTCAAGTAGTGATGCATACTGCATTGTATCCTCACATCTGGATATGATAGACTCCATTACAGCTACTATACATCCTCTTAAATGAAAAGCCACAACACAAAATCAACAAGAAGAAAAATAGAAATTTACAATGCCATGAAGTTAAATAACATGCTACTGAATGACTAATGTGTCACTGAAGAAATGAAAAAGGAAATCAAGAACCTTCTTGAAGAAAAGGATGCTACTGTATGATCTATGAGTCAATGAAGAATTTAATCAGAAGAAAGTGCTTTTATTAACGAGATGAAACTAAAAATAAAAGAACATCAAAATCCACAAGCTATAGTTTCTGTTGATCTTTGTTGGTGAGATATGTCTCCTGTAGGCATTTAATAGATGGTTTTTTTTTAAGCCAGTCTACTAATCTGTGATGTTTGATTGGTGAGTTTAAGCCATTAACATTCAGGGTTCATATGAATGGGTGAGAATTTGGTCCTGTCATTTTAGCAATGGGTTGTTCATTGATTTAGTCTTCTGTTGTTATCTTACTGGGATGTTCTTCACATTTGCCTTTGGTTTTTGTGGTGCTATTCCTCTTTTCTGTCAAGAGAACACATTGCAGTATCCTTTGTAGGGCAGGTTTGGAAGAGGCATATTCTTTTCAACTTTTCTTTACTGTGGAAGAATTTTATTTCATTTTCGAAGATAAAGAAAAGTTTTGCTGGGTATGTTATCCTAGGCCAGTAATTTTTTGCTTTTGGAATCTGGAATAAGTCACTCCATTCTCTTCTGGCCTGTAGAATTTTCTGATTTTCTGTGAGAGGTCTCCTGTGAGTTTAATTGGCATTCCTTTATATGTCAGTTGATTTTTTTTTTTTATCATGTGTACATTTAAGGATCTTTTCCTTATGTTTGATTGAAGAGAGCTTGGTTATCATGTGTTGTGGTGAAGATCGCTTTCGGTCAAGCCTGATGGGAGTTCTGTGCTCCTCCTGGATGTTGTTTCCCAATTCTTTCTCTAGATCAGAGAAGTTTTCCCTTATTGTTTTATTGAATACACCTTTAAACCCAGCTTCTCTTTTTGCACCCTCTGCAACTCCCATAACTCTTTCATTTGGCCTTTAATAGTGTCTTTCCATTCTTAAATACTTGATTTGCGGGCCGTCTGATCTGGACCTATATTGGGTGGAACCTGTAGGATGCCACGTTGTTGCAGTTCACTGAGCCAGAAATGAGTTTCTTCCCAGCTCAGTGCATGCGCAGTCCTGTCCCCATAGTCTTTGTCTCCCTACACAAATTGGTGCCCAATTCGGCTCTAATGGGGTGAACTGTGCTGTGAAATCCACCCTGTTCCCACACTGCCTATCTGGAACCTGCAGCTCTGTCTCTGCTCCTGGTCAAATCAAACAGACTAGCAGGACAGGCAGTTCTGTGTCTGGGTTCACCTCTGAGCTCCCGTGTAACGTCCCTTCCTACCTAGTTGCTGGTGGAGTTCCGGCTGCCAGTGCAGTTCAGATCACTCGATGGATGTCACTGGGTCATCAGTCACTGCAACACCACACCATTGTTTTCGTTGCTTTCCTGTGTCTGTCAGTCTCCATGTACCCCTCTGCTGTCATTCTGTCTTCTATTTCCTGGAATGTGTCCTTTGTATTTCACACTGGCTAATGTTTCTCAGTCCATTTAAACGTGTCCTCACCCTATTCCACCATCTTGATTCTCCATTTTCTATTAATGTTAAGTGCACATTTTCAGTGAAGTTTTATTTACCATCTCTTTTCTGTTTTGTTTACTTTGATTCTATTTAGTTTTTGAAGATATATTTTTATTTGAAAAGTAGATTTACAGAGAGAGAAGGAGAGGCAGAGATCTTGCATCTGCCATTTCACTCTCCATAAAGCTGCAAAGGTAGGAGGTGGACCAGTCTGGAGTTAGAGCCTGGAGCTTCTCCAGGTCTCCTAATAGGTTGCAAGGTGCCAAGGTGTGCCATCCTCAACTGTTTTTCTAGATGTCGTAGCAAGAAGGTGAATTTGAAGCAGAGAAGCTGGGATTCTAACAGCGCCCATATGGGATGCCAGCATAGCAGGTGGTGGCTTGTATGCTATGCCATGACACTGGCCCTCTGATTATTTTATTGGAAATTATTTTTGCATGCATTAAATAAGATAACCAAAATTTCAGGTTGCATTTATTAATGGTCTTTTTCTTTGCATTTTACTAATTGAGTCTTATTTTAATTTTTATGCCTATTGGGTCATACTGCATTAAGAAAGTATGTCTTCATCACAGACAGTTTGGCAAATCCTGTTTTATAGCATATAATAGTTTTCCAGTCTTAAGTGCATATTTTCTGAAAATAACAGTATTTCCTCTAATCATTCTCTTTGTTTTCTTTTATGTCTTTTCTCAGCTCGTTGATTGAGATTTTATGTCTATGAATAAAATTGGAGTTGAATTTAATTTATGAAAGTATTGATTGCAACAGTTTAAATCCCTTCATCACATAAAATCATAAATCATTTTGTTTCATAAAATCATAGTTTGATCCTTTGGCTTGAGCTCTTCTGACAACTCAGGGTTCACTACCTTTCTAGGAAACTAATTTCATTGCTGGACCGTTTTGTTAAAAAGTATTTCCTTATACTGAATTGAAGTAAGTTTTCCAGTGGTTTGTAGTCCTCAGACTTGATCCTGCTCCTAAAGTACATAAAATAAATGTATCACCTCCTACGTATGGCAGCTCCACGGTACCTGAGAACACTTGTGATTTCCTGTCTTATTTTTCTCCCAGCTGTATCTTCTGATTATTCATATGACATGTTTCAGAATATCCTTGCCTGTCCTGGTTGTCCTCCTCTGAACACACTCTTCTAATCCCTTTCTTAAAATGCATGACCCAGAACTGAACGTCATTTTCTTGTTCTGGATAACACACTTCTCCTAACAGTTACCAATAATGCATTACATTTTTTTTTTTTAGTGGTTATGTCATGCTGTTGATTCTCACTGAGTCATACTTTCTTCTGAGCGAATCAGAATATCAAAAAATGGTCTTCAAATTCACCCGAGTCTTTACACAAATCCATTCTCCATCCTTCTTTAAGGGAAAAAAGACAAAAGTGTATCATCTACCTTGTTGATTTTTTTGTTTTACTATTGAAATGTCAGCATCTGAGCTAGCGATGTAACTGAAGTCTCTGGCCGGGGAGGCCGCCTTTGGGAGCGTCTGGGTGTTTCCAGGGTGGGCGTGGAGGATGGATAGGAGTGCTCTGGAATGCCAGTTACCCGGCTCAGTGACAGATGCAGTCATTCCCATGACGAAGGGTGATGGCCTGGATTAGGGAGGCAGAAAGGGCGATAAAAAGGGACAGATTCCTGCAATAATGAGAAGCCAAATTGGTGGACTTGGTAGGTGATGACTGAGAGTGACTGATGGAAAATGGCGAAAAGAGGCTCTTGACCTCAGAAGCTGACCTGGCATTCACAGCTTGACCCTGTCACTTTCCCATGGGATATACACATCTTGAAGACCAACGTCAAGCAAGATTATGCTGAGACCTTAAAGTGGGGCTAAAACAAAACCACTTTATAATTTGTATACCCACAGAATACCAAAGTCCTATTCTCATCTAAAATGAGTGACAGGTACTTATGTGCCAGTTCCAACTTTGTCCTAGTTCTGGTTTACCTTCACTATAGATAAGAGCAGTTGAAGCAGGCAACCATGAAATCCACCTGCTTTCTAACAGCACGCAGTCTGCAGCAAACCACTGCTTCTTAGGCGCTCTTATAGGTCACTCCACCAAATTCCAAATTGCTGTAATAGGTTATCCAAAGCTCTCTCTCCTTGAATGTTATGTTTTTAATGGGATTTGGCTCCCCAAACTCATGAAGACATTTAAACCTTAGTCATAGGGCACAGTGCGATAGTCTCATGGCTTAAGTCCTCACTTTGCATGGCCTGGGATCCCATATGGGCATCGGTTCTAATCCCGGCAGCTCCACTTCCCATCCAGCTCCCTGCTTGTGACTTGGGAAAGCAATAAAAGACAGCCCAAACAGGTGGCACCCTGCATCTACGGCCACTTGGGAAGTGAGTCAATGAATAGAAGATCTTCCTTTCTGTTTCTCCTCCTCTCTGTATATCTCACGTTCCAATCAAAATAAATAAAACCTAAAACAACAACACCAGCAGCAACAACAAAACCCTTAGTCTTAGGTTTTTGGTTAATAGAGTAGCTTTAAAAGCAGAGATTTGAGGCCCAGCACGGTGGCCTAGCAGCTAAAGTCTTTGCCATAAACACACTGGAATCCCTTATTGGTGCCAGTTCTAATCCCGGCAGCCCCACTTGCCATCCAGCTCCCTGTTCGTGGCCTGGGAAGGCAGTCGCGTTCTGCCCAAAGCCTTGGGACCCTGCATCCATGTGGAAGACCTGGAGTAAGTTCCTGGCTCCTGGCTTCAGATTGTCACAGCTGTGAACTTTAGTGTCATACTTATAACTTTCTGTTGTTAAAGTGAAAAATTTAGCATTGACCTTAATTTTTATTATTAAGCAAGGAACTGGAGAGCAGCGGCAGGCTAATCCTCCACCTGCAGTGCTGACATCCTGTACTGGCACCGGTTCAAGTCCTGGCTGTTCCACTTCAGATCCATCTCCCTGCTGATAGTCCAGGAAAGCAGTGGAGGATGGCTCAGCTGCTTCTGCCCCTACACCTGTATGGGAGGCCAGGTAGAGGCTGCTCACCTCTGGCTTCTGACCAGCTCAGCTTCAGCTCCCATTTGGGGAGTAAACACAAAGATGGAAGATCTTTTCCTATCTCTCCTTCTTTCTGTAAATCTGCCTTTCCAATAATAAATAGATAAATCTCTTTTGAAAAGAGAAAAGAACTGGATAAGATGGGTGTTGTGGCAAGCAGGTTAAGCAGCTGCTTGGGATACCCCTGTCTCAGAGTGCTTAGTCTGCATCCTGGCTGCTGCATGCTTCCAGTCCAGCTTCCTGCTAGAGCCCTGGGAGGCAGCAGATGATGTCCCAAGTTTTTAGGTTCCTGTTGCCCATATAAGAGACCTGGATCGATTTCCTGGCTGCTGGTTTTTAGCTGTTCCAGCTCTAGGTGTTGCATCTGGGAAATGAACCAGCAGATGGAGGAGTCCTGTCTTCCTTGTCTCTCCTTCTCTCTTTGTCACTCTATTTTTCAAATAAATCTAAAAAAAAAAAAAAAAAAAAAAAGAAAGAAAATGAAAAAATAATTGGATGCTCAATGTGGCTTTCTCTAGTTGTATTAAGCCGACATTCCAACCCTCTTTTTCCTGGAAAGTGCCCATTCTCCTGCAACAAATGCATCTCCAGGGGATTCTCACTAGCTGGCTAGAATTGATGGGCGTGGAAAAGAATAACCGCCTCAAGCAGAGCCATCTGAACTGTTTGGGGTTTGAGACCTGTCTATGCCAGGTCTCAGCTGGGCAAAGAGGCTCAGTCCCTCTGTAAGACAGAAAGGTAGGATGAAAGATTTGTGATCTACTTCATAGAAAGCAAGGCAGGGTAAGAGAAACAGAGCTGGGAAGAGAAGATTGCAGGTGTAGTGGTGCTGGAATTTCATTCTGTGTGAGGCTCCAGTGTGGTCTCAGGTGAGAATTCTAGGAGCTGTATCCAGCAGATTTCGGTTTACCTGAGCTAGCTGAAATTGGGATTCGGTCAAGTTTCACCAAAGGGAACTTTGCTTATACAATGATTTCAAGATCTACTTTGCATTGCAAAAAACCCAACTTCACTTATAGTATCAAAGATTAACTTCATCTGCATAAATATCTAAATATCCCATCCATAATGGTATGAGCGACCACTGGGGTTTTGGTGGAGTGGATACATTGCTGCTTATGCTGCCCCGTCCCATTTCGATGTGCCCGGACTGGAGTCCTGGCTCTGCTTCCAAGTCCAGCTTCCTGCTCATGAGCACCCTGGCGGGCAGCAGGGGTGACCTCATGAAGGTGAGTCCCTGTCACCCGTGTGGGAGACTTGAATTCAGTGCGCTGCTCCTAACATCAGCCTGGCCCAGCTTGGATGTCGCAGGCCTTCGGGAGAATGAAATGAATGGGAGCTTTCTGCCTTTCTGTCTTTCAAATAAGTAAAAATATAAATAAGTAGCATGTAATAAGAAATGCAGTGACCAGGCCTGGCACATTAGTCTAGTGACTGAAGTCCTTGCCTTGCATGTACCTGGATCCAATATGGATGCCAGTTTGTATCCTGACAGTCCTGCTTCCCATCCAGCTCCTTGCTTGTGGCCTGGGAAAGCACTCGAGGATGGCCCAAAGCCTTGGGACCCTGCACCCATGTGTGAAACCCAGAAGAGATTCCTGGCTCCTGGCTTTGGATTGGCTTTACTCTGACTGTTGCAGCCACTTGGGAAGTGAATCATCAGACAGAAGATCTTCCTTTTTGTCTCTCCTCCTCTATTTATCTGATTTTCCAATAAAATTAAAAAATAAATCTTTACAAAAAGAAACGCAGTGACCACAAATAGTATTGCATTTTCCTAATAAAACCATCAGTTTTTCATAATGATTTTTCTTATTTATGCCTAATATTAAAACAAGCAACCTGTCAATAATAATTATTATTACCAAGCTTAGTTTAAATGTAATTTCCACCCGTTATCTCCCCCTTCACTATTACCCTAAGTGTGTTTAATCTTATGATTTTATTCAAATATTTCCTTCTCTAAAATTAAACAAATCATTGGTAACTGAAGTATGTATATTATTTTCTTCACTTTAGTTGCAAATAATTGTCCAAGTGCCTATTCATGCTTACATTAACTCAAATTGAGTTTTTTCCCTAGGTTTGATGGTCTCTATTTGGCTGTTTAGCCTTTCCACTTCTCAAGTGACAATCCGTATTTACTTAGTTAAATTCCACACTCCTTAAGACTAAATAGAATCTCTAATCCTTGTGTTTATTTAGATAAGTGCTGACTTCAAGGACAGCCATCCAAACTGGTTAATGGTGTTTTGTTTTGTCTTTAATGATTTATTTGTTTATTTGAAATGTAGAGTTTCAGAGAGAGAGAGGAAGAGGGAGAAAGAGACTCCCAAAGGGTCACTGGGCTAGACTGAAGCCAGGCTCTTCTGGGTCTTCCCTGTGGCTGCTGGGGCCCAAGGAATTGGGCCATTCTCCACTGCTCTCCCAAGCACACCAGCAGGAGGCTGGATCACAAGTGGAGTAGCAGGGATTCAAACTGATGCCCACACAGGATGCCCGTATTGCAGTCAGCAGCTTTGCACAACACTGGGACCTGGTTCATGGTTTTCTCATGCTAGGGTAGGAATGGGGTGAGGTGAAGGATAAGAGAAGGGTGATGTTTTTTGAGGTGTGGGGGTGTGGTGCTTATTGGAGGGCCTGTTGAATCCTAGCTGCTCTGCTTCCCGTTAGCTCTCTGCACCAAGATGGGAGACCTTGATGGAGTACTAGGCTCCTGGTCTTGTCCTGTTGTGACCATCCATGGGGTATCTGAGCATATGGGAGACCTCTTTTATTTGTCTGTTACTGTCTGTTATTCTGCTTTTCAAATAAATAAATCTTTTCTTTCTTTTTTTAATCAAGTGCTTGAAACAGTGCTTTGTGATATCTGTGTTAAGCATTGCATTTGTTTCTCTTTGCGCTTCCCTTCTGTAGAATTGCCTCTTCATTCTCTCCTAGAAGTTGCTCTTCCCGTGCTCTTAGTCTAGGAATTCTCAGTTACACTCTAACCCCCATGTCAAGAGCGAGGTCGTGGCCCAGCCCCAAACAAGCTGCTCATGTGTTCCCGCAGTGGGCACAGGACTTAAGCCAGCACAATCAGAGGACACTCAGGAATGCTGCTAACAGGTGCATTTCTCCCTCTCTGCTGGATGTGCACCTGAGGAGCTGTAAGGCTGGCATTGCTACAGCCATCTGAATACTATGACAGAATGCTACATCTGAGAATAGCACCAACCTAAGGGATGTGTCAGAGGTGGAGAAAAAGAAACCTGGGCTTAATTCAGCCAAAAAAAAAAATGGACTATTTGCTAAATGGGATTCTTTGTTACAGTAATTTTGTTTAATGCTGTAATTAGGATGTGAAATGTATTTAAGAGGAAAATTGGACAGATACACTTATATCTGATTTTTTGTTGTTATTTTAAGAAATGCAATCTGAGAGACAAATGGAAACTCATAATGTATTGGCAATTGTCCCACAGTCATTTATCTGGAAATGAGAGCATTGCATAAGAAACAGTGTTCTGAGTTTTTTCTTCTCAAAATCCAGTCAGTTTCTTGAGATGTGTGGAGTTGGAGAGAGGCAGCCCAGCCCCTTTAAATGTCCATGGCAACAATCTGTTACAATCGGGCTGTTGTTCTGACCACCAAAGTCAGGCTCAGAAAAGGATTCATAGACTTTTCAATCTGGAAGAGTTCAAAATCACCTGTTATTGAGTGAGGTTGGGAAATGGACATGTGCCCTTTTCAATAATATAGATTAAAATACATATTTTGGATTAAATCCTTTCATACCTGAAAATTGAACGTATGAAACCAGTGACTTTCTAATCCCTCTTGTCTAAGGCACTACTGCCCAGTGTAATTTTACTAGGTCTTGGCCTTAGGTTTTTGAGGAATATTGACAACAAACAACATCTACCACATTTTTTTTCCACTCTGTAATTACTGTTGTGGGCCCAGAAGAAAAATCAGTTGCTTAGCTCCCAAAGTACTCTTTGGGGAATTTCATATATTAAAAAAAAAAAAAAAAAGATTTCATTGTTTTTTTTTTTTTTTTTGCCCAGCACAATATCCTAGTGGTTAAAGTCCTCCCTGTGCACAAACCAGGATCCCAAATGGGCACCAGTTCATATCCTGGCAGCCCCACTTCCCATCCAGCTCCCTGCTTGTGGCCTGGGAAAGCATTGGAGGACGGCCCAAAGCCTTGGGTCCCTGCACCCACGTGGGAGACCTGGAAGAGGCTCTGGGCTCCTGGCTTCAGATAGACTCAGCTCTGGTCATTGCAACTACTTGAGGAGTAAACCAGTGGATGGAAGATCTTTCTCTTTGTCTCTCCTCTCTGTAAATCTGCCATTCCAATAAAAATAAAATAATTTTCTTAAAAAAATCACTTTATGTCTCCCTCTTTCAGTAATTCTTACTTTCAATTAGACATATATGTCTTTCTTTTTTTTTTTTTTTTTTTTTTAACTCTGAAGCACTCACATAAGGAATGTGGGTGTTTCAAGCCAAACCTCCAACCCAAGCCTCCACTTCTGAAATAGGAAATAGTAATTGTTATTCACCAGCACTTTTTAAGGATTAAGTGAGGCAGTAAGTGTAAGATAGCCATCAAATGTCAGTCATGACTGTTCCTGGGTAGTTTGATTCTTTGTGTGTCACTTGTAACGTGTGTAGGCTGGAGCTCCCATAAGAATTCTTTCAAACTGTAAAATACTTAGATTCCATAATTTTTTAAATGAATTAAAACCTTCAGAAAGTGTCCTTCTGGCTTTACACTGGTGCCTGCGATAAAACCTTTTAAAAAGCATATAAGCCAACTTTTTTTTTAAGCACCAAGCTTCCTGCTCCATAGTGGTCTGTTATTTCCAACCCTGAATAAAAAGTAATCATGACCTTTCTATGGCATCACACATCCCCACCTTGTGTGAATTCTTAATTTCAGAGGAAGACTCTGGCAGTGAAGAGAACACATTTAATAGATTTAAAATATTAAAAATAGACATGATTACTTTAATCTTATCTTGAAGATTTCTTCATAATTGAAGCTTCGTTCAAGTTGTCTCCTTTGTGGTTTCCTTAATTCTCGGCTTCCCAAGCTTGCTTTTCCAGCTCAACTGACAAGCATTTTTGTACAACTCCTAGTGGAGATCAGTAAAGTGAGACCCAGATTTTCTGTTCAATCTGGGTCAGGGGCTGTCTTTCGGAGTATCCTGGCTCTGGTAACTGATGTAAAGGAGAGGAAAGGGTCCTTGCACTTCCGTTTAGTTTCCCCCCCTGTGTCTGTGGGACAGGAGGGAAGGGGAGGGAGGGAGTGTGCTGTTTCTGGCTGCATCATCTCTGGGTGGGAATGGTCATATGATGGTCATCTGAAGTCCCAGTGTGGTGAAGAATATCCCACAGGTGTTACTTGAATGGTCTTGATTGTTCTAAGTTAAACCAGGGGTGAGGAATTCTTTATAAGGCCTGTTAGATGTCCTTCTCTACTTCAGTGTGTCTGCTGACCTAAGTGCTTGTTGTGGAGCCTGACCTGGAGTATTGTTCCATCTGTCCTTCTTTCTGTCTGTTAGTGATGTACTCAGTGTCTTCTTGTTGACTTAGATGAGCCAGGTGGTCTAGTTGGGGAGTTAAGGAGGCTATTTTTCTTAAAAGATTTATTTTTATTTAAATTTTTATTGGAAAGTCAGATATACAGAGAGAAAGATCTTCTGTCCACTGGTTTACGCCCTAGCCAGCCACAGTGGCTGGAACTGAGCCAATCCAAAGCCAGGAGACAGGAGCTTCTTCTGGTTCTCCCGTGTGGATGCAGGGTCCCAAGGCTTTGGGCCATGCTCGAGTGCTTTTCTAGGCCAGAAGCAGGGAGTTGGATGGGAAGTGGAGCAGCTGGGACGTGAACCATATGGAATGCTGGCACATGCAGTTTGAGGACTTTAGCTATCAGGCTATTGTACTGGCCCCTGGGAGGGCTCTATTTTAAAACTGCTATGAGTGGTTGTGTTCAAGTATTTTGTGGGCATAAATTTGCATTTTTTGAGACAGAATAGAAACAAGACTCACTAAAATAAGCCCTGTCCAACAGGAGCATGTATCCATCTCCCACAGGTTGCCCTATCCAGCTCCAAACCAATCAGGAACAAGAAGCTTCCAGATCCTAACTGCCAAAGACCCTCTTCTGGCATCTTGGAGACTTCCCCACTTGAGGCAAGTGCCCAGGATTATGCATATATGATGTTGCTGGGGGATAGTGATGAACAGTGCTGCCATGTTAAGCATATTGTGTGCAAAGGAAACAACTGCACCTGCTCAGAACAACATGCTATGTGCAAACTGAAGCCACTGCATGCCAAAGTGAATGAGCCAGAGACTTAGATGGCACAGCCACACCTCCCTAACCCAGTAAAACCTAATACATCTCCCGTCGGATAGTGAAACCTGTCTCTGCCGCTCCTTTTCCCCCCCCGATCTCAAGCATCCAACCCCAATAAACTTGGGGTTGAATGTTGACCACTTTTCAATTTCTATTATAAGTGAGTTGGCATCATCTTGACCTATGTGTAGAATTTCCAGGTCATCAAGCTTCTGATACCATTGATCAAAAGATGAAAACTGAATCCCAGGACCCTGCACAGTCTGAGCACTTCCCTACAGTTCTCTACACAGTGCTCCTTCCGAGAACCCTCTGGAGCTTCTGCCTGAAGCACCCAAGGTATTTCTCTGCCAACCATGACTCACTCATTCTTCAAACAGCACCACCTCAAAAGGCAGCCCCCATCATGGCATTTGTAACACTGTTTGTGAAACCCTTCACTTACCTAGCACTTACCAACCCAGACTGGAGTTTATGTGTGATTAAACGGTCATCTCTCATGCAACAGAAAGCATCATGGAGGCAAATCACTGTCCATCCAGTGCCTAGTCTCATTTCTGGCAGAGCATCCATTCAAGTATTGTTGGATGAATGATTGGTGATGCCCTCTACCCTACCCCCACACTCTGTTCTCCACTTTGGTGCATTCCTGTTGGGTCACCCCATGGCCTGGACCCAACCAGAGCTCAGTCACTGAACTGATTGACCCAACAGTTAGTTATGTTCAGGCTTCCCAGATTCCAGGAAAGAGAAAAGCTTAAATTTCAATCTTAAATACTTAATGTTCTAGGCAGACCATTATGTAAACAAGTTTTTTTTTTTTTTTTTTTTTTGCTAAACAGACTTCTGGTCCAAATAAGACAAGAAAAACAATGCAGTTACTAAATATTCTACCTTGAACTAGACCAAGGGGATTTGTTTGTGACTTTGTTCTTTCCCTGTCTTGGTTCTTGGTTCTTGGTTCTCCATGTACTGGGGGTGGGGGGAGGTGTTCTCAGGATGGCACAGGGTCCCTTGGAAACTGGAAACTTTTCGTAGTAAAGAGTGGTTTCAGAAAGACAAAATAAGCAGATAACATGCTATATAGTACAATTTCTTTATTGAACAGCACCACGGTAAGGCATTTTTTTCCCATTCGCCAAGAGGTACTGATGAACTGGGAGGGTCATTCACTGATTGAGTTATTATTGGGCTAGACTGTTGAAATGTGTTTGGTTATGCATCACCTACCCCTCCCCCCACCATAAAAGCAGCCCAATACAATAATAATGATGACTAAGAAAATCTTACTTACCTTTGCATGTCTATGTTTCTCATACCTAATTTGTGTCCCAGATTAACTTTCTATCTGGTGACAGTGATAATAACAAGCAGAGACAAGCATTTGGCCCATTGTTGGAGATACCAGTCAAGACAGCCGTTGTGATGCAGCGGGTTAAACTGCCACTTGGCACACTCACATCCCGTATTAGAGGTTTTCAGCCTAGCCTCTGCTTTTGATCCAGTGTCCTGCCAGTGTGCACCCTGGGAGGCAGATGAGACTGCAAGTGATTGGGAGGCCTGGATTGAGTTTCTGTCCGTCTTAACTCCTGGTTTTTGTAGGCATATGAGGATCTTAAGAACCACAGAAGTTACAGAGGCTAAAAGTTCTACATCAAGGTGTCACAGCATACTTGGTTCTTTGTGCAATTTGTGGGGAAATTCTGTGCCCTGATACTCCCTTCACTCTAGGTAGTGGCTTGGAACCCTGGCTTGTGGTTCCTCACCCTGATCTGCACAGTACCTTCCTGCATCTCTTCTTCTCCCTCTATGCTTCCCAGGGGTAGCACGCTGAACCTCCACATGCTGATGTGTTAACATCATGGGCTAAAGGGTGCTCTTCATTATTCCTCTGATGAAATCTTAATGCCTGGCCCTCAGAATGGGACTGCTGCGGGAAGTAGTCTCTACAGAGATAATTCCCATGAGGTGAGGTCCCCGGGAGTAGTTGCCTATGCAGCTATTTCTTTTTTTAAAAAAGATTTATTTTTATTATTTTTTTATTGGAAAGGTGGATATACAGAGAGGAGGAGAGACAGAGAGGATGATCTTCCGTCTGATGATTCACTCCCCAAGTGAGCACAACGGCCAATGCTATGCCAATCCGAAGCCAGGAGCCTCTTTCGGGTTTCCCATGCGGGTGCAGGTCCCAAAGCTTTGGGCCGTCCTTGACTGCTTTCCCAGGCCACAGGCAGGGAGCTGGAAGGGAAGTGGGACTACCGGGATTAGAACCAGCGCCCACATGGGATCCCGGGCGTGCAAGGCAAGGACCTTAACCACTTGCGCCACCGTGCCAAGCCCTATGCAGCTATTTCTAAGCACAGAAGGTCAGGATGCATGAGAAGGAACTCAGAACATATCAGCCCCATCCACAAGCTGGTCTTGAACTTCTAGCCTCCAGGATCAGGACGAAGTACATTCTTGTCATTTCAGTGGCCTAGTCTGTTATGGTAGTTGTGTCAATCCACTTTTGGCAACCTTAACCAGGATACTTGAGAGACACTAACTTAAAGAAAAAGTGGATTTTTGCTCATGATTGTGGAAGGTTGTGATCCAGATTGGGTGACCCCATGAGTCCATTATCTGATGAGTCATATGGGAGTCATACAGCCTGAGGAAGATGACGTGGTAAGTCAGGAAGCTCAGAGAGATAGAGATGGCCAACACAACTTTTTTAAACAAATGCGGGCATACCCCAGTGACCTTAAGGCCTGTCACTGACCCCACTTCCTAGAAACTATGATTAGCTCAAGTCTCCACCCTAATCCATTAATCATTAACATTAATCCATTGACTATTAGCATAAGACTTTGAGGACAAAGCCCCCAACATGTGGATAATTAAAACTTTTAAATTGTTATTTTTTTAAAAGTTTTATTTCTTAATTGAAAGGCAGAGTTATATATATATAGAAAGAGTTTAGAGAGAGATTCTCCATCTTCTGGCTCACTCCCCAAATGGTTACAATGGTCAGAGCTGGGCCAAGCCAAGCCAGGATCCAGGAGCTTCATCTGGGCCTCTCACATGGGTTCAGAGAGCCAAGCACTTGGACCATCGTCTGTGGCTTTCCCAGCTGCATTAGTAGAAAGCTGGATTGGAAGTAGAACAGCTGGAACTCAAACTGGCAACCATATGGGATGCTGGCATTGCAGGCGGCAACTTAACCCCTTCTACCACCACACTAGCCCCTACATGGGTGTTTTGTGGACACCCAAATTATTGTCCAAGCAATAACAATAGACCTTGGAAACTGATAGAATTACTAGGAGTGCATCTGTCCACCATGCAGTCTGGAAGGCAGAGGCGCATTGTGACAGGATTTCATTGAGCTCGAGGAAAGTCTTAGCCTGCACTTAGCCTGTCTACTACTGCAAAGTGGGACTGGGTTTTTTTTTTTATTATTAATATCTCAGTAATAGAGTTTGTTATTTTAAAGATTTTGTATAAACAGGCTTATACTATGTTCTCTCATTTAAAAAGTTACATTTAATGACTGATTTTTAAAAGCATGATGATGATGATGATGATGTAAAAACTGTGAAGGCATTCAGTGAAATTGGAGGAACCCAAGCTAGTCCAGGGAGAGGGGAATACCCTTCCAAAAAGTGCCACTAAAGCAGTGTTGAGTGATATTAATCAACAGTAATTTAGGAATAATGTTCCAGGCAGAGATAAGTATGTGAAAAGTATATAGCAGAAAGCTATTCTGCACAGTTGCAGGAAGCCAGGCCTGACCCACAGAGTAGAAGGACTAAGAGCAGACACCAAAGGGCTTTCTTTGGGGATACCATCTGTTCTTACCTGGTTCTGGCAAGATTGCTTTGACTGCAATGCAGAACATGAGTTAGGTGGGTCAGGGGACTCGGGAGGCTGAGAGGTGAGTGAACAGGGTCGGAGTGACTCAGGTGCAGGAGCAGAGGAATGGAAGCATGAGACAGGCATGTAGGAAGTTGTGGGGGGTAGGGAAAAGCCTTTCTGGTGAGTTCAGTGTAGGAGAGCAGGGAGACAGGAAGGAGGGAGGCAAGGATAGTTTGGTTAGCTGACGGATCATGAAGAAGTCATTGGATCTGGGGCATGTTGAAATGCTATGTGTGGGGAAGCACTTCTGTGTTTGCAAAGAATAGAAACTGAATTCAAATAATTGAAGAGAAAAAGGACTGACATGTGGTAGCAAAGCTAGTTTTCCCTCTTTATTTCTCTCTCCAGTCATTTTTAAATTTAAATTTGTATTTACTAAAGAGAGAGAGAGAGAGAGAGAGAGAGAGAGACTGGAAACTCAGTCCGGATCTCCCACATGGGAGCAGAAACCCAACCACCTGAGCCCCAGGGTCCACATGAACAGGAAATTGGATTCAGTAGTACAGAATTGAATCAGATAAACTGATGTGGAACACAGGCTCCCCAATGGACAACATAAGTGCTAGGTTGGAAGCCCACCCTTCTTTCTTCTTTTTTTTTTAACCACCATTTCCCTTTGAGTGTTGGGCTCATTCTTTTAAATATATATATTTATTTAAAAGGTAGAGAAATGCACAAAGAAATCTTCCATCTGCTGGTTCATTCCCCAGATGCTCAAAACAGGGCGTGCTGGTTTAGGCTGAAGCCAGAAACCCAGAATGCCAACCAGGTCTCCCATGTGGGTAGCAGGGGCCCAAGTATTCGGGTCACCTTCTGTTGCTTTGCTAGGTACATTAGCAATGATCTAGTTCAGAAGCTGAGCAGTCAGGACTCAAACAGCTGCTCTAATATGGGATGCCAGTGTCTCAGGCTGTGATTTATCTTGTTGTGCTACAGTGCCACCCTCAATAGTGACCGTCAAGTGAGTCTTAGACTCAATGAAATGCCATATATATTCCAGAGAACTCTGGTCTGGTGTGGGCCATTGATGGTCACTGGGCATCAATACTTGTGACACAACTCTAGGAGGGGATGATCTGTATTTGATTTTTTTAAAAAGATGTATTTATTTTCATTGGGAAGGCAGGTTTACAGAGAGGAGAGACAGAGGGTAAGATCTTCCACCTGCTGGTTTACTCCCCAAATGGCTGCAGCAGCCAGAGCTGAGTTGATCCAAATCCAGGAGCCAGGACTTCTGGTTTTTCCACTCAGATACAGGGTTCCAAGGTTTTGGGTCATCTTCCACTGCTTTCCCAGGCCACAGGCAGGGGAGCTGGATGGGAAGCGGAGTAGCTGGGACATGAACCCGTGCTCATGTGAGATGCTGTCGCTTGGAGGTGGAGCATTAGCCAGTTGAGCCATTGCACTGGTCCATAATCTGAACTTTAACAAGCCCTCCAGGTGATGGAGATGCAGGCTGAAGTTGGAGAGCTAAGACCCTAGGTACCTAGAGGGCTAACCTTTTGGAAAAAGCTGGCCGGTGGTACTATCTGCCTAGGGAGGTATATAGTATGCTATGAATAAATGTGCTCCCATCAGGCTAGCTGATGCAAGGAGTGTGGTTTCAGATGGGGCATTGGGGAAGGGGGGATGTTAAGGGCATGAATTTCTAGACAACAAACAAATGAGAAAAAGGACTAGTCTCTTCCCAGAGCAGGATCCCTGCTGCTTGAATAGCAAATACATCTGTTGTGATTCTTCAAGCAGACCAGCAATCTGACATCTTTCCGCTCTTCTGAGCAGCACAGGGGTGAGTGGATCTCTTGAAGGATGGGTCTGGCATATGGCTGGGGCTGTCACCAAGTGACATGCCTCAAGGTGCTTGCAGAGCCCCTGGGAAATGTTAGCCAGAAACTTAGTGTGCTCTTTGATTTCAGTCAACATGGTTGAAAAACCTCTTGAAAATGGGTCTTTTTGTCACTTTAGAAACTAGAATAATATCCAAAGGAGTAAGGCTTGTGAAAGATTTATTATACTTGCCATCAGAGTGGGTTTAAGGTTAGCTCCCTTAATGGTGTCATTCTTGCTCATTTGCAATCTGATTTGCTATCTACAGAGAAAGAAATGGGGATGGGTGAAGTGTCTCTGCCTGCTGAGCCAGATAGTGTACACTACCCCAACATACATCACATGTGGCATACCGGCTAATGTCCCAGCTGATACATGACTGTCATCTGAGCATGGGTGGCTGCAGGAAGGGTGGCATGGTGTAAATGCCAGGAAAATAGAGTGGGTTGGTTCACTATAGTATTCTGAAAATCTTGAATGAGGGAAAGACCGTGGTCATTGAATCTTGGGTCACTCAGGAAATGACCGATCTCAGGGCAGTCATTCTGAGCATTAATTATCACCATCTAGAACTCCAAGTGTAGCACGTGTGGGCAAGGTTGCTTGCATAACTGCTAGAATACTGCAAAATGAAAAGGCAGGTTTTCTTTTTCAGAAATGAATTTTAAGGTGGTGGTTCCAGAACAACCAACCCAAGAGAAGCCCTCCGTGGAAGGAGCATTGCGTCCCTGCTGTGCCACCAGACCTGCACACAGGAAGGGCAGCAATTTTTTTTTTTCTGCTTTTGGTAAGTGTCTGGAAATGAGTTTAAGATATCTTTTTTTTTTTTTTTCAGAAAGACTTGACTTATTCTTTTGACATAGCTATTGTCTCCTTTCCCATGAATCAGAAGGTGTCTATCTTGTTTTCATTTCAGCTTCTCTGTTCCTTCTTGGAACACATCTAGTCTTTGACATGTTGCTCTATCAGTGTCTCCAACTGAACAGATCAGAATATATTTACTTCTCCACCCACTGGTGTTGAAATTGACCTTAAGACTCTCTGGCTGGAAGAATGTTAGTGGACATGATCATAGACCTTAAACATGGCTATACTCAGCTTCTGGTGCTCCTGATATTTACAAGAAAAATGGTCCTAAGTAGTTGCTGGTCCAAGGGCCATCAGAGAAGTATGGGTAGACCAGAGCCCAACCTATAGCTCCAGGCATAGTTACCCTAACTGATGAACTGACTCTGAGGAAGAAAAAACTGCTCACGTCAACCATGGAGTCATTGTGTGTCTCAGCATTCACATAATACAGTCCTAAATTGTCTTGCAGGTGGAACCCAGGAAACAGACATTTCAAACACTGAGAATGTTGAGAGGGGGCCAGTGCCATGGTATAGCAAACTAAGCCTCCACTTGCAGCACTGTCGTCCTATATGAGCATAAGTTCAGATTCTGGCTGTTCCACTTTGGGTTCAGCTCTCTGCTAATAGCTTTGAAAAGTAGCAGAGGATACCCCAAGTCCTTGGGCTCCTGTACTCATGTGGGAAACCTGGAAAAAGTTTCCTGGCTCCCAGCTGTGGAGCAACCCCGCTCTGGCTGTTGAGGTTATTTGGGGAGTGAACCAATGGATCTGTCTCTCTCTTTCTCTAACTGCCATTCAAAAGAAAGCAAACAAAGAGAATATTGAAAAAGAATGGCAAAAGAGACTAGACAAAGAATCTGAGTTGCAGAATTAATGTAGAATATAACTATTCAATCCTGATGCTGAACTCTAGTCTGTGAGTGCCAGGCAAGCTCAGGCCTGAGCTTCAGGATCAGATCATGAAAGCTGAGTATGCCCTGGGGCCTTCTTGTTAGGGCTCCACCCCCAATGTGGCTAAGAACTTGAGTCCTTACAAGAGTAGAACTCATGTATGAGGCTTGGACCAAATGTGCTCGCCTCTGGGAAAGGCACTTTATGTATTTTAGGTCAAACGAGCCTTCCATAAACACTATGCATGAAGTTGCTGATGTTGTCCTGATTTCCAGCTGTGGCAATGGGAATTCAAAAGTGTTGAAGTAACTCTCCCAAGGTGATATAGCTCAGAGGGAGTGGATCCAGGATGCTAACCCAAGTGGAACCAGTTCAGAGACATACATTGTATGCCTCACATCTGGGGCTGGAATTATGGTTTAGCACCTACGAGGCTGCTTGTCATGCTGGCATTCCATATGGGCTTTGGTTCACATCCCGGCTACTCCACTTCCTATCCAGCTCCTTGCTAAACTCATGCAGGAGTTTAAGCCCAGTAGTCTTTTAAAAAAAATAATTAATTTTGGTAGCAGAGTTACAGAGAAAGGGGAAGAAACAGAGTAAGAGGTCTTCTTACTCTTATTTCACAAATGACCTCCATGACCAGGGCGGGGCCAGTCCAAAGCCAAGATCCAGGAGTTTCATCTAGGTCTCCCACATGTCGCAGAGACCTGAGTACTTGAGTTATTTTCCTCTGATTTTCCAGGCATATTAGCAGGTAGCTGGATCAGAAATGGAGCAGCTGAGACTGGAACTAGCATCTTGGAAGTGGCTTTACTTGCCATGCCACAGCGCCAACCCCACCCCTGAATCTTGTGTGAGTGATATCAAGAGGGAATACACTTTATCTGAATGGATGCTTTGAGGTTGGCCTTTTTGAGTTACCAGAGTAGAGTCCTGTGATTAACTTCTGGTGGCTTTGTAAGGAAGGAAAGAGACATACACACAAACATATGGACTGACCCGTGGCTCTGTATCTCCCCTATCACCTGATACTCTATGCCACCTTGGGCCTCTGCCAGCAGGAAGCCACCGTCAGAAAAGATCCCTAGACCTTGTACTTCCAGAACCACAAGCCAAAATAAATCTCTTCACAAAATCATCCTGCCCTCAGAGGTATTTTGCTGTCGTGAAGGAAAGGTGACAAATGCCATGCTATGTGGTTAAGGCTCAATTAATAGAAATTCACCACTAGGAAGTGTGGTGAAACCCAAGCTGCTTGCGTTCAAACCTGGCTCTGTCACTCAGAATCTTGATGCTCAGGCAAGTTACTTCACATCTCTGAGTCAGGTGTTTTTTCATGTATAGAATTGGAGATATTGAAGATAGCTACCTCATAGTTTTGTAAGGACAAATAAATTACATATAAAGTGCTGGAACAACATCTGGCATACACCATAAATGTTGCCTGTCATCATCATCATCATCATCATTAGTATCAATTAGTGTTACTATTACTCCAGATGATGATTAATAACTAAGTAACTGGGGCTGATTCTGTGGCATGATAGGTTCAGCTTCCACTTTTGGCACCAGCATCTCATATTGACACTGATTTGAGTCCCTCATGCTCTACTTCTGATATAGCTCTCTGCTTATGATTTGGGAAAGCAATAGAGGATGGCTCTTGTCCTTGGCCCTGCCCTCCATGTGGGAGACCTGGAGGAAGCTCTTGGCTCCTGGCTTTAGGTTTGCTTAGCTTCAGCCATTGGTGGCCATTTGGGGAATAAAGCAGCGGATGGAAGTTCTCTCTCTCTGTCTCTCAAATAAAAATAAACTAAGTAACTACCACCATAATGATCTAATGGCAATCTCATGTGATCAAGATCTATATATAAATATATATACTTTTAATTTGAGAGGCATGTATGCACACACACACATACAAATTGAGGTGGGGTTCCCATCTATCAATCTACTCCTCAAATGCTTAAAGTGCCTTGAATAGAGCTGAGGCTGAAGACAGGAGCTGGGAACTCAATGCAGGTCTTCCATATGGGTGCTGAGAGTCCAGGGACTTAACCCCACCACCGCTGCCTCCTAATAGCCCTGCTGGCAGGAAGCCAGAGTCAGGAATCCAACCCAGGTACACTAGATTGGGATATGGGGCTCTTAAATTCTACGCCAAATGCCTGCCCTCTCAAGAGCTTTAAATGGGGGTGGGAGGGGGGAGGGAAACATGGTTCTGATAATGTGGGGGTCCCAGGCGGCAACAGCACATTTTGTATTGGGGAAGCAAATTGTGGTAACATCCTAGCGAGAAGCATATGCAATATTTGAAAGGAAAGGGAAAAAAACTCGTCATGAAAAGCATACTGTAGGGCTCTTGAAAGGGATGAAGAGAGATGCCACCTGCTTCTCTTTTTTCTTCACTCTGCTATTCTGTGGGGTTATGTTTACCAATTACTTTTGATTTAGTGTTTTCGTCCTTGGTAGCACGGTGAGAACATTAGGTTAAGGAACCCTGCCATTTTCGTACTGAGAACAGTCCTTTCAACAATACTAAGAATTCACACTTGGTTAGATAATGACAAGAAATACGACAGGACAGACTGTTAGTAAACAAGCAAATTACTGATGGCAGTGACTGATTTCATCAAAACATTCTGGTTCTCCCCCATCTGAACTCACGTAAGAAATGAACCAGTCCAACTGGGAAAAAAAAATATTTGTTCTATCTTTGCCACGTTTATTTACTCTTAGGGACTGTTTAACTGGATGGGCCGGAGGAGTTGGAAAGAGCTAAAAAAAAAAAAAAACTTGAGGCCCTGCACAGCCCCGTGTGTGTCTGGTGTAGAGGCTCCTGTGCCAGTAGCCTGCAGGTGTTCTGCAGGGCCTGCTCTCCGGCAGCGTCTGGAGTCCTTTGCCCTCATCTCTGGCAGTAGGGAATTGACCTCTTCACGGGTCAGGGGTTGGGAATGAAGAGTACAAAACAGGCATTCAAGAAAATAAGTCAGCAGTTTAACCCTGACTACCCATGGAGATGATTTCAAAGTATGTGATGCTCATTCTACAAAATTCCCAGAGGATTTTCTGCGTGGAAGGTTGTGGGCTGGGTGTTACTGGAGGACAAAGATACGTCAGACCCGAAAGAAATCCCAAGACACTCCGCTGTCCAAGAGGCTACACAAAGGACACACAAACACCCTGGCGCGGGGAGAGGAGGGGGCGGTGGTGTGTGGAGACGAAAGCCGCCAGTATACCTTAAGTTGGGCTTCCTGGAAGCAGTGCTGAAGACAGGGCTTGCATGCAGGTGCTTTAGGGAGGGAGGCCGGCCAGGTGGAAGCCTTAGGAATATCCAAGCAGCAGAACAGGGCATGGGAACAGTTGGGTAGAGGTGGCTGCAGCCTCAGCCTGACCCCATTCTGGACTCTGGGAGATGACTGGCACCTGTGGTGTAGTCAAACTACGGGTTTGGTTTTGTTCCCAGTTTCCTGAACACAGCTCCCAAAGCCGCTGGAAATTACGGTCTTGTGTATTCTAATGAGATGGCTTCTGCTGCGGAGAGGGGATCTAGAGGATCTACACAGCTTCAGGATGGGACCTGGTTACCAGTAAAAGCAGCACTGTGGTGAGAGTTAGAACTTCTGGGCTCACTGCCCAGCTTCTGAGATGGGGAGAGGGGCTGGAGATGAGTTCTTTCACCAATGACCTGCAACTTAGTCATGTATGTGTCTGAAAACAGACATAAAACCCCCTAACCAGCTGAGTTTGGAGTGCTCCTGAGTTGGTGAATGTGTCCCTGAACCAAGGAGTGACCCAGCGGTGCTGTCGGTATCCGTGGTGAAACAGTGGTGCGTGAAAGCCCAAGTGGCAGGGCTGGCAGTTGACGTGGCACTCAGGATGCCTGCGGCCTTGGGTTTGAGTCCTGGCTCCACTCCCCAATCCAGCCTTCCTGCTAGGCCAGACCCTGGAAAGCAGCAGGTGGTGACTCATACACTTTGGGTCCCTGCCACCCATGTGGGAGACCCAGATTGAGGTACTGGCTCCTGCTCCCTGGCCCAGTCTGCCTCAAGTGTTGTGGGTATTTGGGGAGTGAACCAGCAGATGGAAGTACTTTGCATCTCTGTCTGCCTGTCAAATAAATTAATTAATAAAAAACAGGCAAAACAAAGTTATAGGAAACCACTGTTGTGGATGAGTCTTTTGCACTCGGCCCCAGCAGACCGAAACTAAAATGGAGTCTGTCATGCTAAAGCTCCATTTTACCAAACTGAAACTAAGCTGTAATCTGACCTTTCAAAAAACCAGGAATGAGAGGTAGCAGCCAAATATCCTAATCATGCCAGTTTCTGCTAGCATGATAGTTCCTTCTGCTTATTCTTTTTTTTTTTTAAGATTTTATTTTTATTATGTTTTTATTGGAAAGGCGGATATACAAAGAGGAGAGACAGAGAGGAAGATCTTCCGTCCGATGATTCACTCCCCAAGTGAGTGCAACGGCCGATGCTATGCCAATCCGAAGCCAGGAGACTCTTCCGGGTCTCCCATGCGGGTGCAGGGTCCCAAAGCTTTGGGCCATCCTCGACTGCCTTCCCGGGTCACAGGCAGGGAGCTGGATGGGAAGAGGGGCTGCTGCCGGGATTAGAACCGGCACCCATGTGGGATCCCGGGCGTGCAAGGTGAGGACCTTAACCACTTGTGCCACCGTGCCGGGTCCTCTTCTGCTTATTCTTTACACAAAAAAGATAACTTGAAAGAACCTAATGTTAACTAACCTGTTATTTTTCTACTGTTCTGTCTCCTGATGCCTAAACCTTACAAAGCAAGTAAATTCAGATGACCAACCTGCTTTTGTATGTTTCTGCATTTTCCCAATCTTTCCTGTCTATAAAATGAAGCTCTCCTCAACCCATTCGAACAAGTCTTCTCACTTACGGAGTATGGCCTGACTCAAGAAGCAAAAACAAAGCTACTGGAGTTTTGTTGTTGTTGTTGTTGTTTTTAACCCAACTGTTGTAATTTTGTCCCTTGGTAGTGTCAGTATTGCATTTTCCTGAGTTCTGTGAACAAATTGAAGCATCCCTTCAGTCTATGGTGTGAGCAGCAGAATCCTACGTTGCCTGGGGATCCTACTGCAGCTGGTGTCTTAAGTCATAGAACTTAACCTTTCAACGTGTGGGACGTTAGGTTGGCAACAGGTTGGCAGTATCAGAACAGAATGGAATGGGACATGCAGCAGATGTCAGGGAATCAGAAAATCGGTTGGTGTCAGTGAAGAACTCATGCTGGTGTTGGCTTCCAATCCAGCTCCCTACGGATGTGCCTGGGAAAGCAGCAGCAGGTGTCCTCAGTCCCTGGGCCCCTAGAACTCATGTGCAAGCTCGACGGAGTTCTGGACTTCTTTGGCCTGGCCCATTCCTGGTGATTGTGACCATTTAAGGAATGAATAAGCAACTGGAAGTTCTCTTTCTTTCTCCTTATCTTCATCTCTCTCTTTGTCACTGTGCCTTTCAAATAATAAAGTTAACTTTTTTTTTTTTTTAAAGAGGGTGGGGTGGTTCCTGATGGAGCAACTTCCAGCCCCACCAACAGGGCAAGCGCTATGTCACCACAGGTAAAGCTTCTGCTTGTGATGCTGGCATCTCATATTGGAGCACTGACTGCTCCACCTCCAATCCTACTTCCTACTAATGTGCCTGGGAAGCAGTGGATGATGATCCAAACAGCTGGGTTCCTCATGGAGTTCCTCACTCCTGGCTTCATCCTGGCCTACTGCCCCTGGCTGTTGCACATATTTGGGGAGTGGACCAGCAGATGGGAGATTTCTTTCTCACTCTATCTTTCATTCTCTCTGCAACACTGCCTTTCATATACATTTAGGAGGGAGGAGGAAGAAGAGGAATGAGGACTGCAAATCGGAGTTCCATAACTTGCTTATGATCACCTTGAATGAAAATAGGATTTGAGCTCTTACCCATCTCCCTCCTTAGCTTTGTTGGATTTCAGAGGCTTAAACTCGAGTGTGCATCAGAATCACCTGAGGACTTCTTTGAACAGATTCCTGGGCCCCATGATGAGAATTTAGTTCTGCTAGTTTGTATTGTCCAGAGATAAGGCCGGCTATATGATTTGCAGGGCTGGTGCCAAGGACAGATGCAAGGTCTGATCCTGGAGTATAGAAGGCTGTGTGCCCTTTGCACAAGCCCCACAACAGGTGAGCAACATGTACCCCCACCACCAATGCAAGTGATTGTAATCTCCCTGCAGGATACCCCTGGCAGTTATGTCAGAGATGGCCAGAGCCCCCTGAGAAGTCCTGTGCTGGAGTTGGTGCTTCCAGTCTAGGGTGGGCACAGCTGGCCTGGCCTTGACCAGAGCATCTGAAGGTGTATACCAGTCTGGCCCACTCTCTGTCCTGGCACCTGTCAGGGACAAAGGACAACAGTAAACACAATCCTTCTCTCATCAACATGAGCTGGCTGGGTGGAAAATGACAGTGATGGGGAACAGGATGGGCAAGATGGAGAGCAGATGCCAAGGTCCTGACTTTCCCCCACTCCCCTGCAGGCTCCACTGTCCAGTTGGACTTCACTTGAGCAACACAAACTCAGAGACAAAATCAAAGAGCAACAAGCGTCTGTGTGGCTACAGTGGTTGTACTGTACATGAATTTGACCTTGGCCAAGAGAATGTTTACAGATGCACAGTTCTCAGGTGGTTCTGAGAACCGCTTGATTTTTTCCATTCTTCCAAAAAGACTCGCAGCACTACTCTACTGTTTGACTTCTGTGCAAGTAGGAAGGGATGAGGCCTTTCCTCGTCCATCCTCAGGGTTACAGCTGACACTCCTAGAACCAAAGCCATCACTCACTGATTGACTCATGTGGCTCGGGAGTCTTCAAAAGGAGTCCCAAAGACCCAGGGTCTGGTCAGGTGCCAACAGACTGAAGAGGGCAACCTCAGTGATGTCTGTGAGTTCAGATCCTGCCTCTCCTTCTTGTGTAGCATTCCTTCCTCCTGTGGGTGGGACAGGTCCCTGTGGAATCAGAATCCTCTGATCTACTGCCAGACAAGGGAGAAAGAGGAATGCTTTCCTTTAAAAAAAAAAAAAGATTTACTTATTTTTATTTGGAAAGGTAGATTTTTAGAGAGAAGGAGAGAGACAGAAAGATATTCCATCCATTGATTCACGCCCCAAGTACCCTCATGGCCAGATCTGAGCCAATCTGAAACCAGGAGCCAGGAGCCTCTTCTAGGTCTCCCAAGTAAGTGCAGGGTCTCAAGGCTTTGGCCCATCTTCTACTGCTTTCCCAAGCCACAAGTAGGAAGCTGAAAGGGAAATGGATCAGCCGGGACAGGAACTGGTGCCCTCAAGGCATCCCAGGGCTTGAAGGGGGTGGGTTAGCCAATCATGTCACTGTGCTGGGCTGCCAGAGGGTTTCTGTCTGCCAGCTCCTTCACACCAAGGTAAGAGTCACATTTCTAGGTTTTATGAGTGACTTAGCAGGAGAGGAGCTCTAGTCTTCTTTTTCTTTTCATCTAATTGAAAGGCAGAGTGGTAAGAGAGGTGGGAGTGGGCGGAGGGAAGGAAGAAGAGAAGGAGAACCTTCCACCCACTGGTCCACTGCTTAACTGCCTGCAACAGCCAAAGCTGGGAGAAGCTGCAGCCAAATGCCCAGAACACCATCCGGGTCTCCCCCTGTGGGTGGCAGGGGCCCAAGCGCTTGTGTCATTGTCTGCTGCCTCCTGGATGTAT
The DNA here is from genome assembly GCF_017591425.1 of Ochotona curzoniae. NCBI lineage: Eukaryota > Metazoa > Chordata > Mammalia > Lagomorpha > Ochotonidae > Ochotona > Ochotona curzoniae. Next base: position 11,548,853 of record NW_024464920.1, on the reverse strand, counting down.
TATCAGGAAGCTGCACTGGAGGCAGAGTAGGGGCTCAAACTGGCACCCCAAAATGGAATGTATCGGTATCTCAAGTGACGATTTATGCCACTGCCCGTGATATTTACCCCGAGGGACGTTCTAGTATCCACAGCCCACACTGGGGAAGAGGAAATCTAGCTGTGTTTTGTTTTTAGGAATTCTAGTTTCTGTGGCTTCTCTGAGAGGAGAGAGGGGAGCAGGAGAAAGGAGGGAAAGTCAGGATCAGAGGCTCTGCTGCGAGCCCTGCCAGCCCTCTCCGGGTCACATCCTCAGCCATGTCTGAGGGATCGTGTTCAGAGCTCCCACACTCTCCTCTCCTCTCCTACGGAATAGTGACACTTCCTTGTCTCACAGGCTCGGTTAAGAGACAAGTGAAACAGTGCTTAGATCTGAGCCAAAACTCAATAAATATGATCACCAGTACTGATACGGTGATAATTATTATCACCACTTCCACCATTGTTCGGGTGATTGTATCTGATGCTTTTATCTGTTGTTCACACACTCTATTTTCCTTCTGCCATCTATCAACCGCAGTTTGGGGAAAGTAAGCAGAGAAGTGCATGGAAAGGATGAGATGAGATGCTGCATATCAAAGCCAGCTCCTTCCAAAGGCCAAATGAGGACTAGATATGCAAGGATATTGTGATTTACCTTAACACATTTAATTGACCCTGAAAGGGTGAGGAGGGGGTAGGTGGGCCACCGCACCCCATATTCCCATGGAGATGGAGCATCTATTTGTAAGACTCCCATACGTTTCTCTATGGGCTAGAAAGTTCCAGGTGCTCAGAGCAGGATAGATAAAGCCGTCGAGATGGGAGCCCATTTCCCATGGCTGAATGGAAACTCCTGTGCTTTCAGGGGTGGGAATGGAGATGCTGCTCTCCCCTTCAGCATCCAGGTCAGGCCATGACATCTGGAAGCACATGGCCAGCTCCTAAGGGAAGGCTGATTCTGCAGAGTTTTAGTCACGTCACACGTACACAGTCACAACTGCCTCCAGGGCTCGGTTATCTCATCCCACACAGACAGAAACCACTTACTGGTCACTAACTCTAGGTCAGGGTGTGAAAATCTGGAGAGCAGCAATACACAGAATTCCTCTATAATGGGTCCCAACCTTGGAATCTTTCTGGGAACTTGAAAATCAGGGATTCTGACTTAATTCATTCCTGGTGTTTGGAAAACTCTCATTGCTACATTGATTACTCAGTTCTGGGCTGTTGTCTGGGGCCCTGTCCTTGGGATGGTTGACACATAGGATGAGCAAGCTATTGAGTTTACCTCCAGTACACAGTAGCATGTTCTCACCTTATTAATGATCCAGGAAAATCTCCAGGGTGCACAGCAGGACCACAAGAGAGAGTTAAGGAAGGGCAGGGTAAGGATGGCACATGGAGTCATTTCAGTGAGAAGTGTGCAATTGCCTGACCAGTACAGTTTAGGACAAAGAACCAGTGAGAGGATTCTAGTGCTGCGTTCTGGACATGGACTCTGGAATGAAATGACGTCGTAGAGGTGCTCTGACAGACAAGAATCCTGTTGGTGGCCTTCAGGCAGGCACGCTAGGGGTGTGGCCAGCACTGACTCCCAACACTTGCAGGGTCCCCTTGTTTTTGAGCATTTGCCCGGTATGCTTTCTCTTCTCTGCCAGGCATAACTGCCAGCTCAAGTGTAATGTTCCCCACCTCAGATCAATTGCATAAATATTTAGTGAACACCACTTTTCTGACAGGCACCGAGCCCAGGGCTAGGGGAGTGCACAATAAACGGCCCTTGTTTGTTCCTACTCTTCTTCAAATGCTGACCTTGAGCCAGTCTCTTGGTGCCCAACACTTTACGGTCCTGATCTGGAAAATGTTATCAGGGCCCACCTAGAAGAGGTTGGTGTTCACATTTGTGAATACATCAGAACACTGGCCTCTATGAAGTACCTAGTAAATATTAGCCAATCTTCTTGTTACTTTTTACATTACTACCATGATCTGAACAGTTCTTGTCATTTCAGAATTCCTATGCGTAAACCTGATGTCATAGTATGCTGTGACAGTAAGAAGTGGAACCATTAGGCGTGATTAGGTCATGAAGATAGAGCCTTCATGAAGGGGATTGGGGGATTGGTATCCTTTCCCTCCCTTTTGTGTTTTTCAAAATGATATTGATTTGGTTTTATTTATTTGAAAGAGAGAGAGAGAGAGACATCCCAACTACTGGTTCACTTTTCAGATGTCTGCAACTCAATCCAGGTCTCCCAAATGAGTGACAAGGACCCACACTACTTGAGTCAGTCCTTGCTGCATCCCAGGAAGATGCTGGGAGGAAACCAGAATCAGCAGGTAAACCAGAATCGGGAACAGAGCTGACACTCAGATGCAGACACTGGGACATGGCCTGCAGGTATCCCAAGTGGTGCTTCAGCTGCTGCCCTATGGTGCCCTTGTAAGAGGCTCGAGGGCACTTGTTCACCCTTACTCATGTGAAGGTGGCATCTTTGAAGCCAAGAATGTCTTCAACGGGCACACAGTCTGTTGGCACCTGGATCTTGGACTTCAAAACCTTCTGAACTAGGAGCCATAAATGTCTGTTGTTTCTAAATGTTCCAGTCTGAGGAGAGCTGCCTTAACAGACTAAGAAGTTAATGCTACCACAGTACTATAGTAAATAAAACAGATAATGCCTTTGACCTAATGGAATGTGTTGGGTAATGGGAAAACAAGCAATTAGAATAGAGTAGTAGGTCCTAAGACTAGGAAGCAAAGGTGCTGTGGGAACATATACAGAATTGGAGAGTCACTGAAGGTTTCCTAAAGGAAATAATGATTTAGCTGAAACCAATAAATGACTAAGAGATTTCCAGGTATGGGAGGAACTGTGAGGACAGAGAACATTCCAGGCAGCAGGCAATAACAACGCAAGTAAAAGAAGAATGGCTCAGCAGCTGCAGGATGATGAGTGGGAGAAGGCCCCAGGGATGGGGTTATCCAGGCTTGGTCAGTCTGGTCAGTCGTCATGTTGATGAAATCTGGACTTGACCTAGAGAGAGAGAAGGCACTGATATGACCCTCAAATAACTCTTAATTAAGCAAGAAAGACATGAAGATTGATTCTTGTCTTTATTAATTATGCATGAATGCATAGTACAGAAATGGACAAGAGAGGCACCCAACCTCCCTGTAGCAAGAAAGCGCCTCTGGGAAAAGCCTATATAAAAAACCCAGATCAACTCGGTCCATGGGCAAAATGACCCAGCAGCACTGGGTCATTTTGCTTTTCACCCCTCCTGTCCAGTCTCTGTTGGTGGTGTGATCCCCGATGCCACCTCCCTGCCCCAACTCATCTTCCCATTCAGCCAATGAGCCAGATCCCACTGAGTGGCTGCCATGACCTCTGTTACTGCCAACTACCCTAAGCAAGGACTTCCTTGCCCATTGAGGGACAGTCCCAGTAATCATGCCTGACTAGCTTGCTTTGCCCCAATCAACCTTGCCTTTCACAGGGTGATTGCCAGAACCATCTTTCCAACATACTGATCCAATGCCATCTTTCCCTGAAGCAAAATGATCCAGTTCCCAAAGCACCTTGCTCTACTGGCATTTCTACCCACTCCTTGCCCTTTTGAGAGCTAAGAATGAATGTGTGTAAAACAACAGCTGCTTGGTATAACTGCAGCCGTGCTATTTTTTTTTTTTAGCTGTGCTATTTTTAAACCTAATTTCAATCCTCAAGCTTTGTCAGTATCCTTCCTTATATATACTTTCCTATCTGTAATGAACTCTTCTTTCTTATGTAACCCAAATTAAGGTTGGGAAATGTTTCTAGTCTTTCCGACGTTGAGATGAATGTAGATGTCAGCCTTGCCTCCAGTGTTTGTCTTCCCTGGGGTGAACACCAAGAGGCCAGAATATTGATCAGTCATGGAGACCTTGACATAAACTGCTTAGCCTGAATAATGTGAAGAATTCATTGTTTGCCCTGATTCTTTATCTTTTTCTATAGTAGTTTTTTTTTCTAGTTTTGTTTTCTTCATTTTTCCTTTTAGAAGATTTACTTACTTATTTGAAAGTCAGAGTTAAAGAGAGAAAGCGCATATGTGCGTGCAAGAGAAAGAGGAAAAAACAGAGAATGAGAGGTCTTCCATCCTAAGGACTTGGGCCACACTCCAGTTCTTTCCCAGGCACATTAGCAGGAAGCTGGATTGAAAGTGGAGCAGCCAGGACCTGAACCAACTCCCATTTGGGATGCTGGCTTTGCAGACAGCAGAATTTTCTTCAGTTATGTAACAGCTGCCTTAATCAACACATGAGGAAATTCTATCAATTCCGCAATCCCTTTGTGCCCCTTGGCCATCAGTCTCCTTCCTCTGTTTTCTCTATTTCTTGGCAACTTCTGATCAACTCTCCAGAATGTCATATAAATGGAATCTAAAATATTGAGCCTTTTGCAACTGACTTCTATTACTTATGACTGTCTTATAGTTTTGTTTGTTACATTTAAGTGTATGATCCATTTTAAATTAATTTTTGTGTGTGGTATAAAGGTCAAGCTTTTTGGGGCCAATGTGGTGGCATATCAGGGTAATCATCCACCTGAGACATCAATATTCCATAAGAGCATCAGTTCCTGTCTCAGCTGCTTTACTTCTGATCTGGCTCCATCCCTGCTAATGGCCCAGGAAAGCAGCAAAGGATCACACAAGTCCTGGGGTCCTTGTATGCGTGTGGGAGATCTGAAAGAGGCTCCAGTTTCTGGCTTTGGTTGTTGAGGCCTTTTGGGTAGTGAAGCAGCAAATGGTTCTCTCTTTCTCCTCTTCTTCTCTCCTTGTAAATCTGCTTTTCTTTTCTTTATTTTCTTTTAAAGATTTATTTTTATTATTATTTTTTTATTGGAAATGCGGATATACAGAGAGGAGAGACAGAGAGGAAGATCTTCCGTCCGATGATTCACTCCCCAAGTGAGCGCAACGGCCGATGCTATGCCGATCCGAAGCCAGGAGCCTCTTCCGGACCTCCCTCGTGGGTGCAGGGCCACAGGCAGGGAGCTGGAAGGGAAGCGGGGCTGCTGGGATAGAACCGGCGCCCATATGGGATCCTGGGCATGCAAGGCAAGGACCTTAACCACTTGCGCCACCGTGCCGGGCCCTGTAAATCTGCTTTTCAAATAAAAATAAATAAATCTTATTTTTTTAAAGTCAAGATTCTTCTTTTTTATGTATGGATGTCAAGTTGTTATAGCATCATTTGACAAAGAGCCAATCTTTCTCAGTTAAATCACCTTGGCACCTTTGTGGACTATTTCTGGATGCTCTAGACTATTCCTTGGCCCCACATGTTTATCCTTACACCAGCATTGCTCTGTCCTTTTCATGGCAGTTTTAGGATAAAATGTTAACACTATGTATGTAATATGTATTCTCCAATTTTGTTATTCTCCTTCTTTTTTTAAAGATTTATTTATTTTTATTACAAAGTCAGATATACAGAGAGGAGGAGAGACAGAGAGAAAGATCTTCCATCAGATGATTTACTCCCCAAGTGAGCGCAACGGCCGGTACTGTGCCAATCAGAAGCCAGGAGCCAGGAACCTCTTCCGGGTCTCCCACATGGGTTCAGGGTCCCAAAGCCTTAGGCCGTCCTCAACTGCTTTCCCAGGCCACAAACATGGAGCTGGAAGGGAAGTGGAGCTGCTGGGGTTAGAGCCTGCGCCCATATGGGATCCTGGCGCTCAAGGCTAGGACTTTAGCCACTAGGCCATGCCGCCGGCCCTGTTATTCTCTTTCAAAGTCATTCCTACATCCTTTCCCTTTTCATATACACTTTAGAAAATGTTGATCAATTTCTACCAAAAAAAAAAGTGGAGGCAAAGGGCTTATCAAGGGTCGGTTTGGGAATATGAAAATTCCTTGAAAAGTTCATGAGAAATGTTTACTATGAGAAAACTATGGTTGGATTGCGTAAAAAGCTTCTTAAAGATCTATTTTTTTTTTCTTATTTGAAAGGCAATGTGACATATATGAGACAGACAGACAGACAGAGACTGGGAGAGCTTCTGTCCACTGGTCCATTCCCCAGATGGCCACAGTGGCCAGGGCTGGGCCAGGCTGAGCTAGCAGCAGGAACTTCATCTGGTTCTCTCAGATGGGTGGCAGAGATCCCAGCATTTGGACCATCTTCCACTGCTCTCCCAGGACATTAGCAGAGAGCAGGATCATCAGTGGAGAAGCCAAGACTCTAACCAGTGCCCATATGGGATGCTGGCGTTGCCGGCAGTGGCTTCACCTGTTAGGGCACAGCATTAGCTCTAAAGGGAAAGCGTTTAATCTTTTAGCAGTAATAATGCTGTTAGCTCTAGGTATTTTTTTTAAAGATAAGGTTTTATTAAATTGAGGTCATTTCCTTCAGTTTGTTGACTTTTCTTTTTCTGGTAGATAGATGTTGACTTATATAAACTTTTTTTTTTTGGCATTCATTTGAGATAACTACATAATTTTACTATTGTAATCTGCATGAACATGAGTTTTTATGAGTTGATTTTGAATGCTGCATCAACTTTGCCTTCTTGGAATGCAGCCAAATAGATCACTGACATATTATCTTTTTTACATATTTCCGGAGTAGTTGGCAACTTCGCTGTGATTATGTGTGTGAGAGATATTGGACTATAGTGCCTTTTCCTGTTCCTTCTGCCTTTGGTATCGAGATAATGCTGTCCTCATAGCATGCTTATTAACGGTTCCATTTCTGAAAAAAAACCTGTGTGGAATGGGTGTCACACTAAGTGGTAGAATTCACTGTATATCTGGTTTTTTTTGAGCGACATTTGCTAATTTTGTTTCTTACTATCCTGCGGCGGTACTTGTGTGAGATATTGGCACATGACTCTTTTCTGATTTCCAGTTGCTATGGTGATCTATTTATTTATGACTATCATCTTATCCCAATGTTAGTTCTGTCCATTCGGTGGCTGGGATCAGCAGCTCACAGTACAGTTAATCTGATTGACAGCAGACATGTGGCAGCAGTGTCCTGGGTGGCTATGGCAGAAAAGAAGGTAATGCAGACCCTGGACTAAAAACAAAACGAAACGAAACAAAAACATTGAAAAAGACAAGGATCTGTTTGATGGCTTTTTCATGCAAACTTGCCTCTTTTAGAAATGAGTCTTAAAAGTGAGAAAAAAAAATAAACAAAATTTTTAAAAAGGAGAGAGAAAAAAAAAGAGAGATACTCTTTCAGGGGAGCTAGCAATGAAACATCTCCTTTGCAGAGATGTAAGATGTATTTATATTTTTTGTATCTCTTTTTTATTAAAGATTTATTTATTTTTATTGCAAAGTCAGATATACAGAGAGGAGGAGAGACAGAGAGGAAGAACTTCCATCCGGTATTCCATCCCCAAGCAACCACAATAGCTGGAGCTGAGCTGATCTGATGCCAGGAACCTGGAGCCTCTTCTGGGTTTCCTGCGTGGGTGCAGGGTCCCAAGTCTTTGGGCCATCCTCGACTGCTTTCCCAGGCCACTCCATATGGGATGTTGGCCAATGCTAGGCGAGGACTTTAGCCACGAGGCTACCATGCCGTGCCCATCTTTCAACATAGTTTCTAAGATGGAAGGCCTTAGTGTTTATCTTAGAATTGCTGGCATGTGCTGAACTGTAACAGTGTTTTGGTTGGGAGGATTTTAAAACAGCACAGGATGTGTTCCTTTTCAATTCTTCGCCCATGACCTATGTCCCAATATGGTAAACAACCTTTGAGAATATTGCAGTCACACTAGGTGGAATAGCACTCACAGTGATGTGAATGACCTGTTTTAGAAGCAGCTTACCCTCCGGAGGAGCTACTTTCCCACTGAAAATGTTACCTCTGTGCACCTTAACCCCTGCACTGTTTTCTTAATGGCAGTTTGTCTCTAAGCACACAATAACCTACTGTAGGTGCCTTAGTTTAATTTTAGTTACATGTACCTTTTTTTTTTTTTTTGGTAAAGGTTTACATTTCTATCATCAAAATGTTGTTAGAAGAACAACATCAGCTGGAGGCTATCTTACATTGGTGAAGAGATTAAACCACCACATAAAAGCAAACGGATGCTGCTATATTGCTTTCTTTATGATGGCATACGATCATTCTAATTCCCATTCTAACGTGCCAGCAAAGCAGCAAAGGGCCACATGGCATGTGAATGGGTGCCGTCCTGTGGTTTAAAGAGCCAGCTCCTATTTGTAGCACTTGGCTAAACTTAGTCTCAGCCATGGTTGCCAGTGCACAGCTTGGTTCACTGGGTGCTGTTGCTTCTCAGAATTCCATGACTAAGCCAGGAGTGGTATCTGTTGTTTACTAATGGGCTTTTCTTCTGCCTGCTCTGCTTACCACATCATCATACCAGGCCTTGACCTCTGTGAACTTCCCCGGAAAGTCAAACACACCTAGAAGCCACCCAGGCTTTGGGCTAATAACACCACCGGCCAACTGCTCTTTGGAGGGAGATTCCAACGAAGCAGAAACGTCATCATAGCTTGCCCAGTCCAAATATTTTTTAAAGATTTATTTTTATTGGAAAAGCATTTTTACAGAGAAGGAGAGGCAAAGAAAAAGATCTTCCATCTGCTGGTTCACTTTCCAAATAGCCACAATGACTGGAGCTGAGTGAATCTGAAGCCAGGAGCCAGGAAGTTCCTCCAGGTTTCCTACATAAGGGCTGGGGTGGGGTTGGGGGTTGGAGGAGGGTGAGCAAGGCTTTGGACCATCCTCCTCTGCTTTCCCAGGCCACAAGCAGGGAGTTGCATGGAAAGTGGAGCAGCCAGGAGGTGAACCAGCACCAAAATGAGATAATGGCATTTGCAGGTAGAGGATTAGCCAATTGAGCCACTGTGCTGGCCCCAATCCAAATTCTTTATGTCACTGAAGAGAAGACAAAAATCTGGAGGAATTAATGGGCTCCACCAAATGCCCCCTTTTTCTGGGCGCCCCCCAGGGTGGTTGAGTGACATTTTCCAGCTATGTTCAAAGCCATTAGCATAATTCCCCCCCATGGTACTTCATACTCTGTTAGAATGATCTGTTGATGGTGTCTCTATCAGCAGACTGATAAAGAGGCTGAGCTGTTTGTGTCCACTAGGCCTGGAACTCATACAGGTGTCTGCTGGCAGCACTGGTGACCCATATGTGCTCTCTGCTAGGTACTGAGCTCAAGCCCAAGGAGATGGAGGAGGGACTCAGAGCGCCCAGCTCTCCTTTACAGCAAACCAAATATGCAAGGAAGCCAGAGAACATGCTGAGAAGTGCATCTATGCAGGATGAGATGGAAATGTCAAAAGGGGCCCAGGCTGGAAGGAAAGTGACAAAAAGTGTTTCCGTTTTCCCACCTATAGATGCATCAAAGGTGTTTGTTTATTCAATAACTTTACATCAGGTGTCTTCCATAGCCCAGGGTTTGCTCTGGGCACCCAGGGAGATAGCTGAGAATACAATAAAGCGCTTGTTTATATTACAGTGAGAAAGAGCTCATGAACAAATTACAAATAAACAGCTGTCACAACATCAGGTAGTGGTAAGCACAGAACAAAAGATAAAGCAGGGGAAGCCACAGTCACTGACAGGAACTGGCATTTTACATAAAGAGGGAGGAGTTCTCAGTGCAGAGCCCTGAATGAAATGAGGGAGCAACACCCTGAGAATACTGGGGACAGGGTGCTTCACGTAAAATGAGCACACAGCCCAAGGCAGGTGCGGTGGCTTGGAGAAACAAGGAGGCCAAAGGGGCAGGGGACTGTAGGGGAGGAGGAAGCAGATAAAGGCAAGATTTCTGCCCTGGTGAAGCAGTGCCCTTCCTGGCACCAAAGCCTCATGATCAGCCACCCTCTGACAAAAGGCTGCCTAACAGCGCCTGCGATGCCCTGGATCTCCCAGGAGCACTGGAGATCATCTGTTCTTCCCTGAGAGCAAGGGTTTGCCCTGTGGTCAGTAAGCCCCTGGGGCACTCACAGGTAGGCTTTGGGTTGCTAATTAATGCCCAAAATCTGTGCCTTCAGAATACTTTTCCTGTAGAGAAAGTCTGGGGTGCAGTGTGCATACCAATGCCTGCAGGGCCAGATAGGAATCTAGAAGGGTGAGCTTGAACCAGGGGATAGCCTGCAGGGCTCCTCTCCAGCTTGAGATCTGCAGGCCTCTGAGTCTTTCCTTTTCTGAGTTCTGGTGCAGCTTGGGGCCAGAAGGAGCTCCAAGTGGTGGAAAAGTCGACTTCCAGGGTCATTCGGTATAGAGTGCTTCATCAGCAGCATTTCCATCAAAGCCTGCAGTGTGGCTGGCTCTGCTGGGTCTGTGGTGCCTGTGGGTGCCAGGGCATGAGGGTGTTCCTGTTGGCCAGCCCGGTGTCCCCAGATCACAGGGAGTCCTGAGTGAGCTGTGTCATGGTGCAGTACATGCATGATGGCAGTTTCCAAAAGGTAGGAAGAATGGACACTCCAGAGCATTCCCTCTGCCCCTACATGTGGCAGATTCCAAAAAGCATTCCATTGCCCCCCCCCCCCCATAAAACCCAAAAAGCTCTCTTGGCAAACTAGGCAGGCACTCAGTGCAGAGCCCTTGACAGTATCAGAACATCTGTACTGCAAAACCAGTAATGTCCTGGGCTGCTCGGGCACCCAGAGGGGATGTTCAAGTCTTGGCAATTACTCAGCACAAGCTTTCTGAAAACTGCCCTGAGCAGAACAGACGATGCACCCAGAAGTCCAGGAACACCTGTGAACCTCAAAGCTGAAGGGGTGGGGGACTCTGGAAACCAACTACATGAGGTTCTCACGCAGCCACAGGAGGGAAGTAGGGGGGCAACCACAGAATGTCACATAAGCAAATGAATGTCACATAGAGCAAAACACCCAAATTCACGGGGTGTAGAAGGATGATGGCTAAAACAACAGCTAATATTTATTTATTTATTAATTTGCTAGGTGCCAAAGCACCTTTTATAACTTTCTAATAGTCCTTTAAAGTAAGTGCAGCTGGGCCAGCATGGTAGCCTAGCGGCTGACGTCCTCCCCTTGCACACGCCGAGATCCCGTATGGATGCTGGTTCTAGTCACTGCAGCCCCACTTCCCATCCAGCTCCCTGCTTGTGGCCTGGGAAAGCAGTGGAGGACGGCCCAAAGCCTTGGGACCCTGCACCCATATGGGAGACCCGGAAGAGTTCCTGGCTCCTGGCTTTGGATTGGCTCAGCTCTGGCCATTGTGGCTACTTAGGGTGTGAATCAACAGATGGAAAATCTTCCTCTCTGTCTCTCCTCCTCTCTGTATACTTGACTTAGCAATCAAAATTAAAAATCTTTATAATTATAAAAAATAATAAAGTTAAGTGCAGTTATGATCTCCATGTGAGACTAAATGATCACATGTGTAGCAAGTAGTGCATGAATAAGGATTCCTACTTGGGCAGTTCGTCACTCTGATGCATTCATTTCATTCAGTCATTCGACAATTATGTTGATCGCCTACTATGTGCTGGGACCTGTGGGAGACACTGAAGTACAGCTGTGACAGTGCAAGGAGAAATGCAGAAAGCTCACAGACTGTGGGAGGAGAAAGATGCCCCATCGAACAGACGAAGAACAGACCATGTTGGTGATTAGTGTGAGGAAAAGCTAGAGTATGGAGGGAAAGAAATGTGGGCAAAGAAGGGTCAGTAGTGATTGGGGCAACCAGGCAAGGTCTCGCTAACAAGGGACAATAAAGATGTGAGGGGCTGCGTCAGGCGGATATCTGAAAGAAGAGCATGAGAGGTAAACAGCACACATGAGGATCCTGAGGAAGGAACAAGGTCAGTATGTTCTAGAAAGAAGAGACAGTTGGGGAGAGTGACCAAGAAACAAAGCATGAGGAATTATTGTCAGCTTTTAGGGTTCTGTGTTTTCCGTGGGGGCATGCGGTCATGCATGTTGGAGCAGGGCACTTCGTAGTCAGTCCCTCTCATTACCATGCGGGATGCTGCACAGGGACAAGGCGCCCATGGAGGAGGCTGCTGCAGTCCGCCAGGCAGAAGCTGGCCTGGAGTGCAGGGGCCATGGGACAGGCCTTCCATTCTGAGCTTGTTGGAAAATCGGCCAAGTGAGTAGCCTACAGGTGAGACACGGGGTGTGCAAGACACAGCAATGAACAATGGGTCTTACTTAGGCTTCAAGCGTCGAGCCAACTGACAGCCAAGCTCACATTTTCAGAACATGGGAGAGTGTGGAAGTAGCTTTTGCTTTGTTGTAAGGGAGCAGGGCCGTCACGTCCCGCAATGGTGGTCTGTTTGAGAGGTCTGGGATGGGCCTTGGGTCTAGCCATCTCGCTGCCAGTGTAGACGCCTACACTCCGTATTGAAGTAGTGACCCCACTTCCGAGTCTGCCTCCCTGCTGACGTACACCGGGAGAGAGTAAGGGAGGTTCAAGTCCTTGGGTCCTTGCCACCCGTGTGGGAGACGGGGGCTTCTGTTTCGGACTGCCCTGACGTCTGCAGGCATCTGGCGGGTGAACCAGCAGAGGAGAGCTCTCTCTATCTGGCTGTTAAGTACTATAACATTAAAAACAAAACTAAACTATTAGCTGTCTGAAAGATGATACTGGAGTTGGAGTTCAGGAGAGTAGTCCTATGTTATAAGCTCTTAAAAAAATCATGCCCCACTCTGAGTACTGTATGCATTCATATGTATCCCACATGCAGTTTTGGGAAAAACGATGATCAACAAAAATATATATTGGAGTAGTATTAAAAAGGCAAGTTACGTATAAAAATCCACCCATATCGTATCATCCTGAAAACAGCTGCTTTCGTTTTTCCACAATCCCTTCTGGGTTGACCCATGTGCATGGATCAATCTATAACACTGCAATCACAGCATAGCTACAATTTCATATGCTGTCGTCCACCTCCCACCCCCCACTGAACATGATCCCATGCACATTTTCTTCTGTGGCTCCCAAATGTGTTTTATTGAGGAAGCAAAATGCTAGGTTTTGCTGAGAAACATTTCAGAAAGAAAAGCTGAGAATGCTGCTTTGGTACCAAGTTTCGTCCCCCGTCCCCCCCCCCATGGCTTTGCATTTACTGTAGGGTCTACAAACGCAGGTGCTCTGTGAAGGTGACCTTGAGCTAAGGACTTGAAGGATGAGAGCCAGCCAGCCCTGGGCCAGGGCACACTGGCTGGAAACAACAGCATGTGCAAAGGTCGTGGGGAGGCAAGTGTTTATTCTATAAGGAAGGGTTCAACAATTAAACAGAAAGTAAGCTTGGCTCGTGTGTGGATAGCTTTTCAGAAGATCTTCTCATCTGAACGTCAGATGAGTGGGTACGCAGTGATTCTCTATCACTGAAGAATAATCTTGAGCGCAGCAAGCACCAGCAGAGGTGTGCCTCCTAACGTTCTGTGCGCACACACTCCACGCGGAGTCTGATTGGTTCATTCACCATCCACTGCCCCATTGAGAATCCGAATCCAGCACTTAGAGGGAAGGTGGTGTGTGTGTGAAAAACATAAATGGGTTGTGCAAAAGTGTTCAAACACTTTGTGGAGGACATTTAAAAGGGCTTCAGTTAGCTCCTCTCTGTGCAACCGGGATTCTCCGTACAGGGGTCTGTGTCGTGGACAACGCCTTTTCTTGGCTGGGAAATGCTCCCTTCCCCGAGCCGATCCTTTCGCGTAGCTATTTACTCAAAAGCAGGAAAATCATTGAGAAAAACCACAGGCGGTCCACGCTTCCTCCCGCGGCCGGCAGAGGGAGCGGCAGCCACGCCGCCTCCTCGTCTTCCTTGCCCAACTTCCCCAGTCTCCGATTCAACTAGAAGCGGCCCTTGACCTTTCAAAGCTTTCGAACTGTGATGCAATGGAACAGTATTTCAGAGAAAAAAAAAATGGTTATCGAAATGTTGGATCCGGTTTTCCCGTGAGTGCTGGTGGTTTTTTTTAAAAAGTAGGTCACATTTAAAGTAGGTCACATTTCGGGGGGAGGGAGCGCTAGCAGGGAGACGTGTTTCCATTAAAACCAGGTGGCCTCCAACGGGGTGGGCGGGAGGTGAGGGTCTCGGGGAGGGAGGAGGCGGTGGGATCCTTCCGATTTTTTTTTTTTTCCGGCCGCACGAGCCAGCCCTGCAGGGAACCCGGGACGAGCGCTCCGGCGGTCCGTGCGCGCGCCGAGCGAGGGCCGCCACCGGGCACCTCCCGGGCGCGCAGGTGAAGGGCGTCTCCTCCCGCCACGGGCGCAGGTGAGCCCCCCGGGCCGCCTTGGGAAGGTGGCGGCCGAGCTGCGACGAGGAGTCAGGGCGGAGCCGGGCACCAGGGCTGCGGGAGCCCGCGAGCGGCCGCGCCAGGGGGAGGGCACTGCGAGCACGCGGCTTAAGGAGGCGCCGCTCTCCGCCCGCCGCTGCCTTCCAGGACCCGAGCCGGGGTGGAGGGACCTCGTCAGGCCCGCTCCCGTCGGGCCCCGGGGCTGGCGAGGGGCTTGCCCCGTTTTCCAACGCTGTTGTGTTAAAGAGCGAGAGGGGGCCGGGTCCCGAGGACCCGCATGCTGCCCCGCACCCAAGTGCGGCAGCCGGGGGCTGGGCGACCCCGAGGGGCACAGAGGCTAGAGAGCGGGGGTCTCCCCCGCGCCTCGCAGTGGCCGCCCGGGGCTGCCGTGGGGGTGGGGTGCTGGGACGGGCTCGGAAGGCCGCTCGGGGTTGGGGGTGGCCGGGACACCTCCCTCTCCCCCCCGCCCCGCCACCCCACCCCGGATCACCCCAGGCTGCGGGGTCAGAGGAGGGCGTGGTCCCCAGGCGTCCACACTGCCCTAAACCGCGTCGGAGCGCTCGCAGCCGCGGTGCCTTGAAGCCTGCGCATTTGCGCCGGAGCCTCTTTAAAGCGGCGGCGGGGGCTGCGGTCACGTGAGGCGGATTCCTGGAAAGTTCCTGGAAAGCGGCCTGGGCGGCGGGCGGCGGGCGGGGCGCGGGGCGCGCGCGCCGGGGGAGGGGCGGGCGGCGAGGGAGGCGCCGGGCTGGCAAGTCGCGCGCGCGCTGCGCTCCGGGCACAGGCGTTTAACTCTTGCCAAGTCTCAGCGCCGCTGCCGCCGCGGCTCGGCCCCGGCCTCGGGCTGCCTCCCCTCGAAGCATGAACCTCCTCGGCCGCAGCCACCGGCGCTGCGCGGGCCGCGGACGGTGCGCGCCGGGGCTCCGGGCGCACAGCCTCAGGATCCCCAGCGCCCGCGGCAGGTACCGGCGGGGCGCGGAGAGGGAGCCCTGGGGTGTTGGCGGTTGGGGTGGGGGGACCCCCGCCCCGAGGGCTCCGCCCCGAGCAGAGTCGCTGGGGAGGGCGGCCGGGCGCGGCCGGGTGCGCGGGGGAGCGACGGGCGGCCTGGGCTTCCGCAGTGGGAGCGTCCTAGGAGAGTTGGAGCCGCGGCACCGCCCCGCAGCCCGGCGCTCCTGCCTGCTTTCTCCCGGTCCTAGTCGGCGTCGGGAAGTCGCCGGAGTTGTCCTCTCCCCCGCCCCCCAAACTGCCACCTAAATTAATAACCCTAATAACCTGATCTCCTGCTCCTCCCCACCAGCCTGTCTCCTCCCCCATCCCTCCCTCCCTCTCTCCTTCCCACCTCCTCGGTCGCAGCCAGAGGAACGCCGGCAGCTGCCCCGGAGCGGGGGGCCCCGGGGGAGACGGGGGGGGTGTCGTCCGTGCCCCAACGGGTGTTGCGGGCGGGGCGGGAGGGACAGTCTAGGCAGTGTGCGCTGAGATTTCTGTCCGCCCCCTGCGCACAGAAGTCCGGCCGCCGCCGCAACGCGCGGGGCTGGTCGCATCCCTCCCCCCCACCCCCCCGCTACCTCGTTTCCCAAATTAAACGTCGGCAGGGGACCCTCGGGCAGAAGCCCCCCCTCCCTTCCTGGCCCGGGCCCCTCCCGGCTCCCTCCCCCCCGCCCCATGTCCGCTCCGGAGACTGCCTGGTGCGGAGGCGGCGGCGGCGGCCGCGGCCGAGGTAAGCGCTCGGCGTTGGTTCTTGGCGCGTCCCGCCTCGCTCGCTGCCGCCGGCTCGGTCCCGGCCTCTGGGCTCCGAGCTCCGGCGGCGGCCGTGCGCTCGGGCCGATTCCTCGACAGCGCCCGCGGCGGCCGCAAGCGGCAGCCGACTCTGCCGCCGTCTAGGTCCGTGCGCGCGGCCGCCGGGGCGCCCCCTCCCCCCAGCCGTGCTCCGAGCGGGCGCCGGGAAGCGGGGGAGGGAGGGCAGCGAGGCAGTCTCCGGGGCGGGGATGCGGCGGCTCGTGCGCCTCTGCACCCCGGGCTGGCAGCTCAGGCCCCGGGAGTCCTTTGGCGCGGTAGGGCGTGGAACCAGGCTTGTGTAGGGTGCTTGCTCCGAGCGCCCTCTTGGCTGCGCAGACTGTGGGATGGGAGCGCCAGTTCGGCGATCTCTCTGGTGCTTTTTCAAAAATTTGCTTTCTGTCCTTGACAAGGACCTGTTCTCCCTGGTCCCGCAGGTGGCTGCTCTTTCGCGCTGGCCTGGGTATGATTTGAGCGAGCAGCCTGGGCGGGAAGACACCTCATCCTGCCTCCCACTGTGCCTCTCTGGCCAACTTTTGGGTCTGGAAGCCCCGCGCTCTCACATTCTTTTTCTCTAGAGCTGGGTCGGGGCGGTAGCTGGATGCTTGGGGTTAAATGGTGCCGCAGCCTAGGGGCGGAGGAGTCCCCGGGATTTTCCAGGTCTCTGCTTCCCCACCTCCTCCCCAGCCGCAGGGGTCCAGCTCGCATTGACCGCCCCCTCCCTTTCTCTTTGCAGGCGATCTGTGGCTGGGCGCGTGTGCAGGCGACAGTGCCAGCCGTGTGCCGGGACCTGGCGACACCGAACCGACAGTGCGCCTCCCCCTCCCCCATTGCTTCGGACTCCGGGCGGGAAGTGGTTTTGGAGCTCCCACTGAGTACCAAGAAGGACGCAAACCTCTCTCGGACCCCAGTTCGGGCGGCCACCTGCCCTTGCCGCGGTGACCGTTCTCCCATGACCCTGCGGTGCCTCGAGCCCTCCGGGAATGGCGCGGAAGGGACGCGGAGCCAGTGGGAGACCGCGGCACCCGTGGAGGAGCCGTCCCCGGAGGCTGCGCGCCTGGCGAAGGCTCTGCGCGAGCTCAGCCAGACAGGTAGGGAACCGGCGGCTGCGACGCGGGCGGGAGGGGCTGCCTCCCTAACGGCGCGGCTGGGGCCGCCAGGGAGGAAGCGCCGGCTGCGAGTGACACCTGATGGCAGTGGGAGAGACCCTTAAGCTGCCGATCCCTGCCCCGGGGCTGGGGATCTCGGCGAGGATGCTCGCGCGCGGGGCCCCAAGATTCTAGGGAATACGAAAGGAAACTAGTTCCCAGGGTACTCGGGAATGTCAGCGCGCAAAGGGCACCTTGGTAATAGCCTTGGAGCGCGCTGGGACCGTTTGCTGTTTTCCGCGGCGCCGGTGAGGGAGAAAGAGCGCCCTGCGCCTCCCATTGGATGGAGTGCAGGGGCTCGTCGCAGCCTCTGCCTTGTCTCGCTCCCGCAGCAGCCCCTTAACCTTGCACTTCGTGGCCAAGTGTGGGAACGGATCGAGTTGCAGGGAGGGTGGCTGCCTAGGTGCACGGCAATGAAGCCCCCATCTGGTGCGACCTCCAGGGGCAGCGCTCTAGTCCTCGTCCCTCGGCATATCTGAAAGAAGGGAAGATTGTTTTAAATGAAACTGTTTGGCCAGTTGGCTCGGACGCTGGAAGTCAGGATCCGAAAGCTTAGGCAATGTGGAAGTTTCGGTAGAGGGAGGGATATTCCTGGGTCTTTCTGAGCCGGCCAGGGGTGCTGCCCGAGCTGGGAGCACTGGCCCATTGCAAATGTTTGGTAACTTGGGGGATGGAAGGGTAGTGGTGTGTGTGTGGTGTCCACTGTTCCAACTTGTCAATGAAGAATGCCTTTGGAAACAGGCTGAGCGGGTAGGGGGAATGAGGCAGAGAGATCGAACAGCAGACTGATGGCTGTGCCTGGATTTGAACTCCGGTGAAGTCTGGGAGAAGTTCATCGAAGGTTGCTAAATTTGCGGCTCTAATTATCAACTGAGGCTTCCCATTTCTCAGCGACTGATAAAAGTAGCTGTAATCGAAGCTGGCAGCACACAGGAGCTATTGTCCCAGAGCTGTGTGTTCCAAATCTAGGGGAGCAAGTCTTCCTGGGGCCTTGGCCCCCCAGGAGTTGGTTTACTACTCCGTGGGAGATGACTGGAGTTGGGGGGGGGTGTTCTTTTTAGAGGCATGACTTATCCCCCGCCAACTTAAATCTGTTTCACCAGCTGGCACTGAAAGCATCGCACACTGAAATGCTGTTTGTGAGACTGCGGACCTGTGTTTTCGGCTTGTTAGATAACCTTGACATGCGGAGCCCACAGAGCTCAGCTTTTAAGGCAGCACCCTGAGAGTTCCATTGGCTTACAGTGTGCAAAGTAAAATGGACTCGTTTTCATTACCTTCTAGCCAGAAGCATTCGCGGTAAACGCCAACGTCCGCCTTTTTTTTTTTTTTTCTTAAGAGCTAGAAAAAAAAAATCATTGCTCTATTCTAAAGACCCCTGTAATAACTGTTCTACTCTCTTTTCTTTTTCCTTTTGGGCAAAAAAAAACCACAAAAAAACAAAAACCCAGGATGGTACTGGGGGAGTATGACTGTTAATGAAGCCAAAGAGAAATTAAAAGAGGCTCCAGAGGGAACTTTCTTGATTCGAGACAGTTCGCATTCAGACTACCTACTAACCATATCGGTTAAGACATCAGCGGGACCCACCAACCTGAGAATCGAATACCAAGATGGGAAGTTCCGATTGGACTCCATCATCTGTGTCAAATCCAAGCTCAAACAGTTTGACAGCGTGGTCCATCTGATCGACCATTATGTGCAGATGTGCAAGGATAAGCGAACGGGCCCCGAAGCACCCCGCAACGGCACGGTGCACCTTTACCTGACCAGGCCGCTCTACACGGCAGCACCGCCCCTGCAGCATCTCTGCCGACTGGCCATTAACAAATGCACCGGCACCATCTGGGGACTGCCTTTACCCACCAGACTAAAAGATTACTTGGAAGAATATAAATTCCAGGTGTAAGTGTTTCTCTCTCTCTCTCTTTTTTTTTTTTTTCTAAAACCATGCCTCATGTAGAGTGTCTCCGAGTGCAGCTGTGTAAAAAGAGAACCACACTTGAGTGTGTGCTCTGCATAACCACACGGGAGTTTGTCTTTAAGAACCGCTGACGTCGAGCTAATTTAAACACGTGAAGAGGTAGCTAGGTTATTTAAGGTCCTTCCCCGACCGCACCCCTCCGGATCCATTCACCTGTGTGCTGCTTCCCTGCCTGAGGCTTACCAAGACCAGTTGATCCTCTGGAACGGAGAGCCAAAATATCCCAGCAGAAGGCCAGAGGGTCCCTGGGCAGAGACTGGCCCCTCTGAGGTTCCCTTCCGGGAGGTCCTGGGGCCTCAGCCCGTTAGAGGGCAGGAGTTCTGAGTGAGGAACCGGGCCGACCCAGGCTGGGCTCGGTCCCTGCCCGGTGGGCTGAGTGCGTCCTAGGACATTCTCTGTTTGGCTTTCTGATGTACCCAGGAGTTTTGTGAAATGGATTGTGCTCGTGAGTATTCACCCCTCATTTTTATGCAATTAACTAAATCAGCCAAAAAAAAAAAAAAACCAAAAAAAAAAAAAGACCATGAAATCCTGCATTTGTCTTTTTACTACATATATGAACTCTCTCCTTTGAATGAGTACTGTAGTAATCCATCTTAAGGGAGCCTTATTTAAGAAATACTTCAAACTGGTGCACATGGAAAAGACTTCCTCTTTTCCTCTAAGGCTAAAGACAAGAATGTCCTGCTTCAACAGGTGCAACTCAACCCTTGTTAACAAAACCCAATGTTGACGTAAACAGATGACCCCCCTCCCCCCGAGATAGCTGTATCCTGACCCGTCGCCATTGACTTTTTTGAAAATGGCTCTAGAAATTTCCACGTTGTCCTGAACTGTCTATTCACGGACATCAGCAGTTGTCTCCCTTCTACCATGTAGAATACTTTGACATAATTTTCTTCCAGATATTGGGGGGGGGGGGATACCTGCCTGTGTTTTTTTTTTTTTTAAGTGTTTATTTACTGCTGTTACTATTTGATTAGAATGTATTAAATAAAAAAAAAACCTGACTTTTACAATTTGCATTGATTACTTGGAGTTGTAGACAGCTTGCATTTGCATGGCCGTCAGGGGTTGCCGTGTGAAACTCACGTCAAGCGAATGAAGCCGAACTCTCAGCAAGAGGCAGGACGGTGCTTGGCTTCCTCTAAAGTGCTGGGTTGTCCCTCTGCATTTTGGAGCACATGGCATAGAAATGATGAGAGCTGCCGGGTATCCCGGTCTTGGAAAGGTGGGTTAGGCATACACCGATTATGCCCTTCATGTTTCCAAATAACACCACTCTTAGAAGTTATAAAAATGATGACACCACCTGGTCTCCTACAAGTCGAGTAGGCATGGCACTGAACAAACACCGAGTTTTATGGCCGCTCGTTTTCTTGCCTCATAACTTTGGAACGGTCCCATCTTTCTCGGGTCTAGACATTATTTATCTTGCCACCTTTATTTTTCTTCAGAGTACGTCCCCGGGGCGTGGCATCTGAAAATCGGAGCTGGGTGTGCCGTGCGTGTCAATCTTCAGTCTTAAATCCTAGCAAAATCTGCAGAGTACCAATTGTACCTTAGTATTCAGAAGAACTTAAGACAACAGTTTCGTACCTGGAAGGAAAACGTAACATGCATATCTGAACGCAGGAGCCAGACAGCGAGCGCTCCTGGTTGAGCCTTAGGAGGTTGTAGCCTGAGATAGGAAGAAGGGCGATCTCCTTGCCAGGGCCGCGAACCTTCCCCAAGGCTGGACCCCATCACCCTTGTCAGACTTCTCCCCACACGCATTTGCGTTTGGTCTTGGGTTCTTTGCTCTTCTGGCAGAGTCTGCAGGTGAATACCAACCAGGGCCTCGTGGAATCTCTCCAAAGGTCGTTTCCATCTCCTCCAACATTTTGCTGTGCGAGGGGTCAGTGAGTCAGTGGGGCGAGAGTACCTGTGAGATTATGGGAAGTTCTGCGTTGCTACTAGCAAGCTTGCTAGCCACGAGAGTACAAGAGGCCAGCAAAGACATCCCTGCGTGTCCTGGAAGGAGGACTAGCTTACTGTGTTTTACAGTGCCGGACCCTCTGGCTTGACTTTTGACAATTACAAACATCACTGATTTGCTGAGTTCACAGGTGTACCAAGTGTTTACTGCTTTTCACACATTATCCCGTTGGACTCAAGAAACGAATGAGCAGAATCCAGTGATTACGGGAGGTGACTGTTTCCAGCAGGTTCTAAAAGGAACCCTCAGCCATATTTTATCTTCCTGCTGCCTCGCCTGGAGAAGTGTGGATACCCTAATTAGTGCTATTTCTGTGGGGTTCCTGCGAAGTTGGCCTAGTCGCACTTGCCCCAAATACTCCTGAAAGCGGGGCTTCCCAGAACTGGGATAGGGATGGACAGGGAAGTGCTGCCTTAGGTCCACTCGGTGGCTGGTAAATGATGCCAGTTATCAGTTATTGGTAGGGCCTGCTTTACACATAGTGGGACAAAACCATGAAGATACACACTTGTCCAAATTATCCTCAACAGTACCTGGAAAAAAAAATCCAACAATCTTTTTGTATGCAGAGTACTTTGGGGTATAAGTAAAGATAGTTATTTGTTCAAAAAAATTTTTTTGAATGTTTATCTTATTTTGAAAGATTTTTTTTATCCTCTGAACTACTTCTCAGAAGCCTGCAACAGCTAGCTAGGCCTTGGCCCAGCTGAAGCCAGGAGTCTGGAGCCCAGTTAGTCTTCCCACGTGCATGGCAGGCAGTGGAGCCTTCACCTGTTGTGTCACAGGTGTGTTAGTAGGAAGCTGGAATCTGAAGCGACGCTGAGGACTGGCACAGAGGCACTCCAGTACAGGATGTGGGTGTCCCAGGCAGCACCTGACTGCCACACCAAATGTGAGGCGAGTGTGTGTTCTCGGTGGAGCTGGGGTGGTACTGTTTTTTTTTTTTTTTTTTTTTTTCATTACAATTAACTTTGGGTTCTGTGAACTGCTTTGTTTTGGGACTTGTAGGAGATTTTTAAAAATTATGCACAGTGGAAGAGGCAGCCGGATCTGTGAGCTGAGAGGTGTTTCTCGATGTGGCACTAAGAAAGTCTTGACTTCGTAATAATTATGTAACTCAAGGAGGTAGCAGAATGAGACGTTGTTTGGAGTGTTTATTTGCTTGGGAAGAATTTCCTCTGCTTTTAGAAAATTGTACCCTGTTCGGTTGGCAGGAGAGAGAGACATCATGGAATAGTCCCCGGGGATGGAATGTCGTGAGATTAGGCCCTGCCCGTGGGGCTGTGGTTCTCTCGAGCAGCTGTCCCCCAGGACGCCTCTCCGCCCTGGGCAACGAGAGAACGTCGTTGTCATGGGCCTGTGTCTCCCCCTCCCCAGTCCCACCTCCTGACTTTTAGTTTCCAAGAATTTCCAAGCCTCGGACCACTTTTCAGATCACATAATTTGTTCAGCTTACTTGAAAGAGAGAGAATCTTCTATTTGCTGGTTCACTCCAAAATTACCATAACGGGCAGGCCTTAACTAGACTGAAACCAGGAGCCAGGAACGCCATCCTGGTCCCCCCCGCCCCATGGGTGCAGGGGCCCTGTTTTTTGACCCACGTTCCACTGCTTTCCCAGGTGTGTTAGCAGGGAATTGGTGTTCCTCTGGGATTCCAGCTGCACAGGGGACAGCTCACCTCACTGCGCCACACTGTGCACCCCTCCAAAGGGGCACGCACGCACAGCCCAGCCAAGCAGTGTCAGCATTCAAACGTGGTCGTTCTTATCTTGGATGTGGTGTTTGCAGTAGCTGCCCACCTGTGCCCTTGCTGAAGCTGCCGTCTCGTACCCTCACCGTTGTCTTCAGAGGCCAGGCCTGCCTGCGGAACCCCAGGTGTTTGATTCCAAGTTTGGGCTTTCTTCACCCCGACTCTAAGAGCCACCCTCTTTGCCGACATCCCTGGTATCTTGACGCACTTCAGAGTTGGGCATGAATTCTGACTCCTCAACATGGCTAATCTCTCTGCTTTTTGAAAACCTGAAACGTCCCATCCATGCTGGCTGCTGAGGTCATGTCTGCCTCTGCCAGATGTGAGTCACGGGTGGAGCCGTCCAGGCCCGAGTGACGGTCCGCCCTCCCGTCCTCACTGGTCAGCCCATTCTCACTCTTGCCTGTTCATGGGCATCCCAGCAGAATCCATTCCTGCTTGCCTTTCTCCCTGTGGTGTCCTAAAGTTGCCCCTTGAGCTCATCTGATACAGCTCGGTGGGCAGTGTCTGTCGCCATCCGTCCTGGGGGAAAGAGGGTTAGTCTTCCTGGTGTTGGGTGATTGAGCAATGTAGAGCACCCTGAAATGAATCCTATTTTCCTGTCTTCCTGGTCCCCTTCAAGTTTTGAAACCAGTAGCCAGCCCCGAGTGCCACATGTTGATTCTACACAGGTTTTTGTTGGCTGCCCCAGTTCGGGGCAGGAGAGGTTTTTTTTAAGTGCAGCTGCGTGAAAAGGCCTCCCATCTGGGCCGTTCCGCTTGTCCGTTCGCAGGAGCAGATCTGGGATAGTTCTGGCTCGCTTCTCCCCACACATACTTTTCCTCTATTCTCATCCTCACATATGTTTGATTCCCTTCCCCCCCCACCACCACTTTGTGGCTTGAGTTCAGATTGTCTGACTTTATGATCAGGGCAACGTCCCAGCCGTCGTTGGCTGCAGCCTTAGATGGCCCTGGGATCCCGGGTGCCTAGAGAGTAAGCTCAATTCCTGCCCTGCAGCTGCGTCTGCCTTCCTGCCCCTTCCTGAGCCGCGTCACCCAGAGAACGAGACCCAGAGAACGAGACACTCTTCCAAGAGCACACCGGCCGAGCCATAAAATGAAACTGCTTTTACAGACGGCTCTCCCTGTGTTCCGCACCCTCAAGCTGCAGAAGCGCTGCTCGCCCTGGATCCGTTACCGTCACTCGGCTCTGCCCAAGTTAGAAGCAGAGAAGGGAAACTCACGCCGGGAGGGAAGGAGATAGTAATGGTGCCTCTTCCCTCTCCCATCCGAGTGTGAAGTGCTACCCTGGAAACCCCTTTGCCGTGGTGGCTCGAACCTTTTTCACTAACCCAGAGTGAGCCGCTTCTTTGCGTGCCCACGTCCCAAGGCAGAGTGTCTGGTTTGAGTTTCAGCTTCGCTGTTTGCGATCCAACTTCTTGCTAATGCACCTGGGAGGCTGCGGGTGCTGATCTAGGTACTGGGGTTCTTGCAACTCTCACGGGAGGCCTGGGTGGGGCTCCAGGCTTGCTGGCTTCAATCCGGCCCAACGCAGCTGGTGTGAGCGTGTGAGGAATGAGCAACAGGTGGAAGATCATTTTCTTTGCCCTCTCTCTTGCAAATGAATACATAAAATACTAACAAAAACACATCTTGAACTTTATAGAAAGTTTTCTATTTTCTTCCCGGTCCCCAACAACATTAAGATAAAAATTACTTTTCTAAGTGGTTCTCGCCTCTGTAAGTCGCCCAGTTTAGATTTTGATCCAGCATGCTGCTGTGAATGTCGCCACTTAGAGAAAACATCTTTCATGCTGTTTGTACCCAGAGAAGTCGTTTGACTTCCCATCTCAACGTTCCTCCTGCTGTCTTGATGAAGTTGGCTTTCCTGAATTTTCTAGCAGAGCTTCTTTCCATTTTTTTATTTCTGGGTTGTGGGCATCCGCTCTGTCTGTAGCCAGAAGCCATGCCCGTATTGTGCACACCCGACGGTCAGTAGCAGTGAGGGGCAGAGAGCCGGGAGAATTTGAAGCCTCAGGCAGACATCTAGGCAGTGGTTTCCGCTTGCTCCTCATTGAGTTTCTTTGGCTAGGACCACTAATAGGAAAACGAGCTACTGCTCTCTCCTCTCTGGTTTTCCTTGGCCTTCCCCATGATGAGCATGTCAGTAACAAGTGACTCACCCTGTAGTGTGCGGGAAGGTGGGGGGTGTGGAGCGCTGCGGGGCGGGAAGGTTCCAGGAGCCGGTTGCTGGGTCCTGTGGACCGAGTCATTATGAGGACATCACTGGCCCACTGAAATCAGCCCCTGTGGGACTGTTTACGCCACAGGAACTGGCAAATGCCGTAATTGAGGCTGTTATTTCTCCCTTAGCGAGCTTAGCAACATAGCACTGGTTTAGGTATTCTTTCTCCACAATAATTGATGCCTATAAGAAGAACACAACAAGATCTATTTATTTTTCATTTGGAAAGCAGATTTACAGAGAGAAGGAGAGACAAAGAGCTTCCATCTGCTGGTTCACTTTCCAAATAGTCCTAGTGGCTGGAAGCCAGGAGCCAGGCACTTCTTCCGGGTCTCCTACATGAGTGAATTCTGGAACCCAAGCACTTGGACCATCTGCTGCTGAAGTAGAATAGCCGAGGCTCAAAGTGATGCCTGTATGGGATGCCACGCTGCAGGCAGTTGCTTAACGCGGCAATGCCAGCCCCTGCTGTTTTGCTCCTAGCTTCATGCATTCCTTTCACTCATGGCCCTTCTCCCTTCTCACCTGTGTTACTTCCACCCTTATTGCTGCCAGTATGTATGGTATGCCTCTCATGTTACTTAGCAGGTGACATGCAAAGAGTGAGAAGTGCTCTTGCTTGCATGAGGGTAGCTCTTAGTTCTTATGGGAAGAGCTGGGCAGAGAGGGAGCAGTGTGTTAAGCAGTCTGTTGGATCCCGTGAAGCCGTTCTGTTTGATCCTCCCAATAACCACGAGCAACGTTTTACTGAAACACAACTGCAGGGCGTATGCTTTATGGGACATAAAACTGAAGCTTGAAGTGCAGAAACCTGCTGCCCAGCCCAGAGCGAAGTCACGATTCAAACTCAGGGTGTTGGGTTGTGTGGGCGCACTACCTATGTGCAGTCTGCCATGAAGGGCCGTGAGAGCTGGGGTGAGATGTCATCGTTGGGGCTAGAGGAAGGTCTCTGTGTCTTGGGTGAAGGGGTTGGAAGGAGTCTTCAGCCACACTCTGCGCAGGAGATCTTTGGCCAGTGATTTGGGGGACATCTGACAGGCTTGGCTGAAAAAGTCGAAATCTACCCTGAAGGCAGTGGGAGAATGGATCAAAGCTTTTCCAAGACAAAAGAGATTAAACATTTTATTTATTTGAAAAGCAGAGTGACACACACACAGAGACTCCCCCCCACCCCCATCTGTTGCTCAGTCTCAGTCACCTGCAGCAGCTGGGCCCAGCCGGGCTAAAGCCAAGAGTTGGGAATCAAATTCAGGTCTCCCAGATGGGTGGCAGGGACCCAAGTACTTGAGCCCTGACCTGCTCTGACCGGAAGGGAGAGCCAGGACTCTTAACTCCAGCCCTCCGGTATAGGACACAGCATGCCTGGGGCATGTTAACCACCACCACGCCAAACACCCACTGCTGGATAGAAGCTTTGTAAATGGGAAAAAACCTGCACTGCTTCCTGAGTTACATCATCCCTCTAGAGCCCTTTGGAAGAGGCCTTGGAACAAAGCAGGGGTGAGGTTAGGGAGACTGATTAGGTGTGAGGTGAGTGGGAAGCAAATCCTTGCTTGCGAGGAGACATGGGGCGTCGGATGCTCACTCCATCTCAGGTGGAGGTTCCCTTGTGCTCTGGAGTTCGGGCCTTGGGGCTCACTGATACGTACTTCCTTTTGAAAACCAGCTTCTATTTTGGGCATGTTGGGGAACAGGCAGAGTTCCTTCTCAGGAGAGCCAAGTGGGGTGCTGTAGCACAACCCTAGGAATCCAACAATGGGGGCGTCCTCTTCTGGTTGTTTGACTCGGGGCCAAGCAGTGAGTCCCATAGGGCCCTAGTTATCTCATCTATAAAACACAGCGCTTGGCTGCTGGCTCAGTCCATTTTCTGTGACTCTAAGTGAACATCTGAGACAGAGGAAATAAGTAAAAGCAGCAGGTTTGCCTAGCTCCCAGTGCTGGGGGTTCAAGAATGTGATGCTGGCTTCTTGGCAGGTGCATTGAGAGGAAATGAGAGAAAACTCTGGAGGCTCACGGGGGCCCATGAATCCCACACTGCAGACGCCTCTTGGAGGCCGCCTCGCAGCGCTGTCTCTGGCCATCAGATCCCAGCGTGAGCTCAGAAGGGGACAAGCCACAGCCAGCCCCTAGCAGAGCCTTTATGCTCATTGGTCCCTTCCAGGAGATTACCCATCTGTCCAGTTATTGCAAAGTCAGATATACAGAGAGGAAGAGAGACAGAGAGGAAGATCTTCTGTCCACTGATTCACTCTCCAAGTGACTTCAATGGCTAGTCTGTGCCGATCCGAAGCCAGGAGCCAGGAATCTCTTCTAGGTCTCCCATACGGGTGCAGACTCCCAAGGCTTTGGGCCGTCCCAGGCTTTCCCAGACCACAAGCAGGGAGCTGGATGGGAAGTGGAACTGCCAGGATTAGAACCGGACCCATATGGGATCCTGGCGCATTCAAGGCAAGGACTTTAGCTGCTAGGCCACTGCGCCGGGCCCAGACCATAAGATTTTTCGTCACTGGTTTGCCACAGCCATGGCCAGGCAGGCTGAAGCCAGCAGTATGAAACTCCAGGTCTCCCATGTGGGTGGCAGAGTCTCAAGCACTGGGGCCATCATTTTAACTACCTTCCCAAGTACATTAGCAGGGAACTTGATCTTAAGCAGAACAACCAAGAATCAAACTTGAACTCTAGAGAGTGCTGGAATTAATCTGTTGTGTCACCACACTGACCCTCGAGTTTCAGTTTTAATTTTTAAATCAGAGTGTAGGATTTATATGTGTGTTATATAGTATGCTCTCATTTATTTTGGAAAAAAAAATTATTGCTTACCACTAAATTTTTTCCACAGCTGGAGTCAGTTCATAGCTGTTTTTCTAAGCCTCTTCTAATTCTCTTTAAAGTTTACTTATTTCAAAGACAGTGAAAGAAAGAGAGGGCGAGATGGTGGATGATAGAAATTGAGAGCCCTTCTCTCATTGGCTCTCTCCCAGGATCACCTCAAGCTGGAGCTCCGTGCATGTGTGTGCAGGGCCGAAGCACTTGCATCGTCCTCGGCTTCCTTCCCAGGTGCTGTAGCAGGGCTGGTGTGGAAGCACAGCACAGACACTTAGACCTGTGGTATTTATTTTGAAAATAAGCATTCCAGGTTATGCTTAGCATACTGCTACAAGGCTGAGTCCATTTAAACACTGGTAACATCTTGGACTGGACCAAGCCAAAACCAGGAGTCAAGAATTTGGTTTGTTTCAGCCACTGTGATAATAATTTTTGTTATCAGGGGATCTGGAGCTGCAGGTGTTGTGGCATAGTGGGTGAAGCTACTGTTTGTGATCCAGCATCCCATCCATGGGAGTACTGATTTGAGTCCTGGCTGCTCTGCTTCCAAGCCAGCTCCCTCCTTATATGCTTGGGGAAAGCTGCAGCAGATGGTCCCAAACACTTGCAGCCACCAAAAGTTGCACAGATGCCGGCACCATACTCTGGATTTCCATAACTGCGAGCTAAATAAGCGTCCTTTTCTTTGTTAGTCACCCAGCTTCAGACATTGTGTCATGACAGAGAATGGACTAGCAGCCACGAGAAGGGCGGGGGTACGTGTGGATGTCAGGCCCAAGGACGCCAGGAGCTTGGTGAGGGCTAAAAGCTGGCTAGAGCTCCAGTGGGAGGCAGCACTGGGTAGACCAGGAGGCTCATTACTTTCAAGGGCATGGTAATGACATTCTATAACAAACTATCTCTTGGACTTCCAAAGGGCTGGTTGAAAAGCTAGAACACCTAGGAACGCCAGGCACTTGCTCTATGACATCATTGAGTGTTCCCAACAAACCTCTGAAGTAGATTCTATTTTTATCTCTAGAGATAAGGAGATTGACACTTAGACAGATTAAGTGATCCCAGAGGAAGATTGGAGGCTTATTTGAATTCTGATCAGTCTGACTCCAAATTCCTTGTTTTTATTTACTCTTCAATCCATTTTCTTAGTACATCCACAGCCACCAGACACCCCAATATTGTATACCAGTCATGAGTACCTTTAGTCTCGCCCTGTCTGTCCAACTGGCAGTGATGGTGTCCCTAGGACTTTGATGTCAGGAGCTGCGTCTTGGGGATCCTGCTGGGAAGACTGTTTCACGTCGGAGTTTGTCTCTCTCTCTCCCTCCCTTCTAAGGTCCTTTCCGTCTTCCTCCAGTGCAGCCATACCCCTTTCTCTGGAGGCAAGCTGGCTGAGTGGTGGAGTAGGCCATGTGGTGCTGCAGAACACAAGCCCCAAACTCTGAATGGCCACAGAAGGTGACAAAGCTACAGCCATATCGGCACATGTGTGTTGTGAGCAAGGCTGTTGGTCACTCAGGGACAGCACCGTGACCTCGAACGTGGCTGAGGCCATAGAAAAGGAGAGGTCAGGGCATCCCAATGACGGTTGATTCTCCTGTTGCTTCCATGCCCTGTTCCTTGGCCAGACTCTGGATAATGCTGCAGCCCGGCCAGCGGGAAGCCAGGCAGTGCAGTGCGGTCCTCCTCTCTGGGCCCCGGAATGGACAAACACCTGCATTCATGACTGCCACATACGCTGCACCAAATGTGCTGTGTGTCTGGCTGTCTTTGTTTTCCTCCTAGCTTGGCTGATTTGACCTCAGGTTAACTCCATTATTCCTTCCTCTTTTTCTTTCAGAACTTTCTCAAGTACTGCAAAGCAATGTCTTGTCTGTGTTTTGCGTGAACCAGAGGGAAAGGCTTTGGATAGTTAGTGAAGTCACACACATGAAAGAGCTGAAGCTGCTGACCTCAGAAACCTCCAGAAGGGCCAGAGAGTCCTTGCGCTCTCAGCTCGTCTCTCTGAGCCTTCTTGCCCTGCTACACTCAATGCAAATATCAGTATTGATGATAAATAAATATCATTGACATTCACTTCTGTTGTTCACTATTTTGCTTAATTGTCTCAGTAGTGTTGATGTTATTACAAACATATAGCATTATTACATATTGTATATCACATTAATGCATAATGGCGGTATTGAATAATAACAGGATTTTCTTTTTGCCAATTTTTGCTCAAATTCAAATGAGTTTCTAATCATCAATTTTCATTTGCTTCTGGGAAAAATTCTAAATTTCAGATAGCTGATTGATAAGCTTTGTTTTAGAATGCAATGTATTTCTAGGTTGAGTCCTTTTTTCTTTACAACAATTTTTTTCTATAATCAAAATAAATGTCATACTTGTATTTTAATTTTTAAATGTATTGGAGAGACACAGCAAGAGAGAACTGTTGTCTGCTGCTTTGCCCTCCCAGATATTTAAGAAAGCAGGGGCTGAAACCAGGAGTCAAGAACTGCATCCAGGTGTCCTGTGTGGCTGGCAGGAGCCCAGTTAGCTTAAACCAGTGGTGCTTTCCAGGGTCTGCACTCCATGGTCTCCAGGAAGCTGGAGCCACGAACCGGAACCAGTATCAAACCTAGGCATTCCAATAATGGATCCAGGCTTCTTAAACAGTGTCTTAACCATCATGCCAAATGCCTGCCCCCCCCTACTCCCCCCATGCTGTGGTTTAGCTGAGTATATCACGCTTTACTGTATTCACGGGTTACCATCTTTAAAAGCCTGCAAAAATGTGCTTGCTTTACAGCTTTACTGAACTCGGTTGTTTCTTTCATCCCACATTTCAGTTCTTTTTTTCTACACTGATCTAAGACATTTTAGCATTATTTTTGACTTCTCCCTCTGCTGAGTTAGCTCTTTTTTTTTTTTTTTTTTTTTAGGCTTCTCTCCATTCATGTATTCCTTCCTCCACTTGCATCTGCTTACTAGACCCCGAGGGGAAGCACACACGCCAGCTTTGATAGGATAGGAATCTCTCCTTATCTTCTGAGATGCCCAGGCTGAGGCTCATACGAAGGCTAGTACCAGACTCCTGGATTCACCATGTTTCTTCCTATCCATGATACCGAAAGTATGGTCTGTGATTTAGGCATAGGGAGAGATGAACAAAAATAGCAATGCTGTAGATTGATTTTAACAATATAGTAAATAAAAGTTATTGTGAAATGACAAATTACTTATCTCTGGACTATTACTCCATTTGCTTCCTGGGGTTGACTGTGGGCCACTGAAGCCTCAGGGGGGCTACTGTACAATAAGGCGGTATCTCGAAGATCATTTTTCAAAAGATTATTTATTTGAGAAGCAGAGATACACAGAGAGGGAGAGACATAAGTTGATTTTTCATCTCTTAGTTCATGCCCCAGATGGCCACAACAGCGTAGACAGAGCCAGGCTCGAGGCAGGAGCCTGGGGCTTCATCCGGTTCTCTTATGCAAGTGCAGGGGCCCAAGCATTGAGGCCATCTTCCACTGGAGTGTAAGTGGAGCAGTCAGGTCTTGAACCATTCCCCATTTGGGATATCCGTGTGAGAGGTGGCACTACCTGTGAATGCCACAATGCTCTCCTCCTGAAGCATTTCAGAGATTCCATCTGTACAGAACATGGACAGCTTTTGCTTTCCCTGTGTAGATTCCAGGTATCTATAACATTCACAGCAATTATCTATCACTGTGTTAGGCATTATAAGTAACATAAGAATGATTTAAAATATGTAGGTGTATAGACCACATCCAAATACTGTACTGTTTGATATAAGGGTTCAGCATTCTGGGAGTGTGGTAGCTACCCAGGGAATGCGGTATTTGCAAAGAATGGAAGAATGGACAAAGAATACATGGCCTCAGGACATCAGAGCAGTTCTTCAAAGAGGCAGCTTTTGGCTTGCTACTGTAATGAGTGAGTTGTCCTGACTAACCAGAGCACTCCAGCCCACTTGACTTTCAGAAGAATTCACTGTTTTTTTTCTGGGAGGTAAGGGGGCTGTTGAAGGCTGTTGAGCAAGAGTGTGACAGTATCAGATCTGGTGGCAGTGTGCAGTCTGCATTGGAGGGACATGACATCAGGGCTTCTTAACCTGATCCCTAGACATGCAAGGGACCCATCCCTAGAACTGTTGGAATCCATAAACTTGGATGGGAAAAAATTACATTGTTACTATCTCTATCCTCACTAAGTAAAATTTAGCATTTTCCTTTTAATATGAACCTAAGCATCAAATTAGGAGAGGATGGAAGCTTATCACCAATAGAAATCCAGTACTTTGATATCATTTGTAGTTACTAAAATGCCTTTTATACTTTTCGTTAAGCCGACATTGGCAAATATTAGAGCTACTACTACATGTTATTGACTAATGTATCTTATGACTCATGTGCAAAGTTCTGAGCGGGCTCCCCAAGTCTTTGCAGGCTGCCAATGGGGGGCCCTAAAAGGTCAGAATTCATGTGCTTCAAGATAATTGTCAAGCAATCATGTGCAGGCTGTGGCAGTAATGGAGAGGAGAAGGCAGGACTTGTGAGTGATGCTGGAGAGAGTGAACTGGCTGATGGATTGTGGACATGAAGTGGAGGCAGGAGTTCACACACACCCCTTTGCCCATCCAGTTACCGGCTGGAGTAAAATTCTTCTTGTCCTTACTGTGATTGCCCTCTCCTCCCTACTGCTGGCGTTATTTACCTACTCAATTTTTATCCAAGAAAAACATATAGTATGGTTTTTAAAAAAATCAAATTCCACCTCCAGAAAGGTAGATCCCTTTGCTTCCCTCCTCTCCAACCTAGCAGACCCACGCTTTTCTTTCCTTTGCATCTTTTTAAAACTTTGAGAGTCAAGGGGATGAGGAGGAGAGGAGAGGAGAGAGAATTCCCATCTGCTAATTTACTCCCCAAATGCCTTAGGGCATGGCTGGTGCTGGGCCCTGCCAAGGTGAGGAACCTCAACTCCATCCGGCTCATCCCACATGGGTTGCAAGGACCCACTACTTGAGCCATCACTGGCTGGCTGGCTGACTGCAGCATAGCCCCAAGAGGCTGGAATCCAAAGTGGCAGTACAGCTTGAACCTAGGCATTCCAAGATGGGATGCTGACATACTCAATTGGCATCTTAACGATTGCACCAAACACTTGCCATATGTAATTATCTTTTAAGACATTTATTTGAAAGGCAGAGCGACAGAAAGGGCAAGAGAGCAAGTTTTCATCTAGCTGGTTCACGCTTTAAATGCTGCCAGCAGCTGGAGCTGGGCCAGGCTCTGCCTGGGTTTCCCATGTGGGTAGCCAACTCCTTGAGGCATCACCTGCCACCTCCCGGGATACACAATAGCAGAGGCGGGGCACCCATTCCAGGTGCCTTGATAAGGCCAGCCCCAGGGACCCTGCCCTCTAGGAAACCTTCAACCAGAACCTGAGAAGGCAGTCTCCACTCATGGTTAGGCTCTTGAACATGCAGCTACGTGTCCTCAGGAGCATGGCTGCTGTCCCTGCGGCTGCTCACGCCTCCAGGCTGCAGCAGTTACCGTTCAGCAAGGCTCCTCCATGCCTAGCTGCTTGGGAGGTCCATGAATGTATAGTCCCGTGGCCTCTCTCTCTCTCTCTTTTTTTCTTTTGATGGTTGCCAGATAAAATTGATGTCTGGCACTTTTTCTAGGAAAAACACGTTCAGACGTTCCCAAGTTGATTTGTAGGAACTTAGTGTTATTAGAACTCTGCGGCGAAACTCGTTCTCAAGAGGCAGGAAAAATAAGGGACTTCAGTTTTTAGGGCTGGTTCACAGCGCCTTCTGGGAGCGCCCGATCTGAGCCTGCCGAACTGTGAATGTGGGCTTTCTGCAAAAACAGGCAATTTTCTGGGCCTTCCAGAGGCAGCCCCCGGCAGCGGCAGAAGACCAGCGAGCACCCCCTCCCTGTATTTTTCTAATAGCATTTTCCAGTCTAGTTAGCAGAGCTACTGCTCCGGGGTTAACCTGGAGGTTTGATTGCTGTTTACCGTTCTGGCTGGTTTTTGAAGAATGGCACTGTTTGAAAGGCTTCTTGCCGGATTCACATTCACACGTGCTAATTGCCATCCCTTTCTTCATTTATATGGTAAATATTCCCCGGCAAGTCAGAGGGTTACTTTTCCTTTAAACTTGCCTGGCTTCTCCCTGCAGACTTTCAGGCTTAGGAGCAAGTTATAACTTGTTGGCAGCACCGCGAAAGCCTTCCGAATACTCTCGGAGCAGAACGACCGGGGAAAAACAACAACAACACAACAAGAAAAAATTCTACTGACATATACATTGTAGGGCAGTAAACATTTTAAATTTGGAAGATATATTTGAGCTCCAAACCCAAAAGAGGTGACCCGTCATCACGAAGCTGGTTCACGAAGTATCGGAAGAGAGAACTTTTACAGTAACTAAAAGAGATTGGGGGCGGGGGGACCCTATAAGGTTTAGCACTGAAAGATTGAAAGCGACCATAGTTCACATCTATTATACAAGAGCAGAAATGAAGTAGCCAGGGTGGCTATTTCTAGGAATTAGCCAAGAGAAATGAAAAAGAAAGGAGAGAATGTGTGGTGCGTGTCTGCGGCGTGAGGACACTCCCGGAACACTTTTCCGCGCTTCGCTGCCTGAGGACTTTCTAAGGGAGCGGCCACCGTCTGGCTCCTGCAGGACGGGCACTCAGGCCAGGACACCCGGCGGCAGCTGTCCCCGGGCCGCCGTGGCGTGGCAGCCCTGCCCCTGTCCGCCCCGCGCTCCCCGGGCCTTATGTAACGCAGCCCCGGGGGCAAGGAAACGGTGGCAGGCGGACCCGCGGCCAGGGATTTCATTCTGGAAGTGTCCCAGACAAGTGTGGCGGTGGAGTGGGGGGCGGCAAACCGTGGTTGGGTTTGCTCTCTGACTAATGGGTTAACTTCTTCATCCCGCCGGCTGTCTCCCAAAGAGAGCATCGCTGGGGGAGGGGGCAGTGAGTGCGGGGGTAAATAATTCTTAGCAGCTAGTTTTTCATTTCTTCCCAACCACACAGTGGTTAAAAAAAAAAAATCTAGTCAATTCTGAAGGGGACAGAAAAGGACAAAGAAATGACCACCCCCTGCCTGCCCCACTTCCCATAAATAACTATTGGTCAAAGTTTGGCTTTTTATCCTTCCCAGGTTTGAAAAATACAATGCAGGTATTTTCTTTTTTTATCCTCCGCAAAAACACATGCAACTTGTATCATGTAATGTATTCTGCTTCACACTCTCCTTTTTAAATCTGATATTTGGGGTCCCTTCAGCAACTGTACAATGTTCTATGATCTGAATGCCCACGGTTGCTGGGACCCATCATCCTCTTCTGATGGTAATATAGGTTGTTTGCAGCTTGCCGCTGTTACAAACACCAGCAATAATACAAATCATTCCAAGCCAGTCAGGAGATTTAGAGGGCAGGGAGGGTGGGGAGGATTCAGTCAAAGGGTGTGTGTGCATTTCACGTATTCCTGGATATTTACAAATCACATTACCAAAAGGTCATACATCCTTTGATATTTCAGACCTCAATTAAATTATGATTATTTTAAGCTGTGAACTGAACTGACCGGTTTTCCCTGAAAACACAGTTAATTTTAAAGCAGCATGTTTGATACTCAGACCAAATCAGCTTATCAATTTGCTAATGAAATGCCCTCAGAATTAAATCTCTTCCCCACAAGGAGTGTCTCTGGAGTAGCAAGTGAAGTTCTCCACAGGGACCTCAGAAAAAGGGACAAGCCTGGGGCAGCCAAGCAGCCCCGACACCTGACACCTCCCGCGGTGAGGCCAGAGACCTCAGGTGCCTGGCTCTTGCCTTCCTGTGACTCCACAGACAACCCCAGGGCTGGCTCACCGAAGCATTTCTTTTTGTGTGATATGGTCCATGAGCTCTGTTCAGAAGGCATTGATAAAACAACCATGGCGCAGGCTGCTTTTTTCCTAACACTCTGTGTTACGTCTGCCATCCTCTTCATTCCGGTCTTCCACTCGCTCTCTCCATGTTTGTTTCTTTCCATACCAGCCATTTGCCCTTTGCACCCACTCTGGATGCCAGGGGTGGCCCTGCTAGGGACAACAGAATCGGTTTTCTGGAACTGAAAGCTGGAGCTG
Source organism: Ochotona curzoniae (assembly GCF_017591425.1). Classification (NCBI taxonomy): domain Eukaryota; kingdom Metazoa; phylum Chordata; class Mammalia; order Lagomorpha; family Ochotonidae; genus Ochotona; species Ochotona curzoniae. The sequence goes on along the minus strand of NW_024464920.1, from coordinate 11,512,736 downwards.
CAGGGGCAGTTAGCTGTGTCTGTGGGGATTATCCCAATGACCCCACGCTAAAGAAGCATCTGATCTGTTGGTGACTTCAGGTGTTTAAGGCATTCCACGCATGCAGAGACACTTCATGTTCTTATTTTTAGTTTGCATCTTATAGTTAGAACTCCTGACAGAAGAAAGCAAATAGCTAGACCCAAGTTTCAAAAAGCCTGTGGTTTCACATTGCTCTGAAGTTGTTTTTACAAATGACCATAGTAGCACCTCCAGTTACCTTCTAGATTATAGCCAACAGTTTGGGAAGTACAGAGCATTAACAGATATTTCAGTTCCCACATTACCTGCTTGCCTAGAAAATGGCTCTTTGAACACTGAGTTCCCGCTTGCTCAAAACTCACATTAAAATAAGACATGGTCATGTCACAGGAGGATCTGTATGTCAGCAAAGAGGGAAAAAGAAAACCACAGAGCACACTTGAAAAGTTTCCTATTAAAGATCTGAATTTCTGTTGCACTGAAAGCTACTCCACGATCAGAGACCAAGTAAATAACGGAAGTAAGCTGGCAGGCTTGGCAAGCCAGTCTTCATCAGAACTGCTGGCTATCAGATCCACAGTCGCAGCAAGGCATTGGACACGAGCAGGAAGGGAAGAGGCAAGATGTCCCGCTCCATGGCGTGGTCCCTAAATAGAATGTTCCCCGGAGCTGGCAGGAAACACCTGCAGGACTATTTGCTTTAGAAATTCAGAAATAAATTCCTTTGGAAATAAGAAGGAAAAAAAAATATTGGTTTCTAAGTCCAGGTGCTTTATATTTTCACATAGATACATCTTTATCATCTAAAATCTGAGGCTAATGATTTCAAGGTCACAATGTACTGAAACGTAAGAAAAATGCAGATAGCATCAAGGAACTGAAGTCGGGACGTTTTAGCTTACATCTGACTGTCCTTCCTTAATTTTGCCTAACATTGACCTCCAGTGTTAGGGTACTTTCATTTTTATAGCTCTTTACATATTCTGCTAAAAAGCTTAAAAGTGAAACAAAGAATATCCTTTCATAGCTGAGACATCTACTGCCCAACTCTTAATTTCTTCTAAGTCCTTTAAGACTTCAGAAGGGATTCTTGCCCAAGTCAGTGTTTGAACTAACTAACACTAACTACATGGAGTTACTAGGAGGTTTTCATTTGGAGTTTGCACGGGAAGGGGTATCCTGATGCTGTTCATTATTCTTACCCTCCCTTTTCTTTAGCTGTGATTCTCCCTCCCTCTTGAGTACTCAGAGGAAATTAATTTATTGTAGAGAAGGACTCTTCCAACAGCCAGTCATATGAATGCATATTTACCCAAATTACTAGAAAGAATGTTTATTCTTAGGAGTTGGTAGCGGACTATCGGCGTGCAAACTGCCAGAGTGAAGGGAAAGGTTGCAACTCTTGTGCTGGGGGATCTTTATGCTTTAAATAGGAATTAAACAAGAACTTTGTGGTTACGTAACTAGCCGTTGAGACACGTCTTACTGTCTCCTGCTAATATGTCAAATTGAATAATCCAATCAGAAACACAGGGCTCCCGTGCTTGTCAGCAACACTTGGAAAGGAAGGATTTATAGAGCGTTCTTTCACTGCCCCGACGTTATTACTCTCGCAAAATATGTGATGGATATTACACTTAGATTTACTGGGGTGCTTAAAATTTTGTCGAAATGAAACAAGCTCTCCGTGTCAGGAGAATTGCTTATTTTAAAAAGTCCTCAAATAGGGGCTGCTTTTGCAGTTTTATTCCCGAAAATAAAACAGGCTCAACTTTTTCTTTTACTTTAAAAAAAAAAGAGAGACATATTTCACTGATTCCAAGCTGATAGTTAACTTTGGGGGAAATGCTTCACATATCTTCACTAATTCTTGTGATTTTTTTTTTTAAAGATGAGTTGCATTTTTAGATATTTCTCCCCTTTTGGATGCCTTTGGTACGTATGCCTGAAGACCTGTCCGGGTCCCCTCACTGTCAATTCAACTCAAGTGTCTGTTCTCACCACCTCCCTTTGCCGTCCCGGTCTTGGAATCTTCAGTGGGTTTGTTGTCAATGTGTATGTACCTTTTTCTGAAATACACTGAGGCTCACATGCCTTGCCTGTGTGTGTGTGTGTGTGTGTGTGTGTGTGTGTGATGCTTTCCCAAGGTCAACCTCTGAGCAGAGCTCGACACTTTTGTCCCAAAGCAAATCTGGTTCTGTTCTTTTCACATCGAGTTGGCTCACGGCCGGGAGAGAAGGCATGCCCTCCCTCGACTCTCTCATTTGAAACAACCACAATCTATAGTCTTTGGAGCCTCTGGAAGCATCAAGGATGTAGCTATTTTTGAGTCATCCATCAGAGCCAGTATGCTTTGGGCATTTACTTTGTGAATGATACCTTACTGCGGTTTGGGGCACACAAACCAAATGAGCACTTTGATTTTCTTTTCCTTCCGTTTCTTGTTTTTAGGAGGGGTAGAGTTCTCCCAGGTAATTTTCAGTAGCAACAAATAGCACAGTCCAATGGAGGAATCAGGCCGTTTGTCTCATTGCCACCTCCACGGCCTCGCAATTGCATCCCTCCTCTGTCACCCAGCAGAAAAACCTAGTTCCTAACACTTTAACACTCGCAGGCCCAGAAGGGCTCCCCAGGATAAATGATAAAGATGTTTAGGATTTTTTCCTAGGTCATAAGCTGTGTTTCATTCAGTCCTTGCTGTGCATGCCAAATTTTATGACATATGCTTGACACGAGCACGCCACGCTCGTGTGGATGACTTGCTTCCATTTTGTAGATGAGGAGACTGAGGCTGAGAAGAGACCCTGAAAAGTAGAAGGCCAGGCCTTCTGGATTTACCCTGGCTTACCTGAGCTACTACTATCTGGGATTTTAAGCCATTCTGTGCAATGCAGACTTTTATTTTTAAGATTTAAAAAATTATTTTTATTTGAAAGACATAGTTATAGAGAGGAGGAGAAACAAAGAGGAAGATCTTCCATTTGGGATCCTGGCGTGTGCAAGGTGAGGGCTTTAGCTGCTAGGCTACCGCACCAGGCCCACAGTGCAGACTTCTAAAGGGGAGGTGGCCGTTACAACAGAGTCCCAGCAAAAGGACCTTAAGAGACGGGAATCACACATGGTGTCTTGCAGAAAACTGCGGCTTCGGCAGCCTGCCTCCACTGCCCGGTACACTCCCTGTCTCTTGCTTTGCTTCCTGGAAGTCTTACTTATCTCTACTGTAACAAGAAAAATAGTATTTTAGGGGAACTACATCTGCTTTTCAAAGCTCTTCTTGAAATTTCTGAAACAGTAAGTACAGATTTCACAGGAACTTGTGAATGCAGTGCAGACAAAGCCAGCCCGTGTTCTCTTCAGCCAGTTCCCCCCAGTAGCCGCATCTGGAGTAACCATGGCACAGGGAGCTAGATGATTGGTTGACACTGGTGCAAAGTGCATGGGCGCGGGCGCTGGGCCTAGTGATCCGGACACCCACAGCTCCTGTTGGAGCACCTGGGTCGGAGGCGTGCTTCCGGCTTTGGGTTCCAGCTTCCTGCCAGTGCAGATCCTGGGAGGCAACGGGTGATGGTTTGAGGACCCGGGTCCCTGCCATCCAAATGGGAGACTTTGGTTTGAGGCCAGCCATCGTAGGCATTTGGGTAATGAACTGGCAGATTGGAGCTGTCTGCTGTTATCTGGCTCCTGGGTAGATCAGAACTAGAGAATACAGTGTGTGTAATCCTGCGCCTTTTGTGTAAACACCAGTGACACAGGGACACAGGTAGAGCTGTCACCACGAGGGTCTCAGCTGGGCTTGCACGCACAGTTGGTTGCCTCGACCTCCTGACCATACCTAGCAACTACTGACGTTTTCCCCAGCTCTGTCACGTCGCCCTTCCAAATCCATCTCTTCCAAACTGATCCTTTTTATTATGAAACATCTCATGTTCGAAAGTACAGAGAATGTGGTCACATGGTTCAAAATGATCAGATAAGCAGATTTAATAAACGCTGTTGTAGCCGTATTTCCTTCCACAGATCCATAGATTTGTTTTGAGGTCTTCCAGTCTGATCCTACCCTGAGAGGTAAACTCTGGTGTGGATTTCCGGTCAAAGTCTTCTTCTTTTATCTCTTTAATCTGTCTTAGTGTGTCTAAAAACACTAGACAGTGTCATTTTGAAAGTGTAGGACATTTATATAAGTAAGTCAACAAGTTGTTAATTGAGTACATACTATGTGCTAGGTATTGTGCTTAAATTTGGGACTGTGATGATAAGGCAAAGCCTTGTCCTAAGTATAACAATAAACGCATCTATGTGATCACAGTAGATCTCTACAATGGCAAAAGCAACACAAAATGACATTGTTTGGGATTGGCAGGGCATGTGGGCAAGGCAGGGTCCTGAGGGGCTGGTATTACGGCACAGCGGATTAACAGGCTGCTGTGATGCCAGAGCCAGGTTCAAGTCCTGGCTGCCCTACTTCTGATCCCGCTGCATGCTCATACACTCAGGAAAGCAGTAGAAAACGACCCCAGTGTTTGGGGCCCTGCCACATGTGTGCGAGGATGGGTGGGGTTCCTGGCTGCTGCCCTGGGCCTGGCCCGGCCCCAGTCATTGCACTCCTGGGCAGAAGGACTAATGGAGACGCTTTCTCTTTCTCTCTAACTCTTTCAAATAAAATACTTAAACTTTAAAGATAAGAGGGGAGAGCACGTGCTGATGCCCCAACATGGGAATGTGGAGGATGTGGGAAGAGCTGTAAGCACAGCGGGGCTGGGACAGTGTGGCACCAGGGGCAGTGCTGACAGCTGAGTCCCAGGGGGGACAGGAGGGGGTGGTGGGAGATGAGGAAGAGCCACGGAGGAGTCTGGGTCCTGTGAAGGCTGCAGGGAGTGGCCGTGGAGAGTCAGAGGCAGGGATGTGACACAGCTGTCGCCTGGGTGGTCCCAAGGAAAGTGGTAAGAATGGGAAGGAGTTGGGAGGCTGATTCCCTGGCGCAGGAAGGAGATGGACCCAGGGGCGGGTGAGGTCTTCTGTTAGGATGAAGGGCTTGATGGCACTGTATTTTTAGGCAGTTTGCTTTGGACCTAATAGTGTGCTTCAAGATTTACACACATGGATATGTCCAGAAAAAAATAATTCAATTTAATAGTTAATATGCTTACAGCAATCTACACGTACATTGCAATTGCTTTATCATTATTCTCTTATTAGTAGATGATAACTTGGTTTATTTGCTCCTATTCTTTTTTTTTTTTTTTATTGGAAAGGCGTACAGAGAGGAAGATCTTCCGGCCGATGACTCACTCCCCAAGTGAGCACAACGGCCGATGCTATGCCGATCCAAAGCCAGGAGCCTCTTCCAGGTCTCCCACATGGGTGCAGGGTCCCAAAGCTTTGGGCCGTCCTCGACTGCTTTCCCAGGCCACAGGCAGGGAGCTGGATGGGAAGCGGGGCCGCCAGGATTAGAACCGACATCCATATGGGATCCCAGGCGTGCAAGGCGAGGACCTTAACCACTTGCGCCACTGCGCTGGGCCCCTATTTGCTCCTATTCTTACAAAGACAACTATATATGCAAATGTTTGTGGATAGGATACAAGAGATTCTTTGGGGATAAATATCAAGAAGTACAATCCTGGGGTCTTTTTAAAAATACTCAGTTTCTTTTTTGCCAGAGAGTTCAAAATTATTCTCAGAAAGGCTAATCAATCCAACACCTAACCATATAAGAGGTGTCGAAAATGTTTGTGCCAAAATAAACATATCTTTTAATTCCATCTTCTCATGAATGTTCTTTTTAACTTGAAAATATTTTATAAATTTGTTATTATTATTGTTATTAATAACAGAAACAGAGAAAAAGACAAACAGGGGCCCGCCTCAATAGCCTAGTGGCTAAATCCTCGCCTTCCAGCTGCCAGGATTCCATGAGAGTGCCAGTGACCCAGCTGCTCCATTTCCCATCCTGCTCCCTGCCTGTGGCCTGGGAAAGCAGTGGAGGATGACTCAAGCCTTAGGATCCTGCACCCATGGGAGACCTAGAAGAAGCCCCTGGCTCCTGGCTTCGGATCAGTTCAGTTTCGGCAGTTGCAGCTACTTGGGGAGTGAATCAATGCATGGAACATCTCTCTGTCTCCTCTGTATAAATTGGACTTTTCAAATAAATGAATAAATATTACAATCTTAAAAAAAAAACCCACTTCAGAGAGACCCAAAGAGATTATTAAATAGTGGCAGAGGGCATTTAGCCTAGAGTTTGAGACACCTGCACCCCCTATGAGAGTTCCAGAGTGCAGCACCTGCTCCTGCTCCTGACTCCAGCTTCCTGCCGGTGCACACCTGAGAGGCGCAGGCAGTTGGATTTTGGCCACCCACCCGCACAAGAAACGTGGGTTGTTTCTGACTTCTGGCTTCAGTCCCAGCCCCGCCCCAGCCACTGCAGGCAGTAAGAAGGAATCAATGGAGGGCAACTTGCTCCCTTTGTCTTTTTCACTTTCTCTCTGCCTTCAAATAAATATAAAAGAACTTTAAAAAAATTTTTAAAGAAAATCTTAACTTCTATGTAAAAAAAAACTAATAGTTATTTGCAAGCAATATGGCTGTCTACATTAAAAAAAAGAATCTTCAGAGAAATTTTTAGAATTAATAAGAATTTTATAAGGCTGCCGGATACAAATCAATATCAGGAAACTAACAGATGATATGATTTTTCAAAATATATGTTCCACAATGGCAAAAAGAAGGCACTTCAGGAAAATACAAACCTATATAACACGAGCGGATTGTATGGGTGCATTTTCACCGAGGTATATTAAAGGACGAAGTACACAAAGGGTCATCACATGTGGATGAGAAGTCTCAAAGACGCATCTCCACCACACTAACCATTAAACAAGTGGCAATCAGGATTAAAATCTACTCGTTTCTGTCTTGTGGCATTTGACAAGTTCATCCTTAGTGTTAAGAATCCTTAGTGTTCATAAAAGTGTTAAGAATCAAAATGGCAAAGAGAGCCCAGAAAACTGAGGAAAGGCAGTGTGTACAAGACATCTTGTAAAGCTGTGGTAACGACCAAATGTTAACATTGGACTTCTCACTGGGTGCAAATGTTTTAATCTCCAGTTCTGCAGAAGGTATCTGGCCTAGAGAAAGACACTGCCTGGGAAGCCCACATTCCCTGCGTGCCTGGCCTGCGGCCCCAGCTCCATCCCAATCCCTGTTGATGCATACATGCCTGGGGCAGACAGGAGGTCAGCCGAGGAGCTGGTGTCCTGGCCCGGGTGCCCAGCTCCCAGCTTTGGCAATCCCAGGCCATTGCAGGCATTTGGGGAATGAACCACTGAAACAGAGCACTCTCTCTCTCTCTCTCTCTTTCTCCCTCTCTCTGCTCTTCAAATAAAATAAATAAATGCATGCAAATAAAAATAAGCCAAAATCTTAGGTTAACACTTCATAGCTTCCTGGTTGGCATACTCAGGATAGAGGCCTGATGGGCTCACGGGGTCGGACGGGGATGTTTTTCTGGATGGGATGAGGCAGCTGGGGTGGAGCTCCATGGCTGAATCACGGGACGCAGCAGCACGCTCCCAGCCTCTGCTTCCTCAGCCGCCGCGTGCTCGCCCTTCCACTGGAGCTCCAAACTCACCAGATGCCTGGCCAATGGGCCGCCTGACCTTGGACCATGAGCCTCCAAACGAACAGAAACCAACCTTCTTCCTTCTCCAGTGGTTCCCCTCAGGTATTCTAATTACAGGGAAGAAAGGTGACTCATACACAAAAGAACGCCACTGGCACAGAGACCAACAGACACACTAGAGAATATATAAAGAAACACATGTTTATAGGAAAATTGGTATAAGGCAGGGAAACCTTCAGAAATTAGTAGTGGAAAGGAATAGGACTGTTCAATTAAGTAGCACTGGGCCAATCAGTTTTCCATTTGTCAGAGTACCAAAACATTTTTTACATGTGTATTTTATTTTCTTCCCCCATTTTTTTTTTTTCCAGGGCAGGATAATTCAAAGACTAAAGTGAAAAATAAAATCTGAATATTGTTGACCTCAGGATAGGAAGGCAGAAAACATTATGAATCAAGTGAGTAAATCTGACTACAATCCAATGTTAAGTGTAAATAATCATTTCAAAAAAGCGCCAGAAAGGGCTAGTGTTGTGGCATATCAGGGAATACCACTGCTGGTGACGCCAAGTATCTCATACGGGTACAGGTTCATGTTCTGGCTGCCCCACTCCTGACCCAGCTCCGTGCTAGTGACCTAGCAGATGGTCCAAGTGCGCGCCCACATGGGAGACCCACAAGAAGCTCCTGGCTTCAACCTGGCCGGGCCCTGGGCTGTTTATTCTACATGGACTTGTAGGGAGTGATGGAGGGGTCCTCTGTCTCGCTTTCTCTTCCTCTCTTTCACACACATATAAAACCCTAACTTTTTTTTTTTAAGATTTATTTATTTTTATTTTTGTTGGAAAGGCAGATATACAGAGAGGAGGAAAGAGAGAGAGGAAGATCTTCCGTCCGATGATTCACTCCCCAAGCGGCCGCAATGGCTGGAGCTGAACCGATCTGGAGCCAGGAGCCAGCACTTCTTCCAGGTCTCCCACAGGGGTGCAGGGTTCCAAAGCTTTGGGCCGTCCTGCTTTGCTAGGCCACAAGCAGGGAGCCGGATAAGAAGTTGGGCCGCCGGGATTAGAACCAGTGCCCATATGGGATCCTGGTGCATTTAAGGCAAGGACTTTAACCACTAGGCTATTGTGCCGGGCCCAAAATCCTAACTTTCAAAATAAATAAATAAATAAATAAATAAATAAATAAATAAATAAATAAATAAATGAAAATTTTAAAAAGTGAGAAGACAGACTAAAAATTACAAGAAAATATGTGTATATGAATTGTTTTTCAATGTATAAATCCAACCAAGGATTATGATCCAGAGTATATATATAAGTTTTTCAAATCAATAAGGAAAGAAATTCCGTTACATAAGTGGACAGAGGATAGAAATAAGGAATTCTCAGAAAAGAAATCTAAAGGAACCGAAAAAATAAAACAAAACAAAAAACCCCACCAATTTTGTAACTAATAATCAGGAAACACAAGTAAAAATAATGACTCAAAATGTTCTCTTCATCAGATTGGCAATGGTTAAAAGCATAACTCTTGAGGACATAGAGAAGCAGGAAGTTTAAAAGCCTTGAGGGCCGAGTGTGATAGACTAGTGGCTAAAGTCCTTGCCTTACGCATCAACCAGGATCCCATATGAGCACTTTGTGCATTTGTAGCCATTGTGAGTAAAAATAAAGCATTGGGTCCTCATTGTTTTTAAAGATTTCTTTATTTTTATTGGAAAGTCAGATATACAGAGAGGACGAGATACAGAGAGGAAGATCTTCCGTCCAATGGTTCACTGCCCATGTGAGCGCAGTGTCTGGTGCTGGGCCGATCCTGAGCCAGGAGCCAGAAACCTCCTCCAGGTCTCCCACGTGGGGGCAGGGTTCCAAGCATTTGGACTGTCCTCCACTGCTTTCCCAGGCCACAAGCAGGGAGCTGGTTGGGAAACGGGGCGGACAGGATTAGAACTGGCACTCATTTGGGATGCTGACGCATTCAAGGTGAAGACATTTGCCCCTAGGCCTCCACCAGGTCCTGGATCCTCATTTTATGATAACTGGATATGTTGTACAATAATCTTTCTTATTCGCTTTTCTGTTGAATTTGCTAGGAAATTTTCACAAAAATTTTGATAGCAAAACTCTATATAATAGCAAAAATCATGAAGATAATACACACTTCATCACACGATGATGACGGCTAAGAGCAAGTGACCTTATGGTCAGTCACTAACAGTATGTGTCTATAAAGACTTGTACACATACTGGGTATATTTCAGATTGCAAGATGTGGGCCAAGAGTGAGTGACAAAAGCAATATGTCAAGTCCAAGTTTTTATAATCCTCAAGCACACACATGGTCACACACCATTTGTGCATAAAGTTAGATGACGCACACAGTATACTGACATAAGAGCATGCTTCCTATGAATGAAAAACTAAATCCAGGAAATAGATCCAGCTCTGCATTAAGATTCAAAGGCACACAACTCCCAAAAGAGTTATTATGGCTTCCGAGGATACTATTTCTGAAGATGAGTATCTTCTCTTAGAATAGGTCTGGTTCAAGCTCAAGTAGTACTTAGCGCCCAGAGTGGTGGTAGACCAGCTCAGAAGATGGTCTCTGGTGATGCACTGTCCACTGCTGGGCTCCCAGAAGCGAAGAGTGCCCTTCCCTACTTTGGAGCTCTGCGTTCTGCGGTGCCCCCAAGCCAGCTGGCTCCATACCATCTGGGGATGGTGAAGGGAAGGACTCAGCAAAGGCAGCGGGCAGACCCACCTCCTCTCCCGGATGGCATCCAGGCTCTGCCATCTTTGCAGCATTCTGCGTGACACAGGGAATGCAAACTCCTCTATTCAAGCCTTCTGGAGGCCGCCCAACTCTGCCACGCCTGCTTTCTTGGGCTGTGCAAACCTTCCGGGAGTAGGGTCCAGTCAGGATGTGGTCTGAATGGAGGAGCAGTTACCAGACTGTTTAGTCCACAGCTGACAAATCCGTTTGGGCAGGGACCAAGTCATAGCTGTTCCCCGAAGCTATGAGAGTAAACACTGGCTCCTATTTTTAGTAGTTCATTGCTGGTTTAAAAAAAAATTAAAAAAAAAAAAAAGAAGCAAGCTTGAAATTCAGACCTTTGAGTCTCAGCAGCCTTCAACTGGAAAAGACCATCCAAGGGGGCAACAACAACCTCAGCCGCAACCAAGCAATCCCTACCAACATGTACCAGGGTCTCTGTGTTGAAAGCCTGTGCTGGATGCATTGTCTTGCTTCATCCTCAGGCAGGGCCACACCTGCTGTTTTTCAAGAAAACCAAGATTCTGAAAGGTTAGGCCATCTGCTCCCAGTCAAACAGCCCTTGGAGAGAGCCAAGGCTCAGGTCCAAGACTGTCCTCACTGATGCTGTGATCTGTGGTGATGCTGCTTCTGTTACCCACTTGTATACGTCCCATGATTCTATTGGTGGTGGGATGTGTATTGCATAGGATCTGATCCAACTCAGTTGGTAAATGGGGTTCAAGTGTAATTATCTTTTATTAAGCTTTTATTTCTTTAAAGCCAGTGGATTTCCAACTCACCTTGTGCTTCTCATCGTGTTCCCTTTTTACGGAGAAACTCAAGATATTTTTCCAACACAGTGTTATTTGGGGTAATTGCTTGTCAATTTAAAGGGAACACAGTCTTCAAATGGCCAATGAAACCATCAGAGTATGAGCAAGTTCCAGGGGTGGAACCAGAAATGTGACTGCCTGCTCCCTGTTGATTGCTTTAGCAGAAAAGTCAAGTTCAAGACCCCGTGTTTACTGAGCGACAGGCACCTGGAAAATTTCTGACTAAAATCTGTTGATTTCATGTAAATGGCGTATGGAAAACAACAAGTGATGGTTTGGTTGCCAAATAAAAGGACAGGGAACACCCACATGGAGACAATATCCTTGCTTCCAACTTGACATCTCACGAAAGGAAAATATTGTGGTGCTGGTGGTTTTCCTGCTGCGTCCTCAGTGCATTGGTGAGAATCTAAAAGTCTCAGCCGGGGTTGGCAGAGTAGAGTGGTAGGTGCCAGGCTCCCAGGATGCCCCGGGCTTGGGCCTAAATGAGGCCTCGGGGCTGCATCTGGGCACACGTGGTCAGTTTCCATGCATAATCTTTCTTCCAAACTTACAGATTCTTAAAAAAGAAAATAAAGCAAGCTTTTTGCAAGTACCCCTTCAATGGCGGGGAAAAAGGGGGCTACAGGAGAGACCAATGACATTCTTGCACAAACAGGACATGTCCATATGAAGCATGCAGGAATACCCATTTAAAAAAATAGTAACCCCTTGGTCTCTTTTCTTTCATTCTTTCTTCTTTTCTTTTTTTTTTTTTTTTTTAATTTCCCTGGTGGAAGTAGTTCATTTTACCTAGGGTTTTTTTTTTAAATTAATCAACTCAGGGCCTGGCATGGTAGCCTAGCGGCTTAAGTCCTTGCCTTGCATGCACTGGGATCCCACATGGGTGGCAGTTCTCATCCCAGCGGCCCTGCTTACCATCCCATTCCCTGTTTGTGGCTTGGGAAAGCAATCGAGGATGGTCCAAAGCCTTGGATACCTGTACCCACATGGGAGACCCAGAAGAGGCTCCTGGCTTCAGATCAGCTCAGTTCTGGCCGTTGCAGCCACCTGGGGAGTGAACCAGCAGATGGAAGATCTTCCTCTCTCCTTTTCTCTGAGAAAGAAAGTTGTTCATCTGTTGGCTTACTCCCCAGATGACTTTAGTGGCCAGTACAGACCCAGGCCAAAGCCAGAGACCAAAACTTCTTGTGTGCCTCCCATGTGGGTGCAGGGGCCCCAATACCTGGGCCATCTGCTACTGCTGCTGATTTTCTCCAGGCCATTAACAAAGCACTGGATCAGAAGTGCAGCAACAGTCACGAACCAGCATTCACACGAGATGCTGGCATCACAGGCAGTGGCTTCACAGGCTGTGACCCAACGCCAGTGCCTGATCCTAGTGTTTTCATGCTTGAAAGAATTTTATGGACCACCTAACAAAAAGTGAGCTAAGACAAAAATTTTGTTAAACTAAAAGATAACTGATATTAACTAAGTATATCTGGACTGCGGAGATTATTTTATTAAGTTACACTTTAGATGACTATATCTGCTGGATAAGTGAAGGATTTTTTCATGTTGAGTCCTTTTCTTTTAAAGTTGGTTATTCATATGCAGAATCAAATGTTGAAACAACCAGCTATGTCCTTCTGCTAGCTCCAACACCAGGGATCGAGGTAATATTACAGATCAAAATAATTTTTTGAGTAGTTCTTTCAAGTTGTTTTTCTTCCTTTGGGCCAAGCATGATAGTCTAGTAGCTAAATCCTCTGGGATCCCATACGGGCACTGGTTCTAATCCTGGCAGCCCAACTTCCCATCCAGCTCCCTGCTTGTGGCCTGGGAAAGCAGTGGAGGACGGCCCAAAGCTTTGGGACCCTGCACGCACATGGGAGACCCAGAGGCTCCTGGCTCCTGGTTTCGGAGCAACCATTGTGGGTCACTGAGTCAGTAGATGGAAGATTCTCTCTCCCTGTCTCTCTGTCTCTCTCTCTCTCTAGCAGAGATGCTGCTTGTGAGCTGTGCTGGGAGTCCTGGCTCTGCTGCTGACTCCAACCCCTGCTGATGCTCACCTACTCTAGGAGGCAGCAGATGGGAGACCCAGGTAGAGTTCCAGGTTCCCAGCTTTGGATTGGCCTAGTCTTGGCTCTTGGCAGGCATTTGGGGAATGAATCAGTAGGTGTGAGAGCTCTAGCTATGTGTGTCTTTGTCTCTGTCTTTTAAATACATAAAGCAAATAAGTAAAACTTTTTTTAAAAAAAAGGATCCCATAACTGACAAAAATGATTCTATATTAATTTAAAAATTGATGCTGATCATTTATGTGAAACACAACAACACAAATACCAGGGAAACTAAAAAAACAACCTACAACCCAAAGAAACAATGAATAGCAAGTATAAACTTGACTGGAAAAATATGATTTCTAAAATAAATATCACAAATACTAGAGCGAAAAATAAGAAATGCTTGTCTTGCTCCCCAGTATATCTGTAACTAATGAAAAGGAATGATGTGAAATAACCACCACTGTATACCTCTTACCTGCCTTTCCATTATGCAGATATCTCTTGAGTAACAAAATAGGGGAAAAGGACATGTAAGAGGCAGGAAATATGCTATTTAGCTCCTGATTTTGTTCTAACGTTCTGAAGCTCCTCCGAGGGGCAGTAGAGTTGGAATTTGCCACCAGGGATGCCATGATAACTGACATTTGCTGAGTGCCTTCTCTTGTGTCAGTATTAGTCAGGATACAGTTTGATTTGTCACAGCAAAGATCCAAAGTAACAATGGTTAAGCATCATGGATTTTTATTTCTCACTCACATAGCAATCTAGACATTCTTATTCCACTGGTTATGATGGCTGCATGTAGATCTAGATTCTTACTAACTCAGTTATGGCCTTTATACTCATGTTTCCATAGGACTCTTCACTCGCAAATACAACCTCTTCTTGTTGCTCGGCTTTCATTGGCCAGAATCAAATCAGAGGAGCATACCCAACTGCCAAGGAAGCTGAGCAATCTAGCTATTGCTCTGTATCCTACATATGGCAGCTGCAAAAATTGGGGTTTCCATTCCTGTGAAGGAAGAGGAGGTGGAGAGTGGCCGTCTCAGAGCTGTCCCCCAAGTGGATGCTTTCTGTTTATCTGCACCATCCCGAGCCAAGACCCAATGAACTCAACATTTGAGAGAGAAAGTCACGCAGCTACTGCCTGCTGGGGCTTCTGGCTGTGGCTTCATCTTTGTCCTGTTTGCGTTTACTTCCAGTTTGTTCAGTTCAAATACTAGGGTTGGAGCTGAAAGTTCTTGGGTTCCTTGGGGCACTTCATTATTCATCAGTGCTTGATTTAATGACACCATTTAAATCAGAACTGGAGACCAGAGCAAGGAAAAGTTATTCTTTGGTTTGATCAGATTTTATTCAGCTTCTAATTAGACTAGAAAATATGTCCTTCAGGTCTTTGTAATAAGAAGGAAATGCTTTCATAAACATTTTTTTCCGTAACTTTTTTTTTTAATGACATCTCTTTCTGAGCCCAATGTTAAGACTATAAACTATCTCCTAAAAGTTAAATAAAAGGTACCAGATTTTCTTGAAGGACTTTTATCTGTAGGAGGAAAAAGTAGCTTTGAAGCCAGATGTTGTTTTTGCATCACCCAACCACCAGCTTCTTCCACGCAGCACTTGGCAGGAGTGTGGCTGCCTCCTTTCTGCCTCCCAGCTCACACTCTCCTGCAGATGGTGGGTGCTGAAGACAGAACTGAAAAACGGAAACGTGGTTCCCACCCAGGCACATCTGACATTTGTCAAGCCCATTCCAGATCCCAAAGATACACCACTGAAAAGGAGACATAATCCTTCCTACAGGGGAGCTCTGCCCATGGAAGAGTTCAAAGTCAAAGACGTTGCCTGGTTCAGCATCAAGACGAAGGTGAAGGCAGATGAACATTCACAGGAATGCCAAAACCTTTTGTCATAACAGATATTAGTGTACTGTATTATTTTAAAAGGCTGAAAAAGGGGGAAAAATATTAACATTTTTTTAAAAAAAGAAAGACTGCTGCCCCTTGTTTGTGTTGTATGAGGGGAGCAGCCACTTGTAATTGGCAGGTTTATGGGTCTGGCAACGGTGTGAATGGAGCTTTGATGCCCCAACCCCAAATCTTCAGCTTAATTGGTGATGATTTTTCTTTTCCTTTTTTTTTTTTTAAAAAAAAGATTTATTTATTTTTATTGGAAAGGCAGATTTACAGAGAGGAGGAGAAACAGAGAGGAGGATCTTCCATCTGCTGATTCACTCTCCAAGTAGACACAATGGCCAGAGCTGAGTTGACCCGAAGCTAGGAACCAAGAGCTCCTTCTGGGTCTCCCATGTGGGTACAGGTATCCAAGGCTTTGGGCCATCCTCAACTGCTTTCCCAAGCCACAAGCAGAGAGCTGGATGCGAAGTAGAACAGGCAGGACACAAACCGATGCCCGGTTGGGATCCCAGAGGATGCAAGGCAAGGACTTAAGCCACCAGGCCACCGCGCCAGGCCCATAATTGGTGATGCCTTTAACCAGTTCCCAGTTTCTCCTAGTCCAAGTTTTCTAATTGAGGATGAAAACTTTCCTCCCAGAAACTGTTGTGAGGTCAGAGATAAGGAGGATATCCATCTAAAATTCTAGCCTGAAGGGTATTTGAGAAACATTGATTATCTTAAGTTAAAACAGTAACATATAGCTTCCCCTAAGATATCTGTGGAGCCCTTAGGGGAAATTTTCAAACATGCTGTTTTGACTCTTAGATTTACTTAAAAATACCCACACAGTGAGTTAGAACGTGGGTTCTCAGCACACAGAATCAGGTGGAGTTAGCATCTTCCACTTGTGTCAGGTTGCCCTGGGCTTCCTGGTTTAGCTCGGAATTATCTTGGGACAATCACTCCATCCTGGGCAAACCTGTAGAGTTTAGTCATTCTTCCTAAGGGCTTGGTTCCAATGCAGATTCCCGGGCTCCACCTTCAGGGCTTTTACTACAGCAGGTCTGATCGGGTGTGGAGCCTTTGAACTTGCTCTTAGAACAAAGGGCCCATGGGCTACACTCAGTCAGAGACCACATCTGGAGGAACCGTTGCTGTGTTTGAATGCATGTGTCCCTCCAAAGGTCCTCTGTTGGCACCTAATATCCAATGTGACAGTATTCAAGCCTTTGGCAAGTAATTAATTCATAAGCAATCCACCTTATACATACAACTAGAGCGCTTATAAAAGAAGTTTGAAGATGGTGCCCCACTTCCCTTTGACTCTTCTGGCATGCAAGAACACAGCAATTAGATGCTATTTTTTTTTTAAAGATTTATTTATTTGAAAGAGTGACAGCAAAAGAGAGAAGGAGTTGTTCTGTTCATTGGTTCACTCCCCAAACAGCTGCAAAGGCCAGGGCTGAGCTAGACAGACCAAAGCTGAGAGTCAGCGGGTTTCGTCTGGCTGAAGCCAGAAGCCTGGAACTCCATCCAGATGTCTCACGTGGATGGGCAGGGGCCTATGAGCCATCTTCTGCTATTTCCCAAGTGCGTTGGCAGGGAGCTGGGTGGGACCTTACCCAGCACTCCGATTTGGGATGCTGGCATCACTAGGGGGACTCAAGCCTCTGCACCACAACACAGGCCCCTAGGTATCATCTTTGAAGCAGGGAATGGTCCCTCACCAGGCACCTCTTCTGCCGGTGACTTCCACTTGGATCTCCAGCCCCCAGAACTTTAGCTATAGATCTGCCGTGCATGGGGCAACCCCTCCAAGGGATTTTGTTATTCCAACAATTTAAAGCACTTTACCATATCATGCTAATGCCTATAACTGGGGCTCCATTTGTAGAAGTGCATAACTGCACAACTTTTAGAAGTCGGCAAGGTTTTTCACAGCCATTTTAAGGTTGGTGGTGTTATGCTCATTGGATACACAAGGGAACTGAGCCTTTGGAAGGTATAATAATTTGCTGGAGGCCACCCAGACCCAAGCCTGACACCAGAAAAGATGTCCTCAGCCTGTCTCCTCAAACTGCAGGCTTCTGTACTCAGCTGCCCTGTTTTGAGATGAACGCTCTTGAGACAGGTGCCCTAGTGCCCCAGGGAAGCTGGGCTTGTGTCCAGTCACCGCAGGTGGATGCCCTCAGAGACCCGAGTGGGAAACCCTGCAATGCAAATGCGGCTTGGCTGGCCCGTTTCTAACTAAGAAACAAAAAGCCAAGATGTGATATTTGTTTTGCCGATTTCATCATTCAATGTGTTTCACATTATCACAGATAGAAAGCCACCTAATTAGCTACCTAATTGCTCACCAAAAAGATGTTTCTAAAGCTTCTCTTTCATTGCGGTGTAATCATTGACTGCTCCTCAGAGTTATGTTTTATCTTCTTTCAGCTCAGCTTTCTGGATTTCTACAGCTGCACCCACCCATCCCCCACCCCCCTCCCCGCCCTGCCAAATGTGGCATGGCTAAATGAATCTAGGAATAAACTGAATCTAAAGTTTCATTGAACTTTACTCCAGTGATCAAGGCTGTTATGGGTGCATTTGGCTCACACTTGCTTTGGCTATCGGTTTCTACTCTTATCTTTGTTACTTCTTCACAAAGGAAGCCCAGCTCAGCTTGCTTCTCTGTTTTCCATACAATTCCGCAGAGCACCTGTGACTTTGATTTCAGTCTCTGACAAATGCTTACACTTTGGAGCCCAGGCCTGGTGGGCTCTCTTGCCTTTTCGGGGGTGGGAGCTTCTGTTCCATGGCTCTGGAAGATGTCGCTTCCTTGATTCTCAGAGATGCTGAAAAGGGAGTGCTGAAATTCTGCCTGCCTCTTGGAGTTGTGAAGCCAAACACGCCGATACGTCTAATACAGCCAGTGTGCTGCCGGTGGTCGGCGGGGTCGGGGAGCAGTTCAATTTAAACCTACTCCTTTTGCACTCAAAAAAGTTCTCAATCTGCCTGTTTCCCCTTACACTCCCACCTTACCCATGTTCCTCCCCTACCTGTAGTACCCCAGTCCAAGCTGATTCTTCTGTTGGACTTTTTCTTGGCACCCTATGCCTCTTCTCCAGCATCAACCCCAGTTCCATGAAACTTTTTTCTTTTTCTTCTGTGTTTAGGATTTGGCTGTTTTCCTCCCTCTGTCAACCTGCATGCAGTGTAGGCTCTAAGGAGCCACTCCAGACCCACCTCTGCTTGGAGTGCTGCTATTGTGCTGGCTCCTGGAAGCACAGTCCTCATGGCCAGCCCTGAGCCTTGCCTCCACCCTGCCCTGGGCCATGCCCCCCATGCGCGCCTCATCCATGTCAGGATAGGAAGGGCTGGCTGCCCTCACCTCCTGGAGACACCACCTGGTCATGCCATCTTTAGACCTCCTTGTGGGGCTGTGGCAGGTGTCTGTTGAGATGCTTTCATATTTTGATGTTGTCCTCCACTATGTCCCACTTCTTTCCTTTCCTTCCATGGGTGTTAATCCCGAGAGTGCTCCCTGATGCAATTTCCACTTCATCTCTGTCTCATGATCAGCTCTCTGGGAAATCCAGTTGGTGCAACTGTGTGTTGTCTGCCAATTGTGTGTGTGTGTGTGTTCTCGGAGTCCCCCAGACATAGCTGTGCTCCTAATAGGATCTTGGGAGGATGTGAGGAATTACCTCAATCAGTCCACAGTGCTGCTGTCATTGGCAATTTCTCATTTGTGGCCTACCTCCTCTCCTTTCTTCAGTGGGAATAGAACTTCTGTAGGGAGATTTCCTGGCACCCATTTTCTTCCTCTCTTGTACCTGTCTCTTCCAACTTTCCCAGTTCCTCTTGCTCTGACTGCGTCCTTTGCTAGTGCCCTGCCTGGTGGTGGTTCTTGGAACGAAGGAGGGAGGAGCATGCCTGAGGGAAGCAGTCCAGAGATGGTGATGGGAAGCAGGTGGCTGAGCTTGGAGGTTGGATCAGTAGCTGCGGAAGCCCAAGTGCAGCGAGTCAACAGGTAAGGCCCAGAAAAGAGGAAATCAGTAAAAAGTAAAAGACTCTGTTAATTGCAGGGCTGCCAGGAGATATTTCTTCTTGTTGAATGAGAAGAAATAGCCTTTGAAACAGCAAAGCTCTTGGGGGCAGGGGGCAAGGGAAAAGGAACAAAAAAGAGAGAACTCATACTTCGAGTCCATGTGAAAAATGACCTCTGTCTTATTCATTTTTCACTCTCACATAATGCCTCCTGCCAATAATGCTTTAGTTTTTCTCAGCCCATTTTTGTCTTTTGAGTCTTTTTTTGGGGGGGGCCCTCCTACCCCTCCCAGAAAAAATGAAAACAAATTCATGGTACCCTGTGCCTCTACTTTATCGTATCAATCCCAGTGCCATTAAACATTTTTTTCCTGTGCTTTTTTTTTGGGCTGTTTTTGAGATTCAGCTTTGTCCCCTTGCAGCTATGGATGTGTCAGTCTTGGTTCTTGTTGGGATTTGCATGTGGCTTGTGGCTCACAGGTGCATGTCCTGGAAGTGTGGTCTCATATGTGGTAACATTTAGAGGTTCTGGAACCTTTAAGAACTTGATGGTCTTAGGTCATCAGCAGTATTTCTCTCTGAAGGATTTAATGTTGGTCTCCCATGTAGTGAATTCTTGCAGGAATGTACTGTTACAGAAGGCCAAGACTGGTCCCCAAGACTGCCAGCCTCCAGTCCGAGTATGTGCACTGTGCATACACTGGCACATGCTCCTGTCATGTGGTGTTGTCTGCAACGGGTCACTCAGAAGGGCTCAGGAGATGTCAGCATCATGCTCTTGAACCTCCAATAAACTGTGAGCTAAATACACCTCTTGTCTTCATAAACTACCCAGCCTTGGGTATTTTGTTAAAGTAACAACAACAACAACAAAAAAGTAGACTGGTTAGAGTTCCTTACTTGCTAACCAACTCATAGAGCCGGGCTACTGAGAAGCTCAAATGAGGCAATGAATGTGAGAAAGCTTTGAAAATTATGACAGGTTCTTTCTTTTTTTTTTTAAAGGTTTATTTATTTATTTAGGAATGGCAGATTTATAGAGAGAAGGAGAAATGAGAGAAAGATCTTCTGTCTACTGTTCATTCCCAAAGTGGCCGCAATGGCTGGAGTTGAGTCAATCTGAAGCCAGGAGCTTCTTCTGGGTCTCCCACATGGGGGCAGGGTCCCAAGGCCTTGGGACTTTCTCCACTGCTTTCCCAGGCCACAAGCAGGGAGCTGGATGGGAAGTGGAGCTGCTGGGATATGAACTGACAGTCACATGGGATCCCAAGCATTTATAAAGTAGGAATTTAGCTACCGTGCCATCACAAAGAGCCCAATTATGTGATTCTAAGGAGATATTGTCATTGTCACTTAATTTCAGTAAACATGCTTAAAAGTTAAAACTGATATAAAAGTTAGGATACATTTCAAAATTAAATATAAAAAGCTTTTATTATTCATCCTTCTGCATGATTTTAAGTTTCTGTCACTACTTGATTAAGAACTGAGTAGGGTCAGCACTGTGGCATAGCAGGTAAAGCAACTGGCTACAAGTTGCTGTCATCCCATATGGTTCTGGTTGGAGTTCTGGCTGCTTCAGGTCCAGTCCAGGTGCCTGTTAATATTCCTGGGAAAGCAGCAGAAGATGGCCCATGTGGGAGACTGGGGGAGGTTCCTGACTCTTGGCTTTTGACTGGTCTTTAGCACCATAGTTTGGCTCTTGCAGTCATTTGGGGAGTGAATCAGTGTATGGAAGATCTCTCTCTGTCTCTCTCCCGGTCTCTCTGTAACTTTGCCTCTCAAATAAATAAAAACGAATCTTTAAGACATATTTCTTTGTTAAGAGAAAAAAGAATTGACTGTCCTTGTGGTGGATTGAAAATATCAAAGGTTTGCATAAATTTGATGCTTTCTCAGAGTCTTGATACGTGGCTGTCTTGGGAAGCCCCTCCTCTTTGGTCCAGGATTTTGGATTGAGCAGGTGGATGTTGACATCATTGCTCAATGAACACCTCTCATTGTTTTTGATGTGTTGAAGGCAACCCTGCAATCCAGAGGCATCCCTGGTTTGTTTCCCTCCCAGCTCACAGTGGTCTAAAGACTCATGCCATTAGGAATGCTCTTCCTGTGTAGGAGTGTGCAAGGATCCATGCTTTATCTCATCTGGAGTAAGTAATTTTCTGTGGACAATAAGACTTTCTTCCTTTTGCCAAAATCTCTGCTTTTTCCACCAGGCTAAAGCCTTCTTAGGCCCTGTTCTCCTTCATAGTAACAATGTCCCCAGAACATGCCTTGGTCCCCTCTGGCCCCCAGCTGGCTCTCCCACTAGATGAATTGGCCCCCCTCGGAGCTGCCTGCTTACTCTGTCCCAGCTTCTGATACTGTGGTCTGGTCATTGGCTATTTCCTTGTCCAGGCTCTGTGCCACCTCCAGACTCTTGTCTCAGAAAGCAGGAATTTCATCTAGTTCTTGGCTCTTTTTCGCTGCTGAGAACAGTGCTTGTGTTTGTGTAGGTGTCATGGATGAAGTGCTGGTTGAATGATCATCAGGCAGCTGCTTCAGATTCCATTCCTCTCCTCACTGGCACCAGTCTCTGGCTTGATTCCTATGGTGTCACTGGGGTGGGGGTGGGGAGATCCTGCAGCATGAAAGCAGAAGGCCCGTGTTTAGTGTGGAACATGTCTCTCCCAGTTGATTTATCATGAAGGCAGTCATGAATCCCCTTTCAGTTGGATTCAAGTATTACCAGAGGTTCATAAAAGCCCCAATGGCTTGCTGGCTCAGGAGGACACATGTTGCCTTTGCCTACCTCAGTCCCTTTGAGGAACCAGCCCTGCCCACCCTGGATCTCAATATTTTAGGAGGTGTTGGTTTCACCCAACAGTCCAGGATGAGCATGGAAGCTAAGCTTGGCCAATCAGAGTGTCAGGACATGTTCCTCTCCTGCAGACAACGGAAGTCAATGGGACTTGACTGAAGCCCGTTGGAGAAAAGAATTTGCTATGCTTTGTTAAGGGTTGCTGAGAGGAGCTAAGGCAAACTTGGGATTGTTGGCAGTCAACTTGTCACCATGTGTGTATGTGGGTGGCATGAGGTGGGGAGGGAGGGAGAAAGGAGGAGGCTGGGAAGGGGGGGCCAAGAAAACAGTGCCAAGCGGTGGATAAGAGCATGACTGTGTTTCCATAGTATCATTGGCGAGACTGATACAGCTTCGGCTGATCCCTGATTCCCATTGGAACTAATTAGTGCTGGGTGGGGTTGTTTGTTTTTTGCTAAGTCAAGTTTCTGTCACGTTCAACTAATTAATCTAATATATCATTAATAACTTAGTTCCCCAATACAATACTCTTTCCCCTAAACCCTGGTGTTCATTCCTCTGATAAGCAAAAAACTGTTCAATTTTTTCATTGGAATGGACTGGGAGAAAAGAGGGCTGCATTTTGATGAGTAGTGGGGAAGTATGCTTCCCAGGAAGTACTGATACTGGGTACTGGGTATTGGGTACAGTACTGGGTACTGATGAGGGACGTAAGGTTCCTGGGACAATGACAGGTGTTCGGATTGCCATGAACAAGAGAGAATGTCAAAGACCAAATGGTGCCTCCTTCCCTTTTGACTTTGGCAAGCTGATGGGGCTGTGTGGGTGTGTGATGGGGTACACAGGACTAGAAGTATATTCAGTTGGACTTCTCTTCTGCATTCACACCTCTGATCCTGGGAATTGCTGCTGGAGGGCAGACTGGAAGAACAAAGTCAAAGACATCACCGTTTTTATTCTTAATATCGCGTGACTCACCTAAGGTGTGGGAAAGTATCAGGATGCAGAGCAGCCGCAGCCACAATAGAAACATTCTTCATGCCCTGTGAGACTGAAGTTGTGCCAGCCTGCATCCACTGGGGAGGATCTGGCAGACAAGGGCACCACTATGATACAGTACTGTGATGGCTGCACACTTGGGAAGCACTCGGTTTCTGGTTTCTGAGACCAGTTCTTCATTACCCTGCCTAGGAAGCATGAATTGAAACTGAGCCAGTCTCTGGTGGGAACCCCATGCTGACCACACCCAAGGATGGAATTTTTTAAGATCTACCTAACCTTACTTTCCCTTTCTTTTCTGCATGTGTACAAAGTTCAAAACCAAGCAAAATCAAACTATGGTGTTAGAAGTCGGGATGAAGCTCTCCTTTGTTTTTTGGGGGGGTAGTAACTTATAGAGGCCAGAAGAGGGGCTACTGGAGTCGGGAATATTGACTGCTTAAATTATGTGTTAGTCACACAGAGATGTTCAGTGTGTAAACATTTACACAGCTGTTACCTGTGAGTTTTCCTGCTAATAGACAGCTTCACACTGTCACAAGATGTGTAGGTCATCATTTGGCACTGTGGAAGTAAATGGGGGCCGCTAACATTATGTGAAAACACTTTGCTAAGGTGGACGACCAGATGATCCAGAATACATTTGTATTAACTTCAAAATATATAATAATAATCAAAATGAGCCAAAAATATAGACATAGCAGAGTGTTCACAGTCCTCTGGGAACCTAAGACACTGCTGGGGAAAAATTAAAGTACTATGACTGCCTTGTAAAGGAGCTGAAGATCTCAGATCCGTGTACATCCCTGCACTTCCATTGCCACCAGCAAGTCTAGCCTGCACTACAGCAGTGTCCTCTCACTCCTGCCACACATGTCATCTATTGTCCACCCAGTGGAGGATGAGGGAGATGGGGCTGAGCTTGCTCCTCCACCTGAAGGCCTTCATCTGAGAGGTCTCAGGCTTCAAGTCCAAATTCTTCTGCACAGCCCACCATGCGTATCTGTGAATCTATTGGCTGTTCTTGCCTGCCTGTCTGATCAGCTTCATACCTCTTCTCCTGGCTCAGCCACCTCCAATTCTACTGGTCTCTTTTCATTCTTCCACCACCCCACCATCACTCATGCTTTTCTGTGCAACTGCCTTCTGCCTGAAGCAGCAGTTTCTCAGATTTTGGCACCGCTAGCTCCTTGTCATCTTTCACTTCTCAGCTCAGATCATATCCCCTGTAGCAACCTGTCCCAGACATTCTTTTTTTCCGTTATTTTTTGCCCCTAATCATCTCAATGCTGTTCTAATTGTCTGGTTACCTGCTTGTAAGTCCAGGAGTGTGAAAAACCTGTTTTGTTCTTACTGGTTATGGTTCGAGCAAGCATTGGCTGGCATGCTTAAAGGAGTTTAACTGAAGGAAATTTAGCAAAGGAATCATGTACAGAAACATGGATATAGTGAAGGGAACCACTGAGACATAGGGAGGCACCCAGGGCCTAACTCTACAGAAAGCTACTCCAACTCCTAGGCTAAAAGGGCAGTAAGAGGGATCTGGGTTCAAAGATGATCAGAGCAGCAGCTATGGAAGAGAGGCTACCCACGTATCCATGGTAAGCCAGGTGCCAAGTGGAAATGATTGTAAGTTGCCCAGCTTCTTTTTCCTCCAACCCTCAGCTATACTACAGTTGTATCGTGGTCAAACCCAACTGAAAGCGAGAGGAGCCTAGGTGGTGCTGTCTGCGGAGGTCGGCCTCCTGGAGCCCAGACAGGAAAGGGAGCTGCACAGGGTAGTCTACCCAGATCAGAGCCTGACGCAGTAGACATTTAATACACACTGACTGAATGGATGGATGGCTGATTGATTGAATGAACAGAGCTGAGAAAGACAAGGGAATACCACAAAGAATGAACACTGTGTGCTGGGAGGTCATCCTCTGTAAATAATTGTGTAAATCCATAAAGAAATCTTACGAACTTTTTCTTTCAATATTATTATCTCCCTGTATATGGTTCAAAAACCCGAGATCTTGGAGGTTAATATTCTCTGTTAAGAAGTCATGAAGCCAGCGTTCCAGCCAGGGCTGAGTTATTCCCATCATCCCACATGAAACATACCTTGTCTCCAAATGTGCCATAGGTGTTTTCTCTCCCCTTCCCTGTCCGACTGCCCCTTTGCCTGGTGAAATCCCAGTGGACCTCTCATTCAGTGCTGCCTTCTCGCCATAGCCTGCTTGGATCATCACCGACAGGGATCACTGCTTTCTGCTCAGAAATCTATTGCAGCTGTTAAATATGCCCCCATTTAATTGCCATCTACTACTTTATAACATGATTTGAGAGCATCTCATCCCCTCAACTGTGTTAAAAGCTCCTGGAATTACGAAATTTATTATTCCTTTGTCATTATTTTGCCTTAGCAGCTCTAAGTACCTAATGTATATTTACCTGTATCATATGACTCATTTTCATTGTCTTTTCTTGCTTAAGAAAAATTTACTTAAATAGTGTATTTGATACACACATACATAAATAACATACATTCTTATTTGATATTAGATTTAAATATTTTTTCTACTTAAAATCTTTTGTAAGTGATTTTTAATGGTAATCTAGTAATGAATCCTATGGTTGTCCCAAATTTATTTTAAACCTTTTCAGTTGCTTGGCATTTGGTTGACTCTGGTCCTTCTCTCCTCAATACCAATCTGATTATGAACATTTTTGGAGTTTCTTGTTATGGGATCAATTCCCATCATTAATCTCACTTCCACCCATGAAATCAACTCCTTTCACAAAGAGCATCTATAGGGAATGCTTTGAGAAGACTGATTAAACTCTGTAGCTGTTAATTATACAAAATAGATGCTTAGACACTACACTGTTTTGTATATATATCATGGTATATGGAGATAGATGAACACCTCTGGGAAGCCCATCTATTCAACCATACATCTATTCACTTGTCATCCATCCATCATTTTTTGTACCCATCATCCGTCCATATCTTCACTGGATGCCCTTATAGGATTGTGACAGTCTTAATGGAAGGTGGGACCCTTCTCTGAAGATATGGCATTTAACTATCTTCATTGCTACCCTTGTCTTTGGTGACCAAAAACTGACCACAGATGGCATCATAACAGATCCAATGCTTGGCCAAGATCCAATGGATTTTATTTCTGAAATGAAATTGCAGTTGTTTTTGAGATACCACATTGAAACAACAACTTTCATTGGTATTTAAAATGCTGAACTGCCCTGTTTAGTCCCAGGAAATTCCCAGTTCTGTCTCCGAAATAGCCTCAAGGGGTGAGACAGGAAATAGGGGAACTTAGGTTGGCTGTAGACTATGGTCAGAAGCCTGTCCTGGTTGCTTTGTGAGGCAAATGCACTGAGTGCAGTAAGACCTGACTCCCCTTACTCATGCCTGCATGACCAGAGCCAGTAATTCAGCTTTGCTTTCCCTCATTTTCCATGCATAGTAGAAGTAGTAATTACATTTCTCTCCAAAGGCTGTCGGAGGGCCTAAATCAGTTAACATACAAGGACTAAATTGGTAAGGCAAGAATAATAGTGCCTGGCACGCATTTAGTACAATGTGTTTGCTATAACCGATCTTTTAAACTCATGTAACTTAATTCTCACAGTATTTTAATGAAGTAGAACAGAAGTTGAGCATTTTCAGCCTACAGTTGAACTTGGCCTACAAATGTATTCAGACTTGGATGTTTTTCCTGATTTGAAGCCAACATTTAAAACTCTGAAATTTGATGTGAAAACCTGGATTTCTGTCTCTTGTTGAGCAGTTTTCTTCTTCCGGAAGCAGCTAGTGGAAACTGAGTGCCACTGATCCTTTACTTGAGGCCTGTCTCTTGGTAGTACACTGCTGAACAGGGGATGAGTTCATTGGTGAGTAATAAAAACTCAATGGGGCCCAGCATGGTGGCCTAGTGGCTAAAGTCCTCGCCTTGAATGCGCCGGGCTCCCATATGGGATGCCACACTCCATTGTGGAGTTCTTGGCTTTGAGTTTCATCCTCTGCTTCCAATTCCAGCTTCCTGCTGCTGCCCACCATGGGAGCAAGTAGGGGATGGCTCAAGTACTTCAGTTCCTGTCACCCACATGCGAAATCTGGATTGAATTCTAGGCTCTCGGTTTTGGTGTGGTCTAGTCCCAGCAGGGTGGTCACTAAGGGAATGAAACAGTGGACAGAAGAGCCCTGCCTCTGTCTTTCTATTTAACTTCAAATAAAAACATTTTATATATGTAAAAGAAGCCCAAGATAGAATAGTCCCTAAATTTATACAGTAGAACAAAAATGTTTTCTTTTTCCTGTGTTTTTTTTTTATTTTAAGTTTTTTTTTTTTTTTTAAAGATTTATCTGCTTTTCTTGGAAAGTCAGATTTTACAGAGAGAAGGAGAGAGAAAGACTTTCATCTTCTGGTTCACTCCCCAAGTGGCCACAATGGCTGGAGCTAAGCTGATCCAAAGCCAGGAGCCAGGAACTTCCTGCAGATCTCCCACACAGGTGCAGGGTCCCAAGGCTCTGGGCCATCCTCAAGTGCTTTCCCAGGACACAAGCAGGGAGCTGAATGGGAAGCAGAACAGCAGGGACAGGAACTGGCACTCACATGGGATCCCAGAGGTTGCAAGGCAAGGGCTTTAGACAGTAGGCTACTGTACCAGGCCCTAAAGTTTTTTTTTTTAAAGAATTATTTATTTGTATTAGAAAGGCATGTTTACAGACAGAAGTAAGCACAGAGAGAGATATTTTCTATCTACTGGTTCACTCCCTACATGATTGCAATGACTGGAGTTGAGCTGATCCCAAACCGGGAGCCTCCTCCAGATTTCCCATGTGGGTGCAGGACCCCAAGGCTTTCGATCATCTTCCACTGCTTTTCCAGGCCACAAGCAGGGAGCTGGATGGGAACTGGAACATCTGGGACATGAACTAGTGCCCATATGAGATGCCAGTGCTTGCAAGAGGAGGATTAGGCAACTGAGCCATTGTGCTGACCCCAGTACAAAAGTGTTTTCAACTGGTGCCTTCCCTGCCCTCTGGAACACCGTAACGTGCCAGCCCTGAAGCTCCTAGATCCACTGAGGTCACCAGACGCTGGCATGCAGATACCCACATGTGTCCCGACAGTGTCTCACATGAGAAAATCTTTTCTGAAGAAACCCCTGCTGAATTTCCCCTCTGAGCTCACAATAGGCCAAGATGGGCTCAAGTGCCAATATCCTCATTGCAAGGGAGCCTGGAATAGCTTGTCTAGCACTTTGCCCTGCTCAGAGAGGGAAGGGAGTGTCTGTCCGCAGGAAAGAGCAAGGGGAGCAATAGCACACCGCACTCCTACTGCTCAGGCCCGCTCAGGAGTCTCCGTATGCTTCCCAAACCTGTCTGAATTTGTGAAAAGTAATGGAGATATGGGCTGGTAGTGGCTTAGTGAGTCTCTGTGTTGTGGGAGGTCTTAGGCATAATTAGCACAGGTAGAAACCTTCAGAATCACCGTGAGCTCTTTAGAAATTATCTCTCGTATATGTTATGTCCAGGGTAACGTGATGGCTTTGCTGTTTAGAGTTTGAAATTCAATTGAGATAGTTACTCCAGCATGGATGATCTATAGCACCAAGCAATATTTATGGTGTCTTATTGCACATATGAAATGCCATTTAAGGGTTGGGCATTCATCAGAGGAATTAAGATGCCATTTGAAATATGCACATCCCACATCGATGTGCCTGGCTTCATGTCCTGATCGATTCCCAGTTCAAGCTGTCTGCCACTGGGCAAACTGGAAAGCAGCAGGTGATGGCTTCTGTGGCTGGATCCCTGGACACTCATACTGAATCCCTGGTTCCTAGCTGCAGCCTTGACCCCGCCCTGACTGTTGTGGGCATTTGGGGAGTAAATGTGTGGCTGGGAGATTTTTCTCTGTCTTTTTTCTGCTTTGCAAACAAAATGAAAATAGACAGAAAAGTAAAAAAATGCTACTGAAGGTGCTTTACAGAGATGCAGACACTTTGGGTCTGAAAATGTATCCCCAGTTCATTCACTAGCCGTTTGATCACCAATGTGATAGTAGTAAGAGCTTGGGCTTTATTTATTGGTGGTTATTAAGTCATGCAGGTGGTATATCATCCTGATTGAGGGTCGCAAACTTATCAAAGCTCTGGAGGGAAGTTTTGTTCAGTGGTTTTTGCACTCCCATGTCTTCTGCCATGTGAGGACACAGCATTCCAGGTGCCATCCTGTAAGCAAAGCCTGGGACTTCACCAAACACCGAACTTGTCATTGCTTTGATCTTGAATGCCTCAGTCTCCAGATCTGTGAATAATTCATTTCTGTTATTTAGAAATCAGTCAGTCTCAGATATTTTGTGACAATAGTTCAAGCAGATCCAATGGCTACCCCTCCTCTAAATGGCTCTGGAGGGCATTGTTTCATTAGAACAGGCCAGGGTGGGCGGGCAGAGGAGCACTGTTGACATCAGAGATGGTGGGGGCACCTCTAAGCAAGGCTTGTGTGCCCTGTCCTAGTTGGAGGGTCGGGCGCACGCACAGTACCCCAGGTACAGTATGCAGTATCCCGCCATGTGGGCCGAGTTGCTTATCATTGTGCAGCAAAGATAAATCCCTCCATAGGAGACTTTTTGAGAGGTTTCTTGGTGGAGGAATCTTGTAGAGCCCAGCCTGCCACTAATCCCCTGAGCTGACCTTTTTAAAGCTCTCTGCTAGGAGTCAAATCCCCGCTCCCCCTCCTCCCTCCGACCCATAAGATCTTTCAGATCCTTTCACTGCTGGCCTCTGCCCTGGCTGGTTATTTCCCAAATCGAGTCATTTGTTTCCTGGGGAGCCAATAGTTCAGTATATTCTCAGTGACTCATGTCTCCTCATCAGTTCCTTTTAAATTTTATTTTTGGTGACATGTATATGTGTGTGTGTGTGTGCTTTGTGTGTGTGTGCTTGCACACACACAGAGCAGTGCTAAAAATAGTTTCAATCGATTCACATCATTTCACATCCAACCTCCATTTGTCACACACGTTGCGTGTGTCATCACTGCTATTTTATTTTTCTGGTTCAAAGTTGACACTGAGGCCTAAGGATCTCATCTTTCAGGAAGTTTTAGGTGTAACCAGAAAAGTCAGATGGAGAACACATCCCCTCAAAGCCAACAAATTCCTTGATGCCATGTCACTCTTTTTTTTTTTTTTTTTAGATTTATTTTTATTATTTTTTCATTGGAAAGGCGGATATACAGAGAGGAGAGACAGAGAGGAAGATCTTCCGTCCGATGACTCACTCCCCAAGTGAGCGCAACGGGCCGATACTATGCCAATCCGAAGCCAGGAGCCTCTTCTGGGTCTCCCATGTGGGTGCAGAGGCCCAAAGCTTTGGGCCGTCCTCAACTGCTTTCCTGGGCCAGGGAACTGGAAGGGAAGCGGGGCTGCCAGGATTAGAACCGGTGCTCATATGGGATCCCGGGCGTGCAAGGCGAGGACCTTAACCACTTGCGCCACCGCGCCAGGCCCGATGCCATGTCACTCTTTTTGTGAAACAAGACAACCGGTATCTTAGCACATTAGATTGGATTGGATTGCTAGCATCACCTGCCATGGCATAAAAAACCTGGGTTGGCAATCCCTCAGTAATGTAACTAATGGAGCCTGGCCCACGACCCTGTCTTACCATCTGAAAGCAACCCTGAAATGACAGGGTGCTCCACCAACCAGGAAGAAAAAGACCTGCTAAAAGAGGCAATTGGATTGAAAGGCGACCAGTGGACACCCTGGTGCACAGTGGGTGGCTCTTCTGCCAGTTTGCTAAAGACTTGGCTCTTTCCAGCTGACTGTGGTCCTTTAGGTTTTCCTGGAGCATATCTGAGGTCAAACAAACCTTTCCTTGTGTAGCAGACCATGGCTATTTCCTCCTAACAGTATGCTCTTTGAAGGCATAAGGTAGTGTCTAGTCTCCGCTGAATGTAGACAGACAAGGTAGGGCTTCAGGATGTGTTAAGTCCTCACTCCTTGGCCTAGGACACCTTCCCAGCCTCATCTGGCTGGTCGTCCTCCCACTTCTCTCTCCCCTCATTGGCACCTTTCCCAGGTCTACTGTCCAGGCAGGCATACTTGAGGGAATCACACCATTGCCAAGCTAGCCAGGATACCTTATATGTCAGAGTTTCTGAACCTACCATGCTCTTCCCAGCATGTCCCCCCACCACCTGTTCTGTCTCGAAAGC
This sequence comes from Ochotona curzoniae, assembly GCF_017591425.1. Classification (NCBI taxonomy): domain Eukaryota; kingdom Metazoa; phylum Chordata; class Mammalia; order Lagomorpha; family Ochotonidae; genus Ochotona; species Ochotona curzoniae. The sequence continues at coordinate 11,481,479 of NW_024464920.1, read as the reverse complement.
TTTTGCTCATTCTTCAGAAAGACCCAATTCTGAGCATGATTTTTTTCTCTCCCTTTCCTCCTCGCCCTCTTCTCTTCTCCTCATCCTTTTAACCCTGGGAAGCCTTCCTCTCTCTTCCAGTAACACAAGAGCGTTGGATCTACCACCACATTTTGTGTGCACATTTGTGTCGCATTCCCTCTCCACTTAAAGTTTGGGTTTCATGAAATAAGAGGTTTATTGGTTCCCAAATCTTGGTACTTCAGCTCAGTAAGGAATTATTCTGGAAGATTCATATTCCCTGATGATGCAACATTAGATAGGAATTGAAAATTTAGGAATTAGAGAAGTACATAAAAAACTGGAAAACATTCGATCATAATTTTAATCTTTCTAGACTTCTCCCTATTTTTAAACAAGATAACAGTTTTAATAAAAATAAAAAAGATAACAGCTTTATTGATCTATAATTACATATCATATAAGTTACCCATCTAAAGTTTTTGATCTAATTATTGGTAGGAAGTTCATAGAGTTGTACAACCATCACCACAATCCATTTTAGGATATTTCCATCACTCCTTAAAGGAAACCACATCCATTAACACTGCCATTTCCCTCCATTTCCCGGCAGCCACTTTACTGTTCTAAGCCTCTTTATCAAATGATGTGACTATTCCACCTAAATGGAATCCTAGACTGTGCAGCCCTGTGTGTAGGCTTCTCACACTTAGAATCCTGCCGTCAAGATTTATGTATGCCACAAGACACATCACTACTTCACTCCTTTTTTAAGGCTGAATTCCATTCTCTTTCCATAAAGCTGCCACATTTTATCTATCTGTTCCTCCACAGATGGACATTTGGGTTGCTTCCACGTTTTTGCAGATAAAGCAGCTGTGAACATTTATGTGTCAGAGTTTGGCTACAAGCAGATCTGTCTCTCTTGAGTACATATGCAGGAGTGGAACTATTGGCTCAGTTAAAAGCAGGTTAAACTCTGAGGTTAACCTTTTCAGGAACTCTAGATTCTTTTTATAATGATAGACGTAGTGTTTTACGCTCCCACCAATGGGGTGGCAGCATTTCAGTTCTCCGCATTTTCACCCACACTTGTAGTCAGCCTGTGGCTCGATGCAGCGATCCTCCTGGGTTGGAGGCAGTAGCATCTCACTGTGGTGTGGATGCCCATTTCCTTGGTGGTTATTGATGCTGAACATCTCCTATGTTTATTAGAATTTACTTACATAATCTTCTATGGAGAACTGTCTGGTCAAATTCTTGGTCTAGGGGCTTTGTCGTGGTGACACCAGCTTGCCATATAACTCAGCACTGGTTCAAGTTCTGACTGCTCCCTATTCATGAACCTGGAAAAGAGGCAGAAAGATGTCCCAAGTACTTGAATCCCTGTGACCCACATGGGTGACTTGATGGAGTTTTGGGCTCCCAGCCTCAGCCTCTGGTCATTTGGGGGAAGGAGCCAGCAGATGAAAGTTATTTTCTGGCTCTTCCTCTCTCTGTCGCTGTGCCTTTCAAAATATAAATATTTTTAAAAAGCAAAAACAAATCCTTGGTATATTTTTAGTTGGATTGTTGAGTTGTAGAAGTTCTTTATTGAGTTCTAGAATTCCTTTGTCAAATATATGGTTTGCAAATATTTTCTGTCATTCTTTGTGTTATGTTTCTACTTCCTTTTTTAAAAAAAATATTGGAAAGTCATACTTACAGAGAGAGAGAAAGAGAAAATCTTCTACCCACTGGTTCACTCCCCAAATGGCCCCAACAGCCAGAGCTCAGCCGATCCGAAGCCGGGAGTCAAGAGTTTCTTCCAGGTTTCCCACTTAGTTGCAGGGTCCCAAAGCTTTCGACTGCCTTCCACAGCTTTGGACCATCCTCGACTGCTTTCCTAGGCTACAAGCAGGGAGCTGGATGGGAAGTGGAGTAGCCTGGGATACGAACCGGTGCCCTTATGGGATCCTGGCGGGTGTGCAAGGCAAGGATTTTAACCGCTAGGCTACTGCCCTGGGCCCATTATCCACTGTCTTTAAAGCACGGTCCTTTGAAGCACAGATTTTAATTCTGGTGAAATCTGATTTGCCTGCTTTGTAAATTGTTGCTGTTGCTGCGATTTTAGTGTGTTATCTGAAAAGTTATGGTTCAATCTAAGGTTATGAAAGTTTTTACTGAGGTTTGCTTCTAAAGTTTCAGCTCTTGGACTTGGTAGAGTGGCCTGGTGGCTTAGGTCCTCGCCTTGCATGTGCAGGGATCCCATATAGGTGCTTATTCCTGTCCTGGCTGCTTCACTTCCCATCCAGCTCCCTGCTTGTGGCCCGGGAAGGCAATTGAGGAAAACCCGAAAGCCTTGGGACCCTGCACCCGCATGGGAGACCTAGAAAAATCTCCTGGCTCCTGGCTTCAGATTGGCACAGCTCTGGTCACTGTGGCCACTTGGGGAGTGGACCAGTGAATGGAAGATCTTTCTTTTTGTCTCCCCTTCTCTCCGTCAATCTGACTTTCCAATAAAAATAATATATTTTTTTAAAGTTTTAGGTTTTACTTTGAAGAAGTCTTTGATCTCTTTTGAATTAATTTTTAAAAATTGTACGATTTAAGACTCCTATTTCTACGTGTGTATTTACATTTGCCCTAGTGCTATTTATTGAAGGAATTGTCGGCATCATCCCAAAAGGCAATTGAATGTAAATGTGAGGAATTAAGTGTGACTGTCAGTTTTAGATCTGTTTATCTGACAGTGACACTCTCACTCAATCACTATGGGTTTTGTAGTAGGTATGGCAGCTTTTCAGCGTGATCCCTCCAACTTCATTCTTCTGTTTCAAGATTGCTCTGACAACTCTGAACCTGGTGAATTCTCACATGAATTTCAGGATCAGCTTGTCAAGTTCTGCTAACAGGCCAGCTGAGATTTTAAAGTGGTAGCACCGACTCTGTGAAGCAATCGGCAGTTAGGACCATTCTAACTGTATCGAGTCTTTGACTAGTGAACTAGAGCTGTCTTTCCATTTATACAGGTCTTTTGTTTCACAGAATTAGATTTTAGTGTGCATGTTTTCTGCTTTTTTTAACAACAACAAAAAAGTTATTTGGAAGGCAGAGTCACAGACAGGAGAGACAGAAAGTGAGGTACTGCATCTGCTGCTTCGCTCCCCAAATGGCCAGGTTGATGAAGGAAGGAGCCAGAAGATTCCTCCAGATCTCCCATGTGGATTGGGCATCTTGGTACTCGAGCCATCCTCCGCCACTTTCCCAGGGCATAAGCAGGGAGTTGGATCAGAAATAGAGTAGCCAGGATACTAACTGGTACCCATAAGGAGTGTCATGCCACAGGCAGAGGCTTAGCTTAAAATGCCACTATATTTCTTTCTGTTTTATGGTTTTAAAAAGTCATTACTAAGTATTTAATTCATTTCTATACTTCATTTTCAAATTGCTTGTTGTAACTGTGCAGAGATACAATTGACAGTCCTGGTATGGTGCCCTATCAAGGTAAGCCTGTGTCTGCAGTACTAACATCCTATATGCTGGTTCTGCCTCATATGGGCACTGGATCATGTCCTGCTGGTCCACTGCTGATCCAGCTCCCTGCTTGTGGCCTGGAAAAGCAGAGGAGAATAGTACAAGGCCTTGGGCCCCTGCATGCATGTGGGAGACCCAGAAGAAGCTTTTGGCTTTTAATTTCAAATCAACTCAGCTTTGGCTGTTGAGGCCTTTTGGGGAGTGAAATCAGGACATGAAAGACTTTTCTCTCGTTTCTTCCTGCAAAATCCGCGTTTCAAATAAAAATAAGCTAAATCTTAAAAAAAACCAATTAATATTTGCATACTGATTTTGTAACATGCAATATTACTAATGAGGTTTTAAACATTTTTTATAATAAATTTGTTTTTATGATGTTTACATTGTTAAGAATGCATGCCCATGTGGTTAGGTTGGAGAGGGTCAAGGAATGGAGAAAAGTGGGTGAGACAACTGTTTCCAATCTCCTTTTCCTCATCTAGCTGGGTAAAATGGAGAGAGAAAGGGAGAGGGCTATTCCCAGCAGCCCAAACACATTTCTACCCTGGGAAGTGGGACAGCCACCCAATATCACAGGGTCCCCAATGTGGAGCATATTCTGAGGGTATCGCTAAAGTGGTTTTCATAGTTCTGAGATGCTGTTGATTTTGTTGCTTCAAGGATGGGGAAATCCTTCTACGGTCCATTGGCTGACACAGTCAACCTTAATGGTCTCAAATCGCCCAGGTACTTACTGTCAAAGTTTGGCTGGGAAAGCTGTTCAATTTGTTCTGTGCTCCATGATACTAGATGTCCTCTGCAGGCCTCAGTGAACTGGTGTCATGTCCACCATGTGCATCTGGGCATACTGTCCATTGCACAGGTTTCAATAGCTGACGAGGCCCAGTTCTGATATGCACTCGATGGTCAGACCGCAGCTCCTGTAATTTCCCTTGTAAAAGGAGTCTTGAGTCCAGTGGTCTAGACTGCTTGCTTGGGTGCACATTTCTGCCCCCCCATATCTTAAAAAGAAAAAGGCAACTATGCTGGCCCTCTGGCATAGTTAACCAGACCCAGAATGCCCGCCAGCTATTAGCTGCTTTTCTCCCAGCAGCATAACACTTGCTTAGGCACAATCAAACTAGGCAGTTGCCTACAGCTGAGTTGAATAATTTTTTAGCACCAACAGTTTTTTAATGAATTCCTTTTGATGATCCATATTCAAGATCATATCATCTGTAAATAGAGATAATTTTACTTCTTTTTGGGTATGAATGCCTTTTATTTGTTTTGTTGCGCATTTGCTTTTGCCAGATCTGGCAGTGTGGAACAGAAGTGAGGTGATCAGATGTCTCAGTCAGGTTTTCCCCACTGACCGTGAGGTTGCTGTGGGTTTTTCACAGATGCCCTTTATCAAACTGAGCAGAGAGAGCAGAGGAGAGAAAGACTCTTATTCTTTGGTTCATTCCTCAAATGGCCACAGCAGCCAGGTCTGGGCCAGTCCAAGGTTAGAAGCCAGGAACTTCACTCAGGTCTCCCACTTGGGCCATTTTTCATTGCTTTCCCAGGCACTTTAGCAGGAGCTGGATCAGAAGTGGAGCAGCTGGGACTTGAACCGGTACCCATAAGGATGATGGTGCTGCAGGCTCTGGCTGAACTCAGTCTGCTACAATATCAGCTCCTGCTTGCGGGCATTTTTATTTCTCTCGGGTCAGCAATAGTGTACTTTTCAATCTTAATTTTCCTTGGACAGTTTGCAAGTGTTGACTGTCTTAAAAAATCAACTTCTGCTTCTGATTCTTCTCTGTTGTTTATTCTCTATTTCATTCATTTGCTATGTCTATGTAATTTCTGCTATTTCCTCCTTCTGTTTATGTGGGCTTAGCTTGTTCTTCTTTCTTCAGTGTCCTATGGCACAAAGGTTATAAGTTTGTTATTTTTTTTTCTGTGATTTTTCTCCTTTTTAAGTGTAGATGCTTACAGCTGTAAATTTCTGTCTAAATATAGCTTTGACTGATTCCTATAAGTTTTGGTATGCTAAGTTTTCATTTTCATTCTTTTCAAAGCATGTTTTAATTTCCAGCATGGTTTCTTCTTTGACTCATATTATTTAGAAAGATGTTGTTCAATTTCCACATATTTTTGCATTTCCTAGAATCTTTTCTATTATGTACTTCTAATCAGAGAATATACTTTCTGTGATTTTTATCCTTTTAAAATTCATTGAGCTTTGAAAAAATGGAAAAAAATTCATTGAGATGAATATATTTTCTACTTTGAGGAATGTACCACATGCACTTGAAAGGAATGCTTATTCTGCCGTTGTTGGATGTGGTGTTTTTAGGTGTCTGTTAGGTCTAGTTGGTTTGTAGTGTTGTTCACGCCATCCATATCTTCATTGATCTTTGGCTCACTTCTATTCGCAATTGAAAGGAGGCTATTGACTTATCTAACTCTTCCTTCAGTTCTGTCATGTATCTGGGATTCTGTCATGAAGAATGGAGATATACTGATAATTGTTACATCTTCCTGATGGATCAGCTCCATTCTCATTTCTGGCTCTCCTCACTTACCAGCTGGTGTCATTTCTCTACTTAATGCAACTTTACTCCCCCCACATCCCTGTGTTATTATTGCCACATGCATTACATTTTGAAATGTTATAGGCCTAACACTTCTCTTACCGATAAATCATCTTAGATAATTGCTTTTAAAATTTGTACAAAGATGAGGAAAGAAATATGTATTTATATGCTCTTTTAATTACTTATATAATTGCATTTATCAGTGCATTTTGTTTTTCAGTGTGATCTTTCTGGGATTTCTTGATTTCAGCTTGAATAACTCTGAGTGTTTCTCATAGATAGGTTTATATTTTTTTGTGCAGAATTTTTGTTTCTGTTTCACTTCATGATATTTCCTGTCATTTCCTCTCAATTAATCAATGTATTTGGAAGGCAGAGGGAGAGAAAGACAGAGGAAGAGGGATCTACTGGTTTACTCCCCAGATATCTTCAATAACCCAGGCTGAGCCACACTGGAAGGGGATTTGGGAGCCAGGAACTTAATCCAGGTCTCCCACGTGAATCACAGGGACCTAGGTACTTGAGCCATCATCTGTTGCCTCCCATGGTGTGCACTAGCCGGAAGCTGGAATCAGAAGAGGAGCCACAATTGGAACCCAGGCACTCTATATGGGATACAGGTGACCCGAAAGGGCATCTTAACAGCTGTGCCAAACACCTGCCACTCAACTCTTTCAGAAACACAACATATTGTTGTCTTTATGATATTCCCTGGCCAATATGCATCTAATGATTCTCCTTGGGGATTATTTTCAACCTTGCGTTATTAGCCATGACACTGTACCATGAATGTCTTTGCACATATATGCGTCAAAATACGTTTTCTTTTAGAGCACACGAATTATCTGAGAGTACATTTACCCCTGCAAACCATTCCAACAATAAACTAGCTCTTCTGTGAAGCTGCTGTCGCTGGCCAGCTCCATCTCCTTCTCAAATGTTATCATATTTATTGTCATATACCTTTTCATATATTTGTCTATGCATTTGCACTTAGCCAGAGAGCCAAAGAGGCAAAAGAAGAGGAAGGGAGAAACACTTGTGTTTTGTTTGTTCAGGTTCTGGTTTTTATTTTCCATCACTGAAACCATCTTAACTCATTCTGTTTCTCACCTCATGTTCTTCACTTAACCATGTGTCTGAGGAGTTGTTTTCAAGTCATAATCTGAACTCCTCCTTTTTCTCCTAGCACATAGAATCTCATAACCAGCCAATAAATATTTTTTTGAGTCCCTACCACACAGCAGAACCAGGGGTTCAGAGACTGTGTTCTTATGGAGTTTTACATAGCAGAAAGAACTGTTACACTGAGCTTTCCTTTTTTGATGAATGTGTGGGTTTCTTGCCAAGGACAGATGCCTGCAAGAGGAATGACTGAGGGCAGATGTGGAGCACAGCTGGTAAGTTACCCCTTGTGGTGCTTGCATCCTTTATTAGAATGCTTGGTTTGAACACTGGCTCCTGCACTTGTGATCCAATTTCTTGCCAATTGATGCCTTGAGGGGCAGAAGATGATGGTCCCTACTACTCACATGGAGAGACCCAGATTGAGTTTGGAATCCTAGCTTTGGAAAGGTTCAGCTCTGGCTGGAGTGAGCTTTTGGAAGGGGAACCAATGAATGCAAGTTCTCTCTTTTCCCCTAATTTTCAAACAAAATGGAAACAAACAAATATATGTTTAACAGGAGGAATTACTGAATCAAAAGTCTGTTGACATGTGTCATGAAGCTGTTCCTCAAAAAGTAGAGCTAAGTTTTATGCTCAAGAAGAGTAGATGACAGTAGGCACTTGTGACTTGGGTAGATGCAAAATTCCAGTCTTGCATTTTTTATATTACAACTGAAATTGATTTTTTTTCATGTTTATTAGCCAATTGTATTTTCTTAGTGGATTGTCAAAAAATTTTTTGGCCAGTTTTTAATAAAGCCTGCTTTTATGTTTCCTGATTTGTTTGTGTAAATACTGAATTTACGGTAAACATTCTTTTGTAGTTTTTGTTACACTATTTTTTTTCTAATTCATTTTTTTGCATTTAATTTTTTTACAACTCATTAAGTTTTATTTTTTTGAGAGTTTCATTTTAATAAAGACAGGACATCTATTTCCCCCTGGCCAGTTTTTTCTTTATTATTGCTTATGCTACAAATTCTTTTCCCAAATCAAAATAATATAGTCATCCAAAATAATAAACTTAGCCATTGGTTTCATTTGTTTCCATAGGTTTTAATTTTTTAGAAAATATTTATTTTTTTATTGGAAAAGTAGATTTCACAGAAAGACTTTGCACTTTCTGGTTTACTTCCCAAATGGCTGCAATAGCCAGATCTGAGACAATCTAAAGTCAGGAGGCCAGGAGCCAGGAGCTTCTTCCAGGTCTCCCATATGGGTGCAGGGTCCCAAGGCTTTGGGCCGTCCTCTACTGCTTTCCCAGGCCACAAGCAGGGAGCTGGATGGGAAGAGAAGTGGAGCAACTGAGAACTCAAACCAGCGCCCATATGGGATGCTGGCACTTGCAAGGCAAGAATTTAACCACTGAGCCACTTGTTTTCTAGTACATGTATCTTTTGCATTGTACCTTTAGTTGTAGTTCATAATTCGTTTTATTAGCATTTTCAGTGTTGTTCACTTCTAAGAGTAAATTTACTGCACCATATATTGTTTTTCAGATGTGAAGAATATCTGTAAACATCCTCTGATTTGATTAGCACATGATTGGTAACATGTTAAATCTTTTCATTGAGATTTACTTTTTATGGTGCTTTTGTAAGGGGTATATGTATTCTCTGTTTGTTCCATGTTTAATTGGATTGATTGACTTTCCAAGCAATCTCTATGTTTGCTGTTCTTATTTCTGTTTTGTCTGAGTAGTCTTATCAGCTTCTGGGAAGGACCTGTGAAACAGCCAGCAGTTGTAACTTCTGCTTTTCCCTCTTGTTCTGTCACTTTACTCACCTGAGACACATTCACAATCCTTCTATTATTTAGTATTTCATTAGATTTGACCCCTTTTTCTAATCCCTGGTGCCCTTTCTTTCTTTCAAAAGGTATATTTTAGAGAGACGAAGAGAAATAAAAAGATCTTTTATCTGTTGGTTCATTCTCCAAATGGCTGGAGTGATCAGAGCTGAGCTGATCAGAAGCCAGGAGCCAGGAGCCTCTTCTGGGTCTCCCACAAGGGTGCAGGGTCTCAAGATTTGAGCCATCCTGCCCTGTTTTCCTAGGCTATTAGCAGGGAGATAATTTGGAAATGGAGCAGCTGGGACATGAACAGGCATCCTTATCGGTTATTGGCACCACAGGGAGGAGGATTCGTCCACTGCATCACCACTCCAGCCCTCCTGACAACTATTTCTTAGTACTTTACAATCTTTTACTCTTTCTTTCTTTCTTTCTTTCTTTCTTTCTTTCTTTCTTTCTTTCTTTCTTTCTTTCTTTCTTTCTTTCTTTCTTTCTTTTTTCTTTTTTTTTTGCAAATTTCTTACATTTTCTCTTTTCTCAACACTTTTTCAACAGCTCTGATGTTCTTCATCTATGTCATTTTCTTCCTCTTTGAACTTCTTTTCCCTTGGGAACATCAGCTCCCATAGTTGTTGTTGTGTCTTTGGAAGCAGTCAGGTCTTTCGTTGTGGTGAGATCAAGTCCAGGAGAGGAGTGGGGTTCCCTCGTCTAGGATGCTGATGTCAGTAAAATTGGTCTTTCCTTTTTCCACTCAAGCATAAGTAGGTATTATTTGATTGGATAACTTCTCTTTTGGCTCGAAATTTAGACTTTCTGGGCTTACATGGAAGGGTGAGTAAACGAATTTTTTAATAACATGCGGCTAAGGTCCTCTCCTAGCATGTGCCAGGATCCCGTATGGGCACTGACTCTAATCCTGGTGGCTCCGCTTCCCATCCACCTTCCTGCTTGTGGCCTGGGAAGGCAATTGAGGACAGCCCAAAGCCTTGGGACCCTGCACCTGTGTGGGCGACTCAGCAGAGGCTCCAGTCTCCTGGCTTCGAATTGGCTCAGCTCCCGATGTTGTGGTCAATTGGGGAATGAATCAGCACACGGGAGATCCCCCTCTCTGTCTCTTCTCCTCTCTGTATATCTGGCTATCAAATAAAAGTAAATAAATCTTAAAAAAATTAAATAAATCTGTAAGGAAAGATTTATTTATTCATTTGAAAGGCAGAGTTACAGAGAGCCGGAGTGAGAGACAGATCATCCAGCTGCCGGTTCACTTGAATGGCTACAAGAACCAGAGCTAGGTTAAACCAAGTTAAAAGTTGGAAGCTTCTTGTAGGTCTGCCACGTGAATGACAGGGACCTAAGCATGTGGACCATTTTTCATACTTCCTCAGACCATTATTAGGGAGCTCGGTTGGAACTGGCGTTCTGGGTCTTGAGCTGGCACTTATGTGGGATGCCAGCATTGCAGGAGGTGGTTTAAGCTATTGTGCCATGATATAATCGGAAAAACTCATTTTAATGTCAACCCAAAGGACATTCAATATAAAGGGAGTAGGAAAACACAGAGATTTAGAGTGATAATCTGAAGTGTGAAGGGAACGACAGTGAAAGAGGGACCCAGAGAAAAGAGACTGTGTTCATCCCCGTCTACATGTCAGCCGTTCGGGAAACGGACAGAAATAGGAAGTAGCTGTTGAGATAACGATGAAACAGGCTACTGGACTGAACTGAGCAGTTACAGCCTCTATGGAAGCATCTTACTGTTGTTGAGCTTCAGCATTTTCATCTGGGAAACTGGACCATAAAACAAATCTCAGAATGTTGTGTTTTATATAGAGAGGTTTTAAGCACTATTCCTGGTCTTTATTGGGTGTTTAATAAGTGGTAATTCCAGCCTTACCATGGTCCCCTCTTATTTTCGTTCCCAGTGGAAAGTTACAAACACAGGGCGAGACAATGAGCATGATCAGTTTTCAGGGACTAGGTCATCTACTGTCTATCAGTACTTAGCGCCCAGTTGTGTTTCTGTGAGCTGATGCAACTCAGAAACATTTGGGCTTTCAGATGCCAATGAGAAGTACAGTGGTTGCATCCAGGAGGGGCAAAGGACTCCCAACAGCCTTGACCAAAAGCGATCTTCACCACAACACATGATAATCAAGCTCTCTTCAATCGGACATAAGGAAGAGATCCTTAAATGAGTACGTGGAAAAAAATCAACTGACATAAAGGAATAACAATCAAATTCACAGGAGACCTCTCACAGGAAACTCTACAGGCCAGAAGAGAATGGAGTGACATATTTCAGATTCCAAAAGCAAAAAATTGTTGGGCCAAGATAATATACCCAGCAAACCTTTACTTTGTCTTTGAAAATGAAATAAAATTCTTCCACAGTAAAGAAAATTTAAAAAGAATATGCCTCTTCCAAACCTGCCTACAAAGGATACGTCAATGTGTTCTCTTGACAGAGAAGAGGAATAGCACCTAACAAAACCAAAGGTAAATGTGAAGAACATCCCAGTAAAATAACAACAGAAGATTAAACCAATTAACACCCATTGCTAAAATGACAGGACCAAATTACCACCCATTCATATTAACCTTGAATGGTAATGGCTTAACCTCATGAAGCAAATGTCATAGATTAATAGACTGGATTAAAAAAACCCCATCTATTAATTGCCTACTGGAGATTTATCTCACCAACAAAGATCACCAGAAACTGTATCTCATGGATTTTGATTTTTTAATTTAGTTTCATCTCGTTAATAAAAGCACTTTCTTCTGATTAAATTCTTCAATGACTCGTAGATCATACATTAGCATCCTTTTCTTCAAGAAGGTTCTTGATTTTCTTTTTCGTTTCTTCAGTGACATATTATTCAGTAGCATGTTATTTAGCTTCATGGTGTTGTTAATTTCTTCTTTTCTTCCTGTTGTTGATTTTATTTTGTGGCTTTTCATTTAAGAGGATGTATAGTAACTATGTAATGGAGTCTATCATATCCAGATGTGAGGATACAATGCAGTATGCACATCTACTTTCAAACAGAGATAGGCTCCCAATGAAACTGTTAACTATATCTTGACAATAGGATGTTGGACTCTCTGCCATTGTCCATGCCCGCAATGATGGACATATGACTGTGTATGAAGAACTATAGTATAGTAATTATATAGGGGAATTCAGTGTGGGGAGGGAGTAAAGGAAATCCCAGGGCCTATGGAACTGTATAATAAAATGATAAAAAAAAAAGAATTTTTATTGTCTCTTTTATTCTTTCACCCTTCTTCACCCTTCATTTCACACAACAGCTGCTTCTGTTAGCTTTCCTCAGTATTCCTGTTGTGTTGTCTAAGATCTCTGCAGCTGGCTCCTGGTTAGTATTTTGTAATCCATTCTGAAAAGTTTAATAATCCCTAGGTTGTTTTTTGTTTTTTCATGTCAGCTGTGTTTCCCATGTTCGAGATAATTCTGAGTAATGGCCAAGGCTTGGTTGAGCCATCTCTGCTCTTTCTCTACATGGCTTTGAAAGGAACAGAGAGTTCAGATGCCTAGGGCTCAGAGAAACCAAGGATTTAATCTTTTTCTGTTTGCTCTGATGCCGTTCCTCAAAGATGCTGTTGTTTACTCCGCTTCGGAGCACTGATTTATTGATTTTGAAATAAATTCGTGTGAGTTACCCTTCTACTCAGCATGGGTGTTTTCTAAGTTCTTTTTTTACTTTTTTTGTGTTTGTTTCTTAAGAAGTCCCAGACTTTTGAATAAGTACCAGACGTTCAAATTTCATAGACCAATAAAATGAAAAGAAATTGAAGACTGATACAGTTTTGCCAACACTTTATTTTACTATGAGTTTAAGAAGGGGAAATAAAGAGGAAAATCATCTCCTGTCAATAGCATTTTATGAAAGGACATTTCAACGTCAAAACTAAGAATGAAACAATCTTGGAATAAAGCATATTTCCGTAAGTGGAATACATTTAACAGCAAGAGTACTGGCAATATCCCCTTTGCTCTATTTGCCTGGGACCTAGGTACAAAATGGCTACAAAGGCATTTGGGAAGCTGGGCTTCACAAGCCACCCTCCACACCTCGTGACACACAGATGACTTTGAGTGGTTTCTGTCATTCCCTTTCTTCTACCAACATTGTTCCCACCTGGCACTTTCCCCTTTTGCTCCAGCAACATCGAAGGCCCTTTCGCCAGGCAAAGACTTTGCTGACACACAGGAGAATCTTGATCATCAATTCTGTTGGGCTGGATGTCAAAGGAGCCGGTGGTGTCAAAGCCAGCTGAAGCGGCAGCTGTTCGCTCCAGGCGCATGAGCAGCTGTTGACTGTCATTCCAGGGTTATCTCATCATTTATCCCACACAAAGGTGATTTACAGTTCTCCTTCATCCTCGTCCTTCTCCTCACCCGGGCTGTTCCTTTCCGCTTTGTGCCATTACTCAGGGTCTTGGCCATTTGTCTGGCTTTTCTTTGGGGCTTTGTATAAATTCATTGTTAGACTTTGAGATGCATTCCAATGTCAAACAGCAAGGGCAGGCCTCCCCACAGTGAGGATTCCTGCCCTTTTTGCTGTGATCAGAGTTTCTGAATGCCAGGCAGTGCCTTTGTAAAACCAAGAAGGGAATTAAGTGTTCGGTGTGGCTCGACTTACAGCACTTTTCTCCCCAATGCTGCTGGTTTTCTCACTGTCATTCTCTCTTTGTTTAAACTTGTAAATGATCTAAGAAAACCATCTACACTAATGAGACAGAAGGTTAATTTTCTCCTCCTGGAAGTTCGTGCACACATGAATTGGGAAAGAGAGCCAGCTTTGGAACGTGAAAGATTTAATTCTAGCCTTGGCTCACCCTGCTGCTAGAATGTGTGCGGACCCAGGCCACTCTTGTGTTTCTCTGAGATATTGTTTCTTCATCAGAAGAATAAGGAGATGGATAAAGTTGACTTCACAAGCATGATGTAAAAGTTAAAGCCGGAAAGTATTTTGCCTATTGGTTAGTCTTTTCTGGAGAATGTAAATGCTACAACCCTACAGGAGCATCTTGAGTAAGGATATTGGAAGTGCATCAAAAGGTCTCACATAGGGTAAGATCAAGGAGCTTTGAGGACCCAAGAGGCTCTCTTTTCCCATAGTAGCAGATCTTTCTGGTTCTGTCCACCATCTGGCTCTTCTAGCTTCCAGAGGCACAACATGACCTTAGAGTTTCTCATGCTCCTTGCATTCACATGGGACTGCGGGACTGAGTTCTGGCTGAGTGTTGAAGGACATGATATGTGTCTCTTTCAGGTTTGGTGACAGAATGTCCTATGTGATCTTTCCAGTTCTCTTCCTTCTCCCACCTCCTAGCTGTTGTGATGGTAGGAGCATCTTGACACCACAAGATGGTGGGGACGCAAGATGAAGGAGCATAAACACCTGAGTCAGCACTTGGAGAGAGTTCACAGGCGAGCCGTGCAACCAAGAAACTCAGCTTTGAATTTTGTGTAAGCAAAAAAAAAAAAAAATAAACTCATGTAGTGCATAGTGTAAGTAGTAAGTACATAATAGTAAGCTTAGCTTATTATGCCACAACACCTGCCCTTTCAGGCAGAAGCTTAGTCTGATAGGAAAATCCTTGCCCACTTCTCTTTCGTTTTTTTGTTCATTTATTGTTTTTTAAAGATGAAGATAAGCTCAGAATAGAGACTAAGTTAAGAGGCATGTGAGGAGGAACTGGAGGTGAGGAAGCAGAGAGCATTGGAAGACATGACCCTTTCCAGATGCCTCAGCTCCGCAGCAGATTTCCCCATGTGTCTCAAGGGAAGAACTGCAGCTTGGGCACAGCTGTGAGACCACACGATGGCTTTAGATCACCCAGATGTGTTCTGTAGGATTCAATACTTCGAAATTTTGCGTTAATAAGGAAGATTTGGGAGCAGGTGTTATATAGGAACCAAGTCCCTTCCAAACTTGCTATGGGATATTAACATGTTTAAAATCCTTCCCTAATTTGGTCATCTCCTCATTGTCATCTTTGTTTACATTTTGTTTGGTTACTGATGGGTGTGAGTTTGTCTTCCAATATTCGTTGGGTGTTGCAGTTCTGGTGATTGCCTGAAGCACATCATTTGATATGTTCTCTGCACATGCATGCCCCTTCAAAAGTGACTGTGTCTTTTAGTTTGTGTATCACTAAGGCTCCAACTGTCTCTACCACGTGGTTGGCACAGAGTGAAGGCTGGTCAGATGAATGAATGCCTGTGTATACCCGTGCCTGGCCAAAGTTTGCTACATAGCTTGTCATAATGAAGACGAACACATGGACTAGAGATAGTTTATGGGGAGCAAACTGAAGTAGTTTGGAAATAGAGTAAGGTATTTTTCCCAGGACAAGTCCAAAGTCAGTTTTCTTTTTCTATTAGTTAAGTTTATTTCACACTGGACAGCCTTTGGATCAGTTCTTCCCATTGGTCAGCTTTTGGATTAGTTATAACACTCATATAAGCTGAAAGCATTGATAGGCTATGGTGGAAAAAATTCACCACTGGAAAAAATTCAGAAACAAAACCAAAAGCCTCATCATTAATTGTGGACTTGGTCATTCTAACTGTGATTCTTTAATTAATGAGTCTTTCCAACGATCAACCAGTTTTATGAGTGTGAGTTTACAGTAGGAGAAATGGTTATGGTCACCTACAGCTGAAATTACAGAACTCCAGAGAATGACAGCAAGAGATGGCCAACTGTTGCCAAACAACAAATATGCTGTGTCACTGGCTGAACTGCACAGAGCATGTAGGGGAGACCCATGAAACTTCTTTGGACAGTAGGAGGCTTAGAAATTTGTCCCAAAAACCTAGGAGCTTGAAGTGTTAAATGAAAGGGAATGTGAAGTTTTAAAATCTCATGATCAAAAATAAAAAAGGAATCTAACTGTGTCTAGCGATCGAAGAATGAGAGCCACCTTTTATTGAGCCATTAATAAATAAATCAGGTTCTCAATATATGGTTAATGATCTCCATCAGCAAGATGATTAATCAATGTTATATAACATTTATTAATAATTGTGTACCCTTTGGTCCATCGATAACCAATTACTTATATTAACACAGTCAACCTTCTTGTGGAAATGGTTAGACTTCTGAAGATTTATATTGCTACCAAATTGACTTTTATAATAATTTTTCTAGGTTTAATGGCATCAGCTTATGCTTATGGGTATCATTTTTTAACCTTAGTAAATGAAATTATTTTTGCATGGATGCATGGGCCACTTAAGCACTTGTGTAATTGATTACTAAATTCTATAACTGATTGCAAAAGTCTGTAATCCATCAGCTTGACATGAAAGCAGTCAATGGCAATGTCAAGTTGATGAGAATTTCAAAGGGACTAGGTGTTGAAATTTACTCATTCATTTCCCCTGGAATTCATGTATGTGGGAATGTGCTGATAGGAAAGTACCCTCATCCCAACCCACTCAGATGCCAGTCTGTGACAGTGCCTGGCATTCCCCTAGGGTCTAGATGCTGCCTGCTCATTGTATAATAGTGTACACTAAGAGGAATAGTAAGTTTGGACTGATTTTAGGGAGCAAGTATTTGTGCACTCTGACAATTCCTGAGCCTAACCGCTGTTGATAACTAGGGTTAGGTTAAATCAGGAGGCTGGGCCCTCATGATGGGGTTGGTGTCATGACAGGAAAAAGGTCCCAGAGCTCACTAAGCCATGTCAAAGCACCTTGAGAAGGCTGTCACGGGCTGCTGGGCCCTGCCCAGGAACAAGTGGCTGGCACGTTGATTTTGGACTCTTGATTTTTGGCTCTTGGCTTTGGTCAGCCCATTGCAAGTATTTAGAGAGTGACACGGCAGATGGAAGCACTCTCTCTCTCTCACTTTGCCTGTCACACATACACACACACCACACACACAAACATACACAAACACAGACTTTCATCTTGAAAGAAAAAAAGAAACTGTTGGTTAATGCTTTACTCATTTCAAGAAAAACATTGTTCTTACTGGGAACTTTCCGATCACTTAAATGGAAACATTTTTATGAATCTCAATAATAAAACAACATAATCATTATTTGGGGTTTCCTATGTGTCCAGTACCATTCTTTTATTATTATTATTATTACATTTGATTTTATAACACAGTTTCATAGGCTCTTGGATTCCCCCAGCCCCTCCATGTACCCTCCTCCCCACATGGTGTATTCCTCCACCTTATTGCAGTATTACAGATCAAATTCAGTTGAGGTTCTTTCATTGCAAGCATCTACAAAGCATGGGGTCTAGCATCTTTTTGTCCAGATAAATTCAACAGTTTCTCAGGGAGACCATCTGATCTGAAGGCAGAGCTGGTAGAATATCATTCTGACCAATTAAAAGCCACAACATAACATCAACAATTGTTTTCAACCTTATGGAGTTAAATGACGTGGTATTGAGTGACCAATATGTTAGAAAATGCAAGTTCTTAACCACATCTTGTGACTACTTCATTGACATTTCAATTTTAGTTTATACACAACTAGCTGCTATACACATTAAAATGGCTATAGGGTACTATTCAGCTGTCTCGTGTCTATTTTCATTTTTGTATTTAGTAGTTTATAGTGTTGAAGCATAATTTTTACTGAACTTGGTGGATTTTGGGTTAGTCCATGTTGGCTTATGACTCTAACAAGGCATATATCAACAGTTGAGGTGCAGAACAGTTTTAGGAAGTGTGTGCAGAGAAATCTTCAATACTTTAGTGAGGAGTAACTTATGTTCGTGTCCTACCTAGTAAGGTATATATGAGACCAGGCTAACCATTTCCTGTTTGGTACTAAGATTTTTTTTGGCGGGGGCGCTTCGGAGTGATCCTGATGATCATAGCAAGGGAGGGTGGAGATCCAAAGTTGGAACTAAGTAAGGACCAGAGAAAGCTCCCCCCTCCCCACACCCCCGCCCCAATTCCTGAGGGAAATGTACTGTTCCTCTGTTTCTGTGGACTGCTCAGGGCTCCTGGCTATTGTTCTGATGACATTGGCTCCTGTGGGTTAGGATTTGGGCTTCTTCCATCCCATGTGGGAGGTCCAAACAGGAGTGGATGACCTCAGAGTTCTTGGCCTCCAAAGGCACTCCAATTCCCCGTGGTCTACTTGGCAGTTGGGATGTAGTCTTTGGTGCTTGCACTGATAGTCCTTGGTGAGGATCTAGGAGTCTTCAGGGTTGGGATACAAGCCTCCTCCTGCCCACCTGCTCCACTCTGGGGTCTTCCCCCACCCCCCCCCCCGCACCATGCACATGACCTTCTGTTAAGAGGTTGTTCCCCTCATATGCCTTTGTAGTTTTACTGTTGTCTAATGCTGATTCGAGTCTGTTGTCTATGAGTTACCCACTATGATCCTGATAGGTTATACTTCCCGTCTTCCTCACACATTCTAGGATGATGTAAGATTTCTCTGCTCTCCCTCCCCATTACGGAATAACATAGGGTATTAAAAGTATATTAGGTTTTATAGTTCTTTGATGTAGATCATAAGCAGTCTGACTTACATTGATTGCTGATTCATAGATTACATCACATTATCTTATTGCATTAGATCCAGGCTGTTTGAGGTTGAAATAATATTATAATATACAGGTACTATTTTTCATATTGACATCATTTCATCTTAAATTAAGGCAAACATGTGGTATCTAACCTTTTGGGATTGGCCCATTTCCCTTAGCATAATGGTTTCTAGTTGGGTTCATTTGGCCACAAAGAACTGCATTTCGTTTTTTTTAATAGCTGAGTAGTATTCCATGGAGTAAATGAACCATAGCTTTCTTATCCATTCTTCTTTTGATGGGTATTTCAGTAGCTCCAAGTTTTTGCACTTATTGATTGCAGCACCATTCTTTTTTTTTAAGTTTTTATTTTTTAATAATCTTACTTAGTTGATTAGGGCACAAAGAATCAAGGGCTACAGGGTGAAAGTGGGTAATACCATTGTTTCCATACTAATATTATCATTTTCCCCTGTATCTGAGGTTAGAGGAGAAACAAAGGGAAAAGCCCCACCCAACCTCCCACCCATCCCAGATCCCCAAGGGGAGGCGCGCTCCAAGGGTCCTGCTCAGTTTTGATAGTTCATCAGCCAATCTCGCAGTTCCAATCGCAATGAAACCTATTCAGAGTCCACTGGCTGACAGTCTCTTCATGGTTGGGATTCTAAGATCAGCAGTTCAGGTGGAGGGATCTCCAAAGAAACTTCATCTGAGATGATCCCAGACCTGATTCTTTTTTTTTTTTTTTTTAAGATTTATTTTATTTTTATTACAAAGTCAGATATACAGAGAGGAGGAGAGACAGAGAGGAAGATCTTCCGTCCAATGATTCACTCCCCAAGTGAGTGCAACGGGCTGGTGCTATGCCGATCCAGAGCCAGGAGCCAGGAACTTCTTTCTGTGTCTCCCATGTGGGTGCAGGGTTCTAAGGCTCTGGGCCGTCCTCGACTGCCTTCCTAGGCCACAAGCAGGGAGCTGGATGGGAAGTGGAGCTGCTGGGATTAGAACCAGCGCCCATATGTGATCCTGGTGCATTCAAGGCGAGGACTTTAGCCACTAGACCACGGCACCGGGCCCCAGACCTGATTCTTGTGTGAGTTTGCTAGTACAGAGTCCAACACTGTCCGTCACATCAATCAGCTTATGCACATGCTGGTCGTTGCAATTGCTGGGTCAGTTCTGTTTCCAGCCCTGTCTTCCTCGTGAACCAATGGTTGTTGTAGTCCAGCTCGATCTTGCATACTTCATACTTTGTCCTCACACAAACCAGTTGGAGCTGCAGCCTAGTTGGGGTGACTCCCCATAACCTCCACCAGTTTTGCTTCCCGCTCTGGTTCCCATGCTTGCCAGTATGTACCGCAGGCTTCTCCAGTCTGTCCCACATACCATTTGGCTCTCGCACATGTCAATGGGCATTAAAGCCTAGTTCAACCCAAGCAACCTACTATCCAGCCTGTACACCTACTGGCAGGTGCCTTTCTGTGTAGCCACCCCCGTCCCTGTCCTGGTTTTTGTGCTGTCCAGTGAAAGTGGTAACCCCGAGGGAGGTGCCCACTATTTCCCTTCTAGGCCACACCCACTCCCAGTTTATGCACTCTCCAGGTGGTTCTGGTGTTTGACTTGACAGAATTAGCTCCCAGTGCCAGCCTCTTCCAGCTGACTCTGCGGCCAAACCCAACCAACCCTCACCCACTCTAATTTTTGCTTGCACCAGTTGGAACAGTCAGCCCACCGTGGCCCTTCCCTTATCTAGTGCATATGAGGCCCACAGGTGTTATAGCCCTGCCTATTCTGATCTGCCCCCATCCCAACTCACACTTTCCAATGGAAGTAGTTGTCCAGCAGGGTAGCCCACATTCCCCTGTCGGCTTTGTCTCCTCCACCTGATTATCACATATGCTATTTGGGTGCTGCAAACACATCTGGTACAGCCCATCTCACCTTGGCATTCCTTAATGTGTACTGGTATGTGTCGCAACCTAACCTGTGCAGTACCATTCGTAATGAGTTATCTACTTTCATGTTTGCAAAGTACAAGAGAAGTCTGTGGAAATGTGGAATTAAAAATGTTTATTTTAGTATGAAATATATTTTTAAAAGCAACTCATTATGGTTTTAAAAAGATTTATTTATATCTATCTAAAAGGCAGAGTTTACAGGGAGGAGAGGCACAGAGAGAGGCCCGTGAGTCCCTGATGTTTCAGGACCCAGGATTTGCATATAGCCTATGTATGTCCCCCCATATACTTAAAATCATCTGTAGATTATGGCCTAATACAGTATAACTGCTGTGTACATGGCTTTGGCATGGTATTGATTGAGGAATGATAAAGGGAAGACCCATGCATGTTCAGTTCAAACCCAGCCATTACAGGCTTACCTGCATCTTCTCTGAACTGATAAAGATGGACTGATAAGGAGGACTGATAAAACTTTGTGTGTTTTGACACATGAGCAACTTTTCTCACCTCTTCCAGGGCTAGCCAGTTCCTAGAGACAGCCGAGAGCCCTGCTAGGAGCTTGCCTTTCATTTTGATGCTCGCCCATCCAGAGCCAGACCTCTCCTTGTCTGGCCCGTACATTCCCCGGGGCAATAAAGTCTTCTACCATCATCTCTGAACTGATAAAGGCTTACCTGCATCTTCTCTGAACTGATAAAGATGGACTGATAAAGGAGGACTGATAAAACTTTGTGTGTTTTGACACATGAGCAACTTTTCTCACCTCTTCCAGGGCTAGCCAGTTCCTAGAGACAGCCGAGAGCCCTGCTAGGAGCTTGCCTTTCATTTTGATGCTCGCCCATCCAGAGCCAGACCTCTCCTTGTCTGGCCCGTACATTCCCCGGGGCAATAAAGTCTTCTACCATCATCACTTCAGGCCCAAGCACCAGGCTACCAAGGAGCACCCTCTATCTTATAGAGGCCACTGACCGGAAGGATTCACGCCAGCGTCTCACCTGCCCACACTGTGCTGGCTTGCCTTCCCTGCAGGAGCCCCAGGAAAGGCTGGCAGCTAATGCGCTCCCCCCACTTCCATCTTTTACATCATAGCTATCCTCTCTGTATGGCAGACTGTGTCTTCCATTAGTAGGACTTGTGAGTATAAAATACCACGATAGCCTTGCGGCTAGAGTCCTTGCCTTGTACACACTAGGATCCCATATGGCATCCGCTTCTAGTCCTGGTGGCCCCGCTTCCCAACCAGCTCCCTGCCTGTAGCCTGGGAAAGCAGTCAAGGACAGCCCAAAGCCTTGGGACCCTGCATCCGCATGAGAGACCTGGAGGAAGTTCCTGGCTCCTGGCTTTGGATTGGCACAGCACCAGCTGCCATTGCAGCTGCTTGGGGAGTGAATCAGTGGACTGAAGATCTTCTTCTCTTGTCTCTTCCTCTCTGTATATCTACCTTTCCAATAAAAATAAATAAATCTTAAAAAAATTAAATACCATGTTTTCCTGGCCTCTCCTTTGGCTTCTCTTGCATGCATCTGGTGACTTGGGGCGGGATGCCAGAGCTGAAATCGGGTGCCGTTCTTTGGAGAGCCTAGTGCCCTGTAACACAGGGTTGAAGGTAAAATTCAAGGAACTGCGGAGTCTGAGAATGTTTATCATCACAGAGGCAGGTTGTTACAAATGCACTGAAAGACACAGGCTGGACAGAAACACCAAAAATTCAAATTTGGAAGGTGGATGTGACCACTGTTACCCAACCACGATATACTTTATAGGTCAACACAGTTCCTGTCTTCTATGTAAATCATTTATCATTCTGTGGAACTCATTGTTCAAAGATAATACAGAATGAGATACTCCTTCTGCTACCTTTGTCCCAGGAGACTTCCTGTTGGCTGGCAGAGCTAACAGGACAGGTAGGCACAATGGTTTATAGCTTGAACAGGCTCTCCCTCCCTCCCTGGCCCATGTTCCTCGGGGACCAGGTGGCTCTGTGAATAATGCGAGGAAACACTAAGCAATGGGGATGGGGGTGAGGGTGATTTGCTGGGAGAATCTCCATCTAGCTACACTCTGCCATGTTCTTCTTTACTTACCGTAGACCTGGGTTTGTTTACTAGTGAGCTAATTCACACTTCAAGACTTCCTGTGCTCCTCTCCAAATGAACAGAATTGCAAATCCGACTTTGCCAGTCTGTTGTGATCCTTGAAAGAGATGATTCGTTTCAAGTGCCTGGTGTATAGCAGGCCAGATTGAGAAATGCTAGCTGCCATCCTTAGTCTTGACTCCCCTTGAATTCTAAAATGGCTTTTCATTGAGTACCCCATCGTTTAGTCACTAATTGCACACTGTCAGTTTGCTGCTGTTTATTCAGAGTTCATCTTTCTTCTGCATAACAGATCTTGCAAAGGAGATACTGTCCTAATAATATGGCCAGTGTATAAATTGTGTTCACTGACATCCTGTGATGAGTCTTAAATCCTCCACTGGCCCAGCCTACAGCTGAACATGGCTGAGGGACTCCTGCTGTCTGAACCGACTGAATTCTTTGTGGGAAAGGTGATCCCCCCTGGAGCCACCTTGGTGATTGGGAATCAGAGTTTCACTTTGAAGTAAGAGGGTAGTGCGTTTTCCACATGCTGAAAGAAAGCACCTTACCTTGGGAATTTTTGCTCTACTAGATTAAATACCAAATGGTTATTAATTCTTTTTCATGGAGACACGGCAGTAAAGTTAAAAAGCACCTGTGGCATACTGTTCTTCTTTGAAGAGGAAAACACAATACCTTAATGGTACAGTGGAACTCATTGCTAAGCAACAGAATCAGGTCTGGACTGCATAGGAGCAAAAATTCTGCCTTGTTCCGTGTGATGAAGAATTATTCCATGGGAAATGCTTAACAGAATCTTACCTGGCACAATACCACTCATTATTTCCCAAGCGCTAAGGGCCGTTGAGAACTAATTTTCACTGGCAATCACTGACAATAGCTCACAGTACTGTTGTATAGATGAAACGGTTCACTGAGCAGGTCTTGGTTAGTTTTACGGAAGGCAGAGATCTGACCTCTTGGGTAGAGTCCACCCAGTCCCTGAGCTGTGGTTTCTGAACCAGTTGATGTTGCAGGGTATGCACTCATGGGCGTGCCTGGGAACACTGCCCACGCATGCATCATCCAGGAACTGATTAGAAACCCAGTCTTGAGCTCAACCCTGGACCTGCTGAGGCCAACTTGGGCTTAGTTCCGAGTTGGGGAGTCACTGAGTTAGAGAAGGCACATGGGAACACACAGGAAAGAGGGGCTCATGTAGGGCATGCAGGTTAAGCTCCCCGAGATCCCATGTGGGAGTGGCTGGGCCAAGCCCTGGCTTCCACTCCCTACTCCAGCTTCCCACTGATGCAGCCAGGTCCTGGGAGGTAGAGGTGATGGTTCAGGTACCTGGGCCCCTGCCACTCACATGAGGGACCCAGATTGAGTCTCTGACTCTTAACTTTGTCTTGGCCCAAAGCTTCTCTCTCTCTCTCTCTCTTTTACTCTATACCTTTCAAATAAAATGAAAGTTAATAAATTTAAAAAAATATATTGTAAAAAGAAAACAGTAAAAAGTAACAGAGTTAAGTCTGGTTTGGTACTAGTGTCCCATTTGAACCCCGGCTTCAGTATGGCCCATCCTTGGCTAGTGTGAGCTTTTGGGGAGCTAGCTGGTGGATAGAAGGTTTTTCTTATCACTCTGTCTTCTCACTGGCACTCTGCTTTTCAAGTGAAAAATGTCTTTAAGGAAAGTTTCCTATTGTGGTATGATAGCTTTACTCCCTCAAACTCATATTTTAAAACCTATCATGCATGTATTAAGAGATAACATATTAATGTATGTACTAATGCTTGAATGTATTAATGTGATGGTGTTAAGAAGGAGGGTCTCTGAAGTGAGTAGATGACGAGGGGAGAGCCTTTCTGAAAGGGGCTCTGAAAGGCTGCCTGGACCTTCTTACCAGTGGAAGACACTGTGGGAAGGCACCAGCGGTAACAGACCTTCATCAGGCACTCAACCTGCAGTCAAATAGATCCGAAACTCCCAGCCTCCAGTGCTAGGAGGGAGAATTTCTCTCTGTTTATAAGGGGCACAATGCATGGTATTTTGTGCTCACAGCCCAAATGGAGTAAGACAGTTCTCAAATAAAATAAACACTTGGTGAGTTATTTGAAGGATCCCTGGGGGTCAGTACTGTGGCTGAATAGGTTAATCCTCCCCCTGAAAGTGCCAGCAACACACCTGCATACTGGCTCATGTCCTAGTTGCTCCACTTTCCATCTAGCTCCCTTCTTATAGCCTGGGAAGGCACTGGAGCATGGCTTAAGGCCTTGGTGCCCTGCACGCCGTAGGAGCCCCAGAAGAAGCTCCTGGCTCCTGGCTTCGGATCAGCTCAGCTCTGTCTGTTGAAGCCACTTGGGGAGGTGAAGCAGCAGATGGAGGAAGGTTTTTCTTTCTGTCTCTTCTTCTTTCTCTAAACTTGCCTTTACATTAAAAATAGATTTTTAAAGGAGCTATCCCAGAAAGGTAAGTGTTTGCTCTGATTTTTCTGGTCCCCTAGATAACCATCAGAAATTTTAGGTTGACACAGTTCTTTTTTTTCAACAATCCTATTTGTTGATTTATTTGAAAGGCAGAGTGACAGAGAAAGGGTTTTACATCTATATGCATATATAATCCATATCTATGTCTATATCTATATATATGAGACCTCTCCTATCTACTGTTTCACTTTCCAAATGGTAGCTGTTGGAATTTTGGGTGACATTTCTTTTTTTTTTTTTTTGAAGCAATTTAATTAATTAATTAATTTGGAAGGCAGAGTGACAGAAAATGAGAGACATGGAGAACACACACACACACACACACACATACACACACACAACAACAACAGCTGGCATTGGGCCAGACCAAAGCCAGGATCCTAGAGCTCCATCTTGGTCTTCCACAAGGGTGGTAGGGGCCCAAACACTCAGAGCATCTTCTGATGCCTAGCAGGGAGCTAGACTGAAAGTGGAGAAGCTGGGACTTGAATTGAGACTCACATGGGAAGCTGGCATCACACATGATAGCTTAACTTAGTGCAGCACAGGTGCCAGCCCTATGACACAGTTCTGCAGAGTTCTTCACACCAACCATCCTTTGCATTATCTGATCTTTAGCATCCCTGTCCTCCAGACACCACAGGTCAGGAGCTGTCCTGAGTCATGACGATACACAAGGGAACTTTCACATATTTCTGAAAGCCATGGTTTTTCTTGAGAATCACTAAGGAAAAAGCACCACTGAGCATGCCCATCAGCAGGACTTTCGGTGGGAATGTGCTGGAAATGAAGTTGCATCTCTGACAATTTTTAAATACATCATTTATCAGTAGTTTCATAGTAATTTTTTGTCTTGTTTTTCCAGGACAAAATTTGCTATTTGGTGAGAGATTGTTGAGTTTAAAAAGTTTAAATTATGTGAATTGTAAGGTCTACAAAAATATGTATTCATCAGTATCATAAACATTACTGGTACCGTTTTAAAGGTTTGAAGTAGTTTTTATTAACTCCAGCAAGTTTCAGGTTGACAATTGAACCTGGTAAACGATGTGTCATGTTCTTGTGTAATGAAGTCTTCTCCTTTTGCCCTTAAAGCAAACAGCAAGACAGCTGGGACTTTCTATAAGAGAACCATGGAGCTCTTTCCTTTCCTAGGAAATATTCCCAAGTACTTTGACCATTCTTAAAGAATTGCAATATTATTAGGGCAGTAAACAGCCTGGGACTTTGGGATAAGATTGACTTGTATTTGAATCCTGGCTTTGCCATTTATCTATTTGTGCATAGTTTATAAAGCTGTACAAGTATAGAGCATGAGATAGTGTGTATAAAATTGTCCCCAGTTTCTTGCATTCCAAATGTTGAGTAATCATTAGCTAAAAATATTAATCCGCTAGCTGTTGGAAGGAAATTCATGCTGTAGTTTGGATTCATTGAGGTAACCCTCAAGGACCCGTGTAGTCAAGGCAGAGCCTCAAAACCTTATGCTAATGCCGGGGAATTAGCTAATGGGTAATGAAATAGAGGTACAAACTAAAACCAGTTGTGGTGTGGAAGAAGGGGTTTTCGGGGGCTGATCAGATTAGCTTAGGTTACTCATGGGTCCCTGGTGAATGACTGTTAATGGCTTTATAGGGAGAGACCATGCAGGCAAAGATGAGCTTTCTTCCTGTTTCTCTCCATGTGGTGACTCACACGTAATCCTTGCTCTGCACGTCTACTGCTTTCACGATACGTCAGATCATTGGGGAGGCCTGGTCCTGAGCTGTGAGCCCAAGCAAGCTCCTTCTTTCAGGTATTTCGGTTAAAGTAATACAAAGATAAGGGGCCAGCACCATGATCTAGTAGGCTAAGCTTCAACCTACAGTACCACATTTCATATTGGTGCTGGTACATGTACCAGTTGCTCCATTTCCAATGCAGCTCCCTGTTTCTGGCTTTGGAAAGTGGGCTTTGGGCCCCTGAACACATATGGGAGATCCGCAAGAAGCTCCTGGCTTTGGATCAGCTCAGCTACAGCCATTGTGGCCTTTTTGGGAATGAATCAATGGATGGAAGATCTCTCTTTCTCTTCCCTTTTTGTTTTAAAAGGAAATAATTTTTTAAAGCTTATTAATGCAATTGGATAATTTAATCTGGGTCTCTATGAATATGTTCATTTACATAAAAATGTGTTTACCTGCATTTTACTTATTCATATTCAAGTGTAACTTAGGTTTATTCACTGATATTGAATACTTGAACGGATTCATTGATTTCCTAATTAGGAACTTAATTCTTAATTCATTCAGCATCTACAGTGTGTCTGTTGCAGACAGCATAACAGCAAACAAGACAGCAAAGGTTCCAGATCATAGGGACATGCATTTTACAGTGAGGAGAAATAAACCAATACTCTTTTCCCAATACATAAATAAGAAAAGCAACTGCTGGTGATAAATGCTCAAGAAAAAAATGCAACATGTGATGTGATCATCTGAGATACAATTTCCGACTGAATGTTCAGGGAAGACCTCTCTCCAGTGGTGACATTTAAGATGTCATTTGAATGAAAAGATGGAGCAAAGTTCTGGAGTCCCAGCAAGATCTGGCAATGATTTGGACAAGGAAAGTGTGGTTAGGATGGAGAGAGGTAAATGGGTAAGGATACGTTGTGTCTCAGAATACCATTGGGACAAACTGATCCCTTGGACTCATAGAAGGACTGGACTGAAAGATGAGAACTCAAGGAAGACTTGCAGTCTTTGGCTTGATTGAAAGAGATAGCATTTTCAAATGTGAGGCAACTAGCAGAGGGGATGAGCTGGGGGTAAGAGGGCTCATGAGTCTGGTTGGAAATGTTTGAGCTGTACTCTTAAGTGGAAAGTGAAGTCAGCAACTGCACACATAGTTGAAGCTACACATGTAGGAAAGGTGTTCCCCACCTCCACTTAGATAATATTTAATAAAGGGAGCTGAAGGTGAGCACTTAGAGAAAAAGAGTAAAGTTACAAAAAAGGTTGGAGATGTACTCTTTTAACATTTTTATTTGAGGGCCCAGACTGATAGCGCAGCAAGCTAGCTAATCCTCCTAGCTAATCCTCCTCCCTGTCTGGGAAAAACTCCTTGCTTTGATCAGTCCATCTCATTGTGGCCATTTGGGAAATGAGAGAGAGAGAGAGAGTGCTCCGTATCCATTAGTTCCCTTCCTAAATGCCTGCAGCAGCTGGGACTGGACCAAGCTGCAGCCAGGCACCTGGAACTCTCTCCAGATTCCTAACATGGGTGGCAGGAAACCAACCACTTGACCCATTGCCTACTGCCTTCCAGAGTGTGCTTTAGCAGCACCTGAGATCAGGAGCAAAGCTGGGGCTTGAACCTTGGCACGGCTATGGAGTGTGGATATCCTAGGTAGTACCCTAACTGCCTGCCTCTAGAGAATATTCTTAAAGGCTCGGTACTGATGACTAAGAGCCAAACTCTGTAACAAAAAAAGCCACCTTTGTAGAATTAGCCACATGGAAATAAATTGCTATCTGATGCTCTTGGGCCTCTAGGAGACACTCACATGGGCAGGGTGGGTTTGGTGAGCGAGGTCACAAACCGTGGCTCCTGTGTACTCCCTGTTACTTTCCTTCCTTTGGTGGGATGCTTCCTTGGGTGAGAGAAGCACGTGCTGAGGTTGACTGGTGCTCCAAGCACCCCAGCCTCCCTCTTCTTGATGTCTGGGGGAGAAGGGAGAAACAGATTTGCTCTACAACACTTTTAACGGCCAGTTCCTTTCCTCCAGTCAAGCAAACTAAGTTTCAGCTTCAACATTAACATCCACTGCTCCTTCAAATTCTGCACTTCCTGTCTAGAGAGTGTGTGGACAGGACGCCCACCTACTTATCAGCATATAAGCGGAGGAACGGAAGCTCCTCTTCCAGGACAATGCTTGTATTTACTGAATTAAGAGGCAGCTGAACTTTGGAGTGCATGGTTGTCATAAAGAACAGCCTGGCATCAATTATGCCGAGATCAAAATCATTATACTTAGCAGTCATTGTCTAGCTTTTAAATGGATTTTATTAAATAACCCCAGATAAAAGCTTTGTTCACTCAATGTCCTTGGTACAATTACTGATAAGTCATCCTGGCAGACCCATGTTGATGATGTAATTCTGCTCGTAAGGAAATCCTCCGTAGGGCCCACAGTGAGGTCCTTCTGTAGCCAGTGTGGCCAAATAGTAATGGAAATAGGATGTTTTTTCAGAGGATGGGTTGTTGGCATGAAGGGGTGTGAAACTAATGTCTTAATGGCCCATGATGTCAAATTCGGTAGGCTTCAAAATATTGGGCCATATTCTTAACTAACTTCAACCTTTTGATTATTGCTCGTTGATAGATTTTGTTCCTTTCCCGATGTGAGTGTGGCCTTTCTTTTTTTTTAAAGATTTATTTTTATTATTTTTTTTTTTCATTGGAAAGGCGGATATACAGAGAGGAGAGACAGAGAGGAAGATCTTCCATCCGATGATTCACTCCCCAAGTGAGCGCAATGGGCCGATACTATGCCCATCAGAAGCCAGGAGCCTCTCCTGGTCTCGCGGGTGCAGGGTCCCAAAGCGTTGGGCCGTCCTCGACTGCTTTCCCAGGCCACAGGCAGGGAGCTGGAAGGGAAGCGGGGCTGCTGGGATTAGAACTGGCGCCCATATGGGATCCCGGGCATGCAAGGTGAGGACCTTTAACCACTTGCGCCACCGCGCCGGGCCCTGAGTGTGGCCTTTCTAAGCTACTTCGCTAAACAAGGGAGGATACGAGCAATTAAATTGTTCCCCCACCCCCAACTGTCAAGTCATTTCCTTGTGTCTGCTTTCTGAGCCTATAGATTTCTTTTCATTTCATTATGTACAGCATCATCTCAGTAGGTATTCAACTGAACACTTCAACATTCCATTTTGCCATTCAGGGCTCCCGATATTTTCTTTCTGGACAAGGTGGAAACTATACAACAGAAATGCTTTTATCTTTTTTACCAGAAATGTCAGCAAGCAATGGATTCCTCTCCAGGTGTCTGCCATGGTTTGGATATGGTTGGATCCCCAAAGAGGTTCACGTGTTGGCGGGTTGGCGTCCAGGCGTCTGGTTTGGGAGGTCATGGAATCTTCAAGAGGTATGGCCTGGCGTAGGTCTTTACCCTTGGAAGAGAATACTACACCCAGTCTCTCTGGCTTCCTCTCTCTGGAGATGTGATCTTTATCTCCTGCACTGGCTCCCGATGTCTGCCCAGGGGCGGCACTGACAAGAGCCTGGGTCATGGTGTCTTCAAAACTGAGCTAAATAAATCTCTTCTTCCTCATAAGTAGCTTGCCGCCTGTATTTCACTATAGAAACAAAAGCAGGCTAGTATGAGAATACTTCACAAAGCATAAGGGGAAAAGGAAACTTAAAAATATTACTCATGTTCCATGGACTTTTAAATACATTTATTTATTTGTATATTTATTCATCAGAGAGACAAAAAGTCAGGGAGAGGGAATGAGAGAAAGACAAAGAGAGGCATTTGCACACACACACACACACACACACACACACACACACACACACACACACACCTCTCGTCCTGTAGAGCTTGCAACAGTTGAGACTGAACCAGGTCAACGCCAAGAGACAAGAACTCAATTGAGGCATCCCGTGTGGGCAGCAAGGACCCAGGTGAGGGATTACTGGTGTCTCCTTGGGTCTGCCTAGGCAGGCAGGGCTCAGAGTCAGGAGAACAAACTGAGGTGTTCTGATAGGGCATGTGGGGGTCCTCGCCGGTGCTTTCATCTCTGAACAAACTTTTGAAGACACATTAGGCAGCATCCTCATCTCTTAAATTCTTCATTTGTTTTGTATAGAAGTCACCTCTCCCCAGCAGCTTTCCTTGAAGACTCTACCCAGCTCCCGTTGCCTCATTCGTGATTGGCTTTTCTTACTAAAGTACTCTTCCTTCTTCTCATGCTGTAACTGTCACATGGCATTTGTTTCCTTGTGCTTGCTTATCTCATTGTTTGGATTCCAAGCTCTGAGACAGAGGCCAGGTCTCTTTCAGTTTGCTGGCCCCGCCAACCCCAGCACCCAAGGAGAGTGCTATTAAAGCTGTTGCTGTCAAATTAGCAATACATTATAGTAACTCTGGTATTATCAGTTACTACGGTCTTTTTATAAAATCATTTGATCTTGTAGAAATGTATTAGAGTATGATAATTGGCATAATAATTTATTTAGCTTTTTAAAAAGATTTCCCATTTGGGTTTTTGAAAACACTCTCAGGTTTTTTACAATAAACAATAATTAAGCCAAGATGACTAGTAGGGCAGTGGGCTCCATGGTGTAGAGTGCTTAGCCTCTGCCTTCGGTAGCAGCATCTTGTATGGGCGCTGGTTGAAATCCCAGATGTTCCACTTCCAATCCAGCTCCCTGCTTATGGCCTCAGAAAGAAGAGGAGAATGGCTCAAGTTCTTGGGCCTCTACACGCACATTGGGGACCTAGAGGAGGCTCCTGGCTCCTGGCTTTGCATCAGCTCAGCTCCAGCTGTTGTGGCCATTAAGAGAGTGAACCAGCAGGTGGATGCTCTCTGTATCTCTCCTTGTCGCTTTAACTCTACCTTTCAAATAATAAAAAAGATGAACAAAAGATAATGAGATTGAAGATATCATTAGGATTTTACTTTAACTTAGTAAAATTAAACACTGCACATAGTATTACCTATGGCATAATCTTGATCAAAACTGTGCAGAAAGCTGCCAAACATGGCTGCACACTTCAAGTCTGGTTTGAGGATTTACAGTTGCAAGAGATCATGTCCATGTTTTCTTTGGCAATCTTTATCTTCTCCGTCCTGCTCCCTTCCTTCATGAAGTGATTGCACCTCCATGATCTCTTGGACCCTGGGCTGCTTTCTCTCTCATTCTTTGCTGTATCTCTTTCTTTCGATTTGGGTTGGGCTGATGTTTTCTGATGAAAAGATTGAGGTGCTACATTTCAGGGAAAGGGGTGGACGCTGGCATTGCGGACATTCAGACATCCTGTGAGATGCTTGCATCTCCATGCAAGTCATCGAGTGCCTCACTTCTGGAACTGGCTCCCATCCTGATTCCTTTTTTTTTTTTTTTAAGTGTGCCCTAGCCAGCAGTGGTGATGGCTCATGTACTTGAGTCCCTGTTTCCCATCCTTGGGTTGTGTTCCTGTCACCTCTGTGGGAGACCTGTAGTGGGAACCTGCCAAGACCCAGACTGGGTTCCCAATTCTAGGGCATTTGGGGAGTGAAGCAGTGGATGGCAAGTCCATGTCTCTCTGTGTGTCTGTCTACCTCTTATTTTTTTTCATTATTTAAAGAATATTTGATTCATTAAAATAAAAAAAATACTAATTTCTAGAGAAGACTATCACATCTGAAATGGCTCTCTTGCCATGTTGGAGCTCATGATGTCCTGGGTGAAGGTGGTGTGTGTAAGGTTTCTTGACCAAGAAGTTTTCTTTCCACGCTCTGTTAGATATATGGGGCTTTCTTTTTGATTAAAGAGTTTGGATTCTTTTACTTAGTTTCCAAACTTACAGGATTTATGGAAGTTAGCCCTTTGTTAAAGTTTTGAATTTCATTGTGTAATGGTAAAACACATTGTTTTGTGTCCTGATGTTTGGTGGATTTATTGAAGTTTCTTTGTGACCTCATTCACGATCTATTTTTGTCAATGCCTTAAGTGTCCTTGAAAAGAACCTGTTTTTCTCCATGGCTTAATTTCCACATCTATGAAACAGGAAGAAAGAACCAAAAATATCCAACTGCTTTATTATTTTTTTTTTGAGGGTCGTGAAATGAAAGACTAAATTGAAAGAGAAAATACTACCTTTGTTCTTTTTGGCTCTTTCTTTCACAAACTCACAATGGGTGTATCTTGATACAAGTAAACATAGCAAGGGAGAGTGAAAAAGGAAAATATCTGTACTTCCTGAAATGGATTTGATACCACTGGGGAACAGGTGCTTAATCCTCTTAGGGGCACAATTCCAGCCTACCCACAGGGACTGGGCAGAGTGGAGGAGGGACCACCTGTGGTGGTGGTTTTCATCTGAGCTGCGGTTCTTTCAAGGCCCATGTGGTCCTAGATAACTACATAAGTCAAGCTGGACTGTTGATGCTCAGAAGGGTCATGGTCGGCTAATGCGGGGTGGTGGCCACTTCCTCTAACAGTTGAGGACAGTTGGCTAGTCAATCAGAGTCAGCCTGGCCACTGAGAAGGCAGCAAGGACACAACTCAGCGTACTGGGGGAAGAGAAGTTTAGGCTCACCTTCAAGTTTCCAGGAGATCTGAAGCCTTTTTAGAAAGGCTAATTCCTCGAGATGTGTGTTCAACTTTATGTAGCTGCCAATTGTGCTATTTGTTTCAACTTTTCTTTTTTTAAATTTATGTAAGCATTTTCAGAGTTTCAAAGAAGAAAAAAAATATTTAGTTTTCCTCGTCAACAAGTCAGTAACCCTCAGCTATTGGCCATGTTGCCCAAGGGTTACAGTTCACCTGGATGAAGATAGACAATGCTGTTAATACGTTTCTAACCTGGGAAAATGAAAGAAGAATAATTTTAGGATGTAACAAAATATCTGAAGAAAAGAAGTTTATTTCGTTCACATTTCTGGATGTTCAAAGGCATGATATCAGCACCAGCTCAGGCCTAATGATGACCTTATGGCAGATGACCTCAAAGGGGCAGGAGGTGTGTGGGAGACAGGTCACAATTTCAAAAACAGGAAGTCGGAGAGTTAGGTGATTTTGTAAGAAGCCTTTCTGTGAAGAACAAACTTGGGACCCTCCAAGTATCATTATCCTTTGTAGACACTAAGGCCCCAAGACCTCCCACTAACTTCATCTTCAAGGTCCCGACAGCCCACAGCAACCTGCAGGCTCCATCCAAGTTTCTACATGGGAAACCCTGGGGAACCAGTCCTATCCAAACCAAAGCATGGAGCAGAAGAGGAAGAGGGCAAGACTGGGGAGTCCCTGGAACTCAAATCTCAAGAGTGGGAGGTGGCAGCAGGATTCTCTGTGATCATATTTTTGGCAGTCACCTGAAGGTGACATTTTATATCATTTTATATCTATCTATATTTATATAGATATAGACATATATACTTATTATTTATATTTTATTATTTTTATTATTTAAACTTCTTTTAAAATTATTGTCATCATTCTATGATACATTTCCATAGGCTCTGGGATTTCCCGTGCCTCCTCCGCTCCCTCACCGAATTCCCCTGTATTATTACTATAGCATAGCTCTTCATAAACAGTCACATGTTCATCACTGTGAGCATGGACAATGGCAGAGTCCAGCCTCCCATTGTCAAGATACAGCTAATAGTTTCATAAGTAGTCCACCTTTGATCTGGAAGTAGAGATGCACACTGCACTGCATCCTCACATATGGACATGACAGTCTCCATTACACAGTCATCACATATCCCTCTTAAGTGAAAGGCCATAATACAAAATCAACAACAGGAAGAAAATTTAAATTTATAACACCATGAATTTCTTAAGAGGTTTTGATCAACAGTCCTGAATTTCTGGTGATCCCATCACTCCAATCACAATGAAATCTCTTCTGAATTCACTGGCTTGCTATAGTCCACCTTAGTGTCTCCGTCTGCCCAGATCTTCACTGCCACCGATTGGCTGAGGTAGTTGATTAATTTGTTTTGTCTTCTGTCCTCTGTCATGGTACCAGGTGGAAGGACAGACTCTTAACCATCTGGAGCTATATTGCATGCTGGGAAGAGCCTGGAATCAAGAGTCTTGAGTAGAATTCAGAATTTGTTTTCTATGAACTCTGAGGCTTTGGTTAAGGCAATTGACCAGGGGCCTGTATTGTGGCATAGTGGATAAAGTTGCTGGCTGCAATGCCAGCATCCTATATGGGCACCAGTTTGAGTTCTGGCTGCTCTACTTCCTATCCAGCTTCCTGCTGGGAAAGCAGCAGAATATGGCTCAAGGACTTGGTCCCCTCGTACCCATGAGGTAGACTATGAAGAAACTCTTGGCTCCTAGTTTTGACCTGGCCCATTGTGACCATCTGGGGAATGAGCCTGCCAATAAAAGGTCTTTCTCTGTCTGTAACTCTTTAAAATAAATGAATATTTTAAAAAAGACAATTAGTCACTTTGATTTCACAGTTGCTACAGATTTAAAATAATAGTATTTATCACATAATAAAAATACTGTTACTATTGATACAGAAGAATCATATAGTAACACTGTATGCTTTATATAATTATTAGGAGGTTTTCAGGAAGAAGGTTTATAATTGCCATCCATTGATTTTCTTATAAAGAGACTTTCATCTTCCATTAGAGGCACTTGGTGTGAAATCCTTTGGAGAAATATCTGAGGATTTTGTTTTCTTCTGTTCCTGTCAATCCATTCTTAGCAGACACAGGACTTTGTGCATATACCTTTATCATGCAGTTGGTGTAAAAATGAATCAATGTATATTGATCAAATGCCTTATTTCATAAAGGAATTAGAGGAGGGACACTCAATTTGCTATTCTTGCATCTGTGTATACGTGGGTCACACAATTGGTTTTGCTTTCTGAATTCAAGAAGTGGTGGGCACAATAGAATGGACTTGGCATCAGCCCCACCCACCCCCCAGGTGATGATTCCAGACTCCATCTCCGCATTGGTAGAACAACCACTTGGGTGGCCAGAGCCAGATTGGCATTGTTGTCTAGGGTTTCACTCCTTGGTACTCAGCCCCTTTAACAGCCTGTCCAGTGGTTTCAACGTCTCCAACTCCCCATGACACACACCCTTTATGGCGTGGAGTAGCCGGGAATCCCAACGGAGTGATTTGTGAGCTCTGCAAATAGGAAAACCTGCGGACAGAAAGAAGCGACCTTGCACTTCAGCGGAGGGGAACAGCAGATATTTATGAATAAGCATAGGTTTTGGTAAGAGGATGAAAAGTGCTCTAAATTAAAAAAAAAAAAAAGAAATGGTCAAGGGAGAAGGATGACAGATGAACAAAGCGCATTCCCATTTTAAATAAAGTGGTCAGGGCAGGGTTTGCTCTGGAGTGACTTTTCACTTGCCTGTCTAGTCTGTCAGTTGTATGCAAGAGCCTGTCTCAAAATGCAGCAGTACAATTACTCCTTAGATAATTGTTTTAAGTAACGCTACAATTACACATCTTCAGTCAGTTGTATTGTTTACCCACAGCAAACATGGCGAAAAAAGCTTCAATGTGACCTCTGCCTTCTCCAGTAACACAGGCGACAGCACTTCCTGTACCTGCCCTCAACAAAGATGGCGACGGTACTTCCTGTTTAGGGCTGTCGCCTTTAACAAAGATGGTGCTTATGGTACAGTTTCCCAGACAGTCTGGATTCCGGTTGTAGTTTTTTTTTTTTTTTCTTAGAAACGTGGTTGCAGACGTAAGTAAGAGGAATCCATCATTTCTCGAAAACCTGGCGCTGTGGCGTTGCGACCTAAACCTTGTGTGGCTCTCCCGACTCCTCGCTTGGTTTCGGGGCTTCCGAGCTGGGCCAGGGTCGGGCGGCGGCGGCGCTGGGGACCCGCCGCGCCCTCCGGCCGCTCACGAGAACCTTCCCAGCACTCCCTCTTTGGCTCTGAAAATGCCTGGCTCTTCTTCCTGTTTGTGACCGACCAGGGGTTCAGCCGGCAAGGCAGGGAATGAGAGCCGACTTCCGAAGGGGCGCTGTCTGCCAGACGGCCCACCCCGTGCCCCCTGCCAGCTGCCCGCCTTCCCCGAGGGCGGCGAGGGGAGCCTGGCTGCGGGGCGGCCCGGGCTGTGCTGCCCCGCCTCTTCACCCTGTGGGGCGGCACGCCACAGCCCGCACAGCGCCCTGGGGCGCCGGCTACACCCTCACGTCGTGCCTGGCTGCTGGCCGCGCGGTGTAGGCTTTTTTCCGTTTTAAGTGGTGGGTCGGGGGAGGAAGCACATTAAGTGCTCCATGCTTATTATGTCCCATGCCCACAGCCGCGTGGTGATGGAGATCCCGAATTCTTAGAAGTGTGTACCGGGTTCACCGTCGACGGGGCGCGGACAGTTGAGGAATATTTTTCTTGCAGGGGATAATGATGTCGTGGGGGACTTTTCCCAAGATCTTCCAAGGCATTTCTGGCCCCCCACTGCCTTTGCAGAGGTTGTTCTACCAATGCCCTTGGCTTTTCCCTGGTGATGGTGGGGGCGGGGAGCATCCACCGAAGGCCGGGTTAAAATAAAATCAGTGTCTGTCTACTCCGGTGTGTTTGAACCTGGAAGGCTACTCCCCAAACATCACCTGCAGCAAGGTGTAGGACCCACTCCTGAGCAGGAATTGATCCACTCAACTGAACCAGGAATTGAACTTGGATCCCACACCTTGTGAAAAGTCAAAAAAGATGATTCCCCCCCACACCGCCCCCATCCTTGTTCCTTGCCTTTGGAAACACTGGAACGAACTGGGCTCACTAGGCTGACCACTTGCATGGGAACTACCCCGGGCTGGCCGTCTGTGAAGGCCTGTGGATGTCCGTGTCCTTCAGGGGCTTTGACATCGTCTTAAGGGGGCACTCGGGCACTCTTGGAATTGAAGCTAT
Source organism: Ochotona curzoniae (assembly GCF_017591425.1). NCBI lineage: Eukaryota > Metazoa > Chordata > Mammalia > Lagomorpha > Ochotonidae > Ochotona > Ochotona curzoniae. The sequence continues at coordinate 11,443,769 of NW_024464920.1, read as the reverse complement.
GATTTTTGTGTCTTCCCAGGGAGGCATGGAGGCCCGAGACAAACAGGTGCTGCGTTCCCATCGCCTGCAGCTGGGTGCCGAGGTCTTGGTGGAAGGACTGGTTCTTCAGTACCTGTACCAGGAAGGAATCCTGACTGAAAGCCACGTTCAGGAAATCAAAGCCCAGGCCACAGGCCTCCGGAAGACACTGCTGCTGTTGGATATCCTCCCTTCGCGGGGCCCCAGAGCCTTTGATGCATTCCTGGAGTCCCTGCAGGAGTTTCCCTGGGTGAGAGAAAAGCTGCAGAAGGCCAGGGAAGAAGCCCCAGCTGAAGTGCCTGCAGGTAGGCCGCCCTGCCCCCAAGGTCTCTTCAGGCCAGCCCCTGTGTGGTTTGGAACCCTGCCCTCTAGGTGCCACGTTGGGCTGGGCCCAGGTCGGCAGGGCAGGGGTCAGGAAGAGGAACGGAGGGACGGGGTGAGGAGGTGGCACCAGGAAGTGCCAGGAAGCGCCGGGTAATGAACTCTGATGAGGAGGTTGAGGAGGGCCGTGCAAGAGTACCCCGAGAAACACTTCCAGGGAACCTTGGCAAGCCACGGGGAGCAGGTTCTCCTCAGCCAGCCGGGTACCATCTCAGCCCTGGGGGAAGTGTGGCTGGGAAAGCAGGCTCTGCGCCCCGATGGCTGATTTGTGGGGTGTCAGAGCTACCAGCTGGACAAGCTCAGACTCCTGAAGGAGGAGACAGCCTCCAGGAGTGGATGCCCTTGCACCTGCCCAGCCCAGCTCCTCTAAGGGACTAAGGGGGGGGGGCGGGTTGTGAAGATTCACTCAGCTTGTTTGTAAAGGCTGTTTATTTTAAGGGTCCGTATATGTTAGACTTCATTGAGACACCTGGAATATTTTGCTTTGTAGGGACAGCCATCCTGTAGGACAGGGTTTCATTTTGATTTTAGCGAGATTGGAAGCTGTAGAAAAGGAGAAACCTTTCTCGTGCTGTTAGCCTGCCTTATAGCAGGAAGGAGATGGGACATAAAACACGTTCTCTGTTAAGGCTTTCCAGGGTTTATTCAAGATTGTGGGGCAAAGGACTAAACCAGCAAAAAACCAAACCAAAAACAAACAAACAAACAAAAAAACCACACCAAAAAAACCTCCAAAATTCTTAAAATGTTCTTTAAGTCCGCAGACTTTGTTGTTGCTCTTAAACTTTCCATATAACTGGTTAAAAAAAAACCCCACAGATATAAAAAATCAAATAGTTTTGCTCCATGGACCTCATATCATATGTTAAGTCATTTTTCAGACCACATGCATAAAGTATACATTGAGTTCTATTTTTATTAATGATGAGTGTCTGAGTGTCTGATCTTCATGCGCTAGCCAGTTAACCGAAGAAGACCTGATGAAATCACAGTGGAAAAAGCAAAAATATTTTGTTCTTAGTTTGGCTAGATTGCAGGTTAATTTATCCTTGGGCTTTTTGAAGTATTGAAAATAGCTGGTCTTGGAGGACCACTGCAATTCCCAACTTGGATTATGCTGACAAAATTAAGCACTCAACATGTTGAAACAAAGTGAAGCTAACAAATCTAAGATGTTTTAGCATTTTATTGGAAGAAATAAACAGATTTGGGGAGAAGCTAAAAGAAAAAAAAATGGTTGAAGCAGCAGGCATTTAGCCTGGCTGGTAAGACGCTTGCATGTTAGCATTCCTGGGTTCCATGACTGGCGCTGGCTGCTGACCCCAGCTTCTTTGTATTACCACCCTGGGGGGAAGCAGTAATGGCTCACGTGGTTGGATTCCTGCCATTGACTTGGGAGACCTGGATTGAGCACTTGGCTTTGGCCCTGGCCTTTGTGGGCTCCTGGGGTTGTGAACCAGCAGATGGGAGCTCAGGCTTTCTCTGTCTCTCAAACTTCACAAAACCAAATTATTGGTTCACTGGCAACACTTCACTGGAAACAAGAAGAAGGGCAAGCTGAAAGCTTTTCACTAGCAATTCAGTTTAATTATATGGTCATTGCGAGTGTTGACAACAGTACTGCTGTACAGGATTCGTAGAGGTGTGATGCCTTTTTCATTTCTTCAGATTCATTCAGAGAATAAGAAAAGAATCTTTTTTTTTTTTTCTTAATAAAACAGCAGAACTTTCAATGAAGCTAAGGACAAATAGCTTAAAAACAGAAACAGAATGAGGCTGGATACATAGCAAAAGATGGAGTGTATCTGTGTCAAAGTTTAAAAAAATAAGGTTTTTGCATAAGAGTTTTTCATTCTGTCAGATAGAAGGATAGGTTAATCAGGAACCATTTAGATTGTTTTACTTGTTTTTAATGCTGCTACTGAAAAAAAATATTCTGAAGCATGGATTTGATTTGCATATATCTACATGTACTTTTTACAATGACAATTACATATAGTCATTTCTTTGATGAGTATCATTTTTGTTAAATATTGACTAACTCAAATAATACAACATATAAGTAAGGTATACAAGATAATGGTTGTGTGAGCACCTGTTTCCACATCACTCAGGTTAAGGAAAATAACAGTTCCTTGGTCCATCTCACTCCAAACCCCCACTCACTGGTAAGACCTGAATTTGGGGTTTGCCATTCTTTTTTTCTTCACTGCGCAGCATTTCCTCTCATAAAGGCCACTTTAAAATTCACATTACTGAAACATCTGGAATATGGTGGGGTTTAGTGGCTTATAGATTTATCTATCTGTGCATGATTTGTGTGTATGGGAAAGAAGGAATGGAAGAAATAATAGATGCATTTTTAAAAAGGATTTATTTATTTGAAAAGGCAGAATTGCAGAAAGAGAAGGAGATCCTCTATCCATTGGTTCACTCCCCCACATGGTAGCACCTATTCGGGCTGAGTCACACTGATGCCAGAAGTGTGGAACTCCATGGGGTCTCCCATGTAGGTGGTAGGGGCCCAAGTACCTGCTCCATCTTGGACTGCTTTCCCAGGCACATTAGCAAGAAGCTGAATTAGGAATGGAGCAGCTGGGCCTGGAATGGGCACTTAAATGGGATGCAGTTGTCCTGTACCATCCTGACACCCTGAAACATGAATACTTCAAAGGAGTTGTTAGTTAACAAACTTATCGTTTTTAAGACCTTAAAATGTAATTGAAGTGTTTATTTTATGGCAGCATTTTAATTAGGAATGAGTTAGGAATTAAATGTAATGAATTGGAAACAGCTTTTTTTTTTTATCCTGAAAGCAGATCAAAATTGAAAAGTGTTTTTCAATGTTATGTCTCTAGAAACAAATAAATACATAGGCTTACTTCCTGGGATCCCAGTGCTTCTCCAATGTTGTCGTAATTTCAGTGAACTTTATTAAAATGTTGGCAAAGCAGCTTTTTCAGGAAGTGGCGTGTAGGCAAATGTAGTGCTTATATATCTATCTGTAGACAGAACCTCGCTAACTGCCAGTTCGTTTCAGCCAGAGTTGTTCATATATTGTGTGGATTTGGTGCTCTTTTCTTGGGAAATCTGAGAGCCAAGTGGAAAGAATAACCTTTCTTTTAACCAAGAAGTATAGTCCTCTCTGGAAATGAATGGGTTTGTTTTCCTTAAAGTTTTCATGTTCTAGTATTCTCACAGATTTCTGATTCCCCACTCTCCTTTGTTTGTTTACTGTATTCTACTTGTGAATTTTGAGCTGCTTCAGAGGCTTTATTTGGATGATCTTAGTTGCTTTTTAATTATGTGTGGGATATATATATACATATATATTTTTTTTTTTTTTTGCAAAGAATCAAATTGTGCCTTGTTTTTTACTTTTCTAAATGTCACAAGAAATCCCCAAACATTCAAGGAAACAAATAAAAACACCACCCTAGACCTTTGCATTGTCTTTGGATCTTCCTAGGTTACTGATCTCCTAATCCCTCTTAAAAGAAAAAAAAATGTGTAATCTGTTAGTGAATCGTTGGTTTTTGTGTTCACACCTTATAAGGACTCTAGCCTTTGCTAAGAATTCTGACGATAAATGACTTAATCACCTTGGCATTGTGGAAGGAAACGCTTCACAGTGCGTCCGTTTCTGTGCAAGGTCACAGAGTGGACATTGGATCAGCTGGGAATCCTCTCTGGCTCCCATCGGGTCACGCCAGGACAGCGCCGTATGTGGGGTGAAGTCAGCCCGAGCCTGCCTGCCCCTTTCTACTACTCACAGGCTATGGGCACAGGCGGGCAGTCTCCCTCTGGTGCCTAGACTGGTCTGGATGTGGAAAGGAGGCTGCCCGAGCCTTACCATCTGGTGGGACTTAGCTAAAGTCATGGTGGGGTGGACTCCCTGTTTTCACCGCATTGGCCCTGGCTGCAGGACTGGGTCTCTGCTGTGGTTCTCAGCAAACACTCTGTCTGCTAGCCCTGTATTGTACTCCCAACTTCCTTGATGCTTGGGAGACTGGTTTTGGTTTTTTTCTCTCCCGTTTTGACTAGATTCCTGCTTCAGGTATTCCTTAGTGCCGGTGAGAGTGACGGGCAGGTCTCTGGGAAGCCCACTCAGTGCTTCCTGCATTAGTATCTGGTGCCTCCACTCTGGAAACTGCCTCAATGGCTGTCCCAAGGCTGCTGCTTGCTGCAACCTTGCCTGAGCCAAGGCTGATCCTCCCCATGGACCCTGTGCCCTGTGCTCCCTGGCTGCCCTCGCTGGCATACACACAGGACTGGCTGGTCTGTTTCCCCTCGACTCGACTCCCGGCTCCAGGACTCGGTCTGTCCCTGTGGAGCTGACCTAAAGTGACCACACAAAGCTGCACTCAGCCACTCTCCTGAGATGCACCCAGCTATGGGGCGGATGTTTGGATACATCTGAAGTTACCAAGCTGTGATGGCAAACGATTTAGATATTGTAAGAGGCTTATGGGAGAGATTTCTAGCTTGGGAATCTTTCTGTATGCAAACCTCCAGTCATGTTGTATAACTGGCCATGCTCTATGCTTGGAATGGTTAGAGCTGATCTCAGTTTGTCCAGCTTTGGTCTACCTAGGCACTTCCCTGGGGCTAAGTAGTGTTTGCCTGTGGCATCCATAGCAAGAGCCCTCTCTCTGGCAAAGGGGGGAGTTTACAGGGAGCTCTGATTTCTGTCTGTTATTGCAGCCTGTTATCAGACTTTCCTGAGGACCAGCTGCTTAGAGGGTTTCCAGACAGGCTGAAGTTCATCTGTCCACTCAGGTAACGTGTTTCTGGAATGAGGACTGTGTGTGAGACACAGGTGCTGAGCATGTAACACTGAACAGGGCAAAGCCCCTGCTCTCACTGCGTTGTAGTGCAGGGAGGGCTGTGGGTAGGGACAATGAACAAATGGGGAAAGAACAGATCATACAAAGTGTGTGGTCAGGGATGGCTTCCGGTGGGGAGATGACTTCTGTAACAGTTGGAGTATAGAGAAAGCACTTCAGACAGAGGGGACAAGAACACAGAAACTCAGCTGGAAGCCACAAGTGACAGTGTGGCTAGACCGTCACATTCCACATCCACACAGGTTAAGGGCTGTTGTATTATCCAGAATTTGAGATGGGTATGCAGCCATGACTTTGGGTGGTTGTTAAGATGATGTTAGGTGGGTCCGTGGATGTGAGATGAAGTAGTACTTTAAATAATGCTGAATGACAGAATGAGAAAGTCATTTCATTTTTGTTTCAATCCTGATCAGAATCGTAAGAGGTCCTCATGGTTAACGCCTGCTGTGGGCAGCAGTGTATGTTTGACCGTAGTTGTTTTGCCATATTGCCTTTCCTTTTCATTCTCTCTCTCTCTTTGTTATCGTTTAATGGGTTTCTTCCATTTGTGGCAACAAAGTTTCCTGTTTCTGAAGTTCTTGTAAGATTACATGACTTCTGATTAAGCAAAAATAAGTCAACATAAAGAAAAATACTAAGGAAAGAGTAACAGTGTGAGGGACATGGCGAAAGTGTAAAGGTGTGTTTTATATACAAAGGGGCTTTAAAGATGCTGTGAAATGGAGCACAAAGACAAGGTGAATCTGCCCCAGTGGCAGGAGTGTGTGGGGAGCCAGGGCTGGTTCCGATCCAAGGTGCCGCTCTCTCTGCTCAGAGGCTTAATGCTTACGCTCCTTCTGGCTCATGCACACTGTCAGGAAGTGGATAAGTATTTTTTAGCAGAATTATAAAATTTATAATTTTCGTAGATTTTTAAGAGGATTTTTTTGTTCATGTAACTAGGTCAGAAGAAGGAGCTGTATCCTGGTAAAATTGAATTTTGAAACTTGGAAGGGCTCACAGATCGTCCGCTTTTCCTTTGAGAAAATGGAGGCTCATGGGGGGCGGTGTGGGACATGTGGGGAGGGCACCATCCTGCAGCAAAGGGCCTGGGTTTGAGGATGTTAGCTTCCTGCTCACGCATACCTAGACAGGCAATAGGTGATGGCTCGCTTTCTAGGTCCCTGACACTGTGAGACTTGAAGATCCTGCCTCGTGGCTTTGACTTGGCCTAACCCAGCCGCTACAGGGATGTGGAGAGTCAGCTAGTAGATGGGAGATCTCTCTGTCCTGTTGGCCTCTTTCTCTGCCCCGTTCCCCCACCTCCCCAAAAAAACAACACAAAAACGAGCGAGAGGGAGGGAGGGAGGGAGAGAGAGAGAGAGAGAAAATGGAGATCTGGGGAGATTAAGTCAACTTCCCCATGCTCACTCACATAGCTAGCTGATGTAATTTATTGCCAGTACTGGAATCCAGCCCTTCCTACACTTGATTTAGGACTCCCCGCTGGGCTTAAAATGGAATTGTGTTATCCTGTAAAGTTAATGATTGAATGAGGCTTTTTAAAAATTGTCCTAATACATATTTCTCTATTCCAAGAGGAAAAATTTCAGGGATGTTTAGTAGAAGTGTACTGGGATGAGATTTTTTATTAAAACACTTTATTTTGATGAATGCTAATTCTAATCACTTAAAAGAAAGAAAACTATGAAAGCTCAGAACTGACTCTTATCAGAAAAAAATGTTTTCCCCGTTTCTGTAAGGCTGACATAAAGGCAGAGCGGAAGACTTTTATCGAGCATTTATGGGACTGATGAAATAATGCATCTGTTGGCAGCTAATTGCAGCTCTTTCTAGGAATAGCCGACCGTGTGACAGGCCTTGGCCCAGCAGGGATGCCTCCATTTCACTCTGAAAAGATTTGCAAGTTCCTTCAGCACACGAATCTTGACTGTGACTGTTGCTTTCCATTCTTTTGTCGTGTAGGTGCCACTTGGCTCCATCAGTCATCCTGTTGGCCGTCAAGGTTGATTTAGCTCAGTGTTTTCTCAACTCTGCCTGTGCATTGCAATCCTGTGTGGTGCTTTAAAAGCAAAGCAAAGGAAAAGGAAAAAAATATTGATGTTCAGGATCTGTTCTGGGTCATTCTGTTACGAAGGATCTGGAGGTGGGGTCTCGGCTATGGGCTTGAAGATATGCATGTTCACACGTGTGCATACAAAACACAGACATATGCAGGCATGAGTGCAGGTGCGTTACTTGGTTATTTCAAGATGCATGCAGGATTGAAAACTCTAGGATGCAACTAGCTACTTAGGTGCCTGGCTTCTCTGCCATGTCTTACTCCCCACTTACCAGCCTCTTGAAGTTGTGCACTTGCTTGAAGAATTATTCATGTGTCTTCAGATGGGAGGGAAAGGGCGATAGAAATGGAAGCGCTGAAGGTTATTAGTTTGTAAATATTTTTATCCCTCATATTTCTTGAGCATTGTTGTTAGATATATTCTAGAATCTCATACCCTGTATAGGTGTGACTATCAACATTAAGATCCATTTCAATGGGAAACATATATGTTAGATTTACAGAAGAATAAAATTGTAGGGTTTAGGATTAGATGGCAAATTCAGATTGCCTCTTCCATTGCTTAGAATTATAATCAGTAATCTTTCCCATCTCTGTTTCGCTTCCCGTCTCACCCCGCTGCACACTTGTCTTCTGTAGATCAGACAGTGCCCAAATGAAGGCAGAGCCTGTTAATGAGAAATGAACTAGATGCAGCTCTCAGATACGCAGTGAGCTGATGGTGACTTGAGGAGGCAAGATAGGAAGGAGACAATGGCCCTTTGGGAAGAACGGAACTAGCTTAGCCTATCCTTCTGCGGGGTATTACCCTGTCTGTCGGCCTGTAGTTTTTATTTGTTGTTAAAGATGAATTTCAGGCTCTTCTGTTCCAGGGCACCTCACATCACATCAGTGAAATATTAACCCTAATGTTAATCAGGGACGGACTGTGTGCCAGCATTGTTCTGCATCCATCACATGATGAGGCAGGTGATATCGTGGCTGCTGTTGCGCCGCTGGGAAGACGTTGCATGGAGAGATTAAATCACTTGCACAGGGGTTGCATAGAGTCACAGAAGCACGTTTGGAATCTGGGCATCCAGAGCCTGCCAGTTGGCAGACTGCAAACACTACATTCTCAAAATGCGTTCTTCTGCCCTCGGTAACTCTGACAGTGTGCCGTTTCCAGAGTGCATCATCACGGCTTTCTCTTCCTCCTCCTCCTCCCTCACTTCCCCAGCATCTCCCACCTGACAGCCTCCTGGGCTTTTCTGCTCTTTCCTGCCTGTTGACCTAAGACCGATTTGTTTTTGTTTGTTTTCCTTGTGATGGTGGTGGGGATTAAGTTCTAATGTAAAGCCATATAGAAATCAAGGATCAGAGTCCCTGGGGTATCTCCCTTCCCAACGTGCTACCCAGAGAGGAAAAGAAGATCCCATCTCCTTGGCTTTTCTTGTTTGGGCTCCCCTGATGCGGAGCTCAAGTCTCAGTTTTGCAACTCTTAACTCATGTTATCTAAAGCCATCAGTTCCAATAACCAGCTTTTCTGGTATTGTTGCTTTAGAGTTTCACCAAATGCTTAGTGAGGTAGCTTTCTCTTTTACGGGTATAGTTCAAACTTGCAGGTTGCCTTCCTAGCTAGCTGCAGGAATGTTTGCTTTACTTAATTTGAATAGGCAGCTGTGTTTATACTTGTCCGTCCTTTTGTGCCAAAAGGAGTAGATGCATATGATTCTTTTTTCAGGACATTTTCCCCCAGATTTTTTTTTTAATATGCCGTGCTTTTTCTAAACAGTAGATTTTAATTGAAAAGGAAATTTAGCTTCAAGAAGAAGCTAAAAGGGCAGATTTTAGTCCTGGGCTTTATTTTGTTGACGTCTTAAAAGAAAACTAAACTCCTTGGAAGAAGTGCCAACTTGACAGTTCCTGGAAATGTCCATGTTCTGTTTATGCTTAGCACCCGAGAAGAGAGGGTGGCAAAAGTGTTACCAAAATAACACTGTGGAGATGAACCAAGTGGCTCTGAGGACACGGGAATGAGCAGACTCTGCTTCTGCTGGGTCCTTGCTCGTCAGTCAACACGGAATGCTTCTGTGACCAAAGGTGTGGGTTGTTCCCCACCCACCAAGTCAGCCAGGCTGCCTGGAGCCCAGCCCCTGGCCAAGTTAGTTCTGACACCAGCTACCTGGAAGGAACTTCAGAGCCCACAGGTGGGTTCAGTCTCATGTCACCACCCGCATTCACATGCCAGTTGCAAGTCCAGACCTCTGTCTTTAAGCTGGGGTTTCCATGACCTCTTCCTGGGGTTCAGTTCATTTGCTAGAGGGGAATTCGGGGAAACAACTCAGAGTTATCAGCGTTTAATCAGGGATGTCCTTGCCTGCGGGTGTGTGCACAGAGTGCTGAGGTACGGCAGGAAACACCTCTGTGCAGCCAGCTATTTAAAAGTTCTTTTGGGCATTTATGGAGGTCTCATTGCAAAGGCATAATTGACTGAATCAATGGTCAATTTAACCTTCAGCCTCTGTCCCTGGAGGTCCTGGGGTGGGCCTGAAATTCCCGCTGCTGAATTAGATCTTCTTTTCTCCTTTAAGATTTATTTATTTTTATTGGAAAGTCACATATAGAGAGAAGGAGAGACAAAAAAGATCTTCCATCTGCTGATTTACTTCCCAAGCAGCCTCAGTGGCCGGAACTGAGCCGATCTGATTTGAAACCAGGAGCCTTTTCTGGGTCTCTCATGAGGGTGTAGAGTGTCAAGGCTTTGGGCTGCTCTCAACTGCTTTTCTAGACCACAGGCCGGGAGCTGGACAGGAAGTGATGCAGCCAGGATTAGAACTGGTGCCCATATGGGATCCTGGTGCATGAAAGGTGAGAACTTTAGCCACTAGGCTACTGTGCCAGGCCCCTGTATTAGATTTTGATGTTTTGGATCCCAGTCTTCATTCCAAGGGCTATCTGAGGCCTGTCAATCTTCAGTCAACTCATTAACATTGAGAAAGACTCTCATCAGTTTGAAGAGTTCAAAGATTTTTAGGAGTTGTCTGCTGGGAAATGAGGATGACCACTAAGTATTTATTTGATACCATCACAGTGGCAAATAGCAGGTGTATGGTTTTTATAACCAAAATGTAAGACTTTGAAAGCCTCTCTCAGTTCTGCCATTTGTTAGTAAGACGTATAGGTACTAAGAGGTAGTGGTGATGTTAGGAAAAGTTGCAGAGCAAGCAGAGAGCACATCTGCTGGGACTTCTATTGGCAGCGCTAACAGAGGTTGGAGCTTAAAGAGGTCTGGAGAGTCCTACTGTGCAGGGCAAGAAGCAAAGGATATAACCAACTCTCGTGGCGGGTATGCAGCCCCTTGGAGTTTAGCTGTGGAACTAGGTGCTAACAAACATGAGAGTTCCTCTGAGCTATGCTAAATGGTTCACAACTGTGAAGGAATGTTTCATATTCCAGGACTTAAGAAGGACAGGAATGAGACAGCTTCAGGTGGATTAAGGACTTAGCCATGAGACCTAAAATGGTAAACATGCTAGAAGAAAACGTAAGGGAAAACTCTTTAGTAGTGTTCTGGCGATGATGATTATTATTTTTAAAAGATGATTTGAAGAGGATAAGCAACAAAAACAAAAATGAACAAATGAGATTACATGGAAATAAAAAATCTGCATAACAAAGGAAGCAATCAACAGTAGAATGAAAAATATTCAGAGACTAGAGACTGATAAAGGACTAATACACGAAGAGTAAGAGGAGCTCTAACAAACCAATGCAAAATAATAAAGATGGTGCGAGTAATTTGATTTTAAAATGGCCCTGGGACCTGAATAGACACTTCAGGAGAAGACGTGCATATGGCCAATAGACATGTAATACCAGGTCAAACCTGTTAGAGTGCTGCTACTAAAAGGAAAGATAAATGTTGACAAGGATATGGATAAAAGGGAACCCTACGTCTGTGTTAGTAGGAATGTAAATTGGTACAGCCATTATGGAAAGCTGCAGAACTTCCTCAAAAAATACAAAATAGAACTATATAGTAGAGCAGTCCACTACTGATATATATCCAAAGGAAATTATATGTCAGAAAAGCTGTCTGCGTTCCCATGTTTATTGGGGCGGCATTCACAGTAACCCAGAAACAGAATCAACCTAAACGTATCTATCAGTGGATGAATGGATAGAGGAAACGTGGCATATACACACAATGGAATATTATTTGACACTATAAAAAGTAAGACATCCTATCATTTGTGACTATGAGTGAGTCTGGAGGAAATTATGCTAAGCAAAACAAGCCAGACACAGAAAGACAAATACTAGCTGATCTTGCTTATATGTAGTGAATTCATAGAAGCAGAGAGTCCAGTGGTGGTAGTCACAGTGGTTGAAGGAGTGGCAGTCAAAGGTTGCAAAATCTCATTTTAGGCAAGAGGAAAATGTTCAGGAGATTTAATGTATAATGTGGTGACAATATTAATGCCTTATTATATATACCATGAGAGAGTAAATTCTAAGAGTTCTCATGATAGAAACTATTAAGTATATAGAGAATGCATTATTTCGCCAATCCACAATGTATATGCTATGATGGGAATGTCACTCCAGATTTATTTGTTGGGATTAGATCTCCTTTGTGGAGGTATTAAGTGTTGGGGCCTCTGGGGAAGTGATGAGGTCATGAACAGCTGTAACCTTAGGAAAGGTCTGCAGGGGACTAGCCTGGCTCCTCCTGTCATTCAGTGCCCAGCTTTGTGAGGCTGTGGCCTTGGTCTCTACTGCTCTGGGAGGAGGCCTCCGCTTCTATGCTTCCAGAACTGTGAGAGAGAAACTTCTATTGTGTACAGATTGCCTAATCTTCACATCCTACAAAATAAATGTATGTACTTTTAATTTGCTACTTAAAAATTAATGAAAAAGAAAAGGAAAACCACCACTCCTAATAAATGAATAGTGAAATGCAATAAAAATATTTTGAAATTTTTAAATCTCAAAATATGAGTTTTTATAGTAGGGAAAGAATAATATCTTTTCCATACTCACCCAAATTCATAACTGAGATCTGTATGCCAGAAACATAAAAAACATACAGATTTATTTAATCAAAATTATAAATTTAGAGAAGAGTTTAACAGGAAGTTAAGGCTGAAGAAACAGTTGAATTTGTGTGTGTTTTTAATGGTGAAAAACATATTTAGGAGCCAATGTTGTGGCGCAGCTCATTAAGCTGCTGCCTGGGATGTTGATGTTCCGTATTGGAGTACTTGTTGGTGTCCTGGCTGCTCTGTTTCTGACCCAGCTCCCTGGTAATGTGCCTGGGAAGGCAGGGAAGGTGGTCCAGGTACTTGGGCCCCTGCCACCATATGGGAGATCTGGATGGAGTTTATGATTTCACTTTGGCCTAAACCAGCTCTGGCTGTTGTGGCCTTTTGGGAAGTGGTCCCTCTCTTTCTTTCTTTCTTTCACTGTCATTCTGCCTTTCAAAATAAATAAATATTTAAAATATTTATGTTTAAAATTAGGCAGCTTGAAGTTAGTTTAGATGGTCCCAGTTTTGTTGACAACCCCCAAAGCATGTTAATTGGGAGCCAGTAGAACACGCGCCTTCTCTCCATGAGGCCTCATCCATCTCTCCACCTTGTCCATATCATTGTTCTAGACGTTCCTCACAACCTATTGGTTCTAATGCTTGTTGGCCTTGACATCCACCATGAACACAAGTATGTTGTTGTGTTCTATTTTCTTTTTTTTTATGATTTATTTTTATTTATTTGAAAGGTTGAGTTACAGAGAGAGGGATATCTAGAGAGATCTGTGGATGGGTGTACTCCCCGAATGATCACATTAGCTGGGGCTGGGATAAGCCAAAGCCACGAGCTAGAAGCTTCTTCAGGGTCTCCCATGTTGGTATAGGAACCCAAACACTTGGGTCATGTTCCACTGCTTTTCCCAGACTATCAGCAGGGAGCTGGATCAGAAGTGGAGCAGCCGGGACACGAATTTGTGTGCTAATGGGATGCCGGAATTATAGGCCTTGGCTTAATGCATTAACACCATAACACGAGCCTTGTCTTCTGTTTTCTTTAAGGCAGACTTGGTGGTTGAGGGGAACTCGATGATGGAATAGTGGTGAAGCTTGTGTTTCTAGAGGGTGCTCTTGCAAGGAAATTTGGGACCCTGGAAGATGGGTGATAAACAAATCTTGTGTGTGATTTGACGGGGCAGGGACAGGGGAAGTAAACAGTTAAAACGTGGGCTAGAAAAGGTGCTCAGTTGGCAGCACACCGGGCAGGCTCGGCAAGGCCTGTGCTCTCAGATTCTTTCCTGTGGCCTGCAGAGAGCAGGCCGTTCCTTTCCCACGGAGAAAGGGAGACCCACTCTCACGTGGGCGTCTGTGACTTGCTTCGGCGAGAAGTGTATGGGAAGGTCAGAGTGACCGCTGATTTCTGCAATTGTCTCTGGTTTCAAGATGCCCTCTTCGGGGGTGGTATGTCTTGAATCCCGTCATGACCATAAGAAATTCTATGTTAGAAACGTTTTCTTCTTTCAGATTCTGTTCCAGAATATTATTATTTGCTTGACATTAATGTTTGTCTGGAATTTCTTAGGCAATGCCAGATAAAGAAGGGGAGTTAAAAGATTGTATGCACTTGGGTGAATGTGTGTAAAGTGATCACATATGTTGTTTCTGAAGAGAGGAGAATTTATGAGTCAACTTGAAGTCGTCTTTTTAAATCATTGTCAATGTGTGTTGCTATTTCGGTTAGCAAACGATGGAGGCGGGGAGCTTGGACTTAAATGACCTTCTCCAGTGACTCTTGAGGAACTATGAAAAATGTTTTTCACTTGCTGTTCAAAGTATTTTTGTGTTTATCTTTCTATGAGTGTTACATTTCAAAGTGTTTCACTGGATTATTATATAACTGGATTTTTTTTCAATGTCTCCTGTTTGTGTGCTTTTGCATGCTAAGTTTCTAGCTCTTTTCATTGTTTTCCCCCAAGTTATAGGTAAATGAACCTTTTGCCAGTGAAATTTAAAAATATTCTTGTTTTCTTCAAATAGACTGGATTTGAGAATGTGTCCACATATTGGATAGCAGATTAGACTTTTCTCCCCTTGTGCTTGGACAGACTTTGCTGATGACTTTTTTTCACTAAATTATGGAGTGTTTTTCAAAAACGCTGTTCAGATCCTTGGCAGAGTAGTCACATCCCTTTTCCTCACTCCTTAGTACTCAGTTCAGCACCACAGATCACCCCAGGAAGCAGTAAATCTGCTGTGAAAGGTGGTGGGAATGGCCCAGCATTCATGGTGGGCTAAGATGCCTGAGCTCCACCTGTACTTCTGTCCTCGTTTCCTGCTGGTGTGCATCCTTAGAGCAGGTGAAGGCTGAGCTACCTGGTTCCTGCCACCTACGTGGGAGACTTAGAATGAGCTGCTGACCTGGCCAGCCCTGACCATCATAGGTATTTGGGGCAGTGAATCAGAGGAAAGAAGGAAGATCTCTCTATAGTACTTCTCTGCCTGCGAAATAAAATGAGAGCGAAGAAATAACATTTAAAAAATTTGAAACCTCAGGACCAGCACTGTGTTGCAGTAAGCTAGGCCTCTGCCTATGGTGCTGTGATGTTAACTGGATTATTTTGGGATTTTTTTTGCTCCACATTTTGCTTCCTTCATGTGTGAAAGAGATACCCCTTGCTCCCCTCCCAGTTGTTAAGGTTAAACAAGAGGACGTATGAATGAATATTTGAAGATATGAAATGCAGTCACATGCAGGTAGTATTTTTCATGTTCTTTGATATCTAGGAGGTCATCAGCTAATGCTATATTTTGCCCTTTCTTCTCCTCTGCCCTTTCCCCTTGCTGTTTGCGCTGCTCCCAGAGGATCTGAAAGGACAGAAGGAGAGGCTTTATTCGTCCTTTCTGTTGCAGTTGCTGGCGTGTCCAGCTGTCCTTGGTCATCCGTCCCTGAGTGATCCAGGCAGGGTTTCCTGATGTCCCCCCAGCTTAGTACAGTGGTGCATCACTCAGCAAGCGTGATTTGCCTTTGCCCACTTGTAGCAGGGGACTTTGGTGAAGTTCGTGTCTGCATGCTGTTCTAGTAGCATTTCTGTAGTGAAGGCCCATAGGCCAAAATCTGGTTCACCACCTCTTTTTGTGCAATTTATGATTTAAGAGGAGTTTCTAGATTCTCAAGTGGTTGTAAAAGAAAAGATAGATTTAACGACGTCTGGAAATCACATGAAATTCAAATTTCAGAGTCTATACAGTTTTACTGAAATATGGCTGTGCTTATTTATCAGTTGTCTTTGGCTCGTGCTGCATCAGCAACAGAAACCTGACTCACAAACCATAAGTTATTTATTATCTGGCCACAGAGTGAGGAAGGCCAGTAGAGGAGTTTGGATTTTTTTCAGGAAAGCTTTAACTTTTTCTGATGATTGTAGTCACTTTGCTTCTGCTCCCCCTCTTTTTTTTATGCCTACCAGAGTGCTAGAATAAAGCTAGCGTTTAGTCTCAAAACTGGTTTAAGATCAGAACTGGGGAGACCTTCTGAAGAGTAAACTTTCTGGGTATAAGTCTTTTGAGCTCTTGGCTATTTCTTTTGAATTAAATTTGGCCAGAAGAGATTTGTTATACCAGTGCTGTTGAACCGTTCCTTTCATTGCTAAACTTGTGTATAAGAGGAAAAGAATTAGGCAAACCAAACAGATGAAATGCCTTTGTACTGTGCACATTCACAGGAGGATTTAATTTCAGCTTATCCTGTGTACTTATTCATGGTTTAGACTCAAGATTTTTAAGTATTTGGAGCTATGAGATAATGTCAGCATTTAAGTGCTAACCACAAAAAGAGTTAGGCAAGGTTTGCTGCAATGAACCAGTCGCCTTTTATTCCCCTCCATTAGGTTTTTCCCCCCCTGTACAATCCTACAGCCTTGTCTTTGTTTTCACCACCTTTGAAGGAAATCATTTGTTACTGAGACTCAAGCAAGTAATGCTAAGCTAGGGTAAGAATTTCTTCCCATTCCCTGAGACAGGCCTTGTGCTATTTCTGTCTATTATCTAGAAGCGTAGCTGTGTTCGGTTTTTCAATTCCCTAAGGGATCTGTTGACATTTTGAGTGCTCGCAAAGAGCTGTGGGCTCTAAAAGGCCCACACAATCAAAAAGGGTTACATCAGAAATAGAAGCGAGAGGCTTGCCCTTCAAGGAACTTGTTGTCTGTATGGTGGAAGATGAGTGACGTGTGTGTATCTGAATGTGTTACAGAAGCCTACAAAGACACAACAGTGAATGGACTTCCTTCATGAAGGAGTGCTCCCCAGGGGAAGAGGGGGACAAGTGGCGAGTGTTTCTGGGGGTGAACCTGGGTTGTAAGGGAGGCAGAGAAAGCCAGTCCAGACAAGAGATGCTGAGTACTGGCTCCAGGACATCTCTGGATGATGTCCTGGAACAGGAGACCTGTCACATGGCAGGTACAGTGACCCCTCTGCCTTGCCTTCAGTGCTCTCTTAAGGCTCTTGTTACTTGCTGAGACTACTTTGCAACAGGTCTGCCTGTCCCCAGAAGCTTCTTGATTTGTCTTCTAAAGCTACAGCTGTACTCACATTGCCTTTGGCTCTTGCCCACCACTGCAGCACTGTCTTATGCCGTTCTCCAGAGAATGGTCCCTCACAGTGCGCCAGCCTGTCTGAACTGCTTTCGTTTTTGTTTTAGTGTGCTGTGCTGTTGTTCACCCCCGCCCCCGCTCAATCTTTGCCATTGTATAATTGCTGACTTGCTTCACTATCATACTAACTGCAGCTCCTCCTTAAGGGCTTAGCTTAAGTGACTTCTTCCCCAGAAAACCTTCCCACACCTCCTATGTTGGATTAAGTCCTTTTTTAAAAAAGTATTTGTTTGAAAAGAATTAGAGAGAGAGAGAGATTGATTTTCCATCTGCCTGTTCATTTTCCAAAGGTTGTAATATCTAGGGTGGGATAGGCTGAAGTCAGTAGCGTGAATTCTATATGAGTCTCCCAAGTGGCTGGTAGGGCAATAGACACAAGCGCTTGGTCCATCATTTACTGTTTTCCTAGATGCATTAGCAGGAAGCTGGATTGGGAAGTGGAGCAGTCAGGACTTGAACCAGTGCCTTGATATGGGGTGTCAGCCCCCATAAGCAGTGGCTTAGTTCACTGTGCCACCAATCCAATCTCAGTGAAGACCTCGTTACGTCCTTCAAGCACCTTTGCTTCCCCATTTGGTTTGTCTTCTCTAGAGGTAAATTTTCAGAGTTTAGGGAGCTGGAACTGAGTGCTCAAATACTAGATATTGATTATTTTGTTTCTTACAAAAACATCCAAATTCTCCTCATTGTTTGCAAAATTTATTTCAGACATTTGTGCATTTATTTATTACCTCTGTAATATGGCCTTAGACTGTTTAAATCAGTTAGGAATTAGATTTGGCAACATTTAGTTGAAAATTCATAGAACAGTGATTAAACAGAATAGGTACATATTCTTTCCCGTCTTCCTCTTTGTCTACCTCCTCCTGTCCCTCCTTTTCTCCTACCTCCTTCAACCCATGTGCACAAACAGAAAAGCCTGCTGAGTCCCTGGAGCCCAGGCTTAGTGTGGCTCTCCAGTTATCAGAGAACATGTCTCCTTCCATTGCTATGCTTTGCCATGCTTAGCACCCGTCCTCCGTGCCCCATGTCATGATCCGAAGTGGCTGCTGAAGTCCCAGCCATCTTATGCTTTATGAGGGTATTGCTGTTATAGAAGGGAGACGGAGAGACAGGAAGACTGGAAGGGAGCTAAAGTGAAACAGAGACTAGCCATGCTGTCCTCCAAGAGAACAGATTTGATCAAACCCTCATTTTCTTTTTATTACATTGCATTTTATGACACAGTTTCATAGGCTCTGGGGTTCCCTCAACAATCAAACCCTCATTTTTGGCATTCTGGGTAGGAGAGTGTCCCCCTAGAAGACTGACTTTTTATCTCTTTGAGAATTCTACTCTCCTGGGATTGTGGCCCATTTAGTGAGGTGTGGTGTTCCCTGTCCTTGGGAAAAGAGGGAATTACCCAGCTCCTGATGTGCCTTGGAGGAGGAGACAGAAACCATGACCCTTCCTTTCCTGAAACGACCTTGCTTTAACATCTCTTTAGTGTGCAGTTGCTTGAACTCTTTCTCTGTAATTCCATTTTCTACATATTTTCCTCCAATCTCTGTTTCTCAAAATCTTAGCCATTCTTCAGGGCTTATATTAGCTTTTTGTTACTATTATAAAATATCTGGCACACGCTTCTTATGGCATAAAGAGGCTTGCTTTTATTTTATTTTTTATAAGATTTACTTGTTTCTATTTGAAAGGCAGAATTTACAGAGAGAGGAATAGAGGTAGAGAGAGGGGTCTTCCACCCACTGATTCCCTCCCCAAATGGCTGCAATGGCTGGAGCTGGGCCTGTCTGAAGCCAGCAGTCAGTAGCTTCTTCCAGTCTCCCATGTGAGTGACAGGGTCCCAAGGCCTTGAGCCGTCTTCCATTGCTTTCCCAGGTCATAGGCAGGGAGCTAGTTGGGAAATGGAGCAGCCAGGACATGAACTGGTGCCCAGATGGTATATCAGTGTGACAGGCAGAGGATTAGTGTGCTATACACTGCACCAGTCCCATTTTAATTTTTTACTTATTTGAAGGGCAGAATCATGCACACGCACAGAGATACACACACACACACACACACACACACACACACACACACACACACACACACACACACACACACGGGGGTGGAGGGAAGAGAGAGAGAGAGAGAGAAAGAGAAAGGATCTTCTGATTCATTTTCCAAATGGCCACAGCGGCCAGGTTTGAGTCAAACTGAAGCCAGGATCTCAGGGCTTTATGCAGATCTCTCACTGGCTTGCAGAGGCCCAAGTACTTTGCAGATCTTGGTGAAGGCCCTATGGCTGTGGTAAATGGTGGAGTGGCGCTGGGAGGAAGGATCACATTTTGAGCTATGAAGCAGAGAAAGGGAGGGGCCATGTGGTGCCCTGTGAGAATTACCTTCATCTCCACTGCCAATGAACTACCAACTTCCAAGAGCTGCCATCTCTTAAAGGCTCCACAGCGACTCCCAAAACTGTCTCCCTAAGAACTAATCATGTGAACCTTTGGGGCCCAAACTCAAATCATAGCAGGGCCCACTCCAGATTCCTCTGAAAGTCTTTTGATATTCTCCACAGTAGGAGTATTTTCTTTTGTACTTGAACTTTCATAAATTTGTTTGGAGCTGTTTATTGTAGCTACTTACAAACTTACCTACTTCCTCCTTAACTGCTTTCTCCATTGATTGCTAACTCAGGAACCATGTCTTGTTTACATCTGCCACTTCAATCACAGACCTTCTTACTGTGAAGAATTTGATTGAGTGAGTTTTAGAGGGAAAGAAAGCAAATAGATAGTGTGAATCCTGGTGCCTGGGCTTTGGCTTTAGGCTTGACAGGGCAGGAGAGTTAGCCTTGAGTATAAGGAGATTGGCTTAGTGACAGAGAAAGCCGTCTCTTCAGTTCCCATCTGCCAGGGCGTTGGCTTCACTAACTGTCCACAGTCACTAGATTTTCCCCAGATTCCCCAAGATCTCAGTTGATATAGAGGTTTTGACTTCATTTCTCCTTTTAACTGGTAAAATGCACTCTGAGTGGGTTGGTTGGTGCTGCTGTTGGTCCGGGTTATCTGGTCTTTGTGGGGCACTGAGTGGCACCTGCAGGGGACTCTGTGTATAGTATGAAGCTCAGCACTGGAGTTCCAGGCCGCTTTGAGCTCTGTTCTTGCTCTCCTACCGGTCCATCTATGCATCCGTGCAGCTCCCTGCCTTTGACCAGTATTGATAGTTCTTTGCAGGACTGAGAGCAGTTGACATGTTAAATTGGACAGAATTGCCTTTTTGATAAATTCCATTCCAGTTCACTTCACACAAATCATTCCTGTTTTGTTCAATCCACTCAGAAAATGAAAGCACAGGCATTTTAATTGTTTTAGAACAGTGTTTAATGCCTACTGTTGCCTCCCAGAGTTAGCCACATACACATCCTGGGCTCACTTTGTTGACTGCAGTGAGAGAAAGCAGAGCCATCCAGAGATTCTTACATCTTACAAAAGGGACAAGAAAAAGGTGGTTTATTCTTTGTGCTTATATGAAACAGGTTTTGGGGGTGGTGTTGTAGTGTAGTTCGTTAAGCCACTGCCTGCAACACTAACTTCAGGGTTGAGAAAATCTTTCCAAAGTCTACTGGTTGACAAAGTCCACCCTTATGTATCCACAGACCCAGGAGCATGCTGCCTCCTTGGCCAAGAGTGTTGTCCAACCTGTTCTGCTTGCCAGCCTCTGAGGAGGTAGTCAACATACCCTGCTGGCTTAAGTGAGGTAGCCGTTATGTCCTCCATGTGCATCTGGACATGCTGTCCACCACATAGACATTAGCAAATGAAGAGGCCCAGTCTCAGTACATGCACTCCAAGATTGGATCAACAATCTTCCTGGGGTGACTGAGATAGGAGTTCAATGATCTAGTTGGGGAGCCCCCCAAGAAACCTTGCCTGGAGAGATCTCTGACTTGATTCTAGTATGCGCCATCTAGTGCAGGGTCAGGTTCATTCTGTCATCTGCACCAGCCAGTGCACATACTAGTGGATACAACTGCCCAGTCAGTTCTGCCCCTGCCCCATATCTCACATGAGCTAATAGGTGCCATAGCCCATCCCAGCCCCGCTAACCCACCAGAGACCCAGTCCTCACGTGTACCAGTATGTGCCTCAGTCTAGTCAGGATGACACCCACCTCCACCCTAATAACTCCCAACAGGCTGCCTCTAGCCATGGTTTTGCACATGCCAGCCTCTGCTGTGACCTAGCCAAGCACAGTAAACATCCCATCTGGCTCTTGTGCACATTCATTGGTGCTGTGGCTTAGCTCAGCTCAATTTGTCTCCAGACCTGGCCTGCATGTATGAGGGCAGGTATCGCTGCCCTGTCCAGCCTGGCCTGCCCTCAGCCCTGGTTCTCATACTCATCAGTGGGAGAGTGCCAGTGGTTCCCCTGCCAGGCATGCTCCCAGCCCCAGGTCTTGAGCCTGCCAGGGGGTGTACTGTTGTCTGGCCTGACGTGACTCACACTTAGTCTCGGCACTTGCCAGCTGGTGCTATGTCCTAGCCTGGCTGGTCTGCACCCATTCTGGCTTCATGCATACCAGCAGGTGCAGCAGCCTAACCCAGCCTGGCCTGCTCCCAATGCCAGCTCACATACTCACCAGTGGAAACAGCAGCCTAGTGGGGAAGTCTCCAAAGTTCCCCTAGCAGGACTGCTCTCACTCTCGGGCATTGTGGGTGCCAGACAGTGCTGTGGCCCAGTCTGAGATGGTCCACCCCCCAGTTTTGGCATTCGCCAGCAAATGCTACAACCTGGGTCAGCCTGACCTGCTCCCGGATCTGTCTCACACATATGCTGGTGGCTGTTGGAACCCAGCCTGGCCTGACCTACCTCCAGCCCTGGCTCTCATGTTCATCAGCAAAAAATGTAGCCTAGTAGGGGAGTTCCTCTCAGTTCCCCTAGCAAACCAACTCCCAGGTCTGGATCTTATGTGTATGCCTAACATGACCAGCCCCTAGTCCTGGCACTCACAAATAGGTGCTGTGACCTAGCCTGACTGGTCAGCACCCTAGCTATAGCCTAGCACAGACTGGCCCATTCCCAGACCCAGGTCTCATATGACCTGGTGGTTGCCCTGGCCTAGCCTGGCCTTTCCCACACCCATTTTGGCTCTTGCATGTGCCAGCAGGTGTTGGAACCTAGCCTAGTCTGGCCTATGAAAGGCAGATTTACAGAGAGAAGGAGAGATCTTCAATATTCTGATTTATTCCTCAAATGGCCACAAAGGTTGGAGCTGAGCCAATTCAAAGTCAGGAGCCAGGAGCTTCTTCTGTGTCTCTCACAACTTGTGCCATGTTATGCTGCTTTTCCAGGCCATACACAGGGAGCTGGATGGGAAGTGGGGCCACCAGCATTAGAACTGGTCCCATATGGGATCCTGGTGCATTCAAGGCAAGGACATTAGCCGCTAGGCTACCACACTGGGCTCTAGGTATAATACTTTTAAAAAAAAAGCCTTTTCATTTAAAAGAATTTAAAAATAATTTTTTATTTAAGTGAAGGGAAGAAACTACTCCTTTTGCTGGTTTGCTCCCCACATGCTCACAATGGTTAGGATAGGGCCAGCACTGGAAACTGGACCTGGGGTCAGGATACCAAAGTCCAGATCTCCCAGGTGGATGATAGGAACCTAGTGTTTGAGCAATGACTACTGCCTTCCAGTGTCTGCTTTGGTGGGAATTTGGAATCATGTCCAGGGTGATTGGATGTGGGATGCAAGCATCTTAGCTGCTAGACTAATGCCTGCTTCCTGAAGGGCCCTTAAAGTATATTTGAATAACAATTATGATATGGGGAAAAAAAACCCTAGAAATCAGTTGATCTGAAGTGAAAATTTGTATCTTACTTGTTCTGTGTCCTTGCCTAAATTTTTAAAATTTATTATTATCAATGTTGAAATAATTTAAGACAAGAAGTTGCAAAATAATACTGAGTACCCAGGTATCTTTTACTTAGTTTCCTCTGAATAATATCTCGAATGTATGGTAATATCTCAAATATCTCAAATATTGTTGTCAAAACCAGGAAATTGACATTGGTGCAGAACTAGTAACTCAAAACCCTATTGAGATATTTTTCTCATGTACACTGTGTGTATGTGTACACATGTGTAGTTTTGTGAACTTTTTATCATATCTACACTTTCCAGGTATATATACATACACGTACATATATATGTATATACATACATACATATAAATGTAGATATAGAAAGGGAGAGTTATGGAGCAAGAGGAAAAGGAGAAACTGAGAGGTCTTCCATTTACTGGTTCACTCTCCAAATGCCCCTTCAACCAGGGATGGACCAGGCCAAAGCCGGGAGACAGGAGCCATCCGAGTCTCCCACATGGGTACAAGTGCCCAAGGACTTGGACCATGTTCCACTGCTTTCCCAGACGTATTTGCAGGGAGTTTGATTGTAAATGGAGCATCTAGGACTCAAGCTGGTTGCCAATATGGGAAGCTGTAACTGCAGGCAGCGATTTAATGTGCTGCAACACAGCCACAACCCTTGCATTTGATTTTTGGTGCTCATTTATCTTGAAATCTGTGGAGCCTTGTGTAAATAACTAGTAATAACAGCACTGGAATCTATTTAATCTGGAAATGTCAATACTGTTAGTTAGAAGAATCCTGGATTAGGAAATGGAAAGTCAGGTTCTAGTTGCACCTCTGACTAGCCAGTGCTGCGTCTGCGGTGAAGGCTGTCACATTCTCAATTTGGAAACAAAGGAGCTCAACCAAGAAAGCTTGAGTTCCCCTTTTCCTTCCCGTAAATTTCACCTCCTCCGCATTTCCAAGAACTCCACTCTTTTTTTTGTTTGTTTGTTTGCAGTTGTTCTAACCCAAACATATGTTCTGCCTTGCTTCCTCCTTTCCTGCCCCTGTCTTGCATTGCAGTGCAGCATTCCTGAACCTGCCGCCTCATCTTCTTACATTGCATCAAATATTGCTGTCACTTCCCCAGGCACTGCTGATCACAGGTCTTGGTTCCATCCTCTGCCGCGCTCTGACACTCTTGGAAGTTATCCTGTGCACGTGGTTGGACTGGTTGTTTTTTGACCCGTGAATTCCCCTTTCCCAGGTTGTGAACTCCTTTAGAAGCAGAGCTGCCTTAACTGCCTCTTTCATCCTTGCTATGTAGAACAGTGCCTGACTTATCAATAATTATTTGTTATGCAAATGCATTAATGGGCTGGATAATCACAACAGTTCTAGAAATTGAGAAAAAAATTACTCAATGATTTGATATCATTTGATTTTTAAACAATGGCTTAATGGCTAATCATCCACCTGCAAGTGCCATATCCCATATGGGAACTGATTTGTGTCCCGGCTGCCCCATTTTTGATCCAGCTCCCTGCTTATGCCTTAGGGAAGCAGTGGAGGTTGGCCAAAGCCTTGGGACCATGTACCCACATGGGAGACTTGGAAGAAGCTCCTGGCCCCAAGATTCAGATCTGCTCAGCTCTGGACATAGCAGTCATTTGGAGAGTACACCAAAGGATGGAAGATCTGTCTCTCCTTTCTATTAAAAAAAACTACCTTTCCAATAAACTAATTAAGTAACTAAAATTGTTAATTTTTCTTCACATTTGGGACTCTGAAGGGCATTTAGTAATTAAATGCCTACATTCTTTGGGGTTCCCTTTATGTATGTGTGTTGATGAAAAGGACTTTTTTTCAGAGGCAAAATCACCTCAGATGAGAAAGATAAGTCCTGTGCTATGTTAAAAGAGCTAATGTCCACTGCAACAGTTAAACCGCATTAGTAATCTAAAGAGGTAAATTTGAAATACATTTATTTCTCCCACAAACTATTAGACAAGATTCAAGATCAAGTTTTTTGGTTATACAGAAGTAGCAAGAATGGGTCAGTGGCATGACTTAGTAGGCTAAATCTCTGCCTGCAGTATTGACATCCCATGTGGGTCCGTCCCAGTTTGAGTCCTGGTGCCTTGCTTCTGATTCAGCTCTTTGACGTGGGAAAGCAGCAGAGGATGACTTCTGTTTTTGGGCCCCTTTACCCATGTTGAAGACCTGAAGAAACTCCTGGCTTCTGGTTTCAGATTGGCTCAGCTCTTTGCACTGCAGCCAGTTTGGGAGGGAACCAGCAGATGGAGTATCTCTCTCTCTCTCTCTCTGTTTCTCCTTCTCTTTGTTTTTTTTTTTTTTTCTTAAAGATTTATTTTATTTTTATTGGAAAGGCGGATATACAGAGAGGAGAGACAGAGAGGAAGATCTTCCGTCCAATGATTCACTCCCCAAGTGAGCACAAAGCCAGGAGACTCTTCCGGGTCTCCCACGCGGGTGCAGGGTCCCAAAGCTTTGGGCTGTCCTCGACTGCTTTCCCAGGCCACAAGCAGGGAGCTGGATGGGAAGAGGGGCTGCCAGGATTAGAACCAGCGCCCATATGGGATCCTGGGCGTGCAAGGCAAGGACCTTAACCACTGCGCCACTGCGCCGGGCCCTCTCCTTCTCTTTGTAACTTCACCTTTCAAATGGAAATAAACCTTAAAAAAATAGAAGAAGTAAGAAATTTAATGTTGTGAAGTTGGACATTTAGCCCAACTTGATTCTTTTATTAAACTAAATACCTTCTGACTTAGTCTATTATTTTTTGTATTACTGTAACAAAATATCCGAGGCTGTGTACATTTCTAAAGAAAAGAGGTTATGTGTCTCACAGTACAGGAGATTCTGTATCAAAGTGCCAGCAACTGCTTTGCTCTGGTGAGGGCCATCAGGTTACAATGCACATGGCAGATGGTAATGTGGCAAAAGCACATGTGACAGGGAATGATCGTTGGGGAGGATAGGAAGCCAGAGAGATTCAGGGACCAGGCTTATGGTCACTTTTGGAAGAAACCAACTGAGGTCCCTTGAGGAACTCTGTTTACTTTCCTAAGGGCAATGTCCCCAATAACCTAGTTATATCCACAAAGCCCTGCCACCTAGACTGCCACACAGGCCAGGCTTCTAAGCCCATGAAACTGGGCAACTCACTAAACCGTATCAAAACCATAGTACCTCTTTTTCTTTTGAATTTCACATGCCAGTATTGTTTCCTAGAGCTGGAAGTGTTGTGTCTGCTAATACTCTCATCGAAGTGAAAGGGACATAATTTATGTCCTTGGCTTTTTTTTTTTTATCTTAAGCTCTTTCGTAACTTTCGTTTTATTGATTGTCAGAGCCACATAACTCAAATGTCATTACATCCACTTTTGAGGGCATTACCAGCTGCTTGTGCCTTTTAAGCAGCTTTGAAAATGTGATGCAGTGGAGACACATGATGCATATGTGAGACTTGAGTCTTTCTGAGTTAATGATTTACTGCTGCTGAAGGAAAGATTTCTATGTGAAGGAAATGCTCAGTCTTTTGCTAAATATTCTCATTGGAGGGTAATAAATTTCCTCTAATTATATTCTGGAGTGCTCCCTTGAAAAATACATGGACCCCTACAGCCTCCAGAGAACTAAGTGTTGACATTTTGGTTTCTTTTGTTATAGCTTCATTATTGTTATTGCTAATGAATTAATTTTCTAGAAAATATACACTTACACAGTTGGGATATGGTGTTTTTCTCTTAGAAGCATTTCACTGTCTCTACATTATTATGTCCTTAGTTTTTTGGATGTCTTCTTCAGATGTTACTTCCTTTTGTTGCTTTTTAAAAATGGTGAACCAGTGATGAGTGTGAGTTCATATTATGAAAACCATGAGTGATGAAATATGGTTAGTCACACTCAAGTGGAGTAGTTTCTGTGGACCATGGATGCTCTGGTGCATTTAAACTGCTGGACTTTGGTTTTTTTGTGCTGCCCTCACTCCCTTTATCAGGTCCTCTGATGGGTCTAGATTGTTTTAGCCATCCTTATGTGAGTTGACTCAGGCAGTGGGGAAGAGCTAGAGGAGGAAGGATGTCAATTGAGTGTACTTCTTTTTTTTTTTTAAGATTTATTCATTTTTTATTGCAAAGTCAGATATGTAGAGAGGAGAAGAGACAGAGAGGAAGATCTCCCGTCCAATGGTTCCCTCCCCAAGTGACTGCAATGGCTGGTGCTGCGCAGATCCTAAGCCAGGAGCCAGGAACCTCCTCCAGGTCTCCCACATGGGTTCAGGATCCCAAGGCTCTGGGCCATTCTTGACCTCTTTCCCAGGCCACAAATAGGGAGCTGAATGGGAAGTGGAGCCACCGGAATTAGAATCGGCACTCATATGGGACCCCCGCACATTCATGGTGAGGACTTCAGCCACTAGGTCACCGCACCAGGCCTGAGCGTACTTCTTTTCCTGAAGTACCTCATTTGTAGGACTTGAAGGGATTAATTGAGGGAAGTAATATTCCTATTGATGGGAGTAAAAATGCCTGCTCCTTTTTGGGAGCTGTTGTTTTCTTCTCAGGTTTTCTTTCTACATGTAAAATGATGTTCTCAAGGAGCAGAATGTCTATGTCTGTTTTCCACTCTAGTATTACATGCCATCATTGTTCAGTGGCTGGAAGCTTTTGTAATAGGATTATACATTTCACTTCTAGGTCCCACTCATGTTTTTAAGTTGTTTTTTCCCTTGCTGCTGCATGGTCACTGAGTGAAAAAATAAGTGTGATTTTTTTTCCAGGTAGCTTAATTCTGTGATTTGTGCAACCCAAATGGATGCTATAGGTTTTGCCTTGGATAAATTTCAAATGACTTCTGTTGGCCTGCAATTCTATTAGTATGATTGATTCAGGGTACTGCATCATCTAACATGTCTGCTTCACATCCCATGAATCAATTCTCTGGGCAGAGCAATCATTGAACATTGGGCAAACCTTGGACTTTGTGTATCTGCCATCTTTATAAATGATTGTGAGGAATGCATGCACTCCTGTAAGTCCTGGAGCAGCAGAAACACTGTATTTTTTTTTTTTTTTCCTTTAAAGTCTGCTACATAACAGATTATCCCAAAACTTGGTTTATTAAAGCAACCATTTTATTTGGCTCATGATGTTGTGGATTAGGAATTCGGAGAGGATTCAACTAGGCAGTTTGTCTCTGACCCACATGGTAGCAGCTGGGCCTGGTGGACGCCCTGCTCGGAGTGCTGCTTTACTCATGTGGGCTGACACTGGCTATTGGCTAGGTTCTTGGTTGGGCCTTTGCTACAGGCACTGAGATGTGGTCTGCTTGTATGACTCATGCTTCTGGATTCCGCATAGGTATGGCAAGAAGCTTCAAGGCTTAGATTTTCTTCTGACCTCATAATATGAATCCCAGGAAATCAGTTTTGTTGCACATTATTAGTCAAATAAGCAGTTAAAGCCAATCTATACTCAGTGGGAGAGGGATGGAATTATTCTCCATCTTTATTTAGAAGCAACACACACTGTGCAGCTAGCATTAATGACAGGCAGTGGGTTTACATCAGAGCAGCACCTATTCAATAGCAATTTATTCCTTTCCTGAGGCTTCTGTGACTTAAGTATAAGCAGTAATAAGAACAAGGAATCTCCAGAAAGTTTGCAGGAAATGAGCATTATGGGAAAACTATGCATAGATTTCAAAATGCTTTTGCATTAAAGCAAAGTTGTCTTAGTCTGTTTTCCATGAATTTTTTGAAATATCTTCCTAGTTCCACGGAAAGGGACCCAGTTCCAAACTCTGCAGCTTTCATGACATAAACAAAACAAAACAAAAACTCCACTGTAACTCATACCAGTCATTTGATGGGAGGGAACTTTAAAAGTAGCATGACTATAATCTCAAAACATCTAGAAAGATGTCAGTCCTCTGAGTCATTGTGCAAACTAGTTTGTCAAGAGAGTTCAAATGAATCCTCTATCTTGCAGCTGGCAGGGACTCTTAGGGATTACATCATCATTATCACTTTCAAAAATGATCTATTGAGCATTTCTTAGGTGCCATATCCTGGGTATACCGAGTGGAACATGATAGATACTTGCCCTTGAGACAGAGTTGATGAAATAGAACTGATGCTCAACTGGTGAATACAAATCCAGGGTGTATAGACTTCTGGGAAATAAGAACAGGTGAGAAGAGCACAAGAAGGAGCTGTAATCTGCACAAGCAGTTGGGACTGGTTTAGGGACTGGGAAAGGCTCTGTGAAACAGGCTTCCATGGCCCAAGTATTGGCCCCTTAGCTTCAGAAATCCCTCTGAAATGCAGATGCTGCTGCTTCTCTCTGTTACCTTTCTTCACTCACTGGCCTTCTTCCTTGAATATACAGGCTACTGAAACAAAATACTATTAATTAGGTAGCCTGTACATCACATGGATTTATTTCTCACAATTCTAAAAGTTAAGTAGTTCAAGATCAAGTTATTGGCATATTCAGTATCTGGTTAGGGCTGTTTCTAGATTCTGGATGACACCTTCTTGCAGTTTCTTCACATGGTAGAAGGGTCAACACAGCTGCCTGGAGCTTCTTTGTCCAGTCACTAATCCCATTCTTGAGGGCTCTGCTAAGTCCCCACGTGCAGTAGCACCCCATTGGTGGTTAGGTATCTTCTGAAATTTTAGGGGAGTGTAAACATTTAGATTATAGCTTAGGGGTAAGATTTAACAGAAGGTGTTGCCAGCTGCTGTAAATAGAAAAAGAAGCAAAAAAGTACATAATACATTTATAGATTATCTGCTTCAACTCCCTAACAATAGGGGTCCTCCTTGTACAGCTGCAACTGCATGTGATAAGCATTGTAATAGAGTTTGCGAAGGGAGTGATTCATTTTGAGTCAAGCAGCTGGGAGTTGCCTTGTGGCAGTTATCAGAAAACTTGTCGTTCCTAAAAAATATTCTGTACTACACAATTTATTTTTCTTAGTTCTTGTCCCTGTTTCTATCTGGAATGTGATCTCTTGAAATCCCATATACATGTTCCAAAACGTAGTGACTTAAAATGCAATTTATTATTTTTCACAGCTATGTGTGTTGACTGGGCTCAGCTACATGGTTCTTCTGTGTCGTATGGAATTCGCTGCTGTTACTAATTTAGTAAATGCCTTCAGTTTCAGAGCTTGACTGGAATTAGAATGTCCAGGAAAGCTTCCTTTATTATTTCTTGTGTGGATTGAAGACTGGAGCATTAATGTCTGATTTCCTCTAGTACCCAGACCAGCTTCCTTTTAGCGAGGTGGCCGTGTTCTTGGTGTAATATCATACAAGTTACCACTTGTCATGAAGCTGAGATGGGAAACTGGCTCAGCGTCACTTCTACCACATTTTTGTGATCAAAGTCACAAAACTGCCCTAATTCAAGCTTCATTCCTTTTGTCCTTTTTTTTTTTTTAAGATTTTATTTTATTTTGGTTGGAAAGTTAGATATGTAGAGAGAAGGAGAAAAGATCTTCCGTCTATTGATTCACTCCTCAAGTGGCTGGCTGCAGTGGTTGGAGCTGTGCCAGTCGGAAGCTAGGAGCCCAGAGCTTCTTCCCCATCTCCCAGATGAGTGTAGGGTCCCAAAGCTTTGGGGTTGTCCATGACTACTTTCCCAGGCCACAGGCAAGGAGCAGGATGGGAAGTGGGGACACCGGGATTAGAGCTGGTGCCCATATGGGATACTGCATGTGCAAGGTGAGGCTAGCCTCTAGACTACTACCAGGCCCTGTCTTTTTTATATATATATATTTATTTATTCGAGTGGCAAAATCAGAGAGAAAGAGAGAGAGAGAGAATGAGGATATTTCCATCCATTGATTCACTCCCCCAATGGACACAATGGCAGGCCACGCTAATCACTTCCCCAATGGACACAATGGCAGGTCAGACTAAGTTAGGAACCAGGAGTTTCTTCAAATCTCCTACATGGGTACCAGTGCCTAAGCACTTGGGCCATCCTCTACTGCTTTCCCAGGCACATTAACAGGGAGCTTGATTGGAAGTGGGGCAGCCGAGTTACAAACTTCTGCCCATAAGGGATGCTGGCAGTATGAGACAGCTTAACATGCCATAACAATGGTCCCCAAACTCCATTACTCGGTGGGATAGGTGGTCTGCACATACAGAGATGAGGAGTTCTTAAATCCCTAGGCCTTCACGTACTATTTGAACTCTTTGGTTTTCAACTCTGAACTGGTTCTAGAGAAAGTTTCTGTGAACATTTTGGATGCAGTTGAGCTGTGGCTGAAAAATGATCATTGAGTATTATGCTTGTTTTCTGCTGTGCTTGGCATTTATATTGTTTTGTATATGTTCTGTGGGCTGAGCAGAGGTTAGGAACCAAGTGAAAGAATCTGAAGGATGAGTGGACACTCCTGTTCTGACTGTAACCCAGGGCAAGGAACTTCACCAGCGGGGCAAGTAAACAAAGAAGAACACAAAGGGGGAGGGCCAGGAAGTAAAAGAAAACAAGCTGGCTGCACTGAGCTGATATTTTAATATTAACAGATGGCAGGGGGAAGCCTGAGCCACTCAACTTGCTTCTCTGTTCTAAGTAGGGGAATTGCTTAAAAATGTGAATCAGATTATGTCATTCCCTCGTTTACGTTGCTTCAGTGGACTTTCATTGCACACGTAATAAAGTACAAACTCCTGGTGATAAATTAGCTCCTTACTCCCGCTTATCCAAGCTCTCCTCTTCTTTGCCTTCCCTCTTTGTTTCACTACGTTTATTTCTTTCTGTTCCTGGACAGAAAAAACTCTGTTCCTGGGCTCATTCTGCCGGGTCCACCCCGTCTTAGGGCCTTAGTACTTGGTGTTCCCTCTGTCTGGAACATGGCTCTGTGGCTGGCCCATCTTTCAAAACCCAGCCCAGATGACCTGAGAGAGACCTTTTCTGACCTGCCAGACTATAATAGTCTATCAGGAACATACATGTACTCTATCTTTTGCTTCCTTCTGTTCTTTTTATTCCTGAAGTTCTGTTTCAGTTTTTTAATGTATGAAGTGTGATTGAAAACAACAGAACATCCTTCATAGAGTTGTCATGGGGATTAAACTAAGAGAGGAATTGGTGATGTATGAGATGCTTTCAAGGTTTGCTTTACTATTTTAGCACTCTGTGTTGCCTGATGTTGTTCTGTTAATTATATGCTGTTTTACCCACTGCTGAAGTCTCAGCTTTTTGCAAGCAAGGAATGCCTCTGCCCATCTCGTTCAATTCCAGTGTGTTGTCATTTGCAAGTGATCCTCAACAAGCACTCATAAAATCAATATATGGCTGGAAGGAAGGGATGAACATATTATACAGACCAGGAAAATCATTGGTAATATGAAATGAAAGCCTGCCCAATTTGGATAGATGATGCAAGGTAGTTGAATCATTCAAAATGAGTTTAGGATTTTTAATCCAGAAAAATTCTGTTGATGACCCTTAGTAAAAATCAGGAGACAATTTATTATTAATTTTCAGTTTTGTAAAATTTGAAGAATGGGAATATAGATAAATGAAATTCACCTGGCATTATAAATATACTTGGAATTTCAAATATAAACTTTGTAAATACCTGGAATTACAAATTTAGGTAAATAAAATTCAGATTTTCAAGAGTGAGGAAGGACAGTTTAAAAACTGTGCAGGAAGAGATTTTTGCGACTTGTGAACAAAGTTCTACAATGGATATTAAATAGATGGTTTGTGAATGCTCAGAAGGGTGTTGTTTAGCAGGAAAGTGGGGCACCCTTAGAAAAGAGAGGCCTGGTGAGATGAATTGGTTCTTTTTTTCAGGTCACTACTGAGTTTGATAGCAGAACTGAAATGAAAATAAAGACCTCTTGATTCCAGATCAGCTTTTTCTGCTCCTAGAGAGTTTTAACTTGCCATCTTAGAGCTTCTCAAATTCAATGCAAAATAGACTCTTTTATATGTGTCTTTTATTTTTGAAGATATGTTAAAAAGAAAAAAAAAATATCTACCTTTGAAAACAGTTTCTCTGTCAGAGCACCTTAAAACCTGGGAGTAGAACATAGTCGCATGAGAGGATGAGAGTGCATTCTTTCTGCCACCAATTTTTGGAACAAGTCTGGGCAGGACTGCAGGATCAGAAACTCAGCAGTGTGATATTTTGCTAATTTATCTGATTAACTAGAATGCTACCTGTTATCTATATGCAGAAAACAGCATGTGTCCTTCCATTAGACATGCACTGTCTGATATAGTAACCTCTCTCCACAAGGAGCTTTTGAGCAGTGAAAATATGATTGCTCAAATTATCATAAACCCAAGGATAGCACACTGGATTTCAAAGGCTTAGCATGGAGAAAGAATGTTAATCTCTATTGAGCTGTTTTATTTTGAGCATCAGTCAAGGAGATAATATTTTGATAAATAGGGCTAGAAAAATATATCATTGAAATGAATTGTACCTGAGTTTTCTTTTTTTAAAAAGTGTCACCTCATTGATATGCAGATAAGGTGACAGCTGCTTTCAGTTGTCGGGATAGCTCTCATTCACAGAAATTTCTCCCTGTTCCATGTTTCTCAGAAGGCAGAATGAAGACAAGGGATGACAAAGTCAGGTCAATAGAGGATAGACTCACCTTTGTGCAACAGTTGTCCAAGGATGGTATGGGCTGTTTCTAGAACTAGTGAGTTCCTCATCATTTTGCATAATTCAAGCAGAGGTTGAATAGCTGACTAGGGTCCTTATTTAGGGGGGTGTTATGCAATTAAAATGAATGCTTTTCTACCCTAGAAATGTCTTGAATTGTAGATACATGATATAAATGGATTCTGTAGACAGGAAGAAAAAACTAAGTTGAATTTACTCTGTGTCTTTTTCCTTTAAACTATGTGTGTGAATATTTTTCATTTGAAGAGCTTTGCATTCATAGTTAAGATAATTAATTCTCTAGGCTTAGTGAATCTGATGAACATTGTATCAACATTGTATTAAGAATGTGCTTGGCAAACAGTAAAAAACAATCAACAGCAAAGTAAGTAGAGGCTTTATTTAAGTATTTATTTATGGAAGACAGAATACTTTTCTGTCCATTTGTTCACTTTCCAAATGTTCTAAATGCCCGGCCAAGGCTAGGAACTGGGAAATCAGTCCTGGGTCTCTTCGATGAATGGCAAGGAACCTGAGTGCTTGAACTATCTCCTGCTGCCTCCTATATCCTCATTAGCAGGAAGCTGCCATGAGGATCAGAGCTGAGGCTCAAACCTGGGCACGCAGATATGAGACGTGGATGTCTTAACTGCTAGGACACATGCTGACACCTGGAGACATATTTTAATCATATGGAAAGATCTCTGGAAGTCAGCTGATTCTGGCCTTGTCTCATTGGTTCAAAGGTACCAGGGCAGGTTTCTCTGCTCATTCTTTTGGTCTTTCGTTTGGTAGCTAGATGAGCATAGCTAGCAATAGTGCATCTGGAGGCAGCTACGCTGCTGCAGCTGTCCCTGTCCTCAGGTAAAATGATCTTGGCAGAGATCCCCAGCTAGTTTCCTTTGTTGTTACCTTGACCAGAGCTGTCACATGGCCTCTTGTGGCTGCAATGGAGGTTGCAGGTGTTGTTATTATTGTGAATGAGCTTTTATCTATTGGATCAATTGAGAATGAGTAAACATGGGGTTGATAATGTGCTATGATAGGCTAAAATTTCACCTAAGGTGCCAACATGCTGTTTGTGCATTGGTTCATATCCTGGCTACTCTATTTTCATTCCAGTTCCCTGTTTATGGCCTGAAGCAGTGGAGGGTGACTCAAAATGGAGGGCTTCTGCACCCTTGTGGGAGAGCCAGAGGAGGCTCCTGGCACCCAGCTTTGGATCAGCTCAGTTCTGGCTACTTTGGTCATTGGAGGAGTGAACCAACGGATGTGTATCTATCCTTCTCTCTGTAACTCTGTTTTTCATAAATATGGAATAAGTATTCTTTTAGGGCCCAACACGATGGCTCAATGGCTAAATCCTCACCTTGGAAGCCCAGTATCCCATATGAGTTCCAGATGATGTCCTGGCTGCTCCACTTCCCATCCAGCTCCCTGCTTGTGGCCGGGGAAGGCAGTAGAAGATGGCCAAAGCCTTGGGAACCTGTACCTACCTGCTTGGGAGACCTGGAGGAAGCTCCTGGCTACTGGCTTTGTATTAGTTCAGCTCTGGTTGTTGCAGCCACTTGAAGAGTGAACCAGCAAATGACACATCTTCCTCTCTGTCTCTCCTTCTCCCTGTAAATGTAACTTTCTAATAAAAATAAATAAATCTTTTTAAAAAGTCAACTTAAAAAAGGAGTAAACATTTTTTTTTAACCTTAATTTTACTTTGTTTCTAGTGCGCCTCCTTTCTTTAAGTAGGTCTTAGATTCTGACTTATTTTTCTGCTTTCTAAAGATCTTCTTTTAACATTTTTTGAGAGTTATGTCTACTGTCAACAAATCCTCTCAATTTTTGTTTCTATGAGAAAGTCTTAGTTCTCCATAAATTTTCAAGATAATTTCACAGGGTACAAAATTCTAGGTACTGATATTTTTTTTCTTGATACTTTAAATATTTTCTTGCTTAATTGATTTCTGAGAGATGAATATCATTTAACCAGTGGTCCAAAATGAGTATCACTAGAGCAATTTATGTCTATAAATGAAGCAGTTTTAAGTCACTATGATTATTAGCTGTGCTCAGCGGAGCTTCTGAGTCCCAGTTGCCACCAACTGTGTAAATATTCCCTAGATTTGCAGTTGCAGATTCTCAAACTTTCTATTTTGAAGAAAAAAAATTCGATTGTTTAAAAATTTGAACCACATGCCACTACTGCCTTTAAAGCCTCAAGGCCCCACCCAGTTTTGTCCTACTCACCTAAATCACTTGTGGACTGCTTTGGGAAAGGCTACTGGTCATGGTGGTTCCACAGTATCTGTAAGAACATAAACATAAAAGTGGGAACGATGTAAGAGATTCAAGAGTTGTCTTTCTGGGCTATTGAGGAGTCACCACCGACTCCAACACTCTTCTGCCAGGGAGCCAAGACGCTGAAGAGGTGTCCTTACACTGCTATGGATCTGTCACCAAACAAAAACACAAACTGGAAGTCCACGGAAGACAGTTCTGATGTGTCAGAAATGTTGACAAAGGATCTTTGTAAGCTGACGCTTGAACCTGCTGTGCGGAGATTTCCAAGCCCATATACTGTGAGCAGTTTGGCATTGTTAACCTATACACACAAAATAAAGACACACATGGCTGCGCAGAAAGAGAGAGAGAGAGAGAGAGAGATACCTGATAAGGAACAGGAAATATCAGCTTAAAAGAGAGGGCAAGCCATTCGAATGTGGCTGCAAATACTGCCTAGATCCTAATTGGGATCCTTTGGTGGATGCAGACAGGAATGGATTCCGGCAGAGTTAGGCATAGTCCTTGGTTTGCTATTTTTGCCAGTATTTTATGTAGTACACAAACTGTTGTATGCTAAGGTAGACTTGTATACCAATCATTTTGATAATGTCTGAAATTAGCTGTATTGTCTTCTTACCCTGACACCAGTGATTTATGGAATTAGTTAATGATTTCTGATGTTTAGTTCTTTTTGTCTTTAATATGACTGAGAGAAGAAGCACTAATAAGTTTTTCAAGTATTCCCATGTTTTAGAAGACTAAGGTCAATGAGATGAAGTTACTGTGCATGAAGCATTAAAGTGCACAGTAATTTCTAGGAAAGAAATATGATGAAAGCATTGGATATTTTGTCTGCATAATTTGGGGAAATAGATATGCTGGTTTTCAAATGTTTGAATTGCAATACAAATTTTTGATGTGTTGTTTCAGAAAAAACTAACAAACAAACAAACAAATGAGAGAAATTTAGGCCCTGCGTGCCTTGCAGGTGTCAGCATCCCATAGACGCTGGTTCTAATCCTGGCTGCTCCATTTCCCATTCAGTTTCCTGCCCGTGGCCTGGGAAAGCAGTTAAGAATGGCCTAAAGCCTTGGGACCCTGAGGAGGCTCCTGGCTTCAGATCAGCTCAGCTCCAGCTGTTGTGGCCACTTGGGGAGTGAACCAACAGATGGAAGATCTTTCTGTATCTCCTTTTCTCTATATCTGCCCTTTCAATAAAAATAAATAAATCTTTAAAAAAATTCAAATTTTGTTGACTTTAAGAATTGGGCTTATGGAATATTTTAGTGCAAAGCCTAATGTGTTGATAATGGAAAGAATTTGATACATTAAATAATAAGGGCCTATTGCAGGTGAAAAGTGAGGATGAATTATTTTGGCCATGTAGTATGCAGACAATTTAAAAGGCGATTTGCTGGGTGTGGAATACCTCTTTGTCCCATCCATTGTTTGACTTTCTGTATGAATGTAATTCATGCATACCTATGTCTTTGAAGCTTCAAAAACATCCCTCTATGAGGTAGAATTTTTAAAAATTTCTTTTACATAGCAGGAAGCTAATAGAGAAACTTTTCCCAGGTTTCAAAGCCGATACATCCTGTAACTTGTATTTAAATCCAGGGCTGACTTCAAGACCCGTAATTCTCCCCTGAATTAACCTGGCAAAGCCTGCAGCTCTAATTGTTTTTTGTGGTTCATGCTCTGACAATGGTGAAGAGTAAGAAGAGTAATTACTTGAGTTATCTAATGTGGCTCACCTTTGTTAGGATTATTGGAGAGCATGTGGCATGTGTTGTTTGAGAAGATAATTTAAATACATTTACCTGCATATTAAACTTTTGTCATATCTTATTATTTTTTTAATATTAGAGAATCAAACCTTATGAAAGGTGTACTTGAAGAGATATATCTCTCCAGCAGGCAAAAAATCTTATTCAGATAAATCTATCCTTATCATGACAATGAATCAGAAAAAGCCTCACACTTCTCCTGTGATCAGGATTCTGTAGGATTCAGTATCAAGAAAGAACTAGTGGCAACTTTGAATTGTGGCATTTGGGATTAGACTTGTAAACATGGCAGTGTTCGATGGCACACTGGTTAACAGGGACAAATAGGTCTGTTGTCAAAGACATGGGAAGATCTTTTGTAATTCAAAGAGTCATCTTTGACATTTGGTCATCTCAGTTTCATGATGGCAACAAAGAGGCAGGCACATTGGAATCGCTCTTCTTTATATTCCATTCCTGGGTAATTACCAACTATGCTCAGATTTTGAAAGGTCCTTTTATTCTATGATTGCATCTTTCAGCAACAACTCTTATTATCCCATTATGCAATTTGCCATATTTATGATGCTCAGGTGGGAAGACTTTCAGCCTCTGCAATTGAAAAGGTCAGCCTGATTGAGTGTCTCATGG
Source organism: Ochotona curzoniae (assembly GCF_017591425.1). NCBI lineage: Eukaryota > Metazoa > Chordata > Mammalia > Lagomorpha > Ochotonidae > Ochotona > Ochotona curzoniae. The sequence continues at coordinate 11,405,593 of NW_024464920.1, read as the reverse complement.
TGAGTGTACTTGTTTTGCTGTTGAGCAAGCTGGGTTCATGACAGGTGAATTCTTTGCAGATGTGCTCTTGAAGAGATCCCTGGGGCTTTTTCAGTAAAAGCACAAGTGACTGCATATTCTTTTTTTTTCCTTTCAAGATTTATTTATTATTTTTGGAAAGCCAATCACACTTACAGATAGGAGATCCTCCATCTGATGGTTCACTCCCCACATGGACATAATGGCTTGAGCTAAGCTGATTTGAAGTCAGGAGCCAGGAGCCTCTTCCAGGCCTCCCACACAGGTGCCAAGTCCCAGTGCCATTCTTTACTGCCTTCCCAGGCCGCAAACTGGGAGCCAAATGGAAAGTGGAGTAGCTGGGACCTGAACCAGTGCCCATATGGGAGGCTGGCGCTTGCAGGCAGAGGATTAGTTCATGGAGCCATTGTGCAGACTTCTGACTGTATATTCCTACTGTCTTTCTCCATGCATGACTTTCCAGGGTCACTCTGCAAGGGCTCTATAGTTACTGGATGGCTGGTTACATAGCAGTTACTAAGGAAGAGCTAGTTCATCGAAGCAGTGAATCCTGAGCATTGCTGGGTGTGCCTATTTGGGTATCTGAACCTTTCACAATCCAAGAGGCACACAGCAATTCTGCCTTCATTTACTTTGTGACCATTTCATTATGAAATGGAATAATTTCCTCCCAGAACATAATATCCCTATGTAAAAACAAGTGATAGCGTTTTATGAGCTTTAAGGAGTCTAGAGCTAGGCTGGTTAGCAAAGTGGAGCTGTTGTGTCTCAACTTGGTGCCAGTAGTCTTTTCCGAGGTTATGTGAGTGAAGGGGAGTATGGGAGCTATGGCTGCTAGACTTTTAGTGCCCAGGCCCTGGCTCAGCGACATGTCATCAGGATGGCTGAGCCACGGGTAGAGGCCAGAAAGCCAGAGTGCTTTGCTGCCATGTTCTGACATGGAAGACAGGGTGTTAACCTAAGATTTAATTCCCACAGAAATTGCAGCAGGGTCATCATTCTATGGAGCTTTATAGATAAAAGAATTCCAGACTCAGAATAACATTGCTTGAGACTAGTAAAAAGGAAAAACAAGGAAAGGTTTCTTATTAAATATTGAAACATAAAAAGTATAATTAATTAAAATAAAATTGTGCACATATTAAGCAATCAGCAGCCAGAAGAATTTGGATACCAAAAATTGACAAAAATACTATAAGAAAAAGTTATAGATTTCATGAGCACCATTGCAAATATCTTTCTCAGAAGTTTAATGAATAGAATCTAGTAAAATAGAAAAAGATTATTACTAAATGAGGTTTATCCTAGAAATCCAAGGTTGGTTTAGTGTTTGAAAGTCAATGTATTTTTAAAAAGTCAGTGTAATTTGTTGTGTTAAAATGGCATAGCTACAGTAGAAAGTCTAGAAAGATGCTTCAGTACGTATGGAAACTCATTGTAGGTCTAGAATCCATTATTTCAAATTTTTGGTGCCAGCTATGTTTCAGAATTCAGGGTGTTTAGTAATATCTTATAATCAATTTCATGTGTACTCCTATGGCAAAGCAGATTAATGGTGACATGAAGTGGGAGGAAGCCCAGAAATAGCCTCACATTAGCTCAGGTCAAGTTTTGCTACCGAATACATTTTAGCATCAAACTGTAAAAAAACAAAGACTCTGTTTTCATAGTTCTGTGGTTTTAGAATTTCAAGTAAGGAACTAGTTTTTCTGTGATCTGTGACATTTCAATGATTGAAAATTTAAAAATAGGATTAGGGTTCCATATAAGTTATTTAGCGGGAGGAAAAAATGGTAAAAACACACCCTTCACTTAAATTAATTGTGTTACTTTAATAATTGTTACTTATTAAAGATATTACTGTTGAAATTTAAAATCTTGGGCCCAGAGCGGTGGACTAGTAGCTAAAGTCCTCGCCTTGAACACACTGGGATCCCATATGAGCTCTGGTTCTAATCCTGGTGGCTCCACTTCCCTTCCAGCTCTCTGCCTGTGGCCTGGGAAAGCAGTCAAGGATGGCCCAAAGACTTGGGACCCTGCACCCACTTGGGAGACCTGGAAGAGGCTCCTGGCTTGGGATTGGCATAGCATCGGCCATTGTGCTCACTTGGGGAGTGAATCAATGGACCGAAGATCTTACTCTCTGTCTCTCCTTTCTGTATATCTGACTTTGTAATGAAAATAAAATAAATCTTTCTTTTTTTTTTTTAAAGATTTATTTTTATTATTTTTTCATTGGAAAGGCGGATATACAGAGAGGAGAGACAGAGAGGAAGATCTTCTGTCCGATGATTCACTCCCCAAGTGAGCGCAACGGGCCGATACTATGCTGATCCGAAGCCAGGAGACTCTTCCGGGTCTCCCACGCAGGTGCAGGTTCCCAAAGCTTTGGGCTGTCCTTGACTGCTTTCCCAGGCCACAGGCAGGGAGCTGGAAGGGAAGCGGGGCTGCCGGGATTAGAACCGGCGCCCATATGGGATCCCGGGCATGCAAGGCAAGGACCTTTAACCACTTGCGCCACCGCGCCGGGCCCTGCTCTGTTTGTTTGTAAGCCAGCATTTACTGAGGCTGAGGATATGTCAGGCTCTCTGCACAGGGCCTTCAGTCTTCTGTTATCACCCTAATCCTCACAGCCACTGTGCGCAGTAAGTGGGATCATCCCCATTTTCCAGATGTGCAATCTGAGTTTCAGAGTGAAAACATGCTGATGGAGGTACAACTGGCAAACAGCAGAGCCGGATTCTGAGTGTCGGCTTATTTAATGATCATGTTTCACACAGTTTCGGGGGGAGGCAGGATTCATCTCATGCACTTCCGCCATCTATTGCCGTTCTTCAAGAACATGTCATAGACTGCGCTTCTCAGGTCACAATCTTCTTATGACTTGAAAAGATAATATTTTCTTTTTTTTTTTAAGGTTTATTTTTATTATTTTTTCATTGGAAAGGCGGATATACAGAGAGAGGAGAGACAGAGAGGAAGATCTTCCGTCTGATGATTCACTCCCCAAGTGAGCGCAATGGGCCGATACTATGCCGATCCGAAGCCAGGAGCCTCTTCCGGGTCTCCCACGCGGGTGCAGGATCCCAAAGCCTTGGGCCGTCCTCGACTGCTTTCCCAGGCCACAGGCAGGGAGCTGGAAGGGAAGCGGGGCTGCCGGGATTAGAACCGGCGCCCATATGGGATCCTGGGCGTGCAAGGCGAGGACCTTTAACTACTTGCGCCACCGCGCCGGGCCCTAAAATAAATCTTTCAAAAAATGTTTTTAAATCTCAAAAGAAAATCTATGAAAGTAGAACAAAATATATGCCCAATCTTTATTGTAACTTTTTGATAGTGAAGATCTTTATTGGCATGCTATCAATAGCAGGAGCTAGACAAACAGAAAAAAGGAGGAATTAGATTTAACTATGTGAAAATTAATTTTTATCTAACAATTATAATGAATACGTTTACAAATTAATATCTATATGGAAAAATGTGGGTCGTATTTATCAGGACTGCGGAGTTATTGCCAATAACTTATAAAGGACTGTTACAGGTTAAAAAAGAAATGAACAAAACAGATGAATTCTGCAGTATAAAAATGGATTAAGCATACAATTGCAAGAGAAGAAACACAAATGGCGGCCAACTCTATACTACTGCTATGATGAGTACTATTAACTGCCCCATTGATGGAGTGTTTGTGGTGTGCCAGGGGCTAGGCTGAGGGTTTCACATTTAGAGCTTGAAACTGAGACAGCTGCAGTGACTTAGCTTGTGTAGTGACAGTTTAAGGAAGGAAGGCAGCTCATCCTAGATTGCACCGGAGCAGGATGATTGGTCTGCTCCAGTGCACTTGCTGTTCAGTACACTGAGTTACGAGTATATCACTGTATAAATGAAAAGAAAATACAGAATGTGTCTGGAAGTTACCATTTAAAAATATATATTTTTATTTATTTTTGTTGGGATCTCAGATATACAGAGGGGAGGAGACACAGAGAGGAAGATCTTCCGTCCATTGATTCACTTCCCAAATAGCCACAACAGCTGGAGCTGAGCAGATCCAAAGCCAGGAGCCAGGAACCTTTCCAGGGTCTCCCACGTGGGTGCAGGGTCCCAAGGCTTTGGGCCATCCTCGACTGCTTTCCCAGGCGACAGGCAGGGAGCTGGAAGGGAAGTGGGGCAGCTGGGACAGAAACTGACGCCCAAATGGAATCCCAGTGCATACAAGGCAAAGACTTTAGTTGCTAGGCTACCCAGCCAGACCTGTTGCCATTTGTTTTTTTCTATCAGACTGGAAATGACTTAAAATGAGTACTTGGAGCCAGGGTAGGTTATAGTCTGAGATCTGCACATTCATGTATTCCTGGTGGGAGTGTCGATGGCATATTCATTGGGGAAGGCACTTTGGCAACATGAAAGTACTTTAAAAATTTGAAGAAAAATGGATTAAAAAGCTAAATTTATTTTGGTACAAAAGACTTTTGAAATCATGTACATGAAGGGTCACAGAAAAACCAAATTATGAACAAATTTAATGGGTTTTGAAAGTTTTTGTACCAAAATAAACAACTTAAAAATTTTATTTTGTTTATTTTAAAGGTAGAGTTGCAGAAAGAAAGGAGAGGCTTTCCATTCACTCCTTCAATATCCAAATTGACACATTAGCCAGGGCTGGGCCAAGCTGAAGCTGGGACCCAGGAGCTTCTTCCAGTTATCCCAAGTGGGTGCAGAGATCCAAGCCCTTAAGTTATCTTCTGTTGCTTTCCGAGGCACATTAGCAAAGAGCTGGAGTTGTAATTGGTGCTCAGATGGGATTCCAGTTCTGCAGGTGGCAGCTCAGCACACTGTGCCACAATGCTATTTTTAACTCTGTGTTTTTGTTGTTTCAATCTTTTTAATGTTCATTGCAAATGTGAGGGGCTGGGGATTGAGGGCCAATATGGGCCTCTGGTTGATATGAAGAAAGTCAGGGAGGGAAGAGGAATGAGAGAAATATGTCCCTGGGGATGGGGGAAGGTAGGATGGGATTGGGGGAGAGACTTGTTGTCACACTACATTAGGGGTGGGAAACACAGATGATTTCTTGCCACCATCTGGAGAGGAAGGCAGGGCCATGATGGGAGGAGGACATGGCCTGGGCGTGTTACCGGAGTGGTCATTGTTAAGAGGTGACCTGTTCAGTCTCTCCTCACTGGGGAAGTTCTGAAGCCTGTTAGTTGTCCGTGTCTGCCTCAGCGTGTCCTCAGGCCTGGGTGCTTTCCATGGAAATGAGCCTGAAGTTCTGTGCCATTTGTTTTTCTTTATTCTTCTGGGGGGGTGCTTGAGGTCTTCTCTTGGTTTAGAGGATCTGGCTGTCTTGTGTTTCATGTGCTTCCAGGTATGCTCTTTATTTTTTCTCTGGAGTCGGCAACATGGGTGGCCAGGTCCTGCAATATGTGCTCCATAGTCAGACCACACGTCCAGGAGGTATTACCTGCGATTGGGTATCCTGTTACACTAAGGTTCTCATGTGATTCAGGGGCTGTGTACCTAGCTGGCCCTGGGCTCTAGTTCTTGCAGACCTTATTGGGTGCTTCAGCCTGGCCTACACAGCCGTCTGCCCTGCCCCCTGTCTGTGTCGGCGTGCTTCGGAGGCCCAACTTAACCTTTGATTCCACTTTTCCATGGAATTAAGTGTATCAGGAGTCTGTTCGTGTATCAGAAGCCTTGTACTTTTTCACATAGTGCTTCTTCTACTTCTAAGACTTTGTTTGGAAGAACTAACTTGATCAGTGCTTATATGTACATGGATGTTCATTTCAGTATTTTTTTTTATGAAAGCAAAAGGCTGAAAGAAATGCATCCATGAATGGAAAACCGTTTAAATCTGTTACAGAAGTGAAGACACACAACTATATTTATTAATTTTAAAAATATACTTCCTGAAACGCTATTGGATGAAAAGTAAAAGTAAACAAAGCAGTTTGCAAAGCACTGTGTTTAATATAACTATTTGAACAACTCGGAGTGTTTATAACTACGTAAATGCCAAGAAAAAACGTGAGGCTGTGGCACACAGTGACAGAGGTGTGACTGTAAGCGCTGTGTTTTCTCTCTGTTTTTCTGAGTCAGTTATCGATGTATTTTTGTTATACACACATATTAGACTCTTTAAAAAAGTATTTAAGATTTGTATTATAATTTTCCCATATTGATGAAATGAGATTAAGCACAAACATTGGAGATGTCAACAAGGCCTATATAGTTATTTTGCTTTGGCTAAGAAGTCTTTATGCTTCCAATATTTACATTTTAATCTATAAGTTGACAAAGGAATGAGCTCACATGTACATGTTACTTTCCTCATGTTTTTTCCAGAATTGCTGGGCTTCTTTCTCACTATTTGTGTTTGAAGTAGTGACTTGCTGATTGCTGCTTTTCAAATTCATCAATGTGAAAACTTTATGCGTAAATCAGTAAGGTAAAGGAAGCCCTTTCCACGTTTGCACCATCAATAGATCAATAAGGTGTGGTTTCCTTATTGGGCTGATATCTTCCTTAATTAAAAGAAAAACAAAATGTGACTTAAACCAATAAATGAAAATCAATAGATTTTCAGATTTCGTTTATTTAGCAGGTAAATGAACATAAGACAAATAAGATTAATTGAAATAACTTTGTAAAGAATTTTTGCATGTGTGCTTTTTTGTTAAAGAGCTTGACAGTGCCTGTCATACAGAAAATGTTGAATAAGTGATTGCTCTTATTATATATAAATCAAATATTTTAAAGGAAATTTTTATAATAATATGTAGTTTAAACACTGTGTACCTAGGCTGCCAGCCGGTCCCTGAGCTGCCAGAGGTGTACTGGTACTAAGGGAAAGTCTGCCTGGCTGCTGTGATATGAAGTCCATTAGATGCACATGTATTCATAACTAGGCATGTTCAAAGGAGAAACTGGGACCCACCTTATTCACTGGTTCATCCGTGCATCCATCCTTCTAAGTGCTAGGTGTAGGAGCAAAAAGCAGATCAAGTCTTTGCTCTTAAGGAGTTTATACTGGAGTGTTTTTGAATGTGTTATTTCATTTGCTTTTTTTTTCTTTGTACGATTTATTTATTTTTATTAGAGAGGCAGGTCAGCTTTTCAGAAGGGTGAGACAGAAAGATCTTTCAAACGGTGATTCACTCCCCAAATTGTCTCAATGGCCAGAGCTGAGCCAATCTGAAGCCAGGAGCTCCTTGGGGGTCTCCCATGTAGGCACAGGGTCACAAGACTTAGGGTCATCTTCAACTGCCTTCCCAGGCCACAAACAGGGAGCTGGATGGGAAGTGGAGCAGCCAGGACATGAACTGGCGATCCTGGTGCATGCAAGATGAGACTTCAGTCATTGAGCCATCGTGTTAACATTCTGGGCCTTTTGTTTGCTTTTTGTTGAAAAAAAAATATTTATTTTTGTTGTAATATCAGATATACAGAGAGGAAGAGAGACAGAGAGGAAGATCTTCTGTTCGATGATTCACTCCCCAAGTGACCACAATGGCCGGTGCTATGCCAGTCCCAAGCCAGGAGCCAGGAACTTCCTCCAGGTATCCCATGCAGGTGCAGGGTCCCAAAGCTTTGGTCTGTCCTTGACTGCTTTCCCAGGCCACAAGCAGAGAGCTGGAAGGGAAGTGGAGTTGCCGGGATTAGAACCGGAGCTCATAGGGGATCCTGGCGGGTTCAAGGCGAGGACTTTAGCTGCTAGACCACTGGACTGGGCTACCTTCATTTGCTTTTAAAAACAAGGTTGTGATCTTTGAATTTCTTTCCTTTGATAGATGAGGAAAAGTAGATATTTTGAGATTCAATAATCTGTTCAGGGTAATAGTGCTATGAAGAGAACCATTATTTTTCATTTTTATTTCAGCACCCTTCCATTTGTAGCAAGCTATTTTATGTGTGTTTTTCCATCATGGAAACAGTTTTTCAAAATGTGTTTTCTTAATCACAAATAACCAAGGAAATTTGAAAGAACATTAAATGAGTTCAGCTGACCTTCTTTAACCTTTCACTGCAGCCCTCTCTGTCCTTATGATGAGATTTGACATTTAAAATGTTACCTCCCATGCGCTACATCATCGGGCCCCTGCCACCTTCTTGGCTTCATCGTGGGACCTCTGCCTTATATTTCTCATCCTCCAGAAAGTGGGTCAGTTCCCAGCTTTAGACTTTTGCAGATATTGTACCCTGTGCTAGAATGCTTATTCATATTTCCTTTCCTGTCCCTTGTCTCCTCACTTTCATCAAACTAGTCCTAGAGCTCATCTTTAAAATCCCTTCTGGGTGCATAGTTGAGGCTTCCTCATCTCCCAGCCAAGGTCAGGTCCACATATGTCACCGTCTGTTTGTCCTTCAGAGTACAATTGTCACACTGCATGGATTTGTTGACTGCCTGACTTTGTCTGGGAGTGGTTTGAGGGCAGGCCTCTTGAAGGCAGGAACCTAAATTATGCCATTCTCACCACGGTTTCCACCACTAACACTAGGCCTCTCTCTGATCAGTACAAAGTATGCAAATGAATGAATGCATGAAAACCCCTGGAGCCGGGAACCAAGGGTGGCCCAAACAAATTTAAATGCTAGTAGTTTATTCCATTTCACTTTCCTCCAGGATGTGATTTTAACAATAAAGGCAACTTCCAAAATGATAGAAAATTCTCAGTACTTAACAAGGGTTGAGAAAATGGGAAAGCAACTGCTGAAATGTAAAGCCTTTGTAAAGTGGCAGCAAAACAGTGACAAGTGTGGGTGATGTGTGCAAGAAGAACTCAGAGAAAGGAGGATAAATAGGCTACTTGTTTTGTGGCTCCTTCCCATCACACTGTGAGCAACGTGGAGTCAGTTATCCCAACTTAGCTATATTTATTTTTATTTTAGTTTAGTTTCATTTGTATCCTCAAAGACTGTATAGGACTTGGCCCATAGTTCCTGTTGAATGAATGAACACCTTTGCAGATGACTTTCTTCTGTCCTTAATGCTCATGTTACAAATAGGAACAATATGAGTTGTGGAAAGAATACAGGATCTGGAATCAGAGAGCTACTTTAAAACTATGAAAATTGAGAATGATTGTCTGCCAAATGGACTTGGGTGCATAGTATGTGGTTGTTACCTATCAGGTGCTTTATAAGCTCTGGTACATGTTAGCAGGTCCTCAAGACAACCTAACTCCCCCTTTGTTTCTCTCTGCCTTTGTTCTAATCCCAGGGTTTAGAGGGATGTGGTGCTATAAATCACTAAAAAAGAGCAAGAGAACCCTAAAGGAGAATACGGCAGTGTATTTGTGACTTGTATTTACCAAAGTTACACACTTGTACGGCATATTGCGCAGGAGCTGCGGAACAGTGTCCCTATCATTCTGTTCACTGTAGGTTCTAAACCTTTTGTTTTGACCCTCTACCATTTACTTATCTTTACTTACAAAGTTCACCTAACTACAGTTCTTCTCCTGTTCCTTCTTTTACTCATTTTGTCTTGTTCCCTATAGGTAATTCTCTCTTCTATCTCCATTAATGGAAAATCAAGTAGTTATGATGGGTAGATGTAGAGGAACTGACATACAAGTACAAGGAACAGAGGACGTACTGATGATGACTTGGGTCTAGCTTAGTTGAGGGAAGGCGACATTTATCAGCAGCCTAATAAAGAAGAAATTAGAGTTTTCTTTGTGAACAGTGTTGTAGAAGGAACCGTCCATGCCAAGACAGGGAGGCATGGACCAGCATAAGGTGTGCAGGGATTTCTGAACATTTAGTTTTTGTTCCATTGTTAAGGATGAAGGCTTTTTGTGAAATCTGACAGTTCTAAGAGAGGCTACTTGAGTCTTATAAATATGACTTAAGCATGGCCAGCAGCCTAGAACGTTTTCAGTGGTCTTTTTCACTAGAGACAGGGGCATCTCTGTGTCAGTTAAAAGTGACAGGGCAGACATTGTGGCACAGTGGGTTCAGCTGCTACTGGGACACCCACAGTCAAAATCAGAGTGTGTAGGATTGAGTCCTGCTTGCACGTGGGAGGCTACAGATGTGCCCTTCCCACCTGCCTGAGAGACCAGGATAGAATTCCTGGCTCCTGCCTTGCTTTTGACCTAGCCCCAGTGGTAGGAATTTGGGGGAATGAACCAAAGGATGAAAGATTCCCTTTTTCTAACTCTGCATTTCAAGTTAACAAACTTTTAAAACAAAGTCAGTGACCATTAAATAAACATTGAGATTCTGTTAATTAAAAAAAAAAAAAAACTCTCTGCATCTAGGCAACTGATCTTGTATGTTGCATTTCAAGCTGCCTAACTAAGGCAGTCTGTAGTGTGGAGTTCTGTTCTGTCTCAGTGAAACAGAAGTAGTACAAATTCAGGTTACTCTGTCTTCACTGGAGCTGTGGTTTCTTTGGGAGCAGAGGTAGTTCTCAGGAAATCAACACAATAGCCAGAGAAAAAGGGTGGCCTCACCTTGTCTGGCCTGGCTGTCTGGAAGTGAAATGAAGCCTCAGATCTTGTACACCTTTAAATAGTCCACGTTGCCTGTTTCACTGCCTTCCCAGCCAGGGAACTGGGTAGTCAGTTTATAGTTCTAGGAACCGGAGCAGGACTGCTGTGCTTGCAGTTGCATGCTTTTTATGGAACAGGGAATGTTGTTTAGGGAATTTAGGCAGCTGGAACCTGCCGCATTAGCAGTTTGGACGGAGGCAGGATTTTGGGGAGGGAAAATCAAGCTCATTACATACATTCATTTGCTTGTGGAGGAGGCGGAGGGGGAGAGCAGGAGAGCACGCTGAAGGCACGCTGGAGAGTGTTATAAACAGCTTGCTCTCTATTCATTTTTACTGTAAGAGCCAGATTTAACTGGGGTGACCACGTGTCCTCTTTTGAAAAGGGCAGTCATGTTCTGCTGTTTCTTAACAGTTTTGTTAGTTGGAGCAAAACAACAGGGTGGCGGATTTTTGCAGGGCTAAAGGAAAAAGGAAGGGCTGGCCGAGGAATGGGGTGGGGAGCCAAAGAAGAGAGGAGGGACCAAAAATGTCAGCCTGTGGGGACCAGGACCTGAGGGAGGCCCTGTGGCCTCAGGCAGGGGGCCTGGAACTCTGCCTTATTGAAGTCTGTTGCTGATCTCATCCTGGTTTAACCATTTGTGGCATTTTTCCACCAGACACAGCTGCCAACTCAGGCTTCCTAAAGAATATGTAGTGCCTGTTAGGAAGTCTACCTGGCTGAGCTGGCCAAGCAGGCCCCATAACTAGAACTGGGATGGCACAGGCTGTAGACTTCCTCTCATGCTAGGGAAATACCCCTGTGTTGCCCTGCGCCTGCCCCTAGACAACAGCTGATGTCATTGTAACCTTTGGTTATTCTTCCTTTGTATGCATCAACAGTCAATCTCCTTGTTTTATCTTCACAAATAAGGAAACAGGGACCAGATTCAAACAGAATAAAAACCATTACTAAGTCAGAGAGTCAGGCTTTAAACAAGAGAAGTGAAGAATCCTATTTGGGGGAGGGCATTGTGGTATAGTAGGTGAAGCAGCCTCCTGGGATGCCTGCATCTCATACTGGATGTAGTAGTAGATCCCAGTGCTTAGGAACAGAGTCTCACCTCTGGTTCCGATGCAACTTCCTGCTAATGCACCAACACCCTTGCCGGGGATGAGGAGGGAGTAGCAGGTGATGGCTCAAGTACTCGGGTCCATGTGCGAGACACGGCTGGCCTGAGTTCTTGTCTCCTGACTTCAGCCTTGTCCAGCCTCAGTTGTTGCAGGCATCTGGGGAATGAAGCAGTGGATGGAAGATATTTCTTACTTCTCTTCTGGTTCCCCATCTTTCCCTTTAAAATTAAAGAAAAGAAGAGTTTTGTTATTGATCTTAAAATTTTGGGAGGATGTCTTAGGAGGAAACCATTATTTTATTATTATTTAATGATTTATTTATTTGAAATGCATAGTTATAGAAAGAGAGGGAGGGAAAAAGAGAAAAAAAGATTTTCTGTCTGCTAGTTCACTCTCCAAATGGCTGCAGCAGCTGGAGCTGAGCTAGGTTGAAGCCAGGATCCTGGAATTCCATCTCCATTTTCCAAGCAGGTAGCACTCGGGGCTTCTGCTGGCTGTTTTCCTAGGGTTATTAGCAGGGAGTAGAATGGGGAATGGAGCAGCTGGGGCTTGAGCTCATGTGGGATGCAGAAACCATCATTTAAGTAACTTTTTTTTTCCTTTCTTCATCATTCTAATTTCCATTAATACAGTGCTTTTGAAAGGCTACAGGGAGTTTGGGAATAGTTACATGTCTTTTTTTCTAAAGCAAAATAGTAGCCCCTGACTATATAGAGACTGACTACATTTGAGCTAAACAGTTCTTTTTGACCTGGCAGTGGTCAAGGTACATACAGTAGGGAGCACGGTGCATGAGATGTGCAGCCACCCTGATGACGCTAATGCCTGTGGCTGAGCTTCCTCCCAACTGCAAAAGAAGTGAGGAGAAACTGAGCAGTGGCTAATGGAGCTGCTGTTTTTCTCAAAATGTGTATCCTGCTGATTCCCAAAGCAGGTTGGATGGAAAGAATTTGATTTGATCTGCCCACTGATATAAAGAAATATACAGAAATATATATATATGTGTGTATATAATATACACAAAATATACAGAAATGTACAGATATATATGTGTGTATATAATATATGTGAATGCTATACCCATCTAATGTATTATTTAAGTCTTGTTAAATTAATCTGTGCCTAGAGCATGTCAGTGAGCTGGACTTGTCTGAACTCCTGAGGTTTAGATTCTATTTTGCTGGAGTTGGGGGAGTTGTTAAAAACAAAACAAAAAGCTATTAAGATGAGATAGTATATAAATCTTTCTGGAAAAACATGATTAAAAGTATCAAGGTTGTCTCCATTAGTTGGTGGTTTCTGTTATCTTGTTTGTTAGAGCTATGATAATGTCATTGGATTTCATGAATTCTGAGAAAAAAGTAAAAGTTTTGAGAAAGGGAAAGATCCTGGAGATAGTCTTTCGTTCTTAACATTGCTTTCCCAGCTTAAAAACTGGGGAGATTGGAATTATTTTTCAGTCATTAAGAAAAAAAAAAAAACCTAAATCTGGTCTTTTGAATTAATACAAAGACCAGTATTTATAGAGAACATTCATGATTATTGTGGATGCTCTTAATTGCAGTTATGCTTTTACTTTATAGTATGAAAGACATGATTTTAATTTTAGGAAACAAATCATAAACCAAAACTTTACTAGGGGTGTTTTGCCAAAGATAGAGAAATACATAAAAGGAAAAATATGTTTAATTAATACTGTGCTCACATTTACTTACAAGGCGTGTGGCATTTGAATTCAGTTGTTGCTAGTAACACCTGCATCTGTTTGGTAATGATTTTTACATATAGAAAAAAAAAATCAAAGCAGACTCGGTACTTATTGCACATTTATCATTGATGTAATTAAATAGTCAAACAGGATTATTAGAACAACTGTTTTTCTAACATCTGAAATTTCTCATCTTCTTTAACATTTCCATTAATGTTGAAGAAATCCCAGAAATGAGATGCTCATTATCTATGGGAAAGGAACGTAGAGTGTCAGAGGTTATCAGAATTTTTTATGATATTGAGTATTTTTCAAAAATTAATTTTGGAGGAGACTTGTTGAATTTATCTTTGTAATGCTGTGGTTTAACAGATTTTGTTTTTTATTTAAAAAAATTTTAAGGGAGCTGTCTGAATTAATTCTTTTTAGTATGTCATTGTTTTTGATTATTATTACTATGATTAGAATATGAAAAGATAGACTGGGATATAATCCTTTGAAAGGCATTTAGTTTATAGCAAGACCTAATTGAAAGTAAAGGAATTACATGTAATCATTCATGACTATTTTGAAATTCTCTGGATCTTTTTGTAAAAAAAAAAAAGGCAGTGTTAATGCATGATTATTGATTTATATTGCTACAACAGCTTAATTGTTTGTTTTTATAGCTATATTTGTTTCCCAGTAGTTTTTAAAAATAAATACATCAAGAAAGTATGTTTGATAATTTTTTCATTCAAGCCACTTAATACCTGTTAAAAGCTATTTGACTTTCAGTTTTAAAATAGCTCTGTAGTTTGGTGAGTTCTGCAAAAGTTCCGGCTTTCTCTGTGGCCTGTCAGCCAAATAATTTTTGCAGCGTTTTTCTTTGCTTTCTTATAAACACTCAAAGCTTGTAGTTGATTTTCTTTAAGATCCGTCTTTGGGTTGGGAAGCTCCAAAGTTGCCTCTTACTTCTTCATGTGGCAGGACAGGGCGATAAATTCTGTGTGCCCCCTTGGAGTTTTCTTTGAAAACAGAAATACTCCCGGAGCTGAATACATGCCTGACTGCAGATGAGAGGATTTTGTCTGGACGGCATGGCTTTAGGATAAGTTTGGTTGCTTTAAGGTATAGGCAGAGATGCTTGACTTTATTGTGATCCACTTCTCCTCCCATCATGCTCCCTTGTTTGGGATAAAACCTTAAGAAGTGTTTGTCGGCTGTAGGCGGTTGTCTCATTTACTAGAAAGCATGGCACAGTAACACAGTGGTTAGGGACTATGGAGTCCCTCCATAAAAGTTATCAAGAGAAAAAAAAGTCAGAATATCAAGGAAAGTGCTTCCAGTACTGTAAAAGAAGGCATTTTTGCTGCAATAAAAGCTTTTATTTCCTCTGTAAAACCCTGGTACTTCGTATGAAGTTCTGGATTTTATTTTCAGCTACCAGTCATTTAAATATGGAAGTGAAGATGGCATGGAAGTGGAGTACGCCCTGTGCTTAAAAGGCCTGCTGTTCTGAGATGATTCGTGTTGGTTTGAATTTGCAAATGATAAAGTATTTGACTAATTTGAAGCCAGGGTTGATGGTGGCTAGTTTGTGGGGGTTTTTAAAAAGAGGAGCCCTCACGAAATATTCGGCATAACCTTGTTGCTTGTGCCTGACTCTGTATAGGTGCTTTGAGTCTCTCGCGTTCTGGTGCCTATGGTCGGGTAGCTTGGAAGTGAAATTGACTTTTTCTCCTGTGTGAAATGAGGGCTAAGAGCGTGTATTTTAGTCGCTTCTAGAAGACACAAATATTCCATTCAGAGCAGCTAGTGTGGATTCTAGGTGACACCTTTCTCTCCTCTGCACTGGGTGCCTTCTGTTATCTGACTTGCAGCTCACTGTGGCGGCAGGTTCTGTGCCGTGCAGCACAGGCACAAAGCCCTCGCCTCGGGTCCTCGCGGATCTCGACTATCCAAAGGCGCTCTTCGAACCGCCTGTGAAAGGAAAAGTCTTCAAAGATGGCAAACTTTGCTTTCATCTGAGTTCCAAATGAAGTTCTGCATCTGGCCGAGCAGGGTAATCCAATCTATTTTAATGCAAAGATTTTCCAAGAAGGCAGGAAACTGTCAAGGGGGAGGCTTTCAGGCATCTGCTGTTTCGTTTCCAGATCCCTGTGTTAATTTAATGTTTCTAGGGAGCCAGGCTCTTGCTTTTTTCTCGGAATCTCTTCTCTAGGAATTGGTGAGTGCGGTGGCGCTGTGCGAGCAGCAGATAAGCCTGAGCGCCTGGCCCGGCGGGGGCGCGTCCAAGGGCGCCGAGCGGCTCCGCGCTGCCCGCTCTGGGGTGGCGGGGTGTGTGTGTGCCTTTGTCCAGTTGGGCCCTGGTAGACGGTAGTGATTGGCTCGACCTCCCTCCACCAAAACCTGGAGGACTCAAGGGGAAAAAAAAAAAAAAAACTTAGCCCTGCCTGAACCTGAAGGAAACGTGAATCTTGCATAAACACTCGCGTTTGTGTTTGGGAAAGAGAATACTGGGAAAAGCGGCGTGTCTTACGACAGCCCGCTGCCTGGCTTCGGCTTTTGGTCAGTTAGCCGGCACAGGTTACCGGGAAGTCGGCTTGCTCCCAGTGTGATGAGCCCAGTCCGTAAATTTTTGCTGGAAAGAGGCAACCCGTACTGGCTGGAGTCAGGTGTCTGTGTGAGTTAAGGTCAAAACCAGGCGGTGTCCCCGGGGTCTTCCTCAGAGGAACCAGGGGGCCAGACCCCTGTTCTGATCTTGGCCGCCCCCTCGGACCAGAAGGCAGCACGGAACTTTGCTTTTTTGAAATGGAATCTGCAGAATTAAAGATCAAAGTGATCCCTTATAAAATAGTTTCGTTTTAGAACAGAGCATGCCATTCTTGTGTAGGGACTCTGAGTGTTTTTAATTCATCTTGCTGAGAATTGTGCTGCCCACCTGATGATGAAATATAATGAGCTCCCATGACCTTTAGATCAAGAGCAACTTAACAGAACCAGCTCAGGCCCACATTTCCCCGGATTAGAAGTTGCTGGAGTCACAGAATTCTGGAAGCGTTGTAGAATGTCCAGATTGGTTAGGCCCAGTTATCTGCGGAGTTGTTAGGAAGTCCCTTCCGTAACATTCCAGACAGCTTTTTGAGGCAGCTGATTCATTTGCTGATGAGTTCCAATTATTAGAGTGTTTTTCCTTATATTAAGTTGACTTCTCTGTAGTCCTTCTTATTCACCCTTTTAAAAAAAAGCCTGAAATTACGCCCTGTATTTTGGTAAGGACATACTATTTGAAGGCCTTAAATTGGGAGTGTTCTTAGATTCAAGAGACTGATGATCACATTTTAGACTCCAAATATTTGCTTTCTGGAATTTCTTATGGATTGCTTAGAAAACGGTGGCAGAAGGGCCGGTTTTAAGGTGTTGCTTGAAATTAAGCAGTGAAATCTATGTCAGCAACTTCTCATTTTATTCTAAAAATTTCTTTAATGATTTCACACTTATCCTCATCTACTAAGGGAGTTTTTCGAGGGGGATTCTCTGTAACTTATTATACTTTAGCTAAAATCATTAAAGATAAATGAGCTTAACAGACTGGTAAATGCTCATTTTCAGTTCTTCTTTGGCTTTGCTCCTGGTTATTAGTTTTCTATTGCTACCATAGTAAGTTGCCACGAACTTAACAACTTATGACAATACCCATTTATTTTTTCACTGTTTCTGTGATTCAGAAGTTTGGGCACAACATGACTTTTCTGGGATCCAAGCTTGGGCCTCACGAGGTTAACAGAGGTCTGGACATTTATGTGGCGATCCAGGAAATAACCCACTGGTAGATTCAAGGCAGAATTCTCTTTTCCCCTGGTTGTGGGGTGGGCTAGGGGTTCCCATTTTCCTCGCTAGCTGTTAGCCTAGGCTCTCCTAGGGGCTGCCTCCTCTTCAAAGCCAGCGATAGCATGTGGAATTCCCTTGAAATTTCCCTGCCTTCTTCTGGTTTCTCTCTTCTGCTTTTAAAGAACTCTTGTGATTATATTGGGCCATCTGGATAATACTGGTTAATCTCTCTAGTCAGTTGAGAGGTACTTACTTAACTGTTTGATTGAATCCCCAGTAGATGAAACTTTTGGGGGGGATGGCTTTGGAATGCTGCTTCCCACACCCCTCTAGGTGCAGCCGTCCTATGGCGGCAGCAGCCGTAATTCATCATTAAGCATTTTCATTCTAAGCACAAGGAAAGCATTACAGTTAAAACCTCAGGTAATATCAGATACTAAGTCATTTTTAGAAACTTAATAAAACAATATTCATAAAATGTGTTTGTTTGAACTTAAACTTTCATTTTTGCCACATTTCCCCCAATCTTCTTGTTTTGTTTTTTTGTGTCATTATAGGAGTGTGTCAAGTAGATGTGAAATTATATGTGTGTGTATATATATATATATATATATATATTTAAAATGATGCTTTCTTGTTAAAAGCAAGGTTTTCATTTTGCACTCAGATTTTAGCGTTGGAGAGTTTTTTTTTCTTAAATATGTATTTAAAGAAAAATTCTACTGTGGATGGAAGGTCTCTGTCTCTCCCTTTCTCTGTAAGTCTGCCTTTCAAATGAATCTTAAAGAAAAAAAAAAAAGAATGTTTTTCTGCACTCTGGTTTTAGTCTTGGAGAGTTTTTATATATTCAAAAATCGTTCCACTAAAATCCAGTCTCTGGGTAACAACCCAGGTTCTCTGACCCTTTAAGGTACTGACAACTTTGTAGCCCCAGGATACCCATAAACTTCCTCTTCATTTCTTGCAAGGCTGCGGGGGTTCTTCCAGCTTGCTTTGTGCAGAAGGAAGACAAAGCAAGTTTGCTTGTATATTCTATTTCATAACTGACGAGTGACTTGCCCAGCTCCTTTCAGTGACTCCAGTGTGGTCGAGTAACTCCAGCAAGCAGGAGCCCTCGTAAAAGGGAGAAGAGGAACTGTCTGAGTCCTGTGCTCAGAAGTGGTGCTGTGGGCATGTGAGCAGTGGCTTGGGGCTGTGAGGTGGCAGCATAGGTGTGCTACAACCAGAGCCTGCTAGCCCTGCTGCCCTCAGAGGCTGGGTGCTGACCAAGTGTTTGCTCTGTCTCCGACGACTGTGTGTTTGAAACATACAGCAAAGCAGAGACAGTTCTTTTGCTGCCCCTGATTTATGATTGTTTTCACGAATAATGATCATGGGCATTTTGGTATAGAAAGCTTCAATTATAGCTCGGTATCTGCATAATTATTCAAGTAGAATGATTTAGAGCTCTGTTATTGCTGAAGTCTTTACAGCTGGAAGTAAATGGCTCCATGCCAGTATATTAAGTACACAATTACTTATTTGTCTATATATCCTTACTCCACCTTATTATGAAAAAATATTAAGGAAATTTACAAGACAACATTCCTTACCCCCCTCCTTCTCTAAAATAAATAGATGAAGACTCTAGGGCCAAAGAAAAATAAGGCTAGGAGAAAAATAACCAGTCTGCAAGAAATGGGGTTAGGGCAAAGAATATGTGGCATATAACTCCACACAGGTGCTGGTGGTAGACTATCCACTTGGATATTCTGGCAGCCAAAACAAAGTACAAGAAAACGAATCAGCTGCCGGACTCACTGCATTCATAAGATGGATGTAAGGAGATTGGGACTTCTACCTCATGTTGAAAGGAAACCGTTTGGAGCTTTCCTTCTCCTGGTAAGGTTAACTCTGAATTACAATGAGAGTTCTGAAGACACAACTTTGGCAGGAATGTGTATGAAGCACGGGGCAGAGTGGAAGCAGCTCCTGTGATTGCCAGTTTTGCCTCTCATTGCCTTGGTTGCTGCTGCAGCGTGCCGCACGCTCCTTGGTAGCTGTTCCCCCTGGAAGCCGCCCTCTTCCCCTGGGGCCTGCGAAGCTGAACCTGACCCGGTGTGTTTGTATTTTTTTTTCCAGAATAGAAACCTTTTATCACAAAGAGTTTTTCTTTATTGTATACTTTTATACTGTTCGTTCCCAACCTGGAAATTAGTGGTATTTCAAAAGTTCGTTTTTAAGTTACTTGTTTGAAATAAAGAATATATTTTCCCAAAGAAAAATGTTGTCTACCATATAATTTCAGACTAGCAAAGAACCCAAGTTTCAGAGAGGTTAAATCTGAATAAAGACAGGTCTACAATTCTGTATCCAAAACCTTTGAGGCCAGATTTTGCTGAACTTGGATTTTGTTTTTTAAAGAAATAATATTGTGCCTATACCGGTTATTACAGAGCACTGCAGTGTGGTCTGGAGCAGAATCCTATAGTCAAACACATTAATATTTCTGAAGTAAAACTGATGAATATTCACACTCCGTGGGGGTAAATAAAAACTATCAATAGCCTCCCATTAGTTCAGGTCAGGTTTCCTCACCCAGTGAATCCCAGCCAGATGAGTTCAGGTCAGGTCAGGGTTTGCTGCCAAATGAGTTATGGGAAAAAAAAAAAAAAAGAAAAAAGAAAGAAGCTGGTTTTCAGAGCTTTTGGGGTTTTAGATTAGTGGAGCTTGATTATATTTGTTTTGTTTTTTTGTTTCATTTTCTTTTTTAGATTAAAAATCAAACAAACAAAAAAAAACACAATGCTGCCATAAAGCCCTGGCCGCACTGTAATATTATTTCATGGGGAAAAGTGCATTGAATTCTGATTAGGGAGACCAGTCAGTGTGTTGGGGCCCTGCAGTAGGTGGAGCTCTGTCTCCCTGCGTGTTAGGCCAGGGGTGGGGGGAGGCCTGTGGTCAGGTGGCACTGATGAAAGTGCCAGGGCGAGAGGCTCCAGAGACGCCAGTGAAGGAGGGGGAAAGTGTCATTTAGTCTTTGCTTTTGGCTTTTACTTTTCTCCTGTATTTTCCCTCCTCCCTCCACTTTTTGTTCTTCACTTTTCCTTTCCTTAGAATGCTAGGGCAGGGAGCAAGGCAGTCATGTGCAGGGGCACATCCTGTCCCTTCTTCTCCCACCCTTTCCCCAAAACTGCCTGTAATGACACGGGAGGGTGCCAGAGTACTGTGCTGTTAAAGGGAGTTAAACCCAGGCTGGGATCTTGGCTCTGCTGTACTTCAGCTCTGTCAGATGGGGAATTACAAATCCATATCTGGTGGGCTTCCTGGGGCAGTGCAAGGATTCTGTGCCATGTTCTCTGACCAGGCATCACGCGGAATGGACATCCAGTAATGCTACTACCATTCCTCATTCTTGTAGCTTCTGACCATTTCCAACAATGTTCTCTTCCTCCCTGGAGCACTGGCTGAGAAGCAGGGAGCAGAACCAAGAGGAGATGTAATGAAAGTTCTTAGGGGAGGAGGGAAATTTATCTGCACATTTGGAGAGGCAAAATGTGGGCCCTTACGTGTAGTTTGACCAAAGGATCTACTCCTTCTTGGAACCTGCTTTTGGTTTTAGTAAACTGTAGGACATGGAACTTTCTGGAATAAAGAGTAATTTACAGTCTCTACTGGGATGTGATTGGAAACAGGTATCTGTGGGGCTGACCTGAAGCTGTCACAGCTGTTATGGCCATGAAGGCTGATGTTATCGTGACCTACCCTTGGGCACAGGCCTGGCAGGGGTAGCGGTTAGATTGGCGGAAAGCCACCACAAGTTGTACAGCTACCCGGTTCACTGCTTTGACATGGACCCTGTTTGGTGGGACTATAGCTCTTCATATTAACTGCATGTATTCTTTCAGTAATATTAAATATTTCTTGTATGCCAGGTGCTATTCCAGGGGTCTAGTAATTAACATTGTCCATTAACAAACACAATCCCTCAGTCATAGAGACAAGTGAGGGTGGGGTGCTTGGAGATAATTGAGTGGGCATGTGATCGGAGTTGATATGAGGAGTTGACAATGAGGCTGACTGCCTGAGGGATGAATAGGAGTTTAGCCATGCCAGAGCCATTCTGGAGGGAGGAGCCAGGAAATGCTCAGGATCTGTGATGGAGAAGAGCTTTCTGAGTCTTTGGACATCACAGAGGAGACCTCAAAGCAGAGAGGTCCTGGGAATGGATCTGACCTTACCGGTCCTTGTAAGCCCAGAGTGGGAGGGAGAATTTCTGCAGGACTGTAAGCAATGAAGGGGCACAGTGTGCTCAACAGGGATCACTTTGCCTCTCTCTTTGTCATCATGTGACATTAACAGCTGGCAGGCTGCTGGGCTCCTTTGGTGATCCCCTTGTTCGTAACTCAGTTGTAGATAATCCCTCTTTGCTTTTTAGGTTTTCTCTTCAAATCCAGGAACTGTCATCATTAATATAGCTTTCTGGTGAAGGAAACATTGAGCAGTGACCTTGGCAGTATGAAGCAGTTCTTTGTGCTTTGCTTTCTATCGTGGGTCTTGCCTGTTTACCTTCTTTGTTTTTCTTTTTTATTTTTTAAAGATTATTTATTCTTATTGAAAAGGCAGATTCACAGAGAAAAGGAGACAGAGAGAAAGATCTTCCATTCGCTGGTTTGCCATGGCTGGAGCTGAGCTGATCTGATCTGAAGCCAGGAGCTTCCTCTGGATCTTCCACGTGGGTGCAGGGTCCCAAGGCTTTGGACCATCCTCGACTGCTTTCCCAGGCAACAAGCAGGGAAAGCAGGGAGCTGGATGGGAAGCAGAGCAGCAGGGACATGAACTGGCACCCGTATGGGATTCCTGTTTGTGCAAGGCGAGGATTGAGCCACTGGGCCACCACACTGGGCCCAGTTGTTTACCTTTTATCATTCATCCTGTGTTACCAACATTGGGCACTTTCTTTTATAAACTTAAGTTTGCGATTGTAATTAGGCCTTGTGTTCACCCGTTTATTTCATGGTAGTTAGGAGCATTTTCGTTTGGCTGTGCTGTTTTGATTTATACAGCTCTGTTCAGGGGTCAGTGTTGTTGCACCTCTGGTTAAACTTCTGTTTGCAATGCGAGCGTCCCATATTGAAGTGCCAGTTCATATCCTGGCTACTCTGATTCCAATCCATATTCTTGCTATTGCTCCTGAGAGGACAGCAGAGGATGGCACAAATATCTGGGCCTCTGTTATCCACAAGGGAGATCCAGATGGCGTTCCAGGCTCCTGGTTCCAGACATTTGGAGTGTGAACCAGTAGATGGAAAATCTCCCTTTCTTTCTCTTCCCTGTCACTCTGTCAGATAAGTTAATTAATTTTTAAAAAGTTCAGTGCAATAATAGTCCTGTTATGTAACTGAATATAAAGAGAAAAATCTACTGATCTTTGGTGATGAACATGAAAATAAATAGCTCATGTTCAGTGTCCTCAAGCAAAATATCTGAAGAGGGTCACTTCAAGACCTGAAGTCATTATTTGGCTTATAAGGAATCTTTGAAAAGTTCATGGGACACACATGGTCTAAAAAAAATTATGCATGGACTTACATTTTTTGTACCTAAATAAACTTCCCTTTCAATTTCACTTTTTCTTGAACTTTAAAAATGTTTTTATTTATTTTCATTTTATGTGAAAGGCAGACAAACTGAGAGACATGGAGCGAGATCTTCCATCTTCGGATTCACACCCCAAATGGCCCAGCAGTTGGGATGGGCACGGACTGAAGGCAGAGCCCAGAACTCACTCGGAGCTTTCTGCCTGAGTGGCAGGGATCCAACTACTTGGGTCATCACCTGATGCCTCCCAGCATGTACACTGGCAGGAAACTGGATCACATGTGAAGTGGTCGGGACTCAAACCGGGGATTCCACTGTGAGATCCAAACATTCCCAGACATGACATCATTGCTGTGCCACACAACTGCTCTTTTGTGAACATTCTGAGACATCCACAAAGAGCCCTAATAAAGGGAGTCAACTATAATGAGAAAAAGATCCTAAGAACAAGCCTGTGCTGAGTCTGGCACCGTGGCTCAACAGGCTAATCCTCCAACTTCAGCCTTATGGGCAACAGTTTGTGTCCCAGCTGTTCCACTTCCCATCCAGCTTCTTGCTTGTGGCCTGGGAAAGCAACAGAGAATGGGCTGCACCCGAATGGATGACCTGGAGGGAGCTTCAAGGCTCTTGGCTTTGGATCAACTCAGCTTTGGCCGTTATGGACTTTTTTTTTCTTTCTTTTTTCTTTTTTTTTTTTTTTGAGATTTCTTTTATTTTTATTGGAAAGTCAGATATACAGAGAGGAGGAGAGACAGAGAGGAAGATCTTCTCTTTGCTGATTCATTCCCCAAGTGACTGCAACGAGCTGAACTGCGCCGACCTGAAGCCAGGAGCTCCTTCAGGTCTCCCACGTGGGTGCAGGGTCCCAAGGCTTTGGCCCATCCTTGACTGATTCCCAGGCCACACACAGGAAGCTAGATGGGAAGCGGGGCTGCTGGGATTAGAACCGGCGCCCATATGGGATCCCAGTGCATTCAAGGCGAAGACTTTAGCCGCTAGGCCATAGCGTTGGGCCCCATATTCCTCATTTGAGGAATGAACCATCAGATGGAAAATACATATGTATACATAATACAAAAATATGAAGTACAAAAATACATTTATATATGTATTTTTTTAAGAAAAGAGCTAGCCTATGACCTGGCTTTTTAATGAGATGAATTATTTAAGAAGAGAGAAGAATTACAATATGGACAACTGAGTCCTTTTTTTTTTGGCCCTGAAAAAAAGAATGGTGTGAAATGTAATGCTAAGGTGGAAGTATAAAGTCATTGCTACATGTCATCTCAGAGTCATCTGTTCTCTGGAGAACGTAACTTCCTTTTTTCATGGTTTGCTGTTAATCAGTATTCATATTGTATTAAAGTTAGAGATTTACTTAGAAAAAATTCATAGGATGCAAATTATTTCTTAAACATATAAAAAAGATATTCTGGAAGATCATGAGGTTTGTGCGTAACAGACTTGTTCTAGCATTTTGAAATGAAAATGGACTGTATGTATTGGTTTCTTTGCCATCTTGCTGTGTTTCTAGTTAATAAGTTATTTAAGTTTTGACATAGATTCATTACATATTTGTATATGAATTATATTTTTAACTTGTAAAAATTATGATTTGGAATTCACATTCAGTGAAGTCCTTAGATGTGACTATACATGTCACCATCCAAATTACTTAATTCTGTGCTGCCATGTAATAGTGCAATGCAGACATCACAGAGGTCACATTAAAGCGGATTAGCATATGATAATTTTACGAAGTCTCATTTGCACAAGACCTGTACTTTAAGAGGCTCTCTTCTGGCATCAATCCCCAGAAAAGATCTTAACAAATTTTAGGTCTTAGGGAAAGCTTCCACTTGTCAGCCGTAGCTTCCTTTTGTAGATTAAATAAATAAGTGGATAAATATGTCACCTTGAAAGACATTCCACAAATATAGATTTATTTTTAAAAATAGCCAACAAGGGCCCACCACGTTAGCCTAGTGGCTAAGATCCTTGCCTTGTATGCATCAGGATTCCATGTGGGCCCTGATTCTGATCTGGGTAGCACTGCTCCCCATCCAACTCCCTGCTTGTGGCCTGGGAAAGCAGTCTAGGACGGCCCAAGGCCTTGGGACCCTGCACCTGTGTGGGAGACCCGGAAGAGGCTAAGAGCCTCCTGGCTCCTGACTATGGATCTGCTCAGCCCTGGGCCGTTGCAGCCCATTGGGAAATCAGTGGATGGAAGATTTCTGTCTCTCCTCCTCTCTGTATATCTGACTTTATAATAAAAAATAAATCTTAAAAAAAAGTTATCAATAAAATTATAGGAAAGAAGATTTTTAGTTATGTACCAGAAAGAAAGAAAGAAAGAGTTGCTACACCAGTGTATCTATTTGGCATAGTGGTTAATATACAACTAGTAGTGCCTATATGGCATATCAGAGGGCCCAGGTTCAAATCCAGGCCCTGTTTTCAGTGCCAGCTCCCTGCTAATGTGCACCCAAGGAGACAGAAAGTGATGGTTCAGGTAGGTATGTTCTTTTCAGCAGCACAGGAGACTCAAATTGAATTCTGCATTCCTGGCATTGGTGCTGTTCTAGGTATTTAGTAATGAGCCAGCAAATGGGAGATCTCGCTTTGTCTCTTGCTTTCTTCGTTGGTCCCACTCATTGCCTTCCAAATAAAAAAATTAATTAATTAGCTTGAAAAAGAATTACTATTACTAATAGCATGGGAAGTCACAAAGTTCAAATAACAAAAATCATACCAGTCACATTTGGAAGTTAAGGAGTGGATAGCGTTTATTTCTTCAGTGGATCATTGGCTCCAGTGAGGGAAGGGCTCATTAGCTGTGCCCTGAGTATTGCCCATGGTTTAAACTGGAAGTGCAGGGGCTAGGGTTGTGGCATACTGGGCTTAGCTGTATCCTGACTACTCTGTTTCCAATCCAGTTTCCTGCTTATGTGCCTGGGAAGACAGCCAAACATAACCCATCTTCTTGGGTTCCTGTGAACCACATGGAAGACCTGGGTGGACTTTCTGGCTCCTGGTTTCATCCTGGTTTAATTCTGGCTGTTGAGATCTTAAAAATAAATAAGTAAGTTAGAAGCCCAGTTACAGTCACTGTTCACTGAACCTGCAGTTATATGGGTTAGTCCCATTAAAAAGTACTAAGTTTGGGGCTGATGTGCAGGCCACTCCTCTACAGGGGTAGCATCCCATATTGTCGGCTCAAGTTCTGGCTGTTCCACTGCCAGCCCAGCTTCCTGCTAATCTCCTGGGAAGGCAGTGGAGAATGGCCCAAGTGCTTGGGCCTCTGCACCCATACGGGAGACCTGGAGGAATCCCTTGCCTCCTAGCTTTGGACTGGTTCAGTTCTGGTCATTGTGGCCATTTGGGGAATGAACCATTAGATGGAAAATTCTCTCTCTCTCTTTGTTTCTCTCTCCTTTTCCCTATGTACTTCTGACTTTCAAGTAAAAATAAATCTTTTTAAAAAATGCTAAGGAAAAGAAGATTCATGCTGAACTTTGAACAGATTATCCTTTTAGAGAACCAACTAAGAACATTGATCTTGTACCTTTGAGTAAATGAACTTCTCAGTCACGGCTGAAACAAATCCTAGTACTGACCTCAGTGAATGCTTTATTTAGTATAATGTTGTAAGCACTTGGCTCTAAATCCTGTATATTTGACTTTGCTCTTGTTAGGATGGCTCTGCAATTTAAATCTGCTTTTCAGAGCTTTATTTTCAAACATCAACAGTATTATTCATAGTGTTATTGTTGAAAGGTGTTCGTTTAGCTGACTTACTATAAACAGTACTGCTTTTTTAAAAAGCTGATTAATTTATTTATATTCATTTGAAAGACTGGGGGAGAGGAAGGAGAATGAAATTTTTTATCCGCCAATTTATTCCCAATTTTACACAAAAGCCAAGTAGTTGAGCCATCACCTGCTGTTTCTCAGGGTGCAAATCAGCAGGATGCTGGATTGTAAACAGAGGTGACCCTGGTCTCTAGGCACTCCAGTATGGGATGTGAATGACTCAAGTAGTGGTTTACGCCACTGCAGCACGATACTGGCCCCTGGACAGCTCTGTTAATGCCTGCTTTTTCAGTAGCATTCTTAATAGAACTCCTTTTCACTCTGATAAAAATCCCTCTGTGAAATATATGGACATCCCCTAGTGATTAGGCTCATCAACCTAAATCATAACTTCACATCCAGCAGAAGGCAAAACAAAAGAAAAAAGGAGAATCCAAAGCCTGTTGTCTCCATAATTCTACTGTCATTTTTCCCCCCTTTTATTAAAAAATTAGCCCTTTAAATTTACTCAAGCATCATGATGACAAGCACTTATTGAATACTTACCATGTTCTTAACATAATTTTCTTTTTCTTTCTTTCTTTATTAACTGAGATTAATTCAGCTCTCACCATACCCTTATGAGACTGGCACTATTATTAACATCACTTCACAAGACTGGACAGATAAATATAGTAACTAACTCTAGAGCCTATTCTGTTGACCACCAGTTTGTATGTATTATATTAGGCCTAGTTTAAATTGATGGTTCACCTGTTAGCTAGTAACTTAATAACATGAAAGTTTATATTGGTTGTCTACTGTCCCCCAAATTAGCAGCTTAAAACAGCAAACATTATATGATACAGTTTATCTTGGTCATAGATTCAGGATTGCTTTAGCTGAATAGCTCTGGCTCAGGGCTCTTTCCAGACATCTCAACAAGTCACCGGTGCTGGAGTCCTCTGGAGACTCCATAGCCCCTGAAGGATCTGTTTCCTGCAGAGCCACTTAAGCGTCCTCAGGTCATGGAGACTAGCATCCCCCAGAGGGAACAGTCCTAGAGAGCAAGGTGGAAGCCATAGTGTCATTCATGACTTAGTCCTGGAAAGCACACTTTTCTCTTGTTTCTCTGGAGTCCTAGTGTTTGCACAGGTCCCACCGGGCAGAGTGCGGTAGGACTCCACAGGGTAGGAATCCCAGCAGGCAAGAGTCATCAAGTAGTTTTGCAGGCTGACTATCAAGAAGAGTAATGATTCAGATGGAAAAAAAAAATACTTTTTGCATTTTTAAAACTTGAAGTTCAGATTCAAAGTATGCTCATCTAGTTTTCTCAATCTTCAATGATAGAGGAGTATTTTCACATTTGTGTCAAACACAGTAGCTATTATTAATTTTAGGGGGACAGACTGAACTCAAGATTTACATCCAAAAAAATGCATGACACCAAAGTAGTGGCTTCTGAATCCCTGGCAACAGGGAACAGTGGGACCTTCTGCTGGAAAAGGCATTAGGGGGTTAAGCACCAGTGAGACGCTTCTGCCTCCTGAGGGTTGAAACAGGGTGGCAGTGCACTGGAGATCCTCAAAGTATCCTTACTTACCAAATGTGATTGTAACAATCCCCATTTTGGGGACCTCATTCCCTTGTGAATTCCAGTGAAGAGTAAAGCCGAGATGTTACTAAAGGTTTTTAGGTGGAATTCCAAAGTATATTACTGTGCTAAGGACTGAGGTGATGATAAAACAGACTTGTAAAGTTGGAAGCCTTTGTTTACACTTATAAAGTCCTTCTATTTAGACCTGCAAAGATGTCTGCCATGTTAATATCCAAAGCAGGGATTTTATGTTGTGATAATGATCAGTGAGAGATTTTGATATGTTGTTTTGTCAGCTAGTGTCTCAAGTTCAAAGAGAAAGAGCTCATTTAGACTGAGAGAGTGCACCAGCCCTCTGTTTAGCAGACATGCGATGTCTGGACACATAATTGTACTAAAGAATGTAGATATTACTTATATCTTGGGCAAAAGATATACTCCAGTCAGTTAGGGAAAAACATATATATTTGACAGCGAAATGGATACAGGTGCCAGGCTCAAGGGCTTTTCTTTTTAATATTTATTTTTATTGGAAAGGCAGATTTGCAGGGAGCAGGAGAAACAAAGAAAGAACTTTAGTGTGTTAGTTCACTCCCCAAATGGCTTCAGTGGCTGCAATGGCTGCAACAGAGCTGATGCAAAGCCAGGAGCTTCTTCCGGTTCCTCCATGTGGGTGCAGGGTGCTAAGGTTCTGGGCCATCCTCCCCTGCTTTCCCAAGCTATAAGCAGGGAGTTGGATGGGAAGTGGAGCAACTGGGACATGAAGTAGCATGTGTATGGTATGTAGACACATGCAGGTGAAGGATTAGCCTGTAGAACCATTGCATTGATCCCCTGGCTCAAGTTTTTATCCTCATTGAATTTGGGAAGTGGAATGACATGACTTTGGCTTGTATCCTACAGGACAATGGAATTACCCTGTGATTATTATCTCCACCAGACTTGATGTTCAGTTCCAGATGTTATTTAACAGTAGCTCAAAGCCTAAGGCTTTGAGGAGTTCTCAGGGCAGAATCCATGGCTTTCGAATTCCGGTCAGCCAGTTTTGAAGCCTGAATACATTAGGCTCAAGACCAGTGTACTACAGCCATCATACACTGGTTTCTTCATGTTGACTGGCACTTGAAACTATTACATTTTTGTTTGTTCTGCAGGATCTTTCCCCTCTGTACTTTGTATCCTATTTTATACTGGTAATCTTTTGATACATAATGAGTAATTTTGTTTAAAAAAAGACAAATCAGCATCTGATTATTTTAAGGGTCACAAATCCAGATTGGATAGACTGGT
Organism: Ochotona curzoniae; assembly: GCF_017591425.1. Taxonomy (NCBI): domain Eukaryota; kingdom Metazoa; phylum Chordata; class Mammalia; order Lagomorpha; family Ochotonidae; genus Ochotona; species Ochotona curzoniae. The sequence goes on along the minus strand of NW_024464920.1, from coordinate 11,376,181 downwards.
TTTTTTCTTTTCTTTTCTTTTCTTTTCTTTTCTTTTCTTTTCTTTTCTTTTCTTTTCTTTTCTTTTCTTTTCTTTTCTTTTCTTTTCTCTTCTCTTCTTTTCTTCTCTCTTCTTTTCTCTTCTCTTCTTTTCTTTTCTTCTCTCTCTCTCTCTTTCTTTTGATAAATTTTGATTTTCAAACTGTTGAACTGTTAGGTGGGTTTAGATTGAAAAAGCCCAGTAAAATCCATTATTAGAATAATTCTAAGGAAAATATAAAAGATAAATATAGCAACTAGTACATTTGTCTTTTGAGCATGGTCTCCCTGACTCCTGGCATCCTTGATTCCTCTTGTAGTTTTTTTAAAAGGTGCTCATTTCTAAAATAATAAGTGCTGTTTTAAAATGTTCATTACTTACTGAGGGTCTCTCTCCCTTTCGCCCAACCTTTCTAGTAAGTGATGGTTAGGGATCTTTCTGTCTTTTGTTCAACACAATATTTTAAATGCTTATTACAGGGCACACAGTAAGAATGTTGGGAATGACTCTCTATGGGCTCCTTGGTGTTAATCTTAGTTAAGCCAAAAACCAGATAGTAAGAATATATCTGGAGGACTATATCACCTCTGAGAGAATATACTAATTATGGTAAGGCCCTTACACTGATCCTTTGTGAACTGAACCAACTGCATTTAAGACATACAGGACACGGTGATTTAAACCATAGGTTAGTACACACCAATCTTGAGCCTAAAGGATCTACATATGGATTGTGAGAGGAAGTAAGAGAGCCTATATTCCTGGTGTCTAGAACAAAACTTAATGGCAATTGCTCATTTCAACAACTTCCTTGGGCCTGGTACAATAGCCTAGTGACTAAATCCTAGCCTTGCATCTATTGGGATCCCATATGGGCGCTGGTTCACGTCCTGGCTGCTCCACTTCCCTTCTTGCTCCCTGCTTTTGGCCTGGGAAAGCAGTCGAGGAGGATGGCCCAAAGCCTTGGGACTCTGCATCCATGTGGGAGATCCTGAAGAAACTCCTGACTCCTGGCTTTGGATCTGCTCAGCTCCAGCCATTGTGGCTACTTGGGGAGTGAACCAGTGGATCGAAGATATTTTTCTCTTCATCTCTTTCTCTCCGTATATCTACCGTTCCAATTAAAAAAAAAAAAAGAATTTCCTGGTCAGTGTTATATCCTCAGCATATAGAGGCAGGGCCTGGTATATAGTAGAGCTTAATAAATACATAAATGCAAATATATATAATATCTATACAATATATATGATTATACATAATATAATATATAATATATTCACATATAAATTATCATATTATTAATTATCCACATTAACAATTATATTATTATAGTATGATATAGTTTTGTATTCTAGAATTTATATCATATAATTTATATATATAATATTATAATTTATATATAAATAAATGAGCAAGGGCAGAATCCTCTCAAATACTATGCGGTCTTTATGGGTAGGAGTAGAAAAGGTAGGAGCAATCCAAAAAGGAAATGGCCCAGTGCAATAAAGCTGATGAGAACCTGTCGTGTGTGTTAGGCCTTAACCTCTTGGCTTGCCCAAGTACTGCACGGAGCACCAGTGTTCCCTCCACCCCATAACACCTTTGTTTTTGCTACGGAATGAAATGCAGCAGTGAATCCTCACTGCTACTGTTGTTACCATGGTTAGATGATTACCGTGCTAGAATTATCAAAGAGTTAAAACGAGGCCCGACCCTGTAGGCAAGCAATCCAAATGTTTCGCTATTACAGTCTAACATCTGGTTCTGAAGATCTACCAGAACGCATCCCTTATTATTTTTTTATAACTATTTATGAAACAGGGAAAATTTGTGGGCTTGTTTAGGAGCATCACAATTTTTGAAGTAAATAAACAAAAGCCTTCAAATCAATAACCAAATATTTCTCCTAGGATTCTAAGAAGTATAACTTAAATTTTGGCTCTTTTCTTTTAGTTAAAATATTTGTGGTTCAAATATTTATTCACAGTGGCAGCTTTGGATAAAATAAAATGATCTCTATGCTTCGTGTTTTTAAAAGCAATAAAAGATTTTATGTTCAGCATTATTCAGTTGGTAAGACAAATTGTTTGATTTGTTCTTAGTGATATTTACGTGAAAATGTATAATTCATTTTAGACTTAGGAGATTTCAGTCTGATAAAGCTTTGTGTTGACTGTGACTGAAGGCTTCACCGAGATCCTACGGAAACACAAATTAACCTCAAGTGTACAGTCTCAATGTTTTATTACTTAAAAAAAGGAATGTGAAAACTTGAGGCAAGTACTGTATACAAACGAATTTTGTAAAAGTTAATAAATCCTCTTCAGCATTTTGTAGCTGTTACTTGCTGTGTTTCTGCGGTACCTTACTTATCCTGAGCTATCTTCTTAGATTTCCAAGAATTCAAGGACTAAGAAACATTCTACTAGGAATTTGAAATGTGAAGGCATTTGATATTGTGGGAGGGTAGAATGTTTTGTTACTCTTTAAGTTTTGAGGATGCGTAAAATAAAGACGTGTGTTGTGTTACACAATGTGCTGTGTTTACTTTTATTGTACATGATGTAACAGGAATGGAAAAAAAAATAATTGTTGATATAATTCTGGCTTGGGGGGGAGCGGGCATGAGGAGAGGGGAGAGAAAAGATCTGTTCCCAATTACAGTCAAATCACTGCAGTTTAAAAAACAATCGCACACACGACTAACAAACGTTCATCTAGCCTTCCTGAACGTATACAAACTTTTCTCCTTTTTTTTGCTTAGGTACTTGATAAAGGGAAAAGTTTTGGATTCTTTGCTTGAAAAATTGTTCCTTTCATTTTGCTCTCTGAGTCACTTCATCTTTCATTTTAGTCCCCTGAGAATACTGTTTGCCTATTTTGAAACCCTTTCTGCTCTCAGCGTAGTTGCACTTTGCCCACCAAGAGCCTTTCCTTATTTCATTTGCTTTTGCTTTCTTCTACCTCCTCTTTTCCTGTAATCAAAGGAGGAACTTGTTACCCATGCTTTACCTTATAAGAGCCAGCCAAAATAATAATAATAATAATAATAATAATAATAATAATAAAATACCGCACAATAGTTTGTTATGACTTATTTGTAAGTACTCCCCTCAGTCCAATCCCAGATGGACAAACAGGAAATATAGGGAAGTGCACAGCTGAATTCAACACAGATAGGCAGAAGTTGCCAAAGGAAAAGAGGAGAACAACAAAGACTGTTCATTGAATTTCCAGGAATGGAGATTATTGGTAGCTTGCTCTTTTCAAAATAAACTTTGATCTGGAGCTGACTGCCTTGTTTGTTCCGCCCATCAGATGCTGGGGTGTGGCAAACAAGGGTATTGTTTAGATTTCAAGGTCAGTCTGCTAGTTGTAGATAAAATGGAGTAACCCAGTCCCTAGAAAAGTGGGGAATACTAGTCACTTATTAATCTAGGCCCCCAAGTAAAAACAGCTCAAAGGCATGGGAAGAATGTTAAGTCAAAATGAAAACAAGGAAAAAATACAAAAATTTTGGCCAGAAAAATTGAGTTAGGAGCAAAGCATTACCAAACTAATCTGTGAGTTACTAATCAATCATAAAATATTATTATTATTATTATTATTATTATTATTATATAGGAGTTGGGTTTTCTTCTCTAATATTCATGTACCCTATTGGCTCATTTCTTTCTTTTCCTTTCATTTCGCTTAGAATTTCCTTCCCCCTTTTCTTGAATTATTCTTTTGTTTTTCTGCTTCCTTCTTCCCTCTCTCCTGATCCTTCTTTGTTCTGCTGTTCTTTTGTGAGCTTAATGTGCTACTGTGGTTAAAAACAAAGATGGCTAAAAAATTTTAACTTGGTTGATGACAAATCCATCCCCAAGTAACTGTGACACAAGGCACTCCATCAGAGGGGTCCTAGGGAGGCCTCAAGCAGAGTTTCAGGGGGGGTTCCCCCCAAATTAACTCATCTATTTATGGGGACTAACAACCAGATAATTTCTTTTTAAAATATTTGTTCATTCATTAACCACTGTGTGCCAGGCATTTTGCTAGAAGCTTCTAGGATATAGTGATGAACAATGCAGATGTGGTCATCTTCAAGGAATTTTTCTGCCTGCTAATAGGAAACCAGGAAACAAGTATGGAAGGTTGTGGAAGGGGCTCCAAAGGGAACAGAATAAAAGTAGGGGGTTGCCTTGCCAGTGGCCTCAGAAGACTTGAGAGGGACTGCTCCAGGAGTCACCCTGCAGCATAAGAGGAAGCCAGTTTGGGGGAAAGCCAAGAGCAGAGTATCCTCAAAGGGCCGGGCGAGTGCAGGTGCAGTAAATGCCAAAGCCCTGAAGGTGAGCATGAACCTCCAGCAGGTCAGGATGGCTAGAGTGAGCAAAGGTCCAAGGTGAGATCCAAGAGGAAAGTGGGCCTGTTATCTTAAGGAGTTGAGTTTTCTACTAAGTTCAGAAGAAACCATTGATAGGCAATATGTCATTGGGGATTTAGTTTTTAAAATATGATCTGTTTGATGTAGTATAGTTTTACAAACCTGAGCAAAAATAACAAAATGTTTCTATTACAGGTGAAAAATGGAGTATCAGGAAGTTATGGGAGTAGGACATATGTTACAAACATGATAATGTTTTCTCTTTAAGAATGGTTGGATTTTAACAAGCAGAAATTTGGTGCGAAAGATTTCTAGAGCAAAGGGCAAGATGGTCAGAGTGCAGGGTCAGAGGCATGAGGTGTTTGCAAAAGGGCCAGGCTGCAGAGTGTGCCTGGAGGGGGAGGAAGATAGGACAAAGTGTATCTTTCTGTCCAGTTAAGGAAGATCAGGAAGGCCATGCTGACTTGAGGTGTTTGGCTAATAAATCCACAAGATTCATTATTTTATCTAGACATGTTTGACTTGCTGAAAGAGAACTTCCTCATACTTACATTTGCTTTGTAGGAAAATTTGCTAGACTCACAGTGCCTTTGTCTGTTTTGGAGAACAATATTGCTGCAATGTTTAACTCTTCGTTTCATTTCCCCCATCCTGTAGTCACTGAAATTTTCTGTGTGTGGTTTAAGATGTCCCCAACTATAGCATTAGTTTGTAGTGGTGGCTCTGTAGCAAAAGCGTCTATCTTCCTCGGTTGTTTTTTATTCATTGATTCTTTAAGCAGTGTTGTCAGTGCTGTCCAACCTGGGTGAGTGTCAGGTGCCCGGTGCCCTGTGCCCTCTAGGCACTGCCAATACTTTTTATTGATTTAGTGATACCCTGCACAGTTGTAGACAACTTGAGTCATCCTTGGGAAGGGACCTCCATAGGGAAGTGACATCGGAGCCAACCAAAGTGTTGATTTGGGGAGGACTGTTTCAAGCAGAGGGACCCACAAAGTGAGGGCTGTAAGGTGGGCATGTGACACTGGGAAGGGAGACCACTGTGGCTGGGCTCCAAGGAAGGGGACAGGAAGTGGAGGTGAGGTGGGACAGACTGGTGGCAATTACCGTTAGCCCCAGCTACACATTGTAGTCATCCAGCAGGCTCAGGACACACCCCAGACCAATTAAATCCGAACCTTTATGGGAGGACTCCGATATCCACATATTTTAAAAGCTTCTCAGGCACCTGATTTGAAAGTTCGGATTTTCCTGGTTCTGTTAGGAACCTTTTGGAGGCAGTGACATCATCAGATTTTAGTTCTTTAAGATATGTTGTTGAGGCTCTATGTATAACGGGTGTCTTCAAGGAGACCCATTAGGAAGCTGTATAGGTAGTTTGGATGACAGATGGGGGTGACTTGAATGGAGGTGGCTGGGGTCTTTGTGAGAAGGATAATCGCTTCAGGAAGTGTAGAGTGTGGCTAAGAGGGAAGGCAGTAGTGACTCCCAGGTCTGAGGTCCAGATGCCTGAGTGGGTGGAACAGCATGCATTGAGGTAAACGAAGGGTGAGTTTGGTGATGTAGTGAGGGAAAGAGGGGCCATGGAGCTAGATCACCATCCCCTGGCCATTGTCCCTGGCAAGCTCTGATTGTTCCTAGAAGACATAGCTCCTATGGCAGACCCTGACTTCCTACAGTTGTGGTTGCATTGTGTAGTATGGACTCTGTGTTATTTTCAGGAAAATTTCATTTTGTGACATGATTTGGTATTATTTTCATTTTGTGACCAGTAGGAATCGAGGGAAAGTTCTCAGTAATTTTCCCAATTATAACTTTGTGTTTCTCACTATTATTCAGGTCCCAAGGGGTTTCTTGCTGATTTTTCAGAAAAATTTGGCACCGCTTTTTGAAATAAGGATGGATGACTGCTGTAAATTCAGAAAAAGCACAGTGTCCTTTCAGGGGATGAGCTTTTGCTCGCCTGCCATCTGCCATGCCGTTTCTCCCAACCTGCAAGGAAACATTGTCCTGCTACAATAAAAACCTGAAGCAAGGATCCTCTCAGCAGAAAGGTAGAGCTCAGGACGCTCAAAATAAATTTGAAAGGGTTAATAGCTTGGGACCTTTTTTAGAGTTAAAGAAAGGAATCCTTGTCTTTAAAGTGATGGTCTGCTTATTGCATAGTCTCCTTGGTTGTCTCATGCTGCATTCTGAATAAAGATCATCTTTAGGGACATCATTTGGTGCAGTGGTTAGATGGTGCTTGGCATGCCCATGTCCTGTAGTGGAGTCCCAGTACTGCTTTGGGTCCAGCTTCCTATTGGCGTGCACCCTGGAGGACAGCAGGTTAGCAGATGATGCCTTCGAACCCAAGTGTCTGCCATCCAAAGGGAGACTCAGACTGAGTTCCAAGCCTCTGACTTGGACTTGACCCAGTCCCAGCAATTGCGGTCAACTGGGGAGTAAGTTAGCAGATGGAAGAGCACACGCTCTTTCTTTCAAATAAACAGAAATAAATTAATAAAACTTTTACCCACAGTAACATGCAGATGTTGCGATTAATTGTAAGTAGTGCTCTTTGGATTCTATTAGGCAAGTGATTAATCAGTAAATATTTAGTTTCTCCATTTCTGGAGGCTACAGGCAATACAGAATTCAGCTGGTTTAATCCCTGCCTGAATGTACTGAACCAGTTAACAATGATGTTAGATGAAAGTGGGGGCTAAATTATGGAAGTGAGAACCGGGGCTTTTGAAAGAGATGGGAGGTCAGGTAAGAAAAGGCCCCATAAGGGTTGGCTCTGCAGTATTTGATTGAGTCAAGAGGGAAGTTGAGCTGGATCAGTAATACATAGACCCTTTTTTAGCAGCATGTGTTGATGGGTGGATCTACTCATTTTGGATCATGACCATGTACATCAGTTCAAGATGCCAGAGGTCGCATTTCTGCTGCTGTCCCTTTATTCTTCGGTTCCCCTGTGCAAGAGGCAGTCCTGTGGCTCATTTCTTAGAAACCCTTCCAAATATAATGTCATGCTTTTTGACATCTCTAACTTCTCATATTTTACTTATTGAAATATTTTCATTAAAGGAATTGTGGATCCCTTTTCAAGGGCTGAACAGGAAAGAATAGTTAGGATAAGCAGAAACAAACAAGCAAAAGAGTGCGTGCGTGTTCCTGTGGGAAGGTCACAGCCACGCTGAGCAACATGGGTGTGACATTGGCTTTTGCTGACATGTTTGCTTTTGCACTGATAAGAACATTGTCAGGCAACTCTGGGCTCTCAAGGGCCTAGAGAATGGCAACACTCCTGTGTTCAACGTGCTCCTGCACTAGAGCTTCCTGTCTATGTTCTCGGACCCTACAACAATTCCATGAGGTAGACCTTCGTCGCACCTTGGCAAGGTAAGGCAGCTGGGACTCAGGCTAAGTAACTTTGTCAGAGTTCACAGAGCAGTGAGAAGGTGGGGCTGACTTTGAAGGTGACCTTCTTCTGCCCTCTCATGCTGCCTCTCTGGGTCTGCATTTCTACATCACCACTGATATATTCTTCTCCTGAGGCCGTAAGTTTTGAGACACTGATGTGAACTTGCCATGACCCAAGAATAAAAAGTGAGTGGAAGCATCCATCTTCTCTATTCAGAGAAACATCTGCTAGTAGGAAAAGGGCAAATTCATAGCTCAGTTTCAGAGGACTGAAAGTCAGGGCAGTGCTTTTTTTTTTTTTTTTTTTTTCTTAAATGCAGACAAACGATCTCCCGCACTGTGAGTTTTGAACCTGAAATTGTGAGAGTCTAATGAATAACAAATATGTCCATTTTCTTCCTATTCTAATTAGCATTTTGGATTCAAGTTTAAAAAAAAAAACTTTTTTTTTTTTCCTTTTTTGACCAGGATCTGCTTTGAATAAGGATTGTTGCCCCTGTTTAAAGCCAAAAATCAGTAAAATTGGGACATGGTCTTCTTACCTTCTGCCAAGGTAAAATTTTTAACGGTATACCCAAGTATAGTTCTGCTTCCAGGCTGTCTGTGGTGCCCTAATCTAATGGCAACCTGGAACTCCAAGGTCCCCCAACTCCAACTTGGTGATGACAGACAAGGCTGGTGCAGTGTCAGGGAGGTATCTGAAGCCCATGACTGGAAAGAGAGCTCCTATGTAGCAGATATATGACAGGCTGTTTTTGTTTGTTTGACAGAGATTGAGGGGTTGTAAGCTCTGAAGATGACTAGTTGAAGAGCGTAGACTCTAGCTGTGTCCCGGCTGTTCCAAGGTCCCACGAGTGGGACCTTGAGCAAGTAGCACCTGTAAAATGAAGACCATAATAAAGCCTAAATTTACCCAAAGTGGATTCAAAGAAGATAAAGCACTTGGAACAGGCTAGTCCAAAGTAAGCATACTTCCTGTTTCTAGTTTTCTTCTCCACTTCCTCTGTGCCTAGAATATGAATGCACTTGTCTGTGGCTACCATCTGGAGTCCTTAAGGGAAAGGCTGAAAGAAGCAGATCCACAAGCTAGGAATCCATGGAAATGTTCACTAGTGTCTGCTGCTGTGTACTTCTAGCCTTCTTGTTAATTGTGAGAAATAAGGGGGGCCAGCACAGTGGCTCAATGACTTAAGTCCTCACCTTGCAAGTGCTGGGATCCTCTATGGTCACCGGTTTGTGTCCAATGCTCTACTTCCCATCCAGCTCCCTGCGCGTGGCCTGCGAAAGCAATGGAGGATGGGCCAAAGCCTTGGGACCCTGCACCCACGTGGGATACCAGGAGCAAGCAGCTGGCTCCGTGTGGGGCTCAAGGGTGAATAGATCACTAATTCAACAAGATGGTGAGCAACAATCAAGGTCATGGGTTACATGTGGCGAACAAGATGGCGGCCAACTGAAGGGCCTTGGGCCTGAACCAGGGCAGGGATCAAGTTGTTTTAAAGAAAGACTGATTGACCAGGGCCATTTTCATCACCTGCCCCCGGCCTGTGGGAAATGGACATTCCTGACCTTGGTTAGGATTGGCCCTTAGTACTCCTCCTCTGAAACTCCTGGAATTCCCCACCTGAGGCTGCCCGCTGTTCCTATAGAAGAGTTTGTATTTACCAAATAAACCACCTCCTTCGACAATGGCGTACTAAAGGATCTGTGGGGGGAGACCAGGCAGCTCTTGGCTTCCGATTGGCTAAGCTCAGCTCCATAGTGGTCATTTGGGGAGTGGACCAGCAGATGGAAAACTCTCTGTTTCTCCTGTCTGTAAATGTGATCTGCCTTTCCAATAAAAATAAATAAATCTTTAAGTGTGAGAAATAAGGCCTATGTGTCTTGGATGCTTTGTCATTTTTACAGCCCCCAAACAGAGTTAGGAGTGTGATTGGTTCAGGGAATTTTGGGGAGTTTAACATGGTTAGCAGGCATAATGTGACAGATCAGATGGACTTGAGAGATGATATTGAAACTTTGAAATAAATCTTAAAAAAAAAATGATCACTCTGGCTGTTAACAACGAGCAGGATTTCTGGTTTATATAGCTAGTTAGGTGATGGTACTTGTGGTTGGCAAAGGGCGTACGCAAGAGGGGGTTCTCAACCCTTCTGTTATTACTGGATTTTAATAAAATAACATCATCCCACAGTTCCAGATGTCATGACATGTTCTCATGCTCTTTTAAGGATTTCCTTTTAGCCTTTGCGTTCTCTTTTCTCAGTTTTTCCCAGGGCAAGGGAGTGCTAAGAGTTTCAGTCACTCAGGGACCTGACCTTGAGAGAGAGGGTCTCTGGTATCCTTAGACAGTTTTCTTCCTAATTGAGGGACTCTTGGAGGTAGTAATTATGTTTTTTTTTTCTTTTTTATTCAATAGGGAGACGGATTGTTGCCTATGTAATATGTGGAATTCATTTTATCTCTAATGGTTTAATGAATTTTTATGTAGGAAGAAATTAAATTATCTTTATGAATCCAACTTTCACATGAATGAAAGGCATTCACCCATTTTTGATTATTTGGGGAAAAAGTCCCCATTAAGAAACCAACTTAATGGATACATTTGTCAAGCACAGAAATACTGAGTCGTCCCCCCCCCCCTTCATTTCTTTTTTTCCTTACTGGAAAAGTAGTTGAGGTATGACTGAATGGACATTTTGAATCTTTAGCATGGTTATAAATAAAAGATATAACATGTGGTGAAAACTCATTCCAAAGAGCAAAACAGTGTTGCTATTTTAAAATTAATGATCATTTTGATATACTTGTTATATGTATGAAAAGGTATGATTTTATTCCCTGCATGCTCTGCAGAGAATAAAGAAATCTTTGAACAGGTATTCAGGGAGAGGTTAAGAGGAAATTCCTGGCTTTATTTTCTTTTGATTTATATTTAGTTGTAATTTTAAGTATTTATTTAGAGAGAGAGCATATGAGAACCTTCCATCCCCTGGTTTACTTCGCAATGTCGGAAACAGCTGAGTGCTGAGCCAGGCTGATGCCATCCCAGGAACTCAGTCCAGGTCTCCCATGTGGACGTCAGAGATGCAAGGCCTTGGGCCAGCATCACCTGCTGCCTCCCAGGTCTTCTCTGACACATCACTGGAACCAGCGCTCAACCCCAGGCTCTCTAAGGGGCTGCAGACATTTTAACCACTTGGCCCACTACCCATTTCTCTTTTTCATTCCTAGTGGAATTTTACAACATAATAATAGTGAAGATGCTTTACATTTGTGTAGTACTTTACAAGTTCCTCAGCTCCTGGAAAATGCAGGATTTCTTTAAGCCCCTTGTGAAGTAGCATGGCAGATTTATTATCTCCATTTTATACCCAAGGAAACATATCCAAGAAGTTTACATTGGGATCATATTATTCGTGGACCAGTACTTTTAACAGTAAACACCAATATGCTTTGTGTGTGCCTTACAATTGTGTCCATGGTGCGGCTGTGTGGCAGGACGGGCCGCCTCTTCAGTGAGTGTGAGGGAACTCAGGCACCTGCAGGTTCTGTCTTGTGACTTATTTGAAAGGCAGATTTACAGAGAGGGGGAAGATTTACAGAGAGATCTTCCATGTGATGGCTCACTTCCCAAATCGCTGCAATGGCAAGAGCTGGGTTGGTCTGAAACTGGGAGCCTAGAAATTTCTTTTGACTCTCTAGTTCGGTGCAAGGGCCCAAAGACTTAGACCATCTTTCACTGCTTTCCCAGGCTCATGGCAGGGAACTGAACCAGATATTGAACAGTTGGGAAATGAACTGGCACCCATATAGTATGCTAGCACCACAAGGCAGAGGCTTAATGTACTACACCATGGCACCAACCTCTCATGAGTTCTTTACAGGTTTACAATATAAAAAGCTGGACTCCAATCACAACTGTGAACAAAACAAGAAACATCCTCTCTTTACAAAATGTTCATTTATTGGTTTCCTTATACCTGGAAGACATAATGATAGAGAGTAGCACACACATATACACCCCTGCCTTCCATTCGCTGATGCGCTCCTGCTGCAACCGCCAGGGCTGTAACTCCACCTGGGTCTCTCGTGTGGGTAGCTCCCCAAGCACTTGAGTGAGATGTCATCTGCCTGCCTCCCAGTGTGTGTTAGCAGGAAGGATGGGGGCTTGGATTGCCAGGAGTTGAAATGGCACTCATATATGGATACAGGCTTTCCAAAACGCACCCCCGTTTTTCTTCCTTCCAGTAAATTTTATTTGCTCTTGATCTTCTTATCTTTCACTGACATTTTTCTTAATAATAAAAAAAAGGGTACAGGTTTGGGGAAATAATTAGGGCAGAAATACTTTACATTGAATTGTTTTATCACCTTTCTGTCCATTAGTAAAATACTGCCACGTATGACTCAAGAAGGAAACCCTGGTCCAGGTTAAGGATCTCTGACCAGTCATACTAGGAAACATAGCTTGAGAACCACTAAGGGAAGCATTTTAAATGTGGTTGAAACTGATATTTCTTAAAGGGGTAGGGTATTGCCTTCTGAGAAACATATGGGCTTTTTAAGCTATTCATAGTTAGAGGGCAAGCATTATACAGATAAGACAAAAACTTGGGTTTTTGAGAGAGGGCTGGTAAGTATGCAAAAGTTTAAAGCCTTGTCTTCCACTTTGTCATTGTTTACCCTCTGGCAATTTAAAGGAGCCAAGTTCCAGAGTCTCTAGTTGTTGTGTTTTTTTTTTAAGATTTATTTATTTATTGGGAAGTCAGATATACAGAGAGGAGGAGAGACAGAGAGGAAGATCTTCCGTCCGATGATTCACTCCCCAAGTGAGCGCAACGGCCAATGCTATGCCGATCTGAAGCCAGGATCCAGGAACTTCTTCCAGGCATCCAACATAGGTGCAGGGTCTCAAAGCTTTGGTCCGTCCTCGACTACTTTCCCAGGCCACAAGCAGGGAGCTGGGTGGGAAGTGGAGCTGCCGGGATTAGAACCGGCACCCATATGGGATCCTGGTACGTTCGAGGACTTTAGCTGCTAGGCCACGCCCCCGGGTCCTCTAGTTGTTTTTGAGATGTGTTTTGCTCCAAAACAGATTGTGTGGCCCAGCTCAAGAGGATGCTTCTTCTCAGAGCTAGCGCTGTGGTACCAATAGCTCATGAAGCCACTGCCTGTGATGCCAGCATCCCATATGGGTTCTGGTTTGTGTCTCAGCTGCTCCACTGCCAATCCAGCTCCCTGCTAACATTCTGGGAAAGCAGCAGAAGATTGTCCAAGTGCTTGGGCTCCTGTGTTCATGTGGGAGACCCCAAGGAAGCTCCTGACTCCCGGCTTCTGACTGGCCCAACTCTGACCCACTCTGGCTGTTGCAGCCTTTTGGATAGTGAGCCAATGGACAGATCTCTCTGTCTCTTTCAGCTCTCATCTCTCTTTCTAGCTCTGTCTTTCAAGTAAATAAATAGTCTTTAAAAATAAAAAGATCTCCTCTTGTGCACCACTACCTACCCCATCCGTCTTTGTAATGTCTTTTGCTACACATGAGGTAACTGAAAATGTGCAGCCTCTTAATGATGGGGCTATAATAAGAAATTCTCAGTGAAATTAAAGATACTGTCTTTTTTTCTGATTAAGGCAAAAACTACAATACTCCCAGGTGTCTCCTGTAAGAATATACTCCTTTGGATTTGCCCTTAGGGCTGTATCACCTGATTTGAACTCTTCCAACTGCCTCCGGCCATTCTGGGAATTTTCTCTGGCTGCTTTACTGTTGAAATGCCTACCGCTGCTCTGTGCGTCCTGTTCTACCTCTGGTCGAAGTGAACCTGGGCCTGGTAAAGCTGGTGTTGTCCTACTTTCCTCACCATCCCTCCCCCAGTCCCCTACACATCTTCTCAGAAGATAGATTTGTGTGTGTATGTATGTTTATTTTAATGGAATCAACTATCCTTCGTTGAGAAGTAGAGTCAAACCTTCTAGAATGTATGAGCCACGAGGGTATGAACTTGTTATATTCACCCTTCTATTTCTAGCACCCAGAAAAGTGCCATGAACTTTGCAAAAAAAAAAAAAAATTCACTGATGAAAGGAACAAAACTTTCCCATGGGGATTCCCATGGGGTGACCCAGCTTCCCAATCCCTGGGTCAGGGACTCCGAGATGCAAATAGCAGAGGCTAGAGTTGGTTTGATTACATTTCTGTAATTTTCTCTTCTCACATATGTCCCGTTAGCCACAAGGGCCTTGTTGCTTCTCATTCTATGCAGAAAGGCGTTGTTTGTGCTATCTCTTCAAAATATTAAATTTCCCAATCATGAAGAATCTGGTTTTCTCACAGTTAATCTGTGAGATCCAAGTTCCAGCAGGACGCACATCCTACCAACTTTATTTGTGATTTCTTGGTATCCTTTTCTGTTCAGAGCCTGGGATACACGTTAAAGGTTTTGTTTCTGTTCCTCACTTCCTTGTGGTGTCAGTTTGAGGCCCTTTTCCTGTCGGAGCTTTTGCTGGTGAGCCCCACCTCCCTGCAATCCCTCCTGCTCCCTTTGTGCTTCCTCAGCGGATTGCCAGTAGGCTGTGCTGTGATGCCTTGCATTTATTTGGTTATCTCATGTATACATTTGTTTTGCTTTTCCCTGTTAGATACTCTTCATTTTTAAACATTTGTTGACTTATTTTAATGTTACATGGACAGCAGATAGAGAGACTTTTCCATAGGTTGATTCCCTTCCCAGTTGCCTGCAACAGCTGCACTGAGTTAAGAGCCGGAAGGAGTGTCTGTGTTTTCCATGTGGGTGGCAGAGACCTGGGGACAGGCGCCATCATCTGCTGCCTCCCAGGGTGTTTGTTGTGGGATAACGGGTTAATCCTACTTCTGGGGACACCTGCAGTCCAGGCTGGAGCCCTCTGTTAAAGTCCAGCCTCCACCTCTGCTCTGTTTGTTTGTAAGCCAGCATTTACTGAGGCTGAGGATATGTCAGGCTCTCTGCACAGGGCCTTCAGTCTTCTGTTATCACCCTAATCCTCACAGCCACTGTGCGCAGTAAGTGGGATCATCCCCATTTTCCAGATGTGCAATCTGAGTTTCAGAGTGAAAACATGCTGATGGAGGTACAACTGGCAAACAGCAGAGCCGGATTCTGAGTGTTGGCTTATTTAATGATCATGTTTCACACAGTTTCGGGGGGAGGCAGGATTCATCTCATGCACTTCCGCCATCTATTGCCGTTCTTCAAGAACATGTCATAGACTGCGCTTCTCAGGTCACAATCTTCTTATGACTTGAAAAGATAATATTTTCTTTTTTTTTAAGGTTTATTTTTATTATTTTTTCATTGGAAAGGCGGATATACAGAGAGAGGAGAGACAGAGAGGAAGATCTTCCGTCCGATGATTCACTCCCCAAGTGAGCGCAACGGGCCCGATACTATGCCGATCCGAAGCCAGGAGACTCTTCCGGGTCTCCCACGCGGGTGCAGGTTCCCAAAGCCTTGGGCCGTCCTCGACTGCTTTCCCGGGCCACAGGCAGGGAGCTGGAAGGGAAGCGGGGCTGCCGGGATTAGAACCGGCGCCCATATGGGATCCTGGGCGTGCTAGGCGAGGACCTTTAACCACTTGCGCCACCGCGCCGGGCCCGAAAAGATAATATTTTCAAATCTAGTCTGTACAAGTCTTCTGAAGAAACACATACACAAAAGTGAAATTAAACCTCACCAGCAATTCCTTTAATTAAGAAGCCAGTATCAGCGTTTTGTAGTTTACTCTCACATATGTTGTATTCAAAGAATTAAGTATATACATTAGGATACTTGTAAGGTTAAATGCATGAGTATTCTGCTAAGAAACTTTTCATTAGTATATTCAGAGTTGTGTACTAAGAACCATTTTTTAAGTTTTCTTTGTCCTTTGTGCTACTTGAATGTGTAAGAACATAATCTGATTAAATATTACATCCAGTGAGCTATGGCTGTAAAGTTAAGATTGGTGTCTTCATGAAAATGATGTTGAATGCTTAGCCATACAGGACATGGATGACTGCAGAGCAGTTGGTCCATAATACAGAGTGGGTGGAATGCTCTCAGAAGACTGAAAAATGCTTAAGGTCGTGGAAGATTTCACATTAATATCACTTCATAAGTATATTTAACTTTTTCTTCTGCAAATAGAGAAGATGGATTGTGGACACAATGTATGCAGGGGAAGTGCTGTGGAATGCTAGTTAGCCGATACTCCAGTGTTTGGTATTAGGCAGAAGAAAATGTTGTAGGCAGCCAAGTGCTGTTTATAAGAACACTTCTAGTAGCTTTTGCGATTATGTCATTAACCAGAGGTCCCAGATGCTTTGCATAAGAATGCTTCTCTATATATCTCAAAACAGAATTATATAATTTGCTAAGCAGCCTTTTTCACTTAATACAGATGGGCACGTTTCCAAGCCAATAAATATACATTAAAATATTTTATGGCATTATAGCATATGTGTAGAAAAGTGAACAAAACCTTAGTGAGTATCTCAGTGATTGATCACAAAGTGGGCATGTCCATGTGATATCCACCTGGATAAAGAACCCTTTGCAGTACCCAGGGAGGCTTCTGTAATGCCCTCAGCTGCTTGCTTTCTACCAGGGAAAGTGGTGTTTATTTCTGGTCTAACGTTATAATGTCTGTTTGTGAGTCTTGTGTAAACGAAATGTGTGTATATGGGTTTTAATTGGTCTTATTCAGCACTTGTTAGATTCATTCAAGTTTTTATAATATATGTTATTTGTTCATTCACTGCCATTGCTACATATGATTCCATTGCAAGAATAGTATTTACCCAATCTGCTGTTGGTGGCCTTTGGTGGTGTTTGCCTTTTTGGGGCTTTTGTGACAAATGTTGCTATGAACACTACTGTACTGTGTTTTGGCCTGTCTTGTGCTTCTACAGGTATTAAAGCTGCTTATTGACGTAAGAGTGGAACAGGTGCTTCAACTTCAGTGGCTACTGTACTGCTAGCTAGTTTTACTCATTTGCAACATTATGATCAATATATATATTACTCCTGCGCTGTATCTTTGACAGTTCTTAATATTGTCAGTGATTGATTCTATCACATTTATTAGGTGCATTTTGTAGCTTGTGATTTTAATTTACGTTTTTCTGATAGCTAATGAAGCTGAGCACTTTTTCATATCCTTAATGACCTTTTGGATATCTTTGTGGACTGGGTCTTCTTACTTCTCCACAGAATTGTCAGAACATTTCTTATTTGTCTGTATTTTATAGAATCTGGATGGAAATTCTTATGTTGATGATTTGTATTAGAAAGATCTTCTTCCATTGTGCAGTTTGCCTTTATAACTTTCTCAATGGGATTCATGGAGGCCCCAGATTTGAATGTTATCCAGTTTGCCCATCTTTATGTCATTAGTGATTTTTGAGTCCTGTTGATGAACTTTCCCTAAGGCCCTGTTTTTTGTTTAATCTTTCATACTTACATCCATAAGTCACATGGAATTAATGTTTGTGTGTAGTTGAGAAGTTAGGGTTAAGTTTTTATTTTATTCCTATGTGGGTATCCAATTGAACAAGCAACATTTATTAAAAGGACAGTTCATTTCTCCTTGCTGTTTTACTCAATTCAGGCATCCATATTTGGGTGGGTCCAGTTCCCTACTCTCTGTTCTCTTCATTATTATATTTTCCTTTTACTAATAAATACTTTGATTGTAATAGATAAATACATGGTAGATTAGATTGTCCTTTTAGCAATTCCTGAAGATTTCTGGAACCTTTACATTTTCAAGTAAAGCTTAGGGCCAGCTAGTCAGTTTCCACAAATACACAGCTACATCCAGACTTGGAGAGATTTTTAATGAGATTGTTTGAAATCTGTGGACCAGCTGTTTTATGATCGGACCTATAAGACATTTTTCAAATGTTGAGCCTTTTAGTTCTTGGACAACAGAATGCCTTTCCATTTATTTGCATATCTTTAGTTCACTTAATAATTTTTAAATTTAATTTATTTTTTTCATAGCTACTGAATACTTTGTGGACAATATCAGAATTTATTTAAGCAGTCTATGTATACTGTCAACTTCAGCTGTCCTTATTTTTCATTGTTGTAAACAACGTGATCATGAGTATTCACATATATACATTTTTTAGAAACTTCCTCTCTCATTAAAAGGAACTCCCAATTGTATAGCATGTACTTTCAGTTTCCTCTGCAGATGTGTCGTTTTAAACTCTCACCCAGATCGAACTTAGAGAATTAGTCATTTTGGAAACTGTTTTCTGATTTGATAGGAAAATATAGTAACGTGTCCTTTCAATTTGAAGTTCTTATTACTTGTGTTATTAAATAAGTTTTCATTTGATCTTTTAGTAGCTTTTTAAAAATTTATTCATTAGTAGCTTTTAAAAAATTTATTCATTTGTTTGATTGAGTTACACAGAGAATGGGAGGAAGAGGGAGAGATCATTCATCTTCTTGTTCACTCCCCAAATGGCTACAGCACCTGGGGCTGGGCCAAATGGAGTTGCTCATATTTTTGGCAGGGGCCATGTATTGCTTTCCCAAGCTTAGTAGCAGGGAACTAGATTGGAAGTGGAGAGCCTAGATTCTGCTGAACTGCTGCTCATGTGGGATGCTAGCATCACAAGCGGTGACTCAACTTGCTGCACCACAGTGCTACCCGCCCTCCTTGCCCCCGACTTAGAGCTTTTGAGAATCACCTGTTTATGGCTTTTGCTCGGTGTTCTCTTTCTTTTTTGTGAGAAAGAATTCCGTAGATATCAGAGATAACAGTCCGTCATTACATGTGTTTCAAAATGTAAGTCCATATAGGAACAGAATGCTTTTGTTATTGAACTGGGTCTTTGTGGAAGAACAAAGAAGACCTTGTTTAACCTCTTCACATTGATTGTTACTCAGGTCCTTCCCCAAGTGAACAATATCATAGCAGCAGCATGCTCGGTAACAAAAACTATCAGTAACACAATAAAAGAAAAGAAATAGATTACCATAGAGGACTGTTAAAATGAGATACAGAAGACAGCTTTAGACACGATCCCACAACTCTATTTTTGTGGTCTTGATTCAACCAGATAATTGTCTCTGAATCTTAAATCTCTCATATGTGTGTTTGCACTCATTTATCTCACCAGGCTAAGATGAAATACATATGACAGAAAAGAATTATGAACAGCAGCACTTCTACGGCACAAATAACAGTGCTAAAATGTGTGGAAGAGATGTAGCAAGCTCACTGTATCCTTTAGTAAAATTATCTGCTCTCCAAATAACCTAATTTTTACAGTAGTCAACTTAACAGACTTCCTTCTGGGTCTGGGGCTTGTGTGTTTGCAATAACTTGCCAGACTCTTTTAAAAAGTTAGGTTTTTTTTCCCCCTGAATCAAATTATGCCCTTTGTGATGTGATGTGGGGTGTGTGTGTGTGTGTGTGTGTGTGGTTTACTGACCTGGAGATGGGGGTCCATACTGTCCCTCAGTAACAGCCTCCATGAGCTCCTTATCCGTCGTTGTCCTGATGAAAGGCATTTGATCTATGATGAGGGCGCTGCACTAAAAAGGGTTAAAGTGGGACTCCATATTTTGGTCCTTTCATTAAACCGAACTTCTTTCAAAAGAGGTAGTATGAATTTAACTTGCAGAGGATAGTTTCTTTTTTCCTTGCTAGGACTCCTGAAACCAGGTGGTGTAATCATGTTTCTGCCAAAGCTTTTTATCTTCCCCTGCAAAGGAATTCTTTTTCCTTCTGACATCCCATATTGGCAACTGGTCTTATCCCCAGAATTAATTTACATGCAAGTAACTGTCTAGATCATGGGAATGCTACATTTTCAGTTAGCATTTAAATGTCACTCTTAATGATGTTAGATTGACTCTTGAGGGAACACAGATATGGTGTAGGTGTAGTCATCTCCTGATCACTCCTCATACATGTTGGTGCTATTTCTCATGGTCTGATCTTACTGATGGCTTTGAACTCACACTGTTCACCCAGTCAGATCTAGGAACAGATTCAATTGCAGCAAAGCCTGGTTCTGGCCTTCCCTGCATCTGATTTTCCAAGCTTACTGTGCCCTGCACTGACTTGTTTCTCAGCAATGCATCTCTGTATTTACACAGGAGCAACACCTGCAGCAATTGTTGGCAACAAAGAAAGGTGCCCAGGAGAAAGGAGGAAAGCGTAAAGGGATTTTGGTCGTAACAGCGACGGAGTAAGGATGATGAGCTGTGGAGTTAGAGATCCGCAAGTTCAGATGTTGCATGCACTTGTGTGGCCTTGAGCAAATGGCTTTCCTTCTCTGAGACTTAATTTCCTCATCAGTAAAATATAAACAGTAATATGTTCCTGCACATTTGTTAGGAGGTTTAAATATGATAGTATATATAAAGTACTATGTAAGTCAGATAAACTGTCTACTGTAATAAAGAGCCCAAAATCTCAGTGGTTTGACTTGGATATTTTCCTGCTGACAAGAGAGTGGGCTCTGCTCCATGCAGATATTTAGGGACCGAGATTTCTTTAATCTAGTGACCCTGCTGTTTCTTGAGGCCTTGGGACCATCTCTTGAATCATCTGCTTCTGGTTGTTAGGAGAGGGAAGAGAGTGAGCATGGTGGAGCATGGGATACTTTATGGACTTAGTGGAGTTGGGTGGCAGAGCACTTCACTCCAACTCCCATTGACCAGTAGTCAGTTCCATGGCTGCACCTGCCTTCAAGTTCATCTGGGAATATGTGTCCACAAAGAAAAACCAAATGAGCTTGGATGGTGCATACCTAGTCCTTGTTGAGTGAATGAAAGCATAGATTGAAATTTTCTTGTCATGGATTCCTGGAGGGCCTTAGAAATGATCATGATTTAGCCCCTCTTTGTGTAGATGAGGATCTGAGGGCCTTGGAGAATTTAGTGACCACTATAACATCTTCCAATGGCAGGACTAGAACTTGAGCCTACTTCTTCCCAATGCTAATATTTATTCTGCATTTCCTTATTTGAAGCCTCATGTTTTGTTTGCAGTCCCATGCCTTTTGGAATGCAAAAATGGTGTTTTAAAATATGTTCTTCTAATAGTTACAAGGAGCCTTCTGTTTTGTTGGGGGGGTGTTGATGGTTGGGAAGGGAAGGAGGGATTGGTATCTTAGGGCAATGGGACAGAAACCCCGAGGAGCCAGAGACTGCACAGCCTCTCACTAATTTGAACTGGAGGTGAAAATTAATCTTCAGCACTGATGTGTTAAAGCAATTTTCTTTACATGTAACCAATTATGCAAGGCAATGTGGATAGAGCAGTGATTAAGGTAGAAATGCTCACAGCGTAATAGAGTTAAATATTTAAGCAATAATCACAACATAAATGAGAGTGGCAGCAGCAGGTGCTAAGGTGTGGAGGGAGAGGAGTGAGGGAAACTTCATGGAGAAACGGAGCATTTGAACTGGACCTCAAAGAATGGATTTCAGTTAGGAATTTGGTCTGCTCTGAAATACACACACTTGCATCTGTGTAATTGATGTTGATGACTCTGACTAGTTGTGGATATACATTGAGAAAAAAATGAAAAATAATACAAAAGCACCTCAAGTCTTCTGTGCCAACATTTTATTCTCACATTTACCATCCATCTATCCTTTTGTTGATTTCTTTTTTTGCCAGTAACTAATTATGCAAAATAACCTTGGAACACAGGTCAGTCACCATCAACAAATGTTGTCACGTGAGCCAGCAAATCTTGGACATCATCCATCTTTTAGGCTTGAACTGACTTCATATAATTTTTGGTCAAGTAAAGACCCTTAAAAGAAAAATTTGTTGAAGTGGGTATTAGGTACGTGAAATATGTACAGTAAGGATTGATGTGAAGAAGAGGACACTCAGGGATTTCAGCCAGTGTGCAAATGTGCCTGAAGTCTTGGTCTGCAGAAAGTTGTCTGTGAGAGATCCTGCGTATAGGTTAGTCTTGCAGGGCTGAGGCTTGGGAAGAGACGTCTCAGGATGGCTCTTACTATCGGGGAAGGAGTAACAGGGGTCATCCTGCAGCCTGGTGCAGGCTCTGCCGCTTAGCTGAGTGGCAGACAGGACTTCAGTCGCACCATGTCTGTTGTGTGTCCTCCCGCAGTGCGTCACGGCCTCTAGGAGTCAGAATCTTCTGGTGGCAGCATGGAGGTTGGCGTCACAGCCTCCTGCAGGGCTCAGTGGTGACACCAGTGCTTTACCTTTCCGCACCTGCAGCTTCTCTGTAGTGTGCCTGTACTCTCCCCTGCCTACCTTTTCTTACACCTCCCATAACATGTTCACAGTGCCTGCTTGTGTGGACTAATGGAAAGGATGTTTGGAATTAACAAATGTACATCTGTATATTCCAAATTCTTTGAACAACAAAGTTGTACAGAAAAGATGTAACCTGCAAAGTAATTATTCCTTTTCCCAGAACATTTGATTTTCATTAGAAGAAAAAAAGTGTCCTAGAACACATTTGATATATGCATTTAGTGTATGGATTTCTCATGACACCATGGAGTTCTACATTTTTTTTTTAATCAGCAGAATTGGAATTTGTTGTACTGCTCTTCCATGATGTCGTTGAACAAATCTTTATTTCCTTCATCTTTACTATTTGTTGTCCACTGTGCTGCACAGAACATTCTTGCAGTCACCTGCAAGCTTATAAAGAGGGTGGGGTTGGCATTTGGGGAGCAGTTCCTTCTGGGAATGATGGAAATGTTCCAGAACTAGGTTGTGCAACTTTGTAACTATAATAAAAACCTCTGAATTGCACTCTTTAGATGGGTGAATTTTATGATGTGTGAATTTTATGTCAGTAAAGATATTTAAAAAAAAATAGGTGGCGGCGAAATGCATAGGATGGTTGGACAGCCTTGTGTGTGTGAGGGGGGGTGTGGTCATGGTCATGGGCTATGGGGCAGGCAGCGTCACAACCTTACAGCCAGCATGAGGGAGGATTTCATGTACCTGTGCTGAGCCCAGTGTGGAGTTGCCCGATGACAGCCAGCCATGGGGATGGGAGTGTTGGGTAGTGGTGGGTTTTTTCCCACTAGCAGGGTAGTTAAGGCCATGCCCAAGTCAGGATCAGAATGGAGGATAGCACACTGAATTACTGGCTGCTTGTTCCTGTTCAGTCCTTCGAATACACAGGGGATACTGTTCTTCTGAAAGGTGGTAATAGCTTCCTTTGCTGACCTAGAAATGCCTGCTGTGCTCCAGTGCTTGGAAAAGGAAGGTCAGGGAGGGGAAGCTGAGTTCAGCTGCTGAGTCAAGGAGAAAAGGAGGAAGCCATGGGGTCACAAAGGAAGGAGAGGCCGAGCTTTGTTAGGAACCTCCAGTGGTCAGTTTCAAATTCAGCAATTAAGCTTTCTCAACAAAATGAAACCGTGATTTTTTTTTTTTTTTTTTTTTTTTTGCGAGGCAGGGGGAGTATTTCCTAGTAGGCGTCATGAGAAGAAGCTTGAGAAGGAAGTTGTGATTTTAAGAGGCCTCTGACTTGTGCCAATGAATGAGATGTAGCGCAGGAGCAAGGGGCATACACTTGAGCGCTAAAGGAAAATCACAACCTTTGTGCCCAAGCCCGTTTTCCTTGTGATTGTGGCTTCTTAAACGTGTTCTTTACTTCTCGTGTGCCATCATCATAACTCTAGCATAGATGAGCACCAGTCACAACAGCCATGTCTTCTTAATTACTTTCAGGTCCAGAGTTTGTAGTTTCAGAGAGACCTGAGGGTCTCAGGGTTCTGTTTGGAAGATTAGTTGTTGTTCGGTGGTTACTACTGGTTTACCAATGATTTAGAAGCCAAGAATAGTCCATGAGGAGGTTCACTTTTGGCCTAGTTACAAAATTTTTGGAACCACTCAGAAGTACTTTACTTTGCCATGCATTTGATTTGCTAACCTGGATGTGTTTTGTTCTCCAGAAAATTCATTAAAAATAGGTTATGACTGTTAGATGATGGTGAGTCCTTGCATTAGATTGGGATGTGCTAAAGAACCTTTCGCAAAGAGAGAAAAATTTGGTCCATGATTCACTGTGTTGGAGAGGAAGCTGATGATTCTGGCACATGCACAGTGGTCCAGTAACGACTGTTGAATATTTTTATCTTTACTTCTATTCTTAGTCTAAGGCCTGGCCTGAATACAGAGTGGCTAAGCTTAGTTTCATTGATTGGAGATTTTACTTTGAACTTGTTGTGTTGGCCTTAGAGAAAACATCAATTTTGCTTTTCTGGTTGTTAGTTCACTCTTGTATAATGGAGTTGAGTTTCTTTCAAGAACTGAAGATAAAATGCTACTGAAGTAAATGACAAGATTATTAAAATTCTCTTTTGTTTCTGGCTCTTTGCCAAATCTTAACCACTATACATAGCCACACAGGGATTTTGTTTGGTTTTGGTTTGCCTCTCTTAATACATTTTGAAGATAAACAGTTATGACCTGCCTTGACATTCCTTTTTGTGCTGTGGTATATTAGGTTTCTGGAAGTAACAGTGAAGTCACAGGAAGACTGAAACATTTAAGACCAAGGTGTTTTTACCACTTGCTGAGTTGAGACAAAAACTTTTAATCCTTTGCCAGCTCCATTAGAAACTAATTGAATCATCATGATTTAACTGCCAAGTGCAGCTTTCACTCTTCTCTGTGAGGGATAGCATTTTAAAAAGTTATTTTATTTGAAAACAGAATGAAAGAAAAGGATGGGGGATGGGAGAGAGAGAGAAAGCAATCGAGAGATAGAGAGATAGAGAGAGAGAGAAAGAAAGGAATCTTCCATTCCATGGTTTACAATACAGGCCCAGTCAGGGCTGGGCCAGGACAAAGCCAGGAGCCTGGTACTACATTCGGGTCTTCCATGTGGGTAGCAGGGGCACAAGTACGTGGAGCATCTGCTGCTTTTCTAGGTACATGAGATCAGAAGAAGAGCAACTTGAACTTGAATGGATGCTGTCATTACAGGTAGTAGCTTAACTCTGTGCCACAGTGCTGGCCTGGAGTCTAAACATTTTAATTGTATCTAAACAATTATTATAGGTTAGTAAGAGTTTATTAATTTGCTTATTATACTATACATACTTAGATTCAGCCAGATATCATAATTGCACCCAACTAAGTCATTAGGTTTCCAATGTCTGATAAATGGTTTAATTTATAGAAAAGCAAAAGGCTTTCTGTAATTTTCTTTTTTAAAAAATATAAATTGAGGAAGAAATGAGACATATTGAAGAATAAATGAGAAATTCAGAATTAGGAATCAGAATTAGGACTATCTAAACCTAGTTGAAACTAACAAGAAAAGTGTTTTTTGAGGCAGCATTGACTAAAACTTTGGAAGGGAATAACAGTGTTATTTGATAACTACAAAAGAAAGGGAAGTTGGGAATAACTAGATGGTGACTCAGAGACTCTAGGAAAATCTGTTTCAGAGAAAAGATGGTAATTTGAAATTTCTAGATACTATTTTTAAAAAGACAATATAAAAAGAGAAATAAAGAAAGTGAAATAAAAAGAACAGTTCAACAGCAAACTTGCAATGTTTTAGTTGAGAAAGAATATGAGGGAACCATTTTAAGAACAAGGGACTTATAGGCTGGGATATTAAGACAACGTGTTCACAAGACTGAAAGACAAGCCATAATCAAGGTTAAATCCAAACAAGTGACATGAACTGGTAAGAAAATAGCTGCAAAGCTCAAGTTCAGACTGAGCCGAGGCTGGAGAGAATGCTGAAGATAACAGCAAAGTACACTTGAAAGCTGTGTTCAAAACAAGAACAAGTAAAGGCTCAGCTCATTGCTTGGGGCAGACGGACTAATGTTCCATAGGGTGATGGAAAGCAGAGCTACTCAACTCTCTGGCTCCTCTCTTTATCAAAGATGGTGATCTTCTAACTGGAATGTGTAATGTAAACATGGTTAGGAATAAATTGAAGCATGCAAGATAGGTGTTGATAATATCGGTTGCAATGGCCAATTCTTTGAGTTTCTCCTCAAGGCTGGGACTGTCAAGGAGAGTTTAATTACTTGTTTTTTCCTAGTAGTTATGGCAGCCATGGATAGTAGGGATTATTATTTTCTCTATTTTACAAATAAGAAAAACTTATGTGCAGGAAGATGGACTACTAAGCCTAAAGTCCCACCGTCAGTGACAGGGTAGGATTCAGATCCACGTCCGACCAGCTTCAGAGTCTCATTTTTTTGCCATGACACCCTGACTCCTGTACCTTTCTGCCCCCAGTGTTTGAAAACAAGATTGATTTTTCAGTTTATATTATGTGATCTTATAAGGCACATAAACAAATACACGTAACCCAGCCAGTGTTACACAAGAGCTACAGTGTGTAATTGCTGTGGAAACAAGGACAATAGAATATCAAAACAAGAAACAATAGACAAAAGGTTGTCACGATTTCTTGTTTAAAGATTCACCTTGGAGCTTGAAGTTGATCCTTGGCAGCCTTGAGATCCTGTTAGGCAAGTGTTTTGTGAATGGAAGTTAAAGCAAGGATCCTTAAGCAGCCAAGTTAGACTGTGGTCTGCTCTGCTGCCTCCTTCCTTACCTGCATGGTCTTCTTAACCTGTAACTTCAGTATTAGAGGGCCCTATCAGGACTTATAAACAAATGAATTAATCTGGACTCAGACAGCTTCCGATTTGGTTGAACTACTTTATGTAAATTAGTGATTTGAGGCAGACAGATTTTACTGAAATCAAAACACTGTTGATGTCATTCCTCTTGGATATCAAAGTAACAGCTCTGTCAAAAAAAAAAAAAAAAAAAGAGAGAGAGAGAGAGAGAGAGAAAGAAAGAAGTAAGCCTGTACTGTTCTTGCTGAACCCTTGGTGGTTCTACAGGTACTTGTTGCCTTCCGAGTATTGTGAACCATCTGTCATCTTTCTTTAAGCTATACTCTAAGGTTGATGGCAAAGTAAGTAGGTTTCCTCTCATGAGAACACGTTGGGAAGTATTGATTTTACATGAACATTTCTTCTTAAAATGTGGCGGACTTTAAGCTCACTGACTAATGAGTCGGAGAATCAAACTCTTTCATTATGTTTAAAATTTGAGCCAGATTTCTCTTTCATTCTCAATTTACTAGACATTTTTATGCTTCTCTGCCCATTTGTTTAGCATCCTAGGATATAATTTACCTTGGCTTGGTAATTTGAACGTCTTTAAGGAAGTGAGGCATATTCTTACTTTGGATTTTATTGATTCATACTTTTCTTTTTGAGCTTTAAGAAGAATTAGGCATGATATGCTCGATAGCTTAAGACAGAAGCAATAATTTGAAGTTATAAGTAGGTTTCAGTTCAGTATTTCCTAATAATTTAGACAGTTCTACAGTGACTGTATTATATCTAATAGAGATATAAAGAGAACAGTCATACATGGCATGGCATGTTAGAGAGGATGGTCTGCCTGAGAGTGCACAAATAATCATGAAATTTCACATGTGGTCAGAAAGAGAGGATGGGCCTTGGTTACTGTAAAATCTTAGGAAATCAAGGGTTATTCTGATATGGTACCATTATTACCCAAGAAAGCTATGCAGATTTGAAGTTCTGAGGAGTAATTGACTTGATTATCCGTTGTTGGGAAAGGGGTCTGTTTCAGGGGGCTTTCAGTCTGTTTCTGTGAAGCAATGGGGCTCATCGTGTTCACCACACTCTCCCCTACTGCTGAGCCTTTTCTAAGTGCTTTCTTTTTTACTGATCTCAAAGAAGGAATTAAAAATTTTGCATAAGAACTTGTTTGCATATAACATGACTATTAAGATAAAAATTATACATAAGTTTGCAATAAAATTGAATTAATCTTTGCCTGTAGGTAGATTAGAAGCCATACTTGTGAGATTTTTTTTTCCCCATAACAAGAAGCTGCTGTCAGCGATTCTCAAAGCAGTTAATAGTTCTTTGAAATAGTTCATTTAGCTGTAGTGATGAATAAACTTACCTACAGTAATTGAATTGACAAAATTATGCTGGTTTGGGGACCACACATCCCCAGCAGTTGTTGCTGGTATCTGGTACCAAACTTGGGGTGAAGTACACAGCAGCAGTAGCAGTTGAAGGATAAACCAGGGAATAGTTTTATGCTCTTCAGTGCACACTTGGTCCTTAGCAGGGTGAAGTTCCTGCTTGGTTGTATGCTCACTGGAGGCAGTCCTGAGCCACATCCCGGTCATCCCTGTGCTCAGATCCAGGCTGCTGCACGCAGGGCGTGTCCTGAGGCTCCCCTCCCTCACATCTGCTCAGCTGCATCATCTTTCTAGCCAAGCCTCTGCTGTAACTAGTGTGTCCTTGCAGACCCTTCTCAAAGCAGGGCTAACTGACGTACACGTCGGGGTGGCGTTCTTCACTCTGTGTGAGGCTGATTTGGTATGGAGGCCTGTTCGGTGGCACTCCTGCATTTGTCCCTCCCTTCCCTGCCATTTCTGGAATCCTTTCTGTCTTCTCATCCTAAGAAACAACAACTGGCATGCAGTTTCCTTTTTCTTCCCTTCTCTCTTCTCCCCTCCACTCCTCTTCCCCTGCTCTCCCCTCCCCTCCTCTCCTCCTCTCTCCCTTCTGTTCTCTCCCCTTCTCTTCCTTTCCCTCTCCTCTCTCTTCCGCTTCTCTCCCCTCCCTTCCCTTCCCTTCCTTTATCTTTTCTTTTTTTGACTCTCAATATTTTTAGAATAAGTAACATGTCAAGCCCTGTGCCGGCCCTTTTGGAAACACCATGGAATCCACTCACAAATAATCCTGTCAAATCCAGATTTGTTTTAAAAAACTGAAGCAGAAATGGAGGTATCAAGATGTCAAGAGCCACCTGGTACCAAATCTGAGGTTTCGTCCACTGTGCTGCACAGCCTCCCTAGATTGTTCCTCTTTGGTCCTTCTTTTCTTCCAGTGGTCTCTCTTCACCTTGACCACCTATTTTCTCTCTCCCCAGACACAGACTTTTTAAAAAGATTTATTTTTATTAGAAAGTCATAGTTACAGAGAGAAAAAGAAGCAGAGAGAAGAAGAAAAAGAGAGACAGAGATCTTCCATCCACTTGTTCACTCCCTAACTGGCTGCAACAGCCACAGCTGAACTCAACTGAAGACAGGAGCCAGGAACTTCTTCCAGGTCTCACACATGGGTGCAGGAGCCCAAGGACCTGAAGCATCCTCTGCTGCTTTCCCAGGCATATTAGCAGGGAGCTGAAAGGGAAGTAAAGCAACCAGGACATGAACCAGCACTCATGTAGGATGCCTGTTCCACACCACCATTCCCACTATCCCTGCCCCTGGCGGAAGCCTAGTCCACTATGGCACCATGCTTGGCTCCCAGATGCACCACTTTTTTTTTAAAGATTTATTTTTATTATTTTTTCATTGGAAAGGCAGATATACAGAGAGAAGAGACAGAGAGGAAGATCTTCCGTCCGATGATTCACTCCCCAAGTGAGCACAACAGCTGATGCTATGCCAATCCAAAGCTAGGAGCCTCTTCCGGGTCTCCCATGTGGGTGCAGGGTCCCAAAGCTTTGGGCTGTCCTCCACTGCTTTCCCGGGCCACAGGCAGGGAGCTGGAAGGGAAGCAGGGCTGCTGGGATAGAACCAGCGCCCATATGGGATTCCCGGGTGTGCAAGGCGAGGACCTTAACCACTGCACCACTGCGCCGGGTCCCAGATGCACCACTTTTTAAAGGCATGTGTCCTGCTATTTAGCTTATCATCTCTTTAACCATCTCCCACTTTTTTCAACATACTTGGCCTTATCACTCTCATCCCTTCCTGACCTGGGTCTGAACTCTATGGAGAACTCTTCTTTCTGCCAGGCCAGCCTTACTGTTGTTTCACATGCCCTAAAGTGTTGCTCGCTCTCTTCCTCCTGAGAGGCAGCCCTGGGGTCAAGATCATAGGGTCAGCATGGCAGAGTTCAGATCCTGATGTGCACTCGTTCCTAGGGGAAGTTACCTCGTGGTCTCAGTTCCTCACATGAAAAAAAAAAAAAAAAGATAAGAATAATACAAGCATCGTGGATTGTTGGTTTAGTCCATGGAAGTGTTTAAATTAAGCAGGCCCTAGAAAAACCTTCGGTCAAGGCTGGGTTTGTACTGAATGAAGGCTAAGAGCCTAACAGCTACAGAGCCATCTGTGAGCTGCTAGGATTCTCCTGAGCTTGGCTTTCCATTACTTCCCTCTGGCTTGCTGTCCCCCAGTCTGTGCACAGAGCCACTCTCCACCCCCTGCCTGTGCTCTGCTGCTCCCCCCTGCCCATATCTCTCTAGCAAGGCCTCCCGAGCAGAGCTTTAAGAATCTCCAAAAGGACTCCTTCGTTCCCCTTTCTTTGTAAGAGGAAGAGATGTAAATCTTTGCCCTGCTTGCAGCTTTTCTGAACACACCGGTGCCCGGTGATGAGGTGCATGCGTGGAAGGTCGGCACTTACTGGAAAGTGACACTCTTCTCCTTGTACTTGTTCTCAGACAGCAGCTTGTTGTCAGCAGGGGCTCAGAGCTCACCGGGACCCAGTGCCCTGTGCATCCAGGAATATTAAATTCTTTCTCATGATTCAGAGAAGAGGCTATGTAAATTCAATTATCCACCAAAAGCCTAACTCCTCACATGCATTCTGAGAATGAGTGTTTAAGGCTGTGAGCTTTTTCATCTTCCATCAGGAATATTTTGCTTTCTCTGAATTCTCAATACATGTTGAATAAAGATACAGCAGACATCCTTGCTTCTTCGTACCACAGCATAGCTGTTTCCTTCTGAGAACCTTCATCTTTTTTTAAAAAAAAGATTTCATTTTGTCATTTTTTTTCTTAATCATTCATTTTTATTGGGAAGGCAAATCATATTTTCGGGGAGAAGGAGAAACAGAAAGATCTTCCATCTGCTGGTTTACTCCCCAAATGGTCGCAATAGCTGAAGCTGAAGCTGATCCAAAGCCAGGAGCCAGGAGCGTTTTCTGGGTCTCCCTCATGGGTATAGGGTGCCCAGGCTTCAGGTCGTCCTCCATGCTTCCCAAGCCACAAGCAGGGAGATGGATCAGAAGTGGAGTAGTCAGGATATAAACCAGCACCCATATGGGATCCCAGTGCTGGCATGCAGAAAATTAACAACTGGGGCTGGCACAATAGCATAGTGGTTAAAATCCTCACCTTGAATGCACCAGGATCCGTTATGGTCGCAGTTCTAATCCCAGCAGCCCTGCTTCCCATCTAGCTCCCTGCCTGTGGCCTGGGAATGCAGTCGAGTTTGGCCCAAGACTTTAGGATCCTGCACCCGTGTGGGAGACCTGGAAGAAGCACCTGGCTCCTGGCTTCGGATTGGCTCAGCTCCAGCCATTGCGGCTGCTTGGGGAGTAAACCATCGGATGGAAGATCTTCTTCTCTGTCTCTCCTCCTCTCTGTATATCTGCCTTTCCAACAAAAATAAGTAAATCTTTTTTTTTTTTTTTTAAAGAAGATTAACAACTGAGATATCCTGCTGGGATTCCCCCCACCCTTTTTCTTTTTCCCACTAAAGGCAGAATTACAAAAGAGAAGGAGAGACAGATCTACTGATTCACTCCTCAAAATAGCCATAATGGCTGGAGCTGGGCTGGTCTAAACGTGGGAGTGAGGAGCTTCTTCCAGATCTCTTTTATGGGTGCAATGGCCCGATGACTTGGGCCATCCTCCACTGCCTTCACAGACTATTAGCAGAGAGCAGAATCAGAAGTGGAGCTGCTGGGACTCCAGTCAGTGCCCATATGGAATGCTGGTACCACAGGCAGACCCTTAGCCTGCTATACCAATGGCTCTGGACCCCACCTTCATCTTTTCTTAAAAAAAAAAAAAAGGTAATAATTTGAAAAGCAGAGTGGTAGATACAGAGGAAAATAGACAGACAAACCTTCCATCTGCTTGTTCACTCTGCATTTGGTATTTATGGCTGGGACTGGTCCAGGCCAAAACCAGGAGCCTGGCAATCTGTCTGGGTCTCCAACATGAATGATAGGGGCAAAGTACTTGGCCCATATCCATGTTATATTTGATAGGGAGCTGAATCGGAAGTAAACAGCGGGAACTCAAATCTGCACTCCTGTTTGGGGTGCTGTGCCACAATATCAGCCCCCATGAGAGCTCTTCTCCTTATTGCCAGGTTTTGTTGGACCATACCTTGTACTGCAAGACCTGTATTAGAGAAATGAATTTCCCAATCACATCAAGAACTCCTCTGGATCCTGGAAAAAACAAACAAAAAGAGATACAAGCCCAGAGCAGTAACCTAACAGCTAAAGCCCTAGCCTTGCACACACCAGGATCCCACATGGCACCGGTTCTAATTCTGGCAGCCCTGCTTCGCTTCCAACTCCCTGCTGTGGTCTGGGAAAGCAATTGAGGACGGCTCAAAGCCTTGGGACCCTGCACTCACATGGGAGACCCGGAAGAGGCTCCTGGCGCCTATCTTCGGATTGGCTCAGCTCCAGCTGCTGCGGCCATTTAGGAAATGAATCATCAGATGGAAGAGCTTTCTTTCTGTCTTTCCTCCTTTCTGTATATCTGACTTTCCAATAAAAATAAAATAAATCTTTTAAGAAAAAAAGATACTGAGTATTACATGTATTTCTGCTTTGGAAAAATGACCAAAATTATAGTAGTTTGCCTGTCATTTAAAAAATAAACACACTCTGAACTTGTCTTGATTTGTGCCTTTACAGAACCAGACTGAAAGTACACCATGCACCAATTATGGCAGAACAGATTCTTCTTTAGGACATTTATAGTAGGTTGGGCATTTCATCTTTTCTTTCCTTGCATGTCTCATTGCAAGTAATGACTTCTGAAGCATCAGACTTTTCTCATCTTTTTGTAAAATTGATCAAAATGAGAGTTGTAATGGCTTTGAGCAATTTTTCTTTTTCTGTGTTGAACCAAATTTTGACTCTTCTAAGAAGTGGGTATTCCTGAAGAGCAGTAGCTGTGTTAGAAGGAATGCCCTTGGATGTGGACAAGCAGGTTCCTTTGTAGAACCCCCAGAGATGAATGAATGAGTGAATGACCAGCAGGGGCCTGAGGGTAGAGGTAGACCCTTATTCTTGCCTGCAACATTGAATGTAGGGATAGTGTATTGTTGAGAAGGTGTTTTTCCTATTGTTAGATGTTAACATTTCAGTTTTGTCTTACCATCTTTGTGGTGCTATCTTACATGTAATTGAATCTGAACTTCACAGCAATCCTATGAAAAGAGTAGAGAAGTATATTATTCTTAGTGCTTAAAGAGTTATTGCTAAAGAAACCACTGGGCATCCAGTGCAGTGGCTTAAATTGCTACTTTGGGCTTCCACATCCCATGTGGAAGTGCCTGGCTGCAGCGGCAGCTTCCCTGCCTCTGATCCAGCTTCCTGCTGGTGCGCATCCTGGGAGGCACTAGTGAAGCTGCAAGTGCCCAGGCCTCTGCCACCCATGTGGGACTTTACTGGATGAAGTTCCAGGCCTTGGCTGTTTCAGACTTCTATGGCATGAACCCGTGGTTCGGAGATCTCCCTTAGTCCATCTGCCTTTTAAATAAAAAGAAAATAAATCCATAAAAATTAAAAAAGAGAAACCAAACCATATTTATTTGAGGCCTATTGTTAATAGTGAAGTGGAAATAAATGTTTATATAGAGTGCTACTCTCAGCATAAAGAAGAAATATACACATATATTTATATGAATATGTATGTGCATTCATATGTGTACTTATGCATACATATTGGCCTGTTCAACAAGAAAAGCTGGAAATAGAAATAGAAGACTAATAAGAACGGTTACTTAGGGGCTGGTGTGATGGCTTACTAGGCTAAGCCTCTACCTGGAGTGTTGGTATCTTGTAGAATGCAATTTGAGTTCCAGTTGCTCCACCTCCAGTCCAGCTCCTTGCTTATGACCCAGGAAAAGAGTGGATGATGACTCAAGTCCTTGGGCCCTTGCACCCATTTGGGAGACTTGGGGGAAGCTCTTGGCTCTTGGCTTTGGATCAGCTCAGCTCCAGCTACTGTAGCCATTGGGGAGTGAACTAGCAAATGGAAGACCTTCTCTTCCTATCACTTCTTCTCTCTCTGTAGAATATGCTTTTCCAATAAAAGTAAATAAATCTTAAGAAAAAAAAAGATAGGAGACGACACCATATTTGTGTTGGCTGTGGATATCAAGGCCAACAAGCATCAGAAGAAACAGGCTGACAATGATGTGGACAAGGTGGAGAGCTGGGTCAGGCCTCATGGAGAGAAGGTACATGTTGTACAGGCTTGCCACGTGGGTGGAGCCCGGGTACTTGAGTCACTGCCACTGCCTCTAAAGGTCTGCCTTGGCAGGAAGCTGGAGTCAGGAGCCAAAGCTGTGAATAGAATCTAGGCATGCCACTGTGGGACACAGGTATCTCTCTCCTTTTTTATTTGAGAGGTTGAGAGAGAGAGACTGTACATCAGTTTTGCATAATTGACTAAATAAGAATAACTCATGTAGAGCAGAATCTGTATTTCTTGTGAAAAGATGCAGAGTACTTATTTAGCTTTTCTTGTAACAGTACAAACCCCTAATCAAGGACAAATGAAATGGGAACAGATTCCTTATATTCATGATAGAACTTATATCATTAAGTAGCATTTATGCCTGTTCTTTAGCAGCATGTATCTAATAATCTTTTAACCTGACGTTCAGACTGGGGAAAAGTGGCTAATCTTGTTTCTTCTGTGTTTTTAAAACTTTTAGACTCTTCACAATGAAGAAATCTTCTAAAATATGCAAGCAAAAAAAAAAAAATCCTGAGCTTTCCCCCTGCCACTGTTAGCTTGGCTTTTTCAAGCAATTATTTTGGCCTTTGTAAAACCTAGATATACCTGAGGGCATGTGCAGACATGGCGCTGTCATCTGTCGTGTGTCATGCTCTACATGTCAGTTGTAGCGGCCATCAGTCAGGGAGGAGCAACAAGCCACCTTGCCGAGCACTTGCTGCAGGCTGTACGGGATTTATGCCCTTTGTTTTACAAGATTTAGTGTGACTTTCCAAAGCACCTGCAGTACCATACATCAGGGTGATCCCTCATAGCGATGTATGCCCTAGAGATGTCCGACTGGATCTCAGGAAATTACACTGATGGATCTGACAGTGTTGTTTCCCTCAGCATCAAGCATGAAGTCGAGCTGAATGACAAAATTTTACTCATGCCTAGGGCATGCCAATGAGGGCATCAAACATGAAATAATAAGCGTGGCTAGGAGTCCTATGAAATAATAAGCGTGGCTTTTCAATCCTTATTGATGTTTAACCCATTCAGCAATTCCATTTGCTAACTGAAGTGGCTGAAGTACTGAGGGCTTAAATGACTTACTAAGGTCACGCAGTAGCAAGTGGCAGCAGGCCTGTGAGCTCGGAACCTTGGCTGTCTGTGTGCAGGCTCAGAGCACTGGCAGAGCAGTGGGAACACCCAGTGAGGTACAACTGCCGCCGCCTGGCCGCCTGCAACTCCCAGCACCCCTTCCCTGCAAGTCTCCCATGCCACAGCACAGAGATGAAGGATCATAAAGCACCTGAGGCAGAGCTGCTATTGGGACATGGAGCTCCAGAGAGGCTCTTGTCCAACGGGAAAGCCACTTGGTCTGGCTGCAAGACAGTTAAAGGACACAGGAATAGACATTTACCCAAAAATATCAGGAAGAAAGGAAATCAGAAATGAAATTAGATTAACCAGTATGTATCTTTTTTTTTTTTTTTTAGCAAAAACACAGAGTCTGCTTGTTTTGTAACCCTAAGATTTCTTTTTGGCGTAACTCACTATTAATATGATGTACCTTCCTCAAAAGGTTGATATTTTGTCAAATGCAGCTTCTGGCTTTGGTCACGTAATGAAGCACTGGAATGAGTACAATATGGTGTTTTTCTTTGTACATGAGACATGCGTAGTTTTAATATGAATTTCCATGAGTTTTTGAAGACCCATCATATGCACCAATTTTGAAGCTCTAATTTTTTTAGATTTTAAAAAATTATTTTTGGAAACACATATTTACAGGGAGAAAGACAGAGAAAGACCTTCCATCCACTGATTCACTCTTCAGGTGGCCTCAACAGCCTGAGCTGAGCAGATCCAAAGCCAGGGGCCAGGTGCTTCTTCTGGGTCTTCCACGCAGGTGCAGGGTCCCAAGGCTTTGGGCTGTGCTCTACTGCCTTCCCAGGCCACAAGCAGGGAGCTGGAGGGAAGTGGAACATAGGTGCCCATATGGGATCCCTGCACAGGCAAGGCACTAGGCAGTAGGCTACCACGCCGAGCCCACAATATTGTTTTTTTTTCTTTTTTTACACAAAATAGAAACTATAATAATATGCATAATATATTGCATGCACCAAACACCTCTAAAAATAATTTGCAACTGGCAAACTACGGTTTTGATAACTTTTCCCAATGTGGGAGAGGAAGTTTCAGAATTTAGCTTTGATAAATTTAGTACCTTTGGAAAGAGGACAACATTTGGCCAGCTTGTGTCATTGGAATACGCTTTACTGCTTATATAATAATTGAAAGTGACTCTAAGTTATTTTTCTCTAATATACATAAAATTGGAAATAAAAATTGTGTCTACCCTAGAGGGGAGGAGGAGCTTGGTTCACCCACTGGTGTGCCTCTTCTTCGTCTTCCCTGTGGTGGGCCTTTGGGTTAGGCGTCAATAAGATGCCTCAGTGGAGCTTCCGTCCGGCTGATCAGCTGTAAATGCTGCTGGCAACTCTGGCAGAACGGGAA
The DNA here is from genome assembly GCF_017591425.1 of Ochotona curzoniae. Classification (NCBI taxonomy): domain Eukaryota; kingdom Metazoa; phylum Chordata; class Mammalia; order Lagomorpha; family Ochotonidae; genus Ochotona; species Ochotona curzoniae. The sequence goes on along the minus strand of NW_024464920.1, from coordinate 11,339,629 downwards.
TGAGAGACCGAGCCATTGATCTCGGAGACCTTTGATGAATGAAAGAAAATAGAATGTAAGCCCTGGGAATACTAACAGCAAACACTAAATGTAAGCTCAGTGTGTTCATAGCAGTCATTTCACAGTATGTTGAAGGGAGACTGAGAGGCCAGCTTCACAGTCATTGACTCCATCATGCATTTGTGTAGCAGTGATCTGAATGGGACCGCAGATAGTTAAAGACACTTGGGATCCTATGGCTTGTTGTGGCTGACAAGCCACTTACTTCCGTGGAACCTAGACTAGATTCTCTATCAGCGGCTTGTGCTCCATCCCATGATTATTACCTACTTCATCCAGATGGTGTGATGTTAACTTCCTGTGGGACGCAGCTAGCACAGGATGACTACAGCCCTGGGCATTTTTTGTACTTAAGAGAAAGCTTAAAAAAAAAAAAAAGGAAAGAAAAAGATGTATGGAGACAGCAGGAGATGGCAGGGACTCGCAGGTGCAAATGCATTATCTCTCTGGCCTGCGTGGACAAATAAATGAATAGGTTTGGTATAGTGGAGGTACAAATTCATTCTATTTAAAACTGTTTTTCCAACAATGGCAGTTACTCATTTTTATTAAGTCATTTAGATCACATGTGGCTTGCTGCTAGCCCTTCTCTTTTCTTTTTTCTTTTTTTTTTTCTTTCTAAAGATTTATTAATTTATTTGAAAGGCAGAGTTCAAGGGGGTGGGAAAGACAGAGGTCATGCATCCACTGGTTCACTCCCCAGTTGGTTGCAATGGCTGGAACTGGGGTAGGCGGAAGCAAGGAGTCAGGAGCTTCTTCTAGGTCTCACATGGGTGAAAGGGGCCCAATGCCTTGGACTGTCTGTCTTCTGCCACTTCTCCCGGGTAATTAGTGTGGGGCCGGATCAGAAGTGGGACACTGGGACTCCAGCCAGAGCTCGCGTGGGATGTCGGTGTTGCAGGTGGCAGCTCTGCCGGCTGAGCCACAGTGCGGCCCAGGCCTTCCCCGTTAGACTTCCAGCACACCGCCTGTCGTACTGGCCAAGGTCTTCTGTTCCGACAAGCCTGACTGTGAGCCTTAGGTTGATTACTGAGTATGTAGGTGTGCATCTTGTATTTACCTTCTCAAAACTTTGCAGTTTCTTTTATCTTTTAGGAATGGGAATAATAGCTCCTCTTTCATAGGGTTTTTTTTAAAGATGGCAGGTAGCATGGATACTTAGCACACTCTAAACATCAGTACTGTTACTCTTGCTGTGGCATGATACCCTCTACAGTGTTTTTGTTGTTAATTTTGTATCTAGTTGCCACAATTTTGAACAGTAGCTACCAGTGTTTTGTTGTTGTTGTTGTTGTTTATAACCAGTATTTTTTAATAGGTTCTGAAATCTCTTCAGTTTTCAATTCCTTTGTTTAAAGAACTGTATCTCCTTTAAAGATTAAGGACTTTTAAAGATTTCATGCTTAAGAGACACTGTTTGGGTTCCAGTGTAATAGCCTAGTAGCTAAACGCTTGCCTTACATGTGCCAGGATCCCATGTGGGTTCCGATTCTAAACCCGGCAGCCTTGCTTCCCATCCAGCTCCCTGATTGTGGCCTGGGAAAGCAGTCGAGGATGGCCTAAAGCCTTGGGACTCTGAAACCATGTGGGAGACCCGGAAGAGGCTCCTGGCTCCTGAATTTGGCTCAGCTCAGCTCTGGCCATTGTAGTCATGTGCAGAATGATGCAACAGACAGACAACATTTCTTTCTGTTTCCTTCTCTCTAAAAATATAACTTTCCAATAAATCTTTAAAAAGAGAGTAAGTGAGTGAATAAGAGAGAGAGAAAGACCGTTTTGAGGGATTAGATCTTTGCCACTGGATGTAAATGGTAGTGAAGTCAAGGAAATCTGCAGTGACTCTTGAGTTACTCTACAGCAACAAAGCCCACTTTGCATATTAGGTTGCTTGTGGCGGCTATTTCACCATTGCATGTATGTTAATTCATATTAAACTGGACCCGGCACGTAGCCTAATGGCTTAAGTCCTCTCCTTGAATGCACTGGGATCCCATATGGGCACCAGTTTTAATCCCAGTGGCCCCGCTTCCCATCCAGCTCCCTACTACTGGCCTAGGAAAAGCAGTCAATGATGGCTCAAAGCCTTGGGACCTGCCCCCATGTGGGAGACCCAGAAGAGACTCTTGTCTCCTGGCTTTGGATCTGCTCAGCTCCAGCTGTTGCGGCCACTTGGGGAGTGAATCATTGGACGGAAGATCTTCCTCTCTGTCTCTTCCTCTCTGTGTATCTCACTTTCTGATACAAAAAAAAAATCACATTAAACTTTAAAAAATCATATTAAACTGTATTCATTAAACAGATGTAGCTTGTTGTATGTCAAGTATACTTTACAGCATTGTTATAGTATTATTTTAGAGAGAGAAATTTCAGAAAATTTGCTGTGGTAAATGTTGTTCTAGAAAGACCAAACCCAGTGCAAATTTTTTCTGTGCTTTTATCAGTTCCCCCATAAATTCCCTGTTGTGAGACCCTAACTGGAGCTCTCCCGTCAGCCTGAACTCTCTAGAAGTCCAGTCGTGACTCTTGCTGGGTGGTAGTAGTGGTTTTAGGAAATCGTGTGTTTGTACTGCCTCTGTATATTAAACACAAGCCTCTCCTGGGGCTCGGAGAGCTGATGTCTTAATGGAATTTTTTAGAAAGTGCTAAGCAGTTAGGCTGTGGTTGGAGAGTCCTGGTGTTGGGGAGATTGTCAGTTCTTGTTATTCAGAGCCAGAAAGTTACCCCCACTCAAAAGCCATCTTGTGGAACCCAGCCACATGCGGGCAGAGATATGCTTCTCTGGGAGGAAAAAACATGCTAATGATTGTAGAGAATCTTGTTCCTTCTTTCTTTTTGATCTCCAGGAAATTCAGATACTTGAAACTAGCCATAGCAGCTATGGTGTGTATACCTGATTTCCACTGATTTTGATTTTCTGCTTTATTTGATATTTCCTGCTTTAGCCTGTATGTTTTTGGATTAGATAATTAAAATTTTAAATAAAATACAAGAAAAGGATTAAAATAAAAAAAAAGTAATCCCCATTGTGACACAGTAAGGGGTGAGATCAGTGGGACCTTTAAGAGGCGATTGCCTCCACCCTCAGGCATGGATTGGTGCGTTTGTGTGACCTATGATTAATGGAATGATGGCCTCCCAAGAATGAGCAGTTTGGCTGGGGCGCTCATGAACTCTGTGTTCTGCTGTAGGACACCGGTGTCCCTTTGGGAGTCTGACAGCAAGAAGCCCTTCTGTGGATGTAGTTCTTTCATCATACACCTGAAGTATGGGCCAAAATGAACTCCTTTTAAATCAAGTATATTATTTGGGTTGATATGGTTTTACATATTTTCTTTTTAAAAATTTATTTATTTTTGTTTTAAAATCAGATTTTGCAAAGAGAAACAAAGAGAGATCTCCCATCTTTTGGTTCACTGCTCTAATGACTATAATAGCCAGAGCTGAGCTTTTCTGAAATCAGGAGCCAGGAGCTTCTTCCGGATTTCCCACATGAGTACAGGGTCCCATGGCTTTGGGCTGCCCTCTGTTGCTTTTCAAGGCCATTAGTAGGGATCTGGATGGGAAGCGGAGCAGTGGGGGCACAAAACGGTGCTCAGAAGGTGGAGGATTAGCGTGTTCTGACATAGCCATGGTACCCGTTTTATGTGTTCCTGATGGAAATCTCAACAAATTCCTTTTACACTGAGAGAACAAAGTCTATAATTTAACCCAGTGCCCTTTCTTTAGGAAAGACAACAACAGCAACAAAATCTGTGCTAGGAAAGGCAAAGATTATGACAAATTTGAAAACTGAATATAGTTCTTTAGGGTAATCACGATCCTTAAGTTGGGCCATGACCCAATAAATTGACTCTTTACAGCTTGCATTGTGATTAGAAATGAATTGCTTATGACCAACAATCATCTTACACCAAACAATAAAAAGTATTCATTATGATTATTATTTTCCTTCAAAAAGTAAAATATTGTATACATGCATACTTTCATATACTTTCTTACTCTCTCCCTCCACCCGTCTGTTTTTCTTTTCCTAGTCCTACAAATGGCTAATCACCACCCGCAGTCTTCTTCTCCCTCTTCATTCAAACATTAGGATCTTCAGAACCATGGCTGCTGTTGTAGAGAAAAAGATTTAAAAAATCCTATATCATTGTAAATTTGTGCAAGCATATGGAGAACTATTTGGGAATTTCCTCAAAAAATTAAAAATAAAACTGCCATTTGATCCAACAGTTCCACTACTTGGTTTACACCCAAAGTCATTGAAACCAATATGCCAAAAAAAATGTCTGCATTCCCATGTTCATGAAAACATTAGGCCTTAGAGCCAAGATATGGAATTAACCTATTTGCCCCTCAGCGGATGAATGGTTAGAGCAGATGTGATGTATGCACATAATGGAAGGCTGTGAAGCCCAAAAATATGGGAATTCCATCATTTATCACAATATGGATGTACCTTCAGGACATTCTATTGGGTTAAGTAAACCACGCACAGGAAGGCAAAGACCTTTAAAGTGTCGCTTACATGTGGAATCTAACCAAGTTCCACTCCTGTAAGCAGAGAACAGAGTGGTCTTGCCTCCATGGCCAGGGGCAATGCTAGGTTGAGGAGATACTGGCCAAAGAACTAAGACAAGAGGTGCGTTTTTGAGAAATATTGCATAGCATTTTTATGAATTGTTGGGAGTATATTTTACTATTCACAGCACAAAGATTTACATAGATGAGGTAATGGACACATTAAGTATAGTTTGATTTAATCATCCAAATATTAAAATACCACACTTTTACTCCCATATGTATGTATATATAATTACTTGTCAATTAAAGTACTGTAAAGTAAATACCATGTTGTCTGGAAATAAAGTGAAGGGAGAAAAATCACGAAATCAGTGCTAGTGTATTTTTTTTAGTTTCAGAAAATGCTCCATGCTGGCCCAGACTGATCAAATGTTTTTCATCTATCTAGGTTACTCTTACCTAATTCCCAATAACTAGAGATTCATTCATAAGAAATTTAAGAGTAAAAAATGCTTCTGAAAAATGCTAGTGTGTCACTAGCCGTGCACAAGTAACCATTTTTTTTTCAAAGCACATTTTTTTTTTCTTAACACATAGGTGAGACTAGAAGGTCTTAGAGAAGACTTCATACTTTAGGAATCTGAAGAACAGAAACCTTAGAGGAGAGCTGGTCTGGAAAGGTCTTGATGAAGGATTCAGGACACAGTCATGGTGTTAGGCACTGGGGCTTGGAGGTGGGAGTTAGAGGCACCTGCTGGAAAGGAGAGAATCCTGAAGTGCCTTCTTCCTCTGCTCTGTGTAGGAGGGATGGCTGGCCCAGGATTCAGGGAGGGACTTGGACGGCAGAGTCCCTGATCCAGCATTCAAGCTAGCACTTTTGGTGAATAGTTTGGTAATTAAATATATTTTAGTATAGTGTTATCTGCCACCACTTCTGACACTTGATATGCCACTTAAATAATTTCATGTTATACATTAGTGATTTTTAAATTGTCTTTGAGAACTCTGGTGTCATGAACTGTAATAATTAAGCTTATTATTATTTTCATAGGTCTAGTGGTAATATTCTCCATGGAAAAATACAGAACTTAATGTGTGCCTGTTGCTGTTCACTCATTGCAATTTATGAAGCAGGTCTGGGCATTTGGCTTAGCAGTGAAGATGCTCCTATGCCGAATCAGAGTGCCTGGGTTTGACTCCTCGTTTTGGTCTTGACTCCAGCTTCCTACCAATGTAGGTCGTTAGAGGAAACAGGTGATGGTTCAAGTAGTTGGATCTCCGCCACTCAGGTGGGAAATCTGGGTTGTGCTCCTGGCTCCAGGCTTCTCCAGCCCAGTACTTGGCTGAGAGTGAATCACTGAGGCAGGAGCTTTGTCTATCTCTGCTATCTCTGTGCCTCTAGGACATAAAAATATATACAGCAAGTTCTATTACCATCTCCTAAGAAGCCCAAAAGGTCAGTAAGTTCCCATGGTCACATAGCTAAATAACTAGGCTTTGATTTGAACCCGAACCCTCTAGATCCAGTTTGTACTCCAAATTGCTATACTGTCTTAACAGTCTTGAGATCTCTACCACTGAAACGTGACGTTCTCCTCAATCCTCATATAAGGCAGCTTATAAAATATTTTAGATTTAAACTTTTTCTTTCCCAAACCTTTTACTCAGGTTCACAGATAACTAAGGAATGAATAAGTAACAATTTTAATTAATTAACTAACAAGATAATAAGTAGCAAGTAATTAATAAATTAGTTGCCTGCATTAATATAGCCAATATTATGGATTAATGATGCAAACATGCATCACTACATGCTGAGGATCTAGCCCTGGGGTGGGGAACCCTTTTTCTACCAATGACATTATAATGTCCTTCACAGGCCATACAAAATTATCAACCTAAAAATTACTAAGTCCCAGGGTTGCCTTGGCAGAGCCAGATCAGATGATTTCATAGGCCTTCTAAGGCTCACGGGCCAGATGTTCCCCATCCTTGGAATCCACAATGAACCAAATTGTTGCTGACAAAGCTGAATGATTCGTAATCCAAAAGCTGGAACAGAAAAACTGCAAACCACAAGCAATCAGAAAGATACACATGATTGATTAGGCACCCTTCCCCAATTTATAGACATTCCAACCATCTGTCTATGTGCTCTACAGTACAGCCACGCATTGAGTGGCACTTAAATTTTTTACCATAATTTTGAATGAGTCCTCTGCAAATTCTAGGAATATTCTGTTTCAGCAATCCTAAACAATTTTATTGGGGCTGGCATTGTGGTTCAGTAGGTTAAGCCACTAACTGCAGTGAAGGCAACCCATGTGAATGCCAGTTTGAGTCCTAACTGCCTGACTTCCAATCCAACTCGTTGTCTACTGTGCCTGGGAGAGCTGCAGAAGATAGCCCAGGTACTTGGGTCTCTGCCACCTATGTGAGAGACCCAGAGGGCCCAACCCTAGCCATTGTGACCATTTAGTGAGTGAACCAACAGATGGAACATCAGTCTCCTTTGCTCTCTCTCTCACCTTCTCTTTCTATAACTCTGTCTTTAATAAAATAAGTAAATAAATAAGTAAAATAGTAACAAAATCTTTTTTTAAATTTACTTAATACCCTGCTATTAATTCATGCATAAATATAACCCCCTCCCAAAACTTATTTACTTGGATTCATCCCATCCTTCGAAACCAATAGTAGGACTCTTTGCAAAACAGTGACCTGTTATCTACTGTGTGAAATTTGCTGGTTTAAAGAAAGGATAATGATTATACATTTTACTAAAGTTAGTTTGATAAAGTGATAGAGCTGGAATTTTCTAGTAGGAGCATTGTATTGTATAGTAGGTTCTCTGTTTCCCTTCTTACATGAAACAAATAATATTTCTCACTTAAAAGCCGTCTTCCTTGAAACAGTGTTTGAGATCTGCCTACAGGTAATCCTGGGGGTGTGGATTTGGCAATGAATGGGAGAGCAGATGAGAAAGATGTGGTGAGAAGTTAATAGTTGCCAAAGCTTCCTTTCTTTCATTTGTTCGTTGTTTTTCTTCTTTTTTTAGAATAGAAAGTTAACAATGAAAACCTTCCTTGATCCCCAAACTACCTACTGCAGTTCTCTGCTCTTGTTTATGTTAACGGTTCCAGAATGAGCTCTAATTTCCACCTCCTCACCCCTTTTTGTATGTTATCACCCCCACCAGTCACTGAAAGTACTTTTGTCAGGGTGATCACCTATTCTTCCCATCATGCCTCGCAGGATGATAAATTCTTTTCTTAGTTTACTTGGTTTTGACCAGTACTTGATACGATGGATCACTTTTTGTTCCCTGGAATATATATACCAAGAGCAACAAGGATTCTCCAATTTCATACACTTCTTGCTCCATGACATACTTGTTAATCCTTTTCTTTGCATATTTCTAGTTGTCTACTCATTTCTTTCCCTCTTATCTTTCTTTTCCATATAAGACTATACATATATTTCTGGTTTTGTGAGGTCGGCTACCAGAAGTCTCTTTATAAGTAGGTGAAAGCTTTGTTCAAATCCTAATTTTAACGAGGTGATTGCACAACCTTTTGTCAATTAGCCAACAAGGATATCAGTATGCCTATTAGACTGAGGTAGGATGTCACGGGGATTTGAATTAATTCTAGTCTTTGATTAGGCTATCAGGAAGTTTCTGACCACTGTGAAATCTGTGGTCACGTCCTGGAGTGAATCAGAATTTCAAGAATTTCCTCAGAGCCGACATGCTGGTTTTGTGAGCTGATTCTCTGCTCACAATGGCACCAGCATCCAAAGTGAGCTCTGAGTCATGTCCTGTCTGCTCCATTTCTGGTCCCTGCCTATGGCCTAGGAAAGTAGTGGAGGATAACCTTACCCTAGGACCTTGCACGCAGATGGGAGACTCAGAAGTAGCTCCTGGCTCCCAGCTTTTGACTGCATAGACTCTGGCCATGGCAGTCATTTGGGCAATGAACCAGTGGATGAAAGATATCTCTTTCTCTTCCCCTCTCTCTGTAATTCAAGTAAAATATATTTAAGAATTAAAATATATAGGTAGATAAGATTTCCCTCAGTGAAGGATAAGCTGGAATCACTAAATGTTATCTACTTACCTGTCGAACATAAGTAATAACTTATCTGTGTCTGCCTGGTGTAGTGACTGAGGTAATAAGTTTGTTTCTGTGGACTTTTGGGATTTTTTCTAAAATAATTCTAGGTAAAGAAATCCTTTGTTTAGATCCAGGTAACTGGGATTTTTCTTCTGCAAACAGTTTTATAATTGACATTGTACTGTATGGGCTCAATAGAAATCTACTCTTTTGTTAGCATCATTCTTTTATTTTAAAGATTTATTTATTTTATTGAAAATTCCGATAAACAGAGAGGAAGATCTTCCATTCATTAATTCACTCCCTAAGTGGCCGCAGTGACCGGTGCTGTGCCGATCTGAAGCCAGGAGCCAGGAGCCTGGAGCCAGGAGCCAGAAGCTTGGTGCCTCTTCGAAATTTCCCATGCGGGTAGCATCATTCTTTATAAACTGCCATATACCTGTCACCTGGATAATACTTTCTGTTTGTAAGTATTAATTTTTTACATTTAGATCAATGAAAACACTTCTATGGGATGAGGACTTCTTGTCAAGGTTATGATTTCCTTGAAGCTCCTGTTGCATAGGATCCTAAGGTTGATGTCTCTTTAATTGTTAGTAACTGGAGTGTTGGTTTCTATGTCCTCCCTCAGTGCTCTAACCCTTTGAAGCTCTTTCTTCCTCCCCTGACAGCAGCTCCCATGCTCCTGTGCACCTGAGACCCGAGATCTCCTGGTAGTGCCTCCACTGGTTTCACTGGCAGCTGCGTATGGCCTGGCTTCACCACTGCTTCCAGTGGGGCCTGCCTCTCCCCCAACATATAAATATTAGGAGGCAGGGAAAATGAGAAGGCTAGTGTTGGGACATCTGGTATCAAAATTTGCTTTATGGAGGAAATAATATTAAGAAAAATGTTGAGTGCTTGCAGAAGGAAATGAGACCCCAGAGGCCTGGATGTCAGCAGAACTGCCCTGCATGGGTCAAGGATGAGAATTTACTGGTGGTTGTGTGTGTGTGGTGGGGGCAGGGGTAAACATGTGAGAACAGGAGAAAAGGGAAGGAGGGAGGGCCATGGCTCTAACTAAGGGGCAGGAGATTGAGGGGCACCATGATTTTCTTTTTTGTGGCACCCTGACTTTCCTGTGAGGCTGCTGTGCTCATGCCTGTTGGCATGAAATGGACTTGGGAGGTACATGTGGAGGTAAGCATGTTCATATCACGGTTGGTGCAGAGTAGTGTCAAAACTACAGTCAGACTGTATACAGGCCCCTGGGGACTGAAGGCAGTCCCAAGAAGACAGTCTTCCAAAATGTTGAGCTGGGTTTTGGTTTTCCAGGGCAGGGCAGTGAGACCTTGAGCATCTGTTTTCCACTTCTTGAAGAACCCTAAGAATCCCACCTAACATATGGGCTATGTCTTGGTGGTACTTTGTCAGTAATATTTTTAACAGAATTGCAATGGGTAACTCAACTGCTACTATTATATATGTGGTTGATGTGGTGTATGTCTTTATTCTCTGTAATTGTGCGTGCAAAAAGAGCATTTTAACAGTGCATAACTGTGTACCAAGACTGATATTAAAAATGAAGATGAACATATTCAGCCAAAGGTGACTTGAATGTTTTGGGGACAGATGTGTGAGTAGAAAGACACTCAGTGGGCACCAGCTCCTGTCTTGAAAGATCAGCCTCACAGACGAGCCCCTTGAGTCACCTGCATTTGTTTTTCTTTCCTAATAGCATCCTTCAGGCCTTGGGTGATTTATGAAGAGAAGTAGCGAGGGTTTGTCCAGGATTAGAAACAACTTTCTCTGCATGCTCTCATTCTCAGCCAAAGTGACACCTCCCTCCTTCAGCTTCTGCCTGGAGTCCTGCTGGGAAAATCCAGTGGCTCCTCCTGGATCCTGCAGCACTTTCTCAGGATTAGTACTTGGCACAGTGTTTGTAATTGGTAGGATGTATTTTTCTTTGTTTCCCAGGAGGTGATCTTTTTCCTGAAGAAAGGAAACTGTGTCTTGTGGCTCCCTACAAATATTTGCTGGATGCATGCTGCCGGAGACCCAAGCAAAGTGGATTTTCTTTCTTTCTTTCTTTTTCCCTTTTGTTTCTTCCTGGAATGAGAAGTAAATGAGGAGCTTTGGTATGATATAAGACTGATGATGTTGTAGTAATGTCTAAGTGATCTCAGCTCCAGAGTGACTGAAACGTGCCAGGCCACAGCCATTCATGGTACTGCACACTACTGCAGGGTCTGAGTGATGTGCCACTCCTTAGCTTGATGATAGCCAGGGCAGGGCTAGGAAAGCAGGTGAAGAAATGCTAAGGGGTCTCTCTCGTAGGCCCAGGGAGATCCTGTGGAGCCAGTTGCCAACCCTGCCACAGCCTTCTCAGCTTGTAACCTGGGTCTCCAGCCAAGGGAACCTTGGGTCCTCTCACAGCTGTGTGGAAGAAAAAGGGACTCTTGGGAGCAGAATTCTAAGGGTAGAAGTGGGAGGATGGGGGATGGGTGAAGGCCTGTGTAACTGTCCTGTAGGTCAGTGCAGCTTTATGGGACCTCTGAACATTCTCCTGGACCATGAGAATGAGAAGTGAGAAAAACATTACTTAGAACTTCTATCAGGGGGACCATCTGCTTTCTCTTGGCAAATGGACACTCTTCATTGGAATGCCTTTATCCAGGAGTTCCATCATTTTGTAGTTGCCTTCAGCTCCATCCTGCCTCCTTTTGACAAGATTAGCCCTTTCCTGGACAATGTGCAGGGTACAGTGTTGCTCTCATTGGCCATCACAACATCTCATTTCCCGAGACTTGTGAGTGGGACCTCTCAGTGCTCCAGAACATCCCCTGACAGGAGTCACAGACACTGTTAGCTTGTTTAAAACCTACCTGAACTCTATGGTGGTAGTATTTGAGGTCAAGGAAGGATGAGCCCTATTTTTCTGAAGCTGCCACAGTTTGTAAAACGATAGCAGTGTGACTTGATAAGGAAAAGTAGGATGTACTGTGTCTGGAATCTTGAGTTCACAGATTGCCGGCACCAGGGTCCAAGTCCAACTCTATGGGCAAGGGTCCTCAGATGGGCAACATTCCGAGTCGAAGGTCAAGACCTGTGGGCAAGGACCTACAGTAGGGCAACTGCCCCAGACCACAGAACTGTGTGCTTTGAGGATATTCTTTAGGCAGTCACATAGTGTTTTCTCTACTTAGGTCACACAGTTGCTTCCTGATCATTAAGCATTGGCTGTTTAGCACCAATATAGGACGTAGCTATCAATGTTTGTGCCACATCAATTCCTGTAATTTGACTCTCCAAGCAGTTCAATAAAAAGTTGAGGCAGTGAGCCTTCTGGGTTGGCCTGCTTCCTCAGAGAAGAGGACTTCCCTCTGGCTGCCCATTTTTATACTCTATCTTGTGCCTGTCTCATTTTTTTTGTCTGCTCAGTTATGCATTGCCTCCCTGTCCAAATCTGCTCATGCTACGTGGATTGTGGTAGAAGTGGTACTCCCTAGCCTTAATACCAGTTTTATTTCAGAGAACTTTAGTGCCATGAATTGTTCATGGTAGGGACTGACGACCTCTGGAAGTTTCCAGGAGTACTGCTTGTTGAAAGAAAAGAACCTAGAGTAGACCAGGATATTTTCTTGGTTTAGTGCCAGCTGTTCATCAACATCTGCTTTTTTGCTGAAATACCGGAGTACATTTTCCAGGCTTCTTTGCAGTTAAGGGAAACAGGTTGAATCAATGGGATTTCAATTAAAAAAATATGTTCCTCTGGGCCGGGCTTATGAAAACCTCTCTCCTGTCCCCTCCTTCATGTTTCTTTTCTCTTTGGAATAGGTAGGGTGGAGGCAGCTGCCAGGACAGCCTTGGAAGTTGGCAGAGCCTCCATCAGCCTACCATAAACCACATAATAAATGGTGGTAGTCTCATAAGATGGCATCACATAGTGACACAGTAGTCATGTAGTCATCTCAATATGTGTACAAGTACACTGCATGCCGTGAATGGCACAAGACTATTTACTGTAGTACAGCCTGCCTTGATGAATGTCGTTTCTCCCCTAAAGCTATTTTATGGCCATCTTTTGGAACTAAGCATCCAAAACTACCCAAAAAACCTGTAAGTGTCCTTCCTGCCCTGCCAACAAACTGTGAGCAGGTCCTAACTCAGGAGATGTGTCTCTCATGATGTTCTGAGAAGCAGAAGTTCCAAATCACTTCCAGATGAAATACAAAATAAAGAAAACAAAAGAAATACTCATTTGTGGTAGACAGAATAATGTCTCCTCCAAAAATGTCCACATCTTAATTCCCAGGACCTGTAAAAATGTGATTTTATTTGTCCAAAGGGGCTATGTTGACACAATTAAGCATGGACACTGACACGGGGCGGTGGGGGGGGGGGGGGGGGGCGGTGGATATCTTGGATTATCTGGAAGGGTTCATTGTGATAAAGAGAAAAAAAAATGAAAAATGGACTCAGGAAAGTAGGGGAAACCCATGGGGTTCTGATCCACTGAAACTGGCCTTGACGACAGAGGGTGGAGTCATGAGCCGAAGTATACAGTCTCTTGAAACTGGTAAAATCAAGTAGTGGAACCCCCATAGTCTCTGTAAAGGAGCACAGCCTGCTGATGGCTTGGTTGTAGCTCAGTGAGACCCACATTGGGCTTCTGATGTAGGTAACTATAGGATAATGAATTTCAACTGTCTTATGTCACTTCATATATGATCATTTGTTATGACAGGAATAGAAAATTGATACATATCCCACACATAAGTTTAAAAATGGATCTATCTGTGCTTTAGTTGCATTTAAAGCCCCTTGGTGCCTAGCATCTGTCTCTGGAGCAATTGGACATCTTACTAATGCATTTTGACAAGAACAATGTGGGTGAGGATACTCTTCAGTAGCTGAAATATATCTAGGCTGTAGTAATGATGCCAGACACTCAAGGGAAATTGTAAACATTTTGTCAATCGTGTGTGTGAGGATACATTTCAAAGTTTTTATTAAAACGTGCAATTAAAGTTTATATGATACAAAGAATTTGTTTTGTCTTATTTTTAAGAATTTATTTATTTTTGTTACAATGGGAGATTTACAGAGAGAGGGAGGTACATAAAGATCTTCTGTCTACAGCCACCCAAGTGGCTGTAATGGCCAAAGCTGAGCTGACCCAAAGCCTGGAGCCCGGAATCTCCTCCAGGTCTCCCATGCGGGTGCAGGATCCCAAGGCTTTAGACTGTTGTCAGCTGCTTTCCCTGGCCACAGGCAGGGAGCTGGATGGGAAGTGGGGCAGCTGGGATATGAACCAGTACCCATATGGGATACCAGTACGTGCAAGGTGAGGACTTTAGCCATGAGGTTACCGTTCCAGGCCCAGTGCAAAGAATTTTTTAAATACATGAATACTTTTTTCGTAAAACACCTTTTGTCTATGCTTCTTGACAACTCCATATATGTGAAGCTTTCAGATTTTTTTGTGTGTGCCAAAATAAACTTATCTTCTAATTTTTGGAACTTTGGAAGCACCCTCCTATGATTCCAACTAGCTACATGATGAAATTGTATTACCAGGTCGACCAGCAGCATCTGAGGGTAATTTCTTGGTTTTCATCTGTACATTCTGGAAAGTGTTGAAATCTCCACACTATGTGAGATTTGATTGGAACTGGTGAAGTTTCTGTGTCCCAGGAGAACAATGAAATGTGGCCCTGGGTCTCTGCTGGAGTCTTGGTCTACTCATCAGAATGTACTGCTAATGCTGTGGTCAGACCCTTGGGCAAGCAACACAATTAAGATTTTGTTTGCTTCTAAATCACCACCCTTCCTCTACTGTTGAAATGTGGCTAGCTGCTTCATCTCTCAATTAGAGTACCATTCTTCTAGTTCACACCCAGTAGAACATTTGGAAAGTAAAACCTCATGGCCAGGCAGGAGAAAGGGGGAGCAGAAAAAGAGAGGAAGTAAACATACGGTTAGGAACCAAAAGCTGAAAGACATAGATTCTGGTTTCACCCTGCACTTTTGATGAAATTAGTATTTGACCTTGCATTTGACTCCTTGCTTCTTACCTTCCCAGAACTCCAGAAGGTGATTAACAATGCTTGCTGCACAAAGGTGGCAAGAATTAATAAATAGTAGTTAGGGACAATGAGTAAGCCGAGTATAACAGCTACTCCTGTTAAGATTTCTCAGAATACATTAAATTTTCTTTGAAGAACTATGATTAGTTCAATAAGTCACTTTAGAGGTAAGTCCCAGTTATCTTTGGGTACTAAATCTTCTTAATACTACAGTGATCTTTGTTGGACTTATAATGCAGTTCTGAAGATCAAATCATATCATCCTTATAAATAATCTCTTACATTTTTTTACTATACTACTGTACATGGCTCTCTTGTAATCTGTATAGATTTCAGCCTTACTCTGAAGTCAAATGAGCTCCAAAAAAATATTTTAAATCATTTTCTGTTACCATATACATGATATAACTCTGCAGTAACAAAAAAGGGAGTGTCAACAAATAAAGGATAGAAAATTACTTTGAAGGCATACATATATAGCCTAATTCATTTGTTTTTTGTTTTTTAAATGTAATGAATGTAATGATTAAATGACTTCATTCATGTTTATCTAAAATAATTGCAGTCAGGGAGGCAGAGTGCCTTGAGCCTTTCTCTAGGTAATATTTAAGTCATTTAGGGCTGCCGTGCAACCGTAAAACTTGACATGTATGAATTGTAAGATTTCTTATGTGGAGTGGTGCAAAGAATGCTGTTGATGCTGAAAAACTTCTCAGGCAATTGTCAAAAGAGTATATGTGGACTTTGAGGCTATAGAGCTTAATTTTTCCAAATGTTATCCATGCTCTTGTAGCTCTAGAAAGCTTACTTGAAGATGGCTGGCACTGAGACTGCTGGGCTAGATCATGGTGTGATAAAGACTTTGTAGAGGAGGATCATGGAGTGGGCAGATGAGACAGATGAGAGAAAGAATGGGTTTCTGCATTTGGATGATGCAGGTGGAGTGTCTGAGTCACTGAGGCTGAGTGCAGGCAGTTATTTCCAGCAGAAGTGGGGGAGCTTCCCCAAGACAGCAGGCTCAGACTACTCATGGCCTCAACCCCCTTGCTCCCTAGTCAGCCCGCCACTTTATAATCTGGGGTGTTGATTAAGGAGCTGCTGTATGCTACCAGAGATACTCATGTAATCAGACTTTCTCACTTATGAAGTTAAGGAGGAGGGAGATGTAGAAACAGAAAATTAGCAAATCTATGGGGACACAAGAAGTAGAGGAAAGTGCTATGATGCAAATTGAGAGATATGACTGGACTTTTGCCCCAAGTTGGCTGGTCAGAAATGGCTTCTAAGGGAAAATAACCTTTAACGCAAGGCCTGAAGTCATCCGCATAAAAATCTGTCCATCAGTCAACAGGTATTTATGGGTATCTGCTGGATGCTAGACAGTGGGTATTTTGCTTCCATCAGGAAAACCAGAAAAGATTCTCACCTGTGATCTTACACTCTGGCTAGCTGGGAAGGAGCATAGACAATAAGCAATTATGTTACAAATAAGTATATCATATGATATATTAGCAGGTAGCTGAGTGTTACTAAAAAAAAAAAAAAAAAAAAAGAGGAAGAAACGATGTGGCGCAAGCTAAGGAGAACAGTTAGCACCAGATGGTGTGTTATTTTTAATTAGGATGGCTGGCTTGGGTGCCCTGAGAGTGAAAACTTGAATGAGGTAGTGGAGTTAGCTGAACATCAACGACCATATGAAGGCAGAGCCAGCCTTCTTATGTGTAGGGAGCAGGAAGAAGGTGATGACAGAGGAGTTAAATTAAGGGGTTAGTATTAGAACAAGAGGTCAGAGATCTCACTAGAGGTTATATCATCCAGACCTAGAATGTCACTGGGAGGATTTTGCATTTTTCTCTCCAAGGATAATCTGGAGCCATGGCAATCTTTCAGTCAAAGGTTGACCTGATCTGACAGAGGATTTCACAGGATCCCTCTGGCTGCTCTGTAGAAAACAGATACATAAAAGCAAGCATAGAAGAGGAAACCTATTAGAAGGTTAAGCAATCCAGGTCCAAGATGCGGATGGTTTGGACCTGGTGCTAATGGTGGAGGTGGTGAGATTAGCGTCTAGGGTGTGTGTGTGTGTGTGTGTGTGTGTGTGTGTGTGTGTGTGTGTGTGTGTGTGTGTGTGTGTGTGTGTCTATGTACACAAATGCATATTATTATGTAGATTAGAAGGACAGATGCCTGTGTGGACTACTGATTAGGGTGGGGAGGGTTGAGGAATGGGGGAAAATGAATGAGACAATTGTTTCCAAAAATTTTTTTTCTTCTTGTATCTTGAGGAAGAGGGGAAAACAGGGGAGGGCTGCTCCCAACAACCTAACCTTATCAGTACCTGGAGATGTGGGATCCTAGGTTCCCTGGTGTAGCACATGCTCCGAGGGTGCTGCTTAAGTGGTTTCAATAGTTCTGAAATGCTGTTAATTTTGTTGCTCCAAGGATGAGGAAATCCTTTCAAGGTCCATTGGCTGACATAGTCCACCTTAGAGTCTTCACTCACCCAGATACTTGCTGTCAAACCTTGGCTGGGAAGAGTTGTCCAATTTGTTCTGCTATCTGAATGCATTTTGAAGGTACAGCCATTAGGGTCTCCTGACAGGTTGGAGCAGGATGTGCCAGAAGGCAGAGACAAGTTCTTTTATTTAGGGTCAAGCACTTGGGAGGATAGAATTGCTTCTGCAGAGATGGGAAGGCCTATAATGAAACATGTCTTCAGTGCGATTGAACCTGGGAGAAAGCTTAGGCACAAGGAAAACTGATCCTTTCTCTTGCACTTCAACAAGTGTTATTCAGTTTTATGCATCAAACCATGCTGAACTCCACTTACACATGGATTTTTAAAAGATTTATTTATTATTCTTGTAAAGATAGAAATACAGAGAGAAGGAGAGAAAGAGACAAAGATCTTCCATTTGCTGATTCACTCCCCAAATGACTACAATGGAGCTGAGCTGATTCGATCCAAAGCCAGGAGTCAGGAGCTCCCTCCAGGTCTCCCATGCAGGTGCAGGATCCCAAGGCTTTGGGCCGTCCTTGACTGCTTTCCCAGGTCACAAGAAGGGAGCTGGATAGGAAGTGGAGCTGCTGGGATTAGAACCGGCACCCATATGGGATCTCAGGCATGCAAGGTGAAGATTTAGCCACTAAGTCATTGTGCCAGGCCCACACAAGAAAATTTAAATGCGAAATGGAAAGAATAGGGTAAAGAAAACCAAAGAAAGTAGTTGAAATGAAGACATTTTCTAAACATTATATTCCTTGTAGTATATAGGTAGGTTTTAGCAGTGTATCTGTATCTCTGGTGTAGCAGTATGTGCTTTAAATTTAAAAATAGAATAAAAATAGATTCCATTACTTTCAATAGAGTGAAAAGGTGGAACAAAGACTTATTTCACGAAAAATAGGAATGAAAAGAAGTAAATTACCAGAAAATGTGATTAAGAGAAAACTTTGAGCAAGAGAGAAGAGATGAACAGGAAGAGCAGGTTGATAGTGAATGGTAAAAACTCCCTTATACAAGGGAGGGGTTCTGATTACTGGCTTCCCTTCCCCTTTCTGCAGAAAGTTACAAGCGACTCTGCCTTAAAAAAGTAACAAGGGAAGTTTAAAAATAAAGTATTAGAAGTATGCTAAACAGGCAGAAAACCATGGTGGCACCAAGTATAATTACGGTACTATAGATGTAGCCATAATCGAGTTCAGGATGAAAAAATATCAAATCTAACAGTCGTCATTCAGCTGCTCAAATTAGTAGCGTACTCAGAAGTGCTTAGGTGTGTTGAGAGCCTAGTGGGACTTGGCTTTTAGGAAGGTGTTTTCGTTGTTGGAAGATGGGCTTCTGACAGTTTTTAACCTTGGTTCTACAGGCTTGTGCCTGAGGAGAAGAGGAGGCTCTGAGGTTTCTGGTGGTTGAGGCCTCAGAGAAGTCAATCCTTCCAGGAGTATTGAGGCATTTCAAACTGTTTCCTGCCCTCCATTCTTCTTTACTTTTGTTAGATTTGTGAAACTTCTGAATCTATTTTTTTCACATTTCTCAACTTTTCATTTGCATCTTCCGTCTTTGAAATTTTAAACCACAGCTGGCATTGTGGCATAGCACCATAAGGCACCACAAGTCCTCACTGCCCCAATTTCCGATCCAGCTCCCTACTGATGTGCCTGGGAAAGCAGCAGAGGACGGCCCCAGTGCTTCTGTCCCCGCACTGACGCAGGAGATCCAGGGGAAGGTCTTGGCTTCCGGATTCAGCCTGACTTTACCCCAGCCACTGTAGCCATTTTGAAAATGAACCTGTAGATGAAAGGTTTCTCTGTCACTCCCTCTCATTTTAACTATGACTTTAGTAAAATATATGACTCTTCAGATTTTTGTAGAATGAGGAAAGAATTGTCAGTCCTCCAGCTCTCAGGTTTTTTGAGAGAACTATGTCTGTTCTATTGGTTTTATATAAATAATTGCATTTCTTTTCATTCTTTTTTTAAAAAAAGATTTAGTTATTTTTATTGCAAAGTCAGATATATAGAGAGGAGGAGAGGCAGAGAGGAAGATCTTCCATCCACTGATTCACTCCCCAAGTGACTGCTATGGTCAGTCTGCGCCAGGAGCCAGGAACTTCTTCCAGGGCTCCCATGCGGGTGCAAGGTCCCAAGGCTTTGGGCTGTCCTCAACTGCTTTCCCAGGCCACAAGTAGGGAGCTGGATAGGAAGTGGAGCTGCTGGGATTAGAACCGGTGCCCGTATAGGATCCCAGCACATTCAAGGCGAAGACTTTAGCTGCCAGGCCACCACGCCAAGCTCTCTCTTCATTCTTAAGATTTCAGTTGGTTCTTATTTTTTTATGAATCTGATGTCTTTTTGGACCTTTTAAAATAAATTGTTCTGCTTATTTTAGCTTAGATTTTCTTTATTTTCAAGGCTATTTAGCAGTGTATATGAGAATTGTAGAGACTGTATTATGTCACTAAGGCAGGTGAAAGAAATATTATCTACTAGGGAATTTAGATTCAAATTCTATACTTGTTTTGTTTATAGTCATCTTGAACAAATAGTGCAAGATGCGTGTCTTGAACCCGGTGCGGTAGCCTAATGGCTAAAGTCCTTGCCTTGCATGTACCAGGATCCTATATAGGTGCTGGTTCATATCCCAGCTGCTCCACTTCCTATCCAGCTTTCTGCTTGTGACCTGGGAAACCAGTAGAGGACAGCCCAAAGCCTTGGGACCCTGCACCTGTGTGGGAGACCCAGAACAGGCTCTTGGTTCTTGGCTTTGGGTTGGTTCAGCTCTGGCCATTGTGGCCACTTGGTGAGTGAACCAGTGGATGGAAAATCTTTGTCTCTGTCTCTCCTTCTCTCTATAAATCTGACTTTCCAATAAAAAAAAAAATCTTTAGAAAGTGTGTCTGTTTCCTAGAATTAATTTGATATAGAGGAATTCCATTTTCTTAGTTCTGAAAACAAGAATAAAATTGAGGCTCAAGTTATACCATGGATTTCTTTTTTTTGTTTTGGCAAAAACTAAGGAAACCATAAGATTAAGTCATGATACAGCATGTAGATGACCTGGAAAATGTTTTTGCCCTTCGGAAAGTGGATATTTCAACTTACTTATTGTGGTTATACTTCTTTTCCAAGTATTCTATATTCCAAGAAATTAGTGGTTGAATCTTACTGCAATATTGTTTTCTCCCCACTGATTTTAGTAACTTTAGTCTTTAGAATTTTAAAAACATTAGTGTTTTGCTGAAATAAGTTGAAGTCAAAAAGTTGCGTGTTGAAACTTCAATTTTTGTTATAAAATCTTTGGCATAAATTTGATATTTCCTATTATCTTGAAAAATAGGGTAACAAGAACTCTTTGATGGGGTTCAGAGGTGTGACTTATAAGACCTGCCTTGTTCCTCAGGAGAAGCTGGGAACAGGATGAAAGAGTAGGGTTTTAAGAGTCCACACTAACATTACCTTGTCCAAAGCAACCCAGAGCTCAGAGAGCCACAGGGTTGAAGACAAGTCAGTCTTCCGAAGGACACTGGGCATCAAGACAGGGAAACCGGGATCACTCAGGCGACCAAAGAGCAAAACACAGACTAGTATAAACTCAAGAGGGACAGGCAGCTTGGGAGCTGTGAGATGACTGGCAGTACCCTGAAAATTGGAATGGCTGGGCACAGATGCATGAGCTGGTCATCGTTGCTTAACCCACAAGGTGTGCTATGTGAAAGACAGAGAATTAAGACATGCATACATGAAGTGTTGATTCTCATTCAACATAAGGACACTCTCCCTTGATGACTTCAGTTTTATTACTAGGCCCTAGAAATTCTGTGTTCTGCAATTGTGTTTGAAGGAAATGAGGATGAAGTAAGGTAGTACATGTTTCCTATCTAGATCTGTTTTGTTAATTAGATCTGATGTCATATGTAATCTTTAGGGCTGAATGTGTTATGTCTTCAGCACATTGATTCTAAGCAGGCCAGATTCCCCATAATTTACAAATTAGGTTTTTAAAGCTCAGAGTTCTCAGTGACACTGGTTATTTACCAGATTTCATCATGGAATTTGTTTGGTTCACAAAACTCATAAAGGAGTGATGACTGCATTTAGCACAATAAACATTGTTTTATTTTACATTAATGTTGCCATTTAAATAGTTTTCATTCATCTCTACATTAGTTTCATAAAGGAAGGAAGGAAAATATTGACAACAGTGTATGTAGACAAATACTTCAAGAGACCTTATCATCAGGGCATCCTGATTGGCCAAGTTAAGTATTCAATTCTTTGCATAAGTAACAGCAAAGTTACTTTAAGATATCCAACCACTCTTTCCTCCCACTGTGTACCCACCTCATGTCTTAAGGAGCCCAGTGAGACTAGAAGGGTGGACGAGTGATGCCCTTCAGGATTTCTCCTGGTGGTGTCTTACCCAACCAGCTCCTTGTGACTTTGGTTAATACATTTCCAGCACCTGTTCACCTCTGCGTGAATTACTGCCACTGAGTAGCTGAATTCCACGAATGTCATCATAACTCTCCAGGTTGTCCCTCAAGAACCCTAACCTTACACTGACCAAATTCCTCTGATGGCCTGGGAGGCAAACCACACTAGCTCTTGTAAGCATGAAATCTTTTCAAAGAGTTCTTTTAAAAAAGTAAAATGAACAAAGGGTATGTGTGTGTGTGTGTGTGTGTGTGTGTGTGTGTGTGTGTGTGTGTGTGTGTGCATCTCCCTGGCTACCTGAAAGGCAGAATGACAAAGAAAGAGATCTTCTGTCCACTGGGTCAGCTTTCAAATGGCTTCAATAGCCAGGTGTGGGCCAGGCCAAAACCAGAAGCCAGGAACTCCATCTGAGTTTCTTACATGGGTGACAGGGTCCCAAGTACTTGGATCATTATCACTGCTTTCCCAGGCATATTAGCAAGAAGCTGGATTAGAAGCAGAGTGTCCAGAACACAAACCAGCTCTCAGATATAGGACGATAGCATTTCATATCACAGCTTAACCTGCAACACTGGACTGTGGTGAAGCATTTTTATTTGATTGTTTTTATGAATTTTGACTGATATTGCAAAGCATATTTATAAACATTTTAATGTAGAAATGTTATCGTGTAATAAATATGGCCCTCCAGGAAAATGTACCAGATTTATCTTTTGCTGTACATGTGCCTGTGCCCCAGGGAGCGGGACTGCCTCAGTTTGAAAAACATGGGAATATAAAAAATTATACTGGATTGGGGGTGAAGATATTCGGGTTCTAGATCTATGTTTACTACAAATTGTATGACCTTGGACAAATTATTTGGCCTGTTAGTCTCCTGTTTTTTAAGTAAATGAGGAGCATGAATGGGCAGAACGTGTCATCACAAAATCCATACTTTCTGCCATCCTCTAACAGCAGGGAATCTTCAGGGCCAGAGCTGGGATTCCTGATGGGCTCATGGCTGCATCTTACAAACTGTAAAGTCCAATGCACAGAACTTTGTGTCCTTTCCCTCTTTGCTACCTCATAATTATAGTAAGAATTTCTTATTATTGAATGGATGAATGGGCCTCTTGGCATTGCTGGTTTATGCACAATTCTTCTCTGTTCCTATGCAACTAGAAATATACACCACCTGACCCCTGACAGTGATGGCTGTGGCCATCACATTTCCATGGCTGTAGTCTCTTGTCATGTGCAACAGTCTTATCCCTTCTCTCCAAACTGTCATCCCTGCCACCTCTACAAGTAGCAAAGAAATAGCTCTTCTAGCTTTCTCAGCCAGCAGCTGAAAAATTGTCTAAACTCCTTGAAAAGATGACTGTCCGTGATGAGCCGTGCTTCTAGGCTGTTCAGATTGCTCCAGAAAGTGCAGCCCCTGAAGCATCCAATCATGTGAACCATGGGAACAAGCATCACTCCTCTTTTAAGCTTCTTAATCCGTTTCTCTAGGCTGTACCAAATTGTGCTTCCCCTTGAAGTAGGACATCTTGTGCCCTGTTTGAAAGCTGGTATGGCTAACTTAGCTGGAATTGCTGAGAGGAGAGGACAGAAAGAGAAAAAGAACTGATGTGTCTTATGAATAGGCCCTTTGCAAATGCACCATGGCTGAATGTGTATTACTGTGTGGCAAGTATCACTGCTCACCTTCCAGGTAATAGAATGGTCTCCAAATCATGCTTCAAGCTCATAAAAGATGACTTCAAAAGTTCATGAGAAAATGGTACTTACAGGTTTTAAGATTTCAATGCCTGCATACCATAGCAGAGTACCTGTGCGTTCAGCACTTGACTGGCACCTGACTTCCAACTTCCTGTTAATGCAGACTCTGTCTCAAATAAGTGAGTTACTGTTACCACTTGTGAATACTGAATTTGAGTTCCTCGTTTCCAGCTTAAGCCTCGGATCCTAAGTAGCGCCATTTCAAGCATTTGGGAAGTGAATCAGCACATGGGATTTGGTGAGAAAATGGTGAAGATCCATCAATACTAAATAAGTACAGGCTAGGCTTCCAACCCAGTCCTATCCTTGGGTCCAGGCTAGCCATCCCCACTAATCTCATCACTGCCTGGCTTTCCTCCCAACATCTAAGCGGCATGTTGTGACAATTAGGTAACTGAGGGACAGGCTTATTTGGATTTTTGCCAGGTTGAGGATGAGGAATGTCTCAGACCACCTGAAAAGTACAATGTGGAACTCCGTGGTCTTGAGCTAAAAATGTGGACATTTTGTTCCTTAGTTAGCTTACAGGTGTGAGTCTGTGACAGCTTTAGTGATTACTGGCCAATGGGGATAACAGGGATTTTATCCACAGCCTTCCTTCCTGGAACTGCCAGCTGCTAGGCTCTTCATTGTTTGAAGCCGTGACTTTAGAAACCCGATGCTGGAGCCTTGGGTTAGTACAGAAGGTCCTAGTTTGGCTTTAGGTTTTGGTATTTACAGCGGTATGAAATTGATAGGTGTTCAGCGGAAACCCTACTTTGAGTGTTGTTCTTTGCTGCTCTAGCAATATGCAGTGTCATACTTCCTCTGATTACCCTTCAGGGCAGTGTTGCTAAGCTGGGATGTGTGGTAGATTAGGGGTTTGAAATTCATTGAATTGTGATGTTATCAATAAATGACCATTTTATCAGGACTTAATCCCAACCTTGAATCCAGGAGCATCTGCATTTACATTATTGGATGTGCTATTATGGAGTGGCAATACAAAGTGAAGTGAGAGTGAGCTGACTGCAGTTCAGATTGCATTAAGCTACCCCACTTCTCTCCTTCCCCTGTACCTGCTCCCTGCCAGAGTCACAGAGGAATGCCATGCAGCGCCCCCTCAGAGTTGTGTCAGTGGAGGGAAGGGAGAAGTAACCCTCTGATTCAGGGACAGGAGGAAAGTCACAAAGCTGTGTGTTAGAGCATTCCCTAATGCCTGGTTTTACACTTCAGACAGACATAAATACACACAGTCAGAAGAACTGGCTGCAAGCACTTGTGTCATTGAAAGACCCAGTAGCACTGAACCCGAGATTGCTGGAAAGGCCGTGCAGGATCACCAGCTTTATTGCCACGTCAACCCAAATTGAATTCCAGCATAACCTCTCATTCGGCTGTAGGTTATTGGACTTCTTGGAACTCAGTTTTGTCCCCTGAATAACAGGTATAAAGCACATACTTAGAAGGGCTACAGGACAAGTAAGCAACAGAAGGTATGGTGATTTCTTATAAAGCTAAACCTGATCTTATTATGTAATCTAGTAAGTGCACTCCTAGGTATTTCTCAGTTTAGTTGTAAACTTATGCTCCACAAACAAGCCTGCACATCAATGTTTATAGCAGCTCTGTACGTAATTGCCTAAAATTGGAAGCAACCAGTGCACTTACATAATTAAATGAATAAGCCAAGGTGAAAAGAAACCAGTCTGCAAAAGTTGCCGATTCCAACCGCATGACATTCTTGGAAATGCAAAGCTAGGGACACAGCAGAAGGGTCTTGTGGTAACCAGGAGCTTAAGGGAAGGGAGTGAAGGATGAAAAGAAGAAGCCAAAGGGGTTTGGAACAAACCATTGTGTATGATTCTATAATGATGATTACGTGATAGTGTGCATTTGTCCACACCTATGGATTGCAAAATGCAAAGAATGAACCCTAATGGAAACTATAGAAAATCCCCCAAGGATTTTCTGAAAATTTTAAGTGAAACAATCTATGTAGACCACCTAAACTAGTAACTAGCACATGCTGGGCTCTGGTGAATGGTGAGTATTCTTTTATTTTCTTACTCTTCATTCCAAACATGTGTTTTTGACATAGATTCTGTTTGGGTTAGGTGTGTGCATTGTAATTAAAAGTGACATTAGTATTTAAAAATCTAACTGGTTACCAAGTGAGAATCAGCTATCCTTTATAACTGTTGATGGGTTCAAAGAAATGTAGTATTTTTCTCTGCTGCCTGTCCTGTGCAAAGCTAATGGTAGTTTGTTGCCAGTTCCTAGGAAAGCAAACTCTGGCTCATGCATGAGTTTTATTTCAGTCACCATGATTTATAGTTGGTGTAAAACTTGGGTCTGGATTTGGTTAATTGTAATGCAATTGCAGTATGCTGCATCTTGAGTTGATTTTTGTCAGATCCTGTATTGTTATGTAAAACACTGACTTGAATCAAGAATTGCCCCAGTAGTGTACCCTTATTTGTCCTACAGGAAGTTTTTCCTCTTTTGTATCAGAATTTTCTTTCTTTCTGATTTTTTAAAATGTTTAAATTAGTGTGGGAAGAAATGGCAGGAAATGTAAATCTAAGTGACACCTTAAATCATAAAGGATTATATCATAAAGCATTAAAACAGTGCACAGAAAAGCTTGTCAACATTTAGTAGAGCAGGATGGATCGTATAAACACTACCACCTATTTGTAACTGGAAATCACATGTGTTAGACTCCTTTTCCTTTTCTTCCTGGATGCTGAGAATCTAGCCATGCAAAAACATCCAAAGAGTCCCAGTCCAACAAGATTTGGCTCCAGTGCGACAATGGGGAAGTGGTCAGGAACACACAATATGTTGTCTTGGGGCTTTAACAGAGCACTAAAAACTACATGTTACATTTATGTCCTTATCTTTCACCTTCTGGCTTGGCAGCTTTTCTTGGCTCACTTCAGACACCAGATTACAACTAACCAGAGAAAATTGGAACAGAGACTTCTTGTCTCTTTCCATAGTCTTCTCTTTTCCCTTTTACATGTCTGAGGCTATCCTCTCACAGGTTCACATTATACATGCTTGTTGAAGAAGTCTTGCAGCCCAGTTGAGTTTGCCTCATCTGTCCCAGCTGCTCTGTTTTTGGTTTAGTTTTCCATCTCTTTCATTGGGTATGTATGATGGCTAGTCAAAGCAGAGTGGGCAACACGAGGCACTTGCTAAAGTTCTTTGAGGAGTAAGGAAACATTGATTTAAGGAACTGTGTGGAACTGGGCAAAGGAAGGGGGCAGGATGAGCTGAGTTACCTGGCAAAGAAGGATCAGAAGGCATTCTGGGGAATGTGAGAACAGGTTGGAATCCAGGGCACATCAGGATTTTCCCCTCTGCTGAACACATTGCGCTGAGAAGAGGATGGATTTGAACCCAAGGAGTATTGCTCCCAGACTGAAAGCCCAGGCTGAGGGGTGTAGGCAGTGCAGGGCAAGCAGATGAAGCAGAGCTGCTTGTCTGAAGCTGTTGGCCAGGAGAGGTTTCCTAGTCGTTTGCTGATGAATTCTCTGATCTGGCTGTGCCAGCCACCAAGTATAAGCCATGCTTTGGGGCTGGCTGCAAACAGATCATTTTCCTATATCAGCTGTCATTCAAACAAGACCCAGTGTTTTGGCATGAGCAGATTGTTCCTGCTGAGGACACATACTCTGCTGTGGGGAGTAGAAGAATGGTAGAGGAATCCTCCAAGGACCTGACTAGATCTCCCACTCTGAAATCACCAGAAGGGTGTGCAGCAGGAGGTGGGTAGCAGAGAGGGAGAGGAGCCGCATGCATCTTCTGTTCCTGGAGATTTGGAATGATATAGGTAGAATCCACATTCTACCCAAAATGCACAGTGTTCAAGTGGGATCAACCAGTGGGAATCCAGCCTAAGGGTAATGTCACTTGTTTGAAAGAGCGAAATATTCCCTCTGTCGCCTTCCCAAATCCTGGAAGCCCACATGGGCTACAAAGGTGAAGGCATGGAAAGCAAACACTGCAGTTCTTGTCAGACGTGTGGCACTAGAGACAACCTCTGGCAGAAATTTTGCATCTCCTAGAGAAAGCATGGAGCTGGCCAAAATCCTGAAGCCAGCAGGCAGCAGGTGTGACTTTTCCACCTCCATTTGCCACCAACTGTTTGCTATTGTCAGGTAAGGATAATGCGGAGCCCTTCAGACATCAAGTTACTGTTTCAGATTGGAGATGACTTGTTTTCCCTGAAGAACTTTGCTTCCAGTACATCATCATCATCATCTCTCTCAGCCTGATCTGAATGTATATGTCCTCAAGCTGACGACCCAAGGGAGATAGAGAACAGAACACTCCTGAACAAATCTCACTGTTGAGGAGGTTCCTAGTGATCCACTTCAGCAGAAATCCTCCAACACCACTTTTTGATAACTTGAGATGTTACAGAACCCACTAGATAGGTTGCTGTTGAAAAGTCCTATATTTAAATTTGCGGAAGTGATATAGAAGAGCATGGTTGAAACAAGTTCTCCTCTCTTCCACCTCACTACCCCTACTCCCTGGGGGAAGCTACTTGTGGGAGGAAGCTCCTTACTACCAGTTTCTCCCACCAGTTGGCCTTCCTAAGGACTCCATTTCCTGCACAGGGCTGTGGGCATCCCCTGTCTTCAGCTTAGGTGCCCATCCTCATCAGTCTTGCTGACTTGTTAATGGGTGGGTGGTGGGGAAGCATAAACAGCAGAAGTGAAGGAGGCCAGCTGAGGGGAGAGGCATGCAGGAGTTGCTGGGTTGGAAAGATCTACACTCCCCAGAGAGTGAAGGACTTGGAGCTCCACAGTGACAGTAGGAGCAAGTGAGCCCAGACCCCTGGCAGGGAGCAGGGAGTGGATATCCCCTGTCCCCTATCAGCCCCAGAAATTGAATAGGAAGGAAAGTAGTGGGGTGGGAGAGGTAGAGGCAGGGAGGAGAGCTCTGCCCCAGAGAGATGAAGCGGGACTGAAAGGCCCAGGAGAAGTGGGCTGGCCCCAGAGCAGCCACGCTGTGACATGGAGTCAGTGGTATCATTCAAAGCAGCCAAGTTAGGTGCCTTCCAGCTTCAGGGCTGTGGCATAGAGTCGGTGCTGGCAAGGGTCTGCAGCAAGAAGGAACAATTAGCCAATTCGTTTTGCAGACACTTCTGGCCATGAGGCTAGCTTTTTACAAAATAAGCCCTTTTCCCTTAATTAGGATTGTGACAGATAAAAGTATATTCCCAACCAACTCATGTTATCCACATGGGCAGGCCTGTTATCCCTACTTGGCCTGCCCTGTTCGTATATGAGGGCTTGCTTTGTGTGTTTGCTTGGCAATTTTATAAAGAGTTCAGAAGGAGTAAACACAGGGGCCTAGTTCCTGCCCCTCATCCAAAAGAGAGGACTTATTCATATAGTCCAAGCCAGCAAACTTCAATGATCCAAGAACAGGAAAATCAGGCTAATGGCGGGGGTAGAGGGACATCAAGAAACCAGTTCAGGTGAGAAACAGTGGGACTTAGTGTGAAAGACAGAAGGAGCTAGAGTAGCCATTAAGGCATACAAGGTGGCACTGTCAAGGTCACATGTCATTCTTTAGGTCATGTACTGGATTATGAGCCATCTTGTGGCTTCTGACTCCCTTCTTTCTCTACTGAATCGTATCTCTTAGTTGAAGACTAAACAGGAGCGTACTGTGCAACTTGGTTAATTGCTCTTCCTGCTGTGGTTGCTAGCCAGTGTGCCCTTGGTTGTTCTTGCTTAGATCTGTGGCCACATGAAAAATTTGAACACATGGCCTGGAGGCTGAAGATAGCCTTCTGTGAATATTACCTATTCTGCACGAGACAGTGGCCCAAAGAGGAAAGGTGGGGAAAGAGGGAGGATTGAAATGGACAGGGAAAGCAAAATGTGGAAGCATTTGAGAGTGGCAAAGCCTCTTTCTTACAATGTGGCAAGCGGGTGGGGAGACAACTGAATTGACACCTACCTTTTCAGGGATGTGGAAATTGAGATGTAGAAAACAATGAGTCAGCAACAGGAAAAAAGACTGGAGGGAAAAATCTTTGGGTGCAGTCTTCCATGCCACACTGCCACTCCCTGAGGATTACTGTGGCCAGCTCTATCTCTGAGAAAAGGGACTTTGATGATTTGCCTTAGGGAACAATGGCATTAACCCATCAAGAGGAACTTGAGTGAACCCACAGTCCCAGAGCCTTGAGACGCATGGGAAACAACTCCTCGTGTGCTTTGAGAAGGAGGCTGCATTGTGCCATAGGGAAATTAGACTTGACAAACACCAGGCCCTTCCTGGTACTGCTTCCTCTTTGTACCACAGTGAATCATTGTCGTGCAGCCAAGAGACAAGTCTACAAGTCATGAGTGACTCTAGATCTCTTCCTGGTGGCGATCCTGGGCTCTGTGGCCATAGGCTGTTTAGGGTGAGGAAAAGGGTATGTTAGGACAAGTTCCCCAAGAGGAGTCAGGGAGGCTGACTACACTGACTCCTACAGGGAGTGTAACATGCATGTATGTTTTGGGGTTTATCCCTATTGGATTAGCCTCTTTTTAAGCTTTCTTTGGAGTCAAGCAATGTTTTGTGATACAAAGTATTTTTTCCTTTATCTGTTTTCAAGTGTATCTGGGAGCTCTGGCATATATTAACATACATGTTTAAGCCCATGTCATTAGAATAATGTATCAGTAAGAGAAATACTTTCCTTTAGACATGGATCTAGAAATAAAATTCTCAGATCTCTGAGTCATTGCTCAAAAATGGAAATCAGATTTATGATTTCAGGGACTGTCATCTCCTTACAACAGCAGGGTAATGATCATGATGATTTATGCAAACAAAATGTACTCATTGAAGAATTGGCTCACATTGTTGATTTTATTTCTAGAATCTCAGATGCCTTTGCCTGTTTTCCTCCCTTACAAAAGCTATCAAAAGAGTGAGTAATGGATCAATAACTGACATCTTCCAATTTCACTCCTTACCCTTAGAAAAACATTTTTTGCATTACTTCCTTTTTTTATTACCTTTGCTGGTATTTCCATGAATTGGTTGAATCAACAGGAATGGAAAGCTTTCTTTCTTCTTATAAGAATTCAGTGGCAGCAAGTTCTTTCAGCCAGAGGATGCTTGTTATAATATCTTTTCAGTGCAGGCAGTTATTTATCTGAAGGGTCAATCCATTGCTATTTCTCTCTGTGTCTCACTTTGTCCTTTTAGAAGTGAGCCTTTCACTTTGCCTGTGGTTCATGAAGAAATGACGACAGTGATTATGTGGAGAGTGCAAAGAGAGTAATGGAGGTGAAGTATGGAGTAGCGATTCATCAGAGGAGAAGGAAGTGAGGCTGTTGGAATGGAGCGACTTTAAAACATGGTGATACACGGAGCTCCTGTACTAGGAACCCAGAGGTGAAGTTATCAGCTAACAGACAGGCTATGCGCAAAGCGTGTTAACAGCAACTGCTCTCTGCAGGAAAAATGCTGAGTTTTCAAGAACACAATGACCCAAACTGACAAAATAATGAAATAGATAGTGTTTCCTCAGTGAACAGAAAGTTGCTTTTCACCATGTTCCAAAATGCTGGCTCCAGTGTGGTGTGTGCTGAGTTTTGATTTATAGCACCAGGCCTTGGTGTTTCCTGGAAGCTCTCCTTGGATTCAGGGTTTCGGAGCCTGCGCAGCTCTCACCTCTGGTCCTGCAGCAGGGACACACCCCTTTTGCATTTCCCAAGTTGCAGCATGCTTTCAAATGCTTCCAGTAATTGATTGTGTAAAAAACACAAAACCAAAAGCAGATGGGACCTATGTAGATAAGCTGTTTTGTTTTGTCATCCACATGATTTCCTAGGTTTGATAGCACAACTTTCCAACCATAAAAAGCTGCTTCTAGGCTCTGTGGAAAACACACACACACGTACAAAATGCTGCCAGGAAGTAGGCTAAAGGAATATTACATGGAGTCTTCTGTTGTTGGTTTGTTTTTGCTTCATTTCTTTTTAAAAGAAGTACCTGGCCTCTAAGAAGGGAATTTTTAAAAAAAATGTTTTGGAGAGGGTACAGCTAATAGTTCCTGTTACTTATGAAACTACTGCTGCTCTGTAGTTTCTGCTGGCATTATGTTCTCGTAAACCATTGTTAATCTGAAAATCTCATAAGCGGAAAATGCTTTGACTACACCTAATTGACAGAGCCTCTTAGCACCACAGCATACTGTAGAGCCTCAACTGTGTTCTCTTGGGAGGCTGGGGCTGACTGAGGGCTGTCCTCTTACCCCCAGCCAGCATCACAAGAGAGTGTGGGGGCCACATGGTGCTAGTCTGAGAAAGAAACTCAAAATGCATAGTTTGAAAGATAGTTTCTACCTAGTGTGTATCACCTGCCCACCGTCAGAAAGTGGAAATATCCTAAGCTGGCCACTGTCAGTCGGGGCTCTCTGTGTTGTATGACCACTGGAGAGTACTTTGGAATGATGGAACAGCGGAAGCTGTCATTGAGCACTTTGTTGGGAGCTGACTGGTATTCCTGAAGCCAATCAATTTAGTAAGTCATGGTCCTTATTTGACAAAAGTTTATTGCTGATCATGGGGTCTGATGAGGAAGAATTGATCTTTCGTCCTTGGAATGGGATTCACCAGGACAGGTAGAAGTTACCCTGAACAAAGTGAAGTTCATCAGGGATTTAGGAGCAAATCACAGCTCTCATCCTCCCCCACCACCTTTTTTGTCAATTAAATATTCACATTATCTTTTCAGTCTGATAGATGTGGCAGGTATATATTTACAAGGTGTGTGTGTGTTCTGCGTCACTCATGAAAACTGGTTTTTGATGTTGGCATTGTTTGTCGATATTCAGTGTGAAGTTGTTTGCAAGAGCTTAAATTGAGCCAGACAGATTGAGTTTGCAATTGGCTTCTGTCATCTCTGTCACATAGAGTGACTTGAGGTAAGTCACTGATCTAACATTAACTACGTTTTTATAAAAGGATGTGGTACCTATATATTTTTAAGTTAATTATTATTACTTTTTATATTTCAAAAAAACAGATTTACAGAGAGAAGGAGAGACAGAGGAATAGAGGTCTTCCATCTACTGGTTCACTCTCCAGATGGCCACAACAGCTGGAGCTGAGCCAAATTGAAGCCAGCAGCCAGGAGTTCCAGGTTTTTCACACAGGTGCAATGTCCCAAGGCCTTGGGTACTCCTCTGCTGTTTTCAGGCTGTAAGAATGGAGTTGGATAGTAAGTAGAGCCATCGGGGCTTGAACTGGTGCCCTTATGGGGTACTGGCACTCCAGGTGGAGGCTTAACTTGCTGTGCCATGACATCAGTCCCAATACCTATCTTTTGGTGACAGTTCTAAGAGTCAAAGTGTCTCCTTTATCTTCCCCTTCTCTTTGTTGCAAAATATCACAAGGAAGGGGCCGTATGCATTCACAACTCTCTGAACCAAATGGGCTGCGTTAGAAATGTTTGTAAACCTGGGGACAGGGATTTGCCTTGCAGTCATACAGAGGAAAAGGAAATGATTTGCCCTGCTTCTCTGTTACCCACCCAGTAGCTAAGAGGGAACATGTTTAGGGCTGGTTGAGCCCGGGATGAGGGTATCAGGCCAGAGAACTTGTTTCTGGATGGCTTCCTGATGGAAGAGGTACGGGTACCGTGGAGGACCAACATGTCCAGGGCATGTCTTCCCAGCCCTGAGGCTTCTTGGACCGTTGGAAGCCAGAGTCCCCACCTGGAGGGAGTGGGCACCTCAGCAGCATGACCCCTCTGCCTTCTCCTTCCAGGTCTCTGATAGTTTTGTTCTTCCCATTAATAAGAGCACAGTTCCTTGGAAATGAACAGAAAGTAAGATGAGTACATCCCGGGAGTCTGACCCCGTACTTCATTTTCTTCACTCCGTGTAAAATACCCGAGTGGAAGGACTAAAATACCCGAGTTGACTGTCTTCAGGAAATCCGAGAGCCAGCAACATATTAACATGCTTGACACCTGCCTCCGGGAGGCACTCCTGAAGCCAGAGATGTTCTGTGTAACCAAGGTCCATCTGCCGCACAGATTTTTAATTCAGATATTCGTCCTTTTCAAGCCAAGACTGAGAGAGCAGCCAACTTTGTGGAAAGATCTCTTTAATAAGAAACGAATAAAACTATCAGTGCTAAATAAAATAGACCACTGTGAAACTTGGGTTAAATCCCGCAGGGAAGCGTATGTGAGATTAACTGCATTATATAACAAGACCGCCTTTAATAGCTGGCACGATTCTTTTTGTTGTTCCAGGGGAGAAGCTGCCAAGGCTGGAGCAAAGCACATGATATTATTTTAAAGCTCAGCAGCCTCTGGAATTTTCCCTCTGAGAGATGTCAGGAATCAGGGTTTTACTGTGATTTATAGTTGTTTTAAACGTTTAATACTTTTTACATTTTTCAAAGCGAAACCCTCTGCTTCCAGCAGCCCAGGGCTGTGTTTCTGTTGCTTTGAAAGATAATTTTCCAATGAGAAGTTTTAAAAACCATGCAAAAGGGAGGTTTTACAGTACTGAGGTTTGAGTGATTGTAAATAGATGAAAAGGATACAGCTGTAATGGCAGGGCTCGGAGACTTTCTCAGCCACTGGTGATGACCTAGCAGAAAAGTAGCTGGAGGGAGGAGGGTTTTCAAAGTTGTCAGCCCCTTCACTCAGCCAACATCACTTTTGGGGGCCAGGCACTCCCAGATCTCAGAGGGCTAGCTTACTGTCAGGTGTAGTTGACAAGCAGGTGGGGTCCTGTGAAACTGCTCTCCCCTCACTCCCCCCTCCCCTTTTTTTCAAATTAGACATGGTAAAACACTGGCAGGTTCATCTCACTTAACCTAATAATTACTGGGAAGCTATACAGTGATACTGACTGCAGTGGGGCCAGCCTACAGTGTTATGGGAGAGTCCAGGAAAGACGTCCTAACACGGAGAAGTGGGGTCTCGGACAGAGAGGAGATGGCGTAGCTGAGTGTTTTTGTTTTGTTTTGTTTTGAATTTCTTTTTTGTTTTTTTGGAAGACAGAGGCCTCCAATCCACTGGATTATTCCCTAGCTGCCTGCAGCAGCTGGGACTGGGCCCAGCCAAAGCTGGGAGCTAGCAAGTCAAGCTGGGCCTCCTGATTGGATGGCAGGAACACAAATATTTGAGCTATTACCTGTGCCCTCCCAAAGTGTATGTTAGCAGGAAGGTGGGGTTGGGAGTGGCACATGGTGTGAACCCAAGCACTCCAGTATGAGAATTTGGCATCTCAAGCAGTCTTAGCAACTGTAGCACGCCACAGTGAGTGTTGTTTTTACACAGTTAATGCAGACTAAAGCCTTTCGATTGTCTTGAGTGCTAACTAGGTTATAATAAATAAACGGCATATAAAGTGTTTTTGACACATGTGTACACACATGAAACTACCACATTTGTAGTAATGAACCTATTTAATGTCATGAGGTGGCTGAGTCCAGGTCCTTGTCTCTCGTGCAAGAAAGCATTTGAGTTGAAGGAACTTTATTGTGAAGGTCAGCAGATAAGCAGGATTTGTTTGCATTCAAAGCAGAAGCCCACGCTTCCAAAGCAGCAGTACCATTAGGCTCAGAGCCGGCTCCACGAGATTCCCTTCATATGCTCTGGAGGCAGAGCTGGTGCAGTGTGGGAATGGGGTTTAACTGAATATGCTGTTTGGAACAGGGCTTGGGTACTGCCTATTTCGTTCCTCTTTTTTTTGAAAACTCAGTATCCTGAAGTCAGGTGCATGATGGGAGTGGATGTGTCAGCCCTGGTTGTTTTTTGGCAGTGATCATCACAGGAATGTGGCTATCAGCCATGTTGGATATTTTTGGCTAGCAGCGGAGAGCAGTGTGGCATGCTGAGGGAGGGCCTGGGAATCTTAGCTCTTGCTTGCCAGCTTCCCACCTGCAAGAAGTTTTCGAATTCCCTTTCGTAATTCCTTTTCGTTCTCCCTCTTCACCAGGAAATACCCATCTACTTTGTATCATTAAATACTAGATTTATTTCCTAGAATTTCACAT
This sequence comes from Ochotona curzoniae, assembly GCF_017591425.1. NCBI lineage: Eukaryota > Metazoa > Chordata > Mammalia > Lagomorpha > Ochotonidae > Ochotona > Ochotona curzoniae. Next base: position 11,304,133 of record NW_024464920.1, on the reverse strand, counting down.
TAAGAGAGTCCTAAAATGTATTTTTTTATTTTGATATTTCACTCATCATAATTACTTTTATTTTTAATTTGTAGTTTTAAAGATGCATTTATTTATTAGAAAGTCAAAGTTACAGAGAATGAGGGATGGACAGATCTCTTATCTGCTGGTCACAATGGCCAGAACAGGCTAGGCGAAAACCAGGAGCTTCCTCTGGGTCTGCTATGTGGATGTTGGAGCCCAAAGACCTGGACCATCTTTCACTGCTCTCCTTAGATCATTAGGAGGGAGCTGAATAGGAAGCAGAGCGGCTGCAACTTGAAATGGTGCCCATGTGGGATGATAGCATGACAGGTGGTGACTTTACCCACTGTGCCACAGTGGCAGCCCTGAACTTATTTGGCATGACAGAAATTACCCCCATTGAACAGCAGCTACCCCATTTCCCCATTGTTCCCTATCCCTGGCAACTGTTGTCCAAAGAGTTTGTTATTTAAAATATCTCAGGTGAGTGGAATCATGAAGTGTGTCCTGTGATTGCTAAACCATTCTTATGTGAGTAAAGTGCTATTGTAGTATGCTTTTTATTTGCATTTCTGCAATGACTGCTGTTGGACATCTCTCTGTTAATTTGCCATCCTTATTTCTTAAAGTGTCTGTCCTCCGAGTCTTCCCCCTTTTTAAAGATTGTTCCTTTAAATGAATCCTTAGGAATTACTTGCATCTACTACAAATACTTAATAACAAATAGTATGTACATGCACGTATGTGTGTGTAATTTACCAGTATTTTGTCCAAATTTATTATCTGCCTTCTCATCTTCCCCACAGTGCCTTTCAAACAGCAGGAATTTTACATTTTGGTGGCATTGTTTTATCAGTTTGTTCTCTAAGGGTCATGCTTGTGTTGTCATTTCTAGAAGTCTTTGTCCAAGCTTAGATTGCAGATGTTTTACCAATGCTTTTTCCTAGAAGCTTTAGAATTTTAGATTGTGCATTTGGATCTCTGGTCCATTTTGAGCTCACCTTTGTCTGTGATGTAAGGTGTGTGTGTGCGCTCATGCATGCGCACAGCCTTTGTTTAGCACTTTGTCTAACACTGTCCTTTTCATTGACGGGCATTTCGTTTGGCAGACCTGGATTTGATACCCAGTGGTGTCCCAGCCTCTCAAGTACATCAAATCTGGAAAGTCAGTCATCCATGTAGATCTGTTACATCTGCCTCTGGACTGCATTAACTTGTCTTTTCAGTAATACGCACTGTCCTGACTTCTACAAGCTTTAGCATAAGTCTTGAAATCAGTTGTTCTTATTTTGCTCTTTGACAAAATTATTCCAATTGTTTGCTTACTTCACTTCCTTATACATTTTTTTAAAAACATTTATTTTCATTGTGAAGTCAGATACACAGAGAGGAAAACAGAAAGATCTTCAATCCAATGATTCATTCCCCAAGCGGCTGCAACAGCTGGCTGAGCCAATCTGAAGCCAGGAGACAGGAACTTCCTCCAGGTCTCCCACTCGGGTGCAGGGTCCTAAGCCTTTGGGTCGTCCTTTACTGCTTTTCCAGGCCAGAAGCTGGATGGGAAGCGGGGCTGCTGGGATTAGAACTGGTGTTCATAAGGGATCCTGGTGCATGCAAGGCAACAACTTTAGCTGCCAGGCTATTGCCACCAGGTCGTTCCTTATACATTTTAAAATCAGCTTGTCAATTCCTATATAAATATATGCAGAGATTTTGATTAGGATGAAACATGTTTTTATATCTGAACAATTGGCATTTTGAGAACAATCCAGCATTTAAAAATTTTTCCACAGCCTTTCTCCCAAGTTTATTGAAAACCCACCTGTGCAAAATGGTATTATTTGATGCCAAAGGATACAAGAAGAAATAGAATGTTCTAATTTTGGCCCTTATATCCTATGACTTCACCTTTTTTTTTTCCCTTGTTCTGCCAGAGGAAGGAGGAGAGTAAGGACAGCTGTCTTGCCAAGGTTTCACTCTTGGGGAGACCACAGAGACTTGGGAAGGCCCGTGCCACCCTGAGCCGAGGGGTTCCTTCAGGCTGGCCCCACTTTCCTGGCTGACTCAAGGTGCATCCACCACGCATTAGATGGTGATGGACCACAGGCTGTTATCCCATAGCACCTGGGAGTTCCTGGAGATAGCAAAGCAGCTCAGGGACTTAACTTTCACGTGCAGCAATGGGAGAAGCTGGAAGGAATGGGGATGGCTCGGGTGAGCTGACAGACAAAGCCACAAATCTGGAATTTTGTGAAACTTCCCAATTTTCAAGTGCTGTCTCTGTAGTTTTTTGAGCCACTCAGGCCAAATGAAACATATCTGTGAGCCAAATTCAGTGTATCAGCTGCCCGTGCTCAGCCTCTAATGGATGGGCTCTTTTATTTGCTTTCAGGGTCAGCTCTTTCATCAGCTCCCTCAAGGCTTTATTTCAACAATTGCTTATTGAGCACTCCTGACAGTAAGCTGAGGGTGCCCAGTTAATCTTGGGGCCACGGGAGAACCCTCCCTGCCCTTGCTCCAGTGGGAGACCTAGGTGAAGGCCTCTCAGCTCCCGTTCTCTCCTGCATCTGCCCGCTCCTTCTGTCTTCACTACCATTCATTTAGCCCTTCCAAGATGGGCATGGCGCATTATGCTTGGACCAATTCCAGCACTGTTTCAGGAGATGACACGTGAGCCAGTGATTGAATGTAGAGTAGAAATCAGGCAGCCAAATGCGCATTAGAACAACATTTGTCAATTTCTGATTGCTATGCATTAGTGGAACATAAACTCAATCCAGTGGTTGCTAGTCAGGATTTAAATAAAATAAGATAAACTAGAATAACTTGAGGCAAATATTAAGTACTTTTTTGGTGTGTGGTTAAACTTGTCTCTGGGCTTGTCTCACACACATACATGTAAATGTTTCCAGTAACAGATACTTGTATTTCTAAATCAAATTGTTGGTTAAAAAATAGAGAAAAACAAAGAATGGAAAAACTTAACAAGGAGAGTGTTTATTAGTGATACACCTGCTATTCCTGAGATGTTCTCATAAACAAGCCCTCGGTTCAGTTGAGCTGGTTATTTGCAATTGTAAATTAAATACTGAGTGTGTGCCAGGGTAGGCACCTGCAGGTCACTTTGTCACCTACTGGGATTCATTAACAATTAATTCTAAGAAGAAGCAAGTGGCTGTATCTTCTTGCCTTTTTTTTTATCCCCTTACCTGGCAAAATTGGCAAATTGCTCTAGGTAAGGCATTTGCAAGCCTAATGCTCCACGGGGGTGCTTTAGAAAACCTGTGAACAATTTACCTAAGTAGATCAATTTGAAAGCTGCTGTTTCATTAGCAGTTAAAGAGTGCCTATCAACCCTCAGTGTTCCTTGGATTAATACATGTCATCCTAACACGTTGTTGCACTTCATGTGAAATTAGATGCATTTGAATTAATTTAAGAAATCCTTACTGAAATCTCACTTTTTACACAAAAGTTGAAATATTGCAAACCTGGAAAATTTAAAATTGGTCAAGAATCACAAAAGTACACAGTCAGCTGGGATATCTCTGTTGCTGGCTCTTGGTGCCTTGCACTTTTGTGTTACGTGAGAGCTTAAAATGCAACTGCTCCATATGGCAGTTGTTTGTTTTTGTAGACTAAATTTGAAAGCGATCTACCAGGAGCTGCAGTCCGCTGGACAATGTGCCAGGTGCTAGCTGTGAGCAAGACGACACTGTGTGTGTCTTGGAATCCAGAGTTCTCCACAGTATATGTGACATGCTTTCACACTGAGCTAATGTTTGCTCACAGGTTGATGTGTTTGGGTAGACTCTGGGCTCAGTCTTTGATTGCATCTCCATTCATAAAATGGGCAGTCAGCTTGTTTTCCACAAGTGGCCAGTTTCGCTGATGCAAATTCTGTGACACTGCTATCTTCCTTGTTCCTGATTGCAAACTACATGTTCATGGAACTTAAGATTGTTCTGGGTTGTGTGTGTGTGTGTGTGTGTGTGTGTGTGTGTGTGTGTGTGTGTGTGTGTGCTCCAGTCATATTGCATATGCAGTTAATTAAAACATTGGAGACTTCACTCATCAACCACATTTATGCCAGATTGGAAGCATTCCCCTATGCTTTTGATTTTTTTTCAACTTGCTGATAAGATACCACATTTATACCAAACCAAGCTAAATCCTTTTTCATATCATTTCATCAATCTGTCCAGACTATTTTGATTCTTGATTCTCTCAATCACCATATTGTTGTCCCTTTCAGCTTTGGGAAGGCAGCAGATTAAGAAGCCTGCTGTGGATCTCTCCTCTTAGGTTGCTGATAAGACTACTGCTGGACCATAGCTTCGAAGGATTTTGCTTGGCAAAGTTGCATGACTGTGTCATACTTTATTCTCTCTTGGGTTTCATCATCACATCACTCAACCCAGTTGAAACTCCACCCAGAAAATGTGCTTTTGATGGCTGAAGTCAACTGCCTTCTAAGCATTACTGATGATCGCGTCTTTCTGGCCAGCTTTGTGATTAATAAGGACAACCTAAATCCTGATGAATTGTTGTTCTATAATTTATAATGTGAAGTTGGAGCTTCTTCAGTTAACATCTTGTGCTCTTTATCCAGGAAACAGCCTCAAAGAGAGTATCAAGGAACCATGGGACCAGCTTCTTTTTCTTTTAGCTTAGATATCAATTTAAGTATTTTCCTATTTGATTTGAAGATTAAAATGAAGTTGCAATTTTTTTTTGTCGCTGTGTGTGAGAGAGACCAGGCAAGACAAGTCTAGGATGTATTAAGGAGTCTTTATTCACCGAGCTTAGTGATGGTAGTGTGCAGTAGAAATTAGCAAATGAAAAGTCACTGCTGCAATCCAGTCTGAATTGAAACCCTGAGAGGAACAAATGATCGTCACTGTGAAGTCTGTTCATTAAACAGAAGATCTATGTTCCAGCTTCCCCAGCAATATAAATTATCCTAAGAGACGTGCACAGAACAACCTAGACACACAAAGCTAAAAACATTCAGCCTTTTCCTGGCTTTTCTGCCCACATTCCATTACTTGTAGGCCTCACTTTTCCTAGAACTCTTGAAAGTATACAAGTTAGAAGTACAAAGCATCTTAGCATTTGTGTCTTTGCTGACTTGCCCAAACAGTGAACAGAGGGTGAGGAATGCAGACATGCTTGAGCCGTGTTTACAGGCTACCTCTACCCTCAGGAAGCAAGAGAGCAAACAGGTGCTGGGGAGGCCAAGAGTGTGACAGCGAAGGAAGCCCCACCAGGTATGTGAGCCCCTTCCTAGCATTGGCCTTTATAGGGGCTTGTGAGCGGTGTGGTTACACAACAGTGTGATACCAATCCCCACTCCCCGGGTTCCAGGTCAGATGATAGCTGAGTCTAGTTTGACTGACAGGTGGGCAGAAAGGATTACATAGGTGGGGGAGGCATGACTTTCAAGCTTGTGACCCTGAATTAGCTGCCTAAGACCATAACATTTTTAAGCAATTTTGAACATTTTAGAGAACAGTGATTAATGGGAAATACTGATTTCGGAAACAAGGAAACCCAGAACTTTTTATCTGTAGGGTATAATTTGTACATGAAGGTATCTTTAATGTCTTTTTGCAAACAGCCTGTGAAGAAGCAGTGTTGTGACTAATGTTGAGTATTGACAGTAGTTTCTGGGTGTTCATGAACAGACAAGAACTTTGAAATTTAGTTTTTAAGTACATGTTTTCATAAGCCAACTAATTTTTACATCCATCGCTGAATTTGTGATTTGGAAATATTAGAGACAGAGCCACGTGAAACTTCATGGTTGGAGACACTTTTGTCTTTGTGGGGCTTTTTGCTTTCTTTCTAAAATTTTTTAAAGATTTATTTATTTTAATTAAAAAGACAAATTTACAGAGAGAAGCAAAGTCAGAAAAATCTTTCCACTGGTTTACTCCCCAAATGGCTGCGACTGCCAGAGTTAAGCCATTCGAAGCCAGGAGCTAGGAGCTTCTTCTGGGTCTTCCATGTGGACGCAAGACCCCAAGGCTTTGGGCCATCCTCTGCTGTTTTCCCAGGCCACAGGCAGGGATGGGAAATGGAATAGCCAGGATGCAGACTGGCACCCATGTGGGATGTGGCACTGAGCCAGAGCCCTGGCCCCGTATTTCTTTTTTTACCCCTTTCCCCTCTAAAATGTTACATTGTAATTTAATTGTGTCACTATAAAGATGTGAATATTATATGTTCAATTATTTTACCTGACCTAAAATTCATCTTTTCTTCTGACAGCAAGAGAAATTAAAATTTTCTATGGTCCCCAAGAAAGTATTATGAGCCCTTGGTAGTACCTTCACTAATGGATAAATTAGCCCTGACCAGAAGTCATTATTTTTTTAACCTTTCATTTCTTTAATTGTACTTTTGTATTGTTATATCCATATGTGTTTTTAATTTATTTACAAGGCAGAGTGGCAGAAATAGAGGGAAAGACAGAGGATTTTGCATGTGCTGGTTCATTCCCCAAGTGGCTGCAGCAGCCAGGTCTGAGGCAGGCGAAACCCAAGAGTCTGGAACCTCCATCTTGGTCTCCCACATGAGTAGAAGGACACCAAGCACTTGGATCTGTTGCTTTTCCAGGCTCGTTAGCCAGAAACTTGAGTGGAAGCATAGTAGCCAGGACTCAAGTCAGCAATTGCATACAGGATGCTAGTATTGAAGTAGTTGCTTAACTTGACTATGCTGTGACACTATCCATCCATGTTTTTTTCAGTGAAGGAAAAAAATCACTCCATATTCATTGAGACAACTCATAAGCAACTATATATATATGGTAAAATTAGATTGGATATGCCTTTATCAAGAAAGATTCTAAAATCAAAAGTTTTTTTTTAGGTTAGTGAAACAGAAAAGTATACCTTTTGCATAACAGATTCAGACCAACCACATAGGCCTGAAATTTCTATAGCTCTGAGAACTCTTGGAGCCACAAGTGCTGATGCCAACATTAAACCCGTTTTGTAATCTCAAACAGTATATAATTATCATGAAGTGGTTCCCTTTTAGTTCTTCCTTTCTTGCAGCAGTATAAAAACTTACGTATTTCTTTTCCAATACCTACAAGTTTTAGCTTAATGAAAGATCAGATGTTACTTCTAATTCATTCAGATTCTCATGACTATATTGTGTTTGTTTTATTCTACATCCCATGGAATGTAGAAAAGGAAAACAACCACAAATCCTATCATTCAGAAATGAGCAATATTAACATTGAATGGACATAGTGTTGGAAATCTCTAAGCACTGTACAGATGGATGGATGGATACATATGCTGATAGCATTGTACAGACAAATGGATGCATGCATGCATGTATGAGCAGAGACATGGACGATTCATGGAGAGCAGAACAGAGACAAATATGCATGGATGGCTGGGATGAGATACAGAGACATAGAGACATGAAAATGTTTTTATAAAAGTGAACTCTTATGATACATGTTAAAATTAAAATTTAAATTTACAAACCACCATATTTAATTTACTTGAGTTTAATGGGAGAAAAAGGAACCAACTAAGAATTAAGGAATATCTAAACTTTCAATAAACACTTTCTTCCAGTAAAAATGCTCTTTTAAAAAAAAAAAAAATTCTAAGGTTAAGGAAAAAAATGATAAAGAACTTGCTCATTCTTATGTTGTGGTTTTTCAAATTATGTTTTGGTGGTTACCATTGTTGCTGTGCATCCTATTAGCTGCCTGCTCTGGGGTTTGGGAGAATCCTACTTCCTTAAATTAGACTACGCTTTAGCCATAAGACGTTAGTAGAAATGACCCATGTGGCTTACACATGGATCCGCTGAATGGCCAGGTTGCCGATCTCTCAGCTTTCTCTCCAGCTTCTCATGTAGGGGTACCCAAGAGCCACAGGACCATCATGTGCACAGCCTGCACAAGGGGGCTCTGCCCTGAGGCAACACGTGGGCCTGCAGTAGGGGAAGTCAAGCAAGAAATAAACCTCGGACTTGCTTTCACTGTAGATAACAGCCTAGTGCTGTCTGCCCTCGTTGGCATTTCACCACCCACCAGTACACAGGATTGATTTCCTTCCTGCCATGACAAATGAAATCATCAACACTCCCCTTTCTTTGCTTGCCTTCTAGAGTTTGATGAGTTAAATAGTTATTTTTCAAACAGTCAAGATATATAATATTTGCAATCTAGTCCACAATCTAGCTGTGATTTTTGATTTGTTATCTTCGTGTTCTCTTACAATTAGGATTCTGTTCTGTTGTTCCAACTTAATATTATAACTACATGAATGCATTGCCCGGCACTGATCTTTTTTTGTGACTTTTCTATTATTGATACCAAAGGGACAAATGAAGGAGCTTAGCTGGAACTGCAGGTGGGGGAACATCTGACTGTACTGGGAAGGAGATGTTACCATTTGCCTCCTTTGAAGTGATGTGAAGAGCAGAGTAGGGGCAAGTGTTTGGTCTGCTGGTTAAGACATAGGCTAGGGGGCCTAGCACAGTAGCCTAGTGACTTAAGTCCTCACCTTGTAAGTGTCGAGATCCATATGGCTGCCCTTTCTAATCCCAGTGGCCCTGCTTCTCATTCCCTGACTGGAGGTCTGGGAAAGCAGTCAAGGACAGCCCAAAGCCTTGGGACCCTGCACCCATGTAGGAGACTCAGAAGAGGCTCCAGGCTCCTGGCTTCAGATTGGCTCAGCTCCAGCCATTGTGACTGTTTAGGGAGTGAATCAACAGACAGAAGATCTTCCTCTCTGTTTCTCCTCTCTGTATTTCTGACAATCATTCAGGAATATCTGGCAGTCATTCAGTAGAAAGTGTTTTCCTCTCCACTGTAGCTTTCTGCTTTTTCTGCAAGTTCAGCTTGACTGGAGCATAATAATTTTGAGTCATATTCGTTTTTTTCCTTGGTGTTTCTAATTTATTAGCTTCATGGTGATGTTGTTCTGATCCTCAATTTATCATGTTAATATGGCAGGCTTCTTTTTAAATCTCATTTTGTTTTTTAATTATCTCATTGTTAACCTCTGATTTTATAATATTCTTGTTCTCATTATTTTTTTATTAAATTGTTCTGTGACACAAAATACTTTCCCTTATTCTTTGGGGATTGCTAATTTTTGTTTTTGGCGCGTTTTCTTCCACATAGTGTCCCCTTTTTAAATCATTTGCTGCAGCAGTATGTTGCTCAACTGCCATAATGTTCCATTCCATCCTGCTCACATTTGGGCAGTTATCTAGCCTTTGGTGTTAGATGCGTGGGTGTGATTTCTCCTGGACACTCTGCCAACCCCTGTGCGTTGCCCCTGGAAGAGCAGCCATTTCCTGTTCTGTCTGCTTTTCTCGAGGAGCAGGGCAGGGAGAAGCACTGCCGAGTTGTTTCTGTGGGACTACACAGAACCACCTGCTCTATTAGTCATGCCTGCAACTATGGAAATGTCCCTGCATTTGCCAATGACGCTCAGTCCTCACTGTCCACAGTTTTTATCTTCCCGTCCTTCCATGCAGCGGTTACCATCTCCACGCTACTGAGACTAAAAGGGAGGGAAAGAAAAGATAGGAAACCCCACTTCATTTGTTCTTCTTTAGATTTGAGGCTGTTAGAGTGAATTCCTTAGAATTAAGGTGTGTTGACTAATTGATGGAGCTTCTAGGAGTTTGGAATTGGAAGGAGATGGGTCCTACCATCTTTCTTGATGGGCTTCCTTTTTGTGTTACTTTGTTCATTTCCTTTAGTACTGGGGTAATGGAATTGCTGGAGTTAGGCTCACACTGCCACATTTACTCACAAGCCATCTTGGAGTTTGCCTGTGTCTTTTCTATTCCAAATTAAACATGGGGGTTCATTGGGCCCAAGCTAGCACAGAAATGAGTAGTGGTCTACCTCTTTTCCTGACAATATTTTAATGTTGTCCTTCCTGTTAATTTTCTAGTCACTCTGGGATTACTCAGTGCAATCTCTGGTTGTTAAGAGCTAAATGACTTAAAAATGAGCACACTTGGTGACACTTGGAGCTACAGTGTGAGAGCAGAGTTAAGTGAGTGTGTCATATTTGTGATGGGTCAATCCTAATACATTCATTTATCCACCATGTATGTAGTGAGCACCTGCTCTGTGCAAGGCCTGGAATTGATCACTGCCTGAAAGGAGCTTTCCCTGTAGCAAAGATGGACATGCGGACAGGGTACATGGGGCAGCCAACTGCAAGCAGAGAGTCCATCTCTGTAGTGAGTCCTCTGTTGGGGGGTGAAAAGTGACCCAGGAAGGGGAGTCCCAGGGTAGAATGGAAGTGGTCAATGGGACTACACGGACAAACTACATTTGGTGGAAAGAGTTAGTACAAGAGGGGCAAGTCAGTGTGGAAGGGTGAGAGGAATGAATAGATCGGAAAATTGCACTGTGACTGATAAAACTTTTTATACTGCTCTGAGGATTCTATTGTACCAGGTACTCATTTCACTATTGTTTTTTTTAAACTTCCCACATGGGATGTTTAAAAGGTAGGAACAAGTAAGTGAAAACCATGACTAAAAGCCTGAAAGGCTTGGTTGTGCCTTCAAGGACATATAGGGAAAAATAATACAATAATAAATGACTAATTGTTGATTTAATGAGCAGTTCAAAATCCTGAGATCTGTGGGAAATAACAAAATTGCTTCTAAAAAATATAATATGTTATGTCTAAATGGGGCCTTGGTGGTCACCTGGTTTTGCCTGTTAGAGATGAGAAGGCAGTCTGAGCAAGGCTAACTGACTCACCCGGTGCGCCATGGCTGGCTGGTGGCAGATTTACGTGTAGATGGTACTCAGACCTGCAGATTCTTAGCCCTGAGCTGTGTCTGCCCTACTTCCTGACTGGTCATTCAGTGAGAACTCAATTATTGCTAACAGTTTTGTTGTTGACCTTCCACAGACTTGATAGTCAAATCAAGTTTTCTGTTACAACACGGAGGATTTGTCTGTTGCACCAAGGTCTTGTTCTCTGGCACAGGCTATCACCTCATCTTTCTGCAGATCAACTTTCGCCCAAACAGTTGATTTCTCTGGCTTTTGGAGCAGACTGCATTGTTCTGTGTGATGATCCGGCAGAGCAAGGGGATACAAATAGTCTTCTCTTCAAAAGGCTACTATCCTTTCTGGCTGCCAGTCTCTCGGCTACAGTGCTTTGGGTTTGTTTTTGTTTTTCCTGCAGAACCCTGTTTCTCAAGGATCAAGGTGAATCAGGCATCCTGGGAGGTTAGCCAGACTGGCATCTTCTTCCTCGGGACCCTCTTCCCCCTCACTCCTGGCAGCCACGGATAAACTCACATGTAGTCAGCCCAGGGACACTGAGGGGCGGCTGGGTTCACAGACGGGCTCCTAACCCGCCCTCCTTTCCTTCTCCCTCACTCTGTCCGTTCCCTTCCTGCCTGCCTGCCTGCCTGCCTGGGCTCCCTTTCTCTCTGCTTATCAAGTTATGATACATTATATTTCATTCATTGCTCTCTGGAAAGCCTCTTTCATGTTCATTTGTCTACTGCTCTTTAAATGGGCTTTAAAATTTCTCCAAAGGTTTATGAGTTTATTAATTTAATTCCTAGGTCCCTTCTACTTCTCATGGCTTATATCATATCTTGTATTTGATTATTACTAAAGAATTGAAAAAAAATTTTTAAGATTCATCTTATTTCTGGCGGTGTTGCCCTTTTTTTTTCTTTTTTTAAATTCGAATGGATTAATCCTGGTCATTTTCTATGTATTTTGTTAAATCTTATTGTCTGAAGATAGTGACAATCTTATATCTATGTTCTTTTTCAATTTCTTTATTTCTTTGTTTCAATGCCACTTTCTTGGATTGTGTACCCAGCTCATGTCCCTAGCCCCAGCCCCACCCGTCTCACTGTTACAAATATTTGGGGACTAAACCAGCATATAGGAGCTCTGTTTGTATGTAATAAGTTTTCTAAAAGTACTGTCCCATGCCCAACTGAATCACTCATGAAGAATTTATTACAACATCTCTAATCAGGGGCCCGGCGCGGTGGCGCAAGTGGTTAAAGGTCCTCGCCTTGCACGCCCGGGATCCCATATGGGCGCCGGTTCTAATCCCGGCAGCCCCGCTTCCCTTCCAGCTCCCTGCCTGTGGCCTGGGAAAGCAGTCGAGGACGGCCCAGAGCTTTGGGAACCTGCACCCGTGTGGGAGACCCGGAAGAGGCTCCTGGCTTCGGATCGGCATAGTATCGGCCCGTTGCGCTCACTTGGGGAGTGAATCATCGGACGGAAGATCTTCCTCTCTGTCTCTCCTCTCTGTATATCTGCCTTTCCAATGAAAAAATAATAAAAATAAATCTTTAAAAAAAAAAAAACATCTCTAATCATATCACAAAATAATTGATGTTTAAAAAGTAGCATTGTACTTAAAAACATATCTGCTCTTCTAGACCCCTAACTACAAATATATGTAGCTCTTCTAAAAGCTGTGTTCATGTCTGCTGTGTCTCTCCTTTATCCAATGCATTTCTGCCTCTTTGGAAACCTGCGTAGTTCTAGAGAAATCTTGGGTTCCATTTAAGGTCACATATCATAGAATGTGGAGTAGAAATGGGAGGCTGACCAGAAAGATACTGGGCTTACAGACTTTCCTTCAGCCGAACAACCCATACTCAGCAGGAGGGGAGAAATGGTCCCACTTGCACAGGCATTTGATCTAAGAGAGAACCTTTTTCAGGAACAAAGTCAGAAACTATAGCTAGTAGAGATGATGACTCATAAACTGGACTTGAAGGACTCTTTCACTTTAAGGTTAGGATTAGTTGGGGCCTGGCACAATGGCCTGGTGGCTATATCTTTGCTTTGCATGCACCGAGATCCCATATGGGCACTGGTATATGTCCTGGCTGCTCCACCCCTCATCTAGCTCCTTGCTTGTGGCCTGGGAAAGCAGCAGAGAATGGTCCAAAAACTTTGGGACCCTGCACCCATGGACCTGGAGGAAGCTCCTGATTTCTGGCTTCAGATCGGCTGGGCTACAGCCATTGCAGTTACTTGGGGACTAAACTAACAGATGGGAAGATCTTTCTCTCTGTATCTCCTCCCTGTGTATCTGCCTTTACAATAAAAGTAAAATAGAATTTTCAAAAAAATTAGGATCAGTTAATGAAAAAATGTAAGTTGTGCTGTTCCTTTTGTGCTGAGCAAGAAGATGTGATCACTTCTCGTAAGGAGCTTAGGAAACAAGAATGCCATATTTAGAACATATTGTGCAGAATGGCATCTGACTTGGCTATAAATGCAATAGCAGTTGAAGGGAAACACTTAAGTTTGGAGGCCAGACCAGCTTTGATAGGAATAGGTGAGTGAGGAGAAGCTGGCTAGAGAAGGACAAGGGAACACTAATGTTTTTCTTTGTGCATGGCCACAGAGATGGTGTGTGGTGGAGAAGTGCGAAAATGGATAGGATGACAGAAGTGGGGGGATATACCCCATCCTTTGAGTGGACACTTGTCTTCATTGTAAAAAAGTTTTGTCTATGTCTGTTGTTCCTTTTGAAACAGATTAGTTTTTATTTCATCGAGAACTGTACTAAAAGATGTCTGATTTGTTCAAGGGAGAATATGTTGAAGCAGTTGCGTTTCTACATCTGGTTTGAGAACCAGGATGGGCATTTTTCCCCCACAGCATCTGGGCGTTTTTCACCAGGAATGGTATTGCACAGCCCAGGGAATGTGAACGTGCGTGCTCCTGGTGGAGTTCCTGATGTTACTAGTACTAGTGGGCATCCGACAGGGTGCCAAAGGCCCTGCGAGGCACTGGGACACCCTGCACTGTCCTATGTCTGCCTGGAGTGCAATGGGGCATTTGCAGAGGATTCCTGAACCTCATTTGGTTCCCTGTGTACCTTTTTTTTTTTTTTGCTATATATGCAAACACTTTTTTAAAGTTCATGAAAGAATAGGAAGGTATTCATTTTGATGCCAAAGCATTTTGAAAATCTGTGCATACAAGGTATCTTATTTAAAAGCTTTTGAAGAATATATTTTAAAATGGAATCGTGCAGAAATTTCAAATTTTTCCTCCAAAATAAGTATATCTTTTAGCTTCATTCTTGTACAGATTTTATGAAATTCCTTCATATACATATAAATATCCCTCTTGTACCACTATTTTAATATTTCTTTTTGTTTACTTATTTTTCATCAGCTTTTCTTCTGTGTACTTCCTGATACTGGCTTGCACACCACTAGTGGTATGCATACTAACTTGGAGAAATAGTAGACAGTCACAGGGGAGTAATTTATAGCTGGCCCGGTTTTCTGCAGTTGGTAGTTGACATAGAAGCCTTAAAGCTCTCATTCTATGTAACCATGCATCCAGTAGGCTCCTCCAACTTAGAGTACCTCCTGGGGATACTTCTCCAGATAGAGAGAGGTCACACAGCACAAACAGTTGCTCTGGCCTCTGCATGTACGCAGAAATGTCTGGTTAGGAGGGCTGGATTTGCTGGTCAGAGTCATACTTACGTTCCACTTACCTGGTTCCAGCCTGCATCTAATATTGCTGCCATCTCCCAGTTAAGTGGCACTCTTCGCCCGAGATATGGTCACCCTGCAGGTGTGGAAGAATCAACAAATTCTGCCCTTGCTTCCATATAATTGGCTGCCAGCATCTGTTGCCCTCTTGCTGTCCAGAAGGAAAGGGAATGACGACAGAGAGCAATGGGAACACAGATGCTCAGTCCTCAACACCCGATGAACTAGACCAGAAAGCAGTTAAAACAAAAACAAACTTCTTCCAGATTCCCCAGCAGTAAACAGACGAATTACAGATTACAACTCTACAGAAGGCAAGAAAGGAAGCAGTTGCTTTGGTGTTGGAGACTGGCCTCATAGCAGGTGGTGCATGGGTACAGCATGTGCTGGAGTGAGGGATCCCGTGACCAGATGGGAGTCAGGCCTGCAATAACCTAAGGACCTCCCATAGGTCTCTCGTAGGGATTTCTTCCTCCACCATGCCACACATCCCCAGACTGGGGACCAAGCTTTTAACACACGAACCCTCGGGGCATAAGGGACAAAGTCCTGAGGACTCCTGCTAATACGGGCAAATATGGGAGGGATCTAGCTGAGGAGGTGAGGAGATAGCTTTGGTGAACCAAAAACCTTCATAAGAGGCAGGAAAGATGTGCCAGCTCTGGTCTGAGATGTGCTACTGGCTCCTGAAGAGCACAGGGCATCAGGCCCCAGCAAGGGCAAGCCTGGCGAACTCTACCCTATGTCTGAGACAGGACAGTGCATGGAAGTCAACAGCCAACTTCACACTGTGGCCTGTGGTGGGTGTCTGAGGAGTGAACCGGAAGAGCCTTGGCTGGTTGTCCTTCTGCCCCTCCGCCTTTCAAATAACATGAGAAGGAATAAATCAATACTTTCAAAAGTATGAGCAAGATCTACAAACTCATGAAGGACGTAAAATTACTTCAGAATAAAAAAATTACATGCATAATTCAGAATTTTGATTTGAAAGTATAAAAGTGATATAAATCTTCCCCAAACACTGTGTTTTGATTCCAGTGAAGGCAGTAAGCACATACTCTTGACCTGAAAGAAGTTGATGGGTATCGCAACTGTGAATGTTTCTGAAAAAATGCAAAAAAATAAAAAGCCACCCTGTGATGAAATCAATCAGGTGACTCAAATAAAAGTAACAAGTAGGAATAGAAAAAACATGGTTGAATACTAATAATGACAACAACAGTTAGGGAACATTTAAACCTCACAGTGTGGTCTTCAGAGCAAACTGCGTGTAAAGAGGAGCCTCATGGATTACTCTCACAAAAATGAAAGTATTAGGTTTCCAACCAGACACAAATGAATAAGCAACAAAAAGCAGACGGCTTAGGAAAAGGAGATTAAGTGTCAGTTGCAGAACGTGATTGTGAAAACGTGGAGTTAACGTTGTGCATTTTCGTGGTTTTTCTCCCTCTTTGTTAAATTGGATGTGTGTTTAAGTATTTAACTGCAAGTAAGTCTACTGTTTCATTTTTGCTTTTTATCTCTTCTGTTTCACTGAAACATTAAATAACCCTTATTCAAGAAAAGCTCTCACAGCTCTCACATCCCATTGTAAATGAAATCATTGCCATCTGCCTGTCCTGACAGTACTTGTGCGTGAAGAAGAGCACAAAATGATTGCCAACAGTAAACACCATGGTGGGGGATGGGATCGTTCGTTTTCTTCTTTTTATTTTATTGTTGCTTAGATTTTTTTTTAGCAAGCTCATTTTTTTAAATAAAAACCTGGAAATCACTTTTGTTAATACAGAATGTTGATCAGTAATGCCATCATTGTTCTAGGTGCTTCTTCGTCCTTTTTTTTTTTTTTAATTGCAAGGTTGACAAACACCAGAAACAGCCCTGAATAATATTATTGTAACTCACCCATAAGGTATTGACAACTGCCTAGAGGCCAAAGGCAGAGCAGTGGGAAGTGATCTTTCTTATAGGATGCCTTTTGCCTTCTTAGGGGATCACTAACAGAGCGGCAGGCTGGTGGCCCACATCTGCCTGCCACTGGTGGACAGGAAATGCGGTTCTGTGCTTTAACATTCAAGAGTCGGAATGTGCCCATAACCAGTGCCCTCTGTTTGGATGCTTAGGCTCCCTGTCAGTGGCTGCTCTGCACCCCTCATGTCCTCCAAGGACAGTGTTTTCTAGCCTCTGCGCCTTTGCACCTGCAGTTCCATTTGCATGGCACCAACCTCCCAGTCACTCCTCACTCACCCTCCTCCCCGCTCCTTCTCCCCTTGCTCGGGACTTGGCTTTGGCCTTCTTCAAAACTCACTGAATTAGGACATGTCTACTAACCCAGGGCACTGTTCTATCCCATTCACTAAGTGTCGTGCTGCTTGGAAGGCTCAGGATCTGGATTAGGCAGTGCCAGGTTGAAGTTTTGTATTGCTCTTCAGCAGCACATGCTCTCTGTCTCCCCTCTGGGCTCAGCTGCTCTTGTGGCCCCTGGGGCTCATGGCTAGCACCTCTCCTCCAGCTCCAGTGTGCTTGCTCTCAGCAGGCATCTTGGCTCCAGCCATTGTTGGCAAAGGCACCTTTTCTTTTCCTTTTTTTTGGTTGAAGCGCTCCAGGAGAGAGCAGCTGTTGGGTAGAAATGTTACCATGCAGTACAGGCCTTCCCACAGGGAGTATGTCACCCTTGCTACAAGCCCCACTGCCAGCTTCCAGGCAGGGCCCCAGAAGAGCTATTTTATTGTGTCCTCCCAGAGTTTTATTCTATCTCATGAAGAAAATAGGTGTTTAAAAAAGCCTCTCACAAGTTTGTACAGGTCATCCTAAATGCATTTTTTAAATATAATAAAGGAAATAGATTAATTATCATTGAGTTCCCCTGGTGGAATTTCTATTGATTCTTGTTTTTTTCTTTTCAAAATTTCTGCTATTAAATACTTTCCTAGGCACTTAATGGCATTTCTTAAACCCTGAGACATGACACTGTGCATAGCAACCCTCAGGAAGTCCAGCGGTAGCTGGGCCCTACAAGGCGGGAGTGCTGGCCAGGGCCTCTCCACATTGCTGCCACCAGCTGATGTGGTTCCCAGCTTGTTTCACCTTTATGTCTTTTTCTTCTTCAGGTGATGGAATGACTGGAATCCCAGAACACATCCTCAACAGCTCCCCATCAGACCGGCAGATTAACCTGCTGGCCCAGAGGCTGGGCCCCGAGTGGGAGTCCATCGTGCTGTCACTGGGACTGACCCAGACTGATGTCTATCGCTGCAAGGCCAACCATCCCCACAACATCCAGTCACAGGTGGTGGAGGCGTTTGTACGCTGGAGGCAGCGCTTAGGGAAGCAGGCCACCTTCCGAAGCTTGCATGAGGGTCTCCGGACTGCAGAGGTGGACCCATCCCTGCTCCAGCACATGTTGGAATGATGTTGCCCAGGAATGGGTCCCCAAGTGACATGTGTCCAATCCTGACACTCAATGTTGTTATTTTGTTTTGGTGTATATGGTTTTTATCCTTTTAAATGATCTTTAGATGGAAGGAGAAAACTAGATTTGACATTACTTGCAAAGCCAGAGTAGTCAATCCATCTGTCACATTGGCTCAAAATGTGTTGTTTGTAATGGCTTACAGGTTGCATTGTTGTAATTGTGCAGCTCTTAATTGGGTGGCTGCCTTTTAGTAGGTAGGCAAATAAAAAAGTGATAATACCATGTTGTCACATTATATCCCAAATGTCTTAGACTTAAAACAATCTCTTTTATGTTTTCTAGATACTGAACTGTGGACTTTTTTTTATAATGATGATGATAATAAAAAATGAACTACTATATATGATGTACCCCTTTTCATGGGAAGCCATTGTGTGTTATTGTTTTCTCAGTCTTTTTTGTAGTTTATAGAATTGTGTTGTAAAATCACAGTAGTCATTTCTTTGGAGCAGAACTGATAATCACAGTAAAATCATTCCTTTTCCCAGATTAGATAAATAGCACGGGCAGGATGTCTGTATTCAATCTAAGACACTGAAGTTCCCTGGAAAGACAAGTTCAAGTACCAGCATGCATCTGTGAGCCCAGCAGCTTTGAACAGTTGTGTAAGAAACTCTTTGGCCGATTTATTTAAAGCATTTAGTCTGCGGGGGACAAAAGAAGGTGTGGCTGTTTTGTTGAAGCCATAGTGATTGAAGAGTTGTGTTCCTGGGTGGGCTGATTTCATCTTCTGTCCTTTTATTAATAGCATCCCATGTTTATAAAGTGCTTTAATATTTTCCACACTTCTGTAGAAGCCATCTCACTTGGATGGCTCAACAATCCTGGAAAGTAGGTGAGGAAGCGTGGGTAACAGAGATTAAGAGACTGGCCTGGGGTGAGTGAACTGCAACCCACGTCCTTTACAGCAGTTCTAAGTAGCTCTTTCTCTCTCTAGCATGCTAATCTGAAAAGCTGCAGCCCTGCTCCCCACCCCTGAGCTGCATCCTCTGGGGTGTGTGTCATTTACCCTTGGGAAGACTCAGTTGCCTGCTTTTAAAATGGGGGAAATGATTTTACTTGGTAAAAGAGAAATCCTCAGATGTTTTAAATTTAAATGCAAGGGCCTGGGAGGTAGAGAGGAGAAGAGATATTCATCAGTTAACAGCTGCTGGTGGTGAAGCTAAGACCATTCTAGACTCCTGAATGTATGTTGAAATCTTGTCCTAGTTCCCATCATGGCCAACTGCCAGAGCCACCTCACCTGGCTCATACATAGATTTTGCGTAATATTAGCCTCTACCAATCAGAAACAGCAAGGACTTCCCCTTATGAACCAGCCTGTCCTATTATCCCAAAGCCCTTCCTGACTCTGCACCATCTCACTCTTCTTTTTTGTAACCAGTGTAGGTTCAATGTGAACAACTCATGCTCTCATTACAAGTATTGGTGGTAATATGACTCTTAGCCCTAGGTATAGTGGACACTATCCCAAGTGCTAGCTAGCCTTACAGCAACTGGATCCAGGAGCTGATCCTTTTTTCTGGCTGACATCTTGACAACAATTAAGAAGACTCTTTGTGCCAGTGATCTGTCGGTCTGAAGGTTTTGGTTCACCATGCCTACCTCCAAGATCTCTGGGATTTTTCAAGGAGTAATGCCTTCCAAGGGTGTATTCAGAGCTGATTCCTGGTCCACCCTTGGAAAATGGCAGCTGTTACCTAGCTGCTATGGCTGAATTCTAGTTCTCACATATGGTGAAGATTGGCTCAAGTTGAGGAGACAATGGGAGGGACTGTTATTGACACATTTCTTGCTAACATTTAATATTTGATGTGATTTTGTCAGCTCTACAAAGGGTCTTACCAATAGAGGGACAAGTGAACTATTCCCAATCCTTGCTCTGTCCTTATTGTAATGATTGAAGAACTTATTGTTTAATTCTAATGTAACTCAGGTTCTTTTGTTTTTAAAGGAGAAATACGTTGTACAATTTTTCCTTCTCCCAAAGACAAGTGTATAGTGTAGCAAACTGATATGAAACGGGTGCTCAGGAAGATGACAATGGTGTATTAATACGTCCTTTCAGATGTCTGATGACCACATTCTGCTTAGTGAAAAAAAGGTAAGTTGATCCATGGGTCTTTTCTTCAGTGAACTCATTTCAAAAACATTGTCAATTATCAGCTTATTAATTATAGATTTCCCATTTTGTAATGTGGTCAGTAGTGCATTATCTTGTAGAATGCTGTGCTTCTGGTCATATCGCTGCGCCCAGCGATGGACCATACTTCTGTGATGTCTTCCAGAAACTCCATGTTTTGTTGAACCTAGGACTTACTCCTTTGCTGTTTCTCCACTGGGTTTCCTAATAGGTAGTTCCTTGATTTGTCTTTCTACTCTCAGAGTCACATTTATGCATGAGGGTGAACAGCTGGTTCTGACTGACTAGATGGCATTTTAGGACTGGGTCTGAAGATTGATGGAGTCGTCTTCTTGCTATCCATAGGGAATCTGTCACTCACAAAGAGGCTTCTGCACTCTGGCAAGAGTGAGGGACAGTTAGCAACAGAGGGGCCATGATGGTTAGGGGGCGCCAATGGAGCGCTGACCTGCCACTCTTCCTGAGCAGGGCATCTGCTCATATCGTTGCAGTTGGATAGAAAAATAGAGCAGCTAGATCATTGCTTTGTATGGAGCTCTTGAAAGGCAGGGTCACAGAGAGAGATAATGAGAAAAAAAGAAAGAGATCTTCCATTTGCTAGTTCACTCTCCAAAATAACCACAAAATCCAGGCCAAAGCAAGGAAATGGGAGCTGCATCCTGATCTCCCACATGGATACCAGGGCATCAAGCACTTGGGCTATCTTTCACTGCTTTTCCAGGTATATTAATGGGGAGCTGTAATAGAAACATTATGGCTGGAATTTGGAACCAGCACTCACAATATGGCATGCCTGCATTGGAAGCCACTATGCTGGCCCCACAGCCTTGTCTTTATTTGTGCTTGTGGAGTAAAAAGTGTGCTGCATCAGGGTATCTGCCCACTTATAGAGTGGCCCAGGGAAGGTAGGTACCCAAGGTTTCCATATATTTTTGTGTGGGAGAAGAATCCATTATTCTAGGGACTTTATACCCCTAAGAAGATTTTGCATGAATGTAGTAGGTTAGCAGGGTATTTGCATGTGCTGACAAAAAGTAAAGAAAGGTGGGCCTGGCATGATAGTGTAGCGGTTCAAGTCCTTACCTTGAATGCACCGGTATCCCATATGGGCACCAGTTATAATCCCAGTGGCCCTGCTTCTCATCCAGCTCCCTGCTTACGGCCTGGGAAAGCAGTCGAGGATGGCCCAAAGCTTTGGGACCCTGCACCCACATGGGAGACCTGGAAGAGGCTCCTGGCTTTGGATTGGCTCAGCTCCAGCCGTTGCAGCCACTTGGGGAAGATGGAAGATCTTCCTCTCTGTCTCTCCTCCTCTCTGTATATCTGCCTTTCCAATAAAGATACATAAATCTAAAAAAAAAAAAAAGAAAGAAAAGATAGTCCTGCTTCGTATTGAATCGGGATGTGTCTGTGTTTGTGTGTGTGTGTCTGTGTGTGTGTGTGTGTGTGTGTGTCTGTGTTCACATGAAAAACACAAGTGTTCTCCTTAATGCCTTTAAAGCTATAACTTAGTAAATTTTCTCAACACAAAGAACATGTTTATAATGGCAGTTTGAAGAAATAATACTAATGTAGAAGAAGAATGACTGCTGTTCCAGCCTTCACAAGAGAGC
This sequence comes from Ochotona curzoniae, assembly GCF_017591425.1. NCBI lineage: Eukaryota > Metazoa > Chordata > Mammalia > Lagomorpha > Ochotonidae > Ochotona > Ochotona curzoniae. The sequence continues at coordinate 11,282,376 of NW_024464920.1, read as the reverse complement.
CACAGACACGTCCCTTTTGGGGTCTCTGTCCTCCAATTAGTTTCCCATGCTTGGGCACTCTTTTTATAAAAAGAAAAAGGAGTACCTTGTATGTGCTGTTTGACAGTTGGCTTCTTTTATTTAACATTTAATTGCCTTCCCAATGTCATTGAAGATTTTTCTATGCCAATGATTGCCAACCTCGTTTGTATTTGGAGCGCACTTTTGAGTCCTGTAATTTTGGGTGCAATGTTTGAAGAGGTTCAAAGACTCTTAAGCTCCTAAGGATAACAGTGTCTTTCAGCACCAAAACATTTGCCACCATGCTGCTTTCTGCTTGATCCTCTGTAAGAGCTGTGTCACTATTTGAAGAGAACTGTTTACTGCCCCCCCCCCGCTATGGACTCCTCCATCCTCAAAAGGAAAAACTGAGCACTTTCTGTGTTTTATTCTGAGCTTTTTATTTCTCCTTGCAGCAATATATCCTCTCTCCTGCACTGTGTGATCCCGGCAGCTCAGTGTTCCATTTCTGCAAGAGCGCATGTTCTGGTAAGCAGAAGTTGACCTGTAAAGCGAAGCTGTGTTGTTGCTCTCCTCCACCTTTCTTTCCCTTCCCTTGCCTGTGGAGTCTCAGACTGTTTTTCCTTTTCCCTATTGTAAACGGCAGCGCAGGGGAAGGCTTCACTGTCACATCTTTGCATTCATCAGGAGTTACGAGATAGAGAAACCTTGTTTGGTTGAGCTCCAAACATATTTTAATTTGTTATCAATTAGATTTTATTACACAGCAAGTTCACCCCAACATGAATTGTTTGAAAACCACAAACACACTGGCTTCAATCTCAGCTCACAATCTTGTGAGTCAGCGGAGTTCCTCTGGTCTAGGCCAACTCAGCTGACTTTTGCAGGACTTGCTCAGGCATCTGTGGTCAGCGTGTGGGCCGGGCTGAACTAGGATGGCCTGGACGAAGTGGCAGGCAGTTCCCTAGGGCAGCAGCGAGGTCAAAGTCACATGCAGTTCTGCCCCAGGTTTGCCCAGCTTTGCTCACCTGCTGGTGATGATGGGAAATGCATGGGCTGCAAGAAGGCAAGCCCTCCCTGGCCTTTATTGAAGCCTTAGGTTGCCTCCCTTTTGATATTTACCAGTCCACGGCCAGCTCAGAGTTTGCATGGAAAAGCTCTACCAACATGTGTGGAGGGGAAGTAGTCATTTGGGTCTGCATTTTTGCCATCTATCAGAGCCAAAACTTGAAAATTGAGGTTGCTGTGCCCTTTTGAAAAACCGAATTTGGTACTCTGGGTCCCCTCCACAACAGGCAAGCCTTTCCGGCATGTTGCCAATGCCCCCAGTGATGGGATGCTTGTCTCTCACACAGCTCAGTGCTCACAGTATGTGTGCCTGGGCCCTTTGTAGTACAAGACAACCTCAGTGGTTCCTAGAATGAGTGAACTAGATCCAGAATTGTCTGATGCTTTCATGCATTTCTAGTTGCTATAACAGAATAAGACAAAATAATTTATAAACTAGAGGTGCTTTTCACTCTCAGTTGTGGAGGCTGGGGAGTCCAAGATGGGTTGGCCATTACCCAGGGCCTTGTGCAGTGTTTAACATGACTGTAAAAGCAGGCAGGGTGGATGGTGGGGTGGGCGGGGAAGAGGGGAGAGCATGAGGGGTCTGCTGGCTAATCCTCTGCCTGCCAGTACAGGCATTCTATAGGAGTGCCAGTTCACGTCCCAGCATCTCCACTTCACATCTAGCTCCCTGCTCGTGGCCTGCGAAAGCAGAAGAAGGTGGTCCAAGGCCTTGGGAACCTGTACCCACATGAGAAACCTGGAAGAAGCTCTTGGCTCCTGGTTTTGAAATGGCTAAGCTCTGGCTATCGTAGCCATTTGAGGAGTAAACCAGCTGGTAGAGAATTTTTCTCTGTGTCTCTCCTCTCTGTAAGTCTGCCTTTCTGGTAAAAATAAATAAATCTTTAAATTTTTCCCTTAAAATATTCATTTATTTGTTTGTTTGTGTGTTTGTTTGTTGGAAAGGTAGGTTTACCGAGAGAGGGAGAGAAAGAAAGATCTTGCATCCTCTGGTTCACTCCCCAAGTGACCATAATGGCCAGAGCTAAGCCAACCTGAAGCCAGGAGCCTGGAGTTTCTTCCAAGTCTCCCACGTGGGTGCAGGGTCCCAAGGCTTTGGGCCATCCTCGACTGCTTTCCCAGGCCACAAGCAGGGAGCTGGGTGGGAAGTGGGGCAGTGGGACAAAAACTGGTATCCATATGGAAGCGACGACTTTAGCCACTAGGCTACGGCACCAGGCCCATAAACAAAGCAAAACAAAACAGGCAGGCAAGCAGATACCTGCGAAACACATGCAGAATGGCCTGGAGTAGTAGTTTAGTGACGATTCCCTCTTATGAGAATAAGCACAGGCCTCTGAGAATAACATTAACCCATACACACAAACACGGAGATGCACACAGGGAATTTCTTGGCTTGAAGTGAGCTTCAAGTTATTTTTAAAGATTTGTTTATTTTTTTACTTGAAAGGCAGAGTGAAACACAGACACATACAGAGTCTTCCATTTTCTGCTTCTCTTTCCAAATGTCTAACAGTCAGACCCGGGCTGGGAGCCGGGAACTGTGTCCTGATCTCCCGCATAGGGCTGGCACATCAGACACTCTTCTTCCAGGTGTGTGAGCAAGGCTGGATTGTAAACACAGCAGCTGGGACTTGAACCTTCACTCTGACATGGGATGTCGGGGTTTAAGAAATAATCTAACCAGCTGTGTCACAACACTGACCTCCATTAAACCCTCTACGTGACCTAAACAGGGGTGGGTAGCCTAGTGACTAAGGTGCTGCTTTAGAGCACCAGCATCCCACATCAGGTTGCCGGGATTCAAGTTATAGGTCCATTCCTGACTCCAGCTTTCTCTTCATGCATACCCGGGAGACAGCTAGGATGGCTCAAGTGGTGGGGTGTCTGACTTGGCATGGAAGACCCTGAGTAGTTCAGGCTGCATAATTTCAGCATGGCCTCAACCCCCAGCTATTATACATGTTTGGAGAGTAAACCAGTGGGATAGTGGGAGATATCTCTCTCTCTCTCCTTTCCCCTTTTCAAATAAATAAATATTCTTTGAAATGTTTGTAAATGACCTAATCATCTCCTGAAGTCCCTCCCTTCCAACACTGCTTCAGCAGCAGCCACATTTCAGCATCCGTTTCAGAGGAATCAAATTGTATTCAGACCATAGCCCCAAGTTTAAAGCTAGACAGATCTCTAAAGATGACTTTGACTTTTTAATGCTTTTTCCTTTTATTCTTTTTTCTTTTGACCTTAGTCATGATGAAAACAAGTTGTTTTATTTATTTATTTTACCTTTTAATTGTTTTTTCTTTAATTTTGATTTTGAGTTTCTGAATTTTATGGTACAATCTCATAGAGAATTTTAATTCTTAAACCTAATTTTGCTGTAGCAACATCTAGGAAATGTGGTCTTAGATGTCAGTCCTAGCAGGCTTTAGTGGCCCAATGTGAACGTGGCAGTCGGGGCAAACACACACACACACACACACACACACACACACACACACACACACACACACACTCCTACCCTGAAGTGTTGGGCTAGGGCTCTCATATTGTCATCTTTTCCTCTTGGGCATTTCCAAGGAATAATAATTTTGGGGCTAGGTCTCCCCCCATTCAGTTATTCAGGGGACACTTGTTGAAAGGCTACTATTAATAGTCACTGTGTTAGGTCAAAGATGGCCAGTAAATGCACTCTCTGCCTTGAACGTGAATATACAATCATAATCTGGTACAAAACAGACCATGCTCAAGTCTGTGGGCACACGGGGGAAATGATGAATTCTCCCCAACTTCATGGGACTCGGGAGGGTCAGTGGATATAAGCAATGCTCCATTACGTAAGCAGGTTACTCAATATTTCTGTGTTGATTTCCTCATATATTAGAGCCACCACCAGAAATAGAATCCCTTTATGGTTATAGCGAGGATTCCATGAGCTATGAAACTGCAGCATCTCTAGAATAGTGCCTGGCACAAAAGATGTTTCACTAAGTCAGTGAGCTAATTATCTTGGCCATTGGTTTGTTTTTTTTTTTCACTCTACTGGGACCCTGAGAAGTGGTGAGTAGCCCTTCCCCTCCAGCCCCCCACATCTTGGGGTCTGTGACATGAAAGTAGAAAATGAATCTCCTGCAGATAAGGACATACGAACTGGTAGCACACTTCAGGGCATAGTTGGAATTGGGGTGGGATTCTGATCCAACACTTGGCTGTCGTTAAAGGAATCCCTACTGTCATGGCACAAATTCTCGCTGATTATAAAATCAGTACAAATTCCATGAACCAAAGCTAAATAAGACCCAATTTCTTCCGTGCAAGACCTCATCCTGCAGAGACAGCCATAGCAGCAGCAGCTGTGACACCGGCCCGCACAGGAGGGAGCAATTAATCCGGACATCAAGAGGAAAGGGATACTGAAACCAAGCTTTTGTAAATTCTACCTGAGTTAGTGCGTTGGTTGGTCCCTATGGGGGACATAAATGGATGCCAGAATTCCTATTAATGTATTTTACATCTAGTTTGACAAATGGCACTCCTTGGCACAGGCTGGCAAGATGAATATATCTTTAAAATGCTGTCTCAAAGGCATTTAGAAACCAAGAGAATCTTGTGGATAAGCCTAGTAGCAAACTTCCTAGTCATGCATCAAGACAGAGACATCAGGGAGAGTGTCGTTTATTCATCCACAGTGGGAGTCTCTGGTTTCAGGTATTGGGGATTCTTCATGCTATCCCTAGTCTTGCTTCCTCTAAGGCGCCTACAGGTTCAAATTAGATATTGCTGGCATGCAGGGAATGTTTTTCATGTAACTGCCTGTTTACTTCTTGGAATTCTAAATAGCTTAGAAGAACAGGGATGTCTGTCTTGTTGGCATTTACTGTTCTTACAGGAAAATTAAAGGCTCAGAAAGATGCAGTTCAGTGAGCCAATTAAGCCTGCCTCTGCTTTGTTGAACTTACACAAAAGTTTAACCACTTGGTTTCTTAAACTTACGTAAAGACACGTGGCAGTATTCTGATAGCTACTGTTAATCCACAGCACAGACTATGAAATCAGGTTTGAGTACTTCAAAAAGAAGAGACCCCTTGTCTCTTGCCACACTTGTGTTTCCATTGCATCTTCATATTTTATCTCTAGGCAGTGCTATTTTGGGTGTCAACTTACATTCTTAACATGAATGTTTTGTGGCACATACCAAATGGGTTGAACTTGATTATAAATGATTGCCACAGGTTGAGTAGCTTTTGTCTGAATGACTTGGGAACGGAAGTGTTTGAGATAAGGGTTATTTTTTTCTGGACTTTGGAATTTTTACATGACCATATGAAATATCTTGCAGAGGGAAACCCACATCTAAGTACAGAAGTCATTTATGTTTCGTAAATACCTAATCCAAACAGCCTGAGAGTAACTTTCTGCAATATTTTTAGCATGGCCTTTGTTTTGATTGTGACCTGTGACATGAGAGCAGGTCTGGAATTTTCCACTGGCAGCAACCCATCAGGGCACAAAAAATTTTGGATTTTTAATTTTCACATTGGGAATGCTTCATCTTTCTCTGGATGACACATAACCTGCCACTTGTCAGCTTTATTGGGTCGATTTGGGAGGGCTTTGGCAGTGTAAGGTCTTCATCTTGGCCTATCTAATCATCACCGATATGAGGAGAAGGCTAACAGCTCAGCAGTGCTGGGAGGAAGCGTGGGCACAGACTGGCAGTGGACTTGCAGCTCCTGGTGTGTGCCCTAGTCAGGGGGAAGCAGATGCCTCTAGGAAAGATTTCCTGGAAGGCTTCAATTATTTGTGGTAAGGTAGTGGTGGTTTAATCCTTTGTGGAAGTGGACCTTGTAAGAGTGTTGTAAAGCTGTAGAATCTTCAGAAAAATCTAACTGGATGCATACACATACAACATTTGGTATATAATTTTTAGGAGGTAAGTGTTCCAGATGACTCCAATTCATTCATTTCCTAAACCATAAGTCTGTGGGCACCTCAATATCTAGGCCTAGTTATCATTGGGAGTTTTGTGTGGTATTTGGTGGCCTGTGTCTGATGGAATAGAGCTGCTTTTGTTAGTTTTCAGGAGGGTATAAATCCTAACATAAAAGGATGACCAAAACATGAGAATAAGCATGAAGCAGTTTGTCCAAATCTTGATTTTACCTGGTTGATCCCAGAGCTTTCCCCTTATTGTCTGGGGAATGGGGTCGGGTGGCCCTGCTGGACCCCCCACTTGAAAGGGGAGAGCCTGGAGACATGCTGGGTGAGAGCCTGTAGCTTCTATGGGCCCGTTGCCTCCATCCTGTCTCCTTAGAACCAGAGTGCCTGGGAAGGGGAGCTATGAGTCTTTTGTGCCTTGCACAGTGGAGATAATGATTTCAGGGGAAACTGTCGAGCCACATTTACACCATACACAGAGAAATTACTTCCAACCATTTCTTTTTGTACAACCATCTGCTTGAATCCATTTTCTGTTAGCAACGGGAAATAGTCTTCACTCCCAGCTCTGGAGCTCCAGGCCAGCTTACTGCTGAGGGTGTAGACCCTTTGGTTCTCTGTTTTCTATTGTCAGGAACTCTTTTGTCACTCAGTATCGTCAGCTGCTGATTTTCCAATGCACAGTTTATCTCTGAGGCTATAAATAAATCCTTCCAGCACAAGTCCTCTCTTCAGGAAAGTGTGAAAGACAAAATACACCAGTCAGTTTGGATATGATTTTATTCAGGCTGTTGGCAGTAGAATATCAATGTCTGAGGAATGTTTCAAAGAGGACAAAGGAAGCTTTGGTTCTATAGATGCAGATAAACAAACAGTTCATCCAGGTGTCTCATAGGAGCTATGAGGATGGAGAAGAGCCCCATCTGAGGCCATGCAAGGGCTGGATGGCCCTTAGAATTAGCAAATTCCTACAACCCCAAAGGGTGGGGGATTTCTTAGCCCTCCCAGTTTTCTGAGAAAATAGGATTTATTTAGATGAAGTTCAACATTGGCAGTATTGTCACAGAACAGCTCAGAAGCCATCACACGCTTCTGAAAGCTTCCTCACCTGAACGGGGCAGCTAGGGCCCTGATGGTGAGATCCAGTGCTATCCTAAACTGGTACTAAATGGAATACAGAAGAACTGGACAAAGCAAGGTGTACTTTTCTTCACACTATTGAAATAGGGGTACAGCTCAAAGGAAGGACAGGGATGCGGTGTTTGGGAGCCAGGAGGCCATCAGCATGTCTTTGGGAACCACGTGGGAGGATAGGGTAGGTCTTGAAATATTGCAAGGCGGGTTTTCCTCTGTGGTCGTTTGCTGTTTTCTTTGAAACTTGAAAGACTGGAGATTTCTTTATTACTGCTTCCAGGAAACACAGAACTTGGAGAAATCACACTGCTATCAAAAGTTTTATTTTTCTATATCTTTGAAGGATCCAAAGCCAATTTGAAAGAAAAATAGTGTTTTTGTGACATTTGGTGTGGCGTGATACCTGAATTCTGGCAGCTCAATTGCCTGTTCTGTGAAAGATACCTGAGCTAGTTCCTTATTGAATCTAGGCAAATGGGACCAGGTGTTGTGGCACTGCAAGTCAAGCTATGGCTTGGGATACCCATGTTCTACATTAGAGTACCTGGGTTCAGGTTGTGCATTTGGTTCTGATCCAGCTCCCTGGGAGGCAGCAGATGATGACTAAGTACTCGGGCCCCTGCCACCCATATAGGAGGTCTGGATGGAGTTTCTGGCTCGTGGTTTCAGCCACGCCCAGCCTTGGCTATTGTAGGCATTCAAAGAAATAAACCAATGAATGGAAGATTTCTCTTTGTTGCTCTGCCTTTTAAACAAAATTTTCAATAAAGAAAGAAGAAAGAAAATAAAGATGATCCGATTCTGGAAATCGATAGAACTATGGAACAATTTTTTTAAAGATTTATTTATTTTTATTGGAAATTCAGATTTACCGAGAGAAGGAGAAACAGGAAGATTTTCCATCCGCTGTTTACCCCCCAAGTGGACTCAATGGCCAGAGCTGAGCCAATCTGAAGCCAGGAATTTCTTCTAGGACTCCCAGGTGGGTGCAGGGTCCCAAAGCTCTGGGCTGTCCTCCACTGCTTTCTCAGGCCACAGGCTGGGAGCTGGATGGGAAGTGGAGCAGCCAGGACATGAAGCAGCACCCATATGGGATCCCACAGTGTGCAAGGTGAGAACTTTAACCACTAGGCTACAGCGCCTGGCCCTGGAACAATGTTTAAAATGGACCAATCATAGAACTTTTTCTGCAACTCAGGGAAATTTATTCAGCATATTTTTTTGAGCATCTACTATGTATTAAGCATGAATATACTTGGTGGAGATGTAACAGTTACTGTAAACTGTTATAAAATTCTCCTCTCTTATAGCTTCATCATTACGGAGAAATGAATGCGTGCGCACATATACACATACACACACACAGAAAGAAAGAAAGTAAGGGGAAGAGATGGAGGGGAGCATGCTAATCCCCAAGGGAACAAAAGTAAACTGAGAAGGCCTTAGGGTAAAAGCTGTTGAAATAATTCATTGGGAAACCATTAGGCAGAGATGACTCCCAAGCCTTGGGTTCTTATGTAAGCAAACTGAGATCCCATGAAAATAAAACATAAGTTTAACTTATCAAAAGCTATGAGTCGCTCACAAGGAACTCTCTACCTTAGCCAAACATTTTCTTTTGACTTTTTTCTTCTGTAAACACTTTATAAAAATGTCTCACTCACCTCCCCTATCCTGTCTCCTTCAGTGGGGTGCTAAAGCATGCAGTCTGTGGCTACCCAGGTCATGAACCATTGAATGTTCAAATAAAGTGGATAAGATTTTAATAAGCCTAAATTTGTCTTTCAGCAGTACGTTTAACGTGGTCGTGCTGAACTGCGGTGGGTACTGCAGTGTGCAGGTCACATTCCCTTCAGCAAGACTAATGTCATGCTGCTCCGGGGTAGCTTGCAGGTAAGCATCTGGTGGCTCTCCTCAACTCAGAGCCACTCCCAAGGGCCAGCTCAGCTCCTCAGGGGGTCAGCTCCACTTTCCCTAGCACCTTCTGCTTCAGTCCAAGAGTGTTGTCTTCCTCTCCAGGAGGCAATAAGCCAAGAACTTTCCCTAATAATTTCCTTGCCCGCTTAGCTCCATCCCACAGTCAGCTTCTGATAAAACACAACTTATGGCATGGAGGAAGTGAACAATGGTCAGGTTCTGAAGATATTTTGAAGGCCAAAAAAATTGGGTCCAGACTCGTGGCATAGTAAGTTAGGCCTCAACTTGGACGCCATCAGGTGACTCAAGTCCCAGCTGTTCTACTTCTGATGCAGCTCCCTACTAATGCACTGAGAAAGCAATGAGAGATGGCCTAAGTGCTTGGGCCCTTACCACCGTGTGTGAGATTCAATTGAACTCCTGACTCCTGGCTTTATCCTGGCCTAGCCCCTGCAATTGTGCCCATTTGGGGAGTGAGCCATTAGATACAAGATCTCTTTCTTCTCTGTCTCTCCCTCTCTCTCTGCCTCTATAACTCTGACTTTCAAATAAATACACACATTAAAAAATATTCAATTATGAAGCACCAAGATTTTAATTTTAAACTAATGAAAGAATGGAATTACTATTCATTAACATAAAAAATAACACAGAAATTTGGGGTAATTATGTATTTTGAAGGCAGAAAACATGTTAGAAATAAAATTAAACTCTCAATAGTGATGCAGGTAGAAGGTCAAATGTTCCCTAGGAATACATTCTTAACTTTCCTTTTGAATATCTCCAACACTGTAGTTATAGACAGTCTGTTACATTGGGTATTTCACTTAACCTGAGGAACATGAAAGTAATTGAACATAGAAAGTATACATATTTATGATGAGCCATTGTCCAATGGTTGTTCATTGTCTTCCATGGGAGCAAAGCCAGCCATTGGCACAGTAACTAAAACATTGATCAAAAAGGCTCTTGTAATCCATAGAACAGTAATAGGCTCTCATGAAAATCTGAAAAGAAGCAAAAAGACTCACAAATGACATGTATCATATTCTCAGAGGAGAATTCCAAGGCAACATTTAAATAGAATGACATGATAGCACCTGTACGAATGGAGTCCCAAGAAAATTCAGGGTAATAAAAAAGTTCTGTCATGAACAGTGGTTAAGGAAATGAGCCTTGAGCTGGCAGTTGAGTGAGAAGACTTAGAATAAGGCCCAGAGGTGAATATTCAGCATGGTTGCAATGAATCTGCCTCCTGAGAAAGTTATATCCATTAAGTAAGGTGACATGTGAACTGATTTTTAAATTCCAGCAAGGATTTTGGATTTTGCGCTTTAGATTGCCAAGGAAAAAGAAGAAATCGTCTCAAAACCTTCAAGGTAAAGTATCAGTGTGAAAAAAGAGAATGTGGAAATAATAGTCTTACCTGCTTTCCTGTAGCCCCTGACCCTTCGTGCCCTAATTAACCACGTAAAGATAGTCAAAAATAAAGAAAAAAAATATATATAAAGCACCAGTGTGAATCTCCAAGATGGAAATGTGCAATATTTTCCAAATACACCAGAGCTTTTTTGTTTGTTTGTTTTTCATTATAGCATCTCTTGCATCTTTGGGAAGATTTATTCTCCTGACATATTGAGGTAGAGGACACTCCACCTGGTAGCGTACTAGGAAGATTAGTGCCTCGAAAAGTGCCCAAAGTAACAAGATTTTTAGAGGAATATGAATGGTTTTTGTGTGGTATGTAAATAATATTGATTTATTCTCCTTCTTTCACAACTCATCCTCTAGAAAAACTATAGTTTTCTGGAACCTTATTTCTTTAAAAGTGCATTTAGTTGGTTATTTTATTTGAAAGGCAAAAAGAGAGACAGAGAGAGAAAGACAAAAATCTTCTATGCATTGGTTCACTCCCCAACTACCTCCAACATCCAGGGCTGGGAGCTGGTGAAGACGAGGCCAGAAACTCCATCCATGTATCTCATCGTGGGGAAGGGCAGGGACCCATGTAGTTGAGCCATTACTTGCTGCCGTTAATGGTGCACATTAGCAAGAAGTTGGTTTGGAAGCTGAATAGCAGGACCCAGACACCCCAAAATAGGATGCTGGTATCCCAAGCAATGAGTTAACCAGTTTAGCCAAACGCCTATTTCAACTTTTCTTCTCAAACAGTAAGTCTGTCACATTTTGCATCATGAGTGTCGGATCCTTACAAAATATCTCCCTGACTTGGTGTCATCCTGCATTTAATTCAAGCAATAGGTTGTAGTGCCTGTTCTTCAACAAGCAGTGGGCACTCTCTGTGGTCATTGTCAGATGCCAGGTGGCATGTGTGAAACAAGCAGGAAGAAACTGATCTTGCCTTATGACAGCAGCCCCAAGCAAGGAAAGCTCAGTCTGTAGCCCCAGGCCTCTTCCTCTTTTCCCCACTCTTGCCAGAACCTTCTGTGCCTTTGCTTCCTCTCATTTAGGTCTTCATTGGCACAGTCTGGTGTCTTCCACTAAACAACTGGATAATAAAGCTTGGCTTTTTTGTCTCTTCACTCTACTTGGAAAATATCTGATAATAGACTGTCATTCTATTTTTTTCCAGTGGCAACAAGTCTTTTACATGGGTTAGTAATTGTTCCCAACTAGGAGTGGGACCAAACTCTTCTCAGTTCTGTGCTAGGAAGCGCTTGACAATGTTTGGGGATTTTGTTTTTTGTGAAGGGTTACCACCATGCATTCACTTGGGGGGTTGAGTTAACCATACTGCCATGTGGTAGATAAGCACTGGGGTGTTAGGTGATCTGCAGTGAGTGGGATAATCCCTGCACACTGAAGAGCTGCCCCACCCAAAATGCCAGCAAACTTATGATAAGAAGTTCTGTAGGGTCTACCTGAGCACCACTTTGACAAGTTTTAATTGCTGAAGTACCACCTTGCCATTGTTAATTTTGTAATCTTTGAATTAACTTACCTGATGATTTCTTTCTTGGAGAGACAGAGTGCCCAGCTGATGATTCACTCCAATAGTCAGGGCTGGGTCAAGGCTGAAGCTGAGACACAGAAACACGATCCAGGTCTCCATGTGGATGGCACAAACTCAATTACTTCAGCCATCATGCTGACTACCTGGATCCAAATCAGCAGGAAACTAGAGTCACAAGCTAGAGGCAGGTATTGAACCCAGCTACTCCAAAACAGGCCTTGGCTAGTTTAACCACTAGGCCAGATACCTGTCTCTAACTCACTTCTCAAAAAATGTTTTTTTTTTCTTTACTCCAAGCAATAGTAATCTTGAAATTATGAATCATTGTTGTTAGCTATGTATTTTATCCTAATATTTACTATAAATATTCTGCACTTGTGGTACCCAAATAAAGCTTGGGAACACTTGTACCTGCTTAGGGCTGTGTTACATTTCCTTGAGAACATTCACCTTACTTACATTTGTTCTGAGCTACAAGGGTACGAGCAAGTGCATCTGACTACTGAGTCTGAGCATCACCACAACAAAAGCTACAGGTTTAACATCCCAGAAAGATCATTTATTTCACACAAAGAAGAAAGCTAATCAGTATCAGGCATGGACCTGAGGATTTCATGAGTGCCTAGAACAGTATCAGGCACAAAGTGAGGTATTTGATAAATGAATGAATGGTGCCTGGCTTGTGTTAAGGTTTTCAGTACGTGTTGAATGCTGGACTGAACTGTTCTTGTGCTACACATTCTTGGTGCCCAGCAATTGCCAGCTCCAGCAAAAATGTCCCACTTCAGTTCCCTGCATAAGGAAAAATCTCCAGAGCAAAGAGCTAAGAGTGATGGTCCATGCCACCCAGTTACAGGCTACACAGCAACCATGCCCAGGGATTCATTGACAGCAATGCTGGATGGGCCCGATGAACCAAATTCCTTCCTCTATCTCAACTGACTCATGCTACAAGAACAAGACATTCATGTGCAAGGAGCATAAAGAGGCAGGGAAGGAGGAAAGAAGACAAAGGAAGCAGCAAGGAGAGAGATGCTGACACACCAGGCATGTATTTTCATGTGTGTGTGTTATTGCATAGTCCTTCAGCAATCTTAGGAGTCAGCATTTTAACCTTATTTGCTTATTTTATAAGTCACAAAACTGATGATCTTTTGAAGTTGGCTCAATTATTTGGCTATTATCCAGAGCAAAATCTGAACTTGGGCTCATCTGAGTTATTTTTTATGAGCCCCCAACATCTATGAAGGGCCTTGGAAAGGCTGTTAGTTGCACATCAGAAAGTGCCAGCCCACTAAATGGATATTGGTGACAGTACTTCTTTCCCATCACTGTCACAGAGAAGGAGTGACATTAAGGACATAGTTGGTTGTTAATGGTTCCTGCCTGCCACCAGCCATCAAGTCACATGAAATGGAGAGCCAGTGGAGCTGCAGTTACTACCCTGCAGGAGCTGGTAAACAACCAAGATGATCCTCTTCTAGACAGTGTGGGCAGGGTGTGGCATGGGCTTGAGAATGGGCTATTTGTCTCAAGGCTGCTCATGACCTTTGCTTGGGAAAATGTAGACAAAGCCAAATTTTCATCAGGGAAGAGGCCAGTTCCCTGCACTGAGCAGGTGCATTCCATATCCCACCTTTAGTCACACTGGTTTCACGGCTTCAGTTTTTCTTGCAGTGCTGCTGTGCTACAAGGTTGGTTTTGGATGTGGATGTTCTAGGCGGGCAGTTCAACGTTTTGTAGCCACCTCTCAATAATGTCTCTTGGTTCCTAGAATTACAGTCCAAAATGACAGGGAGAAGGTTATCAAAGATTTTATGTATCCATATGTATATATATGATATATATGTACATACATATTAGTGTAGGATTTATTTATTTATTTATTTATTTATTTATTTAATAAATTACTTATTTAATTGAAAAGGCAAAGTTAAAGAGGGAGAGACAGAAAAATTTTCCATCTGCTGGTTTATTCCCCAAATGGCCACAATGGCCAGGGCTGAGACAGGTTGAAATCAGGAGGTCTCCCACGTGGGTGCATGGGTCCAAGCACTCAGGGCATCTTCCTCTGCTTTCCCAGGTGGATTAGCAGGGAGCTGGATCTGAAGCGGAGCAGATAGGCTTAAACTGGAGCCACTATGGGAAGCTAGCACTGCAGGCAGCAGCTTAACCCAATATTCTACAGTGTTTGGCTCCAAATTATATTTGTTGTAACTTTTATGCCTGTGGAAATGGGGGAGAAGTAGGCTGAAAGGGTACACAGCAGTCCGTGACCTGGAAACATTACCCTCTGTGTGCCACTTCTGTGGCACTGGCAGCGAATACCATTTCTCGTGTACTAGTCCATCTCTCTTCTCAGTATACACTCCAGTCCCCCAAAGCCCCAATATTCTAAGAGGAGATGCCATATAATATTCATATTTTTATCATGTTTTTGTTTTTGTCTCCACGACTTAGTTGAAGAGCATCAGGCACTCAAGACATCCAGATTCCATATCTGAGTACCTGGGTTTGGGTCCTAGCTCCATGGTTCATTCCAGCTACTTGCTAATGCACACATTGAGAAACAGCAGATGATTGCTCAAATCCTTCCTTGGGTACCCTGGTCCAGCCCTGGGTATTGTAGCCATTGGAGGAGTGAATCAGCAGGTGAGTGATATCTCTTTCTTCCCGCATTTGCTCCTTCCAAATAAATAAGTAAATACTTTTTAAAAGAGTGTTTCATTTATTCTCTAACTTGCATTTTGAAGCCATGTATTAAGTGTTGTACACAGCATTAAGGGAACTGTGATTTGTGATGAGGATCTTGCCAAATGCAATTTGTAGTTCATTCTGCCAAGTAAGATGATTACATCAAGACATCGCTATAGGAACTGCTGCGCCTGAGGGGCAACAGTCATTTCTGAGACTAATGCTCATGGCCCAGACTATACAAAAACCAAGGTCAATGCTACCAGCTGGGGTAGTGGCAGGAACTTTCTACCTGGTCTTCAGCCATGTGTTATGTTACTCTTCTAGAAATAGTGTAATCCCACAAAGATTCAATTGTCTTGCACCACTGATTACCAAGAACATCAGTGCCTTCATAACCCCTATGTTCAAAATCCCAGTAAGGAACTGCTGTCAATTAGTTTAGCCATTTCATTTGCAATTCACTTCTCTACTAGCTACCATCCCTCCTTATTTTAGGTGATGGTTGTTTTGTGATATAACTCACATGCAATTCACCTTTTTAAAAATGCACAATGTGGCTGTTATAATATATTCAGTTAAAGAACAATCACCATTTTAGGTCATTGATATCAGCACTGCAAGAAACCCCTTACTGCATTCACCTTCCTCTCCTCCTTCTGCTACCCCGGACTATTCACTGTCTATGAGTTTGCCTATTCTGAGTATTTGCTAGAACAGAAGCATTCAACACATGGCCTTTGTATTTGGCTTCTTTCACTTGGAATGTTTTCAGATTTCATCCACATTATCATGTATGTAGTAGTACTTTATCCCTTTTTATAGCTAAGTAGCTGTGTTCCACTCTTCTCTCCATCTCCTGTAATTTTGTAATTTTCTCCCTAATGATTAGCTTTTAAAAGTAAGGAAGATACAGCACTCTATCTGAAGTCTTATTACAGCATTTCTTTAAAAGTTTTTGAACCAGTGGTTGTGGGGATATTGTTCAGTAGACACTGTAGTGACCTTAACAAAGATTGAGCTATCTTGCTTATATTTTAGAGAATGCAGTATGTTTTCAAATGTACATGGGGCAGTGTGGTCAATTGGGAATACTCATATCGAGAAGACACTAGGGACTAAAGCCTTGAGTCACATTGAACTGGGAGCAATGTTGCGTCAGTACAGTCAGAGGAAATGTGTGAATGTAGAAAGTTAAAGTCTTTCCACAATTTCTTTGGCTACCTGAATTTGCTCTTTACTTCCCAGAGTCCAGTTCTTCCTTAGCCTTCAGGCTGTGAGTTTGGTGATTGTCGGTTGTTCATATCAAAACATAAATTGATCTTCATGAGTTCCCAAGATCCTGTCCCAAGCAGCTGTTTTAGATTCCCTTCTAAACCTCTTGCTTCCTGAAAGTTGTTCTATAGTTTGAATCTCTCTTCCCAAACTCATATTGTAATTAAATGCTATTGCTCCAGCTTTGAGAGATAGGCCTTCAAGAGGCAATTGGGTCCTAAAGAGGGTTTGACATCTTTTTCGTGGGACTGGATTAATAACCACAAGAGTGCATGTTATAAACGAGGTTGCAAATATCTCAAGTTCATCTGTCTTTCCCTCTGGTTTTCTGCCATGTTAGGACACATCCGAGGTCCTCACCTGATACAGCAGTTGATCTTGGTCTCCCAACCTCCAGAAGCCTAAGCTAAATTAATGCCTTCTCTTTATAGATTTCCCACTCTCAGGCATTCTGTTACAGCAACATAAACAGGTCTAGATATGTGGCAACTGACTGTTGTACTCCTAAGTTTATGGGCCAGTACGGTAAGCCAACAGGTCAACCTCTAATAAATAGGAAACTTTACCCCCTAGAGCACCTCAGGGGATTTCACAGCTGTTTGAAGTTGCATCTCTTTAATTAACTGTTCAAAAACACTCCTAACTGGGGCCATGACCAGCTTTTCTTTCTGGTTCCAAATCTTAGTCTTGGAGTCCCTGTGGCTGATCCCTTATGGACAGAGTCAAGGGAAAACATCATAATGAGCTGATCTGGATGCAATCTAGGGGCCATGGCCCAGAAGTACTTCAGTTCTCTATTCAAGTATCCCGCAGCATGCATCTGTCCCATCCTGCTGAACCTCACCTTGTATTTCACTTGAGATACTAGAGTATTCTGACTCAACAGTGCTGCTGCAATTATTCTTGCATTGCCTTTGGCCCTGAAACTGGAGACTCATCAGTGTCTGGGGAAAGAAATCTCAGATTCTGACAAGAGAGAGCAAACCTGGAGATGGAATTAAGGAGCTTATCATCTTTCTTTTTCATTTTGCTGCTTTTAGTGTCTTTCATGATCACCTTAGCAATATGGCTTTAAAAATATGTGGGGACAAAGGTGTTTGACACAGAGGTTCTGAAGCCACCATATGAGATGCACACATCCTGTGTTAGAATGCCTGAGCTCAAGTCTCAGCTGTACTTCCAATTTTAACTTCCTGCTCATTTGTGCCATGGGAGATAGCAGGTAATGCTTCAGCATCTGGGTCCCTACTACCCATGTAGGAAGCCTAGACTGTTTCCTTTTTCTGGCTTCTACCTGGCCCAGCCATGGCTGCTGTGGGAATTTGGGAAATGAGCTTGGGTTGGTTTGTCTCTCTATCTCTTTCTGCTTTTCAAATAAATAAAAAGATATTTTTGAAAATATGGTTGGGAAGATGCCCCATTGGAGCTCAAGAATGGAAAGCACCTAATTCTGGTTGTCTCCCATAACCTAACCACCATTCTCCAAGCTATGTCTCCAGGCAAGGAGCTTTGCTGACTGTCTTTTGCTTTTTATTCATTGTGTTATGTTTGCAAATCAAAGGAAAGATCTTTGTTCCTTTTCGTTATTCCCATGGTCTTGACAGAAAACTCTGTTTTCAGTACTGCTATTTATTCTTATTGGCCTTTATTGATAAATTCCCTCTCCCCATTGTTATCCATAAATCTTTTTTTTAACAGCCAAATTGAGTGAAGCCTGCCTTCTAAGTAATAAGGACAGACGCACCTTGCAGGTGACTTGCTCAGCTACCCTTGGACCAACATAGAAACACCAACTGGAGTGTTAACAATGTATTTCCTGAAGTTAGAATGTGAGAGGAAGGTCCAAGGAGGCTGATCCCCAGTTCCAAAACTGCACACACACTGTGTATTTTTTCTTTTTATGGCTCTCTCTCTTGATCTGTTTTTTTGTTTTGCTTTGCTTTTGCTGACTATCTGATTCCATTTATATGAAGTTTGTGAACAGAAAAGCAAATTCACTCATGGAAATCAGGACACTGCCTCTGAGGGACAGGAGGGGGACACATGACAACAGAGTGGTATCAGAGAAGTTTCCACAGTGGTAGATACTCATATCTTCCTCTTTAAATCATCAATTTTGGGGAGATGTCATTGTGGCAATCATGTGAAGCCACCACTGTGACACCAGTATCTCATATCAGAGTGCTGGTTTGAGTCCCAGCTGTTCCACTTCTGATCCAGCTCCTTACTAATGTGCCTGGGAAAGCAATAGAGGGTGAACCAAACTGAGGCCCCATCACCCACACGGGAGAGTTGAATAGAGTTCTAGGCTCATGGCTTGACCCAGCATTGTCTCTTAGAGCCATTTGTGGAGTGAAGCAATGGATGGAAGCGCGCTCTCTCTCTCTCTCTCTCCATCTGTGTGCTTGTGTATGCTTTAAAAAATGTTGATTTATTAAAAGGCAGAGCTACAAGGAGAGAGGTCTTCATTTTCTAAATGGCTACAGCAGTCGGGGCAGGGCTAGTCCAAAGCCAGGAGCCATGAATTTCTTCTGGATATCCCATGTAGGTAACAGGAGTCCAGGCACTTTCCCAGTCACATTAGCTGGCACAGAGTGGAGCAGCCAGAACTCAAAGCAGTGCCCATATGGGATGCTAGATCATAGGCAGCAACTTTACCCGCTGTGCCAGCCCCTTTCCTCTCTCTTTTTGTCTCTCCCCTCCTTCTCTGTCACTGTACCTTTCTAATAAATATTCAAATCTTTAAAGAAAATTAAGTAATTTTTAAAGTTGGTATAATTATCCTGATTTGATCATTACACAATGTATGCATGTGCTGAAACATCCCACTTTGCCAAGTAAATATGTGTAATTATTAGATGGTTATCAATTTTTATCCAAGTAGCTTCATGGTCAACCACTAAAACCTCTGTGACCACACTGTGGTGACAAAATCAATCAACCCTCCTCTGGCCCATCTGCCTGAAGGGAATAAACACCTTGTTTTCGAGGCATGAGTTTAAGAAGCCCAAGCCCTCCTGGCCAAGAGGAAGTTACAAAGGCCTCAGAGAATATTTTGGGGGCAGCCACAGTAGTATTTCTGTGGCTGATCTCTCTTAGCACATAAAATCTCATGGCTAATAGATATGTCTAAGCATTTTTGGAAGCACACCCTGGCTTATATGTGTGCTTCAAAAAAAAGGAAGTCTAGTCTTTTGTGGCTTCCAAGAAAAGGATTTCTCTTTTCTTTCTTTCTTTTTTTTTTTTTTTTTTTTTTGTTGTTGTTGTTTCTCATGCATCTGAATCTCAGAATCATCCAGGAGCAGGGAGTGGAGGACTTTCAAAGACCTGGTTCCTTCATCCCGCACAGGTAGACACCAGCATGTGCAGAAGAGGAAGAATACTCTTTGTTTTGCAGGGTCACAGCTGGAACCACTCAATGAACTAGAGAATCCTTGTGTTGTAGCTAATATGTATGACATGAAGTTGCCCCCAAGAAGAACCCTCAAAAACTGAATTAAAAAAAAAAAACTCCGAGAAAATGGAAATTAGCCCAGAGAGATGTGCATCTTTTACAAAAGACTGTGTGGTTTAAAAATAGGCACATACTCATATGTAAGAGATGCACATAGTGTATATCCATGTGTATACACAAATACACACACACTGCAACTCATGGCATCCCTGATGCAGAGGCTGTGGATAGAGGCGTGCTCCTCCGCTACATCATGAGTGTATTGTCCATTTATGCTTCTTCCTACTTGGCTGGGGAGGTCTCATCTGCCTTCTTAACTATCTTGAAAACAGACCTGGCCTCTTTCTGAGTTGAATTTTTGAGCCTTTCTGTGCCTTCATGTAAGTCAACTGACCAACTTGTAAAGACAGTTTTGTCAGGGGAAGGAAAAGGGAATTCACAGAAACATGATCAGGGCAGGGTTTCCTGGGGCTGTGGCTCAGTGTCAGTTCAGTTCTAAGAAGGCACATTTAGGGAACAAACAAAATGCTAGACAGGACTCGGTGGTTTCCCCTTCTTTCTTCTGTCTTCTCAAGGCATACTGTCTGCAGAGTGAAGATCTGCCCATCTCAGGGGACTGTGAAATGAGTCAAAACAGAACCAAAGTGACAACAGGAAGAGACATGGACTTCATGCATTTGGGGAGGCAGAACATTCAACTTCATTAAGCATAATCTGATTTACACTGGATGGAATTTAATGAGGATGTGAACAAAGTAGGGAAAATATGAAGTTATTCATTGTGAAGGAGAGATCACTCTATGTAATTAGGAAGGACATTTTGGGAACTTCTGTGTTAAGTCTGGGAGCTTCTTAGGTTTGTTTTTCATTCCCACACACAGACTTATTCAGTGATCTGAAACAACTATGGGATTTAACGCAAATTGCCACATTCAGCTTTCTGCTGAAAAAGAAATTCAAACCCTACACTTGGCAATATTTAAAATATGAGGTGTGACTTCAAATATAAAAAGAAATGTCTTTCTTCTTCTTCTTCTTCTTTAACCCATTAAGAAAATACAGGGAACCTAATATATGCCAGATACTATGAGGAGGAAGGGGCAGTCAGGCGAGGGCTCATAGAAAGTCAATAAAGGCCAAGTTCTTGGAAAGGATTCTTGCAGGCTTGTTCGTAGATGTGACAGCTGGGGTTCCCCGGGAGAGTAATCCAAGAGAGAGAGAACAAGCAAGACAGAAGCCACACTTTTTCAGTCACAGTGTCAGAAGAGGCATACTATCAGACAGGAAATGAATACCGGGATTAAAGACTCTCCGGGGTTCATCTGAGAGATAAGTAAACAGTTCTCTAGAGAGAAGACAGAGGGCAGGAGTCAATTAAAGCAGTACTAATTTGTGTTTGTTGAGGCATCACCCACGACCCTCCATTCCAAGTTTTAAAATAAGAATGAATAGAAGAGTATGGTGTAGGTGGAGCCCTAAGTGGAACCTTCTCTTCTTTCCCAAAGCTCTATCTTGGAGACTTAAGGACGACACATGGAGGACAGGTGACACAGTGACACAAGAACATAGCATTTACTTTTGTCACTAGACACTTGCTTTAAGGAGGTGGCTAATTAGTGAGAAGGCTGGGTCTGCTTGTTCACACAGCTGCTGAGAGCAGGGAAGAAAACAAACCATTTCAAGGTATGGCAACCTGCTCTCTGATTAGAAGGTTCTGTGTCTGGTCTCTGGTGGTGGTGACCAATCACATCAGCATTTCCACTTTCCTTGGGTTTGGGGTAGGAAAGCCAGGAAGAGGTGAGAAAGTCACTGAGTGCTTGTTTTTTTGGTTTTTTTTTTTCCCTGTACAGAATGTCTGATCACTCTTGTTCTTCACAGGAGAGATGGAGTGGTTGACTGAAGTTTAACAAGGCCTGTTTCCAAGAAGCCAGGAATGAAAACCCCAACTTTGAAATTCAGCCACAGTGGTCACATCAGGTCAAAGATGCAAAATTGCTGCCAAACTTATGATGAACTCCGAATTTATTTTCTAGGCATTTCTTCTATGCCACAGGCATGTGGGTCATAAATTAAAACAATGAAAGAGACACATTGAAGAAATAGAGACTTGGAAAGGAAACTGGAATCATTTATTGCTGCCTGTTCTCAGAGGTAAGCAAACATACTAATAGTTAATAATTAGGAGTGAGGCCAATGTCATTTTAGCCTCAGTTAGGTGAGTTTTCCTCTGTGGCACCGTGATGGGTTCATTTTTCATTACTGTAGTGAAATTAGAGTTTGGGAACTTTATGAAGAATAGATCTATAGCTTGCTGATCTGGAGATTTAAGGGCATGAGTCTGGTTTTGGCACAGTCCTGGCAGAAGTCTCATGGGGGACAGCACACGATGGCACGAGTATGTGACGCAACAGGAGATCACGTCAGCAGACACACCCAGGCCATGGTTCAGGGGTCAGGCTTGCTCTTCCAGCAGTCCACAATGAAGAACTAGCCCAGGCTCCCCTGAGTCTACCTGAATCACTTCCAAGGGCAGTGTTTCCAGTGACCTAAGATCCCTCCTCCCCAACTAGGTCCCACCTCTGAGAAGTCCAACCAAATTCATTTTGAAAAGATGGTAGAGATAGGGGTGTGGGGTGGGGGGATGGAGGTGAGGGATACAGTGGTAAAGACACTTAGAATGCCAGATTCATTCTCGTATGCCTGGGTCCAAGTCCCAGATCCATCTCTTATTTCAGCTTCCTACAAACGTACATCCTTGGAGGCAGCAAGTGATGGCTTAAGTACTTGGATCTGTCACTCATGTGAGAGCACTAGATTGAGCTGAGTTCCAGATTCCTGGCTTCAACTTGGATCAGCTCACATTGCTGTGGCCATTTAGAGAGTGAGCTAGTTTGGTGGAATATCTCCTTCCCATCTCTTTCAAATACATTTTTTAAAAGTCAGGTTTTTTTAAAAACAAAAAGTTTCAGCCATCTCCTACTGTGTTTACATTGAAGACCAAGTTTCCAACATGTGAAACTTTGAACGACTCCCTTCAACTGCATCCAGTCCAAAGCACTGTGTGCTTTCTGTGAAGTTAGCTGGAGTCTTCCTCTTTCCAAGCCGTGTGACAGGCAACAGTGTCATGGAAAGATAACTGGTCTTAGAGGTGAAGTCCCAGCCACCCCATCCTGCCTAAGCTTTGGTCATCAGGGTGCACAGTTCCCAGTTGCTTCTTCTGAGAAATGTGTACAGTAATATTTACCAGCTCGTCTAGGTGATGGTAGGGATAAAATGATATTCAGGCTGTGGAAGACCCTTGTAGAGTCCAAGGTTCTAGACAAATGCAAGAAATCAGTCTTTAGAAATCTGAATTGGCCAAGCTAAGATTGCCATGCCCCTCACTTCTGACCTTTCATTGCCTCGAGCATTTATCAACCACCGCTGTCCTTGAATATCCCACTCCCTGCTTGTAAGATGTTGTGTCACCTGTTGGTGTTCTAGCTGACTTCTTCACTCAAGTCAGTGTTCCCATTTTCTGTGGGGGGTGAAGTTCCCTTGTGTCCCTGTGACCACAGAAGAAGCACATTATATGAATATCCCTTTGGAGGAAGGAAAGCAAATCATTTGTTCATCTCTTAGGAGCTTTCCAAGCTTTGGCTGCATGGGTGAGTATGAGGACATCTAGACTATCTGGTGACTGCTCTAGCTAACAAGAGAGATTTATTATTATAGCAGATCTGCAGAGGTTCCATAAGAATCCTTATACAGTCATGGATATAATTTATAACAGGAGTGTTTGGGAAGGGCATTAGTTTTTATTTAATGCCTCCCACATTCAGGGTAGAGTAAGGTGTGAGACTGGTGACATTCCTGCTGTGTGGAAGAGAAGGCGGCAGGTCTTGGCACTCTCCGTAGTCTCACGCCAGATAGGATCCAATGAATTTTGAATCTGACCGTTTATCTATTTTTTTGAAAGTGAGAGAAAAAGATTACAGTGATCCAGAGTTTAGAAACTTGTAATTGGGGGTGGCAGTAAGGGGAGCAGGTGTGGAAATCAAAATATTGGTTAAAAATGAAACATCAGAGATGACATCTCATGCCATGGTGTGCTATGCTTTCACCTGCAATGCCAGCATGCCAGCATGCCATGTGATGCTGATTTGAGTTCTAGCTGCTTAGCTTCAGCACTAGCTTCCTGCTAGTGCACCTGGGAAAGCAGAGAAAATGGCCATATGTACTTGGGTTTCTGCCACCCACATACAAGACTCAATTGGAGTTCTGGGCTCCTGGCTTCAGCACAGTCCAACCCTTGATGTTGTAGCCTTTTGGAGTCAATGGATGGAAGAAATTTGTCTCTGTCTTACTTAGTCTCAGTAATCCTGCCTTTCAAATAAAGCTTAATGAGAAAGAGAGAGGATTCTCCCACTGCCAGTTGTGGCAAAGGCAGTAATAATCCTTTTCCAGATAATTACATTATGAAGAGACCTTAAGGCCAAGGCCACTAATAAGTGGAGGGTAAAGAAGAACACAGTGAAATACAGAGGATCTAAAATAAGGTTGTGAAACCATGTTAGTATGGCAAGAAGAAATTAAGTGAAATTCAGAAAGTTCTCAAATACATAAAGATTTTGTTTCACAACTTGTACAAAAACCCAAATATGTAGTGTTCTAGGAAGGCAAGAAGTTAGCAAATTGCCAAGGTGTTAATAGTCAGTTCTTGGTATTGTTAGAACACAGTCTGACTTCTGCATCTGACTGGAATATTTTCCTCAGCAAGCATTCTCTTTCCTGGTATTGATTCTAAATGTTTTTGCTAAAAGACAACAGAGACTTTTGATGATCTAAGCACTTTAGTCAAGAAAATTAAGTTTATTGAACATATACTATATCCCTGGCCGTGGGCCGAGGTATAGAACATCCAATAGTGAACAGAATTGGGCCCAGCGGAGTGGCTAAAGTCCTCGCTCTGAACATGCTGGGATCCCATATAGGCGCCAGTTCTAATCCCGGCAGCTCCACTTCCCATCCAGCTCCCTGCTTGTGGCCTGGGAAAGCAGTTGAGGACGGCCCAAAGCCTTGGGATCCTGCACCTGTGTGGGAGACCTGGAGGGAGTTCTGGCTCCTGGCTTTGGACTGACGCAGCACCAGCTGCCATTGCAGCTGCTTGGGGAGTGACTCAGTGGACGGAAGACCTTCCTCTCTGTCTCTCCTCCTCTATGTATATCTGACTGTCCAATAGAAATAAATAAATCTTTTTTAAAAAATGGTGAACAGAATTGTGTGTGAGCTTTCATAAAGTTCACAGCCTGATTTTTTTTTTTTTTTTTTTGAGGAGAGCTGGGGGAATTCAACAAGGACTGCATGTATGTTAGAGGAAGAGTTAAAGTAGGGGTAGTACAGGATGCCTATGGAATTGCAGTAGAGGGGTTTGTGACTCTGTTTCAGAAGGACAAAAAAGCTCCCTAGCTTTGCCATCCAAGCTGGGTCCAAAAGATGAGCTGTAGTTAATGGAGTACATTCCTCAAGGAGGGAGGGTCACACACAAAGAGGTAGAGGTGAGAGGATGCAGTGGTTGGCACATGAAAGCTATTCAGCCTGAGTGGAGCGCTGAGGGAAGCAGGTTAGCTGGCTGGGCAGGGGCTCACCTTCAGGCCAAGTTAGAGTTAGGACTCCGTCCTAATTGACCATTGAAGGCATTTATGTGTGCTACCAAAAGTCTCAGGACTGTTGGGTGAAAAATGTAGAGAGATGCAATACACATTTTAAAAAAGAAGAAGAAGAAGATGGATTTTATTGATCTGAACAGCAGAGTGGTAGAAGAGAAAGAGATCTTTCATCCCCAAATGGCCACAACATCTGGGGATTGATCCAGACCAAATGCAGAGATCTGGAACTCCATCTGGGTTTCCTACATGGGTGGTAGGGATACTTGGTCCATGACCCACTGCTTTCCCAGGCACATTAGCAAGGAGCTGGATCAAAAGCAGAGCAGCTGCTTGTATAGGATGCTGGTATCACAAACTGTGGCTTCACCCACTGCACTAAAACACCAGGACAATATATATATATATATATATATATATTCTCTCTGGATTCTTGGTACTGCTTTTCTCTCCCATCCTAAATAAGGAAATGAACCAACCCACTTTAGCCAGTGTGACCCGTGGCTCCCCCGATGTAAAGCTTTCCCTCTGTTCCCTTACAGAGCCTCCACTGCCAGTACCTCAGCCGTTGGAGCAGAACCCATCCTCCATGAAATATCTTTTGTCCAAGGCTCCCCTGTGTTTCTAGCACCAGGTCTGGGGCTGCCTGTGCAGTCCAAGGCAGGGTCTTGGGGCATGGAGTGAGACCCTGGGGGTGGCTGGATCTGCACTGCTCCAAGGTGCCCGGCACCTGCTCACTGTGCTTGGTTCCTCCACGTGTATGAACTTCATCCACTCCCAGAAACCCTAGCTGCCCCTGACCTGAAGGACAAGGCCTGCAAGTTTGGCAGAATCAGTAGGAATTCTAATTGGACATGGAAAAATAAAAACCTGTGGACAGAATTTCTCTGTGCTCCCCACCAATCTTAGAAATTCTTAGAAATTTCTAAGATTCTAACATTTGTCAGAAATCTTAGAAATTGGAAATTAAAACATTTCCAGCATTAAATCAGTCTTCCCCTTCATAACTTAAATGTTCACTATCAGGAGACTGGACATGTGAATACTGACGTGTTCTAGAATACTCTACAGCAGGAAAAACAAATGAGTTGGGCTTATGTATTCAGTACAGATCCATGGCAAACACATTATTGAGTCTTTCTGTGGCTGTTTCCAGGGAAACTAGAACTGAGCTGCTGTCTGAGGAGCCTCAGTTTAGGACAGGATCTGGGTGTGCCCTGGCCCTCTTCCTCCTTTCCTCTTCCCCTCTGTCTTCATCCCTTGTCTTGTCTCCCCTCTTCCCTGGCCTTCTCTTCCTTGGAGAAATCTGGGGCAGGAACTGGAGTGTGCGGGGAGGGTTAACACCCAGCCTGGACCAGAGCACACTGGGTGCTGTGCACATGTTGCTTCGTGGTCAATCCATTAGCTTCTCCATTTGAAGGCCGAGGAAACCAAGGCTCAGAGAGATTGCCAAACAGGCTGAGGCTGTACAGGCTGCAAGCAGCTGAGCTGAGACTTGAATGCAGGTTCAGTTCCAGAATCCTGGCTCCTCCCACTTCCCAGCCTGGCTCAGGCCTCATCGTCTCTCCTCTCCCCATGCCTTTAGTCCACGAGTGCCCCTTTTCACCCACTACTGTAATTATTGGCATTAGTGTTAGACTCTGTTACATGCTTCAGTAATGCCAAAGGTTATGCATTGTGAAACGCTCCTGTAAACAAAATTTTCTTCGGTCCCAATAACCTCTGTTGGGAGTCCTAAACCCACACTGTGGAGGAGAATCAGGGCTGCTCTCACATTTCTGCATCTGAGCCTCTTATACTCACTTCTGCTTCCCTGAGCTCTTCCATGGAGACCTTCCAAAGCCAGAGTCAAATGCATGCTGATCATTGAGGCACGCACAATGCCTGTGAAACCAGATCCTGACTTAAAACATCAATAGTTTGCTTAATGCCATTACATTGCCTTCAACTATTATAACTGAGTTGATTCAGTTCCCTTAAAATTTGCACCACAGGCAGTGGCTCAAAGGTCTCCTCCTGTGTCAAGCCATTTTTCTGTCTGCCTGGACAAGGATGTTACTGTGGCTCCTTCTCCCCCAGGTCCGTGTGTGCGTGTGCGTGTGTGTGTTGGGGGTGGGGAGGCAGCCTGCCTGCCTGCCTGTTCTCATTCTTCTCCCATCTTTGGTTCAGAGGTTCTCATCCTTCTGGGCCCTTCCTGGGAAGGCTGTCTGAGCAGAATGATCCAGTAGAAGCAGGTGAATACCTTGAGTTGGGGCACAGGGACAACAAGGCCAGCTGCCTGGTGATTGGCCACGGCTGCTGCTTTGGGTGAGTTAGCATAATGAAACCTTTTTCTGGGAAGGGACTGTTCAGGAATGAACTCCCATGGATACCTCCTTGGAGCCTTTGGGGAAATAGAAGGAACAGCCTGATCAAGGTTTTTCCTAGAAAAGCCCCTCTGATGGGCCGTTATGACAAGCAAAGCTGTTTTTGTTTTCTTTGATTAATCACAGTGTCCTGTTTCCCAAAGCAAAGGTGGCCTTGGACCTTCCGGAAGGACACAGCCGAGGCTACAGAGGAAGGCTGGCAGCTGCCTGGAATTTGACAAGGTCCCCTGCTTGGGACAGGGTGGCCTTGTCTGGGTAAACTGGCCTCTTGCTTTTTTCACCTTCAGGGGGAGCTCAGGTTACCATTTCCTTTGTTTTTCTCTGCCAGTGAGAACAGAAATGTCAGCCTTTTTAAAGGTTTCTGTACAGTTCCTTGAAAGCTGGTAGGTCAGCAGAGGTCCCTTAAAGCAACAGTGTCTTTCAAGGGGGCAGTGGCGTTTCAAGATCACTTTTTGTTACTGATCATGTTAGAAAAGCTTAGCAATCTGGGAGGGATGGAACTAGAGGGACATCCCACCCCGCCACTTCTTGTTCTTTTGCTGGAGGAATCCAATTCCCCCACATCTCCTCCCCCCACACCCCCCAAATCCAAAACTGCTTTCAAGGAAGATAGGGGAAAACCATGTTCATTCACTTTGATAGTCATGGATTGGTTTTCTCGTTTGAATTCAGAAGGGAAATGTGTGTGGGATGGGGCAGAAGGAGAGAGAAAGCGTTCTAAAGTGCATGTTTGTGTCTGTGTAAGAGTTGGGGGGGGGGGGTTATAAATAGCTGGCCTCTCTTTCCAAAGAAAACCTTGCCTCTTGGTGTCAGCATGTTTTTTATCCGGGGTTTAAACACCCAACCCCCTCCCCTCCCCGGGCATTTGGCAGGCCTGCCTCAGTTGACTTCCACCTGCCACATGAGTCCATCTTACCATTTCAGAGATGAGTAAACTGAGGTCCGTGTCAATATACCCAGGCACTCCATCTTGCCTGGAGTTGAAGAATATACTGATATCATCTCTTTAGCATCACCCCAGAGCTCCTCTTTCTTCCTCTGTTCAAGCGGCTGTCAACCAGGACCATCAGGTCTTCCAGAGGGATATTTGGTAGCATCCAGGAGCATTTGGTACTGTCACTGTGTGTGTGTGTGTGTGTGTGTGTGTGTGTGTGTGTGTGTGTGTGTGTGTACGTGTACACATGTCCACTCCCATCCCTCTTCTATGGAGGGGTCCAGGTGGCATCCAGTCGGAGGCCAGATACGCTGAAAAACGTCCCACAACAGGTACTCAGGGTCCTGGGACAGGCAGCATCCCATCCCAAGCTTTGAAAAGTCCTGGGCCCTGCTTAGCCTCTGAGGGAAATTCCATCCCCCTGCTGTTGCCAAGAGCTCCTCTGCCCAGCAACAGGCTTGGCCCCTCTCCCAGAGCAGCCACAAGGGCTAAGCCGCGGTCTAGAGCACCCTCCGGCAGTGGCCAAACAGCGTCCGCTGCGGAGTTTCCTGCGGGCTACGATGTGCATGCGCGGGAGCCGATGTGTTGTATAATTTATAGTCACAAGGGTGCCTGTCTTCATTTAGCAGCAAGCCCAGCCCGCTGGCAGCCGTCCTGGCGGGGAGGAAGTGAGCTCCACAGAGGCCCTGCAGCCCCCAGCCGGCTCACGGCCGTGTTATTTGGGAATGGTGTGGCTCAGAGGCACCTGGGAATGGGCTGGGGGCCGAGATGGCGCTGAGTGCGCGGAGCACGCGGCCTCCCTTCAGACCCGTCCGTCTGCCAGAAGATGGCCTATTGAACATTTCCAGGAATAGCACTGCCAACCCCGTCAACTGCTTTCTTGGAAATGCACTCAATAAGCATGGCTGTCCTCCAGCGGGGAGAGCAGAAAGCACGGCCTAGAGTGCAGCACCCAGAAATGGCAGTGCGATGCAGGGCAAGGGCGCAGGACAAGATGGAGTGGGTGAAGTGCTCACTGGTGCCTTTCCCCTCCCCCGCAGCCACTTGGGTATGTCCCCTGGGAGGGAGGGAAGGCCCTGGTGAGGTGACCCTTGCAGGCTTGCTGTGTTCACTCCGACTCCAGCAGGCAGAACAGCCTTGGTTTGGAGGCAAGAAATTAGCTGTCAGCAGTGAGACACTGCAGTGTCTCCCGGTGGTGGTGGGATGCTTGGAAGATTACTCATTATCTGGTGACTTTCCTTCCAGGTGGAACCAAAGGACCCTCAGAAAAGACAGAAGTAACTGCTCCCCACCTGTGCTGGTCCTCACCCACCCCACTGCTGGACCATTCTGAGAACATGGCAAATAGGAGGTAAAGCTGTGCTATGAAGGAAGATGTGGTTTACTCTCCCTGTGCCCTGTTAGCCTCCCTGAGGCCTGGCAATCCAACCAGGTTCAGCCCTGGCTGTGTACTGCCTGTTCCACCCTCTGGTATCTCCCAGGGGGCTTCTCAGAAAAGCCCCCGAGGACATCCATATCAGGTCTAGAAAGAGAGACCCAGACATCTCTGCTTGTGTGGGGCATTCAGCAAAGGTAGGTTGTTGGTGGTCTGCAAGGACCAGAGGCACCCAGGGTAGCACGGAGCAGGCAGGGGACAGCAGTACAGGGCAGTCCACAGCGATCAGCAGTCACTCAGGAGCCAGGCCTTCCCAAGGGGATGACAGAGGATGCCCAGGCCCCGGGAAAAGAGCAGATGAGGACTGAGTGGAAGGGTGTCCCAGGTGTCACCGGCTGCTTCTCCGACATTCACCTGCTGGGACCGTAACTAGCAGGGAACAGCATCGTCTAACCCACACTCTAAGGAAGAGCCTACAGGCAAGGGAGGATGATGGAGAGTAGGGAAGAAAGACCACAGGGAAGGGAAGGGTGCAGAAAAGGAGAAGAGCTGATCTCAGTGAAAGACAAACAGTGCTAAGGAAGAGGCAGGAATAGGAATGGTTCTTTTATCTTCTTATTTGTTTATTTATTTCAGATAAATAGGTATCTGAAAAGTTTTTTTAAATTTAAAGATTTATTTATTTTTGTTGGAAAGGCAAATTTACAGAGAAAAGGAGAATCATAGAAAAAGATCTTCCATCTGCTGGCTCACTCCCAAAGTAGCTACAATGGCCTGAACTGATCCAAAGCCAGGAGCCAGAAGCTTCTTCTGGGTCTCCTATGTGGCCACAACATCCTAAGGCTTTGGGTCATCCCCCACTGCTTTCCCTGGCCACCAGCAGGGAGCAGAAAGGGAAATGGAGCTGTCAGGACACAAACCAGCCACCCATATGGGATCCCAGCATGTGTAAGGTGAGGATTTTAGCCATTGTACCAGGCCCAAAACCAGGCCCATCTACTGGTGCGCTCCCCTCAAAACCCCTTCACAGTCAGGGGCAGACCAGGCCAAAGCCAGGAGTCAGGAATTCAGTCCAGGTCTCTCACATGGGTTGCAGGGACCTAAGCATTCGAACCATCTGTGGCTACCTGCTAGTGTCCAGAGGGGCAGCAGCTAGAATCAGGAATGGGGCAGGTACTGAAAGCCCAGGCACTGAGATTAAGGTTGCGGGCCTCTCAAGCTGTGGCTGTGACTGCCACAGCAGAGGTCCTGCCCAGGAGCACCACAGAGCGCCCTCAAAGATTTGGTAAGTTGTGGTTGCTTTCTTGGAAACCCTGCTTAGTCGGAAGCCTGACCACCGTCCTTCCTGGATCTTCTGCTGCCCATTGTCATATATTTGGGGCAAACTGTTGTGGGCACCAAGAGGAAATGAATCTTCTAGTTTGGACAGCACGTCCTAGATGGGTATTCCCCTGGGACCTGGGTGGTTAAATGAAGTTTATAGGAAACTGTTGTTTGCGACTAAACTACACTAGGCCCAACAGACCAGACCAGAATGGAGTCACTCCTGCAAAGTGTAGATTAATCTGACTGAACTTTACAATGGGCCTGTTTTCAGCAGTCAGGAGATTGACAGCGCCCAATGGAAAGAGGCACTGCTCAGGCAGGCAGGTAAGGGCCCTCCCCCATCCCGGAAACAGAATAACTTGGACAGAATCAATCTGCTTCCCATTCCTTGTTCTGTGTTACTACCTGGGAAACCCACCCTGGCTGCTTAGCAGATGGGATGCTACTGGTTCTGTGAAATACAAATAAAAAGTCATTTGATCTTGAAACTCAGTTAAGATGTTGTTCTCGGACAGGGTGAAGTGGTGTTTGACTCCAGGTCTGAAGGCCCCTTTCTACCTACCACTCTCCCCAGCACACACACACACACACACACACACACACAGCTGTCATCCATGGACTGGGTTTTCAAAGAATTGGAATCTAAGCAGTAAAACAGATGGGTTGCCGTGATTCCAGAGAGTGTTTGTTGTTGAGGGCGCTGTGGCAGTGCTCCGCTAGCTCCCTGAACCTCTGGGTTAATGGGTTGGAAAGCATGGGAGTCATTGCAGGGCAGATATAAAGATGCCAGGACTTTCTTGAATTAGCAACACCCTGGTTCTCTTACAGTGGAAGATCAGGGCGGCCTGACCCACACAGAGTCTTGGTTGTCTTCCAGTGGGTGGGGTGGCGGAGCTGGAGCCTGCCTCTGCCTTGTGTCTTGGGCTGCAAAGCAGGTCTCCCCACAAGCTCCAGCAGGGAGGAGTAGAGACATGCGCACGACCCACCTTGCTAAGACCCTAAACCAGGCATCAGCAGAGGTGGAGGCTGTGTCCACTGGGACACTATCATAACACTCTTCGTGACTGTGCAAAATGAAGCTTTTGTCTCAGAGTCAACATCCGTGACTCCCTGACTCACTAGCTCTACAGGCACATTGCTTAATCTCCCCATGCATCTGTTTCATCAGGAGTCAAGTTGGGATAAAAGTAGTATTCATGGAGTTAGTGGGAGGACTGAATGAGTTTGTAAGTGGAAGACACCATTTAAACCTTAGTGCTGCCATTATTATTCTCACCTTCATTGCTACTTCAGTTATTACAAAGGCCTGTTGCCTGGTAGGCCATCAGCACTGTTTGTAGCAGGATGCACTGATGAGGGGCTGGTACCACCCTTCTTCTGCTCATGCCTTCCATTCACAAGTGAACTGTCCCCCACTATTCAGGTACAATCAGACCAGGAGGTAGATAGCCTCGCTAGGGAGTGATGTATGGGAAGCCCTGTCCAAGGGAGAATCTGCTGTTCCTTCCCCAGCCTTCAATCCTCTCTCAACAAACATCCTAAATAACAACTCACATGTATTCAACCAGCGCTCAATGTCAAGCACTGGCCCAGCATTCTCCACATCTCACTTCACCTCCAGCAGCTAAAATTATTGTCCTTGTTTCCTCCCGATGGACTAATTTAGTTTTTCATGAGCAGTAACAGGGTGAGATGAGTTCAAACTTAAGAGAGAAGATGCCCTAGCCCATGCTTGCAGGGTTTTCTTCCTCTCTGGATACTGCTACATGTTTCATAGCCTTTGTGGTTTACACATGCGTCATTATCCAGGCATCACTAAGAGTTTTTTTTTTTATTATTAAATGTTTATCTGAGAGGCATATGATGTGCTAGGAGGTAGGCTTTGCTCTCATGAATGGATTTAGTATTCTTGGAAAAGAGGGCCCAGAGAACTGCCTTGCTGCCACCTTGCACTGTGTGAGCATGCAGCAGGAGTCTGCATAAGGACTCAGCGTACACTGGACCTGCTGCTGCCTTCATCTTAGTGTTTCCTGCCTTGAGAACTCTGCAACATAAGCAACTGCTGTTTAAGTCACTGGTTCCTTGGATGTTGTTACAGCAGCCTGAGCCAGCTGGGACAACAGGTGATGCTGCTGCTCCTGACCCAGAGACCACACTTGGAGAGGCTCTAGAGAGACATGCTTCCCTTCTGTTCTTCCACTTGGCTCTGGAAAATCTGCCTGGTTCCTGGACAGAGCCAACACTATGGTTGAAGTACAGTTTGTGCCCTACAAAGGTATGTGGCCTGGAAGCTTGGGGTCCCAGTGGCATGTTAAGAAGTGGTGGGATCTTTAAGAAATGGGGCCTGGTAAAAGAGGGGAAGGTAGGTCATTGCGGGCAGCACCTTCAGAAGGGATTACTACTGGCATTTTGGAGGTAGTACTAGCAAGAGTCATATGTGTGGCCATTTCATTTTCTGCTTCTCTGTCATTCTGTGAGGTGACCAAAAGGGCCCTAACCAGAGGCTGAGCTGCCATAAGAACAAGGTTGTGAGGGCAGACAGGCCAGCCAATCTCCCTCTGTGTGTCCCAGCACTGCCCCTCTGTGCAAACTCTGCCTGTGTGTTGGCCACCCCTGTTGCAGTTGCCTCTGCTCTGGAGGAACAGAGCATTAAACTGAATACAGAGAGGACCATGTGTCTATGTGCTGCAGGCCGTGCCTACTCACAGAGGAAATGATTCGTTCTCGTTTATCCACTGCAGTAGAGTGTACGAATCTCTAGCAAGGTATCAACTCAGGTTATTTAGTGTCTGTGTTCCCCAATAGGCCAGGGTCCAGCAACTGTGAAGGCCTATTGGTCGAATACAGCCTGCTGCCTGTCTTTAAAATTGTATTTATTTAAAATGTACAACACAATGTCTTATACACAAATATAAAACAAAGTGATTACTAGCCCAGCAGATGAAGATAACCAACATTTTTTTATAGTAACCCTTGATTTTTGCAGTAGAAATACCTAAAATCTACTCCTACCAAATTTCCAGGACACAATACAGTCTTATTTAACTATAGTCTTCACTCTGTACATGTGAATCATGCCGCCTACACACTACAACTTTGAACTCACTGACCTGCATCTTCTCCTTTGCCCTGGAAACCACCCTCCTACTCTTTGTTTTCCAAGTACTTAACTCTCTTCTGTTTGCTTCCTGTCTGTAATAAAACTTTATTGGAACACATCGACACTCATTTGCTTGCATGTCATCTATGGCTGCTTTCCCATTACGATGATGTGGCTGAGCAGCAGGACAAGGAATGTTTGAGCCATAAGGCCTAAAACACTTGCTACCAGGCCCTATATGGAACAGGTGTGTGGATACCTGCACTGGATTGTCAGATCACCAAAAAGGACAGGAATCAGGTCTGCTCAGTCCGTTTACTTTTGTGTTCTTGCTATCTGACGTGTTGCCTGGTATTTACATAGTGCTCATCAGATATTGTTGAATGAAAAAAGAAGTACATAAAAATCTTAGCATTTTTGATGACTCTGGAAGAAAACCATGAACCTCTATGTTTTTACTCAATTTTTTGTTGTTTTCGTATAAAAACATGTTTAAAATTTCTTACCTTACTGTGAAATTGCTCTGCATGGGCAAGGTGTTTGTGTCCATCTGCTAATACACAGCAGCTCCTTTCAGGCTGGAAGGCCACAGGCATGGATACGGATCAGTCACCATTCAGTAGATGGTGATTGAGCAGTGCAGCGCTGGAAATGATGACAGTGAAGAATTGATTTCACTGTGTCTCACCCAATAGACCTAAAGAGTCTGTAGGCCTAAGAGAACAACATCTTGCAAATGTGTAATATATACAAATGTCTAACTACATAATGAAACTTTTTTGTTTAAAGTTTTTGAAATTTTTACTGGAAAGGCAGATTTACAGAGAGAAGAAGAGACAGAGGGAAAGATTGGCCATTCCTCAAATGGCTGTTGCAACTGAGCTGATCCAAAGCCAGAAGCCAGGAGCCTCTTCCAGGTCCCCTGAATGGGTGCAGGGTCCCAAACACTTGGGCCATCCTCTGCTGTTTTTCCAGGCTACAAGCAGGGAGCTGAATGTGGATTGGAGCATCCAGGACACGAACCAGTGCCCATATGGGATGCTGGTGCTTAAAGGTAAAGGGCTAGCTTGTTGAGCCATGGTGCTGGCCCTACAGGATAAACTTTGAAATGCAGAAGAAAAGTTCCTGGATCAAACACTGTGGCCTCGAGCCAGAATGGATTCATTCTGCAGTGGAACCAGGAAGGACTTCTTGCCAGTCATCCTTTGCTTGTTCTTGGGTCTAGTTCCTACCCTACTGCTTTGCTCAGCTCCACAAAGGCCTGTCTGTCCCGGCTGCTCTGTCCTTTGGCTGCCGCACTGCTTCATTTGTGGGGAAGTAGGGGGAGCCAGGGCATTTCTGCCTTCTCTGTGATCGTCAGTTTTCACACTTGTACAGTTAGAAAACAAAAATCTAGGGTTTTTATGAGAAGTAAGTGAGATAAGGCATGCAAAATGTTTAACACAGAACCTGATGTGTGTGTGTGTAGGATTAATCATTCAAAGACTAGAGTTATTGTTGCTGTTAACCTTCGAGTGAGTAGGAAAGAGTGCCATGATCAATTAGTGATGTCCGCTAAGGTTTTGGCAGGTCAGAGAGCGGTACCTACCGCCTTAATATTCTGAAGCTGTGTGGTGGAGATAGAATTGATAGGACTTGGTAAATGGGTTGAGTGATTTTAACATTGGGATTGGAGACTGATAGCAAGACACACATAATCGAATCAGCACATACCAAAGAAGAGATTTGGTAGAGATTTTGAAGTCCATCTTGGACAATGGTGATCTTTGGGTTGTGAACAAATAAAGCCAGAAAACGTGATGAGTATAGTTCCATAAGCAAGAGTTTCTGGCAGAGGTACACATATAGGCAGGGAGTTAGCAAAGTCAGCCATCTGAGCAGCTACATGCTCAGGTCTCCGTGGGAACTGGAAGACTACCCCAAAAACCACAGCAATGTTCGTTACTGTGGTGCTGTGTTACTGGGATGTGAAGTCTTCTGAGGAGGAGAAACCGTTGTTCCTGACAGTCCCACCCCACTCAAACCCCGCTGCCCCTGTCCCACTTCCTGGGGCCCTCCCTCTTGCCAGTTTCTGAGGTCATCTTCGCTGGGTCTGGCCTTTAAGATAAGCTGACTGGATGTGTGATCCTGTTCTGGGAAGCGTTCTAAGGGATTGTGTTCTCACGGTGACATACCTGATAGTTTCCTGAGGTCCAGCCCAGATTAGGTGCCTTTGGCTTGGCACAGCAGATATGGGCAGCACCATGGTCATTGCCTGCAAGGCAGCGATGCCCCTGTTGTCAGAAAGAGCTATGCGGTCAGTAGACTTCATGGTCATTCTGATGTGGATTCGTGGCATTTTGAAAACATCAGTGGGATCTCAATGCAGGTAAAAGACAGGATTGCGCTTGGAGTGCCATGAAAACTAAACACGTAACAGAGGGCGAGACTGAGAGAACATTGAGGATATTGCAGTATTTCTGGCCTTATACATGTCGTTTGAATTTGCTCATCCAGGATCCAAATCTGTGTAAGCTGTAGGGCAAAAAAGCCAGAGATCGTTCATGAACAGGAAGCTCTTGGAGTGACCCGGAAGTTCGATGCTTGCCGCAGGCTTTACTGATTTCTTACAGGAACAAATCTGAAATTGACTTGGGAGGATGGGTGATGTGGTGAGGTTAGAGTCTCCTTACCACTTCAAGAGCAAAATATTCTGCCTCTTAGGATGACAAACCAAACATCCTAATCTTGTGTGATTCTTCCTAGAACTCTTGACAGCCAATCACCCACCAAGTGCCTTGCAACATACATATTCTGGGGATAAGCTGATGGAAATTAAGAGTGAAATGCTAACATTTGGAAAACTCTATCACTTAGAGGAATGGAACTCTAAGCAGCAGCTGCACACTTGCTCTGAAAGTCCTTGATGAGGACCAATGGGAACATTCTCCATGCAGCTGCACCCAAGAGGTACTGTCTGCATTATTTTAATTCTTCAGGGAGAAGTGCTCTGGCACTCAAAATCTTAGAATAGTTTACACTGGGAGTTACGAATGCCACAGACATCATCGAAGAAGTGGAACATTTTAAACAAAGGAGTGACCGTCCTGTCCTCTAGCCACACCCCTATTTCCAGCATACTTCTGTAATGCTAACTCAAGCACATTTGTGCTTTTTTTTTAAAAGATTTATTTTTATTATTTTTTTATTGGAAAGGCAGATATACAGAGAGGAGGAGAGACAGAGAGGAAGATCTTCCGTCTGATGATTCACTCCCCAAGTGAGCGCAACGGCCCATACTATGCCGATCCGAAGCCAGGAGCCTCTTCCGGGTCTCCCAAGCGGGTGCAGGGTCCCAAAGCTTTGGGCCGTCCTCGACTGCTTTCCCAGGCCACAGGCAGGGAGCTGGAAGGGAAGTGGGGCTTCCGGGATAGAACCGGCGCCCATATGGGATCCCGGGCGTACAAGGCGAGGACCTCAACCACTATGCCACCGTGCCGGGCCCAACATTTGTGCTTTTGATGGGACTGTTTTCTGATAATGTTAGTGCTTGCCACACAAATCTGTTGGAGGCACTGAAGGAAGCCCCTGCCTTTGGCACCTGGAGAGTTAGCAAGTTACTGAGTGCTCTGGGCTCCAAGTTTCTCACCCAAGCAGCAGAAACAATAATGATACCTGCTGGAGGATTAAATGACATAGTATCTATATTTAATACTTAGTTCACTTGATCATTTAATGCTTTGCACTCATTCGTTTAGTTGTAACCATCATGCTTTTCCACCTTTAAAAGGGAGTAGGGTAAGTGTGTGCTATAGCAGTAAGACATCTCACGAAATGCCTGCATCCCTTGTCACAGTGTCTAGGTTCAAGTCCTGGTCTGTTCCTCATTCCGGTTTCCTGCTAATCTGCGTTCTGGAGGACAACAGTGGTGTCTCAGATACCTGGGTTCCTGCCACTCATGGGGGAGATTCAGTTCACAACTTGGCTTATCCCTGGTTGCTGCGGGCATTTGGGGAGTGAAACAGTAGAAAGGATCTCTCTCTCTCTCTCTCCCTCCCTCCCTCTTTCACTTGAAATACTTTACATAAAACCAGGAAACTTTATAATCCCAATTTGGCTGAGGTGCTGGTAGTTCAAGTCCATGTTTGTCTCCCAGTTGTTGCTTTCCCTGCAGTAAATAAATGTGATGCTGCAACCACCTCTGCTCCCTCCCGCTGCCCACGTCCCCACAATCCAAGGTAGAGGAATAACACCA
This sequence comes from Ochotona curzoniae, assembly GCF_017591425.1. NCBI lineage: Eukaryota > Metazoa > Chordata > Mammalia > Lagomorpha > Ochotonidae > Ochotona > Ochotona curzoniae. Next base: position 11,243,939 of record NW_024464920.1, on the reverse strand, counting down.
TAGACATGCAGTGGGTAGCCAGCATGTGCTGCGAGGCCCCACATTAGAGCTTGAGGAAACAGAGTGAGGGCAGTTGTGCCTGTAGAAGCCCCTCAGCGCCTATCGGACGCCTGATGTGCCTCACGTGAGCCCGCGCTCCACAGGCGGCCCGCGCCGGGATGCTGTGGCTCAGGAGGCTTGCCAATGTGAACCTGGTCTTCCCCGCCCCCACATGCAGGTGGAAGCCCTTAGCTCTCGAGCCTCAAAATGACCACGTTTCAAAGTGAGATCTTTACAGAGGTGATTAACTTCAAGTGAGATCATCTGTGCGGGTTCATCCAACCTGACTGTTCTTCTGAGGGGAAAGTCAGACATCGGGGAGAGCGCCGTACCCACACTCCACCCCGGCCGCTGGAGGACACAGCAGAAAGGCTGCTGGCTGCTAGCCCAGGACAGAGGCCTTAGTGACGACGCATCCTGCTGACCTCTTGACCTTGGGTTCCAGCCTCTACAACGGTGAGAAAATACATTTCTGTTGTTTAAGATGCTCGGTTTACAATGGCAGTCCTAGAAATCTGACTGGTTTTATCGGCTTTTCAAAACTCAGGGCATATTCAGGTTCTAACAGAAAGGAAATTGGAGCCACACTGAAATGTTGGTAAAATTTGAAGGCAGAGTGGAACATGCTGGACTCAAAACCACCAATACTTTGAGTCCACTCATGTGAATGACCTAGAGCAGTCAAAGCTGTAGGACGGACAGTGGAAGTGGGGTCTTCAGGACACCGAGGGTTGGGGAGAGAAGTTACTATGTCATGTTGGGGGCCAGAATTTCAGTTTTACAGTAAGAACCCAGTTTGGGGGAAGGATTTGGGTGATGTTTACGTAAGAATATAAATGTGCTTAATGTCACTTAACATTTTAAATTTAAAAACAAGAGACAAACACATTGCCAGAGACATGGAGAGACTGCTTGGCCAGGCTAGACTCAAAAACTCAGTCTGGGTCTCCCACGTGGGTAACAGGGACCCAAGCATTGGGGTCATTGCCTGCTGCATCCATGATGTGTGCCAGCAAGAAGGTGGGAATCACAGGATCAAGGTTCAAACCTAGGTTCTCATAGGATGCAGGTGTCTCAAGTGGCATTTTAACCATTCTGCCAAATGCTCACCCTTCACTGAGCACTTTTAAAGGCATGTAAAAATGGTAACAGTGGTACATTTTACATGGCATGTAGCTTACAAAATAAAAAGTTTTGAAGAAGCTAAAGGGGGCCCAGTGTTTTAGCCTAATAGCTGAAGTCCTTGCCTTGCACATGCCAGGATCTCATATGGGCACCAGTTTGTATCCTGTCTGCTCCACTTCCCTTCCAGCTCCCTGCTTGTGGCCTGGGAAAGCAGTGGAGGATGGAGCAGTCTTGGAACTCTGTACCCATGTGGGAGACCTGGAAGAAGCTCTTGTCAGCTGGCTTTGGATCGACTCAGATCCAGCCGTTGTGGCCCTTTGGGGAGTAAACCAGCGAATGAAAGATCTTTCTCTGTAAATCTGTTTTTCCAATAAAAATAAATAAATATTTTTAAGAGGTTTAAGGGGGCTGCTACTCTCCATTGGGGGCAACAAGGAGAGGAGCCTGAGGAACTCAGAAGGGAGGTGGCAGAGGAGACAGCACTTGGCCATGTTCTAGGAGCAAGTTTGCCTACAACTCCCCAGGAAAGGCCACGCTCCACCTGCACTGGCCTGACTCGCGGCAGCTGCCAGCCCTCATAGCCTCTCTCCTTAAGGATGATTGCCAACATGATTGGCACATGTGAGGTGGAGGGCTCCGAGACGATCTGGCTTCTGACGCCATTTTCTCGTTTACTAACTTCTCCTGGGCCTTCTTGTCGTGTACAAAAGGAAGTATTTCCTCAGCAGTTAACCAAAGCTCATTCTGGGGTTTTTCCACAGCAAAAAAAAAAAAAAAAAAGCTTTCAGAAGGCCTCTTCCACAGGGTTAAGATTTACACCCTCAGTATGTGCTGAAGGACTTCTGAAGACAGCGGGGTCAAGTCCACCTTTCCCTGTGGGGGAGTTCCAAGTGCAAGGGCAAGGACCAGCATGTGGGAGAGGAGTCTGTATTCCCCTTCTTGAAAAAGGCCTCGGAGACATAAACATTTCTGCTTGGTGGGACAGGATCCAACCAGAAATGGGTTGCTGATAAGAAAGAGTACTTTTTCAGAAAGGTGTGCCAGAGGCCAAACTGGGAAATTTGGGCATCAAAATAAATACTGAAAGAGACAAGTCTAGTAGTTAAGATGCCCAAGTCCCATATTGCCGTTCTCCCACTTTCCTGCTTCTTGCTGATGCAGGCCCTTGAAGGCGATGGTAATGGCTCAAGTTTTGGGGCCCTGCCACCTACCTGAGTGAAGTTTCTGGACCCTAGTTTTGGCCAAATCCAGCCTTGGGCCCTGGGGGCATTTGGAGGGAATGATCTAGGGGACAGAAGCGTGTCCGTGTCATCTGTCTCTCAAGTAAGAATAGAAGCACACTGTAAAAGACTCAAAGAGAAGTCATGAGGTCACATGCTAAAGGAATAAATCAGAAGTATAATGCTGCAGGAACATCCATCCTCACCTTGGTGATGCTCATGCAAAGATGCATAATCCCAAATTCATCCAGGGAAACAGAAACTGAGGGGTGTCATGTGACATGACTTTTCTGGACATCTGTGGAAATTCCAGCACCAGGAAAGACATGGAAACTGCTCCAGACTTAAAGAAATAACAGGACAGGGAGCCAAACGACTACAATTCAGTTCTGCCTGGATCCTTTGCAAAGACATTTTTGGGTTAAACTGGCACAACTCAAGTAGGATCTGAAGAGTAGACAGCAGTGGCATGGCGTTGTTTGCTTCTTAATTTTGATTGTTGGCTAATAGATTTAAGGAACTGTATATTCCTTATTTGTCAGAATTACAGAACCATGGAATGGAGCCTCAGGTCAATAACATATTTGCCAGTGAATTAGGAAAAAAAAAATAACTCCACATTGTTTCTCAACTTCTTCAGAAGAGAAGTTGAAAACAAGAAAGGAAGGAAAGAAAATGGATAGAAGCAATACCTTTTTAGGTTAAGAAGGTCGTGTTGTCTCAGGCACAAGCTCAAGGTTTCTCTTGAACTTGAATCATCTGGGTGAGACTGAGGGTTGGTGAGGGTGAGGATGACGATGAGGATGGAGCAGGAATCAGTTGGATGAGTTTGTCGTAATCTCACTACTCAAGTAGAAGAACTCATGATGGTTCGATGTGTAATTGTGTAGATGTGCCGTGTGAAGAGGTATAAGTGTGTGTGCCTAAAAAGTTACTTTTCTATTGAATTGGAAATCATTATATATTCACTCTACATCTCTCTCATGTGATGACTATCTGCTCAGTGTTCTGCTGTGTCATTTTTACATGTTAGTTGTAAAATATCCCAGTGGATTTGCAGCAGAGTCGTGTTAGCTGACTCATCAGAGCTGGGCTTTGCTCTGATGCTCCATAGCTACCCTGTGCTCCACATGGTACTTCAACCCAAAAGGAGAGAGAAGCACCTGCCAGCTGCTTGCTGGGAGATCGTGGACTGCTTCCTACTTAGTCGCAAACACAGTAGGACTATGAGGAAAAAGTTTCAGGGAGTGATTAAGGTCAGCCCCCTAAAGAGGTAAGCAGGGTTCAAATCCTGATTCTCCTCTGGCCAGTGTTACAGGTTGGACATGTCAGCTAACGCCTCTGTGCCTGCTTCTTTGTCTTCAAGATGGAAGGGAGATAAAGAGTGCCTCTCCCAGAAGGTTATAGAAGGATTCCCAGGTTATAAAGAACTGGTACATGGTAGGGCCCACTGGTGCTGGCCCCTGTTCATACTCTGAATACATGGAGTGGACAGCATTTGAGCTCTGTAGAATGTCAGAAAAGACACCAAGTGGGGCAACCTTCTCCCCACCCCCAGGAGGGGAACTAATCCTCTGTGTTGTGGCAAGAAGTAATTAGGATGGAAAAAACTTTTTCCAAGGTCTGCAGCTGACGTGTATTCCTTGTGACATTTTAATCTCTGAGTAATAGATTCCATTGCCAGCGGAGCTGTGATTTTTTTTTTCCATGTATTGCTTTTTCCTTTTCTCTTTCAAACCTGGAGTCTGCATCATTTCGGTTCCAAAATGAGGAACACTCTTTCTGGACAGTCTCAATTCCAGAGCCAGTTCTTTGGGCTCTAGGAGAACATGCTGCCTTCCTAGGAGAGGACCTACTATGTGCTCCCGCAGTTGCACCCTTCTCATGCTCACGAATTCTGCAGAGCAGACATTGCAGCAGGAGCTTTGGACTCGGTGAGCCCAGGTCTGGCTTGGTCCTCATGGGCTTTAAAACCTTACCTTCTCAAAGCCCAGTTTACTCATCTCTATCATGAAAGGGTTAATGATGATCATGATCTTAAAGGACTGCTGCTTTATCGCATAGCCCCTAGAGCACCCTCCCTGCTCAGGAAATGCTAATTATAATGAGTGTTATTATTCAGGTGAGCAGAAACCTGTGCCTTGGTGTGGCTATGATTATTGGTCTGTTTTGCAGGTGAAATAACTTTTCTTCTGTGCCCCTCTGTGGGTAAGATTACTGTTCTTTTGTCTTCTAGAGTCCTGAGTATTCAACATAGGAGTGTGGTCACCCAGTTAGAACTACCTGACCAGACTTCCTGTCGGCTAGGTGTGGCTGTGTGACTGGTTTGACTGGTAGAATGTTCATAGACAAGACATTTGATGCTTCCTGGTTAGATCTTTGCAAGGAAAGAGCCTGTTTTCCCTTGCTGCTTTCTCTCTTGAATTAACTGGCTGGACTTCTCTGAAAGAAGGCTATAGACTTCTGTCTTCTCTAAGCTGTTGTGTTTTTGAGTCTCTTTGTTACAGCAGCCAAACCCATGATAAGAGGGAGTAGCAATTTCAGTAGAAGTGAAGTTCAGGCTGGGAATAAGAAGACCTTGCTACTTGGCTGGCCCTTGTTTGCTTCCTGGTTCAAATATTCATTTGCTCTCTTATCTCACAACATTTTGCCAGCAACTGAAATATATATTAGCTGTACAGTCTCCCACTTCCAATGGTTCGGCTTTAGAGTTTTTTCAACATTACAATATTAGGAAAGTGACATATACTCAGTGCATTTCCTGCTTTGAATTTTGGTCTTTTCTGGGGCAAGCAACACAGTGCTAAAGCAAGGAGTACAATACTCCATTGCAGTGCTTGGGGAGTGATAAGCTGCAGCTCCCAGTCTGGTCCTAAGCTGTGAGGTTTGAGAGGTTAAAAGTTCCAGATGTGCAATTGACATTGTGATGTAGAAGTTAAGCCTTTGCCTGTGACGCATGTGTCCCATGTGAGCACAAGTTCCAATCCGATTGTTCCACTTCCGATTCAAGTACCTGGGTTTCTGCCAGCCGTGTGGGAGATCTGGATGGAACTTCATGGCTCCTGGCCTTAGTGTGGCCTAGGTGTGGCTGTTACAGCCTTCTGGAAAGTGAGCTGGCACAAGATCTCTCTGTGTCTCTCCCTCTGTAACTCTTTCAAATACTTTTTTTTTAATACTACAGGTTCTACCAGGTAAATGATGTTTTCAGTGTACAGTGGACTTATCAGGACATAACCCCACTGTAATCAAGGAGCAGTTGTACCAAGATAAATAAAACATAGTCCCAGAGCTTATGTGATTCATCTGCTGTCTCAATGATGTTATCCATGTTGGGCTTTAAAGACAGCATACACCCAGAGAGAGGATATGGGATTCAGTTCCAGATGCAGGCCAGGATCTGAAATAATTGCTTTGAGGGTTCCAAACATTTTGTGAAGTCTGGCATGTGTTTCAAGCCTGTTAATATTGTGAGCAAAGTACTCAAAATGCTTCTAAGTGTTAAAACACTTTTTAGTTGTGAGCTCTTGGCATGACAGTAAGCCTCAACTCTGGTTGTCAAGTGGAAATGATGCTACCTAGAGATTGAATTGGAAAACACATGTGAAGTACTTAGCGCAATAGCTGACATTTTGGAGGAACTCATAAAATACTATTGAGGATGACAAAGACAATGGTGATGATGCTGAAAGAGGAGTAGGAGGGGTCATGATTCTCCACTGCCATGAAAGTGGTCGTGGTTTAAATTGACCAAACCAGACCCTCTGAGGGTGGTCAACACTAACACTGTCAACCTATATGAGCTGTGAGGGTCCAGTGAAGCTGTTTGTTGCCACCATTTTTTATAAAGAGTGCCGTGATAGTGGAAGGAGGTCTGTCAACACTGACTCCTACAACATTCTGTCCTACCTACCTTGCTCCTTCAAACTGCTTTTCTTGCCTTCCCCATTGTAATGCTAATACAGTACCTACAAAATCTGGATCTGTCCCTCAGGGTCACATAGATGTCAAAGACTAGAGCCAGAATTCCAACAGAAATAACTTAGTTTAAGTTCATTGTAATTTGGCACTTAAGTTATGCTAATGGACCACTGTTGGTCCATAAAGTTAGAATTGGAATGTCCCAGTGGCACTCTGAATTTCTATAAAGCCAATGTGTTGATATTGCTACCTCCCAAGTGTGTCCAAGGCATCAGACTGTGCTCATACTCATTGTATCACGGTTTTAGCTTCTGGGGATTCAAAGATGTGACTTGGGGACATGTTGAGTGAGTAAGACATAATTCTTTACCTTATCTAAACATATTCCCAGCTTGAAAACTAACTGATCTCATGTGCTTCCTCACATCCTTCCACCTCATATTCCTTCATTTATTTATCTCCTCTGACTACCCACCATCGTTCAGACCTAGACTGGGGGATGGCAGAACACCTAAACGGGAAGAGGGTCACCCTTGCCCAAGGGTGCAAGAATGTGAAGATGATGAAAGAATATGTGTGGGATTTTTGTTTAAAACTATGAACCTGGGTTATATTGGTGATTGAACTTCACGGTGAAGTTGTGACACAATCCTACCCCTATGGTTGATTAACTGGGGAGAAAGTTGGGATTCATTCTCTTTTTGTCTTGTCTCCTTTCACAAGGACTTTCTCACTTGAAAACCTTCATGCCTTAAATTGCCCCCAGAGCTTCACCCAGCAAAGACACACAAATCCACCTTGTAATTCCTGACTTACCTTAACTCAGTCCTGGGAAATGTGCCATACCTTCACTAATCAAGGTCTTCAGAAACACATACCTTCAGTATCAATAAAACCATAAAACAGCAGTAAAAACTATGACTCACATTCAGAACAAATCTCCTGGTATTAAAGATATGGAGATATGCTTCCTTTTATCCCTTGAGACTAGAGATAAGGCTAATTATTTCCTGTTTTCCAGGAAAGCAGGGTGAAGGTTGGGTAGAGAGATGGGCAGGAGACCAGCCAAAGCCTCTGAGTTCTGTGCCAGCTAGTCTGAACTTGGCAAGGGCATGTCAGGAAAACATACAGACATGCTTGAGATGGTTCACAGGTACAAGGCTTTTGGGAGGGGCCATCGGTCGCTGTGTTGAGATCTACCCAGACTATCTTCCTCCCTTAGCATCTGAGAAAAAGGTGTTGTAAAAAGTGCCAGGATTCAGGAAAGCTGCTGGGTAGTGATTTCTGATATTTAATGAGGCCTTGAAATTCCAAACCATCTTCATTTTAGACGGACTGATGGTATCTTTGGGGTACTGTCCTATGTGAATTTTAATGAAGATTCTTTACTCACCAGCAAGGTGGAGCCTGATTGACTTACATTGGGCCATATACTTGCCCACTGGCTAATATAGGGCAAATTGATACCTTGCTAATACTGAATATGCAAAAAGACCTGAAAGGAAATTGAAAGTCTGTTTCTAGAAGATGGGAACAAGAATGCTGGACCTATATTCCTCTTTGTAAGACATTATATATTGCGTTGTTATTCCTTCCCTTCGATGTTTCCAGCTTTTCTCATTTGGATCTGTAGTTTTATACTAGTAGAATTCATGATGTTTACATCCTTTTCTAAGCATGCTTTGTCTTTTCAGCTGATTTTAACCATTGAACACCATCAGTCTTCGCAATAAGTCCTATTTTTCTGAAGACAATAGTGGTATATTATGACCCACTCATCTTCCTGTGCCTTTTTATTTTTCTTGGAATTTCTAATTGCTTTAGTGTTTGTTACCTGCCTTTGCTCTGAACTTATGCTTCTAAGGTATATGAAGCAAACTATTCAATGGAAGCTTTTTTTTTTTTTTTCCAGAACCTTCCTCTTGAAACTCTCTACCTACCTTCTTTAGTTTACCCTGTGTGCCTTCTGGGTCTGAGAGGTAGTTGTTATTGTCTTTCTTTCAGTTCTCTAAGTTGAGCACATAATTCCCCAGTCTTATGACTTCCTTTTTCTTGATGTGTGCATTTTTTTAAAGTCAGTAACTTCCAAATAGATGACAGAGAGGAACTAGACAGTTTGAATCCTTTGTGTTTAAATTAAAGCTGCTGTACTGCCATTATTTAATTATTTTACCTGGGATAGAATTGGAAGCTGAGGTGATTTGGTTCCATCTGAAAGGTTATATTCTACTTTCTTTAAGCTCTCAGTGTTACTGAGAAGTCTGTTTCTTTCTTTTTTTCCCCTCTTCTGAATTGTTTTAGAATTTTTCCACCGTGGGAATATTCTTTTGTTATTTTCTCTCTCTCCTTCCTGTTTTCCCCTTTGGAACTTCTGTTAGTCAGATATTAGATCTTCTGCACCATTCCCTGCAAGTGTTTATTTTTTTCTCTCAGATTTCTGTCTCTTGATTCTTCATTCTGGGAGTTTTTCTCAACTTCAACTTGCTAGCTCTCTGTTGAAAGTTTTGTTTTGGAAATCACATTTCTAATTCCTAATGCTCTTTCTCCATCTGTGACTACTATTTTTTTTTCTAGCACCCTATGCTAATAATATGGACTGAATATTTCCTGAATTGTCTCTAAACATCCTAATTGGATTTTTAACATGCCCTTCTGTTCATTTAATATATATTTGTATCTAATACATATCTTTGCTAGGATTTTGTTTTTGCTATTTTTCTTCACTTTTCTTCCATGTTGGATGCTCTTCTGAAATGTCTGGTGTTCTTGATTGTTTCTACATCCAAGAAAGGCAGGTTAAAGCGGACGTGATGCCTTCGCAGTGTGATTGAAGCTTCCCTCATGATTGATTGTTTTCTACCCTTTCCCCAAAATTGAGAGTCACACAACGTCTTTTAACAAGCCTCGGTTGACCTAGTTAGAGTGGACTTTGTTTGCTATGGGAATCTTGATATGGAAGGATTAACTGGAGAGTATGGGAGCAGAGGCCCAGAGACTTTCCCCCACTTGGAATGAAATAAACTGTTTCTCCAAATGAATGGTAAGTAAGCAGAGACTTTTTGATAAGTATCAGCTTAATGAGTAAACAGAGGTAGGAACAAATTTCTGAACAGTGGCCTGGGGGTGAGCCTTGGACACAGGCACCTGAACTGCCAGGTCACACATTACAGAACCTGGGATTGATACCTGGCTCTGGCTCCAGTTCTGATTCCAACTTTCTGGTAGTACAGATCCTTGGAGATCAATGGTGACAGCTCCAGAAATTCTGTCTGACACCTTTATGGGAGACCTAGAAGGAGTTTCTGGCTCCTAGCTTTGGCCCTTGGCCCAGCCTGACGTCATTGCAGGCATTTGAAGTGTGGATCAATGGATGGGAGCTCTGTTTGCCTGTTTCTCTCTCTTCCTTTCAAATTTGAAGAAAAAGTGTGACTAAAGTGAGAGGACTCATATTCGTACACTTACATTCAGTATTCATGAACAAGTACTGTGAGTGGTCAGCAAAGTTCACAGAAAATGAAGAAATGCATGGATTTCAGAATTTTTTCCCAAATAAACTTATTCTTTATTTCCTTTTATCTGTAAAATTTTAAGATCCCCTCTCATATTCTAGGTTCTATGATACATTCTCCTTTTTAAAAAATATTTATTTTATTTTGTTTTTATTGGAAAGGCAGATATACAGAGAGGAGGAGAGACAGAGAAGAAGATCTTCTGTTTGTTGATTCACTCCCCAAACGGCCACAATGGCCATTGCTGCATCAATCCGAAGCCAAGAGCCCAGAGTCTCTTCTGGGTCTTCCACGTGGGTGCAGGGTCCCCAGGCTTTGGGCCATCCTCGACTACTTTCCCAGGCCCCAGGTAGGGAGCTGAAAGGGAAGCAGGGCCACTGGGATTAGAACTGGTGCCCATATGGGATTCCGGCCTATGGAAGATGGGGACTTTAGCCACTAGGCTACCACACCAGGCCCTCTGATACATTCTTAGTGATAGAATAGTAAAACAAGCAGAATTCCTGCCCATAGGATGTTTATGCATTTGCAAAGTATATGTGTTAACCTGCCTCAATCTAGACATGGAAGTCATAACATACAACAGAAGTTGTATTGCCTCTGTTCATCCTAAGTGCTTATCTTTTGGGAGGTGCAAAATTAAATCTTTTCCACCTGCATTTCTGTGAGTAAAAAATGCTGAGAGATTCCTTAACATATGGGGAATATTGGGTTATGCTCAACTAAATAATTTGTCTTTTCTGGAAAAGTGATTAGGCAATACAATCCACATCTAATTTATGTCCAAAGTGAATGTGTTGATACTGCAGAAAGTAAGGTGGAGTAAAGGCCTTGGAAGGAGTGACAAAACCATTTCAGTGCCAACGCCCAGCTCTCCATGCCCGGCATGGTGATGCGAGCAACCTGGTTGTATTGTGAAACTTCAAAATCACTCCATTGTCCACTCTATCATTGCATTCTCTTGGTTGTATGTGCTGGATATCAAATGGCCACACCCAGATGTGATATGACCAGCCCCAAAGGACAGCACGTGGTGACATCGATGCTTCTAGACCCAAGGACGTTTGTTGTTGGAGCTGTCTGTATGCTCTGGGTGATAATCTCTTTACCAGGAAGGCCAGATGCCTTACATAGCTTCTTGATTCATACATGATTTAAGAGGTAGGTCTGTTTCTGATTCGCAGTGAACTGTCCGCAATACCTTCCTTAATTTTTAAGGAATACCTCCCTGCTGAGAATTGGAGCAGTCACATATTGTATTAAGTCATGGGAACTGGTGAGGAGCCAGTGGAAAAAGCATTCCAAGATTCAAGAGAAAAATTCTTTATTCTAATACCCAGTTGCAGAATCAAATTTCCATTGTTATAGTGCTTTGTGAAACCAACGTGCAAAAACAACACTACTGAACATTTGTAGAATGTTCTTAACCAGTAACTTTGATAAACATTTATATAATGTTCTTAATAGCTTTGATAAACATTTGTATGCATTTTAATTTTTCATATCACTCTGATATAAAGTATTATTGTTGCTGGTTTAAAATGATGAGTTTAGGGGGTAATTAAGTAAATTTTTCAAACTGAGTCAACTAATAAGTAGAAAAATTGATAAGAACCTAGGGCAATAGAAATCTAAACCCTGAGCTTTGAACCAGACTATTCTATTATCTTCCTTGAAGCGCTAGTATTTGGTCTTGATAAGTTATCTGTATTTGATACCATTCCTAACCTTGGGACTAGAGTTGGAAGAAAATTAAGGATTACCTAAGCCAGGGATTTGATCAGACATAGCCAAATTAGTGTTTTGTGTAAGGGCAAGCTAAAATAAAGAATTGCATTCCTTCTGTAATTAGTCTGGCTTGCATGTAAATTGCAAATATTTATTGGCTCTGAAATGCTCTGTATTTTAATTCTACATATGAAAATAAAATGAGTGCCTGCCAAAAAAAATTGTACATGTATCTTCTGTAAGTTACCATTGTGTTGAAAACTTTACAATATTCAGTGATAACCCTTTGGTACTGCTACTGGGTATCTATTGGTTATGAGTATTTAAATGATGTATTGCGGAAATTCAACTGGATTTTGACCTTTAGCAATCTAGAAATGAACAAAATGGTTTTTCGGACTGAGGGGAGGACATTCTATTCATTCCTAGAAACGCGTGAGTACGCCGTGAAAGTGGTGTAGGTGTGAGGCTAAGTAATCTGCACATGGCAAGTGTTCTTTTTGGTAAGCAGCAAGGGCCTGTGATAGAACTCTGTAGAAATTTTTCATGTTGTGCACAGTGCTGTTCTGCTCATTACACTGGGCCCCTACTTGAAAACAAGAGCTGTTTCACATTAATGACTGCTTCTAGAAACTGAGAGCTTCTTGGTGGTGAAACATGGTCTGCTTTACACCCTGATTTTAGTTCATAGGGCATGGAATACCATTGCTTCCACAAAGAGATAGATGAGAACCTGCTAGAATCACAGCGTTTTAGAGTATGGAAGTGTGGTTTCCAGGTTAAACCTCCTCTGCAAACTCTAATAGATGCTCATTTTCTATGTCTGCTCAGTATCGCCATTTGCATAGTTCCCATGACTCTGATCAGACAATTCCAACACCAATTATTGAGTAACTGTCGGGTATCAGTCATGATCTGTGCTTGGTGCTCTGGACTTTGGGCAAATGATAATCCTTTGCCTCCTGCTGTTGGCCTTGGCCTTGTGGAGTTTATGCCTTAGGCATGGGAGAAAGTTAAGTAAACAAAAGATAATGATGTATGTGGGACTGTAGGAAGGACTTCCATCCTGGGATGATGGCTATGACTGAACACAGGGCATCCAACAGTCAACAAGTCAACAGTCAAGCAAGAACCACTTAGATGTCACAGAAACCCACAGCTTGGGAGAGGGTGACATAACGTGCAGTACAGTGACTGCATTTGGAAAATAACAAAGTACCAGGGTCTGTGGGAGGTGGGGTTTGCAGTATCAAGAAAATGGGATACCCCTAGTTCCTACAGGAGAGTGTGACTGGCTGTCAACATGCAGGGAGCTGAAATTCACTACTCAGGGATAAGCAGGCACTGTGTTGGTACCATTCAACAGAGAAGTTGTTTGGGGAGGGGAGTCAGTCTGCTGGAGCAGTAAGCAGTGGAGTTGCAATGAGGCCAGCTGAGGCCCTCCCAATTTTTATCAGGATGACAAAGCAGCGTATGGTGTTGGGTCTGACTTTGATCACTGGGGGCACCTTGGAAGGATAATTAAAGTATGTTGACTTATGAGTTGGGGTTTGAGCAGTTGAGGTCAGAGAAAGCATTCCTAAGACAGGAACATTGAAGCTGAGACGGGAAGGATGAGAGTTGGATTAGACATTCCCAAAGAGGGTGTCATGCCTGTATACACGTGTGTGTGCACACACAGAGAACTGCTTGGGTGTCTGTGGGAGCAAAGCGGGGGGATCAATCACATGGCATCCACCTAGCTACATCATTGGACAGGCAACCTTGGGGAACCAGAGCCAGGATGTGTAACAGGCATGGTACAGACCTTGGAAAACTGGAGAAGGTAGACCCCACTCCCTGGCAGGCCCCACCTCATCCCCAACCAGTTCTTTCCTTGTGGGAAAGACATTTTGATATTTTAAGAGAAATTAGAAACTTTGAGTCACGTTTTTGAAATTATGAAACTTGGCATTGTGCAGGCCCAGCTAAACACTGAAGCTTCTAGTCTTCTGGTTTGCAATTTCTGGTGAAAAGCCCCCAAAGCCACAAGGGTTTAGATTTCGTGCTAACAGCGATGGCGTTCCATGGCAGGGCTGATTCAGGGGAGAGAGGGACAGGCCCACAGCTGGATTTTAAAAGAATGGCATTTATACTGAAGACCAGCTAGGGAGGCCTGTATGGCTGTGTCTCCACCTGGCAAGGAAGGAGCTGCCGAGATGCGAGAAAGTTCTTTTTCCCTACCAAGTATTTGGAAGATAATAATAGCAGGATGATGAAGGACTCACCATTTGGGAGAAATCTGCTTCCTAAAACTTGGAGGTCACAGACTTGCCTCAAGTCTCCTCTTACCTACCCCATATGTGAGTGTGATGAACCAGGTGAGTCAGTAAGGAGCGGCCTGGTAAATGCAAATCCCGTCAGTCCGAGACTTTGAAACTAGAGTGGGCATGCTCTTTGGGTGAGGGGTAACGGCTGAGGCGTTGAATTTACTTGCCAAGCTAAAAACAGATATCAGGGAATTTCCCCTTTTCTGGGCCCCTGCAAAGATGATGTAGGTCTTGGCAACCCCCAAAGCTTGCTGGGTGCCTTGGGGATAGCAGGCCATGATTAGAAACATATACAATAAAAGTTCACATTATATATGATTCATCCAGTTTCTTCTCAGTCACATCAAACTACATGATGGTGGCAGGGTCTGTGATTAAGACTCAGTACAAACTGCTGTGGCCATTTTTCTACTTGATGAGGTGGAACTGAAGGCCCATCACCTTTTGAAGAATTTCCTTAATTGTATTGTGGATTCTGGCTTCAGATACCAGAGCAGTAAGTTACATCGGCCTTCCTAACACCAGCATGGGAGGGGCCCCATATTCCAGTCTGAGGAAGAGAAAGTGCCCCAAATGCTAAGGTGGACTGTTACCAACCAATGGATTCTAGACAGGTTACATTGTGCTTGGAGTGGCGAGACTGGCAGTAATTCAAAATTGTTGAGCTATCAAAACCTCGTCAGCAGGATGCTCAGAGCATACCCCACATTGGGGACAGAACTAAAACCGCTCCTTAGAATCCACTGAAGCTGATTGGCGTGAACCCTCAGAGGGACGTGCAATAAACCCCTGAGACTGACATTCTTGCATTCATCTTAACACAGTAAACTTGTTTTATAAAATTAGAGAATAATAATCCATTGTGGAAAATAAGATGAAAAAAATAAAACAGGATAAAAGCATGAGAAGGAAGGAGGGAGAGAGGAGAGGGGTCGAGGGAGAAAGAGGAGGGACTCCTTAAAAGGGAGCTTGCATGTGAGGGGTGCCCTTCTGGCTTTTCTGGCTGCTTTCCCTTGCTCCCTGTCTATCCTCTTGCCAGGTTCTCTCATCATAGTCACCTCTAGGCCTTCTGTGGCGTCTCTGTCTACCTCTCTCTTGAGACAGATTCTGCTATCATTTGTGCACCTTACACATGCCTTGGTTTTGAGTTCCTTCCTTGCTTCTATTCATTCATTTATTACAGAGAGGAGGAGGAGAGAGAATATCTTCCAACTACTGGGTCACTCCTCAAATGGTTGCAACAGGCAGGCCAAAGCCAGGAGCCTGGAAGTTCCTCTAAATCTCCCATGAAGGTACAAGGGCCCAAGCACTTGTGTCATCTTCTGTTGCTTTCCAAGGTGCATTAGCAGGTGCAGGCTTAGCCAGCTATACCCTAATGCCAGCCACTGTTCCTTTCAAGGAGTTCACTGTTGAGAGCTCAAAAGGACTCTCGTTTTCTCCCTTCTGCTATAAAATTCCATCACATGAGCAATAGCTCAAAATGGTCTCATTTGAAGAGTGAAAGGGATAAAGGGAGAAGAAAAAGAATGCCAACTGCAATTTGATTTCATTTGTTAAAGCAAGCTGTCCTATCCGCTGATTCACTCCTCAAATGCTGAGTCAGTCAGTTTCCAGGCCAAATCCAGGCCGAGACCCTGAAACTCAGTCCATGTCTCCCATGTAAGTAGCAGGGATGCAGCGGCTTGAGCCGCCACCTGTGGCCTCGCAGGGTCTGCATTAGCAGGAAGCTTGAGTCAGGAGCTGGAGCCCAGATTGGAGCCCAGATTGGAGCCCAGCACTCTAACAGTAGGACATGGGCATCTTAACTACTGGGCCAAACACCAACTCCCCATTTACAATTTTAGAAGAAGACCCTTCCACTTATGCTGCCTTGTTCCAAGAGAGCTGGCCAGCACACAGAAAGGAGATAACACATGCACATGTAAAGGATAGGAAAATTAGCAACATCTTTGCTCTCATCATAGCACAAAGGAGGAAAAGAAGTTTCTGAAAGGAAGCACGGGAAGCCACTGGGGTATTTTCTCCACTCAGATCATGTGGTCTGATAAATACAAATTATAAGACGCTATGTGTGAGACTAAGCTCTTGCGCTAAGTAAAACAAGCTATAAAACATGGAGTCACTCGCACTGAAATTGTGCTTCCCTGAGCTGAAGCTAAGCTGTTGATCTGATCTTCCAAGAAATCAGGATCAGATAGATAATGACCAAACTTCCTAAATATGTCAGTTTCAATTGGCATGATGGTGAAATTCCTTCTACCTCAATCCTTTCACACAGGGAAGAGATAACCTGAAGTAACCCGGTGTTACCCAATATTGACCGGTTGTCCTGCCTCTGCCCTCACCTCTCTGTTACCAAAGTTAACTCTGGTCAATCCACTTATTCTTTCCTATCTGTTTTCTTCAGCCCTTCACTGCTGTAAAGCCAACCTATTCTGCTTATTCTCCAGGAGCATCCATTCTATTTGATGGCACCAAGTGTCACTCAACTCTAGGATCAAAAATAAAGCCAATTAAGATCTCTAACTTGTTACCATTTTGTCTTTACAGGGCCAAACTCTTGCCCACTGAGATGAAAATGCACAGGGTTTTTTTTTTTTTTTTTTCCTGCTTCTAGGTTAGCCCTCTGGAGCCTCCTCAAAAAAGGTGCCGTCCTCAAAGACCAAGTTTCCTTATTTCATCATTTACCTTCAGTGTGAGGGTGGAGGCAAAAGAGAGGGAAGAGGAGCGGGGGAAGCCTTCAAGCTTGGAGATTTCTGGAGGGAACGCTACCTTCCCACTGCAATGTCAATATAATTTGCACAGCTCCCTGCAGACTCCAACACAGGCAATCAAGTCTTACTTATCTTCCACCCCCGACAGTGGGGGTGGCAGGGTAGGGGACTCTGATCGGTGAAGGAAGGCTTGGGTTTGCTCCAGGACCTGGAGTGGAAACCGCAACCTTGAGACAGTGCCAAGGCAGCCAATTAAGGAGGTGTGGACGACAAGTCCCAGAAACATTTTTTCTAGATGTTTAACTTTGACTGAAAGTTTAAGCTTCTCACAATCCTCAGGAACCTCACATTTTCCAGGGAATTTTGCCTGAGCTCTTAAGAACTTCCAAGAAACGGAGATTCTCTGAAGACTTAGCAGCCTTCAGAGGCACTCACCCATTCGAGCGCTTTATGGGGAAAATAAAGGCAATGAAAACAGTGTTTTCTCACCTGCCCTGAGAGATTGAGACAAGTTGAAGTTAGATAAGAAGGCTTAAGCCAATTAGGCCACCCTGACTTTTAGAAACCATGCCCAGCCCAGCTGTCCCCTCCTTGGGTCTCTGGGTGTGACCGGGTAGGCTGACAGCAGTATTTGTCAGCCTGTGACTGTCAGGTTACTGCTGGCCAGACCTCACTTCCTTCTTTGGGAACTTAACTCAATGTCCTACATACCTGGTTGGTCCCAACCAGGCTATTAAAATCTAAAGGATACAAAGGGATTTCAGAAAGCTCATGGAAAATGGAAATAAGAGATAAATTTATTTGGGTAGAAACAATTCAAAATCATGCATGCAAAGTGTCTTCGAATAGTTCATGAAAAATACATACTAGGAAAAGCTTGCCTTTCAATTTGTGTGTGTGTGTGTGTGTGTGTGTGTGTGTAGCCACTACTTGAGACCCCTGCCCCCAAAATCGCACCTCTACTTCCAATCCAACTTTCTGCTTAGGTGTACCCTGGGAGACAGCAGATGGTGGCTCAAGCACTTGAGTGACAGTTACATGGACTAATCGGTAGTTAGGGTCATTTGCCTGTTGGAGTGAGAAAAGGGACGGGGGGAGAGGGGGTCTCTTCAAAAAATGCTTGCCTCTGCCCCAAAGGTGCTTTTAGCAAGACACCAGTGCCGACCCACCCTTTGGAATTGCTAGTTGGCAGTAATCCTACCCTTCTGAGTTAGCTTATCATGAGAACAGAAACAAGTTACAAGTCACACCCTTCAGATGGACTTTTGCTTTGAGCAGGCTAGATAGGATTGGCACCCTGGCCATTTGAGTTTTGGCTTGCCGCCTTGTTGATTGTTGGCTATTGTTCTGTTGAAGTGTGTTGAAAAGGCTCCACTGGATTTTTCGGATTTTCCTGTTTTAGAGCCCCTCTCTTCTTAATTTCTACAGCAGGCAGGAGGTTTCTCTTCAATCCACCTCGCTTTGCACACTAATGTGTCGTATTGAAATTCTTTCATGTGAGACAAAAACCCAGGTAGCCATGTCCTTGATGTTAATTTCCCTGTCATACTTAAGTCCCTGCCACCCATGTGTGAGACCCCAGTGAGTTCCAGACTACTGGCTTTGGCTTGGGCCGGTCCTAAAGATCTATGTCTCTGTTCCATCCTTTCACTCTACAAATACATGAAAATTATTATTATTATTATTATTTTGGCTACAGAGCATCTGATAGTCTCATTTCCCATGAACTTTTTGAAGTCTTTGAACATGTCCTTTGACTCAGTGTTATTATTGCGAGTTCCACAGGTACATCCATTGCTATCCTGAAGATGAGAAAACTAAGGGATTCAGCCCACATTCAATAGTAAATACATCTGAGACAGCCTTGACCCAATGTTTTCTGATCACAGTGTGTGGTAGAGCCACAGAATGGGCCCAGTGCCATGGCTCCATTGGCTAATCTTCCCCCTGCATGTGCTAGAATACCATATGCATGCCAGTATATGTCCCAGCTGTTCCACTTCACATCCATCTTCTTGCTAATGTCTTGGAAATGCAGTGGAGGATGGTCCAGGGCCTTGGAATCCTACACTCATGTGGGAAACGCACAAGAAGCTCCTGGCTCCTGGCTTCAGATCAGCTTAGTTCTGACCATTGCGGCCAGTGGGTAGAAGATCTTTCTCACTGTTTCTTCTTCTCTCTGTAGATCTACCTTTCCAATGAAAATAAATGAATCTTTAAAAACAAAAACAGGACCATAGTAGGATGTGAATGAGGTAGGGAGTCAGTGACAGATGAAGACTGCCAACACCTAAGCCATGCTTACCACTGACCCTCCTACCTTCCTTATGGGGTGAGTGCTGCTGAGGAGCTGGCAAAACCACTCCTCGTGCAGCCAAGCCTCACTTTGCATCATGCTCCAGATGCCCTGACACCTTCTCAGATAATGCCACATGTGCTGCAACCTACCCCAAACCCTGCCTAGTCGATCAGACTCAGCCCTGAGCAGCACTCCTCCCATATAAAAAGGGTGACCCTGGCCAGGGTGGGGGCAATTCTTCCTCATGAGGTTGCCCACACTCATGTCTAAATGTGTAGTGTTCCTTTGCCTTTCAATAATTACTACTTTCCCACTCACCTCTGTCTCTTTGCTGTATGTGGGAAGACAAGAACCTGGATTAAGTCTGGTTGGGGACCTCTCTAATCCCAGTGGGGGCTCTTGATCCTCCCAATGGGATTTGGGGTTCCCATCCCCACAACAAGATCTGGGCTTGGGTATTGCAGGGCATCCTGTTCCTCACAGCATTAATCCTTAAATTCCTGGATCCAGGGCAGTTCTGGGATGAGGTTGGGTGGAAGCAGAAGAAAGAGTACAAGCGGTGCAAATTGTGGCATGGCACATAAACGTGCCAGCTGTGATGCCAGCATCCCATGTAGATGCCGGTTCAAATCCTGGCGGCTCCGTTTCTGATCCACTCCCTGCTAATGAGCCTGGAAAAACAGCATAAGATGGCCCTGCACCCACATGGACATCCGGGGGTAGCTCCTGGGTTCAATCTGGGCCAGCCTTGGAGGTTTCAACCACTTAGAGTGAGAACCGACAGATGAAAGATCTCTCTTTCTCACTTTCTCTACCTCTGCCTTTCAAATTAATACATCTTATTTTAAAAGAAACAAGGCTCAGAAAATTATTAAGATAAATTATTAAGATTTTTATCAGCCTATGTAAAAGTGTTTCACTAATTTTACAAACAGTACAGCTAATCGGGTGTACCCTAGCTGTGAGCTAGCACCAGGTATAAATGTATTAATTGAGATACAGAGTAGCCAAAAGGGAGGTGGGAAAGGATCAGCTTGGGAGGGGGCAGAAGCACTAATCAGATGGCCTGTCAGCCCCTCAGAACAGCAGTGGGGAGGGCCACTCTTGAGACGGACACAAGAGTGTGAACAGACTGTAGGCAACAAGCATCAGGGTCTGTGAACTATTTGCTCTGCCAGCAGGCAGGCATAGTGGGCTTGGGAGTGTGGAAGGAGAGACCAAGTATACAAGACTGCTGCACATGAGACCGAACACACAACATTTGAAACTAGGGAATTCTGATATCACTTTCATGTGATCACCAGCGTTGTCTTACAACTGCATTTCACCTGCTGACAGCCTCACTGGAAACGATCTCACCACAAATCCCCAGACTGTTGTTGAGTGCAGTGTCGGGTGACTGACCTCCTGGTTATGTATTCCCAAGCCTCTGCCCTGGGCCTGGGTGTCACTCTTTTTCCTCAGTTGTGGGCTTGGAGTTTACTGTAAATCGCACCATAACCTCACCTGCCTTTAGTGTTGTCCCTAGGTCCCTGCTGCCCTAGTTGGCTGGAGTGGATCTCCTTGCAAACTAACACCCGCATGAAGTCCACCGAAGGGCAAAATGAGTCCTGTAAAATGTGCCCTCTGTCATTCTTCCTCAGAAACCAGGATGAATTTCCTCAGCCCTCTATTCCTGCCCTAACCAATTTCAAATCTCCCAAGTGTCCTGCCCTTTCCTGTTCACTCTTGTTAGTGAAAACCTGACATGTATTGTGCAAGAGTTCCCTGAAGTCCTAACAACAAAAACAAACAAAAATGAATGAAGTCATGCTGATCTGTACAAAATGTCCAACTCTCAAAGCAAATATTTAGACAATTTCAATCTTCATTAGTTTGATTGCTTTTGAAGGAGAGGCTCCACAATGCCTAAGACAGTTTGAGTCAAGTAGAGACACGGTCCTCATGCAGGCAAGGATCTGATTAGGCCCCCACCTGGTTTTTTTCAGGTGTTTCATTCCTACTCTCTTGGAACTGGGGATGAAGGCTTTTAGTTGCAGAGAGGAAAATGAGGTCTGGTGAGAGCTCATTTGACTGGGTGTCATGAGGCTTGAATTCCAGCCTTGACTAGGTTTATCCTAAGCAAACTGCGTTCCTCCATCTCAAGTCCTTTCTCCTCCTCCTCTAACTTTAATTTTTGTATCCTTAAGCAGAGGCTTGATGCTATTCTCATGTGTATGTTCACAGCACACCTTCAAATAACAGAATATAGGGGCGACACACTGACAAATTTCAAAGACTCAAAGCTACACTAGAAATATCAGCAGTCATTAAGTATAAACCTGATTACAATGCAAGAGCGTTGTATTATGCCCTCAGCAAATGTGAGAAGTATTCACATTGTGATTCCATGCTTGGCCAATGTTCTTACTTTATGGATTTTTTCAGTGGAACTATTCATCACCCTGACCCTTTCTTTCTTATAGCCATGTACCCTATAGTCAGAGGTAACCTTTCATTAGCTGTGGCTTGGCATTATACCCAAACCTCATAGGGCATATTCGTTCCAGGTCATGTGACACGCACAAATCGGTCTTGCACATGACACATGGGTTGGGATGATATGAAGATTCAGATATAACTCAAAGTGGTTTTCTGCATTAACCCAAACTGGACTAAAGATCAAAAGTGACCATCCCAAGGGTCATACCAATGAGTAAGTCCCATAACTTTGAATTAAAGCAAAATAGCATGCTGCAAAAAAAAATGATTGAAGCAGAGTGCTTAATTAAGGCATTCAGTCAAGATTAGCTGAAGAAAGAAATCCTTACTGATGAGAGAGTGAGCTCAGAGGGCTTGAAGTGCCTCCCGGGAGCCGAGAGAACTTGAGAGGGCATTGTCATAAACATGAATGGAATGACTCAGAGCCTGAGTGGCAATGAAATCGAAGTTTAGCTTCTTTCTTTCGACAGATTTTTTTTTCCCTGAAGGTGGCATTTGCATTTTTGTATAAGAAGCCATTATTTTTGAATTCTCAAAGATGATTGTCTTGGGGACACTAAGCTATCAGCTCTGTTGTATTACTATAAATCATTTTTCATTTCCTCTAATGCCCTTTCCAAACATCTGTTGCTTTATTGTTCTGGATATAGAAATTATGATCAATTTAGAGACTATTATACACAGATGCAGAGTCATTGGCCGGAGAATGGAAAAGATTAAACTTTCCAGAGCCGACTGGATTAATGGACATCTTTATTTCACATCCTAAAGACGTTGCTTGTCTTGAAACAGCAGAAAATGGACATTTGGGTTGTGTTTTCTCATAAAATGCTTTCCTATTTCTAAAAAAATCAAGTTACCTGGTTACAAACCCACATTTGCACTGAGGAATAGACACCAATAATGAGGACTGGGACCGGCCTTTTCCTCCCCACTGGCCTTCATCTGTTGTACCAGTGAAGGCTTTTAGCACCATCTCTGTACCAGAAAAGTGTGCACCAAACACTGGTGTCTAGTGGCGAGGGAAGACAGGCAGGGCGCCTGACCTCATTGAGACTAGCTGGGAAGAATAATGTGACCAATTGCTTGAAACTGTGCTGGTCCAATGAAGGATGTGGATACAGAGTAGGAGGAAGAGGAGGGTGTCTTCATCTGTCCTGGACAGCCAAGAAGACCTGCATGCCTAAGAACCTGGGGCATACACCCAAGTTAACAAGCAAGACCCAAGCAGCGGAGGTGCACTAAGAGAGGAGACAGGGGAGGATGTTGTTGCTAGCACGAAGCAAGGAGCAGCTCAGGCCACCTGGGCTGCACGGTGCAGGACTGGATGCCTGCCAAGACTGGCAGGCAGCAGTCGGGTCCCACAGGGCCTTGGAGGCTACGTGACCGCTTGCTTAGGCCCAGTGAGAAACCACTAGAAGATTTTAGGGAGGAAAGTAACATGAGTAGGCTTGTGTTTGAAAGTTCCCAGGAGAGGGAGAAGTGTGAGTGTTTCTGCATGTGCCTCCGTGTGCACACCACATGCACATATGTATGCTGGTCAACTGGCAAATCTTTGTGCAAAGCCAGTTTCCAGTGTTTTACCCACCAGCCAATACAGTTGCTTTCCCATTGGACTTCCTATGGTTAAGCTCGGAGTGTGGGGCTTCCTGTGAAGACCCAGGGGCTGGTCTCCATTTGACAGGGCAGGGGGCATCCTGCACAAGTGCACCTGCTAGAGTCTGGGCTCCTGCTGCGCTTTACTAAGTGACCTTAGTGCTTTGCCACAGTGACCTCAGGGAATTGCCAGTTGTTTCCCTCCCTCCTGAGAAATCTCTTAGGAGGCGCCTTGCCCCTTCCCTCCTACTCTGCCTCTGTTTCCCCCGCTAAGAGCAGAATTCACCTGCCCTTGGCAAGAGGTGACTCCCAGCCTCCTTTCTTACCTTGTGTCTCTCATGTCCAACTTCTTCCCTTGTTAGAATTTCCTTGTCTCTCCAGCCACTTCAACAGCCCTCCACCTCTTAATACTAAGGGATTATTTGTATGGAAAGTGAACTTACAGAGAGGGAAGGAGGAAGAGAGAGAGAGAGAAAGAGCGAGAGAGAAAGAGAGAGAGAGATCTTCCATCTGAGAGTTCACTCCTTGACTGGACCCAATGACCAGAACTAGGCCAGGCTGAAACTGGAGCCTGGAACTCCATTTAGCACTCCCACATAGGTAGCAGGGGCACAAGTACTTGAACTGATGTCTGCTTTCCCTGGCACATTAACAGAGTTGGATCAGAAGCGCGGCAATCAGGTCTCCAGCTGGCACTCACATGAGATGCTAGCTTTGCAGAGATTAATTTAACTTACTGAGCCACAATACCAGCCTCAATAATAGTGGTCTTTAACATGACTTAAAGAACTATTTTTCATTCTTTCCAACCTCTGTATCTCCTTTCTTCTGCTAACTCTGGTTAGGGTTGAGTAAAAACTAGCAATTACAATTTTTATGTATCTAGTTATATATAGGAGGCACATAATGATGACATTGTTACATGTGTTGAGTTAATTTGGGCTTAAGTTAATTTGTTGCCATGCCACACTTATCTTATTGCTTGTGCAGCCTATTTTTATACAGCATCAGCAAAATCTAGGGCAGGGGTCTTGGGCCAATATGTGTCTCATCTCAAAAACTGTGGGATAGTCAAGATGCTGTTCAGGCATCTACTAAAGGCAAATGCTAGCACAAGTGTTTGACACAAGGACTTGGAAACTGCTCAAGATTTCTGAATTCTGGAGCAGATTTCCTAGATTCGAGTCCCAGAGCTGTTTCTGATTCCAGGGTCCTGCTAATGTGCACCTAGGGAGGCAGCAGGTGAAGGCTCGAGGACGTGAGTCCCTGTCACCTACGTGGGAGACCTAGATCAAGTTCTTGACTCTTGGCTTCAGCATGGCTCAATCCTGGCTGTTGTGGACATTTGGGGAATGGAATGGACCAGCAAAAGTTATCTCTCTGTCTCTCTCTCATTTTCAAATAGAATGAAAATAAATAAAATTTATTTTTAAAAAGGTGTCAGTGGTGGATATCATGTTGAACGAATGAATTGAAGTATGAGTGAATGGGACTGTGGAGTTGCTAGGACAGGATTCACGTTGAACAAAAATGTGGGGTATCGCAAGCTCTGCGTGAGGAAGTGTCCGCACCCACACTGGGACCTTGGCTGGTGGGGCAATGGAGAGAGCTTTTAAATCTGATATCCTGATGATGCTAGGCAAAGGTCCCTTAGCCTCTGAGACTTTTGTCCCAAACTGCCCCAAAGAGAGGGGATAAAAATAGAAAGAGCACAGTCTTCCATTGCAATCACAGAGGAGACGTCCTCTCTGCAAGTCCGGGGCTTTGGCAGGAGCAGGGGCATCGGTGGTGCAGCAGCCAGGGCACATGGCCATCTCAGCTGAGCCGTGAGGGTGAGATGGCACCAGAGGCCAGCGAGGACTCTTCCTGTTGGGCTGTGGCCATCGCCACACAGACAGCAAGCGAGTCATAAAATGAACTCTAGATACAGGCAGGTGGCTTGCACGCTATCCACCTTGTGAGTAGAGGCCAGGTTCATTCACACTGTGACTGTCACTAATGCTTTCAGTCATTCACTTTTAAAAAATAAACTTGGGAAAGTCTTTTTTTTTTTTCAAGAGTCACTATGTATTTATTTTGGAAAGGCAGAGCCGGGGGATGTGTAGGGGAGGATGTCTTCCACTCACTGGTTCACGGCCCCAAGTAACTGCAGGAGCCAGAGCTGGATTAGACCAAGCACAAGAGTCCAGGGCCCAGAGACTTTAGCTGCTGACTCACTGGATGCATTAGCAGGGAGCTGGATGGAAGTGGAGCATCTGCAACTTGAACTGTCTCTCTTGTGAGATGCCAGCATCACAAGCAGTGGCATAGCTTGGCACACCACAGAGCTGACTTCCACAGTGAGGTTTTTTTTCTTTTTATGTACTTATTTATTTGACAGGTGTAGTGACAGAACCAGAAGGATACTCACCCTCACACAAAGTGGGAGAAAGAAAAAGAGGCAGATCTGCTATCTACTAGTTTGTCAGGAGCCAAGAATTCCATCCAGGTCTCTTACATGGCTGACAACCATCCAGATACTTGGGTCATCATCTGTTACCTCCAGGTACATCAGCAGGAAGCTGGATCAGAAGCAGAGGCAGGACTCAATTTAGACACCCGATATGGGAAGCAGGCATCCTAAGTCGCAGTTTAACTACTGTGCTATAGTCCTTGCCCCTCATTTTTTTTTATTCAATTAAAAACTTGATTGCACATTGCCATGGCTGTGTTGGTGTAGACCAAGGGTCAGCAAGCATTTCCTGTGAGGAGTCAGAGAGTAAAGATTTCTAGCCTGTGGACCTTCTGACTTCTGCTGTAGGCACTCAGCTCTGCTGTTGTAGTAGAGAAGTGGCCATGGATAATAAGTAGGCAAAAGGTTATTGAATGGATGTGTTTCAATAAAATTTTATGTAATCAGATTGTGGGCCACATTTGGTTCATGGGTGGGAGTTTTACAAGTCTTGGTTTAGAGAGATATTGTGTGCTAGATTTTTTGTTTGCCTTTCCAGCTCTGATCTAGAACCCTTTTCTACCCTGCTCTGTCCCCAGACGATGACCTCAGAATACTGTGTCTTCTGGTCTCCTTGCCCTTGCCCTTCTAGTTAGATGTGGTCAGTGAGAGTCTTTGGCAAGAACTTAGAAGTTTAGAAGACCAGAGTTGTGGGGGCGGTGATGGAGAAAGTTAGTGTCTCTGTTTCCAGAGAGAGGTGGATCAGAAGTCCTGGTCTGCATGCAAGGACAGACCTTCAGACATGAGAGTAGCGGTCAGCAAGGCAGTCAGTCAAGTTCAGGGAAGAGGATGCACCTGGCAGGCCGGGTAGGGTTCTCAACAAAGAACCAAACTCAGCATGCAGTTTTCTGTTTCCCCTCCTCAGCCATCTTCTGTGATATGGTCTGGCAGGGGGCTTTCCTGGCACTGAATTAGTGACATCCTTCTCAGGGGCCTACTAGCACAGTGTTGCTGGAATTCAGTTCAGGTCTCCCTTGTGGGTGGCAGAACTTGGCCACTTGAACCCTCACCTGCTACCTCCAGGGGGTACATTAGCAAGAAACTGGAGCTGGAAACAAAGCTGGGACTCAAGCCCTGGCATTTGGAAATGGGTTGGGGGGCACCTCAAGGTGGTATTTCAAACAGCTAGCAAATGGTAACTTAATCGCTGTGGCAAAGTTCTGCCCCGCTTTGACACTTGACTTAAACATTCATCTGCATCAATGGGAGTGTGGATGATATTGTGGGCAGATCAACAATGGGTTGAAATCTGGAGCTTCTTAAACTATTGTAAGCAAATTATGAATGGATGCCAGGAGCCAAAAGAGAGACAAGTGAGCTTAATAAACATTAAATCTCAAAGAGATCATCAAACAGATGTCTGAAAGAGTCCTGGTAGAGTCTAAGCTTGTTCATTATACCAGGCCTTATTTATTCTATTCATTTGCTCATTCATTCATCAATTTGGTGACATCTTATAAACCTTTCATCTTAGCTATTCTTGGAAATGGAAAAGGGCCTCATCCAAGGTGGAGATTTTGGGCAAGTGAATCCCAAGTAAGCATCTTTATTTTCTCAACTTCACAAAACAAGGGAGTTAATCCAAGCAATTGAAAAACAGAAATTTATTTTTTTTATAGGAAAGGTATATTTTACAAAGAGAGGAGAAGCACACAGAGAAAAGTCGTTCATCCTCTGGTTCGTTCCCCAAATGGCTGCAATGGTCTGAGCTGAGCTGATGTGAAGCTGGGAGCCAGGACCTTCCTCCTGGTCTCCCAGAGAGATGCAGTTTCCCAAGGATGTGGGCCATCTTCTACTGCTTTCCCAGGGCATTAGTAGGGAGCTGAGTCAAAAATGGAGCAGCTAAGGCACAAACCAGTGTCTATGTGGGATGCCAGTACCACAGGCAGAGGATTAGTCCACTATGTCACCACACTGGCCCTGTCATCCAAGTAATTTATAAGATTCTTCTTTCTTATCTTTATATTTTTACTCCATTCTTTTCTTTGTCCTTTGTGTTTATTATGATTTCCCAGCTTGCAAATGTTGTTCTCTTTCTTTCCCAGCTTCCTGTGTAGCAAGAATGCAATGATAGGACATGAATCACACACATCTGCCTTGGATATGGGCCTGAGGTCTTGAATTTTTAATCCTGGTTGAAGACACAAGTCTTATTGCACACATTCTGTCCTCACAGCAACTCCCTGGCCCCCGTATGGTGGGTCTCTCTCCTGGTAGAGTTTCCACATGCATGTGTAAAGCTATATTTACTTTCTCATTGCAAATAAATCCTGCTCTTTTTCATGTTATTTACACCTCTGCTTTGAATACTTGTATGCAGCAAGAATTTTGGATAAAAATTAGAATAGACATTTCTTTTTTATTATTTTTATTTCTAAGAAATTACAATTAATGCTTTAAAAATATTTATTTATTTTTACTGAAAAGGCAGATATACAGAGAGGAGAGACAGAGAGAAAGAACTGCAGTCAGCTGGCTCATTCCCCCAATGGCTGCAGTCACCAGCTGAGCTGATCTGAAACCAGGAGCTTCTTCCTGGTCTCCCACGCAGGTGCAGGGTCCAAAGCTTTGGGCCATCCTCTGCCACTTTCCCAGGCCACAAGCAGGGAAATGGATGGGAATTGGAACAGCCAGGATACAAACCAGTGCGCCATATGGGATCCTGGCACTTTCAAGGGGAGAATTAGCTAATTGAGCCACCGCACACTGTGCTCGAATAGACATTTCTATAGCGAAATGAGCCAGGGTATACTTCCTTGTCCTTAAAAACCTCAAAAACTTGTGACAGGACTGAGTATCTTCAAGCAGACTTTTTTTTTTTCCTGAAAAAAGAAATTCTCTTTTATAAATTATCAAGTGGAGACTTAGCTAATGGATTTGAAAATGTGTGTTATTAAGATGATCACGGGGGTAATTGTTGCAGGTAGATAAACATATGGTCACTGAGGGGTTATTCACACTGTCATCTTCTTCATTACTGTGAGCGCACTGGAGAAAATGGAATTCCTTTGGGGCTTACATTTCATAGTTCTGCATCAAAAGAAGAAGCCCTCCTCTCAAGGGTTTGCAGGAGCCCTTTGGTGAAGTTTCTATAGTTTCAGTAATTCCTTTGTTTGCCTAATAAAGACTCACACTAAGGATCTCTGAGGGCGAATGGCCACAACGGAAATGCACTTGACAAATTGCCTTTATGAGAGTTCCCTTAGGATGCTGTGCAAGGAAGATTACGTTGCTTTTTTTTTTCTTAACTCAGGAGAAACAGCTTTGCTCTCCAGCCCACCTTGGTGATAAAGCACAAGTGTTTAGCTGTCATGTCACACAGTAAGCTACAGGCCTCTGCACCAGCTTTACTTGCTCCTTAGCATCCACCAAAAGCTACCGTTCAGCTCTTTCAAGTAGTGAATATCTTCTTGACTTTCTATGCAAAAGTAATGTTCCAGGTCCTTCTTCATAATCTGCTATCTGCTCCTTCAGGTCTTCCAGTGTTAAGATTTTGGAGCCCAGGTATTTGAGTCTCCCTTCCTCCCCTAGGGACATGCGGAAGTCCTAGGGTTTTATAGCAGACTTAAAACTGACTAGATACAGCTCCCAATTCCAGCCATAAAAGAAATAGACATTAGCTTTGTCTTCCCACTTTAAATTACTATAATGTTGGATAAAGCATTCAAAGAAACAGATTGCAAGGATCATGCAAGAGGCATAAGAATGAAATAACCTTAAAAGAATGAGAACACACAAGGTGAGATTTCCATTCAGTGAAAAAGTCAATATATGAGGAAAAAAAATAGCCAGGGCACATCACAAATAGAGGCAGAGGGGGAGGAATCCAGTGAATGTAGTGGTTCTCAGGGTAGAGAAAAGTGCCAGGGCTCTGTGATGCTGAGGCTTCCTGGAGTTTCCTGGCTGGCATGCTGCTGACCGGAGGCCCACCTGTCTGGGGAGGAGTCCCCTCGAGTCTTTCACTTCCAGGCTGAGTGTGTCAGAGTGGGACTCTAAGAAACCTGATGACAGCCACTAGTGCTGTCTTGGCTGAATGTGGCTTCCAGGGGGTATTTCAGCAAAAATCCATGGCAATTTTAAGTCCATAATGATCATATGCTAAAGTAGAGCTACTATAGATTGGAAACTACTAAAGCCTCAAACCAGAGCTTGGTGTTCTTATTTCGTTAGTGCTATTGTAACACATTCTTAGGATGGAGTATGCCAAGCAAAAAGGCAGTCCTCAAAGTTCTAGAAGAGGCTGGAGAAGTCTAAGATGAAGGTGTTGTGGAGATTGAGACCCCTGGGTAGATGAATCCGAATTCTTGCCTTCCCACATTCGGGAGTACAACCAGGAGACAATGTTAAAGGTGAGCTAGAGGGTCGGAATTACTGAAAGGTAAAGGAAAAGTACACGCTCAAACACGAGAGTGGGCAACCTCAGGAGGGCAACCTAGTCCCATGCAGGCTGGGATTGTCCCTTTACAGGATGAGAGAGGATGCTTGGGCAAGGACCTAAATGAATATTCCAAAGAGGCAGGGTTTGGGGTGGGCTTCAGTGTAACAAGTGATCTCCAAAAAGGTGACCTGACATCTGGTGCATGAAGGAAAGGGCATGATTGGAGGTGGGTGTGCCAAGCCTTCAACCCTGCTGAACTGGCCTTCACAGGGGTGGGATTTGGCACCACCTGTGACTTGAGTGTTCGAATCATCAGCTCTTCATAGCTCACTCTCTACCTGGCTGCCCACATTGAATGTGTCAGCAGGTTAAAACTTGGTGAAGGTCCAATGTCTCCTCCAAAGATGGACCTTTGTAGTTAGGTCCATGTGGAGTGGGAAGAAACAGAGGAGGAAAAGAGGACAGAAGCTTTCCAGGAAACATATTCCCACTCTCAGGGGCAGACTTCTCAGGATGTCCTGAACCCTTCCAGGCCCTGTCTGTTGATACTGTCTCATTAACCAAGAAGTTTCAACACACGAAGTTTGGAGGAGACATTCTGATTGCGGCCCTGCTGGGCCAGGCTAAGCTGTAATGAATTTACATGAATGCCAGAACAAAATAACAACACTTTTAAA
The DNA here is from genome assembly GCF_017591425.1 of Ochotona curzoniae. NCBI lineage: Eukaryota > Metazoa > Chordata > Mammalia > Lagomorpha > Ochotonidae > Ochotona > Ochotona curzoniae. The sequence continues at coordinate 11,213,455 of NW_024464920.1, read as the reverse complement.
GGAAGACTCTCAGCCAAATAGCATCCCCACATCCACCACAAAATACAAGTTATGGAATAGACGAGGAAGCAGCAAAATGTATTACACATCCAAGGGAGATGACAGCTTTTAGAAACAGACCCAGCACTGACAAAGAGGTTAGAAAGAATGAGTCAGAACAGCAATCTGCTACTATGGATCTCTCAAGTATTTAAAAAATAGGGACATTATGGGTAGATAGAGACAAATCTAAGCAGGGAAACAGGATACAAAACAAAAACAGAAAGTAAATATGTTTTTATAAAAATCAAAAACTGAAAGAGTTTGTCAAAGTAAATTGCACTGTGAGAAATAGAAGCAGTAAACTAAATAACAGAAAACTGACATTGGCTGAGCAGTTTAAGTCACCATTTGGGACACTTTTGTCCCATAATGAAGTAACAGTTTAAGACCTAGCCTTGGGCCCGGCGCTGTGGCCTAGTGGCTAAAGTCCTGACCTTGAATGCGCTGGGATCCCATATGGGTGCCGGTTCTGATCCCAGCAGCTCTACTTCCCACCCAGCTCCCTGCTTGTGGCCTGGGAAAGCAGTTGAGGACGGCCCAAAGCCTTGGGACCCTGCATCTACAATGGGAGACCTGGAGGAGGTTCAGATTGGCAAAGCATCAGCTGTTGCGCTCACTTAGGGAGTGAATCATCGGGCGGAAGATCTTCCTCTCTGTCTCTCCTCCTCTCTGTATATCTGACTTTGCAATAAAAACCAAATATATCTTTTTTTAAAAAGGCAAAATGTATGTATGTGTGTGTGTGAGAGAGAGAGAGAGAGATCTTCCATCTGCTGGTTCACATCCTGAAAGTCCACAACAGCCACAGCTGGGCCAGACTGAAGCCAGCAGCCACAAACTCCATCCTGGGTCTCCCGTATGTGTGGCAGAGGCCCGAGCACTTGGCCCACGTCTGCTGCCTTCCAGGTGCAGTAGCAGGGCACTGGATTGGAAGTGTAGAGGCTAGGTCTTTTTTTTTTTTTTTAAGATTTATTTATTTTTATTGCAAAGGCAGATATACAGAGAGGAGGAGAGACAGAGAGGAAGATCTTCATCTGCCACTGATTCACTCCCCTAGTGACTGCAATGGCTGGTGCTGTGTCAGTCCGAAGCCAGGAGCCAGGAACCTCCTCCAGGTCTCCCATGTGGGTGCAGGGTCCCAAAGCTTTGGGCCGTCCTCAACTGCTTTCCCAGGCCACAAGCAGGGAGCTGGATGGGAAGTGGAGCTGCCAGGATTAGAACCGGCGCCCATATGGGATCCTGGTGTGTTCAAAGCGAGGACTTTAGCTGCCAGGCCATTGTGCCAGGCCCTATTTTGCCTTTTAAAGAAATGAATCTTTAAAGAGAAGGAAATTGGATTTACATAGGGAATTGAAAAGATCATAAATGCTTAATATTCAGATACATATTACATTTGTTGTTTCTGAACTTAGTAGGTAATTGGTGTATTAAAAGGTGCTGAGATTTATGTCTATTATGACAGAAATAACAGGAGGAAATAAAAGTGTATTGCAAAGACATACTATGTATATATGAAATAACAATAGTAACTCATAGCAGACTATGATAAATTAATGCTACATTTTGTAATTACTCTTTGAAATAGAATAAACAGCAGCTGGCATGGTGGTATAGTAAGTGAAACCTCTGCCTGTGGTGCTGGCATCCTATGTGGGCACCTGCTCAAGTCCTGGCTGCTGCACTTTCAATTCAGCTCCCTACTAATGGCCTAGGCAAACAGTGGAGGATGGCCCAAGTCCTTGGGACCCAGAGCCTACATGGGACCCCCAGAGGAAACTCTTGGCCCTTGATTTCAGACAGGCCCAGCTCTGGTTGTTGCAGCCATTTGGGAAATGAAACATTAGATGAAAGAGCTCTCACCTCTCTGCAAATCTGCCTTTGAAATAAAAATAAATAAACCTGTAAAAAAATAACAGAATAACCAGACGTAGTTAAAGTTCAAGACAAGAAAGAGAATGAAGTACTAAGAAAATGTTTATTTAAAAAGAAATGTTTGCTTAGCTTAAGGGAAGGAAAGAGAGATCCCAATAAATGACAAATGTTTCAAATAAAGCACAAACAGGAAGATGGTATTGTTAGTTCTACCATATCAAACATTGTAAATATCTCAAAAGATAGAAATTGTAAAACTAAAAGTGATGTGGAAATGTATGGTATTTATAAGAGATATAAGCATGATGATACATATTTGTTAGAAGTAAATTTTGGGAAAATATATGCCATGGAAATATTGATTATAAGGAAGCTAGACTGGCTTATTAATATTAGGCAATAGATATTTTTTAGTTTTATTTACTTTTTTATTGGAAAATCAGAGGCACAGAGGGAAACAGAGACACAGAAAGATCTTCCAACCACTGGTTCACTCCCCAAATGGCTCATGACCAGAGCTGATGATCCAAAGCCAGGAGAGTTTACTCAGTCTCCCACATGGGTGCAGGGTCCCAAGGCTTTGAGCCGTTCTCTGCTGCTTTCCCAGGCCACAAGCAGGGAGCTGGATGGAAAGTGGAGCAGCCAGGACATGAACTGGTGCCCTTGTGGGATCCCGGCGCTTACTGACCAAATAGTAGATTTTAATAGAAAGAATATTGTCAGAGATAAACAGAGACATTTCATATAAAGGACATTCAGAAACATAATTACAAATGATGTACACCTAATATCAGCTTTAAAACACACAAAGCGACTACAGAACACAGAGCTGCAGAGTGACGTCGATCAGTTTGGCATCTTGGTTAAAAATGTTAAAACCTTGCTCTAGGGCCCGGCACGGTGGTGCAAGTGGTCAAGGTCCTCACCTTGCACGCCCAGGATCCCATATGGGCGCCGGTTCTATTCCCGGCAGCCCCGCTTCCCTTCCAGCTCCCTGCCTGTGGCCTGGGAAAGCAGTCGAGGACGACCCAAAGCTTTGGGACCCTGCACCCGCGTGGGAGACCCGGAAGAAGTTCCTGGCTTCTGATGGGCATAGTATCGACCCGTTGCGCTCACTTGGGGAGTGAATCATCGGACGGAAGATCTTCCTCTCTGTCTCTCCTCTGTATATCCGCCTTTCCAATAAAAAAATAATAAAAATAAATCTTTAAAAAAACAACAACAAAAAAAAAACCCAAAAAAAACCTTGCTCTAAGCACTGATAAAAATCCAACAAAATAATATCTGAAAAGCTGAACATTAGCATGGAAGGAACACCATGTGAAAAGATACATACACATTATTTACAAATGCACACGGTACATCTACTAGCATAAGCATATTTTCGACCACTGAACAAATGTCAGAGGATTTGAAATATGCAGAGCAAGTTCTTCAATGAGACAGAACTAAGTGACAGAATATAACTCAATTTAAAATGTTTTTGTCTTCAGGGTCCTCTGCTCATTTTCGAGAAACACACCTTCCCTTTCTCTTAGACTGATTTTCAGCCTCCAGTTGTGATTGGGAGAGAAAATAGAATGACTTAGCTTACATGATCATGGAAGTCAGAAGGCCCCAAACCTGCCGTGGGCCAGCTGGGGAGGGAGCATGCTGAGTGTGATCCCAGGCTGCATTCAAGGGCTGAGAACCAGGGAGGGTGTTCCCCTTTGTTTCCATGCTGATCTTGGGGGACTGTTCCCACTGGACCAGGATGGTTACAATGATAATTGCATGAAGAACTTCTCCTTTTTGCCAAGTACTGTTTCATGTGCTGAACAGTCAATTCATTTGGTCCTCATTGTAGCTTTGGGAGCAGTGTGGTGTTTCCTTGTTTTATGGAGTAGGAGACAGAAACAAAAAGTTTCATCATTTGCTTGAGTCACATACCAAAGAATGTGAAAGCAGGAGTCCAGTGGACACCTATGGGATTACATCACTTGCCGGATTCATGGGAGTGTTTCTCCTCCTGAAATACGGAGTCATTTCTTCTCATTTGAAAGTTGCCTTTCTTTCTCAAGGTGTGGGAGATCTTTGATCTCTTTATTAACGTTACTAAGGCCTTTCACTTTGAGATTCATTGTCTTCCTGGTGTAAGACGTAAAAAGATAGCCTGACCAGCAGACTGCTAGAAGATTGAATTATCTCTGGAAGGGCGGTGCTCTGTGCTTTGCAATTTGTAGTGTCTGTGATTTATGACCGAGGCTATGGAGAATACGCCATTGTAGACTGTTATATCATCAGCTTAACCTCTCTACGTTAGTTATCTTTTCCTAAGTTTTTCTTTAACCTGGCCTCCTTCCCATCATCTTAATAGTGTACCTCCTGGGGCTGGCCTGGTGGCCCATTGGTTAGGATGCTGTTTGGAACACTTGCCTCCCATATTTGAGTTGTTACCAAAAGCTCAGTTTCTGTCCCTGGCACCAAATCAAGCAAATGAGGATAAGGTGAGAGGTTAAAGGAACGAGAGTCTTTTTTTTTTTTTAACTTTTGTACTTATTTATTAGAAAGGCAGAGTTACATAGAGAAAGGGAGAAAGAGAGAAAGAGAGAGATCTTTTATCCAAATGGCTCCTAGAGACAGTGCTGCCTCAGGCCAACCTAGGAGCCAGAAGCTTCGTCAGGGTCTCCTATGTGGGTTCAGGGACACAAGCACTTAGACCGTCCTTTGCTGCTTTCCCAGATGCATTAGCAGGGAGCTGGATCAGAAGTGGAGCTCTCAGGGCTCCAGCTGGCACCTATATGGGATGCCATTGCCGTAGGTAGTAGCTTAGCATACTGCACCCCAGCAACAGCCCTGAGAAACTTTAATCCATTGCCAGATGAAGAAGTAGCAGAGCTACCATCCTGCTGAGTGAGGATGCTTCAGTTTTTAAGAAGGCTGTAAGGAAGGAGGAGTCTGCAATAGAGGGCTATAGGACAGAAACGGTTGCATGTGGTTATTCTGTCCGGTTGCATGTTCACTTTGTGTCCAAGTCTTTGGTTGGTCAGTGACTCCATGCTCTTCAGGGAACTTTTCTGATGGCCAAATGGGCTTCAGTATTTTCCATCCTGCACCTGCAATTTTCTTAAATGAAATGCCTTTAATAATCCCAGGCATCAAGGTGGCATCTATTGGGGACCTTTAGGGCTGCTGTTCCACGTTCTCAATTAAGCTGAGAGAGGAAGGTAGTACCCTGGGGCCTGATACACTGTGTAGGAGCTCAGTTAGAGTGCCTGGGTTCAAGCTCCACTCTTTTTTTTTTTTAAAGATTTATTTAGTTTTATTGGAAAGCCAGATTTACAGAGAGAAGGAGAAAGAGAGGAAGATCTTCCATCTCTGGTTTACTCCCCAATTGGCCGTGTCAGCTGGAGCTGATCTGAAGCTAGGAGCCAGGAACAACTTCTGGGTCTTCCATGTGTATGCAGAGTCCCAAGGCTTTGGGACATCCTCTGCTACAAAGAGGAAGTTGGATGTGCAGGGGAACAGCCGGGACACGAACCATATAGGATACCAGTGCTTGCGGACTGAAGATTAATTAGTTGAGCTCTCACGCCAGCCCTTCAGCTCTGTGCTCGATTCCAGCTTTCTGTTAGTGTCCACCCTGGCAGACAACCAAGTAGTGACTCAAAGAGCTGGACCCCTTACCACTCATGTGGGAGAACACAACTGAGTTCCCAGCTTCCCCTTCAGGATTTGTCCTGCCCAGGATGCTGCAGGCATTTTGTGAGGAGTGAACCAGCGGATGGAGGACTGTCTCCTTTATCATCTTTGCCTATTAAAAAACCCAAATAAATGAAAAAGAAAAAGAGAGCTGAGTATGGGGAAGAATGGTTCAGCAATGAAATCTTCACTAATTCTCCATATATAAATATAAAGCAAAAGACTATTTATATCCCATAATAAATAGGGTGCTTCTCACAGGTGGAGATAGTCTGAGAACAGCTTGAAAATGTGACTTGCGCTCCAGTTTGGCGATGCTTGTCTGTCTGAGGCAGACCTCTCCTGGTGACCTTGTCTTCTTAAGGTCTCTCTGTCCACTTAACATACATTCGCTCACAGCACTGAAAAGGTCACCAGTGTTTCCAGGCTCTGGATGGTTTGGCCATGAGGACATTATTGAAGAGCCTCGCATTTCTTCTTCAACATGGAGCAGCTCAAGAATTCTGTGACTTCTCAACATGGCAGCCCTGTCTAAGCAACCACATGACAATCTCAGCTGGAGGCTGGAAGCCGTTGTAATTCCAATGGGGTCAGGGCTCCTGGGAAGGGGAGAAGCGCCTGTTGGGAGCTAAGGGAGGAGAGGCAAGCATACCATGTGGATGGGGGACGCAGCTCAACTCATCACGTGCCCACTATTTCCATTCGGGGAGCTCTTCAGCTCCCCACAGTGGTTCCTTCTGCCTCTCTTTGTGGGTGACATAGTAGATGCTTCCCCTCTCAGTAACTTGAAGGGTGGAGTTGAGCTGTGCTTCCTTCCCAATTCTAGCCAATGGCCTCTGCAGTGATTTCTAGGCAGCTGGCCCAGCTGCTTTGGTGTAGTCATTTGATTTTTGGTAGAGATAGCCTAGCAGTCAACACCTTCATATTTTTTACATAGAGTCGTTTGCTCACAGAATTCCCCAAATATGGGTTGTTCTGGCCTCCCTTTTTACTTGCTGCACTCATAAACTCTGCCATAATTATTTATTTAACCTCTGCAGAATTCAGATGTAGCTGACTGTGGCACCTGCCAAGCTTCTGGCTCATGCTTTAGTCATTCCCTGATTGTACCATTGTGAGACGCCTGGCTGCCCTTCCCATGTCCTGGCAAGGATCAGCTTGCCAAAATTTGGTGGCCTATTTCAAGCAGGGTTTTTTTTTTTATGTTTTTTCAGTTTCTCTGTAAATTTCTTGTTAACCTGTTATTTGGTCAGTTTCATTGCTCCTCTTGGCATGACAATGGTTATTTAAGCTGCTACTTATCAAAAGTTTTCTATCTCAGGACTGTCACTTTTACAATAGAAATCAGATTCTGGCCTTGGGACTTTGGTACATTTCTCATAAATGCCCTTGGTCTATTTCTCCTCGCCTCAATGACCTTCTGATGTCAGATTTGGGCTGATTGCAATGGGAGTGGTTGGATATGATAGCACCAGGCAAACATCTCTAGAGCTTGTTGAATTGTAGACAGACTCTTAACACTGGGAGTATACCTCCAACGCTCCATTCCCTCTCAAAGCAGTTCATTCTACATCACCCAATAGTCCCTCTGCTGTGTGAATACTTTCAAGTAAGAGTTTATTTACTGGCTGGATAAATTGCTCCCTTATTTTTACTTCTGATTATTGGGAATACTTTTTTCCCTTAAACTAAATTTTACCTCCCTCTAACTTCCACCTATGAATTCTAGACCTGCTCTGTAGACTGACAAAAAGTGGCTAGGTTTATTCTCTAAATAACAACTTAGTATTTGCTACTGTGTATTGAGTATTTGCAAGGTTCTTTACCAACTGTCTTACATATATTGCACAGGTCAGGATTTTTTTTTTAAGATTTATTTATTTTTATTGAGAAGTCAGATATACAGAGAGGAGGAGAAACAGAGAGGAAGATTTTCCATCCGATGATTCACTCCCCAATACAATAACTGGAGCTGCGCTGATCTGAAGCCAGGAGCCAAGACCTCCTCAAGGTTTCTCACGTGGGTGCAGGGTCCCAAGGCTTTAGGCTGTCCTCCACTGCTTTCCCAGGCCACAAGCAGGGAGCTGGATGGGAAGCGGGGCTGCTGGAAATAGAACTGGTTTCCATATGGGATCCTGGCATGTTCAAGGAGAGGACTAGTTGCTTGGTCACATCACTAGGCCCGGTCAGGATTTTTCCAATGCAAACAGTAGCAACCACCTCAGGCTTACTGTCTTAGTTACTTTGGCTACATAATAAATGCTTCCAAAAGCTAGTGACTGGAAAAAAACCCACGCACTTGTTATCACACAGCTTCTATAGGCCAGGAATTCAGAAGCAACTTATTGGATGGTTTGGGATCAGTTTCCCCACTGGGGCTGCCAACACTTGAAGGCATGCCTGAGGATAAGGATTTGATTCTAACTTCTTCACCTGGCTGATGGTAGTAGGTCTTAGTTCCTTACCAATCCTTAGCCAAAGCCTCCATTTGGGCCACCACTTACTCACTGTAGAGTTCTTCCAGAATTGCTGTTGGATTACCCAGGACTGAGTAGCAAGAGAGACAAAAGGAAGTCATAGTCTCTTTTGCAACCTAACCTCTGAAGCCACTGAAATAGTGCTTATATCTGTATTTATATAAATATGGCAGCAAACACAGAACTTGTCAGAAGCAGGTGCAATAGAAGCAAAAGCTATAGAATATCCAGGCCCCATTTCCTTACTGGATAACAGACCCAAACAGACTCTGTGCACTCAGGAAAGGGAATCTGTAGCACAGATGAGGAATTTTGAGATTGTGTGTCTCCAAACAGGTGCAAGGATATGGGGCCAGTATGGTGGTGCAGCAGGCTAAGCCTCCATTTGTGATGCTGGCATTCCAAACAGACACCAGTTCGAATCCCAGCTGCTCTACTTCCCATTTGGCTCTGGGCTAATGTGTCTGTGCAATGAACAGAAGATGTCCCAGGTACTCGGGCTGCTACCACCCATATGGGGAACCCTGCTGAAGCTCTTGGCTTTGGACTGACCCAGGCATGGCCATGTGGCTATTTGGGGAATGAAGACATGTCTCTCTCTTATATTCTGTTAGTCTCTTTCTCTCTCTTTGTAATTCTGCTTTGAATAAAAATAAATCTTAAAAAGATAGGATAGTTTTAAAAGTACATAGAAAAATAAAAGCTAATATAAAATAATATAAACTTTTTGAAGTCCCTCATATAAGGCATCTCCAAAAGCTGATGAAAATGTGTATCATGGGGAAGCAATGCTTGAATTTCAATTTGTTTTTTGCACCAAAGGAATCTCATGCTGATGTGATATAATGTCATTTAGACTTAGTTTGAAGGATGAAAAAGGAAAAGAACTCAGGCCCAGTGTGGCAGCCTAGTGACTAAAGTACTCGCCTTGCATGCACTGGGATCCCATATGGGCGCTAGTTCCTGTCCCAGCTGCTCCACTTCCCATCCAGCTCCTTACTTGTGGCTTGAAAAAATAGTAAAGGATAGCCCAAAGCATGGGGACCCTGGACCCACAAGGGAGACCCAGAGGAGGCTCCTGGCTCCTGACTTTGGATTAACTTAGCTCTAGCCACTGCGGCCACTTGGGGAGTGAACCGGTGGATGAAAAATCTTTGTCTATCCTTCTCTCTATGGATCAGATTTTTTCAATACAAATTATTTTAGAAAAAAAGGAAAATAACTCCTTTTGAGTAACGCAAATCCTATTTATATTGAAGCAACAAAAATTTGAATTTATGGTGAAGCTCTGGTGGAAGAATTGTGAAATCATTGATGCCTTATGAAAAAATGTGTGGGGACAGTGCCCCCAAATATATCACAGTGTAGAAATGCAGAATCCGCTAGCAGAAGGCACAAGGTGATGTTGAAGATGAAACGTACAGCTGCATAGCAGCTGCATCAATTTGCAAGGAAAAAATTAGTATTTGAGCCCTATTTTAAGACTGATAATAGCAGAAGCATCTCAATCAGTTCAGCTGGAAAAGTTCTGAGTGGGAAAAAAAACCTGAAGTGGAGCACATTTTCTGCCAGTGAGTACTAAATCTGTTACACCCAGATATTTGTACTTCTGCAGGACAACTTTCCATTAAGTTGTAAACAAGGAGGTTCATGACCCTGGAGCATTTCTCTCAAGGATCATAGCCAGAGATGCAACATGGTATTAACATCATGATCCTGTATTAGTCAATTTCCCATTACTTTAAACACCTAGGAGGAACTATGGAGGAACAAAGATAACTTATTTTGGCCTAAAGTTTAAAGCTTCCCCATCTAAGACTATGGGTGTGTGATAATGGAGACAGCATCTGGGAAGGCTGCAGGATGGTGGGAAGATGGTCACATGGCAAGAGAGGAAGCAGAGAAACACAGGGAGGGTGTCTCTCTCCAGCTAGCATGATCTGATCATAAGGATCCTTGCCTGGCAATTTCATCCAGATTTTCCCAAAGTTGCACCTTCAGGCATCATAATTTGATCAAGACTTTATAATTAATCCATGAACCGGACTTAAGAGAGGTTTGTTTAAACAGCTCTCATTTGAACTATAAACAGCTTCTGAAGCAATGGGTGGAAGGCGAAAGGGTTCCAGTCAAAGCACAGGTAGATGGGTCAAGAGCCAAGGTCATGGAACGATTTTCGGGGATGCTCAAGGCATTCTGCTTATGGATCTTGCAGAAGGTCAAAGAACAATGACAACTACTTATTTTGAGAGAATTTTTGTGATGCTTAACCAAAGCATTAGCAAAAGAGCACCCAGGAAAGCTGGGCCAGGAAGTCTTCTACTGTTGCGACAGTGCTCCTGTTCGTTCCTCTTGGCCGACGAGGACAATTCTATGAGAGGTGAAATGGAAAATTATGAGGTTTCTACCTGACCATCCTGATTTAGTCACATCTGAGTTCATTTTGTCTCCTAATCTTAACAAATATTTAAAGGGCACCTAGTTTTCTTCCATTAATAATGTTTTTAAAAAGATACTATATATTCATAGGTTCCTAGGTTTCTCCATTCCTTGGACAAAATTCCTGCTATCATCACTTACAAAAGTGCCTTGAACTTGGTAGAGCTTATGTTGAGAAATAAAGTTTATATTTTTCTAATTTGAAAGGTAGGCACACAGAGAAAAGGAGACAGAGAGCTTCATCTGCTGGTTCATTCCCCAAGTACTCTCAAAAGACAAAGGTGAGCCAACCAGATGCCTCAACCCTGGGGTTCCATCCAGGTCTCCGCTGTGGGTGGCAGGGACTCAAGAACTTGAGCCATTATCTGCTGCCTCCAATGGTACACAGGAACAGGATGCTGGAATTTGAAGTAGACCTAGGACTTGAACCTAAACACTCCAATATGGGTTGCAGATGTCTCAAGAAGCATATTAACCATTGGATCAAATATACTTGCTAGTATTGTGTGTGTGTGTGTGAGTTTTAATATGCATTTTGTTCATTTTAAAGACAAAGTTAGAGAAAGATCTTCTAATTCATTCCCAAGATAGTCACAACCACTTAGGCTGGACCAGATCAAAGCCAGGAGTGAAATCTTCATCTGAGTCTCCCATGTGGGAGTAGGTGCCCAAGCACTTGGGGCACCTTCTGCTCTACCAGTGCGTTGGTAGGGTGATGAACTGGAAGTAGAACAGCCATGACTCTAACTGCTGTTCATTTGAATACTGGTATTGCAGATAGAAGCTCAACATGCTACACCACAATGCCCTACCCTAATTTTTATCTTTCAATTTCACTTTTCCATGAACTTATTTTTCATCTGAGAGGCAGAGATACAGCCAGTCTGTCAGCTAGCTGGAGTTCTAATCTGCTAGTTTACTCCCCCAAATGCCTGCAACAGCCAGGACTACCCATAGCTGAAGTTGGGATCCAAGAGCTCATTTCAGGAACCCAATGAGTCATCAGTGTTGCCTCCCAGGGTCTGTATTAGCAGGAAATAGGAGCCAGGAGACCCAGTTACTCCAATATGAGATTATGGGCATCTCAACTACTGATTTTGCTAGTTGTCCAAATCCCTGACCCACCACAATCTTTTTGAGGTCTCCCTCAAATGTGAGCTGGAACATCTGCCCTTACTCCTCTGCAGGGAAAGGGAGGAAAGTCTTGGAATGTAAAGCAGTTATCACTCTAGGGAAGAAAACAAAGTCTTCCTCCAGGAATTTAGGTAAGCAGTTAGTGCTGGAGGAAATGAGAAAAGGCCTATTACCCTTTGGGTAAGGGGCTGCTCCAAAAGGAGTTGGGTGACTTCAGTCTCCATTAGCATGTGAAGAGCAAATGGTTGCAGGGGGTGGAGAGGGAGAAAGATATTCTCTCACTTTATAGCATTTCCATTTCCATTGCTCAGCAGGCTCTGATGATGCAACACGTAAAACATTCACACTGTTTCCCATCATCCAGTCTCCATCACTTCTTCAAGTCACACATCACTAGGTACAGCCTACATTCAAAAAGGGAGAACTAAGCTCCACCTCTTTAAGGGAAGTGTGTCACAGAATTTGTGATCACTTTTGAACCACCACATTCCGCCCCCAGATAACTTATATTTCACTCCCTTCTAAGGACGTTGCCAAAGTCTCATCCTATTACATGTCAACTTTACTTAGAGAATTATCATCTGAGTCAGGACCAGTGCATATGAGGTTATTTGGTGAGAGCTGCTTAAGTGTGGTTCTTGTTCTGAAGATCTATAAACTGAAGATCAAGTTAGCTTCTCCGGTACCCAATGCTTGTGATGAGACAGGTACGGGATAACCAACACAGACAATAAGCACATCTCAGTCATCAGTCCATGGAAATTCTGAAATCTACTTGGTAGGTGATTAGATGTTACACCTTTCACCAACAAGAAAATGGGAAAAGTAGATCAGAAGTAAAGGTGTAGAAGTAACTCATAGTGAATCTTAGCTCTGTTCTGTGCATTCTTCACTACCCTCCTAGCCATCAGTCCTTTTTCGTAAAGAGGGCACGTTTTTTGCAAGTGACGAGTTTTCTCAGCCTCCTTCCTATTTGTGAAAGTCTAGGGCTCCAAACTGATTTATAAACCCCCACTCCCATTTTAGTTCAGGCTGGTGGTATTACTCCCATCCTGCTCTCTGCCTATGGTCTGGGAAAGTAATGGAGGATGGCCAGAGGCCTTGGGTCCCTGCAACCACATGGGAGGCTGAGAAAAGGCTCTTGGCTCATGGCTTTGGATCAGCTCAGCTTTGGCTGTTGCAGTCGTTTGAGGAGTGAACCAGTGGGTGGAGGATCTCTGCCTATGCTTCTACTTCTCTCTGTGTGACTCTGCCTTTCAAATAAAAATAAAATAAATCTTTAAAAACAAAACAACCCAAGAACATGACTGATCTTGTCTGGGCTCACTCCGTTTATCAAATTTATACTGACAAATCATGATGAGAGAAATCATTTTTTGTCCTTGGCCTCTGTTGTTATGATGCATGAGAGCGACTACCCATGTTAGAAACCCAGCTGTGTTAGTGACATGAATTAGGAAGCCCATCTTTAAACTCTTCCAAAGACCTTTCACTTGGCTAGACAGAGCTTGAGATCGACTTTGATCTTTCTGAAATCTTCAAAAAGGTTTTACCTTTGGATCATGCTTTCCTAATAGTACACTTGATTTTTGTCTAGGCATAGAAGCTACTTTACTCTGTCTATCTCATTTTTCATCTTGGAAGGCTGAGAATTTTCCAAGCTCTCAAGTCTCAATTCCTCCATTTCAACAGTCCTGTCTTTCCTTTTTTTCTCCCCATCTCTGCTATCACATTTTACACTAGTAGACAAAGAGAATAGGTGGCCTCTTCAGCTCTCCCACTGGAACCCTTGATTACATCATTCAGTTCATTGGGTACATTGCTTTCCACATAACTGCAGGTGAGTATGTTGCTAAACTTCCCACCACTGCAAAATAACTCCCCCCACCCCCTCCCACACTACCGGTTGGTAAGCTTCCACTTTTCTCTGGGTCTTCACCCCAGGCTACTGAAAAGTAACAAATGCTTTTTACAACCTCTGTAAAGCTCTCCAGAGTCTCCCAGACCCTTGAGTCTTAACTTGTTATGAAGCCACTCCCAGATCTGGTTACTTGTTGTATGGTAGCTCACTTCCAGGAGCTCCGAATTTCTGTTACTTACTTTTGCTGCATGAAAAATGACTGTAGTGTTTAGTTGTTTGGAATGCCAAACTTCCACGATCTCACAGTTTCTAAGAGTCTGGTTTGAGTCATTTGAGCTGAGTGTTTCTGGCTCAGGGGCTCTCATGGCTTTGCAGGGAAGGTGTTGGCCAACACCCATGTAGAGAATAGCTCTGGAATGAGAACTTGAGCTACCCAAGTGGATTTCAGAGAAAAGTCCAGCCCTCGTGGTAAAAAATGGGTGGGTCACTTTTGCCCTGCTAGCCTAATGGATGCTCATGGGTCTGGAATCATGATTAGGAGTCAGGACAGGCTCTGGTTGGCATGGGAACACAGAAATCTGAGAGAAGCAGAGCTAGAGTGCCTGAAGCAAGGCAGGAATAGACTCCTGCTAAAAGCTGCTGCATGACAACCTTGTAAGTACTTGGGATTAGTGTCACATTAGAGGGTATTCAAGTACTGCACCCTTCAGTAGCCTTTCTCCAGCCACACTGTTTCATCAGAGTCCCTCTGATTGTGTGGTATTTCATGCTGCTGGCATTACAAGTCTCTCCAATGCAGAGAACAGTGGGACTATTAAATACATCCAGAAATGAGGCCTGTGGTGCTTATTTGTGGGATGACTCAAACAAAGGGAAATTATCACAACAAGATCTTGGGTGAGGTTGAGAAATGTCTCTGGGATTCACAGGAACACATCCAGTTGAGTTACGTACACCCTTTATTAGCTCCTTTTATAGGCCTAGGTCCCCAAATTAGTTCATGGGCACCAGACGCATATACCACATCTATTTTTTTCACCAACTGAAGATCCTGTCCTTGAGTCTCAACTCCTTCATGCAGACTTTCCACCTACCCAGCCACATTAACTCATCACATATATTCAGAAGTCATCCATCCTCTCCCTGCCCAAGGCCATGCTCCATGTCCAAGTCACCACCATTCTTCACTCAGGTCACAGCAAGCTTCTGACAGCTCTCTCTCTCAACATTCCTGTTTCCCTGCCGTTCTGTTCTCCCCACAGTATTCAGTATACTTTTAAAAACTGCAATCATATGCTTGTGTCCAACATAAGTGAACATTCTCTTCCCTACTTTAAAAGTCCTAAATTATGACTTCATTTGTGGGGAATAAAATTCAAGATTGTGATCAAGGACTCCCTGATCCTGTGAGATTGCTTCAACTACTTCATCCCTTTTTTACTCATGCTTCACACATTCTATTGTGATCACACCAGCCTGCAGGGCCTGAAAACCCTGTGCGTCAGTTGAAGGGCTCTCTCATATACTCCAGTCTTCAGCTGAAATACACCCTTGCCCTGTTCTCTGCGTGAATAGACCCACTCATCCTGTGGGCCTACGTTGACCATTCTGTTCTTATTCTCCAATCAGGGCATTATGCTTCTCCTTAGGATGATATGCTGTCATTGGATGTTGTTTACTTGTTTTTAAGTTAGCACTTGTCACCAGACTTAAAAGTTCTTGGAGGGTAGAGATTACATTTTGTCCTTCATGGTATACCAATGTCTTAGACAATACTTCACCAAAAATAACCTAGATTATGACAAACCCCAGTTAGATAAATGTTAGTTTTGGGAGACCACTTGGCAGATGGGGCAACTCACTGCTTGCAGTGTCCACCTCCTATATTAGAGTGTTTGGGTTCAAGTCCTGGCTCTGCTCACAGTTCCTGTGTCCTGCTGGTATACACCCAGAAGGCAACAGTTGGCTACTCAAGTGGTTGGATTCCTGCCACATACATGGAAGACCTAGCCTGAGTGCCCAACTCCCAGCCTTGGGCTGGTCTGAGTTCCTGCTTTTTGTTGACATTTGGGGGAGTGATCCAATGGATCATTGTCTGTCTGTCATAGTCTCCCTTTGTCTCTTCCTTTCAACTGAACAAATTTTTAAATTCATTTTAAGCTATCATTTATATAATTTACAATAGGAAATTATTAAGTAGAAGTTGTAATGGCCTTCTACAAATGCATTTTTTAAATATCTTCTTATTTTTATTTCAGAGGAAGATTTTTACAGAGAAGGAGACACATAGAGGACTTCCACTGCAGGTTCACTCCCCAAGTGGTCACAACAGCTAGAGCTGAGCTAATCCAAAGCCAGGAGCCAGGAGCTCTTTCTGGTCTCCCACATGGGCATGGGTGCTAGGTTGACTAAGGATTTGAGTCATTCTCTGCTGCTTTCCAAGGTTATAATGAGGGGTCTGGATTGGAAGTGGAATGGCTGGGACACAAAATGGCACTCCAATGGGATGCAGGTGCTGTAGGCAGAGGGTTAGCCCCAAATGTATTATTATGAGGAATTAATCAGATATAGGAAAACATTTAACATAATATCTCATCCTTCCCTCTTTCCCTTCCTTCCTTTCACTGGAAAAAAGGGGAAGGGGGAGGAGCTCCTTTGACTCCGTTTATCATCCATGTTCAATCTGTGTCCTTACAAAGGCTGGCCCTGATAAGATTTTAATTCCATAAAGAATTTCTTTCAAAGAATGTCAATTCTAAAGACAATATTGGGAAGCAAGGTTTTGATTCTGGTGAGACTCGTGTGGAATGCTGAGTCAGGAAATGTAGACAGAACAGAAAACAACTTTTTTTTTTTTGTCTTGTGTGTGTCTGTGTGTTTAAAGAGTTATTTATTTACTTTTATTTAAAAGGTAGATTTACAAAGAGAGAAGGAGAAACACAGAGAGAGGTCTTGCATCTACTGGTTCATTCCCCAAATGGTCACAATGGCCAGAGCTGAGCCAATTGGAGGCCAGAAGCCTCTTCTAGGTTTTCCACATGGATGCAGAGGCCCAAGGACTTGGGTTATCCTCCACTGCTTTCCCAGGCCATAAGCAGGGAGTCGAATTGGAGGTAGAGCAGCTGGAATTGAACTGGCATCCATATGGAATACAGATGCTGCAGGCAGAGGATTAGCCTGTTACACCACTGTACCAGCCCTGAGAAAAC
Organism: Ochotona curzoniae; assembly: GCF_017591425.1. Classification (NCBI taxonomy): domain Eukaryota; kingdom Metazoa; phylum Chordata; class Mammalia; order Lagomorpha; family Ochotonidae; genus Ochotona; species Ochotona curzoniae. Next base: position 11,196,740 of record NW_024464920.1, on the reverse strand, counting down.
TTCTAAAGGTACATCCTGAATGACCTAGCTCTGTCGCTTTCCACAGCAGGCCTCACTTCCTCAGGTCTCCACTGCTTCCACAAAGCACCACTCTGGAGACCACATCTTTAATTATGGACATTGGGGTGGGGAGAGACATCCAACATCCAAACTTACATCTCAGCCATATCATCTGATGTTCCCAATTTCACTGTGCATTTCACCAGTTGTATGGCTTTGGATAAGACAATTTCTCCAAGTCTGTCTTATTTCTACAATGAAGGTGATTATATCCATAGCACAGAATTATTAGCAAGCTTAGACAAATATTGGTGTTAGGCTGGACAGTTGACAGTGCTGCTGTAATGAACTATCCCTGAAACCCTGTGTTCTGTTTTCTCTCACACTGTGCACTCATTGCATGTTCATTGTCTTCACTTTGAGGTGCAGGTTAACAGAGCAGCCATTAGCTGGCATGCTGGCATTTGTGAGTCAGTTGCAGCACAGACAGGTCATTGGGTGTAGTACTCACCTCATGGGACACACTAACACTCTGTTACACCAATGTCTGAACCCTTTGGTGAAACTTGTTTTAGTAGGATGTAGGGAGTTCAAATGCCTTATTAAAATTCTCTTTCAGTAAATTTGTCTTTCCTAAAATGTATTTTTTTTCATCTATTTGAAAAGTACATTGAGAATGAGAGAGAAATCCAGAGGTCTTTGATCTGTAGGTTCATTCCCCATACATAATGGCCAAGTCTGGGCCAGGTCAAAGCCTGCATCCCACAACTGCATTTGGGTCTCCTACGTGGGTGGCATCGGCCCAAGCCCTTCAGTCAGCAGCTGTTGCCTCCCAGGATGCATTAGCAAGAAGCTAGACTGGAATAGGGGCAGCCAAGATTCAAATTGGAACTCAGAGTGTAGACTTCCTAAGTAAGAATTTAACCTGTTACACTGCAGTGCCCACGCTGGGACTTACTCTCTGTTTGCCTAAAGATTTATGTATTTTTTGTTTAAAAGACAGGGTTATAGAGGAGAGACAGAAATTTTCCATCTACTGGTTCACTCCTCAAATGATTCCAACAGCTGGAGCTAGTCCAAAGCAAGAGCCAGGAGCTTCCTCCAAGTTTCCCATGTAGGGGCAGGGGCCCAAGGACTTGGGCCATTCTCTGCAGCTTTCCCAGGATGTAAGTAAGGAGCTGGGAAGGAAGTGGAGCAGTTGGGATTCAAATCAATGCCCATATGGGATCATGACACAACAGACAGAGACTTAACTTGATGCACCGTGACACCGGCCCCAGACTTGCTATTTTAAATTATTAAATTCTTTTTTTATGTCTCATGACTGGATTAGTGCATTTATGTCCTGCAGAAGCCATAACAAAAAACTATTAACTTACAGCAGCAGAAATTTATATGTGAATGATCATGATTCTAGAAGCCAGTAGCCTAAAGTCAAGATGTTGGCAGGACCCACCCCTCCCAAAGCTCTAGGAGGGTGTCTGCTTTCTGTTCCCTCCTGGTGGTCAGCTTTCCCTGGTCACTGGCCACCATCGCTCCTACCTCAGTCTCTGTAAGCACATTGCCACACCCTAGTCTATTTCCTGTGTGTCTCCTTGAAGCACTCCTGACCTTGGCTTTAGAGGAAACTAGATCGTCTAAGACAGTTTTGTCCTGTTAAGTTTCTTAATTTAGCTCTAGCTCTAATGATCTGTCTTCCACACGAAATCACATTTTTTAGATCTTAGGACATGGGCATTTCTTGTTTGAGAGGGGGCATCATCATTCAGCTCACCCAGGGATCAGGTGGGGACCCTTGAAAGTTGACAACCCTTTCAAAGTTGACAACTCTCAGTGGTCTTTCATTATTTTAAGAATCAGATAGATTTTGACAGGTGACTCTTTTTTTCTTTCCATGATCAAGTATTAATAGAAACAAGTGACAAGACTGCCACCACAGCCCTGTGTGCCATAAAGTTGCCTAGTGTTGGCCCACATTGTCTTGTCAGGAATGCAAGAAGAGCAATTATACTAGATGCAGCGAAGCCTCCTCTCTTTCTCTTTTTCTTTGTTTTTCTTTTTCTTTCTTTTTTTTTTTTGCTAAGGTTGTTCATGCAGAATTGTTGCCACTTTCAGAGATCCTACATGTAAGAGAGTTGGAGTTTTCCCTTTTGACAAAAAAAAAAAAAAAGAAGAAGAAGAAGAATTCTTCCACCCAACTCTAGATTGACCAAGATCTTCTGGAAAATTATCCTGTGTTGTCTGTCCCTGAACCAAAGTTATTCTGAAAAATGCTTCATGAGTAAAGAAAAGCCATCATTTGGGCCTATAATTCATTGTATTTCAAAATGAATTGGATTTGCTTTACTGCTTTTGGAAGAATTAAATATAATTTTATTTCTGCGGGAAAATATCATGTGCATGTACTTTTTCCGAGTGTTTGGTAGAAGTTAGTGAGGCACATTTGTTAACATGAGTCCCTACCTTAGTGTGGAAATATACTGCCATTTGCTGTCCCTTCTCCATCATATGTCAGCAACAAAGAACAGGAAAAGGAGGAAAGTGGTCACTTATAGTCATGGAAATGACTTAATACAAAGCATCTGGTTTGAATTGTGAGTTGAGATGCCCACAGGAAGAGGAACGAGAACATCTATTTCACCATGAAACCAAAATCCTCACAGCAATAATGGCAACTATCTGGACAGGTTTATTATTATTCTTTATTTCTTTCTCCGCCCTCTTCCAGTGAGTATTCAGAGACTGAGTCTGCTCTGTTGGAACGCAATCAGACAGGTCTCCCAAAGCAACACCCCATCATTCAGATCATGGCATGGCCAAGTGCAGTGCTGGGCAGAATCAGCTTTGGTCTCTGAACTTGTTGGGCAAGTCTGATTCCAATTTAGATAGAAAGATCAAGCCAAGAGGTGCTTCCCGCAGCTCCCCTGTACCTCCTTGCAGTTAAGTGGGCTGACCAGCTTCTAACAATGCCCTGTTCTCAGGGGTGATCCTGAAACAGGACTGTCCCCTGTGACCTCTCCACCCTTTGGATCCTGGCTCTCCCTCCTACCACTGGTTCAGGGCTGAGGCCTGTCTCGGTTACTGCCCCAGGCAGTCATGGCTCTTGCTTGGACTAGCAGTGGTCAGCTGGGACTGAGAATTGGTTTCACTTCACAGGTAATCAGCTATGAGGTCTGGGAGCTGCACGGACTCCTGTGACCCACATCTTCCAAGAGATCCTTCTGAGAGAATGAAGAGCCAAGGAGAATTCAAGCTGGCAGATCACGTACCTGCATCAGTCCTGCAACCCAGCTGTACCTCTTGTCTTGCCACAGGTAGGAGAATCCACATTGCTTGACTGAGTTACTTATGGCTGGAATTCAGAGAGTTGCATTGAATGCCCCTCTCTTTCACCTTTTTTAGCTGCGACTAAGAGCATTCTGAGTTGAGTCCAAAGTTTCTTAGGAGCGGCAAGGGGACTTGGGTGACTGAAATAAATGACGTCATGGAACCTTTAAGATAGTGCTGTGTTACATGAGGTCAGAGGGGAACCAGAAGGTTCATCAACAAAATTCTATATCAGCTTGCTGAGATCAGCTGGACATGCCTTCCTGAATTAAACAAAAACATTCCTGCACGCTGCAACATTGTTACTACTATTTAATAGATAGCACTTCATTCTAATGCCATCCTTGGCCTGGCATCCTTGGCCTTGGCCTGTGACTCCCACTACTCTTTGGCATCCATGATCACATTTTGCCTTTTAAGAGCTCTTGGGTGAGAGAGGAGCCAAATGTTGCCTTTCTATTTTTAAAGGGAGGTGGCAAAGAGCATCCTAGAAGAATTAGGTGGTTGATAAAAGCTGCTGAATTAGTCCAGAACAAATCAACCCTGGAAAATTGGATTTTTCTGATTCTCAGGTTTTTTTTTCTTGCTTGACCCACATGGAACCAAAATGAAATGAATGTGTGGCCTTTCCTGTTCTTTACTGGAGGAAACAGACAGGCGTCTGGGAAATGCCCATGCTGTGGCCACATGCAGACCTGTACCAGGCATCCAGAGATCATGGTGGAATGTGGTGGCAAGGTTCGTTAGCTGCCTTTTCATAAAGTGGATTGGGAGAATTAGTTGCACATTATTAACACCATTTGGCAAAGTGGATTAAGGATAGTACAAGAGCAATGTGAGCTGAGGCCAAGGAAGACCGTCTGGCCGAAGGAAGGCCCAACAATGTGCATTCTGAATCTGCACATACCTTAGAAGAGGCTGGCACCATAGTTATGACCATTGTCCAAATTGAGAGAAGGGATTTTGTTTGCTAGGAAAGTCAGGCATGCCCCTTGGAGGCCAAACTTGCTGGTACAGTTTTTGTTATATAGCTACCTGGATGTGCGCAAATGTGCTTCCACTTCCAGCCGGTGGAGAAGACACAAGGGCTATAGTTTCCAAATGGTTCTTTCGTTCTTTTTAACCATGATTCTTAGAAAAAGATGTGATGGCGACTCTATTGGTTGAAAAAAGAAACATGGAAGGTGTTTCAAGTGCAAGCACACATACCAGGGAGATACTCTTTCCCAGGAAGGCAACCACACGTTTGTGTCTTTGTGAGTGTGTCAGATGTCAAGTATATAGAAGTCCATCATAGCCAATGCACAGTGTTGTTCAGTGATACACGTCACAAGTGACGAGGGGAGAAGGAATGAAAAGGCAGAGTCCATTGTCTGGGAGGCTCTGGTCACCAGGTAAGTGGATGTCAAGTACATGTAGACTGTGGTTTCTCTGGATTAACTTGCTTGCTGAGTCACACTGTGTGCTTCGGGGCTGATGTGGGCTGTTAGAGATGGGTACTTGCATGCTGTGGGACTAGCATTGCAACATTCACTTAGCTAAAGTCCTTTCTCTTCTTCTATGGGTTAGTTTAGGTAGAGTCATTTCTTAGCCTTAAGTTCATGAGTCTTTGTGTAATCTCCTATTCCCCTTAGGTCATTCTTAACATTGGGCCCTGTTCTGTGTGTTTAATTGGTGGGTTTTTTCACTGGTGTCATTTGGCTAAGACAGAACTGCTTCATCTCACACTTCAAAATGGAGTCACTTTGTCAACCTTATTCATGTTCCATACAGAGGTTACTTGCTGACAAGGAAGCAAAGTAAGTGGACCGAGGAATACATCCATAGGCTCTCCTTTCCATCTGAGGGCTCTGAAGAGGAAAAGAAACTTTTATTATAACACTTGACTGTTGCTGGGGCTTAAGGGCCTCCTAAATTTGAAAAGAGTGGAAAGTGGCCTGATTTTTTTTTTTTTTGAGTGTTTCTCACTCTAGTAACAATACTATTGGTTTAGGTTAGAAAACTCAATGAAAAAAAGACAAGGTGACTTGCAAGACACTTGGATTGGCTGGCAGTGGGAGAGAGAGCATGCAAAGCAGATGTTATGGTCAACTGTAACAGCAGAGGTAAAAACGATAACAGAAACGAATGTTGGCGTTGCTTGTTCAGTTCCTGTCCAGTGGAGAAGGAATCTTAGCCAATGGAATCTGGCTAATGGGAAGATGTAGCTAGAATGTAATGGGCATTATTCACATCCTGTAGGATGATCCCTCAGTGATAGCTTTCTGTGGCTTATTCAATTCTCTTTAACTTAATGTCACACTTGGGCAGTCCCTTGATAATTCCCCAGGCTCTGTCGGGAAATGATATATTAACCCTGGAAATTATAGATACTCTCTTGTTCTCCTCAAAGTGGTTCTGTGTGAAAAGTGAAGAACATGGCATTGTGACGTCCATTTTTATATTGCATTTATTTATTATTTTATGATACAATCCTATAGGCTCTGAAATTCCCTCCCCATCCCAAACTCGCATTCCCGTTTGATTTCTCCTATATCGTTACAATGCTATAGTCCTTCATAATCAGTCATAAATTTATCATTCTGCATATAAGTGTATCCTAACATTGTAGGTATGGACAATGGCAGACAGTCCAGCATCCTATTTTTCAAGATGTGTTTAACATTTCATTGGAAAATCTTTGGAAAATTGGAAAGTAGAGGTGCATACTGCATTGTATCTTCACATCTAGATGAGGGTCTCTGGTACACAATTACTATGGATCCCTTTAAACAAAAAGCCACAAAGCAAAATCAACAAGAAGAAAAAAATAAAAATTAACAACATGAAATTAAATAATATGGTATTGAATGACCAATGAGTCACTGAAGAAATAAAGAAAATAAAAAAATCTTGAAACAAATGGCGCTGTGTGATGTTATGAGTCAGTGAGGAAATTAATAAAAAAATAAAAACTTTTGAATGAATGAAAATAAAAACAAAAGTATCAAACTCCCTGAGATGTAGCAAAAACAGTATTGAAATGGCTATTCATCATGTATTTTGCATGAAGTTGGCCTAATATCAGAGGAAACAAATAATATTTGCCCTTATGGGATTGACTTATTTCACTGAGTGTAATGGTCTCTAGTTGGGACCATTTGGTTGCAAATGGTAAAATTCCATTCTTTTTAATGGCTGAGTAGTATTCCGGGGAGTAGCTATACCACAATTTATTCATCCGTCCTCTTTTGATGGGCTTTTGTGTTGTTTCCATGTCTTTGCTATTGTAGATTGTCCTGCTGCAAATATAGGATTACAGATCTCTTTATCATACCCAGACTTGATTTTCTTTGGATCTATTCCCAGGAGTAGAATAGATGAATCATATATGGCAGATCCATTTTCAGTTCTCTTAGCATTGTCCATATTGATTTCCATAGTGATTGTACTAGCTTACACTCCACTGACAGTAAAAGAGGGTATCTTTATCCTCACAGCCACTCCAGTAGCTGTTGTTAGTAGAGTTCTGAAGGCCAACCTTACTGGAGTTAGGTGGAACCTCAATATGGTTTTCATAATTATTTCCCTGAAAGCTGGGGAGCCTGAGCATTTTTTCTTATGTATATTAGCCTTCAAATTTGTTCTTTTGAAAAATGTCTTCATTTCCTTCACCCACTTTTTCACAGGATTGTTTATTTTGCTGTCACTGGGTTTCTGAAGTTCTTTGTAAATTCTGGCTATTAGTTCCCTATCAGTTCTGTAGTGTGCAAAGATTTTCTCCCATTCCATTGGTTGCTTCTCCACTCATCTCCTTTGCTGTATAGAAGCTTCTCAGCTTGATGTAGTTCCATTTGTTTATTTTTTGGCTTTGACTGCCTGTGCTTTGCTGGCTTTTCCAAAAAAATCTTCTCTGATTCCTATGTCTTAAAGAGTGCTTCCTATATTTTCATCTAATAGTTTGATTGTAGACTATACATGTGTGGACTCCCTTCTGGGATTTCCATTCTGTTCCACTGATCTCTATTTCTGTGCCCAAGTACCAGACTGTTTTGATCACTGCCCTATAGTATCTCTTGACATCTAGAGTTGCAATTTTTCAAGCTTGATTTTTATTCTTCAGGATAGCTTTGGCTATTCATGGTCTCTTGTGTTTCCAGGTGAACTTTTGTATCATCTTTTCTATTTGAGAGAAAAACATTGGGATTTTGATTGGGTTTGTGTTGGATCTGTATATTACTTTTGGGAGTATGGACATTTTGAAGATGTTCATCCTGCTGATCCAGGAACATGATAATTTTCTCCATCTTTTAATGTCTATTTTTTTAAATGTTCTATTTTTTTAAAATGTTTTGTAATTTTCATTACAGAGGTCTTGCACATCTTTGGTTAGGTGAATTACAAGGTATTTGAGATTTCTCTCCAGTATTTTAAATTTCTTTCTCAGCCATGGAGTTGTTTGTGTATACTAGTGCCATCAATTTATGTTAATTATTTTGCATCCTGCTACCTTGCTGAAGTCTCTTATGGATTTCTATAGTCTCTTGATTGAATCTTTTGGTTCTATGTAGAGAATCATTTCATCTGCAAACATGGGTAATTTTAATTCCTCAGTTCCAATATGAATTCCTTTAGTTTACTTTTCGTGCCAAATAGCAGTGGCAAGGACTTCCAATACTATATTGAATAGCAGTGGCAAAAGTAAACAGCCTTGTCTAGTTCCAGTTTTTAGTGGAAAAGCTTCTAGGCTTTCCCCATTTAGTATAATTCTGGCATTGGTTTTTTATATATTGCTTTGATTGTGTTATAGAATGTTCCTTGTCTGCCTATTTTGCTTAAAGTTTTTAGCTTGAAGTGGTGTTGGATTTTATCAAATGCCTCCTCTGCAACTATTGAGATGAGCATATGCTTTTTATTTTTCAAATGGTGAATCACATTTATTGATTTGTGAATGGGTGGATTAACCACCCATGCACACCAGGGATAAATCGTACTTGATCTGGGTGAATAATCTGCCTGATGTACTGTTGGGTCCTGTTGGCTAGTATTTTGTTGAGGATCTTTGAGTCTATGTTCATCATGGATATCGGCCTGTAATACTGTTTTCTGCTATATCTTTATCTGGCATTGGTATTAAGGTGATGTTGGCTTCATAGAAAAAGTTTGGAAGGATTGCCTCCCTTTCTGTTATTTGAAATAGCTTGTTAAAAATTGGGATAAGTTCTTCAACATTTGGTAGAATTCAGCAGTGAAGCCCTCTGGTCCAGGGTTTTTCTTGGTTGTGAGGGATTTAATTACTGATTCAACTTCAGTCCTTGTTATAGGTCTATTTAGATTATTTGATTGCCTCATGATTCAGATTTGGTAGATTGTATGTATTGAAAACCTATCCATTTCTTCAAGATTTTCTGACTTGTTGGCGTATAGTTGCTGGTAATAGTTCCTAATACTTCTATGTATGAGGTATCTGTTGTTACACTTCCTTTTTCATTTCTGATGCTATTGATGCATATCTTATCCTTCCTTTTTTGATTAGTTGGGCTGGTGGGGAATCTACTTTGTTGATTTTCTCAAAGAACCAACTCTTTGATTCATTCATCTTATGTATTGTTCTGTTGGTCTCTATTTGGTTTATTTCCTGCCTTATTTTGTTTATTTCTTTTTACCTGCTAATCTTGTGATTGCTTTTGCTGCTGTTTTTCTAGTTGCTTCAACTGTAAGTTTAGTTCATTTACTTGGTACTTCTCTAGTTTCTTAACATAAGCATTGATTTAGATGAACTTTCCTGTTAACACTGCCTTGATTGTGTCCCATAAGTTTTATTATGTTATGTAGATGTCTTTGTTTCAAGCAATTTTTTATTCTCCGTTTGATTTCTTCTATAATACATCATTCATTTAGTAACATATTCAGTCTCCAGGTATTAGCATGTTTTCTGGGTTATTTTGACCTATTGGTCTCAAGTTTCACTCTATGATTTTCTGAGAAGATATATAATTTCTATTTTTAAAAACTTGCTGAGTCAGTCCTGGAGAAAGTTCTATGTACTGGTAAAAACCAGTGTATTCTCTGTAGAATGAAAGGTTGTGTATATATCAGTTAAGTTCACTTGCTTTAATGTCTGGGTGAACTCTCCTGTTTCCTTTGAGTTTCTGTATCATTGATTTGTCAATTGATGTTATTGAGGTATTAAGGTACCCCACTAATACTGTGTTGGAGTCTATTTCTCTGCTTAAATTTATTAATATTTGTTTCATGTAGCTGGGTGTCCTGAATATGGTACATATGCATTTATATGGTGATCTCTTCTTGCTGAATGAATCTTTTGATCATTATGTGGTGCCTTCATCTCTTTTAATATTTGTCACATCAAAGTCTATATTATCTGATATATTAATAGCTACACCCACACATTTCTCCTTACCATTAACCTGGAATATCTTTTACCATTCTTTCACTTTTAGTTTCTGCTGATCTTTGTTGGTGAGATGTGTTTCCTGTAGGCAACTAATAAATGGGTTTTGCTTTTTGAGCCCATCTGCTAATCTGACATTTGATTGATGAGTTTAAGCCATTACATTTAGGGTTAATATAGATAGGTAGTAATTTGGTCCTGTCATTTTAGCAGTGGGTTTTTCATCATTTGATTTAGTCTTCTGTTGTCAATTTACCAAGCTGTTCTCCGTGTTTGCCTTTGGTTTTGGTAGGTGCTATCCTTTTCTCTGTTGAGAACATCTTTAACTATCATTTGTAGGGCAGGTATGGAAGAGGAAAATACTTTGAGTTTTTCTTTACCATGAAAGTTTTTTTTTTTTTTCATTTTCAAGGATAAAGGAAAGCTTTGCTGGGTAAGATATTCTAGGCTGACAAATTTTCCCCTTTTAAATCTGAAATATACCACTCCTTTCTCTTCTAGCCTATGGTTTCTTGTGAGTCTGACTGGGGCTCCTCTAAATGTTAAATGCTTTTTTAAATATGATTTTTAGGAATCTTTCCTTATGTTTGGCTAAAGAGAGCTTGATTATTATGTGTTGTGTTGAAAATCACTTTTGGTCAATTCTGATGGGACTTCTGTGTCCCTCCTGGAGGTTGTTTCCCAATTCTTTCTGCATATTAGGGAATCTTTTATTTATTATACCATTGAATACCTCTTTAAACCCAGCTGCTCTTTCTGTGCTTTCTGAAACTCCCATAACTCTTATATTTTTAATAGTGTCTCTTAATTCTTGAATATTTTTCTAAGCTTGACTTAGTTCCACTTCTGCTTTATTTTATTGTTTCCCCATGGTGACAAGAAATATCTTCCAATTCTGAAATTCCTTCTTCTACTTCCTTCATTCTATGATTGATGTTTTCAACTGAATTTTTAATTTGGTCCATTGTGTTCTTAGTTTCTAACATATCAGCTTTCATTTGATTCATTGCTGCTATCTCCTGTATAACATATTCCTTAAATTCATTGAGCTCCTGTATGTGCTTCTCATTGTTGATAAGAAGCTTTATAAAAAGTTTTAAATTTTTTCCTAAGATTTGTTTATTGGAAAGTCAGATTTACAGAAAGAAGGAGAGAAAAAGAGAAAGATCTTCCATCCACTTGTTCACGCCCTAGTTGACCACAACACCGGAGCTGAGCCAATCCGAAGCCAGGAAACAAGAGCTCCCTCTGGGTCTCCCATGTGGGTGCTGAGTTCCAAGGTTTTGGGCTGTCCTTTACTGCTTACCCAGGCCATAAGCAGGGAGCTTGATGGGAAGCGGAGCAGCAGCTGGGATTGGAACCAGTGCCCAAATGGAATCCTGGTGCATGCAAAGTGAGAATTTAGCTAGTAGGCTACTGTGCTGAGCCCAAATTAAAAAAAAAAAATTTAATCCTCATTTTCTCTGTCTTCACAGTTAACTCTGACATTGACAAAGGCTTTTACTCCTTTGCAGGGGAGACATCAGTAATATTCATTGTCTCTGTCTCTCCTTTTGCTCTTGGTTATTGCTATTCTGGTTAGCAGATTCCTCTCCATAGGGCAGGTCTCTAAGGAGTTTGCCCGCTGGTCTACAAGTCAATTTTATTTATTGTGTTTGGCACCGTGTTCTTCATTTACAGTCACTGGTGCCACTCCTTGCAGCAAATTACAGTCACAGATACTTGTGCTAGTCTTCTACATTGGTCTCCAAACCCCAGCTCCTGGCTCACCACTCTCCACTCCCTATGATCCCGCATTGTGCCCGCTGCCCTCTTGCCTGTACAGCTTTTCTTCCACTCCTTCTTGAGCAATGCCAGGGGTTAAGGAGATACCAGTTGTCCTAAGTCACTGGGTACTGGTCTTGCTGGAACCTGTTGGCTGTTAGGTCTGAGGGCCACCCAGGACCATTTTGGTTGGAAGCAATAGGATGCCAAGTTTGTATTGTTTTCCCTGTGAAACCAGTGCAATGAACTGAGCCAGAAATGAGTTTGCTTCAGGCTTAGCACATGTTGTCCCTCTAGTCCTGTAGCCTTTGCAACAGTGCACAAAATGGTACCTGATGTGGCACTGGTGCGAGTCTAACCTATAAAATCCACCATGTTCCTGCACCACTATTTAGGGTCTACCACTCTGCCTCTGCTTGTAGTCAGATTAAACAAATCAACAGAATGGTCAGTTCTTTGGCTGGGATCATCTTCTGAGCCTCTAGTGAGCTCTCTTCCCTCTTGGTCACTGGAGGAGCTCTTATATCCAGTGGCCAACAGCTGACTGCTCTTGGGATATGTGGTCACTGCAATACTGCTCTGTTGTCTCTGGTGCTTCCCTATGTCTGTGGGTCTCCAGGTGCCCCTATGCCATCGGCCTGTCCTCTCCTATTTCCTGGAATTTGCCCTCTCTGCTTCCTCCTTGCTAATTATTCTATGTAAATTTAAACCTGTCCCCATCCCATACCAGGCTCATTAACACGTTTCACATGAACCTCCCTTGGATCATGACCTTCATGGTATGCTGCCCAAGTCAGGTTTTGAGCTTGCCAGACTGATGATCTGCGTGCTGCTGATTATAAATTTGTAAAGTAATAAGTAATAATTTCTGAGTGCATCTGGGAGATAACTGGTCTGTTTTTCCATAGGGGGAATTATGCATCACCATTAGACTGAGGAAAGACATTTTGAAATGTAATGTAACCCTCTTTGGGAAGAAAATAGCTATAAAAGGTAAAAATAGGGTGTTGGTGGAAGTGGGTAGGGATGTGCTAATAACATCACAGGAGGAGTGTGGTGGTCAAAGAATGTGCCTCACAGACTTCCACGCGCAAGGATGTGACTGTACTCTGACATTCTTTACCATGCTTGCAGAGGCCACATTTCCCATGGATGGCACCCAGAAAGGCAGAAGCACAGCAGGATGTTAAGGAAGTCCATCCTGGAAGAGATGGTGGCATGGGGCATAGGAACTCCCACCAGCCTTGCCTAAACCCTTCTTAATCACAGGGCAGTTTGGAATGCTTACCATTCTTCTCCCTGGGACCAAGTTTTCATCATGTTGCCTGTACATTTAGTCTTGTTTAGCAGACTTGAATGAGCATAATGAAAAATATGCAGGATTCCTAAGGCAGAGAGGGGGCACACTACTATCAGGATGCTTTTAGTAGAGTTTAAAAAGGAATTGTTTCCAAGGGCAGGTGCAAGATGGAAAAGTCACAAGAAGTGGATAGTTGCCCAGATTAGTGAGGCAGCACTGCTTTGCCCTAGGCAAGAAAAGGGAGGAAATGGAGCAGTTATTGGAATCCAGAGATCAAGAGGGCTGTCTACTAGGAGCTAGAGCATTTGCACAAGGGCTCCAGCCATTCTTTCTGTCCTTCACCCAACTACATGTATGAGGTAAATGAAGCAATAGTCTTGTTTCACTGACATTCCACCTTCTTATTGCTTGTTGGGTACTAACGTTGGCCCAATCCAACCAGAAGCTGCAGGAGCATAAGCTTATCAGTGCCTCACGTGTCAGCCTCATGCATCCCTCATCAGGAGAAAAGTGGAAGGTGACTCTGGAAAGGCATGTGCTGCACCTCCAGCAAGCAACAATGGTGACCTTCTCTGTAGGCGTTTTGGTAGCAGCAGTATCAAAAGAGAACCCTAACATTGCAGATGAAGACCCAATGCTGTTGATGCAAGAGAAACACCAAAAGCTGAAAGGAAGGCTGGCCTTGGGAATCTTTCTGGCCCAGGACAGGACCCAGCCCACCTCTCTCTTCAATCAAAGCAGTGCTGGTAGGGGAAGCCATTGATTTTTAGGCATTGGCATACAATGTCTTCATCAGAGTTGTATTCAACAAGCAACTCTCAAAGGGATCTCTAGGCAGGGGCTATCTTCTCAGGCCAGAATGGTCCCAGAAGGCAAATGCAGAATTAAACTGCCCTGACTACTAACAAGTAATGGAAAGCACTCCCTGGCTGCCCAGGGAAAGCATTCTGCTGCCTTGGTGTCACCACTTCCCCAGGGATCTCTGCCCCTTCTACAGTCATGTTCACAGCTGGAGACTCTTCTTGAATCGAGTAGAAGGGTCTTTTTCAGCTTGATCTGGTATTGTACAATAAATAGGTTATCTTTTACAAACCATGTCTCTGAATTTCCATGGACATCAACAGGAATCTTTCCAAGCACATCTCTGATTTTATCATTTTCTTGTTTTAAAAAGATAACCAAGTGACTTTTTTTTCCCCAAGATTTATTTTAGTTCCATTGGAAGGGTAGATTTATAGAAAAGAGAGACAGAAAGATCCCCTTCTCTGGTTTATTCTGCAAGTGACTGCAATGGCTGGAGCTGAGCTGATCTGAAGCAGGGAACTGGGAGCCTCTTCTAAGTCTCCCACGTGGATGCAGGGTCCCCAGGCTTTGGGCTGTCCTTGACTGCTTTCCCAGGCCGCAAGCAGGGAGCTGGATGGGAAGTAGAGCAACAGGATTAGAACCGGTGCCCATATGGGATCCCTGCACATGTAAGGTGAGGATTTAGCCACTGAACTATTGTGCTGGGCCCAAGTGGCAGCTGCTGCTGCTGCTGCTGCTTTTTAAAGATGTATTTGTTTTTATTGCAAAGTCAGATATACAGAAAGGAGGAGAGTCATAGAGGAAGATCTTTCTGTCTGATAATTCACTCCTCAAGTGACCACAACGGCCAGTGCTGAGTTGATCCGAAGCCAGGAGCCAGGGACCTCCTCCAGGTCTCCCACGCGGGTTCGGGGTCCCAAGGCTTTGGCCCGTCCTTGACTGCCCTCCCCGGCCACAGGGAGCTGGATGGGAAGTGGAGCTGTTGGGATAAGAACCAGTGCCCATATGGGATCCCAGCACATTCAAGGTGAGCTGCTAGGCCACCGTGCTGGGCCCTCAAGTGACTTCTTGAACACTGCCTTCTTTCTTACCATCCCTCTTCCTCATTTGGAGTCTTCTCACTTACCCTCATTCTCACTGCCTTGGTTATCATATTTGGATGACTACAGTGACCCTGTCTCCTTGCTGGCATCATGTTTCAAGAGTCTGTTAGGGTGCTCTGAGAGCAGAGTGACTAAAAGCAATTCACAGCAGATTTCTTGTAAGGACTGACTCCTGGGCAGAACACCACAGTACTGGTTGCATTTGCATCTGTTAGGCTCAAACTCCCCCAAGTGGCAGCTTCAGCCTCAGGCTAGTAGACCTTAGCCAATCTCTGCAATGTTCAGGTGTAGAAAATGCCATCTCTTTTTGTGTGCTTCATTTCAGTGGAAATATTCCTGGAAACCTCTAGAATATTCTCCTCATGTGCCTGCTCACTTGTTAAAGGGTGGTTCCTCAATAAATTGGGACGTGGGGTTCTATTAGGAAGGAGGGAAAGCCATCCATTTTCTGCATAGAAAACAGGAATCTTTCTAATGCACAAATGTGATCTTATCATTTTCCTGTTTCAGAATCCTTCCATATCTCTGTCTCACTACTCTCATACAAAGGCATAATTTCTTACCTGAGCAGGTGGCTCCAGTCTGTCTCCCAAGTCTTGTCTCCTGGCCTTTCCTCTATCCTGTGGTCATCTGAGACTGCTTGCCTTAATGTAGAGAGGAGAGACACTCTCTCATCTCTGTCACTTGATTCTTGGCTTCTGCTGGATCTTTTGTCGACAGAACACCCTTTTGTTGTTATTGTTGGTTGGTTGGTTGGTTTTTGTGGCCAACTCAGCTCATCCTGGAAACACTGCGTAGACGTCACTTCTTTTCAGCCTCATTCCTTTGGCCCTGCTTTGTGCTCACTAGAACCGGGAACTTGACCCTGCAATGTCTGGCTCTGTTCAGAGCACCTGTTCGCTGGCTTCTCTCTCCCTTCCCAGTTTCTCAACTCCAGAAGGAAGAAGCCTGTGTCCACCATGAGGAGCTCTGTGCTGTCCTGGCTCAGAACCCAGGTGCTAGCATCAGACCATCTGGATTTGGCTCTCTTATTCACTGCTCATAGTTACTGTCCTTGGACAAATCAGTTAACTCCCATTGAACTTCTGTTCTCTCATTTGTAAGGCAGAAGCCATAGTGATAACTACACCAAGGAATTATGGTGAGAGCCGAATGAGATGACTCATGGAAAAGGCACACAGTGTAATCCCTGGCACAGAGTTGGTATGAAGTGAGTATCTGTAGAACAAATAGTAACAGAGCTAACAGAGCTGAGTGTCTCCCACTATTCCAGTAGTGCTACAAAGTGCTCCCATGTGCCTCCCCAGACAGGGGACTGTCAAAACAGAGTGCTGTATCCCAGTACAGGAAGATGTATATGAGTATATTGAGCTCTCAAATAACTCGTTAAGCTTGCTGAAGTTCTGCCCCTGCAGATTAGATGGACTTTTTCATGACAGCAGTCGATCATTAGTGACAAAAGAGCCAGGTTTCTGGTTGTGCAGTAAGAGACGGACACACTTATTACTCCAAAGAGACAAGGCCCTGTCCAGTTGATCAAGTAGAGACAGCAAGTATTATTGGACTTCAGAGAAGAACTCTGCACTGAATTGCAGGAAGCCTCGTGTCTAGGGAGCTGGAGAGGAATGGAGATGACCTGGGCAATGGAGAGAAAAGCCAGAGGGCTGTGTACGTGGTTGAGGGTTCCATGTCATCTTTGGATGATTGACAGGACATGTCTGGAAATTCTTGGCAATCTTCCTTGAGGAAATATGAATGTACTTTGGCTGATATCTTGTGATAGAAATGTGTAAAGTGGTACTGTAAGAAATGAAGTATTTTAACTCAAGTCACCAAGTTAGGTGGCAGGACAGACTGTAAACTCAGATGCCCTGATCCTAAATCTAGATCTCTTTCACCATTGCCTCTTAATTAGATCAGCCAGTTTCATAAGCTGATGAGACAATTATGTGGGAGAAATTAGGATTTCATTGTGGAGCAAGGGGCAGTGGGAATGGTGTATGGAAAGGAGAAAAAGACGAGAGAGAAGGTGAGGAAGTGTCTGTGAGCCAGTGCCTCTTCTGCTAAAACTTTTATTTCTAAACAAAGTCTAACAAATGTACTCAGCCCTCTTTATAAATAACCCTGAAAAGTATCAAAACCACTGAACTCAGCTGATCTGTCCTCAGCAAGTCCTTTGGTTAGGCTCTACATCAAAAGAATCAGCACCAAGGGGGCCTGCATTCCAATTCTAAGATTGATATCTTGGTATGCTGGAAATAACGTAGCCGGTGGAATCATGTGGAACATTCTAACACAATGATCCTGAAGGTACTTGAGGACGTTTTCCACAGCCTTCCTCCCAAGCCTTCTGTTCTGCAGGGGAAAGAATCTTCTTTCTTGATCACTTCATTTCCAGGTGAATCATGTTTCCCTCCCCTGTCAGTAGCTATTTGCAAGGCGCCATGAGGGGAACATGAGCTTCCAGCTGCACAGAAGAGGTAGCATGACTCTTGCCATGTACTGTTGGCTTCTATTAACAGAGGACAAGTGCCAGGCTGTGTGGCAGCCTTGACCTATCAGCATTGCATGAATGTGGATCCAGCCAGCCAACAGAGCTACCGTCTACTGTGGATCCCTCCAGCCCATCCAAAGAGAATTGGGAAAGGCCTTATTGACTGTTTTGAAGAAGTGCTGAAGAACATAGCTAAATTTATGGATCTGTAGTCAAGATCTAAACATGAGCTCCTGCTGGCTCCCCTTGACTCCCATCTCCTGTTCCAAATGCTTACTGTCATCGTTTTCCAGAACAAGACCAAGAGGAGTGCCACGCTCACCAAGCTCTTGTCTGGACTCACCTACATCCTCTTCTATAAAAATGTTTCCTATCTTTAGTTGTCTTTAGCTTGCTTGCACCTTCCTCATTTTTTTTTTATTACAAAGAGGATTACATAAAGCAATTTAATCATCTCATCACAAAATGTCTAATTTTATTCTGGCATATAGTTTCAAGTTGCCATCCTTACCCAGCCCCATAATAATAGTGAATTAGAAAAGAGAGATCTTTTTGAACCCCATCCTTCTGTCACAACCCAGAGATAAGCCAGTCCTGGGCTCCTGTGGTGTCGGTAGGGACCCACCCCACCTCCATCTGGTTGGTCCATCTCTAGAGAGTCGCCCTTGCCGTTCAGTTCAGGAGAACTCATCAGCATTACCTCATATACTTCCTAGGAGGCAGGGAGCAGATTAGGGAGAAAGAAGGCTGAACCGTCTTTGTAAGGGTGCAATCCTGACCTTGCACCTGTCACTTTTATTTATGGATGGTAGGCAAGAACTTATAAATGAGGACTGAGCTGCCAAGGAGGTTTGGAAATGTACTCTTTGTACTGAGCTGGAATCTGCCCAGCTAAAAGCTTGCAGTTGTAATTCTAGAAGAAAAGAGAAGATATTGAGGGAAATGGGCAGTCTCTGCCAGACTCTGATGCAACTTCCTCCCTACATTTCTTAAGGACTCTTCCATTTTCCCAGCTGAAATCATTGAGTCATTTCTAGTTTTCCTATTTCTTTAATAGCTACTTAATTGGTTTTTTAAACACTTGAGATAAAATATTTTCATTTTACTTTATAGTGAATTGGCTGGTACTCTACTAAACAGAGTCCAACAAACAAAAGTCCAAAAGACTTTTTCAACAGGAACACAGGCAAGGGTCATAAACAACAGTCAGGTGAAAAGACGTCTGCTTTACCCACATCCACTCAATGTCAGGATAGTCACAGGTCATCAGAACCATAGTAGTATAAAACTTCCAACAATTTGCCTGACAATTCAAAGCAAAGTTTGATAAGACACGGTATCTGCAGCAAAACTAATGCACACAGTATTGCTTTGTTTCTCTTCTCTCTCTCTTTGTTTAAAAAATTTAGCTCCCACATTTGGAGAGAACATGGGGAATTTGTCTTTCTGTGCCTGGCTTACTTTGCTCAACATGAAGTTTTCTAATTGCAACCATTTTGATGCCAGTGATAGAGTCCCATTCTTTTTTTATAGCTAATATTCCACTGCATATATTTAATACATTTTTAATTCATTCATCTGATGATGATGGCCACCTTTTTTTTTATATACTGGCCAATTGTGAACAATGCTGGTATACACATTGTATCTATACACATGTATAGATACAATGAATTTTAAGACAAAAATGTCTTTTGCATATATACCCAGTACCAGGATGGCTGAAACACGTGGCAGGTCTATTTCTAGTTTTCAAAGAAAACTCCATGCTGTTTTCCATAGTAGATGCGGTAGTCTATATTCCCACCAGTAGTTTCTATGAGTTCCCCCTTCTCCACATGCTCACCAACACTTGTTGCTCTCTGTCTTTTGGATAATAGCGATTTAGAGATGGGTGAGGTCACATCTCATTGCAGTTTTGACTTACATTTCCCTGATGGCTAGTGATACTGAACATGTTTTGTGTCTCTGCTGGCTGTTTGTGTATTTCTTCCTTTGAGAATTGCCTATTAAGAGCTTTTGTGCATTTCTTAACTAGGTTGGTTGTTTTTGTTGCTAAGTTTTAAAAATTGCTGATAAATTCAGAATATTTTGTCAGATGGTTAACTTGGAAATGTAAGTCACTGTGGTTTATTTTTTTAAATCCTACTTTGTTCTTTTAAAATTCTGTGTGCTTGTTGAAATATTTTTAAGACATTATTATGAGATGAGAAGAGAATGAGAAAGGGAGGGAGGGAGGGAAAGAGAAAGATCCTTTCTGCTGGTCCATTCACCCGATCCCCACAATGGCCAGGCCAGGGCTGGAACTGCAGCCAGGAACAAAGTGCAGATCCCCCCTGTGGATGCCAAGAACACAGTTACTCGGGCATCACCACTACCTCCCCAGGGACTGTTTTTTGGGGAGGTTGGAGTCAGGAGTCCGAACTAGGTCCTCTGATGCAGGACAAGGGCATCTGAATCATCAAACTAAGTGTCCGCCCCTTTCTAATTCCACACTTACGGTCATCAGAATACAAACTCAGGTTAGCCCTTACTGTCACCAAATCCTTCCCAGGGAACTACAGGGATCCTCTTCTACCAGCTGACCACTTTTCAGAAAGGGACACAGCAGAATCGTCAGCATCGGCAGTGGGCATCGGCCACAGCTTTCTGCTGCCTTCAACTTTGATGCTTGTTTGGAATTGTGCTAGGGTTGAGGGGGGTGCTGGCATTCTGACCCCTCCTCAGGAGAGACAGATAAGTGTTTCTGTCACTGTGACCTTGGCCGTAGGTCCTACTGCTGCTGCTCAGTGGCCTCAGCCCCATCCCTGCTGCCTCCTGCAGCCCCTGTTTGTGTTAGCATGCTCTCCCACTTTGAGAAGCTGTGTTTTGCCATTCTGTCACTTCTTAACAAAACCACAAGAGCCTTTTAACTTGTCTCTCTGAAAACATCCTGTCCTCTTTAATCCATTCTGTGCAGAGCCAAATTAATCTCTTTAGAATAATGATTTCATTAAAAAAAAAAAAACTCTTCTGCTTAAACATTTCCAAGGGTCAGTTTGTCCCAGCAGGAATAACAAATGCATGCCACCTTGTTCAGGTCCTGTTTCACAAATTGATCAAGACCTCTTTCCTGCTCAACCCAGAAGGAACTTAGGAGCCCTTTCCCCTATTTGGCTCTACAGATTGGGCTTGGCCTGGGGCATATTCTTGTTTATCACCCCTGCCCTACAAAATTCTTTTCAAAAGTTAGGCTTTAGCAGTTGTCTCTTTTTGAGTAGTATGTGTGTGTGGTGTGTACCAAGTCTCAAGTCTTGTTGGTCAATATATGCAGCTTCCCATCCTTTAAACAAACCATTAAGTTCCTTGTTCTGTTTTCTACTCAACCCCACAAACCCAAGTTCTACTCAAAGTTGAGGTATTCCTCAGGTCAAAGATATGTCATAGGGATGTCACAGGGATGGCAGAAGGAAAGGAGCTAGAAGAAAAAACTAAACTCTTGCAAAGGAAGGCAGAGGCTGGAATCTGAAAACGTGATCCATCTGTGAGGTCTGAGGAGTGAGGCAAGGTTATAAACGAGAGAGCCAGAGCTCAAGAGCCAGAAAGCTGGTGAGCAAATAGGGTTGCAGAGTGCAAGTTGGGACATGGCAGTTCAAAACCAAGGTTGCAACAATGCTTCCTGAAGCTCTCAGACCTGCTTCTGTGAGGGAGCAGTTGTTCAGA
This sequence comes from Ochotona curzoniae, assembly GCF_017591425.1. Classification (NCBI taxonomy): domain Eukaryota; kingdom Metazoa; phylum Chordata; class Mammalia; order Lagomorpha; family Ochotonidae; genus Ochotona; species Ochotona curzoniae. Next base: position 11,175,852 of record NW_024464920.1, on the reverse strand, counting down.
ACAGAACTGTGTGTGTAAGATGCCATAGTGAACAACTCAGCAAAAATAAAAGCCAGAGGAATACCACTAATCCTACGCGGAGGTGCCATAATGAGTAAGAATTTTATTTCTCTCAGTCTCCTATAGAAAAATGTTGGCATGGCAACTTTCCTTGAAGCAACTGATCTCTCTCTCTCTCTAGATGTTTTAAATACTATATTTAAAACAGAGTAGAAGAGAGAGTTCTGGATATGCACACTCATAACAATGCACATCATTTTTAAAAAGTGACAGATGGAAACAAGGTAGACTCTGCCCAGGGACTTCACTGTAGATTAGATCCACAGGAAGCTTGGTTTCCCCTTCGCTCCTGCCAAGTCCAAGGGAGAGGCTTCTTGCCATCAATGCCTTTGCAGAAATTAACATCTTACCTCTGCCAAGAAAGCAGGTCACAAACTCAGCAGCTCAGCTCTCCTTGGGGTTATTTTTCTCTTTGGTAGACACATGTACCCCCGCCCCATGAGTAAGCATGTGTTTGTGGAACCAGTAGGACTGTAAAAGCAAAGACAAAGGATGGAGATGACTCAAGGAGAAAGTGGCACTTGGGAGCAGAACAAAACACCTAGAGAGCCAGGTGATGGAAATGAAGCCAGTGAGCATTCAGTCAAGTTAATGAAAGCAAGTGACTTGGAAGCAGCCAAGACTGTATGCGCACAGTGAACCCTACAATGTACTTAGCCCACCAGCTATGATTAGTCTTTTGCTTTGAAACATGCTGGGGTTTCTTGAACATGAGCAAATGAGATCAACCTACATGAGCATGCAGAGCTAAGTCAGCATGTCAAGGTCAAAGGAGAAACATGGGGTCCCTCTGGCAAGTGCTTTTCTTTGTGACTTGAAGTTTCAGCTATTGTTCCATTGTAGGGTGTGAACATTGTAGATCGACAGCATGGGAAGTACTCCATCCATGCTGCTGTCAAGTTCTCCTGTATTTCAAAGGTGAAGAGAGAGGTGCTCCAAACTGTGCTGTGGCCCTTCTGTTTATAGCACCGTTTCATACTGGCAGTGATAACCAAGCACTGGTTATTATCAATCATGGAGGGGACATTCATCAGGTTTTGGTGGGACATACCTCTGCCCTTGGAGACAATCTGGAAAGACTTTAATCAAGGTATCTTAACCTCCCTCATTCAAGGAGCAAGGCCATTACCCAGGCCATTCAGGCTAACTTCCCAGTGCTTCCTGTTTTGAGCAAAAAATCAGCATTGAGAAAGAATAGACTCATTTCATTTCATCTAGCAGAAGCTCCAAAAGAAGAAAACCAGATGACTCCCACATTGCAAGAGCCATAAAGTTGCCCTGAGTCTCAGCTGGGCCCTCTAGCTATTTCTGAATTTGGTTTCTGACCCTATCCTCTTTGCTGTCTCACATGCTTCCGAAAATCAATCAATCAGTTTCTCTCTCTGTCTCTCTGTTGGCAAGAATTGGTTTCTGCTACTTGCAACCAGAGTCCTAACTGAGATACCACAAATTTCTAGTGTGGATCTCCAAGGGAATAAAAATGATTAGTCAGCCCAGTAAGCTGGTTGCATGAATGTGAGCTAGGACCTGTCTGTGCGTTTTACAGGGCTCATTGCTCAACATCATGTATTGTCTTCCTGACCTTTCCCTACCTTGAAGTCTCTTTTCTGATTAATGTGCTGCTTATTTCAACTCATTGATCAAATATCCCCCAGGCAGAAGAGGTGATTTATTACCAAAAATCTTGCTTACCTATAAATAACTGTTACCCAGATAGATCTCATGGGGAATACTTTTTAAAAAACATCTATGAAGTGTGTACATTTGACTAACAGTATGTAAAAAGAAAAATCATTTGTAGAACACATACAGTAAAATATGCCAAAATAAACCCAAAAAACCCAAGTAATATTAATGATAGTATTAGTAACATAACATTGAATCAAAGGCAATGTCCATTTTTGGAAACCTTGTTATTTTAGGTAGCATTAAGAAGGAAAAAAATGCTACAAGTTCAAAACATGTCACCTCTTCTTGTCTAAATGCTTGTGTTGTGCCAAAATTTGTATGTTAGACCTTGGTGCCCAATGTGACGCTATTATAAAGCACAACTTTTGGCAGTTGGCCAGGCCAGAAGTGTAGAATCCTCATTGTGTTACTGTTGCTCCTGTTTAACCAAAAAGATGGTGTGCGTCACTCCTGCCATGTGAGGCTGTGGGGAGCAGACAGCTGTCTAATGATGAAGGCTCTTACACCCAGTGTGTTGGGACTTCAATCTTGGACTTCTCAGCATCTAGAACTGGAGGGAACTACATTTCTGCCATTCAAAAGTTACTCAATCTATGGTACTTTGTTAACAGTAGCCCCAAATGAAGTAAGAGTCTATTCTACCTTCAAAGATGTTATGTTGAAGTATAACTTGGAGTGACAGAATTTGTCCATAAAATTGAGAAATGACAGGCCCTCTTCTAAGGGTTATGGATTGTGGATGTAAAATGTGTGGGTGCCTCAATCAGGCAGGATGCTGTCCCGTCTGAGAAATGGCCCTGCAGCTGGGTCCCAGATACCAAGGCCTCCAAACTTGACCAGCCAGGTGTGGGGAAACATCTGCAGCTGCAGAACAAGTGAGTATAGCCTCTGGAGGAAGAGCAAGTAACGATTCCATCATTTACCTCTCTGGATTTGGAAGGCACCCAGTGTTGGCAATGAGAGTGTGGGAGGACAGTGGACCTCTGTCACTGGCCGTCAATGCATTCAGCTGTTCCTAGATGTCCCTTGATTCTCAATGAGGTATTCTTGGAGTTTTCCATGCAATTGATCATCACACATACTTCTGTAGTGTTGAAAGTTGACTCCAGGCATGTTCTCACCAGCCAAACTCAGACTGGAGGGGCAGCCAGCTCAGACCCCCGACTGTTTTCCTGCATTTACAGCCTCAGTATGACCAGCTGAATACACTTCAGGTTTTATTTCTCGCAGACTCTTGAGTTTTTAGTTCATAGATGTCTAATTCATTTAGTCCTAACAATCTGATGAGGTCATATATTGTGTTAATACAAGTCAGAGCCGTAATTAGCCAGATGGCTTAGGCATAATGCAAATTCAAATGGAGGTTATTAAAGGCCAGTTTATTTGAACTGGCAACTTGATGTTTCATCAAAACAACCATTAAAATTGTGTGAGCAAAGATTGCTCTGATGTTTTCTTTTATGAAATCAAATATCTAAAATGTAACGTCATTTGCACGCTTTGTTTTAACATTCTAAGTGAATATATATGTCGTTATTTCTAACCTTTGCTTCATAAAGTCATACATATTTTTCACTTAGTTCACAGTCTATCTTTGGTTGTGTAAGTCACAAAGCAGTATAATCCAACATTTCTTTGAAGAGATTTCGTGTAGTACTGCTCTGGAGATGTTATTTTTTAATGTGCATAAATCCAAGGGCTCATGTAGTCAGTCTCAACAGGATGAGAATTCTAGTAAACACAGTTCAATAATCAAGTGTGATAACTATCTTCCACCTGCTTGCATCTCTTGGGGCATAGTAAGAGGGATCATATATGTAATTTCAAATACAAATACAAATTTCAAAAATTGCCTCGATGCTTCTTTGGTTTATTCTCCTACTAAAATGATTTTACATCATGAAGCTTCTCCAAGATCTCTTTTATATTCAGCTCCTCAGCAAATTATCTGAAGCATCCCCTACACTTGTAGGATCTTTTCTTCCCCGCCCACCCTGCCTTTCCATCATTTAAATTTCTTTCAAGAAGGCCCTCACCTTGTATGATTTATCTTCGTTCCAGATAAATCAGGTCTTCCTCCTCTGATTAGTTGAGAAGGTTTACGATGGGGAAGGAGGCAAAGATCAAGTGGAGAGATGTTAATTCATGTTGCTGGAAGTTTTCAAAGAGGACATAGACCAGGAAAGAGGCAAGGCATTTATTTATACATTTATATATTAATGATATTTTGTTTTATTTTCAAAAGATGGATTGTGATCATTTATACTGATAAACACTGGATAACTCTGGAAGCTATACAATCATGTTAGCATATTAAGTCTTTTTTTTTTTTTAATATAATTTATTTTTATATTCTTTACATACTTAGTTAGAGTAAGAAGGTTCAAGGGCTACAGGAAAGTGGATAATACTAGTATGTTTTCCATATTGTTACCTTCATGTTTAAAAGGGGGGTATTAAGGGAGAAGGCCAACCCAATTTCCCACCCTCCCCAAGTCCCGGGTGTAGGGCATGCTCTGAGGTTCTTGCTCGAGTGGTTTTGATGTTGCAACAGTTATGAATCGCTGTCAATCTCGCCACTCCAAGCACTATGAGGACTTTGAAAAATCCACTGATTGACATAGTCCATCATAGCTTAGATGGTTGGTTGACCTGTTCCGTCTTCTCTCTTTTCTTCGTTAGGGTTCTGAGTCCAGCATTTAGATTAGGAAGATCTCCAAAGAAACTTCTTGTATGTGCTAACAAGTACAGGGCCAGGCACCGTCCATCGCTCCCATCAGCTGGTGGTTGTAATTGCTGGGTTGGTTCTGTTTTCACTCCCGACTTCCACTGGAACCAATGGGTGTTGCAGTCCAGCCTGGTTCTGCCCCGCACATATTTGGCCCTCACTGAAACCAGTGGGAGCTGCAGCCTAGTTGGAGCGACCCACAATAACCCCCACCAGGCCCGCCCCTACCCTGGTTTGCCAGTAAGTGTAGCAGTAATCCAGTCTGCCCCACACCCCATTCCACCCCAGCCACTGTTTAGTTTTATGTCCTCCAGTGGAAGTGGTAACCCAAGAGGGATGAGCCCACTATTACCCTCCCAGGCCTCTCCCACTCCCAGATTCCAGCTGCCCAAAACAAACCTCGCCCACTTTAATTCTGTTTGCACCAGTAGGAATAATCCGCCGAGCCCGGCTTTTCCCTGATCTAGTCCACATGAGGCGCACAGGTGTGGTAGCTCTGCCTAGTCTGGTCTGCCCCCATCCCAGCCCATGCTCTCCAGCGGGAGTAGCTGTCCAGCAAAGGAACCCTCCCTTATTCCCCTGCTGGCTCTGCCTACTTCCTTTCTTGTTCTCAGGCTGGTTGGGCGCTGCGGTTCCCTCCGGTACAGGCAACCTCACCTCGGCATTCCATATTGTGCACTAGTCTTTGTTGCAACCGAACCTAGGTCGACCCACACTGGTGCCTGGATTTGCCAGTGGATGACGTGGACAGATTCAGCCTGGTCTTGCCCCTACGTCTGCCAAGTGTATGCCAGTGGGTAGCTTTCCATGGCCTGTTCTGGGCTGTTTCCTATCATGTTTCTTGCGCTGACCTGCCGGGTCTGTGTCCTGCCAAAGGAGTTGCCCAGGCTCCTCCATCAGAACCTCTCCCAATGCCAGGTTACACGCTTACCAGTGGGTCCATGAGCCAATCCTACTCAGTCCACCTCCTGTCATAGCAGGAACTGTGGCTTTTCCTGACCGGCCTTCCACCCAATCTGGTTCTTGCTGTTGGATGTTCCAGCCCAGCCATGGCTTGTCCATACCTACGTATGGCTCACACATGGCTCAGTAGGGGTTTGAGACCTTGCCTAGTCTATCACACATCTGCCCTGGTCCTCCAGAACACCAGGGGGAGTCGGGGTCCAGCCCGGTTCGGTGCATCCAATCCCAGTCCACACTTGTGCCAAGGGAGACTACAACTGCATCCAGATCAGAACGCAGCCCCCCTTCCAGGCCACGTGCCTCTTTGTGGGAACCTCAGCCCAGCTAGGGTTGTCCCCTTTGCTCCCCAACCGGGTCTGTTCCCAGCGATAAATCACTCGCATGCCAGTGGTTGCTCTGACTCAGCTTAGCACAGCTCCTCACCTGTCCCGACCTCTGCCTTAGACACTGTGGCTTTGTGTCCCTGGCTCCTGCAGACCAGTAGGTACAAGAGCCTAGCTTGGCATGACCTTTGCTCCCTCCTGGTTTCTAGTTTTGCTTGTGGGCTAAGGTTTGCTCCTTCGTACCAGATCTACTCTGTTCCCCACCAGTTGACACATTAGCCAGCCGTTGGAGCTACTTTTGCAGGACAAGCCCCAAGCCCAGGCTTCTGCATGGACTGGTATTTGGTGCCCAGCATTATTAGTGATTACAACTTTTACAAAGAAAGAGTTACTGCCTGTTTCAGGTCCGAGAATCACAATGTGTTCAACCTGGAGCTAATTAAGCAGCGACTGAAAGAACAAAATCCCCAGAGCTCCCAGCCGGGCGGCCAGTAGGGTTAGGGTTAGGGTTAGGTTAGCTGCCAGGAGGCAGCTGGAGGTTTAAATTCCCAGGCCTAAGGTCGCGCCCCTCCCAAATCCCCTTCACCGCCCAATGAGGGCGGTGGCTGGGTGCCGGACCTGCCCGGTCCCAGAGGCCTCCCCCCTCGGTCTACTCACCCCAAAGGAAGCAGCCTCTGGAACCCAGCAGGCCCGGACACGGCTCACCATGTGCCCATGGCGGCCGTCCGGAATCCAGGCATGAGACGCCCCGTCCTGAGACCCACCAGCATATTAAGTCTTATAAAGAATCCCAGTCATGCTCAGTAAAATTTTATTTTTTACTTATTTTTTACTCTTATTATCATTTTATGATATAAGGGAACTCAGTAAGCTGGGAGGGGATAAGGAAAATCTCAGGGCCTATGGAACTGTATCATAAAATGATAATAAAAAGTAAAATTTTTAAAAAAAAGAAAATTAATAGGAAAATGTATTACTAAATAAGCATATTTTAGCTTGATCCAGCTCTGCTTCCAGCTTTTTGATTGTTTCCCCCTGGTGACAGGAAATATCTTCCAATTCTGAGATTCTTTCTTCTGCCTCACATTCATTCTATTCTGGAGACACTCCATAGTACTTCTAATTTGCTCCACTGTATTCTTCATTTCTGATATATCAGCCTTCATTTGATTCATTTCCTCTGTGACATGTTCTATAAATTCCTTGAACGCCTGTATTACATGCTTCTAGTTGTTGATAAGAAGCTTTATAACAAGCGTTTTGAATTCTGTATCCCCCATTTTCTCAATGTATTCCTCAGTTAACTCTGAGGTTGGCATAAGGTTTTGCTCCTTTGCAGGGGAGTCTTCAGTAATATTCATTTTGCCTTTGTCTCTTCTTTTGCTCCTGGTCATTGTACTTCTGGTTATCAGATTCTTCTCCTTGTGGCAGGTTTCTAAGCTCTGTCACCCACAGGTCTACAGTTCAATTTTACTTATTGGAATTGTACATGGCTCTTTGTTTGCCACTCCCTCCAGTGAGTTCTGGGTCTGGGTTCTTATGTTAGATTTTCACCGTGGTCTCCGTAATCCCAGCTCCTGCCTCACCACTCCACCTCCTATGATCCTGTGCTGAGGCTGCACCATTGTCTGTACAACCTTAGGAGACACCAGGTGTCCTATATAGTTAGGTTGTTTTTGGTGGTAATCTTGCAGGATCCTGTTGGCTGTTAAGTCAAAGGGCCATACGGACCTAATTTGACCGATACAATGCCATAGTCGGTATTATTTTCCTGAGAGGACCAGTGCAATGCACTGAACTCAGCACATGTGCAGCTCACTGTTGTCCCTGCAAACCTAAAACTTTTACCACACTGTACAAAATGGCACCTAATGTACCCCTACTAGAGTTCTTGCTCTGCTGGCCATCAGGTCGGAGGGCTACCTGGATCTATCTTGGGTGGAACTTGTAGGGTGTCACATTGTTGCAGTTCGCTGAGTCAGAACTGGGTTTACTGCCAGCTCGGCATATGCTCAGTCCTTTCCTTTGCCTCCTTAAGCAAAATGGTGCCCAATTCAGCTCTAGGGGGCTGACTGGGCTATGAAATCCACCTTGTTCCCGCACTGCCTATCTTTGATCTGCCACTCTGTCTCTGCTCCTGGTCAAATCAAACAGACCAGCAGGACAGACAGTTCTTTGTCTGGGTTCACCTCTTGAGCTCCCTTCCCACCTTGCTGCTGGTGAAGTTCAGAACACCGTTAGCTGAATGCCGCTGGAGTATCAGTCACTGTAACACCACACTGTTGTTTTCACTGCTTTCCTGTGTCTGTCAGTCTCCAGGTTCTCCTCTGCTGTTGTTCTGTCCTCTGGAATTGTCCCCAGTGCCAGCATCTGCTAGTTGATGCTGTGACAAAGCCCATCCAACCCACACTCACTCTGACTTATACACACCCCAGTAGGAACAATCAGTTCAGCCTTGCTTTTCCCTTTTCCAGTCCACATGAGGCCAACAGGTGTTGTAGCTCTGCCTGACCTGGTCAGTCCATCCCAACTCGCTCTCTTCAGTGGGGAGTTCTTCACATTCCCTCAACCGGCTTTACCCCCTCCCTGCTGGGGCTAGCGTGTGCAGTTGGGTACTGTGACCCAGTCTGGCACTAACCTGTTCACCTTAAAGAAATTAAGATAATAAATCTTTTAAAAGTTTATTCATGAATTCATTTATTTGAAAAGCAGAGTTTCAGATGGAGTTCTTCCATCTGTTAGTTTGTTCTCCAGATGACCACAATGACTAGATCTGGATCAGGTTGAAACAAGAGGCCAGAAACTCAGTCTGGGTCTCCTGTATGGGTAACAGAGGCTCAAATACTTGGGCCATCTTCTGCTCCCTTCCCAGGCACATCAGCAGGGAACTGGATTGGAAATACAGCAGTCAGAACTTGAACTGGCACTCCCATGTAGAATGCTGACCTTGCAAGTGGTCGCTCAGTTCACTGCAATTGTGATGTTAGGGCCAAGATGATAACTTTTGCCTGTGTAAATGGAGGAAGAACGAAGGTGTTTTTGTAGTGTGAGACAGAAAGTGGCCCTGTGGGTTGATTTGTCCCTTGATGGATGACCTGTTTTGATTTACAGCCATGAAGTAACTAAAGTTTCTCTTTCCCTCTTGGTGGGGATAATTATTCGCTCCTTCTAAACTTAAAAGTCATTGGGTCTCTGCTTTGGAAAGATGTGCAGTGTAAGAACCAGCCACCAAAGTGGAAGGCTCCAAGAGACTAAATGAAAAAGGTGACAAATTCAAGATTACACTGGGTGTTGTGATTAGGGACATAGAAACCTGAGGGCATCTCAGGGCAGCAACAAGATGAGCAGATCCCTGTGCCACCACACAGGAGAGGGGCTTGTATGGTATGTCAGGTGTGGGTGACCTTTGTGAACCCGAATGCACCTGGCCTCTCAAGAAATGTTAGCATTTCACATGTCAGATATGGGACTCCTGGGAGGCAGTGCTGCAGATTATTTTAACAGCTTTGCTTATCTTATTTGGGTTTAAGATCACTTCTGGCTTCACCCGTGGGTCAAGGAGCCAGTTCCAGCTAAGTTGGCTGCACTCACAGAACTCCTCCTCTCCAAGAGATGGAGAAGCCTAATGACTCCTGATGTTGGGGCAGAAGTTCACCCTGGCTTCCAGGAAATCAGTTGGTGGAGCTGGTCCTGCACTATGACTCTTAAGAATAACTGCTAGAGTTAGGTTGGCCTTGCAGTTTGGAGGGAAGAGTGGGTCCCTTCCAGAGGCTCCCCGGGGAGAGCCAAGCGCCAGAGGTTGCTGACACAAGGATGTGTGGCTTCCACAAAGGCACCCACAGAGGAGCCTCAGCCCCATGTGTGAGCCAGCAGAGCTAGGCCACAGCACCAGCTGGCAAGTGCTAGGACTGGGTGTGAGCCATGTCAGGGTGGATCACAGTACTCCCTGTAGGTGCAAGGTCCAGAGCTGGGAACATGCCTGACATATGCGAGGGCTGGATTTGAGCTGAGTTACACTGCAGCACCTATGGATATGCATGAGAGTCTGATGGGATATGGGCTGGGCCAGGGTATGCCTCAGTAGAGGGCAACAAATGCAAAAACCAGGTCTACGGGCAGGCCTGGTGGGGACAATTGAGGGTCCCCCCGACTAGTCCATGGTACTGGTATGTTGAGCACTAGGTCTGTGGAGAACTGGCTGGGCTGGGTTATAGCACCCATCATTTTGGGTGTGATATGGAGTTGAGCTGGAACTGACCAAGCTGCACTCACTGGTTTATGTGTTGGCTAGTGCAGGCGGCAGACTGCATGTGACCCTGGCACTGGCTGGTGCACATTAGAGTCAAGTCTGAGGTCACCCCAGGCAAAATTTCTTGGAGGACTCCTTGACTGGACCACTGGACTCAGACTCTGGCCATAGAGGAAATCACAGGATTTGTAGTCTGACCAGGACTGCATGTATTGCAACATGGCCTCCCCAATTGCTGATGCCTGTGCAATGGACAGCATGTCCAGATGCCCTTGGGGGACATGATGGGCGGCTCATCTAGGACAGCAATGGACATCCACTTCCTTGCCAGAGGATAGAAAGAAGGACAGTTTGGACAAATCTGGCCAAGCTTTGGAGCATGTTCCTGGGTCTGTGGAAGCACTAAGGTGGACTTTGTCAACCAATCAACCTTGGAAAGATCTTCCTGGAGCAATGAGGGTGACAGCGCCTCAGGGCTATTGAAACTACTCAGGTAACACCCTTGGAATACTCTTCCCCGAATCGGGGTCTCATCAAGTAACTGTCCCCCATCCCCAGATGCTCACATACTTTGACAGCAACAAGTGGCCCTTTCCCCCCTTTCCCCTGCAGACCCAAGAGAAAGAAAAAGAATGAAACATTTGTTCCACCCACCTTCTTCCATTCTGACCCTCCCCATTCTAATCAGAGGCCCACAGGGCATGCATCTCTCTCACCTATGCAAACAATATTAAAAATAAAATAAAATATATTGAATTGTAAGGCAACAACAACAAAAAGCAGTCCCATAGAATCTGTAGATTCGTTGGGCAGCATTTTTTTTGTGCCCCTCATGATTTCTTTCTTTTTTATGATTTCTTTCATCTATGTTTTATACTTTTATCTGTGCTTAAAGATATATATTTATATATTTATTTAAAAGGCAAAGTTACAGAGAAAGAGAACAGGAGAAACTGGGAGAGAGAAAGAGAGAGAGAAAAAGAGAGCGAGAGATCTTTCCTTGGCTGACTCACCCCTGAAATGGCCACAATAATTGCAGCTGGGCTGAGCCAATACCAGGAGCCAGGAGTTTCTTCTGAGTCTCCCACATGGGTGCAGGCACCCAAGAATTTGTGACATTCTCTGCTGCTTTTCCAGACCATAACCAGGGAAATGGATGAGAAGTGCAGCAGCCAGGATATAAACTGATGCTGACATAGGATGCTGGTGCCACAGAGAGAGGCTTAGCCTACTATGCCATGGCACTGGCCCCCTCATTAGTGTCTTAAAAAAGCTAATGCCAGGCAAATTCAGAGACAATTAAAGTAAGGTAACATAAGCTCTTCCATATTGGACAGGCTTGGTCATTGACCTCTAGAGATGAAGACTCTTAAGATACTAGCAGTGTGTCTATATTGGAGCACCAGCTTCAAAATAAACCAAAGATCGACTTGGGCTGGTATTGTGGCTTAGTGAGTCAAGCCACCACCTGTGATTCTGGTATTCCTTATGGATTCCAGTTCAAGTCCCAGCTGCTCTTTTTCCAACCAAGCTCACTGCTAATACCCTTGGGAAAGCAACAGAAGTTGACCCAAGTGCTTGGTGACCTAGAAGAAGCTCCTGTCCATTGCAGCTCTTTGGAAAGTGAAACAATGGGAGGCAAGAGTCTTGTCACTGACCAACCAATGCCCCAGGAGAATGAAACAATTTAACAATGGATGGAAGCTCTATCTTTTTCCTTGTCTCTTTCTCTCTCTCTGTAACTCTGCCTTTCAAACAAATAAATGACTTTTTAAAAAAGCTATTTTTGTATGCTTATTTTGTAATGTGAAGCTTTGCTGAAGGAAAACCAGTGCTCTGCAGGTTGCAGGTAATTGTGTCAGAGCTAACCTTTGCCCTACTGTGAGACCTTCAGACATGAATTCATCACCCACTGACAGACAGGAGATGCAAATGCCCCTTCTGCCATTTATAAAGAAAATGGGAGAGGCAAGAAGTCCAGATTGACGTGCTGGCTTCAGATTTTAGACTGTCCCAGCCCTGGCTTTATTGGGTATTTGAGAAGTGAATCAGTGGTTGGGCTATCTCACTCTCTCATTTTTTCTCTCTTTCAAACAAGTAAATAGAATTTTACAATTTCTACTAATTGAAAGCTATGGGTATGCAGCACAAATGTTCACAGTGTAAATTAGATACTCTGCAGATCTGAAATTCACGTGGACAGTGAGGGTGAAGGGTACTCTGTTGTATGCATGTGTGTGCTTGTATAAACATGCATATGTGTTTAATGGGGAAATATTTGTGCAAGAGCACGTTAGCACTTACTTCAAGAGCTTGTACATGTGAGTGGGAGGGGAGGCCCATATTTTAGCAATGCTCTATCCACAGTCAGACTTCATTTTTCCTAACATCTGGTCAATGAGCTAAGGAGAGGAGCTGGCCATCCATGTTAAGTGCCTGGGAGAGAAATTACAGAGAAGCATTACCCACTTAACTTATCTGAGCTCCATGAAAGATTACAGGGTTGGGGCTATTTCTGGCTACACCCAAGTGACTGGGAGAAGTGGAAGTCAAGTCATTAAGTGGAACAAGGATTTATGTACTTGGAAATGTGTCAGAACGTCTAGACGCTCCCTCGGGATGCCAGGAATGCAGTGCCTTGCCATGACCTTCATGGCTCTTCTGATCCAGGAAAGGCAAAGACTGTCTGGAAGATCCTGAAGCAGATGAGTCCAGAAGCCCTTGACAAGGCAAAAATGCACAGCTCTGGCATTCAGACACCTGCTGGGCCTCACCCATCTCTGGGACAGGGAACCTGTGCCAGCACAAGAAGGTTTTTTCAGCCTTGCTTAGATCTGGATACCACTAGGACTACCTAAGAATTTAATCTGTCTGTGCCTCAGATCCTTTTTCTTATTAATCAGGCATAGTCATGGTAACGGCTGCAGAGCTAGTATTTATTAAGGACTACTGAGATGCCTGGTACCATAATAACACTTCATTCTTGTACTCTTTTTTTTTTTTTTTTTTGGCTATTCTAAGAGGCAGGGAGCTTGTGTGTGTTTCATGGAGCCTAAGATGAAAAACTTCCAGACTTAATTTTCTTTTCATATTTTACTCTATCACTTATTGGGATGTATTATCAGGAGGAAGCATTGCAGTTATGGCTAGACTTTTACTATGAGAACTTTCTCAATGGCACAAAACTTGGTGGTGAGTTAGGTACAGCGAGGACATCCAGGCAAGAGATGGGAGACAGGAGTCCAGACGGTTTACGTGGCTTGCACAAGACCACACAGTGAGGAGCAGCAGAACTGGGATTTGAATCCAAGTTGCTTGTTGAGTTGGCTTTCTGGCAAAGAGACAGACTTGCTAAATTTTCGTGCTGGTGCCTCTACTTACAGGCTGTTTGACTGCAGACAAGTTCTTCACCTCCCTGACCCTCAGTTTTTCCATCTGTTTCAGAGAAATACTAATGATAGTAACATTTTGATGGGATTGAAATGAGAATCCTAGAAGTTCATAATGGATAAAAGTCCTTAAAATAGTACCAAACATGGTCAGTTGTATCATTCTACCTAGCATCTCTAATAAATACATACATAGTATAAGTTTGAAGTAATGTGTTTCTTGTTAATCAAGGACCCCCACTTCCACATAAATGCACCCTCTAAAATCACACAAGGGGAGCAGGTGTTGGGGTCAGCATCCTGTAATAGTACTACTTGGATTCAATACAGACTCTGCTTCCGATCCAGCTTCCTGCTGATGCACTGGAGTCACTGTTATTCATGTGGGAGACATGGTTGCAGTTCCTGGCTCCTGGCTTTGGCCTAGCACAACCCCAGCAGTTGTGAACATTTAGAGGAATGAAGCAGCAAATGCAAAATCTCAGTATCTCTCTCTTCTCTTCTCTTTTCTTCTCTTCTCTTCTCTTCTCTTTCAAATTATTTAATTATTTTTTTAAAACCTGCGGTGACTCTGGTACACTTTAAAACCCCTAAAAACGCTTCTCCTTCCCTTGTTACTTTGGTTTGAGGGAGCTACCCCTATTACACATATAAGCCCTCCGCCCTGCCTGCCTAGAGGCTGACTTCGCCTCTGCTTGGCTCAGATGCTTTGCCTTAGCCCCAGCTCCTCTGTCTGCTTCTTTGCAGATGTCCAACCTTCCCCAGAACAAGTGCCAGCTCTTGCTGATGCACAGAGACTAAAGGCCTGGTGGCCATGGGAAGATGAGCTGCCCTCTTCTGTATTCCTGTAAAGGTCATTGAAGTCTAAATTACAAATTCATGGAGAACTCATCCCCCCCCCCAGTAGTCATACCAACTCAAAGCCATTTGAGGTCCAAATCTGAACCCCTAGATGCAGCATTCAAAACTCTAGCATTGAGTGAGTATGGATGCTAAACCAGGGGACTAAAGCAAGAACACTCTCTTAGGTTGGAACCTGGTCAAGCAGCTACGAGGAAACAGGGGTAGCCTCACTAGGAAGTAAACAGTGACAATGATCATGTCTGACTCAAATGAACATTGCCTTAAAGTGTGTACATGCAGGAGAAGACATCTGGTGGAACAGTTAAGATGCTGCAGCCCATATTGGAATGTTTGAGCTTAAGTTGCTATGCTGCTCTGCATCCCAGCTTCCTGCTCATGCACATCCTGGAAGGCAGCTTAGGATGGTGCAAATAACTGGGTTCCTACAACCCACGAGGGAGACTAGGACTGAGTCCCTACCTTTCAAATAAATGAGATAAATAAGAGATTATTTAAAACAAGGACATCCAAATATCAGAATAATATGGTATTCAAATGCCTGCGAAAGTTTTGGGAGACTCTTTCTTTAGAGAAAAGTGTGAAGTGCAAAGGGTGTTACACCAGCCAGTACCTGCTGCCCTCTCACTGCCTTTATTCTTTTTTTTTCAATTTATATTTATTTGAAAGGAAGAGTTACAGAGACAGAAACAGATCTTCTATCCACTGGTTCACTTTCCAAACAACCCCCAAAGCTGGGGTTGTACCAGGCTGAAGCCAGAAGCTGGGGAATCCATCTGGGTCACTCACATGAGTAACAGGAGGGACCCAGGCAGTTGGACCACCTTTTCTGATTTTCCAAATGCACTAGTTGGATTGGAAGTGAAGCAGTTGGGACTAAAACTAGAGTTCATGTGGGATGCTGGCAGCATAGGCAGCAGCTTAGCAGGTTAAGACACAATGCCGGTCCTAGCTTCTGAGTTATCTAAATTATTTTAAACTTTTAGGTAAAACAAATATTAGAAGTGATCAGTTAAACATTATGGAGAACCCCAAAGAAAAGCAATAAAATCTCATCAATCTGTTAGATGGGATGTGGTCAGTCTATCTTGGAAAAGGCACGTAAAATATAGACATTAGCAAATTAGAGATAATTTATTAGAATTTTGTGAAGATTAAAGCAAGTGCAAAAGTTGCATATCATTGAGTCAGACAAAGACTTCACACACAAGAATTCCCATAATTGAGGCATTTAGCACACAGCTACTCATGTGACTGCAATTCAATTAGCAGTATTATCCAGTGGCAGCTTCTTGGCCACAATTACATAACTTTCCATTAACTACTTATTCATCGTATTAATATGAAGCAGAAACAAATTTCTAAGCTTTCCTCTCCCCTGCTTTTAATTTGTTTTTGAGAGGAAATTGGTTTTTACAAAAGAATTTTAAATACTCCCCAAATTTAAAGGATTATGGATTGAATTGAGAAGCCAATATATTGCTTCTTAAGTCTGGTGAGAAATCAGGTGGAAGCAGGCAGCAAAGTCTGGCCAAATCTTTGGGGTGTCACGAGGAAAAACAGGCAACTAGTCCCACCCTGACACTCCAGTGCCAGGAACTCAGCGGGGAGGAGGCCCGCCATCGTCAGAGTCTTTCTGGAACTGCTGCTCCAGTGTAAGCTGCTGCAGGCTCTGCATCACTTCTGGGCCCTTCCTGGTGGCGGCCCTTTGGCAATGGCCACGAGTCAGTCGGCAATCTACCTCGGGAATCTGGTCAGAAGCATGAAATGAAGCTGTGACTTCAAAGTAAGGAGTCTGACTTTCTCATCTGGGTCAGGAACAGACTCTGTGGGGATGAATGCATCAACATGGAAAATGGTCAAAGGGGAGAGCAGAGAGAAGCAACCAATAGGGATGTTGATCTCCAGGCAAGCCACTAGGATTAGAGCTAATGAAGTCAGCACCACCTTTTCCAATTCTGACTCCAGCAGTTAACAACAAGGAAAAGAAGAGGCTAAGGGATAAGCTCCATTTCCTCTAATGAGAGCTAAGTTCTGAGACAACTGAAAGTCCTTTCATTTTTGCAATTCAGATTTTATTTCATTCATATCAGATGTAACAAGTGCAAATTGAACGTGCAAATTTTGAACAGAATGTAAAAAAGAAGAAAAATTAACAATGACAACTTGAGTAGATTCATGCAAAGAAATGAATGGGACACTGCAGATGTCACTGACCCTGTTTTACAACCTTGAATCATGACAAATGCAAACAGCTATTAACAGATTTCCAACTGCGGACACCCAGGGAAATCCAAAACCAGGAAAACTGGGAGCTAAATGAGGAAAGAGGTGGAACTTCCCCAGGATTCAGACAGTATGCTACAAACTTACTTCTTTTAAAGATTTTTTTATTTGATTGGCCTATTTGCAGACATAAGGAGAGGGAGAGAATCTTCCGTCTGTTGGTTCACTCTCCAAATGACCGCAACAGCCAGAGCTGAGCCAGTCTGAAGCCAGGAGCCAGGAATTACTGTGAGTCTTTCATGTGGGTATAGAAGCCCAAGGACTTGGGCCATCCTCTGCTGCAGGGACCTGGATAGGAAGAGGAGCAGCCAGGGCACGAACTATAAAACCAAAAGTTTTATAGAGAATAGCTAGAGCTGGGGTGGCCACCCCAAAATATTCACTTCTGTGAACAATGCCTCTCCTTTTTTATGGCTAAAGAAGCATTCGCTTAAATAAGGGAAAGGCATGGAAAAAGAAGCATTTGGGGCCAGTGTTGTGGTGTAGTAAGTTAAGTTCCTGCCTACAATGCCAGCATCCCATGCCAATTTGAATCCTGGCTCTGCTGTGCTTCCAGTTCAGCTCCTTGCTAATGGCCTGAGAAAAGCAGCTAAGGATGGCTCCGGTGCTTGGGACCCTGCACCCACATGAGAGACCTCAGGGAAGCTCCTGCTCCTGACTCGATTTGACCAACCCCAGAAGTTGTGTCCATTTGAGGAGTTAAAGATCTCCCTCTTATGCACACTCTCTCCTGCTCCCCCAACTCCTCCCAGTAACTCTGCCTTTAAAACAAATAAAATATTTTTAATGAAAAAGTTCATATTTTCTTTGATATGTCATACATACAAGGACATTTTAAAAGTCCACAGAAAATCAGATTCTTTTGGTACAAAAGAATGTTGAAATTCATGGAAGGGTTTTCTCGTAGTACACATTTTCCATGCATGCTTAAAACCCCTTTTATAGAGTAATAGAAAATAGATAAAAGGAAATAAAGTCATTTAAAAGCATGGAATCAAAAGATTCAATATGTTTTGGTAAATCTCTCTCACTTATTTATATATAATTAGATTTTATAGATTATATAGTATTTATATATGTACATGGAAGTGGGTATACACTCAGAATGTATTTTCCAACATCCTGCTATTTAAATGTATCATGACATTGTAAGTATAGACGGTATCAAGTTGTCAAGATGTTTGCCAGTTTCCTTCATGACCTTTCTCGGGAGCAGACATGCACACTGCAGTGTTTCTGTTTCCAGTAAGCTAGTCTCCATTATACAGTTCAATGATGAGAATACGGTCTCTAGTTGTGACCATTTTGCTACAAATGGTAGAATTTCCTTCTTGTTAATGGTGGTGTAGTATTTTATGGACTAGATGTACCACAGTTTCTTTATTCATTTCTCTTTTGACAGGTGTCTAGGTTGTTTTCATGTCTTTGTGGATTGTGCTGTTATCTGTTATGAATATAGGAATGCAATTTGCTGTCTCATGCAGATTTCACTTCATTTGAATACATTCCTAGGAATGGGATTGCTTGATTATGCAGTAGATCAATTTTCAGTTGTCAGCATTCTCCACATTAACTGCCATGTCAAGTAGTATAGATTATTGTTAATTCTTATGTAATATTCTACTGTGAAGATTATCATAGCTCATTCAGCTATTCTTATGGTAACAGACTTTTGATTTACTATCAGCTTGTATATTTTTGCAATTTGGGAATGATCACAAACACACACATGCACATATACTCCCAGGAGTGGAATTCTGGGTAGACTTGTGTGTGCATTTAAAGTTTTAAAAGAGATCATGCATTGGTCTTTCACATGTCCTCAAGTGATATGTGAGAATGTTCTTGGCTTGACTCCCATCTCTGCTGGTACCAGATGCTGTTGTGCTTTTAGTTTTGCCACTCTAATGGGTATCATTGCAATTGTCATCTCAATTTCTTTGCCTTATGGGGGAAGGTTGAATGTTTTATCACACTTCTGTTAATTGCCTATTCCTATCTAACCCATTTTGCCACTAGTTTGATGAGCTTACTCAACTGTAAAAGCACTATTTGCATATTTTAGATACTAATTTTTAATCTATCACTTGCATTTAAAAATTTTTACTCAGTGTATTCGCTGAGTGACTTTGATTTCAGTATTTATTGAGGTACACATAATCCCATGCTGCCTCCCTGGGTACTCATGAGGAGAACACTGGAGTCAGAAGCAGAGGTCGAGCTTGAAGCAAACACTAGAGTGTGGGATGGAGGCATCCCATGCAGTGACAGCCACTGTGTCAAATTCCTGCCTCCTGAAATAGTTATTATTTTTTATTTTCAAATCTTAAATCCATTTACAATTTATTGTGGGAACTAGTTTATGTTAGAGAGTCCAGATTTATTTTCTTTCTGGAACACATCTAAGGAGACTAGCAATTAGATTTCCCCACAATACAGTATCACTTTTATCAGTAATACAACTATATGGAAAACTAATTCCCAGCTCTTTATTATTTCTGTATCATTCCTTACTTTGGTAGTCTTGTGCAAATCTTATCCTTTAATTATCCCAATTTCTAGCTGGTTGGTTTTTAAGATTTTTTCTTTTCTTTTTTTGAAGTGCAGCAAGACAGAGATGGAAAGACAGAATAAGAATCTTCTGCCCATTGGTTCACTCCCTGAATGGCCACAACAGTCATATTTGACCCAAGCCAAAGCCAAGAGCCAGTAACTTCATCTGGGTATCCTCCAGGAGTGGCAAGGGTCCAGACACATGGACCATCTCCTGCTGATTTCCCAAGCTCATTAGCCAGGAACTGGCTCTGAAGCAGAGCCGTCAGGGCTTGAAACAGCATTGCTAATGGCAGCCTCACCTGCTGGGCCACAGTGCTGACCCCTTACTACTTTTAATATAGCATTTGTCAATTTAAGAGCCTTTTTGTATGCAAATCAAGACACCATTTAGATGAAAACAAAATGGTAGCAGAGTAAGACATCCGGGCACCTACCTCCCCACAGACATTAATTTGAAGAGCTGTTCATGTGCTAGTCACCTTCAGAAAAGCTTTGCCAAGACAGCTTACAGATCTCAGTGTGTAAAACAACACCAACATTTGTGATGATGAAAACAGAAAGGAGAGCATCACCCATGTCACTCTCTAGCTCCAGGGAGCACACTGCCTGGAGAGAGACACATTACTCATTTGGGAAGAAAGTTAAGATTTGAATGTCATAGCCAGGCCAAGAGGGTAAAATCCAGAACTGGGCAGAGGCCTGCACCTGCAGACTGAATATGGAGAGCCTTCACAGCCGTTCTTCCTGCTGGCAGCAAGCAAGACTCCAGTTGCTGTAGAGCAGGGTGGGTGAGGGGGATTAAAACTTGGCCTTCCAGTGTCTGAACTAGGCCTAGCCTGCCACTGCCCTGAGACCTTGTACATGAAAGTGTTAGAAACTCTCTTCCAGGCCAGCACTCACCTGCGCACCTCTAGACCTGCCCAACATCAGGTAGAGACCTATGATTGGCTATGGCAGACTCAGACCTCAGGTATCCCCAGACTTCAGGAGGCCAGTGGCCCGGGATTCAGGTGTTCCAGTTCTGTGCCTGTCTGGGCAGCTAAGACCACTGCCTCTTCCAGCGTTGGGCAGGTTGCAAGGCATCACAGTATTGTAACTTGGGGCAGAGTGCTGACTTAGTGAAGCCCAACACTAGTCAGATCCTAATGGTCACCATCACCAGGCAAGAGTCTTCAGAGGGAGTGTTTAGGCTTGTCCCCATGTCGGGCAGAGACTTGCAAACTGGTGGGATGGACTCATTTTAGTGTTTATCACTGTCAGCGTCACATGGATCTAGAAGGCACCCCTAAAATTGCATAGGACCAAATGACACTGAGACCAAGGTGTGACTCACTTAGTACCTGGCTGTGTAGATAAGGAATTATCTCTATCATCCCTCTTTCAAGCTTGATCAAACAGCAAGGAATCACAGAACTGTTGTAGGGCCTAAGGATCAGACTGCTTAAATTCCAACACTGAGTGGATTCTATTGGCCCCAGTCCTAGGCCAGTGCCTGTAGGCAGAACCTCTGGACATGCTTCAGTGTCAGAAGAGTTTTGTGGCTCTGGTCAGTATTACCAGGAGCTGGTTGGAGTGGCACTGGGCAGTGAGTCCATTTCAGGGGAAGACAGATGATGGGAGGGTGAGCTTCTGTCTTACCATCAAGCATCCGTGGTGAGCTATGAGCTAGTTCTGGGTGTGACATAGCCCTGGGGCATTGGTGGTCACAAAACCGGCTATCTAGGCCCACCCCCAAACCCAGCAAGACACTTATGATGACAGACTAACCTTTTCTGAGCTGTTTTCCACTTCATTCTGAAGAACACAACAACTGCATATTTGGGATGAATCCCAGCTTGGGGAGAATAGTAGGATGGAAACAGTGGAAACACATCAACAGTGGACCTGTGGTAGGCCTTGACTTAAAGCGTCATCTAGTGCTGAAATAGTAGAGCTCTCCCTAGATTGAAAGCAAATAAACAGACCACTTAGAATTTCTGCAAGTACAGTCAGAAATGGAGCCACATCACCATAAGTGATCCTTCAGTGCCTACACAATGTTCTGTGTCAACAAGTGTCAGAGACTTCCAGGAAATCCCACCTAATGAACAAACTCAGAAGCGAGAAAACAACCATCTAGGACTTGTCATTTTTAAATGCCTGAACAAGGGATTCAGAATAGCTGTTTTGAGACAACTCAGTGAATTTTAAGACAACACAGAAAATAATTTACTACTCTATCAGAGAGACTTGATAGGAAAATGGGAGTAATTTGACAAAATGAAACAAATCTTTCAACTGAAAAGTACACTAAGCAAAATTTAAAAATAGGGTAAAAAGCATCAAGAGCAGCATAGATGAAACAGAAGAAAAAAATCAGTGAGCTGAAAGACAGGCTGTTTGAAAACGTGCAGGCAAGGGCACAGACCAGCCAGGAGGTGGACGTTCAGATCACAGGAGTTCAGGAGAAGTGCTCATGGGTGATAGGGCCAGAGGGTGCCAGGATGTGGACTCAGTGGCTGGCTTCCTGAGTTTGTATCAGCCAGTGCGACTGGAACTGAGTCCCAAGAATTCATTTCAGATGATGGCCACCCAGCCCATTCCTAAAAGCCATGAGATTATCAACATGTTTGGACAAATTGGCAACTGATTCGTATGTTTGGCTTTGTTGAACTATGTCCCGATAACACAGATGGCACAAGTGACATCCAAATGGTGCCAGTTTGTAAAGCAAGGTGAGAGTGTGCAGGAGTTGAAGCTGATGCTCCTACTGTGTGGGCACTGGGATTTTTTTTTTTTTTTACATATAAAAACTGGAGATAGTAGGGCACAAAGGGACCTTTGCAGTCGAAGGGGTGCTCACTAAAGAGGAACTGGCCATCACACTGAAGGTACAGCACGTGTGTGTAGAGGAACTTAGAGACTTTCAAGCCCACGTTGGATGAGATGATGAAAGGAAAGAAGACAAGTTGACACACACACAAACAGCCCCATGAACTCAAAGCACCATGGAAGGGGCTTCTCAGAGACGTGCTCTGTTGGCTCTGCAAATCCATGTCACAGGTGTAAAATGGGAGCAGGGTCATGTCTACATCAACATGCTGGAGGGAATAGCAGGCCTTACAGGTTCACTAGAAGACAGTCATACACTGGTTATTGGAAATAACCAGTTAGAGTGTGATCTAGTTGCCTGAGGAACAGCAGTAAGAACTTCAAATTGATATTCATTATTTCATGAAAAGAAAGAAGATTGGATCTTTTGTCTTGCTTATTAAATACTAGAACGAAAAGAAGCAAGGGTATTCTAGAATTATCTCTGAGGTAAGGATGATACGTTTAAGGACTGAAAGCCCAATGCTTTGGAATCATTAGCTTAACACATGTTACAGCTCTCTTTCTTCTCAGCTTTACTCAAAGCCAGAAGAAAGATGGTAGTGATAGGCATTCTTACTGTAGTGCAATGTTTATAATATGAACTTTTGCAGGTAAATCTGGTTTCAGCCTGGACTATCCTAAGGCAGTCACATTTTTAAAAAGATATATTTATTTTTATTGGAAAGGCATAGAGACAGAGAGGAAGATCTTCCATTTACTCATTCAGTCCGCAAGTGACCGCAATGATTAGAGCTGAGCTGATCTGAAGCCAGGAGCTCTTCCAGGTCTCCCGTAATGGTGCAGGGTTCCAAGGCTTTGGGTTGTCCTCCACTGCTTTCTCAAGCCACAAGCAGGGAGCTGCATGGGAAGCAGAGCTGCCAGGATTAGAACCAGCACCCATATGGGATCCCGGCACGTTCAAGGTAAGGACTTCAGCTGTTAGTCCACGGCACCAGGCCCGGCAGTCACTTCTTTAATATAGTCTAACAAACCTTGTAACCGACCTATAGTGAAGACATTTTTAAATAAGATTTATTTTTAAATTTTATGGGAAAGTCAGATCTACAGAAAAAAGGAGAGACAGAAAGGAAGATCTTCCATCCAATGCTTCACTGCCCAAGCAGCCACAATGGCCAGAGCTGAGCCAATCCGGAGCCAGGAGCCAGGAGCTTCTTCCAGGTCTCCCACATGGGTGCAGGGTTCCAAGGCTTTGGGCCACTCTCCACTGCTTTCCCAGAGCACAGACAGGGAACTGGAAGGGAAGTGGAGCAGCCGGGATACAAACAGATGCCCATATGGGGTCCTGGCAGTTGCAAGGCAAGGATTTAGCCACTAGACTAATGTGCTGGGCCCAGAGATTCTTTTTTAAATTTCTCTTTCATTGATCTGATTGCCTGTCATGCTCTAGACATTCGAGCCTTGCTCATGGTAAGACTTCAGCTATTAATTTTTAGCCCTTTTGATCTTCCTTGGTCTTAAAACTTGACCACTTTTTAAAGATAAGGCTATTGCTTCAAGTTTTAAATATACATCTGCTCATCCTCAAAGAAAGAAAAAGAAAGGAAAGGAAAAGACAGGAGAGGAAAGAAGAGAAGAAAGTGAGAAAGGAAAGAAAGGAAAAAGAGAAAGAAAGAGAAAGAGAAAGAAGGAAAGAAAGGAAAGAAAAGAGAAGGGAAGGGAAGGGAAGAGAAGGGAAGAGAAGGGAAGAGAAGAGAAGAGAAGAGAAGAGAAGAGAAGAGAAGAGAAGAGAAGAGAAGAGAAGAGAAGAGAAGAGAAGAGAAGAGAAGAGAAGAGAAGAAAAGGTACAACTGGCAAAAAATATATATATATAATAAGATCAAGAAGCATCCAGAAAGTTTATGGCCATTTGGAGACAACGTGTGAAGAACGGTTACCAGGGTTCAAGAGAAACTTGGAAATGCAAGAGGGATTGAAAGTATATTCAAAGCAATAGCTGTGGGAAATTTCCCAAACTGAGAGAAAAATATAACTAGAATGGCAATAGTCACTAGCCTGATTCAACCCGATGAAGTCTACTCCAAGAAATATTAGTGAAGCTCTTCCTCCTCAAAGATCTAAGAGCCAACATCACGGCATGGCAGCTGAAGCCATCTCCTGAAGCTTTGGCATCCTGTATGGGCACTGGTTCATACCCAGGCTGCTCCACTGCCAATTCAGCTCCCTGCTAACACCCTTGGGAAGACAGCAAGAGATAGCCCAAGTGCTTGGGCCTCTGACACTCAAGAGGAAGACTGGAGAAAAACTCCTCGCTCATGATTTCGACCTGGCCCAGTCCTGGCTGTTGCAGCCATTGGGGGAGTGAACCAGCAGATAGATTTTTTTTTTCCTCCTCTGTGTTTCTTCCTCTCTCTCTGTAACTTTGCCTTATTAAAAAAAAAAAAAGCTTTGCCTTTTAAAAAGAGTAAACCTTTAACAAAAAAAATAGCTTTTAAGATCAGGAGAAGATTTTTAGGGATTCAAGAGAAAAGAAGGAAATAACACATAAAAGCGACTCAATTCACCTGGCTCCATACTTCTCAACCAAAACCTTACAGACAGGAGGGATTAGGGCAAGATCTTCATCACCCTGAACGAAAATAATTGTCAGCCCAAAATACTGTACCCAGCAAAACTATCCTTCAGATATTATGCTAGAGAAAGATAAACAGACTTGGAGAATTTCTCATCACCAGACTTGTCTTATAAGAAATGTTAAAGGAAGTTCTTCAAACTGAAAAAAAAAAATGCTAGTGAGCTGCTTTGCTGTTACCACTTCTCATTCTGGGATCCAGGCTAAGTCTAGTCTTTCAATGATATCTGCCTTTTTTTTTTTAACAGAGGAAATAGTAGCAGCCAAGTAACAGCCAAGTAAAGCACTGGATCCTGAAACTTTAATGCTAATATGACTTACATCCTTTCCCCTCATATTCATGGAAAAAGCAAGTCAGACAACCAAACCATGGTGCCAGGATGGCTTGGTACCAATGTGGCAAAGGAGCATGGTCCTCCCAAGGTGAAGACAAGAAATGACTAAGAACCATAGCATATCTACCACTACATTTCACTCTAGAATTACATTTGCTATTGTGTTTTCATGAATCCTCTTCATCATGCAGTGAGTAATTTCTTCCTATTGTTATTTTGCCAAGTGTACAAATTATAAGAAAATGCTTGCCTTTTTTCTAAGTACCAGGTGTCAGCCACCTGCCCTGTTTTCATCTGCCATCCCCAGCTCCTAGTTACAGCTGATGCCATGGACTTTGGAGACCTGAAAATTCCCACTGGTACCTGTCCACCAGGTACTCAACAATTACCTGGTGGACAGAAGCTGTGTGGACATGATGTGCCTGTGTCAAAGTATTTGAGACAATGCCTAACATGCCACCTGCCAACTTGAGCCATTCCTTATGTTAGTATGGTCACACCGACTCTTATGTTGGCCAGCTTTCTAGAGTAAGGAGAGTTTTGGGTAAGCAGGAATGTGAGTGCCAATGTGAAAGACACCACAGGACATGAAGTTTCAGGCAGTAATGATGATGATGATGCTGATCTCAGGATCTGAGAAGGAGGAAGAAAGACAAGAGGCAACAAAGGGAAGAACACCTTGCATGGTGTCAGCCCAAACACCCAGGCTTGTTTCAGAATCTTCCATCTTACTGATCTGAAACATTGAGAGGGAGGAGAGTGTCACATGGGTTCAAGCAGATGGCTTGGGCTGGGGTTCCTCTCCATGAGTTCCCCTGGGATATAGAATTTACAGTTTCAGATGCGATGTGTGGCTGAAGGTGATAATGTTGGAATAGAATGCTGGAGGACCAGGTCACTGCTTTTGAGGACTGTGTGCAGTCCATGATTATGCCTGCTTTCAAAAGATCTAAAATCCACACTGTGTTACTTCACTTAAACAAGATTGAGAGAGAGAGAAGAAAAGAAATGTTTGCTAGACCTAAGGCTATGGCTCAGTGGCTAAATCCTTGCGTGCACGAGCCAGGATCCTATATGGGCACCAGGTTGTGTCCTGGCTGCTACACTTTGCATTCTGACTCCCTGCTTGTGGCCTGGGAAAGCAATAGAGGCTTAGGACCCTGCACCCATATGGTGGGCTTGGAAGAAAATCCTGACTCCTGGATTCAGATTGGCTCAGCTCCAGCTATTGTGGCCACTTGGGGGATGAAACAGTGAATGGAACATCTGTCTCTCTCTCCTCTGTAAATCTGCCTTTCCAATAGAAATAAAATCTTATAAAAAGAATTTGCTAAATTTATCTAAACCCTTTACAACACACTGATATGATAGTGTGACTTGCACCTCTAATCTTTTTATGTACTATCTATGATTTTCCCTATACTTGACTGTCTTTGAATTTATAGAATAGTGTGTGCTTAGTGACTCTTAATAATCTAATAAATTCTATTTCATGAAATTATGGAGTTTTTTCATCTATATTAATCAGTATGATTACTTGATAATGTTTCTTAATTCCCCATTGTGGCTTTTAAGCTATGCTGATTTCATGATGTGACCAGGGAAGTTTCTAACCTTAATTTTTATGAATTGGAGTAATTTGATGGGATTATATGTTCTTTAAAGATAGCTGGAATGCACACCTAAAATACCAGATTCTGACTTCTTTTAATATAATCATTTATCAACTATCCCAACATTTCTGTTACTAATTATCTATTTTCCATTTTTTGTAATTTTTGAAAACTCAATACTTACAAGGGAATCTTTTGTCTACTGCAGGTTTTCACCTTTATTATCAGAAGTCCTGTGTCTATTTGAGTTTTCTGATGATTTTGAATCTGTGATTGTTTTTATTCATTCCATACTTGTACACTTTTGTCTTTTATGCATAATTACCTCCTTGAGCTATGGTCTATTTTATTGATGAAGAAGTATAGTGCTTTTTATTTAGTTCTTTTGGGTTTATTTTATTTTTGATTGATCAATTTCAGACTTTTCTAAAATAAACCATTTCAAAATAGTTTTAAATTTACAAAACAGAACTCATGAAGAGGATGAAGAGGTCACATATATCCTCCCTCCAACTTCCCCTATTATTAACATCTGTATTTGTGTGATAATCTTTGTCATAATTAATCCAATCTCCCTATTTTGAAAACATCATCTTAGAATATCTGTCACAAAAATGCATCACTCTTAGCTTCCTCTCCCCAGTTTTAAAAAAAAATTCTTTCTCTCTTTCCCTTCCTCCCCTTCCATCATCTGGAGATCACCATGTAGTGTTCAGGTTGAGGTTTTTGTTTAATTATTTATTTTAGCTCCCACGTATGAAAGAAAACATGCAGTATTTGTCTTTCTGTGTCTGGTTTATTTCATTTAATATGACGTCCTCCAGTTTTACCCACTTTGCTGCCAATGAGGGAATTCCTTTCTTTTTAAAGCCAAATAGCATTCCGTTGTGTGTATATATCAAATTTTCGTTATCCACTCATCTGATGATATGATGATATGATATTAATTACTCTGAACAGTGCTACAGTAGCATGAACATGAACATGGCTAGGCAAGATCTCTTTGATGCAGTGATGCCCCGCTTTATGGACATGTGCTCAGTATAGGTTGCTGGATCGTATGGCAGTTCTAGGTCTAGTTTGTTAGAGAGTTTCAATACTGTTTTCCATTGTGGCTATAACAATGACATCCCCACCATCAGTGTGTGAAAATTCCCTCTGCTCCATGTCTCATCAACATTTGTTACTTTCAGTCATTTGGGTAACAGCCACTCTAACATGAGTGAAGTAGCTTCTGAGTGAAGTGGCATCTCATTATGGTTTTGATATGGATTTCCCTAAAGGCTAATGACATTCTTTTGAATATTGTACAGGTCCTTTGCCCATTTTAAAATGAATTGTGTTTGAGCTTTATTTGTTTGCTTTTTGACTTGCTGATATATTCTGGGTATTAATTATCTGTCAGATAAGAAGCTTGTAAACATTTTTATCCTGTTATGCTGGATATCTCTTGACTGTAAATAAATAAGCAAAAATAATATGTCTCCTTTGCTGTATAGAAGCTTTTGCATTTGACATAATCCCATTTGCTTAATTTTGCTTTTGTGGTGTTGTCTAAGAAATCACTGCCTGTACCAGTGTCTTGAAGAGTTCCCTTTGTGTTTTTTTCTATCAGTTTCTTAGTTTTGGATATTGCATTTGAGTCTTTGATCCATCTTGAGTTGATTGTTTTAATATGGTCAGAGTTAGGGATCTAATTTCATTCTTTAGTGTAAGATTGCTCAGTTGTGCAAACAGTATTGAAAAGGCTATCCTTTCTCCAACAAGTGTTCTTGGCACCTTTGACAAAAATCAATTGATGTGGATTTATTTCAAGGTTCTCTTGATTTATGTTTTGGTTTTTATACTAGTACCATGGTGTTTTAATTACTTCAGCTTTGTGATATGCTTTGAAATCACATGTAATGCTTCTAGCCTATTTGCTCCCCCCTCCAATCACTTTGACTAATAAGGATTTTTTTTTTGTGGTTCTACAAGAATTTTTAAGAATACTTATTTGAAAGTCAGAGAGAGAGGGAAAGAAGGGGTGTGGGAGAGAGAAAGAGAGAGAAATCTTCCATCTGCTGCTTCGCTCCCCAAATGGCCACTGGAACAGAAGCCCAGAACCCAGGAGCTTCTTCTGGGTCTCCTGCTCAGGTTCAGGAATCGAAGCACTTGGGATCACCTCTGATGCCTTCATTAGTGGAGATCTGGGTTGGAAGTTGAGGAGCTGGAACTAAGCCAGCTTCCATATGCCGATGCTGCAGGTGGCAACTTTACCTGATACACCAAAGCACTGGACCTGGTCCCATGTGAGTTTTAAGATTGTTTCTCTAATTTTTTAAAGAGTGGCAATAACACTTTTTAAAAGATTGATTTTACTTGAAAGTCACTTTTAGGGGCCACGAGTGATGGTTCAATTGCTTTATCTTTATCTTGCAAGTAGCTGGCACCCCATAAGGGTGCTGGTTTGAATTCTGGCTGCTCGACTTCCCGTCCAACTCCCTGCTTGTGGCCTGGGAAAGCAGTGGAGGGTGGCCCAAAGCCTTGGGATCCTGTACCCATGTGGGAGACCTGGAAGAAGCTCCTGGCTCCTGGCTCCTGGCTTCAGATCATCTCAGCTCTGGCCATTGCAGTCATGGTATGCTTTCTCTCTGTCTTTCCTTCTCTCTGTAAATCTGTCCTGCTTTTCCAATAAAGGTAAATGTGTGTATATATGTACATGTCTGTGTGTGTGTGTGTGTGTGTGTGTGTGTGTGTGTGTGTGTGTATAAAAGCTGCAGTTAATGAGGGAAAAATAGAGTTTTCTGTCTGCTAGTTTATTCCCCAATAACCACAAATGTCAAATCTGGGCCTGTCTGAAGCCAGGAGCCAGGAGCTTCTTCCAGGCCTCCTATCTGAGTGCAGGGACCAAAGGCCTGGGACTGTCCTGGACTGCTTTCCCAGGCCACTAGCAGGGAATTGGATGGCAAGTAGAGCACACAGGATTGAACTGGCACCCATACAGGGTGTCCTTGTTGTACGCAGAGGATTAGTTTGTTAAGCGCCATGCTGGCCCCATCACTCGTGTTTTAGTATGGGCTGCATTGAATCTGTAAATTGCTTTTAGGTAGTATGGATATTTTGTGTCCTTGATTTCTTTCATTAGTATTTTGTTATGTTCATGGTATAGATATTTCACTTCCTTGGTTAAGCTTATTCCTGATATTTACATTTTTATTATAACTATTATGAATGGGATTTCTTACTTGATTTCTCTTTCAAAAAGATCATTATTGGTGCTTAAAATGCTGATTTTTTGGCCAGATGGCTTGGAGGCTGAATGAGCTTTGCACTTCGCCTGGCCTGTACCACTCATCCTCCTTGGCCCAATCATGCCACTTGGCCCCTCCATGCCGGTAAATCTCAACAAGTAGTCCCGGCCCTTGAGCCTGCAGGAGGTGGGAGAGCGGCCACAGCACCCTCTGAAGGTCACCTATGGCGGTGTGGTGGTGGATGAGCTGGGCAAGGTGCTGGTGCCCACCCACGTTAAGAACAGACCCACCAACATTGCCTGGGATGGGTTTGATCCAGGAAAACTGTATACCTTGGTCCTGACAGACCCTGATGCGCCCAGCAGGAAGGACCCCAAATACAGGGAGTGGCACCACTTTCTGGTGGTCAACATGAAGGGCAACGACATCAGCAGTGGTGCCGTCCTCTTGGGTTATGTGGGCTCTGGGTCTCCTAAGGGCACAGGCCTCCACCTCTGCGTCTGGCTGGTTTAGAGCAGGATTGGCCGCTTAAGTGACATGAGCCCATTCTCAGCAACCACTCAGGAGACCACTGTGGCAAGTTTAAGGTGGCATCCTTCTGCAAAAAGTACCAGCTGGGGACGCCAGTGCCAGCTTGCGTTACCAGGCCAAGTGGGATGACTCCGTGCCCATGCTGTATGAGTAGATGTCTGGGAAGTAGGGTGAAGCTCGGAGTGTCCCGAGGCCCCTTCTCCCTGCTTCCTCCCCAACCTGAGCAGTCAGCCAGCTGTGCTGGGTCTCTTCTTACTGGCTACCCATCGTGATTCTAGACTAGTCACTAGACTAGTCCGTTATGGGGGATGTTTTGGTTCTGTAATGGAGAACAGTGTCCCTGATTCTGCATTCTGCACCCCAGCCTGTCCTGAGACAGAGAGTTGGGTCTCGGATGTGCCCAGCAAGGCCACGCGGCCATCAGCACCTGCTCTGCTCCTCCACTGTTGCTGGGCGTGGCTGTGCTTAAGTGAGCAGCAGGCATTGGTGACGTGTGTCAGGGATGTGACATAGTCAAGGCCTGTTCAGTTGATCACTCTTCATCCACTTGAGGAAGGTTGGTGTGGAGTTGCTTCCTGCTGTGTTAACTCTGCTGTTTGTCTACAGTTGAATGAAAATAAAAACCTCGTGAACAATCTGAAAAAAATGCTGATTTTTTTTTTTTTTGGTATGTGACTTTTGCATCCCGTGACTTTACTAAATTGGTTTATCAGTTCTAATAACTTTTGGTGTTGTGTTTAGATTTTTCCATATATAACAGTCATGTAACCTTCAGACAAGGATGTTTTGATTTTGTCCTTTTCCATTTTGATACCATTACTTCTTTCTTTTCCTTAGCTGCTTTTGCTAGCACTTTCAATATAATATTGAATGAGAATGGTGAAAGTGGACAGCCTCATTTTGTACCTAGCAGGGGAAAAATGCTTTCAGCTTTTCCCTATTCAGCAGGATGGTGCTGCGTTTGTTCTCATATGCAGTCTTTATAATTGTGAGGTAGGCTTCTTCTGCGTCTAATTGGTTGAGAGTGCTTTTATCATGATGGGATATAGAATATTACCAAGTACATTTTCTGACTCTGTTGAGATGATCGTGTGGAGTGTGTTCTATAGTCTTTGCTATGATTTATGAGCTGTATTGATTTAATATTGAGCTACTCTTTCATCTATGGGATGAATCCACTTGATCATGATATATGTGATTTTTGATGTAAAGTTGGATTGATTTCAGCTTTTAGCTTTACAAATTTTATTTGCAGTTTATTTTCTTGTCCAGCTTCCAAGTTCTTAATAAAAGTACTACCTCCTTTCAAATGTATCTTGTTAAATAATGAAGGTGTAACTATAAATTGTTCTTTAATAGTCTCTCACTCACAGAAAGTAGGCTCATTTTTATTTTCTATCATGTAAATTTTATCACTGTCTCACAATGCACTTGATCTTAGCCAAAAGGCCGAAAAGCAGTCTGTCTCTCACTGTCTTCATATGCACTAAGGTATGCTTCTATATTTTCTTTATGGTTAATCTCATCTACTCCAGTGATTTAAGATATCACCTTTGGACAGATAGTTGCAAATTTCAAAATATATCAGGTTCAGATATTGTCTTGCTTCATGGATTGGTTGTATACAACCAAGCAAAGTCCAACATTTCTAAATCTCGGTTATTTGTAGTGTTAAACACCTAATGACTAAAGCTGTAGACCCAGGAGTCACCCCCTAACCCCCAGGTCTGCCCCTCACATCATGTGCAATCAAACACAGATGCTCATGATTTTACTCTCGGAGCAAGGTTTGCCGTCAGCCTTTCCCAGGAAAGGGGCTTCCTGCTCTCTACTATTGCTCTTCCAGTTTTTGACCCCCATTATCTGCAGCAGATTATCTCAAAGATCAAGATTGCCTTCCTTCTCCTTATGTCTATCCATACCCCAACCATATAAGTCCCACCAAACCTCTAGATTGACTTTCCCAAAATGCAAGACTCATTATAGTAAAAGCCCTTCAATGGCCTCTAGTTCCATCACAGACTCAACTGGACCTTGTTATCTAGACTAGGCTAGCTGACAACCCCATCTGCAAGGGTGATGAGAGGTAGAGCTTGGTTCTCAGGACCTTTGGTAAATGGCAATCAGAAAGAGAGGACAGGATTGCTTAGGAGGCTGGCCTAGAAGAGAGACTCTGCATATTCTCTCCAGTGTCCAAATGAGACCAAGTCGCCCAATGTTCTGTCATTGGTGATTAGTAGATCCTTGATTAGAGATGAATTCTCTTTCCAAACTGATACTGTTGTTCCTATCCATCAGTCTTCCCAGGTACTCTAGCAGTAGAAATTTGAATATTTTGGGAAGATGGAAGAAATTTATTGATCCCGATTAGTTTCCCAAAGTCACACCATCCATCTTACATTCTCAGGCATTGGCCATGATTACCTAGAATGGTAAAAGACAAAGCCACCCTCCTGTTCTTTGATGAAGACATGTGTAAACCATGTGCTTTTTATCAGCTGAACTGTTAGGATATACTAAAGCTGGCCCACTAGCTTTGAAGTTCTGTATTTAAAAAGATAACACATTTTATCACATGAATTGTCTGATCTACCAGATTCCCTGTTGAGAATCCTTGCCAAATTTAATCACTTAGTTTGAGGAAGCTTTTAAATACAGCCATCCTGACCTTTGGATATTTCACTTTACCTAATGAAGAATTTGTAAATTATAAATAATGATGGTTAAACTTTCTCTAGTACATCAAAGAAAAAAAATTCTTTAATGTTCACCTTAGAACGCTCATTTAAACATAGAAAATCTAAGGAAGGGAAATCTGCATATGAAACTTTATGTCTTAAGTCTCTTTCATGTTTGCTTTAGTAGATGATAATCCTCAGGGCAGTAGTCAGATTTTTTTTTAACTACTATCAGAAGGATTTAAACCTTTCATTAGCTACTGTGTGATGTTTGTGCATGACGATGGGAAGATTATGGTTGTAGGTCAAAAGAAGTAGAAGTGTAGCTGGACAGTAAGAACATAAAATGTTTTACTTCCCTGGCAATAATTTTCAGCTCCATCTACCAAAAACTCATTTTTCATAAAAGTTAAGCCACAGACATCTTAACAGTCAAGACTATGAGAACAATGAAGATCTCAGGACCACATAGATGGGAGAGCATTTTTTTCATGTCTCTAATTATCTTTTGAAGCAAACCCACTTTGGCCATTAAAATGGACTGAAAAGACCTGCATTCATCATCAAAACGGATAAAGGAACATTCATGCCACTCTTTGAGCACCTACCATTAGGTTAAAAATCACTGTATTGTTTCTATCCTTACTTGTATTTTTGTGATGTTCTCATTTTCCTTTCAAATTCAGTCAATTTTCCTGCAATAGAAGCACATTACCACTGGGGAAATAAAACATCTTGCACAGAAATTGGCAGATTTCAACAGGAAACAGTCATTTCTTTACATAGTCATCTTGAAAGCATTAGAAATGTGGGAGTTTCTTCCGTTAGATGCGTGTTGAGATGAGAACAATGTTAGAAAATACAATTACAGCAAGTATTATATATCTAATGTGCCTATAGTATAATAACACAGACCATCTCTGACTTAATGATGACTTGATGATTCCATTTAAGATTATTTTTAATTTATGATGGTGCAAAAGATGTATGCATCCAATAAGAAACCGTATTTCAAATTTTGGACTTTGATCTTGTCCCGGGCTAGCCACAGGTGGTACAACCAACCGTGTCTCATAATGGATGCAGCTCCCTCTCCAGCCTTTCAATTATCAGGGGAAGCAACCAACTCAACAGGTGCACTGTGTCAGGGAGCTAGGATGCTCAGCAGGTCAGGGTATTCAATGCATTCAGCTTTCAATATCCTCTACTGACCATGTGGTTATTGGGACACAACCCCTTTGTAAGTCAGAGCTCTTTACGATCATGAAACCCTGTATGATATATGGTAACAGAGATATAAGAAACACAGTACAGAAGCAAATTCCTGTAGCAGCCATCAAATTTAGTTTATGCAGCAAGCAGTGTTGCCATAGAAACAACAAATCCCTTACAGAATTCCTAGAAGTTGAAGAGGTGCCTGAAGGCTGGCTTCCAGATGCAGACGTTCTTGCTTGTTAAGTAAAATTTGGCATCCTTTGATATCTTATGGGAGATTTTCATCTCGAAAATATTTTTAGGAGAATTACCTAGGATGTTGAATACAGCATTCACAACAGGGAAGAGGGTTCTTAGGAACTAGTCTGGCAATTGCTCCTGGGTGGCAGTGCAGAGATAGCATCCTGGTCCTTTTTCTGTTCTCTGCATCAATACTCCCTTTAAAGGAGTAACTGTGATATAGGACTAAGAGGTGGACATTTTGCGCGATATGAATGAAGACACTGCTTGGGACGCCTACATCCCATGCCTGTGTTCCTGGGTTTTGAGTTCTGACTTAGCTTCCAATGATTCTAACTTCCCGCTGATGTGTACCTGGGAAGCAACAGTTGATGACTTGAGTGATTCAATCATGGCACCCATGCAGGAGACCCAGATTGAAGTGCAGACTCCTGGCTTTGGTCAGGCACAGCTCTTGCTATTGTAAACATTCGAGGGAATGAAATAGCCACCCCTTCTCCATCTTTCTCTCTCCCTCTCTCTTCCCCCGCCTTCTTCATTTTCCTCTTCCTCCCTCCCATTTTTCTCTCAAGTAAATTAATGTAATTAGTAGGGATTAATTCTAGTTAACATCTAGTGACCAGAAATAATCACTTTGTTAATACAATTGTTCTTTCATGTTGAGCAGATTTTTTTTGGATACCAGGGGAAAGCTCAGGTTTTTCTATAGACACTTTGGGGCTTTTCTTGAAGAGTAATTTTCCCCAGTAATTAAACAGCACTTTGCTCTCAGAGAGCAGACTGATTAATTAGCAAGAAGCTAAATGAATCCTTTAAAAATGTTTCCAAATGTTCTTGCTTCTCTCTCTCTCTTTCTCTTTCTCTCTCTTTTAAACATCCTTAATGAAATTGACAGGTTTTTTTTTTTAAGTGAGTCCCTTTAAATACATAACAATTACATTGGAACTCTAAAATCGAGCACTGCACTTAGTTTATTTAAGAAGGCACTATAACTCTTTTTTATAATTTATTTATTTTTTATTGGAAAAGCAGTTATACAGAGAGGAGGAAAGACAGAGGAAGATCTTCCATCTGATGGTTCACTCCCCAAGCAGCCACAACTGCCAGAGCTGAGCCAATCTGAAGCCAGGAGCCCAGAGCTTCTTCCAGGTCTCCCATGCAGGTGCAGGGTCCCAAGGCTTTGGGCTGTTCTCGACTGCTTTTCCAGGCCACAAGCAGGGAGCTGGAGGGGAAGCAGGGCTGCCGGAATTAGAACCAGCACCCATATGGGATTCCGGCACCTGCAAGGCAAGGACTTTAGCTGCTAGGCTACCGCACCAGGCCTGGCATTCTAACTCTTAGCTAGGACTATACTATCCATTAGAAGCACCTGGTCTTCATCACGAACTTCCTCACTGCCACCACCCACCTCTCCCCTTCCTTGTCATCCTGTTTTACTATGTCACCTCTTCCCATGACTTTGGGGGCACCCCAGCCTTTCTTTCCTTGAGCTTTTGTCCCAAGGCTGTGATCTACCCTCCCACTGAGGTGACTTCCTGCCTTCCCAGCCCTGCTCATTGGCATAAAATCTCCGACTTTGTAATTAAGGCATAGAGATTGGGTAGATGGTGCTGGCTCTTGACACTGAGGGGCTGGGAGGCTCTACTCTTTGAGCAGCGGTGCTGTGCAGTGACTTCCTTCTGCAGGGGGCTGCATGGCATGGGAGAGATAAAAGAGCAACTTCTCAATGGAGACGTGCTAAACACTACCTCTGCCTGCTACAGTCAACTGCAACAGTCATATTTAGTAACAGTTTGCACCTTTAACATGATGCAAGGAGAAACAACTTAGTATAACTCCATTCTAATTATGAGAAAAATATCAGGCAAATGTCAGTAATGGGGCATGCTAGGATAGACCTGACCTATATTCCCCAGTTGTTAAGGCCATTGAATTGTCACAGCCAAGAAGCCCCAAAGAGGCAGGATGATTGGATACTCAGATGTCCTGAATGGCTTCCTAGGAAGGATGAAAGACATTAGGTAAAAACTGACAAACTAGACTTTGGTTAATAATAACGTATTGACAAGATTCATTCATTCCAACAAATGTATCATATAGGAGGAAATGTTAATAAAACAGGAAACTATATGTGAATTGGGGAGCTATCTGTGGTCATTTTTATACTAAGCTGTTCAGATTTTCCATGCATCTAAAAATGGTCTTAAACTTTATTGATAAACATAAGGGTGAGATAGAGGATGGAATTCAGACTATGCCACCTCTAAACATGCTACTCTAACATAGGCAAGAGAGTGGCAGCAGGTGACACTCTGGGCTCCTGGTCTCCACCAGGATGGGCAAGGCCATTAGCATTGGAGGCAACTCTAGGTCAGCAGCAGCCCAGAGATGGGGCTACAGACATTGCCATAACAAACCTTACGAAAACAACCCATCAGTATCCCATAGGTTACCACTCCTAGGAGTCTCAACTGCCTTTCTATTGTCTCGACACTCTTCTATAAGTGTATTCATCTCTGTTAAGTTGTTATATAAGCTCCTGTTAACCACACCTTGGAATTATTCAACATTGAGTCTCCCCACCATGGGTATCTACACTGTAAATGCTGATAAACTTCTATTTATTTTTTTTCTTGCTAATCTATCCTTTGTCAGCCTCATTTACAGGTATCCGGTTAAAAATCTTAAGAAGGTTAGAGAAAAAAAGATTTTTGTTCTCTTTATGGGGAAGGCTGAGATTCATGGCAAGTGAATGAGGTGTACAGAGATGGATGTTTGCTGGCTTGTGTGATGGGATCAAGGTGGGGCTCTGGGAGGAATGGAACCCCAAGGTTTACAGGGGAGCTCGTTGGCTGAAGCCAATGAGACTCAGGTGAGAACAGCAGTCAAGTCTTCTCTGCTTTGTAGTTCTAGCCCGTCTCATCATCTCCAAGGACTTGACACTGTGCTAAGTGCTTCAGGTACATTATCTCAGACAGGTATCAACCCAACTACACACACAAGGAAAACGGGCACGGAGAAATTCAGAAGCTCCCCTAAAGACACACAGCTGGTCAGAGTACTACCCCATATGCATGCAGCAGGGTTGGGGGTAGCAATATGAGATGATTCTTCTACTTTCTCATGTGAGCTATGGAACACTGGTTCTGAACACCTGTACTCCCCAAGTGATATTTGATAGACTCGGTTGATCCTTATTTAGCATTAGGAAAGATACAGTGTTTGGGTTTGAGTGTGATGAGACATGTGGCTTATGGTAAGACCCTAAGCAGCTTCTTGTGAGGCTGGAGGCAGCATTCACTTAGTCCCGGCCACTTCGAGTCCTTTCAGATCAAGGCCCTGCAGAAGCTGGGGGTTGGCTAAGTCTACCTTCCTTGGCAGCATCCTGCAGCTTGGCATCCTGACCGAGGGTTCCACGTGGATAGAAGAGCTTAGGAGTAAATGATAATGCGAGTGATCTCTTACCTTGACATCCAACCGATCGTTTCCAGTTTTGACGGCATATGCCACTGATATGAGCTCTCTCTCTCTCTTTTTTTTGTCTTTCAAATAAATTTTTAAATCTTAAAAACAAGCAAAAGTTATCCACTTTTCTGAGTTTGTCACCAGTAAAAAAAATTTTTTTCAATAATCTTACTTAGTTGATTAGGATACAAAGGATCAAGAACTACTGGAAAGTGGGTAATACCATTGTTTCCATACTAACATCATTTTTTCCCTGTATCTGGGGTAGGGGAGAAACAAAGGGAGAAGCCCCACCCAGCCTCCCACCCATCCCAGGTCCCCGATGTGAGGCATGCTCCGAGGGTCCTGCTCAAGCAGTTTTGATAGTTCAACAGTTCTGAATTGCTGCCAACCTGGCTGTTCCAATCATGATAAAACCTATTCAGAATTCATTGGCTGACATGGTCTCTTCAGGGCTGAGGTTCTGAGCTCAGCAGTTCAGATGGTAGGATCCCCAGAGAAACTTCATCTGAGGTGATCCCAGACCTGATTCTTTTGTGTGAATTTGCCAGCATAGGGTCCGTCACAGTCCATCGCGCCAATCAGCTTATGCACATGCTGGTCGTTGCAATTGCCGGGTCAGTTCTGTTTCCAGCCCTGTCTTCCATTTGAACCAATGGGTGTTGTAGTCCAGCTTGATCCTACCCACTTCATACTCGGTCCTCATGCAAACCAGTGGGAGCTGCAGCCTAGTCATGGTGACTCCCCATAACCCTCACCAAGCCTACCCCCTACCCTGGCTCCCATGCATGCCAGTATGTACCACAGCCTTGTTCAGTCTGTCCCACACCCCATTTAGCTCTCATACTTGTCAATGGGTATTGAAGTCCTAGTTCAATTCAACCCAACCAACCTACTATCCAGCCCAAACAAATACTGGCAGGTGCCTTTCTGTCTAGCCACCCCTGCCCCTGTCCTGGTTTTTATACTCTCCAGTGGTAGTGGTAACCCACGAGGGAGGTGCCCACTATCTCCCTATTATGCCACTCCCATTCCCAGGTTATATCCTCTCCAAGTGGTTCTGGCATTTAACTTGACAGAATTAGCCCCCAGTGCCAGCTGATATGAGCTATCTGAACACTACATGCATTTCTTGAATGCTTAGACCTTTAGGAACAGCCCCAGCATGACTGTTGCCATGGCCCGGGGCAGTCATGTTCTAAGACTCCTTGATGGATATCTGAAAACAAACCTTGTACATATATGTTTTTCCTGTGTGTGCCGTGACACTGCTACATAGTACCAGAGTTAGTCTGTCTTTTTGTATTTTATGCGCTGGTACCTCATCACTGCTTTTGAGCACTGGAGCCATTTTTAAGTTTAAAACAAACAAAAGATTACTTCTTACTGAATAAAAAAAGAGTTACTTGAACACAAATATTGCAGTGCCTTGAGGATGGTTCTGATAACCAAGAAGACTGCCAAGCAACTAACGGACAGGTAGCATACACAGTGTGGGTATGTTACACAAAGGAGGGATTCAGATCAAGAACTCATCCCATCACTCAGCATGGCATACAGCTGAACACTTGTGAATTTATTTCTGGAACTTTCCATTTAACAGTTCCTGAACACAGTTGATAACAGGGAACTAAAGCCATGAAAAGCAAAGCCTTAGGTGGGGAGGCACTGCTTAATAGTGCTTTTTTTTATTGCTCCAGTTTGAATAGTAAATTAAACAACCACTACATTTGTACCTCAAAACATCATCTGCCACTCTCAAGCTAAAACCTCCTGAGGCCAAGGCAAATGCTGTTCCAACATCATGGCAGCTGGACCTCCTGTTCCTGGGGCAGTCTGCTCAGCTGAAACAGAACCTGTGCAAGAGAATCATGATGTTCAAGCGTGGAAGCATTCACTCCACTTAGGTAATCATTTAACAGCTTTGATCAATTTCAGCTGTTTCTTTTGCACTCAAACAAGAACAAAAACACAAGTATTTAAAAGAATAGTTCTGACCTTCATCCAAGTTTCAAAACCTAAGCAGTTGCCCTTAAGGAGTGGCAGATGGCACCGTTCTCTCTGAGGACACTTGGCATGAGCGTGTGTGACATCACACGGAACATCAGAGGACCAGCAGGGGAGCGACTGGAGCAGGGCCTCCAGCAAGAAGCACTTAAGTTAAATCCCATCATCATCTGGTAGAAATCTGCTTGCAGTTCTTATCTTTGACACACATTCTCCAATTCCTTTTTTGCCTTACCCAGAGTGGACAAGAGTTGACTGTGCTATCCTGTCATCAGTCACTTTAGAACTTGCCTGTAGTTCCTTTTCATTAATTACATGCTTGAA
Source organism: Ochotona curzoniae (assembly GCF_017591425.1). Taxonomy (NCBI): domain Eukaryota; kingdom Metazoa; phylum Chordata; class Mammalia; order Lagomorpha; family Ochotonidae; genus Ochotona; species Ochotona curzoniae. The sequence goes on along the minus strand of NW_024464920.1, from coordinate 11,135,664 downwards.
AAGATTTGCTAATTAAAAAAGAATCTTTTTGATAGGAAGGAAGAACGACAGACATACAGAGATCTTCCTCCTACTGATACACGCCTCAAGTGTCCATGACTGCTGGGGTTGGGCCAAGCCAAAGCCAAGGGCTCAGAACTCTTTCAAGGTCCTAAGATGCACAGTAACTCAAAGCTGAGTCAACATTTAAACGCCGGCACTGTAACATAGATGCAGGAATTCCAAGTGGCGTCTTGCATATTACACCAAATGTCAGCCCTCTTTCTGTTGCTTTTTTATATCCCTCTTCTCTCTCCATCATTCTGTTTGGTTACTTTGTCAATTTCTTTATCATTATAAAGGTTAACACATTTGCTGAAAAACACAGGATTCCATTTTTGAAACCTTGTAAGTCAAGTGCCAGTTATTGATTTCTGCCTTCTGCTTTAGGAATTCTAACGTTTGCTACAAAATTCCCCTACCTCCATGTTCACAATTTGTTGCAGCCTTTAAGAATTCCAAATGCGCACTCAGTTCTAAGTCTTGGTTAAAGCTGTTGATAAAATTGTGATCTTCTATTCAGTAAAGGCCACTGCCTTTGTCTGTGTCAAACTAATTATAAAATTAAAAATCAGCTAAGTTCCAGAGATGGATGATGGTGACAATTACCTAGTGGTGCAAATACAGTTAATACCACTGAATTTTGCACCCAAAAGAGCAAATTTTAGGCTATATTTATTAAATATCTATTACTTACAATTGTGTTTTACAATTGGAGTTCTTCCCGCCTGCCACGCCCCACTTCCCACTCTTCCTCAAATTATCACAGTAGTCCCTTAGTAACAGTTACAAGATTAGTTTCCTGATATTTAAATGTATCATGAGGTGGTAGGTTGATGTAGAGGTAGAAAATCAAGTATCATGCCAAGTACATTCATGTGTTTCAGAAAGGGAATCCTGCTTTTATTCAGGAGTAGAGATGCACACTCGAATGTAGCTTCCCAATGTACTGGTCCCTGTTATGCCGTTCATCCACGAGAGTGTATGTATATAATTGGCTACCTATATCTAAGTTGTAGCTTGACTTAAAATTGTCATATCTCAGAAAAACATATGGTATTTGTCGTTTGGGGACTAGCTTTTTTCACTAAGCCTGATAGTCTCCAGTTGGGACCATTTTGTTGCAAGTGGTTAAGATTTCATTCCTTTTATGGCTAAGTAGTATTCCATAGGGTAAAGTTTTATTACATTAACAATGTATAGAACACACCACCAGTCAGAAGCACTAGGCAACAAGGACCGTGTGTGTGTGTGTGTGTACGTGTGTGTGTGTATACACTACAAAACTTGCTCCAACCACCTCCACCTCAGCCCCAAGAATTACAGAAGAATAACAATTATCTCATCTCCTACCCAAAACCTTTTGCAAAATAAAATGTATCTGTTGCTAGATGGTCTAGAAATGCAGGGTGCTTTTGTAAGGATAGGAATGGTAGCTGCCTCTCAGGTACCATCTCAAAGAACTGTTCGGAGATGGGCTATCATTGACTTGCAAAAGACAATAGTGAACACATATCATCATCGTGCAATTGAATGTTTTGAATGAATTGAATGCATTTCATTGTTTAATATTATTGCACCCTTGCTATCACATTTCACAATCCAACTGAGCGTAATCTAAATTATTAGGCCACTTACATGGGACAGATGCATCTGTTGTATTTTCTACTTTTTTGTATATCTAAAATATTAAACTATTCAAAATCTCTAATATCATCGAAAGTACGTAGAGGCTCGGTCTTATTTCATTTATGTACACCAAATAGAGATTGTGTGAAGAGGATCTCAAGGCTAAGAAAATCAGCAGAATTCCTTGGCTGCAGAGAGGAGAACAAGTGACAATGAGATTGGGGGCACTAGTGAGCAAATGGAGACAGAGAGTAACAAACCAGAGAACACGTGATACATCAAAAAAGACAATGTGCTGGAGGCACATCACATCTTCAGCTCCTCATTGGCAGGTGGGAGGGACCATTTTCCTTCCTTTTCCTGTGTCTCTGTCCTTTCTCTAGGGTACAGGAAAGGAATCTGATCAGTCAGGTTCATGATGGTGGTTGGATCATGTCTACCACTGCACTTCAGTGTTTCTCAGGCCTCAGGGTAGATAGCCTACTAGGTCAGATGACATGGGTTTGTGCTGCTACCACTTGCATAACATGTGACTTGGGACAGCTTATTTAGTCTAGCAAAGCCTTAGTCTTCTCACCTTGAAATAAGGGAAGTAAATATTTTTCTTCCTCACCAAGTAATTTCAGCATGAATGATACTGTCTGTGTCAGGTGCTTTGCTAGTATTTGCCACATAATGCTGATTACTGTCACTTGCCCGTTTTGTAAGCCTACCCATGGTACTCACATTCTTATTTTGTTCCCTCGTCTACATACCCAGGTGTGCCCCTCACTTTCTATATCATAGCCGAAACCAGAATTCAGAGTTAGGGAAGTAGAGGCATACACATAGCTCTTATGCTAATCAGATTGCCCCAGCAAACAGGGCTCCTAGGAACAGTTCAGCAGGCATTATGGCTGAAAATTAAGCAAGTATTTGATGGTCACTGTTCCTTCAGTACATTGCTTTCTGTCAGAATAGCTTCACTAAGGAACTTCATGGGAGAAGTAGGGTTTGTAAGACAAGAATTCCAATGTCCTCAGCCTAGATACTGTATTTTCTTTTCTTTTTTTTTTTTTTAAAGATTTATTTTTATTATTTTTTTATTGGAAAGGCAGATATACAGAGAGGAGAGACAGAGAGGAAGATCTTCCGTCTGATGATTCACTCCCCAAGTGAGCACAACGGGCCGATACTATGCCGATCCGAAGCCAGGAGCCTCTTCCGGGTCTCCCACGCGGGTGCAGGGTCCCAAAGCCTTGGGCCGTCCTCAACTGCTTTCCCGGGCCACAGGCAGGGAGCTGGAAGGGAAGCAGGGCTGCGGGATTAGAACCGGTGCCCATATGGGATCCCGGGCGTGCAAGGCGAGGACCTTTAACCACTTGCGCCACCGTGCCGGGCCCTAGATACTGTATTTTCAACATTTCTTGATCACAAATGTGTTTATTGTTCTAGGTAATTCAAATTTAGCTAAGAACCAAATAAATACTTCTGGGTCTTTTGAGTTTGTACCTATGTTTTACAGTCATTTGTGGCATTAGGTTGTAACTATTTGTCTCCCTCTGTTAAGCCATGGAGTCCTGAAGACAGGTGAAGGCATAGAACTATCAAGAAAAACTGGCTCTCACCCATACTGTCCCTCTTTTTTCTTTTTCTGTACATTATATTCTGAATAATTTCTTCAACCGCCTCTTCTAAATGTCTATTTGTCATCCCAGCTGTATCTAATCTGCAATTAAGTCATCCAATGAAAGCTTAATTTCACTTTGTTTGCTTTTCATATTCTAGAAAGTCTATCTGGATCATTTCTAAATCCTCTTTGTCTTTCAATAGCGTCACATTGCTTTCTTGTGCTTTCAAGTCCATCTTTCCTTCTTGTATTGTAAATGTAATGAATGTATCTTTTCTGTGTATGATGATCCCATTTCCCGACATCCCTGGGGGGTGCTTCTTTCTGTTGATAGTATCTTGCTTATACATGTTTTCAATTTTAGATTGTAAGCGTGTGCTTAATGCCCTTTGTTTATGGGAAATCTCTGAATCTTGAATTGAAAGCATTTTATCTCCTCTCAGTAATTAATATTTTGAACTATTATAATCCTGTGGTTATAATAGAACTTCTTGCTTTAGAACTGTTGGTGCTATATAAGTAGCAGAAAAATACAACTTTTAAAAAATTCTTGTAATGGCATACTTTAGGTTTACTTCACAATCACAAGCTTGACACTCCATTAGGTAAAAGAATTCAACAAATAGCAAATAGAAAAAAAAAAAAAACCACTGTTCCCCAAGAGTATGAATAAAGGTTGTAAACAATAATCAACTCTCAGAATGTCGATTTCATTCATATAGATCATACCATTTTTTGTACTCTGTATATTAGCCATCATAAATCAGGGAAAACATATTTGTCTTCCTGAGACTTTAATTTCACAAAGCTTAATGGTTTCCACTTGCATTCATTTTGTTGCAAGAGATTGTATTTCATTCCTTTATGGATGAATAACATTCCATAGTGCAAATAGAGAGTCCTCATTCACTTTATCCAGTCATCCATTGGTGGACATTTGGATTGATTCCATATCTTGGCTACTGTGAATTGAGCTAAAACTACTAAAACCATGTATTAACAGACCTATAGTCACCAATTTGGGGAGACTGATTTTATTCATTCAAAAACTTTGCCAAGAGAAATATCATTATTTCTTATTTTTTCTTTGATAGAGAAAATATCTTCTAGCTCACTTTTTCAGTGTCCTCATACCTTTAGGCGTGCCAGATTTATATACTATTCCCTGTTCCATTTCACACAATTTTTCTGTGCTAAGACCTTGCTTCTGGATCTAGAGTCCTTGAAATTATGTTTCTTTTGGGGGAAGATTTATTTATTTATTTGAACAGCAGAGTGGCAGAAAGGAATGGGATCTGCCATCTGATGCTGACCAGAGCTGAGCCAGGCCAAATTCAGGAGCTAGAAGCTCCATCCTGGTCTCCCATCTGGGAGGTAGAGGCCCAAGTACTTGGACCGTCATCTACTGCCTTCCAAGCACATTAACAGGGAGCTGGATAAAAAGCAGAGTAGCCAGGACTCAAACCAGCATAGCATTCCTATATGGCATGTAAGTGTTGCAAGCAGCATCCCAACTCCCTGAGCCACAATGCTGGTTCTGAAACCCCGCTTCCTGATTATGAAATTGGCAAATGGCCGTGGGTTTGGGCTTTCTGTTTGTTCATTAGGGTTTCCATTTGTTGAAAGGATTTCTGTTACATCTTTTTCACTCTCTCCTTTAAGAATGCGTATGGTATATTTTATCCAACTCTTGCAGGTGTGTTGTGATAGAAGGATATTCAAATTAGTACCATGTGGCAGATCATAGATGTTACTAACAATATCAGGGAGGAGAGGGCTTTGGTTGCTGCTGCCTTTGAAGAAGTTGCATGGTCTTTTAGGGCATTTACTTAGAAATAGCTTTAAAAGAAAAGCAATACTCATTCAAATCCTGCTCTAGTGGAGCACCATGATGGGGTTCACAGCCCTTTTGTATTGGCATGAGTCTTGTGCCTGCTGCCTAGGCTAAGTGGATATAAAACCCAACTGCCTGGCTAGAATTTTGTGAAATACCTCTGAAAGGAGGAGCAAGCCTTTTGAGTAAGAGAAGAGAGATTTTTCATACATCACTCAACTCAAGATGCATTAATTTTCCAACGTGAGTTAAGGAACCCGATGAAATCTCTGAGTAACGCTGAGCATGACATCTGATGGGACATTTTTTCACAGGCAGTTTGTCCGACCAGTATCCTCACAATTCAACTGTAAAGTTTGTCCAACAAAGCAGAGCTCCAAGTTTCTCTCTCAGCTACTCAGATTCAGTAGACTGAGCTAGGATCCAGATATCTTTATATGTAACAAGCACCCTTGGTTGCCATCAAGTGCCCCGAAGAAGGAGAGCTCTAATGGTGAGTGTGTTAAAAGACTCTAACCATAATTTCCGGGACCTCTTAATTCACTCAGTAGGAACAAAGGGAGTCAAATGGAAGAAAATTTGTTTCCATCTTTGACATTGGAAGTCTCTAAGTCTGTTGCATTAAACTCTAAACTTTGAGTCATGGCAGAGAGACAAAGGAAGAGGAAGAGTGAAATAGACAGAAGGCACTCCGCAGTTAGCCCAGCAGCCTTAACCCAATACGGGCCTCTCTGGATGCCCAAGACCTCAAGCTTGGACCACTGCAGTAGCAGTAGGACTTAGGGAGACAGAACAAAACTGAAACTACCCCTGAGGCCTCCCTAGAGAGATTGCTCCCCTGCTGTAACTCAGGAAGAGCCTGATAATTCAGGCAAGAGTATACTGTGCCCAAACTCCTATGCTCCTTGTCATCTCTCCTATACAGCATCTTTCATTTAACCATTGCTTCACTACACAAAAATCTTCAAAAATTCAAAGAAAATGTATATTATGAAAAACAAAAAACACCAAAAAAACTTTGACATGGATTTCAATTTCTTTGCACCCAATTCAACTTATTTTCCATTTTTCAGGTGAACCCAGACAAAGAACTGCACGTCCTGCTGGTCTGTTTGATTTGACCAGGAGCAGAGACAGAGTAGCAGGTTCCAGACACGCAGTGTGGGAACAGGGTGGATTTCACAGTAGGCACCATACTCTAGTCTACCGCCTAGAGCCGGATTAGGCACTATTTTGTATAGGGAAGTAAAGGCCATGGGACAGGACTGTGCATGCACTGAGCCAGAAATGACTCATTTCATTTACTCATTCCTGGTTCAGTGAACTGCAACAACGTGGCATCCTACAGGTTCGCTAGGAACCAGGAACTTCTTCCGGGTCTCCCACATGGATGCAGGATCCTGAAGACTTGAGCCATCCTCTGCTGCTTTTCCAGGCTGTAAGGAGAGAGCTGGATTGGAAATAAAACAGCTGTGACACAAACTGGTTCCTATATAGGATTTCAGTGCCACAGGGTCGAAGATTAACCAGCTGGCCACCAATGCATGCCTGTTCATGAACTTTTTAATATATCTCCTCCATTTTGTGAGTTTAATCATCATCTCAAAGTGTTTACAAAACCTAAATTGAAATAATGTTCTCTGCAGAGTTGATGTGGAAGCACTGGAATCCCAGCCCTGCTGGCCCAATAGGGACCTAGGCAACTCCCTAACTGGGACCACACGGACACTCCGTGATCTGGACTGTGTGCAAGGCAGGGAATGGCAGTAGGCACCATACTCAGTAGGATTAGAAAAAGATCGTCTCAACTACAATAATCCTCTAGGGAGTTCCATTGAGATGGAATATTGCAGGGGTCAGGGTCGTGCAGCAGGTTAAATTGCCAACTGCAACACCTGGCATCCCATAGCACAGGGCCAGTTTGAATCTGGACTGATCTGCTTCCAATCTAGTTTCCTACAAATTGCCCTGAGAAGGCAACAGAAGATGGCTCAAGGACCTGGGGATTCTAATGACTTTGTGGAGGCCTGAATGAAATGCCTCCTGGCTCCAGCCAGCTCGCTTGCTCACTCTGTTGCCTTCTCCAACTCTGCCTTTCAAACATTTTTTTTTTCAAAAGAGATGAAGTATTCTAGAGAATGCTATACATTGCAAATAGTTCGGGGGAAACTTTAGAGGAATTTCAAATGAGGACCCATGCCGTGATTATTGCTTTGAAGGCATTTTTGGTTTACAAATTACATGGCATTTTACAGACAACCCAAGAAACACGATCCAAATGTATTATGCTATTGCCCCATGTTTTAACATTTCCATATGGTTAACATCAGTCGCATGGTTTCTTCAGAAACAATTAAAATTTTTGCCAGACACCAAAGAGGAAACCATGTGAGCGTGTTTTCAGTCCACTGATGATACTTTGTCCCCTCCTCATCCCTTCCATCTCTAACAACAAATCACTCAGCCCACTGGAGCACGAGCCCTTGGAGCAATGACAGCCCTTATCCAAGACACCCCCGACCACAACCCAAATTGAGCCTTTCAGCCAACAGTGATGCAGAAAGAGATCGGTTTGATTTCTGTGGCACTCAAATGACAGCATGAGGAAAAACAGCCAGGGACAGTCTTCAAATACAAAAACACCATTCAAAGCAAAGGCATGGGCAATGATTTGAGAGAATGCGGTCCCCCTTTGGAAGTTGTGCAAATTGGAGTAGGCTAAGTTTTGCTACAGTAACATCTACCTCCCAAACCTTAGCAGCGTAAAACTACAAAGGTCATTTCTCACCAATGCTGTCAGCTAGGGTGTGAATAAGTCCACCTCACTGCCAAAGTCATCACTCAGAGATTCTAGGAAGCGTCTAGAATGTTGTGAATCAAATGGCAGAATGAAAAGAACAAGTTCTAGGTTTGTCATGTACACGTGCAGTGTCTTACTAAACCTTTTAGCCCTCCAGTGTGGTAGATAGTAATAGCTCTATTTTATAGATAAGGAAGTGTCGAGTAGTTGAAGAACTTACCTAAAGTTACTATGTAGGGAGTGGCAAAGGAAAAAGGAAGCTCTTGATCTGACTGTGGCGAACATCCTGGTCTTGTGTCCTTATGAAATCCTGTCCTCTTGGGTATAAACTGGGCCTATTAACTGGTCCATAATGGTAACAGATGTTAAAGGTAATAGAATCTTAATAGTGTTAAGATACAAACGAGAGTGACTTCAAGTCTTCTAGAAGATTCTATACGGGAACTGGTGTGGTGGTCCAATGAGCTAAGCAGAAGCCTGCAATGGCCACATCCCATCTGGAACCACCCTGGAGAGTTCCACAGCTCCTCTTCAGAGCCGACTCCTCTTAAGGTATCTGCAAAAGCAGCAGAAGATGGTCCAAGTACTCAAGCCCCTGTGCCCACGTGGGAGACCCAGAGAGTTTCTTGCTTCTGACTTTGGCCTGGACCGAGCCCAGCCGTTGTAGCCATTTGGGAAGGGACTCAGCTTAGGAGAAATCATTCTCTTCCTCTGTCTCTCTCATCTGTATTACGCTGTCTTCCAAATAAAGAGTCAAATCTTCCTTTTAAGAAGATTTTTTTAAAAAGCTAGCAGACATTTTATGCCCATTCTCCCTATCTAGCTTTGATGAAGCAGCCTATGTAAGGTAAACCTGCAAGGTAAGGAGCTCAGGGCAACCTCTGGTCACAGCCCCAGAGGAACGAAGTCCTACCCACCACTCAAGGGGCTGTGGAGGCTGCCGAGCTTTCCTCCGCTCCCTCTTTCATCACACACACACACACACACACACACACACACACACACACACACACACACACACACACACACACACACACACACACACACCCCAAATCTTAGGAACACTGGACCTTATACATCTCTAAACTCCGTTGGTTGGGCTTAGCATTGTAACATCAGCATCCCGTATCAGAGTCCCAGGTGCTCCACTTCTAATCCAGCACCCCGATAATGTACATGGAACTGCAGTGAAAGATGGCCCAAGTGTTTCAACCTCTGCCACCCCTGTGGGAGAGCTGCGGGTTATGACTCCTGGCTGTAGCTTGGCCCAGACATGGCTGTTGTGGTCTTTTTGGAGAGTGAACCAGTAGATCTAAGATTCTCTCTCAATCTTTGTTTCTTGTTTGCTCGCTCTGCCTTTCAAATAAATAAAGTATTTTAAAAGATGCTTCTTAATTAAAATAAATAAATGAATGAAAATAACCATGCCTTCAGCTCTCCTCCAGGAGAGCTATGTCAGATCTCAATGGTCTGTCCCTGGTACCATGTCCAGGGCTCCTGTCTGCACGTGTCAGGCTTTATGCAGTCCAATGCATCCTCAAACTCATCAGCATCTCCAACAATGCTTCTAGCAGGAGTCTACCCTCTGTGGCATCTCAGGATGACACTGTGATTTGATGAAATCATTCCTTCAAACTTCCTGTTACCTTCAGGTCAGATCCCAGGTAGATCATTGTAGTTACATCTTCAAGGAAGGATTGTGAAGGCAGAGATCATAAAGTAAATGACAAGAGACTTACTTTTTCCATCCTAAGAGTGTGAGTGAAAGTGCTGAAGGATTCAGGGCATCCCTGTCATGTAGGCTGTAAAGCATGTGTGATCACAGTCAATCAGCTGTCCTCACTTGACACCTAATCAAGGCTTTGTGGGGGGAGGTTCAGGAAAGGTGTGGGGAAAACATGAAACTTGCTTGTCTGTACCATTGGGAAGAACTTTCACTCCCTGACTTGATCCCCTGAATCCAGTCCTGGAGAGAACAAAAGAAATCCCAAGTAGATCAAAGACCACCTGGCTCTCGGGGCTGGGAGCAGCCACATGGTAAGGCTGGCAGAGCTCTCTGGCAGCCTTATTTGGTGGTGAAAAGTCGAGAATGACACAGCTGAATGTGGTGCCTGGGCAGAAAGGTCCTATCTGGTTAAGTTCTTGACAGGCAGGAATAGTAATAAATGAGTATGTAGGCAGATGATGGTGAAAACCTAGCCGCTTCTGCTGCTGCTTCTGAGCTGTTAGCAGTGCCTCAGTGCTTTGGGAGCTGCAGCTGGACACAACCTAAAGGTTTGGAGAAGTCTTAGAAGGGAGGAGATTTAGCATTTAGCCTCCAATACTAGACAAATCAGAGGTTTGGAAAATGGGTTTCATTCTCTCCACTGGCCTCCTTTTAACACTCCTACATGATTTGGAGAGGGTATTGAGTAAATTGTCATCCTAGACACTTGGCACTTTGGATAAGTAATCAGAAGTACAATGACCAAGAGCGAAAGAAGGGACGAAGGAAAAATGAATACTGCTGAAGTATGTGATTATTGAGAAGTGTGAGATGGTACGAGGAGATACAAGTGCAGGCTGCCTTGCCTTCTTTAGCCCTTCTCATTGATTTGCTGGCTCTTACTTCACAGGGTTATCCCCAGCCCACACCTTCCCCACCTGCTTCTCATCTGGCCTGGGAGGACTCTGCTCGTCATCTGGCCTGGGAGGAGTCTGCCAGGCATTCTCTTCCACTCACCCTGCAGAGTCGTGGAAAGGATTGTCTCCACAACAACCATTTGAGATCCCACTATACACATCACTCCCACTTGATGCAAAGAACAGGGCAGGAAACAGGACACTCTGACCATCTCCAGTTTCCTTTTACCCCTTATTTTACATCCCTGCCTTGCCACACTTGGACAGGAGAACACTATCTTTCCTTGTTAGCATCCCTAATTGCTGAACTACCTACCAATGGATTTCTGTCGGGATCTAGAATCTGACAGAGCTGGAATACAGTTTTCTGGTTTGAAAGAAAAGTTGGAATCTCGTCTTTTGGGGTTTTGGGCTTGTTGATATTTGGATGTGAATACCTGTATAGAAACAAAGAGCAGAAGGCCAACAGGATACTAGAAAGTAGGCCAAATAAAAGCAAGCCAGGTAGCTACACATTCAGTAGGTAATTACTCCTAATCCCTTCATCCAGTGCTGACAAGATATCCCCGTAGAAGGAAATGAGGAGGGCAACCCAGATCCCTCATAACACAGCCAACAAGCACAGTTTTAGTGAGGCATTTGTTGCTTGATCTTTTGGTCTGGTCCTAACACGCATTTAGAAATGTTTGCATGGTGAGAGAACTGGACCCCCTAATGAAACCATGGAGCACAAAAACAAAACACAGTTTTGTCCCCACAAACTAGGTAAACTAACGCATCCAGCAGCCTGGTATAAGAAAACTCACTGCTGTTTCTGCTTCTTCCCCTCGTGGAGTGGATTTCCTTTTATTTCCCATCCTCTCATCTGCTTTTCATCTGCCTGTTTTCCCTTCCTCGCCCCCACCTCCAGTTAAATTCTCAAGCGTGGTTTCCACTCGGTGCTGGTCTACTTCTGTTCTTTGTCATCACTTTCTGGGGGAATGAAACAACCCTTCCTCACTCAGTCCCCCGTGGTTTTCCTGCAGGAAGTCTGCATTTCAGTCAACCAGCTCCAACTTTCCAGAAAAGCTGCTCTATGGAAGCAGGCCGGCCGTATTAAGTATCCTGCGGCTGCCAGAACAGAATACCGCAGATGTTCTAGCTTTAAGATGGCAGAAAGGCATGGTGTCAAGGTTCTGAAGCCAATTCCAAACTCAAGATATGGACAGGGCCATGCTGCCTCTGAAATCTGTCAGAAAGAGTTCCCCCTTGGCCTCTCCAGCTCTGGTGGTGTTGGGTAGTCCTTGGTGTGCCTTGGTTTGCAGCCATACCCCTTGACCTCTGCTTCTGCCTTTGAGTAGGGCTCTCCTGTGCATGGTGTCATCCTCTGGCATTCTGCTCTGTGTCTCTGTCCAAATCCTCCCCACCCTTCTTCTTAGGACCACTGTCCTGCTTGGTTGAGGTCTGCTTGAATGACTTCACATTCACTCAATTTCATGCTGCAAAGGACCTATGTCCAAATAAGTTCCCATTCATGGGCACCAAAGGTTAGTGCTCGGGCTGTCCCCATACTCCAGCTCTGAGTTAAATGAAAAACAAACTTGCAAAGCCTTCTCAGGAGGCAGATTCAAATCCACGCAGGCCAAGGAAGAAAACTTAAAGTGTTTGGGCAAGAAATTCTTAGACTGTTCTACAAGAGGAGCGGCCTTGTTCCTCAGAAGATGAGCATGTCCACCTAGTCTACAAGAGCTAAACCCTGTAAGGGCTGGGGGATGGGTGTGGCAGGAAGAAGTTCTGCACAGAACCCTGAGAAGCAGACCACCCAGGTTATGGTTCAGAAAGGGCTACATCTTCATTTCCTGGGAACTCCTCAGAAATTCAGAATCTCAGGTCCCATCTCAGACCATCTGAATGGAGGTCTTTGTAAGTGTGGAGAAGAGCATCAAGTATCCACATGTTGTGCAAGTTCTCCCTGTACATGTATGTTATGCATGCTAAAGTTTGAGATCCACCACTCTGAAGTGCGGGTACCCTGACAGAGTCCATCTTGACTCACCCCTACCTGGGATCTGAATGCAGTAATAACCCTAATAACATCTCTCACAAGAGAGGTACGCTCTCCACAGCCACTCGCGTGATGGGGGCAGTTGCTGCTATCTAAAAAGGCAACCCAATTTCTTGGTAGAAAAATCATAAAGCAGAATTGTGTTTACTTTTATGAGAAAATTCTGTGTCTCTTTAGTTAGTTATTTTTTTGAAGCACCAGAAGAAATCTCTTCCCTTTTCCAAAAATAGTGCTCAAAGATATTGCAAAAGAGCTCTTGTGCCCTTCCTATTGCTTCTCCTGAGTTTATCATCTCAAATTATGTTTCCCATGTTGGTGAGGGAGGTATGGTACTAAAGAGGTTTGTCAGAACTGAGTAGGAGGCAGCTGCTAGAATGTGGGTGTCTTCTCCCCAAATGTGTGTTGGCATACATCCTCAGAGTGGCGATGCTAGCACGTGTGGTCTGTGGGGAGGCATTTGGGGAAATGGGGTCATAATTCACACAAATGGATAAATGCCTTTCTCTTGGGAATGGTTTCGCTGCCCTGGGGGGTTGGCTCCCTTTTCTGTTGCCCACATGTACCCTCTTCCCATCTGCTATCAGCAGGCAGACCTCACCAGAAGCTGAGCAAATACTGGCATAAGCTACTTGGACTTCTCAGGCTCCAGACCAGGAGCCAAAAAACAAACCTCTGTTCTTTGCCAATGACTCAATCACAGATATTCTGATATAACCACAGAAAACAGGCGAAGATAGGGGCGTTGTTTAGATTTGGTGGTGTGAACACATGTGACTTGAAAACTAGAATGATAGTAAAGGAAAATTTGAGATTATTTCTTTACCCAAGAGGAAACATGGGCTAGAAACAACCTTCTCAGCAACAGGACAGTTGGAATAGGATCTCATCTCTTTGCTCACAGAACGGATTAACCCAAGAACGTCTCAGTGATATGTCTGTATGTTGAGAAAGATTTGGAATAGCGTGAAAGACCGAAAAATGAGTAAAAGTCTACCAAATGTCCTTTTAGTTGAACAGTACAAAAATCAACATGCTCTCAGGTCACGGCAGGCATTTGGCCTAGTAGTGCAGTTGGCAGTTGGGCAGACCGTATGTCCTATCAGTGTGCCTAAATCTGAGTCTGGCTCTGGTTCCATCCTCCTGCTAATGTGTGCCCTGCGAGGCATAAGGTGACGGCTCAAGTGGTTGGATTCCTGTCTACCTACGTGAGACCTAGACTGAGCTGGAAACTCAAGCCTTGCCCAGACCCAGCCATTGCAGATGGGCTCACTCTGTCTTCTTCTCCCCTCAAATAAATAAATAAGCAAAAAAAAAAAAATTACAGTGTTATCAAAGTGTGTTCTTCTGACTGTGACTTTGCTCCTTACAACTCTGTGGACATAGAAGCTCACTTGAAGAAAACTGATAGTAATGCAAATAATTCAAGTTATTCTTGTTCCTAGAAATGCAAGTTGGGTCCAGTTAGATGCAACTGATTTTCATCTCTGAGTATTGCTCAATTCTGCCAACCTTCTACCCACTCATAAATTCATTTCCCACACTCATTATCTGTCCATACGTGTGTGATGATCCGAGTTCTCCTTTGGGCAGATTATGACATCTTTCTAGTTCCCTTGTTAATAAGTAAATAAAATCTTTGACATGTATTCATTTTTTATTTGGATGAGAGCCACAAATGAGCCTTACTTTGAAAATGATCTGTTAGTAAGTTTTCCTTGTAACTCACCTGTCTCCCCTTCTATTTTTTGACTTCCCCCACACCACCTTGATGTTGCCCACACGTTGGCGCCCCCGAAGCCCCTGAGATCTCAGTGCTTTTATCAGCATGGACTCAGGAAGCAGGCTGCCTGAGCTCAGAGCCCAGCTAGTTCTGTTTTTTCTTAAGATCTTAATTGGCTTTATTTTTATATTCTGACTGAGCAACATTTCACTCCATAAATTAGAGTAAGTGCTCCAAGGATTCAGGCAGAAATTACTTTTACAAGCCTTTGTCTAAAGGCTGAAGGAAAACAGAAGCAGAAAGCACAGCCAGAGTGGCCATTTCAGATTGGTCCTTACCTTCCTTGCCAGGCAGAGCAGCAGGGAAATAATTAGTTACCATCCCATTACTCCTCCTCCCCTTTCTGTGTAGGGAGTAAGGCAGGGATGATCATACATGCTGGGACTGGCTTGTCTGGGGAATTTGGAAATTACTCCTCTAATTCTGATTTCCTAGAAGATTTGATGAACAGGTTAGCTTTATTATGGTGATGTGGAGATTTAACAGTAGGTGACTCCACTAAAAAAAAATATTATTGCAGCTGGTGCAATGGCCTAGCGGCTAAATCCTCACCTTGCAAATGCCAGAATCCCATATAGGTTCTAGTTCATAGCCCATCTGCTCCACTTGCCATTCAACTCCCTGCTTGTGGCCTGGGAAAGCAGTAGAGGATGGCCCAAAGCTTTGAGACCTGTACTCATGTGGAAGACCTGGAAGAAGCTCCTGGCTTCAGATGGCCTCAGCTCTGGCTGTTGGGGCCACTTGGGGAATGAACCAGCAAATGGAAGATCTTTCTCTCTGTCTCTTCTTCCCTCTGTAAAACTGCCTTTCCAATAAAAATAAAATAAACCTTTATAAAGTATTGATTTATTTGAAAGGAAAAGACAGAAATATAGGAAGATCCTCCATCCTCTAGCTTATTCCTCAGAAAGCCCAACTTTTTAGGCATGCTCCTTGCTCCTCTGCCTCGGTTCCCCCATGTGAGTATATGGACAGTGAGTATATACACTTCTGAGTATTGGACTTCTGAGTATGGACACTTCACTGGATTTGGAGAAAAATAAGTTACATAAATAAAACAGGATGTTTGTTTTATGTGTACTAGTTCTTTTTCTCCCTCACTGTAACAAAACAAAACAAAACAAAATGGAGACCGGGTGACTTATATACAAGTTTGAGCACATGGTCTTGCAGGTCCAAGAGCATGACATTGGCATCTGCTCAGCTCTGGGAAGGCAAGGCTGGGTACATGCCATCACGACAGATGGCAGGAGCTGTGAAAGGGGAATGATCAGTCATGTGGCAAGAAGGGAAACCAGAGAGCAGGAAAGGGTCCGACTCATTCTTCCCTAGCTAGTTCTTGTTAGCAGAATGAACTGGAGTTCCGTCAGAACTTTCCTAGTCCCTTCCAGAAAGCAATGCCTCTGAGGACCTAGCCGCCTTTCCCCAAGACCCACTTATACATGTTCCATCATCTCAATGGAGCAATCCTGAGGACCAAGCCACCTGTACATGAATCCTTGTGGGACCAACCAGATCCAAGCTGTTGCAAGGACAGAATCTCCCATCACTCTGGACTTACTGCTTGTTTACGAGTCCCAAGTCCACATCCAGCTTGTATGTCCCTCTGTGCATGGACACCCTTTCTCATTTAAAACTCCTGGGGTATCACAACTTTGTAATTTTCTACTCTGTCAGGTTATTATTATCAAGCTAGGATTTATATGGTAATTTTCATTGAAGGAAGCTCAATTTGTTTTCAAAAGGATGAATTCCTGAAGTCACTGCTCACCTTCATAAGAGCCCTTCAGATGGGCCAGGGGCATTTATTACATTTACTTCTTTTGAACAACAAAGTAACAACTTTCAGGAGCTTCTACTTAAGCTGGAAGATACAACTCAAAGCCAAACCACTATAAAGACCACACCATCCTTTAAGTAGAAGTATTAGAGGATCCAACTGTGTGATCCCTTTGTGCATGAGGGAAAGGAGACATGATTTAGAGTCTCAGCACTGTCTCTGGACCCCTCCAGAAATGATCTCTTCAGAACAAGCTTCTAAAGTGAGTTGTTCCTGGAATTGCGTTGCAAGTACCCAGTCCCAGTACTGTCATTTAGGAGGGGCATGGTTTCTGGTTGATGCAACAAATAACTCCATCCCCAAATTTCAGTGTTGCTAATACACAAATGTATTTCTGGTTCATGCCACCTGTCCAGTATGTGTGAACACTGTCTCTGATTCCTGGCTTCCTGGGGGCTTGGGCTGATGTCTCTAAACTGTTAACACAAGAAAGAGAAAATGGAAAAATGGCAAAGTTTTCACCCAAAGTGGAGAACCTTTGTTCATCTTTCATTGCGTGTGCCTTTGGTCCACACGCAGTTTCAAGTGGAGGCAAAATGCCCTTCCAGGTGCTCCTTCTGTGCACCTGAAGAGAAGGAGGACTGGATGTCAGGAATGAATGAACATGGGGGATATTTACTACCCAGTTCTGACTCCCAAGTTTTAACTGCTTTATCACCTTTGCTATGATTTATTAGCGTTGCTGTCAGCGCTCGGAATGCTGTAACTGCATTTCACTTGGCTTCTCTCCTCACTTGGCAGCATCACTAATATTATCTGAAATCTGTGGGTGGGGAACTAAGCTGCTCAACAGGAAAAACATGTTCCCTCCGACTTCAGGCTTCCCCCGCCACCAAGAGGCACCTTTGGTGTTGTTGAGAGCACATTTTTTCCACCTCACCCAGCCCCCATCTGGGTCTAATTGTAAAATGTATCTGCATGTTGGAAAAGCTCATTATGTAAATGTATCAGAGTCCATATCCATCAACAGAAAATTAAGAAGACTATATGCATATTTATGAGCTGGCTTAATATTACCTTAATGAGGAGGTTTACTAGAAATACCAAATCAGGGAGGCAGGAAGAAAAATGAGCCTAAAAAGATGAGTGCAAGGTCTCAGCAGCTCCTGGTAGCTCTAAGAGCTGTCAGAACTCTGTGCCGGCAGACATGCTATGAAGATGCTGCAGCAAGAAGCAGACAGTGTACTCAGCTCTTCTTTGAAAGCAAGGCTCCGCTGTTTGGTTTCAGATGGAGGAGATTTAAGTTGTCCAAGCGTCAGGTTTCTAACACCTGTAAAAGCAAGATCGCTGCAGGACACAGGGTGCCTTCACATGGCAGCCTCCAGGTGATGTCAGAGAGAGGAAATGCGAGCCAGCCCACTCTACTCCAAATGCCTCCAAATTAGAAAACGGAGCCTCGTAGGGGAGGAAGAAAGCACGCGTCTCCTCCCATCATACTAAGCCCTGCAGGCTTTTGGCTTGGAGAAGAGACGCTGCTTTGTGCAGACACAGGTGCCCTTTGCCCCAGGTAAGGAGAGGCCCAGTGCCAGGACACGCAGCTAGGTGAGCAGAGCATGGGCTGGAATTTAGCTTGCCAACCAGACACACTGGACAGCGATCATCTGCACCAGGGCAGTCCCTGTCTAGACAGTGAGTTCTCAGTAAGAGCTGGCCTAAGTCTGTGGGAAGAGAGAGAATTCCTCCAATCCTCCCTACAAACACATCCTGTCTATTTATCCATATCCCTGCTCTGACTCCCTTCCCTGCCTTAGGGCCTTTTTGCTATAGCTTTCTCTGTTTCTCAAAATGTTTTATGTAATCTCAGTTATGTGGCACCAATAGATTACAAAGACCGCCGGGGAGGTGTAGGCTCACTGGATGACCACAAAGCAAAGGACCTTGATCTGTTGACCACAGAACACTGTCTCTGCCTCAGTCTCCCCACCCATGCACAAAACATCTGTTTCACTTTGTTCTTCAAATAGAACATCCCACCCCTGTGAGACACCCTGAGGCCACAAAGTCCTGAGGAATTCTTATAACTTTCTCATAGACAGATAATGCTGATTATCTGCTAGTTACTAAAACCAGTTGAAGTCCAGGATCTTAGTGAGATTACATGTTTATCTTTGAGACCATGAAGGCTCTTAGCAATCCAATGGCCTATGACCTAGAGGACAAGTTGTTTGCTCACTATGCCCTCTATGTCTTGGCAGAGGAAGACCAGGATATCCAAAACTAGGATTCCCCTTCGACCAAGGGAACAATGGAAGAAGCAGCCCTTGGACACAGCAATTCTGAAGCCACAGGGGAGGAGGAGTTTCTGAACCCTGATCTCAGGCTGGTCTCCGGGAGACATGATTGGTTAATGACAAGGATGCTCCTTCTAGAAGCTCCAGAGTTTGGAGCAAGTTTAGAAGTCTAAGCCTGGTTAGGAAAGTCAACAATCAGTGGCTTTTTTCCCCCCTTTCAAACTCAGGCTTGTGGTTCCTTTGCTTCAATTTAGTAGCTTTTCTGTTCTTTTGTGCACTTGCTTCAATGCAGTATGTCAGAGACCACATCCATATCTATTCCTGGACAAACTTCTCAGATGGATTTGCTTTTTGCATCCTTCTTACTTTCCCTCTTTCTGTTCCTCCCTCTATTCCTCTCTGCCTCTCTCTCTCTGCTTCCTGAATAGCATACACATCACATCTTTCCATATTCCATTGGCCAGAACTCATTCACATGACTTTTAATTAAAATGGAGGGTGGAAAATATTATCTCACTGTGTGCCCAAAGGAAACAGAAATGGAATTTGAAGCCAGGTCATTGTTCCTCTCTCATCTGCTGTGATCCTTGGCCTGGCAGGCCTGGCATATGTTATCTGGATGTTATCTGAAAGCATTGCTACCTCACTCTTGATTGCTATGATGAAGTTGAGCATCTCTAAAAAGCGAATGGGAATATTGTTTCCAGAAGAAGATAGAGTCTGAGGAAATGATAGATTCTAACCTAGAGAGGTTATATGGTGGGGGAAAGGGCAGACAGTTTTAGATGGAAGTGTCGACTCCACCATTAATCAGCATTATCTGTCTATGAGAAAGTTATAAGAATTCCTCAGGACTTTGTGGCCTCAATTGTAAAATGAAGGTATAAATTGTTATAAACTTAAATCATTGTTAAGTACCTGACATGATACCATGCAAGTGGAAATATGTCTATATCCAAAATGTGAACAATATAAGACCTAGCCCATAAATGCAGTTGTGCAAAAAAAAAAAATGCCCTTGTTTTCCTATATTAATACTAAATTCCCATTTCTTCTAATGGCAGAAAGTAAGTTCAGTCTGTCCCAGGATTCTGTGTAAGTTCCCAGGAACTAGTATGGACTGAAGGTTGTAGAGGAGAAAAGTGGCCATCTGTCCTTCGCGGTTGTTTCCTGTCCTCTGAGATGACCTCATACATCATCTGGTCTTTGGTTTATGTGAGTCACATCTGTGCCCTCCCCTGTTCGCATCCATCAAACATCCACTCATCTGCCAGCTTCCTGTGTCTTGGCCAGTCTTGCAGCACACAGGAAATACTCTTGTCCGAGTTTGTGCTGAACTTCAGAATCTTCCATGTGGCACGGTCTTGACCCATTGTGGGAGATCACCCCCTGGATTTCTGCCTGCTGCCTGGTGGGCATAACCCACAGCTTACCTACCAGCCATGAGTGTTGTACATGACCTATGACATGATTGCAGGGTTTAAAGGAATAGACATTCCTTCTAGCCAATTACAATGTCATTGGGTGGGAGAGCTGTCAGGAGACTCCCTTCTGCCTTCCCCTTTCTTGGTCTATATAAACTTGTGCTTGCATTACAATAAATGGACATGCTCAATCAGTCTGTCTTCAGTGATGCATGCTGCTGAACACTGTCGCTTCATTCCCTCGGTGGTCACAGGCACCTGCTGGACAGGAAACCCCCAAGGACCCATTGCACAGATGTGCTTTGTATTCCCATATCCTATTGGGTTAGCAGCCTCGGAAGCCTTCTGACCCCTGGCAGTGAGGCTTGGGTGCTTTACACCTTTGGATTCCCAATCCTATCTGGATTAGGTTTCATCATTCGCCCCCAGAGTCCCCTTCCTCCCAGCACTCTGTATGGGGAGGGTATTCATAGTGTCTTACAACAGTGCTACCCAATTCAGTAGTCTCCAGTGACATGTGGCTATTCTAATTTAAGTAAACTATGTTCAGTGAGTTGAATTACCCAATAGATATAATTGGATAGTGGCTACTATACTCAATGGCATGTTTTTATTATTGAACACTTCCACTTCAGAAAATTCTCTTGCACAGCACTGGTCCAAATTTCTTCTTTTTCTTTCCTTTCTGCCTCCTCATGTTACTATCTTTATACTCCCTGAAGAAGCAGCCTTGGTCTCACATGTTCTTTCCCACATCTTGCCTCATGTCTGGGGCTTGATGGTGAAACTTAAAAGTCAAGAACTGACTCATTTGTTCTCTCTTCTCTGTGTTCTATACAAAGATGTCTTTGCTAGCAGTCATTCCAGTTTGCCTGGACCAAATGGATGTAAGGGAGATGGGAGTCAACAGCATGAGAATAAGGAAATGGTCCCTCTGGTTACAAAGAAGCACAGGTTACAAATGACTGGGAGAACAGACCCATCACTATATGCCATCATTTATCTCCCCTCTGTAGCTATTCTCTTGCTGATGGAAGTTGCACTTTGACATGCACAGTTAGTCTTGGATATTATATTTCTGTTTCCCTTTCTAGTTTTCCTCTGCTGTCTCATCTGTTACTTCCATGGAGTTCTGTCTTGTATTGATTAGGTGCACATCTTCACCTCACTTTCCCCTTTGCCTCCATACTAAGTAAGCAGGTTGTATCTGATAGTTTATCCTTCTTTCAAGGGAAAACTCTGGATTCTGAGATCAAATGTAAAGAAACCCACAGGAAGGGCTTCTCTGGGGCTCTTGCCAGAGCCAGCTCCGAAGAACCCACTTGGGCGTTAAGCAAAGTCCTTGTGTGCATTGTTTGTGGCTACTTTTTTGGCTTATGTCTGACGCACACAGTGCCTGTTGCAAACACAAAGCTACTTGAGAATTCTGCCATGGAAGAAGGACTGACTGCCATGACCAATTGTCATTAGCTAAAGCATCTGTCCTCTGCCTTATTTTCTTCCTGACATACACCTGTCCTGGCTAAAAATACCTGCCAGCAGCAGCTCCAAGGGCTAAGAAAGAAAGAAATGGGCCCTTCAGGGAGAATGCAATTGCCCTTCTTCCACCCAAATCCTATCCTCAGTGATACTTCAGACTGGAGGTGGCACCAGCATGTTCTATTGGAGTCTAACCATGACCATCATTTTTGCCCACTGTGTAGAGTAAGCTGGGTGGGCTCCTACATGCCCCTTGTCTTTGTGCAAATTAGAAACTAGTGTTCCTTCAAACTAAGCCAAAATGGGTGGCTTGATGAGCCCAGGTAAGGGCTAGATTTTAACTCATACCAGCCTGCTTGTTTGTACACTCCTGATGCAGTACCCAACCTGAACAACCATACATGGTAGCCCTCTACCGTGCACCCTACATTCCAGAGAGTAGCTAACTTTCTGTGTATTAGCAACTAGACAGTCCTAACCTCAGTAGACATAGGAATCTTGGCACTCAGAAAACCACTTGCCATAAATCAAATAAAAAGGTGCCAAAACACCCTGGCTCTTTCTAATGCAGATGAAAAAAATAACTATGGCAACTGATAACAAATGACTGATAAAGCTTTTGTGTGGCATAGAAGGATATAAAAGCCAACTAAACCAAATATACACAGTTCAATCCAAAGCCAGACTCATTCATCTTGACTTCAGGACCTAATCCAGAAAAACCAGGATATCGTCAGAATCCTGAAAGACAGAATTTAACACCAAAGCAGCGGAAGGCTTGCAGCTTAGGACTGTGCACAGTCAGTTCTTCATGAAGCTGAAAAAAGTTAGACAACATTTCGTAATTCTTAGATAAGACAACATCACCTCAACACAGGCTGTTTGGAGCAACTCTATTGAGGTCCTGGTCAACAGCCAGTCACCCCCACAACCAAACTATGTTTACCTGAAGCATTCCCAGGAATGGGGCCCTGGGGAGAAAGGGAGGAGTGTCTGAAGGGGGCAGTGAAGCAGGTGTCAGGAGAAATGATGGCAAGAGCCCACCCCAACTTTCATCTGCCTTCCTCCAACATTCAGGCTCACCAACACGCATCTTCATATGATGAAGCATGACACTGGCTTTCTGAGGAATTGTGGTGACACAAGGAAGAGCAGCGTTGAGAGCAAGAGAGAGGATGTATAGACAGAGGGAAAGAAAAGCATTTACTTCAGTAAGCAACCCAGAGACACAGGCATAATAATGTTAATTAATAATTAAGTCATGATCAAGTTGCTAAACCCCTACTCACATTATCTCACTGGTTTTATGAAACAATACAACAACCCTAAGAGATGATATTCTCAATAAAACTTCTAGTGGGTGAGTACGCTGAATAGGTAAGTAGCTGTCCTGACTGCCCACAGCTTACAAGTCACGGAGGCTGTACCTGGGGCCCTGCAGTCTGATTCCAAAGCCAGGTTGGGTCAGATCGGAGCCAGTATCCCCTCCAAGAAAACCCTCATCAAAGATTCAGAATAACATTTGAGCAAACACCTGGGCACTATGGTGCAGACAAGTTGGCACAAAAAATTGCCACTGCACAGTCTACCTCAACCAGTGGCAATAATGCAATTGAGTGACTTTTGCAGACCACTTATGAATTAGAGAAAAACACTCAGCTAAGGTATTGGTTTGAAGCTACAATGTTTTAGAGCTATTTGCTGTTCAGGCAACAGAAAACTGAACCCTGCTCTCTGAAGGGACTTTCAATTTGATGACTTTTAAAACAGGAAATAAACATAAATGTGTAGTTACATAGTTTACTCATACCAAGAAAATTGCTCCATATGCGTGTTAACAAAGCACAGACTAACATGAACTCTCCGTGACAGTGTCAGATAAGGCTGTCTCCCTCTTCCAGGCTCTGATTTGAGCAAATCACTGACCCTTTCTGGACTTGAGCTTGTGTGTGCCTACCTCTTCTTAGGTTCATGACAATGAAGTGAAATGAGAAACAGACACAAACTCCTCTGCTGAAAAGTCCTTTGCAAGCTGCATCATAAACAAATAAACTATCCTAAATATGGAAAGTGCTAAGCTGCTTTACAAAGCATGACTGAAGAGCAAGCATCTGGTCTAGGACAGTTACAGGAAACAGCAACAAGTCTGACCGAAGCAGGTTGTCCAAGAGTTCTCTCCAGGATCCTGTCTTTCAGCTCTGCTTACCCAGCACTAGGAGTCTCACTGTGAGATACGTCAGCCTCACTTTTTTCTCTTTACATGCCTGCGTTTTCTATTTTTACTTTCAAACAAATAGAGAAATAATACTTTAAGAATGGAAAACATCCATGATTAGGTGTCCATTAGGGAATTCTTTGCCTACATTGATTCATCTCGGGCAGTTGCCACACCTACCATTGAGATGCCTGCAGCCTCTATCACAGTGTCTGAATTGGCGTCCCAGCTTCTCTTCTGAATTGGATCCCAGGTTTTTGCTTAAGTGTACCCTGGGAGGCAATATGGCGGACCCAGATGGAGTTGTGAGTTCCTGGCTTTGGCTTGATCCACCCCCAGATGTTGTAAGTATTTATAGAGATACAAAATCTTTGTCTTGGTCTGTCTTTCAGATACAGTTTTTTAAATTATAATTAAAAATTTTTATTCACCAATATGTCTTTTAGGTAAAATTACAGAACAAACTAGACTGAATCAGAATTGTACGCAACTTCTGAAGCAAATTCAGGGGGCTATGACTAGTCTATAGATACAAGATTCCCACTTGGGCTGTAAGATGGCAACCCAGCAACTAAATGTAACCTCAGGGCTGCCCCACTGTACACTGTATGAAGATCAAGCTCTTGGACACAGCACCTGTGTCCCCACGACCTTCAGCCCTGCCACTCACCACTCACCTTGTTGAGCATCAGGACTAGTGTGAATTCAGTGATCTCATCTTAGGCCTCCATAGAAGCAAATTCTCCTCCTTTGCTCACCATGCCTCTGCCATGTTCCCTTGGCTCACTTATGAGCCTTTCTTATGTGACTATAGATGAGCACTTTGAGAAGTCCTCCCAGCACACCCGACATGCTGTCCCTCATCCTTGACCCCTCCGCACCCTGGATTCACCTCTATGATAGTGTCAGATTCTACTCTCTGGGAAGTTAAATATGACTCATGTATAAATACATCATGACCCTATGCCAAAGATTCCTTTAACTCGCTAATGAGAGAGCTGGTCTGGTGACAGGCTGGATTAAAGGATCACAAGACCCAAAGCTGAAGTGGGGCTGCTGCTTAGAGATGAAATCAACAATGTCCTCTTAGCCATGTGGTCATAACCTGTGCAGCTGTCCTTGCCATTTGCTTCTCTGCCTGACAAAATTCACTTAAAACCTATCCCTTTCCTCCAAATTAAGGTCTGACTTTTCAGGGCCTGGGCTGTCACTGGCTGTGACAGTAAGCCAAGCCAAGCCATGAATGCCAGGTGTCCCTTCGGCTGGTCTTTCAGACAGCATTTCAGAAGGACATGCGGTCAGCTTGTTTGAAATTCCCAGGGAGCTGAAGAGACAAGGATTGTGTTTTGTATGGTCTCTGACCCTACTACCATATGTAGTGCATAGTTAATACTCAGATAATTGTTGGTGAATCATTTACAAAGGTTTACACAATTTAAAAGGTTTCTTAAGCATTGGAATGTCTCTTCTAAGGAGCTCATTGTACTTTTTTCTAATTGCTAAAAATCATGTATTGATCTTATTTAAAACACAGGTAGAGGGAGAGACAAAGGCAAGGAGAGAGAACTCTTCCATCTGCTGGTTCACTCCACATATGCCCACAACAACCCAGGGGTTGAACCAGGAGACTGGAACTCAGTCAGCCTCTCCTGCTTGGGTGGCAGGGACCCAAGTATTTGAGCCATCACCTACTGTCTTCCAGGGTGCATATTAGCAAGAAACTGGAATGAGGAGTGCAGCTAGGACTCAAACCCTGGCCTCTGATATAGAATATAGGTATCCCAAGCGGTGTCCTGATTGCTAAGCTAAATATCCACCCCAAGCCCACCAGTTGCTACAAAGGCAGGTGATACGTCTTGATAAATCTATGTGGTGGTCATAGCCTAGGGCTCCCTATGAGCCCAGGGTGTGTTGGAACCTAATACCCCTCCACCCTTTCTCTTGCATCTTCCAACTACACACATTCTAATACTCTCTTGGATAATCAAAAGAAAGAAGTACTATGTCTTCAGACATGAAACCATAGGAATCAGGTGTGCAAGTCTCCCATGCCTTCAGAAAAGCAAAAACGCAGCTCCTTCCAGCCGGCTGCTGGAGAAGCTTGTGATGCTGCCAAGGATGAAAGAGCACTTCCCATTCCTGGCTGCAGCTCCCCCGGGACAGTTCCTGGGCTCCAGGCATGTAGCTCATCCTTGTCATCAGCTCATGGGGCAGCCAGCTTTGCACACAGATAATTTGCAGCAAAATTAATGTATGCACTGAAAACTGCATGTGGCTGAGAGCAGGCGTGAACTGTCCTATCTGTGATTGGTTTATATTAGCACAGCAGGGAGGTAAAACAGAAGAAGTAGGGGCAGAGGTAATCTGAGACAGTCTACGGAAAGATGGAACTGACACAAGTGGGTGTGACAGTTACATTGCCAATCTTGTGGAGATCAAGAAAGGAGGGAGGAGGCAGGGGGGTGTCTGGGTTCAGATGAAAGCCACGGGAAAGAGGTTCCAGACTTCTAGGGTGAAGGGGTTGGCTGCAATCATTTCGGGAGTGCTGGAGAAAGGGATGCTGAAGGATGGGGACTGTGTGAGGACAGGCAAGGAATCAGAGGCTCCAGGGAAGACTTTGTGTATCCTAGAACCAGGAAAGCCAGCAAGCGATGCAGTTTGCCACGCGTGCTCCCAGGTTCTTATTCCTGGGGACCCCTTTCTCTATATACTCCCTCCCTTTCTAGCTAGTTCATTCCCCAAAACCTTGGTGTCAACCATTTACCCTTCATCTTGAGTCTGAAAGCTGTGTGTCAGCCATCTCTCCTCCTATCTTACACTTGAAAAACAACTAAAAAAATAGGATGGACAAACAATGTATCACCCAGCCAAGAACATTTTCAAAGACTCTGAAATTACACC
The DNA here is from genome assembly GCF_017591425.1 of Ochotona curzoniae. Lineage (NCBI taxonomy): Eukaryota > Metazoa > Chordata > Mammalia > Lagomorpha > Ochotonidae > Ochotona > Ochotona curzoniae. Next base: position 11,109,217 of record NW_024464920.1, on the reverse strand, counting down.
AGAACAATGTAAACCAGAAAAGAGGCAGATGGAGAACAACTGCCATGAGGTCACCCCAAACGTGAAAGAACCTGCCTTCTGTTTAAGGAGCTGTGAGCATCAGTGAACAGGTGATTATTTCCAAAGGGGAAGAGTAGTGGAACGAGATAGAAGAGGACAGAGACATATGAATAAGGATGCTTCCAATCACATGTGACAAAGCCACAGCAATAACGGACTTAAGGAAGTTCTTCTCGTGTACAAGTGGTCCAGCGGGCAGTGCATCTGTGGCACAAACAAGTCGGGGCTTCCCTGGAAGGTCTTCGCGCTTTCCCTGCTGTGGCCAGATGGTTCTGTTCTGCCTCCTGACCTTTGTGCTCACCTGCAATGCTCTTGACCCAGCTCCGTCCTCCTTTCAGCCTCCATAGAAGGAAGCTTCCCCCAGCTACCTGTAAGTGCGCCGCACTCTCTGGTCTGTTTCCTGAAAGAACACCTGACTGCCGCCTTCAGTGAGCTTTTTTGCAAACATGATCTCATTTCTGTACTTCTCTCTCTTCTACAAACCCCAGACCTCTCTCGGATCAGAGACTTGGTTCTTGATTTATCTGCTTTGTTTGGAATAACGCCCAACACTTACTAGATGCTCAAAAAATTGACTGAATGCTCAAATGGATTGGAAAGCTGGAATTCAAACTCAAACTGGGACAGCTCAATATCCTGCAATTACAACCACTGGCTAGGAGTTTCTAGGCACACAATTACAAAATTGTGATCTAGTCTAAGTTTACTCATTGAGAGATGGGAGTTCAGATCTCAAAGGCAAGGCCATTTCTTTTTTCTTCTTCTTCTTCACCACCCACCAGGCAGACAAACAGCCTGTGCTCACTCTTGGTGAGCATCCTGTCTCAAACAACTTTAGGGTACAGAGGTTGGAGCCAGTATCCTTCACAGTAATGGAACTTTCCCACCAGGGCCTGTATAAACACAGCAAAGGGCCACCCTACTGCCCCAGTTTGGGCTGTGGATTCCTGCAAGGTTCCCCCAAAGCATGATGGGATGGGTTGTCTGAGGGAGAGAACTAAAGAGACATTCATCCTCTTCTGTCATGTGGCAGGGACTAATGGGAGTGCCAGGGAAGGAAACCTTGTTCCATCGCTGCTCACATCTGTTCATAGTAGCCAGATGAGTAAGTGCTTCTGGTGGGTGGCAAAGGTTCAGGGTGCTACAAAGTTCCAGAACCTGACAAATTCCTGTACCACCTGCCCCGACAGCTCAAAGCTACAGAGCTAGCAAGACAAGACCTTGGAGGTGTGCTGTCAGCTGAGGTTGGGAGATGTTGTCAGGGCCATGCTGGAAATGAGACGGACAGGCCTGGGCAACCTGTCTCTGGCTGCTTGCCAGGGCGAGCTATTCTTGGGAAATGATTGGAGAGGTGATGGCAGACAAATGACAGTCTGTGTGGCATGTCACCTCTGCCATCCCAGAGCCTGAGGGGAAGAGCTAACAATGTGTCCAGTTTTACGACCAACTAGGGCTGAACTAAGGTAAAGACTGTTAATTGCTTCCTGGAGGAAACACAGCTCCCTAAGTTACCAGTGAACTCCGAGGACCAGGAGCATGACTCCTTCCGCGCTGGCTGTAGAACATTACCCTAGACCCAGGGAGAGGAGGCAGTGTCATATGACAGACTGCCACCAATGGGTGAGAACAGAAGTGATGCCCGCAATCCCTCAATCCCTTACATAGAGAAGTGCCCAACCTTATGCAGTTCCCTCTCCTAAGGGTTCAGGAATGGAATCAGCTGGAGCAGCTACCTCAGGCCAGCGGATGAATGTTGCCTGGTGAAAAGGCCATTGCACAGGCCCTTCCCACATTTGAGGGGAGGACCTTACTCCTCATGACACCAGGGGGTCTGGAATCTAGGCAGGCATTTTAGAATTCAGCCTGGTACCTTGGTTGGCCTGCCCATGATGCTCTTGGTACATTCTTGCTGATTAATCCCATCACCACAGTCCTCAGTTTGAAATGTTTATTTACTATGTGTTCATCTTGTTTACTAGATTGTATGCCACAAGGCTTTATGTTCAAGGCCCACTTATAAAGCCTGGTACATAGAATGTATTGAAGGCCTTGTCCATTCAGTGGGTGAATGAATGGATCCCATGAGGTGGCAGGGCAGATATTAAATGATGAGATGACAAAGTATACCAGGATCAGCTAGCTGTTTAGGGGGAGAGCCTGGACTGAGGTGGACTCTAGGAATCTAAAATAAAGTTTCATTCCCCTGTAGGAATTCCTAAAGGGTTCCTAAAGCACTACTTAACTCAGTAGTTAAGACTACTGAGATTGTTAATCATTAAAGAGTAAGACTGTGTGCATAGCAGAGCTGAGATCCAGGAGTGCTGTTAGCCTAAACTTGACCACATGTTCCTCCTCAAGCAGCCCTCTATATTCAACTGTGTGTTTGACATCTCTGTGCACAGAAAGGCTTCTCAGACTTGATATATATGATACAAGCCTCCTGGGGTCTCTGGACTTCTCCCTGCTACACAAACCTCCTGCCCTACAGCATCTTCCCAACGGCTCACACCAGCACCCAGTCCTTCCATCCCCGTTGCTCCCTCTCCAGCCTGACCCTTCCTTGCACGCATCTTTGGTGAGTCCCTTTCCCTTCTCTCACACTTGCAAGCCATCAAGGAATAGTGACCACTTCTCAACTTCTCCGTCACTCCATTGTATCCTCTTGTTCCCCTTGAGAGCTCGTGGTGGTGGTGTCAGGATTGGATGGATTTAAAGCCTCTGTTAGCTCCAGAAGCCTTCCTTCTCATTTAAAGAAGAGGGCAAAGTCCTACAATACCCACACAGGTCTATGTCCTCTGGTCCACTCTCTTACTGCCCTGGTCTCAGCAGCAGCCACTCTGGGCTTCTTGTTCCTGGAACATACTGTGCATGCCACTACCTCTGGGGCATTCAAGACTTCTCCTGCCTGGAATCACCCCTTCCCTGTCTGTTTGATCTGCTCTGTCCCTTAGTCTAAGTCAGTGAATCGCCACCTCATCAGTGACCCCTTCCCAGCACTCCCATTCACAGCCTGCTTTCTGTTTGCCAGAACACACAGCACCATCCTTTTCATTATTTTCTGAAGTCATCGTAATTATTTTCATCCTCTTCTTCCTCATTTTTTTCTTTCCTTCCTGTATTTCTTCCTTAATATACTATATTTTAAATTTACACTATTGTCAAATGCTTCATGCCCCATTAAATAAAGGGCTTAATGAGTAAGAAGACTGTGTATTTCACCAAGGGTATAGGCAAGGCCTACAATCATCAAGAGGAAAGATGTCCTGTGACGTTTTTCTTTTTTGATCTGGCTTATTTCCCTTAGCATAATGATCTCCAATTCTGACTATTTTATTATAAATGTCAAGATTTCACTCTCATTTATGGCTGAGTAATATTCTGTCATATTTGGATGCCACATTTTCTTTATCTAGTCATCAGCTGATAAATATCTAGGTTGGTTTCATATTTTAGCTATTGCAAATTGAGCTGCTTTAAACATGGGCGTCCATGTAACTCAAATACACTGCTTTTCTTTCCTTTGGATGTCTTTCCAGGAGTGAGATAACTTAGTCCTATAGCAGACCTATTTATACTTTTCTGAATGATGTCTGTACTGTCTTCATGAATGGTATTAGCAGTTTACATTCCCATCAACAGTGTACTATTTTCTTACATATCCTCAATAGTATTTGTTATTTTGAGGTTTTGGATGACAGATATTTTTAACTGGGGTGAGATGATGCCTCATTGTGCTTTTTATTTACATTTCCATAATGTTGTTGATCCTGATTTTATGTGTTTGTGTCACATCTGCAGCCTTGCCAAATTCATAACAGTCTCTGAGTGATACCTTTGGGTTCCCCTATATAAAGGATCATATCATTTCCTTCTTTCCTATTTGTGTCCCTTTGATTTTTTTGTCTTGTCTAATGATTCTGGCCAACACTTCCATGCTATATTGAATCAGAACAATGAGAGTGGGCATGCCTGTCTTAGCAGAAGTACTTCCAGCTTTCCCCCATTCAGTATGCTGTTGTCTGTGGTTTGTCATGTATTGCCTTGACTGTGTTGATGTTTCTTTGTTCTTTGCATGACGGGATGTTGTATTTTACCAAATGCTTTCTCTGCATCTTTTGAGGTAATTGTATGACTTTTGTCCTTCTTTTTGTTGATGTGATATCACATGCTGATAGATTTGCATCTGTTAAAACCATCCTTGTATTCTTGGTTTGTATCCTAGTTGCTTTGAGTGGATAATTTTTTTGATATGTTGCTGTGTCTAATTTGCTAGTTAGCATTTGTTAATGTTTATGCATCTGTGTTCACCAATAATATTGGACTATACTGCATTTTTTTTTTTTTGCTGTATCCTTTTCTGGTTTCAGAACTGAAGTAATGAAGGCCTCATAGAATCAATTTGGAAGGATTTCCTCCCTTTAAATTATTTTGAACAGTTTTGAGGGTCAGAAGTTCAAAGTGAAGTGGTTGGTACAATTGACTCCTTTAAGGGATGGGGATAAGGGGGTGACCCAGGCCTTTCTCCTTGGCTGATACCTAGCTGTTGTCTCCCTGTGTCTGCTCAGGTTGTCTCTTGTGTGTGTCTTTATGATCCAGATGACTTCAGTTTACAAGGACATCAAAACATGCTGCATTAGAACCCATCCTGACCAGTTCATTTTTACTTAATTATTCCTACAAATATCCTAGCTCCAATTGAGGTAATCTTCTGAGGTGCTGAGAGTTAGGACTTATGCATGAAAATCTTGGGAGAACACGGATCATCCATAATGTCCTCCCTGGGACATGAGCTCCATCACCCGGCATAGAACAGACACACTCAAATATTTGTTGAATATATAGGTGCACAAATGCTCATTGATATCACCAACAGGAATTTTTTTCATGGATTTCAACCGGGGATCTTTTTAAATGAATTTCTCCATATTTTTATTGGGAAGTCAGATTTCTAGAGAGAGGGAGAGAAAGAAACATCTTCCATCTGCTGGTTCACTTCCCAAGTGGCCACAATACCTAAAGTTGAGCTGATTCAAAGCCAGGAGCCAGGAGTTTCATCAGGTCTTCCACATGGGTACAGGGTCCCAAGACTTCCGCCCATGCTTGGCTGCTTTCCTAGGGCACAGGCAGGAAGCTTGAAGGGAAGTAGAGCAGCCAGAATTAGAACCAGCACCCATATGGGGACCCAGCACAAGGTAAGGACTTTAGCTACTAAGTTGCCACGTCAGGCCTTCCATTTCTTTATTTTTTTTAACTTATTTTTAATTGGAAGGGCAGATATACAGAGAGAAGGAGAAACAGAGAAAAAGATCTTCCATTTGCTGATTCACTCCCCAAGTGGCAGCAACGGCAAGAGCTGAGCTGATCTGATGCCAGGGGCCAGGAGCTTCTTCCGGGTCTCCCTTGCAGGTGCAGGATCCTAAGGTTTTGGACCATCCTAGACTGCTTTCCCAGACCATAAGCCGGGAGCTGGAAGGAAAGTGGAGCAGTCAGGATGCAAACTAGCACTCACATGGGATATCAGCAGATGCTGTGTGAGGATTTAATCACTAGGCTATCTTGCCAAACCCAACTAGAAATCATAAAACACACACACATTTATTTATTTACTTGAAAGGTAGTTGCTGAAAGAGAGAAGAGAGAAGAGACAGAGAGGAGAAGGGAGGGGGGAGAGATGTTCCATCTGCCGGTTCACATTTCGAATGACTGCAATGGCCGGGGCTTTGCAAGACAGACTGAACCAAGAGCCCAAATCTTTTTCCATGTCTCACACGTTATTTGGGGGACCCAAACACTTAAGCTGTATTTCACAGCTTTCCCAGGAGATAGGATTATCTACTTTAGTCAAATTCTCATGGAATACATCTGAGCTTTAAAGATAGGATAATCTAGCTTGAATTTGGCCCCCAGAAACACCAACTACTTGGTTACCAGAAACAACAACCAAAAGGTTGAGATTATGAGCCGGCTTCACCTTTTGAGAATAGAAGAGTGCTGCAGACCAAGTTTCATCGCATAGCTAATTATTCAGTCTACCTCGCCTACATAATGAGTCCCAGGGACAACTCTGGAAACTAGTGCTTGAGGTGCCCTGACTCCACGAGCGCAAGACATGGAAAACATCAGGTGCATTGCAGACATCACACTGCATCTGCCTGCCTTTGGCTGATGCTTGCTCATCCTTTGTAAGAAAACTAGACTCTTAAAGCACTTGTCTGAGTTCTGTTCCATCCTAGGAAATTGAATTGCCAGACTTGAGGGGTTGTGAGACATCGCTGTCAAAAGTAAAGTTAACCTGACAACTACAGACCATCTTTTTAGGTCTTGGGCTCTTTCCTGAAGACTTTGGTCCTAGATGTGGAATATAGACCACAAGAGAGACCTCAGGATGTTTGGGGTTCCCAAATTGTTAAAGGAGGATATCAGACATCTCATTCTTACTGTGGTCAGTACCCCTCATGTCAACATGCCCACGACTGGCATATGTGTCAGCCAGTCTCATTGGCATCAATCCTGACCTGTATGGTTGGTCTTCTGTCTATTGTAAGTCAGAATTCACCAAACCACACGCCTTCCATGAAAGGAAGATATTATGAAAGTTTATAAAACTGGGAAAATGGTTTTCATTCATACTTTAGGATCAAATTAAGGTCATGGTGTTGATGATGGAAGGTTTGTAGCCTCTTATTTACCAGCACAGATTTAAACATAGTTATTAATTATTATGAATCACAATAGTCATTTCCTTATTTACTTGTTGCATTCCCAACAATGTTTTTGCTCTTCTTTCTTCCTATTCCCATTGAAAGAATGGGCCAAGGACAGTTTATGTATAACAGTTGGGCTTGTTCTGGTTAATACAGATCAGTTGTGATAAGAAAAAAGGCATCAAATGTACCACAGTTTAGACACAATAGAAGTTCACCTCTTGCTTACATAACTATTCCAAGGTTATCAAGATCATATTGGATCATCAGACATCAACCACTTAACACGTATTTCCACAATATTTTGCGTCATGAATATTCAGCACGTAGAAGGAGAACAAGAGCAAGGAGAAGGTGTATTTGTTTTATAATCTTCATGGGCCATGAGTTGCACACACTGACTTCATATTCTTCTGATAAGAACCAGTCATATGGCTCCCTCTGGATGCAGATATAGTTAGGAATCATATCTATGCTCTGCTTCCCAGAAAGACCTCTATAGCTCTAAAAAGGGAACACATGGGGCAAGCATGGTAGCATAACGGGTTAATAATAGGCCTGAAGCACCAGTATCCCATATGGACGACGTTTGAGTCCCAGTGGCTTCACTTCCAATCCAGCTCTCTGCTTATGACCTGGAAAGGCAGTGAATGGCCCAAAGCCTCAGGACCCTGTACCCGTGTGGGAGACTTGGAAGAGGCTCCTGGCTCCAAAGGAGACATTGGATCGGCTCAGCTCTGGCCATTGCAGCCATTTGTAAAATGAACCAGGGGAATGCATGATCTTTCTCTGTGTCTTTCCTCCCTCCCTTTTCCCTCTCCCTCTCTGCCTTTCAAATAAAAATCTTTTTTTAAAAGGGAAGGGGTGCACACATTTTGGTGGACCGTTAGCCATCAGAAACTGGTTGAAGGATAGATTCCTGACATGACTCAAGCTGGACCAAAGTGTGAATGAAGAACTGATGTTTGGAAACTGGGAGAAAGAAAAGCTCTCTTTCCCATCCAACTTGTAACACCGAGTGAATGCAAAACCAGGCATTTGTGGCCATGTTGTGTGCATGAGATGAAGCTGTCTGCAAAATGAAGTCAAGGAGAGAGAATGGGAGACTGGGAACTGACACTTGAGCGAGGCCAAGGGGCCGCCATTGCCAGTTCTGGTCCCTGAGGCCCTGCTTCCATTTCTCTTCGTTTGATCCTGAGTATCCCAGACTCTTCCCAGCCGTGTAAGCCAGTGGATTTTTCTTTTGCTTCAGAGTCCACTTTAGTTTCCATCATTTGCATTATTCCTCGAGATTCAGCTATCTGCCAAAAACTACTTGACATACACACTGTTAACTCTGTTTTATAGATTAAAAAACAGTATTCAGAAATATTAAGTGAGCAAAGGCACTGAAACAAAAGCCCAAATCCAAAGGATTATGCCAAAGATTAACATGTTTTCTCTAAAGGGGCAGAAAGTAAATATTTTAGCTACATGACCACATGATCAGTGTCATAGCTACTCAGCTACATGATTGAATGCGAAGTCAGTCATAGGCAACATTAAACGAATGGGTGTAGTTGAGTAAAAAAAAGAAAAAAACCTTTATTTATAGGTCAGATTGGATTTGTCCCTCAGGTCATAGTTTTCTGACTCCTAATATAAGAGTGAGCAGGTGAATGAACCATGCTAACCTGAAAGTCAGGAAAACTTTAGTCTGGTCTGTGCTTTACTTGTGATCTTAAACAAGCTGCTTAGCACTTCTGTTGCTATCAAATGACCATACTCATTTTAATATCTTCATCAAGCTTTTCTGTTCTCTCATGCTCTTTTCAATTTTTTCATGTAAAGTAACGCATAATTTATCCATGATGGATCCATTTTAAGTTGGAGTGCAAGTGTGAACTACAACTGTGTGTTTAGTTAACTTTGATGGATATCCAATGATTGCATGTATTTGTGGGACACAATGTAATCATTCAGTGCATGGAAATATTTGGAATGAACAGAGCAGAGTAATCAACATAGCCGACCATCACTTTGTACATTTATCATTTCTTTGTGGAGCAGATATTCAAAACCATTCTTTTGGCTATGTGTCAGTATATAGAACCTCATTGCTAACTATGTTTGTTGTAACTTTGCCTTCTGTATTTCCGAGAACACCACCTCTTCCTTCTGCCATGTCTTTTCTATCACTCATCTGCTACGTAATGAGCACTCAGCTGCTTAAATCAGGGTCCAGGGTCCTTGGCCATCCTTCCTGGGAGGGAAGTACATCCAGGCTCCAAGAGGGACCACTGCCTCTGACTTCAAAGTCATGCTATAGTGCCCAGTGGGTTGACATTCCTAGAACCAGGATCCCAAAGAAATAGAACATGATTTAAATGCCTGCCTGCTCATCTGTTTAGCAAAAATAAGGCACTCAAACTATGAAACTAATTTTACCAGCCACTCTGCCCTTTACCACCTGAAACTTTCTCCCGAGGCGTAAATGCAATTAAAATAAGAAAACAAAGCTGGAGACTCTGTTCTTCATCCTCAAAAAGGCAGGGAAGTAGGCCTAGAGCAGTAGCCTATTGGCTAATGTCCTCGCCTTGCACATGGCAGAATTCCATATGGGTGCCAGTTCATGTCCTGGTGGCCCCACTTCCCATCCAGCTCCCTGCTTGTGTCCTGGGAAAGCAGTCGAGGACAGCCCAAAGCCTTGGGATCCTGCACCCATGTGGGAGACCCTCAGGAGGCTCCTGGCTCTTGGCTTCAGATCAGCTCAGCTCCGGCCATTGAGGCAACTTGGGGAGTGAATGTTCTCCTCTCACTATATCTGACTTCGTAATAGAAATAAATTAAATTTAAAAAAAAATGCGTGAAGGCCCCCTCAGGAGCCCTTGGACAACGTCCCATTATCAGCACGCTAGTGTGTTGCCAACAAGATCAAAATGAGCATCAGATCCTCTGGGGATGTTTAGAACTAGAAATGTCAAGGTTATAATGAACTAAGGAGGGTGAGCTAGTAAGTAAATGTTGATAGAATGATTTTTCCCTCCCTGATAAGGGGAAGATAAGCAGACAGGCAAATCATCTTTAGAAATGAGCCAGGCAATAAATATTTCTGGGCTTTGTGGTCTGCCTCTAGTCTTTGTTTTGTGTGTTTTTTCATTATTTTATCTTGGAGTTATTATTTTACAGTTTTTTTTCAAAGTGTAAAAAGTATTGTTTATTTGAAAGTTGGTGAAAACTATCCAAATTTGGTCCATGGCCTGTCCTCACTCTTAGGTTGCTGAGATACAAATCCTGGTTTTGATATCACTGGCTGTCACAAGTGAGTAAGCTACTCATTTTAAACCTCACTTTCATCACCTGTTAAGTGAGACTCCTACCATCCATCTTGACGATGAGTGACTGGGATGCATTCTCACAGTGCTGGTTCAGAGAGGTATTGGGTTCATGAATGGTGCTGCTATCTTCCGAATCATCATAGAATCTGTTCTTTTTAAAAATATGTACTTATTTTAAAAAGTGATAGAGAGTGGGGAGAGTCCAAGAAATAAATCTTCCATCTGCTAATTTACTCCCAAAATATCTGTAACAGCCAGGCTGGGTGAGGCCAAAGCCAGAAGCCCAGAACGCCATCTGGATGTCTCACATGGGAGTCAAGGGCCCCGGTTCTTGGGCCATCAGGTGCCACTTAACAGAAACATCAACAGATGGGATGTGGGCATGCCAGGATGGGCTGTGCGTATTTTGAGTGATGGCTTAGCCCACTGTGCCAAAATGAGGTTTGGGGGCGTTGTTGCAAGAGGAGATGGGAGAGAAGATAACATTAAAGGCTGGGTGGCCCATTGCTTCTACCTTCTGGGTCGCTTCTCTTCCCCACTTCTCAGCTGTGCTGCCAATTTCCCCTAAATCTGGGACTTGAAACCTGTTTGCTCCCCTAATCTCAAATCATGTAAGTCACATCCTGTCATTAAGATTTTTTTCAAATTTAAGTCCATGCCCTTAGCCAGTAGAGTGCTTTTATTTCTAGAAAATTCCATGAAGTGAGGTGAAAGCGGATTTGTTTACTTATTTTCTTATTTTTATTTGAAAAGCTGAGTGACAGAGAAAGAGGGAACGAAAGAGATCCTCTGTCAGAATGTTAACTCCCTTGTGCTCGCTTCAGCAGCACATCTACGAACACTGGAACGGTACAGAGATTAGAATGGCCCCTGCGCAATGTTTACTCCCTAGCTCCACAATATCGAGGCTTGGGTCAGGCTGAAGCCAGGAGACAGAGCTTCCCCTCTGAACTCCCAGGTGCGTGTCGGGGCCTGAGCATTCGAATCATCGTCTGCTGCCTTTTGTGCACATCAACAGGAGCCGATGTCAGAAGGGCGCTGGTTCAAATCCCGGTAACCCACTTCCCATCCAGCTCCCTGCTTGTGGCCTGGGAAAGCAGTCGAGGACAGCCCAAAGCTTTGGGACCCTGCACCCGCGTGGGAGACCCGGAAGAGGCTCCTGGCTTTGGATCGGCATAGCATCGGCCGTTGCTCTCACTTAGGGAGTGAATCATCGGATGGAAGATCTTCCTCTCTGTCTCTCCTCTCTGTATATCAGCCTTTCCAATAAAAAAAAAATAATAAAGTCTTTAAAAAAAAAAAGGTGAAAAAAATTCTGGTCCATGCTAAACCATGGATAAGTCTCCAAGACAGTACTCAGTGAAATAAACCAGTCACAACATGCAAATAGTCCATAATTAAACTTTTGTGTGTAGTCAGATTCAGAGAGCGAATGTAGAGTTGTGATTTCCAGGGGCTGAGGGGAAGGACTCAGAGATGTATTGTCTAATGGGTTCAAGCATTCTGCCCTGCAAGGTAGGAAGAGAACTGGAGAGAGCAGCATGTTGGTGGAGCAGGTTAAACCACTGCCTATGATGGCAGCATTCCATGTCAGAGTACCAGTTCTAGTCCGGGATGCTCCACTTCCAATCTAGCTCCCTGCAAATGTGCCCAGGAAGGGAATAGAAGAGTTCAATTGCTTGGTCCCCACTAACCATTCCTGGCTTCTGGCTTCTGGCTGGTCTAGCTCTGGTTATTGGTGCCATTCGGGGAGTGAACCAGTTAATAGAAGATCTTTTTAGCTCTCTATCTTCCTCTCCCTCTGTCAGTCTGCCAGTCAAATAAGTAAATAAATCTGAAAAAAAAAAATGAGTTCTGGAGGTGGTAGTAAAGGTTGTAAAACCACTGAGCTGTACACCAAGGAATGATTAAGACAGCCAATTTTAAATGTATGCAGTGTTTTCCATGAGCTTTTTAAAGATCTTTCTTACACATCTCAGACACAGATACGTATATCAGACACAGGGGAGAAAGGGGGGTGGAAGTGAAGAGTGCTGTGGGGAGTATAGTTTCTTTTTTTTTATTATATATATTTTTAATTACATTATATTATGTGACACAGTTCTATACAGGCACTGGGATTCCCCCCACCCCTCTCCCAACCCTCCCTCCATGGTGGGCTCCTCCCCCCCATTGCGCAACCACAGTTCAAGTTTAGTTGAGATTCCTTCATTGTAAGCATACACCAGGGACTATAGTTTCAAACAGGGAGATTGAGGAGGACCTCTCTGTGAAGGAGCTATGGGAGTTTGCTCTGCAGGAGAGTATTCTGAGTGGCAGATAGAGTAAACACAAAGGTCCTGGGGCAGGGATGTGCCTAGTCAAAGAGAAGGAGAGGAAGACGAGTTCAAAGAGGAAGGGTGGGAGAGTTGGTGGGCCCTGCACAGAGCTGTGTGGGCCCCTAGAAGTGCTTGCTTGTGAAATGGTGAAGTACTGTGCAGGTTTGAGCACGCTCATCATTTGGGACCTTTGAGGCCTGAGTTAGAATCTTGCTTCTGGCCCTCAGAAGCAGTGTGTCCCTTAGCCTAGCTGAGCTTCAGTTCCTCGGATGTAAAAGGAATATCCCATACTTGATAGAGGTGTTACTGTGAGCACTGAACACCTAACCCAGCAGTTGGGCTGTAGTGGTGTCAGAATTACAGCCAGAACCAGGATGTGGTCTTCTCATTCTTGGTTTCTAGATGGCTTCTGGCCAGTCACAGTCAATGGGCATAGCAGTTGATCTATAGCTATTTTAATCACATGATCTGCTTGGAGAAAAGTCGTCTTCCACCTCTTTGAATGTTAGCATCTTTGACTCTAGAATTAGTACAACACCTGCCCATGAACCTTACAGAGTTATTAGGAATACCAAGTTAGAAGAAGTGTGTGAGTGTAAGACATGACATACGTCATGAATTATAATTAGTACATGCAAGTGCATAAACCATGATCCCAGTCATCTCCCATGTGTCTGTCCCCCAAAGAGGGAGTCATGAAATGCTTTCATTGAAATTACCTAGAGTAGCTTCTACTGATTCATGGACCTTGCCTCAGGCCAAGTCTCCTTATTGCCTGCCTCCCCAATAGCCAAGCAATTCTCAAGCACAGGAAAGTCTGGAATCTCTTGTCCAAACGTTAAGTTGAAAGAAACAAAGATATGAATGAAGAATAATTACTTAAGTGTCCATAGATTCTTGGCATTCAGATAGGTGCTAACCTAGGTATAGAAGATGGACTTTGTCTAACATGTACCAAACATTCTATTAAAAGTAGCTGAGTGGGCCCGGCGCGGTGGCGCAAGTGGTCAAGGTCCTCGCCTTGCATGCCCGGGATCCCATATGGGTGCCGGTTCTATCCCGGCAGCCCCACTTCCCATCCAGCTCCCTGCCTGTGGCCCGGGAGAGCAGTCGAGGACGGCCCAAAGCTTTGGGACCCTGCACCTGCATGGGAGACCCGGAAGAGGCTCCTGGCTTTGGATCGGCATAGCATCGGCCGTTGCTCTCACTTAGGGAGTGAATCATCAGACAGAAGATCTTCCTCTCTGTCTCTCCTCTCTGTATATCTGCCTTTCCAATAAAAAAAATAAGAAAAATAAATCTTTTTAAAAAAATTTTTCAAAAGTAGCTGAGTGAGGCCACTTTAAATAAGCAAGGTGAAGTGTTACACGCATGCCTTCTGAAGGGACCTTTTTCATGTAGAGTCTTTTTCCCAAAGATGAATGCCCTGTGTTCTTTCCCCAAGTTTCCTCAACCTTGACTTTCCTAAGTACTTTGCTAAGTCCTCCCAAATCAAGGCTCCCAGTCCTGGGCTTCTCTCCCACAGCTGTTCCCTCACATAGCCAAGTGAACATTATGAGCAAGTGTTAAGGACAGCCTGTCCCCTGAGAAAGCAGACACCAAAGTACATGGTGCACACTGAACAGGCAGAACTCAGATGCTCCCATGGGTGGTAAGAGATTGGGAGCTTCTAAACTCTCAGCCTGCAGCCTCTTTAGCCCAGACGGCAGGCTGAGCAGCTAGCTGTCCAGTCCCAGAGTTTTCAGCTGGGCATGTCTCTATTCACTCTGCAAACAGGCCAGATAAACATACAGATGCCCTAGAGCCCATATGCAACAGGTCAAGCTTAAGTAACAGAGGAAGAGCTTGGAGTGGCTTTAGGAAAGCAACACCACCTCACCCTGCAGACATAGCAACCATGACAAAGGCCTGGAGTCTATGTTTGTGCTGAGGTCAGCTAAATACTTAGAAGCCGGGCTATCCCACTACTGTACATGATCACATTCGCCATGCTTCCCCCCCCCCATAAGATTTATTCATTGTTATTGGAAGGGAAGATTTCCAGAGAGAAGGAGAGACAGAGAGAAAGAGCTTCCATCTTGTGGTTCATTCCCCAAATGACTTCAATGGTTGGAGCCAAGCTGATCCAAAACCAGGAGTCAGGAGTTTTTTCAGATCTCCCACATAGGCATAGGGTCCCAAGGCTTTGGGATATCTTCCATTGCTCTCCCAGACCATAAACAGGGAGCTGGATGGGAAGCAGAGCAGCTGGGACATGATCAGGCCCACGAATGGAATCCTGGCTTTCAAGGGAAGGATTTGGCCATTGAGCCATTGCACCAGGCCCCATGATTTTTGTTTTCATTATGTCCCTGGACTCGCTGTGGACCTCACCCAGACTGTCTCCCTGTCTACAGCCACCTTCTTATTCCTAAGTCTCTCCATACTTCTCATGGCCGGCCTCCTCCAAGCTGTTTTTCCAAACCACACAGGAGCTCACCAACAACCTCCACCCAGTCTGTGAGTTCCCAACAATGGTCTTCGTCCTATGATCCAGTGATGTGACTCTTATATCCTGAAACCTGAGCTGGGTAAAAGTTCTACCTGAAATGAATGATGAAAAGCAAGTTTTGGCAATTTAAGCATGGGAGAATTGTTACATCATTTCTGTGCTTTTTGAAAGAGTGGGAGAGAGAGAGAGAAACAAAATGAAAGTAGCCAGTGACATCAGCCTTGGCAGTTCCTAACGGAAAGTGACCTTGCCAGGGCCCGGCTCCCGCGCTCCATCAGGCACTTTCCATTAACACTGTGAACCCGGCTCAGCAGTCAGAGGCAGTGCTCCGTTCCAAATGCTGAATCATCTCCCTATCCTTGCCCTTCCTAGTACCCTCAAGAAAGAGAGGCTGCTAGGGAGGCCAGAGGGCGCCCAGCACCTTCAGCATTAGAATACAGGTGAGAGCAAGGAGCTGGGCCAGTCCCTTGCCCATCCTTCCATGTCTGGAAACTCTGACCAAGAAAAGCTTCTACCACACCCATGGTTTAGATTCCTTGTTGTATCTTCAGCCCAAAGGGTAATTCTCAGATCTCTACCCCCCATAAGCACAGGTTTGATGCTTTGATTTTAACCAAGAGTCCCTGGTCATACCCTCACTTTCTGGAAACAGATTGGAAGATGAGAACTTTGCCAGCCATAAATTAGACATGACATGATCAAAAGATGTTAAAATATTCCAGGATTGAAAGTGTTAAAAACAATTTTTTAACTGGGAAGGAAGTGGAAATCAGGCGTTTTTAAGAAGTAGGCAAATTCAGATGTCTCTGGACTGCGAAAATTGGAACCAAGAGAATTCTAGCATTAGAAGGATTGCAAGAGGTTTGGTCACCTCTGTTCGGAAAGCAGGGTGGGGTGAGTTACAAAGAAGATCATACTTTGCTCTGTTGGAGGCCTCTGTGCACTCTGCTCGGGGCTCTCCACCCATGACCTCAGTTAGTCCTTGCACAGTCTTCAGGAATTATTATCAGCAAGAAAAAACTGAGACCAAAAAAGTCAAGTAGCTTGCCCAAGATCATGCAACTAGGAAGTGACATGCACAGGAATGCTGCACAATGGGTGAACACCTTCTAGGGTTTGTAATCTTATAATCTTTCCTCCTTTGGTTCAGCTTTGTCCTGGGAGGGTTTGCCAGCACTTCTGTCTAGCATGCTCAGGTACAAACTTGTCTGCATGGTAGAACTCCCAGGAGCCATGTTCTAAGCTACAGAACATTCAAGTCTCACTGTAAAGGTTCTGATTTTAATCAGTCTAAATAGATCCCAGCTTAGCAGGATCTGAAAAATTTTCCCTAGGTGAATCTAGCACATAGGTAGCACTAAGAATTCCTGCTCTGGTTGCAGAAGAAATAGAGGCAAAAACAGATAGTCTCCCCTAAGCCTGGAAATAACCAGTTTGAATAGAAAATGAGCAATATTCACTAGAGAAAATAATCCCACTCAATAGAGGAATGTGATAGCAATGCTTAGTGACAGAGAAGCTAAATATGTTACTTGCATGGACAAGCCAGCTTTACAGGTATATTGAAAGATCCTGACATGAGGCAGGTACCCTAGATTTTCCAGTTGGACTTGGTCTAATCCCCAGAGTCCTTGTGAACAAGGTAAAGGACTCAGACTGAGAGATGTGGCAATGGAAGCTGCAATCGAAATGGCGTGAAGAAGAGATCCAGACTGCTGTGGTCTCTAGAAGCAGAGAGAGTGGAGGACACACGTCTTGTCCTGAACCCTTCAGAAAGAGCTGCCCTGCCGACACTTTGACTAATCCAGTGAGACTGACTTTGGATTTCTGAGCTTTCAGGTCTATAAGAATAAATCTGTGTTGCTGGATGTCAATAAGACTATGATAAATTGCTACTAATATGGATGTTGTGCAACTCACTTTACCTATTAGAGGCTTGGTTTTCCTCACCTCTAAGATGGAATATTTACTCCCATGTCAATCAGTCCTTGTGAGAACAAAATGCAATCATCATTGCTGGCACACAGCGAATGCCCAGTAAATGCACCTGCTATTGTGATCACCAGCAGGTGCCTCCTGGCAGTCTCAGATTTTTGTAACATATCTGGGTCAGAACAGGTGGAGCCAGGAGTGGGAAAATGTGCTAAGACATGAGAAGACAGGAACTTCCAGCTCCGCCCAGTTACATCCTCCAAGACAAGGGACTGGGGTAAATAGATGGTGACAGGAAGCATCCTTGTCTAGATCCAGGTCTTGGTGGAAACGCCTCCACTCTTTCCCCATTCAGTTTGATGTTGACTATAGATTTTTTCATCTATTGCTTCGATTGTGTTGAGGAATGATCCTTCTATACCAAATCTGCTTAAGGTTTTTGTTATGAAGGCTTAAAATATAGCCCTGAAAGTTTTGCTGAAGCCTTTAGACAAGAAAAAAAATGACAAAGGGATATAAATTGGAAAGAAGGAAGTTAAATTATCCCTGTTTGTAGATGACATGATCTTCTATATAGAGGGACCAAAGAAACCAAGGACTTGCTAAAAGACTGTTGGAACTCAAAGGAATTTGGCTAAGTTGCATGATATAAAATCAACACACACAAAAATCAAGCCTTTGTATACATAAACAACCTCATGGCTGAGAAAGAGCTTATTGGATCACCCACTCATGATAGCTGCAAAAAATGTAAATACCTTAGAATAAACTTAGATAAGAATGTGAGAAATCTCTACAATGAAAATACAAAATCTTGAGGAAAACAATAGAAGAAAAACATCAAAACATGGAAAAACCTTCTATGTTTATGCATTGGTAGAATTAATATAATCAAAATGTCCATACCACCAAAAGTAATTTACAGATTTATTGCATTACCAATCAAAATATCTATGGTATTCTTCTCAGACCTAAAAAAATGCTAAAATTCATATGGAAACACATCAGACCTCAAATAGCTAAAGTCATCTAAATAACACAAACAAAGCTGAATACATTGCAATACCAGACTTCAAGATGTATGACAGGGCAGTTGTAATCAAAACAGCCTGGCACTGGCACCAAAAAAAGAAGACCTGAGGATTAATGGAACAGAATAGAAACCCCAGAAACTAACCCACACATCTACAGCTAGCTAATTTTTAACAAGCAAACTGAAATCCATCCAGGCAGAAAGGGCAGTCTCTTAAACAGATGGTGCTGAAAAAAAAAATAGATCTACATATGCAGAAGTATGAAACAACACCCCTACCTTAAACCCTATGCAAAAATCAACTCTAAGTGAATAAAGAAATTAATATATAGCCTGATACCGTCAACTTATTAGAGGAAAATACTGAGTGACTTTGAAAAATACAGGCATAGGCAGGCACATCCTGTAAAAGACCCCAGAAGCTCAGACTATGAAAACACAAATAAATAAATAAAATCACATCAAATTTAGAAGCTTCTGCACCATAAGGGAACCATTGACCAAGTGAGGCAGCCAACAAAATATAAGAAAAAATTTGCAAACTATACAACTGATAATGATTAATAACAAAGAACTATAAGGCACTCGAGATTCAACAAAACAGTCTAGTTAAGAAATGGGCAAAGGGCATAAACTGGCATTTCTCGAAGAATGAAATTCAAGTGGTCAACATACATGAAAAAAAGCTCAAGTTCACTAGCCATGAAGAATATGTTAATAAAAGCCACAATGAGCTGGGCCTGGCACATAAACCTAACATCTGAAGTCCTCGCTTTGCGTCCACCCGGATCCCATTATGGCTGCTGGTTTTATTCCTCGTGGCCCTGCTTCCCATCCAGCTCCCTGCTTGTGGCCTTGGAGGGTGATCGAAGATGGCCCAAAGTTTGGGACCCTGCTCCCCCATGGGAGACCTGGAGGGGGCTCCTGGCTTTGGATCAGCGCAGCTCTGGCTGTTGTGACCACTTGGGGAGTGAGTCAACAGATGAAAGATCTTTCCCTCTGTCTCTCCTCCTCTCTCTATATTGACTTTCCAATAAAATAAATAAATCTTTTTTAAGATTTATTTTATTCTTATTGGAAAGGCGATATACAGAGAGGAAGATCTTCTGTCCAATGATTCACCCCCCATGCGGCCGCAACGGCTGGAGCTGAGCCAATCGGAAGCCAGGGGCCTCTTCCTGACCTCCCACGCAGGTGCAGGTTCCCAAAGCTTTGGGCTGTCCTTGACTGCTTTCCCAGGCCACAGGCAGGGAGCTGGACGGGAAGCAGGGCTACCAGGATTAGAACCGGCACCCATACGGGATCCCCGGCGTGCAAGGTGAGGACCTTAACCACTACACCATCGCGCCAGGCCCAAATAAATAAATCTTAAAAAAAAAAACTGATGGCAAGTTTGAACTTACCCCAGTTAGAATGGCTATCATCCACAAATTGAAAACAATAAATTTCATGAGTATGAGGGGGAGAAGGCACTATAATCCACTGTTGGTGGGAATGTAAATGAGTGTGACCATTGTGGAAAATCATAGGGCAATTCCTCAGATATCTGTAAAATGTAACTATCAGATGACCCAGACATTCACTCCTGGAAACTTGTCCAAACATGATGAGATCAGATTATGAGAGGGTTATTTGTAGTCACATGTTTATGGCAACTCAATTCACAGTAACTAAGAGTTGAATTCAACCCAGACAACCACCAGCGAAGGAGTGGATAACAAAGATGTGATATATAAACATTATGAAACATTACTCAGCCATAAAAAGTATGAAATCTTGTCTTTTGCAACCACATGGATGCAGTGGGCAACCATCATGCTTAGTGAATAGGCCAGTCCCCAACAGACAAGTATGTTTCCTTTAGTCTGTAATAACTAATATGCAAAGTGCAAAAAAAATGTAATGTGTAGGTGCCTGAGGGGACATTCTGGGATTTGATTATTGTGTACAGCTTTTGTTTCTACTCCTAAGAGCAGCAGATTTTCTTTGCTTTTTTGTTTGCTTGGGGGTTTGTTTTTTGTTATTATTTTCTATTAAACCTGTGGGGGTTAATTAATATTTCTTTTAAAAACAATGAGTTCTCAAATGCTGGTGCAAGAAATCAACGCTACAGGAATTAGCCAACCAGCCTTTGAGGGATGTTTGCACCTGTGGTTTTAGAACATCCCATAATACTCCAAGAACCGTAGGGTCTACTTCCCAAGAATTCATATCTCACTTCAGAATTGACACAGAAAAGGAATGGGAAACACCACAGTACCTAGAGGCATACCAAACCCCACATTCCCTTGCTTTTCATTTATAGTCCAAATGCAATCCATTGGGTCCATTCCAGAGCTTGCAAATAATTGCAGATTCTTAGACCATTGCAAGAGTAAAGCATTGTTTTCTGTCTATGTAGCAGGAGTAAATTATACATAGTAATGTGTACTGTACTATCTTTGAGAACAACAAGGAAATGGCTCACATCCAGCTTTCCCCTCTGTAAAATAGGAATCAACACCTGCCTGCATGGTTGTTAATAAGGGTTAGATCATGTGTAGAAGCTAAGGGCATGGTAAAGCTACTGGGGTATAAATGACAAGACAGTGAGACACATTCTGCAACAGAGCATAATGAAAATGTGCATGGAGGAGACCTAAAGCGGGGTTGAAAGGGGGGCTAATAGGAGGAACTCCCTGAAGGAAATGACACCCAAGCCTTTTGTTTTCTGGATGGAGGGTAAGTGGAGGTCTGAATGTGGAGGTCTGAATGGAGCTGGCCCTTCTGAAGGGTATAGGTCAAGAGCAAGCAGTGCTTTCAGGGAACTGCAAAGCATTCAGATAAGTATGGTGGTGAGGTGAGAGATTTGGCTGGAGATCTACTTGCCCTTCACATCACAGAGTGACTTAAGAATACAGATGAGGGCATTGGACTTTAGCTTGAAGACAATGAGAAGCTGTTGAAAGACTGTAAGCAGGGCAATTTTGTAACCACATTTGGACTTGAGAAACATCACTCTCAGGGAACAGGTGAAGTGGGACAAGATGAAATCAAATAAGCCTGGAAGCTGTTGCAATAATTGATGGGCTGGTGTGGGAGAATCATTGGGAATGGACAGGTTCAGAGATGTTAGGATGTAGGCCCTGAGGTGGGGTGAAGGAAGGAGAGAAGAAAACTTTATTTCCATGTTTCAGACTTGAGTGAACAGTGGTTCCTTTACTAAGAAAGCATAAGACACAGCAGTTGGAGGAGCAGATGGAAAGCCCAGCTTGAGATACGTTTATGCAGACACATAGAAAACCCACGAGACCTTCAAGAGGTGATGTGCAGATGGCAGTAAGATATCTAAATCTTGATCCCAAGATGTAGACTTGAGATCTAATAGCCACTGGCCTGTGGCTGTCTCCAGGAAGTCATAGAAGTGAATGAGACCACCCAGAAGGTGGAAAGAGAAGGTGGCAAGAATCTAAGGTCAAACAGTAAGAAAAAGACTAAAACTCACACCACTAAGAATAAGGGCAGATCGTGTGGTGCCCCAGATGCCTAGGAAGTGAATTACTCAAGGAGAGTGTACTCTGTGGTGTTGAATGTACTTCACTCAAGTTAAAGGGAATAGCCATGGACTTGACACAGTGAAAGCCATAAGAGCAGAGGGCAGGAGGTGAAAAGGCCCATGAGTGTGGGCAAGGAGAGGAACATGGTGAAGTGGTAAGGACAATTGTGGAACTCACCTTCCAAATGAAGCCATGATGTTCTCTTGCAGGGACTTTGCATGAGGAAGAGAACTGAGAGATAAGAGTAGTTGGAGGGAGGAAGTTTTTCACTTTAACATAGGAAAGTCTTCATGATGTTAAAGCAATGCTGTTGAGTCAGAACAAGGGAAAGGATGGATTAAAAGCATAATTGATAAAATTCAGGTTTTGTATTTGCAAATTTTCATGCTCACTATAATTTTACTGTCATCCCAAATTAATGTCCATGGTCATTCTGGACATGTACATACTCAGAATCGTGAAAAAAAAATAACTCAGAGATATATCAGTTGAGAGTTTCCATCTGCTGATTCATTCTCCAAATCTCTCACAAGGATGGCAGGAACCCAATTAATTCAGCGATTGTAGCAGCTGCCTCCCAAGGCTTACATTAGTAGGAAGCTGGATTCAAGAGTCAATGCTAGGAATCAGATGTGGGCTCTTGGATATGGCACACAAGGGTTTTAGAACTTTAATGCCTGCTGCAGGTTGCTGAATCCTCTCTGCACATGGGTGCTGGAAGCAACCCTGTGCCTTCTTATATCAGCTCGCCAACAGTGGGCAAATGTTGTTTGGACAGTGATTTGAATGCCACGAGTTTCATAGCACTGTGCCCTTTTGGTTTCACTGTTTAAAATGCACCCCCACATATGTAGTGCTGAATTGCCAACCAGCATTCCCAAACTCCAGCAGCCCATGTTGGCCCTTACAGAGAAAATATGTAAAGTAGGGTTTTGGCATGAGTTGCAGTGCTGGTGGGTGGTTGAAAATCCAATTTCAATGAGTCAATAAGCTATATTAAAGATGAGGCCTTCAAACAGAAACACAGAATACAAGGTCATGTATCAATTGGTTGATGAAAATGTTGAGTCCAGAACCTCAGAGAAAACTCTTCACTGAATCCCTGCAGGAGTGATGGCTCAGTATTGGCTAATTGGGTGTTGGCATCAGCTTCACAGACATAACTACTGTGAATAATGAGAATCATGTGAGAGAGTGAGGAAGTGGTTCCAGAGGAGGATGTGGGGACCAAGCAATGTGGTGGTCCCCTCCACGTTGTAAATGGAATGTGAGGAGGGAGAGAGAGGAGGTTTCTCTGCACACCATGCAATGTTATCATGTGAAAGGGGGACCTTTGCTGAGGATTCCCCAGAGTCAGGGAATTTACCTCTCTGCCTTTTCTGGTGACACCAGGCTTTCTCTTGGCTCTTCCTCTACAGCAGAGCAGATGAGAAGTATAAAGGGACTTGGTGGCCAGTTTCCACTGACCTATTGGTCTTGTACCATGGACACAGATTGTGGCCCATTTCATAGGCAGGTGATAGCCTTCCTCTTCCTGTACTATGCCTACTCCTCCTTCCCATTTGCCCCAGTGCTTCCCACCCAGGGCCTGGGCTATGGGCCCTGTGACCTTTGGCCCAACCTGCTTGGGCATGCTGATTCTAGATGCCAAAGGGAAAGCACTGTTTGGCTTTGCAGAGTATGGCTCTATAAAGCATGCTGGAGGCAATGGCTGTGCTTGCCTTCCTGGCAGTGGAGTTCCCAGCTGGCATCTGTCTGTATCTGCTGTAGGTTGCAGCCTAGGCGTTCAGTCTGCTTGGCTCTTGTGTGATGTTTCAGCTGGCTGCGCCATGTCAGATGTCTGTGTTCCTGTCTTTTAAATATGCCAACACAAGATCCAGTCATTGGAAGCACCCTGCAGATAACAATGAAGGTGGTGCTCAAAACACTCTCACCCTTAGTTAAAGATTGGGCTCCCCAAGCAGTTAGTGTTTCCCTGAAGTTGCAGACTGACCCCCTGCATTGTCATGAATTGTGCTGGGTATATTCTGCACGTTTACAGACATCAAGTGGTAGTGATACAGAGCATCAAGATGTCCTAGAGTACCTGCAGTCTTTTGTGGCTATTGTAACCAAAGACTTGGAAACCAGATTGTTGCTATCAGAGGAAGAAGTAGAAAAGGGCACAATGCTAAAAGCAAAGACAGTGGTAACCCTCAGGCTCAACAGAGAGCTTTTCTAAGTGACAAAATGCAGGCAAAACCCTTAAAGGATGAAAAATTGCTCATTGGAGCAGGGCTCTTACAGCTAGTGAGAACAAGAATACATCCTTTATTTTCTTAAGGAAAGGGAAAAGCAGGCACGCAGGCACATAAAGCTTAGCATGTGTCTTTTAGTGACTGAATTTACCTGACTTACTCAGTTGAGTATTGCCTTGGCTTGAAATTGGAGACTAGGCCTATTTCTCACCATTAAAGATGCCTGTTGGGAATTATCCTTGAGAATGCAAATGGGAGGTGCAAGATTGGCCTTTTCCCAGGACCTGACTGATTGTTGGAACAGGGGATGAGTCACATTAGGCAGGGCCATGACACTAACCAGCACACAAGAGAACCAGGTCCAGGGATAGATTCTGTGGGGGATTTGTGGGACAAATCTATGGAAATGCAAGGCCCACTGGTTAGCTCAAGAGTAGGGGTGGTAATGGGTTTAGCTAGGTGTGACCATAGAACCTGCCAACACTCATGGATACAGGGACCAAGAATAGTTTGGGCAGTTCCAGGCTTCAACACCCGCATATGCATCCTAAAACAGGGTGTGGGACAGGCAGGGCCACAACATTCACCAGCTCTTGGTAGGCCAAGATGGTGGAGCAGGCTATGCTGGGCAATGGGCTAGCATACGTGATATCTGGGTGTGGGAATAGGCCGAGTGGGGGAACTTGGGAAACTTCCCTAGTGGGTCATAGGTCCCACTGGTTAGCACATAGTCTAGCCTGGGATCAGGCAGGCTGGGCAAGGTAGCTCCAACTGTTGGCTAATGGGTGGGTTGGTTTTGAAAGGAGGCAGACCAGGCTCAGACCTTAGCTCATCGGCAAGTGCAGAAACCAGGCTGAAGTGCAAGTCATGCTGGGCTAGGCTGTCCAGGTCAGACCAGGCTACAGCATCCAAAGGCAACGGCCAAGATAGCAGAGGGACTAAGCTAAGCTGGGTTAGAGCAACCCCTGGCACTCACAAGATCTGTGGCTGGGATCAGGCCTGGTTGGGGAGCAAAGAGGATGCCCTGGCTGGGTTGTGATTCCCGCTGGTGATTGTGAAGGCCAGAGTGGGGGCTGCTGCCTTGTCTTGGATGGCTACAGTGTCCCTCAGCACCCTCAGCACAAATATGGACTGGATCTGGGGTATGTCAGAGTGGGCTAGACTCTAGCACCCACTGTTGCTTGTGAGAACCAGGGTGGGTATAGGATGGGCTAGGCTAGGTCTCTGCCCCTGCTGAGCCACGTGTGAGCTGTATCTGGGTGTGGACCAGGCTTGTCTGGACTGTAACACCAAACAGTAAAAACTGGAATGGGTGAAGATCAGCCAGGAAAGGCCACTGTTCCTACTAGGAACATGGACCCACCGGCCCATGGACCCACCGGTGTGTGCGCGATCTGGCATTGGAAGAGGTTCTGATGAAGGAGCTTGGAAAACTCCTCTGTCGGGACACAGTCCCTGCAGGTGAGTGCAAGAATCACAATAAGGAGCAGCCCAGACCAGGCCAGGGAACAGAAACCACCAGCATACATTTGGCACAGGTTGGGGGTGAGACAGGCTGGGTTAGTTCATATCACCCGCTGGAGAATCCAAGCACTGTAATGGAGTGTGGGTCTGGCCAGGTTGAGTCACAACACAAGCCAGTCCACGTGAGGGCCAGGATTCGAGAACGGATGGACTGGGCTAGGCTGTAGCCTCCACTAGCATAAGCTGAAATTGGGGGTGGGCCGGGCCCGGCTAGCCTACAGTACCCACTAGCAAATGCCGGAGAGAGGCGGGCCATGCCAGACTGGGCTGCAGCAAACAACCAGCACACATGAGACCCAGTAGAGAGGGAGTGAAGCCAGTAGGTGAGATGTGGAGGGCTCCCCTGCTGAACTACCACTCCCACTGGAGAGAGTAAGTTGGGATGGGGCTAGACCAGGCCAGGCAGGGCTGCAGCACCTGTTGGCCTCATGTGGACTGGATCAGGGGAAAGCCAGGCTGAATTGACTGTTCCTACTGATGCATGCACAAGTCAGAGTGAGTGTGGGTTGGATGGGCTTTTCACAGCATCAGCTGGCAGATGCTGGCATGGGGGGCAAATTCTGTCAAGTTAAACTGCAGAACCACCTGGATGTTGCAAGATCTGGGAGTGGGCCCATTAGGGAAGCAGTGGGTACCTTTCTCTTGGGTTGCCACTCTGACTGGTGAGAATGAGAACCAGGACTGAGGCAGGCATGACTAGACAGAATGACACCCACTAGCACATGTGGGGGCTGGTTAGTGGGACTGGTTGGGTTGAACAAGGCTTCAGTGCCCATTGACATGTATGAGAGCTGAATGGGATATGGGACAGACTTGACCAGTCTGCTGTACATACTGGCAAGCATGGGAAGTGGGAAGCAGGGCAGGAGTTGGGCCTGGTGGTGGTTATTGTGGGTTGCTCCAACTAGGCAGCCACTCCTACTGGTGTACTTGAAGGCCAAGTGTATGGTGGGCAGGATTGGGCTGGGTTACAACACCCATTAGTTTGTGCAAAAGACAGGGCTGGAAACAGAACTGACACAGCAGTTGCAACTACCAGCATGTGCATAAACTGATTGCAGCAACAGACTGTGCCTGACCCTGTACTGGCAAGCACACATACAAATCAGGTTTGGGATCACCTTAGATGAAGTTTCTATTGGGTCCCCCGCAACTGAATCACTGGACTCAGAATCCCAACCATAGAGAGAACAGCAGGTTCCAGGGTCTGAGCATGGAATGAATGTGTCAGAGCTCGGACTCCTGAGTGGCTTAGATGGAGCAATGGACAGCATACCCAGGTGCACATGGAGGATATGGCAATACATTGGAGTCTGCAGGGGACACCTGATAACCACGACAAAGGACAGAGGACAGAACGAATCAGTCAACTACCCCAGCCAAGTGTTGGCAGTGAATAACTGGGCAAACAGAGACTCTAAGGTGGACTGTGTTAACCAGCGGGTTCTGAAGAGGTTTCATCATGCTTGGAGTGGCAAGATCAGCAATAATACAGAACTGTTGAACTACTGAAACCTCTTGAGTAGGACCCTCCTTGGCTCCCTGCTCCCCCAGATACAGGAAGGAAAAAAATGTGGAAATGGTGATCTCACCCAGCTTCCTATAGCACTTGACCCTAATCATCCTAATCAACTATGTAAAAATCATCAAAAAAAATAGTTTAAAAAAAAATAACATTGTTTTCCATGGTTCTGCATATGCCACAGATGGAAAAGGACCCCAAATAGGAAAAAAGCAGGTCTATAAATGTTTACTATCCCCGTGAGGTTCCATGAAGCTGCCGTGAAGCTCCAAAATGGAGAGAAAACTGTAATATGACCTGCTTCCATGTCACATGACCGTGGGCAGTGACTTCTATTGGTTTCAAGCACAGGAAGCCACACTCATCCTTGCCCTGATCCCACTGACAGGTAGTTTGTGGCTATTCAGAGAGGGCCAGGCCAAAGCTCGCCTCTGCTCTTCTGTTGTTTCTAGATAAAATCAGCTCTTAGCAGGCATACCTGGCAGACAAGTTCCATTTATTTAACAGAATTCCCCACAGGTCATAGATTTATGATTGCTAGCCCCAGAGAAAACTTACTTTCTCTCTCTCTCTCTCTCTCTCTCTCTCTCTCTCTCTCTCTCTCTCTCTCTCCCTCCCTCCCTCCCTCCCTCCCTCCCTCCCTCCCTCCCTCCCTCTCTCCCTCTCTCCCTCTTTCCCCCTCCCTCCCTCCCTCCTTTTTTGCCCCCTCCTTTTCCCTTTCATTAGTTAATACTTTCTTTTCCCCAAGTTTTTTAAGAAGGCAGAAAGAGAGATTTTTCCATCCACTCGTTTACTCCCCAAATGCTGCAATGGGCAGGGCTGAACTAGGCTGAAGTCAGGAATCCAAGACTGCTTGCAGATGTCTCATGTGTGTGATAGGAGCCCAACCCTTGGGCCATCTTCCTCTGCTTTCCCAGGTACATTAGCAAGGAGCTGTTCTGTAAGTGGAGCTGTCAGGATTTGTACAGTGCTCACACAGGGTGCAGGCATTGTACACACCAGCTTAAGTATTAAACATTCTGGCTCTGTAGACTTTGTTTTTGAGGTTTTTGTTTGCTTGCTTGTTTGAATCATTTTCGGTTAACAGAAAAATTGAGCAGAAAATAAAAAGACTTCCTATATTCTACCCAGAATTACCCATGTTATTAGTATCTTGTGTGTCAAATAACCAGTTGTTACCATTGATGCAACAATGTTGATGCATTATTAGAACTCAGAGCCCATAGGTCACATTAATTTTCACTCTTAGATACAAAGTATGCTTGAATAGCTGGTAGAAACACTGAAGTCTTTAATAAAGATACAATTTATGGGGAGCTTTTTGGAACACAAGGCACTGTTGTATATATTAACTTATCTGACTCTTGCTTTAAAGGGAGCACAGAT
This sequence comes from Ochotona curzoniae, assembly GCF_017591425.1. Classification (NCBI taxonomy): domain Eukaryota; kingdom Metazoa; phylum Chordata; class Mammalia; order Lagomorpha; family Ochotonidae; genus Ochotona; species Ochotona curzoniae. The sequence continues at coordinate 11,081,157 of NW_024464920.1, read as the reverse complement.
TCAGAGATGCCGTAGCTTGCCCAAGGTCACATAAATATTAAATGGCAAGGATAAGAGCCCAAATCACCTTATTTCCCAATTGTCAGCTGTTTTTTTTTTCCTTTTAGAAAAGATTTATTCTTTCTGAAAGGCAAAGTAAGAGAGAAAGTGATCTTCCATCATTCTCCAAATGGCCGTGACAGTCAAGTCTGAACCAGACTAAAGCCAGGAGCCAGGAACTCCTTCTAGGTCTCCCATATGAGTGGCAGGGGCCCCCAAGTGCTTAGGCTTTCCTTTGCTTCTTTCCTGGGCACATTAGCAGGCAGTGGGATCAGAAACCAAGCAGCCAGGACCTGAGTCAGTGCTCTCATAGGAAATTTAAGTGTCACAACAGCCAGCTCTAGCTGGAGCACCACATTGTTCTCTCACTAATGTTAATGTCCAAGATACTCTATTCATGGTTCCAGGTCATCCTCAGATGTAGAATTCCTTTAACAAGCAGAAAACTAAGGTGCATGCTGTCAGTGCTTCCACTGTGAAATAAACTGTGAGTAGTTGAACAAAATGGCAATCAAATGCAGGGATCTCTAGCCAGGCATTAAGTCTACCCTAAGACCTACTTAGTTGTTGGACTCTCCCTCTAGACAGGAAGCTCTAGAAGAAATGGAAGCAAGTCTGTCTTGCTCACTGTGGTCTGTGTGTTTGTGCACGCTGCCTCGGATGTCACTGCACACAAGCAGCCATTGCTGAGCAAAGGACTGAGAGGATGGAAGTCATCAGGATATACTTGCCTGTGGACTCTCAAACATGTTTCCATTTTTCCTGGTAATTTTCCAATGACTGTTTTTTTATTGCCTCTTCTATGCCTTGTTGGGTCTTGTAAGTCTAGCCACATTCCTTTAATTACAAGATGACTTGAACCAGCACCAAATTTCCCAGTCATGCTCCTTTCCTGCTTCATAAGAGACTTCCTTTGGTATTTATTCCTTTGGTCTGCTTCCAGGACCCAAACCCGTGTGCACAGGGATGAGTCAATACAAATAGCTTTGCTTTGCAGTTTCTCACTAGAAGGTCAAAAGAAGTGTGTGCAAGGAATCCTGGGTGACGAGTCAGAGGCTTTCAACTCTGCTTGTTCTTTCAAGTAATGGAAACTTGTTTCCCTTTGGGTTTCTTAACCGCAAGATGGGAATGATACCAGGTGTTCTTAGGACACACCCTACAATGATTTTTGTCTCCTAGAAACAGTCCAACAGTGGATATTACAATGTCTGTGCACCTCACTACACTGTTTATCAGAGCTGGTAAATGTTGACTCCAAGGCCTTTATGCCATGTCTACAAACTGGTAATTTCAGGAACCACATGAAATTAATAGAAGTGTTTCATTTGTCCAGCAGCTGTTTCCGGAATGTAACACAGGATACTAACATGCTTAAATTTAGAGCACTTTGTCTGAAAATTCTGACTTCTTTTGGACAATCTGACGATTTGGCACCATAGGCCCACATTGATTGACAACAACTGCTTGGACATGAACAATGAATGCCTCTTTGAAGAAATTGGAGCTCTCCAGTTTGCTCAAATCACCTACACCCTATTCTCATGTACCTTGTCTTCGTCCTAGTCCCCAACACTCTGTTACCCAGCGACTGGACAATATTCACAAGCCATTTTAATTTAACAATTACAGTTTTAAATGTATGGTATATAGTATGTGGTCAGCTCCTCATTCAGCAGCTCTCAGATCTTGTTCACACATAATTCCAAAGAACAAATCCCATGTTGGTGTGACAATTCACTCCAACATTAAATCCTCTTTCTCCCATGAAGAAAATTATCCTTCTGCCATAAATAGATCAATAGGAATAATGTAATTTTGGAGCTGGATGACACAGCCCATCCACTTAAACCATATGTAACAGTTAAGGAAACTAGATAGGGCAGGTAATTACCGGGAGCCTGATGACTCACAGAAACCTGCCCAGGTTCCCAGAAGTGAGCTTTCTAAGTAGCCACTGCTCATTCTTTCCAGGACAGGCATAAAATGAGAACGACTGCTGCTTATTTTCCTTCTTGAAAAGCACTACGGTCAACTTAGACCCAACCCTAATGCTCTAGATTCTAAGAGAGTTCACTTTCCTAATCTTAATTCCTAGGAAGATTCCTGTGTTTATTATACCATAAGTATGTCCTTCATACCAGGTGACTTGAAACCCCAGCATTTTCTCTTTTGCCATCTCGGGGATAGAATTCTGAGATGAAGATGCCAGCAAAGCCAATCTCCTTTTGGTGCACCTTCCCAGCTTCCAGTGGCTCCCAGCAGCACTTGGCATTTTAGCTCCATCATTCCCCTATCCCTAGCCTGTTGTAGCTTTCTTTTTTGTGCCTCCCTTTATCTGTCTCTGTAACCCACTCTTTGATCAAGACACTAGTCATTGGATTTAGGGTCTACCCTCACTCAGTGTGGTGGTTGAACTTTGTCAACTTGACCAGACTAATAAAGGACACCCAGATAACTAGGCGAAATTGATTCTGGGAGCTTCTGTGAGGGTGTTTGTGGAAGGTTAGCATTTGCATTGGAAAACTGAATAAAGCAGAAGTCCTCATCAATGCTGGGGAAGGGCAGCATCCTGTCCGTTGAGTGTTCCAGTGGAATGGGGAATGAAGGAAGTGGATTCACTGTCCCTGCTAAAACAGAACCATCATCGTCTCCATTAAAAAGCCTTCCCACGTTTTCCCAAAGCTGTAGGTCAGTTCAATCAGAGCTGAGATCTCTTGGCTCCTATGTGCTCTGTTAGATTCCTATAGGGCATCCCTCTGTTGGCTACAGGGGGATGATCTGTATACAACCTTTGTTGTCATCCACAGCTTGCTCTTTTCCACTGCCATCCTCAGAGGAACAGGGACATCACCTGAGCTACCAGCTATTTGGTTTCCTTGCACTAGCCAATTTTCTTATGACTGCAGATTGGCTGTGCCACCTACAAGAATCCTACCTTCACGTAGTCATACCTAGGGATGTTTTTCTTGAAAGAGAAGCATCCTCACCCTTACATACTTTTCTTTGATCCCATTGGTTAAGACTGGGTCATATATCCATGCCCTAGCTTAGACTTAGGGTTCTCAAACCATAGTTTTGGACTCAAAACCCCTTTCTATTAAACATTGAGAACCTCAGCGTTTATTAACTATTGTCATGTTACAAATGGAAATAGCCATTTCTAAAATATTCTTTTTTAAAATAATAAACCCATTACATGTAGAAAAATAAGCATTGTTATAAAAAATAGTTTCCAAAGAAAACTTCAGAGAAGGATTGCGTTGCTTTACATTTAAATTATTTTTCAAACATCTTAAATATTTAAGGGAATCTTTAAAAGGCCGGCATTGCAGGGGGAGGCTTAGTCTTCTATGCCACAACACTGGCCCCCTCCCTACCATTGCTTTCTCAACATCAAATATGAACATCTTAACCACTAGGCCAAACGTTCAGCCTTTAAAAGTTTTGTATTAGAATGCATCTCACGATCTGTGGAAGTCACAATTTATTTGGCAGTCATCCTTTTCTTTCTTACACAAGACAATAATGTATCAAGTATCAGTGGAGTCTTGTATCTGTACAGACCTGGTCCTTAAGACCTTGAGTCTAAGAGCAGCCCTGTGGCCTGGCAGTTATGAATCCCATTGGGATTCTACATCCCATGTTCACATCCCAGTTCTGTTGCTGCTTCCAGCTTCCTGATCATGCCAACCCCGGAAGCAGCAGGGGACAGTTCACGTAGCTGGGTCTCTCCCACACTTGTGGGAGACCTGGTCCCAGGTTGTTCCAGGCGTTGTGGGCATTTGGGAAGTAAACTAGAGAATGGAATACACTCTCATGCTCTCTTTTCTAGCTAATTCTTTAAAATGTGACTATAAACTTTTCTAGGATAAATACAAGAAATAACCACCTGAAGGCCTCCACAGTTTCAGTCCATCTGTTATTCTGTGTCATGTATTTTATGATTTAATGTCCCTTAGCAAAACTGCCACAATCTCGTTGAGTTCAATGCCAAGAAAGGAACTTGTCTGTCCAATAGACTTGTCAGGCTTCTCTCACTGAATAACCGTAAGTAACAGATCTTTGCAAGCATTCTGTTTAAATGAAAACAGCTAACAGGCTCAAAGCTAAGCTTCACACTAAGCTGCTGCGTCTTTCTTCAATCTGAGTTTTGACTTCTGAGCTTCCAGTTGCCAAATGTACCCTTGTTTTAATTATGGTGAAGAGACACTATTGTTTTTCCCTTCATAAATAAATGGGGCACAACTAAACAATCAAAGAGCAAGCATGATTTTTAAAATCCACCAGCTGTGGCTTGAAGGATGAGGGTTGAGGACTGGTGAGACATGACACGTCCGCCTAGAGAAACATCAGACCCCTTTGCACTGTATTGTAAGTTCCTTGGCACTCTGACCTACACTCATCTCTGCTTTTAACCATCTTTCTATGCCCAGGAGATGAATATGTATATAATCATGGCTCAGTAAATTACCCATGAAAACAACACAAAATTAAGAATGCAAAACAGGGGGCAAGGATTCAACGTAGTTGTTGAGATGCCAGCTGGGATGCCTAGGTCCCATGCTGGAGGTTCTGGGTTCAGGTCACTGCTCTGGTTCCTGACTTCCTGTTCCTGCAAACCCTGTGGCCTGCCAGGAGTTGGGTGAGGGGTAGTAGTGGTGTGCCCAGTGCTGGAGTTCCTGCCCTTCCTGTGGGAGACCTGGATTAAGTTCCCAGCTTCAACTCTGGCCAAAGTGTTGTATGCATTTGGGAAGTGAACTAGCAGATAGGGCGTAAGGGGACAGCCCTCTTTTTTCCTGCTTTTTCATTCTGTCAAATAAGTCCATTTGTATAACTTCTTAGAAGTTTTTATTTACATTCTATTTGAAAGGCAGAAAGAGAGACCAAGAGTGCTCTTCCAACAGCTGATTGGCTTCTCTCATCTTTGCTCTCATGTCTTGATCCCAAGCCATCCCTCCCATGGTTGTCAGCTTCAGTCTTCTAGAGCGCTGTCTTTATCAAGTTTGTTTCCATCAGGGGCTGTGCTTACCAAACTCGAGTACAAGCATCTCCATCCTAGTTCAATGCCCACCATGAAACAGGCCTGATTCACCTTTCAAAGCTTCACCTGCTGATCAAATTTATATTTCTCTGACTCACACCAGGCTGCCTCTCCTTGCCCTTGCTGGGCAGCCCCAGCCCTTCTCTCATCAGAACCCTGCCATCACTCAAGGTCAATGCTAAATCCCCCCTTTGGGGGTGTGCTCTGGTCTTCCCAGGTAAACACACTCTCCCTGGGGGATGGTTCGGGTGTGAGGTTCTTTGATCTCTGTTCCTCTGGGCACTTCTTCCTCTTCTCTTCAAGGGCAGCTCTCCCTACAGATCCTGTATGCCCTACAGCCCCAAGCGCCTGTCTTACACTTGATAGTTGCTCAGTAAGTTGTAATTGGCATGATTTAGACTTTGGACAGGTGCTTTTCTTCGCTATGCGTGTTGAAAGACTGTCTCCTTATGCGCAGCAACATACCCATCTCCAAAATGGCATCAGACTGAAACACTGTGCTATTCTGGTTTTTAGAAGGGCTTCTACTCTTTTAGTCTGGTTTTAGAAAGCAAAGGGCTGTGGTGAGGGGCAGGCAGTGGCAGATTCAAGGTTAGACCCTTGAATTTCCTGTTGAGCTGTGAGAGTCAGGCTTAAACCACTCTTCCGTCACTGCCTGCTTCTGGGATCTTTTTTTAAAAAGATTTATTTATTTTTATTGGAAAGTCAGGTATACAGAGAGGAGAGAGAGAGAGGAAGATCTTCTCTCAGATGATTCACTCCCCAGGTGAGCACAATGGCCATTGCTGTGCCAATCTGAAGCCAGGAGCCAGGAGCTCTTCCAGATCTCCCATGTGGGCACAGGTTCCCAAGTCCTTGGGCCGTCCTCAACTGCTTTCCCAGGCCACAAGCAGGGAGCTGGATGGGAAACGGGGCTGCCAGGATTAGAACCAGCACCCATATGGGAATCCAGCACGCTTAAGGTGAGGACTTTAGCCACTAGGCCACCACACCAGGTCCTGCTTCTGAATCTTAAGCAAATTCCTAAATCTCTCAAAATCTCAGTTGCTTATCCCTACAACGGAGACAGAACCACCTGTTCTGTGGGTTTCTTTGGGGGAGTTCAGTCAGAATGGTTCCATTAGGCACCTGACTCTGCCTGGGACGAGGAAGGTGACTCACAGCTCTTGGTACCATCCCTCTCCTCCAATAGATCACAGCTTCCCTTCCCACGCTGATCCTGTTTGTATTTTACTTCAGAATCAAATGTTAAATCTTATTGACAAGAATGTATGGGGAATCCAGAAAGTGAATATGCTAAAACTAGAATCTGATTCAATGGAGGGGACTTACACGGCAGAATAGCTCTGGCCAGATGCCCTAGGTGCAGGTGCTGAAGGCTTAGTGACAGGTAAGGGAGAGATGTACTTCAATGGGAAGGAGAGGCCAGGCAGAGGCCTGCTGCTTCGCTTCAGTTCTGCTTCCTGTATCCACTGGCCTATAGTCAACCCTTGTCTGAAAACACAGCTGGGAAAACTCCAGGATGGAGCAGTTAGTCTGCTCTAAGTTGTGCCCTGCTCCAAGTACTAGGGTGGGGTCCCTAACCCTACAGCAGCCTCCTCCTCCCTGAGATGAAAATTCTCCCTTTGTCCCACATAGCCACGCTGCCTGTGTCACCTGACTGTCCATTAGTCGCTTGGCTACTTGATCGTCTGAGGTTCCATCCCGGGGCTTTTGTGTCCAAGTGACCCTTCTTTTAGTTCACAGTAACCCCTAAGTGCTTGCGTAGTGAAGCTAACATTCTAGATGCATGCTCCATCAAAAGAAAGAACAAAACTGTAAAACATTTAAGTGAAAAGTCCAGAGCTGGGAACTCAATCTGGATCTCTCACATGGGTGACAGGAAGCCAGCGATGCGAGCTACCACCTGCTGCCCCCAGGGTGCATCTTGCCAAGAATTTGAAGTCAAAAGCAGAGCTGCTACCCGAACTTAGGCACGCTGGTGTGGAGTGTGGGTGTGTCCCAAGCGGTGCCTTGCCACAGTCACCCTGACATAGAATCCTCTAGACAATAGAGACCAGTGAACCAGCACAGGCCCTGAGGAGCAAGGCAGAAAGGACCTCTCCAGAGACAGATCTGTTGATGGCCTGGTATGAGTGCCACCTCTGTGTGTCTAACATGCAGCCCCACCATGGAGAGCAGCTGGCCTTTCAAAAAAGACTCAGATGCAAAGAGCTGCCCCCACCCACCTTGCATGCCCAGAGATGCTACCACACAGCAAAGTCAGCCTCCAGGTATGACATCTGGTTTGCAACAAGGTCCCACTCAGCTGTAAGGATTTTTCACCCTGGAGCTTGCAGTATGTGGGGCGATGGAGCAGGCCATGCCAGTGGATGTACCTGCCTTGGTCCATTCTTGCCTGCTGCCAGAGAAGCCCGCCTCATTGCTACCTAAGTCAGTGAAAGACTTCCACAACCCAAACAGTCCTCAGAACATCCAGCTGCCCCTTGGGCAGACTTGAGACTTGCGATCCTTGCCCTTCCTGTAGGATCAAGTTATTGCATATTGTAACTCGATCTCCAGGCATCTTGCTGGCAACTGGGGCTACTCAAGTGAGTGAAACAGACAATATCCTCTACCCTAGGAGTGTATTTATTCACTGCCAGACGGAAGCAAACCAGCAAATAGGATCTGTCTCTTGGGTTGTCATGAGTCCTGCCAAGGAGTGATCAGGAAGACGGGATGCAGGATGGCAACGGGGAAGCAGTAGGAGGGCTTTGAGGCCCTGGGCATGGGAAGAGGGCACTCTGGGGCGGGGAGTCTAGGGCTCATGCCCAAGGTGAAGGGGACCACACCATGAAGGAGCTATCAGGGGGTCATTCAGAACAGATGCTTGCGTGTTCAGAAAGGAGGCCAGGAGCTATTACCACTACCCCTCGGGCAAGCAGCAGGTGGCAGAGGTGAACAGGACCACGTGGGCCGCAGGCAGAAGTGTGCCCAGTAAAAGGAAGCTAGAGGAGAGCAGTTTGGAATTGTCTGTTTCACAAAGGGCTCTAGCTGCAGTGGTGGGTGGAGCAGAGGGCTCAGCCCACCTCTCCCTCATCGGTGGGTTCACAGACCTCCCTCATGGAGACCAACTGCTGTTCTCTGTCTGGGGTAGGGTCCTAACATAGAACTTCCTTTGTCCTTCTGCCAGATGAGCAGGACCGAATTCATCTCAGTAAAGCTCTCACTTTCGTTCTCATTCTCACTCTCACCCACTGTTTCTAAAGTTCCAAACTCGAAACACCCACCCTCCGCACAGCACTGCTAGTCCTCGTCTGGCTTCCTACACATTGACTGGGTCTCTGTCCCTTACATGGCAGGTGCACGGTGCGCACTGGCGAGGAAGGGGTAGCCCCCCAGAGCGGTGTCATTGTCTGCAGATATCCGCAGTTGTTTGCCAGGCTTCAGAATGCACTTGAGCAATGGCTTTTTCATCGCATAGGGGAGCCAAGTGCCACGTTGCCAAATGCCAGCCTGGCAGTGTGAAAGAACAGGAAGGAGATTCTGGTCATGCTCTGCCTCAGTTTACCTCATTCGTGCATGTGCAGCCTGCAAATCGGTTCACAGCCACAAGGGGAGCAGGAGGGTAGCAGACTGCTTTGGGGGGCAAATCCCACCTGCTTCTCTGGGGAGGACTCCCCCAGCTCCCTGCTGAACCTGTGTCCCCCGGAAGCCTCTGTTTTCCTCGGTGGTATTTATCTCATGCATCATCTTTTCCTCTTTCCCTACACTTAATTATCCAATAGCTCTGCCTCATTAGACTAACAGTTCCACCAATGTCAGGACCCAAGTCTGCCCTTTCCGCCCTGGAGCCTGGTATGCACACACACACACACACACACACACACACACACACACACACACACACACACACACGGTGCTTCATAAGATACTGCTACTTGATGCAAAGAGGAAGGAAATTACCAAATAGAAGGGACCCAACGCTCTGCAGGAGAACCCTTGGCAAGCTTTAAAAGCAAGGGATCCTATTGATAGAGGTTGACTTCAGCCTTGGCAGAAGTTTGTATCCTGGGACAGCTCTGTAGAGTTAGTTTCTCAGCCTGCCTGGGAGCACCGGGAAATGCAAGATCATTTCAATAGGCATTTAGGAAAATAAGGTGCCAGGGATAAGTCAGCAAAAGAAATGGCCTCACAGAGGCTGTGCCCGGATCAGACAAAAGGCACTAGGAAGGGGGAATCCCTGCGGGGAGCAGGTGCAGGGGAAGCGCGCCCTCTGCCGGGAGAAGAGGAAAGTACATCTGCAGGCGTCCCGCGAGGGGGTCAAGCCCTGGGTGAGGCCAAGGTCCCTAGACCTCCACTTCTGGCGGGAAAATGGGCTCAGCCTCCCACCATGGGGCAGATCTTCCCAAGCATTTTCCAGTCTTCTCCTTTCTGCCTCGAACTTCTGCTCGGCACCAAAGACTACAGTTCATTGCAAATCCTAATCTTCCTGCCCCCTAATCTTCCTCGCCCATTGACCAAATAAAGAGATCGTTTGAAACAGTCTGTGGAAATGGCAAATCCCAGCAGCTTCGCAAGACCTTCTCTTGCTCGTTTCTCCTTCCCTGGCCCAAGTTCTGGAGCACGGGACTCAGATCTTTGCGTGAGACAACAGGTAGGAGGGAGCTGGTCCTGGCAGCACCCGGGCGTTGGCTGCTCCAGTACACAATGGATAGGCTGGCTTTGGCAGTCAAGGGAACCCCACATGCTTATAGCTCCTGATTTCGATGGTTTAGACCCACACTGTATCAGCTCAGGGGCTTTAAGGGTTCTGGGCTGCCCCCAGAGAAAACCATGGTTGGGAATGGCGGAGCCAGCTCCCGGCTAGGAAAAGACAGAGAAGGCGAGTTGCACCAGGTCTTTGTTTATTGAATCTTGAGTGACACCTAGTGGCTCTCCCGCTTCTGCCCCGTGTCGGCGCTGGAAGGGTATTCTCAGCTCCTCTGCCCACCTGCCCGCCTGCCCGCCCGCTGAGCCTCCTCCAGCACTGATGCTTTTGTTGGCACTTGCTGGCGAGCGCTTGCTTGTTATGGATCTGCAGCCCTTCTCTCGCAACGTGTGCCATTCAGATACAGATATGCTGGGCCACTGTGCTTTGCTGTCAAGGCGGCAGCTGTGTCTGCACAGAGCTGGTCGCTGCTGTTCTAAGAGCTGGGCACCACAGCTTGCTTCCAGCTCCAAGGAAGCCCACAGCTGCACTAGAGGAGATGGACGAGTTAGAAGCGTTGCTTGAGCTGGCAGATGTCATGTGGGTGTGGTGGATAGGGGGAGAGGAGGCGTGCATCTAGCATCTAGGAAAGCTTGCAGCTTATACCTTGCACTGTGTCTGAAAGACAGGAAGGTGTCCTGGGCAGAATGCTGCGGTGACACGCACCTGAGTTCCTGGGTACAGGACTGGAGGTCCCCATGAATCAGCGGGTTTTGCAGTCCAGGCCCATGGCCTGCCCTAACCAGGTGAACCTTCCGAAAGGACGGAGCGTTCCCTGGAAAAGCGCTATCTGAAGGTGCGAAGGACTCACCTGAGGCGAGTTTCCTTCGCTTTGGAGATGAAGGGCCGTGTAGCAGGGAGTGCGGGTAGGCAGTATCTAGGAGCCAGGAACAGTCCTGAAGGATAACCTGCAACCCCACGGAAGTCCAGCACAGCGGCACGCCTCCACTTCCGATCCAGCTCCCTCCTAACGCAGTGGAAAATGGCCCAAGGGCTTGGGCCCCTGCCATCCATTCAGGAACCCTGGATGGAGCTCTGGGCTTCTGGCTTCAGCTTGTCCCAGTTCTAGCCATGTGGCCGTATGGGGAATAAACCAGAAGATGGGAGATGTCGCTCTGTCTCTCTCCCTTTCTCTCTCTCAGTTCTTCTTCTGATGCTGTAATCACTCTGCCTTGCAAACAGATCAATAAATACTTTAAAGGGGATGGGCATCAGTGCTAAAGCCACAGGAACACCAAGTTCTGCTAACAGCTAGTGAATTCGGAGGAAACCCCACGTTCCACCCACAAGACCGTGGTCCCAGCTGGCACGGTGACATTAGGAACCCTGAAGAAAGGACGCGGGCATTCTGTGCCCCCACCGACCTATAGGACTCTGAGTGACACATGGAGACCGTGGTAAGCCACCAGCTCTGTGCTTAGTCACAGAAAGCTGAGACAGGTGAGGGTGGAGCTGTGCATCGAAGGCTCCGGCGTGCGGCAGCATGTGCTCGGAGGGCGGTATGTGCAGTACAGCTGACAGCCCATGCTGGGCGCAGAGGCAGGAGCGTGGTTTCAGGAATGTTCACTTCTCTGCATCTGTTTCCTCAGGGACAAAACGGGATGTTCATAATTCAAGCAGATCTGTGAGTGGGCCATATGCTTATAGAGGGTACGGCACAATTGGGTGCCAGGATAGGTGTTTAAGATAAACGTCGGACGGAGTTATAGTCATCAGTCTAAGTGACGTGGGGTTTGCTTTTGGTTTTGTTTCTAACCTAGCTGTCTGGGACCACCTGTGATGGAATCGCCTAGGGAACGTCCTTGAGCTTGCTGAATTAGAATCCCTAGGGGTGGTACCTGGAAACCCACATTTCCAATAAGCTTCTGGAATCATCTCTATGTGAACCACTAAGCAAGAGAGAAGATCTGTAATGAGGTCATTGTGGGGGTCCCCGTAAAAGTGACTGAAAGGACCACCCAGGATGTGGCATTGGGAAGAAGGAGGGGACATGCCTGACTTTGTGGCAAGTGGAATTGATAGAATGGAAGAACTGATCAAGGAGGGCGGGGGATGAGCTGGGCCACCCTAAGAGATGTGTGGGGAAGGGTGTGTGCACTCTGAGTGGATCCTAAGGGTCCAGAAGTTGGTAGGCATCTAGGTGGAAGCTACATAGATGGTTAGAAAGACTAGCATGCGTGAATGTTGGTACTTGGACCTAGCCATCGAAGAGCTGCTTGTGATGCTGCCGCCCCACATTGGGGTACCTTGAATCCCAGATCCAGCTCCTAGTCCCAGCTCCCTGTTAGTGCAGACCTCGGAAGGCAATAGTAATGTGGTTCCTACTGTCCTTAGCAGGGGACCTGAGGTGACTTCATGGCTCCTGGTTTGGCTGCAGCCCGGCCAACTATTGAAAGCAGTTAGGGAGTAAACCAGCCCATGGGAGTTCTCTTGCTCTCTCTCTTTCTCTGCTGCTGCCACTTCTTTTTAAAAATTCGTTAATTAATTTGAAAATCAGTTACAGAGCAAGAAGGTGAGACAGAGAGAGAGGGAGCGAGCTTCCATCTGGTGGTTCACTCCCAGGATGACTGCAACAGGCAGGGCTGGACCAGGTTGAAACCAGGAACTAGGAACTGTATCTGGGGATCTTCCACTGGGGTGCAGGGGCCCAGCTACTCGGGCCATCTTCCGCTGATCTTCCCAGGCCATTGGCATAACCAATGCTCCAGTGGGATGCCAGCACCACCGGCAACAGCCTTCTCTGATACGCCACTGTGCCAGCTCCTTCCCTGTCTGTTTCATTCTTTTTTGTTTTGACTTTTTTTTATCTTGAAAACAGAGATTAATATCACAGAATGGAGCGTCCATGACAACGATCGTAACATGGGGGAGAGAAGGGTGTATCATCACTTACACAGTATGATTAAAAAAGAAATAATTGTAACTGTATGCTAAGTGATATGACATCAAAACAATCTTTATACATTACATTAACTTCTACAAACAAGAAACAGCTTTTGAAGTTTGTCTTTCTGAGTCTGGCTTACTTTGTTTAACATAATCTCCAGTCCCATCCATTTGTGGCGAATGTCAGGTTTTCATCTGAATTTCATCTTTTGAAAAATGCCTGTTTGTGTCGTTTGCCTCCTTCTTAGCTGGATTTGTAGGGATTTTTGTTCAGGTTTTTTGAGATTCTTCTATATTCTGGATATTAATCCTTTATCAAATGCAGAGTTTTTGTCCCATTCTGTCAATTGCCTCACCACTTTGTTAGTTGTTTTCTTTGTGATGCAGAAGCATCTCAAACTCTTGTAATCCTGTTTATTTTTCCTCTTGTTGTCTGTGCTTCTGATTCTTATCCAATGTCTTGCAGAGTTTTGCATGTCTTCCTCTAGAAATTTGATGGCATCAGGTCATAGATTTACATACTTACTCCATTGTGAGTTAATTTACTATATAGAGTATAAGTTAGGGGTCTGGTTTCAAACTTCTGCATGTGGAAATCCAATTTTTCCAGCACCATTTGTTGAAGAAACTGTCCTTTTTCCAGGGAGTTTTAGTTCATTTAAAAAAAAATTATTCGGCTGTAGAGTGTGAGTTAATGTCTGGGTTTCTATTTTATTCCAGTGGTCTACATGTCTATTTTTGTGCCAGTACCAGACTGCTTTGGTTATAACAGCCTCATAGTATGTCTTTAAAAGCTGATGTTTATGACACCTCTGACTTTGTTTTAATGCTTTTAATGCCACTTTGGTTATTCAAAGTCTTTTGTATTTCCACATGAGTTTTAACCTTTGTTTCTAGTTCTGTAAAGAATGTTGATTGGAATCGCGTTGAATGTGCAAGTAGCTTTGGATAAGTATTGACATTTTGATGGTAGAAATTTTTCCAATTCATGAACATAGATTTTCCCCTGTGTGTGTATATGTGTCTTTTCTGTCCCTTTCTGTCCTTGTGCTTCCCAAATTAGCGTTTAAAAATAAATTTAGAAGCTATGTTCGGGTTGGAAATACCATTTTGAATATCTGTGGGCACATGAAGGCATGGATGATGTGCCTGCACAGCAGGAAGATGCTCAGCTTGCAGGCTGGGAGTGGGTTCTAGGCAGCAGAGAGGGCCTTGGAAAAGCAGCGTGGATACTGAGGGAAAGAGGTCCAAGGCTGCAGCCATCACCACTGTCCCCAGACTTGCAGCAATACAAAGGGAGAGTCTCTCAACATGTCTTTGCATCCAAGTCACCGGCAGATCATCAGCAGGATTTGGAGATCGAAATAATAGGAGGCTTGTATTGGCAGAGTGAGAAAGGAGGAGACTACGCTGCAATCTGGGAGGGAACCCAAAGTGAGAAACTAGGTGAGGAGATCTCTCTCTCTCTCTCTCTCTCTCTCTCTCTCTCTCGTTTCCCACTTCAAATAACTATTTTTTTAAAGACCAATGGCAAGAAAACCAATAGCCCATGTTTTCTCTTTTTGAAGAAATAACAGCAGTTTCTCTGGAAAGTTGAGTAGGGCAGGAGAGGACTAATCCTAAAGGGATCACTCAGTGGGAATCACAGGAAGGAAGGGGATGCCCACCCCCAACTCCCAGCCGGGACTGGACGATCCAAGCCTCCTGGGCAGCCGAAGGAACAACCACACCACAGGCCATGCCGGGGCTTGATAAATGCCTGCAGGCAAGTGCTCAGGAACTTTCTGGAACTTTAGAGGGAACACCATTAACCCAACCTCTGGGCAGTCTGTTCTTAGATGTGTATTCAGTAGCTAAGACAAGCTCTGGAATCATTTGCTCAAGAGAGGAGGGGGAGGAAGCCAAATACAGATTCCAGAGTAACACTGAGCAAATCCTGGCTCTCCCGTCTCTGTGGGTAGTGTTTCCGGACCTTAGTTTCCTCATCTGTGAAATGAAGATGATAAACTGTGTTTATAAAGTTGTTAGGAGATAGACACACACACACCCGCACATGCCTGAACGACCCAAGCAATGCGTCACCATAGACTTGAGATTTTTACCTACCTGCAAGCTCACCAGTTTGCTTGCTAACCTTTTGTAGAAGCTAGCAGATGATGCAAGACTCCTGATTGGAGGCGAAAGATTGCATTACACACGGCCATGCCAGTAGCTGGAGTGTTAGTATTTGCACCAGCTCCCTGAGCTGCATTCCCACAGTAATTTAGGGACATTGTGTGTGAGGTGCGACAAGCTGCACGACAGGAAAGGAGCCCTGAGATCAGGGGCACCCACATCTCTTGTATCAGGAAGCAGGCCTACCGCCCGTTCCAGAAGGACCACTACCTCTGTCTTTCAAGGCTGTTCAGTTGTAGACATTTTTGCAATTGTATACCAGAAAGAAGGGAGAGGGAGAGAGAGAGAGAGAGAGGGAGAGAGAGAGAGAGAGAAAAGCTCTGTTCCCAAGAAATGTAGAAATGTAAGCATTGTCTCTTAAGAACTTGTAGTGAGGACCATAGGAAGTGAACTGTGGGGAAAACGGGTCCATACTACATGGCTTCATTTCTCTTGGTGATCCTAAATCAATAGAACAAACCGAGACATGGACTGAAGAAAAAAATACGAAGACAAATGACAAGTCAAGGAGTTTGAGTTAATGTTCGGTGACTAGACTACCAAATGTGTTGTACAAATGAGTTTCTAGAAAAACTGCTGTCAGCAATTGGTTATGACATTGGGCAAATGAGTTTGTGATTTCATGATGAATAATCTATCCCTTCCTATCTTAAAAACTCCGGCCCTCAATCTTTTCTGACAGGCAGGGTGTATTGCCAGGGAAGGAAGGCAGTTGTCAAATTCCTACATTTTCTCAAATGTAAGATCTGGAGGAACACATAAGACGTTAAGTTCACAGCACAATCCAATTAACAAGCTATAAAGATTTCAATGAAATTCAGAGAAGAACCAGGGTAGAGGGAATCTAGCCAGGATTAAGACTGAGTTCATATAAACTGTTTAAGTCCCATCCAGATAGACAGCTACCCCATTGCCTTAATTAGAACTCAATCACTCATCATTATTTCATTTGTAAGACTTTAATTGAGTATCAGAAAGTAGGCAGGGGATGTTTTTTTTTTACAGGTTGCAATTTCTGAGAATAGCACTAATGTCTTAGAGACTCTGCAAGGCCAGTGTAGTTCTGTTTGAATCTTGTCTTGGCTATGTTACCTCCAGCCAGTTGCTGAGGCCTTTGAACCTGTCCCCACTCCCAAATGAGGAAAACAGACCCAAGTAAGATCGTTGCAAAGACAGGTAATGAAAGTTTGCATCAATCAAAGGCCTCCCTTCCAGACTCTTCACTAAAGCAGAGCAAGATCTAGGTAGGGGTGGAGCCATGGCAACAGGTGTGTGATGCAGAGAGCCAGGCTACTGAATAGGGAGGACCCAGCTAGAATGGGCTTTGGCCATACACCCAGGCCATGCCCCAGCCCCTCAGACACCTCCCTCCCCCATCCCTAGCAGTCCTCGCACCTGCTGTGGGGGAAAGTTGCATGAGCAGCAGCTGCCACGGGGAGCGGGACACAGAGTGAGACCTGAGCTTGAGGCAGGCAGCATGGGTCACCCCATGAGAGCAGGGTTTTTTGTGGTGGAGGATGTGAGGAGGATGGGGGAAGGAGGCATGTGGTCCGGCCCTCCAAGATCAGCCTCGTCCTCTGGACTAGTGCGTCTACTCCATGGAGGTGACTGGCGGTACACAGGTGCCTTCTGACTCACGAAGTGTCTGGTCCCTGAGCAACTGAGAGAAGGAAGACACCCAGCCCCTGCCCTCCATCTTGTCCCCTGCAAGGCCAGCCACCCACACCATCCAAGGTGTCATTTTTTATGATGGAAACTTCATCAGCGTCCCATGTGCTGCTGAAGTACAGGCAGACATGTAAGGCCTTTGGTGACCCGGATCCCCTTTCATTTCCTTTGACACCATGTGGTTTGTCATCACACGTAGCCCCAAACACACCATGTTTTATCTCTTCCCCAGCCCTCCATCTGAAACACTCTTACCCTCTTGTCCATTTGCTAAACATCCAAACATCTGCTAGGAATGACTGAGCAGCAGCTCCGCCTGGAATTTTCTCTACCACTTCCCTCTGCTTTCCCAACCTTGCCTGTTGGAGCCAGCTGCCCGGATTTGAACCCAGTGCCTGTGTGATCTAAGGCAACTTAGGTGATTCTCTTGTACCATGGTACTTACTAAATAGGAATAAAAATAATATTGGGTTTTTATTTGAGAGGCAGAGTTCTAGAGAGGGAGAGACAGAAACAGCTCTTCCATCCTCTGGAGAACCCAAATGGCCAAAACAACCAGGGTTAGGCCAGGCCAAAGCCAGGAGCCAGCGGCTGCATCTGGGTCTCCCACACGGGGGTAGGGGTTAAGCACTCAGGCCATCCCTTGCTAAAGGTGCATTAGCAGCAAGCGAGGTAAAAAGTGGGATACCCAGATTATAAACTGGTAACCCACATGTTAAATAGACACCACAGGTGTCTGCACAATACTGGCCCCAATAATAATTATTATTATGAACTTCCTTCCAAAAACTCTGTGGGGAAATAAAAGATGTGTAGCTTTTTACAAAAATTTTAGCGGGGCCTGGCACGGTAGCCTAGTAGCTGAAGTCCTCACCTTGAGCACACTGGGATCCCATATGGTTCTAATCCCGGCGGCCCCATTTCCCATCCAGCTCCCTGCTGGTGGTCTGGGAAAGCAATCAAGGACAGCCCAAAGCTTTGGGACCCTGCACCTCCATGGGAGACCCGGAAGAGACTCCGGGCTCCTGGCTTCAGATCGGCTCAGCTCCAGCCATTGCAGCCACTTGGGGAATGAATCATTGGACAGAAGATCTTCCTCTCTGTCTCTCCTCCTCTGTATATCTGACTTTTCAATAAAAAGAAAATAAATCTTTAAAATAATGATAATAAAACATTTTGTGACCCATACATTTTTTAAGTAAGAAATTTGTTTTATTTTCGTTGATGTTTACGTAGTTGAGAGGGATAAGTGGATAAGACAACTGCCTCCAGTCTTCTTTTATTTTCTGTGTCTGTGGAAAGTGGGCAGATAAGGGGAGACGGCTGCTACCAGCAGCCCAAATGCATCAGTACCCAGGGATGGGTGACAGCCACGGATATCATCCCAGGGTCTTGAATATAGAGCATGTTCTGAATGTGCTGCTCAAGTGGTTTCAGTATTACTGAGATACTGTTGACTTTGTTGCTCCAAGGTTGAGGCAATCCTTCCAAAGTCCATTGGCTGACACAGTCCACCCTAGCGTCTCCACTCACCCAGCTATTCGCTGTCAAAGCTTGACTGGGAGAGTTGTCCAATCTGCTCTGTCCTCCATGATCCTAGACATCCTGTGCAGGCCTCAGTGAACTGCATGTCCCCATGCACATCTGGGCATGCTGTCCACTGCACAGGGCTCAGCAACTGTGCAGACCCAGCTCTGACACACACTACACAATCCTGTGATTTTCACCATGGCTGGCATTCTGAGCCTAGTGGTCCAATTGATGGGGGGTCCCCAAAGAAACCTTGCCAGAGCTGACCCCAACTTGATCCCTGTGTGTGCCAGCCAGTGCAGGGTCCACTCAGTCTATCACCCACATCAGCCTACATAAACTAGTGGTTGCAGTCACCCAGTCAGTTCTGTCCCCAGTCCCATCTCATACACAAACCAACGGGTACTACGGCCCAGCCTAGCCATGCCCAATACATACTTGGCCCTCACACACACCCCAGCAGGAACTGCAGCCTAGTTGAAGCAACCTGGATGAAGCTACTCCCAGTAATCCCTGCCAGATCTGCTCCCAGCCTCAGCTCATGCACATGTCAGTATGTACAACAGGCTGATCTAGAAGGTTCTGCATACCATTCAGTTCTTGTACACATCAAAGGCTGCTGCAGCCTAGCTCAGCATCCATTGGTGATTTCCAGGTGATTCTGCAGTTTGGTCTGATAGGACTTGTCTCAGACCTGGCATTTGCCAGCTAATGCTGTAGCACAGCCCATCCAGCCTGTACTTCACTCTGGCTCATGCATGTACCAGTGGATATGGTCGCTCAGCCCAGCCTGGCTCTCCCCCTGACTCAGTTTACATGCAGGCCAGTGGGTTTTGTAACCCTGCTCAACCTGGTCTTCCCCCAGTCCCGGTTCTCACACTCACCAGTGGGAGCAGTGGTCCAGCAGGGAAACCACCACAGCTCCTCTACTGGGCTCACCCCCCACCGTGGGTCTTATGTGTGCTGGTGGGAGCTGTGGCCCAGATAGGCATGCGGTCACCTCACCATCCACCAGCAGGTGCTGCAGCCTAGCCCAGCCCAGCCACCCCCAGTCCCACTCCTAATGTGAACTGGCTAGTTTTGTGACCCAACCTGGCCCATCCTGCAGCCTGTCATAGTTTTCACATCTGCCAGTGGATGCTATGAACTGGCCCAGCCTGGTCCACTCCCAGACCTGACCCCCCATGTATGCTGGTGGGTACTTTAATCTGGCTTGGTCTGGGCTGCTCCCAGACTCAGTTCTTGTGTCACCTGCAGGGACTGCATCTTGACAGAGGAGTTCCCCAAGTTCCTCTATCAGGTCTCCTCCCGATAGCAGATTTTGCACACGCCGTGATTTACACATTTTTTTCCCCATGAGTTTTCCATGAAATTTTTGATGGCCCCCTCATAGAAACTTCAACATTTTGCACCAAAATAAACTTATTTTTTTAAATTTCTTTTCCCCATTAACCTTCTGAAGTACCTTCCTATGTTATTACCAACTAAATGATTTTGCCACATCCTGATACCACTTGGTCTCTTTTTTACTTTTCTTTTTCTTTCTTCTGTTCTCTTTCTTCCTTCCTTCATTTCTTCCTTTCTTCCTTCCTTTTTAAAAAAAGATTTATTTCCTTATTTGAGAGGCAGAGTTACAGAGAACAGAATGACAGAGGGATCTTCCATCTGCCATTGACGTCCCGAATGTCTGCAATGGTCAGGGTTATACCAGGCTGATGCAAGGGGCTCCACCCTGGTCTCCCCACTGGGCACGGGGCCTATCTCTGCTGCCTTCACAGGTGCCTTAGCAGGGAGGTGGATCGGAAGTACAGCACCTGGGACTCAAACCAGAGCCCAAATGGGACGCTGGCACCACAGGAAGGAGCTTAACCATCTAAGCCACAATGCTGGCCTCTCGGTCTCTTATCAACGTTTTCTTATAGCTAATTTCCCCTGATGCTGTCTAGAATTACAAGTTGGAAGGGTTAGTAATATTTATGTAGTACAGGCAAATGTGAAATATGTAATTTTAATAAAAGCTGAACATTCGAGGATCAACCCTGCCTCCCTGCCACCACCATTATTGTTCTCTAGAGAAACTGTTCTATGCCTTGATTCCGTCTCGCATACCACACAGACTGTAAGTGTCTTGAAGGCAGGCTGCTGCAGGTTTCAGCCTGCAAATAGTTTAAACACACTCTTGGCAAGTCACATGCCTTGCAAAACCATTCCCAGAGTGCAGGTGAAGAAGTCAGAGGTTTACGGAAAGTCAGAGAATAAGAAATTCAGAATGGGGAGACAAAGGGCAAAACACAATAGCACAATAAAAGGAAAAGCAGCATCCAACCGCCTCCCTCTCCCCAACCTCTCCCCCTGGGGTGAGTGGCATGGCTCCCCTCCCAGTTTCCTACATTCCTGGCTCTCTGACAGCACCTGGGGGGTGGGGAGGGAGGATTCTGACGGAATGTATCTTGCAGCTGTTTTGAGATAGATATTGTGGGGTGGAGGAAAACGGGGCCTCAGAAGCAGCAGAAGGCTCTGCTTAAAAACCACTCATCCCTTAGACTGGCTGAGATTAGCTCATAATTCACGTTGAAATCCTGCGAAGTCCCCAACAAAGCCCTATGCCTTGTCCCTGCCCTGTTGACTGACAGGTATGAAAATGGAGATTGATTTGAAAACCTAAGGCTATTTAACTAGAGCGCCATTAATTCCTCCATTAGAGCCCAAGAAGTGAGCAGGTGGGGTGAGATGGGACACAAAGAGGCAGGCAGTTATGGTGGGAGGCCACATCTTTTTTGTACATGGAACTCTCAGCTACTGTCCGATTTGGGGTTAGCTCTCTAAGCCTGCAAGCCCTCAGATTGGTGAAAAAGGTATTTTTTTTTTCCCTTGCTAGTTAAAATGCCCTCAAGCTACAGTCATTAGATTTGCTGGACAGCGGCACCATTCTGATGTTATCGGCTCTGCCTTCCTGCTTTCATGAATAATGTATAAGAAGGAGCTATTAGAAATGGAGTCTTCCCTAGCTGGCGGTATCGCCACTAGACAATCCCTGAATTCTCACACAGTCGTTTCATCTGTGGCTCTCGCAGTTTCCACCTCCTCCCCACTGCTGTCGCCTGCCATGCGTGGGGAGTCTTCCAAAAGCATTGTTATCCCCCACTCCTCACCCAAATAGGGAGACATGAAGAGGCGCCCACTCTCTCCCTTCCTTTTCATTGTGGCTCCATGGTGGAAGAATGGGTGCTGACACTCCCAATGAGGCCAAGTTCATGGACAGCCAGCCTTGCTTGGTAGCCAAAGAGCTGCCAAGAAAATGCTTCCTCTCACTCGTGGGTGAGGTCTGCAGGGCATATTGGGCTAACTCTCTTCTTGAGTCTCATCTTTTATTTATTTGTTTTTTAGTTTTGATGATGATTACATGGTTGACCAGGGTGGGAAGGATTGCCGATTATGGGAAAGTGGGTGAAATCATTGTTTCCTAATTTTCTGTTTCTTCTTGACTCTGGAGGAAGGGGAGAGATAAAGGGGAAGCCACATCCAGCCTCCCAAATGTCCCAGTACCCAAGGGTACTGATGTAGTGCATTATCTGAGGGTTCTGACCAAGTGGTTTGGTAAGTTCTAAAATGCTGTCAATTTCACTAATCCGGGGTTGAGACAACGCTCCCAAAGTCCATTTGTTGTAAGGTTTTGACCCCGAGTATGGCAGCAACCTCAATTCTTGTCTAGTAGGAAAGAAGAATTTTCGTGCAGACACAGTTTAATTTTAAAGCAAGATTTATTGGAAAAGTTGAGAGAGCGGCTCCTGTCCTAGTGACGAGAGGGGGCTCTGAGATAGGAAGGACCCTTACTCCCTGCCATAGTGGCAGGAGGAAAAGTGGAAAAAAGAGACCCTAGCCCTCTGCCATAGTGGCAGGAGGACAAGAAGAACCCGTATTAATGGTGGGGAAAGCATCTTTTAAAGGTTTACCCCAAAGATGTTTCTCCATAAACAAAGAAAATTCCTGGTTTCCATGGTACCTGGCCTTGGGACAAAAGGCCAGAAAGGTGTCACTGGCCAACTTCCTTGGTCCCTTTCTAATGATGAAGAGGCCAGTGTGAAGCCCTCCCCCTTGGCAATGGGGAAGACAGAATGGGGTTGATGCTTCAGGAGGGGAATAGATATGTTAATGTCGCCCTTGTCTCTTGGGGAAGCATTCCTGATAAGATATGCACTTGTCTCAGGAGAGACGGCTCTGGTGAATCCAAGACATGGTGGGGAAAATACCCTTCTATATAAAAAAATGACTTGGGGACCCAGAATACCCTAACTGCCTACTACCCAGTCTAACTCCTCTCACACATTGGCTGACATAGTCGACCTCAAGTCTCCACTCACCCAGATTTTTGCTGTCCTTGTTTGCTGGGGCAGTTGTCCAATTTGCTCTGTTCTCCTTCCTCTGTGACAGCACCAAATGGGCTGCCATATTCTCCATGTGCATCAGGGTCTGCATCCACTGCTCCGCCATTTTCACTCGCACGTAGATCAAAGGACCAGGGCCAGATGGCCTGAGCCCTGCTGGATGCCCCACCCCCGGGGTTCACGCACCTGGCACCCACCACCCAGGACCCAGGCCAGGTGAATGAAGCACAGAAAAGCAAAGTCTCAGTCCCACACCCTCACTCATTTATTCAACATATTTTTAGTGCTTGTGAAACTTAAAGGACAGAGGTCTTCAGTTTGCAAGGATTATAGAAATGGATCTAAATTGTTTAAAGAGCAGCATAACAGAGGGAAGTGGCCGAGCCAGGAAAGTCAGGGGAGGGATGAGGGGAGTGAGCTTAAGGAGCTGCAGGATGCAGAGCCTTAGTCAGTGGATGAGGTACAGATGGTGGGAGTCGCATGTACAAAGGCCCTGTGACAGGAGGGACAGGCCCCTTTAGGGGACAGAGCCTCCTATGCAGTTTGCAAATCAAATTCAACTTCTTCGGCCACTTGGAAGTTAACCCATTTACCCCTTCCTGACACTCTCACCCTCACTTGGTGTCTGAGAACAGCTCAGTCCTGTTCCACCTCCTGCCCCATGGTGATCCTTGCTCTCCCTGGCTTTTCTTGGCAACATGCAGAGAAGGGATCTTCCTCTGTCTCAATGTACTGTGGTGGGACACAGCTCCTGCCAGCAAGGAGGGTACCAGGGACACAAGGAGCACTTGCTACTGAAGGTCCCAGTGGAGAACCTGAGTGTGTGCTGCAGGTGTCAGGCAGCGATGGGTAAATGAACTACAGCATACTCACACAACACACACACACACACACATACACACACACACACACACGTTAAGGTGTCACACGAGAGAAAAACGTGGCATTCATCTCAGACTACTGCTCTTGGAAGTGTCTCATGAGATAACGTTAATTTTAATAAGCAAAATCAAAATTCATCATCAAGCATGATTTTCATTTTAGGTAGGAAAATGTATATGCAGAAAAAAGACTTGAGGCAAAGCCTTCAAAATAGTCACAGGCTATCTCAATGGCGGTATTGTTGGTGGAGATTTATCTCCTTTTTCTTCCTTTTTAAAAAAAATCATCTGTTTATTTGAAAGGCACAGTTAGAGAGAGAGGAAGAGACAAAGACAGAGAAATCTTCCATCCACTGGTTTACTCCCCAGATGGCTGCAATGTTCAGAATCTTCTTCCTGGTCTCCCATGTGGGCACAGGGTCCCAAGGCTTTTAGACCATCCTCCACTGCTTTCCCAGGCCGCAGGCAGGGAGCTGGAAGGGAGTGGAGAAGCTGGGACATGAACTGGCACCCATGTAGAATGATGGCACTGCATGCAGTGACTTTACCCAGAATGCCACAGTGCTGGTCCCTGTAAGGCTCAAGTTCATGTTCAGAACCAGAAATCCACACAGAATAAAGGTCAGCTTAAAACAAGCTCTGTTGGGAGCGCTCCTAGGTGAGATTCATTGGTCCAGTACAGGGAGCGGGCCAGGGAAGTCGCACCCAGGGAACTGAGGTGTTGTTTTCATTAGGAGACTGTAAAGGTGGGATTTGGGGGACAAAGGAATGCACCTTACGTGGTGGTGCTATAGAACGCTACAGGTTCCTTTCAACCCTGGTCAATCTGTATGTCACCGTTCAGCTGAGGAGGGGGCTGCATTCTGCAGGTGCAGCCTTATCAGCCGCACTTCCCAGCCCCCTCCTGGGCTTCCCCTCACTTACCCCAGCTGGCCTTTTAGTCCATATCTCCTTCTTCATGCTATTCCATTTTTGTGGAATTCAGTTGAACAGGTGTTCAAGCCCTCAGTAGCTGCTAGGATCTGTCAGCCTTGTAGTGACAGGCAGAGCACAAACATGATCTCCAGCCTGAAGAACTGCTTCTATCTGTAACGAACAGATGACTGTGAAGAAACTAGACTGAGAGCTGGCCGTTCCACCAGGCGGCAAAGATTGGTTGAGAAACCCACATTCCCCATCAGAATGCCTGGGTGCACACCCAAGCCCAGCTCTTGATTTAAACTTCCTAGTAATCCAGATCTCAGGAGACAGGGGTGATGGCTCAAGGAATTGGGATCCTGCCACTCACACTGGAGACCTGGGTTGGTTTGGGGGTTCTTGGCTTCAACCTGGCCTGGTCCAAGCCACTTCTGAGCATTAGGGGAGTGAACCAGCAGATAGCAGAGCCCAATCTCTCTCTCTCTCACCTCCCCTAACCCTAACCCTGACAAATAAATACATGAATTTTTTGGAAAGCAAAATGAATGGGGTAAGTATTTTGGCATAGTGTTTTGAGCTGCCTCTTGAAATGCTTACACCCCTACCTCGGTTTCCAATTCAGCACCCTGCTCACATAAATAGGAGACAGCAGATGATGGCCCAGGTGCTTGGGCTCCTGCCACCCACCTGGGACACCAGATGACGTTGTCAAGCTCTGGCTGTTACAGACAGTTGGCAAAGAACCAAATGGAAGATGGAAGATCTCTCTCTCTCTCTCTCTGTTTCCCTGCTTTGCAAGTAAGCAAAACTTAAAAACAAAACAAAACCCAGTTCTTTACAAGTGAGCCTTCCTGAAGGCCCTCTAGTCAGTCCTTCCCCAGGCAGGGTGCAGGGAAGAGCACTCTGGCCCCTCAGCCCTGCAGAAGCCCCAGCATCCAGCACCTAGAGCACAAAGCTGTATGTCCCACCAGCTTCAGAAATTCAATTCCCACTTGCCTGCACACTCACTGTCATTTTATTTCCCAGCCTCCTGTAGGTGCCTTTCCAGACTTTCTTCCCTAGCAGTGAGCACTCGCTGGAAGATTCCAGACAGAAGTGCCCCCTCCTCACCCATCAGCAGCCCTGCTTGCTACTAGCTGGTTCTCAGCTGGTACCCTAGGCCTGGGTTTGCTTGAGCCAGCAGGAGAACAGCAAGAACCCCAGGACTCCTGAGAGCTGCCAGTGATTGTTTTCATGCAAATTCTTTTTAGTGGTAGGGAGATAACAGGCAAATGAAATATAGGAGATGGGCAGAGACTGTTTCCAAAGCGGTAATGGGAGTGGAGGAGTCCTTTCATAAAACCCCGGTGTGTCTTGAACGGTTCAGCTGTAAAGTCGCTGTGTTCCTTATCAAGCAGATTAAAATTTCTCTCTACGGAGACGCTCCCTCCTCCTCTCCCCGCATAACACAATCAATGTCTTTTTCTGCTTCTCCAATATTCCATCTTCGCCTTCACGGAAGGGCCCCTTTCAGAAAGGCCGGGCTTCCTGATGATAAAAACGTCTGTCAACCAGAGCTTGATTTGAAGTGGGGGATGCATGGGCCGTCGTAATTCGAGTCAAGTAGTTGTCCATTGTAATACACTTAGGGAAAACCATGTCTCCCGTATCATGTCCATGATAAAGCTGCAGCCTCAGCTGTGTTTTAAAGATTTATTTATTGGGAGCCAGCATTTTGGCTCAGTGGGTTAAGTTAAAGCTTACAACATAGGCAGATTTATGTACTTATTTGAAAGACAAAGAGAGAGAGAAAGGAAAAGAGAGATCATTTCCCAAATGACACAGTGGCCAGGTCTGAGTCAGCCTGAAGCCAGGAGCCAGGAACTCCATGTGGGTGCCCCACGTGGGTGCGGGGCCCAATACTTGGGTGGCCTTCCGTTACCAGAAAAGCCAGGTGGGTTCTTTCCTCAGCTTATTACAGAAATAAAAATCCGGGAATCTGTTGCAGACAGAAAAGTTTATTTGCGAAGGGACCAAGTGAGCAGGGAAGGCAGAGGGAGGGGGAAAGCACTGCCTGGGAGAAAGCCGGGAGGTGGGGTGCCTCTCGAAAGGGGAGGGGGAGGACCCAAAGGTTTGAGGAAGGGTCTTGGGATTTTAAGCATTCCCCGACCCCTCCTTGTTGGGCAGGGAATCTACAGGTAAGATGCTCCCCATTGGTGGTCTCTTAACCAGTTAGGAAATGGGTGGGCAATGCTGGTGCCGTCCACCTGCAGGTGTGGCTAAGACCTCAGCATGCCTGGATGGTCTCACTGCTACTTTCCCAGGCACTTTAGCAGGGAGCTAGCTTTATCGGAAGCAGACTGTACCCAGCAGTCTGCTATAAGCTGCTGGTGTGGTAGGCCGTGGCTTAACCCACTATACCACAATGTTGGTCCCTTTAAAAGTAAGTTATAGAGAGCCAGTAAAGAAGGAAAACTATCAAGTAAATCATATGCACAGTGTGCAAGTGTGGTTAAAAAAAAACTCGTAATGTTGCAGTACATGTATAATGTTTGAAAAATAGGAATAGGAATTCTGCAACAAATCAACTCAGCTTTCTGGGATGAGACACAAAAATCAGCATTGACACAACTTAAATGAGCTACTTCCATTGAATCCTCAATCTCAGACTGTAGGGTTCTGGATGCTAGAAGGTTCTGAAGTCGAAGGTCCCATTGTTCTGGAGCTGGCAGACCTGGCCTGGGGGGTGGGGAGGGGCATTGCTATAGACACCAAGAACTTTCACATAAACAAAAACAGGCTTCCATCCGGGCTCCCATCAGTTGGCTTTTAAAACCTGGCAGACTGGGTCCAGAGCCCTGTACAGCTATCACTGGGTGTCAACAGGCCCCAGGAGTTGCAGTTCTCTGACAGAAGGCCCAGCTCACCCTTCTGGGGCTCAGGCTGCCCCTGGGCAAGCGGTGGAGGGAAGCCTGCTCCTCCGTTGCTTCCAGCCCCTGTTGTCTGCCCCATTGCTCTCCTGGCTTCCCTTTCATCCCTCTGCACCCCAATTTGCACTCTTGGGTGCCTTCTAGAAGGAAAGAGGAAAAGCCAGATGTTCTGTGTGTGCAGAATGTGACCTCTAAATAGACATTTTAGTAGAATCAGAGTGAGGGGAGACAACTGCCAGGTGGCTGGTTCACATGCCCTCCCAGGAGGGCACGACTCAGGGAGACTAGCTCGTGTTGCACCAGGCACCGCCAAGTCTGTTGTGCATTTGCGCATCAACAACCAACGATTTTTAATTAACATTAAATCTCAGCATCAGTTGTCATTAATGGCTTAATTAGTATGATATGTGCTGGAAAATGAGTTTCCTTAAGGGTAAACAAAAACATGTTGGCTGGCTAACTTGGGACAGAGTTGTCCCCGCTACACACATACACACACACACACACACACACACATTTCTGGAATGAAGGAGGCGTAAGAAATAAGTCAGCCAAGCTCTAACACCTACACCCTTGGGGGTGACACCTGAGGCTTGATGGCTAATCACTTCCTGGCCCTCCCCCAGGATCTTTTTAACCACCCCATGTCAGCTAGAGGGCACAGAATCCTACCTCCAACACTTTGCCTCTAGCCATCTTTCCTGCAGACAGCTGGGGGCGACCCTCAAGCGTCCCAGGCTGTTTGCTGCCTCGTCCCAGGCTGTTTGCTGCCTCCGTGTGACTCAAGGGTTTCTCCAAGTGAAAGTGTGGCTGAATTGGGCTGAGATATTTGTATGACAGTCAGCTCAGGTCACATCCCAGGGAGGGGCTGGGTTTCTTTTTTTTTTTCTTAGTATATTTTTACTTTGAATTCTGAATTATGTGGTATAATTTTGTATAGGCTGGGATTCCCCCACCCTCCCGACAGATTTTTTTTCATTTTGCTACAGTAGTGTAGTCCTTCATAAGGAATCATAATTCCATTAGTCTCTAATTAATTGTACCCCAACATTGTTGGTACAGACAATGTCAGACAGTCCAGCATCCCATTGTCTACACATGTCCAACAGTTTCATTGGGAGTCGATCTTTCGTCTGGAAGTAGGGATGCATGTTCCATTATTCCCCCACATCTGTATATGATAGACCCCAGTACTCCATCACTATACATTTCTATAATTGAGAAGCCATGAAACAAGGTCAACAACTGGTATGAGTTAGAACAGCCACAACAACAACAACATCCACAACAAATTATAGAACCATGAAAAAATGTGCCACTGAGTAACCAACACATGAGTGACAAAAAGGAAACACAAATGTCTCTTGGGAAAAATGATGGGCGGGGCTGGATTTCATAGGCTCTAGGTCCTACCCAGCCGCTTCTCCTGAGTCTCTGGTGTTTCTCTTCCCATGGAGCCCTCCTTGGGCTGATGCTGGAGGACACACAGATGTGACAGCAGCTGGCAAAGGTCGACAGATGTTCTTCTCATGCCACTGTGTGAAGAAAAACGCTTTTTTTTTTTGAAATGTTTCCCATTAGACTCTGGACATTCCCAGAGGTTACCCTGACAACCACCAGGAAGGCCCTTCCTGGCTTCCCACTGTACCTGGAAAGGGACTCCCATCAGCATTCCCCAGTTCACCTCCCAGCTGAATCAGAGGGAGGGGTTGGAATGAGGGTGGATGACAGGCAAGAAGTAGCATTGACACAGCCCAAGTTCACCAATACGAGAGTCCCATTCTAGGACTGAAATCTGGACTCATTGTGGGAAAAAATCAACCTGTCTGCTCCCTGTCCAGAACGTTCTACAGGGATAGACATGGATTCCATCAGACCTGTCCGAGATGGCAGCCATTCACTAGCCATTGGGCATCTGAATGCAATGAGGTTGCTGAAGAGCTGACTTACAATCTGTATTCAGCTTTATATAATGCATGTGAAATGGTCACCTATCACTGGGCAGGACAGGGCCCTCTCCCTCAGGACCTTCCCACGCTTCTGGAGCCATCTGATCTACTACCAGCCACATCCACCACATTGCTCCAGTTCTGAGTCCCCTGACTTTCTCTTTCCTCAACTCTCTGGTGTATTTCT
Organism: Ochotona curzoniae; assembly: GCF_017591425.1. Classification (NCBI taxonomy): domain Eukaryota; kingdom Metazoa; phylum Chordata; class Mammalia; order Lagomorpha; family Ochotonidae; genus Ochotona; species Ochotona curzoniae. The sequence goes on along the minus strand of NW_024464920.1, from coordinate 11,051,857 downwards.
GGTACAAGGGAAGGAAAGCAATGTTTCCCAAATATTCCTCGAGCAGGGATGGGCAGCAGATTAGCGCTCAGAAAAAAAAAGGATTATTTCTTTAAATTTTTTAAAAATCTATTTATTTTTATTGGAAAGGCAGATTTCCAGAGAGAAGGAGAGATAGAAAAATTTTATATCCACTTTTTCACTCCCCCAATGATTGTGATGATCAGAGCTGAGCTGATCCAAAGCTGACAGTCAGGAACTTCTTCCAGGTCTCCCAGGCAGATGCAGGGTCCCAAAGTTGTGGGCCAATCTCCTTTGCTTTCCCAGGCCACAAGCAGGGAGCAGAGTGGGAAGTAGAGCAGTTGGGACACAAACCAGCACCTACATGAGATTCTGGCACTAGAAGGGGGAAGATTAGCCAGATGAGCCATTATGCCAGGCACAGAAAAATAGGTATTTAATGACGCAAGGAACTTACATAATGCACATACCCCACTTGGAATTGATATATCCAGTGGTGCCACACAGTAATGGAAAAACACAGCTTACTTGGTATGTGTGCACAGATGTGGTAGCACCATGAATCCTGCCTATAAAACAAGCACAACCAGACTTGAGCTCCCTGTTGGAATGCAAAGAAAGCCAAGGCTGGGTTTAGTGATGGAATCACACAGGAGCCAACAGCAGCAGAGATCAGAGCCAGCTGACTCCAAACTCCTTGTCCTTGTCAGATTTGACCCAGCCCTGAGCAGTGATGGGCATGACAGAGGAGAGCAGGTTGTCTTCCCCCAACACCTTGGCCGTGACTGAGATAGGATCCTTTTCTATCAGACTAGTACGCAGCCCCAGTACTTGGCTGTACCAGGTGTCAGTACCCTGTCTAGCATGGAGGGAGCCAGAATGAGCAAAAGGGAATTTGGGAAGCACCTGTCTGTCTCCCCTCATTCTAAGGGGACGTCCTGCTCCTGCTCCTGTTCTGATCGCATTCTTTGGAGTCTTCCTCATGACTTCCCCCTAACAGGACCTCTGCCCGTTGCACAGCTCCGTAGAATGACCTCATACATGACGTGATATGCATGCTTTATTGGAAATGAGGCATGAACTTGATTTCCAGATGACCCAAGCCAGGCTGCTGCTTCCCTGTGTCAGTTTCCACATTCATTTGTCTGGGTTTTCTGATTGAGCATATGTTGAATGAAGGGTTGTCAGCCTTGGCTGTTTATCTGAATTTGTGGTACTTTTTTTCTTTAAAAGCACAGTCTGGGGCAGATGTGGGGGCACAGCTGATGAAGCAGCTATGTGGCACCCACATATCTTGTTGGAGCTTTGGTTAGAGTCCTGCAGTCTGAGCCAGCTTCTTGAGGCAGATGAGGGCCCAGGAGTTGAATTCTAGCCCACCCTCCTCCCCATGTGTGAGGCTTGTACAGAATTCCTTCTGACTTCAGCCTGGCACAACCCTGAATGTTGTGGGCATTTGGAAAATGAACTAGCAAGTAAAAATTTATTCTCTTTCTGTATCTGTCTCTCTCTCTTTCATCCCTGCCTTTCAGAGGAATAAATAGAGCTTTCAAACATTACACAGTCCAGTTTCCATCCTTTGAGAATCAGAGGTTGGGCCTGCTATCTGCATTTTTCAGAATTCCCACAGATCATCCCAGCGCTGAGGCCTAGAACTCACAGAACACCAAAGCAGGAATGGAAAGACCCCTCGTACGAGGGTTCCTGACCTTTCTCCCACACACCAGTGTCTGCAAACTGGTTTCCTATGCTGGCAAACGGAGAGATGGGGCATGCCCTACTTTTTCTGTGTATTAAACCTAGGAGTTGGAGAGAAAAGATCCAGAAAAGCAACCTGCATGCTTACGGTAGCAGGGAACAGGTGGGTGGGAGGCAGGCCCCACCTGCAGACAGGCCTGGGCTTCAGTCACTGGGTGACATTTTCACACAGACTGCTATGGTCTGCTTGCCTCCATCACACCATGCTAAAAATGGAATGAGAGTGGGTGGAGCTCAAAATATTTTAACTCAAGTGTAATCATGTGGGCTGCTCAGCTTCCACGTAGCTAGGTAATTCTGGACAAATGGAAGCCGGCTGCTTGCAGCTATATTTGCTTTCCAAAATAACCCTGGAGATTTCCCTCCCAGGAATTTGCAGACCTTCATTGCAGTTTTATCTGTTTTGAGAGACCCGGAGGCCAAGGGACGAGCAAGCCCCAGGCGTGAATCAGGAGGCTGCAGTACGCAACCTTATTTACTCCCATCCCAGAGCCAGCCCTCGTGATAAGCACCTGGCTATTGGGTATGGGAACATTTTCAGTTGGGAAACTAAAGACAGGAAAGGTATTTCCTGACTCAGTTTCAAGCAACGCATGCATGGGTATGTGCGCGTACACACACACACACACACACACACACACACACACACACACACACAATTACACTTCCTGAATTAGGCTACTATTGAGCCCCATCCACCTGCAAATTACAGACCTAAACAAGACACCACCAAGACTTTGTTTTGGGATCCCTAGTTTTACCTCTAACAGATGCTTCATTTGTGTCCATTACGCATTGTTCATTGAGTGCATAGTAAACTGGCTGAAGCAGAAGAAATGCAGTAAGAACCATGATTTTGCAAAGAATCAATAAGGACACGGAGGTAAGGAAACTGAGTTTTTCTCTCTTTTGTTTTTAAAGATTTATTTCTTTGAAAGAGAGATGGAGAAACAGAGAGAGAGAGAGAACTTCCACCTGCTGCTTCACTTCCCAAATAACCAAATGACCAGGGATGGACCAGATCAAAGCCTGGAGCCAGGGCTTTCTTCCAAGCACCGCACGTGGGTGCAGGGGGTCCAAACACTGGGGCTATTTTCAGCTCCTTTCCCAGGTGCATTAGCAAGGAGCTGGATCAGAAATGGAGCAGCCAGGACTTGAGCTGGCATCCATGTAGGATGGCAGTGTCACAGGCAGCAGCTTAACCCAGCGCACTGCAATGTCAGCCCTAGGAAGACAAGCCTTGGTAACTCTGATAGATCACAAACTTCTTATGTAGAAATTAAATGTTGACCTCTCAGTCATTCTCAAACTTGAGCTCCTAATACAATTACTATCTGAAATGAATACAAGAATCCTATCCCGGAACTAGAAATGTAGATGCTATTAAGTGGGGTGGAGCAACCACGTTTTGAGCAAGGTGTTTAAAAGCACTGTCTAGGGGGTTAAGTGCTGTGTGTGGTGCCAGTCACCCATGCTGGGGCACCAGTTCAAATCCCAGCTGCTCCACTTTTGACCCGCCACCCTGCTAATGTACCCCAGAAAAGCAGCAGAGGATAATCCAAGTATGTGGGTCCCTGTTCCCCTCGTAGGAAGCTTAGGTAGAATTCCTGGCTCCTGACTTTGGCCTAGCTCAGCCTCAGCTCTTATGGCCAATTGGACAGTAAACTAACAGTGGCTGGAAAATCTATCTTGTTCTCTCTCTCATACCGCCCTCCCTCCCTGTCACTTTGCCTTCCAATAAATAAAATGTATCTTAAAAAAAAAAAAAAAGTAAAATCCAGAGGACTGTCCTAATAAATGGGCACCTACAGAAAGTTACACAAACACAGCAGAGTGTAATTGGTGAACCATGAAAACATTTAATTTCCACCTGGGCCCCTCTGAAATTTGTCATGAGAAAGACACTGCCTAGAAGTTGGGTACCACTGAAGTGTGTTAGATCTTTCGATTTGCACCAGGACTGCCCAGTACAGTTGTGCCGGTGGAGCACTGCACAACTGTACCACAACTGAAATAGTACCACTCAGCGTAAACACAATTCATCTGCGAGTTTGTTAGGACAGTTTTCTGGCAAATGACAATAAAGTCTTTTATTCTAACAAATCTGTCAGTGATGATGATTCTTCCAACAGACGCCAGCAAAGTGGAAGAAGGTGTGAGGATGTCCTTTCACACTACACAGGAGTGTTGTAGCATAGCCTGCCTTCCTTTCTGCTGCTCCCTTCCCTCATCATCACTGGCTTGGGGAACAGTTCTGCCAGGGAGAGTTAAGTACCAGCTGGGCTTGCTGGGTCCTGGCTCCTCTGCACTTCCTGCGGGGTGTTCTCCACCGTGCTCTGAGAGCCCCTGCAGCAGAAGAGGGGTGAGAGCAGCCTGGCGTGTCCCACGCACCAGGCTCCAAAGCCTGCCTCTGGGTCTCTGCAGTGCAGTCTGGGGCCCGCCTTGCTCTGTGAGTCTGAAGCGTGAGAATGTGCATGAACGCATTTAAGGAAGTCACCTGTGTGTTTACAACAGGAGAGAGCTGGGGGCCCTGACCTGGAGCCCTGGGGTTCAGGGACTCTGTGGCATTTCCATGGAGGTTCTTGTAGTCTGCAGGCTACTTTCTCCTGTGGGATCAGAAAATCTCTCCTCCTCTTTCTCTTTGAGCTGCCCCTATCAGTCCTGAGAGGTCTGTGCCAGGATTTCTTTTATGTTTTCCTTTTTCCCATACTGGACCTTAGAAAACTCCTGTGGCTATTCTATTTTGCCCTGAATGTGGGACCTGCCCAGGGATTCCAGGATGATGTTGATTTTCCCATACTCTGAGGTCTGGCCATGGACCTCCTGCCTTCCAGGAAGTCTCAAAGAGCAAGTGTTTCTTAGTAGAAGGGCAGTATGCTTGGACATTCTGTCTTTCCTCTGCTCAGGGGTCACAGCCCATCCAGCTTCACCCGGATGAACATGAGGAAGGACTTGCGAAGCAGGGCTGATCTGAAATTCTCTGAAGGGAAGACACAAAAAGGGCGGGATCCCGGAGGAAGCCATAAGAGGCTGTAATGTCACAGAGGAATCTGTTGGGGTGGTTTCCCTTTTCTAGGGGTGGCGTGTTTTCAAAGGCAAGCGTCTTACAGACCAGAGGAATGCCCTGTTGGCTACATGTGAGCTTGTCTGGTCCAGTTTACTTACAGCAGGTGCCTATTTGCTTGCCACAGGCACACAACCATTCCCCATGCATGAATGTGTGGCTAGGCACCTTGCTGGGAGAGGAAGGGATCTGTGAGCAGGCATAGTCTGTGCCTTCCTGCAGTGGACAGCCTGGCAGTGCCCACAGTCATTGGCCAGTTAAGCCAGCACTGTGTAATCACACACACAGGTGGCTGTTTCTAAAGGGAAGCAGTGCTGTGCTGACGGAGAGAAGGAGATGGAGGGAGCTCCTTCAGCCAGGGAGGAAGACATGACTGAGCAGGGCTTCTCTGCTGAGACTGCAGGACGAGAAGGTGGCCAGAGAAACTGTGCAAGCTTATTTCACACAGCCAATGCCGTCCAGCAAGGCTGTAAATGGGAAACTCCACAATGTAGTTTCTACCCTCTTTCCACTCAAAGCCAAAAGCTTCTCTTTATCCCAATGCCTTTGTGGTTCCCGCAAGTAATGTAGGGCCCTCATGGAACACTCGACCTGGCTGGCAGGATCACTGAGTCTCACACGCCACCAGGTGCCGACCAGAGCGTGTAAGTGCCCATTCGTTGCATCCTCACAGTCAGCCCCATTGCACAGAGATGCTTCTGGTTCTCCTTCTCACCGACCAGGAAGCCAAACAGGAGAACATGCAGTGCAGGGCGCTGTGGTGATCAACAGGAGTGTTTTATGCAACAGTAGTTAGTGGGGCATTTTCAGATTTCTGGCAGCCTTGATTTTGTTCCTTTCTGGCTTTTGCACGGTGATGGGGAGCCTCGCTGTTAGACTCTCTCCTGCTGTATAATTTGCAGATTTCAAAAGCTCCTGCTCTGCAGCCATTGTTCACATAATTAGGGAATGGCAGTTAGCCGAACACTTCTGCCAGGTCTATAGATAAAGCATTTGTTGCATCTTCCCTCGCCAGCAACAAGCCTTGCCTTTGAAGACTATCCTGTTCAGCAAATGTTCGTTGAGAAGCTACTCACTGCTCAGGACGACCCTGCAGCTGCCAAGACTAGCTCCAGAAATCCAAAACCAAGGGCAGGAATACCCTGTGGCTATGGTCACAGATTCTGTGCTCTGCAAATGATCGGGGGCAAATCTGATCTAGAAGCAAAAAGCAACTACGAAGAAATTGTGCTTTGGCCTTCGCTCATTTGTTTTTCTTTTTGTTAAGATGTATTTCTTTTCATTGGAAAGGCAGATTTACAGAAAGAAGGAAAGGCAAAGATCTGTCTGCAATGGCTGGAGCTGAGCCAATTGGCTGGAGCTGAGCCGATCCAAAGCAAGGAGCCAGGAGTCTCTTCCAGGTCTCCCACACAGGTACAGGGACCCAAGGCTTTGGGCTGCTGCACGATTGCTTTCCCAGACAACAAACAGGAAGCTGATTGGGAAGTGGAGCAGCTGAGGCACAAACTGGCACCCATATTAGATCCTGGCATGTATGAGGCAAGGATTTAGTCACTGAGCCATTGTGTCAGGCCTACTTTTTTTTTTTTTTTTTTTTTTTTGCTATTTAAGTAACAAGTGTGTGTGATTGCTCAGGAATTTTTGTCCATGAACAAGTACCAACTCCATGTTCTGGACAGCATTGCCCCAACAAATATGATCTTTCTAAGAATTTTTTAATTTCCAAATGACCTGGTTTGTTCCTAATTCCCTACTGTTTAGATGTAGAATTTTCTATTGTCGGATAGATTTCTGCTTTTAAAAAAATTACAAATCTTTGAAGGCACATCTAATCAACTAAGCAGTAATTATTGAAGGAGATTTTTGCCTGGAGTACTGAATGCTAAGTCAAAAAGGAACTTAACTTTCACAACCATGAAACACTTTCCCAACCCTTCCCCTTGTGCGCCTCTTGGTGAGCAAACAGCAAGGGGCAGCTAACAACACACCCTGAGGCAACTGGCCATTATGATTACAACTTCTGCTCATTTCATTTTTATTTATTTATTTTCGTTTTACTTGAAAACCAGCAAATAAGTGGGAGAGGGGAAGGGAGGGAGTGAGAGAAGGAAGACAGGAGAGAGGGAGAGATAGAAAGAAAGAAAATCTTCTAACCTCTGGTTCACTCCCCCAATTTTTGCACCAGCCCTGACTAAGCCAGGCCAACGTCTGCAGCTGGGAACTCAATCTGGGCCTCCCATGCGGGTGGCAGGCAGCCAGTCCTTCCGGGCCAGCATGTGCTCCAGTGCCAACTCCGAACATGTTGGATAGCAGCTGCAGGCGGTCCAAGCAGTATGTTAATCACGCTATCAGATACCTGCCCCTGTTTTTTACAACATGGAAATTGACAAGGGTTCCTCATTCACCTACATGTATTTGTTTTTACTTGAAAGGGAGAGTGGCCGAAAGGAAGAGACGGATCTTTGATTCCCTGCTTTACTCCTCAAATGGTCTCAACACTAAAGAGCCATGTCATGCAATGAGCAAACAGCTTTTCTAGGCAGGGTTTCAATTTCCTCTTCCTGAATCATTTCCTATCTCTAAGATCTCCTCATCTGGTAAAGCATTCAGCAACTACTAAGTCAGCAGAAACGCAGTAACACAGCGTTAACCATAGTCCAAGGAAAGTTGGCAGCCGTGTACATCACAACTGTCTCTCCCACCAGCAGCCTGATGGGGTTCCTGCTCTCCTCTTGCTGTTGGACTTAGCTGAGGACAAGCCAGGGTGCATCAAAAATTGCACAGAAAAGGGAATTAGAAACAAGGTAATGTTGGTGTTAAAAAGAAAAAAAAATATTAAAATCCTCATGGGTACTTTCCTATGGGACAGAAAAATTGTGATAAAATTACAGGGGAAAAAAAAAGATGAGAAATGATATTCCAGACCCTGTGCCCATCTGTCAGCAAACATATGCTGACCCTGGTCCTCAGCATGGTCACCGTGTGGCATGGGGTCCCCAGAACAGCAGTTTTAGACTTGGATCTATGAACTTGGATGACCAAAGAAAATTACAGCTTTATTTTCTCTGACCTCTTTATCATGTATAGCTGTGAACAAATGTAGGCAGCCAAGCCAGGATGGTATTTGTAGCACCTGTGACTTTGTCACCGAGAGAAATCCCAGATCTTTTCAAATCACATGACAGTTGTTGCTGATGTCTCCAAGTCTACTTCTTACCACCTCAGATCAGGTTTAAATGTGACAGGTGCTGCCACATCTTGTCACTTACACTGCTATTAAAGATGCATGTTATTATGCATCTTGGGAAATTCCCTTGTAGCTGCATTTCAACATAGTTGGCTTCCTTTGTAATCCTATGTATTTTTAAATTACTTATGTGTTTGTTTTATTCGAAAGGCAGAGAAGTAGAGACAGACTTTCCACTTGCCAATTCCTTTCCTAAAGGCCAGCAACAGCTGGGATCGGGTCAGACTGGTCCTGGGTCTCCCATATGAACAGCAGGAACTCCAGGACTTGACCTATCATCTGTTACCTCCCAGAATGCGCACTGGTAGAAATCTAGGAGGATGGCGGTGTGGCATAGCCAGTTAAGCCACCGCCTGCAGTGCCAGCATTCTAGATTTCCTGCTCTACTTCTGATCCACCTCCCTGCTCATACATCTGGTAACGTGGTGGAGGATGGCACCTGAGCCCATGTGGGAGACCCAGAAGAATATTTGGGCTCATGACTTCTGCCTGGCACAGATTCAGGGTATTGCAACCTTTTAAGGAATGAGCCAGCAGGTGGGAGATCTCTCTTTGTCTCCCCCTCCTCTCACAATATAACTTTGCCTTTCAGATCAACAAATAAATCTTAAAAAAAAAAATGTGGAGCAGAGGTGGAACATAAACCCAGGCACTTTGATGTGGGATTCTGGTATCCCAAGCAGCGGCATCTTTCCCGTGTCTAATACCCATCGACCCTGCTATTTTACACATTATGAAACATATTGGAATGAATGCCTAGATTTCATCAGGTTGTCAAAAGGCCCAATGCCTGCACCCCCAAATGTTCAGTGCCCCTTAGGCAACTCTCAGGTCTACTCTCGCACATTCCTAGCTGTCAGGTATTGTCCCACTGCAAAACATAGGCTCCATGTAGCCATGGGCCTATAAAATCATTCATTCAGTGCATCTCACGTGGCTCAGTTGTCTCATTTCCAGTGACACACCTTCACAAAACTTGGGCTGTAGAATGGTTGTGAACTATGGAATCGTTTGGTCTTCAGTGGCTGGGTAAAACTGCATCAGCATTTAGCTGCTCCAGAGCTGACTCGCTAAGCTATGAATTCACAAGTTCGCCTTTGCTCCCCGGTTTCCTCTTTGGCTGTTTACCCACCCGGTGATTCTTTAGCTCCTGGGTTACAGGTGCACGGCCAGATAGTCAGGGCACCCAGAAGAAATGACATTCAAATCTGACAATCCTCCTACATCACTGAGAAACTGGGAGGGGCAGAGAGGGAAAGTGTTGATTAAATTAAGATTTGAATGACCTGTGAGTTTTAATTACCATTCCATCCTAGTCCCAACATCCTGGCTCTCCTCACCATTGCATTCCTTGTGCTTATCTGATGCTATTTTGTATTGTTAGTTATCTTCCCTGTGCATACCTTCCTCCCTCAGATCGTGTGTTAGCTTCCTTTGTGTTGCCCTGGTGCTTGGCAGACAATAGACTCTTCATGAATAGGTGTGGTTGAATGCAATGAGCATCTGCTGTGTGGCTTCAGAGGACCTTCACGCTGGAAGAAGCCCCAGGAAACGTGATCATTTTCTATCTTGTATTTGTTTACACCATAGCCATCCCATGAGTACCAAACTTTTGTTCCAGGCATTGTGCTAGACATGTGAGACAAAGACAGGTGGAATAGATCCACTTCTTTTGAGGAGTTCTGGGACCTTGAGCACACCGGACAAATACAGATGGCAATCGAGTGACTAAGAGCAAATGAAGGGCTTTGAACTAGGTGTGTTGGTGGTGCCAAGGAAGGCCTGGTTGGTTCCACAGAACGAGTGTCTGGAGAGATACAGGTGTGGGAAGCCAAAGGTTGAGTAGAACTTAGCCAATGGGAAGAGAAAGATGGAGACCTTCCTGCATGGCTGAGGGATCATTCTTGCCAAAGCAGAGCACAGAGCTCATTGCTACCCCGTCTTCCCTAGTTGCCTGCTAAGAGAACCTTAGTTCTCTATGTTGTGGTGATCTCATGGAAGGTAGGCTCCTTCCTCAGACCCTGGCACACAACCCACTCCGAGCCATTCCTTTTCTTCAGCAGTTCCTGATGTTAGGTAGGGATGTGGCCACTTTCCAGTCAGTGAAATCGAAGTGGACTGCTCAGTGACTTGCATTTGGCCACGAAGAGACAGTCCTGCTAGGAGAAAGCTGGCCTTTCCCTTCTTGTCTTGAAAACTAATATTATGTCTGCAGCTGTGGCAGCTATCTTGTGACAGCAGAAAGATAATAAGAGCCTGGGGGGTTCTTGGAGAGTAACACGGAGGCGCAGCCAACACTGGCAACTGGACTCCTTGTGCAGGAAAAAAAAATTAACTCCTTCTTGGCCATGCCATAAGGGTTCTTTTGCCTTACCATTAAACACATCACCATTGACTTACACAACTTCTCAGAGTAAATAATCTCCCCAGGGGATAGCAGCAGAATGAGAGCTGAGACCTAGAGCAGCAGGGCTAGATTATTCCCAGCCTGCATGATTGCACGACTTGTCAGTCATTTTGAGGAGTTCCCCATAGAAGCACCTTGCAGAATGTAACTCCTTCCTTTCTTGTTTAAATGTTCCCTTTCATAGGAAGAGAGGGAGCAAGCTCTTCCTGCAATGACCCCATGTGTCATTCTCTAGACCCCAAAGTGATGCCCAAGCCCTGAAGGTCATAAACCTTTGGTGTAAGTATGCTTTTGTGTTCCTGTTCTTTGAGTGTCATCTTGGCAAGAAGTGTGCTGTTTCATTTTCTTTTCTTTGCGTTGCTCCACAGCAGTCTAGCATGAACACCTTCTTTCACAGGGATCCGGATAGGCTGCAAGAGCCTCCAGATTTCAAGTTTGCTGCTCCCAGACAGCTCCTCCCCAGCTAGCTTAGCACAGAGCCCAGATACACATGAGCAGAAGCAAGGAGAGTATCCTGTTGCTAAGACAGGCAAGCAGGGACCTTGTGTATCACGCTGAGAAGTGTAAGCTCTCTCCTGTAAGCCAGGCTGTCTCAGTAAGGGAGTCGGAAAGGTGACCTGTCGGAGCAGATGATCAGCTGTGCAGAGGCCATGAGCTGCGTCTTAGGCACATCTGTTTCCTCACCTCCCCCATTCTAGCATCCCGAGTTGTGTTTATACTGAACAACTGTGTTGGGGATAAACTCAGAGACACCACGCAGACATCCGCAGCAGGGATTTGTCAAAAGATGTGACAAGGAGTAACAACATCCCTCCCAATAAATCTGATTTCGGCAAGACACAAAGCGTGTTCTCTAAGTAGCTGGCTGCCATTGCTATAGACAGGAGAAAATTCTCGAAAAAGAAACAATCTCTCTCATGATTCGGATAAAGGTACCTTATCAGTTTGGACCAAAATAGTTACAGATGAGAATTTGATTTGGGAGTGTTTAATGGAGATTATTTGGTGTTGTTTTAAAGAGTACTCATTTTATTGCTTGGTGCTAAGGCCGACCGTAATTTCATGCTGCATTTGCAGGCCTGCAAGCAGACACCTTAATCATTATGGATGCCAGAGAGAAAGAGGAATGCTCATCAAGACTATTAATCGATGACATACTTCCAACTTTCAGGAACAGGTGCTAGTGAGGGGTGAATCTTGTTAACCACGATACCCTGCAACTCCCCTCAGGTAGCATGGTTTTAAAATTTTTATGTAGTAAAAACAATGTGTCAAGTACCTTTTCTATCCACTAGAGGGACTCCTAGCGTACCTAAAAGCTTGAGTTTTTCCTGTGGGTTAAGTTCAGAGCTTGGTTGACAGGTCCACAGGTTCTCAGACATGGAACATTGTTCCTATGTGTCAAACAGAGGACAATGTATCAGCCCAGGTCTCCAAAATGAATATATGGCTCACATCCTCCCTGGACTTAAAGCAATCCACAGACCGCCTTAGAGAAAGTTTCTACTGTAAACAGAAGTTTTCTACCAGCAGAAAACGAGTTGTTATTTGTCCAAATCTTTGCTTATTAAAAAAAAAAGCAAAATTTTTCATCTGTGCCCTTTCTGTTTTAAAGAGCTTCGTTATAAATACCTGTTCAACACGTGTGATCTTTTTGCTCAGTGGAATTCTTAAAGTATTATTGGCACACAGTCGATAATTATTATAATTATTATAAGCTTGTCTAGCATAATTACAGTATAAAGCTCTTCCCTTTTCAACACACAGCCATTTCCAAACAAAGTCTGAAAGGTGCTATAAATGAACAAATAATCCAAAGGCAAAATGCTCCGTCTTGCATCCTGGGTAGCTCCTCCGTGTCATCGAGGATGTATTTTTGTGATTAGGCACAGGATTTTGTCCTTTTCTACTCTCTGTCTCTGCGGAGAAGGTCACCTGTTGGTCAACATGTTTTGGTGCAGTTGTCGAGTGAAGGCATTGTGGCTGGAGCTATGGGGACCTCAAAGAGTGACACCTGTCCCTGAGAGGTTTGTGGTACGATTCAGCTGATGTTTATTCCACATGGCTGTACAAGGCCCACTAAGCTGCCCAGCAATGAGACGTGGATACTCCCCCAGTCCCCCCCCCATATGTCCAGCACGTGGTAGGTTCTCAGGAAGGCTTTTGTCAAGATTAAGAGTAGGTGAAGAGACAAAATTTGAAGCATAAAGGAAATGATGGAGTTAAGCTGGACATAATACCATGTCTCATCTCAAATAAATTCTAAAGTAGAAGTATAGTACACAAACTAATTCACCGTATATAACGTGAACCCAAAGATTTGACTGCTGCCATCGACTCTAAGTTCCAAGGAGGAAATTTGTAAAGTGGAGAAATTGATTCATTTTTTAAATATGTATTTATTTTATTGGAAAGGCATATATACGGAGAAAAGCAAATACAGAGAGAAGATCTTCGGTCTGCTGGTCTACTCCTTAAGTGGCCAAAATGGCCAGGGTTGAGCCAATCTGAAGCCAGGAGCCAGGAGCTTCTTCGGATCTCCCACATGGGTGTAGGGTCCCAAGGGGCGTCCTCTACTGCTTTCCCAGGCCACAAGCAGGGAGCTGGATGGGAAGTGGAGCTGCCAGGATTAGAACTGACTCCAAGGCCCGGCACGGTGGCCTAGCAGCTAAAGTCCTCGCCTTGAAAGTGCAGGGAACCCATATGGGCGCTGGTTCTAACATCAGCAGCTCCACTTCCCATCCAGCTCCCTGCTTGTGGCCTGGGAAAGCAGTCGAGGACGGCCCAAAGCTTTGGGACCCGGCACCCACGTTGGAGACCTGGAAGAAGTTCCTGGCTCCTGGCTTCAGATTGGCATAGCACCAGCCATTATGGTCACTTGGGGAGTGAATCATCAGAGGGAAGATCTTCCTCTCTGTCTCTCCTCCTTTCTGTATATCTGACTTTGCAATAAAAAAAATAAATAAATCTTTAAAAAAAAAAAGAAAAGAACTCACACATACAGGATCCCAAGTGGTTGCAAGGCAAAGATTTCGCTACTAGGCTATCAATTAGACAGGCATGTTTGAGTGACTGCTACAATAGAACCTGGCATGAAGGGAAGAGTCACTCATTGCCATTTTAGAATAAGCAAATATACACTTGCTGTGCCATAGGGCTCTTGTCTAGCTCTTGTGGAACATGGTGTGGGGCTAACAGTTGGTTTCTATATTTTTTTAAAGGAGGTTTTAGTTTGATAGGGAGCTTCTAACACCATTTCAAGCAAGACTACAAAGAGAAGTGGTTTTCAAATTGGGTCTTGATGGATGAATAAGTGTTTGCCAAGTAGAGAAGAGGGGATGATGTTTTAAGCAAAAAGGATAGCAGATAGAGGAGCATGGAAGCCTGAAAAGGCCTTGTTTTGTTTACCAAAATAGGAATCTCCCACTGGTTCAGGTGTAAGACCCTGTATGTAGAAGCTTCTTAATGCCTGCTTGTGGCCTTTAACAATAATAATAGTACAAGTCCAGTGAGGAGTATAAGTCTTCAGTGCTGTACAAATCTGAAGCCGAGGGCTTATCTGGGCTAGGGGGTCAGTCCATGGTCAATGTTTTTGGACTTTGGTCTAGGATGCCGTAGACTCCTCGTGCCAGCTGGAGTGTCAGAGCCAGCAGCCTGTTGCTGTGAGCTGCTGGTTCATCTGTGCAAGTCTGTGTTGCACCCAGGACCCAGGCTAGTGTTGTCCTGGGGTCATTGTCCTGGGTGTACCTCCCCTCTGTTTGTGGCTCCCTTCTCTATCCACACCTCTATGCTCTCCGCCGCCCCCTCTGCAGGCCCCTGTGTTGGGGGTCCCTCCAGGACTGCAGTTTCCTCAGCTAAGGATTTGTGTTTTTGGTTTATTTTAGTGTGGTCACTCTCATTTATATATAACCCTCCCATGTTTAATACTCTCCCACTCTTAATCAAAGGATCTCATGATCCTCATGTTTTTAATAACACAGAGCCTATTCATAGAAGCCGAGAGTCTAACTGAAAAGATAGGATGGGGATCTAAACAAAGATAAATAATAGCCTCATTATTAGCATTCTCAGCTTTGTACTGTGTCTGTGACCCCTAATCTAACTTCTCTCTCCGTCTCTCTCTCTCTCTCTCTCTCTCACACACACACATACACACACACACACACACACACACACACACACACACACACACGCACACACACCCTTACAGTCACAGAATCCCTGGGTACACACGAAATGGGTAGCAAAGAGCGTTTGGTAGTAGAACTTTCATCATGCTTGTCCTCTAATGGGGCTATTCTTACAGTCTGACTCTTTCTTTTAAATATCCTTAAAGCAGTGTACCTTACACTTTAATATTTCTAAAATAAGCACTCTTATGCTGCGCAAAAGGAGTATTCTCAAACACAAGGACATCTTTGCCATCTGCCTCCCTGCCCACTCCGTCTATCGGCTTGCAGTAGTTAAGACTGCTTGGTTTTCTTTATCTCATTCTCACCTCTTTATTGTTACTCGGACTCTGCTGCTGTCCCAGAACTCACTGCCTCTCTCTCTCTGAATCCCTCCCATTCCTTCCCCCTGTGGTTAACTTGCTGTCCTATCCCTTAGGCCATTTGGAAGGAATCATATCTACATAGGTGTCTGATGTTTTCTTGACACCGAATGGCTTACACTCTGACCACAGAGGTGGACTTGGATGCGGTTCTGGCAGTTTTCCTGGATACAGTAGTTCAACTGTTCCATCTGGTTCTGATGTATCAATATCTAGGCTCACTCTTTTAAAAAAAAGATTTATGCATCTATGTATTTGAAAGAGTGTCAGAGAAAGAGATCTTTTATCCACTCCCCAAAGAACCCCAAGAACCAGGTCTGGGCCAGGCTGAAGCCAGGAAGCAGGAACTCCATTCAGTTGTCCTACACAGACAGCAGAGGCCCAAGCACCTGAGCCATCACTGGCTTCCTCCCCAGTCACATTAGCAGGAAGCTGGATGGGAAGCAGGGCAGCCAGGACTCAAATTGGCACTCAAATGAGATATTAGCATTGTACCCAGGCCAATGTCTCCCTGGCAAACTAATGCAGTCAGCCAACATGGCATCAGAGCCCTGGTTGGAGATTTTGGTCATCATAATAACATCTGTTGCATGTTTCCTGTGTGCTAGGCATTGTGCTGAAATCTTTACCATATATTGTTATCTCATTTAATAAGCAAGGGTGCTCCTCACACACACACACATACCTACATCATACAGATTTTAAACCTCATTAGAAACCAAGGCTAAATTGCCCCTGAGTAGCGGCATTGGGTCTGTACCTGGGCCTCATTAGTACCACTCCTGGCTTGGTAGATTTCTAGTACAAAGGAAACAGTTCTCTTTCCTTGGGTACAGCCAATCCCATGTCAGGGAGTATGGCTTATAAGCAGAAATCAGGCTGGTCTTCACTTCTAACTGGCCTTGGCCAGGCACCCTGGTATAGACCTATGCCTTCACAGTGGCCCCCTGTCGCTCAAGCACTTAATACTGTGCCACTCACTGGGCTCAAGTGGCTAGAGGTAACGTCACTGAGGCTGCAAGTAGCAGGTGGTGGAGGTGGAGGGACTGAGAGTCCTGGGAATGCAAACCACACCTGGTTCACAGTTGGGAATGAGGCACATGGGAGCGCCAGTTAGGCAATGGGGAGGTTCCATGGTCCTATCTCAACCACAAAAGGGGGCCTAGAATCACCCCGGTTCTGCTTTTTGACCTCAGATCGTCTCTTGTCATCCGTTCACAAGAAATCCATGAGTCAACATGTTGTCCCTTTCCCATCCCCCTGACCTATGTCCCTGACCAATCACTGAAACTGGGCCACGCAACTTTGTCTGTTGGACTATGCGTGTAACTGCTTTCCCTCACAATTAGAGCTCCCTAGCGTTCCAAATCTGTAGCTCTCATGGTGGGGGCACAAAAGCCTCTGGCAGCATAAATATTTAATCAGCATTAAGCACATCCGATAAAGGAGAGGAGTTGGGTTTCAAAGTAGCTGGTTCAGAGGGTGACGGTGCAGAAGTTGAAGCAAAGTCGAAAAACAAATCAAGTACCCTCTACAAAAAAAAAAAAAAAAAGCATCTCTGGAACTCAGGGCAGCTGTAGATTAGGTGGCACAGTTATCCAGAACATTCCATTTGTCTTTCCAATATTAGTGTAGATGGGGTGAGATGGGATGGGTTCTGGGGGGAGGGGAATGGTGGCAATTCCTTCTTAATCCTGTTTTGCTGATAGTGGGAACAAATGACATTTCTATACTTTATCAAAGAGATTGCTGGAGCATACTAAAGGAAAGATGTCTAAAAAGGAAAAAAAAAAAAAGCAGCGTGCTTGGTTTTGTCTCTTGTTTGAAAATATGCTTCAGATGTTGAGCCGTGGTTTGGAGCTTAGAGCCTTCCCCTGCCCCCTGCTTTCTTCTGAACGCGCAGCTCCTAGTCATTCTGGTTCACTTTTAAAGCTCTTTAAGTTTTATGTTTTAACTCAGGGGAGGGTGAGAAAGCAATCCTACCCGGTTGCATTTCCATGTATTTGTTTTACCAGGTTGGATTTAGGGGAAGCAAGTTTGTGCAAAAAGGAATAAAAATGAAAAAATACATAGTTCTCTGCATTGCCGGCTCTAGAGGAACTAGTGTTTGGAAGGAGGCAAACTGCATGGAGGCCAGCATTTGGCCAAAGATGCTGCTTTGGATGGCTGCGCCCCTTGTTGGAGGGCTGGTTCCAGTCCTAGCATCCCGCTGCCCACCAAGCTTCCTGCCACCGCATTCCCGGGAGGCAGCAGAAACTGGTTTGAACACTTGAGCCAGCCATTGGGGGACCTGGATGGAACTCCAAGTTCCTCCCAGCCCAGCTCTGGCTATTGTGGGCATTTAGGGAAGTGAATCAATAGGTGGAAGATCACTCTACCCCTCTCAAGTGGGAGAGAAATAAGCATTAAACACAGACAGACATGCACAATCAGTTGAGACACGCACAGTCAATTGGGGTCACTTCTGGACCCGAGCTTGGAGATAGGCTGGCAGGAAACCTGTGAACAAATACAGGAATGAAGGCGGGATAGAAGGGGACCAGTCAAGAATTGCACTGTTAGAGCTGGTGAGGAGTGCGGAGAGGGAAGTGGCAACTGAACCCACAGCAGGCTGTGGCTGATGCTGTGGTTGTGACAGGACAGCCTGCAGCACCTCTGACCTTGAAGAGGGGACACAGCCATGGCCAGAATACAGATGTGCAGGATGGGAACTGCAGGAGCAAATATTTGAACTTCACCCTCGCTGTCTACCATGCCTCTCCTGATAAATCCAACCAGAAGCCAAAGAGTAGTGGGGACGCTCACAGCATCAAACTCATGGCAACTTGGGGAAGAAGAAATAGCAAGAAAGGATATGAAAGAGGGCAGAATGGAGTATGTGGGGTGAAGTGGGGATTTCTCAGACATAACCTTCTCTACAAATACTTTCTGTAGAACATCTTTATCAGATCTCAAATGAAGAGTTTTATTTTAAAAAGGCACTGAGAACAGCGGTAGGAAGGTGACGTAAAGGCTCGATCTTCCTCAGCTTGGCCTGGGCGGATTCTGTGCCCGAGGCTAAGCGTGGCTGAGAGATGCTGCTGGGACCACAGTCCCACTACCTGCCCTGGCCACAGTGGGCTTGCCCTCAGCCAGGCCTGCATGCATAGCCAGCTGCAAGCCTGTTGCCTCCTGCCCGCTGAGGTGAGCATAATTTCTACGACATGACGAGAGCATCTGAAGGAGCCTGGCAAAACAGGGCCAAGCCACAGGGCACAGTGCCTCTTCGCACTGGAGACCAGAGACTGGAAGCACAAGCGGAGTTATCTCTGTGTTGTTTATCTTATCATCTGCTAAGAGTTGTGATTCCCATGAAGACCCCATTTCTGGCAGCTCTTCTCTTTGAATGGTTTTATGCCAAGCTGTTTATCAGGGGACTCGGAGCCCAGGATTATGCTGACAGGGGACCTCAGAGATGTGATGGGAGAGCAGAGATGTGGGCAATGATGCCGAGGGAGGGGCGATCAGCATTTTGTGTCTAATCCTCCTCCGTGCCCTTTTGGCTCCTTATCCCAAAGGGACGACCAGATACACACGAGCAAGGACACACTGCACTCTGGGGAGCATCAGGGGGAAGTTTGCTTTGCAAGAGACTGCTCAAGTTCCAGAGGTACTCCCCAGTCTGGAGCAGTAACTAACAGATGAGTTTGCACACTTCATGCAGGATGAACTCCAGCAGGTCTGGAAAAGCCATCATGATGGCTGCTCAGTTATCACAGTCTGCTTTCACCTGGAAATGCTCTCAGATTCTTAACCAGCGGGAGCTTTGGCATATGTTTGAGGCAAGCCCCTCGACACTGCGGTTCATTGTTGGAGTGCCAGGGTGGACGTGGTAGCTCTGAGTCTCTTAAGCATGTGGAACATGTTGCCTTCATTCTACGCAGAATGCCACCTCCATCCCTAAAGCTGAGCCAAGGCCCTTATTTAGCTTAAAGAAAACCATGAAACTTTGAAGAAAGAGTTGCTTTCTTATAGGCCTCCCATCTACAGTCATGAATGAACCAGGACCAGTTAAGCCATACTGTGGAAAGATAACAACTAGCCTGCTTTGGGGGGTCATGGAGGACCTCAAAAGCCAGTTATTGCAGGCATGCCTCCTAAGTGTTCAGCACATCACCCCGAGGTGTGGGGCCGCAGTCACCAGGCCCAAGAGCGTGCAGTTCTCATCTCGGGCTGTGCTGGTGGCAGGGAAACAGAGGCACTGCTGCCCACAGCCACATCTTCAGTGTGCTGCGTTTGCCTGACTTTTCACATTGATGGAACTGTGTTCACTTCATCTCTCAGCACCTGTGGATTAAACAGCAGTCCCCATCATCAGCTCTCAGCCATCTAGTCATCACCAGACCAGACAAGAGTCTAGCGCATTGCTTTTTGCCTCTGTCAGTCACCCAGAGGAGCTGGGAGATTTGATAAGGGCCTCCATATGGAAGACCACATAGATACCAGCAGAGCCATGCAGGGGCAGGTGCGAGGGACTGTCTGAACTCTCAGAGGCCAGCCCTGGGCCTCTTCCACGAGCTGATTCCCCCATTCTGCCCATGCGGTTTTTGCTACACAGATGAGGCCTGTACAGAAATGTGTCGATCACCTACGCTGGTATGCTTAGTTGATTTTAATCTAGGCCAGCCCAGCAGTCAGTCCTACAGATCACCATTGTCAGACTGAAAAAAAAAAAAAGAAGTCATAAAAGTGAAGCCCTGGTCATAACCATCTTGTGACTGTGACCAATGGCCAATGGCCCACTGCACAGTTGTTGATGTCTGCAGCCTCAGCAGGAAACCACTGACTCTGTGAAGTGGTGTCCAGCAGCAACGAATCGGGTGGTGGATGACCCGGTTAACCCAGATGGCCTTCGGTGCCTGAAGGAGGGAATACTTCCTCCTTAAGACTCGCCCGTCTTGTGAACGTCACAGATAATACCACCTGTTTCTAGGATGGCAAGCCAGCCTGGAGAAGTCGGCACCATCTTCTCTCTCTGGGGTCCAGGCATGTGCAGCATCAGTTCTGAAATGCAGCACCGTAAGTGACATCGCGGGCTTGGCCACTTGGACCAGGAAGCCGGCTCACCCACAGAACTGGCATCCTCGGGTCAGAGCGTGTTGTGCGAGAGAAGGAGAGCCCAAACGACAGAACTCACAGGCCTCGATGTTGAGATTTCAGCCACTCGCATTCCTCACACTTCTCAAATGTGAATTTGCATCCTGAAGGTGGAGCTTTAGTACGCGAGAAAAATGGGCAGGGGTAAACATGCTGGTACAAAATGGGGCAGACTCGGCACAGAATGCATTTATAGGCTTCCGACTCGCCTACGTGTTTCATACCCAAAAGTAAGCACAAATTCCGATTTCTCTCGCCGTGGGAGCCTGCATACGATTAAACGGGAGGAAAAAGAAGCTTACTGGTGACAGCGCGGGGCTGAGGGCTCCATGGGAAGGCAGGAAACCGTAGCCATCAAAGCCACTTCACACTTCTTGCTGCTAGTGTATTTAGATATATTTTTCTTTTCTTTCTCTCTTCCCCCCGCCCCCAAAACGAGGCAGCAATGAATTGAGCAATGATCAAAATGCCGCACCGCAGAGTCTGTTTAATCCAAATAGCTCCCAGGATGGCCTGGACTGATTGTACCGACTCTACAGGACTCAGAGAAATGACTTGGTTACCAGTGAAGTAAAACTATCTTGGCAATGGAATGGAACTGTTGCTTCTCAGCACATAACAACGCAGCCACAGCCGGCTGGGGGAAGCCAGCCACCACCCTGGTCCTCCTCCTCATTCACAGAGGAAAACGATTGTGATATAGTGATAGAGTGCTTAAATCCCTGCCATGCCGCACAGGGGTCCGGGAGCTTTAGCAGAGGGTTTTTAGATTCTTATTTCTGCTCTTTCTAGCAGCACACAGATTCTTAAGCCATCCCAGGCAGCTAGGGAATGGGGGAAGTAAGCCTGATTATTTTGGAGCCAATCAAGCATCCGATTTGTTTAGCTAGGGTTGCCTGCCCGGACCTCTGCTTCCTCCACTCCCCTTACTGCCGCTGCAGCCACCCTCAACACAGCAGAGGGGGCGACCTTGCAGCTCACAGGAAAGCGTTGGCTGCCTACTGGCAGACAAAGATAATGTTATCCAATTTCAAACGAGGAGCTCATGAATAGATAGCAAGATGACCACTCTGAATTCAGCGGCTGAGAGCCACTGCTGGAATGACATGATCCTTTAGCTGCGCATGGGGAGCTGAGACGCGCACTTGGCTGCCTCCTGACCGCCCTCAACTCTCCTTGCTTTAAGCTGTCTAGAGTGCCCGCCTTATCCCTGGGCACCAGAGAGAACTTGAAGCACTGCTTCAAATTGAAAGTCTGCCCTGCTTGCTCCTCCTGCAGTGGGCGACACTCAACCCAAGCAGAAACAATCTGCAGCAGGGAACCCTGGAAGGAAGGAAATAAGAGGAAGGCGGCCAGCCGCCCTCCCTGGGGCCATTGGTCTGGTAACAGCCCAGGAAGGACCAGAGGTGGTTTCCTAAGGATCTGGAAGGGTCCCAGGGGCTTCCTGCAATCAGTCACACTATAAGGTGCTGACCAGTCACACTGTAAGGTGCTGTCTGGGCCACCAGCTGCCTCCCAGCCCTGGGGGGGGGGGTGCCTCTTCTGGGAAGGCCTGCTCTCTTTAAGTTCTTGGGGGCTCTGGAGATTTCCCAACCGAGATGCAGCCCCTGGGTGAGGGACTCCAAAGAAAAGCCGCGGGAAGGGATGAGATGGTAGGAGGATCTCCAGGGAAGTAGGGGTACCCCGCTGTAGGATGACAGGGCTGTGTGGGGTGGGGCTGGGCATATGTGACTATGGAATTTGGGGAACTTTTCAGTCTTGAGTGGAGACCTGACCCCTGAGGCACTGCTGCAATGGCCACAGGTGGCACTGGATTCCAGCCACAGGCCCAAGAGGCCTGGAGGAGGGAATCTGGACTCTCCTGTCTGCCGGTGAACTTCTCAGCTTCCTCATCCATGATTCTCGACTACTAAGGAGAGCTGACAATAACAGCCCCTAATTAAATCGGTTGTTATGAGTATTAAATGAGCCTTAATCCATGCGGTGAGAGAACAGCAGTCGGCGCATAGTAAATGCTCAGTAAAGGGATAGCTGGGATCACGAAGGTTAGCTGATGAGTGCAACTTTCTTAGCGCTGCATTGGAGAGCCTGGGCTCCGTTGCCAAGGGAGATGACAGAACCTTTGCAAAGATGGGCGCGCTCGGGCTCCGGGGATGGTCTAGAATCAGAGCGTGGCGCCTGCCTCTGCCTCACCTTGCGCCCCTGACCGCCGGGCCAGCCACTGCCGGTCACAGGGGAGCGTGCGGCCCGGGCGCGTCTCCCCCCCCCCCCCCCCCCCGCGCCATCACACACCTGTCAGCCGCCTTCGCAAGCCTCCTCGTGGCGGGAGCCCTGGGCCTCCGTGGTTACCCCTCGGCCCCTGGCCTTGCGGGGTCCGCGCTGCTCCCCGCCCTCCCCCGCCTGGGTAGCTGTCATCCTCTTAAACCCGGGCGTTCGAGCAGCCCAGCGTACGGGCCGAGCGCGGGAAGCGGCCCCGTGCGCCTCCTGCGCGCCCCGGGAATCCCGGGCAAGCCAAGGGACGATGGTGGCGGCCACGGCGGCCGTGGCAGGCGGCGCAGCTTTGTTAGGCACAGATCAAAGAGGCCACCTACACAGTAACCCAAATTACGAGACCTCCCTCCTCCCTATCGCACCGAATCAAGAGGGGAGGGGAGATGGGCGTGGAGGGAGGGAGGGCGGGCGACGGAGGGCGGAGGAGGAAGAGGATGAGGAAGGGGCCAGTTGCATCCCACTTTCACAATGGGAAAGTGAGACGCTCAAGCGCACCCAAGCTCTTCAGCCCTCCCCGCCTGCCGCGCTCTCCTCCGCCCGTCCCCCTCCCTTCCCCTCCGCGCCTCCCCGCGAGCGCCGGCGTTGCACAGAGGAACTCTTCGGCGAAGGAGGACGAGGAGGAAGCGGCGCCGGAGCGCGCAGGGCTTGCCGCCGCCGCCGTCGCCACCGCCGCACAGGCTGCCGGAGCGAGCCCGCCGCGCGCCGCCCTGCCAGCTCTCCTTCCCCGGCGAGCCGCGGGGATGGGGCGGCCGCGGGAGCCCGAGCGCGCGCAGGAGCCGCCGCCGCCGCCGCCGCTGCCTGCGTCTCGGTTTCCGCGCGCTTGAACCGCCGCCGCCGCCGCTGCCGCCGCCGCCACCGCGCGCCCTGCCCCGGGGCGGCCCCCGCAGGCTCATGGAGGTCTCCCGGAGGAAGGCACCGCCGCCGCGCCCCCCGCGCCCCGCCGCGCCGCTGCCCCTGCTCGCCTATATGCTGGCGCTGGCGGCGCCCGCCCCGGGCGCGGGCGAGCCCGTGTGGCGCTCGGAGCAAACCATCGGAGCCATCGCGGCGAGCCGGGCGGACGGCGTGTTCGTAGCGAGCGGCAGCTGCCTGGACCAGCTGGACTACAGCCTGCAGCACCAGCTCTCGCGCCTGTACCGGGACCAGGCGGGCAACTGCACGGAGCCCGTCTCGCTGGCGCCCCCCGTGCGGCCCCGACCCGGGAGCAGCTTCAGTAAGCTGCTGTTGCCCTACCGCGAGGGGGCAGCCGACCCTGGGGGGCTGCTGCTCACCGGCTGGACCTTCGATCGCGGCGCCTGCGAGGTGCGACCGCTGGGCAACCTGAGCCGCAGCTCGCTGCGCAACGGCACCGAGGTGGTGTCGTGCCACCCGCAAGGCTCGACGGCTGGCGTCGTCTACCGTGCCGGCCATGGGAACCGTTGGTACCTGGCCGTGGCCGCCACCTACGTCCTGCCCGAGCCCGAGACGGCGAGCCGCTGCAACCCCGCGGCGTCCGACCGCGACACGGCCATCGCGCTCAAGGACACGGAGGGGCGCAGCCTGGCCACCCAGGAGCTGGGCCGCCTCAAGCTGCGCGAGGGCGCGGGCAGCCTGCACTTCGTGGACGCCTTCCTTTGGAACGGCAGCGTCTACTTCCCTTACTATCCATACAACTACACGAGCGGAGCGGCCACCGGCTGGCCCAGCATGGCGCGCATCGCGCAGAGCGCCGAGGTGCAATTCCAGGGCCAGGCGGCACTCGACTGCGGCCACGGCCACCCCGACGGCCGCCGCCTGCTGCTCTCCTCCAGCCTGGTGGAGGCCCTGGACGTCTGGGCGGGCGTGTTCAGTGCGGCCACCGGAGAGGGCCAGGAGAGGCGCTCCCCCGCCACCACGGCACTCTGCCTCTTCAGGATGAGTGAGATCCAGGCGCGCGCCAAGAGCTGCAGCTGGGACTTCCAGACGAGCGAGCACAACTGCGTGAGTCCCGGGCCCGGGGCGCCAGGGGCAGCAGTGCCATGGGGGGAGGGGTGGCGGGGGAAGACCTACTTGCTGTAGGCTGGGGCTCTTGGGTTCACCCTGCCCCAGTGGTTCCCAGAGAGCCCTCCTCTTCTTTCCCCCCACCCCACGACCTCTGGCCACTCCAGTCCTCGGCCTGAGGTCCCCAAAAGGACAGAGTACAAAAGGGAGGGGGACTAGTGGGTTGGAGTTGGGCTCAAAACTCCGGTGGCTGTATCCCATCTCAGCCTAATGTGGATGGTCAGCTATAGCCGAGCCTTCTCCCACTCCCCAAAGCCCCTCTTTAACCGCCCCCTCCAGGGCTTCTAGTCTCCAGGCTGCCACTTCTAGGGTCTCGGCAGGCAGGTGGTCCACCCTGTACCCTCCGTTGAGAAGCCATTGAACCTCAGGGCTTGCTGCCACACCCCAACCTTTGTGCCCCCCACGCCGCCGTGCTGACCACACAGGTGGCATGGGGGGAAGAGTTGGGAGCCCGCCTGCTCCGTTCCACCCCCCCACCCGCCGCGCCTCCCACCCCTCCTACTCCGCGCACCCCAGGGCCAGGGGGCGGGGCTGTGGCTGGCTGAGCCCGTGCTGTGGTCTCCAGCGCTGGGGAGGTGGGAGGCTGGAGGCGGCTTTGTGGGCGAAGGGCTCAACCCGCGAGGGTAGGGAACCGGCAAGGGAAAGTGTTGGGGCACTACAGGAGGTTTGTTGGCGAGGGACATGGAGGCACCACCCCTTGGACTGTGCCTGAAATAGGCAAGGGACCCAGGATTCCCCCCACCCCCGCGCCAGTACCCCCACTTCTCCCAGGGCAGCCGCAGCTTGGCTTTTCTTAAGGGGAAAAAAAAAGCGGCAGTTCAAGAGGGTCCGGTTAATAGGGATTATGAGGGCATTGTGCACTTCTCTAGAAAGCCTTTCTCTTTCAAGGCTACTGGCTTGCCACCTCCACATATGGCTCCTGAGAGGGGGAGCCTGCCCGGAGGCTCCCCCCGCCCCGCTGCCACCTCCCTTTAGTAAGTGGAGGGAAATCAAAAGAGCAGAATGGAACCGCTACAGGTGTTGCCATTGTTTGGGGAGAGAAGTCTCCACTTGGAAGATGTGTTGTTGATCCATTTGTTGTGTACTCACAGGGTCAGGGTGGGATTGGGGAGGGGTGTGTGTGTGTGTGTGTGTGTGTGTGTGTGTGTGTGTGTGTGTGTGTGTGTGTGTGTGTGTGTGTGTGTGGGACACCGCAGCCCTATGGCTGGAGTACAGTGTTGCTCTAGAAGACAGAGCTGCTGGGAGGGCTTTTGCAAGGTGTGATTCCTGGCGCCTCCCTGCTCCTTTCCTGTGAGCTGTGTGCCGGGACTCATGGGGGACCGGGTCACTACTGCTCTAGTTCTTAGAAACATACAAGCCACACAGATTGCCCCTGCATGACTTAGACCCTCAGTGCACACACGCTGCAGTGTCTGTCTGTATTAGCTCTCTCTAATCTAATGGTTCCAGTCTGGCAAACCCATTGCCTTCTACTTCTCTGTTCTGAGACTAGAGAGAACCCCTCCAGTATGGCTTGGCGTCAAGCCCTGGGCACGCTTGCTCTCTGGGGTTCATGACAGGTCGGCTGGAGGCCCCTCGGCAGGTAGTGAGGATGGAGATCCAATCCCTGCCATCTGACAGCTGTGTGGATGTGCCAAAGCCAAAATACGTTTCTTTCCCTTGTTCCACTCCATCCACCCACTGGGTCCTGGAGCACTCAGTTCCCTTCCAAAGCCCAGCCGGCTTGCGCTCAGAATCCTTGGTTGTCACTCTGGCAGGTGGTGTTTTGTGTGTGTGTGTGTGTGTGTGTGTGTGTGTGTGTGGGGATGGGGAGCAACTGGGGCAGGGGGGCAAGTGACCGCACTGTTGATTCAGCTAAAGCAAAGCTGCTGGCACAGAGCTGCCCCGAATCTAGAATTGAAAAGATAAATAATTAAAATGGGTCCTTGGGCAGCATTTCCTGCTGGGGTTATTTATGGAGAGCTCCCAGTGGGCTTGGATCTGTGTGTCCTGAAAGACAGGGTCTCTATCCCCTGAGTGTGTCATTCGAGTTAAATAACATACTCTGGTTCAAACAATAGCATGTCATGGCTGCACAGGTGGGGGCTTGGAGTTCTGCAGAGGTTTTTTTTTTCTTAATTTAAGTAAATTTCTTGCTGCTGTATGAATTAAAAAGCCTTAATGGAGCTGAATTTCAAGAGTTTGAATGGGAGAAAAGAAGGTGGTAGCTTCGATGAAAAAGCTGACAATTTTCTAACCCATTGAATAGGGAGAGAAGATACGTAATTCAACAAATATTTGTTTGATGGCTTTGAGTGTCAGTAACAGCCCTGTGCTGGGTGCCACTGGTTTTGCCACTGCTGAAAGGACAATAGCAGGTTGCAACCCCATGTAATGGGGTCATGGGATCAGCGTGCCCCTGGCTGTCACTCAGCAGAATGATGTCATGTGGTTGCATTTGTTCTGCATTTTATTTGCAGGTCTTGAATTCGTGTTGGAGAGGCCTGCTGAATTACAGGTGCCCGCAAGAGGAGTTAGGCTTGAGCTGCGCCAGAGGGGGCCTTGATACAACAGGCTTGGTGATTTGAACCGTAGTCCACTGGCAGCCAGGCGCCAGTGGCTAGACCTGTTTGCTCTTTCCCTCTGCTAGTTGAGTCACTCGTGTTTTCCATCTCGCATCAACCCATGGGTAGCAAAGTGACAGGGCCAACCGGATCCTATTGGTCCGTCCCTTGGGTGCTCTCTCCCGTGTGCTGAGATGCCTCTTGAGCTTTCCCAGGATTCATTTTGGTGACACTTGCACAATGAGCGTGTCCGCAGCTGTTTGCACACAGGGCCCTTCCTTTTTGTGCCTTGCCGCCAACTTTGGATCCACTTTAACAGCTGCATCCCCTTTCTAGTGATTCTTCGGAGCTTCTCATGCATTCCAGGGTGGATGCTATGAGGAGCATTCCATTTTCCTGATGAACAGGCTCAAGTGCAGTGAAGTGACTCCCTCAAGGTAACCAGGTGAATGTTAGAACCTTCTAGCCTCAACTCAGGGCACCCAACAGTTAAGGGGTTCTCCTTAAAGAGGAAGCAGCTCCCTTTGAGGGGCGAGGGCTGGAGCCTGGAGGGTGCCTTCTGAAGGCACCACATGTCTTACTTCGGGGATGTGTTTTTAAAAAGTTCTTCTTTCTCATTTTATTCTGTAACATCTCTGTACTCAGATTAATATACAAATGAATGCTTTTAATTGTGTATAAGTTAATTGAACTTTCTCTCTGAACTTCCATCATTCCTGGCACACCAAAGCAGCCCATAGGAGAGTGTGAGTAATCCAGCTTTGGGAATACTCATGGTTCCTGATTTGTGTGTGGTTGCTGTCGTCGGATCCTGGGGTTGCTTGTGACTGTTACATGTGTCCCACCCTCCTCCCTCGAGCCCTTCAGAATGGTGCGTTTTCCTGTGGCTCACAGTATTCACTTGTTCATTTTACTTCCTGCGGGGGAAATCCCTTTTCTCCACACTCACGTAATTCTTCAGCCTGACCTAGTGTAACCGTCATGCAGACAACCACAGGACACTCACGTGCTTCCCAGCAGGCAGCAGCCCAGCACCCGGCCATCCACCATGTGCACAGCGGAGATTCTAGTGTTACTGGACCATGTGGCCTGTTGGCCTCCCAGCCTGGAGTCTTCCTGGGACATTTGTTCCTCTTCTCATTTCTGTCAGGGTTCTGTTGAGTCACTTTGCAGTCAGGAGGGCCTGATGATGCAATTTACCTTCATGAACACACCTGAGGTGCAAGAGCAACTTCCAGAAGGCCAACGGCAGTGCCAGTGTCCACTTCATAGAGTGGGAATTTACTGCAACTACTGTCTGTGTGGTACTTACGACAGCCAGATTTTGCGTGAAGCAATTTGCATGCTTTATTATTTGTTGATTCCCAGGCACCCTAGTGGGGCAAGCACTATAGTTATGATGATGATGATTATAGATGAGGAAATGGAAACCCAGAGAGCTTTGGTTAGGTTCCATGGCTGATAAATAGCAAAGCAGTTAGAAGTGGGATGGTCCAGCTCCAGGAACTGAGCTTTTAACCATGGCCACGGATAGTCTGTCACCATAAACTTGGTGTTCTGGCGGTGATCCTGTTCTGTGCAGAACCAGCTAGGCCCCTGCAGCTGCTGCTGTGCTGAGAGCAGCTGTTTGGGGACATCACAACAGAGACTCTATGGTTATAAACTGAGTTTCTACGTTTGCATCTGGAAGCACCTGCAGTTCTGATTCTGGGAGAGTTGTTGCTTGTCAGCTGTGAACTTGCAGACAGAGTTCGTGTTCTTTGTATTCGGGCCTGTACGTGACCTCACAGGGCGTTCTCTGCTGACCCTCTCCACTCAGCATTGTGCCTGCTGTTTAACTGGGGCAGTCTTGGATGATCATTTTTGGAAATAAACATTTTCTGTACTTATTAGTAATAACAGTTAAAAAAAAAACCCCTGTCATGCTTCCTTAACTGTTGTCTCTTTTAAATCTTAAAAATTAAATTGATTGATTTGAAAGGCAGAGTTACACAGAGACAGAGATGCAGTGAGAGGGGACAGGAGCTCTTCCATCTGCTGATTTATTCCTCAAATAGCTGCAACAACCAGGGCTGGGGTGGACTATAGCCAAGAGCCGAGGACTCCACCTGGGTCTTCCATGTGAGTGATGGAGGCCCAAGCACCATCTTCTGCTGCTTCCCCAGGTGTATCAGCAGGGAGCTAGATTGAAAGTGGTGCAGCCAGGATATGAACTAGATACTGGCATTCCCGGTGGCAGCTTCACTCACTGCCTTGATCCACTTTTTTTCTCAAGATCTCATGTAACATGTGTCCTTTCTTCCCTAGTGCTAGGTTATGTGGTGTCTTTTGTCCCTCCACCTCTTCCCACATATCCCCATTCACTATCCAAGTTTCTGGTATTGCCAATCTGAGAGTCAACTTTGACCCATAGAAAATGTTTAAAGGTGATACCTAGAAAGCCTTCTCAATAAAGCCTTACCATTTGGGGGCCTGAATTCTGAGTCTCCAAAACCTATTGGCTATTAAGCAATTTCTTCTTTCACTCTTAACACCTAATGGTTGTATTTGCATTTCCTGCCAGGTTATGGGGTAGCTTCTTGTCTGGTTCTTCGTTGTCCTCCAGCACCCAATCCCACACACCAGGCATTCTGCACAGCATAATTCCTGATTCTGATTTTCATCCTAATCAGGTGCAAGTAGTTGCCAAGTTCTACTTGCATAAGCTCCAAAATAAGGGGACAGGGGACCTTGTGATCAGAAACTTGGATTTACATAGTCATCCAGGGATAGAATGAGATTGTTCCATTGCACAGTCTCTAGAGCTAGGTCAACTGGAACCAGAGCTATTGCTTCGTGTTTGTGTAAGCTAGGGAAAATGAGTTAGCTTTTCTGTACCTCAGTTTCTCCATCTCTCAGTACGGATCCTGTTGACTTCAGAGAACTGCTGTCAGGATTCATGAGATATGCAAAGAATGAACACATCTTGAGCCATTGCATGGGATCCATCCATGACCATCGTCATGATTGTTAATAGTGTAGTGCTGGGCTCCTTGACATGGAGTTGCAAGATGGTTCTGGATTCTGGGCTGCTCAGGGGAGCTGAGCATCAGGAATGGATGGGGACTTGTTCTCAGCTTCATTGCCAGCGTTATTTAGCCTGGCTCCTTCTCTACTTCCTGCTCTCAGATGGCCTTCTCTGCTTCCTCAAGGACCTACCCCATCCACCTGAATACATTTCAGACTGCCTTGATCCCATGCAGTGACACACAGGGGATGAACATGGAGGAATCCCAAAGCCTGTGCGGGGGCAGTCAACAGGTCTGTCCATCCGAGCAGCGGCACGGTAGTGGTTGATTTGATTGTTGTGAAATATGCTTAGGAGTTTTCCTGATTTTATGTCTCTTGTCTTGACAATGCTCTGCTTTTTATATGGTCACAAAAAACAAGTACAGTCATCACCTGTTTTAAAGTTTCTATCATTGGTTTTTTTCATCACTTCTGTTGTCTATGCATGAGTTGTGTGTAGTGATTTTCCTCAAGAAAAAATCAGGAGAGATTTGCATCCCCTTCCTGTCCCAGCTCCCTGGCCGATTTTTTATAGAGAGAACCCGTCACCAACATGTTATGGTCCTGTCGATTCTGTTCCTCATTGCCTCCACCTGCCACTGTAATGAGAATGCAGTCTCAACAACATTGAACTGAGCACACAGGGCTATGTTCCAAGAAAACTATATGGGTTTTGAAATCTGGACTCCCTAGCGTTTTTTGTCATGGATTATTCTTTTTTAAAGCATTTTTTTTTCAACCATTGAAGAATGTCAGAACTGTTCTTTACTCCTGGGCCAAACAGGCGGCAGGCCGGGTGTGCCCACAGGTGGTGGTGTGCTGACCAGTGCTGTTAGGGGAATAATCCAGTACTCATAGAGTTACCAAAAGGTTCTGTGGCATCCCCAAGAAGAGCTGCAAGTTCAGCCAGGGAGAATCCGCAGGCTTCAGAGAGGTGACGCTTGAGCTGCATCTTGAAGCTAAGTGGAGAAGGCAGGGAAGGGAGTTGCAGAGAGATGGCACAGCTTGTGCACACGTGGGAAGTTGAATAAGCCTCTGAACCACAAGCGGTTCATTCCGGCTGGGGAGTGTCCAGCAACGAGTGTGTGGGTCCAGATGGCACGGGGCTTAATGAGACAAGCAAAGGTGATTTTGGACTTGATCCTGAAGGGTAGTTGTTTTCAGGCTCTCCAGACCTGGCCTTTAAAAAAATAAATTCTCCGTCAGAGGCCCCATCAGATTAGCAAAGGTTAACAAATCCTCATTGACCTGCTTCTCCGGGTGAGAGCATTGCCAAGTGCTGGGAATACCAGGGAAAAGCAGGGGTTCAGAAGTCCCCAGCTCCTACAATTTGCCCTGCCCCTGCCCATGGCCATGCCTGTAGCTTATCAAAAGAACCTCGCAAGAAAACCATGGCAGAGGCTGATGGAGAGCAACAGCAGGGTTAGAGGCAGACACCATCTGAATATGTTCTAGAAAGGTTACTTGGAAGCTAAAATAGGGGAGGCAAGACTGGAGGCAGAGCAGCTGACAACCATGGATTCAAAGAAACAATTTCTTCTGTTCTGATTATATGCCCGGCAGTGTGAGAAATATTCATATCAGGAGTAATTAGGGCAAGCAATAAACATTTAGCAAATAGTTATTTTTATTTTAAGATGATAGCGAAACCTTATAGAACACCTACCATATGGTATCATTCTCAACATTTTTCCAATAACAACTAGTTTAATCCTCATTTTTGCAGCAGGTAGAATCTTGCTCATTTCTTTGCAGTTGAGGAAGCTGAGGCTAGAGGTGAAACAGATGATGTAACAGAATTGTGTTGGATGGAATATGGTGGGCAAGTTCTTGCAAGAGTTGAAGGCAAAGTATATAATCTTTTGAGTTCATTTTTTTCCATCAAGTATTTTTTTTAAAGATTTATTTATTTTTCTTAGAAAATCAGATTTACAGAGAGAAGTTGAGGAGGCCGAGGCAAGAGAATAAACAGCTGGTGTAAGAGAGCCATGTTGGGTGGAGGACTGGGGAAAGATGTTGTGAAGGTTGAGTTAAAACCAGGTAGAAGGGCCCGGCGCGGTGGCGCAAGTGGTTAAGTCCTCGCCTTGCACGCCCGGGATCCCATATGGGCACTGGTTCTAATCCCAGCAGCCCCGCTTCCCTTCCAGCTCCCTGCTTGTGGCCTGGGAAAGCAGTCGAGGACGGCCCAAAGCTTTGGGACCCTGCACCCGCGTGGGAGACCCGGAAGAGGCTCCTGGCTTCGGATCGGCATAGTATCGGCCCGTTGCGCTCACTTGGGGAGTGAATCATCAGAGGGAAGATCTTCCTCTCTGTCTCTCCTCTCTGTATATCCGCCTTTCCAATGAAAAAATAGTAAAAATAAATCTTTAAAAAAAAAAAAAACAGGTAGAAGAGAAAAGTGAGTCTTAGGCTGCTCCATGGAGAGCTGGAAGCAGGGGCTCCTGGATGACTGCTGACCAAAGGCAAGGGGTCCAAAGGACATGACTTGGTCAGTCTTAAGGGTAACAGGTTAGTGAGGTTGAGGCTGGGGAGGAGTGAGGGTGGTGCAGAGTGGGGAGAAGGAAGCACCCATTCAATCCTGCAGGCCTCCAAAGCCATGGAAAGGAAATTAGGTTTTCTTTTCCAAGCAGAGGGGGGACTTTGGAAAGAAGTGAAATGTTTGGCTCTGTTGAAGGAGTGGAAATTTGCTGCAATGGGGGCACAAATACCCTAGGGAGGCTTTTGCAGGTGCAAGCAAGGGCTGGTGTCACCTCAGTGCAGAGCGATGGTGACGGCATGGAGAGATCTTTCTTCATGGGCTTCGTGTATCTTAGTTCTCCAGCTAGAGGGGACCCTACCTGGGTGCAGGCTGTGGCAGGGAGCATGAAGGGGAGAGACAAGATGTACTGGATATAGCATCCAGAAATGTTGTGACCCAGGAGGAGATGGGTCGCATTTTTGTGGCTGTTTGGATATCTGTGTCCAGGAGTAGTGAAGCTGGTCTTGGCAGACAAGTTAGGCATGAGGTCTGCTCCAGGAAAGCATGGAGGGTGCCTTTAGGGCAGGGCTAGACCATGATCCCCAGACACCTAGTGTGTGAGCCTGCCGCCCTCAGGGTCTGCAGGTGCTCATTATCTCCTGCCAAAGAGGAAGAGCTTAGCCCAGGGCAATCAATGCTACCCAAAGGGGTGATGCCAAAGCAGAGGGCAGGTGGCTGCCAGGGAAGAAGGGTGCTTCCCTGCACCTCCCTGCCTGGGGAGGCAGGGGTCCTTGTCAGTGGCTCATCCCCATAGTCTGCACCCCTAACCTGGTGGCAGAAATTTCTTGCCTTGCTCACCAGCTGTTCCTCACCCTAGCTCATTGGCATCCTCCTCCTGCAGTTTCTGTCTCACCCAGTAACCATTTTTAACCATTCGATTCCAACTGTTGACCCTCACTTCTTGGGGCCAGAGGAGGGGTAGCCTCAAACGGCCATAGCTACAGGTGTCACCTCATGTCAGCAGCAGTTCAGTATGCTTAGCTGTGACTGTGCACTACCAACCGGCCTGAAGACCCTTCTCAGACTAATGGTTCTCAGGCATAAAAGAAAAAAAAATCTAGGGTTGTAAAAACAAGCCATTTTTATTGATATGCAGATATGCCAAAACATTTTTTTTTCCATTTGAGATATAGTGATATAGCTTAACACATTCAGTGGCAAGATGTAGCAGCAGTAACCACCGTAATTTCACAGTGGAGATGACTGCAAACGGTTTTTTTCAGATATCTGCAACAACTATAAAATGATATGAAAATATCTGATTGCACCCGATGACAGAGTCGCAGGTACAGTTAGTACTACCGTGGCCTGAATCTGTAATTAAGTTTTATTTTGGTCACACTAAAGAAACGATGCCTTTTTCTCCCCTCTTACCCAGTTTTATGAAGTCCCTGAACTGTATCCACGAACTGTGTGTTCTCAGTGGAGTTTCCACTCTAACTATTGGTTCAGGTTCCTAAGTGTTTCAGAAACCAAAGAAGTGAAATGTAAAGTGTGATATTTTGTTTCAAAACCGTTTGATTGGCTTATTTTGACAGTAGGGAGTTTATTCCCATCTGTAGTTCACAGATCAAGGACTTGTTCTGTAAATAATGGAGGGCTGAATGGATGGATTGGTGGATGGGTGGGTGGGTGGACGGATGTCTGAATGAGTGTTGGAGCAGGTGTGTGTGTGTGTGGCGGGGGTAAGGGGGTGGAGGTGCCTCAGAGAGGACAGGTGGCTGTCTACACACTCAGAACTCATACATAACACAGCTTGCACTTGAAGCCACAGTTGTTTTTGTTTGTTTGTTTTACTTTAAATCTCTTGTTCTATATCCTCTTCTGTAGATCATTCGCTGTTTTTAAAGAGTAGACACAGTGTTAGGTCATGTTCATAAAATGATGCTTTTCTAACATAAGAGCAAAGCAGGCCTGTTACCCTTGGCTGAAGTTGGAGCAGAGAGCACACGAATTGCTTCTTGGAGCATGTTTTAAGCATGCTGACTTTGTAGGCCAACTGTGGCCTGAGATGGCAACAGACTCACACACTCTTACAAGCTGTCAGTGGAATAACCATTAACCAAGACACTTGGTAGTAACAGGTGTGGGCCATTTCCTGTTGACCCCAGCACAGAGCCAAGACTCGCTGTTTAAAACACATTTTTCGTCTCCATTGAAGTACTTTGTCATGGCAAGGAGTGTACAGCCAAGTGCCATAGTTGTCTGAGAGGATTTGGACCAAGATCTTTCAACAATGATCCATGTATTCGTTCCATAAATATTTATTGACAACCTGTTATATGCCAGATGCTAAGACAGATGCTGCATTCAAAGTGTAGAATAAGATGAGCTATTGTAGAGCTTAGAGTCTACTGGGAGGCAGACAATACAGACATTTTCAAAGTAGTAATGATAGCATTTTAGAAAAAGAATCATGAGTTTCTTTCTTTTCTTTCTTTTTTTTTTTATTTAAGAAAACCTTTATTGACTTGCCTTACTTGAAAGTCAGAGAGAGAGAGAGAGAGAGAGGTGGTTCACTCACTGGTTGAGTCACCAGAAAGCAACAGCAGCTGCGGCTGGGCCAGACCAAATCTGCCACAGGAACCAGGAACCCCATAGAATCTGCCATGGGGTAACAAGGACCCAACTGTTTGAGCCATCCTCTGCTGGTTCAGAGAGTGCGTTAGCCGGAGGCCAGAACTGAGAGCAGAACTGGAGCCAGGAACTCCAGCACAGGATAGTGGCTTCCCAAGTGTTTACTTAGGTGCTGCTCCAAATCCCACTATGCACATACACTCATACCCATAGTGCTTTGAAAGAAATAAACGGAGTGCTGTGTTCAGAATAGCAACTGAGGAATGGATAGAGGAGCACTATGGTCATGAATCCTTTTAGAAAGAACATCTTAAAACCTGAAGCATTAAGAAGAATCAGTCTGGGACCAGTGGGTTAAGCCTTGGCTTGGAGTGCTGACATGCCATAGGAGTGCTGGTTCCACTCTGAGCTGCTCAACTACCAATATAGCTTCCTGCTAATGTACCTGGGAAGGCAGTGGAAGATGGCCCAGGCCTTGAGCTCCTGAACCCATATGGGGGTCCCAGAAGCAGCTCCTGCCTTTGGCCAGTTTTTGCAGACATTTGATGAGTGAACCAACAGATGGAAGATCTCTCTGGCTCTCTCCTCTCCTCTCTTGGTAACTCTGCTTTTCAAATAAATAAGTCTTTCTTCTTTTTTTTAAAGCCAACCTCCAAGGGAGTGAAGGCAGATTAGGAGCAGGAGGTAAGAATAGAAGAAAACATATACAGAGGTCCTGAGACAGAGGGACCTTAGCCTGTGGTGACACCTGTGAGTAAGTCACTGTGGGAGCTGAGACAGAGTGAAGAAGAGTGTCAAGACCTGTTTGAAGCAGTGGTCAGCACTGGCTCACGTGGGCCCTGAGGGAACATTGATTTTGTTCTCAGGATTTAGGCAAGAGAGTGACATGGCCTCTTTTCCCATTGTTGTAAAAGGTCTCTCTGTCTCCTGATGGAGGAGAGATTATAGTTGAATGCCAGATGACCAGGAAGGAGGTGATGGAGCCGTGGGGTGGTGCAGACAGTAGTGGTAGAGAAGATGGATGTGCGATTGTTGGGAACGTCTGCTGAGGGTTTTGGACATGCGGGATGACAGAAAGAGAAAGATCAAGGGGAGTGGTGCTGCTGCTGACCGCAATATGGCAGAAGGAGGAGGAATGACATTGGAAGAAAATAGAAGTCTGGGTAACCGATTGGCAGTGACTCTGGGTTCCTTGGTTTTTTGCTGAGGCTGATGCCATTCACCTGGAGATACACAGAAATGTGGCAGGGACTCTGGCAGCAGCCCAGTGGCGGGGCCACCACCAGCCACTTGCAGAGAGGGCTCAGTGCAGCTGTAAGCAGGTGATGCAGGACCTTCCTCTTCCAGAACTCCAGGAGCTTCCTCCTGGCTGTGGAGTGGTTGACCAAGTGTGGGGACCAAGTCTTGTAGTGTGGGGAAATCTGGGAAACTGCAGCTGGAATATCTACTGCTGCTCCTACCTTGTTTTGAGTTGCTTGAGTCCAGGGAAGGGATGGAAATGTGGGTGGGGGAGGAGTGTAAAGCAGGCAGCAAGAAGGGTGCATTTTGGAGTGTGGATTTGGCAGGGTGGGGCAGAGGTGGGGGTAGGCCAGGCTTGAGGATTCTGAGGCCCTGAGAAGGAGGAGAGAAGGTGGAGAAGCAGGTGCGAAGCTGTGAAAGGCAAGCTTTCCCCTTTGTACCTTTCTGGGGCTGTGCCACCTGCTGCGATGTGCGTCTGGAATGGACGCAGTCTGAGGGCGTCCCCAAACTCCCCTTGTGCATTCCCCCTGCATGGTTTGGACTTTCCCTTCTGATCGTCAGAGCCCCGATGCAAATTGCTGCTTCAGATGATCAGAGAAATGCCGTCAACTTGTTCAGAACTCCATCAATGCTGTGACCCCTAGAGGTATAAAGCAAAGTGACAGGGGCCCTAATGGCTAATAAAATCACCATCCGACTCAGGTTAATAATTGTTCATATCATCTCCCTGGCTTGATAAAGATCATTCTCTATTTTCACATAGAGGATTTCACTTGGGCCTCCCAGCAAGTGCCGATTGACAGGACGTGTGGCGTTACAGTGTCTGTTTTACAGATGTGGGTGTTGAGGTTCAGGGATTTTGCTTGCCAGTATAGAGCAGCCCATGATGGACAGAGAAAAGATCAGAATTTGGGTGTGGACTTCTTCAGTGGTTTTCTAACTGCCTTTGGTAACAGGAAATGATGAAAAAGCTGCTTCAAAGCAGTTGCATCCTGAGAGGATTGAAATGCAGAAAGAAGAGGCATTTCATCAATCCATAAGATATAGGGAGTGAGTGTTTAGCCTAACAGTTGAGTCCTGGACCAAAATGCCTATGTGGCACATTAGAGCAACTGAGTTCCTATCTCTGGCTCCTAACTCCACTTTCTTGCTAATGTAGACTCTGGGAGGCAGCAGTGATGGTTCAAGTAATTAAATTCCTGCCACCCAAGTGGGAGACCTGGATTAACTTCTTGACTCCCAGCTTTGGCCTGTTTCAGCTCCCCTTTGCAGGCATTTGGGAAGTGAACCAGCAGGCAGAAGTATTAACTTGCTCTCTCTTTCTCTCTCTGCCTTCCAAATAAAAAGTGCAATAGAAGAAATTGCTTAACACCTGCTAGGTATTTGGCCAGCCATGTAAAGAACATTCAGCAGGTAGAACTCCTTTCAATAGTCTAGAAGAGAATTACTTGTACTGGGTTTCCCATGGTTGAAGCCCCACTTTGTGTGTGTGCTGGAAGTTATTCATTTTATGAGAGAGAGAGATATCTTCCATTTGTTGGTTGGGGCTGAACCAGGATAAAGCCAGGAGCCCATGGAACTCCATCCAGATCTCCCATGAGAGTGCAAGGGGCCCAAGCAATTGGGCCTTTTTCTGCTACTTTCTCAGGTGCATTAGCAGGGAGCTGGATTGGAAGTGGAGCAGCTGGAACTTAAAACAGCACACGTATGGGATGCTGGCATTGCAGGTGGTGGCTTAACATACTGCACCACAGTGTAGGCCCTGAGGCCTCCCTTTTGTGCGTGTTGCCTCTGGGCTTTGCCTCAAAAGTGGCAGCATGGCTGTGAGTACCCTGCCTTCTACAGGGATGGCAAGCATGGGGCTGTGGTGTTGCTCTATGCCAGATGCTGGACCCTAGAAAAGCAGACTGGTGCCCCCTAGACTTTGTAGGGTGTGCAGATGAGAAATAGTGTGCTGGAGTTGGGAGGTTAGTCTGCTTGCCCTGTGCTATGCCCACCACTCCCTCCTTCACATACACATGTGTTGTCGTATCCTCTGCTGAGCAAAGGTTCCTCCTGGAGCTGGCTAACATGTAGGCATGATGTCATGGTTAGAGATGGCTGCAAAGTGAAAGAGTGACAAGTCTGAGGAAACCGAGAAAGCCCAAAGGGGAGACAGGGTTTGGCGCTAAATCAGAATTGGCTTTTGTCATGAAAGGCAGACCTGGCAAAAGCATCATTATGAGGCATTAACCTTGTTACACACAGACGGACAGGCAGAGGCTGGGATTCAGAAATAAATTACACATAATAAACTAGACAGAATAGGCTGGGAGCAACGTTAGTGATTATGCCCTAAGGGAGAAAAGGGCAAGATAGAAAATGGGTTTGAGGTGGAGGGAGAGGAGGAATAATTTCTGGACACAGGGGGCTGACTGCACTATTTCCCTCCATTTTCTGCCCAGCTCCCTAGGTATTAACATCTCTGTTGTGAGCAGGTTTCTCTGGAGCCAGTCTTTTGTTTTCATTTGCTGAAATGAGCATATGAAAGCCATTCAAAAGGCTCCTTTCTCCATTCACTTGGACCTGTCCATTTCTGGGTGTTTTCAGCACAAAAGAATCCATTTCCATTCAGCCCCCAGAGTGTTCACGAGGCCCAAGCTTCCTCTTTGCCTTTGCTTCCAAGTTCACGGTTATTAACTGGCTACAGAAAATTGCTGTTAACCGTGGCCAGGGTCCTCCGTGCTGGGGAAGGGCACGATTTGTGTAGTTCCTGGTCTATCAGCTATGGTCTGCTGCTTGCTGGGAGAGGTTCGTGATTCTTGTTTCTTCAACAGTGATTTGCATTTGATTCTAGTAACCAAAAACCCCATCAGCAGTGGGTTAAACCGCAACATCTGCTGTTCACTTCGTAAAAAGTGTAGGGTGGGAGCTGGCGTGGTGGCCTAGCAGCTCAAGTCTTCTGGTTTGAATGCGCCGGGTCCCCATATGCTCACCTGTTCTGATCCAGGCAACCCCACTTCCCATCCAGCTCCCTGCTTGTGACCTGGGAAAGCAGTCAAGGACAGCCCAAAGCTTTGGGACCCTGCACCCGCGTGGGAGACCCAGAAGAGCTCTTGGTTTCGGATCTGCTCAGCTTTGGCCGTTACGTTCACTTGGGCAGTGAATCATCCTACGGAAGATCTTACTCTCTGTCTTCTTCTCTAAATATCAGACTTTGCAATTTAAAAGAAAGAAAGAAGATAAATCTTTTTTTAAAAAAAGTGTAGAGTGGAAGGAGGTTGATGGCTTAGAGGGATGCTGAAGAGCTCAGCATCTTCTTTTTCTCCCCTGCACTGGTCTTAGTTTGATATTGATCCGCCATCTTGAATTTTATGGCGCAAAATGGCCACCCACCCTCTACCTCTCAAATCTGCAGGTGATGGCCCCGTGTAACTGCATTCCACAGGAGGCAGTGAGGGAGAGGACGAACAGGCTCTCATCAAGAGCCATCTTTATCAAGGAGGAAACTTATTCCCAGAACTAACCCCTCTCTCCTTCCCCCCACCCCCGCCCCCGGGGACTTCATTAGTGGTCAGCACTGACCTTGTGGTGGCTACCTATAACTCAAGGCATGGGAAAACAGGTATGTGGCAGTGGGCAAGAGGTGACCTTGTGGCTTGGGTTTAGTGCTATCTAACCAAAAGTAGAGTTGTTTTTGATAAAATAGGAATACCTGCCATGGGTGTGGGAACATTGTGTTTTACAGGAAGGTAATGACAGCAGGGGTGGGGTACCTGTCCCTCTGTGTGTGACACTGCTCTCAGCTTTGGTGAGGTTGGTTATTAACTCATCCTATGAGAAGCCTATGGAATGATTACTGTTGTCTTCGTTAGCATTGCAGAGTGGGAGGTCAGATTCCAGGGCAGTCTGTTGGCTCCCTTCCCTAGACTGCATCGCTTGGGGAAGAAGAGAGGAACTCCCACTTTTGATCCATGGTAGCAGGTGTCACAGTTGTTCTGTCCTCTTCACAACTGCCCCACCAGGCAACCTTCGTAGCCAGTTGAGAAATCAACCCCAACAAAGTTAAAGGAATGTCCCAGACTACCTAGTGAGTGACAACCAAGCCCGATGCAGGCAAGTCTCTGGTGCTTTGCTCCCTGCCACCAATCTCTCAAAGTTTGGGAACACTGCTGTCTTATGCTGCTGATTCAAAACTTAACTTAGAAAATGACTTGAACAGCGAGGAGGTAGGGAAGGGCCCTAGTCAGGATGGGGTGGCCATTTGGAACCAGTTTCCTCCGTATTCCCTTTAGAGTGTCGAGCTGCCTCTGTATTTCCCTGTTTGGAGCCAGTCTTTTACAAGTAGGTTTATCTCATCCCACCACTTGCAAAGACCATCTGTGACGTCATGGTCCTTGGACCAGGTAACAGGTGTTAAGCACCCCCTGCATACTAGCCCAGGGTGTCCACTGTCCCATTGAGATCCTTTGGAGCATCTGCAATCTAGAATCATCATTCTGTGTTTTGAGAGGAAGGAGAGAGATGTCCTCTAGCCAGAACTATTAGACTCTTCTGAAAGCCCAGGCGAAGATGCTACCAAAGTTCTCTGAGTTAGCCTCTCTGAATTGCTCACATAGTGAATGAACATAATAGGCATGGTTGGCCGATTTTGTGTTTGAAAAACTGAGGCTTTATTTTAAAGCAAGAAATGTAGCATGCTTTTATTTATGATTTATTTATTCATTCATTTAATTTAAAGGTCATCCAATTTCTCTTTTTTTTTTCTGCTTGTGGTCACATGGCTTCCTTATCCCAAGAGTGATTTGTTGTTCCAGTCCTCAGACTCATGGAGAATTTTTCCTGCCACTTAACTCCCATTTGAACAGGATACCTTCCCTCTTCCCTGGCTGCCTGAGAAGTGCTGTCTTTTAACAGGGGGCAGGGGGTGAGGGTGGGGGCACATCTCTGAGAGGCTTTCCAGCAATCTTGCTACACTGAGTTCTCTGTAGAATGTCTTACGCAGAGAAGTTCTTTTCTCTTAGTTGATGACATCTTTTCCTTGAAAAATGATGGGGCCCTGGAAGCATCCATGCTGGCTTATCTTCTTTCATGCAGTGTAATGTCCACAAAAAAAAAAAAATCTAGGTGGCACTTTAAAGCTACAGAAATCAATTTAAACCATGAATCCATTTAGTTTAGATGTCAATGAAATTTGGTGGGTTTAAAAATAATAAATATTTTAATAAGACATAAATTTAAAGACATAAACACTGTTGGCAATAACATAATGAAGATAATAAGTCTTAGCCTCCCCCAGCCCGTTTTGGGAGGTGCTAGGTTGAACTTGGCTGGCTCTGCCATTGGCTGAAAGGGAGGTGTGCCTTTGCGATCCCAAGTGATGTTGGGAAGGGAGCCCTGGCAGATAAAGTGTGCTATCGCAGTGTGTTTGGAAGCCACAGCTCCGTTTCTTCTCCAGGTGTGTGTCACAGACTCTGCTTCCTGTCGTTAGAGGCAGGAAGCACCTAGGGGGACTTCATTCTGGGAAACAAAAAGGGGAAAAGAGGTTCTGTCGACCACATCTCTGCTTCGAGCTCCAAGAGGGGCTTTGGTTGACGCTCAGGAGCAGGTGTGACTGCACACGCTCAGAGCCTGGGAGCATTTCAGTGCTTTGGAGTTGGGAAGTTTTTATTTCCTCCTCAAACAAAACAAAGCAAACACAACAGCATCCGCGTCGGGTCCAGCCGTGCTGTTGCCTTCCCCTTTTAGCTCTGTGGCTTTATGATACCCTCCGTCCGTGATCGTGGCTTTGGCTCTTAACCATGTGCCTTTGGTTCCCCTGTCTTTGGGCATCACGTGGCACCCTCTGTGTAAATTCGGAATGTCCCCCTCTCTGCCTTGCTACCGCGGAGGATCCTGCCTGTTCCTATCCTGGAAATGTTTGTGTTGACCCTCCCAGAAGCCAGTATTGCTGAAATGAGTTCAGGCAAGCATCCTACTGAAAGAGCCAAATCCAAGTCCCCTTCCCAGTTCCGCAGTGGGCTCCCTCCCTGTGGGCAAGGAGGTAGGACCGGGATGCCTCTCTCAGCTGGGACAGTGTGAAATGGATGGCTAGCTCCCTGCTGGCAGTTGATCTGTGTCAGTACAGGGTAGGCAAGTGGCTTCGCCTGGATCACATGTGCAAGAGGGGTTTGCAGGAAAGGTGGTGAAGAACGGCCCTCCGGGGTATCTTTTCTAAGGAGATGGGTTTGAGTACCCTCCAGGGAAGGCATGAAGGATGGCCCTTAAAAATGGTTTCTGACTTGTATGTTTGTGTGCATGTACAGAAAAAAGAAGATCAACCGGAAAGAGTGCAGCCCATTGCCTCGGCCACCCTGATCCACTCCGACCTCACCTCCGTGTACGGCACCGTGGTGATGAA
This sequence comes from Ochotona curzoniae, assembly GCF_017591425.1. NCBI lineage: Eukaryota > Metazoa > Chordata > Mammalia > Lagomorpha > Ochotonidae > Ochotona > Ochotona curzoniae. Next base: position 11,009,105 of record NW_024464920.1, on the reverse strand, counting down.
CAGGACGGTGGTATTCCTGGGGACCGGAGACGGCCAGTTACTTAAGGTTGGTTTTCCGTGCCTTCTTCAAACGCCTATTTGAACGGTGTCCCATTTGTGGCTTTTGTTTATTTATCTGCCATGCTCCTTAGGTCACATGAGGCGGTTTCAGAAAGTTCATGCATCCTGGAATTGAAAGGCCTATATGTGTTGGTGCAAAAAGTTGGAGATCAATATATGATTTTTTCCCCACAAAATGTGGTTTCAATGAATTTAGAAAAAAAATCATTTTAAAGGCAGAGTTACTGAGAGAATGGGAGAAAGAGTTCAGTGAGCTACTATTTTACTTCCCAAATAGCCACAATGACCTGAGCTGGGCTGGGCTGGGTCAGGCAAAGCCAGGAGTCTGGCACTCCATCCAGGTCTCCCAATAGGTAGTAGGGGTCCAAGCACTTGGACCATCCTCTGTTGTTTTCTTAGGCTATTAGTAGAAAGCAGGATTGCAAGTAGAGCCATTGGGACACAAACCAGCGCCCTTTTGGGATGCCAGCTTTGCACACAGGTGGCAACTTGACCTGTTGTACTATAGTGCCAGCCCTTTCCATAAACTTTTTAAAGAACTTTCTGTGTGAATCGGTTTCAAGTCTTTAGCACCAACACAGACGCATCTTTTAATTCCATTTAATACAGACTTTTGAAAGCACTCTTGTAGACAAGACTGTACCAGTGGCTTTGTGAATTCCTATGTGACCCCCAGAGGGCCCTGGAAGAAATTCTGGTGATTTGGCTATAATAAAGCTGCTTGCTCCTGGCCCAGCTGTGAGTGAGGCACCAGCCACACTGCTTCCTAAGAGGCTACCACTTAGCTTTGCTTCTTTTCTCATAGCTGCCTGGAATAGGGATAGGGGAGAAAGGGTCTGGCCCTTATTCCAGCCCTGACTCACCTTCCTGACACATTGATTTTTAAATTCTCTTTCCTTCATAATGGGACCATACCAAGCACCTGATTTCTCACACAGTCAAAGGGAGGAGTGATTCTGGGGCTCAGGGAGGTGAAAAAACAGGTGTTCCTCACTGCAGTCCACCTGGCCCCCAGGGAGCGAGTGTTTTCTGCACTTTGTACCCACATATATCCCAGAGAGGTTCAATCTGAAATCCTTTTACCTAACTCCTAATGAAGACCTCAGCCTATTTTTCTTTCCCACCTCATGGAGCCAGGCTGGGCTAGTGGAGATTTTTTTTTTTTAATGCATTTTGGAAGGGGCAGTGGGACAGAGGAGAAAATAAATTCAGACTCACCAGATGACCTGTCTGAAAATGATCCAGTGGTCATTGTATCGTGTCCACGTCCCCAGCAAGCACTGATTGGCCACCTCCTGGGGTCTCCAGCAGTGTTCATGGCTGGGACTGTGCTATATCTGCCACTTTTTGTCCCCCTTTCTGCAGTTCCTTGAGATTCTCTCTGTTTTTTAGGACTTGTTTGTTTATTTGAAAGGCAGAGTGACAGAGAGAGAGAAGGAAAGACAGGCAGGGGTTCTCTTCACTGGTTTTACTCCTCAAATGCTGGGCCAGACCAAGACCAGCAACCTGAAACTCCATCTAGATCTCCCACTTGTGAGGTAGGGGCCCACGGGCCAGGGCCATCATTTGCTGCCCACCTAGGTGTGCTTGCAGGAAGCTGGATTGCAGGCAGAGTAGCTAAGGGCTTGAGAATCAGCTCTCAGTCATGGGAACATGTTCCTGGCAGCATCCTAATGTGCTGTACCACGATACCCAGCCCTCAGCTGAGATTCTTAAACAAATCCTGAGAGGCTTGTTTTCCCAGCTCATCTCCCCTTGACAGGTGGCTGTGTGACTTTAGGGGGACACCTCTCTGAACCGTGACTACAGCTATAAAGTGAGATTATCCTAGATGAGCTAGGAAGCCCCTTGCCCCTTCTGCAGCTCTCTGCTTATCGCTTCTGCATGCTTAATCCTGCTTGCCCATTCCCTGCCTCTTGCTCCAGATGAGCCTGCCAGCATCCTGCTTCTACATTCGCCAGGCTGGAATGCTTTACTCCTTTCTTCTCCGTGATGTGAAGGAGCCTGCTGTGGGAGCTTTGGGCTCAGCCCAAACCCACTTGGTCTTTGTGGATGGCTCCATGCGGGGTGATCTCCTGCCTTCAGTTCCCGATGCGCTGATCGGCGTCATCTCTTTCGGCTTGTTCTTGCTCCACCCCAGTGGTTTGTCTTGCCTTCCTTAGCTTGGCATTCCCAAGAAGGGGGCTGTGTGTTCCCGCAGCCTGATGTGGAGCCGAGTGCCTGGTAGGCACTTGATTTAATCTGTTTCCTTTGGAGGAAGCCCAATAACATATGGGAGGGAGTTTGTTTGTGTACAAATTCTTTTCCAGTATACATTGAACATCTTTCCGTTGTATTCACTTCAGTTCCTGGGGTGCGGCCAACGCCCAGCAGCATGGTGCACACAGAATAATGTTTGGGCCTGCACTGAGCTGGCCAGGCGGGGCGGGACCCGGTAGCCTGGTGGGACAGGTCTCGTCCTTCCTTCCTTCCTGGGCCTCCTCACCGATGAGTTCTTCCTGTTTGGGATATTTTCGAGGAGTGTTTTGACAAGAGTACTAGTTCTCCCAAGTGAAGCTAGCCAATCTGTGACATGGTGAAGTGGGGGTGAAGGAACACTTGGTTAGAAATAGCTCCTCCCAAATGGTGGCCTGGTTTCTGCCCAGGCACAGTTGACCGGTTCTCCATGCTGCTGAACAGAGCAGGGGTTGCTGGCAGACATCTTTTCTTACCGTGCTATCTGTTGGGTGGGGTGTCCCCTTTCAGAAACTGGGTGCAAAGCCTCATGTGAATGGGGTTGACTGACTGATGGGGTAGGCTGGCTTTCTGTTTGTGTTGTGACTTCAAGTCGCCTGACAGTTCCTAAAATGAATTCTGTTCTCTCCATGCCCCTGGGAGGTAGGTCTGCTAGACCCATTTTACAGGTGAGGGAGGTCAAGACCCAAACAGAAATAGAGTGCTTCGGTTGTGGACATGCAAGGATAGAGCAGGGGTTTGAACATGGAGCAGATTCAGAAAGCATGTTCATAACCCACTCTCTCGCAACATCCACTTTGCATCTGCTGGCCTAGGGCCTGGGTTACCCATTCAGGAGGATTCTGGGAGTCCCTGGAGGCTCAGGGAAGAATTAGACGAGAAGGAGACAAGCCATCTGGCACAGTAACATCTTCAGAATTAACGACCCTAAGCAGAGCTGCCCCCAGGAAAGTACCTTCCTGGAGAAGGTCATGGTGGGGAATGAATGTGACCTGACTTGCACCCCGCCCCCCATCCCTCCCTGCCCCAGCCTCCCTAGGACTGCTCAGCAATTTCCAAGACTCCCTCCTGTATCCTGTATGCAAATTCTGGGTTCCAGCCCCTGAAATTATCCAGGGATCTAAAGTCCCAGGGCTGGGCTGGTGCTTGGGTAGCCACTGGATAATCCCCAAATCCTTTTAGGCAGAAGCTTGGAGCATCCACCTTGCTAGATTTGTCACCAGAACTGTTAGGGAGGAGGGAAAAAAAAAAAAAACCAAACTGGGCGTTGATAGACACAAGCTTGACTTCTTAAGCTGCAGCCTGGCACTACTAATGATGCCAAAACAAAACCCGGCCCAAGGCAGGCAGACGGTGGGAGGAGGAAGAGAAAGAGGGTTTGGATCACCGGGAGCCTGACTCATCAGTTTCCAAGTGATCCGGTCAGTGGTGTTGCCTGCCGGGCACCATGATCTGCGCCAGGCTGGCAGAGAGGCAGGAAACTGCCACCCGCACCAACAGAAATCTGCCTGCTGAGCCCTCTGGACCCCTCACAGAGTTTTAATATAATTTGAGGTCATTTCAAACTTCATGCATGGAAATATTTTTTCCTTATTGGGAAAGTCGTTTCTGCTCCTGGAGAAAGTTGCAGTGTAGCAGTGGTTATGAGAAAGGCAAGGAAAAAAAAATGACTCCTCATTGCCTTGAGTAGAGGCGGCCGGCGTCAGCATTTTAGATCCTTGTTTTTTACATAGTTGAGGTCAGACTTTACCCACTTTTGCATCTTTCTTTCCTTCAGTTAATGAGGGAAGAGGCTTATGTGAAAATGTTAGTGCGAACCTTTTGAAAACGGTATTTTTTGATAGCTGGGTCAAATTCTGCTGTGTAGAAACATTAGTTTGAACTTAAACCAAGATAGGGGATCGCTTTCGGAGTTTTGCGGTAGATACACTTCTTCTGAAAGAGATGGCCCCATCTCCAAAGGCAAGATTGCAGAGAGAAGCGTGACTAACAATGAAGACTCAGCACTAATACTTTTATTGCCCGCTTTCTCCTGCCTCTGTGTCCTCATCCCTTTATAAGATTTCAGAAAAATGGAAAGAATTTAGAGTTCAACAGGTCCTTGGAGAATGTCCAGTCTGCCCTTCATTTTACAGATGTGCAGGCCTCATGGTCTTGGGCTGAGCTGTAGCCAGGCACCCTCCACCCCCGCCCTTTTATTTCCCCATTTAACTTCCTTTCTGCACGATTGCATGCAATAATTTCTTCAGTTGTCAGAGTCTCCACAGAGAACAGACGAAAAGCATGGCCATACTGAACTCAGGGTTGGGGAATTCATTCTGCACATGTTGCTCACTGCCCGCATTTTCTAGAAGCACGCCTGTATCTGTCGCCAGGTTGTGGTACAGCCACGGGTTTGGTGTGGATTCCTCTGAGCTGACTCTGTGACACATGGAAAATTGTCCTGATTTCAAGGGCAGAACAGAATATTTTGAGCTTTTCTAAAGGTGGTAAAAACCAGTAATAACAGAATATGCATGAAATTTGAAATTGGTGACTTTATACATGCCCATTAACCTTCCTTGTAAGCATAAAAGGTAAGAAGGCAGTGGACGATGAATCATTCTAGTGACTTTTCCGAGCTCTCACTCCGTGCCAACTGTTAGAACCGGCATCGGCGCAGGTTAGCTCATTTAATCCTTACCCGTCACTGCTGCAGCCATCCCCACCGAATAAACAAAAAAGCCCCAAGGCTTAGGAAGGCTAGATGGCTTCTCAAAGTGATTTGAATTGGAGCAATCTGTCCCCAGAGCCCAAGCATTTATCCATCAGCTGCCTTGTCTTCACAGCTTAGATTCAGTCTCCAGGGCTTGGAGGAGTTCATGGGACTAGTTTTCATGACTTCCTCTAGGACTTAAGGTTTCTGGGTTGGTGTCAGATGCGGGGGTTCAGGATTCACGACAAAGGTCCTGTCTTGTGTGATCAGTGTTTGTCCTGTTTGGTGACAGTCTACTGGTAACCCTGCCAAGTGCTAAGCTGGTGGTTACTAGTGTCTCTTGGGAACCTCTGGATTCCCCTTGGGGGGCTCTCAGCTTTTTACCCCAGTGGGCTGCTTTTGAGAAAAGAAGGGAATTTTGCTTTCAAGCTTATTAGGTTTTTTGTTTGTTCATTTTTAAGATTTATTGGTTTGAGAGAGTTACAGAGAGAGAGAAAAAAATGCTCCCATCTGTTGGCCCACTCCCCACAGGGCTGCAATAACCAGGTCCTCGCCAGTAGTGAGGAGTTTCCTTCAGGTCTCTTACATGGCTGTAGGGGCTCAAACACATGGGCCATCTGGATCAGAAGTGGAGCAGCTGGGACAGGCACTGGCATCCATATGGGATGCCAGCATCATGGAGTGCAGCTTAACCCACCACTTTGCAATGCTGGCCCCTCAAGTTGATTTTTTTGGGGTGGCTTGAGTGACAGGGAGCAAGTGTTGGGTTCTTTAACATCCCTGGGACTGAATTGTATCATGCCTCATCCCTGTAGCTGGCCTAGAGCTACTTCTCATGGGACCAACAGAACTGACAATTCACGTGGCTCTCAAAACTCCGCTCCCAAGAATGGATTGCCTTGATCCTGACTATGGAATAAAATTATAACAGTGCCAGAAGGTTCTTCCTTCACTCAAACCAGAGTCAAACTGTGTAACACCTGAAGAGTCAGCCCTGACTGCTTAGGAAAGCTTTGAGTGAACATCAGAGAAAAAAAATTTAAACTCTTTTATAAGGATGAGCTCTATTTATACTTTCAGAGAATGTTCAAATAGGGAAAAAGGGAAGGCGTATGGTCTAGGATTTAAGAGATCGGTTAGGAACACCTGTGTTCCACATGAGAGTGCCTGGGTTCAATACCCAGCTCCTGCTTCCTGTTCATGCAGCCCCTGGAAGACAGCAGCTGTTGGTGGGATAATTGGGTCCTTGCCACCCTCTAGGAAACCTGGGTTGAGTTCCTGGCTCCTAGTCCAGCCACAGCGCTTGCTGGCATTTGGAGAGTTAGCTGCACATGTGCATTCTCTCTGTGTTCCTCAAATAAATAAATAACAAAGACAAAAGGAGGCTTCGGGGAGCCCAAGATAGGACCTGGGGCCAGAAGATGGTGATGCTGAGGATGGTTAAGTAGGCAGTAATAGACTAGAAAAGGAAAGTAGCAGCCATGTGCCACTTGGGAATGAGTTCCTCGGTTGGTTTTTGAGAGCACTGTGGAGGGCGGGCATCTGGACGCTGGTTGGTTTGGCCCAGCTTGAGCATTTGGGACACCCCACCCCATGTCAGTGTTTCTGGGTTCAAGGTCTCAGTTCTGCTCCCAATTCTAGCTTCCCATGACTGCACCGCTGGGAAAGAGCCGCTCGTGGCTCATGAAATTGGGCCTCTGCCACCCACATGAGAGACCTGGATTGAGTTCCCACTTGCTGGCCCCACTCGGCTGCCTGCCGTGGGCAGCTGCGGAGTGAAGCAGTAAATGAGAGCTCTCAAGTAACGAGATGAAGAAGAATTAGAAAGAAAACAAAAAGAATGTCGTGTAAAACCTATGTCAGGTTCACACCCCCATTTGTTCCCGTTTGTGGGTTCGTAAGAGTCTCCTGATTTGGAACTGTAGCTGCCTGCATTGCACACACCTAGCGCCTCTGCTCCATGCCACGCGCTTCTCCTGTTACTTCCATTGAAATACGGCGATTGGAAACAAAAGGGAAATTTGCTTTAATCTTTATATTTCATCTTTATTACTGCTAACTAGTGAGGCACATTGAATGCTATTAGATAATTATCTTGTGTTCTGTGTGTCTGTGTGCACATGCGCACATGCGGTTTCAGCCTCCTTCACAGTGTTTGTTGGAAACTGTTTATAGAACAAAACAAATAAATGAGAGAATTGGCTTGTTTGCCCTTCGACTTGTTAGCTTCCACAGAATGAGGCATAGGAAAAGAAGTGTGGCATCAAATATCCTAGCTTTTTTTGAATACCCATGACTTTTCCATCTCATGGTAAAAAAAAAAAAACCACCCAAAACCCAAAAGTCCTCTGTTAAAATTTTCTATTTTGTCTTCCTCACCATGGCGTCCTTCTTGTGGGTGGCATTGAACCGTACCTCAACTCTCTGTTGTACAAGTATCCAACTCGGTTAAATTTAGCTGTGCCTTTGGGAGATTATTTTGTGTAGCAAAAAAAATCCCAGGACTGGTAGCCTACCATGAAGCTTCCAGAAGATGTCAACAGAAGCAAAATGTTGACACAAACTGAAATCCTCCATCGGAGAAAATGTGTTTTCTACACAGGTTTCAGCCAGAAGAATCTGAAGAGTCCTATGAACTCTTCCATGCTAATAGTTTTTCCTTCAATAAATATTTATCGAGCACTAAATATTTTTTGGCACAGTTCTGGGTGCTGAATATGCAAACGTGAACAAAGCAGACGCCCGCTCTTGCTGTCCGAAAGAAGAAAAATGCAAAAAAATGAGCTGAGATGGATCAGTGATGAGGCCACCTTGCATATCAACTGCTGGGAACAGAGTGGTGGGCAGAGGGTGGCATGGGGCAGTCACGACACGTAGGCAATCAGGGAGGACTTCTGAGAGGCAGTGATGTCTCAGGCTTAAAGGATGAAGGAGTCCCTGGAGGAGGTTCCTAGTGATTGCCGATTGAGGTCATGACAAATGAAAATCCGTACTGTGCATAAGGAGTGCGCGTGCACGTGTGTGTGTGTGTGTGTGTGTGTGTGTGTGTATGCGAGTGAGTGAGAGAGAAAATTGGACAAGGTTTCTCTCATGCAAAATTCAACCCATTTTGGGTTTCTGTGACTCACTGTTTCTCGCTACATCATTGCACAGATCATGTTCATTTTCCGAGGCTGCCCAGCAAAGCCAGAGAAAGAAAGGCCTCCCATGGTCCCCTCTTAGCAGCTTTCTGTTCTATTGATGTTTGCATGGGTTTTGTAGTTAGAAGGTCCCAGTGCTCCGTGGGTGTCCCTGGCCCAGCTGGGGTGAGGTGGAAAGAGGGTGTTAGTGATAGGAAGTGGAGGAGTGTGGAAACGGGCCCCGCCCCTGGGTGTTCTTGTCCTGCATTAAGGGTTATGGAGATCATTTCTGGCATAATCTGGCTTAGCAAAAACAGCCTGAGCCATCCATCCTCAGGCACCTTCCACTTTGAACTGTTCAAAAGGTAGAAGAGGATGCATGTAAAGTCACCTATTGCTGCCTTGCAAGGCAGCCAGGGATGGCAGCCAGGGAGGCTCTCCCAATGTGTCTAGGTTCACATGCAGACGGAGAGAATGTTCATCTACTTCCTTGATCCTCCATGTAGAATGTTGCAAACTTACATGTAAACTAGTATTTGCATTGCTAAACAACACGAGTACCTTTTTTTTTTTTTTTTAATAAATTTTATTTTGACATTCTTTACATAGTTAATTAGGGTAAGAAGGTTCAAGGGCTACAGGAAAGTGGATAATACTAATATGTTTTCCATATTGTTACCTTCATGTTTAAAAGGGGGGTATTAAGGGAGAAGGCCCACCCAATTTCCCACCCTCCCCAAGTCCCGCATGTAGGGCATGCTCTGAGGTTCTTGCTCAAGTGGTTTTGATATTGCAACAGTTATGAATCGCTGTCAATCTTGCCGCTCCAAGCACAATGAGGTCTTTGAAAAATCCACTGATTGACATAGTCCATCATAGCTTAGATGGTTGGTTGACCCGTTCTGTCTTCTCTCTTTTCTTTGTTATGGTTCTGAGTCCAGCATTTAGATTAGGAAGATCTCCAAAGAAACTTCTTGTATGTGCTAACAAGTACAGGGCCTGGCACCGTCCATCGCTCCAATCAGCTGGTGGTTGCAATTCCTGGGTTGGTTCTGTTTTCACTCCCGTCTTCCACTGGAGCCAATGGGTGTTGCAGTCCAGTCTGGTTCTGCCCAGCACATACTTGGCCCTCACATAAACCAGCGGGAGCTGTAGCCTAGGTTGGAGCGACCCACAATAACCCCAACCAGGCCCACCCCCTACCCTGGTTTGCCAGTAAGTGTAGCAGTAATCCAGTCTGTCCCACATCCCATTCCACCCCAGCCGCTGTCTTAGTTTTATGTCCTCCCGTGGAAGTGGTAACCCAAGAGGGATGAGCCCACTATTTCCCTCCCAGGCCTCTCCCACTCCCAGATTCCAGTTGATGCTGCCCAAACAAACCTCGCCCACTTTAATTTTGTTTGCACCAGTAGGAATAATCCGCCCAGCCTGGCTTTTCCCTGATCTAGTCCACATGAGGCGCACAGGTGTGGTAGCTCTGCCTAGTCTGGTCTGCCCCCATCCCAGCCCATGCTCTCCTGCGGAAGTAGCTGTCCAGCAAAGGAACCCTCCCTTATTCCCCTGCCAGCTCTGCCCACTTCCTTGCTTGTTCTCAGGCTGGTTGGGCGCTGCGGTCCCTTCTGGTACAGGCAACCTCACCTCGGCATTCCATAATGTGCACTAGTCTTTGTTGCGACCGACCCTGGGTCGACCCACACTGGTGCCTGGATTTGCCAGTGGATGATGTGGACAGATTCAGCCTGGTCTTGCCCCCACGTCTGCCAACTGTATGCCAGTGGGTAGGTTTCCATGGCCTTTTCTGGGCTGTTTCCTATCATGTTTCTTGCGTTTACCTGCTGGGTCTGTGTCCTGCCAGAGGAGTACACGAGTACCTTTTTAACATGTTAAAAATAACATGTAAGATTGCAGGAACTTTTACATTACTTTGTTGCCCATTGTTTCTTTTATAGTCTGAGCAGTCCCCCATCGTTGGGCCTTTAGGAAGCTATAGTCTTTTGTTAGTCACACAGGGTGCCACAGTGCCTATGCAGGTATGACATTTGTATGTACACGGTGGGCTACAGGGTCCAGGGCTGTGTATGAGTTTTGCTCTTTTGATAGAAAGTCCTAGGTTGTCTTCCAGAGAGATTCAAATGCACCATCGATGAAGTGTCAATTTCATACACAGCATCTGTAGTTAGCAAGGCAACCTGTAGCGCAGGCCACATGGAGTAGCTTGTTCAGGGACCTGATAAAACCTGGCCCTTGGTCCACATTCGTGAGTTAGGGAGGAAAGTGCTTCTGTGCCCTAATTTAGACTTCTGAGAGAATGCTGGTGTCCCATCTCCAAGTTGGAAGTTGGTAAGTCAGTGGTGCCAGGGAATAGAGTAAGACACCCATGAGAGCTAATTGACTGACAGTGAACACTGGTCGGGGTTTTGTTTTGATTCTGTTTGGATCAACTTCCTTATTTTCAAGCAAATCCCAGATACTGTGTCATTTTCCCTCAGTGCTGTCCATTTTGCATCTCTCAAAAGACAGTGGTCTTAAAATCATAGTGCCTGTAATCGTAATGCCATTATCACATCCAACAAAAGTTAAGTCAGTCCTTAATTAGTTAGTCCCTAGTTCGTCCCTTTAGCTACATTTTCTCCCTATTGACGCAAACATGTTTGTAAAATGATTTTCTCCAAATAAAACAGAGCCCTCAGACCACAGTGGGCTGTTCTCTGTCCCTTAGAGCAAACTCCTTGCTTTTCTCTGCCAGGGACTCTTAAAAACCGCATCCTTTGTATCGCATGATGGATTTGGCTTTTTGCTTCCTTATGGTATCATTCAACCTGTGGCGCTACTCTGCTTCTTCCACCTGCCACGTGGCAGTTCGCACTAATGAATTAGTTAGGTTCAGGTTCAACTCTATTGGTGCGAATACATCCTAAGCAGTGCTGGCGAAGTTCCAGAAGTGACCCCCCTGGGCAGCAGCATCCATCAAGCTTGTATTTTAAGTCCACTTTCTGTTCCTCTTTTCCATATACCACTTTCAAGAGCCCGTGAGCTGTGTGAGCCACAGCTGATTGACAAAGCAGTGACTCAGATCCGGCAAGCCCACACCTTGGTCAGTGCCTTGCCTCATGGTACCCTCCAGTCAGGTTTCCATAGGGCAGCCCTGTCCTCTAGAACTTTCTGTGATGATGGACGTGCTCTATGTCTATAGCTGTGGCCAGTGAACACCTGCAGTGTAGCTACTGTGATAGAGGAACTGAATTTTGAGTTTAATTTAAACTTAAGTAGCCAAATGTGGCTAGAGGCTGCCATGTTGCATGGTGTAGCTATAGTTATCATACAAAGAGGGGCTGGCACTTGGGGCAGGTTAAGCTGCTAGTTGCAACACTGGCATCCCATATAGTCATGGGTCATATTCCTGCTGCTCCACTGCTGCTCTAGCTCCTTGCTAATGTGCAAGGAGCAGTGGAAGATGGCTGAAGTGCTTGGGCCCCTGCACCCGCATGGGAGGTTCGTGACTCCTGACTTTGGACTGACCCAATGCTGCCGTTGTGGCCATTTGGGGAGTGAGCTAGCAGATGGAAAATCTCATACTCTGGAAATCTGACATTCAAATAATTAAACAGTAGCAGCAGCAACACAAAAGGGGGGCACAGACTGTTGCTGTCTGTCTTGGGACTTAACTCCTTGTGTTTACAATGATGGTTTGTGATGCAGCTGGTTAGTAAGATGACTTTTGCAGCTTTGTGATGAATTTGATGCTCAATTCAGGGCCCCTGAGTGAGCCCAGCAGATGATGGAAGAGCCTCATAGGGCAAAACCAGACTCAGGCCCAGAATCCAGATGTTTGGGGGGTGGGGGGAGAAAAACCCTCTGTGCCAAACTGCCAGGGAGCTTTAGTTCAACAGCAAATATCTGATTACTGTCAGGAAACATGGGTACGGGCATATTATTGATCAGTAGATACATGAAAGCAGATGGTCTGAAAAGACTCACAGGTGCTGGTTTTTCTTTGCGGGCTCATGTAACTGATGTCCATGGTAGTCGAGATGAGAATATAGATCATCTATCTGGATGTGTTCAAGCCAGTGAACACTTCAAGGTGTTGTGTTGGGTCAAGAGAAGGAATCAAAGATGATGAAGACATGGCTGCTGCCTGAAAAGAGCCGGCAGTATGGATTGTCATCCTCCGAGGGTCGGTTCTGTGCTGAGGCACTTTCATAATTCTTGTTTGATTCTTACGAAACGGGAATAGAAGGAAGGCATTCTTGGCTCTACTCAGTTGTTTCCAAGAACCATACAGGCTCAGTAACAGGTGCAGGTTTTCTGAATATTTTAAAATTAAATTCCATTTTACTTGTTGGAGAGAGAGAGAGAGACAGAACTCCTACTCTCTGGTTCAATTCCTAGACACCTGCTGTGGTTTTTCACTGGGGGCTGAAACCAGCAGCCAGGATCCCAAACCAGGTCTCCCATGCAGTCCTCCTGTTAGAGATCAGGAAGTTAAGGCCCAAGAAGGTTGAAGTAAGTTCCTAGTTTGAAGTCATACAGGTACTACTTGGTGGTGGTAGTAGGGTGTGTTTGTGTGTGTGTGTGTGTGTGTGTGTGTGTGTGTGTGTGTGTATGTGTGTGTGTGTGCGTGCATGCACAGGAAGTGAGCGGAAGGCCAAGCCAGCCTTGTGTTGTTCCCAGATTATGGCCACACTGTCTTGCCAGGCGTCACACCCATGCTACCATCTCTGCCTTCCCATCATTTTTACTCAATGGGCCCTCCTCTCTCATTTGGAGTCAATGGTGATTCTTTTGCACCAGCCAACCAGACCCTGTTTTATCCTTCCCGTAGAATCTCACTGCCCTTTCCCCATCTCGCTCTGCTCTGTTCACACCGGCTTCCTAAAGGCCTTTGCACCAGCAGGGCCTCTCTGAAGACTATGTCCAGTTCAGGTACCTAAATGCCTCCTGTAAGTTTCTAAATCATGTCACCTTCCAATGAGGCCTGTCTTCACCATGCAGTCACCACCTTGTTACCTTGCTTTACTTTGATCGATTGTACTCAGCACGTTCTGGTGTTTTCTGTGGTTCACTCTTTTTATTGCCTGTCACACATGTGCACACACTCATACTCGCACACACACACACACACACACACACACATGAATGTAAGTTCTACAAGGGCTGAGTTCCTGCCCCACTTCACCCTGCCCCATACTCCCTGCCACCCAGTTTTGTTTATTGGTACTTTTCAAATACCTGAAACAGTACCTGGTACGTGATGAAAGTTAGTAGATACTCATGGACTGAAGATAAGTAAAAAGTCAGATATGTTAGGTCTCGAAAGTCACTCGGTATTGATCATACTTGCTCATATGTAAGCAAATGCCTGCTTGTTTATTTCTGTAAGTTGTTTGCGTTATTTTAAAAGGCACAGTTAGGTCAAACCTTGTAGGAAAACTAGAGAAATTTGTGCAGATTTATGTTGGGAGCAACATCCAGGTCACTCTTGGCATAGTATTAACAAAGCTGTCTCTTCTGGCTAAGTAATTTATGTTCACTTTATTTAAAAGGTAGATACAGAGATAGAAGATCTTCCCCTGCTGGTTTACTCTCCAAATGCCTGCAGTAGTTAGGGCTGGGCCAAGCCAAAGCAATAAGCCTAGGACTCCATCCAGTAGGTGGCAGAGATCTAGGGTACTTGAGTCATCATCTTCTACTTCCCTGCACATTGACAGGAAGCTGGATCAGAAGTGAAGTACCAGATCTCACAGTAGCACTCCCTGTGCACATGAAGCAGGCATCCCAGGCAGCAACTTAAGCTGCTGTAGTAGATGTCCACCCCAAGATTGGCTTTTGTGTGCGTTGGATTTGGGTAACTTTGCCTGCTCCAAAAGCCCTGATTCTGTGCTGTTGTCATTAGCCTTATCAAGGACTAATAGGATGAGAGGATGATTAAGGAACGTGGTCCCTTGGTCAGTCTATATACTGAATAAGGACAAGATGAGGCTTGGGATGGATTGGCAAGCTTGGCTACCCTGTGATTCCAAGCAGGTAATAGAAATGATCTCTCTCTCCCTCTCTGTTTTAATAGGTTGTTCTTGGTGATAATTTGACTTCAAATTGTCCAGAGGTTATCTATGAAATTAAAGAAGAAACTCCTGTTTTCTACAAGCTGGTTCCTGATCCTGTGAAGAACATGTACATCTATCTAACAGCCGGCAAAGAGGTAGGTAGCAATCCTGGTTATTGCTTCTGACTTCAGAATCAAAATTGTTTAATTGATGTCATTATCTGGAAACGGAGCTTTTACTTTGAACTACTGAGTTTAAACACAGCTGCAGGCTTCAAGAGGCTCCGCAGCGGTTCACAGACATGGAATTAAAAATCTCACCAACTGTCAGTAAGTAAGCAAGAAATATTACCTATTTAGACAATTGTATTATTGGCTGTATTTCCAGTGCCAAGTTTTTCTGAGGAGGGTGTGCTTTGCAAATGATGCATAATCGGCGAAGTAACTGAATTTACACATTTATTGTGCAGACACTGAGCGGTTCGATGCATTTATGAATATACTCAATGGGGCTGACTTTGGACTTGGGGGTTAATATTGGGCCACTGTCTCGTACACATTCACAAGCAAGGAATATATGGCATTCACCTACTGTCTCTTAATTTATTTGGCTGTGTTTGTTTTTCTTCTCACTTCTACTTACTGAAATAAGCATAGGATCTTTTCGCATTGTCTTCATCTTTCCAAAGATGAGAGGAAAGGGAGTGAGTGTTTGCAGGGTCCCAGCTGACGCCGTGCTGTCCTTTGTGTGGTCTTCCTTGCTGCCTCGAGGTGTGTGCTTAGACACACATGTGGACATGCAACATGTGCTTGTAAGTGTAGTAACCCAGTGCTGATGAATTATGTTAATATAGACGATAAAGGTACACATATTTTACGTAGGACCAATCTGAGATTTGAAGAGGTTAAATTACTTGCCTGAAGAAATATACATAGATCAGGAGTGGGACTCCAACTCTTCCCTGATCCCGAACGTCAAATATCAAATTTGTAAAAACTAGACAGGCTGTTCCTGGGCTTGGTGGTGTGTGGAGCCATGAGAGTGTGAGCATATAAGATGCGAAGATTCATTGAAACGTCAATAATCGCGTAATGGATGTGGCAGATACCCCATGCTTACTACCAGTTTGCATTGATCTCTTAGTGCTAAGGAGAACAGTGCTTGTGAGCTTTGAGTTTTGAGTCACAGAATGAGTATACAAGCACTGTGTCCTTGTGGCATTCTTCAGAAGCCATCTTGTCCTTTGCCTAGTGGAAAGTTGTATCAAAATGACCACCTTGAGATGGCTTAGACCATTGGCTTGCACTCTGCCGTGGCTTTGTCCACCATCCTTCACCATGTAGAATCTCTGTGCCAGCATGCTTCACCATCCAAACACTTAGCCTTTATGTTTCTTCCCTGGGGATCACATATTTGAGTGTATAAAGTAACAGTTCCCATTCCCAGGCTGTGTTTATCAAGGCCATCTCAAAACTGCCAGTCATAGTGACTGCGTTGCCAGCCGCTCAGAGCTGATAAAATTCCAGCCTCAAGGTCCGGATGCTTGAAGGCTTGCTTCAGTTCTGTGTTTTTCCATCCCACTGGGTTAAATGTTGCAAAGATAGCTCCAAACTCCCCTTTCCTGGGCTCCAGGAAGCTGGGCCTCTAGGCTGGGAGCCACTGTACAGGCCACCAGCAGTGGATAGGCCTGCACTTTCTGGAGGGTATAGGATTCTGGTATCATTCAGAACTTGAAGTGTGGAGGTAGAATTCTGCTAGGGGTCCAGCACTGGTGCTTCCTACCCTCCTCAATTAGGATTACTGCTACAGAGCCCATTAGTTGACTCTGGTTCAGCAAATATAACCCCTAGAGAGGCAAGAACCAAGGAAAGGCCTTTCCTATACCCTTGGGGAGGGAGTTAACAGCCAAATTAATCAGCCACAGGATATCCATCAGATGGTGTGTGTGGCCATTAAAAATAATCACATGGAGATATATGCACTGAGGTGACACACTCAGTTCAGTGTGCTCTTCGAGAGCAAGTCCAATGAAGTATTTATGGTGTTCTCCTCTTTTACATAGTTCTGCTTGTGCGTTTAAATGCATTGAGCAGGAAATTTGAAAAAATGTTCTGGAAACTCATATTCTACCAGAATAGTGTTTGTTACTCTACCCCTCCTGAGTGGTGATCAACATTGCTCAAATACCCTCAGAAGCGTTTGTGCTTAGGAAAACTATTTAGCCTAAGATGTCACATTTGCTGGACCACGGAAGGCTTCGCTCAAATAGCAGCAGGAACCAATGTTGATTGAGCCATTGGTATGTGCCAGTATGTGCAATCACCTCTACTTTATCACAGTCACCCCCACAATATCGGCTGGACCATCATCACTGAGAACGGAGAATGAAAACATGTGACACAAAAAATTCCTCCATCTTAAAAAGAAGTGTTGTGGGCCCAGTGTGATGGCTCCAAGTTGAATTTTTGCCTTAGGCGCACTGGGATCCCATATGGACACCAGTTCTAATCCCAGTGACCCTGCTTCCCATCCAGCTCCCTGCTTGTGGCCTGGAAAAGCAATTGAGGACAGCCCAAAGCCTTGGGACTTGCACCCATGTGGGAGACCTGGAAGAAGCTCCTGGTTTCAGACTGCCTCAGCTCTGGCCATTGAGGCCACTTGGGGAATGAACCAGTGGACAGAAGCTCTTTTTCTCTGTTTCGCCTTCTTTCTGTAAATCTGCCTTTTTAATAAAAAATAAATAAATCTTTTTTAAAAAAGATGGGTTAAAAAACATGGGAAATATCCACATTCTGGGTTCCTTCAGGTACAGACTGCATAGTTGGCCAGCAGGATCTCTCAGCAGCGTCTGGGACTGTGACATGGAAAGGCACATCTTTCATGAAAGCACCCAAGAACCTAAAGAACTTTCTAGAACCCTTCCTATCTATTGCCTTTTTAAGAAGTTACGCTAACTTTCTAGCGTGCACACACAACTTCCTAGCACAGCGGATTTCGCATGTTTCCTCGTCCCCCACCCCCCAACTGTGTGATTTTGCCTATGGGAGATGCACCATGGAATATTTGGCTTCTCTCTGCCTCCTGTGACCTGGCTCCAAGCTCTGACCGACTGTGTCCATGCCCACACTCTGCCCAGCATAGCTGCCTGCCCTGACACCTGGAACACACTGCTCCAGGGGCTGTTTCTTTTCTCTACAACCCCAGTGGGGAGGGATGAGTGAGCGAGGAGCTGCAGGCAGTAAGTGAGCTGCCCCATCCCCAGCTCTGTCATTTCCACATCCAATGCCAACCTCATCCTCACACCTCTGAGGCAGAGGCTTTTGCTGTCACCAAGGTGCCACTGACCACACGCTGCCTGTCTCCATGTGCCACCCAAGTGATCTGATCGTGATCCCTAGGGAAATGGATCAGCAAATCTGACTGTAGTCAGACCCTAACAATACAGACAGGCCCCACTCCAGGACTTAGTGAGTGAGTCCTCATCAGGGCTGTGCAATTGCACTTATACCTTTGTGTCCGCGAGGGGCTGGCACCAGGACTCTTCCCAGGTACCAAAGTCCGTGTGCTCGTGTCCCTTATGGGAAATGGCATCGAGTTCCCACAGAACCTACGCACATCCTTCGCTGTTCAGTAAGTCATCTCATGATTAGTTATAATGCTTAATACAGTGTAAGTGCCATGGAACTTAGGTTTATGTTATGTTGTTTAGGAAATTTATACAAGAAAAAAAATGTGCATGTTCAGTAGAGATATAGTTATTATTCCTGAATAGTTTTAATCCACATTTGGTTGAATCCACAGAACTCTTGCACAGAGGGTTGAATGTAAGGACTACCTTTTTTTTTTTTTCTTAAAAAGAGATTTACTGAATTTATTTGAAATACAGACTGACAGGGAGCAAGAAAGAGAAAGTGATCTTTTATTGACTGATTTACTCCTCAAATGGTAGCAACATCCAAGGTTGGACCAGGCCAAAGCCATGGGACTCCTTCTGAGTCTCCCTCATGCATGCAGTGGTCCAAGCACTTGGGCCATCTTCTGCTGCCCTCCCCGGTGCATTAGCAAGGTGCTGGATCAGATGTGGAACAGTTGAGGGCCAAATTTGTGACATAGTTGGTTAAGCCACCACTTGGAGCTCAGGCATCCCATCCGGACACTGGTTTGAGTCCTGGCTGCATCTGATCCAGCCCCCTGATAATAGTGCTGGAAAAGTAGTGGAAGCTGGCTCAGTGCTTGAGTTTGCACCCTCATGGGAGACCCAGATGAAGCTCCTAACTCCTGGTTTCAGATTGGCTTAGTTCTGGCCATTACAGTCATTTGGGAAGTGAACCAGTAGTTAGAAGATCTCTCTCTCTCTCTCTCTTTAACTCTTTCTTTCAAAGAAATAAATAAAAATTTTTAAAGAAGTGAAACAGTTGGAACTTTCTCAACTGATGCTCCAATCTGGGATGCTAGTGTCACCAGCAATGGTTCATCCTACTATACCACAACACCAATCCCTGCATGGACTTTTACAAACTCCCCCAGGGGATTCTCATATAATTACTTCCTACCCTAGGACTTTAGACCTGCCCTTCCGAAGACATTCCAAGTTCAAGTTGATAATGTGTTCTTCATCAGATAAGGCGCTGTTGGTTTTCTGGTGTGGCTTGTAACTCCTTCTGAGCTGTTCCCTTTATTTCTAGGTGAGGAGAATTCCTGTTGCAAACTGCAGCAAACGAAAATCCTGCTCGGAGTGCTTAGTGGGAGGAGACCCTCACTGTGGTTGGTGCCTCTCGCTGCAAAGGTATTTCCTGAGTTCTTTGCCCCTCACATTCTGGGAAAGCGCCATGCGGCTAAACACTTGTTACCCTACTTTTAAAGATCTGTTCCAATGACCCAGAGGAACCAATCTCTCCCAGGATGGAAATATCATCACATAGTCCTAATTAACTCGCCAGGATGTTTCTTACCATGTCCCCTGGTACTCAGTCGCTGGACCTGGGGCCATTAAGGGGCTCGTGCAGCCTGGAAGCCATGAGGGAGGGAGTGGGCCAGGCAGGGAAGCTCGCATTAAGGAGCAGAAGTCAGAGCAAGGCAGATTTGCTTTCTAGAAAGTTCCCCAAGACTCCAGAGAGTCAAATAGATTCTCCCTCAGAGAAGATAAAAGAATTGGGATGTTTGACAATTTTCAAATGAACCCTCATCGTGTCATATATTCTGTTAGCTCCCTGGAAGCCTTGTTATGTTTGTCCTTGTGGTCACCTGCTGCGCCCTTCGAGCCAGAGGGAGTCCAGTCTCCGGACAGAATCTGCCCCGTCTGCTCTTGAATGATGGTGTTCATGACCCATCTAGGCTCAGGGGCGACTTGGAACGAACAGCGCTCTCTCCGTGGCAGTTCCTAGTGTGGTTGGGACCAGCCTGGTTGGATCTGCTGTTGCCATGGCAACCCAGCACTCGGTAGAAGCTGGGAGGATAGCAGGCGTGCGGGGCTGCTGCTCAGGCAGGAAGGGAAAAAAACCCTAACAGTGTCTGTCAGTTTGCTGCCTTCAGCTCTCGAAGGTGGCAAAGAAGAAAGAGCCAGGCAGGGGCAGCGTGGTGAAAGCAGGGGGCAGTTTAGGATGGAAAGGGACCCTGGAAAGAGAAGGGGTGGGAAGCCAAGATACATGGAGGAAAAAACGGGGAATCTCATCGAAGCGGGAGGTTCAGGAAGCAAACCAAAAATATGGGGATGGAATTAATTAAGAGTTCATGGAGGAAATCGCAATTGGAGCTACAGCAAGAGGAGTAATTGCTCTCGCCTTGCGCTCTGCTTCCTCACCGGGCTGCTTCCGTCAGAGCGACTGGCAGACAAAAGAAAAGCAGGGTTGTGAACATTCTCATGAATAATTGTAATTGGGTAGGATCATTTTCTTCTTGTCACCTGCCCGAGACCGGAGTTTAAGAAATGCAACGATCAGGAACAATGTTTTATCCTCTCCGACTCACCAAGCAGCCCTTGCAGTGGTCCTTTCGGTCCCTGAAGGATGACATCGCGTCCCTTGGGCTGTGTTTATGGCGCTAAAGGTGGGAAGTCTGTTCAGCAAGGGTGGTGATGCTGGTCGTAATTTGATTGCCATGGATAGCCAATGACCCCTGGGTGGACGAGCTCAGGTCTGGAGTTCGTAAGAGGTCCCCTAGCAGCTGGTGTGACTCAGGCATGATGGTGGAGTCCAGGTGGCACTTGAGATCAGAGGAGGAAGGGAGCCAACGGAACTGATCCATTGGATTTAGAAAATGATGACAGGGGGCCGTGACTGTGGCCCTCGGTTGGAGGGAGGCTTAAGCCTCAAGAGAGGACAAATGGCAAGAAAGACTCCTTTGAGGAGCTGCCCTGAGGAAGGCAGGGAATAGCAGATGCAAGGAGGGTGTGTATCTTTTTGCTTTTTTAAACATGCGTGAAGCAGCTGTGTCTGTGCAGGTGGAGGAAGGGAAATGGTCGATGCTGCAGCAGGGAGTAGAGAGGGTGGTTACCGTCTCTGAGCATTCGAAGGTAAAGGTGGCCAGGTGCACAGACTGAGTCTGGGCCCACACAGCAGCAGAGAGAATGCATGCTTAGCACCAGGAGGGCAATGGAGGGACCAGGCCCCAGCTCAGGTCTCCTTTCTGCAGTGACTTTGGACCAGAGAGCGTGGTGGGGGGTGGGTAGGAAAGCCCTGAAGTTAAAGAGACAAGAAGAGAGGGACAGGAATGACATGGAAGACTGGGGAGAGAGAACAGAGGATAAAGAAATATGATGAGAGTATTTCAAAAAGTTCACAGAAAATGAAATTAAAGGGAACTACTTTTTGGTGCAAAAATGTGTCAAAACCGTGCAGTTTTTCCATAATGTGCATTCTTTGGGAACTTTACGAGGGCTCCTGATGGGTAGTCATTGCTGGGCAGCCTGGGAGCCTGGCTGAGGATGGTGGTCCTCCTTTGGGCTGGAGTAGGCAAACCTAGTTTGGCTTCTCTCAAGCCAACTACGGCTTTAGTGACATGGTTTTAGAGTGAGGGAGAAGTTTCTCCAACACTAGGGTTAGTGCAGATACATCAATGGGGGAGGGATGGGTCTGGGAGCTGATGCGGAGGCTGGAGCCATTGGCACGTGACGGGTGGAAGCTTCGGTGTGGTGGAGGCTGTGACTGAGGGATTGGAAAGAGCCTAGTGACTGGAGAAAGGTGGGCTGCTGGTGGTGCTGAACATTAGTGATGTCAAGGGCTAGCGCACAGTTACGCCACTGCTGGAGGGTGCAGGGCAGAGAAGGATCAGGGACTGGGGTGCCTGCTAGACCATCAGCAGGTACCTCAAGGTGATGGAGCAAGGCTAAAGACAGTGATGAATTTGAGCTCCAGAAATGCAGGCAGATGGCCGAGTGGGTGCTCTTAGCAGACTGTGGCCAAGTAGGCTGTCAGTGGTGTCAGCTGATGGCCTGGGCTTCAAGGAGGAGAGAGAGACAGGAGAATCTTCCAGAAGAGGCAGTGTGACTCCAAGAGAGAGAGGATGTAACCAGCTCTTGTGAGGGGCGTGGGGATGTTGTGTGCTTTAGTGAGCTCAGGAAGATGGGCGGAGGTTGAGGACATGGGGCCTTTAGTGAGGCCTGTGGCTTCTGCTGCTGCCTGCTTCCCTGCTTCTGCTCTTGCTCCCTCAGCCCACCCCAAGGCAGCACAAGGCCAGCGGTCCTTTCAAACATCTAAATTGGCTCACTCTGGCTTTTACCCCCCTTGCTGCCAGGGCTTTCTGTGGTGGGGTTCTTCATCACTGCTCCCTCGTCACACTACCCCAGCTGCTCTGACTCTAGTTAACATGCCAAGCATGTTTCCACCCCAGGCCCTTTGCATTAGCCCTTTCCACCGTCTAGAATGTTCTTGGCTGAATCTTTCATGACTGAATCTTGGGTATCTGGTCCCAGAACACCCATCTCTCTCCATCCGGACACCTAGCAGTGTGCATCCTGTCATCACTCACAGTATGCCACTGTCTTATTTTCTTCATGGCTCATCAGTGTCTGAAAAGAACTTGGTTCTCACCAAGCTCCCTTTATTGAGTGATGCTAAAAAAAAAAAATAAGTTAAATGAATGAAGTGGGTAAGTGATCAGTAAACCCTGTTGATGGCAAGTTGATGGCACTTGTGCCTAAGCCTCAGCGAGCATTCCAGAGTCCTAGAGTGAAGGCTCATCATAGCCATGTCAGATCATTTGGATTCCAACTGGTATGTTTC
This sequence comes from Ochotona curzoniae, assembly GCF_017591425.1. Classification (NCBI taxonomy): domain Eukaryota; kingdom Metazoa; phylum Chordata; class Mammalia; order Lagomorpha; family Ochotonidae; genus Ochotona; species Ochotona curzoniae. Next base: position 10,986,730 of record NW_024464920.1, on the reverse strand, counting down.
TGGCCTGCAATAAAACGAAACTCAGCTCAGATCTGTGAGTCATGGTAAGCTCCCAGTACCATTCAAAATCAGGAATTCTAAAGGGGGATGGTTCCTTATAACTAGAGCATCCCACTGTGTTTATTTTAAATGTCACAGATTTATTTAGAAAAATAATTTTTTTTTTCTGTTGAGGAGGTTGAGCTTTCTTGCATTCGTGTCTAGAAAGTAGATTTGGGGCTGGGGTTGGAAGAGAAGCATCTTCACTTCCTTCTGATTAGATGATAAGAATAGGCACCCACTGTAAGCAGATAGAAAGCAATTAGACCAACAATGGGTTCTGCAAAGTCTAGTATTGTATTGTTGGAACCTTAGAGCCAACCTGTGCCGACTGTGTCTGTGTGGGCGGAAAGAGAATTTTTTGCAGGCTGCACATCTTGGGTTTGGAAGCAGTTTCTCAGTTTCTCCCAGATTGCAAAGTGGAGCACATGTGTTCAGTTGTGGATTTCCACAAAACTGGCGCTCCCTGTACTCGGGAGCGAACAGGTGAATCTCCCAAAGTTCATTTGCAAGTTTCTTTGGCACACACAGTGCTTTTGCGCATGGACACAGTGTCATCAATCACAGGTGAGTTCCCAAGCCAGCCCTCAATATTCAGAGTATCTAATTTCAAACAAATATTTGTTGACTATCTGCCAAGAGCTCACTGCAGAGAGTGGGCTCGTTAGGTGCTGTGGGGAGTAATCAGGCATCATCCCCGGCTCTAAGAGGTTCACATGCGAGCTAGCAAGGCGGACCTGTGAACCACCAGCACGCCTTCCGTGTGTCACGCACCTGGCCACCGGGAGTTACTAAGCTTTGCGCTGAACACTGTGCTGGTCCTGTGCTTGATGTTTGGGGTCGGAATTTGTTCTTTCCTTCATAGAACTTACAATCTCATGATCAAGTATCTCTTTTAGTAAAATGCTTGAGTCCAAAATCCTAATGGTTTGCCAGAACATTTGTAGGCACTCCATTTCCTGCTGTTGCATCTTTCTCACAGAACAGGGGTTGGGAGGGGGAGGAGCCTGTGTGACACTGCAGGTTGAGCTCCAATCTGCTTCACAGATCTTGTCCTGCACATACATGGAAATTCCAAAAAGTTCATGGAAAATGGAATTAAGTGATAATTTTATTTTGGTGCAAAAAAAATGTTTGAAAGGCATGGATTTTTAAAAAGTATGTATTTTCTGTTAGTTTTTCTAGACCTCTTATGTTCTTCTAAAGGGAGCTGACAAGCATGAGAGACCTGACTAAGCTGTACCACACACACAAAGCCTCTGTTCATGTGTGCTACGGGCACTCCATTCACAAAGCAGTCTCCCTAGCCACACCCAGCATCACTGAGGAGAGGAAATACTGTGCTAGTGGGAGACTTCGCAAGGTGACATGGCAGCAGGTGATACGGCTGTGTGATTACAGCGTTGCTAACATCCATCAAGGCCACCCATTAATCAAGCCAGTGAGTGGAAGAAAGGCCCGCTCAGGGGAAGCTTAGGGTTTGGAAGGCCAGGGAAGAGCCTCTCTGGAGGAAGCAGAACCCTAAATTGAGGCAGCCATCAGTTGGTAAAGAGGAGATGAGGGAGGCAGGTGGAGGGGACTTGCCCGGCTAAGAGAAAGGCCAGCAGGGGGGACAGGCCAGGCTAAAGGACAGAAGCTGTAGGAGACCATGATCCAGAACTCAGTGTGGACAAGCACATGGCATAGCAGGGGATGGTAGGCAGTGCAGGTGAGAGGGGACCTCAGAAGTCAGGTCAGTAGATTTGGCTTTGGGTTAGAAGGACCTTGGGGACCCTTGCAGGGAATTAGAGGAGTGGGCAGATCAGCCCTGTTTGAGAACAAGCATCCCGAGGAGTCAGACAAACAAGCAACAGGTCACTTAGCAGGCAGCTGTAAGCCAGCAAGAGACGGGGCTGAATGCCAGCAGTAGTGTTGGTGACGGGAAGAAGTGGGTGGATTTGAGAACTGTTTAGAAGATAGCAGTGATGGGACTGGGTGATTAATTGCATCCCCTGCTTATGTCTGACACACACAAAAAATAGGACTATAAAATAAAAACTAAAATATCAGGGTGGCCACAGTTTTTCTGGGAGATGTGTGCTTTTTCCCTTGATCTACATTCTCACAAAGATAGTAAGAAGTAACGTCCTCGAACACACAAGGGCACTGCCAAACCTTCCAGGAAACAAGGAATTAAAGATGTTGATTGTGATGCAATTTATGTATTTTTGAAATCCATGCATATTGAGAGAGCTTCAAAACGTTGATGGAAAGTGGCATGGATTTCATTCTTTGTTTGCACCAGCATAGGGTTATCTTTTGGTGCCATTTTCCATAATTTTTAAGGGTTATTAACTTATTTGAAAGAGCAAATGAGGAGAAGAAACAGAGAGAGTGAAAGATTTTTCATCTGCTAATTCACTCCCTACGTCCCCAAATGGCCACCACGGCTGGGACTGGACCAGGCTGAAGCCAAGATGCAGAAGTTTCTTCCAAGTTTTCCACGTGGATGGCAGGAGCCCAATCACTTGAGCCCTCTTCCACTGTTTTTCTAAGCATGTTACTAGGAATCTGTGTTGAAACTGGTACTCTGAGAGGGGATACCAGTATCACAGTTGGCTGCTTCACAGTGCCAGCCCTTCCTTGAACTGCTTGAAGTGCCTTCCTGTACTGGCTTCCTCCAGTGTCTCAGGCACTGGGTTGGGATCCAAAGATAAGCACCTAAAACAGGTGGAGGAGAGTTGTCGAGAGACCCAGGGCTGGGTGTGCCCCTGAGCCATGGCTTTTTGACCAATACTGCAGTGACTGGTGCTGAGCCTATAGGAGAAGACATACAAGGTCTGGCTTGGGAAACCAGATGGCCATCGAGGTCCCTGACTGAGTGGAAACACCAAGGAGCAGCGTCTTTGGGACCCCCACCAGACCAGGCATCGATTTCCACCCTAAGAACATACATAGTACACCAAGACGGGAACAGTAGAGGTCCACAGTCAGCTGGTTTGGTGTTGAACCTCAGTGCTGTGCAGCCTGAAGGCTTCTTAACTTCTCTGTGCCAGATCTTATCTCCCACAAAGTCGGGCTTGTCAGAGCACCTTCCCCAGAGCGCGGTGGGTAGCAGTCAGTGAGAGCTTACAGGTCTTGCCCTAAGCACCCTGCCTGGCTCACAGGAAGTGCTGAAGGCTTTGGCGGAAGCCCAGAAGAGGGCATAGGTTGTCCCCAAGGTGGGGAACGACATACAGCTTTGAACCTGAGTGGAGTATCACCAAGGGATGAGGGGGAGGCACAAGAGCCAGCTCTGCCAGACGTCTGTTTCTGGAGTGGCACACTGGGTGATGGCCGTGCCTCTGGAGGAGGAAAGGAGTTGGGAGTGCGGGGTGGGTCCGGCACGTGGCCAGCTCTGAGTTTAGACGTTCTTGGTGTTGGGAGCTCACTCAACTGAGCTTGGAGACTGCCATGCCATGATCATATTTGCGGGTTATTTTTTAAAGACTTATTTATTTATCTCTCTCACTCACAGTTTTCCATTCTGCAGCAGCTAGGGCTTGCCTGGGCCTGTCCAGGTCCCCCTACAAGAGTGGCAGGGGTCCAAGTACCAGGTCATTCTCTGCTGCTTTCCCAGGGAGCTAGATCAGAAGCAGAACAGCCAGGACTTGGAACTGGCATTCATATGGGATGCCAGCATCATAGTGATTGAACTGGCTGTGCCCTAGTGCTGGCCCCATGTGTGAGTTTTATGCCCCAGGTGGTGCAGTGGGTGAAGCTTCCTCCCAGCCTATACCCTGGAAGGATCACTTCCCACTGGTGTATTTTATCCAAAGCACTTCTCCTGGTGGCTCTTTCTCCGAATCTGCTGCCTTCCCAACTTGTCTCACTGTCACCATGGAGCTCACTTGGCTTTGGTCTGTCCTACACTAGAGCCAGATCTGTGTCCTCTTCAGTAAGGGGGCCACTCAGGAACAGCCACACCTGCCTCTACGGTCCCATCTCTTCAGGTTCCACCGAGCACAGTTACATACAAGGTGGGGACACGGCCCCTGGGCAGCTGGGGCTCTGGAGGCTGCTCTTGGTTATGTTTCAACATTTAGTATTGGCCTCTGGAACTTCTCCTTTCCCTCCCTACCCACCGCCCGCCCCGTATTCTGTGTGCTCCATCCATGGGACCAGTTGGAAGACCTTCACGCGGGCCCCGGGAGATGCTTTTGGGACTTTGGAACAGCTGATTAGGCTGTTCTGTACCTGAGAATACAAATAAGAGCACTGCTAACCCCAGAATCTGGGGGCTGGTCTGGCTGCCACATGTCCCAAAGGACAGAGAGAAACAGAAGGGGACTTCTTAGCAGAGGGGAGGAAGCTGAAATCTGAAAGCTAAATATGTTTGTCCCCATGTCCCAGAGTGACAGTCGATGTTTTGCTTGGCCACCACTTCCTGCTGCCTTACCCTGCCTATGTTAGGTCTCTCCTGTAAGAGGCCCTGCTGCCTGTAGCTTCCGCCCAGGCAGATCATTAACCCTGGGGACCCTGACCTCCCAGGGCTACCCATGGGGCACGCGGTGACCTATATCACAGTCTTCTGAAGCCCGGATTGGTCTGTTGGCCCTCAAGAGAGCCAGGCCATGGGCACCGAGGACCACCGAGGGCTTTGCAGCAGTAAGGGCTCACTGGCTGTGCCCTGTCAGACCTTTAGTGTGGTATCAGTACCCCGTCCGCAGGAAGCCTGCTGGAGTCCAGCCTGGGACACTGTCCTTCCCATCCCATGCCATGTCCCTTTGGGTCCCCCAGCATCCTACAAAATATTTACTTTGCCCATTCCCACTTTGTAGGTCAGAACAAGCCAGAGTTTTGCTGTGATCAATGGTCACACCCCTGGTGGCATCAACCTATGTGAGTTCCTTGTCTTAGAGTTCTGGAAGTGACAAATCTGAAATACGGTCCACTGGATTAACAGTCTGGCTGTCAACGGGTCTGTGCAAAGAATCCATTTGCTTACCTGTTGTAGCTTTTGGAGGTTGCCTCCCTACCCTGGCTGCTGGCCCCGTCCTTCTTCTCCAACAAGACAGCAGTGTAGCATCTTTGATTTCTTCTGGCACTGAACTCTGCTTCTTTTCTCTCAGCTGCACTGACTTTCCCACCTCCTTATGATGACACAGCATCTGTCTAGAGATTCCAGAATCTCCTGGCCATTTCTGATCATTCAGTTAGTCAAGTCTCAGAGTTCCTTTTGCCATGTGACGTCCCAAAGTCACAGTCGCTGAGTCTCAGGGTGTGGATACTTTTTGGGGGGGCCATTATTGATCTGTCACAAATTTCATAAGTGGTGGAGCTAGGGTCTAAGTGTAGGCTTAGGGTTCGGCATGGTAGCCTAGTTGCTAAATCCTTGCTTTACATGCGCCAGGATCCCATAATGGGTGCTGGTTTGAGTCCTGGCTACTCTACTTCCTTTCCAGCTCCCTGCTTGTGGCTTGAGAAAGCAGTAAAAAAAAAAACAGCCCAAGGCCTTGGGACCCTGCACCCATGTGGGAGACCTGGAGGAGGCTCCTGGTTCCTGGCTTTGGATTGGTGCGGCTTTGGCCATTGTGGTCACTTGGAGAGTGGATCATTGGATGAAGGATCTTCCTCTCTGTCTCTCCTCCTCTCTGTATATCTGACTTTACAATAAAAATAAATAAATCTTAAAAAAAAAATCATAAGTGATGGAGAAAGGGTTTAAATGTAGACTTAGGGCCCGGCACAGTGGCCTAGTGGTTAAGTTCTTTGCCTTGAATGTGCCAGGATCCCACGTGGTTCTGGTGCCCGCAGCTCTGATTCCCATGCAGCTCCCTGCCTGTGGCCTGGGAAGGCAGTCGGGGACACCCCAAGGCCTTGGGACCCTGCACCCACCTTGGAGACCTATAGGAGGCTCCTGGCTTCGGATCGGCATGGCTCCAGCCGTTGTGGCAGCCTCTTGGGGAGTGGACTGTCAGATGGAGGATCTTCCTCTCTGTGTATATGACTTTGCAATAAAAATAAATAAATCTTAAAAAAAAAAAGTAGGCTTAGCTCTAACTCCCCGGTCATGACTTTATCCACTATTACAGAAAAGGGGAATAGGAACAAGAGGCACACTTCATGACAATGGGAAGAGGGGAGAGCCTGGAGCAAGTGCCAAGTAATCTTTTTATGATAACTGACGTGCATGCGAAGGACGTGGCATTCAGGAAAGGTTACAGAAACCCTCATGCTGTGGTATGGCTGCGTCCTGGTTCTTGTTTCCCACACAAGAAGGAACTTGGGGCTGAGATATAAGGAAAGGTTATCAGAGAAGTGAGATTTATCGACAAGCAAAGTAGAAGTGCATGCTCTGAGAGTGAGAATGCCCGAGACAGGGCTGCGCACAGGGTTTGGGTCTGTCCCTTTGTAGGGATTGGAGGCTCCAGCGAAAGGTCCAGGGCAGGGGTTGTTTGAATATGCAAAAATGGGTGGAATTTGGTGGCAAGGTTTGTTTGTATACTGCCCATTTCCTTGCCTTCTTTTTAAATCTCAGGTGTCGTGGTGTCAGGTGAATGATGGAGGCAGGTGTGTCAGCCACAGTACCTTTATCGTAATGCTAGGAAAATAAGGTAAAGGTCACGGTGACGGTGTATTGGCAGCTATGTTGGGTGCGCTTAACGGGTGCCAGTTGTCAGCGGGGAAAACTGACTGCTGTGGTTTTCTGCGGCCTGGAAGGCTGTGGTGCTGTAGGCGGGGCCGCAGCACAGGTGTGGCTGGAGACCTCAGCACCCTCCCTGCCTGCAGCACTTCTTCCTTGGCAGGCGAGGTATCTGCACATCGTGGAATATGATAGAGACCTCACGCGGGCAGACCCTTGCCTACATGCTAGGATTCCGAGCACTAGCAGCGAGCAGCCTTGACCTTGTCCTCGTGGAGCTCCTTCCCACAAGGTGTAGTTGCCAGCCCATCCTGGTGGCTCTGAGCTTGTAGCAGGTGAGTCTGTCTCGGCCTCGCTTTTCTCACAGACTTCTTCCCTGGCTGTGTTGGAACCTCCGTCTCCCTTCTCCTGTGAAGACACCGGGTATTGCACATCCTGCTTCCAAGACGATTTGTTCTCCAGATCCTTCTCTAATTGCCAAGATCCTACTTTCCAAAGAAGGTGGCAGGCTGAGGTGCACGCGAGGGGAGATGGACCATGTAAAAGTCTGCAAGGAACTAGAGTGTCTAGGGCTAACCAGTTCATGAATAAAAATTAGTTTGAGAAAGGGGAGTACTGGTTGGAGCCAGGGGGCATGCTGCGGTCTGGCTAAGGTGTGGCTCCCGAAGCTGCTCCGCTCTGTTAATCCTGAAGTCATAAGAGATGGTACTGGGACGGGGGAGCTGTGACCCAGCAGTCGGGGATAGGAGCTGAGTCTGGTGAGTACTGGTACTTGCCCTCAGAAGTTTATTCTTGTAAGAAGGTTGGTTACAAAAGCCGAGTCAGGAGGAGGAATGAAGGTGTCTCCCATCCATATAGGGTGCACAGGTTCAAGTCCCGCCTCTACTTCCAATTCGAGCTGCCTGTTGATGCTTAACCTGATGGGGAAGCAGGGGATAGCTCAATAATGGGGGTCCCTCACACCCATCCTGGGAGACCTGGATTGGGCTCTGGTCTCTTGGCTTTGACATGGCATAGCCCTAGCTGTAGTGGGCATTTGGAAGGTGAACCAGCAGATGGAAGCTCTTTCCCTGTCTCTTTTTCTCTACTTTTAAAAGAAACAAAAATGAATAAAGAATTTTGTTTTTAATGTCGTTGGGCCTGGCTGCTCTGTCTGTATGCAGGATCGCCTTGTGACCTTGCTCTGCACACGGCCTGCCATTGTTGTCCCCTGGCCTTTTCAGGTGGCCAAAGCACTGGATCTGCCAGCTTTGCACTGAACAGCACCCTTGGATCACGAGGCCAAACAAACCTCCTTCCTTCCATAGGTGCTTAGTCAAAATCTCAAAAAGCTGATGCATTTAGGGTGTTGGCATATTTTTTAAAAGACTTATTGACACAGAGGAAGAAAGAGATCAGCCATCTGATGATTTACTCTACCGATGGCTGCAGTGGCTTGGGCTGGTCTGGCTGAAGCCATGAGCCTGAACCTCCAACGCAGTCTTTCTTGTGAGTGGCAGGGCCCCTAACACTGGGGCCATCTGTTGCTGCCTTCCCAGGCACCTGAGCAGGAAGTACAGTGGGGAAACAGAGCAGCAAGGACTTAAACCAGTGCCCTGATAGGGATGTCACAGGCAGTGGCTTGGCTCATGGCATTACAATACGGGCTCCAGGATGTCACAGTTTTAAACTGGCATTCCTGGCAGGCCTCCCTGGGCAGGGGGCATGGGCACTAGGAGCTGAAGGGATACCTTTAGCGTTGGGGCCTCTACAGGTGCTTGGGGTGATGTATAACAGAGTGGCCACTGTTAGGTTAAGAGGAGATTGGGAGAGAAAGAGAGACTTTAGTTTAGGCAGAGTTTTATTTGTCAGGAGAGAGAGTCTGACGGACCACTCCCTGGCGGGAGGCAGCCCAGGACCAGTTCCACATGGTGGGGTGACTGTGTGAGGGAAATGGCTGCCCAGGGTTACAGCACTGGGCTTTTATATGTGTCGGCCATGGGGGATGGGAGCAGGCAGCAGCCTCTCGTTTACATGTGGGTGACCTGTAGCATGTATTCATGAAGGCGGATGCTGACCTTACGAGCAGAGACAAGGTTAGGATGATTCAACATTCCAAATATTCCTGGCTGGAAGTGTGATCTTGACTTCGTCAGGGTGGTGGAGTCGCTTATGCTCCAACAGCCACCTGAAGACGTAGATGGGGGGGGGAGGTCAAGTTGGTTCCAGTGCAGCCCTCTCCCCTCCCCTCCTCCTGATCCAGGACATGTCCTTGTGTGGTCTCAGGCTTGACGGCTGTAACCCTTCTTTCTGGCCTAGTGTGGCCTTCTTACAGTGAGAAGGATAATAATGGGATTTGAGGATGGCCCCTCCTTCTTATGCAAAGACCCCATTGTGCTGGCTAATTGTGTACATGCAAGTAGGGCAACTGTCTGTGGGTGGGAGCAGTGGGGAGCAATGAGGATGGTGCCATGTGGGCCTCAGGCATTCCTGAATTACCCTGGCACCGGCTGGACTGTGCATCTGGGCCACCGAGAATGCTGGAGGGGGTTGGCGGGCTGGGAGGAGCCTTCTGATCTTGCAGACAGGCTGGGGCTCACCTGGCTGCTCCGGGCTCTTTACCCCCCTGTATCAGCTGGGAGAACAGCTGGAAAGAGTCCCAAGTGGAAGGTGCAGCAGCGATTACACAGCTGCAGCCACATTCTGGCCATCCAAGACACGGCTGGCAGTGGTTGGCACACGGAGATGCTCACCTTGCTCGGAAGCCAGGTCTTCTGGCAGCTGAGGGCCGCTGGCCTTCTTCCTCTGTACTGACTCTTTAATTGATGCTCCCTGACTGCTAACAAGTGCCATTAAGAAGACCCCTTTCAGTAAATATATGTTCTAATGCGATAGGTTTTTTTTTAATGACCTTATCTCAAGCAGCGTGTGTGCTTTCATAAGCACGTATTGATTGGCTTTTCAAAATTCCTTGAATGTTTTCACTTGTCTTTGTGATCTAGTGTTTGTTCTGTTCCCAGCAGCTCCTTCATTTGCAGACCTTGTATCCATCTTCTTCCTTGCTGCCACGCCTGATGTGGTAATGGTTTGTAGCATTCGGATATCTGGTTCTGCCTTCTGGGCGGTACCCCGATTGGAACAGGCCAGACGTGGAATTTCATAATGGTCTCAACAGGATGGGGTTTGGATGACTTTGGTGGGGAGACTGAGACTCAAGGATGTACCCCGATGGCACAGGAAATGCATGCATGGCAGCTCCGAACCCAGACCAGCCTCACTCAGGAGGCAGCAGGTTCTGTGTTTAAAACTTTATTCATTTGTGTTTATTTGAAAGAGAAGTAGATTGATGAATCAGCTGCTGACTCTCCTATCTGCTGCTTCACTCTCTAAATGCCAGCAGCATCCGTGTCTGGCCAGGCTGCCCAGGAACTCAGTGTGAAGCTCCCCTGGGGAGGCAGGGACCCAGCCCCTGGGCTGTCACGTGCTGCCTCCCACGCATCGGAAGGTACAATGGGAAAGCTACAATTAGAAGTGCAGCCAGAACTTGAACCCAAGCACTCTGATAGGAGGTGTAGATGTCTCCCAAGCAGCACTTTTTTTCTATTTTGGCACTACCTGTGTTGCCCTCCCCACTCCACCCCCCCTGCCCTTTTTGAGGTTTTGTTTGTTTTTGAAAGGCAGAGTTACTGATAGAAAGAGAGCCAGAGAGAGCTTCCCTCGTCTGGTTCACGCCCAAGTGGCCACAGTGGCCAGCACTGGGCAGGTCCAAGGCCAGGAGGAACAAAGAGCTTCCTTCAGGCCTCCCACACAGGTGCAGGGGTCCAAACACTTGGGCCATCTCTCACTGCTTTCCCAGGCCATTAGCAGGGAACGGAAGTGGAGCAGCTGGGACTTTTTCCGGCACTCACTTGAGATGCTACAGGCAGAGGCTTAACATGCTATATAGTGACTAAGGCCCCACTGCCTCTGTGTGTGTGTGTGTGTGTGTGTGTGTGTGTGTGTGTGTAACGCCTTTCCTCAATTCTTCATTTTACTATTTGCACATGGGAATAAAAACAACCAACGTTTTGGACACTCATCATTCATAGAAGAGCCACATTGGGGCTGTAAATCCTGTTGGTGTGAGTGCATTTTACATGTGCTAAGCAATTTCAAGACAGGCTGGTAGTCTACTGTGTGGGTGAACAGGCCAGCCCCGTGAACAGAAATCAGTGAGATGATTTATGCCAACTGCTCTCATAGAGACACAGACAAGAATTCTACCACTTTAAAATTTAATCCTTAATCCAATTCGGTTAAGGCGTGTGCAGAGCCGGCCGTGGGCCCCAGGGAGAAACAGACATGAATGCTGCAGGGCCCTGTAGAAGCCCCGCAGGTTACAGCGGGCTGCAGGCTCAGAACAAACTCATCAGTGCTTAGCTAAGCTGGTGCTCAAGGCCTGAGGAGGCCCCGGGGACCCCTTCAGTGCTGGGAGGAAGGAGGGACGTGATGAAGAATCTTCCAAGAAGGCTTGCCCTGTGTCTGCCCCCGGACGCACTAAGGCATGGTGGATATGAAACTGGCATTACGTTGGCAATGCAGATGGGCGTCTGTGTGGTCAGCCTTACTGCCTGAATCCCTGTCTTGGCACTATCATGCTGTATTTGTTTGGTGATGCCATCCACATTTCTCCAAGATTCTCTTTCATTTGCCCGTGTTATAACAAATGCTAATATTTTTTGAGGTTATTTTTTTAAAAAGATTTATTTTTTGATTGCAAAGTCAGATATGCAGAGAAGAGGAGAGAAAGAGACAAAGATCTTCCATCCAATGATTCACTCCCCAAGTGGCTGTGACTGCCAGAGATGAGCTAATCTGAAGCCAGGAACCTGGAGCCTCCTCCAGGTCTCCCATGCAGGTGCAGGGTCCCAAGGCTTTGGGCCGTCCTCGACTGCTTTCCCAGGCCACAAGCAGGGAGCTGGATGGGAAGCAGGGCCACTGGGGTTAGAACTGGCACCCATCTGGGATCCCGGCACCTGTGAGGCAAGGACTTTAGCTGCTAGGCTACCGCACCAGGCCCTATTGGGATATTCTTGTAACAACTTCATGGGAACCAATCCTAGTTGCATTTTTGCAAATGGAGAGTGTGGGACACAGATAGGTCAGGAGCATTGCTCCAGCCCACCAGCCTATGAATGGCAAAACCACTGGCCCTTGCTAATAAGGAGGTGCCAGCCAGGTGGGTCTTTTTAACCAGTCTCTGAAAGAGCCTGCTGAAGGGCCTTTCGGGGGAATTACACATGCTGTTTATTTATTTTTTCCTCTTTTTTAAAAAATTAATTTTATTATTTTTAAAAATAATGATTACATGGTTGATCAGGGTGGGAAGGATCCAGGTTTAGGGAAATTGGGTGAATACGTTGCTTCCAAATTTGCTGTTTCTTCTTTTTTGTTCCTGGGGTAAGGGGAGAATCAAAGGGGAATACCACTCACTACTTTTTGCACATCCCAGCTCCCAGGGATGAGGAACCGCCACCTCATATCAACCCAGAGTCTCAATGTGTACGTATTCTGAGGAGTCTGTCCCAGTGGTTTGGATAGTTCTGGAATGCTGCCAATTTCACCAGTCCAATGATGATGTTGCCCTCTTAATGTCCATTGGTTCTACTCACTGAAATTATTTGCTGTCATCGTTTGTTTGGGGTTGTTGTCCAGTTAATTTTGTTCTTCTGCTACAGCACCAAATGTGCTGTCTTATCTCCTTTTACAACAGGGCCTGTGCCCATTGCTCCACATTTTTCATTAAGTGGGGCATGTACTTGCTGGCAAATCCAAGAAGCTGGGCCAGGTGTCCCAAGCATCGTGGGACCCTCCACCCCTGGGGCTCACAAATACAACACCCATCTATTATGCGGGGCCCTAGGACCTAGATCAGGAGACCCAAGCACCACCATGTTCCCCACTCCGGGGTGCTGTTTATTTTGCCTGGAGATCCTCTCCTCACTCTTGGCGTGTCTGCCTGGTCTTCTTCCGGGCTCTGAGCTGAAGTACCTTCTTTCTTGACCAGGCTATTGCAAACAGGTTCCTTCCTGCTGGGAAATCAGGATAAAGTAAGGACTAGAGCACCGTGTCAGGGGAGAGTGGCTGCGGGGGACTGCGGGTTGAAGGTCAAAGATACCATTGAATCCTTTTAAGCAGGGATGATGTGATCAGCTGTGTGCTTGAGGAAGGCTTTGATGGCGACACCAGAGGGTCAGGCAGTTGCTGCTGCAGCCCAGGTAAGAAGCTGTGGGAGGGGCTAGAGGGGAGAATAACATGGAGGGATGCTTTGCATTGGATTGGCTATCATTAGTCGGGTATGTGAGTCATCAAACTTGTCACCAAGGGCACAGAGTGTAGGTTACTGCTCCTTAAGCAAGACCTGACTCTGTTCCCAGTACATGTGTGGCTGGATTTCCGTCCTCCACAGAGCCATCCCCACACCACGATGGGAGACAGTGCCTCATGGTTGCCTTGAAAAATCACAGAGCATAGCCACATGTGCACGCTTTGGGAAAACCTTCAGCATCAACCTGGTGTTTCCTAAACTCTAATGTTGAAGCCAAACATAACTCAAGGTATGCACTTTGAGAAACGCCGGGCAATCGAATAAAGCCTGTATTTTTCCCAAATGACCCTGTCCGAGGAGAATCTCCTTACGTAGCATTTGTGATGTTGCTGTTCTGATAAATCTTTAACACTTTTTGAGCAGTTGGGGAAAGTACTAACAGTGAAGATACTAGTGCCAAACCTCGTGTTAACCAAGCTCTCTGCTCCTCGGTGTCCTTGTTCTGACGGGAAGGTGGTAACACCCTCATCGCAGCATCAGGAGATGATGAGGGTGCGTGTGTCAACCCCAGGAGTCCCCGGAAGCAATGTGCGGCCCGGGATCCCTGGGAAGATGCTGCGGAAGGTCCCCCGGTGTTCATGTGTTGGAAACTTAACCCCCAGGCAGCAGTGCTGGGAGACAGGACCAGCTGGCAGGTGTCAGGGTGGGAGGGCTCCCTGGATTGCTTGCTTTCTCTTGCACACCCTTTTGCACTTCCCCCTGCACCGTGGGGTTGGGCAACAAAAAGGCTTTGGCCAGCTGTGAGCTCCTTGGCTTTGGACTTTGCAGCTTCCAGAACTGCAAGAAAGGAATCTGTTTTTCACGTGAACACCTGGTCTGTGGTCTGGTGTTAGAGTAGCACAGAGCAGATGGGATGGTGGATATCGAAGCTACGCTACCTGATTTTGCATCTCAGCTCCTTCACTTACTGTGTGACGGTAGGAAACGCGGCAAAGATCCTTTGCTGCCTTTGTTTACCCTATATGCAAAGCAGGGGCAATTACTGTAGCTGCTTCTCAGGTTTGTTGTGAAAAATAAACGAATCAAGTCATGTGAAAAGATGTGGCCTGGCATGTTAGATGTTTTTGCTTTTGGAAGAAGAAATCCGTCTAAATTGTCTCTGTTATTAGCATAATTTTACCATGTAAATTGACTTGCAGTTCCAGTGATGAAGATCCAATTTTTCAGCTCTCCCAGCGAGCTATTTTGGTCTTGCGTTTTGGCATCACCCTCTCCTGACTCCTGAGGGCTTGAATTTAGAGTTGAGTTGGTCACAGTGACTTTCTATTCAATTCTGCAGAGCTTGGTTTCTTCCTCTGCTAGAAAGGCGATTGTAATACAAGCCCTTCAATGCCGGAGGCCACCTGGTCCCTCCTTTGAGCTCTGTGCCATTGCTGAAGATGCAGACATCTGTTTCACATCACTCAGTAGGAGACCTTGGCATGCTTTTGTAACAACCCCATGGTCACTCCCCTGTCCCCAGTGTGTAGGGGGCTTGCCTATTCCTTGTGAGAGGAAGAGAGGAGAAGGGAGTGGGAGAGGGGACAGAGAGACAGACGCTAATGTCCTTGTGAAAAGTTTTCTGAGACTCTATCAGGATATCATCTTTGAAACTGGTCACACCAACCCCCCAGGTTTAAACCAATTGCCTGCGATTTAGTTATCAGATTCCTTCAGGGACTGTCTGAACTTGGTAAACAATTCGACTAGAGAATACTGATGAAATTTGAGTAGCAGGAAGGAACAGGTACTTTTCTGAGTTCAGAGTTTCTATTTCAAGGTTGAATAAATGGCAGATTTTGACCAAGCCATCCCAACCCAAAAGAGTTAGAGTCTCCAGGAAAACCCTGCCTGGCCCCTAGGCATTCTAATTGTCTGGGAGCTAAGTTACTTTTCAGAGGTAGGTCCCCTTATTCTTTCTGTTGGCATGAAAATAATTAATAATTTAAGCCATACCCATTTAAAAAAAAAGAAAATGCCGTATAAATACAATACTGTAATAATAAATGTAAAAGTCGATCCAGCTGGGCACTGTTCCCAGACTACCAGCTGAACAGAAACACAAATAAGTAAAGGAGAAGAAAAAGTGCTACAGGAGGCAAATGGTTGTAATCTTGTTGTTCTCGGCTCCTCTTCTGTTGCAAATACATGGTATGGAAGTGACATTGTGGGTGAATGTGTTTTCTGGACTAACCTGGAAACCTAATCATTGTTTATAACATGATTTCTATGGGGAGAAATGTTCCCCATATTACGAACAGATGGTTTGCAAGGAAATTTTTTTGAAACACAATAGATTGCTAAGTCCAAGGCCGCCCTGAATTTTAACCTCTAGCTGAAGGTTTTCTATTTCAGTCTAGTGATAGATGAAAATTATAGGTCTCTCAGAAGCCTCATCGCTGTATTTCCTTCTTAAATCCTAGCCACCCCCCTCCTCCTGGAGGTGACCTCACCTTCTCTGTTCTGTTTCTGGAGCCCCTATCCTTGCATGCTTATCCCAGCCCAACCCCGCCCTCTCAGCTACTGCTGATGCCCCAGGAAGCCAGGAGGGACCCTGAATGCCTTTATTGTAAATAGTGCTTGGGGCCTACAGGAAGCCACCCAGCCAAGTAGCCCCAGTGTGTAGCCATGAAGTCAGATGCCTGACACTTAGAGCTGTGTGACCTTGGCATGTTCCAGTCTATCTCTGGGACCCTGTGTCATCCCCACGGGAGGAGGTTGTTGTGAGAACTGCACAAGACAGGCCACAGAGTGCTAATACTCCCTCCATGCCGGTGCATGGGTCGGTGGGTGCTCGGGAACATGCTATGGATTGCACACATTTCTATATTCTTGGGAAACAAATTCGCTGCAGGAAAATATTTTCTGAATTTCAAACAGCAAACTTAGAAGCAAGTGTCTGGACTTTCTTGTTCCTAAAGAGATCTGTTATGAGTTGGAGGTGGGAGTCAGTCTTCCGTGCGTTAATACAGTTGAGTGACAAACTCTCGTTGAGTGAATGAAACTCTGCACACAGCAGATTTTATAGCAAAGTAGTAGGAACAAGACTTCTTATATGGTTTCACTGGTTCAATTATTAACATACACAGTGTTTTTCACTTATTGAGAATTTTTTTAAGGAGCTTTCTGGTTGGAGGGTTTTTGTTTCTGCAGGCTATCTTTTCTTTCCTTAGCATCTGGACAAATTCTGTTTTCTGGTTTGCTGTTAGGCTCTGTCTGCTTGCTGACTTCATCATGTAGACATGAGATCGAAGGGAAATAGAGATGAGAGAGCAGGATGTTAATGCTGAGTCCAAGGTCCTTGCATGGTTTGAATGTGTTCCCTTCCAAAGCATGTGCTGGGAACTTAGTTCCCAATACTTCCGTGTTGAGAGATGGGACCTAGTGGGTGGTGTTTAGATAATGAGGACCCCACCCTCATGCATGGATGAATGAATGCTGGTTATGAAAGAGTTTGAGGTTGCAACTTCCATCTCCTGCTCTTGCCCTTCCCAGTTTCTTCTTGAGATGATGCATCTAGAAGGCCCTCACCAAGTTCAGGCCTCTTGACCTTGGATTTTCTATCCTTAAGAATTGTAGCAAATGAACTTTTTTTTTTCTGCCATAGCAACACAGAATAGACTAGGAGAGAAAATAGGCCAGGCATCGCACTCCTGGGCATAGACTAGAAGACATGAACACCTTGTATCAGTAAGATATTTGTACCACCATGTTTATAAGCAATGCCGTCCACGGTAGCCAAATTGTGGACTCAGCCAAGTGTCCCTCATCAGATGAAAGGCTAAAGAAAATGTGGCCTATACAAAATACAATGGAATATTATTCAGCTATAAAAAGAATGAAAGTCTGTGATTTGCATCAAAATGGTTACAACTGGAGAACGTTGCCTTGAGCGAAATGAGCCAGACACAAATTAAGCACATTCTTCCTTATATGTGGGAGCTAAATTAAAAAAAAAAAAATTAAAGAAACAAAAGCACAGAAAGGCATAGTGTGTTGCCCAATTGTGTTCTGAATCTTTGCCAGGCCTGTTGTCGGGAGTATGGACCGTGTAACCTGGGTGACCTGTGGCTATGCTGGAGTTTTCTGCACATGGGTGTAGATGACATATTTTCATCCAACTGTTGTTTATGGCGCTTGCTTGTATTCTCACTAAACTATGGTCTTCTTGCTTTTGGTTTGCTGAACTCTTTATTTAGTGGAGCATTAAGCTTGTGACTATAAAGTAAAATAAATATGTTATCTCAAAAAATGTTTTTTAAAGAAAATCGTTCCTGGAAAGTGGGGCTGTTGCTTTAATAAATACCTATAAATCTGCAAGTGACTTTGGGAGTGGGCAAGGATGTACAGGCTGGAAGAATCTGAAGGAGCAGACTAAAAGAAGCCTCAATGGCTGCACAGGGGCTCAGATGAAGACGAGCAGTGTGGGGAAAGTCTGGAACTTCGTAGGTGTTGCTTCAATGGTCATGGTTTAAATAGGGATAGTAAAGGCCACTCTAGGGAGGAGTGAGGTACTGGAAGCCAGGGTAAAACCATCCTTCCCACACAGCTGCAGGGAGCTTAGAGGGATGTAGCCATGTCCTAGGACTTGGTGGAAGGCAGAACCCAAGAGTGATGAATTAGGATGTCTGACACTAAAATATTGAAGGAGCTGTGTGGCTACCTTGAACTACATAGAGTAAGAGGTGAGAGGAGAAAAAATGATTTGAAAGCAGGATTTATAACTAACGGAAGCATAGAAGGAAAATTCACAGCCTGGCCCAAGTAACCAGTGAAAAAGGCATCAATAGGAAAACAAACGAAGGGCAAGGCCGAGTGACCACTTGCTAAAAAGATGAATATGGGGACAAGGAAGCCAGGAGCTACTCAAAAAAAAAAAAAAAAACCCCAAAAAAACAAAAACCAGCAGAAGAATCTGGAAAGCACTGTGAGATCTATGAGACAAGATAGCACCTAAAAGGCAAGATGTCTGGGGAGTGACCCCAGGACCTCAGCATCCACTTCCCAGGGCCACGATAGTTCTGGCTCAGTGCTCTTTGGCTACCCCAAATGTGGCTCAGGCAGGCCCAGTTTACAGGTTAGGCCACTGCTCTGGAGGAGTAAGTGCTAGACCTTGGCAGGTGCAGTTGCACACTGTGGGGGCACAGTGAGCTCCACCTACATGCCATGGGATGCTGCAGAGAGCCTGGTGTTGCAGGCTGAAACCTGCCCTTACTTGGACAGTGCCTAGTGAAGCTGTGGAAATTGTCTCCAACATTCCAGAACTGTAGGGCCACCACTGTGCAGCTCCAGCCTGAGAAAGCACCCGGTACAAGACTTCAAGCTGTCATTGCTACTGGGTAGTCAGAGTCCCTCAAACCTGTAAGGGTTTGCGGGGGTTTACATTAGCCCCAGTGTGGGACATAGAATCAAAAGAGGTTATTCTGGACCCGTAAGACTTCATATTGTTTTGAATATTTTTGAGTTGAATATTTTTGAGTTTGAATCATTTGAGTTTTGAATATTTTTGGGACCAGTGACCCTTTTTCTTCTTGCCTACTTCTCCAGTTTAGAATGGAATTTTCTGCCTTCTACCTGTCTCCTCATTGTATTTCAGAAGCGCATAACTTGTTTAATTTCACAGGCTCACAGCTGGAGAGGAATTTGCCTCAGGATGAATCATGACTTGAGTCTCATTCTCATTTGATTTAGATTAAAATTTTCGGACTTTATAGTTGATACTGAAACAAGTTAAGATACTGAGGCTAAGAGGATGGGAAAATTTTATTTTACATGTGTGAGAAGGACATGAATGTTGGGAGCCAGGGATGGACTGCCAACCCACAAAATATGTAGGAGAAACTTAATCCCCAGTCCAACAATGTTGGGAGGTATGGCCCAACTGGAGGTGTGCAGGTGATGAAAGGATTGATGCTGGCTATGGAAGAAAAAGGTTGGAGGCTGCAAGTTCAATCTCATTGTCACCCTCGTTGTCCTTCCGCCTTCTGCCGTGGGGGTCTCAGCAAGAAAGTCTTGCTCACTGGGTGTGGGTCACTGGGCCTTGTACTTCTCAACCCCAGACAAATGCAAAAGCAATCTCTGTTCTTTATAAATTACTCAGCCTCGGATAGTCTGTGATAGCAATGTGAAACTGACTAAGATGGATCCGCAGTAGAGAATTGAGTAAGAGCAACAGCGTAGGTAAAAGAAAGCAAATATATCTGTGACATTTGTTCTGGAATGCATCCGTTCTAATCAGATTCCAATTTTCCTCCGATCTGTAGCCTGAAGACATGGAAATGGAGCCAGTTAAGAAACCAGGGTATCTGAGAATGCCTCCTTGAGGAATCAACCTCACCAAGATTCATGTCTGATAATGCGATTTTAATTCTATTTGGACAATAGCTTAAATGTTTATGCACTTGACCGTTGCTTCCATTGACGCACAGGGATAAGAATGATGGCTTTCAAAAGGAATTGTTTCAAGCTAACTGATTTTGTTTACTTTAAAATGTGGAAGCTCCAAGATCTGCCCCCACCATTGGATGTGTGGGTAATTTACTGTCATAAGGATTTTACAATCTGTAGTTATTTGAGAAGTAATGTTGAGAAGAGAATGTTGTGGGTTGGCCATCTGGTTATACATTTTTTGTGTCATGGTTTGCTTTTTATGTAAAAGGGTGTTTTATGTTTTTTTTTTTCCTTTTACTGGTGGGAGGTAAAAATGAGAGTTCAGAGATTTCATGGGTATCTTTTTCTCTATCAACAAGAATTTTTTTAGTTCATATTGTTTGGTTTTTATGCTGTGCAGAACAGGGATTCTGATCTATTATTTTCTTCCGAAAAAAAAAAAATTAGCCTCAACTCCTGGATTCCTGATTCCATCCCTAGAACTGATTTGGAACTTGAAAACTAGTTTCTTTCCCACAAAGGAGAGTCAGGCATTAGTCAAAACTTTAGAGAGAAAAATCACCCACGGAGAAGACCCAGAGAGATTTCCTAGTTCATCCGTTCATTCACAAATATTTATTGAAACCCTAGTGTTTGCATCTTGGGCTGCCAGACATTGAGGGATTTGCCAAAGAAATATTAAAGATGCTTTCCCTTCCTCCAAGGAGCTCAGAGCTCATGTGGGGGAGATGACATAGACATAAGAAGCAGTGAAGTTGTAATTCCAGGCAGCATCTGATTAAATGCCAAAATGTGTGGTTCCGACACGAAATGCTGCAATAGTTCAGGAAAGGCAGTGCTAGCCCGGGAGCACTACTGTTCTCTGCCTACAAATTGGCAACTTGGAGCACTATTTGTATAAAATATCTTACACTTGTTCTTTTGGCAGCCAAGGCCTTGACTCCCAGGCAACATTAAGAGCCTACAAAAATATTTGTGCACTAGTTGCTCTAGAATTGGTTGCTTTTTTTTTTTTTTACTTCTAGGCAGAGGAAGTACCTTCTATCAACCCAAGTACCCGTGAGAGGCAGGGACGTTTTTCACAGTCATGATTGCTCTCAGATACAGAATAAGAAGTCCACGTCTCCATCCTCTGTGGTTTCAGTTCCAGCCATACTTGTGCCTGCGTGTGGCAAACTCTGCCTGACATTGAGGGGCGGTTTAATTTGAACTTAATGGCTGTGACGGACAAGCCAGCCATCAAGGGTCAGGTAGATGGCTCTGGAGGATGGCTAATGAAAATCCCGTGGGTTGTGATGTTGGGGAAGCGGCTGACGCAGAGGCAGGGGCGCAGGCACACAGAGGTGCCCACCGTGGGCAGGGTTTCCCCCAGGTGTCAGAAGAGGATGACATGCTACAAGTATTATGCCTGAGGATGATGCCAAGTGAAACTCGGTGACTTCCTGTTCTATTTTTGCCATATTCAAATTAGCATGGGGCTCAAAGATGAAACCATGAGATCTAAATTCTGAAGAATTCAGAGAGAGATGAGGGAGAGAAAGAGGAGGTGGGAGCAAGAAATAAACCTTTGTGGAACTGGGTGACCTAATCATACCTTATTCCACTTCAGCTCTTCAGAAGCTTTCTACCCCTGATTGTGGCCGTCACTTGATTACTTTTATTTATGTCTTGGGTGGTTTTAGAACTCTCTGGTCCATGGCTTCCTACCCCTTTAACCTTTGACCATGGAGAGATACAGGCACTAGAAACATTGTGCTCTTCCTTGCTACTGTCTAGCAGAATGCTTCGGAGTTCATCACCATTCCAAGATAATGTGGCACCTGATATTCCTTTGCTTTGTCAGTTTGTGGCCCATCTGGTGAGGCATGACCTCCAGTGACCAGACAGCTCAAGCGAGTCAGCATTCTCCCCGCTCAGTTTCCCAGCCGTTGGCCCTGGTCACAGTTTAAGACTTCTTTGGAGGCATCCTCTGGGCTATCTGACTTGGAGAAGTGGCCCTGGAAAATATCCCACCCATAACTTTTGATAGCATTTGTTATCTGTCTAAATACATGTTATGCAGCAGATGGTTGTGGAATGTCTTATCGAATTCTTGGGCAGACTCTGCCCTTGAAATATTTTTATTTAATTATCATGGTGCAAAACATAAAATAGCAGCTTTGTGAGAGTTATTGTCAAACAAAGACGTTGCATAGTAGCTTGAAGTGAAGAGAATGAATGGCAAACCCTTAGGGTCCAGAACATATGAACTGTTTCTTGGGCTGTTCTTTACTAGGTGTTTAGCAAAGGGAGCTCTTTATTGTAGAATCCCGAGAGGGCATGCTTCTAATGTGTTTGGTAATGTCATCTCGAGAGAGTCCAGGTTCAACATGTTGTCTGCATTTGTTCACCACTGCTAGACATGATGGGGAAATATGCTCTGATGTTTTCTTGTTGCTTTTCATAGTTTTAGCATCATGTTCCTATTCTTGTTCAAAATCAATAATCCACTATACAAAGCCTGACATTTTGTACTGAAGCCAAGAGAAAGTTTTAACTAATGCATGTGTGGAGCTGCTCTTTTCTTACTCTTTTTTATTTTGTTTTAAAGGTGCACATTTCAAGAAGATTGTGTACATTCAGAGAATTTGCAGAACTGGCTGGATGTTTCATCTGGTGGCAGAAAATGTCCTAAAGTTCAGATAATTCGAAGCATCAAAGATAAGGTGAGAGGAAAGATTTTGTCTGTATTGTATCATCCTCAACTGCCACTCACTTCCTTCTGTGTGTATTTATTTGTAATCAAAGAAGCTTGGTTGAAGTCCATTCATTGTGTTCATGATTTTGGAGTGCCTACGATGTGTTCTAGGGACATAGTAGGAGCCAAGTCACATCACGGGCCTGCCTGGATGGAGTTTGTCATTTTGTTGAGCTAAATATGACCCTCATTTGTAAGCTTGAACAAAGGATGGACTTGTAACATAAGACATTTACATTGATTTCAAAACTAGAGAGAAATCCAGACTCATGGTCAACATGATTCCTTCAGTAGGGCTGAACTGTAGATGTGTGTCCTACCCTGTGGTTCTTCATCCCCCTGGTTCAGGATTCTCCCAGCAACTATTTTGTGGATGTCAGGGATGGAGAGAAAACCAGTTTGGGCCATGATGCCTGCAAATGATGCTCCTTGCAAAGCCAGTGGGCTGTTGTCAACAGATGAGAGAAAGGGAGCACAGGGCATATTCTAGCATTTTCTGATACATAAACCCTTCATGTCCTACAGAGAAATGCAATTCCTGCCTCGCAGTCTCAGTGAGGAGACATTTTCTCCCTAATTATGGCTCTTGTGTTATGAATAATTGTACCGAGTCCCCATCAGCAGCCGGTTGACCTGTCTGTTGAGCTTGCTATGTTTTATGTGAATGCCACATTAACAAGGAAATGGGCTACTTTCTCTTTTCCTTTACACTTTGCCATTTCAAATAGCAAGAACCATACCACTTAAGATGATTTAACATTTAATAAAGGAAAGCCAGAGCATTTAATGAGTGATAAATAATAAAAGAATCAAGCTTTCAAGTCACAGCTGATGAGAACTCATGGCTATCGTTATTTGGCTGTTGTGGGAGACACTTTGTGTTGTCAGCCATTGGAGCCATAGGGGAAGGAAGAAATTTCAGAGCCTTCTTACAAACTTCCACCAACCCCGAGTCAGAGTGAATGAATCTGATGTGGAAGATGCTTAGGCATCTACACATAGGTGTGTCCATTAGATGGAAATTACTGCTTACATAATTTGCTTATCTATGTATGGATGCACTTGTATAAATTAATCATGATTTATATCCAGTCCGGAGCATTCCAGAAAGTGATGACCGCCCAACCAATCCCAAGTGATTTCTTCCCTAGCTCGAATCCCATTGTGGCTCACCCTGATTCTCCTGGAATCTTCCATATCCATTACCTCACTAGTCCAGCTCATCCTCACTTCCAAGGTGAAAGAGGCAAGGAATTAGTTATTTGATTAAAGCTCTATTTGAAGTCAACTTTGAACGAATTTTTTTAATAATGTTGATAAGACATCAGATCCATTTCTTGATCATATTATTTCAAAGTATTTCCTACTCTTAGGGCATCTATGTCTTACCTGAAAATCTCAGATCTTTCTTTGTTTTCATCATATCTGACCCTGCATGGATAGCTATATTTGGTTTTCCCAATTTCATCTGTTCATTCAATGAAAAGAATGCTTGCTAACTGCCTATCAAATGCTTGGTCATCTTCCAATACTCTTTTTTTTTTTTTTCAAGATTGACTTACGTGTTTTGCAAATCATAGAAGGTTACATAGAAAGCGGTAAAGACTGAGAGAGACTGAGCTCTTCCATCCACTGGTTCATTCCCCAGGTGACCACAACAGCCAGGGCTGGGCCAGTCCAAAGCTCAGTACCCAGGAACTCCACCCCAGTCTCCTATAGGAGTAGTAGGGTCCCAAGCACTTGAACCACCCTCTGCTGCTTCTTTCAGGCCATTTTGAAGGAATTGAATGGGAAGTGGAGCAGTCGGGATGCAAACTGGCACCCATATGGACTGCTGGTGTCGCAGGTGGCTGCCTTACCCACCTGCCACTGTCTTTATGGGGATATGAAAACCTTCATGTTATGCAGAACCTTTGTTTCTTTACATGAAGCAATTACAAGATAGTCTGTCCTTGTCTTCACCATGGAATCCATGTTAGAAATAGAGCAATGCCAGTTAGTTTCCTTGGGGGGATTTCTGTAAAGTTTGAATGAAAACAGCAAGGTGCAGAAAAGTAGGTGTGATAAGATCTTATGTTAGTCACAATGTCCCCCTCTAGGCTTATGTCCATATGTGTTTGTATAATTATTGGAGAGCAGTGGAGAGGTAAGGCGGAGACCAGGGCAACAGGGGGACACGCGAAACCTCACCTCCGCAAAGACGGAAGAGGACAAGTGACACAGTCCTGTTTGAACATTGTGTGCAACGACAGGGGTTTACACCTAGGTAGAGATCTTTAAGGTTCGGTAACAACGGTTTACACTAACCAAAATAGAAAAGGCAAGGGAATAAAAGTGTCTCAGAAACAGCATGTTTTCTAAAGGAGAAGCACTAAGAGCCAATCTTTTTATGAATCAGCACTGAAACAAGGAATTCTACCACTACCGGCTCCGTGAGCATTGACCATGACTCTGCCCAGTGCCAGAAACAACTGTGGCAACGAAATCCATTTTTATTCCATTATTTGCTCATCTGAAGTAGCTGCAGACCTGAAGAAGCTACATATTTGGCTTTCAAAAATTACTCAAATGAACAGAAGTGAACGAAGTACAGAAAGTTGGATGTGGTGGACATGGACCGTAATTGGGCTAACTCACCACCTGGGAGACCCACATTCCATATTGAGTGCCTGGCCCGAGTCCCAGCAGATGGAAAGCCTCTCTCTGATGCTTTACTTTGTCAGAATACATAAAAGTCAAGTTTTTTAAGAATTAAAAAAGCCCTCGTTATATGTCAGGTAAAACAAACTTTAACTCAACTAAGAAAAAAAAGGTCTCATTCATAAAAACAGTGGCAATGTTCAGATATAAACTTAAAGGGCAAGTTCTATACCCCGTGTTTGAGAATTATTTTTACTAGGAGGTGTATGTTGGCTGAATACAACTACAAAAAAGGAAAAAAAAAAAGGCAACCGGTGATTTTGGCTTCACAGCAGCTTATCTTAAGCCACGTTTTTCTAAAACTAATTAGACAGCAAAACAGTAGTCTATTGAGGCTATTTATAATTCATGGTGGCGAAGCCTTATCAATTAAAACCATAAGCATAAATAAAAACAAACAGTATACAGGGTGTTTTCCTGGAAGATATGACAAATATCTTGAATGTATCCAGACACATTGTCTGAGGATTTTTTTAAAGGATTATTCGTTTGTTAATTTTTATTTGAAAGGTGGAGACAGAGACAGGCAAAGATCTTCCATCTGCATGTTTACTCCTCAGATGCCCAGAGTCGCTGGGGCAGGGGCAGGCTGAAACCAGGAGACCAGCAGTCAGGCCATGTCCCCATGTGGGTGGCTCTGATGCTTGAGCTGTCGTCTGCTGTGTTCCAGGGGACTTATGAGCAGGACAGTTGGAGGTGGAGCCAGGCTTGAACCCAGGCACTCCGCTATGGGCTGTGGCTATCCTGAGCAGTATCTTAAATGCTGTACCACATGCCCAGCCCTTGCTCTATGTATCTTGTGAGAAAGTAGCATGAAAATTTAACTTCTTCCCTAACCTGTTTTTCTGGATACCATGTGATCCCAGTAAAAGTTGAATATATTTTGAAATAAAGAAATTAGGTTAGTCAGTATCACCACTCTTAGATGGTGAACTTATCTGTGCATATGTTGTGTGTATATGTAATGATGTATGATATATATTAATGATATATGATATATATTAAATAATAGTTCAAACATTTTGATTTTACAATAGGAATATGAAAGTATTTGGCATTTTAAAAGTTCATGAAAAAATGTGCTTTGAAAAGTATTTTGAGGGCCCGGTGCAGTAGCCTAGTGGCTTAAGTCCTTGCCTTGCATGCACAGAGATCCCATATGGGTGCCGGTTCTAATCCCGGCAGCCCACTTCCCATCCAGCTCCCTGCCTGTGGCCTGGGAAAGCAGTCGAGGATGGCAGCCCAAAGCTTTGGGACCCTGCACGCGTGTGGGAGACCCGGAAGAGGCTATGAGCTCCTGGTTTCGGATTGGCTCAGCTCCAGCCATTGCAGCCACTTGGGGAGTGAGTCAACAGACGGAAGATCTTCCTCTCTGATTCTCTGCCTCTCTGAATCTTTAAAATAAAGAAAAATATTTTGAAAAGTTCTTAGAAAAATGGAATTAAAGCTTATTTATTTTGATTGCAAAAAATTGAAATCATGCATAGCTTTTTTTTTTTTTGAGATGTATTTATTTTTATTGGAAAGGCAGATACACAGAGAGGAGAAGAGACAGAGAGGAAGATCTTCCATCCGATGGTTCACTCCCCAAGTGGCTGCAACGGCTGCAACTGAACCAATCCGAAGCCAAGAGCTCACAGCCTCTTCCAGGTCTCCCACACGGGTGCAGGGTCCCAAGGCTTTGGGCCGTCCTCGACTGCTTTCCCAGGCCACAAGCAGGGAGCTGGATGGGAAGTGGAGCTGCCAGGATTGGAACCGGCACCCATATGGGATCCTGGCGCGTGCAAGGCAAGGACCTTAACCACTGTGCTATCGTACTGAGCCCCAACGTAGCTTTTTATGATACCCATATTGTGGAGTTTTTGAAGACTGTATGTATGAATCTAAGATTTTTTTCACCAAAATGAGCTTCTCTTCTAAGTCCATTTTTCCACAGACTCATCAAATATAATAGAAAGCTCAGAAATAAGTGTAGAAATTTCATGGACCTGTTATAAAATAAGAGGGACAAAAGGATTTTTAAAAAAATTGCTGAAATAACTGCCTGCACTATGAAAACAATCATATTTTATATTAAATCTGAAAGAACATTTTAGGCTGATTAAGAAATTAATATAAAATACAGCATGCAGAAGAATTAAAATGGAATTTGAAGGTCTGATCATTTTCTTAGCTGTGAAGCAGCACATTACGAATGACAAAAGAAAATAATTATTTAAATACATAATTTCCTTTGAACAAAAATCTGTGAAGAAGAGAATAAGAGTTAACTAAAGCACGCATGGCAGGAAAAATATTTACCATAGACAGAAAATTAATGCCAAAATAATAAGGCCAGGGAAAGACAGGAGAAGCATGAAGACAAACTCAAAAGAGGGCAAAAGCATGCATTTTCACCAGAAAAGATTCAGAAAATATGTTCAACCTCATTTGTTATGAAATAAATACAAATTAAAGCAAAATCAGCTATATTCACACCCAGTGTTGGCAATACCAGTCAGTATAACCTTTTTGGAAAGCAACTGGCAATGTGTTTCCAAAATCATAGTGAATACATTCTGTTTGAAGCCCTGGCTCCAGCCTTGGAATCCTGCAGGAGTGAAGTGGAAAAAGAAAGACCCTAAGCATGACTGTGCCATCACTGGGGCCTTTGTAGAATCTAATATCTGGAAATGTCCAAACAGCTTGGCAATAAGCAGATTAGTTAAGCAAGAAACGGCGGTGGGCCTGACATAGCGTTGGTTCTGTGGATCTTAACACTAACTCACCGTCCCAGTAGCCAAGTCCGATCTCAGCTCCGTTGTCCTCCCTCTCTTTATTCATATTATTTTAAGAAGGAGCCATCAGCCGGATGAGGATTTCCATGTTGTATTTAAGATTTATTTTATTTTTGTCGGGAAAGGCAGGTATTCAGAGAAGAGAGACAAAGAGGAAGATCTTCCGTCCGATGGTTCACTCCCCAAGTGGCTGCAACGGCTGCAACTGAGCCAATCCGAAGCCAAGAGCTCAGAGCCTCTTCCGGGTCTCCCACACGGGTGCAGGGTCCTAAAGCTCTGGGCTGTCCTCCACTGCTTTCTCAGGCCACAGGCAGGGAGCTGGATGGGAAGTGGAGCTGCCAGGATTGGAACCGGCACCTATATGGGATCCTGGGCTTGCAAGGCGAGGACCTTAACCACTACACCATCACAGGGGACCCAAAAGCTTCAGCTTTCTAACCATACTTGGCTAGAACCTAAAGTCAAGCAAAAATACTTTCACCTCCCTGGCAACTCTCTCTTCCTATCCCATCTGGGAAAAAGAGAAAAAGAAAGCATGCTGTGTTCCATCAACTCCAACCTGCTGTCTTCTCCCCTGATTGCCACATCTGCACTTAGCTAAGTTTACTAGTGAACTTGTAAACTCATCCTCTCTCATGGCCGGTTCGAAGTATTTGTTTAAAAAAGAAGCATCCATTTATTCATTTTTATTTATTTGAAAGACAGACCAACATAGAGAGAAAATAGGAAATCAGGCAATCTTTTGTCTTTGGTTCAGTCCCCGAGTGCCTGCAACAGCAGGGGTGGAGCCAGGCTAAAGCTAGGAGCTAGGATCTCCGTCTAGATTGGCCAAGACCCAGGTACTTGAGCTATCATTAACAAAAAGCTGGATAAAAGGAGAGGCAAGACACAAACCCAGGCTGTGTGGTACTGGATGCATTAGGAGGGGCTATGGTACGGAGACCAGCTCTCCTGCTGACCCACTCTTCCATGATCTACACTCTTCTACATCTGGCCATGCCACAGTCTCCTAGCTTGGCTCTTTGCTTTCTGATTCTAATTATTGCAGCTCAGATTGGGCTGTTACTCTGTGCTTTGTTTGTAAACAATTGTATTGGTTTCTGTAGCTTTTATCTGTCATCTGTTTGTTCCTGCCTCCTTTATCTCCAGCTCAGATTCTTCCTCAAACTCCAGGCCCATATCTAACTCAGTTTACCTTCTTTTTTGTTTAAAAAATTTTTTTTGTTTTTTAAATTGGAAAGACAAGAGTTGCAGAGAAAGGAGAGACAGAATGAAAGATCTTCTATCCACTGGTTCACTCTCCAGGTGGCCATGATAGCTAAAGCCAAGCTGATTCCAAGCCAAGAGCTCTTTCTGGGTCTCTTGTGTAAGTGCAAGGTCTGAAAACTTTGGCTCATTCTCTGCTGCTCTCCCAGACCGTGAGCAGGGAGCTGGATGGAAAGTGGAGCAGCCAGGACACAAACCAGCGCCCATATGAACACTGGCACTTGCAGGCACAAGTTTACCCAACTGAGCCATCGATTTGGAGACTTAATCTACCTTCTTAATGATGATATAAGTATCTCAAGCTAAATTCAGGAGCATTCAAACCAGTTGGTGAGGGGAAGTGAGTGTTTGCTGTGTGTGTTATCACTGGGATGCCTACATTTGGTATCAGAGCAGCTGAGTTCAGGGCTCTGCTCCACTAATAATTCTAGCTTCCTGCTGGTGGCACCTTGGAAGGCAGCAGAAATGGCCCCAGTGGTTGAATTCCTGCCACTCACATGGGCAGTCAGCAGTGAGTTCCGCGTCCCTGGCTTCCACCAGGCGCAATCCAGGCTGTTGGAGGCACTTGGAGAATGAACCAGTGAATGGGAAAGCTCTGTTCTCCACTTCCCTTTCTCTCTGCTTTTCAGATAAATGTAAATAAGTGTTCTTTTTAAATTCATGGAAAAATCACATTAGAAGATAAGCTTATGTTGGCACAAACATTTTGAATTCCAGACATGGTTTATTCATAAAATGTATTTGTAAAGACCTCTCCTACTTCCAAAATTGAAATCTTCTGCTCCAAATGTGTCTCTTTCCTCTCGCTATCTCATCTCTGTGTACGGCAGCTGTGGTAATTGCCTCATGCGTTTACTCATCCAGGTCCTTCACATCCACATCCTCTCCTTCCAGTCCTACTCCGTGTTCCCTTCAAAGGGAACGTGTGCAGAGCGAATTTTTCTCGTTTGCACCATCCCATCCTTGCTTAGACGTTCATCCAGTTTTCATGATCTCTTGATACAGGAGGTGGGGAAGGAACCTCCAGTTCCAGGCTACTGAAATATTCTGTAAATTCAGGGCAAAGGCTCTAAGTGTTTGGCTTGGTAATATATTCAATGGCAATGCTTGGCATATGACAAATTTACAGAATAAATAAATGGAATGATTACAATTATATAAGGACTGTGTGTGTGTAAGAACAGAAAGGGAATGTAAAAAATTTAGAAGAGTTGGTGAATACTGGATTTTTTCAAGCTTTCTGATATTTTTTGTCACAGCGTTTGGTTAATGGATTCAAGACATGTATGTACAAGGTGGATGGCGTGACTGCATCCTAAGATGGGTAGGGCAGATGTGCATTCCAATCTGAAGAAGTCAGTGAGAATGAGAGCTCAGGGGTTTGATGTGTCCTGGTGGGAGTGCTTTGGGGTTCGCTCCTGGCTCCTGGCTCTTGGCCCCTGGAGCTGGTGGGAGTGCTTTGGGGTTCGCTCCTGGCTCCTGGCTCCTAGCCCCTGGAGCTGGTGGGAGGTCAGGCCAGGTCAAGTTGGGATGATTTGAACTGATCTTCCTCCACATGATTCTGCAGCCTGGAAACAGAATCTTTTGAAAATGGAAAGAAGCCGGGACTCCCAGGATACAGAATGGGCTTGGCCATTTCACTGGAGGAATAAAAAGGCAGGGGAGTTCTCAGTGGCAGTACAGAAAGTCTTCCTGGAGCTCAGGAGCAGTGATAATTACCAGGGTGTCTGGACCATCACAGCAGGGGGTGAAGGTGCCCCTTCTCCCATCCCCCCCAAATTCTGGCTCCTCCCACTTGCCTGCCAGGTCCCCTTCATGCACCTGACACAATAGAAATAATTAATAAAAAGTAATACAATGAGAGGCATTGCTTTCTGAATGGGGAGACCTGACTGCCTCACCTTTTGGATTAAAAAAAAATTCTGCAGGGGAAATTTGAAGGCCTTCAAGGATACCTCCTGTACACACACACACAAACTCCTCCTCCTCCCAAATCCAGTTATGTTGGATTGTGGACCACAATCAACAATTTAGGTAATTGTCTTAAAAAAGTATTTATTTTACTTGGAAGAGTTACAGAGAGAGAGAGAAAGAAAGAAAATTTCCATCTGCTGGTTCACTCCCCAGATGGTCACAATGGCTAGAGCTGGATTGATTCGATGCCAGGAGCCAGAGGCTTCTCCCCTGTGCCATTGTCTGCTACCTTCCCAGGCCATTCTCAGGGAGCTAGGTCAGAAGTGGCACAGCCGGAAAGTGAGCCGGCACCCATATAAGATGTCAGTGCTGCAGATGGAGGATTAGGATGCTATACCATCCCACCAACCCTCATGAAGCAATTTTAAAGGTAGAATTCATAGGTTACCTTCTTTAAATAGTGATGGATAGCCTTCACATTAAGGGAGAGGAGGAGTAGGGTTTCCTGCGTCTAGTGCCATGGTGCCTGCAATGAGTCCTGGCTCTGCTTCTGCTTCTACTTCTGCTTCCGGCTTGCTGTTCACACTCTCCCTAGGGGCGAGATCAAGTGCTTGTCCCTCCCATGCACGAGGGAGACAGGGATGGAGTTCTGGGCTCTTGCCTTCAACCAGGCCCCGTCTGGGCTGTCATGGACATTGGGAGAATTAGCCGGTGGATGGAAAATCAATCTATCAGTCCCCCCTCTCTCTCATACTCTTTTTCGTCCTCTCTCTCCACTGGTCTGCCTTTCATAAAATAAAATACATACATAAACAAACATTTTTGAAAAAGAAATTGAAGAGGTAGCAAGTGTATCCTAACACATGGGTGTTTGAGGCACTTTGAAATGAGCACTGGATGCAAAAGAAACAAATGAAAATACAAATCATGTGTTTGGAGGGGAGTACTTGATATCATAAAGATATGAATATATTTTTAAATCAGTGTACGTATCAGCATTTCGCACAGTGCTGGTTAGACTCACAATCTCCTTGTCCCTTTTGGAGAAGGGTGGCTCGTATGGGTGAATAAAGTCTGAAACATTGTGAAGAGAGATATCAGATGTTAAATATGGTTAGTCACAGTAGTAAAAGCTTGATGACATCAGAATAGATCAATAGATTATGAGCACAGAGCAGAGTTCAGAAATAGACTCCAAATGTATGGTAATATAATCTATGACAAAAATGGTACTTGCACTCAGTAGGAAAAAGAGGGGGTTCTGGGTTTGTTTTTGTTTCTAGTACATGGTTATGACAAAGCTGATTAACCATCTGGATAGAAATTAAGTTGGACTCTTATCTCACACTACATATAAAAATAAATTCCAGATGGATCAAAGATTTAAGTTTAAAAAAAAATCAAGCAATAAAGATAGTGGAATAATCTTATATGTGTCTGGGAGACACCTATAATCAAAGACTGGAAACCCTGTATTTGGCTGCATTCAAACTTACTGTGGGAGGGTAAAAGATACCACACACCAAAGTTGCAAGATAAGCAGTAGATTAGGCGAAAATAGGTGTCAGAACCATGGTAGATAAGGATTAATATCTGGGCTATTCAGGGAGCTCTTAAAAACTGATAAGAAAGACACACTCAGAACGGAAATATAGCCCAAGAACAGGACTATGAGAGTCCCAAAAGAGCAAAGCCGGATGGCTGACCCAACACCTCTTTCCATCAGCTCTTCTTGGGGCAGGTCGAGGATGAATGCCTCTGAGCTCGAGGAGGGATGGAGACCATGCAGAAACCAATCATCCACTGCCTGTATCTTCTTCCCCGCAGAGCACAGTGACCATGGTGGGAAGCCTGGCCCCTAGACACTCGCAGTGCGTGGTGAGGAATGTGGACAGCGGCAAGGAGCTGTGCCGCGGGAGGAGTCCGCCCAACCGGACCTGCACCTGCAGCATCCCCGTGAGGCCAGCTCTCAGAGGTATGGGCACTCCTGCCTTCCTGTTGTGAGGTGACAAATGCGAGTGAGATTGTCTGAGACAGCAAGCTACATCACGGAGCCTCCCAATAATGCCGTTCCTTCCCTTGCCCACTGCCTCCCGCTTGCCCCAGGGCCTTGCTTCCACATGAGCCCAGAGAATGAGAGAGAAGGGTCTTTGGATAAGCAGACATCACTGAATTGACTGTATCTAAATGGACCAGACAGTGCGGAGAATCAAAAAGTGGGGACTATTCTAAGTGAGAGGAGAAACTAGAAAAGCCAGTGATCTGCCGGCTTGAGCCTGTGACATTCATTCACTGAAACAAGAAGGATTTCTAGAACATCTCTTAGGTACACAGCATTCTGTTACATGCTAGGAATTGTGACAGACACGCACGCAAACGAAGCCATTCCTCGCCCGTTGTATTTAGAACCCGTTGGGGGTAGAAATAAGTTAGCAGCTTCTGCTGTGCGGTGGGAAGGGGCAGAGAGTGTCTGATACCAAGGGAGGCACACAACAGAAAGACACCTGGGGATGGAAAAGGGGCAAGGAGAGCTCCCTGGAGGAAGGGGTATCTAAGCAAGGCTGGTGTAAGAGAGAAGGGTGATTGTGCTTGGCACACAATAACTTGCTAGATGTCCAGGAGAGAAAAGCTTAGGAAAAGCGGAAGTTCTATATGGGTACAGAAGAGAGGATGGGAGTGGGCAGAAAGCAGGAGTGCTGGAAGGCAGTGGAGGTGTATTCAAGCCCTCGTGAGCCACAGAGCCTGTCCTGGGAGCTGTAATGAGATGCTGCAAGGCTTCAGGTTGAGACCTGATATGACCGGATGCACATGGCAGAAAGGGATGCATGGTCTGTCTCTTCAACAAGAATGTAAACCCACAGGGGAAGAGACTCTGGGAGGACATCTTTTCGCTGTTGGGCCAAGGACAGAGCCAGGCACCAAGGGGCTGCTCACAGCCGGAGCGTTCAGATCTGAAAGCCTGTGGGGCGGGAAGCTGACCTGAGAAGGCAAAGAGGGGAGGACTGAGCCCAGATACATGGGATGGGCAAGTGAAGATGCTGATTCCAGTTGGGAGGGAGTGTGAAGGCTGGGAGCGAGGCAGGTGGGGAACAAGAGAAGCGAATAGAGGAGAGAAAGCAGAAGTAATGCGAGGTGCGTGGGTGCAATGGTCATGGGGTTGAGTCACCTGGGGGAAATGGAGGTCAATAGGGTGGCAGTCTTCTGTTGGGCTGTGGCAACGAAATACCTGAGGTGGGGTAATTGAGAAGCAAAAAGGGTTATTGCTTCTAATTCTGGAAGCTGGGGAACCCATAGTTCATGGCACCTGCGGATTCAGCATCTGCTAAAGGCTTCCTTTCCACTTCGCAGCTGGCACCTGTTGCTTTGTCCTCATGTGGCAGGAGGCAGGGAGCTCACTCTGAGTTCCTTTTCTGTGCATGATCTGATAACTTCCAAAGGCCCCTGCCACTTAATACTGTCACGCCAGATGTTAGGTTCCAGTATAGATTGAGGGAAGCACCCAGTTTATCCTACAACCCTCCAAGCAGAAGTCAGCGCTGCGGCTCAGGAACCCGAGGTTGAAAATGCCTCTTCACCATGAGCTCCTGGGGGCTGTTTAGGTCTGAACTGGGAAAATCCCTTCCACATTTCGCTTTGTCTACGTGATTCAGCCTTTTCTTAGTTTCTGGTTCATTTTGCTCATTACCCTGCAGATCTTGCTCCACTACAAAATATGTTTTTAAAGCATCTGAGATTTCCTGGTCAAGCTGGTTGGTTGCTTTTAGAGCCTCCGTCAGTAGCACCCAACCTTTTACCTGCCTTTTTCTTTCCTTCTTTTTAAGGTGTATTTATTTTCATTGGAAAGGCAGATTTGCAGCGAGAAGAAGCAACAGAGAGAAAGATCTTCCATGCAAGTGGCCACAATGACCAGAGCTGAGCTGATTCAAAACCAAGAGCCAGGAGTTTTTTTTTCTGGGTCTCCCAAGTGGGTGGCAGGGTCCTAAGGCTTTGGGCTCTCCTCCACTGCTTTCTCTGGCCAAAAGCAGGGAGCTAGACAGGAAGTGGAGTAACCAGGACACAAACTGGTACCTATATGGAATCCTGGCGCTTGTCAGGGGAGGTTTAGCCACTTGAGCCATCATGTTGGGCCCCTGCCTGCCCTTTTCTGAAGTCCATGCATATTCCGCTCAGGCAAATGATTTCACTTCCCATCTCTTGTACTCAGCTACCCACCGGCCATTGCCCCTCTTCAGCTTAGAGTAACTTCACTCCTTTCACAAAATCCTATTTCCCTTTTGCTTTGAGACACTGGGGGAACGTCTTCATCCCATGCAGTCTTACTGGATTCTGCTCCAGTGCTGTCATTCTGACACTCCCATCATGTACCCATGGACTCAAGCCATTTGTAAGTGTTTCCAGAGCTGAGACCGTGACTATTCAGTCCCTTGTGACAGTTCCAAGTAGTGCTTTGTAAATAGCTGACACTCAGCAAAGAGGGACTCTCACAGGCTTCAGCACTGACCACTTGTCAGTTCCCATGAGCTGTGTGCTTGCAGAAAGTCTGGCCCGTCTGTACGCTGACATTTTAGGGTCAGTTCAAATGTGTTTGTTGCACCCTCCATACCTCCTTGTCTTCACAATACAAGGTTATCATTGCATTTAAGCCCACTTTATCTGAACAGAATTTGCTATGGGACTCTGGCTGCCAGGTGGGATGGAGGAGGGAACTCCGGGGCTGCAGAGAGCCACCTAACTGTAAGGGTGCTTAGACTTGGGGAACTGCACACTAACAACATTTCAGTAAGAAGGCTAGGAGTGCCCAGCAAGTCAGGCCAAGCTCTTATTTTATCAGGACTTTTAATTTGAAAAGTATCACCTACATTCCCTATTGATCATGAAAGGAAGAAGATACCAATGCCTTCTTAGGAGCTGTGGTCCCTGGGCAGTTTTTGAAAGATGCTGTGGCCACAGTATGCATTTGTTGTGTGGGAAACACGGCGAAACTCACAGGATCCTGGACTCCATGTAGCCTGCTCAGTCAAGAGGCTGGGGCGTGAGGCCCTGGAACCTGTGTCATTCTTTACTTCTCAAGTGACTCTGATAGCTGGCTTTGTGAATCATTACCTTGCATCAAGCAAACGTAGGTGTTGGAGGAAATACCGGAAATGTTGTGTTTCTCTGATGCTGATGTAGCACAGCTTTCAGCCTCTTGTTTTAGGCTTTGGGGGGTTTTCCAGCCGATGGGTAGGTTTTTAGAAGTAAATAAGAAAATCTTTCATTAGCTGCTTTGCCATGTTGACTCCAAATATTATGTATCCCAGGCTGTGGGAACGGTTGGATAGGTTGATAGAGAATTGATTTTTTTCATTTATGCAAAGGGCAGAGTGATAGAGAAAAAGAGAGCTTCCGTTTGCTGGGTCACTCTCCAGATCTGGCCCAGGCTGAAGCCAGGAGCCAGGAACTCTGTCCTGGTCTCCTATGTGGGTGGCAGAGGCTCCATATACTTGAGTTGCCTCCTGTGCCCTCCTGGGTGCATTGCAGCTGGATGCCAACAGAGCAGCCAGGGCTTGAACCGGCACGCTGATACAGGATGCCAGGGTTACAGGTGGGAACTACAGCTGCTGCGCTGCAATGCCAAACCCTAGGCACGTATTTTTAGAGATGATTTTTCTGAAGTTGCAGCATTTCCTTCCTAACAGTTTGGTTTTCATCTCCTGCTTGCTCGACGACGTGTTTTATTCCTATGCTTGGCCAGTTACAAGCTAAGATAGTGATCCCAGGGAGAGTGTGAGATGTAAATGGGCTGTAAAATGGCTTTTTCCTAGTGATTATCCATGGGCGGCGTGGAACTAGATTTGGGTTCAGTCTGTTTGGAGCCTGGTGCTGTGCTGTGTGCCTGCCTGCTGCGAACAGCCCCAAGGGGGAAGGAACCACATACTGATTGAAGCAGTCACCAACAGCTGGCACACTCATGCCCTCTATGCCGAGAAGGCGAAAACGTTCATTTGTTATTGAATGCGTGCAGCTATGCTTGACAATGACAGGAATCCGCCGTAAACGCCTCTTTCCCCTCCTTTGCTCCAGATGTTCTGGCTGTCAGCGTGACGTTCTCCCTCGGTTCTTGGGATTTTTCAGAAAGATTCAACTTTACCACCTGCTCGTCCTTAAGAGAGTAAGATTGCATTTGAAATGTACATACTTTCTCTTTGGTTTTGATTTATTTGTTCCACTCTCCAGTTTCCTAAAGAACTCTTTGGTGTGGTTTAACTTTCCAAAGTGCCTCTTGGAGGACACCTTAATGGGAGCTGGGAGAACCATTGCACTCCTGAGATTGGCTAATTCTGGCCTGTCCTCCCACCTTCCCTGGCCAGCTTCCCCATTCATCCCAGCAGGGGTTGAGTTTTTTCTAAGGGCCAGGGCAGCCTGCAGGTAGACACAAAAGAAGGGATGTGACTGGCTTCAGAGTGGTCTCAGGAGTTTGGGCTGATCAAGAAGGCCTGACGGTGAAGGGTGAAGGGAATTTGAACTCAACGAGCACAAGATGAAGTGTCCGTCATCAGAAGAACAGGTGAAATCAGCTATTTCTCTCCCCTTTGAACTACTCACCTGTTTAAGTTACAGGTGCACCTTGCTT
This sequence comes from Ochotona curzoniae, assembly GCF_017591425.1. Lineage (NCBI taxonomy): Eukaryota > Metazoa > Chordata > Mammalia > Lagomorpha > Ochotonidae > Ochotona > Ochotona curzoniae. The sequence continues at coordinate 10,949,365 of NW_024464920.1, read as the reverse complement.
AGAGCTCCTAAAAGCAGAAAGCAGACAGGGAATGCATGCTTTTCGGATACCTGACTTCCTAGTTGGAAGTTGGGATGGAGGTTTCCATGGAAACAGTGGGAGGCTGTTCTGTAGTTCCCACCATGGTACAGTGGGGCAACTCTGTGTCTTTTGGCCTTGCCTGAGAACCGTGATTTCTATGAGGTAAATAAATCCCATCCCCAGTGGGGAGGGTGTTCTAGAATTCCTTTTTACTCCGGGGGTGCTTTGGGAGGGGCTGACTCAGCCAGGATAGGTGATGTCGAAGAAGCAGAATGCACTTACAGGAACGGTGCGATGCTTGACACAGAAAATCTCAGAAGGTCAGACCCATAGGAAGCAAGAGGGAGGTTTCAGGAGAATTCTACCAGAGAACATCAGAAGGGTCGTGGAAAATGTGTGTCGTGAAAAGCAGGGCTTTCAAGCCTTTTTAGCACCAAGATAAACTTATCTTTTAATTCTGGTTTTCCATGGACTTTTTGAAACAGCCGCATATGGCCCGAAGAGAACTGAAAAACAGTGTTTGCCCCGGGTCTCCAGGGTGGGAGGCGGCAGGAGAGGTGGTGACAGCTCCTAGGCCCATGGTGTAGCAACTAGGAATGACCCAGACCTCAGTCCCAGCTGTTCCCCGAGCCCGACACCCTTTGCTGGGGGGGGGGGGGGGGGGAAAGCTTCCTGTTAGAAAACCCCATGTGCGGGGAGAGGCTCAGCATGCAAATCACCCACCTGCTTCTAGCTCACTCAGGTGCCCGATCCCCACAGATGGGGAATCTGGGTTTCTCTCTCGAAACTGTGGTTTCTGTGCGTCACTGTCTCAGAATCCTCCAGTGTGTGTTGAGCCATAGGAGACTACTTAAAAAAAAAATCATGGGAAGATGGACACAAAGGGTAAGTTTAGTTTGCACACAGTTGTGAAGGACGTACACGTTTTGTTTCCATGATATGCATTTTCTGTAGACTTTTTGAAGATCCCTTGTATGCATGGATTTCAATTTTTTTTTGGTGCCAATAAACTTATCTTTTATTTCCATGGTGCATGGGATTTTTGAGGTCCTTATGTATATAAAATATGAACCGAAGTCCCTTCGACCTACATTGGTCCCCTTGGCTGGCCCCACTGAAACCTCCTGGGGTCCCCTTTGGCTATATCTCCAGTTCAGCTCAGATTTCTCTTGTTATCATTTCTTTTTTTTTTTTTAAATTGTTATGTATCTATATATTCTATTTCAGAGGCAGGGAGAGAACGCAATCCCATCTGCTGGTCTACCCCCCAAACACCAAGAGGTGGGGTTAGCCCAGGCCAACGCCAAGGGGCTAGAAAGTGCATCCAGGTCGCCTCCATAGATGGCAGGGACTCAAGGTCTTCCTTAGGCCATATCTGCCACCTCCTACTGGTGCACATTAGCAGGAAGCAGTTATTGGAAGTGGAACTGGGTCTGGAGGTCCAGGCGCAGTGATAGAAGATATGGGTGAACCCAGGCAGTGTCTTTGCCACTCCACCAAACGCCCACCCCGTTCGTTATTCCTTCTTCAGCTCCATTTGTTCTAATGAGTGTTTTCAAGGCCTCCACAGTGAGCCATGCATAATGGATTATTTGATTAGTAGACACAGGTCTTCCTTAATTTGGTTATAAAGCAAACACCGGCACCCCAGTCCCTGTGTTTGCCAGGTAGCAGTTTTTGTCTCCCTCTTGCAGGCAGCCAGCCATCTGACTGCTGAGTGAGTGAGGGCCTGCTGATTTGGGGATGGAGGCGGAGGGAGGGGGTTCAATCTTCAGAGAGACTTACCTGAGGGCAGACAAATAGTAGAACCCGGTTTGGAAACCAATTCAGTAGGCTCTTGTTATCTGGGACCAGCAGGTAACCCAAGCTCTGCGTTTCCATGGCAACACCTCTGCAGGTGTGAAGCCCAATCCTCAAACCCGAAGGGCTTTCCAGCCAGCTCTGGGCACAAAGTCAGTGCTCTCTGCCCAGTCTCAAAGCACTGTCCTGGCTCTCCCTGGGTCATCCCAAATCCATTCAGGGATTGGTTTTTTTTTTTTTTTTTTTTATCCTGCTTTTCAACACTGGCTCACCAAATCACAGAGGGAACCTATGAACGGTTTGCTAAAAGTGGAAGAAATGAAGTTGGTTTTTCCTGTTGTCAGGTGCCTGGGATGCATTGGAACTGGCTGCACGTGGTGTAAAAGCGAGAGAAAGTGTATCCATCCCTTCACAGCGTGTGACCCTTTGGACTACGAGAGGAACCAGGTAGAGTGGCCTGCGCTGTGTGACCAGGCCTTACCAGAAATGAACGTGTGTGCCTCCCTCCTCCCACCTGTCTTTTGTACGCGTTCTGTACCTGGAGTGGCCCACCTGTCAGCAGGTTGATGGCATGCTCTGCCTTTCAGGAGCTCTGTCAAGCTGCTGCCGAGAAACCATCCAAGACCCTGGGAGGAGGACACATCAAGACTAACAGCACCAGCCAAGGCTTTCAGGTCAGACCCTGTTCTCATGTTCCCATGTCAGTCCTGGGAAAACCCCTTTCAGTGGCCTCCTCCGGTGGGGGTAGGGGTGTCTCCTTAAAAAAAAAAAAACTATGCATTTGACTTTCTATCCAAACTCTCTTTTTCATCTTTGGCGTTTTTTTTTTTTCCTTGAAACCAGATTTCACCTAATTGAGTCAATACATCAACTGCACACTCACATAAAAGAAATTAAAACTTTGTAATGATGAAAAATGATGTTGTGCCAGTAGGAGTGAAATTGTAAAGGTGACTTTGTGGCTCATTTGGGGAGTATTAGAAGGAAGTCCAGCATGGGGATTTCAATTCCAGTCATATGTGGGGTGCTTCAGAAAGTTTATGGGACAATGCGATTGGAAGATAACATTTATTTTGTTGCAAAACTTTTGAAATACCCAAATGGCTTTTATCATAAAAAATGTTTCCCACAAATTGAAGACTCTTCATATGTACGATTGGCAGGCTAATGTCACAGTCACAGTTTGGGGGGGGGATGTTTGTGTGTGGATGAGGACTATGACGTGCAACCCCAATTAGGTTATGTTCCTTAGCTTTGAATGGATGATCTAATATAATTCTATAAGGGCTCTGCAAAAAAAGTATAGGGAGTGCATACTGTGATCAAACAGTGGACAAACAGGTTTCAAATTTTTGGCCCCCAAATAAACATAACTTTAAATTTCAAGAGTGTTTCATAAATGTCCCTGCTTAGGGCCTGGTTCTGCCAGCCAGAACTACACTGCATATCCAAATGTGGTGGAAAACAAACAGAAATGGACCAAGTTCCTGCCCTCCTTAACCTTCGAGGCAAACAGAAGACAAATCAAAAGCAACAGCATCTGGGGGAAAAAAAAAAGCCCAGCTGACTATTTCATGACTAATCTGTGCCTTTGACTTATCCACTTGCTGTTATTTAAGGTCAAGTGCCAATACAAATAAGTAGAATGTTTTTAATCATTACTGAAAAGTTGATCGTAACTTCAGGTGAATTAAGTAGCAGGCAGAGAGAATGTGAATCAAAATGGATTATGAGCTTCATTAAAGGCATTAGAAAAGCTTGGTGTGCCAATATCCCAAGACGTTGAAGTCATTGAGGTTTGATTAAGTGAAGGGCTACTTTTCTCTTGTTTGTAAAACAGTTCATGGGGACAGGCACTTGGAGCCGCTAGGCGGGGGCGGGGGTGGGGGCGGCTTTTTCAGAATTGAATCTCCTTGTCCTTTCGGTTGTTTATGACTGGCTGTAACGTATCCGTGGTTTAACATTGGCACCGTTTTGAAGTGTGCACTTCAGTAGTGCTAGGTACGTTCACAGTGCATGCAGGGATGTTCAAAGCTCCTTCATCTTGCAAAACTGAAACTCCGTAGTCGTGAAGTTAGAATTGCTCATCTTTCCTTCCCCAAGCTCCTGGCAGCAAACCTTCTGGTTTCTGTCTCTGTGACTTGCACTGCTTTGGGCGCCTCGTGTAAATGGAATCCACTTGTGCTTCCCTTTGGGTGACTGGCTCCTTTCACTTAGCATAACGTCCTCAAGCTTCTGCCATATGGTAGCATGAGTGAGAACTCCTTTCCTTTATAGATGATTGAAAAGTATTCCTCCGTGTGTGTGTGTGTGTGTGTGTGTGTGTACACGTATGTGTGCGCATGTGATGCAACACAGTTTGTGTATCCATTTATTCATCAGTGGACATTTGGGTTGTTTCCATATTTTAGCTATTGAGGATAGTGCCGCTATGAACATGGGAAGACAACTCTCTCTTTGAGACCCTGCTTTCAATTCTTTTGGGTATATGCCCAGAAGTAGGGCTTCTGGATCATGTGGTAATTCTATTTTTAAGTTTCTGAGGAACCACTACAAGTGTTTTCCATATTGGCTGTGCCATTTTGGCATTCCTTCCAACTGTGCATAGAGGCTCCAATTTCTCCACATCCTTGCCAACACTTGCTTTTTCGAGTTGGTTTTTATTATTATTGTAGCATCCTGCTGCTTACGAGGTGGTATCTCATTGTAGTTTTGATTTGCATTTCTGTAATAATTTGAGATGTTGAGCATCTTTTCATGTGCTAGTCAGCCATGTGTATACTTCTTTGGAGAAACGCCTTTTCAAGTCCTTACCTCATTTTTAGTGGCTTGGTTCTGTGGTGGTTTAGTATCGGGAGCTCTTGATATATTCTGGATATTAGCCCCTTATCAGATGTGCCACTTGCAAATATTTTCTCACATTCTCAAAGTTTCCTTTTCTCTCTGTTGATTTTGTCCTTTGAGGAACAGAAGTTTTTCATTTTGATGCCTGTGCTTTGGGTGTGAGATCCAAGACTGCATTGCCAAATCCAATGTCAGAAGCTTTTCCAGTGCCTTGTTTATCCTCTAAGAATGTGATAGCTTTAACTCTTGTGTTTACATCTTTGATCCAGTTTGAGTTTCTTTTTGTTTATGACAGGAGGTAAGGGCCTCTTCCCCTCCCCCCCCATTTTTTTAGGTGTATTTTTGAATTTTTTGTTTGGGTGGAGACAGGGAAGGAAAAAAAGCTTCTATTGCATTGGCCAGGACTGGATCCAGTCAAAGTCAGGAGGCAGGAACTGAATCCAGCTCTCCTACTTGGGTGGCAGGGACCCAAGTACTTGAACCATCAATACCTTGCAGAATCTGAATTGGCAGGAAGCTAAAGTCAGGATCTAGAGCCATGAATCAAAGCCATGTACTTGGACTTGGGACTTGGACATCTTAGCTGGTGTTGTGATAGCTAAGGAAAATGCCTGACACTCCATTCATTCTTGTCCACATTTGCAAGTAACATTTCCTGAAAAGAAACTTATTTCATCAATGAATGATCTTGGTACCTTTGTAGAAAATCACTTGGCCATACATTTAGGAGTTTCTGGATATTCTTTCCTATTCCCTTAGTCCATATCTCTGTCTTTAAGTTATTATCCTGTTTAGTGCAGCTTTGTAAGTAAATTTTGAAATCAAGAATAGTGAGACTTCTGAAACTTTATTCTTTTTCAAAATTGTTTTGGTGGAAGTCAAACTTTTAATTTTGAGATAATTATAGATTGAAAAAAATAATAGTACAGATGTCTTTTACCTAGTTTCTTCCAGTAGTAATACTTTACAAGACCATAGCACAGTATCACACCCAGGACATTAGCAGTGACAGCAATCAAAATACCAGATAGCTTTAGAGTCATGAGACTCCCCCTGTTGCCCTCTTGTAGCCCCACCCATTTCCTTCCTCCCTCCAGCTCCTCTGCTGTGACATCTGGCAACCACTAATGGGTCTTGCATTTCTATAATTTTGTCATTTCAGTAATTTTATATAAACAGAGTCATCTAGGAGGCTGGACTAATGGCTCAATTGGCTAATCTTCAGCCTGCAAGCACCAATATCCCATATGGCTGCCAGTTCCTGTCCTCGCTGCTCCACTTCTGATACAACTCCCTGCATATGGCAATGGAGGGTGGCCCAAAGCCCTGGGACCCTGCACCCACATGCCTGACTCAGAAGAAGCTCCTGATTTCTGATTGGCTCAGCTCCAGCCATTGTAGGCTTTTGGGGAGTGAACCAGTGGATTGAAGATCTTTCTCTGTCTCGCCTCTCTGTAAATCTACCTTTCCAATAAAAAATAAATAGATCATTTAAAAAAATAGTCATCTACATATAACCTGGAAGGGATTAGGGTTTTTTTTTTTTAAGATTTATTATTGAAAGAGTTGCAGAGAGAGAAATAGAGAGTAAGATCTTCCATCTACTGGTTCATTCCCCAGATGATTGCAGTGGTCAGGGCTGGGCCTTGCTGAAGCCAGGAGCTTCATCTGGGTCTCCATGAGGGGATCAGGGACCCAAACACTTGGGTCTTTTCTCAGGCCATTAGCAGGGAACTGGATTGGAAGTGGAACAGCTGAGACCCAAGCTAACACCCAAAAGGGATGCTAGTGTCGTGAGTGGTGGCTTTATCCAGTATGCCACAAGACTCTGACCACCAGGATTAGCTTTGTAAACTCAGTTATTCTCTGGAAATGACTTCAAGGTTTCTACTTTTTATGTATCAATAATTCATTTCTTTTAGTGGTTGAGATGTAGTCTAAACAGTGGCTTTTAAACTTATTTAAAGGGGGAAATAATGAATTCCCTGCATCCTGGTTCCTGTCTCCTTGGGAGTCTGATGACTGTATACAATGAAAAGCATTGGGGTCACCAAGAGAGAAAGAAGAGGCTAAAAATAAACAAAAGTCCAGGTCTGTCTTTGGTGCTTCTCTGTGGATGAGCCTTCTAGGTGTAGAGAAAGAAGTTTTGTTGATATGGAAATATTTTCCTCCAATGTCTGACTCAGCGCAGCTTCGCAATTCTGGTTGATAGGGGAAGGGAGTGTTATTTGTCACAGAAGGGATTTCTCATGCTCTGGGGGAACCCTGCCATCTCTCACCGTCACGTGGAGCGTGTAACATTTCAGTTTCTGTTTTGAGTCTTCCTCTGTTTTGAGTCTTCCTCGTCTTGGCCTCACATGAAGCACTCAGCCTCTTTGCAACTCTTTGCCTAGCAGCGAAACCATGGAGCACGCTTGTGGAAGGCATCTTTCCACTTTGCATGTGCAGCCAGTGCTTTCTGTGTGCTGGGCCCTGGCGAGGGTGCAGGCAGTCCTGGGCTTCACGAGCTGGAGCCTGGTTGATTCTTTGTGCAGGTGTTTGTTGACTGTCTAGTAGATGCTGTTAAGTTGAGTTCCACAGATTCCAGGAGGACACAAATGAATCTGGCATATATCTCCAATTATCATCTTCTAGAATCTTCCATGAATACATAATTGACAAAAGGAGATGAAAAGCGTTATCAGAGGCAATGTACTAACAAATATATAAAGCCAGAGAGCCTTTCTGTGCCCAGGGCTTGATCTCAGTCCGTGCTGTTTATTGAAGCCCACTGCCTGACAGTTGAAAACACTTCATCAGTGTGGTTGGTTAAGTCTTTGATTGATGGATGGATTGATTGATGGAGATGGCATGTCAGCTCACCATGGAGAGAGTCCAGACACATGGAGATGAAGAAGCAGGTATTCTAAGCCACAGTGTGACAGGAGGCAGAAATTCTAGGGCATCCACTGCTGGAAGCCCTAAAGGAACTCAGTCTGACTGTAGCAGAGCTCACCAGAAATCATAGCACATGTGATGGAAATGGCCCTAGGATTTTGGCTATATTCTTCCGTGCCAAAGGGATGTTGTTTGGGACATTGTTTTAAGGTTTGCATTCCCTCATGGGTCCTAGTTCAGTCGTGGTTGAACCAATCACTCTTACACTTGTCATTAACACTTGGGCCCATGTTTCTACCAAGTCCTGGACACGTGAGAAGAAGAACTGAGCAATCTATGTTGGGTCTTGGATGCAGGCTGTCATCTCTCCAAAGACCACCCAATGTCTGTCTTCTCACACATAGACGCGTTGAACAGGTGAGACCCTGCCAGACACCAGGGATCCCATCACTCTGCCCGTTTGCATTTGTTGCCAGTCTCCCAGGCAGTGCTTCACCTGCCACCTCTCCCCTGCTTGCCAACAATGGTCGTAGATATCTCTGCTGTGATGTTCTAATCTTCATTATTCCTCAGAGTGTGTGGACCACTCGGAGGCAGTGGGCAGCCCTTCACAGCCGCATCACCTGCTCTTGTCCCCACAGCGTTGCCTCACTTTCTCTCTTCCTCCATTACTTTTCAGGTTGCATGTTAATTTCTCATGGGCAAGTCAAACAAACTTTTTGAGACATTGCCTTCAAAAGTCCAAGTATATTTTAAAATTTTGTTTGCTTTATAAGGCTAACATAAAGAGAACAGATTTTGTGTAGTGCACAAACACAATTCTAAGAGTATTGTGGTACTTCTTCCCTCTAACAACCCTCCTACTTTTTTGATTTATTTATTTTGTTGGAAAGATATTTACAGAGAGAAGGAGACACAGAGAGAAAGGTCCTCCATTTGCTGGTTCCGCTCCCCAAGTGGCTGCATTAGCCAAAGTTGAGCCCATTTGAAGCCGGAAGCCAGGAACTTCTTCCGGGTCTACTATATAAGGGTAGCATGCTAAGGCTTTGAGTCATCCCTTATTGCTTTCCCAGGCTATAAGAAGGGGGCCGGATGGGAAATGGATCAGCCAGGACATGAACTGGTGCCCATAAGGGATGCTGGTACTTGGAGGTGGAGGGTTAGTTAGTTGAGCTATTGAACTGGACCCCATCCCACCTCCTTTTTTCTTTCTTTTTAAAATTTTGTGATGTGTGTGTGTGTGTGTGTGTGTGTGTGTGTGTGTGTGTGTGTGTGTGTGTTTTAAAGGCAGATATATAGAGAGGAGCAGAGACAGAGAGGAAGATCTTATGTCTGCTGATTCAATCCCTAAGTGGTTGCAATGACCAAAGCTGCACTGATCTGAAGCCAGGGGCCTTGGAGCCTCTTCCAGATGCCCCATGTGGATACAGGTTCCCAGGGCTTTGGGCTGTCCTTGACTGCCCTCCCAGGCCACAAGCAGGGAGCTGGATGGGAAGCAGGGCTGCTGGGATTAGAATCAGTGCCCATTATGGGATCCCGGTTGTTCAAGGTGAGGACTTTAGCAGATAGGCTACCACATTGGGCCCTGGGATAACATATTTTTAAATTTCCATTATAGTCAAGGCTTAATGCTCCACTAAATAAAGAGTTCAATAAGTAAAAAGTAGAAAGACCACTGTTTAGCAGGAATATAGAGAAGGACTATAAACAGTAATCAGAACCAAAGATGTCAATCCCACATACATTAAAAATATGTTTATACTCATATCATCCCAAATCACAGAAAACATGTATTGTTTGTCTCTTGGGGTTAGATTTATTTCATTAAGCATCACGATTTCCAGTTGCATCCATTCTGTCTCAAAAGTCAGGATTTCAAGTGTTTTTATGATTGAGTAATATTCTATTTACATATGTAATCATTTTCTTTGTATAGTCATTAGTTCATGGATGTCTAGACTGCTTCCATATCTTAGTTATTGTGGATCCAGCTGCTGGAAACAGGGGTGGATAGATGACTCTTTAATATGGTAATTTCAGGAAATTAAATGTTAGGTATGCCTTGAGCGGCTTCTCTGGGCTGTGCCAGTGCTGGGTGCTGTAGGATTCACTCCATTTACTCCTGCATTGAGGATGTGTTTGTTGAGCATATGCTCTGTGCTGGACAGACTTGCAACAGTATCTGGTCATGGGAAGCATGCCTTGGAGAACCTGAAGCAGTTTGGAAGGAAGCATTATTTTCCTGAAGCAGTTGAATGTGCATAGCCCAGACAGAAGGTAGAATGACAGAACGTACCACCTTGAACAATGGTAGCTAATATTTCTTGTACTCTTGTTAATATTTGGTCTAACCTAGGCCCAGAGTATCTCCTTACTTAAGCTTCATAATGGTTCTATATCCCCACGTCAACATACTGGGACATTTTAGCTTAGGTTAAGTAGGTGGTAAAGGATCAGCAGAGAATCCAGCTTAGGCAAATTGACTCAAGAGTTCACTGTCAGGACTCCTGGCTTACATCATATGACCTGAGTTGAATATAAGCAAGCGTTACACTGAGTAGTATTATGATAACATTCTTCTTAGAAGAGAGGTGTCAATATTGGCTACTGTGGGCAGGGAAGCCATGAAAGTCTAGCCCATCTTTGCCGCTCATTGTGGGATAAGACTAAGACCTACATCTTGCCCAGGTTGGGAGGGAGGACAAGAGTGGCTTGGGTGTGGTTAGAAGGAGTCAGACCCGGGCTGGGCTGGGCATCTGCTTCAAAACAGAGAGAGCAAAGGAGGCCGGAAGTGGGGAACTGGAGTCTTTGAGAGTAGAGCATCAAGGGTCTCATGTTCAAGTTGATATGTGGCAGAGAAGTGGAGGTTAAGTGGCTGGGTGTAAGTTGGCATCAGGGGTCACTGCTGGAGGAATCTACCCTCCCTGGTATTGGAGTTGGGATTCCTCCAGGTGTGTTCTGAGGAGCCCCAGTGGGAAGGCTCCATAGTGAAGAGTCACACCATTCAGGAATGGCCCTGGCAGCCCCACCCTCAGTCCAGGCTCCCTTTCCTGAGTTTCCAGGTCAGGCAAGTATGATGACTTGTATTGGAGCATCCTGGTATGTTGTTTTAAGAGGAATTACTGCCAGTTTCCAGAAGCCATCAGAAGTTATATCCAAGTCCCCAGGGATCTGCTCCTTGCCCTGGGGGCTAGACATCAAATAGATGGCTTTTTTGTTGCATTTACTGTGTTACTTTTGCTCTGGTGCAATTGTATTTTTGCGATTTTCTGTCTATATCTCTCACTTCCCCAGCTCCACTGCTGGTTGCCACTCTTGTCAATTTATCCATTTCATTAATACATTACTTCCATCCCCTTCTCGATCATTAATAAAGATGTTAAATAATTCTGAACCAAATACCCCTGCAGTGCCCTCCAGGACACTTTCTTTTAATTAGTTGTGCTATCTTTCATCTCTCTTCTGTCCTTTGGTTTCAGATTTCCAGCTGGTTTTGAATCTCTCTGACTTTTCATCTGGTCCTGTTTGAACTAATTTCACGAATGAAAATCTGAGAGACATTTTACCAAGTGTTGATTCAGGTCCAGGCCTGTAGAGAGCTTTGCTGGATTCAGGCTTTTTTTTTTTTAATAGATTTTAATAGAGTACGATCGAGACTTAATAAACTGAGTGCCTAATGCATCTCTTTACGATATTCTTTTCATTCACAGCAATATTTTCTCCATTAATGTTATGATAATTTGAACTGTGTTGACGTCAAACTTCCAAGAAGACACTCTTCCCCATCAGGAGTAACCCCGTTAGACTTTTTGCAAGTGGTGATGCTATTTCTGATACCTTCTAATGGCTTTGTTTTTAAGATAATAAGAATAATCGTGATTAGGCATTGTAGAAATCGCTTAACCAACTAGTGACTAATGTGCTTTCTTACCCAAAAAGGGAATGACTTAAGCATGCAAAGTGGCAGAGCTCATTGTATTTTGTTAAATAGTTTAAAACTGTGCAACCATTTAAAAATACCTCTTCGGTCTTGGAAGCATCGCTAGCAGGAAGTGAGCTGTTGTGTGGTTTATCCCTGAAACAAGCAGGGCTGGGATGGTTCCAGTCCCTGCTGGGTGGATTTGACGGATGGAAATCCTTGGGTTTAGGGTGAGAGGGGAAATGTCCCTGCAGGGCTGCCTAAAACGTTGTCTCTTTGAATCCAGCTCGACTGTGTTTTTAAATTAGCCCCTTTTCTGTGTGTAAGCCAGTGGGGCTGGCCATTTCACATCAGATGGTGAATTAACTTGATTCAGATACAGAAGTAGATCTCGCACATTGAGTGTATGGAGCATTTTTTCTTAACCTTTTTGCCTCTGCTGGATTTTTGTTTTTTAAGAAAAGATTTTCATATTCATTTATTTGAAAGACTGATAGGGGTGGGAGTAGGAGAAAACAGAAAAATCGAAGCTGGTTTACTCCCTAGATGTTTGTAACGGTAAGACCTTGGACAGGTTGTAGTTGGGAGTCTGGAACTCCACCCGTGTATCCTGTGTGAGTGCCAGGGGCCTGAGCATTTGGGCCATCTTCTGCCTTCTGAGACACATTGGCAGGAAACTAGATCAGAATAAGAGCAACCAGGTACTCAAATACAGCGTGCTGATGGCTTAACTCAGTCCACCACAGTCCAGGCCCTGGTCCTGGCTCTATCAGGAGCTGTCCGGTCATTTAAAAAAAAATTTATTATTTATTTATTTATTTTTAAAGATGTATTTATTTTTATTCGAAAGTCAGTTATACAGAGAGGAGGAGAGACAGAGAAGATCTTCCGTACAATGATTCACTCCCCAAGTGACCGCAATGGCTGGAGCTGAGCTGATCTGAAGCCAGGAGCCAGGAACTTCCTCCGAGTCTCCCACACGGGTGCAGGGTCCCAAGGCTTGGAACCGTCCTCAACTGCTTACCCAGGCCACAGGCAGGGAGCTGGATTGGAAGCAGGACCACTGGGTTTAGAATTGGTACCCATATGGGATCCCGGTACATTTAATGCGAGGACTTTAGATGCTAGGCTACCACGCCAGGCCTTAAAATCTTTGTAAAGATTTGTTTTATTTAAAAACCAAGTTACAGAGATAAAGAGGGAGCAACAGAGGGAGAGATGGTCCACCTGCTGGTTCACTCCGCAAGTGGCCATAATGGCCAGAGCTCAACCAGGAGCCAAGAGCTACTTCCCCATTAACAGGGAGTTGGATCAGAAGTGGAGCAGCCAGGATGTGAACTGGCGCCCTTGTGGGAAGCCAACACCACAGGAAGATACTTAGCCTCGTACTCCATAGTGCTGGCCTCATGCCATCCCAGCCTTTGTTGTTGCCTTGCATGTATTCTTACATCCCCACGTGGCATATTGAGAAGCATCTTCCTAGTGGCTCTCTGTCTCACTTATGAATGAATCCTCTGATTCAAATTAAGAGAGGTTCTTGTAGCAAACAACAGATAACTTGTGCGACCTCTCTGGAAGCCGACCCCCAGTGTCATGGGAAAGGCCTGCCCCGGCTCCTCCACTGGATGGCCCACGGCCGCATCTCTAAACAGGAAGCGTTGGAAATAAAACCCTTCAGAAGTAGCAAAGCTGTCTTGGGAGCAAATACAAAGTTAATACGACAGCCTGTCAGGTCCTGGGGTTGTGTTTGCCGAGCCACAGAAGGAGCAAACACAGCTCCCTTAAAAGGCCTTTGTGTATGCGTCACGAGGTTCTCCGTGCGCTGCAGAGCAGAGAAGTAGCTTTCATGTCGCTTGCTTGAAAAATTGTTTTTAAGGATCCCTCAGCAGTGTCCCTGGAAGAATAGGAAGGACCACCATTCTTCCATTCTTCAGGGACTGCTCACTGACATGATGTCAGTGATGTGAATGGAGCCAAACAGGTGTCTCCCTGGCTCTAGAGCAGGAATCTTCCTCCCAAAAGCTAGGCAGTTAAAATAGTTTCAGCTTTGCAGGCGTCGCCAACTCAATATCCCCACTGTCATGCACAGGTGCCCAGAGACAACAAGAAATTTGAGGGGGAAATGGAGCTAAGGAATTATGTGAATTTTCTTTCATGTTTAAAGCCCCCGTGTATGCAAATGAATATTTGTAGACACTGAAATTTGAAGTTCATGTGCATACATGCTGTGAAATACTAGTCTTCTACTGTCATCCTTCACGGGCTATATCCAAACAGGTGCTCAACAGGATTGGGCGCCCAGAGTGTGGCTGGCTATCTCCTGAGCCAGCACCACATAGATCACTTGTCCCCCCTGTGGACCCATGCTGTCCTTGAGCCCATGCAGGTGCTCACTTAGCCCAGAGCAAGCCTTTTCCAGTACAACACACTTGACATTCACAAGGGATTTATCTTGAGATCTTTGCTAATCCCCCCAGTCCAAGTACCACTCCAGTAGATAATTTCCCCCATAAAATGCAGTCAAGCATAACAGAATAATTAAAGTGACCCCTTCAGGCCCTGTGTGATTCAATAAATGTGGGGCTAAATGTCCTTTCCAAAGTGATGAGAATAAATTCTGCCACCGAAATCAATCCTCTGTCGCGTTACATCATTGCTGTGATGACATTAATGATGAATGGTTCCCCATCTGCAAAACCGATCCATAGTGATAATGAGCGACGGGGACCAGGCTGCCATCCAACACCTGTGCTTGCTAAGAAGCAGGGCAAGAAAACATCCATTGCAGCAGGACAGGCGACCCAGGAACTTAGCCAAGCCCTCAGGACAAACAACACACACAGACATACACAATTGCACACACACACACAGTCACACTCTCACACACAGGAGCAGGGGCTGGGCAGTCCTTTCGAGAAGCATGTGTTGGGCACACATGAGGCTATGACAGACACTGTCTCAGCGCCTCCTTATCTTCCTCCTGGACCTGGTCCACTAAGTGAATGTGGATTGCACTCAGGGTGGGGCTGAACTCCCACAAAGCTGTATCTTTGGCTCTTGATGTCATTTTCGGACCTCAGGAGTGTGAGTCAACTTTACTCAGGTTCAAGATCTGCTGCAGTACTTTTTACCAGCAAGAAGCTTCAAATGTTAGGTTCCACATGCTCTTAGTTATATCTTGTAGAATACAGACTTGATGGAAATCATCTCCAATTAGCAGTGAGAATATGTGCTATGGCAGAGTGGATTAAGCCCCTGCCCAGGACACCTGTGTCCCATATCAGAGTCCCTGATTCCAATCCGGTCTACGCTGCTTCTGGATGCTTATGATCCACCTTTTTCTTAATGCACACCTTGGGAGGCAATGGATGATAGCTGTGCCACCAGGAAGACCGGGGCTGAGTTTGAAGCTCCTGAACTTGGTCTGGTCCAGCCCTGGCTGGGAGTGAACCAGTGGTTGTTTTTCTTGAAAAGGGAAAATGATTCTTGCTGTCAAAATAAAGGGTGACTTTTGAAAAGGGAAATTCGGTTAGTCATTGCAAATGGAGAAGTAAAGTGACACATGCATGCTAGAAAGAAAGCCAGGGTCAGGTGACCTTAAAGACCTCGTGCTTGACCCAAGAAATCCTGGCCTTGGGTGGCAGGCAGGAGACCACGCATCTGCAAATTGTAGACAAATGGTCACATCCCACAATCGCAAGTGTTTCTTTTCCCAAGCAACATATGCCCCTTGACTCAAATAGCCTAGCAGAAACAAACCCCCAAAATGCAAGCTGCTTTGTTGGGAATGGAACTGATTTAGGATGACATTTATTTCAGCTTAATGATGAGCCTGCTGTTGGCCCTCTGTCAGCGGACTGCTTCGCGTCTCCTCCCTTGGACTTCTGCACTGCGAGCCTCCGGAGGCTGGAGGGCGGCAGCATTTTCAAAACCCAGCTGATATCTCACTCTTGGACAGAATGTCAGACTCTTTCACTGCATTTTCAACTGTCTTGTGAGACAAAAACTAATTGGTTTGACCTCATGCTGTCGTGTGTTGAGAGGCACGAGTCTTGAGCACTCTCCCTTGAATTCATTGATTTCATTAAACACGGTCTGCCTGTGTTTGCAAAATGTTGTAATTTCCCAGTGATTTCTTCGAACTGCAGTGCATCAACAGATTCTTTGGAACAATGCCATTTCTTAGCTTTGATCTTGCATGTTAATCTTTTATTTCCAATAGATCTTCTACATCAAATCCATCGAGCCAAAGAAGATCTCAACCTTGGGGAAAAGCAATGTGATAGTCACGGGAGCAAATTTTACCCGGGCGGCCAACATCACCATGGTCCTGCGAGGAACCAGCACCTGTGAGAAGGATGTGTGAGTTAAAATACTAGTTATTTATTTTTGGGGTCACAGAACTTTTACTTATGCCAACGGAATAACAATATAATTATAACCTTTTTAAAAAAAAGATTTGTTTCTTCTTATTGGAAAGGCAGATTTACAGAGAGGAGAGACAAAGATCTTCTGTCCATTGGTTCACTCCCCAAGTAGCTGCAACAGCGAGAGCTAAGTCGATCCAAAGCCAGGAGCCAGGAGGCTCCTCTGGGTCTCCCATGTGGGTCCAGGGTCCCAAGGCTTGAGACTGTCCTCCACTGCTTTCCCAGGCCATAAGCAGGGAGCAGGATGGGGAAAGGAGAAGCTGGGACACTAATTGGTGCCCCTGTGGGATCCTGGTGCATGCAAGATGAGGATTTAGCCACTGAGCCATTGCACCAGGCCCAATTATATTCTTTATTTATTGAAAGTATACCCATGTGACAAAGTGGCCAGTCAGTGTTAGAATTTGATATAATTCCTATAAGAGGGATAATTTTGACAAATGGGGAGTGCATTGTAAGAGGCTACTTGCCATGTGATCCCCCACAAAATCACAGGCAACAATTTCAGGAAGTTGCCTACTTGGGACTTGGGTTTGCTTTTTGCTAACGAGGGTGAGTTTGTAGAGTAGCAGATTCCATTTTGAAGATGATGTATCCAGAAAACCAGCTGAAGACCTTGGCATTTGATGGAGAATTTTAGGCAGCACTTTCCCTGTGTGCTTCTACAAATGAGTAAAAGAAACTTTTGGATTTACTTTCTGGTGAGGATTCTTTTTTTCCTTTGTAACCTTTTCTTGACTGGTTTGGTTTGTCCCCAATAATTTTGCCAGTGCCCGTGCTTGTTGTGAGGACACGTAACACTCCCAATATGAGATCGATGTGTCCCCTGAACATTGTTCCTGTGACTTCTTTGCCACACTCATGCTATCGATGACGCATTGAAGGGAAAAGCGTTAGTTTCTTACTGCTGTCCTTGTACAGATGGTTACTCCTGCCATTGGTGTTGTGGCTCAGTGGCTTAAGCCACCACTTGCAGTGGCAGCATCCCATATGGGCACTGGCTTGAGCTCTAGCCAATCCACTTTCAGTCCATCTCCCTGCTAATGCACTTTGGAAAGCAGAAGATGGCCCACAAGCTGGGACCCCTTGGCCACACACGTGGGAAATCTACATGGCATCCCAGGTTCCTGGTTTCAGCCTGGTGACGTCCAGACTGTGGCAACCACTTACGGAGTGAACTAAGGAATGAGTGATCTTACGTTCCTGTCTCTCTAACTCTGCCTTTCAAATGGGTAAATAAATCTTACCCACCCCTGCCCGCACAAAAAGTTACCACCTCCCCTCCCTCCCCTCCCAAAAGATGTCATAGTAATAAACACAACAGATCATTTGAGGCCTGTTAACTTTGCTAAGTTTGGGCTAATTGGAAGTGAAAGATGTTAGCGTCTCCAGGAAGTCTACCACTGAGCTTATTTTCATCCGGGAAGTGCATTTCAGACAATCTGCTAACGCGTGATGTCTTGGTTTTTAACCACCACAACAGACTTGTGCAGCATTCTAATCACTGTGCTTGTTTCCTGAAGTTTCTGTTTTCACCCACTGGCTGCGTGGCGCTGCCATCCCCTGCCCGCCTCATGGCATTAAGTGGCAGGTGGCCATGATCCCAAAGGCTAGGCTGCCCCTCCGTGCTTTCCTCTCTCCTACCGTTTGCCAGAATTCTCCCAGTACCCATTAGAGGCAGTATCTATGCAACACAGGTATTTCGGCGCCATTTATCCTGGCTAAATATCTTACTGCAAAAAAAAAATAATAATAATAATCTTGCATTTTGTAACAGCACAGTTGTGAAGTTAGACACCTGTGTGGTCTCCTGCAAGCAGCCAGCCCCGTGGGAAAAGAACTCGTTTCTTAGAGCATTACCCTGATTCGAGTTCTTGATGCTCTCGTTTCAATGCCGAGTACATCTCACGATACAGCAGTTATTGAATTAAATGACTGTGAGACCTTCGGCATGGAACATTCCATTAAGCATCCCTGCGCGGTGAAGCCACGTTCATGAGCAGTCAACATAAAGCCCCATTAATCCTGCACCTGAGCCCGTGCTCTATTCCCAAGACTCTATTAATATGCTATTAAAAAGGCAGTAATTTCAAAGAGAAAAAAAATGCAGATCTAGTAGTGCAATGTCCTACATTGCTACCTGTCTCTTTCCAAAACGTGCAAACAAGTTTGAGTTCTAATGGTCCATCTTTGCACGATGAACCTCCTAGAGTCCTGGCCTCAGAATGCATTTCTGTGTCCGTCGGGTGGTGGAAGTACCAAACGATTCCATTGCTGTTGGAGCCGCCCGATTCCAAGGTTCCATCTAGCCTAAGATAAGCCCCTCGCAGGAAGCCTTTCGGTAGGGTGGCCTTGGCAGCATGATTTGGCTGTGCTGGTGCAGACATAGCCTGGTCTCTCCCTGGGGTCTTAGGGGTGACCGTAGATGCCCCACACAGAGGCCACTGGGCTAGAGCGGGGCTGCTGCAGACAACTGTGTCCTCACTGCTGTAGGGCACCTGGGTCAGCGCTGGCCAGGGGCCGGGGGCAGCAGGGCAGCAGGGCGGCCGGGCGGCCCCAGCCCATTCCCACTCTGGAGGCACAGCAGGAGGCACCTTGGCCCCGATGCCGATGGCTTTAGATGTCCCTGCACTCTTGGCTTAGATCCCTGCCTTTTTTTTTTTCAAGATTTATTTCTTTTTATTAGAAAGGCAGATTTACAGAGAGAAGGAGTGACAAAGATCTTCTGTCCACTGGTTCACTGCCTAAGTAACTTACAACAGCGAGAGCTAAGTCGATCCAAAGCCAGGAGCCAGGAGGCTCCTCTGGGTCTCCCATGTGGGTCCAGGGTCCCAAGGCTTTGGGCCATCCTCCACTGCTTTCCCAGGCCACAAGCAGGGAGCTGGGTGCGAAGTGCAGTAGGCAGACACAAACCAGTGCCCCTATGGGATCCTGGTGCATGCAAGGTGAGGACTTTAGCTATTAGACTATTGCGCTGGACCCAATTCCCTGATCTTTAAACAACAGAATTACCACCTTCGCTGTGATCCATTTTTGTCCCAGTTCTTATCTGGGTCTTTTGAAATTTTTTTAAAAATTATTTTAGGACCCACTACGGTGGCCTAGTGGGTAAAGTCCTCGCCTTGAACGCGCTGGGATTCCATATGGGCGCCGGTTCTAATCCCGGCAGCTCCACTTTCCATCCAGCTCTCTGCTTGAGGCCTAAGAAAGCAGTCGAGGATGGCCCAAAGCCTTGGAACCCTGCACCTATGTGGGAGACCTGGAAGAAATTCCTGGCTCCTGGCTTCGGATTGGCACAGCACCAGCCGTTGCGCTTACTTGAGGAGTGAATCATTGGATGGAAGATCTTTCTCTTTGTTTCTCCTCCTCTCTGTATATCTGACTTTGTAAAAAAATAAATCTTTCAAAAAATTATTTTAGGGCACAGCGCAGTGGCGCAAGTGGTTAAAGGTCCTCGCCTTGCACGTCCAGGATCCCATATGGGCGCCGGTTCTAATCCTGGCAGCCCCGCTTCCCTTCCAGCTCCCTGCCTGTGGCCTGGGAAAGCCGTCGAGGACGGCCCAAAGCTTTGGGACCCTGCACCCGTGTGGGAGACCCGGAAGAGGCTCCTGGCTTCGGATTGGCATAGTATCGGCCCGTTGCGCTCACTTGGGGAGTGAATCCTCGGACGGAAGATCTTCCTCTCTGTCTCTCCTCTCTGTATATCCGCCTTTCCAATGAAAAAAATAATAAAAATAAATCTTTAAAAAAAATTATTTTAAAAATCTTTTTATTATGAAAACATTCAAACCTATACAAGAAAGATTCCAGTAATGGATTTCTCTGCCTTGGCTTTGATGTTCATCAACATTTGGCCAGTCTTGTTTCATTGTTTTGGGGAGTGGGGAGAGGGGGCAGCAAGGTGGGAGTAGTGGCTGCAGTGACTTCCCAGCACATCCCAGACCCATAGCCCTTTGTCGTGGAACCTTCAGTGTGTCTCTCAGAACAGGGCCATCATCAAACACAGCACTGTTAACCACAGTTCCTTCCTATTGTGAGCCCTCAGGCCTTGTTCCACTTTCTCTCGGGGCTGCTGGGAGCACTTGTTAACTTCTCCTTTCTTTTTCACTTCTAAGAGGGCATGCAAATAAAAAGATGAAAATGCACGGGGCACAGAGGAAGCCAACCCCACATGCCTCAAGATCCGGTCCGCAGCCCCGGGTTCATCAGCGGCTGCCCGCAGCTGATCGATCAGGAAGCGCTGTCCTCCAAGTGGAATTCATAGGCTGTGGTCTTGGGACATCAGCTGCACGCGTGTCTATGTCACGCACGAAACATTCTCTGCCTCTTTCTAGGATACGGGTTAGCCATGTGCTAAATGACACCCATATGAAGTTCTCGCTCCCGTCAAGCCGGAAGGAAATGAAGGATGTATGCATCCAGTTCGATGGTGGGAATTGCGCTTCCGTGGGACCCCTGTCCTATATTGCCCTTCCGCACTGTTCCCACGTGTCTCCTGCTACCACCTGGATCAGGTACTTTGGAGGTTGCTGACATTTCTCTCCCATCATGGTTGAGTCTGAGGCAGAGAGGTTGTGGAAGGAGACGAGTCCTTTCTGAGTGCTTCTCCCGGAGTCCCTTTGAGGACTGGAAGAACGTATACCTGTCACATTGCATGCTTCCCATGGTCACGACCAACGTTAGCAGCACATCCTGTTTTCGTCTTAACTGTGGCTACCGGGAAGCTCACAGCTAAAATGCCTCTACAGTCACAGTGACTGTTGTTAGCCTGGTTTCTAACACACATAAATCACCCTTCTCACACTGTGTCAGTCGCACTCCTGATAAAAGACCTCTCTCTTCTTTCACTTTGTAACCTTACAGTAAGCTGTTTTGAACTCTTTGGAGGAAATGCTGGCAGTTATGGAAATGAACTGCAGGCCTCACAGTTAAGGGAAGCTTCCTAAGGAGAGGATGGAGAATCCAAAGCAGACTTTTTTCCATTTTTTTTTAATCTCTCCCTCATTAATTGAAATTTACCTTTAGATTTTGTCATAGAATCCAAAAGATATTTTCTTTACCTAACAGAGTATGAAGCTAATTTTCAAAGCGCTCTCCAGGTAAAGCTCCAAAGCTTTATTTTAAAAATGAAGAAAAAGAACAAAAATCAATAGTAGCAAGGAGATGAGGGGGAGGTGCTAAAAGGCTGGGAACAACAGAAATGGAGCTCCAGGGGCCCCAAGTCCAAGGTCAAGATGTTGGCCTGGCTGGTTTCTCCCAAGGCCTGGCCTGGCCTCCTTGTGTCCCCCCTGGAGAGATTGTGTTGGACCTCTGTCATCAGATGGGGGCCCAGCCCCATCTTAAAGACTTTGTGTCTTTAAGGTCCCTATCTCCAAGCACAGTCCCAGGCTGCAGGACTGGAGGGGAGGGCCTCTGCATACGGATGTTGCAGGTGCACAGTTCAGCCCAGAACGATGGTGGCAGGAAGAGTGAAAGCCTGCATGACGCTCGCCCGCTCTGGGACTAATTCTGTCCTATAAATAAAGTCAGGCATTGCTGCGGCACTCACTACGTGTCTGGGGTGTAGAGACTAAGTCTGACCTCGCAGCCAGGAGGGAACGGAGACCCCAAGAGGGTTCAGACAGCTTGACCCAGGGCCCAGGCAGTGTGGCCTGGGGCATTGAGTCATCGAGGCTTCCTGTTCTGTAACAGCGTTAGGGGCTTATGGTGGCAGGTTGAGGCTGAGTCGCCAGAGGCTCCTTAGGCGCTGTGCTTGCAGCAAGAACAGGGCGTCTTGCCGTCTGGCGGTCAGCAGAACAACGTGGCTCAGTGTTTCAGTGCTGTCCATAGCGTATCCCCAGCCCAGCTCAGCCCTTCCCACTTACAGCTGAGAGCTTTAGTGCCCCGCCTCTCCTCTCCACCCTCCGTGCTCCAGCTGCCTGTGTCCACCTCCTGGTTTTGCTGTCATAAAATTGGCTAACCTTTGGACCTGACATGCCAAGGTCCCTGCCCCCTAGAAAGAGCAGCCTCTGTGATCAGGGCCCCAGCTGTGGCCAGAGTTGTAGGCAATTGTTGCTGTCCCAGCCAAGGACCGAGGTACGCATGTCAGGAGTCACTGAGCCTATGGGAGATCACTGGGCTACAAGTGCGAGGGAGAAAAGCAGCTGCCATAGGTTTCCCAGATAGGAATGTCTCTCTTTAATGTCATTTATAATTTTACCTTGTCCAATGTATTCCCTATCTTGCTAAATAAGCTGTAATTGGTAGGTTGGGTGTTTGATTTTGAAAATGGTTAGATTGAAGAATCTTCATATAGATTAAACAGCAATCAAACAAAATTCTGTTTATTGAAACCCTCTCAAGGTGCAGGTGATGATCTGATTATAGGTGGAAAAACAGCCCAACTGTGAATGAATTTAGGCATTGAAAGTAATATCTGACCTTCAATTTTTATATGTCTATATCTTCCAAGTCATGAATATGTGCCGGGGATCCTTCTGAGATTTGTAAAATGAGTGGGCGACCTAAATGAAAAATCGGTTCATTTTCTCACGTTACTGACTTTAGCATTAATTGTAAATCCATTGGTGGAACACTTGTGTGTTTACCATGAAGCCTTTCTTGATCCTGATTTTTCTTTTTTTTTTTTTCCCCATTTGCAGTGGCGGTCAGAATATCACCATCATGGGCCGAAATTTTGACGTCATTGACAACTTAATCATCTCTCACGAGTCAAGAGGAAACATAAATGTAAGTCTGGCGCTGCCACCACCACGCGAGGGTGTCTGGGGGCCGTTTCTGCCTGGTCCTCCTTCGATGTTCTCATCTTTCACCTGTTGTGTGATGTAAAGTCAGACCTTCCGCTTGTACCTGAGTCCTTCAAGCTGCAGCATGGAGGAAAGAGACCTGAACTTGCCTCCTCCCCCTGTGGTTTGCAGCCGGCCTCTTTGATCTGCATGCGTGAAATCACTCTGGGAAAGGCCGAGGTGTGACAGTGAGGTTAGCAGGGGGCAGGTAGGCCGACTTGGCCTGAGACCCAGAGATCTTGTCACAGCTCCCTTCTCTGCCCTCTGAGTGGTCTTCTCTTCCCCACAGTGGGGTCTGGTTCCCACCTCTGGCCTCCTCCTGCCTGTGCCTTACCAATTCTGTTGGTGCCTCGTGATGCTCTTGGGAGCCTCTGATCAAAGCTCCTGCCACTAGGAGCTGGAGGGGAGAGGAGGGAATTCAGATATGTGCCGAGGGTGCCCCTCCAGCAAACACACTTCTAAACCCTTCCTGTATGTCTTCCGCATTTTCTCTTCCCCTTTCCTTAGTAAGCAGCCATTCTAGCCCTGTCTGACCACTTCCTACAGCAACTGGCAGATCTCTGAGTGCCCACAGACCCTGCTTGGGACCAGTGCAGGGTTGGGGCCTCAGCCTGCCTGCCCGTGCGTCAGCCTCCCCGCCTCATGCTGCACACACAGCCAGCCCCCACCCTCTACTGGGCCGTGCTTCCATGCTGCACGCTTGGGCGATTTCTGTAGAAGGGGACCTTCTGCTTGAGCTTGTCCATGAACTTGCACCCTTTCTTAGTGGCTGCTGCCAGGCCAAATAGAACTTATTAGCATCCACTGTGGGCAAAACATTTTGGTGGAGCTCAACATTGTGTTGAAGCCAGTAAGGCCAGGTTCCTGTCGCAGTTGCCTTGCTTCTGATCCAGCTCCCTGCTAATGGCCTGCGAAAATTAGTGCAAAATGACACAAGGGTTTGGGCTACTGCCACCTGCGTGGGAGACCCTGAGGAAGCTGTTGGCTCCAGCCATCAGCTTTGCCGCAGTCTGGGACCTGCAGCCATCTAGGAAGTAAACCAGCAGATGGAGGATCTCCCTCTCTCTCTCCTCCTCCATCTCTGTAACTCTGTTTTTCAAAATAAATTGATCAATCTTGAAAAGAACGACGACAGTTTTGCTGGGTGCAAGGATTAAAGATTAGTGAGGATGACTTCCTGGAGAAGGAGCTGTCCCCGTGCTAGTATTGCAAGTCAACAGTGCCGGGGTGGTCAAGTGCTTAGCTCTTGGCTTCCCTGCCAGCTCTGAGCCCCGTGAGGACCAAGGAAGCACCATGTGTTTCCAGGGCAGAGGACGGTGGCTTTGGGGTGGAGGTGAGCATGTCTGCAGAGTGGGCAGGGGTGCAGACAGGTGAAAGCAGACGGTGACTTCCAGTATGGAAGACAGCTTCCTTCCACTCAGCTGGAACTGAGAGAGATGGCTGCAACATGGCCTTGGAGTGCCTGTGTGCAGGCAGGGGTGGTGCCCATTCAGGAAAGGTGAGGCAACACGATTGGAGTGAGAGTATCGGGAAAGGAGAAGAGGGTGCTTTGGATGTGATGGGGCAGAAGAGAGCAAAGAGGAAGATCGGGGGGCAGGAGTTGATCCTTGGGGAGGCTGAGGCTGGATGATCCAAGGACTGCAGAGTCTTCTGAAAGGCATCTTTTATATGAGGCCAGCCTGCTGGGCCAAAGGCTGTGGAGCCAGGTGGGAAAGGCCAGGGGCCACAGTGCTTTCCATGCTGTCCGTGCACGGGCTGCAGTGGTGTGGGGACGCATGGAGGAGGCAGAGGGCCGGTCATGCATGGCCACACCCACACTGTTGGAGGCCTCTGTGCCTTCTCATGGCCCCTCCTTTACCCCCTTGTTTATGTTGTGACACCAGAAGGACAAAAGGACTTTCTCTCCAAACATTGGTCCTGCCTCCTGTTCCCCTGCCACCTGAAAATGGCTATGCAATTGTACGTTTTTTAAAACTCCACCTGTCGGTCAGGCCACATTCTCCACCTCGTTTCCCATCCTTGGTGGTCATCAGTTGGTTGTGGAACACAGTCTCTTTTGCTTGTGTTTCCAGGGGGCATCAGAGTGGCCTTTCGTCTTTGTGGTTAGTGACTTCTGCCTACATGCACAGGAGGTTCCCCAACACAGGCAGGTCAGGGTCTCGTCTTCCTTCTAGTAGCTTCCCACGATTCCACTGTTCCAGCCCCCAGGAACACCTGAGTGTTCGGGCCAGCATCTTCCTCTTTGTCCACATGGCTCGTTTGTGCCTAGTTTTCCCACAGCATTTCTGCTGATGACTTCCATTGCCAACAACAGCAGTAATCGTAATAGCTGGCATGTATCATGGAGGGCTAACTCCACTAAGCAGGTCCTGTTCTAAGCATTTCTGCATGTGTGATCCCATGTAGTTTAACCCTCACTTCATGGAAGGAGCCCCTGTCTCATTTACTTCAAGGCTGTTTAGTCCCAAGGGCAGAGTCAGTATCATTGTACAGATAGGAAAAACAGAGGCACCCAGAAGTCTCGTAGTTGCCAAGATCACTGGGCTGTCAGAGAGCAGAGCCGAGATTCTGTAGTGAAGTTCCTAAAATGCTCCTTTCCTTCTCTGCCAGGTCTCTGAGCATTGCGTGACGACTTCCTGCAGGTTCCTAGCCCCCAGTTTAAAGAGTTTGAAAGTGCGCATGAACGTGACCGTGAAGCTGAGGGTGCAGGATACCTACCTGGACTGTGGGACTTTGCAATACCTCGAGGACCCTAGATTCACAGGGTACCGGGTGGATTCTGAGGTAGACACAGAATTGGCCGTCAAAATCCAGGTATGTATCTAGCCTTATCTGCTGCAGTGGGTGGTCCCCGGCCTCCTGGGCTGGCCAGGTGGCCTTCCGCAAGTGGCCTGATGCCTTCACCTTTGTTTTCTGCTTCCGCAGAAAGAAAATGACAACTTCAACATTTCTAAGACAGACATCGAAATCACCCTCTTCTATGGGGAAAATGGGCAATTAAATTGTAGTTTTGAGAACATTACGAGAAACCAGGATCTTACCACCATTCTTTGTAAAGTGAAAGACATCACTGCTGCCAACAGCATCGCCACCTCCTCCAAGAAAGTTCGTGTAAGTCACTGGGGCGATGCCACTTGCTCTCTAAACCAAGTTTTTGCTAACTCCTTGGCTAACCCCGGGGGTGGTGGGGTAGGCACAATCTTCGCTGGCTATTTACCTCCCTGCTCGAAATAGAAGGAAACAAAGCAGGTAGTGTACGCTCAACACAATTCCTCCAAGAGTTGGCAGCCTGCGCTCACCGGCCCTGGCGAATGTCAGCATGCTGAAGGCACTGATACCTGTGACACGACTGAAGCTTGAGGACTCTGGTTCTTGCTGTATATCAAGCTCAGAGCTTCTCCAGGAGTCCCCTTGATGGAAGAACTGTCACTCTGTTCCCAAATGCGGAGCTGGAAGGTCCCAGCAGAAGCCCCAGGCAGGAGCTTCATCTCGCTCATTCAGGATCAGCTTGGAGTCTGACCGAGACCAGACAGTCCGTGGCTTATGGGCCTCTTCCTTCACCACTGCAGTCTTGCCTTCCGGGATGTCTTCTCCCTGACACGCTGGGAGGAGCCATCCCTGGGATATTTGTGGCCCACAATAAAGATGAAAGACCAAGTGAGAAGGGGAACAGCTCCAAAGTTGCCCTTCCCAGTGTTGGCGTCACGTGTGGCGCCACGCAGCCTCTGTTGAAGATGCTTTCCCAGCCACCGTCATAAATCACCGGAGAAAGGACGAGGAAGAAGACTTGAAGTCAGAACAAAGGCGCATCCAGGTCCCGGCTGGAGCAGGCAGTCGCCGTGTGGCCTTGAGAAGATTCTGGGCTCTCTGGAGTCTCCCTGGTCCGTCTGTGTAGTATAGGGATGCGATTGGCTGGAAAATCAATGGCAACACGTAACTCCTAAGGCATCTCTCTTCCATGTTGAGAAGGGCTCATGTCTGCATTCCTCGTCACTCGGGATACAGCTCCGGGGAATCTGTGCCCACCCAGCGGCAGCACAGCAGGGAGCAACATAGATACAGGCCTGGGCATTGGGTGCTTGCCTCAAGAGATGCTTAGGACTTATGAAAGAATGTGTTAGGAGGCGGTGGTTGTTACAGGGTGCACAGGGCTACCCATTTGTGATGGTGGGCTACGGGTATCTGTGATGATGGCAGCTGAGCCAGGGCCCCAAAGTCCCCAGGAGGCCAGTGTGGACCCATGGTGGGAACCACGGGAATGCTGGAACACTGGGAGAGAGGTAACTGGATAAGAAAAAAGCAGATGAGAACTTTGTGTGCCACAGTTGGGGCTCAGGGTTTTGTTGTTGTTGTTTTGGGTTTAAAGATTTATTTTAATTACTTGAAGGGCAGAATAGCAGAACCAAAGGTAAATGGAGAGGTTTTCCATCCATTGGTTCTTTCTCCCTAAATGGCCATATCAGCCAGGACTTAGCCAGGGCAGAGCTACGAGCCTAGAACTCCATCCTGGTCTCCCACATGGGTGTGGGGACAGGGGTCCACGGACTTGGGCCATCCCCTGCTGCTTTTCCAGGAACATTAACAAGAAGCTGGATCACAAGTAGAGCAGCTGGGACCCAAATCAGTGCTCTAGCATGGGATTCTGGTGTCATGGGCAGCAGTTGAGTGCACTGCACCACACAACACTAGCTCCTGGGGGCTTAGCGTTTGAGTTCTGCCAAGCATTGGAAAGGCATGAGGAGGAGTGATGTGAGCTGACTTTGGCATTGGTCGTGGCGCATGAGCCTTTACAACTACAACCAAAAGGCAGGTGAAGTGGGAAGGGATGAACAGCATGCCTTTTCCCCTTACATGTTTTAGGAAATTTTCTAATGGGAGGAAAAAAAAAAATAAATGAAAGCTAAGCCTGGAATAGTCCCTCAGAGTAGCGAGTCAGCAGGGCCAGCGTTGTAACAGCTGAGTGCTTTTAGTCCAAAGCATCCTGTCATGACATGCAGAATAGGGCTGGAGCTCGCTGGTGCCCTGGAAGCAAAGGTGGGGGCGCTGCTGAGCCTGTGCTAGCTGCCCCCTCGTGGGTCCACTCTGCAGGGGTGTAGGGGGACTGCTGAAGATCTGGGGCGACCCACCATGAAGGAACGTATTAGGAAACCGAGGCCCAGGGCCTGCTGTTGGGGTCGGAGCTCAGCTCACCCTTGGGAGTGCCCCACGTCTCTGAGTGTATCTTAAGTGGGGAACCCCCATCTTGGGTGGCATAGGGTACCTAACTAGGGTCTGACGCGCCTCTCCTTTTAGGTTAGACTGGGAAACCTGGAGCTGTTTGTGGAGCAGGAGTCGGTTCCCTCCACGTGGTACTTTCTCATTGTGCTTCCCGTCCTGCTGGTTATTGTCATTTTTGGTAAGTGTCTTATTCACTGAGAGACATCACTTCCCCTGGGGTCTCTTGTAGGGCGGGCAAGCTGTTCAGCTCTGGGGGTTGGGGAGGGGGCTCTTTGCTTCCCTTAAACACTAATGGATGAAACCTCAGGTCAGAACTCTGGGAAAAGGGTCCCGGGCACATGGCGAGAGCCTCTGAAACATTTCTCAGGAGGCCTCTTGTACAAGAGGCTGGGTCTCCGAGGTGTGGTACTGAACCCACTTGGTTTGGTTGGTGTTCGCTAATAAGCCACTGCCATCCTTCCCTGGAAGTTCTTCCGCCCTCAGGGGACTTGGTCAGCTCCTCCCGCACCTGTCCCCTAGTCCTGTCTTTCCTGACAGAACTGGACTTCAGACGTGGAACTGGGTCATTTGTGAACATGACCTGAGACTCATTAGGTCTGCAACAGCCCATGGTGGTTCTCCACTGATCTGGCCTCTGCTATTTGCTTTCATTTGGCCACCCGGTCTTTTGATGAAAGAAGTGGACAGCATTTAAGACTTGGATGAATACACATGTTAAAAGGGAAAATCTCTTGCAAGTTTGCAGAACGGAGGAATCAGTGAGTCCTGGATTTCCCATGGCATCCGTGTCCTGGAGCTGCCCTCCTGAGAAAGGCCGTGTCCTCCTGGAGTCCTCACCACAGTCTTCACCACTCCCTGTTGTCTTCTTGCAAGCCAGTTAGCCCACCCGTGTGTTGCTCCCTGTGACTGTTTAGCTTGCAACCTCCGGTTGTGAGCTGAGTTTTGTTTCTATTCCTTTTGTTTCTATTTTCCCTTCTCCTCCTTTGAAAAAGAAAGAAAGAAAGAACTCCTCTCCATCTCCTAGTCTGGCACTGCATCATCATCATCTAACAGAGGCAGTTTGCTCATGTCTTCTTCTACATTCTCTTTGTCTCATTCTTTCATTCATGCTGGTTCTCCCTTACCTGTTGTTTCCTGAGCATCTGTTCTGTTGCTGATGCAGCTGGATCTGCAGCTGAGTTAAGGCCCAGTGCTTCCCCTCAGGGTGTTCACGGTCCAGCGAGGGAAGGATTTATGTGTATAATTAGCTGGCTTCATGTGATGAATGCTCTCTGCCGGGACCCTGTTTTGTCCTGCTGGATGATCACTTGAGGCTCTGCTTTGTGAATGTCCTGCCCAAATTGCCTTCCCCCCATTGTATATTTACAATCCAGAATCAGGCTTGGGGTGCTCACGAACCTCCGGCCGCTGTCAGCTCTAGTCAGATTTACTTGGAGCTCGTCTTGTCAACGTTGAGCTGTATCCCTCCCTCGGCTCTGTAGAGACCGTGTCTGCCTTTCAAGGTGACTTGGACTGTCTTTGACACAGGGCTCTGGGTTGCACTTGGGACTTGCAAGGCCTGAGGCAGGGTTGTGGGATCTTTGGCCAGAGCAGGAGTTCCCCACCGTCCCATCAAAGCAGAGTGGCCACACTCAGCACCCCTGCGTTGTAACAAGTGTAGCCTGGGGCGCAGTGCTCCCTAGTGACACTGCTGATAAGAGGCTGCTGTGACCTTGGAAGTTTGGGAATCATTGATGCTCCACAGTTTTCTTGGAGGTGCGTAGCACACGTTAAGACTGTTGGCCTTGTAAAGTGGTCCATGGAAGGAGTGTGTTGCATTTTGTCTCTTCCAATGCCATTTGTGCCTATGGATAGCAGAGCCCTTGTGTCAGGCAGTATTCTCTTGAAAGAACTGTAGCTTAGTGAGTGCTGGTATTTGATTGTTGAGTACTTATTTTTCTTAAAAGTGTTAAGTTCTTTCTTGCTGTGAGTTGCCTGTTGTAAGTATGTCAAGGTCCCAGAGAGATAGGCCCTGGAACAAATAAAGCAGCCAGGCACAGAGACCTGAAGGGTCTTCCTTGAGGTCACACAGCTAGCATAGGATAGGACACAGCAGGGGACAGGGACCCAAGCCCCTGCTCCATTCTGTTTACTGTCTTGACAGCTCAATTGGAAGCGAAAGACGGTGGCCCAACAAGCCCCATACGCCCCCGACCACATGGCCCCATTAGGTGGGACCAGCTTGGCTTCCATGGGTACAGTCAGCTGTGTAGCCCTGGGGTTTCGATCTCTGCCATTTGCAGTCCAGACTTCATTTCTCCGGGGATGTTTAGAAACCTCAGCCAAAAGGATGGAACAATATGAGTGGCCTGTGGCTGCGGGGAAACTTGGCTTATTTTATTACTTTTCAGCCTACTGGGATCTTTGGTTACAAGTGAAGGTTATTTGATTTAGTTTTCATTTTTAAGATGAGTGGATTTTTTTTCTTTTAATGTTGCATTTTAGCATCTTCCCCTTGGAGTGAACGACCCCTCCATGGGCAGCCCAGCTCTTGCGCACTGCTTTCTGGTCTCATTCATTCTCTGTTCCCACTCACCCTTCCCGCCTGCACACAAATGCACTTCCTCTTCCTTGTTGAGGGAAGTGTAAAGATTGGTTGGCATGGTCGTGGGTCTCTCCAAGCCCTCCCGTCCCCCTGACAAGAGCGTCTCTCTCTCTCTCCCCCCAGCGGCTGTCGGAGTGACCAGGCACAAATCCCAGGAACTGAGTCGCAAGCAGAGCCAACAGCTGGAACTGCTGGAAAGTGAGCTTCGCAAAGAGATCCGTGATGGTAGGGGCCCGCATTTCTGTTTGTATCATAGCAAGCCTTTTTGATTAAAAAAAAAAATTTTTTTTGGCCCATCCATGAAAACAGCTAGGGTAAATGAGAAATATTTGTATACCAGCAGCAACTGTGCAGCAGGGCCTGGGCCCGGCTTTGTATTTCTTTGCAGCTCTTCTCTGCAGCCAACCACGTAATTATCTATTGTTTCTTCCGTAATGAAAACCAAGGTCACACTCCGCATTAGACAAAACAGCACAAGATCTTCTCCATTGTTTGTTGAGTTAAAATATTGCTCTTGGGATTGTGTCTTGCAGGCTTTGCTGAGCTGCAGATGGATAAATTGGATGTGGTTGATAGTTTTGGAACCGTTCCCTTCCTTGACTACAAACATTTTGCTCTGAGGACTTTCTTCCCGGAGGTAAAAGAGCATTGATCATCCTCCTAGGGTTGACTCTTGAATAATAATGAACGTGCTTGTTGCTCTCTGTCAGAGCGTGTGTTTGCTTCCAAGGCAGCTGTAGCTAATAGGTCCGGGACAAAAATTCAACGGCTTAAGCTGGAGCAGAGCAGGCAGGAGGAAAATTACTAATTGCACGGAGTTGACAAGAAAATAGTGATGGGTCAGAGGCGATTACTCCTGGTCTAGTAGCAGCAACTTAAGAGGCACAGAACTTCAGAGGGATGATTTTCACCTTGTTTTACACCCAGGGTGGGAAGTAAGCTCATTTCTTTAACGATCAATACATGGTGGGCTGGCCGATTGGTTGTGTTTATCTGCATGACTTCCATTGCTTCACTCTTGCTTCTAAGTTGGAAAAGAGAGTCCTTGTGGCCGGAAGTGGGGCAAGGGGAAGCCAACTTGTAAGGACTCTGAGCTGCTAACAGGCATTGTAGCCATGTGGTGTCTTTCTAGTTCTCTCTGGCAGTTTTTCCTTAGCTGACCATTTGTGTCATACTCATTGAGTGGAACTAGCTACACGGAATGATTCGTTTGTTCTAGAACGCGAAGGAGTTGTCAGTTGAACCCATTGGTCACCTGTGTTCTGACACCTCCATTTTCTCACCTGCTCACTCAACCTTCTTCCTTTTAACCCTCCCAAGTCATCTTTGATAAGGTATAGTCTTTCTCCATCACATCCCAACAGCCCCAGCTCCACCAGATTGCCCTCCTCCACTTTTGTTGTTGTTGTTACTGTTGTTGGTCTAGAACTGATGACCACATTGCAGCCTCTGGAACACATCAATACCACAGTTGTCCTACTGCAGATCTAGCCAGAAAACTCTCTAGGGCCAAAGGGGCCCTGGGCCTCACCTTAGCAGAAATTTCTTGGCTCATTGGCAGGAACCCAGAGTTCAGAAAAGCAGACACATGCAGTAAACAATTTTCAACTTCTCTATAATTCTCCTAGTAGACACGGGGGTGTGCCCTGCTGTGTCTTGAGGTTGGACCTCTCCCTCAAAACACCTGTCATCTTTGGTTCATCCAAGCCTTACAAATCAAGAAGGCCTTACAAAGGATTTCATTTTCTTGTACTTGTGGTGTTTGTTTTGTTTTGTTTTAAACTTGTCCCATCAGAGGGGCTAGCACCAAGTTCTGCCATTAGCCCCTCCTCTGTTCCCATGGCAGAACACCTGGGAAGGAAGCTGCAGGTTCCCGAATCAGGATGACAGTGCAAAGGACCTCCACTAGGGATGCATCACAAGTCCTGTTTCCCAGCTCTTTCAGATCCCCATTAAGAATTTAATAGCAATCAAATAACAGAGATTTTCGACCATCACCATGAGTACTGTGTGGGCTTTTACCGTTAATGACTGCCCTTGAGTGCCGAATAGAGTAATCTGTGGCCAGAGCAAGAAATTTCCTAGCTTCTAAATCTGCTCAGCAAAGAGCAAGATGGAGTGGGGAATGTCAAGGAAGACTGCAGCATGTTGAGTATTAAAAAGTCCCAGGCACAATGTGATGCTATTTTAGGAGAGATAGTTGCAAACAGCCAAGCGATTCAGCTGTGGGTTATGTGTATGTTTGAGAGGCAACTGGGAAAGCTGTAAAAACTGAAGTCAGAAGGAGTTGTTCAAGGAGAGGACCCAGGAAGAACAAGCCCAAGTTTGTCAAAATGCTGCCCAGAAAACATCCGTCAGAACTGAATGTGTAATGACCCGGATGTGCACCCCAGGGACACACCAAGGTGAGGCCAGTGTCCCATGGCATGCCCTGCATGCTACAGATCAGGTTTTCTGGGACTTGGGCCCTTGACCGTGGGACGCAGACCCAGGTGTCCAGGCCTGGAGGTGGGGCTTGTTGATCAAAACCTTCTAGAGAGCAGAAGGCAAAACCTGGAGATGCCCAAAGAAAGCCAGAGGCAGCATAGTGACATAGCAAGTTAATCCTTTGCCTGCAGCACCAGCTTCACATGAGCGTGCCAATTCATGTCCCAGTTGCTCTACTTCTGATCCAGCCCCCTGCTTAATGGTCTTGGAAAACAGCGGAGGATGGCCCAGGGGACCCCAGCACCCCCGTGGCAAACCAGGAAGAAGCTTCTGGCTTGTGACTTTGGATCAGCTCAGCTGTGGTAGTTGTGGCCATTTGCAGAGCTAGCCAGCAGATGGAAGACCTCTCTCTGTGTCTCTCCTTTCAGTGAAATTTGCCTTCTAAATAAAAATAAATATTAAAAAATAAAAAACAAGCCAGTGGTTGCCGGGTCCCTGGTTCTTTGCTGTTTCTTCAGGCTTTTCAAGCTTTGTTCCTCATTATGTTCCCTCTTTTTCCTTTGGCTGAAAATGGGAGAATAAAGGGAAGTAGAAAGTCTAACCTCCAGGAAATTTGAATAAGAAGGAAGAAAAAGCCTGAGAACCAAGAGGCAGGATGGTTTTTCCCTCGTTAAGGTCAATAGTCTCTTTAAATGTTCTATTTACATGAAGTTTAAAAATATCGGGAACTAGAAAAAACGCCAGCCCAGAGCTTTTTGTTGTTGTTTTCTTTTTGTCTTTTGTTTGTTTTTAGCAAAGTGAATTAATTAACTTGAAAGGCAGAAAGAGTGAGACAGGGGTCTACCACTGCTTGGCTCCCTTCACAGTTGCCCACATGGCCGGGGCTGGGTCAGGCTGCAACACATGACCTGGAACACCATCTGAGTCTCCCATGCGGGTTGCAGAGAGATCCAGGTGCATCGGCAAGAGGCTGGATAGGAAGCAGAGCTGGGCTTCCAGCCCCGGCAGCCCTATATGGGAAGCGGGCATCCCAAGCAGCAGTGTCCTGTGCCAGCCCTGTTCTCTTGTTCCTTGGACAGACTTTGACCAGAATAGTCTGAGGCCTTTGTCTTGGGTAAATGAATTGGAAACTCAGAAGATACAAAATTAGTCCCATATTTTAGCTACTACCTGCACCCACCCCCGAGTTGACAAATCTTGGATATTTGAATCTGCATTCTGTTGACTGATTTAAAGTATGACTCAGTGTGATTTCAAACTAGGATCATTCATTCCAGTAAGATTTACGATACATGATTAAAACCCTCAAATCGTAAAGTTTATATTCAGGAGCTGAAAACATGGTTCATAAAGAGATTTTCAGAAATCAGGTGGTCAGGGCCAGATTGTTGTAAAGCAGGTTAGGCTGTCGTCTGTGATTCCAGTATCCCACACGGGCACCAGTTTGCCAGTTTGAGTCCTGGCAGCTCCAGCTTTGATCCAGCCCCCTGCTAATGGCATGGGAAAGCAGCAGATGGCCCGAGAGCTTGGGCCCCTGACACTGCTGTAGGAGACACACATGGAGTTCCAGGGTCCTGGCTTTGGCCTGGTCCCCACCTTCACAGTGTAGGCATTTGTGAAGTGGACCAGTAAATGGATGATCTATTTACATATCTCTACTTTGGTGTGACTCTGTGAGGCAAATAAGAATTAATCTTTTTAAAAAGCAAACAAATGTGCCAGTGGGATAGAAGCAATGTGGCCACATTTGCCATAAATTAGGTCCAAACACAGCAACTCGAGTTGATGCAAATGCTTACCTTGCTCTTATTTTTCTTTTCACCCTAAACGTATGAGAGGGTGACCCCTTTTGTCCTCATTTCTTTTTTTTTCCCCCTTAAGATTTATTTATTTGAAAGGCAAAAAAAAAAAAAAAAAAAAAAAAAAAGAAAGATGCTCTACCCTCTGGTTCACCCCCCAGTGGCCAATGGCCAGGCCTGAAGCAAGGAACCTGGAATTCCATCTGGCTCTCCCACGTGGGTGCAGAGACCCAAAAGGTTGGGCTGTCTTCTGCTGCTCTTTCAGGGGCACTAGTGATGAGCTGGATCTTAAATGGAGCAGCCAGAACTTGAACCCACACTCATGGAATGCCAACATCCCAGGAGGCAGTTTAATACACTGCACCACAGCACTGGCGCCTCTAGTCCTCATTTTATATATGCAGTCAGGTGCAGAGAGGTTAAATGGCTTATCTAATGTCATGTGACCAGCATATCATAAAACTAGGACTGAAATACAATAAATTGGGCTCCAGATTCTGTGCTTTTTATGATCCTCCCCTCCCAACTCTATTCCCTCTTTATGTGTGGAGAGGGTAGATGCCACCTAGTTGACACTGGGGAAAGTTGGCCAATAGTGTTTGCCCTTAGGAGGTAAATTGCTTGGGGAATGGGGAGTGATATTTGCATAATCTGCTTCAGCATCCACCTCTTTAAGAGTGGAGTGCTAACCTTCCTGTACCAACCCTAAGCCCCTGAGCCCGTGAGCTCTCCTCAGAGGCTGCCAGAACGCACTGCTGCTTTCTGAGAGCTGCCTAATTGTTGAGGGTGATTGGGGAGCTGAGCAGGCCTTAGCCCAGAGGGCGGCGTCTCTGCTTTATGAAAGTGGACTTGGGTGTTGTATCAGAGCAACATGCTGCTTCCGCTGGCTGTTCTGAGTAATGAACTTTGTCTCCTTCCTCTCAGTCAGGTGGCTTCACACACATCTTCACCGAAGATATGCATGTAAGTCTCTCCGTTCCTATTGGAACTCAGTGACCGCGTGTGCTGTGTCCAGTGTTGCCATTGTCATTGTCATCCCCATAAGGATCATGTGTTTACTGCGGGTGTTTGGGGATCCTGAACTCGACAGTAAATAATTCATTGTCTTGGAGAAACCCATTGTGGCTCTCTACTCTCTTGAAACTCGTATCCTCGTACCACTCCATACGAAATGATGATTGCTTTTGTTTTCTTTCTAGAACAGAGACGCCAATGACAAGAATGAGAGTCTCACAGCCCTGGATGCTCTCATCTGTAATAAGAGTTTCCTTGTTACGGTGATCCATACCCTTGAGAAGCAGAAGAACTTCTCAGTGAAGGACAGGTACTCAGCTCTTTTTGGTATTGAAAAGTTTCCGGCAGAGCTAGTCAACCACCCCCCTGAACTTGACATGCACCCTTCCCAAGGGAGACTGGTCAGATGTGTTTTTTGTGTTGTTGTTTTGTTTTTTGTTTTCTCCGCAGCTGTGACATGTCCAGCTTACATCACGCCAACCTAGCACAAATTCTAATTTAAAGACCAGGCTGCTTCCCCCAAAACAAACCCTAAAAAACCCCACCAGCAACAAAACCCATCCAGTTTTCATCAGAAAAGCAGAAGTGTTATTTTTAATGTTAAAAATACCCTGAAAAAATTCAAGACTCACTTCTTACTGCTACTGTAGGGTAAGAGCTGAAAACAGAAATGCCCTCATGGGGATATTGGTGTGTGGCTTCATGACTTGAGGACAGAAGTGGTCAGAATCTAGACATCCCCCTGAAAAAACCCTTTGAAAAAAAAAAAAACAGAAAACACCCAAGGAGACAGCATTCCTTGCCCAGCGAGCTTCCCAGCCAGGCCCACCAGGTGGCCAGTTAATCGGGGCTGTATGTTTCCACAGGTGTCTGTTTGCATCCTTCTTAACCATCGCCCTGCAAACCAAGCTTGTGTACCTGACAAGCATCCTGGAGGTGCTGACCAGGGATTTGATGGAGCAGTCCAGTAACATGCAGCCCAAACTCATGCTCAGGCGCACAGAGTCCGTGGTCGAAAAACTCCTCACCAACTGGATGTCCGTCTGCCTGTCTGGCTTTCTCCGGGTAAGTGTCATGTGGGTCCCCAGGACACTGTCGCCCATAAGACACCATATGGTTCGTTTTAGCAGCAGGCTGATGCCCGTGCCAGGCTCGGTCTTCACTGCCCTGCAGTGGTCAGCACTGGATTATTTTACTCTTGATCCTTGCCCTGGGTGCTAAGATGTGAGTGTGCTCTAACTGGTGTTGGTGACGGTGATTCGTTTAGAAATGTTCTCAAATGAGGCTCTACACGAGAGCCCACTGGCTCATCTTCTACATTCATTCATGAGCAGAGCCCAAGCATTTAGGAAAATGGAGTGGGGAGAGGGAGGGACTAGTTCACACCCTGCAGAGAACAAAGTGTCTCACATAGGCGCGTGACCCTCAAGTGCCCAGTTGCTGCATGCCACCTGTTCCACACGTCCGAGGACAAGGCCCCAGCCAGGCCAGGGGCCTGGAGTTCACTTTGGCGGAGCTAAGCCACGAGGTGATGAGGCTATGAATGCGGCTTTCATCCATGTCGTTGGATCCTAAAATTCTTCTCGAATGCCCACTTTCCAGAACAGCTAAAGCAGCAGGCCCTGGACCCACCACTTGGGCCCTGTCTGGATTTCACCACTCACTCGGCTGCATTACCTGTAGAACTGGCATAGGAAGGATATTTTGGGAAACACAGCTGAGAAAATGTACCCAGTTGCTTAGCACTGAGTAAGCACTCCATAAATGCTAGCCATGATTCTCATAAAATATTCATATGAAAATAAGGATGTTTAGTTGAACCCAGCCTCCCTTCGGTCCTCTGAGAGCCCCAGTACCGAAAGTTCTCCTCTTTTCTTTCATTTTGCCAGCCGTCCCATTCCAACATAACTGCCTAATTGTGTATTTGCAGCGAGTTCCGAAATCTAATTAAACTCTGAATAAGACACACTGCTATGCCACAGGTTTTAACAGTGCTGCTTAAGTTTAGATCCAAAAGCAGCACTTTAAATAGACTGTGCTTAGTTTAATGTTTAATGTAATCTTACAAGTAGATGCACAGCCATTTTTTTTTACAATTTTTTTTTTTTACCAACTCCTTCCTCTCCCGAGGCCATGCCCATTTATTAAGATTAATGAAATCTGCCTTGTTTTCTGTTTACTTGGTATAAATCATCATGTGCTTTGGGGATGTGGTGTTGCGTGGCTATTTCTGGGGTAGGTTTTTGCTTTCTCTAGCCACAATTGCTGCTAAGCACAGGCAGCAGTGTCTCTTGGCCCAGCTCCTTGGTGTTGGTCTCGAGGCCCGCTCCCGCCTATCAGTCTGAGTGGACCCAAAGCCCAATGTGCCGTGTTCTGTACACACTTCTTTGTAACTCTCTGTGGCCCCTCAGCCCCAGCTGGCTCTGTGTCCTCTGGGTAAGGCTTGCTGCAGCTGCCCACCCAGTGCAAGATGTGGGCACTGCTCTGAAGTTCCCTGTGGGGCTCTTGTGGGGGAGAATGAGGCCTTCCAAAAAGAGATATGGGCTGCAAGTCCACACGGCCCTCCTTAAGCCAAGCCATCTGGGTGGCGATTTCTCAGTACTGATTCAAAAGTGTCTAAGGATGCTGGGGGTGGCAGGGATGCTCAGTGGCAGGGAGCCAGGGAGCAGGCCTTTGGCATTCAGGGGGGATGATGCCTCTGTAGGGCAGGGGTCTGCCAGCCCCACAGCAGGTGCCGCACGGGGGTATGGGACACTGTGACAGTCTTCCTCCTCCTGCCCTACCTCACAGTGGGCTCCGCAGCCCCCCCAGGGAGCTTTCCTTTCCAAGTCTCAAGGCTGTGTGGGTTCAGTGGTCACCATCCCCTGATGGCTGCCATTCCATGGCCAGGCAGGACAGCATGCTGACAGCATGGCCTCCGCTTTGTCAGTGAGTCCCCTGAACAAGTCCCTGGGGTCTGTACTGCTCTGATCATTGTGCCCATGAGAGGACTGGAGTATGCTGTATACTATACTGGGGACTGTCCCCAGGGAGTGCAGCCAGGGTGGGGCAGCGCCAGCGTCTGGCAGCTCTCCATCAGCTGCAGCAGGTCGTACTCACCTACCCTTTGTGCTGCTAAGAAAGGCACCTCCAGGCCCCCTGAGTACCTGTGCTGGCCACCATCAGCCCTGGCTAGCAAAGTTCAGAGCACGGAAAGCCAAGTCTCTCTCAGGTTGATGAAGTCAAGTGTGGGGTTTTTAACCAGAGTCCTCAGGGATGCGGATGAGGCTCAGGCTGCAGCCCCAGGGGGTGGTCACTTGCCCAGCCAGAATGTTCTCTAGAGGATGCTGGCAGGTTCTTTCCTAAGTCTCACCTCTCTGTACGGCCCAGCAGAGCTGCTTGACCACCCCCGGGCACTTGGTGGCAGATGTGACCAGCGCTGATATACAAGCAGGGCTTGGCTTGAAGTTTGGGGTCGGGACATGGACAAGCATAGGGAGGGAGAGGAGAGAGCAGTGAGCTTGCACATCACAGAATAAAGGAAGTTTCTCCTGAGAGTGAAGTCACAGACAGACACGTGTCACTGCCCACCTTTCCCTCTTGGAAATTTCTGAACATTCCTGCTGTGTCCTGCTCTGGACTAGAGGCTGCAGGAGCCCTGGGGTGTGTGCTGGGTCACGAGGCAGGAGGAAGGCACCTGTGTTTGCTCCTGACAGGTTGGGGTTCGGATGCCTAGGAGACTCCCAAACAAGGGTCTGAGGTCAGTTCCTGGCTCAAGGGACAGCAAGAGCCTGGAGTCTGCTTCTTTGAAAGCTGGATGCCCTGGGCAAAGGCCGGAACCTTTCAGCTGGTGCTTCAAGCCCTCACCCTGTGGCTGGCTGCCTTTCCATGCTCCACAGGGCACAGTGGGTTTCTGGTCCCCACTCCCTTCCCATCCCCTGCACATTGGCCTAATGTCTATGGAACACAGAGGTTTATAAATTTGTAGAGGACCCTGGTCCACCTGCCGAGGGAGGTTGCAGCGGAAGTGACACGGGCATGCCACCCCCTTGTGTGGGGACCGCACATCCGGGAGAAGGCATGCACAGGTGGGGGGAGTTTGGGGGAAGATGTTAGTGGGATAGGCCCGAGTGTTTAAGCAGAGCCTTGCAGGAAACGGCCCTGGCCGTCCCGCAGCGGTGCCCGGGTGGGTATGGCTGGGAGCAGGCCCCTTGGGAACAGATCGGCTGAAGAGTGCTAAGTGAGGACCACTGGCCTCCAAAAGGCTGTGGACACCAAAAAGAGCAGCTGCGAGAGCTGAGTAAGGGGATGCAGACTAAGGCCAAATGCCCGTTCATTGGCACAGGCCCGCCGAAGAGCACCCGCTGTCGCTCAAGCACACACCTGCGTCTCCGGTGGGCGGGTTCGTGACGTGCGCACGCCTGTGCACGTATACGCACAGTGCCGTATTTACGTACGTGCGTACGAACGCACGCACGTGGGCGCGCGGGGCAGGTCCCCGCCGGAGTGGAGCCTCGTGTGCGTTGTTGGGAGTTGCGTTGTATTTTGGTGTGTGTTTGTCAGGAGACGCTGCGTCCTGGCTCTGGTCGCACTAAGCGGAAGCTCCGCTTTCCCTGGGAAGTACGGGGGCACTGTGTGGAGAGCTGACCGTGGCTGTTGTGTCTCTCGCAAGGAGACGGTGGGAGAGCCCTTCTACTTGCTGGTGACGACCCTGAACCAGAAGATAAACAAGGGGCCGGTGGATGTCATCACGTGCAAAGCCCTCTACACCCTCAACGAGGACTGGCTGCTGTGGCAGGTGCCGGAATTCAGCACCGTGGTATGTTGGCATGGGATGAGCTTTGCCTGAGCATGGAGGGGAGGGTTGTGGAGGGGGGTCACTTAGAAGGAAACGATGCATTCCTACTGCGGGGGGCCGTATCCATATATAGTTAATTAAAAGCAGTAGTTGATAAAGTATTAACACGTGTTCGCATAATAGATTTTAATTACTTGGATCGCAAGACAAACTATTGTAATGATGCCTGGGGCACTCATCAATTTCCAAAGATTTTAATATCAAGGATTGCTTATGGCTTTCAGTATCGTCAAAGGAAATGCAAACTACTCCCTATTCAGCACTTATAATTGCAATCAGAATCCCTCACACGCGGCCCAGCTCCGGGAAGACAATGCGTGAAGATATATTTCAACCAAATTGAGGCTGTCTTATTTTAGAATGATAACACAAGACAAATTCCACCGCATTCCCCCACGCCGCGTGGCACCCTTACTTTATTTTCAGGGATTAGTTATAAATGTTTGGTGTCACGCACTTAATGTGTTGTGATCGCATAGATATTTTGAGGCGATCGCTGGAAATCACTATAGGGGGAGGGGGATGGCTGCCTGCTGGGTTTTACTCCAGGAAGCTTTCTGGAATCCATCCCCACCCACCCATCTTTCCATCCAAGACCTTTCCTGCAGAAAGGGAACCGACTGGGGATGATTGGTCATTCTTAGCGGGGGGCGGGGTAGGGGGAAACCCAGCATGGAAAGCGAATCTAGAATCTTGAGTTATCCGGGTTTTTCTGTTCACACAGTCTTGGGGCAGAGATGGCTGGGTTTCATCTTGATCTTTTAACTTCAAGGTCAGCGGGCTTGGGTGTCATAGGCCTGGCGGAGCTGTGTGGGTGTCAGCTGTGGGAGTGTTACTCTGGAAGAACCACCTGTGGCTGCAGAGGGCGTCCGTGGGGCGGAGCAGGTAGATCAGGTGCTAGGAGTTGTTCCCCGCGCATCCCGCTGCTGAGGACGCGCCATGCTCAGCTGCGCTTCTCAACACCCTAACGTGTTTGCACGCGTGTGCAGCCGAGACTTGCTGCGCTCCACCTGACACGTGCACCTGAAGAGACTATTTTAACACTGAGGACTAGCTGCGGCTGGTCTGGGCTGCGGCTGCAGAATCGCCTCTTAAGAGGGCTCCCTGACACAGTGGCTAAAGGTGGCCTGGCGGGTCAGGCAGCCTCGTCCGCAGACCAGCTGGGTGTCGGTGGGAAAGGCTTGGAAGCTCAAGCTCGCTGTATCTGCTTTTCCTCACGTGTAAAGTGGAGGTGGTGACCTGGACATTTGCGTCCTTCTTGGGGGTGTTGCAAGGATAGGGTACGCCTTTGGTGAAGCCAAATGTTGGAGCATCCCCTGGCACGTGGATGCTGTGTGAAACCCTGGGTTCAGTTGAGAGCTCATGGAACACAGGCTTGAAAAGCAGACCCAGGTAATAGTGCTGAGCCTCCTCCTGCAAGCTCTAGTGTGGCGCCCAGACATGTATCCATCCATGGAACTCTGCAGAAAGTTCTCACAAGGCAGCGGCAATGGAAACCTTGAGAAAACAAAAGACAAGCTTTGCATCAGTGCCCTGGACTCTCCTGCTTTGGGGGTGCACCCGCAGCCTTGGTCCTTACCTGGAGAATGTCAGTGCGTCATTCTGAAAC
Source organism: Ochotona curzoniae (assembly GCF_017591425.1). Lineage (NCBI taxonomy): Eukaryota > Metazoa > Chordata > Mammalia > Lagomorpha > Ochotonidae > Ochotona > Ochotona curzoniae. The sequence goes on along the minus strand of NW_024464920.1, from coordinate 10,907,205 downwards.
ATTCTAGAAGTCTCTGGAAGTTCCTTCCTTTAATTTGGTTAGGGTCTTCCAACTTAAAACTCACTAGATTTCAGAAGCCACTGGGGAGGGTTCAGAGACGTTGCGGGGCCTTTAAGAGTCACTGGGGCATGAGCTCCACTTTCGGGAAGGGATTCACGCAAGACCCTCTGGGGCTTCTTGTTAGAAAGCTGGGGGGCAGCCTCGGCTTCTCCCCGCTCTCCCTCCCTTTCCTGGATCTCTTCATGTGAGCACGGACTGCACGTGGCCCTCCCCGAAAAAGCCAAGGAGACGCAGGCACTGCTGCTCCGGGACTTTAAGAACCATGAGCCAAAGGAACTGGTTCCCTTCTTGTCTGATCCCAAGGCTTGGCTGATTCTGGGCAATGGCAACAGAGAAAGTCCCCAAAGAGAAACCCGTGTGAGTGAATATAGGGGGAGAACTGAGCCTGCAGGGCTGGAAAGGGGAGGTGGGCTCGGTGCTGGGGGACTCGGCCTGGGGCCGCTGGGGAGCTGTTCCTCACACTTTACCTCTGGTGCTTTTCCCCTCCCTTCTGTTTCGGAACGTTATTTATTTCACAGTCAATTACAACCATGTGTTTCTGATTTGTTAACGCTCAACTCTTGGTGTTGAAGAAATTCCTGTTGACTCTTGGAAATTTGTTGTTGTTGTTGTTTGCCTCGGAGCCCCCGGGGAGAAGGCTAATGGAAAATGATGATTTCAAAAATGCGTATCAGTTTTGCTTTGCAAGTTCCAGTTCGCAGGTGGGGAGAGTTGAGGCTGGACAAGGGCTCGGCCCCTTGTTTGTGAGGGCTGAGCCTGTAAGAGTGATGGAGAAGGCCTTTTGTTGGCGCCCTCCCAACCTCCCCGGCGAGGTAGGCGATTATGCTAGAAGCCAGTGAGAAGGCACGTGATCCAGTCTATGCTCGTGTGACAAAATGTTAGCAGAAGGTCAATATAAAAAATTTAAGGTTTTTCATTTCCTTTCGGGCAACTTCCCCCAGCCTGAACCTTTCATATTTCTAATTTTCCTTCTGCCTTCCCACCCCACCCCCATCTCCTCCTCCCCCTCTTCCCTCCCCCTACTCGCCCCATGTATTTGCACCAGTGGTTTTAAAGTCTCGCTTTGCTAAATCTGCCTGAGGTGGTTTATGTAATTGAAAAGCAAGGTGTGGTGAACAGACTGGCTGGTGTGTGTGGGTGTGTGTGGGTGTGTGTGGGTGTGTGTGTGTGTGTGTGTGTGTGTGTGTGTGTGTGTGTGTGTGTGTGATCCTTTCAAGAAAAGTCAGGGAAGTCCAGAGCTGCCTCCTGAGTGCCTGGAGCTTTCAGAGCCAGCTGCCATGAAGGGCCGCACCGGACACCCAGGGCCCCTAACTCCTGGTTAGCTGCATCCTGGGAAACACAGCACCTCATCTAGCAACCTAGAAGTTCCGTTTCACACCTCTAAGATTAGGATGTATTCTCCCCGAGGTGTGTGGGGTGTTTTCTAGAACAGAGACACCCTGCCAATTTCTTATCCATGAAATCATTATACTCACAAATGGGCTCTGGCAAGGCATGCCTTGTTCTTCGCCTCTTGGGAGGATAATTCCTGCGTGCCCTCCAGTGTAAGCAGAGCTCCCTGAAGCCACGCTGACTGCTGTGCTCTAAGCAGCCGCCTCTCCCGGTGTTCTCGTGTCACATGAGGGGGCAGCAAGGCCCAGTGCCCTAGTGTTGGCATCCGGGTAGGTGTGTATACACACAGGATTCCAGGCTGCATTTCATATCCAGGAATTCAGGTCTGATGGTCAGAAGAGGAATGCAACTTTTTTTTTTTTTTTTGGCAAACTTGGGAGGAATCTCTGCCCCTCACTCCGTGTTAGGAGAAGGATGTTAGAGGAAGGACTGAGGATCTGATTTCCAGGAGAGGACACCCCATGGGAGAAGGGATGAGGAAAACCAATAGGTAGTAGCATGCATGCTGAATGAGCTGGAGAAGGTGGACTTGTCACCAGAGTTAAGTGAGAAATGGTCTTTTGCACTCTTAAACCCAGGAAATGAGCTTGCCAATCTGCTGCATCAGAGATAAAATCTTGCCACCCAGGGAAACAGTATTGTGACAAACATTATTGCGGTCATTCAATCTCTAAGAATGTCTCTAGATGATCAGACGTTCCTGAAAAAGCACATGATGTCTCTGTTAGGATGTGCTGAAGGTTGAAGCCAGTCCATGCCAGTGTTAGGCCAGTTCCTCCATAGTCACACTGTGTTTGAGACCCGGCTGTCGACTGAAGGCATGTCTAATGCACCTGCTGCCTTTCCCAGCCCACTGCCCACACCAGTCCACAGCTCTTTTTGGTTCCATTTAGCAGGTCCTTGCAGAAGATCCATTAGCCCCTTAATTAAACAGCACATTGTCCCGATTAAGTCATTCTCTGCTACTTCAGTTACATCCCATTGTTCATTAAGGCCTGGTGTTTGCACTCCAGCACGCTTGTTTTTTAATACTCTGAGTGTTTGGAGCGACGGTAGAGTGAGTGTGCCGCTCTCGAGCGTGGCTGTGCCTGCCTGCCGCGGCACACATCATTTCCATTATGACTTGCAATAATACTGAAACCACTACTCCACAGTGTGCTGCGCTTCCTGATCAAAGAGGCAAGCCCCTTTTCCTAATCCTCTGAGGTAAGTCTGCTAGATGGCAAGCCATGGAAAATGAAAAATGAACATTAACTGGCTGCTTGAAATGACTTTCCTCTTCAAACTCTTTCTTCCCACTCCTGTAATCTTGGAATTAAAAAATAATTGAGTCATCTAAATATGAAAGTATTTAATTTTCCTCTTTGTGGCACAGATGTGACTATTATTTCATTGTTGGGATTCTTATGTTCATACCTTGCGGAGAGTGGTAACTTTTATTAAAAATCATGGTGGAATTAAGCATTTTTCTAGATCTTTTTGGCATTGTCAGAGTCAGGATTCCACTAGAAGTTACTACATAATGCACGGCTGTGCTAACAGCCACCTGCGGGACAAATGTGGTCACCAGCCTCTTTTTATAAATAAAATTATTGGGATATGGTCAAGCTCATTGGTTTCCGTACTGCTGGCTTTTTTAAAAAAGATTTATTATTATTATTATTTTATTGGAAAGGCGGATATACAGAGAGGAGAGACAGAGAGGAAGATCTTCCATCCGATGATTCACTCCCCAAGTGAGCGCAACGGCCGATGCTATGCCGATCCAAAGCCAGGAGCCTCTTCTGGGTCTCCCACGCGGGTGCAGGGTCCCAAAGCTTTGGGCCGTCCTTGACTGTTTTCCCAGGCCACAGGCAGGGAGCTGGAAGGGAAGCAGGGCTGCCAGGATAGAACAGGCGCCCATGTGGGATCCCGGGCGTGCAAGGCGAGGACCTTAACCACTTGCGCCACCGCACCGGGCCCCGTACTGCTGGCTTTTAAAGAACAGAGTTGAGTAGTTGTACCAGACACCAGTGAATGAAACATAGGCTGTCTGGTCTTTCACAGGAAGTATGCTGGCCTCTTGTACAGGGCTTGACATGATAGAAAGAACTAGAATCCTCCCTCCAGTTCTCCAGGAAGCACATGGCCTCTTGCCTCTCCTTCTAGGGACACAGTCTTGTTGCCAGCCTGAAACACAGGGGACTTTTTGCAACAAAAACAAACCTTGTACTGAAAATAATGAAATGCTATTGTAGGCTAAATCAGACAGCTCTTGGCACTTGATTCTAGGATAGACAAATATTGGCGAATGCTATGGTGTATAGAAAAACTGGCAAGGGGAACTTGAGTTGAAATTTGATAAACTTTTCCCCTTCAGAACGATAAAGGCGTCTCTTCCCTCTCTACCCCATCATTCTGTTTGGCGGGGGAGGCGGGGAGCCAAGTGTCTTGATCCTGGAAGCCGTGGTGGGGAGTGGTGGCAGGGGCACAGGCTGAAACTGGAGCCAGGCCTGGCATGGGAAGCGTCCCCGAGACTCGCATTTCTAGCTTGTCGCTTCTGCCCCTGGGCTTTTTTCTAGAACGGCCCCTCCTTTTCTCCTGCCTGCCCTTCACCTGTACCCTCTCTCCCTCAGTGCCATGTGGTGTAAGACTCAGTCTTTTCCTCTTGACTTTGGGCCCCAGAATGAAATTAGGAATACTTTTTATGGGCTTTATTTAATGAGAGCCATTACTGCTGTAGAACTTTCCACAATACAGTTGCTATCAGAAGTCGGTTCTCATGCAGTTCCTCTCCGGCTCTTCTTTGGGGTCCCTGAAAGGATGCGGTAGCATCCTCCCTGCTCAGCCAGCATCTGGTGGAGGAGGCAGCAGCCAGGCCAACCTCTCATAGAGGTCTACGTCTTCCAGACCCCATGCTGGACACACCGAGTGATGGGGAAGCGTGCTGCCTAGATGGGAGTGAGACTCCCGGGTCATGCAGAAGAGGCAGTGCCTGCAGGCTGGCCATCTTGATGTGGAATCTTGCCTCTGGCCACTTTGCTCTGTGGCTGTGTGACCTTAATCCAAGTCATGTACCCTCTCCAAACTTGTTCCCTCATCTGTCAGCAAGCAGTGACAGCCATTCTGTGCTTGCTTTTAATTTTTATTTTTCATGATACAGTTCCTTATGCTCAGGAATTTCACCTTACACACTCCTCCACCCATGGTTTTTACCTATATTATAACAATAGTGTAGTCCTTCAGCAGTAGTCGTAAGTCCATCATTCTGCTATCTAAGTATATCATGACATTGTAGGTATAGACAATGGTAGAAAGTCCGGCATCCTATTGTGAAGATATATTTAACAGTTTCATTGGGAGTCCATCTTTTATTCGGAAGTAGAGATGCACACTGCAATGTATCTTCACAATATGCTTGCCTCCATTATACAGTGCCTCTAGATAAATACATATATATACACATTTACTTATATATATATTGGTCTTGTATTTTGCATGAAGGTTGCCTTTGTCAGAGAATGTATGCCATTTGTCCTTTTGGAATCAGCTGATTTCACTGAACATAGTGGTCCCTAGTTGGGACCATTTTGCTTCAAATTAAAAAGAATTAGATTCTTTTTAATGTCTGAGTAGCATTCCATAGAGTAGATGTACCATAGTTAATTTGAAAGTCAGGGGAACGGGGCAGAGGCGAGAGAGAGATCTTCTGCTGGTTTACTCTCCAAGTGGCTTTCCGACCAGGCCAGACTAAAGCCAGGAAGCAGAAGCTTTTGCCAAGTCTCCCTGGCAACAGCTCAATGACATCAGCCTTTTTTGGCTGCTTTTCCAGGTGTCTTGGCAGGGAGCTGGATTAGAAGAGGAGCAGCTGGAACTTGAATCTATGTTCTGATACGGGATGTTGGCATTGCAGGTGGCAGTTTGCTAGGTCATGACACTGGTCCTTTGCACTTGCAAGGAGTTTAGAAGATATTGCCTGTATCGTGACTATACATAATGGGTCCTCTCCCTTTTGGGGAGTTTTCTTATCCCTACAAGCAGAAAGTGTCCGCCCCACCTCCCCACCATTCTTCATGGTTTTCTCTTGTTTTTATAAATTTGTCATGGTGTAGCACATTAAGCCACCACATGGGATGCATGTATCAAGCTCCTTGGTTCCTTTTTTTATTTAAAAAAATTTTTTGTTGTTATACAGTTTTGTGGATATAGGACCTTCCCCTCCTCCCTCCCAATTTTAATCTTCCACCATTCCCCCCCATATTATTACGGTAGTTTAGTCCTTTAGTAACAGTTACAAGTTTAACACTGTGCTACTGAAGTGTGTCATGGCGTTAGAAGCAGTATCGTATCGTCAAGGTCTATTTAATGTTCCATTGAGAATCCTTTTATTCAGGAGTAGAGATGCATACTACCATGAGTCTTCCCAGTGTGTTAGTCTGTACTGTACAGTTCATCTAGGAGACTGTGTAGATATGTTTACCATACATCTCTTTTGCATGAAGGTTGCCTCATCTCAGAGAGAACATATTTGTTCTTTTGAATTGGCTTATTTCACTGAGCATAATGGTCTCCAGATGGGACCATTTTGTTGCAAATTACAGAATTTCATTCTTTTTAATGACTGAGTAGTAGTCCATGAGTTGACGTAGCACAGTTGCTTTATCCTTTTCTCTCTTGATGAGCATCTGGGTTGTTTGCATGTCTTTGCTACTGTGGATTGTGCTGCTATAAATACAGTTGCAGATCACTTTTTTCATACACATATTTCATTTCTTTTTGGATTGTTCCCAGAAGTGGGATAGCTGGGTCATATGGTAGGTCCAGTTTCAGTTGGGCACTTTCCATCCTGACTAACGTAGTGGCTGCACTGGTCCGCTGCACTTCCACCAGCAGTGGGCTGGGATGCCTTTCCCTAACATGCGCGCTGGCGGTTGTTGGTTTCTGCATATAGGACAGTCTCAGCAGAGCTGGGTGGAACCTCAGTGTGGCATTCATTCGTTATTTCCCTGACAGCTAGGGAGCCTAAGTGGTTTTTCATATGTCTGTTGCCCGTTTGAATTTGGTCTTTTGAAGCAGTGCCTGCTTGTTTGCTTCACAGGTTTTTGCTCCTTTCCTCACAGGGTTGTTTGTTTTGCTGTTGAGTGTCTGAGGCTCTTCGTATGTCTTGGATATTAGTCCCCTGTCTGGTCTGCAGTGTGCAAAGATTTTTCTTCCATTCTGGTGGTTATTTATTCATGGTGGGTGATACAGTGGGGTTGATAAACTGAATTTATCATGAAAAAAAATGTCTTAAATACCCGTGTGCTTGTGACCAACAGCAGTGTTGCATAGGGGCCTGCTGTGGCATAGTTGGTGCACTGGCATGCCATATCCAGGGGCAGGTTTGAGTGCTGGGTACTCTGCTTCTGATTCAACTTCCTGCTAATGCCCCTGGAAAGGCAGTGGAGGATGGCTCAGGTATGAGTCCCTGCTACCCATGTTGGGTGACCCGGATGGAGTTCCTGGCTCCTGACCTCAGCCTGGCCCAGGCCTGCATGTTGTAGCTCTCTGGGGAGCAGACCAGCGAGAAGATCATCTCTCTGACTCACCCTCTGTCTCTCTGCCTTAGAAATGCTTAAAAAAATGTACCACAAACACCCCCCCCCCATGTCTGGGCATTGCCACCCCTGGCAGATAACACATACTGTGTATATGGGACTAGGGGGTAACAGGAAGAAAACCTGAGCTGCCACCCTAAGAGCTGGTTTGTGGCATGACACATGAGGGCCAGCCCCCTCTCTTCCCAGCCAGCGTTTTCTCTGCCTTCTGGGGGAGTGTTTTCTGATATCCGTGGCCCTCCTTGTGCCTGTGTGGAGCAGAGCAACCTCTGTCGCCCAGGGGGTGGACTGACCAGGAGCGTCCCTGCCCCTGCTGGGGCTGTCCTCACCGACCCAGCTTCCTTCTCTTGTAACTTCAGGTCACCTCATGGCCAAAGCCATCTGCTTCCCCCAGCCTCCTTCTGCATTCTGCATTCATGGGGTTCCATGGGGTTCCTTGTCAAGCCAGAGCCAGGAGGTCGTGCCCTCTCTGTCACAGTGTGTTGCTCCTGTCGACTCTGCTGGCATTGATGGAAACCCTTCAGCAGACTGAGCCTGCCCTGCTGGGACCGGCCATTTGGCTTCTGTCATTTAAGACTTGGGATGTGTCCTTAGGGGTGCCCTCGCCCATCTCCTCCATCCTGGACACGCATGTTAACCTCTCTGGCTGTTGGTTTCTGCATCTGTTGAACTCTGCTGAACGAAGAGCACCCACTGCATTGCACAGTTGTGGGGATGAAGTGAATGATCAGATTTGTAAATGAAAAGCACTCACATGATTAGAACACTATGCCAGCATTCCCTTCCGCGCTGTATTTGTTTCTATCCATGGTAGAATTTTGCTGTCAGATGGCAGGGGATGGTTCCAGAAAGACCACATGTCTCTCACCTCCTGCCCTCACCTCCAACAAGGGAATTGGTATTCTTGCTCTAGATTGCCTCACCTCCCAGCCTGTGGGAAGGACTGGAGCTTGCCACTCCCGGTCTAAGAGGAGACAGGAAGCCAAGTGCGTCTTATGCAGTACAGCTTCACACAAACTCTTAAACATCCCCTCCTCCATGCAGTCCTCCTGACTGTATCTCCCTCAAAAAACTCTGTTCAGGAGCAGGTATTTGAGATAGAGCCATCACTTTTCAGAGTGCCTGCTTCAAATCCCAGCTCTTATGCACTTTTTTGTTTTGTTTATTTTGGGGCCTGGCATGATGGCTCAGAGGCTGAATCCTTGCCTTGTATGTACAAAGATCCCATATGGGCACCAGTTCTAGTCCCAGCTGCTCCACTTCACATGCAACTTTCTGCTTGTGGCCTGGGAAAGCAGTGGAGGATGGCCCAAATCCTTGGGACTCTGCACCTGTGTGGGAGACCTGGCTTTGGATCGGCTCAGCTCCGGCTGTTGCGGCCACTTGTGGGGTGAATCAGTGGATGGAAGATGTTTGTCTCTCCTTCTCTCTGTAAATCTGCCTTTTAAAACACTATTTTATTGGAAAGGCAGATTTACAGAGAGAAGGTCTGCGACATGGGCACAGGGTCCCAAGTTGTCGAGCCATCCTCCACTGCTTTCCCAGGCCATAAAAAGAGAGCTGGATCAGAAGTGGAGCAGCCAGGACATAAACCAGTGCCCCCATGTGGGATGTTGACACCTGAAGGTGGAGAATTAGCTTGTTGAACCATGACCCTGGCCCCAGCTCTTCTGCTTCTGACAAGCTTACAGTTAATGCCCATCCTGGAAGGCGGCAGGTGAAGGGTCCCTGCCACACCTGTGGGAGATCTGAATGGAGTACTGGGCTCCTGTGTATTGGGAGCATTGAGGGAGTGAGCCAATGGATGGAAGATCTCTGTTTCAATCTCAAAATAAATATTTTAAAAGATTTACTTACTGGGGCTGCCTGTGTGACATAAAGGTAATGTTGCTGCCTGCAGCGCCAACATCTCATGTGGTCTCTCGTGCAAGTCCCAGCTGCTCCTCTTGGATCCAGACCCCTGCTAATTGCCTAGGGAAAACTGTGGGGAATGGCCCAAGGATTTAGACCCCTGCACCCACATGGGAGACCTGGAGGAAGCTCCTGGTTTCAGCCCAGCTCTGCCATTGTGGCCATTGGATGAATGGCACCAGCAGATGGAAGATTCTCTCCCATTCCCTCTTCCTCTCTCTCTACTTCTCTCTGTAACACTGCCTTTAAAATAAAATAGATTCTGTTTTTTGAGAGAGAGAGTACAGATAGAGATGGAGCTGGATCAGACCAAAATCAGGACACTGAACCATCATCTTCCACTGCTTGCCTAGGCCATTGGCGGGAGTGGAGTAACCAGGGCAGGAACTGGAGCCCATATGGGATGCCAGAGTCACAGACAGCGTCACCTGCCCTGCCAGCACCAGCCCTGAAAATCATTTGAGAAACCAGTTCAGCCTAGAGTTGGTAGCTCGGAGCCCCTCGCCTTCCCTTCCCTATTGTATCTGCTGTTAGCATTTGAGGTATGAGTCCTCCAGTTTGTTCTTTGTGTGAGTAGTTCCCGGGATGATTGGTAGGTTGTTCCTCATGTGGACAGATACACCAATCCACATCGGCCCCACCGAAGCAAGTGCTGTCAGTCGGGTGCCTCCTGCTGTCATCAGACTAATGGTGCCTGAAATAGTAAGACCAGGGAATGGCATCTAGGAGCCAAAAGCCTGGAGGTAAACATTTCCCAGGCTGTTCCAGTATTGGTTTACTTTCATTTATTTGAAAGGTCGAGAAAGAGACAGGAGAGCTCCCATCTGCTTGTTCACCCTCCTGCCACTCCAGTGCCCAAAACACCTGTTACTGGGCCAAGCCAGAGTTCCAAGCACTGCTCTGTTTTTGTTAGGGCCAATAACCTATCCTTTTCTGTGGTACAGGCCAGAGCTGGGTTCTGTGGGCAGTCCCTGGTGAAGGAGATGGCAGTTGCCAACCACAGTACTTTCTAACCTGGGGTGGGTCATTAGCTGTCAACAGCTGACTGGTCCTCAAAGGAGGAAGGATGGCTATCGGACCAAGCATTTTTGTTATTCCAGATGTGCTGACACTTAACATTTTTAAAAGTTATTTTGAGGGGCCATTGTGGTGATGCAGTAAGCGAATCCTCTGCCCTTGGGTGCTGGTACCCATATGGGGTCCCAGCCACTCCACTTCCCATCCTTGCCTGTGGGAGCATGTACCAAGGCCTTGGACCCTTGAACCCAAATGGGAGATCTGGAAGAAGCTCCTGGCTACAGATCAGCTCAGCTATTGATGGTCGTTAGGGGAGTGAAGCCAGCAGGTGGAAGCTCTTTGACTCTCCTCTATGTGTAAAATCTGCCTTTCAAATAAAAATAAATAAATTATTACTTTGAAAGGCAGAAAGACCGCGAGCTCCCAGGAGAGCTGGCTCACTCTCCAAATGCCCACAGCCACAAGGGCAGTCCAAGCCAGGAGCTCAGAACTCAACCAGGTCTCCTGTGGGGGCACCCAAGGACTTGAGCCACCACCAGCTGCCTCCCAGGGGGCACCCTCATCATCCGGAGGAGGAGGAGTCTCAAGCGGATCCCAGGAACTCTGATCTGTGATGTGGGCAACTCAGCAGCAGCTTCACTGCCCAGGCAAATGCCCACTGCTGGGCTCACAGGGCAGTTCCTCTTAGCAGGGGTAATAGGGCATGGCTCATTTTAGTACACAGTTAGCTTTTTGCAGGAATTGAAACTAATCACCATCTCGTAGATTTCTGGCTGTGCCTCCTGCAGAAATCAGTCTCGTTTTGACAGGCAAAGTCACCATGTATTTAAGAACATGAAACTGGAGTGATGGGTTCTGCCGTTTTCCTGCTGGGTGACCTTGCACAGTTAGTTCACCCCTCAACTTTCCCACCCATAAAATGGGAGTGGTAGCAGTTCTCTCAAAGGGTGGTTTCTGAGGTTGATTTTCTATGTGTGTGGTACACAGGATTTTTTAATAGTGGGCAGTGTACAGGAAGCACACGTTGATTTGGGATTGTTCCATGGTGTTTAGTATTGCTGCTGCTCCTTCGTGTAGAAACTGAGCAATTTAAGGATCAGAGAAGTGAGATGACTTGTCCCCATTCCCATATCTGGTGGCTGGCAGCCTGAGGCAGTCCTGAGCCCTCAGCCTGCCGTCCTGTGCTCAGGATTCCCGATGCCAGCATGCTGGTCTCGATGCTGCTGCTGTCTCCTAAATGTATCACAGATGAGTGGAGAACAAGCACTGGGGCTTCCTGTCTCTGGCATAGACCTGAGTCCCTAATGCCAGGGAGGGCATGCTGGGAACATCTGGGGAGATGGTGCTTCCCATGGGGCTGGTGAGCGAAGGTCACGCTGTGACATGGGGCAGGCACGGTGAGTGGCCGTGGCGTCCGCACTGCAGGATGCAGCCGTGTGTGCGCTGAGCGTCACCAGCAGAAAGGAAGGCGGATCGGTGTGCGTGTGAATTCACTCTGGGAATTCCCCGCGTATGCTGCAGCACGCACATTCCCTCCCTTCCACCTGTCTGACTCAGGAGACCCTGGCAGATTTGCATTATTTTACATCCCGTTGGGATGGTTGGCTTTTTACCCCCACCTCCTCTCTTTTGGTTATGTTGTTAAGAACATTTATTGCCTATAAAAAAGGTGTTTTTGTTTAAGACAGCGGTGCCCTTTAGGTAGTGCTTATTTCACAAATACTTATAAAACTATTAAACAGCCTGGGATCACAAAGGTGCTTTCCACTCATGTTTCTCTTTGAGAAGCCCTGTGAAATCACAGCCCGCAGTTACTCCCCACCGTGCCCAGGCGAGGCAGGCATGCCTACCACACTGGAGCTGCGGGACCGACCTGGGGTTCCTCTCCCACTTCTCCAGCACCCCACTGCTCTTGGGTGTCTGGCTGGGGCTTGGCCTACAGCCTGCTCTAATTCAGGATTTCCTAAGATGAGGAGGTGGGACTGGTGGGGGGCACACTCCACAACTAGCTCTGCCTCTTAGAACTGTGACCCTGCAGCAGGTTGCTAAGGCTCAGTGCGGGTGCTGCTACTCAAAGCTGTCTGCACCTGGACAGACATTGCCGAGTGGTCCTGGGACCCCCTGTAAGTGTTGCTTTAGAAAAGGAAGGGAGGCAGGCCTCGCACAGTGGCTCAGTTGGCTACTCATCCCCTTGCAAAGCACCTAGATCCCATATGGGCACCGATTTGTGTCCTGGCTACTGCACTTTCCATCCAGCTTCCTGCTTGTGTCCTGGCAGGGCAGTGGAGGCAGCTTTGGGACCCTGCACCTGTGTGGGAGACCCGGAAGAAGCTCCTGGCTTCATATCGGTTTAGCTCTGGCCATGGTGGCCCCTTGGGGAGTGAATCAGTGGAGGGAAGATCTTTCCTTCTCTTTGTAAATCTGCTTTTCTAATTAAAAAAGAAATCTTTAAAAAAAATATAAAGTCAGGGAGGCAAGGGAGAGGACTTACGCATGAGACTTTGCCCTGTTGAATTTGCTCAATACTTGTCCCTTGTGCTCAACATCCCCCGATCTCCACTCCTGTGTCTTGTTCGCTTGTGAGGCTGAAGGTGTTTGGATCCCCTGTGTGTGGGGGTCGGGCACAGGTGCTTTCCAGGCCGGCAGGGGAGCACCTCTGTGCTAGGTAGGAGCCCTGAGAGGCCTGACTGAGGTGGCCGAGTTTGGAGGTCCTGATGCTTCGGTTAGGCCTGGGCCAGGGTGGACACCTGTGTCCAGTGGGGCTGAAGTCATAGGGGGAGGTTTGAAAGGTTTCTGTTTTAGTCCTTCCAGGCTGCTGTAACAAAACTCCATAACCTGCGGCACTTGCCAAGAGCAGATGTTTTTTGCAGTAGCAAAGGCTGAGAAGGCTCACCTGTGCGTGTTTCCCTGTACGGCGAGGAGCTGGCAGCTCTTGGGGGCCCCCTGGAAGGAGGGCGCGGAGCCCAGGATCAGGCCCTACTCTCATGGCCCTCTCCAGAGCTACCCCCACGTACACTGCCTTGGGAGTTGTAGGTTCCAGCATGCTGAGCTGGGAGGACACACATCCCGACCAACCATGGCAGCACCCAAGGGAAGACACGACCCTGAGGGCCTTTCCAGAGTTTCAGAAGCCCCGGATGTGCCAGGTCAGGGGCCCATCTCCTGGTGCCTGGGAACCAGAGCCTGTTGTTGGTGCTGCCCTGTTGGTTCAGTGCATTGTGACTGCACCCTCCCAGGGCAGAAGCTGCCATGTGAGCTCACTGTGCAGATGAGAAGTTGCTGGGAAGTGAGTCCAAAAGCTACCCAGCTGCTCTGGGTGGGCTGCCTGCCTGCCTGCTGGCTACTTCCTCCTCCCTCTGGTGGTCAGGCGCATGTGGAGATGGAGTCCCACTCAGTCGGCTGGAGCTGCGCCTCTGCTTAATCAAGGCCTCCCCGTACTGGGCATTGAACAAGCTCACAATCTGTGGGTACTCCCACGGCCACTGAGCCTTGGCCCGCAGCCTGGCTAGCTCTGGGGAAAGCCCTTGAGTGTGTTATCTCATTTAATCTGTTTAACAAGGCTAGAAAGCAGATCCCTGGAATTATACCCCCCCACACACTTTGTTAAAGTTGAGCCAAATCCTAAGGATTCCCAGGCACTGTGTTATTTATAACTTCTTATCACCCCCACGACCTTGATCATTAGCTATTCTCTTCTTAAGCTAGGCTCGAAATCATTAACTCACTGTGCGTTTCACACCAGGTCTTCCTGACACAGTGGTTTCAGCTGTGCCTTAGAATCAGCTGCTTGTTGCGCGAGTTATGGAATACTCCGCTCTTGCCCAAATCAGTGCCCGTGAAGATCTGTGGGTACCAGTGTGGTTGCACATCTGTTTGCTTGTTCTCAGATAAAGTTAATCTGAAATTGCCTTTAGATGCGCTTGGCAGCACTGCCTCGCTCTGAGCTTGCACACGGGCACAAAGGTGCAGTCTCCTCCCGGTAGCATGGTGGTGTGGTCTAGCTGCGCTGGGAGAATGGGAACTGACGTTAAGTAATGGCACCGAAATGCAGAGTCACTAATGCAAGAATAATAGTAGCAGGCCGGCAGCTGAGTGTGTTAATGAGGGGCTGGGGAAAGCGTCTTGGGGGGAGATGTTGGGAGTGGAAGGGTGCTGGAAGTGATGGTAATTAATGCTGCGTGTTAAACACGGATTGCCTCGGTGTGATCGATACGTGGGCCTGGTAACCTTTGCTGTCCCCTGCAGCTTGGCTTCTGGGACGCTGCTGTCCTGGTCATGGAGCAGGGGCTCACAAGCACACGTTTGTCCACGCTGGACCCTTTCCTGGTCTTTGTGTTTTGGTTTTGTTTTGCATGCGGGTGGGGAATGGGGCATGATGAAAAATAGAAGCCAGACTGTTTAGGGCATCCGTGTGCTCTGTCCCTTCCGCGCTTGCTCTATAGAATGAGAACTGCATCTTTCTGTTTTCCTCTGCTTCTATTGCTTGGCAGGAACCGATGCCAGAGAGGAAATGCCAGCAGCCCTGTGCAAGTGGGCCATTGCGGGATGGCTGTGCTGTGGTGGGTGCTGGGGCACCCTCCCCTAGCCTAGGTTCTCTGCTTTTAGGGTTTGTGGTGATCTAAGTGTGTTGAGAGTCTGTGTATGTCCTTGCAGGCCCTCAATGTCATCTTTGAAAAAATCCCAGAAAACGAGAGTGCGGACGTCTGTCGAAACATTGCAGTCAACGTGCTGGACTGTGACACCATTGGGCAAGCCAAGGAGAAGATCTTCCAGGCCTTCCTGAGCAAAAACGGCTCTCCCTATGGACTTCAGCTCAACGAAATTGGGCTTGGTAAGGCGATGGCCAGCTACTTCGTCCTTCCCTCCTCTCCTCCACTGCCCTCCTCTCCTCTTCCCTCCCCGTAACTCTCCCCTCCCTGACCAGCCACTTCTGTGTAGCAAGGCTGAGACAGCCGGGTGAGGCCTCTAGAGGAGGGCCAGTCTAGTGGCCAAGGACTGCTTTGCTCCCTGGTGTCTGCAGCCCACTCTGCAACTTCCTGAACATTAGGTTTATAAGTCAGATTCTTGGGTGCACCCACTTGGCACCTGATTTGTTTGTGGCGATACATGAGTGCGTGTCTCCGACTCCAGGTGTTGACTCCGGCAAGCTGAGGTCATCTTCCTCCGTAAAGCCAGTCTCAGCCTGTATTGGCGTGGCAGCCTCCTCTCCACCCCTCATGCAGCCGTGCCTGCTGCACACACACGTGTGGGCTCTCTCGGTGCCCTGCAAAGGCAGCGGCTGTGCAGGCCCGCGAATGGGGCTCCACTTCACTCAAATCCAGACATGCTGCCATCCTGGAGGGCTGACAGTGGGGTTTTCTGGCAGATCACAGGATAGGCTGGAAGAGCAGATCGTGGCACTGATAGGCATTATGACAGGGCTCAGCGCCCTAGGGAGTTCAGTTGGGGACGTCCCTGAAGCAAATAATTGAAATCCTCCTTCTTTAAGCCAGACCTCCTGCTCAAAGGCCCTGCAGAAAAACCTTGAGCCTCAGGCAAGCAGAGTGACACCATGGAACTGCAAAGATAGCAGGGGCCACTTTGGAGCCCCCTATGCACCTCACTTCCTTTTCCTCCCATCGGCTGCCCAGTTGGCCAGCTGGGAGACCACTTTAGCCCATTTGGTTAGACACAGGATCAGGAGGCAGCCCCAGCCCGGAAACCATGACCTGACTTAGACCATCAGCTTCCTGGCTCTGCCCAGAACAGCCTGCAGACGAGAGGCCCTGACCACGTCCAGCCCAGCCCCTGCAGGGCCAGCAGCCTTGATTGTTGCCTCTGATTGGGCAGGGAGTGGCCTCCCATTAGTTATTGATTTGTGCTTACCCGGTTCCCTTGCTTCATAATACAGGAAGACAGAAAGCAAAGCAGGCAAGTGGCCTGGTGCCATGGCCTCTCCACCCTGGCAGGCCCCTATGTGCCTACTCGTTTGTCAAACTACCTCCCAGGTGGGCGCAGGAGGCCTGGGCAACCTGCAGAGAGCTCCCAGGCTGGAAGCTTCCATGTGCATACCTCACTCACAGTGGAGGCCCAGGAACACAGGTGCTCAGCAGGGAGGAGGGATTGTGTATAAATAGGGGGTTGGTGTGATGGCTCGGTCGGCTCATCCTCCTGCTGCAGTGTTGGCGTCCCCAGTGGGGACCGATTCGTGTCCTGGAACCAGCATCCTGCTACCAGCTTCCTGCTTGTGGCCTGGGAAAGCAGTGAAGGATGGTCTAAAGCCTTGGTTCCCTGCACCCACGTGGGAGACCCGGAAGAAGCTCCTGGTGTCAGATCAGCTTAGCTTTGACTGTTGTAGTCATTTGGGAAGTGAACCAGCAGATGGAAGATCTTTCTGTCTCTATGAAATTTGCCTTTCCAGTAAAAACTATATATTAAGTTGGTGTCCTTCAAAGGGGAAAAAATGTGTGCAAAGCTGAAGGGTGCTGCCCACACAGGAGGGGATGCGTGTCACCTGACTTAATCAAGTCAGGGCTCGCTGTCGAAGGGGACGGTGCCGCTTGGCTTCAGCTGGAGGCTGCCGTATCAACTGTCCAATTAAAAATCAGAAGTCCCTGTTTATATCTGTGGTCTCCTAATCTTTAAATGCTGGTGCCGAATTGGTGTTAAAATAATGATGGATAAGCTACCATGCAGGCTCACAAAAACCCACAGCTATGAGGGTGAGTCTCTGACCTGAGGACAGGTGCTCCCCTGGCGGGGGCACACCCTGAGGTGCCAGTGCCTCCCTGCCCACGGAGGACGGCTTGTGCTGCACCTGGTGTACACATGGGTCAGGTGCACCGACAGGAATGAGGCTGCCTGGGCACCTCGGTCCTGCCCTGAGGGGGCCTTTATCCACCTGTCTCTGTGCCTTCACTCCGGGCTTATCCTCAGAGTCAGAACTGCAAGGGAAACTTCTCTTTAACATCAGAACTCCAGATCTTTACACCGTCAAGATTTGAAAATATTATGGTTGGAAAAGGGACCAGAAATGTTTTTGTTAATGTGTTCCTGTGTGATTTGTTGCAGAGCTTCAGGTGGGCACACGGCAGAAGGAACTCCTGGACATCGACGGCTCCTCCGTCATTCTCGAGGATGGGATAACCAAGCTGAACACCATTGGCCACTATGAGGTAAGGACAGGGCTTATCCCAACACGTCCCTTCTCATCCCGAGTCTGGTGGAATGAGGGAGTCTCCAGGACCAGGTCAGTGCTTTGATTTTGTTTTTTAAAAGAGTGATCGATGTATTCGAAAGACAGAGTGACAGAAAGGTCTTCCATCTGCTGGTTCCCACCCCAAGTGACCACAGGAGCCGGGGCTATGCCAAGCCAAATCCAAAGCCAGGAGCAGACCTTCTGTCTCCCATGTGGCCGGCAGGGACCCAAACACTGGGACCGTCATCTCCTGCCTTCCCAGGTGCATTAGCAAGGGAGCTGGATTGGAAGGGTGCAGCTGGGACTCGGACCAGTGCTCTGGCCTCACTTGCGGGACTTAACCCGCTGTATCACAACACTGGCCCCTCCGGTTAATTTCTTGAAAGTTCTGGGCGTCGCACCCACTTACTGGGGTGATCTGCAGGTTGCTTGTTTCTCACTTCCTGTGCAGATGAACTGATGCGTGCGTGTGTCTCGTGCTGTCCTGGGTACGTGCACTGCCTCCCTCTGCCCTTGGTTACATCGTCTGTGTCCGTGCTTCGTGTCAGAGGCTCCGCCATTCTGAGTCCCTCTGACCCTGCAGGGTACAGCTCTAGGAAGGCCCCAGGAGAGTTACTAATGAGCTTGACCTGCAGGTGCCAAGTGTATCCATGCCAAACAGCAAACCACGTCCTCAGCGTCACCTTGCTGCACAGGTTCACAGGCGATCTGATAACCATCCGTGTAGGCTTCTTGCTGCTGTGAAGTTCTGAATTTCCTGTTGGTTTGTGACAGTTGGTGATAGCGGTGTTGGGTGCTTGTCCCACATGCTGGGTCTCGCTTGTTGAGGTCATTGAGGGGCACGTGTGGCTTCTCAGAGCATCAAGTGCCACAGCATCCTGCAGGCAACAAGAGAGAAGAGGTAGGGGCAGGGGGAGGAGCTTCTGGAACACTCTGGGCTAGGCTGGCTTTATCCGGCAGCAACTACCTGCCACATGCTGAGAGCTGGGATGTGTGGAGGAGGACGGGAGAGCAAGGCTATGCATGTGAAGAGCCCGAGGTGCCAGGAAGGAAATGCAGGGAGGGAGCAGGCAAAGGTCAGGAGGCGTCACCTGTGGGGTAGCAGTACTGTGGCTTTGAGCATCTGGGAGGACTTCCTGGAGGAAGTTGCAAATGGGCTGAGACCTCCATGAGGACCACCAAGCCAGGCTGGGCAGAGGACCCACACCTCCAGCAGAGAAGGGCGACCTGTGTCTTTTGCAACAGAAGGACTTTTCACCTGGCTGTGTGCTAAACATTATTATTATTTGAGAGGCCGACTGAAAGGAAAAGACCTCATCCGCTGGCTTACTCCATCCTGAGGCTACCACAGCTAGGGTTGGAGCTGGGAGCTGGGATCCCACCCAAAGCCCAGTCCTTACTGCGACTTGGGGTCTGCAGTGGGCAGGAGAGCTGGAGTCAGGAACCTGCAAAGACCTCTGAGTGCAGGCACGTGAGCTCTTGGACTAAGTGCCTGCTCCCAGAAGGACTGTTAGCCTGGGCAGAATCTCAGAGGGACCACGGCAGCCAGTGCTTGGGGGCACAGTCGCCTGGAGCCTGCTGGTCTCCAGGATTGCACTTGACTGGAGCTGTTGTAGCCAGCAGCTACGGCGTGTGTGGGTATGATTACTGACTCTGCTCTGTAGACAGATCAGCTGAGGCTCAAAGGCATTTCATAGCAGATGCTCAGAGGTGGAGCCACATGGGGCTTAACTGCTAGTGGAAGGCTGGGCTTTGTTGAGAGAGCCCTGAAGGTAGAGCACACAGTGTGTGGGACCCTGGCATCTGCTTTGGGAGTTCAGGAGGTTTTGTTTTGTTTTGTTTTAAGACAGGGTTATGGAGAAGGAAGAACAAGAGATTGAGATTCTAACTGCTGGTTCACTCCCCCAAATGATTGCTATAGCCAGGACTGGGCCAGACTGGAGCCAGGAGTTTCTTCCGGGTCTCCCATGTGGGTGCAGAAACCCAAGCATTTGTGTTGTGTTCAGCTGCTTTCCCAGGCTAATGAGCAGAGAGCTGGATAAGAAGTGGAGCAGCTAGACATCAGCCTGCACCTGTATGGATGCGAGGGCCACAGGTGGGGCCCTATCCAACACTCCAACATAACACTGGCCTAAGGAGTTTACACTTTACTCTCAGGCAGTAGGAACCCTCCAAGGGGCAGTAAGCAGGAGAGATTGGTCTTCTAGAAGAACGATTAGGGAGCTACTGGAGAATTTCAGGTGCATGACAATGCTGTCCAGAAAAAAACAATTGCAGAAGAAAAAGTTGCAGTGGCTCTGGGGATGCAGACTTGAGCGTGGATTCCAGGATGCCCCAAATCTCCGCGGGAAGTGGAAGCTATGAGCTGTACTTGGGAACCAGGCTGGCCGGGGCAGGGATGAGGCCCACCTGGGGGGAATCCTGGCTGATGCACTGCTGAGCTGAGATGGAGAAATCGGAAGTGTTCACTTTCTGGTGCCAAGCGGGCAGGTGCCTCCTGCCGTGGTATGCTCTGACCCGTGCCTTTGCCCAGCAGGCAGCTGGGAACATTCTGGTGCATGGGGGACCAGACAGTACCCTGTCCTTTGGCCCTTTAGCCAGGTGGGAGCCTGTCTGGAGATGGCAGCTCTGGGGAGGCCTCCCAGTAGCTGCTCGAGGGGACTTGGCCCTCCTGCACACCCTGCGTCTTGTGGCCCTTCTGCCCAGACACAGAAAGCAGTTGTTCTCAGCTTTGGAGGAGGGCTTCAAAAGGTCCCCAGAGAACTTTGAAAACAAATGGGTCCTTGGTCTTGGAATTGGGGAGATCTGTGGGCTGGCCCTAGGAAAGCGCCACTCCCCAGGGAAGGCAGTGGGCAGAAGGAGCTTGGATGGGGATGGGGAGGGCACACCCTGTTAGGCAGAAGACCTCAGAGCTGGGCTTGTTAATGTCACCACCACCAAGGTCAGGGGTCCAGGCCTCCCGGCCATTGCATATCTGCGAAACAAGTTTGGAGAGGGCGCAGGGACAAGCACCCTGTGTGGTGCTCTTGCCTGTGGTACTCACCTCACTTGTCTGCCCCATCCCCCAGGTGTGTCGCTGGGGCTGTGGCCCTTCTGTGCCATTCCTCAGGGAATCACAGGACTGGCCAGAGCAGCAGGAAGCCCGAGGATCACTCAGGCTGCCCGCAGAGGTGCCCTGGGAAGGGCTGTCAGGAGAGAGAAAGAGCACGGCTCTTCAGGGGGCCCTCCACCAGGCCATGCCAGCCACCTCTCAGCTTAAGGATGATAATGAAATTAATCCGGCCTGTAGTCACCGCCTGTCCAAGTGATTTATCAGCTGGCTGGCCCGGCGTTACTGCACAGTGGCAATAAATGACAAGACTAGGACTTGGGGGCTTAACGGATTCTCCTTGTGTTTAAAACTCCCAGCTGGGAGGCCTAGAAACCTAGAGTACAGACAAAGCTGAGAGGGCAGGGCTGTGCTCTGCAGGCCTGGCCCCTGTTGCACTGCCCTGCTGTTGATGGGCCCGGACACAGGAGAGCAGCCAGCAGCCCACCTGGCCTGGTACCTAAATGTTCATCTGAGATGCAGGCACCTTGCCGTTCATGACCCAGAGTCTCAAGTTGACAGAACGAGGTTTAGAGCTTGCTTTTACTCTTTCTTGAAAGAAAAATCTCCAAAGAGACAAGATGCTAATTATCACTTATATTCGTTTACTGAAGTGCCCCAGTTTGAATAACCGTATATACTTGGGGGAAAAAAAACCCTGAATATGTCATTTAAAAATAGGGTCTGATTCTGAGTTGTAAGTCACTTAGCTACACCTCCATCCATTTAGTCCAAATTAGCGGGATTTTAATCTTCAGTGGCGGCCAGTTCCTCCTCCTGTCTAAACAGACTCCCCCACAACTGGCGTGCCAGCCCTTCTTCCTGCCACTGCATTCTATCCTTGGGGCAGACAGCGAGAGCAGTTTCCTCTGGGTGCTTTACTTCGCACGAATTTTAGGAACACATCTCAAGGTAGGGGAGCTGAGCAACGAGAAATACAAAATCTTGGGGGCCACATGTGGCCCCACATCCCCACGTGGCTGGTGATGCCCTGTCATCCAGCTTATGGCGTCCTCGCTGTCCCCGGGATGGCGACAATTGCTCCATGTGGTGACACCGCTGCCAGCGGGGGCCTAACAGTCAACTGCCCTTTAACTTTTTTTTTTCAACTATTTATTCATTTGAAAGAGTTGGGGCAAGAAAGAGTGAGCCTCCAGCTGCTGATTTGTTCCCCAAATGGCCACAGGAATTGGGAGCTTCAGACAGGTCTCCCTCGTGGGTACAGGGGCTCAAGCACCCAAACCATCCTTGCTGTTTCCCAGGCATGTCAGCACAGAGCAGGATGGGAAGTGGAGTGGCCAGGACTTGAACCCATGCACTTGTGGGATGCAGCTTGCCCTGCTACACCCCAGCAGCAGTCTCTCATTCTGTCACCACGGGCAGAGGGCTATGCTTTTGTGTCCCCACGACACATTAAGCCAGAGGCATCCTTGCCAATGGGTGACCATTACTGAGTGCCTCCTTGACTGACTGGGTGTGTGCTCACTGAAAAGGGGACTGTGCTTATTTGTGTAGTCATCAGGGTTCTGTGTGTGTGCCTGGGGCACAGGGACACACCTGCCCTTGGCTGACTGGCAGGCCCTTGGCACCCTTGGCAGGATGGTTTCTCTGTGGACTGTGCTGTGACCTGGGCTGAATGTGTCCCTGTGGTGCACCCTCACCCTGCTGTGGAGTGGCCTGCAGGGTGCTGGAAGTGTTCTTTCACCATTGCCCCTGTCGCTCTAAGGTGTGAGGGTTCTAGAAGCAGAAATACGTTGAACCACTGTGTCCCCGGAGGATATTGTTTGTAGCAGGTGTATGCAAATGCCAGAGGTGGGCACTGCTAAGGCCAAATTGGTCACTCAGGAGACAGAATTCCTACAAGTGCCCAAAGGCATGTGCTGGTGGGGACAGGCATGCTTCTGGTCACATGTGTCATGTGTGACAGTCAAGGCCCCTCGCGGAATGGACATCAGAGCTGCTCACTTACTGAGCACACACCTGTAGTGCTGCTTGCATCCCGGGCAGCGTCCTGAGAATTTTCTCAATGGCAGCACTTTCTGTCCTGCTGCCAGCCCTGCCAGGGAAATGCTGTCAGGATTCCAAGACAATGAAACTTGGCCAGGATCCCACAGTTCCTCCCACGGGTGTTCCCAGATGGGGAGCCCATGGAAAGAGGCCTCGGAGAGGGTGGCTGTCCTTGAGGCAGTCTGTGCACATGCTGGCTTCCAATGCAGCCTTGCTTAAGAGCGGGGCCTCGCTTGTGAGGATGCCTGGCTACCATGTCAAATTCAAAAGGGCAACATTCATGGCTTGGACCAAATCTCATGTCCATGAGGCTCATTGAATATGGCCCTGGTTCTGATTCCATGCTAACCTGTTGGGGCCAGCAGTTGCCTTCATCAGAGCAGAGGCCGTGGGCTGGCACCCCATTGCTGCAGACGGCAGCGGCAAGCACTGGAGCTGCAAGGTCCCTCATGTCACATAGCAGCTAGACTCCTTCGGGGTCCTCTGATAATCCTCCAAGTAGGTTGGCTGCTGGCTGCAGGGTTGACTTCAAGTGAACAGTGGAGAAGCAAGAGCCCCGTGGGCACTGTCTCTGCTTGGGGGAATCCTTCAGAGCTCACCCTGTCCCCATGGAGAATGATGCGAGAGCCCCTGCCCAGGCCCTGAGCCCCCCTTCACTGGAGGACCGAACAAGGGGGTCCCTCTGGTTATCTGCTTGCAGCCTTGGGGCACTGGTGAGGGGCACCAAGGACAGAAAGCACTGCAGGAAGAGGCAGGTGGCCGTGGGGACAATGCGCGTGGTAGAATGAGGTTTTCATGCAACACGGTATTAGCGGAAAAGCTGGTGTCAGGAATGAGCGATAGCACGGGTTTCCATGTGGTGCTTTCTATTGATTACTGCATTTTTCAGATTGTTTTTTTTTTTCCTTGAGTGTCATGGCATTCATAATGTTCCACTACATGCGTAACTGAAACAAACGCTGGTCCTATTCTTGGGTGTAACCATGTAAAATAGCCAATCATTGGTCATTCTACAGAAATCATAGCTTCAGAAGGTTAAATATAAGTTCAACCTAATATTTCTAGAAAAGTCTATTTTTGGGGAATCATATTCAGTCTAGGTCATCAAGGCATTGTCTGATGAAAAGCCTCACATTCGTGTGTCGTGGCCTGGAGTGTTGAGTGGCTTGTATGTGCATGAGGAGTGACCTCCCATTGTTGGCAGTGCTTGGTGTTCTGTCGTTAGAGAAGCCTGTGGTCGTGTCTACCGCGTGCCAACACAGGCTGGTGTCATTGTGGGGGTAATGCTGGGCTGTCACGTCTGGTCCCGGAATGCCTCAAGACTGGAAAGAGCCTAATTTGTAATTGCCATGTGTACCAGCTCTGCTCTGGGCTGGGCAAACATTCCTGCTGCAGATGCATCTAGTGCCATTAATCTTTCTCTGATTTAATTTGGCTTTCATACCTGAAGCAGGGGTCTGGAGGGTGTTCCTGCATCACAGGAGTCCAGGGAGGTTAATGCTGCAGATAGAGCAAACCGTATCTTACTATGACACATTTTATTTTATTATAATTTAAAACACATTTTATTATGTTTTTAACACTTTGGATCCTTTGGCACTTTTTTAAAAAAAGATTTATTTATTTTTATTAGAAAATCAGAAATACAGAGAGGAGGAGAGACAGAGAGGAAGATCTTCATCTGATGGTTCACTCCCTAAGCAGCCACAACTGCTGGAGCTGAGCCAGTCCAAAGCCAGGAGCCCAGTGCCTCTTCCCGATCTTCTATGAGGGTGCAGGGTCCCAAGGCAATGGGGCATCCTCCACTGTTTTCCCAGGCCACAAGCAGGGAGCTGGATTGGAACCGGCGCCCATATAGAATCCTGGTGCATGCAAGGCGAGGACTTTAGGTGCTAGGCTACCACGCTGGGCCCTGCCTGGCACTTTTCACAAAGGGGTTTGTTGCTGCTTCAGCACTGGCTGACTTGTGGGAGATGAGAAGCAGAAATCTGCCTTTGCCCCCACCTGTCCTCTCTCCCATTACACCTCTGGCCACCGCAAACAACTGTCCATTTTCTGCAACAGTGTTGAAGTGTCACATGGTGTGGAAATGTTCCAGCCTGGAGCAGCTGTGAAAGTTAGGAAGAAGCTCACATACATGCGCACACACACATCTCATCTGCTAATAAAATGCTTTTCTATAGTTGCTCCCTGGAGATAATTTCTGCGTAGTTTCCTTGGTACTAGCTGCCTCTGCCCTGTGCCAGCGGTGAGCCCTTGCCAGCCTCTGAGAAGACATTTGAACTTTTGGCAGTGCTGCTGATCGAAGGGCCTGTCCGCGGCACTTGTGATTATAGAGTGAGGTGCTGGCTTTTGGCAAAACAAAGCGTCTGACAGGCGCGGAGTATTGGCTCAACACGCAACGGGATCCATTTGGGATTCATTCTTTGACAATTACCCAGAATGAATCACCAGCTTCCTTTATAAAAATATATTTACTGGTGCAGAAAACAGAGCACATCCAGCTCTTGGTGGGGAGGTGTAATTTTGTAACCGTGTTCAAATATCCTCATAAACTTGGTGTCTGAGTGTTGCTAAGGGGCCGCTGCAGCAGAGCCACTTCCTTTAATTGTATCAAATGTGGGGGAGAATTGAAAAACCTGCTGGAAAGCAATGAGTGGCTCAAGGGGAAAAGGAGAGGACATTTGCTAAAGGCACCGTGAGAAGCCAGAGTTCTCGCCGGCGTAGCTCTGCAGAGGCCTGACGACCGGTCCTGAGCCTCTTCCCACCCTCTGTCCCCACCCTGCCGAGGCGCTGTGACACCCATAGCTCTCCACCTGAAGGAGATGAGGTTCTGTTCCCTGCGTGCTCGCTAGGCAGGTTTCTGTATTCTCATAACAGCATATAGCCAGCCAGCAGAGAAACTCTAGGTTTTCAATGCTTTCCAGATTAGTATTAAAATGGAACGGCCTTGGTGCTTTACAATAGAGGTATGGGTGTTGGCGTTGCAGTGCAGCATGCTAAGCCGCAGCTGCCTGTGATACTGTCCTGTATCAGAGTGCCAGTTCAAGTCCCAGCTGTGATACTCTGACCCAGCACCCTGCAGATGCACCTGGGAGAGCAGCGGAAGATGCCCTAAGTGCTTGGGCCCCTGAACTCACTTGAGATATGAATGAACTTCCTGGCTGCTGGCTTTGAGCCGGCCCAGGCCTGGCTGTTGCAGCCATCTGGGGAGTGAACGAACAAATGGATTGCTATCTCTGCACCTCTGCAGTAATTAAGAAATGATAAAATAGAGCGAAGGAACACCTAGTTGACAATGTTTAGAAACAGGGTTCGTCATTCAGGTGTTTCCACACTTTTTTCTTAATACAGATGTATGTGTGTATGTATGTGAAAGGCAGAGTTTGAGGGACAGAGCTAGGGAGAGAATCAGTCCTGTATCTGCTGGTTCACTCCCCAAAAGGCCACAATGGACAGGGCTTGGCTGGGATATTGGAGCTTCCTCCAGCTCTCCTACATAGGTGTAGAGGCCCAAGTATTTGGGCCATCTGCTGCTACTTTCCCATGTTGCCTTAGCAGGGAGCTGGATCAGAAGTAGAACTGGTGCCCAAATGGGATGCCAGCATTGCAGACAGAGGCTTAAGTTGGTGTGCTATAACACCAACCCTCGTTATTCCAGATTTCAGGAGATTTGCATATCCTAGCTTGCCTCTTCCTCCTCATTCCCCTCCCACCCCTTTACAGAATTTTAAAGGTTTATTTGAAAAAGTCAGAGATGTGTATGAGAGGCATTGTTTATCTTCAGTCCACTCATCAAATGGCTGCAACAGCCAGTCCGGGAGAGGCCGAAGCCAGGAGCCTGGAACTTGATACAGGTCTCCTACATGTGTGGCAAGTGTCCAAGCACTTGGACCATGTGCTGCCGCCTTCTCGGGGAGCTGTACTGGAGGCAAAGCAACCAGGACCGGAACTGGCACTTAGGAGAGGTGGCAGTGGCATAGGCTGCACTTAAACAGTGGCAGCACAGTGCCTGCCCCATCACCCACCCCTCTCTGAATCCTGGGAACCAGTACCTCCTTCCCGGGAGTCGGGCTGCTTCTGCCTGCAGGACCCTCTTCCCCTCCTGGGGCCGACCACAGGTCCATGTAGCCCTGGCTGCAGTCTCAGAAATGCTCGCTTGAGAATCCCCGTGTGTCAAAAGAGGCCTGGCCTTGCACTGGCAGTCAGCAGTTGTCAAGGTGAAATCTGAGAACATTGTTGCCCAATGCTACCGGGACATGA
Source organism: Ochotona curzoniae (assembly GCF_017591425.1). Taxonomy (NCBI): domain Eukaryota; kingdom Metazoa; phylum Chordata; class Mammalia; order Lagomorpha; family Ochotonidae; genus Ochotona; species Ochotona curzoniae. The sequence goes on along the minus strand of NW_024464920.1, from coordinate 10,880,714 downwards.
CTTCATAGACTGAAGCTTGCCTGCTTCAGCTGCAGTTTTTGGTGTATTTACACCACCTCCATCTCAGAGCATTCTCCTCATCTCTAGAAGACACCCGGTGTTAGCATCATCCCTGTGTACCACCCCCATCTCTGCTCTAGGCAACTGGACATCTGTATAAATGCCCCCATCCTGGACATTTCCTATAAAACAAGGTCATATAACATGAAATCATTTGGGACTGACTGCTTGCAGCAAGATTTTGAAGTTTACCCAAGTTGTAGCATGGGTTTCAAGACTGGTTAACCAGCAGTTTCTTGTACGGTGATACAATGGGTAATACACAGTAATACGAAAGACAAATGCACACTCCTGAGAGTACAAGAAGCAGGGTAAACATTGACTTCACATTGACCCGAAGCTAGACGTGAGAGTCCATACTGAATGATGCCATTTACGTGACGTTCCACAGCAGGCAGAACTGCTGGTGATGGAAGTCAGCAAGTGGCTCACTTTGGATGTGGAGGGGGAGCCTGAGTAGAAGAGGGTGCTGGTGTACGTTTCAGGACCCTCATCTTCCATGCTGGTGTCTGGGTGGGCACACAGCAATCTGCAGTGCTTAGAACGTTCATGATGCTGTACACAGAGTACGCATCACTCCTATACGTTGGCCTTCTGAAGTTGCTTACTTGGAAGGCAGAACCAAAGACAGATGTATGTTTAGCGATCAATCCTCCGTTTGGTGTTACACTCCCCAAACAGCCACAGTAGGAAGGGCTGGGCCAGACCGGAGCCTGGAGCCAGGAATTCCGCCTGGAAGCCATCGTGGCTGCTTTCCCAGGTGCATTAGCAGGGAGTTGGATTGGAAGCAGAACAGGCAGCCTGACACAGGATGGTCATGTCACAAGTGGTAACTTACACGGCTGTGCTACAGCCCTGACCTCTGAAAGTTGTTGATAAGAAAGTATACTTGGTTTTTTAAATGTTAGAAACTTAAAAAGCAAAACAAAAAACCCTACCCATTGAGGGGAAAACATTGCATGAATCGTTACACGTGACCATGTTGTATACTGGGCATCTAAGTCAGGAATAAGAAGCCCCTCCCGCTCACTGTCCACTTTCTCCAGATGTCTGACATCACTTTGATGGCTGGGGGTCTTTCCTTAGGCTGTATGTAAGTGGGGTCATACGCGGTTTTGTGTCATGCTCTTTTACACATCAGTGATAGTGCAATTTACCCACGAGGCATGGAGCACTGGCTCATTCATTTTCATTTTGTATGAATTGTGTGAATGTACTCTAAACTTTCCTAATGTTGATGAATATTTGGCCTGCTTGCAGTATGAAACAATTACAAACAGTCCCCTGTCAGTTACAATGATTTCTCAGTAGCATATACCTAGATGTGCAGTTGTCGTAAGGCAAACCTCAGCTTTCTGGATCAGTTTTTGTAAACCTGTTTTATGCATTAATATAATGATACTTGAGCATATTAAAGCTGCTGCAACGGACTAGCATGGTCTGGGAGGATGGAGCAGTAGTCTGCTCCCTGGGAAGTTAAGAGCAGAGAGAAAAACTGGCGCATCTGGCTGGGGAGGGTGGCTGTTCTGCTGTGTCCTTACGTGGTGGAGTGCAGAGAAAGCAGGTTAGCGCTGATGCCTTCTCGTAGGAGGGCAGAACCCTGTCCACAGGGCTCCACCCTTGGGGCCTCACATACACCCGAAGGCTCCACTCCCTAACACCAACTCCTCGGGATTATGATTGCAATGTGTGAATTTGGAGGGGACACAAACCTTTCGACAGTAACAGGAAAAGAAGCTCAAAAAGTGAAACTAGCCCAGAACCTGGGGCCTCCGAAAGGCTGCGGGAGACCCTAACAGCCTGGGTCTGTGAGCCCCCTGAGGGCAGCAGCGTCTGGTTTGTCACCACAGACAGCCCAATCCTCTAGCATAGCACACTCAGAACACAGCAAATCTTGATAAATGTTTGATTCAATAAGAGGGAATATAAGATCTGTTCAGCCATCTAATTTCTAGGTGAAGTTGAGAGATACATTAAATTTTGAAAACTCATATTTTTTTATCTTTACTTTCAGATATCAAATGGATCCACTATAAAAGTCTTCAAGAAGATAGCAAATTTTACTTCAGGTAACCAATATAACATTGTTAACCTTTGTTTTCACCCAGCTTAATAAGGGTATTGCATCGTGCCTCAGCTGCATTGGCACCAGAGGTGGAACTGAACTGTGGCTCTCTAATGCTGTAGACGCTGAGAAAAGCCATTTCCGTCTGTTTCTGGAACTATGGATGTGCAAGGAAAAGCCCCAGGTGCAGTGCCCAGCACAGAGAAGCCGGGTGCTGCCTAACAGCTCCAGACGCAGGGCTGGAGCTCCCTTTCTTTTTTTTGCAGCTACGTGGGAGGAGGGGGACTTGTGGGAGGTGGCCCAGGCAAACAGGGAGGCCTACAGATAACCACACAGCTGACCAAACAAGATAATCCACTTGGAAAGTCTAAGTCTCCTTGTGATAGCATTTGTAAACTTCCCAGAAAAATGGAGGGACAAACTGGAGGGGAAGCTTTTATGGAAGAGTCAGTAAGCTAGGCGTTAGTAGGTAACCATCTGCGACCGCCTGTCGGCTGGGGGCAGGACACCCCTGACATGGCCTTGAGAAAAGCCCTTGGTCCTGGGCCAGGTTTGTCTTGAAGTGAGACCCCTGCAGTTCTCAGAAAGACTTGGCTTTCTGGGTTTCTTACTCGGCCGCCGCCTCACACACAGCCAGGTACACTCTTCTTTTCCTGGGCTTAGTCTTAGGAGCCTGGCAGTCCAGCATCTGGTCAGTGCAGATGGAACGCAGGGCTCCTGATATGCATGCAGGAAGGCTGGGCAGAATGTTGGACACTGCTCCTTCAACTGCAGTGTCTGGCTGCAGAAGCCATTCTGCATAGGGCAGCTGTCACTGTGGCCCAGGGAGATAGGCGTTGTAAGTTAGGAGCCAGTGTTTCCTAAACTTTAATTCTTGGACCTTCAAAGAGCCTGTTAGCCTTTTCTGAATCTAAAGCCACAGGAGGAAGGTACACAATAGTACAGTCGTGGTCACTACAGATCAGCCTGACCAGGGTCCTTGGCCTGGCCTATTCTCACTGAGGGCAGTTCAACTTTCTGGTCTCCAGACTGTCAGATGCCCTCCCCATAGCCCAAGCCCTGTCGGCAGATGATCCCCCAGCCCCAAACCAACCAAACCCCAATTCTCAGTACCAAACCCACACATCTGCCTACTGTCCTTAATTCGCCTGCCATTGTGGCCCGTCCTCACCCAAAGGCGGCCTGTCACCTGGGGTTTGGATCGCTGCAGCCTTCTCAGACTTCTGCATATTCAGAGCAGTGAGGTGACACGTCAGTACTGGGTTGCCCTCCCCCTCTACTGTACTGGTGCGCATGCCAAGATGCTCACTCTGTTCTCCCTTCCCCAGGGCAGTAGCAGGGAGCAGAGTACTAACTTGTGTCCAAACAGGATGTTGGCACTGCAGACAGCAACTTTATGCACTGTGCCACAAGGCCGGCCTCCACAGCCACCTCTCTTGTATTTTCTCACTCTGTGCCACTCTTGCAGCCTGCCTGAGTTCCATCTCCTCAGTCAAGATCCTTCTCTCCTCCAGGCCTTCCTCCTGTGGCCTGGCTAATGCCATCTCTTGAGTTCTAACACCCTTCTCTCAAAGGAGTCTTCCAGATGAGATCAGGCATATAGTGGGGACTTAAAACACTTGATGGAAATGGAATGATGTGATCTGGGTGCAAAAAAATTTTGGGATGCACACACTGCCTAGTTAGTCTCATGACACGCAGTCCCGTGAGCTTTGGGAACCTCCCTGGTACAGGTTGATAATGGCTTGGGCCTGATGTCTCCCCCAGGAACAGTGAACTGGTCTCTAACGCCCCATCCTCATAGACCCACTTGGATGTTTAGCACCAGCAGGCTCTAGCGGAGAAGGCCAGCTAGCCTGTGGGTGCTTTTTTAATGGATTGTTTTCTGTCCCTCTCTCGTCTCAGATGTGGAGTACTCGGATGACCACTGCCATTTGGTGAGTTGGGGCTTCTCTGTGCTCACTGCTGAGTCGCATGCCTTCTGCAGCAGCACTGTCTCCTTGGGTAACACTTCTGTTCTGGCTTCGCTTTAGATTTTACCAGATTCAGAAGCATTCCAAGACGTGCAAGGAAAGAGACATCGAGGGAAGCACAAGTTCAAAGTAAAAGAAATGTATCTGACCAAGCTGCTGTCGACCAAGGTACACTGCCTGCTCAGGGGGCGCGTGTGGCTTAACTTCAACTCAAGTGTGAAAATGTTACAAATCCCTGGTGCCTTCTAGCAAAGCAAAATCAAAGTTTAAATTGTAAACACATCCTACTCCCTCCTTTTCCCCCTTATAAACTGCAAAGATAAAATCATACAGCAAAATTTCTAATTTTTAGCATCTGTAGTCAGAGATGTTATTATTTCCAGTTTCTTTTCCCATCTTTTCATTGCTGTTATTTTTTAGGTCATTACCTAATTATGCCTTTTGTTTACCTGTTACGTCAATAGCCACTAAGATTACGGCTCTAAATGGCACTTAAACTTGCATGAGGTGGTGTCAATGTCTAAAAACCTGGGAAATCTGATTTTTCCTTTTCGGGTTTGAAGTTAGGAATTCTTTGCACATTCTGAAGTGTTAGATGTAAAAGCCAGTAGAATAGCAAATCAGGAGCACATTTTACCTCATCAGGCTTCACGGGGTTAAAATAGTTCACTGTGGCCCTCTGGGCTGCTTCAAATGGTGGCAGCGAAGCGGCTGCAGCTTGGGTGTTCCCACAAGACTGAGGACAGCTGTGGCTTCTTGGTTTTCTTGGCTGTACCCAGAGCCCAACCTATTTGGATTTTGTGAAATACTCAGCCGCTTTCAGAAGTACATGGTAAAACTGATAAAACCGTAGGATGGAAGAAGGGCAAAAGGAAAAAATCAGCAACAAATGGATCCCTTGAATTTGTCCAGGTTAAGTCTAATAAGCAAAGCCAAACATCAACTGAGATCTTTTGATGTTGAATTCAGCTTTATTTTAAAGGCAGAGGTCTAAGAGCACCTGGAACTACATCCAGGGCTCCCACGGGTGCAGGGGTCCAACAGCCTGGGCCACCTGCTGCTGCTTTCCCAGGCGCATTGCCAGGGAGCTGGACCTCAAGTTGAGCAGCCAGGACTTGAACCGGCTCCATGGGGGCAGGTGGCAGTTACACTGCCAGTACCACAAAACCTGCCTCAGCGTCCACTTGTACAGGTTCCTAGCCCACCCCGTCGCCTGTATGTTGTTACCATCAGGAATCTCTGGAAGCAAAGCTATAAAACTACTCAAGGATTTCCATTTGGCCCCGAGTGAGTGCTGACTCTGTCACAGTTCTACCTTTTTCTTTTTGGCTGTTGGAGATTTTCTTTTTCCTGTAAAGCTGATATTCAGTAGTCAATAAACTGGCTCTCATAATTCAGTATTCCTTTATATATCCTGTGTCTGTCCTTGAGAAGCCAGCGGTCAGGAAAGGAAATCTTCACTCTCCCGGGACACAGCAGGCTGTCGAGTATGGATGTGTCCTCAGCCTCTGCTTGGATTGGCTGTTGTGCTTGCAAAACCACTGCTAGCTACTGCTCATCTACCAATGTGCCGTTCTCTTGGAGGTGGCGATTCACTCCGTGCTGGAGAAACTCTTCAGAAGCATTTGGAGCTTACCCAACAGCAGAGCCCCGTTTGCTATAAAATACTTCTTTGACTTTCTGGATGCCCAGGCTGAAAATAAAAAAATCACAGACCCTGATGTTGTACACATTTGGAAAACCAACAGGTGAGGATGAATGCCATTACTAAGTATCTTAAGGAATAGAATTTTAATTTAAAAAGGATCACTTAGTATAGGTCAGACTCGAGGGCATCAGGTAAGGTATTATGCCTAATTTCTTACTCTGTCACTATTTTTGAACCGTAGTACCAAGACCATTCCTGAGAATTCTCTATTCTTTTGGATGAAATAAATGCTGCTGTTTCTGATGTGTGCATAAAAGACTGTAATATGTTAAGTTTAACTTGAACAGCAAAGGATGAAAAGTTAATATTGTGATTTTACTGTACCATCTTTCCCTTAGAGGAGACTTTTTGTCCCTAAATACGTTGCACTTGCTAAGCTAACTGAGCAGTGAGTCTCTGAGGATTGTTGGTTTTATTTTAACAAAGGTTTATGTTTTACTTTGCTGCATTTCAACATTTCATCTGCCCCGGTGGCAAGGCATGATTTCTTGTGAATGTGTCTGCAGTGTGGAAGTGTGCTCCCTGTCTCTGTGTGAGTTTTGTCAAGAGCTGACTACAGCTCAGGGTTAGGGTCAGAGGAAACTCAAGACTACTTACTGCTATTGGGAGGGCAGATTCACAAGTCCTCCATCCACTGGTTCACTCTCCAAGTGGCCAGGAACTTCCTTCTAGGTCTCCCACATGGTCCCAAGGCCCTGGACTGTTTTCTCAGGCTGTTAGCGGGGAGCTGGATGGGAAGTGGAGCAGCCAGGATTAGAACCAGTGCCCATATAGGAAATTGGCCTATGCAAGGAGAGGACTTTAGCCACTAGGCTACCGCATCGGGCCCTGCCCGATTTTTTAAATGAGTACTGAAAGCTCAAGACATGACCATTTAACCTAGGGCCACCTCAAGTCTCTACTCCTTGAATTCCAGCTTCTTTTTCCCAGATGCCGTAAGTATGGCCAGCGTCTCACCATCAGATGTTGCAGCAGCCAAGTCTCTACTTTGGTGAGAGCTAAAGGGTATGAAAGCATTTTAAGCACCTACCACATGCCAGTCACTGCTAAGTCCTAAGGCACAGCTGTGCCTAGCATGCAGAGGCCAAGGGAGTTAGATTAAATGGGGGTTATGTGTGGTGGGAGGAGGCACAGGGGTTAGGCCCGAGAGAGACCAAGAGCCCCAGAGCCCCTAAGGCTTGAGCAAGGGAAGGAAGTGATTTGTTAGCAGATTCCCTGGCAGTGTGTTAGAATAAACAGAAGATGAATGATCCAGGTAAGAGAAGGTGCTGGCCTAGACCACGGTGTTACCTTTTGTAAGAACCTGGAGATCGGAGATGCTCTTGCTGAAAGTCATCATCTACTGCATGGCCACTTTTTGCAGGGCTGTCAGGTTAACCCGTTCCTGTTCTGCGTGTTGTCACATCTGTTACATGGTTCTGTTTGGCCAAGTAGACTTGTGTACTTGAGTCACAAGGACAAAAACACCCCCTCCCACACTGTGACAGACAGACCATTGGCTTCACATGAAAAGGGATTATTTTGTCTTTGAACAGCCTTCCTCTTCGCTTCTGGGTAAACATTTTGAAGAACCCTCAGTTTGTCTTTGACATTAAGAAGACCCCACACATAGACGGCTGTTTGTCAGTGATTGCACAGGCATTCATGGACGCCTTCTCTCTCACAGAGCAGCAGCTGGGGAAGGTAAGGCTCAGCTCTGGTGTTTCTTGGATGTGCTGCCATGAGTGTGACACACAGTCATTCACACGCTGCTAGTCCAAAAATGGCTTATTACCTTCAGAATCAGATTTTCAAAAAAAGCACTGGTCACATTCAATTGCAAACTGCCAGTGAATGACTATCTGAATACACAAAGTCTGAATATAATAGAGGGTTTGTGGGGAAGAAAATTTTGCTTGATGTTTCCAATAGTGTGTTTGTCAATTGAAACAGACAAGCGAATGTAAAAACCCCAAGGAAACACTTTTTGTTAAGATAACTACAAGAAAGTAAAGACATAAAAATACAGAGCAAACTTCAAAAGAGACGTTGGTCTTATTTGAGCTCTCTCTGTTCCTAATGGATCCGAGAGCATCATAACAGCGAGCGGTGGAAGGACCAGCGATGGATGTTTCTTTTCACAGATGCCTCAGACTTCCTCCTCAACCATACACCACTTCAAGAGAAACAAATCTGTTTTTGCTTTTGCCTTCCTTAGTCAAGTGTTTACTACTCACTCCTGGCTCCCAGATCTCTCTGCCCCTCATGCCTCCTTCCCCAGCCAGGCCAATAACTGCCTCCTAGCTGGTGGCTGGGGCTCTGCTGGCCATCCATCTCCCAAACTTCCTTTTCTAAGACACAAAGCCCATTTTGTCAATTTTCTGTGTTTGCTAGCTAAGATCTTCACATAGTCCTCCCTGGCTGGCTTGCTCCTCTCCTTAACTTCTGCCACAGCTCTTAGTTTTCCAGTCCTTTTGCTGTGATGCTTCCTGTCTCATCGACCCTGTGTATTGGTTCACCAAACAATTTCCTCTGGTACCTCAAGAGGTGAGTTGGGCTCAGATGGTCTAACTAGATGTACTTGATGGACTTTTTGTTCCTCCATATTCCCTACAGCACTGTCCTCACTTGACAGGCTTAGTGCTTACTATATGCAAAACATCACTGTTCCTGCTATGTCAATCTTCAAGCATCGCAGGAGCTAATAATCCTTGTATTTATGGATGGGGAGGGTTATCTTTTCAGGTGACATGTCTTGCCTGCAGTCACCCCAAAAGTAAACATGCTCTGTCTCAATCAACAGCCCCTTCTTTGACCTCCTGCTGCTCGGGCTTTAAATCACAATAAGCCCCGAACCTTTTGGGCTAGAGGGAGAACTTCTCACAGGGCAGATGCCGGTCATGCTCAGCTCTGCACACCCACCGCTTGCCCATAGTGTTGCAATAAATGTGAGATCAGTGGGCACGCCTAAAGCTTCACAGTCTCAGCTAGCCTTCAAAGTGAGCCTTCGAGGATCCTGGCCCCACATTAACTCATCTGTGCTTTACAAAGCCTAAATTTGACTCAGAGCAACCTTCCCTTATGGGGCTTGTGAAATATTTCCACTGTGATAATTCCATAGAGCCGCTGCACAGTCAGACACCAGAGCAACCCTATACTATGACCATGTGCTTCCTTGAGGAAACTGGAAGATCTTTATAATTTAATGAAACAAAGAGGGACCAGCTGAAAAATCTACCACTGGCAAGTACTTCCCAGTTTCATGGCTCTACAAAAGGGCTCAATTAGACCTACAATCGTGTCTTTTATAAATGCCAGAATTCACTGGTGGGTGAGGATGAGAGCAAATGTTTTTAATTCAGCCTTTTTACAACCATTAGTAATGAACTATGATTGAAGTAAGTTCCATTGTTACAGTAACTCAAAATCATGCAAAAATAATAATTTTAGTTCTTTTATGAGAGGAAGGCAGAATATATTAGCATTTAATCTGCCTGAAAATAACAGTGACTCACCAGATCTATCTAGATGGCAGTCAGTCACTCTCCGTCAACATCACTCACCAAGGCCTTCTGCGGGAGCCATTTCAGCAGCAAATCACTGTTCTGCTGGTAGAGGCTCACCTAAAATGGGATTGTTGTAAATTCCCCATGGATAGTGACTCTTTCGGTGTTTTTTTAATTCTCTTCCTCCCCCCAGGAAGCACCAACTAATAAACTTCTCTATGCCAAGGATATCCCAACCTACAAAGAGGAAGTAAAATCCTATTACAAAGCAATCAGGGATTTGCCTCCATTGTCATCACTAGAAATGGAAGAATTCTTAACTCAGGAATCTAAGGTATGATTTGAAAACAGAAATAACATTACATTTGATTCTTTTTGGAAAATAACTTCAATATCTCTCAACAAGGCTTTGTCTTTTAGAAACATGAAAATGAATTTAATGAAGAAGTGGCCTTGACAGAAATATACAAATACATCGTAAAATATTTTGATGAGGTAAGATTTTAAGTGACCTCTTGTCCACCAATTTGGTGATAACTTCTGCAGGTCTCGGGACAGCTCTGGGCGGCCAGGAAGCCTGTCTGAGATAGGGGATCCTGGCAGCCAGCCAGACCCTCTGACAGCTTTATCATGCTGCTCACCTTGGGACAGGTCTGAACTTACTTATCAGAATGGCTTTAGGCCCCCATGAACTAAAAATGTAAGTAGTGGCCCTGCTAAATAGGGCCAGCTTATGCTTGACTAAAACCTGAAAGCTAAGCTTGTTAAATCGCCTAGATTCTGTATTTAGTAGCTATATGAAATTATAACATTTCTAACTTGAGCAACTATTTCAATAAACCATTCTCCTAAATGATTAATTCTCCTTAATCTGGATTTTTTTCTTTGAGAATTCACACAGACACTTTCATCAGGTGCTTTGTTTCCAAATATATGTTAATCCCCCCTTCCCTGATTCCCCCCACTCAGTCATGCTGGACAGGCTATCCATGTCAATGGTGAGAATAGCTCACCAAGTCCATTTGCTACTTGAAGATCAAGTGAAGCTCCAAGGTAGGGTAGAGGCAATGAGTTCCTTAAACATGATAAGCATCCTTCTCTCCAGGGGTCAGGGGTGAGGAGGGAAAGGGGGCGGGGGAGGGCGAACAGTGCTCAGAATGGGAGGGAAGTGTTCATCTCTGACCAGGATGCCCCTGCCTGCTGCACTTCAGAGGAAATACTTGCCTGCATGTTGGCTGCCCAGGAATGCTTGCTGTGCTTGGAATGGCTGTGACACAATGCATAAAGGTCGGGCCTTGGAAGTCTGGCCCCATATTTGTAAGCAAATAGTTATTTCTTGCAAGCTTCTATTTTAAGCCAAAGTGTTGTTGATCCTGTGATAATGACTTAGCAAAAACAACTTGCAAAGTGAGTATGTAGATGATCAAAGAAAATGTTGGCATCTGTTACATACAGATTTTACCACTCAGCATCAGGAATGCAAAAAAAAAAAAAAAAACAACACAAAATACCACCCACCAGAATTGTAATGCTAAAACCACAATATCTAAAATAACTGTTCTAATTGTCAACAGATTCTAAATAAACTAGAAAGAGAACGAGGGCTGGAAGAAGCACAGAAACAACTCTTGCATGTCAAAGTCTTATTTGATGAAAAGAAGAAATGCAAGTGGATGTGAGCGCTCGGGGGCCTGGCTTAATCTGGCAAAGTTCTTCAGACGACTTGGGAACAAAGTGGCTGCTTGAGCTACTCTTTGTCGTTAATGTTTTGTTTGCACATAGGTTCCACTTGGAGAGTCCAAGGCACATGCACAGCTTTCAGAAGGCAGACCAACCGTGGTGCCTGTGTATACACCGTGGGAGACCTTCTGTAAATAGTCAAAGTGGTTGTTGCAAACAGCCTCCTTGTTTACAGAGAAAACAGGGCCAGTAAGCAAGTGGCAGTATTGTAACTACAGTCTCCATTTAAGCACAATGACAGAAGTGGTTTAGGTGGTAAGTTCCAGCTATGTAGCACCCGTGATTCCACTGCACCTCTGCCAGTGCTCAAAGCAGAATGTGAAATGAGTCATGTGGAAACAAGATGGGGGTGTTAGGGCAACCTCGAGGATGTGCAGCATCGAAACTTTCCCCAGTAGTTCTTGGAAAAGCTGACCACAGAATTTGGTAGTGTGTACACTTAGCATTTGTGAGTGTGTGTGTTTAAACCAAAAACTAACAGTGTTGCAACATTGTTGAAAGGGCTCGTGTTTTTCAGTGGTCACCTACTGCACTCCATCAAACTCACCTCCATTTCCCCAAGGGGCTCTAAAGCAAGGAGAGGGAGGGAGCTTTATCTCAGTGCAACAGCGTTATACCAGATACTGTGTCCTAATGTACGGTTTTTTTTCCTATTTTTAAATACTAAATGTATTTGATGGTGGACATGTTGAGTATTGTAAAAGAAAAGTTGATTTCTGTTTGAAAATCTTTGATTAGAACTACCTGTGGAAGCTGTGTCTCCTTGCTTTAGATTTCTGGTGAACCCTGTGGTTATAAATACTTGTGTGTGATTTAAGAAAAAAGTACATTTTACATTTTATCAAATTGCTGTTCACACTGGAGTATTATATATAAATATATATATTTGAGGCCCAAGGCCTGGAAAATATTAGTATACAACTTGGTATCTTAGTCTTACTATGTACTTTCGGAAACTATTCTTTGAAGAAAGAATTTAAAATACACATTCTATTCATACCTTTCTTTTTAAAGAATTCCTTATCGAGTTATACTGTAGTCTTTTTATTGCTGGTTTTTTATTCCTGAATTTTTGCTGCTCATGACCAATTTAAATACCACTGTGTTTTCCTTCGATTAAATCCGAAGAACTACAAAGCATAATTGGCAACTCTCAAGCTTTTCTTGCAGCAGGCACCTTTTCATCCCTGGTGCTCCAAATCCTTGATTGGGAAACAAACTTTTTCAAGTAGCAAATAAAATATCACACATTCCTTAAAATCATTTACTAACACTGTACGGAACACCAGGATTTCAATGTCACTTTGTTTCAGATAACTACAGAGCAAAAAAAAGGACTGCAGTTATCTGGCAGAGTGAGAGGGGTGACACCTCAACAGAAACAGATCAGAGAAATAAGCAATTACCACTCAGACAGGTTACCTTCCCAGTCCTGTCGTATTTGACCATTGTTCATCCAATGGATACATTTCAAAAATACTACCAAATAGGTTCCTTCTAGATAAAGGTGAGAGGTCTGGTCCCATTCCAAGGCTGCTACAGTCTTCAAAGAGGTAAAGAACAGATGGTAGGAGAGTTGAGAGCCAAGGGTAGGAGAGTTGCCCAAGAGACTTCCCTTTTGTATAGGGTACAGAAAACGCAAAGGCTCTGCGACAGCTTTATCTAAGTCTACAGTAAATGCTACGTGAGGGTGTCCCTGTCCAGATCTCTGGCACGCGAGCCCTGCAGGGGGAGTTGCCTCCTCTCCTCTTGCAGGGCTTGTGCTGTTGGGAACTTTGGGCAAGTCACTTACCTCTTTGTGCCTCAATTTTCTGTATAATATTTCTAACCTACCTCACTGAGGTGGTGTGAAGATTCACTAATGTATGTAGCGTGTTTGTCAATCCTCCAGTGAAAAGCACTATCTAGATCACATTAGCCAAATGTAGTCAATGGCCAAATTAGATGTGTGCTGAAGACAATCAGTCACTGGGTCTATTCAACAGCAACCAGAGAAACAAATGGCAAACAACTTCTATTTTCAAGTTTATTTGCATATTTTTTTGGTGCAAGACCATTTATAAACTTTTTTTTTAACACTAGTGTCTACAGCAGCATTTAAAAATTAATTCTGTTACTTTTTCTGTATTAGGAATTATAGTCTATTTCTTACTGTATACATGATTGAAGTTGTTCTTGGAGATGAATGTTTTAAATGTCTATATACAAAAATAAACATTTTGATGTAACTGTGGAGTGTTTATTTTTCTTCCCCTTCATTTTCCTGGTTACAATAGATTTTTTAATTCTCAGTGGTTCTTTGGAAACTAATTTTTCACAAACAAGGTGTCACTGTACATGCTGTGTGAATAAGCAGCTATATTATGTAGTAAATAAACCTAGTGTCTTGCTAAATAATGCTAAGGGCTGCTCAATTACATTCCTGGCCTCTACTATCAACTGGGACTTCTGGCTGGCAAGACTTCTGGATAATGAGCATTCCATTTAGTTTGGCAGACTTAAGCTTTATCTTGTTGACATGAAATTATCCCAGCACAATTCCTCCAAAGAACATTACATTAAAAAGCTTCCAAAGAGTGCTTTGTGGAGGGGGGGTGGGCAGGAAGTGTGGGGTGGAGTAAAGGATGGTATACTTACGGACACGTAGAAATAAAATATTTGTAATTTGTTTGACCCTAAATAGTGGAAAGCAAAGTTAAATACCAGCAATACTTCTAGAAGACCCAAGTCATTCCTACCTCCCCATTTTTTTTTTTTTTTTTTTACCATGGCCACAGGATTATTCCACTTCAAAGCCAAAATCAGTGATTTTGTTTGCATGACTACATTTACACTTTGTGGCTGAAATGAAAATGAAACACAAAGCAAGGTAGAAAAATATTAATCTTTAATAAATTATGCACAACCTTTAGAAAAGGTACTTTGTAATGAATATATATAAAGTAGTTGTTACACTTTTCACTTTATCTTCAGAAACTAGAGGTTTGTAACTGCTATACCGTAAGCCAGAAGAGGCTCACTGACCCCTTTTAAAATCAAGCATCACAAAAACAAGGAAGAAGGAATCCAAGATGGGCATGTTGGCTGCAAAACGGGCCAAAAATAAAATCAACAAATTATTAATTTAAAAACTTGATTCCCTAATTAGTTCCTGACATTTATTCTTATAGTTTCGAGTTTCAAAGGGTTGTCAAATGGTCTAAATATCTGAAATTTCCTTATCATGCTTCACCAGTTATTAGCACAAGGCCCCAGTTCTGACATGCAATACACAGAATGCAGCATTTAAATTTTTTGGCAAATAGAAAGTGTCTAAATGCCACGTCTGTGAAAACTTGAGCTTTACGGACTGATTTTTACCCCTTCCGAAGTGCCTTTTCTCCAAGAATGTTACTCCCCAAGAGATCCAAGTTCTTCTAGTTGTTTCCTTTGCGTTGTTTCTAGTTCTTCAAGTCTTCTACGAAGCAGAGAGAGTTCCCTTTGATGCTGCTCCTCCTTAGAATGATTCAAACAATACAACACAGTGTTAGAGAAACCAAGAGACATAATTGTTGGGCAGCGGCAGCAGCCTCAGCTGGCTTCTTACACAAGCGTTGTACAGTCTGGCAAGGCAACAATAACCATGTTAGCAGCATGGGCTAAAGTACAGATAACCATCCTTTTCTCCCGCCTTAGGCCATAACTTTCAAATCTACATTCTGTTCTCTAGAAGTAAAATTTACTAAGAAGGCGAGTTACAAAGTATTAATGGCCCAGGTATACTCACATGGCATCTTCCCCTTATGAGATGACTCTAACAGCAACTGACTCTAAGCATGACTTGAGATTCACTTTAGTAACTAAAATTATTTGCTTACAATATTATTATTAACAGTCAATCTTCTAAAAGGCAATCAATCCAAAATCATCAGTATCTCAGGGGGTCTTACATAGGAGATAAATTTTGAATCAGATCTAGGTTTAAAAAGTTTAAAACCTAACTCACTGATTAGCTATGACCCCCTAAGCATGTCACTTCATCCCTTTGTGTTAATTTCCTCATTTATAAATTGGAAGTAATATTACCTGCTGTCAAAGCATTTTCATTGGTAGTAGATAATTATTGCATGGACAATGCACAGTACTGCATCAGTAAGTTATACTAAATTCTGGGTTATTCAAAACTCATTAATCAAGGCTCCTGTTGTCCAATAAGATTCCCAACACCATTGCTGAAGGACAAAATATTCAATAATTCTTCTCTGCAAATTTTTCTGGTTGATAAACTGCAAGATGTTAGTAAGTGGACATTCTTTTTTTAATAGCTAAGGTTATCTGTACAATTTGAGTTTGACCTCTGTATTTAAGCAGGTAGAAACTAACAGAAATGGTTGAACATCTTCCCCTACAATGAGGGCTCGTACCTGCATCTGGGGAGGAAAGGACAGGTCTGTGCCAGGAACCACAGCTGATGGCTGAAAGCTAAGAGGAGTGACAGATGCTGCAGCAGGCACGTTGGGAACCAAAATTAGACTTCGAAATTCATTATGCCTTCTCTGTATGTCCTTTAGTCTTTTTTGAAGCCTTGTATATTCTTCAAATGGAACATTTTGCCTTAAAAACAAAAGTGTTCTTTAATAGTTTTACTGAAGAACCATATGATTCACAGAATACAAACTTAAATTATAAAAGGATATCTAATGGGCGTTGGTGCCATGAATCAACTGGTTAAATCTCCACAGTCAAGTGCTGACATTCTCTATGGGTGTCGGTTCATGTCCCAAATGCTCCACTTCCCATCCAGCTCCCTGTAAATGCCTGGGAAAACGGCAGAGGATAGCCCAAGTCCTTGGGAACCTGCACCTGTATGGGAGGTCCAAGAAGCTCCTAGCTTTGCATCAGCTTAGCTGTTGTAGGTATTTGGGGAGTGAACCAGCAGATGGAAGATCTTTCTGCCCCTCTCTCTGAAAATCTGCCTTTACAGTAAAATAAATTTTCATCTCTTAGTTCCCAGTCTCTTGGCTACAGACTGACCCAAACCTATACACTGTGACCATTTAGGAGGTTAACCACCACATGGAAGATTCTCTCTATAGCTTTGCCTTTCAAAAGAACCCATCTTAAAAAAAAAAAAAAACAGACAAACCTCTTGGGAGTAATAGTACAATATAATAAAAAAAGCATTTAGCTAATAGCCCTTGGTTCTTGGCACGCAGCTCCTAAAATCCTTATAGTTTTGAAAGTGACGAAGGGTACCTTTTGCACAGTAATGAGAAGTCCAAGGCAGGTGGGAGAGGATGGCTCTGTAACTTTAGGATAGAGAGTAGGGTATGCAATGAAGTCACCAACATGAACAAAAAGTGCCAGGGGTCAGGGAGCTTCTGGGTTGCTGCAGATGTGGAAGGTCTGGGCGGGCAGGGCACCGGCAAAGAGCAGGGAGGCTCACTCCCCCACCAGCACTGTTCCTTCTGCATTTTCCATCTGTCCATTCATTTATATTGTTCATAATTTCCTTCATCATGAACTGGTAAATGCAAGTAAAGTGTCTCCTTCAGTTTTGTGACCTGTTCTAGCAAATTAATTAAACCTAATGAGGGGGTTCTAGGAACGTCTGGTTTATACTGGATCAGTCAGAAACTCAGGCCACAACCATGAGCTTGTGGTTGGCCTCTGGGAGTGGGGACAGTCTTAGAAAATTAAGCCCTCAACCTGTAGGACGTGACACTATCTCCAAGTAGATGGCATCAGAACTGGATACAGGACACCAAGCTGGTGTCTACTGCAGAAACAATTGCTTGGTAAATGTGACAAACTCCCACACATCTGATATCAGAAATGTTGTGCTGTGAGACAAAATTTTGGCTTTTGGTAGCTCTCAAAGTAAATAAGTACAAAGGGGAAAGTCACCCAGTGTCTGAGGGGAAAAATGACAAGGAGAAAAACTGAATTTTTCTAGGCTTTCCTATGTTCCTTCCTGACCACCAAGCACAGAAGTAATCAGTTTAAAAGCTACATGAAGTTCTGGATGATCTGCACCACAGCTGTCTACTCTTCAGCTGGCCTTATTCAATACTAATGGTTAAGGAAGCATGGTTGAGTTTGTTGTTAGAATGATTTGGATGACTTCCTCTACAGACAAGATGGTATGGATTCTAAAACCTTGAGTACACTAAGGAAGAACAAAAAACTAACCAAACAGCTGTTAACATTTTGCAAGAATTAGATGCAAGAAAACCAGTGCACATTACAGAGTATCACTGCATGGTATCAGGCATTTCCATTATAGAAAATGCTACTACTTGAATAGCTATAAATTGCTGAATGCTACTATTAACTAGCTGAATTCAAAAATGTTTTTATTAACTTCAATAAAGTGGATCACATCATGCTACTAGCACCAACTTAATATATTTAATTTCTCTGCTTAAAATCTTAATTATGCCAATTATTAATTCTGGAAAACCAAAGCTGCAACCCAGTCATGTTTTGCCATGTAAGAAACCAAAAGCTGACCTTTAGTTCTAATATTTAACTACGCAGTATTCGCAATGGTCTTGCCATCTCGGCATCAGGAACTGACCCTGCTCCTAGCTTCCAGAGTTAGTCTGTCATTGCCACTGACTGACCTGTCCATCTCAACCACTGCCAAAAAGCTGCTGTATGACATAGAACACTGAGCTAGAAAAAAAAAAAATAATAATGAGGATAAAGCATGGTGGTGGTGGGGGGTGATTATCAATTAGTTTTGCAAGTCTTTTAAAAGCACTTTAAGAAAAATTAAGGGTAGGCATTATGGCAAAGCAAATTACATAAGAACATGCATGAGTTGTGCTTCTGATCCAGTCTGCTATTGAGGCAACGGGAGGCAGCTGACGATGGCCTC
Organism: Ochotona curzoniae; assembly: GCF_017591425.1. NCBI lineage: Eukaryota > Metazoa > Chordata > Mammalia > Lagomorpha > Ochotonidae > Ochotona > Ochotona curzoniae. The sequence continues at coordinate 10,862,821 of NW_024464920.1, read as the reverse complement.
AATATTTAGGGTTTCTGCTGCCAAAATGGAAGACTCCTGGAGCTCCAGCACCCTAACTTCAACCTGGGCCAGCTCCAGCTGCACCAAAATGTGGGGGGGGGCAGTGAGCCACAGATGAAGGTCTCTCATTCTGTCCTTCAAATAAATATATCTTAAAAATAAACAATGATAAAAAACTAATTATATGTTTACTTTGTTAGCAAAGTACTTTGTGTGAAATAAAAAAAAAACACATGCAATATACAAGAGTACTTCAAAACATTTGTGAAAAATGGAGTTTAAAGATAAATCTGGTGCAAAACATCTCGAAACCCAATCTTATTTTTTTCATGATACACATTTTAAAATGTATGCACTCTCATATAGTCATTTTAATTTTTTTCTGCACCAAAATACTGTATTTTTAATGCCAATTGTCTGAACTTTTGAAGTGCTTTCGTGTAATATATACACATTACCTATTTAGCACCTGATTTTCTGTTTCCAATTCTTCTTTCTTGGCCTCTAAGACTTCTACTTTCTCCTGAAGTCTCTTCAATTTGTTTTCATAAAGAGATTTTCTCTAGAAAAAAATATGAATAATTGTTAATAACCAATTTGAATAATCACTACATAGTAAATACTTCACACACCCAATCAAATTTTGTGTAGATACAAATATTTTCTATTACTAGGAACAAAGATTAGCAGGATAGGGCTGTTAACAAAAACTGCAAAGGCAATAACCACACATCCGCCTCATATTCCTACTGTTATGGATAGCGAAGCAGAAAAGTAGTCTCAATAACTAAATTAGTGCAAATAAACACTCCTAAAATCAAACGTTAAGGTTTCACAATGCATCTGCCTGTCTTCTGCTCAAGAATAAATTCTTCACTGTCCCAAAAGAGAACATGTGGTTCAAGATACTGAAACAAAACTTGAAACCATGCTTGCAACTGACACATTTCTATTACAGCAATCAGAGCATCATAAAGCTAAGGTATATTGTAGGTGCGTCTCAGATGCAGTTTCTGCAGGAGGGATGGGGCATCTGGCCTCACTGCTAAGATACCTGCACTCCACATTAGAGTGCCTGAGTTCCAGCCTCCCTCCAGCTCCTGACTCCAGCTTCCTGCTCATGCACGCCCTGGAAGGCGGGGTGATGACCCAGGTATTGGAGTTTGTGCCATTCACATGGGAGGCCCTCTAAATAAATAAATAAATAAATAAAATAAACAAATAAATAATCAGTTTGTCTTTCTAAACACTGACAGGAAATGTTTAAAACATTCAATATAGAAAGGAAAAAAAAATTCCAAAAGCAAATGTTCCATTCATGCAAAATGCAAATAGAGTATGTATGAAAAAGCATTTTTCTGTTGTTTTCCAACAGACATGTATAACGCTGGGCCATACTTAGTACTATAAACCTTTCAGATTTTGTTTCCTTATTTTTAAACTGAATATAACAAGGTTATAGAAAAATGGAAAATGAAACCCAATGAAAATCCATAAAGCAAATGCTAGCACAATTAGCTTGTAACTACTACACCAGAAGTGCCCTCACCACTCCAACTTCCAGCCATGAGCCCCACGCTCTGGAAAGGCAACCAAATAATTCATTTCCACAGCAACAGTTTAATTCGGCCTGCTTCTGATTTTAAGTCTGTCACAAAGTATTTTGCTGGTGACATTTATCCATGTCATTGCTTACAGGTTTAGCTCATTCATCACCATATAATTTATTCCACTAGGACTATTTCAAAGTTCATTATATTCACTTAGTCTACTGTTAAGTCTATCTTGGAAAAAAAAAGTACTTCAAAAAGGTCATGAACAATGGAATTAAAGCTAAGTTTGCTTTGGTGCAAAATTTCTGATATCCATTTAATATTTTAAGGGTTTTTGGTTTGTTTTGGTTTCTAAAGGTACATATACAGAGAGGAGATACAGAGAGAAAGATTTTGCATTCACTGATTCACTCCCCAAGTTGCTGCACCGGCCAGACCTGAGCCGATCTAAAGCCAGGAGCCAGAAGCTTCTTTTGAGTCTCCCATGTGGGTACAGGTTCCCAAGGCTTTGGACCATTGTCTGCGGCTTTCCCAGGCCAAATGAGGGAGCTGGATGGGGAGTAGAGTAGCCAGGATACAAACAGGATTTTAGCCACTAGGCTATCACACCAGGCCCCACTCAATCTTTCATAATACATTTCTTGCACGTTTTTAGCACTGCTTGTACAAATGTTAGTATGGGCTTCCTTCTTGTGCTGCCCATTATAAGCCCCTCAAAGGTTTCTCATGCTCCTCCTGTCTACCTTGGCTACTTGGAACAACTCCTGCCCTTTCCCACCACAGAATTTATGTCATTTGTGGTCAAGTAAGGAGTCCTCTATCTACTCACTTATTCATATGAAGGAAGTCCTGCAGCACATATGCCTTTGCATTTGGGGTTTCTCAACATTTTATCTACACAATCAGGCCACTGTTTAACATATCACAATAGTTATCTCTCAGTGTTAACGTCATCAGCTAGTGTGAAGGTAGACCAGATTTATTCGTTTTTCTGCTGATGAAAAAGGAGTTATTGCAAGTTTGGAAGCACTGTGAATTACATTTTCAATGAACACTTAATACTTTTTTGTAGATAAGCACTCATTCTCTTAGATTTATCTAAGGGGGTCATAGAAAATAGGTACTTTCGGGCCTGGCACGGTGGCCTAGTGGCTAAAGTCCTTGCCTTGAACATGCTGGGATCCCATATGGGCGCCGATTCTAATTTTGGCAGCTCCGCTTCCCATCCAGCTCTCTGCTTAAGGCCTGGAAAGGCAGTTGAGGACGGCCTAAGGCCTTGGAACTCTGCACCGTGTGGGTGGCCTGGAGGAGGTTCCTGCCTCCTGGCTTTGGATCGGCATAGCACTGGCCATTGTGGTCACTTCAGGAGTGAACCATCAGATGGAAGATCTTCCTCTCTCTCTTCCTCTCTGTATATCTGACTTTGTAATAAAAAATAAATAAATCTTTTTTAAACAGACAACAAAAATACATACTTTCTAGACTTAAGTGTGCATGTTTTAGAACTTAGTAGATACTGCCAGTTTTCTAAAGTGGTTCTACCAATTACATGCCAGTCAGCAATGCACGAGTCTTAACTGTTCAAACTATTCTAATGCATGGGTTCTAACTGCTCTACATCCTTGACAATACATAGTATGGTCAATCTTTTAAATGTTAAATATTTTCACAGAGTACAGTAGTATTTTACTATAGTTTAAATGTGTGTTTTCCTGAGAGTAAAGATGTTGAATAAATTTTCTTACGTATGTTGCCGTCTGAATATCCCCTTTCTAACAAAGTGCCGGTGCCAGGCTTTTGTCCATTAGGGTAACAATTTCAGTAATCATTTTCTTAATGATTTAATAGTTTTTAAAAAAACATTCATCTCTTGGACCCGGCACAGTTGCCTAGCGGCTAAAGTCCTCGCCTTGAACATGCTGGGATCCCATATGGGCGCCAGTTCTAATCCCGGAAGCTCCACTTCCCATCCAGCTCCTTGCTTGTCACCTGGGAAAGCAGTTGAGGACGGCCCAAAGCCTTGGGACCTTGCACCCATGTGGGAGACCTGGAAGAAGTTCCTGGCTCCTGGCTTCGGATTGGTGCAGCACTTGGGGAGTGAATCATCGGATGGAAGATCTTCCTCTCTCTCTCTCCTCCTCCCTGTATATCTGACTTTCCAATAAAAATAAATAAATCTTAAAAAAAAAAAAAAAGAAAAACTATGGTACGCCTACACTACGGAATACTCCTCAGCCTGAAGAATGAAACCCTGCCTTTTGCAACAAAATGATGTAAGTGGAAACCATTATGCTTAGTGAAATAAGCCAGTCACAAAAATGATAAATACTGCCCCTGATCTGTGGTAACAAATCTGCAGAGTACACAGAAAAATGTGATTTATATAAACAAAAGGGGCATCTTGGGATCTGATTATTTATTGTACGTTTATAATCTTGAGGAATAGGGTTTTTTCTTTTTTCTTATTATTTCTGCTTATTATTATTAATGCAAAGTCTGTGATTGCAAAGTGAGTGAAAATACGCCATGGAGAAAATTAAGAGAGTAAGAAATAAGGGAGGCTGAGAGGTGGCTGGGGAACCACAGCAGGAGGGAGAAGGATGGGAGCTATTGCTGTGCTCCTAAATCTGTACTGTTCACTTTTTATAAATAATAAAAAAAAGACTGAAAGCAACAACAAAAAGACATGTCTCATCATGCTCATACTTCAGCAATGAGCAGAAGCTGGAAAGTGATACAAGGGAAGCCAGCACTTGAGCACTGCAGCGTTAGACCCCTGATCAACCTGTTCTCAACAAAGGTTCCTATCTGAAAACCAAAATATGGCTGGCATTGTGGCACTCCCTTCCATGCTAGAGTTCAATGCTGGCACCAGTGAGTCCTGGCTGCTCCACTTCTGTTCCAACTCTCTCTGATGTGCCTCAGAAGTGGTGGATGGCCCAAATCCTTGATCCCCTAACCCATGTGGGAGACCCAGATGAAGCTCCTGTCCCTCTAGCTGTTGCAGCCGTCAGGGCAGTGAACCAGTGGATCTTTCTGTCTCTCCCTAACTCTGCTTTTCAAATAAATAAGAGATATCTCTAAAACAAAACATCCTAAATAATGTAGTTTTAGGCTTAGGATATTGGAGCTCTAACTATACATACATTCAAATGACAGTTAGCTCACCCAGTTCAAGGGTAAAAATTAAGTAGGCACTCTTTGGTTTTAAAACCTCTTCACAGAAAAGTAACTCTTAAGCATTATGATTTCCAACCTAGAGTTTACCCTGTGTGAGTTAAGTTAAGGTTCTGGCTTCAGCAGGCCCCAGATACGGCTGTTGAAGCCTTTTGTGGGGTGAACTAGGGGGTAGAAGATCTCTCTTTACATATATTTTATAGATTGTTTATCTCTCCTCTGTCACTCCACCTTTCAAATAAATAAGTAAATCATTAAAAAAAACCTGCAATGAATATTTATTACAGTCACATTAATAGGCAGGTATTTCGGCAGGAAAAAATATGACTCCCAAGTCACAGTTCTGATAAAATGTTACTCTGTAAATCTTTAAACTGTCACCTCCTCAACTCCTCCTGATATACCTGTGATTAGCTGGTGATGTCTCTCACCACTGGATGTCACTTTTGCTCCAAGAGGAAGTCAACCCAAACTAACCTAGTAATTAGGGTCTGAGCCCTCAGTTATCTGTAAAGATTCAACACAAGTCTCTCCATAAATGACAAAACACTCATACTTTCTAGAGATTTCTTGCCGAGATCTGGCTTCAGAAGACCCTAGGCTTTAAATATAATACAAAGAAAACCTAAGTTAGAGTTCTAAAGTCATCAGAAATCACAACGAAAATCCACTGAAATTCTAATAACTGAACTTTTCAGCTCCTGTATGGACAGACAGGAAGAGAGGCAGGGCCGGCACTACAGCACATGGGGTAAGCAATGGCTGGAAGCACATCCCCTACCAGAGTGCCTGGGTATTGTTTGCCTCTCATCTGGTTTCCTGCTAACACGCTTGGAGGATGCAAATGATGGTTAGGTTACAGGGATCTAAATGGGATTCTTGCCTCCTGGCTTCGGTCTAGCCCAGCCCTGGTTCTTGGGGAATCTAGGGAGCAAACCACGAGATGAAAGACCTGCCTCTCCCATCTGGCACTCTGTCGCCTTTCAAATACATAAATAAAACTTAAAAAAAAAAAAATATATATATATATATATAAATGGAGAGATAAATGCACAGAAACAATACCAAACAAGTACCTGTTTTGGTATAAAATACTGAGATTTCCATACAATAAGTGCTGTTTTTGTCTGATCTCAATTAATAGTCTTTTAACCGTTATGAGAAAAGAAATCAGAAAAAGTAGAAGGGAATGACTTCCACATTATTCATGCTGTCATTCTGTCACATTTGGTGGCTACATCCAATCAATGAAAATAGTAGCTGGAAACTGTGTTGTTATTTTACAAATTCAAAGTATGCAAATGATGGAGTTGTTTTCTCTCATACAAACATGAAGAGTCTTCCAGTAACCATAGCAACAGGAAGACACTAGTGACTACCTAGAAACATCCTCCTCTCCTCTCCTCTCAGGTCTCTCTTCCCCAGAACCAATGCCACTGAAGGCAGATACCAAACGGAGACACTTTACATCCTGGGTGGGACACACACATTCTCCATGGTGTTCCTCCCCAGGTTCTAATGCCATCAAAAACAACCAATGAATCACTGTCATGGTAAATTACATTACTGACGGGACATGCTGCATTCACTGATTTTACTGAAGTTAAAAAAAAAAAAACAGTTATAAACCACTGACTTAAATGAATCATCTAGTGTTGGCCTATTAAAAAAAATGCTTTTAGATTCTGGAGAAAAGTATGCCTGCAATGACAAAAGTTACAAAGGTCCAGGGTTGTAGAAACTATCTCCGCTGTTCCTCAGGTCCTCTGCTGGGTTGAGGAGACATAAGGTTTTTAATTACAAAAGCCATATCACAAACTCTGGGTGAGTACAGTGCAAAGAGGGCTAATGGCACAGCCATGAGAAGGATGAGTTAAGACTTATATGGACTAGCCTGGACACATTATCACTTTGAGAAAGTATCTCTTGGGAAACTGCATGTTGGCTCCTACGCGGCATCTAGAAATAGACTTGTTGGATGATTTGGATTTTCCCAATTAATCTCTACAAGATTAGTAGCAAAATGTATTGCTTAATTACTAAATGAAACATATCACTGAACTCTCAGACTCAGCTGCACATTTTATTTCCCTAAGACAGTCAATCATGCTTCACAGAAATCCCTCTAGTAACAGTCACTTGCCTTTTTCTGGGCAACTGCAGCTCGTTGCAGCTTCTCTCTGGCTTGCTTACACTGCTCTTCTCTGTGTGTCACGTGCTCCTGCAGCCTATGCTTCTCTTCAAGCCACTCCATGTGTTTCTCTTCCAATGTCCTGTCAGATGTAGGCAACAGCTGAGGATTACTGGGCACATCGCAGGTACAATCCCCAACAGCCTCGACACATCCCTACACACACCTACATACATCCTTTTATGGCCACACAATTGCTAACGCATCATTACTGAGCATTTATAAATCAATCATTCTGCTTAGAACAGCAAGGGCACTGTGTCCCACTGCCTACGTTAGCCAGCCTTTTGTCCTTGTAACACAATCCCCAAGACAAGCCAGTGTGAAGGAAGCAGCCTTATTCTGGACCATGGTTTGGATGGTTCACAGTACCAGCTCAGGCATGCCCTTTCATCTGGCAGAGCCTGCTGAAGCCACAGGATGGCAATGGCAGAACTTGTGCAGAGTAACGACCGCACAGATTCAGGGAGCAGAAAAAAGCAGGACCCAACTCACACTTTTGTAACCAACCCTCACTTCACAAACACTTTCCAATGCTGTGCCAAACTGCCACCTAAGAAACTTCCACTACATCCACCTTTTAGACATTGTAACTCAATCTGCTCCTAGCTATTAGTACTACCAGCTTGGGTTTGGGCTTCAACTGCCTGAAGGGATCTAGAAGCCATATCCTATTCAAGCCATAGCATTTTTCATGCAAATGGCTCAGTTAAGTATTGCTATTAAATATTTTGGGTAGATTTGGAAACTAAGGTTTAGTGTTTATTGCTGACTAACATCAAACAAATGACAGGAAAACAGTGAGTAATTAAATGACTATTAAAAATAGGTCTGATACCAAATCTTAATGCAGTGTACTTTCTGGCTACAACACAATTCATATATTTAAGGTAATATCTTAATAACTTACATTCTTAAAGTCATTCTGCATACTTTATGTGATTTGTAATATAACTATGGGCAGTAAAAATGAGAATAACATGGGGCTAGTGTTGCAGCACAGCAGGTTACACCCTAGTGTCCCACAGGGTGATGGTTCCTATCCCAGCTGCTCCCTGCTAACAGCTCAGGTAAAGCAGCAGCAGATGGCCAAGTGCTTGGGCCAGCGCCTCACATGTCGGAGAAGCACATGAAGGTTCTGCCTTCTGCCTTCAGCCTGGCTCAGGTCCGGCTGCTCTGACTACTTCAGGAGTGAACCAACAGATGAAAGAGCTTTCTGCATTTCCCTTTGATTTTCAAATGCATAGTTTTTAAAATGAGAATAATAAATTCTGAGAAGTTAAATTACTTGCCAAAGGTAATCAAATAAAATGAAGACTAAAATCATAACTCTACTGACCATTATTCTAGCTATTTTCTTCTACATGATTTAGAAACCAATGATGAATCACTTCAATTTACTGCCTACACTATTCTTTTTATTATTATTTATTTACTTTTATTACAAAGTTAGATATACAGAGGAGGAGTGATAGAGGAAGATCTTCCATCTGATGATTCACTCCCCAAGTGATCGCAACGGCTGGTGCTGTGCTGATCCAAATCCAGGAGCCAGGAGCTTCTTCCAGGTCTCCCACACAGGTGCAGGGTCCCAAGGCTTTGGGCTGTCCTCGACTGCTTTCCCAGGCCACAAGCAGAGAGCTGGATGGGAAGTGGAGCTTCCGGGATTAGAACTGGACCCATATGGGATCCTAGTGCATTCAAGGTGAGGACTTTACCCACTAGGCAATTGTGCCAGGCCCATGCTACCTATACTATTAGAATTCTTAAATTTAGGGAGTTGGCACAGTGGAGTTAACAGGATAATCCTCTACCTGTTAGCACTGGCATCTCATCGGGGCACAGATTTGAATTTCTGCTATTCCACTTCCAATCTAGCTCCCTGCCTGTAGGCTGGGAAGTAGTGGAGGAAGGCTCAAATCCTTAGGTCCTGCAGCCCATCTGTTAAGGTCGTTTGGGGAGTGAATCAATAGATGAAGACCTTTTTCTTCATCTCCCCTTCTCTCTGTAAAATCAGACTTACGAAGGAGTAATCCTTTTTACAAGCTTTTTAAATTTACATCAAACACTTCAGGATTCTAAGATATAATTTTTATTCCTTGCCTTTTGCTTTTTGGGTAAGCATAAAAATAAATGAGAATTATCTGAACTCTTGCAACATATTTGGTATACAGCTTCTTTATTCCCTTTTCTTGAGATTCAACTCCTTATATGACACCAAAGACAGATGTTAAAATACGAAAAAAAAAAAAAAAAGAACCACTTCAAGTAGTCTTCACAAACTGAAAAAGAATGTTTTGAAGATAACAGTAAAAACTTATAAAACCAAGTTATAAAGCAAAGCTAAAACAAATCAAAACAAAACACCCCAGAAAATATGTTATCCTGAACGCCAAAATAATTTTGCCAGTATTAGTTTCTGTACAATCTACTAATAACTTTCAAAATTTCAAAAATTAAACCTACAAAATAGCTTTTCAAAGAAAAAATCTAAGAAACTAGTTTTAGAGTTTTTTTTGCATCAAAAAATTTTAAAAAATAAAACTAAGTAATTCTATTCGCTTGCTTACATTTCTGGATTGGGAAAAATATTCAAAAAAGGTAGTTTACCCATGACCAAAAGAAGTTTTTCTTTGAGAATTTTCAGAACACTGCACGCAGACAGAATTTTAGAAGCTCAATATATACAATTACAATTATTAAGAGGTATTTGTCACTTGTTCCTAAAACACTGTCAACTGTGGAATTGTCAAAATAATCATATACAATAATTACTTTTCAGCGGCCAGTTGAGTTTTTTCCGTTTGGCTTCTCAGATTTCGGCATTCTTGTTTTAACCTTTCCACCATTTCCTTCAGCATTTCATTTGAATTCAGCAGTTCATTCTCTGACTGTGTCAGCGATGTTAGCTGAATCTGCAAACTACTGACTTGCTTAAAAGAAAAGAACGAACAGGAACATGAGGTCACTAACCAAATGCATTCAGTGAGAAGCAGAGAGCACTAAGCCATCCCCATCACCAACGCCCTACTCAGGGGGCCCTGGAAGGACTCCTCCTCAATGAGGAACAGTAGGCACTAGGATCAGCTCCTGTTGCAACACCAAGCAGAGACCACACTCTCCTTGGGACTCTCTTCCCCAAACAAGCAGACCAAGAAGGGGTCCTTAGCAGGAAAGTAGGGACTGTCGAGGCTCCTGTCACACTATCCTTTCTCAAGCTTTCTAGGAAACAAGGTGAATACAAGTTGACCTGGGAAGCAGCTAAAGAAAGAGCTGTCCCCTTCCTGAGTCTCCTGCCGTACCATCCCTTCCAGGAGAAGCTGCCAGAGAAGACCACGCTTGTTGGCTTCAGGCAAAGGGAGGATCATCCTCACACTTTTATTATTTCTTTTAACATTCATTTATTTACGAAGTCAGAGTTACAGAAACAGAGAGGAGGGAAGGAAGGGAGGGAGGGAGGAAGGGATCTATTCACTGTCGAACTGGCTGAATGGACAGGGGTGAGCCAGGCCCAGGTCAGGAGCTTCAGAGACAGAGAGAGAGAGAGCGAGAGAGGGAGAGAGAGGGAGAGGGAGAGAGAGGGAGAGAGGGAGGGAGAGAGGAGAGGGAGGGAGGGAGAGAGGGAGGAATGGAGGAAGGGATCTATTCACTGTTCAACTGGATGAATGCACAGGGGTGAGCCAGGCCCAGGTCAGGAGCTTCAGTCAGGTTTCCCAAGTGGCTGCAGGAGCTGGGTCATCCTCTGCTGCTTTACCAGGCTGTGAGCAGGAAGCCAGATCAGAAACTGAGCAGCTATGACACAGACTGGCACTCATATGGGATACTAGCATTGCAGCTGGCAGCTTGAACACTACACCACAGTGCCAGACCTACAATGTTTAAGAAGTTTCCAAGTAGAGCCGGTGTGGTTGCCTAGCAGCTAAAGTCCCCTCATTGTATGCACAGGGATCCCATATGGGCACCAATTCTAATCCCGGAAGCTCCCTGCTTATGGCCTGGAAAAGCAATTGAGGACAGTCCAAAGCCTTAGGACCATGCACCTGTGTGGGAGACCTGGAGGAAGCTCTTGGCTCCTAGTTTCGGACTGACTCAGCACCAGCCATTGCAGCCACTTGGGGAGTGAATCATCGGATGAAAGATCTTCCTCTCTGTCTCTCCTCCTCTCTGTATATCTTTTCTCCATCCAAATTTACTTGGGAGAATTTTTTCTCAGAAAAGCAGGTAATTATCCAGGTAAAGATGAACAGGCTAAAAAGATTCACAGGGCTTTTAAGTTATTCCCAAACAGTTTTCATCCATTTCCCCACAAGTAACAAATAATAAAAGTTCTCATTTTTCCTTCAATTTCTTTCACCTCTCTAAACCTTTCTCTTAGAATTTCAAAGAGTTCAAAGAATGAAATAAAAAGAACCTATTATGTGATTCAAGAGTCAAAAGAAACAAGATTCTTCATGCAATAAATTAAATAAATGTGAAATTATCCCTTCACATGCTGACAGGTAGAAAAGTCAAATAAGATAGGACTCTGCAAGGCACAGAGCAATGTTAGTTGAAAAAAGGAACATGGTATACTTCAGATTTGGGCTTTAAAATTAATTTTTCCAAGTAGAAGTATTCACTTCTTATTTTTAACTGAAGCGGCAAATATTCAGTCTATATTAAAGCTGCTAAAACAGGCAACCTTCAAAAGAGCTTAACATCTCTCCACATCCCCAGGATGACAGACGGCCAATGCCAGTATTAGCATTCACTTCTCTCAGAGTATCAGAACTTATGGGCACTTTGTTAGTGATTAGAAATTGTATACTTGGGCTTGGCGTGGTGGTCTAGTGGTTAAAGTCCTCACCTTGAATGCATTGGGATCCCATATGGGCACCGGTTCTAATCCCAGCCACCCCGCTTCCCATGCAGCTCCCTGCTTGTGGCCTGGAAAAGCAGTCGAGGACGGCCCAAAGCCTTGGGACCCTGCTCCCATGTGCGAGACCTGGAAGAAGTTCCTGGCTCCTGGCTTCAGATAGGCACAGCACCAGCCATTGCAGCCGCTTGTGGAATGAACCATCGGATCTTCCTCTCTGTCTCTCCTCCTCTCTGTATATCTACCCTTCCAATAAAAATAAGTAAATCTTTTAAAAAAAGAAATTGTATACTTGAAAAAAGAGTACCAGCTATCCTACAATCACAAATGCCAGAAACAGAATCTTCATTACTTTATGATTTCAAGAAAAAAGTGAAATTCAGGAAAGAACACTCTCCCCTAGTCTATCCTTAAATATATCTTTTCAAAATCCAAACAACTTAAAATATGAATTTCCTTTCACATACAATAACTCACATACAATAACTCCAAGTTTAATTCTTACACTTCATAGGGATACATTAAGAGATATCTTGTGGAATAAATGCATAATGTTACAGGTGAATCAAGTAATATACAGCCTCAATGATCTTCCTAATCAATGAAAAAATTTAAAATATCAAAATATTACCCTTTTATAATTACAAAATCAAAAAACTAATGAGCTACAGCATACTGATATCTGAAAAAAGCAGCTTAGTAAAAGGAAATTAAGATTTAAACATTTCATATTGCATATCAACCTCTTCAATAGTGCTACTTATTGTTGAAATCAGATTTTTCAAAATGTTGATATATGAAACCATGCAAAACAGATTCTTACATGTATCTGAAAAATAAAGCAAACTGTATGCTAACATCATACCTGTTTTAGGTCAGAATTTTCATTTTTTTCTTTCTCTGCCTTTTCAATATCCACAATTTGTTGTTGAAGTTTTAACCTGAAAACCATAACCCAACAAAAGACATTATTAACAAGCATAGTTCACTAATTTCACTGGAATAAACAATCATTTTACAGACAGCTTATTTGTCACCAGGCCTTGTGCTTACGGAAAATGGTACATATAATCACAGACAGAAGTAGAGCAGCTAGCTTACGTTCTCATATTAATAAAATGCAAGACATGTGCTACTTTTAAAACAGGGAAAAGTTTCAGACTATGCCCATAGAGAAGATGTGAAATCATTTCTGTGGGGCATCAGACAAAACCACGTGGAGACTAAGAACCTGACAGCAGGTTACCGAAAATAGTGAACAGGTTAAACAAGGAGTCTTAGTGCAAGGCAGCAAGCAATCCAGTTTAGGATAAATCCTATCCAATCCATGAGATTCTTACAATTTAACGATGCTTTCAGACTCACTGCCACTTCAACTCTTGTCTACAGGTAAAGATTTAAAAGAAAACTGGGCCAGATGCAGTAGCCCAGCAGCTAAAATCCTCACCTTGCACATGCTGGGATCCCACATGGGTGCTGGTTCTAATCCCAGTGGCTTTGCTTCCCATCCAGCTCCCTGCCTGCAGCCTGGGAGATCATTCAAGGAAGGCCCAGAACCTTGTGACCCTGCCCCCGTGTGGAGACCCAGAAGAAGCTCCTGGCTTTGGATCAGTTCAGCTCCAGCTGTTGCGGTCACTTGGGAAGTGAGTCATTGGACGGAAGATCTTCCTCTCTGTCTCTTTTCCTCTCTGTATATCTGACTTTCCAATAAAAACAAATAAATCTTTTAAAAAAAGAACGAAAACAGACCCTACAGGTCATTCTAGACACTGCTTCACGAGCTTGCCATGCCTGAGATGGGTGAACACTTCCAGTGTAACTTCAGGGGCAGTGACAGGTACTGAGCCAGACCCATCTGAGGATGAAGAGCATCTCTGGTGACCAAATGTTTCACCTCATGAGGAAGGCTTTACATGAATCAGCCCTGAAACTCCTACTCCCGAAAATTCTTCATTCAAATAGAATTTATGTGGCACTTTTTTTTTTAATAGGCTGGCAACATTAGCCTATCTTATCTGCTCAATAAGAACATGCTTAATGGGTGTTTAAAGCTCTCAAAATACTTAGGCTGTGCTTTACGTACAGTAAGAATTCAATAAATATATTCTGATGACTAAATGAATGACTCTACATACTGTCCACATGATTACACAATATCATATGGAAAAAACTTGTAGATATGACCTACAGCTTCATGACTTATTTAGATAAAAATAACAAGTATCTAGGGCCCTGCCACATACATATAGGAGCTCCAGATGAAACGCCAGGGCCCTGGCCTCCACCTGGCCCGGCACTGACCAATGCAGCCATCTGTGGGTGGGGGACAGTGAACCAGCAGGTGGATTCTCTGTAATTCTTCCAACATAAATAAAAAATCTTTTCTTCAAAGATTTACTGTAAAGTCAGATATACAAGAGGAGAGACAGAGAAGATCTTTCATCCAATGTCCCAAGTGACCACAATAGCCACTGCTGTGCCAATCCGAAGCCAGGAACCAGGAACTTCCTCCAGGTCTCCCACACAGGTGCAGGGTCCTAAGGCTTTGGGCCATCCTCGACTGCTTTCCCAGGCAACAAGCAAGGAGCTGAATGGGAAGTGGAGCTTCCGGGATTAGAACCGGTGCCCATATGGGATCCCAGTGCATTCAAGGTGAGGACTTTAGCCGCTAGGCCACCACTCTGGGTCCAATAAATAAATCTTTTAAAACAAACCAAAAGAGAGAGAGAGACTCTACATATCATTATATGCTATCACAAATGCATTCACTTCCAAGTCTGAGAAAAAACTTGTCTCACTGGCCCAGTCTCTTGCTCCCTGCTGTAACAAACAATGGGTAATTCTTCTCAAGATGTGGTGTAAACAGAAAAGAAGACACACTGAGTAGCTATTTTATTTAAAGATTTAAATTTATTTATTTTTAAGTTATAAAGAAAGAGAAGATGACAGGAACAGGCAGGGATGGGCCAGGCATTAAACAGGAATTTTATGCAAGTTTTTCTACCCAAATATTTGGGCCATCTTTGGCTGCTTTTTCAGGCTATTAGCAGGGAGCTGGATTGAAAGTGGAGCATCCTAAATACAAAGCAATGCCAGCATTACAAGCAGTAGCTTTATCTGCTAACCACTTAGCCCCTTCAGTAATAAGTTTTTAAAAAGGCAAATATTCATTACCAACAAGACTCCAGTAATTAAAACATTTACAAAAGATTAAGAAAAATTAGAAGGTAGGTCCTAGATGGAAAGCAGCTGTGGCTTTTAAACAATGCAAAAGTTCTTCTAAAGGAGTACAGATGAAATATGCCTTATTCAAAGTGCTTGGGACCTGAAATGTTTAAGATGTGAAGTTTTTCAGATTTTCAAACATTTGCATGGATTTCTTCAGATTTATAATTCAAAAATTCCCTGAAGTCCCTAATTTCTGAGACCACACTGGACACTCAGAAGGTTTTTCACTTTCAGAGCACCTGGTGTTCAAAGTAAGGACTATAACACAGGTTTGCTCCAGGACATCTCAAATCATCTAGATTCCTTCTTCCTGAAGATGGTGTTGGCTGGTCTCCTCCCCAGATCAACAACTGTACCTCTCCCCGCAACTGCCAATGGCCATCAAACTGTGGTCACCCTTCTTCTCCAGCCACCCTTTTCAAACAGGCATAATACAATGTGACTGATCCAGTGCTGGGTCCTCACTGGTCAGTGATAAGGTTGAGACCCTAAACCTTGTTTACATTTTTCTAACTTAAATCGTCAGCTAAAAATTCTGTCCTCTTTGGGTTTTAACATACATCACAGCATCACAGAAAAAGCACAAGGAGACCATAAAGGAGATTGGGAAGTGGGAGAGGAAAGGAGAAGGAAGCCACACCCCTCTGACACTGGAGTTCCTAAATCCAGGCATCCATGACACCAACACAAGCCCTGGCCTTTCCTCAATATAAACAGCCAAGAACACTGTTTTTCTGCTTGTTGCCACTGTAACCAAAAGCTAACTACATACTTTATCATATGTAAACTCCTGTAACTCTTCCGTGTTTGACATGTACAGGTAACTTTGAAACTGTACAAACTGAACAATGTATTGTGGAGCAAAATTTTGAAAGAAACAGTTTTATAAAAATAGTTTATTACTCCTGGCACTATAGTAAGCTATTGGTAAATAAACCATTTTAACCAAGACAAAAGAATTATAAATAATTAATGATTCAGAGCATCTGCCAAAACAATGATTAATATTTAGAAGATTGATATATACTAATTTGTTATATTATTTGTAAGTGAATGCTTAATTCTGCTTCATATGATTTATACTTTTCATTACTCCACAAAAATCTATTTCTTCACAGCTTATTCTCTGTCCTATAACAGATTTTGAATAACAGAAGATACAATTATGATTGTTTCAATAAATGATCAAAATAGACCCGAATGACGTAGCTTCACTTATAAATCGGTAAATCAGCGCCGCCATGAAAAAGGAAAAACAATCGCAGTGGTAAAGCAGCTCAAAAGTCATGCAGGTCTTCTGACTTGCTCCTGCTACGCCTTATGTTGGTTATTATGTCACTGTTTTAAAATGAGGGTCAGTTAAACATACGTATCATCTGGAGAAACTGAAGAAGAATCAAGGAGAAATTATCCAAATACGTAATGGAATGGGAAAATCATTTACATTAAAAAAAAAGCTTAATGAAGTAAAGCTATTTTTATATGGCAAAACCCCAAGCCAAAAAAAACATAAGGGTCAAGTTCATTATTGTCTTCAAGTAATGACAGAATGCTGAACATTTTATCACTATGGCAACAGAAGCCCAAAGCAGCAGAAGCAGGCTTAAATTCTAACAAAAAAGATCCTAACCAGCTGAATTGTGAGAATATAATAGGATAAAACATTACAGTGAGATTCCTGGGGAAGGTCTCTCCTTTGGAGATTGTCAAGAGATTAGGGAAAAAAAAAAAAGAAGAAGAAGAAGAAACAACCACTTATACTGAAGAGTTTAAAAATGTACTGATGTGCAAGAGTGGCTCTCAAAATCCATTACATATATAAATGACTCTAAAATCAAACTAATTGGATGAAAACAGTTCATAAAATCTGACACAAGTAAACAATACATATACCACTCCCTGAAATTCTTTCCAGAATACTGTGGATAAACAATCTTTTCTGGACACAAAATATCCTATGGGGGTTGGTACTGTGACGTGCAGGTTAGGCTGCCACTGGCAATGATGGCATGTTCCATTACTTCCACCTGCTAATACACCTTGGAGGACACCCAGATGAGCTTCCAAGCATCTGGCTTTGGTCTCTAGGGAGTCAGACAATGTAACATTTCTCCCTCTCTCTGGTAACTCTGCTTTTCAAATAAATAAATCTTTAAACATACACACACAAGCTACTTATAATTTAATGAATATATTTCTATTTATTTCAGAATTCTTATTTAATTTATTTGTAAGGCAACAGGTCTCACTCAGTCTAGGTACGTCATGTGAGTGGCACAGACACAGAACTTGAGCTCTAACCTACTGCCTCCTGGGCAGCACATTAGCATGATGTCTGACTTGGAAATGAAGCTAAAACTTCAACCCAGGCTCTCCAATATGG
Organism: Ochotona curzoniae; assembly: GCF_017591425.1. NCBI lineage: Eukaryota > Metazoa > Chordata > Mammalia > Lagomorpha > Ochotonidae > Ochotona > Ochotona curzoniae. The sequence goes on along the minus strand of NW_024464920.1, from coordinate 10,845,434 downwards.
AATGTAAGCATCCCAAGCAACATTTTAATTACACACCGAGTGCCTGCCCCTGAATATAATTTTTGAAATTCACCCAGCTGTAATCTATATAACTAGAGAATCTGCCAAGTTGCTTTTATTTAAAAAGTAGAAAAAGGGAGTCTGGGCATAAAAATCAACATTGGCTGTCTAGCTCCACATTACTTACATATGAATGAAAACCATAGGCGAAGGAAGAACAAATAAATTCACACACACAAAAAATACCTTTGTCAGACAAGAAATGTTCAAATCTCAAAACAAGTATCAAAGGGGAGAGAGAAAAAATAAAACCAACCCAAACCCCAGCAAATGATCCCTTATTCTGCTGTACACAGGTACTCTGCAGGCAGCAGGGACTCTTAGCATGCGAGTGGACGTAATTCACCCTTACAATGAGAGGTCTGCAATCTGCTCAGATCCTTTTCCTATATGTTCTTGGATGGAATCCCACTTCTCTATTTTTGCTTTTGAGGCTTTGCCAAGAACATCTTTATTTGGTTAGTGTCCACAACCTGAACAGCGTGCAAAAATATCTGCAAATTTTTCATCTGAGAAGGTATTATTACTATTCAGAATTTATGAGGAACTCACCTCAAGAGCACAAGAAGAAATAACCCAATTAAAATATTTGCAAATGGTCTGAATCAATATTTCTCAAGAAATACAAATGGTCATTGGGAATATGAAAAAATTGCTCCACAATACTAACAACTGATTAAATGCAAATCAAAACCACAGGGAGATATCATATAAACCCACAAGGAATGGTTGAAGTCAAAAGGATGAACAGTAACAAGCACTGGGGAACATACCAAGAGAACATAATTCTCATATACTGCTCCTGAGAATGTAAATTAGGCCACTATGGAAAACAGGATGGAGAGTATTCCAAAAATCAAACCAGGAGGATCATATGATCCAGTAATTCCCCTGCTGGATATAAACCTAACGGACAGGTTGCCAGTATGCCTAAGAGCTCTCTGCACTCACACTTTCCCTGCAGCACTACTCACACCAACCAAGACATCGAGGCAACCCGAGCGTCCAGGAAAGGACGAATAAAGGAATAAAGGAAATGTGGGACAGGCACATGATGGACTACTACAAAGCCATAAACAGGAATGAATCCGGTCACGGTCAACCTTAGAGGGTTATTATGTTAACACACAGAAAGAGAAATAGTCTCACTCCTGTGTGAGAGGTGAGAAACTGTCCTAGAGGCAGAGGAGCAGAGCAACTAGCAGAGGCCGAGCAGGGCCCGTGGAGACAGAGGCCAGCACAAGCTGGCTTAACAAACAGTACAGGGTTACATTCAGATCACAGGACTCAGTTACAATGCCCTACATCAAAAAGGTGACTATAGTTAATTTATTTATATTTGAAAATACTAAGAACTTTAAGTGGTTTTTTTAAAAGCTTTTTTTAAAAAAATAGGTATTGCTATTATTATCTTATTGGAAAGGCAGCTATACAGAAAAGAGAGATACAAAGAGAAAGATCTTCCATCAGTTTATTCATTCCCCCAGAGGCTGCAATAGCTGGACTGGATCTACGCCAATCCAAAGCCAGAAGCCAGGAAGCTCCTCCCAGTCTCCCTTGTGGGTGCAAGGTCCCAAGGGATTGGGTCTCCCTCGATTGCTTTCCCAGGCTATGAGCATGGAGTAGCTGGGATATGAACTGGTACCCAAGTGGGGTCCCCACAAATGCAAGGCAAGGACTTTAGCCATTAGGCTATCATGCTGGACCCCCTCCATTCATCTTTTTTCCCCCAAGATTTATTTATTTATTTTAGAAAGCCGGATTTACCGAGAGAGGAGAGACAAAGAAAGATTTTCCATCCACTGCTTCACTCCCCAAGTGGTTGCAATGGCTGGGGCTGAGTTGATTCAAAGCCAGGAGTCAGGAGCCTCTTCCAGGCCTCCCGCACGGGTGCAGGGTCCCAAGGCTTTGGGTCATTTTCTACTGCTTTCTCAGGTCCCTAGCAGGGAGCTGGATGGGAAGTGGAGCAGCCAGGACTTGAACCAACACCCATATGGGTTTCTGGCGGTTGCAAGGTGAGGATTTAGCCACTAGGTTATTGTACTAGGCCCTAGGACTTTTTGAGTGTTTCTGCCACAAAGAAATGAGAAATGTTTCAGATGATGAATACACTATTCTTTCTTGATTACATATCGAGTATACATATTGAGAAAACAAACTATTCCCCATAGATATATACAATTTTTAAGTATCAATTAAAAATGAAAGATCCAATTTGGCTCATGAAGCAAGACTCAATTATGTATATAAAACAAGCAACTGAAAAAGTGATTCAAAAATGTAAAGATAAAGTAACAGGGCAGCCACTGTGGCGGGCAGTAAGCTGCCACGTGGGATGCACACATCCCACACTGTGTCCTGGGCCCAAGCCCAGCTCTGCTTCTGAGCCAGCCTGCGCCCACACGCTCCCCGGGAAGAAGCAGGTGGTGGTTCATGGGGCTGGGTCCGTGCCTCCAGAGGGAGAGAGCCGCACTGAGTGCCCAGCTGACTCCCAGGGTCAGTAACAGTCTGGGCGGGGTGGGGGACTGAATCAATGGTTGGCAGATTGCTCACCATCTTTCAAATAAATATTTTTATAGAGACAAAGATATAAAAAGCAAACCGTAGCAACAGCAATGCAGCAGGCATTGTGTCACAGCAGGTTAAGAAATCACTTCAGATACCCACATCCTACACTGCAGTGAGTTTGCGTCCTGGCTACTCTGCTTAAAATCCAGCTTCCTACTAATGCAACTTGGAGTCAGGAGATAAGAACTCAGGTGCCTGGGCCTCCACTGAGAGAACTCAGCAGATCTGCAGTCTCTTCCCTTTGGCCTGCCGCAGGTATCTGAGAGCATGTTCTCTCTCCATCCCCAACCCTGTGTGTATCTGTGTGTGCGTTTGCGTCTACCTTCTAAATAGATAAAAATAAGCAATCACTTCAAAAAATAAGTTACAGGTCTAGTGCCATGAGATGCAGTGCCAGCATCCCTTATGGGCTCTGGTTCCAGTCTTGTCTGTCCTACTTACCAAACCAGCTCTCTGCTGACATGCCTCAGAAAGCACCAATATGTGGCCTAAATCCTTGAGCACCTGTACCCACCTGGGAGACCTGGAAGCGGCTCCAGGTTCCTGCCTACAGCCTGTGCAAGCCAGCTGCTGTGGCCACTTTGAGAATGAATCACTAAATGGACAATACCTGTCTCTGTGGTGTCTTCTCTCTCACTAAATCTGCCTTTCAAAAAAAAAAATCTTTTTAAAAATAGAAGTACTTTTAAAAATATATAGGAAAAGCAGCAGTGGTGATACCAGACAATGTGCAATTCAAGGACAAAGAATAATGAAGATCAGTTAATGCTATAAAGTCACAATTTACAATCAAGACATAACTATAACAGCAATGTGTATACAGCAATGAAAATCACATTTAGGAAGCAAAAATTTCTAAAAATGGGTCAGAGATATAAACACACTAACACCAACACAGGACTTCAATACACCATTTCTTTACACAACATAGGTTATGTGGACAAAAAAAGTACCCAAGACTTACACATCACAGTTCGACACACCTTACACATACTTTAGGCAAATCGCCCTTGACTTACAATTTTCCAGCTTCAAAGTGGTAGGAAAGCAATATATTCAGTAGGAAGCACTCTTCAAAATTGTGGATTCTGATCTTTTCTCTGGGTAGCAAAACATGCTAGTATGATGCTAGCTAGCTCCCAGTCAACCACATAATGCAAGGGTGAACAATTGGTACCCTACCAGCTAAGCCACAATGTTCAGGTAGGGCATATTAAATCTTTTCTTCTTTCTTTTTTTTTTTAAGCCAGTGCTACATTTTTCAGACACTGTATTCAAGAACAGAGGTGGGGCCTGAGCAGAGACACTCTGAAGGAGAGGCAAGCATCCCAAGCAGCACTTTACCACTAGGCCAGTCATCTGCCTGTACCGTTCCACTGATAATATTTTCTTCTCCTAACAGTGTCACAGGAAGTCAAGGAGCATCCATACTCTTGAACACTTTTTACAGGTGTTAATAAATCACTCAGGAAAATTGACCAATTCCTGTAAGTCTGGAATGGGGCACGTGAAATGTCCAAGGTACAAAATTTAGGTCCACATTGGAGTGCTGCCTCCTTAACTCATGCTTCGGTTTGGCCACAGACTTGATCTATCACAAAGAGAACAGTGTGGTGCATACAGCAAAACAATATAACAATACTCTCTGATCACAGCATAAAACTAGAAATTAACAACAAAAACAATTTCTAAGGCTCTCTCACCTAAGCACTGAGAAATCTTTTGCTATGAACTGAAATACACCCTTTCAAATCCATATCTGGAAGAGTAAACCCCATAGTCACAACTAAAGACAGGTCCTTTAAAAAGATAAGGTTAAATGAGGTGCTATTAGTAGGTTGTGATTCAGTCTGACTGGAACTGTATCATGTGGGAGGAATGCCATAGACACATAGGCACACAGAAAGGCTCTCAGGGGCCCCGGTGCTCGCCTTGAATGCACCAGGATCCCGTATGGGTGCTGGTTCTAATCCCGGCAGTCCTGCTTGTGGCCTGGGAAAGCAGTCAAGGACGGCCCAAAGCCTTGCGGTCCTGCATCCATGTGGGAGACCTGGAAGAGGCTCCAGGTCAAGCTTTGGATCAGCTTAGCTACAGCCTTTGTGGCTGCTTGGGGAGTGAATCATCGGACAGAAGATCTTCCTCTGTCTCTCCTCTTCTTTGTATATCTGACTTTGCAATGAAAATAAACCTTTTTTAAAAATTATGAAATTTGGGGGGCTGACGCTGTGGCACAGTAAGTTAAGTTCCCACAAATGGTGCCAGGATCCCATACGGGAGCTGGTTACAGTTTTGACTGTTCCACTTCTGATCCACTTTCCTGCTAATGTACCTAGGAAGTAGTGGAAGATGGCAGCCCATGTCCTTAGGCCCCTACAGCATGTGGAACACCTGGAAGCTGCTGCAGGTTCCTGGCTTTGAAAATGCCCACTCTGGCTGCTGCAGCCATTCAGGCAGCGAGCACAGTGGCTGAGACCGGTCTCTGCCTCTCCCCTCTCTGTAAATTTTCCTTTCAAGTAAAAATACATAAAAAATACAGAATTTCTAAAAAATCAGTGAAAATTAATTTATATCATTTATGGAGAAGCATAAGCCACTCCTCCCAATAAAAGTAACAGCATAAATACAAAAGTTAAATTCTTAATTCAAACATAATAAACTAAAAGCACAAGGTGTAAAACATAGTCTTAGAAAAATCCAAGAAATGAGAAAGGAGATGTTAAAAAATATTACCTGTTCAACCACAGGATTCAAAATCATTACATAAAAGTCAATGAATTATATTTCTGCATAGTCATATGAACAACTGAAAGTAAAATTTCTTTAAAATACCCTTTATATTAGCATAAGAATATTTTAAGAAGTTTACAAAGATGCACATAATGTATAAAATTAAAACTTTGATAAAAGTAATTAAAGGCAACCTAAAGAAACAGAAATGTGCCATACAGTGGAGGACTCAATATTATTCAAATTATCTTTTTCCTCAAACTAGTCTATCAATTTATTGCAACCCAAATCAAAATCAGACTTTTTACAAAATCAAATTTTAAAATATACATGCCAAGCAGATGAAACTACAACTAAAAGAATTACAAAATTACTACAAATAGCACTTGCAGTAACTGAATCAAATTTATACTAACCAAGATAGTGAGCTATTGGCATTCAACATAAGACATGGAGATCAACTAAACTTACCATCAATCTATAGTAATCATAATAATGACCAACGGAATTAGAGTCCAGAAACAGACCCACACTCTGACAACTAGTTTTCAACAATCAAATCAAGATAATTCAAGGCACAAAAGATAATCAACACAAAGGTGTTCAAACAAAAAACAAACAAAATGAGCACCTAGCATTATCCTGTATGAGCCGGCCCTTAAAATCCAAATGTGAGAACCAAAAGATTGATCTTTCAGAATAAAAAAAAAAAGAGAACTTAGATTTCTTAACGAGAACACAAATAACACAAACCAGAAAAGAAACATGATGAAAATGCATGATGGAAAATAAAATGTGTGACAAAATGTATTTTATGAATATGAAACAGTTGTTTTCAGCAGATACTAACATGGTAGACCAAAAGATAAACCAAAGATTGAAAGAGAGATCTGTAAAAAGTGTATCTAGCAAAGAACGTGCATAAAGGACCCATAAGCAGTTGTTACAACATAGTAAGATGATTTTTCATATGCAAAATATTTGAACAAACACTTAAGTACATGGAGATGCTCATCATCCCTTACCACCCAAGAAAATAAACTGATTGCTGCAGTGATATAGTAAGCCACTGCATGTGACACCAGCACCCCTCACTTTGGGGTACTACTTCCAATCTAGTTTTCTGATTATGTGTTTGACAAAGCAGCAGATGACGATCCAAATACCTGGGCCCCTGCCACTCAGGTGGGAGACTAGGATGTAATTGCTGGCTCCTCACTTTGACACAGCCCAGACCTGACTGTTTTGGCCACTGGCGGAGTGAGCCAACAGTGGAAGATCTTGATCTCTCTTCCCCATCTTCCCTCTGCCTTTCAAACAAGTCAAGATTTCAAAAACTATGTAAATAATAGGAAGCTAAGCAATAAATAATTAAGTTATCAGGATATAAAATTAGCCATGAAGTAGGCTTTGTAGCATAGTCAGTTAAACTACCACTTGAAACACCCACATCCCATATCACAGTGCCTAGGATCAAGTCCCACCTCCGGCTTCAATTGAGCTTCCTGGAAAGCAGTAGATGTTGGGCCAAGCACTTGGGTCCTTGTCACCCATGTGGGAGGCCCAGAAGGAGTCTTGCCTCTTGGTTTTGGCCTGGCCCAGCCCTGGCTGTTTCAGGCAATGAGGGAAAAAAATCAGATGGTTAATGTCTCTGTCTCCCTATACCCTGGTCCTGCCATACAAATAAGTAAAAATAAATCATCTAAAATTAAATCCAATGTAAATGGGTAATATTCATAAATCAATAATAATAAGCTGGGGGACCAAAATATAAATTTACAGTAACAAAAATGAAGTAAGTAAACTTAAGAAATATTGTCAAAACTACAATAAGAAAGCTTCATAATTTTCTTGAGGAAAATTATAAAAAGAAAATTATGAAAAAATTCAATGAATGGAATTAAGTCCCTATTCTAAGAATACACTAGACAATGTAGCATCAAAAAAATGCCTTTTTTTCCTTAAGTGAGCTTGAAAATGTAATGTACAGTATTCTGGGAAGACAAAAGAATAGAAACAGCAAAACTCAGCCTCCCCACCTAGAAAACGATTACACTGGTACGATCTGTCTGATGAAATGACTCTGGAATCTAGAGCCAACTGAAGGCTCACGATTTCCAGAGCAGGGTTCAGCTCCTATCACAACAGCAGCTACCTTACTACAATCATGGCATCAAGGCAGGTGGTGCTGTACATGTGACAAGGAGAGCTTGCTGTACACAGCATGGAAGCCACTGTCACCAATAGGCACCCTGTCCTCCAACGTCAGGGATCAAAACTCTCCCCGGTGATTGCTGCTGATCCCAGAGCACAAGTCCAAGGTGCTGGGAGTTATCACTGGGCTCCCCCTGTGTCCGAAGTCCCCACCTCTCTGACTGAAGCGAGTTCTAGGGACAGGGCCCAAAATTCCCAACCCAGCATTTTGTTTTTCCCCTCCTTTTGAGAGCCAGACATTAACGATGAAGACATTCTCTCCATCTCATCTTGCCTTTCAATCAAATATACCTTAATCAACCGAGTCTCTTGTATCTATCAAAACAGCCCTTTAAAAGTGAGAAATTAAGATATTCCCCAATAAATAAAAGCTTGACATGACTTGTGGCAATTAGACCTGACTTGGAATAAATAATAAATGGTCAAGGAAATCCAAAGATATAAAAGCAAAGAACATTTAGATAGTAAATCTCTATTTAAAAATACAGACCTCAAAGAAGGGAAGGGAAGAAAAAATACAAATATGTAGGAGTTAATATATAACTCTTATAAACAGATATAATATCTAAATGTAAGATCTAAAATTATGAAACTCCCAGAAGAAAAGCTTTGATCATATTGGATTTGTGAGAATGATTTCGAAGATATGACACTGACATCACTGATAGGAAAAATACAAATTGGATTTCTTGAAAATTAAAGCTTTGTGCATCAAAAGCAAGTTACCACACAAGAAAGGAACAATTCACATGAAGCTGAGTGTGCGCAATTACACACTACATAATTTCTGTTTTGTAAATTTAAAACTTCTCTGAAATAAACTTTAAAAAAACAACAACAAAAAAGGGTATTTATCAGCATAGTAAGAAGGCAGTCCACAACTGGGATATAATATTGGCAAATCAAGAAGTCAAGATCTAAATATCATTTAAATAAACTTCTAAAACTCCACAAAGAAACTAATCAGATTTGAAGGAATTCTGTTAATCTTTTCTCCAAAGATTCGCAAATTGCCAATAAGCACATGAATTATGGTTATTCTACAGATGGAAATTACAATGATGTAGTACTGCAATCCTATCAGACTGTCTACTATCCAAACAAAATAGAAGGCAAGTACTGGTGAGGGTGCAGAGACACGGGAACCCCTGTGCACTACTGACAGCAATGGAACAGGGTGTAGCCACGCAAAAAGTACAGCTATTCCATAAGACTTTAAAGACAGAATTCTCACATAATCCAGCATTCCAGATCTAGGTGTGTGCCAAAAATAACTGAGACAAGTTCTCAAAAATATATTTGTACACATATGCTCATAGCAGTATTATTCAGAAAAGCTAAAATATCTAAACAATTCAAGTGTTCATAGATAGATAAATAATATACTATAAATGGTACAAGTAAGAGTAATGCCAGAAGCTCATGGAAAAAATAAAATCTAAAATTAGGTGCAAAAAATGCCAAAATCTGCAGGCTCTGGGGGTGCGGCCTGTGGGGATTTAAACTGGTGAGTTCGAGCTCAGAGCTGGAGTTTAGACTGGTTCACCTGTAGAGGGGTAAGAAGCTGCTTGTGATTAGAGATGAGTGACATTGTACATTAGAGCGTGATGCTTCTAGTTTAATGTCTGTAACAAACCCAACAGGGCTTTCCTGCCTGCAGTCACAGGTTCTTAAACTCATTTCTTCTTTGGTTTCTCTCAATAAGAGAAGTTTGGATCAGCGTGAACACTGGGATGTTCACCTACAATGTGTTCGAGTTATAGGCATTTAGCTCCTGACAAAGAAACTACACACATGGCAGCAGTTACAGAGCCACACCATTGTGGCCATTTGGGACGTGACCTTCTCAGTGTGCTTTTCAAATAAATAAATCTTTTTTTAAGGACAACAACAACAACAAAAGCTAAAATCCTCATCATTTTTTTCATCACACACATTTTCCATGAATTTTTTTCAAGTCCACAGATACACAAACTGGAATATTTATCCCTAACAAGGACAATATTCTGACATATGCTAAAACTTTAAAGTGAAATAAGTCAATCAAAAATGACAGAAACTACGTGACTCCACTTTTATGGGCAGGTATTCAGTCATCAAAACTCCTGGTGTGGCTGCCAGGGGCCGGGAATGTCAGAGAAAAAATTATTACTGTATAGTTTGTTTTATAACATGAATACATTCGATATCAATGAATTCAATAAAGACTTTGAAGTAAATTTTATACACATTTTTTTTAAAAAAGAAAGCTTAAAAAAAGTTAATGCAGTCCCAACAAAATTATCAATTCTTTTGAAAACTTTTTATTTTTGCTGATTTTTACATATTTGATGGGGGCAGAGGATCGAGGGTTAGGGGAAAGAGGAAGAGACCTTGTTTCCATATTTTCTTTTTTCTTCCTAAATTTGGGGGAAAGAGGGAAATAAGGAGATAAGTCTCACCCAACCTCCCAACCACCTCAGCACCCAGGGATGGGGAACAGCCACCCAGTGGGAGCCACAACACAGCAGGGGTGTCCCCTTAGTTCCCCAACCAGGTCAATTCTCAGCCACAGATCCTGTGCGCATCAGTAGTTGCTCTGACCCAGTTCAGCATAGTTCATCCCTTCTTGTCTTGGCCTTTGCCATCAGACGCTGCAGCCTGGCCTGGCCTGGCCTGCCCCATGTCCCTACATTCATTGGTGGGTGCTGAAGCCTAGCCCTGCCCAGTCTACTTCCATTTCTGGCTTTCTTGCAAACCTGTAGGAGTAATAGCATAGTGCGGCATTACCTGTACTACAGCCTAGCTCCTGCACACGCCAGGGGGCTAAGCTCAGCCTGGCCCCACCCAGTCCTGCATAAGTAGGGAAATGTTAGAAAACTGGCATTAAAACTTAACATGAAATCTTTATAATTGAAATAGTATGACAGCAGAATATGAACAAGTCACCAGTTTAGAGAAACAAAGTCCAGAAAGTACCCCAGGGATACATGGGAAATTATAATAAAAGTATCAGAACAAATCACTGAGGGAATGATAGATTTTTAATCAAAGTAGAGGACAGGGAGCTGGTGCAGTGGCATAGCAAGTTAACACTCCATCTGTGGCAGCACCATTTCATCTGGGTGGCAGTCATGTCCTGGCTGCTCCACATCTGATCCAACTCTCTGGTAATGGCCTAGGAAAGCAGCAGAGTATGAACCAAAGCCTTGGGCCCTCGCACACATAGGGGAGACCGGGAAGAAGCTCTTGGCTCCTGGCTTCACGTCGGTGGGACGGCACCAAAAGAATATTAAGATCTCACTTAAAGGAGTTCCAAACACCAAAGATCAGAAATTTTAGGCAGTAAAATTAGACTACAGAAGAAAATAAGTCCGTTCACCCATATTGATATAAAATCATGTGTCATGTAACATTCCAATCAACAATGGACAGCAGTCTCTGAGGCTACAATGAAGCTGAAAACATTTTACAATCTAGCGATCCAGCAATCATTATTAAGTGATAAATCAGTGCATTACTCCTTGTTTGTAATGACACTGTAATTAACACACCCACTATACCATCAGTTGTACAAAAGTATGGAACATATGAGACAGTCCATAATACTGTATAAAAATGGTAATGTTACTAGTTTACATATATGTTACTGGTTTACATATATACACAATTTTAATCATTTTCCAGAGTATATTCCTATTTATTAAAAAAAAAAAACAACTTTACTACTAAATTGTGTGGTGTGTTACGCTGGCAGCAGCCTTACATCTCGTGCTGACTGGGCCTCACATTAAACAGTTTGAATGGCTGATCTGCAACATCTAGATATTTTCAAAGTACACTCTGACATATGCACAGTGATAGAATTAGCAATCACGTATTTTTTAAAAATTTTTTTATTTTTTTTAATTGGAAAGACAGATTTACAGAAAGAAGGAGACATAGAGAGAAAGATTTTTCATCTGCTCATTCACTCCCCAAGTAGCTACAATGGTCGGAGCTGGGTTAACACAAAGCCAGAAGCTTCTTCCAGGTCTCACACATGGGTGCAGGGTCCCAAGGCTTTGGGCCATCCTCGACTGCTTTCCCGGGCCACAGGCAGGAAGCTGGATGGGAAGTGGAGCAGCTGGGACACAAACCTGCACCCATACGCAGGATGAGGATTTATCCAGTAGGCCATCTTGCAGGACCCCTGACCACATATTTCTAAGCCCCACATAACTACCAATATTTAGAGGAAAAGAAAATGCTCACACAGGAGATGTTTAATTATAAATGTAGAAGGAATAATGAGAATGCGAAAAAATTACTATTTGGCAAACATCATAATCACTGTTTCAGTCAAGAATTTTCAATGAATGCAATAACTGGTGAGAGAAAATATATGATGAACATATTCACATAGCGACAAAGTATCACATAGACATCTATAAGGTAATTATAGAACAAGGTCAGAGTGGACAACATGGCAGACAATACCTATATCCAGTAGTCAAAGTTGACGTCAGCAGTTAAAAGGGACAAATCATGAAATTTCTGAAACAACCCTCTAAGGACATATGACATGTTACCTTTGCTTAAAAACAACAACAGCAACAACAAAAAAAAAAACCCCTGTAACACAATGTAATGCAATCCCAAAACTGAGATATTCCACAAAAGAAGACTCTAGAATTAACTAAGACTAAAGAATGCTAAATAAAGGCAATATGTGAACCCAATTTTGGACCAGAAAGAGGCTGTCTCTGGGACAATTGCTAAAACTTCAAACAAGTAAATCAGTTTGGTAACAGTGGTGTTTATCCGAACTGCTAGTGACATTACCACTGATAACCAGTCTTGACTAGTACCAACATGACTCTATAAGGTATTATATTAGGCAGAGCATAAACAGGAATTCTTTACCCTACCTTCATATCCCAATATTAACTGAAATTGTATAAAAGATTTTTAAATGTATTACCTAACGCTCTGCAGCTCCCTTCTGGCTGCCTCTTCCGCCGTCTGGGACGCCCGCAGCTTCTCTTCACACTGATCCTTCTCTGCTTGCCTCCAGATGTCACGTTCCTCTTTTATCTTCTCTAGATCTGCTAATCTGTTCTCAAGTTCTAGTCTGAAACAATAACCATTTATAAAAGTACTGATTGTATCCATTTACAAGCAGATTTAGTACAAAGAAAGGAACTGAGTACTTACTTTTCGTTTTGTAACACCGCAAGTTTCTGATAACCTTCTTCCTTGGCAGCTTGTACTTTACGTATTAATTCACGATCCTTTTCTACTAAGAGCATTTTGTGATGTTCAACAGCTGATGTGAGAATTTCATTGTCTGACTGTAATCCTAGTATTTTTTTAGAGACAAAGGTACTATGGTCAATGTTACGGTGAAAAATCATTAACAGCATTCATAGTCTGTTAAGAAAATTAAAACACTACAGAAAATTATTCTGGATATGTTTCCAAAAGTCCTTACATCTCTGATTAAACTAAACTAAATACAGGCTGTGTGGTGTAGTAGTGTGTTAATTCTACATTCTGAGGTGCCAGCATTCCACATGGATGCCAGTTCTAATCCCATCTGGTCCACTTCCAAACTAGCTCTCTGTTTATGGCCTGGGAAGGCAGCAGAGGATGGCCCAAGGCCTTGGGACCCTGCACACCCACGTGAGCGACCAGAACAAGCTCCTGACTCCCACTTTCAGATGAGCTCAGCTATGGTCACTGCTACCATATGGGGAGGGAATTAATGGATGGAAACTTTGCCTTTCCTTCTCTCTGTAAAATCTGCTTTTCAAATGAAAATAAATAAACCTTTAAAAAAGAGAACTGATCTAAATAGACAACGTTGTTAATCCAAGAAAGATGGAATCCCATTTGCAATTAATTTATTAATCAAGTAACATTGACAAAAAATGCAAGATCCACTAGGAAAAAAAAACTGACATGACAGAATGAGTAAAATCTCAATACGTAAAGCATTCCATTTGTAATTCAAAATTAAGATTTGGGGACTGGCATTGTGGCACAGCAGTTGAAGTTGTCGCCTACAACACTGGCAATTCTATATGAACACAGGTTCAAGTCCCAGGTGCTCTAGTTCTGAACCAGCTCTCTGTTAATGAGCCTGGAAAGGCAGCTGAAGATGGCTCACGTGCTTTTGTCACTCATGGGGGGGACCTGGACGGAGCTCTGGGCTCCTGCCTTCAGGCTGGCCTTGTCCTGGCCATAGTGGCTGTGTGGGGGAGTATACCAGTCAGTGCATGCAGGATCTCTGTCTCTCTAGTGGATGGACTAGCTCTCTCACTAACAGATGGAGTATCTATCTCTTTCTCTCCATCTGTAACTCTGCCTTTCAAATAAATTAAAATTTTTTAAAGAAAACAAACATTTTAAAACAAAATTCAACTGAGGTGAGGATCTGAAGATACAAAATCTGGCTGATATTTTTCATAACTTGAGTCTACACCTAGAAATAATCATGAAAAACATAGAAATCATATATTACCATTGAGTTCACTTTGAATCTTATTCCTTTCTCTTTCTAGCTCACTCTTAGCCCGTGCTGCCTCCAGTTTGATGTCTGTTATTTCTAGTTTGTTTGAATGCTTAAGTTCTTTTACCTGTTGATAATTGAGAGATTGAAATTACTACAAGTCATTTTCTCTACATTCAGTATTTATCCAACAACCTAAGTGTAAAGGAGAAGACACTTTGGTAGTGGAGTATGGAATGTAAGAAGGGAAGGTGTTTCTGTGCCTGGCATAGTGCTTGGATTGAGGAGACATCAAGAAAATGTTTTTTAATACAACTGAGACATTTCTTTATAGATACTAGTCCAACTAGCTTCATCTTACATTAAAAGACTTAATATCTTCAGAGTAAAAAAACTAAAAGCTTCCTTTTAATAAAGTATCAAGGACAAAAAAAAAAAGGCCATGCTAGGTAGAAAGAACAACATATAAACTGTCGCTGATGAGTTACACCACATGATCTGATCTGCAACCAACCAGGAATGTGTTACAGACAGAGTAGAGAGACAGCAACTCCACAGAGGAACGGCAAGAAATAAATTCAGTGAGTCATACAACAGGCTGTTTATCCCGTTAGCTACTGACGATGACACAATTAACTTTGCTTCATAAAGTTAAATGTAAATGTGCTCGATTAAGAATCGAAAGCAAGTAAATCAATCAACAGGCAAGGAATAAACAGGGCACGATGAGAGAATCAGTTGGATGTGGTGACTAAATAATTTCTGTGTCTAAATATTCCTGCATAAGGAATATGCAGAGCTAGCATAAACTGCATAAACTTAATTTAATCTTCTCTCACCAAAACCTGATTCTTTTAAAGCCTCAAGTGAATAACTGACAATTCTTTCCAAGCAATTAAGCCACCACAAATCATTTTACAATCTTTCCTGAGTCACCTCTTTGAAAGCTGAAAAATTCCAGTTCATAAACAGTATTCATTCAGTGAATATTTACTGAACATGTATTACGTGCTAGGTAATGTTTTAGGAGCTGGACATACAGCAATGAAGAAAACGTTGCCCCTCCAATCAACTGAACTATTCTCTAAGGTTTTTCTTTGCATTTATCTCTGGAAAGGTATTTTTAAAAACTGACATAACATAAATAGAATTTAGCCAAAACAGATTTTACATAAATGAAGATTGCCTCATGCACTAATGCATAAAACTATGGAATCAGAGGGGAAAAAACAAAATGTACACAACTCAAATACATACACGGAGATAGTAGGAAGGGAAGGGTAGAATAATTTAGAATCCCATAAAAATTGGAGCTGAAAGTTAGAATGAAAACAAGTCTCCTACAATCAAAAGAGTAAGAATAATGAAACAGAAGCATCCTACTAGAAGAGATTCTGTCTAAGATCCTAGAAAGGTTGAAAGGAATAGGACTTGCAAAATCTTCACTTAGGGGAACCAACAAAAATTACGCTACCTCTGCACTTCAAACTATGAAGGTATCCTTCCAAATCAACTTGCTGACTTTTAAAATCACACTTTACGGGCCCAGCACGGTGGCGCAAGTGGTTAAGGTCCTCGCCTTGCACGCCCAAGATCCCATATAGGCGCCTGTTCTATCCCGGCAGCCCCGCTTCCCTTCCAGCTCCCTGCCTGTGGCCCGGGAAAGCAGTCGAGGACAGCCCAAAGCTTTGGGACCCTGCACCCACGTGGGAGACCCGGAAGAGGCTCGTGGCTTTGGGTCGGCATGGCATCAGCCATTGTGCTCACTTGGGGAGTGAATCATCGGACGGAAGATCTTCCTCTCTGTCTCTCCTCCTCTCTGTATATCTGCCTTTCCAATAAAAAAAAAAAAAATCTTAAAAAAAAAATCACACTTTACAAAATGGCTACATTTTGATGACATTAGTTTCACGTTCTTAAATCTTTCTCAAGTTTTTTTTTTCAGAAAAGCAAACCCCACAGAATATCTGATTACATGAATGTGACTAAGAAACTGTAATGATTTTAATACTTAAACTTCCTGTAGAATGAATTTTATTACATTATAATTTCACGGACAGCTTAGAATTTAAATTATAAATGCTTTAAAATTGTAAAAATGTACAACTACAATGAAAGCCCAATCACTGTGACAAATGTAATTATAACCTAAGTGGAATTATATTATAAACTGACTGGAAAAGGTTAAGAATTATAAACTATTATAAACTAACTGGAAAAGGCTAAGAATGACACAGCAGTTCACTAACAAATCACAATGTAGACGCTTTCAACTAGTAGAGGAAAATTACAGAGCCATCTTATTTTGTAGGAAGTTGATGTATTTCATGGTAACTTCAAACTATGAGAAAGACCATTTCTCAACTCATTGCACCTTGAGATTTGCTGAAATTAGAAAATAGTTTTAACTTAAAGATAATTATTAAAACTGAAAGAACATAGGATATCATGTTACAAGTCTGACTTCCAGATTTGTATGGATGTAAGCACTCATCTTCTCCACACTCACATTCAATCACAGATGTTGAATTTTTCAACATAGTCATTTTTATAATCCTAAAATAATGCATTTAAACTAACAATTGCTAGCTTTCAAAAAATATACAAGGAACTAAATTACATTTTGAAAATAAAACATTATATATTTACTATCTAATAATGACAATTGCCAGCGTTTTTCCACGAGTAACCTGAGTCAAATTGTAAATAGCCGTAGTGAGATTTCTTTCTCCCTCTAAATTTCTGATTCTTAATCTTCCTTCCTATAAGGTCATGAAAATCCTAAGAAAATTAGGAGCCTTTCTCTAAATACGCACATATTATTAAAATATTGCACAAAATTTCAAGAGATCAAGGTCCTAGTATTTAGAGATTATTTCAAAGAAAGCTGTAACAAATGTCAAAACAGAAATGGCAGGCATTTTACAGGGCCACAGAATCTATTAAATATCTAGGCGAACGGAGACTCTAAGGTGGACTATGTCAGCCAATGGACATTCGAAGTATTTCCTCATCTCTGGATCGGGGAGATCGACAACATTTCAGAACTATCGAAGCCACCTGGGCAGAACCCTTGGCGCGTGCTCCACGTCAGGACCCTGGTTGTTTCCCATCCCCGGGTGCTGGGGGAGTTGGAAGGTTGGGCATGGCTTCTCCCCTGGTCTCCTCCCTCTCTTCAGAAACAAGAAAAAGAAGCAGAAAATTCAGAAACAACGATTACACCCACTTCTCCCTGACCCTCAATCCTTCCCACCCTTACACCCTGATCAATTCTGCAGGCATCATCTAAAGCAAAAATCGGGGGGTAGGGGGGGACCAACATGCATGTCCACAAGACATAAAACCAAACAATATATAAGCAACAAACAGAAACACAGTTTTTAAGCATACTACTCAAGAAGTACTATATGTAAATTCCTCAAAAATGGTTCTTTGTCAAAGCCCTATGATGGCACAGCCTCAGCAACTTGGCTAATAAAGGCAATTCTCTAACTGCTTCCACAAAACCATTTAAGTTCTTCAGATCAAAGATTCCATGAGGTAACGGGAGAACTGACCTTCTTGAAACTAACACAGCTTTGAGGTCATCATATTCAGGCCATCTTTAATGATATATTTTAATATAAGACAGCCATGTTGATATAACACTTATAAAAGCCAATAAACATTTACAAATTTGAGTAACACCCCAGGTGTTCTTTTGCATTGCAAACACCCATTTGCTAGAATGCCAAAATATTGATTAAAATTTCAAGTTGCAAAGAAAACTGTGACTGTCATGTTTGAAATTTAATTTTAAAATTTTTCTTTCCCATGGATTCTTGGTTTCTAATACTCCACTTATATGCAAAATAATGCAAGTGTGCTTTTTAAAAGACAAGTAATTCTTAGCAATGAGTGTTCATAAAGAAGCAGAAGTCATCTACACTTTAACTTCAAAAAGCAACACATTGGAACAGGGTATATGAACAACAACAACAAAAGAATCAGCACACAGGTGAGCCCAGGGGCTCAAGTAAAATGTACAATAGGAAAAACTCATCCAAGACAGTGAGAAAGCTTGCCACTACACCTGGCTTCTGGTTGTTCCAGTAGTATGGTCTAACTACTTAGGTTCAGGGCAATCTGGTGCAAACACATTACAAAATGGAAAATAATTACACCAGAATTAGAAACATCAACGAACGTCTAAACTGTGAATTAACTTTTTTTTCATTCTTTGTGTATCTTTCTGCAAACTTTGTATTTTTAAGCATTCAATATGTATCTGTTAAATGTGTAAGTAACCTACTTCATCAGGAACCAAATTAATAATTTATTTTCTAGTAAGACACACTGTAGCAAACTGGAAGGCAATCTTAGGGATCAGAACAATGCCTCTTTCCACCTAAGAGGAAAGTGGTTCCCAATGATTTTAAGTAACTTGCCTAAATTTATACTTACTGATACAGTGAGAAAGACTAACCAGTGGTTCAAAAGTCTACTGTTACATCATGTTCTCATTGAAGAATACCATTAACATCCAATAACTGCCATTATCATTTTTAATCATTAGCAACTGCACTTAAATTTTGCTGACTAAAACTTTCCCCTGGGTCAAAGACACTGTCTCTCAAGTGATTCCTAAGTCAAGAAATTAGGTAATTACAATGCACAGTGGTCTGGGAGCCACCTTAATTTTAATGCATTTTACAACACTATACTGACAGAAAATGCATGATACTAATGCAGAAACCAGTCTTATTTTCAACTTCTTAGAAATGCCACAAGTACTACCACTAAATACTGAAGTGACTGTCTATAGATTTTATGCATAACATTTCCTTTAATTTTTCCACACTCTGTAAAGTAAATATTAGTTCCATCTTATGGCAAGGCATCAAAGTTTAAAAGAGAATTTTCCAAAGATCACATAGCTAATAAAGTGAAGAATTACAATCTGAATCCAGCCTGACTCCATAAGTGATATTCCATATGACGTTTTTATACCATTGTATCATTGCTATTAAATTTGAGTGGGAAAAAACCTTGAGAGTTCTATAAAAACTCTGTCCTCAAAAAGATATTTGGGAAACAAGTTATTACATTCTTTTAATGATAACACAAATTCACATCATGTGCTGATATTCATTACAGACATCTTGGCGGCTGGCACTGTGGAGTAGCAGGTAAAGTTCCTGTCTGTAGCTCCAACATTCTAGTTGAGTCTCAGCTATCTAAATTCTTCTAAACAGCCTAGGAAAACAGCAGAAACTGGCCCAAGTGCATGGAGCTCTGCACCCACAAGGGAGACGAAGAAACTCTTAGCTCCTGGCTTCAGACTGGCTTAGCTCCAACCATTGCAAGTGTTTGGGGAATGAACCAATACTGGAAGATCTCTGGCTCTTTCCCCCTCTCTCTGCAACTCTGCCTTTCAAATAAACTCAGAGAGAGAGAGAGAGAGAGACAGGGAGAGATATGGAGAGAGAGGGAGGGAGAGAGGCGGTGGGGGGGGGGAAGAGAGAAAAACAGAGAGAAGGGGGCCCAGTGCAATAGCCTAGTGGCTAAAGCCCTCACCTTGCATGTGCCAGGATCCCATAAGGGCGCTGGTTTTAATCCGGCGGCCCCCTTCCCATCCAGCTCTCTGCTTGTCACCTGGGAAAAGTAGTCAAGGATGGCCCAAAGCCTTGGGACCCTGCACCCACGTGGGAGACCTGGAAGAGGCTCCTGGCTCTTGGCTTTGGACCAGCTCAGTTCTAGCCGTTGCCGCCACTTGAGGAGTGAACTATCAGACAGAAGATCTTCCTCTTTCTCTCTCTCCTCCTCTCTGTATATTTGACTTTGCAATTAAAATAAATAAATCTAAAAAAATAAACTGAGCCTATGGCATTGGGGCGAGGAACTAACAGGCAGTCCTCCACCCGTGGCTCTGGCGTCCCATATGGCCACTACTTTGTGTCCTTGCTGTTCTCCCATTTCCGAGTTCCCTGCTTGTGTCCTGGAAAAGCTACACAGGGTGGCTCAAGTCTTTGAACCCTGCACCCATGAGGGAACTGTAAGGAGCTTCTGGTTCCTGGCTTCCAACAATTCCAGCTCTGGCAGTTGCAAATATTTGAAAAAATGCAGCTGATGGAAAAATGTCTCACACCTCCCCATTCCACTAACTTTCCAAGTAAAATAAATGAATCTTCAAAAAACTAAACGAAACAAAACAAACCCTGAGCCTAGAGGGAAGCCTTCAGTTCAGCAATGAAATGTCAATTGGGGCATCCACATCTCCTGTTGGAGGACCTTCATCAAACTGCTGGTTCCAGCTCCCAATTTCAGCTCCAGTAGTTGGCTCCCCGCCATTCACTTGAGAGACCTAGCAGGAGGCGTGGCTCCCAACCCTGAGCTATGCCAGTTCTCCTCATTCCATGTACTGAGTCAATCAGCAGATACAAGCTTTCTTAGTCTACCTGTCCACACTCCCACCGCATGCCCACATATCAACAATGACAAAAATGACAAGTCAAAATTGAGTTTGCAGAGATCAGATCTTGAACTAGAGTAGTCACTGTGAGGGTGGTAAGAATCAAGGCTCTCCATGTATTTGGAAGGTAGAATAAAGGTTTCAAGATAGAGAATAAAAATATTGAAGCACAAAATTTGTCATTGTAGCTAACATTCTAAAGAACAAAATACAAGATGATCTATTTTACTGATCAATGTACTTATTTTTGGAAAGCAGCATGATATGGTAAAACAAGATTTCAACACAGAAAACACAAACAAAATTTGTTATCATTCTACAGCATGAATGAAGCCATAAAGCACTCTGGAGAATGAAGAGAAGCGTAAAGACAACTTACTTTACTCGTCAATGTATTTATGTCTCGTTCAGCTTTATGCAACTGACCAATTAAAAGAGTGTTTTGTTCACTGTTGGACTGTAGCTCTTTTTCCAAGTGTTCAGCCTGTAGTCTAGCTGACTGCTTTTCAGCCTTTTGTTAAAACAAAATATTATTAAAATCTTCCACAATTATATAAAATAAAGTAAGCATTCTTTAAATACATACACATTTATCCAAAACTTCAACAATGTCAGCATGGACCAAAGTAGCAAGAATTTCCTCAACCTAACCAGTAGAACCCAAATGGAAGATATTTATTCTAGGAAACATTCAACAAAGGTTATCTGGACGAATAACATGCCAACACTCATCAGCAAAAGAACATTCCTACACTTTTCTCAAGCAAGGAAGTACTATAGGATTTGTTTGCATTCACTTTTCATGTTGACAGACTTCAGACAGTTTTGGGGGGGCAGTTTCCGGTCTATAGCAGATTTGACAAACAAAATGTGGAAAAAATGATCAATGACGGTAATACTTACAAAAAGGATAACTAAAAATCTAAAGTCAGATTTTTTTCTAAAAAGGAAAAGAGCATGGCTGAAAAAATCCTCAACTAGCTGGAGCCTTTTGAAATAGGGGCAAAGAAGCTCTTGATCCCACCACGGAATTTAAACTCTCAGTGGGGTGTCAGGAGGAAGCTGGGTAGCCACACAGCAAATTAACCCATGGCCTGCAAAGCCTGCATCACATACGGACACATGTTCAAGTCCTGACTGCGGCACTTCCAAAAGAGCTCCCTATTAATGGGTCCACTGTGGCAAACCTAGACGAAGCTCCTAGGTGCTGCCTTCAGCCTGGCTCAGATCTGGTTGCTGTGGCCATTCAGGGAGTGAACCAGATGATGAAAATTTCCTTCTCTGTCTCCTGTCTTCCCCACTTCCTTCTCTGTGTAACTCTGATTTTCAAACTAAAAATGAATAAATCTTAAAAAAAAAAAAGAATATTAACAAAGTCTGAGGTGTCAAAAATGTTCTGGTAGATAATACTTTCTAACTAGAGATGTAAACATTAAAAACTTCTAAATATTTCCACTCAAAACAAAGTGAAAATGTTTTGGCATCTAAAGGATAAGTTACAGTTTTATAAATATTTCATTTCTTATATATGTTTAAGGAAAGTGTTGAATGAATAGTTCCAATATAAAAATGATATTCACTGAGCACAATGATAGGAAAGTTGAAGAAGCACTTGCTGCTGCTACATGCTTATTTTCATTTTATCTGACAGAGTAAAATCAGATATAGGCTCCTCTGAAACATCACAAATGAACCATCTATCTTTTGTCATATTCAATTTGACCTGAAAATAATCACTCGACAACCTCAATAAGAAGTTTCACATTGGAACCATAAGCTATACTCATTTATAATTATCTCCCTTTTTCTGTCATAGTGTGAATAAACTTGGAAGGATGGCAACATACACAGTCTCACTCTGAGCTGCCTTGTGTCTAAGGTCCAACAGCACAGACAACGTCAATTCAAACACTCAGCAAAAACTGAGAGAAGCTTCACCCCAAAAAATCAAACAGTGACTTTTACTCTTCAAAATATATCAGTATGCCAATCTGCTGGCTAGAAAAAAAAATCACTATTTTTGGATATTTAGTTTTAACTATAAACCAGATAGTCAATAAACTTTTCTCCAACCCAAAACATTTCAATCCTTCCATGGTAGATAAGGGAGACAGAGAATTCACTTTGAAATGTACAAGATAAATCAAAACTGGTACATTTACTGCATGTTAGGTAGCACAACTAGGAAAAACAAGAGTATCTGAATCGTAAAACCAAGACTTGTTCATAAAGTCGTGCCAGCCTGGCTCTGCCAATACTTACTGCTTCTAATGAACTAAAGGAAATAATTCAGTAAAACTTACACGCATTCAAAGCCAAGTTGAATTTTATTACTGCAGTAGGAAACCATAATGATACACACGCATAAACACCCACATATACAAACTCTCTCTGTCTCTGTCTCTCTCTCTCTCTCTCTCTCTCTCACACACACACACACACACACGTTTATGTACAAACAAGACTTAAGCTTTTTAAGGGGAAGCAATTTACTGTCTTGGAAAAAATACTTATTGAGTTTGGGATGTCTAAGTCTTCTGAAATTGAAATGTTTTCTGGACTTGGCACATTCTATTCTGTGGCATTTAAGAACTATTTCAGATATCTGGACTCTTAAATAATATTCCTCTATAGCTGTGGCATAGACATTGTTTATCAATCAATACCTGTGTTCTTTACAAACTCTTGGGATTCCACAAATGCGTCAGCATTATATGGTAAGCATTCATTTATGTTCTAAAAATCAAAGGCTTGTCGATTGCACTTTTAAAAAAGGACACCATAGTCTACCGGGAAGCAATTAAAATCTTACCTCTAGGGATCGGATAGTAGCCTGCATCTCAGCCAACTGCCGCACCTGTACTCTTTGGATATTTTCTGCCTGAGCACCAGAATTCTCTTTTTCAGCTCTTAATTCTGCTACTTCAGTCTCCAAACATTTTAATTTCTGACACAAGCGGACTTTTTCTCCAATAAGCTGTTCCACTCGTTTGCTATCTTTTGCAGGATCAACACTAAGTAGCTGGCTGTGCAGTTCTTCTTTATCTTTCTCCAGTCTTGCAATCTAACAATAATTTGAAAAAAAAAAAAAGCATAGAAGCTTAAATTATTGAATTTTTAGTCATGAACATGTGTAACAAGTCCATAAATTAAAATTAAAAATTGAATAATATGCAATCACAGGTGGCAAAATGAAGTGAAAAGGAAAACCCTAAAATGTCACATTTTTCCTTCTGTACTCAGCATGGCTATACAAGAGGACATGTCCCCCTCCATGAAGCCTAGCACAAGGCTTAATCAGCTGCTAAAATTCAAAATTACAAATAATGCTATAAAAATGATTACCTGAAGTACATAAAGAATCCTAAAGTTTATCTGAACAATACAAGGGTTCAGGTAAGACCTCTGCACTGACTACTGCTCAGCTACTCACTTGGCAATAACCGTGGGCTATGTCCGTACTAACAAAATTACCCAGCTCAAAGCCACTAATCCACACTACGCTACTTATCTGTGTAACTACAAATATGACAGCTGAGTGTTAAAGCCCTAGCTTTAAAGATGGCTTAGTTTTTTCGTTCTTAGATGCAAAAGAACTTACAGGCATATGCTCAAGTTCCTGCATAGTTTCATGAGAAACCGACCATCATCTTATTCCTGCCTACTATCACCCGGACCCCACTGGCATCACACTGCTTCCTACCCGCTGTGGCACTGCAGCTCTTCCTGCTTCCAGAGGTCAGAAGGCCAGGCAAGCAGCAGAGAACTCACTCGTTTCCCTCCCTGCCCTTCCTACCCCTCTGTGCCATACCATCACAGCACCAACACCAAAACTCTGGTGCTGACTATCAGCTTCTGTTTGTGGTCTCTTTGTACACTAAGTTTCTTCTTATGATTCAACTTAAGGTCACAAGTCAACAGTTTTTGGAGCTAGGATGAACTTCAAAGACACTCTCAGCCAAAAAAAAAAAAAAAAAGGAAAGGAAAGGAAGAAAACACCCTAATGGCACTTCTGAAGTAGGAGACGTCTACTCCAAGGGCAGGCTCTGTTTCCTTCATCTGTCAAATGGTACACTAGGGCCCTGCACAATGGCTCAACTAATCCTCCCCTTTCAAGTGCCAGGATCCTATTCGGGTGACAGTTCAAGCCCTGGCCACTCCACTTCCCATTCAGCTCCCTGCTAGTAGCCTGAGAAGGCAGTAGAGAGGATGGCCCAAAGTCTTGGGATCCTGCACCCACATGGCAGACCTGAAACAAGCTCTTGGCTTCAGATTAGCTCAGCTCCGGCTCTTGCATCCATTTGGGGAGTGAACCAGAATGGAAGATTCTTCTGTTTCTCCTTCTCTCTGTAAATCTGCCTTTCCAATAAAAATAAATCTACAAAAAAACAAAAGTATACTTAAGGCACTCTAGTCTTTCAGTCTAATTTGGTTTTAGACATGCTGAATTGTAGATGCCAGTAAGAAATAGAATTATCCAGTAGGGAAATACCCTCCTCTCCATCAAATACAATTTATCCTTGAAAGTAACTGCAGTATTTGCAGGTGAGTCCACAAAAACCTAACAATGAACCAACTCTGCTATTTTTCATTTCATACTTTACAAAATGGTCTTTCACCACTTTGTTTCCCCCCTCCATTATTTTTACTGAGCTAACTATGTGACATTATGCAAGTTACACTTTTCACTCTGATCTCAATAAAAAAAAAAAAAGAACTTGAACTGGATTAACATGTTAAATTTCACTTTTGCAAAAGGTAACCAATGTAGTTTTCATGTGCTGTATTAGTGGTGCGGCAGCTCTTCTAGCTCAGGGTGAAGGAATAACTCAGGTTCCAGCAATGCTGCCCTCACTGGGTATTCATTACTATGAATCAATACTGATTTGAGTGCTCTTCATAAGAATTTAACAGTGATATCATTTTCTCATATAGTACCTATTTTACATAAAATCATACAGCTAATGTTTTCCGTAGGCAGGTTTCCTGGATTATTATTCTCTCCATTAGTGTTAAAAGGCATTCGAATGATAGTAAAATGATAGCTGAAACTCATGACTGGATGACAAGTACCTAAATTACACATAGAGGATTAAATTACATATTGAAGACTCCTCTTACCAAAACTGGTGAGCAATGCCTTTAATTTTTCTACACAACAACGACTTACTGGATACTCACTATGCACCCAGAGCTGTTTTAGATATTAAGGGCAAAATCCAACAAGAAAACAAACAAAATCCTCTGCTGAAGAGCTCTTGACAGCTAGTCACCACCATGACCCCACTCTTCTCCCATGAATGGGACACAGATCTTGGACACATCCTCAGCTCTTTCCTCTTCTTCCACACTCACTCACTCTCATACGCCACCCTCCTTGTTGTCTTCAATTGGTTGCACTTTCCATTCTTCCTTTAAATTTCCACAGAGCTTTCTTTGAGTTTCTCTTCACTAACATTTATCCAAATCCGCCTGTACTGTACTGTAGTTACCTCTACATTTGCTTTACTCTCTTTTAGGATAAGCACTAGCTTGATGGGCAATATTAAGTGTTAACCAACTTCACATTTCAAAAGGTGTTGAAATAAAGAAACAGGCAATGAAACAGAGTAGGAACAGTGTGGTCTCCTTTTCAAAGGAAGACAACAATACTGCAGCTCGCCAGGGCATACAGAGGGGAGAGGTGGACTATCGCTCCCTTGATTTTTGTTTATTACCTTTACGGTGCAGCATAAAAACTTGGTAAGAGAACAAGCCTTGGAATCAAACTGTGTAACTGCACACACTTCGTTTTTCTTTTTCTTTTAACCATCTGAAAGGTATTCTGCTTTCTTCTGGCTAGCAGTATTTCAGAAAGAAATTTGTTGACATTTTGGCTACTCTGCACAAAATGGGTTTTCCCCTCTGGTTATCTTTTTAATTATGTTTGTAATTTTCAGGTAACAGCAGGTTGACCTGCAATGAACTATTGCAAGGAATGATACAGAAATGCTATGCTAATACCAATGGTAATTGTTCTTTGGGAGACACTGTATAGCGCTGATCTTAATTCTTCCTTAAATACTTAGTAGAATTCTCAGTTACATTGGAAAATTTTTCAATTGCAAATTCAATTTCCCCAAGAGCTATATGCCTGTTTAAATTACCCATTTCATATCAGGGGAGTTACAGAACTGATCCAATTCATCTACATTGTCAAAGTTGTTTGAGTTGTTCACAGGGTTATCGTAATATCTTTTAAAGTCTGGAAGGTCATGAGGGATATTCTGTTTCAATCCTGACAGAGGTAATGTCTTCTTTGTCTTGCCAGAAGTTTGTCAGCTCTTTGCTTCATTGATTTCCTCCGTTTTCAGCTTCATTGATTTCTTCTCTTGTGTTTATCATGTCCTTCCTTTTGCTCGCTTTGGTTTTTATTTTGATAACCTTTTTGTAGGTGCTAGAAGAGGAAGCTTACTGACTTGATAATTCTGTTTTCAAATGCATATATTTAGTGTTATAAATATTCCTCTCAGGACTGCTTTAGCTGTGTCCAAGAATTTTTCATGTCAACATTTTCATTGTTTTCTGAAACATAACTTTATGGCAGTGTTATTAAAATTGCTTTACATCCAACTGTTGGAAGCACATAACTTCATTTCCCTGTGCTTGAATATTTCTCAATTACTTTTCTGTTATTATTTCCTATTTTGATCCTTTTGTGGTCTGAGAACTTACTCTATATAATTTCGAGCACTTTAAGTTTACTAAGAGTTATTTTAAATCCCAGGATGTAGTTTATCTTACATGAGAATACCTCAAAAAGTTTACGGAAAATGTAATTTACACTATGAACTTATTTTGGCACCAAAAAAAAAATGAAATGTGTGCATACTATCTCCCTAATAGGCATGTTGCACATATTACAAACAAAAATATTTTCCAGCAAAGAGTTCATGCTTTTAATTCCATTTTTCTATGAGCTCTCTGAAGTACCTTCCTATATGTTCAGTGAACATCTCAAAATTTTGTTCTCTTATTGACAGGAATGTTGTACAAATATTCATTAAATTCTAGTGTTCATTCATTCACAGTGGTGAGTTATTCTACATCCTTGCTAATTTTCTAATTGTTCTATGAAATAAGATGCAAAGTCCCAAGTGTAGTTAAGTGTGTTTCTACTTTTATTTTCTGTGTCACACACTTTGTAGCTCTATTTGGTATATGTAATTTGAGCACTCCGATGTCTTATTGTGGATTGCCCTTGACAGAGTTTCTTTCTCTTCTCCACCCAAAATGAGCTCTCCAAATTAATGGAAAACATGCATTAAAAACGGAGCAGAGATTTTAAAAATTTCTTGCACTATTTTTTTAATTCCATTTTTCTATAATTCTATTTTTCCATGAACTGTTTGAGGTACCCTCTCTTGAATATTCTGAGTTTCTCAATTTGTTTTCATTTCTTCTCTGTTTAAAGTTTTGATTTTTTTTCTTTTTTTTTTTTTAAAGATTTATTTATTTATTGGAAAGTCAGATATACAGAGAGGAGGAGAGACAGAGAGGAAGATCTTCTATCCAATGATTCACTCCCCAAGTGAGCGCAATGGCCAATGCTATGCCGATCCGAAGCCAGGAGCCAGGAACTTCTTCCGGGTATCCCACACGGGTACAGGGTCCCAGGGCTTTGGGCTGTCCTCAACTGCTTTCCCAGGCCACAAGCAGGGAGCTGGATGGGAAGTGGAGCTGCCGGGATTAGAACCGGCGCCTATATGGGATCCCGGTGCATTCACTGCGAGGACTATAGCCGCTAGGTCACACCACCAGGCCCTGTTTTGATTTTCTTTTTCCTCTTTTCCTGGTGACTACTTCAACATTTTTTAGCATTCATTTAAACCTATTTATGTTTTAAAATTTACTTGTATTTTACCTTGCTATGGAGGAAGAGAGAGAGCAACCTCCCCTCCGCTGGTCCCCTCCTCACGGGGGCCAGGCTGGGTCAAGGCCAGCAACGCATCCAGGTCTCCATGTGATTGGCAGGTGCTCACTTGCTCGAGCAATCACTGCTGCCACCTCGAATGTGCATCAGCAGCAGACCAGAGGGAAAGCAGGGCCACCAAAACTCAACCCAGGCTCTCTAACATTGGATATGCATACTTCAAGCAACATATTAACCAGTGCCTGTCTTCCATAATGCTTTTAATCTCTCCCTTCATGTAGTTTTGTTAGTGGTTGTTCTTGGTACATTATGTAACATAACCTGTCATAGCCCACAGAGTTCATGTTGTCAGTCTCAGTGACAAATGGAAACTTTCTCCAGTGACATACCTTGTTTTCATCTATAACTATCCTAATTCCCTGTATACACATCTACAATATCAGAGACTATTGTAATTTTTACTCCATTAATAAACTAAAATTTAGAAAACTAATGAGGTCAAAGACTGTCTATTGTCATGGTTTTGCATGTCATGTCCTTTTATCCTTCGTTGTATTCTGAGGTTCCCTGTATCATTTTTTCCCTATTCATACACTTTCATTAAGACACTCTTTTGGTCAGATCTCTGGCAAAAAAAGAACAAAATTCAGTTTTTTATCTTTTAAGAAGGTATAACTTTCCTTTCAGTCCAGAAGAGTACCATGTTGTATATGAGATTCTGGATTAACAGTTCTTTTAATTTTTCAGCACTCAATACTTGTTCTGCGGCTTCTGAAAGAATGTTTGCTTATTTTCTAATTGTTCCTCTCCTAAAAGGCTTAAGTTCTCAGGCTGCTTTCAATATGTATTTTCCTTAGCTTTAACTCTGCTCATGGTCAATCTCTTTGGATTTATTCTGTGAGATTTTCTCAGCTTCTTGAATCCATAGGTCTGACCTTTACCAAATTTAGGAAGTTTTTTATTATTTTATCTCCCAGTCGTTTTTCAGCCCTACCATTTTTGCTCTTTCAAGGACACAAAAAGCTTACCTGACAGAGTGGACAGATAGTCATTTCTGTTTCATGTGTTTACACTCTTCATTTTCCCTAGTTCATTCACATTAGGCAATTTGGAATGTTTTACTTCCCAGGTGACTGATTTTAAAATCTCTATCCCTTCAATTTTGCAACTGATCCCTACAACTGAGGTTTTCTTATCATTGTATTTTCAGCTCTAAAATTTCCAGTTGTTCTCTATATTTGAGTGGCCTTTTTTCACATGTTCTAGCTACGTATGAAATTGTTCACTAAAGCAATCTCACCATTGCTATTTTAATTTTCTCAAACCTTCCTCCATGAAGAGGCCTAAGAATGACTTGTTATGGCTCCTGATATACTCACCTTAACACCATGGCTTTGGTTACGTAAATCACATAAGTTTTACGGAATGAGTATAAGATACTCCTTTAAATTCTTTTTCCTTGATGAGATGTCAGAGAACCGATATAAATTATTTCCTACACACCTGGTTGAATTTACCAATGCAGCAATCTGGGGCTACCCAGTAATTTTTTTTTAATGAATGGAAGACATTGAAAATGTTAATATTTTTTCAGTTCTGGACTCTTTTCTATTCCTGAATTCTTGTTCTGGGATGTAATTTAGGTATCTTTCAAATTTCGCTGTTATATTTGCGAGGCAGAGCCAGAGTAGCCTTTTTGGTTAATTCAGACTACTACTGAGGCAAAATCCTTCAGAATTTTCATCATGCAGCATGCATTACAGTCCTTCCACCACGGCTGTCAAAAACAAAAGAAAATTCTTTCTAGACTCACATGAACTACAGGAATTGTCTTTCGCTCTCTCTTTTTTTTTTTAATACATGTATTTACAATTTATTTATCTATTCATTTGAAAGGCAGAGTTATGGTAGGGTGATGGGGTGGAGAACAAGAGGGTTACGAGGTCAGAGAGAGCAAGAGGGAGACAGAATCTTCCATTCTCTGGTCACATCCACAAATGGCTGCAACGCAGCAGTTTCACCTGGATCATTCTCATTCTGTGGCCACGGACAGTTTAACAAACATGCATTAAACAGATCTCAATTGAAGGCTACTGGCTGTACAGAGCTCTAAAGCTCCCCCAACACTCAACCCCTCACTTTCTAGGGGTTTGGGTCTCTCAAGTTCTGAAAGAGTGGGGGCTCACTCTGAGTTTTCTGTTTTTGTACCACAGCCTGGAAACCCCATCCAGAACAAAAGATGGACTGTTACGTAGCTTATTTCATTTGCTTTCCTTCCTTTAGGAAATCATGGTCCTGATATCCATGTTCCAGTTTCAGAAAGTCTTTGCTTCCCATCATTTTATTCCTGTTTTCAGAGAAGGCCTCAAAGTGAAATCAGCTCCTTTTTCTCCACAATGGGCAACAGCAGAAATTCTCTCAGTTTGTTCTGCCTACCAGCTGTGTAAACTTGAGCCGATACTTCAGTGTTTCAGTGTTTTTTATGTCTGAGATGGGAATAATGATCACCTAACTTCCAGGGTGTTTCAAAGGATTCACAGAAGCATTTATAAAGTGTTTCAATAAATTAGATCTGGATTTTGCTACTCGCTCTTACTTCTTTCACTTCTTCAACATCTATAATTTCTAATTCAGAAATATGTTCTCTACCTGAAAATGATTTATTTACCATGCATGTTTTATTTATTATTAGTATCATGATTGATACTCTTGGACACTACCGGTAGTAATACCATTAATTGTTTACTGTGTGCCTGGCAATATTTTGTGATTAAGTCTGAAGTTCCAACAGACTAGTCTTTAAACTCACTAATGTCTTACATCCCTAAAAACCAGCAATAATACAATTACTATTGCACTGTACTAAGTTCCCTCATTTCCTTTTTATGTACTACAACTGATTTTAGTTAAATTAACAATAGAATGTATTTTATACAAAAATATTTTTCCATTTATAACACTAAGGAGATATCACTGAAATCACCTACATACTGTATCTAATTTGGGGAGTTATCTCTTTTCCTTCTATCCCCATTATTTGCCTGGTAAGAGAAAGGCAGGGGGAGAAAGCAGGAAGTTTTCAATTTCCTTTTGCTTATTTGTTAGTGTGGAAGTTAGACACACAGACCAAAGATACCTTCCATCAATAGTTCGTTCCCAAATGCTACAACACAAGGGGCTGGACCAAGCCAAAGCCAGAAGCTGGGAATTCCATGCAGGCTTCTCATGTGGGCAGCAGTGAACCAAGTACTTGTGCCACTGTCTGCTGCCAACCCGCCCGCCACTGTGGCAGGAAGCTGGAATTAGCAGCACAACCAGGATTTAAACCAGGTACTATATGGGATACAAAATCCCAAGCAGAATCTTAATGGCTAAGACTCATGTCATCCTCACACAGCAACTCTTGAAACTACACATCTGTTCCAAAAACAGTTATAAAATTACTTCGGGTTAAGGGGCCAGCATGTCTGTGACAAGAGCATGAGGGACCCAAATAAAAGTTCCAGGTTCCTGGCTTTGACCTGGCCAACTCCTGGCCACTGAGGCCATTTGAAGAGTGAACTTACAGGATCAAAGATCTCTTTGTGTCTCCACCTCTGTGTCATTATATTTTTAAAAGAAATAAAACTTTAACAGTATGTATTATCAGATAAAACACAAGAACTAAAAAATGAGGTAATCTTCCACTCTAAACTTAAGAATTCTACTAAGATTTCAGCAAGAGATAATGAATAATAAAACTATTTATTATTGAAAAAAAAAAAAGGAATAAAACCAATACCTCTGTCAGATCATCAAAGCTACCTAAGTCATGAAGACTGTAACAAAAACAAACAAAAAGTCAACTGTGTAAATTATAAAAAGCCACAAGAGAGAACCTAAGAGTTCAGCAGACAGAATACGGGGACCAACATGAAGGGGATCTAAAGTAAGAAACTAATGAGAGATACTCTGTGCCAAGTACTCATACCTTACTAACGAGCTACATTCTCACAACTACATGAAACAGCCACCATCAAGAAAACCATTTCTGGGACCAGTGTTGTGGCCTAGCCAGTTAAACCACTGTCTATGATGACAGCAGGAGATCATTTCAGCGCCAACTGCTCCATTTCTGATCCAGCTCCCTACTAATATGCTTGGGCAAATAGCAAAAGATGGCCCAAGCTGTAGGGCATCTGTCACTAAATGGGAAACCTGGATGGAATTCCCAGCTTCTGGCTTTGGCCTGGCAACCCTGGCCACTGCCATCATTAGGCAAGTGAACCAACAGATCTCTTTAATTCATCCTTGCAAATAAAGAAGCCCCCTCCCCCTTTTTTTAATATCATCACTGATATGAGAACATTGATACAAACAGAAGTCTAGTTCCCAAGGTCATATCAAAGGAACACTTAAAATATTTTGAAAGTAGGCCTACAAAAAGTTTAGGTATGTATTAATTTTTTAAGATTTACTTATTTTTATTGGATGAGATTGGGCACATTCAGGGTGGTATGGCCGTAGACTACTTATTTTTATTGGAAAGGCAGACAGATTTATAAAGGAGAAGAGACAGAGAGGAAGACCTTCCATCTGTTGGTTCACTCCCCAAGTGGCCACATGGCCAGAGGTGAGCTGATCCAAAGCCAGGAACCAGGAGCTTCTTCCAGGTCTCCCAGACGGATGCAGAGTTCCCAAGCCTTGGGCTGTCTTCCACTGCTTTTCTAGGCCACAAGCAGGGAGTTGGAAGGGAAGTAAAGCAGCCAGGACCCAACTAGCACCGATATGAAATCCTGGTGCATGCAAGGCGAGGACTTTAGCCACTAGGCTACTGCACCTGGCCCTGGTTTTAATATATTCTACATCACATTCTAGAACAAGAATATTTACCAAGTAAGATTTCATAAAACCCTTCTAAAATCAATCACAGAGAATTCCTGCTATAAAATAATCTTTCGATTTGAGAGATTTTTGCCTAATTCAGTGAGCTTCAGAATAATCTGAAAAGTCAGAGAACTTGGGATACTATAGAAAAAGAAGTATTGGGCCTAAATTATTACTTCAGATTAGAATTTAAGAATCTACCACAACAAAATGAAGCACTGGATGAGAGGTTGTCCAATATGTCTACTGACGTTTAAACCAAAATAAAGACCAGAACAGGAGGCATATGGTCAATTTTGTGCTGCCAGTCTTGTAAAGGGAGTAAAAAACAAAACAAAACTATTTTCAGAGACCCAGAAAAATGCTCCTTTTGTCATTGGAAATTGGGCTTCTCAACTGACCCATAGCAGCCAACAAGCTCACCCAATATGAAGAACATGTTAGGGAAATCTTAGCAACATTTCACTGTGACTGTCATTCTGACTTTTACCCATAATGTAATATTCCTTAGCCCTCTCTCCTGAGATCTTAATTCTTCCCTAGCAAATTACTCCTGTGTTTTTTTAATCAACAGGTCTATCAGTTTAAGCAACTGACCTACAACTATGTACTGTTTTCCATTTTCAAGGCTAGACAGAGAGTGGCACCAGCCAGCACATGTGTAGGCTGGACAGTGGGGCTGGTCAGGTTGAACTAGGTTTCAAAGCCCTCTGACACATATGAGAGCTGAATGGGATGTGGCACAGACTGGACCAGTCTGCTGTACATACTGGCAAGCACAAGAACCAAGGCAGGAGGTGGGCCTGGCGGGGGTTACTGTGGATAACTTCGACTAAGCTACAACTCCCAGTGCTTTGCATGGGGGCTGGATATGCAGTGGGCAGGATTGGACTGGGCTACAACACCCATTAGTTTGCGTAGAAGACAGGGCTGGAGACAACTGACCCAGCTATTGCAACTAACAATGTGCACATAGGCCAATTTGGGTGACAGACTGTGCCAGACCCTGTACTGGCATGCACACACAAGAACAGGTCTGGCATCACCACAAATGAAGTTTCTTTGGGGATTCCCTCAACTGAACCTTGACTCAGAACTCCAACCATGGAAGAAATTGCAAGCAGAGGATATGACAGTACACTGGAACCTGCAGTGGATACTTGGTACCATAACAGAGGACAGAACAAATCAATCAACTACCTGAGCCAAGTGTTGGCAGCAAATTTCTGGGTGAATGAAACTCTAAGGTGGACTATGTCAGCTGCTGGATTCTGGAGAGATTACATCATGACTGGAATGGCAAGACTGGCAGCAAAACAAATTTGTTGAAATATCAAAACCACTTGAGTGGAACCCTTGGAGCACACCCCACAATGGGGACCCTGGGATGGTGGAAGTCTGATTGTGGTTTCTCCCCCTGTCTCTCTCCTCAACCACCAGATACAAGTAGTTAAAAACAGCATGTCAAAACAATGGTCACGCCCACTTTCCTCTAGCCCTTGACCCTCTGCACCTTAATCAACTATGTAAAAAGTATCAGAAATAAAATTTGTACAAAAAAGAATTCTAAAATGTTATAAAACCACTTTTGCATAGTGACTATATATGTACAAATAAAGCATTTCATCTGTATAAAACTCTAGATTTAATATGTTCTTACAGCCAAAAGCATGAAGAAAGCAGAATATGATGATCTTCAAAACACAAAGATAAAGTTTCTTCCATGCATTATTTCATATATTCTTTTCTAGTTCAGAATTCCATGAAAGCTATGTGAATTCCTAGCATCCTCAGGAAAACCAAAACAAAATAAATTCCTAAGGTATTCTGTTGAGAACCAACACATTTTACTTAGTTACTTTAGCAAAATGGTGCAACTATTATATAAATCCTTAATAAATGCAAAAACTCCATTTATATGCAAATCTAACAGTGCAGGTTCAGTTTCATACCATTGCAAGGAAGAAAATACTGTGACAGAGTTGTGAATTTTCTGCTTTTCCAGCAAATATAAAAGTTATGTTTGAACTATAGCATAATCTATTAAGTATACAGCAGCATTATGGGTTCCGAAGTATCTACATACTTTAAAATACTGCTAAAAATGTCAATCATCTATCTAAGTCTTCAGCAAATCCTGTTTTTAAATGGGGAGGGTTGTGGTTGGACACTGCTAGTTACTCACTGATCAGAATGGTGACTGCTGAAGGCTAGTGAGTGTGTAGCCACTGACTAAAATAAGACCTGAGAGAGCCTATATCCTGCTATACTGTCTAACAGCATTTTTCCCCAAGTAAAACCTTCAAAATTGGAGCAATATTTTCAAATTCTACTACTGCTGTCTCAACCAGACACATGCAATACTCTAAATCGTTTGCTGTTTTACATCTTGTCACAGTATCTTTACCAGAAATAGATACTATCTAAAGAAACTACCTATTTCTTTCAAAGGAGTATGTTTAACAAGAAACTCCTTGAGCCAGGTGCAATGGACTTAGTGGCTAAATCTTCACATTGCATGCACAGGGATGCCATATGGGCACCAGTTCATGTCCCAGCTGCTCCACTTCCCTTCCAGCTCCCTGCTTGTGGCCTGGGAAAGCAGTAGAGCATGGCCTGCCCAAAGCCTTTAGACCCTGCACCCACATAGGAGATCTGGAAGAAGCTCCTGGCTTGGGATCGGCTCAAATGCAGCCATTTGTAGCCCCTTGGGAAGTGAACCAGCAGATTTTTGTCTTTCTGTCTCTCAGTCTCTCTGTAAATCAGCCTTTCCAATAAAAATAAACAATAATAATTTTTTTAAAACTCCCTGTTAAAGTTTTATCATGGGACTGCAGCAATGCAGTCACATTTTCAAGTCCCCTTCTAATTCTAGTTCTTTTACTATCTACCATATCTACAGCTGCTTCCTAGATTGATGTCTTGAATTCCTTCAAGTCATCCCTGAGAGTGGGAACCAACTTCTTTCAAATACCTGTCATCACTGGTATTTTGGCATTGTCTCATGAAGCATAAATGTTCCCAAGGGTATCTGGAATGGTGAATCCTTTCCTGGAAGTTTTCAGTTTACCATGTGCAGAATCAACGAAGGAATCACTGCCTGTGAAAGCTACAGCCTTATAAAATGTGCACATTTCTGAAATCATTAAGACTTGAAAGTCAAAATTACTCCTTCATCCACAAACTGCAACTGACATGCTATGTTAGCAGGCATGAAAACACAATTTGCTGAATATCTCCAAGAGAGCTCTTCATGACCACTATCAACGAGCAGTAATATTTTGAAAGAAATATATTTTTGCAGCAGGCTTCCCAGAAATGAACTTAAAATATTCAGTAACTTGCATGTGAAGAGATGTTAACTCATTCAGTCCTTGTTTTTCCATTTACAAAATCCAAGCAGAGTAGATGTATTCACTGTAATCTTTAAGGGCACCAGGATTTTCAGAGCGGAAAGCAAGCATGAGCTTCAACACACATTAGCCCCTTATATGAGACTCAGTGTGGCCTTGAAAGCCAAAAGTCACTTCTTTCTGGTTATAAAAGTCCTAGATGGTATATTACTCCAACCAGAACCCGGCTTCATCCACAATGACCATCTCCAACAGCCTAGCTAGGTCTTCTGAGTACCCTGCTACAGTCTGCACATCAGCATTTGCCTGGCTCTGACTTAAGGAAATATTGTGGCTGGTTTTATCTTCCACTCAGATCCTTGAAACTTTCTCCACATAAATAATAAGGCTGTTCTGTGCTCTTACTATCCATGTTCCCTGAGAATAGCACTTTCATTTTCTGTCAAGAACTTTTCGTTTGTATTCACAAATCAGTTAACCATCTGGAGGCAGGAGACCTGACTACCAGCTTATGCTGGCTTTCAACATGGCTTTCTCAATAGGCTTTGTGGTTTCCGGCATTATCTCATTTAAAATGAGATATATGTGATTCCTTTTTTCACTAGAATACTTAGAGGCCATTTCAGGGTTATTTACCCACCTAATCTCAGTAGTATGGTGTCTCATAGAACAGATGCCTAGGTAGGGACTGTGATACAGATGAAGGAACAGCTAGTCAGTACAGGAGCTAGAGCACCAAATAATCACTTTAATCATCTTACATAGAGTTTGTGATTACCCCAAATGATTATGACAGTAGCAATGAAGTTATGGATCACAGCTTATCAGAATAAATTGCATCAACTCATAAAAATGCAGTATCTGGAAAGCCTAATAGCACCAGTGTTGTGGTCCAGGGCACTAAGCTGCTGTCTACAACACGGTTATTTCATATGAGTGCCAATGAGTGCCTGGGTCCTCCACTTCTGACACAAACATCTGTGAATACGCCTGGAGAAAGAGCAGAAGATGGCCCAAGTAACTGAGACTCTGTTAACCACAAGAAGACCTGGAAGAACCTGCGTACTCCTGGCTTAGGCCTGATCACTGTGGCCATCTGGAGAGTGAGCCAGTAGAAAGAAGATTTCTCTAACTCTGCTGTTCAAATAAATTAAAACATAAAATCCTCTTCAGAAAAGGATTTGAGTTGTATTGACACTTTCATGTTTTTGATTTGTTATCATTCTTTCATTTTTACTGTATGACTTCAACAAGCATTTCATTTTAAAAATTCATTATTTTTACTGGAAACACAGCTCTACAGAAAACAGATGAAACAGAGAGAAGGATCTTCCATCCACTGGTTCACTCCCAAAGTGGTCACAACAGTTGGAGCTGAACCGATCCTAAGCCAGGGGCTTCTTCCAGGGCTCCCGTGAGGATGCAGGTCCCAAGGTTTTGGGCTGCTTTCTCAGGCCACAAGCAGGGAGCTGGATAGAAGTGGAGCAGCCAGGACACAAACCAGTGCCCATATAGGATCCTGGCGTTTTGCAAGGGGAGGATTAATTTTTTAAGGTTGGAGTAGTAAGATGAATACTCTGTTTATTCTTGTCTTGGAAAAAACTACTTGTCCCTTATTTCTGAAAGATATCATTGTTGGATATAGTATTTTTCCTTGGCTATTGTTTTTTTCATTCAGGACTTTGAACGTATTATCCTGTTCTTTATCTGTAAGATTACTGCTGATATGTGTGTTTTTAGTCTAACAGGAACTCCTTTGTAAAATCATGCTTTTCTCTTGTTTCTAAAACTGTTTTGTGTTTTTGACAGCTGAGTATAATGTATTTTGGAAGTGGTCATTTTAGGTTGAATCTTTTAAGAGACACTCAGAACTATGAGGTCTTGGGTGCCCGCAATTATTCCTTTGAGTAGATTTTCTATGCCTTTTTCCCTTCTAGTCTCCTTCTACAATGCTATTACATCGAAGTTCCCTCTCTGAAGGGTGTCCCGTAAGAGTCAAGTTTCTTCACTGTTTTTTGTTGATTTTTTAAAAATTTGTCCAACAGGGTTATTTTAAAAGACTGTCTTCAAGTTCACATATTTGGCATGAGCCATTCTGCTGTTGAAACTCTCCAATGCATTTTTTTATTTCACTTACTGAATTTTATAGTTCCAAGATCTTTGGTTGGGTCTTCAAAAACTAGCATTTATCTGATTTTCCTTGACAGACACAGAAAGGAGAGACAAAGAGATAGGGGAGGGAGGAAAAGAGGAACAGATGGGGGCTGCCATGCACAGGTTCACTCCCCAAAGGCTGCAGCCAGGATCAAAAGCAAGAGCTAGGACCTCAGTCCAGTACCTACCACCTGAGCAGCTAAAACCCAGCTACCTGGCGCCTCCTGGATTGGATGTACATCAGCTGGAAGCTGGAGCCAGTACTACACTAGGCACTACAGGCTACATGGGATGCTAAACTGCTATCTTAAGAACCAGGCCAAATGCCCACCAATGCTTTGCTAAATTTCTCATTTTTATCATGAACTGCTTTCCTAATTTGGTTGGATTATTTGTATTCTTCAGTATCTCACTCAGTTTCCTTATCATCATCATCATATCAAATTCTTCAAGCTCCTCTTTTCATATGGGGTCTGTTACTAGAGTTTTTGTATTTCTTTGGAGATGCCATGTTACCCGTGTTTTTCATGTTTTTGATATCACATTTGTTTTTGTGCATATGTTACACTAAATAGGCTCACCCATTTTACAGGGTGACTTTCTAGTATAAAACTTTCTCCTGGGGCCCGGCGCGGTGGCGCAAGTGGTTAAAGGTCCTCGCCTAGCACGCCCGGGATCCCATATGGGTGCCAGTTCTAATCCCGGCAGCCCCACTTCCCTTCCAGCTCCCTGCCTGTGGCCCAGGAAAGCAGCAGAGGACGGCCCAAAGCTTTGGGAACCTGCACCCGCGTGGGAGACCCGGAAGAGGCTCCTGGCTTCGGATTGGCATAGTATCGGCCCGTTGCGTTCACTTGGGGAGTGAATCAGACGGAAGATCTTCCTCTCTGTCTCTCCTCTCTGTATATCCACCTTTCCAATAAAAAAATAATAATAAAAAAAAAATCTTTAAAAAAAAAAAAACTTTCTCCTGGTAATGTGTCTGAGAGTACTGGTTAGGTAAGTTCACTAGCTGTTGTGCCAGCTAGGTGCTTTCGTGTAGTGGCTGTGTAATTTGTTCAGATAACTAACCTTTGTGAGGTCTGCATATATCTCAAGTGTCCTAGGCTGTTAAGAGTTGTGTGACTGCACCACTAGCTAGGATGGAGTTGTCAGAAGGCCAAAGCTTACTTACTATCTGTTCTAGACATAGTACATGGGGATAAGACCATGCAGTGGGCCCACATGTGTGTAGTCCAACATGCCCAGCAATAGTCTGATGGCATATCACAGCACAGAACCCAGAGGGAGCACCTGTCAGAGCCTCAGGGCTTGTGGGGAGCAACCTGCTCAGGGGTAGCTGCCTAGCTGCTTCTCGGGGGGTGATGACCGACAGGTGGACTATCCACCTGTTTCCCAGGGCTTCAGCAGACTGGACTGCTCAGCTGCTTCTTTGGGCTAAATAAGGGCAAAATGGTCTATTTTGCTAGATTCTGGAACTCCTCAGGGCTGAGTCTTTCAAGTAACACAAAAGGTAATTAAAACCTTGTTTCAAAATATACAGACAATCAGTGAGAGCAATATAGCAGAATGGAATTAGGGAAATCCAAACAGGAAAGAAGAAAGTCAAGTTTGTAAATAACCTGACTCTATATAGACAGACTCCAGGGGTGTGTGTGGGGAGGAGATAGAACTTATAAACGAATTCAATATGGTTACAAGATAAATACAATTTACATACCAATAGTGAAATGGCCACAAAAGAAATCAAGAAAGCAATCATAGAGTAACTGCAAAGTCAAACAAAATGTCCAAGAACATACTTATCCAAGAAAGCAAATGATAACTACAATGAATGTAACACTAATGAAAGAAATCTAAGAATGCCATTATTCCAAGTTCCTGGATTGTAAAAACTAACATCAGTGAAAAGTTCATACTATACAAACAATCCACAGATTCAAGGTAATTCCTATTAAAACAACAATGACATTTTAAAAAAAATGGAAACAATACTCTTACAATGTATGTGAAATCATAAAAGATCTTGGGGAAAAAAGTAAACAAAAAGAACATTATAGCACTCCAAAACATAATACAAAGAAGGAGCTGGTATTGTGGCATAGCAAGTAAAGCCACCATCTGTGATACTGGCATCCTATAAGGGCACCAGTTTGTGTGCTGGTCTCTCTAACTCCATCCAGCTTCCTGCTAATGCCTTAGGAAAAACAGTAGCTAGTACAAGTGGTTGGGCCCCTGCCAGCCACATGGGAGACCCTAATAAACCTCCTAAATCTGGCCTAGCTCAACCCTTGCCACTGCGCCTATCTGGGTAATAAACCAGAGGATGGAAGATCTCTTCACGATCCTCTAACTCTTGAAATAAATAAGTCAATCATTAAAATATATATGTGTGTATCTACAACCATACACACACATTACAAAGCTATAATAACTAAAATAGCACGGTATTGGCATAAAAATAGACAACACAAGAGCTCACTGGCATAGAACAGAAGGCCCATGAAAACAGTACATATTTACAGCCAACTGATTTACCACAAAAAATATTACCAACATACACTGGGCAAAGAAAAGCCTCTTCAACAACGATGCTGAGAAA
The DNA here is from genome assembly GCF_017591425.1 of Ochotona curzoniae. Taxonomy (NCBI): domain Eukaryota; kingdom Metazoa; phylum Chordata; class Mammalia; order Lagomorpha; family Ochotonidae; genus Ochotona; species Ochotona curzoniae. The sequence continues at coordinate 10,804,058 of NW_024464920.1, read as the reverse complement.
ACTGGGTATCTATATGCAGAATAAAGAAACCTGACTCCCATCTCTCATATAAAGATTGACTCAAGCAACTTAAAGAAGCAGTTCTAAAAAATTATTTCATCTTTATTGGAAAGGCAGATTTACAGAGAGAAGGAGAGACAGAGAGATCTTCAGTCCTATGGATCATCCCCCAAATAGATGAAATGGCTGGAGCTGAGCTGATCCCAGGTCAGGAGCTTCGTCCAGGTCTCCCACATGGGTACAGAGTCCCAAGGCTTTGGGCCACCCTCTACTGCTTTCCCAGGCCACAAGCTAGAAGGGAGTGGAATAGCTGGGATATGAACCGGCAACCATATGGGATGTCGGCAGTTGCAAAAGCAAGGATTTAGCCACTAGACTGTCACACTGGGTGCATAAGACACTTGTAAGACATGAAATCACCAAAACAAAAGAGGAATTCCTCCAGACACATCCATTGCACACAGAACCCACAAAACGGGAGAAAAATACTTGCCAATTTTCTGACAAGGGATTATTCTGCAGGATATACAATGAATCCAACAAGAAAACAAACAAATCCACAAAACAATTCATTTGAAATATGGGCAAATGACTTAAATATTTATCAAAGAAGAACACACAGTCAAAAGATATATGAAGCTCTGGCTGCTGTCTCCAGCTCGTTGCTAATGCAGCCAGCAATGGCTCAAGTAGTTCCTGCCATCCATCTGCAACTGAGCTCCTGGCTCAAGGCTTCAGCCTAGCCCAGCCCAGCCCAGGCTACTGCAGGCACTGGAGATACAAACCAGCAAATGAGAGATCTCTCTCCATCTCCTCTTTGTCATGTGTTTCTCCTTTCAAATAAATACACAATTAAACATAAAAATAAAAACTAAGACACCTCTCTCCAGTTAGAATGGTTATTATAAAAAAGACAAAAAACAGATACTGGTAAGGAAGGAGAGGGAACAACTCTTACACAGTATGGTGGAAGGTAAACAAGCACACATTTTATGGGAAAAAATGCCTAAGTTTCTCAAAAATTCAAAGAATTATCAAATGCTCCATCAATTCTTTAACCAGGTATATATCTCAAAGAACTGAAACCAGTATACTAACGGCAAACGTGTGCTCATAGTGGGGATCGCACCACTATCCACAAAAGTTGAGATATAGAAACAAACGAAATATCCACTCATCGATGACGAAAGCAAATACAAAAATAGCGCAGTTGTAGTTTCGAATTGGATGCCTATAACATTATAAACATCTAGTAACTGGTAAAGAAAGGAAAAACTGGCTAAATGGGCCCAACTGGAAACTATAATGCTAAGGGAAATGAGCAAATCCCAAAAGGTTAGATACTACATGTTTGCCTTGATTTAACCTGTAATTTTTGTTTGGTTGTTTGTTACTTTTTGAACCTGTCATTGATACTGTCTCAACCCAGGTGTTTGGAAGAATTGAACTTGCATTATTTTTAACATATTGTTTACTCAATACTATGTCAATTAATTCCATAATGTTGTATATTGATGCTGAGGTTTTGTTGGGGCTTTTAACTGACCGGATCTTTACTCTGTTAGCTCTACCTTCAGACCAGAGAAGGTCTCCCCAAGAGGCCACTGAACTTATCTGGACAATAAGACGCTGGACTTTATGCTAGGTATATGCTTGCAATGAAGGAATCTCAACTGAAATTGAACTGTGGTTATGCAGCAAGGTGGAGGAATCCACTATGGGGGGAGGGGTATGGGAGGGGTGGGGAGAATCCCCAGTGCCTATAAAACTGTATCACATAATACAATGTTAATAACAATAAAAAAAATAATAATAAAAAAAAGAAAGGAAAAACTTTTTTTTTTCACTCTTAACATCAAATAAAGACAATGCAATAAATACAAAAGGCATAAGGTCTCAGAGAACTACTACTGGCACTGAGCAATGTATTTATCAGTGTGACAGGATAAAACTGATGTTTCTCCTTTTTCATCCCGAAAAAAATCAGACAAAACCATTGAGAAAAGAAATAAACAAAACTCCATCTTTAGTAAGACCAGGAAACAAACCACAAAATGAGTAGAAAAGCTGCCAAAAACAAAAGAGATTGAAGTAGAAGACATGCTCTAAGCAGACTGAAATACTAATGCTGCAGACATCAGAAAGAATAAAAAGTCTTGAAGGTAATGGGCACAAGCCACGGTAGGAAGCCCTTATTTATATCAATGGGAGAGGTTGCTCGGCTCACAGCTGGAACTCTCCTGGATGTGGTCTGGTTCTAAGAAGCAGAAGGGACAGTACTAAGAAGGAATCATACAAACTACATTCACATTGGCAGAGAAGAACCCACCTCAATGGCTATGAGAGACAAGGTCCTTTATACAATGCAAACCTCAAACACTGCCTATCTTGTTTGGGCCACAATAAAAGATAAAAGAAAAAGAAAAATCTAAGTTGCAGAAAAACACACACACAAGAAAACTGTTGATAAAGAGTAAATGAACAGGACCACATTTATGGTGCAGCCAGTTTTGAAATTGCTTGAGATGCTGGCATCCCATACTGGAATGTCAGTTCCAGTCCCAACTGCTCTGTTTCCAATCCAGCCTGCTAACACAGCTGGGGAAGCAGCAGAAGACAGACCAAATTCCTGCACCCTAACAACCTATGTGGGAAACCTGAACAGAGTTCTAGCCTCTTGGCTTCAGCTTGGCCCAGCTCCAGCTGTTACAACCATCCGGGGAGTCAAGCAGATGAAAGATTCTTTACCTTTCCCTGTCACCATATATATGTCATCAATTATTACAATTTAATTATGTAATCAACTCAAACTTGGGATATACAAGGTTATATAATGTTATCAACAATATAATGAATTTGTATAATCAATCACTTACCTCTGACTCATATTTAATTTTTTCCTCTTCTAAAATACGTGCAAACTCTTCTTTCTGGTGTTCAAACTCTGATTTCAGAAATGTATGTTCATAGCGAAGTTTATTATATTCAGCTCTGTACTTCTCTACTTCCTAAATTAAAAGAGGATGGCATTTTATGACTTACTTATAAATTAATTTATATACACTCCAAAACTCCCTTTGACAAACGTAATTTTAAATTACAGAATACTAAAAGTCATGATAAAAAGTAAAAAAAAAAAATTAACAAAAAAATAAGCATACTTCAGGAAGGCTTTCATAATATCCCACATACAGAAGCAGTATATACTGAAGAATGTACACACAAATTATCATTCAATTAATATTTCTTCACTGATTCTCATTATAATAAAACTACAACATAACAAAAGCTTTGACCTCCGGCCGTAAGAAAACATTTAAAATGAAACACATGTTTTAAAATAGAGCTAGTTTTCACTGTCTTTTGGAGTTGGATAAGGCATGAGCCCTGGGCCCATCAGTTAGGCCACCAGCTGGGACACCCACAATCCCATGTCAGAGGGCACTTTCAGTTCCAACATCTGGTTAATGCACACCTTGGGAGGCAACAAGTGAGGATGGCTCAACTACCTCAGCATGCAGTGGCAAATCCAGGCTGACCTCTAGGTTGCTGGCTTGAGTCTGGCCTAGACCTACTGCTGGAGGTTATCTGAAGAGTAAACCAGTGAGTGTGAAATGATTGTGTCTCTGCTTTCTAAATAATAAAAAACTGAGAAACAGAAATGTTTACTTTGAAATTAAACAAAAAAAGAAAAAAGAAATTTTACCAGATGAATTCTAAGTAGGTAAAAGTATTTGAATATTTAATACAATCACTTAAAATTCAATCAAGTATTACAATGAAAATTTAACTCAACATATCAGCCTCAAGAATGTCTGTGGTGCCATCTTTCCTGACAAACTGGGAGCATGTACAATTCCCTGTGGTGTTCCATCCTGTTTCCTAACGCTCTGCAAAAGATACTGGTGTGCTGAATCCTCAACACAACAAGCATCAGGGCAGAAGGATGCAGGGATCTTCAACCAGCGTAAGGAAACTACTTCACAGGGAAGGCACGCTTCCTAAAGTACTCAGCTCAGTTATTCTTTACCTTAACGTTTTCTAAGAAAAAAAATGGATTTCAGGGTTTTATTAACAACATATTTTCCTTTGACTGACAGAAAACAATTTTAAATTGAGGTACAGCTTTTTGTGTGTGTGCTTTCCACAAACTTTGAAAAGACTCCTCAAATGCATATGGAGTTCAATTTATTTTTCCATTTCCCATGTAGTTTTTAAAGTACCTCCTTACAGCATATTAGAAAATGGTATGGGGACCAGCTCAATGGCTTAACTGGCTAATCCTTCGCCTGCAAAGGCTGGCATCCCATATGGGTGCCAGTTTGTGTCCTGCTGCTCCACTTCCCACCCAGCTGCCTGCTTGTGACCTGGAAAAGCAGTCGAGCATGGTCCAAAGCCTTGGGCCCCTCCACTGGCATGGGAAACTAAGAGGGGCTTCCTGGATGCTGGTTTTGGATCAGCTCACCTCTGCCTGTTGTGACCGTTTGGAAAGTGAATCAACAGATGGAAGATTTTTCTCTCCCTTCCTCTCTATCGATCTACCTTTTCAATAAAACTAATTAGATCTACATAAAAGAAGAAAAAAGGACACAAAGAAGGCAGTGTATACCAGAAAGAAAATAAGAAATACACTGAGTTAAGAGAGATCCAATGTTTTAAGTAAGGATACGAAAAAAAATAGTAGTACCATATTAAATAGGGAAATAGGGGTCCATTACAATGACTCAACTGCCTTACCCTCCTCCTGCAAGTGTGGGCACCAATTCATGTCCCAGATACTCCACTTCCCATCCAGCTCCCTGCTTATAGCCTGGGAAAGCAGCAGAGAATGGTCAAAGCCTTGGGAAGCTACACCCGTGTGGGAGACCTCAAAGAAGTTCCTGGCTCCTGGCTCCTGGCTTCAGACTACTTCAGCTGCAGCCACTGTAGGCATTTGGGGAATGTACCAGCTAATTGGAGACACTTCTCTGTTTCTACTGTTCTCTGTAAATCTGTCTTTCCAATAAATCTTTGAAAATACATAAATAAAATAAATAGGAAAATGGCATCCTTGAGAACATTGATATTTTAATAAACTAACAGGAGATTAGCCAAGGGCTAGCAGGAGATTATGGAAGGCCCATGTGATTGTAGAGCTAGGAATCTACAACTGCAGCACTTTGGAAATACCAAAGGACAGCAGGAGACCAGTACAGATTGAAACAAGGAGCTCCAACAAGTAACGAAGTCCACTCCTGTGAGGCCTTAGTGGCACTGGGCTGTAAGGGGGAACGTTGCAGGGTTTTGAACCAAAGAATGGTACTTTCCATCAAGACTTTCACAGACACTTAAGGATAAACACACAGTTCTCCTAGACAAATTACTTACTTCATCCAGAGTCCGAAAACGTTCTCTCATTGGAGTCTCCAATTCTTGCTGTATTTCAGTTCTTAACAATTCCAGTTTTTGTGGAGTCAATACCTAATATTTAGAGAAATATAAGCAATTATAAATATAAAATCACAAATATTAAAAACAGCAATTTTACAAATTTCAAAGCCTCTTTTTTCTGCAGGACGATATAATTCAATTCATAGATATTTCTTAAAGTAACTTCATTTGCAGAAATCACTACATGACCAGAATAATAATTTTAAGCAATATTTTATAGAAATTCAGTTCCAGGGCCATCACTATGATACAACAGGTTAGGCTACCACTTGTGAGGCCCGAGTGCCCGTTCATGTCCTGCCAGCTCCATTCTTGACCCAGCTCCCTGGTAACAAACCTGGGAAAGCAGTGGGAGGCACTAAGCACACGGGTCCCTGCACTCACACAGCAGACATGGAAGCAACTCCTGGCTTGGGCCCAGCTCTAAATGCTGTGGTCATCTGGCTTACTCTCTCTCCCTGTCGCTGTTAATTCTGTCTTTCAGATAAATAAAAATAAAGCTTTAAAAAAAAAAACCCTTAATTCCAGGAATTCAGAGATGTAAAAAATTCTACAAACATGAAGTAAACAGCCGCTTATTATCATTACTATTGTAATAATTATGAATGACTTCTTACACGTTGGCAGCTAAGTTTACCGTGTTAGATACAAAGGAGTATGTATTTTTCTAAGCAGGCAAATAAAGGCATAATGCTGAATCAAAAAATTTTCTTCTGACTTAATTCTAATCAGGAAGTGCTGACTTTCTATCAAAACTAATTTGGATTTCTTGCTATCATACTCTCTAATAGAACTCATTTCAAAAAGTTCAGATTTATATAAGCTCTAAAACAGTAGACGGTCTTTGACATATTCTCAATACTTCCCACCACAGCATAACACAAATGAGCACCTGAAAATTACAGAATGATAACAAACAAATACTTGTTATTAAAAAAAAAACCCACAATTTGGAGCTGGCACTGTGGTATAGGGATTTAGCTGTTACTTTGCAGTGCCAGCATTCCATGCAGGCTCCTGTTCAAGCTCCAGCTGCTCCATTTCTGATGCAGCTTCCTGTTTACATGCCTGAGAAAGCAGCAGAGGAGGGCCCAACTCCTTGGGCCCATATTTCCACATAGGAAACCCGAAGGAAGTTCCTGGCTCCTAGCTTCAGCCTGACCCAGCTCCGATCATTGTGACCATTTGGGGAGAAAGGATAGAAGAGTTGTCACTCTTCCTTGCTCTCTGTAATTCAAATAAATGATTTTTTTTCTTAAAAAAAAAAAGGCAATTAAACCATGGTATAAAAATAACTCACACACAGATAAACATACAAGTTGACAACTGCAGGTTGATTCATCCAGTCTTTACATGGGAAAAAAAATATTTAGGAAATAAGCAGTGATGAATGAAAGACTTAAAAAAAAACATTTTCAGTTCTTAGTTTTTGCTTATTATTTTTTTTTTGAAGAAGGTTTACAGAATTTTAAGAAGGCAGAGTTACAAAAACAGAGAGGGAGAGACACAAAGAGAGCGAGGTCTTCCATCCGCTGGTTCACTCCCCAAGTATTTGGCAATGGTTGGGACTGAGCCAGGTCAAGGTCAAGGACCTGGAACTGTATCCAGGTCTCCCATAAAGGTGACAGATCCAAGCACTGAAACCATCTTTCACTGCTTTCCTAGACACATTAATGGCACTGGATCAGGAATAGGGGGTGCCATTATTGCAGGTAATGGCTGAGCCCAGTATGCTACAAAGCTAGCCCCTAAGGAAGGGGCTAAATTTAAAAATAAACAGGGCCCGAAGCAGTGGCCTACCAGCTGAAATCCTCACCTTGAACGTGCCGGAATCCCATGTGGGCACTGGCTCTAATCCCACCAGCCCCTCTTCCCATCCAGCTCCCTGCAGTTGAGGACAGCCCAAAGCCTTGGATCCTGCACCTGCTTGGGAGACCTGGAAGAAGTTCCTGACTCCTGGCTTTGGATCGGCTCAGTTCTAGCAGTTGCAATCACTTGGGGAATGAACCAGCGGAAAATCTTACTCTGTTTCTCCTCCTCTCTCTATATATGACTTTGCAATAAAATACATAAATCTTTTAAAAAATAAATAAGGGCCCGGCGCAGTGGCGCAAGTGGTTAAGTCCTCGCCTTGCACGCCCGGGATCCCATATGGGCGCCGGTTCTATCCCGGCAGCCCCGCTTCCCTTCCAGCTCCCTGCCTGTGGCCTGGGAAAGCAGTCAAGGACGGCCGAAAGCTTTGGGACCCTGCACCCACGTGGGAGACCTAGAAGAGGCTCCTGGCTTCAGATCGGCATAGCATTGGCCGTTGCGCTCACTTGGGGAGTGAATCATCGGACGGAAGATCTTCCTCTCTGTCTCTCCTCTCGATATATCCGCCTTTCCAATAAAAAATATAATAAAAATAAATCTTTAAAAAAAATTTAAAAAAATTTTAAAAAATTAAAAATAAATAAAAAATAAACAGCAGGCAGACACTTGGCTGAGTAACAGAGATGCCTCTTGGGATGCCCTTACTCTCTATCACAGTGAATGGATTTAAATTCTGGCTTGGCTCTCAATTCCAGCCTCATGTTAATGTACACACCGGAAGCAGTAGGTAACACCTTAAGTAGTTGGTTCCCAGTCACCCATGTGTCAAACCAAGACTGAGTCCTCAGCTACTTTGGCCTGGTCATATCCCAGCTGCAGCAATTGGGAAGTAAAACATTAGGAAGGAGATCTCTCAGCCAGCAAGACAGCCAGACTTCTCACAGGGGCCTGGAGGATGCTGCCTGGGAAGGCGTTCAGGGACCTGGGGACTCCCACCCAGGCAGGCAAAGTGAGCCTGGGGATTTCCAAACCTGCCTGATCCCAGGCAGAATGTGGGAGGAGAGCCCTAGATTAGCAATGCTGACATGATGTGCCGGTAGACTGGGCTTGAGGAACGGTAACCGTGCCTGGATCTTGGGTGGGTAGAGGGATACAGCAGACCAGCACACATGCCAGGAGCTTAGGTCCCTGGAGGGCAGACAGAGCCCCATGCCAGCATGCTACTCCACTGGAAGACATTAGGGAAGCCTGGGCTGGAGAGCCCATGCGCTCCCAGGTGCAGGGATAATGGATTGTTCAGGGAAGGGGGTAGAGGATGGTATGAGAGGGAAGACCAATGAGGAAATATGCTGCAGATGAGGAATGACTGCTGGAAGACTGCTACTGACAAGGCCACTGTACTTGCAGGTAAGCGAGAGGGCTAAGGTCAAGCAGTTTGGAGGCGGGAGCTGGAGGACCTTTCTGGGTCAGACCGATGTACTGGCCACATGGGAGACCTCAGCTGGGATAGTTAGCTTCAACCACCACCAACCACCAACACACTGGGGGCCTACCTGGCAGGGCTAAATCATAGTACCCACTAGTGAGTGTCAGAACAGGGGACAGATCATGTTAGACTGGGTCTCAACACTATTCAGCATGCAAGAAAACCACGTCTGGGGGCATTCCATAGGGGATATGTGGACTCTCTCCTGTGAAATTGCAATGTCCACTGGTTTGCTCAAATGCTGCAGGTAGTGACGGGCTGAGGTAGGCAGGACCATGGAATCTCAAGATATTCATGGGTCCTGAGGCTGGGAACAGATTGGGCTGGTTCAGGCTGTAGCACGCACAGGCACGCACAGGCACACCCAGGAATAGGGTCGGGGGCAGGCCAGGCTGCAACATCCATCAGCTCCCACAAAAGCTTAGACAGAGTAGGCAGACTATGCTGGGTGAGGGCCCAGTACCCACTGGCACATGTGAGATCTGGGTCTGGGAGTGGGCCTGGTGGAGGATCTTAGGGAACTGCCCTGGAGGACCGTAGCTCGTTCCGGATGAGCATGTGATTCAGGCCTGGGTGTTGGTCAGACCAGGTAAGGCAGCTTTACACGTCAGCAAGTGAGTTAGTTCTGGTGGAAGCAGACCAGGCAGTGCCAGGCCAAGCTTATCCAACTGACATGTGCAGGAGCCAGGATTGAGTGTGGGTCATGCTATGGGAGGACACCACACCTACAGGTATGCATGAAAGCCAGGGATGAGCTAGGTTTCAGCACCCACCAATGAGATCTGGGACTGGGGACAAGCCGAGCCAGACCAGGCTGCAGCATTAGACAATAAAGCCCAAAATGGGGGATGAGCTATACAAGTCTGAGATAGAACATCTGTATCCGGGAGCGGGCCTGGTAGGGAAGCTAAGGAGATATCCCAGCTTGGGTGTGGTTCCCACTGGCAGGTGCGAGAATCAGAATGGGTGTGGTGAACCAGGGCTGGACATGACTGCAGTATACCTTGGCACGGATGTGGACTAGGTCATGGGTTTGCCAAACTGGACTAGACTCCAGCATCCACTAGTGCTCCTAAGAGTCAAGGTGAGTGTAGGATGGGCTGGGCTACTTTTCTCCCCCTGCTAAACCAAGTAAGAGCTGGGTATGGGAGTAGACAGGCATGGCTGGGCTGCAGCACCCAACAGTACGAACTGGAATAAGTGTAGGTCAGGTGGGCATGGCTGCTATTCATATGAAGACAGGAGTTGGCCAAGTCAGGCTGGGCTAAATACCCACCAGTGTATGTGAGATCTGACACTGGAAGGTGGCCTGAACGAGGAGCTTGGGGAACTCTTCCATCAGGATGTAGTTCCTGCAGGTGAATGCAAGAACCAGGGATGAAAACAGCCCAGATCAGGTCAGGTTACAGTACGTACTGGTATACATGTGGCTCAGGTCTGGGGCAGGTCAGGCTAGGCCAGTTTATAACACCTATTGGCAGATATGAGAACCATGACAGGTTGTAGGACAGGCCAGGTTGGGTCGCAGCACCACTCAGCTCATATTAGGTCTGGAACTTGGGGCATTCAAGGTTTAGCTAGATTGCAACAACCAACAGCATGAGCTGGAACTGGGGCTAGGCAAGGCCAGGCCAGGCTACAGCACCCACCTCAACGCCATGGTAAGACAACCTATGCCAGGATGAACCACTGGACTCACAACTCCAACCCTGGGGAGAAGCATAGGATCTGTGGTCTGACCATGGAGTGCATGTGTCAGAACAGACTTCCTTGGTTATTTAAAATGGTGCACTGGACAGCACACCCAGACGCACATGTGGGACATGACAACTAGTTCATTACGGCCTGCAGAGAACATCTAGTACCATGGAGGGCAGAACAAATTGGAGAATTCTCCCAGCCAAGTATTGACAGCAAATATCTGGGTGGATGGAAACTCTGTGGTATACTGTGTCAGCCAACTGGAAGGGTACGTATTTCCTTATCTTTGGGGCAATGAAATCAACATTCCAGAACTATCAAAACCACTTAAGCAGAACCCTCAGAGCATGCTCCACATCAGGGACCCTGGGATAACACGGGGTAGCTGGTCCCCAAACCCAGGCCCTGATGCAGTTAAGATGCTGGGTGCGGTTTCTCTCATTCTTTCCTCCCTTCCCACAGGAAGGAAAAGAAAATTGGAAACAATGGTCTCATCCACTTTCCCACATTCCTCGACTCTTCCCACACATGCATGCGTCTTTCTCAACTTCGTAAACATAACCAAAAATTTTAAAAGAGAAAGATGGACGATCTCACTCTGAAACAAATTTTTTTAGAACCTGGTGTGGTAGCCTAGCAGCTAAAGTCCTCACCTTGCAAGCGCTGGAATACATATGGATGCTGGTTCTAATCCCGGCAGTCCCACTTTCCATCCAGCTCCCTGCTTGTGGCCTAGAAAAGCATTCGAGGATGCCCCAAAGCCCTGGGACCCTATGTCCTCGTGAGACACCTGGAAGAGGCTCCAGGGTCCTGGTTTCAGACTGGCTCAGCTCCGGTCATTGCAGGCACTTGGGAAGTGACTCATTGGACAGAAGATCTTCCTCTCTGTCTCTCCTTCTCTCTGTATATCTGACTTCCCAATTTAATAAGTTTTTTTTTTAATAACATAAATAAATAAAATAAATTTTGAGTAAGAAAACTTACGGTAAAATTAAGGAAATCTGGGAAAAGATATCAGAACTTATTAAGGAATAAATATTTTCAGGTACAGTAAAGTCCCTATAGTGCTGTTTTAACATATTATAGAGATACACACTGAATTACTCAGGGTTGGAGTAATAAGAAAATTGATTCAAATAACTCAGAGGGATTGAAAAAGCAGAAGAAAGGAATATAAATTAAACAAGACTGACTCCAAGATAATTTTTAAATTTAGAAGCAGAGAGGGCCCGGCGCGGTGGCACAAGTGGTTAAGGTCCTCGCCTTGCACGCCCGGGATCCCATATGGGCGCCAGTTCTATCCCGGCAGCCCCGCTTCCCTTCCAGCTCCCTGCCTGTGGCCCGGGAAAGCAGTCGAGGACGCCCCAAAGCTTTGGGACCCTGCACCCGCGTGGAAGAGGCTCCTGGCTTCTGATCGGCATAGCATCGGCCGTTGTGCTCACTTGGGGAGTGAACCATCGGACAGAAGATCTTCCTCTCTGTCTCTCCTCTCTGTATATCCGCCTTTCCAATAAAAAAAAAAAATAATAAAAATAAATCTTTAGAAAATTTAGAAGCAGAGAGACAAAAAGAAGAGAAACAGAAATCTTCCCAAATGGTTCATTCCCCAAATGACGCCAAGAGCCAGAGCCTGGCAGCTGAAAGCAGGAGCCAGGAACTCAATGTGGATCTCCCACATGAGTAGCAGGAACTCGAGGACACGGGCCGCCTTCTGTTACATATCCAGGTGCATTAGCAGGGAGGTCAGAGGGTCAACATCAAGATGACAGTTACTGATGACAGGTGACAGGTATGTGGGAACCCATTCACTCACTACACTTCTGTACATGTTGGGCATCTCTACACTTCTGTATGTGATGGTAAATTCCACAATTAAAAGTTAATTAAAAATAAAAAGACTCCCTTGTCAGCAGAGAATGAGAGAGGGATTTATTTCCATAGGTTTGACTGACAGGGAATTTCAGCAAGGACCAAAGGAAAACAGTAATACACTGAGGGCAGGAAGACACAGCTCAGAAGCTCCACTTATGACTGGCCAGGCGGGCAGTTGGCGGCTGGGGTGAGTCTCAGCACACCACCACATCAAGTAAAACTCAGCGCATTGCAGATCGCGGAAGAGGCAGAGACGGCACAAGTGAGCAACTGCAGTGCCTCGTGCAGAATCTCGCAACCCACACCGACTGTGGCTCTGAAAGACCGGCAGATTGAGGCAAAGAACCAGGGGGAATACCATAGGGGAAGCACACTCCCTCCTCCCAATCTCTTGTAGGGTGCCAAAATAGGTGACACGAAGCCACTGATCCGAAAGTTCCCGGTCCAGCAACTGCATAGTGATGGCATCAGCTTGACCCTGCACTGACACAATTAAGAGGCTCTATTTGGGGAGCCTGAGGGCAGCAGCATGTATAAAACTCCCCAACCCCACCGCATTCAACAGGCCCCAAGCAGAGTGGCTGCAACCAGAGGGGCTGGAGCAGGAAGCACCTCTCTGCATGCAGCTTGAGCAGACTCCAGTGGCTGCAGGGAGGTTCAGCACTTGTGACCATGGGAGCCTTCCACACAGACTGAGAATTCAGGGACTGCACAATAGTGTGCGGTGTGTGTGTGACTGGGTTACTGAGCACACAGTGAACTACACAGATCTGTCGCATGGCCCATGTGTTGCCATGGGTGGGTTCTAGTACCAGTGGACAGACCTCCAGAATCAATCACCTGGTAGGACAGCAGGTCGACAGTGATTTGAAACCAGTCTGGCATCACTGCACTGACTAAAGAGGGGACTCACAACGCCCAATCTACCGTCACCCTGGACTTGGACCACACTCGAGCACAAATCACAGACTGCCACCTTCATTTACTTGCCACTTCCATGCATTCGCTGGGGGAGCAGTGATTGCATCAAGCCAAAAAGACATAGTTCAAGGGCCCAACATGATAGCGTAGTGATTAAAGCCCTCGCCTTGCACACCAGGATCCCACTGGGTGCCGGTTCTAATCCCAGCAGCTCCACTTCACATCCAGCTCCCTGTTTGTGGCCCAGGAAAGCAGTTGAGGACAGCCCAAAGCCTTAGGACCCTGCCCCCGCACAGGAGACCTGGAAGAGGCTCCTGGCTTCGGGTTGGTTCAGGTCCAGCCATTGCAGCCGCTTGGGGAGTGAATCATCGGACAGAAGATCTTCCTCTCTGTCTCTCCTCCTCTCTGCAGGAACTATTTATTTTTTTTATTTTTTATTTTTATCTATTTATTTTTTTCCAATAAAAAAATAAATAGATCTTAAAAAAAAAAAGGACACAGTTCAAGTACAAAGCTACCTGAGGAATTAAGACTGGTGCTGGTACAAATGACTAAAAATAAGCAGAGACATACAAGAAAAAAAACAAGGAATACACACCACTGCAATATTAGAATGGAAAGATGAAGACACTGATAGAATGTACAACTATGAATGCAGAAATGACAAAGCAGATGCAAGAATTAAGAAAATACATCCCAGACACGAAAGGCTCACTGATAGAGAAATCAAAACTAAAATATTAGAAATGCAGAATTCAATAGGCCAAATAAAATGCAGTGGAGAACCTTAACAACAGAGTTAGCCACTACAAGGTGTAAGAATCTCCTTATCTAAAAGGTATTACTTGGGGGCTTGGTGCAGTAGCCTAGTGACTAACACCCTCGCCTTGCATGCACCAGGATCCCATATGAGCACTGGTTCATATGCCAGCTGCTACACTTCCCACCCAGCTCCCTGATTGTGGCCTGAGAAAGCAGTGCAGGATGGCCCAAAGCCTTGGGACCCTGTATCCGTGTGGGAGACCCAGAAGAGACTCCTTAATCGTGGCTTCGGATCGGCTCAGCTCTGGCCATTGCGGTTACTTGGGGAGTGAACCAGTGAATGGAAGATCTTTCTTTTTGTCTCTCCTTCTCTCTATAAATCTACCTTTCCAACAAAAATAAATTCCCTTATATAGAATAAATTTCTATATATATATATATATATAAAAGGAAAAGAGTATTTATGGAAAGGAAGCACAGAGAACTCTAAATACTGATGACCAGAAATGATTTTCAGTGCAACAAATACTCAAGCTTTCGGGTCCAGTGAGGTAGCCTAGTGGCTGGTGTCCTTGCCTTGCACATGCCGGGATCCCATAACGGCACTGGCTCTAATCCTGACGACCCTGCTTCCCTTCCAGCTCCCTGCTTGTGGCCTGGGAAAGCATTCAAGGATGGCCCAAAGCTTTGAGACCCTGCACCCACGTGGGAGACCTAGAAGAAGCTCCTGGCTCCTGGCTCTGGATTGGTGTAGCTCTGGCAGTGTTGCCACTTAGGGAATGAATCAACAAGACAGAAGATCTTCCTCTGCCTCTCCTCTCTGTACATTTGACTTTCAAATAAAAAAATAAATCAAAAAAAGAAAAAAAAAAAAACCCTCAAGCTTTCCAAAGCTAAAGATTCTAAAACATAGACCCGGGGCAACGGATCTGTGGCTTAAATTCTCGAGCGGGGATCCCACATGGGCACCAATTTATGTTTCTGCTGCTCCACTTCCCACCCAGCAACCTGTTTATGACTTGGGAAGGTAGCAGAGGATAGCCAAACCCTTGGGACCCTGCACCCGTGTTGGAGAGCTGGAAGAAGCTTCTGGCTTCAGATCAGCGCAGCTCCAGCCATTGCAGCCACTAGGGCAGTGCACCCACGGATTGAAGATCTTTCTGGCTGCATCTCCTTCTCCCTGTAAACATGCCTTTCCAATAAAAATAAACCTTAAATACATATGTGACACCAGTGATGAGGGGCTCTCCCATCAGATTGGTAGCTGTTTCTCATCAGGAAGCACAGCCTAGGAGACAATGGAGAGACACTGTCTAGATTCTAAACAAAACCAGCACTCCAGAATGCTACACTTACGCAGGAAGGCAAAAGAAACAGACCTTGCTATCCTCCATCTAGCCTCAGTAATGCTGAATGATGATGACAATCCCCAAAGATTGTGAAGACAAAACTTGTTGTAAAAGGCAAAAAAAAAAAAGAAACCCCAAATAAACAATGATTATATATGGAAAAGTGCAGGACCGTGCCATTACCTTTCAACAATAGCCAGAATGTAAATAGCCTCAACTCCCCCAATCAAATGTGTTAAAAAAGCAAGACCTATCTATGTGCTGCCCACAAGAAACACATCTCATCAACAAAGATAAACACAGGTTCAAAGTGAAAGGATGGAAAAAGATATTCAATGTCGACAGAAAGGAAAAATGAACAGTATATTCATTCCAAATAGACTAACCCAAAGACTATTAAAAGATGTGAAAAAGGTCATTGCATAATGAGAAGGTATCAATACAATAAGAAGCAACTATTGTGAAAGCATACAAACCCAACCCCAGGGCAACCATTAAAACAACTGTTAACAGATCTAACTGGATATACAGTCTCTAATACAGTAATGACTGGGGATTTCAATACCCCACTTTCATCAACAGATCTAGATAGAAAATCCACGAAGAAACAGACCTAATCCACAGCAGTGAAGACGTGGACTTAACAAATATCTACAGAACATTTCATCATACAAAATACTTTCTTATCTTTAGTTCATGGCATGTCCTCTAACAGACTACATGCTAGCCATAAAGTGGACATCCTTGTCTGGTGGTTCTGGATCTTGGTAAGGACGCCTCCAGCTTTCCCTTGTTCATTATGATGCTGCTTGTGGGTTTCTCATAGACTACCTTGGCTCCCTCACCAATGTGGAAACCCAGAAACTCCTGCTTTGGACCAGTTCAGCTCTAGCCATTGTGGCCACTTGGGGAGTAACCAGCAGATAGAAGATCCCTGTTCTCTCTCTTTTTAAAATCTGCCTTTTAAACAAACAAACCAAAAAAAGTAATTCTTTTTTAAAAAATCAAAAATTGAACAAATGATTGGTTTGTTTTAGTCTTCCAAATGCTTAGTGGTTTCATTTTTCTATACTGCTGTTCAAACAAGACTTCTAATTTTATGACAATTGTCTAAGGCATAATATTTGCTACAAAATGGGAGGAACTACAACCAGCATTAAAAATCTATTTCCAGCAAAGACAGAGTTAAGGGAATAAATTTACTTTCTTGCCAGAAACTAATAGAAGAACAGAGAAAAACTAACGGTTTTCAAGATACAGGCTATATAAAGCAAAAGGAATATCTAGTTAACTGTATATATAAACCCCAAACAAAAATGAACTGGAATGTAGTTTGAACATACTGATAACTGAGGTTTTCCTAAATAAGAAAAGCTGAACTGGAAGAGATGTCTCAGGATCACTCTTTCCAGGAAACAGCTCACATTCACTAATTTTTAGAGAGCCTGCCCCTTTTCGTGGGGTAGGAATCATGCTTTACCAATTAAACGGTGATTTTCATTTGCATGTTTGACATTTACTGTTTGCTATTTACATAATTCTTATCCCTATTTAACATTTCGAAGCACAGAGATTATCTTAAGACCATAATAAAACAAAGGTCTGCAGGAGCGCACTGTCAGGCAGGGAAGCTGGCTTGTTGAGGGGAATGGTCTGAAAATCTTGCTGACACTTCTCAGAAGGCATAAGGCACAGTGAGCAGAAATCGGCAGCCTGTGCCTACTAGCTTAGCCAATGAAGAAGCTGTGCACCATCCAGACAGCTCCTCCAATGTCCAATTAGATGGCAGTTCCCTCTTGGAAACAGTAACACTTTCAATTCTGTAATGGAATACAGCTCACCATTGGCCTGGGCTAGCTAAGAATAAACAAGGATTTAGAAATGCTCTCATCTGTGAGATCTCTGATAAGAAGTCCCTAAACATTTCCATGATGTGTCCTTGAGATCCTAGAAACAAAAACACAACAAAATCCTTCTCTGACCTCCCAAACCCTGAAGCACACATAAACCAGACACATAACTAGGGGACTTCTCTACCCCATTTTAGGAAAACTCACTGCACGTCCTAGACTTCCAACAGAATAAAGCCACAACCTGCCTCAAAAGAAACTTGACAGGAATGTTCCATCACGTGGCTAGCTTTAGAGCACAATCAGTTTAGCTGCTACTTGTTACAGTCCCAAGCTACCTCAGCTTTCATCCACCTCCCTGCTAAATGCTTGGGAAGGCAACAAAAAAATGGCCCAAGATCATGAATTCCTACTACCCAGATGAAAGAGAATAATGAAGATCCTGGCTCCTGCTTTGAGCTGACCAAGCCCTGGTTGCCACAGCCATTTGAGGAAGACAGATCTCAATGTGTACGAATGCACTGCACACGTGTGTTGCTCTGCCATTCAAATAAATCTTAAACAGAATGCTTCACCATAAAAGCCAAGTAGCTAATAATGGTTTCAAATTAATAAAAGCCTGGTGCTGGTATGATAGCACAGCATACTGATCCTCTACCTGTGTGCTGGCATCCCATCGGGGCACCAGTTTGTGTCCCGGTTGTTCCACTTCCAATCTAGCTCTGTTTATGGCCTTGGAAAGCAGAGGATGTTGACCCAAGTCTTTGTGGCCCTGCACCCAAATGGGAGACCCAGAAAAATCTCCTGGCTTCAGACTGATTCAACTTAACCCGTTGCAACCATTTGGAGAGTAAAATAGTGAATGGAAGACCTTCTCTCTCTGTATCTCTCCTTGTCTTTCTGTAAAATCTGACTTTCAAATAAAAATAAATAACAAAATCTTTAACACTCTCATATTTCCAATATTAAATTAAAAGGTCAAACTTTTCCACAGAAAATTTTGATTAACAAGGGTAAATAATGCTTTATCAAAAACTAATAAAATAGGGCCTGGCTGGACAGGAAGTGCCCCCTGCTGACATCAGTGAAGGCTGGAGGGTGTAGTGGGTTGGGTGAGTTTGGCTTCAATGCTCAATGATGTATACGAGATCTGAATGGGATATGGGACAGAGTGGACCAATCCACTGCACATACTGGCGGACACAAGAACCAGGGCAGGCCAGTGCGGAGGGGCGGTATCGAGGATCACTCTGACTGGGCTGAGGCTCCCCCAGTGGTATGTGAGGGCCAAACGTGTACTGGGCAGAGCTGGGCTGGGCCACAGTACCCATTGGTTTGCTGAGGTCGGAGGGCAGAACAAATTGATCAACGACCCCAGCAAAGCTTGAGAGCAAACTTCTGGGTGAACAGAGACTCTGAGGTGGACGATGTTAGCCAATTAACATTGGAAGAATTTCCTCATCTTTGCAGCAGCAATATCAGCAGCATCTCAGAAACCCCATGAACAGAACTCCCAGAAAATGCTTCACAACGGGGACGCTGGGATGACACTGAGGGGCCTTTCCCCATCCCTGGGTACTGAAAGTGTGGTTTCTCCCTTGTATCGCCCCCACCCCCAGATACAGAAGAAGAAAATAAATATGTGTAAACAATGGTCTGGTCTAGTCCACCTTCTCCTGATCCTTGGCCCTTCCCACCCTGACCAACTATGTAACCATCATCCAAAAACAATGAAGAAAACAATGAGTAAAACTAATAAACTTTGATTCATGTTTCCCAGCAGCTAAAATGACATGGAAAGCATACAAGGTTATATAATTTTCACTGACAGCTACAAATAAAGCAGTTACATTTCTGGTTTACCCTTTTTTATAAGTTCTTTCAGAAATACAACAAAATACATCCCATAAAAAAAAAAAAAAGCATGGAGTCCAGCACAGTAGCCTAGCACCTAAAGCTCTCACCTTAAATGAACCGGGATCTCACAAGGGCACCAGTTCTAATCCCGGCAGCCCCACTTCCCATCCAGCTCCCTGCTTGTGGCCTGGGAAAGTAGTCAATGACAGCCCAAAGCCTTGGGACCCTGCCCCCACAAGGGAGACCCCGAAGAAGCTCTTGGTTCCTGCCTTCAGATTGGCTCAGCTCCAGCCATTTGGGGAGTGAATCATCAGATGAAACATCTTCCTCCCTGTCACTCCTCCTCTCTGTATATCTGACTTTCCAATAAAAATAAAATAAATATTTTTTTAAAATGATTTTCTTAGCAATTTGGTTGAAATTAAAATAAATAAAATATTTAAAATAAAATAAAATCTTAAAAAAGTGTGGCCAGCATGATGGAGTGGCAGATTGAGCCACTGCCTAAGACATCAGCATCCCAAAGCGACACCAATTCAAATCTCAGCAGCTCCACTTCCAATCCAGCTCTCTGATAATGTACCTGGAAGAGCAGTGAAAGATGGCTCAAAATCTTGGGATCTTGCCATGTACAGTTAGAGGCCTAAATTATTGCCTGGTCCACCCCAGTTACTGCAGTCATTTGGAAATTAAAAAGGCAGATAAAAGTTTTCCCTCTCTCTCTCTCTTTACCCCAGTTCCATCCTATAACTCTAAAACAAACAATAAGTCTAATAATAAATAATAAATCTAAAGCAAAATATAATGGGGGTTGCTAATATGGTACATAAAAACAAAATGCTTATTAGGCATCTCCAACCCAAAACTCTGAAATACTCCAAAGTCCAAAAGTGTATGAGTGCCATGTCAATGTTCAACGTTTTGGATTTTGGTTCATTTTGGACCTCAAAAACTTTCAATGTAAATGCTTAATGAGCAAAGTCTATTCAAAAGAATCTGACATTTGAAAAACTCTGCAACATGAAACATTTTTAGTTCAAACCATTTTGGAAAAGGGATACCCAACCTGTGAATGATAGTTAACGGTTTTGAATCAAAATGGCGGAAGAGGGTGAGGACTCGTTTAAACAGATGGAGAAACATTAGCCAGAGTGAAGCAGAGGGGGTACATTCCACAATACAGGAGAGGACAGAACAACAGCAGAGAGGCATCTGAAGACTGATGGACACAAGAAAGCAGCGGAAACAATGGTGTGGTATTGCAATGACCAGATATCCCATCAACATTCAGCCAGTGGTGATCTGAACTGGCAGCAGAACTCCACCAAGAACCAGGTGGGAAGATGAGTTTGCGACAAAGAACTGCCCATCCTGCTGGTTTGTTTGATTTGACCAGGAGCAGAGACAGAGCAGCAGATCCCAAACAGTTGGTGTGGGAACAGGGTGGATTTCACAGACCAAACCCCTACTAGACAAGAACTAGGCACCATCTTGTGTAGGAGCACAATGGCTATGGCACAAAACTGTGCATACACTAAGATAGGAGCAAACTAATTTCAGGCTCAGTGAATTGCAACAACGTGGCATCCCACAAGGTCCACCCAAAACAGGGATGGGGAGCCCTCAAACCTAATGGCCAGCAGATCCAGAACTCTGGCAATGGCACATTAGGCACCATTTTACACAGTGTGGCAAAGGTTTTGAGACTTCAGGGACAACACTGAGCTGTGCATATGCTGAGCTGGGAGCAAACTCACTGAGCTCATTGCACTTCACTGGTCCCACAGGGAAAATAATACTGACTTTGGCATTTTACAACTCAAAATAGGCCCATGTGGCCCTCAGACCTAGGTCAGCAGGTTCCAGCAAGATCAGCACCACCAAATACCTAGCTATATAGGACACCTGGTGTCTCTCTAATCCTAAAACTGCACAAACAGAAAGGGGGAGGAATGTACAGACAACGGTGCAACAACAGCACGGTATCACAGGAGGTAAAGTGCTGAGTCAGGAGCTGGGGCTATGGGGACCATGGAAGTCTAACATAAGAGCTCAGATCTGAAACTCGCTGGAAAGAGTGGCACAAGTGACTGCAAACAGTCATCTACCAACCACAATAAATAAAATCAAATTGCAGAGCTTTGGTGACACAGCTTAGAAATGTGCCCCAAGGCGAAGAATCTGTTAACCAGAAGTACAATGACCAAGAGCAAAAACAAGGGACAGAAGCACAATGAATATTACTAAAGACTCTCCTGCTGAAGAGCAAAACCCTTTGCCAAATTCAGAGTTAACTGAGGAAGACATCAAGAAAATGGGGGTTATAGAATTCAAAACACTTGCTATTAAGCTTATCAACAATGAGAAGCACATGCAAGAATTTAAGGAATATGTCACAAAGGAAATAGCAACACTGAAACAAAATCAAGCTAAATTATTGGAAATGAAGAATGCAATAGAGCAAATAAAAATTTAGTGAGAAGTATCAATAATAGAATAAAGGAGGCAGAAGAAAGGATTTCAGAATTGGCAGATATTTCTCGTCACAATGGGAAAACAAAAAGCTGGAAGCAGAGTTGGGTTAAGGCAAAAAAAGTATTCAAGAATTGAGACACTTTTAAAAGGCCAAATATAAGAGTTATGGGTATCCCAGAAGGTGCAGAAAGAGAAGCTTGGTTTACAAATGTATTTAATGAAATAAAGGAACATTTCCGTAATCTGGAGAACAAATTGGAAAACATCCAGGAGGGTCACAGAACTCCCAAACAGGGTTGACCAAAAGCGATCTTCACCATAACACATGATCATCAAGCTCTCTCCAATTGAATGTAAGGAAAAGATCCTTAAATGTGCACTTAAAAAAAAAATCAACAGACATATAAAGGAACGCCAATTACATTCACAGCTGACCTCTCACAGGAAACTCTACAGACCAGAAGAGAATGGAGTAACATATTCCAGAATCTAAAAGCAAAAAATTGTTGGCCTGGAATAACACAAAGCTTTTCTTTGTCTTTGAAAATGAAATAAAATTCTTCCACAGTAAAGAAAAGTTAGAAGAATACACCTAACCTAACCTGCACTACTGCAAAGGATATTTCAAGATGTTCTCTTGATAGAAAAGAGGAATAGCACCCACCAAAACCAAAGGCAAATGTGAAGAACATCCCAGTGAAATAACAGAAGTCTAAATCAATGAATAACCCATTGCCAAATTTGACAGGATCAAATTACCATCTATTTATTTTAACCCTGAATGTAAATGGCTTGAATTCATCAAACATTAGTAGACTGGATTAAAAACACAAAATCTGTATTTGTTGCCTACAGTAGATACATCTCACCAACGAAGATCAGCGGAAACTATACCTCAAGGATATTGATGTTTTTAGTTTCAATTATACAAAACACTTTTTTTCTCAAATTCTTCTCTGACTCACAGATAATACAGTAGCATCATTTTCTTCAAAAATGTTCTTGATTTTCATTTCTTCAGCAACACATTAGTCATTCAGTAGCATGTTATTTAATTTCATGGTGTTGTTAATTTCTTTCTTCTTCCTGTTGATTTTGTTTTGTGGCTTTTCATTTAAGGGGATGTATAGTAACTGTGTAATGAAGGCTATCACATCCAGTGTCATGTTGTTTAACTTCATGGCATTGTAAATTTCTGGTTTTTTCTTCCTGTTGTTGGTTTTGCTTTGTGGCTTATCACTTTGAGGGGATTTCCAGTGACTGTAGTGGAGACTGACATGTCCAGATGTGAGGACATGGTGCAGTGTGCAGCTCTACCTCCGCATCAAGGATGGACTGTTGGCTGTGTCCAGACAATGGGATGCTGGACTCCCTGCCATTGTCCATGGCCACAATAATGGTTTTATGACTGTTTATGCTGCTGTAACGATATGGGACAACTCAATGGGGAAAGGAGCAGTTAGCGAAGGGCGTGGGGAAAATCCCAGCTCCTATGGAACTGTATCATAAACTGGTAATACTTTTAGAAAGTTAAAAAGAATACAATATACTGGTCACCTACTGCATCACAACACTGTATCACCAAGTTCTGTGCATTGTCTCACTCTGTTTTTACAATTATCCTACGAGCCAAGCAAGCACTTTTACAATTCCCATCCATTACTAGGACAAAAATGTCCTTTAAATACTTTTTCTATAAAAGCCAGAGATTACAGCAAATGTTAGAAAAACGTATTTTTTCACATATACAGATAGTACATGTATATGTTTAAAAGACTTTAACTTTCATTTTTTCTCTTGATCAATGCTGAATTCAAACTTTTAACTTGTATAAACTGCAAAGTTCAATTGAAGTAAATAACTAAATTGCTTCATTCTGTGTTTGTATGCATGTAACATTTTTTGCCAGGTAGTATCACGCAGAAACCAGATAGGTTTATCTTGAAAAACAGAAATTCTATCTGATAAGCTGTATTTATCAGCAAGCATCTGAAAAGTCACAACACAGAAGAAAGCTAAAAGCACACACTCAAGGAAAACTACAGAAGCTAATGGAGGCTACAGTAGAAAATGCATAAGATAGTCCAATCCATAAATAGAAATGCTTCACTTTCAAAAGCTCAATAGGGTCTCAAACAATGACTGAAACAGAGAATAAAAAATACTGTTTCAAATACGTCCTAACATGGAATTTTACTTCAGCTAAAGTCTAGTTTCTCAGGGATTCCATAACAAAATACCAGAAACATGGTGCCTAAAAAGAAGAGGCTGATGTCTCACATCTGTGAGACAGGTGCTGGCAAGGCCGTGCCGCCTCTGAGACCTGTAGAACACCCCTTCCTTGCGCCTTCCCGGGGTGTGGTCATGTGTCAGCATGCAGATGCAGCCATCAATCCCTGTCTCCCTCACAACACAGCTGTAACCCCTGCCCCACGAGTCCGCCCCTTTCTATAACAATACTAGTGATCACACAGACTCCATGCTGCAGTATGACCTCAACTGCTGCACCAATTACATCTCAAACACCCTATATTCAAGTAAGGTCACATTTTTAGTTACTAAGGGTTAGGAATTCAATATCCTCTTGGAAGCACAGTTCAATCCATTACACATATAAAAGAAAACTAGTTGATCATCAATTCTAAGATGCCAAGGTTCTAAGTATGCATGAGGCAGAAAATGCAACATTATACATGAACTATAGAGTCAGAACTCATTTTACTTCTGTTCATTCAACAAATATGAATTTGTTAGGCACTTTGTTATATACTGAAAACACATAGAAAATGAATTCCTGCCCATGTAGCTCCAGTGTTCAAATAGAACAAGAATGTCACTTTTTAAGAATCTACTACATTCCAGGTGCTGCAGCAAAAATGCACAAGTTAACTCGTTAGCTTTCACAATAACTTATTAAACACTTTCATCCTCTTTACCACATGACAAAGTAGAGCCACGAGACCTAAGTAGCTGCTTGTTGAAAGTTACCATCCCTTTTATAAATTGGTCTTTTGTCATTGTTAAATGTCCTCTTTTTCTTTAGTAATACTCCTTACCTTAAGTCTATTATTTGATATTAATATAGTTACTTCTGCTTTCTCAAGTTTACTTTCTGTCAATGCTAAAAGGTTTGGATGATACTTTCAAGAATACACATCTAAGCATTCTGAGTTAAACGTGAAATACCGAAAGAGCACCTCAGTGCTCAGTTTCAGCAGTGGAGAACAGCCCAGGAGTTGGGGCTCCTGCCACCCCATGGGAGAGCCACAGGAAACTCGCGGCTCATGGCTTCAACCTGGCCTGAGAGTGAACCAGCAGATGGAGGTGTTCTCTCTTCCTGTCCCTTTCCCGCGCTCTCTGTAGTTCTGCCTTTCAAATAAATAAATGTAGAGAAACTGAAATTCACTATTTCAGTATTATCGCCTTTTAGAAACCCATTTCCTTATAACATACACATTGTGTGCACATAGTGTTTTTTTAAGCTTAATACATATACAAAAATTCATAAAACTTCCTTTTAAAACATTTTTAATGATAAATTTCTACCAATTCACACTGGCTTTTTGGGGCCAGTGTGATGGCTCAACAAGTTAATCCTCAGCCTACAATCACCAGTGTCCCATATGGGTACCAATTCATGTCCCGTCCAGCTCGCTGCTTGTGACCTGGGAAAGCAGTCGAGGACAGCCCAAAGCCTTGGGACCCTGCACCCGCGTGGGAGACTCGGGAGAAACTAAACTCCTGGCTCCGGCTCAACTCAGCTCTGACTGATGCGGCCACCAGAGGATAGAAGAGCCTTCTGTCTGCATTTCTTTCTCTCTTTAAATCTACCTTTCCAATAACAGTAAGTCTTTGGGGAAAAAAACTGCCCTTTCACCTAATTATTTAGATGAAGCATCATTTAATTTAAAATAAGTAATATACACCAACTTATATAACAACTTTATAATTACCCTTCATGGCAGCTAACATTCCAGACTACAGAGGGAAAGTTAAAATTTTATCACATGGGAAGGAAAGAAGAAAAAAATTTAAAATACAGACATAATTTACTGAAACGACTTATATACTGACCATCTGGCCACTTTCATGTTAACTCAAACAATTTCTCACCTGCAGCTTCAATTCTTCTACGTCTTTAGTTTTCTGCACTAACTCGCCTCGTAGCTCCTCGAGCAGCAGCTGGAATTTCTCCTGGTGAGTCTGTTTCTCGCTTAACAGTCGCTTGAGTTCGTTCTGTGACTTTATGTATTCATCCTGCAATCTGATTTTTAAAAGATAATTTAACATTAAGCATATTCTCTGTTTTCTAATTCAGCATTTTATGTAAACTAACCAAAGGCAGAAAAAACTAAGAGTAGCAACACACACTCCATTAAACTCACAAATACCTGTTCTTCACTGAGATCTATTCAAATTATTAATATTGTAGTTTTTGAAGTAATTTTTCTTTCAGGGGAAAGAGATACCTCAATATATTTATCTTTCTAGTTTCAACATAAGATTTATACAAATTCACAAATCATACTTAATTTTGATTAAAATTATAACGCAAAAACCTTACTGTATTTAAAATTCTAAATGTGGGCCTGGCATGGTAGCCTAGTGGTTAAAGCCCTCACCTTGAATGCGCCAGGATCCATATGGGCACCAGTTTTAATCCCAACAACCCCACTTCCCATCCAGCTCCATACTTGCAGCCTGGGAAAGCAGTCAAGGATGGCCCAAAGCCTTGGGACCCCGCACCGGCATGGGAGACCTGGAAGAGGTTCCGGGCTTTAGGTCGGCTCTGTTCTGGCCGTTTGGGGAGTGAATCATCGGATGGAAGATCTTCCTCTCTATCTCTCCTCCTCTCTGTACATCTGACTTTTCAATAAAAATAAATAAATCTAAAGTTTTAAATGTATACACTAAAAAACAAGAAAATTTTACTGATTATTCCAAAGAATTAGCCAAATTCAAGAGATAATTTTAAACTAAATTAACTAATTTACCTTGTGTGTTCAGCTTTCAAAGTCTGATAATTAGTTTTATGATGTTCACATCGTAACCTCTCATCAATTAATACTTTTTGGAATTCAGATTGAGAATTTGTCAGTCCACTGTCCCCGCCAGGAGCAAAAAGATTGGGAAATGCATCCATTTTAGTAGGTGATCTGATAACCATGTAAAAACACGTTTTGTCTTCCTGTTTTAATTTTCTTTCTAAGAGTATTTCTTGCTTCTTGATGAAGCAGAATTTCAGGAGGCCAAATTATACCTGCACAGAAAAATACACTTCATTAGTGATCAGTAAAATTAGTTACTTTTTATTACTTGTATTTCTTTCCACTTTCATAATGAAGACCAGCTTTCAGATTTCCAATTATTCTTAAAACAAAATTTAACAGAGTTGACACATAACTTAAAAGTTTTTCTTTACTGTAAAGATTGACCTTCAACGTCAAATTTTTAAGCAGAAACCATACCAAAGTACAGGCATTTCCAATGTGACAATCTGAGGTTCCCAAACAGGAACCCCATTTCCTGAAACTACTATAATAAGTTTGAAGTGTGTATTCTGGTATAAAATTCACTTCCCCAAATCAGAGGGAAAGCCACTTGTAGCTTAGTGAGAGATCAGTGTTCACAAAGAGGACCTCAAGCACATGATTGTGTCAAGATTAGTGGTACAGGGACCTTTTGACACAGAGCAAACCGCATTCAATCTGCAGATTCAGATCACAGTGACCACCTCCTGTGTGTTAGGCATTGTGCAAGAAACAGGAAGTCAAACTATTTCTGAAACATTGACCCCCTATCATTGCTGAGAGCTACATTTTGACTCCAGCTCAGCCCCAACCATTGCATTTGGGCAATTAAGTAGGAAATTCTCTCTGCCTTTAA
Organism: Ochotona curzoniae; assembly: GCF_017591425.1. NCBI lineage: Eukaryota > Metazoa > Chordata > Mammalia > Lagomorpha > Ochotonidae > Ochotona > Ochotona curzoniae. The sequence continues at coordinate 10,776,657 of NW_024464920.1, read as the reverse complement.
AATAAAGTTTTACGTGTCTAGTGCATTGAAGAGTAAAAAATGATGAACTGCTCTTAAAATAATTAAGAACAAAAAATATTAATCAAATAGTTCAGTCTCTTTAACTTCATTAATCTTTCTCTAGAACATAATACTTTTTTTTCCCTCCTGATAGCTTTCATGAGTTACCAGGAATTACTTTTTCTTACTAAAAAAAGGATTGTGGCCTTTGCAAACCAACCACGAAATTACTCAGTCTTGCTTGAAATGTATTATCTCTGCTAAATTAGTTTGATGTCTACATATTACATAAGACCTTTATAATCAGGATTGCTTTGATTTCCTGTGAAATTATATTTTAACAATGGGAAGGGAAGTCCTTTAAGGATGCTTTACACTTTAAGTTAATATAAATGTGCACTAGAATGCAACATCTATAAATCCATACTACATTATTTGTAGCAGCTACTGGAAAATTATGTTGTCAAGAATATACATCAGGAGCCAGTGGAATGCTGCAACTGGCTAATCCTCCACCTCGAAGCACCAGTATCTTATGTGGGTGTTGGCTCATGTCCTGGCTGCTCCAGTTTCAATCCAGCTCTCTGCTTATGACCTGGAAAAGCAGTGGATGATAGTCTAAAGCCCAGGTACCCTGCACCCACTTGGGAGACCAGGCAGAGGCTCCTGGCTCCTGGCTTTGGGTTGGCTCAGCTACAGATGCTGCAGACATCTGTATAGTGATGCAGCAGATGGAAAATCTTTCTGTCTCTGCTCTATGAAGATTTGCCTTTCCAATAACATAAATACAACTTTTAAAATAATACCCATTTACCACAGAGTTCATGAAGTGGTAATAAAACTGATATGATTATGATTCTGATGTTTGTCCAGTTATCTTTTTAAAAATGATTTACTTACTTGCAAAGTAGAATTACAGAGAGTGAGATAGAGAGATAGACAGAGATACAATCTTTTATCCACTGCTTCACTGTGCTAGACAGAAGCCAGAAGCCAGGAGCCACGAGCTGGATGGGAAGTGGAGCAGCCGGGATAAAAACCCGCGCCCATAATAAAGAAGTCAGAACTGAAATTACTATCTATTGCACTGACCAACTACATCCCACATGCCAAAATGTGGTGAGCAACCTATATTTTTATCTCCACAAGCTAAGAATTTTATCTGTACTATTAAAAAGCTGTTTAAAAAATGAGCACAGATGCAACAAAACTCTCAACAAAATAGGAGCAAACTAAATCCAACTAAGCATGAGACGACTTACCCGCCGAGACCAAGTGGGATTTATTCAATGCATGCAAGACCGAGGCATGCAAGACCAAGGCATGCAAGAATGGTTTAACATTCAAAACACAACTAACGTAATCCACCACATCAAAAGGCTAAAGAAGAGAAAAAAAGCACATAATCGTATCAATAGCTAAAGCAAATGCACTTGATAAAATCCAACATCCATTCTTGATAAAAACACTTGACAGATTTTCATCTTCTAGTCTGCACATAAGAAGCTTAGAGATAGCTACTCTCTTCCAATGAATCACACATAGCTGAGGAAAGTACATTTCCAATTCTTGGGGACAAGAGGTAACTTGGCAAACCAGTGCCCCCCACTGACAGATGAATACAGAGAAAAGAAACCCAAGAGCTTTAACCTCTGTGGAGGGAGGTGGGGGAGTTGTGAAAACTAAGGCCAAAGTGGTAAAAATTGTAAAAACTAAACGGTAAAAGGGGTTGTTGCAGTGGCATAATTAGGTGGAGCCTCCAGCTGTGGTGCTGGCATCCCACATAGACAGTTCATGTCCTAGCTACTCCACTTTCAATCCAGTTCCCTGTTTACCACCTAGGAAAGCAGTGGAGGATGGCTGAAGTCTTCGGGCCACTGCACCTACAGGGGAGATGAAAAGAAAGCTGCTAATAGTTTCATACTTCAGATTGGCCCAGCTCTAGCTAATGTGGCCAACTGGGGAGTGAACCATTAGACAAAAAATTTCTCTCCCTCCTTCTCTCAGTATAACTCTGCCTTTCAAATTAAAAACTTAAAAAAACTCCAGAGATCTGGTCATAGGGGACTCCATTTTTGTGCATTTTCCTTCTGAATCTAAACCTGGTTCTCACAATGAATACTACAGAAAAACCCCCTCACGCTTCTCTCCTACAGAGAGGGCGAAAGCAATCATTTTCAAAAATGCATTCTGATCTTCTCAAAGTCTTGCTGCAAAATAAACTAATTAGCCACAGTGTAATCTGTTCATTTTTGTTTTTTAAATCACATTCTAACAGACCTAAAATAAGAGAAATTTCAAAATCCAGCACCCCTCACCATCCTCTCCCACCTGAGGAAGAACAGCAGGAGACTGAAAGGCAATCATGAAGTCCATGGTTCAGGAACAGAGGCTATAGTCCACAAAACACTGCTCTCCTATGATGTGAAAATGCCTCACAGTGACAATCCTAAATCCACCCTCCTCTTGTGTCATTACTGTCACCCACCTTATTTATACAGAAAATATATACTATGTACACAAAAGTGGAGGATAAGAGTAATAACATATGAAGTCAAATATAGTAACAAGTAGAGTGACATTCATACAATTACATCAAAAAAATCTTTTGAATGTAAATAATCTAAAAATGCACCAAATAAAAAGTATTGTGGTAAGTGGGTCAAAAATAAGATCTAGCTATATGTTCTCTACCAGAAATCTACTTTATAAAGACACAATTTATTAAAAGTGGATGGGGAGCCCAGCGCAATGGCTCAATTGGATAACCTTCCCACTTTAAGTGCCAGGATCCCATATGGTTGCCAGTTAAGAGTTCAAGCTCCAATTCTCATCCAGCTCCTTGCTTATGGCCTGGGAAAGCAGAGGATGCCCTGAAGCCTTGAGACCCTGCACTCACATGGGAGACCTGTTCCTAGCTTTAAATTGGCTAAGTTCAGATCGTTGTGACCACTGATCGTTGTCAATGAACGAGGGGATGGAAGCTCTTTCTCTTTCTCTTTCTCCTTCTCTCTCTAAATCAGCCTTTCCAATAAGTAAATGAATCTGAAGAAAAAGAAAGTGGATGAAGAAAGACCACTAACACTCATCTAAAACAGCAAAAAATGGTATCAGAGTACTTCAAAAGGTTTGTAGGAAAACAGAACTAAAGTTTATTGGCGTGGGTTTTCAACACAGTAGATGGAACAGCTAACTCAATGGAATGCCACATCCTATGTCAAAGTGACTTAGGATAAAGTCCCCATTCTAGGCTTGGGATCCAATTTCTTGTTAATGTGCACTCTGGAAAACAGCAAGTAACAGACAACAAGTTCTTAGGTCCCTGCTACCCATGTGACAGACCCAGATTTAGTTTTGGGCTTCCAGGTTCAGCCTGATACAGCCTTGACCACTATGGGAAGACAAAAGACTATGCCTTTCGACCTTTTTCAAAAAAGAAAAGTCTATTCTGGTGGGGAAAAAAAAAATGGTAGATGCCAAGCAGACTTTTCACAGTAACATCAGAGTCCCATATAATTTCAAATATTTTTCACATCTTTTAAATTTCATTTTTCACAAACATTATGAAGATTTCTCATTCATTTCTGTAAAATTGAATATCTAGTCCCTGAAATCTGTATATTAAAAACCTAATCCCCAGGATGACAGCATTAGGACACACAGGGCCTTTAGAAACTGACAGGAGATAAAGGCAAAGATGTTATGAATGGGATTGGTGTCCATACAAAGGAGGACCAACAGAGCTCCTTCAGCCCTCCACCACATGAGGAGCTAGTAAATGATTGTGTCTAGGAGCCAAGAGTGGGCCTCCGCAGACACGCCAACTGCCAGCACCATGAGCTTAAATTTCCCAGCCTCCAGAGTGACAGGAAGCATTTCTGGGCTGGGTGCTTCCTATGAAGCATTAGACACTATTAGGTCCAGGTCCTAGCTTGGCTTCCAGTTCCAGCTTCCAGCCAGAGCACATGCTCAGAAGGGGCATGGCTCAAGCAGTTAGGCTCTGCCACCCACATGCGAGATTCAGCTTCAGTTGCTGGCCTCCCGGCATGTGGGGAGTGAATCATGGAGTAAACACTGGCAAATGTACCTGTTTCTTCCAAAAAAAATTAAGAAAGTTTTAAAAGTAAATTTGCTGGGCCCGGCGTGGTGGCGCAAGTGGTTAAAGGTCCTCGCCTTGCACGCCCGGGATCCCATATGGGCGCCGGTTCTAATCCCGGCAGCCCCGCTTCCCTTCCAGCTCCCTGCCCGTGGCCTGGGAAAGCAGCAGAGGACGGCCCAAAGCTTTGGGAACCTGCACCCGTGTGGGAGACCCGGAAGAGGCTCCTGGCTTCGGATCGGCATAGTATCGGCCCGTTGCGCTCACTTGGGGAGTGAATCATCGGACGGAAGATCTTCCTCTCTGTCTCTCCTCTCTGTATATCCGCCTTTCCAATGAAAAAATAATAAAAATAAATCTTAAAAAAAAAAAGTAAATTTGCTTTATAAGACATCTACTCTGTATTTGTTATGGCAGCACAAAAAGAATAAGAGCACATTTGAGAATAAGAGAAGTTATCAGGAATAACAGAAGCATAAAATAATGATTAAGAAGTGTATTCTCAAAGAGCTAATGATCCTTAATGTGAATGCACTTGAAACAGAGCATGAAAGGGGCCAACTTTAACATAACCAGAAGATACAGAACAATTCACTATCATTGCTGTAAACTTCAAAATGGCTTTATGAAAAGTGGGCAGATCTCGGGTTGAGATTGTGGCTAGAGGGTTAAGCACCACTGCCTGCAACACTGGCATTTCATATGGACACCAGTTCAATTCCTGGCTGCTTCTGATACAGGCCCCAGCACATGTGCCTGGGAAGGCAGAGGAAGCAGAACACATGCTTGGACCTTTACATCCACATGGGAAACCCAGATAAGCCCTGGCTATTGCGGCCATTTGGGGAGTGAACCAGCAGATGCAGATGGATGATCAATATAGTCACCCTTTTTTCTTTCTCTCTCTCTGTCTCTCTTTCTCGCTCTCTTTTTCTCTGAGGATGGCTGTGGGTGTTTGTGTAACCCTGCCTACCATGTAGAAAATCAGCCAGTTGAAATATCAACTAAATAATAAAATCAATTAATATAGTAGATATCTAGACTTTTGTCAAAAATAACAGAACATGTTCCCATTAAACAAAACATTCCCACAGACAACATTCTAGGCCATAAAGCACATCCTAGCACATTTAAAATAATAGTATTCATATGGTATCTGTTTTCAGAACACAAAGGAATAAAACTGAAGGTCAACAACAGAACGATAGCTGGAAACTTGGAAAAATATGTAGAGCTTAAACAACAAATGTATTATACATCAAAGCGGAAGTCAGAATTTTTGAAATATTTTTACTTAAAAAAACTTAAAACACAATTTGTCAAAATCTGGGATACAGCAAAAGTCATGTTCAGTGGAAAGTATATGGCTTTGAATTCATTGTATTCAAAGTTCAAAATTAATCACTTAAGTTTCCATCTTGAGAAGGCAGAAAAAGAGGAAATTAAACACACAAGCAGAAAAAAAATAACAAAGATTAGATCAAAAAAGCAAAGAAACTGAAAACAGGAAATCATTAGAAAAAAATCAATGTAAACTAAAGCTGGTTTTTGAACAGAATATGTCTTTAATCAAGGAAAGAGAAAAAAAGAGCAGATTACAAATATCAGAAATTAAAATAGGACATCACTATAGGGCCCAAAGATATTACAAGAATACTAGAGACGGCGTCACGGTGCCACAGGTAGGTGCCTGGGATGTCCACACAGCATGCCAGAACACCTAGAACTGAGTCCACCTTCACATGCACCTGGAGAAGCAGCAGCAGGTGCCCCCACATCTCCCACATGGGACTCCAGGAGCTCCTGGCTCCTGGCTACAGCCTGGCCAAGCACTGGCTATGGGCACTAGGGGAGTGATGCATTCAACAGAAAATGTTTCTTTGTCTCCCTTTTCCTCCTTCCTCCTCCTTCCCTCTCTCCCTCACAGTATGTACATGTGTGTTGGGGGCGGGGTTTAACATGTGCTTTCAAATAAATAATCTTCCTAGAAATTAATAGAGAGAGGCCAACATCATGGCATAGCGGGTCATGCTGCTGACCGATACCAGAACCCATATGGGCACTGATTTGTCCTAGCTTCTCCAACTCTGAGCCAGATGCCTGTTAATGGCATAAGAAAAGCAGCAGAAAATGAACCAAGTGTTTGGGCCCATGCCTCCAATGTGAGAGACCCAGATGAAACTACTTGCTTCAGGATGCCCCAGCGCTGGCCACTGTGGCCTTCTGGAGAGTGAACTAGCAGAGGGAAGATCTCCATCTCTGCCTTCTTCTAACTTTTACAATAATTTTTTAAAATGAATACTATGAATAAATTCATGCCCACAAACTGATGATCCAGACAAAAGGGAAAAATGCCTTAGGTAATATGCAAAACGGACAATATGTAAAAACCACACAAAGAAAAATAGCATAAGAAAGTACAGACAATCTGAGATTTTTATCCATTACAGAAATTGAATCAATAATTGTTTCAAAACAGAAAGCACTAAGCCCAGATAAGTTTACAAGTGCATTTTACTAAAGACCTCAAGAAAAAAATCATACGAATACTCCACAACCTTTCAAAAACTAGAGGGAGTACATTATAAGCCATTCTGTGAAGCCAGTTCCACTCACACATAAGTTAAACAAAAGCATTGTGAGAAAATAAAACTACGTAATAATACCTTTCACGAGCAAAGATACAAAAATCCTTAACATAGTAGCAAATGAAATCTAATAATGAACATAAAAATTGAATGCTACATCTAAGTGGGATTTACCTTAGGTCTGCAAGGCTGATTCAACACTACACATCAAGTAACAGAGTTTACAATGTGAAGCAGTGGGTTAAGCTGCCATTCACAATTCTTGCATCCCATACAGGAGGTCCTGGCTGCCCCAATTTCCACCCAGGTTACTATTAATGAACTTTGCAAAGCAAAAAATTCTAAGTGCCTGGGTCACTGGAACTAAGAGGGAGTTTATATTCTCCCCAAGAGTTGATTAGACGACTTTTCCCCAACATCCTTGCCAGTATTGTTCACCATTTGGTTTTTGGAGGACAGTCAGTCTAACTGAGGTGAGGTAAAATCTGTCATTTTGAGTTTCTCTGATGGCTAGTGGACCTTAATATTTTTTCATAGTCTGTTGGCCATTTTAATTTAATCCTTTGAAAAATGTCTATGCATGTCCTTTATCCGCTTAACTGCACTGTTTGTTTTGCCATTGAGTTCCTTGAACTCTCTATAGATCCTAGATATTAATCCTCTATCAGTTGTATAACTTGCAAATATTTTCTTGTGTGGTCGTTTCTTCATGTGGCTGATGATTTCCTTTGAAGGACAGACGCTTCTTAGTTCCACGTACTCTTATTCATTCATTCTTTCTAGATTGGCTACATCTTATAGAGTTTATCTGATATTTTTCTCTAGTAATCTGATGGTTGTAGATCTAGATACTTGATCCATTTAGACTTGGTTTTCGTAGGGTGAGGGCACTGGTTCATACTTCTACACACATAGATCCAATTTTCCCAACACCATTTGATGCAAGACTCATTTCTCAATTGACTTCAATTCACTTGTCTAAAACTAGTTGGTTGTAGATGTGTGGTTTAAATTCCAGGATTTCTGTTCTGTTCTATCGATCTACAAGTCTGTCTATGAGCCACTATCATGCTGTTTTGATCACAAATGCCCTGTAGTATGTGATGAAGTCTGGTATTGTTACATGATATGTGGGATTTCATGTTTCTATATGAATATTAGCATCACGTAAGAAGAATGTCAGTTTAAGACAGGATTATTAAATCTACAAATTGCTTTGGGCAGTATGCACATTTTAATGATACTAATTCTTATCAATCATAAACATGGAAACCATGTTTTGGTATTTTTTTTTAATATTTTGGCATTTTTATAGAACTCCCTCAAATTGTTAGTTACATTTATTTCAAAATATGTAAATTGTTTTGCAGCTACTGTGAATGGAACTGAATTTACAAGTTCATTCTCAGCAATAGAACTATTGGTTAATACAAAGGCTATTAACTTTTGTGTGTTTACTTTTTATCCTACAACTTTACCAAACTGTCTTCTAAGTTTGAATAGTTTCTGTCTTTTGGTGCCCCTATACAGAGACCTATATATAATAGATATAATCATGTCATGTGCAAATAGGGATCATTTGACCTCCTCTTAATTTATATCCCTAAGTTACTTTTCTTCACTCATGGCTCTAAATCTTCCAGGATTCCCCCCTTGAATGGCAGTGGTGAGAGTGGTCATCTTTGTATAGCTCTGGATTTTAATAGAAATGTTTCTTCCAATTAATCCCCATACAAAAATACACTGGCTGTGAATTTTCAATGCATTGCTCGACTATGTTGTGGAATGCTGTAACAGTACCCAATTTGGATTAAGAGTTTTATCACGAAAGGATGTGGTGTTTTATTAAATGCTTTCTCTAAATCTACTGAGATAATCATATGGTTTTATTCTTCCACTTAATGTGATGTATCACATTGGCTGATTTGCCTATTTGAAGGCACCCCTACATATCAGGGACAAATACCACTGGGTCCAGGTCTTTCTGATGTTTTCTTGAATACAATTAGTTAGCATTTTGTTGAGGATTTTGACCTATGTTCATCAGGGATATTGGTCTACAGTTCTCTTTGGGGTTGTTTTGTTTTGTTTTTCTGGTTTTGAATTAATGTAATGATGGCCTCACAGAAGTTTGGAAGGATTCCCATTCTTTCAATTATTTGAACAATTCTTGAAACATTCAGTAGGATTCAGCTATCTAGTGAGGCTATCCAGTCCTGGGCTTTTCTTTGTTGAGAAGATCTTTATTACTGACTGAATCTGTCTAGTTATTAGTCTATTTAGGTTTCCTATGTCATCATGACTCAACTTGGTAAACCGCATGGGTCTAGAAATCTATCCATTTTTTCTAGATTTTTCAGACAATTTGGCATAATTTTTTTTTGGTTTTTTAGTTGTTTTAGTAATACCTGTTAATTTTTTAAAAATTTTGCGATGTCTATTTCCATCTCTGATTTTATTGATTTAGGTCTTCTCTACTTCTGGTTAGTTGGAACAAAGGTGTATCAAATTTATTTTTTTCAAAACAAAAGCTTTTAAATTTGCTAATCTTCTATACATATTTTTAATTATTTTTACTGGAAAGACAGAGCTACAGAGAGAACAGAAAAGATCTTCCAGACCTAGCGTGGTGGCCTACCAGCTGAAGTCCTCACCTTGCACATGTTGGAATCACATATGGGTATCAGTTCTAATCCTGGCAGCCCCACTTCCCATCCAGCTCCCTGCTTGTGGCTTGGGAATGCAGTCGAAGATGACCCAAAGCCTTGAGATCCTGCACCCATGTGGGAGACCCGGAAAGAAGTTCCTGGCTCCTGGCTTCGGATCGGCATAGCACCGGCCGCTACAGCCGCTTGGGGAGTGAATCATCGGATGAAAGATCTTCTCTGTCTCTCCTTCTCTGTGTACATCTGACTTTGCAATAAAAATTAGTAAATCTAAAAAAAAAAAAAAGAAAGAGAAAGAAAGAGAAGGGAAGGGAGGAAGGGGAAAGGAAAGGAAAGAGGGAGAGAGAGAGGAAGAGAGGGAGGGAGGGAAGGAGAGGGAGAGAGGGAGGGAGGGAAGGAGAGGGAGGGAGGGAAGGAGAGGGAGGGAGGGAAGGAGAGGGACGGAGGGAGGGAGAGAAGGAGGGAGAGAGAGAGAGAGAAGGAGAGAGGGAGGGAGGGAAGGACAGGGAGGGAGGGAGAGAGGGAGGGAGGGAGACCTTCCAACTTCTGGTTCACTCCCCAAACAACTGCAACAGCCAGAGGCAAGCTGATCCGAATCCAGGACCCAGGAACTGTCTCCAGGTCCCCATGCAGGTGTAGGGTCCCAAGGCTTTGGACCATCCTCGACTGCTTTCCGAAGCCACAAGCAGGGAGCTGGATGGGAAGTAGGACAGCCAGGACACAAACTGAAGCCCACAACAGATCATGGCACTTGCAAAGTGAGGATTTAGCCCTAGAGCCTTTGCCTGGTAACCAATTCTTTTTATCTTTTTTGAATTTCATTTCTTTTCTAATTCTAAGTACTTATTTCCGCCCATCAATTTGGGGTTTGGTTTGTGCTTTTCCTAGGTTCTTGAGAAGCACTGCTAGACCACTTATTTGATGCTTTTCTAGTTTCTTGATGTACACACTGTTACAAACTTCCCTGTTAACATTGCCTTTGCAGGATGCCATAGGTTTTGACATGTTGTGCTGCCATTTTCATTCATTTCCAAAAATACTTATTTCCCTTTTGATTTCCTCTATGAAGCATGGTTCTCTCAGTAGCTTGTTGTTCTGTCTTTAGGGTTTGCATGTTTAATAGTTTCTTTAAATTGTGGATTTCCAGCTTCATTCCATGGTGGTCAGAAATAATGCATGGTATGATTTCAATTTCTTTGAGTTTGCTGAGGCTTGCTTTAGGGCCTGGCATATGGTCTATTCCAAAGTAAGTTTCATGCACTTATAAAACAACGTGTGCTCTGCAACAATGGTATAAAATGTTGAAAATATTCTGTAGATATGGCTGTGTTTCTTTGTTATTTTCTGTATAGCTATCCATTGATGAAAGTGGGGTGTTGAAGTCTCCCATTATCATCATATTGGGGTATAGGTCTCTCTTTAGACCCAGTATCATATGTTTTAAATAGCTAGGCTTAGCATTAGGTGTAAATGCACCTTCTTGTTGAGCTCATCCCTTAACCATTATGTAATACTCTTCATCTCTTAAGTTATTACGTTAAAGTCTACTTTATCTGATATTAGGAATGGTTACACCTAACATTTTGTCCTTCCTACTGGCATGGAATATCTTTCTACAAATTATCGCTTTAATTCTGTGTACATATTTGTTAGTGAGGCATTTCTTGTAGGGAGCAAATAGATGGGTCTTGTTTCTAAACCATTGAATTCGTATTTTTGATTGGCAAGCTCAGGTCATTTGTACTCATGGCTACCATTGAAAAACAACAACTTGATCCTACAATTTTTCCATAAATATTCTTATTATTTGCTTAGGATTCTTAAGTACTTTTGGAAGGCTTTATGCCTTCACATTTTCTCATTATGATGATTATCAGTCTCCATTTCTGTCTATAACACATTCTTAAGCATCATTTGTAAGACTGGATGGGTAATGACAAATACAGTTTCTACTTGCTTGGAAGGTCATTATTTAATTTTCATTTATAAATGAGAGCTTTGTTGGGTAGTTTTCTCGTTTGGCAGTCTTATTTTATTTATTTATTTTTTTAAAGATTTATTTATTTATTGGAAAGTCAGATATACAGAGAGGAGGAAAGACAGAGAGGAAGATCTTCTGTCCGATGATTGACTCCCCAAGTGCACGCAACGGCCGATGCTATGCTGACCCAAAGCCAGGAGCCAGGAACTTCTTCCGGGTATCCCACACTGGTGCAGGGTCCCAAGGCTTTGGGCCATCCTCGACTGCTTTCCCAGGCTACAAGCAGGGAGCTGGATGGGAAGCAGGGCTGCCGGGATTAGAACCAGCACCCATATGGGATCCCAGCGCGTTCAAGGCAAGCACTTTAGCCGCTAGGCCACGCCACCAGGCCCAGGCAGTCTCTTTCTTTTAGAGCATGGACTATGTCTCCATTTTCTCCTAGCCTATAAGGTTTCTCACAACAAGTCAGCTGGCAGTCTAACTGGGGATCCTCTGAGGTTAATCTGGTATTTCTTTCATGCATAGTTTAGAATCTTTTGTGTTTCTTGAAAGTTTCACTATAATGTGCCATGGTGAAGACTGCTTCTGATCATGCCCATTAGGAGTTCAATGTGACCGTACTTAAGTATTTCCTTTCTTCACATTCCAGAACTCTTCTGTGATCTCACTATGCAGGCCTTCCAATTCATTCTCTTTCCGCACCTTCAGCAACCCCTAAGATACATATATTTGATACATATACATATATTTAATTGCTTGACAGTAACCCATAAATCTCCACACTAGTTTCATTTTTCCTCATTTTTGCATCCTTTTGGGGGAGGAGAGGGTGGATTTTGACAGTTATTTTTTTATATAGCATCAATGAACAATGAATCTGAAATTAAATCCACACACCATTAATAACAGTATTCCCCAAAAAGAAAATAATTAGGTATAAATCTGACAAAATAAGAAGATTTAAATAAGAACTAAAAAGACCATGGATAAGAAAATTTAATATGAAGGTACTTCAAAACACACATGAAAAGCAGAATTATTTTCATGCAAACACATGTTAAATCCATGCACAGGAGTATTGCCAAGATGTCAGTTCTCAATTCAAACTACAGGTTCAATATGATTTCAATCAAAATTCTAACAAGCTACTTCTAAAAACCAACAAACTAATTCTAAAGTTTATATACAGAAAGGGAAAACCCACAAACAATTCTTATACCACCAGAAGGGAACAATCAACTGACTCTACCCAACTAAAAGTTTGCTATAAAACCATTTATTATCACAGGGCCAGTTCAATGGCTCAGTTAGCCAATTCTCCACCCCAAAGCATCAGCATTCCATATGTATGCCAGTTCATGTCCCAGCTGCTCCCATTCCTATCCAGCTCCCTGCTCATGGCCAGTGAACTCAGCAGAGGACAGCCCTAAGACTGTGTAACTCTGCATCCATATGACAGATCCCCAAGAAGCTCCTGGCTTGGGATTGGCACAGCTTTGGCCACTGCAGCCATTGAGGAAGTGAATCAGTAGGGGGAAGATCTTTCTGTCTGTCCTCCTTTCTGTAAATCTGCCTTTCAAATTAAAAATACACCTTTAAAAAAAAACCTTGTAATTATCAACATATATGTTATTGGTCAAACAGCAGAGAAACAGAGCAATGGAACAAAGTACAGGGCAGACGTAGACCTATATATGCAAGTGACCTGACAAAGGAAAAATCGCAATCAAAATGAAGAAAAGAACCACTGCAACAAGACACTACAACCATGTATGCACACACTTGAGAAAACTGATGCTACATAAAAGCCTTACACGCTTCTGCGAACCAAGATCAACTCAAAATGGATTAATACACATTAAATGCAGAATTACAAAACTTCTAGGAGGTATCATAGGAGAGGATCTACATGACCTTGGGTATAACAATGACATTTTATACATTAAATCCAAAATACAATCCATGAAAGAAATATCTGATACTCTAGAATGATGAAAATAAAAAAATTCTCTGTGAACAACACCGTCAAGAAAATAAGGCAAACTGTTCAACTGGGAGAAAATATTTACAAAAGATCCATTTGATAACACACCATCATCCAAAATACACAAACAATACTTAAAAGTAAAAAATTCAATTTTTAAATGGGCAGAATATGAATAAACACCACACAACATATACAGATGGCAAATAAACACATAAAAAGATACTCTGTAGCATCTATCATTAGGAATTGCAAATTAAAACACTACATTACTACTACCTATCAAAAAAAAAAAATCAACCAAACAAAAACCCAAAACAATGGCAGCAACAAATTCTGGTCAGAACATGGAACAGAAGCAACTTTTATTCGCTATGAGTAGCTGTTTTAGAAAAGAGTTCCCTACAAAACTAAAGATACTTATTATAAACGTGCATGTATTCGTATTATATAAACTATATATATAGCATATACAATATAAACATGCTTAAATACAAATACATTATGTATACTATACTAGACAACTATACAATGTATAAATATATAATATATAAATGTGTCATAAATGTAATATTTATATATTAATTATACAAATTATAAGTTATATATAAATGCATACTATGATATATTTTATATATTTACACATTATCTATATACTTATATATAAATATATAGAACACATACATATAAAGCTATAGTCATTATTATCGTGAAGGCAGATTTTTACAGATACATCTTTCATCCACTGGTTCACTCTCCAAGTGGCCTCACAGCCAGAGCTGAGCCGATCCATAGCCAAGAGCCTCTTCCAGGTCTCCCACATGGGTAGAGGGCTCTAAGGTTTTAGGCTATCCTTACTGCTTTCTCAGGATATAAACAGGGACCTGGATAGGGAGTAGAGTAGCCATGACATTAACTGGCATCCACTGGGATGCTGGCACTGGCAGGCAGAGGATTAGCCAACTGAGCAGCACATGTGTCCCTAAATGTACTCCTTATAAAAAAAAAAAAGAGCGTATTTGCTTGACAAGACTTACTAAGAGAAGGAGAGCCAGAGCAAGAGAAATATTTCCCCTGCTGGTTCACTACAAATGCCTACAACAGCTGGAGCTCAGCTAATTCAAAGCCAGGAGCCAGAACTTCTTCCAGGTCTCCAAAGTGGGGGTAGAACTGGGACTTGGGCCATCCTTTGCCACCTTTCCAGGCTGTAAGCTGAGAGCTGGATGGAAAGTGGAGCAGTCTCCACAGGAACTGCTACCCACATGAGATGCCAGTGCAGCAGGCAATTATCTTGCTCTATCACCACCCGGCCCTCAAAACTAAACATACTCCTAGGATATAAGATCTATTAATCACATTTTTGTCATTTACCTAGGTGAGCTGAAAAATATACTCAAAAATGTACACAAGAATGTTACAGTAGCTTTATCTGATTGCCAAAATCTGGAATCAATCATGGCCTTTCACAGGATAAACAAAGAGGGATACATCTAGGCAATGAAATACTGCATTAAAAAAGGAATTAAATAGGGGCTGGTGTGATGGCTCATATGGCTAATCCTTGGCCTGCAAGCACCAGCAACTCAAATGGGCATTGGTTTATTTCCTAGATGCTCCAGTTGCTATTAAGCTCCCTTTTTATGGCCACAAAAAGCAGTGGAGGATGGCCCAGGTGCTGGGCCGCAGCACCCACGTGGGAGACCCACAGGAAGCTCCTGGCTCCTGGCTTTAGACGGGCTCAGTTGTTACTGCAGCCATTTGGGGAGTAAAGCAAGAGATGGAAGATCTTTCTCCCCTCTGTAAATCTGCTCTTTAAATAAAAATAAGTAAATCTTAAAAAAAAAAAAAAACAAAAAAAGAATGAAATAACAAGCCATGAAAAAGCAAGGAAGAATTTTAGATGAATATTAAGTTAAGAAAGCCAGTGTGAAAACACTATAAACATACTCTATCATCCTAACTAACATTCTTGAAAAATCAAGATTATGTAGACAGAAAAAAAAAATTAGCGGTTGCCAGGAGTGATATGAAAATAGATAAACTGAGAAATCACGAAACATTTTTAGCACACTGAAATTATTCTGAATGAGATCGTAATGGCAAAAACATGTCTATACATGTAACTGTCAAAAATTCATACCAAGTGTGAACTATAGATTTTCATTAATAATTACAGGTCAATGTAGATTCAACAGTTACAACCCATGCCCCACTCTGGTGTAGGTTTGTTGATAACAGGGGAACTTGTGTGGGGAGAACTGCAAGAATTCTCTTTTTCAATCAATTTGCTTGTGAACCTAAAAGTGCTCTACAAGGGAAAGAAGGAAGAGAAGAATAAACATAACAAACTAACTATGGCCTAAAATACTTACCATCTGAATTTCTATAAAACTAGTCTCCCAAATCACTTTTTAGGACAACTACTAAAGTTCTTTCTTCCTAACAAGAAGGGCATTTTACCCTGCGGCTATGCGACCACTCGAGGACACCCACACTCCTTCTCAGGGAACTGACTCAGTCTTAGCTCTTCTGCTGCAGACCCACCAGCTTCATGAGCCAGTGATGGCTCAAGTGCTTAGGTTCACCAGCCTCGTGGGAGACCCGGACTGAGTTCCTGGCTTTAGTGTAACCCAGCCCAGCCACAACTGTTGCAGACAGGTGAAGAGTGAGACAGCAGATAAAAGATCTCTCTCAAGCCCTAAAGTCCTTGCCTTGCATGTGTCAGGATCCATATGGGCACTGATTTGTATCCCAGCTGCTCCACTTCCCTTCCAGCTCCTTCCTTGTGGCCTGGGAAAGTGGTGGAGAACAGCCCAAAGCCTTGGGACCCTGAACCCGCACGGGAGACCCAGAGGAGGCTCCTTGCTTTGTATCAGCTCGGCTCTGGTCACTGCAGCCACTTGGGACAGAGGGTCTTTGTCTCTCCTTCTCCATCTGTATATCTGCCTTTCCAATAATAAATCATATTTTAATATATATATTATATTTTATATATATAAAAGATCTTGTCCTTCCACTTTTCATAAAATGAAGGTCTAATTTCTAATTTCTAAAAGTTAAGTATATTTTCAGAAAAACAACTTCTTTTTAAAGAAAGGAAAAATCTTTTCAAACTAAAAAAGTGGAGAAAAAAATTAACTCATTCTACCAACAGGGTTTATCAACCACAGAACAATGGACATCTGGCTGGGTTATAAAACCTTTAATCTACAAAAGGACCATTTCTGTATTTATAACATCATCTGGGAGGCATACAAAATTATCAAGCTAAAAATCAGCCAGCCTTTAAAAAAAAAAAAAAACATTGAATTTAAACCCTGTCTCCCATGGCCTTGTCAGGGCCAGACCAAATGATTCTGTGGACCTTATCTGTCCCGAGTTGTACGTTAGCTATCAGTCTTACAGCATTTAGTTCTTTGCTACTGGGCTACCTTACACACTTGAGGCTGTTCAGCAACGTTTCTAGTTTTCACCCATTAAATATCTGGGACACCATTTTGCCCAGCTGTAAAAGTCAAATGCTTCCATGCTATATGTTCCCTACCAAAAATCTCAGCTAAGAGGCACTGACAGAAAGAATGGAAAGAAGGAACATAAAGAGGTACCTAAAATAAACAGAAAGCAGACACAATAATACAGTAGGCTTAATAAATATAGCACTGATTCGGCGGTGGACCCTGGGTAGCATACTCTGTGCAATACCAGGAGACCTGGCCCGCAGTCCACCATGGCTGAGTTGGTGCCAATGACAGTAGACTTTAAATTTTCCCAGGATGGGGGTTTGAGGTTATGTGGATGGGGGACTGCTGAGGAAGTGCCTTAAAGGTGAGGAATGACTTCTGAGGGACTTCCACAAACCAGGCCACTGCAACAGCAGGCAAACCAGGGGTCTGGGACCATTGGTTTATAAGTGGGGAAGTCAGGATATGTCTGGGTCAGACCAGGATACCTGTATACATGAAAAATCTGGGCTGGTCTACCTGTCATCAATCAAAGGTAATCAAGAGATCACAATCATTATGGTGCAAACGTAAGTTAGGAATGTAGGACCTAGCAGGACTAGCCACAGTGCCCACCAGTGAGTTTGATCAAGGGGTTGGTCATGCTATGCTGGGCCATGCCACTAACTAGCACCCGTGACAGCCAGGTCTGGTGGCAGATTCTGAGTGGTTTCTGGGCTCATCCCTGTAGGATCGCAATATCCACTGTCTGCACAAGAGCTGGGGGATACAGCATCCGCCAGTACTCACAAAGGCAGAGAGTGCAGGGGTGGATCATCCTGGGTAGGGTCCTAGCACCCACAGACAGGCATGAGATCTGGGTCTGGGAGCACACCAGGTGGGGAAACTTGGGGAACTTCCTTATTAAGCTGTAGCTCCTGATAACATAAAAGTTGGAGCTGGGTGTGGGTTAGACCACACAAGACTGCTCCACCTGTCAGCAGGTGTGTGGGTTGGCTCAGGGGAGAGGGGGACCAGGCAAGCCCAGGCCTAGTCAGCACACACTGGCACACATAGGGGCCAGGACAGGTTACAGGCCATGCAAGGCTAGTTTTCTGCTCCCACCTGTTTGCATGAGAGCCGAGGATAGGGACAGATTGGGCAGGGCTGGGCTACAGCAGCCACCAACAAGAGTTGGAACTAAGGGCAGGGCGCGCCATGCCAAGCTGCAGCATCTGATGGCAAAGGCCAAGATGGGGGACAGGCTATATTGGGCTGAGTCAGCAACCACCAGCATGTGCAAGATTTGTGGCTGGGAACAGGCCTGGTCAGGGAGCTAAGGGAACACCCATTCTGGGCTGTGGTTCCTATTGGTAAGTGCGAGAGCCACAACAGAAATGGCAAACTGGGCTAGACACAGCTGCAGCATCCCTCAGCAAGATGTGGACTGGATCTGAGGTGTGCTCGACTAGATTAGGCTTAGGAACCATGGACCTCATAGGAGCCAGAGTGGGTATAGGACAGGCTGGACTAGGACTCACACCTGCTGAACCATGTGAGATCCAGGTCTGGGGTGGGCCAGGTGGGGCTAGGCAACAACATCCACCAGTAAGAGCCAGAATGGGTGTGGGTCAGTCAGGCAAGGCCGTTGTACCTGCCAGTGGATACCAAGACAGGAGGTAGGCCAAGTCGGGCTGAGCCAAACACCCACTGGCGTGAGCAAGATCTACAACTAAGAGGTGGCCTGATAGCAAAGCTTGAAGAACTCCTCTGTCAGGTCACAGTTCCTACAGGTAAGCACAAGAATCAAGGCTGGGAGCAGCCCAGACCAAGCCAGGTTACAGTACCCACCAACATACATAGAGGTCAGGTCTAGGGGCAGGCGGGGCTAGAACAGCTCACAGCACCCACTGGCAGATGTGAGAACCAGGACAGGGTGCAGGCCAGGCTAAGTTGGGCTGCAACACTAGCCAGTTCACATTAGGGAAGGGACTGGAGGCTGGCTTGGCTAGGCTGCAGTGCCCACCAGCATGAGCTGGAACTGGGGGCAGGCCAAACAAAACCAGGATGCAGCACCCACCAGCAAAAGCTAAAGTGAAGTAAGCCATGCCAGACTGGGTCATAGCACCCACCAGCATACAGAACACCCACGGGAGGGTGGAGAGTGAGCATGGTAGGGAGATGCAAAGGTTCCTCTGCGGGGCCGCTGCTCCCATGGGTAAGCATGAGAGCTGGGACTTGGGGTGGGCCAGGCTGGCAGGCTGCAACACCCATCAGCCTGCATGTGAGCTGGCTTAAGAGGAGAGCCAGGCTGGGCTAAGTGACTGAATCTGCTAGCGCATGCATGAGCCCAAAGTAAGTACAGTCTGGTCAGGTTTTACCACAACATCAGCTGGCAAGTGTCAGGACTGGGGGCAAGTCCTGTCAGGGTAGACTGCAGTAGGAAAACTATGGGCACCCCTTTGATGGGCTGCAGCTCCCACTGGTGAACATGAGAACCAGGGCTGGGAGTGGTCCCGGCAGGACAGGAGGTAGCACCCACCACCATAACTGTGAATCAAATAAATAGTGGGGTCAGTCAGGCTGAGCTAGGCTGCAGTACCCATTTGTATGTACAAGAGATGAATGGGATGTGGGACGGACCACAAGAACATGAATTTTGAAATAACCCAGCATGCACAGGAACCAGGCTGGGGGCAGGCCTGGTGGGGTTCATTGGGGGTCACTCCGACTAGGCTGCTATTCTCACTGGGTGCATGAGGGCCAAGTGTATGTTGGGCAGGGTCGAGCAGGACCGCAGCATCCATTGTTTTGTGTATGAGATGGGGCTGGGGTGGGGACAGCAGTGAATGGGCAACTGCCACCACCAGTGTGTGTCAACGGATGTGGATGACAGACTGAGCCAGATCCCACACTGACTGGTACACACAGAAGTCAGGTCTGGGGTCACCTCAGAAAAGGTTTCTTTGGAGACCCTCTGCAACTGAACCACTGGACTAAATTCTAACCACAAGCCTTCTCAGCTTCTAAGGCTTTGTGCAGTGGATGCCATGGCCAGATGCACAAGCGGAACATCAAAGTTTACAGCATCCTACAGAATATGTCTATTACCGTGGCAGAGGATGGAAACAGAACAAATTGGACAGCAATCCAGGCCAAGCTCTGACAGTAAGTATCTGTGAGAGTTCAGACTCTAAAAGTGGACTACATCAGCCAATGGACCTTAAAAGGATCTCCTCAATCTTGGAACAACAAAATCAATAGCATCTCAGAACTATGGAACCCACTTAATCGGTGCCATCAGAATATGCTCCATACCAGGATCCTAGGATGACAATGGGGGCCTTCACCCAACCCTGGGTACTGATGAAGTCAGGCTGCTGGGAGCAGCCCTCTCCCCACCAGAAGCTGTCAACAACAAAAAAATCCACGCCTACCTTGGGAGATCTGCGTAATGACTCAACAATATCCTGAAACACCAGGACTATAATAATTCATGCTAAGTCTCTCAGTGCCACTAGAACCTACCCATAGACACAGGGTAGAACCTACCTGCATTCCAACACTCCAGACTCATACCTTTCAGAGTAAATTCTACTTTCTTTCTAGTCACCCTGTAGGACTGGAACAGGGTTCACCTCATGTCCTCTAGTCCTAGGACTAGGACTGTTAGTACTATAACCCACAGTATCAGCTGGACTCTTCTAGCAGGACCTAAGGGAGAGTCTGTTCAGATCCCATAATCCTAAAGCCATAAACTGGTGCCAAGCCCTGGCACCACTCAGACATGCCAGCAGGACAAGACGGCAGCTGTCCTTAACTCCATCAGCACAAAGAACAACGCATGATTATTACATTCGCCAGGGAGACTGGTAGCAAACTCTGTAGACCAAAGATATACATCCAAGGAAACCCTTATTTTAAGCCAAACTTCATCCCTGCAAAAGTGACTAGACCATAATCACTTTTAGACACAACTGAATACTGATTAAGACGAAATCACTCTGAGACTACATTCCTGGGATCACCCAGAACCAAAGCCAAAGTAACAAGCCAAACGACACCCTGCATTCCAGCAAAATTACAAAGTCTTTTCCAATAAAACATACCCCATAAAAAAGGATGAATACACCAGATGGGCAGATGTCAACACTGAGACACAGAAGACATGAAGAAGCAAAGTAGCATTACACCTCCAGAAAAACACAAGACTTCCTCCAGAATTAGATCTTCAACTCCAAGAAATCTATAAGCAGAATTCAAGATAATATTAGTAAATTCAATGAGATGCAAGAAAATACAGATAAAATGAAATTAGTGACATGAATGAAAATATTATGAGATAGAACTCACCAAGAACCAAACAAAAATTCTAAAAACCAAATTGACAGTGAAATAAAAGGATTTAGATCTAATAGCAGAATAGATCAAGTGGGATAATGAATTTCTGATCTCAAGAATAAGAATTGTTAAGTAACCCAGTCAGATAATGGAGAGAAATTTAAAAGAACGAAGACATCTACATCAAATATGTGATACCATTAAACAAGCAAATATTTGGTTTCTTTTAAACCACACACAAAAAACTTTGTTTTCACTTTTTTTGTTGTTGTTAAATTTTTATTTTAAATTTTTGAATTTTGTGGTACAATTTCATATAGACTGGGATTTTTCCCCAAACTCCCACCCCCCAACAGATTTTCCCCATGTTGCTACAATAGTATAGTCCTTCATAAGGAGTCATATTTCCATCAGTCTGTTATTTCAGCGTGCCCCAACACTGCTGGTACAGACATTGTCAGACAGTTCATCATCCCATTGCATACACATTTCAACAGTTCCATTGGGAGTCCATCTCTGACTCGAAAGCAGGGATGCATACAGCATTGTATCCCCACATCTGGATATGGTAGTCCCTATTACTCCATCACTATACAGTCCTATTAATGAGAAGCCATGAAGTAAGATCAACAATTGGTATAAATTAAAACAGCAGCCACAGCAACAAAATTACAGCACATGAAAAAACGTGCCACTGAGTAACCAACACATGGGTGAGTGACAAAAAGAAAGCACAAAAGCCTCTTGGGTAAACTGATGCCACTGTGCAATCCATGAGCCAGTGATGGATTCGACAAGAGAAAAGAAAGTATTTGGAATAAATGTAACTGAAACAAAAAACATCAAAACACATAGGATGCAGCCAAAAAAAAAAAAAAACAGTAATGGAACAGGTTATTAAAGTTACACATTGCATGATGGTTTCCTTTCAAATACATGTATTATAGGAATTCTTAAAGCAGAAAAGAAAAAAGGCGTTGAGAATCTGCTAAATGAAGTAACAGTAGAAAATATCCCAGGTTTTGAAAGAGACAGAACATCCAGATACAAAAAGCTCAAAGAACCCCAAGCAGACTCAGTCAATAAAAGTCTTTTCCAAGGCATATTATCTTCAAATTTTCAAAAGTTAAATACAAAGAGAGAATCCAAAAGATTGTAAGAGAAAAGCATCAAATCACATTCAAAACAAAACAAAACACACAACTAGATTAACATCAGACCTCTTGGCAAAAAGCCTATAGGACAGAAGATTGGGATGACATATCCAAAATCTTAAAGAAAAACTCTACCAAAATTTCTGTATCTAGCGAAACTATCCTTTAAACAAAAGGGAGAAAGGAAGTATTTTCCAGATAAGCAAAAATGGGGAGAATTCACCACTGCAGACAGCTTTACAAGAAATTTTCATGAGTGTCCCGTATGAGAAGTTAAACACGAAACACTTACCACCATAAAACTCAGCATCCGAGCAAGTAAATTATTACGCACTCAATAAATGGCAGGTTCTAGCTCTTATATATCAATATTAATCTTGAATTTAAATAGATTAAATTCATCAACCTAAAATTTATGTAGGCTGAATGGATAAAAAACAGAAAACGGCCCAGCACGAGAACCTAATGGCTGAAGTCCTCACCTTGCACATGCCAGGATCCTATATGGACGCCGGTTCCAATCCCAGCAGCCCCACTTCCCACCCAGCTCCCTGCTTGTAGCCTGGGAAAGCAGTCGAGGATGGTCCAAAGCCTTGGGATCCTGCACCCATGGGTGACTTAGAGGAGGTTCCTGGCTCCTGGCTTCAGACTGGTGCAGCACCAGCCGTTGTGGTCACTTGGGGAGTGAATCATCAGAAAGAACATCTTCCTCTCTATCTCTCCTCCTCTCTATAAATCTGACTTTCCAATAAAAATAAATAAATCTTAAAAAGAAAAGACACTACTATTACCTGCCTACAAGAAATTTACTTCACAAAAATAGAGACTGAGAGACTTAGACACCTGGAAAAACAACTCTCAAAAAAAAAAAAAGGCATAACTATGCTGATATCAGATAAACTTAAAAAATTTTAAGAAATAAGGAACATTATATTTTGATAAAGGTTCAACTCAGCAAGAAAAAACAAGTCATAAATATATACGTACCCAATAAATACAAGAACACTCCAAAATACAACAAATACTATTAGACCGAAAGGGAGAGTGAAACTCCAAAACAATAACAGTGGTGACTTCAGTACTCCACTCTCATCAAATAACAGATCATCCAGACAGAAAATCAATAAAGATACATCAGAGGTGAAACATACAATCAAGCAATTGGCCCTAACAGACATGTACGGAACATTTCGCCCAACAGCTATAGAACACATATTCTCTTTAACAGCACATGGAACATTTTCTACAATAGACCACATACTAGGTCATAAATAATTCTCAGCAAATTTAAAAAGATTGAAATCATACATCTCTTTAGACCACACTGTAATAAAACTAGAAACCAACAGGAACAATAGGACATTTATAAAAACTTGGGCATTAACATGCTACTAAATGATCAATAGATCACTGAACATATTAAAAAGAAAACTTTCCTGAAATAAACGAAAATGAAAACAACATTATCAAAACCAGATGGATACAGAAAAAGCAATATTAAGAGGAAAGTTCAGAAAGTAGTACTATGGCTCAACAGGCTAATCTTCAATCCTGCGGTACAAGCATCCCATATGGACACCACTACCTGTTCCAGCTTCCTGTCCCAGATGAATCTTCCACTTAAGATTCAGCTCTCTGCTTATGGCCTGGGAAAGCAGGGAAGGATGAACCAGGAAGAAACTCCTGGCTCACAGCTTCAAACAGGCTCAGCTCCAGCCATTGCGATAATCTGGATGCAAGACCTTTCTCTCCCCTTCTCTCTGTAAATCTGCCTTCCAAATAAAAATCAATTTTAAAAAAAGAGGAAAGTTCATAGCATTGTTTTTTTTTATTAAAAAAAAAGCAAAATAGTTCAAATTAAGTATGTAATGATGCATTTTGAAGACAGAACATGATTAAACCAATCCCAAAATCAGAATAAGAACCAGAACAGAAATGACATAAACTAAAAACATAACAAAAAAACCAAAAAGTTGATCTTTTGAGAAGATTAAACAAAACAGATAACCTCTAAATTAGGAAGAAAAATCCCCAATAAAATTGAAGATGAAAAAGGAGATATTACAACTGACATACAGTGCAATACAAAAGATTCTAAGAAATTACAATGATGAACTACATGTAAATAAACTGGAAAATCTCAAAGAAATGAATAAATTTCTGGATTCATAACCTGCCATGACTAAATCAAGACAGTAAAGACAACCTGAACAGATCCTAACAAACAATGAGTCTAAAGCAGCAATTAAGCCTCCATCAAGCAAAGTAGAGGACCCATGAGCTTCATTTCTGAACAGTAGTAAATGTTCAAAGATAAAGTAACTTCAATAGTCTTCAAACTGTTCCCAAATGTTGGAATATTGGATGGAATATTGCCAAACTCATTAGGAGGTCAGCATCACTTTTTTCCTAAAACCAAACAAACACATGGCACAAAAAGGGAAAATATAGGGCTATATCCCAAACAAACGTAGATGAAAAGATTCTTGACAAGATAATAGCAATTTTAATTCAAAACCACGTCAAAAAAAATCACATTATAATCTCAACTGGGATTTATTCCACAAATACAAAGGTGATTCAAAATTCACCAACCAATCAATGTCATAAAGCACTTCAATACAATGAAGAACAGAATCCAGTCTTCTTAATGATACAGAAAATGCATCTGATAAGTTCAACACTCCTTCATGATAAAAATCCTCCACAAGTACATACAGAAATAACATTCCTCCAAACTGCAAGTCAATATCATATTGAATGAGGCAGAGCTAAAAGCACTTCCCTTCAGCTCTTGAATGTGACAAGGATGTCCATTCTAAGCACCCTCATTCTTTACAGTACTGAAAGCTTAAGCAAGAGCAATTAGGAAGGAAAAATAAAAAGCATAAAAGTTGGAAAAGAATGAGTCAAATGATCCATGTTGGGGGCCTGGCACAGTGGTCCTCACTTTGAATGGGCCAGGATCCCATATGGGCGCCGGTTCTAATCCCGGCAGCCCCACTTCCCATCCAGCTCCCTGCTTGTGACCTGTGAAGCAGTAGAAGATGTCCCAAAGCCTTGGGACTCTGCACAGCTCCTGGCGTGGGAGACCAGGAACAGCTCCTGGCTTCTGGCTTCAGATCAGCACAGCTCCAACCACGGCGGTCACTTGGGGAGTGAATCAGTGGACAGAAGATCTTCCTCTCTGTCTCTCCTCTTCTCTCCAGATATCTGACTTTCCAATAAAAATAAATAAATCTTAAGAAAAGTTATCCATGTTTGCAGATGACATACTACACATGGAAAACCTAAACACTCCACCAAACATGTTAGAGTTGATAAATTCAGTAAAGTTGCAGATTACAAAATAAAATATATATTAAAAAAATAGCTAAGCTTGTTCAACATTACACTGAAGATCTGAATTAAGAAAAGGTATAAAATCTGGGGGAAAAAAAAAAAGTGGCCATTTAACCCAGAGGTGAAGGCAACAATCACTGTAGCTAGGTTCAATACCTGGTTTCAGGTCCTACCTCCAGCTTCCTGCTGATCAAGACACTGCAAGGCAATAGTGCTGGCACACATAACTGGGTAAGAGACCTGAAAGGAGCGCCTGACTCCCAGCCTCAGCTAGCCCTGGCCTCAGCAACTGCAAGCATTTGGGTGTCAACCAGGGCATGGGAGCACACACTCAAATAATGGAAAATGAAAAAAATAGTATGTTCTTTATATACAGACATTCTGATTGTGAATGCAGAAAATCTAAAGAGATAAACCAGAAAAGACTGCTACATTAATGGTTAAAAATTATATGTGACATACTAGGAACAAAATAAGTTTTAAAAAATATCTTTTGTATATTAAAAAAGCAGAGAGAGAAAGAAACAGACATAACCATTATTTCACTCTCTAAATAGTCAATATGACTAAGATGGGGCCAGGCCAAAACCCAGAGCTGGGAACAAAATCAAGGTCTCCCAAGTAGGATCAAACTACTCCAGTCATCACCTGGTGTCTCCCGGGGTGCACAACAGCACAAAGCTGGAGTTAGGAGAACTGTGACTCAAACCTAGGCAATCCAATATGGAACACTACCATCACCTTAACCTCTACACCAAATGCCTTCCCCAAGATATTATTAGTAACATCAAAAAACATTAAATACCCAAGGAAAGATGCATGAACCATTTACAACTTACCATCCTGATAAACTAAAGATGATCTAAGTAGAACTACACAACAAGAACATGGACTGGAAAACAATGCTCCAAAAATAAATCCTTCCCAAGCTGATTTATTGATGACTTAATACTAATCAATATCCAAAGAAAGAAAAGAAACTAAACATGAAAATACCAAAATTGCATGGAAATACAAAACAAAGCCAAAAATTATTTTAAAGAATATGAAGCATGTATCTACTGGGTATTAGAACTTACTACAAATGTTTAGGCAAGATGGTCTTGCCTAAGGTCAGCATTGGTCCAAGATGCAGGCTGGGACGCCTGGGAATGAAATCTGGCTCCACTTGCAATTCCAGCTTCGTGCTAACACAGACCCTGGGAGGCAGCAGCAGTGACCTAAATAACTGGGTTCCTGTCATCTGCATGGGAGATTTAAGTGGGAGTCCCAGGCCCAGTTTCAATCTGACCCAGTTGCAGCTGTTGCAAGCATCTGAGGGATGAACAGGGTGAACTAGTGGATGGCAGCAATTTTGCCGCTTGCCTGCCAACTCTCTGGGTCGATCACTATGTTTAAAAAAATAAAAGATGACATGATACACCAGTGACCTCATTATTCAACAGAACAGAATATAACGCAGAAACAGTTTTACTCATGCAACACATTTTAGTGGCTTACCATGAGAAAAAGACTCCCCAAAATGTTGCTAAGACAAACAAGCCACTTAGTAGGAAAACAAGAATTTGGGTGTCTTTATATTACATACTAAAATTCATTCAAGTTGGATTGGAGATCTAAATGTGAAAAGCAAAAGGATAGATAGGTAGAATGTAGGAAAAGGTAACAGGCCCAACTAGAGGGGCTATCACTGCTACCTCCCATGGTGCATGAGCAGAAACCTGAAGAGAAAACAGCTGGAACTGAGTACAGTATACAGGCATCCCTAGCAGTGTCTTAAACACCACATCAAACATCACGTACTATATTTGCTGAAGGTAAAATTCATAAACAATGAAATATACTTTTAAGTACTCAATAACATTAAGTTTCAAAAAAGAAGAAACTAAGAAAGTCTCAATCTCCTCAGGATATTTTACATGTGAGGTGCGCATTGTGACACAGGGATTTAAGATACCCTCTGGGATGCCAGCATCCCACTTGGAGTGCTGAAGCTTCAGATCCAGCTTCCTGCCGGTGCACATCCTGGAATCAGCAGATGACACCCCAGTTAATCAGATTCCTTTCACTCACAAGTGACTCCAGATCAGAGTCCAGGCTGCTGGCTCCCAGCTCCAGGTCAGACATTTGGGGAGTGAAGCAACAGATGCAAGATCTCGCTCTTCTGACTCTTTCCTCCTGTCACTTTCAAATAAATGAATAGAACTGCTTAACAAGTGCTGAATCTAATTCACCTCCTTGTGGCTGAGTTCCTTCTTGGTGAGCTCCTTCCAAGACAATCACCCTATACACAAGAAACAATTAGCTTCTGTGCCTCTTTTCACTCTGGTCCTATCTGATCAGCAGCATTAACATTAGAAGAAACCCCCTGGAAAGCTGTCCTGACACCAACATCCCATCCCAGAACATCAGTTCAAGTCCTAGCGAGTATACTTCTGTACTTCTGATTCAGATGCAACGTCCTGCTAATGCATATGGGAAGGCCACAGGAAATGGTGAGCCTCTGCCACTCATGTGGAAGTCCAAGCTGTAGTTTCTGGCTCCTTTTTCTATCTGGCACAAAACTAGCTACTGGGGCCATTTGAGATGTGAACAAACAGATAAAGTCTTGTACAGCCTTGCCCTCTTTCTGTTGCTCTGCCTTTCTACAAACAAACCTAAAAAGTAAATACACAACATGTATTCTTGCTGATGAGATTTTCATAGAACTCTATCGTGCTTCCTTTAATGTCAGGTAGTATTTATTATACCTTCTATTTTTATCCAGTCTCCCCTTGGCAGATATTTGGTGGTCTCTAGTTATATACATAATATTCTTAAGCAAGCCTTTCTATAGGCATGCTTCCAATTGGAGGGCAGCTGAGTACAAGAATTGCTGAGTCACAGTATGTGTTCAACTTAATACACATATAAAAAAATTATTTTTTTTCCAAAATGGCTATACCATTTTCCATTGCAGCCAACAATATAAAAGAACTGTTCATTCGACACTTTTGCCACCATTTGGTGCTGTCTGTACAGTTTTAGCCATTCTAGGGAATGTAAAACAGTATGTTACTACATTTTAATTTGAATTTTCTTATGCATTTTTTCACGTTTTAGTAGATCCCTTATACCCTTTAATCTATGAAAAGTACCTACTTTAAGAATTATCACAGGGCCCGGCACGGTGGCGCAGTGCTTAAGGTCCTCGCCTTGCATGCCTGGGATCCCATGTGGGCGCCGGTTCTATCCCAGCAGCCCCGCTTCCCTTCCAGCTCCCTGCTTGTGGCCTGGGAAAGCAGTCGAGGACAGACCAAAGCTTTGGGACCCTGCACCCGTGTGGGAAACCTGGAAGAGGCTTCTGGCTTCAGATCGGCATAGTATCGGCTGTTGCGCTCACTTGGGGAGTGAATCATCGGACGGAAGATCTTCCTCTCTGTCTCTCCTCTCTGTAAATCCGCATTTCCAATAAAAAAAAATAATAAAAATAAATCTTTAAAAAAAAGAAAGAATTATCACAGTGAGAGGGGAGCAAAATGGGGGCTAAGTAACCTACTATCATGATCATCTCCTCAGTCAAGTCACTTGCACAGAACTGGGAATGCAAGACCACAAAACCTAATTTTAGAGTTACAATTAAAGGACTCATTGAAGAAAGCAGGTAAGAGCTGCCAATGTCATCACTCGCCTCCCTGACTCCAAGTAGCACAACTAAGGACACAGGGAGAATAATCCTTTTAAGACAGGGAGAATAAATCAAGACCAGACCTGAAACTGCAAATACAGTACCAAGCTTGACAGGGTCCCATGGCCCCTTGACCCAGGATTTGTCCCACCACCCAAGGCTCCTCCCTAAAAACCAAATCTTTGATCTGTTGGGCAGAAGGTTGAATATGAGCAAGTTAGGAGAGGACCCATGGACCCTGCTCTCCATATATGCCTAGCCAATGTTGCCCAGTTTGCAGGGTAATTTATGGTTGAAGTAGCCAGATAAAATTGGGAACTCAGCCAAACCACGAATTCAGTTGATGGCACATACACAAGGAGATCCAACTGAATATCAAAGTGATGCTGATTCAATGTACCATCAGTATAATAAAATTAGCACTGCAGTTCCTCCCCCAGGGGCGTTCCCAGTGTATACTGGGAAGCCATGGGCACATACAGTACAAAGGTGTACAACTCTCAGATGTCAAAGACTTCTCAGCTACATCCCAAACACAACACCCCCCAACATTTTGTGAATTTAACTCCCACACCAGGAAGAAAGGGATTCATGCTCTGACTCTCCAAGTCCTCTTCTGAAGCGTACATTAATAAACTCTGTTCTATCATTCCTATTTTCCTCGCTGCACTAACTGGTTACTCCATGGGCAAAAAAAAAAAAGGCATGGCAACCTGACCTGTGGGGAACAGGGTGCCAGAGCCACTACCAGGAATATCAAAGGCCATCACAGTATGGCAGCTGGCCCAGGACCAGGAGGCGGGGTTGGTCTCAGCCGACCAGCAGCAACATACTGACCACTGCCAGAGACAGATCTCCTTAGCCAGTAGGCACAAGCAAATGCCAGATCACCCTCCAACAGACAGCCCAGCAAGACTACAGCCAGTGGAATGCAGAGCAGGCATGAGAACCCAGAACTTTAACTTGTAACTCACAGCCAGGCCCCCAGAACAAGACTCAACATTTGATAAAACCCATTGGCTCCCATGCCCCAAGCTAGTTTTGTTCCAGAAGATGTATTCATTTGAAAGACAGATCTGGGAGGAGGAGAGGAAGACAGGAAGGAAGATCTTGTACCAACTAAGTCATTCCCCCAAATGGACACAATGACCAATATGAAGCCAAGCCAAAGCCAGGAGCCTGAAACTGGGTCTTGTGAGTGGGTAGTGGAGGTCCAAGCATTTGAGTCATCTTTCACTGATTTCTAAAACACATAAACAGGAGATAGGTAGGAAGTAGCATAGCCAGGACCTGAAATGGTACTCATATAGGATGCCAGCATTTTGCTCCAATACAGCATAGACTTCCCTGAGCCAGTTTTTGAGATACAACCTTTAGAATTACTCTGACATCAGACATTAAGGTAGGACAGACCTATTTTGAGATGTGTCATCATCACTTTCATGTTAGCTTGGCATACACCTCTGAGGACACAAAGCCTGGTTACTCTGAGACTCCCCTGTGACCTTCCCTCATGCCAGCCTGGACAGCCAGGAGGCTACCTTTAGTAATCCAGCCCCGTTTTTTCAGCAGAGACCATGGAACTACAGGACTGAGTCTTGGGGTCCAGTGCCAGGCTGATAAAACCCAAAATCCAGCAGCTCCTAGGAGTACCTGGTCCCAGTCTCTAACAAGCAGGATCTGTCTCAGTGGGGTTATTTGCTGCTAGCTGATCAGATCCACACTTTCACCAGCACTACCTGAAGGCTAGTTACAGTGATCTCAGGCTCTGAGTCTACCTAAGTGGCACAGCCCACAGCAGTGCAGGCTTTGGCCCTACCCCACGCTCTGCTCGTCTTAGCAGGCCACCTTCAACTGAAGATGTACACTAACAAATTAACATAACAGAGGTATCAGTAACAGATCAAACAGAAGAATTGGTGAGTTTGCAAGTCAAGTTATCTGAAAATAAGGAAAAGCCAAGAGGAATCAAAGCTTTTAGAAATTCAGACAATATAAAAAGAATATTCAGGCACTGAGGTTCAAGAAGCACTAGAGAAAGCCAAAGAGATAAAAAGTAAAAAGTATACATCAAGAGATAGTAACAGTGCCCAGCGCAAGGGCCCAAAGGCTAAAAGCTTGCCTTGCAAGCACCAGATCTCATATGGGCACTGGTTTGTGTCCTGGATACTCCACTTCCATCCAGTTCCCTGCTTGTGGCCTGGGAAACAAGTGGAAGATGTCCCAATGCCTTGAGACCCTGCACTCACACAGAGGATCAGAGGAGGATCCTGGCTTCTGGCTTCAGACAGGCTCAGTTCAAGCCATTGTGGCCACTTGGGGAGTAAAATCAGTGGGTGCAAGATCTGTCTCTCCTCACTGAATTTACCTTTCTAATAAAAATAAATCAATCCTTAAAAAAAAAAAAAAAGAAAAGAAAAGAAAAATATAACACAAACTTCCCAGAAGCTGGAAAAACGATAACTACCCTGGTACAGGAAGGTCAAGGGTCACCTATCAAGAGTCAACTAAACCAAGTCTACCAAGACATAATCAAATTTTCTAAAAGTTGTACAATCCATGAAGTGGTCCCAATCTGCCTGACTGTAG
Organism: Ochotona curzoniae; assembly: GCF_017591425.1. NCBI lineage: Eukaryota > Metazoa > Chordata > Mammalia > Lagomorpha > Ochotonidae > Ochotona > Ochotona curzoniae. The sequence continues at coordinate 10,744,809 of NW_024464920.1, read as the reverse complement.
ACTGCTTGGTAGAAATGTGACAGGCCAACAGAGAATAGGATGACTTCAACCACAGTGAAGGAAAAAATTGTTAGCTAAAAATATTGCACCCAGGAAAGCTAACCTTTAGCTATGAAGATAAAGGCATGACAAAACAAAAGTTGACAGCATTTGCCATCATCAGATCAATCTTACAAGAACTACTACAAGGAGTTCTTCAAATTGAGAGACACTAAAAAGCAACAAGTATTGGAAGGCATTAAATTCACTTGCAACATCAACTACACAAATTCAAAATGCTCTAATATTTTAAAATGGTATATAAAGCATTCACATATTTAAGATGAACACAAAAGAATCAATTAAAAGTAACTAGAGGTTACCATTACAACTCTGTGAGCTAAGCTGCATGCTGGCATGTCATATTGGACTGCTGGTTCAAGTTCTTTCTGTTCCATTTCTGTTCCGATTCCCTACTAACTTGTGTGGGAGGGGGAAAGACGGGAGGATGGAGAATACCCCAAGTACTTAGTGATGGTTGCCACAGTGGCTGGAGGAGGGTGGAGTTGGCCTCCAGCCAAACTTGGAACGGATGGTGGAATCCTGGCCCCTCAGGCATGGAGACCACTGCTGCACCAATGAGGGGCGTAGACCCATATCTCGCCCTCCCCCCCCCCCCCCCGCCACCAATAAGGGCCAAGGCAACCCCATCTTGGCTTCCTCGTCAAGGAGAGTTTAAAAGGGCCCCTTCCCTGTCTCTTCCACGCTCTTATCCTCTGCAGCTCACTCCTTCACATCCGTCTGTCCTTTCTTCTGCATGGGAAAGGGAAGCCTGTGACCGTGGTTCCCTGAAATAAAGGCCATCTAAATTCTTTTCATATATTTGGCTGAGTTATTCTTTCCCTTGTGGTCAGCAAATCTAACTTGACCAGCAGTGAATCTAACACTTGGGCCCCTGCTACCCGCAGCAGTGAGCCAAATGGAACTTGGGGTTCCTGGCTCAGCCTGGACTAGCCGCAGCCAGTGTATATGGCACTCTCCCCTTCAAGTGAATAAAATCAAAAATAAAATAAACAACAAAAACTATTAATATGTTGGAAGGAAGACTATATAGAAAGATGTAAAGTAGCACATCAACATTTCAAAATTCAGAAAGAACTAGGCCCAAGCTCCAGCCTGGGGCATCCACATCACATAGCAAGCATGCACAAAGTGAACCAGCGGATGAAATCTCTCTCGCCCTGTCACTCCATCTTTCAGTAAGCCACAGCAATAAAAAGTACACAATTTCACAGTAATAAGAACAAGTGAAACATTACCTTTGTCAGTCTTATAATGACTGAGCACTTTTTAGATTAGTTTCCATCACAGGCAGTTCTTAAAATACAAGCACAATCTTCATATTTTTCTTGTTTTTCCAACTATTACAATCACAGAATCACACCCGCATGTCCTTCCTACCATTTCTTTTAACTGGTGTTAGCTCTTACAGATCCACAAATGACATTTTCTTTCGCATAGGCACTACATTTCTTAAGCCATGAGTGGTACAATGTCTGTCCAAAAGTATGCTAATTCAAAATATTCAAAAAGCACAGCTGCTGATGCTCATGGAAAACTTCCAAAATGCATGCCATTAAAAAGCACACACCACGCTTTCGAACATTTCAAAACAATGCTTTAAATTCTACATGCTCCAAAGTGAATGTTGTTTTTTTAAAACATTAAAAATCTAAGAACTTACATCAGGTGTTTGCTTTCCTTATAAACAAAAGCAACAGAAACTAATTTCTTCAAAATTCAAGGAGAACTCAACACTAGTCACTCCAAAGGCATTTCGAAGGCCATCTCAGGAAGTCTTGTGTACAGAAAATGTCACAACTTGACACTGTGCCAGAACCTGCAGTGCAGCTGGGAACAGACCCTTCAAAACGCTGGTAAAGTGCCAGGTTCCATAATTGTGACTTAGAAAGAAAACAGGAGCAGGCACAGAAAGGGGAAAGGAAGAAGATACGTATTAGAGGAGTTACCGATCAAGCATCAACCACTAGAAATTAAAATGCCATTCTTCTACATTTATTTGAAATGCAGTGTGATAGATTCAGAAATCTTCATCTTGTGCTTCATATCCCAAACACCCACAGCAGCCCAGACTGGGCAAATCTGAAGCCACAAGCCAGGACATGCATCCTGACATGGAAGGAATTCAACCATCATCCACCGCTTTCCAGGTGCATTAGCAGGAACTGGAATCATAAGTAGAGCAGCCAGGACTCAAAGCAGCCCTCCAATATAAGATGCGGGTGTCCCAGCTGTGACTTAACCCACTGTGCCACAACTCCAGCTCTTATTCTACTCTTACAATTGCAGTCTACCTCTGCATAGCTTAATTCACAGAAAGAATCCTGCAAAGTACGACAGTTACCAGTCTCAAATACTTGAGAGAAACAAATTATGAAAATCTGAAAAGTTGCCTTTCAGATGACAAACCATACGTCCCATTTATTTTACTGCTTCTCAGCACAGGCTCTATGACATGCAACAAAAAGAAGACAGGTCAGTACTCTTTGTAGGAGTTACAGCATCGTCTTTGGTCTCTATTCACAGTCCCATCTCCCTGCTAAAATAGGACACCACTAACACCATGAAACATATCATAAGCCTTAATATGAAAATTTAAAGAAAAACAGTAATTAAGAGTTCACCTGGGAGCTGGGTGTTTGGCATGGTGGATAAGATGCAGCTGGTATACCCATATCCCATAGGAAAATCTGAATTCCAGTTCTGCTTCTGATTTCAAGGGTTTTTTTTTTTAAGACTTTAATTTTATTTGAATTGGAAAGGTGGATATACAGAGAGAAAGAGATACAGACAGATCTTTCATCCACTGGTTCATTTCCCAAACAGCTGCAATAGCCAGAGCTGAACCAATCTGAAGCCAGGAGCCAGGGGAGCTTCTTCTGGGTCTCCCACATGAATGCAGGGTCCCAAATCTGTGAGCCATCCTCTACTGCTTTCCCAAGCCACAAGCACGGAGCTGGTTGGGAAGCAGAACAGCCAGAATACAAACCAGCATGCACACCGGATCCTGGGCAGATGACTGGCAAGGATTAAGCTACTAGGCTAAAACACCGAGCCCTGCTTTCAGTTTCCTGCTATTGCATACACTGGGAGGCAACAGGCAATGTTTTAGAGACTTGGATGCCTGCAACCTACATGAGAGTGAGTTTCAGGATCCTGGTTTGGGCCTGACCTAGCCCTGGCTGCTGTGAGCTTGGGCATTCAACCAGAGAATCGAAGATCTGTGTGTGTGTGTATGTCCGCGCACACGCTTGCACACATGTGCCTTCAAGTAAATAATTTCTGAAACTACATTGTTACATTTTTAAAGTTTAACTGACATTTTTATTGAGTTGACATTTTTCATCTTTCAGAATCTGTCAAAAGACAGTATAATATTTCACAGCCAGAAACAACAAATAAAAAGTCACTCTTAAGACATAAAAGTTAACTTTAAAGCCACGTAGCTTTTGTTGTAAATAAATTAAACCACCAATATGTACTGGTGGCTACTAGAGCACATTTACTAAGAAGTCTTACAGTGAAAGGACTGATCAATATAAAGAAATATGCAGTCCTTACACTATTGTAATAATATAGGGAAAATCAGTGAGAGCAGGGGGTAGGGGGAGGGAAATCCCAGAGCCTATAGAACTGAATCGTAACTTGTTGCTCAGAGGAAAAAACTTTACTGACTGGGGCCACAAGGGAAGTAGATGGTAGCAAGAAGGTCAGGCTTCTACAACAGCAGCAGCAGCAAAGCCTAGCGGCATTCAAGAGGCAGAAATGTGGATGCTGTTGGGGGGGCATAGACAGCTAGGGGCAGGATGGATCCTTTTGGCTGCAGCAGGGAAGACACGCCCTTTCAGCCACCACTTGTTCCCAATAAGGCTCTCCCTCCTCCTGGTGTATGACTTGAATAGCAGCCACTTTCCTAGGAAGTTTTATTAGGAGGCAGGGAAGCAGCTGTGGCCTGTGTTATGGCGCCCTGGATGGGGCCGACAAGCAGGTCATCACTCAACACTGAATCCAGCTTCTCATGGTAGAGTGTTTCTTTCTCTCCTGGAAAAGGGACCCGGTGTGGGGCCAGCAGGCCCTTGAGAGTGGTCCTCCCACCACCTCAGAGGGAGAAGAGGCAGTAGATTGTTTCTGTGCCACGTGGCCCCCGCCACCACTGCCACCACCCAGCCCAAAAACAAATTTTAAAGAAAGAAATATACAGTCCATCAATTCAAGCACATTTTTCTGCAGGAGGAAGAGCCTGCTCATATTCAGAGTACCATAGGTATTTTCTAAGTGCCTGTTACACACTAGACATTACAAATATTCACATATAAATAAAATTCTAGATTCAACAGATATTCAAATATAAATAAAATTCTGTCCTCAAGGAATTCATTGTGGTCAGTGGAAGACACACGTTAAGTAGCATCTGCTGACTGGACAAAAACAACAGGAAATACACTATCATATCCTTTGGGGAATGTTACAATTTCTTACCTGTGTATATGTCACATTTTCAAAGAGACAAATTCAGCAACCTTTACAATAAACACTGTAATACAGGAATAGCTACTACGGGTATACTGCATACAATTGGAGGCAACCAGTATATAGTAAGCATATGGGTATAATTTCTCTGCTAGAAAACTTCCAGAGAAGACTTCACAAAGACTAACCCTAAGCTGAAGCCAAGAAGGACACACTAGGAAGAAACATCAATTCCAAAGTGAGATGAAGCAGTACAGAGAGGGAAGAATGGTACAGTCCAGAAACAGAAAGCAGGACCCTGAAGGCCTTGTGCAGTCTTGAAGAACCAAATGAAGATTTTAAACTTGTGAACAGACAAGGAGACATTACAGGGTAAACACTGGACTTCAGAAAAATAAATAGGTTATCCAAAATGCAGAAAATGGATGGCGGAGAGGGAAAAGGAGAAACCAAAAGCAGAGAAAAGTAGGCCCAAAAGCCTAGGGAAGTAATGAGAGCCTGAATTAATACGGGGGTTAGCGAGAGGCAGGAAGAAAGGAGGATAGGATTTAGGAGATATTTATGTCTTTCCCACTTCTAGCCACCACGGGACGGGGCGGGGGCAGGAGGAAGCTGTTTTAACATCATTATTTAAAAGGCGAACCAGGAAACCAGGACAGTATAAAAACAAAACACAAAAGTGGAATCCAATTAAAGCAGAAGAAAGGCTGTTTTGCAAAGATTACAATTACTTGACGCATTACTGCTTTGTAAGAGAGAAGAGCCACACACAACAACCCATGCAAAAACACCTTAGCAAACTGCAGATACCACCACAGTATACATAGACACCATGACAGACTTTCATGGGGCTTTCTTAAGTAGAGTGGTATACTCTACAGCTGGCTCTGTTGAGAACAAAGACATAAAACAAGGATTTTGTTCCTTAAATGTCCACCTGCTGTTACCCCTCCTCATTCTTTCCTTCAAACAAGTCATCTCTATAGCAACACAATCTTAAGAAATTTGTGGGTGTAAAGCATATGTTTGTGCAAAAATATCAGAACTAAAGAACATCAGCTACTTTTATTTTTTCCTTTAATACAAGAGATACACAATGTATTTTAGCAACAACTGACATATAATTTTTAAAGATGTGACAATTGTACATCCTGTACATGCTTACATGGAAGTTCTTTCTACAGGATACAATGACACCTTGTGGTAGGACTTTCTGAATTACACAAATTATCTTGGAAAATATTTTGGCAGCAGAGATTTAAGAAAGTGTGGTTTACAAAGTAAGAAAACGTGGGACGATAACTGAAGTAGGACAGACTCATAATAATCCACTTAGAAAAGAGCAGAGAATCAAACTTCAGAAAATTTCACAGCACTGGACAATTACTGTATATTTAACGTGCTATTCATAATCTGGGAAAAAACTGGTAGCTTCAACTCCTTTGCATGGTAATAACAACACAGGTTTCATCTATGAAAATAACATAGCCATGTCATTACTTCTTTCTTGGCAATTTAAAAGAGTCACTAACATCACAGTAAATTCCTCAATCTTGATTAATAACAGCAACTTACAATAGTCTTTCCTGAAGTTTCCTATTTTTACTAAATTATACTGACTACTAGGAAACACAAAGGAAAGTTAATGATGTGGTTTGTGCACAATCACCTCTGAATCCCTTCTAAGGGTCTTCTCTCGCTATCTACCATCTCACAGCCACCTCCTTACCTCTCTGGTACTTTTTACTCCCCTTTTGTTCCCTTTCCCCTACTCAACAGGAAAAAAATGTCTGGTCTGTTTTCCCACCTCTATGAGAAAATGTCAAGCTGCTCCTCACAATATCAGATACTACTTCTATCTGAATGGCACACAAATTTATACCCTAGCTCACATCTCCCTCACTAGCGACATCCTATCTACCGCAGAGGTTCAAAGATGCATGCTAGGACATGTTACTTTAAGAAAACATCTTTTTTAAGGTCCTTGGAAATTGAGAAAGAATACAAATGTAGGAAGATCGCCCTGATCTTGTCTCACCATTCTCCCCTAACAAAGAGTTACCCAACTTAGCCTCTAAAGCAGGTCCTAAGGCCTTGACTCCAGAGAATGCCTTCCCATACCTGGAAGCTAGAAATGAACACACAGAGATGCCAAGAAGAACATGAACCAACAGGACTTGCTATGCCCCCTCCTGTATTATCATCACTCATCTCCAGTGATGCAAAGGTTTTCCAAAAATTTACAGAAATTTTTAAAAAAATAGTATTGGGGTACTGGCATTGTGGCTTGGCACACAAAGTCACAGCCCGCAGTGCTGGCATACCCTGTGAACACCAGTTCAAGTCCCAACTGCTCCACTTTCGATCCAGCTCCCTGCTAATGCACCTAGGAAAGCAGCAGTCGAAGGCCCAAGTCCCTGAGCCCCTGAGCACTCACATGGGAGACCTGCATGAAGCTCCTAGCTCTAGACTTCAGCCTGGCCCACTCTGGCCAGTGTGGCTATCTGAGGAGCAGCAGGGACTCAAACCAGTCCTCATGCAGAATGACAGTTACACAGGCAGATGTTTAAGTCACAATGTTACAACACATCATTGGTTGTCCTTCATTTTTACATAACCTACAAGTATTTACCAAGACAATCTTTTACAAATGCTATTTTCATACGTCTCATTGCCACCCTTCTATTAATCCTGGGATCAAAACTAAATTTCTCAAATTCACAGCACTGCATTAGCAAGTTCCCTACATAAACACCTTTGTTTTGCCATGCCCCTTTGCTATTGTCCAGTTCAGTTTACTTTGCTTGCTTTCACAACTTTGTTCATACAGTTAGTTAAGCTAAAACATATCCTTAAATCTTTTTATTTACTCTCAGACCAAGATCAGCCAAACCTGAAACCTCAGTCTGAAGAACCGTGAAGTTGTTCTCAGTTTCAGTTACTCCGAAAGTGATCCAAAGAAGCACTTTTACCCTTAGACTCCACAGGTTCCTGCCCCCTGTGCTTGCCTTAGGGTACCCACCACTCATTCTACACATCTGCACTTTTCCTGTACAGCCTTCGGGATTATAGAGACTAAAGAAATCCTAAATCCCTCAAAGAAAAAATATACTATCCCCTGCCTTTTGGCCATCTCCAGAGCTTCCACTTCCAATAAATGATTCACAAAGTTTCTGTGATACTAACTCTCCTTTCTCACAGTTTTGCAATCCAAGTTCAGAGAAAGCCTGGGAAGGTTATCACCAAAACAGCTGGCTTTATGACAGTCATCAAGGCATTTCTGCCTGAGGAACAGTCAGCTTTCAAAAGGAACATATCCTTTGACGTAGCAATTCCAAATTTAGGAATTAATCTCAAGTAACTCATCAGATATGCATAATTGTGTTCAGGGATCTCTATTAATATTAAATCAATGTTTATTAAGCACATTCTAGGCACCAGATCTGAGAGGATAAAATTAGTTTCCTGCGCTCGCTGTGCTTGTCTCACAGGTCATTCAAAAGGCCCAGGAACAGATGGAGCCTCTTATTCTATAGGACCACCCCACCTCTTCAATCAGCCTTTCCAATCACACAATCAACTAGGAAGAAAAACCAGGAGGGCTCAGTGTCAGGTCGGGTTCCTGCTTCAACCCAGTGCAGCCCTGGCTGTTGCTGAGGGACCTCTGTCTGTGCCTGTTTCTCTGCTTCACAATAAACAAAAATACACACGTTAAAAAAAAAAAACAACAACAATGAGAAGCATACTAAAACAAAACCAAACAAAGCTATTATCACACTTATGGATCAGAAAATTCAATATTGTTAACACGTTCATCTCTTCAAAATTCAATGCAATGACATTCAAGCAGAGTTTTTACAGATATTCCCAACCGATTCCAAAATTCATGTGGAAACACAACAGATTTACAATAAACCAATACTGAAAAAGACCCCAATACATGCAGGTACAACAAAATGCAAAAAAAATTTGGTGCAAAATAATTCCAAAATTCATGCAGTTTTTCATACTATCTATTTTTAGTGACTGTTCTGAAGGCTCCCCCATGTGCATTGATTTTGTCACTAAAATGAAATCATTTTAATGCAATTTATTTACAGTACTGTTGCATTTTGTCAAATGATTTCTGAAAGAAAATGAGAAGTCAATTCACTCAAGAAAGGACAGATTTTTTAATTAAAAAAAAAATCCTGGAACATGTTACTTCCCATATGAAAAAAAAACCTGAATTTTAAGCCATATATCACTTATCACACTATACACAAAAACTGGCTCAAAACAAAGAACAAAGCATAGATCTGAATATGATCCTTGCAGCAGGAGCTGTGGTGCAGGGGGTCAGGCTGCCACTCGGGATGTCCACATCCCACACGGAATATTGCCTCTAACTCCTCGCCCAGCTTCTTGTCAACGCACTTAGAAGCAGCAGCTGATGATCCAAGTACTTGGGTGCCTGCCACCCTTTGGGAGAGCCAAAGGGAGCTCTGCCTCCTGGCTTCAGTCTGGCCCAGCCCCAACCAACACAGGTATGTGGGGAATGAACCAGAAAAGGAAGACATTCTCATTCATATTCTTGCTCTCTCTGCCTTTTACATAACTAAATCTAAAAAAGAAGGATTACAGAAAGAAGGGGAAAATCTCTTTCATTATTTAAAAAATATATATGATGGGACTGGCGCGGTGGCACAAGTGTTTAAGGTCCTCGCCTTGAACGCCCGGGATCCCATGTGGGCGCCAGTTCTATCCCAGCAGCCCCGCTTCCCTTCCAGCTCCCTGCCTGTGGCCTGGGAAAGCAGTCAAGGACAGCCCAAAGCTTTGGGGCCCTGCACCTGCGTGGGAGACCCGGAAGAGTCTCCTGGCTTCAGGTCGGCATAGCATCGGCCGTTGCGCTTGGGGAGTGAATCATTGGACAGAAGTTCATCCTCTCTGTCTCTCCTCTATGTATATCCGCCTTTCCAATAAAAATAAAATAATAAAAATAAACCTTTAAAAAAAATACATATGAAGCCAAAGAGTATCAAGGTAAACACGGGAGAAAAGATTAAGATCTTGGGTTAAAGATTTCTTACCTACAACAGCAAGAGAGAAAAAAAATTTGATTTGGATTTCATAAACATTAACAACTTCTGCTATGCGTAGGGGTTGTGGGGGTGGGAACCAATGACACAAAAAATAGAAAGTAAGACTGGGAGGTAGGAAAGAAAGTTATAAATTCTACATCCAATAAAAGATTTGCATCTAGAATAAAGAATTTGCAAAACTAAATAATAAAAGTAAACCCATTTTTTTCAAAATTGGCAAAGAATCATGAACAAGTACATCGTCAAAAGAGATAGATGGATGACTAAAAAAAAAATGCCTGAAATATTAAATATATCATTACTTACATAAAAAAAATTCAGGGGTCAGGGATGAGTCCCAGATGTTCCACTCCTGATCCTGCTTCTTTGGAAAAGCAGAAGATAGTCCAAGTGACTGGACTCCTACCACTTACATTGGAGACTGGGATGGAGTTCATGGCTTCTGGTTTTGGCATGGCCTAGCCCTGACTAATATAGCCATTTGGGAAAGTGAACCAACAGATGGAAGCCCTCTCTGTCTCAGTATCTATGTAATCTGCCTTTCAAACCGATAATTGAACAAAATTTTTTACACCACCATATAATATGGTCATTCTATATAAGTATTTAGCCAAAAGAAACAAATGCGTATGTCTACACAAATAATTTATGCAGATAATTATAATCTTTGAGACTAACACACAAACATCCACTAAACGTGAATGTGAAACATCCACACAACAAAACAGAGGGACAAAGTCATGCCAAGTTAAAAAGTCCAGACTAAAAATAGTACATTTTACATGTTTGCATTTTTTACAAAGTTCTAGGAAATATAAACTTCTGATCTAGTGCTTTAGGAAAGTCAGGAATCTAAAAAATGTGGAGTGACCAAGAAATGTTTAGTATTGTGCAGAAGACGATGAGTAATACAAAACAAAATCTAGGAACGATTTTTCCTCCAGAGAGAATTCCACACATAAATCAGGTAACAAACGTCCTACTGAGCTAAAAGTACTGAGTCAATAACTCCTCCCCACAGAAACCACCCAATATTCAATGTTCTGAAATTCAAAGAAAATTGCACAGTGTTTATTCACAAGAATAGGGCTCTGCGTTAGGATGGGTCTATGGCACTGTTGAACCATCTGCCTCCATCGCCCACGAAGTTTGCTTTTTTTCTTTTTTAAAGACTTTCTTATTTTTATTGGAATGGTAGATTTGCAAGGAGAAGGGAGAGACGGAAAGATCTTGTATCCACTGGTGCATTCCCCAAACAGCCGCAACAGCAGGAGGTGAGCCAATCCAAAACCAGGATCCATGTTCCAAGGCCTTTGGCTGTCCTCCACTGTTTCCCAAGCCACAAGCAGGAAGCTGGATTGGAAGTGGAGCAGCCAGACATGAACTGATGCCCATGTGAGATCCCAGCACTTGCAAGGAAAGGATTAGCCAATTGAGCCACCATGCTGGGCCTTCCCCTTGAGTTCTAACAGTATACGAATTCAACAAGGGCGGAAGACAGTGAAACGTTCCAACACTATTTAAGGCTGATCTGTTGATATGACACACTGTCCATTCAAACAGAGCTATGGGAGCCAGTAACATTCTTTTGGCCTAAGGTTTTGGGCCTCTTTGGGTCAAACAAACCCAGAAGAGCACTTATGATTTTACAGGCACAGCATCAGAGAGCTTGATAAACTGTCCACTAGCCTAGGCTGAACAACTGAAAGCATGAGTACAGCAGACTACTAGAGTCAGGCCATGCACATCTCCAATAACAACCCACACTCCTAGAGGAGATGGCCAGGGAGGCCCATGGCAGGGCACAGATAGCAAACATCAGAAAATGGCTGTCTTTAAACATACTTCCTTGCCCTTCTAAACCCATCTGAAGACAATGGAAGCTCTGTTTGTTCAACTTATTTGAACACAACCTTTGCTCAACGCATTGTTGGTCATAAAGTTAAACAGTCGGCGGAAGTCGGGCTTGAAAGATGAGAGAAATCAGTAACCACACAAAGAAGGAAAAAAAAACCTACCTCACAGATTTAGTCCAGGAAAATTACTTATAAGCAATACAAAACAAAACAAAACCAATTCCTTGGTGCAAAAGACAAAATTATTAATTCAAAATACTGCAGCAGTGTAGGGCAGAGAAGACAGCACCTGGGCTAGCTGCTGCTTACACTGAAGTTCTGATTGTGAACTGAACTAACATCACAGCATTTCACTGAAAACCGGCATGCTGCTCTCCCAGAAAGGGGAGCAAGGCATTCAGCATCTCACCGGAGAATCTGATCCAGGAGTGAGTAAACAAGTAGCACTCAGATGGGGGGAAAATGCAGTTGTTTTCGCCAGACACTGTCATCTACATAGAAACACCATGTATAAGTTGAGTGCATTTCTTAACCAATGGACAACACCAGCCCTCTTGCTGTTTCCATATGTAAGCAATAAACAATCCACAAATCACAATATCAAAGTTCATTCCCAAGAGCATGAAAAACTAGGAAGAAATAGAATATAGTATTCACACACTAAAAATCTTAAAATGCTGTTGAAAGAAATTAGCAAATGGAGATAATATTATTGGATTGGAAAACACCATTTTGTTAAGTTAGCAGTTCTGTCAACACTGATAAGTTTTGATGTAAACCCTACAAAATTTTTGTAAATTTCCTGAATTTTACATGGAAATGGAGAGGATTATAATCAATTTTGTAAACAAAGAAAAAAATTGGAGGATATTACTAAATCACTGAAATGAAATCCTAGACTTCCTGTAAGAGTGCGTGAGTTTTTTTTACTCAAGGAAAGCAAAAGAGGATGGCCCAAAGCCTTGGGACCCTAAACCCAGGTGGGAAACTGCAAGAAGCTCCTGGCTCCTGGCTCCTGGCTCAGGACTGGCTCAGCTCTGGCCATTATGACCACGCAGGGGATGAACAAGCCAATGGAAGCGCTCTGTCACCCTTTCTCTCTAATCTACCTTTCAACTAAATAAATCTCAAAAAGAAAAAAAAAAAAATAGTGTTGGAGGCCATCACTGTGGCATATCAGGTTAAGCCACCTACAGGTGGCATTCCATGAGGAACAATTCAAGTCCCAGCTGCTCTGCTTCCATTCCAGCTCCCTGCTTCTGTGCCTGGGAAAACGGAAGACAGCCCAATTATCTGGGCCCCTGCATTCAGCATGGGAGATCAGAAGCAGCTCCTGCTTGTTGCAGCCACTTGGGGAGTGAACCTGCAGATGGAAAGTCTGTCTCACCTTCTCTCTGTGTAACTCTGTTTTTCAAATAAAAATATATCTTCAGAACAAAGAGAGGTGTAGAATAGCCTGTAGCAATGAATAAAAAAATAAATTACCATTTAAAGAGTGCCTACTATAACTGAGTCATATAATTTACCTTTTAATTCCAATGACTTGAAAAAAAGTTTTTAATATAAAGACAGTGAGGACCAAAACCTTAAAGAACTGAGAGCAGCATTTAGCCAGGATACTAGGATGACCAGATGCCTATTATTAAAGCATCTGAACTTGATCCCCAGCTCCTGACTGCAGCTTCCGCCCACAACAGTCCCTGCAAGGCCGTGGGAACAGCCCAAGTGACTGGGTGTCTGTAGCCCGCATGAGACAGAAGATCACACTACAGCGCCCAGCTCCAGCCCCACTCTGCCTTGTTTAATGTGCGTGCTGGGAGTGAACAAGCAGATGGGAGTGCTCGCTCACCGTCTCTCAAATTAAGAAAAAAGGGGAAATTTAAGTAACTGACTTGAAAACTCAAGCAGCTTGTAAAGCAGCATAGCCAAGATTCTATTCTTCCATGTCAGGATGCAAGCTCCAAAATACCTACTATTTCCTCTGCTGTGCTGCTCAAAGACTTCACAAGTTTAGATCTTCTGACAGATGGATTTACACTGATAGTACTCACAGTCAATGTTCCTGAGAAACTACTTCAGTCAAGAAACGGAATGTGATGTGTTCTGCCCGTGCCTTCCAAGATCTTACCCTTCTCTGCATTTCCTCCATTCTCTCTCCACCCACCCGAATGCATTCACCCTTTCCTGCTTCTAAAATCCTCCCTGGCAATCTCACCTACACCCGAGATCTCGACAGCCAGCCACTGTTGCTGATCACCAGTGTCTCCCCAACCCAGGGAAACGTTCTCCCCTACTTTCCCTTGACTAATTCCCTCCAAGAGTTGACTACTTCTCTGTGCCCTCTCAAATTCTAATGGCGCATCCCTGAATTCAAGTGTATTCTAACTACGTACCACTGTAGATATACGCCCTTTCTGCTACAGAACACACCCTTTTTTTTTTTAACTTGGAAGTCAGCCTTACAGAGAAAAGGAAACAAAGCTTTTTCATCCACTGGCTCACTCCCCAAGTAAGCACAGTGGCCCAAGCGGCACTGATCAGAAGCCAGGAGCTTCTTCCAGATCCCAACGCTTCAGGCTGGCCTCCACTGCTTTCCCAGGCAGGGAGCTAGATGGGAAGTGGAGCAGCCAGGACTCAAGCTGGCACCCATATGGGATCCCAGCAGATGAGAGGTAAGGATTTAAGCCACTAGGTTATTGTGCTGAGTCAATACAGAATACACTCCTATTTGTCTTTAGAACACTTAGAATGCTGTATTACAAATTACTTTATCCATCTCTACTATCCTACCAAGTGCCTGATGCCCTATCCTATTGCGTAATCTTCCTGTTGCTAAGCATGGTACAAAACGTGCACTGAGCATGACTAACCCTACAAAAATGGAGAAACATGACTTGTTTTAAATCGGAAGCACACAATTTCTGAAATAAATCTTCAGATTTCTCCTTTCAAAAAGAAAGATCAGGAAAAGTTAAATGACTCATCCAGTAGTGTCCTAAATCAGCATTCTCTTCCCACCTATTCCATTGTGTTTACTGATCTAAGTTATTTTTTTAAAGACTTATTTTATCTTTATTGGAAAGTCAGATATACAAGACAAGGAGAGAGAGAGGAAGAGCTTTTGTCCACTGATTCACTCCCCAAGCGGCCACAACGGCTGGAGCTGAGCCGATCCAAAGCCAGGAGTCAGGAGCCTCCTCCAGGTCTCCCACATGAGTGCAGGATCCCAAGGTTTTGGGCCATCCTCCACTGCTTTTCCAGGCCACAAGCAGGGAGCTGGATGGGAAGCATGGCCGCTGGGATTAGAACCAGTACCCATATCGGATTCAGCTGCTAGGCTATCACATCAGGCCCTGATCTACTTTTAATGAAGCTCCAAAAGTAAAAGAAGCAGTTCAAAAATATTAAGAACCATTTCAACTGCATCCCCACCAGCTCTGGCTTTATCAGTTAAAGAGAACTTTGAATTATTACTTAACAGCCTTCTACCCAGAACAGTTTGAACTGGTCTTTTCACATGTCCTTTACAAACACCACAATACAATGAAAATTCATCATGCATCTCTATGTGACAAAGTACAAGCGGTCATAATTTGTCAGAACATCAAAAAAAAAAATCCTTAACTACACTGTGCGCCCTTTAGCGATAATGCAACATCTTCCTTAACCCACGGTGTGATTCGGTTGAGAAACAGAGAGGACACGTGAACACGAGACAGGAGCTGCAGCTCTGTCAGGATATTCCCTGTGGTACCAAGCTGCTGTGCACTGGTTGCTAGGATATAGTGCAACTTTGTTCCCAGGCAACAACTTAGAAGCTAGAATGCCAAGCTCATTCAGAAACAAATCAAGATTTACATAAGTACTCTGATATCAACTTCACTTTTTCTATATCCTCAACTCAAGAGTCTCTGTAAAAAGCATCAAATGCTGAATTTATGGCAAGAATACAAAAATTACCTAGACATTTTAAAAACATCTTTTGAGAATTTTGGTGCTTCAAAAAAAAAAAAAAAAAAACAAGCTGTTTCCTTCTAACTGAATTTTAATCACAACCTCACCTGCGATGCTGGCAGGCCATAAAGCACTGGTTTGGACCCTGGCTGCTCCATTTTTAACTCCTTGCTAATGACCATGGAAGCAGAGGAAGTTGGCCGAGTCCTTGAATTCCCACCACCAAATGGGAGGCCGAGAGGGAATTCTAGGCTCCTGGCTTCACCCTGGCCCAGCACTGACTGTTGCAGCCATTTGGAGACTGAACCAGCAGAATCAGTTCATCTCAATCACAATTTCTCTCTCTCTACTCTCCCCTACCTCAAGTATTTGAAATAAATACTTTAAACCAAACAAAAACAAGAAATGCTAACTTAGTAGGGCCAGCACACTTTCACAAGTTTAACCTTGACCAGAACAGGAAGTAAGATAAAAGGAGTAAAATTGGAGACAGGAATGGAGGGAGGAAAAGAAGGGTGAAGAGCTAAGATTAACATTTTATTTTGAAGACTTACTTATTTGCTAGTCAGAGCTGCAGAGAGAAAAAGGCAGACACTTCCCTTCTACCTGCTCTACCCCAAATGACCCCAACCACGAGGGCTGCCCCAGGCCAGAGAGGAGCGAGGAGCTTCACCCACCCGCACAGTGCCCCAACATGTGAGTCCTGTTGTGCTGCTTTCCCCAGGCCATTCTCCGGAAGCTGGACAGGAAGTGGAACACCCAGGATACGGACAAGCATCCACTGGGGACATCAATGTGACAGGCAACAGCCTTACTCACCGCCAAGACTGCAGCGCCAAGTGTGATAACGTTTTTAAAGTCAAGATTCTAAGCAAGAACCAGGAAACTGACCAAACTCCCCAAGCCCATTTGGCAATTGCACCAGCATTCCTGGGGGAATTCTGACTGTCGCAAGTTGCCCTGGGAATTCACACTTTCTAGGAATAGAAACTTTCCTTCTGAATCTGACAAACAGCCATTCCTTCAATCCCTTTCCTGCAGTTTACTGTTGCCGGTTGGTCATCCCGCAGTTACAGCCCTGTCAAGAACCCTACTGTGACTGCACTATTGATGGGAGCGGGAAAGGAACGCACACCAACTAAGTTATCCCGCCACTCCCACTGGGAAGAGAGTAAGAACACAGTTCATTAAGGCTGGGTCATCTGCCCTTAAGCAGCTTACAATCTAGTTACAAAGACAAGACAGACAGAAGAAAGAATACAACATAGAGTGTAAGCATCAATAAAGTATGATTCACAAATATGTACGACAGGATTACAGAGGTGGGACAGACGAAAAAGACTGATAAAGATGAGAAAACGCATACCAGCTTTACAGACTAGTTTACAAAGAACAGTCTACCTTTCCATCATTCCATCTCTCTGTAAATCTGCCTTTCCAATAAAGAAATCTTAAGAAGGCAGGGAGTTACAGTGGTTCAATTAGCTAATCCTACACCTGCAAGCACCAGCATCCCATATGGGTGCTGGTTCATGTCCCAGCTGCTCCACTTCCCATTCAGCTCCCTGCTTACAGCCTGGGAGAGCAGAGCAGGATGGCCCAATGAAACCAAGTGGAACACCAGGAGGGCCCTGGCTGCTGGCTTCAGACAGGCCATTTGGGGGGATGAACCAGCAGATGGGGGATCTTTCTCTTTGTCTTCCTCTCTGCAAATGTGCCTTTCCAATAAAAATAAATCTTAAACGTTTGTGCAGAAATACCTTTCTATTAAGAACATAGGCTTCATTAAGAACAGGGTGAGAGTAAAGAGTTTATCTCCACTCAAGAAATGGGAACTTGAATTGGTAGGAAAACTGAGCCATGTTATGCACGACGATTTAAGATCAAACTCATGCACTTCACGCAGAGACATTCTCTAGCTGGGCGGGAGTAAAGCAATTCTGACAATACACGATTCTTATTGTTAAGAATTCCTCAACTTCTTGAATTAGAACTTCTCGAAAAACACTGCCGATTTTTCATTGCTCAGGATTTTAATCCCACAATGTTGAGTCATTCTTGATTTTTTTTCTTGTCTTGCGCAACTTGTGACTATCTGGCTACCTCAACATCAGCATATGGCAAATTTAAAAAGAAGCAATACAGAGTAGGATGTAAAGAAATTCAACTTCAAGTCCCAACTCCCCCTACCAACATTAAACATCATCCCGTCTCAAGTGTTTTCACTACTGCTTTCCTACTTCACAGGTTACTGCAATCAAAGAATATTATTGAAAAGAGCTCCAAAAACTCATAACTTGTCATGCAAATTGTACCACCAAGGGTTCAATGAGAAGAAGAGCCAAGGCTGAAAACCCATTTGTCCCATCAGTGTTTCAATTTCCCAATCTGTATGTAATCCTAAACTAGTATCGCACTCCTTGAAAACATTTGTATCTATAGCCCATACACTTCTCCCATGCAGAAAACACTCCAAGAAGGGAAAATATCCCATTCACCCCATCCCAAATGCGCAAAAGGCAACTTCCAACCAACTGTCCAAGCAATGTCGCCAGAGTCCCCTGACACCGCCACTTAGAGCAGCTCTAACAGTTCTAAACAATGAGTCTGAAACCAAACCTCACTGTGAAACGTGAGTATTAACATAACCACCCACAAGTTAAAAATCAAGGCTTCAGTGATTTCCGGATCCAAAGTAACACAGGATAGACACACTGGATCGTGTTCCCACTGAAAATCAGAATTGTTTACGGAACTGTTGCTTAGTGACAGTGGACTGTTTTAAGCCACTCAGTTTTAGAACCAACCACTCAAGTATTCTGCGTTCACAACCTGAGCAGAGAATTAATCAGGTCAAAGGAAACAAATCCACAACAAGCCTCCTCTTCTAGACATTTGTATTTGTAATAAACAGCTTCTCCCTGACACCTGTTAAGACCTAAGGTTTTACACGGCGATGGGCATTTTCAAGAGCAAAGTGCCCACGCACCACGGTGCAAAGCCGGACACTTCAGGATTTACTTGCACCCACCCCACACAAACATAGTTTAGACGTTATGTGTTGTCACTACAAAAAAGGTCTTCGAAGCCAGGTAAGGGGAAGCACAGGTTTTTTTCCTCTCCAATTAAACGGCAGGTGTTTCAGGTTTACCCAAGCCCTAGACAATCACCAGCCCGGAGAACATCAGAAAAGCTCCATCAGGAGTTTCACGTGCCTCGGATCGCTTGCAGACCAACCACCACGGCAAGCTTTACATACCACGCTCCTTCGACTTTACCAGGAAAACACACGTACATACAAACGGGGGGAATTCAGGGGCACGCTGCGGGGTGCGGAGGCGAATTTCAAAGTAGGGACAACACAGCACGAGAGTTACGTACCAGGCTCACACTCGGTCCTTGCAACGTGCCACAAAACTTGGCAGTGAGCGGTGTCGGGGGCGCACTCGGCAAGGGGCCACACCTCCACAGCGCCAGCAGACACCGGCACCCCCCAGCTCGGCCCTCGGAGGCATCGGGGCTGAGGAGGCCGAGGGGTGTCGGCCCGGCCCGCCCGCCGAACCCGGCGAGTCCCGGCGGCCGCTCGCGCTGCAGGCTCACACGGAGCGGGAGGAGCAGGGCCGGGCGCGCCCGTCGGGCTCCCGCACCCCGCGGGAAGCTGAGGCAACCCGGGAGGACCCCGAAAGTACAGAGAGCACGGCAAACGGAGCGGCCTCCTCTGGGGCGCGGGGGGACGCCGGCCGGGACGCCGCCTCAGCCCGCCGCCCGTCAGCCCTCCTCCAGCTCCCGCCGAGCCCAGCCGACCCCGAGACTCAAGTGGCTTGCTAAGCAGGAAGTCCCGCCCCCACGCCGACGTCACCGACGCCGCGGCAGCAGCCGTTGGAGAGAGGAAGCCGAGCAAACCGCCGCGGGAAGCGTGGCGGGCGGCTGTGGAGGTGCTGAGCGGTCTCGGGTGCTGGTGGAAGAGCCAGCCCGCGGACCCTCCTGCCTCAAGGGTGCCTAGGGACGCGCGGCGCTGGAGAGAGGGACGCGGTCTCCCTGGCCTGCGCCCCACGCCGCTTCTCTGTGGGCTTTCCCGCCTCTCCGTCCCTCTTCCCGCCCTGCCATCACTCTGACAGGGCTTGGCTGAAGCGCCTGCCCCAGCAACCTGTCGCCCACCACGGCCGAGGGGAGTCAGCCCCGGGGTGGGCAGTCGGCCCAGCTTGCTACGAGGAAAGTGTCCACTCCGATCCAAGGCCCTCGCCAGCCCCTTACCTCGTGATGCCAAGGCCAGAGCCCGCACGGGGAAAGCAGCGCAGGCATCTGCTTGTCTGCAAGCTGGAAGAGAGTGCTAGCTTTTGAAACTGTCCTTTGTAACCCAGCCTCTCTCATTTAATACTATAGGTTAAAAATTCTTAAAACAACAAGTCGAACTTTGCTGTGTAAGATAATTGCTTCTAATCTACATTTTAAAACGTGTGCTTCCATTAACACAAGAAAGTGAAAGGATAATCCAATGTAATTTCAACTCAATGCTTTGAAATTAATATTGGATAAGAGTTAAGTATTTCAGGCGTAGGAAGAATTATTACAATGAAAAAGAATTTTTTTAATGGAAAAATTATTTGAAAACATTTTGAGTCCAGCACAGGGTATAGTAGGCTGACTTGGACACTGGCATACCAAATGGGCGCCGGTTCTAATCCCGGCAGCCCTGCTTCCCATCCAACTCCCTGCTTGTGGCCTAGGACCACAAGGAGGATGGGCCAAAGCCTTGGGACCCTGCACCCACATGGGAGACACAGAAGAGGCTCCAGGTTCCTGGCTTTGGATCAGCTCAGCTTCAACCATTGTGGCCACTTGGGGAGCGAATCAATGGATGGAAGATCTTCCTCTCTGTTTCTCCTCCTCTATATGTCTGACTTTACAATAAAATCAACTATTTCTTAAAAAAATAGAGGATGGTAGATGTAGGATGGACGAGGCTAGGTCTCTGCCCCTACTGAGCCACATGTGAGCTGTGTTTGGGTACGGATGAACCTTGGCTGGGCTGAAACATCCAATACTAAGAACCAGATTGGGTTGAAGGCCAGTCAAGAAAGGCCACTGTTCCTGCTAGGACAGGAGGTGGACTGAATAGGGCTGCTCATGGACTCACCAACATGTACAAAATCTGGCATTGGGAGAGGTTCTGATGGAGGAGCCTCAGTAACTCCTCTGGCAGGCAGGACAAAGTCCTTGCAGGTAAGCACAAGAAGCATGATAAGGAACAGCCCAGACCAGGCCAGGGAAAGGTACCCACGAGCATACATTTGCCACAGGTCAGGGGCGGACCAGGCTGAACCAGTTCACATCAGCCACTGACCAATACGAGCACAAGAACAGTGTGGGTCAGGCCAGGTATGACTGTAACACATACCAGTACACATTACAGCTGGGATAGGGTACATGCTGGGCTGGGCTAGACTATAACCCTCACCAGCTGGAATTGAGGGTGGGCCAGGCCAGCCAGGCTACAGCATCCACTAGCAAATGCCAAGGTGAGGCGGGCCATGCCAGACTGGGCCACAGCTCTAGTAGGAACCAGGGAGGGAGGGAGTAAAGCTGGTAGGGGACTGTGGAGGGCTCCCCTGCTGAAACACCTCACCCACTAGAAAGCATGAGTTGGGATGGGAGCAGACCAGACCAGCCAGGGCTACAACACCTGTGGGACACATGTGAGCCAGATCAGAGCCCGGTTAGGCTGACTGTTCCTACTGGTGCAAACATAGAGCAGAATGGGTGAGGGTTGGTTGGGCTTTGCCACTGTATCAGATAGCAGATGCTGGCACTGGTGACTAATCTGTAAAGTTAAACTACAGAATCATCTGGAAAGTGCATGATCTGGGAGTGGTAGTGGCCCAGGAGGGAAATAGTGGGCACCTCCCTCTTGGTTACCATTCCCACTGGAGAGCATGAAAACCAGAACTTGGGCAGCAATGGCTGGACAGAACGGCACCCACCAGCTTGTGTGTGGGCTGGATAGTGGAGCTGGTTGGGTTGAACTAAGCTTCAGTGCCCTCTGACATGTATGAGAGCTGAATGGGATGTGGGACAGACTGGACTAGTCCGATGCAAGCAGACTACTGGCAAGCATGGGAACCAGGGCAAGGGGCAGGGCCTGGTGGGGGTTATTGTGGGTCATTCTGACTAGGCTGCAGCTCCCACTGGTTTATGTGAAGGCGGAGTGTGTGCTGGGCAGAATCAGGCTGGACTGCAACACCCATTGGTTCCAGTGGAAGACCGGGCTAGAAACAGAACCGACAGTGTAATTGCAACCACCAGCTGATTGGGGCAATGGACTGTGCCAGGCCCTGTACTTACAAGTACACACAAGAATCAGGTCTGGGATCACCTCAAAGTTTCTTTGGGGATCTTCCCAGTCGAACTGCCGGACTTAGAACCCTAACCATGAAGAAAAGTGGAAGTTCCATGATCTGCCATGGAGTGCAAGTATCAGAGCCAAGCCTCCTCAAAGGCTCAGACGGAGCAGGGGACAGCATAACCAGGTGCACATGGAGGATATGGCAGTCTATCGGAACCTGCAGAGAATTCCTGGCACCACAACAGAGGAAAGAACAAATCAATCACCTACCCCAGCCATATATGTTGGCAGTGAAAAACTGGGCAAACGGAGACTCATGGAGGTGAGTCTCCATGGTGAGACTCAAAGGTGGACTATGTCAATCAGTGCATTCTGCAGCAACTTCATCGTGCTTGTAATGGTGAGATTGGCAGCAGTTCATAACTGTTGAACTATCAAAATCACTTGAGCAAGATCCTCAGAGCATGCCCCACATCAGGGACCTGGGATGGGTGGGAAGCTAGGTGGGACTTCTCCCTTTATCTCCTCCTTTACCCCAGATACAGAAATAATAATAGTCTTACCACTTTCCTGTAGCCCTTGAACCTTTGTGCCCTAAGTAACTATGTAAAGACTGTCAAAAAAAAAAAAAAAACAACAAGAAAAGTCCAAGATAATGCCAGAATTGAGTGTATCAGTAAATTCAAAGATCATTTCACACATCTAATGTTGCAACATTCAAGTTCATGTCTTCTCTACCACTCAGAGAACCCTAGAATACTCAAGAACATGAGCAAGCCTATACCTCCTGTTTACTATCACCATAACAAAGTCTGATTCAACATCAGCATTTTTTGAAGTCTAGCTTTTGAACTGTTTCATTCCTTAGGCAAGAGAATATTGTAGTCCAAACAACATCTCCGTCAATATTATCCTGATTCTACAATGGCCCAAGGCATCCACAGCATATTGATGTCCTACATGCTGATAAACTGATTTACTTAAAACTGTGTTCCAACAAACAGTGGACCAGTGTGAAATAGCTGCATTCAAAGGATGCTATTATCCACATGTTTGTACAGGCTGTTGAAGTAGCTGATTTGGTTGACCAGTTCCCTAAAAGTTTGCAATGCGTTATCTTTTTAAATTTTTTTTTTAATTTTTTATTTGTTTAAAATGTGGGGCAGGATAAGTTAGGGGTATCTTTCCAAATGCCAGCAACAGCTAGAGCTGGGTCGGGCTACAGCCAGAAACTCAATGTCTCCCACTTGGGTAGCAGAGATCTAACTAGTTGAGTCATACCTTTTCTGCCCTAGCCAATGGTTGGTAGCAGCGGCAGAGCTGGGACTCAAACCCCTGCACGATGACATAGGATGCAGGCTTCCCAAGCAGCATCCTAGCTGCAGGGGTCAGACACTTGCCCCTGCCAATGTACTGACATTCTAAATGCCATTTAGAATATTTCTGCTGCAACATGATGAGCAGGCACATAATACTTGAGTGACATTTAGAATAAAGTTTTGAAGACAGAACACATTCCAGGGCTTTCAAAAAGATTCTGCTCTTGAGGAAATGGTAGGAAACAAGATAATCGTGCTTGGAAAACAGCTGGAATTTCTCATGGTTGAAGAGGTTATTCATGAACTGACCGAGACCCAAAGAGGTTTCCAATGAGAAGCTGAGCCAAGTGGAGAAAAACAAGTAAAGAAAATGTTTAACATTTCAGAAAATGTTACATTTGAGATACCAAAAATTTGCTCATCAAAGAAACTGGTGAGGAATTGCTAATATCTTCAGTGGCATATAGATGTTAGAAGAAATGAAAGTCAATTATGAGACATTTACAAGGACTGGACAGATACAGGAAGCTCTTGCTTGCTATAAACATGTAATGGAAAGAAGCAGCACACTGTACAGCTGAAATTTTATCTTACTATGCTTGTTAAACCATCAACAGATATGGATGCTCTCTAGTGCTTCCTACCAGCTAGTCTCAAACCTTATCAGAGGAGCACCTAGTGGCATTGTGCTGTGGGATCCCCATCATCCAACAGTTTTGGCCCAGTGCTTCAGACTTCCTTCAGGCCCAGGCTGTGCTTCCTGCCATCTGTGAAAATTGAGAACTCCTACAACACTTCTTCACTTCCAGTATGGTATTCCTTGGTTTACATTAGATATTCAACAGTTTATTATAAGATAGGCTTTGTGCAGAATGATTTTTCTCAACCTTTATTAGGGCAATAAAATGTTCTGAGCGTTTTTAAAGCATGTGAAACTAAGCTGTAATGTCTAGTAGATTAGGTGGATTGAATGCATTTTCAACTCACGAAGGATTTACTGTGACATAATCCTATCTTAATACAGAGCATTTACAAATGAAAACCTAGCCCATATTCATGGCTTGGAAGAAATTATGTCAGTACTACCCAGATTAATCTATGTAGATTAAAATCCCAATGATACTTTATGCAGAAATTAAAAAAAAATCCATCCTAACATTCATAAGAAATCTCAAGAAACACCCAAATAGCCAAAATGATCATGATTTGCCTTGAACACTCATTGATCTTTGACAAAATCTGCATGAAAAGACAGGTAACAAAATCTGAGCTTACAGTGAATTTGACAAATTAAGAGCTACAGCATCTAGTATACTAGCTAAGAAATATCAAATGAAGGGAAAATATAAATACCACAAGCAGACACTCCTAGCAAATGGGGGAACTACACAAACAGGTGAGACCCAGAGTGTGCAGCACATACAGTGAATTGGGTGAAGTGCTTTTCCTTTTTGAGGGGAAGGAAGAGGTGGTAAAACAATAAGAACTCATAGCTATCTGCAGAATGGCACCTCCATTTCAAAACAGTAATAAAAACAGGTACATCACAATAGGGCACGTTTGAGGAGAAGGACACCTTAACCAGAATAGTCTCACTGCATAAATCTTAAGTAATTATGTACAATTTTCAAGTAATGAAGCGGCCATAAAGAATAATTTTGGTGCAGATGCCATGTATATCAAATTAAGCCTCCACTTGTGATGCCAGCACCCCATACTGGCACTGGGTTGAAATCCCCACTGCTCCACTTATGACCCAGCCCTCTACTAATGCCCTGGGAAAGTAACGAATGACGGTGCAAGTGCTTAGGCCACTGCACCCATGAGAGAGAACAGAAAGAAGCCCCAGGCTCCTGGAGTCAGACCAGCCCAGTCCTGGCTGTTGCAGCCATCTGGGGAGTGAACCAGTGGTTGGAAGATCTCTCTATGTCTGTCCTTCTCTCTCTCCGTAACCCTGCCTTTCAAATAAAACTTACATTTTTTTAAGAAGAAAAATTTCATGTTAATGTGGCTATCGTTTTTTTTTTTTTTTCCCTCAGTCTGGGGCTGGATTTGCCTCCACATCCCTGGGGCACTTTCATACCAGTTAGTCAGGAACCATTTTCTGATTCTTCGAACACCTGCTACAAAGGAAATCTTGTTGTCATGGTATCGGTACTGTAACCCACTCATGGGTGAAATGAACTCCTCGTTTTGTAGCTGTATTTGAAGCTCTTCAGTGCAAGGCTTGTGAAGCAAGGCACCCCTATCATCAGTGAACAGTACTAACTCAACTGTTTTGGTTTTAACTGTTCCAATATGAAGCTGTAGTGATGATAGTGATGACAATCTGCTCTTATTAATCAACTACTTTAGGAATCCCCGATCATATAAATAGCTCTCAAAGTTCTTCCGGCATTATGGCTCAATTGGCTCATCCCCTATCTGCAAGCATTAGCATCCCCTACGGGCACTGGTTCCTGTCCTGGCTGTTCCACTTCCCATCTAGCTCCCTGCTTGTGTCCTGGGAGAGCAGTGAAACAGGCTGAAAGCCTTAGATCCTGCATCTGTGTGCGAGAATGGTAGGGACCTCCTGGCTCCCAGCTTTGGATTGCCTCAGCTCCAGCCATTGTGGCCATTTGCAGAGTGAACCAGTGGATGGGAGATCTTTCTATCTCTCCTTTTCTCCGTTAATCTCTTTCCAACAAAAATAAATAAATCTGAAGTTCTCTTATCCACTCACGAAACCATTTTAAAACATTCATCTAGCTGATAATATTGAATTCGTTCTTTAGCCTCTCTTCAATCCATAATCCAATTGAAGTTTTATTTCAGAGCACAATGTTCATCTATATAGAAAATAACATCCCAATAGCTAAAGTTATTATTAAAGGTAATCCAAAGGCAAACAAGTTGGCAGCAAATGCAGCTAATGCAATGGGAAACATCAGTACAGGTTTTCTGGGCTGCAGCCAAAGAGGAGCCAGTTACAGGGCTTGTGTGTACATAGTCATAAGAAAAATTAAAGTAGTGTGGGTCACACTACAAACTGCTAAAGAAGCATGATATTAGTATGCACAAACACTGTCAATCCAAGGACAGCGATGGTCCACCTTCATCACCCACCTGCTACACTTTCTGCAGCGATGCATACAAGGTACCTTGTGTGCCTGGAAGACTTTACTTATGTTGGAGCTACATGGTATCATGAGAATTTTCTGGTTTCCATCCCAGAGGCACAAAGCCAGAACTAACAAACAGGGCACTGAGGTAATTATCCACTCATTGACAGTCCAATTTATCAGCATGATGAAATTCACACATCCTCTAGTTGTATGTAAGGACCAACACCATTGCAGAGTCAGTCATGGCCATTGTCAAACATATTGCTTAAACACAGAAGACTTTGATGGGATTCGCACGACACCATCTCTTTAATTCTTCGAAATCTGCAAACTTGATAACGGAGTAGAACATATGGGTTTTTGGCAGAGAAGGATGCCTTCCTACTTTTAAAGAAGTATAGCCTTTCTTTTTCTGTGCATATATTTCCATGTGCCACAATGCCACATGTATGCCTTAATTATCATGACTTAAATAAATGTAAATTATGCCATTTTCACGGTTAACCACTCAGAGCTTTTTCTCTTAACTAAAGGAATCTAGTATATGGGTTGGAAACTTGGCCTCAGCATGGTCTTTGGTGTTTGCTCAATGCCATCACTCCAAGTAGCCTGGGCTCACCTGAAATAGATCTTCTCTATGATTAATTTTGTCACAGCCACCTAAGCCCCAGGCAAGCAGAAGGCAGAACCTGTTTGTGAGAAGTTGGGGCACAGGACCTCCTGCAATTTGTGTCTCATTCCCCCTACACTCTTCCAATTCTCTCAAAACAATGTTACAAAAAAAAAAAAATAAAGAACAGAGTCAAAAAGCGTACACACTTTCTGATTTCAAAAATTAAAAGCTATTGTCATTAAATTTCAGTACTATTCTGCAGACACATAGACTAGAATGGAACAAACAACCCAGGAACAAGCCCCCATTATGTGTGGTTAAATGGTTTTTGACAAGGGTGTGGAGACCATTCACCGGTGAAACAACAGAAAATTGGATCTCCACGTGCAGAAGAATAAAATTGGACTCTTACCTAAAGAGATAGAAAATCTACAAGTAAGTATTAAAACAAGAAAATATTTTAATAGCATTGGATTGGGCCATAGACCCATATCAACATATCAAAGACATGTAAAGATGTTTACTATCACTAAGTATTAAGGAAATGCAGGTGAAAACTACACCAAGATAATATGTGGTCCCTATTAGAATGGCTATTGTCAAATAAAAATTTATAAATGCTGACAAGGATGTGGAGAGATTGAAACCCTTGTGCATTGTTGACAGGAATATAAAGTAACAATCATAGAAAGCAGAATGGCAGTTTCTCAGTGGGCCAGGCACACGGAGCTGAACCTCCACTTCATCGGTCAGTTTCGGCTGATTGAATGGAGAGTGCAGCCTGTCCCTGACTGCTTAAAAAGCAGCTGGCATATTCTTAACTCCATGGGTGTCCACTGCACCCAATGGGCGCCAGGCTTTGCCCATTGACCACCCCCCATAAGCTCTGGGGACTTGGGGGTAACGAATTATTGCCTAGGGACATCTATGGCTAAGGACACAGTATGTGTGAGGAATTAAATCCTGAGGGACACCTAACAACAGGGCCACTGTATTGGCTGGTAAGTGAGGGGACTGAGATCTGGTGGTATGGAGGGGAGAGATTAGATCTGTTTGGGTCAGACTGATTCACCAGCTCACATGGGAGTCCTGATATGGGCTTGTTAGTGCAGATAATTGCTGATAGCCACGCAGTAGACCACACGAAAGCTATGGCTGGGGGCCATCTAGCAGAGCTAGATCCAGTACCTGATTGACTGTTGGAACAGGGGACAGGTCAAATTAGGCAGGGCCATGACACTAAACAGCACGCGAGAGAATAGTTCTAGGCGTAGATTCTTTGGGGGATAAATGTGCCCAACCTTAAGGAAATACAAGTCCCACTCGTTAGCTCAAGAGTTGGGGTGGTGACTGGCTGAACTGATTGTAAACATGGAACTTTCCAACCCTCACGGGAACTGGGGCTGAGAATAGGCTGGGCAGGTCCAAACTGTAGCATCCACATGTACATCCTAAGAGAGTATGTGTGGTGGGATGGCTTGCAACATCCACTAGCTCATACAAAGGTCAAGATAGAAGGGCAGAGGTAAGAGCCTAGCACCTGCTGGAACATGTGAGGTCTGGGTCTGGGAGTGGGATGAGTCGGGGAACCTGGGAAACTCCCCTGTTGGGCCATTGCTCCCAACGGTACACACGTGTTCCAGACCTAGGGGTTCAGCAAGCTGGGCAAGGTAGCCCCATTTGTTGGCAAGTGTATGCGTTGGTTTTGGAAGGGGGAAGACCCAAAAGGGTCAAGCAGACATTAGCCCACTGGCGAGTGCAGAAACCAGGCTGCAGCGCAGGTCATGTTGGGCTAGGACATCACATCTACTGGTTCACCGGAGACAGGAATGGGAGCAGACTGAGCAGAGCCAGGATGCAGCACCTGCTAGCAAGAGTTGGTTCTGGGGGCTGGCTAGGTCAGGCCAGCTTGCAACATCCAAAAGCAAAGGCTAAGACAGATGAGGGGCTATGCCAGGCTGGTTCAGAGCAACCACTGGCATGCGTGAGATCTGTGAATAGGAGCAGGCCTGATAGGGGAGCAAAAGGGATGCACTAGCCAGGTTGTGCTCCCCGTTGGAGATTGCGAGGGTCAGGGTGGGGGCTGAGGTCTGGTCTGGATATGGCTGCAGGATCCCTTGGCATGTGTGTGGGATGGGTGTGGGATGCGCCAAACTGGGCTAGAATCCAGCACCCACTGGTGCTTGTGAGAACCAGGGTATGTGGGACGGGCTAGACTAGGTCTCTGCCCCTGTTGAGCCATGGATGAGCTGAGTCTTGGTGAGGACCAGGCTTGTCTGGGCTGCAACACCCAACAATAAGAACCAGAAATAGTGAGGGCTGGTCAGGAAAGGCCACTGTTTCTGCTAAGACAGGAGGTGGACTATTAGGCCTGGCCCATGGACACACCGGTGTAAATGAGATCTGGCATTGGGAGAGAGCCTGATGGAGGAGCTTGGGGAACTCCTCTGTCAGGAAATGCTCCCTTCAGGTGGGTGCAAGTACCAAGATGGGAAGCAACCCAGACCAGGCCAAAATATGGTATCCACCAGTATACATTTGGCGCAGGTCGGGGGCAGGCCAGGCTGGGTCAGTCCACATTACCCACTGGTGAATCTGAGTGCCAAAGTGGAGCGTGGGTCAGGCTGGGTAAGGGTGCAATACCAGCTAGTCCACATGAGGGTCAGGACTGGGGACTGTCTGGGCCGGGCTAGTCTGTAGGCCCTACCAGCCTGAGTTGGAATTGGGGGTAGGCGTGGCCAGGCTACAGCACCCACTGGCAAATGCCAAAGTGAGGTGGGCTGTGCCAGACTAGGCCATAGCACCCAACCAGTACATGTGAAACCTGGGGGTGGTGCTACGGGGCCCCCCTACTGGGTCACTGCTCCCACTGGTGAGCATGAGAGCTGGGATGGGGGCAGAACAGGCCGGGCAGGACCACGACATCTGATGGCCTACATGTGAGCTGGATCAGGGAAGAGCCAGGCTGGGCTGACTGTACCTTTTGGTACATGCACAAGCCAGTGTGGATTGGTTGGGCTTTGCCACAGCAACAGCTGGCAGATGCTGGCACAGGGGCCAAATTCTGTCAGGTGCAGGCATGGCTTAAACAGATGGTGGCACTCGTCGGCTCCAGTATGGACTGGATGATGGGGATAGTTTGGATGAACTGGGCTTCAGTGCCCATCAACATGTATGAGAGCTGAGTGGGATGTGGGACAGACAGGGCCAATCTGCTGCACTTACTGGCAAGCACGGGAACCAGGGCAGCGGGGAGGGGAGCCTGGTAGGGGTCCTACGAACTACAGAAGAGTGGTGGCCACAGACTGGGGATGAGGTTAGGGGGTCATTCACACGGACTGTTTCAGCTCTGCTAGCTGGGAGTTCTGGAGCTGGAAGAGAGTGAGGATCGTACATCATGTATACATCCAATACTGCTGAACCATGCCCTTGAAAATGCTGAGGGAAGCAACTATGTAAGTTAACACAACTTCAAAATTGCAGGGGAAGTGCTTAATATCTTCTGTTATCCAAGGAGTACAAACTTAAACCACAATGTAGTGCATTCCACAGACTTGAAGGTGTTAGAATCAAAAGGTCTAGGGGTTGGTACCACGACATACTAGGCTAAACCTCTACCTGCAGCACCAGCTTCCAACATGGATGCTGGGTCACGTCCCAGCTGCTACACTTCCAATTTAGCTTCTGGCTAATGACCTGGGAAAATAGTAGAGGATGGCCTAAGTCCATGGGCTCCTATGTCCGCATGGGAGACTCAGAAGAAGGTCCTGCTCCCTGGCTTTGAATTAACTCAGCTCCCACAGTTGCACCTGTTTAGGAAGTGAACCAGAGGATAGATATCTCTCTTTAAAAATAAATTACTTAGGGCCTGGTGCGGTGGTGCAAGTGGTTAAGGTCCTCGCCTTGCACGCCCGGGATCCCATATGGGCGCCGGTTCTAATCCCGGCAGCCCCGCTTCCCTTCCAGCTCCCTGCCTGTGGCCTGGGAAGGCAGTCGAGGACGGCCCAAAGCTTTGGGACCCTGCACCCACGTGGGAGACTCGGAAGAGGCTCCTGGCTTCGGATCGGCATGGTATCGGCCCGTTGTGCTCACTTGGGGAGTGAATCATCGGACGGAAGATCTTCCTCTCTGTCTCTCCTCTCTGTATATCCGCCTTTCCAATGAAAAAATAATAAAAATAAATCTTTAAAAAAAAAAAAGAAAATCTTTAACAAAAAAAAATTACTTAATTAAAATAAATAAAACAAAACAAAACAAAAACCAAGACCTCTGTTGATATTTGTAACTCTGCCTTTCACATACAAAAGAACTTTTTAAAGAAAGAATAAAAATGTCTAAAAGTTCAAATATCAGTGAAAATATGAAAGAATTGTAACTCATACACTGCTGGTATGTGTGTAAAATATTTTGGACAACTGCTTGATAAATTTGTGGTTAACACATTCATCTCCCTGGGCCCAGTGCAATGGCTCAGTGACTAAATCATTGCCTTGCATCCACCAGGATCCCATATGCACACTGGTTCATATCCCAGCTGCTCCACTTCCCATACAGCTCTGCTTGTGGCCTGGGAAAGATTTGATGATAGCCAAAGCCTTGGTACCTTGCACCTGCATGAGACACCCAGAAGAAGCTCCTGGCTCCTGGCTTCAGATTGGCTCAGCTCCAGCCCTTGTGGCTATTTGGGGAGTGAAGCAGAAGTGGATGGAAACTCTTTCTCTGTCTTTCCTTTTCTGTGTAAACCTGCCTTTCCAATAAAAATATCTTTTAAAAATTCATCTACTTTATCATGTCAGTTTCATTGAGTTACCCAAGAGAAAAAAAGTTGAAGATTAAACTTATACCAAAAATTAATGCTGAGTGAAACCTATGCATAGCAACTAAAAACTGCACCAAATTAAATGTTCCTGTACAGGGTTATAGATAAAATATGAAAATTATATATCCATATCCATGCAGTGAAACTCAACTCAGTCATAACAATAACCAAACTGTAATGTGTCTGACAACATGAGTACATCACACACAATTGTGACTACCAGTGAAGCCAGGTTCAAAGGAAACTTTCTGAATGGCTCTATGTGAAATCCAAGTGGTTGAGTGGATGTGTGTATTTAAAAATGCAAACAGAAAGTATAGCTTTCCACTTACCAAAATACTATCATCTACTGACAAGGTCACTTCATTCCTGATGCCAAGATACTCAAGAGATGTGAATAGCTGTTTGGTACTCCCAGACTCAGAGCAAAGGAAGGTTCCACATCTGTGGGTTCAGTCAAAAATACCTGAAGGAAAATGGATCTGTACCACACAAGCACAGACTGTTTTTCTTGTCCTTGATCCCTAAACAGTGTAACAACTTCAGAGGTACTTCAAAAGTTCATTAGAAAACAAACATTTTGATATGAAAAAAAAAATCTTAAAAATTTTTTATAATTTGACTTCCCATGAACTATTTAGTTGCACAGCATGTACATTGTTTTTAATTTTTATTATTAGCATTTTATTATTATTTTTATTGGAAAGGCAGATATACAGAGAGGAGAGACAGAGAGGAAGATCTTCCGTCCGATGATTCACTCCCCAAGTGAGCGCAACGGCAGATGCTATGCCGATCCAAAGCCAGGAGACTCTTCCGGGTCTCCCACGTGGGTGCAGGGTCCCAAAGCTTTGGGCCGTCCTCAGCTGCTTTCCCAGGCCACAGGCAGGGAGCTGGAAGGGAAGTGGGGCTGCTGGGATAGAACAGGCACCCATATGGGATCCCGGGCGTGCAACGTGAGGACCTTAACCACTGCGCCATTGCGCCGGGCCCTGTTTTTTTTTTTTTTTTAAAGATTTATTTATTTATTGGAAAGTCAGAGATACAGAGAAGAGGAGAGACAGAGAGGAGGAATTTCCATCCAATGATTCACCCCCCAAGTGAGCGCAACAGTCGATGCTATGCTGATCCAAAGCCAGGAGCCAGTAACTTCTTCCAGGTCTCCCACACGGGTGCAGGGTCCCAAAGCTTTGGGCTGTCCTCGACTGCTTTCCCAGGCCACAAGCAGGGAGCTGGATGGGAAGTGGAGCTACTGGGATTAGAACCGGCGCCCATATGGGATCCCGGCGCGTTCAAGGCGAGGGCTTTAGCCACTAGGCCACGCCGCCGGGCCCACAGCATGTACCTTGTATTATTAAAACCTCAAGATGATTTCTAGTATACAGGATTGCATGGGTCATTTGCAAATATTATGTCATTGTGGAGGAAGGACTTGACCGTCTGCAGGTTGTGGTATCTGTGTGACAGGGCATCCTGGAACCAGTTCCGTGGTCCTGAGGGCCAACTGTACCTGCTGCTCTTGGAGGCTAAATTCAAGCGATAGAAGAGCTAAATGAGTTCTCCGACCAGTGGGTTAGGTTACTGTAAACCTAGATAAAAAGGAATAAAAACACACACACTCAAATAAAAGCTTCAATGCTGCCGATCTAAGAAAATTCACATTGCAGAAAAATAAAAGAATGGAGTCTTCAGGAACCAAATAAGGAAACTGTCTCACAAGTTTAAATTTCAAGTGAGAAAAAGTGGAGCATTGAGCAAGAAATAGAATGTTTTAGGACAGGAGTCCTTTGAAGAAAAGGTAGGCATCCCAGGATCGCTTTCTGGACACTGAAATGTAAAGGTACATTTAACGCCTCATTGCCAGAGCCAGAAACCCTGGAAAAGAAATGTAAGCTTGTACTTCAGAATATCAAGGGGAAAAGTTATAAGTCATATGGCTTAGTGGTAGACAAAGCTATTTTTATCTTAAAATTTCATATGTTGCCTTCATCTTTCAATTTCTTTATTATTTTTTCTTTTTAAAAAGATCTTCCAACCACTGTTTCACTCCCCAGTGATCACAAGAGCCAGAGCTAAACCGATCTGAAGCCAGGAGCCAGGAGCTTTCTCTGGGTTTCCCACGTGAATGCAGGGTCCCAAGGCTTTGGGCCGTCCTGTACTTCTTTCCCAGGCCACAAGCAGGGAGCTGGAAGGGAAGTGGAACAGCCAGGACATGAACTAGTGCCTATACGGGATCCTAGCATGTGCTGGGGGAGGATTAGCTAATTGAGCCACTGTGGCAGGCAGGCCCTCATCTTTCAGTTTCTATGCTCCTTTATCCTGCTTCTCTTTTATCATTCTACTTTTCCATTTTGTTCTTTTATTCTCTTCCTTTTTGCTTCTCTTATTTCCCATCCTTATTTTGATAGCTAACTCCTTGAAGACACAGTTAGATCATTTTTCCCTAGTTCTCCCCATCCACCCACTCACACATACCTCCATGAAATCTTGAATCACAGACCCATTATATGTCTCATTATGTACTGTGCGTTTAAGGACCACATCCATTGTAATATCAGAGGTTGTTTTTTAATCTCCTTAAACAATTTTGCCCATTTGGAGGTGATATCTCTCTATGGCAAACGCCTACTTCAGGAGAAGTATAGCGTCCCATTCACCATCGGACACCCTGCACTTAATCTAGCAGTTAGAATGCAATAGGCAACCAGTAAATGGATCTGATAAATTTTGAGTTCACAGTGAAAAATGGTATCTCCTACAGACTGATCAAACATTGAAAAGCTACTTTTCTTGGACACTTTCATCTACCACCGATGACAGTCCCTCCACATTCAAAAGTCATCAAGAGAGTAGTACATCCATGTGATTTGGTAGAAACTTGGAAAGCACTCCAATGACAAAAGCAGTAGCATCCCAGCCATGAAAGGGGAGGTTACCACGATGGCCACTTTTACCCACTATACACTGAGAGTTTTCACTTCCAAAAGGTGACCACATCCTAAATTTTTCTTTGAATTCTGAGGCTACACAGCCTTATCTTTAATACCATTTACCCACTATTCAAATGTATCTGTTTGAGTTGAGCTGTAACAATTAAATTAAGAAAGCAGTAGGTAAAAGCTAAGGCAAGAGAGAAGGAAACAGATGAAGTCATCAAGTTTCTCTTGTTCTATTTTAAGACTTATTTCTTTGAAAGGCAGTGTTACAGAGAGAAGGAGGTGGGACAGAGGGGAGACAAAAAGAGAGAGATCTTCCATCTGCTGGCCGCAATGGTCAGGGTTGGGTCAGGCCAAAGCCAAGACTTTTGTCCGGGTCTCCCCAGGAAGGTGCAGGGGCCCAAGCACTTGAGCCATCTTCCACTCCTTTCCCAAGCATGTTAGCAGGGAGCTAGATCACAGTGGAACAGCAGGGACTCAAACCAGCACCACACGGGACGCCGGCACCGCAGACAGCAGCTTTACTCACTAATGCCACAGCACCAGCTGCTCTGTTTATTAATTTTGTGAAATCCCTAAGGTCCTTTCCAGCTCTAAAATTTTATCAATTGGTGATAGCGCTGTGATTGGTGCTCCCTTAGAGCATCTTCTACATCTTTGAAGATGTTATTTAATTCACAACTGAGGGGTCAGTTTACCGGCATCTGTGGGGAAGGCCAGGGACGCTGGACAAAAATGAGACTTGAGTCTATTCAGGCACTTTGAAGAAACAGAAGCCAAAATGGGATTATGGCTTCAAGAGGTTGGGGGCTGTGAAAATAAAGGTCTCCCCCAGGCTGCAGTGCAGCTCATCCATGTCTGGCAGAACCTGCAGAATAAAGGGCCATGTTAGTGGAGCTCTCCCTGGGCAGGAATGAGCGGACTCTGCTAACTTTCTCACCAAGCTGTCACAGTGACACTCTCACTTAACAAAGAAGTGCCCATTATCCTCATGTTGTTCATATGCCAAAGTAGATACTTGGTAGTTAAAAAAACAACAACACTGGGGCAAGTGTTGTGGCACACTGGGCTAAACAACCTGTGATGCCCGCATTGCATGTGAGTGCCAGTTCAAGTCCCAACTGCTCTGCTTCAGATCCAGATCCCTGCCAACCCTCCGCACAAAGCAGTGGAAGATGGCCCAGATACTTGGGAACCTGCACCCGGTCGGAAGAGTTTCCTGACTCCTGGCTTCAGCCTGGCCACGCCATGCCTTGGCTGTTGCAACTGTTTAGGAAGTAGACCAGCAGGCAAAGATCTCTTTGTGTCTTTTCCTCTCTGTCACTATGCCTTTCACACAAATAAATAAAATTATCTTTAAAAGAACCTTCATAATGAGTTGTGTCTAAAATCCAATTTATTTTTCATCGTATTTATTTTATTTAAGAGACAGAAAGAGGTAAGAACTGTTTCTCATTTGCTGGTTCACTGCCTGCATGCCTGAGAGCTAGAAACTCAATCTAGGTCTCTCACATGGACCCAACTTCTTGAACTGTCAAGCTGTTGCTCCACAGGCTGAGCATCAGTAGCAAGTTACACCTGGGAGTGGAGGGGCCAGTGTTGCGGCACAGTGGTACCAGCCAATTTGCCGGTTCCAGCACTGCCTGTGAGTTTGAGCAGTTCCTCTTCTCATCTGATTCCCTGATAATATGCCTGGGAAAGCAAGAGAAGACAGCCCAAGAACTGGGACCCACGCCACCCACACGAAACACCCAGAGTTCACGGTTCCTTCCTTTGCCCTAAACCAACCCTGATCATTACAGCCATCTGAGCAGAGAACCAGTGGATGGAAGAATCATTCTCTCCCTCTTTCCAACTCTTTATTTTAAATAAACAAATCTTTTTAAAGAAAAAGAGAATTAAGAGTGGAGCCAGGAGTCTCCCACATGCCCCAAGCAGCGATGTTAAACACTATGGCAAACATCTGTCCCCTAAAACCTAATCTATGCAAGTACAAACAAAATCTTGTGTAGTTACAATGTATTCTAAATTTCTCAGAACTGGCAAATACCATATAAATCAAGGGAAATTGTAGTTTGTGATTTAAGCTTCACCAATTTAAGTCTTGCTAGTTTGAAAAAAATGACACCACTCACATAATAATGCCTTGATAACTGGCATTACCCTGATAATTCAGTTACCAAAAAAATAGGCCTATATCTATATATCCCACTAGATATATACAAATATATATGCATGTATACGAATATATCTCCTTCATATTTCAAAATAGAGATATAATTAAAAATGCCAACAGTTGTTTTGAATATGGTTTACCCAGAACTCCAATCTTCATTTTAAAAAGTAGAATTCTCCAGCCCAGTGCAATTGCGTAGCGGCTAAAGCCATCACCTTGAACACTCTGGGATCCATATGAGCGCCGGTTCTAATCCCAGCAGCCCTGCTTCCCATCCAGCCCCCTGCTTGTGGCCTGGGAAAGCAGCTGAGGATGGCCCAAAGCCTTGGGATCCTGCACCTGTGTGGGAGACCTGAAAGAAGCTCCTGGCTCTTGGCTTCGAATCAACTCAGTTCTGGCCATTGTGGTCACTTCGGGAGTAAACCAGTGGAAGAAAAATTTTTCTGTCTCTCCTTCTCTTTGTATATCTGCCTTTCCAATTAAAAAAAAAAATGAAATAGGGCCTGGCACAATAGTGTAGCAGCTGAAGTCCTCACCTTGAACGTGCCAGGATCCCATATGGGAACTGGTTCTAATCCCAGCAGCCCTGCTTCCCATCCAGCTCCCTGCTTGTGGCCTGGGAAAGCAGTCGAGGATGGCCCAAAGCCTTGGGACCCTGCACCTGTGTGGGAGACCTGGAAGAGCTCCTGGATCCTGGCTTCGGATTGGCACAGCACCGGCCATTGTGGTCACTTGCAGAGTGAATCATCAGATGGAAGATCTTCCTCTCTGTCTCTCCTCCTCTCTGTATATCTCCCTTTCCAATAAAATAAATAAATACATCTTTTAAAAATGAAATAAAAATCTTCAAAAAAAGACAATTAAAAAAAAAAGGTTATTTACCTTTGTCTCAAAATATTGCTACTACTATTCCAAAAATATTGCTAATACTACTACTATTCCAAAGAAAATATGGTGAAAGCACATAATTATGAATATGGAAATATATTCACTATGGAAATATTTGTAAAATAAGACATTACTCAGCACAAATGTTCAACAGAAAATAATTGGTTAGAACACATTGTAACAGGCCTATACCACGGAATAAACACAACTGTGTAAAACAGCCCATATCTTTAAATATTAATGGGAGATAACTTCCAGATTATATTAAATTATGGTACACACTGTGTCCTTTTTGTACAACAATGGAAGGAGAGATGTGCTATATAGCAAAACTGAATTTCACTCAGTTACTTTTTTCTTAATAACATCACTATTTTAAAGCTATTTTATGTATATGTGAATAAATCAAATAAAACTATTATGTTGTCAAAAAGGAGCCAAGAACACAGTTTAAGAGAAAGGATATGTAAATATAAAATTAAAGTACAATTCCTCTGACATTTTACATTGACACCGAAAGCACTGGCATCTTTTATAGATGTAATTTCTCTCTTTCAGTATATTTCCTGGCTCTTTCTACTAAAGAGGACAAAAAGACAAAAGTCAGTACCATAACGATGAGCCTCCTCACCACTTCGGCCATGGTCCCTAAAAGCCATTTCCCAATGAAAGGCTCCAAGGCTCCTCTGGGAAACAGTGAACTCTGGGAGCAGGGCTGGAAAAGCGTAAGCTGAGCCTGAACTGCCCCTTCGCACCTCAAGCATCACCAGCCTTTGTGCTGGTCGTTTCGGAAGAACTCGGCAGCTAACTTGGGAAAACCTCCATCTGCTTCAAGTTGAGATCACTGAATGTCGTAATGAATCATCAGTGGAATGTACGAAAAATCCTAGATATATTTAAACCTACAATTGAATGATGATATCCAAAAGTAAAAAACTATGTATACAAATCCATTATTGAACTAATAAAGTAGGAGCATTTACTCTTTCATGTGCAAATTGGAATCTTTGTATAAATAATGGAAAAGAGAAAGTTCTTTGATTTTTTTACATTTCAGGCAATAAATCAGTACCTATGTGTCTGGTGCAGTGGCATAGTGGGCTAATCCTCTGCCTGCAGTGCAGGCATGTGTCCTGGCTGCTCCATTGCCAATCCAGCTCCCTGTTTACAGTCTGGGAAAGCAGTGATGATGATTCAGGTGCCTGGAACCTTGCAACTCATGTAGGAAACGCAGACGAAGCTCCGGGCTCCTGACTTCAGGTCAGCTCAGCCTTGGCCACTGTGGTCACCTGGGGAATGAACCAGCAGATGGAAGATCTTTCTTCTTGTGTCTTCTTCTCTGTGTAAATTTGCCTTTCCAATAAAAATAAATAAATCTTTAACAAAAGAAGTCAATACTATTAATAAAAATTAGAACCTCACTACTGTTGCTTCTCTGTGAAGTAATAGACATAGGTCATGATTACAGAGACTGCTAAGCCCATTAGAAGTCTAAGTAGCAAGAAGCTATTGTGACCTCAGTTATAGAAAGATACCACGAAAACCAAGGCCCAGGTGCCCAGGGCACTGACCGAGAGCAGTTTTCAGTGGAGCATGGACAGAGCAAAACAGCAACTCCATTGAGCAGCAGGGGGTGAGAGCAGACCCGTTGCCCGTGGCTATGCTGCCAGCCACTCCTGCACCCAGACAGCTGGCTTCTGGCTGGGAAGCACCATCTTGCCCAGACAGGGTGAGAGAAGGCTGCTATGTTCACCACTGCTGGCATGGTGCACTGGCCCCACTGGGGTAAGCTCCTGCATAACTACTTTGCCCCATGAGAAAAGGTCATGCTAACCTCCTTCCACCTCCCCTCCACTCCCCGCAAAGCTCCAGAATGCATTTACTGTGATACAGCTGCAGCTGAACTCCGTTCTGACTCAGGGAACAGCAGCCAGTCCCTCTGCTGACAAGTCTCTCCAGGACCAGTGCCAGAGCTGGGGATGGGGCAGTGTGCAGGGTGGAGAATGGGCCCTGCCTAACCTGTGACAACCTAAGTTCTGGCCGTCTACAGAGCTGAGAGGGTTGTAGGTTGTGACCAGGTTCCTGTGCAACAGACAGAGCTCGCTGCACACTGGGGATGTGTCCCATGCGGGGGCTGGAGACACTGTGGAGTGGGCTGGTGTTGCACAGTGTGTGCACACCAGTGGACGCAGTGTCCTGGCCCTGTAAGATCACTCCAGGCCATGAATCAGCTGGTTCACCCTAGCAGAGAAGGGCTGGAACTGTGAACACACTGGATGACTGCAACATCCTCGTCCCACTGACGTCACTGACAGAGGCTCCGGCATGTCCTCCTCGGATGGCATTTGGGATTCTTGCCCCATGCACCAATGGCCAGATCCTCCAGTTCCCCTAGAAATCAAGTGTAATCTTAGATACTCTGCCAAGCCCTAACGGCACATTTCCAGGAATAAAGGCTTCAACTAGAAAA
The DNA here is from genome assembly GCF_017591425.1 of Ochotona curzoniae. Classification (NCBI taxonomy): domain Eukaryota; kingdom Metazoa; phylum Chordata; class Mammalia; order Lagomorpha; family Ochotonidae; genus Ochotona; species Ochotona curzoniae. The sequence continues at coordinate 10,704,720 of NW_024464920.1, read as the reverse complement.
GAAAAAAAATAAATAAAAACCTCTCCAGGGGCCCGGCGCGGTGGCGCAAGTGGTTAAGTCCTCGCCTTGCACGCCCGGGATCCCATATGGGCGCCGGTTCTAATCCCGGCAGCCCCGCTTCCCTTCCAGCTCCCTGCTTGTGGCCTGGGAAAGCAGTCGAGGACGGCCCAAGGCTTTGGGAACCTGCACCCGCGTGGGAGACCCGGAAGAGGCTCCTGGCTTCGGATCGGCATAGTATCGGCCCGTTGCGCTCACTTGGGGAGTGAATCATCGGACGGAAGATCTTCCTCTCTGTCTCTCCTCTCTGTATATCCGCCTTTCCAATGAAAAAATAATAAAAAATAAATCTTTAAAAAAAAAAAAAACAAAAAAAAAACAAAACCTCTCCAGAATGGACAGTAATGAGAGAGCCTCCAAATATCCAAAATTCAACATAGAAACACAGGAAACATGAATCACGAGGGTCACATGACTCCCCAGAAGGAACTCGAAAACACATCAATACTAGACCGTGAAGAAGAGGTGACTGAGAAAAAGAACTCAGAAGAATAACTGTAAGGTGACTGAAAAAGCACTGAGAAATCTTCCAATGAAAAAAAAGAACCAATACATGATATGGATGACAAATTCTATAAAAAGATATGCTGGATAAATAAAAAGAAATACTAGAAATGAAGTACTCCATAAGTAAAATAAAACATAATAGCAGAAATCCTTAATAATAGAATTGGTGAGGCAAAATAAAGAATATCTAATCTGGAAGACAGACCTTTTGAGATTTATCAGTAACAAAAAATATCAAGAGACTGAAAACAGTTTTTGGCATTACGAGACACCATCAAACAAACTTCTGTGTCTTAGAAGATATTAAAGATATGAAAAATGAATGGTTTAGACCACCTATTCAGGGAAATACTAGGAAATTTCCCCAATTTGGAAAATGATACAGACACCCAAATACCAAAGGGCACAGAATCCCAAACAGACAAGAAAACATTCCCACCAAGACACATGGCAGTCAAACTTTTGAACATAAAATGTAAAGAAAATATCCTAAAATTTGCAAGATATAAGTGCTAGATCACCTTTGGACTGATAGCAGATTTTTCCACAAAAATATCTGTAGATCACAATGGAAAGATAAAGTCCAAATGTGAAAAAGAATTGTCAGCCTAGCATGCTTCAGTCAGTGCATGAAATAAAGATCTTCCAATAAAAAATTTGTCATGGGCCCAGCACAGTGGCCTAGTGATTGAAGTCCTCACATTGAACATGCCAGGATCCCATATGGGCACTGGAATCTAATCCCAACAGCCCTGCTTCCCATCCAGCTCCCTGCTTGTGGCCTGGGAAAGCAGTTGAGCAGGGCCCAAAGCCTTGGGATCCTGCACTCGTGTGGGAAATCTGGGAGAGCTCCTGGCTTCAGATTGGCACAACTCCATCCAGTCTGGCTGCTTGGGGAGTGAATCATCAGACAGAAGATCTTTCTCTGTTTCTCCTCCTCTATATGTATCTCACTTTGTAATGAAAATAAATAAATCTTAAAAAAAATTGTCACTACAAGGCTAATCTCACACATATTTCAAAATGCACTACGTATAGAAACAGAGAAAGATGGCAGCATGAAAAGATGTGAAGGCAAGAAAATTCCTAGTAAAAGAAAAGAGTAGACTCAAAGGAAACAACAGGATTTTTTAAAGGAAAACTGGCAGAACCAAGTCATTACTTACCGATAGTAACCTTGAATACAAATGCCAAATTCTCTAATTAAAGGATACAGATTGATTGAATGGATCTATAAAAAAAAACCTATATATATTCTGCCTCCAAGAAACACACATCTTCAATGAAGATGCAAATATAAAATGAAAGGATATATAAAGATGCACCATTTAAATGGAAATCAAAAGCAGGCAGGAGAAGCTATACTGATATTAAACATTATATTTCATGACAAAAACTGTTGAAGGAGAGAAAGAACGCCATTATGTAATGATTAAGAGATCAAATCAACAGGAAGATGTGACTTTCGTAAATATATATGCAGTCAATACCAGGGCATTCAGTTTTGTAAATTCAATGTTGATGGATATAGAGACAGAAGCTCAAATACAATAATAATGGGAAACCTCAGATCACACTTCAATCAATGGATGGATTAATCAGATCAAACAAAGAAAAAAGAATTAACAGCAAGTTCATTCCATGCAATATTCCATTTCACAGATGCAGAAAGCACACTTCGCATCAGTAGATGAAACTTCCTCTAGGGTGCACATACGCAGAGGCCATAAAAAAGTCTCAACAAATTTTTAAAAATTGAAATCATATCATATCTATGTTTACCCACAATGAAATAAAACTAGAAATTAACAGTAAAAGAAGAGCTGGACAATAGATAAACACATCCTACAATATTCCAGAATGAACAGTGGGTCACAGAGCAAACCAAAAGCAAAATTTGCAAAGCAATTGAAATGAATGGATATTAAAACACAACATATTAAAACTTACAGGATACAGCAAAAAGCAGTGTTAAAAAGAAACTGCACAGCAAAAAACACCTAAACTTAAAAATTGGGAGGTTATCAGTACATCTCAAGGACACAGAACAAGAGTAAATCAATACAAAATGAATAGAAAAAAAGAAGTAGCAAAAATTACAGAAGAAATAAAATAGAACTCAGAAAAACAATATGAAATGGAAATCTAGTGTTTTGAAAAAATTGATAAATCATTAGCTTGGTCAAACTAACAAACAAGTTAATAAAATTAGAGATTAGAGATAAAAAAAAAAGGAGATGTCACAGAAACACAAATAATCAACAGGCAAATTGGAAAATCTAGAAAAAAAAATGGATAGATTTCTGGACACAAAATAATTCCCAAAATTGAAGCACAAAGACACAGAAAACTTGAAAATACCAATAACCACGACTGAGACTAAATCAGTGTTATAGAGCCTACCACCCCCCCAAAAGTCCAGGACTGGATGGCTTCATCGCTGTATTATATCAAAGTTCTGAAGAACTAATTCTAATTCTTATTAAAGCACTCAAAACAATTGAAAGGAAGAGACCTCTTCCAAACTCATTCTTGGGTACAGAATTACCTTAATTCCAAAATCAGAGAAAACATACAACAGAGAGCTATAGACCAATACACTGATAAACATCCATGCAAAAATCCAAACAGAATACTTGCAAATCAAACCCAACAATATATCAAAAAGACCATGCAGGGACTAGCACTGCAGTGCCATGGGGTAAGCCACCACCTGCAATGGCAGCATCCCAAAGGCATGCTAGGAGAAGTCCCGGATGCTCCACTTCCAATGCAACTTCCTACTGGTGCACTTGGCAAAACAACAACATTGGCCCACGTACATGGGCTCCAGAACACACATGGGAGACAGAGTTTCAGACTCAGCTTCAGCCTGGCTCATCCATCCATAGCCTTTGAAACCATCTGGGAAGTGAACCAGCAAATGAAAGGTCTCTTTCTCTGTCTTTCCCTTCCTCCAAATGTATCTCTGCTTCTCAAATAAAAAATAAATATTTCAAAACTCAAACATCATCCACCTAAACCAACTGGAATGTGTCTTAGGCATACAGGGACTGTTCAACATATACAAATAAATATACATGATACATTATAGCAACAAAATGAAAGTTAAACAACACTATTACCTCAATAGATACAGAGGAAGCATTTGATAAAATACATTCTTTTATGGTTAAAAAAGATCTGAAAAATATGGATATAGAAAGAACACACCTGAACACAAGCAAGGCAGTATCTGAGAAAGCCATAGCCAGCATAGCACTGCATGGACAAAAATGGACAAAAGCTGGAAACATTTTCCTAGAACTGGACAAGGTTGCCCAGTCTCACCACTGTTATCCAATGTATTCTAGGATTTTTAGTTAGATCTATAGGGCAAGAAAAATATATCAAAGAAATACAAATTGGAGAGGAGGATGTCGCAGTATCCCTGTTTGCAAATGACATGATCCTTTATATTAGAGACCCAAAGATTCCACCAGGGAACTATTAGAACTCATAAGAGAATTTGGCAAAGTGGCAGAATATAAAATCAACACCCAAAAATCAACAGACTTCAAAATCAAGACTTAAAACTCCCAAATTACCAGAGGAAAACTTGGGAGAAATTCTGAGATACTGGCATAGGCGAAGCCTTCTCATGAAGACCCCAGATATAAAGCAAAAAAGAGCAAAAACAGGCAAGTGAGATTACATCAAGCTAAGAAAGACGTTTCTGCACAACAAAAAAAGTCAACAAACTGAAGAGGCAACTGACAGAAAGGGAGAACATATTTATAAACTGTGCAACTGATAAAGGGTTAATACCCAGAATATAAAACAAGTGTGGGAAACAAAAACAAAACAAATCAGAAATGGGTATAGAATATAACTGCATATCTTTCACAGGATGAAATATAAAAGCCTGATAGACACATGAAAAAAAACACAATCATTAGCTAACAGGGAAGTGAAAACCACAATGTGATATCGTATCAGTAAAAATGATTATTATCCAAACATCAAAAAACACATGGTGGTGAGTATGTGGAGAAAAAGGTACCTTAATACATGATTGGCAGGAGTGAAAATTGCCACCTCTATTGTGAAAAACAGTGTGGAGATCCCCTAAAACACCCATAATAGAACTGCCCTATGATGTAACTGTTCTACTCTGGGCACATAGCCAAAGGAAATTAAATTGGCATATGAAAAATTACATGCACTCTCATGTCACAATAACTAAGATATGGAATCACCTAGACATATCAAGTGATGATTGGATACAGCAAATGTAGTTTATACACATGATGGAATGTTACTCAGCCATAAAATGATCGAAATCCTGACACTTGCAGCCAAATGGATGCAATTGAAGATCATTATCTAAGTGAAATAACCCAAACATAAAAAGGATAATATCACATTTGCTTTTATTTATGGTGGCTAATTGAAAAATAAACCTTATAAAAATTGTGTGGGAATCATATCATTTGTTGTATAGTTACACATATTGCTTCACTGAATTATACCATGAAAATGACAATATACTCTTATGCACGCATTAAAAATATAGAAATAGTGCTGGGGGATAATGAGGACTCTTGAGGTACTGGTAACATTTTGTTCTTAATTTGGATGTTGGTTAAGGGTGTGATTGGAAGATCAGTAAAGTGCATTTCTTGGTCTGTATATTGGATTTCGATAAAATTTTTAAAAGGTTTTAAAAACTTTTTAGAAGGCTGATGGCAGACATTTTTTATAAACATTTGATTATTTATTTGAAAGGCATAGTGACAAAGAGCGATAGAGAGAGGCAGAATGATCTAGTATTTCCCAGTTTCCTCCACATCTGGCTGGGCCAGGGCTGGACTCCAGCCAGGTCTCCCCCATGGCCGTAAGGAATGAAGTACTTGGGCCATCTTTAGCTACCTTCCCACAGAATTAGCAAAAAGCTGGACTGGAAGTAGAGCAACCAGGATTTGAACGGGTTCTCAAAAGTGGCATTTTGGGCCCGGCGTGGTGGCACAAGTGGTTAAGTCCTCGCCTTGCACGCCCGGGATCCCATATGGGCGCCGGTTCTATCCCGGCAGCCCCACTTCCCATCCAGCTCCCTGCCTGTGGCCCGGGAAAGCAGTCGAGGACGGCCCAAAGCTTTGGGACCCTGCACCCGCGTGGGAGACCCGGAAGAGTCTCCTGGCTTCAGATTGGCATAGCATCAGCCGTTGTACGCACATGGGGAGTGAATCATCGGATGGAAGATCTTCCTCTCTGTCTCTCCTCTCTGTATATCGGCCTTTCCAATAAAAACATAATAAAAATAAATCTTTAAAAAAAAAAGTGGCATTTCATGTCACAAGTGGTGGCTTAACTTACTGCAACACAACACTGTCCTTTGGGATTTGTTTTAAAATAAACTGAGAGGGTACAGGCACTTGGCCTGGTAGTTAAGACACTGGGAGGAACCCTCATGCCCCATATCAGAATGCTAGGTTCCAGTCCTAGCTACATAGTCAAATTCAGCTTCCTGCTAATGCACTGAGTGCCAGGCAGCAGGTGGTGGCTCAAGTGATCAGAGTACTACCCTCCATGTGATAGACCCGGCATGAGTTCCTGGCTCCTGACTTCAGCTGGACCATGGCAGACACTTGGAAGTGAAACAGTAGATGGGGGTTTTATCTGTCACTTTAAATTTCAAATAATTAAAAAAAAAACTGAAATAGAACAAGAAGAAGGTAGGGATAGTTTTATAGATCAGTGATTTTCAAAACTTCACAAACTGTTGTTCAGCTTCTCATTCCTACAGTGGCATACCCAGGCAACTGCGTTTCTAGAAAAAGGGTTTATTCAGTTTGAAGTTCAGAGTCCAAATAGTGTAATAAAGGTTTTTGCAAGGGGCCTAAGGCAAATGATGAGAGCACACACAAGGAGGACCACCATGGTGAGCCAGGATGCAGAGAGAGGCCAGGTCCAAACTCAGGTGTTGGTAACAGCCCCTGGGAGGACCAACTTCTATGGGCACACCTCCAATGACCTCAGGACCACCCACTGGGTCCCACCGCCTAAACACAACTACTGGATTAAGTTTTTACCATCTTTGTACTGTTATTCATGACTTTGGAGCATGAGTATCTTCATGAGTTTGGGGTCTCAGTCATATTCAAACCATAGCACAGGCACACGAATAACTGGGAAGATTAATGACAAATTCATTGTCTGCTGATGTTGCTTCTGGCTATTTATATACTTCCACATATACTTTCATTGTACATTTATCTCATTTTATTTATCAATTATAAAACAATGCACTATATATATATATATATATATATATATATATTTTTTTTTTTTTTTTTGGTAAGTCAGAGTTACAGAGAGGGAGAGGCAGAGACCTCCATCTTCTGGTTCACTCCCCAAATGAACACTCCCTCAGTGGACAGTAGTGGTCTGGCCAAAGCCAGGAGCCAGTCAACCTGGTCTCCTACGTGGGTGCCAGATCAGCTTATGTTGCTTTTCCCTTTTGCAGCTATCTGGATCAGAAGAGTAGCAGCCAGGACACAAACCAGTGCCTAACAAGGTGCTGGTGGTGCAGACTGCAGCTTTACACAGAATACCACAATGGTGACCCCTGAGTTTTTAAACTGACGTATTGTAGTTTGCATTATATAGTTACTTCAGATGGCAAAAAGATGATATTTATTATGAAAATGGGAACAAACATGAAGTGTGAGAACTGGTAACTTAAAGACAGTGAGGACCCACGAGGGCCATGATAAAGGCAAGCCTTGACAGCCAAAGAGCCTCGTTGTCAGCTTCCATAGTAATCATGGCAGAGATCTTTTTATAGAAGAAAACGTGTTTATTTGAAAGGTAAAGCTATAGAGAGGGAGAGAGAGAGGGGGTGGGGGCGGTGAGTCTCTTCCATTTTGCATCTGCTCATCCACAGAGAACTACATAGCTGTGGCTGGGCCAGGCAGAAGCTGGGAGCCTAGAGCTCCACCCAACAGTAGCAGGGGCCCAAGCATTTGGGCCATCTTCCACTGCTTTCCCAGACACATCAGCAGAGACCTAGATTGGAAGTGGAGCATTAGGGACCAGCACTTGTAAGGGATGTTAGCATTACAGGTGGCAGCTTAATCTGCTTCCTGCTCCAAAGCAGAGACTTGGGCCTGGCAGGATTTCCAGTTTCTCAAAAGAGACACTTGACTAACCAGTAGTCTTGAGTTCTCTTAGGGCATTTTCTTGTTTACCTGTTAGGATTTCATGACTACCCAAGGTGGGAAAATTACTCTGAAAACATGATAACATTTTTCCCACCCAGCAGCAGGCTGGTTACTAGCCCTCCAGCTGTCTGCTAACTGTAGACAAGAACAGAGCTGGGAACTGTTCGAGAAAGAAGGCAAGTGAACAGTAAAATGATCCCATGTCAGACATAGTGACAACTGATGAAGAACAGGCGGTGGAGAGCTCTGAATCACACGATTCTACCCCACAGCGAGGAGCAGTTCAGGAGCAGTGTTTCCCAAACTTGGAGGGAATTAGGATCGCATAACTGGAGGGCTAGAGCATGAGAACAACTTGGGCTTCACCTGAGTTTCCAACATGGAAGCCTGAAGAAGATCCCCTAATTTATATATATATTTTTAAGATTTATTTATTTTTATTGGAAAGGCAGATTTACAGAAAAGGAGAGACAGAGGGAAAGATCTCCCATCTGCTGCTTCATTCTCCAAATGGTCACAACAGCTGGACAGAAGCAATCCGAAGCCAAGAGCTTCTTTCAGATCTCCCATGTGGATGGAGGGTCCCAAGGCATTGGGCCATCCTCCACTGCTTTCTCAGGTCATTAACAAATAGCAGGATGCGAAATGATACTGTTGCTTCTATACCTGATAAACCTTGGAAAAGCACCACTTATATGGGGATATCAGACACTACCTATGATGTCCACATCCCAGATCAGTGTGTCTGGGTTCAAGTCCACACTCCACTTCCAATTCCAGCTTCCTGTTACTGTGCAAGCCTGGGAGGCAGCAGGTGATGGCTCAGGCAGTCAGGTCTGTCCATGCAGGAGATGGAGCTCCTGGCCCCTGGTTTTAGTCTGGCCCAGCCTTGGCTGTTGCACACTTTTAAGGGGTGAACTTTTGAGTTCTCTGTCTTTGCAATAAGAATTTGGGTCTTGTACATGGAAGAATACCCACAGTTATGCCACTGAAATGCTTTCTCCTTCTCAATTATATCTCTTTGTAGGGCCTTTTCTTAATATTCTAATCAAAAAAGCGTATATATCACAACAGATTACGTATAAAATCATAGATGAGTCCAGATGTCTTCTAGTAAGGCAGTCGTTCAAGACATCTGGAGAAAACCATAAGAGCACTACTCTTGGGTCTGGCGTAATAGCATAATGGTTAACGTCCTAGCCTTGAACATGCTAGGATCCTACATGGGTGCCGGTTCTAATCCCAGCAACCCTGCTTCCCATCCAGCTCCCTGCTTGTGGCCTGGGAAAGCAGTAGAAGATGGTCGAAAGCTTTGGGACCCTGCACCCATGAGGGAGACCTGGAAGAGGCTCCTGGCTTCGGATTGGCTCAACTCCAGCCATTGAGGCTGCTTGGGGAGCGAATCAATGGATGGACGATCTTCCTCTCGGTTTCTCCTCCTCTCTGTATATCTGCCTTTCCAACAAAAATAAATAAATCTTAAAAAAAAAAAAAGAACAGCACTCTTATCATAGCACTTTGTTAATTTAATTAAACTTCAGTAAATTATTAATTTCCATAATGCATTATTTAGTAATATATAGTAAATATATATAGTAAATATATATATATTTTTAATTTTTAAAAGTTTATTTGTAAGGAAGAGAGATATAAACTTCTCCTAGTCACCATTTCGCTCCCCAGTGACCTCACCTGCCTGTTGTGGAGCCGCCGGAGCCAGGCGCTCGGTCTGGTACCCTACACGGAGATCAGGTACTGAGCTACTTGAGCCAGCCCTGCTGCATCACAGGGTACGTGTTAACAGGAAGTGAGCACTGGGAACTAAAACACAAACCCAGCACCCCAACTGGAGATGTGCTCATCCTGCCTGCTACACTAAATGCCCTTCCTTTTCAATAACTTGATGGTTTTCATAACTTCTGTTTTATTTTCTAACAACCAAAATATCCATAAGGGCTTTATAAATGTGAGTTCACTAGGGTCCTAAATCACTTTTAAATGCATGAAGGCGGTCTGAGAACTGGCATTCTAGCCTCCCAGGGGAGCTCCGATTCTTTGGTGATGCCTACTTGGATGTTAGTTTCATGGATTTTTAACATTTATAAGCAAATTTCATGTAACTTTGTGAATATTGCATTGCATATGGTTTTTCAAAACTGCAACAAAGGAAGCTGGGTTTTTTGTAGTAGAAAGAATAGGGCATTAAAAGTTTCATGAAAGCATTATAATTTTTTGGCTATCAATAAAAAATGTTTGTGGAATTGAAAAAAAATTTTGTTGATTCAAACTCACTGTCTGTGTTAACCTGTTGTGTGGTCTGGGAACCAAAAAATGGAATATCATAATACCACCTTTTGTAAAGTGTAAGAATTTTGTAAACTCTAAAGTGATGTGAAAATTATGGCCAGTATCTCTTTGCAGGGTAACAACATATGTATCAGCCCAAAAGTTTCCTTTTCCTAATGAACTCGCCTGTGACCTTGACAGCTGACTTTGGAGAATTTCCTAAACCATCATGTTCTTATCTATTTATCTACTTATTTATTTATGATTTACAAAACACTTAGATTTAAATTTATTAATGCATTGCTTTTGCATTAAACTGTCTCAACTTATATGTGTCTGAATATTTATAACCTTAAATATTTTGCACAAAAAGAAGAGGGAAAATTATGTATGAATAATAAAGGATGCTGACAGGACGGAAAAGAACATGACCCTTCCTGTCGTTTTGCTGAAGGTTGTAAGGCAACATCTGTGACAATTGCATTTCCCTCTTTCTGCAGCTCGTTGCCCTCAGATCAATAAATAAAGCGGAGGACTTTCATTTCCAGCCAGTTGTCATAGCAACTTTTGACTATCCAGAGAATAAGGAATTCTCCTATCTTAAGCCCTGACTCCAGAAGAGCTAAAAAGACACAAAGACTAAAAGGAACATTAAAGAATGATTTGCAAGATGTGATAAAATGAAATATTTGTTATGCAGAACTGTTCCAGTAAATGTGCGTGCTTCCCTCTTGACATGTTTACATTTCCCCTTATAGATTTCAGAACTCAGCAGCAATAGACTAATAATAGGTACCATTTATCACTTACTGCATGCCAGACCCATAGAACACCACATACATTATGCTTCTTAATACCCCCAACAACACTATAAGTGCGGTACTATTTTTGTCCACAATTTACAGATAAGGAAAGAAATTTGGTTTAGACAGATGAAGCAATTTACTCAAAGTCACACAAATGCTCATTCCCTCAACTTTCGACACAGTTGATCACTTCTTAGAATAGTCACTACTCCTTGGAATCTCTTCTTCCACTCCTGATCAAACATTTTGCTGGCTCCTCGGGTCCTGCCTGGCAGGCAGACGTTAGGATGCCAAAGACCTGCACTCTTGTCTGTCTAGACAACGCTTCCTTTCCTACAGTTTTCAACACCTTCCAGCTCCTGCCCAGAAAGCTCACATGTTTTGAATTTACATATGTAACTGCTTGCGTGACACTTTGCGATCTGATTGGTATTTCCACGGTAGCACATCTAAAGCCATTTCTGTCCTTCTGTCTTTCCTACCTCAACACACGAAAGCACCAACCACCCCGTGCGTCTCAGAGCCACTCTTGCTGCCTCGGTCCCCTCACACCCTACTGTTAACGCATAAACAACTCATACTAACGTTCTCCACCAAAAGCATCTGAGATCTCTCTCTTCCATCTCCATTCTCAAACAATGAACACCACCATCTTTTCTAACGACTTTCTAACCGAGACCCCTGCTTCCATTCTCCAAAGAACAGTTGGTATGTGCTACTGAAACCACCAATCCCATCCGGTTTGATTTTAAGACTCCAACGGCTTCCCGTCATCCTTAGAACTTGGTTTGAACTGTGACTGTAGCCTAGGAGCCTGGGCAAGCTCTGGGTGCTGCTTCCAGCCCCAGGATCCTCCACTGTCTCCCTTCAGTCTTATGCTGTAGCCACAGTGCCCTCCCATTTAAACACCTGTTTGCCTCCCAGGTTGCAGTATAAACAGTGTGAGCTTACTCCAACTTTTCCCCAACTTGTCTTCTGGTTGTCTTTTTCCTCCTTCAGGTTGCAGACAAAAAACAAACACTACCTTTTTCATTGCTACACCTCATAGTGTATGAATCTATAAGAGGTGCTCAATAGACGTTCATGGAAGATAGAAGGGACTGAGGCCAGCCTTGTTGCAGTGAGACCCAGAGGGGAGTGAGCACAGCTATAATCACTGAAATACATTGCAAGGGAGCAGCAGGCAAGCTGGGCAACGGGGAGCTGACTGCTGCTGGAGTGTGCCTGACACGCATTGGATCTGGAAGATGCAGAGCTAAGGCTGATCACTGCTGGACAGGTGCTTTTCCATCACTACCGACTAATTCAATTATTTTAAAGACGTAGTTAGTTGTTTGAAAGATAGAGTTACAGATTCACCTAAGGGATGGATGGACAAAGATTTCTCCTTCCCTTCATAGTTTCTAGTTTTCCAAGATTTTTTCTGGATATGTTATTTTGTTCCAACTCAGCCTGAATCTTCCAAAAGTTTTCTTTCCAAAAATCTTCCCGAGTTTGAGATGAAGATGAAAGGAGAGAAAGATAGAACTGGAAATGCTTTCAAACTACTACCCATTTATATTGTCATGCAAACTCTGGGGGTGTTAGAGGAAGGAAAGCAAAACTGAGACCATTATAGCAGTGTTTACATCCACAGAAATGAGCATCAAATTCCTTGGAAGAACTCAACATATTCTGCATCATGTCCTCACCCCACAACACCCACGGTGCTGTAAGTAGTTGTTTTCCAGTAAAGAACATTATTCCAAAATGGGAGTCAGACTTTGAACAGACAGTTGTTATCAGCCCATTGGCTCTCATCCTCACCCTTCATTGACAATGAAGCTGTGTCTAAACCACATTTGAGGGGCAGGTGTTGTGGAGCTGTGGGTTAGGGCACCATCTGGGATGCCTGCATTCCATATCAGAGAGCCTCGGATTGCGTCCCACTTCTGCCTTTGCTGCTCAGTCAGCTTCCTGCTAAAGCACCTGCTACAGTCGACAGCCCAGGTACGGAGGTTCTGCCACGGGAGTCTGGATGAAGTTACCGGCTCCCAGATTTGGCTTGGTCCAGACCCAATTGTTGTGGTATTTTCAGGAGTAGTGAGTGGAAATCTGGCTCTGCCTGCCTCTCTTCATTCCTTTTTTAAAAATGTTAGTGAACTAAACAATTTTTTTTAAAGTAAAATTTCTAAAACGCAACACCACTAAAAAAGATACATTAAGTGGAAGGATGGTACCCTATGAAGACAAGGTTGGCTCTTCAGACCTGTAGCAGTAGCATGCATAGGGCAACCTGAGCAGATTCATGGAGCTTTCTCCCAGCTGACCCCTCCACCTTGACTCAAAATGGGTCATGAAGTTCAGTCGGTTAAAGGAAGGAATAGGAAAGCAGAGAGGATATTTTTCCAAGAGAAATCTAGCTCTCTAATTTATACAACTTTCCAAAGGGTTTGAATCTCAAATATCTCACTCTACTTCTGGCACCCAGAAGAAGCCTGCCAAGGCCTAGGAGAAATAAATTGTTATAATTTGCATGTTAGTTGGCTTTCAGTAGGTTTGGCTGCTGAGCCTTTTAAATGTCGGGATTTTAGCATTAAAATACTTTGCTTTCAACACTTTAGAAACTTGCAGTGCTAATGTTTTTGTTTATATTTTAACTAACAATTCTTTGGCTGAAGACTTTCATCTCTGAAACACTTAAATTCCTAATAAGTAAAAAACAACAACAACCACAACAACAAAAACCTTGTAGGGGGTTTAGAGAGTTTGGCTCATCATGACTGAATGAAAATTAATTTCACTGTTGACCTTCAATCTGACTTGCCATGACCTTGCAAAGATAATTTATCTTCCTGCATTTTCAGCTTTTTTTGCTACGAGACATAAAAATAATATGGACATTATTTTTAGATCACTGGGAAAAAATGGACATGGCTGGTGTGTTTATTTCCAGATGTATTCATATCAAATTTCATTATGTAAATGCTATTTTTAAAGGCCTTTCAAACTCTGAATCATTCTAAGTTTCACACAGAGAAAACAAAATTTAATTTGATAGTCTGTCAAAATCTAATATTATATCTGCAGTTTCCTTTCAATTATTGGAGTGACAAGAGCCTTAGTAAAATTAAAGTAATATCGTCTCCAGAGTCAATTCTGCCTTCTTTACTGCAAAGAGCCATTCCTTTCCTTTTTTCTCTGATAAGTTTCCATTACTTCATGCTTCACTCTCCTGCCTCTGACCTTGGACTTAAAAATATTTCAGTTTTATATGAAAGAACATTATTGTATATAAAAGAATTACAGACAGCAAAAAGCAATAAAATTATAGAATTTCTCTATTAAACAAAGAGTACAAACTAAAATCAGATATCTCTTTAAAATTTTATTTTTAAATATGTTTTTATTGTGAATTTTAAATTATGTGGTACAGTCTGGTATAGGCTGGGATTCCCCTAAAACTCCCACCTCCCAACAGATTTTCCCCAGTTTACTACAACGGTGTAGTCCTTCATAAAGAATCATAATTCTATAAGTCTCTCGTTTAAGTGTACCCCAACATTGTTGGTGCAGACAATATCATAGTCCAGCATTTCCTTATCTACACATGTGTTGTGCCGGTTTTTTGAAACCCCCAGATAATCATCAAGTCTGAAGTCGGTGCTGAGGCAAAAAGGTGGTTTATTCAGGTTAGCCTAGGTAACCCAGCGACCTCCCCCAGCCCAGCATGGCTGGGCGGGGGAGAGGCAGCCGCAGCCGAGGCTGCAAGGATCCACAAGGAGGACAAAAGAAGCGCGAGCCAGAAGACCCAAGGGAAGGGCATGAGAGCCCAAGCCCCCCAGTTCTTATACATTTTAGGCTATTAATTATACAGTCATGATTTAGCAGGCTTCTATTGGTGGGTTTGAAACAAGCAACTTTCAAAAAGTACAAATCGATGAGCTATTGGGCTGTGAATCTTATCAAACACCAGGTACCTCCTTCCTGAGGAGTGGTCTGCCTACGTGACCTGCCAGGTGTCCTGCCGGGTGCCACGTAGACTCTCAGGCCTGAGGTTCACACAGCCCCCAACCAAGCCGTTAAGGCAGAATCACAAAAGGCAGAAAATGCCTAGGTTCTTCACATGTGCAACAGTTTCATTGGAAATCCACCTTTTGTCTGGAAGCAGGGTTGCATGTTCCATTATACCCCCACATCTGTATATGATAGACCCCAGTACTCCACACTATACATTTCCATAATTGAGAAGCCATGAAACAAGGTCAACTACTGGTATGAGTTAGAACAGCCACAACAACAACAACAACAACAAATTACAGCACCATGAAAAAATGCACCACTGAGTAACCAACACATGAGTGACAAAAAGGAAACACTAAAGTCTCTTGGAAAAAATGATACCATTGTGTTATCCATGAGCCAGTGATGAATTCAACAAGAGAAAAGAAATCATTTGGAATAAACAAAACTGAAATAAAAAAATAAAAACACATGGGATACCTCCAAAAAATAAAATAAAATAAAATAAAAGCAAAGGCAATCAAAGCCAAAATGAACAAATGGGACTACATCAAACTAAAAAGCTTCTGTACAGCAAAGGAAACAACTAACAAAGTGAAGAAGCAACCAACAGAATGGGAGAAAATTTTTGCAAACTACACAAGTGATGGGGGACTAATATCCAGGATTTACAAGGAGCTTCAGAAGCCCAGAGACAGCAAAACAAAAACAAAAAATACAACAAACAAACAAAACCCTGGAAAAAAAAATGGGCAAAGGAAATGAACAGACATTTTTCAAAAGAACAGATTCAAATAGCTAACAGACATATGAAAAGATGCTCAGGCTCCCTAACCATCAGAGAGATACAAATGAAAACCACCTTGAGGTACCCCTAACTCAGTGAGACTGGCCTACATTCAGAACTCAACGAACAGCACCTGCTAGCGTGGATGTGGGGAGAAAGGCACCCTCCTTCACCGCTGGTGGGAGTGCAGGCTAGTACAATCACTGTGGAAATCAGTATGGAGAGTGCTTGGAGAATTGCAAATAAACCTGCCATATGATCCAGCTCTTCCATTCCTAGGAATATACCCAGTGGAAGTGAAATCTGCATATGACCAGGGGATGTGTAATCCCATATTGGCAGCAGCATGATCTACAATAGCAAAGACATGGAAACAATTCAGATGTGCTTCCAAGGAAGAGTGGTTAAAGAAACTGTGGTACATCTACCCCATGGAATATTATTCAGCTATTAAGAAGAATGAAATTATTCTATTTACAACTAGATGGTCCCAACTAGAGACCATTATACTCAGTGAAATGAGTCAATCACAAAATAACAAATACCATATGTTCTCTCTTACATAAGGAAACCAGTATGGAAAGTGTAACTTCAGTAATCCAATCCATATAGTTTTTGTTTGTTTGTTTAAAATCAGATATCTTAACCTAATCAATTATCTAGTAGTAGAATTAAATCTGACAAATATTGCAATTTTTAGTATTGAGATTTTCATATACTGCTAGTGGGAGTATAAAATGGGAAGACCTTCTGAGGGGTAATTTGGCAAAACCTGTTCAAAGCCAAAATCTTTACTTCGAACTACAGACTAATATATCATAAGCATAAAATACCAGTGTCAATACAAATATGAAGTTAACTGGAACGCTTACACATCCTTGGTGAGAATGTAAGCTGACCAAGAACACTTTGGAAAAAAACGGTGCATTGTCTAAACTTATTCACATCATATGACCTAGGAATTTTAATTTTAAAAGATTTATTTATTTATCTGAAAGCCAGTTGTGATGCTAGGATTTCTAGTCTGAATTTTATAATTCAAGATCAAACTCTTGTAGGCATGTTTATGTTTTGGGTCTATGTAACCTTTGCCGCAGATTCTTGCCCTCACAGCAGCAGGAATTCAAAGCAGCGGTTTCAATACAGTGAAAGCAGGATTTATTTAAAAGAGTGACTCATACATTGCTGTGTGACGGTGGACCAGCCCACCCAAAGAGATAGCTGTCACAAGTAGGTCAGAGAGCTGCCTGGAGAGGAGAGAGATGGGGAGCAGGCCCGAGAAGGATCCCTAACCATGGTCAAAGAGCCAAAGTAGGGCGCCACCCAGGGGATCACTCTCTTTTAGGAGACACGGGTGGTGGCCCAACTGAAGGCACAAATGGGCTGGAACTTAGCATGCTCAGGACTTCCTGGGAGTTTCATGGCACCTCTACATGGAGTTCACTTCCAGTGGCCACCATGGCCTCTCTTGCTTCCTGGTTCTGGTTGATACACATGTGCATCCAACGAAAGCAGCTGCACTAGATTAACAAAATAAGGGGACAGAATTATAATTTAAGGCAGCCAGAAATTCCAGCTCATGTATTCCTATCTGACTCCCTACCCAATCTCCCCATACTGTAAGGGCAAGAAAGCAGAAATAATTCCAATTGCCCATCAGCAATACCATAAAGACACACAGCGGCGAACATGAATGGATGCTAGTTCCACACAATGACATGGATACTCTCAGGAACGCTGTTGAGAGGAAAAGAAGCAAGTTTCATCATAACAGATTTAGTATGGTTCTGAAGAGTACCAGCACATCATGCCGCGCAAACGTGCCTCTTTGGTTTGTGGATTATGAGATAACAGCAATTGAGAAACAGTACTTGCAAGTAAAGCTCTTAACAGTCTCAAGATGCAGAATAAAATTCCTTTGGGGGAGATTTACATTTATAAAGGAAACTTACATTTGCAAATGGTGTCTCTAACCAAAGAAGACTCAGTTCCTATTTGCATAACAAGACAATTCCTACTTAGTAGACACCCCGCCTTCCTAGAACTGTTTTGCTCCACTAGGAAGCCCCAAATCCCTGGTTCATCTTTAACCTGAGATGACACATAAAATTCAATCATTTAGCCCCTCCTTGGGAGTCCCATTTCTTCGTGAGACCCCTGTGTGTAGCATGGAACTAAAATGTTGTTTACATGTTAACCTGTCTCTTATCAGTTGGATTCAAGTGCTCAGCCAGTGAAACTAGCAATTCTGGAGGGTGGCCCTGGCTAGGCTTGGTCCAGGTTCTTGTCTCCATGTGAGAAAGCATTCAAGGAGAAGACACAGATGAAGGTAAGACCCAAATACACACTCAGGAGGAATTGCTGGCAGCTTCAAAGTCATAATTAACAAAGTGCAAAATTGTCCCTATACAGGGTCTGGAGGCCCAGGGGGTGCTGTCTGGGGTCAATGCTTAGTTGAATATTCAAATTTCAGTGGACTTTGGGGGGCAGAGCTTGAGTGCTGCCCATTTTCATGCTCTTTTTGAAGATCCTGGAGGCGCCATGAGGTCAGGTGCAAGATGGGTGTACACCCACCATAATAATTTTTTTAGAATAACCTAAAGTGTTAGTTTTAGGATTTCTGAGTCTGAAGAAGGTGTGGGGACAACCAAGTAAAGTGCAAAAGACTGTTTTAGAAAGGACAGCACAGTAGAAGCTTAAGCCTAACTGGACAGCAGGCAGCGGGTGTGAAGTAAGTCCTAAGCCTGCAGGGCCACTGGCAGAGATCCTGCTCAAGCTACTGGTAGCAGAGGTGGTCACGGGGATGTGCAGAATGTCGCATCACCTTTGATAAGGTGGGCTTGAACCTGCAGAGAGTCCCGTTGGCAGTAGCTAATAGAAGCTAGTGATATACAATATGGATGCTGTCAGTTTTGTCTGTCCCAGAAGACACAGGCTGAAAGTTGATATGTGCTGTGTGGAATACTGTTAGGAATTTTTGCCATCCACCCAAATGCCAGATGCAGCAAGTCACACCGGAAGTCTTTATTCAGCACAGAGGAAGGTGGCCGCAGGAAGAGAGAGAGAGATGGCAGAGAAGCAGGCTTTTATAGCAAGAGGGTGGGTACTGGGAGCACAGGGCCATGAGGGATTGGTGGATAGGGTTGTAGACGTGTACAGGGCCACAAAGTTCCAGCAGATTGGCAGAGATCAGGGCTACAAGGCCGCAGGGGATTGGTGGAAAGTAGAATTGGATCTAAAATGATGTCAGGTCTAGGATGGCATGAGTCCTATTCATCTTTGGGACTGATGTTCAAGTCACTCCCCATAAATGCCAGGCAGTTATCCACGTGGGCCCAGTTCTATCAGATTGGAGACGAACTGATGGTGCTCCCAGTGGCCAAAGAGTGTATAATATAAAGGTCTTTGCCGAAGTTCAACTCGCAGTCCTACTGAAAATACGTTCCTCTGGTGAACGGCCAGCAGCTGCAACAAACATGAAAAGGGGCAAGATTGGGGCGGTGGACATGGGGCTGCCGTGTGGGCAAGTCTTGGCAATCCTCAGCTCCTCTCGCCTCACTCGCAGCCTGCCTACTGCACCAGGCATTAGAGGAAAAGGGCTTTTTTTTTTTTCCCCTCTCCCACAATTCCATTTGTATTCAAAGACATTCAAAACCGAAGCATATGTTCTTGAGGAAAACAAATACATGTGATAAAAGTAAAAGCAAATCACTGACAGCCACGCGTGGAGGGGGCAGGGGTGGTTGCTAGGAGAAAGCCTGGGTGGGAAAGAGGGGCACAGGAGACTTCAGAAGGAACAAGAATGGTTTGTTCTCTTTCCTTACATTGGGTGCTAAGAGGTGTGTTTGTAAGTATCTGCGGGGATTTTTTTTTAAATCCATTTACTGGAAAGGCAGAGAGATGGACAGAGATCCCCCAATTCACTCCCCAGAAGCCCACAGCAAACACGGCTGAGCCAGGCCAAAAACCCAGGAGCTGGGAATTCAAGCCTGTTCTCTCGCGTGGGTGGCAGGGACCAAACCTCTTAAGCTGTCACCTGCTGCCATTTGGGATGCACATCACTGGGCAACTGGATTTGGGAGTTTATCCAAGAATCAGACTCAAGCAGGGATGTGGCAGTCTCAAGCGGCATCTTAAAAGCACTGCCCCAGTTTTGTACTGTTTTTTTTTTTTAACTTCATAAATATTTTTGTAGTGAGATAGTGTTTAATGAAAGCAATTTGAAGAGCTTAAATGTCCAAAACCCAGTTACAAGTCAACACAAACACAATTTTACCTTACAAAACAGAATGTGGTTACAGTATAAACAGCTATGAAAGGTCTACAGGAAAGACATGCTGATGCATTGATCATTATTTATCACATAGTGATTGAATTTGCTCTCTTCTGTTATATTTTTGTTCTTTTTAAAATCATTTTATTTTTTATAATGATTACATGGTGAATCAGGGTGGAAAGGATCAAGGTTTAGGGAGAACTGGGTGAACTCATTGTTTCCAATTTTGCCTTGTTTTTTCTTGTTTCTGGAGGAAGGGGAGAGACAAAGGGGTAAGTATTGTCTGTTTTGTTCTTATAAAGGACATTTGTTCCTTCTTTTTTTTTTTTAGAATAAAGGCAATAATGCTAATTTTAAAAATGACATAATGAAGGGCCTGTGCTGTGGCAGATCAAGTTAAGCTTCTATATGCAGAGTCAACATCTCCATGTGGGCACCAGTTCAAGTCCTTGCTGCTCCACTTCAATCCATCTCCTTGATAATGCACCTGGGAAAGCAACACAGGATGGCCCCAAGTGCTTGGGCTCATGCACCCATGTGGGAGACACAATTTCTTGCTCCTGACTCCTGATTTTGGCCTAGCCCAGGCCCATTTGGGAAGTGAACCAAGTGTTGGAAGATCTCTGTTTCTGTGTGTACACATACACACACACACACACACACACACACACACACACACACACACACAAACTCTGCCTTTCATCTAAATACATTGTAAAAAAGAGTAACATAGGGCCCGGCGCGGTGGCGCAAGTGGTTAAGTCCTCGCCTAGCACGCCCGGGATCCCATATGGGCGCCGGTTCTAATCCCGGCAGCCCCGCTTCCCTTCCAGCTCCCTGCCTGTGGCCTGGGAAAGCAGTTGAGGACGGCCCAAAGCTTTGGGACCCTGCACCCGCGTGGGAGACCCGGAAGAGGCTCCTGGCTTCGGATCGGCATAGTATCGACCCGTTGCGGCTCACTTGGGGAGTGAATCATCGGATGGAAGATCTTCCTCTCTGTATCTCCTCTCTGTATATCCGCCTTTCCAATAAAAAATAATAAAAATAAATCTTTAAAAAAAAAAAAAAAAAAGAGTAACATAGTGCTGAGTATACTCATAGCAGTTCTAACTGTAAGACATTCTGTGTATAAAGAACTGTCTTAAAGTGACACCAGGCCTTTGCTCTCAGCTCCCAGGGTGTAACATCTACACCCTTGGAACCATCCTGCTTGATCATACTGCTTTGATCTGCTTGAGCACCTTGCACCATGCGAGAAACTCCAGAAACAAGGAGTTGTAGTGGGGGATTGGGGGGCTATGGTATCAACTTACCCTCCAGCTAGGCTGGGGCTGAGGGCAGCCATAAGGGAACTATGTCTATGTGACCCACACACACAACTGCTTGACAACAAACTTCGCTGGTTGATAATTCCACCATGTGTACTGTCACACTTATTCCTGGAAAGAGCGAGGGCTGTCCAGGATTCCAATGGGAGAAGACAATTAGAAGCTTCCTACTTTCCTGGCTTCTGTCCCATGCACATCTTCCCATGCTTCTATGTAACCTGTATCCTTCCACTATGGATGAACCACAACTAGGAGTATAACAGCACTATTTAACATGGTATAACAGTTCCATGAGGTCTGTGGCTCCTTCTAGCAAATCATTGAAACTAAGTGATTTGGGGGAAGTCCTGAACTTGCACTTGGTATCAGAAGTGAGGGGTGCTCTTGAAGACTCCCAAACCTGCCACAGGTGGAGACAGGAGAAGGGTATTGATGAGTCCCAAACGTTGCGCAAGTGTATTATTCCATAATATCACAACATAGAAAATCTTGGAGGTCAATAAATACACATACACATAGACACAAATCAGCTGTACAGGAGTTAAATCAGACACAGACCCTGCTCTAAGTACAGTGCAAGAACAGAGACTTTCTAAAAAGAAAATTTTACATATGCATCCCAGCTGTTTTTCTGAATCTAAGTCTGTGAATGGCATCTCATTTCTTTGTGAACTTTTTCTAATTCCTGTCACATGGTTTCAGTCACAGTCCAGTTTCTCCATGGCCCCATACTCCATGCCCTAACCTAATTCACCCGCAGTGGTCGTCTGATCTAAGCTGGCCCCATCACGGAATGCTCCCATCAATAACAACGAGCTGCTGCAGGAGTAGTTTAGTGAGACTTCCATCATAGAATTTTGGTTACATTGAAGGTAGGAAAAAAAATATCCCTACAGTGGGAAGCTTAGGGTTTTCCAGTGGCAGTAAAGCTAAAGAATGAAACTGGCAGTGATGGAAAGTATAGTCAACACTCAAAAGACACCACGCAGGGCAGGTGTTAAGCACAGTTGTGACACCCATCAGGATCACCCCATGTCAGACAGCCTGGGTTTAACTGGCAGCTCCCAGTAGAGCCTAAAAGGCAGCAGTGATGACAACTGCGCTGCCTCCCATGTGGCAGACTGGGATCAAGTGCCTTGCTCGAAGCTTGGCACAGTTCACCACAGGTTACTGCATTCATTCAGGAAGCGAAGCAGAAGATGGGTGTGCGCACCCTCTTTACAAATAAATCAATAACACACTTTAGAGTACCAAGTGCTTAATTCTTAGAAGGACAAAAGAAAATAACAGTGAAAAGAAAATTAAAAAGGAAAGAGAAGGAGAAAAAAGGAACTGAATGAAAAAAGACAAGACACAGAGTGTTTCAGAAAATTGTGGTCCCGGCCATGTTTTGGATCCAGTTTTCCTGAACCCCAACTGTATTTCCTCCCCTTTGCCAACTTGGCCCCATGACCTTCCAATTAGGCTGTCTACTCTAGATCTTTCCAATAGCTTTTCATTTTCTCTATGGATTTTTAGAAAAGATTTACCTTGTTGCTACTGGAAAGGCTGATATACAGAAAGAGATACAGAGAGAAAGACTTTCAATCTACTGGTTCACTCCCCAAATGTCCACAACGGCTGGGGCTGAGCTGATCTGAAGCCAGGAGCTTCTTTCAGGTCTCCCACATGAGTGCAGATTCCCAAGGCTTTGGGCCGTCCTCGACTGCTTCCCAGGCCACAAGCAGGGAGCTGGATGGGAAGAGGGGCAGCAGGAATTAGAACCGGTACCCTCATGGGATCCTGGAACATGCAAGGCAAAGACTTTAGCCACTAGGTTACCATGCCAGGACCTCTCTATGGATTTTAACCTGGAGTTATGTTGCTTGTGTTTAAGGATATTGATAATTACACTGGGCAAGTCAGAAATGTGGTATTATTTTCAATTTCTTATGCACAATCTCTATATCTTGTTTATATTCCCCCTTAGTAGCTCTCCAATCCATGACGTTTCTTTCATATCTACTGTCAATGCCTTCATTCAGATCACAGTCTCTCCTGCTTCCCTCCTCCACTTTAGGGCAATGACTTCTTAACTATCTCCCATGCCTGAGTTCACTGAATACTCACTGTAAATTAAGTGTTAAATATATACTAAGCAGTTTTTCAGGTATTGAAAAGATAAACAGCAAATAAAACAAAGGCCCTGCCTTCTTGAGAAGTCTTGTACAGGGATTGCGGACAAACAAATGACTAACAAAAGAGCTAATGGTTATAGGCATTATGAATAATCTACGGCCCAATGTTGCATGTACCCAACTCCATGTACCCAACCTCCTGGGTATTCCTGACTGCAATGATTCTGGCTCTACTAGGTGACATGCTTTGGGCACTGTGACATTAGGAAATGTGATGCAAGCTGGGACTTGCAAAGTGCTCGGGTATTGCACTTGCTTTCTCTCGCTTCAAAGAGCCCTTCAGGTACCACGAGAGCAAGTCCCCAAGGACCACAAGCACATCAGTTGTCCCAGCTAAGAGTCCACACTTATAAATAGAGCCATTTAGCCAATTTTGCACTGCAAAGCAAGTGGCTAGAAGAAATGGCAGACAACTCACAGAATAGTAAAGATGATGATGATGATAAATATTCCTTGTTTTCAGTTTTCAGAGAAATATGAATCAAGATGGAGTCACTTGTACCAACCCTAACAGATAAACAAATAAATAAATAAAACTGAAGGGTTAGCAAGGGTTTTGAAACCACAATGGTCTAATAATAAAAGCTTATGCCAGAACTGCAAGTACATGTGCCCAGCAATTGTCTGTTCAATGTCACAGTAACATTTCCCTTACTTTTAATCATTTAATTGACCAAAGATTATTGCTTCAATGTATTTGATGTAAGTCTTGTCATTTTTACTCTTACAAACTTCCTCTTGCTCCCAGCGCTTTGGACACTCCTATAGTTCACCCTGACCATTCCTAAATAAATATCACTTACTTTGAAACAAGAGCCATATTTGGCGTGTTAGAAACGATTAAGCTGGTCAGAATGCAATGTTCAAAGAAAAAAAGCAACGAGAAATGAGGTCAAAGACAGGGCTGGTGATCAGTCACAGCCTGCAAACAGCACTGAATAACTTCCGTGCAGCTATTTTGCATAAACAACATTATAGCTGTAGGCTGAGGTCATAGAAACTAAATCACTATGTCAAGTGATTTCTTTTTTATTGTTCTGCTAGATCTTGCCAGACTGCCTTCCACTGAGACTGGAACAAGTTACCTGCCCATAGGTAATAAGTTGTCTGTGATGATCAAACAGGCATTATTCAACTCCTTAGTCTTTGCTAATCTGATACAAGAAAATCAAAACCAAAAACAAATGACGTGAGTCTGCACGTCTTTCATAAGGAATGAAGTTCAGTGATCACTTATATTCTTCAGAGTCATTATTATTTCTTCTCTGTAGCTGACTACTTATCTTCTTTGCCCATGTCTCTACTGGGTTGTCTGTCCCATAGTTCTTGACATATTAGGAAACTTGGGCATTTGTCTATGATCAGATCGGATTTGGAAAGCAACACAGGCTGCTTCGTAAAGAATAGACTAACAGGGGCAAGCATGGCAATAAGCTGTTAGGAGGCTCCTTGGATATTCCAGATGAAAGTAGATGGTGATTGAGGTTCAAAATACAGAAGTAGATACAGCGGGGTATGGTCAGACTCACAGCAGTATTATGACAACATCTAATACTTCCTGAAGGTTTTCTCTATTATTAGGCACTGGGATAACAGCCCTAGGAACATTTCCTCACTCTATTTTTCCAGTAATTCTTAGAGGAATGGGCTGTTTTCTTCCCTTCCAGAAGCAGGTTGTGGAAATTTGACATTGAGTCGTGGTCTTCATCCATGAACCCACGCCCCGCCCCCTCAGCCTGCAGTCCCATATCCATTCTCTGTGCAGCCAGAGTGGTCTTTCTAAAACTCACATCAGCTCTTGCCTCTCTCCTGCTCTCTGCGATAGCTAATTGTATGTGTCGCCTTCCTGGGCTAAAACATGCCCAGAGGATTGGTAAAACATCCTTGCCTGTGTGCCTGTGAGGCTGCACCCAGGAGAGATGGGCCTTTGAATTGGTGAGCAGAGTACAGCAGATGGCCCTTCCCAGTGTGGGCGGGGTCATCCAATCCACTGAGGGCCCCAAAGAGAGCGAAAAACACTCATATCAAGCCTTTAGAGCTCCTGGCCTGGCCCCAGGTTACTATTGCCACTCTTCCTCAGTGTGCACTCCTGCCCCTGGTTGTACGCAGGCTGTGGCCTCCTCAAAAATATGCTTCCAGGGTAGACACTATCACACAGTGAGCTAAGCTGCTGTTTGTGATGCCCACATCCCATATCAAAGTGCTACCTCAAGTCCCAACTGCCTCACTTCCAATCCAGATTCCTGTTAAGGTAGCTGGGATGGGGGGCGGAGGTCACTGCCATCTACGTGAGAGACCTTGGATCGAGTCCTAGGCTCCTGATCTTGACCTGGCCCAGCCCCAGCTGTTGTGGTCGTTTAAGGAGTGAACCAGTAGATGAATGAGATCTCCTCCCACCCCACCCCATCACTCTACCTTTTAAATAGATAAATAAGTATTTTTTTTATTTTCTAAAGAAGACCCTTCCTCATTCCCACGGTCTCCTGGACTAAGTTTTCAGTGGTCCTTCAGTCACAATGGAGCCATCAGCGCCTTCGGGAAACTTTGCCTGCAGCCCACATCCTCAGTGTCTAGACTAGGTACACCTGGCGTGTTCTCAAGAGGCTTTTTCACACTGTTTGCCATTATGGTTTTCTTCCTGTCTGTGTCCATAACTCCCCGATAATTCCACCCAAATGGACCGTAAAAACAATTTTGCAGACAAAAGAACTCTTTGGGCTTTTTCTTAAATATTTCTGTGCAGTGTTTATAAAGGGCCTGGCATTTAGGCAGAAAGGTTCGTATTGCTCACGCATCAGAGTATAAAAATGGTGCACAGTGAAAAGTCTCTTTCCTCCCCTGCACATTTCCTTTCACTGTTTTTTCTCCCTCTACAAGTAGCTGTTATAATTTATCATGCTAAAAAGATTACATATCCATATATAGGTATGTGCATATATACCTTTTCTATAAACTTCTCACACAAATGGTAGTATACTACACACACTTGCTCTGCACCATTTCCCCCTTAGCTTATTTTAAGGGTCTTTCCAAATCGACACTGAATGAGCTACTGTGTGTGTGTGTGTGTGTGTGTGTGTGTGTGTTAGGTATGATGAACACATGTTCACCGACGCATTCCACATTGCTTCAGCATGAGGACTAGCACCTGGAAGGGGCTTAATAAGACTGTCAAACCGAATCAAACTGCAAGACACAAATTTGACAGCAATTGTAGAGCAATTCCACGTGACTCCGAAGCACATGAAAACATGTCCAACATCATTGTTCAAGCACAGTGAGAGTTCAGCACCCACCCACCAGAGTGGCTAAAATAAACTGGCAACCTCAAATCTTGGAGAAGGCTGGAGCTCTCAGACACTCTTGGAGAAGGCAGCCTCCTTGGAAACCGGGTAACCTCCAGCAAAGCTGAGGCTATGCACAGCCTGTGACCTGGGGGCTTCACTCTCAGGTATGTCTCTAGCAGAAATGCTACATGTGCCCATCGAAGAGATACGAGCACAGAAGTCCCACTTGATCATCAGGATAAAATCCAAGCTCCCTAGAACCCAGGGCTGTGCAGAGTACCAAATATCCTGAAGTTGATTTTTTTCTATAAATGTATATGATACTAATGATAGAGTTTGTAAATTAGGCGTAGGAAGCAATGAAAACAATCACTGTAATAAAAAGGAGCGATCGGAACAATATACTGTAATAAAAGTGAGGTGATGTGGCCTCCCTCTCTGGTTCGCTGTTCACCGTAGGCAATGAAGGGCACAGAAAGCAACAAGGTGGGTCATGGGTGAGTGGGAGGACCGCGGCAACACCTGCAGTCCCTCTACGGCTTTTAGGGATTTAAGGGGCACAGCCCTACCTTTTTAGGGCCCTGATCAGCGCAGAGGGACAAGTTGGGAATAATAGGTGTTCGAAACAAGCAGGTTCAGCTAAGCCGTCAGCTTTGGTAGTGGCCACAATACTGAAGCAGCCTCACGCTCTGGCAGAAAAAAAAAAAAAGGAAAAAAAAAGTGGCGTCTTTGATGTTAAGTTACACCTGGTGGAGAGACTGAAGCGAAAAGGCAAGAGCCCTTTGATTGCACGTTCTTTGAATCCCCTGTGTTCTCACAAGGAGACAGTGAAAATAAAGCCGGAGGGGACCAGAGGCACTAAGCACCGTGGTGACCCAGGCCAGTAGGAGAGAGGCACCTTGTCCACAGGCCTGGGACGTGCTACCTGTCCGGGGAGGTCACCCACAGCTGCCCCAGGGAGTAAACACAGCAATCTCATTCCGACCTGGGGGAGAGCCCAAAGTCCTCACCTGTGGCCTCCAAATCTCCCCACGTTCACATCTCCCCCGGCATGTCGCTGCGTCAGACAAGTCCTCAGGAACTCATTTCCACATGGACTGTGCTTCTGAGGAGTATGCTACGGAAACCAGCCCTCAGACTCGCAGCTTTACCACCGTCTGCGTCTGCTCCTCCCACGTAGAACAGTCCCAGGTGAGCACACCTGCGGGCAGATGATCAGATGTGGGGTAGGGCAGGTGCCGTCCATTCCATGGCCCCACCCTCCTTTAGGATCCCTAAGAGCTCCTGGGTTTCCTGCCAGCAGCTGTGAAGCGTGTGCAGAAGACCCCTCCTGCCTTAAACTCCCTGGGCCCTGCACGCGAACGTGGCCTCTTCTGAATGCAAGAATGGGGCTGGAAAACACAGTTTCAGCCTGGGCAGACCAAGGCTCTGGCAGCAGCCTCCCTCTGCAGGAAAGGGGCCAGGATTCCCTGTCCTATTCCATGGGCCAAAACCACTTGGCCTCAGAACAATCGGGGTGCTTCCTCCAGCACCACCTTTCCGTAGGCTGTCTCTGGGCGATGTCCCATCTCCATCTATGGTAACCGGTAAGGCATTTCCTCTAGAAGAGAAGAGGAAGAGACAAGCTGAGCCTCAGAGTAAGGGTCCCCATTCCACTGGGTAAACCGAACGTTAGGACACGGACTGAAGGCATGAACACTTGACTGCTCACATGGAGGCCCACTGGTGGCCCGGGAGAGGCTACATTTCCACTTTGCATACTTTTGTATATATGGTGTAAAAACAAAAGAGCAAGAAGACTATTGGTCCAGCATGGCCATTTATATGGAATTGAAGAACAGGCAGGAAAAAACTGATAGTGATAAGTATCAAAATAGCATACCTGTGGGGAGGGAGGGTGTTGACAAGGACAGGGACCAAGGCACAAAGTGTCCTGCTCCATGCAAGTACTGGCTGCATAGGTGTATGTCTGGGGGGAAATTAGCCTCATTCCAGACTTAAAATTTGTGTACTTCATGTTCTCTACCTTATGTAGGTTACATGTTCATAGAACGCTTCTTGGCTGGTGCCAAAGCCAGGTACCATGAACTCCCTGCAGATCTCCCATGCTGATAGCAGGAACTCAGCCACCTGCATCCCAGGTGCATCACTACTGCATCCCAGGGTCTGCATGAGCAGCAAGCTGGGATCAGGAGTGGAAGCAGGAGCGAAGCTGGGTATCAAATCCATTCACTCTGAGATAGATAACAGGTTCTGTGCCACATACCCATTTCTACCTTCACTTTTTAGACTATTTACTTATTTCCAATGTATTTGAAAACCAGAGAGATAGAGAGAGATCTTCGTCTACTGATTCACTCCCGCAAAAGTTCACAACAGCACAAGCTGAGCCAGGTAGAAGCCAGGAGTCACAAACTCAATGCAGGTTTCTTTCATGGGTGGCAGGGAACCCAGCTATCTGAGCCATTAGTGCTGCTTCCAGGGTGTCCATTAGCTGGAAGCTGTTTTAAGAAAACAGGTATCAGGCCCGGCGCAGCGGTGCAAGTGGTTAAGGTCCTCACCTTGCACGCCCAGGATCCCATATGGGCGCCGGTTTTATCCCAGCAGCCCCGCTTCCCTTCCAGCTCCCTGCCTGTGGCCCGGGAAAGCAGTCGAGGACGGCCCAAAGCTTTGGGACCCTGCACCCGCGTGGGAGACCCGGAAGAGGCTCCTGGCTTCGGATTGACATAGTATTGGCCGTTGCGCTCACTTGGGGAGTGGATCATCGGACGGAAGATCTTCCTCTCTGTCTCTCCTCCTCTCTGTATATCCGCCTTTCCAATAAAAAAATAATAAAAATAAATCTTTTAAAAAAAACAGGTATCTGCTTTCAGTTTACTTTTTATTTATTTGAAAGAAAAGGTTATTAGTGGGAGAGGAAGAGCTATGGGTATAGATAGGTAGGTAGAGATCTTCCATTTACTTACTCACTTCCCGAATGCTCCATCTGATCTTTCACATACATGTACGCCAAGGACTCAACTACAACTACATGGACCACTCTCTGCTGGCATCCCAGGTGCAGTGGCAGGAAACTGGATTGGAAACAGAGCAGCCAGGACTTCTCCCAGCACTCTGCAATGAGATGCTGGTCTTGCACTGGCAGCTTAATGTGCTGTCCCACAACACCAGAACCTGTTGTGGTCTTTCTATGTCTGGCTTATTTTACTTAGCATAATGTCTTCCAAGATAATCCATGTGTAACAACTAATCAAATTCCTGCTTGTTAAAAACAGAATAATACTCTGTTGTGCATCAGATTTTCTTTCTCTATTCACCCAGTGACAGACACTTGAGTTGAGTCCATAATTTGGCTGCTTGGATTATGTTTCAAGGAACATGGGAACAAAGATACAAGACATGAATTTCAATTCCTTTGGATGTACACCCAGGGGTGGAATTGCTGGACTGATCCCAGCAATTCTAGTTTACATTGGAAAACTCTAGGAAAATTTACATGGTAAATTCTAGTTTGCATTTTTGAGGGACTCAGATACTGGTTCCTACTAGCTGTACTAGTTGATAGTCCCACTGGGAGTATGCCAGGGCTCCTTTTCTCTATAATCTCACCAGCATTTGTTATCTTTAGTCTTTTTGATAATGGCCATTTCAACAAATGTCAGAGGATAATTTATTGTGGCTTGGATTTTCATTTCCCTAAAGATCCATGATACTGCAGTTTTTCATGTACCTGCTAGCAGTGCCATCAGTTCTCTCAATTACTTCCTGCTATCTATGTGTTTTCCCTCCTTAACTATTGCCATGTACTTCTCCACTTCATTAACATGGCATTTAAAAACACTGGCATGAGGCCAGAGCCACCGCCTGTATTACTGGCATCCTATATGGGTACTGACACATGTCTCAGGTGATCCACTTCCAATCCAGCTCCCTGCTCGTGACCTGGGAAGGCAGAGGAGGATGGCCTGTGCTGCTTGGGAGACTTGGAAGAAGTTCCTGACTCCTAAATTCCTGCTGTGGCTATCTGAGGGGTAAGCCACTTGATGAAAAACCTCTTTCGGTCTCCCTTGCTCTGTAATGCTCATGTTCGATAAATAAATATTTTTGAAATGTTATACTAACATATATATATATATATATATATATATATATATGCATTTCCTCTTTTCCTTGCCCTCCTTTTTAAAAGATTTATTTATTTTTATTAGAACATCAGATTTACAGAGAGAAGGAGAGACAGAAAGATCTTCGGTCCACTGGTTCACTCTCCAAGTAGCTGCAACAGCTGGAGCTGAGCCAATTTGAAACCAGGAGCCAGTAGCGTCTTCTGGGTCTCCCATGTGGATACAGGGTCCCAAGGCTTTGGCCCATCCGCTACTGCTTTCCCAGGCCACGAGGAGGAAGCTGGAAGGGAAGTGGAGGGGCTGGGACACACACCACGGGCATATGGGATCCTGGTGTATGCAAAGTAAGAACTTTAGCCGCTAGGCTGCGGCATCAGGCCCTCCTTTCCCCATCTTATACAGCTGCAATGGGTTCCCAAGGAGCAGGCAGCCAGGCCCAAGTGCAGGCTGAGATAAAGAACAGGAAAATGAATTCTTTTGTAACACTTTTCTGGATGCAATTGGAGGAGGGGAAGGCTGCCAGTTTCTGCTCTTGGTAGCTTTGTATCAGTACCGATGTGAGACCTTCCTCTGGCTGTTCCGTCTGGCAAATCTCAAAGGTAACTTCCTATCTGGTGCCACTGCACTGAGCTGGAGGTATTTACCTTCACTTTCTCCTGGGCCCGGGAAGAGTAAACAGCACAAGGAGAGCCCAGTGCTGGCAATGAGAAGGTGTAAACAGCAGGCCCTGGAAGAGGACATGCGTTCCCTCCTGAGTCATCGCACTGTGTTTAATGTACTAGAAGGGGCAATCTGGAAGTACCCTTTGAACCTGAAAGAAGGTTCTAAGTTGACAGTGTCAGAATTGCTCAAGTGTTGCATACCGAGTAGGGAAACATATATTTTGCATTTTATTCCTCTACTCGGCAGGCACTTCCTTATATTTATTTTAACAAAGCTTTATTGAGGATTTAGTTTGTGTTACATACTAGGAGCTAGGACACGAAAGGAAAGATCTCTATTTTCATGAATTTCAGGAACTAGAGGACTTTTCCTAGCACAATATCTTCAGCTGTCACCACTGGACAATACTGCCACAAGGTGGAGGAATCCACCATGGGGAGAGGGCACGGGGAGGGGTTGGGGGAATCCCAGAGCTTATGAACCTGTGTCACATAATGCAACATGATTAATAAAAACATTATGACTTGATCTTTGCTCTTCCCTCCCCCTTGTTGCTAGCATACTCTATTTCAGTTTAGTCTTTATTTTCTGCTCGGAGCCAGGAGCCAGTGCTGCAGAGTTGTACAACCATCCCTGATACGCTCCCCCATCACCGCAGAGCATCTTGGTACAATTAGCGTTAATGGAGTGGCAAGGGAGCCTGGACTGGCTGGAAGAAGGGTGTGGGAAGTGGTGAGGAGGACTGGTATTCTCTCTTTTGGTGCTATTATACTGAGTTTCCTGTGGGCCGACCCTTTTTCATCTCTTGAAACCATGGTGGGTGGTGTTGGCTCTTCCTTAGACCCACGAGAGGAGCCAGACAGCCAAGCCACCACATGCCCATTGCCATGTAGACTTGTTCAGGGATGTGGTCATGAGTAAGCACATGTCCATGACAGGGCCTATGCTGGAGCTCTCGAGGGACAGGTGCTCTCATCTAACATTAGCTCCACGGTCTTAGCAGAGTTGGTCCATGGCTCTAGTCTTGCTACTGGTTTCCTGCCTCTTAATTTTTTATACTAAACCAAGCCTCCAAACTGTTCTTCCTGACACTTTTATTCAAACACTCACGAGCA
This sequence comes from Ochotona curzoniae, assembly GCF_017591425.1. NCBI lineage: Eukaryota > Metazoa > Chordata > Mammalia > Lagomorpha > Ochotonidae > Ochotona > Ochotona curzoniae. The sequence continues at coordinate 10,672,103 of NW_024464920.1, read as the reverse complement.
TTCACCATAACATTCTTGGCCCTTGCTGCTTCGTCTTCCGTAATCTGGAGCAAGTTAATCTTTACTTGTACTTCCTGACATCCGGCCCTCACTTACCTTTCCTTGTTCTGGATTATCCACTTCTTTCCATCATATAAATCCTTCTTTCAAAGTTCCAGCTCAAAAGCAATCTTCCCTGACACACACTGATGTCAGTATGACTTGCCTGCAATTTTCAGAAAAATAACGTTTTATTGTCTATTATCTCTCATTTGGCATGTTGATTTTTTTCGTCTCCCCAATTACCTTGGAGGGGAGTTGTGAGCAAAGGCAGCGCCATAATTATTGGTATACTGTGTGGCACTGATGACAGTGCTCTCTGCTCTGCCGACACTCAAAATTTTCACAGAATGACTAATAGACATTTCCCAGTTTGGCAGTTGGCAGCAGGAAATAGCAATGAATGTAAAGCTACAATTTAAATGATGAGAAGAGATGTAGTCAGCAGGCAAGAGAGGAAGGAACATTTAATGGACACAAACAGTCTGGTCAAGGAGACAGATCTGTGAGAGTGATACATGGAAAGTTTTTGTATGAAGTCACACTTGACAAGACATGGAGGTAGATCCTAAACAGCGGGGTGGGGAACGCAGGGGCAAGCACTGAGAAACTAATGGATCCTGCTTCCTGGAACATCCTCTTCTCTAGGCCTTGGAGACAGCCCCTCTTGCATGGTTATGCTCCTAACGAACTGGTCCCTCCTCTCCAATCTACTTCTTTTGGGATTTCATCTTCCTGCTCTCGGAGCATCTTTGTGTTTCCTCACGTCTCGGCTTGCACTCAGGGCCTGGATGGGCTCTCATCCAGGTTCACAGCTTTACGACGGTTTTCATGTGCTGATGACACAGTCGTCTGTGCCAGTTCCCCTTCTTCCTTAGGCCCTAGCTTCCTATGTCCACTATCTATTCTATAATTCCACGAGGGTGCCCCTAGGAATCAGTCCACATTGGACAGTTGAGAATTAAGCTTTTAACCTTCCCTGCTTGCTCTCCCACCAAATCCTACCGTCCTAGTATTCTTGGACATGTCTGAAAATGGCAGTCCCACATAGCCAGCTGTCAGGCCAAATAGCGTGGGTCACCCTTGTGCTCTTACATGTGACAGCCCATCCATCAACAAATTTGGTCAGCTCTGTCTTCCAATATATCATGATTCTGAAATATCATTTCCACTGCTACCACCCTATTCTAGCCTATCACCATTTGTCATGTGGATGACTTGTCTATTTATTCAGTTAAGTGTTAGAAAAAGAAACAGAGAACTCCAAGCTGCCAGTTACCCTACAGATGCTTGCAAGGCCCTGGTGTCAAAACTTGGAGATGGGAATTCAGTCCAGATCTCCCACATAATGTCAGGAATCTAACCCCTTGAGCCAGCTCCATTGCATCTTAACTGCTACGCCAACTAACTGCCTGCACCTACAAGAACCTTTTAATTATGCTTTGTGATACAATCTTTGTCACTCACGCTCTCCTTCCCTAGAGTAGACAGCACTGTCCTTCTGACATCTAAGAACCATCACCTCCCCACTCAAACCTCTCCTATGAAACCTAGATGCATGTTACGACATGGATGAACGCTGAAGGCGTTACTTGGTTACTTGGACACTACTGAAGAACTTATGCCATTTCACCCAGATGTCCCACAGTATGGATCTTGTTGATGGTGTATCTATCCATGGTGCATTTGTCCTCTGCATTTCCTGCAAATGCACAGCTGCATCCAGAGACTAAAGCCAATATACCCTGACTCAGTTCCCGTGGCAGTCTAGAGGTGGCTTTTAGTTTCCACTGCTTTTAAAAAATATATATTTTTAATATATATATATCAAAGTCAGTTATATATTTTTAATATATATATATATATATCAAAGTCAGTTAGAGAGAGACAGGAGGAGAGAGAAAGAGATCTTCCATCTGCTGATTTCCTCCCTAAATGGTTGCTATAGCTGGAGCTAGACTGGTCCAAAGCTGGGAGTCAGGAGCTTCTTCCAGGTCTCCCATGTGGATTCAGGGGCCCAAGGCAATGGCCCATTCCCCACTGAGTCCCAGCCCATTAGTAGGAAGGGAGATGCATCAAAGTTGAGTAGCTGGGACACAAACCGGTGTCCAAATAGGATGCCAGCCCTGCAGGGGGAGGACTAACCTGTTAAGCCCTGTGCCAGCCCCTTCATTGCTTTTTTTTCTCTAAATGTTAGCAGCCATCATTGCTCAATGCCTAGACCCATTATTTCATTTTAGTATAAAATGATAATAATGTAAATTCTGCAATTTATTTTGTTTATTAAATAGTTTATAAAGAGATACATCCCTCATCTATTTATTGTTACCCAGTAGAACAGTTTCCATGCAAAAGTTAAGATAATGCTTGATTCTTCCCCTTTATTTACCCCTTTCAAAATATGAATGAATTCCCTTTTATTTGCCCAAGGAAACCAAATAATTTTTATATTATTATGAGTTCATGAAAACACAATTATTTGACTTGTTACAACCTACTGCATTACTGTCCTTACTGAAACCAAAACTGTCTTACATTTGGCCTCTGGAAACATTTCCAACTTGACACTGGCATCATTTTGACGTGACCCTAGCACTCATTGTTATATTCCTTGCTATCTAGAGTGGTAAAATATTCCAGGGTACGTCTATACATTTTTTGGATTCAAATTTGGAGTCAGCCATTTCTTAAAAACAAAAACAAAAACAAAAAACCCTGTTAGTTTTTTTTAGTTTTTAAAAGTTATTTTTAGGACTGGTGGCATGGCTCAACAGGCCAATTCTCCACCTGCAAGTGCTGGCATTCCACATGGGTGCCAGTTTGTGTCCCAACTGCTCCTCTTCTGATCTAGCTCCATGCTATGGCCTGGGAAAGCAGTAAAGGATGGCCCACATCTTTGGGCCCCTTCACCCACATGGGCAATCCAAAATAAACACCTGGCTCCTGGCTTCGGATTGGCTTAGCTCTGGCCATTGTGGCCATTTAGGGGAGTGAACCAGCAGATGGAAAATTTTCTCTGTGTGTCTTTCCTTCTCTCTGTAAATCTGCCTTTCCAATGAAAATAATATTTTAAAGTTCATTTTCATTTTATTTGAAAGAGTTATTTTATTTGAGAGAGATAGAGAGAGAGAAGAGGAGCCAGCACAGTGGCATAGCAGGCTAATTCTCTGCTGGCAGTATTGGCATCCCACATGGGTGCCAAGTCATGTCCTGGCTGTTCAATTTCTAACCTGCCTATGACTTGGGAAAGCACTGGAGGACGGCTGCAGCACTTGGAACCCTGTACCCATATCAGAGACTTGGAAGAGGCTCCTGACTTCAGATTGTCCCAGCTCTGGCCATTGAGAGCATTTGAGGAGTGAACCAGCAGATCTCTGTCTTGCTTCTCTTTTTCTGTGTGAACCTGCCTTTCCAATAAAAATAACTAAATTTTAAAGAGAGAAGTAGAGAAATGGAGAAAAATTTCATCTGTTGATCCACTTCCTAAATGCCCACAAAGGCTGGCACTGGGCCAATTTGAAGCCAGGAACTCGGTCTGGGTCTCCCACATGGGTGGCAGGGATCCAATGAGTGGAGCCACACCTGCTGCCTCCCAGAGTGCATTAGCAGGGACAGAACTGAAGCAGAGGCAACACCCAGTCCTCAGCACTCTGACATGAAATGTGTACATCCCAAACGGCGTCTGTTGTTCCAATACTCACCCACTCATGGTTCTCATCTAGTGGAAATGGCATTCCATTACCGCAGTCTGTGCTGAAATGATGTTCTGTGTTATTGTGTGGGTTGGTCAATATTTTTTTTTCCAGTGAGCAGAACTAGAAAATACATTTTTGAAGATAAATGTTTTGTGGCTTTATGGTGATATTTCCAATGCAAATTCAGGACTACAGGGTGATTCCTTAACTAGCTTTATATCATTTTTGTGTCTCCTTCTACACTATGAAATTTGATTTGAGTCCAGAAAACATGAGTAATACAGACCATCCCATGATTTTGACTATACCTTATATTATACACAAAGAGCTTCAGAATACCAACATTTTCTGATTACTAGAACCTTCATTAAGAACATGATCCCTATGCTACCACTTTTTAAAATATTAGTTATTTATTTGAGAGACAGATAAGCATATAGAGACAGATAGGAGAGTGCCTGGCCAGGCGAAAATCAGGAACTGAACACTCAACTGACACGTTCCACATGTGTGTTTCAGGAGCCCAGTCACTTGAGTCAGTGCCACTGACTCCCAGGGTCCATGTTAGCAGAAAGTTAGAATCAAGAGCAAGAGGTGGGTGTCAAAGCAGGCATTCTGCTGTGGAACATGGGTATCCCAGCATGCATTTTGACTACTGGACCAAAGATCCCCTGCACCTGTTTAAGTTGCACTAGGTCTCCTCTATCAAGGCACATAACCAGCTCCTGCTATATGCTCTCCTTTTGCACTCTTTCTTAGGCCTGGCCTACAAGTAACTGCCTATTTAATGGCGACCATGAATCCTACCCAAGTTTCTTCAGTTACTTATTGTCTCAAGCTTGTTCCCCTCAGGAGATACTGCAAGAACAATATCCACAGCTTCTTCTATGCCCATAGCACTCTGTCTGTGCCTTCATAGTTGAACTTCACTTTCCTTTTTCTTTAAAGCATTTTCTTCTGGTTTTCTTTCACTACTAGAAGGGGTATTATATTACTGTTTATTATACCTCATTTTTCTTGTAACTTGGGAGTTTTGGGTTGCCCATTTGGAGGTGAGTTTAGTTTTATAGAACTTTGAGAAGGAATGTTTGTTGGGGACAACTCTTCAAACTTCACAACATTACCTATTCTTCCTGTTTTCTTGTAGATACACTTATATAGATATAGATGTAGATGCAGCGGTTTGCTTTATGAACTTTCCTGGCTACGTTCCCTTCTTCCCAACACCATTAATTTCTCTGGCTCTTCTTTCCTTCATCTCTGTAGTAGCGAGTGTGTTCAGCTTTAATTAGCAGCTCATCTGTCCAGTTGTAATGTTTTTGCTGGTAGTATCCATAGAGGAGCTCTGGCCTGCTGCTGAGGCTTGAGAGGGCAAGGGGCAGGACTGCTCCAGACTTTTCAGATGTCACCACACTCCCTCCTTGCCGCCTCGCCTTTTATTGGGAGTATATCCAACACTTTTCACTGCTGTTCTAGAATCGGCCTGCTGAGCCTTCTAGGGAAAACCTTTTGGGTATTTCAGGGGCTTCCTGTTTTCAGTTTGTCAGATGTAATTCAAGTCTGCCTCCCACGTGGGTGCCAGGAACCCCATCACCTGAGCCATCACTGCTGCCTCCCACGGTGTGCAGCATGAAGCTGAGAATGAGACTCAGGCACTGCCATGAGGGTCACGGGCATCTTCAGCACTGGGCTGAAAGCCAGCTCCTGTTCTGCCCCTGAACTGTAGGGCTTCACCAAGCACTATTCTGCTATCACCGTTTCCAGCGTCCCCACTCCGTGGTCAGTGTGGAGCAACTATGGTTTGGGTTTATCTCCCCCTCAGCTAACGAGTCATGTGTTGAAATTCAAGTCCCATTGTGAAGTATTATGAGGACGGGACCTTAACCCAAATATGATATTTAGAGGTAGAGTTTTATGGTGAGTGATAAGGTTTAGATAAGGGTCATCAGCCTAGATCTCACATGACTGAATTCTTGTGCTTACATAAGAAGAGAAAGTCTAGAGAACCGCCCAGCCCTCCCCCCAACCTCCCAACCCCCACACACAATCTCCCAATCCACACACACTTCCTCTGTCTTTTGCCACCTGTCCCCACTTCAGGACTCAGCCAGCAACAAGGCTACCATTAGACGTGAGCGCTGAGCCTGCAAAAGACTGTGAGCTAAATAAAACTCCTTTGTAAGAAACCCAAGCCTTGGGTGTTTCATTATAGTAACGAGAAACAGACACAGAGAGCCCCACGCTGAATGGACAGCCTGAGCAGAGGAGGGGCTTAATGCGGCAGAGGCAGAAAGGCAATGGGACAAACCTGAAAGCAGAGGACGCCGAACTCTTCCCTTGCAGTAGAGATGCATTAACATCCTATTGGCCAAGGCCAGCTGCAAGGCCAACATGCAAGAAAACGTTCTCCTCCAACGAGAGCAATCAAACATTATGCAGGGAACATGAACCAAGGAGGAATGAGGGACTGGGAATAACGATACATTATTCCACACCAACCAATTACATCTGCTCCATTTTTGAAATCTTGATAAATTTCTTTCCAGAAATGATTTTTAGTTATGTTCTCATCCACAGATGAGAGAACCCAGCAATTCATTATTATTTAATATTCTAGGTTGCTATTAATTTAATAAGTGAAAAATCTCTGAATGTGGTTTTAGTGTTAGATTGTATTTTATTTTTCTGAGGCTTAAAATGTATGCGTTAGTTTATTATTCATTTGTTCTTCTTTCTTAATGACTTGTCTACTCATGTCTTTAATCTATTTTTCTGTGGCAGGGGTTGTTTTTCTCATTGATTTATAAGACCTCATTACACAGTGAAGATTACAACCTTTATGTTGCATATTTTTTGCACATATTTGTTCCAATTTGCCATTTTCCTCTTGTCTCATTTATCTACTGCTGCATAACAAATCATCTTAGAACTCTATGTTTTAAACCAAAAACCATTTATAACTGCTTACAAGTCTGTGAGTCAGCAGAATGTCTCTGACGTAGCGGACCAGGCTTGGCTGGTCTTAGCTGAGCTCACTCATGCATCAGTGTCACTGGTGGCCTGGCTGGGAAAGCACGGCTCTGAGATGGTCTCATTTACATGTTGGTTGATAGCGTGTTTCTCAAGGGTAGGGCAAGGGGGATTATGGGGTTGTATCTTTTGGTAATATTTGTATTGTTTCCTGCTATACATTTAAAGTGTTTATACATTAAATTGATCATGTTTATGCTTCTTTAATTGAGAATTTTTTTTTAATTAAAGAGAGGGAGAGAGAAAGAGAGAGAGGTCTTCCATCTATTGGTTCACTTCCACAATAGCCAGGACTGGGCTAGGCTGAAGCCAGGAGCTCAGTACTCCAGCCAGGTCTCCCATGCAGTTGGAGTAGATGGAACCAAGCACTAGAATCACCATTGCTGCCATTTAGGGTCCACATTAGCAGAAAGCCAGAGGAGAGGTGGAGGAGCCAGGTCATCCACCAGGCCATCCAACCTGGGATGTGAGTATCCGCAGCAGCATCTCAACCACTGGACCAAATGCCTGCCTTTCTATGTGTCCTCCTCATTGCTCTTTTTCCTAAATATTTACTTTATTTAGTTATTTATTTGAAAGGCAGAGTTATGGAGACAGAGATCTTCCATCCTCTGCTTCACTCCTCCAATGACTAGAACAGCCAGTGTTGGACGGCGGAAACCAGGAACCAGGAGCTTCTTCTGGGACTCCCAAATAGATGGCAGGGGCTCAGGATTCAAACTGGTCCCTGTATAAGATGCTGGTATTGCAGGAGAAAGCTCTACTTGCTCCACCAGAGTGCCAACCTCTCCTTATTGCTGGGATATACCATTATAAAGTCCTTTCCCAATCCCCATTCCAGTAAATATTTAGCTAAGTTTTCTCACACATTCTCATTCTTTACTATCTCTAACTCTTTGATTCCTATGAAAATTGAGGAAAGCAAAGCACAGGGAGGTAAAACTGCTACACTGTTCTACCTACCTCTAGATTCCTGGCTGAGAGCCTCATAGCAAGAGAAGGACTGATAAAATAGAGCAGATGCATTTAATGTGAATTTTCCATGACATGGAAGCCTTCAGGCATACATAATAAAAATAAAAAATTTTTTGTGGATAATTGCAGGGGGAAAAAAGGAGGATCTACTGGTAGCATACTGGCAGGTGCCAAGGCTGCTACGGCCTTTTCCTCAGTCTCCTTGGCATCCCTATGGGATGTGGCTTCTTCATGGGAGGAGGGGAAAGGCAGAAGAGACCTTCTGCTTGTGTGTGTGTATGTGTGTTGCAAATGTGCTGTATTCTGGGGTATTGTGTTTTAAACCCTATCAGAGACAGCATTTGTATCTGAGAGACACAGAGAGAGCATTCCCATCCAGTGGTTCACACCCCAAGGGTCAAGGCTGGGGCAAGGTCAAAGCCAGAAGCTGAGAAGGCAATCCAATGGGTGGCAGTGACCCGATCACTTGAGCTCCCAGCACTGCCTCCCATTCAGGGCCTGCATTCAGAGCACACTGGAGGCAGCAGCTGGAGCTAGGTAGTGCACCCAGGCACCCGGATGTAGGATGTGAACACTGAACCTTGGATCTCAGCCTTTAGTTCTAAAGGTTAAAAATAAGGGGGTGGAGAGAGCCCCAAGTGATGGTTTTCCACCTGTAGTTAGTTAAGTATCCATACACTGCTTCAAGAATATTTGCCACTTCCCTGGATTGCGGGCATTCTCTCTCTCAGACCTTGGACTATAATGTGGCCCTCAGGTCAGCTTCCGGGGTCCTGATGTGCTTTCACTGATGTGTCTGTGTGTGTGTTGGGGCGAGGGGGGTGTTTTTCCTCAGCCCAGATCTACACTGAAGGGTGGTGGACTTACGGTCCAGGTGGGACCATCACCACTGCATCTGCAATCAAAGTTCACATTGTTCAGCGTCTCTGAGGAGTACGGCTCAAGCTGAGCTCTGAGAGTTCAAGAGCCGGGAGTGCCATGGCGCAATCAATCTGGATCCATCGGAGGGCAGGATATGGCAGAAGGGAAATCTCCTAACACTTGCAGTGACAGCAGAAGAAAGAGCTACAATCACCAGCTTGCTGTGAAGCGCAGTTCTTGGCTTTCACCACCATTATCTGGGCTGTCTCAGATGCTGGTGTGAGCAGAATTGCACAGAGCCACGTGGCAAGCAACACGTGCAGGCACTAACTGAGCCGTGTGAACGGGCAGCCTGCAGGCTTTCACCTGTGGCAGAATAGATAATATTTATTGATTTTCTTCTGAGTAACAGGTTTAGGGAAGATTGTCAGTTCTCTAGGGGGATAAACATGGAATTCATTCTTCCCCACCCCAGTAGAAACAATCAATGGTGCACTATGGAAACGCACTCTGAGTGCCGCCCTCCCCCACCCCCCACACTGGGTAGCTGACACCATTAGCTATGTACATCCTAGCCTGGTTTGATGTTTTTATCACTTTACTTACCAAAATGGTTTCCAGTTTTTAAGATGTGGTTTCTTGATACCTAAAATTTCTTTGTGTGTGTTTTTTAAAAGGATGTTTTTGTAAAGCCATGAGCCTGGAGCTTCATCTGGGTCTCCTACACGAGCGCAGGAGCCCAAACAGTTGGGCCATTTTCTCCTGCTTTTCCCAGGCACATCAGCTGGATTAGAAGTGGAACAGCCAGGACTTGAACTGGCACCCATAATGGAATGCTGGCATTAGAGATGGCAACTTTACTTGGTATGCCACACCACCAGTCCCAATAAAATTTCAATGTTGGGGTGGGCATTCAACATAGCAGTTAAGACACCAATTAGGACCCCTGTATTTCACATCAGAGTGCCTGGGCTCAGGCTGTGGCTCTGCGAGTGACTGCAGTTTCCTGCTAATATACACACCTTGGTAGGCTGATGGTTCAAATACACAGGTTCCTGCCATTTGCATGAATCCCAGATTAAGTTCACGGCTCCCCCTCTGTCCATGCCATGGCCACTGCAGGCATCTGAGGAGTGAGCTGGCAGACACAAGTGCATGCATTTCTCTCTCAAATAAACAGTAAAAAGAAACAAAACTTCAATCCTATATTGAATTCTAAGCTGCCCTTGCCTCTAATGCAGATCAGACCTGGCTCTAGAAGCTGCGCTCAATTCTTTTCCTCTTCCTCTCCCCGTCCCTCTCCCTGTGTGGAACCCTCTGGCTTTGGGGAAGGGCGGGAACAGGGAAAGCCCCTGTGTCTGTGACAGAGCCATGGTTACCCGGTGGCAGAGCACAGTGGTCTCTGGGGCCTGTCCTGGCTTCAGTGCCATGCAGCTCCCATGGTCCCTAGGGGAATGTGGCTTCATGTGCAGAGGGTGGCCTCAGGGAGTATTCTCTGGACACCTCTCTTTGGTCCAGAAGTGGCCGTCCCTTGCATGTCAACAGCTCCAACTCCAGCCTGAAAGCAGAAAAGGATGCCTTCTGCAATCAGGATGCTTGAGAGAACAACCCCACTGGATACTTCATCCTACTCTACCTCAAACTTAAAGTAAATAGCTTCCTTCTGCCCCCAGCTCCTACAGATCTCAGAACTGGCAACAGCCCCTGATTTCATCCATTAGTTTGAGATCTAAAATGTGTGCAACTGAGAGAGGTTCCATTCACTTTGAGCACTTGAGTTTTAAACTGTTTGCCTCATTAGGAAATCCTAAGAGCTAACAGGGATGCGGAGTCATTGTGAGACTCAGCAAATCAGCACTGTGGCCAGATCAGACCCAGGGGTTTCCTACCAGGATGGAATTGGTTTCTAAGAAGATGGGCAGTCAGTTCCTGGGCTTCCTGTCCACTGGATCTATGTGTGAGGCCTGGCTGGACCACTTGCTTACTGAGTAGTCTTCAACGATTCTCCTAGCCCCGGGTAGCTTCAGTGTCCTCATTTGACATCCACGTAACTGGGTTGAGAAATGACTACTCTGCTTCTGATCCAGCTTCCTGTTAACGTGTTCTGGAAGTAGTCCAAGCACTTGGACCCCTGCCACTCATGTGGGAAAAGCAGATGCAATTCCTGGCTCCTGGCTTCAGCTTGACCCAGCTCTAGCTGGTGCAGACATTTGGGGAGTGAACCAGCAGATGGAAAATGCTTTCTCTGTTTTTGCCTGTCTCTGTTGCTCTTTCTTATAAGTAGACCTATATATATATATATTTTTTTTTAACTAAAAAATTCAGATAACAATAATACTGATTTTACAAGATGACTGACATTCCTTACATAATTGTACAAGGCAAGTCCAGTGTTTGGTGCCTACGGATTTTTCCTTAAATGTTGTTATTGCTCTCTAAACAAGGGAGGATCCTCAGGCCACTGCTGGACCAGGATCTGTGCTAATGTTATTGCTTCTGCTGAAGCTTGAATATTGTGCTATTGAAGTTAATTGCTAAGGGCAGGAATCAGTGTGTGGTTGACTGGTCCCTCCTCCTCCACCCTGACTTAAGAGGTGGGACAGCACAGGAATGGACATGAGGGGAAGTGGCCACTGGTGAAGAACTGAGTACAAGCACATTAACTAGGGGAAAAAATGAAAATCTATCTATGGTTAACTTCTCGTTTTCCAGCTAAGCTCTTACTGTTATCCGATGTTTCTCAAGATCTAAGCCTCGAGCCTCATGACACACTGTCAGCTGGTGGTCAGGAGTCCATGTGCACTAAAGGAAAGCCAAGAGTCAGGGATAATGGCCCCTTTCCCAACGCATTCATCAACTCACAGGCGTCTGCTCACAGCCCCTCAGGGGTTCCAATGTCACAGTGATTTCTAGATTCATGAACCGATTAGCAACCTATTGGCCAAACATGTACTAAAGGCAATGACTTTTTGCACTGCAAACTTGCCCTTTGCTAAACCAATGCAGAGCGACACCTGCTTCCCCATTCCTGGACACACTCTGCCCCCTAGAGCTCATTCACATCCTTGCGCCCCAGTCGGCCAGGTTCTTTTGTTTCCCTCTTAGGACAGGATCAGACAGGGCCCGGGATCCCCAGCCCCAGACACCCAAAGGTTCCACTGCTGTATCTGTCCATGGACTTAAGATTGCTCCAACGCGCCCATCTTATTCTGTCACAAGGCAGTTCTCAGTCGATTGCTGAGAAAGTGAAGGAGATGCCTGATCTTCCTCAAGTCTCCAGAGTCAATGGCGACAAAGCCAGAAGCTGGAAGCAAGGCGTTGGTCAGGCCAAACTGACTCTTTCTGGGCCTTGATTTCCTCATCTGTAAGATGACATTGTATTGACTGAATAGGCAGGAGAATGGTACTGTAACTAAAAAGAACGGTGTGTGTGAAGATGGAGAATTTGAGTTCAAATCCTGGCTCAAGCTGTGAGTACTAAATATCTCATAAACTGGAAACTGCAGCCTTGTACTAGAGGTACATCATTCGGTCTTGAAGAGTAGTTGAGTGGCAGCAGGTGCACTGTGGAGTCTAGGAACCACCTGCCTCACAATCAGAACAAGAGCTGTTAGGCAAGCAGACTCTGGGGCTCTGCTCCAGCGAGGGAGCCAGTACTACAAATCCCCAAAGACGGCCATGTTCCTGTTCCCAAAACCTGTGGGAAAGTGAGTTTTCAAGGCAAAAATGACTCTGCAGAAGGAAAGAGGAAACAAGGAGATGATTCTAGAAGATGCAATTGGCCCCATGACTCACAGAGGTCCCTGTACAGGAATGTGGTGGGAGGGAGCATGAAAGGCAGAGAAGGTGTGATGGTGGAGGCAGAGACTTAGAGGGATACAGCCACGCCCCAAGGAACACAGGTGACCAGGGAAGCTGGCAGGAAGCAGGCTCTGTGCTGCAACCTCCTGGGCTATGGGAACCCAGAACTGTAACAATCCATCAAGGCAACACCAAGCCCCTGCATGTGTGGTAATGTGCTATGCAGCCCCAGGAAAACTGGGACAGCGCACAGAGGGAGGATCTCTGCGTCTACCTTCCTGGTAGACTCCTGGCAAGTGTCTACATGTTGAGAGCTAGAGTTGCAGTGGAACGGAAGCCCAGATTCAGTCTAGCTCTGGTATCATAAGCTGCACCGACTGTAGCAAAGCCACTCCGCCTGGCTGGGCCTCAGTTTCCCCACCTGTAAATGGAGGCGGCTGGATGGGGGAGGGTGTGCTTTCTAAGAACCCATCTGGCTATAGCTTTCTGAGAGCCTGAGAGAATATAATTAAGTCTGCCCAGGGCAGGTCTTCCTCCAGAAATCTCCCAGAAGCAGAGATTTATTGTTAATGATTTCAACACCTCATTTTTATACAGCATTTGCCATTTGCCAGGGCCTGGAGTAAGCACTTGACTTAGATGCGCTCCTGCCAGTGGAGTTGTGTTGTGAGAGCAATCAGTTCAGTGCACAATTAATAATTAAATGCTTCAGGGAGATGATTTCTAATCAGGTATCTGATCAATAAGCTTGTGGTGGTGGGGGAGGGAGGTGGGCACCTTCTTCAGCTAATGAAGGGGGCGAGTCCCTGTGTCTGCTGTGAAAAGGAAAAATGTCACAAACATTACATGCAGCCTGAGGGGTACGGATGGAAGGGGGAAGGGGCTGCGGTTGCCAGGCAACCAGCTCATCACTAATCATGTGCATAAAAGCCTTGGTCGCTGTTTGTAGCACAGCCAGTGGGCTGCCTGCTTCCCCCACTCCCTGTGCCCTACAGCTGGCCCTGGGGAGGGGGTTGAAGCCACTCAGGTCCTGGAACAGGCCTGGGCCCACCCCAGTATCCCAGAGTAGAATTTGGGTGCATCTGTGTTCCAGGACACCCCTCCTACCCACGGCCATTGGAGTAAGCCATCACCCCAGAGGCTTCCTTTGACTTGAGGAAAATCCTGTGTGACTCCTTCACACAGGCGAGGCCTGGCTGTGGACCATGTGCATGTGTGGGTCCCCTACCTACTTTCTGATGGGTTCTGTCATCACTTCTGTCTGCATTCAACCAACTGGCCACTCAGTCTCCTGGGGTTGGCCCTCTTCTCCCAGGGCTGTGCTGTTGGAAGGGGCCAGGATCTCACATGTGCCACCAGGGACTTGGGGACAGTGTACCATAGTAGGAAAATTGTCACACTACTCAGGGAGAGCCAGTGCTGTAGCAGGTGTTGGCATCTGATCTCTTGCAGGACCCAGAAGCCCTGTTGGAGAAGGGAGGACCGCTTTGGGGGCAGATGCTCGGTTGAGGATGGAGCCCTGGCACAGTCACAGGCTTGCCTGCGTCCCTCAGAGGTTACTTGAGAAGAAAGTCACTGCAAGCATTAGCTGAAAACTCAGGGATTGCTGGGAAAAGCAAATGCAACAGTGCTTTTACCTCACCTAGGTATATGCTAGCATTCCTCTTTAGGCCAACACCAGCAGGTGGGAAGGGGGCAACTAGTCATCTCCAGCAGGCCTAGGCAGGATGCCCTTCCCTTGAGAACTACAGATTCTGGGACACACTGCCACTCCTGTCTCCTTTCCTCTCTCAGCTTGAACCACACTGGCCTCCTTCCTGTTCTTCCAAATCACCTATATCATGCTGTTCCCTGAATGCTCCCATCCCGAACATGTGGATGGCTTGACCACCATCCTGGCTAAAACAAGAAACCTATGATCCCCTCTGTCTACTTCAAGAGTTCTAATGTTATTCAAGTACTTGGCTTCCTCCTCCCTCCCTGTGTTTCTTCCTCCTTCTCTGTTCATCTGCCTGTGCATATATTCTACGTATTTATGCCTATTTCAATGACTTGGGCCAAATGTCCCACAGGGCAGGACACTTGTCTGTTTTATTAACTGCTGTATCCTTGATGCACCTGCCACAGGGCCAGCCTGGATGAGCATCTGCTGAGTTGACTGTATTCCTGCAAACTCACTCTGCACAAGGGAGACACGAAGCTACTTACTGCATTCTTACATCCTAGCCACCCGGAGCTTGTCTCTGGAAGTGATCACTGTCACGTGGCATTATCCTCATACATGTCTGAGGTGTCTTCAGACACTCACAGGGAGTTACACTGCCCCCACCCATACTTGGACAACAGTAGCCGTAGAGAACTGTATGATATACCTTGCTCTTTTCACTGTGTATCTCAAAGACCACTGCATGTTGATCCAGATAGATTGCCCTCATTCTCTTCTATAGTTGCTAATATTACAACGGCTGAATGTACAGTGCCTTACTTACTTGGTTTCTACAGCTGGAAAGCCAGGCTGTCTCTCATTTTTCTTATTACAAAGTGCGTGACAAACATTCTTGTAGGGATGTCATATCACGCACAAGTGACCATATTGCATAGGATACATTCGTAAAAGTCAAACTGCTGAGTCAAAGGACACACATTTGTCATCTGAATAGATACTGCTAAAATGTTCTCCACATTCTCACTAACAAGTTACTAGACAGCTTATTTCCCTGCGTCTTTACCAAATCTTCTTTTATCTTGGCCTATCTGATATGTTGAAAGCTGATACAGCAGTATAGTCATATTTTGCATTTTCTTATCATGAATAAGGTTTAATATCTTTCAATCTGTCTTAGAAGCATTTGTATTTCTTTTATCGCATTCTGCCTATTTTCCATCTTATCATTGGCCTTTTAAAAAAAAATCGATTTATACAAGCTCTGATATATTAAGAAAATTATTCCCTTGGCTGTGATGTGAGTGACAAATATTTTTCCTTACGAGTCATTTGTCTTTGGATAAAACCATTATACATTTTCTGCCTTATAGCTTTTCATGTCTGATTTACTTAGCTGTGCACGTATGTACATGAGACTGTCACTTTTTAATTTGCTTCTTTAAAATACTTTATCATATATCATTATCTGTTCAGCTGGATTATTGAAAAATGCATCTTTTATAGCTGCATTTCCATTGGTGCTTCCCCAGATGTAGTTTTGAGATCCACTTTGAATTCTTCATGCATTAGGGGCTATCTTTTGCCTTGCAGACTCTTGCAAGATTTGGGAAGCACCTGCCCTGTGGTCACTTTCATTCATTTGTGCTGGTGCTGATCAATCCCAGCCTCAGAGCATGACTTGTTTTTTTCTAACTCTGCTTCAGGATTCTGGAA
Organism: Ochotona curzoniae; assembly: GCF_017591425.1. NCBI lineage: Eukaryota > Metazoa > Chordata > Mammalia > Lagomorpha > Ochotonidae > Ochotona > Ochotona curzoniae. The sequence goes on along the minus strand of NW_024464920.1, from coordinate 10,656,323 downwards.
CATACCACCTGTTCTTGTCTTCAATCATCTCTCCACTTATTACAGGTGCAGAAGGTGGAAGCAGCTGGAAAGCATCTGTTCCCGGGGCAAAGGAACCCCAGTGTCACATCACTCCCCTTGACAGGAGCCCGTTGTTTACCGCTGTCAACCTGGATGAGCCCGCCCCCGCCCCGCTACCTGGCCTGCCACATCCTCCATCATCAGTGTCGCCCACCTGTTTCCCTTTCTACCTGCCTGCCAAAAGTCTTCTGTCCTCAGGCAGTGTATGCATTGTAGCCTATCCACTGCGAGCAGGTACGGGTTTACCAGTGCCTGAATAACGGGACACTCTTCTAGTACCCATGCAAAATTAAATACCAAGATGAATGCAAGAGAAAATCCATCACAATGAATTATAAAAAGTTGTACAATCCGGCAAACACCAGTAAAACACAAAATAGAGACAAATAACCATAGTTGATGTTGATAAACTATCTTCTACACTTCAACGGTGTTTCTTCCCTTCCTTCACTACTCTTTGATCTTTGGTTACTGTGCCAATTAGCTTGAACTCATCAGGGACTAGAAAGAGACTTCAGGCTGTTTTCTAGCATGGCTGAGAGTACAGAAGAGTTTATTTTAGCTTCTCAATCTGCCATGGATCATGTTTGCCCAGAGAGGCCACCACCACCACAAGATGCATGAAGCACACGGCTTCACACACTTGCTGTTTGTTTGACTCATTCACTTTGTCATCTGGCTCCACAGGACTCCTGGCAAGTTTGAATAGGCATGATTTCCACCAAAACAAAGGGGAGAAAATCATGAGGCATGTTCACATGGCTTTCTGTGGTATATTCTTAGTGATAACATTTCAATTTTCACTAGAATTCAAGAACCCAGTCTCCTTGACTTGAAAGAACTTGGCCTCAGCTCTGCCTTGGCCTCTCCCACTGCCCATGTTTTACTGGTGGTGAGTTTGTGGGACATGGGCACCTCAAGGCATGACACTAGTCACTATCACTGCAGGAAGTCTAGTCTTAAAAAAACATTTCTCCACCCTGCCAACTAGCAACCTTAGTGAAACAGCTGGGAGCCTTAGAAACACATCCGATTTAACATGAATTAAAATACGCCCTTCAACTCAATTTCTCCCTAGTTAGTTTTCAAAAATGCCCATGGTCATGTCAAGGGCTGGGACAGAGAATTTGATTGAAAACAAATTGGAACATAAATAATTGTTCTTAATAATTGCAGTTGTTTGAACATGACACAAGGGCCTTGGAGAGACTCCTGTGAGTGAGCAGCCTTGAAGCTTAAACTTCTTTAGCTTTAAGAGAGTTTCCCTTTCTGCAGCCTCCCCAGCTCTTCCAACACCTAGTCTCTGGGGGCTGGCACTGTGATGCAGTAAGTTAGACTGCAGCCTCGGACACTCAGAGTTCCATACAGAAATACAGTTCAAGTCCTGGCTGCCTCACTTCTCATCCAACTCCCTGTTAATGCACCTGGGAAAGCAGCAGAAGATGGCTCAAGTAGTTGGGCCACTACCATTCATATGGGAGACTTGGAGAGTTCCTGGTTTCTGGTTTTGGCCACACCTAGCCATGGTTATTGTGGCCAATGAGGGAGGGAAGCAATGGATGGAAGATATCTTTCTCTCTCCTCTATATCACTACGCCTCCCAAATAAATGAATCTTATTTGTTAAGAAAAGAATTTGATTTAGAAAAACAAACTTCCGTATGTATAAAGATAACATTTCTGGGGGTCTGTGAAGTATGTCTCAGTTAATGATCTTGAGACAAGGAGAATATCCAGGAACATCTTAGTGGGTACCGGGAAATCACCACGGTCCCTATAAGAAAGAGAGTCTGGGACAGAGAAGGAGCCATGTGGCCAAAAACAGAGGTCTGAGTGTCATGGGACCATGAGCCGAGGACCGCAGGAGCCACTACAACCTGGAAGAGGCCAGGTAGCAGCTCCCCACATACAGCCTCACAGGCATCATGACCTTGTCAATACTTTGTTTCAGTACTCTAAGAATGGCAAGGAAATGACTTTGTGCTGTGAACAAAAAACCTGTGCAGGGATTCATCATGATAGCAAGAAAAAAGGAATGTGAAGTGCTGAGAAGAGAAGATAAATGCCCACCAAACCTTTTCTACCACGTTGTTCATACGTTACGGACTGAACTGGCCTCCAGGAACTCAGATGTGCCTGCTTGGCAGACAACATCTTTCAAGAGGGGACTAAGGTAAAATGAAATCATGTGAGTTGACCCCAATTAAAAAATGACTTATGCACTTGTAAGAAAGTGAGATTGGGACAGACAGGTGCAGAGGGATGTCCATGTAAGAAGGTGACCACCTGCAAATGAACAAGAGGAGCCTCCCAAAAAACCAACCTTACCAACATGTCAATCCTGCACTTCCAGTCTCCAAAAGTACAAACAAAACTAAACACAACACAACAAAACAAATTTCTGTAGGTTAAGCACCCCCTAGCCTATGGTATTCACTATGGAAGCCCTGGCAAATATATATATATATAGTATCCTCCAGGGTGGAGGTGAAATACAATGTCTATTTTTTTTAACTGTCTTTGATTAGCCAGCTCATGGGGCACCTCTTATCCCAGAAGACCAAGTTGAAAGGAAAGGTATTGGTGGCACAATGGCTGGCATTCCACTCCAGTCATCTGTCACCAGGCCCAAGAACAAAGGGTCTTCAATTTATGAGAAAAGCCTATTATGAAAGAAATTACATTTTCTGCACCAAAATACTTATCTTTTTAAAATAAACTTATCTTTTAATCCAATTTTCCACCCACTGTTTGAGATAACTCATACATCTAGAGCTGCCAAAGTTTTCCAATTTTTCAAAAGAACTGATATCGAGATTCTAAAACACCATGAAATCTCAATTTTAACATGGAGAATTAATTTAAAAGGTTGTAAAAACTGTATTGTTGGGTCTGGTACAGCGGCAAAGCAGGCTAAATTTGCCTCTAGGAATGTCTACATCCCATATGGGCTACGATTTGAACCCCGGCTGTTCCACTTCCATCCAGTTCCCTGCAGGTGCACCTGGGAAAGCAGCAGAGGATGGCGCAAGTGCTTGGGCCCCTGCCTGGCTACCCATGTTGGAGACCAGGAAGTTCCAGGCTCCTGGCTCTGGCCTGGTCCACTCCCAGCCCCAGCTGTTCTAGCCCTCTGGGGAACAGCACATGAAAGGCTTCTTTCTCTGTAACTCTTTCAAATAAATAAAATAAAATCTTTAAAAATAAAAAACTGTAGCTCACCTTATCCCCATCATTATGGTTGCTATCACACACACACACACACACACACGTGTTTTGGAGAACGTGGGAAACCTAGAACATTTGCACACTACTGCTATGAATGTGAAGTCAATACAGCTTATGTGAAAAATAAAAACAAAATCAGCAGATGATCCAGCAATTCCGTGCTGGGGCATAAGAGCAGGTTTTGAAAAGCTCATGGAGAACTAGAAGTGAACTTCCTCATGAACTTTCCAAGCTTTACAGTCAAAGGAAATGAGAGCGGGGCCTGGGAGACAGATTCATATATCCACAACCCCACGGCTCATAGAAGCCAAACTACAGAAGCCATTTAAGCATCCAGGGAGAGTTGAAAAAGCAGTGGTCTCCTCACACGCCGAATACCACTCAGCCTTAGGAGGAAGGGGGTGGTGGCACTCTGCCTACCACCTGGATGAACTGGAAGGACATCATGCTATGTGAGATCAATCATCGCAGAATGCTGCTTGTGTGAGGTGCTTAAGGTAGCCCAACTCACAGAGATGGTGTGAGGGGGGTTCCTAGGGCTTCTACGGAGAGGAATGGAGAGCGATTATTGAACAGGCACAGTTCTGTGGTGCAATTGGGGTAAGCCACCACCTAAGACATCAACATCCCATGAGTGTCAAATTGAGTGTCAGCTGCTCCAGTTCTGATCCAGCTCCCTGCTAATGCATCTGGGAAAGCAGCACAAAGATGGCCTGGGTACTTGGGCTCCTGTCACCCATGTGGGAAAGCCAATGGAGTTCTAGGTTACCAGCTTCCGCCTTGCCATTTGGGGAGTGACCATTTGGGCAGTGAAGCAGAGGACGGAAGACTCTCTCTCTCTGTGTGTGCTGTGTGTCTATGTCGGCCTCTCTCTCTGTAACTTTGCCTTTCAAATTAAAAAAATCTTAAAAGAGTTCCGTAAATAAGATGATGGTGATGGTTGCCTAACAAAACACATGCACTTAATACCACTGAAACATATATACAAAACTAATGAATTTTATGCCATGTATTTTAGCACAATTTAAAAAGTGGAAAATAAACACAATCATTGCACTGGCTAAAAATTATCATAAAACAATACACATTCAAGGCTAGGTTCAACCTACCAGTCACCAACTACCACTTGGCTAGCTATAGCTGAACACGGCATGCATTGGTTTTTAATTGTTCCATGTATTCATGTCGTATTTGCCCAACTAGAGTTCCATGAAAACAAGAACTGTGGCTTCCATCTCTTGGGTACCTTCCAGGAAAGCAAATTAGCTTCAAGCACCGCAGTGGGACCGTCACAAGTGCCCTGGGAAGAAATACTGGATGGTATCCTTGTGCTCTCTCTCTTCCTCGCTCCTGCAAGGCTGACGGTTAGTCACCACCCCGCAGTGCATGGCACTGGAGCACTGGGGCTGTGCTGCACATTGGCAGCAGGGAGGGTGAGAACACACAGCTCTCACAGCCTGATGGAACACCGAAAGCTGCACCAGGAGACTGCAGCATGCAGGGTGAGTGTCCACGAGGGCCCCACAAGCCACATCAAGGAGGTTTACCTTCACTGCTGGGGTAACAGGAAGCCTCAAGCAGAGTGAAGACACTGAGCTGCATTTTGATGGGAAAACATGAAAACTAGAGCCCAGAGCTCCCCTGCAGTCACAGTCAGGAAAACAAAGCTACATGGCCTTGAGCCATAGCTCCCCTGGGGTCTCTGGTGCAGGTGTGTAGAGAATGAGAAGGTTGGGGTGTGGTGTGCAGAAGAACTGGAGGAGCTTAGTGGGGGACCTATATGAGGAGAGTGTGCGTCCTGCTCATGCAGGTGGCTAGTAGGCACATGCATGTGCTAGGTGTGTGCACTGCGGGTGTGTACGGCTAATTCTTAGGAGGCTCTGGACAAGCTAAGCATCTGCAGGTGCAGCCTGCCTCCTGCCCTAACTAGTTTAGCCCAATGTAGTTAGCTGTTGGAGGGTGAAGGGCAAAGCCAGGGTCTAGGCAGCGCCCTCTCACCAGGAACTCTGGCAGCCTGCCAACCACCTGATGGAGTCCCACTTCCAGGCACTCAGTAACCCCTGGCAACCCCTAGGGGTTGCTCTAAGCTCAGCAATGAGGAGCCCTCTCCCCGAAGCAGCTAGCCAGGTTTCTTGCCACAGAAAAGGCTACAACTCTAGACATTGCAGCACTGGGCCAGGAACAGTCCTCAGGTTTGTGGAACTCCAACACAAATGGTGTCTGAACAGGGAAATGCCCACTCCTCTAACATCTTTTTCCAAGGAAGAAAATTCAACAAGGAGTCATTTGAGAAGCAATGATATGAGTGAAAGATGGCATTTTTCCAGTGGCCAACAGCCAGGGAACTTGTCTATATTGCATGTTTTGCCTGTTAGTTTGCTCCAGGGAAAACTTCAACATTGGGACTTGCAGCATGTCTCTGGGGTTACCTAGTCAGCCATGATCTACAAGTTCCAGAAAGTTGGGAAAGTGCTGCGGTCAGACGAACCATCTGGGGCTGTCTGGGGAAGGACAGAGTTGAGGATGGGCATTAGTATGTTAGGAGGTCTGGTTATTGAGATCTGGGAGATTCTGGGCAGGTGGACCCAGGGACTTTTGTATATGATGGTGGATGTGGAATGCTTTATTCCTGGTCCTGACTGTTGGTAAAGGTGCCAGAGCACTAAAAGATGGTCATCAAACCTGCCTGCACCACTGGGTATGCATGGGGCTCTGCCACCAGGGATTTTGCACTGTCCCCCAGTAGCCTCTGAGACCTCAAGTGTCTCCCTGCTCTGGACCTCAATTTTCTTTCTTTTTTTTTTCTTTAAAGATTTATTTATTTATTGGAAAGTCACATATACAGAGAGGAGGAGAGATAGAGAGGAAGATCTTCCATCTGATGGTTCACTTCCCAAGTGAGCGCAACGGCCAATGTTATGCCGATCCGAAGCCAGGATCCAGGAACTTCTTGCGGGTCTCCCACACAGGTGCAGGGTCCCAAGGCTTTGGGCCGTCCTCGACTGTTTTCCCAGGCTACAATCAGGGAGCTGGATGGGAAGTGGAGCTGCCGGGATTAGAACCGGTGCCCATATGGGATCCAGGTGCGTTCAAGGCGTGGACTTTAGCCACTAGGCCACGCCGCCGGGCCCTGGACCTCAATTTTCTACTTCCTCAGGGGTTGACAATAGGGCTTCTAAGTAACTAACAGCAGCCAATGGAGACAGTGCACCCCCGACAACTCCCTTAGCCTTGCTTCCAAACAAGTTAGCCTTCCAATACCCCAAGGCAAACTTCAGACTCCAGAGGCAGGCAGCATGCTCCTGCTACAACACAGAGGCCACTGCATTTGGGATGTGCATGGGCACTTGAGCTGGTCTCCTGAAGTGCACTCTAGATGATGAGGGAGGAAGATGGATGCCAGCTAAGTGGGTATCCTCCATTTTGGAAATGGTACACCCGCTTCTCAAGCCCAACATTTGCAATATTTTGCTCCTACCATACTCTTAAAACGTCCACTCCGAGTTTGACCAGACTCCACATGACATCACCCATTCACACTCAGGGCTCACAGCACCTGCTGCTGTACACCTACAGCACCTCGAGCCCCACCTTCTTTCCTACTCTGCATGTTCTTGCCTCCATGAGCCTATCAGGAAGACAAAGCTGTGCATCTGGTGGAAATGCAGGCAACGTTGGATGCAACCTTTTAAAAGCATTTTCCACAAGATTACTTGAAACACAGCTTAATATGCAAAATGGAAAGCTGTCCAAAGGCACATGTTAGCCCAACAGATAATAATGTAATAATGTCAGTTAATGTCCCCACATCCCACACCAGAGTACCAGGCTCACAACGGCTCCAACTCTAACTTCCTGCTGATGCAGTTCCTAGGAGCTCTGTTAATGGCTCCAGTCAGCAGGGCCTGTGGGAGATCTATGGGGGATCTTGATTGAGTTGTCAGCTCCTGGTAGTGGTTCCTTGGCCATTGTAGGTAGTTGAGGAGTGAATCGGCAGATGGAAATGCTATGTCTCAAAGCTTAAAAAGTTAAATGGCACAGGGCCTAGTGGCTAAAATCCTTGCCTTGAATGCACCAGAATCCCATATGGGCGCCGGTTCTAATCCTGGCAGCTCCACTTCCCTTCCAGCTCCCTGATTGTGGCCTGGGAAAACAGTCGAGGACGGCCCAAAGCTTTGGGACCCTGCACTCGTGTGGGAGACCCGCAAGAAGTTCCTGGATCCTGGCTTCGGATCAGAGCAGCATCAGCCATTGCGCTCACTTGGGAAGTGAATCATCGGACAGAAGATCTTCCTCTCTGTCTCTCCTCTTTGTGTATCTGACTGCAATAAAAATAAATAAAACTAAAAAACATTAAATGGCACAAAGGGGGTTTCAGTGAGGGTTTCCAAAGAGAGATGGGTATGACACCTATTGAACACAATGGCAATAGCTGCAAGAATAAGGTATTTCATAATTCAACTTTTGCCCTAGTTATTGAAAAGCACCCCTTATATTACACCAGCTGCCTCGAAATCACCACCTGGTAGGTCAGTTTAGAATTGTTTCCTCTACTTTCCTACTCCCAATTTCAATTCGAAATGGTTTATGATGCAATTAACCGCCACCATCAGGGTGAGAGAGGAGTTAGAGTGGGTAGTAGGCAGTTAGGGTATTCTGGGTCCCTGAGTAAAAGAGAATTTCCCCACCATGTCTTGAACTCACTCTCCCAGGGACAGGGGTGCTATTAGCGTATCAATTCCCCACCAGAAGTATCGGCCATTACCTCCGGCCACTGTGGGAGGGTCTCAGGCTGATCTCTTTATCATTGAAAGGAGAGCAGGAAGAGGTAATACACATCTGCCCAAGGCCTGGAATGTCCTATGTCTAGCACCTCTGTGGCCTTTTGTCCCAAGGCCAGGTACCATGGAAACTAGGAATTTTCTTTGTTCATGGAGAAACATCTTTGAGGGAAACCTTTAAAGGTGCATTCCCCACCATTCATTCGGGTTTTTCTTCTTTGCCTCCTGCCACTATGGCAGAGGACTAGGGTTCTTATTTTCCTGCCACTATGGCAGAGCACTGAGGTCCTTTTCCTCCTGCCACTATGGCAGGAGGTAAGGGTCCTTTCTATCTCAAAGCCCCCTCCCGTCACTAGGACGGGAGTCTTCTCTTCTCAACTTTCCTAATAAATCTTGCTTTAAAACTAAACTGTGTCCGCATGAAAATTCTTTCCTGCGAGACAAGAATTTGAGGTTGCTGCCATACTCGGAGTCAAAATTCCTGCAACAAGGGCATTAGTGCCCTCACATCACAGACCTGCAGACAGATGACTCCTAGAGACGACCCAACCCTCCAGGCTGGACAGGGAATCAGCTGCCTGCTATTTCTAATGGCTTCTAGTTCTCTGCTTACTTATGGTTTCAGGGTGGCTGCCATAGGTTCAGGCATCACACTTTCACACAAGGCAGGAACAAAAGTGGAGGAGGCCATGATGATTTTCCTGACAAGAACTGAATTCAAATCAGTGTAGTTGCTGCTGACGTGGAATGATGACAAGCTGAAGATAGAAGGTCGAATGGACATGACTTCGTGGTGGCAATGATGAGGGTGGCTCTCAGGGTTAAAGCAAGTGAAGCCAGTCAGGTGTTGCCTGTGCCTTTGATGGAAGCAAGGCATACAGAAAGAATTGGCAAATGCCTTGCTTTTAAAAAATTTTTTCAGTTGGAGGTACTCTAGGGACTTCCATATGGAGGTGTTTTATAGGAAATTACAACATGGACACATGGCTCGAAATGGAGCTCAGGGCTAACCGTGCAGCTGGAGTGGTTGTCACACAGATGGCAGATGGCTCCAGGCAGAGGGCTGAAGAAGGAAGGTGGGGTGGAGATAGAGAAGCCACAGGCCCTGCAGGGTGAGTGGAGAGGAAGAAGGCAGGCCTCCAAGGGAAGACAAAGCTCCAAAGAGTAGGAGGAAGCCTGCAGGGTCGGAGTCTGAAAAACAAATAAGGCCAGGCATGTGACATGCAGTCACTGGTTTTAGCAATTAGGTGACTGGTGACCTCACTGGAAGCAGTTCATGGTAAAGAGGCACTATTCTAGTTTATGGTGGTTTGGAAAGTCTTAACAAATAAGGAAGTAGAGCTCGTAGGGGAAATATGTTGGGAAGGGTTCTTGTGTGATCTGGCCAAATGTCACAAGGTTGGTCTTGTTGGGGGCCTTCTGGGAGGAGCTTCCCTCTTTGTAAAAAGGCAAGGAGCGAGGAGGCCCAGCAATTCACTGTTTTTCTTTTTTTTTCTGTGTGTGGATGTGATGCTTGGATCTCAGCAGCTGTCTTGTGCCAAGGAGGGAGACCTTACCGATGCCCCGAAGCCAACAGGGCAAAGGGATACATGAGCTTGCTCCTTGACCTTCACTGACCAAATGAACCAACTGTGCCACCACCAACCTCGCAGCTGCTTTTCAAGTGAGGAAACCAAACTCCTGTAGCTTAGGCCACTTTCACTTGACTTGCAAAGGGGGAATGTTGAATACATGGCTCGTGAGATAAGATAAAAATAAACTCTACTGCCATTTTCCATCATTCCTGGACACTATTCAGGGAGGACAGTATTACCCCAACTCCTTCTGAGTGAAACCTCTGGCACATCCATAACTGCGGTTCCCATTCTTAGAAAACAGTGTCCAAAGTCACTGCCAATGGAGAACACCAACACCATTCCAGAATTAAAAGGGTCCAGGGATGACAAAATCCTCGCACCCAACTTTGTATTAAACTTCCCATCCACCACCAGGCCTGTCACGCTCTAAGCCTGAACGAGAAGGGGCCCCCGTGGCTCCTCTTCATTTTTCCAACTCTTGCTTCTCCTCCTTGCACTCAGCTCCAACCCTCAGCAGCCTGCCAGGGGAGTTGGGGAGATAAGGTGATGGGCAGGTCTTCCTCAACTAGACACTGCTATAAGCTTTCTGGGGCATTGTGGGACCCACAGAGGTTTTCCTTTTTTTTTCCCACTAGCTTTCTTGCAGGTGATTTGGATGCTCAAAGAGATTGCCATCTCTGGGAGCACTGCCTGTGGTTTCCTTGTGTATGGGGTAGGGTGCATCATCCTGGAGTCTCCTTCAGCCCCTTAGGGATGTGGCACCTGGCCCCGGCTGCCTTCTCCTGGGATTCCTGCCCATCTCAGTACCACCCTCTGATGGACTCATCTCATGTGTGGCCCAGGTCAGGTCAGCATAACAGACTCAGCACCTGCAGAGGCTGTCCCCAGCCCCAGGCCCTCCACCTGGCAGCCACAGGTGTCTAGCTTCCTCCCTTCTTACACCTCAAAGCTCTGAGACCTACTTTCAGGCAAGGGCGGTAGAAAGCCTAGGCCAGCCCAGCCACCTCAGACACAATCTAAAGAGAAAAACCAATGGAAGAATTCACGGTTCTCCCCACCTTTCCCAATCCCTGCAAGATCCTGATTAGGGGGAAGGACGTCAACAGAGTTCCAGAGGGTGAGGGCTCCGGTGGCACGGGTCAGAAGCTCTGCTCTGGTGATTTGGCTTTGGAATTTTATCTCTGTGTTCTGGGGTCTTGCTCATAGCTTTGCTTTAGACAGCCATCTTCTGAAGGAGGAGATTCACCCCCTAGTGTTTTAATGAGGCTCAGCTCAATATTCCATCACAGGCTTCATGCACTTAAAACACGCTGAACTGGCTTCATGAGTTCCCTGCCACAATAAAGGCAAAGGTGGTCAAGTCTTAATAGTAAAAATGGCAGGTACCAAACAACGGGAGGTTAAACAAATGGAACGTGTATATGCACATATTTAACATCATATTATCAAAGAACTACAAGATAGGAATATAGAAGACAGCATATATTTTGTTCAAGTAGCTGTATGTGTACACATACGTGTGTGTATAAATTCTCTCTAGATACACATAGTTATATATAATATACAGAAAGGATAAAAGCACTTTGGGAATGACATCAGAAAGGAGTAAGTCCAATCTGGATGAGAACCAGAACCTGCCTATGTAACATGACAGAAAACAGCTGGAAGGTTCTGCAACATCTCAGCAGCTGCACAGGAGGAGGGCCTCCAGGGCTCTTGGGTGAGGGGAGGGCTTTATGTCTGAATTTTTCAACTACAATCCGAACATATTCCTTTCGCAACTTGTGAAATAAATCATGTGGGAGAACTTCCCATTTCTGAAATCTGACATTTGGGGAGGGAGTGGAGCGATCTGCTTTTTTCTGAAGATTTTTCATCTTTTTGTTTCAGTCCCTCTGTATTCCCCCAGATGTCTCGTGGTCATTTTATACATTAAAATGCAATCCAAACAGGACTTTCAATGCAACTTCTAGAACCCTCCCTGCTCCCTTTCTTTCCATCCCCAAACAGTTTTGTTCTGAAGTCAATGGTGGTGGAGTGGGGCAGGGCAAGGCAGGAACCCAAGGAGAAAAAGGTTGGGACCTAGAATGGGGTGCAGAGCTCAGACAAGGGGAGGAGGCCTGCAGGGTGGGTGGGGGAGGCTGTGGAGGCAATCTGGGCCTCCTGGCTTTGGTCTGGCCCAGCTGCAACTCTGGGTGCCATTTGCACCCAGAGGAATGAAGGCCTCCCTTGCTGTCTCTCCCTTTCTCTGACACTGCCTTCACATAAACAAATAATTTTTTTAATATAAAGGTAAGTATCTTTTGTAAAAGAAATCAAAATGAAAAAAATAAAAATGGAATAGTTCCTAAGGCCAGTGTGGGCAGGGCTGTGGGGTGAGTGGTGCCTTCGGTCAGGGCGGGCCTTCGGTCAGCAGGTTTAGAAGCCCCACAGTTCCTTCTCCTAACGGGGTGAGGACAGAGCACGCAGGACAGAGGGCAGTGAAAGGTCAGCACAGAAAAGGGAAGCTCAGACATGCTGCAGGTGGCTTCTAGTTGGGCAGCTTCATCTGGGACACAGGGAGGGGTTTCTAGCAGAAGGTCTGAGTCCTCAGGTCACATTCAGAAACATTACCCAATACCAATGGTTTCGATTAAGAAAGAGACCTGGCAGGCCTGGCCCGCTGCCAAGTGCTCCCATCTAGTGGGTGAGGAAGAGCGCCCCGGGGATCGCATTCTCACAGTGAACGGTTTCTTTGCTTTTCTCCTTTAAAAGACTTATTTATTTATATAAAAGGCAAAGTTAGAAAGAGAGGGAAAGGAGACACAGAGCGAGAAACAGAGATCTTGCATCCACTGGTTCACCCTCTAGATGGCTGCAATGGCTGGAGCTGGGCCAGTCAAAAGCCAGGTGCCATAAGCTTCTATGGGGTCTCCCACATGGTTGCAGCAACACAAGCAGGTAGGCCATCTTCTGCTGCTTCCCCAGGCTCATTAGCAAGGAGCTGCATCAGAAGTGGAGAAGCCAGGTCTGGAACTGGCATCCAAATGGGATGCTGGCACTACAGGTGCCATCTTTATTTGTTATACCATAAGGTCTATCCTGCTTAGCATGTCTTTGAAGCTACCTATATTCTTGAGGTTCTGGGACAGAACCCAGAGAGCAATCTATGGCCTTGGCCAAAAGGAATTGCTACAGGAGGAGACTTACAGGAGATTTGTCAGGCACAGGATGAGGGTATCATGAGAGACTCAAAGACCCTCAGGCTTTCACAGAGCTGGCCTCTCAGAGGGGCCTGAAGAAGGAGAAGGATTTTGCAGGCTGGCACAAGACAGCACATGTGTCTCTGCCAACAGTGTGGGAAGGCTCTACATCTCTGAGCAAAGCTGTTTGCATCAGCTGGCCACAATGGCCAGGGCAGGTGCAGTAAGCAGCTGGCCTGACTCAGGGTTGGGACTGGGCAGGGCAGCACAAGGCAGATCACAGCCAAGGGTCAGGGCAGCACGGGGGCAGCTCTAAGGCTGCAGGTGAGCCGGCGGGGAGGTCCAGAGGCTGTGTGTGTGCCCATGGATTCAGTGCCCTGCACCCACAGAGAGAGGCCATGCACTACTGACTCAGAGCCAGGTGCTCATTTGCATGTTACTCATTCAGAGGCCAAATGAATGGGAACACCAGGCACTTGGTGGGTGCCCTTGCCAGATTGGCTCCCTGGCTGTGGATCTGACCTAGAAAGCTTGACACTTTGGAGGGTTCTGTTCAGCCACGCCCACATGGCTGGCTGTGGAGCCCCCACCCCCACACACAGTTCATTTCCTCTGCCTACCAAGGTCAATTTTAAGTAAATATGCTCACAGCAAGGGATTTGTCATCTCCAAATACTATACTGCATAACAACGCTTCCAAAACTTCAAGAAAATATAGAAATAAACTTAGGGAGTTAAAATGCCCACATCTCAGAACCAAGTGTTTGGGTTCAATTCCCAGCTCTGGTTCTTGACACTGGTTTCCTGCCAAGACCTGTCTAGACTTTGGGAGGAAGCAGGGCCGGCTCAAGTAAGTAGGTCCCGCCACCTGCATGGAGAGCTGGATGGGGCTTCCAGCTCCTAGCGTTGGCTTCGGCCTAAAGCTGACTTTTGGGGGCATGTAAGGAATGGCCCAGTGGGTAGCAACATTTTCTGTCTGCCTTCCTGTTTCACAATTTAAAGATAAATTTACTTTGCTACAAAAAGTTTGACATACATAGCTTTTGGGTTTTTATGTATTTCTTTTTATTTATCCAAGTTTTTAAGATTTATTCATTTATTTGAGAAACAGGGAGAGATAGCTGGAGATCTGCCATCCACTGGTTCACCCCCCCAGATGGCTGCAACAGCCAGGAGCCTCATCTGGGTTTCCTACGCGGATTCAGGCAATCAATGATTAGTACCATCCTCTTTCACTTTTCAGCTGTATTAGCAGGGAGTTGAGTTTCAAGTGGAACAACTGAGATTTGAAATAGCATACAAAATGCTGGTGCTGCAGGTGGTGACTTAACCCACTGGGGCACAATGCCAGCCCCATAAATAGCTTTTTTATGATATATATATATATATATATATATCTTTCATGAAGAAACCTTATATATATGGATTTCAAAAATTGTTGGTAGCCAAATTATTTTAATTCTGTTCCATGAACCTTTTAAAGTATCCTTCGTCTTCTCCCTCCAGAATGAATCCCCATGAAGATAAGAATACTGCTCTATACTCAAAGAGATCACCCACAAGGGAGATCCTAGCTCCCAGTTTGGCCCAGGGACCTAGAACAGTACCAGATCGAAGGGCCTGCTCTAAGCATTTTCTCCCACGGAACCTCAGAAGCCCTAGGCAGTCAACAGTTTTGGAAAAGGGGAGTAGTGAGAACTTAAACATCCTTTGTGGTCGGTGAAAACCTCAGTTTCAAACCGGGCTCCCCACAGGCCATGCTGAGGTACAAAGCCTACTCTTCCAGTTTATCAGTTCAACACTCTAGGAAACTAACCCAAGACAACTCAACCCCAATGGTGATAGCATTCCAGACAAAGCCAATGTAGTGATTTGCATTCAAATGCACGCAGCTGCAGGAGCTGACCAGCTGGGGAGCCCAGTTTGGCCCCAGCAGGATAGGTCCATGCACAGGAAGGGGGATAAACAGCTCCAGGTTGGCTTGGAGCACAGGGTAGAGCAGCTATTCTGGAGGCCATGAACTGGCAATGTGAACCAGGTATCTGATGTCTCACTGCAACGGTGCAGGTAGGACCCCTGTCTCCAGCAGGACCAGGGACAGAGCATGGCTCACTCTTCCAGCTCACTGAGAGCTGGCCACCAGCTTATGTGATCCTTCTGGCTTTTGCCCAGAAGCTCATGAGCTGCTGAAGGACTGAACAGGCCTCCTCTGTGCAGGCTCTGCAGTGACCCTTGGGTGGCTTTCTGCATATCAAAATGATCTGGCAACAATTCTGACCATGATGCTTGCGGAAGGCCACCCATGCTCCCCACCATGCTGCAGATCCAGGCCCACATTTGAGTTCCCGATTGCTTCAGCATTGTGTAGCAGGTGCATATATCCTACCTGTTGCCTGGGTTTCAAGCCAAAGGGGAAGTCTGATGAAAAAATGAAAATCATGAAGCAGAGGAAACCTCCTGCAGAAGGCTGCCTTAGCGCCACTGCGCATGATGTGGACAGCCCAAGCATCAGACAGGGACCCAGACATTCCTTTCTTTAATGAAAAGTTTATAAGGCTAGCACAGACCGACACAAAGCTTTGCTCTTTCTACTACTCAGCTGCTTACTTGTAAGCAGGACAGGAAAAAAAAAAAGTCCGATTCCCACTGGCTAGGCCAGAGGAGAGGAAGCGCCAATGAAACAGCTGTTAACATGGCGGATGCTTGTTCCTGTGAACCGCTTTAGTCAAGTGCAATGCCTGGAAGGGAGGGCTGCTGGCTGGCTAGCAAGGAAAGAGACTCCAGAGGTAGCCAGCACAGATGGCAGCAGATGTTATGAAGCATGGAGCAGAAGACACCAGGGACTCCAGCATCTCAGAGCTCAGCAGAAAAAAAAAAAAGCTGAGAATTACTCAGTCAAGCCAACTGCCAACGAATTACACAGCCCAAGTGAGAGTCATGGGAAGCCAGGGAGCACATATAGTTTAATTAATAGCTTCCTATTCCTGTCAATCACAGATCTCATCTCACACTCTTATGATGGCTTTTGAGGCCTCACCGAGGATGGCCAGCAGCACCAAGGGGGCACATGCTTAATCTGCAACAATGCTGACAGCTCTGGCCCTGGGATGAAACAGATGCTTTCCAGGGCTCCAGGAAGTTGCCTGCCTGACGCTGGTTGGGGCCTGATGCTATGGAGTGACCAGAAGCCAATGGCTCAATATGCTCGGAGCTGCATCAATAGTTCCACTGTTCCCTACTGCATGACACTCCGGTTACTTAATCATGCTGAACCTCAGTCATCTGTTAAACGTGGTGGTATTTAGCACATCCATAGAAGTCCACAGCTACAAATGCCCAAAAGGGCGCCATTTAGTACTCCCCTGGTCTTATCTTGTCTAATAGATATGATCATCCATTGGTCATATCTATTAGACAAGAATTCTGGAGGTAGGGCTGTAGAGAACCTGTAATTTCATTGCAGATTAAAGTATTAGGAAATACTCTTCTACTTTAACTTTGCCAAGTTGCGACTTTGAACCTTCTCAAAGGGCCAAGATAATTTTTCTCTTTATACAAGAAGTCCATTTATCCTATAGCAGTATCTTCCATTCTTAAATCTAACTAATAAAATGTTTTTCTGTTTCTTTTTATCCCCCTCAGAGAGACAGAATTTTCAGCAAAGCAACAGTTGGGAATATTCTGGAAAGATGTGAATACACATCTTTGATCCAATCACTTTATTTTCTATACTGATACCTTCAAACATGAGATAAATAATAGGTGTGTCCTATGACATTTTCAAAGAGTCACATATACACCATTTCCCAACACAGCAACACAGGCAGACTGGAGTAAAGAATTCTTCATCTGAAATTTCATTTTATAGGGTGGGTACTACACCAGCAACAGAGAGAACTGCTCAGGACCTGGGGTAGACGGAAAGCAAAGGGCAGCATGGTGGGCATGCAGAGTCCTAAATGCCTCCTTTACAGGCTCCTTGGAAAAACTCCTGTGGGTAATCTTCAATCAATCATTTACAGAGACTGGTTCAGATGGGTCCACACGCTATGAAACTAAACACCAATGCATCATACCAACAAGAGACCCCACCAAATAAACTGCTCAGCTCAGCAGGGTCTGCACACTCTCCCATTGCCTGCTCCCACACCCGCCCGAGATGGCCTTGCCTACTTGTCGTCCACATTTTGGCTTGGGGCTCTGCTTTGTCATCATCACAACACAAGGGCATCCCAATCACCGACTCTAAACACCCTTCTCTTCTCCCTGCTGCAGGGCTCAAGAAATGGGCCCAACATCTGGCCTACATTCTACAAGATAACAGAGTTGAAATGAGTTTACAAACCGATCCAAGGCAAGAGGAAAGGAAGATGAACACAAAGGGTCTTGGGAGTAGTGAACAACTCCACTTGTAACAGGATACACATCATGATCACGACACGCTGGTTCAAGGCCACAGGAGGTTCACAAGCAAGCGCACGCCCTGCTGCATTCTGGGTGGCTTACCACTGGATTCCTTACCACTTTGGTTGGGGTGTAGGCTATGTATATGTGGGAGCAAAGAGTGGGAAATCTTGGCATCTTCTGCTCAATTTTGCTGTGAACCTGAGACTCTAACAAAAGTCTATTACAAAGCTGATCTCTCCCTTTTACACACACACACACACACACACACACACACCTGTCACTGAAACATGCTCCAATCAATGTGAAAACTTCAAGAAACTGAACATTTCATTTAACACCAAAGCTGACATCAAGTGTTTATTTAGAAAAATAACGGCACCTGCTTTGAATTCATTGACGACATCATTGTGGGGTGACACTGTACAGAGAAATGGTGATTTTAGGCTGACATGAGACGATGTGACACCCCACAACACGAACGTTCTGCTACAGGCCTTACGATAAACATTTCCAGTTTCTATGATCAGAGCTGCTAACTACTGCCTAAGCACATTTTAAAAGCACAGTGCATGTTTGTTGAAACACTTCTCATAGTACAAACAGAACAGACATGCTTTAAATAAATTAAAATGCAAGACATAAATCATTCCTAAAGCAATCAAGGTGCATTACTTTGCAGCTTCGTCTCAACACAGAATTGTACTGACTTCAGAAAAATTACAGGTTAGTTCTGCTTTGTGTCTTGAGGGTTACCAAGCTCCTGTTCACTGTAGTTTTTCTTCTTTAGCATCTTACCTCCTTTTGATACAAACATACCAAACCTTCATCTTTGCAGACTCACTCCATCCTTGGTACATGTGAGACCTTCAGCAAACACCTGTCTCTAGGCAAGCCTTGAGTGTTAGACAATACCACTTCTCCCTGCCGCCAACCCACTCCTCTTGGCACAGGTTGTTTAATCACACACATGGTCATATTAATAAACAAATTGAACCTCTTTTTCATATCAACACAATTACATCTGAATTCGAAAGAAAAATGTTCCCATCCAATGAAAAAAATCATTTGGTATTTAAAACCCAACCCAAAAGGACAAAAGTAATGAGTTGCCTGAGGGAAGCTGGGTGTAATCTTGCAACGATTGAACCCATAATTAAGCCTGATTTGCTCAAGAAATGGCAGGGCAATCCATATCCCCCAGTTCTTCAAGAAGTTCAAGAAAAATATGTGTGATTAAATAATGCCTGAATTTCAATAAAATTATGCACACAAATAACCTTATTCTCTCATTCCATTTTTTGTTAATTTCCTCAAGTTCCCTTATATAGAGTGGGGCACTGCTGGCAAGGAGTGACTAAGTGGGAGCAAGTGCAGAGCCACACAAGTGCTCACTGGCAGGGAAGGGCAGCAGGGGCATGGCTGGGTCAGGCGTCATGGAGGCCAGACCATCCCCTTGCATGCCGGGACTTGGGACTCATCCTCTGCTCCAAGATGGAGTACTTTGAGTCGCTATCATTTGGGGAGTGAAGGATTCTGTTGTTGCCACTCAAACTGTGAGCTGGAATAACTAACCAAAACACAGAGGAGAGTACTGTTAAGTATCTGCTCTGTCCTCAACAAATCCTCATTGCTTGGAGACAAAACACAGCTGGAACCCGAGCTCAGGGACACTCACTTAGTGACCAGGTGCTTAGCTATCCAACACCCTGTTTTTCTTGGCAGGCATGCACAAATGCTTATCACAATCAAAAAGTACAGACAATGAATTCCTTGACAAGTATAATTAAATTTTCAATTCCAGAATGTTGTTATAGTTCTATTACAATTTTTAATTTATAAAAATTTATCTCTGTGAGCATTAAAGAGAACAAGTGGTAGGAGGGTTTATTAAAAGAAAAACTGCAGAGGATAAAAGTCTCCTGACATTCTATAATCTTATTAAAAAGTAAAAAACTCCATGAACTTTCACAAAACGCTAAAATAAATACACTGTGCATAACCCTTGCATGTCCAAGTGAAAACAATAAGTTAATAAAAAATGTGAATTCTTTAAGAGGGCTTCTGATGAGACAGGGCCAATCAGACCCTATGCTATCTCAAAATTGAGCCAGTTTTCAGCAGGTCCTAACAACTCCAACACATAGGGTGGAGTCTGCTGCTTTTCACCGGCATCCCCACCTCCCTCGCCGAGGCAAAAGCAGAGGACCTGTGGGTCTGAGGTGCATCAGTCAAGGCAACCTTGTTGGGCTGGGTGATGGGGCAGTACACAGTGACATAAGGAGGTCCGGTTTTCCTTAACCTCATGGGCTAGAAATCGTCATTCTCTCTCAACCAGCAGCAGCATCTACACCTACCTGAACCCCGGATGTTTCAACACATTTCTCTGAAAGATCCGCAAATATGAAGAAGCCCAGACAGGGCCCACTTTGGCTCAAGGGCATGAGTTATGTTCAGCTCTCTGTCTACCTGTGTCTGAGGGCCATAAGCCAAAAGGGAATGCTGGTAATGAAAAGTAAAAGCAAGAAGAACTACGTCATTCTCTCTCCAATCTGTTCCCTGGATTGGCTAGTTCACAGTGAATGCACAGCCCAGTTGAGACCTCGGGCCTGACCTCGAGTCTGACAATAACAGGAGACCCGGCCCTGTTGACAAGAGATGGAACTAGTTAACTCCCTTGTGACCAAAGATTGCTCAAAAGGACACTTATCGCTTGAGTCCAGAGTCAGAGGTGATGACTGGGCCACAGGTAAACTGTACACTTAGAAAACAGAAAGCTGACACGGTTTGAGACTTGCTCATCCTGCACAGTGGACTGTACTGAATGCCCCATGGTTCCACACACATGGCCTGCCCAGTCACAGGCTTCTCCAAGGGATGTCCCCAACAGCAGCTGAGAGCAAAGCACTGCAGTGTTTTTGACTCGGGGAGGCTTGCTGTTTTGCAGAAGATGCACACGTGACTATGAGTGCTCATCCCATCAGTCAAAGGCAGGGGTGGTGACAGGGGCGCTGCCGCACAGTAAAATCTCCCACGCACAGTAAAATCTCCCACGTGCTTTGAGCACAAAACTTTAGAAACACTATCCCCTGGGCTAACATACAAAGTAGCAGCCCCCTGCCCAAACTGGGAGAAAGATGTTAAGTCCCGAATAAACACTCAACCCTCAGTGGTCTTGGAAACAGGGTCACCTCGGCTCAAATGCCGGATTCGATCTGTTCTACTCTTGCTGGCCCTTTGCATCTCTCAGGGGATCCTCTCAATCACCACTGAGGTGGGCTACACCTCCGTCTCTCCCCACCCTCCGATCTGAGCAAACATTCCATTCCTCTGTGCACTGGCCTTTGTAAACCACCCTCCTGATGTCCTTCTGCAAGGAAGACAACCTTCTAACACGAGCATGGTTTGTTTTCATTTCCTGAGAAGCTGTTCAATCACTCACAGACATGGGCAGGTAGGTAGAATCAGGGGTATGGCATCCTGAGAAGCCCCTTGCACCAATCTTGCATCTCAGCACTTGGTGGATAAACAGGTGCAAGGTTTACAGGTTGGGAGATCACACACAACTGGCTGCTGTGGACACAGTCAGGGCACAATACGACCAACAGGGACAAGTGGCATGGATGACACATAGATTTCTGATGCTGCTATAGGTCACATCATTAACAGTACCCCCACTGCTACCCACGCCTGTGCTTCTTCACTGCCCCACTTTGTGTCAGATCCTGGCTGCTTCCACAACTCAAGGAGAAGAGGAACTGGCAAGAGTGAAGCTAAACTTCAATAGGAACTTCACACACACACACACACACACACACACACACACACACACACACACACACACACACACACACACACACACACACACACACACACACACACACACACACACACACACACACACACACACACACACACACACACACACACACGGTGCTGGACTGCTCAGGCAGGCAAAGAGCCTGGTGTGATTAAGGCAGTGAGGAGGGCGGGGAGCGCTCGGAGTCAGAGTCGGGGGGAGCCAAGCGCAGGACTGAGTGGGTAGCTGTTTGGGGGGCCAGAGCTATTTACACCCCACAGCCCTGCTCCTTCTTGGCACCTCCAGATGGCATCATCGTTCACGTTAAAATTTGGTAGTTATACACAGTTTTTTTTTTTAAACGAAAACTTGCAAGAACTTGACGGCGGGAAGCAGCACCTCATCTTGGTATTATTATCCTCTCTATGGCACACAGGATGTGGTCCCAGTTTTTACAAAACACGGCCAGCAGCGTCACCGCGAAGAAGGTGCCAAGGATATGGAGGCGGCTCTTCATCATGGGCGACACAAACTTGGCCATGGTGGAGACACACACCAGAATGACAGTCATGAAGGCCAGGAGCACGCTGATGCACTTCCCCAGCAGGACCCTGGCGTTCACGGCATCTGTCTGCAGCGTCTGCTGCTCCTGCTGGTGGAGCTCCAGCTTCGAGATGCGCGTCTGGCACGACTCCAGGGCTTCCTGTGGGTGAGAGGGAGAGCGAGCATCAAACGCTGCTGGGACAGAAGCCCCCCGCTCGCTGATCCAGAATCCTCAGGCTCACCTGGCCTACTGTTTGCGGACAGAGAGAGGCAAGCACATGCAGCCGTGATGTGCTGTACATGCCACACATTGTGACCTCACCTACATCTGGAACGAAGTGACACACAAGATTGACCATCGGGGACATGGAGGAGAAGGGTTAGCGTGCTGTCACGGGACAGCTGTCTAATCTCTCTTGGGCCCTAGTGCCTACTATGTGCCCAGCCAGTCCTCATTTGCGCTGCTGAGAGCCTGGTGGGGGACGGCACACAGGATCAAACAGAACTCATGGTGTGACTGCTCTGTTCTTGCCAGCTCTCTGGGTGCTGAGGACAAGCCGACCATCTCCTTGTCTCACGTGGTCTGAGCCTACAATCGGCAAGCATGGAGGACTCTAAAGCGTACCTCTAGCCCTGCCAATCGTCCATGAGATGGATTCCTGGACCCACTTGCCTTCCAGGGAGCCCCATCAGAGCCTTCTAGGCAACCCCAAGACAACAGGTACAACTTGCACTTGGGAGGTCACATGTGTGGGCACCTCCAGCCAGCCCTGTTTGCCTTGCTCTCCACCCAGATTTTCTTTTCCCCCAAACAGCATAGGTCTTCATGCCTAGAGGCACCATCCTTAGCCACTGAGCTCCTTCAGTCACCCCCAGACCCTGCCCACACCACACTGCTGTTCTCTCCTCCCAGGTTGCACCCCCACCTCGGTCACCAGGATGTCCAGCCGCCTGAAGCTATCTATGTGAATGTTGGCACACATCTGGTTCTCCAATGCTACAAGACAGCCTTTTCCAGGTTCTGACACTAGCCTGCATCCTATCTAGGCATACACGGTGCCCGCCTTGCTCTTTCTACCCCTGGATCACCATTCATCTTCTGGGCTCACCTTGGAGGTGTCAAGTCCCCAGGGATGCCTTCCCTGAACCCTCAGACCATGGACTTCTCTCTCAAACTAGAGAGGCAGGAGTTGCCCAAGCACAGACTCTAGGCCAGTGTTGCTGATGCTGTCTGTTCCAGCTTCCATCTCCCTCTCTCTCCAGCACAGAACCAGGGCTGGGAATGCAGAGGTGTCACACAGCAGCTGGAGATAAAGTCATCAGGTACCAGTGATGAAATGTGACACCTCAGAGGGAAGAGTTTCCAAGCCTCTGGGAAGAAAGCAACCTAAGGAAGAGGCAGCACAGTGAGCCCTCTGGGGTCACCAGCCTGTGGTCTAACTCATTTGCCAGGATGTGCTTGCTCCATAAAGACACAGTCACGGCTTTTAATAATGGCTCCTATACTGATGTGCTCCATGGGCCAAAGCACAGGGCTCTTCGTTACTATAGTAACTTTCATTCCACCACACTTGCAACAAAAAGCTAGGACTTGCTCCACTCTCTACACCCTCAGCAGTACTGGCATTCCACAGTCATAGGCACACAACCAGGAACGAGGCCTTTTCTGCTATGCAGGCTGCAAGGTTCTGCCATTTCAGGTATGGCATGGAAGAAGTGACAGAATGGTACGCAAAGTTTAGGTTTTAAGCCAACTCACCAATATCTGACTGGGTGACTGAATCACATATGCACGTATTGGTTACTTCAGAAATGCTGTCAATTTTTAACAACAACAACAAAATTAAGAAAATCGAGCCAAGAACTACAAAGAATTTCAGTAACAACAACCAGGAATATTTAGCCTTATAATTTCTTAGTATTTATTAGATCCAGTACTCAGTACTCAATGCTCAACTACCTGGAAACACTTCATTAGGAAAATTCAGAGTTAATTAAAATAACAACAACAACAAAGACACTCCATTGCTCGGTTGGGCATCTGGTACAGTGATGAAGAACCCTGCATCCCATACTGGAGCATGTGGGTTGGTGCCGCAGCTCGGCCTCCAATTTCCTGCTAATGTGTGCCCTGGGAGGTGACAGGTGACAGCCAAAGTATGAGTCCCTGTCATTCCCATGATATCTAGAATAAATTCCTGGCCAAGCTCTGACCACTACAGGCATTTATGGAGTCAGCCAGAAGGTAGAACACCTCTGTCTTTCAAATGAAACGAAAAGGCATAAATAACAAAAGAAATTCAGGCCTGGTGTGGTCGCCTAGTAGCTAAAGTCCTCGCCTTGCATGTGCTGGGATCCAATATGGATGCTGGTTCATATTCCAGCTGCCTGCTTGTAGCCTGGGAAAGCAGTTAATTATGGCCCAAAGCCTTGGAATCCTGTGCCCACATGGGAGATCCAGAGGAAGTTCCTGACTCCAGTCTCTGGATCAGCTCAGTGAACCAGTGGACAGAAGATCTTTCTGTTTCTCCTTCTCTCTGTTAATCTGACTTTCCAATAAAAATAAATAAATCTTAAAAAAAAAATCAGCTGCCTAAAATAACTAAACCCTTGCCTCCAGGCCTCCCCATCAGCACTCGCTCATCCTTGTCTACAAGAACCAAGAATGGGTGACAGAGAGGAAGTGGATCAGGTCCAACTGCTGAAAGCCCCAGGAAGTGCAGACTCAATAGTTAAATAAAGAAGACACGCCAGCAGCAGGTTGTTTTTTTTTTTTTTTAACTGTTTATTATTATGTGCCACAGAGAGAAAAGCCAGAGCCAAAGCTCTGATCATCACTACTAGACAGACTCCTTCACTATTCCCACCAATGTTCTCTTTGCAACTTGACAGATGTAAGCAGAGAAGACTGACATGCATTCTCGTGCACTTTCAAGCTCCTTTTGTCAAGTCCTTCTCTTCATCTGACCTCTTCAACCCTACACCATGCTCCTTAGCAAAGAGGAAGAACACAAGTAACCAAGCTAGGCCTTCCATAAGCACAGAGTCCAACCAGTGGGACTTCCCAAGCCTGCTCTCAAACTGAATGACCTAAGACAGACGATGACCTGGCGCCAGGCTGCACTGAGCACTCTAAGTACCAGTGTGAAACAAGGCTGTGGCCAGGAACCTGGAGCAGAGTCCCAGGTCTCTCCGGCAGCCCCATGCTGCTCTCTCTGGGATCCACGTTTCCGCTCAGTGCTGACACTTTGGTTTTGAGAACCGTCTAAGCAGCCATTGATGACCATTAGAGCTCAGTCCACAACACAGAGCAGGATAAAACAAGCATTTAGTTGCAGCTGCAGCTCACACACTATGTAAGAAGTCCAAACTTTTTTTGTTTATTTGAAAGGCACAGAGACAGATCTTTAACATGTGCTGGTTGACTCCTCAAATGCCCACCATGGCCAGAGTTAGGCCAGCCAAAGCTGGCAGAAGTCTAGAATTCACATGAGGTCTCCCATACAGGTACCAGGGACTCAACTGCCTGAGCTACACTAAAGCCTCCCAGGATGATCATCAGCAGGAGGCAGAGCTGGGACTGGGACCCCAGCACTCAGAGGGCATGCCACCAGGCAGCAGCCTAACCACTGTGCCAACATTCAGCCCTAACAGAATGCCATCACTGTTGGCCAGAAGTGTGGCGCAGCCAGTAAAGCTACTGCCTGTAGTGCCAGTATTGCATATGGGTGCTAGTTCTAGTCCCAGCTGCTCCACTTCTGATCCAGCTTCCTGATAATGCAACCAAGAAAGCAGCAGATCATGGCCTACATGCACATGGAGACTTGGATGAAACTTCTGGGTCCCAGCTTCAGACTGGTTCAGCTCCCATGGTTCTGGCCATTCGTGGAGTGAACCAGCAGATGGGAAGATCTCTGGCTTTCCTTTTCTGTCCACAAATCTGCCTTTCAAATAAACAAACCTTTTTGAAAGATCTACTATATATTTCAGTTTCTTTGCTTGCCATGTGTGACCTTTGAACTACTGACATCCTTCTCAGAACTGGAACCAAATCATCACTATCTACAAAGAAAATCCCCCAAGAGCCCAGCAGCCCCAGTTATTTCCCAGCAGTCCCAGTTCCAGTTCTGGATGGTATCTTTGTTTAAACTCATCCAGTGAGCCCTTCCTTCATTCCACTTGGTGCCGCCCTGGTCCTCCCAGTTCTGCCTTCTTCCAGCACGCTTATCTGCACTGTTACAGGAGGTGGTCTCTGAGGCCTTAGTTAGGCCCTTGAACCTCAGTCTCCACATCTCAGAACTGAGGATAATAACAGGAATAACCTAAAGGTATTGTTGCAGAGTAAATGAGAAAAACAAGAAATAAGTACTTACAAATGTTAGGCATACAGGAAACTCTCCAGGGCCTGCAGCTCTTACAAAGAGGGAAGCTACGAATTTTGCAGGGACACTCAAAACTGGCTCAGGGCATTATGGCTGGCAAACCGTGACTGCTAACTGGAGCCCACTCTGCTAGCCCTGGCCAACTCACTGTTTCACTGACCCACAGTGGGCTGAGCTGTGGAGTCTGCACACAGACTTCGGTCTTGCTCAAGCTTCATGCTGTTCCTGAGCTGCTCAGCAGTCAAGCTAGTCTTACCTCAGCAGCCAGCTTCTTCAGGGTCAAGTGTGTCCTGTATTTTAAATTCTCACAAAGTATTTTAGAGGTGATGGGTTTGGGGTAGACCATAGAGACCTGGTGAGTGACTGAAGCAGGAAGGAGTACAGTAACGGAGACCACGGTATTGGTAACAAGAGCTAGAGGGGTTGAAGAAAGGTCTGGGTGGAGCAGACATTCCACCCCTCTGCCCGGAGGCCTCTCGGATGGACACTGGGGAAAGCCTGTGGCTTGTTCTCCAGTCACGCCCGGGAACCCCTGGTGTGAGCCTCTGTACCTGGATGTCACGTGACCGCTCGTAGGCCTGGTAGGCCACCTTCTCCTCGATGCTGGCCAGTTCTTGTTTCAGGTTGGCTGTTTCATGCTGGTGCAGGTCAGTCAGGTCGTGCAGCTGGTCCTCCAGGCGCTCGTACCTGACAAAGATACAGGAGCAGGTCCTGAGCAGGACATTTCACGGGTCTAATGGCATATCCTACACTGATATACTCAGGGTCCTACTGTTGGTGCCCCAGCTCCAGGGCAGACCATTTTCTTGATAGAACAAGTCTAACTTTTGAAAAACCCGGAATTCAAACTCTGGAAAGGGATACGGGGAAGGCAAAGCTTCTGCAGTCTGAATCTTCTGGCCTCTGTCCGAGCTCCAGACAAATCCAACGGACTCTGGTGCAACACTGGTAATAAGAAGTCTGACCCCAGGATGGGGTGAATCCAGATCCAGCCATGCAGCATCCTGCCCAAAGCTAGGCCCCTGGTACTTGCAGTGGCTCCTCATTCTCCCAACCCCCAGAGCAAGAAGAGCTCCAGAGGCAGGAGGGACACAAAGAGAAAAACCATGATGGGACTGGCATGGTGACATAGTAGGCTAATCCTCCATTTGCAGTAGCAGCATCCCATATGCATACCAGTTAGTATCTCAGTTGCTCCACATCCCTGCTTATGGCCAGCAAAGCAGCGGATGATGGTCCAAGTCCTTGGACCCCTGTACCCACATGGGAGATCCAGCAGAAGCTCCTGGATCTTAGCTTCTGATGGACACTGCAGCCATTTAGGGAGTGAACCAGCAAATGGAAGATCTCTCCATCTTCTTTCTATAGCTGTCTCTCAAATAAAACTAAATAAATCTTAAAAGAACTATGCTGTTTAGTCTCAGCTTCTATTCTGCCTCCAGTTCCTCCCTTCCCCTGCATATGCTCTTAGGGTTTAAGCTTACGGCGGGGGGGGGGGGGGGGGATTCACAAAGGAGAAATGGAGGCTCCAAGCCTCCCATCCTCCCAGTGGCCCCACCGCAGAGAAGAGGAGCTGTCTCCCAGTGAGTCCTGGTTAAGGACTGCTTGGAGCAGGACGCACTCCTTGGGGAAGATGCCTTCGCTGCAGTGGCTTTGATCAAGGCCAGCTTTACATGCTTATCTCTCAGGCCACCTGAAAGAATCCTTTTTTTTTTAAAGGATCCTTAACACTTAACGCAAATTTAGTAACTGTTCTCAGGCCAAATTTTTGTGCTCTAATAAATAAAAATGCTATTTCAAAGGCCTCTTAATTAAAATAGTAACTGGCTATATCTTAGAAATCATAAACTTAACCACAGGATAAAAACAGCCCTAAATGCATAAAAGCGGGCATCTGCAGCTTGGGGTAAAGTACACACCCCCAAAAGTACTGTATCCCAAAGCATTCAGATGAGATTAAAGTCAACAGAGTTGGGAAAGATTGCTATTCAAGACAGCTCCACTGTGACAAAGACCCCAAAGCTGAACATGCACGAGGAAAGTCTAGAAAATTCCATTGACTGTGAGTGTGGGAAAAGTCACATGTCGTATCTCAATCAGAAAACTATGTGTAAACTAAAAAGTTAAAGGCTACAATATGTGATTTCACAATTTTACACACATTCTTAAAGGGTAACATCCCACCTGAAAAAACTTCTAGATCTTTTCATTGGAAAAACAGCACCTTATCTCTGAGTACATACACTTACTGATAAGTTATAAGTACATAAAAGTCAGTCCCCCAGATCTTCTTTTAAGATTATCTGATTTACCTCTCAAATATATTTCAACCTGATGGGTTCCGGACTTAGGGTAAAATATAGCACACCAAAAACAAAAGTGTATAAAGCTGGAAGACTGACACACCAATACAATCTATCTTACTGGATCACACTTTCTACTTTATTTTTGCAAACTTTTGGGAGGAACAGCAAATACAGATGCGTGAGTGAATGTGACATGGCTGTAGCAGAAGGCTTCTAAGTAGGCATGTGAGTCACAGCCCGCAGAGACCAATGTTCAGAGACAAGTTAAAGACTCATGGACAGCATCTCTGGCTTGTCAGCCAGCAGTCACCAACAGTAAAACTCCACCATCTCAGCAGGATGGATGGAACTATTGATTCCCCCTAGCTTCTGAGCGGAATCTGAAAACCACAGCTGATCAGCATGGGGCTTATAGGCTGAATGGCCTCCCACAGGCTGCAGCAGTGAGCAATTTACATGCCTGCAAAGAATTCCAACAGAAGCCCTGGGCCAGACGTACCTGTATCTCTCCTCCTGCAGGGTCTGGGAGATGAAGCCATACTCGCGCTTGAACTGTGCCTTCAGTGCCTCGATGTCCTCAGCCAGCTGTGTCTGGGTGTCCTTGACCTCCCGCAGCTCTTCCAGGATCACAGTGAGCTTCCCCTGGCTGTCCAGCGGTCCGGCTCCCCCGGCCCCAAACGACTGGTTCCCATTGCTGTCGGCGGAGCCCGAGGTGCCACTCGAGCACTCGTCATCACTGCCATACTTGGGCTTGTTCACGATGGTCGCGCTGCCCCCATAGGCCCGGGCGCTCGCCTCAGGCCGGAACTCCTCCAGGGAATTCTTCAGGTGGGCGATGTTGTCAGCGCTGCCAAACTTGTTCCGGATCAAGTTGGCGAACTCTCGGGACTTGTTGAAGACAAACACCGGGGGAGTGAGCGACACCCCGGGCATGGTGGACTTCGCACTCTCCATGCTATGGGGGGCCGTGCGCGACTTGGCCTGCGGGGTGTGCTGGATGTCCCTCAGGCTGTCTTTAGAGGTGTCCTTGGAGCTCCTGGACGAGCCATTCTGCTCAAGCTCGCGCAGCTTGCGGTGGTACTGCTCCAGCTTCTTCTGCAGCTGTGCAATGGAGTGAGCCGACTTCTGGTTCTTCTTCTCGAAGACCTGCTTGATGCGGCTTGCCTGCTGCTTGTCAGCACTGCTGACCAGCTTCAGGTACTCGGCGACATTGCCATCGCGGGAGGTCTGCTCGATTTTGATCTGCTCTGTCACCTTCAGGATCTTCTGTTTCAGGCTGTCTGCACTGAGTTTGACCTTGTGGAAGTCCAGGACGCCATCTGGGACGTCAAAGTTGAGGTTGGTGTCAGAACCCCCACGGCGGATGTTCAGGGGCAGGCTTAAGGTATTCATGTCATGACGTTCCACCTGCAAGACGAAAAGGGGGCGTCAGCGGAATCTCTGCCCATACACAGCACACAAACACCAAGTCCCCAATTTCTCACACAGCAGGTGTCCCAAGATAAAAACTCATCAGTGTCTTTGCACGTTGAATGCAGGAGCAGGGCAATTGTGCTAGGCAGCTGGGAGGGCCAGTGCTCCCAGGGTGTCCAATTCTTTGATGAAGTTATGGCTGCAGCCAGGGTAGGAGGCACAGGATGCAATGAGGCTGGAAGTCAGTTCTGGCTTACCAAATGCTCCAGTACCAGAACACCTGCCATGAACCATTTAAAACTCACCTGTTTAACAAAAAGTGGGTGAAGCAAACAAAGCTCCTAGCAAGCACAAACACAGACACAAGAAACTCATGTTCTTAACATACTCGTCCAATGATGTGACAGAACAAATATGGTGCAAGATTAATTTCAATAACAAGCAACCAAATCTAGATACGTAATTCTACAACATCAGAATCTAAGTATCTAAGTATGCATTCCAAGCCATAGTACAGTGAGGCAAAGAAAAACCATGACAGTGCTAAGACACATGACAGCTTTCTCTCTCACCCAGAAAAAGGACCTGCAGGGCAGCACCTTGCATCAGGCAAGGGGGTAGTGGTCAACTCCTGCTCTAAAAGGAAAGGTCAAATTCCACTACGAGCCAGCTTCCATGGACGTGCTCCCCCAAACACACAGTCCGGCCTGAAACCATCACCATGGCTGCAACAGACATGTTAAACATGTAGAAAGTGAAGGTTTGGACCCAGATTTCCCTAACTTGAATCCAGTTTCCACATCAACACACTCTATCATTACTGCCCACAGGGGGTGCAAAGCAGGTTTCTGTAACATCCAAACACATTTCCCTGCAATTTCTAAGATCTAAATTGAGACACCTTGGTTTGGCAAGTTAACAGTCCTCTCAGTTTTGATACATGGTCTTAACAGATACAGAATGGGAGACAAGACAACAGTCAGCACATTATCCTGGCTGGCAACAAAAAAACTCTCATCTACAATAAATGGGTCTGCCAAGTCTGAATGGTCACATGATCAATCTTGCCCAGTGCTGGACCCCGGAGGGTCAGTGGGCACAACCCTCCGCTGGCAGGTCAGGCTTCCTTCATAACCTACACATGTTTGCTAACATTATTTCTGGGCCCCTCTCCTCCTGCTCATGGTCTTGCTAAGAATGAAAAGTGGTGATGCTGCAAAAGAGCGCCACACAGCAAGGGTTCGTGGGAGATGAATGCCAATCGCTGTGGACAGAGATACAGATCTGAAGGAATGGACAAAGCACTGTGACTTCACCTGGCCCAGGGGCATGCTTGGGTAGAGAAAGCTACGCTCAGGTGCCTCATCAGTGGACCCATACAAGGCATGGGTTCAAAAAGAGGCAACAAAGGTATTTATTTTGGGTACCCAGGGCAATTAATGGCAAGTGTACAATCACTGAGATGGGGAGTCTGATTTTATTGGCAATAGGAGATGTCATACAGCTCTGCTTCTTAAAAACCTTCATTTGGCTCCTTACTGTCCCCCCCCCCCCCAAATTATTTCACGTAGGATTATTGTTACACTGGCCACTGTAGAGCCCTAGCACAGCCCAGTCCTCAGCTGGATCTAAAGGGTCCACTGATATGACTTATGTGAGTTAAGACACCACAAAGTTCCCAAAACATGCCCAAATTTCCTGTGGGTTTTTCTCACATCTATGATATTTACAATGCCTGCCACCCACTCATATTTGATTTCAAAATCCTACAAATTTCCCTAATATCCACTTGGCATGCCTCTTCTTCCATGAGGTTTGCTCACCCAGGTATCCTGTGTGTATTCTGAGGTAGGTATTTGATTCCTCTATTTACGATTCATCTACACACTTCAGATTTTTTTTTTTTTCAGTTTTTTGAAAGGCAGTGATGGGGCTAGTGTTATGGCAAAGTAGAGGTAAACCACCACCTGCAATGCTGGCACCCCATATGAGCACTGATTCAAGGCTCAGCTGCTCACCTTCTTAACCAATTTGCTGCTAATGCCCCTGATAAAGCAGTGGAAAATGTCCCAAGTACTTGGATCTCTGCTACCTATGGTGAGAGACTAAGAGTTCAGGACCCCTGGTTATGGCCTGGCCCAGCCCTGGCTGTTGAAGACATCTGGGGAATGAACCAACGCATGGAAGATCTCTTTCTGTCACTCTCTGTCACTCTAATCAATGAACAGCTTTGTTAGAAAGAAGAGCAGAGAGACAGTGAGAGTGAGAGATCTTTCATCCACTGGCTTGCTTTTCAAATGCCTGTTAACAGCAAGGCTGGGCCAGGAGCCCAGAACTCCACTGGGGTCTCTCATGTGTGTGGCAGGGATCCAAGTCTTGAGCTGTCACTTGCTGCCTTCAGGGATGTGCGTGAGCAGGAAGCTGGAACTGGAAGCAAAGCTGGGACGCAAACCCAGATACCATGACATGGATATGACAAATGGCCTCTTAACTGCACTCCCGTCCGTGCCCTTTAACCCTCACAGGGAGCTCCTGACTCACTCTGCGGGCACCTCCCTCCTTCACAGAAAGTGCTCAATAAACGTTCGTTTGCTGAAGGTGACATCAGACATAGTAAAGAACAACAACACAAAAACCAAAACCCAAACCAAAACAATCAAAAAGCAAAAGACCTCAGCAGTTCTGCCTTCAGAGCTCTGATAACTCCTGGTGCAGACAATCTTTCAATTCCAAGATGATAAAGTCTGCACTGGTTCAGACTGAACTGTAAGGAATGTGCAACATAATTCGCAAATCAGGATTTCTAAAATTAGTAGAAGTATAATTTACGAGTAAAAGAGAACACATTTCCTAAGTGTACCGCTCAGTGAAGTTCCAGAAATTGACCACAGAGTACAGCTAGCACTCAGTTTAAGAAACACACAGGACCCAGCACAGTGGCCAATGGCTAAAGTCCTCACCTTGAACACACCAGAATCCCATAGGGCCACTGGTTCTAATCCAGCTCCCTGTTTGTGGCCTGGGAAAGCAGTCGAGGACGGCCTAAAGCCTTGGGACCCTGCACCCACGTGAGACACCCAGAAGAAGGTCCTGGCTCCTGGCTCCAGTTTGGCACAGCTCCAGATGTTGTGGCCACTTGTAGAGCGAATCACTGGATGGAAGATCTTCCTCTCTGTCTTTCCTCCTCTATATATCTGACTCTCCAATAAAAAGAAATTAATTAAAAAAAAAAACAATAACAGAGGACTCCTTCCCTACCCCCCAATCCTCGGGTCCTCTTACACCACACCCCCGGTCACTTGGTCCTGATTTTGTTTCTTTTCCCAGCAGTGTTCTTGATTACACTCTCTCCCTGCCATTTTCTGCTCCTAACATTGTCAGTTATCTAAAGACTCAACACTTGCCTTCCTGGAGATTACAGGTCAGATCAGATTAAGTTTCTTCATAAAAAAAAAAAGCTTGACTTTCTCTACTGAGCAGTCCCCTATCACATCTGAAGACAAAGAAGGTTTTATACTTTACCTTCCCCAGCTCAGCAGTGTCACCACCTGTTGTCCTGCCATCACTGAGCTGCGCCCAGGGGGGGAAGGGAGAAAGGCCAGCTCCCGAAGCAGAAGCCACTTCTCACGCTGTGGGCACAGGGTGGCCGTGCAAACACGCAGCAATTTCTACACTCAGACACAGACTGACTTCTGTCCCACTTGGTAGGTGTGATGATGCCTGACACATCCATGAGAGGCCAGGTTGAAGGCAGGGGGTGGGGAGAAAGCAACAGCATTTGCAGCCATAATGGTTCAGCCTTACTACTTGTTGCAAATCTTGGTGGAAAATGCTTAATGAGAGTCTCAAGGTGAAACTCCTCCGGGCTGCACCTTCTGGGTTATAACGGCCTGACTGCCTGACAGATCACTGCGAGCCAGCCATCCACATTAGAGTGAGTGTTCAGCTTAGCAGGCAAGCTGCCCACATCCCATACCCAAACCCCTGGGTCTGAGTCTCAGCTCTGATTCCTGACTCCAGTTCCTGCTCCTGCAGACCCTAGAAACAAGTGGTGATAGCTCAAATATCTGGGTACCTGCTATTCACTGGGGAGATCTGGACTGAGTTCCTGGCTTCTGGCTTCAGCCTCATGTTCTTGGGTAAATAAAGTCATGGCTGTGGGCTGCATTTCCTATTCCACACTGAAGGAGAAATAATCAGCCAATTCTGGGCCTGGTGCAGCAGCCTAGTGGCTAAAGTCCTCACCTTGCATGCGCTGGGACCCCATATGGGAACTGGCTCGTTTCCTGGCCACCCTACTTCCCATCCAGCTTCCTGCTTGTGGCCTGGGAAAGCAGTCGAGGATGACTCAAAGCTTTAGGACCCTGCACCCATGAGGGAGACATGGAAGAAGTTCCTGGCTCCTGGCTTCGGATTGGTGCAGCACTGGCCGTTGTGGCCACTTGGGGAGTGAATCTTTGGATGGAAGATCTTCCTCTGACTGTCCAATAAAATAAATAAATCAATAAATATTTTTTCTAAGAACCAGACAATTCTGCACAATTCCTGGAAATACAATCTACATGAGACATGTCCAAGATGATGGAGGCTACTTTGGATTTCATTTTTTCTTTTTTAGCAGTTAACTTACTTACTTAATTTTGTTTGAGAGAGACGGAGAGAAGATATGGAGACATCTCCCACTGGCTGCTGGTTCATGTATTTCAGGACATGCATGCATTTATGTCTGCAACAGCTGAGACTTGGTCAGACCAAAGCTAAGGACTGGGATTCACTTTGGATCTCCCACATAAACGGGAAGGACCCAAGTATTCAAGTCATCCTGTTGCTTCCCAGCTGGCTCATTAGCAGGAAGTTGGGGTAGAAGCAGAGTTGCCAGAATTCCAATCAAGGACCCTGATACAGCTTGGGGGCACCCCAAGTGGCGACTTCATTACCACCCTAAACGCTGGAACTCTGGTTTCCATGCTTCCACTATTCTTTGGAGCTCTGACATGGGAAAAATGCCTTAGTGTTTCTGTATCTCAACTCACCTCTGAACATGCAGGATGAGGAGTAAATGAGGCAACGCACACACAGGACTTAAAGACCTGCTAGCGCACAAATGGCTTCATCAGAGCTCTGCGACAGTCACCTTCTCAAGTTTACTAAAAAGTGTCTGCATAGGACAACTACCTGAAAGGCAAACAAACTTCCAAGTGTTGACAAAGGTTAGACTGTGGGGCTACAAGGGGGAATCACTTTCTTCTGCTTTTGCATTTTCCAATTTTTTAAAAAAAGAAATGCATTAGCATTTTGGCAGAAATGAGGCCAGCGTCTTTTGCTTCTCACAGAAGGACTCGCTGCTATCACCCAGCTAAGAGGCAACCCAGCAGATGCCTTCCCTAATTGGGTTTTCTTTCCAACAACACAGGCAGTTATGCTACCCCCTCAGAGCTCTGGAACAAAGGCTGAGAAGCCCAAGCCCTTTGAAAACTGTGCACAAGTCATCTCTGTGATAAACCAAGCCTTCTGCACAGCACGACACAACACCCCAAGGGTGTTCAGCTCTCACAGTACCACCCAGGCCTCAGCACAGTCGCTGGGGACACAGCACTTCAGGCTGCGAGACAGCAAGGGCTGCTGCATCTCACATTTGTTCCCTGTGGCTCCCCAGGTGATGAACAAACATGAAGGCTGACCAACGCAAAGGCACATCGCCCACATCTCCAGGCTGCGGAAACAGAGGAGAGTGCAGGGGCTCACGGGGCCCCTGTTCTGGTGAAGTGCACTCCAAGTTCATGTCCTCGGGGAACCTTGGGATGAGAACTCACTGGGTCATTGGTGGGCTCATCCTTGGGGATGGGTCCATGCTGGTCTCACGACAGTGAGTAGTCTCCATCGAGCAGGCTGCTAGAAAGCAAGGCCATACCCATGCTTGCCCCTCCTCAGCCACAGTGTGACACAGCCAGGGTGGTCCCTGGCCACAGTGCTGCGTCTTGGTGTGCAGACTCCCAGCCACCATATTCAAGAGCCAAATCAGCATCTTTCTACATAAGCTACTCAGCAGTGGTACAGTCACAGTGACAGGAAATGGACTAAGGACACCCCTGTTGGATATGGACTGAGGGGCTGGGAGCACAAAGTAGCTAGAATGTGTGGGCAGGGATACAGAGATGGGAACAATAGAAGAGATGGCAATGCTTGCTTGGTCCCAGCTGGGGTGACAAATCCTCACCTAAAGACAGGTGGCCTGGACCCCCACACAGAGGGAAGGGTCAGGTGGTCTACTCTTTGTTTCTTTGTTTCTTTGTTTTTTTTAAGATTTATTTATTTTTATTGGAAAGGCAGATTTACACAGAAAAGGAGACAAAGATCTTCCATTCACTGGTTCACTCACCAAATGGCCATAATGCCCGGAGCTGAGCCAGGGACCTTTGGCAGATCCCTCTCACAAGCACAGGGTCCCAAGACTTTGGGCCATCCTCTGCTGCCTTCCCAGGCCATAAGCAGGGAACCAGATGGGAGGTGCATCAGCCGGCACACTAACTGGAACACATATGAGATGCCAGCACTTGAAGGTGGAGGACCAAGCCTGTTGAGTCATGGCACCAGGCCTTAGGGCGTTCTTTCTAAGACATCAGGCACTTCAGAGTGCCCACAAGTGCACACTTATGGCTGGGTCCACGGGCACCCATGGGCAGTCACCACATGCTCACAACCTGGGAACGCTTCTGCAGTCTGCAGTTGAAGCAGCTGTGTCCCAAACACCTCCTACTAACTCACTTGTTTCAGCTGCACTCTGCTTTGGGTATAGTCAAGACAGCCTATGGTGGCCTGCATGAGGCTTGAGCTGTGGTAACCAAGTCAAGAATTCTGTGTTCAAAGACGGGGTGCTCCTTGCCTGCACTAACGAGGCTGCTGTGTGTGCCAGCTGCTGGAGGCCGGGCTGTGCTGGGACTCGCCCATCTGGAAGGCCATTGGTGAGTCAGGTGCCAGATCCTCTACCAGGACAGCCACATCCGTGACTGCTGCCATGCCTCACGCTGCCCTCCCCAACACACAGGGCACAGGGCAGTGCAGCTCCTTCGCCCTCCCAGGCAGGAGAATGCGACGGGAATGACATGGACAGCAGCTCATTTCGCTGTGAAAACTCTCCCAGGCATGTCCTACTACATACTTTTTTTTGCAAATGAGAAAACTGAGCCCAAGAAGCTAAGCAAGCTGTCCGGGAGCACGCAGCCCAGAAATAGTAGGGTCTACCCAACCTGTGTCCTTCCTGCCTCCCTATAAACAGTGACTAGGTACTTCAAAGAAAAAAAAGTCTGACACTTTAAATATTCTTCATAATAATGCACGTTTATGAGAACACTGAGGACTGAAAACATTCCTAGAAAACAGAATTGAAAAATCAGCCTATTTTGGTACAAAAACATGTTGAATTCCATTGCATACATGAAGTCCTCAAAAGGGACTTGTTCTGGAAAATGAGTGTTATAAAAAAAGGACACATGGATTTTAAAACAATTTTTGTACCAAGAAAAACCCCTTATCATTTACTTTCCATGAACTCTTAATTTTTAAATTTATTGGTATTCATTTGAAAACGAGAGACAGAGAGATCCTTCATTTTCTGGTTTATTTCCTGTATGCCCACGACAGCCTGGGCTGGGTTAGGCTGAAGCCAGGAGCTGGGAACTCAATCCGGGTCTCCTACATGGGAGGACCCAAGTACTCGAACCATCATCTGCCTCCCACGGGGGCCCATTAGCAGGAAGCTGTGCTGCAAGTAGAGCCAGAAAGCAAACCCAGAGACTCCAGGACACATGTGTCCCAAGCAGCGTCATGACCACTGTGTCACAGGCTCACTCCTTTCCGTGCAAGTATTGAAGGACCCTCCTATGTGCTTTCAGGACCATGGGTTAGGCCAGGGATCCACTCAGGTTTAGGGAGCAGCAAGAGTGGCCTTGCAGAGCGTGGCATGATCATGCTGGCCCTGCAGAGTGTGGCACAGTCACACAGACGTGGGGCATTCTGTGGTTCTAGTTCAGACCACCCTGGCAGCAGGCAGTCCTTCACAGTGGGCTTGAAATCTTCACCCCTGTAACTTGTCATCAGCCCTCTCCCTGGTTGACTCCTGGAGCCATGGCAATCTCAGGTTTGATCCAGTCTGTAAACTTTACCCATGCTGCTCTGAGTTCTAGAACATAAACAGTGACTGAGGTCTAAATATTTTCTGAGAACCAAAAAGCTTTCAGCTCTTCTTTGAACAAAGTTCAAGAAAGGGGATGAGACAGTAGCAGAAGGGACATGTAAGAGGACAAAGGACCCAGGGAGATGCTGGCCCTGTCTAGGAGACTATAGAGTGGGGGACTGATACTCAAACAACCCCAGGTAGGGTACCCAAGTTCCACCCTGGACACAGCTGGAGGCCACATTCAAGGGGGCCTCCCTGTGTGCTGGCACCATCAGAACGGATACCTGAAGTCACTTTCCTCCCCATCCAGGGGTGGGGTGCATCCAGCCCCCTGATCCATATCAGATCCATGAAATCATCTGGTTGGCACCATCAGATGGGACTCAAAGTCCAGTAAATGGATAGCAGGCTAGGTTTTAAATTAACAGTAAACATCCCAATGGCCTTTGGCAGAACACCACCACCCAGTGACCTCATTGCAGGCATGATCCTACTAAGCCTTCCTCCTTCTTGCCACCTCGCGATTATTTCAGACACGTGCAAACATGCCCTGGGGAGGACACGGGGCCCAGGGAAGATGAACCAAGCCCCGGGCTGCCAGCAGCACACACCTGACTCTCTTGTTCCTGGAGCTAACCAGCAGTCACAAAGTACCTGAGTGCCTGACAAGCCTGCACCTTGCCCCACTACATCTGGATACCATCTCCTGTTGCTAGCCCAGTGTCTGAGGCGAATGTGTGTTCTGGTGTGTTTGGACAAGGAGCCACTTCTTCTTATGGGCCAAGTCTGATAATAGTGTACTCTGAACTTGGAGTGCACTGCGTACAGTGTGGGAACTGGGTCAAACACCCACCCCACCCCCTCCTCTCTCAGCATCATGGACAAAATAAACTGATCATGGGTGAGAGTCAAATTGTCTTACTGCTGAGGTAAGGGGCCATTCGGAACAGGGGTCGGAGGACACATACCTGTGATACCCCATCTTTCCTCCACAGATGCTGTAAATTAATAGCATGAGGGAGATTAGGTAGTGTTTAAGGCTCTCAAAAACAAATTCTTCAAGCATCCTCAAGCACTTACAAACACTTGATACTGTAATTAGAAATAATTATCTCCTCATTAAGTCTCTACCAGGCAACAACGGTAATCTGCTTTGCATTACACACAGCAGAAAATGCATATTTCTCCAAAATGGCTCTGAATGCGCACGTTAACACAAACTGATCTCTTACAGAATCAGTCTGACTGGTGAGGATTTACTAAATATGAATCTAGATGAGAATTAAAGGGGGGAAACAGTAGATTGAAAAGGATGGTCGCTTAATGGGTAGCAGGGGAAGGTGACACTCACGAGACTTGAACCAACACCTATGAGACGTGGGTGGAGGCCAGCAACAGCCATCTTCCCTGGGGAGGAACCAACGGGAGGGAGCAGGCTATTTCTAAGAGGAGGAAGGCGTCTCAGGGGATTCCGGTCCTCAGAACCAGGCAGTGTGGGAAAGGGAAGTGGGCATGCGCTCTTGAAAGGGGACAACAGCTCCTTCTTAGCAAGAGCTAGGTTGGGGAGTGGTGAGTTCTGATGAAGAGAAAGCAGAAAGCCCCAATTTCAGGACTAAACAAAGAACCCCAGAACAGGGTGAGGGGGGCTCACTTTGAGCCTTTTAATTCCAAATTCAGAAGGGAACTAAAAAAGAGGGAGTGCCCCCAGGGCACTAAGGTAATGCCTTGGGGTTAAGGGGAATGTTCCAGGACCTTCTGACCCTTGCTGGGTCAATTTCCTTCCATTTCTGCCTAGCAAGGGGAGATCACCAAGGAACGGGAGGTAGGAATAGCTTCTCCAACACCAGGAGAAGTGAGGGAGTGGGAAGGTATTAACCCATGTGAGGGACGTGAGGGATGTTCCTGGCTCCTGGCTTCGGATCGGTGCAGCACTGGCAGCTGTGGTCACTTGAGGGGTGAATCATTGGACGGAAGATCTTCTCTCTGTACCTCTGACTTTGCAATAAAAATAAAACAATCTTCAAAAAAAAAAAAAAGATGAGGCAAAAAATCAGTTTCCAGGGCCCATCCTCAGTGAGCAGGGAGAAAAGCCAGCCCTAAAAGGCACCTGGGGTCAGGTCTGCCTCCAGTTAGCACCTGTGCATGCCCGTCACCTCCCTTATCCCTGAGACACCACAGGGTGGCACTCTTGGCATGGACCTGTGCCTACTCCCAGTGTGAGTGACAGTTATAGATCCAGGACCTTGGTACCTCTCCTGTGAAGCAGCTCTTGGAGGGGAGTCCTACAATGCTCTCGTGGGTGCACCGTAGAGCAGTGAGGGCTAAAAGGAGCTCTTTGAGGCACCGATTGGCTACACCAGTTCCACTTGCAGAACTGCTGGAGAATTCTTAGATATCTCAGGTGACCCAACCTCAACTTTCAAAAGCAGCAGTCTGAACATGAACCAAGTCACTTCTCCTTTTCACCCATGCTCTGTTCATTATGGGTGGTCAACAAAAGAGGAGGAGGTAATGGGTTTCTTGTACCTTCTTGGACAAACTAGTCAAGTGAATATAATACGGGGGCATCTTCCAGATCACCATAGCCAGGTTTCCTTTTTTGGCCTTGGCTGCTAGGAGACAAACCAGTTGCTTGGTTTGCCCCTCCTTTTGTGGCCTTATGGGTATCACTGTTGCTCTGTATTTCCTGAGCCTTATCACTGTCTGTCTGGCAGCCAGTGGAAAGGGGCAGGCGGCCTTTAGTTGAGAACATAGGATTGTCATCCTGCCCGTACCTAACCCTATACAAACAAAGAAGGCAAAGTGCCCCTGCTCGAACCGGCTTAGCTGCTTCCTTCCCTCCAGAGCAGCTACAGAATGTCACCCGAGGTCACATGGGGACTCATGGCCTTAACCAAGTGGCTCCCAACCAGAGACAAGTGTGGTGGCCTAAGCTCTTGCTGATGTCCCTCAAGTACTCAGGGCCCACAGCCCACACGACAGTGAACCACCAGATGGAAGAGCTCTGCCTGTCTCAATTCTCCATCACTTTGCTTTCAACACAAAAACGAAGACCAGGAAATAACATTTAGAATTTGATCCCCCAAAGTACCATCATTACCAAATCAAATCGGAACCTCGTAATTATTCTCCACAAACCAGGGTGTGACTGACATTAGAGACTATAATAGATAGTATAGGGAAAACATACATACAGGATGATCTGTAGTATAGAATTTTGATATAAAGGCATCAAGATACGAGTAGCTATCACAATGGGCTTAGAAACACAAGTAGTTTTAAGAAAGTAGAAGAAAAATGGCTCAATATTTTTCTTTTCTTTTTCGTAATACCAAAAGCTATCTCTGAGCAGATCTTCCCTCTGAAATAAGCCAGGAATAGTATAACTACATGGATTTTAAAAATAAAAGGCTGCTTTAAATGTTATCAAAATAATACATATTTAAAAGAAAAACTAGTGTCAATGAAGAGTATATTCAGCACACGGTGTGGCTCGTAGGTTAGGCTGCTACTTGCCAGGCTGGCATCCAACATCAAGGTACTGGTTTGCATGCTGGCTGCTACGTCTTTTTCAAATTTTTTATTTATTTGTAAGTTATACTTAGAGAAAAGAGAGAGAGAGAGAGAGAGAGAGAGATTGATGTATTTTCCAGCTATTAGTTCACTCCACAACAGTCAGGCTGAAGTCAAGGGCTAAGAGTTCTTCCAGGTCTCTCACATGAATACTACAGCCCAAGCACTTGAGCCATTTTTTCATGGTTTTCCCAGGCATATTAGTAGGAAGTTGCATCTCCAGTGGAGCAGTCAGGACTTGAACCTGCACCCACATGGGATGCTGGCACTGCAAGCAGTGGTTTAAAGCACTATGCCACAATGGCAGCCCAGCTACTATACCTTCTGACCCAGCTCCCTGCTGATGGACCTATGAAGGCAGCAGATGAAGGCCCACATATCTGGACCTCTGGAGGCCATTTAGGGAGGTAGGCTAGTGGATACAAGAGCTCTCTGTGTTACTTTGCCTTTAAAATAAACAAATATTTTTTTAAAAAAACCTTACTCTGAAGTTGTACTGAATCTTCAAACAGGCTATTGATATAAAGCTTCTGATTTTCTTGAGATGAATAAATGATCTTTTTCAAAGGTGAATCAGATCATATTCTGTTCCTTCTGAAAAACCCTTTTAAGTTCCCTAAAGGTGAAATCAGTAGCTAAGATTTTAAAGTCTTCTTAATGAGGTCCTACTGAGGCCATATTCCAATAGATGCACCCCTCATGGCATACAGACCCTGTTAAGGGTCATGACTTCACGAGGCAGGTGTCATTGGCTTTGTTCAAGAAGTTGGAGGTATTGAGAACATGCCAGTGTCAGGACACGTACCCATGTCCAACCAGTGGCCTTCATCTTACTGCCAGCCACTCTGGAATACGTCATGCACTTTCTTATTTCTGCACTCCTCACCCTGGCGTGTACTACCTCGCAGTTTCCCTTTCAAAGCTCAACTTGCACAGGGCTTTTTCCTCCAAGTCCTACCCCCGCTAACTGGGACTGACTGCTTCCTGGGCTTTCTCCCTGAAATCCACCTTCAGCTTACTCTGTTGGGTACAGTTAGGATTTGCAGAACACTTGCTCCAAACTTGTTCCAAACACTTGTTTGGATGCTTTCTGAAGGGGCATGTCATCTAAAAAAATCCACCTGTGTCTGTGCCCTACTTCCTCCCCCACAGGACACCTTAGTGCTGAATGAGTCACTGGTTGACCAACAGCCAACTGGTCCAGCCAGTTGTCCTGCATGCTTCCTTCTGCTCAGGTGTCTGCAATGGGAACAAGAAAAACCTGCAGCAGAGCCTGTGCTGGATGGCTTTCAATACCTACGAGAGGTCAAATACTCAAGGACCCGATGGCTCCTGTGGCTGGCTGCTGCTCCAATCAGAACACAGGCGTCAGCTAGCAAACAACCGATCTTACAGTCCACAAGGTGGTAGACGTGCAGTGTGAACCCTTCCTGCCCAGGCAATCGTTTTCTTGTGGGCACCATCCTAATTGTTCCAGAGGAACTGCTCCCTTGAAAACACAACTATATTTTTTGACTCAATCCACCATCAAGTGAAAAAGGTTTTGTTTTGCATCAGATGACAAACTAATGCACCAGCAAGACTGTCAAATGTTGTGGCAACGTACGAGGGCCTGAGACTATAATGTTCAGTGAAATCAGCCAGACACAGAAAGACAGATATCACAGAATTCCACTCAAGTGTGGAATTAAACTGCGAGGCTCACAGAACTAGAGAGTGAGGGAGAGGGAAAAGGGGTAGGGACTGCTCAAACGGGCACCATCACAGCCAGATGAGAGCACCAAGTCCTGGTGCTCCACTGCACTAAAGGGTGATTAGTTTTACAAAAATCAAAATAGTGAAAAATGTGCTCATTTCAAGCAAATGATGGGTGCTGGGGACTGTGCGCAACCTAAGTTCCCTGTGTTGACCAATACATAGCGTGCAATTGCTCCAACATCAACATACCATGCCCTATAAACATATACATCTATTAGCCGTCAATAATAAAAAAATCTATCAAATGTAGTTTCTTGCCCCATAGGAAATCACAGCTATACTGAACATGAACACAAAATAAAGGAATCCATTTGTACCCTCTAAAGTGTAAGACAGCAGTGACCTGTTTCAAAAAACCAAGGCATAATCCAAGAAGAATGACCCAAGTGTGGACAGATCTTGGCAACATGGTTCAGACTTATTAGAAAAAAGAAGCACAACCAGTTCTAAGGATCTTTACATAAAAAACAATTTTCTTTTAGGAAAAGAAATGGTATGTTCAAAATGGAGAGTTATTTTCCATCCACTGGCTCACTCCCTCACACGTCGGCAACAGTCAGGGCCAGGCCAAATGAATGCCTGGAGTTGGTCCAGGTCTCCCAAGCAGGTGGCAGGGAGCCAAGCGCGACCTCTCAGGGCTCACAGGAGCTGGGATCAGAATCAGGGGCAGGACTGTGACTCAGGCATTGTACTACGGGACAGGGGTGTCCCAGGCAGCACCCCGACCACTACGTCCAACTCACACCACTTAGACTATTTTCCAAATATTCTGAATACATAACCTAACTTGCAATTAGAATTTAGTTACTCCCAGTTTACAAATGAGAGAAAGAAATGATTTATCTGGAGTCATTTGAGCTAACAACTAGCGGTGCTGCTTCCAGCCCAGGTCCACCTCTCTCCAACAACATCCAGCTCTCAGAAACCTACTGCTGAAACCAAATCACTGATTAGATACACGCATTTTCTATAACCCTTGCCACCCATACACTGTATTTAGTTTACTTAAATCATTGTGCTCCTATTAAATAGAAGACAGAGGGAACATAGAAAGCTTTAACAGTCCTTGGTGCTGGGAGGCAATTACCAGAGACATCTTCAAGCTGACACTAATAGGAGGAGAAAGTTAGCTCAAATCCCCAGATAACATTGCATAATGAAAAATGTAGGTTGCTTCTATGTGAACCACTAGTAATGAGTCTCATCACCATACGAGCTCTCTCCTCTGGCTAAAGTGCTAGCAGCTTCATTAAACACTCTGCGACCAAGATGCTGAGCAGAGCTGCACTCAAGACTCATGCTT
Organism: Ochotona curzoniae; assembly: GCF_017591425.1. Taxonomy (NCBI): domain Eukaryota; kingdom Metazoa; phylum Chordata; class Mammalia; order Lagomorpha; family Ochotonidae; genus Ochotona; species Ochotona curzoniae. The sequence continues at coordinate 10,611,842 of NW_024464920.1, read as the reverse complement.
TCGGCAGAGGAGAGTGCTCTAGGAACACACAGCTTTGTAACCCTGGGGTGGGATCACAACGAAGTAAGAGGAATTATGAAGTGTGACCTTTTTTTTTTTAAAGATAAGCGGGGTTGACTATATTTCTATATTTCTATGACAGAGGACACAGCCTGTCAGGGTGTATCTGTGATACCTGCAGCCGCCAGGCAGCTCAGACGTGGTAGGAAAGCTCTGTGGAATGATTCCACAGTCATATGGCCTATACAGAGGGTTACTTAGGATTAAAGGGCCAGACCCCAGGGCCACACTGCCTAGGTTCAACTCCCAACTCTGCTGCCTGCCAATTCTTTAGTTGCCACTGAGGACAGCTGTTTCTGCCTCACAGGGAGACTGGGGAGATGGAAAGAAGCAGTGCTGGGAAAGGGTTTGGAACAGGGCCTTTCTAGATGTGTAAGTGTCTATCCTTTATCAGGTTTAGCATCCTTCTGAGAGGCAGGAGCTTCGGAAAATGCCACAGCCCAACCAAGGCTGCTGCTACTGCTGTGATGAAGCAATTCCAGCCGAAGCTGCTGATTACCTCCACCGCCTCAACAACACCCTGGAATTTGCTTCTGTATGCATTTTGTAGAAGGGCAGTGGAGCACAATAAACAGTCTTCAGATTCATAACAGGAGGCCCGTGAGGATCAAGCCCAGGTCCCGGCAGAGGAGTCAGCTTGTGCAAAGACATGGGTCACAGCTGAATGCATGCGAGTGGACACTGTGTCTGTGGTCTCTGGCTGGCCAGCGAGTGCTCAGAGGCAGGAGAACCACATGCCACTGCAGGGGCATCTGTCGCAGCAGGTCCACCCGGACCCAGATGTGCCAGCTAGTGGGGGCCCTCACAGCCTCTGCAGTGAGGAAAATCATTTTTATGAGTACTTTTTTGGTCAAAGCCTAAGACACTGCTTTAAAGAGCCTTACCTCATATTCAAGCTAACTTTTTTTTTTTTTTAAGATTTATTTATTTCTATTAGAAAGGCAGATTTACACAGAGATGGTGAGACAGAGAGTGATCTTCCATCCACCGGTTCACTCCCCAAGTGACCACAATGGTCCAAGCTGAGCTGATTTGAAGTCAGGAGCTAGGAGCTTCTTCTGGATCTACGGGGTAAATGCAGGATCCCAAAGACTTTGGGCCTTCCTTTTGCTTTTCCCGGCCATAAGCAGGGAGTTGAATGGGAAGTGGAACAGCCAGGACACACTGACGGTGCCCATAGGAAGCTGGCGTTTGCAAGGTAAAGATTCAGTCACTGAACCATCGCACTGAGTCCTCAAACTAAGATTTAATTTGACTTTTCAAAAGGGACAATACCCTCCAAATGCCTTGAACTTACATTTGCAATATTTCAGCCTATATTTTTTTTTAAAAAGAAGTGCTCCCAATCTCAGTGGGTATTTTCAGGAAAATAAGGACTCTGAATTAAAACCCTATAGACAAATGTCAGTTAGTTTCCAATTCCAAACCTTTAAGCAGAAGCAGAGAATTGTATTAAGAAATGTTTATCTCAGGATCCTAAATTTGCTACTTCTTGTAAAAAGCCTCCTTCTGCCACTTTTGGGAGTATGAAGAGATGGAAGCTTATTTTTACAGATAATGTGTGGAGCGCTTTTAGAGCAGGTCCTTCTTACTTCTGCGACAGGTAAGCATCAATGAATGACTCATTCTCCTCTTTCACACGGATTCTCTTCTACTTCTTTGTCTCACTGGCTCTCTCCATTGGCCCTTCCTTGCTTTCTCCAGCAGGACAGCTTCCTGAATCAATAGCTCCATCACTTCCTGTCTCATCTTCACAAAGGACAAGGGGACAACCAGATTTCATGGCTTTCCATGTTATATTGTGTCAATCCAATCTCTAGAAAGTCATCCCAGGAATCTTCTCAGCTTGTATTTTAAAACAATAAATACTTCATTACAGCGACAGAGAGACACAGCTCCCTCCCACTGCTTCACTCCCCAGGTCCCTGCAATGGCCAATGGAGCCGGGAGCCTGCCATCCGAGTCTCCCAAGTGGATAGCAGGAGCCCAGTTACCTGGACCATCAGCAAGATTCCCTAGCAGGAATTGAACCCAGCCAGGTACTCCAAGGTGGGATGTGGACATCCTAACCAGCACCCAAACCATCAGGCCAAATGGCCGCTGCTCAGTTTCCATTTTCATCCCAATACACCACCTGAGATGTGCCACAGCTCTTCCCTCAACGAGCAGACTGCGCTCCTCCTGCTGCTGCTCACTTGTACTCTGGACCACTGTTTACTATTGCAGCTACCTAATGTTGCTCTCCTCCCTGCAGCTCTCAGCACAGGAGTCCACTGAACCACTGCACTGGTGGACACAACATTTCCAAGGCCTCGTCTTACCCACATCCCACTGCTCCTCCATGAGGCCTTTCTAAAGCACTCCCTCCCTCACTGATCCATTTTAGCTCTTTCTGATACCGCTGAGCAGGGATCCCACTTATGTGCTGTTCCTTGTTGGGTTTTTAGGTTCCTAAAGGAATTACTTCAAGCACCATACAACACTCAGCTTAGTACTAGTTGTATCACCAAGCAGCAAATGCCTGTTCATGGAACCAGTTTTCTATGCTACCACATGGCTCATCCCATATTCCGAATGAGAGCCATAGGAGCAAAAACATGTTTCTATACATACACTGTATGCATGCATACACACAGCAAGTGAAACATGAGTTTTCGAAAGTAGTACTTCTCTCTTCTATATGCAGTGTGAGTTTTTAAAAAGTTACCTGAATTTTTTTTTGTAAAGTAGGAAATAACAGTTTTGCTAGATGTGCTCATTGTACCACTTAGAAACAGTCCTTGTGTGCAGATATGCACCACTAGCAAAATGATCGAGTGCTGTAGGTGTATTATTTAGAAAGAGAAATCCCTCCCCAAACACACACAGAGAACAGACACAAAGATTCTGAACTGACATCTGGATCAGGCAGAGCAGTACCTGCTGCACTATTCCTTCTGCTTTTCCATACAAAATACAGAAAAATACCTGCTGCTAACTTCATTTCATGATCAACTAGGGAGGCTTCAACCCTGTTTTTAAAAAACTAGAGCATCATAATTAGGGAAAAGTGGAAACCACTGGGCCCATGCTTGCCAACTGTATTTAAGGAGGCTCTCCTTTCCTGCAGGATGCCCTGTGGTTTTTCTGTGACCGCTGGGTCAATAAAGGATTTAGTTTTCCATGGCTGCGAGTCCACTAATCTCTCCTTCCAATCCTTTCTGTGAGTCGTCACTGCCCTAGTAGCAGGCGTAAGACTAAGAACTAGCTTCTCACTCTCAGCAATCACAGCATCAGAGCAGACTCTAAGACTTCCCATCCTAAGACTAATCCTGTGGTTTTCAAAAGGCTCTATCTGGGACCAGACAACACACAAGCTGGACATGCCACAACCAACCCAAGCCCTGCCATGTGCTCGCCTTCCATCCCTGTTGGAAGTGAATTTCATCAGAGTAACAGTCAGAGACACCTCACCTGTTCTAGATCCTGTCAAGGATATTCCTGCCATGTAAGGACCAGTTAACTCTTGATGGTGATGAGTTTCTGAATCTCAAGATGGCCTTCCTGTGCATAGGGCCATTTAGCTATCACCCTTGGCAGTTCTGACATTCTAGCCATGCAAGGCTCACAGCCCCAATATGGCATGCCAACGTTGTTGAAAAGTCAAATTATCAGTACATATGAATGAATGCAAACTGAGCAATTATTACGCAATTCTACAGGGGAAAAGTTTCTTATTTTTATGAGTGTGTCCCTTTGTAGGGCATCTTGTTACCCAACACTTTTGTAAAGCCTTCAAAACTTTCATGATGCTAAATTATCCCTAACCAAGAATCCAAAGCTTTGAAACCTCCAATTTTTTGAGTGCCAACACAATACTTGCAAAGTTTAGAATTTTAAAGCATTCTGGATCTCAAATATTCATATTAGAGACCTGTAAACACACAGATATTCCAAAATAAAATAAAAGCTTTCAAAAGTTTGGGACACATCTGGACTCAAGCACTTCCGGGAAGGGATATTCAACTTACAGGTTTCAACAGAGCGAGTAAGAAAGAGTAGAAGTCTGTACAGTGTAGGAGCCAGGCACTAAAAATGTGTTGTGTAACTGACTATCTCAGATCTAGACACAAAGATATTTCATATTAAATTCTGCAAAATGCAGCAAATTCTAAATGCCATGTTGCTGCAGCCTGCTAATGTCTTTTTCATTACAGAACAGTTATTTAGAGAGCCAATGTTTCTCCAAGAGGCTGCACTGAACTCCAAGTACACAGAGCACAATCAGGGCTTACTTAGAGCAAATTGTGTTTAGAAAAGCTAACGAAATTGATTAATTGAGGTCCCAAAGTAGACCTCCGCAAACAATTTCCACTGCCTTCCTGGGCCTCTTCTGAGAGCCAGGCAGTTCGCTGAAGCCACTGGAGTGAGGAGACTGCCCTGGGAGTTCACTCACAGTGCACAGAAACCCAACTGGTCCTGGCGGCAACAGAGAAGGCTTCCAGGATGGTGGACTCAGTGCAGGAGGTTCCAACTCAGTGCAGAGTACCTACCTGAGGAGCAAGAAGCAGATTTTCTCAGACACTCGATGCTGCTTGAGAAATTATCAAATGGGTCATTCTAAATCAGGGTGAGATGTAGGGCTGCAGCAACAAAGAGATGCAGGACAAGCAGGTTTAAAAAGCAAGATTCCCAGGACTGAGGAGCATGGTCCCCACCAGGCTCTGCAAGCCACTCCAGTAGAAGTGATGGATCTAAAACACTGACAAGCTGTAATGTGGAAAAGAACTCATGAAACTCCACCTTGAGCACAGACACTGCTTAGGTTCTTATGTGTTGAGCCATACAGAGTTGTGCCTATCTCACAGGTGGGGATTTCGGATTTGCGTCCATCAAGAACGAGCCAGTAACTAGTCTAAATGATTTGGACAAGAGTTGCCTATCCACTGTCACTCTACAGCACACAAGCACAAGGGAGCCTCTTATTTTTTTCTTAAAAGTTTTTTTTGTTTGTTTGTTTTAAATGCGTTTGCAAGGCAGAGCTACAGACAGAGAGGTCTTCCATCGGCTGGTTCCCTGCCCATGGCTGCAATGACCAAGGCTGTGCCAGGCTGAAGCCAGAAGTCCGGATCCTCTCCCAGGTTGTCTAGAAGGGTGCAGGGATCCAAGCACTTGGGCCATCCTCTCCTGCTTTCCTGGGGACATTAGCAGGGAGCTGGGTCAGAAAGGGAACTTACTGAACTGGCACTTACATGGGATGTTGGTAATGCAGGTGGCTATGCCACAATGCTGGAACCTTCCTATTTTTTACAGTTACCTCTTGTAGCTAAGGATAGCTGAGTTCTCACCTTAAAAAAAAATTGTCTTTTTTTGTACATCACGGATTGTACATCAGACAATCCAACATTTTGCTACATACACATTGACAGAAAATTCATGCCATCTCACTAATTTCTGTTGTGAGGACCTGAAATACTGAACCAATTCCAATTATTACCACAGCCTCAAGTGCTTTTCATCTCAGAGCTTGGCAAATGACAAAGGGAGAATTTTCACCTAGGATGAAAGAAAAGGTAGGAGCTAAAGATGACTTCCCTGAAGGGGACAGCTGTATCTGCCATGGATTTGGGGAATGGAAGAGAAATTCCCCAATACTGCAAGCTGTATTTTCCCTACTCTCAGCCCTACGTACAGAACATGTCACAGATTCTTGTACGTACAGGACAGACCACTGCACACCCACCTCCTCTGGCCCTGATCCCGATTCTACCTACAATCAAAAACCAAGCTAGAGTAACGAAAGGACAAAAAGGTCAGTAGAGACAGAATACAGCCTGAGGAGGTCCCAGTGCTGGCTTGCTTCTGTTCCCATTAACTGGGAAGGAAAAAAAAGCACTTAACAGACTGGGCCTAGCACAGAACTGTGATTTCCAATGAGGCTAAGAACTTGCAGACGGGGCACCTGCTTCAAGCTCATCACAGGACTGCTGTGCACAGAACCACTATTTTTTAAAAAGATTTATTTATTTTTATTGGAAAAGCACATATACAGAGAGGAGGAGAGACAGAGAGGAAGATCTTCCTTCCAATGTTTCACTCCCCAAGCCACTGCAATGGCTGGAGCTGAGCCAGTCTGAAGCCAGGAGCCTCTTCTGGGTCTCCCATGCGGGTGCAGAGTCCCAAGGCTTTGGGCCATCCTTGACTGCATTCCCGGACCACAGGCAAGGAACTGGATAGGAAGCAGGCTGCTGAGATTAGAACCAGCGCCCATATGGGATCCCAGCGCGTTCAAGGCAAGGACTTCTACTGTATGCTATCGTGTGGGGCCCCAGAACTACTATTTTAAAGTATACTAATTTTATGTTCAAAGGGTAAAATGTCTTTTTAAAACAAAATTTTGTACTAAAAGTCAGTTACACAGAGAGGAAGACCATTTGCTGGTCGTTGCCCAAATAGCTGCAATGGCCAGGGTGGGGCCAGGCTGAAGCCAGGAGCTTCATCCCAAATGGGTGACAGGGTTCCAAGCTCTGGGAGAATCTTCCGCTGTGTTTCTCACGTCGTTAGCTGGTAGCTGCATCAGAAATGGAGCATTTGGAGCTCAACCTGGCATCCATGTGGGATACCAGTATCACAGGTGGCAGTTTTGCCTGCGATGCCACAATACCAGCCCCAGAACACCTTTTTCAGCTTTATTAATGCCTACATTCATACGACAAATGAACCATGGGGTTTTCTTATCATCCTTGAGAAAGCTTAGGAACTCTGGGTCCTGGGCTGTTAACCACATAATTCTATCCATGATGTAGAGCACCTTATTAATTTGACTCCATCCACCAATCTATTCAGGGCCATCTGTTTAAGATTCACCAACTGAGAACATTATGAAACTCATCCAGCCCAAGATATTACCCTGAACATGGTGAATGAAAATTCCTTTGTGTTTTTTTTTATCCTTGATGCTTCTGAGGTCATTTATTGCTTTAAATGTTTTATGGCTGGTGTTTTATTAATAAGGCCGCTGTAAACATATCTGCAAGTACCATTGTATGTCAGGAAGACATTGTTTAATAGCTCTCATCCTGGATAAACAGATAGTCAACATCCAGTGAATATGTTTCATGGCAGAGGACACAGCCTAAAGTCCAATCACAGACAACCAGAGGGCAGGACATCATATCCACTCTAATAACGGGACAGGCTTCCGAGTGAGTAGAGAAAGAGAGCAAGAGTGACATCACCAGGTATGAGTTCAAGGACAAGTGTGTTTGGGCACCATCATTTATTTTCTACTTATTTAGCCTCTTTGACCAAAGCTCTCAACTGTCAATATGCAAATGTCCTTGGCCCAGCCTAGGGCGTGGCTATCTTGAGGCATTACAAATCTGTTCTGACTTTACCTGGAGGACTGAGAGCTGTTGGTTTCCCCTTGCGGACTCGTGCTGCGTCTCTTCTTGCACATCCCCAGTTGTCTCTCTTCTTGGCAGGCATTCTGACACCTGGCCTTTCTTTGCTGTCCTGCTCCTGCCACCTGCCTACTCTCAGTCTGCTTGACACGGCATAGCTGGCTCACTGTCACCAAGCTGTCCCTGCCCACCCCCCACAAGGCTCACCCCATGGGTTTGAAATTCCTCAAGCCAAAAGCCAAGGTCCCTCCATGTCCAGAGACGAGCCTATCTGTTCAGGTTTTGAACTTTCCACTCTGCCACCTATACCACATGGCCAGAGCCGGGTGGACTTTACCCTGATCGGGCACAGCATGCCAGCAGTCCATCATCTAGCTCCGCTGCAGACGCTTCCTGCACCTCTGAGCCTCAGCTGTCACCACCCCTCCCACCTCCACCATCTCCTGGGGGGGGGACTGTGCACCTGGAAGTGTGACAGACGCTTGACAGGTTCTGTCTTTAGTAGGGACAGCCAGGGTTTTTTTTTTTTTTAAGATTAATTTTATTGTGATTGAAAAAATCAGATTTAGAGAGAAAGATCTTCCATCCATTGATTCACTCCCCAAGCAGCCACAATGAATGGAGCTGTGCCAATCTGAAGCTAGGAGCCAGGACCAGGAACTCTTCCGGGTCTCCCACGCAGGTACAGCTTTACGCCATCCTCAACTGCTTTCCCAGGCCACAAGCAGGGAGCCAGATGGGAAGCAGGGCTGCCGGGATTAGAACTGGAGCCCATATGGAATCCCAGAACATGCAAGGCGAGTACTTTAGCCACTATGCTACGTGCCGGGCCCAACAGCCAGGGTTTGAATCCAGGTGTGGTTCTCTAGCATCTCCGCTTTCTGGAGCCACTGGCTGCCTGAAATGTCATTTCCAACTGTCTACACCATCAAACACTTAGGGCTTCCTCAGCATGGCTCAGTTTCAGGTCTCACACAAGGTCTGTTCTGATGATCACCTCCCACTTACCACAGAAGTAACCAGCATTCATTCAGGTCTCCTGCTCTCTCAGCATTTTAAAAATTTGGAAGGCAGTTACAGAAACAGCAGATACACACACACACACACACACACACACACACACACACACACACACACACACAATCTTCTATCCGCTGGTTTGCTTCCCACCTGGACTTAATGGCCAAGCCAGGGCCAGGCTAAATCCAGGAGCTAGGACTTTCATCTGGGTCGCCACCAAGGGCACAGGGGCCCAAGCTTTTTTGTAGGCCATTAGCAGAGTTGGATCAGCACAGAGCAGCAGGGATTTGAACTAGTGCCCACACAGGATGCTGATATTACAGGTAGCAGTGTAATCTACCACAAGGCAGATACTTATTACTTTATTTTACAGCCCCAGGGGCTTCTATTGCTTATTGTACACAGAAGGCTCTCAACTCTCCTTATAAATGAGTTGTCTGGCTACTTTAAAACTACTTCCTGTGGGTAAAATTCCCTATCAAATAGGGTAATTTCAATAACTGAATAAAAGAAAATTCAATAACAAGGACCCTGAGGTTGCGCCAATCGAAGCCAGTCAGAGGACAGGGCTGATGTGGTGGCTTACAGACCTGCAGCCCCAGCCCTGTCCGAGCTCTCAGCGCACCCTCCCACGCCAGCTGCCTGCCCCTCACTCAGAGACGTGTCTGGCTGCAGATGAGAATACCTGTCTTCTTCCATATTTCATTAGGCAGGAAGACATTCTCCAGAAGCTCGTAAACAGATCTGCCCTTTGGTCCCTGAGGCCAGGGCTGAGGCACCGCATTCTGTAGTCTCACAGCACAAAGGCTGGGGAAGCAGCATCTGTTTTAGCAGGGAGCAGCTTGGGAAGCAGAGCAGCTGGGACTTGAACCAGGGCTCACAAGGGATCTTGTGCATCGGGCATCTAAGGCACTACACTAAACTCTCATTTATCTCTGAATTCTGTCTTCACACAAGCTTTCTAAACAATCCTATCAGTGCAATGATCACCTCCATGTTATAAAACTCTTCCACTTCCGGATACATGGATTATCACAAAAAGGCTTGCTACTCTGCTTACTACAAATGATCCGGCTGCAATAGGGCTGCTCTGAACCAGCAGTGGGAGAGAAGAGAACCGGCATACCCCAGTTCTCTACTGTATATCTATATGTAGGAGTGAGATCTATAAATAATGGTGTAAACACAGGCATATGGAAAATGGAATTAAAAGAAAAAGTTCGCTCTGGTGCAAAGTTGTAAATCTGATGCAGTGTTTTATCACATACACTCTCCATGAAATTTCTGTAAAGCTTTCATATAATTCTCCTTTCCCTCAGATTTTTAGATGTCACACTTTTTTTCTTCTCCATGATCATGTCCATGACAAGGAAAGAAGTAAGGCCAGCCCTTCTGTGCTTCTACACAGTTCTCAAAACATCTGAAAAGGTTAAAAGAAAATCAAGGGACTTAAAACAGAAATAAGCCCACATTGTGGCATAGCAAGTTAAGCCACTGTGTGCTACACAGGCATTGCCTACGAGAATGCCGGTTTGAGTCCTGGCTGTTCAGTTTCTGATCTAGTTCCTCGCTCATCCATCTGGGAAAGCAGCAGCAGATGGCCCAAGCACTTGTGCCTCTGACCCTCATGTGGAAAATCCAGATGGAGTTCAAGGCTCCTGTCTTCAGCGTGCCCTAACCCCAGCCATTTCAGGAGTGACCCAGGGGATGGAAAAGCCCTTTCTCTCTGTCACTCTGCCTTTCAAATAAATAGAAGTTAAAACAAAACAAACCAAAAATCGAGACCAGAGTATTTACCCATCTTTTGCTTCTTTCTGATTCTTCTCTACTGCTTCCAACACAGGAGTCTCCTGCTACCCCCACTACCACCACCATCTGTTCCCAGCTTTGGAAACAGTACAGACATCCATCAGTAGGGAACCACTTAAAAAAAAAAAGGTACAGTACAACAGAAAACGATGAAGCACTAAAATGGAAATGGAGATGAATGGGCCACTATGGAAAGCTACCCAAGCTGAGCTGCTGAGGGGAAGTGTGAGGCAGAGCTGTGCCTACAGTGCACGCTCACCCGTGCTTCCAAAGCAGGGTAGGAGATTCAGTACACATGGATACAAGGGTACTCTGTTTGTACAGAAGTTTCTAGCAGAATATTCTAAAAACTGTGGATGGTAGTTATATCTGGGACTCCGGGGACAAACACTTTCTGTTTCATGTTTGTGTGTTCGTGTTAATGCCTTTCATTACCATCATTTTCTGGTATCACCGCTAATTCTCAGGGTAATAATGTCAACATCTAAACTTGAGGCCCTGCCTACAATGATCTTCTCAAAGGCCGTAGACTCCCCGTGCAGAGGGCTCTGTCTTCCTGGATCCTTAGAAACTTGACACATGCAGCCAGGAAGCTCCAAGCTTCCCCCAAGCCGCAGGTGTAATCCCTGACACCATTAGCAACCAGTCAGTTCTCAGTGGGCTGGAAGAGAGCAGCTGGGAGCTGCACTGGCAGGGAGGGGTCGTAGGTGCTGTGAGGGCTTCCTGGGCATGGCATGGCGGGGCTGCCCACGGACTCCCCTCTCTACATCCTCTGAAGAGCCTAGGAACTGTTTGACACATGGTGTTCCAGCAGTTTGAGGCACAGGCTTCCTGTCCTTCCAGCTGCACTATACCTTGAGGCTCTAAGGAACTTTGCTGCTGGGAGTTCTCTGAAGTCTTGGAGGCAATTTAACCTCCAAGAAGTAAGAGATCAATGATCAAACAATAAGGGGCAAATTCTTCCCAAAGATCATCCCCTTCCCCTGCTCCAGGCTGTTTCAGCTTCCAAAGACCAGGGACAGGGCCAAGGTTACAGTGCAGCAGGCAAAGCCACCACCTATGATACTGCCAGCACCCCAAATGCAGTCTGTGTTCCAGATGCCCTGCCTCTGATCCAGCTCCCTGCTAATGTGCCTGAGAAAGCAGCAGAGGATGGCTCAAGCGTTTGGGTTTCTGTGCCCATGTGGGCAACATGGAAGAAGCTCCTGGCTCCCAGCTTCAGACCAGCCCAGCTCTGACCATTGTGGCTACTTGCGGAGTGAGCCAATAGATGCAAGATCTTTCTCTCCCTCTGTAATGATTACATATATATAATTGTATATATAATTGTGTATATATACATACACACACACAAGCACATTATATATGTATGCATTTATAGTCACATATATGTAAGCATTATATATAAATTTTAAAAGACACTGGGAACAGGTACCCACAGTAAGTCATCTATGTTAAACACCACACAAACCTTTAATACAACTACCATAACTAAAAGAACCTGCAGTAATATATATATATATCCAAATGTCTTCAAAGTCCAAGGAATAAAGGAAATACTGATATTCACAGCTTTACACACAAGTTTTCTATGACACCGACACAATGTCAATAGATTTCCCATGGATCAACCACTGCCATGGGCCTGAGCCCCATGACACGGAACCCTCCTCACCCCACACCCCAATGTGTGGTGTCTGAGACAGCCTGAGGAGCTCAGGGCTGAGAGCAGTGAGTCAAGTTAATGGAGTTTCCAGTTTCCAGGGAATGGAGGGAGTCAAAGAAACACTTGTCAAAAGACCCAGAAGCTGAAGTGTAAAGTGAGAACCTGACTGGGAACCGAGTGGGACCCAGGACGACAGTCCACCACACAGCGGAAAAGTGGGAGGAGAGCTGGCTCATCTCCAGCCAGGAGCCGGCACACACAAGCCCTGATATTCATTCAGCTCTGCCATCACTCACATCAGATTCACATTTTTAAATGAGATCAACCAAGAAAAGAGTCTGGTGACTGGGGAGGAATTCAGGCAGCTTAAACACTGAGAAATCAGGGAGGGGTTTGGGCAAGCACAAAGACAGCTAGTTAAGAGCACAGAGACAACCTCAATTCTCTCAAGCGTCTCTCTGGGGAAGAATTACCACAGACACTACCCACACAAGCATGCACTCAGGCTGGAATGGGAGAGCAGGAGGGAGACTTACCGGAGTGGCCCACGACATGTCAGAGAGCAGCGTGCGACTGGCAGCCGGCTCCCCTCCAGCTCCGAGGCATCTGGGTCAGCACGGAAGGCAGAGCAGATACTGCCGACGGCACCTGCCACATGACTCACCCCGGACTGTGCAGGGACGGCTCATGCTATCTCGGGGCATTCCTGTGCTTGTCTCAGAGCAATTCCACGCCCAGGACCCACGATGACTGCTGGCCATAACACACTGTATTCAATACCCTGCCCTACAAACAGGCTCTTTGTGCTGTGGCAGAGGATTCATCATCCTGTGTCTTTTCAGGGCAGCAGCCAGAATGGAGCCCTGCAGTGGCACAGCTCTGGAAGTGAGAGGGAATGGATGGTCAGCCTGGTACCCCCAGGTCACTGTGTGGAAGCGGGATCAGCTGCATACATCCTAACTGCACATAACACATGCTGAGGCAGAAGGCTGAGCGCAGGACATTCCGACACGAACGAAGGCAGAGGAAGCAATGAGGCGGGTGAGTGGGCAGGTGGCACGCAGGGAAGGGAAGCAGCCCACGGACAGTGAGCAGAGGAGGGGACCCGCTCTGTCAATAAAGCCGAGACACGGATGCTCGCTGGGTGCCTCTGCGTGTCAGGCACAGCGAGGCATACTGGAGAGGCAAAAGATGTGGCCCTATTCCAGGCTGCTGGCCGGGGACAGAAACAATGGTAGCCACTGACAACTGCCAGGAAAGGAGGTCCCTGGTGCGGAGAGCATTAGGAGAAGGCAAGGGTGGGGGAGGAGGGATGTGGAGGTAAACTGCGTTCTGAATCAGCCAGAGGGGAGGGAAGGGCCTGGGAAACCCAGGATGACGCAGAGATGGCAGACAAGGATGGCACCTCCAACATCCACTTTAATCATGCCACACTGGGGTGTCACCTGGCAGCTGCTACAAAGATGAAGGGGTTCAGACCTGTTTCAGACAAGTCCTTCTGAGACAGAGGATGGAAGCAGACTGGAGCCTGCTATAGCAACAACCTAAGGCAAGAGCTTCTCAAGGCTGCACACAGGCTGTAGCCAGAAAACAGAGAACAGCATCTTGGCCAGGGATGGCAGGTGCAATCCAAGGGACTGAATGCCAGGTGGATCTGGGGTGAACAGGGCACTCAGGGAAAAGCCCCCGTCTGTCTCATGCCTGCTGCTGGCAGAGATCATCCATCAGGCAGGCAGGAGGAACGGCTTCAGATGCCAGGAGCCTCGGCTTCCTGTGGGACAGACATTCAAGTGTACACATCCTGAGGGCCACTGAGCGAGGCGGGGCGGCGGGGGGAGGCTTGAGGAGAGGGCATCTGTGCCCACCACCAGCAGTGTCTTGGGGGTACCTGAGCAAGAGGACAAACACAATTTCAGGGTCAGCCAGATCTGATCATATCTCTGCTCCTTGTCCTGGCAGTGATCCCATCTTGGGCAGGTAAATCTGCCTTTTTTAATCTCTGGTCTTTCCTAAGGAGATTTCCCCTGGGATTTAAGGAGGTCAGCAGAGGCCCTGCTATCTTGAGAGATGGGATGTTTAGGTTTCTCTTGCCCTTTTGTGATCATACACTGCTTTGTATTAGACCAACCTGAGGATGGGACCTGGCTGGCAGATTACAAAGCTGCTTGCTGCCCATGATTCAGCTTTAAATCCCTCTTGGCCTTCTGTGTATGCACAGACTCTCCAATATTTGAATTGCCACAAGCCCTATGAAAGACTCAGGCCAAGATGGCCCCGGGGCTGGGAGTTGACTGCCCTTGACATTCAACAGCTATTGCAAAGATCTCAGAATTGCCATGGGGTTTCAGCGGTATTGATTTAGCTCTGCGTTGCCGGCGTGGAGCAGGGAAGCCAAACATGACAATGTGCCTGTCTAATAAAGTTCAGAGTGACAGAGCGTATTTGGTTTAAAACTACCTGTTTATGAGGGTGAGTGTCTACTGAAGTCAAGGTCTTACACAGTCTCTGTCCTCCGGTTCCACTGAAGTAACAGTCTAATATAATGGTGAATAACGATTTATGGCAAGAAGGTCTTTCTGCCCCAAATCCAGTGTTAAATTGATAGTGTACTTTGTATAAAAGAAATACAGTTCCCTCTTTCCTTGCCGTTTTTGCCTCCACTGGTTAGGCTTTTTTTAAAAAAATATTTATTTTATTTTCATTGGAAAGTGAGATATACAGAGAGGAGGAGAAGAGTGGGAGGAAGATCATCCATTCAATGGTTCACCCCTTAAGTGACCACAACCACTGGAGCTGTGTCGATCTGAAGCCAGGAGCCTGGAGCCTCTTCTGGGTCTCCCATCCAGGTGCAGGGACCCAAGGCTTTGGGCCATCCTCAACTGCTTTCCCAGACCACAAGCAGGGAGCTGGATGGGAAATAGGGCTGCCAAGATATGAACTGGCAACCATATGAGATCCCGGCCCATGCAAGGTAAGGACTTCACCCACTAGGCTATTGCATCGGGCCTGGTTAGGTTAATTTTGGTATTCTCCAACTACAATGGTTCAACTTATTTCTTAGCATTTCAACTACGTGAAATCTATCACATTCAGAAGAAACTGTAGGTCTAATTTTGATCTTCTTCCTGGGCTACTGCAGTGTGGCAGGCTCAGCACCCTATCTGGTGACGTAGGACAAACAAGAGGAGCCCCCCACGTGCAGAGCTGCGGAGCTCGGAGGCTTGAGGGTAAGGTGTCATCAGCAGAGTTCTGACTTACAAGGATTCAGTGGGGTGAAACGCCAGCATAAGTCCAGGAGCGCCTCTTCAACTGAACAAGCAGACCGATCGTCAGGGTGCTGAGCGATTCAGTCCTTCGTGACCAAGAGCTCCCTCTGCTTTTCTTCCGGCATTGTTTTTAAATCTGGGCCCCCACTTGCATCACCGATCTTTCTAGTCTGAAAATCTCTGTTATTGGAGAGTTTATTTCATTTCCATATTATTAAACACACTAACCACGATCCCTTCTGTCCTTCCCTGGTAGGTTCACATATTCTTATGCTCTGGACCATAGTCCAATTTAGCACATCAATTTTAGATTCAGTGGCTAAACCATAAATATCTTAAAAAGACAAATCTACCCAAGTTTCAAATATAAATTTACTTACCACCCCCCTGAAGCTCACTGATTGTCTGGTTCATTTAATCATCTCAGTTAACAGTGGAAAATAAGTCGATTGAGAGCTAAGAGTTGTAGGGACCTCTCTGTTCCCGGTTGTTTTCAACACGGCCACATGTGATGTATGTGGCCTAAGAATGGCTAGTCTGCAGAGGTGCTTTGGACCCCCAAGCAGCTCAGGAAGAGCCTGCACCTCACACCAGCAGCCCTCACTGAAGGTTCTCTCTGCTCCTTCAAAGTTCAAGCTCATGTTCATAACACACCCACCCCATCCCTATTTGCCAACATTTTGACACAACATGCTTCCCAATTCTTCCCTGTCCTGACTGGCTCTGAACTCCTCAGACTTGATTACCAACCTTGGATGTGTCTATAAAAACCCTCTTCCGTCCTGTTGCCTGAATGAGAGCAGGTAGGTGACCTGATTAGATGGCATCTGCCGCTCGGCCAGTAACATCCCTCATGCCAGCAAGCTCACAGTTTGCATTAAGTTATCCCTCAAGACTCCCAGGAGATGCACAGTAAGACAATAGTGACCCCAAAATACAGAGATGTGTAAATCCCACGACACTACAACTCATATCAGAGGTGTTTAAAATGAAGAGCATCTCATCACCCTAAGGTTTCACCCAAAACTGCCCTTGGCTTCCACAAAAGGGGCAGGTCACATGCAGGCAAGTTTGCCATTATCCAAAGCATGAGACACTCACTAGCCCAT
The DNA here is from genome assembly GCF_017591425.1 of Ochotona curzoniae. NCBI lineage: Eukaryota > Metazoa > Chordata > Mammalia > Lagomorpha > Ochotonidae > Ochotona > Ochotona curzoniae. The sequence continues at coordinate 10,595,530 of NW_024464920.1, read as the reverse complement.
TCATGCCATCCAGGGCTGTCAACACACACTCCCACTGCAAATTCCCAGTCGAGTTGACTATGTGCCCTCAACTATTCTCTATCTTCTTCTCCCCCGACCTCTTCTCTTCTAAGGCCCCTGGTTATTCCGAAGAGACTAGGAGGACAGCTGCTGGCCTGCTCCATCAGCCTCAACTATAGGCCAGGGCGGCCTCCTGGGAGTTAAGACATCTCCCACAGCACACGCTTTGGAAGGACAATGTATCTCCCTCTGCCCTTTTTAAAAAAGGTTACTCACTCCTTGACCCCACAACTTTATCCATCTGTGGTTACAGAAAAAGTACAGAGTTTCGATATTACACACAGGAGGGAGAGCTCCTGGAAGGAACTCCAACTTGTATGCCTATCAGCACGGGGCCAGTTACAAAAGCAACATCCACCTAGTGCGCAGGAGCATTTCTGCAGATACACAGGAAGCATGGTACTTCCTGGGGAGAGGGAGAAGGCAGAGGACAAGGCCCTCGAAAGACGACTTCTGTCTTTCATCTTTAGTATACCGTGAGCTTTTTCTTCTCTGTGACCTTGCACTTTCAAAGTTAAGATGGCTAACAGAAACAAAAGCTTAGACCTTTATGATTTAGGTTTATGCATATGACCTACCAAACATTTATTATTTAGCGACGCTGTTTCATCTTTGATAAACAGCAAACAGAAACTACAATGCAGATATGCACCAGAATGTCATTGCTTTTAGCAGTTAATGATTTACTCACTAGAAAGACCTGGGTGTTTTTTCTCTTGCCAAGTGGCTCCATTTAACCATCTGCCTTATTTCACTTGTGTATTTGGCAGTTAATTAATTAATTAATTAATTTTACCCAGGAAAATTGAGGTGAGGTCAAATTGTAAAAGGGGGGAAAAAAAAGCACCAAACTCTAGAAAAAAGACAAAACAAAAGGCCCTCTGCAGGACTGTTCTGGATCCTCAAGTCTGGAATCCAACTTAACACATTTTTAATGAGCTCCCCAGGTCATTCAGATGTTGCTGGCATTGCCTCATGCACACGAGATGTGACTATGCGGAGCTAACACTAACACAGTCTTGCCCAAAGGAAGCCCCGCCACACAGGGACTTCTAGGAACAACAGCACTGCACTGCTCCAAGATTTCCAAACCCCGAGAGAGAGAGGGGCTGGGGGCCGGAAGGCACACTCACACCCTCTCCTCCCCTCAATGTGATACTTCTGGCTCATGTGAGGAGGTGAGAGGGTGCCTGTGGGCTGGAAGGGGCCTCTGACAGCCTGGGCCCATGTTTGTCAAGGCTATGCCTCATGTTATCAGATACCTAGGTCTCACCTCTCCAAGCAGGAATCTGCATCTAACAGCCTCCATTCTTCCATTCCCTTCCCATTTTTATGCCCAAATGAAGTCTGATTGGGAGATGATCTTGCCCCAGCCCAGACCCAGTGAATTGGGACCCAGGTAGGTGACTGTGATAAACAGGGAAGCTTAGCAAACAACAGCTCAGGTCAAACTCCTCGTTTTAAGATAAGGAAATCAAGGCTTAGGGAGCGAAACAATTTCCCCCAAGGCTGTAGAGTTCATCAGTGACAGCTGGGAGAAACCGGTGAGCTAATTCTTCCTGCTTAGACCAATACCGCCCGTGACTGTTTTAATCAGGACTGCCTGAGTATCTCAAGTTTCTGATTTACCCTGATGAGGCCATGAGCGAGTGACTCACGCCACCTGTGCTTGGAACAGAAGTCAGAACGTGCAGCTTCCAGCAAGCCTACCACCGGAAAGTGGCTCAACGTCAACCCTGCTCACCCCCGAGTTCTTTCATTTTCAGTATCAGTATGAGGAGCAACAGAAAACTGCACACAATTGCAACCAGGTGGAGGTGTACAGGAGGAGACAAGGTTCAAGGTCAAGGACTAGAAGGATCACACACTTTTGGCTACAGCAACAGCCAGCACCAGGCGGCTGGCAGCAAGATGAGGATGGCCCTGAGGATGCCAGGGTCCCTGCTGCCATCAAGGGGTAACAATGCCCCCCAGTTTGGAAAGTGTACAGTGAGTTGTGATTCAGGCAGAGTCCAATTCAGTTATAATTGCCTCTAATTGGCCCTCCCACACAGCCCGCCAAGGCACAGTTGCAATCAGTTCCACAAAGAAGGTGCTGTGGCTCTTCTCCACCTTTAAAGTCAGAATCCTTCAGGTTAGGCTTTTCTTTTTAATGAAACGATGGGTACCGGTTTTGAAAGTCAGAGTTAGACACCAAATCCTAACCCCACCCCCAACCCCTCTTTCTCCCGACTGGTTACTCCCAAAATGGCTTCAACGGCTAGGCTTGGAGCAGGCCAAATTCAGGAGGGCAGGAACTTCATCCGGGTCTCTTGAGTGGGTGGCAGTGGCCCCAACAGTTGTGTCATGCTCTGCTACTTTTCCCAGAACATTGGCAGGGAGCTGGATAGGAAACAGAGCTGGCAGGACTGGTGTCCATATAGGCTGCTGGTGTCCCAGGAGGCAGTTTTATATACCAGTCCCTGCTTAGGTTCGTAACATTACTTTTTTTTTTTTAATATACTAATAAAAAGGATGAATGAGTGAATAGGAGAAAGATGCATGGTGATATACTATATACATATTTTAGAAATAAGCATGATGCCTAAGGCTATTAAGGATAACCCAGCGGGGTTTGCAGACTGACTGGGGAAACCTTTCTGCTTCAGGCACGTGGTCCAAGAACCACGCTCATCGGCTCAGCCATCTTCCACACTCTCAGATTTGTATCTTTCTTGGCATGCTCGACTCTCCTTTAATAAAGTCACAACCCTGTGTTGCCATGCAACCCAGTTAAAACTTGAAGTCTGTTACTATGACTTCCCTGCAAGTCTAAAAAAAAGACCCAGTGACCAAAAGATCAGCTCTTCCTTTAATACAATACAAAAGTGAGGTGAGGAGACTCCAAAAAGGCCTGATGCTTCTAAAGCCAATGACCATTTAAGCAAGTTTGAACTCCTGAGCCAAAGCAAGCCAATGTTTCAAAGTAAAATAAAAATAAAAATCAGACAAGACTTTCCAAAGATGCTTTTATAAATAAATAACCGACAGAGGGGGGAAAAATATCCTTACGATGTCTTCCACTTTTTCCTTCCTAGGCAAGCTTTCTGAAATCTGAGTAGCTGTTTAGCAAACATGTGTCAATCAGCAGCTACCAAATTGCGATATTCGTTTCCCGCAAGGCTTAACTTTTGCCAAGAGCTCATTACACCTCTGTACAGATATGTGAAACAATACAATCAATCCTGCGTTCTGTCCTGACTGTGGCTGGACTAAATCTGCAGTATGTGAAGTTAGCAGAGGGCTATTTAAAGCCACAGAAGTAATGCTGGTCGAGGGCCTGGGGAGCCTGGTGCTTCCGTGCCATCCCCAGAATCCCACCACTGAGGCAGCCCCACATCTGGTCTGCAGGAAAGGGTTCCAGCTGCCCTGCCAGAACAATGCCTGGCTCCTAGAGTCAGAGCTACTCATTCATGCCCTGGCCTCTCAGGAGCCCTGTACCACTGCCGAGCTGCTTGTTCTTTACGAGACTTTGCTGTGCGTAAAGCTGGCCTGTGAAGGGGGTAAGGGGTCTGTCTGTGCAGGCAGTAGAGCCAAATCCAGCCACATCCACCCTACCAGTTTCTGAATCCACATAGCAACAGCTGCCCATTGGGCAGTGCATGCCCTGGGTACATGCCTAGGACAACAAAGCCTGTCACATCCTTTACACCCTTCCTGAGGCTTTGCTGCCAAGGCTGTTGAACCCAGGACCCCATGGAGGGGAGAAGCAGAAAGTGCCAGGTGCTGCTCTTGAGCCAGCTCGGCAATCATCAAGAACTACAAATGCAACAGGGGGCTGGTATGGTGTTGCAGAGGGTAAAGTTGCTGCCTGTGACCCTGGCATACAAGCATGGGTTCTTGTCCTAGCAATTCCACTTCCATTCCAGCTCCCTGAAGCGGCGGAAAAGTAGTGGCAGATGGCCAAAGTGCTTGGGTCCTGCAAGCACCTGAAAGCTCCTGGCTCCTGGCTTCAGCCTGGTCCATTCTGGGCCACTGCAACTAAGAAGGAGTTCAGTGGAAGGAGAAATCTCTCTCTCTCACCCTCCCCCTCTCTTTCAAACAAAAAACATGGTTCTACACAATGTTTTAAGAAATGACTAAGAGTGTGGCAAAGCATGGAAGTGAACTTTGGAGTTAGATTACTAACGATATGAGCCTCTCAGCTAAGGATGTTTTAACCTACAACTGCTTCCCAACAGCCAACACAAAACTGCAAGCAGATATCACTACGACTGTTATAATCAAAAGGTAGACAATACAAGTGCTGGTGGAGATGCAGGAAAATCAGAATCTCCATGCCCTGCTGGTGGGAGTGTCAACTAGCTGCACCAATTCTGAAAAATGCTCTGGCAGATCTCCACAGGGTTAAGTACAGAATTATATGACTCAGCAATGTTACTGCTAGGTATGATCCCAAGAGGAAAAAACATATCCACGCAAATACCTGGCCACTAATGCTCACAGTAGCATTATCCTTGATAGTTCAAAAATGGAAGTATTCACTGATAGAACACCATCAATAAAATACGGGTTGTCCAGGCAGTGAAATTTTATTAGCCCATTGAAAGTAAGTACTGGCACGGGAATTCGGACACCAATTGGGACACCCATTCCACTGTGTCTGAGCTCCCTGTCTGGCTCCATTTTCTGATTCCAGCTTCCTGCTGAGTTAAGTCCTGGGAGATGGCAGATGATGGCTCAAGAACTCTGTCATCCACGATGGAGACTCAAATTGAGTTCCTGGCTCCTGGTTTCAGCTATCTTGGCCCAGCCCTGACTGCTGCAGGCATTTGGGGAGTACATCAGCTGAGGGGAAATCTGACTCTGCAGGCCCTTCAAATTAAAAAAAAAAAAAAAGTACTGAATAATACTGCAAAAAAGCAGATGAAACTTGAAAGCTTATAACCAAAAGAGGCCCAACACAAAAGGCCTCAAACAGTATGATTCCACTTATAGAAAATGTCTAAAATAGCCAAAGACAAAGTTAAATGGTTGTCTAGACTTGGGGGCTTTAGGAAAATTGTGGAAAGCAATTGCTAATGAGTATCTTTTTAGGGTGAGGAGAATGTTTTAAAATTGACAGTGGTGATAACTGTACAACTTTGAGTATAATAAACCTACTTAATTTTACACTATTTAAATGTGTGAATTGTATGATGTGTGAATTAGATCATAGTTAAATCTGTTATTGTTTTTATAAAAAGGCAACTGCACAGACCTCTTCTTTGGTTTGTTGTCCTGGTAAATAACAAATAACCCAACTGATAAGATCGCCTGAACTGGGCTGGCATAAGTTATTCGGTCTCCCATGGGCTCTGGGTTTTGGTAAAGCAAGATGCCTGCCCCAATTCTGTTACCCCTTGGAGCAGAACAATCTGTACGTTTTCATCTGCAGGGGAAAAGCTCCCAGTAAACTGCAAACAGCATAGCCTCCTTCTGCCTGCCAGGCTGGGACCCCCTGCTCTCCATCCCAACCCCTTGTAGCTCCCTTGCTTGGTTCCTTCTCTCACTCCAGCTGCGGGTGCCTCAACTCCTGAACTCCCGCTCCACAGGAGGCACAATGCCAGATCTTTCTCATAGGCTCCACTTCTTCAAATACCCTTGCAGCTGGAGGCAAGAACTGATCCCACTGTACAGGTACAGAAACAGGCTCAGGAGGCGAGCACGGTGGCTGCCAAGTGTTAGAGACAGGATGTGAGCGCGGCTCCAAGGACTCAGAAGCTTCTCTTTCTTCTGTATTTTGCAAACTCAATCCACGGAATTTGCTACAAACAACTTAAAGTGCTGCTGGTATCCGAATGGTAAAGGATTATCGGAATGACGGTACTTGTGATGAGAGCCAACTCTAAGGCAGGTCACCCCATAATCAAAGGTCCTCAGCCCATCTTTTCTCAGGTGTTTCTTTTTGTCCCACTACTCCCTGTTTGTACAAGGACACCAGTCCTGTTGGATTAGAAGCTGACTTACAGACCTCATCTTAACTTGATGTTCCTTTGTCAAGGCCCTATGAATAAGGATGTTTTGTGAGGTACTAGGGACTAGCACCCCAATATAGTTTTTGCAGGTGGAGGGACAAGACTTAAACCCATAACTGGTGATACTAGGGGCTCGCACTGTTGTGCAGCATGTTAAGCCACATTCCATATTAGCACCAGCTTCTTAAGTTCCAGTTGTTCCACTTCTAATCTAGCTCCTAGAAAGCAAACGGAGGATGGTCTGAGTGCTTGAGCCCCTGTCGTCAACTTAGGAGATAATGCATCGAGCTCCAGGCTGCAGCCTGGTCCACTCCAACCACTGCAGCCATCTGAAGACTAAACCAGTGAATGGAAGATCTCTATCACTCTGCCCTTCAAACAAACATGTCAAACTTTTAAAAATCTTTAAAGAAAAGTGACTAACTATAAATGACATCACAAGTCCTGATGAAGGTCATATGGTGTCACAATGAGCAAAGGCAAGACACAGTTTTCAGAGAGAAAAGCCACACCAGGACTGGGTCTCTGTGTTATCCAGGAGGAAACAGAACATTCCAAACTCAGGTGAACACCTCTCAGGCTGCAGGAGTCCCTACTGTCCGGAGGCCACCAGGAGTTACACATGCTACCAGGAGCTTCAGTTAGTGTTAATTTAATACCTGTGCCTTCTGCATACATTTGTTTTAAATTTTCATAATAAAATGCTAAGGGACAAATTCCTGCAGAATGTTAATGAAATGTGCCAAAAGAGTCTTTATTCTTAAAGAACACCTAACTAAAAACCCCAATTAGCATCTCCTAACAAACATTTTGCTCTGAGCCAAGAGCAGGGAGGAGATAAATTTTAAAATATGGAAATAAGAGTATATGTCTTCCCTAATTAGATTTATTTAAATAAAACTGTAGCCAAGGCTTTAACTAATCGCTGATGTACTTAAACACTGAACTCCGAAAAGAAAAAGTCCTGCTGTCTATTGGGAATGTGTGAACCCAAATATTACACTCATATCTATGCATGAAATTCTTACTGCATCCGTTCCCAGCTTGCTCTCATTGTTCTATCTCCCTGGTTACTTTGCATCATGCACCGAGCACTGGAGACAAAGCCCTGCTCACCTCCAGGGAGAGACAGACAAGCAAGCCACTCATCAGCTAGAATAGAAAGCTCACAATGGACTTTGGCACAATCTGGTTGGACTGAGGAGCTCCCAGCCAGGTGTGCGTTGAGAGCGGGAGTCAGGGTAGACCAGATAAGCATATACCAGATCTTAAAGAAGCCTTTGACATCCAAATAATGGAAGAATCACACTCACTTTTTACACCAGCAACTAAAGCTAAAGCAGGCACAGCAGACTGGCTAAGCTGACTTGACGCAGCTTGCAAGTGGCAGAATCAGGATGGTAACCAGGTCTGCTCCTGGTGCAGGGTTTTTAGCACTGAAGGAGGGCCTAACACAGCCTGCATTTAGATCTGGCTGCTGCCTAGCTCCTCACTGCTATGGTTCTAGTCCTGGCCATCACCATCACACCCCACAGTTCCTGGAGGCTGCCCATGTCCACCTATAATTTTTCTTCAATTCAGAAACCAAGAGATCCTTGCAGAACACCCAGGCCTCCCTATACCCCTCAAAACCCACACCTGACCACTCCCCACTTTGTTACTTGGCCTCCCTGCTGGGCCTCAACCATCTCTGCCTCAGGAAGCCCATACCTGCTGCTCTGCCTGCTTAGAAGGCTAACCCCAGGCACAGCTGCAGAGATCACTTCCCTGATCCTACACCTAAGAAGGGCTTTCCCGGAGCCCTCCTCTGCCCTGACCCTAGGCCTCCTGAATTCCCTTCCCTGAAGTATTTTCCAACATTGCACTTAACACAGTGGACTGTGTCGATAGCCTGGTTTATCTGCACTGCATTCTATACTGCAGTACATGCCCACTGAGGGCAGAGGCTTCTATTGCCTCACATGATGCAGGTCTCCAGTACCTATCTGTTGAAGGAATGTGCTGAGCTCACATGTGTTGAAGGAATGTGCTGGTTTGGGGAGCACAAACCAGTGGTGTGCTGCTTACCAAGGACTCCCTGTCACCCCCATGTCAGGATGGGTGATGAGGAGACAACTGCAGATGCTGGTGGGGGAATGAACTCTAAGGAATTGCAAGGACCTTATTCATCCATAAGAGGTACTTATTCCTTCCCATTGCCAAGTGCTACAGAGGCACGGATACCCCCAGTCTCAATGCCACTATCCAGGGAAGTACTCACAGCCTCCCCTTTTGCAGACTCTCAACTCCAACCTATGCCCCTCTGTGATTTGCATTTCTCAGGTGTTTTCTGCTTCAAATGCTAATCAACAAGGTACTTGAGCTGAGAGCTCAAGGAAGGCCCCAATGTCCGTGTTAGCTCCACAAGGGTTTCTTTTTAAAAAATTATTTGAGAGGTAGAGAGATGGAGGACAGAGAGAAAGAGATCTTCCATCTCCTGGTTTACAGATGGCCACAATGGCTGGGGCTGGCCAAAGCTTCAGATCAAAGCCAGGAGCTTCATTTGTGATTCCCACATGGATCCAAGGGTCCATGTATTTGGGCCATCTTCTACTTTCTCAGGAACCTTAGTAGGATGCTGAACCAGATGTGCAGCAGTTGGGACTCCAACCAGCACCAATGTGGGATACTTGTATTTCAGGCAGCAGCCCTCCAGGTTACACCACAATACTTGCCCCAAGGACTCCTTTCTCACACCAGTTTTTTTGTACTCCCAGCTTGGGACCTCACTTGAGCTACCAAAACCAAACCATCAGGGTTCAAAGCTCTAGGTCGTCTCACGGAGCATAAGATAGCACAGGATTCAGATGTGGAATATGCCTACATGGTGGCTGACACAGTGAGATGACAGAAAAGGTTGTCATCTCCCAGTATGAGATTGATGGCGACAAAACTAGCACAAGACTGCAAATGGCCAATCTATAGATCGAGGCAGGCAGCTGGGAATGGACACTATGCCTAGCAGTAAGATGCCAGTCAAGATGCCTGAGTTTCCCACTAGAGTGTCTGCGTTTGATTCTGAGTGCTGGCTTTCTGCCCATGCACACCCTGGGAGGCAGCAACAACTCATAGTTGGATCTGTTCCACTTACGAGACAATCCCACATTGAGTTACTGGCTCCCAGTTTCAATCCCAATCCAATCCTCGCTGTTGGAGGCATCTGAAGAGTAAACTAGCACATGGAAAAGTTCTCTCCCTCTCTCCAGTAAATTATTTAAAATGTAAAAGATGGAAGACTTTTCTGAGGAGCCTGTGTCACAAAACACGTAATGACTGCCACACTCTAAGCTCATCCTACACTGATTACGGATTTTGGTGATGAGGTTGGGGTAGAGGGGAGATGACTAACCATCAAGGGAACACCGTAAGCACTGACTTTTATAGAATGCTAGGGCACTTAAAGGATGCGTTTCAGTTCTGATATTCCATGAGGGGACTAAAGTCACCCCCAGATGACTTCACAAGCAAATAAAACCCCACTGAGAGATGGTACTACAATTTCTTGGGTTTGCGTCAGTCTGCTTCCTGCCATTAGGAAAAAAAGTGACAGATTTGGGTTACAAAGGCAGTGTTCCACTATACAAACCTGCAGGTTGCCATGACAACTCACATCCCTCTTCCTCCCTTTTCTGCAGCATCCTTCTCCCAGCTGAGTCAAATCAAAGGCCCTATCTGTGACACCCATGATTTAGTATGTTGTTGCTACCAGGATACAAACTCAAACGTACAAAATACATCTCAAAGGGTTCATCAGAGATGACCCACATTCTTGAGAAATGACAATCTCCATCCTCAACAATGTATAAACAAGACATGCCCTTGCAGGAGAATGCAAGTCTAGAGTGGGAGGGTGAATCAGGGAGAGTGGATAGCCCCCCTGTCCAGTCCAAAGGCTCAGAGCACACTGTGGACCAGTCCTTCCCCTAACAGGCCCACATGAAGGCAGGGCTCCTGAAGATGCTTGCAACCACACTGCAGGACCATGGTCCATCCACAGGCCAGTTCTCCCCAGCCTGAGCTCTGATATGGACATCAGGGTCTGACACAGTCCTGGATACACAGTGAAGCATCAAGGACGAGGGTGGGATTACTGTGCAGACAGGGCCTAGCCTGAGTCAAACCAGCCATGCCTAAGATGACAGCCAGGGAGAAGTCTGAATGCTACAGTCCAGTGCTTCCTGCAGCTCCCTGTGGCTCACTGTCCCCTCCTCAGATCTGCAGCAAAATGAAGACAGAGTGTTTGGCAAAATTTATCATCACTATGATTCATTCATGTTCTTCTTTACAAAGGCAGCCCATCAAAATGTATGGTAATGTTCAAACGGAGACCTTCCTGCTACACTTCCCTTACCACCCTTGTTTAAAAGTTCCTTTAAAAAAAAAACTTGGTTTTTGAAAGACAGAGTTTCAGACAGAGATCTTCCATCTGCTAGTTCAGTTCCCAAATGCCTGCAATAGCTAGAGCTTGGCCAGGCTGAAGCCAAGAGCCCAGATCACTCAAGTCACCAATGTGAACAACAGGAATCCAACTACCTGGGCTGGCATTGGCTGCCACACTGGCATATCAGCAGCAGAGAGCTGGACTTGAAGCACGGAGTTACTGTAACTTCAAGCAGGCACTGCAACTGGGGTAATACGCATGCAAGTAGGGGTTTAACCCGCTGCACCACAATGTCTTGCCCTTGAAGTGCTTTTAAATTGTAGATGCTTATGTAAGTGCACTTTATCACAAACTATGTCTGTTTTAGAAAACATATCAAGATACAGATAAAGCCAGAGAATAAAATACGTACCATTCTTGTTGGCTGTGCTGAGTAGCCAGTGCCTACCTGTAGTTTTCTATGTCAATAGCCTAGATGTTCAGGCATTTCTACCTATGGGTTAGGGCAGAGGTTCTGGAATTCAAACCCACCTGAGCTCAAGTTCTTTTCACACAATGGCATGGTCTTGGACAAGCTATTTAACCTGAGTGTCAGTTCTTACCCATAAAAGAAGTGTATCTGCTTCTAGGTACTATGTGACAATTGTTTTAACACAAGTAGCATCGGCTTTATCACAGTGCTAGCTAGCACACTACACGTGGTAGCTTTATTTCTATCTGCACTAGCCACTTTTAAAACAAAACTTTGTTTTCCCTGTGTTATACAGCACACCTCTGGATTCCAAATGCTTGGATTCAACCAATCAAGAATCAAAAATGTGGGGAAAAGGAAAATAACACCTGTACTACGTGTGTCCAGACTTTTTTCTTCCTTATTACCAACCTCTAACTATTACATAGCATTTACATAACTATTTTCATAGCATTTACACTGTATTAGGTATTGTAATTGAGAGATGGTTTTAAAGTATGTAAGAGGGTGGGGACAGGCATTAGCTGAGCAGTCAGGATGCTCACAGCTCACATCCCACACCTGCGGTGCCTAGGAAGGATTCCTGGCTGTGGCTCCTGACTCCAGCTTCCTGCTACTGCAGGCGCTGGCAGGCAGTGGCAAAAGCCCAATTAACAGGATTTCTATCACCCTCATGGGAGACCTGATTGGAGTTTCTGGCTCCTGGTGTTCACCTGGCTCCCTTGCACCAGATGTTGTGGGTATGCGGGGAGTAAATCAGAAAAGTGGAGCTTTTCCTATCTTTTTTAATCATTTTTTTAAAATGAGAAATTTGTTTTTTAAAAAGTAGCAAAAATTCATTGCAATATTGACAAAAGGTTGACTAGTATTACAGGAAGGAAGAAGGAAAATGGGCGTCCTATTTCCTCGAGTATTTTCTGTGTTTTTTGGGGGATTCTGCAATCAAGTCAAAATAAATCTGTCTACCCATTTATTTAATCAGAACCATTTGGTTAATGCTTTGCCATAGGGCTTTTCCAGGCTCAGACATTTCATTGCCTTATAATTTTGGAGTCTGATGGCTTTGTGTGTACTTCCATAGGGCACTAACCTCAACCTTAAATTAAATCCCAACAACCAAAGCCACCACAAACTTAAGAAAATTAAAATCCACTGCGAGTTTAATAGGCTAGCTGCCCTAGAAAAACACCCAGGCTCATTTGAGGCCATTGTGTAAATAAACTAAGAAGTAATTATTTACTAACAAAGTAGCTGTAATTTCAGAAATGCTCAAAGCGTGAGCAAACAATCTCTGTATTCAGATTTAGTTATCTCTTTGTCTCTTAACAGAATGTGTGTTACCACTGAGGGGTCAGTCACAGACAAAATTACCACAAACACAACAAATTATTTCAAAAACAAGAGCTGAGAAGAGTCTACATTTAAAGAAAGCAACAGTCACGTAAAACTCTATTTCATTTTCAACTTATTCGAAGAAACCAAGGTCCTAAAATGCTTGTTGAAATGGTGAACTCGTGTGACTTGAAACAGCAACAAAGCAAGATCTCCCAATCGGAATCTTTCTTTAAAAAAGGAAGGTCTGCTTTAATAAAAAGTACTTTAAAAACTTTTGTATCCTGAGGTCACTCCAAATAGCTAGGGTGCTTGTCAAGTTTCTTCTCAATGACAGACTTTCTTAAGCTCAACAGGGCATAAGGGTGTACTTCCAGGTGGCACAAACAGGCCATGCTTTGGTGTACAGAGGCATCGTTACCACTGCTCTGTGATACATCAACGTTACCTCACTGAAGACACCTCTGGCTTCAACTCTGCCATGCACATGGCCCACAGCGAGTGTGTCTTAAGCACCCAGCACATGGCCAACTTCGGCTGCCCTGATCTGACACACAGGACTAACAATGTGCTTGTTAGAAAGCTTTCATCTCATGCAGTGTCTTTGCCCAGGAAAAGCACACTCACTCTACTGGTTACATGCTCTTGGGTCAGGTAATGAAATGTTACTAGATCCTCTCTGGGTATAGCCAATACTTTGAATCTCCCTGTACGTCTCAGGCACCAGTGAGAACAACGGACCTCTAGGAATCACAGCAAGTGCATGGATCTGACCTTAAAGAATGACAATTAGCAGACTCAGCTTGGTAGCCTAGCGGCTGGGGTCATCGCCTTGAACGCAAGTTCTAATCCTGGCGACCCTGCTTCCTGTCCAACTCTATACCTGTGGGCTAAGAAGGTAGTGGAGGATGGCTTTGGGATCCTCTACCTGCTTGGGAGACCATTGCAGCCACCTGGGGAGTAAATCAACGGATGAAAAATCTTCCTCTCTGCTGGTCCTCCTCTCTGTATATCTGACTTTCCAATAAAAAATAATAAATAAAACTTTTTAAAAAATGACAGAAAAAGAGAGAGAGAGGTCAGAGATCACATGCAGACAGACAATACAAAGCCTTTTGCCTCCAAATCTGCAGGCCTGAGATGGGCACCACAGAAACAGAAATGGCAGGGGAGACTGGCCTGCCGGCTTGCAGGTGGGGTGGGGTCACTGAGGCCGCAACACTGGGCCCTGCAGAGCAGTCAGCCTGAGTCCTGCTCGCTCTCTCCCCAGTAGCATGATGTGCTCAGGTTAATCAGAGGATTACTTAGGTGAAACACTTTTACAAATTGTGCAAGGGCAGGATTTTGTAATAATAAGTAGAACTTATTGAGAGGTACTATTTGGTTCAAAAGAAAACGGAAAGCCAATTGTCCTTACAAATCCACAGTCTCTTCCCTCTTTTCTGTCTTTCCTTACTGCAAATGATGCTGGAATCATGCCTGTTTCAAATGTCTACATCCATGAGCTCCAGTTTTCCAAAAAGCTCATTTCAAATCTCTGACGAAGGGGAGAGGCTGAGAGAAATAAACGCAAAATAAAGACACTGGCTTGCAACCTTCTGAGATTCAATCATTGTTAAAAGTTGCAGAAAAAAATGTAAACTCATAAAAATAAAAGCCTGATGCATATAACCAACAGCGTATTTTTTTAAGATTTATTTATTTTTTACTGGAAAGTCAGACATACTGAGAGGAGAGACAAAGATCTTCCATCTGATGATTCACTCCCCAAGAGGCTGTGACTGCTAGAGCTGCGCGGATCCAAAGCCAGGAGTCTCCCACGTGGGTGCAGGGTCCCAAGGCTTTCAGGGCATCCTCAACTACTTTCCCAGGTCACAAGCAGGGAGCTGGATGGAAAGCAGGGCTGCTGCGATTAGAACTGATGCCTATATGGGATCCCAGTGTGTGCAAGGCAAGGACTTTAACCACAAGGATACCGGATACCGGGCCAGGCCTGCAAGAGAGTATTTTTACAGAAAGGTAACTGCAAATAGTAACAAATGTTAGGGCAATGATCAATACATCTCAGAGAGAATCAAGCAATTCTAACTCGTTCTAAGACTCACATAAAAAAAATAATAAATCACACTACATGTATTAGGAGAACATGGTTTTGTCAAGTGCTTCAAGTCCAAAGGCCATTATTCTGAGAATGACACAAAACGGCAAGCCACAGAGCGCTTTAACCTCTTTAGAACACAGTGTGGTTAACATTTATGCAGAACCTACTAGCTTTCTGCTCAGCACACAGAAACATAATTAAGTCAGCATGATAGGCAGAATCCTAAAATGACCCACAAGTTATGATCTCCTCTCCACGGCTAATAGCGAGATTTGCAAGCCCAATGGCACTTGACTCCCACTACTGTTACAACAGCAAAGGGATTTTGCGCACACAGCTGAGGTCCTCCTCATAGCCTGGTGTATTCAAGTGAGGCACAGGATGGGCTGACTCTGGCTTGGCCTAGGTGCTGCGTGGCTGCCTTGATGTTGCCTGAGCAAACACCCAGAGAACTGAAGACACTCCTTGGCCTCAGACGAGACTGCAGGACTAGCTGCGCCTGACCTTCAGGGTGATAAAGCCTGAGTTACCGCTACATGTAAGCTGCACCTCGCCATGGGAAACAATAAAAGGGGAGGGAGCACTTTGCACAGGGGCCAAGCTGTAGAAGTTTGTTACCACCTAATCACGCATAAACAAACTGGGAAAAGCAGCTTTTCATTCAGAGGGGGGAAAATCCCATAAATTAATGGAAAAGATCAACAATCTAATAACCAGAACATATAAATGAATGGTCATGAACACAGGCGACTAAAAATTGGATTAATCAGTTGTACTACATTTAAGATGACACCATCATGAAAAGCTGAGTGAGGGGTATTCAGGACATCTCTATACTATCTTCTGCAACTTCCTTTAGATCTTTACTTCAAAACCAAAGTTCGTAATCATGACCAACCTCACTTGTAACAGGAAAAAGTCAAATTAAAATGAGCCACCAGGATGAGCATTTGACCTAGTGGTTAAGACACTAGTTGAGATGCCCAGAGCCCATATTGGTGCACCTGGGTTCAATATTCACCTCCAACATCTGACTCCAGCTTCCTCCAAACAGACCCAAGGAGGCAGGAGAGCTGGCTCAGGCCGTTGGGCTCCTTCCAGCTCACAGATTAAAACCCACACTGGGTTCAGTGATCAGCTTTGGTTGGGCTCTGGCTTGGTTCCAGTCACAGCCATTGCAGACATTTTGCAAGTCAATCAGCAGATGGAAGCTCTTAGTCTCTAGCCCTCTAATAAACTTTTTGTTATGTTACTTTTTCTTCCTCTTTCTTTACTTGCCATGACATGATACTTTTATAGAACATGAATTTAAGCCTGTTACTGGGACATGCATGATCATGCTATTGTATAACTTGGAAAAAAGTAGGGATCGGTAACATGAGTCAATGGGCTAATCTTCCACCTGCAAGCACCGGCATCACACACAGGCACCAGTTCATCTCCATGTGGGTACCTGTTCATATCATGGCTGGTCCACTTCCCATCTAGCTTCCTGCTTGTGGCCTGGGGAGGCAGTGGAGGAGAGTTCAAAGTTGGGACCCTCCACCTATGTGAAAGACTTGGAAGAGGCACCTGGCTTCAGATAGGCTCAGCTCCAGCCACTGCAGGGAGTGAACCAGTGGATGGTAGATCTTTCTCTCTGTCTCTCCTTTTTCCCATAAATCTGCCTTTCTAATAACAAAAATAAATAAATCTTAAAAAAAATAAGAGAAGACTACAGAGTGAGAGGAAGGGAAGATAGGAGAGGTTCCTCTAAGCCTCTAAACATGTGCCATCAAAAATGTCAATGCCAATGGTTATTTTCTCAGTAAAGTTGTAAAAAAAGAAAATAAAAGTAAATACAAACAGCCACGAATTTTCACATATCAGAATGGCAAGAATAAAAAAGTTTGGTAAAGCTCCCTGCTGTGATCTGGGAAAGCAGTGGATGACAGCCACGGCCTTGGGATCCTGCACACCCATGGGAGACCCGAAGGAAACTCGTGGCCTCAGATTGGCTTATCGCTGGCAACTGCGCCCATTTGAAGTGAACCAGCAGATGGCAGAGCAATGGCTCTTTCTGTAAATCTGCCTTTCAAATAAAAATACATTTTTTTCCCAAAAACTTGGTAATATATTGTGTCAGAAGGGAAAGGGACATGAGATGAGACATGTACATATATTACCAATGTGTGTATAAACAGTTACACCCAACAAAACAGCAGTTTTGACCATTGTTACACCTAGTTCCTAGTGTGTGACTTGGGCTGCGCACAGGTGATGTTAAAATGTACATGAACTTTGGCTGAGCCATCCTGCATCAAGGATTTGGCCTGTTTACATTTGTCATGTATGCAAACACAAGGCCATCCAAGTCGCACAATAATAATCCAAATCTATAATAACCAAAAAGCTGAGAACAACTGGTATATACGTCCTTGATTAAGCAAATGCTGGATGAGTTCTGGAATACTGTGCAGCCATGAAAACAAGGACAATTAATCTGTATTGATGGGGATCAAGGACAGAATGTGCCTTCCTGCTTTTCAAGCCCCATCCTGCGATTTCCCAACATGCTCACATACTCTCATTTGGTCAGCAGTTATAAAACCCCACCTAGGTACAGGCTACAGGGCTGCAGGGCTCCCTGGGAGAGAGGATGGGACAGGTGCCCACAGGTGCTGGAGGCAGGCATGGGAGTCCCCAGAGGAAGAGACCGTGGAACTGGAGCGCATGGAGGGTCAACAGAGACAGGAGACACTGTGTGCACCTGTGTGGCTGAGATTCTGTCTTGCTAATGAGAAGTAAGACAGTGACAAGCCACTCTCCAGTGTACACACTGCATGTAAAAGCAGAGGAGTGATCAAGCTGAGGAAGTTCCTGTCTGGGGCCCATCTCTGATTTTATTAGAGAGCAATCAGCTGAGCCACCCAGGATGCACCCCACCTCTGCCCATGCCCAGTTTCACACATGTAAACTGGCACAGCTTGAGCCATGCCATCTTATGGGGTAGAACCAAAGACTAAACTTTGGGCTTGGTGTCTAGTGCAGTGATAAAGACACCACTTGGGAACCCACATCCCGCATCGGAAGGACTGAGAGCGAGTTCTGCCTGGGCGTGGGCTGGGAGCTTCCAGCTGCTGTACGCTCTGGGAGGCAACAGGTGACGGCTCAAGCACTTAGGTTTTTTTTGCCACATGGACTGAGCTCTGGGCTCCTGGCTCTGACCTGCCTCAGAGCAGACTGTTGCTGGTGTTTAAGCAGTCAACTGACAGATCTGCCTCTCCATTAAACACAAATGAAAAGCCCAACAAAAGCAATGATATTCTTCCAAGCCCCCTCACCCAAAGACTGACCAGCCCCACTCCGCAGCGGCTGGCCAGGCTTCTGTGAATCTGCTCCCTTTCAGCAGCTCTTCACCCAACGCTTAGGAGCTGAATCAAAGCAGCCAATGATGCAACTGCAGTTTTTCAGTCCTCAGTGCAACTGAACCAGGCTTTGGAGCACTTTGTCTGATGCCAACACACAGGCCGAACAGCTTTCGCTGAATTGGCTTCTGATTACCAGATAAAATCTATGCTAGCTCATGATTCACTCAGAGGCCACCTGTTCCAATGTGTGGGCCTAAAATAGTTGAGGTCTTTGGGATGATCATCTTTCTTTCGGGTCTCCCACTGAGTGTAGAGTCCCAAGGCTTTGGGCCGTCCTCGGCTGCTTTCCCAGACTGTAAGCAGGGAGCTAGATGGGAAGGGGAGGTGCCAGGATTGGAACCAGCACCCACCTGGCTAACACGCCAGGCCCGACTGCAACACCTTGACAAAGCCAGGGCAAAGGGACTTCTGGTTCCCCACAATTGCATACCCTGGAATAAACATCTAAGTAATGAAGAGTTCAGGATGGGTATGATTTATTTTAGGATGTATGATCTATTTTGGGAGAAGTGCTTAGATCCAAGTTTCTGCGAAAGGCTGCAGCTCAAAGTTCCATTGAACCAGGGAGCCTCCAACTCAGGAAAGCACAGAGCTGATGTTTCCATCCTCTCTAGCTTGTTCCAAAGCATTTCTTTCACCCAGACTGATTAACCCCAGGGCTTCCACGGCCCTGGTTTCTCTCAGGTCTTCACCCAGCTAAGAAGCGATAAATGATGCATGGCCTGGCGCCGGCAGCACCCACTCCCACACTCCTCCAGGTGTCCCCACTGCCTTTCCGGCAGGCCTCTGTACCCACATTCCATCTCACTTGAGGTGCACAGGATTTAAGCTGGATTATAGGAAACACCTATACAAAAACGACACACAGCAGAAACTCCTCTGAATATGGACTTTTTTCTGGGCTAGCGATGTGCGACCTGCCACTCCACTTTGCTCTCAGGATGCCTAGTGGTGCCAGCAGCAGCAAGTCAGCTCCAAGGCAGCCACAGGGGGTCACCAGGAGAACCAACGGTCACTCTTCAAGTGCTGTCACAAAGCTATGGGGGTCGGTGGGTGAGGCAGATCAACAGCATTTTATTCTTTTATGGTTTATTTGAAAGTCAGATTATGAGAGAGACAGAGACAGATCTCTCATCGCTGGGTCACTTCCCTAATGGCCACAGTAGCTGGGACTGAGCCAAGCCAAAGCTAGGAGCCTGGAACCCCATTCGGGTCTCCACATGGCTGCAGGGGCCCAAGCACTTGGGCCATCTTTCACTGCTTTCCAGGCATATTAGCAGAGAACTAGATTAGAAACGGAGAAGCCAGAACTCAAGCAAATGTCCTAACAGAAGATGCCAGTGTCCCAGGTGGTGGTTTAACCTACCATACCACAATACCACCTTAAGTTCATTTTGACTTTCAACTAAATCCAACATAACATCAAAATACTGTTACATTGAAAAAAAAAAAAGTTAATACACCTCACTGAGCCTCACAGCTGAGCCAAGTCTACCTTAAACGTGCTCCAAGCACATCTAGTAGCCCATGGACAGGCAAAGTGACACAAAGCATTGCTGATTTTATATCCAAGTTTGGAATATCACACATCATTTGTTGAAGATTGTACTGAATGTGAATCACAGAACAGTTCAATGGGACACTCTTGTAGCACTGAAAGCAAAGGACTACCTATGCGTGTAAGCACACACGCACACACTTTAAAATCAGGCCAAGATTAATCAACAATAATGAAAGAAAGCCAGCACTGTGGCATAGCCAGTTAAGCCACTGCCTGTGATGCCAGTATCTCATATGGGATCCAGTTTGAGTTCCAGCTACTCTACTTCCAACCCAGCACCCTACCAATGGCCTAGGAAAGCAACAGAAGAGAGCCCAAAGACGTGGGCTTCTGCATCCATGTGGGAGACCTGGAAGAAGCTACTCACCCCTGGCCCCTGGCCTTGACCTGGCCATACCTTGGTCAATGTGGAATTTGGGGAGTAAACTGGCCAATGGAAGATCTCTGTCTCTCATTAACTGAACTTTCAAATACCTAAAATACGTCTTTAAAAATATAATAGAGGAAAGCCAAGGGCTAGTGTTGTGACAAAAGTTTAGCTGCCATCCGCCATGCCAGCAACCCATATGAATCTTGGTTACTCCACTTCCAATCCAGTTCCTTGCTAACGCACCTGGGAAAATAGTAGAAGATGGGCCAAGTCCTTCAGCCCCTGTACCCACATAGGAGACCTGTACGCAGGCCCAACTACAGCTGCTGCAGCCAGGTGGGGAGGAAATCATTGGATGAAGGATCTCACCCCTCTCTCTCTGACTTTCAAATAAATAAATAAATAAGTCTTAGAAAAGAAAGCCACTAGGCTAAAAAAGAGGAAAGACAACGAACCATTAAATTTCACTCGGTTCAGCTGGAAATCAGGTCTGAATTTCCTCTTGGCCAAAAGAAAAAGGCAAACAATCCTATAACTAGAGTTTTCATAATCCATGAAGCGGGGGTGATGGTCCTAAAAATAAGTATTTGACAAACAAATGAGGAGGGATAAGACATTAACACTAGCGTCCCCCTAAGTGATTCCAAATACGACAAAAGCAGTAAGCACACAGAATCATAACAAGTAAGCTACTCCCTTTCCTCCTCATCCAATCCAGCGCATTCGGTCCAGGAAAGTCTCTGGCTCTAACGCGCTCTCATCATTCCCCCAAATAGTAACACAGGTCCTTTAAAAATAAGTCCAAGTCTTAACAAGTGAACTGTCTTGGCAATATTAAATAATAGTACAGGTGGAAGGAAGCTGTGCGTAGGAGGTGCGGGAGTGAATGAAGTTTGGGAGACTCTGGCGGACCAGGAGTGACTCAACTTCAGAACAGATGCTATGCCCACAGAGGGCATCCTAGCACCACTCGGCAGGGTGGACATTCAAGTCTGGTGTCAGAGTTCTCACCCTTAACTCTGCTTTGTTCCTCTACAAAAGAGATAAGGTATGAGGCAAGTAGGACACCATCAATGCAAAGGTAGTTGAGCGACACTGGAGAGGCCAGTGGCTGCCTGTGACTGGGGAGGTGGTGATGGAGGAGCATCCCAGACATTGGAGTAGTACGGGAGAGCTGGGGAGGCTTGAGACAACGAATCAAGTTTGACATGTGGACATTGAGGTGCCTGTGGCACTTCTTCACGGAAAAGTCCTGTTCCGAGTACTTTCGGACTGTTTCGGACTTTCAAGGCTATGCGCAAGGTGGAAGTCACACATTTGACTTTAAGTGAAGGGTTGCAGTTAAAATGCAGGCACACTGCACATGCCATTTTTATTAAAGTAACTCTGCTATGAACATAAGAGACACAAATCAACGTCATGTTTAGACGTGGGTTCTATCTCCAAGACACTGGAATATACAAGTATTCACTTTTTACAAATATGAAATCAAAACACTCCTGTCCCCAGAGACTCCCTTCCAGTAAAGGACACTCAACTTGCATACTCAAAACACGTGGTGCCAGAAAATGCTATGAATGAGACTTACATGGACAGACAGCTGCAAAGGTGGGCTGGTGTGGGGGCCTAGGTGAAGTACACGCACGACGCAGACCACAGCTTACACAGCTGCACTCCTTCCACCCAACAGCCTACCCTTCCTGGCCACTGAAAGGTCAAGACAAGAATGAACCCATTTCACAAAACTGTACAGAAAAAACCAAGACACTAAAAGGGACCCTAGGAAAGATGTTTCTGGAAGCAGCAAATAATTCAGTATAGCAATACAGTTTGAGATACGATGTGGCACCCCCTTCTCTCTCTCTCTCTCTCCAGTACCTGGAATTCAGAAAGACTAACACCAAATCATTCAGTTACACCTTTTCCCTAGAAAATTCAAATTTTTTTTTACTTATTTGAGTCCTTACTGCCTTACTCCCTAAGTGCCTGCAACAGCTGGAGCAGAGCTAGGACATGACCCAGGTCTCGTGTGTTGGCAGGGACCCAGGAACCCGAGCCATCACGTAGTCTTCCTCATGTGTGCTTTATAAGAAGCTGGAATCAGACGGCATACCTGCACTTGAACCCAAGCACACCAATATGGAATATGGACATCAACTGTCATACCAAATGCCTGCTCCTCAAAAACCTTCAAATCTTTCACCAATTATTGTTTGGTAACCAAAAGATTGAAAGTAATCTTAGATTCTCATATTATCTAGTCTGATATGCTTAACCCATTAAAACTTAATAACTGAGTTTGTATTTATAAATATTTTAAAGAATTGTCTTATAGGACAGAGGAGAGCATAGTTTAGGCCCAATCAATCTGCATTAATTGCAATAATTTTACTGGCTAAAGTCTGGCTGATATTCTTTTTTCTGTAAAATTGTGGCAGACATTTTTAAATGTTTTTTTATTTTAAAGTCAGAAAAAAAAAAGAGAAAGAGCTAGAGAATTTCCTCTCACTGGTTCACTCCCCAGATGACTGCAATAGCTGCCAGCCGCAGCCAGAAGCCAGGAGCTTCATCTGGTTCTCTCATGTGGGGGGCAGGGATGTGAGTACGTGAGCCATTACCTGCGTATTAGCAGGAAGCTGGGGTGGGAGTGGAGGTGGGACTTAAACTCAAAAGCTCGGTATGAGACGTGGACATCCCAACGGGTGGCTTACCCAGCTGCACCACAACACTCACCCCTTTTTCCTACTCCTGGAATGTCTGGAATTAATGCTTAAACTCCCTTCCAATTAACATGTTAACAACTTTGGGTCTAGCTTTCCAATGTTCTGCCTCAGGTGGGAGAAGCAAAGCCATGACCCCACAGACAGTCTGGGAATGGTCACTGAGCTGTTTCCAAGCTGCTCTCCACTGCTCTTCGTGATGTTTTTGGTTGGCAGTCGGCTCCAACAGCTTAGAGCTGAAGCAGATAGAAGATGACAACCAGCTATTTACCATGCAGCTTCCTAAGGGGGACCTAACCTAAATGGGATGGGATCCTAAATGGGATCTGATCCCTGGAGAAAAGACAAAAGGCCGGAAGCCAAAGCTGTGTTCTCCACGACCACACCTCCTACTCCCTCCCAGCCGAGCAGCAGTGGAGACCTTGGCTGGTGCTGGCACAAAACAGTGCCTTCTGCACCTACGCCACTCCTCAATTCTGGGCACTGTTCTTGCACAAAGGCAATTTCAGCAACTTGTCTCAGGGTAACCTATGGAGAGACTCCACAGAGGCGGCCAACTCAGACCTGGCCCTCTTAGCCACTAGAGCGAGCTCCTCCCGCGTGTGTGTCGGACTGCAGGGGAGACCTGAGGAATGAGGGACTTCACAGGAAACCATCCAGTGACTGACTGTGTGCCCCAGGACAGCAGTAGGCTGGTCATGGGGCTACTGAGAAGACCTGAGGCTGCAGGCATTCTGAACTCACAGCCTCAGATAAGATGAGCTCTGCCTATGGAGATCAGGTGTCAGGCAAACACTCTCCGGTTCCTCAAGGGCTCTAAGTCATGAGCTTATTGACCAGTCTTTAAGATTTCCTAAACTACCTGTAAAATTCTTATAGCTGGGGTGTTACACACACACACACACACACACACACACACACACACGCACACTCATCAGACTGGAGGCAGTGCTGTGGCACAGCACCAGCATCCCACTTCAGAGCACTGATCCAAGTCCTCACTACTCCATTCCCAACTCAGCTTCCTGCTAATGCATCTGGCAAGGCAGAGGTCGTCCAAAAACTTGGGCCCCTGCCACTCACGTGGGAGACCATGAGGGAGTTCCTGCCTCCATTTTGGTCTGATCCAAATCTGGCTGTGAACAGCCATTCCGGGAGTGAAGGTGAAGATGGAAGACCTCTCGGTCTCTCCAACTCTACCTTTCAAATAGATGAACCTTTCAAATAACAATAGTTGAAACACTATGATTTGTAGCATCCATTCAAATGTTTATTGGGACATACAACATGAAAAAAACTGACAAAATGTGTGGTACAAGAACTAGTGTGACCCATTTGGGAAGGTGCCCTGTGAAAGCTGAACCCTTGGGCCCAGCACAGCCACTAACTCATTAAATCCTTACCTCGCACACATCGGGATCCCATATCTGCACCAGTTCATGTCCAAGCTACTCCACTTCCCATCCAGCTCCTGCCTGTGGCCTGGGAAAGCAGCCGAGGACGGCCCAAAGCTTTGGGACCCTGCACCCACACGGGAGACCTGAAAGAAGCTCCTGGCTCCTGGTTTCAGAACAGCTCAGTTCTGGCCTTTGCGACCACTTGAGGAGTGAATCAGCAGATGGAAGAACTTTCTCTCTGTCTCTCTTTCTCTCTGCAAATCTGATTTTCCAACAAAAATAAATAAAATCTTAAAAAAAAAAATCTGAATACCTCTAGCGCAGAGTACCCATATGGCCTACCAATACGTGGCTACTCTCAATACTCACCACAGAGTGAGAGGGAGTGGGTTACACATCTGGCTCTGGTGTTAGGACTGGGTCCAAATCCCAGCATCATTTTCTACTTGCTGCCAAGGGCTTGGCCAAATCATTAACCAGGCTGGACCTTAACCTTCCCATCCATACCACGTAAGTGTAAGTAGCACATGTGAGGATTAAGGAGATAATGGGTGTCAAGTGTGTAACGTCACCTGGTAGAGGAAGCAGCTGTACACATGGACGATTAGATTACTACTGCGTTCTTCTCACTTAAAGTGCTTTTTGCCTTCTTACACTGAAGCAATCCATAATACACCGTTTCCCTGCAGGCAGCATTGTCTCCAGTGGACGCAAGCGGCTGAATTAGACACACACTGTACATCCCGAGGTGCCTCTGCCAAGGCCTGAGAAGTCCTCCTTCTGATTCACTGCACGGTGATTCATGCCTCTCTTCCTTTTCTCTCACCACCTCCCTCCACCGAAAACACAACAAAGAAACAGGAGGGCTCAAGTCTGCAGATGCTCGTGAAGTCAGGAGGTGGGCCCTATCCAGAGAGGCCAAGGCTGCTTCCAGTGCCTTGCAGCAGCCCCAGACATTCAGGTAGAGGGTCTGTGGTGAAACACTTCTTGGGATCCAGCCTTGTGCCTTGTGACAGCGGCCCTGCCGCTCCACATCGATGCCACAGGCGGTATGCCGCTGGCGGCTGGCAAGTCCGCCTCCTCCGCAGGAAGAACCAGCGAGTACACAGCAAAGCACGGCTTACAGAACACACACCCCCACGGATCTACTGGCTTTGGTGTAAGAGAAAATCAGCTGGGGAGACTCCCCATGTTTTACAGACGCTTTAATGAACTCTCCAGAATCATACAAATCACTCTCCACAGCGTTCACAAATGAGCCAGTTGACAAATTCACACGGTCTGTTTGCACTTGCCCGCTGCCCTGCCTGGGGAGTAAGCATGCAGTCATTAACCTATGACTGTGCTGCCCGACCAGTCCTTCTGCAAGGGGGGCCGTGCATCCTCTTCTCCCTGACAGCTCAGGGCCATTACTCATTGCACAACTGTGGACCTGCCTGCAAACCCTTCGACACTTAAAGACCTACTCCAGTTGGCACTCACGCACGAGCCCAGGCTTTATTTCAGATGTTGGAGACATTTTTCCTTTTGACCATCATTTACTTTTGTAAAAGAGGATGATGCCTGGGACTCTCTGCCCCCTTCAGTATATCCAGGATACACTCACTGGATATTAAGCTTCCAGAGAGACCACTAACTCTGAGGATAGCAGATGCACGTAAGTTGAACAAAAGATAACTTGAACAAATGAAGCCTCCAGCCCTCAAAGTGCCAGTGTCTGCCTACAAACACTTGCAAACAAAAAAACACAGAAGAAACCAATATGCGAGCAACATGGAAGTACAAAATGCCCGAAAAGCCCACACTTTCCACATTTCTAAGCTTATAAAATAATAATAAAAGGTCACTACCTACTGAGTTCCTTGTGTGCACCTGGCATCGAGTTCAACACTTCAGACACTAGTGAGCTCACCCTTTGCAATGGCCCTAAAAGCGTAGAAGGTTTAGAGGGATTGCAGGGTCTGAGGTCACACCTGCAGCAGCAACACTAGCGTGAGACCAACCTGCCGAGCACTGACTAATCAGAGCGCTCCTAGGGAAACAATCTGGTCCCTGAATGTGGGCTGAAATGGAGTTAGTACTTGTCTCAGGTGCGGGACTATGAGAGGACATGGGAGGAGGGCACCAATTCCCCAGCAACGTCAAAGACCCAAGGATGTTGTTGGCAGGCAGATAGGAGAGGAAGGAACTCAATGAAGATCAGCAGCTCCGATTGGTGGTGGCACAAAAGAACAAGGGGGAAGTGATGCCCCTGATACGGGGTAAGGACGACTAGCATCGGAGCATACACCCTCCGACTTGAGACTCAGAACCACTAGAGAAGACAGGATCACACCCACGTGTGCCCTGTCCATGGTGCCCAAGCACACTGGACACGTGGTTCTGACCTGCATCAAGCTGTGCACAACTACACCTGGCAGCCAGCAGAGGAATGTGGGAACACTTCAAAAAAACACCAACAAAATCTGATAAACCCAATGAGTGGTTAACAAAAGCCAGCCACTGTATTGGAAGGGGACTGCTCACAATCTTAAAAAGTATAGGTTTTCACTATCTAGGGCATGGGGAAAAATAGGATTCTAATTATGCATGTTCTTTTTTTTAAAGACAGATTCTGGGTGCCAAAGTTAACAAGCACCTTTTCTGAGTTATACAAAGACAAAGCCTAAGAATGTGAATGATCCAGACTTGTCAGCTTAGAGACAATCGCAGAACTCATTAGTTACGTCCTGGGTGGTGGGGAGGGAAATCTAGGTTAGTCCACCTGGCTGTAAAAACAGACTTGTGCACTGTTCAAGTAGTACACTGGCTCATTATTATTCCAGCCTCAAAGGCTTAAATAAACCCAGCAAGAGAGAGATGTGTTTCTCCTGTTATCTCAGCAGGGTATCAGTTGAGAATTAAAGACACTGACCGTTCAATTACCAGGAACTTGGTATCATTGTCTCAGCCCCTTCCTTGGAGGAATCTACATCCCAGGAAGTTTAATCAGCTCTTCCCAGGCACCCCTCATTAGCAGTTTTACCAGAGCTGATTTGCTAAACGTGTGCACAGAGGGTTCCTTTTAAATCCTGTCCTAGGGCTCAGCACTGGGGCTCAGCAGTCTGTCATGGCTTGCCACACCAGCATTCCACCCAAGGGGGGGGGGAGGGGGGCTGGTCTGAGGCTGCTCTGCTTTTAATGATGGCCCCTAACGCAAGCAAAGAGGCCCAAGGGGTTGGGCTCCAGAAAGCACTCAGAAAGCCCAGATGGGAGTCCCTGGCTCCAGGCTTTGGCCTGGCCCAGCCCCAGCCACTGCAGCCACTTGGGGAACGAATCAACAAGTGGAAGATCTCTTTGTCTCTGTGCCACTTTGCCTTTCAAACAAATAATTTTTTTAAAAAGCCCTACTATCACTTCACATTTTCCTTTTTGCATCACATGCTCCCTGGAGCTACGGACTTTTAAAAATTATTATTAGAAAGTCAGATAGACACAGAGGAGGACAGGCAGAGGAAGACCTTCCGTCCGATGAGTCACTCCACAAGTGGCCACAACCGCTGGAGCTGCACCAATCCAAAGCCAGGAGCCAGGAGCCTTTTCCGGGTCTCGCACACAGGTGCGAGGGCTCTGGGCCATTCCTGATGGCTTTCCGAGGCCACAGGCAGGAAGCTGTATGGGAAATAGGGCTGCCGAGACATGAACTGGCGCCCATTTAGGATCTCAGTGCATGCAAGATGAGGATTTTAGTTACTAGGCTACCACAGTGGGACCCTCAGTAGACTTTTAAAAGAAACACACCCCTTTCACCTTGGGGCATTTTGCTACAGAGTATGGGGATGGGAAATGCAACAGGGGCAAGCAGAAGCTCTGTCTGCAGCCAAGTTACCTGTTTGCGTCATCCCTTTCCAGTTGAGCAGCTGACACCCAACTTGATCACCACCATCCAACGGGTTAGGAGGAGCGAGTTTTGGAAAGCTGTGTGAGTTCTGCCACAACACATAAATGAGCTCACTGCGTCATCCATCTCTCAGCAATTCCCAGGCTCTTGGCTAAGACAGCTCATCCCACCTCGACCCAGGACCCTGACTGGCCACATTTTCTGTCTGAAATTTCTTCTGCCCCTGGCATCATTAACCCTACCACACCTCCACGCCCCCCACCCAATGAAAAGCGCATTACACAAAGACCTTTTTCTCAGCTAGCTGTGTTAACGCACAGTCCCCTGTGAAGTCTAACTAGGGATAACTAAATAAATGTCTGTATTGGTTTCTTCTAAATGATGTTGCTGGTGATTTTCATTACAAGTTGTTGATGAAACTTAAAAATTTTATTTTTCATCGGCTTGGAAGGCAGAGTGACCAAAACTGAGCGAGTCAGACCTCCACCTTCTGCGACATTTGAGGGGGAAAAGGAGCAGAAGCCAGAAGCGCAGACTTGCATTAGGGTCTCCAATGACGGTGGCAGGGAGCCGAGCACCGGGCCTTCACCGGCTGCCTCCCCACACACATCAGCTGATGTGAAGCAGAGCCCTGGGACTTAAACTGGCGTCCTAAGCGGCCATGTAACCCGCTGTGCTACAACATCCATCTCCTAAACTCTGAAAGAAGTGCAAAGAGAATGGGGAAATGAGTGGGAGAGGAGAGCACTAAATATATTCAACCTGCAAAAACACATCATTCTTTAAAAACGAACAGATGCAAGAGGCACACACGGGAGACACGAGGGAAGTGTGCCCCGGTTTCTGATGTCATTGGCAGGGCAACTGATTACCACTTGGAACTAAAACGGACATCCAAATACTGCACGTCCAGTCGCTGGGGATGCGGTTCACATGCGCCTCGCGATCCTGCAGGTGGCAAGGCAGAGCAGCCAGCCTGCCCTGCCCTCCGGCACCTCACTCGTGGAGACTGACACACACACACCTCCCCAGCCCGGGCACGAGGGAGCGGGCGCGCCTGGCAGAGCGGAGAACAGCTGCAAGTCCGTCTGGTCCAAACGCCTTCAAGGCACCTCACTTCGCCAAGGGCGGCCAGGCGGGGAGGGCAGAGGTATCCCGGGAGACGCGGCCTCCGTCACTACACCGAAGCACTCACTACAGTACGGCAGCTTGCTCAGAAGAGCTATTTTCGCCCACAGCCAAAATCTGCAACAGCAAATTACGACTGCAAACAATGGCGAGGGCCCCCGCTCAGCACGGCTCCAAACTCGGGGAAGGCGGCACCGAGACTCTCGACTTTTCACTGAAGCAGAACCGCCTCCAGCGCTCCGGCCGCTTAGAGCGCGCGCCTCGGGTCACCGGAGGGCTGGCTGGAGGGACCCGGCGGTGACCGGGGCGGCCGGGACGCGGACGCCAACACGAGCGCTGGGGGGTGGGAGGGATGCCGGGCGTCCAGCGCCGCGCGGCGGGCGCTCCCTGGCGGGGAGGAGCGCGGGGCGCCGGCCGTCGGGGAGAGCCGGCCCGGGACCGAGGGGGCGGCCTGAGGGCAGGGGCGCGGCGGGGAGCCTCGGCTCGGGCACCCCGCACCCCGGCGACGCAGGCCCCTTCGCCGCCAGCCCCCTTCCCCAGCCGCTCGCTTCCTTCTGAATCGGGGGTTGAGGGGAGCCCGCCGCGCCGGCGACAGGGCAGGCAGGCGGGCAGGCGGGCGGCACGCCGCGCGCGGGGCAGTCAGTGGCCGCCTCGCCCCGCGGAGCCGGCGGACCGAGCTCCCGCTGCCGCCTCGAGCGCACCTTCCCACCGCCCGTCCGCCCGTCTCTCTCACCCGGCTCTTGCTGCGGTGCTGACGGCCGGGGTCCGAGTAAGTCCGGTCCACGGTGAGCGCCGTGTCGCTGCCCGGCATCTCGGCGCTCGGGCCAGTAACTTTGCCGCCTCGCGAGCCGCGGGCCGTGCTCGGGCCGGCCCCGCGGAGCCGCGGCCGAGGGGGCGGCGCGGGCGGCTGCAGCTGCTGCCGACACCCGCGCGGCCGCCCTGCACCGCCGCCGCCGGGCGGAGGGAGGCGGGCCCGGCCGCCCGAGTCCCCGCCCCTGCCCGCGCCCCGCCTCGGCCGCGCACCCGGGCCCCGCCGCCCGCCCGGCCCTGCCTCGGGGGCCGGCTCCCTGCCGCCCGCCCGGCCCTGCCTCATCCCGGCCGCCCAGCCCTGCCTCATCCCGGCCGCCCGCCCAGCCCTGCCGCCCGCCCAGCCCTGCCTCATCCCGGCCGCCCAGCCCTGCCTCAGCGGCCCGGCTCTCCGCCTTCACGCGAGCACCGCCCGCTTTCTCCTCAAACCCCGGCGACCTCTGTACTATCTGTGGACTTTAACTGTTCGTCGTACAAACATGGCTTTGAGGCGCACACAGTAGTAGCGCTTGTAGTAAAGGCTTCCTTTTTAGGTTATCTTCATGCAACAGGCTACCACCGACCAGATGCAGGGCTAGGCACCAAAGGTTTCAAAAGAGGAGGGGGATTTTCGCCTCCTTATACCTGAACTTCCACCAGGATCCTACTGTGTTATTTTAATTTTCCACCTCTGATTCACCTCTGCGCCGTTAAACGACTTTCAAGTCAGGACATGGCTTTTTGAATTGAAAGAGTGGGTCTGTGCGGCAAGGAACTGGAGAAAGGACTGGGGGGGGGGGGAGGAAGATGCAGTATCAATGCCTGAAACCACAATTCCAAACACCTGTTTGGCTATGCAGACTGTTGTGGTGTTTGAAATGCAAGCTGTTGGGAGACGGGATCCACAATCAGCTTTGCATCCGCCCAGAGGGAGAGATTTCCTCTGCAATCCCCTTCATAGTGGATGTGGGGGAAGGTCCGGCAGATTGAAACAAAACAAAACAAACAAACCAAACAACAAACCCTGGACATAACACAGAGGTGTTTGGAAAGTTTCAAGTCATCCAGTTAGAAAGTGACCTCAAAAGGAGGAGGAAAAAGTCGGGGGAGACCATGCTGGCTTTACTTCCAAGGTTAAGTTCAGCCTTACGCTATAAGTACTGGGGTTTCAAAACAGGAAAATAACAGCGTCGGAATGGAAATTCTAGAAGGTGCATCTGACAGCAGGATGCGGCAGTGATGAAAGGGAACTAAGGGTCCGACATCTGGCCCAGCACCACAGAGCCTGGATCGCATGCCGGATCTGGCTCTGTGACCCCAGCTCCACGCCAATGCAAGACCCCGGGAGGCGGCAGGGGATGGCCTGAGCGAGACTGGGTTCCTGCCACCCACATGGGAGATCCGGGTTGAGTTCTTGGATTGCAGGGAGAGCTGGCATTTGGGCAGTGAACCAGACTGAATGGGAGCTTTGTCTGTCTGTTTTTCTCTCTGCCTTCAAATAAATGAAGATGGGTAAAGGCGGCTAGTTAGAAGGCCGTTTGCAAAGAATGGGAACATCCTAAATGTCCTTCAGATGAGACTAAGTAAATAAATTACAGCACATGCATCCGACAGAATAATAGGCCTTTGTGATAGAATGGAGTAGTCCTCTACATAGAGCTATGAAAGTACTCTCACATTTTTGAAATCCATGCCTGCCTTTCCATAATGTGCATTATTCATGAGCTTTCTGAAGACCTTGGATGCATGGATTTCAAAATTCCTGTGCACCAAAAAAAGACAAGAAATTTTAGATCCATTTTCCATGAATTTTTTTTAAAGAATCCTCATAGAGTTAAGAAAAAAACAAGTGTGCAGAATAACATCTCTGGCATTCCACCACTTGTGTAAAAACAGAATACATGCATGTGCATAAATACATGGAATATTTCTGGGGGGATCAACAAGAAACCAGAGAAGCAGACAAGATTCTGTTGCCAGGAGAGCTACTTAGTGAGAAGGCAAAGATGAAGAAGAAATCTATTTCTCCCCATGCAGACTGTCTAAATTCCAATGTTTGTCTTACGGGCATATGTTAACTATTCAAAGAGTAAAACAGGGCCTGGGTGTCATGCAGTGGGTTAAGCCTCCATTTGCTGGCATCTCATATCAGAATCCTGGTTCAGTTCTCTGCTATTCCAATTTTGATCCAACTCCCTGATGATGTGTTTCTGGAATGAAGCCCAAGTGCTGAGCTTCCAGCACCCATGCGGGAGACACAGATGGAGTTCAGGGCTCTTAGTTCCGGCTGGCCCAGACCCAGCAGCTGCTGCCATTTTGGGGAATAAACCAGCAGACAGAAGATTTTCATTCCCTCTGTCTCTGACTCTTTCTCTTACTCCCCCACCTTCTCACCTCCCTCCCTCTCCCATTCTTTCCCTCTCCCTGTGTAATTTTACCCTTCAAGTAAGTCTTTTTAAAGAAAACATCAGATAAAAACCTAAAGAAGAAAAAATACAAGACTGTCAGAAGAAAATGGCTGAATATTATGTTCTTGAATCATAAAGAACAGATCATGAAAAGAATAAATCATGAAGTTTTGACCTTAAAAAATGTAAACTTCTATGAAAGTAAATAATACAATGAAAAGAAAAGCTACAGACTGAACCTCCAGCTCAAAATAAATCAATAGAGATGGATTTCACCAACAACACTGAGAAACAAAAATTAAGGAAGCCACAGAAAATTACATGTTAAGATTCTATTCATACAAAGTACTAAGATATAAAGACACAATTTTTTAGAAAAATGAAGATCACAAAACCATTTGTAGGAGGACATTGTGACCCTAGAGGGTCAGCGAGCACAGGATTACAGGTGATTGGATATCATTTGTCTAAGAACAGTTGAATGGACAGTATATGTGTGAGAACACTTGGTGGAATATACAAGACAAAAAGAGTTCCAAACAAAAGCATAGAAACTGTTACTGGGTTTTGTTCATGAGCTCAATACCGCCTCCTTATCCCATATGACCCTCAGTGTATACAGTCTGATGCCACTAATAAACTTGGGCTTTGACCATCAGTCAGGGTGTGTTATTATCGGCTGCGCGCACCAAGTCCATCTCTTCAGAACAGCGACAAGTGCACCTGAACAGGGACTTGAAAGAAGAAGAGAAAGTGCAGCGGAGACTCCCACCGAAAGTGGTAAGTGGGACAATGGGCCAGAAGCAGTGTAGGGCACAGTCTTTTATCTCACTTATGCAGGATTTTTTAGTGAAAAGTGGAGCAAAGGTAACTAGGCAGCAATTGCGTTCTTATTTAGAGCTTATTAGTGAATATAATCCTAGGTCTCCACATAAATGGACACTAGAAACTGGATTTAAGAATTTTACTCAGGGGCCCAGCGGCGTGGTCTAGTGGCTAAAGTCCTTGCCTTGAACACATCGGAATCCCATGTGGATGCCGGTTCTAATCCCAGCAGCTCCGCTTCCCATCCAGCTCCCTGCTTGTGGCCTGGGAAAGCAGTCGAGGACAGCCCAAAGCCTTGGGACCCTGCACCCACGTGGGAGACCTGGAAGAGGTTCCTGATTCCCAGCACCGGATCGGCACAGCACCAGCCGTTGTGCTCACTTGGAGAGTGAATCATTGGACGGAAGATCTTCCTCTCTGTCTCTCCTTCTCTCTGTATATCTGACTTTGTAATAAAAATAAATAAATCTTAAAAAAAAAAGAATTTTACTGAGAAAAATGGTGAAAAGGCCGGAAGGATAGAAAATATTCAAATTAGTTTTTGGATTATATCAGCTTTAATTAGAACTGTTATTATAATTTTAGAAGGGGAATCTGCAAGAAACTCCTCTAAGAGGAGACACCCCCAAAATGTAGCTAAAAAAGAAGTGTTTCATAATATGGACAAGGAAGAAAGAGAAAAGGAAACCTTAGGGGACCCACCTAACAGGAAAGGCTACCGTAATATGGCTAAAAAAGAAACGCCTCATAGCACAGATGAGGAGGATGGCAAAGAGCAGCCTGTGAGAGATTTCCCTAACGGGAGATGCCACCGTAATGTGACTAGGAAAGAAATGGCTTATACTACAGATGAAGAAGATGAAAAAGAATGTGTGAGAGACCCTCCTAAATGCCACTGTAATGCAGCTAAAAGAGAAAGGCCTTATGCTACAGATGTGGAAATTAGGAAAAGAAAACTCAGGAGAGAGTCTCCTAATGAAAGATGCTACCATAATGTGACTGAAAATGAAATTAGAACTAAGAAAAAGAAGAAAATTTTCAGTGTTAAACCACAGGATTTCTCTAGTGAGGTAAATGAGGATGGGATAAAGGAACAGTTAAACATCAGCCCATGCCATCTCACTCTTATAACCAAAGACGTTTCCAAATGTCTGATGTTCCCCGGAGACTTCATGAACTCCGATTGCTTTTTCCAACCATACTTAGTCAAGAAAACAATCAACCTACCTATGAAAGCCTAGATGTTAATGCCATCACAGCTTTTAAAAAGGCTTGCATGTCCTACGGACCTGCTTCTTCATATGTGTGGGAATATTTAAATGGCTGGAGCCAGGGAGCAAACTGGATTCCTTATGATTTTGAAGTAATAGCAAAAATAGGGCTTTCTCCTTCTCAATATTTACAATGGAAAATGTGGAGAAGCGATATGGCTAAGAAAAAATTGCGATCCTTAGGAGTATCAGGTCAACAACTCCCTGGAGGGGGGCAATTGACTTATGATATGTTAGTTGGAGATGGACAGTGGGTTACTACAGAGCAGCAGATACTGCTATGTCAAGCTGCACTCATTCATATACGAGAGGTATATGACTTGTGGGCATTGTGGGCATGGGAGAAAATTGAAGCTGGATCTGAATTTGCAGGCAGTTATACAAAAGTCATTCAAGGAGCCAGAGAATCTTATGTTGATTTTGTAATATTTGCATGAGAACAACCGAATGGCTACCTTTTGTATAACTGATTGGATATCATTTGTATGAGGACAGTTGAGTGGACCGCATGTGAATGAGAACACTTGGTGAGTATGGAAACAGTTGATGGGTTGTGTTGATGAGCTCAATACCTCCTCTCTTAACCACTATAACCCTCAGTGTATAAAGTCTGATGCCACTAATAAACTTCGGCTTTTCCATCAGTCAGAGTCCACACGTGTTATTATCAGCTCCGTGCACCAAGTCCATCGCTGTGGGACAGTGACAGATGCCAACCACAAGTTTCAGAACAGTATGAGAGGATTTTAAGTTTATACTCAATGCAATGAAAAAACAATGGATTGTTTTGAGGAACTTTTGAAATGACAGGACACTGACTATATAACCATTCACATGTGCATACACACAATTTCAGAATAATTTAAAATTTTAAGGCCACAAAGGCTGAAGAGACAGATGTGACACCTTCCTTAGTTTTGAAATTTGAGTCATCAGTTAGCACCGTATGACACAGCACACAGACAAAAACACACAGAACAGCACTTCTGCAATGATAAATGCTAAAGACATAGATGTGTAAGATAGTCCATTATGATTAGCTTACGTCACTATGGCAACCTATTCTTTCAGGCATCTCTTCTGAAAATCTGTGACATGTCTACCTCTGAGATGTCTCCCTTATGGGCCTGATTGCCCCCACCCCTTTTGTTTTTCCAGTAAGTTAGGGCCACAGGAAATATATGACTCAATGGCTTGTGTGGGTAACGTTTGTGTGAGTAAACTCAGGGAGTTCCCTGGCAAACCAGGCTCAGGCTCTGGTCATTTTGCCACCTGCTTTCCCCTTTGATCCCTGTCGCCGTGTTCTTTAGAACTCCATCCTGCGACTCTGGGCCTCCATGAGGCAGTCACACATCAGCAAGCAGAGGATGTTCTTTTTGAGATGGTGTCAATATATTTCATAAGCTGCTTGCCCAAAAGCTGCTCTGCTGGGCACTCATACAAAATAATTTCTTTGAAACATACAAATTAAATTGCAGAAGAGCAAGTACCCCCCAAAAGAAAGAAAACAAGCAGTGCTGATCACCATCTGGCTCTCTTTTTGGTAAGTGGAACCCAAGGGGAAAACAGACCTCCTTCCACTGCTGCCTAGGGTTGTGCCAGTCCTGGGGAAAAGACAGGGACAGGCAGAGAATGTTAGTATCTCTGAGAGTAACTCCCAAAGCCTCCCTCTGCCAAAAACATCAGACAAAGGCTCATACCTAGGGTGTGAAATTAGAACTGAAAAGAGCACCAGGTGGCAAATGCTAAGCATCAAAGTGAAACAGGTCATTTGAGCTGCAATTGTTTTAAGGATGGAAATGATGGGGTAGGCTTCATAAACCATCCTGTAATGTGTTGGTTTACAACAAGAACGGCCATTCATTAACTCACGATGCATTGCGGGCAGGTCACCAAAGGAGGTGGCTTTTCTCTGCTCCAAGCAGCACTGGCTGGAGCTGCAGTGTCCCAGATGGCTTCATTCAAATAAGGGAGACTGGAATGACAGGGGCTGGCCAAGTCTTTATATTTCTTCGAAAGGCAGTGTGATGAAGACAGGGATACAGATACACACAAAGGGAGAAGAGAGAGAGAGAGAGATCAATCCTTCACCTATAGGTTCATGCTGCAAATGCTTAGGACTGTCAGGGCCAGGCCACAATGAAGACAGGATCCAGGAATACCATGTGGATCTTCCAGATGTGTTTCTGGGGTCTAAACACTAAGGCCATCATCTGCTATCTTCCCCGGGGAACATAAGCAGGCAGCTAGATCAGAAGCGGAGTAGCCAGGACTGGAATCTATACTCCTACATAAGTTACAGGAACCACAATGCCAGTTTCACTATTTTCCTGTATTTATATTTTTATTACAGTATTTTTGTATGTTATACTTTCTGGTCTTTCAAGTGTTCCTCCTCTCCGTAGGCTCACCGGATTTTCTTCATATGGTGGCTGGATTCTAGGAGACCAAAAACAAAAGTTGCCGAGTCTCCTTCCTATGGCTGAGCCTGGAATAGGCAGAGCAGCACTGCCAATCACATCCTATTGGCCAAAACAAGTCACAGGGGCCTGCACTGTGGCACAACTGCCTAAGCCACTGCCTGCAAGGCCGTCATCCCGTGTGAGCACCAGTTCAAATCCTGTTTGCTCTCTGCTTCCCATCCAGTTCCCTGCAAACAGCCTGGGAAAAGCAACAGTCCAATAGAACAAGTGCTTGGGCACCTGTCATCCCCATGGGAGATCTGCAGTTCACCACACGAGCCAAGCCTACTTCCCTTTTCACTGACAACGATGTAATCCAAAGAATCCTGACTGAGGCACCATCCAGTGCTGGTTATGAGCACAATCAGGATGGAGAGAAAGGCTGCTTTTCGGGGGAAGGCAAGGGCTTCAGACCGAGCGGAGCAAGGGAGAGCGAGCGAGGAGTTCTAGGTGGATACTAGATGCTCAGGACACGAGCTAGAGCTTTCCTTGGTGAGTGCACACCAGCTGCCCTCTTCTGAACTCCTAAACTCATTACAGTGCGTCTACTCATTTCAATGAAAGTCTTACAGCAGTTATAAGCTACTTAAAGGTGTTCTGACACCACTGCACGCCCTCCTCCTCCTACCTCTGGATTGTGGGCTCCCTAGGGAAAACGATGCTGGTTTCTAGGTAAGAGTGCATATTCCTGGCATTTCTTAACAGAATATAGCTTGCTGAATGAATGAGACTTCAGTATGTACTAAATATCCACTTATCTTCCATGCACTGGAGTTTGAAAAAAATAAATAAATAAACCCCAGAGAAAAAGGAAGATGGCGTTTTCCTGAAGGGGTCAGAATGAGTAGTATACAAAGATTAAAAAGTGCTGACTGATGTTTCCAACTTTCAGACTCTGAAACTGCAGTTATGTAAGGCTGTGAATTTTCCCATCTCAGAGCAGCTGCAGTGTAATGAGCTCTGTTCTTGTTGCTAGGTATGTAAACACAAGTGACACATCCTCAGTGGGCATCTTACCCACACAGGTAAACATCTTTTGAGACAGTCATTTCTCCCTCCGCCCCACACACTCTTTAAATTTCTTTGTAGAGCAAAGTAATCCTGTCCTTGGAACAGTGGTAGAACAAAGGAAAGCAGTGCTCTTCCAAGACCCTCACCTTTCTGAATCCAGCAATCTTACTATGTCATCACAGCAGGGAGAAGAATGGAGACAGAAGGAAAATCTTGAAGATGAAAATGCAAGCCTCTTACATTGTGAAGGAAAATCTATTTTTCTATTTCATTTTGATTAAATAGTGCAGGGAAGTGTTCCCTCTGGAGGTGAGATATATAAGAGTACAAGCAAGCTGTTTTCTCCCCCCTCAGTCTTAGACACTTGAATACTCTGTTCTCAGAGGACAGAGAAAAAAAAGAATAATTCATCAAATTTTAAAAATTATTCAGGGGGTCTGGTGCAATGGTTTGATTGGCTAATCCTCCCACTTCAAGCAGCAGGAGCCCATATGGACACTGGTTAGTGTCTGGCTGCTCCACTTCTCTTCTAGCTCCTTATTTATGGTCTGGGAAAGCGGTAAAGGATGGCTCAAAGCTTTGGGATCCTTTACCTGCGTGGGAGACCTAGAGGAGGCTCCTGGCTCCTGGCTTCAGGTCGGCTCAGCTCTGGCCATTACAGCCATTTGGGGAGTGAACCAGCAGATGGAAGATTTCTCTGTCTCTCCTTCTCCCTATAAATCTGTCTTTCCAATAAAAATAAATGAGTCATTAAAAAGTTATCCAGGGATGGGTGCTATGGTATAAACAGTTAAACTGCATTTGGGACACGTGCATCCCAACTCAGAGTGCCTGGCTCAAGTCCCAAGAAACCCACACTTCTGACTCAGCTTCCTGTTAATGCACCTGGAATGCAGTAGATGGTGGCCCAAATGCTTGGGACTTTGCCATCCACATGGGAGACCTGGATAGAGTTCCTAGCTCCTGGCTTCCCCCGGGTCCAGCTATACTGTTGTAAGCATGTGTGGAGTGTACCAGCAGGTGGAAGATCTCTCAGTCTCTCTGTGTTTTCCTCTCTCTATGTTAACTTTCAAGTAAACAAATCTGTTTTTTTTTTTAAATATCATTCAATTGGCTTCAGGTGAAAGCATGCTGATATCGGGCAGAAGTTTCCTGACCCGATACAAATGTGAATCGTAATTTTACCTACTTGAGTTGTAGCCAGCTAGAAATGATTATGCTGGCATTTACACTGGATTTCTGACACAGCATTACCTATACATCTATAAGGACACAATCTCTGGCATTTGTTTAACATTAATAATTATTTAACACAGAAGCCCAAAACTTGCATTTGACTAGCTCTTGAAAAACAAACAAACAAACAAACAAAACAGAAACCAGGAAGTAGAAAGTCTCAATTGAAATCCTGCAGGTCCAATACTTTTGTTAGCAAAGGGCACAATTCCATGCTATTGACTTCTCAAGAATAATGATTACAAAACAGGATTCTGTAAGAAGCCATCATGTAGTCTGAGAGCTGCCTCTAACATTTGTCTTCCCTTGTAAAGCTGAGGCTAAAATAAAACCACAGACAGGTAATTTTCTTCAGCAAAATAAAAGATTTTTGCTTTGCAAAAGTTCTTGTCAAAAAAATGAAACAGAAGATACAGATGGGGGGAAAAGATCTGCAGAGCTACATAATCCAAAACAGATTGAGCCCTTAGAAGGTACGAAAAATTCTCAGGATGCAAAAGAGACAGCCCATCACAGAACACACTGGGCTGTCATTGCCACCATTCTGTTAACCCCTAGGGTCTCAGTGACGGGGGGTGGGAGGGTGTCACTCAAAAATGGGACATAAGTCAACTGGTGACAGTAGTAGACAAACAAGATTCATTCGATTACCTGGTACTTGATAATGACAAGGTCCAATGTGTCATGTGTTAACGTGGGGAAAGACAGCAGTTTCCAAGGAAAGCTTTCATTGTGGCTAAGCTGTCTAGTTCTTTCCTTTCAGAAAAATCTAGCTCAGGACCGTTAGGCCACTCCAAAGAGCTACATCACAGCATGGCGGAAAGCCAACTGGAGGCAAACAAAGACTCCATTACGGGCTTCTATCAGATGTTCCTGCTAAAGAACAACCATTGTACTAGTATTTGCTGCAATAAACATGTTCAGGTTTGCCCTCTGCCACTTGGCAGACTTATTCCCAGACAGACACTCAACTTCACACTCTAGCAGATGATCTAATTGTCATACATAAACTAACGGGGTCATGGTAGGGGTGGGAAAGTACTGTGTGTGATGTTCAAATGGCTGAAAGACACACAAAAGTTACAATACTACATGCTAGCAAGAATGTGAAGAAATTGAATAATTAAATAATCCATGCCCATAAAGATGGTCTGGTGTCTGCCTCTGACCCAGCAAAGGCATTCTTGGCCATTTAATCCACAGGAAAACAAAACATGTTCACATAGAGACCCAGACATGAGAGCTCACCACAGCTTTATTAATACAGACCCAAACTAGAACTGGTGGCAGATGTCCTTCAACAGGTGAATGGCAAACAGCACTATGTATCTGTACTGTGGAATATAGCTCACCAACAAAGAGAAACAAACTATTGATATGCAATAACCTGAATGAGCCTCCAGGAAATAGTGCTGAGTAACCACCTGTGGTGTCACTACCTTTCTGTTACATTCTTGAAATGGAACAGTTATAGAAATGAAGCTAAGAGTGGTAGCCAGGGGCTAGGACTGGGAGGTAGGTGTGGCTATAGGAGGAATCTTGGGCCGATGCAACTGTTGTGTAAGGAACCTACGTATGTGACAGAACTCTAGGTAACTAGGATAAGCATTAAGTGCTGTCAAGTTAAGCTGCTGATTGGAACACTTGCATCCCACGGTGTAGTGCCTAGGGCTGTGTCATGCCTCCACTTTTGATCAAGCTACCTGCTAATGCACATCCTGGATGAGGGCAGGCAACGGCTTAAGTATCCGGCTCTCCACTACTGACGCAGGAGATCCAGATGGAGTTCCTGGCTTCTGCCTTTGGCATGGCCCAGGCCTGACTGTTTTAGTCCAATGAATGGCAGATCTCTCTCTCTCTCATGTGTTCTCTTGCTTTCTTTGTAATGGCCTTTTAAATAACAAAGTAACTACTTATAAAAATATATTTGAGCAGAATTGTGGTCATTTTCACATGTAAAACTCTGGATTTGGGTGGGAGAGGAAGGACATAGGAAGTGGCAAAGGTTGGTACATGGAAAAAGTCCCCATAAAGTTTTTCCAAGTTTGGGCCTGGCAGCATGGCCTAGCAGCTAAAGTCCTCGCCTTGAACAT
Source organism: Ochotona curzoniae (assembly GCF_017591425.1). NCBI lineage: Eukaryota > Metazoa > Chordata > Mammalia > Lagomorpha > Ochotonidae > Ochotona > Ochotona curzoniae. Next base: position 10,554,591 of record NW_024464920.1, on the reverse strand, counting down.
GCCAGGATCCCATATGGGTGCCAGTTCTAATCCCGGACCAAAGCCTTGGGACCCTGCACCCGTGTGGGATACCCAGAAAGAAGTTCCTGGATCCTGGCTTCGGCATAACATTGGCCATTGTGCTCACTTGGGGAGTGAATCATCGGACGGAAGATCTTCCTCTCTGTTTCTCCTCCTCTCTGTATATCTGCCTTTCCAATAAATAAATAAATCTTAAAAAAAAAAAAGTTCTTCCAAGTTCTACCTCCTTTTGGTAGCAGCAAGGTAGACCAGCTGTAGAAACTGAGGGACAAGGGAACATTCCAAGTGGTGTTTGTTAGTAGGACAATACCTACTGGTAGACAGCCCCAGGGTGAGCAGTGTTTAAACCTCCGGTCAACTCTGAGTAAGCAGAGGGCAAGGAGCAGGGTTCTCTGTCCTCGGCCCACCAGTGCTGAACACAGCACCTGCACAAAGTCGTGATCCTACAAGGCTTCTGTGGAATATCTGATGGATAATGAAGTCCTATTGGGCCAGAATAATATGTTGAAGTTTGTAGATTTGGTTCAAGTTACAGAAAGAACTATTTTGCACTTAGAGCACATTTTTATCCTAAGATTGAGAATCCCACCAATCCACATGCTACGGTTCCCATACTGATTGAGTTTTACGTCATGGACACACAGATTATACCCTGAGGTTTTTGTTATTTCCAACCTCTTGACCTAACCATTTAGAGAGTTTCCCTGACTGATTGCTGGGCATGACTCTTGGCTATCGGCTAGGGAAGTTTCCCAGAAACCCACAACAATGTCTGAAAACAATCAGAGATAAAACTGCCTTCCTTTGGGTCAGGCACAGGATGTTCCATTCTGCTCAGTCTTGACCCAGAGTTGAGATGAAAGATGTGGTGGGTTCTGACTTCACACTGCCACAGACAAAGCAGCTCTCTGGGGATCCCTAGCTGATTTCGTTCCAGGCTAAGCCAGCTCAGGAGAATTCTTACTTTTTCTTTTAATTAAACACACTGAATCTGAAGCTTGATCTGGTTACACTCCAAGAACATATTGTCTGTGAATTCGCTTTGCATTTTATCTACTCATTTTGCAAGACACGGATGGTAGGGAGTGAATCTGCCAGAGGAATTCTATGTGATGGTGTTCTTAAGCATCTAAGCCTTAGTCCCCTCAGAAGAAGAGGACGCTGCTGCCAAGTCCTCCTGGTCCATTCCAGGTCACACTTATTCTCCCTCTTTGAATCCCAACATATAACTCACATCAATGCTCCATCATCACTGAGCTTGGGCTGTGGCTGGGATACAGGGAAGGAGAGAGGTGGGGAGGGAGCTGAGAGTGATGGAGACAGACTGCCTGGATCCACATCTTGGCAACTGCAGCTTCCTGGCTATAAAGCCCTGGCTCTTGCATTTGCAACTGAGGTGACAAAAGTACTCACCTTATACTACTGCTGAGGATTCAATGAGCTAAGATATGCAAAGCATCTTCAAAAAATCAGAGCATGATGAAAGTCTGCAGAAGACAAAAACCAAACCTCAACTCTGTCTTTGTGTGCTTTTGCTCTCCGAGTAAGACTTAGAGGATCTCAGCCTTTATTCTGGGAGGTGTTGTCTTAAATAGCAGGATGCGTTTCAATGCCAGTCCTCACCACAACAAACACTACTAGGGAGCAAGCAGGAGTTTCCGGCTGTCACCACAGCAGAATCTGCCATCTAATGGAAGCGAGGAGGGCAAACTCCTTCCTTTGTATCACTCTTCAGTTGCCTTCATTGACAAGGCGCCCACTCTTACACAGAATACTATTTCCTTCGGCTTTGCTTTAGGGGTCCTCAAAAACGTCATGGGATTGCATGTTATGAAAGTCTTTGCACAGAATCAAAAATATCTTGCACCACTATCAGTTTACCTTTTGATTCCATTTTTCCATGTCCGTTTTGAAATCGTATCACACACTTCAACCAGGTAACTCTGCATCCGGGAATCTCTTCTAAAGACATTCGATGGTACTAGAAAACTCGTACATACCAAGACTGTTTATCACAGTGCTTTATCATTCTGAAAAGTCTGAAATAATTCATGTGATTGTACACTCTATGCAAAATCAGACTTGGTCACATAAATAATACATAACAATTAACTACATCTATTGCAAATCATGTTTAGGGAGATTATATAGTCCTCTGAGGTAACATTTATGCAATGGTGGCAGAAATAACAAAAGAAATCAGGGTGCACCTATCAGACTGACAAACATTACAAATTGTTACAGGGGCAGGCATCTGATGTTGGTTAGGATACCTACACCTCATACTGGAATGCTTTGCCTCTATTACTTGCTAGGGCTCGTTTCCAGCTTCCTGCAAATTCAAGCCTCAGGAGTCAGTGTTTTAAGACATCGGCATTTGGGGAGGGAACCAGTGAACTGGAGCTCTTTCTCCTTCTCAGTTAAAATGATTTTTAAAACTAAATTTAAAAAAAAAACTATTATTATACTCAGCGCTGGTAATGATCTGCAGCAGTAGGAATGCTCACGCCAGACACTCCGCTTGTCAGTGTGCACGCAGCAGTACAGCGGCCGACTAGGAAGCATGTGTGAGAAGGTTCACAGTGGTCACATCCTCCCAAGGAAACAACCAGAGCACCCCCAGCAACAGAACGGATAGCTTGAACCACAGTCACTTCCAAGTTAAGGAAGCTCAGTTATGTTCTGCATGCACGTGCTAACTGGGAGTGTCTTAATTCACTTTACACAACAGGGTTTTCTTTTACATATAGTCAAATCTAGTGTGGACGACTACAGAGCTTAATAAAATGGCTGCTGATACTCTCTGCCCTATCTAACCCTCCAAATATTCTTAAACCTCCTTTTCTTCTATAATTTCTTACCGTTTCCCTGCAGAGAATCAGATAAACTACAAGTATTATGATTTGCTCACCCTATTTGATCTACAGGGCTCGTCACATTCACCAATTCGGGGTTATCACCAAACCTTTTTTTCTGGCATCACTGGAAGAAGTGCTATTATTACCCTGTCATATTGAGCAGTAAGCAGGCCTCTGAGCAGATAAATAAGTTGTCCAAGAATATTCAGATAATAAATGGCAAAAAGAAACCCACATTTTTGGGTATATTTGACTTCCAAGTTTATTTAAAGATGCATAGCCTTGAAAAATTTATCCAACCTTTACACATCTCAGTTTTCTCATCAACAGAATGGATATGATGTATATCCATTAAATAACTTCCTCCATCAAAAGTCCAAGCTGGCAGGACGGAGCCTAGGAATGGGCAAGACCCTTGACGCACATGGAAACTCCACTGCTGCCCGTCCTCACACAAAACACGGAACTCACGTGAACTTGGCTTGTCCACGCTCCCCGCCCGCCCTTCTTCTCCCAATGTAATATCCATGAACTTTTCTTAATAACTCCATGAAAATGACTTTTATATTCTTAGCCTCTCATTTCCCGTTCTATTCCCAAAGCAAGAAAATGCACAGAGCTTTCAAAGTTCAAAATTATATCATTATGGCTTTATTCCTCATCAAAAGACTCCTTATAAATCTTGTCTGTGATCCCCCAAACTCTTCTAGATTTCTATTTTTTGCATTTCAAGTTTTACAAAGTGAGAAATTAATGCTCAGACAACTTTGGAAGTAGAGGTTCAATTTCCTGCAAGTATTTAGAAGCACTCACTGTCCTGGCAGTTTTGAAAGGTGTTCCATTGTTCTATTGTTCTCTTGGCCTCCTTCTAGACCAGCCATGGCTCATGAAATCCTGGTTAATACATCTGACATCCCATTGATTTTCCTTCTTATAGAAAGAATGCCTTTCATAAAAGGAATTAAAAAAAAGAGGACATGCCAGGCATAAGACACAGGGTCCCCAGTAGGCATGCACACTCACATTCATGTGCACATACATAATGCCTATTCACATAAAGGAATTGCCAGGAGTTATGAAAAATTTACCATGTAGGTGTTTTAGAACAAGATTTGCTCATTTGGAGTGAAAAACAAAAGCGATATTCCTTTCGAGGGACCCCTGTATAAAAGGAAAAACACAAGATTGAAGAGGGTGACTGGTTCATATAGCTCAATTTTGAATTTCTGTTCCACTCAGAGACACAGAAAATCCATAAATTTCACTGTAGCTTCCTGATACTCTAGATTACAAAACTGTTCTCTGGGCAACACTCAACTGGCATCAGGCTTTCCCATTCTATAATCCCTTTACAATCAGACTCTTCACTCTGAAAATACCAGACTGTCTTAGATATGGGTTAACCAAAAGAGACTATTGATTAGAATGCATATTATTCATGAAACTGCAATCCAGTAGCATCTATTTAAATGACTCTGCTGGGGCGCAAAAGGGTCAAGCTGATACTTATAATGCCAGCATTCCATATCAGAGAGTGGGTCTGATTCTCCGCTCCTCCACTTCCAATTCAACGTACTGCTAATGTGCATGGGAGAAAGGAAGATGATGATTCAAGTGCTTGGGCACTTGCTGTCTACGTGGGAGCCAGCCGGAGTTCCTGGTTCCTGGCTTTGGCCTGGTCCAGTCTTAGCAGTTGTGGTCTTTCAGGGAGTGAACCAGGAGGTGTGAGATTGATCTCTCTCTCTCTCCACTCCCAATCTCTGTCTCCCTCTGTCACTCTGTATTTAAACTAAATAAATCTTTTCAAAAAGTATTAAAAGCACACTAAACACTTTAAATTTCAAGATCCCCTGCATGATAAAATATTGGCCAAAGCATAATACCTATTGCACTATACAAATAACAGAAGTAAATAGGAATAAGTCAACAGAAATAAAAAAAAGAACAGAAATAATGGTTTTAAAGAAACTAAGACGAAGACACCTTCCTAACAGGGCACATAAAACACATTTTTTCTTCTTTACTGTACTGAGCAGATGCCCCTTGTGGTTTTATAAAGGTCAAACCTTTAGAACAGAGGTACAGACCATTAAGTACATGGGGAGACTCAGTTCCAGCACACAGTACTTCTAGAGACTTCTTTGAAGCTAACTCCATGAAGCTGGAACCAACGGTGAGCATGGCTGCTAACAGGATCTCTCCACGCACCTCCACCTGGGCCATGGCTGACTGAGCACAGCTTGGTTTCATCTTCACTCACCCTGCTCTAAGCAGGTTCTTCTCGGTGTAGCCCCTCATGGATGAGCCCACACAGCGATTTCTCTGGATGCCGCAGAGGGTTCTTCTGCATCCTTGATCCTGTGGTGAAATTTCTTTGTAATAAAAAGCATGTTCTAGGGGCTGACATTTGGCCCAGTGGTGAAGAAGCAGTTGTGCGCCAGAGTGACCTGGCTTCAATGCCCAGCTCCATCTCCCGGACAGCAGCTTCCTGCTAATGCACGCCGTGGGAGGCAGCAGCAACAGCTCCTGTAACTGGATTTTGTGTCAGTCACATCCAGCTGCAGTCATCACAGGCATCTGAAGTGGAAGCCAGCAGGTGAAAGCTTGCTGTTGGTGTTTTTCTCACAAAAATGAATACTTAAAAAAATAAAAAGAATATTCCAAACCTATCACATAGCTCTCATGTTCCAATGATGTCTCAGGTGAGTATCCTCCCTGTTTGAAAATTGCTCCCTCTTGTTCTCTAGAGCTCCTATCTTGGATTTTCTTGTCTGATCCAGTGGATACACAGATTTGGTATTAATGACAATGCATGATGCCTCAAAAGGTTCAAGGAAAAAGTGAATTTTGGTGCAATGACATTTTGAAATTCATGCCAAGCTTTTTATAACATATATCTTGCATTAGCTCTTTTAAGATGCCACTATGCATCTGACTTCTCTCTTAACTGCACTTTGCATGAAGCTGTCAAAGTACCTTTTTCCTTGGGTTGACATAACAAAATACCAATGACTGAGCCTTAAACAAATTCAGGTTGCTGTTCCACAGTTCTGGAGGCTACTAGTCTGAGTAGCCTTTTTCCTTGGCTGCCTGCTTTCCTGCTGTGTGATCACAAGGCCACTCCTTCATATATGCACAACCCTGGTCTGTCTGTCTGTCTCTCTCTTAAAGATGTGTCTATTTGAAAGGCAGATTGACAGACAGGGAGAGATCTTCCATCTACTGGTTTACTGCCCAGATAACTGCAACAGCCAGGACAGGGCCTGGCTGAAACCAGGAGCCATGAATTACACCCAGCTCTTCCACAAGGCTGGCAGGAAATCAACTAAGCATTCATAATCTGCTGCTTAATCCCAGGCACAGTAGCAGGATGCTGGATCAGAAGCAGGGGTGGAGGGCCTGGCAGCATGGCCTAGCAGCTAAAGTCCTCGCCTTGAACGTGCCAGGATCCCATATGGGCGCCGGTTCTAATCCCAGCAGCTCCACTTCCCATCCAGCTCCCCGCTTGTGGCCTGGAAAAGCAATTGAGGATGGCCCAAAGCCTTGGGACCCTGCACCCACGTTGGAGACCTGGAAGAAGTTCCTGGCTCCTGGCTTCAGATCAGCACAGCACTGGCCGTTGTGCTCACTTGGGGAGTGAATCATCAGACGGAAGAACTTCCTCTGTCTCTCCTTCTCTCTGTATATCTGACTTTGTAATAAAAATAAAATAAATCTTTAAAAAAAAAGAAGCAGGGGTGGGATTTCACCCTAGGCCAGTGAGGCATGCAGGCATCGTAAGTGGCAGCTTAACCCATGTATCAGTGTCTGCCTCTCTTCTTCTTTTATAAAGATATTTATTTGAAAGGAACAATGACATATACAGAGAGAGAATCTTCTGTGTGCTCACTAAGTCCCTAAATGGCTGCAACAGCCAGGTCTGGGTCAGATCTGGATCAGGTTGAAATCAGGATTCTGGATCTCCATCCTGGTCCCTCACATGAGTGACAGATGCTCGATCACTTGGGCCATCATCTGTTGCATTCCCAGGCACATGAGCAGGAAGCCAGACACAGTACTCTGAGATGGGATGTCAGCAACAAAAGGGTGGCTAATCCTGCTGTGTCACAATGCCTGTCCCTCCTTTCTTAAAGACTCCAGTCATGTCACATCAGGGCCCAGCCTGCCAGCCTCATTTTTACCTTAATCAACCTCTTTAAGTGCAGCCAGTGCAGTCATATCCTAAGAGTTTATGGTTTCCACGTGTAAATTATAGGGAGACAAAATCCAGTACATATGCCACTTATCTAAAAATTAACTTCACAAATATGATGATACTTCAAAAAGTTCATTTAGAAATTGGAATTAAAACATAAATTTAGGACTGGTATTGAGGTACAGCAGTTAAGCCACCCTTGCCAATGCCACCATCTCAGAGTGCACAGTTCACATCCTGGCTACTCTGCTTCTGATTCAGATCCCTGCTAATAATATCTAATGATAGACCAAGTGCTTGGCCCCTGTCACCCACACAGGAGACCCAGATGGAGTTCCTAGCATATGCCTGGGCCAGCCCAGAGTCTGTGGCCATTTGGGTAATGAATCAGCAAAGGGAAGCATTTGGGTAATGAACCAGCAAAGGGAAGCTTTTCTGCTTTGCTTCGTTCTCCCCTTCTCTCTGTTGCTTTGTATTTCAAATGAACAAATCTTTAAAAGAAAAAATAACTAGCTTAGGGCCGGCACAATGGCTCAGTTGGCTAATCCTACACCTGCAAGCACCTCCAAGTCATCTGATATGGGCATCAATTCAGGTTCTGGTTGCTACGCTTTCCATCTAGCTCCCTGTTAGTGGTGTGTGAAGGCAGTGAGCATGGTCCTAAGCTTTAGGACCTGGTGCCCATGTGGGAGACCAGAAAGACACTCCTGGCTTTGGATCAGCTCATCTCCAGCCACTGTGGCCGTTTGGAAAGTGAACCAGCAGAGGGAAGATCTTGGTCTCTTCTCTGTAAATCTGCCTTTCCAATAAAAATGTATAACCTTTTTAAAGTATGCTTATATTGGTGCAGAATGCTTGAGATGCATGCATATGAGGAATTTCTTCAAGAAGTTCACAGAAAAAGTATAAGAAATTATGCACAGACTTATCTTTCCATTCCACTCTCACATGTTAACAGCCCTGCTTGTAAGGCAAAAATCCTGTCACAGCTGGGAAGCGACGCACAAGGGACTTGTGAATCTGTAGGGATTCCTGTCCTGGGGAAGAAAATCCTGATTGCTTGTGTTGAAATTGCTCACCACGATCAGGAGTTTTAATCCTTCTTACACAGAGAGAGTTCCATAAAGAGTTCCATCCAAAAGGCGGAACTCGAGAAGTAATGACCCTCTCAACATGTTTCAAGGTGCTCTCTAGAATGCTCTCCTCTTGCTCTGAGCAGCCACCATCCCAGGAGAAGTTAAGCTGCTACTGTCGACACCTGTATCCCACGCCGAACTCCTGCTTCAAGGCAGGGCTCTTCGGCTTCTGCTCCTGCTTACTGCTAATGCACCTTGGGGGGCACTGCACATTGGCCCAGGCATCTTTGTTCCTGTCACCCGCATGGGAGACCTGGATGGGGATGTTCTGGCTGGTGGCTTGGGCTTGGCACAGCCCTGGCTGGGAAGGTGTGATCCAAAAGATGGAATTGCTCTATCTTATGCAGATGAAAAGAAAATAAAACTCTGTGTGTGTGTGTGTGTGTGTGTGTGTGTGTGTGTTGGCAAGAACATGAAAACCAGCTTATGCGTGTGAATGGGAACTAAGGGAAAATGTTCCTGCAAAATGGAATGCAGTCGAGGATGACCCAAAGCCTTGGGACCTGCACCTATGTGGGAGACCCAGAAGAAGCTCCTGGCTCCTCACTTTGGATCAGCTCAGCTCCAGCTGTTGTGGCCATTTCCATTGGGAGTGAACCAGTGGACAGAAGATCTTTCTCTTTGTCATGTCATCTCTCTGTAAATTTGTCTTTCCAATAAATAATATATATATATATGTGTGATACTTCCTTTATAATAGGCCAAGCTGGAGCAGTAAATTTCTGGTGAAAAAAAGAAGCAGAGGGAAGGAAAAAGCAGTATGAAAAGTTTTGTCAGACTCAGTGGTTCATTTCTGAAATGAATGCTATCTACTTACTAGAACTTGGAAAAGTCTGGTGCCATGGCATAGTCGGCTAAGCCTCTGCCTACAGAGCTGGTTTGAGTCCCAGTTGCTCCACTTCTGATGCAGCTCCTTGCTTATGGTCTGGCAAAGCAGTGGAAGATGACCCAAGGTCTTGGGTCACTGCACACATGTGGGAGACACAAAACAAGCTCCTAGCTCCCAGCTTTGGAGGAACCCAGGTGTAACTATGGTGGTTCTTTGGGGAGTAAACCAGTGGATAGAAGATCTCTTTCTCCGTGTGTGTGTGTGTGTGTGTGTGTGTGTGTGTGAGAGAGAGAGAGAGAGAGACAGAGACAGAGAGAGAGAGAGAGAGAGAGAGAGAGACAAAAACAGAGAATGAGAGAAACCCTTCGGAGCCAAGTGGGAACAGAATTATCAATGGTGACCATGGCAGCTGAGGGCAGGGGGAAATTTTGTTGCTGTAATTGGGTTTTGTTTTACCTTCTTTAGATTCACTCATTTTTATTCAAAATGAATATATATCTCTTTCTTTACAGGGAAATAGATTACAGATATAGATATAGACATAGACATATAAAGAGAGGTCTTCTATCTACTGGCCCACTCCCTAACTGACTACAACAGACAGAACTGAGCTGACCCAAAGCTGGGAGGCAGGAGCTTCTTCTTGGTTTCTCACATGGGTGCAGAGGTCTGAGGACTTCAGCCATTCTCCCCTATTTTCCCAAGCCATAAGCAGAGAGCTGAATTGGACAGGAAGCAGCCAGGACACAAACCAGTGCCTGCAAGAGATGCTGGCACTACAGGCAGAGGATTACTATGCTGTGCTACTGCATCAGCGCCAATGGGTTTTGCAGACCAAATAAACACTGTTCCTAAGGACTTAAACTCGCGGCTAGCAATGGACTCTGCAGTCTCACGTCTGTGGTGTTAAAAAGAAAGTCTGTTTCATACCTACATAAATATATTTAAGGGTCTGTGGCCAAAGATGGGATTTTATAATTACATATCAATTTAAATGGGATTTTTTGGGGTTGCTGCAGAATCTGGAATCTCCCCAGGATTACTTTCCTGCCAATTTCTAGGTAGCTTATAGCAATTCCAAAGTACCTCCAAATATGCATTTTCAACAGATGGGATTATTAAAGTGCTTAGTGCAAACAATGATCCATAGATGTGTTACCGCCCACCAGCACATAAAGCAGAGCCTCTCTCTGCTCCACTCTCATTCCAATAAATATTTACATCCTTCCATTCACTCATTTCAAGACTGTAGGATATGGAACTTCACTGCTCTTTTAAGGTGAACGTAAGCAACTGCTAATGCTTTTGGGATTTTTCCCATTAGTTTGCTCTCAGAAGAATTTCTCGTTAACACAAAGAACAGATACAGCTCATGGGTTGTAGAGATTTCTCATTTGCAAATCAACCATAGTTCTAATTATGGTCCCACTCTTGTATTTCCCAAGTAGGAAACTTGCTGTAAAAAGCATTTAGACTTTAAAGCCCAGAATTGTAGACCTTTCTAGAAGGAATGTGTCATTCAGCTACCTTCCTTAGATGAGGAAAACAAAAATACAGATGTGTAAAATGAGCTGGAGAACGCGGCAGGAGAAGAGAGAGGAGCGGCAGTGCGCTCTGGGTGCCTGCTGAGTGTTTGGGTTTGCACTCTGTGCCTTCACAAGCACACGCCCTCCTGCAAGGTCACCTGGCTGTGGGCTTCCTGGCACTGAGCGGTTCCAAAACTTAGCCACTGCCACTCGGAGCAACTGACCTAAACCTCAGCACGTCTGATGTCGCAGACATTTCTCTGCACTTTTTAAGAAAGCAGCCAGAACCTGGCCTGACGCGATGGCTCAATTGGCTAATCCTCCACCTCCATGCATTGGCATCCCATATGGGTGCCAGTTCATATCCCAACTGCTTCACTTCCCATCCAGTTCCCTGCTTATGGCCTGGCAAAGCAGTGGAGGTTGTATAAAATCTTGGGACCCTGTACACATATGGGGGACCCAGAGAAGCTCCTGGTTTTGGATTGGCTCAATTCTGGCCACTGCGGCCATTTGGGGAATGAACCAGTGGATTGGGAGATCTTTCTGTGTCTCTCCTCTCTGTAAATGTGCCTTTCCAATAAAAATAAGTAACTCATAATAATCAGAACCAAGGCACATTATCAGGTTCAAAACTGGTTTTAAAGATGGTGTTATACAAAACGACAGCCAACCTTGAGGGTTACTTCCCACTACTCCACCTCTGCATCGTTACTGGCTTCTGTCTTGGCAGCCTTCCTGACACGTGCTTAAGAACACATGAATTCATACACACTTGGGTGCACATCAGGTGAACTCCTGGCTGCTTGACTTTAATGAATCAGAGATGAAAAATCCTATCATCTTTGAAGTCTTTTTTTATCTCGAATGTGACTATTTATTTGGAAATGCAGTGCAGTGCCCCTTGGTATGCTGAGAATATAACTGAGATATAACCGAGAATATCGTACAGGCCCATTAGCAAATGATGAGGAACGTGCAAACGCATTATCTGACCCAAACTCAGGGTCATCTGACACCAGAAATCCAGCTTTTATGTGGCTTCACAGTGCTCAGACGGAAGAAAAAATGCACACCCGGCATCCAGCACGCATGTTGAAACACACCAAGCATGTCTGCTATCACTTCTTAGAAGCTGGAATACGTTTCACAGAATTTATGATCTTGGTTGGGAACGGTTTTATCCAACGAAGCACCAGTGCTCCACTGTCCGCCAGAAACAGCCTCATTTTGAGAACATAAAAATAACTGATGTTCATTTGGTATAGTTTTTTCTTTTTTAATAAATTCATTTATTCAAAGATAGAATGACAAACAAAGGTGAGAGAAGAAAAACAGGGAGAGGATGAAAGAGAGGCTGAGGGAGAGCACCAGGGCAAGGGAAAGCTCTTCCATCCACTGGTTCACCCCCCATACAGTTACAACAGCTGGGACTGAGCCAGGGTGAAGCCAGGAACCAGGAACTCCTTCCACGTCTCCTAGATGGGTGACAAGAGTCTGAAACACTTGGGCCATCATCTGCTGCTTTCCCAGGTGCACTGGCGGGCAGGAAACTGGAGCAGAAGCCTAGCAGCTGTGACTTGAATTAGCACTCCCATATGGGATGCAGGTACCACTAGCAGTGGCTTAACCCACTATGCCACAACCCTGGCCCTAAATTCATACAGTTTGATAATGACTCACCTGCTAAACACACTGGGATCACAGAGCTAACAAGACCTAAAACTGTACACCTATTGACCCAAAGTGCTACAGACACAAAGGTCATCCTTATACTATAACCCCACTCTAAGCATATATAAATTTCATGAGCAATTAATTAAAAATGTGCCCTATTAGTATTCAATGATGCTCATAGAGTTGTATCATTCCTATGCACAGGCAGAAAGTGACATTTACACTATTAATTTGCTCTAAAAAAAGGAAAAAGCAGCAGTGGTGCAGTGCATTAAGCTATCATCTGTGACTCCGGCATCCCACTCTGCTCTCTGACACGCATGAGAAGTAGAAGATGAACCAAGAGCTTGCCCTCCGCCACCCACGTAAGTTCTTGGCTGCAGTCTAGCCTAGCCTTAGCCATTGCAGTTCTCTGGAGACTATACCAGCAGATGCAAGATCTCTCTCTTCGTTCTCTTTCTCTCTCTGACTCTTCCTTTCAAATAAACACATGACTCTCCTTTTTAAAAGTTAAAAATACATGGGCTGGGCCCGGTGCGATGGCACAGAGGTTAAGGTCCTCGCCTTGCACACCCGGGATCCCATATGGGCGCCGGTTCTAATCCCAGCAGCCCCGCTTCCCTTCCAGCTCCCTGCCTGTGGCCCGGGAAAGCAGTCGAGGACGGCCCAAAGCTTTGGGACCCTGCACCCACGTGGGAGACCCGGAAGAGGCTCCTGGCTTTGGATTGGCTCAGCTCCAGCTGTTGCAGCCGCCTGGGGGGTGAATCATCAGACGGAAGATCTTCCTCTCTGTCTCTCCTCTCTGTCTATCTGAATTTCCAAGAATAAATAAATAAATCTTTAAAAAATTAAGTTAACACAAAACCAAAAACATCATTTCACACTCACCAGCCGATATTTTGTGCCTTCTGCTCACATTTAATACACCATTTTAAGGGCAAAGGTTAAGAATCTGTTTTTTGTTAATAAAGTTGAATTTTTAAAAAAGATTTATTTATTTTTTATTACAAAGTCAGATATACAGAGAGAAGGAGCAACAGAGAGGAAGTTCTTCCGTCTGATGATTCACTCCCCAAGTGAGCACAATGGCCGGTGCTGTGCTGATCTGAAGCCAGGAGCCAGGAACTTCTTCCGGGTCTCCCACGTGGGTGCAGGGTCCCAAGGCTTTGGGCCATCCTCGACTGCTTTTCCAGGCCACAAGCGGGGAGCTGGAAGGGAAGTGGAGCTGCTGGGATTAGAACCGGCGCCCATATGGGATCCCGGCACGTTCAAGGCGAGGACTTGAACCACTAGACCACACCGCCAGGCCCAAAGTTGAATTTTATATTGTGTCAGTGGAGAAAATCTAAATGTGGCCTTGAGGCACTCAGTCATGAGGAGTGGAATGGGAATGAGCATCCCTTGTTTTTATATTCTTATGTCCATAATTCAGCCATGCTTTCAAAAGGGAGCAGCACAAATGTTGTAGGCACAGCAACTTTATTGCAGTTTGTTCATCTGGAGTGGTATAGCTGCAAACCTGTCTATTATTCTTTTTCAGTTCAGCCTTCTCTCAGCAGCCAAAGGTATATTCAGCCAATTAAATTGACTTACTTCCCATTTTAAAGCCCATTTGTATCCCAAAAGAAACACACATTTCCTGAAGGAAAGGATATAAGTCTTGGACAAATAAGAAGACAAAAAGGAGAAGAAAGAATGAACTTGATGTCTTTAAGCTTAGATAATCTATTCAAAAGGGAAGAACCTCTCGGCAGGACTTCTGTGCCTCCTATAGCAATGGAAAGGGAAACGGGTCCTTCATTCCATAGATACTGCTATGCAATGAGTAAGACACCCCGATACCACAGTGGCCGACCCCACATTCTGTACTTGCAACTTCAGGTGGCAGTCGTAGGGGGGGCACTGAAACTTAACTTCAGATTGGATGGTTTGTGAAGACACTTTCTGTCCTCACTGTCCCTGACCCCTCGGGCCCTCCGCACAGGGAAGGGGTCACACTCTGCGGATTCATTCAAGCCTGATGCCTGAGGGACTCTACAAGGGCCCTGCTAAAAGCTCATGGGAAACTGAACGGAAAGATAATGAACAGTTAGGATCCCTGCATGCGGTGGGTCTCCAGAAGGTCCCCAGGACATGTGAGTGATGGGGCCGACATCTCCCATAGGGTCACACACACTCATGTTTGAGCAGGGACTATCTCGGTGCCTTTCAGTAAATCTTGCTTTGCAAATAAGACAGAATGATTGATTGATGGATGGATGGATAGATAGATAGATAGATAGATAGATAGATAGATAGAGATATGCATAAGGAAATATCTATGCCCAACTTTCAAAAATGTTGGCACCAAAATAAAGTGACTGCTTCAGTCTATTTGTCTACCAATTTTTTGAAGTGACCTGTTATTTTGCAGGATTAGGCATATGAAGTTATTAGCATGACTCATGGGACCAAGCAAAACGAAGACTCTTAGAAGGCCCAGATCCACCACCACAGGATTATTTCTTATTTTACCAGTCCTCAGGAACATCAATTTCCATTTTTGAAGTAGTACAGTAAATTCAACTAGTATGCCTTTTCCCTGTTAATAAAATGGGTCATCAAATTACTAGGAGTGGCTATTTCAATGTTCCCTTGGCAAACATTTTGCTTTATGAAGCATTTCTAACATTTGCATCAAAACCCAAGCAAGTCAGCCGGTTGATACCCATGGAGAGTCTCCTGTGCCAGGCTGAGGCCAGGCTGCCAGGCTACAGCCTCTGAAGGAGCTCGCACCTACAGAGCATGACCAAAGGGATCACTCCCAAGGATGACGGATACAGAACGAGGAGGTGTGGTGTGATGGCGGCTCGGAGAAAGCAGCAGCTGGTGTGATGGGAGGGATATGAACGGAAGAGTTAACCAGGTGGGGCACCTGGAAAGGATTCCTGGATGCTATGGTTTGGGTGAGGTTTGTCCCCTAGTGGTTCGTGTGCTGGAAGCTTGGTTCCAAAAGGAATGGTCATGGACCTGGCAGGACCTTTCCCAGCAGGGGGAGTCTGGTGAGAGGCAGTTCGTCATGACTGTCTCACTGAAGGATTAACGCTGGTCTCCACCAGTGGGTTAGATCTCTCAGCAGTGGGTCAGTCACTGTGAGTGAGTGAGCCTGGCATGTCTGTACTCACTTGCTTCATCTTCTGCTAGGTGACACTATCTACTAGGCTGTGAGGCACACAGCAGAGTGCCTCACCAAGATGGGATTTTAAAAATATATTATTTATTTATTTGAAGGGCAGAGTTGGTGGGGGGCAGGGAGAAACCTATTCACTGTTCATTTTCTAGATGGCTGCACCAGCCAGAGCCAAGTCAAGGGCTTTCTGTGGATCCCCCACATGACAGGAGCACAGACACTTGGGCCATCTTCCACTGCTTTTCCTAGGTGAACAGCAGGGCACTGGATTAGAAGTGGAGCAGCTGGGACACCAAGTCATGCCCTCATGGGATGCCAGCATCACAGGTGGTGAGTTTACTTGCTATGCCACAACACGAGCCCAGTGAGATAGACTTCTCATCTGCAAGAATCATGAGTCAAGTAAACCTCCTTTCCTTATATATTACCCAATCTAAAGTATTTTCTTATAGCAACAGAAAATGGACTAAGATATCTCACACTGAGACAGTTAAGTTCTGGTTTAAAGGAAGAAGAGTTTCAAAGTGGGTGCAGAAGAGGTAGAGAAAGTGTATATACCTGAGAAGTGGGGATCAATCTAGCATGGCTGGAAAGGGTAAGGGATTAGGCTGGGGAGAAGGCAAGAACCAGAAGAGACAGGGCCTGCCAGATCAGATGAAGGACTCCAGGACTGATGGCCAAGGCAACTAGCAAGCACTGGTCAGTCCTTTCTAGAGCAGCCGTACCATCACATTGCTTTTATTATGCGCCATTCTTTGAGATCACTGCAGTTACAGCTGTAATGTACAGGATAAACTGGACGATGGTGCTTTTTCTCATAACATTAAATGAAGATGTGCACTCACATAAGTATCATGCCCTCAGTCTTTTCTTTTTATTTAAAAATTCACTAATACACAATGGTGTGCTCTGAGTAACAGGATAGAAGCTAAGATTCAAAAGCTGACAGAAACAAGCTTCCTGTGACCAAGGGAAGATGCTGAGACTCTTAATCAGGGGGAATGCATTGTTTGTTCTGGGAAGGAGCATTCTGGGTTATGCAAATATGAGGGAGGAACTACTGTCCTAAGTTAGCTCTGCGCCAATGATGGGATCCACAAGCAACATTTCACGTGTTATTAAACTTCCCTCGACCAACTTGCAAGGCAGTATTGCTAGAAGAAATGCCCTCCTTTGGAAGCCAGCCTTCTGCAGTACCCCTCAAAAAGTCACACAGCTTTGTGCAAAAGATCATTTGGCAACCCTCATTGGAACCAGAAGGGCAAAGTAGACGCAATTACCCCAGAAGATGCGGTTGGCCTGAGCAGATAAACGACAGACCCAAGACAGTAGAACACATCTGAGGACCCAAGGACTCTCTTGGTGTGAGGGGCTGGAGGGACTCTTGAGCAGCTGGCTGGGGTGGCAGTGCCATTTACTGAAACTGACACCCACACACCAGCAGCACCAACACCCAGAAGGAAAACAACCTGATTCTGTATTCACTCTAGTTCAAAACAACCAGGTGACCTTGCTGCTGAACCCAGGTGGATAGAGAAGAGACACGGTCCATTGGAGAATTCCCTTTGATGACAGTATGCGCCGGGACCTGATCGAAGCTGGGTAAAGCAGTCTGTATAAGCAGTGATCACTTTCTCAATGTCACCTTTCTGATGTCAACACCTAAAATCCTGTCAGTACACCACCAACCTCCTACCTGGCATGCCACGGAAAATACCTAATAGCTTAGAGAGCATGAACACCACCTTCTTGTGAATACGAGCAACGTTTCCCAGAACTTCCCCCAGACGCAAGCCCTATACGACCTATAACTTCTGACTGTCTGGGCAGCGTGGTGTTTGATCACAAGAGAAGCTTGCTCCTGGCTTGGCAACCCCCAACAAACTCCTTTGTGTTGACAGCTCAAATTAATGTCTGTGTTTCCAACTGGCACACACACCAGGCAAGACGCTTTGGCTGTTTCACCCAGCTACAAAATGTGGGACCCCAGGAGAGGCAAAGGGATGTGGAGGAGCATGGTTGCTTTGGCCATACCATGTGGTCACCATGGGTAGAAAGAAGTGGACAGAGAAGCAGAGCTGGAAGTCCTCGGAGACAGGAGGAGGAGACTTCAGTTTGGAAGTTGTATATGCACAGATGTTATTTCAAGCCAAGTGTGTTCTAAGAGAGAGCAAGATGGGAAAGGAAAGGCCTCAGGCAGATGCAGAGAAGTGCTGCAGTATTCCAACAGCTTCCTAAACTGTCTGCCTGGCTGCCTTGATTTCTCCCCGATTACATTCCTCTGAGGTCTGGGACATGCCACATGCTGGGGCCCTGCTCCTCTCCTGACCGCAGGCTGCTTCTCCACTCCACCTGTCTCCTGCTGGGCTCCAGCCACACCAACTTTCCTGCTATTCCTCCCAAGGCTCAAGCACAGTTGGCGGTCCTCTGTACTAGCAAGATCCCACAGATGGATTCAACCAACTGCAGATTGCAAAATTTCAAACAACTACATTAACACTGAACACGCAGGGCCATTTTTTTTCTTAACATTATTTTCTAAACAATACTGCGTGACAACTACTTACACAGAAAGCATGTACACAGTGTTAGGCACTGTAGGTAGGCTAGAGATGATTTAAAGGATACGGGACCATGTACTTCGGTGACCTGCAGATGCTATAGGAGGAACTTGGACGTCTGAGGATTTTGGTATCTGTAGAGGTCCTAGAATCAGTTCCTCCTAGGAGACAACAGAAACTTGTACTCCTGACTTCTGCACTTGAGGTTCCTTACGCCTGGAAAGGACTTTTTATGACTATTTCATAGATACCAGTCCATCAGTTCCTTCAAATCTTTGCTTACTCTTCTAACCAATCAGTGAGGCTTAATCCTTGAACATCTTATTCTAAATGGCAACAGTCATCCCTTTTCCCTGCTTTCTAAAACTTGACACTATCTAGTATGGTACGTATTCATCACATTTTGTTATATGGTATATTATAATACAGTATTACTACAAATACATGAAACTATTTATATGCAATAACTATATAATCTATAACATTGTTATAATTGTTACAATTATAAATATTTATATATAAGGGTACTTAAAAAGTACATGGAAAAGCAACATTAAAACATATATTTACCACAAAAAAATTTTGAAATTCACTTTACAGTTTTTCATAACACTAATTTCCCATGAACTTTGGGGAGACCTTTGTATTATATGCTACAGTACATCTTACACTATCTAGCTACACTGTAATCTGCTATCTGTAACTTTTACAGTTTCCCACCCCAAATGTAACTTCACAAGACAATATTTCCTGGCATGAAATATGCAGTTGCTAACTATTTGTGGAATGAATACATTCTGACATTTTATGATAGTACAGAGGAGAAAAGGGGACAGAGATATGGAGAAACAAGAAAACACACTGTCATAGGAAGCCAGGGCAGAGTGGTAATAATAGCACTGGCTGACTCTCATGATTGCTTATCACTACCACTCACCCTCGCCGCAGAAACTATGTCATGCAGACGTTGCTACAAATCCTTTGAGAAAAGGTGCTGTCCGCACTTTACAAATTAGCTGGAGAGGGCAAGGAACTTTCTGAGGTCACTGTGTGTACAATATCCTTGAGAGGGACTTTGAAAAACCTGAGCCCTGTTCAGGACAGTCAAGAGTGAGAACGGAGAGGGAAATGAAGAAACATTCATTCAGCAAAGCTGGCCAGTGCGCAGGAGAGCCAGGGCTGGAGTCAAAGGGGTGGGGATGCCTAAGGAGTTTGTTTTTTTTAACATACTTATTTATATTTTGAGAGTCAGAGAAACAGCCTTCCCAGCTGATGTTTCACTCTCACAAAGCCTGCAATGGCCAGGAGCTTAGGACTCAGTGCAGCTTTCCCACATGGATGTTAGTGACATGGGACAGACAGGCAGCTAGACAGGTCTGCTGAGCTGTCTATTCTATTTGTCACTCAAAACACCTTCCTCCGGCTTCCTCACTCTCATCCGGGCCTATGGAAGCACACAATGAGACGTGGATGGAGAACTCCACATGGAACCTGAAGAGGCTCCACAGAATTCCCAGGCAGCCTTACATCCAGAGGCACCACCATCTTCCTCACACAGGAAACCAGAAGCGACCCTTTCTTCCACAACAGACCATGGCTCCTGGCTGCTGTCTGTCTTCCCTCCCATGCTCCTCTTCTTTTCTGACCATCTTTTGTCCCACTGCCTACTCACAATAGATACTGCCCTGTGTGGGGCAAGTCATGCCTACGTGAGTATATGTCCATTTCTCAACTTTCAAATATTTTTTTTCCACATGGTGTACCTTCTATGCGTCAGCACTTAAAAATACTTGTCTTCATGCACCACAAAACCTGGGGTAAAATGAACACCCTGCTTGCCCACCCAAGTCCTTGAGCTACCACATGCTGCTTCCTAGCATGTGCATTAGTAGGCAGCTAAGAGTTGGCAGCAGAGCTGGTATTCCAACACATGTATGCTACAATGGGATTTGTGTACCCCCAGAGGTGTCTGAACTACTGTGCCAAAGGACTGTCCCAGAAGGAAGGTTTTAATTTAGGTGAAAAGAAATCATTTGGACCTCTAAAACTCCCTTAGGCAGGTCACTGGGTGCAATCAGAATAGATAAGGTTATTTGTTTGCCCTGCTTCTTGCTCCAAAATAATTCAGACTGTGTGTTAGGAACTTAGTCAAACAAGAATTCTAGGTTACATTTTTTCCCCCATAGCCCATAAAATGGGACTATCTACAGAAGAGAACATGTATAGAACTAAACAAAGAAATGAAAGATGCTCTATTGTGGTCTTTGGAAGCAGAACATTCAGGGCTTTAGACAAATCCATTAAACCATCTACCCGGCAGTGATGCAGAGGAGGGGCCTTCACCTTGGTTCCACGGGTGCAGCACACTGCCACTGTGCAGCTTTGTGACCCCACAGGAGCTGCCCAAGTGCAGAGTCAGTGCCCTCTCGGGCACAGGGGAGCAAGAGTCATCCCACCTCTCTTGGTTTTGGGCTCAATCAGATGAGTTGGGACCAGAAAAATGGCTTTATGCAAGGTATTCCCAGTATTATGACTGAAGGCAAACATGAAAAGACAGTCCTTTGGGATTTATTTGGCTCTTCTACTAACCAATTCACTTCCCAAAGGCTCACAGTGGCTGGAGGCTAGACCTAGCTAAAGCCAAGAGCTAGGAACTGCGTCTAAGTCTCCCACATGAGTGCAGGGGCCCAAGCACTTGACCATCCTCTGCTACTTTCCTGAATGCATTAACAGGGAGCTAGATCAGAAGGGGAGCAGCTGGGATTTGGACCAACGCTCATATGGGATGCTGGTATGACAGGTGGTGGGTAACTTACTATACCACAACAGCAGCCACAAGAGTTAACCGAGATCCTACTCAGCTTAGAAGCCACCTGCTAGGACATGTATGCAAGCACTCTGGATTAACAACAACAACAAAAAAAATCAGTGGCAGCCAAATATCACCAAACATTCTATATTTACAAACAATTCAGATTTGCATTACTTGCAAATATGTATTTGGATCACTTATTACTATGACTGGTGCTCTTGAATCAGTTATGTTAGAAATCCGGTTAATCCAGGCCTAAGCCTGTGGCCATGCCTGCTCTATAAAAACACTCAAAGCATGGCACACTTTCCTCTGACAGTGCACTGTGCATTTCTGGCCCCTACATTTGCCAACCAAGGACAAACCAGTAGAACCAGTCTAATTATAGACTAGCCCAGCCTCAAGACTCTCCCTTGAACACTTTGGACATCAGCAGGCAGGCAATGAGGACAAGATTACACACGACGCCAGCCTTGTGCCAGTTCCCTAACTGTTCCTATCTTACGGGAATGCTATTTGACCTTTTCCAAAGACAGAGACAAAAACCAAAGAAAACTCTTTCGAAAGGATTCAAGACCTGCCCTTTCACCATGACTGTACATGCAAATAGTGAAAACGCTGAGTGGGAGGATGGAAGTGGTGGGGTAGTTGTTTCAGACATCAACTGCACAGATGATCCACTTAGGTAATATTCTGGGCTTCAAAAACCTTTGAGTGAGAGTGACTCAATCCCCCATCCAAGCAGGTAACAGCTAAAATCACCTGCTCAGCAGAGTTCTTCTAGCCATTCTTCTATCTGTGCAAAGAAACAAAACAATAAGAATGGAGATAAGATCTCCTTCCTCTTCCTGTCCTCAAGAGCCAGGCTCTCTGGCTGCCCTCTGACCATAGCAAGCAAATCAGCACCATCTTCTGGGCTGCCTAGGCCCCGGTGGTTGTGACTAGGACTGGTCTAGGGTGGGTGTGGGGCAGGCTTGAGGGACTCAGCAGCTCTGGTGGTACACCCAAAGCTGAGAGACTGGTGACCTCAGAAATGAGCAGGTCATGGCACCTTCTGAAGCCATGGAATTCTTTTATTTAAAAAAAAGTAAGATTTATTTATGCACATTAAAGGTAGAGCAACAGAGAGAAGGGGAGAGAAGCAGAGAGCGAGAGATGGAGAGACTTCCATCAGCTGGTTTATTTCCCCAAATGGCTGCAGCAGTCAGGACTATGGCCATGCCAAAGCCAGGAGCCAGGAACTCCACGCTGGCATTCCACGGGGCTGGCAGGTGCCCAAGCACATCTTCTGCTGCCTTCTCGAGCACATGAATGGAAAGCTGGATAGAAGCAGAGTAGCCAGGATTCCAATTGCCACTCTGGTGTGGGATGTTTGTGCTGCAAGTGGTGGCCTTCCCTGGTCGGTTCTCCCACAGGGAATCCTTGCCTCCAGGGACGTCCTGTCTAAGCCCTAAGTACTATAAAGGTGAGAGAAAACAAAACCAGGGTGACTCTTCTTTGGTGGGTCTTCAGCACCCAGCCTGGGAGCTCAAGGTGATGCTAACTGAGCCTTTGCACTAACCCATTCTGCCCAGCCTCTCCCCATCCCTGTGCACAGCTCCCTTACCTGCAGCCCAGCCATTGTGCACTGTTCCACCCTTCCTGTACACATCTAGCCTCTCGGTGGTTTTCAGGTTGTACTTCCTGTTGTGAGAACAGAACATAGACTCCTCCCACTGGGAGTCCAGATCAGACGCTCCTGCTCAAACCAATCTCTCCTGACCTCCAGAGGCTTTCTCTCCTGCCTCAGGCCCCATAGCAACAGTCATTTTAATAAAGGATACTTATTGAGCACCTCTTTTGGGACAAGAATTTTATTTCATTTCATCTTCATGGTATCCTGAAAGCAAACATGCTTGAACTCCATCCAGGGCCTGTCCCATGGTTACCAGTGGTCCAAACACCCAGGTCACCCTCCACTGCTTTTCCAGGCACACCAACAGGAGCTGGACCAGACACACAGCAGCTTGGACTCAAACCAGCATCTATTTGGGATGCTGGCATTACAGGAGGAGGCTTTACACACTACACAGCAATACTGGCCCCCAAACATGCTTTTTTCTTTTTAGATTTTTTTTTCTTATTTTCATTTTATTTAGCTTCACTCCCCAAATGACTGCAACAGCCAGGGCTGGGCCAGGCCAAAGCTAGCAGCCAGGAACTCATGTTCTTCTACTGTTTTCCCTAGGTGGGCATTTGCAGGAAGCTGGATGGAAATTAGAGAAGCCGAGACTCAAACCAGACACACTGGCAAGGGATGTAAGCTGAGTTTTTTTTTTAAGATGTATTTATTTATTGGAAAAGCAGACTTACAGAGAGAAGGAGAGACAGAAAGGTCTTTCATCCACTGGTTTACTCCCCAAATGGCTGCAACAGTCAGAACTGAGCTGAGCTGAAACCAGGAGCTAGGAGCTTCTTCAGGTCTTCCATGTGGATGCAAAGTCCCAAGGACTTGAGCCTTCCTCTGCTGCTTTCCCAGGCCACAAACAGGGAGCTGGATTGGAAGTAGAGCAGCCAGGACACAGACACCCACATGGGATTGCCGGAGTTTGCAGACAGAGGATTAGCCAGTTGAGCCATTGTACTGGCTCCACCAAGTTGAGTTTTTACTGCTGGGCTAAATGCTTGCTGCAGAAAGTACATTGTAAAGCTGAGAAAACAGAGGCTTTCAGAGAAGGTCAGGAGCAGCAAGTAAACTAGACTGGCAGAATTAAGTTTACTCAAGATCCACGGAGGGAACCGAAATAAGATCCTGAAACTCTCTGAAAGCATTGATGGAGCCTGCTGCTTCCTAACTGGGGTGACGGTAAGCTGAGACACAGAAATCTGCCCTGCACACATCGTTGCCTCTCTTACAATAGGGTCTTTCTTGGCAGATGTCTAATAAAGCTTAGGTTTCCTACAGCCAGTTCCATCACCAGGTAGATAATAAGCTCTTGTTGAGTGAATGAGCCAGAATGGCTCAAGAATGTAAACACCAATGGGCTCCAGCATTCAGTGAATATGGCTTGAGGGAGTTCTCACTCTGTCTCCCAGAGTGGGGCACCTGGGAAAACAATGAAAGATGGCTCAAGTCCGTGGGCCCTTGCATTCATGGGAGATCCAGAAGCAGCTCTGGGCACCTGGCTTTGGTCATTGTGGTCATGTGAAGAATGAGACATGTGGTTGTGATGGCTGTATCCCAGTCTCTCTGTTGAAAACTGATGTGACACCAGCATGTAAGCATGCATAAAGTAAATGTAAGGACAGAGTGAGGTATGCAGAGGGCCTAATATAGGTCACTCAGAAAGGTTATGCTTTAGTGTGAATTTTTTTTAAATGCAGTTATCATTTAATTGTCTTGAAAGGGGGGAAGAGAGAGAGAGAGAAAGTAGACAGAAGGAGACAGAGAAACACTTTCATCCACTGGTTATCTCCCCAAACACCCCAATAGCCAAAGCTGGGTCATCCTGAAGCTAGTAACCAGGAACCAAACTCAAAGTCTCCAGAGATCCAACTGCTTGAACCATCATCACAGTGTGTATCAGCAGGAAGTCAGAAACAAGGGTGGGGCCAGGACTCACATCACTATGAGATGAGAGGTGCCCAGCCAACACCTAAAGCAGAACTAGGCCAAATGCCTATTCCACAGTCTATTACTGTTGTTATTATTATCATTATTATTATTATAGAGGTGTATTTATTTATTTATTTGAAAGAGTTACAGAGAGAGTGGGAAAGACAGAGATAAAGATCTCCCATTTACTGGTTCACGCTTCACATGGCCACAATGGCCAAAGCCAGGATGAATCATTTTGAAAATCCCCCCTTTGTTATAGTTGCTGATGAAGGACTGAACTATGAATCCGCAGTTCCTTCCCAAGGTGGTACAGTGGCAGAATTTCTCTTAAGACAGGTCAGCATCTGGATACATCCTTCTGATCCCTGGGTCCAGAGGTCCAAGATTCCCAGGGACTTTGGCAGGGTGCTGATAGCCACAGAAGGAATATCATGCAGGTACGGTCAAGTCCCGGAAGCAGAAAGCACTTGCAAAGCAGATGCCTCAAAGTCACTGACACCTGGTACTGTGCATATCCACCTGACCCATCATTCATACACATTGTTGCATAAAGAGATGCACAGCATCATGGACATGTGTTTATGCATGATACACACATAGACGATCTGTCCTCAAGAGTCTGGAACACGGGCCATCAAACAAGAATGCAGCTGTGTCATTGAATCAGCTCTAGGTCTGGCTAGTCCGATCATTCCTTTCTCTGAACTCCAGGGAGTCTGGGCATCACAGCATCTAAGAGCTGTGAAGCCAGACATGGTCCAGGCACACTCCTTGCATTTCAAATCCCAGCCCCAAGGCTCCTCACCAGCCCTAGGTGAGTCACTACAGCTCCCTGGGACTCAGCTTTTTCATCTATAAAACGGTGCTGGTAGAAAAAACACCTTTCTGTTAAGCATCCTGGGTTCACTGGCTGAGCTTCTTATAATAAAAGACAGATGAATAAGGGAATGAGCATAGAAATTTAGTCCATATAAGCTTTACATGACCCAAGAGTTTTCATAAGGAAGTGAAAACTCAAAGCTGTGATTTTTTTTCATAGCAGTTTGATGAAGAATGGATAGCTATAGAGAAAATAAGAAATAAGCCTAGGAAAATATTGGTGAGGTTTGGCTGAGGAACTCAGCAAAGCCTGTTTGGTTAGATTCTTCTTTGGAGATTAGAATGTCCCTTAGGGACTGGCATTGTTGCACATTAGGTAAAGACACATCAGCATCCCATGTGAATGCTGGTAAAAGCCCCAGATGTTTCACTTCTTATCCAGCTCTCTGCTAATAGGTCTGGGGAAGCAGAGGAAGATGGCTTAAGTCCTTGAGTCCCCTGCATCTTCTTGGGAGACCCAGCTGGAGTTCTTGTCTCCTGGCTTTGGCCTGATCCAGCCCCCACCAGTGTGGGCATTTGGGGGAGTAAACCAGAGGAAGGAGGATCTTTCTCCCCTTCTCCCTCTTTCTTCTACCTTCTAGATAAATAAAATTTAACAGTAAGTTTCTTCCTTGTGGACGCAAGGAAGATACACTTCAGGTAAGGTTCTTGTGAGCCACTGGGGAAAAGTAGGGTGGTCTCAGAGTGATGATTCTTAAAACATTCAGTGTGCCCAGGGAGCATCTTTTAGGGGAATGTGTCTTGACCTGTATCAGTGAATGCTATAAGAACAGAATGGACACCCACCCTAACATAAGTGCTTGCTGTTACTACTATTGGATGGTCATGTCACTCAAACCAAGCCAGAAGCACATTGTTCCAGGACTTTCACTCAATGATCGAGAAAGAAGTGTTTCTGCTTATAGTTGTTTAGATTGGTTTAACAACAAAAAAGT
This sequence comes from Ochotona curzoniae, assembly GCF_017591425.1. NCBI lineage: Eukaryota > Metazoa > Chordata > Mammalia > Lagomorpha > Ochotonidae > Ochotona > Ochotona curzoniae. The sequence continues at coordinate 10,528,395 of NW_024464920.1, read as the reverse complement.
TAGCTGACAGTATCCAGGTCCACCTGCAGAGGAAGAGAAGGCCTTCCTGGGCATGAAACTACCAGAGGAGGGAAAGTTGAGAGGCAGGCAGAACCTGCTGGGCAGGTGCCACTATGTGAGCTGGGACAGCCTTACGCCTGCACAGCTCACATGGGCTTTGTAAGTGACCTGGGCTATGGATGTTTTCTCCTCTTCTGACTCCCTGCAAGCTGGTTTCTACTATCTGTAAATGAAAGAATTCTGCCCTAGTTTCATTATGGTACAATTTATACTCATTTATTGCAAGTGTAGTGTACAACTCAGGAGTTTTTAGCATCTTCAGAGTTGTGTGACCAGGATGGCTATTGCATAGGAGCTGTGATTCAGAGCAGGCATCTGAGATGTCTACGACCCACACTGGAGCGCCTGGGCTCACACTCTGTCTCTATTTCTCATCCCTGACAGCACAGACCTGCCTCAAGGGGTAGATTTGCACTGAGTGCCAGGCTCTCACTTCAGCCTGGTCTATCCTCAGCCCTTGGCAGGAATGTAGGGAATGAACTAGTGGATGGGGGTACATTGTCTACTTCCCAAGTAAATGAACTCAAATAAAAAAGGAATAATTCAAAAGGCAGGAGCTGTGGTTGGACATGTGCCAATCTACCTCAAGTTATCACAACTTTGAAGCTACTTTTACAGTTGGAATCACCAGTGTTTGATTTAGAAATGGCTTGAAGCTCAGCACAATAGAATGGAAAAGGAAACCGAAGTTGGAATTCCAAGTTCTTTTGAGAGACTAGAAAATCCCCATAATCCCCTTTATCAAATTCTCTTATATTTTATGAGAATCAGCAAGCTTGAATAACTTGCCCAAGTTCAAAATTACTTCTCAGCACACACTAGAATTCAGTATTCTGTGTCATTAGTTTCAAGTGGCTCTTATTTTTCCCTCAAAATTTCTTTTCTATCTGTTTTTTTATATTTATTTTTATTATTATCATTTTATGATACAGTTCCATAGGCTCCTGGTATTTCCCTTAGCCCAGCCCCAATTCTGCCCCACCCCCACCTAGTTCCTCTATCTCATTACTAAAGTATAGTTCTTCATACACAGTCATATGTCCATCATTGTGGGCATGGCCAATGGCAGAGAGTCCAGTATCCTATTGTCAAGATACAGTAAACAGTTTCATTGTAAGTCCATCTTTTTCTGGAAGCAGAAATGCATACTCCTCAAAATTTCATACTCAAGGATCCAGGCTGAGGTTGGTCTCTTGAAATGCTTGAAAGTGAAGCAGGTCTTTGTAATACCAATCATATATTCATTTGTTTGCCATTCACTCCAGACATATACGAGATTAAGGCTATTCCTTACAGCCTGTTTAACCCAGTGGCAATCTCTTTAGAAAAAAACCTACAACCTATAACCTGAAAGAACACTTAATGGACTGTCTCTACAGCAGAACACGACAAAGAATTTCCACAAGTATTCTTGAGTGTGTTGGGTTAGGTGGACAATGGATGTGAATGTTTCTATGAACATTCATACAGCAATTGTAGCTTACAAGACCATGAGGTCTGGTTGCCAAGAATGGCTGTTGGGAATAAAGATGGCTGCTGTGAAAGGGAATGACTGACTTTTCCTGGAATGCAAACAAGAAGATTTGATGATAAAACCAAAAATTAAGAGTAGCTTGACTTCTCACAGTCCTCCAGGCTTCACAGAACTTACCAAGACATGAAAAACAACTCTAGCTGTTAACCAGCTACAAATCCATGCACTTGGCCATATCAAAACTCTACAGGCTTTGAACATGTTTGGTAAATCCATTTCCCGGAAAAAACAAAGAAGTCTGGATCTGGCCGAAAAGGGTGGCAATCCAGCCTGCAGCAGACTGAGCTGAGCTTGGTCCTGCCCAAGCACAGACGGGCATGGCTACACCTGAGATACCGAGTGAAGCCACATTCAGAACAGGGAGGGAACAACAGTGGCCTTTTATCCACCGTCATGGTGTTTGAACATGTATGTGTTTCTCTTTAGTGAATTCTAGACAGAGTCATTGAATCCTGTAAAAGAACAGTAGGCCTTTTATGAACAAGAGGTGATAGAACTTTCAAACTGTCAGTGGTGAGGCTCTTAGATATCCGTAAAGGAAAAAATGTGAAAAGTATCCACAGTCCTACCATCTGAGGACTTTACTGCCTGTCATTTACTTTTTTCCTAAGTATGTATTATTTTTAGTTGTAATCAAAGACAAACTCTAAGAGACACCACCAAGACTTCCCATATCAATCTCCTTCCACTGTAATGTCCTCCCTGCCCCCAGTACACACACACACCCCCTCAGCCTTCAAAGTCAACAAGACCAGCTCCATCATGACACTCCCCAACGATGCTCACACAAGCTAGGAATCTCCAGGGTTGCAGCTAATCAACATCTTCACCAGACTCCTCACTGTCACACAGTTCAGAATGGCCCAATGTCCCCACCCTGCCCCAGTCCTTCCACTCTGTCTTTGGAAAACCTGGTCTGCTGAGTCTTTTCTCTTTCCCAACTGTGAACATACCCTTCACTTTCCAGTTCTAATCGGAGCCTGGTTTTCGCCTACGGACCTCACCTCCTCTACTACCTCCTCTCCCACTCCCTCTGTGCCACTGCCGCTCTCTGACTCCTCTGGGTCCCTGCTCTGTGCATCAGCTCGGAAGCATGCTGCTGTCAGGGCTACAGCAGCGGCTCCCCCTCCTGCTACAGTCCTCAGCAGCACCCTGTCCCCCAACTTCCCCGGCTCTCGATGTAGATGTTAGCCCTGATTCACTGTTATCTTGCCAAAATCACTCATATTTTAAAATACTTAGTGATTACAAAACCCACAGAGGGCTTCCCAATAGCTTTTTGCTTTTGTTCCTTTTTGTAAAAAGATTTATTTATTGGAAAGACAGAGAGGCAGAAAGAACCACAGAAGAGAGAACTTCCACCTTCTGATTCATTCTCTACACAGTTGCGGTGGCAGTGGCTGGCTGAAGCCAGGAGCCTGGAACTGCATCTGGCTCTCCCACTGGGATGACACGGGCATTAGCAGGGAGTTGGATCAGAAGTGGAGTAGCTGGGGCATGATTCCATATGGGATACTAGTGCTGCAGGTGGTGGCTTACCCTACTATTTACCACAGTGGTGATTCCTTCTAATTTTTTTGGCCACTTTCCCATCCATTGTCTTGTTCACTCTGTAACTTCTGCTTCCCACAGTCAGGGCCCGACTGTATCATCAGCACAATATGCACTGCTTCCATCATCAAACATCCCAACCAACACTTTCCTTGATTTCTAGCTCACTCTTTTAGGTGCCCTCCCAATCCAGAAGACCTCAGTGCCCTGATCCCACCACCTTCTCCTACTAATTTCCTCCACATCCTCACTCTGCTTCCTGGGCAACAGCATCATGATGTACTGAGTTATCCCAACTCCCTGCCTCTCCTTCCTTCTGCAACATCCACCAGCAAAATCTCCACTTCCCAACCTGCACCTGCACCCACAGAGCTCCACAGGCGAGAGAAAAACAATACCATTGTTGTGGCTGGTCTCATTTGCAATTCATGACCAGAAACCAGGATTACTGCTTGGTGGCATTTTCATGTGTCCCTGGTCTGTTTTCTCTCCCAGACTCCTTGACAGGTTAATTCATTCTCTTCTACCCATCTCCACTCTTGGCTCATAATCTTGCTTTGTACTTCTTTGGGAAAACATTGAAGCATTCACTCAGTAAGTGCCCACCATCACACCTGCGCACCTACTTGCATATGTGTCCAGCTGTACCAGCCTTCCCTCCAGTTACTGTGGATGACCATGGTCTGCAGCCATGCCCTCTCCCTCTGCTCCACATCTCAGCCCCATTCTAGCATCACAGTGATTCCAGCCTTCCTCCCTCCATAAATCATTTCCAACAGCAAATAAATCTGTTGATATTTTTTCCTCAAGCTTAAAAAAAAATCCCTCTCTTGACTCCCCTAGCCCCTGTTAAAAATAAAGTCCAACCTGTTCCCTCCTGCTCCAAACCTCCTAATGACTCCTTTATCAGGGTCCTGCAAGGCCCTGCACTGTCAGACCTCACCTCCACCTGCCATTTGCCCCTTGGTGTTCCAGCCACTCCAAGCATTCTCCTTGCTGTTCACTGATTCCCCTCTTTTAAGAAACCCGCAGGTTCATTCCCTTGCTTCCCATCTTTCAAAAAAAATGTATCAGGGGGACAGAAACAGAACTCCCATCTGCTGGTTCATTCCCCAAATGCCCACGGTGGTCAGAGTAGGACCAGGCCAAAACTGGGAGCTGGGAACACAGTTGAGGTCTCACATGGATGGCAGGGTTGCAAACACTTGAAAGCTGAGTTGCCGCCTCTCAAGGTTTACCTGAGCAGGAAGCTGGGTATCTGAACTAGGTGCTCTTGAGGGATGGGGGTATCCTAACTGGTTTCTTAACTAGGCTAACTGCCTACCCCCAAGTGTCATCTTCCAGTCGGGGCTTTATTTGATTTCTGTCTTGTGTGTGTCCACATCCTGATCCCACTGCTCCTCTCTGATGTCAGAGGCAACACTGGCTCTATTGTGAGGTAGAGTCGTAAACAACAAACATGGAAATGGTTTCGGGAGAGGATTAACCCCCACTTTTATTTCTTCTTGGTCCCTAATATTTCTTATCGATCACACAGCATACTCATTTGTTAGGTCTATGGACTATTTCCCACCTAACAATATATAACCTTTGTGAGAGCAAGAATCTTTATATATATATATATATATATATATATATATAAAATCTCTAGTGCTTATTGATGAATACATTATACATTAGTGCTTGCACATAGCAGGTGCTAAGTGATATCAGCTGAATGAATGGATAAAATTAAAGACACAAATACGTTGTACCATTTTAAAGGATTAACAATCAAGCTCATTCATGATTTTTCTATAGCTTCTGCATTAGAGTTGTCTCAATCAAAGGCAGAGAACATCATGTCACCATATTCCTTTGTAAACATGCCTGCCTGTCATTCAAATTCAACTTGGCTTCACAGTAAAAACAGCCATAAGCCTGGAGTGTTGTTAGCAATTCATTGGATCTCTTTCCTTGCTGATATTTCCATTCATATTAAATTTTGTTTGAAGAAAGAAAGTCTCTATGTCTGGGAGACAGCAGAGATACAAAGGTGTGTGTCCAGAAGGATTACTTAGCAAAAGAAAGGCTGACACAGACTTGGAACATGAAACCCCCAGCAGGGGAGGGGCTGCGGAAGATGCCTCTCTGGGTCAGGACATGCTTCTAGAGATCAACCTAGGAGTGGCATTTCAATAGGAATGACGGCTTCAGCCTAGGGGTTGGTGTTGTGGTACAGTGGGTTAAGCTGTTACCTACGATGCTGGCATCCCATATTAGAGCCAGGTCCTGGCTGCCCTGCTTCCAATCCAACTCCCTACTAGTTAGTGTACCTACAAAGGCAGCAGAGGATGGCCCAAGGGTCTCTGTCATCCGCATGAAAGACTCAAATGAACTGGCCATGAGGGGAATGAACCAACAGACAGAAAATTTCTTTGTCTCTCTGTGCTGTTATCTCTTTAAAAGAAATGAATCTCTAAAAAGGAAAAGACTTCAGCTGTGATACAAAGTAAAAACAAATACAAAACCAAATGGAATAGAGACTCCAAAGCAAATGGGGGAAGAGTTAGCTGAGGAGGCAAAAAGGGGGTGTATTGTAAGATTGGCTGCATCACTTCCCAGTGCGAAAATGTGATGCTGGTGTGTGCCTGAGAGCAAGCCCCAGGCACTGCCTGGCAAACGGTAGGGCCTGGAAGGATGTCTGCTCCTTTCCCTCACTGACCCTCCCTGCATTCCCCAGAGCCCAGCACTGCATCTCTCTCACATACACATATGCATTCACAGGCATTTGCACACACATGCACACACATGTGCAGGCATGCACACACACAGAGCAGATGCACAGCACACCCTGCATTCCCGGAACCCATGTGCCACACAGGAGGCACGACTTTCCCAATCAAGCTGCCTTGACCTTCACGCCAGACTTCGCAGAATTGGCCTGCTATTTTGGATTTGGCAGCTGGCCCCTTCCCCTCTGGTTAACCCACTCCCCAAACCATCTCCACATTTGTTGTTTATGACTCCACCTCACAGTGGAGCCAGCGTCGCCTCTGACGTCAATGTCTGAACTGCCAAATGTTAACTTCCATTAAAGAAATCATCGCGATTGAGCGAAGCAGCAGTCCCAGCCAGACTCCAGCAGTCCTGCATGGCTGCAGGCTGACAGCTTTCTGGTTTTTGTTTTAGCAGGTTCTTGTTTTTCTGCTCTGGAGGAGAGCTGGTTTCCATAGAAAGATTCCCCCTCTCTGTGTTCAATCTTCATTCACAGTTTCAGTGTTTACTTTTTGCTTTTTTTGTCTTTGCATAATCCTTACTATCTCAAGACTCTGAAGAGGTTCTGGACTACAACCGCTTCCTCTCCCCTGCAGGCAGTTCGGACTCAGGCCTGTAGTGGCTGACCTATTGCCCTGGTTTCCCTTCGCTTCTGGGCCACGTGACAGGGCACTCAGAAATCATGTGGACAAGACTCAGACAAGCTGGCTTTGTCTACCAGGCATTCTCAGGCCTTTCAACCAAGGGCTTGTGCAAGTTCATGTTAATGGAATTCCTAGAGAGAGGCTCCCACCTCTACCGGGGCTGCGGAGCCACTGAGCTATCTACAAGCCCAGGAAGATGGCTTCTTAGCTGGACGGCCAGAAAGCCCACGGCTGGCTCTCAGAATACTGAGCCTGCTGAAGTGAGTGGCAGGATTTGAGGACCAGTTCAGGAGCAAATAGGAAACGAGGGCTGGAATTGCAATGCCACCCCTGGCAGGATATAAGACCCAAGATTCAAGGCAGAGAATTCTCATTTGGCTCACTACATCCCCAGCTCCTACCAGGTAACAAAGTGAGGAATGAATGAAAGACAAGGAAGGTGAGAATTGAGTTGCACAAAAAAAGGAATTTGGGAAGGAATTAAGTTTGCAGCTGTCGCATTTGATTTTAATAGAGTATTTATGATCTACTGGTACTCCAGTTGTTGTGGCCTGGAGGAAAAAAAGACACTAGTTACTAAATTTTTTCTCCCTCCCCCCACCTCTGCTTTATGGTAAACCACTGAAGCAAACTTGTCTTCAGGCAGTAATGAGGGGGTCTAGTGTGTAATGAAAACACTGCTGGGAAAGAGATGAGAAGCCAAGAAAGTGACAGGTGTGAAAGCTGCCACATGTGTGTGGTATGTTCATACTCAGAGCTACAAGCCTAATATCACTAAAATGTCAGAACAATATCATTTCTGTTTAAAGATGCAAAAAATAAGGCTCTTAGAAAACATTACACACAAAAAAAACTTCTCACCAAGAACAGGTATTTGACCTAGTAGTGTTTGGGTTCTAATCCTAGCTCTGACTCCCAATTTCAGTTTCCTGCTAAATGTGGACAGGTAATGGATGAAGTTACTGGGTTCCCGCCACCCGTGTGGCAAGCCTGTACAGAGTTCCTGCGGCACCCAGGACTCAAACTGACACCTGACGTAGGATGCTAGGGTTGCAAGCAAGAACTTGCCTCAGTGCTACACAATGCCAGCCACCACTGCAGCTGCGTGGTCACAGACAAGATTTTACGTGTGGGGTCTGAATGAGAAACACACACCAACACAAATCAAAGACTAAAGCAAAGCATGGGAATAAATAGGTGTTCAGGGAGCATCTGCAATATTTTCCTTTCAGGGTTATAAATGATGTCATAATATGATATCTGCTAATACTTGGCAATTTAATATCAATGTTTTCATTACGACCATCGCCACTTTTGGAGTCAACTAACAGTTTTCTCAATCTTCTCATGTGATGTCTCTCATTTCCTAAGGGCACATACATGAATACAACATGGCTTCTTCCTCCCATGTTTCTCATACAGCCGTATATCATTCCAGAACTTGCTATTAATTCTCCATACTGAACACTGAGTTAACTCCAAGAGTAAGTATTAGAAGGAACACTGAAATGAGCACCCTATCAATCAACTCGCACCCATGGCCTTAGTGACTTCCACAGGATGTGGTGGGTTGAAAGGTGGGCGTACGCCTAAGAGTGTTGAGACATGCTGCCAGACACTCCAGAAAGTTCAGACCTGGGTATAAGCTATATGTTCTCTATGTTTCCCTGGTATCATCACTGCTACACTCTTATACCTGCCTACTGGGAGATACACACACTCCATTCCTTTTGGGCTAGTACTCAATAAACTTTCTGATTTGAATCATCCAAAAATCTGAAATGCTTCAAAATAAGGAATCTTTTATGTGCTGCATGATGTTACAATTAGAAAACTGCACCCCTGTCCTCCCGCGACAAGCTGCTGTCCACATGCAGGTTCCTGGCACTGTGCTCCGTTACAGCTTCCTACTGATGTGCACTCAGTGGGGGCAGCAGGGGATGGCTCCAGCGCCTGCATCACTACTGCATGCACGCAAGACCCACACTGAGCTCCCAGCCCCTGGCTTCCGCCTGGCCCAGCCTTGGTTACTGCAGACATTGGGGAAGTGAACCACCACACAGGATATTTCTGTTGATCTCTTTCTGCCTTACAAATAAATACATCTCTCATTGCCTTCTTCTTTCTCTGTCACTTAAAAATAAATAATTTTGTTTAAAATGCAGGTGCAGCAGCGTTTGGTCACCACTTTGGATGTGCATATATCTCATGGGAGCACCTGGGTTACTTCCTGGCTACTCCCCTACCAATCCAGCTCCTGCTTATGCACATCCAGAGAGCCAGCAGTCATGGCTCAAGTACTTGCATCCCTGTCACTCACACGGGAGACTTGGATTGAGTTTTGTGCTTCTGGCTTTGGTCTGTCTCAGCCCTGGCTGCTGCAGGCATTTGGGGAGTAAAACACAGGATGAAAGATCTTTCTGTGTCTGTCTGTATCTCTATATTTCAAATACACTAAAAAAGATTTTAAAAAAATCCAGGGCCCAGTACAGTAGCCTAGTGGCTAAAGTTCTTGCCTTGCACATGCCGGGTGCCGGTTTGTGTCCTGGAGGCCCTGCTTCCCATCCAGCTCCCTGCCTGTTGCCTGGAAAAGCAGTAGAGGATGGCCTAAATTATTGGGACCCTACACACACGTGGGAGACCAGGAAGAAGCTCTGGCTCTTGGGTTTGGGTTGACTCAGCTCTGGCCGTTGCAGCCTTTTGGGGAGTGAACCAGTGGATGAAAGATCATTGTTTCTGTCTCTCTCCTTCTCTCTGTAAATCGGACTTTGCAATAAAATATTTTTAAAAATCCAGGTGCACTAAAAAACTATAAAATTAACTCTGGGCTATGTACTCAGCTGTTTATGAAACATAAATGAATTTCCTATTTAAACTTGGGTTCTATCCTCCAAGATGCCTCATTATGTGTGAACATATGCAAATACTCCAAAATCCAAAATAATCTGAAATCTCAAACACTTCTAGTACCAAGAATTTCAGACAAGGAATATTCAACCTGTAGTGGAATCATTACTCATTGGTGGGTATATGCTTAACCTTAATGGAAACTACTGATTTTTCGAAATGATCCAACTTAATTCTCTTAGACACACAATGTGTAAAAGTTTCAGTCATTTAATATGGAATATCTATGAGGTGCTTGATAGATACATCACAGGATGGAGTCTACACGTGTCCAGTTTTTGTCGTAGCACTGATTTCAGGTTTTACCCGCCGAGCACACCATAACACGGCAGGTACTGGTGTAGGTAACTGATTCGAGGGGTGACTCCTGGTACAGACCGTCCTCATTATCTCCCTCATCAGTAGATCTGAGATCATCTACAAGTAAACATGTTAAAGAAATGCCCCGTGATCTTTCAAGTCAAATTACTGGATGTAAAAGTCACCACACACCAGAGAGTCAATCATCTAGACTGAAGATCAGACATATTGCCAGTCCAAATCAGGGGATAGTGTCTAGTTTCTAAAGCTTGAGATATACACCAACAGACTTCTCATCTCCTTAAGAAATCTCAAAATACATCGACTCTAACTAGCAGAAGACCCACACGTCTGTGGGAAGGATGTGTGGCTGAAGTCATGTCATAAATAAATGAACCCAAGTTTTTTTTTTTTTAAGAGGCATGGCTAACCAGATAGTGAGCGAGTCTCAAGGGTCAGATAAAATATAGAAGTGTCAATTTCAATTCTTTGTCCTCCAACTAAATCATTGCCACAGACTTTTTCCAAATGCACACTTAGCAAAAGTAATTTGTAACTGTCTACCTGGAAGATCTTGCCATCTGTTAAACAGCTGGAGCCAAGGAAGTCTGAATCTGCACAAATAGTGAGAAATGCAAGAAACTCAAATTGCAACCCATGAAGGAGGGCCTCAGATACTAGAACCTTCCACCTGTGCTTCCTGATCCCCAGTCTGATCTCCGGGCACCCAAAGCACAGCAGCTGCATCAAGGAGCCTTCCACTGGTTACTCCCGGGGGAACCGGGGTGGGAGGTGCGGGGGGGGGACAGCAAAGTTACAGTCTTTGTCTCCTCAGCTCCTATTTTCCATCGCTCTTTGAGTCTCTTCTGGCTGTGCGCACTCCTGGATGGAGGCCACGGTGCAGATCTGGCAGTGTCCTCCATGGGGCCTCTCAGTCTCCAGGTTTGGAGGAGCTCTGTTTCCCTGTTGGGTCCTGGGCTGCCATCAATGCCCTTCTGTGACCAGCCTGAGGTAACCCTGTAGGAATCTCTTGCATTTTCTCTCCACCTTCCTTTCCCTAAGGAGTTCCTTCACTCATTCTTTTCCCTTTACTCACTTGGCATGCCTCATTTACTTCCTGCCTGGCCTCTGGTTGATATTGTGGTCTTGCCAACAAAAGACCTGGTAAACAAAAGAGAAGAGCACCCTTAGAAATACAGGAAATGACACACCTGTTATAGGAGGACTGATGAAGGAGAAAGGAGCCCGTGGCTTTTCCCCACGGATCCATAAGCAGCAGCACCCACAAGGAGACAGTGTCTCCTCCACATCATGACTCTGCAATAAAGCTGGAACTGGGACCATCTGTTACATGCCAATCCTGACACAGTGACTGTGACATGTGTCACGTTATCACAGGCTGGGAGACCATCAGCAGACATGGAATCTCTGCATTCCAGTTGCTCATTTGTAAAATGCGAATAAGAGGACCTACCTTACAGTGTTATTGATGGAACTGGGATGGGACACATAAAGTGTCTAAGACATGTGCTCAACAAATGTTGTTCATTAACAATAATAACGTGGATGATGATGATTTTAATGATAAGGAGAATAAATTATCTGAAGGAGATTTCCTTTAATCCATCTTAAAGATGAGGAAACTGAGCCCCTCTAAGCTGCGTCACCAAGAAGAGATAAAGAGGAATCATCACAGTTCTGGATGGCACCAGCTCTGCACCTGCTCCACCACTGCCATGTCACATTCTGCCACAGTTGCCTGCTGCGTGCCAAATTCACAATGTGGATAAGGAACAATCTGTGTGTGGCCCATGTGCGGTCCCCCTCTTCTCCCAGATGAGTGCCAGACGAGGGTCCTTGGAGTGCCTCCGGGTTCAGCAGGTGTCGGCAGGTCCTCAGGGCGGGGATCTGAAGAGATGGTGGGACTTCTGGGAGGTGTGATCATGTGAGACCTCCCACTGTCCCTTTCCCCATGCTCTGGCTTCCTGTCTAATCTTGAGCTCTGCCACATGTGCTTCCACCACAAGGCCACCCATCCCAAGGCACTCACCAGAAACATGCCAGTGCAAGCGCCATGCTCTTGACTAAATCAAATCAACCACTTCTCCTGGTAAGTTACCCAGCCTCAGATAAGTGTTTACAGTAATGCAGGAGAGATGAACATGGTCTCCTAAAAAACTACCCCAACAAACCAGCCGCTTATACTCAGCATTGATTTGGGAAGTGAAGCCAACTTGCCACCCCTGCAGGAAAACTCTATTTCATAGAAGCAGTACAACTTCAGGTGTAACAAATTACTTATGTTCTTAGATCAGCAAGGCTGCTTTGTTCACCCCAATATCTCTGGGACCTAGGGCAATGCCCAGCATATGAAAATACTCAACAAATATATACTGCACAAAAAAGCAAATGAGAGCTCTTACATGCATGCCTTCAGAGAATTTACAGAGAATGAAGATGGGCTAAAAAAACACAAACTACCCTAATGCAAATGAGCCTAAGCTGGTTATCACAAAGCAAAACAAACTACAGGTAAAATGAGAAAAGAGGGTAGCCTGAGTCAGAACAGCACAACATTTAACCAGAGAGACGGCATTGCTTTCAGGCATCTTAAGCTAAGCTCACCATTTACTCAGGAAGATATCCTGGTAGGGCAGCTTGCACAAACAGATGAAAAGACTTCATAATTATTTTTAAAATTCAAAACATTTGCCTTAAATTGTTTACAATTTGTATTGACACATCTCTTCTTTTTTGAGAGCAAACAGAACTTGCAACCCAAACTCTGAGTAGATGGGACTGAATTGATGAGAACCTGAATTATCTGGACGTGAGCCTGACTTTAGATTACTTGCCCCTTTTCCCACTGAAATTTAACAGGACCTTGACACAGAAATTCTCTTTATTTCCTTCTGACGCACACAGGAAAATATCTTTTTGAAATCATTTTACTTGCTCAAGATGAGGGCTTTGCTGGAATCTCAGTTGCATAGTTCTCATCTTAACCGTATCACTCAAAGGCTTAAGGTCAACTGTCCGTGTCATTGGAGGACACCTTCCTGGTCTTTCAGCTTATGTTGGCTCTTCATTGGTCTCTACATCTTCAACAGGTGAGCCCTGCCTTCTGTATATGGAATAGGAAGGTTTCCAGCAGCAACCAATGCCAAACATCTATCAAACCTCTGCTTGCTCCTCTTTTGCTAATTTTCCACAGGCCAAAGTCCAGAGGCACATAGTCAAGCTCAGATTCCACAGAGGATGAGACTGCACCAGATAAGCTAAAATGTTCTAAGACAAGGGGGCATGCAGCACAATCAAAAGCTATTCAATGGCCTGCATCTTCGCTTTCTTCATTACATAAAATGGCATGTATATTTGTTCTTAGAAGCTCAGAAACCAGAAAATTTCAGGAAGCAGGAAAGTGAAAACAAGCCCCTTTCTCTCCCTCACTGCCCTCCATCATCCAATGTTCTCCACAGCTCAAATGGCAACAGCAATCAACAAGCTACAGCTTGTGGCCCAAATCCAACCTGCACCTGTCTGCACAGCCTGTGAGCTAAGAATGGTTTTACATTTTTAAACGTTTCAATAGAATACTATTTTGTGACATGTGAAATTGTATGAAATTAAATTTCCAATGTCCATAATTAAAGTTTTCAATTGGCACACTGCCACGTCCATCTCCATGTATTTTATCTGTCGTTATTTTACACCAGAGCTGCAGAGTTTGGTAGTCCTGCTGGTCTAACTGTATAGATCCCTCAGTCCTGCTGGAAAGTAACTCCCTATCTCTTATCCATCCATTTACACGCATTCCAAAATCTGCAGTGCTCTGAGAGCTGCAGCCCTCTGAGCACCAATATCAACAGTTCCAAGTTTTCAGACTTGGGGGAATTTTAGATTTCAGATTTTAAGTTTGGGGTTGCTCAACAACACCATCTACACACATACTCCACCATTTAAAAAAAAAAAAAAAACCTCTGAAATCTGAAAACACTTTTTGCGCCAAGCACTTTGAATTGGGGATACTATATCTGTGTCAGGTGTCAGATGGAATACTGCCTGTTTCCCAACCTGCTTTTCTCCATTCAATTGTATATTGAGGTTATCTTAGTCCATTTAAGCTGTGCAAACAAAATTCCATGAAATACGCAGATTCAAATCACCAGTAATTTATCTGAAGCCATGAAGTTCAAGATCAGGATGCCAGCAGGATTAACTGTTCAGTAAGGGCCTGCTTCCTGTGCCCTCACTTAGTAGAAGCTCCCCCAACCATGGAGACTCGGGACCTAATCACCTCCCAAAGGTTCTACCTCCTAACGCCACATATTTAGGATTTGTTTCACCATAATTAGGCGACACAAACATTCAGACCACATCAGTGGCCATGTGTCCTTAGGTGTTCAGGGACCTATGAATTTCCGAGGAAGTGTTTCCACTGCCATCCCTGGCCCAGTGAAGTTTCTTAGAAGCATTTCTCCATGAGCCAGGCATTCAAAGGCATTTCTTCCCCTCCTTCCTTATCTTGCTGGAAATGCTGAGCACAGGGAGCACACACTGGAACGGACTCAGAAGGAGTGAGGACCGATAACCCGGCGATTTGCCTTGGCAGGAAACACACCACCCAGGCAGTCAATCACTCTCCAGCTGGGCTGCTAGGGTCTCGGAGATCACAGCATGCTATTGAAGGGTGCTGTCTGCTGGGGAAAGTATTAGTCAAGCAAATCTCTTAGGTAAGTAGGGAGCCCCAAGAAAAACTGTTAGATGCCAGTCTTCCACTCTCTTCAGCTCACATGAGGAACTAACTTTAGCTTGTATAGTTCTTACATTTAATTTCCAGTGACTCACAGATTCATAAAGAATCTGATTGTACATTGATGGAGTTCCTGCAATTATGTTGATGACACTTTGTTGACATTCTACTAGCAAATGTGTTTTTTTCTAAGCAGATTTCAATTTAGTCTGTACTAATATAGGTGGTTTTCAGTGAAGACCAAGGGAAAAACATTTTAAGTATGCAAAAATAATTTCTGGAATGATTTTCAGTGATGGCTTGAATCAACAGTTAATTTTTTGCTGGAGAAGACTTTCTTTACTAGCAGTAATATTAAAGAAACCAATCATTTTGACCTCATATGTGATTATAATTTATATTGGTTAAGTGAAGTTGGCAGGTGTTCCAATTACTTACTGCACTATAAGATGCCACCCTCAGATGCGATGACGTCAAACAAGACCAATCATTTCTTTCTCCGTAATTTGGGCAGTGCTCATGGGGGAATTCAGCTCTGCTCTTTGCAACATGAACAGGTGCCACTCATCTGAGACAAGTGGATCCACTTCCAAGATGGCACTCATATGGACAGCAAGTTGGTGCTAGCTGAGGCAAGGAGCTCATGTTTCCTTTCCCAGAAGTCCTCTCCCATGGGGTACCCTGGACTTCCTCATAGCCTGGCAGCTGGCTTATGCAATTAGAGTGAGATGCCAAAGAAAGATGGTGCGTACTTTCTCACTGCATGTCTACCTTGTTAGTCAAGCACTGTCACCTCCACTGCACTCGACCGCATTAGTGAATTGTTAAAGCCAACCTAAAGTCAAGGTGAAGGGAGCAAGATTCACATATCAACAGCAGGAGCTGCAAAGATCATCTCCACTGCACCCACCAGAGCTCCTAAAGGAATTCAGGTAAATCCATTTCTGAAAATCGTGGTTGGGATATTGAAGTAGCAGCAAAGAGAAGCCAACAACAGCACTGGAGTACCTTCCAGTGGGACCAACTCTCTCAGGAGGAGGTAGAAGAGAATGGTCAAGAGATTAAGCCATCTGCCAGGTGTGTGACCAATAACTGCCTGCCCTGTCCCTGGGAAAAAAAGTGACACCTACCTCACTGGTCGAAGGAAATCTTTCGAAAGGGGCTTTTATATAATACATGTACCAAAAACTACAAAATAGTAAGTGCTTTCCAAATCTTCACAATCTGGACAGACTCACCTGATGCCACCTGGACCAAGAAATGGAGAGCACTGCCATGGCTGGGAGACAGCAGAGAGAGGCAAGTGACAGAAAATGGGATAGGGATGGGATGCAAGGGGCAGGGAGGGACTTCGACAAACAGGAGACAGCTGACTCTCAGCTCTTGCTGGTGGTTGTCATGAAGGGGTAAGAGTAGCATGTGCAGGCCTGACCAAATACAAAGATAGACTTGTGAAAACTCAGGAAAGACACCCATTCTGAGACTGGAGGGGAAACAGGAGGGAGGGGAGGGAACTTGAGGAGGGGACAGGGAGACTCCAGTGCCTATTAAAATGTATCATAAAATTTAAAAAATATCTTAAATATGTAAACAGTTACAGGAATATGGGACTGAATAAATGTGTAATATGAATGTTTTAAAAAGAAAAGAAAGCCAGACTTATTTCATAGGCCCCTGTCTGGGATTTTGCTAATAAGTGTTGGCAGCACGTGTGACTTGAACAGCAGGGAGAAATCTAGAGTAGTGGTAAGTGATGGGAGAGTAGGAGGCAGAAGAAGACAGCAGAAGCAAAAGGGAAGCACAAGGGGCTATCAACATAAGAGAGCTTGAAATTTTACTTACAGCTGAGCATGGTAGGGATCATGGGTATGGTGGAATTATCTGGGCTGAGCGTTCTGGAAAGAACCTTGGCTTGAAATGATCATATGTTACTATCTGAGAAAGGCAGAGAGGCCACACTCTTGCTGCAAAATGAAGTGCTCACTCTCCATACGTACCACTTACTTGAATCACTACAACGCATCGTAAAGAGCTTCACTCCCCTGTTAGACTCGCACTGCACCTTCCTCGCTGCCTTGTCTTGCTTAAGCATACACTGCCTTCTGTGACATTCTTAAACTCTCTCCCTCTTGTGGAATGTCTCACAGCTCACATGCTGGTGGAAAATTCTGTTAACTTCAACTCTTTTTGGGGATGAAACTGAGTATGAAACGGAAGTCTTGACCATGACACTGTGAAGTCCATGGCATCTGGCAGACTTCTCTGAACAGGCCCGAGCCCTTCCTGCCTCAGTCATGGCAGCGGCTACAGGATTATTCAGTAGCAGCAGCAGAAGAGCGAAATCTGGGATTGTTAGCAACTCACTGAGAACTGGCAGATCTCAGGATGGCTCCCACGGGATGCAGCTGGCGAGAGCAGCAGTGGGGAAGGCACTGATTTGTTCAGAAACATTTAGATCAAAGCCCTATGAGAACAGTCGAATGCGCTTGCGGCATACTGAGTCAGCACAGGATGAGCGTTCAAGCTTAGGGCCTGGCAGAGCAAGGGCCCTCTGATGGCTTCTCCTTATCCTCTCTAACTCTGCGGCTGCATGGGGTTTCATGGGACTTTGTGTACTTAGGGCTCCCACAGGGTTCAGTCTGAGCTGCTTCTCAAGCTCTATGCCCTGCTGATGTGATCCACAGGGCCACACTGGTTTTCTGTTGACCTTGGACCATGTTTTTGGATCTGCTCGTTCATGTGTTCAAGGTGAAGTCAGAGCTTTCAAGGTTCTGCCTTTTACAAATCAGCCTTAACTTTGGAGTCTTTCACGGTACAGCTGGTTTGCTCATGTGTATGAACACTTTCTATGCTCAGCACACATTGCATTGAAAGATGGGGTATTTTAAACACACATGAAAGAGGCAAGATAAAAATTAATGAAATCAAAGTGAAGAGGGTTTTTTTTTATTTGTTTCCTCTCAAATCTCATTTTTCATTCTGTATCTTTCAGCAGAATGCTTTTGAGTAAGTATTGTGTTGGGTATTTCTAACTATCATAGCATGAAATGAGACTAATGAATGCTAAATATTCATCACCTTGTCTCTGCTTAAGACAGCAGTAGAGGAGCCACTGTGCTCACACAGAAGGTTCAGGAAAGCTGGCATCCCATATGGGAGCACTAGTTTGAGTCTTGGCTACTTCCTGCCAATGCGTTTGAGAAAGCAACAAAAGTTGGCACAAGTATTGGGGGCCCTGTTGGTTACAGAAAGTGGAAGAAAAGGAGGGAGGGATCTAGAGAGAATCCTCTTCCACGTGCTGGTTCATTGCTCATATGGCTGCAGCAGTCAGGCCTGAGCCACACACTAAAGCCATGTGGTTCTCCATTTGGGTCTCTCACATGCGCAATTAGGGGTACAAACACTTCGGGTCATCTTCCACTCAGGTGCATTAGCAGGGAGCAGTGCAGCACCCAGGGATGCAATCATTGTTCTCCTGGGATGCTGCTGTTATAGGTAGGAGCTAAGCACTGTGCCACAATACCCGGCCCTACAGCTAGGAATTCATATTCCAAGCTATCCTCCCAAAATATGGTATTAATCTAAGATTGCGTACTTTCTCATGTGTGACAGTACCAGATCTTGTATTTTTTTCTTTACTATCTCATCAAGGAAAGTTTCAATATATACTGCTGATTATATAAAAACACTATATTTTTTTTCCATGTTATCACTGCCATCTAACTTTCTCCTTTGTGAATTGTTTGTTCCTGTTGGTCTGGGTTCTTCGTGTTTTTCTTATGGACAATAGCAACACTTAGCAGATGTCATAGGCCTCTCCTGAAAGACTGGATTGTACTTGTGATGCAATTTTGGCTGGGAAATATAAATCAGAGGGAACAGGAAGAGAAAAGATTCAAGTTAAGCTGCTACTTCTTGTCTGAAGTAAGCAGAACAGGCTCTCCAGTGTGACCTGGGGCACCACTACCAGGCCCTCTCACAGAAGGATGAGCTGGCTCTAGCTGCCGAGCCAAACGAACCATGATCCACTTGGCAATGTGACTCTAACTCCTTCTGCAAATAAACAGGGACTTAGAGCTACTCCCATTTCCAAGCAGTGTTAATGACATCCGGACAAAGAGCCCCAAACAGAGGCACAGGTACATGAATAGGCATCCAGCCACACACACAAAGTTCCATAAATATTTCATGACTTAATCCAGCTGATTTTTCTTTCTTAAATTAGGATTTGAGTACCAAGTACTACAGAGTTAGAGATCATTTTATGCAAAGCATCCAAAACCCCAAAGCCCTTTCTGGATGTTTTTATCACTCTGGGTGTTAGAGTGGATTGTATTTATGGATGTATCCCCAGTAGTCCTTCAGGTTCATTATCCCCTAAATCAAATCTGACCTCTTACCATATTTATTTTTTTCTGTCCACTGACTTTGCTTCCCTTCCAGGTATCTGACCTAACAGGTATTTCTATTCTTTGCCTTTCACATTCAGTAAAATGCAAATACCACAGACTTTTCTTTGTTAACATTTTACAAATAGAAAATGAATATTGCAGAATCGCTTTTCAATTACAGCAAAATTGTGAAGGCAACACACAGAGCTCTCCTGATCTCCAGGCCCCAGTCCATGCAGCAGCAGCAGCATCTTACGCGACCACCATGGCGCTGACGCTGAGATGGGTCTGCTGTTATTAACCATGCTCCACACTTATCTCACATGCTGTTGCTTTCCAATTATGTCCTTTCCTGGTGCCAAGATCCTGTCTTCAGGATACCATACCGCTTCCCCACGGAGCGTCCCTAGGCACCTCTGATCTGTGATGAATTTCAGACCTTCCTGTTTTCTGATGGTCCTGGCAGTTTTAATGAATTCTGGGCAGGTATTCTGTGGACTGCCCAGGCTATGTCTCACACTCTTCTCAGCTTCAGGTAACATATATTTCTTGGACAACCACCAGGGCGGAGGATATCAACTTCCATCCCAATCCACCCAGGGAGTATGCTATCTACATGACTCGGGATGTCTGGACTGATAACCCTGCTGCATCAAACATGAATCACTCATACTAACCAATTATCCAACTCCCTAGATGCGAAGCAGTGTCCAAGTCTATTGTGACACTAACTACGCAGACACAGCCCAAACCTCCCACAGCTTAAAGGCTCAGTAACATTAGATGGGGCCCACTTCAGACACCAATACAAGACCCAGCCTCCCCCACTTCTGACCAACCAGTTATAAACCAGAGACATAATTCCCATGAGCCCTTCACGTTTGATCACCTGCTGGAATACTCTGGCAACCAGTTCTGCCCTGAGCTGTCTGGGTATCCATCCAGAGTCCCCTCTTTAACATAACCTCAGATGCATTTGAAAGGAGCTGATTATAAATTTTAAAAATGCTCATTTTATCCCTACTCAAGACACTGAGATTTTGATGAACTCTGTATGAGCACCCAGGGACAGAGACTAAATAGACACTGTTTGCGTTGGCACTATGACTTCCCACTGGTAATGGTGACTTTTATCCTCTGCTGAGGGAGTGTCAGCCAGGCTTCTCCATTTAAAAATCAGTCTCTTCCTCCTTTCTGTCCTTATTTCTCAGAGGGGAAAGCACACTAGAAGTTAAATGACTTGGGCAGGTGTCTGGCCTCGCTTCAGGACACTGCCTTCCATATGCAAGTGGTTGGATGAGTCCCAACTCTGTTGCGGATCCCAGCTTCCTGTTAACACACTCTAGGAGGCAGCAGGTGGTGATTCAGGTGCTTGGGTCCCTGCTATCCACATGCAAGAGCTGGCTTCGTCCTGGCTCAAGCCTGCCTTTGTGAGTACCTGGGCGGTGAACCAGTAGAAGGATGTTCTTTCTGCTTGTGTCTTTCAAACAAAATAAAAATAAACTTCAGAGAAAATAAGTTAAACGACTGCACCAAGACTAGACATTAGTAAAACTGAAATTGGAACATAAGGCTCTCACTCCTGGTTGTTGGTGTGTTTCAAGTCTGCTACTCCAGCGGTCAGGAGCTATGGCTGGCCTTGACCTTTGTAAACAACTCACATGTGTGCAGTGAAGGGTTTTGGATGAGGGGAGAGAGGAAAAGATGTAGAGGAGGGGACAAAGAACAGACTGAAGCACACATTCCCCTGGAGGCTGGAAATGAAAAGGGAGGAGAACATCCTCAGTAAAACAGATACATGTAAAGCTGGTGCAACAAGCTAAAGCCCTGCGAGGCTGCGACAGGCTAGGTCTTTTAAGTGCAAGCAAAGCCTCAGAGACTTCCCCTGCATGTTTCTCATCCTCAGCTGCTCCAACACGCCCCCGAGAAAGGCACCTCCCAACCCTGCTCCTTGGCCCTGACCATGGCCCTCCATTCCTATCTACCAACGACAAGGCTGGCTGCTTGCCCAAAATTCCAAAATGGTTCTCTGTTTATTTCTATCTCTAGGAAATGACAGAGATGTCCCATGATAACTGTATTCTGGGGTGTTATTTTAAGTACTTGATGCTTGCTGTGTTTAGAACACAGATTACTTTTGATTTTGTGTTTTTTGTTTGTTTTTGTTTGTTGTTAGTATCTTTTAGGAACAGTCAAGCTTGCTCTTTCTAAGTGCTTATCAAAGACCTATGAAATGTCTCATGAAGCCTCTTCTTTGGAACAGTATTTTGCAAAGCAAACTGGAATCAGGGAAACAGGAACATCTTTGGAGAGAAAAACGCAACAGTCATGAGCTGACACAAGGTGCAGGTAGCACCGTTTGTAAATATCTGTCCTTCATGAGGACAGATAGCAGCAGACCAGTTGGTCTTACAAAGTAAAAGTAAGCTCAAGGTCAAAGACATTACTGAGGCTATGTAACCAACTGACCTAAAGAGCCTGACATCTAGCACAATTTTTAAAAATTGAGTTCAATTATTACAGCAAACCTGGGAGGTTAAGACCTAGCTTCGTTTTTCCCAGTACAGTCCAGAGAAATTAAATGATTCATTGAAGCTACTTCTGTGAGGTCAGGGCTTAGGATGTGAGATTTACCACTGTACGCCAGGGGACTGCCATAATGCCTTGCAACACAGCAGGTGCTCACTAAAGAACTGTTGGGAAGGGCGTGGATGTTGTAATGCAGCAGGTATTCCTGCATCCCATATCTAATTGGAAATAGCTCTCTGCTTTTGTAGCTGGGAAGCAGCAAATGATAGTTCACATGCTGGAGTGCCTGCCAGCCACATGGGAAGCCCCGATGGAGATCCTGACTTCCAGCCTCTGGCCTCAGTCTGGCCCAGGCCTGGATGCTGCAACCATTTAGGAAGTGAGCCAGTGGACAGAAAATTCCCTTTCTCTCTCTCTCTCCACCCCCCACTCTTGCTCTGTGTGTGTGTGTGTGTGTGTGTGTGTGTGTGTGTGTGTGTGTGTGTCACACACTCTTTGTGTTACTCTGTTTTTCAAATAAATATTTCTAAACTTGTGGGAGAAATGTGCTTCTGCCACTGGATGAACTCCCTAGTCCTTTGCCTTCTGCTACTCACATTGCTTATAGCTGAAGATGATTCCAGCTGCCACACATGCTCCTATTCTGCCTTCCAGCTTCACGGACTTCAAGATCCACAACTCGCTGATGCTTGGCAAGCCCTTCCACTCAGTCAGCAGTGGACACAGAGACCCAGGAGGCAGCTGCCACACCCCATTTTAAGTCAACGCCCATGGAGGGGACCTGGCCATATACACCTCAGAAGGCAACTGTGGAGATCACCCTACTTACAGAGGATCTGTATGTAGAGAGGAGGTGGTCTCTTTCAACAACGAAGTTTTAGAGGTGATTTCCAAGCTTACCACCAGTGGGGTAGGGCTTACTTAACAACTCAGTAATAAGACAATGAAGAGCAAAAGGAGAAAAGGCAGAATTCTCTCTATGAGAAACAGAGTCAGTATAAAGATGCACTAGAAAATCCAACTGGTTTTTTTGGTTTGTTTTCATAAAACAGCTGGACTCCATCATGGGACACTTTCAACTTATTAACACCTATTTTCCTGATGATACAAGTGCTTAGGTCCACAATTTTCCT
The DNA here is from genome assembly GCF_017591425.1 of Ochotona curzoniae. Lineage (NCBI taxonomy): Eukaryota > Metazoa > Chordata > Mammalia > Lagomorpha > Ochotonidae > Ochotona > Ochotona curzoniae. The sequence goes on along the minus strand of NW_024464920.1, from coordinate 10,505,836 downwards.
GGCAGAAGGCAGGTGGTTAAAACCAGGACCTCCAAAATGTCCCTCCAGGCACTTCTCTGCTCCTGAAGGCATGAGCATACTGAGTGAACAATGCATGTGCTCACGGAGAAACTTTTAAAGATGCCTTTCCCATTTTCAATCTGGAATGAATAGGAACTTTCTGGTAATGCCTCCTAACCTTGTATTGCAGGGACATATTGGAGATAACAAGGCATGAAATTGCTTTGCAAAGAAATCATTTTTCTGATTCAATAAATGACGCGGAGGCTAGGAAGTCCATTCGGGACCTGATCTGAATTACAGAGAGCAAAGGAACTTGTTGATGCTGGCCCCATTAGTCCCAGGCTGAATTACTGGTTCTGAGAAATGAAGAGGAAAGAAATCATCTAAAAACAGAACCTTAAGAGCACTGATCACAAAAAAAGGACTGATTTTGTAATTCCCAAGAAAAGTCAGGGTTTGCCACGTGGCCACCGAGTTCTGATGGAACAGCTAGATACATAAAACTTAGTGTCTGCCAAGGGCAAATGGATTCCTCAAAGCTGCTAACTTCAAAGGAGCAGCAGTTCTGTTTTGTTTATAACTAAGACAACAGAGAGTTCACAGCCCCCAAGAGAAAGTTACTTTCTTGCCAACAATGGTCAAAGGTGCAATTCTTTTGAAACAATTCAGTCAAGTGTTCTTCCTTCTGTGAGGACAAGAAGTAGAGCTGTATTGCTAAAATGAGCCAGGGGTTTAATAACACTTGGTGTGTGTGTGTGTGTAGAGGGGGAATCAATGTGATCACACAAATATGACTTCTCTTATCATATGAAAATGACAAACTCGAATTGGTGACATGCGGATATTGTGCTTCACAGCTTTTTGAGATGTCAACATCATTAGCCTAGAAGAAACTTGGAGAGATCAGATTCCGAAGTCAGTGACCTCAGTATCTTCTGTCAGCCTGCCCTTCAAACTAACCAATCAGAATACCCTCTCTTGCATGACCCACAGCTGATTTGTGATGTGGGCTAGGCAGCATATTAGTGAGGGACAAGGAGCCTTAATGTGTCTTCTGTGTTCCAACCCTGTGCTGCTAAAACCTCACCCCCTTATGGGCCAATTCGGTACACCCACTTTTCCGTGACGCACCAGCCTCCTCCATCATAAAGAAGATAACATGGTGAACACATGTAAGCTGAGCTCCAAGGAGTCATTCCATGAAACTTTACTAGAAATCATCACTTGCACTGAACCCTCCTGCCCCTGAACTCCAGCCCATCTGTGGGCTCAATTAGGGCACAACCATGTACCTAATAAAGGAGCCAATCAAACTGGCACAACTCCCTTGAGGCTGCTTGCATTCACTTCAGAATATATATTATCTCTTTGCCTTTCAATAGATCCTGCTTCTCCATTTATCTTTAAGTCTCCCAGTTGTCGTCTTACACACAAGACAAGAACCTGTATTAAGTCTAGCTGGGGGTGTCATGAAGTGCAGTCAGGGCTCTTGAGCTCTGTAACACATGCACAGGTATATCCTGAGTTTAAGAATTACTCAGTCTACAGACAGGTGAGTGGTCAGTGTAGTAGTGTTGGGTGGTGGTGGCTGAGAACTGTAACTGCTGTGGCTTTTGGTATAATGAGTGCTGTTTGGCCACACTTAGGGGAAGGCAAGGTGCTGGAACCACGTGGATTGAATGCTAAGGAAGAAGATTGGGGGGCCACTATTAGAAAAAGGGAGAATGGAGGACAGGCAAGCAAACCAAAGATGAGCAATCATGCCAGACCACTGAGGACCAAGTCTGGGGCTTTTGCTGTGTGCCCAGAAGCGGAAGTTCTTGGTTCTCAGGCCATGAAGCTGACAGTCTGTACACTGAGATCCATCGGGACTACTCTTAGGGAAGATATGCCTGAGAATGAAGCAAGCACCAAGGAAACAGGGCTGAGAAGTAGAGACCAACTTCCCAAAGCCTCCAAGCACATGGAAGACAGTGGGCACCCCTCACACTGCTTTTTAACACAGTGTGCTTGCATCTCCTTCCTTGTGCCATCACATGGTGGCCCTCCCAGACCAGTTGTCTGAAGCACTTTTGTGATGTGCAGTAATACATTTCCACACTTCTATTTCTTCTTTTCAATTTTCAGCTTCAGTCACTTTGAGGTAGATTCTCTGTGACTTGCTTTACTGAAAGCTGCAAACATGTATGAGGTGAGTCCTCAAAATACTTAACATTCACCCCCAGTCCAAAACCTTCTTCCTACAAAAGACAGACTGTGATATGGCTTCGGTGGGGAGGGGAATGCATGCAGGAAAGAAGTTCTGGGGTACACATTTCACACATTACTGGGAAGTTATAAAAGATCTTTTGTGGGAATATAATTTGGCAATCTCTATTCACATTAAACATACAGACCATTTGGCTTTATAATTCTATTTCTGCGATCTGTTTCTATAAACTAGTCATACGCCCAAAGATTTGCACTCAGGGAAATATTACTGTTGGGTGACAAAAGATTATATGACCAAAATGCCCAACAATAAAATCTGGGTAAGTAAACAATGTCCACTTAAGCCAGAGGTGATGAATGGCCAGCCATGGGCTGTATAAGGCCAACAAAATTAACTGGTCTGGGTTGTCAAGGCAACTGCAGATGGGAACCAAAATTTAATAAATCTACAGTAGGTTAATTAGTAAGTTGATGGTTTTGTATGGTCCATGAGTGACTGTTATAAATATCCAAATGGCCCTTGGCAGGAAAAAGGACCCTTCTTCTTCCCATCCCGATGGCCCCTAAACAACATAACAAACACACTCAGAGTTCTTAACCAAGAAAACAGGGCAGGTATTTGGCCCAGCAATTAAGTTGCTGGTTGGGCACCCACATTCCACATAGGACTGTCTGGGTTTGGAGTCTGGCTCTCCTCCTGAGTCCAGTTTCCTGCTAATGCGTATCTTAAGAGGCAGCGAGTGATGGCTTAAGTACTGGGAGACCAGTACTGATGGCTCAACTCCCACCTTCTGCCTGGTAAGCCCTAGCCATTGCCATTTGGAGAGTGAACCTGTCTTTGACTCTCTGTCTCAAAAAATAATAATAATAAAATTTAAAAGAATTAAGTTAAATAAAAGGCTACTCTACATGTACATGTGCTATTTTGGAAAAATTCCTAAGTTTTTGCAAATGTTTAATCGAAGACACAGCTGGAAAAATGTATATGGGATACTACCATTTGTGTAAATGCAAATAATAATCAACCAGATATACAAAAGTACTTCAAAAATTGAGAGTAAATTTAAAAATAAGTTTATTTTTTAAACTATGCATTTGTTTTCAAAACATACATTTTGCAGGAATTTTCTGAAGTCTCCTTCACAAATTTGAGGGTGAGGGTACTTCAAAACATTTGTAGGAAGTCGAATTGAAAGATATTTATTTTCCCATGAGCTTTCCAAAACGTAGATGAATGTATATAAACATACTATCTGCAGGAACAGAGAGAAAGTAAACATTGGCTTCTGGAAAGAGAACAGGGCTGGAAGAAACCTCTGTTACACCTTTTAAATAAAACAGCTCTGTGCATCCACTCTGTATTTAATGCCTCGGTGGATCTGGAATGCTTCCTTCCTTTTTAAAAATTACTGTTTTATTTCTTTGAAAGGCAGAGAGACAGAGAGGTCTCCCATCTTTCTAGTTCACATTGAAAACACCACATCAGCCAGGGCTGACCCAGCAGGCAGCCAGGAGTCAGGAACTCAGTCCAGCTCTCCACACTGGTGAGGGACCCAAGCATCAGCAGGAAGCTGGGCGAGGGAGCAGAGCCAGGACTCCAACTCCGGCCCTCTCTTACCAGACACAGGCATCCCAAGTAGCACTTTAAGGCTTTGCCATACACAGCCCCATCCTCCCCACTTCATCCTTCTTTAAGAACTACTAGCCTTAAGAAAAGAAGAATGCACATGCCAGAGAAGAGATCTGCAGACACAGCTCTCTCTTCTCGAATCAGGCCAGGAGTTGAGCACATGATAGACCCTTAAGGCCCTGAGCACATGCTAGTCCCTTAAAATGTCTTGGACACTCAGTGAAGATATTGAAAGCAGTCAGTGGGGGTGGAGCTAGAGTGGGGGTGGGGACAATTTTCCCTGGAGCAGAAACGCACAAAGGTCCAGGTCCCCACAGATCTGTCAGCCAGAACTTTTGTAGCAGATCTCTCCAGTGACACTCCCACTTACATTCCTTCTCCCAGCCGGCCCGCCCAGTTGGCCGTCTAGGATTACCAAGGCCCACTTCAGCACAGCATTTGAATTTCTCTCACTCCATTTCCCTCTCCAACCCAAGTTAACAGTTGGAAACAGCGAACACTCCCAGCACATCTGGAATGAAAAGTGCAACTGAGGCCATGTTGATTGTTAAGCTCTGGTTCCACAGTTGACCTGAGGGCCAGCTGTTCTCCGCCACAGGTCCAGGTGGAGCATGGAGACTGCCACAAACTCACTGAACATAAACCACAAACACAGGTGCACATGAGGGTGACCCCTGACGTGACTGATGCTCACTGCCAAGTGCAGCCACACAGTGACAGCTGCAGTCAGGGGACTGGCTCAGGGAACAGAGTAGCAATTCACTATTATTTTACTGCTATAAAACGTGCAGCTCCAGCCTGCTGATGCTCTTGTTTCTGTACCCTATAACTCACCTACAAATTCATCTCTGTTGCAATTGACCTTTTAGATGTCTGAGCCCAATTTGGGGGATGAGAAACAACCCCTCCTCTTTTTCTCTCCCTCCCCATTCTCTTCCTTTTCCTTGGCAAAGCTCCCCATTCCAATCATTCATTTTACTAGTTACAAGATACCTTATAGGTGTAACATGGAAGGGGTGATGGGGAAGGTGGCTGGGGCTTGCTACCAGAGTTCCCAGAACTGATTTTGATATTTTCCTAATGAACCAAATTTGTAATTTTCACCTTTTCATACCCCAGACTGTTCGTCCAGCCCCATACACCCCCAATCCCAGCCACCACCACTATCACCACCACCACCACCACCACCACACACACACACACACACACACCAGGCAGTAAGACAGCTGGTCTGTATGGCCTTTACTAGACTATCAACACCTGAGGCCAAAGCACCCCAAGAGGATAGGCCTCAAGGCTTTGTTGCTTTTCTAGCACTGTGGAAGTTGAGTGTGGTGTTCTGATGTGTCTCATAGGAAATGCCTAGCAAAGATTCCTTCAACTGGGCAACCTCTGCCTCCATTTCAGCTGACTAAAGGACTGTGTGTGTGCTGTTTTATTTTCATTTATTATCACTTGTCTGAAAGGCAAGGAAGGCAGGAGAAAGACAGGAGAGGAGAAAAGGAGAGGAGAAAGACAGAATAATTCTTCATGCACTGATTGACTCTGCAAATGTCTGCAACAGCTGGACTAGGCCAACAAGAGCCCTGACCTTGATCTGAGTCTCCCATGTGCACAGCAGCATGCCTACTTCCAGCACATGCATTAGCAAGAAGCTGAGTCAGAAGTAGAACCAGGACTGGCAACCAGGTACCTGGCATTGGGATATAGCATCCTTGGCGGTGTCTCAACCACTGTGCATTCCTTTTAAACATTAAAAAAAGAGCAATCCAAGTAGGAAACTCTGCAGGCTATACCATTTAACTACATTCAAAACTGGACTAGGGTCTATTATTCATCCACTGGTAAGCTGGGAAGAAAGGGGTATACTAAAAATTACAGAGAGCTCCAATTCAAGCATTCCTGCCCAGAGTCCACCAGGTTTGGACAGACTGGGAAGCAAGCCCAGAGGGGCCACACACTGTACATTGGTGTCTGGGGACCCTGTTTCACCTCTGCATCATTATGAGCCTTCCATTCCCTCATTTATCCCAAAGGACACATGCAAAGTCATGACACATGCCAGATGCCCCGTGTGACAACAGATCAGTCTGGGCAGCAATGGACAGACAGTAGCAGCCTTGTTCACTTGATACTTAATCCATCAACATGGGGTTAGGTTAGGTTGTATGATGAACAACAATCCTAACTCTAAAAGAAATCAGGAACAGATTGAGTCAATGCATGTACTTCCAACAACAATGCCAACACTTGGAGATCCTAGGCAGTAGGTGCTTGCTCAGGAAAGTTAACTGAGTGAACAAAGTAAAAAATCAGGATTTATCACGATCAATAACGAAATCTATAGGCCGAACAGGCAGCCGAGGCCTCAAGGAAACACAGCATCATTGGTAGCAACAGGGAAGTCTATTTCAGACTTGATTCTGGACTCCAAGAATTCAGAAACAGGTCATATAAAACAAGAACCACTGAGATGTTTCCATCTTAAGCCTGACATAAAGTCAGCCATGTACACATAAGTATATAAACTTATTTTCCTGGGAGACGCGTACCCTTTCAACCAGTAAAACAAGCTTCATGATGAAGAGGTAGAAGTTGTCAAACTGCACAAAAACAACAGCCCAAGGGGCATATGGTGACCACAAATGCACACAGCAAGTGACAATAAGATCTACTGTGGTAGGGTTCCAGAGCCATTACAGGTAAAGCTTCACCCCCTGAAAGCACAAATATGCAACATTCTGATCGAGGTATTTTGTGGTGGAGAGATGAATGCTGAGCCTGCTATGGTTTAAGCATCTGTGCCCCTTCTCCAGTTCCGTTGAAATTTAATCTCCTATGCAACAGGATTAGGAGGTGGGGCCTTTGGGGAGTGATTAACTGGGTCATGTGACTGGGGTTAATGCCCTTAGGAAACAACTTCAGGAGAGCTGTCGGAGCCCTTCCTAGCCTCCACCATTGAAGACCACAGTGTTCGCCCCTTCTGCCATGTGGGGACATAGCTAAAGGCACTGCCAGTGAAGAACGGGGCCCTCGCTGGACACTAAATTTGTCAGCACTTTAATCTTGGACTTTCCCTTCTCTAAAATGGAGAGGAATAAATAGCTGTCATTTATATAAATCACCCAGAGTAAGGTGTTCATTGTAACAGCCTGAAAGGGGTTGAGATGACCGCTTCCCATGATACTGCCCCGGCCGAAAGCCCTCCCAGGTTTCTCAAAGCACCTGATCTCCAGCTGACAGCTAGCCAAGATGAACCACCTTCCCTTTGAAACCATTAAGATGGCAGACCAATAAGACAACACATTCTTTAGTAATAAATTCCATAAATGAGCACATATTCTAGACATGGACTGAGTTTATTTTTTCTCATATTTACTTTATTTGAAAAGCAAAGTTATGACAGTGGGAGGGGGAGGAGACAGAAGGGGGAAGGGAAGGGAAAGGAAGGGAAGGGAAGGGAAGGGAAGGCAAGGCAAGGGAAGGGAAGGGAAGGGAAGGGAAGGCAAGGCAAGGGAAGGGAAGGGAAGGGAAGGGAAGGGAAGGGAAGGCAAGGCAAGGGGAGAGAAGGAGGCAGGAGGGAGAGGAGGGGAGAAGAAGAGAGGAGCAGAAAGAGGAATAGAGAGAAAAGGAGAGGAGAGAAAGGAGTGGAGAGGGGAGAGAAGGAGGAGGGGAGGGGAGTAGAGGGGAAGGAAACAGAAGGAAAGGAGAGGGGGAGAGAGAGAGCTTCCATTCGCTGATTCACTCCCCAAATGGCTGTAAGAACTGGGGCTGGGCTGGGAGTTTTGTGTTGGGCCATCTCCCGCTGGTTACCAAGGCACATTAGCAGGGAATTGAACTGGACTGGAAGCGGAGCAGCCGGGACTTGACAGTGTCGCAGTTTGTTGGCATTACCTGCTAGGTCCCAACACCCAAGGACTCAGCTTAAATTCATATTGTACTATTTTTTAACTGTGTGCTTTTGAGTCAGTGATTCAGGCTGTTTCATTTCCTATATACTGGGGATAGTAGGAGTGCATATTTCATTAAGGCACTGTCAATATCCACAAACTCATCATTGTAGACTTTTAGAAAGGCACTTAGCATATAGCAATTAATCAGCCAATGGTGCTTATCATTGTCCCCCGGTACAAAGATGCCCATTTAACAAATACTCAACAGCCTCATCATCAGTCATCCCCTTCTCAGTGCCAACCTCCGTGTTTCTGCAAACACAAAACCAATATGAAAACCAATTGTGTCACGGAACAGCGGCTCCAAAAATGATTGATAAGAGAACGAACTGATGATGGTGCTATTTTAAAGCACTTGGAAAAGAATACCTTAGAAAGTCTAAGATGAATTGTGTCCTTAAGGGTTAAGGGAGAAAGACAACGGATTCTAAACTTAGATTGTTTTTCCTTTTCCCATTGGGATAAAAAAGAAATGAACAACAGCAGATCCTAAAAGGGGCACTGGAATTAAATTGCATCAATTTCCCAGCATGAAAGTAACAAAGAACGCCTCTTTGGAGCTGGGCTTGGTCACTTCTTCAGGCACCCTTGTCTTTAAAAAAAGAAACCAATTTCTCACACACATTCTTTTGCTTCCCACTATACACAAGTTACTAAGAATTCACGATACAAAACCACAGAGAGGGAACAGGAATTCAATGCATTTTCAAGCTCTCACAAACAGTAGGCCACACAGAGTGCTGACTTTCCAACAAGCTTTGCAACTGCTGTCTGCCAGCAAGACCCCTTGGAGGAGACAGACCCCCCACCATTTCAAAGTCCTGAACCCTTGCTTGCCTAGAATTTTAGTCTCCAATGTCAGTTGTTAAGGGGAGGGACAAGCTGGTGGTATTGAAAGGTGTGTCTGCCCTCAGGAATGATGGACAGATTAGTGTGGAGGGAGGAGTTTGCTTGTTCCAGTTTGGCCAGCTCTGTCTTGGGCTATGATGCTGCTGTGCACCTGCTCAGGACTCCACGGGACCAGCCAGAAGGCTCTCACCAGATGCAGTCCCAGAAATAGATTTCTTCCCTTTATAAATGAACCAATCCATGGAGTGCAATGAAAGCCACAGAAAATGGTCTGAAGTGGGGCAGGGCTTCCTATGAGGAGGGGTTTCCTGTGCCGGGATTCATCTTCAGACAAGTGGGAACTTTGCCTGAGGTGTGCAAGGCCAGCCCCTGGCCAAAACGTGCACAAGTGTTAGGTTTTAAATGCAGATCATCAGCACAAAAGTCCAAACCATGCCTGGGGTGCAGAGGCCAAAAGTTTTGTCCTTGGGGAAAAATAGCTTCAATGGTTCTAGTATCGATGTTCAGGATGTCTGAAACGCCCTCCTCACCCCAGCCACCCATAGAAGAAGCATGGAGAACATGCACCACGAGCCCATTGAATCATAAAAGCCAAAAGCCATTACCTCCCTTCCTCTCTCCAATTTAACACTGAAATATTTCTTATCACTCTAAAAAAGGTGAAGGAAGGTCTGTATTTTTAGATAGCTTTTTATTTAAAAAAAAAAAAGGGTGGGGGTCTATTAATGAACCTTGAGCCATTTCCTTGGCTTCAACAATTATTTCATGAACAGGGCCTCAGTGTGGTAGCCTAGCAGCTAAAATCTTCACCTTGCACATGGCGGGATCTCATATGAGCGCCGGTTCTAACCCTGGCAGCACCACCGACCATCCAATTCCCTGCTTGTGGCCTAGAACAGCAGTCAGGGATGGCCCAAACACTTAGGACTCTGCACCTGCGTGGGAGACCCAGAAGAGGCTCCTGGTTTCTGGCTTCAGATCGGCTTAACTCTAACCATTAGGGTTGTTTGGGGGGGTGAATCAATGGACAGAAGATCTTTCTCTCTGTCTCTCCACCTCTCTATATGTCTGACTTTCTAATGAAAACAGATTAATTTTTTTTAAGATTTATTTTTATTATTTTTTTTTTATTGGAAAGGCGGATATACAGAGAGGAGAGACAGAGAGGAAGATCTTCCGTCCAATGATTCACTCCCCAAGTGAGCACAACGGCCGATGCTATGCCGATCCGAAGCCAGGAGACTCTTCCGGGTCTCCCACGCTGGTACAGGGTCCCAAAGCTTTGGACCGTCCTTGACTGCTTTCCCAGGCCACAGCAGGGAGCTGGAAGGGAAGCGGGGCTGCCGGGATTAGAACCGGCGCCCACATGGGATCCCAGGCGTGCAAGGCTAGGACCTTAACCACTTGTGCCACCACGCCGGGCCCCAGATTAAACTTTTAAAAAAATATTTCATGATCAATTCTGTATTGTCTGTGTTTCTGTCCTCTTGTGCTTTCCTATAGTATTTAGGAGTCAAAGCCAGAGATACTTTTTCATACTTAAATGTTTCAGGCTGAATCCATAAAAGTCAAGCACCAAGATACATAAAAACAATGCCACAATTCCACCTAAAAATACAAAGAGTAACACTTCCATGATCCAAATACCATCTCCGCTACTTCAATTTCCAATTGCCTCAAAATTTGTGTGTGTGTGTGTGTGTGTGTGTGTGTGTGTGTGTGAAAAATACAAACTTCAGACACACCAAACCGAACAGTTTCAGCAAAGACTGACTCATCGGCCCTGAGAACCAGGGTGGGCACAGAACTCGGTCTTCCATCACTGGGTAGGGACATGAGACAGAACATGGAAATGAGGGTCACAGCTTGGCATTTGCCTCATGTGGGCAGGGCCTGAACTCAGCTTCTGATTGGTTGACTCTTGGCTATTCATTAGAAAGTACACTGGAGTCGGGCTGGCAAGTCTGTGTGTGCTAAGTGATTCTGCAGTTCATTAGGCAGGGACTCGGGGAGGGCGGGGATGGAGGAAGCCTCAAACCAAATTTGGTTTAATGTAATGTTTGTTTTATTTTGTGGTTCATTTAAATCAGGATTCAAAAAGGTCCACATGCAATGATCAGCTAGTATGTCTTTTGAATTGCTCAGCCTACTGATTCTATTTCTCTTCTAATGCATTTGTTAATTTCAAATGCTATAGGTTGATACTACAAACAAATGCTTTTTTTTTAAATAAGAGAAAGGAAAAATTAAATGGCCAAGGTCATGCCAGTGAGGTCCTTCACAGCCCAAAATAGAACAGTGAGCAATAGTGAAAGTTATAGCAGTCATTACCTGGTGGTCTTCTGTTTCCCAAAAGGCAAGCTAACAGGAGTGCATCAAATAGTCAAAGAGTGAAGAAGGAAATCTGCAGAGCGAGTGAGTGACTTGCAGTATAATACAGATGCTGGGGCAGCATGGCATCAGAAATATGCATGTGACCCAACACACAGTTCCTGCTTGGGGAGCCTGCAGCCCATAGCAGAGGGCCTGGGCTTAACCCACAGCTCCGCTTCCAGTTCCAGATTCTAGCCAATGCCCAGCTGGGGAGGCAGCAAGCGATGTCTCAAGGGCTTGGGTCCCTTCCAAGACACCTGGATGGAGTTCTAAGCTTCTGGCTTTGCTATGGACCAGCCCCCCGCCCCCACCTTCCTTTACTTTCTTCTTATTCTTCTTTTAATTTTGCAGATGTTTGGGGAGTAAACCAGCAGAAAGAGGATGTCTATCTACCTGTCACTCTGCTTTTCACATAAACAAAAACAATTGTAAATGAATGCTTACTCTCCCAAATCACTTCTACAGTGTGGTTGCTGTGGTTATGTGCTAACAGGTTTTCAAGTATTTTACAAATGTATTTCATGCTGACTATTGACAACATAGCACATACTGACAAATAACAGATAAAATGAAACTTGTAACCCATCATCCAAAAATAATCACACTCTTGATCTGAAAGGAATCTTCTGTTCAAAAGCAAAAAAGATCCAAGTCAAATTGGCTTTAATATAAAGGAAAGCTACATATTTAGAAAACTCAGAACTAGTTTTAGCTTCAGGCAAAATTCAATCCAACAAATGGGTGATATTACCTAAAGCCTGATTTTCTCTCTTCTGTGTTCTGGCTTCCCCAGTGCTGCTCTTTCTGAAACACCTTTTGATGCTTGACAGCTGCTAGCTACAAGTTCTGGGACCACACATTTCTTCCTCAAAGTAAGGCAGAGAAAGAGTATGTCTTTGTCCCAGCCTTCCCAGTGCAATCTTGAAGGTCTCTGTGATGGGTCCAGATCAGGTCATGGGACTGTGTTTGAACTTAGAGAAGCAAGAGAAATATGAACACACCAGCACATTCAGACACACACACTCCAGGTCTGAATAAAGGTGCATTCAGCTTTCCCTATGTGGACACGGGGCTATTAGAAAGACAAGGGAGAAATCACGCTAGGGAATATGACCAAGGCCATTCTCTTGCCACCGCTGCCTCTGTCTGTAGTGCTGGGGTTCTGCTTTCAGATACATCAGGAAAGATACTGACAATAACAAGATGAAATCTCAATTTGCAGAATTTGGGGAAGAGATGGTTTTCAATTATCAAAGTTCAGGATGATGCTTGACATTTGGCAAAAAACTTCTGTTGAGTTGAAAAAAGAATAGCTCCAAAAAATGTCAAGGGCAGAAAACACAAGGATGTTTCCCAAAGTATCAGAACAGGAGAGCGAATCTACAGTCGCTCCAGCTCATTGCACCTTCATTGAAATACATACTTCTATTTACATCCGTGTCTGGCATGCAAACGAGTAACATGGTTGTTTCAATATTTGTCATGGATCCTTTCCTTGTAATAGAAATCAAAGAAGCATCCCACTATAAGAGTCAGACTCAGAGGAGAGGGACATGGCGGTTACTAGAGGCTAGCCAGTGGAGAAGGAGAGATACTGACCAAAGAGTACAGGTTTTAATTAAGAGTAAGCTTGAGAGATTGATCCACTGTCTTGCAACAGTGGCCACAATTAATGATAATGTATAGCTTGTTTCAAATACGCTAAAAGAGCAGACTTCAGATACTCTCAACCCCACAAAAAAGACAGATGTCATTAGCTTGATTTACTCATTACAGAAATGAATATTTATCAATACAATACATTGTGCCTTATAAATATGTACCACCATTACCTGTCAATTTAAAAACGTCAAAGAATTATAACAATTCTTGTTTTTTTTTAACATACTCTTAAAAACGAAAAAGACTCCTCCAGCCAACACTGTGGTGCAGCAGGGTAAACCACTACCCAAGGAACCAGATCTCAGACACTGACTGGAGTGCTAGTATCCAGCTCCATGTTAATATGCTGTGGAAGGCAGTGGAGGATGAAGGCTAAGTACTTGGGCCCTTGCCCCTGGACGGAGTTCCAGGCCCCTGGCGTCAGGGTGGCCCATCCACCCCTGTCTATCCACAGTCATCCAGGGAGTGAATTGGCAGATGGCAAATCTCTTTCTCCCTCTCTATAGTGCAGCCCTTCAAATATGTAAAATCTTCAGGAAAACAATAAAATCTATCATACAATGCACCACATCACAAGAATGAAGCCAGTGGAGCTAGGCTGGCTGAAATGAGTGAAGGACTTGAAACCATTCCACCGATCTTGTACTATACCCACTTAATACCCACAACTCTTCTACAACCAACCTGAGCTTGAATATGCCTTGGGATAGGAAGCTTGCCACCCCTACCCGGGGAAATAATTTTGTTCTAATCTCAGTTCCTGATTGTAAAAGAACATGTTCCCTACTGAACAAGAGAGGCTTTCCTGTAACGTATGCTCAGCAGTCCAGTCTCTGAGGGCAGCGCTCCATCTTTCCACAGGCTCAAGCCCCTCATTATTCAGCAGCAGCTCAGCAGATCTGCTCTTGGCTCCCTGCTCCTCCCAGTCCTGCTCGCCCATCGTTGGAGGGGCTTTCAGAGCTGCCCCTGACTCAGGGACCTGAGCAGACTGCTCAGCATGTACTGAACATACTTCTCTCTTTCTTTTATTTTTAAAAATTTATTTATTTAAAAGGCAGAGTGACAAGGAATGATAAGGACTGATGGCTGGTTGGTGACTTTCATGATAGGGATATCACAGCCCCTGCACGAGATCTCCTCCCGGGTCATATGACTTCATGGGCTGACATTTGGGCCTCAGATTCAAAATGCCATCTTTAATCTTTCTATGGCTTTCTCCTTCATATATATATATATATTTATTTATTTATATATAAATAAAGATATATAAATATATTTATATAAATATATAAAAATAAATATATAAAATAAATATATTTATTTTAAAATTACATTGCATTATGTGACAGTTTCACAGGCTCTGGGATTCCCCCAACCCCTCCCTGTGCCCTCCTCCCATGGTGGATTCCTCCACCTTGTTGCTGTATTACATTTCAAATTCAGTCAAGATTCTTTCATTGCAAGCGTTTACCAAGCATAGACTCCAGCATCTTATTGTCCAGGTAAATTCAATGATTTCTTGGGGAGACCATCTCTGGTCTGAAGGCAGAGCTGGCACAATATGATCGCGATCAATTTAAAGCCACAACATAACATCAACGACAATTTGCAAAATTATGAAATTAATTGACATGGTATTGAGTAACCAATATGTTTTTTAAAATGCACATTCTTAACCACACCCTGTGACTACTTCATTGACATTTCAATTTTAGTTTATATACTACTGGTTTCTATACACCTTAAAATACCTATAGGGTATTATTTAGCTGTCTTGTGTCTATTTTCATTTTAGTATTTAGCAGTTAATAGTGTTGAAGCATAATTTTGCTGAACTTGGCAGATTTTAGGATAGCCTATACTGGGTTATCTAACAAGGCATCAACAATTGAGGTTCAGAACAGTTTTGGGAGGGATGTGCAGAGAAATCTCCAATATTTTAGTGAGGAGTAACTAATCTTTGTGTCCTTCCTAGTAAGGTATGTGTGAGTCCACACTGACCATTTCCTGTCTGGTTCTAAGCTTTTCTTGTTGTTCTCTATCTATTCGTGTGTGTGTGTGTGTGTGTGTGTGTGTGTGTGTGTGTGTGTGTGTGTGTGTGTGTGTGTTTGGGGAGGGGCTCCGGAGCGACCCTGATGGTCATTGCAAGAGAAGGTGGGGATCAAAGTTGGAACTAAGTAAGGACCAGAGAAAGCTACTCTCCCTAGTCCTGAAGGAAGTTTACTGTTTTGTTTCTGTGGACCGCTCAGGGTTCCTGGCTGTTGTTCTGATGACCTTGGATCCTGCGAGGAAGTCCAAACAGGGTGGATGATCTCAGAGTTCTCGGCCTCTGAAGGCACTCCAATTCCCCATGGTCTCTTTGGCAGTTGGGATGTAGTCCTTGGTGCCCGTACCGATAGTCCTTGGTGAGGATCTGGGAGCCTTCAGGGTTGGGATACAAGCTTCCTCCTGTCCACCTGCTCCACTCTGGGGCTCCCCCTGCTCTGTGCATGTGACCTCCTGTTAAGAGGTTGTCAGGATCGCTCTTGATTCCCCCTGTATGTCTTTGTACTTTTACCATTGTCTAATGCTGATTTGAATCTGTCTATAAGTTACCTGGGTGTTCCTGATAGGTTATACTTCATGTCTTCCTCACACATTCTAAGGAGATGGAAGATTTCTCTGCTGAACATACTTCTCAATGGAGCATTGCCATCATACCTATGTTCTACTTGGTCAGTAAGTGCTGTTTCCTCTTTTCAGGCTGATTACAACTCCCCTCCTGACCTCATGTTTCACGTCCCCAGGCCTGATCTTCTTCCCTCCTCCAAAGGTTCATGGGTTGGAGGCCTGCTCCTTATTGTGGTGGTAGTTGGGGCCATAGTGGGAGGCATGTAGGTCCCTCAGGGATAGGAGATTTTGGTCTGTGCAACCCTGGTTTCTGGCCTTCTGTCTGGTGAGGGCATCTCTTGTTCCTACCAAAATGCAATTTGGCATTAGGTGACACAACCAAGGCACCCTCACTAGAAACTAGATTGGTGGGGTGGCCTAACTAAATTTTTAGTTTTGAAAACTGGGAGCTAAACAGTTCTTTTTTTTCCTTTACAAGGTTAGCCAGCAACAGATTCATACTGTATTACCTCCAGACTAATCCACAGCAAATGCTCTGTGCCCGCAATTTGTCCCAGCATTCGGCATTGCCTGAGTATATCCCAGGTCCTCAGCTGCCACTCCTCCCAGCTCTGTCCAGAGGGAGGCCTGGCAGAGGTGTCTTCTCTTGTTATCCAGATGTGCAATGAGCAGCTTGCACTGATGTGGGCCCGTCTGTTCCCACTCTGCACACTTCTATGCAAGCAGCCGGATAGCAGGAGCAGAGATGACCATGGGTTTTTCACAGCTGCTGCCTCTGTTGGCTCACCTCAAGTTCACAGCTGGTTTTCAGTCTTGTCTGGCCTCAGCTACCCTTACCTCTTTCCAATGAGATGGCCACCTGCAGATTTAGTTAGGCCCTGAGCCAATGTCAACCAGGATTGATGATATAGTAAGACAATGGCTCTGAATGCTAGCTGCATGTTAGAATCACCTGGAGAGTTTTTGAAACCAAACATGCCTGGGTCCAATCTCAGAGTCTTATTCAGTTAATCTGAGCTTTTTTTTTTAAGAGTCTTCAAAGCTTCTGATATGATTCTAATGTGCAGGCAGGATGCAAAGTCACTGTAACAGGAATCCCACCTAGCAGTGGGGTATGCTGCAGATTCACCTGCAGTTTTCAATACAGATGGGCTCATCTCTAGCTGTAACCAGAGAACGTCTACCAAGCAATTCAAGGAACCATGCTAAGCATTTCATAAGCCACATTTAATTCTCCCCCACGGTTCGGCAAAGCAGATGCCATCAACTCCACGAAGCAGATGCAAAAATCAAGCCTCAGAAATGCCAAGGGATCTATCCCAGGCACACAAAGGAGAAAAGATCTGAAGAACAAGTGTATATTGTTAGACATCAACCACAGCGTTGTGAGCCCTGGTTGCAGCCCACTTCCTGGCCTCATCTGGCCCCTTCGTCTAAGAGCTCTGTGACTTGGAATCCCCTCGGGTCCGTGAGGAGCTGTAGTCCACCCTTGAACCTCAGTCCAAGTTTCTACCAGCCCTTGTTGTCTATTGAATCTGATGTTTTCTTCCCTTGAAGGAACTCTACAGGGCCTGCGTGCCTCCAAATACATGAACCTCCTGCCCCTCCCCAGCCAGCAGATCATTTTCTTACACATTCTGCTCACAGTCTATCCTGGTTTGCCTCCGTTGTTTTCAGGCTACATGGCAAAGCCTAGTCAATCACAACATCAGTTATAATTGCTTTTTGCTACTTTTTCACATGAAATGCTAGAAAGCTATTCCTTTTTCACCTTTGCCACTTAAGATTATCATTTCAAACCTAAATGGAACACTGTGTTGCTGTTGCTTTTTAATTTAGTGTTACAGTTTGAGCCTGTTATGCGAGAACTCTTCTACAATCTGAAATCAAACCCTCATTTATCATAATGAGGCCTCCTTCTAAGACCTTCATATCCTATGCAAATATGCAAACTTTCAAATAACTTCTGTGTTTCTTTTCACAGGTTACTAAGAAGAAGGTTCTTTGCTATAGGCCTTTAGCATGGCTTAAAAACAACAAAAGTAACATTTTCCTGAAGAAACAATTCACTAGGCTATCTCCAAAAACTGTATCTCAATAATGCCATTTTTAAGATTTATTTTAGTTTTAACAGAAAGGCAGATATACAGAGAGGAGGAGAGACAGAGAGGAAGATCTTCCTTCTGATGATTTACTCCCCAAGTAGCGGCAATAGCCGCAACTGCACCATCTGAAGCCAGGAGCCAGGAGCTTCTTCCGGGTCTCCTACATGATTTCAGGGCCCCAAGGCCTTGGGTCATCCTTGACTGTTTCCCCAGGCCACAAACAGGGAGCTGGAGGGAAAGCAGAGTTACTGGGATTAGAACCAGCACCCATATGGGGTGCCAATGCACGCAAGACTAGGACTTTGGCTGCTGGTCTACCACGCCAGCCCAATAACGCCATTCCTAAGAAGAATGAAAGTAAGTGGTTCTATGAGTACTGCATTGAAATTAAGGTTTATTAACTAGAGGTTGTTGCCTGGACCAGGTCGCCATGGCGAGTGTTCTTAGTGAAGCTGTAGCAGTCGACAGCGATTTTTTTTTTTCATTCTTTTCCAATTGCTGACATCTAATTGAGAATCCATTAGAAACCTGGCAGGGCTTAGATGAAATGTCAAGGACCATTTGTGAAAAGAAGGAGCTGCGGTTTACAATTTTGAGCATTGCTTTAATTCCACAACTTCTCAGCATTGAGTAATAGTTGGTCTAAGGTCAGCCCCTTAACACCTGGGGTATAATCAAAGGGGGCTTTCTTAGAACCTCTTCACCTAACCAGAGTTTCAATGTCCTCTTAACTCATTTCTTAATTGAAAAATGCTATTGAGATAACTCTAATTCACATGCAGTCAAAAAGAAATAGCACAGAGAGGCTGGTGCAATAGTTTAATGGGCTAATCCTCCAACTGCAAGTGCCAGCATCCCATATGGGCACTGGTTCGGTGCCCAAATGCTCCATTTCTACTCCAGCTCCCAATTGTGGTCTGGGAAAGCAGTAGAGGATGGCCCAAAGCCTTAGGACCCTGCACCGATGTGGGAGACCCGGCTGAAGCTCCTGACTCCTGGCTTCAGATTGGCTCAGATCCAGCTATTGTGGTCATTTTGGGAGTAAACTAGTGGATGCAAGATTTTTCTCTGTTTCTCTTTATCTCTGCAAAAATCTACCTTTCCAATAAAAAATAAATGAATCCTTAAACACACACACACACACACACACACACACACACACACACACACACACACACACAGATATCCAGTAGATCTGGCTCAGATTCCCCCTATGGCTTTTTGAAAAACATTGACATAATATCACAAGCAGGGTTTTCTGCTTGATTTTAAGATTGATCTAGTATTTATTTGAAAAACAGCTTGACAGAGAGAGAGAGAGAAAGATCTCTCAACAAATGGCCACAGTGACCACAGCTGGTCCAGACTGAAGCCAGGGGCCTGGAATCATGGCCAGGTCTCCCATGTGGGTTCCAGGAGCCCATGTACTTGAGCCACTTTGTGCATGAGCAGGATTTCGACACCAATAAGATCCCCATTCTACTTGGACTTTCTCAGTTCTACTTTTATGTGTGTGTGTTAATTTCTCTACAATTTTTTCTCACAAGTAAAATCTAGTCCAGATAATTTAACAATCCTAACTCTACCAGAATTCCTTGTGTTTCCTATTAATTAATCTCCCAAATATAGCATGCTCCACTCTTTCTGGTTTTTAGATCAATTCTCACACATGAAAAAGGGATGCAAAGTACAAGCTGGGAGGCAGGGTCTCCTCTACACTATTTGTATCATGGGTCCTTTCCTCTCTTTTGAAGATAGCTTCTTAACTTCATAAATGTGCATTTTCAATAGTACTGCTATTTGTCACCTAGAATTTCAAAAGTGCCTTCATACCCTTAGGTGTTCTCTATCTGATGTTTGTTTGTTTAATTTCTCTGGAACACAGCTGGATAAGTAGGTGGAGATGCTTTCTTCTACTTTGTAGTGAGAAGAAAATAAGTATTTACGGGATACCTTTTCATGGGGCATTGCCCTACCACCAGTGTTTGCAGCTATTATGTTAAATACCAGTTCCCCAGTTCTGTTTTTGAGGCTCACACCCTGCACTTCCGTGTCTTGAGTGACTGCTGTGCTTTCCTTTTCAACCTGACATCCCGGATTAGTCCAGGTGAACGGCTGGCCCAGGCTCTGCAGGGGCTGACAGTAAACATCTCCAGCTTTGTGGGCTCTCTGTGTCTTGGCACACCTGTGCTCTGTCATTACTGTAGGAAACCACTCAGCAACAATATACGAGTGGGCGTGGCTTGTGCCAGTACTTCATTTATACAAGCAGGCAGCCAACTGGAGTTGGCCAACCTTGGTTTTTTAGGCCATAACTGCTCATTCCAACTCTTCAGCCGCTGACTGGCCTACACATGGACGGACATCCCCCTTCCTGCCACACAGGATGAGGGCAAAGTCTTCCAGGGAGCTTCTGGGAAAGATGTGTTCACATTTAAGACACTCACAGAAGAAAACAGCCCTTCTTTCTGCTTTTGACGCTATCAGACCAGGACAGTGCTGCTGCCATCTTGTTCTTGACCTAAAGACGAAGTCCTCACTTTACAGGAGGCAGGCTGTACATTTGGCTCAGTGGTTAAGATGCCAATGAAGACACCTGTACCACACATCAGAGTGCTTCTGGTTCCTAAGTGCAACTTCCTGCCAACACAGACTCCAAGAAATAGTGCTGAAGGCAGGAGGAACTGGCTCCCTTCCACCCTTATTGGTGGGTCCTGGTTCCGGGCGATCAGCAACTGATGTTGTGGGCCTTTGGAGACTGAAAATTGGGGGGGGGGGGGGCTGGGGATTATGAATCTGAATAAAATAGAGAAAGGGGAGAGAGAGAAAGGAGAGGAAGGTAGATGAATACAAAGAGGGAAGGGGAGGATATCTATGGAAGGAAGGCAAAGGGAAGGAAAAAAGGAAGGAAACAGGGAAAAGACAGAAAGAGAAAGAAAAAGCAGGGCAAAACCAGACAGCCATAGAGACAGCAGAAGCCTGCTCAATGAGTCTGGAACTCACCCAATTCCTTCCTTCATAAGACATCAAACTTCCTTGTTGCTGAAGTCAATGAATTGGCCAAAACACATCTTCATTACTGAAAACCCTCCTTGAGCACTGAGCCAAGTACTTCACAGAGAATGGATGTTCAGTAAACAACATTTTGCTGGTCTGCCAAACCATACACTTTTGCAAATCAGAATTCCTTCCCTTATAAACAAGATAGTTCCTGAAATAATCATTTTTAAAATTTATTTATTTGGGATGTACAAACATACACACGCACGTGTACCCCTTCCCTCCACTGGCTCAAGCCCCCACTGCACACAATGGCCAGGGCTGAGGATTGTGCAGTCAGGAACCAAGAACTCAACTTGGGAGTCTCCCATGTGTATGACAGGCACCTATAACTGCATCGTCACCACTGCCTCTCAGGTTGCACTTGAGCAGGAAGCTGAAATTGAAGTGGAACTTGGTTCAAACCCAAGCACTCTGGCATGGGACACAGGTGGCCCAAGTGGTGACTCAAGCGGTGCCTCAAGCACAGAACCAAACACCTAGCCAACATCATGTTTCTTTTTTCTCAAAAACAGAGCACCAAAGAAAAACACAGCATCTCATGAGAGGAAATAATATTAAACTTATATTTGTGAAGACGAATGGGAAATAAAAATATCTGGTCACTTTTATTTTTCCAGAAATAATTGTGCTTCTGCTCATCTGCTCTCCACAATCTCCTCCCCTCCCTGCCAGCTGGCCCCATCAAGCGTGCCGGATGCAAACATGCATGAGCCCCTCACTCTCACTAGGCACACTTCCAATTGGCCACTCTGCACGAACACAATTAAAAGTTAAACACCAATTAAAATTCATGGCCTCCATTTAGCTCTTTGAGAAAGCACTAAAGAACCATACACATTCGGGGCACCAATTAATCTGCATTGTTTCCTACTTCACTCTCTAGTTATCAAACACACAGGGTCTCGTGTTAGACTCTCTTCATCGTGCAGTCAGCTCCAACTGAGCAGATAAGGAAAAACAATCCCAGGAGATGGGAGAAAAAAAAGATCAGAATGAAATGCCAAGAGGGTCATATGTGGTCAGAAGGGAAGTCTGTCCCCAGGGGGGGCCCTAGGAAATGCCAGGCAGGGCAAACACCACGCAGGAGTGACAGGGCAGGTGCAGAGACGCTCTCTCAAGAGGTCTGCCAATACATTCATCACTAAGTGTCAAGGTGTCCCAGACAGAACACGTCATTACCTCCTCTTCCTGTCTCAACAAGGGTGCCTGGTCCAGCATCACCTTGGGTTTCTCTTTGTCACCCCAGAGCCAAGCCCTCAGCAGTTTCTGCTGGCTGGCTCTCCATTCCTCTGCATCTGTTGCCCCCTCCCTCAAACTGGCTCAGCTACTAAGACCTCCTGATGGGCCTCGCTACAGTCCCTGTTGCCACTCAGCAATGCACTCCTTCAGAGGCAGGTCTTAGACAGAGGTTGAGATGATGCCTGGGGTGCCCACATCCCATATCAGAGTGCCTTCATGGGTTCCAGTCTTTGGCGCTCTGGGTGCTCATGTTATGCTGCAATGGATCAAGCCGCTACCTGCAGTGACAACATCCCATGCAAGTGCCAGTTTAAGTTCTGGTTGCTCCACTTTCAATCCAGTTTCCTGTTAAAGCATCTGGGAAAACAGCAGAAAGCATCCAGCATCTAGCACCTTGCCAGTCATGTGGGAGATGTAATTAAAACTCCTGACTTCTGGCTTCTGACTGGCCCATCCCCTGCCTTTGTGGCCATTTGGGAATGAATTCGTGGATGGAAGATCTCTTTCTCTCTCCTTCTCTCTAACCCCGTCTTTCAAATAAGTAAAATAAAGCTTTAATTAAAAAGTCCCAGCTCTGCTTCTGACTCTGGCTTCAGACGAACGCATTCTCTGGGAGCTAGCAAATAATGATTCAAGTACTGGGGCCCCTACCACCCACCTGACAGATCTGGATTGAGCTGCAGGTTCCTGGCCTTGACCCTTACCCAGACCTGACTGTTATAGGCCTCAGGGGACTACACCAGCAGATGGAAGCATACTCTCATTCTCTCTCTCTCTTGTCTTTTCTTTTCAAATAAAATGAAAACAATAAAAACAAATATAATCACACTGTTCCTCTGTTTAAAATTCTCCAATAGCTTTGTACTGTGTCTTAGAATGAGTAGCCTGTATTAGTATCCTACTGTTGCTTTGACAAAGGTCCAGGACTTAGCAGCTTACAGATACATTCCTCTGCTGGAGATCAGGAGTCCAAAGCAAGGACGGTGGCAGGGCGACATCCCTTTTAGAAGCCTCAAAGAAGTTACACCCTTGCCCTCCAAGCTTCCAGAGATTGTCTGTATTTTTCACCTTGTGTTGCCTTTCTCACCTTATTTGCTTCTAATTTTCTTCCTTCTCTTTCATTAGGACCTTTGTGGAGACCCTGGGTCCACCTAGTACTCCCCCTACCACAAGAGTTGTTAACGGCTAGTGTGGTGGCATACAGGCTGATCCTCCACCTGTAGCGCCAGCATCCCATATGCTCACTGGTTCCTGTTCAGCTGTTTCACTTCTGATCCAGCTCTGCTCATGGACTAGGAAAGCAGCAGAAGATTGGTTGCAATGGTTGGAGCTGGGCTGATTCAAAGTACTTGGGCCCCTGCCATCCACATGATAGCAAACCCAGGATAGAGTTTCTGGCTCCTGGTTTGGCCTGATTCAGAAACTGGGGCCTTTGGGGAGTGAATCACTGAATGAACTCTTTTCTTCTCCCTCTCCCCTCTCTATTCTCTCTCCCTCCGCCTCTGTGTGTGTGTGTGTCCCCTTCCTCCCTCTGTTGTTCTTTAAAATAAATAAATATTTTTTTAAAAGACATAACAAAAACCAAGTCTTGGGTGAGTATTTGATTTAGTGGGCGAAATGATAAGATACCTGAGGCCAGTACACTGGTGAAGTTAGCTAATCCTCTACCTCTAAGCACTGGCATCCCATGTGGGTGCTGGCTCAGATCCTGGCTACTCCACTTCCAATCCAGCTCTCTGCTTATTGCCTGGAAAATCAGAACGGCTTGAGGTCTTGGGACCCTGCACCTACGTGGGAAACCCAGAAGAAGCTCCTGGTTCCTGGCTTATGATCAACTTGGCTCTGACCATTGCAGTCATTTGGGGACTGTACCAGTGGATGGATGATTTCTCTCTCTCTCCTCTGTCAGTAAAATCTGGCTTCCAAATGAAAATCGAAAAATAAATCTTAAAAAAGGGACAGGATACCTGCATCTTTGGCCTGTACTGGGGGCCCCTGCAGATATTAGGGAATGAAGCAGCAGATAGGAGCTCTGTTTCTGTGTGGGTGTTTCTGGCCTCCCCATCCCCTCCAAGTAAGTCTACCTCCCATTCTACACCTCAAATTTCCTTTTCCAGTGAAGCAGTTGTTTGCAAATACATACACGTCCATGGAAGAGACAGCAATAAGACCAGATGAGGGTCACTCTGGCTACCAAAGAGGTACAAGTACAGTTGAGGCCAATACCAGCACGTAGGCTGCTGCAATGATTGCCACAAGTACTGATGAGATTCTGCCTCAAGACCACAGATACACAAAGAGCTTGTGCAGTACCTAGAGCAGGTGCCAATACCTTTGAACTAATGCTTGGATTCGGGGATGCAAGAGAACGAAGAATATGAACTAACTCCTAACAGCCTGACTTGGGCATCTGGCTCATCAAATGTGCTTTCATACGGAACAGCAGCAAGAAGACCAGGTGCATGAATGCAGCTGTGGTTGCAAGGGCAGCATCTAGGAAACCCGGAAGATGCTAGAAATAAAGTTTCTGAGCTGAGGAGGTAGATTGAGTTGTATCAAAGCTGGTTAGCCATGATGAGTTTCCCAAAGGAAACCTTGCTGCATGAGAGGCAGAAGGGCTTCCCTACCCAAAAGGATGGGCAGATGCAGCATGCTAGAAGACGCAAGCACCATGGCACAGACAATGAGCACCTGCCCTTTGGCACATGTCAGAAACCTACTCTTATCTGGAGACATATTTTGGCACATGGCTGCACTCACTCACTTCTGTTACTTCACAGCTGCATGCCTGGCTGTCCTGTGGCCTTGCCATCCTGTCAAAGGTTGAGACTTGACAAGCTTCATACCTAACAGGTGCACCTCCTACCTGTGGTTTCATCTGCTTCCGTGAGAATACACACCCACCTGTAGTCAGGTTGTGTTTGAGCAATACAAGCAGAGGACTGAAGTGCATAAGCACCATTCATCTTGCTGCACTCTGCACCTGCTAGCCCAAGAGAAGAACTAGCCCAGTACAGCCCAGGGCTCGGAACAGGCATATGAGTAGAGTAGGGCTGCCCCAGCCAGCTCAGAGACAAGTGAGTGAGAAATAAACTTTGGCTTGCTTTTATGTGCCACTGAGATTTTGTGGTTGTTAGGAGCATTTCCTTCCACCAAAGTGCAGTTTAGAGAAAACAAAATGTTCAGATCTCAAGTATACCTCTACATAATCTTGACAGACACATATACTGTGCATCAACACTGCTGGCAGACTCAGAACACTGCCATAATCCCAGGAAGCCACCTGTTAACACTTTGCAGCCAACTCCCACCTTGTCCCCAGAAGTAGCCACTAACTGACTCCTCGCATCACAACTTGGGTTGAATGCACACATTTGGGGCAGCTGCTGGCCAGGAAAGGATGGGTCAAATGCAGTCCCCTGCCTGTTTCTATAGGATCCATGAGCAAAGGACAGTTTTTACATGTCTAAAGGGTTGAACAAAAATCAAAAGAGAAACATTTTTGGACATGTGAAAATTATATGAAATTCAAATTTCACTGTCTATAATAAAGTTTTATTGCCATACAGTTACGTCCATTTGTTGAAATAATGTCTATAGCTGTTTTGGCACCACAGCTGCAGAGCTGAATGTCTGGGATGGAGGCCACCTGCCCACGAGGCCTGAAGCGCTCACTGCCTTCTCCCTTCCAGAGAAAGATGTCTGAATCCTGAGAAACCTGTTTCCTTCTTCGCTGATAGAAATCAAGTTCCGCTTAGGAACTGAGTGTCCTGAGAATGGTGTTTAAATTGTAATCACACAAACCATGCAAATTATTAAAGCCATTCAGTTGCATAAAAAACTTAAATATTACTAAAACATACAACATGAAATGTGATAGTTTGCCATGTGCTCAGTCCTCTGGAAGAACACTCTACACCTCTGCTGTGTTTGCAGGCCCATGGGTGTCCCAGGGAGTATGTATGGAACTGTAGATGGCTTTCTCAGCTCAGGCTGAATCATAAATAGGCTTCAACATGATAATCTAGCTTATCTTTGGAGGGAAAAAATGCAAGTACTTGAAAGCAAAATCCTAACAGTGTTCATGTGTGTGCATGCATGTGTGTGTATGGGTGTGTTCTATATATGTGCTGATGCAAGTCTTCCCTGAGAGACACGACATCCATCCTCACATCATTCATTCGTTCTAGGATTGCCAATGTCCGATTTACCAGGTACTAGCTCGGACAGAGGCAGCCTGTGAGTCCCCAGGATCCCCACCAGGGCAGGGTATGTGTTGGGGCGATGCTAACCTCATGCCATCCACACCTGCCCCAGCCCTAGGAAGAATATCATGAAGACACCTGCCTAAACGGAAGCCTTTTCAGCAGCTCTGTCAAGTTCCAATTCCTCATAGCAAAAAACTAATCTGCTGCTTATTGCTTGGCTTTCCTTAAACTACATCCCGCTGTGAGGCCTAGAGAGGATTACCAGCTGTCATGTAGCTTTTATCTTTCTACCTCCCCTGCTGAAGACAGGAGGGCTCAGAACGTGACAGAAACAAGAACTGAGAGTAGACATTCCCCAAGGGCTGAACCCGTGTCTCCCAGGCGCCAAGCTCATCCTACACAAAATGTCAAACAGGAATCTTGGGGCTTTTCCTCAAATTTCCTGCATTCTCTTGGCTTGAATGCATGGGAGCAAGAGAGAAATGCTTGCCAACTGTGAGCTCTGCCCAGCACAGAAAAATCAAATTGAGCAAAGGAAATCCAATCAGGCAGAGGAATGAACACACACACACACACACACACACACACACACACACACGGACCTGGAGGAAGGAAGGGCCACTACCCTTCCTGAATTTTCTGGGACTGACCTAGAATTGTTCCCAAAGGTAGTTCCAGACAACACAGGAATTCCTGAGGGTTCAGCTAAGGCCAGACACCATGCTCACTTCAGGGGACCATCAGACCCAGGCATATCTCTGCACGAGGCATACACACAGACTCACAAGTGACTGCTGTCCCACAGCAACAGAGGTCACCCTGTAGATCTCTTCCTGGAACCATGGAGACCAACAGATCCATCAACAAACAGAAGGCTTTTTGTTGTGCACACCAAGTGCACAAGTGGCCCAAATCACCCCACCAGCTCTTTTCTATGTCGTCTACCATCTGAAAACCTTTCTGTGGCTTCCCACCACTTCCCCCAGGAAAACTCTCAGTTCCCTCCACGTTGTTCTAAAGCAGGGTGGCCCCTTGGAAGGCAGCACAGACTGCTATGCTAGCAATTCTGGGGCAACAGCTGTGCACCAGGCTGGGCACACTGGCAGGCCACTCTAGGTGTCCATACTTCTGCTCTCTACCTAACTGTACTGATTTCTTTCAGGATTTTCTTAAAATAGTTATTTATTTACGTGAAAAGCAGAGTTAGAAGGAAGGAGTGAGAGGACAGGCAGAGTTGGAGAAAAAGAAAAGGTAGGGTGGAGAGAGAGGAAAAGGAATAGGGAGAAAAGGAGAGAGGGAGAGAAGGGGAGTGAGGGAAGGAGGGAGGGAGGGAGAGGGGGAGGGAGGAGGAGGGGGGGAGAGAGAGAGAGAGAGAGAGAGAGAGAGAGAGAGAGAGAGAGAGAGAGAGAGAGAAATGGAAGTCTCTTATCCAAGAGCCCAGAACTCTACCCAGGCCTGCTACACCAGAGGTCCAACCAAAGCCTTGAGCTATCTTCTACTGCTTTCCTAAGCTTGCATTAGCAGATCACTGAATCAAATGGAGCAGCCAGGACTTAAACGGTCACTCATAGGAGATGCCAGCATCCCAGGCAGCAGTTTGACTCACTCAGTCACATGGCCAGTCCCATCTCTCACGGTTTTGACAGGTGTAAGCCTTCTCTGTCTTCTGCCTCTTGGCACCTTCTTTCTACTTCCTGCCCCATGAGCTGGCAGCTCCTTCCTCCAGCTGCCTCCTTCTCACACCTGCTTGAAGACTCCATCAGGATGCAGTCTGGGCTGTGAAGGCACCCATGACCCAAGGACAGCTGAGCTCCCATGGACCCTAGAACAGCGTTTGTCACATCTGCAATCCCTCGAGCTGTGGCTGCTGCTGCCTTCCACCCCCTTGGATCAATACCAATGCTCAATTCAGTCACGCCAATCCCCCAGTTCCTTGGACTGCACCTGATGCCCTGATCTCTAATGTCACCTCCTCTCTGCTCACTGGTGACTTAAGGGCTGTCCTGAGTGCTCGCTTAGATCTCTGACCTCACCCTGTCACACCTGGTTGATGATAATCCCCATTAAGGCATCCTTATAAGGCAAGACCATGATTGTTCACAGACACACAGCATTGCAGCAGAGGACACTGGGAAAGGAGACTGAGGGCCACAATCCTTCAACAGAAGCCTGAACTCAGGTATACCATGCTGCTCAGAATAGTTGACCTGGAAGGGACGGCTTTATGCAACATTGCTGGTGGGGCAGGGTGACACCCTGTCATCTGGTATTTCTGCAGCAGAGCCTATGAGCACTCTCACCAAGAGGCACATAACACTGTGAAGTCGCTTCTTTTCCCTCCAGGTCAGGCTTGGTGCATCATCTAGTTCACATCAGGTCAAAATCCCTGCCACTGTGACGAGGAAACTTCAAGTTTCAAGAGTATCCACATTTTAGAATTGAGGACTTGGCAATGTGGAGTTTTAACAGGGGCCATTTCATTAGTGCTGATGAGTTGGGCAATGCTGTGGGATCATCTACATATTAGATAGAATGCAGCATCCATTAATGTATATATCAGGATGCTTAAGTCCAGGTGAGGCTCTTTACCAACAGCATAAATTTATCTTTCCATCCCATTTCCCACTAACTTTTTGAAGTCCACTCATCCTACATGTAACATATATATGTGTGTATAAAACCAAATGTAATTCTCAAGACAAGCCCACAAGGTAAGTCTTTGTTCCTTCTTTATTTCCCAGATAAGGAAACTGAGGCACAGTATCTGTGACTCACTGAGTGTGGGCAGTAGCTGCTGAATGATTGCTGGGCTTACTGAAGCAGGTGTGTGTGTGCAGGTAGGGGCTCTTCCTGGAGAGGTGGGTGTGAAGCAGTTGAACAGTCAAACTTCAGCCTGAGCCCTGGTAGCTGCTGTAGGATTGCCTGTCTCAATCCCCCTTTCAGAGGCAGGAGTTCTACCAAGAGAGTCTTCCAATACAGCCAGGCTCCTCACCCAAGCAAATCCAACCCCAACAATTTCCTGGGACTTGGGACCTGTAACCACATATTTAGTCATTCTCTTCTGACCTGGAGTTCTATACAACACAGGAAGCTGCCACAGAGTCTAAATATCCAAACATGGCCTGCTAGAGTCCCAGGTAGAACCTGTTTTCACATTCTTCTTTACAACTGAAACATTGGCTAGTATCCAGGAACCAGCAAGCCAGAGGGTACTGCCTCTGCTGCTGCTGTGCCCAGTACTGTTGTCAGGAATCCTTCAACAATCTATTTAACCTGTGTTCCCCCTACAAGCCAGGCACCCAGCTAAGCCGATGGTAAACAAGATATGTGGGGGTCACGTCCACAGCTACATTGGAAAGTCCAAGACCAACAGTGTGAGTGTGATATTCCAGAGAATTGAAGGAATGAGAAAATACAGAGCAGTGGAACTGCTAATTGGAACTGAAGTGGAACAGAGATTAATTACAGTATTTATGAGCTGCTCAACTGAATCCCAGCACATTCATACCATAAAACTGAATGATTGTGAAGAATCAGTGATATGAGCGCTCAAGATAGGAATAAACCCTCCATATGCACGGTGAGTCCTGTTAATACTCACCTGTCAAACCCAGGTCAACTAGACTTACTGTTTTTATTAGCAGGAGATTGACATACATATTTTGAATGTCTGATAAAATCACTTGAAAATGGAAACATGGGTATGATGGTGTGGTTTTCTCTCTCTTGCTTTTTTTTTTTTTTTAAGATTTATTTATCTGAAAGGCAGAGGGACAGAGACAGAGAATTTTCCATCTGCTGGCTCACTCCCCAAATGGACCACAATAGCTGGAACTGGGACAGTCTGAAGACAGCAGCCAGGAGTTTCTTCCAGCTCTCCCACATGGGTGTAGAAGCCCAAGGTCTTGGACCATCTTCCATTGCTTTTCCAGAGACATCAGCAGGAAGCTGGATCAGAAGTGGAACAGCCAGGACTTGAACTGATGCCCATAGAGAATTCCAATGCTGCAGGTATTGGTTTTCTCCACTATACCACAGCACTGGACCCTGAAAGTGTGGCTCTCAAAAAAACATCAAATGCAACTACTGTCTTCTGCTCATTTATCCAATGCAAAACTAAATTCTACAGAAAGCATTTTGTAGAACATCAGTAAAATATAGATTTGCATTTCAACAGTTCAGGGTCAGGCCAGTTAAGAATTTCAGCGAGAGGGACCAGAACAAACAGGCACAGAACATACTGGCTAGCCAAGCATACCCTCCTTTCTCTCTTTCCTCCTTGTCAACATAGCTCTGATTCTGTCCAGGATCCGACCATGCTCTGCTCCCTCCCAGTCTCCCTGAAGGGAGACTGGTTCATGCTCCACAAATCTTCCAGAAAAGACCCAAAGGAAAGTCTGCTTTCCTAATACAAGGAGACAGAGCTGATGGCAAAACCCTTCCAGTATTATTCTTCTCTTCAGTGTAGACCTGAGGCCTGCAGCTGTGCCACCATGTTGTTATGGTGATGGCCAAGTTAACCCACCCAGGGGCTCTACAGAGGGGCTCCACCAGCCAACCTCCAGACTTCCTCTTTGGCCAAACACTCCCTGATAAGGGCGGTTGCTCTTGGATTTTTCTGTCTTTTAAGGCTTTCTGTGCAGCGAAACATGGCTAACAGTGTAATATAAGAAAGAAGGTTGCACTTGTAAGTTAGAACCTCCGTCGCCATAGAGACTGAGCGTCCTTGGTCATCAGGGATGCAGTGTGCATCCCCGGGAGTCTTCTGGAGCCCAAAAGACCCTCCCCATGGGATCAGGACCTAAGGAGGCTGCTGCTGCTTCATTCCACCTGTGCTTCTCAAGGCCCCTCCCACCAACACAGCCCAGAACATACGCCCACAACCATGCCTAGGCCAAGACCTATTTCAGCAACCTGGGCACAGCCTAAGACAAGACAGGACAGCCTGTCTGTCCAAGGGTGGTGTGGACATTCAGCGGCTCATTCAGCACTATCCTTCCCCTCCAAGGGGCAAGCAGACTTTTCTGGGGTTAACAGGTGCATTTACTGGTATATTTGATACAGAGTTATGATTATTCCTAGATTCAATGGTAGCTTTGGAAACACAGACTTGGGGCTGATGTTATGGTGTACTGGGTGAAGCCTCTGCCTGCAATGACAAACATTCCATTTGGGTCACTGGCTGCTCTACTTCCCATCTAGCTCTTTGCTAATGCACCTGGGAAAAGCAGAGGAAAATGGCCCAAGTGTTTGGTCTCCTGCTCCCCACATGGGACACTCAGATGAAGCTCCTGGCTCCTAGCTTTGGCCTGAACCAGCCCTGGCCATTGAGGACATTTAGGAAGTAAATCGGCAGATAAAATCATCAACATCTTTCTTTCTCTCTCTCCCCTCCCCCTTCTCTTTCTGTAACCCCACTTTTCAAATAAATAAATTAAATAAATAAATCCTTATTTTGAAAAGAAGGAACATTGATTTGTTTCCTTTTATCCTAATCTCTCTTTTCCTTTTGAAATTTGAGTTTCTATTTGTTTTAACTCTTAAAGTTTCATTTGCAAATAATAATTTCTAGTTTATTGGAGCATGCCAGAGCATGTCAGAAAGCAAGGCATAAATAAAGCTAGCCATGAAATGGCAGACAGGCAAAAGGAAACTGAACTCTGTGCCTCCCACGTTGCTGTGAGGAGTCGCTGAAGGACTATAAACAGGGAACTGACATAATCAAATTTTTCACTGAGAAAGGTCACAGGGACCTGGACTATGAGAAAGGCACGGTGGCACAGGAGCAACATGGGATGCAGGACGTGGGAGCTGGCTGCTAGGAGAGCTCTCTGGGAGGTACCAGGAAGGGGGCATGGCCAGAGTGGATTGGGGAAAATAAGAAGGAAATGAAGTGACTCCCCGAGTTGACAGGGGTGGCTGCTGCCACCAGAGGCAGTGGACAGTCAGGGGAGCAGGGCAGTCCAGGAGGGTTGTGAGCCTGTGAGCAGTGCTGTGCACAGAGGGATGCTGCTGGGATGCTCG
This sequence comes from Ochotona curzoniae, assembly GCF_017591425.1. Lineage (NCBI taxonomy): Eukaryota > Metazoa > Chordata > Mammalia > Lagomorpha > Ochotonidae > Ochotona > Ochotona curzoniae. The sequence continues at coordinate 10,473,906 of NW_024464920.1, read as the reverse complement.
CTGCACAGTGAATGCCAGGCCCAGGCACTCAGACCTGAGCATAAGTGATTTGGGTGCCAACAACAATCAGGGGACTCACTGAAAATGTGCAAACGAGGGAGGGACACATGTGAAATCACAGGGAGCCCTCATGTCAGAGAGGGTCCACTAAGGAGAAGCCACAGAAAGTGGTATGGGGTGGTGTGGGGTGGAGGGGAGGCAGGCAGCCACCAAGGAGGGCAGCCATCTCATGCAGGGCAGCAGGTAGGCTGTCCAGTGAGGAGACAGATAAGGACTGTCTCACTCAGTGCCACTGGGGACCTCCTCGCAAGACACTCCCCGCCAGGGGCTCTCTGCCCTGCCCCCAGAGGGGAGTTCACCCCATCTGGCGCACACAGCAAGCTGCTCCTCTCAGCACCATTGACAGTTAAGGCGTGATCACTGCCCCGGCCATGACCCCCAGGGTTAGCTCTGAAAGGTGCAGGGGGCATCCCCTGGCGGGGCACGTGAATGAGGGAGCAGGCAGAGAGAGGCAGGCTGGATGCCAGTCTGTATGCTGAGAAATGGCTCTTTGGTGCCACACTGTGCTATGCTGCCATTGCTGGCTGTGTGTCTTCCTTGGAACCGAAAAAAAAAAAAAGAAAAAAATCCCAATACGCACAACCAAAGAGGCACAAAGCGCTGTGCTACCTGACAGAATGAAATATGCGCTAAATTGAGACGTAAGGGGTGGTGGCCAGAGCTGGGGAGGCGGCCAGCATTTGGCTGGGGGTTGGGAAGGCTCTCTGAAGGGAGAGAAATCAACGCTGCCTCTGGGGACGGCACAGGGGAAAGAAGGGGAACAGTGCGCTCTAGCTGAAGCCCGCGCACCAGCAATGGGCGGACGCGGGATAGCGCTTTCCCAGATGGGGGCGACTGCAGCCATCCTGGGGCAAGGGGAACTCTGGCGTGCCTCCTGGCCTTCCTGCCCTCCCACACCAGTTTGGAAAAGCTCCGGTGATTGGGCCGTCCTCCTCACCAGACATGAGGCACTGAGTCTGACGATCCTTGGCCTGGCAAAGAGCCTGGCTCCAGCCAGGGCGCTAAACAGCCCTGGTGGTCTCAGACCACAAGCGTTTTGAGAGAAGGGCGGGCACCGATTCTAAGGAACAAGAACAGGGGGCCAGCGCTGAAGAGCCAAAGCTAGCTTGTGATGCTTGCTGACCCACAGGTGCATCAATGTTACAACTTCAAAGTATTTTTAAACTGCAGTAAAATAGATATCTTATAAATTTGAAACTAACCACTTTCTGAAGATTTACTGATTTGAAAGAGAGAGAGAATCTTCTCAAATGGCACAACAGCTAGGGCTGGGTCAGGTTGAAGCCAGGAGCCTGGAACTTCATCCAGAGTTATCTGCTGCTTCCCTAGGGTACATCAGCAAGGAGATAAGGGGAAGTGGGATAGCTGAGACACAAACCAGCATTCATATGAGATGCTAGCTTCACAGGGGGCAGCATATTTCACCACACCACAATGCTGGCCCATTTTAATCATTGTTAAGTGTGCAAGTAAGTGGCATTAACACACCGTGCTTTGCACTGCGCATTGCGCTGAGGGGTTATTCTAAACCCCTCAGCAGCACCTCCCAGGCCTACTTCTTAGCTAGTCTGGAATGTGAGTGGGAGCATACAGCATCTGCCCTCTGGAAAATAACTCACATTGAAAGTGCTTCAAACGAAACACTGACGAAGCATTATCACTCCTGTCCACTCCTCAACGGGGCAGGCCAGGCAGGAACTGCTGTTGGCTTGGTTTTAGTCACCCAGGAAGCTTTTGAAACTGGGGAGGTGAGATGATGGATCTGAGCTTCAGACCTCAAGGCTCACAAACACTGTGATACCCTGCTTGGCTAAACCCCCAAGCAGTCCACAGAGGCTGATGCAGAAGCTAGGTTACCACAGAGTGTGGGTGGTGGTGGTGGGGGGTGTTGCACTGCAACCCTGGACTTCGACCTAAGTTCAAGAGCAAGGCTGCAGGACTTCACTGTGGATTAGCAACCAGACAGGGCAGAACCATCTGTTGGCGGGGAGCCGAACTACCCCAAGGGCTTCCACTGCAGGACGCTCAGCCAGAAGCCAGGGGAGGCAGGGAGCACAGAACCAGCTGGGGCTCAAGCAACAGCCATCAACAGCTCTTCATCCATGGTGGGGATAAAACGCTGAGCTAATCATGGAGGCAGCGCAGAGAGGCCAGCATTACTGCCATTGTGGACTTCTAAACCATACACTTGTCTGGAAACCACAGAACCAGTCATGGTGGAAGATGCTAACTGCTTGATTCTCCTCCCATATGATACCCCATCATGCAGGTGAACTCTACTCCTGGCTTCCAGAAGCAGATCTTGTTCCAAACAGCTATAGGGTTTCCTTAGGGGTAATGTGGGCATTCTGGAACCCAAATTGTTTATACTGCGCATTATCTTCTAAAGCACTGTACTGCAGAAGGCTCTTGGTGGGCTTCTACAAAGCAAGTGGCAAGGCTTTGCTAGCATCAGTACCTAGCAGATACAGCAGGTGGTAGACCCTCCCAGACACAGACGAACGGAACACGAGACACCGTGAACACAAGGGACCGAGCAAGTGCCTGGGCCGAGAAGGAGGTAAGGAGATGGGGTCTTAGACAAGAGGCCCAAATCCACTATATCTGGGTAGGTTGGGGAAAGTTTCATGGAAGTGGTGATGACCATGAACTTTTGGAAAAGGTATGAACACAGATATTAAATATGCAGTGCAGTACACTTGAACAACTGCATACCTTTGCACAGCGACCATCACAGGAAAGATCTGGAACATTCCTATCATTCCAGAATGTGCCTCTGTGTCTCTCCCATCTAGCTTTCCCCCTTCCCTCATTGCCAACTTCTATCATCAAAGATTACCTGTGTGTGTATGTCCTTGAATTTCATCATTTACAGACTCTCCTGCATGCATGCTTTTGTTCCAGCTTCCTTCTCTGAGTAAGCGGTAGGCAGAAAGATACAGCAACATGCAAGGAGGTGAAGGAGACAGGGCTGATGTGGCTGGAGTCTGAGTGACGGGAGCATTAAGGAGACAGGAGGCAGGGCTGGGGTGAGGAGCCTCGGACCTCTGTGTTGACCGAAAGGCCTCCCAGTGTAACCCACAGGCAAAGGGGAGCTAGTGAAAGCCTATGGGAGTTCCCGTGACACCAGCTGCACCAGCCGTACCTGCTGTTTCTGCTGCACCTGCTGCTCAACACGTGCTACAGAGCATCAGACTCCATCTCGAGAGGCAGATGCTTATGATTCCCATTTCACAGATGACCAAACGAAGCCTGAGAGAGGTTAAAAGATTTCCTAAAAGATGCAAACCCAGCCCAATTCCCCAGAATCTGCTTTGGAAACAAAGGCAGGAAAACCAGCCTCAGCATCAAGTGGGGCTGGGTAAGGCACTGAGGAGCTTGGAGGCTGCAGTGCCACTGTGGGAGAGGCCATGGGAACCAGAGGGCAACCCCATGGGAAGATGGCAGAAGTAGCATAAGCCAGAGCTCAGCATGTCTGGGCATCCTCTCTTGCAACTCCCTTTCAACAAGCTGCCACTGATCCAGTCAGCTGTCCTCCATGGACCGCAGGGCTGGCACATGCTGGCAATTCAGAGCGCAAGCCATGCAGCAAGCCTGCATTTTTCTGGATTCTTCTATACTTAATTCAGATCCAGGCATATCCAGGCTTTTACACTGGGCTTAAATAACTCTCCCCTGGACAAGCATAATGTGCAACTTTGCAGATGAGAAAAAAGAAAAACAAAAAACACAACCAACCAACCCACTCAATCACCCACCCACTAAGCAAGCAAGCCAGCCCTGGCTTACTAAAGATCCTATCAGGTCTGCATTTATGAATTGTTTTCAACACAATATGCCTTTCTATCCTTTGTGTCTCACTGTTAACATTAGCCCTTTGACAACGAGCCAAGGGGAAGGCTGTAGGCAGGCAGTCTCTGGAACATGTCTTCAGGATTACTCAACTACCACCACCACTCCATATGTAACATCTGCTCCCAAGTGAGATACAAGGTAATAGCAGGAAAAGCAATGGCTGACAATTTTCTTTTTAAGTAAAAATTAGACAGGGATATGCCTGGGTCATACAATTCAGTGACACTCGGGAGAACTACACGTTAAGAAGCCACCGAGCATGGGAGATGGAGAAGTGAGTTGGCACAAAGGCAAGGTGAAAAAGACACAGGGATGTTTGAGTATGTGCAGGTCCAGTCCACATCCCTAACCCTACTTAACCATCAGACCACCTTCCACCCCACAGCCCTTAGACCAGCCACCAGGAAGGTAAGGTAGCTTTCCTTAGCCTGCAAAACTTCCCCTTGGCTTACCTACATCTTCTGCCCATCTAGCCCCTTATTCTTTCTCGGCCCTCAGCTGGGACAGAGATCCTGGGGGAAAATTTTCCTATAAGGCCAGGTTGGAGACCCTCTGAGGTTCCCAGCCCACTCTTAGCCCAGTAGCCAACCCCATTCAGCCTAACACTTGCTCCTCATTACCCACCACCAGAATACTGCACCTAGAGTCTGCCAACTGTTTTGCTGAGTAATGGCCATGAGTTTTGTCCAACCTGGGACAGCCTGCCAGGGAACACCAAGTGCTAAGGGGACCCAAGAATCCACACTCACACTCCAGAGAGTCCCAAGGGAACACAATGGCCAGGAAGAGAAAGTACAGAGGGGATCCTTGTGACGGGAAGCTGGGCCCCTCGGGCCAGGCTGTGCTGGCATCTGACCCAGGGTGGCACTTGGCACATGCGCTTCTTATTCTCTCCTCTGGCTCCCACCAACTGATGTGGATAATAAGCAAAATACAGTTTGAAAATGTCTTTCTGTATGCTTTGATGTAAAAATCCAATTAAGCCACCTTTCTTTATTTCTTACAAAAGCAATAAATGCTGGTTATGGAAATGGCTTTTCATTACAAAAAGAGAAACAGTCCACAATCCCATTTATAACCCACCTCCCCTCATCCCATACTCAGATGAGTATGTCCAAGTTGGACAAGACTCATGAATGACCATTACTCAGCTTCAGAGCTTATAATTTGAGAAGCAAAGAGAGAACTCCCCTCTGCCACCTCATTCCCTAAATGCCTACAACAGTGACCTGGGTCTCCCACATGGCAGGCAGGAACCCAAGGACTGGAGCCCTCACTGCTGCTTCCCAGGGTGTGTGTTGGCAGGAGGCTGGAGTCAGACATGGGGGGTGTGCAATCCAGGCACTCTGGTACCAGACTTGCAGGTCCTTGCTGGGCATCCGGACCACTAGGCTGACTTCCTGTCCCAGCTTCAGGGCTTTTCAGCTGACTGAAAGGGACTAAGAATCCTTGAAACTCTGCATTATTTAAAGCTTAAACAACATAAAAAGAAAAGGAAACATTCAGGAATAATATTATGGAACATTTACTTTTTTAAACCTCATAATTCAATATTTTATTTTCTCTATTTTCATGTGATCATGCAGTCTAAATGTTATTCTACAAACCACACTTTTCACATGACACCTGGTGCAGACTCTCTGGGTTGGCTGCCCTAATGCATATTTCCAACCATTTTCCAGGTCACTTGAAAAGCTAAATACTTTATCACTATCCCTCACAACCAGCTGCTTCCATGGGACATCCTTCGGCCAGTCAGGCACACTGAACTGTCAGCCAGGAGGCTTCCAGGAAAGGTTTTACTTTTCTAATAAAATGCAAAGGCAGAAGCCGGCTCCCCCCACTTCCTTTGTTGCTCTGGAAATGTGTGCTGGAGCTGCAGCAGCCCTACTGAGACCACAAGGTGTCCAGTGTTGAAAAGTTCGAAAGAACTAAACAGACATTGGTCTTGATGTTGCTGAATCAACTCAATCCAGGCTAGACACTGTCTACCAATACAGTCTGTCTGTTATGGGGGAAAGTCAGTCACTGTTTATGTCAGACACTGTAGATAATGTTTCCATTAGTTGCAGTCAGTGTATTCCTATTGGAAAATGTAATACAAAGCCATTTTCCATGCCTTGACTCTTCCTCAATATACTAACAAAGAGATGTATCACACCAGGCACTTAACCAGTATTCTCCTGCTCAAGGAATAACCATTTCCCATTTAACCCTTATTTTAAAAAAAAAGGTGTATTTATTTTCATTGAAAAGGCAGATTTACGAAGAGAAGGAGACATGGAGAGAAAGATCTTCCATCGCTGGTTCATTTCCCAAGCCAAAGCTGAGCTTATCCAAATCAAGGAGCCAGGAGCCTCTTCTGGGTTTCCCACACAGGTACAGGATCCCAAGGCTTTGGGCCATCCTCAACTGCTTTCCCAGACCACAAGTCAGGAGCTAGATGGGAAGTGATACGAACCAGGATATGAACCAGTGTCCATATGGGATCCCAGCACATGCAAGGCAAGGGTCCCAGCCACTAGACTACCACATCGGGCCCCCATTAAACTCTTAAAAAACACTGGATGAAGACCTATGTAGACCACATCTTTGCACACATTAACAATTATTTTCTTAGCATAAAGTCCTAGAGACAGAATTTTTTTAAGACAAATACTAATCTGTATTCAACCCCTCTCCAGAGTTTTTTTTAATGAAATGAGCCAGAACACTAGTATCTCACTTTGACAGAGTTGCTAAGATTCCTTTTACAAACAACCATCTCTGATTCCTCTTGTGGAAAACACAAGACATGCAGTTCAGTTTTCAAGGACTGGCAGTTGACTACAGACTTGCAATTCACTTTCAAAATCATGTGAGCCTTGCTTGGCAGTGTGGTACGCACCTCTCCAGCACACATCCTCCTTGACTGGCAGCCTGCTCCCCTTTCAGCACAGGAAGGCTCTCCAACCCCAGGTTAGCACACATAGTGTCTGTGGGAGCTTGAAGCAGAGATGCAAAGCCAACAGCTAGAAAATGGAACCCAGACAGATAAGCAGATCTCCAGGAAGCAGCAATGTTTAAAGCAATCAGGAGAGAAGAACCAGGAGAAAGCAGGAAGGTTGGGTTTTGGCAGAGCAGTTAGGTAACACACCAGTTAGATACCTGCAGCCTGCAGGAGACTGCCTGGGGTCATGTCTAAGTTCAGCCTCTTATTCCAGCTTCATGTTAATGTGCGACTTGTTTGAAAACAGGTGATGGCTCAAGAAGCTGGCTAAGTGGCATCCATAGGGGAGACACAGGTGCCATCTATGTTGGAGTTCCAGGCTGCGGGCTTTGATCTAGCCCAGCCCTGCCCAAGGTGGGCATTTGGGGAGTTATCAACAGGTAGAAAATCTCTGTCTTTGCCTCTCATGTGGCCAGATTAGACAGAAAGAAAAAAACAAGGAAGGAGAAAGCCCAGGAAGGCAGAGCCACGCTGAACTTGCTGGTGTGTGCAATTTGGTTTTGCCCCTGACTGAGGCAGCTTTTGGTTTCCATGGCACCCACTCTATCTCAGGAGCTGCCACTTCCTCATCCTTTGTGACTCCAGCTCCACCTGCACCACCTTCCCCAGGCCCTGGCTTCTTCCCCAACCTCTACACTGGCAACCCAGGTGTTTCTCACTCTACATCACATGAGATGACCCAAGATGCCAGCACTGTCTACCTGACTGTGCCCTCACAACTATATCCTCAGCACACAGAACAGCTCAGGTGGTACGTGCTCAATGAACAGATGTAAGGACAAGTTGGCCATTACCTGGCCGCTCAGCAAACACATGGGAGAGACAGCAGTGGGACAAAGTGTGGGGAGTTGAGGAGCCTGCAGAGGGCTGCAATGAGTCCCAGGCACAGCTGTCCCTTCCGGGCATCTCTGCTTCCCCTGGGTCATCAGCCCCTACTCCACTGGACCCTAAGGTCCTGCAAGGACCATGGCCTCTGGGGCTGGTAACAGTAACAGGGGATCCTATCATGTGGGGGCTTTTCACACTTCTTTCTGCTAAGTGTTTCACTCTTGCCAGTCACTCAAAATACTATCAATTTCCTCACTATGACAACCTTCATCCCAATGAGGTAAAAAGAACAGTAAGAGCAACGTGAACTATTACACTGTTTATTTCACATCCTCTCACTGTCAGGGGTCTGCAGATGGAAGATTTGAAAGCAGATATCAGACACCGTATCTGAGGCACAACCTTCTGTTTCTGCTGTGTTCTGAGCCTGTCCTTGGAGGGGACAGAGTCCCAGAGGTGCAGAGGGGACACAAAAACAGAGAGTAAGCAGGTGAGGGTAGCATGCATAGCCCATGTGGAGGGAAAGATTTCCGACCAAATGTTCACCGACACACTCCAAACAAGCCAGCCTTTGATCCCTCTGCAAAGCTTAGAAGCAGCCAGGCAATTTTCCAAGCGCACCAGACCCGAGCCAGTAATAAGCCAGGTCAAAGGGATGCTTCTGCCCGACACCCAGTTATTTCAGCTGTCACCTCTCTGGCAACTTAATTTCCCCACTTCATTCCTTCGAGGTCCTGCAAGGAGCCTTCTTTGCTAACTGGCACTGCCTTTTCTTTTTCCTCCTGTGAACAAGCTGGGGACAGTCATTAAGCGTGTCTCTGGAAACAAATGAGCGAGCAGGTGTTTTCATCTGGCTAGGGGAGGACTGGCATATCTGGGAGCTCTGACGGAGCATCTCCAGCACAGAGGGACACACAGACACAATGGATTTGTGCCCAAGCAGTGTCTGGAATGAGGCAGCCAGGCATGAACTGAGCAAACAAATGGACGCCTCAAAGGATACTGGAGTCTTGGCCACTGTAACAACCAACTGCTAAAACAACACCTCACAAAAAAAAACAACACATTAGAATGCGTTTCAAAATTGATCTGCTTCACACCGGAGTTATTTCCTTTCTGCCACTTAGTGTCCAAGTCCTTGTCCTTTATGCATATGCCTGTCCATAGCTTAAACCTTGGTGGGTGTGTGTGTGTGTGTGTGTGTGTACATGTGCTATTATGGATATTTTCTTCCTCACTTTACATGGCAGGACTGGGGCTCAGAGGGGATCCAGTGTTGTGTCTCCCCATGAAAAACTGCCCACACATACATCCACATGAAGCAACAAAGTTCAGCAGCTCGCTGGAACCTATCTCCCTTGCGCCCCTATCATAGTTCTTGCATACAGTAGGGTGAATTGTGCAGAAAAGCTGAGAGATTTATCTGTCCTGCAGACCTGCAGGTTTATGGAGCCAACGGTGTCAGCAAGACTTCCAGAGGACACCAGGTAGCCTGGGAACGGGCTGCAAATCTTGAGGGCTCCCTGGATGGGGTTGCCTTGGCAACTGATGTCATCAGGCTGATGGAAGACTCTTGGCCCAGGCAAGAGCCACTTGGCAAAAAGTCTTAACTCTGATAAATTAGGTGCCAGGAGCAGCTCAGGGCTCTGTCAGACTCCAGTCACCAGCAATGACAGGCAGACAGTGGGATACATAGTTTCAGAAGAAACACACTGCTTAACACACTCCATTAACTGGACCAGACAGTGGTCAGCCAACATATGCAAGGTTCTCAGGTGTTGAAGTGAAGGCACACCCAGCTATGACCTGTCTAATCTCTGAAATGCTCTGGTCACCCTGAGACATTACTGGAGGTAACAAGTGAGTGTGGAGAGTGTAGTTTAACCTAAAGGTGGAAATGCCTATAGGTCACATGGGAATGCTTGGATTTGATTTCCAGCTCCAAGTCCTAATTCTAGATCTTGGAAGGCAGCAAGTGATGGCACAAAGATTGGGTTTCTACCACGCCCCCCCCCATAGGAGACCTGGATTGTGTTCCCAAATCTTAGCTTTGGCCTGGCTCAGTCCCATCTATGTGCATATCTAGAGGAGTGAACTATCAGGATGGAGATCTCTCAGAAATATAAAGTTGTATAAAGTGAGTATTGGTCACAACTGAGCTGCGTTAAAAAGCAACAACCTGGTGCCAGGTGTGGTGAAATACAGCCCTCTGCAGAAAAATCCTTCAGACCATGCCCTATGGAAATAAACAATGCAATGCAAATGCCACTGTCAGCTGGCATCACGTGGGCAAAGCCCCAGACCCACCTGAGATGGGGACGAGAAAAGCCAAAATGAGTTTCCATGGTGAATGCTCTCAAATCACTTAGGGGACAAAAGGAGCCAAAATGGATTTCCATGGTAAATGCTCCCGAGCCAAGAGATTAGGGAGTGCCAGTGCCCAGGAAAGAAGTCTGCTGAGCAGCAGGCGCTGGGCTAGTCCCTACACAGATGGCAACAGAGCTGGTGGCTCTCCAAGCAGGTTGGGGAACAAGTGGAATGAGGGTCTGGGAGGATAGAGAGGCCCCACTCTGAGATCCTCAGAGCTTAGAACAGGGCCACTAAGGGGACACACCCAGGAATAGCTCGGGCAGCCCCTAAGTGTCAAAGACACAGAACCCACCCACAGACACAAAGTCCAACTCACTTTAAAGGAGGGTTATGTGTGTCCTCTTTACAATGTGGTAGGGTCCACGAGCTAAACGTCTGACAGTACAAAAAAAGACAATGATAAACCCACTACCCTCTATGCACAATTTTGGAACCCCAAATGTACCCCAACCAACAATTTTCCCAAGCAATACAAGTAATGAAGTAGACCTGAAGTGACTTGAAGGTATCAGAATCCTTCCTTGTCTCCTTCGAATGGGAAGGATCATAATCTCCTGAAGACATGCCACTGTAACAGAGCAGAGCTCTTACCCCAAGCCTCGCTGCCATACTCTACGACAGAACATGTGACGAGGAAAGAACTTCTCTGAACATTTTAGGGAAGCTATAATGGACATTTATCTCAGTGAAAATGAAAGGAATGCCTGACCCTATGGAATAGTGTGACTATAATTAAAAGAGAATCTACAAGATCTTTTTCTTAGCATCCAGGCAGGAAGATGGCTGTGGGGCAATCTGTGATGGATTGACTTACACTTCTGGTTCGGGTTTGTAACTTATCTATGATGTAGACTTCTAACAAACCCTAGCCCTGCACCCACAGACACTCAGGCCACAACAGTCCTTTCCTTCACCAGGTGACATCTGCAAGCTCTCCTCCTACAATGTTAGGAATGGACGACACTGCACCAGGTCTCCTGCACCCACCACCTGCCCCCTTCTCGCCCGCCAGAAGAAATATGCACCTGTGTGCTTGAGCTCATTCATCTCCAGGGATCCCAGGATTTTAGAAGATGAGAAGCAAACTTGTCAAGACGCAAGTACACTGTATTTTCCAAGCACAAGAGAAGGGCCTCCAAGCTGTTCCATGTGATGGTCTACATCCCCTGCTTCCTAATGAAAGCAGGGAATTGGGGGGCCCAGAAGAAAAATAAAAGGGAGAGCAATAGTGGCTTATAACTAAAATGACCCAGATTCAAACGCAGGCAAAGCCTTCTTACTTGCAGCCATGGTGACCATGGCAGGCTGACCTCTCTGAGGCTGAAAATCATCTGGAACCTGGAGAAAGCAAGCTTTCCCAGTGAGGGTTTGCATGAGGAGTAAATGACATGTAAAACCTACAGTCTGCGGTCGGCACTCGAGAGCTGAGACGGTAGCTGTTACGGCTGCTTGCTGCTCCGTTCGGGAGTGTGAACAGGGCCTGGCTTCCCTCCCGATGGCAGCAGATTGCCTGGCTCAGCAAATGTCGGGGCTATCGACTTTCTGCACACTGAGCCAGTGGGTAATAAATACACCCAGCAACAAATCACATCGGTAAACCAATCTACCTTGGCTAATAACTGCTTTGCAGGCTCCAGCATTTGCTGTGTGAGAGGAACTAGAGTTCCTAACTGCTAGCAAACCAGATCGGCTGCAGGAGAGCGAATCTCATGTTAATGAGAGGAAGGGCCCAGCAAATCCATCCCTGGGAGAGGAGACAAACCACACCCACACTGCACACGACAGGTGGCATCCTCTGAGCACAAAGTAAGCAAAGTAAGGAGCATGGGACAGAAGGGGAAAGCAGGATCCCATCCCACAGGGGGCACTATCACTACACTGCCTGCTGCACGAGCTGATGGAATACAATGGCTGTGAGAACCAGACAACACAGATGCTGTCTTTACATCAGATACTTCTGGAATGTTGGAACTTTATAGAGCAGCTGAATGAACATTGCTCTTGAAATCAGAAAAAGAAATTGCAAAGGAAAATATGAAGCGCTCAGTGTCCAGCAGTGGAGACAGACACTTAATCAACAGGTCAATCATGGGGTGGGGGCCAAACTCTCTGGATGGGCTCCCCAAGCCCTGCCTGAGAGGAAGGTACCATGTCAGGCATTCCTGAAAAAGTAACCCAAGCTGAGACCAGAAGACAGAGTGATAGCTTCCAAGGGCCATGTCAGGGAGGTGGTCAGCTGGCCCCAGCGGTCACCATTTCCTTTTATTTTTCTTTTTAAAAAGATTTATTTATTTTTATTGGAAAGTTAGATATACAGAGAGGAGGAGAGACAGAGGAGAAGATCTTCTGTCCGCTGATTCACTCCTCAAAAGTGGCCACAATGGCCAGAGCTACGCCAATCCAAAGCCAGGAGCCAGGAGCCTCTTCCTGGTCTCTCATGTGGGTGCAGCGTCCCAAGGCTTTGGACCATTCTCAACTGCCTTCCTAGGCCACAAAGCAAGGAGCTGAATGGGAAGCAGAGCTACCAGGATTAGAATCAGTGTCCATATGGGATCCCAGCACGTGCAAGGTGATGACTTTAGCCACTAGGCTACCGCAACAGGTCCGCTGTCACCATTTCAAAGGCATATTGTCCTTGAGCCAGATGCCCCTCTTCTAGGCAGGTCAGCTGAGAAGTGCCATGACACACACAACCTATCCATAAGGATGGTTATCGCCTCACTGGATGTGGTCATTGAAGTGTGGACATAATTTACATTGCCCACATTAGGGGGTTCTTTAAATCCAGGATGACGCAGCTATATGCCAGAATAATACAGCCCAGAAAAATTGTAATAACATCAAAGCATGATGTGCAGTTTCAAAAGGAAGGTGAGAGAACAATCGGCTCTATTTTCATAGCAACAGTTTTATATATTCTTCACACAAGGAAATGTCTGTATGGGAATAGAACATGTCTGAAAAGATAAGCAAGAAAACAACACTGCTTTAGGCATCTAAAAGCTGATGTGGTTGGCATGGGAGAAGAATTTTTTTCACTGATTTCACATTTATAGTTTTTACAGTGAGAACACATTCTTCTTTTGGAAAAAAAAATGAACTTTCTGGGGCAGTGTTTAGCCTAATGGTTAAATGTCCACATCTCACACTGGAGGGCTTGGGTTTGATTCGTGGCTCTACTTATGATTCCAGCTTCCTGCTGATGTGCGCCCTGGGAGGGCAGCAGGTGGTGGCCTAAGGATCTTGGTGCCTCCCACCCACCTGGGACAAACAGACTTCCTTGGCTTCAGCCTGGTCCTGCCAGGCCATAGTTGGTATCCGTGGAGTGAACAAGTGGATGGGAGTGCTCTGTCTTCCTCTTAAAGTAAGAAGAATAAAAATATTTCTTTCAAAGAGGGGTTTACAGGAAGGTGAGCACCATTTGAACACAAGAGGTCTGTGAGTGCAGAAGACAGGAGATGAGGCAGACTTTGAAGAAGAAACAGACACACACACATTGAGCTTGAAGGAGCGCAAAGTGGAGTGAGAGCAGGGGACAGTGTGATTCCACAGCGGAAAGATGGGAAGTGAAGATGGGGTCCAGAGGCAAGGACACTAAGGAGAAGACGGATTCGGGGGTTCTCCAGCATGGAGTGTCGCCACCTGTCAGCAGAGAGTGTCTGCAAAGTCCAAGTGCATGTTTTAATTTAAGAATATTTTATTCCTAACGAGTAAATGAATCTCACACATTTCACACTACAGACTTAAAAGTAGGCTGGTACTCCCCGCTCGCCCTGCCTTCCTGCCTACCCACATTCCCCAACCACCTTCTTCCTTCTTTATTCTTTTTTTTTCCCCTTAGATTATTATCATTTTATAAAAGGTAAGCATGTTTAAAAAGGACAAAATACTTACTATAGCTTGATTTAGCCAGAGAAAAAGTCAGAGAGAAAAAATTCTTTTAACCTGCAGAGAACAGACAACAGATAACCATTTCCCCGAAGCCCAAGCTAAACAAAGGGGAAACAAACATCAACTGAGCCACAAACTCCTCCACGACATATTCCAGGGAGCCAAGGGAAACGGTCTCTGGAAAAGCATAGTTTTCATCCACGATAAGTTTTTCGATTCAGTTTATCTACATACTTTTTCATATTTGAGATACAGAGGTCTCCATTTCTCTGGTTCACCTTCTAAATGCACACAGCAGCCAGGAGCCCAGCTCTGCAGCTGGGCCTCTCCCTTAGGCGGCTGGCAGACAGAGCAGTTCTGAGCCTCAGACAGCAGAGGTGGAGACAGGAGGGAGAAGTTTCTCGGTGGTGGCTGTGAGCAGTGGGTTGCCTACACTTGGATGCCAGACCTCTGTCCATACATCCAGTCCAGAAACATCTCTCCCAGAACTGCTTTTCTGCTCGTGCTCCATATGCTAAACTCTCAAACCCTGATGTGGGGTACGGAAGACAGACAGAATTCCCTGAATGATCACTTTCCAAACCCATCAGCAAGTGAACTGGAGACAGAACCATCTGTTTATTTGCCAAATCAATTCTGGACAAGACTAGATAATGCTGCTGGGAAAGTATGCCCCTGGTGGTTAAATTCTCTGCTGCCTACTTCCATCAGCTCTGGACTCCCGCTTCACACCGTATGCATGAATTTCACTGCGAAGGGTTCCCAGCACCCCATGGCCAGCTGTCTACAAAGGGTCTGGCAGGAGAGAATCTTCTTGGACTTTTCCAACCAACGGTGGGCGAGGGGGATGTCCATCACAAAGCTGAACGGAGCCTTGAAGGCATCATTTAAGGATGCCCCTGCTGTACCAGGAAGTGAGATGACCAGGACTGCTCTGTTGACGGCAGGGTCTCTAATCTTACACTGCAGGAATGTGCAGCTGGAGACTGACAGGGAGAGCAAATGTGTGGCAGGCTCCTTTTCCTACACTATCAATATTCAAAAGTAGAATCAAGGGACAAAATTAGATGAGTAAACATGAGTGTTCTTTGAAAAGTCTCAAGAAAATGCCTACGATGAAATAAGCTAGGCATGGATTTCAAATTTCTTTGCATTAGAATAGTTTTTCTTTACGATTTTTTTACTTCTTTATTTTCAATGAATTTGAAAGGAAGAGGGGCAAAGAGAAAAGAGATCTTCCACGTACTGGGCACACAGCTGAGAGGGCTGGGCAAGGCTGAAGCCAGGAACCCAGAACTCAGTCCTAGCCTCCCCCTTGGGATGTAGGAATCCAGGCATCTCGGGTAACACCTGCTGCCTCCTAGCACGCCCAGCAGCTGGAAGGTGGACTGTAAGTGGAGAAGCCAGGACCCAAACCAGGCACCCTGATATGGGACACAAGTATCCCAAGTAGCAACTTAATTGCTGTGTCACATGCCTGCATCAAACTTATCTTTTAATTCTATTTTTTTCTCATTACCGTTCTGAAGCACCCTCATATATATAAAAATATCCCAGTCTTACTGGGAGGATTAGCATCAGTTATCCTTTTTTAACCTATCAGATGAGCAAGGAAATGTCAAATTCTCTCCTGTGTGGGAGAGTATTTAAGAAAGCAGATGTTGATGGCTGTATAGATTGCTACCTTATTACAAAGAGTACTTGGAAATCTTATTCAAACACAACCTATGATTTAGTGAGTCTATTCCTGGGAATTTATCTCAATAAAATAGTCAGGTACACAAGAATATCTTCATATGAATATTTCTGAGGGCTCTAAGACCTACAAATGTCCATTAACAATGAGCTGTGAGTGTATTATGACACTAAATAGAATACTACACAATCATTAACATTGATAAAACAGAGGTACATTGATTCATAAACTTATTCATAACATTATTAGTAAAAAGAAACATCATATGCTACAAACATCATATGCTTCCACTTTCATCAGTAATACATACAATAAATATGAAAAACTATTAAGCAATTCACATACACAAATGCATAAACTGAGACAGTATCCTGTTTTCCTCAAAACAAATATAATAAAAATAAATAAACATGAACAATATGACATGACTATATGTGAATTTTCACTTCTATCCTAGGGGCAGTTTTCAGCATTTGAAAAGTTGATGAAAAAATTGATAGCCCAGAGGTTGGACAGAGGCTACTTTTATCCTTGATCAATGTCAGAGGGTATTTTCAGCAGCATACTGGGAATTAGAAATGGCCCAGGCAAGAGCGTAGTGGTTAAAGTCTTCGCCTTGAACGTGCTGGGATCCTATATGGGCACTGGTTCTAGTCCCTGGTGGCTTCTCATCCAGCTCTCTGCCTGTGGTCTGGGAATGCAGTCAAGGACGGCCTAGACCTTTGGGACCCTGCACCTGCATGGGAGACCCAGAAGAGGCTCCTGACTCCTGGCTTCAGATTGGCTCAACTCCAGCAGTTGTGGCCACTTGGGGAGTGAACCATCGGACGGAAAATCTTCCTCTCTCTCTTCCTCTCTGTATATTCGCTTTCCAATAAAAATAAATAAAAATAAAATAAATTAAAAATAAATTAAATTATATAAAAATAAAATAAATAAAATCTTAAAATAAAAATAAAATAAATCTTAAAAATAAAATAAATTAAAAGAATAAATTTTAAAAAAGGAAAAGAAATGGTCTTCCTGGATGAAAAAACAGGTGTCCCAAGTCCAAGGACCAACTAGCAACACCCTACCTCAACTCTGCCTTCTTCTAGCAGGGGTTGAGAACTGAGACCAGCAGCCCTGTGTGATACAGTGGTCTGTGGCCTGAGCCGCTCGGAGGGTAGCTGATGGCTGTGGCTGCCACTGCAGGGGAGAAATGGAGCCTTCAGTGCAAGCTGCTCATCTGAGGGGGAGGCGGGGGAGGCAGAAGGCGGGAACTGGGGCCTTCCCAGCACTGCTGACAGCGCCGGCTGTGCACCTGCTGGTGCCTGCCTGCCTGCCTGTCCCCGGAGCAGGATGTGGTTTGAGAACTGCTTTTGCTTTCGCCTCCCACCTTTGGGAGGCAGTGGGGTTGGTGAACCAGGAGTCCTCACCACAGTGATCTGTGATTATTAGGGTCTACTGCAAAAATAGCACGCTTATTGTGAACAGCGGCCCTGGCTGCGGGCTGTGCAGGCAAGACCTTCTGAACTTCAAGTACAAGTACTAACAGAGGTCTCCACTGTGTGACCTGATTCCACCCCGACATGCCTGACTCCATATTCTAATTTTTTTCTACAATGAGTTACATGTTGTGTGTATTAAAAAATAGATAACACTGGAAGTAAATAAATGGTCTGGCTAGCACTGTCACCGCCTGCTGGCGAACAGTGAGGAACAACGCCAGTGTGGCTTCAGGCTCATGGAGGGCTGCAGACAGGAAGCCGCTTCACAAAGTTAACACTCGGGTTCTGGCATTACAAAGATTCCCTTTTGTCATGGCAAGCACTATTTAAAGACAGAACTGCCCTTTCAGCATGTGACATTGCAAGAATTTTGGCTTTCAAAGGTCCAATTACAATTCTTTCCGTTGTGTTTTAAATCTTACAAAAATCACATCCCCCGCTGTATGCACCATATTATTCACTTGGCCAGTGGTCCAACAGCACACGCTCATCCACACTGCCTCCCGAACATCAGCAAGTAAAGCAAAGGATGTAATTCCTGGAACCCTTCTCACAAGATACACATCACCTAACACACCTAAGTTGGCTCTAAACTCCTCCTGATTGCCCTTCTGCAGTGCCTGCTGGCTACGCCCCATTGCCACCTGGCTGCCACGTGCTGTCACCAGTTCCATGGGCAGCCACTGCCATACAGCACTCCTCTTCAGAGAGCATCGGGGCACTCTTCGCCAGGACCACCATGCAGGGGTCAGCACCATCAACAAGGGCAGGGATAGGGAAGCTATTCTTCTCCAGGGACCATTTGGATTATTGCAGCACCATTCAGGGATCACACCAAAATATCAACTTAAAATATCAGCCTGCTATGGCCTTGCAGAACTTTGAGTCCCACCTACAATTACCACAATGAGGCCAGACCGAAGGATTTCATGGACCATGTGTATTTGGGCCACAGACTAGACACACCTTACGCCCCTGATCTGGGGGCACCGTTCTCCTCTCCCTTACTTACAGTTATCTCTCCATCTATCTCCCCACACCCTATGTGCACATTCTTGGGGTCTGAACCACTGCTTCCTTGCTAAGGTCTGCCTCAGTTTCTCCACAGAGAATTAAGGGTTGCTTTGTCTCTGGTCCTTGAGTATTTTTTCCGCCTCTTTTCCCTGTAGCTGACAGGTTGCTGCAATCACTGTGGTGGGTACACGCCCAGCAAGGACACATGCCACTTAGCCAGCATCACCCCCCTGCCTCAGGATACCTGGCCGAGGACTGGTGCACCATGAACCTCCATGGAGCGCTTTTTGGGTTGAAAGTGCTTATCTTTGATTTATACAGTCCAAGTTGGAACACCAACAGGAGCCAGTGACTCAGACACAGGGGAACATCTCTCTCTCTCTCTTTCTCTCAAACACAAACAGCCAACACATCCAATGCCATGTACAACCAGCTTTGCGTAGATGCTGACACATGACACTGACTGCAGTAGCAACATTACTGGGAGGGGGCAGCAACTTCAAATGCAGAAATCCAACCCACAGTCTGCTTTTGTGCAGGGTATGACCATCAGTAATGCTATAATCTTCACAGTCCTCTTTCCCTAAGAATCTCAGCTCCAGGTTCAGGTCTGATAGCCAAACAACTTGGAGCAGATATTCCAGGCTCACTGATTGCTACAGGCCAACCCCTCCTCAGGATGGATGTCTGGGGACTCCAGGCTTCAGGTGCCCAGCTGCCCTTTCTTGTGGATCCTTCCACATGTGACTACCTGACCCTCCTCTGTCAACTGCTGCTTTCTTCTCTGTCCTGCCCGCTCATCTACTGTCTGGGAGCTACCATCTCCAACCCCTCCCATTCCCTTCCTTTCCTCCATGGAAACAGTTGCCCCAGGAACATCCCTCCTCCTCACCCCAACACCCCCCCAATTATGCCCTTACACACTGTTAACCTTCTCTGTAAGTTATGTTTACATCATTTTCCATTACGAATACCATAGTTATAATCTGCATTTACAATTACTGGAAAGCAATATCCAAACCCTTTTAATAGAGAAGTTGGTATCCTACACCTGTATGGGCAGTAGGGTCAAGAACAAAACACACAGAATGCAACTTTGCATCACATTTATTGGAAGTTTACTTATCTACTGGTATTTATTTGAAAGGTAGAGCAACAGAGAAAAAGAGAAAGCTACAGTGCTGTAGTGAGAGAACCTTCCATCTGCTGGTTCGCTCCAGACTAAGCCAAAAGCCTGGAGCTCCAACTAGGTCCCCTGTATGGGTGGCAGGGGTCAAGGGCATTAGCCTCTTTTACTACCTCAGGCACATCAGCAGGGAGCTGAATTAGAAGCAGAGCAGCCAGTGGTTGAATCAACACGCCAACAGGGAATGTCAGTTTCACAAGCAGCAGCTTAGTCTGCTGAATCACAATGCCGGTTCCACTGAGTTCCTTTCTAAAGAAAAAGTTGGGGCTAATGCCATAGTTTGGCAGGCTGGGCTTCTGCTTTTAGGTGTTGGTTCATGTTTCAGCTCTTCCATTTCTGATCCAGCTCTCTGCTTATAGCCTGGGAAAGCAGTGGAAGATGGTTCAAGCTCAACCCTACAACCACCCAGGAGACCCAGAAAAAACTCTTGGCTCTTGGCTTTGGACTGGCCAACTCCAGCCATTGTGGCCATTTAGGGAGCAAACCAGCAGACAGAAGATCTCTCTCTCTCTCTCTCTCTCTCTCTCTCTCTCTCTCTCTCTTTCTCTCTTTCTCTCTCTCATTCTCACTTTTCCTCCCTCCTTCCTTTCTCTAACTCTTTCAAATAAAAATAAATCTTTAAAAAATTATCACTCCCATAAAGAAAAACTCAAATCACTTGCTACACATAAAATAATGAATAGATACAACAAAACAAAACATGTACACTAAATTCCAGTTGGACAGATCACTTGCTGAGACGCCTGATCTGGGTAGACCAGGTAGACTGGCAGTGCTAAAGCAACAAGAAAAGATGGTCAGCAAACCCAAGATTTTTTTTAGAATTGACTTTAGATTGTTTATTTGAGAGGAAGGCAGCAGAAGGGAGGGAGGGAAAGGAAGAAAGAAACAGAGAAAGCTGGAGCTGAGCCAAGCAAAACTGGAAGCCCGAAACTTGGTCCAATGCTCTCATGGGTGGCCAAAACCCAGTTATCTGAGCCATCACCTGCGGCCTCCCATGGCAGACATTATCAGAAAGCTAGAATCAGGAGCATATCCAGGACTGAAGCAGGCACTGCCATAAGGGATATGGGCATCACAGCCAGTGCTGTGGCCATTATGCCAAACATCTCAGCTTTTCTTGATGAGAAATTTGGGAGGACTGAAGGGAAACTGAGAAGAAATTAGGTTCATGCAAAGCAATGCAGTAAGACCCAGTGCTAGACTAGCCCCATTTAAAATCAACTCTAGTGGTTGATACCCTACTCAAGAATAACACAAATCAACAGCATTTTGGTACTTGAATTGTACCAACCCATCCAGCCACAACTGGACTCTGTGATAAACCTACTTCACTGTGCTGCTGCACCACCATCTCAGCTGATATACCTGTTGAGTCTAAAGCACAGGCAAAGTCACAGATGGGAGTAGATGGTGCAGGGCACAAGTTACCCTCCTAGGCAAGTGCTGCAAGCATGTTAGAATTAGCCTGGAAACAGGAAACACCTACAGAAGATGCCATAGATGCCTCAAGCCTGGACTCATAGCTTTGAAAGCCTCTCCATCAAAGTCCTACTGACCAGGACCTAGTAAGTGGTGAGTACAGATGCCACCAACAAGTAGCGAGTTTCTCAGACAGAGTTCCCACTAGACACAGATGGCAATGTTGAAATATAGAAGCAGAGGCAAGAGGAGTAAAGGCCTTGTTGACAACACAATGAACTGGGTGTAGGGAAACCACCAGAGTAGAGAGCACAGCCACCCAGGACTCAGAACGAAGGCTTCACACCCAATCCTGGCCTAAGGGGTAAGGAGAAGGGACATTTATGACCTCAGAAAGAGTGTGTCACCTAGACAGGAACTGAAGGACTCAGGAGTCAGTGGTGACTTGACGAGAGGGAAGGCAAGGGAGTCCCACTCTGATATACCTCTATCCCTCCCCTCCCTGCTGCTGCTGGTGTTTCCACTACTAGAAAGCAATGGGAGATAAAAGGGTGAGGCAGCCAAACATCCAGGTCTCAGAGCAAGGGGTGTGGCAGGGGGGCAAGAGAACCTCTTCCCAATGGAAGCTTTCCATCAGCTTCCCATTGCACCAGGAATGAAAGCAAAGCACTCACCGGTCCTGGGCAGTCCCTTGTGATCTTGCCCCTGCCTACCTCTCCAACCTTGTCACAGGTTTCACTTCTGTAGGTTACTGGTGTCCTCCTTCCTTCTTCAGAAAGCCAAGTTTGTGTCTACCCAGGGCCTGTGCATGAGCTATTGTGGGCTTTCTGCTTCGTTTTTCTATGGCTGTCAACTTCTAAGAGATCATCTTTGACCATCTACTCTGTTCTCTAGCCCATCATTTCCTATACCAAAACACAATAGCTTAAGTTCTCCATAATATCTACTACTAAGACTCTGCTGGGCTTGCTTTCCTACAGACACTAAGCTCCATGACAGTGAGCTCCTCATCTGTGGAGCCCAGGCTTCTGTATCTACTGCCCCTAGTGCCATCTAACAATGGTAAGTACTCAAAGGGTATTCACTGAATGCATTAACACACACATGGCAAATGGCAACCATGTGACGCATGAGTTAACACATGGTTGCAAACATGACAGTTATCTGATTTATGAGCTAATGCATGCATGCAAACACAGAAACCATCTGATGTACAAGCTAACATATGCATACAAACATCACAGTTGTCTGAGCTATGGGATAATGTATGCAAACATGACAGTCATCTGATGTATGAGCTAATGCCTGCATGCATGAGCTAATGTGTGGGTGCAAACCCAACAGCCATGTGATGCACAACTAACACACGCATGTAAACATGGCAGCCATCTGATGCATGAGCTAACACAGGAGCAAATATGAGGAATCTCTGTGTTGCAGGTGGTAGTGATTTTTCATAAGTACAAGGGTAACACTTGTCCACTACAGAAAACTCAGGAATCCTCAAAGAAGACAAATTTGAACATTAAAATAACCTATTGACAGCTACCATGAAGACTGTTGTTACACAGATACTTATTACAGAAAATAGGACTCATACTGCTCTTATTGATTTCTGCCCTACTCTTTTTACTTAACAATGTGACACTGACGTTAAATAGGTTGCTAACTCTGTTCAAAACACATCATTTCAAGGTTGCAGAGTTTTCTGTTGTATGTCAAACAAGGTTGTCACCAGTCCCCTACTGCTGGACATTTCATTTGTTTCCTTTTTTTTTTTTTGGCTTATCATAAAAAATAATAGGTATTCATACAGATTTTGTGCATTTTCATTATTACATTATCATTCATACAGATTCTCATAAGTAGAAAGCTTTACAAATGGATCTAAAACAGAGTGCATCTGTGACTGAAGCAATTGTACAACTGATTAAGCCACTGCCTGTCATGCCAACATTCCACAGGACACAGGCTCAAGTACTGCATGCTTACTTCTGATCCAACTCCTTGCTAATGCAACTGGAAAAGCAGCAAAAAAATGGCCCAAGTGCTTGGACCCTGCAACCCATGTGGGAGACTCAGAAGGAGCCCATGGCTTTGGCTTGGCCATTGCAGCCATTTGGGGAATGAACCAGAAAATGGACAATCTCTCTTTCTTTCTCCCTCTCTTTTCTGTAACTCTACCTTCCAAATAAATATATGTTTTGGGTTTTTTTTAACAAGAAAAGATTTTAAGTATTCTAAAATTGTCCTCCAGACACAACCACAAGATTTAATTCTTCCAGCATCCCACTTAAGAATGTTCCTCTCCATCGCTGCCTAGCCTTTTGGCTAAAATCAAGTGAAGAATGTCCATCTCCTTTTCCCTTGATCAACATTGCTATGCAGCAGGTGCTTTGTGTGGATGTATGGGTTGGATGGACTTCGTTAGAGACTACCAAAAGAGACACTGGACAGGTCCTAGGCCTCTCCTGACTGGTTTGGGGGTTTGTCAGCACACAGCTGCCCCTCTGGTTTAACTGTAATGAGCATCCACTTGATGTTGGGGCCGGAGTGGGAGGCTCATACCAGGCATTCTCTCCACCCTGGCTTCAGCAGAGGAGGTACTGAATGGCTAATTTGGGCTTATAAGATGTTGCCTGCCACAAAGATAACTAATTAATGTTTTAACAGCTGAATAACAACTCCCAGCTTTCCCTTAGCGAGGCGAGACAGAGTAAACAGTACACAGGGATCCCTGGCATCCAAAGCTGTCAACGGGAAAGATGTAATGGCCATGGGCTGAAGCTGCCCCGGCATTCACGCAGCGAGAAGTTCAACCCAAGAATATCATGCTGCAGGGCCCCCACACTCCTACCCTGTGTGTGGACCCCAATTTGTCAGCTCCTAGCAACTATTCAAAGATAGGACCAGGCCCTCTCTATGGTGAAGCCACCATGGCCAGCACTGCATCACACATGGAAAAATCACAAATAATTCTACACCAAAGGCAGGGGTATGAGAAGAGAAAATTCACTGGCGCCTGGCTGGGCAGGGTAAGGCGGATTCTTCAATGTTCTTCACTGTTAGCCACAGGGAGTAGAACAAATGGGACATGCAAGGAGGAAACAGCTGGGGCCACAGCTGGGCAGCTGTACAACTTACAAAAATCTGGAATCCAGGTTTGGGCTTAAATCAGAAACAATTTCATTCCCTTTCTCTGTCGGTGCTGCCTTCCAACATTGAAGAACGTTTAATGCTCTCTCTGAGAATTTGTGTTCCACTAAATAATGGGAATCACAGTTTTACAATGAAAATGTCTCAAGCAATCAATTGTAATTCAGCTATTGTGAAGAGGTTTTCACAGCAGCAGTCCTCCTGAATTTCTATTTTTTTCTTTATGTGTTGATTTATTTGAGAGAGAAAAAAGAGATACTGAGATATTGTGGGTTCACTCCCCAAATGCCCACAATGATTGGGGCCGGGCTGGGCTGGGCTGGATGGAGGCTGGGACCTGAATGGCAAATTGGGGGCCATGCAGCACAGGAGCCTGATTTCTTTCTCTCTCTCTCTCTCTTTTAAGATTAAGTTATTTTTATTGCAAAGTTAGATATACAGAGAGGAGGAGAGACAGAGAGGAGGAGAGACAGAGAGGAAGATCTTCCATCCAATGATTCACTCCCCAAATGATTGCAACAGCTGGTACAGCACCAATATGAAGCCAGGAGCTCTTCAGGCTCTCCCACACAGATGCAGGGTCCCAGGGCTTTGGGCCATCCTCCACTGCTTTCCCAGGCTACAAGTAGGGAGCTGGATGGGAAGTGGAAGTGCTTGGATTAGAACCGGCATCCATATGGTATCCTGGCACGTTCAAGGCGAAGACTTTAGCCACTAGGCCACCACGCCGGGCCCAGTGTGTAGTTCTTTCACAGGAAGAGTTTGTAGGTTCAGGGAAATCAAGTTTTAAGAAACACAAACTTATTATTTTCTGTTAATAATGTTTTTCACTTCCCTATACTTGCAAAAATACCACTTTCTCAGATATGTCTTAAGAAAGGGGTTGGAGAAATGGGGAAACTGGGGGTCTCTGGCCAGACATGGGAGGGGCACAACAGCAGAATTGGGTGTGGGGAGAGCCTAGAAGTGAGAAAAGGAAGAATCAAGTCCCTTTGTGAAACTGCTCCCACCACAGCACCTCCCCCCCCCCCCCGCCCGAGCTCTCCTTGGCGTGGTTGGAACTTGTGAATACTGCATTCTGTCCTAAAAGGGGATGTTGTTCCTTTCTGGAAAATGAAGAAAACAGCCAGGCACGAGCATCCTAGCATGCAACGCTGACAGCTCCAAATCCATGCACCTGACCTGACCAACGCACAAGCAAGCCAAGGAAATGGTCATTAACACGCTACAGGCAGCGTCCGCCGCGGGCAGGGAGAGCTGGATGGCCAAGCTGAGAGCCAGGCCAGCATCAGGTAGAACAGGGCATCTGTCTCAGCTATAGCAGAGCTCAAACCCTGGTGCCATCCCAGCCCAGCTGTGACACCTTGGGAAAGCACAGGTTTCCTTGGTGCAAAACTAGCTGGGCCCCCAGCCCACAGGGCTAACGTGGATGTACGTATGCCCAGGATGGTATACCCCAAACACCAGCAGTGTTTTTGTTCCAATCTGAAGAAACCTGTGAAAGAGCTGGGACAGGGGCTTCTGGCTCCCCACCTTCCCGATAACACCTGCTCCTGAGGGTACCACAAGAGCCCCAGTCAACAGCCGGTTTCCTAATGCCTGCCCTTCAGGACCAATTGGGGTCCCACAGGAAGCTGGGACAAGGGACCCAAATGGAGATGCCAAGTTGGCGAGGGCCCCCTCTGCTGCCAAGGTATGGCAGCTGGTCCCACAGAGCCTCTGAAACTTTGTGAGACACACAGCTGTGGGCGCTCAGGAGAAGCAGGGATGTGGGTCTGTGGCTAGCAGTGTGGGTCACAGCCTTTCTGAAGAAAACAGATCTCAGAGGTTACATTTGTCAAGGCTGATGAAGGCATGGTTGCCACTCCTCATGTCACGTGGCAAAGTGCCAAGTCACTCAGTCTCATTTCCCAGTAGAGGAAGAGCAGGTGCACGGTCAACCAGGAACAGATCAGGGCTGTGAGCACCGTCGACACCCCAGTTAATAACTGAAGCACTTGTCTAAAAGCTGGCAAGCCCGACTTCATTACACAGAGTCCAATCAGTAAATAGAAAATCTTCATAAACTATTCATGCATCTCCGGAGCTTAAGCAGGATCTTTTGGAAAATGGTGCCAAAGACATGCCACGGAGATACAAACCCTGCCCGGGGAAGTCCATCTATTCCGGGTTCTGAGATGGGGAAGAGAGCAGGATGCTATTTACTTTTAATAACAAAACTCCTCGGTGGCTTAAGCCCATCTCTTAGTCAAGGAAAGCTGTTATTGTTATTACAGGCTAAGCCTGCCCCTGGAGCCTGTGCTCACTGCACACACAGCCAGGGGCAACCAAAGCAGCCCCGCCTTGGAGTCAGGAGAAACTAGCCACACACCAATCAGGCTGTGCTCACTGGGCACTGGCTACTGCCAAGGCCATCTGTGGGACCCTTCCCTCAGCCTCAACAACAGGCACCCCAACCAAGGCTGCTTGGCATGTGCCAGACACTACACTAAGTTGTTTTGTTTTTTGCTTTTTTTTTTTTAAAGATTTTTATTTCTACTTATTTTAAAGGCAGAATCACAGAGACAGAGAAGGAGAAAGAAAGAGACCTTCCATCTACTGGTTCACTTCTCAAATGGCTGCAATGGCCAGGGCTAGGTCAGACTGAAGGGATTTCTTCAGCGTCTCCCCTGTGAATACAGGAGTCCAAGGATTTGAGCTATTTCTACAGCTGTCCCAGGCACATTATCAGGGAGCTGGATCAGAAAGGGGAGCATCCAGGACTTGAACCAGTACACAATGGGATGCCAGGGTCACAGGCTATAGTTTAACATGCTACGCTACAACACCAGCCCTGTATTAAATACTCTTTTTAAAAAAATATTTATTTATTTGAGATGCCAAGAGAGATGAAAAGACAGAAAGTCAGAGACAGACAATCAGACAACAAATGGATGTTTTTTAATCACTGGTTTGGGTTCCCAAATGTCTACAATAGCCAGAACTGGACCAGGCCAAAGCCAGAATCCCAGAACTCACTTGGAGTCATCCATTTGGGTAGTAAAGACTCAGGCACTGCAGCCATTGCTTGCTGCCCCCAAGGCTGGATCAGTAGGAAACAATTTGAAGCAGAGCCAGGACTTGAACCCAGGCCCTGCAACA
This sequence comes from Ochotona curzoniae, assembly GCF_017591425.1. NCBI lineage: Eukaryota > Metazoa > Chordata > Mammalia > Lagomorpha > Ochotonidae > Ochotona > Ochotona curzoniae. The sequence goes on along the minus strand of NW_024464920.1, from coordinate 10,446,808 downwards.
TGGGAGGTGGGCTTTTCAAGCAGCCTCCTCACCAGGGCGCCAAGTACCCACCCATGCTCTTTAATGTGTGTAAACTCTTCTATTTCTCATAAGTACTCTAGAGGATATCACCCACAGAGTACACACATATTGAAACAGACCTAGACGGGATGGGCTAGGAAATTACTCAAGATCTCATTCACATGGGGAAATGGGAGACTCAGATCCAAACCCAGTCTGGCCCCAAAGGTCATACTCTTGGCAGTTCCTTAGGTAAGCTTGCTAACTGCATTCTATGGTTGTCAAAGCAACTTTTTAACTCCAGAAGGAAGCCCCTCTCTTCTTCAGCATCCCAGTAAAACCCCAACACGGCACTAGATGGTGGCCAAAGTTTAGTTATTCCCACCAAGCCAAGGATTAATCTCATATCACCTCATGAGTATCATGCTGTTGTTGTGTTACTCAACACAATTCTTTCTGGTTTCTTACCCCAAATAACCAGTCATGATCAAAAATCCATTTCCCTTAAGAAACAGAACATACAGAACTTGAAACTTCAGCACACACACACAAAAAGTCCTTCAACTTCAAGATGTGTAACCCCAGATTAGCAATTTTCTATCTCTGAATCTTAACATTTTGTTGTTTGTTTCGCATGTGAGATGTGAGTAAGGGTTGGCATTGTGGCACATCAAGTTAAGCCACTGCCTACATTGCAAATGAGCACCAACTCAAGGCCCAGTAGCTCCACTTGCTACCCAGTTCCCTGCTAATGTGCCTGAGAAATCAGCAGAAGATGGACCATGTGGTCTGGGTCCTTGCCACACACGTGGGGAGATCCAGATGGAGTTCCAGGCTCCTAGCATTTGCCTGGCCCAGCTCTGGCCATTGTTACCATTTAGGAAATAATTCAGCAGATGCAAGATCTCTCCGTATCTCCCTCTCCATGCAACTCTAACTTACAAATAAGTAAGTAAAACTTAAAAAGATGTGGGTGGCCATCCTTACCTTTTAATATTCTGTGAGAAAGGAAAGATATAAAGTATATAAAGCATCGGTTATACACAATAACGCATAATATCCTAAAGCTCTTCTTTCCTGTTACAGAACATTACCATGGTCCAACTTCACTGCGTAGTGTCAACATCTATGTCCCCTCAGGAGGAGGTGGCTCAAGCACCCTGGCTGGTTTCAATGCAAAGCATGTCCCCTGGGTGTGGAGAATAAAAAGATTGATATCTACCAGTTACACCAACTGTGTAATCAAGGGACTTGACTTTTATACAAGGAGGAAATCTTATTCATTTTATTTATTTATTTGAAAGTCAGAGAGATAGATGGAGAGACACAGGGAGATCTTTCACCCATCTTTCACTGTGAAAGCTGTAGCTGTTGTAGTAGCAGCCTAGCACTCAATCCAGGTGTCCTACTTGGGTGGCAGGGACCCAAAGCCTTGAGACACCACCTGCTACCTTCTAAGGTGTGCATTAGCAGGAATCTGGGACTGGAAGCAGAGCCGGGACTCAAACCCAGGCACCTTGCTATGGGGTACAGGGTCCCAAGCAGCATCTTAACTGGTGTCCCCACCCAAGCATTTATATTTCTTACCTTCCAGGGAGCAGTAAGACTCCCATGCAGAGGTGAGAGAACCAACTGCTTCAAGAAGCAAATGTCTGTACAGGAAGTTGATAAAAAGAGAAGACGCTTCCTACTGGGCCCTTGTGACGTTAGAGGAGAGAAGATCTTAGACAATGCTGGCAACAGGCAGAAAAGACAGGGGTTTGGAGAGCTGGCAAGAAGGGCAGCGAGAAAGAGAACAGAGGGAGAAGACAGGCAGAAGCATCAGGGACATCAGACAGAGGCTTTAAAGCAGGAAGTGAGGATTAAAGAATCAATTAAAACTGCACACACACGGCTCGTTGTGCTTCCCTATTTACAAACTGCTTTACATATGGTAGCCTACTTAATCCTTACAAGTATTATGCTAAGCCCATACTATGGCCACTCTGCAGTCAGCAAAACACTTGGGAACTCAGCCTCACATTATTGCCATATCTGATCCCCGAAACAATTCTGAGAGATGAGATGGGCAGGTATTATCTCCATCTCAGGAAAAGGTCAAGTAAGGCTTAGAAGGATCAAATGGCCACATCTAATACCACTGACAAATGAAGTAAGGCTCAATGATCCACCCAAGTGCTTCTCACTGTGAAAGATTCTCTGCCTTCCTTTGAAAAATCAATACTTAGAGTGCCACCTTTATTATGCAGAAATGAGATAAAATGCAAAAATCACACACATGCATAATTGTGACAACCAAAAATGCTCCCTGTTGCAGCCAGGCAAGATGTCCCGGGGTAAGATTCATTCAAAGTCAAAGGCAGGGGCAGGATTCAAACTCCGGTCTCTTCTGAGGCTCAAAATGGGCTCTTTCTCCTTGAAAAGGTGGGCTGTGGTCAGGAGGAAGAGGTCCAAGTACCAGCAGGGCCAGGCCTCCCACATCTTGCCCTTCGAACGCTGGCCACTGCTACGGAGAAGACGACAGTGTTAACATCACACGCACGCCCTCTTCACCTGCAAAGCTCACCCTGCTGGAATGGAGATCAGGCTTTGCCTTCTACCCTACCAGTAGCAAACCAGACTGTAGGGAAGTCTCTTCCCTCTGCACTGCATTTACCTCCCTGCTGGTCTGAATGCCTCACGGGCCTGAGGGCTGGGATCAACCCCAAGGGAAACCAAAAAGACACCCAGAGTTCCCATGCCACAGGTGCCTGGGCAAAAGGCTGGGCTGACAAATACTCTGTGCACACTCTCAAGGAAAGACACCAAGCATGAAATGCATTCTTGAGGCTTCACTCATGTGCTTGTACACCAGGTTGGCAGCTGACAAACCCACAGTCAACCAAACAGGAGGCAAGATGTTATTCCCTCGGCTGGCCATGTGATTCTTTGAACAGACATCAGATCATAGAACAAAGTTCTCATACAGAAATGTTTGCTTCTGGCTCACATCCTTATGTTCCAGTTACTGGGAATTTTCCATTCAGTCAATGACTACCAAGCACCTACACAGTGCAAGGCCCTTTGAGAAGTTAAAAGCAATCCTGGATCCTCCCAGGACTCTACAGCCTGGGGTAGAAAATGAATTAGATGTCCAAACTCTGTATGAGGAGGATCAGAAAGGCAAGGGAAGGGGTTGGTGTTGTGCCACAGGGGGTTCAGCTGATGTCTGAGATGCCCACATCTCTCTGAGTGTCAGCTACTGTCCCAGTTATTCTGCTTTCAATCCAGCCTCCTACTAACGTGCCTGGGGCGCAAAAGATCATGGTCCAAGTGCTGGGGCTCCTGCCACCCAGGTGGGAGGTCTAGATTGAGTTGTAGGCTTCTGGCTTTGGCCTCGACCAGCAGTGGGTAGAGGATGCATCAACAGATCTCAATCTCGATCTCTCTTTCTCTCTCTCTCTCCACCCTCCTCTTCTCTCCCTCCCTCCCTCCCTCCTTCCCCATTAGCTCTACCTTCCAAGCATATATAAAAATAAAAATGTTTAAGGCAATGGGAACAAAGTCCAAGGAGAAAAGATTCTCATTCATTCATTCTCTCTCTCTCCCCTACATTTTTTCTTTCCTTGTACCCATCCCTTCAAACAAATGTCTAAAAAACTTTAAAGATGGGGGGTGGGGGAGCTAGTGCTGCAGTATATCAGGCTAACCCTCCACCTGCGGTGCTGACATCTCATATGGGTATCAGTTTTACATCCTGGCCTCTCCATTTATGATCCAGATCCTGGCTGTGGCCTAGGAGGGTAGCAGAGGCTGGCCCAGGATTTAGGGTCCCTATACCCAGAAATACTCAGAAGAGGCTCCTGGCCTTGAACCAGCCCAGTTCTAACCATTATGGCCATTTGGGGAGACTGAGCAGCAAATGGGAGCTATCTGTCCCTTTTTCTTTCTGTATGTCTCCAGGTCTCCACCGTGTGTGTGTGTGTGTGTGTGTGTGTGTCCCTTTCTCTGAAACTCTGACTTTGGAATAAAATGAGTAAGTCTTTAAAAAAAAAAGAGGGGCTGGGGGCTGGTGTTGTAACATAGTGGGCTATTAAGCTGCCACCTGCCCAAAGCTGGCATCACACACAAGTCACAGATGCTTTCCTTCTGTTCAATTCTGTTGATGCACATAGGAAGGCAGTAGGAGGTAGCTCAAATGCTTGGGCCCCTTCAACTGCACGGGAGATGCAGGAGAAGCTCCTGGCTTTGGACTAGCTCAGCCCTGGCCATCTGGGAAATAAACCAGTGAATGAAACACCCTATCTTTATCTCTTTCTCTCTTTTTCTTATTCTCTCTTTCTCTTCTTCCCCTTCTCCCTCTCCCAAGTCTACCTTTCAAATAAATAGATACATGTTTTTAAAATACAATTTAAAGGGCCTGGTGCAGTAGCCCAGTGGCTAAATTCTTACAAACGCCAGGACCCCATAGGGGCGCTGATTTGTGTCCTGGCTGCCCCACTTCCCATCCAGCTCCCTGCTTTTGACTTGGGAAAGCAGTAAAGAATGGCCCAAAGTCTTGGGACTCTGCACCCACATGGGAAACTCACAAGAGGCTCCTGGCTCATGGCTCCAGATCGGCTTAGCTCCAGCCACTGTGACTGCTTAGGGAGTGAACCAGCGGATGGAGCATGTTTCTGTCTCTCCTTCTCTGTATATCTGCCTTTGCAGGTGAAATAAGTAAATCTTTTTAAAAACACATTTTTTAAGATTAATTTTATTTTTAAAAACAAATTCATGGTGGATCAGTGTGAGAAGGATCAATGTTTAGGGAAAACAGGATGAATTCAATGCTTTCAATTATGCTATTTCTTCTTGTTTCTGGGGGAAGGGGAGAGACAAAGGGGGAAGCCACTCACAACTTTCCACACATCCCAGTACCCACGGATGAGGAACCACCACCTCATATCAACCCAGAGTCTCTATGTGTACATATTCCGATTGTTCTGTCCAGTGGTTTGGACAGTTCTGAAATGCTGTCAATTTCACTGATCCAAGGATGATGTCACCCTCCCAATGCCCATTGGCTGATAACAGTAAGCCTCAAGACTCCATTCACCGAGATTGTTTTGCTGCCATTATTTGTTTGGGGTAGCTGTCCACTTTGTTCTGTTCTCCTTCTTCTATTATTACACCAAACGAGCTGCCATATTCCCCTTTTACAACAGGGCCTGTGTCCACTGCTCCACTTTTTTCACTAAGTAGGACATGTTCTTACAGATGAGCCCAAGGACCCTGGCAAAGTGACTAAACCATGCCAGATCTTCCACACCTGGGGCACATAAACCTAGCACCCACCTTGCAGGCAAGCCGCAGAAGCCAGGACAGGTAACCTGAGTCCTATCAGATCCCCCACCCACAAGGCTCATGAATCCAACACCCACCTAGAAGGCAGGCCCCAGGACCTGCACCAGATGACCCAAGCCCACCAGATCCCCCATCCCTAGAGCTCATAAACCCATCCCCAACCGTGCAGGTGGGCCCTAGGACCTGAGCCAAGCTGCCCGAGCCTTGGGACTCATGAACACAGCTTCCACTGGGCCCAGGCTGGCATGACTCGCCTCACCTCAGCATCCACAACCTTATTGCACAGCCTGGCCTTGTCTAGCTTGTCCTCTGTTTCAACTACTACTGGTGGGTGCTGCAGCCCATCTCAGTCCAGCCTGATTGCTGTCCTGGTCCTAATGTAAACTGGTTGGTGTTGCAGCCTGATCTGGCTCCTCCTGCCCTCTGCCCTGGTTCTCAAATCTGCCAGTGTTATGAACTGGCCCAGACTGGTCTGTCCCCAGACCAGACCATTTGTATGCTGGTGGGTACTGAAACCTGGCGTGGTCTGGGCTGCTCTTTTGCTTCTTTGCATACACCAGCAGGGACTACATTCCGATAAAGGAGTTTCCCAAACTCCTCTACTGAGTCTCTTCCCAGTGGCAGTTCTTGTGCACACCAGTGGAGTGGGTCCTTGGCCCAGGCTGACTTTGTCCACCTCCTTTTCTGGCAAGAACAGCGGCCTTGCTCAACTGGCCCATACCCATTCTGGTTCTTGCAGCCCAGTGATATCTGGTCTGTGCTCAGACACAACTTTCATGTGGTTCAGTGGGAAACAAGACCTAGCCCAGGCTATTCCACACCAAATCTGGCTCTCATGGGTACCAGTGGGGGCTGGAGTCTAGCCCAATCTGTCTCTCCCCAGACCCAGTACACACCCAAGTCGGTGGAGACTGAAGGCATATCCAGCCCAGCTTCCTGCCCTCCAATCCTACTCCCGCCTTCACCAGGAGGAATGCCATCCCAGTTGGGGTGTCCCTTAGCTCCCCAGCCAGGCCTGTTCCCATCCACAGTTCATGGGCAAGCCAGCAGTTCCGCAGGAGTGAGCCCACATTTCCCCCACATATTCTGCTATCAGACCTACTTCTCTCACTCTTGTTCTCCCCTCCAAACCAATTTGGTCAGTTCCCTACTTACATACATATGTCTTGGATTTAACTATGGAGGACCCTTAGCTGTAACTCCTAACCTGGGCATAAACCCACAGCTCATCACTCATTGCCACCTGTGTGATCCTGTCATCCCCCTGTTAATCACAACCCCTTAAAACACAAGGGTGCGTTGCCAGGCAGCCTGAGGAGCTTTGCCCAGCACCTTTGGTGCCTGGGCCCTTCTTGGGGGAGCCACGCGGCCTGGGTACATGCACCCGTACAGGTCAAAACAACTTCCAGGATGGGGTGGTCCTGGAAGCCTGCTGAGCATCCCTTCCTCCAGGGAGCTAGTGTGCTCAGCTATAAAAACAGAATTTAAAAAGAAGAGATGAAAAGCTAAAATGAGATGGATGGTGACAAATGGATGCATGCACAACATACATAACTAATGCTTCTGCACTACACTTGAAATCAGCTACAATGCATAAGATAGGCAAGTAGATAATAATAAAACAAACAAACAAAAAAAACTTAAGAGCATCAGTTAGTCTCCTGTGCTCAGCATTTGGCTCATCACCTTAATCTTTTCTGACAACCTGATGCCAGTAAGATGAGCCAAAAGCACAAAGAGTGAATGGCTGAACTAATCCAAGCACCTTCTGAGTTCAACGAGACAGCAAAATGAAGATAAACTCCCATCTGTTGCCTCTGCTCGTCATAGAGGGTCTATGTTATATAAGGCTTCATGCTGAGTTCTGGGCATCCGATGATGCTCAAGATTAAGAATCCTGCTCCCTGGAGGCTCTTTGAGGCTGCAGATAGGATATTCTTCATCCTATGAAGGATACATTCTTCCTGAAAGTGAACTTTGTGAAGACTGGACTGAGTAACACTGCAGTCAGTCTGACCAAACCAGCCAAGGGAAGCTTTGGTCTCCTGCCCTTCTCAGTCATACCCACACATCTTCCCATGCCAAGATAACACAAGACTTCTTATTATTTAAAAAAAAAAAAGAGTGAGTATGCACTTTGGGATTCAGCTCATCATTTTTCTCAATGAGCCCATGCCTATACTCTTCACAACCATGTTGTTTCTTTTTCCTGGTGGCAAGTAAAAGATGACTATAGCTGAACAGTAAAAGTGGGAGTCCATTCACACCGTGAAACTGAGCCAGATTCCTGTGAGCCAAGAAGAAATGCCACATATGACCCAAATCTAAATTGTCTATCAAATCAGGACTTGGGAAGTTGAAGCCACATTTCATTATGGCTCGGGATACACCAGAAGTAAAAGCTCGGCCAGAGGGATTGGTCCAGATAACATAGGCCAAAAAGTAGCAGAAATATCTTTGGGACAGACTGAAAAGTTTTTTCAATAACTGAGTATTGATTAAGCACCTACTGTTTGCCAGGCACCATGCTAGGTTCTAGGAGCCAAATAAAGATGAGATACTCTTCCCTAGGCTAACTGGGACCTCAGTGTCCATCCAGGTAGCACCAAATCCAATAATTGAGGACAAGAGCTGTATGGCTCTAGGAACACAACAAGACGCAAGGCAAGCTTGCTGGGGGGTCACTTGCTGGGAGGGTCACTCAGCCAAGAAGGCAAAGGAACAGACAGTGGACATGGAAGAAAGAACAGCAGATACCAGGGAATGATGACCCACATGAGCACCCACACCAGTATGTCTTCGGGTGCCAGGGTCCGGAGGGTCTAAGACTGAGCCCTGACTCCTCTGCTTCCCAGAGAAGTGGCCCTGGCAGCTGCAGCCTCAACAGCCGGGAAAGGAGCCAATGAGGTAAGACTGCAGATGATATCCAGACATGATAACCAGGCTACGATCAGGCAGACAATTGCTTTCTTAAGTAGAAAGAAGCGTGGCAGGGTATCAATGGAAAAAATTTACTTGTGACTGGTCTTTGATTTCAACTTTCCATTTCTGTCATGAACCATTCGTATCGAGTAAATGACAAAGTTTTAGAAACTGACACTATCAGGTGGTGTCTTTTCTATGAATACATGTCTGATAACTTAGGATCAGAGTCAGCTGTTAAGGGAATGCCAAACAATGATTTAAAGAAAATGAAAGCATATTTCTCTCATACGTGAAAGCCCAGAAGAAGGCAGCATGATGTTGAGTGTACAAACCCTGGCCCATAAACATCTTCACAGAAACCAAAGAGTTCCTGCATCTTTGCAGCATGACCTTGTTCTCATGATCCAACACAGTGGCCAAAGCACTAACTCTAACAAGTGTATTCTAGGCAGCAGGGTAGAGGAAGGTGTGAGAAAGAGAGGGGAAAGTTAATAACAATAATAATTCTCAAAGCTACCAAACATCTGTACTAGTCACTACTGACCACAACTATTCAACTGCCACCTCTGCTAGCAAAGCACACTGGGAAATGTAGTCTTTAGGTTAGATGACAATCTGCCCACTAACACTGGCAGGTTTTAGAGAGAGAGAGAGAGAGAGAAAACAAATAGCAGCATTGCTAAGCAACTGACGTGTTGAAAAGATGAGCATGTGTTTCAGAGCTGCATCACTAACTGCTATGTATACAACTTCCGCTGCAAGGACTAGCAAGACTATCAGGAAGACCAGCATACGAGGGGAGTCACAAAACGGGTGTCAGGAGCTGCGGATGACTGCTCAGAACAAACCAAGGAGAGGCTGTTCGAGAAGGCCATAGCACAACTCCACAGTGGCACTGGTGAGAACATTCTTTGATCCAGTAAGCCCGTTTCTTGCATTTTCTAAAACAGCAGAGCAGATGATACAGATGAATGTTTGTTGGAGAATATTCAGTCAAAAGAGGAAACTAATAGGTAATGACTGTACTGTAGGATTGAATTATTGCAGGAAACACTGGGATATCATACAGACAATAAAAATGAAAGCCACATAAAAACAAAAACTTTATTCTTTTTTTTAAAGATTTATTTATTTTTATTGAAAAGTCAGATATACAGAGAGCAGGAGAGACAGAGAGGAAAACCTTCCATCCACTGATTCACTTCCTAAGTGGCCGCAATGGCCAGAGCTACGCCAATCTGAGGCCAGAAGCCTGGAGCCTCTTCCAGGTCTCGCACACAGGTTCAGGGTCCCAAGGCTTTGGTACATCCTTGACTGCTTTCCTAGGCCATAAGCAGGGAGCTGAGTGGGAAGCAGAGCCTCTGGGATACAAACCAGCACCATATGGGAACCCAATGAGTGCAAGGTGAGGACTTTAGCCACTAGGCTACTGTGTCAGATTCCAAAACTTTATTCTATGAACAAAAAGTTAATGCTTATGAGACATGCACTGAATAAATATAAATGTGAACACAAATTTAACTCATACTCATCAGATCTTAATGCAAATACTGCTTTCTTAAGGCAACTTTATTCTAAGGAGTTGAAGTAACTCAAGACTGTTGTTTTCATTTTTAAAATATATTTTACTTATTTGAAGGGCAGACAGAGAAACACTGGTTTGTATTCCAAACGCCCTCATCGGTCATGGCTAAATCAGGACGAGCCAGGAGCCAAGAACTTAAGCTACGTTCCCATGTGGGTCGCAGAGACTCAACTGCTTGAGCCACCATCGGCTGCTCCCAAGATGCATGAGCAAGGGCCCCAGTGCTGCACATTGTCCAACACCTGCCCAAGGCCCCTTCAAAGTGATGACGTCAGCACTTAACAACTATAACAACACAACTTTCCTATGAGCTGCTTGTGCTGGACTTCAAGCTCTCTGAGGGCAGGGGCATGTAGCGGCCACCAGCGTCTTGCTGTGTTTTTATAACAGAACCTGAACTCAATGGCTCCAATGACAGGCTCACTGCTCCGCAGTTTCCTCCCTTCTCTCTTCGGTATACCTCCTGGTGGCACTGATGCTAAGGAGACTACTAGCCAAGTGGAGACTCAAGCAGACCAGCAACTGTAACAATTAAAACAACAGGAGAGAAGTAAACTGAATGGCCATAATGGAATCATCAGCTTCGAACAAATAAACTTTTTTTTCAAGGATTTATCAGGATATTAGACTTCTTTTTAATACAATCTTCTAGAGCAAAAGTATTGCCTCCTTTAGGAACTGGCAAGTTCCCTTCTCTCCAAAACATGAGTTCGAAACCTCATCATACTTCCTTTCTTGCCATAGCGGCCAGGAATCTCCATGTAAAATTAGTTAAAAGGCCCATTTCAGCACTTAAGGATAGCATTTGGGTATTCTCTGTTTTTCTTCTCTTGGTCCAATTTCTAGAACCATTTAGCACTGTCATTGTTACACATCTGTTAGCAGTCATTTCAGTTTCCTTAGGAAGGCGCATAACTCAATAAACAAACTTTGTACAATTGTCTGCATTCCATCAGAAGAGCATGCAGAAGTGGCTGCTTAGCCTAGCAGTGACAATGCTCATTAAGACACAGGTACCCATGCCAAAGTCCCTGGACTTGATTTCCCAGCTTCAGCTCCTTACTCCAGCTTCCTGCTAATGCAGACCCCATAAGTAGTAACAGCTCAGGTAGACGGGTTCTTGCCATCCATGTGGGAGATTTCTAGCTCCCAGCTTAGATCCTGAGCATTACAGGCTTGTGGGGGCTTAAACAGAGGGTGGGAACATTTGTGATCTAACTAATTAACACATTGTTATTTTAAATGGCATGCAATTGAGGTCATTCTGAGCCAGGTCCTTGCAATGAGCCATGCTCAAAGGTCCCAGGACAGGCAATTTTTTCCTGAAATGAGTACGGTGTGCCAAGGCTAGAGCAACAAGCACAGGTGTGTCAGACAGACACGCTTCCCCGCAGCCATGGACACCACGTGGCCATCCTGGCCACAGAGCCCACGGCTAGCAAGGGACCAGGATCATTTTCTACTCATGCTTTGTTCCTGAAAGAAAGAACATTTTCTTGTGATTCTCTACCATGGGTAATTGAAATCAGTGAATGCACACCCCTTTAAAAGCACTAACCTGGCCCAGTAAACACCCGATACAATGAATCTCTGAAATGCTGCACAAAGGGGAAAACTCCCGGAGATGCACTGGTCCTCTCGGTCTCATCTAAAGGAAGAGCAATCCCTTCCCTCTGCAAGCACTTCAGCTTCCCCTCTCCTTCATGTGCCATTGTTACACGATTTTTAAAAGCTCACATAAGATGCAAACAACCCCAAACCCAGCCAAGCACAAGAAGGAGCTTGTGCAAGCAAATTCTTTCAGCACACAAGCAGGATTTCTGGCACGCTGTCTGACGGCATGTACATTTATTCATTTTATTTCCCCAGCGAATGGTACCTATTGTGTACCAGGCACTAGGCAACACACTGGTCCTGGCTGTCCTCTCCCTATACAGTCTCGTTTGGGAATCACAGAGGATTTTTTTTTTAAGAGTTTTTTTCTCAGGGCCTGGCATGGTAACCTAGTGGCTAAATCCTCCCCTTACAACCACTGGGATCCCATTTGGGCTGGGGTTAGTATCCTCAGTGCTCCACTTCCCATCCAGCTCCCTGCTTGTGGCCTGGGAAAGTAGCAGAGGACGGCCCAAAGCCCTGGGACCCTGCACCCATGTGGGAGACCCTGAAGAAGCTACTGGATCCTGGCTTCGGATCAGCTCAGTTTTGGCCATTGTGGCCACTTGGGAAGTGAACCAGTGGGTAGAATATCTTTCTCTGTCTCTCCTCTCTGTAAATCTGCCTTTCCAATAAAAATAAATAACATCAGGAGCCAGAGACTCCACCTAGGTCTCCCATGCAGGTGGCAGTACCCACATACTTAAACATCACCTGCTGCCTCCCAGGGTGAGCATCCACAGGAAGCAGAACTCTCTCTCAGATACTTTGATCAGGATACAGACAACCTAAGCTGCACCTGAAGTCCCTGTGCCACCATGTGTGTTCCCCACTGTCTGCTCCAGCATGCAGACCTCTTTCCAGGGCTCACATGTGGCAGAGCCAGAACTCTGGGGCGTGCCAGTCCTGTGGCCCCCTGGCAGTCTGAGGGGTGGTGCAGTTCTACGCCTGCCAGCAATGATTGTCCAGCACCTGTGTTTGCACTCTTGCTGACAGAGCATGTAGACCCACCCCTAGCCTCTCATTACTCTCCTGATCCATTTTTCTCAGCCTTTTCTGCTGGCACCTCCCTTACTTTGGCATGGCAAGCTCTGTGGAAGAGCTAGGCTTTTTCTCTTCACTTCTCCAAAGGGATTGACCTGTCCCAGTGTCTTCACTGCCCTGCAACTGAACAAGGCCAGTGAGGTACTCACCTCCCGGCACAAGCTGAGCACTCAAGCAAAGGCAGGGAGCAGGGTAACTGGGTTCTTCCTCATGCTATTATTCACCATAGGGCCTTTGCTCCAGGCAAAAACGTGCCTCAAAGAAACAGCAGGTGTAGAAGCCTGGAAAAGCCACACCAGGGTCCAAAAAAGGACAAGAACTGCGAATTAGACCTCTGCCCAGGACAGCCTCCCTAGAAGGACACTGGAGGGCGACAGCGACAGATGCCAACTCCACAGAGGCACAGTTCCAGCAGCGATTATACAAAGCCCCAGCCTTCCTCACACTGATGGCAGCACACTCACCTCCCCCCAGCTCCCGGCACACCGCACACAAGCACAACCTAATGCCGGTTACTGCATGGCAAGGTAACTGGGCTCTGAAAATAGACTTGGCCTCATTACGATCGTTTTGTGCCAGAAACACTTGTTGTGTCAAAGAGCGCTAGTCCCTGAGCTCCAGTTAAAAGGGATCGGGCTCGCCATTAAAGATTGTGAGGGCGTGAACATCAGCTGTGGTTTTTAAGCCACAAATGCTATGCCTACAGAAACAGATACTAGGAACCCAAGACAACACAATCCATGTCTATAAGACGACAGAGCAATAAATTCGCCTTGCATCTATCCTGCTTGACCTCTGCCTGATTCCAATTTCTCTGCCTCTCCCTTTTCCTTTCTGCCCCTGAACCCCCTCTCTCCATCTCAGGTGCCCTCAGCATACCTGTGTGTTCTCTTGTGAGAGGCACACTGCACTGAGGAAGGGAACGAGGCAAAGCCTTTGGTACACCACTGACAAGTCCACAGGGACACCATGGGGATGATGGTGACAATGGTGGCAATGATGACAGCGACTCCTGTTAGACATCTACTTTGTTCCAGAGAAAAGCATGCATTCCAAACTTCAACAATTCCTCAATGAGAAATAAACACATTAGAGACCATTTCTTTGGCTACATAGAATAGAAAATGGAGCTAATGGAAGCTTATATAAACAAGGGTTTCTTTTTCTTGCACATCAGTCTAGATACAGTTCCAGGGGCTTATAAATAGGGGCTGACATCTCTCTCTCTTTTTTTTTAAAGATGTATTTATTTATTGGAAAGTCAGATATACAGAGAGGAGGAGAGACAGAGAGGAAGATCTTCTGTCCAATGATTTACTCCCCAAGTGAGCGCAACAGCCGATGCTACACCGATCCAAAGCCAGGATCCAGGAACTTCTTTTGGGTATCCCACAGGGGTGCAGGGTCCCAAAGCCTTGGGCTGTCCTCGACTGCTTTTCCAGGCCACAAGCAGGGAGCTGGATGGGAAGTGGAGCTGCCGGGACTAGAACCGGTGCCCATACAGGATCCCGGTGCGTTCAAGGCAAGGACTTTAGGCACTAGGCCATGCAGCCAGGCCCAGGGCTGGCATCTCTTGATTTTCCCAACTCACAAGTATGAAATGGCTGCAGCAGCTCCAGGCAGCACATCTAACTCCAGCTGCATCCTAAGTAGCAAGAAAGGTACAGCAGTACAGACACAAGTTCTCTGCTTTCCCCTTAAGAAGGAAGAAAATCTTTTGCCAGCATTCTTCCTTTTCCATCTCCTGGACCAGAAGGCACTCACATGCATGCCCCGAGGGCCAGGCACAAGACCCACCTTTCCTAAGGTTAAGTGAATTCCCTCTGGAAGGAAAGAATAATGGCTCCAAGGCAGATGAGTGTCACAGCAGTACTGTCTCTAATCTACAGGACCTAGGACCTGGGACTTGAGGGAAGTGACAGGTGCCACAGGTTATGACCCCAGGCCTGTCAGGTACATACGCCTCAAGCTGGACCCAGACCCCTCTGTGTTCAACACTCCCTTCCTTCCTTTGTGATGTGTCTTCTTAAGGTAACTATGTCAGGCCAACAAATTCAACTAAAGAAGTATTCAGGTCAGTCCCCTCCCATCCATTTCTAAGAACCAAGCCCAAATCAGTCAGGCCAAGGGCATGCCGAGGTGTAGACAGAAACCTGCTGTGTAAAAAAACCAGCTTGTCCCTCACTCACCCAGACCAGGGCCTTGACACTGTTCCTGCCCCTGTCACTGGGGAGTGACAATCACATGAACAGTGGGGTCACTGGGATGCAAGCAAGTCAAGCAGAGCCTGACAGATGCCATCCCCCTAAAACACGCAGGGGTGCCAACCCATCGCTGACCCCTGAACATGGCCAGCATTCAACTCCACCTTGGTCCAGATCAGACTGGATGCTGCAGCCCTTGCCTGCAGTGTATGGAGGCACACGGAGTCAAGTTGCCATCCTGTAGCAGATGCTTGCTGTTAACCTTATAGCTTTATAACCCTCACTGCTGCCTCATCCTTATCATGATTGGAGCTGACCTGCAATCCATCTAATGGCACTTTTTTTTTTTACAACTAAGAAATACCATGAGGCAGGTGCTACAGTGCAAAAAGCTACACATCTGCTTGAGATGCCAACATTCCTTCTCTGGAGCCCTCATGGGAGTCCTGGCTACTGCACTTTGTATTAAACCTCCAGCTAGTACATCTGAGGAGGACCCCTGCCACCCACACTGGAGTTCCTAGCTTTTGGCTTCAGCCTGGCCCTGTAGCCACTTAGGAAGTAAACCAGCAGATTAAAGATATCTCTCTCTCTGTGTGTGTGTGTGTGTGTGTGTGTGTGTGTGTGTTCCCTGCCTTTCAAACCAATTTTTTAAAAACCACAATACAGTTAAGAAAAACATTTGCTCAACGAACACCCATGTAGTAGTGATAAGGACAGCAGTAGCAGCGGCAGTGGAGACAAAGCCAGACGGCCAGGCTATACCAGCGGGGACTGCACAGGTGAAATGTGCCAGTAAGTCATCTGTGGTGCAAAGCCTGACAGTCTGCTCACCTGTACCCTAAAATCACTCAACCCAAACAACAAGCACGTACAGAAAGGCTAGAATTTTAAGTCATGTAGCATCTTGTTCTATTTAACTCTGTGTGTATGCTTTTTGTGGGCAAGTATCCCATGGGTCTACATTTCAAATACAAGGACAATAATGACATACCAGCAGGCCTACCTAACCACCGTGTAAGAAATAGACCAAAACCGATCTTTGCAGCCACATGTCCTTGCCCAGCTCCCCTGCCCTCCCTAACCCGCACCACTGCACAAGTAAATGCCAATCTACATTCTTTCAAATTTCCCTTTCTTTTACAGTTTTATCACTTACAGTCCCTGGGCAATAAACCATTTGATTTTCTTTTTTTGTTGTTATGTTTTTGTTTTGAATTTTGTGGTACAATTTTGTATAAATTGGGATTCCCCTCCAAACTCCCAGCCCCCGACAGATTTTCTCCATGTTGCCACAACAGTACAACCATTTGATTTTATGAACCTTTACATAAATAAATCACACAGTAGGTATTTGTCTGCAACATGCTTTCCGACTCAACATTTGCTCAGTAGAGTTTTATCTACGTTCATGCACATAATTACACGTCACTCATTTTCACTGCCAGAGAACAGTGTTCCACTCAGGGATCCTTCACAACTCCCATATCCATGCTCCTACCTGAGAATATGTGCCTTGTTTCTAACCTAACATGTCTCACCTGGATGTTTCTGAGGGTATAGAACCTGCATTCCAAACTAGGACACATTTGAGAGCTGAAGGAAATACTAATCATAATGAATTGGGAAGGTGCGCATTTGGCGTAGCCGTAAAGGCATTGTTCAGCAGGCGCGCGTACCACATTGAGTCCCAGCTCTGCTTCCAATTCCAGCTTCCAGCTAATGGTCGCCCTGGGAGACAGCAGATCACAGCTCAAGTGTTTGGATTGCTGCCACCCACATGAGCAAGTCGGACAGAGTTCCTGGGTCGTGGCCTCAGCCTGACTCAGTCCAGCTGTTGTAGGCACCTGCAGAATAAATCAATGGATGGCAGCAGTTCTCTGCTGCTTGCTCTTTTTACCTCTCAAATAAATGTTTTAAACATTATGTTAATATTTATTTCTTGAGAAGCTTTTTTATTTTTGCACTGCCATTAACAATGTCATAGGTCATGTTTCAGAGAATTTTTAAATCAAAAAAGCTTTGCTTTCAAAAAAAGGTAAAAAACAGTATGCTAAGACAGTAACTTTCTGATATATGCCAGTTTATATGACCACCTATAAAAACTGATTTCTTGATCACTTCCTGAGGTCAGCCCAAGGCATTTAAAACCAACCCTGCACACACTTCAAAGCCTTTTAGCTTCTGCATTTGCACACAATCAAAAAAAGCCCAAGCAATGGATTTTTCCTTCCATCTCGGAAAGCGGAAAAGTATATTTCTTAAGAGGCAAGTGGGAAAAAAATGGAGCTTCCCAGACTCTGCTGCCCCACCCATACTTTATTACCACAGTTTTCCAGAAAATTCTAGTTATAATGATAGCTGCAAAGATAAAATACAAAAAGCCTAAAATCCAAGTCATCTTTCTGAGCTGGAACAGAGCTGAGGACCTAGCCTCTTCCGCCTCTCTCAAGCTTCACTCTGACCCTGGGCAGCAGGTGCAGAAAATGGCACTCCGCAAGCTGCAGAAGCTCATCTACCATCACACTGCACATGAACAGCAGGATCTCCATCACCACGTGTGAGCAGGTTGAACTTACTGTGCCAATCAGGGCATTGCAGGAAGTAAAGGAAAGTGCTACGAACAACTGTGTCAGCTAAACAGGCGTAAGCAGGATCACCCCGGGCACAGAACACAGGGCACACTGGTTCCAACTCGGCCATGAGCCCCTGTCACCTCCTAAATGCAGGCAAAAATGGCTTATCCTGCCCCCAAATCTCTGGTACCAACACTCTGGACCCTCTGCAGGGGTCCTAAGACATGCACAGCAGCTCAGCTGTTCCTCTCCTGTGTGTGTGGAAGGCCTGGCAGACATCCTGGAAGCAACCTCCTCCCCAGCACAGCAGAATGGAGCAGATGGTGACACACTTCCCTGAAATTCATCAGATTCCATCAGAGAAACATTCCTCCTCCCCAAGCAGCTCCCATAGTGCTGCCAGCTGCAGTGTTAATATCCCATTCACCAGCCCTCCACCAGCCTGTCCCAGCTCTCACACAGAGAGCTCCTGCAGCCCTGTCACTCGGTGGGCTGAGGTCCCCAGTCAGTGCATGCACACACACATGTGAATGGGCTCTCGCTCTCTCACACACAGAAGTGCATGACACCTTTTCTTTCTGTTTAAAGAGATGTTCTGCAGTGGAAATGGAGACTTACATAATGGGAGCCCCAGGTCAAATATGTTCCCCAGCGACACCATCTAAGCAGCCCTAAACCAGAGACGGCCCAGATGCCTGTCCCCAATTGTATGAGACACAGTGGTGCACCCACACAATGTGGACGCTCTCTAGTAAGGAAAAAACACCCATCACCACATCAGATACTCATCACAGTGTTGAGGGAAAGAAGAAAAAGGGCAACACACTGCAACTCCCATCATATGAGGTGCAAAAATTACCCCCCCCCATGTTAGCACTAGTGTGGTTCCTGTAAGGGGTAGAGTGAAAGACTGTGATTTTTTTTAAGATGTGCCCCTTTGAAATACTCATTTTTAAAAATTATTTCAAAAGCTGAGTTGTAGAGACAGCAGGAGAGACAAAGAGAGAGATCTTCCACCTCTTGGTTCATTCCTTAAATGGCCGCAACAGCTGAAGCTGGGCTGATACAAAGCCAGGAGCCCAGAGCTTCTTCTGGATCTCCCATGTGGGTTCAGGGGCCCAAACTCTTGGATCATTCTCTTCTGCTGTCTCAGTCCATAAGCAGGGAGCTGGATCACAAGTGGGACTGCCAGAATAGGAGCCAGTGCCTATATGGGATGCTGTTGCTGCAGCCTGAGGCTTAGCATGCTGTACGATGAAAGGTGGCCCCAAAACTTACCAAGTTTATTGGAAAAGTACAGACAGAGCTGTGGACAGGTACCACTATCTTCCATTTCACTCCCAAATACACACAATAGCCAGGGCTGAATCAGGTCAAAGTCAGAAGCCCACCATTTAATCCTGCCCTCCTGAGAGCTCATAAGCACTTGAGAATCCCTCCCAGGGTGTACATTAGCAGAAATCGGCACTCACAAGCAGAGCTGAGTTTTGAACCCAAGCACTTCAATTTGGAATGTGATTATCCCACCTGCTGCACCAAACACCTGCCCCTGTGTTTCTTGAGAAACGCAAACATTAAAGGATCTGTGTCCTCTTTTCCTAAGACCTTCATCTCTGTTGTCAAGGCAACAGTTACAATCCATCACAGTTTAGTAAAGATAGCACACAATGGGATGTCTTAAGCAAGGTGACCAGTGGGTTGACAAAGGGCTTCAAAATTCACCCCATTAGAATGGCTAAAGGGACAGATAGTGTAACTGGAAGAAGGCTGTCGGATGGGACAGCTGCCTTGGAATGTGTGTCATGTGGAAGGGTAGTTATCCTTGCTCAGCCTGGCTCCAGGAGTCAGAGCTCAACAACAAAATCGCAATGGCCTAGGGGCCGGCACAGCACTATAGCAGGCTAATCATCTCCATGTGGTGCTGGCATCGTATATGGTTCTGGTTCATGTCCTGGCTGCTCTACTTCCAATCCAGCTCCCTCCTAATGTCCCGCAAAAGCAGCAGAGGATGGCCGAAGCCCCTGCTCTCATTTGGGAGATCTGGAAGAAGCTCCTGACCCCTAGATTCATATCAGCTCAGCTCTGGCTATAGTGGCCATTTGGAGAGTGAACCAATGGATGGAAGATCTCAATGTCTCCCTCTTTCTCTGTAATTCTTTCAAGTAAAACATATATATATTTTTAAATCCCCAATGGTCTAAGAGAACTCTGGAGACTTTTTTTTAACCAGGTCAAGACTAGCCTGCACCCACTCAGTGTCCCTAGGGTCTGCACCAAGTAGAATGCTCCTGCATTCCTCAGGTGCACCTGTACACCCCCTTCCCTTGGTCTTCATGCTGCCACGTTCTCTGCCTGGAAAAATCTCCTTGTGACAAATTCCTGGCACCTTCGGGTATTTTAGCCAACATGTCATCCTCCCCGCCCAGTCCCAACACTGTGTTGGATGCTTTCCCAAAGTCTGCCTGCTGCACCTGCAATGATGCCACCACAGCATTTCACAGCCAGCTCTGTTTGCTGCTACAGGGCAAACTATGTGAAAGCAGACAGTATATCTCTAGGCTTAGAAATACTGAGCAAATGACTGATTTCAAAAATGTGACTTTTCCCTCAATGAATGAACAAATTAATGTTTAAATTTATTTTTTAATTGGAAAGGCAAATTTACAGAAAGAAGAAGAGACAGAAATATTTTCAACCTAATGGTTCACTCCCCAAGTGGCTGCAACAGCCAGAGCTGAACTGATCCAAACCAGGAGTTTATTCTGGGTCTCCCACATGGGTGCAGGGTCCCAAGGCTTTCAGCCATCCTTGACTGCTTTCCCAGCCAGAAGCAGGGAGCTGGATGGGAACTGAAGCAGCTGCGATATGAACCAGCATCCGATGGGATCCTGCCAGATGCAAGGCGAGAATTTAGCTACTACGGTATCACACCAGGCCTCAAGTTTAAAAAAAATTTTTTTTTAAAGATTTATTTTTATTATTTTTTCATTGGAAAGGCGGATATACAGAGAGGAGAGACAGAGAGGAAGATCTTCCAGCCGATGATTCACTCCCCAAGTGAGCGCAACCGGCCGATACTATGTCAATCGGAAGCCAGGAGCCTCTTCCGGGTCTCCCACACGGGTGCAGGTTCCCAAAGCTTTGGGCCGTCCTCGACTGCTTTCCCGGACCACAAGCAGGGAGCTGGAAGGGAAGCGGGGCTGCCGGGATTAGAACCGGCGCCCATATGGGATCCCGGGCGTGCAAGGTGAGGACCTTTAACCTCTTGCGCCACCGCGCCGGGCCCCAAGTTTAAAAATTTTAACGAGAAAAAAAAAATGGATCCCAACAGAAAATATTCTAATGAGTGGCATTCTCTCCCCAGAATAATGCTGGAAATGTAGACTTCACTCCTTTCCCATGTCCTAGGCAGAGGTTCCTATGTTGTCACTTTCATTTCACAGTTAATATCATCAGAATTATTCTTCACTGGTGCCCAGGGGTACATCTTCAGCTCACAAGCCAAAGGATTGATAGTTACTAAAGAGACTTAAAGGATATATCACACTGAATTCATAACAGCGTGCGAAGAAAAAATAAACCAGGGAAAGGCTGGTGCACCTGGCACACAGGAGCCGGGAAACCCAAGATGCATCTCCCCAGCCTGCTGCCCCTTGCGGCACATCCACTGCCCATTCCAACCATCAAACTGCTTTGTGCTAAAAGGCTCCAGCATCTCCAAACCAGAGAGCTTGCTGTAGTCTTGGGTGAATTCAGAGGAATATAGAGAAACACCTGGGAGATAGCACCATGAGGCCCCACTCCTCGTCAGCCTTCACCATCCAGGAGACCTTGGGCAAGTCACTTACTTTCTGGGAGAAAACTGCCTGTGTCTTGGTCATGCCCCTTCTCCCTAGGCTGCAGCACCTGGTTTCCAGTGAGGCACATTCCTGTGTCTCTAAAGCCCTGCATTTCTCAGCCTGCCTTTGCCACCAGGGGGTTGGGGACAGTGAGAGGTAGGCAGATGTGCAGCAGGGGACTTCTGGGAAGTCCTGAGAGAGGGTGACAGCTGAGGGCCTATGAGGGAGGACAACCGGAAGGACAGAGACCAGACACCACAGCCAGCTCTGACCCTGGCTGCCGACGGCCATGCTCCTTTTGGTTAGAGAGAGGCACACTGTAGCTCAGTTCACATGGGCTCATACCATGGGAGAGACAGACGACAGACAGGTCGGGATAGCCTGTTTCAGCACTGGCCTAGACCTTGCCACCCTGGCCCCAGGCACACACCTTCCACGAATGGAATCATTTGCTTCTCACTGTAACATGAGGAGAACTACTCTTATCCCCATTCTAGAGATGAGGAAACTAAGGTATAAGATGCCCACTACCTTGCCACAGTCACTTCACATGGCAGGACAGTCAGGGCTCTGCTCTTTATGTCCAGAGCACATTGTGAGAGCAGTGACACGGCTCCCCAGGCAATGTGTATGCTCCCCTGGGAGCCACCTGGCACGTCTTCCATCTCCCAGCATCCTCACAGCAGCTGGCAGGAATCCTGTCCACCATGGCAGCTACATAGCTGACAGGTGCAAAGGCATGAACTGAAACACTGCAGAACTCCTGTGTTGTCAGAGAAACCTGAAGCAGAACCCAGGCTCCCTGATGCAGCAGAAGATCCACTTAACCAACGTGCACCCTCTGGGTTTCCCAAGCCCAATCCCCAGAGACTTGAGACATGAGAGTAACTCTGACCTGTATTCACATGCTTCCAGAGTCTGAGCTCCTTGAGTCCAAGGCCTTGGTCATTGATTCAAATTAGAATACCTGCTGGATGTGCCAGCATTCACCCGCCAGCCTGTGGGGACTTGCCATTTCGCCTCAAGGCTAATGGTCCACAGCCTTCTCAGAAACAACTACTCACCTCCTCACCGTCAGTGACACTAATTGGACATGCTGCTAAGCAGACTGGGTGCCAGAGACACAGACAACAGGATGTAGCCCTCATGAACACACACACACACACACACACACCCCTTCAACCTAGAATACCTGACAATTCTTCCTGATGAATGTTATTTTCATTATCTCTGAAGAGAAGCACTATGCAGAATAAGGCATAAACAAAATCAAGTCAGCTATTCTCATACTCGTGGTGACTCTATTACACGCCAGCACTTGGGTAATAATCACAGACATTAATTCTGTGAAATTCTCATTAAAGGAGATCTCAAGTGCAGGAAGCAATGTCTCCACAAGTTGGAAGATCAGGGTGCCAGAGCTGTGGTGAAGTCACTGCCTGCAACACCAGCATCCCGTGTCAGAGCATCCATTTGGGTCCCAGCTGCTCCTCTTCTGATCCAGCTTCCTGCTAATGCACTGAGAAAGCAGCCAAGAATGGCCCAAGCTATTGGGGCCCTGTCTCCCACGTGAGAAATAACAGATGGAATTCTGGCCTAGCTCACTGAGCCATTTGAGGAGTGAACTAGCAGATAGAAAATCTCTTCCTTTCTCTGCCATTCCTCTATCACTTTGCCTTTCAAATAAATAAAACAAATCTTTGAAAAGAACATCAGTTGGTACAATTTAACAAGAACAAATACAAGATATTGTTTAAAGTACTTCACTTGGAGGAGGCATTCAATCTAGTCATTAAAAGGACTGTGTCCCTTTCCAGAGGACCTGGGCCTTCAAGTCTTGGCCCCAGCACCAGATTTCAGCTGCCAGATGATGCACACCCTGGGGATGTCCAAAATAGCTGGGTTCCTGCCACTCCAGTGGGAGCCCAGGATTGAGTTTCCATCTAGCAGGTACTATGGATAAGCACCAGAAGATGGGTTCTCTACCTGCCTTTCCAAGACAAATAAATTAAAAAGCTCATTTGTAATAAAAAATGAAAGACCATGCTATGCACATACATCAACGGGCATGCAGCGAAAGCCTTGGGAAGAACAGTCCATAAAATCTGCTGGTCTGGGATGGGGAAAACCTCCATTCGTCACTGTGCTTCCCTAACAGAATTCTTCACCATTTCTCTAGTATTCACACAATATTAAAACGCACTCCAAGAGGCTAGTGTTCATCGCCATTTGCTGGCCTCGCTCTCACACAGTGCCTGGCTTGTAAGGGGCATTTCTGTACTGATTGCAAGAACGTACATAAATGATGCTGCTGATTGCCACCTAAGCAGATTTAGCTCTCGTGGTCACTACATCAAGTCCTTGGCTGTTATGTGCAAATGTAATCTGTACTTAGTCCTTTAGGTGCTTCAAGAGTGACTGCCACAATTCTGAAAATTACTCTGACTCTTACTTTGCCTTTTATGTTGCCTGTCCTTCTTTCTCAAGCTCAGTTCTATCCACACACCCAGTCAGGAAAACAGATCACCTCTCAACAAAAGCAAGGACTAGAACTTAAAAATGCTAGCTGTTGTTCCTAAAGGTTTAGTATGGTTAATGGATTATGGTTCTGTTTTAACCGCATGCTTATTTGAGGAGGAAAAGTCTACAACCACACATTACCACTCACCTGCCACTACTAACCAATCTTCCAAGCATATTCTGGCACAGCTTCATCTCACAAAACTGCACAGTAACCATAAAGACCAAGTGGTCCGAATACCACCGTTCTCACAGTCTTGGGCAAGCCCACCATGTCCCACCACTGCCTCCCCGAGCCATGTTCCCCATGCTGAGTGACAAGCTGGGGGATCGGAAACTGTCCATTTTATTCTTCCAGACCTGATAAAGAGGAACAAATTACGCCTTTACAATCAGTCTGCAATGTGTTGTTTTAAAATGTTTGTAGTAGCAGCAATCAAGGGAAAGACGAACCACCCCTTCCCTACCCAATAAAAAAAAGCCATCTGGTAATTTCCTTAGGGGAAATCTGAACAGATTTGTGGGTGTCAGTCTGTTTCATAAATAAGCCCAAGGCAATGGTATCAATAAGAAATCTTTTCAGACACTTTGAACAAGAGCAATGCCTTTTCCATCGTAACTCCATCATCATTAACAAAATTTGTTTAAGATTTATTTTTACTGGACAGGCAGATTTACAGAGAGAAAGAGACAGAAAGATCTCCTGTCCGTTGGTTCACTCCACAAGTGGCCGCAATGGTTGGAGCTGAGCTGTTCCAAAGCCATGGGCCACAAGCTTCTTCTGGGTCTCCCAAGTGGGTACAGGGTCCCAAGGCTTGGGCCGTCCTCTACTGCTTTCCGAGGTCACAAGCAGGGAGCTGGATGGGAAGTGGAGCAGCCAGGACACAAGCTGGTGCCCATATGAGATCCCAGCAGGTGTGTAAGGTGAGGATTTAGTCACTGATCATTGCACCAATCCCATCATCCCAGCTTAATAGCCATCTTGGATGGGCCAGCCATTCAGTATTGGTACTCTACAAAGTGCCTCTCAGGCCAGCAGAGCCTTGGTTTTCACACCTACAGCTGCCATCACCCTCAATGTGTAAATGAAGAAGCTAAAGCCAAATCCACCTGTCCCATGGCATGGCCAAGTTAGTGAGGGAAAACAACTGGGATCTTGACTTCACGTATGAAGAGCTCTGTAGCACATTGGGGCCTCGTGTGCCCTGCAAATTCAACAGGACTGCCAGGGGACACGAGGGAATCACAAAGATAAGGAACAAGTAGCTTGCTCACTGGGTCGCTCTCTCTGCCTCAGAATCGACACACCGTGACTCACAGCCCAGGTGTAGCAGACAAAAACAAGAAGCCTAGTGCTGGGAATCCTGGAGTCACTGCCCTGGTTTGACCAACAACAAACTGCTTATCTCATCTCATGGAAGCCTTTTTCTTCATGGCTGGGCAAAGAGCATGCTGCGCTACTGTGGCGTTCAACCCTAAACTGTACTTCCCCTGAGCCAAGAGGTGCAGGAGAACTCTGGTGGGATAAAGTAGGGCGGCACTGAACCTCAGCTACAGGGTGAACAGCTGAGCACGCACAGCTACTTTGCAGAAAGCTCTGGCATGTGGCGGCTATCAGAAGTCAGCTCCTGATGTGACTGACCAATGACCTCTAGGGACAGCTGCTAAGTCCAGTGGTCAATTTTGGATCATCACAATTGACCCATCAGTAGCACCTGTCAGAGCTAATGCACTACCAGATGACATTTTCTCTTGGCTTCAATGTCACCAATCTCTAGGAAGCTTCCCTCTGAGTCCCTGTTACTCCTTCCCAGTTCCTGTTGCTGCTTCCTGCTCACGTCCCCAGCTCTTGGAGTGCCTGGGATACATGCCTGCATCTCTTTGTCTACACTAACACTTTTGGTGTTTGTGTTTCATGTCAAGGATTTAAAAGTGACCTGTGTGGTGGTATCCTGGAATCAGGCTTTGCACCAGCTGCCTCTACCAGGATGTCCAGACAGCATGCCACACCCCCAACCTGTCCTCAACACAGGGCCCTTCCAGTGCAACAGCACCCCACCTTTCTACCCAAAACATCAAAGCCAAAATCCTCATCAGAGCTCACAAGACCTTCCGGGACTATATTCCTGTCCCGCTGATGACCTCTCCTCTGTCTCCAATCATTCCTCCCATCCTGAACTGCCCCCACTCCTCCACTCTGCACTTTCAGTTCCCTCTACCTAGAATGCTTTCCTCAGGGACCCACAGGGCTCTCTTACTTGCTTTGCTCAGGTATCTGTACAGCTGACACCTTGTTAGCAGGCCCCTCCAGGAGCAGGTTTTTATGTGAGAAGCAGAGAGAATGAGAAGGCTGATCCCATTTTCTATTCACTCTACCAAAACCTCCAATAGTTGAAGCTAGGAACAGGCCTAAGCCAGGATCTGGGCAATCAATCCAGGTCTCCTACATGAGTTATAAGAATCAAATTGCTTCTATCATCATCACCGCCTCCAAGGGTCTACATCAGGATCAAGTTGGAGCCAGGAATCAAATTTAGGTACTCCAATATGGGATGTGGGTTTTTTTTTTAAAGATTTATTTAATTTTTATTGTAAAGTCAGATATACAGAGGAAGAGAGACAGAGAGGAAGATCTTCCATCTAATGATTAACTCCCTAAGTGACCGCAACAGCTGGAGCTGAGCTGATCCAAAGCCAGGAGCTCTAGGGCCTCTTCTGGGTCTCCCACATGGGTGCAGGGTTCCAGGGCTTTGGGCAATTTTCGACTGCTTTCCCAGGCCAGGCCACAAGCAGGGTGCTGAATGGGAAGTGGTGCCATCAGGATTAGAACTGGTGCCCATATGGGATCCTAGTGTGTGCAAGGCAAGGACTTTAGCCACTAGGCACTGTGTCAGGCCTGTTGTTTTTGCTTTTGTTTTTGTTTTTGTTTTTAAACCAAAGTCTTAACTTCTAGGTTAAACAGCTATACCCACTCCACCTTTAAATTTTATGTTTGTTGGGGCTAGTATTGTGGCAAAGCAGGTAAAGTAGCAGCCTGCAACACCAGCACTTCAGATGTGCATCAGTTTGAGTCCTGGCTATTTCACTTCCAATCCACCTCCCTGCTTGCATGCCTGGGAAAGCAGAGAATAGCTCAAGTGTTTGGGCCACTACAACCATATGGGAGTCCCAGAAGAAGTTCCTGGCTTCTCACTACAGACTGGCCCAGCCCTGGCAGCTACAGTCATTTGGGGAGTGAACCAGTAAGTGGAAGACTTCTCTCTCTCTCTAACTCTAGTTTCCAAATAAGTATTTCAAAAACCAAGGTAAACTTTCTGTTTGAGAGGCAAAGTTACACTGGGGCAGAGAGGAGAATAAAGTGTTTCAAATTGCAACCCAGGTTTCAAAGTACTTTCTCTGTATCTCCTCTGCTTTATTTCTGTCCATACAACTGAAGCGTCTGATATATTTTTAAAAGATTTTTTTTTTATTTGAAACATGGAGCAGCAGAGAGGGAAGAAGAGAGATCTTCCATATGTTGGTTCATTCCCCAAATGACCTCAACAGCCAGGCCTGGGCCAGACCAAAGTCATCCAGATCTTCCATATGGATGCGAGAGACCCAAACACACAGACCATCATCTGCAACTTTCCCAGATGTGTTAGCAGGAAGGTGGACTGGAAGCAGAGCAGCCAGGACCTGCGTCACCACTCTGATTTGGAAGGCAGATGCCACAAGTGGTGGCTTAACGTACAGTGTCACAACACTGGCCTCCATCTGACCCATTTTATATTAGATCCATGTACATTTTCTACTATCTGTATTCCTTAGCTAACACACAAACTATAGAAAAGCAATAAGGTGTCCATTTTGTTTACTGATGTATCCCTCAACCCTCCCAACTGGAGCTTGGAAGGCATTCTTTGGGGAAAGATGATTTCACCTACACTCACTGCTTGGGTACAGGAAAGTACATGCATGGTAGCCGTGTCCCTGCCAGAAATAGGAAAATGAAGAAATATTCGACTCATCAGTTTCTTTTCCTCTCATCTAAAAACAGTAGTCTTTTCTGGATTTAAAAAGAGGACCATGTTGTAGTGTACCATTAAGATTTCACAGTCCCACACAACAAAAAGGAAATACAATCACATCTTTAAAAAACACATTTTTAATTACTTGAGGATCGGCATGCTGTTTTCATAAGCAGATTTTTTTAGAGCCCACGTGTGATATACCATATAAACACACGCACCATAGCTCTTCGTAGCTCAACAAACTACTCATGCCAGGATTCCTACAGTCATTCTGAAACTGCCTACACACATTAGCAGTCTACAATGTTGCTTAGCCATTTTCTGTTCTGGTTTTGTTTTGAAGATTTATTTATTTACTTGAAAGGCAGAATTACAGAGCAAGTGATACAGAGAGGGAGAGAAGGAGGGAGAGAGAGAGTCAGATTTTCTACCTGCTGGTTCACTCCAAATGGTAGCAGTGGTGTGATGGCCAGGCCAACGCCAAGCAACGGGAACTCTGTCTCCCACATCCATGGAAGAGACCCAAACACTCGGGACATCTTCTGTCGCCTTCCCAGGTGCATTGACAGGGAGCTGGATCAAGACACAATAGCTGGGACGACAGCAGGCACGGACATGGGATGTCAATGTCACGCGTGGCAGCTTTACCCACTATACCACAATGCCAGCCCCTGTCTGATTCTTCCTTTGTTCTTCAGATGTGAAATTCTGCTGTTTGCCCTACCGTGATCCTGTCATGGCAAACAAGGACCACTTACACAAAGTCAAAGCTCAGCTGTGGCTGGTAGCACTCAAGTCACAGACCCACTGTCCACAAGAACCTGGACAAGAGACATGACTTCTCCAACAACAGCATGGCTTGCCGGCATGGTGGAATCTCCACTTGGCACAGATCTCAGGGAGGACCAATGAGAGCATCCACAGAAAACACCTCACACATTGCTTTGCAAACAGGAAATGCCCAATGTGTACCAAACATTATTATTATGAATCCACAGACTATCTGAAGGCTTTCAGACAAAGCCCCTTCTGGTAGGGGCTTCAAAAGCATGATGGGACATTCACACGCTGTCTTCAGTCTCTTTGTCCATGGTCTTTCCAAAGCCTTCTCATACGCATCCTCTGACCTTGGACAGGACACCCCCCAAGACCAGGACACTGTCTGCCTATGTCAGCAGGCTGCATGCCTCAGGATTCTGCTGTGCAAGTGCCTTAAATAACAAGGGAGAGCATAACCGACTCAGGTCAACAGTGTTGAGGAAAGTGGGAACTAGCGAAGTCAGGGACACCGCGGTTGGTAAGCCACCCTGCCCCAGCTGGCAGCCCTGCTGCTCTCAGTCCAGCTCTCCGATTGGCTGTGTCCCTGGTCACCATCCAAGCTCCAAGTGTCCCTGGGTTACCATACCACCACTGACTGTGCCTCCCCCTGCAGCAGTCTCTTGAAGTCCTAGTGTTACAACTTCCAGTCCAACAGAAGACAGCCACAGCTTCTGTTAAGCATTTACAGGCACATAAAAATCAGATGAGCCCTTTCTGGTCCTAGGCTTACACATGCCCTTGGGATGAAGTGGGTAAAGGGATAGATTCTGTTTTTTAGAATCACCCTGGGTTGGGGGAGGGGAGCAGGTTCCCGAAGAAGAGCAACACATGCCCACTTTTCTGCCCTGGGAGGGCCCGCATAAGGGAGCCCACGTGTGGGTAGTTAGTGGGCTCAGAGCTGTGCTGTCTGGGCTCAAATCCCAACTCTGCCACCTGCCAGCGTTGGACTCTTGCATGTGTCACTCTCCTTACTCCTGTTTGTTTCACAGAAAGAGAGTAACTATGGCACCCACCGAACATGTTTGGATGATGAAATGAGCCAGCACACACAGCCCTCGGGGCAGTCCCTGGCACACAGCTAGTGTTACTCAAGTAGGTATTGTTTATTACTGATAGCAAAGACGACACTGGAGAATGTAGAACCTACAGCTCTCTCCTAACTCATCTGTGCAAAAATCCTATTTAAAAAGGGAATAGAAGCTGATGTTGCAGCATAATGAGCAAAGCCACTGCCTATGACACTGACAATTCCATATGGATGCCGACTCAAGTCCCATCTACCCTACTGTTGATCCAGCTCTGCTAATGGTCTGTGTAAGCAGCAGAAGATGGTACAAGTGTTTGGGCCCCTAGCACGTATGTGGGAGACTCAACTGAAGCTCCTGGCTTTGGCCCCATCCTGCCTGGCTGTTGCAGCTACTTTGGGAGTAGAGCAGTAGACAAAAGATCTCTTTCTCTCTCCCTAGCTGACTTTTAAATAAATATATAAATCTTCAATTAAAAAAAGATTAAAAAGGAATATGGCTAACAAAGTCCTGAAAGATGAGGTAATACACTCATGATTTTTTCTGTGTAGTAGCTTCTTATCTTGCCTTCTTATTCCTTACATATCTCTGTTTTATGTCACATGCCAAGAGAGCTTCCAAAAATTCACAGGAAATGAAGTCAAAAGGTAAGTTCATTTTGGTACAGAAAAACCTGAAATTCATGCATGGTTTGTTTTACAATGTGTACTTTTTATGAACTTTTATTGCTGAATCTTTTTCTTTTTTATTTCAAAAGTAAAGAAAGCAAAAGACAGAGACAGAGAGATATACACAGAGAGAGAGAGAGATGTCTTCCATCCACTGGTTCACCCTCCAAATGCCCAGAACAATCAGCTCTAGGCCAGCTCAAAACCAGGAGCTGCAAACTCAACCTAAGTCTCCCATATAGGCAGCCAGTACCTGAATATTCAACCCATCACTGTTCAAGTGCAAAGCTGGAACCAGGTGCAGAGCCAGGACTCCAACCCAGACCCTTTGACATGGAACGTGGCCATCCCAAGGAAGGGGCTTCTGAGCCACTTACCCACACACAGGTGCACACCTCCACACAACCAACCCCCAAAGGAACTTCTGAAGATGGATGAAAACAAACAAGGACGAGCAGCCAGCCAGGCCTGCTGTAACTGCAGTCTCAGGGAAACACTGCACCCCCAAACCCCAACCTGCCAAGGCCGGTTCAGTGGTTCACCAGGGCTGTTCTGACACAGTGTGCTGACCTGATTCCAGAGCCAGAGCAGGACCTGACACACGGCGTTCAACCAGAGTGAGTAAATGCGTGCATGTAGTAAATGAATGTTAGTGGCCAGTGTGCAAACACAATACCAGAGAGTACCATCGCTATAAAAAAGATTTAAAAATCCAACAAGGTAAGAAGCTAGGGACAGGAATGCCATTCTGAGTCTGGTGCCCAAGAAAGCGTCCCAGGCCATCACTCAGGGGGCCACAAGGCTTCAGCAAGAGCAAGGCTGGCAGACTCAGTGGAGTGGGAGCAGGAGGCAAGGTCACAGAGACATCCCAAGGTCAAGGACACATGGCCTCCCTCCCTGCCACTCTAGCTTCAAATACATAAATACATAAATCTTTTGAATAATGATACTAAGTAAAACTAGATAACCATAAGCAAAAAAAAAAAAAAAAGAAGTGAAATTTGGACCTTATGTTATGCCTTTTTCAAAATTAAGACTTAAATATGACATCTGAAACTGTCAAACTACTAGAAGAAAATATAGAAACAAAGTTCTATGGCAATGGTCTTGGAAATTCTTAAAATATAACATCAAGAGCACACACCACAAAAACAAAAGCAAACGTGCAATTACAAGCGTAGAAACCCAGAAAGTGTCCTTATTGCAAAGAAAATAATCAACAAAGTGAAAAGTAAGTCAATGGGATGGAAGAAAACATCTGAAAACCAGGTATCTGAAAAGGATTACTTACCCAAATAAAGAGCTCAACTGCAAAACAAAAAGGAGACGAAAAGCCTCAGTTAAGAAATGGACAAAGGATCTTAACAGACACTTGTCCAAAGAAGATGAGCAAATGGCCAACAGAGGCCAATCCTCAGGAAAAAACAGCCCAAACCGCCAGGAGATATCACCTCACACAAATTTGGACAGTATTACCAAAAAGCCAAGCATTCATGACAATGTGGAGAAGGAAAGGAACCCTTTGGCATTGCTGGTAGGAGTTGGTACCGCCAAAATGTAAAACACTATAAACAGTCCTCAAAAAAAAAAAAAAAAAGAACCACGATACAGTTTAGAAATCTCACTTCTGAGTGTGCTTCCAAAGAAAATAAAGTCATCTTCTCAACGACATACATGCTCATCATGGTGTTCTTCACAATAGTCCAGATACGGAAACAAAGTTTCCAAATGCACGAACAAAGAAAAGGTGGCACAACACGTCATGGAATACAACTTGGCCTTTACAAAGAAGGAAATCCTGTCACATGCAGCAACAGAGATGAACAGGGAGGTCATTATGCCCAGTAAGACAAGCCAGGCACAGGAAAGCAAGTGCTGGGTGATCTCACTTAGCTGTGGAATCTAAGCAGTCCAAACTCTCAGAAAATAAAACACCAGCTGCCAGGAACTAGAGGTGGGGGCCGCTGTGGAGAAGCAGGTGAGAGCATATGAACTCTCAGTTATTGAAGGAGTAAGTCTGGAGCTATGATATACACCACAGGGACTTTTATAAGAATGTTATATGCTTGAAATTGGTTGGGAATAAACGGAGTCTACGCACCGTCACCACACACACACACACACACACACACACACACACAGTATGTGCAAGGAAGCATGTGTTAATCTGATGATGGTCATCATTTTATAACATAAATGTATATCCAAACACGTTGCAGACTTTAAATGCACACAATTTTTGTCAGTTATGTCCCAAAAATGCTAGGGTGGCAAATAGAATTAAATACAAGCCAGGCTTTCAGGAACAATGACACACAACATGCTGTGGCAGGAAGCTCTGGGATTCATCCCTGCACTAAAGCAAACATTGAGCTGGAAAAAGTGATAAGAATCAAGTATTTAGGAACCCTGGAATGCAGGTGCACCCTTCAAGCAACCAGAGGCATTCCTGGCACAGGGAGAGGCCACGGGAGAACCACTGCCCAGCCCAGGCTGCAGCAGTGGCCAGCTGGAGCCAGGGTGGGCAGTGTGGTTGCC
This sequence comes from Ochotona curzoniae, assembly GCF_017591425.1. Lineage (NCBI taxonomy): Eukaryota > Metazoa > Chordata > Mammalia > Lagomorpha > Ochotonidae > Ochotona > Ochotona curzoniae. The sequence goes on along the minus strand of NW_024464920.1, from coordinate 10,414,074 downwards.
ATCCTCCAGAACTTGGATGTGCTACCTTCTGGTTGCCCTGTGATGACTCGAAGACTGGCACAGCTGGGCCCAGCGGCTTTGGCCCTCTTCGTACCAGCAGCCTTCCCTGACAGCATCTATTAGAAAATCTTTAAAAATAACTCCATCCCCTCTTTTCTTCCCTTTTTGAAGCCAGACACTTGGGAAGTCTTGCTTGGCTCACAGGCTGACCACAGAGACAACAAAATAGAAACTGCAGTGACCACACAAAACAAGAAACACATATTTGCAAAAATAGTGCAGAAAAGTCACAAATGAATAGCAGTGACTCTCAAAGAGGAAACATCAGTAAAATCTAAAGAGAAAAATGAAAGTTATCATAATATTCAGAAGGTTCATTTTTTAATAATAAAAAAAGACAAAACATACCCCTCCCCCCCAAAAAAAAACACAAGAGAATCTGTTCAAAAGAACAGGAATTCATCTGAAGCCTCAGCAGTGGAATTACTAGTCACAGGTGTAAAGCAGCTGTGTTAAAGACAGTCGCCCCTGATACTTGTCTTCAATTCTTGCATGGTCAACCACAATCCAAAATAGTAAGTGAAGGATTTTAAAAATAAATCATTTGTAAGTTTTCAATTTGACACCACTCTGAGTAGCACCACAAAACTGCACACCATCCCGTTCTGTCCACTGAACATGAGAATCATCCTGCTGTCCAGAACACCCACACTACAGGAGTTATCTGCCTTCTCCATTATCAGACTGACTTTCAAGGTATCACAGTTCTTGTATTCAACTATCCCTTATTTTCCTTAATCGTGGATTCCAAAAATAAGAACAGTGATGTTGGAAATTCACAGGTGTCAAAGAGAAGCCATATAACGCTTCCTTTATCTTTTATTAAAGATAATTTTCCTTTTATTTGAAAGATAGTGTTAACAGGAGGAGAAAAGGAGAGAAAAAGATCTTCCATCCACTGGTCACTCCCCAAAGGACTGCAATAGCCAGAGCTGGGCCAATCCTAAACTAGAACAACTCTCCCACATGGGTCTCCCACATGGGTGCAGGAGTTCAAAGACTTAAGCTATTCTCTGCTGCCTTCCCAGGTCATAAGCAGGGAGCTGGATTGGAAGTGGAGTACCAGGAGGTTTATGCGACAGGCCAGTGGCGCAATGGATAACGCATCTGACTGCGGAAGTGAAGTAGGCTGGATTTGAACTGATGGCCATATGGGATGCTGGTGCCACAGGCAGAAGCTTAGCATACTATGTCACCAGCCCAAACATGCTTCCTTTCAATGAAAAGGTAAAAGTTCTCAATTTAATTAAAAAAAAAAATATGTGCTGAGAAGATCTAATGTGAAAACAAATCTATCTACAGAACTGTGAAGAAAAATAATTTCATGATAATTTTGTTGTCACATCTTAAATTAAAGAAGTTAATACCCACAATGTTTAAGAATGTAGTTAAAATGGGACAATCATCAAGTCATAAGATTTCATAGTATCTTTGGTTCCTGCAGGGGGCGGGGCGGGGGGGTGACAGGAAAGAGAGGACCACTGTCTGATCAATGAAGTGAAGAAAGCCATAGAGAACTAATGAAAATCAGGGAAAAAAATCAGGAGACTATCAATAAACAAAAACTATAACAAGGAGCCAAATTCTAGAAAAGGAAAGTATAATAACTAAAAACAAAAATTCACTGAAAGGGTTTAATACCAGACTCTAAAAGGTACAAGACAAGGTCAACAAACTTACAGACAGGACCATTAAAACTATCCAATCTGAAGGGATGAAAAGAAAAAGAATTTAAAAATTCAAAAGAGCACACCTGTGGGACACCATCAACAGGAGCAACAAACATTGTGGAATTTTGTAAGGAGAAAAGAGACAGAGAAATAAAGAAGACCTGAAGAAGGAAATCCCAAATCTGATAAATTCATGAATAGACACAAACAAACTCAGAGCCCAGTGGATTCCCTGCAGGACAAACTCAAAGACATCCACGTGGGAATCGTTACGATAAACCATCCAAGCTCAAAGAAAAGAGGGGAAATGTGAAAGCAGAAAGAGAAAGGGATCCTCGCACGTGAGGATCCCCAGTAAGATCAACAGCTGCTTCCTCATGAAGGAACACGGACCGAGAAGGCAGTGCCACGGCAGTTCACGTTCTGAACGAAAAACTGCCAAGATCGGACGTAACTATGTTCAAAACCAAAGAAAACAGGTGGGGAAACAGGTTACAATGCTGCTTGGGCCACCTACATGCCACATGGGAGGGTCTGGGACCAGTCCCCCGTCACGAGGATCCAGCTTTCTGCTCACGTACCTGTGAAGCTCAAGATGCCAGCTCAGGTTCCTGGGCTTCAGTCACCTATGCAGGTGAGTCCCAACAGCATTCCCAGCTCCTGAATTCAGCCTGGACCAGCTCTGGCTACTGTAGACATTTGAGGAGCAGATGGAAGATTCTCTCTTTCTATCTCTACTCTCTATCTTCTCATTTCAAATAACTAAACCTTTTTTACAACTAAAAAGAAACTTCTGTATAAATATAACTAAAGGAATTTATTACCAGTAGATCTGCCATGTAATAAAGGATGAAGGAAGCCTTCGGCTGGATGGAAGGCACACTCATATCAATTCAGAGCCGTAAGAATAAACAAAACACAGTACCAGGCACGATGGCTCAACTGGCCAATCCTCCATCTGCAAGCATCAGCATCCCACACGGGCACTGGTTCATGTCCCAAGTGTCCCATTTCATATCCAGCTCCCCGTTTATGATTTGAGAAAGCAGCAGAGGATGGCCCAACACCTTAGGACCCTGTACCCACTTGGGAGACCCAGAAGTAGCTCCTGGTTCCTGGCTTTTGATTGGTTCAGCTCTACCTATTGTGGCCATTTGGGGAGGGAACCAGCAGACAGATCTTTCTCTCAGTCACTACTTCTCTCTGTAAATCTGCTCTTCCAATAAAAATAAAGTAAAATAAAGAATACTGGAGACACAGTGTGGTAGCCTAATAGCTAAAGTCCTCACTTTGCAAGTGCCAGGATCCCATAAGGGCGCCAGTTCTAATCCCAGCTGCTCCATCCACTTTCCATCCAGCTCCCTGCTTGTGGCCTGGGAAAGCAGTAAAGGATGGTCCAAAGCTTAGGACTCTGCACCCTCGTGGGAAACCCAGAAGAAGCTCCTGGCTCCTGGCTTTGGATTGGCTTAGCTCTGGCCACTGAGGTTGCTTGGGGAGTAAAACAGCAGATGGAAGATCTTTCTCTTTGTATCTCCTTTTCTCTATATATCTGCCTTTCCAATAAAAAGAAATAAATCCTTAAAAAAAAAAAAAAAGAATACTGGCCAAATGATTTGCAAAGGTAAATGTCACAGTGACTTTTGTTTATAACCTCTTTTCCCCCAAAAAATATTTTTAAAAGAATGCATAAAATGTTTGCATTAATGAACACAAAATATATAGGGAATTTGAGAAAACAACACACACACAAACATATAAGAGCAGTGTATACTATCAAAACCAAAGCATAGTTAACCAACTAGGCTAAGTTTTAACTCAATTTGAAATGTCAAAAGAGAAAGGGAGAGATAGAAATGGAAAAGCAGTTATCCATCTGCTAATTAACTTCCCAAATGACCACAACGGCCAAGCCTGGCCCCGGCTGAAGCCAGGAGCCACAAACTGCACCAGATCCCCCACACAGCTGTCAGTGGTCCATGCACCCTAACTTGCTGCATAACGTGGGCCCCTGAAATGTTAATTTAAAAGTAAATTTAACAGGGGCCAATGCAATGGTTCAGCAGGCTAATTGTCTGCAAGCCCTGGTATCCCATAGGGGCACCAGTTTGTGGCCTGGCTGCTCTAAGTTCCATCCAGCTCCCTGTTTATGAACTCAAAAAGCAGTGGAGGATGGCCCAAGTCCTTGGACCCTGCACGCACGTAGGAGACTTAGAAGCAGCTCTGGCTCCTGGTTTAGGGTTGGCTCACTTCTAGCTGCTGAGGCCATTTAAGCAGTGAACCAACAGAGGGGAGATCAATTCTCTCTCTCTCTCTTTCTCTATCCCCCTCTCTCTCCCACCCCTCCTTGCCCTTCTCTCTGTAAATCTGCATTCAAATAAAAATAAATAAATCTTAACAAATAAATAAATTGTACAAACAAGCTGGTGTCATTGTGGAAAAGAAAAACTGGACAAAAGCTTGTAATCATCTGAAATAATACCAGCTTTATGCTGGCTAAGCTGGAAAAGAAAAACAGAACACGCTTAAAGGTCATTTTCTACCTTGAATTTTTTTTTATTGTTGTTAACATTGTATTATGTGATACAGTTTTATAGGCACTGGGGATTCCCCCCACCCCTTCCATACCCCTCCCCCCATGGTGGATTCCTCCACCTTGATGCATAACCACAGTTCAAGTTCAGTTGAGATTCGTTCCTTGCAAACACATATCTAGCATAAAGTCCAGCGTCTTATTGTCCAGATAAGTTCAGTGGCCTCTTGGGGAGACCTTCTCTAGTCTGAAGATAGGGCTAACAGAGTAAAGGTCATTTTCCAGGAAAGCCAGAGGAGCGGTTCAGAGCAACAGGAGAGGAAATGAGTGGCAGACAAGAATTCTCTTCCTTCTCCTTCAAAGAGAGAAGCTCTCCTTGGCTTAGTAAGACCTGGCAGAGGACACTAAACAAAGAAGCCAGAATATGACAGCGGGGGAATGCACTGTCTGTTGATCTTCCCCAGTCTGAATTCAGCTCTGTTGCTCCTAGCTGGGGCACTTCAGACCATCTCTCAATACCTCGCTTCACAGAGAAGATGGCAACAGTGAAGTATTTTCATCATGGGTTGGTGTGAGCGCATACTAAGCACTTACAGCAGGTCTTGGTGCGTAAGTAAAGCCTAATAACTGGTACCTTTTCCTGCAATCATGCAATCATGTAAAGATACCCTGAGAGGCACACCAGTGGACAGTCTTAGTAATACAGAAGATGGAAAAGGACTCACTAAATTTCACAGACTCAGCAAGTAACCCTTTCTTATGAGATGAAAACCATCTCTAAGATCTTGGGTAAAGTCTACTTGCTATTTTGATCCTTTAAAAAGTCTTCGATCTTCCATCAAAGTAATCATGCAGTTAGTTTTGAAAGCTTCTGCACAAGAGTTGGTCTGTCTCTCTCTATCATTGAAGCTGACATGGATCTACCCCAGGGTACAAACTTCTATCGCTACTTAGAAAGCAAGATTGTTCAGCCATTAGAGATTGATTAATTCACGCATTTGTTGGTTCAATACATTTGAGAACCTTTTATATGCCAGGCGCTAAGGATATGGGAATATACAAATCAGACAAAATATCTGGGAACCCCAGTGCTAGGCAGTCACGGTGAGCATGTAGTGGGTGGCTCAGGGGACAGTGGAGAGATTGGGGTGGGAACAGAGTTGCTTTTGTCATCTCAAGTCATTCCAGGCCCCTGTGTTTGGCACTGTATTGCTGAATCACGGCTTACTCACGTTGATCCCCCTGATCATGGGGCAAAACCCATGCAAGTTCATGCTGACAGAGCGAAGACAACAGTCTTGGAACTACTCTAGTCACTTGATAAGGGACTGAGAGCAAACTCCAACTCCTCACTTTTTTCCTCCACCAGCTCCTGCTTGCACTACCAGCCCAAGTCCTCCCAACCCATGCCATTATCTTAAGAGCCCAGCCTCAGCCCAAGCCTTGCCAACAATCTTAGGCCATGTAAGTCCCAGCCTGTAAGAGGGAGCTGCTGTCTGCCACATGCACACCCTGTGTACTAGCCAGTGGGGAGCCCTCACTTAGGTTACTCTAAACAAACCTGTTCTAGCTGGGAATTTGTGGTTTCTGTCTCCTCTTTGTCTTGCTCTTCCTCCCTTACGCATTCCTTAGGTCCCCAAGTGTTGTTTCTCACACTGCCCTGTGTGAGGGACAGAAATGTCGCATCCAGAGACAACCAGTCACTGAATGGCTGCACAAATAAAGATGAGTGCTGTGTTTCTCTGCCTCGGCTGTCCACCCATGTGAGACTTTTTGAAGATCTCCATCTTTGCAGGATGCTTTAAGCTCAATTCCTACCCAAGGCAAAAGCCAAAGTACTACCCTCAGAGTCTATTTAGACAGGGCATCCAGCCAATGGCCCCTGGGCATCAGTTTCAGCACCTGTTGAATGGGCACAGCAGCATACACATGAAAGGGCTGCAGCAAGACACAAGGACATGAAGACTGCCTACAACAACACGTACACATACCAAGCACTTAGAGTTGCTTGCTGGTTTCAACATCCCCAAGGGCTAAAGCCTCGCCTACTATTTAAAATGAGTCTTGGTGCAGAATTTCTGGGCCCAGCGGCGTGGCCTAGCGGCTAAAGTCCTTGCCTTGAACGCCCCAGGATCCCATATGGGCACCGGTTCAAATCTTGGTAGCTCCACTTTCCATCCAGCTCCCTGCTTGTGGCCTGGAAAAGCAGTGAAAGACAGCCTAAAGCCTTGGGACCCTGTACCTGTGTGGGAGACCTGAAGAGCTCCTGGCTCCTGGCTTCGGATCGGCACACCATTGCGCTCACTTGGGGAGTGAATCATTGGATGGAAGATCTTCCTCTCTGTCTCTCCTCCTCTCTGTATATCTGACTTTGTAATGAAAATAAAATAAATCTTTAAAAAGAAAAGGAGTCTTGATGCCGAATTTCCCAAGGAGATCCTGCCTCTCATTCCTTCTCTGCTTTGTTTTGCCATTAAAAAATGTTTACCTAAGGTGACAAGAGCTTCCTGACTAGGACCAAGCACAGGGTCACTGCAGGGCTCCTTAGCAGCAGAAATAACCACAGGCTCAGGCTCAAAAGAGACTCATCATGGCCAGGCACACTGAGCCCCGGCTTGGCTGTCAGCACAAGAATTCTCTGTGCACCTTCCTGCTTTGCTGCACGCATGCACTCAGCATCAGACCCTGCCCTCCAGAGGGGCCCTGCACTCCTCACACAGCCTCAAATCTCTCTCCCTGCTAAGTCCTGCCTCTCAACAGAACCGAGCAGCCCACAATCAGGAGCAGCAAGTTGCCATAACAGCAGCTGGTCTCAGGGACAGTTCCAAGGTCATCTGAGGGGAACACTTCTCCCAGGCTTCTCATCTCAAGGCAACCCACAGACCTCAGACCTTTTAAAATAAGATGCAAGAAACCACTTTCTCTGTCATGGCTGAAGACATTACAACTGTGGGGCAGATTCTGGCTCTTCTCCATTCAATGGCTCCTCGAGGAGGACAGGACAAGACTGAGCCACCTTCGCAGCCTCTAGCATGATCAAACACAGACACTGGTCTCCAAGCGGTTCCTGACTGCCTACAGACCCAAGTCAATTTCACTTTCACAGTATCTACTGACAGCTGAAAATTCTCAATGAGAAGTACAAAACCCCATATTAGATACCGTAAGGAGACCCAATTAGTTGAAAAGTCAATTATCTATTACATTACTTATGAAAATCAGCACCATCAAAAATTAAAGAAATCATATCAAACCCATTGTTATGAGTACGGACTCAATAACTGGTTCCAGCTCTTGGCTGTTAGAGAACGCCTACTGTATTTTCTCATTTACAAAGTGGGAGTCACAGTAATAGTTACCTTGCTGCATTTTTTTTTTCTGAGAATTAAAGGAGTTTAATACATGCACTTTGTAATATGCCAGCCCTACTCTTATCAGGCACTGCCCTGGCTAACACTCTATTAGCTCCAGTTAAATGGAAATTCATTTAATTAATCTGCCAAGAAAAGTATAAACAGAAGCAAAGTGCACATGTAATCTGCCCCCTTGACAATCACACTTGTCCCTTAGAGCTTTAGATGCCTTCCCAAGACCACTGGTGGATCCTCAACGTATGATAATTGCCCATAAACTGCTGATCTTTTAGAACATGATTTCCCTTTGAAACAGAAAAACGTATTTAGCAGACCTAAATGTACAACAGAAAGGACTTTACTCACAGTGTCACAGCTTCACTAACAGGCCCTTCTAGAAAACAAAGTAAAAAACAAGAACTCAGAGCAGTTTTTACCTTCTCCAGGCCAGAAGATGCTCCTAACACCAGCCAGGCTTGGGGCGTTTGTATCTGGCAAGGGCTCAGGAGCTTCAGAGAGCTTCAAAAGCCCACTGCCAAGGTTAAAAATAATCACCGAGAAACAAAAGTGGAGAAACAGAAAGCAGAAGTAGTGAGCCGAGCTGCTGCACTCACACTCTCCCGCCGCGTTGCTGTCCTGTTCTCAGATCACCATGCTTCAGTCTGATGACTCCCCAGCCAGCATCCACAGGGCCACTGATGCCCCAAGACACTCAGCCATGCAAGAGTGCTGAGGTAAAGCACCTGTGGATGATGAACTCCACGCTCCCCTCTGGGAAAGCTGCAATTCTCATGAACATACTGACCGTGCTAAAAGTATTATTCGAAAACTTAGTCACAGAAGCCTTTTTCCTAGGAGCATCTGTGAGACCCCCAGGAAATTCTGACACAGACTGCATTCATGAGGCCTTCCTGGCTTAGGCACGGCTCTGCACCCAGTCACCCAGCATGGCAAAGTTGGCCCTTCGATAAGAGCAGATGGGGAAGAAGAATGAGCCAGGGCATAGCCCTCAGCACCTTTTCATGCTTTACAGAAGAGGCGCATCCTAGATAACTAGAAATGGGAACCACCCACACCCAGAGAACAGGGATGGCTCCAAGGAAGTATGAATTTGGAAGATTAGGAAAATCATAAAAAAAAGAAGAAAGTGTTATAATACCCAATACTTTTTTGATTTTTTTTTTTAAGCTAGAAAGGTAGAGAGAAGGAATGCAGCAAAAGAGAGAATCTTCCATCTGCTGGTTTACCCCCCAAACGGCCACCACAGCTACAGCTGGGCTGGTCTGAAGCTGGCTGCTAGGAGGGTCCAAGGACTTAAGCTAGCCTCTACTGCTTTCCCATCAGCAGGGAAGCCAGATGGGAAGTGGAGCAGCCAGTACCCAAGCCAGCACCCATATGGGATGCCAATGCAGCAGACAGTCTTAGCTGGTTATGCCATGGTGCTGCCCTATGTTTTCTGTTTTGTTTTTATCATTTGTTTGTTTGTTTCTTAAACATGGTAAAGGACAACATCACCAGGGAGAAATTCCCCACTGCTCCTTCAGTGGAGTCACACATAGAGAGTAACAGCTGCCAAGAACATAAGGGGTCCTTGTTCAACCACCTCCATAAACTGCCATCTCCACAATACTGCCTTAGTCTTAGAACTGGAAATCTTTTCTGAATCTTCACTGTCTGTAATATACATTTCCCTTTGTTCTAACACTTGAGCCTCACAGAAAAGTAGGGATTTGGGGGAGCATCGTATCTCCCATTCAGGTCACTGTGATATTCACTAAACCACAGAAGCACAAAGGGTCCCCTACTGGCCTCCCCAAGCGCAAAGACGTGGTACCAGGAGAGGGGAGCTGAAACGTCTGATCCAGCAAAGAAACCATCCTGGGGTGTGAAACTCTGTTTCCCTGGTAGGGCTCTCGAGCACTTCGTGTCCTGGGCCCCAGGGAGAGGACCACTCAGCTGAGTGCACAGAGAAGCCCTGACTGTCACAGACAAGGGAGCCAGCACTCCATTCTCTCTCCACATGATGACGGCACACGGCAGAAGCACCATCCAGTCCACCTGCCATCAGCCACAAGAGGCTGGAAATGAGGCAAGCACAACGGAGCAACTGGATTTTCAAGTTTACTGAACTTTCATAAATATCTGTATGTGGCCAGTGGCTATTATAATGATACCTGGATGTTCCAAGTTCTTTAGGCATGAATGCCACAAAAACGGAGGATGGTCATGGCACAAGAAACGTTCTCCAGAGATCCAGAAAGTAGACTATATCCACTGACAAGAGCAAGTAGGAGCCTACTACCTCATTAGTCTTTATGCACACCGCAGGCACAACTGGAGGCAGGAATGACCGTCATTTAACAAAGGGAGACACCAAATCATACATTCATCAAATGACATTAAAAGTAACTATAACTTGTGAAGTCTCTGCATAAGCAAAGGGCTTTTACTTTTTTAAATGCAATCTTTTTAAAAAAGAATTTTTTAACATTTATTTTATTTTTATTTGAAAGTCAGATATATTCAGAGGAGGAGGAGAGACAGAGAGGAAGGTCTTCTGTCCGATGATTCACTCCCCAAGCGACCGCAATGGCCGGAGCTGAGCCCATCGGAAGCCAGGAGCCAGGAACCTCCTCCAGGTCTCCCACATGGGTGCAGGTTCCCAAGGCTCTAGGCTATCTTTCACTGCTTTCCCAGGCCACAAGCAGGGAGGTGAATGAGAAGCGGGGCTGCTGGGATTAGAACTGGTGCCCATAGGGGATCCTGGTGCATGCAAGGTTAGGACTTTAGCCACAAGGCTACCATACCAGGCCCTTTTCAATGCAATCTTTACATAAATCCTCCAAAGTAAACACTACTGCTTCCCTCTTATAGGTGTGGAAACAGAGGCTGAAGGGGTTAAGTGATTTAGGGAAGGGTACACAGTAAGTGGACCCAAGATTCAAATCCAGATCTACCTTTAGAACCCCAACAAGACAATGTAGGTCCTTAAAACAAACATTCTAGGTAGCACAATTTTAGATTTACTCAGCAAGTTTTTTTAAACATCTATTAGATGTTGATGAGAACAAACTGCTCCCTAAGAAGCCTGAAAAGCAGAGAGACACCCACGGGGACTGGTCATGAGTGTCTGCAGAGAGCTGTTCATCTTTTCTGGCAGGTCACTCTGACTTGAGGCAGGTGCTCAGAGCGTCTGTGCATCCCAACTGCCTGTGCAGCAGCCTCGCATGGCCCTTTGTTCTGCATCTACACAGACGTAATTCCAAGCCATGCTCTTCTTATAATTAAGCAGTAGCCTCCTTTTCAATGGTCTCTTTTCAGAGATGAAGCTTAAAACCAATCACACTGTAAGGAAAGTGAGCTCCAGACAGACAGCAAACCCTCCCTGCACCTGACCTGAAGCCCAGCTGCTGAACCAAAGCCATTGTCTGTTTACTGGGTAATGAGAACTGAAAACTTACCAACACGGAACACCCAACTTCTGATAGAATTCAGACCATTGTGAAACATTTCCCTAAGACTCATTAAAATCACTGGGCTTGCATCTCATGGGCCTGTATCACTTGCATTCTGCTCTGAATGAGTCTTATATTAATCCCTTTTGCAGAGCCTATTAAGTTCTGCCCATACATAATGCCACCCTAAGGACAGGGCACTGGGATATAAAAACAAGGACAAAGAACCTGTTATTCTTCAACAGCAATGGCACATTAACCATGCTATTACTCATGTATTACTCTGCACACTACGGCAATCAACTAGCTCATAATAAAAAATGAGCTATTAGGTTTAGCACTTCAAAAATATACAAAACCAAAAGCACATATGACAAGAAAAAATGATATGAACTGGATTTCACCAACATTAAAAGTGATTTCCAAGAGTGGCATTTAGCCTAGTAGTTAGGATGCCAGCATCCCAAGGCAGAGAATCTGAGTTCAAGTCCAGGCTCTGGCTTCTGACCCGAGCTTCCTGCACGTGTGGACCTTGAGAGCCAAGAGTGATAGGTCAGGTAACTGGTTGTCTGCCACCTACACCAGAGACCTGAATGGTGCTCTCCACTGCTAGATGTGTCCTCAGTTCAAGCCCTACTCCTGCAGGCATTTGAGGAGTGAACCAGTGGCTGGAAGCTTTTTCTCATTACCTGTGTCAGAAATAAATAAGTAAATAAATAAATAAATAAAAACAAAAAGTTTTATATTAAAAGACATCATCAAAAAGTACAAAGACAATCTAATATATGAGAAAAAACTTTTTTTAAGAAAATATTTTTATTTGAAAGTCAGATTTTATATAGAGAGAGCAAGAGATAGAGAAAGGAGCTCTTCCATGCACTGGTTTACTCTCTAAATGGCTGCAACAGCCAGAGCTGAGCTGACCCGAAACTAGAAGCCAGGAGTATCCTCCAGGTCTCTCACATGGATTCAGGGTCCCAAGGACTTGGCCATCCTCTGCTATTTTCCAGGCTGTTAGCAGGGAGCAAGATGGAGAAGTGGAGCAGCAAGAACATGAAATGGTGCCCATATGGGATGCTGGCCCTTGCAATCAGAGGATTAGCTGGCTGCATCATCATGCCCACTCAGAGAGGAAACTTACGCAAATGATACATCTGACTTGGAGATCTGTATCCAAACAATAAATTTAAAAAACAACAAATACTCTTAACAACTCAGCAATAAAAGAAATAACTGTACTCATTTTGTGGAGACATATTTTCATCTCTCTTGAGTCTGTACACAGAACCAGAACGCTGAGTCACGTGGCATTTTGGGGAAGTGCCATGCTGCTCCATGGTGGCTGCACCATGTACTTTGCCATCAGCAGCATATAAGGCTTCCAGTCCCTGTACAACCTTGTCAGCATTTGTTACTGCCTGTCTTCCCTAGTTCAGCCATTTATATGGGTATATAATAGCTCATTTGCATTTCCCTTATGACTAATGGTGTTCAATATAGTTTCATGTGCTTATTGTCCATCTGGAGTATACAGTTTATCTGGAGTAATGCCTATTCAGATCCTTGGCTTGTTAATTTACATGGACTGTTTCTATTATTAAGTTGCAATTGTTCTTTGAATAATCTGGGTACAAGTTCTTCATCAGATCAATGATTTACAAACATTTGTTCCTATCTTGAATCAGTTCGTCTTTGAGTTGAGACAGGTTCCTTGCTCAGGACAGAAAACATCATCTGAAAACATGAATCAGCACATCTTTCCAAATAGCATCTCACTCTCTGACGAACAGCAGCTCAGATGCTCTCGGCGCAGGGATGGAAGAGAACCAAAGACTCGAAAACAAGCACGCAGACCACAGTGTGGAACAGACTGGAGAGATCAGGGCAGAGCTGCTGAAACAGTTAAAACAGAAACAATTATCCACCTTTATTTCTCCCTCTCTATTTTGTTTTTAATCCTTTTTTTCCACTCTTTTTCTTGAAATGAACCCAAGACCTTCATACTCCTCACTAGGAAGTCACACAGGATAATGACCCAGGCAGCCTACTGAGATCCACACACAAGTGGAAATGTGCAGTCATAAGCCTGTTAGCACAGACCACGAAAGCAGCTGGAAGAGAACTGCCACTACCTCCCCGACCCGCAGGCAGTCCTCAACCACATCACAGGGATGGGCAGGCTCTCCACACTCTCCCATCCAGGCTGTGTCTAATGGACAGGCGCAATGTGAGCTCCAAAGACGGACAATCCACAGAATACCTAGGGAGAAGTGGCCAGAATGGTAGGCCTGGAATCCAAATTAAATACAAAACATCGATAGAACAGGAGGCTCCTGAGGAAATGAAGGTTTAACATAACATAACATAACATAACATAACATAACATAACATAACATAACATAACATAACATAACATAACATAACATAACATTAAATTGATCTTCGACCTGCTGGCCCCAGTCTCTAAAAACCCACAGCAGCCAGGGCTGGACCATGCTGAACCTAAGAGCCTGAAATTCAATCAAGCACTGAGCCATCCTCAGCTGCCTCCCAGAGTATATTAGCAGGAAACTGGAATCAAAAGCAGAGCTGAGCTTCAAGCCCAGGCATTCTGATAGGGGATGCATGCATCCCACTCCCACTCTAAATCCTCTGAAGGACTGCCAAGAAGGAATAGCAAATACTGTTGCATCAAACAACTCTCTCTCTCTCTCTATCTCTCTCTCTCTCTCTCTCTCTCTATATATATATATATATATATCACATATATATTGTATAAAATTATTTTATACATACCTTTTAATAAAAATATTTTATACAATAATTTATAAAGATAATATATATTTATGAAAAGTATGTATAAAATAATTTTCTAATAGCCATGATAATCTGAAAAAGGACCTCACTGGCTTGAGAGTTCTCTGCTCACTCCTGTTAGAAGAGCATGGGAGGCAGCCGAGGGTGAGGGTTGCCTGACGCAGCAGCTGCCAAGGACTCCTCTGCTGGGGAAAAGATGCCGGCCAGGGCCTGAAAGTCTTTTCCCTCCTGCAATTCTCCAACCTTGCCTGTGGCCGAGTTCCATCACAATGGTTGGCAGCCACCAATACTGCCCTCTCTTCCAACTTACTTTGCACAATGAATGGTGAACATTCTTAGAAAAAAAAAATCATTAAGAAATACTTGTGCGTCCCATAGAAATATTTACTTTTATTATACATCATTTTATTCTGCTTTAGTGCTTCTATTCTCCATCTGCAAGATCTAAATAAGAGACTGACTTGGGTGGGAGAAAAATATCTATAAATCATATTTAATAAAGGATATGTATCTAGAAAATACAAAGAACTCTTATAACAATAGTAAGATAGTGGACTCAATCTGAAAAAAGGTAAAAACTCAGGAGTGGTATTGTGGCACACAGGGCTTAAACTGCCGCTTACGAGGCCAGTATCCCACATCACAGCATCCACTCATGTTCCAGCAGCTCAGCCTCTGATGCAACTCCCTGGTAACGTTCCTGAGAAGGCAGCAGCCGAGGGCCCATGTAAGCTGGACTCTAGGGAGAAAACCAAACAGAAGAGATAGCAAGATTCTCTTTCTCTCTCTCTCTCTCCTTCTTCCTCCTTTCCTCTCTTGTTGTTCTATTTTTCAAATAATAAACAGTTTTTGCTAATATAGGCAAAAAATTGAGTGGACATTGCACCAAAAAAAGATGTTTGAATAGCTAATAAGCACAGGAAAAGAGGTTCAGCATCATTGGACATTAAGGAAACAGACACTAAACCACAATGAGAGAGCACTACCTATGCACTACAATGGATCTGATCCATATCAGACAACACCAACAGGAGGAAAGGATGTGAGACAATCAAAACCCCCTCAATCCACAAATGATGCAATTACTACAGAACAGTGCTGCGGTTCCTTAAGAAGTTAAACACGCATCCACCATATGTCCCAGCAATTTTAATTCTAGGCATCAACCCAAGAGAAGTGGGAGCATTTGTCCAAGCAATGACTTACACACAACCGATCCTAGCAGGATTATTCACAATACCCATAAAGTCACAAGAATGCTAAAGTCCGTCAACTGTGAATTAATTAACAAAATGTGATAGATCAATACAGAGAAATAGTCAGCAGTACAGAGGAACATTACAACACAGATAAATATCAAAGACAGCATGTTTAGTGAAAAAAGCCTAGACATAAAATGCTACATATTCAGTAACTGTCTGCATGAAATGTCCATAAAAGGCAAACCAATAAAGACAGATGGCAGACTTCACAGTAGCCTGGGGCTGGGGGCAGGAGGGACTGGCTGCAAACGGGCACAAGGCAACTTCCAGCAGTCACAGAGATTCTCAGCCTGGTGTGAGCAGTGTGCCTCTCCACATACTCACTTTCAAAGGCAGAAGGTAAATCTCACAACCTGCCAAGTGTGCCTTCAGAAGGGCCTTCAAAACAAACACACCTCTGAGACTCATGAACTACTCTCCTGGTTTGGAGAGTAGATACTTCATTCATGGTCCAAACACATGGGTAAAAATAACAGGGAGGGAGTGCTGGCACAATGGCTCAATGGCTAAATTCTCGCCTTGCATGCACTGGGATCCCATATGGGTGCCAGTACACGTCCCTGCTGCTCCACTTCCCATCCAGCTCCCTGCTTGAGACCTGGGAAAGTAGTACAGGATGGCCCAAAGCCTTGGGACCCTGTAGCTGTGTGGCAAGACACAGAAGAAGCTTCTGGCCGCTGGCATCAGAATGGCTTAGTTTAGACCATCAGGGCCACTTGGGGAGTGAACCAACAGATGGAAGATCTTTGGCTCTCCTTCTCTCTGTGAATCTGCCTTTCCAATAAAAATAAATAAATCTTTTTATTAAGAAAAGCAACAAGAGGAAGAAGAATGCATTCTTCTTTTTCTATTTATCAAAAGCAATTTCTTTAAATTGAAAGCCATGAATACCAATCTTTATAAAATTCAATTTTTATTTGTTTGAAAGGCTGACAGAGAAGGGAACAGAGACAGAAAAAGAGGACTCATCCATCTGCTGGTTGCCTTCCCAAATGTCTGCCACAGCGAGGACTGGGTCACGTCCCCCATGTCTGTGATAAGAACCCAAGTACCAGAGGGATCAGCTGCTGCTTCCCAGGGTGCCCATTAACAGGAAGCTGGAATGGGGATTTCAGCACACTGAGACACTTGGATATGGGAATGCAGGCATTCCATGCAGCGTCTTACCTCCTACACCAAAGGCCTACCCTGATGTTATCATTTTTATTGTTAAACATGTCATCATTGCCACTGTCAGGACTCTAGTTCCTTCAGGAGAAAATCTGGCTGCCACTTGTGTGTTCTCAACACACTACACACGTTCTCAACATACATCGACTGCTGCATGACTGCCATCTTCCATCTAATTTCCTACTCAAACATAACCAAGTTCCCTTACAACCCAAAGTCATTATCCTTGGAGCAAAGCTCCTACAGCATTTCACTGGGAAGAACAAAAGCTGTACTAGCTCCTGGCCAAAGCAAAACAGTTTCCAAGTCAACAACAGGCGAAGAACACTTTACATAGGTATCATGTTGGTTGTTCGTATCAAGAATTGGACTGAGAAGAAAATGCCAATATCCCCCCCAGAGACACTTGGTGACCAGAGTGGGAAAAGACACAACAGAAATAAAGTCATATGCCAGATGAGCAGCTATTCCCCAGGCTGGCCTCAGAGGGCCCCCAGTGCCCACTCAGTCAAGCAAAGGGCCACAGCATGGGGTTGGTCACTTCCTGGCTCATGACTGGCACCCAGGCAAGTCCAAAAACCCCTTGCTTTGGTTGTGGCTGCCAAGTTCATGTGAAAAGGGAAGGGAAACTGTTCAGGGGTGAACACTGTGCCATATACAATGTGTGGGTCTTTTGGTTCTCCTTTCCTGGGAAGCTGGGCAAGGGGGATGGAACTCTGGAGAACTGTGATTCTAGGCTTTCAAGGCAGACCACATCCATCATGAGGAGTCATCCAGTGGTCCCCGCCCCTTCCAAGCTATGGCTCAGGGAATGCCTGGATGAACCACCCATGTCACAGGTGTTGGACACTGGCATGAGGAAAAGCCACCAGCCCTTCAGTCCCCACGCTTTCGGGTTTGCCACAAAAACCCCAAGACCACAGGCTTTCAGGAGAACAGTGCTAGGGGATTCACCTGTCATGGCAACCACTCTGACTCAGAGTCCACAAATGTTTCCTGCCCGCTATGGGGACTTCTCCTGGGTACTACCTGGCTCCTGGCCCTGTGACCTGGGAAGGAAGGCAGGCAGAAAGGACAATCAGGGCCAAATATAAGTGTCCCTGCATTTGGGGTGGGCTGGGAGGCAAGGACTCTGGCTTTCTCAGTTTGATCCTGAACACTGCCTCTGCTCTGGTTTCTGCTGAAATCCAGGGAATTTGAGCTAAGAAGATCCCCAGGGTCTATAGAAGCAAAGTAAGTTAACAACTAGCAGAAAGTGTGGAAATAGCCTGGTTGAGACTAATACCCGCCTACCCACATGCACTGGTGAACATGACCATTCTGCACTGCAAACTGCCCCCTCCGTTGAACAGTGCAGCTTCTATCCAGAAAGAAAGTGCTTAGAGGGGTCTACAAAGGGAAGTTAGTTTGGACTCTGAGTAAAGTCCAAAGTCCCAACCCATTTCTGTCCCTTACCAGGGCTTGACACCACAAGTATGTGCCTTAACCTTGATTTTCCAATTCACAGTCTTCCAATTCACCAACCCGGCCCGGCCTTCTAAAGATGAACACTGATCCTCGTCCTCACTTCGAACAGAGAGGATGAGCGTCAAAGCACCAAGGATGATATGAGAAATGGCAGAAAGTTTGTTTACAGCACTATTTAACTTCAAAAATTGGCAAGACATTCCAAGGATTATATTAAGCATGAGTAACTGCAAAACAAAAGCTTTCCAGGAACATATTGCAAAATAATGGGAATGGGGGCTGGCATTGTGGCACAGTAAAGCCGTTGTTTATAATGCTGGCATCCCATGAGTCCTAGATGCTCCACTTCTAAACCAGCTCCCTATTATTGTGCCTGGAAAAGCAACAGATTGTGGCCTAACGTACTTGGGTGCCTATACCCTTGTGGAAAATATGGATGGAGGTCCAGGTTCCTGGCTTTGATCTGGCCCAACCCCAGATGTTGAAGCCATTTAGAGAATAAAACAGTAGTTGGAAGATCTCTTTCTCTAATTATGTCTTTCAAATAAATAAATATATACATATTTTTAAGAAAAATAGCAGATATGAAATCTGTCTAATTAAGTAATCACACTTAACACAAACTTGGAGAAATCCACAAGACATTTACTATTCCTAAGGCAGATGTGATCCCAAGTCTTCTTTATTACTTTTCTTTTTTTCCCCAAGTTTCAATGAGCTGGCACACACCTCTTTACAAGTGAAACAACTATAGGTTTAAAAGCTGCTTTTTAACCTAACATTTTCAAATGTATTTACTTGAGAGCAAGAACTCCTATTGACCTGCCTGCTTCCCAGTTCTGCTTCCCTGCTGCTTCCCCTGGCCTTTCCCTGGCCAGAACTGGACCAGGCTTAAGGCAGGAGCTAGGAACTCAATCCAAATCTCCCCCATGGCTGCAGGAAACCCATCACTTGAGCCATCACTGAGTCAGGAGCCACAGTCAGGGAACTGAATGCAGGTTCTCTGATATTGGAGGCAGGCACTTTAATCCCTAGGCTGAACCTCTGGCCCTCATAGGTTGGTCTTGAAGAAGGAATCTACAATGGGGTTGGGTCTCAGACAGCTGCAGCACTGCCACAGTGCAGTCATGACAGCAGAGAGGACCCCAAGAAGCAGGGCCTGTGCTTGCTCAGCCAGCCAAAAGAAGAACACCTGAGCATGGGAAGACAGCAAGAGTTCAGGAGTAGAGGGGACCTCAAGCCACCCCGCAAATGTGAAATGTATGGGCTGAGAGTGGCACAAAGGGGCTCTGAACAGATTCCTTTTCAAAAAGGAGAGAAAGGGCTGGGAGCGGTGGCCTAGCAGCTAAAGTCCTTGCCTTGAACACACCAGGATTCCATGTGGGTGCTGGTTCTAATCCCATCCACTCCCTGCTTGTGGCCTGGGAAAGCAGTCGAGGATGGCCCAAAGACTTGAGACCCTGCACCCATGTGGCAGACCCAGAAGAAGCTCCTGGCTGCTGACATCAGATCAGCTCAGCTCCGGCCATTGTGGTCACTTTGGGAGTGAATCATTGGACAGCACATCTTCCTCTCTGTCTTTCCTCCTCTCTGTATGTCTGACTTTGTAATAAAAAAAAAAATTTAGAGGAGAGAAAATGACTTCAGTTGTCCCAACTTTGAAATAAGAGAGTTTGTAAAGGCCTACAAGAAAGAGAATCCATGAGAGGGCTCATCAGTTGCCATGTCTCCCCTTGGCCACCAACACTAAGAAGTGAAAGATCAAAAGGACTGAGAAAGCAGCTGCAGGAGCCCACTGGGACAAGCAAGGACGGGGGGCTCTGCCCTCAAGCCAGATTTTATCCACTGGACCAGGGAAAACAGGAACAGCCTGCTCCTTGGCAGCCGATGGGAGAAACAGATTAGCCCACTCTGAGTTCGCTCAGGGACTCAAACCAGACAAGATATCTGATGGAAGATGCAGAACAGATGATGGAGACAGATGGGCATGTCCTAGCCCCTATTTGGGGGACCCCACCCTCCCATAACAAGAACTGCTCCAAGATCATGGAGCATGTGCCCTCCCAACAATCTTAGCATATCAAATCTGTCCCAACAGCCACTCTCCTAGGCAGCCATGCAGGTCTCCGCACACTCAGCATAGCCACCTCCTCAGCCAGGAATTATAAGGAAAAGCAGGCCCTGAGACTATGTCCATCAAAGTCAGATGTGATGACATACTGCCCCAGTGCCACATGGTTCAGGACCCAGCCTGCAGATACAGATATCATTGCTGAGCCAGAAAGAATGTAATTGGCCCTAATGGTCACCCCTCACTCCAGGACTGGCAGCTCCCTGGAAGCTGGACTGCATCCTGTGGCTTGCTTCACAGGGGCCAAGTCAATCCCCAGACTCCTCCTCAGTGGACATCACCATGGAAAACACAGAAGGCAAGGTCACAGTGGGATCTAGTGGACAGGGTCTATGTGCCCTTCTTGTAGGAGACCATAGTATCAGGGAACATCCGACGGCAGAAAGTGGCCCCACAACATGGTCTGCCAGGACCAACGCTGAGCCTGAGGACCAAGACACCCTTTCCATAAATACCTGCATCCTGCACACCCAGATCCCCATGTGCACTGCCTCCCAGCACCTGCAGTTTCTGCACTACACAGCTTGGCTTCAAGTCCTGGATGCCCTACTCATTCTGTGACTTCTGGCCAGTGTTCGGTTGGTTTTGTGTTAAGACTGACTGATTGATTTGGAAAGCTGAGTTACAGAGAGAGGCAAAGACAGAGACAGAAACTTCCATCCACTGGTTCACTCACCAAATGACTGCAACAGCCAGGGGTGAAGCTAACAGCCCAGAGCTCCATCTGGTCTCCCACGTGAGTATCAGGGGGTCCAAGCACTTGGGCCATCATCTTTTGCCCGGTACTATAGCAGGGAGCTAGACTGGGAGTCTGAGCTATCATATGAGATGCCAGCACTGTAGGCAGAGGTGGCATAAAACTATCCAGCCAGTGCTTTAACCTTTCTGTGCCTCGGTTCTTTACCTGGGAGATCAGTCCTGTGTATAAGCGTCTCATATCTTTAAAAGGTCCCAAGGAGCTGCATTTCAGTACAGCCCATCTCTCTGTGCCCATTCCAGTGCTGCCTTTCCCCCTTGGAATCAGGTTTGAATCTGGCAGCAGGAAAGAGAGATCCCTCTTCCAGCCTCAGGGAGTGAATCACAATTAACTTTGATCTTTGTGTTCCCCCTTTACCTCAGCAGGTATCTACTCAGACTAAGCAGAAGTACCAGGAAGTAAGCTGGAAGAGGCTTCCTCACCCAATTGAAAGACTCAGGTTTATGCAACCTGTCATCCTTACCACAGCCACCTTGCCAGGAAAAGAGCCAGATGGATCCAGGTGCCCCTAACCCTGAATCCTCACGCTGCCTTGGTCTACCAAGCCAGTGCCTGCCACCACCTGCCCAAGGACAACCACGTGAGAAACATGAACCCTGCTTGGTCACCCTACTGGTTGGTAGCCATTCTGCTTGTAGCCAAATGCAATCCTAACAGACAAATTATCCATACTTGTCCTCATTTCAAAAGAAAAATTAAATCACTTTCTCCAAGAAGATTTCGAGTGATATGACTCATGTTGTTTTATAACATACATGCAGATTGACGCACATGAAAATTTATATATAATACATGTGTGTGACATGTGTTTCCTAGCTTTGCCCAAAGCTTTAAGGCTGTGATGTTCTAGGAGCGACAAGCACATCCAGTGTTCAGACATTGGTTTCTCGATACAATCCTCCAATCAAAGAAGAAATGAAGAAATGGCTGACTCCAGAGTTACAGCAAGGAAAACACAAGGCAATCCTTGAGCAGCTCGGAATATCAAGAAGAAAGTACTGAAAAGGTGGAGACAGGGAGGGTGTTTGGCCACTGCTTAAGATACTATACCCCCTCTCAGAGTCCCCAGCTTGGAGTCCCAGGTATGCTTCTGACTCCAGCTTCCCACTATTTCACACCAGAGATGCAGCAGTGATGGCTCAAGCAGTTGAGTCCCTGCCTTTTACATGACAGATGTGGACAGAGCTCTTGGCACCTGGCTTTGGCCTGACCCATTCCTGGCCACTGCAAACTTCTAGGGGATTTATCAGGAAAGGGAGAGCTCTGTCTCTCTGCATTTCAAACAAACAAAAACAGTTCAAGAAAAAAAAATGAAAGAGATATTTTAAATGGACATGTGACACCAAATGAAAGAGTTCTTAATATCCCACGCTGAAACATGGTACAAAAAAAAATAGCAATTGCATTACATTAGATTATAATCAAAGGATAAAAAAAAAATCACACCAAGACCAGTAAATGACTGAGTGAGCTAATAAATATAGCACAAGGGAAAGGTTTTCCTTAAAAAAATTCCAACTGCTAAAAATAGAAGGAATGAGGGAAATTTAAAGCCACCATTTGAAACCCTCAAAATAATTGCTTATGAGAACCCCAGTGATGAATCTAAAATTACTAGAACTTCAGGGAGAGAAACAGAATATTTGGTGAGCCTTAAAACAGCTCTCCATAAGATATTAATAAACATTAATATGATATTATTAATGAGCATGCTGGTTTTGATATAGCACACATTATTTCACACTTTTCCCTCTAAGAAATAAGGCTTGGTTCCTTTTTTCTTGGATGTAGGCAAGACTTAGTGATTCCTTTCCAAATTATAAATTACTGAAATGGGAAATAGCAGTGTAACATTAGTGAAACACAGCAGATCCTACCTTATAACAAAACAGCCAAGGAGAGCATCAGCAACAATAAGCTGTACTAGCCAGCCTTTCCTCTCTGTAATGCCCAGCCTCAGGCAGCCTAACATGTAAGGAAATTGACTTAACTAATAGTTTTGGGAGCAATGTGTGAGTGCAAGAGGACAGAATCATTGCAAGGCAGAAATCGGGGGCTGACTCAGATCAGCTAGGGCCCCGCTAATGTGTCTGGGAAGACAGCAGAAGATGAACTCTGGGGCCTGGCATGGTAGCCTAGCAGCTAAAGTCCTCGCCATATGGGCACCAGTTCTAATCCCAGCAGCCCTGCTTCCCATCCAGCTCCCTGCTTGTAGCCTGGGAAAGCAGTAGAGGATGGTCCAAAGCCTTGGGACCCTGTACCCTTGTTGGAGACCCGGAAGAAGCTCCAGGCTCCTGGCTTCAGATTGGCTCAGCTCCAGCCATTGCAGCCACTTCGGATGAATTATCAGATAGAAGATCTTCCTCTCTGTCTCTGCTCCTCTCTGTATAGCTAACTTTCCCATAAAGATAAAACAAACCTTTTTAAAATATTTATTTATTTTTATTGGAAAGGCAGATATACAGAGAGGAGGAGAGACAGAGAGGAAGATCTTCCATCCAATGCTTCATTCCCCAAGTGAGCACAATGGCTGGAGTTGAGGCAATCTGAAGCCAGGAGCTTCTTCCAGGTCTCCCACATGGGCGCAGGGTCCCAAGGCTTTGGGCCATCCTCGACTGCTTTCCCAGGCCACAAGCAGGGAGCTGGATGGGAAGTGGAGCCACCGGGACTAGAACTAGAATCCCATATGGGATCCTGCCATGTTCAAGGCAAGGACTTTAACCACTACACTACTGCACTGGGCCCAATAAAATAAATCTTAAAAAAAAAAAAAAGAAAGAAGAAGATGATGGACCCTGTACCCATGTGGGAGACCCACAGGCACCGTGCTGGGAGCCAGAAGATGCAAGATCAGGTGATCTCTTCCTCCACCTCTGTAACTCTGCCTTCCAAATAAATAAAATAAATTAAAAAAAAATTATCTTCAGAATATTTTTAAGTAATATCTTTTTCATTTGCATTAAGCACAAAAGTTTAATATCTCTACTAAATAGAGTTCAACTAATAAAAAATAAAAAAACCACAATCCAGCAGGAAATAGGCAAAAGCTAAAAATAGCAATCAAATGAAATCATATTTATCTTCACTCATGTAAATATTTTAAAAATCATTAAAACTACAGCGGTAAGTATACTGCCAATTTGTTGGACAAAGTTGTCAAAAACGATTTCCTTACTTATTTAAAAGTCAGAATTACATCAAAAGAAAGAGAATCAGAAAAACAGAGTTCTTCCATCCTTTGGCCACAACAGGTGCAGCTAGGCCATACCAAAGCCAGGAGCCCCTCTGACCTAAGAACTTCCCACAACAGTCCAAGTGTGAACATAACCACGCTGGGGATCAAACCTTCAACACATGAATCTTAGGGATACATTAAAGATCCAAATCATATCACGGGTCGCGCTGACACCAGGTCCTCCTTGACAGGGTGCCATGAGGACATGCTATCTCAACTGTATTCCTCCCCGAACCTACAACCTCAATCTGAAAAGAAAGCACCATGCAAATCCAAACAACGAACCCAAACATTCTACAAAGTTCCCAATCACTACTCTTCAAAAGTCTCTGGGTTGCTTAAAGCAACTGGATGCAAGCAGCGATAAGGCTCTGGGCAAGGTGTCAGCCTTCTGTTTCTGGCTGTGCTCCAGTCGCTCAGTGTAGGGCTAAAGCTTATCAGGGATGAGCTAGCAACACACCCAAAGGACAGACTGTGAGGGGCATCACTCTGCATGCATTTACCGAGGGTTTCATCTGCCCACTCCCACTCTGCTAAGTTACTCTGCGCTACCTTGAGAGGTAAGCCACCATGAAGCTCTAAGCCAGGTAAAACCTGCCCAAAACATTGCAAGGAATGTGGAAAAGTTCTTATCACTAACCGTATACCTCTTACTTCTTAGCTTATTTCTGTAGTCTTTGGGTCAGGTTTCTTTGTGGAAGAAATCCAATATTATGGTTTAATTCTTTTTTTTTAAGATTTATTTTATTTTTATTGGAAAGGCAGATATACAGAGAGGAGGAGAGACAGAGAGGAAGATCTTCTGTCCGATGATTCACTCCCCAAGTGAGCGCAACGGTCGATGCTATGACGATCCAAAGCCAGGAGCCAGGAACTTCTTCCAGGTCTCCCACACGGGTTCAGGGTCCCAAGGCTTTGGGCCATCCTCGACTGCTTTCCCAGGCCACAGGCAGGGAGCTGGATGGGAAGTGGAGCTGCTGGGATTAGAACCGGCGCCCATATGGGATCCCGGGCGTGCAAGGCAAGGACCTTAACCACTGCGCCATCGCGCCGGGCCCTATGGTTTAATTCTTTCCAATCACTAGTGTGAGAGAGTACAAGTTACTTTTAATGACATTTCTTGCTTTCTCCCCCACATTCAACATCTGATTTACGTTTTTTAGATGTTCTTAGAAATGATAATAAAACCAGGTTTTAGGTTTTTTTCCAAGCTTCTTTATATGTTCCATGAAATTTTTCCAAAATCATGCAACCATGGGGCCAGGCTGTCTCTACCTGTGGTACTGGCATCCCATATGGGTGCCAGTTTCTGTTCCTGCTGCTCTATTTCCCATCCAACTCCTGGCTCCTGGCTCAGACAAGCCCAGCTATGGCCATTGCAGCCATCTGGAGAATGAACCAGTGGATGACAAATATTCTCTCTCCTTCTTCTCTCTCTCTTTCTGCATCTCCCTCTCTTTGTAATCCTTTCAAACAACGATAAAATAAGTCTTAAAATATCACACAATCAAGAAAGCTCTTGTATCATCTACCATGGGAACTGACTCATATTTGGGCACTGAAACAAGGTCATCAGTTAAACTGGAATAGCAAGCCACACGCCCCTGGTAAGAGGGGCAAGGTTAAACAGCATCTAGCCAAAGGGAGGGCAGCATCTGCCATACCCAGAGTCGAGTGCAGGGACATGCCCACAGCTCCCACTAGACCCAGTCCTGGCCTAGGGCTGCCTTTTCCCCTGTCACACTTCAACTACACCATATTTCCTGTCACTGGGATTCAGCCCTGGTTAGGGTTTCTTGGTTTTCCCAATTGCAACAGACTTCTCCTTGTCTTCAGACTGGGTCCCACAGGAGGGAAGAGAAATCTGCATTTCTCTGTTTCCTAGCAAATGTCAGCCACCAGCAGCTTGCCACCCCCACCAACTTTCCCCCTACATACAAAACAGCAAGGCCTCATGGCTCCAGGGTCTCAGGTGGCACTCAAGCAGCTTGGCTGCCAATGGCTGGGATGAATGACCACCTTGCAACCAATTGGCTGTGGGTTGACTCAGGAAGTCCTTGGCCAGAAAAATTAGCATCATTACAGCTCTGCTCTGAGACCATGGCCACAGCCAATGTGCAAGAATGGTAGCCAGCAAAAAATATGCCTCTTGAGGCCCAGGCTTGGAACTGACATGTAGCCATCAATACAACGGTGTCCTACTGGCCAAGAGAAAGTGACTAGGCTAGGCTGCACTCAAGAAGGTGAGGACATACAGACTCTGCCTCACTGGTGTGATCAGATGCACAGCTCTGAATCATGGCCATCCAGGTGGCCAGCCTGGATGCAATGTACCAGAGCCTCTTCCCTTCACTCCCCATGTCTGCAAGTCAGAGACACCATGTCCCCTCCTTGCCTGTCTTCTCCTTGCCACAGTGCCAGGCCCACGTGACCTCATCCCTGCAAAAGAAGCACCACTCTTGTACCACCCTGACACGCAAGCCGTATCCAACACCCAAGCTTGGGGCTTTGGTCAGTTAGGGAAGGAGAAGTACCAAGTGGGCCATTCAAGGATCTTGCTGGCCTGTGGCAAGAGCTTGGGGTGAGAACACAGACTCCCCCAGCAGATAGCAGAAGTATGGTGGGGTGACTGGGATAACAGTGACAACTGGGTGACAGGGCGTGCCTGTCTGCCTCTCCATGAGTCTAGAATCAAGAAAGAGAAAGGGTGAGAGTGAGCAGCCTATGATAACACTCATCAACAGCACGGACTTCTCCAGGTCAGCAGCATGTGGTCAAGCTGGCCGAGTGACTGAGTGAAAAGCCTTGACTGCCCCCACTGCTTGTCCCCTGAGGACTCTGATAAGGCAGCAAACATCTAGCATCCAACATTCCATGGCTACGTGTTTTATTTTGGCACCAAATTATATCGCCAGCATTTTTTAAGTGAATGCTTATCTGCTCACAATCTTACATCTCAGAGGGGACCCTACCCAAGCTGAACTTTAAATCCTGCCTCTCAAGATGAGTATTGTGCCATCTTGCATGATCAGAAGCCAACAAAGGATCTGTCAAAGCAGCTGCTGTGAAGGGAATCAGATGCTCTCATTTTTCCAGGACAGTGGTGCAGGTTTGCCTGTGACTGAAGAACGACTTGGATCTAGATCAAGCAACGACACCTTTGAATTTTCTCACACTGGGAATTACGAATATTCCTCCCATTTCAGTTCTTTT
The DNA here is from genome assembly GCF_017591425.1 of Ochotona curzoniae. Lineage (NCBI taxonomy): Eukaryota > Metazoa > Chordata > Mammalia > Lagomorpha > Ochotonidae > Ochotona > Ochotona curzoniae. The sequence goes on along the minus strand of NW_024464920.1, from coordinate 10,386,954 downwards.
TTGTAAAACTTCAACTTGTTACTAGGCAATAATATGTATGCAGCACTAAATTCGCCAGCTGTGGGATAACAGAAAGCCAAAAGTTTCTCTATCATCACTCTCTCTAAGCTCTTCTGTCAGCCGTCTCAGTGACAATCACAGATCCGCATGTCTGCACCTGCAACAAGCACAAGCATGTGCATGCACGGACAGTGACACTCAAACACATGTGCACAGGCAGCAGTGCATACATGCATCGCACCTTCCTTTCTGAATAAATGTTATTTTTCAGCCTGCTTTGTTCTCTCCTACAAAAATGTGTCAGGTTCTATTCCTTAGAGAGCTGTCTTGGAGTATTTAGGCTCTATCATAGGATGTCTATGGGTAGTCTAGCACTGAAGTTGTTCCTACTGATGAGACTTGAGGTTGTTGTTATTGCAAGCAATGAATGCCACCACAACTGTGTATTCTGGCCATTTGGCACAGATACAAACTGACCTGTCAATCTCTGGGTAACTGTGCATTTGTAAATGGATACATACACAGAGCCAAACCATCTTCCACAGACACTAGACTCAAACTTAGCTGGCTACCACCCACAGGCCAATCCAGCCTTTCTAAAGAGTTGTTTGAGAATAAAGAAGAAAAAGAAGCAGGAGAAAGAAGAGTAGTGACAAAAGCCTGATGTGGTCCAAACAGCCGAAAATATTTTCTAGCTGATCTTATTTTTTAATAATAAATTTTATTTTTGATGATGTTTACATAGTTGGGGTAGGGGGTAGATAAGCAGCCTAACCACATGAGTTCCCTGGGATGACCCAAGGTCATTCTAGGGTCCCTGATGTGGAGGCATGTTCCAAGGCGTACTGCTTAAGTGCTTTCAAAAAAAACCCTTATCTAATGTGACCCTAGATGTGACTCCTGTGTGTGCCAGCCAGTACAGGATCCCACTCAGGCTATCACCCACAGCAGCCTGCACATACACTGGCAGTTGCAGTCGCCTGGTCTGTTCTGTCCCTAGTCCCATCTCACATGCAAACCAATGGATGAGGCGGCCCTGCCTAGTCCTGCTAATCACACACTCAGGCCTCATGGACACCAGCATGAGGAACTGCAGCCTCATGAGAGCAACCCCCAATAATCCCACCAGGTCGGCCCCCAGCCCCAGTTCCTGTACATGCTGGTATATGCAGCAGACTGGGCTAGTCTATCCTGCAGCCCATTCAGCTCATGTACACACCAATCGGTGCAGCAGTCTAGCTCAGCCCAACCAACCCCACTATCCAGCCCAAACTTGTCTTTCATAGAAAATTCTCCTCAAATCAAAGTTGGGCCAATTTTACTCCCATCAGCAATGTGTGGCAATAAATGTTTCTCTGCTCTTTTTCTACAGATTTATTTTTATGCAAAAAGCAGATTTTATGGAGAGGAGAGAGAGAGAAAGTCTTCCATCCACTGGTTCACTTCCTAAATGGCAGCAATGGCTAGAGCTGAGATGATTCAATGCCAGAATCTAGGAGCTTCTTTCAGGTCTCCCACATGAGTGCAGGGTTTCAAGGACTTGGGCCACCATTCTTCACCATTTTGCCAGGTCAAAAACAGGGAGCTGTATCAGAAGTGAAGCAACTGGGACATGAGCTGGTACATGCATGGGATGCCGGCACCACAAGGTGGAGGATTAGCCTGCTGCATCTCATGCCAGCCTCTCTCCACTCTTCCTAATTATGATGAAATTGAGACTCAAAGTGATGCTTCACATTTTGTTGCAGTGGAAGGAAATGAGGCAATGGTAATACTTGTACCCGTGTACTGGCACTGTGACATTTTCTGGACAAAAACACAGCTTGTTCCACGCTGCAAATATAAGCTGACACTTGAATTTTCTACCTCACAATCTCAAGTGGTGAGAAAAGGTTAAAATCCCCAACTGTTAGAAGTGGAAGCAACTCTAAAGGTTAGCCAGTTGGAGAGTTATGAATTTTGAGCACAATGGAAATGTTTAAAGAATTTAAGGGAGGGAAAAGTGGTCAGCTTTGACTTTGCCAAGTCATTACAAAATAAAAAACAAATGCTGTTGGCTTTTACCACCACATCAGGAAAAAAGGGGAATTTAACAATTCACAAAATAGAACATACCTGCTGTTGCAGGAATACAGGCCAGTCTGCTGGGGACTTCACTTTGCATCGGGAAAAGCCAGCCACCGTCCCCCTCCTTCTGCCAACTGTGCTTCAGATTAAAGAAAACACCAAGTCCAACTCACAGCAGGGAACCAACCGCACTGTTTTCTAAAGAATCAGAGGTTGTGACAACTCAATGCCATGATCAAGGTTCAACTCAAGATAAAAACTTGTGGCAGAGCCAGAACTAGAATCCAGAACCTTTGTGGCTCTGGCCCAGGGCCTTTCCCTACCGCACAGTTCTCCCCAGGATCCAAGAACACAAGACAAATAGCACAAGTGGTATGACCACCACTGCCCAGCCTGTTCTCTCTCCCCAATCCCATCACTCTCTCGTCTTATGTTAACGTGTCTCTCTCTCACCAAAACTGTATTTTCATCCATGTCAGAGGGAAGGCTGGGGATGAGCAGGGGCAGGGAGGATGGAAAACAAACCACAAAGCAAAAGATGCTCTCTCTCTCTCTCACATCCAAGCCTGGTACTCTGCCACCAAACACTCAGCTTCCTTTCCAGTGTTGGGCACTGTTCTCCTGCCCTTTGTTGAGTGCTCACCTGGGACCTGTCATGTCCTGGCCCAGGAGTCTGTTTCAGTTCACACAGCTTCATCAGCCTTTCCCACCTGTGTGGTCTGCGCCCGCTAAGGCTAACTGATGCGACGGATTGCAAAGATTCCTGTGTTCCTCACAGCATCATAAAAAGCATACCCTGGGAGCAATAAACCCTGATGACAGCTTTAATACAGTATTGGCTCAACCAATTCTAGTTCCAATTAAGATTTCAGCTGTCTCACAGCAGGCTGTAATAGAAGTCATAAGCCTGGGAGGAGGTCATGGAGAATTTATAACACTTTTTTTTTTAATAAACCAAGTAGCAGGACTCTGGTGCAATTTCAGGTTGAGGTTTTTTTTAACTCCCTTTCATATCCCTCTGTCTCCCACCATTCCAACACACAGCTGCAGATAAATCCTTTCCCCTTTACAATGTAATGTTACTCCCCCTCCCCATACACTAATTACTCTCTCAGTTTTCCATTCTCTTACACAGCTTCTTTTTTATTTTAATTATTTTTTATTTTTCATGACTTTCACATAGTTGATTAGGGTGATAAGGGCCAAGGGATACAGGAAGGTGGGTGAGATCACCATTTCTACATTCTCTTTTTTCCCTTCCTGTATCTGGGGGAAGGAGGGAGGTAAAGGGAGAAGCCACACCCAGTTTCCAGACCATCCCAGGGTCCCCAGTGCGGGGCACGCTCTGAGGGTTCTACTGAAGAGGTTTCGATAGTTCAACAGTTCTAAATTACTGCCGATCTCACCACTCCAAGCACAATTAAATCTCTCTGGAATCCACTGTTTGACATATTTCACCTTAGAGTCTCCATGTGCCCAAATATTCACTGCCAACACTTGGCTGGGGTAGCTGATCAATTTGTTCTGTCCTCCGCCCTCTGTTGTGGTACCAGGTGTCCTCTGCAAACTCCAATGAACTGCCATATCCTCCGTGTGCATCCGGACATGCCGTCCACTGCTCCATCTAAGCCACCGAGGAGGCCCAGCTCTGACACATGCACTCCACGGTCAGACCATGGAACCTGCAGTTCTTTCCGTGGTTGGAGTTCTGAGCCCAGCAATTCAGCTGGGGAAAATCCTCAATGAAACTTCATCTGTGGTGATCCCAGACTTGATTCTTGTATGTGCATGCCAGTACAGGGCCCGGCACAGTTTGTCACCCCAATCAGCTTATGCACATGCTAGTAGTTGCAACTGCTGGGTCAGTTCTGCCTCAAACCAATGGGTGTTGTAGTCCAGCCCAATCCTGCCAACCACACACTCAGCCTTCACGTACACCAGTGGGAGCTGCAGCCTAGTTGGAACAATCTGCAGTAACACCCACCAGTCCCGCCCCTTGCTCTGGTTCCTGTGCTTGCCAGTATGTACGGCCAACTGGCCCAGTCTGTCCCACATCCCATTCAGCTCTCATATACCTTACACAGCTTCTTAACAGTAGTAGTAATCCAAGGCAGAAATTACTTGGAGGGTGGAATTGGTTAGCTCCTTCTAATCAGAAGTGGTTCCCAACATCCAAGTTTTCACCAGGACACCGAGAAATGAAACACAGACCCTGAAGGCGACGGCAAGGAGAGATGTGATCTTCATGCCAATACTTTGCTCTTCCCTCGAGACGACTGCGTCAGGCTCTGGCAGCGAGCTCTGGATAACGCTCCAATGCTATCAATCAGTTTGGCCCTGCAGCTGTGATTTAGTTGTTTATCCCCAGAACGACAGGATGCCAGCTTAGTTCCGAGGTTGCAGCTACATCAGAAGCCAGCTCTAGAGGCCCTCGACTACTTGCTGTTGGCATAAAGGACTGACTCCCTGCCCTGCTACACTGAAGTGTTTGCTTCCTGGCTTATCCTTGAATTTCCAAGTGTCTCTCAGCACAGCGGCAAACAAGAGATGGAAGGACTCAAACAGACCCACAGAGTCAGGAAATGGTAGAGACGGAAGAGATGGTTGAGGCTCTCCAGGAAAGCAGTTAAATGGGCACAACGGTGAATAAATCAGGACAGTGAAGTATGCATAAAGGGTAGAGAATTTCCACCTGTCAGCTTGTGCCACCTACAGTGTGGTTTTACTTCTCAATGTTTTCATCACTCCTCTAGTCACTTAAGAAACAGCTGGTGTGTGCTTGCCTGGTATTGGGTATCTGTACAAAATACTGGTGACAGGGTGGAGAACTAGCCATTTCCTCATATGCTTAAACTCTAGATTTACAGTTTGCTTTGAGAAAAATGCAACTGCTATCAAATTTTTTTAAACACTCTTTAAGCTTTTATTCTTTTTCATGGTTAATAGATCATATTTCAACAAGGAAAGACAAAAGCAAAAAGGGAGCCTTAATTTAGCATGCCAAATTGATACAGAATTAGCCCAGCATCCTTTGCAAACTTTCACACACCAGGAGCTGTGGTCAAGTTTTAAGTATACTTTTCTCTTGCTATTTTGCTAGCACTTTTGAGAAAACACAAAACTTATGGGATTGGGGGGATATGGAGGAAATCCATGAGCCTGTGGAATTGTACCATGAAAAATAAATACATAGGCTACTTAAGGTCAAATGTCTGCCCCCTATGGCTTTTTTTATTTAATTTTTTTATTGTTATTAACATTGTATTATGTGATACAGTTTTATAGGCACTGGGGATTCCCCCCACCCCTCCCATACCCCTCCCCCCATGGTGGATTCCTCCACCTTGATGCATAACCACAGTTCAAGTTCAGTTGAGATACCTTCATTGCAAGCATATACCTAGCATAAAGTCCAGCGTCTTATTGTCCAGATAAGTTCAGTGGCCTCTTGGGGAGACCTTCTCTGGTCTGAAGGTAGGGCTAACAGAGTAAAGTTCCAGACAGTTAAAAGCCCCAACAAAACCTCAGTATCAATATACAACATTATGGAATTAACTGACATAGTATTGGGTAAACAATATGTTAAAAATAATGCAAGTTCCATTCTTCGAAACATCTGGGTTGAGACAGTATCAATGACAGGTTCAAAAAATAACAAACAACCAAAGAAAAAACAGTCAAGGAAGGGGAGTTTAATACATTAACACTCTAAACAACTGGGAATTAACATAGTCAGCTGTTCCTTTGGTAGAATGACACAATCAGTGTGATTCTAGCATACCCCTTCCCTAAATACCAATATACATGACACTTAAGTACTTTGCATAAAATATAAATGCTGCAGTAATCAGTATTTGCATATATCATATACCATTCTCTTGTATGCTTTAAATCCTCTCTATATTACGTTTAACTATTATTTACCTATTTAAAAGGTACAGGGAGATGGAGAGTTGTCTTCTAGCTACTGGTTCATTCCTTAAATGACTATAACTACTGAAGCTGGACCAGGCTGAGCCAGGATCCCAAACTCCACCTTGCTCTTCCACATGGGTGGCAGTGACTCAGTGTCTTCAGCTTTCCTTCCCTCGCTGCTTCCCAGGGAGTGTGCAAGCAGGAAGATGGATGGTAAGCAGAGAGCTGGGCCTCAAGCAAGCTACCCCAAAATGCAATGCAGAAATCCCACCGAGTCTTCATTGCTACAGCACATCATCTGTCCCCATATTCCCTGTAACACCTAATGGAATGTGGACACTACACAGTGATCACTGCTTTATATGTTGTATAATTGTTAACTGTGCTGTTTCACATATGAAACATCTTTTCCAGTTATTTCCTATCTGAATGGAAGACATAGAACCAATGGAATAAAGGGGGCTAAGGTAAGCAGAAATTGATTTTCAACTCCTTAGTAAGCTGACTATAAGCAGTTTACTTAGGCCTGAGTAAATCAAAACAAATGTGCTACGGGAGCATGGCTGATGCAGGAAGCCCTGGAGCACAGGGGATATTCCAGGTAAGCGATGGTGCAGTGGCCAGCAGGCTACCATACCCTTTGAACTTTGATTCCCAATCTGAGGGTTTAATTGATAATCAAGGAAGCCTTCCATTACAACTCAGTTCCGTGTCCTCACTTAAAAAGAGAAAAGAACAAGAAAAAAAAAAAAACTCTTACAGTCAATATTATGAGAGAAGTAAATCTGTTTGACTCAGTCATTCATTACACAACTCCCACAGAAACAATTGATATGAAAGAAAATAACTTTATTCAAAGCTGCTTTTAACTATACTGCTCAAAATAGCCAAATAATGAAAACAATCCTAACATCTAAAAATAAGGCATGGTTAAACCAAATGTCATCTATCAACATAACTAAATACTACATGAACATTAAAATAACCTTAGCCTTATATGGGAATGGATCTGAGGAACAAAAGCAGAATCTAAAACATGCTACAGGGTGCATCTGGGATCTGGCATTTTCTCAGAGTTTGGAATATGTGCCTTTTTACCTGAGGTTTCTTGGGGGTGAGGCTAAAGTCTAATTCCAAAATTCATTTATGCTTCATGAATACAGATTACACATACAACCTAAAGGTAATTTTGTACAATATTTTTAAATAATTTTGTGCATGGAACTAGGTTCCGTGGGATGGAATTCCCTAAGGCTTTAGACTTGCAGCATGCTGGGGTGTGCATTTTCAGACTCAGAATACTCCATCTGTAAGCTTCCTCATGAGTACCTGCCAAGTGCCACACCTAATGCTAGGTTCTAGAGACAAAATAATGATAATAATAATATCAACACAGTGGGATCCATACAAGTATCACAACTTGAAGAGTTCTAGAAGAAAGTACAGTACTATGAAAGCTCAGAAAAGAACTCGCCCAATTTAGAGCAAATACACATGCGACCACAGATCGTTTCAATTCCTATGATCCCACACACCAATCCCCTAAGTCTATTAGATTACCTGGAACAAGAAAATAGAAGGCATGAGGGATACAACTGGACCATTAAGGACACGCAGATCCCCAAGCATCCCGAGGGAACTCCTTCAGGGCCCTTGGTCCCTGGTTTGTGAACCACAGATCCAAAAACAGGCGGGCAAGCCCTGGGAAGGAAAGGTGACAGGGACATATATCCTCCAGCCTGTGGCTCCTGATCAAGTCCAGAAAGCAAGAAGCAGACCCAGGGGTACAGCTTGCTCTCTGCATGGAGGAGGACAGGGCTCCTGAAGAAGAAATCCCCAAAAGAATCAGGGTTGATAGTAAGGTTGGTGCTTCAGATTTTCAGTGTGAGGAATATCTGGGAGTAGAAAGGAATATTTAGGACTGTGCTAGAAACTGCTGTCTGGAGATGATGAAACATAGGGTAAGAGACGGCACACACTCCCATGCAGAGTGAACTGTGGCTGCAAGCATGGGGTAATGACAGGACTGCACGTAGAAGACTGGAAGCACTTTCCATTCGGTCCCTCAGACATGTGTTAAGAAATCAATTCTTCCTGTAGGGGGAAAAATGTCTATTTGTAATGACATAAATGGGAAATATGATTTGGTTAAAACATGTGAATATTAAAACTTTTTCTGCAGTGATTTATTTCATCATCAGTCTCTTACCAGCCTGTGGAATTCTGAAATAAAAAACTGGGGGATGACAGATAACTTAAAATTCAAACAAGGTACTTAAAAAATAAATACTTCATATCTGTGGGAGGAACGGGGCAAACAGAAACATGTGGCTGTGGATCTCAGACATGAGGAAGCAGCAGAGTTGAGCTGTGTGTGTGCAGATGTCTGAACGCTGAAAACAATCTAGGCTGCCAGTGTGGAGGTGGATGTTTCGCTCGCTTGAAATCTACAAATTACTCACATGCAAATTAGTGGCAAAGCAGAACATGGGGAAATTCAGAGTCCATTTACCCCTTTAATTTTCGTAGTCCTCTAGAGATCCTTTTAGTGTCTGTGATGCGTCTGTGTGAACACTACCCTCGCATCACTTAGAGAAATGACCAGAGAAGACTCTGTCCATGATGAGTGTTGAGGAGCAAAGTTGGGGAGCATGCGGTGAGGCCAGGCTCTTGTGCAGTGATGCCAGATCCTCAGGCTTCCTTTCATGAACACACTTCACTGTACACAGCAAAGAATCGCAGCACTGGGTCTCAGGGCTGCTGCTGCGGGAGAAGCGATGGAGGGAAACCTCTGGGTTTATACAAGGTGTTAGTAATTAACACACCAACCCTCCCTTCATCCCACCTGCTGGGACCAACACAAGAAGAGAAGGTGAAAGTAATTCTTACTCCCTCTCTTCCAGTTCTCTTATTGTTCACCAAGACAACAGCATGAACACTTACAGAGAAGATCCAAGCTAGGATTAGAGAGACTGCCTGGTGAACTCAAACCTATGCCTGAAGCTAGGCAAACACCAGGGCTTCCACCAACATACACATCAGGATTAACTGGGACAGCCTGGAAGGAATACAGACTTCCAGGTCCTCTCACAGAAATTCTCAATCTCTAACTCAGTTGTGAGCCTGAATTTCTCCAAAGCTCCACCCACTCTCACAAGCGACTCTCCCATGCAACAGGTGTGTGAACCAGGATGAGAAAGCACTCTAGCATCTGCAAACCGGCTGAAGCAGCTTCCACTGCACTTCAGAGTGTGTCAACATCACATTAGCTATTTCAAACTGATCCTGACTCAGCAAGCACCTGTCAATGACCCCATTTCACAGGTGTAGAAAATGAGTCACACGGTCAGGGGTTTCAGACCTGTTTAGTTGTCACATCTACCACACCACTGTTTAAGCACAAAATTTCTGAGCAGGTGGATCTCTCATCCTAATCATGTATCTCATCTCACTGAGTAATCCTACAATCCAATCAACTAGGAACCATGGTGTATATAAGCAATTCTTGCACCTGTCCAAAGTTCAAAGGGACCCTCTACATCCCAACCGGCCACTTGTAACTACAGAATCACTACAAAGTCCATGCAAATGGGATATCAACAATGGGGTGCACATCTTGTAACACTGCAACTTTATCATCTGCATTGAGAAATTACCTGAAAATGAGGAAAGAAAACAAACATCTCTTATCAAATCCACTTTCTTTCTCAATGTTTATTTGAGAAGCTGAACAAATGAGTACTCCCATTTGGCAGGTTCATTCCCCAGACACCTGCAACAGTCCCTGGACCGAGACCAAGACAGAAGGCAGGAATTGAACTCAGGGCTCCCAGATGGACAGCAGGTATCTAATTGCTGGAGCCAACACTGCTGCTTCACAGCCTGCACCTCGGCCGGAAGCTGCCCTCAGGAGCTGACAGGGGGTGCACGTGTCTTCACTGTTAGGCCCAACATCCACCTCACACTTCCATGAAGAACCCCAAGTCTTTACCCTGCCCTCCAATCTCTCTAATGTTCTCTTGAATGCTAACTGCTTGCTTTTTACATCAGGGCCTGATTCTGACTTCCGGTCACCGTAACACACCATGATCCTAAAGAATAGAAACAAAAGTTCTTGCATTTGGGAAAGGGCGCCATGAGTGCCAAGTAAGGGCAGGTCACATGTGAACGTGCGAGAAGGCTATCCACGGGAAGATGGGCAGTTGCTGGCCTGGGGCAGGCTGTTTTGGGCTTTCTGTCCATGAAGTTCTGCCTAACCACTAAAGAGCAGGATGGGCTGTGGCAGGAAAGAGTGACTCACAGGCTGGGAAACAGATCGCGGGGGGCACCTGGAACACAGGGATTCTCTGACACTGAGGCCAAGGCCAGGCCACAAGCTAGGAATACTCTGGGGTATTTCTGATTGGAAAAATGAGAAGAACAGTATTTTAGGTCATGTGAAAATTATATGAAATTTGGATTGCAAGGTGTATGATTCAAGGTCTGTAGGCATGCATCACATGCATTCATTGCATGTGTCCTGCAGGGCTATTTTCACATTGCAAGGTGGAGTCACATGGTTGCCACAAGAGACCACTGCTCCACATGCTGAAAACACCACCTGCCCTTTCACAAAGTCCACCAACCCCTGCCACGAGGCAAAGTGGGAAGAGGCGGCAGATTGCTTCCTAAAAGCCTCCTCTGATCTACCCTTCATATACCTGAGTATGAAATAAAACACTGCACTCACAATCACCTTGAGTAGGACAGGTAAAGCAGTGATCTCTGCCTGAGGGTGCCAGGACTGATCAGAGGCTGCTTCTGCAGCTTGTCAGCCCTCAGGCAAGGCCAGAATGAGCTTCTGCACACTTAGGTCCATTATTAAAAGGATGGGCACACAGAAACAGGCATCCAAGCACCTGGGTCCATCGGACTCCTCTGCCTGAGCTGGGCTTCAGCCTTCCTCTTACCAAGGAACAAGGAGCTCTGCCCTGGTGATAATACCTCAAGCACTGCACCCACGTCCACCAAAGCCAAAGTGCAGCACACAAAGCCCAACTCAAAGTTGGGTAACGGGGGTCACTGTCCTCCCTTGCCAGGAGGTAAGCAGAGTAGTCTGTCAGCATCCAGCTCATTCTGGTAACCAATCAGCAGTCTAATTCCTGCCATCTCCGATGGCAACATAAATTATAAAACATGTGCTACTGTGGTACCAGTCAACTAATTCAATCATCAAAACACTCCCAAGCCTGTAATTTGGACGGGAAGGGGCAGAGTCTCGCTCTTCTCGATGCCTGTTGGACCACTCCACATCACAGCTTGCTTGGGTGGCAACCAGGAGAGATCCTCCATTAGGAAATTAGCACTTGCAAATCCTCCAGTAAGCCAAAGAATAAGCATTAAGGTACAGAACAAAAGGAACTGGTGTGGTGACTATGAACGCTGTAAGTACACATACCATCATTTATAGTATAATTTACAGCTCTTTCATACACATTGATTGTTGGTTCAGTTCTTGGCATATCTGACTCAGATTTCAAGCTACCCATAATCTAACCCTCCTTTCTACTTACCTCAATTCCCTGAAAGGAACACTTTCTACTTTCATAATGAAACCAGATTCCAAGGTAATAAGGAAAGCATGCTTAGAATGAAGAACTCTGCAGGTTTATTTCCCTGCTGACAACTACAATGTGCTTCAATGAGCCATTATACCAGTCCCAATCCCAGTTCTGCCAGAAACTGGTTGAACACATGAGGCTGCACCACTGCATTCCTTCAAGCCCCCACTGCTTCTAAGGATGGTTTTGACTCAGTAAATGGCAGAAAATGATTGAATTACACACTAGAAATGGGTCCATTTTACAATAGATGAATCACTGCCCAATAAGGCTTTAAAGTTTTAATTAAAAAATAATTTATAATTGTGGGTATTAAGGCACAGTGCTTAAGGCTCCACTTGGGAACACCTACATCTGACATCTGAATGTCTGGGCTCAAGTTCCCAGCTTCCCTGCTAATGCACACAGCACACAGCAGACAGCACACAGCAGACAGCAGACAGCAGACAGCAGACAGCAGACGATAACTTAAGTATTTGGGTCTCTACTAAGGTTTTTCCCTATGGAAAAACTTGATTGAGTTCTGGGCTCCTGACTCCAACTTAGTCAAGATCGGACTGTGTAGGCATTTGGAGAATGTCTTTCAAGTGGATTAAAGTAAATAAATATCTTCTTTAAAACAATTTTTTAAATGCCAAGATCTACGCCATAGAACAATGCCTGCAACACTGATCTGCAAAATCAAGATGTCCAAATACATGGAAAACAGTAGACCTCATTTTAAAGGACCCCCTCTCCTATCCTCTGGTAGTGGCCAAGCTTCAACAGGCCTTACAGAACTAGTCGTATCTGTGATCAGAAGCCTACAGGCTCACGTAAGCACTGCACACTCACTACACCTCATGATGGAGGCTTGCAGCCAAAACAGCAGCAGCTGTTGCTCGGCTCCCTGAGAAGCTATCCTTCAAGATTATGACCGAACGAGAAGGGAAGAAAGACAACAGTGAACAAAGAAGAATGGACTCAAGAGACAAGGATTCCCAACTGCCTCTTCCTGCCAAGATAAAACCCTGGCTGGCAGGGGAGGCAACTGCTGGATGAGCCACAGGAATGGTCCCAAGGGCATCCCTCACTTGTTCAGTTGGTTTACGGAGCAGCTACGTGGACTTGTCATGGTTCCAGACACTGGATACAACTGTGAACAAAACACTGTAGCAGGCTCAAGAACAACAACAAGGTGGAGTGCCTTTGCCTCACCAGGATAACACTTAGCCTCATCAAATGCAACCCAGAACTGAATGAAGAGCCCACAGACTTATCTTCGGATAAAAACCCGATGCATGACAAGGTAGTAACGCACACTGGTGGGGAACAGTGAGAATTGAAGTACCGTCAGAAAAGCAGGCTACCTATATGGGATAAAACCTGAATACCCACCTCACTTCACACATTGCATTGAATTTCAAGAGGCGTAATGCAACAAATGCTAAAGATTTTAACTCTTCTAGAAATCATAAGTTGGCTGCTGGCACCACAGCATAGCAAGCTATTCCTTCCCCTATGGTGCAAGCATCCCACATGGAAGCCGGTTTGTGTCCCAGCTGCACCACTTCCCACTCAGCTCCCTGTTTGTGGCCTGGGAAAGCAGTAGAAGACGGCCCAAAGCCTAGGGACCCTGCACCCATGGGAGACCCAGAGGAGGTCCTTGGTTTCAGATCGGCTAAGCTCCAGCCACTGCAGCCATTGGGGAGAATAAACCAGTGTGTGGAAGACCTTTCTCTCTGTCTCTCCTCTCTGTAAATCTACCTTTTAAATAAATAAATACATCTTTTAAAAAATAAATCATAAGTGAATATCTTTAGTCTGCAAGCATGAGAGGATTCCTTATGAAACAGGAAACACAAGCCACAAAGGAATCAATTGATAGCCTCAAACACATTAATATATTTGCAACTCAGTAAGAGAAAACCCTAAAGTGAAATGGGCAAAAGCTACAGATAGTCTACAGAAGAGGAAACTAGTGAATATGTTAAACTATGTTTCAACCACACTGGTAATTAGGGAATCACAAATGAAAATCAAAATGGAATAATATTTCATACCTGCCACACTTTCAAAAAAAAAAAATCAAAGGGGTCTGGCACGGTAGCCTGGTGGCTAAAGTCCTTGCCTTGAATACGCCGGGATCCCATATGAGCACCAGTTCTAATGCCAGCAGCCCAGCTCTCATCCAGCTCCCTGCTCGTGGCCTGTGAAAGCAGTTGAGGACAGCTCAAAGTTGTGGGACCCTGCACCCATGTGGGAGACCCGGAAGAAGCTCCTGGCTTCAGACTGGTTCAACTCCAGCCGTTGCAGCCGCTTGGGAGTGAATCAGCAGACGGATGATCTTCCTCTCAGTCTCTCCTCCTCTCTATGTATATCTGACTTTGCAATAAAAATAAGTAAATCTTTTTAAAAAAATATTTATTTTTATTATTTTTTTATTGGAAAGGCGGATATACAGAGAGGAGGAAAGACAGAGAGGAAGATCTTCCATCTGATGATTCACTCCCCAAGTGACCGCAACGGGCCATACTATGCCGATCCGAAGCCAGGAGCTTCTTCCGGGTCTCCCACGCGGGTGCAGGGTCCCAAAGCTTTGGGGTGTCTTTGACTGCTTTCCCGGGCCACAGGCAGGGAGCTGGAAGGGAAGCGGGGCTGCTGGGATAGAACCGGCGCCCATATGGGATCCCAGGCGTGCAAGGCGAGGACCTTAACCACTTGCGCCACCGCACCGGGCCCAATAAGTAAATCTTTTTAAAAAATCAAAGGCTGGCAACTCAAAGTGCTTAGTAAATATGTGGATCTTTCAGACACTTTCTGGTAAGTGACAATAACTAGTAACATTGACAGTGTGCTCATCTTCCCAGCTCCTCCATTCCTAAAAGCCTCACCACTCACTTCCCTGTAGCTATACATAGTCATGGCAGCACTCAAATGCACAGCCAAATGAGAAATGAGAACTTCGCTACCAAATATTCCATCATATGATTATATTTGGATTGAAAAATGCATGGGAGGGACCAGCATTGTGACAGGGCCAGTTAAGCCACAGCCTGCAATGCCAGCATCCCATACACGCTCTGGTTTGTGTCCAAGCTGCTCCACTTCCAATCCAGCTCTCTAATAGCCTAGGAAAACAGCAGTTGGCCAAGTGTTGGGGTGCCTGTAACCCACACAGGAGACCTGGATGCAGCTTTAGGCGCCAGGCTTCACCTTGGCCCAGCCTTGGCTGTTGCGGCCATTTGAGGCCTGAACCAACAGATGCAAGATGCATCTTTCTATCCTTCTCTCTAATTCTGCCTTTCAAATATTTTTTTAAAAAGCATGATCAGCTACTGCTATCAGATGGCTACATCTCACATATATTTTATATATATATGCATATATATGATACCAAATGATGGAATGAAAACATACCTATAGACACATATATATGTGTGTACCTGCTGTGATTTACAAAGATTAAAGACATATGTCATGCTACAATACATTATTTGAGGATAAATGCATACACAGTAAAATATTAAAGTGCTTTCAGAGGGTAACTTCCAAACACGGCTACTCCTGATGGAAGCAAAGCAGCTCAGAATCCCATCTTCGTTATTAATTTTGTATCTTAAGGACTCTTTTTTTTAGGTATAATTTACACACAGTGCTAGGCATAGATCATAACTACGCAGTTCACTGAGTTCTGACCAACAATTACTCCCATGAAAACCACACCGTACCAAGAAATAAACCCCATCCCCCGGATTCCCCTTCATGCCCCTTCCAGGCAAGCCAGCAAACACTGCTTTGATTTCTGTTGCAGGAACTTAGTTTTTTCTATTCTAGAACTTCACAAAAATGGAATTCAACCATCTTCTGGCATAAGTAGTGATGTACTCCTTGTTATGGCTGCATATATTCCACTATATTTCACTGTACAAAGACACCACGGTTTATCTCAGTACCTTTTAAATTGTGGTAGGTTTATGGATATCACGGTATCATTCCTTATACCTCTTCATATATTAAATATTTCTTTTAAAAAAAAAAAAAGTTTAGGCCTCAGAGTGCTGGAGATTTTCTAGAGCATATACCCAAGGCAGGCAGGACATGAACTGGTGCCCATATGGGACTTTGGTACTTGCAAGGCAAGGATCTAGCCACTGCGCCATTGCGCCAGGCCCTGCACAAGATTCTTAGGTAGACCAGATGTTGCGAATCATTGTTTCTGAAAATATTATCTGCATGGGGTTTTGTGTCTGGCTTCAGTGGCTTCTGTTACTTTTACCAACATGCCAGTAGCTCACGTGATCATTCTTCACATTCAACTGTTTTCTACGACAGACCTCAATAACCCTGTGCCTGCATACGATCTCAATTTAAATGGCTTTAAGGGTACCTTGGACTCAACATGTACAACACCAAAGCAGCCCTCTCCAGTCCCAGCATGGCTTTATAGTCCAGCATGTGTGTCTCTATTTGTGGCACCACCACAGGCCCAATTCAGCAAGCCAGAAGCCCCTCTCTTTCCTTCTCGTCCACTCCCTAGATCACCAAGCCCTGCTGATCCCATTGCAACACATCTCTCGCCCAGAATACACTCCCCCTCCCCCTTACCATCTCCCTAGTCTGGGCCATCGAGCTGACTGTTACAGCCTCCTAACCCATGCTCCACCTGCAGAGTTGACCTTCCAGTCCACTACATATCATGCAGCCAAAGAGATGTTCTAGAATAAATATTGGGTTGTGCGGAATCTGGCTAAAACTCCCTGATGGCTGCGTATCTTGCTCAGGACAGTTCTCAGCATGCCTCATACAGCACTGCCTGGTCTGGCCTTGCCCTGCCTCCCCAGCCTCAATTTTCACCATGGGCCCCTTGTCCTTCCCTCGTAGCCCACTCCGAATGCATCTGGCTCCTTAACCATGCCATTCCTCTCTCTACCATTCACTCCCACCTGCAATATCATCTTCCGCCCCTTTTGCTGGCTTCCCGTTACAAGCTGTGGGGTCTCCCTCAGCAGTTATACCTTTGTTGCAGAAGGGGCTTGTGTGAACCCCCAGACCAGGTCAGGGAGCCTCTCCTCCTTCCCCACAATCTGTGATACTATTTAACTGTGTTCTCAAGAAACTGCAAAACCCTGTGAGATGAGGGCCACACAGAGCCTGCATACAGGATGCCCAGCACGTGCTAGGAGGCCAATTTTAACTGTCTGTCTGATGAGGGTCACCACCTTACCTACAAGCAAATGATGCCCATAAAAAGGCTGGAGTTCTTTTCTTCCACCCAGAGCCACGCACGATTCTTAAACACAGAACCATACACATGATCTGTGGTATTTACATTTCCTCCTCCTGCTGCTGCCGCTTTGGCAAACACTGTGTTCGCCATCCAACAGCATAAGAGGTGGCCAGACTCCGAGCCATCCACTGTGGTTTTAACACATGATTTCTATAAAAAGCTCCACGTACTTTTCAAGAGTCTCACCTCGGTTGGGACGCAGGCACAATGCCTGAAACGTTGTTAGAATTATGATGATTGAAGTGGAAAGGCTACTGGCAAAAGCGATGAAAAGTTGCTATTTCACGTGTGCTGGGCTTTCGGGTCTGACTTCACAGCTGGGTGTGCTCAGCCTGCCAGGGAAGGAGGCTGTGCGTGTGAGAGTTCACCAGCAGGTTATCTGCAGCAGATAATCCCTGACCCCACCTTCTCCTTTCTGAGCTTTGCCATTAAGAGCACACACAGGCCAGAAAGCCTGGCTGTTTAATCCCGGCAACATCACTGAGTGGCACAGGAGAAGTAAGCAAATTACCTCGCCCTTCGGTAGCTAGCTTCCTCACTTGCAAATGGAAATAAAATGCACCTACTTCGGAGATTGGTGGTGAAAATGAAATGAGTCAGTGTCAGTGACGTGTGAGGTGCTCAGAGCAAGAGCCACAGGCCACGCCAGCAAACCTAATCAGGCAGCTCTGGGAACGGAGGAATGCATTTGGAGAAGAAGGGCAATGGAATCAGAACAGAAAAGGCAGAAGCAAAAGGAACTTGCCATGCAACAGGAATGGCCAGGCGCTTGTCTTAGAACTCAGAAAAAGCCCCGGGTCACAGGTTGGCCAAACCAAGTCACACAGTGGGTGAGCAACAGTGCTGGGTGGAAGCCCCAGGCATTACCAACCATTTTGGGAAACCACCAACCACTTTGGGGAATGGCATCCCTGGGCTATGAAGGAGAGAATAGACCGAAATCATGTCAGGATTGTGAAGAGTGACTGTACAAACACAACATGCTGGCCCATCTCTTCTCCCCAAGTTCAAAGAGGCCAAGTGACAGCCTTCTTCTGAGCATGCTGTCACCAAGATCAAAGAGCCCTCTGCGTGGACACTTTGAACTCCTGGGGCCGGCTGAATGCAGATGCTCTGGCAAAGCCTCCAGCAGAACGACAGGACCTTCTCTGCCCAGACCTGATCAAGTGGGAAATGCAGGGACAGGAGGCTGCCCAGAGCCACAAGAGGAACTAGAGAGGCAGGCAGCTAGGGCAGGCCGAGCCTAAGCTGGCTCTGTAATGTCAAAGAAGTGATGCCACTTCTCCAAGCATCCATACAGCAAGGATAAGAGCACCTGCCTCAGTGTGGATGAAGTGCTTTGATACAGTTTTGAAGAAAAAAGATGAGGAGGGAGCGGTGTTTTTGTGGTGTAATGGTTCAAGTGGTCAATCCTCTGTCTGCAAGCCCCAATATCCCACACAGGAGCCAGTTTGTGTCCCAGCTGCTCTACTTCCCATTCAGCTCCATGTTTCTTGTGGCCTGGGAAATCAGTAGAGGATAGCCCAAAGCTTGGGATCCTGCACCCCCATGTGGGAGACCCAGAGGAAGTTCGTGGCTCCTGGCTACAGATCGGCTCAGCAGATGGAAGATCTTTCTGTCTCTCCTCTCTGTATATCTGCCTTTCCAATAAAAATAAAATAAAATAAAACCAAAAAGTAGTAGTAGCTATCATGGCCATTCTTTTTCCACATTTGATTACTCCTTCTAACACAAAGAATTTATCAAAACAACCCATCCTCTGAAGTTCCTTGCTTGGCACAGGAAAGGCATCATTTTCTTTCTGCAAACAGAAAGCAAAGCAATCGAAGAGGTACAAGAGGCTGCTGCAGTGAAGTCTTCCCAGTGTTTGAGATTCAACCAGATAGCACAGGAATGTACCAGATCAGTCTCCGGTCTTTGCCCAGTTGGCTACAGGAAAATATTGTACACCAGGGGACTTACACAAGCTGAAACATTTTTCACAGCACTGGAGACAGAGAAACCCATGGCCCTGCAGATTCATCCCTGCTGGGAGTCGACTATCTGGCTCATCACAGGTTGGTCCTTCGCGGTGTGTGCATAATGTGGCTTCCACCAGCCTTCTGAATTAGGGTACAAATCCCAGCCGAGAGTCTAGCCCTCCTGGCCCAGTCACCTCCCAGCAGCGCCCCATCTCAAGTCATCACCATCCACTTGAGGGCACAGATTCCCACATTCTGGAGAGAGGGGCACACATTCTAATCTTTCTGGAGAGAAATCCAATCACTGGGCATCGTCCTCAGATATTTCCATGGTGCTTTCTCTTTCATCGAAGAATGCCCAAAGGAAGCAACTGCTTTGGATTCTCATAACCTGTCTGTACGGTGATGCTGAACTACTGCAGCAAAGCCCCAGCACGGGCACCTGCACATGGCTCAATTACCTGCCTTTCCAGATCCAGAGACAGCCTACGGCAGGAACAAAGTCTATGGGCTCTTAGGGCTTTGGGGGCAGGTCAGCCCAGGGGGCGCAGATCACTCAGACTGTGAGTGATGGCTGTGAGCGACACACTTAGCCTTTTGGAGCTGCTTTTCTGGTCTGTAGAGTAGTGGTGGCATCTGCCTTTTCACAGGATCCTCGTTCATGCATGTCAGGGATGTAGCAAGCCTTCACGAAACACGCCTCTTTGCAGCGCCAGTAAGCAGTCCCAACTGAGACCCAGACTCCACCTTCTCTCTCTCTCTCTCTCTCTTTCTCTCTCTCTCTCTCTCTCTACCCCCTCCCTCTTTTCCCAACAATCAGCAGCCTCATGTATACACAAGAGGGTCCCACATCTCCCACCCATTCACATCAGCAGGTACAGCTGGCACTACCTCCAAAATGTATCCCCTGGGGAAGGCATAATAGCTCAACTGACTAATCCTCTACCTTGCAGTACCAGCAGCCCATATGGGCACTGGTTTGTGTCCTGGCTGTTTCATTTCCTATCCAGCTACTTGCTTATGGCCTAGGAAAGCACTAAAAGACCCTAAAAGCCTTGGGACTCTATAGCCATGTAGGAGATACAGAAGAGGCCCCAGGCTCCTGGCTTCAGATCAGCTCAGCTCCAGCCATCGTGGCCATTTAGGGAGTGAAGTAACAAATGGAAGATCTCTGTTCTCTTTCTCTGTGTAAGTCTGCCTTCCCAACAAAAATAAAGGAATCTTCAAACAAAACAAATTCCTGCCTCTTCACCTTATCTTTTCTCCTTGCACACAAAGGTGTCTCCCTCTTCCACTGCCACTCACATTCCACAAGCCGTTCTACAAACCACAGCCCGGGGAACCTTCCAAAGGCCAACCCAATCACACCACTGCATTCCTGCACTTAAAACTCTCTGCATAACATTTCTAGACATTTAAGCTAAAATTTCGCTTTCTTCCCATGCCCAATCAGACCCGACGACTATTCCTCTAACCACACTCCTATCCACTCTCCAGCCCCTACACACACCCACTCTGCCCCACATCCTCTGCCTCTCCATGGCAAGCCCACTCACGCCGTGAAACCCGTGCCCTGGTGCTCTCACTCTGAAACACTCCTTCCCCACGCTGTCCTGGTGCTGCCTTCTTCTCTTCGTGTAACACACAACTCAAATGTCATCTCCTCCAAGACATCTCACCTCACCAGCCAGACTAAAGGCTCCCCTCTCCATCACAGTCTCTGCTTTCGCTTCCCTGACACACATCACTATACACATCATTATTCATATGCATTTTTTATTGCATTATCTGATTTGCGGCAACACTGCAAGGGCCAAGGGAGCAAGGCTCCTGACTGTCACACTCCCCAGCTCCCCACATGTGGCTTGCAGCAGGAGCTGCAGGTGGCAGGGGTTTAACGTGTCTCTGGGTGGTGAGAGATTAGCATGCAGACTGCTGAGCTCCAGGCACAAAGACTGACTCAACAAGGACAAAGCAGAGCCCAGGAATCTGCATTTCTAACAACTACTGTCTCTTTTCCCCAAAGCAGGTGTACACAAACCCACAGTTTAAAACCCCCTCGGTCAATCCCCTCCATCTTCAAATCCCCACTCTCACCTCATACCTGAGTAAGTGCAGCTGCCTCCAGCAGCTCTACAGGTCAAAAGAAGTCACGGATCCCCTGAATTGGGAGTTTGGGCCAGCAAGTGCCCACACACACTGCTCCACACAACGCCAGGCATGTCAGGCTAGCTGACCATTCTTCCCCAGAAACACCTGAGCAGGTCTGGAGTCCCTCCAAGAAGCCAGTCAGGTAAATTTCCATGTCAGCTCGCTCACACGCTCCAGGGGCAGTGCGGGAAATGATACTTGCCCTACAACCCAGCTATGCATGGACTCATTCACATTCTCTCTCTCTCTCCCCCCTCTCTTTCCTCTGCCATCACTAGCCAAAGGCACCAGCAAACAGTTTCCTTTGAAGCAACCCAACAAACACCTGGGAGGCAGAATCCTTGAGCAAGCCCTGTGGCCAGACCCTCAAGGCTCTGCTGGACCCGTCCTCCTCTTTTCCATCCCCTTTCCAGCCTTGACAAACAGCCACCTCTCAGGGCCTGACTTCAGCACCTGCCCTGTCTCCAGGGGTGGCCAGAGAAGGGCTGGCTTGGGCGAACACGGCAGGTACCTGGCAGCATTTCCTCAGGTTTTCTCTATGGCCGGTCCACACTAACACAGAGCCGGTGCGCTTGATCAGAGACCCTCCGCCAGGAGGAGCCGAGGAAGTTCACAATCCGAATGGCTCAAGGGGCTGGGAACCCCGCGGGGCCCAACACCTTTGCCCACCCTCACCCCCAGGGGCCGCCGGGGCCTCGCCCCGTCAAGCTGACCCGAAGCAGCCCGGATCTCCTGGGCTGCCCTTGAAAGTGAAATGAACCCTCAGCTGACCCTGTTTATTTTCCATAGTCCACAGAGGGCCCCGAGCCAGGGTTCCTCATACCTGCGGGTGAGGCAGCCGCAGGTACCCAGGGTGCCCCACCTGCAGCCGTCGGAGAGCTGCGCCCGGGCTTGCCCGTGGGGTGGGGGACCTAAGGGAGCCGTTTCTGGGGGGCAGGAGAGGTCCCAGTCCGCCCGTCGTCCACAGCAGGCGGGTTGCGGGCTGGCCCTTCTCAGCCCCTCGCACCCGACGCCCCGCAAAGTTCCCGAGGGCCTGAGGAAGAAGCGAGGAGTAGAGCGTCGAAGCCACGAACGGGGGAAGCCGGGCCAGGGAATCCCTCCCGTGCACCTGTCTCGGCGCCCGGGGCGCACCGCGGGGCCCCGACGGGTCGGCGCCGGCGCGGGAAGCCCGAGCCCCGGCCTCAGGCGAGGTCCCCGCGGCGCCCGGCTCGGCTCCCACGACGCCCCGGGGTGACCGGCGTGCCCACCCCGCTCGGCCCCGGCCCCGCACGCACTCACCCTCCGCATGGCGCTGGGACGGCCGGGCCGGACGGGCTCGCGAGGCCGGCTGCAGGCGCGCGGGGAGGCAGGCGGGCGGGCGGGCGGCGGCGCACGGCCGGCCGGGGAGCTCCGCGCTGCCCCCTCCCGCACACGCGTGCGCCGCGGCCGCCGCGCAGACAGGGCGGGGGGCTGGGGCCCGCGAGGTCCGAGCTGCCCGCACCCGGCTCCCGGCTCCCGGCCCCCGGCTCCCGGCTCCCGGCTCCCGGCTCCGCCTCGCGCGGTGCCCTCCGCGGGCCGCCCGGCCCCTTTCCTCCTGCCGCTCCGGACTGAGAGCAGCGCTGGCGGGGCGCACGGACGCCGGACTTTCCAGTGGCCTAGAGGTCTCTATCAGAACAGATGGCGGAGGGGGAGGGGTGGGAAGGGGAGGGAGTTGTACCTGAAACACAGGAAACCGATGGAGAAGGCTACCTGCTTTTTAAACTTCATCTTAACAACACGTCATAGTGGCATTTTCCATCCTAGGGCTCCTCCGAATAGTTTTAGTGCCTGCCCTTACTTAGAAGACCTGGGCTGGGCCTGTGTTACTCGTTTCAATTGGCACAGCCCTCTGAAGAAAGTGCTGTGATTGTAACTTTTCGTAAGAGGCTGTGGTAGAGTCTGAGAGAGTAAGTAATTTGCGTAAGAGTACGTGGCTTGTTGGTGGCCCAGCAAGGATTTCCACTACGCCATTTAGATCAGCCATTTAGCATCTCTGGGCTTTATAGATTCCTTGCTTATAAAATTAGATCTTGGACTAAACAGATGCATTCTGTCCAGCTGTCAAGTTCAAGAATTTAGAGCATTACCATCTTGTATCTTGTGCCCAGCCTGTGGGAATTCTCACCCTGGAGATACAGAATCCGCAGCTTCGTTGGTTTGTGTACCTTGTTTGTTTTTAGCAGAGTTAGGAAGAATCAGCTGGTTCACTCCCCCAATGACTGCAATGGAGGGGGCTGGGCTAGACCAAAGCCAGGAGTGTGGAATAATGCCAGCCAGATCTTCCCACTTGGGTGCAGCGACCCAAGCATTTGGGCCATCTTCTGCTGTTTCCACGTCGTTAACAGGAAGCTGGATCCGAAGGATCAGAAGAGAAGCAGCCCAGTCACTGGATTCTACCAATCCCCATGTGGGATACTGGTGTTGCAGATGGAAGCTTAAGCCACTATGCCGCAATGCTGGCCTCTGGCCCCTTGTTTTAATTCCACGCAATGCTCCTCTTCCACTCCTCTTAGCACTCTTTGCTTTATGAATACAGCATATCATTCATTTTTTTTTTACCAAATTTAAATAAGACCCCTGGTGTGCTTGTGTGTGTGTGTGTAGCAGGGAAAGTAGCTATGAGGGTAATAAAGAATTAATTAGCCTGGAGGGTGTTTAAACTCTCTAAACCAACGCTAGCATCTTGCCATGCCAGATGAACAACACTCACGTGGAACAGACTCCTTGCCCACCTCAGGAAATCCTCGTGTTTCCAGTGCTGCGCTACATTCACTTACAGGACCAGCATAACAGTCAAGGCCGCTGAACCAAAGGTCCCCCTTGTTTCTGTGGCGGTGTGAGGGATGGCTTTGCTGCTTGCATGGGTTTAAAGAATAACAGGTGTCTCTGGATTTCATCCCATCTCCATTAGCCTTCCAAAGCCAGACATATCATTTGTTTCATTGAAAGCCACCTGATACTTGACAGAACAATATTTTTCCCTGTTTTAAGAAGCTTTATTTATTTATTTGAAAAGCAGAGAGACAGAGAATATCTTCCACCCATTGGTTCCCTCTCCAAATGCCATAACAGCACGGTCTGGGCCAGCCCCATCCCCTTTCATATTTGTCTAGTAACATCTCTACTGATCAGAAAAAAATAGCCCTTTTAAAAATATTTTGTTTTATTTTAATTTTTTATTGCAAAGGCAGATATACAGAGAGGAGAGAGAAAGATCTTCCATCGTGCTCATTGACTCCCCAAGTGACCAAAATAGCCAGAGCTGAACCTATCTGAAGCCAGGAGCTTCCTCTGGGTCTCCCACACAGGTGCAGGGTCCCAAGGCTTTGGGCTGTCCTCTGCTGCTTTCCCAGACCATAAGCAGGGAGCTGGATGGGAAGTGGAGCAGCTGGGAGACTACTGGACACACAAATGGGATCATGACACATGCAAGGCCACTAGGTTATTGTGCTGGGTCCAACAGCAGCCCTTTTGACCAGGTTAAATTCATTTGTCTCCTCTGCAAAGCAATATTCTGGTGCCAGGAAAGACATTTGATATAAAACTGAGCAAAAAGGAACCAGATTACAATTTCACATAAATAGTACAGCAGAAATAATTTATGCTGCATTTCCAGATAAGAAATCCAAACCACTCAGCATAATTTCTTACCAGTCTATCACCTTCCATTCAGAAATGTCCTCAAAGGGGCTGGCACAATGGTGTGATTGGTTAATCCTCTCTCTGCAAGCACCACTTCCCATCCACCTCCCTGCTTATGATCTGAGAAAGTAGCAGGGGATGGCTCAAAGTCTTGAGACCCTGCACCCATGGGGGAGACCCAGAGGAGGCTCGTGGCTCCTGGTTTTGCAGCCTTTTGGGGAGTGGAACAGCAGATGCAAAATTCTTCTCTCTGTCTCTCCTTCTCTCTGTAAATCTGCCTTCCCAATAAAAATAAATAAATCTTTTTTAAAAGAGAGAAATGTACTAGTAATAAAATACTGTTTTTCTCTGCAACATTTCTAAGCTACAATCCTTGAGAAAATAACCATTAAAAAAACCTACTTAGGACTTCTCAGAGGGGCATACATTATCAGCTGAATCAACCTGTAATTTCCTGAATCAGATCAAGAATAATTTCAAGGAAATATTGATCACAAATACATGTACTGAGTGCTTTATGTGTTTCAGGCTCTCTGACAAAACAATTTAATGTGTATTAATCTGTTTGTTCTTATAAAACCTTCCACGATTGTTGCTAGGATCTCTCCCATGTGATAGACTAGGAAACTAAGATTTATCAAGATTAAACAGCTTGCAGAAGATTGCATGGCTAATAAGCAATACAGATCTAACCTAAATCTACTGCAGGGCCTGAGAGATTACTCAGTGACAGGCGGATGCCCACAGAGCACAAAATCTCCTCCTTCTGGAATTTCTTCAAGAAAGGGGAGACATGAACCTAGAATCTTACAATCAATAAAAGAAACCTTCAAATATTTATGTAAAAATAGCATGGAGCTTGCCAAGAAAGGATCCTTTAAAGAAAGATTTATTTGTTTATACTGAACAGATAGAATTACAGAGAGGAGAGACAAAGATCTTCCATCCACTGGTTCACTCCTACAATGGCCACAGTGGCTGGAGCTGAGCCAATCCAAAGCCAGGAGGCCCCTCCAGATCTCCCACGTGGGTACAGATTCCCAAGGCTTTGAGCTGTCATCTACTACTTTTCCAGGGAATGAGCAGGGAGCTGGGTGAGAAGTGGAGCAGCCTAAACACAGATCAGTGCCCATTTAAGATCACTGTGCTTGCAAGGAGGGGATTAGCCGATTGAGCCAAAGAAAGGAATCTTAAAGATAAGACCTTAGCTTGAAAAGAGATATTTGGGTGGGAAAGGTAAAGGGAATGAACAAAAATATGGAGGTAGAGATAGTGGAAAGATTAGAGATTTGGGGGTCACATGTCTATGGAGGTAAGCCTGGGTGGCTAGTTAGAGGGACCAGGGATGCCATTAAGGTGCCTTTATCTTAATCCCTTCATCTTTCATTGTTTTATTATTACAATATATATCACAGTCTCTCAAAGATAGAATCTGAGTTATTTAGTTTGCTAGTGGACATTTGTGAGGTTGCTCTGCCATTTTTTTCTCCCTGGCCCTTGTGTGTGTATGTGTGTGTGTGTGTGTGTGTGTGTGCATGTATATGTATATTTTTTCTTTTATTATATATATAATATATATTCTTTTATTATTATTGTTGTTGTTGTTATCATTTTATGATGCAGTTCCATAGGCACTGGGATTTCCCTTACCCTTTTCTCAAGTCCACTACCCCACAATGAGTTCCCCTATATTATTACTATAGCATAATTCTTCATAAATAGTCATATGTCCATCACTCTAGGCATGCACAATGGCAGAGAGTCCAGCATCCTATTGTCAAGATATAGTAAACAGTTTCATTGGGAGTCCATCATTGATCTGCAAGTAGAGATGTACACTGCGTTGTATCCTCACATCTGAATATGACAGTCTCCATTACACAGTTACTGTACATCCCCTTAAGTGAAAATCCACAATACAAAATCAACAACTGAAAGGTAAATAGAAATTTACAATGCCATGAACTTAGATAACACACTACTAGATATGATCATCTCCATTACACAGTTACTATACATCCCCTTAAATGAAAAGCCACAAAACAAAATCAACAACAGGAAGAAAAGAAGAAATTTTAAAAAAAAACATGCAGTTAAATAACACGCTACATAATGATTAATGTGTCACTGAAGAGGTGAAAGTAAAAATCAAGAACCTTCTTGAAGAAAACGATGCTACTGTATGATCTATGAGTCAGTGAAGAATTTAATGAGAAAAACATGTTTTGAAGAAATGAAAGTAAAAACAAAAACATTAAAATCCATAGTACCTCAGCCTCATAATAGTTTTTCTAAAATGAAAAGTTACCCTTAAATCAATCCTCTTGCTTAAAAAAAAAAAAAAAAAACCTCAGCTTTAGGGTTAGAACTTATGGCTCAGCTGGTCAAGTTACCTCATGTGGGTACCAATTTGAGTCCTAGCTGTTCCAGTTCAGCTCCCTGCTCTGCTCCTGGGAAAGCAGCTAAAGATGGCCCAAGTCCCTGGGCTCATGTTCTTGGTTGCTGGCTTTGGGTTGGCCCAGCTCCAATCATTGCTGTTAGTCAATAAAAGATCTTCGGCTTTGTGTGTGTGTAATTCTGTCTTTCAAATAAATACATCTTTTAAAAATATTGTTTTATAAAGACTGAATTTGAAATGTAATACTGCAACAAGGTGGAGGAATCCACCATGGGGGGAGGGTATGGGGAGGGGTTGGGGGAATCCCAGAGCGTATGAGACAGTGTCACATAATGCAATGTAGTCAATAAAAAAATTTTTTTAATATATTGTTTTATAGCACTTAGGAAAATTCTAAACTTCTGCCTTACATTAAAGATTCTTCAGTTTTTGGCTTATCTATCTCTCTGGTCTCCAGTTCCCATCATTTCACTATTTCATTTAGTCATTGAACACTTGAGGCTTTTTGTGGAAGTCATATCTGACCTTGGAACCCTGCTTCATACACAGCTTCAGCTTGCGTATATGCAATTGGACTCCATCCTATTTCTCTTTCAATTCTTCTCAGAAGATTTCACATCCTACACTTTCCTTCCTTTCCTGTCATCATGGATTCAGACTTCTTTTCTGCCTTTTCTGCTACATTTGTCATACTTAATCACAATGGGTTTTGGAGCCACCTGCCATCTGTATGATTTTGGGACATTATGTTTGTTTTATATATCTACTGTCTTGCAAGAAATAAATTAATGCATGTAAAGCTTTCCTTGAACATTTGCTCAACACCTGTTCTTTAGTATTGATGAAAAGGCACAATCAGTGACAGCAATACTTACCCCATACTTCCGATAGCCCTGGCAACCCAGTAGCTGTCCGTGGTGCTAAGTCAGTCCTCTACCCCCAGGACATTGTGGCCACTTTGTCACACATTTAGCCCTGTACAGAGTAAATATGAGATGACATTTTTGGCAGTGGGTGTAGAAATTGCTTCTTCTCTTAGGTTTTCACAACTGTCATCTTAGAGCTGGACTTGGTTGCCTCACCAACTTCATTTCCTTTTTCATTTATATTTATGGAGCAAATTTTACTTTTGCTGCCAAATGTCTGTCTGGTTGCCAAGTCAGGCAGATCCTCAACTTTTACTTCCAATGATGAGTGGTCAGATGGGTCACAGTGTAAAGTACAAAGAACTTCCAGTTAGAAGCATAACTTCTCCTACTATTGGCAGCACCTACAGCTTTAACCTAAGCCAGCATGTGGCTTGCCTTTCTCTTTACCTCTCCTCCCTGAAGCTGGTGAGATCAGGGTGCTGTTATGTCACCCAGGCCCACATCAGCTCTGTTTTCTGTGAATGAAGTTAACTTCCTAATTTACCTTCCTGCCTCTGCACCACTTAATCTACCATAATCACATTATCAGCCTCCAGATCTTTGTTGAGAGTCATGTCCCTA
The DNA here is from genome assembly GCF_017591425.1 of Ochotona curzoniae. NCBI lineage: Eukaryota > Metazoa > Chordata > Mammalia > Lagomorpha > Ochotonidae > Ochotona > Ochotona curzoniae. Next base: position 10,358,443 of record NW_024464920.1, on the reverse strand, counting down.
CTTGATAATTTTAAAAGAATAAAAACAACTCAAATAGCAACACAAGGATCTTAGTAATCACATGCCAATGAGCTATGCATATTACACTGTTCTACAGTTCCAGGGTGCTTTGAATGTGCCCCAAAGGACTCATGTAGCTAATCCTCCACCAGCTAATCCTCCTCCTCCAAGTGCTGGGATCCCATATGGGTGGCGGTATGTGACCCAGCTGCTCACATTTCAGCAAACTCCCTGCTTGTGACTGGGAAAGCAGCAGAAGTTGGCCCAAAGTCCTTGGACCCTAAACCTGCATGGAAGACCCAGAAGAAGCTCTTGGCTGCTGGCTTCAGATCAGCTCAGCTCTGGACACTGTGGCCATCTGGGGAGTGAACCGGAAGATGGAATGACTTTCTGTCTCTCTGTCTCCTTATAAATCTTCTTTTCCAATAAAAATATATAAATATTAGAAACTATGCAATGGCTAAAATGATTTGTTTTAAATAAACTTAGCAGTCATAAAATCATTTTTTCTCCCTTTCTTCTACCTTTACGTACAAATAGCCTCATTGAACTATTACACTGATATGTCTAGGTAGTGAGATTTTGAGAAACATGCTTTTATTCTTTACATTTTCTTATATTGTCTCAATATTTTGGTAATAATGATCTTTTTAAAAATAATAACTGTTTATTATGTGGCTGCTCTATACACTTTGATCTGGATTGATGTCCATGGCATGTTGCTGAGAGAAATAGTGGTTTTCAAAGCTGCCCGGCAGTATATTCCCATTTGGTTAAGTCCTCACATCATACGTATTTACCTGCTGACTAAAAACACCAAACAGTTGACAGCACCTATATCTGTAGGTGGGACAGAGAATGAGGGGAGCATCATGTCTTAAATTCATTTTTAAAAAGCTTGGACACACACCCCATGCATGTAACTCCTTGAGTTACTCAGGAGACTGCCCCCGTGAACAGATTCAGTCAACAAGCAAGCACAACATTGCTGGACAGCCAAGAAACTCCTCTCATCCATATTCCTTTTCCTACCCATACAAATAAACATAAGCCTGGCCTTCAGAGGGCCAGTTTCCCTTAAACTTCTTTGTATTGGAAAGACACATTTACAGAGAGAAGAAGACATAGTGAGAAATACCTTTCATCTGCTGCTTCACCCCCCCCCCCCAAGTGATCATAATGGCTAGAGAGAATTAATCTGAAGCCAGGAGCCAGGAGTTTCTTCTAGGTCTCCCACATGGGTGCAGGGTCCCAAGGCTTTGACCCATTATCTACTGCTTTCCCAGGCCACAAGCAGGGAGCTGGATACGAAGTGGGACAGCTGGGACATGAACCAGCATCCATATAGGACCCCAGCACGTACAAGCTGAGGATTTAGCCATTAAGCCATCACATTGGGCCCCTCTTATGCTTCTTTATGACTTCATCACACTCACACATGCATTCCCGTGGTGCATTGCTTAAGTCTCTTTGAAGCCGCACATGCTCTGTCCATGCCTGCAGTTGTTCTCTTTCCTGCTGCTGCTGAACCCAGGGCGTTAATCCTGTCCTGTTTCCTACAGTCTGGATTTTACTGATTCCACACCTATGGTGCAAATCATGTGCTCCTCTGTCCTCTCCATGTCTTGCAAAACAGCAGCTGACTCCACAGGCTACGGCAGATTCAGCTTTATCTTCTAGGGCAAGACCATGGGATTTTGTTTTATTTAATAAATTTATTTATTTGTTTATTTGCTTGGGCTGGGTTGGGCTGAAACCAAGGGTCTGCAATCCAATTGGGTTTTCTCATGTGGGTAGGAGATCCCCAAGTACCTGATCCATGGTTAAGGCCTCCCAAGGGTATACATAGCAGGAGGCTGGAATGACAAGTCAAGCCAGAGGACCAACCTGTGACACAAAGGCTAAGTGGCTGCTTGGATAACTGCATTCTGTAGAGGAGTGAGTGCGTGGCTCAAATGCCACCTTCTGGGGCCTGGAACAGTAGCCTAGCAGCTAAAGTCCTCACCTTGCACACGCCAGGATCCCATATGGGCACTGGTTCAGGATGAGTCCAGAGCATTTTGTCACACTTACTCACAAGGTAAGCCTAAAACACTTCCTTTTTTTTTTTTTTTCCTAAACATGTTTCTATTGGAAAGGCAGATTTACAGATAGAAGGAGAGACAGAAAAAGATTTTCAATCTGCTGGTTCACTCTTCAAATGGTCACACTGGCTGGAGCTGAACCTATCTGAAGCTAGGAACCAGGAGTTGCTTCTGGGTCTCCCACATAGGTGCAGGGTCCCAAGGCTTGGGCAATTTTCTGCTGCTTTCCCAGGCCATAAGCAGGGAGTTGGATGGGAAGTAGAGCAGGCAGGACACAAACTGGCACCCATATGGGATGCTGCTGATGCTTACAGGTGAAGGATTATTCTGTTTATCCATCACACCAGCTCCAGCCTCAAGTGCTTCTAGGGACCCGACAATACAAAAGTCTCAGAAGACGAGCTGAAGAGGCTCGCTCTGGTCACATCAGGATTGAGTTCTCAGAAAAGATGTACTTAAAACATGATGGAAGTCTATCAGAAGCATTTATATTCATAAATTCAGACAAATATCTTAAAAGTAATTGACCACTTTCTGAGGGTGATAGGGGAGTCAACCCCTCTTTTGAAAGCTGGTAAAGAAAGAAGAGAATAGAGCATTTTTCTGCCTTCTATATAAATCGCAATGCTGGCAAATCAGTAGGGGGAGGGCATGATCTCTTTATAAAAGTATTTTTAATACATGATTGAAAAATAAATGGAATTGGAAATCTATATTCAGTAATCCTGATAAGTACGTGGGTTGAGGTGTTGGTCACCAACATTTGCTATCATCACCAGAGGGGAGACAGGAAGACGTGGCGTGGGCCTTGCTGCAGGAACAGTGGGTGGTGTGGGACTGTGTGGGGGCACATCCAGCACAGAGTTAGACACCCCTTGGGATGCCTGCATCTCGTGTCAGAGTGCCTGCTTCCGCTTCTTAAGTCCTAATTCCACTTCTTTTTAAAACAATTTAAACCATGTTGCTTAACTTTTCATTTTATGGGAAAAACAGAGAAATGAGACATAAAGAGGCAGAGATTTTTACATCCACTGGTTTACTTCCCAAATGTTCACAATAGCCAGGTCAGCCAGCCCAAGCCAGAGCTACAGAAACATAGCACCTTGCTCTCTGAGATTTTCTGGGTTTGTTCTCCTCTACCACTTGTGTTTGGGAATTTTTTCCCCTTCTCTCTTATCCACCTCCACCGTTTGTCTCCAAGGTAGGATCCTGTACTTAAGGATTCCTGGCTGATCACTTACGAAAATTCTCAGGCCTGGAATCTTCCAGCTCCTTCTATCCTTACTGCAATTCCCAGTCAGAGCTGCTGTTGTGACTCAGCCTGCCCAGCTTTCCCAGGGGAGGCCTGTTGACAATCTGGGCATTCTCTTGCTCTCATACCCATCAGGTGGCCCACTGCTGCCCTCTGCTTTCTCCATCACAGATGGTGATGCTACTCAGCTCTCTGTGGAGTTGAGGATCAGTGAGAAAGTTGTATCACCTGATTTAGCTGTAAATGTGCTTATAGCTTTTTGGTTTAGCTATCTAACTGAGCTGTCTGCTATTATTTCTGGATGTGGGGAAATTTTTTAAGCTGGGCTTAATTTTTTAATGCATATTTTTAGAGGATTTTATCTCAGCACATTTTATAGCAATATTTACCTAAGGAAAAAAGCAACAGTATTTTCATTTCATCAGAAACAAAAATTAGTAAGTCTGGCTGCATTATATCAGATGGCTTTGAGGGGATTTGGCAGACGCCACCTGTGGACACGCCAAAGCCCAGCAGCACCATTATTAAATATTTGAGCACTTTCATCTCCACTGTGCTAGTCATGGCTCCAATATACTCCTCTCACAGAGAGTCCTTCCTGTGGTGCCCAAGTGAGAGGGCTAAATGAGCTAGTGTCTGTCCCAGAAGGGACTCGCCAGCTCAACAGCTGATTGGTCAATGCTCTGGCTGATACATTACTGGTTAACATTTTCAATATCATCTTTGGATAGACTGCACAGGATTTGGAGACTGAACTAGGCAAGGAAGGAGAGAGAGGATAATTAGAGCAAACCTTCTGAGCCCCAGCTGAATCCCTCAAGCAACCTCACTAAGTGCCTACTGTGTGCTAAACCTTGTTCTGTGCTTAGGAGACACACAGTCATTATGGCGCCGTAGTGTTTGCCACTGGCCAGCCTGTCTCTGCGGCCACTCACCCACAAGGAGGAGGCCACTTGTGCCTTACAAAGGGTTTGCTCAGTCCCCATGACCAAGCTGTTACTCAAGCCATCATCAAAACAAGCTCCAGTCATACCGCCTTGGAAACAGTGACTGCCATGAGACGCCTGGTAAGTAATTCAGACACACGGTAAACAAGGCCAGCAAGGAACACTCTGTCCTTGTGCACAGCGAATCAAGCAGTCTCTTTAGACACAAAAGCCAGGCTCCTTATCTAGAGATCGACTCAACTGCTTCATGGGGCATGTTCTGTGACCTCACTGGGCTGCCAGGACTTTGTCTCAATGGGGAGGAGAAAAGGAGCTTAGAAGGAGAGCAGATTGGCAGCATAATGTTTGGCTAATAACGACGCAACAGGTTTGCTTAGGGAAGATTTCTTTTTACCCGTAGGACTTGCAATGCTTTTGAAGAGATGCTTTGTGTGTGTGTGTGTGTGTGTGTGTGTGTGTGTTTTCTCCTGCTCTTGGGGGGGCATAAATCTCCTTGAGGAAAAAATATTAAAAAGAGTTAGCTACTGCCAATAAGAACCTGAGAAACATCATAAGGGACAATACATGAGTCAGTGAATGAGCCAGGAAAAGCAAAAGAAAGATGGCCTCTCCTGATCTTGACAGGCCAGAGCCTACCAGAATCTGGCACAATCAACTAATCCCAACATATCACAGTTATTAAGCAAATGTGTAGTAAGCACCTACTGTGTGCCAAGGGTAGTACCTGCTAACACCAATCGGGGTGATCAATAAGCAGAAGTCACAGGTATTAAGGCTCAACTTGCCTCGGTAAGAGATACAGAAACGCAATGGTTCTCACCAAGAAGGTTCTGCTTAAACATCCAGTGTAGTCATTCAGTGTGAGAGAACATGTGGTAACACCTGCACATGGAACTCCTCAAAGACTGAGTGCAGTTAGAGTGGCTTGATTAGTCTAGAAGAGTTGATGGAGCACTTGGGATACCCCTACCTTGGAGTTTGATTCTGAAGCAGGAGAATCTTTTAATATGGTGATTTTAAACACAGGAAGGGAGATACATGAAAAATCCTGGTGGGAATAAAGGGAAAAAAATAAAAGGAGCTTTTCTGAATGATCTGTCACCTCCTAACTTGATCTTAGCCACGAGATTGAGAAGCTATCGGCATATCATCTCCTAATAAGGGATTTTTATAAGACATTGGATCTGGTGTCAGACATAAAAAAAACACAAATCCTAATTCATTAGATGTGGGGCTCTGCAGAAATTATACTTGGCACTATATGCCTAAGTTTTCATATCAATGAAGCAGAAATGATGACATTCATGGGATCATATCTTGAAGATTGAATGAGTTAACAGATGCAAAGTTCTTGGGAAAGTACCCCCTCCCAGGTCCTATCTCTCTGCTCCCTCCTGCTGTCTGACATCCACTGTCCCTAGAGAAGGCCCTGGCTCTCAAATGGTGATAGAATCAAGAGACCGAGGAACCTTGGGGGCCATGTGCTTTTACCCGTTCTGAAATCTCTGATATCTTGACCAAGTCATTTGGCTCCTACTGGAATACATTTTAATGATCAACTTCCATCCCCATGGAAATGTCTGCTTCATTTATGGATCTCTGAAAGGTCTCCTTTGCATGGAACCAGTTTCCTCTGCTTGTGACTCTGTTGGAGTCAAAGAGAGTAAGGTGATCCACATCCACAGGCATAGCTAACAGTACACAACTAAACCCACAGGCTCAAGGGACCAAGATCCTACAGACACAGTTTCAGTGTCACCAAGCCTCCATAGGGGATCCTTCTATGCTCCAGATTCCTCATTTGCATGTTAGTACACAAATCCTGCCCATCTCATCCAGTGGTCCTGAGGATTTGATGAGACAATGTCTTTAATGAGCCTAGTACCAAAAACAATAATTGCTATCATGATGCTGATGCTATTGATATCCCCTGTGTATGTGCCACTTTATCCCTATTTCCCTCCTTATCCTTCAACCAACTCCCAGCACCCCTCAGCCTCTCCTCTGAGTGGCACCTGTCACTGCTTTTGAACTGCATCTGTGGGCTGAGCCAGGACTCTGCTGGGCACTGGCCAACCAAGACCAGCAGAGGCTATCCTCTCTTGCTTCATTCCTTGCTCTTCATGGACTCATTCCCAAATGATGCTTTCTTTCCTTAGCACTCAGTGAGACAGAGGATTCCCATCTGCTGGCTTTTTCCCCAAATGCCTGTCACAGTCAGAGCTGAGCCAAGCCCACAGCCGAAGCTGGGAGCCAGAAAGACAAAAGTGGGCCTTCACTTGGAAGGCATAAATCCAGTTTCTTGGGCTGTCCATCACTATGCTTCCCAGGAATCTGGAATCAGGAATCAGAGCTAGGAATCAAATTCATATACGCAGAAATGAGATGTGGACATCTTAACTGCTAGGCTGGAAATTTGCATTGCAAATGATCTTAAAATCTGTGTTTTAAGTTAAAGGATGCTAAGAGAACTGGGTTTTTCAGTACATGTATCACATATGAAATCATTCACAGTGGCACTGTGGGCTGCGATGGGCTTAGACAGGTCAGCCAGTTCCCTTCTGGAAGGGAGCACAAAGTAACTATTTTGGGTCATGTGGGCCATATGGCTTGGTTGCCACTACTGAGCACATCCATAGTAGCCTGAAGGTGACCGTGGACAAAATGTAAAACTTCACAAAAACAGCCAGCCAGCTAGTTCTGGCTCCAGAACTACAGTTTACTGACTCTTGAACAAAAACATGGTTTATCAGTAGTTCTATCTTTCCATCTCACACCCCCTGCCTGGCTTGTGAAGGAGGGTTTTTTTTTTTTTAAGATTTGCTTATTTTTATTAAACAGTCAGATATATATAGAGGAGGAGAGACAGAGAGGAAGATCTTCCATCCAATGATTCACTCCCCAAGTGAGCGCAACGGCCGATCTGGAGCCAGGAGCCAGGAACTTCCTCCAGGTCTCCCACACAGGTGCAGGGTCCCAAAGCACTGGACCATCGTCGACTGCTTTCTCAGGCCACAAGCAGGGAGCTGGATGGGAAGTGGAGCTGCCGAGATAGAACCAGCACCCATATGGGATCCTGGCGCGTTCAAGGCGAGGACTTTAGCCGCTAGGCCACGCTGCCAGGTCTGAAGGTGGTTGTTTTGTTTCACCTGTTTAACCCAAGGATTTACATTTTAATTCGGCCTTATTTTACAGGATCTCACCCCAATCCCCAGCTCTGCTGACATCTTTCTGAGCCCCTGTCTGCCTCTGTCCAAAGTAATATCTATTTCTCATTTCTGCATGCCATCTGTCAATGATATACATGCCCATCTGACACCCATCCTACAAGTTAGCATTTTGAAAGCATGTCAGAAGCATGCCAGAAGCAACCTCCTTCCTTGTTAATCCTGCTGTAAACCTCAGGATTCATCTCGGTACCACTTCCTCCAGGAAGCCATCCTGACGACTCCCTTCTTCTTCAGGTCCACTTGTCAGGGTTGAGGTGGCGCATTTCCACTGTCACAGTCACAGCACTAGCGCTGTCCTAGGTTTGTGCCTTCACCCCACACCACATGCTCTGTTCCAGGTTGTGGCACACGCTGGAAGAATAAATGAATGAAGGTGTGGCTTCATGTGTGTGTGCTCCTTAGTTTCTTCCCATCATCTAAAATGACCACTTGTTGCCTGCCTCTGAACACCAACTAGGTTACGGGAATCTGACATACTAGTTATCAGCTCAATGTACCATCTCTTCCCAGATTGCCTGGGAGGTTATTTATATTTTAAAGAATTATTTATTTACTTATATGATTTATTTATTTTTATTGCAAAGTCAGATATATACAGAGAGGAGGAGAGACAGAAATATCTTCCATCCGATGATTCACTTCCCACATGACCGCAATGGCCGGTGCTGCACCAATCTGAAGCCAAGAACCCAGATCCTCTTCTGGGTCTCCCATGCAGGTGCAGGGTCCCAAGGGTTGTGGCCTAGAATTGTAGTGGTCCGTTTCTTCTCTCTACACCTATTTCACGCACCCTTCTTGAGCTCCAAACTCAGCTGGAGCTGGACTCCAGCATCTTCCTTCATCTTCCCTTTGCCCTCTGTCATAAAACTTGAACTTGGTTTTATTTTAATCCACCATACTTTTCTTCTTCTTCCTATTGCCTGAGGTACACTAAGTAACTTTGCCCATTTACATCATTTCCCTGCCCTGTGAAGGCATTTGAACTTTAGATTCCATGCACTTGGGACATGAAGCAGTTTATAAAAGGGAGGAATAGCATAACTGTAAATAGCATTTACAGTGGACTGCTACTGTGCTTTCCATTTGCTATTTTTTTTAAATATTTCTTTATTTACTTATTTTCATTGGGTCTGGCCTGGTGGGGCACCCCCCACAGCCACCACACTGTTGGGAGCTTCTTTTGTCCCAACCCCAAGGCCTGAACCCCTCCCAAACTTGTCCTGCCTCAGGATGTTAGCGGCAGGGAGGAGCCAGGACTTTAATCCAGTTCACAAGGTTCCCTCATGGTGTGCTTACCCTGAGGGCAGAGCTCTCTTGGGCCTAGAGAAAGCCAAGGACTCAGTCACTGCCTTTTATCAGTGGCTTTGGCCTGAGTCCCCAGCATTGGGTCCTGCCCGACAGGGGCACCCCCACAGCTGCCACATTGTCGGGAGCTGCTTTTGCCCCCAACCCCTAGGTCCAAACTGGACACTGGTTCTAATCCTGGCAGCCCTGCTTCCCATTCAACTCCCTGCTTGCAGCCTGAGAAAACAATAGAGGATGGCTCAAAGCCTTGGGACCCTGCACACACATGGGAGACCCATAAGAGGCTCCTGGCTTTGGATCGTCTCAGCACCAGCTATTGTGGCCACTTGGGCAGTGAATCAGTGGACAGAAGACCTTCCTCTCTATCTCTCCTTCTCTCTGTATATCTGACTTTGCAATTAAAAATAAATAAATCTAAAAAAAAACAATATTTTCCTTTGCAGGGTGATAGGACCCCTGTTGGCCTCTCTGTGTCTTGTATCAGAAGCCAAATGAAGATGACACGGTAAGGGTCCCTCCACTGACTGGTCTTACTTTATCTTGAGAGTCACTTTTCTCAGTTCAGTAGACCGGAACTCCTGTTGTGCTATGGGGTCAAATAGTGAGGCACAGAACCTGCCCTCTAGTACCTGGTATTAGAGGAAAATTCTTTTCTTTTGGAGCCCAGATTCCCAGAATTTCAAATGTTCCTGACCATCATTTTCAAACATATTTTCTCCAATGGCCAAATGCTTTCTGGAACACTGAAATTTTTGTTACCCAGTGAGGAATTGTATCATGAAGCTCTTGGACCCTGGGATTCATTGATCACATTATTCTCTGCCCCTCATTTCCATGTTGAAGCCCTAACTGCCCAGATGAGAAAGGGATTTCCAGAAAGAGGAAGGCTACGTGAGATCATCCAGCTGGAGGCCCAGTCTACAGGAGTGGATGAACACACTGAGAAAGGCCACGGTGGATGCTGTGAGAAGGCAGCCATCCACAAGCCACAAAAAGAGGCCTACCGAGACTCCCACCATCCTGACCTCCAGATCTGGCCTCCAGAATTGTGAGAAATAAACTTCCATTGCTGAAGTCAAACTGATTCTACTTTTTTAAGAAAAGCTCAGCTGAGTAATACACAGGGCAACTTCTGGGGAAGTTCCACCAGTATGAACTCCTGTTATCCTGCTGAAAACCAAGCTTGCCTCTAGAGGAAATCAGGTACAAAATCACCTTGATGGAGTTTGGTGGCCTGTCATCTGTTCTCTTGCCTTCTGAACCTGACAAGTGCATTTGGACTTGAACAAGAAGATCCTAGGGAGAAAGACGCAAAAGAAAAAAAATACTCATGTATTAATCTTTTTTCCACATGCATCAAAACTTGTATCCTCATCATAACAGACCAGAGACCTCTCTGCAAAACCCAAGCTCTGTTGGTACCTGGAAATTGCCCAGTTATAGAGTCTGTGTAAAAGGAAAACAGGAAGCCACAAGTGTGATCGTTCCGAGTGAAGTTCTATGTTCTAAAGGCCCAGGACAATGAAGGTTATGTTAGAATTCTGTGAGATCAAAGAGGAATTGCATTAGCTCTACATACCATGCCTAGCTATACCAATAGCTGATGGAACACAGTGTTTCTTAAAAATTTCCCACCATTTTTTTTATCAATACGATGATCAATGGGATATATAGCTACCCATGCATCTTGTACCTAGTGAATTCTCAACACAGTTTTTATTGATTATCATACCTTCACTTTGCTATTGCCTTTGACTGATGCCACCAAGGGCAATAGTCAGTGTGGAATTTGGAAATAAAAACCTCATGAGATTAACCCTGAATGGCCATCAAAGCAAGCTTTCCCACAAGTCTAGAGATCTTGCTGATAGGCCCTTTCTTTGGTGCCAACCCCACTGAACCATGGAGAACACCTTCCCAGCATTTAGTGGAAATTCTGAAAAGGACTTTGGTGATGAGGATTTAGAAAAGAAACCATTTTCTCCTTTTTCTGTTCTGGCTGAAAACCACACTCCTGCTAAGCAGTGAGCTACCCTGGGTCCTGAGTGAGTGGCTGATGAGCAAATCCTCTGCTTAGCCCTGCTTGTGACAGGAGCCTTCGCTAACCACCACATCCTCGGCAGGAGCTCCTGAAACCTCCCTGAGAACAGTGCATAACACATGATGGCATGCTGGCTTATTTCACATTTCATTTCAGGGGTTAAAAAAAAATAAGACAACTATGTGGCCTAGATTGTGGTGACCTGTGTACCATTATCCCATATTGGCACTGGTTTGAGTTCTGGTTGCTCCCCTTTGGCACCTGGGTAAGCAGCGGAAGATGGTCCAAATGTTTGGGCCCCTGCCACTCTCTCGGGAAACACACATGGAGTTACAGGCTCCTGTCTTCAGTCTGCCCAGCCCTGGCCCTTGCAGCCATCTGGGCAGTGAGCTAGTAAATGGAAGATCTCTCTCTCTGTAGCTCTTTAAAATTAATTAATAAATTATTTTAAAAAGAAAACTTAGGACCACTGTGTAAATGACAGTGGGCCTGAGTAAATCTGATTGTCTTGACAGCTGGGTCCCTGCTCCCCTCCTGCTGTTCCTGGGTCCAGCATTTGGCCACCTGAACTCTCATCCTCTCTTCCTTCGGAGTCTCCCTTGGCCATCAATTCTGTCCTTGTCCTTTTCCAGACTGTGCTGCCAGCTTCTGAAGGACAAGGAATGAAGCTGGGGAGGATAGTGATAAAATCTCTGTTACAATCGGAAAAATTTAAGTTAGAGCCAGACTAAGCCACCATTTCTCAACCATCAGATAAGCAGTACAAGACTGGGCAGCACACTTTGTTGGCCATTCTGGGCACTGAGAGGCATTTCTATATACTGTTGGTGGGAATGCTGGCCATATCATTTCTGTGAAGGGTAATCTGGCAAATAGCCAGCAACATTACAAACGCATTTACCCTCTGATCCAGTAGACCCACTATGAGGAAGAGAGGATTGGAATGCTATACTGGGCAGACCTTAATGGAAGAGAAAACAGGTGGTGCTCTTCAGTGACCAATGGGATCACAAAACTCCCCTCAGTTGCCTCCTGATGGGACTGCACACTGACAGCTGTAATACGTTCCTTTAGAAACAAACAAACAAAAAGAAATTATTTGAAAGCCAGATTTTACAGAGAGAAGGAAAAACAGAGATCTTCCATCCCCTGGTTCACTCTCCAGATGGCCAAAATGATCAGAAGCCTGGAACTTCATTCTGGGTCTCCCATGTAGATATGGGGCCCAAGGATTTGATCTATCCTCTGCTGTTTTCCCAGATTATAAGCAGAGAGCCAGATCAAAAGTGGAGCCGCCATGAATAGAACTAGTGTCCATATAAACGCCAGCACCACAGGTGGAGGATTAACCTATTATGCTACCACATCAGGTTAACTTTTTTTTTAATATAGATTTTTTTTTTTATTTTTCATGATATGGTTCCATAGGCATAAGGGTTTCCCCACTCCACACCCTATATCTCCCACACACTGTTTTCTCCATATTATTAAAATAGTATAGTCCTTCAGCAACATTCAGAAGTCCAACATTCTGCTATTTAAGTGTCTCACAGCATTGTAGGTATAGACAATGGTAGAAAGTCCAGTATCTCTTGTCAAGATATATTCAGTATCTTCATTGGGAGTCCTCCTTTTATTCAGGAATAGAGATACATATGCAATGTATCTTCACTCCCTGGGTGCTAGTTCCATTCTATATCTCATCTATGAGAATGTGTGTGTGTTTATATATATATATATGGTTATCTATATATTTATTTTTTAATATTTTGCATGAAGTTTACCTTATGTCAGAGAGAATATATGATATTTGTTCTTTTGAGATTGAGTTATTTCACTGAGCATAATGGTCTCCAGTTGGGAAAGTTTTGTTGTAAATAATAAAATTTCATTCTTTTTAATGACTAAGTAGTATCTCATGGAGTAGATGTACCACAATTTCATTATCCATTCCTCTTCTTACAGGCATCTGAGTTGTTTCCATGTCTTTGCTATTGGAGATTGCACTTCTATAAATACAGGGTTGCAGGTCACTCTCTCATAAGCAAATTTCACTTCCTTTGGTTATATTCCCAGGAGTGGAATGACCGGATGGATCATACAGTAGGTCAGTTTTCAGTTGTCCGAGCTTTCTCCATACTGACTTCCGAAGTGGCTACATTAGTCCACACTTTCACCAAAGGTAGAGTAGATGGAATGTGCCAATAATCAAATGGAGTCTGTTCAAAACACTGGGTGTAACAACCAAGCAGTGGAACTGCTGGGCTCAGAGGAATGGGGTGATCAGCACCACAGGAGAATATAACCAGCCAAATCCAGATTGCAAGAAACTTTGTAGAATCTACAGTCTGGTAAGAAGTTTTCAGAATTTATGAAAGATAGAAATTCACATTTTCATATATTACATTGAAATACTGTATAATAAAAACAAGGAGATCTCAAAGGCAGACAAAGAAAAAATACAATCCATAAAAGATATCTTATGAGAAAAACAGAATTAGCCAATAGAAACCTGGAGGCTTTGTTCCAAAGCCATACACCAAGATCTAAAGTCCCCATCTCAAAAAGACACATCTGCAAGAAGGGAGAAGAACACAGCTGCACAAAACATCCTTTAAAGTTGCCCTTCATGGAAAAATCATTCTTGCCTACTGTTTTCATTCCTACTACAGAACAGGAAGAAACAGTTTCACCAATGTGCAAGAAGTTAAAATCAAATACCCACATAGGCCCTTGACTTCTGCACTTAGAAAAATCATGTGTTCCCTTCCAGACATGATCACTTGTTTGTGCTAGCAATGACTACTGAGGCCTTGGCTGCTATTCTGGTGTTCCCCATCACCACCAGTGAGAGACACCCCTCACTGGGGTGTGGATGGTTTACACAGTGAAGGAAGTTTGGGTTTAGGCTAAAGGCAGGAGCCGCTGGGAGAGTTGTCTGGACGGTTCACCTGACACGTTAGGAGACTTAGGCAATGCAGACTCTTCTGGCTGGATGTTCTCTGTCCCCAAGGGAGCCGGTGATTTCCATGATTTGAGAAGTGAAGAAAGTAAAAGAGAGAGAGACTCACAGTACCAAGTTCCCCAGAGAGGAGAGGCTGGTGGGCCCAGAATCACTTCTTTGATCAGTCAGGCTTTGCTGGGCAATCAAGCAGAGCCTTGGCAGAGCATTAAAGCACACACTTGGGGCCAGCCTCAGGCATAAGCCTGACATAAAACTACACCCTAGGGCCCCCCCAGGCAGTGCACTTCCATCACTGCTGATGCCTATGTCACCCCAACTTTCACATACACCCCCCCACTTCCTGCTATACCAGTCTTAGGAAACCAGCGCTGCATGAGACAGACTCTGCTATGGAGTTATCACTCCACACCCTATCCTAGCAAGTGGCTACTCAGCCCTCTCGTCTGGAGGAAGTGACTGAGGCAAAGAGCTCTTCACTAACCAGTGGGGAGACTAAAGGACTTTGTAATCCTCCATGTCTAGTGTCAGGTGTCTCTATGTCCTTGAGCTGCATCCCACAGTTGGTCAAAACCCCACAGTTTGAAATTTGAGAAAAAGGATAAGGACTTTGCCCAGGGGTTGAGATATCTCCCAGCCAAACCAGACTACCTGACCTCAAGCTCTGGCTCTCCTGATTCCAAATTCCTTCTGGTATACCCCTGGGAGGCAGAGGCATGGTTCAAGAACTTGTTAATTCCCACTGCTCCCCTTGGCCCCAACACAGCCCAGTCACTGTGGATATTTGGGGAGTAAATCAAAAGAAAGGAGATATCTGTCTGTCTCACTTTCTCTGCCTCTCAAATATACATCTCTGGAATTGTAGATTTCTGTTTTTCTTCCTGTTGTCGATTTTGTTGTGGCTTATCGCTTGGGGGGGATTTCCAGTGGCTGTGTAGTGGAGACTGACATGTTCAGATGTGAGGACATGGTGCAGTGTGCATCTCTACTTCTGCATTGAGGATGGACTCCCACTGAAACTGTTGGATGTGTCTTGACAATGGGATGGTGGACTCTGCCACTGTCCATGCCCGCGATGATGGACCTATGACTGTTTATGAGGAACTATCCTGTTGCAATGATATGAAAGGACTTAGTGGTGAGAGGGGGCAGTTAGCAAAGCGGATAGGGGCAATCCCAGGACCTGTGAAACTGTATCATAAATTGATAATAATATGAAAATAACAATAAAGGAAATAGATTAGTTTAAAAAGAAATGGCTAAAAAAATATTCCACTAATGTTGAACATGAACAGACTTTTTCTGGTCATTGCTCCCTGAACAATAAATAATGTGACACTGTTTACAGGGCATTTACATTGTATCAAGTGACATAAGCAATCTAGAAATGATTGAGAGTATCCAGAAGGATGTATATAGGTTACATGCAAATAGCCCATTCTTTCACAGAAGAGATTCCAGAACACACAGAGGGTCCTGCGACCACTCCCCAGTGGTTGCCAAGGTGGACTGTACAAGGCCCAGCCCTCCCCACAGATGCAGAAGTTTCCACAGACTCAGATTCCCACTTCTAGGACCAGAGGTGCAAGGTCATTCAGGTCAGCACAGTCGAATGCCATGTGCCTTCCTCTCCCTAACGATCTTCATTTCTTTCTCTCAAATAAAACACCACCCTAGCAGCAGCCTTCCAAATATTTACTCTTCAGAGAGAGAGAAGACTGTCCTGCAGGACTCCCTCCACCAGCCCTGTGAGTGCCTGGCATGCCAGCCCTGGGTAATTATCAGCTGCCCTCGCTAATGTCTGTTCGTGCCCTGCTGTCCTCAGGGTGCAGCAGATATGGTACAGATGGCAACCGCTTATCATCAGCCCTCAGCCGGCCTAGATGGCAACACTGAGGCAAATGGTCCAGATCTACGGATCAACACCTGCTCCTGGGGGGCTTCCTCAGGGACCAGCTGGGGAATGACACCCCCTTGCTGCTTGCTGCTCAGTAGCAGCATACCCTGAGGCACAGTTCACCACAAGGCTGCCTGAGAAACATTTCATTTACAAGGTTTCCAGAAGTGTTTAAATTGCCATGACTGAACTGCCTAGTATCAAGCCAGGACAAAAGGTCAGGGTTATCAGGCCAGGACAAGAAGTCAGGATGATGTGTGCTGTCCTCTAACAACCATGTCAGCAAGCTCAGCTGCTGGCAGGAGGAGTGGACGGCAACAGAGAGGTGCTTGCTTCTTCATGGGGTTAAGGCCTCTGCTCACTCTCATTCATCCGCAACTGGAGATGGCAATCACAGGGGACTGCTTTTTAAGGTGCTGCACTTACAATTTATTTTTCCTGCACTGTCAGTTAGACAGCCAAAGGAATTTCCTTCCAGAATCTTTAAAGATGTTGTTTGGAGCTAAAATTGCCAGCACCATGGATAGCTGGACACTAAATGAAAAATAACATTGTATGTCAACTTAATCATTTAGGGAAGAAGATGTGCAAACCACCTTGCACTGGCACGCCCTCAGCTGTGACCTGAAGCAGTAGCCACAAAGCAACAGAGTGACAAGTGGCAGGCCAAGCCACATGTGACCCTGTGGCCGACGGTGAGGCAGCTGAGTTCCGGGGAAAGAGGAGAAGGAACAGCGGTGAATTGATCTCTACGTGTCAAATATGGCAGGCTCAAGGGGCGAGGGGCCAGAGTGATGACATGTTTAAAAGGATTCACATCTTATGACAGGAATGCTGGACCAAAAGCAGCGGACTGTGGCTGATTAGAGTCACAGTCAGAGCCTCAAAAACAAATATAACATGTTAGAGAATAACAATGATGCAAGACAAGAAGCTTGACCAAAGCAGATTCTGAAGTGTAAAACAGCATCCAAATGTTGAAAATTGTATCAGTGAGCACCACAATTCCTTTAGCCTAGCTTTGAATTGGAATGTTCTGGAAATTTTTTATAAAGAGATAGAGAAAGAAAACCATTAGAGGTTCTGAATTGTTACATCTGATCTGAGGCCCAAGTAACTGGGTTCTTGTTTTTGTTTTAATTACGTATTTATTTGGTTTTTATTTGAAAGGGAGGAAGGAAAAGGAAGAGAAAAAAGGATCTGTTCGTCTGCAACAGCCAGGGCTGGGCACAGGCAGGCAGAGCCTCACCCAGGGCCCCGCAGGAGTGCAGGAGCCCATGGGGCTGAGCACCCACTGCTAGATTGGCAGCAGAGGAGCCAGGACTTAAATGGGGTCCTCTGCTCCATGATCATTTAAGCCCCTGCACCAGAGGCCCACAAGTATCCATATTCTAGAAGCTTTTCAGGTAGTAAATGCTAGGGACTGGGCTAGATTTTCATTAAATTTTTTTTTCCTGAAGCCTTTTTATGTTTTCATATTGACACATGAAGATACATGACACATACCATAAAAAAGGTTATTAATAAAAACTACGTGTGAACTTGTTAGGAGAAATAGTCACAGACAACAATATTGACGACTGGTAGTCGTTTAGTGCTTTGTGAGGCCAGATCTTCACTAATGGTAGCATTTCATCCTTATGACAAATCTGTGATGCCAGCACCCATTTACAGACAAAACCACAAGGAGCTTGGGGTCCTGGTTCAGACCACTAGAGAGTGACTCAATGTGAGCACAGGGGCCGTACCACTCCAGGACCCAAGGTTTAACCCTTCCCTTCCACTACATTTCAGGGGGATGGACAAGCAAGCCCTCGAAACTGGGAACATCTGTGGTCTGGACAGCCTCTCGGGGCTCCCTGGAATAACTGGGCCCTCTGCTTCTGGGCACTCTCCCTGCCTGGAACTTCCTGGGGACAATGGAAGTTCCTCCTACTTCCACTGGTGCCCTGTCCCTTCCAGAGGCTTCTTAGAATTCTTCTTTTAAAGCAAGAAGTGAATTCTATCACCATGCAAGCCAGAGAGGGAAAGCCAAACAGACGTGGAACTCCCCAGGATACCAGCTGGGGTAGTCCATGAGCAATCCTTTGAGAAGATTCCTAATAAAAGTACAGAATGACCTTCTAGAAAGTACCCCATGCCACATCCGGTGAGGATGTGGGTGCAAACTCGTAGAGTCTCCCTCACAGAGGGGACAGAGTGCTCATGATCACTTTGTCCCATTTCACAGATGGCAGAGCCAAATCACGAAGGGACTTCTCGAAAAGAAAATGGAGTTGATGCCCCACCAGAACCTTCCATTTTTCACTAGTCTGAAAGTTGTTTGTGGATTTTAAAGAAGTTTTTAAAAGGCAGGTGTTTAATATTTATCCTCTTTCATGGTAAGATTACCAAATACAGCAAAGCATGCCCAGTTAAAGTTGAATTATTTCAGCTAACAATGTTTTGGTAAATGCTGGTCTAAATACAGTATGGAGCAAATTTATACTACAAAAACATTATTTGTTGTTTATTTGAAATTCAAATTTAACTGAGAGTCCTGTAGCTTTATTTGCTAAATATTACAGCTCTATTTCATGGGAAACATGATTTTATTTTCTCCTTGGAGATTGTTTTTCCTTCTCAATGTCACCAGTTCAATGATTTGAAGAGGCATAAGCCAGAAATTTAATACCAACCTATCCTTTTGTGCCAAACACCTACAGGGCCAGCTCCTTTGGGAATTAACAAGTACTGCATACTTCAGAAGCACACCCCTTTCCCACGTGGTCACACACCCCCACACCTGTTCAGACACTCAGATGCATACACATTCGCAAATGTTTGCAAATGCATACACATACTGTACAAACCTAACATTCTAAAACAAAACTGTTTCACTCCAGAATGGACATCAATGGGGCAGTGGGTTTGCTTGGGATACACTGACCCCATCCCTTACCAGAGAGCCTGCTTTGAGTGCCTGATCTTTCATTTTTATTTCTTCTTTTTAAAAAAAAAGATTTATTTACGTTTATTGGAAAGTCAGATTTACAGAGAGAAGGAGAAACAAAAATATTTTCCATCTGCTGGTTCACTCCCCAACTAGACGCAACAACTGGAGCTGAGACAATCTGAATCCAGGAGCCAGGAAGTTCTTCCAGGTCTCCCACGCAGGTGCAGGGTCCCAAGGCTTTGGGCTTTCCTTAACTGCTTTCCCAAGTCGTGAGCAGGGAGCTGGATGGGAAGCAGGGCTGCTGGGATTAGAACCAGCGACCATATGAAATCCCGACACATGCAAGGCAAGATTTTAGCCATGAGGTTACTGCACCACGCCCTGATCTTCCACTTCTAGCTCAACTTCCTACTAATACATCCTGGAAAACAGCTATGATGGCTCATGTGCTTGGGTCCCTGCCATGCCCATGGGAGACTCAGATGGAGTTCTGGCTCTTGGCTCTGGTTTGGCTCAAACATGACTGCTGCTGTTGCAGGCATTTGAGAGTGAAACGATGAATGAAGATATTCATATTCTCTCTTTCTCCCTCTTTCCCTCCCTCACCTGCTACCTTTCAAATGAATCTTTTTTAAAAAATCCTTCATCACTCACAGGTACAGGGACCAATAAGAATCTGGACAGGTCCAGGCTGCAGCACCCACATGTGTATCCTAAAACAGGGTGTGGGGCAGGCCACACTGCAACATTCATCAGCTCATACAAGGCCAAGATGGGAGGGCAGACTATGCCGAGCAAGGGCCTAACACCCACTGACCTGTAGGAGATCTGATTCTGGGAGTGGGCCAAGTGGGAGAACATTGGAAACTTCCCCAGGGGGTCATAATTCCCACTGGTAATCATATGATCCAGGCTGGGGGGTCAGGCAAGCTGGGCAAAGTAGCTCCAACTATTGGCTAATGTATAGTTTGGTTATTCAAGGGGGCAGACCAGGTAGGGCCAAGCAAACCTTAGCTCACCAGCAAGAACAGAAATCAGGCTGGAGCACAAGTCATGCTGAGCTAGACAATTACACCTACTGGTTTGCATGAGCCAGGGGTGGGAGCAGACTGAGCAGGGCCAGGTTCCATCACCCACCATCAAGAATCGAATGGGGAGGGGCAGCCAGGTTAGGCCTGAACACAGAATCTAAGGCAAAGGCCAAGAGAGGAGAGAGACTATGCCAAGCTAGGTCAGAGCAACCACTGGCACATGCTTGATCTATGGCTGGGAACAGGCCTGGTTGGGGAACCAAGGGGACACTCTGGCTGGGTTGGGATTCCCACTGCTGAGTACAGGGGCTGGAGTGGGAGATGCATTCTGGTCTATGTATGGCTGCAGTGTCCCTCAGCACAAGTGTGGACTGGGGCTAGGCACACTAGAGTGGCTAGACGCCAGCACATACTGGCTCTCTGGAGGACTAAAGTAGGTGTAGGATGGGGTAGGATAGGTATCTGCCCCTGCTTAGCCATGTGTGACCTGTGTCTGGGTGTTGACCAGGCTTGGCTGGGCTGAAACAACCAACAACAAGAACCATAATGGATGAGGGCTGGTCAGGAAAGAGCATTGTTACTGCTAGGACAAGAGGTGGACTAAGTAGGGCTTGCCCATGGACACACCCATATGAGAACTGACATTGGGAGAGGTTCTGATGGAGGAGCTCGGGAAACTCCTCTGTTGGGACACAGTACCTGAAGGTGAGCACAAGAACCATGATAGGGAGCAGCCTAGACCAGGCCAGGGAATAGTACCCACCAGCATACATTTGGCACAGGTCAGGGGTGGACCAGGTTGAACCAGTTCATATCACCCACTGTCAAATCCAAGCACCAGAATAGAGTGTGGGTCAGACCAGGTTCAGTCGCAACACATACCAGTACACATTAGGACTGGGTGCCAGCTGGGTTGGGCTAGGCTTTAGCCCCCACCAGCATGAATTAGAATTGGGGGTGAGCTGGGCTGAGCCAGGCTACAGCACCCACTGATAAATGACAAGGCAAGGTGGGCCAAGTCAGACTGGGCCACAGCACCCAACCAGTACACGTGAGAACCATGGGTGGAGGGGGCAAAGCTGGTAGGGGGAGTGGGGAAGGCTCCCCTGCAGGACTACCACTCCCACTGGAGAGTGTGAGTAGGGATGGGGGCAGACCAGACTGGGCAGGGCTATAACATCTGTGGGCCTCATGTGGACTAGATCAGGAAAAGCCAGGCTGGGCTGACTGTTTCTACTGGTGCAAGCATAAATCAGAGTGGGTGAGGATTGGTTGGGCTTTGCTGCAGCATCAGCTGGCAGATGCTGGCACTGGGAGCTAGTTCTGTCCAATTAAACTGCAAAATCACCTAGAGAGCGCATGATCCAGGAGTGGGCCCAAAAGGGAAATAGTGGGCACCACCCTCTAGAGAGCATGAGAACCAGGACTAGGGCAGGAATAGCTAGACAGAATGGCACTCACCAGCATGTGTGTGGGCTAGATAGTGGGGCTGGTTGGGTTGAACTAGGCTTCAATGCCCATTGACATGTAGAACTGAATGGGATATAGGACAGACTGGACCAGTTTGCTCTACATACTGGCAAGTACAGGAACCAGGGCAGGGGGCAGGACTAGGTTGCAGCTTCCACTGATTTGCGTGAGGGCCATGTGTGTGGTGGGCAGGATCAGGCTGGTCTGCAACACCCATTGGTTTCTGTAGATGACAGAGGCTGGAAATAAAACTGACCCAGCAATTGGAACCACCAACATGTGCAAAAGCTGACTGGGGTGACAAACTGTGCTGGACCCTGTACTGGCAAGCATACACAAGAATCAGGTCTGGGCTCACCTCAGATGAAGTTTCTTTGGGGATCCCTCCAACTGAACTGCTGATCTCAGAACCCCAACCATGAAGAGAAGTGCAGGTTCCATGCTCTGACCATGGAGTGCATGTGTCATAGCTGAGCCTCCTCAGAGGCTCAGATGGAGCAGTGCTCAGCATATCCAGGTGCATATGGAGGATATGGCAGTACACTGGAGCCTGCAGAGAACACCTGGTACCACAACAGAGGACAGAACAAATCAATCAAGTATCTCAGCCAAGTGTTGGCAGTTAATATCTGGGCTAATGGAGATTCTAAGGTGAACTATGTCAGACAGTGGATTCTGGAGAGATTTCACAGTACTTGGAATGGTGAGATTGGCAGCAATTCAGAACTGTTAAACTATCAAACCCACTTGAGCAGGACCCTTGGAGTGTGCCCCATGTCAGGGACCCTGGGATGGGTGGGAGGCTGGGTGAGGCTTCTCCCTTTATCTTCCCCCTTCCCCCAGATACAGAAAAAAGAGAGAGAGAGAGAGAGAGAGAGAGAGAGAGAGAGAGAGAGAGAGAGAATGAATGTGGGGGAAAAAGTCCTTCATTCCCTCAGACTTGCACAACTTTCCAAAAACATGACTTGCCTTTTTGGGCAGCTCCTGTTCATTTCAAGAGAAAGCCATATCCTTTTTTGCTTTGTATGCCCAGCCATACTGACCCAACTTCTCAGCACGAAACGGTTGGCAACACAACCTTATCTCTTGTGTTTCAGAAATTTGAATTTTCTTCTCTTGCATTGCATAAAAATGCTGATTTTTAGTACAACGGCAATGCAGGTTTTCCTAGGGTCAGATCATGAGTGTAATTTAATGACCAGGAAAATGTAAAATCCAGAATCCACAATGTAAGTCATAGAATAAAAGTATTTGAAACTATAGCATGGAAGACTAGGCCACTGTTTGGGTGCCTGCATTCTACATGGGTGCTGGTTCATGTCCCAGCTGCTCTATTTTCCATCCAGCTCCCTGCGTATCACCTGGGAAAGCAGCAGAGAATGGCTCAGGTCCAAGGGCTCCTGCAGCCACATGGGAAACCTGGAGGAGGCTCCTGGCTCCTGGCTTCAGATCAGCCTAACTCTGGCCAGTGCAGCCATTTGATGACAGAAGGTTCTCTCTCTCTCTCTCTCTCTCTCTCTCTCTCTCTCTCTCTCTCTCATTCATTCTTTATAACTCTACCTACCAAATACACACAAATAATTTTTTAAACTAAAAAAAATAAGCGAGAATAAAAAGTTTTAAAGCATTCTCAAGGAGCAGTATAGCATGGTATACATAAGGAATTACTATAGTCAGGCTACTTACAACTGGCCAACTTACTTTACCTGTAAAAGCTTCCCTCTTAGAGTTGCTTCCATAATTAAGCATATAAAAGACATATGAAGGGTGCCAATGTAGTGGGTTAAGCCACTCCCTGCAATGCCAGCATCACATATGGAAGCTGACTTGAGCCCTGGTTGCTCCACTTACAATCCAAGCATCCCTGATGATATGTATGGAAAAGTAACAGAAGATGGCCCAAGTCCTTGGGCTGCTGCACCCATGTGGGAGACCCTGAAGCTTCTGGTCCATGGCTTTGGCCTAGACCAGTCCTGGCTGTTGTGGCTCTTTGGGGTGTAAATAAGTAAACGGAAGATCTCTAGCTCTCTCACTCTCACCTTCATCCCACCCCCATTCCGTAATTTTGCCTTTAAAATAAACAAAATAAAAACCTTTAAAAAATATGAAGTTGTAGCTCTTACATACATGAGATAAGGACAACATTCTCCCAGTCACCTCATGGTGCCGCACCAAAAGATGGAAAGGATACAGGTTACCAGACGGCAGCTCTGCAGTGACTGCATTTCCTCCACAGCCATTGCTGGGGTGGTGGGGTGTGTTGGGATAGGTCTGGGTTGGTGCATTGGGCAAGGAAGGCAGGACCCTTGGCTTTCATGACAGACCTCAGCCCAACCCTGCCCTTCAGGTGGGGGTCTGCCTTTCCCATGACCTTCCAGAAATGGGCAACCCAGATGCGGACTGCTGCCTAATTCAGCCCTGCGTTGACCCAAGCCCAGGGCTTTGTCCTTAACTCTTGACTCACAGACTGGTTCTGAATCACTCCATTCAGTCCCTTTACTCGTGTTGCCAGATGACATCCCCATATTGATGACCCCAGGCCACATGTTGCCCTCCCCTGAACTCAGACTCACCTCTGCCTATCCAACCTTTCTGCATGGACAGCAAATCTAACATCCCAGATTTAGGAAAT
Organism: Ochotona curzoniae; assembly: GCF_017591425.1. NCBI lineage: Eukaryota > Metazoa > Chordata > Mammalia > Lagomorpha > Ochotonidae > Ochotona > Ochotona curzoniae. Next base: position 10,334,657 of record NW_024464920.1, on the reverse strand, counting down.
TCCAAACAGAATTTGATCCCCCAAATAATTTCACCTTCTTATCCCCTGACTCAATATACAGGACAACCCCATTCTTCTAGTTGGGCAGACCCAAATGCTTGGAGTCACACCATTCCTTTTGGTAGCAGACCTCCAAAAGCCAATCCTTTGGCTCATTCTGTGGGTTCCACCTTCAAAACACAGTCAGAGTGCCTCCCACAGTCTGTATGCCTGCTATTCCAGTAACTGCCATCCTATCCCACCAGAACCATTGCAGTAGACTCCTTGTCTTGCTGTTTCTTACCTTGCCTGTTGCCACAGTCTGTTCTTGGTACAGCAGAGTACCCATGTAGAAACATAACTTTTCCAAAGCTGCCCACTGAAGCCTCACAATGGCCAGGCCCTGTCCTGTCCTCTGGCTCTCTTGGCCCTTGCATCCTGCCACTCCCCAAGCCCTACCCCTATACTAGCCACTAGCTCTCCATGCCGGTCTTTACATACACCATGTGCCTCTCTCTCTGGTTAGGGCTTTTAGACATTCTCCTCACTCACTGGTACATATTGCACCCCCATGTCCTTGTGAGTCATACCGTAGTGTCCATCAGTTCTCACCTTAATAAAGGGGACTTTGCTCTGTCCACCTGCCTAAACCAGCAACAAGCCATCTTTATCCAAGCACCCACTCTCCTCTGACCTGCTGCATGTTTTCTCAGCACTTCCAACTTCAGTACCCACAATCATCCATTCATTCATTTTCTTATTGTCTCTAGCCTCTGAAAGGCAAGTGCTGTGTGTAGGCACAGACTTCTGTCCACTTATGGCTGTATTCCCAGTGCCTAGGAGAATGTATGTATGTATGTGGGAGACTCTCAATAGCTATTGGGTGAAAGAGTGCATGAACGGGAAAAACTTTTTAGATGTTATCAGGTCAGCCAAAAAGAACCCTTCTGCTAACAGTTTCAGCTGCCTAACACAAAGCCAGGCATTGAGCCACCAGTCCATTCTCATTTCCCCTTTGGGATCAGGATTCTAGCAGGATCCTCCCCACAGGTATTTCTTGGCCAGCTTGCCTTTGTTTTGTATCTCTGCTTGCTTTGATTTGAAAGAAGAGGTCACAGGCAAAGCCATGTGCAAGTCTCCACATGTTGGTTGGCTCCCCACATCCTCCTGATGGAAATGTGTCTGGGCACATTATTCCAAACCAACCAGCAGATGATGAGAATCTCACTGCTTAAGCAGAAAAGAAAACAAAGCCACCACCTCACCACCACTTCCATGGACATACCAACCAAGTTCTAAAGGCCACTGTCAGCGACCCTTCCTGTCTGTTTAGGGGCATCATGCTGAGGGGCAAACATGCTGAGAAGACAGGGCCTTCTACATTAAATGAGCCAAAAAGGAGCTCTCCAAATTTCAGACTAATCAGCTTCAGCAGCATCTCAGCCACGATTATTGTGTGAGGGTTTTAATTCCCTTCGGCAAATCCATTAGGGACCTTCCAACTATGCCAAGAACTCGGTCTCCTGTCCTGGGAGTGAGCAAATCTACTGCAGGAAGCTTTTGCTGATGCCAGAGAGAGTCTATGATTCCCCCAGCTTATTGTAGCATGATCTAATGGTCAAAACTGTTGCTTTCAGAACCTCAGGACAAACACTGAACATTCACTCCAAGAGTCAAACACTAGTGCATGCACAGTGCCACGTGTTTTTCCAGAAGGATCTTGGTACATCCAATCAAAAAAATTCAGGCATATCAAAGGAGAAATTAATACTTCTTTCATAATTCTCATTAGCAAACCAGACACTAGGCCAAAGTACCTCTCACTGGGTTGCTGAATTGAAGATGCAAGTTCCATCCGTAAAAAGGGGGCAGGGTCCCCGCGGATGGACTGCACTGCCTGACTTTGGCATTCAGATCCGCTGTGGTGACTTTCATAGTTCTAAACACTCAATTAGCATCAATTCCCAGCTATATACATATATATATATATATATTCAATGGAGGTGGGGTAGGGGTGGAATAAAGAAGCAGGCTCAGAGAAGCAACCACAAAGGACAGAACAGCGATTTTATATGTGGCAAAATACTCCTAGAATACAAACAGTGGGAGAGGGGCACAGGACACCAGACTTCAATGTGGGGACAGGTCAGGCAGTGGTGTCTCGTCCTCTAACCAATAAGTGAAAGTTGCACCCCACCCCCAGGTGGGGAGTGGAGCGCCACAGCACAGGAGGTGGCGAGACAGGCATGAGCGCTCATCCCTGAGGTGGGCAGCCTCTGGGCAGGGCCCAGTCCTTGTTGGCACAATTGGCTCTCTCCAGCCCATCCGGGTTGCTGGGCTGCTGGGCTGCAAGGCAGCTGTGCGTGGCAGAGAGCTATCCCAGTGGGGACATGGGGAAAGGAAGCAGCAGATGCAGCCAAGGCCCCCTAGAAGGCCCAGGGTCCCCAAGTGACACTGAGGTGGCAGTTACTTCCTGGACATCAGCCCCAGAATCTCAGGATGAGGGTGACAGAGCGGGTTTTGATTTTTGTTTTTAAAGATGTATTTATTTATTGGAAAGTCAGATATACAGAGAGGAGGAGAGACAGAGAGGAAGATCTTCCGCCTGACGATTCACTCCCCAAGTGAGCGCAACAGCCGATGCTATACCGATCCAAAGCCAGGATCCAGGAACTTCTTCCGGGTCTCCCACAGTGGTGCAGGGTCCCAAAGCTTTGGGCTGTCCTCGACTGCTTTCCCAGGCCACAAGCAGGGAGCCAGATGGGAAGTGGAGCTGTCGGGATTAGAACCAGCGCCCATATGGGATCCCGGCGCGTTCAAGGTGAGGACTTAAGCCGCTAGGCCACGTCACCGGGCTCGGGTTTTGATTTTTTGGTTTAAAATGAGAGGGAGCAGAATGTTGCATGGGCTTCACCCCAGGTGGCACAGGGCTGGGTGGGAGGCCTCAGATATGGAAGGGTCCCCTCTCCTGAGGGGAGCAGGCAGGGGATGGTGAAACCAAAGCTCATCCCTGGGGTGGGTGAAGGCTGAGCCGTGGGAGAGTGGGGTGGGGACAGTGTCTGTGCTCAGGTGCTTGGCCCCGCCTTCCCTTCCAGCCTCCTACCCACAATATATATATGTGTGTGTGTGTGTGTGTGTATACACATATGTATAATTTGCCATTCATTTTTAACAAGTAGTTATTTTATGTAAAAACAAAAAGAAAGGGGCTGGCACAGTGGCATAGTGCCTGCATCCATATGGATGCCAGTTAAATCCTGGATGCTCCACTTCCAATCCAGCTTCCTGCTAATAGCCTGTGATAGCAGTGGAAGATGGTCCAACCTTGAGCCCCTACACTTACATAGAAGTCTCAGAGGAAGCTCTTTGTTCCCAGCTTTGGACTGGCCCAGTTCTGGCCGTTGTGGCCACTTGAGGGGTGGTCCAGCAGGTGCAAGATCTCTATGTTTGTTTTTACTTCTCTCTATATAACTCTGAGCTTCATGTAAAAGAAATAAATCCCTTTAAAAAGGAAAAATAGCCATCAATTAAATTAGTTATTGCTTATAATATGTGACATGGCCAGAGACAAACAGGGCAAAAAATTGTTTTGTGTGAGTGTCTAGCGAGAAGATTAAATGTAAAAAGAGCTCGTAAGTGTGGTTTGATATAGTCTTAATATTCTCATAACTTCTGAGATTAAAGAAAATAACTATCATTTGGGAAAAAATCCACCTAGAAACATTTAATCGAATTTCCAGCCTTACCAAGTGTGTGAAGGTGTTTCTATTTCAGGCTCCAGTGAGCATGCACAGGTTTCTCGGGTGTAGAAATGGGTTACACTGGAGCTTTTCCTACTTGCTCCCCTTGCCAGGGGCTAAGCAAGACTCAGGGCAGATGCCTCAGTATAATTCACGTGGTCAAGCAATGTGGCAACATTTATGTCATTGCAGAATCTCACATTTACTCATAAGTTCACACACTCTCACACAACTCCCTCCAAATCTCTCTCGCCAGTGGCTGCTTCCTGGGTTGATCATGAATATGTTACTTCCAGCACCAGAGGGTCAAACTAGATTGATTTCTAAGAGCGCTTTCTACTTTTACAATAAGCTTTATCCTAATCTCTCCTTGGGCATCTTGATTAGCAATAAGGACATGGGTTGAGATGTCTGTACAAGGCATTGGAGGGCCTGGGCTCAAGGCCCAACTCCAGCTCCTTGACTGCAGCCTCCTACTGATGCAGACTCTGAGAGTCTACAGGGGTGGCTCAGGGGATGAGGCTCCTGCCTTCTGTGAGGGAGACCTGGGGGGTGAAACAGCAGGTGGGACAGCAGGTGCACTCACTCTTTCACTCTACCTCTCAAATACTGCCCCCCCTTTTTTTTATTGGAAAGGCAGAGCAAATTTACAGAGTGAAGGAGAGACTGAAAGATCTCCCATTCACTGTTTATTACTCAAATGGCTGCAATGGCCAGAGCTGAGCTGGTCTAAAGTCAGACTATTCCATACAGGTGCAGGGTCCTGAGGCTTTGGGCTGTCCTCCACTGCGTTCCTAAGCTACAAACAGGGAGGTAGCTGGAAAGTGGAGCAGCTGGGATACAAACTGGTAGCCATATAGGATGGTGGTACTTGGAGATGGAGGATTAGCCAGATGAATCACTGTGCCAAGCCCTCAAACACTTTTTAGAACAAAGGGGTTTTTCTCATTTTTTTTTTCATTTTTTAATGATGTTTATATAGTTGATCACGGTAGGAATGGTTGAGGGTTAGGGGAAAGTAGGTGAGACCATTGCCTCTAAAATTTTTTTTCCTCCTATATCTGGGAGAAGGGGAGAGATAAGGGGAGATACCACACCCAGCCTCCCATCTGCCTCAGTACACAGGGATGGAAAACAGCCACCCAATATCATCTCAGGGTCCCCAAAGTGGAGCATGCTCTGAGGGTTCTGCGTAAGTGGTTTCCATAGTTCTGAAATGCTGTCAGTCTCACTGATCCAATGATGTGAAAATCCTTCCAAGGTCCACTGACTGACATAGTCCACCTTGGAGTCCTCATTCACCCAGATATTTGCTCTAAATCCCTGGCTGGAGTAGTAGTCAGTTTGTTCTGCTCTTTCCTTGCAGGTCCCAGTCAGCTGCCATACCCTCCATGTGCATCTGGGCATGCTGTCCAATGCTTCATCTTACGCAATGAGGCGGTCCAGTTCTGCCACATGCACTCCTCAGTCAGACCACAGGTCCTACAGTTCTTTCCCCATGGTTGGAGTTCTGAGTCTAGCTGATCAAGTGGAATATCCCTAAAGATACCTCATCTGAGGTGATCCCAGAACTGACTCTTGTGTGTGCTTGTCAGTACAGTCTGGCTCAGTCCATCACCCAGATTGGCCTATACACACACTGGTAATTGCAATTGCTAGATCAGTTTTTGTTTCCAGTCCTGTCCCTTACACAAGCCAGTGGATGCTACAGTCCCGATCAGCCCATCCCACTACATACTTAGTCCTCATGCACACCAGCAGGAACTGCAACCTAGTTTTAGCAACCCCCAATAATCCCTACCAGGCCTATCCTGTACCCAGTCCTGGTTCTCAGATCTGACAGTGGCAGAGCCTGGCCTGCCCCCAGACCTGACCTGACCCACATGTATGCCAACAGGTATTGTAGCCTGGCTTGGTCTGGTCTTCTCTCAGCCTTGGTTCATGTGCTCACCTGCAAGGAATGTGTCCTGAAGGAGGAGTTCCCCAAGCTCCTCCATAATGCTTCCTCCCAGTGGCAGATCTTGTATACACTGATAGGTATTTGGCTCAGCCTAATTAGTCTACCTCCTGTCCTGGCAGAAACAGTGGTCTTGCCCAACTGGCCTACACCCATTCTGGCTCTTAATGTTGGGTGCTACAGCCCAGCCACACCTGCTCCATGCTCAGACACAACTCTCACATGGTTCAGCGGGTACTGAGACCTAGCCCAGCTTGTCCTACATCCACCCTGGCTCTCATGAACACAAGTGGGTGTTGGGAGTCTAGTCCAGTCTGGTGCACCCCAGTCCACACCCAAGCCAAGGGACGCTACAGCCATGTCCAACCCAGATCATCACCCCCCTACCCATTCTGGCTCTCATGCTCACTTGTGGAAATTACAACCCAGCAGGGATGTCTCCTTTGGCTCCTCGACCAAGCCTCCTCCTAACCTCAAATCTTGCTCATGCCAGTGGTTGCTCTGACCCAGCTTCAGCATAACCAAGCCCCCATCCCCCTGTAGAACCAACCCACACATTTGCCTACTTGTGGAACTATTTTGCTCAGCCTGACCAATACCCAGGCCTAAATCACTTGCTTACCAGTGGGAGCTACAACCCACCAGGGGAGTTTCCCAAGTTGCCCCACCAGGTTACTCCCAGACCCAGATCTTAAATGTGCCAGCAGGCACATTTACCTAACATAGTCTGCCCCCTCCATCCCTGCCTATGTTTGAGCTGGTGGATGCTGCAGCATAGCCCTCTTCACACCCTCTTCTTAAGTGTGCCTGTGGGTACTACAGCCTATACCAGTCCAGTCTGAACTCAACCCCAGTACCCATGAGTGTCAAAGAACTCCATAGTCATGCCTAGCACAGCCTGTCTCCACCCAGAGCTCTCAAGCAAACCAGTAGAAATTATAGTTTCACAGGGGTGGGCTCATATATCCCCCACAGAATTTGTCCCCAGAACTGGTTCTCTTACATGCTAGTTAGTGTCATGGCCCATCCTAATGTGACCTGTCCCCTGTTCTGACTCTCACTGGTAGGTACTGTTATCTAGCCCTGTCTTTAGGTAGGCTCCCAGTTCTAGCTTTAGTATGTGTCAGTGTAGTATTTGGCATTGTTTGATGCTAACTATCCCAGCTCAGGTCTCCCACATAGGCCAGTGCATCGGTCTGACCCTTAAAGTCTTCCCATTTACCCCTCCAAACCGCTCGGTCTCTGCTCCCTCGCCTACCTTTACAAGTACAATGGCCATGTTGATGGAAGTCCCTCAGTAGTCATTCTTCACCTGCAGCATAACCCCCTCAGCAGTCCTCCTTCTCACATCTCTCCTCACACACTTCCCTGGGCAATCTGCCCTCCATCCTTTGCTACAGTATCAGATGTCCTCTGCAGACCCCAATGGACTGCCATACTTTCTATATGCTTCTGAGTAAGCCATTCCCTGCTCTGTCAAAGCCACTGAGAAGACTCAGATCTAGAGAACAATAGCCTTGTCAATGCAAGTCCCTCAGAGGTCATTTCTCATCTGGACCTGAGCCCACAGGTTGCCATATGCTCCCACCTGGGCCATCCCCCAAGTCCCCTACAAACCACACCCCGGAGTCCCCACAAGCACACTGCTGGGTGGCCTGTGGGCTTTGCCCAATGCCACTGGCACCCTGAGCTACCCAACTCAATCCCCACCAGGTACCCCCTGGGGCTTAACAGTCCGGGTCCCATGGCACATGCCTAAAACAAAATTTAAGTGTAGGAATCAACTGCCAAATATTGGATGGGCATAGTATAATTTGGGGGAAGCACTTACCATGTGTAGAGTAGTACAATAAGTTTCTCCATCAGGATTTCAGCTCTATGAGATGGATGCAGACAGAGCAAATGAAGGACACGGAAGGTCCTCTTACCTATTACAGATTTACTGGGCTACACTTCACATCCTCTACAGCCCATGCTTTAAGAGTGCAAAATTCAACAGTAGTAAGTGTATTCACACAGTTGTGCAACCATCATCACTATAATCAATTCCAGAATCTTTTAATATCCTTTAGCAGCCACTGTTCTCTCTGTCTCTGTAGTATAGTCTGGAAATTTCCTATCCAAACTGTCTGTGGTCTTTCCAAGTGGGGGTTTTGAGCTCAAGCCCTTCTGACCACAGTGCTGTTCACTCTATTGCCCCAGTGTGAAGTGTTTTGATGACATAGACAAAGTAAGAGACTGGCATTAAGGTGTTCTGAGAAACAGAGCCTGTGGATTATCTAGAAGAGACGTAGATGGGAATGAAGGAGATTTATTATGAGGTATTGGCTCATGTGATTACAGAGGCTGAGGATCCCCATCATCTGTCATGTGCAAACTAGAGACCCAGAAAAGCCAATGGTGTGGTTCTAGTCCACAGCAAAAGGCCCAAGGCCTCTGAAGGAACATTCCAGGCCTGGAGAAGATAGCTGTCCCAGCTCCAGCAGAGAGCAGATTCACTCCTCCAACACCTGCTGCTCTCTTCGGGGCCTCTGAGGACCAGGTGATGTCCCCTGTGTTAGCAAGGGCAACCTTCCTTCAATCAGTCTACACGGCCAAAGGCTAATTGCTTTTGGAAACATCCTCCTGGGCACACCCAGAAGAACATGTTACCAATGCTCTAGGCATCCCTTCATCCCAGTTAACACATAAAATTAGCAATCATGAGATGCATCCTGGTGCGTCTGGGGGGCAGGGGTGGGAAATGACCCCTTGAGTCTACAGAAGACAATACACAGTTCCCACTCAGAGAGCAGATGCAAATGTAAAAGGATAAAGCTCTGGGGCCTGGTGTGTTAGCCTAGTGGCTAAAGTCTTCACCTTGCACATGCTGCGATCCCATATGGGCACCCAGCTGCTCCACTTCCCATCCAGCTCCCTGCTTATAACCTGGGAAAGCAGTTGAGGATGGCCCAAAGCCTTGGGACCCTGCACCTGCGTGGGAGACCTAGAAGAGGATCCAGGCTCCTGGCATCGGATTGCTGCAGCTCCAGCCATTGTGGCCTCTTGAGGAGTGAATTAACAGACACAAGATCTTCCTCTCTGTCTCCCCTCCCCCTCTGTATATCTGACTTTCAAATAAAAATAAATAAAAGATTTTTTTTTTAAATGATAAAGCTCCCCCTTTCCTAGTTCTGCTTAGACTCCGCCTACTTTTCTCTGCTCACATGTGTCTGTTTTGAAGGTGCAGAGGTCCCCACCCACTTGCTCTTATCTGCCCTGTCTGTAGCTCACTCCACTGCTGTGAAACAGGGTGGAGAGGAACCAGTTGGGCATTTTCTTTGCCTTTTCTCACCCAAGAGAGTATACGTTCTCGCCTGCTTTCTACCTCCTGTCTGTAACTGTCCCTCAGTCATCTAAGCTGCAGCCAAGCTATTTCCTTCCTCTGTGATCTTGATGGAAGTTTGAACCTCTCAATTTCCCTTACAATGCTAATCTTGCCACAGGGTCATGGCCACCCACCTTGCCCCAGTATGGGAAAACCTAGAAAGCTCAGTGGCGCCTGCAGAGGGGACTGTGCTAGGAGTTCTCCATCTGCCCACACTGCTCTCCTCTACCTGCCCTAGGCCCCTGGAAAGCTAGTGTTCAGGGCTGCGTGTCTGTGTTCCCTTGGAGCCATGGTGAGGGGCTGGAAGACATTAGGAAGCCAATGCAAGTTCAGGATTCATAGGCTAGTAGATAAGTCAAGGTTCTTAGGTGAAGACAATAGAATTTACTATGGTGAACGTAAAAAGGGAATAGATTAAAGGAAGCAAAGAGCTCATGACATCTGTAGCACACAGCACCTGGGTTAACTGCTGCTCAGTCAGAACCAATGCCCTCCCATCACCAACTGTCCAGTCAAGCCGTGAAGAACCCAGAGCTTGCTGTACCACTGAGATGAGCTGAGAATCTGCTCCTGCTCTCACCTGCTCTGCATCTCTGCACTCCATCATTTTTACATTTGTACCTCATCAACTGGCAGAAAACATATCACAAAATTCCATCTAGTTACAAGGAAGGCTAGAAATGCGATTCTTAGTTTTCCTGATGGAAAAGAGCAAGAAGGCAGGTGGAGAGGATCTGACTTCTAGAATCTGCATTAAGAACTGTAGGGCTACTAGCCTGTGGCTTTAGTAATATATCTTGTCTCAGGAAGACCATGAGGTAGAAAAAGTATGGACCATGGTAGATGTGAATTCTTCCTTTTCCTTGGCCACAGCAGACTCAAACCTATCTTAGAGTCATTACACTTGTTCCCCTTTCACAGGGAATACTCTGCTCTCATGTCTCATGATTCATCCCTACCTGCTGGTCAAGTTTCAGCATCAACGTTGCCTCCTCAGAGAGGCCTTTCCTGGCCATGTTACCCACAGTGTCCCACCTCGCTGGCAGCTTCTCACTATTTTTAAGCACTTATCTGTCATTTTGCAGGGGACAGTGGGGTGGGATGGAGCTTTTTGTTGCTAATGCTGTTGCTGTCTCTGCCCGTGCTCTCCTCTTCCGAAACAGAGCAGAAGTTCCACAACAGCGGGGGACTCTTCTGTTTTGTTTAGGCTGGAGCCTAGAAGAATGGGAGGCTCCCAGGAGAGTGACTGATACTTGATGATAACAGCATTTATGCTGTAATTACCATGTGCCAGATAGGATTGAGTCTTCATGTTCCTGTTGTAAAGTAATTACTGTTATCATTACCATTTTGTAGAAGAAAAAAAACCCAGAGAGGGCAATGGAATGGGCCAGGTGACACAGCAAGCTTGGGCAGGTGTGACTCAAAGCAAGGCCACGTAACCCTGGCCACAGCACCCTGGGTGTGGCAGGTGTTCCGCAAGTATCTTGTGGATAAACAAATGGACATTGCTCAGGCTTCTCTCTGTTGCCTACAGTGCTGAAGCTCATCAGTTTCTTCATCTGCTTCACAGGATGCTCCTCCTCCTAACACTCATATTCCAGGGCTCCCATCCCTCTCAGCTGCTCTCCACAGTTGCTACTTTCCTTGAGGGATGCCATGTGTTAGCAGAGTTGAACCACCATGTTTTGCCCTGCTGAATCCAGCCTCTGCCAGAAATCTCTGGCATGGCCTCTCCCAAGTGAGGAAGTGATGAGATTAGATTTTTACACTCCCTGATAACAGCACTGGAGGGTTCTTTTGGCCTCTCTAATCAAACGCACACAAAGCTGATTTACTTCACTATCTAGGCAGTCAAGGCGATGCCAGTAAGACAAGCTGTGGAAGGTGAGCCCATTCATCTTTCCCTGAACACAAACTACGCCCCTTCTCCCTCCTCCTCAGGCTTGGTCACTGTCACTCCTTTCCGCTGAGTCTCCAAGGCCACAGCATGACAGTCGGTGTCGTTTTCTTCTCTCCCCCTCACAGCCAGTCCATGATAAAGTCCTGTGGATTTTGTCTCGTAAACAGTTCTCCATCCAGTCCTTCCTCTCTTCCTCTTCCAGCAGGACATCTGACTAGCTCTCAGGGGCTGTAGACAACATGAGTACCCTAACTACTCTACCTACCTCTTGCCTTGCTCTCTCCCATGCATTTTATGAATACCACCAGCACAGATACTAGACTACAATACAAGGAAAATGGCCATAATCCCAAAACCCAAAATTGAAATGGTCCAAAATCCAGAAACTTTTTGATCTCCACCATGACACCACAAATAAGCCTTGGTCAAGTGCAGATGCCCTAAAAATAGTGTATCAATTTTCTTCCAGGCTCTCTATATAAGGATATTTTTTTTTAAATCCTGTGTATCTTTACCTGTGAAGTGAGTTTTTTTGTAAGCAGCATATAGTTGGGTCTTTTTAAAATTTTATCTAGGGACTGATGTGGTGGTTCACTAGGCTAATCCTCCATGTCAATATCCCATTTAGGCACTGGTTCAAGTCCCATCAACCTCAGATTCAGCACCCTACTTGTGGCCTGGGAAAGTAGTGAAGGATAGCTTAAGTCCTTGGGACCCTGTGCCCATATGGGAGAGCTGGAGGAGGCTCCTGGCTCTGGATTGGCTCAGCTCTGGCTGCTGTGGTTATCTAGGGAGTGAACATGCAAATGGAAGATCTTTCTTTCTGTTCCTCCTTCTCTTTGTAAATCTGCCTTTCCAACAAAAATAAATAAATAAATATTCTTAAAAACAATTAATCCTAGCTGTATGCAACTGCCTAAGTTGCATTGTGCCTAGGCAAGTGTTACACTGCTAGGAGAAAAGTAGCTAATAGCTGGCAGGCATCCTGGGCCCAGTTAATGCCAACTTTGCGTTAACTATACCAGTGTGCCAACATAGTTGACTATTTTTTTAAGATATGGGGCGGGGGAGGAGATGCCTGCATGCCAGCGGATAGGGTCTGAGAACACTTGCATGAGCATGCATGGGCCCTGGCTTCTCTCTTAATATTTTGAGAAACTAGTCCTGCTGTTGTCTGGATTTGTGATGTGTTTATTTTAATCATTATGCGCCTTTTCATTAAATTAATATAACACAAAAACAATCTGTAGAGAACTGAAATCAAAAATAAAACTATCTTGGTCAAAAGAGAGATAAAGAGGGCCCGGCGCAGTGGCGCAAGTGGTTAAGGTCCTCACCTTGCACGCCTGGGATCCCATATGGGTGCTGGTTCTATCCCGGCAGCCCCGCTTCCCTTCCAGCTCCCTGCCTGTGGCCTGGGGAAGCAGCAGAGGACGGCCCAAAGCTTTGGGACCCTGCACCCGTGTGGGAGACCCGGAAGAAGCTCCTGGCTTCGGATCGGCATAGTATCAGCCGTTGCGCTCACTTGGGGAGTGAATCATGGACGGAAGATCTTCCTCTCTGTCTCTCCTCTCTGTATATCTGCCTTTCCAATAAAAAAATAATAAAAATAAATCTTTAAAAAAAAAGAGAGATAAAGAAATAAAGAAACAAAGAAACAAAAAAAAAAAGAAAATCCATCCATATGAGAGTCTGAAAAGTTGATGGAAATGTATACTGTGAAATGTATACTGTCTAGCTCTCAAAATGTTTTTGAAGTCAAAATAACATTTTTTAATCCAATTTTTCCATGAGTGTGTTTGAAGTACCTTCATCCAAGAGAGCTATGAGACATAAATGAATGCTGTGTTCAGACTAGGGACCCGTCCCCAAGATATCTCATTATATCTATGCAAATGTCCTCAGAATAGCCAAAGCCTGCAACACTAGATATGACATCACCAACCTGCAGGAATCTTCAATGTCTCCTCTTCAGCTCTGCCTTTCACTGCTTTCAGGATAAAGTTCCAGTCTGTTTATTAAAACAACAAAACAGGGCCAGGCATGCTAGCCTAGCAGCTAAAGTCCTCTCACACATGCTGGGATCCCATATGGGTGCAGGTTCTAATCCCAGTGTCCCCACTTCCCATCCAGCTCCTTGCTTGTTGCCTGGGAAAGTAGTCGAGGACGACCCAAAGCCTTGGGACCCTGCATCTGTGTGGGAGACCTGGAAGAGGTGCTGGGCTCCTGGCTTTGGACTAGCTCAGCTCCAGCCATTGAGGCTGCTTGGGGAGTGAATCAATGGATGGAAGATCTTCCTCTCTTTCTCTCCTTCTCTCTGTATATCTGTATATCCTTCTCTCTGTGTATCTCTCAGCTTTGCAATCATTTCACACTTCAGAAATAATCCAGTCATTGTCTTTCTCTCCAGTGAAGCACATATACAACCATGCTTTTCCCCTTGTGGAATAGAGAAAGCCCATCGACACAAAATGAGATAGAACATCATCACAGCTCTTCATTCCTCTGACTTTGTCCTGGAGACCAAGTGGCTGTCCTGCCATTTGTTCCACCCGACAGTTTAGGGGTACTAGCTTTAGATCCTTTGTTTAGTTTGGCTGTCTTTAGTGATTTGTCACCACAATGGTTTCCATAAATGCACTGAAGAGTAGAAAGAAAAGGATTCTATGTGCATGAAGCAATTGGCAAGAGAGGAAGGAAGGAGCCCCTTGACAGGAGGTAAGAGACTGCCCTGGGGAGGACAAGGACAGTCCTGCCAGCCCCACAGGGCCACATCTGAGCATCATTGTGAAAAACTAAAGAAAAAAAAAGCTGCAGGGCCTGGCATTGTGATGTACAGCTGCCATATGGCTCTTGATTTGCCCCAGCTGCTCCACTTCTGATTCATAATCTTATTTCCTGGGAAAGGAGTGGAGAATGGTCCAAATTTTTGAGTGTCTGTACCCACATGAGAGACCTGGAAAAACCTCTTGACACCTAGGTTAGAACTGGTTCAACTCCAACCATTGTGGCCATTCGGGGAATGAATCAGTAAACCAGCAGATGGAAGATCTCTCTGTCTCTGTGTATTTGTGTGTGTGTGTGTGTCCTTTCTCTATAAATCTACCTTTCAAATAAAAATAAATAATTATTTAAAAAAAAAAAAGGCAGCACAGCCTCTACTGCTATGCTCAAGCGACACTCAGTCACACTCAGAGCAAAGCCCTCACTCTCCTCAAGGAGGGATGGTGTTTGGTTTGGGAATATTTGGGGTTCCAGGAAATATGCCATTGCTTTGGAATCTCAAGGGTTGGCTCCTGAGAATCACTGGAAGATGACATCCTTGAGACAGTGCTCAGAGCTATCTGAGAGCTACCAGTGGCTGGGGTGGTGGCCAGGTATATCCTCAAGTGGCCCATCCGTCTCAGGGGATGGATGAGGAGAGAGAGTCCGAGAGCAGCAACATGTCACTTACAGGGTAACTGCTCTGGACAGATCAGCCTGCAGTTTACTGTCAGAAGGCACCCCCCACAGCCCACACCCCACCGCGCCAAATAGCGGGGACATGAAGTTCAAGACTCTGAACTCTAAAGTTATAAGATACAGTCAACAACATGTGGGCCGTCACCATCAGTGGGTCACCATTTCAACCCACAAGAAAGTCAGCTTCCAAGAATTAAATTTACTTTGAACATCAAAAAACAAAATAATTAAAACTAAAAGTGTGTTTATATGTGGGACTTGGATTATCTATCTCTTCAGAGGTGGCTGAGGATTTTTCTTTAATTCAGCAAAGGAAAATTGGACAACAAAACCCTATATTCTAGAGTCACAAGTCTGAAAGTTACCTTATAAAATCTGGTTGGCTAACCAATTTGTCTGTCTTTCCTTGAGTTCACATGGGAAAGAATTAGATGAATGTCCTTTTAAGTTTACTTTCTGTTCTACCTTTTTATATATCTTGCTAGACCCAATTGTGAAATGCCACATTCAAAATTAATCCAAGTGAACATACTGCAGAGTAATTCACCTGTGGAATGGACTTCAACCAACCCTTAAAGAGAAACTTTCTCTCTAAAGAAAACTTCAAACTAAATTTAACTTGACATTTTTACACACCTTTCATCCTTTTCTGGCTCTTTTACCTTCTCATTAGCAATATGAAGATGCATTCTAAGTTCAAGCTTATTAGCTACAAAGATCTCCTAAAGCATCTTAACTATGCATATTCTTCCACCAGCCTGGAGACATGAAAGGCAGTGTTGTTAGTTTCCTGGAAGATGAAGAACCCAGAGAAATAAGATGTTCTTCCAACACAAAATTTTCAAGTGACAATCAAACTTGTCACATGATCGGATTCACCCAGAGCAATTCACAAACCTTGTAAAACAGATGCTGCTGTATTTCCTACGTCAGCTGAAAGTAATTTGCCCAAGACCCAACAGCAAGGAAGTGACAAGGACAGAGGCTTCAGGAAACCTGCTGACAGGGCACAGGTGCATTAACCAGGACAAAAAGCACAGCCTCCAAGTTTCTACTGCCCTTGTTTTGTAGCTTGTCTATGTCTCTAGACTGTTTGGTACTGACTCCGATTATAACTATGCAAGATCTTACCTTTCAAGAACCTCACCCCTTCTCTAGAAGAAAAGTCTACTTACCTTAGTTGCTATGATTGCCCAGATTAAGTTGAGGGGACAGGAAGGTGCCGCAAAAGCAATCCCTCCATCTCAGTGAGTACTTTGCCATCAACACTTGAACAACTACAGGGAATAAGATGGGAAGAATGGGAGGATATTTAATCAGTTGCTTATGCAGCCCAAGCCAAGCACTATGCAAGTGTTTGAATGCAGGATCTCACTCATCTTTTCTTCTTCAAAGATTTATTTTTATTGGAAAGTCAGGTTTACAGAGAGAAGGAGAGACAGAAAGGAAGGTGTTTTAACTACTGGTTTGCTCCCAAAGTAGCCACAATGGCCAGAGCTGAGCTGATCTGAAGCTAGGAACCAAGAACTTCTTCCAGGGTCCCAAGGCTTTGGGCCATCCTTGACTATTTTCCCAGGCCACAAGCAGGGAACTGGAATATAAACGGAGCAGTTGGGACACAAACCAGCGCCCATATGGGATCCCAGCATGTGCAAAGCAAGGGCGTTAGGCACTAGGCTACCATGCCAGGCCCTCTCATTTGTTTTGTAACACAAAGACCAAATGAGCAAAGATTATCCAAAGGTTAATCAAAACAATTGCCATCATTAAAGAATAATAACAAAAGACATTAAAAGACCTAAATAGGCCAGAGGAATGAGGATAAGGCACATGGCCCAAAGAAAAATTCTGCTCAGATTTTCATAATTTATATTTTGAACAGGTATTGCTTATACCCATACATAATTCAAAAGGTACACAGAAGGTTGGTAACATATGTCTGCTTTATGCAGTCAAAGGAGTTTATTGATTGTGACCCGATACTATTTTCCATTAGATTTTACAATGCACATTTTCCTCTGTGTCTGCCTGAAATCTTTGCCAACTATTTCCTTTAGGCAACAGCAAACAAGCATAACACATTTCCCGAGACCCTTTGCTGTCGTAATATAGGTATCTGACTATTTTCCAACAAAGCCCAGATGAGGGAAGAATGACTATGGCTGAAAGGTTATAGACATTCTATTCTCCTAAGTGATGGACCTGGGGGATTTGGTTTTCTCCTGGCACAGGGACCCTGGTGATTAAACCTGGTCTTAGAGATGTTGGGCATCATCTGACAGTGACAACCACAGCAGGATTTCTGTTAGAACAGCCTCAGCCTGTTTTCAGACCTTTGTGGTGTGGCTGCAGGGTCCTCCTGGCTGTGTCACTTCAGGTTCTATAACATCCGGTCTTTGTTTCTTGGCCCTCTCATAAAACCTTCTTAATACCATATCATGGATGTCAACCAAAAGTAGTTGGAGTAGATTTTTTTCCCTGAAATAAAATTGCAAGGTATTGGAATCTGGAATTGAGTATGTTGTAATCTGGTTGGATTTTAAATAAAAAGTCACTAAAACTATTGGTGTGGAAACTAGGGTGACGCTAGTTCTGCCTCCATTTATGCTTTAAACCAACAGTTTAAATCTCAGACTACTAGAATTAGAGTAAAACCAAACCCTGAGCTACCACATCCCTCCATACAGGATTCACAACAGGAATACAGAGCCTGTTACGTGCCTCCTGGGGTTCTCAGTGAGATTAAGCATATAAAAATGGGTCAGAAAGAGGATTTGGAGAAGCTGGTTAATGGGAGCTTGTCTTGAAGAGACTTGTAAAGTCTCTTGGCTTTGTACACAAAGTTCAGGTACCATCTCCCAACCCCAAGCCCAGGGAGAAGGTCTTCGGCAGATCCATGGGAGAGCTTTACAGTGTGTCCCTGGCTGTTGGAAGACACAGAAGACTGGAAAGTTAAAAGAGGCTGTGGACTGAAGTTCAGTGACACCGAGAACACACAGAATGTTAGCAAGGACCCGTTGAGGGTTTCAGAGATGACAGGTCCCTGCAGAGTTGTTAGGGCAAAGGATGAAGGCCCCTACCTAAGACCATGTGTGATTTACACAGGAGAAGGCCTTGGATCTCAGCCACTGGATCCTCTAAGAAGTTCTTGTGGCAATCAAGCTGAACAGGTGCAGCTGGAGACCCAGGGGCTGAGCAAAGAATGACAAGAGACCACCTGGAAGAGAGATGTATCCATTTCATTCAAGGGAACCACACAAGAGAAGGCCTGCAGAGAACTGCCAAAATTTCTATGCCAGAGCCCAGAGAGAAAGAACCAGCTTGAGCTGTCCCACGCGCCCTCCACAGGCCACTAGCCTTAATCACGGCAAGGCCCAGATGGTATGAAGCTGGCAGATGAAGCAGTGAGTTGCTTAGCACTTTTCCTCTCATCAGTACTCTGCCTTCTGCCCTTGGGAGAGAAACAGCTGCAGTTGTTAGAGGTGAAGGTGAGCAAGGAGAGAAACAGAGGCTGGAAAGCTCTTCTGACTAGAGGAAGGCCTTCTCCTCCCCACCAAAACCCCAAAGAAACTCAAAGAAGTGGCGTGAGACAAAACTAAAACTGCATTTTGATTTTGGCATGATTTGTGTTCATGGTTGTCCATGGCACGCAGCAGCAAAACAAAAAAAATGACCACTTGGAGCCACACAGCATGAAGGACCTGTTCAAACCCAGGCTGGGAGCGGCCAGCGTGATCAGGGCTGAGAGGTGGGCATTCCATCTAACCTCAGGAGAAGGTTTAAAGAAAACAAAAGGACAGGCTCAGGGATGCATGTTTGGGGCTAGCAGAACTGAACAGCAGAGGGAGCAATGGAGCCTGCAGATGGTTAAATTACAAAATAGATTGAATTCATCATTTTCCCAGGACATTAACTGAGAGACATTATTTCTTCCATTTGGTATTGGGAGAGTCCTTGGGAGCGTTACCAGAAAAGCGTGATGGGTTCTTTCCTCAGCTTATTACAGAAATAAAAATCCGGGAATCTGTTGCAGACAGAAAAGTTTATTTGCGAAGGGACCAGGTGAGCAGGGAAAGGAGAGGGAGGGGGAAAGCACAGCCTGGGAGAAAGCCGGGAGGTGGGGTGCCTCTCGAAAGGGGAGGGGGAGACACCCAAAGGTTTGAGGAAGGGTCTTGGGATTTTAAGCATTCCCCGACCCCTCCTTGTTGGGCGGGGAGCCTACAGGTAAGATGCTCCCCATTGGTGGTCTCTTAACCAGTTAGGAAATGGGTGGGCAATGCTGGTGCCGTCCACCTGCAGGTGTGGCTAAGACCTCAGCATGCCTGGATGGTCTCACTGCTACTTTCCCAGGCACTTTAGCAGGGAGCTAGCTTTATCGGAAGCAGACTGTACCCAGCAGTCTGCTATAAGCTGCTGGTGTGGTAGGCCGTGGCTTAACCCACTATACCACAATGTTGGTCCCTTTAAAAGTAAGTTATAGAGAGCCAGTAAAGAAAGAAAACTATCAAGTAAATCATATGCACAGTGTGCAAGTGTGGTAAAAAAACCTCGTGATGTTGCAGTACATGTATAATGTTTGAAAAATAGGGATAAGCCCAAGAACCACAACCTCTAGAACTTCAGAACTTCCTGCCCCTTTCTCGCACGCTGGTACACTTAGTTGTTTAGTTCAAAGGCCCTATAAGGAATTCACTGCAAGGCAATCCTACAGGAGCGTGTGCTCACAAGCCATCCCAATTCTGTTCAGTGATTCCAGCCCCACAACTAGAGGCAGATCCTAGCATGATCTGCAGTACAGATCTGACCTGGGTAGGGAAGGCTTCCACACAGAGAGCTGTACAGGAAGTACCCCGAGGCTGTTAGGAAAAGAACCTAATTTAAGAGTGGAGCAAAATGATCATCTTACTATCCTCAACCAAAGCATCTGTGGATGCTTCACTCAAAGAAATTACAGCTATGGCAAATGTTCAACAGTATGTACCTATAGCTTTCCAATGAGTTGCAATACTGGTTACAGAAACTAATGCTGATGGTAGAATTGAGACTTACATAGCATGTACTCGTCAGATACAAAGAGAAATACATGAGACCATGAACAGCAGGAGGCAGGATCACTGGAGTTCACCTGAGAGTCCACCCAAGTCATCAGACCCCTTGACTAAGCTGTGCTTGGTCTCTAAGGCAGGCAGGATGGTTAAGGTGCACACAGCGCCAGAGGGGCCTCATTATCAGCCTGCATTATCTGCGTCCCTGCTTTTGCGAGTCTGCTTAGGAAAGCAAAGGTCATTTTAAGATGAAAATCTCCTTAATGTGATCAAGTAAGTCCCCACTCCAAGCAACATTTCTTGATGCTGATGCTTGTTCTTGTATATCCTGTTTGGTCAGAGCAGCCTCTTGCTAATTATGTGAGTCTGTGAGTCTGCAGTGTAAATACAATTAAGCCAACTGCTCAGCACTTCAAGAGAAGAATTATATGAATATAAGAGGCTTTGGGGGGGTGGCTTTTGGGAAAGCAGCTGAAATCCTCAGACAATTTCACAAAAATAATTCTGGGTTTGATCAAGTTGGAAAATGTGAATCTATGAGATTATGTGTCCTGCTGTTCTCATTTTTAGAAAAATACAAAGAACTATGGCAAAATATGCTACTCCTTTATTCTGAAACTACCGAGATGGAAAACAACTCAAGTAACTTAACCTTAAGTATAAGAAAAAATAACATAGTCTCATTTTATTTTATTTCTATTCTTTACTATACATTTTGATCTCTTGTGACTGGGTTATGATCTTGGGCAAAGTACTTGGAGTCTCTTTTTAAAAAATTAATTTTCATTTTCATTTTATTTGAAAGACAGAATAGTTAGAAAGAGCGAGGGTGGGGATGAGAGGGAGAGAGAGAGTCTTCATGACCAGGGCTGGGCCAGGAGCCTAGAACTTCAGCTGCCTTTCCCACAAAGGTGGCAGGGACCCAAGAATATGAGCATGGTATCTTCAGGGATGCAGGTAAACATAAAGCTGGGACTCAAACCAGGCACCCTGGGAAAAATGAATGCAACAACATATGGAAAATAACCAGTCATTCTGAATTCAAGAAAACCAAGGGCCTTGCTTTCTCCCTCTTTCTTCTCCCCTTAGATCTCCCCTGCTCTAGCCCCTCCTATGGTTCTCCATGGTGCTAATTAAGGTTTTAGAACAGTACCCTTAAGTTTTGAGTGAGAGAGGAGCAGTCCAAATGAAGAGGACAGAGTCAGGCTAGGTGGCACTGTGGTTTAAACTTCCATATTGAGGAGCCTGGTCCAAGTCCCAGCTACTCCGCACATCAGACCCAGCTTCCTGCAAATGCAGCAGGGGAAGGCCGGGGCTTGAGTGCGAGCCACTCTTGTGGGGAAACCTGGATCAAGTTCTGGGCTCATGGCTTCAACCTGGCCTACCCTGACTGTTGGCAGTATCTGGGAAGTAAACTGGTGGATGGAAACTTTCTCTCTCTCCCACTCTGCCTTTAATATAAACAAGCAAATCTTTGACCAAAAAAAAAAAAACAAACAAAAAACTGAGCAGAGGAGCCCAAAGCAAGGCCCGGGAGTGTTAAAGCTTATTTTGTAGCCCAGGGCATACAGTGTTCGTTCTTGCTCAGCCAGTGGAGCAGAGTGGAATTCCGAGGGACTAAGGACACAGACATGCCCGACAGATCAAAACACCAGCGCAGGTGGCCATGCCCAAGCAAACCCAGGGATTCAAGCGGCTGCTCAGGCTAGGAAGGATGTTTGGAATTTGGGGTTCCTGAGTGTGAAAGCCAGTCCTCCCACTGGCTCCTCCCAAGCCAGTCCTCCCAAGCCAGTCGGCATTTACAGATGTACAAGAGAGAACTGAAAATCTGTAGAGTCTAGGTATGGAGAAAACAGAACCTCGTGGTACCCAAGGAGTAACTATGGAATAAGAGAAGTATTATCCTATAGCTGGTGCTGGGTATGCCTGAAACACTTACCATAATTCCACAATACTCATAGTTAAGTTAATAAAGGTGTTATTATTTATGAGACTGTAGAAGCATTTAGATTTAAAAGAGACTGCAGCTAACATGCTACCTGCTACTAAATAGCAAGCCTTGAGACAAGATCTCCTCCACCAAAATGCACAGAGAATTTCAAATTGTGAGCCTGGATTTGTCTACACAATATGAGGAGAAAAAGGAATCAGAATAA
Source organism: Ochotona curzoniae (assembly GCF_017591425.1). NCBI lineage: Eukaryota > Metazoa > Chordata > Mammalia > Lagomorpha > Ochotonidae > Ochotona > Ochotona curzoniae. The sequence continues at coordinate 10,313,048 of NW_024464920.1, read as the reverse complement.
TTCCATCTCCAGAGACCTCAGAAAAATATGGAACAATAAATATTATACAGGTGGGTCAAAAGTTCTACATTAAAATACAGTCGTATTGTCTCAAAAGCTGATCACTATATGGTTGCCATACTTACTGGAATAACCCCGCCATACAATAATTGATTACACCTGTGTTTAAATATGCTCAACCCTGACCCTTTAGCTTAAGTCCACACTACTGATAGTTTGTGGAATTCTGTTTGCTGCGTGAACAAGATGGTTAGCTGTATCCAGTTAGATTTACTCACTGTTTTGGATCCTGCCCTCTAGAAGCAGCTCCCGGAGCCCACTCGAGGAAAGGAAGTGAGGGAGGGGGCGGGGCTTGGCAAGGGGTCGAGTGGCAAGCTCTAGTCCTGGCCTGCGCCTCCACAGAGCTCCCGGGCATAAATCACAAATCTGAAATTGGTTTCACCTTGAGGCCAGAGCCCAGCCTCTGTCATTGGCTGCAGGCTACCACCAGGGAAGTGGTGTGCTTTCCTGCATGAGACGGTTCACTGTGGGCCGTGAAGGGCAAAGCTGTGCCTGCTTAGCAGCCGACCCTCACAGCACCCGCAGGCCGCCAGGTAAAGGGCGTCACCTGGGGCGTGCTTGGAAGCTGCATGCTCACCTGCCCTGCGATAGTTAATCCACTCAGGGCAAGCTCACTGACCCTGTAGCAAGGGCTGGCCACTCTGAACCCTCCCTGGGGTTTCTCAGGGGCCAGTTACTGGGATCAGCTTTCTCCATGTACGCTTATGTGAAATGAAAACTTCCCTTGGCAGATTTAAGTCCCAATATAATTCAAATCTTCATTTTCCCATAACTATACAGTGTATGGGGGTAAATTATATAAAACAAATGTTGGAATAAAATTGAAATTAAATATTTATCATCATTCCCACAGGAGGATGTTTTTAAGCCTGGGGAAATGAGGAGGGTGATAGAATGAAACACAAAAAGATCATCAAATCTAAAACAGAGCCAGCACTTGGTGTGCTGGATTAAACTACAACGTGCAGTGTCAGCACCCATGTTGGAGCTCCAGTTAAGTCCTGGCTGCTCTGCTTCCAATTCAGCCCCCTGCTCATGCATCTGGAAAGGCAGTGGAAGATGACTGAAACGCTTGAGTCTCTTCCCCCCACATTAGCAAGTAACTTAATCTCCTCATACCTCAGTTTCTTTGTCTGTGTTATGAGGATAGCAAGTGTACCTGTATCTTTTACAAGATGTAGCTGTCCTCCTAGGAATTAATTATACTTAACTGTAAGAAAAAGGACATCAAGAAAGAGCAAAGGGAACTACAACAGGTGACAGGTAAAAATGTAATAAAAATAAGTAAATTCATTTTTAAAAAGGCAGTCCAAATCAACAAACCAGAATTGGAACCCTGTGCATGTGCGATAGGAATGTAAAATGGTACAGGTACTATTAAACATTTTAGTGGCTCCCCAAGAAATTAAACATAAAATTATTGAATGAATAATATATTCCACTCCTAGGTATATGGCTAAAAAGTTGAAAACAGAGACTCAAACAAATGTTTGAATGCCAATATTCATAGCAGCATCACTCACAATAGCCAAAAGGTGAGAACAGCCCAAATGTCTACCAACAGGTGAATGGACAAACAAAATGTGGTGTATCAATATGATGTAATGTTGGCCACCTTAAATAATAATAAAATTTTAACACATATATTTAGTTAATTACTTGAGAGGCTGGTTCACTCCCCTAAACATTGGCAATGGCTAGGTCTGGGCCAGGCCAAAACTGGGTGCCAGGAGCTCAATCCAGGTTACTTGAGCCAGCACTGCTGCCTTCCAGATCTTGACCCCAGGTAGCTTGGGGGTTAGGAACCAGAGCCAAGTATTGGACTCTGTAATTCCAGTGTGGGACACAAATTTCTTAACTGCCAGGCCAGGCCAGGCCCCCATCCCAAGAAAAAAAAATTCTTTTTTTTTTTTTTTTTAATTTTTATAAAATTTTATTTTGACATTCTTTACATAGTTAATTAGGGTAAGAAGGTTCAAGGGCTACATGAAAGTGGATAATACTAGTATGTTTTCCATATTGTTACCTTCATGTTTAAAGGGGGTTATTTAAGGGAGAAGGCCCACCCATTTTCCCACCCTCCCCAGATCCCGGATGTAGGGCATGCGCTGAGGTTCTTGCTCAAGTGGTTTTGATATTGCAACAGTTATGAATCGTTGTCAATCTTGCCACTCCAAGCACTATGAGGGCTTTGAAAAATCCACTGATTGACATAGTCCATCATAGCTGAGATGGTTGGTTGACCTGTTCTGTCTTCTCTCTTTTCTTCGTTAGGGTTTTGAGTCCAGCATTTAGATTAGGAAGATCTCCAAAGAAACTTCTTGTATGTGCTAACAAGTACAGGGCCCGGCACCGTCCATCGCTCCAATCAGCTGGTGGTTGCAGTTGCTGGGTTGGTTCTGTTTTCACTCCCGACTTCCACTGGAACCAATGGGTGTTGCAGTCCAGCCTAGTTCTGCCCAGCACATACTTGGCCCTCACATAAACCAGCGGAAGCTGCAGCCTAGGTTGGAGCGACCCACAATAACCCCCACCAGGCCCACCCCCTACCCTGGTTTGCCAGTAAGTGTAGCAGTAATCCAGTCTGTCCCACACCCCATTCCACCCCAGCCGCTATCTTAGTTATCTTAGTTTTATGTCCTGTGGAAGTGGTAACCCAAGAGGGATGAGCCCACTATTTCCCTCCCAGGCCTCTCCCACTCCCAGATTCCAGTTGATGCTGCGTCTAAGCCCAAACAACCCTCGCCCACTTTAATTTTGTTTGCACCAGTAGGAATAATCCACCCAGCCCGGCTTTTCCCTGATCTGGTCCGCACGAAGCCCACAGGTGTGGTAGCTCTGCCTAGTCTGGTCTGCCCCCATCCCAGCATGCTCTCCTGCGGAAGTAGCTGTCCTGCAAAGGAACCCTCCCTTATTCCCCTGCCGGCTCTGCCCACTTCCTTTCTTGTTCTCAGGCTGGTAGGGCGCTGCGGTCCCTTCCGGTACAGGCCACCTCACCTCGGCATTCCATAATGTGCACTAGTCTTTGTTGCGACCAACCCTAGGTCGACCCACACTGGTGCCTGGATTTGCCAGTGGATGATGTGGACAGATTCAGCCTGGTCTTGCCCCCACGTCAGCCAATTGTATGCCAGTGGGTAGCTTTCCATGGCCTTTTCTGGGCTGTTTCCTATCATGTTTCTTGCGTTTACCTGCCGGGTCTGTGTCCTGCCAGAGGAGTTGCCCAGGCTCCTCCATCAGAACCTCTCCCAATGCCAGGTTTCACGCTTACCAGTGGGTCCATGAGCCAACCTTACTCAGTCCACCTCCTGTAATAACAGGAACTGTGGCTTTTCCTGACTGGCCTTCCACCCAATCTGGTTCTTGCTGTTGGATGTTCCAGCCCAGCCATGGTTTGTCTATACCCACATATGGCTCACACATGGCTCAGTAGGGGTTTGAGACCCTGCCTAGTCCATCCCACATCTGCCCTGGTCCTCCAGAACACCAGGGGGAGTCGGGGTCCGGCCCGGTTCGGTGCATCCAATCCCAGTCCACACTTGTGCCAAGGGAGACTACAACTGTTTCCAGATCAGAACGCAGCTCCCCTTCCAGGCCATGTGCCTCTTGGTGGGAACCTCAGCCCAGCTAGGGTTGTCCCCTTTGCTCCCCAACTGGGTCTGTTCCCAGCCATAGATCACTTGCCTGCCAATGGATGCTCTGACTCAGCTTGGCACAGCTCTTCACCTGTCCCGACCTCTGCCTTAGACACTGTGGCTTAGCGTCCCTGGCTCCAACAGACCAGCAGGTACAAGAACCTAGCTCGGCAAGACCTCTGCTCCCTCCTGGTTTCTAGTTTTACTTGTGGGCTAAGGTTTGTTCAGTCGTGCCTAATCTACTCTGTTCCATTACCAGTTGACACATTGGCCAACTGTTGGAGCTACTTTTGCAGGACAGGCCCCAAGCCCTAGCTTCTGCATGACTGCTATTTGGTGCTCAGAATTATTAGTGACTGAAAGTTTTGCTAAGGAAGAGTTACTGCCTGTTTCAGGTCCAAGAAGCACAATGGGTTCAACCTGGAGCGAATTAAGCAGCAACTCAAAGAACCAAATCCCCAGAGCTCCCCAGCCGGGCGGCCAGCAGGCAGAGCCTGGCACCAAATGGCGCACTGGCCGCCCGGGGACAGCTCAGCACATGGCGGCTGTGCCCATGGCGGCTGTCCGGGATCCAGGCATGAGACGCCCCGTCCTGAGACCCACCAGCTGCCAGGAGGCTGCTGGAGGTTTAAATAACCCAGGCCCAAGGTCGCGCCCCTCCCAAATCCCATTCACCGCCCCATGAGGGCGGCGGGTGGGTCCCGGGCCTGCCCAGTCCCGGAGGCCTCCCCCTCGGTCTACTCACCCCGAAGGAAGCGGCCCCCGGAACCAGCAGGCCCGGGGACAGCTCAGCACATGGCGGCTGTGCCCATGGCGGCTGTCCGGGATCCAGGCATGAGACGCCCCGTCCTGAGACCCACCAGCTGCCAGGAGGCTGCTGGAGGTTTAAATAACCCAGGCCCAAGGTCGCGCCCCTCCCAAATCCCATTCACCGCCCCATGAGGGCGGCGGGTGGGTCCCGGGCCTGCCCAGTCCCGGAGGCCTCCCCCTCAGTCTACTCACCCCGAAGGAAGCGGCCCCCGGAACCAGCAGGCCCGGGGACAGCTCAGCACATGGCGGCTGTGCCCATGGCGGCTGTCCGGGATCCAGGCATGAGACGCCCCGTCCTGAGACCCACCCAAAAAAATTCTGAGACACACTGCCATGCTGATGAAACTCGAAAGCAAGATACTAAGTAAAATAAACCAGATGTCAATATTGCATGATTCCACTTATATAAACCAGGCACTTATAAGAAGAATTCATAGAGACAATGCAGAACAGAGATTAGCAATGGGAAACGAAGATTTGCCAGACAGAATCCAGAGGATTCTGTTTTTTGGTCACCTCTAGTTTCAACCAGTTCTCTGATGAGAGTGATTCCCAGGTCTTTCACTATCTGGCTTAGAACAATTTCCCTAGAGGGCATTTTGTTTGGTAATACCATGCATCACAGGAACACCTGCTGGGCATTCACAGCCCAGGAACATTGCAGTCTCTCGTAGACCCAGATCTGTGTGTGGAGGTTCTGATCCCCAGGATGATGGCTTGGGAGATTTTATTTAATCAGGAGGAAGGCTGAAGCCCAAGGTAAAAATCACTGTTTTTCAAAACGAAAAGAAAGGGAGAGAACCCTCCCCACTGACCATCCTGCTGTTTCAATTGCTTTCTGGGGAGCCAGGTGCAAACAGCTGCTCTCATTGGCCATGGCATGGTGTATGGGGCCTGCTGGGCAGGGGCTGGCCAGGACAGACTCTCAGTAGTGACTCTTCCGGAACCTCTCACCACTGCTTCTTATTGATAGCAATTTCAGCTCAAAGGTCATTTCCTCCTGAAATAATGGTCACACAGCTGTGGCCCCAGATAGGAGTGAGTGACAAGCTCCGTCCAATTTTTGTCTCTTATCAGAGAAGACGTTCAGGCCTGAGTGGGGTGGACCTCGTGTGGCTCCTTCTATTTTGAGCCTCCAAGTGAGTGACAAGTCACCTTACTAGCTGACAGGGTGCCTAAAGACATACTAGAGTCAAATTAAATGATGCCTCGGGTGCCACACATTTTTAGGGAACAGAAGCAGAAAGCATTATCGCTGCCCTTCTCTAGTCCCTGTCCATTGTAACTGACATTGCTTCAAAGGGAGCTCTTTATGCCATAAGACTGACTGGCACTCTAGTCAAGCCCCATGTACCTGGCAGCTCATTACCAAACCCTGGGGTTACAAATCGTTTCTCTCAGCCATTAGTATGCACTGTGCTCAGACACCGCTGTTAAATGATAACCATCACTCACATATCTGTGCAGCCCTCACTGCAATCAGGCATTGCCTTAAGTGCCGGGAAACATACCCAAGATCGAAGGCTCTCCCTTGTGGAGCTGGCTTAGTGAGGAGAGAGGTGCCCATCAAAGAGTCAGAGATAAATGGTCAGGTTCAAGTGCTCAAATGGTGTCATGAGGCCTCTGTCTCTTGCCTGATAGCTTTGCTGCCTTTTGGTTGGCTTCCTTTTTTAGAAGTTTCTTTCCAGGTGACTATATGGCCCCTTGCAGATGTTAATGGATGATGAGCCTCCAGGAACTGCCTGTCCTCAAGCTGCAGCAAAGTGGCAAAGAGGATGCTGACTGGCTTGACACAGATCCCAATCCCAATCCTGTACCTATCCTGGAAGGTACATGTACATCAAGTGACTCAGCAACCCAGGCCTCTTGCACCCTCTAGAGGTAGGAAGAGAAGGGGGCCACATCCCTGCCGCTCTCATCATAGGGCTTAGCAGGATTCCTACAGCAAGGAGAGGGTGATTTCTAAAATGAGAGGATCATAGGTCAAAAAATGTTGTCTCACTAAAGTGTCAAAGGGTTGACATTTCCAGTTGATCAAGTAAAAGCAGAAAAGTTGCATAGCAAGTTATATTTTTCTGTGTGTCCCTTGATTCCTCTAAGGACCAGGGGCACAGGCTTGTAGCAGAGTAGAAAGAGGCTTTGGGAACGAAGCAGGCATGGGGTAAAATCCAAATCCATCACATATAGCAATCCTGTGGCCTTGGGCAAGTCATCCACCCCTGGTGGCAGGGAGATAATAATTCCGCCTTCATGGGGTCATTCGGGAGATTAAATGATGAAACATAAACAAAGAACAGATCTTAGAGCATGAAAGGTGCTTGCCGCACAGTAGGTAGTTCGGAAATCTCCCTAAAGCACCTTGTTGTATCACAAACATTGTAAATCAGCTGCTTACTTGTGGGTGAGTGGGGTTTGGAGACAAGAGAAATGAATAAAGTATAGACATCTAAATAAGCAAGTATGTGTTCGCATTCTGACAACTCTCGGAGGAAGATGAACAAGGTGACAAGATGCAGTCATACGGCCCAGGTCCCCTTCAGATAAACTTGGCTGGGAGGATCTCTGGAAACCGAGTCCTGAAGAATGCAAAAGATCCTAGGACAACACGGGCAGGGGTTTAGACAAGAGGGGACCATGGGTGCCAAGGCTGTGAGGCAGGAGAGGGATAGAGGGTTTCAGGAACATAAGGAAGGCTGGAGATTAGAATGGTGAGATTAAAGAGGCAGGTAGAGGACACATCATACAAGACCTTCCATGGCTCCATCAGTTTAGGCTCCACAGAAGGATCTGTGAGTCAGTTGAGGTTAGCCGGTGGAGAAGCAGTTGGCTGAGAATGTATATGCAGAGACGAGTTTGGGGATTGTTTCAAGTGTCTATCCGGGTGGTTGTAGAGATGGAGAGAAATGCAAAGACACAGCAGCAAGAACCAGAGAAAGATTCACAGGTGGAGCAGAAGTGAAAGGGAGGCATGGCAGCATGGCAAGCTGCTCCTCTGCCTGAAAGTGCCAGCTTTCCTATGAGTGCCAGTTCATGTCCTGGCTGCTCCACTTCCAATATTGCTACCTGCTTATGGACTGGGATAGCAGCACAGAGTGACCCAGGTCCGGGGCTCCTGCATGCTTATAGGAGACCCAGAGGAAGCTTCTGGCTCCTAGCTTTGGACCAGCCCAGCTTTGGCCATGGCAGCCATTTGAGCAACTACCTAGGCATATAGGAGAAGCCTAGCAAGAAACAAATTTAACATACTGGGGCTGAGATGCTCATAAAAACATGGAGAGGACATGGATTACGTGATTGGTTGGACATGTTTGGGTCTCAGGAGAGAGGCAAGGGCTGAGGAACAGATCTCAGGCCTTGGGATTGGATGAGATGGGGTTGTCTTGGCCTCAAGGCTCTTTTCCTTGAGTGTGGGGGACAAGAGAAGCTGGGGACTGGATGGAAACCAAGAGGGTCAGAGTGACCGAGACCAAGAGATGCCAGCATTTCAAAGCTAAAAAAGCAGTCAGTTTGGCTGAGAGCTGACTAGGAAATGATCTTGAGATTTAGAAATAGATAGAGAGATAGATATAGATAGATAGATAGATTGGCTCTTTACAGTGTTCTTAAACCAATCCTTCTAAGGCAAGTCTAATAATGTTAATGCCTTACTTTCCACAATTGTTGGCTCATCACCTCTTTCACCGGGACTGTTGGTGGGCTTCTTCTTCTTTTTTTTTTTTTTTAGGTATGTGATTTCTTTTTTCACGTTTTACATTTTCTTCTTATTATTATTATTATTATCATTTTATGATACAGTTCCATAGGCTCCTGGTATTTCCCTTATGCCAGCCCCAATTCCCCGCCCCACCCCACCTAGTTCCTCTATATCATTACTCAAGTATAGTTCTTCACACACAGTCATATGTCCATCACTGTGGGCATGGACAATGGCAGAGTCCAGCATCCTATTGTCACGATACAGTAAACAGTTTCATTGTAAGTCCATCTTTGTCTGGAAGTAGAAATGCATACTAAATTGTATCCTCACATCTGGATATGTTAGTCTCCATCCCATAGCTACTGTACATCCCCTCAAATGAAAAGTCATAATACAAAATCAACAATAGAAAGAAAAATAGAAATTTACAATGCCATGAAGTTAAATGACATGTTACTAGATATGACAGTCTCCATTACACAGCTACTATACATCCCCTTAAATGAAAAGCCACAAAACAAAGTCAACATGTGGAAGAAAAAAGAAATTAACAACACCATGAAGTTAAATAACATGCTACTAAATGACTAGCGTGAGGCTGAAGAAATGAAAATCAAGAACCTTCTTGCAGAAAATGATGCCACTGCACGATCTACGAGTCATTGAATGATTTAATCAGAAGAAAGTGTTTTGAAGAGGTAAAACTAACAGAAAACATCAAAATCCATGAGACATAGTTTCCGCTGATTTTTGTTGGTGAAATGTGTCTCTTCTAGACAACAAATAGATGGGTTTTGTTTTTTAATCCAGTCTACTAATCTATGATGTTTGATTGAGCTTAGCCATTTACATTCAGGGTTAATATGTATGGGTGGTATTTTGATTCCATCATTTTAGCAATGGGTTGTTCATTGATTTAGTCTTCTCTTGTCATTTTACTGGGATATTCTTCCAATTTGCCTTTGGTTTTGGTAGGTGCTATTCCTCTCCTCTGTCAAGAGAACATCTTGAAGTATCATTTGTACGGCAGGTTTGGAAGAGGCAAATTCTTTTAACTTTTCTTTTCTGTGGAAGAATTTTATTTCATTTTCAAAGATGAAAGAAAGCTTTGCTGGATATGTTATCCTAGGCTGACAATTTTTTCTTTTAGAATCTGGTATATGTTTCCATTCTCTTCTGGCCTGTAGAGGTTCCTGTGAGAGATCTCCTGTGAGTTTAATTGGCATTCCTTTATATGTCAATTGATTTTTTTCATGTGCACATTTAAGGATCTTTTCCTTATGTTCAGTTGAAGAGAGCTTGATGATCATGTGTCTTGGTGAAGATCGCTTTTGATCAAGCCTCTTGGGAGTTCTGTGCCCCTCCTGGATCTTATTTCCCAATTTTTTCTCTAGATCAGGGAAATTTTCCCTTATTAATTTTGTATCTGTAATGTCACTGCCTACTTTTTGCTAGGGGAAGAGCTTACCTCCCTGCAGACTGCATAAGCCCTAGTTTTTCCGAAGCATGGCTCCTCACCTGGTATTATCATTTACTGTGAGAGTTGTTTGGATATATAGAGATGGAGAAGTCCTTAGGGACAATGTCTAGGGAACTTTACAGAACATTCTTGGAAGAGTTTGGTCCAGAACCCCAAAATGTATTATCCCAAGGTAAACGTATCAGCCGCTGGCTCTCCCCAAATGCCACATTCAGATGACTGAATTCTGCTGCATTTCTCCTTGTCTCTGCTCTGCAGTACTGGTAGCAGCTGGTAGCAGGAAAGATGACAGAGCTGTGGCTCTCAGCCTCCCATACTGTCAGCCAGTAAGGGATGACCAAAGTGACAAAAGACCCACAGGCCTACCAGAACACACTGCCAATCCCAACAGAGAGCTGGCACCCCATTGGGAACCCTGAGGCCAGGCCCTGAGGGGGTGACCCCAAAGTGAGGAGAAAGCAGGGGCTGCCAGGACAGCACTGACAAATCAGTCTCCTCATGGAGCAAAGTCCAGGAACTAATTCTGAGGACGGAAAGATCGTGTCTTTGACAATGAAGACATCTTGCCCCAAGGCATCTCTGAGGTTTCTCAGTGCTCACATTTCCTCAAACACTATTAGTAAGATTTGCAGATTCAATTTCTGCTTCAGTCGCTTTGGGTCAGCGACTTGTAAAATGCCAGCTACCAGAGGCGAAGCTGCCTGTCTGCTTCCCCACAAAGCTTCCTTAATTCCTAAAAGACCACAGGGTTATGGAAGCTGGCCTGGAGACAGGCGTTTATCTCTTCTCCCTTCTGAAGTTATGATAACCCCATCATGCAAGAGCAAGATTGTGAGACTGGTGCTGAGGCACAGTGAGGAAAGCTGCCACCTGTGATGCCTGCATCCCATAAGGGCTCTGGTTCAAGTCCTGGCTGCTCCATCTCCAGTCCAGCTCCCTGCCTGCCTAGCAAAGCAGTAGAAGATAGCCCGCCCAAGTGGCAGGGCCTCTACCTCCACATGGAAGTCCCAGGAGAAGCTCCTGGCTCCTGGTTTCTGCCTGGGCTATTTGGGGGAGGGAACCAGCAGATAGAACATCTCTCTCATGCTCTCTTTCTCTGTAACTGAGTTTCAAATAGATAAATAAAATATTTAATAATAATAATAAAGATGGGAATTGGTATAAATCCATGCAAACAGAAAGAGAGAGAACAAGACAACAGCAGGTTGAATGGCACTCTGGAGCTGTGATCCTGAACAGAGGAGGCTGGATCTGAGATATTCACTGCATGCCTCTATCTGTTAGATCAGAACAGAACTTTTGCAAAGCAATGTTGAATTTATATCCTGTGAGTTGCTTTGTTTTAGAACGTGAATCAGTTAGACTTGAAGAAGGAAGAACATTCATTTACTAAATAGGGGTTGGAAGCCAGTTGATTGTCCTCCCAGTTCACTCTGTATCCCTGGCCAAGAAGCCTCCTTCTCTAGAGACATCAGCCAGGAAAAATAAAAACAAACAAAAATGCCTGACTTAGGAAGAGTTGGGTGAGAAGTTGCCAGCAGAAGGCAAAGTGGAGTTGGCTCTGTCTGAAACCCTCAGACTGAAAGAGTGGTCTGCTACAGGAAAACAGGAGTAACAATGACTGCATATATATCAACTATGTGCCAGATGTCATTCCAAACACTTTCTATCCACTAACTCAATCTTCGTAACAACTTATGTGCTGGAGGCTCGATAAACATTTAATCTTACATTTAACATTTAAGGAGACCAAGACACAGAGTTTAAATAAATTCCCCAAGGTCACAGATCTGGTACGCAGCAGGGTTAGGAGAGGAACCGGGACAGCCTAACTGTATCCAGAGGAGAGAAATGGTTCCTGGGTGACAAAAACACAAAATACCTCACCTAGGGAGCACCAAAGCTTCCCCAGCTAACCATGTGAGCTGTACCCAGTTTCATCAGGTTTCTCAGTTACAGCTGAGGACCAGGGAATGTTCTACTGTTGCTTTTGAGTGAGTCCTTTTCTTCAGACTAGGTCCCCTAATGGTCAAGGTCTGTGGTGTTCTGCACAATGCCCAGGGGTCAGTCTCTGAGGTGGTCCAAGGCATTCTGCAGATGTGATTAAAGTAAAGGTCTGGGGATCAAGAGATTATCTTGCACCCCTCTCCACTTCCAGCCCATCAAGGGTGGGACTCACAGACTAGAACCCCCTCTGCAAACATCAGCCTGAGCCCACATCACAATTCCAGTCCCTGGAAAGAACCTGGGATGGTGGCGAGAGAGATCAGACAGCTCTCCCCCAAGCTGGGATACCCAATGTTTTGACTGTTTCTGTTTCTATAACAAAATACTTGAGACTGGGCAATCTGTAAAAAATAGAAGTTCATGTGGCTCATGGTTCTGCTGGTTGAGGAGTCCCATGGCACTGGCACCTGCCCAGCAGCTAGTAAGGGCCTTCTTTTGGTATCTTAACATGGAAGATGACATCCTATGGAGAGACAGAACAAGTGTGTCAGCTCAGATCTCTCTTCCTGTCCTTATCAAGCTGCCAATCCCAATATGATAATCTGGTCTAACCTCCAGTTACCTCCCACAGGTCAGACTCCACACACCATCAGTATATAAATTTGAGGAGGAAGTTTCCAATATACGAAATGTGGGTCTACGCTCAACTCATATAACCAGAAATGGTTATAGTCACAGAAAGAAAAAGTCACCTAGTAAAATCACAGTGAACACACTAACATATCCATGAGATGCAAGTTCTAAAACAAAATTATTTCTTTGAGGAATCACAATTTCTAGAATGTTAAAGACTTCAAGGAAAGAATCACGAAGAAATTCTGGTTCAGATACACCTACTCAAAAGATGAAGCTTTGTTAGTCACAGATGGGAGCTGGTGTGTGATCAACAGCCCACCTGTTCGGTTGATGACAATCCTGTCTGTTCATATGCACGCTGGTTTTAAATTGTATATTTGTAACCTTTAAATGACCTTTACAGCTGAAGAACGAACGGATGAAAACCACTGGTTTCTGAATGAGCCACCACCGACTTGAGCAAAGGGGGAGGGATATATAATACTAGCCAAAGAGTAGCAAACAAGTCATTTGTTTTCAGGTATGTCAACCACGCCTTAGGTGATGTCAGTCCACCAGGGCTGTAAACTTAAAGTGTTCCATAGATAAGGGTCAGAAGATTATGGGGTTACCATGAGTCATGAACCAGGAGCTACAGGGAGAGATGGTCAGAGGAACTAGGCTCAGGCTGTGATTTAAAACAGTGATAGCAAACACATGAGACACACAGTCACTCTCTGGCCCATGGCTGTGGCAGACATCACTAAAGGATCACCACACACTTTCTTGCTGAGACCAGAGGTAGCCTCAGAATCTTTCTTAGTCCAGATCCCCAGGAACCCACTACTTATCACAATTGACCCACACAGAAGCCCTATTTTCAATTTGTGGTTTAGATCAAGAGATAAGGAAGCCAAACTTGAGCCAGAATTTAATCTGTATTCATGCCTATCTTGAGAAAGCACCAGAGAAACACAGCATAGAACAGATTTCTGAACAAGACAAGACAGGAGGGCTTCCAGAGGTTGAAGCCAACAAGGCAACCAGAAGATGCAAGAGATGACACAAGCCAGGCTCAAGTCCAAATGAGTGCTGGCAAACCTTCCTTCATGTCTCTAGCTCTAATAGGTTCTTATGCCTCCACCTGGGGGTGTAGTGAGATGTGTGGGGTTTGGCCATCAGGTAAAGTTAGTCATAATTACCAGGGGCACTAGGTTCATGTCCACACAAATCAAGCAAAGAAGTGACCAACAGATTAGGCTCCCATGGTATGATTTCAGCCGCATTCCACCACTGGAAACAAGGCACTTGGATCACAAACTCATCTTAGGATGGGTGTTGACACACACCTGTTCCCTAACATTACTGGAAGCACTCAAAGGACATGGTCCAGAGGGCAAGTTTATGTTCTGTTAAGGTCTTGTTTTATTTATTTACAAAGATGTTTTCCCCCTGGGAACCCAGCACCATGCTAATATTCTATGTGTCACTTTGGTTCACATAAGTCATAGAAAGATCACTATTCATTCACTCAAGGGTTCCCCAAGTTTAAAAAGAGATGTAATTAATGATGTTAGAATAGCCTAGCTAGGAACACTTAACAAGTTACATAACACAGCAGATGGAGAAAAATGGGAACAGTCATTATCTTGGGCTTAAAGCAGCAGAGTAAGACAGATGCAGCAGCAAGACAATTGTTCTATAAACTTCCTCTTCTTCCTGGGCAATTGATCCTATATCCACATAAGGGATCCATGAGGCCAAGAGAGGTAACATGTTTATTTGGAATAGAATGAATTCTCCAACCACTATATTTGAATACTCACATAATAGTAAATTTCAGAATCTTTTCTGATTATGAGAGGATTATTTTTTAAAAATTATTATGATATATCTGTATGATGGAATTGTATTCATTTAAAATTGTTGTGGGGAATTCGACATGAAAGATGACAGCAAACTCATTCCTTGTCTCACACAAAAGAATAATTTTCAAGAGGACAATTTCAGTGTGTCAAACAAGATTTATCTGAGTGAAAGAGAAGCAGTCTCCTGCCATGGCGACAGGAGGGACTCCAAGGGAAGAAAGACCTGAGAAAATGGGGGAAGTGCTATCTTCTATGCCATCACCTCTGACTGGGGGAACAAATGAGTCACCCAAAGGGCAGAAAAGAAAGAACAAAAGTCACTCCCAATGGGCAGTAGTGTCTAACACCTTGTTCAGAACAAACAGGACATCAGAAAGGTGTGAGTGGTGGCTTCCTGCTGGCACTCAGAGATGGGAGTTGGTATAGGCTGTGTCTCCTTGGCTCTGGCACAACAACTCTATGGGAACTGATATCCTGATTGTGTTCCTTATTCTCCCTCATGAGGCCTGGGAGAAAATGTTAGGGAGAATGTGTTCTTTGAAGGGTTAAAACTGGGGAGAAACAAGATTTAATATTTTCAAAAAATAACTTTACCAGGGACCAAGGTCTTAACTGCCTATTGGGCCATCCAACTTCTCACAAAAAGATGCCACATATGGAAATGTATTAACTTTACATGATAGTCAAAGAAAGTTGTTATTTACTGAGTAAAGAAAACAGTACTTTGGAAAGTAACATGGTATTTATAATCATCATTTTTAAGCTATTAAAATATTTACATGAAAATATATACTTTAGGGAATTAACAGTTGCATTCCACATGGCAGAATCATAAGTACTCTTTCTGAATTTTTCCTTTTGGCATTTAAAAAATTTTTCTACAATATACACATACTGCTTTTGCAGGAGGTATAGCAGAACTATTTTATTCAAAGAACTAAACCGTCGAATCTATGAACCTTTAGTTGTACTTTTGGCACAACCTGCACATAAGTCCTCTGTGGCTTGAGATAAGAGAATAAATGCATATGTATAAAGAGAAGTGAGCAAATGAATGGACAGGGCCCCGTGCAGGATAGTAAGGCAGACTATCCAGAGAACAACTCTTGACTGCTCTCCTTCCCTTTAGCTGATGTCTAAGTGAGATCCAGTTCCAGGATAATCTCTAGTTGTTAGCAGCACAGCCCCATCTACATAGGGTGACATTTAGGGACTTCCAGGTCCAGAGACAGGTTCTCTTGTTTCAAGAGTCTAGGTTCTGGGACCCTTGTAAGGGATGGGCTGCCCCTCTCAGGAGCTCCCTGCGGAGTTTTTTATTTCATGATCTCTAAATCCCTCCAGCCTTCCAAGTGGGCCTGTGGCTTGTCATGGAGGGAATGCCACCACCATTGAACCTCAGGGCTCTTTGACCTTTACATGGCTTCAGGCACCTGCGCCAGTGCTGCCACCTCTTCACACCCCTCATCGGAGCCCACCAGCCCCGCCACCAGCCAGCTCCAGGGATGTCAGCAGGTGCTCTCCTAGGCAGAGCCGAGCTGATTACCCCTCAGCAGCCTCCAGTCTGGAAGTGCAGGGCTGCCTAGGTGGTGAGCAAGGGCACACAGCCCTTCTATCAACAGCAGAATCTTGCTTTTCGCTATCCTCTCCAGGCTGCTGGACTGGAGATCACAAAGCTACCAGAAAGGAGGTAAAACAAGCCAAGAAGCTTGCAATGAACAGGAATGCATTCTGGCTGAGCTGTAGCGCATGGCTGCTGAGAAACCAGTTTACAGAGTGTTAATTTTCTTTAAGAGAAAGCAGAAATCTAGATCAGTATGCAGAATCTCCCAATGTTTAAAACATTGGCAGCTAATTCTACTTTTAAAGCCCAGTTCAGGTCTGTGCCAGTGAGAAATGCCATTCACCTGCTAGTTATTGAGATGAGAATCAATAAATGCATAAGGGAGCGCTGTGGGCCTGACTGGGGAAGTGTAAGGCAAGGCCAAGGCTGCTGCCCACCTGCAACCCAGAGCTCCCACATACCCAGAGCTGCTGCCACTGATGTCTAGGTTTTATGTGGGAAGCTATGTGGCAATCTGAAACGTTACCTGGCTCTCCTTCATGGTCCAGTGGTGCCACCTGATGAAACACCAGGAAAAGATAGGCATAGCTTTCCTTTGATAACACTTACTTGGCCACCAGAAAAAGGGAGCTGTGAACCTGCCATCAAACCAGGCTTGTCAACAGTTGATTTGCTCCTTTAGGGCCTGCCGGCTAAAGATGTGGATGTCAAAACCAGAGCCATCTTCCTAGCAGAGGGCAGAAGGAAGCTTCCTCCTCACTGGATAAAATTTGTCATTAATCAGCTAGCACAGGAGGTCCAGTGTCTGAAGAAGGAAAACCAAGTGATGAGCATACCATGTGAATTCCAGCACAGACAGATGGTTCATAGCTTTGGATTTAGGGTAGCTACAAGAAAAGAGCCATGGCGCAGGGGGGTCAGGGGGTAAAAGCTGGGGTGGATGCTTGCACAGGGCCATTTCTGTGAGCCAGATTAGCACTAACCATTCAGGTGGGCACACCCCTGGGACATCACAGAACCCATAACATGCTTCATCGTGTCTGCAAATTCCATGCCCCTTTTGCATGCTGAATAGCTACGCAACATAATTCTACTTACTCCACTGTGAGCAATAGGCCATTTCTTCAGTTCTTCCAGGACAAGTCAATAGCATTTTGATGAGGAGCACTATACCAGAAGTTAAATCAAAGGGTGTGCTGTTCTATTTGAGAATACAAATAGAGGAACTTAGTGGCAAGAATTAATCTTACCCTTCTGTACACCACTAGATTTTTCCATTGTGTGTTGATCTCACTATTTAGAAACTGGATGCTTTTGAATTTCCTAATTCAGTTCACTGTTTCATATTTTAATTAATAAATTCTCATGAGATAGAAAAAGAGAAGAGAGATGTTCTTCTCTCTCACCTAAAAGGAATCAGAATGGGGGCAGCACGGGGGTAGCTATGATTTGGATATAACACCAAGGGCTCCTCCAAGATCCCAGAAGCTTGGGCACAGTGCGGTGGTAAGAGGGTGGAATCTTTACAAGATGGGATTTGGTTGGGTTCTGGGGACACAAACATGGGAAGGGACTAAGGCTGATCTTGTGAAGTGGGTTAGTTATCCCAAGAGTGAGTTGTTAGGGAGAGCAACCACCCTACAAGTCTGGTCTATTTCCTTTTCCACTTTCCACCTTACTGTGATGCAGACAAGCCCTTCCCTAGGGGTGGAAGAGATTGAGCCCCTTCTAGCTTCCCAAACAGTGAGTAAAGCCTTTTTTCTTCAGATGCAGAGTAGAAGTACATGATATATACAACTGTAGGACTATACATGCCATATGGGACTATACATTCTGTTGAGCAGACTAACTAAACAGAAATGGCACTCTGGAGCCAAAGCTTAAATCTATAAGAACATAAGCTCTACCACTCATAATGTTTGAATAGATTATTGGTTTTCTTTGTAAGTGAAGGAGACAGGGACTGTTATAGTACATTTTATGCAGATTTAAAGGAGTAGAGATATGCCAATTAACATTTGAGTTGCTAACTAGTGCCTACTGGGCCCCACCCCCCAGTTCCCAACCACACTCCTTGTGACCCTTTGCAAAACTGAATGAGAATCTTCTGACATTGCCTCTGCTTTCGCAATACTGAGAAGCCAGGAAGAGCTGGAGTTGGCTGCAGTTCTAAGGGATGAATGGATGCTGATGATGTCTCCTAGCAACCACTGAAAAGAAATCAGCATCAAGTGATATAAGCTCCATGAGTGGAGGCAAAAACCTCCACTGAAACAGGGTGAGAAGGAGCATGGCCTAGGTCCTGGGTGTCAGGTAGAAGCTGGCAATTGTAAGCTGACATGATTGTTGAAGATTGTGTTACAATGCGGCAAGAACAAAAAGGGGAGTTCAGCTGAAGGAGGCCTCATAAAAATGACTCCTGTTCCAAATGCCACAGCCTTAGCCAGAGAAAACCACTTTGTCTCTAAATAACTGAAGGTCAGAGAAGGCTGTCAAATAAATCCCTTTAATCTAATTACAAATGAGATTGTTCTCTATAAAGCCAGAGTATCCAAAAAGAAGCTAATAATCACATCTCATCAGAATGAAAATGACTCCCTTCCATCACCTTCTTCATAGGCTTGAAAAGCACTTTAGCCAGGTACCAGCTGAAGAATACTAAAGTCTTGTTGCATTAGTCAGGGCTATATTGTATTGCCAAGGAAAGAAATCCAGCTTGAACTGAGCCAAAAGAGGATTTGTGACAAGAGTCAGTCATGGAGTCTGACGAAGATGCCTGGGAGTCAGAGCTGTTCTGAGGGCCTCTGGCAGGAAATTCTGGGGACTAAATTCCCTTTCTCCTTCTCTGTGGGCATTTCTTTAATTTCCTCAGGCTTTTCTCTGATCCCACCAACCTTGGAGCTGTAAAAGTTCTGTGGTCCTGGGGGAAAAACAAAACAAAACCAAATGAAAAAGCCACAACTCTTTTCCTATCAGTTATCCTTTGAACAAACCCTAGGGAAGAATTTGATTATAAAACGCACACAGGCTTATTCCAGGGACACTTACTGGGGCCAGGAGGATGGTGCCAGATTAGACCACAGTTGGATCACACACTCAACTCTGCTCAAAGGATGGGAGATAGTGTATTCGGATTAGCAAGATTAGGATGGGAAAGCGAATGGGAAGGAGAAATTTTCCAAAAGAAGAGGATGCTACTTTCTGAAAGGGAAAAGCTGATGCTGAGCAGAGTAGTCAATGGTCTCAGTAATTGAATCAGGGTTGGGAGTGGATTTCATAGCGTACTCCCACCATTAGCTTGTCTATGTTGTCTTGGCAAAGGTGAAACATTACAGAATCCAGAGCTGCCTGGAAACACACTGCGGATCTTATTTGATTTTCTTCCTAAATCATTTGTAATTAGCCACCACAGGAAGTGATAGGGACATCAGCTGTCCAGCTGTGAAAACATAAAATGCTAATTTTTCTCATAAATAAAATCAGAAAACTCTAAAGATAAAAGCTAATATTATGGTCATATTTTTAACTATCTCCAAATGCACTCATCAAATATCTAATGGATTTTTGTGTCAGTAAAATAAATAATTTGCATTTCCACTAAAACTTAAGGAATATCACATACAATGTTTCAAAGTCACTCTTGTATAGTGGTTTATATGGAAATTTAGTATCAAGTTTAGTTGAACTAATTAGTTTTTATATTATTCTACTAAGTAGAATAGATAATAATAATAAAGCATAGAATTAATCAAGTTGTTATGAACCATAAATCAGTAGATTCTCATTATTTTAAATATTTGTTAGGATTTTGGATCTTTGGCTAATAAGGTTTTGCCCAGATAATTCAAATATGTTAGTGATAATATTAGTGACTGCTCTACCTGACAGCTCTGGGAATTCAACTACACTTGCATTACAGATGTGGAAGCTGAGTTACTGCTAGGAGCTGATACTTTACGCAGGCCACATGGCCAATATACTGCTTGGTTCTAGAGTCATCCTGTCCAATCTGTCGTATTGGTTTCCTGACTCAGTGATGCTAGAGAGAAGATCAAGGGTGCACAGCAGGCTTGTTAGTCAAAGCCTAACAACTGAGTTGGATCCCAAATCATATCATTGAATCAGAGTTGAGTAACAAGTTAACGTCTTAGATTTTACCACATTCTTCTAGAACAGAGTAGACATACTTGCAGTGCACAAAATGAGACAAATGCCAATTCCATGACCGTAAAAGAAATCTCAATATTAATTTCATGAGGGACCACAAATAAGAAATGAGGGCAAGGCAGCCATGGCTCAGGGATAAGTGAGGGAGCAACTGTGCCCCAAGAGTCGGCAGGAAAACGTGACTTACGGATTTTAATTTAGGGTTGTGGGGGCTGGGTGTGTGGAGACAGTAAGGGAACTGGGGCATGCACAGCTATGTGACAAATATTAATGGCTCTCTCAAATCTCCCTGAAACATTCAGGTCATCTACAGCACAAGCTGCCTCCAGATGCAATAACCTTGTTTTGAGATTCCCTGGGAAGCCTACCATGCAGAGGAGGTGTTCGCAGTCACAGAGAAATGTACAATTTGAAATGAGCAGAGGTTTTTCAAAAGAGCTAAGGCTGATGTTGTGGTGCAATGCATCAAGCCACTGCCTGCAATGCTCTGTCTCACATCAGAGGGCTGGTTTGAGTCCCTGCTGCTCCACTACTCATTTAGCTTCTGGCTAATGAAGACCCCTGTGCCCACGTGGAAGACCTGAATGGAATTTCTGTCTCCTGGCTTGGCTTGAACCAGTCCTGATCATTGCAGACATTTGGGGAGTGACCCAATGAATGGAAGATCTCCTTTTCTGTTCTCTGCCTTTCTCTATCACTCTTTCTTTCAAATAAATAAAGTCTTTAAATACACACACAAAACAGGGCTGGTATAGTGGCTCAACATGACACTCCTTCACCTGCAAGTGCTAGCATCTCATTTGTAAATATATTTTTAAATATAAATATAAATAAATAAATCTTAAAAAAAATTTTAAAACTCTCTACATTGTTAGGACAATGCCCCAGTAGATGTTTTTTGCCCCAATAGACAAGGCCACTTTTCATTTACTAGCAGTCATTAATCATGCTACCTCTAAAGCCAGTTGGGCACTATCAAGTCCAGGTGAGGATTCACCATTACAGAGACTGTTCCTAGTACCCAGAGACAGCCTTTTTTAAGATTTTTTTTTTATTGGAAAATCAGATTTATAGAGAGAAGGATAGACAGAGAAAAAGATCTTTTGCCTGCTGGTTCACCAAGGGGCCACAATGGCTGGAGCTGAGCCAATCTGAACCCAGGAACCAGGAGCTCTTCCAGGTCTCCCACACAGGTGCAGGGTCCCAAGGCTTTGGGCCATCCTTGACTGCTTTCCCAGGCCACTAGCAGGGAGCTGCAAGGGAAACGGGGCCACCAGGATACAAACCGGTGCCCACATGGGAGTCTGGCAGTGAGAGCCCTTGACTGTGTGACCCAGCAACTGAACTTAGAAACTACCTGAGTACTCAAATATAATGAAGACTAGTAATGTGTACTGCTAAGCCTTTTATTCTTTAAAGCACCTTTAGATTGGATTTCTTTATAGTCAGTTTTCTGCAAACCATTACTGTCAAGATCAAATTCCAAGGCCAGCAGGTCCGCTCAGCCCTCCGGCTTCTATTTCCTGTTCAACATCTGGGGCTTTATGACATGCAGGGACTTGTGACCCCTCCTTTATTACCTCCTTCCCTCAGCCCACCTCTACTCCCTCATCGTTTATTCATCCTCCAAACCATGCGCACTTCCCTTACTTCAGGCAATGTAATGAGTAGGAAGAGGATCAATTCAATCAATATTAAGCAGAAACGAGTATCTGCTTGTTCAGAAAACAAAATGGTTTTCAATATAGAGGGGTGAATGTAACTTTAATGTTAAGGAAACAGGATTGCTGTCAACCCATTGGAACTGTTTTTTAAAACAGTGTTTAAAAAATTAAGATAAAAGTCATACAGAATAAAACTTACCTTTAATAACTATTTTTGAGGGCTGGCAATGTGGCACAGTGGGTAGAGCCACACATTGCAGTGCCAGCATCCTTTATCAGTGCCGGTTTGACTCTCAGCTCCTTCACTTCTGTTCCAACTCCCTGCTAATGAGCTTACGAAAGTCTTAGAGGATGCCCAAGCGCATGGCCCCTGGAGCCATCTGGGAGATCCAGGAGAAGCTCCTGACTCCTGGTTTCAACCAGCCCAACTCCGGCCCCATTGCAACCTTGGGGAAGAGCTCTCTTATTGTCTCTATCTTCCTCTCTCTTTTTCTCTAACTCTACCTTTCAAATAAATAAATATTTACAAATTTTTTCCAAAGTCTATAGTTCAGCAGTTTTGATTACAGTAGGAGGCTGTGCAAATATCATTACAAATTCCACACATTTCTATCACTTCTCCCCCAACCAAAAAAAAAAGACCCTCAAACACTTCATATCTGTTTGACATCAGTTCCAATTGTTCTCAATAATTTTTAAAAATTTCTATGAGTAGTATCCTAGAATTATATCTCCAGTTTATGAAGATAATACGGTGGGTTGTTTCACTTTTTTTCCCCAGTGAAAAACTAAATTTTAACTTTCCATGTTTTTTTTAACCGAGATGCCTCCCAGATTGCGATGACCAACTTCCTGCCCATGGCACTCTCCCTGGCGCCAGCTGACTACTGCTCTACTAGATGATAATCATAAAATGTGCACATTTTACTTGGATGCCTTTGATATGGCCAACTGCTCCTCTCAAGAATACTTTTTCCCTATATATCTCAAGTTAGAGTTAATGGTTCCATTGATTTGTGCTGCTTTGGATAAATTCTTAGTATTACTTATTTATTAGTCAATCCGTCAAGAGTTAGCTTTTCATAATCCTTGTAATGTAATATTTAAATTTCAAATTAGAACACAATGTTCTTTCACAGAACTTTACCATTCTCTTTCTGGTGCTTTGAAAAGAGTACCACAAATCACCGAAAAAGGCTGATGTTTAGCCTTATTAGTGACATAAAACTGACTACCAATTGCTTTTAGTATTTTTATTGTGGCTCAAAGTTCCAAGTCAAGGTGAAATTCTATAAACCTCTGTGTCATCACATACAGCTATTTTCAAGACTTGAATATATCTTTAGATGCACATACAGCAGGTTCATGGAATAATAGGTCCCTTCTCATAAACATAAACCTTTAAATTTTTAAAATGAAAATATCTGGGCCCGGCTCAATGGCCCAGTGGTTGAATCCTTGCTTTGCAGGTCCCAGCACACCATATGGACACAGTTTGTGCCCCAGCAGCTCCACTTCCCCATCCAGCTCCCTGCTTGTGACCTGGGAAAGCAGTCAAGGATGGCCCAAAGCCTTGGGGCACGCTACACCTACATGGGAGACCTGGAAGAAGCTCCTGGCTTCAGATTGACTCAGCTTTAGCCACTGTGGCCACTTGAGGAGTGAACCAGCAGACAGATCTTTCTGTCTCTCCTCTCTGTAAGTATTCCAAGAAAAATAAATAATTTTTTTTAGAACTAAAGCTTTATTGGATTATTTGTAATGTTTTCAGATGGAATATCAAAAGAGGTCCTAAAGAAAATGCAAAGAAGAAATGATGACAAACCCATATCAGATGCATAGGCTCATTTTCTGGAGAGGACCCAGGACCACACTGACACACGGAAGGAAACAGGATAAACAGTCTCCAATTCAGGAAGTAGGAAAAGCAGCCAGGAAATGTGCTTCTGCTTTGCCAGTTATTTCGGACAGCACTACCAATAGGAAGTGGTCAGCAGCTCTAGTAACCTATAGGTTAAAAGCCAATCAAAGCTCAATACCCACAAATGGAATTTTGATAGTCATAAGGCAATGAAACATAAACCAATGAAAGACAGTACATGTAATACTTTCCTCACTTCAATTTTGCTGACCTTAACTGGTATCAAATGCTGTCACTGAGATATTTTCAAAGAACAGTGAGCTGTATTTAATTGATGTGCATTCATTTGCATTGAAGCATTAAAAGCATTTTCCTTAAATCTCTTCAAGGCCTTCTTGTTACTGTTAGAACAGTGTTATACCAGGTATGTGACCATTTCCTTCAGAAGGCTGAGCAGAAGAGATTTTTACTCAACAATACTTAGATGTCTAACCAATTAATTGCTACAGAGCTTTATAGATAGAGAAATGACTTAATCAATTAGTAAATAAAATTGTCTATGGCAGGATTATTTCTTAAGTTAATATTAATCCTTTAACTGATTTTTCTGGGATTATATGATTTTTTTTTTTTACATAAAAGCCTTGAATACATGGGTCTTTGGGGGACAACCATAACATTTATGTAATCAGATACAAGAATAGCTTCCAGCCCATGTGAAGTCGGGGCCTCAGACATCAGACATAGCAATAGGCAACATGTCTTGTTCCTTGTGGCTCTACTTCCCATCTTTTTTTTTTAAGATTTATTTTATTTTTATTGGAAAGTCAGATTTACAAAAAGGAGGACAGAGAGAAAGAATTTTCATCTAATGGTTCACTCCCCAAGTGACTGCAATGGCTGGAGCTGCACTGATCTGAAGCCAGGAGCCAGGAGACTCCTCCAGGTTTCCAATGCAGGTGCAGGGTCCCAAGGCTTTGGGCCTTCCTTGACTGCTTTCCGTGAGCAGGGAGCTGGATGGGATGCAGGGATGCCAGGATTAGAACACACGCTCATAAGGGATTCTGGCACATGTAAGGCAAGGAACTTAGCCACTAGGCTACTGTGCTGGGCCCAGCTCTACTGCTCTGTGCACCAACTTCATTTTCAGTCTGGTTTCTTTAGTGTCGCACCTCCCAGGCACTACATACATATATAATCTCTAGACCTCAAGTCTTACAGAGTAAGGACTTTTATGTACCAGTATTTCCAACTAAAGTCCTGAACTTGTGTGTCATTGGCTTGTCAGATCACTTACTCTTTCCTGAACCAATGACTAAACAGTGAGCCATGATAGTCTGAGAATGAGGCAAAAGTACAGTCAAATCCACTGACCCACATTGGGGAAAGAGCGCAAGGAGAAGAATGCTCCAGAAGGAAGTCAAGGTTCTACAACAAGAAGAAAGGGTGCGTGCAAACAACAGAAACCCAGACATTTACTGTCAGGAACTAGATTCTCCCCTGACACATGCCGGCAGGCAACCCAGAGCTGACGTATTACCCAGTGGTGTCCGGCAGACACCATTACATTGTATTCTACGTGAGATGGGCAACACAACGACCCTGCCTCTCCTCCGGGCAGGCGGAGTGAATCAACACTAGGTATCAGCCTAGACAATCACATTTTTACGATGAGTTCTGTCCCAATAATTTGTTTAAAAATCTACTGCATGCCATTTCTGTAGCTTTATTAATCCCACAAATCTTTCAGAACATACACAGACTTACCCCTCTGGAGCTAGAGCTGACAAATGCATTTATCATGCAACTGCATTTCAAACTCTGCAGTGTGTGATTAATTTGTATTTGAGAAGATATTCTACAGAGGACATCTGTTCTCACTGGGGCATGGCTTAATGAAGGGATGCAGACCTAGAGACTTCTGGAGGCTAGGTGAAGCAAATTTTTGAAATTATCACCTTTTTTGGAAAAATAGAACAAGAACATGTGAATAGTGTTTTTCCAAAAAATTGCTGAATGAAGATTTTGATTTCCTATTTATAACTACAAGAGGCTTCAAAGAATTCATGGAAAAATCTCTCTCTCACACACACACACATGATTTTGAGAGACAAAGAGAAATGGATTCCATGCAATAGTTCATTGTTGTCTAAATGCCTAAAATTGCTGGAAGTAGGTCAAGGCCAAAAGCAAGAGCTGGAAAGGCAATTCAGGCATGTCAATGACAAGGAACCAATTTCTGGAGCCGCTATCAAAGTCTAGCGGTAGAAGCTAGAATCTTGAGTTGGAGCCAGGAATCAAACTCGGGCATTCCAATGTGGAAGATGGGCATTTTAACCACTAGGCTGAATGCCTACTCCTTCCTTCATGAACTTTGTGAAGTTCCCGTGCGTCTGTAAACTGTCATATTATTCCCCACAAGGGCCATTACCTTCTGAAATTGCAGAATTTGCTCTTCAGGGCTGCTACTTCCAATACGGCTCTCTAACAGTCTGGAAAAACAGTGGATGAAGGTCCAAAGGCTTGGGCTGATGCACCCACTTATTTTTTAAAGATTAATTTATTTTGGGCCCAGTGGTGTGGCCTAGTGGCTAAAGTCCTTGCCTTGAACGCGCCAGGATCCCATATGGGAGCCGGTTCTAATCCTGGCAGCTCCACTCCCATCCAGCTCCCTGCTTGTGGCCTGGGAAAGCAGTCAAAGACGGCCCAAAGCTTTGGGACCCTGCACCCGTGTGGGATACCCAGAAGTTCTGGGTTCCTTGCTTCAGATTGGCATAGCATTGGCCGTTGCGCTCACTGGGGGAGTGAATCATTGGACGGAAGATCTTCCTCTCTATCTGTCATCCTCTCTGTATATCTGCCTTTCCAATAAAAACAAATTAATCTTTTTTTTTTTAACGATTTATTTATTTATTGGAAAGTCAGATATACAGAGAGGAGGAGACACAGAAAGGAAGCTCTTCCATCTGATGGTTCACTCCCCAAGAGGCTGCAACGGCTGGAGCTGAACCAATCCAAAGCCAGGAGCCTCTTCCAGGTCTCCCACACGGGTGCAGGGTCCCAAAGCTTTGGACTGTCTTCAACTGCTTTCCCAGGCCACAAGCAGGGAGCTGGATGGGAAATAGAGCCAGTGGGATTAGAACCTGCGCCCATGTGGGATCCCGGTGTGTTCACTGCAAGGACTTTAAACTGCTACATCATCATGCTGGACCCATGTACCCACTTTCAAAACACAGCAGCAGGCAGTAGCCTAGTAACTAAAGTCCTTGTCTTGCATGTGCCAGAATCACAAATAGGCACTGGTTCTAATCTTGGTGGCCCTGCTGTAGCCTGGGAAAGCAGTCAAGAGCTCAAAGCCTTGGGACTCTGCACCTGTGTGTGAGACCCAGAAGAGGCTCCTGGCTCCTGATTGGTTCAGCTCCAGCCACTGCGGCCATTTGGGGAGTGAATCAGCAGAAAGAAGATCTTCCTGTCTCTCCTCCTTTCTGTGTCTGACTTTCCAATAAAAAATAAATCATTAAAAAATTTTAAAAAAAACAGAAGCATTTTTGCTTTGGAATGGCTCAGCTCTGGCTGTTGTGAACATTTGGGGACTGAACCAGTGGATGGAAGGTATCTCTGTTTCTCCTTCTACTTTTATAATTCTGTTTTTCAAATAAAAATAAATCTTTAGAAAGGAAATAAAAGTCAGATTAAAACTCAACAGGAGTACCTACTGATTGCTCCCATTCCTAGAAGCTGTAAGATAACTTACCTGAAGCTCGAGATGGCTGTGGTGAGATTATTTAGTTTCCCCTTTCCACCTTCCCCATAAGGACCACATCCACCCTGCTTCTAGCAAGTGAACCTCCAGCAGCCAGAAAACAACTTGTAATTCCTCACAAGTTTCTAAGAGTTAGAAACGCTAAATGAACAGAGCACATGACATCTCAACCCCTTTCAGGCCTGTAGTGTTTGTTCTTGCCCTATGATGTTAGTGAGCAGACTTCAGACAGTTGTCCCTAACAATCCACTGACAACAGTATTTCTGGAGGGCACCTAATTCAACCTGATCCGGATAAGTCGGGAGTCCTATGGGGTAAGGCAAACTGTAGTTTCTTATTGCTAAGGAAGAGTTCCAGAAGAATCGGTTTTGATGTGTGAATTTCTTTAGCTCAGCAGCACACAACCGTGGCTGCCAGTGGAGCCACCAGACAAGGGCTGAAGAAGCTTCAAGCATGACAT
The DNA here is from genome assembly GCF_017591425.1 of Ochotona curzoniae. Classification (NCBI taxonomy): domain Eukaryota; kingdom Metazoa; phylum Chordata; class Mammalia; order Lagomorpha; family Ochotonidae; genus Ochotona; species Ochotona curzoniae. Next base: position 10,285,459 of record NW_024464920.1, on the reverse strand, counting down.
CCAGACCCTATCCTCAGACAGGCTGCTTTAGTGGCCTGGAACATAAAAACAAACAAACAAAAAAAGAAGCCCTGTGAGTGTGAATACACAGCCAAGATTGAGGACCCCTGTTTTAGTTACTTCTAGATGTCTCCTCATCAACATTTAGGAATCCCTCCTTAACCCTTAATATTCACATAGGAAACATGAATTGGTTGCTCTATTTCTTGAGTCTTGTGAATCAGGGTTCATTCTCTCCCTGGACTTAACTCAGAGCCTGACTCGAGAATCTGTCTTTCCATCATCAATTGTTCTACAGCAGCTGTGAGCCTCCCGCAAGGAAGCATCGTGGAGCGCCCGTGGATTCTCATGATTAAAGGCAACAGTTTGAAAAGCTGAAGGATGGCTGATGCTGTTGGCTTTCTTCCCTTCCAGAATAGACAGGCTGTGGTACAGCCTTTCATCCTATTCAGATACAGAGACCAATTCCAAAGACCCCACATTTCCTTGATGGTCTTTGTCTACAGCTTATCCTTTGTTACCAGTCTGGCTATTACAGGTTTTTTTTTTTTTTAATGTTTTTAAGCAAAAACAACAACAAAAATCAATGAGCCTAGTTAGCTTAAAGAAGTGAGAGTGAATCTGAACAGAAGCTGAGTTACCTCACAGATGAAACTATTAAACAGCCAAAACTCAGGAAACACAAAATCTCTGAAAACTTTCTTTGAGAGCTTCCCAGTTCTGACAGCTCTCAGCCTCTGTGTCTCAAGCTGTAAACTCTGTATGGCTTAGTGGGTTTTAGGTCTTTCCTATCAACTAGCTGCAGCACTGAGTTACGATGGCAGGACACAGATGTTACCTGAAGGGTTGCTTCCAGAAAATGGGACAACTGAAGCAGACAGCGACACGGCCAAAGTCCACCTCAGTTCCCTGTATTTGTAAATGTGCGTTCCCTACAACAGATGAACAACAAAGGACAAAGAGGCACACACAACATCACACACAAGAAATTGGGTAAGCAATTTTAATCATTAGTGATAAACAGTGAAAGTGCAACTACATGAAAAGCCTCATATTTTACAGAGTGAAACAGGGTTTCAAGGTTGCTACTTGTAAGGCGTTGAAGGAGGGACCCACTCCTGAATCTTCTTTCTGGTGGTAGAATAAGGTACGTACTGTTCAGGCGTGCCACTCACGTTGAATTTATGGTTTGTCCAAATGAATTTCCGGGCAGTGGGTGGTTTTGTTGTTGGAGGATCATCGGTCATGCAGTGAAGCCAACGATGCCTTAAAGAGGGGGGAGATGAGGCAGTTACAAAGAAGCCACATAGTGTAGTGGTAGAGGCGGGAGGAGGTCCCGTGCAGCTCCGGAACCATCTGCTGCTGGGGTTTAAACCCAACGCCACCACTTACCAGCTGAGTGGTTTTTCATCTCAACGTCATTATTTCCTAGGAATGGTTATAAGGATTAACTGAGATTCTATGATGCACAAGTACCTAGAAAAAGTCTTGTGTGTGGTAGGTACTCAACAAATGATAACCACTGCTGCTGTCGTCACTGTTTCATCAATGCTAAGAAAGCAGCCATTTTCAGGTATGCCACTGATGTTCCTCAGAGGAAGAAAAAAAGCATTGCTGTTGAATTATGAAATACTGTTGGCTATAAGAGGTATCTTAATTTTTTTAAAGGCTTGTTTGTTTATTTGAAAGGCAGAGTTACAAGGAGAAGAGGAGACAGAGTTCTTTCATCTGCTATTTCCTTCTCCAAGTCACTGCAATGACTGGTGCTGGGGCAGGCCAAAGCTAGGAGCCAGGAGCTTTCTCCCACTTGGGTGTAGGGCCCAGGGACATGGGTCATCTTCGGTTATTTTCCTAAGCCATTAGCAGAGAGGCAGACTAGAAGCAGAGCAGTCAGGACTCAAAACATGCTCACATGGGATGCCAGTGCTGCAGGTCACAGCTTAACCCACCGTGCCATAGCATTAATCCCTAGGCATCTTAATTTTAGACATAAAAATGCAGAGCAGCTTCAGTGAAATATCATACTGTTGGGTGCAGAGGCTGAGCTGGATTTTCAGTATGCTCAGCAGCTCTGGCTCATGACTTGAGACCATGAAGCTCCAGCTGAGAAGAAAATCTGCAGGTATCCCAGACTTGGCCTGGAGCTGAACACTGTAGAACACACAATTTGCTATACTAAAAATGTTACATCACAGCCCCAGGTCACAGCGTTTAGGTTCTAAGTGCTTGGCAATTCATCTCAAAGGGTATCTGATGTGAGGGGTGACAGACAGCTGACCCAAAAGCTGGGTACATGGCACAGAAAGGGAAGAGATTGTGATGCTGCTAACGAGCATGTGACAGAACAGAAGCAAGCAAGATGTTAAGCTAAGAGCTTCATGTGGGAAAGACAGAGCTGACAGAGGTCGGCCCAGATTCCCAAAGACAAGGAGTTCAAAGACAGTGATGACTCTATGGGAAAAGGGAAAGAGGGGACAGTCATGGAATCACAGCTCCAAGAGAAGCAAAGGGGATAGGTGGGGAGGATTAGCCAGTGGCAGAGAAAAGGACAAGAGGAGGAGGGTTTTGGTGGCATAAGTAAAACCAAAGTTAATGACAAAAACAGACAACTCTATGTAAAAATATTTGCTGCAAAAAATTGGTAGATATAGTTAGGTAACTGGCTAAAACCACTAAGAACAGAGATAAAACACGTTTGTATCTAAAGAGACGTACAGCATGATCTGCTGACCGGCAGAGAAGGAAGAAGCCCTCTGAAATGAGGATGTCTTCTTCGGAGGACTAGTGCAAGTGACAGGACAGATGTGCCCTGGCGATGAGCAGCACTACCCATCCTGAGCTGACAGCACTGCAGCAGACTCCAGGGAGCACTCAGAGGAGAGACTGCCTGTCAAATCCAAGGCTGCCACTTGCTAAGGGACTGTTTGTGAGCCTGGAATATAGCAAATATATGTAACTTTTGCCTTGTGGAGTCAGCTTAAGCAACCAAAATAAAATTTCATCTAAAGAACTGCTATCAAGAGCTGGGACTGGGTGCAAATCATGACAAGCTGGACCACAGTACTGACTGCCTGGCAGGCACAAGATCCAGAGCTGGAGTGTGGGTGCAGTAGGGGAACTGTGGGTACTCTCTTCCTGGCCTGCAGTTACTATTGGTGAACATGAGAGTCAGGGGTAGAGGCAGGCCAGGCTGGTCAAGGCAGCAGCACCTACTGGTGCACGTAAGAGCCAAGTGAGATGTGGGGCAGATTGGGTTAGGCAGTAGCACATGCTGGCACATGCAAAAACCAGGGCAAGGGGTGAGCCTAATGAGGGTTACTGGGGATTGCCAGACTAGGTCGTGGCACCGGCTGGTGTACATCAGGACCAGGCCTGTGATGGCTGGGCTGGGCTAGGCCTGAGTACCCATTGGTTCTTGGGAGAGATGGAGCTGGGGGTTGAACTGACAGGCAGCTGCTATCTACCGCTATGTGCGCTGGTTGGTGCACACAAAAGTCAAGTCTGAGGTCACCCCCGGCAAGGTTTCTTGGGGGACATCCCATCTAGATTGCTGGACACAATCTCTGACACAGGGAAAATCACAATATATGGGGTCTGACCTTGGAATGCACATGTCAGGACTGGGCCTCCTCAGTTGCTGATGCCTATGCAGTGGACAACGTGTCCAAATACACACAGGGGACATCACAACATCAAGGCCAGCAGAGGATGTTGAGCATCTTGTCAGAAAGTGTCAAGCACAGCAGTTTGGACAATTCTCTGGGCCAAGCTTTGTAGGAAGTATCTGGGTCTGTGGATCCACACTGAGGTGGACTTGGTCAGCCAGCAGACCTTGGAAACACTCAATCCTGTTGCAACGAAGCAGATGATGTCTCAGAACCATCAAACCACTCAAGTAACACTCTCAGAACAGCGATCCCCATGTTGGGTCTCTAAGGTGTCATTAAATGACTGTCCTCTCTCCCTGGGCGCGGGTGTAGGTTGATAGCAAGGAGTATTTCCCTCTCTCCCCTTACTCCCAAGCAGACCAGGAGAATAAAAAGAACTGAAAACAAAACAAAAACAAAGAACTGCTGTTGGAACCTGGGACTCCTGAAGCCTAAAATGGTAATTGAGGACCTAATCACAGACCTTATTTACCCTTGCTTAGTTACATAAATGAGGAGTTCCTGAGAAGCAGAAAACATTCAAAGATTATTTTTATCACAATAAAAACATCTGAGCATGTGTACCTTGGCAAGGCTACAGACAAGAGTCAGGGAATGAATCAACATACTCCAAACTCATTATGGCAGTTTATAAAGAACTAAGAAACAAGATGATGTTTAGAGTCTGCTAGGCAAACAGAACTCTTCTGTTGTTTGTTATTATCATTATTTAAAAAAAGACAAAGAAACTAGACCTTTTAGATCTCTACACTAAGGGCTTACACAAGGTGCTTTTAAAAAGTTCTTGGAAATGAAATGAAAACATACACTTTTTTTCAGGAAACACATCTTCCATGAACTTTCTGAAGAGCCTTTGTTTTTCTAAAACATGTTTTTAGCTAGGTTATTCTTTTTTAAATAATTTCATTTTCTAAATAATGATTACATGGTTGATCAGAGTGCGAAGGATTGAGGTTGAATTCATTGCTTCCAAATTTGTTATTTCTTCTTCTTATTCCTGGGGTAAGGGGAGAAGCAAATGGAGAATACACTCAGGACTTTCCGCACGTACCAGTATCCAGGAATGAGGAACCACCGCCGGGCTGGGTCATTCTTATTCTAACGAAAGATGGTAGTGTGCTCATAAGTATTGTCTAGAAATTTCTGTTGTATTAGCATTAGAACCGCTTCAATTTCATAGCTGTTTTATTTTTAGGGACAAAGTCTAATAAAATTCAACTTAATAAAGTCAGTAAGACTGTATATAAGAAAACTAGCAGAAAGGGAAAAATTACAAATGCAAATCTATGTATAATGAAAACGCATTACATTTTTTGGAAAAAAAAATCAACATTCAGGGCCTGGTGCAGTAGCCTAGTGGCTAAAGTTCCTGCCTTGCACATGCTAGGATCCTATATGAGCACTGGTTTGTATTCCGGCTGCTCTACTTCCCTTCCAGGTCCCTGCTGGTAGCCTGGAAAAGCAGCAGAGGATGGCCCAAAGCCTTGGACTCTGCACCCACAAAGGAGATCCAGAAGAAGCGCCTGGCTTCAGATAGGTTCAGTCTTGGCCATTGCGGCCACTTGGGGAGTCAATCAGTGGATGGAAGATCTTTCCTCTGTTTCTCCTTCTCTCTGTAAATCTGACTTTCCAAGAAAAATAAATAAATCTTTAAAAATATCAATATTCAAATATATCAAAATACTCACACAGGCTTTTGGTATAGCCGTTAACACACCACTAGCATGCCCTAGCTCTGCTCCCGATTCCAACTTCCGGTAATGTACACTTCAGAAGGCAGCAAGCCGGGGCTCAAGTCACCGGGAACCTGTCACTTCCATGACAGACCTGGATCCTCAGCCCAGCCCTTTTATTAAAGCCATTTGGAGAACAAATCAGCACATGGGACACCCAGTTATCACTTTCAAATAAGATAAAGATTCTCAAAAAGTAACTGGAAATGAAGATATTAAATAATTGTTTTAATATCATCTGCCAAATTCAGCTAACCACAAGATGGGAATCATGAAGTCAACAAGTACAAAAATAAAACACGGTTCAATACAAGATGGCTAACTCAAATCCTGTTAGCTCGGGAACTACTATTTAATCAAATACAATCTGATCCAAACTCCCAGCGGGATTGCACTGAGCCTGATAACACAATTCAGCTGGAAATCTATCCAAGAAACTCGGGAAACCCAGAACAATCAGGAGGGCTGGCATAACCAGATATTAAATCAAAGTCTCAAACAAACTATTAAGACGGGTCTATATTTCCGCTGGTACATGCATGAAATGCAGGTTGGTCGGGCTTTGCCACAGCATCAGTTGGCAAATGCCGGGAATGGGAATAGGTCCTGTCAAACTAGACTGCAGCTCACCTGTATAAGATCTGGGGCTGGCACTGGGTCTGTTAGGGAAATAGTAGGCACCCTTCTCACGGGCTGCAGCTCCCACCAGTGAGCATGAGATTCAGGGCTGGGGTGGACCTGGCTGAACAGGCATTAGTACCTACCAGCATAGGTGTGGGTTGGATTAGTGGGGCTGGTTGGAGTGAGCTAGGCTGCTGCACCTATTGGTGTGTACAAGAACCAAATGGAATGCTGGACAGACTGGACCGGTCTGCTGCACACACCATCATGCACAGGAACTAGGCTAGGGTCAGGCCTGGTGAGGGTTACTGGGGAGTCACTCTGACTCCCTGCTGTTGTTCCTGCTGGTGTGAGGGTTAAACATGTGCTATGCAGGGTTGGGATGAGCTGTAGCACCCATTGGTTTGCATAAGAGATGGGACTGGAAACAGAACTGACTCAGCAACGGCAATCACCAATGTGTGTTTAGACTGAGTGGAGTGACAGATTGAACTGGATCCCATAATGGCTGGCATACACAGGAGTCAAGTCTGGGGTCACTTCAGGCAAGGGAGCCCTCCTATACCCTGCAACTGACCCGCTGGGCTCAGAACCCCAACCATGGGAAAAATCACAGGATCTGTAGTCTGACCATGGAGTGCACGTGTCAGAATTGGATCGCCTCAGCTGCCGAAGACGTTGTGGTAGATGGCATGCCCAGATGCACATAGGGGATATGACAGTTCATTAGGGCCTGCAGAGGACATCTAGTACCATAGCAGAGTATGGAGGGCAGAATAAATTGGACAATTCTCCCAGCCAAGCGCTGACAGCAAGTATCTGAGCGAATAGAGACTTATGGTGGACTATGTCAGCCTTGGAATGTCTTGGAAGGATTTCCTCATCCTTGGGGCAACAAAATTAACAGCAGTTCAGAACTATTGAAACCACTTCAACAGAACCCCTGGAATAAGCTCCACATCAGGGACCCTGGGATGACATCGGGTGGCCATTCCCCACTCCTGGTTACTGATGCTATTAGGATGCTAGGTGCGGCTTGACCCCTTCTCCCCTCACCCCTAACCTTTCCTTCAGATACAGGAAAAAGAAAAAGGAAATTGGAAACAATAGTCTCATGCACTTTCCCCTATTCATCAACACTTCCCACCTTAATCAGTGGTCCACATGGGCATGCACCCTTCTCAACTATGTAAACATTATCAAAAATAGTTAAAAAGTAAAATTAAAAAGTGCCATCATTAAACAACAACAAAAAACTAGTATAAGAATAATTCAAATATACCAAAGTATACATAAGGCAAGCTTGACATTTCAGATCTGTGGGGAGAGTTAATAATTTTTCAGCCAATTATGCTAGAATAATTTTTAAAAATCAAGTTAAATTCCTGAAGTCATATATTCAATAGATTCTGTGCAGATTAACGCTCAGAAACAACACAGCTGAATACATGCAGGGTAAGACATAATGATATTCATGCCCAGTAGAGTCTAAAAGACCACTAACATCAAAGGCAAAAAGAAAATTTTACAATATTCTGAGATTCCTCCACCATTATATATCAGAAAGATAATGTCAAGCATCCAACAGAAAATCAGACAAACAAAACCAACTCATAAGACGAATCCCAGAAATGCGTATTTCTACCACATCTCTAGAGGGCAATTTGCTAAAAGGTATCAGAAACTCATAAAACATGCATATTGGATATAATAATTTTACATATTTTACCTAATGCACGTATATAGTAAGTGTGCTAAAAAATTTTCTTATAATTCAATCCAATTATGGAAATAGTCTATGAACCCTGCACAAGTGGTGCCATTTATTGGATACTATCAAAGAGTTTCTGACTACTATTCACTTCACTCTACTTAAGCACCACTTCCTCTGAAGTATTCACCTTTATTTACCTTAAAGAATTTTTTGCTATTCCACAATACAACATCATTCACCAAAGTTTACATCAAAAAAGGTTCAAATGCTTTTTCATCTAGAAACCTCAAAATATGACTATTTCTCTCAAGTACCACAGCTTTGATAACCTGTGAACACAATAAATATTTATTCTGAGAACTGGAATCAAAAGCAGCTTTTGTTCATTAAGAGTAATAAAAAGTTTGCTTACATATCCAGGTAAGGGATTTTTCCAATAATTAACCTTTAAAAATGTCCATATCAATCTTAAGTAAAGCAAGCACACACCAGCAAGTGAAACATTTCAAACAAGCTGAATTTTAAACATAAACCAATCTTGAGGCTGGTGCATTGGCACAGCAAGCTAATCTCAGCCCTGTAGTGCTGGTATGACATATGGGCACCAGTTCATGTGCTGCCTGCTCCACTTCCCATCCAGCTCCCTGCCTGTGGCCTGGAAACGCAGTCGAGGACAGCCCAAAGCCTTGGGACTTTGCACCTGTGTGGGAGATCCGGAAGGAGCTCCTGGCTCCCAGTTTCAGATCAGCTGAGCTCTGGTTGTTGCGGCCACCTGAGAGAGTGAACCAGAGGAAGGAAGACCTTTTCTATCTTTACTTTTCCTCTGTAAAATCTGCTTTCCAGATAAATAAAAATTAATAAATTTTTAAAATCCAAAAAATCTTTGTTTCTGCTTATAATGAACAGAGAAAGGTTATAAAGGAAAGAAACATCCCAAATGGCTAGTATGGCCGTCTGAAGCCCAGAGCTAGCAGGTCTCCTACAAAGACTTGAGCCATCTTCTGCTACCTTTCCAAGTCATAAGCAGGAAACTGGATTGGAAGTGGCACAGTTTGGACCCTGACCTGTGCCCATTTTGGATGCTGCGCTCGGGCTGTGAGACTGAGCCTCCAAATGGTGTGCAGACCAGGGGAAGTCACTGAGCAGAGGTTAGAAGCAATCTCATTTACACTTTCCAAGAATCAGCCGGCTCACCAGTACGTAGGGAGTCCTAGTGTGCTGTGAGAGTGTAATCAGGTCAGCTAGGAAGGAGGTGGCTGTACAAGTCCAGGCAAGGGATAACTGTGGCTTGGATTAGGGTAACAGCCACAGACTCAGTGATCAGGTGAGGGGCACAGTGAGGAAGGAAAGCAGAAAGAACTTACTGCATGTTAGAGGAAAAAGAATAGAGGATAACCTTAACTTCCCAGCTTGAATGAATAAGAATCATTTAAGTACTGAAGGCCATTTTGTTTGACAGGTTTAGCAGTCTACCTGTTCATTGTGCATGGAAATAATTTTTAAAAAGTTTATTAAATTTATAAATGTGATTTAAATTGCTTAGAGGAATACAATTAATTAATTTGCAAATGGATCTATTTAGTAGAATTTAATCCTTCCTACTGGAGCTTATCAAACATTCATCAAAGAATATGAGGAAATGTTTTTCATTTTCATGCAAAAAATATTCAATTTAATAATCTCATTATCCTATTTATGAATTGAACCTCAAGGCTCAAGAATGAGATTTTAATATTCACAGCTATAATAAATAAGCTTTTAATTTTAAACCCTAAACTGCCATTAATCTTTCCTACATACAAAAACTCCTCAGGATGTGCCCACTGTGACACAGGAGGTAAAGCTGCTGCTTGCCTTGCCTGCGCCCCAATTCCAGCTCCAGTGCACCTGGGGACAGCAGATGATGCTCCTGTACCTGAGTTCCTGTACCCACATGGGAGACCCTGGGCTCCTGGCTTTGGCCTGACCAGAAGTAAAGCAACTGATGGGAGGTCTTGCTCTCCTTCTTTCTCATTTACAATGCCTCTCAAATAAATTAATCTTCAAAAAAATCACCAAAATATTTTTTAAAAAGTCTGACAAAAGATTCAAAATGGGAGAAGATTCAGTGAGCCAGTGAAAAAGTCTGATATTTTAAGTGACGGGAAAGGGAAGCAAGCCACACAATGTCATGCATGTTGTGTCAGAGCATATGCATATATACACTGTGAGTTGTCATCACAGTTTTCTTCTAAAAAGGGTGTGACTAATAGACTGCAATCTGTTCTCTACAATGTGATCCTTAAAAACATTCCTTCCTGGGGTGGGTGTTGTGGCACAGTACATTAAGCCACAGATTGCAATGCCTGTATCCTATAATTGAGTTTTTCGGAAAGTCTGGGTTACTTCATTTCCAACCCAGTTTCCTGCTAATGGTCCCCGGAAGGCAGCAGCTTTGGGCCCTTGCCACCCATGTGGGAGATGGGATGGTGTTCTCAGGTCTCAGTCTGGTCCAGCCCTGGTTGCTATGGGCATTGGGAAGTGAATGAGCACACAGAAGATGTCTCTCCCTCTCCTTACTACTGTGCCTGCCAAACAAATAAACAATCTTAAAAGAAAAAAATACATATTCCTCTACTTAAAAGCAGACTCTCAAATATTTACAGCCTCAGTGAATGGGATGTTAACGGTGCTTGTTTCTAGGCCAAGAAGTTAGTTTACTCTAGTTTCTGCTTCATATTTTTCTTGGCTTTCCAGTTTTTAAAATAACAGCCATCCTTCCGAATACCAGAGAACCTTTTTATGTTATCATGATTGTTTTCATATCTTGTGGAAGAGCTTATAACATTGAGGCAAAAAAACAAAACAAAACAAAACAAAACAAAACTTGAGTATGATATGAATACAACTACAAAAAATGCCTTAAAAGGACTAGAGGGGAAATAGAATTAAAAGAGAATGCAAATTTTGCATGAATTTTTGGAAACATGTTGGATGGCAAATGTTGACAGTGGACACTCCCAAAATGTCTGTAAGGGCAGGCGTCATCCTCCACAGTTTTCCCAACTGTAAGCAGGGAGCCGGATCGGGAAACAGAGCAGCTGGGACATAAACTGGTGCCTGTACGGGATGCCAGACCTTGCAGGTTGAGGATTAGCCAGTTGACCATCACACTGTCCCCATTTATGATATTTCTATATCTTTTCAAGATAGAAATGCAAAATTTTATCCTGCCAATTGCTTGGATAGATCCCTGTCATTCTCTAACCCAAGCGCTTAGCAGTTTTCCTTTATTGAGATGCTAATCTCACTTCCTTCTGCCTCCTCCGGATGCCTGACCTCTGGCCCTGAGCTTTGCACTCATTCAGCTGCTTACCCAGTGTATTAGTGTATTTATTCACCTGCAGTGCCAACAGATATCAAAAACTTACTGTGTTCCAAAACAAGCTTTGAATTCCAGCCTTCATTCCCCCATTCAACCTACTCTTCTCCATCTCTATGGACAGTCTCACCACCTGGGTACTAATCACTAGAGTCCCAACCCCATCCATAACCCTCGGATCCTCAGTATCACCCCGACATAATCCACCCACCCTATTTCTCTAGGAAGGCTTCTAGAACACATCATGCCAACTGAAAAACAGCTAATGACATTAAGCTTTCTAAATACCTCACAAGAGAAAAAATACTTAATTTCACTTCAGCCTTCTAAGACAAAATTACTTCATAGAAAATAAACTAACTTACACTACTGTTTTGCAAAGAAAACATACTAATGAATCACTTAAACAAAATTAATTTTACAAGAAAAGTGAATGTACAAGAGACTAGTGTGTTCCACTGAAGGAGGAAGGCTGTTAAGATGTACTATTGATACATGAACAGAAGGTGCCACCAAGTGGTAAAACAGAATATATACGCAGTAAAGGAAAACCCAGGCAAGTCATTTTTTTATGGCTTAGTTCAACGAAATTCCAGGTTCCAATACTTCAAATTCAAAGAGTAAATATTTATTTAACCTGATATAATCAGAAATAATAATTTTGCACTTTCACGTTTGAAATAGCCTAAATCTTGTGTTTTTCTACATAATGAATTTTTAATTCGTCAGGTTTCAGGTGCTAATTATTTACTTGGTTTATCATTCACTAACTCAATGTAAAAACTAACTACCATAACAATGAGAATAAACAATTTTGAGCCTCACTCTAACGTTACAGATGGACAATTATTTAAAGATAAAATTGATGGCAATTGAAATTGTATAAAATTATACTTGTTGGGCCCGACGTGGCAGCCTAGTGGGTAAAGTCCTCTTCACTTTACCCTTGCACATGTCAGGATCCCATAAGGGCACCAGTTCATGTCCTGGCAGCCCCACTTCCCATCCAGCTCCCTGCTTGTGGCCTGGGAAAGCAGTCAAGGATGGCTGAAAGCCTTGGGACCCTGCACCCACATGGGAGACCTGGAAGAATCTCCTGGTTCCTGGCTTCGGATCTGCTCAGCTCTGGCTATTGCGGCCACTTGGGGAATGACTCAGCGGACATATTATCTTCCTGTCTGTCTCTCCTCCTCTGTGTATATCTGCCTTTACAATACAAATAAATAAAATCTGAAAAAAATCATACTTATTATCTAATTAAATAGCTTCAGAATATTCTATTCAATCAAATCAATATAAATGCTAAAACCTCATTATTAGTCCCATAAAAGAATAAAATGTAGCTAGGAAAAATGAAGGCACCAGACAAAAAAAGGTACCCTAAATTATAGCATAGTATTACAGTATTATAAGGTTCAAGGGAGCAAAGGCTACATGCATCTCACCACCTGAACCCTTCAGGAACTGCTCATGGCCCGTGAGCAGAGTGGTATGCTAGGTTCTACACAGGAAGTTTATTATTTTCAAGGGAGCTCCACTGCGCATCCCAATGTCTGCATTACCACATATACAGGTACCTGTGGGAGGACCTAACAGCCTTACAGGTACTAGCAGCTTTAAGGAAGTCAAGATCTCAAGGGGAGATGGTGAGAATGAACTCGTTTCCCTGTACGACTAGTGTACATTAAAGGAGATGGAGACGCTGACTAAATATTATTCCCTGTTTGTACCATAAGCACTCATGCTCCTGAGGGAGATCCATCCTGTGTGAGATTAGGCAGCTACTGAACAGACGCCTAAGACCATCCCAGGTCACACTTGGTAGCTGACGACCCAGAGGAGAGGGGACAGGAACCACAGCCCCCCACCAGATGGACAGCACCGGACACTCCTCTCACTGGGAGGCTCTGCAGCCGTTCGTACAGGTGACAGCTCAGCTGGGCATTTTCCCTGCGACATGGCACAGGCTCAAGGGAGATGAGAGCGGCCTCACACAGGTACAGGAGCTGCTCTCATTTCAAAGCTTCACGCTCCATCAAGCCAACACCTGGATAACAGCACCACAGGTGGTGTTCCCACAGGGACATGCCAGTTCTGAGCAGCAGCACCAGGGAAACTAAAACATAACTAACAGCGGGATTGACAGAACCTCTTGATTCAGATACAATTTTCAAGTGGAGTTCATTTCTACCTAGCAATGTGATTGACAGAATTTTATCTGGTTTCCAGGGCAATAGAGCAAAGCAGTTAAACGAAGGGCACATCTTCTTAACCCTTAATTTATGCACTAAAATTGTACACTATTCTGGGTAGTTATCACACCAGTCGTATTTTCAGCACCAATGTGTGTCCTAACCTGCAGACCAGCGTTTTAATGGCTGTCTACCAAGCATCTCAAAGTCTGCAGGTATTCCAAAAAATTCACGGAAAACAGAATGAAAACATAGGTTTATTTTGGTGCAAAACATTGAAGTCACATCCATATGTAGTTATTCTATAGGATACATCTTCCATTAATTATTTGAAGATCCTCTCTGCATACATTTTCAAAGTTTTTTCTTTTATTAGCTTTTTTAAAAGAAATTTACATTACCAAAAGTTACTCTACTGAACTTTTTATTCCCATTGATAATCAATGCTTCCCATCTCTTCCTCTCCCCAATTCTCTAGCTCCTATAACTACCATCATACCTCAACGTCCTATGAGATCAACCTTTTTTTAAAAAAGAGAATTAATTAACTTATTTGAATCAGAGTTACAGAAAGTGAGGGAGAGACAAAGACAGATCTTCCGTCTACTGGTTTCCTCCTAAGATGTCCACAATGGCTGAGACTGGGCCAGGCTGGAAGCCAGGAGCCTCTTCCAGGTCCCCCACTTTGCTCCCAAAGACTCAGCACTTAGACCACCTTCTGTTGCTCTTCTCAGGCCACTAACAGGCAGCTGGATCAAAAAGTGGAGCACTTGCATCTTGACCTGGCATTCTTATGGGATGCTGGTATTGCAGGCAGCAGGATCAGCTTTTTAAAGATCCCATATATGAGTGACATCATGCCTATGATTGGCTTATCCCACGTAACATAAAGGCCTCCAGTCCCATTATGTTGTTACAAATGGCAAGCCCCTGCCCTATTTTATGGCTGAGCAGGATTCATACATGTTTGCATATCACACTATTCATCCATCAGCTGACAGACACTGATTAAACTAAAAATTAGTTGAGCAACTTGAACAATGCTATGGGTATACAACTAACATGTCTCCTCACAAAATGCTAACAAATGACAAAGGAGAAATCTGGAAGACACCATAAGCGAAGCAGCTGGGATATGATTGGGCCCATAAGGGATCCTGGTGTGCGCTAGGTGAGGACTTAAGCCACTAGGCTACCGCACCAGACTCGAGAATGAGAAATATTTTATAACTGCTGTTTCATTCCCCAAATAGTCACAACTGCTAGGGCCAGGCCAGGCTTTCCAACCTGGTCTCCCAAAGGGATGGCAGGGCCCAGTCACTTGGGCTATCCTCTATAGCCTTCCTGGGTACATTAGCAGGGAGTTGGATCAGAAGCAACTGAAACTGGCATTCTGATTTGTGTTGCAGGCACCTCAACAGGCAGCTTAACATGCTGTACTATAACACTGGCCTTTAGTCATTATTCTACATATACGATAATATCTAGTTCTCCAAATCAATTTGACTTCAAATTTATTCATGGTTCAAAGGTAAGACTCCACAGATTTAGATTCTACAATACAAGGCACACAGCAGTATGTGGTGGTGGGGACTGAGAAACATGACAGCTTGTTCACCGACTCTGGTCTCCACAAAAACACATGAGAAAGGCCTGGTGTGAAAGCTCAACTGGCTAATCCTCCACTACAAGCACCGTGATCCCATATGGTGCCAGTTTATGTTTTGGCTGCTCCACTTCCCATCCAGTTCCCTGCCTGTGGACTGGGAAGAGTGGAGGACAGCCGAAAGCCTTGAGACCCTGCACCCACATGGGAGACCTGGAAAAGGCTCCTGGCTTCAGATCAGCTCAGCTCCAGCTGTTGTGGCCATTTGAGGAGTGAACTAACAGATGGGAGTTCATTCTCTCTGTTTCTCTTCTCCATAAATCTGCCTTTCAATAAAAATTAAGCTTTAAAAATAAATAAATAGATGGGTGGGAAACTGGGTGGGGCTTCTCCCTCAAAATCTCCCTTTACTTCAGATATATGAAGGAAACAATACTGAAATAATAGTCTTACCCACTTTCATATAGCCCTTGAGCCTTTTTACCCTAATTAACTATGTAAAGATTATCAAAAATATAATTAAAAAATGGAAAAAAAAGAAATAATTATCCAAAAAAGACACATGAAAAGCCTTTAAGCTTCCCACACTAGCAAGGTCTCCAAAGTACTCATTCTCTAGGAGCCTGTGTCCTCAATTACCCACAGGCACCTGCTAGAGTCCCTTGATGTTCTATTGTTCATAGATTTTTTCCTTTTTTAATAAAGATTTGCTTTATTTTTATTTGGAAAGATAGAGTTAGGAGGAGAGACGGAGATCTTCCAATTTCTGCTACACTTACCAAGGCCATTAGCAGAGAGCAGGATCAGAAATAGAGTAGCCAGAATAGAACTGGTGCCCATATGGGACGCTGGTGCCACAGGTGGAGGCTTAGCTTACTACACCCTGGCACTGGGCCCCCTTAGCTTCTTTTCCATATGATCTCAGGCAACATAAAGGGACTTGCCTGGCTGAATAGGGTACTTTCATTTTCAGGTTTTTAAACTGTCTTATTATTTTAAATGTTTCACCCCACATTCTTTAAATCAGCCTCCCTCCAGCTCCAACCCCAATAAGGAGGTCCCTGAGCACCAGGACTACATGAGCCCGGGTTTTGAAGACTGTGTATGTGAACAGGATGAACCACATGCCCTGGACATCTACAACTTCACGGGCTCCATTGTTTGAAAGATCAAACAACACAAGGCAACCTCAGCACTGAAGGCCTATGTCCTACATGGGATCCCAGGTCTCAGTAAGTCCTTCTAAACACACAGAATGCCCCTCTAGAGAAGGCTGACAGGTCTGATTCTTAAGCTCAGATCTTAACAGAACCACAGAATATTACTTCCTGCTATAAAGAACCCAAATCAAGCCTGGATCACAGCAAGAGAAAGTTCCTAACCTGAGCTGCACAGGAAAAACCAAGGAGCTTTATATAAAGACATCGTCCATTAACATGGTCTTCAAAGGACTTCACTTGCAGAGGTCAATGTTCCTAATTAGTCCAAGCGGCAGACTAGAGATTGAAAACCGGTGCTGGATAAAATCTTACAAATATGTTGTTTTAGTCCTGGCCCCACTGCTGATTCCAGCAGGTGACGGCTCAAATGCTTGGGTGCCCACTCCCCTTAGGGGAGCCCTGGAATGGATCCCTGGATCCTGGCTCTGCCTTGGCCAAGCCCCAGCAATCGCGGGCAACTGAGAAGCGAACTAGCAGGTGCTAGTTGTCACCCTCTGCCTTGCAAGCAAAGACACTTTTAATAGAAATCGTAACAATAAAGTGCTCTAGGTGACATGTGTCTAGTGGTTACCTTATTGGATAGTGCAGATACAGCACAGCTCCATCACTGTGGGAACTGTGGTAAGCCACACACTGTATTTAAACTGTCAATTCCCAGGCTGGGCACAGTGCAAGATAAGGTTCAGCTGTTGCTTAGGATGCCTGAATTTCAGCTACTCTGTTCCAACCCAGCATCTCCCCCAAGTGCCTGTGGCAGTGGATGACGCCTATGGACTTGCCTCCTGTCACTCATGTGGAGACCCAGGTAAGAGTGTTAGCTCCCAGCTTTGATATTGCCCACATTCAGCAGTTACAGTAATCTGTGCATCAAACCAGCAGGTGGAAGATCTCTCTGCCTTTCAGGTAAATAAACCACTATTTTTTTTTTTTTAAAGATTTTATTTTTTATTATTTTTTCATTGGAAAGGCAGATATACAGAGAGGAGAGACAGAGAGGAAGACCCTCCGTCCGATGATTCACTCCCCAAGTGAGCGCAACGGGCCGATACCATGCCGATCCAAAGCCAGGAGCCCCCTCCGGGTCTCCCACGCGGGTGCAGGGTCCCAAAGCCTTGGGCCGTCCTCGACTGCTCTCCCAGGCCACAGGCAGGGAGCCGGAAGGGAAGCGGGGCTGCCGGGACTAGAACCGGCGCCCACATGGGATCCCGGGCGCGCCAGGCGAGGACCCTCAACCACTTGCGCCACCGCGCCGGGCCCAAACCACTATTTTTTTAAAAATCGCTATTAAAAAAATAGTCAACTTATTTATTTGATATACTAATACTGAGAAAGACAATTCTCACAAAGATTTCTAGATTTCTAGCTTCTTTTGAAAACTTATCTAGAAACTACTGGTAGTGTTCTCATCTGGTGCAGCAAGGGAGAGCCGATCATGTTAACCTCTTTGACGGTTTCAGCATACTATAGAGCCCCGTGACTTACCCTCGTGTCTCAAATCTGTACTTCTCTGACTTACTGTGCCTGGGTTTCCAAGTGAGTTTTTAGAATGGAAGAAAATTAACCCATTTCCACTCAGAGTCCAGAACTACTGTTGATGAGCAAATTCAAATAAAACAAAACATCACAAGCCAACCTGATACAATTATTTTTCTAAGTGGTTGTTTCTTGGTGCTATTTTCCAGACCAAGTGAAAATGATCTGCAGGAGTTAACTGTATATCAACCATGCAAAAATTGCCTCTGTAACCTATCAAACAGATATAAACGTTGTACTCTGAAATATTTCAGATGAAAGTTGAAACTTCAAATACAAGTACTTAAGAATTCATTTCGGGCCTGGTATGATACCCTAGTGGCTAAATCCTCACCTGGCATGCTCTGGGACCCCATATAGGCATTTGTTGGTGTCCCAGCTGCTACACTTCCCATCCAGCTCCCTGTTTGTGGCCTGTTTGTGGGAAAGCAGTAGAGGATGTCCCAAAGCCTTGGGACCCTGCACCTGTGTGGCAGACCAGGAAGAAGCTGTTGGATCTTGGCCTCAGATTGACTTAGCTCCGGCCGTTATGCTCACTTGGAGAGCGAAGCAGCAGACAGATCTTTCTGCCTCTCCTCTCTGTGTGTGCCTTTCCAGTAAAAATAAATAAATCTTGGCAGTTGCCAAGATCGGCCCTTCTCTCTTTCTCTTTCCCTCTGAGAAGCAGGCTCAGATCTCCATGAAAAGGAGGAGGACCTGCCGAAGCAACTGGATGACCTCAAAGTGGAGCTGTCACAGCTACGCATCACCAAGGTCTCTGGTGGCGTGGCTTCTGAGCTGCCCAAGATCCGGTTGTCTGCAAATCCATCGCCTGGGTGCTCACGGTCATCGACCAGACCACAGAGAAAACCTCCGGAAGCTCTACAGGGCAAGAAATACAAGCCCCTGGACCTGCGGCCCAAGAAGACGTGCGCCATGCAACACCTCAACAAGCACGAGAACCTCAAGAACAAGAAGCAGCAGCGGAAGGAGCAGCTGTACCCGCTGCGCAAGTACGTGGTCAAGGCCTGAGCCCAGCCGGCAGCAGCAATACAATAAACACACGAAACAAATAAATACACCTTTTAAAAATTTCACTTCAAAATATACATATTTTATAAAATCATAGAGGTTTCAGGGAGCTAAGAAAGCTTGCAGGTGTTATTTTACAGAAAATTATGTGGTCAAGACATTAAGGAACTTGCTGAAAGTTAATTTGTATGACTAGATCAGAGTCGGAGTTATCTTTGGCTTTCTCTTTAGCCACCAAGAGATGACACTGTAGCAAACTGGTTTCTCCCCGAGACAGCCACACCACCGCCTATGCCAGCATGTAAAGTGATGCTGACACCCCTCTCTCAAGACAGGGTCTGTCTGCTCCCTACACACTCGGCAGAGCTCTCTACCAGCCTCAACCAAGGGAGTACAGATGTGACATAGATGATTCCTAGGCTTACGCCAGGTCAGGCAGTGTGGCTTCCGCCTGGCTCTTGCTTTCAGAGCTCTTGCCTAAAGCAGCTCAGACAACAAGAAGGGGAAGCAGATCCACAGTTCCCGCTTTGCTCCCGGGCCTACAGCCAGCTCCAACGGCCACTCTGCATGGAGCGCGTCTCCAGATGACTCTACTGCCCTAGCTAGGGTCCCAGCCAGCTAGGAGCAAAGGCAGACTATGTCTGCTTTGCCACATCTAGGATACTGGCCCGCAAAAACTATGAGACACGTGAGGGAACTTCAGAAACTCATGGGAAAAGGGAATTAAGTGATAAGTTAGGGGTAAACACTCCACATGGAAGAACCTGGATTTGATATGCGGCTTCAGCCCTCTGATTTCAACACTCAAATGCACTCCTTGACCTAACAGCTGAGACAGCTGGCTTCCTGCCACACACTGGGAGACACGGACTGAACTCTTGGTTCCTGGCTCTGGCCCCAAAGTGTGCTTGTATGCACTGCAGAAGTAAACTAGCAGATGGGAGCTTGCCCTGTCTTCCTTTCTCTGCCTACGAAAGTTAAAAGTAAAAATAAGAAGCTGAGTGTAACTGCTGTTTTATTTTTATTTTTTGCTGTTTAAGTTTTAGGATAACTTGTTACGCCACTACCTTAACCAGATGGATGCTCTGAAGACCACCACTGATTGTCTTAAAAATTTACAGATTTGATAAATGTTTCTGTAATGAAACAAATATTGACAAAACAAATAAAAAGTTGATTACCATTCAGGAGGCACCATGCTTCCATCCACTTCCCAGAATGTGTTTTTGCCATTCATTTCTGTTGTATATATAACCCATCGATGACGGCCTGGGTGGAAAGATCAACACACAGTATGATGTGAGGAAATAAAAGAATGTTGTTCTTAAACAATAAATGCATAATACCAAGATAATCCTTTTTTATTATTAAGACATTTATGTACTTTCACATACAAGAAATACGTATCGGTAAATGGAAGTTAGAGCAAATGCATGGCAAGCTTTTGCTAGCACGGTGGCAGGGTTCAGACAGCAGACACTAGGACAGGTCCTTGCTGCGGGTGGGGCGTAGGCTATTCCCACAGCTGGGAACCCGTCTCTCCTGCAGCTCCCTGGAGACAAGGTAGCGAGGAGGGCAGGGAAATGGGTTGGCAGCCACTCTGGAGGCTCAGCAGACAAAAGGCCCCTCCTGAGACTGGGGTAGAAACCACACCTCAGCCCAGCTTCTGCAGCAACATTGCAAAGCAAACACCTCGGGTTCTTTTGGTAAGGGGCACGGAACAAGCAAACATTAAAATTGAATGCTAGCTCAAAGCACAGCTTGTTATCAAAACAGTGTGGCTACTTCTTTATTTCATAAATTTCTGTGGGATAGTTGAGGTGTAGGCATTATCTACAGAATCATTCCTTTTTTAAAAAAATCTTTTATTACAGAATTATTTCTATTGGGCCCTGAATTTGGACAAAGACTTGGGTTCTAGTCAGGACTCTGTCACTTATGTTAGTAATTGTTAGGTAAATTCTATAAGTCTCAGTTTCTTTATCAAAAGTGGATGATTATTCCAACACTTCAGGGTTGCTGTGGAAACTTTCACACACGTGTGCATAGTTCATTCAGCACTGGGCATATAACTATACAATAAATATTAATTCTTTCTACTATTTCCATATTGTCTCCGCTCACAAAACATAATGAATCCATTCCTACAGTGGATTTTTAAATACACAGGCAAAAGGTAATCTGTATTTAGCTAAGAGTTTTCCTATGTAAACGTATAATCAACAGATAATTAACATTATTTAAGCATGACCATAACTGTTAAAAGGAATACATATTTTTATTGGGATTTGTTTCTTGCAAATAAATCAATCTTGAGAGCAGACAACTAAATGTAAACTAGAATTCTGCGGGGCAGGAGAACGTGAAGGCAGAAGGTTTCATAAATTAAGCTGTGACAACAGTCAGTTTTAACAAACTCAGTATTTTCATTTCTTCAAAAAAAAATTTCTTTAAAGATTTATTTTACTTTTATTGCAAAGTCAGATATACAGAGAGGAGCAGAGACAGAAAGGTCTTCCATCCAATAATTCACTCCCCAAGTGACCGCAACAGCTGGAGCTGTGCCAATCCCAAGTCAAGTACCCAGAGCTTCTTCTGGGTCTCCCATGTGGGTGCAGGGTCCCAAGGGTTTGGGCCGTCCTCGACTGCTTTCCCAGGCCACAAGCAGGGAGCTAGATGGGAAGCGGAGCTGCCAGGATCAGAACTGGAACCCATTCAGATCCCAGAACGTGCAAAGCGAGACTTTAACTGCAAGGCTACCATGCTGGGCCCAATTCTTCAAAATTTTAAATGCTCATATTCAGACTCAGCAATTTCATTTCTAGGAATGTACTGTTAGAGCGCTTACACACATGGAAGGAATCACAAGCAATTTCATGATGGTACTAGTTTTAGTTTAAACTTTTCTTCTCTTTGAGAGACTGAAAGAGAACTCCTATTTCCTGGTTTGTTCCCCCATGGCCCATAGCACTGAGCCAGGCCAAATCCAGAAGCCAGAAGCCAGAAACTCAATCTAGTCTCCCGTGTGGGTGGCAAGGACCCAATCATTGCAGTCTTCACCACCGATGTCTCCCAGGTCTGCATTGGCAGGTGCCTGGAACAAGGAGCTGGAGTGATCACAGCCAGGGATGCTGACGGCGAACCTGAGTATCTAAGGGACACCTTAACTGCCAGGCCAAACGCTCGACCCTGTAACATCTTTGCTTGCTTCTGTAAAGTGGCGGAGTGGCAGAGAGAAAGAAGGAGAGACACACACACAGTGGTACAGGGATGTTTTACTCCCAAAATGCCTGTACTAGCTGGTGTTGGCCCCCTCCACCTGGGCCTCCCACATCAGACTCTAGAGACCAAGCACTTGAGTCATCTTTTTGCTGCTTTTGCAGGCACATTGACAAGGGGCTGCATTAAGCTATCCATTCATAGGCCTTTCTTCACATTGGGAAATGGTTGGAAACTTGCCAAGTGAAAAAGAGACAGCAGTGTTTTCTCAGATTGTATCCTTGTAATTACAGGTGTGGATGAGCACCTTTTCACACCTTTGCTGGCATTTAACTGGCTTGTTCTGTGAATTTCCATGTCCATTTTCTATTGTTTTTCATTCTTGTCCAAGTGCTTCGCAAAAACGAATATTACAGAAAACACACCTCAATCGAACCCCCAATCCATCAGCCAAAAAGTACGGCACTCACCAAAAAACTGCTTGTTGTCCTCGTAGTACTTGTTTCCGTATTTGTCTTCCCCCACTAAGGTACCAACTCTCACGTCATTGGCCCTGCGGATGCCCAAAAGAAAGGAGGTGTTTTAGAAGGAGTCTCTGTTCAAAACACACAGGAAAATGAAAATACAACATTCAGACACTAAGGCTGCACCGTCAACTGGAAGAATGAGATGCTGGGCGCGTCTTGGCTGCCACAATCTCTAGCTTTCAGCAGGCTGTCCTGGCATCACCCAGATGGCCCAGGAAAAGGCCGACCGCAGCCAAGGATGTGCCTACAGTAATGTAAAAACAGGATCTCCCAGTGTTAGCCCCCACGAGACGCTGGAGGGAGCAAATGTCAGTACATCTTCTTAATACGATGCGACTGGGGCTGGCCCTCCAGGTCCAAGCTGGGACAACAATCCGGTTTGCGTGGAGGCCGCGGCTGTCAGCAGCGGTAGGGGACAGTGGGGTCACTTCTTTCAAGGTTTTAAAAGGGAGCTTTCCCAAGGTCACCCACCGACCAGTAACGCCAGCCACTGGAGCAGGGCGCAGCCAAGAACCTCCCCGCTCCCCCGGGGGTCACAGCTGCCTCGAGGGGTGGCTTCGGCCACCTCAGGGAAGTCCAGCGAGTCTCCTCAGGGAAGTCCAGAACAGGCACTTGGGGTCATGTGTCCTTGACAAGAACTGTCGCTTCTCCGAGGAGACGCGAGAATGGGACCCTTTCCAAGAAACCAGTCAGAGCAAGTCCAGCCCCAGAGACCACGGGCCTGGCTCCCGCCGCCCACCTGAACAAGACTCGGAGGTAGCCGCGGAGGCCACCGTGGCCGCCGACCTGCTGCAGCCCGCGCTTCAGGACCTGCACCAACTCCATCTTGTCTGGCCGGCCTCGCCGACTGTGTGCCCCGAGCAAACCTCACCGTGCGGAAGCGGCGACTCCGCCGCAGATAAGGTTCCTCCGCACGCCGGGCGTGGAGGAGGCTGTGCGCGTGCGCAGAGCTGGCAGTCCTGCGGTGGCCCTCGGAGCCCGGAAGGTGGCGCTGTGGGGTTCCCTCCGAAGCCGCAGCTCCGAGAGCTTCCTGCAAAGCCAGCCCGAGGTGGAACCCACCTGGACCACGCATCCCCAGGCAGGACTTCCGCGGCTGAAGGGGATTGGCTCAAACTGTTCCGAAGGTTCTTTCCCGTGCGCTAGGAATCTTTAGAAACAAGGTACCTACTAAGAAGTTGGATAGTGACCACATGTGGACATGGTGCGCTGAACTTGAGTAAACGCGGTATTGAGTACAAAATTGGTGGAGAATGGGATTATGCAGGGATTTTAAGAACTTTTTGCACCAGAGCAAACTAACCTTTAAATTCTATTTTCCATCCGTTTGGGGGACGTATCCTTGTGAAAGCAGTGTGTTGATAGGAGAGTGAGGAAGAACAGCAAACATAAGGTTGGTGTGAGCCTGATTTGCTTCCGATTCAGTACCTTCCACAGCTCTCAGCAAATCACATGAGGAAAACATGTCTTCGCGAATGCTGAGATGTCACCCGCCCCAACCCTCCCAGCAAAGCACCTTTGTTTGCATTTGAGCAACTATTCTGTTTCATGATTGTATTTTTTTTTTTTTTTAGATTTATTCTGGCCATTGCAGCCACTTGGGGAGTGAACCAGCAGATGGGAGATCTGTTTTTTTCCCCCTATTTAAAAATTTTGATAATCTTACATAGTTGATTAGGGCACAAAGGGTCAAGGGTTACAGGAAAGTGGGTAAGACCATTGTTTACACACACACACACACACACACACACACACATATATATATTTTCTGTATCTGGGGTAAGGAGAGAAACAAAGGGAGAAGCCCCACCCAGCTCCCCACCATCCCAGGTCCCCCATGTGAGGCATGCTCCAAGGGTCTTGCTCATGCAGTTTTGATAGTTCAACAGTTCATGGGAGATCTTTCTGTCTCTCCTTCTCTCTGTAGAATCTGACTTTCCAATAAGAGTAAATTTTAAAAAGTGATTTATTTACTCTTATTGGAAAGGCAGATTTGCACTGAGAAGGAGAACCAGAGAGAGATAAATACCTGGTTCACTTCTCAAGTGGCCAAGTGGCCTGAGCTGAACTGAATCGAAGCCAGGAGTCAGGAGCTTCTTCTGGATCTCCCACCCAGGCACACAGTGAGTCCCAAAGTACTTGAGCCATAAGCTCCAACCTCACAGGCCCATGAGCAGGAAACTGGATTGGAAGCAGTTGCTGGAACTCGAACCAGACACTCCCATTTGGAATATGGTATCCCAAATTGTGGGCTCAACTCTCAGTAACACTTTCATCCAAATATACAATTGGGTATTCATTGCTGTTTTGTTCTTAACAATGTTGACATGAACAATTTTGTGTCTTCTGGTACACATATGTAAAAGTTCCTCGTGCACAAGTACATACGTTTAGGTTCAACTTTACCATGTGATGCACAATTTCCAGAGATTAACAAAGACACTATCTTCCTGTTTCACACAACTCTACACTTGCTATTACCTGACTTCAGGATTTTATCACTCAGCTTGATGTCTATCTACCTACTAAACAGGCTTTCAGAAAATGTGCCCAAATCAGATTCGTCTCAGCTTTCTGCACTACCGGCAGCCTGAGAAGTAAACCTCAAGCTTTGCTGGGATATTAAACTCACTTTTGTTTTTACAAAACTTAAAAAAATTTTTTTTAATTTATTTTTATTGGAAAGATATACGGAGTAGGAGAGGCAGAGCGGAAGATCTTCCGTCCAATGATTCACTCCCCCAAGAGTGCAATGCCGGTGCTGTGCTGATCCGAAGGCAGAAGCCAGGAGCTTCTTCCAGGTCTCCCACGCGGGTGCAGGGTCCCAAGGCTTTGGGCCGTCCTCTACTGCTTTCGCAGGCCACAAGCAGGGAGCTGGATGGGAAGCGGGGCTGTTGGGATTAGAACCGGCACCTATATGGGATCCTGGCACATGCAAGGGCAAGGCTACTGCACTGGGCCCCTTCAAAACTTCTGTAGTTAACATATATATTTTTCTTTTTTTCTGAGATGAATTAAAAAGCTATTTTTAAAGTTATTTATTTTATTTGAAATGAAGATTTTACAGAAATAGAAGATGACACAAAGATCTTCCATCTGTTGGAAGAGCCAGAAGCTTCTTTGAGGTCTGTCACATGGGTGCAGGGTCCCAAGGACCTGGGCCATCCTTTGCTGCTTTCCCAGGCCACAAGCAGGGAGCTGGATGGGAAGTGGGGCTGCTGGGCTATGAACAGGAGCTCACGTTGGACCCTGGTACCCACAGGGTGGAGGATTAGCTTGCAGTGCCTCCACACTGGCACCCTTAGTTGTGTCTTAAAGTTTCATTAGTGTCTTTTTCTTAATGTTTTTAACATATCTATCTCTTGCTTATTTCTGGATTCTGTATTTTCTTCCTTAAAACAAGTTATTTCTGCTTATTACAATTTCATTATTTGATATTATCTTGAACACATTGCTTATTTCTTACCCAAGTTGCTTTTTTATTCTTTTTGAGGTTTATTTTCATAAACTTGGTCTGTGAGGGTACTGAGAGTCTAAGCTACAGGGTGTTCTTGTAAATGCTTCACTGGATCAGGGCCGTACCTTTGCATTTAGATAAGCTATAGCTGCTTTTGCTCTGGTGGTTGCAGTGGACACTGCATAGCCTACAAAGCCCAAAATATTTGCTTTCTGAACCTTCACAGAAAGGTGTGTGTCAACTTCTGATTTGAGTAATGGGTATTTTGCTTTTGCCAGGAACAAAGGTCATTCAGGGTCTTCAACGGCCTTAACCTTGAGAACTCATTCCCAAGTTTTGGTGAGACTAGCAATGTATAAAAGCCCGAATAGCTATTTGACCATAGCAACAATCCTCCTTCTCTGACTACATTGTCCTGACAGGTTCTGAAGCTTATCTACTAGAGTTCCCATCTGCTGGTTCACTCCATCAGTGGTCCTTGCTGGGGCCCAAAACTCACTCCAAGTCTTCCTTGTTTGGCAGAAACTGACACCTACTGCCCTACAGGGTCTGCACTAGCAGGAAGTCGAAGTCAGGAACCAGAGCTCGAACCTAAGTATCCTGCACCAAACACCCATTTCAATGCAGATCATTTTGTGCAGTTATAGATTCTAATGAATTTTTAAAAATTATTTTTATTGGAAAGTCAGATATACAGAGAGGAGGAGAGACAGAGAGCAGTATCTTCCATTCGTTGATTCACTCCCCAAGCGGCTGCAATGGCTGGAGCTGAGCTGATCTGAAGCCAGGAGCCTCCCCACACGGGTGCAGGGTCCTAAGGCTTTGGGCCGTCCTCTGCTGCTTACCCAGGCCACAGGCAGGGAGGTGGATGGACAGCAGGGCTACTGGGACATGAAGCAGTGCCCTGATGGGATCCTGGCGTGTTCAAGTCAAGGACTTAAGCTACTAGGATACTCTGCCGGGTCATAACATATATTTTAAAAATATTTATTTATTTATTATATTGAAAGGCAGGTACACAAAGAGAATGCAAAACAGAACGACCTTCCATCCTTTGGTTCACTCCACGTGGCCACAGTGGCTGAAACTGAGCCGATCCTAAGCCAGGTGCCAGGAGCTTCTAGATCTCCCATGTGGCCGCAGGGTCCCCAGGCTTTTGGCCATCCTCAACTGCTTTCCCGGGCCACAAGCAGAGCTGCAAAGGAAATGGAGCAGGCAGGATACAAACCAGTGCCCATATGGGATCCCAGTGCATGCAAGGTGAATACCTTAGCTACTAGGCTACCACTCCAGGCCCTGAATGTGGTTTTGTGGAAAATTTTTGAATAATGTACTTTCCTCAAGTTTTCTTTAGCTTTATCTTCTAATCAGTTGCTTTGGCTATCATTTTAACTTCCAGGGCCAATTCTTTAGTTCATTCCTTCCCCCCCTTTCTCAATCCTCCTAAGCATCTTCTCATTTCTTACTTGTATCTGAGAATGGCTGTCTTTCTTACCCCCATGTCTGATCTCTTGGACTTGAGAGATGTTTCCAATTATCTGATAATCTTGGGATCCGATGGTATATTTAGTATCAGGGCATCCAAGACCTCAATGGAATACAAGTGTACTCGACTGATGGGCTCTTTAAGAACTGAAAGATATATATATATATATTTTTTTTTCCATTTTACTTGAGAGGCAGAGAAATAGTTTATGGAGAGGGACCAGGTGAAGCCAGCAGGCTTTTTATCCGAGTGTCTGGAGATTTCTCAGTAGCCAGTGTGCTTCTCTAGCAAAAGGAATCCAGGCCGATCCCTGCACCTGACTGCCAGCAATGTGGGTATGAAGGTAAGAGGCCCACATTCAGAATGCAGATTTTCAACCTTCTGTGTGTTACTGGCCTTCATTTACTCCTGGTATCCTAGACATTTCGTGACCTTCCAATTCAGCTCCCCAAGAAAATTAATCTCTGACCTTTTCTTGCAAAAAACGAGAGAATGGAAAGGGGCCACCTAACTTAGGCAGGAGTAGAGACAGTGCCAAGGTTCTTTATGAAAGACCTGTGAGCAATCCTTTCCTTTCCGTGACACAATTACCACCTGCGCATGGCGGCATTTTCATATACCGGCAACTTGTCAACCAGAGTGTCCTCATTTCTCAAGCGGTGCCTTCCGCAGCCACACAGACTAGTGATACCCTCAGTCTTTTATTATTTATTGAGTTTTAAAAGAAAGGCAGATCTCACAGAAACAGAGATAAAGGTCTTCTATCTGCTGGTTCACTCCCCAAATTGCCGCAATGGCCAGAGCTGAGCCAGGTCTCTCATGTGTATCACTCACTCAGTCTTCCTCTACCTGCATTTTGCTTTCTAAAAATTTATTTATATCCTTTAATTTTTAAATGTACTATTGTGTGGTTATATTCTATTGTCATTAAGATTTTAGGAAATTAAAAAAAATGTTCAATGTGGATATTTAGCTGAAAGTCTTCAAACTGAATTGTAAAGCAATCAAAAAAAATATGTATGTATGTAATCATTTTCCAGGTTTGCCCCCTCTTCATAGTACTTCAATTAAATCACCCCAACTAAGAACCAGATCAACTTACAACATTGGTAATAATTCTATAAAATATCCTTAAGTTTTTGTTGCTGTTGCTTATTAGAGAGGCAGAAAAGGAGCAAAGGAGTGCTCCCATCCACTGGCTCACTCCTCGGCTCCTGGCAGCAGCCCCTGGCTGGGGCTGAAGCCAAGAACTGGACTGTCCCTTGCCTCTGTCTCCCAGGCCTCTGCCTCTCGGGGGCTGGTAACCGGACACTGGATCAGGAGCAGATATTAAACCCAGGCACTCTGACATGGGATGAGGGAGCTGCGACTGTAAGGTCACATGCCTGCCCCTGTTAGGATTGAGCTTTTAAAAATAATACTTTATAATGAAAACATAATGGAACAAAGTGTAACCAAACGTTTAACACACAGGACACTGACATCAAAATATACTGGCAGAATACAAGACTGATAATGCAAGCTCCATTTTAATATACTTTTAAAAACACTTCCAAATATAGCTGTAAGTTTAACCAGGAAAAATACCTGAAATATCTCAATGAACCATTGTACATTATTTTAAAGATTATTTTTTTCAATTCTTGTCTTGCTACATAGTTTTATAATGGTATAAACCTCTTATTTTTCTAATTTAACCATTTTACACTAACTGTAGTTTTTCCTAGCTGATTATTACGATTAAAGCTGTTAACCAAAATCATTAAGGTTTCCCTTAATAACAAGATAAAGAACATAGACTTTTAGCCTTCTGGACTATTATAAAGTAGAAATTTGTAAAATCTACATCCTAACAAAAAAAAATCTGAGCTTCTCTACTATTGTAAAAATTTTCTGTAGAAAATTTACTGTAAGAACTCCATATCTGTGTTTTAAAAGTCAACAGACACACCAAAATAATTCATCCTGAAATCAGAGCCAAAAAGATTTAACAGGATCAGATTTGCTAAGGAAAACATCACAGTGGAAGACACACACCCAAGGAATTTAAAATGACTTCATTGTAACAGTAACAAAGATTAAAGCTGACTCTCATACAGTTATACAATTATTAAGGCTATCTTCCCCCCTTGCTTTAAGCAGAAAGTCAGCACACAGTCCCTGATTTTTAATTACCAAGTGCTTTAAAACAACTGTCAAATATATGTTTTTGAAAAAAATTGGCTGTGAAAAATCCATTATTTAGTAAATTGGGTGACCTTTTAAACATAACCTAGAAAAACTGGCTAAAACCCAGGGTAGGGTCAGAAAGCATCAACACAAATCAGAAAAGAGGGAGAGGTCATGTCCTTTTTGGGGGATGGAAGAATAACATTTTTAATACCTATATTGCAATACTAAGCAGTTTGTATTTAATCTCTACTACTAGTTTTTAGATAAAATACAGCAGCAAATAAAAAAACACTAAAATATGAACTTTCATTTTCAAAATAATTTTCTGCCCTGTAAATAAAAAGTGCTCATAACTAATCATGTACAACACTAGGAAATCTTAAAATCACAAATTACCCATGTCTCATTGCCAGCAATGAGAGTGGAATATACTAAAGGACAGTGTGAGGTTTACAAAAGACAAAAAATATATACGTAATTATTTTGTATACTTACAATATTATACCATTGAGCAATAAAATAATCTTTTGATATGGCAATGAAAACATATTACAGAAGAGTAAAATCCAAGTAACTTCTCAGGGATTCTGGACTATTAAAGTGTACTAGTTCATAATGAATTTAAATAGGAATGGAACACAATTCAAGGGGAAAAACGACTGATTTATTTGTTTTTTAAAATAGATGAGAGTCCTAGTTTAAAGAAGAGGTGACAGCTTCACATGTCATCTCCACCAATAAATTCAGAGCATTTCTTACTCACTTATTAAGACACAAAAGGATGCCCAGTCACTTCAAAAATTCTTCAAGGAAGTTAAATAAAAATTCCTTGAATTTTGGTTACTCTTTTAAAGTCAAAATTTCCAGATACTCTGGAAACAGTAAGTTCGATTTGGTATCTTGTGTTCAGGAAAGAACAGTCAGTTTATAGCACTTGGCTCTCTGCTTTCAAATGCTATGACCAATTATTTGAGAGTTATAATCTGCAGGCTCCATTTTTAAAATATGTGGGATGACACTATCAATTCGTACATTGCCAATGAGTCCTTTGAAAAACAATTCTTCAGTAATTGTAGCATTCATCAGTCTCAAAGCTGGCAATCTGAGTAGTAGTCTGGATAACCTAGTAAGAAAAAAGATAATAGAGGAACAAAGTTGTAAATCCAGGAAATTTAGTAGAAAATATTAAATAATTTCTGATTTATATTATCTGTGCCCAAACTTAATAAAGAAAGAAACTGTTAAACATTTTATTTATTGGAGCCAGTGTTGTGCAGCAGTTGGCTAAACCACTGACTGTGACCCATGTACCTGATAATGGAATGCTGGCTAAAGCCCTGGCTACTCAGCTTCTGATCCACTACTTGCCGATTCAGGTAGCAATACTACTTATGTATCTGGGCTTCTGTCACACAGGTGGGAAATGTGGATGGAGTTCCAGACTTGGGCTGGACCCAGCTCTGGCTGTTGCCATCTGGACAGTGAACCAACAAATCAAACACTTCTGTCTGCTTGCCAAATGAATAAATCTTTAGAAATTTATTAACTGATTAAAAAAAAACCTTTATTCATTTTCATTTTATTGGGAAAGAAAGAAAGAGAGAGATCTTCTATCTACTGGTTCACTCAAATGCCGATAAAGAACAAAACCAGGGATCTGGAACTCAATCTAGGTCCTATACCAGGACTCAGGATCTGAACTGGGACTTCTCAGATGTGTAAAGCAGAGCTTGGACTCAGACCCAGGCACTTAGATATGGGACAATAGATAGGCATCCAAGTGGCATCTTAACTACTGACCCAAACACCTATCCCCCAGTTAAAAAAACTGATTTGAGCACTCACAGGAAACACACACACACATACTCTCCAATCATTCAATCAAATTTCCATGCCCACTTTATTCTCCATTCCTACAACTGCTGGGACTAGGCCAGGCTAACTCTAGAAATACACAACTCAAGCCAACTCCTCCATTCAGGTGACAAGGACTCCGATGACTTATGCATGCCATCGTTTGCTGCCTCTCTGTACATAAGCAGGAAGTAGAATTAACAGAGCCATGACTCCAGTCCAGGAGCTTCAGTAAAAGGTGTGGGTGTGCCAATCAGGTGCTTGATCGCTGTGTCATTCACCCAAAAGTAAGGACCATGCAACCAAGTTATTAAACCTTGAACTGATTATACATTTAAGAATGGCTTAACAACTCATTTTAGATGGTAAGAACACAATGTTTTGGTTTATCAGAACACAGTATTTGCTTTCGCTCTGCAAAATAAAAAAATAAAAAAATAAAAATAAATAAAGACTGGAAATGGTACAATAGGCAAGTTATTACAAGGAAGAGCACAGAACACAG
Organism: Ochotona curzoniae; assembly: GCF_017591425.1. Lineage (NCBI taxonomy): Eukaryota > Metazoa > Chordata > Mammalia > Lagomorpha > Ochotonidae > Ochotona > Ochotona curzoniae. Next base: position 10,253,583 of record NW_024464920.1, on the reverse strand, counting down.
AAATATGACCCAAGACCACTGGGTTCAGATGTTTATCCAGCTGCCCCTGATTAAGTCCATGTGTGCAGGCCAAGTACTCTCTGTACTTCTCACAAGAAGATTATGTCCTGTGTGAGTGCATTTTAAGTTGAAAACTGCCATCCAGGAATTGAAAAAGTTCAGTGTCAAAGCGCCAGAAAACTAATGGGACAGCTCTATGTCAAAAAGGAAGAAAAGCTGAAATATTGATTTGTATGACATAAAGCAAATATTGTAACTAAAGACTGCAAGATGAACTGTAAAACCAACTTCCAAAAGTGTTCATGGCGTGCACTTCCTCCCCTTCTGCCCCACCTCAAGGCATTGTTGGGCACTCTGCTCCTCAAATCCCTTAGTTCCTGTTTGTTCTTATTAGCTGAGTTACATCTACAGAACTGATAGGAAAACTACTTAGATAAACTAAGGTTGATTTTTTTTTCATGGAACTGGCATGTAAATCCACATTATTTAAAACATAAAAATTATTATGTAAAACATTCTTTTACTGATTTTATATATACTAAAAGCACTCTAATATAGCTCTATCAAACATGGTTCTATACACTTTCCATATACTTATGTTTTTCTAGTAATACAGTAGTCCCTTGTTCTCTGCTTGGGTAAGATCTAAGACCTGTGGCTGCAGTATCTCTTGCCTTGCAACTTGGGGTTACTTGACTATAACCTTTGAAGACACTGTTACATGATAGACTGTTCCTAGGGACTGAGGTAGACACCATGCGTGGGATGAATACCACCTGCATGATGGCATCATCCACTACTGAGGCAGGATGGGGCTAAGGTGGGCGGGAAGATTTCATAAGCAAATCAGAATAGCAGGCAATTTAAAACTCAAGTCTTGTATAGTTTTGGAATATTCTCTTCAATATTTCTGGAACAAAGGTTGGTAAAACTTGAGAAACGGGGTTACTTTAACTGTAAAATGTACAGTCTGTCATTATATCCATTTATGGGCAAGGATACTGAAAAAAAAAAAGAATTAAAGCATCTCACTGAAGGCCACGCAGCTACGAAGTAATAAATTCAGGATTCAAACCTAGGTACTCAGTTTCTGATAGCTATTGCTGATCTACCCTACACATTACTTTTTCAAAAACTGAGTGGTTCTGATAAAAAGGAATTTTTTTTCTCCAAAGTTCACTGGAAAAATAAAAAAAAACCATGGGATATCATAGATACACTTCAAAATTAATGATAATATCTAATGATACTTCTTTTCACTTTACCACTAAAATTTATTATTTTTCATCTGAGGCAAAAGTTTGGGGTTAGTCTGAGTGTACTAGGCTCCATAATACAGTGTCACCTTGAACAAGTTACTTAACCTCTCTGTGCTGAAATTTCTTTTTTCACAAAATGTGAGAACTGCATGAAATAGTGCATGTAAAATGCTTACAGAAACTACCATTTCTAAGGATTGATTCTGACTAAACACTTAGTTACATTAGAGTAACACACTTGGGCTGGCAAGATAGTTGAACTGGCCAATCCTCTGCCTGCAAGCTCAAGCATCCATGTTGGCACTGGTTTGTGTCTTGGTTGCTCCACTTCTGATCCAGCTTCCTGCTTTTGGCCTGGGAAAGCAGCAGACCAGGGTCTAAAGCCTTGGGACCCTGTGACCATGTGGGAGACCTGCAAGAAGCTCATGGCTTTGGACCAGCTCAGTTCTGGGCATTGCAGCCTTTGGGGAATGAACCACAGATGGGAAGGTCTTTGTCTCTCTGCCTTTAAGAAAAAAAACCTAAAAAAACAAAGTAAAAAAAAAAAAAGAAAAAAGAATGGAAAAAAGGAAGGAAGGAAGAGAGAAATAGAGAGAAAGAGAGAGCAAGAGAGAAAGAAAGAGACAGTAAGAAGACTAACACAGTCGAAGAAGATACCTGTAGGTGTCATCTGGATATGTTTTGGTGATATAATCTTGGAATTCCACATAAGCCTTTTCCTGAAATTTTTCAATTTGCTCCATATTTTCTAGGCCTGGATGATCTGAAACATTAAAGAACACATTATGATCTGATTTCTGTAATTGCATTTAAGAAGACACAAAGAGGGGATGGAAACAACACTTAATTATTTAAAGAAGCCCATTATATCATAGGTAGCTCCTTCACAAATATCTGTTGGCCCATGTACCGTAACAAGCACTGTACCCACATACCTGAAATTCTCTTATCCATAATATATTCTAACACCTAATAGGAAGTAAGACCTATGATTGTTACCACTGTTTCAAAAGCGGTGGAGAGGATTTTCATCACTTTATTTTTAATGGGAACAAGCAGCTAAAATGAATCAGCTTAGAAAAGTCATGTGATATTTATTTATTTATTTGAGAGCTAGAGATAGAGAGGAGCAGCCAGCTTATCTGCTTGCTCACTCCCTGAAATTCTGTAACAGTCAGAGCTGGCTGGGGCCAAAGCTGGGAGCCAGGAATGAAGCCCAGGTCTCTTACCATGTCAGTCATTACTGTGGCCTCCAAGAGTCTGTCTTAGCAAGAAGCAGGAGTCGGAAGCAACAGTGAGCACTGGACTCAGGCTTAAATGCTAAATGCCCACACTAAGGTGTCTTTAGTACATGAAGTCTTTACAGATGATACTCTACAATATTTTTATAAGGGAAAATTCCACTACTCTTGGATTAAAGGTACTTAGGAAATTACAAAACCATGAACATAATGTCAAAAACTGAAGTTTTAACAGCAATGTAACGAAAAGCATGGGAATGGTTACTGCACATTTCCCCAAAATAGAAATATTAAAGTAACTTCAAAAAAGCTGGGTTCAAAGATATGAAAAAGTTATGTACTGGTGAACAAAAAGTAACAAATTATTGGAAAAACTTAATAATGCTATATTATAATTCTGACTTAAGAATATTCTTAAGTATATTTTTAACTAAGGAAACTTAAGGTGAGAAACTGGTTTTCAGTTCGGTCTGGTCTTGACTATAGTGGTCATTTGGGAAGCAAAACAGCATGGATGGAATGAATAATACAGGACTCAGCAGAAGTCCCAATTTCTCCTACTCAGAAATTGATCATTGAGAGCTTATTGTCATTTTACCATTTGTGAACACTAAAAACTGGTAGGAAAATAAAATACCTATATTTCTGCTAACAGTTATTTTAATTCTTTGAACAGAGAAATTTTCATTTCTCATTCTGTCATTAAAAGATGCCTAAGAAAATGTGCTCAAAAATTCAAATTCTGATGTGACAACTGAAGGTTTATTAATATTCATCTCATTGGTTTCTGAACTTAAGATTCGCCAGTTTACGGCCCAGTGCGATAGAGTAGTGGTTAAAGTCCTACCCTTGAACACGCCAGGATCCCATATGGGCACCGGTTCTAATCCCAGCAGCTCCATTTGCCATCCAGCTCCCTGCGTGTGGCCTGGGAAAGCAGTAGAGGACAGCCCAAAGCCTTGGGACCCTGCACCCACATGGGAGACCTGGAAGAAGTTCCTGGCTCCTGGCTTTGGACTGGCTCAGCTCCAGCCATTGCTGCCGCTTGGGGAGTGAATCATTGGGTGGAAGATCTTCCTGTCTTTCCTCCTCTCTGTATATCTGTCTTTCCAAAATACATAAATAAATAAATCTTTTAAAAACAGATTTGCCAGTGTAAGTTACATAATTTAACATCTGTTGCTATATTCACAGAGCTGTGTAAACATCAGCACAACCTAACTTTGGGATATTTTGGTTACTCCAGCAGAAATCTCCATGCTGGTTAACAGCTACTCCCTATTCTTTTACATCCTTAGCTCTGAGTCACTCCTAATTTACTTCTGTGTCTACAGGTTTGCCTAATCAGCATATTCCACATAAGTGTAATCAAATAATATGTGTTCCTTTGTGACTGGCTTCTTTCACTAATCTATGTTATAGCAGCAGCAAAATGTCAATCCTTTTTCAGATGAATTTTTGTGTTTATACTGATTTTCTATACCCATTCATCTGTTGATGGGCACTTTAGTTATTTACATTTTTAGCGATTATGAATAATGTTATGAACATTCATATGTACATTTTTGTATAGACACCCATATTCATTTCTCCTGAAGTCATATGGCACGTCTAACTCTAACATTCTGAAGAACATTGTCTTCCAAGGCAGTTGTATCTCTCTCCACTCCATGAGCCTGTAGGAGCCTTCAATTTCTCCATGCCCACACAGTGTATTTGAAGAAAGAAGTAAGTGTTTTCTACCTGGACTGAAGAGTACGATTGCCTTTAGGTAGGCATATTCATATCCATCAATGCAGAGTTTAACCATGCTGTTACAGAACTCCTGTAGCTTGAAGATATGTTCCATCAACAATTTTCTCCTTTCTGTTGACATTTTATCTTGAATAATAATAAAAGAAATGTTTCTAATTCCCATTTGATATATGACTAGTTTCATCCAATAGATGCTCCTCGTTAATCTCCAACTTTAATACAACTCAATGTATAAATGTTTAAAATTCAGAATCTCTCCAACTATAGATCAAATACTATTCATTTAAGAAAAATAATTGCCATAGAAAAGTCTTAACGTAATATCTCTTTACAATATCAACTTTGAGAAGTAAGCATGCTACCTGAAAAACTAGCCTAACAAATAACAAAAGATGTAAATTTTGGTAATATAATTTTATTTACACTTAATTGGCTGGAAAAAAAACCCCTGAGCAAATAATTTACATTTTAAAAGGTTACCTGCCAAAACCAACAATGACCCCCCTCCAAAAAAAAAAAAAAAACTCAAATGAAAACTTGCCAAGAACCAAAAAAACCTTGAGCAACATGACAAGTTCACAGGTGTATTCAAAGTTACTGTGACGGGATATGTATACAAGACATATCTTTCATACAATACATAACTTTTCTGTAGATAGAATACTTTTTTTGTGAGTGTATATGAAATGAACCAAGACTATGAGCCTTCAAATACGATGGGATTTTACTGCCTTCACAAATATATTCTTGATGAAAATTTAAGATGATTCTTTTGCTCTAAACTACAAGGAAGTTGCCAGTAAAAACTAATGCAACACAGTGAGAAACAGAAGAAGCTAAGGAGCTACTTAAATAGTAGCCCCTAATTTGTATATTATTCCTGAACTGAAAGGAAGTACTCTTCCAATCAGTCACAAGCCATCCTGAAGTGTTTAAAAATCAGTGATTGCCTGTCTCCTTCAGTGACACTCTGGCATCTAAGAAAGGACAAAGAGAATAAGGCTTGTTCCCGAATACTTCCTGATGAACTAACATTAAAAGAGCCTATTTTGGGCCCGGCGTGATGGCGCAGTGGTTAAGGTCCTCGCCTTGCACGCCCGGGATCCCATTTGGGTGTCGGTTCTAATCCCGGCTGCCCTGCTTCCCATCCAGCTCCCTGCTTGTGGCCCGGGGAAAGCAGTAGAGGACGGCCCAAAGCTTTGGGACCCTGCATCCACGCGGGAGACCTGGAAGAGTCTCCTGGCTTCAGATTGGCTCAGCTCCAGCCGTTGCGACCACCTGGGGAGTGAATCATCAGATGGAAGATCTTCCTCTCTGTCTCTCCTCTCTGTATATCTGCCTTTCCAATAAAAATAAAATAAATCAAAAAAAAAAAAGAGCCTATTTTAGGATTCAAGTAGTTTAAAAACTGCTGCAGGCACACATTTAAAAATATTTAGTATCTCTATATCCGCTAACCTGTCCCAAAGGCCTGGTCAGAAAGCCTATTTCGAGGCTCAGATGTGGTGTGGTTTGTGCCTGTAAAAATTCACGCTCAAATTTGTCAGAGAGCAGCACTGCACGAGGGACTAACGTCCTTTTTGTCAGACTAGATTAGTTCTGGGTTGTTAGAAGAGTGAGTTTGTCTTCCTTGGGTCTTTCCTCTGCACATGTCAGTGTCCTTTTCCCCTTTGCTGTCATAAGGCCAGCCCTCCCCCAGAGCTGGGCAAAGCCAAGGACACGCCCTGGGCCTCCAGAACTGCAAGGCAGAAGAAAACCTTTCTTTATACCCAGTATCAGAAAACAGTCTGGTAGATCGGAAAGCGGTCCTAGCATGTCATAACTGATGCCTCTTCCTATTTCTTGGCAAAGATAATATATGGAAGGTGCCTTTTACCTTGTTGAAGGCTACTGTGAAGACAATTGACAAATGTGGCTAATATAGTTGCCACATTCATTACTTGCCAACACTGGGCAAGACCAAGAGTAAAGAGTTCATTCCAATAAGCTTTCACCAGTGATATGCTGTTTTCTTGCCTATTGAAAATAAAAATTAAAAAAAATCATATTATTAAAATAAATTATTGATCCACATATGTAAAATTATTATTCAACTAAAACCACTCTAGAAAGATCAACTGGGCAAGAACTTTATGAAGTTAATGTTCTGTACAGATGAAGAGAACTGGCAAGAATGCTCATAAATTTAAATATTAAATAACTCTTTTAATCAATCTGCCAGTTTATTTAAGAACAATAGCATATTATATTTCAAACTAAAAAGGTGGAATAAATTTTGTTTTCTAAAAAAAAAAAAAGCAGGCCTGTCACAGTGGCCTAGTGCCTAAAGTCCTTGCCTTGAACATGCCAGGATCCCATATGGGCACCGGTTCTAATCCCAGCAGCTCCACTTCCCATCCAGCTCCCTGCTTGTGGCCTGGGAAAGCAGTCGAGGACGGCCCAAAGCCTTGGGACTCTGTACCTGTGTAGGAGACCTGGAAGAAGTTCCTGGCTCCTGGCTCCAGATCGGCACAGCACCAGCCGTTGAGGTCACTTGGGGAGTGAATTATTGGATGGAAGATCTTCCTCTCTGTCTCTCCTCCTCTCTGTATAACTGACTTTGCAATAAAAATAAAATAAATCTTTAAAAAAGAGGTCAAGTTTAAACACAACAAAAATCAGAATTTAAAGATCTCCATATAGAAAATGACTAAAATTTCAATCCCAGATAAACAAAAATCAAACAAATTAAAAGATAACACAACACTATTTTTATCCATCAAGAGATAAGGGTAAAACCCAGAACTGAGGATGATCATGTGGTCAGAAACTGGTACAACATTCTTCAGAGTACACTCTGATAATGTCTATAATTATTTATGTTCGAATACTGTGCGTAACAACGTACTTTGCAGATATACACCAGAAGTAGGCACAACTGTGCACACAATGGTAGAAGGCAGTGTTAAAACTGAATACAGTAACAAGGGAGACTGGCAACAGTCCAGATACCTGCTAAAATAGGGACGAGTAAGGAAACTTACAAAACCCCACATACTGAAATACCAGGTAATCATTATGAAAACCGGGTAAGCTTACATGTGTTGCCTTAAGAAGACATTTCATAGTAAGTGTAAAAAGCAAAGTAAGGAATAGGATATGTAAATGTGTATACCTAATAGACAATAAATACAGTGTGGGAAAACGAATCTCTAGGACATCAAACTTTCAACAAATGAGGAAGAATGGAAAGAAAAAATGGAAAAAAGTTACATGCAATCCAGTTTTCGCCTTTACCTCTGATTCTTGAATCACAGGGACTACTAGTTAAGATCAGAGATGACTAATGTTACAATTTGTAGTAAGATGGGACCTTGACGTTGCTGGAGAAATTCAGAGAAATGTTATAAACAGCAGCAAAAAGGTTGAGAAATAAAATTAGTATTAAAAAAAAAAAAGAAAAGTTGCAGCTGGGGAATAAACTACAGGTTTTTTTCCTCTCCAAGGGAAAAGAGAAAGATCTAAATATAGAAGATAGTTATAGAAAAACAACTCTTTTACATTTTTATCCCAAATAAAAAGCCTTCATAAGTTGTTCAGATGTTTTGAACATAATTCATTAAATTAGAAGAAAAACACCAAGTTCCCTTTAAAAAGAAGGTTCCTGGGCCTGTTGTGGTAGCCTAGCGGCTAAAGTCCTCACCTTAACGTGCCAGAATCCCATATGGGCACTGGTCCTAGTCCCGGCAGCCCTGCTTTCTATCCAGCTCCCTGCTTGTGACCAGGGAAAGCATTGGAGGGCAGTTCAAAGCCTTGGGACCCTGCACCGTTGTGGGAAATCCAGAAGAGTCTCCTGGCTCCGGACTGATGCAACTCTGGCCATTGTGCACGCTTGGGGCAGGAATCAATGGATGTAGGATCTCAGTGAAAGAGCTCAGGAACAAGCGTCCTTGCTTCTATGCCATACAAATGACAGCTAAGTTTCATTTATGTACCTTGGTCCAAAAACACTGCTAGGGTTCAATCAAGATGTGGCTGCTGAACTTACACTAGATTTTAAACCTCAAGGTAGGAGCTGTTGGTATTAAGAGTATGGTAACAATCCAATTACAGTGTGTAAAGGTGGGTCTAATAGAAGATTCTATGTAACCTAGAAAGTAGTTCCTATAAGTGGGCGGTTGTATAAGCAGAGTCAGATCTAGCCATTTGCTCTGCTTTCTGGCTCACTTAACTTCTGTAGACAACCATTCCCCAAAGGACCTTCTTATAACTGAGTATCTGTTTTGAAAATTATCACTAGATTACTTTCCTGGGATAAGTACATCAATTACAAGCTTAGCACTTATTTATAACCAAATCACAGTACTGAGTCAGTTCTCTGTGTATCTTTCATAGTTATGATTCAGATGCTGGTCTCTTAGCTTTATTCAGAGTATTCACTAAGAAAAGAGGTGGTAGTTACTTCTATTTGGCAATGAGTCATTTACAAACTATTACTAGTGAAAAGAGTTCTATGAAAAAGAATATAAATTTCCTGGCCCAGGCAGTTGGCACAGCAGTAAAAACACCATGCAGAACACTGGCATCCTATTATTGCTGCCTGGGTTTGAATCCCAGCTCAACACCTGACTTCAGCTTCCTGCTAATGTGTATACCTTTGGAAACAGCAGGTGATGGCTCAAGCCACTGCATCCCTACCACCCAAGTGGAAGACTTGGAATGAATGCCTGGCTCCTGACTTTAATCACCTCAATCCTGACTGTTATGGGCAGGTCGGGAGTAAACCAATGGAAGATCCTCTCTGTTTTTCAAACAAGCAAATAAAAAGCAAACATTTTGACTGTAAGCTTAAATTTTTCCATTGTCTAATATCTTTTGGTACCAATTATTTGAAAGCAACATAAATAAATCTATAAATTTTAAGTTTGGGTTTCTTAAGGCAGATGATGTTCCATTTCATCTCATTACTTCAGTACAGAATACAGATACAGTGTTCAGGACAGAATAGAGATACAGATACTTCATGGTAACATGAATGAAAGCTCCAATGGTTGTGGTAGGAGGAAAACAACATAGGGCATCCATGCCACCTCTTAACTAATCAAAAGACAGCCTACTGCAAAATGCTAGCATGAACCATTAACTCTGCTTACAACACTCTTTCAAAATGGAAGCTAATCAAACTGTGCAATATGGATACTCTTCTACATAGAAAACAGAGAAAATACCAGTTGGCTGCTGTGAGTTATAATTTAACACAATTTAAAGTCATGAAAACAGTATCATTGTTCTTCTTTAATGCAAATAATTAAAAAGTAAAGTTCTTGCATAATGTACAAAATGTACATCTATGCTACAAAACTCACATTATATTCAATGACTTAGAAACACTCACCCTAGTGCCTGGAAAGAAGGAATTGAAAGTGCCCAGTGCATCGATAAGAACAGCAGTCTGGAGGCAGATTCTCCAATGTAGTGTACATTCAGGTACTCGGGCATAGGAGAAGGCATGGTGAGCTAGTATGAAAGGGGTTCAGGTAAATTATCATACCATTTAAGTCTTAAGTTATTTCTTTGAAAAAGTTGAATGTAAACATACCACACATCAAACAGAAATTTAATAAAAACACAAAAGATTAATCAAAATAATTCAGGTCAATAGAATTTAGAATAAGCGAAGTCATAGTATCTAACAAAACAATATTCAGAAAAGCAGAACAATCATGGTGTTTCAAAGTTATATCCCATTGTGGTCTAATTATGTTTTCCTTTCCTGTCTTCAATTAATATATTTTACAACAAATTCAATGTATGGAGCAATCATGATGATAAAGGATCCTTTTACTTAGGCTAAGGAATTAACAAATGCAAATGTCAGCGGGGCCAGGAATGTCATGACTTAGACTACAAGTGCCAAGTAGGCAAAGAATATTCCCAGGTAGAGAGCAAGAAACACATGGGAATTAGGGCTCAGCATGTCAGTCTTTCAGTTTTCCCAAGAGCAGGGTCTGTGTGAAATCTCCCTATTTAAGAAACAAAATTGGTTGAGCTTTAAAAAAAAAATTCTACAGGTAGTAACACATTCTGTGTACCTTCTATGTGCAGGCTGTCAATCCATACCACTGATACTAGAGAGTTATTTTAAATGTCTGACCATTGCTAAAAAAAAAAAAATATAGACATGCTCCATTAAAACTTGGGGAAGGCATATCTGAAAATCTTGTTTAAGGGAATTTTCTCTCTCTCTCTCTCTCTCTCTCTCTTTCTCTCTCTCCTCTCTCTCTCTGTGTATACGAAACAGTATCACTAACAAACTTTTCTAAATGGAATTATTAAAATGATCCAGAATATCAAATCTAGAGGGGACACAGCAACATGAGCATTTACATACTAGAGAGGATAAATAAATATCCAGGCAATTTGGCTGCCATCTATCAAAAGTTGTAAAATAAGTACATCCCATGACCTAATAAAACCACTTAAAAATCTACTCTAGAGAACCCTGCACGGCAGTCAAGTGGCTAAAATCGTTGCCTTGCATGCACCAGGATCCCATATGAGCACTGGTTTGTGTCCCAGCTTCTCCACTTTCCATCAAGCCCCCTGCTTGTGGCCTTTTGGGAAAGCAGTTGAGGACGGCCCAAAGCCTGGGTCCCTGTACCCATGTGGGAGACCCAGAAGAAGCTCCTGGCTCCTGGCTTCAGATCGGCTCAGCTCTGCTGTTGCGGCTATTTAGGGAGTAAATAACTGGATGGAAGATCTTTCTCTCTCTCCTTTTCTCTGTATATCTGACTTTCTAATAAAAAATAAATGTTCAAAAAAAATCTTCTCTAGAAATTACCTGCATACCGTCACAGAAAAGCATGTCTACTGAAGCTCTACTTCGAACAATGAAATTAAAAACTTGGTAAGAACCTGATTTTTCATCAACAAGGAAAAGAATAATCCATAGTACAGTTAATATCTTGTAGGCAAGGAAATAAATAAGATAGTTTGAGACTGAATGGCAGAGAAAAAATATCTCATGGGCAAGTAGGCAGAAAATTCTAAAACAGCATGAGGACAAATCAATTTAAGCTAAAGAGAATCTGTGTGCGCACACACAGATGGCACAAGGAAACGCACTGCGAAGTTAACCGTGGCTGCCACTGGAGGTAGAGGACAGGGGATGCAGCTGCTGTTTTTCTGGCAGAACGAATATATACTTTTATCAGATTCTTACAGGTGACTATGGTACCACAAAACTCAAAAGGTTTTCTTCAAGAATATATACATAATCTACAGGAATGTTAGATACAAATGCAAAAACCAAGTCTTCATTTGTTTAACATTACCCAAAAGTGGCTTTTACTTGCTTAATAAGTGGGCTAGATAATAAAACAGCCTATCAATTAAAAATGACAATAGGTGAGAAAATGTTTAAGAATGTTTAAGCAACATCAATTGGAGCAATAAATTAAATTCAGTTCTTTAAGACAATTCTTAGGAGATCTGTTAAGCTATCAGCTATGAAACATCTTAAATGTAAGCTATTGGATGAAACTTTCCATGTGAGAATACTTGGGGGGAAAAAAGGGAACTATCATACCTTTACAGCAGTGCCCAAGGTGAATAGGGAAAAAAAGACTGAAAAAATCAGGTGAATTACTAAAATTACTAGTTTTGCAGGGTAAGAACTAAGATGAAGAACTGCAAATATCCTCTGCCAATGTTGAAAACAAATACCATCTTTATTCGGTTTATTTCACAAACTGATTCCAGGTCCCTTTTGTGGACACCACTGTCTGCAAGCTCAAGCTTATCTAAAAAATAATGTGCTATTTGCATACAGCCTACAGACATTCTTCCATACACTTTACTCTCCGGTTATTTGTAATACGCAACACAATACAAGCAATGGATTAACAGTATTGCATTATTTCAGGAATAATAGCAAGAAAAAGGCTCATACATGTACATTAACAATGTACATTAGCCTTTTCCTATTTTTCATCTGTGTGTAGTTGAATTTGCAGATGCAAACTCTTGGATGCACAATGCTCAGATACATAGGATTAGCTTTTAAAAGTAGAAATTGGATAAAATAGTTTTGATTTACTCAATGGTGATAACTGGAACATTTCTGCTGCTTTAATTATAAAATTAATTCTCAATATAAACCAAATGAATCCATCACTATTTAAAATATTCCTGTTTTGTTATATAAAAAGGATGTCTTATAATTTATTGACAAACCTAATATGTTCCTAGTATTATGAGCCACAAAGATAATGACAGCTGAAGAAAAACAATCTATTCAGTAAGTCTTTTGGACAGAAAAAAATTTCTTCTTTATATAGAGATCAGTTTCTATTACAAAGATCTAAAAGGCTCCCCCAAATGCCTGTCAATTACAACAAATTCAAGTACACATATTTTTCAAACTAATATGTAGGAAGGTACTTACATTTTTTTAAAGATGGAATTTAAATGCTTATGGTACATAATTTTGAAATCCACATATTTTCCACCAAATAGTTACTTTTTAAAGCAGGGGGAAGGAAGAGGAAGTAGGAGGAGGAAGAAGGGGAGTGAGGGAGAGAGAGCTAAAGAGGGATGGGGAGGGACAGAGAGAGATGCAGAAGTGTAGAGACGTGTATCTTCCCTTCGCTGGTTCACTCCCTTCACCCCTGGAACAGCCAGGGAGAGGCCAGCTGGAACCAGGAGCCAGGAACTTCACTCAGGACTCTAGTGCAGGTGGCATGGACTCAACCATTTGAATCATCACTGATGCCTCATACAGGGTATTCATCAGCAGAAGGCTGAACCTGAGTGTCCAGCTGGGACTTTACCAAGGCAGTCCAACTGCTACCTCAAGGAGCTTCTTAGCTATGCCTAACATCTGTCTCTATTTCCCAAAAACTTTTTGAAGTACTTTTGTATTAAGCTGACATTTTGACTACTGATAAAAACTAAGAGACCAGTGTTGCGGCATAGCCAGTTAAGCTACTGCCTCCTACACAGACATCCTATATGGGTAGTGTTTACAGTCCTGGCTGCTCCCTGCCAACAGCCTGGGAAAAGCACACAGGAATGTGGTTAAAGTACATGGGCCTTGGCCAGCCACATGGGAGACCCAGATGAAGCTCCTGATTCCTAGCTTAAGCCTGGTCCATCTCTAGCCATTGCAGACATGAAAGGAGTGAATCAGTTGATAAAGACCTCTTTCTGTAATTCTGCCTTTAAAATAAACAAATAGATAAAGAAATCTTTAAAATCATTTAAAATTAATCAATTTGTTTTCAGGTTTCACTTGCCTTTGCTATTATCTTTCTAGTATTTTATCAAATTATGATAAAAGCCTGCATAATATAGCTTTTAAAAATAATTTGAGTTTAACATAGATTACACTTTCATTAGTCACTTTTTTATGATTGCAATTTTTATGAGACCTGATCATTCATTAACCATTTAACTGAGAATTCATTGTGAAATATCAAGTGCTATTGTCTAAGAAAAGGAATAAAGTGGAAATAGAATGAATTTTTAAAAAAGGAATGGCAGAGCCTGGCACAGTAGCCTGGTGGCTAAAGTCCTTGCCTTGCATGCACCAGGATCCCATATGGGTGCAGGTTCATATCCTGGTTGCTCCACTTTCCACCCAGCTCCCTGCCTGAGGGCAGGTGAGGATGGCCCAAAATCTTGGGACTCTGCACCTGCATGGGAGACCTGGAAGAAGCTCATGGCTCCTGGGTTCAGACTGGCTCAGTTCCTGCTTATAACAATGCTGGAAGCCAAGTAATTAGGCCGATATACAACAAACAGACTTCTTTTGCAGAAGCTACAGTAAGAGCAAAATACCTGGGACTTAAGTACTGATATACCATGATGTAGTAAGCAGGTACTAAACAAAGAAAAGCATTCAATGTATCATGAATGCCAATTCTTAAGTTAAAAAAAAACAATATTTAAGTATTTCTAAAAAAAATCTAGACTTATATCCAATCACTGTTATTGTTAACAGGCTTATGAAAGAATTGCTTTATTCAGCTATCATTTCATAATCAGACATGTTTGAGCTGCTGTTCTGAAATTCTATAAGTGGTATTTCTGACTTTAAAAGCATAACAAATATACCTTGACTTTGAAAAAAAAAATCAAAATCAAACAATATTAGCATAATATAAAATTTTTTTTTAAATGAAATACCCTGAAAGCTACATGTGAGTCGCTGAGAAGTGGGCCTTCTTTTTCAATGTAATTTATGCTTGAATCTCCAGCAATTACACGCAAACTTCCTTCCATGCCCTCTCCTGAGTTCTGATAACGTGTGTTCTCTCCAGGATTGAATGCTTTTGCAAGCGTATCAAATGCCCTACAAGCAGAAATAAAAGAAGCTGTGAGCTTAGCCAATTTCCACAGTAAGATGAAAATTCTATAAAAAATTCTACAATTGAGATTTCAAGTTTGAAAAACTTGTTTAGAAACAGAACTTTGGTGGAGTAGTAAATTCTATTTCAGTAACACACCTGATTCCTCAAAGGCAATAAATTAAGCTTTGAATGCATACTATTAGATACTGTATTACTATTACCAGATATAAGATCTCTTTGTTAAAATCTCATATAATTAAGGGGGTAAAAACATCCTCCTACTCTGGTATGCAAGTACACTTATAAAGCAATATATTCAATGTATCAATCCATTTATTTGACATACATACATGTTATTTAGAAAGAACACGGATAAGAACTTTTGTTGACTCTACCATACTGCATACAAAATTGTATCTTGATTTTATTAAAAGCTCAAAGAATATTTTCAAACTTGTGATTACTCAGTTAAATCTAAAATGTAAGAATTAGAGATTAATAAATTAGCAAATATTAGCAAATAATTCCTGGAAACAGCGTTCCATAATTTTCCTTATTTGTTTTTGAGTATTCCTGGAAATCATCATTCCTTTTTTCCCCTTATTTACTTGTTTATACAGTTCCTGGAAATCTCAAGTTCAACAAAGGACTTAGCATGCAGTTTATTTAAGTGTGGGAAAAGCTACAGCAGTTCAATTTCTATATCCTAAGTATTAGCATCCACACTCTGAAAAGCTCAAGTCTGTATTTTTGTCAAGTGTAACTGAAGCCTGTAGGTGGGAATCACCACTCTAGCAACACAAACATATTGCTTTGTACACACAGAAGATAAAATAGGATAACCAAAATATGTGAAATGTCAGGCTCAGGTTACTAACTTTACAGGGAATTCATTCTGATTATATATAATTGCTCCTGTTACTTGCAGTGTTATCTGTCAGACATTTTCAGTTAAACTGATTTTGCTTTACATTTTCTACGTCTAACAAATATTTGTTCTCTAGGGCTCCCATATATAGCATCTAACACAAAAATAATAAGCACTAAAAGACACAATATAACAGTAGGCCTTACCTTGAAACGTCACCGTTGGTTTGCATTTCTTGATGAAAGTCACACAAAGAAGTATCACCATTACTTAAGTTTTCCATCACAGACATCTCATTATTATTTAGAGAAAAGTCTTTAGTTTTTCCAAGATTTGCTAATGATGTAACTACGCTTGCCAATGTACTGAGGTCTCCCTGGCAGGATTCAGCCTTTATTAAGAAAATAAAAGGGTGGGAGAAGGGTGTTTAGAAGTCTGAAAATTGGTACATTTTAAAATATGAAATTATCAACTCACATTTGATTGTGAAATGCCACAAGGTAAAATACAATAAATGAGGCCAAAAACGTAAAAACAGAGAGCTCTGGGCTTTTAGAACTATGTAAAGAAAGTGCAAGTTTAAAAACATGTATATTTACCGAGAAATATTTATTAAAAAGTTTAAGCCAGAAGCTGCACACACACAATTTGTTCACGTCATTGTAAATTCCTCTAAAAAAGGATTTTTAAAAAAAAGGGCTTATTTTTATTGGAAAGGCACATTTAAAGAAAGATCTTCCAATCCACTGGTTCACTCCCAAAATGGCTTCAGTGGTCAGAGCTGAGCTGATCTATGCCAGGAGCCAGGAGCTTCTTCCAGGTTTCCCATGCTAGTGCAGGGTCCCAAGGCTTGGGCAGTCCTGGACTGCTTTCCCAGGCCACAAGCAGGGAATTGGATGAGAAGAGGAGCTGCTAGGGTATGAACTGGCACTCTTACTGGATCCTGGTGCATGCAAGATGAGGGCTTCAGCTAACAGGCTACCTCACAGGGACCAGGACTGGTTCACCTCTCACAAGGCAGCACAGGGCTAGAGAAAGGTCAAGTCAAAGATAAAAGCTGTGAATTCAATGTCTCCCAGGTATGTGGCAGGGACCCAAGCAAATGAATTACACCTGCTGATTCCCAGAAGCACGTGTTAGCGGGAAACTGCATTCAAGAGAGACTGGAATTGAGAGACTGCTACAGGACGCAGGTGTTAGCAGCAGTATCTTAAGTGCTATGCCAAACACCCACTTCCACAGATCTTAGATTATCCTTCAAGTTCATTTTAGTGTAAAAATAATGAAACTTATGAAAACAAGAACAAAATGTTGGTCTTCTGTTACATACTGTCTTTTATTAATAGTATAGAATTTTTTTTATGTGTTTAAAGATTTATTTACTTTCATCGCAAAGTCAGATATACAGAGAGGAGGACAGACAGAAAGGACGATCTTCTGTCTGATGCATCACTCCCCAAGTGAACGCAACGGCCAGTGCTGTGCTGATCCGAAGCCAGGATCCAGGAACCTCCTCCAGGTCTGCCACACAGGTGCAGTCCTCTACTGCTTTCCCAGGCCACAAGCAGGGAGCTAGATGGGAACTGGAGCTGCTAGGATTAGAACCAGTGCCCAAATGGGATCCTAGTGTGTTCAAGGTGAGGACTTTAGCTGCTAGGCCACTGCGACAGGCCCAAAAATGTTCTTTATGTATTAGCTATTGTTCTTTCATAAAAAAAGAATTTTTTCCCCTTAATTCTCATTACCTACAATACTTTAAATAGAAAATGCAATTAAGTACTAGGTTTTTCTTTCACTTAATTATAAATTTTCAGAGCAGAGTTGACCTCTAACAATATCATATAAGTTTTTCTGAGTTGCATTTTAAATTTGCAGATTTTGATGACATCTGAGCATATTAATGCTCAAAACATCCATCCTAATCAAGGAAAAGACCTTTCAAATTATCTTCTACAGTTTACTGACAAAATACTTTATTCTTTCAATTAGTATTATCCCCTAATATTTTGTTTTTATTTCTAAAATATTCTTACATTTCCCCTCTCATCACAAGCAATACAAAACACTTCTGTGATTTCAAAATGTTTAACGATTTTTCCTCCATGAGAAGGAAGCAGTCAATTGCAGAGCAGATAGAAACTCGTGTAAACCTGCAGTTCAATTCTGACACTGCCTACCCTAAGACAAGCTAAGATCTCACAGGTCGCGGGGCCATTCTCCAAGAACGTTCCTCCTTCAGGTCTAACCCTAAGCACCAGGGCATTTTGCCTGTGCTTCCCTCAGTCCTCTCTTTAGGTTTGTTCAGTCTGCTTGAGAGGTCCACAGAGCTTAGGCAGATGTGTTTACTGACTTAACTAGAAGATGAGGTAACAAAGGAGGGTGGTACTCCCATGCCCAGTCTAAGTACCTCATCCTCTACTGGGCAATTTGGCTCTTTATTCTTTTGTGGTTTTTACTAAGGCTTCAGTGCAACACATATTTGCTGATAGGCTGCATAGGGAGATCCAGCTGGGGCTGTATGATCATGTTTTTCAGCATTCTTTCTTTCAGAGTTGTGATAAGACTCCTCTAGAATGAGAATCATGGCTTACAAAGGGAACAGGCATTATGGGGCAGGGGCTTATGCTGCCACCAGTAACAGTGCTATCCCATAGGAGGGCCAGCTGGGAGTCTGGGCTGCTCCACTGCTGATCCAGTTCCTTGCTAATGTAATTAGGAAAGAATGGAACAGATGGCTCAAGAACCTGGACCCCTGGCCCAGCCCCAGCCCCAGCAGCCATTTGGGGAGGAAACAAATGGATAGAAAATTGGAACTCTCTTTTACCCTCGTTCTCTGTGCCTTTAAAATAAACAACAACTTAAGAAAAAAATCCAAAACATATCTAATATCACAAATACATATACACATTTCCTTAATGTTTCATTCATTATTCCACCTGTTTAGATTGTGGGAAATTGTGTCTTCCAGAAATTCATCAATGGTTCCTGAACTGCTATATGCCACTAATACCCTAGCAGTTACCAAATTTTTACATAACTACCAATTCTTATTTAGTCCTTATAACAACCATGTGAAATAAGAATCATCACTTGCCCATCAAAACAAAATGACCTACCATGGGCAGTAACTGTAGAGGCAGGAGAGGAAATCAGGCCTGACTGCAAAGCCCACATACTTCACTTTACTGCAGCTAAAAACAGCTTTTCCACGCAGGAAGAAAAGGAATTGCAATTCTTATGTAATTTTTATTTATTTATTGCAGAGGCAGACACAACATAAGCTCCCACCCATTGGTTTATTCTCAAAATGCCTGCATCCAAAGCAGTGGCTTAAAGTGCTGTGCCATAATGTACATCTCGAACTTAGCAATTTTTAAAAAAGATTTATTTGTACGGGATCCTGCTGCATACCAGAAGACTTTAGCCACCAGGCTACCATGCTGGGCCAACAAAAAAAATTTATTTAAAATTTTTTTTACTGTAAAAGATTTACAGGCCCAGTGCAAGGTACCATAGTGGATAAAGTCCTCAGTCCTCGCCTTGAACACACTAGGATCCCATATGGTCCCGGTTCTACTCTTGCTGACCCTGATTCCCATCCAGCTCCCTGCGTGTGGCCAGGGACAGCAGTTGAGGATGGCCCAAAGTCTTGGGACCGTGCACCTGCGTGGGAGACCCGGAAGAGCTCCGGGCTCCTGGCTTCGGATTGGCCAGCTCCAGCTGTTATGGCCACTTGGGGAGCGAATCATCGGATGGAAGAGCTTCCTCTCTCCTCCTCTTTGTATGTCTGCCTTTCCAATAAAAATAAATAAATCCTAAACAAAACAAATAAACAAACAAACAAAAAGATTTACAGAGAAAAAGAGAGATAAATCCTCTGCTGCTGCTTCACTGTCCAAGTGGTCACAATGGCCGGAGCTGAGCCAGTCTGAACCCGGACCCAGATGCTGCCTCTGGGTCTCCTATGTAGTACAGGGTCCCAAGGCTTTGGGCCATCCTCTTACTTTCCCAGGCCACAAGCAGGGAGCCTGGAAAGGCTGGAATAGCTGGGATACAAAACGGTCACCATAAAGAATCTTGGCAGATGCAAGGTGAGGATTTAGCCACTAGGCTATTGTGTTTAGCCCTAGAATAATGCAATTTTTATAAATTCACTTTTCTGAGAAATTTAACAACTCTTGACGAATTTTAAAGTTTATTGCTTTCATGCTGAGGTTATGATTGTTGTGGTAGAATAACGAAGATTTCTACCACACAGCTGATAATTTGTTTTAAAAGAACAAATTATCACAAGAACATTTCAGGTCAAATCAACTGATCAAAGGGATGGGATAGATTAAAAAATAAAACGGGGAAATACTTAAACACTTTAGAAGAATTTAACCTTTAAATTATAATAAACAGGGCCTGCTGCGATGGTGCAGTGGTTAAGGTCCTCGCCTTGCATGCCCGGGATCCCATATGGGCGCTGGTTCCAGTCCCGGCAGCCCTGCTTCCCATCCAGCTCCCTGCCTGTGGCCTGGGAAAGCAGTCGAGGATGGCCCAAGGCTTTGGGACCCTGCACCCGCGTGGGAGACCTGCAAGAGGCTCCTGGCTTCAGATTGGCTCAGCTCTAGCCGTTGCGGCTGCCTGGGGAGTGGATCATCCAACGGAAGATCTTCCTCTCTGTATATCTGCCTTTCCAATAAAAATAAAATAAATCTTAAAAAAAAATTGTACTAAACACACCTTGTCTGGTGTCATCAGTACAGCTGACTCAGTTTTTATTCCAGACTGATGGATATTCACAAACATTCCTGAATCCAACAGTCCTGTTGACCTACAACAAATAAGCATCAATTTTAGTCTGGCTTTCACTGAAAGGAAAAACAGCCCACCATTTGCCAAACATCTGATTTACTACACCTTGCAGCCTCACTGTCTGTTACAAAAGTTGGAGTTGCAGCCAACGGACTTCGAAGGTCTTTGCGGATGTAGATTTTTTCTGTAGAAGCTGCACAGTTTGAAGATTTTTCTCGTGATACCTCAATGGGTTTTCTTTCACACTGAACAGCTACAAAAATATGTTTAATGAGTTGTATCACAATATAGAATTTATAGACAATTATAAATGTAAGCCCTAAGTCAGCAATAGTGTTAACTGAGGGACCTAATTACCACAGTAAAACTCTAAAGATAATTCCCAATCTTTATAAATTATATCCAAGTTCAACAAAGTTATTTCACATTAATAAAACTGGTCAACTGCATCTCTTTCCTGTCCCAGCTTCCCCAAGTCCTGTGATAAAAATTTATTTACACAGGAGAAAAAGAGAATAAGGAAAAGGAACAGAGAATATGCATGTGTCTTTGCACATTCTGGTTCATTCTCCAAAAGCCTGCAAAGGCAGGCTGCGTCAGGCCAGGGCAGGCCAAAGCAACTCAATGCAGGTCTCCCATGTGAATGGCAGAAAACTAAGCATTTGGACCATCACCTGCTGCCTAACGGGACACGCAATACAAGGAAACTGCAATTGGAGGTAGGGCTAGGACTTGAAACCAGGGATCCCAAACCAGGATGGGAGCATCCCAGAAATATCTTTATCACTGTACCGAACACCCATGCAAGAGGAGGAGCTCACCGCTAAGAAAGAACTAAAGAGCTCCTTACTTACTAATGTGAGAATTTTGAAAAGCGAAATGAAGTTGAATCCATTGAAAATAGTGCCAATAGACATAAAAAGGCTTAACATTCTTTAGGCTAATAGGTTTTTAGGGAAAATTCAGCCATTTATAAATAAGGGTAATATTTAATGTTTCTAACAATTTTAATTTCATGGTATCTGGGAGAGTGGGCAGTGCAGCTGTTTAATGCATGCTTTCTGAGCAACCAAGAAACTGCCGGCATTCAAAGGCAAGTTTCTACCACTTCAAAGCTATACGACCTTGGCCAAGTTTCTCAATTTTTTCATTCAATGTAAAATAGAAACACAGCATTACCTACAACAGAGAAGTACTGTGAGATTAATTAAATCATATGCTAAGATTGTGTCTGAGTCAATAAATATTAGCTCTTTTGTCTCATTAGTCACTTTACTGGCTCCTTTAAAAAAAAAGTCAACAGGATTTTTTTTTTTGCCTAAGCTACAAATACAACCTTGTTAAACACATATCCAAGAAATATATTATATTGAGAAAAAATACATATTTATACACACACATTTTTATTTTTTTGTTGGAAACTAAGTTATAAAGCTAATGCATGAGGTCTTCAAAAGTGTATGGAAATACATACTATAAATAAATCAGTCAGATTTAAAAAATTTTTGTACCAAAACAAATTTATCTTTTAATTCCATTTCCACAAACTTTTTAATAACCTCACATGACATATTTTAATGCATTAATTTTGGTATTTCTAGTTTTCAATATCCATAATAATTATTTTCTCCATGAATAATACATACAATCTTGTTTCATTCCAAATGCAATACATCTCTGTAATCTGCAGTACTGACAGCGGTTTCGATGATGTTTATTAATAATACAGTCCTTTGATCCTCGACATGAGTACACTAAATTTTTTCTGATGCTTCTTTTAAAAAATCCTTTGCAGCCTTCACAAGTTACTGCTCCATAATGACGTCCTAGAGACAGTATTTAAGAAAATTCAAATCATATATTTTAGAACAATGGAATGAACTCATTTATCTCTTTTAAATAATAATATATGAGATGAAACTGATAGTTCTGAGCTTCTGACTTGAAAATGTTTAGCCATTATTAGAGAATGAAACGACTATATCCTCTGACAGGTGAACAATATGAAGTTCTTAATTTTAGAAGGTAACCTTGGCAAGGGTGTGTAGGAAATTTGGGAATGAGAAAAAAAATATTACCAACCATCTCATTACTTTTCACTTTTGACATGATTTAAGAATTAGTTTTGTTATTTTAATAACATTTCAAGACATTTTTATTTGACAACTATGCTTCAGAACAATGGATAAAATATCGCTTGATTCTACTATAACAATTAAAAAGATGTTATACATTTGAAATTTCTGAAATCATGTACATTTTGATTAACCTGTTATTTCACATTTATCTTACATACATTAACAAACTGAACATAGTCTGAGAAAAGTTCTAATGCAAGTTTTTATAGTGAAATATTAAAATGATGAATTAAAAATAAACTATGTCCTTAAACTAGATCCCACTGGCAGCTGTGACAACATTTGAGCAAAAGCAAGTGTGTATTATGTTTCTGATATGCAGCAATAACAAAACTGACGTGTCTGAAGCCTACTGCTAGTAAAAAGCTCTGAAGATAGCTGGTTCAGTTCTAGAGTGTAATTTTCGCATCACCTCACTAACTAAAATTACTCTGCATCTCTGGTACTGGGCTTAGAAATGACACTACAACAATTAAATGCAATAGTCTCAAGGAGTTGAACTCATTTTTAAATAATTGTTTTGATAAAATGCCTGATTTTCACTTACAGATATTTTGTTTACATTTATTTAAAAAAAAAAAAAAAAGATTGGTTTGAAAGGCAGACGGAACAGAGAGAAATTACATCTGCTCGCTCACTTCCCAAATGGCTACAATGAGCAGGGCTGGGCCAGGCCAAAGTTGGGGGCCATCTGGCACTGGCTTCTCAGTAATCTCAGCAGAGAGTGAGATCAGTAGCAAAGCTGCCAGGACTTGAACCAATGTCCATTTGGGATGCTGTGACTGCAGGCAGTGGCATTACCTGATATACCACAATGCTGCCCTATTTTCAAAATACGAAACATCTCATATTCCAGTGAAATATGCATTTTATATCATTAAAACACTCTACTGGGCCCAGCGGCATGGCCTAGTGGCTAAAGTCCTCACCTTGAACACACCGGGATCCCATATGGGCGCTGGTTCTAATCCTGGCAGCTCCACTTCGCATCCAGCTCCCTTCCTTTTTTTTTTAATTGGAAAGGCAGATATACAGAGAGGAGAGGCAGAGAGGAAGATCTTCCGCCTGATGATTCACTCCCCAGGCGGCCGCAAGGGCTGGAGCTGAGCCAATCCAAAGCCAGGAGCCTCTTCTTAGAACCAGCGCCCATATGGGATCCCGGGTGTGCAAGGCGAGGACCTTAACCACTGCGCCATCGCGCCGGGCCCTGCTTTAGCACAGCCCAATGCTTTGGAATCCTGCACCCATGCGGGAGACCTGGAGGAAGTTCCTGGCTCCTGGCTCCGGATCGGGCGTTGCGCTCACTTGGGGAGTAAATCATTGGATGGAAGCTCTTCCTCTCTATATCTCTCCTCTCTATATATCTGACTTTGTAATAAAAATAAATTTAAAAAAAAAAATCTTAAAACAACACAAACAAAAACAAAAAAACACTAAAGAAAAAAGTTCTGAAAAAAATCTTTCAGGTTACAAATATAAACCATAAAAATGATATATGGTTTTCTTTTGCTTTTATATGAAATACAGAGTGAGTTATTTTATCAACACATACAGAAAGTTTATTGTTACCTGATGCTTTATCTCCACACACCACACAAAGATCAAAAACCTTGTTCGCCCCTTGGTCTGTCGAGGAATTATCTGTTAAGAGCTTAAAAAAAAATTGCTATTCAGTAACACTCTCATTCTTTCAAAAATCCAAGTCATATTCGGCTAGTCCTGGCTGTGTGCCTCTTTTTCCTATATTACTCTTAAAGCTTGACTCTACTGCTTTGTACAAACTAATTAAACCACCACTTATTCTTAAAATTAGGGGAAAATTTAAATGTTGTAGTAAGAAGACTAAAAATATATTTTTGATATGTTTAAAGTAACCAACCTGTTCAACATTTCAAAAAAATGAGAAGTTCTTAATGTATTACCCACTAAGCACTAAACACTACCATGTGGAACATGTCAAGCAGTCATCAGTCCTAGCGAAGTTATTTTTCCAGGGTCTTATCATGACAAAAATCAGGCTTCAGGAAGCAAACAGAAAAACAGAATTTCTAATATTAGATATCCTTTGAAAGCATCTATGTATAGTATCACTTTTTTCCCTAATAATATGTCTACTACAAAATGATACTAAGCTTTCATAGCCCATTATTCCAAGGCTAGAGGGGACACCGAAAGCCTAGGAGACATGCATACATTCCATTTTAGATCAGGGGACAAGAAATTAAGTCTTGGTCTAAGGGAAATCCAAGCTACCCCCCATTTAAAAAAAATTTGTTTATTTTTATTACAAAGTCAGATATACACAAAGGAGGAGAGACAGGGAGGAAGAATCTCTGCCCAATGATTCACTCCCCAAGTGACTGCAATTGCCAGTGCAGCGCCAATCCGAAACAGGATCCAGGAACTTCCTCCAGGTTTCCCATGTGGGTGCAGGGTCCCAAAGCTTTGGGCCGTCCTGAACTGCTTTCCCAGGCCGCAACCAGGGAGCTGGATGGGAAGCGGGGCTGCCGGGATTAGAACTGGCATCCTAATGGGATCCTAGCATGCCCAAGGCGAGGACTTCAGCTGCTAGACCACTGTGCCGGACCCACTACCCCTAAATTTATTCATTATCCCAGACAACCCAGGAAGCAGGAGAGTGCCAATACTATCTCCAACAGCTGAGACTGGGCCATGCTGAAGCCAGGAGGTAGAACTCCGTTTGTATTTCTCACTTGGAAACACATTTAAGTGCCTGAGCCATCATTCACTCTGTCCTAGGTACATAGGCAGGAAATGGGATTCAAAGTGGAGTAACCAGAGTAGCTGGGATCTGGACAGGCACTCCAATGTGGCATGCATATGCTCCAAGTCGCTGCTTACTGTGCTATATCAGCACGCACACCCAAAACAGGAGAATTTTTTTTAAAGATGGAGTAACTGTAATGGGGAAATCTGAGAAATACTTTTCCAGCTGGTCAAATTAAACTCAGCAATCACAAATTATGTATCTTTTATACAATGTTTCTCCTCAAACTCAATCCTTATCATAGGGAAAACATTGAAGACTAATAGTGATATATCATACTATATCTGACTAGTGTTCCTCACAATTGTCAAGTTCGTCAATAACAAAGTCAGAAGCTGTCACAGGAGGATCTTGAGCAGACCTGCCTATAAAATGTAGCGTGGTATCCAGGATGGGATCCTGATCCAATAGATAAAAAGTAAAGTCCAGGGCCCGGCGCGGTGGTGCAGTGGTTAAGGTCCTCGCCTTGCACGCACCAGGATCCCATATGGGCACCGGTTCTAATCCCAGCAGCCCCGCTTCCCTTCCAGCTCCCTGTCTGTGGCCTGGGAAAGCAGTCGAGGACGGCCCAAAGCTTTGGGACCCTGCACCCGCGTGGGAGACCTGGAAGAGGCTCCTGGCTTTGGATCGGCATAGCTCCGGCTGTTGCAGCCGTCTGGGGAGTGAATCATCAGGCGGAAGATCTTCCTCTCCGTCTCTCCTCTCTGTATATCTGCCTTTCCAATAAAAATAAATCTTAAAGAAAAAACAAGTAAAGTCCAAAGACCTATTTACACCAGTTAGTAATGTACCAGTGCTGAATCATAATATTTAGCAAATTTATCATAATGTAAAATGTGATAGAGAAACTGCTGGGAGTGTATTACTCACTGTGCTATCTGCTATTTTTTATTTAGAATCCAAAATGATTTTAAAAACCAAGTTTAGTCATTATAAAATAAGGGCTAAGGTGTGTGTATTATAAATTTTTGTTGACTTTTGTCTGAGTGATGAAACAACTTACAAATCCTTAACATGGACCTATCCATCTCTACTTTAATCACTAAAAACATGAATAATGTCATCAGAGGAACCGACTCGATCAGAATGTACTTGCAGGCAAAATTTTACCTTTTGTTAATTTGTTTTTTCAATCCTAGAAGAAATTTTTGCATTGATTTTTTTTTAAAACTACAAACCTGGAATTCAATTTTAAGTAGATGGGTGTATTTCACCTGCTCCAAATCACAGCAAACTGCAGTCCAAATATCCACAAGCACACAGCATGCAGAAATTATAACTGTTTCTTTAAAGAATAAAGTACAACCCTATATTCCAGCAGATATTTAAAGTTTAATATTCTACCAAATATTAAAATGATATAGTACTAATCTAGGTAAAGCAGACTGTTGGTGGATCTGAGAAGGTACAAAGCTAAACCTAGCAACTGCGGTACCTGCTTGGTAACTGAGCAGCTTGGTTCAGCATCTGCTGCTCTGACCTGCTCCCTAAGCGGCAGGCCTCTCAGAGACCAGTTCTGCACTTTACTCCAATGCTTATTCTTGGAAACCTGGCCCAGAGCTGTTCCTCCAGCCTTCACAATCATCCTGAGTCTTCCATACTCTGCCAGCCCATGCCAGTCAGAGAGGCTCTCAGTGTATGCAACTAAGGACCTGCCCAAAACTGATCAGTATGAAAACTATCAAGAAAAACAGTGGTTCGTCCAGGGGGGTCAACATGGATGCTCCACACTGCATTAACTTTTATAAAAGATTTTGTTTTCCTACTAAAAAAATGTCTTAAAGTCAGGACCTAGTATGACATCTTTTCAAATATCTCTCAGGCTTAAGATGAGAAGATGCTTCCATGTTGCTTACCTGGAGGTGTGGTGTAGACAGATCAGGAGCTGTAAAAAACAACTGGTTGACACCTGCTGCATCGGGAGATGAGAGAAAAACTTTCCCTGGAGTAGACTCTTGCCTGGCCAGGATGACCTTGCTCGCGGCGGAGCCATCGTGATTTGCCAGAATGAACTGCTTGCCATGTGCATTATGATCAAGGGCTGTCACAATCTGGATTTTTTGCCCACTTTGCTGCTCTGTAACAATCTAATACAATTATGTCAGGTTAATAATCAATTAAAAATTGATTCAGTGACATTTCTTCCTCTAATATTTTGTTTTCAAAATTAAAACAGCCTATCATTAGGTATGTATTCAATGTAACTCACAGACCTTTTAAATTAGCTATTTTCCTTTTACAAATTACAGAAATAAACAAATGTGTAAACAAAAGTACAATAGGACATCTGTTCTCACTATCTCAATTCCTTCCTTTCTCTATTGCATACCATCTATCCAAACACACGCCAGATGCATTTTACTTACTGTTCTGGGTCCTGGAATTTTAGTGAACAAAGCAAAATAGTTGCTCTCAAGAAGTTCTCATCCTGTAGGGATGAGATAGCTAGGCAAACGACACTGCCAGGGATTAATAAGTATCACAAAGCTAGGGTAAGGTGAAGGACCCTGATGGGATGAGGGTGGGGGCAAACACTCAGGCGGTGACACTTTCACACAAACTTGGATGAATAAGATAGCCCAAGGCTTAGGAACACCTAGAGGAAGAATATTCCATGTAGAGGAAGCAGAATGTGTAAGGTGGCCCTGGACAGGAAGGAAGGTCCAGCAAGGGCATATATGAATGATGGGGATTACGATAGGAGATGAGATCTAAATAACAATACCTGAGCCAGATTTTTTTTTAAAGATTCATTTTTCTTTTGAAACACTCCAGTTTTATTATAAAAGAGAAATCTTCCCTTTGTTGGCTCACTCTCAGGATAACCGCAATGGTCTGGGATGGACCAGGCGGAATCCAGAAGTCAGGGGCTTTATCCAGAAGCAGCCAGGACATGAACCGCGTGTGCATACAGATGCTGGTGTTGTAGACAGTGGCTTAACCGTACCAAGCCACAATGCCAGCCCCGAGGCTGTTGCACTTTGATCTAGCTCCCTAACACTGGCATGGAAAATCATCAAGTATATGAGCCCCTGTCATGTGGGAAATCCGGGTGAAGCTCCTAGCTTGTGGCTTTGGCCTGGCTCAGCTCTGGTTGCTGCAGCCACTGGCTGAAGGCAACCAGTGCAGATCCCCATCCTCCTGGCTCCATTCTGTCACTTTAACTTTCAAATCAGTCAGTCAATCCTAAATAAAAACAGTAGGGTAGCTGAGATAATGGAGACTCGGGAACCTGGCCTCGGCCTGCACCAGCCCTAAAACTGCCATCATTTGGAGAGTATAAATGATCTGTCATTCAAGTAAATAAGTAAGCAAACGTAGAAAATATGGGTTCACAAAGACTTATTATGAGCAGCTGGGAGGAAAAGAATCACCTGCTGAGCAGAGCTACTCCAGATAAAAGGCAAATTCATAAAGAAAAGGCCTCTGACACTGAGAGGCTTTGTTACTGAGCACATGTTTTCTGGAGGAAAACTTCATTAAACAAATTTAATTATTTATTCATTTTAATTTTTAAAGGAAAGTATCTTTATTGCCTTGGAATAGGAAGGATTCTTTTTTTTTCTTTTCCCAAAAATGTATTTGAAAGGGAGAAGGAAGATCTCTCATCTGCTGACTCACTCTCCAGAGCTTATCATATGCAGGACAAATCAGGGAGCCTGAAACCTACCCAGTCTCCCACAGACGGGGCAGGAGACCCAGAACTGGAGCCAATACCTGTTATCTCCCAAGGTGAGCAACAGCAGGAAATCGGAAACAGGGGAGCAGCTGGGACGCAAACCCAGGTTCTGGGACAAGATGTGACTCTCAAGAAGTGCTCATCCACCTTAATAAACTGTGCTTCAGAATTTTCCATTTTTATTTTCAAGACTCTTCATAAAAATTAAAGCAAAGTTCTTATGCACCAGTTTCTAAATTATGCTAGTAAGAGCTGTTGTCAAGGTGAGATTTTTTTTGTTGACTAGTATTTCTATCAAGTTTTATCTTTCAAGGTATTTGTTTTTAAGAGTTATTTTTATTGGAAAAACAGATAAGATTTACAGAGGGAAGGAGAAAGACCTTCCATCTGTTTGCCCATTCCCTCAACTGCTGGAGCTGAACAAATGCAAACACAGATGCCAGGAGCTCCTTCCAGATCTTTCACCAAGGTACAGGGTCCCAAGGCTTCTATTATTATTATTTCTTTTCTTTATTTTTTTTAAAGATTTATTTTATTTTTATCGGAAATGCAGATATACAGAGAGGAAGCTTCTCAGTCTGATGATTCACTCCCCAAGTGAGCGCAACAGCCAGTGCTGAGCCAATCTGAAGCCAGGAGTCAGGAACTTCCTCCAGGTCTCCCATGTGGGTGCAGGGTTCCAAGGCCTTGGGCCATTGTCTACTGCTTTCCCAGGCTGCAAGCAGGGAGCTGGATGGGAAGTGGAGCTGCCGGGATTAGAACCGGCGCCCATATGGGATCCTGGGGTGTTCAAGGCGAGGACTTTAGCTGTTAGGCCACACCGCCGGGCCCCTATTTCTTTTATTTTTAAAGATTTATTTATTGGAAAGTCAGATATACAGAGAGAAGAGACAGAAAGGAAGATCTTTTGTCTGATGATTCACTCTCCAAGTGATCGCAATGGCCAGCGCTGAGCCAATCTGAAGCCAGGAGCTTCTTCTAGGTCTCCCATGTGGGTGCAGGGTCCCCAGGCTTTGGGCCGTCCTCCACTACTTTCCTAGGCCACAAGCACGGAGATGGATGGGAAGTGGGGCTGCCAGGATTAGAACCTGTGCTCATATGGGATCTCGGCACGTTCAAGATGAGGACTTAAGCCACCAGGCTACCGTGCCAGACCCCTTTGATTTTTTTTTGGAAGTGTGGCAGGTATGAAATATTATCCTATATTGATTTTCACTTGTGATTCCCTAATTACCAGTGTGTTTGAAACATAGTTTAACATATTCACTAGTTTCCTCTTCTGTAGACTATCTGTAGCTTTTGCCCATTTCACTTTAGGGTTTTCTCTTACTGAGTTGCAAATATATTAATGTGTTTGAGGCTATCAATCGATTTCTTTGTGGTTTGTGTTTTCTGTTTCAGAAGGAATTCTCTCATGCTTTTTTTTTTAGATTATATATATACAGATAAAAAAAGAAAAGCAAAAGATAATATATAAATATTATATATGTATGTATATATTATCTTTTGCTTTTCTTTTTTTTTTTTTTTTGACAATTGTTACATAGTTAATTAAGGCACAAAAGTTCAAGGGCTACAGGAAAGTGGGTAAGACTATTATTTCCACATTGTTTTTGTCATGTATCTGAGGTAAAGGGGGAAATAAAGGGAGAAGCCCCACCCAGGTCCCATGCATCCCAGGTCCCTGATGTGGGGCAAGCTCCGAGGGTCTTGCTTAAGTGGTTTTGATAGTTCAACAGTTATGAATTGCTACCAATCTTGCCATTCTAGGCACCATGAGGATGCTGCAGAATCCACTGTTTGACATAGTTTACCTGAGAGTCTTTGTTTGCCCAGTTTTTCACTGCCAAAATATGTGGCTGGGGTAGTTGATTGATTTGTTCTGTCCTCCGTCCTCTGTTGGTGTACTGGGTGTCCTCTGCAGGTTCTGATGGACTGCCATATCCTCTATGTGTACCTGGTTATGCTGTCCACTGCTCCATGTGAGCCTCTGAGGAGGCTCGGCTCTAACACTTGCACTCCATGGCAGACCATGGAACCTCCACTTCTTTTCATGGTTAGAGTTCTGTGTCTGGCAGTTCAATTGGGGCGATCCCCAAAGAAACTTTGAGATGATCCCAGACCAGATTCTTATGTGTACTCGCAAGTACAGGGCCCAATACAGACCACTGCCCCAATCAGCTGGTGGTTGCAATTGCTGGGTCAGATCTATTTCCAGCCCTGTCTTCCACTAGAACCAATGGGTGTTGCAGTCCAGTTTGATTCTGCCCAGCACACATTCAGCCCTCACATAAACCAGTGCAGTCTAGTTGGAGTGACCCACAATAACCCCCAGCAGACCTGTCCACTACTCTGGTTCCCATACTTGTCTGTATGTACAGCAGACTAATCCAGTCTTTCCCACATCCCATTCAGCTCTCATACATGTCAATGGGCATTCAACCTAACCAGCTCCGCTATCCAACCCATACACATGCTGTTGGGTGCCTTTCTGTCTAGCTACCCCTGTCCCTGTCCTGGTTTTTGTGCTCTCCAGTGGGAGTGGTAACCCAAGAGGGAGGAGTCCACTGTTTCCCTACTAGGCCACTCCCACTCCCAGATTATGCACTCTCCAGGTGGTTCTGGAATTTCACTTGAAAGATTTAGCTTCCAGTGCCAGCCTCTGCCAGCTGATGTTGCAGCAAAGCCCAACTAGCCCTCACCCACTCTAATTTTAGCTTGCACCAGTAGGAACAGTGAACCCAGCCTGGCTTTTCCCTGATCTAGCTCACAAGAGGCCCACAGGTGTTTTAACCCTACCTGGCCTGGTCTGGCCCCATCCCAATCCATGCTCTCCAGTGGGAGCGGCTGTCCCGCAGGGGAGCCTTCCATATTCCTCTGCGGCTGCAGCCACATCTAGTGTAGGTCACCTCACCTTGGCATTTCCCAGTGTGCACTGATTTTTGTCGTGACCGAACCTGGCCCGACCCACACTCTGTTCTGGTGCTCGGATTAGCCAGCTGGTGATGTGAATTAGTTCAGCCTGGTCTGGCCCCGGACCCATGCCAAACGTATGCCAGTGGGTACCTTCCCATGGCCTGCTCTAAGCATTCCCTATCGTGCTTCTTGTGCTTACCTCCAGGGACTGTGTCCTGCCAGAGGAGTTGCCCAGGCTCTTCCGCCAGAACCTCTCCCAATGCCAGATTTCGCAAATATTGGTGGGTTCATGAGCCAGCCCTACTCAGTCTACCTCCTGTCCTTGCAGAAACAGTGTGGGCCCAGCTTTTCTTTCTTGGTAGGGGAAGAGCCATCCTCTACTGCTTTCCCAGGTCACAAGCAGGGATCTCGATGGGAAGTGGAGTAGCCAGAACACAAACCAGCACCCTTGGGTGATGCTGGTACTTGTAAGGGGAGGATTTAGCCTTTGAGCCATCATGCTGGGCCCTCTAAGTATGGTTTTTAAACTGTTGTCCATTTTTAAAATATAGGTTATTTATACCAAATCCATTCTCTATTTGGTATCAATAATTTTACAACTTTCAACAGTACCTATGAGACTTTTAAAAAATCAGCTCATCTATAACAAATTTTGCGAAGTCAAAGTTTTCACCTTTTGTTACTTTTATTTTGCCAGTATTTTAATTATTTCTATCAGCGTACCCATTGTGAACTGACGAGTGACTCACACTTATTTCTTACAGAACTACTTTAGGTGTATGCACGGGTTCAAGTGCTTGGACTCCAGAACCAAACAGGGAACAGCAGAGGAGCAGGTGCTCTTGTACACTGGGTTCAGTTCCAGGTCTCTGCTAACGTGCCTGGAAAGGCACTGGAGGTCAGCCCAAGGCCTGGACTCCAGAACGCAACATGGACTTCCAGGTCCCTTGCTTCAGACCTGCACACTGCCGGCTGTTGCAGCAATATATGGAATAAACCTGTGCATGGAAGATATTTCTCTCTCCAATCTCTCTGTAATTTGGATTTCACATAAATAAATACATCTTAAAAAAATATCCTTAAAATGGGGCCAGGTGAGGCACAGGCCCGGCGTGGTAGCCTAGTGGGCTAAAGTCCTTGCCTTGCAACTGCTGGGATTCCACATGGACACCAGTTCATGTCCTGGGTGCTCCATCCAACTCTCTGCTTGTGGCCTTGGAAAGCAATAGAGGATAGCCCAATGCCTTGGGACTCTGCACCCATGTGGGAGAATCAGAAGAAGCTCCTGGATCCTGGGTTCAGATCAGCTCTGGCCATTGTAGCCATTTGGGGAGTGAACCAGTGGATGGAAGATATCTCTGTCTCCTTCTGTGTATCTGCCTTTCAAATAAAAATGAATAAATCTTAAAAAAATTAAAGAATATTTAATCCATTTAACTAATCCATTAAAATTTAAGCAGCATTATAAAATAAAAATCAAGTTTTATTATCCAAGTAAATGTCAACAGAGAGAACAGAATTATTTTTGCAAATCACTTTGATCTATGATTTAAAAAAAGTATAATCTTCTCTAAGACTTGTTATTCAATCTGCTGAAATATACTATTTTTGTTCAAATAAAAAAAAAACACAGCCTATATTTACTGTTTTAAAGGGTAAGAGATATTTTTAGCAGTCTTTTTACATTTTGTATATTGGCCTTCAATACTAAACCAAACTTCATTCAACAAGTGGTAGTTTTTGAAAAAGAGTTCCATTTATTTCTATTAATTTGAAAGGCAGAGCAACAGAGAAATACACACATACATACATATACACATCTTCCATCTGACAGTTCAATGCTCAAATGGTTTAGTCAGAACTGAGCCAGGTTGAAGCTATGAGCTTAGCACATCAATCCAGGCCTCCCACAAGAGTGACAGGGATCCAAGTACTTAAGCTATTACCTGCTGTCTCCAAGGGAACACATTAGCAGGAAGAGGTGCTAGAAGTGCATAGTGATTGGAATCTTGACATCCCAAATGGTAACTTAATGGCACTACAAAAAAATCTACCCCCTGATGGCAACTTTTTAAAGGTCAGTTGCCATGTGAAATAAAAAGTTATTTCAAAATAAACTGGTTTATTCTAGAATTTGGCTCCCTTACTCATTTATGATTTTGTAACATCAAGCACTTGTTTATGGAATTATGTATGCCTTTTAAAAGTTGGTACAGTTCATAGTACAGTGTCAACACATGTCATGTAGCTTGTGGAAATTTCCACTGTATGCTTGTGGGAGAACAATGAAAAAGCAAATAACATTTTAGTATTTGTATTACAAAAACAGTTTTGACCTGACACACTTTCTGAAAGCGTCAGATGATACTGGTTTCCAGATAATGCTATGTCTGACAAGGAGAAAGATAAAATCATCCGAAAAATGAAGATGTCTACACTGACATCAACTAACTCCTCTACTCCATCAAGGCTGGGACATTTTGCAATCTCCAAAATACATCTCCTCTATACATCACCCACTCCACAACTCACCTGCTCTTATTCTGCCCCCATTTCACCCAATACAATCACCTATCCATCACACCAGAATAAACTCCATTTTGACTAACTACTCAATTATTTACTAGACAGAAAAAGTATTTTTGAAAGTAAGAGTATATCTTCTCTTTGTACCTCCAGAATTTACTATACACATTTAGAGTAAATAATAGAAGTATGATAAATCAATGAAAGATTTCTAAATTAGACATACCTCTCCCATCTGTTGTTCAATAATTTGATGTGCAATTTCTTCTATGGTTGCCATGATCCAACTGCTAAAACACCTGCCAAAAACAAAAAGATGGTTTTTTTTTTGACAATTCTATCCATTAAAAAAAACATGCTTACTACATAACTTGCAAATACAGTTATAGGATATTAAAATCTGTTCCTGGCCTCTGGTTTCAGCCTGGCTCTGCCCCAGCCATTGTGGCCATCTAGGGAGCGAGCCACTGGATAGATCTCTGTCTTACCCTCTCTGGAACGCTGCCCTTCAAGTAAGTAAAACAAACCCATCAAAATCAAAACCATTTAAAATCAAACAAGTTTACTTCTCTAACATATGGAAGCCTAAACAGAACTGTAATCAGTAAAATTTACTAATTAAAATAAGAGGCAACCCTGTCACTGAACAAAATCAAGTCTGAAGCCACTTCAAATACTTTGATCAGTTTTATAAAAAAACAAAACAACAACAAAAATAAAACAAAACAAAAAAACACAACCAAAGGATTACATTCACTAAAAATTCATCTAGAATTTTCTGACCTTCATTAGTGGCAATTTCCCAAACATGAGGAAATTTCAAACATTTACGGAAAAGGTAACCCCTGGGGGCTTCCCTGGAGGTGCTCTTCCACTTGGTGGTACTTCCTCAGGGCCCACCACTGAAGAGGTCGAGTAAGTCAACCACAGTGTAGATGCAGCATTGTTCTACAGGATAGGAGATGGGAAGACCCAAATTTGTAGCATATTCTTGCAGTTTAAAGTTTGGTTGCTACACTAAATGACTGGGCATTCTCAATACTTGAATATGAAACATATGCACATGGAAAGAAAGTAATACTGCACTCTATATGCATTGTATCTTAGGTGGAAAATGCAATGGCTTAAATAAACCTATATTTAAAATTAAAAAAAAAAAAAAGGCAAGTCTAGGGACACATTAAGCCATGGCTTGCGATGCCATACGAAGCAGCTGGATCAGATGTGGAGCAGCCAGGACTCAATCTGGCACCCACATGGAATGCCAATACTGCGGGCAAAGGATTAGCTGGTTAAGCCAAAGTATTGGCCTCCTCAACTTTTGAAAAACATACACATACTTTAATTTTTTGTTTTTTAACTTTCATTTGTTTATTTAATTGGAAAGGCAGAGTTACAGCAAGACAAAGAGGTCTTCCATCTGCAGGTTCACTCCCCACACCACTGAGATGGACAGAACTGGGCCATTCGAAAGTCAGGAAGCAGGAGCTTCTTTCAGGTCTTCTACATGGATGCAGCAGCCCAAGGACCCGTGCCATCTTTTGTTGCTTTCTCAGGTGCATTAGCAAGGTCTTGGATCAGAAGTGCAGCAGCAGAAACTAAAAAAGTGCTCACATGGGAAGTGAGCACCAAGAGACAGCTCTACCTGCAGCACCAGCCCCTCCTCCTTACTAGACGCTGGGGAGCCCCCAACATATCTAGAACCAACTACAGAAACACAGACCTGCCTCCTAAGCTCTACTTCTGGGATCAGTCTTTCTTTTTTCTAAAGGAAAACAATGCTCACATCCAGGTAGCTCTATTCGGCCCGTCCTGAAAAGCCCAGAAGCCCAACAGTCTCCCTCCACTCAGCCCACTATGGGTAGACTTCAGATGTCACAATTGTTCAGCCACAGAATTTATGGAGGTTCAAGGCATGAAGATAACACAGCCCTCTACAATTTTTTTGGTAGATAATCCTATTTCTTTCTTTTTTTCTTGAAAGATTTATTTATTTATTGGAAAGTCAGATATACAGAGAGGAGGAGAGACAGAGAGGAAGATCTTCCGTCCGATGATTTACTCCCCAAATGAACGCAACGGCCGATGCTATGCCGATCCGAAGCCAGGATGCAGGAACTTCTTCCGGGTATCCCACATGGGTGCAGGGTCCCAAGGCCTTGGGCAGTCCTTGTGGCCTAGTGGCTAAATTCCTTGCCTTGAATGCACGCTGGGATCCCATATGGGCGCTGTTTCTAATCCTGGCAGCTCCACTTCCCATCCAGCTCCCTGCTTGTGGCCTGGGAAAGCAGTCGAAGACAGCCCAAAGCCTTGGGACCCTGCACCGGCATGGGAGACCTGGAGGAGGTTCCTGACTCCTGGCTTCAGATTGGTGCAGCACCGGCCGTTGTGGTCACTTAGGGAGTGATTCATCGGATGGAGGATGTTAGAGGCAACCAAAATGTTAAAAGGTCTACATACTAGAAGTGGTTTGAGTAAGTCAGAAGCAACTTGAATTTAAAGTAAAAAGGAGAAGTTTTTACAAATAACTTGGGCCATACACCCAGGCTCAGGATGTAAGGGTCAGTGGCCCTGATAAGGGTAAAAATAAATAGCCCCTTATCCTGTATTTCACAGATATGTTACCTATTGCTTTGCATCTGTAACCCCTTAGCTTAGAATAGTTTTGTCTTGTCATGATGAATAAGGACTTGAGGCATTTCGTGGGCCTTTAGTCATGCCTGTATTTGACTGGAGTGTTTCATATTTGCTTTAAATTGATTAGAGCGTTTTTCACGAGCGCGGGCTTTACTGTAACAGCCAAATGGGCCTATAAGAATCTGACTTGTCCCTGGCTCGGGGTCTTGCTTCATCCACCATTCCTGCGTGTCTGTGTGAGGAGCATGACCCTGGCTAGCCAGCTCAATAAACTCTGCTTGCTGATTGCATCCACGTCTAGTTCTTAGCTGTCCAACGGTGTGACAATTTTGGAACCTAACAGAGGATCTTTCTCTCTGTCTCTCCTCCTCTCTGTAATCCAACTTTCCAATAAAAATAAATATGTCTTATACAACAACAAAAACTACTAAGCAGTGTTTCATGCAGGAATTCCTAGGTTCAATATCCAGTTCCAGCTCTGAACCAGCTTCCTGCTAACGGAGGCTCTGGGGGGCAGTGGTGATGGCTCAATGGAGCTCCTACCACCCACGCAGGAAACCTGTGAATTTCCAGCTTCTGGCCAGCCTTAGCTATTATATACTCTTGGGGAGTCAACCAGTAGATGACAGCTTTCTCTCTT
Source organism: Ochotona curzoniae (assembly GCF_017591425.1). Classification (NCBI taxonomy): domain Eukaryota; kingdom Metazoa; phylum Chordata; class Mammalia; order Lagomorpha; family Ochotonidae; genus Ochotona; species Ochotona curzoniae. Next base: position 10,216,005 of record NW_024464920.1, on the reverse strand, counting down.
TTTTTGAAAGGAAATGATATTTAAAAGGAAACATCATTCTAAATGAATAAAGTATTTTAAAAATAGAAATGAACACAAAGCTGTATCCTACACATACTATGTGCTGGCTATAATAAAATGAATATATACAGGACACTAGTCTAATGTTCTAGTCTCTGATAATGCTATTATTTTGGGGTTGGTTAATTCTCCACCTGCTGTGCTAGTGTCCCATATGTGCGCTGGTTCTAGTCCTGGTTGTTCTACTTCCAATCCAGTTTACAAACTGAGAAACAGCAGAGAATGGCTCAAATTCTTGAGCCCTTGTACTCCCTCATATGGGAGACTCAGAAGAGGCTCCTGGCTCAACCACAGCAGTTGAGGCCACTTAAGGAGTGAACAAGTGGATGGAAGATCTGTGTCCCCTCTCTGTAAAATCTGTTTCAAATGGAAAAATCAAAACAAAACAAAAACCTACTTATTTTCCTCTACACTGCTCTGAATATCATATTTCTAACTGTCACAGCCCTATGAAAGGTTAACTGTAAAGGTGACTGTACTCATGGAAGTCTGGAATCTCCAGAGACACCTGCATCCTGCTTCCTGAAACGCCAGGAAGCAGACAGAAGGTGGGAAGCATCGTGGCGTTTTAGATTTCCAAGGACGGTCCGAGGCATGCTATTTTACTACTGTCTGCACTGAAGTGACAGCATCAGGATCCCAAGCCTCTGCACTATTGTCTGCTTTTTGCTTTGTGTTAGGAAAAAGGCCCTACTCATGTGTTTGCTCACTGTCACCTAGCTTTTGATTTTCCCATAGAGACTTGCTATAAAAACTCTACACTTATTTTGTTCAATGTGCTCCTTATTCATGGCAAGGGTAGCTGCCCAACTGGATGTTAAATAAAAATCATTTCGCTTGCGTTGGAGTCTTGCAAGATTTACCTACACCTGGAGCTGGTGTTGTGGCTGTGAGTAAAGCCACTGCTTGTGACGTCATCCCGCACAGAGGAAGGGGATGGTGTCCTGGTTACTCCACTTGTGACACAGCGCCCTGTTGAGGGTCCCAGAAAAGCAGCACAAGATGGCCCAAGTGCTTGGGCTCCTGCAACCCAAGTGCAGTCCTGGAAGAAGCTCTGGCTGCTGGCATCAGTCTGTCCCAGCCCCAGATACTGCAGCCATCTAGGGAGAAAACCAGTAGATGGAAGATTTCTCTGCTTCTCCCTCTGTGGCTCTGCTTTTCAAATGAACAAATAATATTGAAAAAAAAAAAAACAACAAAAAACAAAACAAACAAAAAACTCGTGGATTCTCAGGCAAGCCAGTTACTCCAGTTCCTAATGACTTTTAGCTTCATTCAGTAACTCCTGTTCTAGTGCCACTATTTAATGCAGATTGGAGTTTTGTCCCTTTGCTGCCACCAACATGGGAGACTTGTGTGCCTTAAGACAGTCCAAACAGCTCCGACTTTTCTGGACTACAAAGTCTGGTAGCATTCACCTAGCTGCCAGTTTGGTGTTTATGGTAACACTGATACAGCATGTAGACTTAATATTATATCTCCTCTTAATATTTTTCAGTCTTTCCTTCATCTATAGGATTTGAGGTGTCATGTTTAATTTTATACTCTACTTATACATATTAGTTGAAGTTACTTCAATTTAGGATGTGCTTCATTTTTCCACATCTTTGTTAGTGGCTTCTTTTAGTCACAAGCATTAAATTTAACTAAAGAAGAGGCAAAGCCCTCATGTTTCATAAATTGTGGGTAGAAGGCTGAACTGCTACAAGTCTGTTAGAAAACTCACTTGCAGGCACATATCAAGAGCCTTTAGGGTATAGCACAACAGCTCAGCTAGCTAATCCTCCTCCTCCTATAAGAGCTGGGATCCTAAATGCATGCAAATTCAAGTCCTGGTTGCTCCACACCCCATTTAGCTCCCTGCTCTTCCAACCCTGCACCTGTGTGGGAAACCTGGCAGGAACTTCTGGCGTTGGGGTTCAGATGGGCTTAGCTCTGGCCATTTCGATCATAAGTAGAGTGAACCAACAGAGGGAAGATCTTTTTCATTATCTCTCCTCTCTATAAATCTGCCTTTCCAGTAAAAATGACTAAATCTTTCAAAAGGAGCCTTTATTGAATTATAAATCTTGTAATAAAAAAAAATGCAGAACAGGAGAAATCTCAAACTATAAAGACTAGATAGCAAAGCATATGAGAGGGTCCGGCGTGGTAGCCTAGGGGCTTAAGTCCTCACCTTGCATGTGTTGGGATCCCATGTGGGCACTGGTTCTAATCCCAGCTATTCTACTTCCCATCTATCTCCCTACATGTGGCTGAAAAAGCAGTAGAGGAAGAGGCCCAGCACAGTGGCCTAATGGCTAAAGTCCTTGCCTTGAATGCGCTAGGATCCCACGTGGGCGCGGTACTAATCCCAGCAGCTCCACTCCCCATCTCTATGCAACACTGGTGGGTTAGGTTCCCACCATAATACCATTAACATGATTTCAGGGAACAAATCCCTTGTGAATCTGCAGGGACAAACCCTGTAAAGTGAGACCGGCTTCATTTAGTTCTTGGTACACAAAACAGGTATATTCAAGCAGAATCATCTAGCAAAGGTCTCATGTCAATCCAGGGGTAAACTATGCACAAGACATAAAAATATGAGCGAAAATTTTGTTTTATAACAACTTGTTCTCATACTAACATAATCATTGCAGATACCAGAAAACTCGCCCCTAAAGTAGGCGGCTATGTCCCTGACCAACCCAAACACCGCCAATACATTACCACATTAAACTTCTAAAAGTAAGGAACAGATCTGTGTTAGCTGCTAGCAATGGATGCAAAATTATACATAACTGCATTTTTGTGATGGCAATTCATGAGATTTTAAAAGGTTGTCAAAGGCCCGGTGCTTTTTTTTTTAATAAAAAAAATTCTAGTCAAACTACCTGCTATTCACCGTGTCCTCTTGCTTTCCTTCCTCAAGAGTAGGAATCACATGTCCTGTGACAACCCATTTTGCTTATGCTTTCTTCCATTGTCTTGTTTCCCTCAAAATCCTTCCTAAATCGAGACTGAAATGTTCCTACAAAGGCTGATGAAATCAGCAGCCTTCAACACAATCCTTTTTTAGTAACCATAAACATGTGTCTTTCAGATCCAGCAAGACGATGTATAAACCAAAGGTTAAAAGCCATCTCCACGTATCAACTGATCCACCCAGCATGCACCATTCAAAAATTTGACGGTGGAAGGCCTATTGTACAAGTTCCAGAAGCACGAAAAACTCTAAAGGCCTTCAATCTCTTTGCGTTAACTTTCCAGTCACTTTTTCCCAGACTGATCCTACCTACGGAGCAACAAAGTGACGCCTGGAGTTCATAATATGCTATCTGCACGAGCTGGAGGCCGGTTCCTAACAAAAGAACTCTTGGAAGCTCGGACCTGGCCAATCTAAGTTTTTTTTTCTTTTTTTTTTTAAATCCAAAGACAGCAGCTAGGAGGGGCATCACCCTGTTCTTCCTGTTTCAGCTCTGGGATCAGTACCCTGCCAGGCGGGAGGAGGCCTCAACGGTGGGGAGCAGGGTGCCCCCTTCCCAGGGTCCCGCCGCAGCCTCCCCTCTCTGAGGGCGCACCCTCCCCAGGCTCCCCTCCATCAACCTCCCCTCCCCTCCCCAGACTCCCCTCCCTCATGCTCCAACCGCCTGACTCTCAGGGCGCACCCTCCCCAGGCTCCCCTTCCCAGCCTCCCTCCCTCAGCCTCCCCTCCCCTCCCTCAGCCTCCCCCTCCCAGCCTCCCTCCCTCAGCCTCCCCTCCCCAGGCCCTGGCCGCCCCCGGGCGGGGCGGGAAGGGAAGGTGGCGCCGAGACGGAAGCTTTTCCTGCAGGTGAAAGGTCAGAGGCGTCGCGAGAGGCTGCAGAGGAGGCCGGGCTGCACGCGCCGCCCGCCCGCGGCCCCCAGCCCGCCGCGCCCCGCACTCCGCCCTCCCGGGGCGCCGGCCGCTCGCCCCGCGCTGCCAGCCCAGCCGAGGGATCCGCCGACGCCGCTGGCTCCGCCGGCCGCCGCACACGCCAGCCGGGCGGATCTGGGCCGCGGCCGTTGGCCGTTGGGCTCCGCGCCCGGCACTCCTTACCGGGGCTCCTCCGCCGCGCTGTCCCGCCTCGGGCACGGACCCGACGGCGGCGTCTCCCGGGGAGCGGGCGGTGCGCTAGGGGAGCGGAAGTCACGGAAGGCTGAAAAGAAGGGGATCGAGTAAGGGCAGGAAGGTTTCTGAGTTTGTGTATTTGGGGAGGGGGGTCAGAGTTCGTGACCCTTCCCTCGGCTCGGAGCCGCTCTCGCCCCTGCGCGCTTGCGCATTGGCGGCGAGACGGGGTCGTGACGTTCCCCGAGTAGGGTGGAGGGGCCCGAGAGAAGCGAGTCGCGGCTCTGAAACTTGATCGCCCCCTGCCGGCTTGGAGGGAGGCTGCCCTGGCAGAGCCACGCAAGCTCACCAGGCCTGATAGCCTCTTGTCAGCTAAACGTGGTCTTTATTATTATTTTTTTTAAGATTTAGTGTTTTAATTTGAAAGGCAAATTTTTTTTCAGAGAGAGGGGTCTTTGATGTGCTGGTGCACTCCCTAACTGGCCATGATGTCCTGAGTGGAGCTGATTGGAAGCCAGGATCCTGAAGTATTCTGTGTGGGTGCAGGTACTCAAGACTTTGGGCCATCCTCCGCTGCTTTCCCAGGTCATCAGCAGGGAGCAGAATGGGAAGTGGAGCAGCAGAAACGCAAACCAGCTCCCACATAGGATGCCAGGGCTTGCAGGTGGTGAATTAGCTTGCTACAACGCTGTCAACAGCCCCGTGGAAGGAAGTTTTGAGTCGGTGTTTCAGTCTGAAGCAGTGATAACCTAATGGGTTTTTAGACGATTGTTTCTGATCTGTAGAAAACTGAGAGAGCTAAAGGCTCTCTCTTATTTAGACTCTAAATATTACTAGAGAACTGCCAAGTGCAGTTACACTCCAAGCATGTGCTTAAACTTCCCTTCATATAACAAGCTGATACAGGATGGTGGAGTTTTACCTATTCTGAGCCAAGCGATACAACAGCTAAGTGGGGCAAGAATATCCTCACTGGAATGCCAGTTCCCAAGAATTGTCGGTTTTGTTGAGCTGTGTATTGTAGAATCCACAGGTCAGTGCTTGCTGAACAATAAAGGTTTATGACACGGAAAGGCAGCGAGCTGTGTGCAGAAGACTCCGACTTGGACAGATGTCTTCAAAGCGCTCATTTGTGAGCACTGCAGAAAAGCAGCTGTAGCTCAACTTGGGCAAAACCCAAGTTAGGAAAATCCACTGCGTGCTGGGACTGCGAAGAACTTGTCATTCCCCCAAACCCGCCGATCCCCCACATCTACACGAGGGGGCAGGGGAACATAGCCTACAATACTTCCTAACAAGTCAAGTTTCTTCAGGCCTCATTCTTTGAAAGCTGAGCTATGCTCTTCAGCAACATGTGGTGGTTTTTTTTTTTATTTTTTTTTTTTATTTATTGGAAAGTCAGATATACAGAGAGGAGGAGACAGGAAGATCTTTTGTCCAATGATTCACTCCCCAAGTGAGTGCAATGACCGATCCTATGCCGATCCGAAGCCAGGAGCCAGGAACTTCTTCCGGGTCCCCCACACGGGTGCAGGGTCCCAAAGCTTTGGGCTGTCTTCGAATGCCTTCCCAGGCCACAAGCAGGGAGCTGGATGGGAAGTGGAGCTACGGGATTAGAACTGGTGCCTATATGGGATCCCGGCACATTCAAGGCTAGGACTTTAGCCACTAGGCCACACCGCTGGGCCCCCATGTGGTGTGTTTAGTTCACTCAAGTCACAATAAGCTGATGTGTAAGGCTCAGAAGTAGAAATTACTTTGGAAGTACCATTTGCAGGTAAGAATTTCTTGTGATTGTGCTTCAGGAAAAAGTAAAGTAGCTCTTTAAATGTGTGACTGTTGACAGTATAGGCACCAAGGACCATATTCCAACTGCCAAGGAGATCACAGGGAATTGGAGTGCCTTCATAGCTTGAGAACTCCGAGGTCAACCATTCCCTACGGGATCGCCCACATGGCATGCAAGCAGCCCAGAACCAGCCTCACAGGGTCTAATGAACAGCCAGAAGCTCCAGGTGATCCTCAGAGACAGAATAGTAAACTTCCTTTTGGATTCAGGAAAGGAGCTTTCTCTGGTCCTTACTTAGACCCAACTTTGGCTCCGCATTCTTTCCTCCAATGACCATCAGCATCGCTCCAGAGTCCCCACAATTAGATCAGATAGACAGAGACTAAAATGGAAAGCTTAGAACAGACAAGAAAAGTCAGCTTGGATTCTCGTATACCTCACTAGGTAGAACACAAAGATCAGTTATTCCTCACTAACTAGGTTATTGGAGATTTCTCTGTGCACCCCTCCTAAAACTATTCTACTCTTCAATTGGTAATATATGGCTTGTTAAGAGTTATAAGCCTGCTTGGAGTATCCTAACATTCATGAAGTTCAATAAAATCTCACTTGAATACTATAAATTGCTAAGTGTATGTATGTATGTGTGTGTGTGTATATATATATATGGTACCCTACAACCATTTTAAGGTTTGCAGCAGTTGGTTATGTATAAACTAAAATTGAGATGTCAATGAAGTAGTTATAGGACTTGGTTAAGAACTTGCACTTTCTAACACATTGGTCATTCAGTAGCATGTTATTTGTAAATATCCATTTTTCTTCCTGGTGTTGATTTTGCATTGTCGCTGTTCATTTAAGGGGATTATAATAACTGTTTATTGGAGACTATCATATCTATATGTGAGGATATGCTGCCATCTCTACTTTCAGATCAAAGATGGACTCCCAATGAAACTATTAAATTTATCTTGACAATAAGATGCTGGACTCTGCATGGTCCATGCCTGCAATGATGGAATTATGACTGTTTATGACCTATACTACTGTAATAACATAGAGGAAATAAATATGGGGGCAGGGCTTGGCAAAGGGTTAAGGGAAATCCCAGAGTCTATGGAACTGTGTCATAAAATAAAATAACAATAAAAAAAGTGTGACTTTTTAAAAAGTTACAATAACACACCAGCATTAGGTAGTATAGTACATTTATTTGGCATAAATATAACACATATTAACATTATTTACAATGCTAGTTTTTCTTTATAAAGAATATATGGACAATAAAATATAAACAATTATCCCTTTACATAAAGTTTATCTAGAAATACATTATCAGTCATTTAAAAATAGTTCCAAGATTGGATCTTACATTCTGTGAAGTCCTATAAAGGAGAAAGTTAGCCCTTTCCATCCTTCTCCTATTCCAAAAGAAAAGGAGTTTGATATTTAGGCTTTTGCAGTTTCTCCTACTACCTTTATTTTAATCCCACTGGAAATGCTTTTCTCATGGGGAAACAGTCCTAAGCCTTTTTTTTCCCCAAAATGCCACAGGTTTCAGAATCATACATGTATTGGGGGCTCTTTAAAAGACAAGACAGGATCCATGGTAGGGAATTTGATTCTGCAAATACCAGGGGAGCCATTGCAGCCAAGGCACTCCACTAGCTGCTGTAAGGGAATCTTAGATGAACAAGCTAAGTTGCTATTGACATCATATTCAAGTTTATGAAGTAAAGACCACACGGGCCCAGGGGAAGGAGAGAGCAAAGGGGTGAGGATTAGACCAGATGTCACAGAGAAGTCTTGGATAAACAGGAAAAGTTAGGAGTGGGGCAGACATAGGAGAAAGGTGAGGTTGGGATTATCTGGAGCGTAGACTAGCTTGAAGTGTCCCATGCCTAAACCACTGATGGGAAACAAGGATGAACCTTGACTAAGTATGCTTTGGGAAGAGCATTCTAGTAGTGTTTAAAATGGGACCACACAGATTAACAAAGTTACCTACAGTCTTTGCAGAGGTTAATGAGAACTCCAGCCGTGGCAGTGACGATGGGAACATAAAAGAGCAATGGCAAAAAAGTCTTGTTCAGACTTGAAGTCAGATTCTGTAGCCACAGATGATGTCTTTATCACAAAAGAATATTTGCAGATCTGAACAGGAAGAAAGTTTTTTGGTTTTTTTTTGTTTGTTTGTTTTTGCCATGTGAATTTTAAGATGGTGTAGGTCTCCAATGGGTAGTTGTAAATGTTGCTTTGCAGGAGGGTGAATGAAGGTATTTGAGGGCTGCATTTGAGCTACAGATAAGGACCCCATCCTCACTTTATTCTATCCAACTGAAGAAGTACTTTCTCTTAAAAGGCACAGGGTGCTATCATGGGAGAACGTGGTATATTACAGTATCTGCCTTCAGGAAGCACATACTGCACCATATGAAGAAACAGGATTTGCCTCTCTGGAAATCCAGGTGACCACCTTTGACTGCAGAGGATCTCAAGCATATGCTATAACATCAATTTAAATTATGAAAGGAGGCTTACCACATTGCTAGGAACTTTCTATTCATCAGATACGAAATGTACATTTGGTAAACAAAATTGTACCTGAAAGAATTGGTCTGATGATCTCATTTTAAGAAACCCTACCAGATGAATCAAGCTTTTGGATGAAGAAAAGTATTTTGGGCAGCCAAAGGATAACAAGAGGATAGCTGGGCACACTGGGGAGCAGGGGAAAAGAGGTTGGAAAACTGTTCAACATGTGTAATGATGGCAAAGGGATTGATTTTTTAGGACATTAGTCCCAAGGAAGGACACTGGCAGAGAAGGGAGGTATGCTGGCTGGGGTTACTCAGAAGCAGACCTAGCCTCTTCCCACTTCAGCCTGGCTTCTTGGGTTATTCTCAGCTTCCTTCTCAGCTTAGTTTTGTGACTGCCCTTCTCCATGCTCATTACAAATAGAAGATACCTAAGGAAACATTTGGACCCTGGAAACCAGACACTGGCAGGTCAAAGCCTTATTTACTGATTTCGATGAAAATAAGTAGGCCCCCAAAAGTAAAGTAAAACAAAAACTAGTTTATCTGGTATGACAGAAAGACTTGGGGAGACTGTATGTTAAGATGATCTGTAAGGCCAAAACAGGGGGTTAAAATGACTCCCTAACAGGAAATAGCCAGAAAAACCTACAGCAGCCACTAGCAGGGACTCTGGTGCTGCAGCAAACAGCATTCAAAAGGCTTCTAGAAGGCACTTGCTTATTCTCTTGGTTACCCTCAAGAGTCACCACACTGAATTGGGAAATCCTTTATAAGCAAGCAGGTAGGAAAATTCTGGTACCCTTTAAGAAATATTTTATAAATCTTTCTTATAAGGCAGATCTTAAACTCCATTGATACAATATATTACAAACATATCAGGAATGTCTTCAATCATACAGTTAATCAATTTTCCTTCTGCTAATCAACAGTTTTTTTGTGCAAAGTGTTCAAATGTTAAACAGTAAGTGTGCCAGAATCATTAATGAGTAATAATGAGGTGCACTGATGGATAAAGAAAGGACTTTTTCTTAATTGCCAAGGAGGACATTTCACAAAGTGGTATAAAAAGATCATTCAAAAATGAATACTAGAGAACTGCAGTTAATACTGGCTTAGAAGTTGTGCTTTTCTGATATGGCAATTCCAGTTTTTCCAATTCCAAGCACAATATTAAAGGAAATGCAACACCCCGGATACAAACATGATCACCGAGAACTCTTAAAAGCAGGGGATTTAATGCACTACTATAATGCTTTCCACATTTTTGCTATTTAAAAAATATATACACTTATGTGTGTTGAACTGGTAGCTTTGAAAAAATTCAGATTCTACCCCCTTACTAGAATTATTTCATGGCATAGTGCTCATGCCAAAAGAGGTACATAACAGTAGAAATACTTTGTTATTTCACTGGAATTTCATTTCACATTTACTGAGGTAGAGACTGGCCATGCATGTTCCCATTAAAAGATGCAACAGATTTCTAAGTTGACTGATTCAGAGACATGCAATTTTTTCATCAGCAGTCTGAATACAATCACAATGACTAAAACCAGGCACTGCAGGGAAATTTGTTCCTTATGATATAAATTTTATTTACCAAGATATACTGCTAATGAAAATATTAAAATGTAAGGCAAAACAGTGTAGACTGAATCACAAATAGTTAATACTGTATAGCATTAACATTTCTAGTCTCTAAAGAATTGATACTTAAGAATTCAGTGTGAATCTCAGAAATAATTCTGACCACCAGGTAAACATCAACAGTTTAATAAATAACATACATGGAAAAACAAACATTAAGACAAAACCCACTATTTTCTGATATCCAAAGAAAAGTTTGGTTGGATATGTCTTGGCAGTGTTCATTTCTACATAATTTCTGAATCATATTTATTTCAGTCTGATAAATTCTGCCTTTCTGGAAACAAAGAAGAGATGAAACCAACACTGCTACAATACTGTGCCTTCCTGAAATGCTTCTATCCACCTGTTGATAAAAAGAAATCCATTAGAATTATAAGATCCAATCATCTGCTATATGCAAACAGAACATAAATAGTAGCTGGCCCTGCAGCTGATTGCCCGAACAACACAATTAAGATCTTTCTTAAAGCAAAGTGGAATTTTGTGTCTTTATTGGGTACTCTTGTCCAAAAGCTGGCATGCAAAGGACTTTATTAACAACACTCTGTCTGCGTTACTTGGGTTCTGTGAGAACTTCAGTGTCACCACATCTCTTAACTCCACCAACCAGAGTTTGCTTATATATCCCTTAGTTCCCAATGAAAGAGAAATCTGGCATTTATTCTACTCTCAAGTGATAAAAAAAAAAATATGCATGCAATATAATAGCTTCTCAAGTTTTTAGAAGTCTTTCCAAAAGTCTTTAGTCTCTGAATGTTAGCCGACCTTGTGCACAGCTGCAAGTACTCAGAAAACACTTGGGGATACTCTCCGCTCCTCCCACTAGAGGAACTGTTTCTGAACCTAATTATTTTTTACCTTCTTATTGGAGCACGATTTTTACAGTAGTATTTCAGGTACAGAAATCATTCCAGGGAAGCATAAGCTTTTAAGAGCAGCTTATAATTTATAACATTTAAATTTTGAAATTTAAACTTTTGAAAATAAATACATGTAAGTTATACTCAATTCTGGTCTCCCAGTATGACTGGCAGGAGTGCAGTGATTGAGCCATCATTGTTGTCTCAAAGGGTCTGCACTGGGAGGGAAGTGGAGTCGGTGTCCAGAACAAGTATTGAACACAGACACTCCAATGTGCAGACATGGGCATCACATCTGGTATCCTAACACTTGCCCCAATATTAATAACTTACAATTTAGCGTAAACCCATTCTAAATTTTGTCTCTCAAAAAGTCAAACCACCACCACAAAACTGTGGAAAAATGGATACAAAAAAAATCTAAAATCCATGCACAATTTTTTTTAAAAATGATACAGACTTTGATTGAACTTTGCAAATACCCCCATTTTCAATTATGGTACATTATTTTTAACTGTCTTGAGAAGCTGATGCCCTGCTTACTCAAGCCATTTTAGAAACATTAAGCTGAGATGACATGAATACCTCTTACTCAAAACACAAATGTGTATTCCGTGATGCCAAAGTTGCCAAAGTACAATGCAAATGGAAGGGACAAACCAATGTTTAGTTCAGAGGAGACTTTGATTTCATGAGGATATGCAGCTCCATGTTAAGCAAACTGGTAACTTCAAAACTTTCTTATTTGAATTCTGAAGAGACTGTTTCAGCCTTTCATCTAAAATGATATCCATTTCCACCTCCTCAGTCGCAGGGAACAGCATGGAGCCTCCTAATATGTTTGACCTTTTTTCCCCAAAGAAGCATGCTTGCAAGCAGCTGATTAAACTCACGCTGTTCCCGGGCATAACTGAATCACCAGACTGCCAAAAGCCCTGGAATGTTTCAAGGGAAGATTCTTCCCCTCCTTGCAGGAGGTCAAATGCCTCTGCTTCCCTTCCTTGCAGCAGAGCAGCGGCATGCTGCTTCCCGTGTGGAGATAAAATTCTTGGACAGGACTATTTTCCTTTCTCCTCTGCCTTCTAAAAAATGTTCCAGAAACCCCTGCCTTATTTCTTTGCAATGCTGCACAGTTTAATCTTCATTTGGATCTCTGGTTTAGATTCTGAGTTGTCCCTGTGCCTTAAAGTAGCTAATTTAAAAATCAAACTAACAAATTGGAATACTGTCTCTAAAAAATATATATATTTCAGTTACTTACTTCTGAGCTGATTGTGCATCGTCTGCTTTGAACACATAAAATAGCATGTTTTTGTGTAGTAATTGAAATACTTTGGATTCTGAATTCTCATCTTTCACTTGCATAACAGTGAATCCTAATAAAGGTTGACTTTCCAAAGCTGCCACATCCTAATTTAAAAATACAAAAAGACAAGATTTTAGTTTGAGATAAAATTCAGATTTTAAAATTCTTGATTTCTTTTTTTTTTTTAATTTTATTTTTATTGGAAAGGTGGGTATACAGAGAGGAGAGACAGAGAGGAAGATCTTCCATCTGATGACTCACTCCCCAGGCTGCCGCAATGGCTGGAGCTGAGCCAATCCAAAGCCAGGAGCCTCTTCCAGGCCTCCCACGCAGATGCAGGGTCCCAAAGCTTTGGGCCGTCCTCAACTGCTTTCCCGGGCCACAGGCCCGGGATGGGAAGTGGGGCTGCCGGGATTAGAACCGGCGCCCATATGGGATCCCAGGCGTGCAAGGCGAGGACCTTAACCACTGCGCCATTGCACCGGGCCCAACATTCTTGATTTCTATATCTCTATTTCATATACACACATTTCAAACAATAATTCTAACAGCTTATTCATTTCTCTGTGTCGTCCCCACATCCAAGTGTGCTAGACACTGCATTAGATAATTTTTACTATGTTCACATCTGTTGAATTTCACATAATATTCACTATATACTTTTCACATTATATTCACAGTAATGTTTAATACACTGCTTTTGATATATGGATGCCAAAATAAAGCCAAGAGAGCCAATGGACTTTCCCAGATCTTAGCATTAACGATCTTTAAGCTTGGATCCTCCTATAGCAATGGTTGTCACAGGATGTTGGAACCCAGGATGACCAGACAGAGAAAAGGACAGAATCAGAGCAAATACTAAAAACTGTTAACAAACGCACTCTCTTATCAATACTGGTTTGATCAACACAAGTGGGTTGTGATCGAGGGAGCTCCACAAATACAGCCTGGCTGAAAGAAGCAGTGGTTTCCCCTTTCATGAAGTAGTTAGCAGTCATGTGATACCAAAACACTTGTGTTTTATGCTAGGAAAATTCCTAACACACCTGGGTAAGTGCTTCCCAGATACAAAGCAAGAACACAACAGCATCTCTGCTCCCTATTAGTCAAGCAAAAATAATGCACGCAAAACAGATTATTTCCAGCTGCATTACTAAATCCCAAAACTGGAGCCAGCACTGTAGTGTAGCAAGTAAAGCCACTGCCTATGATGCCAGCATCTCATATAGATGCTGGTTGAAGTCCCAGCTGCTCCACTTTTTGTTTTTTTAAAGATTTATTTTTATTGGAAAGGCAGACATATAGAAAGAGGCGAGATAGAGAAGATGTTCCATCTGCCAGTTCACTCCCCAGTGGCACTGAGTCAATCTGAACCTAGCAGCCAAGGAGCTTCTTCTGGGTCTCCCACATGGGTACAGGCTCCTAAGGCCTCAGGCCATCCTTGACTGCTTTACCAGGGTACAAGCAAGGAGCTGGATGGTAAGTGGATTAGCCGGGACCTGAACTGGCACACACATGGGATCCCAGTGTGTGCAAGGCAAGGACTCTAGCCATTAGGCTACTGCATTGGGCATCAGTTGCTCCACTTCTAATCCAACTCCCTGCTGATATGCATGGGAAAGCAGTGGAAGATGGCCCAAATTCTTGGGGCCTTGTTACCAACATGGGAGACTGAGAAAAAGCTCTTGGTTCCTGGTCTGGATGTTGTAGCCATCTGGGGAACAAGCCAGGAGATAGAAGATTCTTGCCAAATTTTACCTTTAAAATAACTCAGTTTTTTGGGAGAAAAAAATCCCAAAAATACTTGTCAGTAGATTATATATCTTACCTCACTTGCAGCATACGTATATAAAACTTTATTTTTTATGACAAACCACAAGTGTTTCCAATTTTTCTTATTGCCCTTTGATCTGTACAGGTAGCCACTCATAGAAGAATCTTCTGTGTTTGCTGATACCTGGAGAAACAAGCCCCATAAATAGTTAAATGGTTTTGAGACATATTTTACACAGCAAAATTGCTTGTGATCATTACATGCTGGAAGCAATACATATAACAATAAAGCAATGTTTTGGATGAGACAGTGTATTTTTTTTCTTATTTATTTTTATTGGAAAGGTAGATTTGTAGAAAGAAGGAAAGGACCCAGCGTAAAATCCTAGTGTCTATATCCTTGTCTTGCAAGTGCCGGATCCCATGGGGTGCCAGTTTGTATCCTGGCTGTTCCACTTCCCATCCAGCTCCCTGCTTGTGGGCTGGGAAAGCAATAGAGGATGTCCCAAAGCCTTGGGATCCTGCACCCGTGTGGGAGACCAGGAAGAAGTTTTGGGCTCCTAGCTTTGCATCAGCTCAGCTCCAGCCTTTGCAATCACTTCGAGTGTGAACTAGCAGACACGAGAGCTTTCTCTCTGTGTCTCCTTCTCTCTGTAAATCTTGACTTCACAATAAAAATAAATAAATCTTAGAAAAAGAAAAAAGAATCATTTTTCACTGCTTGTCCAGTCCTTAAGCAGCAAGCTGGGTTGGAAGTCGAGCAGTGGGACAAGAACCAGTGCCCAGATGGGATACTGGCACTGCAAGGTGGAGGATAAGCCAGTTGAGCTACCAGGCCAAGCCCTAAATAATGTATTTTCAGTCTGATACTGTTCTGACTGAAATCTATATTGAAAATGGAAATATAAAACCTTCCTTTCAGAAGTATTCCTACAATTTTACCTAGTTTAACTGCTTGCATGTCTGTGCATATGCTTTTTTGTGGGTTCATCTGTGTTTTCTGCATTAGCAAGAGAGAAAAAATATTTCTAAAACCTAAAATGCTTTTCTAATGCTGCATTTTTGGAGCTGTCTATTGCTTTTCTCATTCTGGAGTATTAAAAAAAATTAAGAAATTAATCATTAATTATTTAATGTATCAATAAAGACATTTTGTAGAAATAGCAGAGATAGGAAAAAAATGCAAGATTAGGATTTCAGTCCTCTTTAATGGGGTGACAGACAAGCATACTTCTCTTTGTTTTTGAATATGGAACACTTCATGAATTTGTGTTTCATCCTCGCACAGGGGCCATGCTATCCTCTGTATCGTTCTAACTTTAGTATATGTGCTCCCAAGAGCACAAAGGCATAGTTTAGAAGTGGCTTTCCGTCCTTGCCTCTGCTGGCCACACTGCTATACAATCTCCCCCTGCTGAATGCGTGGTCATGGTGTCTCCCCTGCCAGGTAAGTACGCCTCTCACTGAATGCAGACAGCATAACCAGGACAACGTTGGTGATGATGCTAGGGTGTGGCCCACATGCTTATGGGACAGTAAGAAAGACCCCTTCCACCGGAAGACAGGCTTTAAATTCTTTCTCTCTTGTGAGCATTGAAGTACATGGCCAGGCTTGGAAGCTCATATGGCAAAAAGCCGAAGGATCCCTCCAGTCAAATACCAGTAAGAAGCCAAGGCCCTTGAACTGCAAGGAAATGAATCCTGTCAACCAACTGAATGAGACCCTTCCCTTCCCTAGCCTCCAGATGAAAGTTCAGTAATGTCCAGAACCTTCATTATACCCCACATAGAGGTCCCAACTAAGCGGTACCTAAACAGCTAGTCTGGTGGTAGTGATTTCTGTGTAGAAACAGAAAACCGATATAGGTGGGCTCTATGACTTGTGCATATTAAAAATACACTAAAGTATAGTTTAAGTGGATGATAGCACTTGGTAGAAAATTAAAGACCTAGCATTAAATTAGAAATTTTTGTTAAGTGAAAGTAAATTTATATAAAGGAAAACATAAAAGACTACAAAGTAAATAAAAATGAATTAGAGCATCTGGCATTCAAATAATACTTTAATTAAAAGGTAAATATATTGGGATACTGTTATATATTTATATAAGTGCTACCAGTGTTATTCATGTGTATGACATTTTTCTATTAGAATATTTTACAACTGGTTTATTAGCCATAAAAAATAGCCATTACACTGAATAGCCAAAAGTAGTTTTGTATAATTGTTTACAACTAAAATTGATATTGATCAACGTAATTGCCAAACTGACAATGACTGGATAAACACTACTATACCACTACTAATGATAATAATAATAATAAATCCAACTCAAGGAAAATTCTAATTATTGTAGATCATAATTTTAAAATATAAGAATTTCTAAAAATGTTTCAAATAACTGGAATACAAACACAACCTTCTACATCCTCAAAAAGTTAAACTTAGAATTACATATGACGAAGTAATTCCACTTCCAGGAATTTGTGAACATACATCCACAAAGAAATCTGTACATGAATGTTTATGGCAACATTATTTAAAATAGCCAAAAGAGAAACAACCGAAATGTTCATCAAGGATGAGTGGATAAATCACTGAACTTGTGCATACATACATACTATTCAGACATAGAAACAAAGTACTGATATGTGCTACAAGACAGACACGTTATATTTTCAGTGACCTTCAAAAACACTGTGCTAGGGACAGTGCTGTGGTACAGTGGCTTAAGCTGCTGCCTGCAGTGCAAGCATCCCATATGGAAATACCATTCCAGTCCTGGATGCTTCATTTCCAGTTCATTTCCCAACTGATGTACCTGGGAAAGGAGCAGAGGATGGACCCAGGCGTGGACCTGTGTCACCCACACAGGTCTGAGACCCAGGTGGAGTTCCAGGGTCCTGGCTTCAGCCTTGCCCAATCTTGGCCATTGCAGCTATTAGGGAGTCAACCAGCAATGGAAGAGCTCTCTCTCTCTGTTGCTTTATCTTTCAAATAGATTAAAATCTGAAGCACACAGATATATAGCATTGTGCTAAGTGAAGGAAGCCAGACAAAAGATGACAAGCTGTATGGTATACCTAGAATAACCAATGCCAGAGAGACAGAAAGCAGGTTAGAGCTTATCAAGGAGTGGAGAGAAGGGAGTGGGCAGAATGGTGACTGACTATATAATGGGTACATACAGACATTTTATGGACAAAGAGTTCTGAAACTACAGGGAGTCTTGTTGTATAACATTCTGAACACTTTCTATATCATTGAATTGTATGCTTTAAAAATGCTAATTGTATGTTGTGTGAATATCACAACTAAAAAATGTCAGGTTCCCAAGAATACTGTAATTTGACTTCTACAGCACTTACTTAGATATATTAATTTCTACAGTCTGACTGCAGAGGAGCAAATAAGTAGTTCTCAAACTTCAGCATAGATGTGAATCACTAGGAATGCTTGGTAGTGTTTGATTCTGCAGACTGGATAGGGAGTTTCTAATAAGACTAAGCTTCCAGACAGCCGAAGCTACTGGTCTGCAGAACACCTTGAGAACCAGTGGAATAAAGGAAGCAATGGCCGTAACCAGGAAGTAGACGTTGGTGTTTTATACGTCCTTCTACCCAGTCACAGTGGCTGTAAAAACAGGAGAAGCAGAAGAAGGCCAGGCTGTGTGGCTGGGCAGAAGGATGCAGAAAATGGGATAAGTTACACTGAGGTTAGTTTAAACTGAAGAGTTTTTAAACAAATGCCATGGAGTTTCAACTAATGAGGGGAGCAAGTAGGAAGAATTACATCAAGAAATTGTGACATCACTATGAGGGGTGCGAAACTATAGTTTGTTGAGAACCATTTCAGTTTATTAACAACCTCAAAATTCTGAATTTAGATTTAGATACAGGAATTGAGGGACGGAAGAGAAAAGTTCAAAGGAGCCTACTCAATTGGTTTAACCAGTTTTATATAAAATGTGTCAATTAAAACTCAGTCAGCATTGTGGCACGGTGGCTGGTTCAAGTCCTGACTAATCTGCTGGAGTCCTGCTTCCAGCTAACAGGCCAGGGAAGCACATAGAAAATGATCCAATACTTGTGCCGCTGCAACCCTTATGGGAGAGCAGGATAGACTTTCCTGTTGCTGTGTTAGGACCAGATTTGACTGTTGCAGCCATTTAAAGTGACCAGCAGATATAAGATCTGTCTCTCCCTGTCTCTGTGTTGCTCTGCCTTTTAAATAAATTCATACTATTCCAAGTAGGAATAAACTCAACTTCACATAAGAAACATGGTCTCAGGCCTGGAGGCTAAAGTCCTTGCCTTGAATGTGCCAGGATCCCATATGGGTGCTGTTTCTAATCCCAGCAGCTCCACTTCCCATCCAGCTCCCTCTTGTGACCTGGGAAAGCAGCTGAAGGTGGCCCAAGGCCTTAGGACCCTGCACCTGTGTGGGAAACCTGGAAGAAATTCCTGGCTCCTGGCCACTTGGGGAGTGAATCATTGGATGGAGGATCTTTCTCTCTGTCTGTCCTCCTCTCTGTATATCTGACTTTCCAATAAAAATTAAATCTTTAAAAAAAAAAAAAAGAAACATGGTCTCACTCACATTCTTAGAATTTGCTTTTGGCAATGGAACAGCTCTACAACAATCAAGTAAGCAAACCCAATTTAAAAACTCCACTTATTTGAGCAGAAAATTAGCCAATGTGGAATGGACAAATCATAAGAGGAGTAGGCAGAAAGGAAATACTGTTTTTATTCCTTTGCTACTTGCTGACTGACATTTACTTGACATACCAGGGTAAGATTTGGGGGTGTATTAAGCCATGGAAAGGTCTATGTTTAAAATTTTTCCTTTCAGTTGAAACAAAAGACAGCCTACTATCAGTGATGTCAGTAGTAAGTGATCAACCAATACCAACAAAAATCAGTGTGGGTCAGTAAATGCTGACACAAGGCTAGAATATTCTACGAACTTCTTCCATCTGGCAAGGTAAGCTTTCTCAACGTGTGTTTTAAAATGCTCATGTGAGTCCAACTTATTTTTACATTCTATCATTGCTATAAAATGTTCCACAAGTCTTGCAAAAGGCATTTTCTAAATGACTCATGTCTTAGGGGAGACCCGGTAAAATTATAAGGCATCAATCACATCCATTCCAAGTATTATTAAAATTTATATCTTAACGGTTGTGGGAAATGACATTTTTCTTTATAAAAGAAAGACCAACATTTTATGAATGCTTATGAATAATTTACCCTCATTTCAATGCAAGTTTAATGAAAACACTTACTTCTTTGAGTGCAGCTGGAATTTTTTTTTGTTTCCTCCCTGATGGAATACTATGTAAGACTGATGAGAAGGTGCTTGAAGGAGATTTGTGATTTCCAGGAACTCCAATCTTAGGGGAGTGCTGGTGATCTAAAACAAACCAGAAACACTTCTTTAGCCAATGGCAAACATTCCACAATTCAATATAATTCAAATCCATAAGTGTTGCTGCATGAAATATCCATGAAATGACACTCAAGAGACTGAAGACCTCTGGGGAAGGAAGGGGAATTTCTGGGAGCTGAATGAGAGCTGGATTGCACTATCTATGATTTTGCACTTTTGAACTTTAAGCTACATGAAGTAATTATCCATTCATGCCTTTTGAATTCTGAAACGTGAGAATGTACCATAGATTTAAAAACCCAAACACATCCTCCCCTACTGGCTTTAAAAAAGAACAAAAGCCAAAAAATGTTGTTCAGTATCTAGATAATAAACCAAATACTGACAGAAAAGGCACCACTGACAAAGCAATGGATGCTGATTGCAAAGGTTCAAGTAAAGTTTGTGGTGTTGCAGTTGCTCCGCAGAGGAGTGTGCAGCTAACAGAAGCAAGACTACTCCCCCCACAAAGGTCAGTGTGAGCCAAGGCCAAGAGGTCTGAAATTAAGGCATCTATTAGGAGAAAAGTCAGGCTGGGGGAAAAGAGAGAGAGAGAGAGAGAGAGAGAGAGAGAGAGAAAGAGGAGCGCGGAGAAGAAAGAGGTTGGTTCTCAGAATTCTGGACTAGTCAGGCTTTCGAAACTAGGGAGTGACATGAACAAATTAGTCAACATAAACCCAGTATTAGCAAGAACGAGGGATTTGCAGTAGGAAAAATTTCTAGGAAATGATGTTAGTACAGGCAAGAGACAACAAAGGCTTTATTAGGACTAAGATAAAGAATTCAAGACAAATATGGCTATTCAGGCATAAAACTGACAAGATTTACTGACCACATGGATGTGGATGACAAAGGAGGAGGATTCAAAGATACAGTTTGAGTGTCTGTAGCTTATGCTGTACACCCAGCCAACAACAGGAGGATCAGAGAGGCTGGGGCTGGCAAAGAGATAATATGCCTGCCTGGAAAATGTGTACAGACAAGAAGAAATTACTAGTTGATAGGTAGATTGTGTAACCTAGTTTATTCAATTAGAAATTCCTATTTGCTAACAAAAAGCTGTTTTTCTTGGAAAAGATGTATGTACTTCTACTAGAAACTCAGATGCACAGAAAGAAGGAAACACATAAAGATTTTCCATCCACTGGTTCACTCACCAAGTGGAGGCAATAGCTAGAGCTAAACTGATCCAAAGCCAGGAACAGGGACCACGAACTTCCTCAAAGTCTTCTAAATGGGTTCAGGGTGCCAAGACCTTGGGTCATCTTCAACTGCTTTCCCAGGCTACAAGCAGGGAGCTGAATGAGAAGTGGAGCAGCTGGGACTCAAACGGATGCACATATAGAATCCCAGCGGCTACAAGGCAAGGACTTTAGCCTCTAGGCTATTGCGCTGGGCCTAGGACAATCTTTTCAAACTAAGATTCTGGAGCCAGTGCCATGGCATAAGTTAAGCCTCCTCTTCCTGTGGTGCCAGCATCCAGTATGGCTACCAGTCTAGCCCAGCTGCTCCATA
This sequence comes from Ochotona curzoniae, assembly GCF_017591425.1. Lineage (NCBI taxonomy): Eukaryota > Metazoa > Chordata > Mammalia > Lagomorpha > Ochotonidae > Ochotona > Ochotona curzoniae. The sequence goes on along the minus strand of NW_024464920.1, from coordinate 10,195,009 downwards.
TCTGATCCAGTTTCCTGCTAGTGTGCCTGGGAAGCCAGTGGAGAATGGCATGGGTGCTTTGGCCCCTGCTCCTGGTTATGGCCATCTGAGGAGTAAAACCAGCAGATGGAGGATCTCTCTACCTCTCCTCTCTGTTGATCTGCCTTTCAAATAAAAAATAAATACATCTTTAAAAAAATTTAATTTCTATAGGATTCAGAAATTTAAGGATTTTGCCCCAAAATATAGACATAGGCAGTCCTGCTAGCTGCATTCACTTTAACCACAGGATACCTGCAAACAGTGAACAGGCAGACAGAAGTATCATTTTGTATTTTGGTTAAAAGCTGCAGATTCCAATGTACAGTAAAATCTTATTGAATTAGTCCAAGGGACTAAATTAGGCTAACAAAATTCCTAGAGAGAAGTGTTTTATAGACAGTTAAAAATGATCTGTAAAAAGCATACTGCTTTTTAGTTGTTTTAAGCATTTCAACCTGTAATTACATTTGTACCATTAGTTTTCTTAGCAAAATCTTTTTCCCAGAGTAAAAATGAATTTCAGCCCAACCTCTACTGGGATTGCCAGAAAACATGAGCTAAGAGAGCATCATGCTGATTTTAAGATAGGAATCATATTGCTGATATACTAAAGATGATTGTTTCAGATGGTCGTTGGAAAGCATCCGGGGAACAGAAGGAATTTTTTTGTGTGTGTGTGAATGTTACATATTACCTAATTTCTGAAGTTCTTGGAAGCAATGTTCACATACTCTTGCTGGTTGATTTTTCAAATAATCTAAGCCATATTTATTTGATGAACAAGCTTGGCAAACAATCTGAAAACACAATGTAATGATCTCATTTAGAAAAACTTTTGTTTTCAAATCACAAAGTACTTTATAATTGATAGTACTGTGTCCTTTTCAAGAACATTTTCATACATACTCAATCTCAATCACAACTCTAGGAGGTTCAGGCCCAAAGTGATAGCACACAGTACAGGAATCCCCTTTGATCTGTAGAGGTATGCTCCAAGAGGTTCTGCCAATGGCTATGACTGCAGATGTTACTGAACCCTAGGTACACTGTATCTCCTACATACGCCTATGATAAAATTTAATTTGTAAATTATGCACAGTAAGAGACTAACAATCATAATGAACAATGAATTATGATAAGTATATACTAAAGTTACTTAAAATTTATGACTTCATCACTGATGTGTAGCTGCAACCACCTCTCTCCTTTCTTAAGTGTCCCAACTCTATTCTAAGGGCCATTTAATTAGGACAGTAATTTTTAGAGCCATGTCTTATGTTACTGGTTCCTATGTTGATTTTACTAATGAAGTCATCAAGGCTGAGAAGTATCACATAGGGATCGCTTCAACAAGGAAAGCACACCTACTAAAAACTCCATTATCTCCATAGAGGCAGGTAAATCATTATCTGCACATGCAAGGATCTTATTGTTCATGAAATTCATAGACTCTCTGTCTGAAGGACATTCTAAAGTAACTCTGGAGTGGGAGGAGGGAAGTTCCCAAGCAAGAGCCCCTTAAGTACCAGCCCCTGAAGAGGAAACACCGCCCCCAGCCCCACTGCAGTGGACACTATGGTTTCCTTTCCCCTCATTTCATGCAGCCCAGCAGGGGACAAGTCGCAATGGAGAGGTGCCATCCTTGCTGACCTTTCCGCAGGCCCGGCAGTGGTGGCGTCTCCAGGTCAGAGTGAATTCACTTGTACAGATCATGCACATTGTGGCTCTGGTATCAGGGATCCAGATGGGAGCCTTGGATCCCAGGGGAGTAACTTCTTCCTTGCTTTCCGAGTCAGCCTGCGGAACAAGGATGACTTGTGATTACCTCCAGCATGAGGCCTGCTACAGAAGCGTCTTAGTGGGCAGCCCCCTGGCACAATTCAGCCAGTATCATGAAGCATGGGACAGTGGCTAATATGCTTTTCATGCACTCAGGATATTAAAATTAGCTACATTCCAGAACCCCTCTAGAGCAAAATAAAACAATGCCTGTGGTGGTGGTAGGGTGACAGTGGATAAGTTTCTTCCTGATAAGACTACATATTTTCTAATTTTCTACAACAGAACTTTATCATCAGGAAAAACTACTAATATATCATATATATATATATACATATCCAATTGTATCAGAAGTAAACAGGAGGATGAATGTTGAGCTGTACTTAGATACACAGATCCAATTTTTATCTGACACACAGGTTGCTTTTCTAAACCCTTGTGAATTGTTTCTTTAAGGTAAAAATGGTTTGGAACCCACTGTAAACAGAGGAGAGAGTTGGGGAGGGGAGAGATACCTCATCCAGACTCCTGCTAGGACAGAAGGTGATTCTTTTCTTGGCATACTCTTCTATTGACCTGGAAATCGCTTCTAGCCATTCATCCCTTTCTGTGGCAGAGCTGTTGGGGGTAAAAGGAGGCTCTATCAAGCAGATGTCAGCTTTTATCCGTGGCCTTCTTTTCCTTCCCCCTGGCAACAGATCCCTCCAGTAACTGTCCTCCAATAACAAAAGTCCAAAACAGAACACTGAAGCTTATGTGAACAAACAACCAAAGAAGGCAACAGGGAGTCCTGGGCATTTCAGCAAGCAGGATTTTTTTGTTTTTTGTTTCCTTTTGAAAGTACTACTTTATACAACACAGCTTCTCAAGTCTCTACATTTGGAAGGATTTTTGTTTGGGTTAAGAGATAGTTGTACATTGAAAAACTGTGATTATTTGTATAAGGGGAATTTCTAAGAGGAAATCCTAGAATCTAAAAATATTCAAAGAATTCAAGTTTCAAACATGAATTAATAAGATAAAATACAAAACATCTTTAGATTACTAAATGTCACTAAAAATCTCTAGAAAAGATGGTCAAGATAAAAGATAACGTATTGGCAGTATTTTAAAGCATGTATTAAAGGCATAATTAATAAAGGAAACAGCCTATAGTTGTCTTTAGAACCTCTTCACCAAGCTTTCTCAGCAGATGTTTTAAACTCAGCTCCTTTTTAATAAATGCATAATTCAGTTATTACAGAGAGATCCAATCTACTGGTTTTCTTTCCAAATGCCTACAATGGTTAGGTCTGGAAGGGGCCATAGCCGGAAGTTGAGAACTCAATCCAGGTTTCCCACAAAGGTGGCAGGAACCTAACCATGTAAGCAATTATACATCACTCAGAAACTAAGTCAAATGCTCGTCACTCTTCAACTCAAGTCTTGATAGAAAGAACTAAAATAAGGGAATGCCTATTGAGTGAACAAAGATTTGTGCCCTGTATTTCTCTTAGTATTTTAAAGATTTTTTTTTTAAATAAGGAGGGTAGATTCACAGAGCGAAGGAGAGACAGAGAGATCTTCTATTTACTGGTTCACTCTACAAGTAACCACAGTGGATGGAACTGAGTTGATCTGAAACCAGGAGCCAAAAGCCAGGAGCTTCTTCCAAGTCCCCCATGTGGGTGCAGGGTCCTAAGGCTTTGGGCCATCCTCTACTGCTTTCCCAGGCCACAAGTAGGGAGACTAGACAGGAAGTGAAGCAGCTGGGACAAAACCAGCGCCCATATGGGATCCCAGCATATGTAAGGTGAGGATTTAGCCACTAGGCTATCATGCCTAGTCATGGATTGAAAAGTAGAAATCAGAAATTGTCTACAAGTCCAACTTCTAAGCTTGTATTTCTCAAATTTCCAATACATATTTAAAAGCAAATTGAAAAAGCAAGCCTGCTTCCTTTAAACCAAGTAAAACCTGCCTTCGTTTCCTCCATTATTGTAGCACCACTGCCAAAATGAGTTATTGTTGAACACTAACTACATGTTAACCTACTGTACTAAATGTTTCCCAGATGTGCTCATGTCTCATTAAAATGCTATGTCATGAAATATGCACTCCTCTTACACATGCAACGCGGCCCAAACTGCTTCTACTATTCAGACAACCTGTACTATGCAGATATCCTACAGATGGCATTCTCAGTGTCAGGTAATTTGGATAACAAGATTTGCAATGTTAGATAATGTAGAGAAGTAGTCACAAGCTAGTATCAGACCCAAATGTGGTTACAGATTGAACCCTTTATCTCCAAGTGATTGTCAGCCTCTGTTACTATTTGCTGAAGAAACCCTCAATGAGAAACATTCTCAGGCATCCAAGCAAATATTCATAAAATATTACCATCACTCCCTCCTGTTTCTTATTGGAAGAAGCAGGGAAAAACAGAGAGGCAGATGGCTAATTTGAGAATTGCTGTTGGCATTTTCTGGAGCCCTGGGAGCGTGTGGAATGTGATTTGACTGTACAAATCATGTCACATATGCTGTTCATTCATTTAGCCACTCCTGGCTCTCTCTTGTGTGGGGTTCTGCCAAAACAATGTTTACTAGCTTTTGATAACACATTTCCCACAGACCACACACATTTGCCCACAGCATCCAGAAGAGACACCCAGGTCTCCTTTGGTAACACGTAGGGCAAAAGAATCAGCATCTTCCTTGGACTGACAGCTGGCTAACTTAAAGATTCTTTCTTTATAGAATATATGTTACCAGAATGTAAACTTGCATCAATAAGTTCCTTTTTCCTATCAATTTGGATGCACTAGCAAGGGGGAAAACTGAAAAAGAAAAAAGTAGATTTGCGCTGTGACAGCCCTTGCTGTAATAGCAATGATATCAACTACCACTGATATGAACCAGGATGCTACTCTGTTCAAAGGCTGCGTTACTCTGGCTCATCTGAGTTATGTTTACTGCTCGAATAGAAAGCCAGGCACCAGGTACACACAATATACCTCATTTGTAAGAGCACATACTTCATTGAGGTAAAAAAAAAAAAAAAAGTTAAAATTTATCATAAGAAATATAAAAGATAAATTACACGGAAGCAGTAAATTACTTTATCTGAGTAGTAAGGGAGTCTTTGCAGAAGTGATAAGAAAGTTAAAACTCAAAGAATTACAGGGATTTGACAGGGAATGCTGAGCTCTGTGTCACCCTTAGGCAGTCTCCTAGCTTTGGTTACCACTGCTAAGCTGGGTACCTCCAGATATACGCCTTTTGCTTTCTTTAGAAATCTACAATCTTAAATAAATTGCTATGATGGCTTCTTTTTCTTTTTTAATTGTGAACTTTTTTTTCTTGACAGACAGGGAGGGAGGAGAGGGAGTGGTAAGAAAAGAGAAGGAAGGCAGGGACAACGGAAGATGGACAGATGGAGAGTAAATGCCTAGAATGGCTAAGGCTGGGCCAGGGATGCATTCAGTATAGACCTCGGAAACTAAATTTCTGATTCCTTACTCAAAGCTGCTCCACTTCTAGTTACTCCACTGCACAGTGAATTGGCTGGAAAATTCACATGGAATCATTTCTGTTACCCTACCACCCATACTATATTCCAAATAGCAGTATGATTCTCTTCTAAGATTTTCTTTAAAAATCTGATTACATCACTTCCTGGCATAAAGCATCCAGTTGTTTCTGTGCCTGTCAGAATAAATGCCAAAACCCCAAGGTGGTTCTGCAACATCTATCTCAGCTGTCCCTCAAAGACTACTCTGGGTAACTCTCCCACTCTTTAGTTCATACCTTCTGGTCTCTAAGGTTCATACCTCTATAGTACCTACACAAAGACACTGAATTGTGCTACTATTTCTAAGTATACAATTTTTGTAATGGTATGTAATCTTATCCACTGTATCGTGGTGCCTCCACATCCCTTCACAAATCAAAGGATGAACTTCAGGCAAGGCAGAAGGGTGTGGGATAGGCTGGCATACGTGGAGAGTTATCAGCAGGCCCAAGTGTTGCAGAGTAGGGATGGACAGGCTGAGTGAATAGAAATCAGGTTCAAGCTCCATACCTTCCTTAGTGCAGCTAGAGGAATTCAGAAAAGGACCACAACATAATGGTGGCATTCAATACATTTTAGCTCTTTTTCCCCAAATCAACTTCTATCTTGGAAATTTCTTCCAGTGAGAATTTTCCAACTTTTACACTTTCTTTTGCATATTCTACATTCAACTCACTGGTAATCTTACTGGCTTTCTAACTGATTCTAGTCACCTCTTAATACTTTATCCCAGATAGCATCAACTATAGCCTAGTATTCATGAGCTATCTTCTACAAAGCAGCCAGAGTGACATTGGGGTAGGTGGCCATTAGGCAGTTTCTTTCCCTGTTAGCTGTGCTGTGTGTGTTCTGTAAGTACTGAAGTCACTCTGAATTCACGATAACTGCTGTAGGTTAAGCACCAAGAAAAAGAGCAAAAGAAGAGACCCATATGTCATGTTCAAAAAACAGTATGCAAAGTGCTCTGTGGAGGTTCTTCCTATCGACCCCTGTAATGAGGCACAACCATCTGCCACATAGTGGTGTTTGTGGAAGTCAATGAGTTTCAAAAGACCAGTGGTGTGTCTCAATTATCGCATGAGCCTCATTCGTAAAAGGCATAGTTTCTCCTTTTCTAGTGTCTTCTTGGCATGGCTATGACTCTTTTGTCCCATTCTAAAGTATCACTACAGTTTTCTGAAACTGGTTAAGAGCAACTCAATTGTTCTTTAATTTTTCATTTTAGTCTGATACCTATGTCACAGGTTTGTTAAGCTTTTTAAAAAAGAAATACAAAGGGCCTGGCGTGGTGGCCCAGTGGCTAAGGTTCTTACCTTGCATGTGCTGGGATCCCATATGGGCGCCGGTTCTAATCCCGGCGGCTCCACCTCCCATCCAGCTCCCTGCTTGTGGCCAGGGAAAGCGGTAGAGGATGGCCCAAAGGCTTGGGACCCTGCACCCACATGGGAGACCCGGAGGGGGATCCTGGTTCCTGGCTTCAGATCAGCACAGTGGTCGTTGTGGCCACTTGGTTCTGTCTCTCCTCCACTCTGTATATCTGACATTCCAATAAAAATAAAACTTAAAAAAAAAAAAAAAAAAGAAATACAGAAAAATATCCCAGTAAGCTATAAAGTACTCATTGTTTTTAAAAATATCATGCTCCGTTGCACAAAGCTTTGAAGCACTCACATTAAGGGTCTGGTATTGTGGCATACAGTTAAACCGCTGCCCACAACATTGTCATTCACTTAAGTGGCAGTTCACATTCTGGCTGCTCCATTTCTGATCTAGTGAGGTGCTAATCACCTAGGAATGCAGCAGAAGCTGGGGTCCCTGCCACCGACATGGGAGAACCAAATGAAGCTCCTGGCTCCTGATTTCAACATTGCTTAGCGTGGCCATTGTGGCCATCTGGGGAGTGAATCAGCATATGGAAGATCTCTCTCTGTCTCCCCTTCCTTTTAACTCTTCCTTTCAAATAAACCTCCTGAGGGGGGAAAAAAAATATTCACTTTAAATGAAAAGTCAACTCTGAGAAAGAAGTGTGAGGAATTAAAGCAAGAGAAAGTCAACAGTTCATAAATGCCAGAGATATCTGAATCTGTTTTGTTGGCAAGTATTCATCTTTTGATGTATTTTAAAAAGTCACCTGGCAGAGAGAATGAAGGATCGTTCTACACTTTCAATCTTTAATTCATTCTGATATGCTTCCTGGGTGGGTTTTCTGACCTAGAAAAAAGCACAAAAATGTAAGTAAATGCAACCTACGGAGGATCTCACATATGGACTGCAGAAAATGCTGACCCGCACAACCAACTTTCCCGTCCAGTTTTCTCTACGACTATGTTCCATCAAGACTCCTTCAATCTCCCTCACTCCCAGTTACCCGTCCAAAGTTACATAACAACCCCTCCACTGAGTACACTGACAGCCAGCCATATTCTTGGGACTTGCCAAAACTTTAACTGTGATTAAATTACAGAATTGTCTCCAAATATGTAAACATACTGAGTTAAAAACATTCTTTGCATAAATTCACAGACCTTCATTCCAGCTAATGAGAGCATGTTGTTCAGTTTGTACATCCCAGACTGTACTGGTGTCGTATAGAGCAAGGCATCATTAAACTGAAAGCACAAATGTTCCACAGGACAAAGGAAGAAATTTTAGCTACAAGGATGTGAATTAAGACACAATAATGCAAGAAAAGCATTTTTCTTTTACTAACAGCTATCTGGATAACATAGAGCAATTCTGTTCTGTATATTTAAATTAGGATCGCCTGGAATGGCTCATTAGATTAGTATTAAAGTAGTGATTTCTAGAAAATGTGCTTCTTTTGCAAGTTCTGTAACAGATTTATGTGTTCTGAATTTAAATTCCAAAAAAGTATTATCATCTGCTTAAATAAATGATTAAATTAATTCTCCCAAATGGATTAAAATAGAATATATGAGGAAATAATTTTCTAATTATGAATCATAGCAGACTTTATATTTCCTATATTTGAGATGCAAATTGGTAATACAGATATTCAAGGATGCCAGCAAAACTGATATTTGAATGTGCCATGTCTATGGGTTGTATATAAGCTTTTTTCAGGGGTCTACATTACAGAATAGTAGGTTAGGTTGCTGCATGTAAAACTTGCATCCCATATTGGAGCAGAGGCTGGAGTCCCAGCTGTTCCGCTTCTAGTGGAGCTCCTTGCTATTGCACCCAGTTGTCTGGGCGCCTGACTCTCATGTGAAAAAACTGGATGAAATTTGGGCTTTTCCCCTTGGTCTGGACAAAATCCAACTATTGTGACCAATGGGAGAATGAACCAGATGGAAGAGCACTTTCTCTCTCTTTCCCTGTCTCTCTGCAGATCTCCTTCCATCGAGCAATTATCCCTACACTGGAGAAATTAGAACCACCCAAGACTGCTTACCAGGAAAAACATTCGGGGCTGCATGACTTTCCGAGAGAGCTTCATCAGAATTCCTTCTTTGAGAAAAACCTGATGTATCGAAGCAAACACTTAGTTATTCCCACCAACATAACATAACTACAATATACATATAATTTTCTTTCCAATTTTCTCTTCCCTAAGCTTTTTTCTGTCTGTGGCGGGGAATGGGGGAGACACATTGCTTGTGATGATTTATAAACTTGATGGCCCTTTAAGCCTTCTAAATCATTTAGAAATTAGAGCAGCAAGCACAGTCTCATAGATGCAATACTTCCCTGAGAGGTATTGTGTGGACTGACATGTGATCGACTGAGCATGTACTGCTGGTCCACAGGGACAGCCAATATCCTGAAACTACATTTCATCAATTTCATCATTTTCCTCAACTCATTCTCCAGGCCACCTCTGTGCTCTATGAAGAGAATCAAATTACCAATCTGCTCCCTCCCTACATAATCCTTTCTCACATTAAAGATTTTAAATGAAATTGTTTCCAAAGCTGCATGAGGGCAGCTGATATTATGCAATTAACTATCCTAGTGCATCAGATACTCTGTGGGGTCCCTTGCCACGCTCCTAATTAAACTGCATTTCTGTCCTAGTGACTTCTGAATGCAGAGAGCAACCCAGGTTTGTTCAATGAAGAGTAACAAAAACAAATAACTCATTTTCACAAAGGAAATGAAAAACAGCTAGTCCAAAACACTTACCCGGCCAGGCTGCACTATTTCATGGTGTCCATTTAAGCTATACTGAATTTGCATAAGTTTCTGGAAGTTGTCCTATAGAGAGATAGTGCAGACCATGTGAAGGCCACTAATACCAAGACCCCTGCACTGGCCTCTGACAGCAAGACACTTACCCCTTGTTTCATGGTGTCATTGGCATGGTTGGCTACTTCTATCACGACAGCAAGGGCATCTAAAATACACAGGAACAGAAAGGCCTTTGGTTACATACTACTCTATTGGATATTACAAACAGAGGGCAACATTAAGTCATTCCAGATGAGATAGCCACTTCTCAGCAACCAACCTCTGGTGGAGCTCGGTTAAATGAGAGCAGGAGAAAACACAGATGATTAGCGTCAATGAAGTTAAAGCCAGAGGAGAAACGCAATAACAAACCTAGGGCCAAATGAACCCAAAACAGACTCTACACAGACATTGTAGAGTATGTTTATCACAGCATAAATGTCAAGATTTTTTACACTAAGATTTGATTACCCTGTCCAAGTTCACAAGCATGAATAAAGGGTTTCATCGAGAAGCGACGAACTAGCCGTGTAGTTATGTTGCATGAGAGGATTGTGAGGGAAAAGGATCATGATGCAGTAAACAAGAACTATGACAAATAATTATTTTAAAATGTCGGGGCTCACATTCATTTTTCTTTAACATTTTATTTTTATTTGAGAGGCAGCTTTTACAGAGTAAAAAGGGGAGCTGCAGAGAGATCTTCCATCCACTGTTTCATTCTCCAAATGGCCACGTTGAGCTGATCTGCAACCAAGAGCAAAGAGCCTCTTCTGACTCCCATGCAGGTGCAGGGTCCCTAGGCTTTGGGCCGTACTCCACTGCTTTCTCAGGGCCTCAGCATGGAGCTAATGCACATATGCGAATCTAGTGCTGAAGGTGGAGTATTAGCCAGCTATGCCATTATGCCAGTTCCTGAATTTTCTTTTCTTAGTTTGATTCTAAGAGGTATAAATCAGAAATAAAAGAAGCATTTAACAGACCATAAGGCACTGCAAGCACCATTTTATGAGGCGAGTTATTTTCAGTTAACTACTTTTCTTTTTTCTTTAAGATTTATTTATTTTTATTGGAAAGTCATATATAAAGAGAGGAGAGACAGAAAGATCTTCCATCCGATAATTCACTCTCCAAGTGGCCACAACAGCCAGTGCTGTGCTGATCCGAAACCAGGAGTCAGGAACTTTGCCCTGGTCTCCCACGCGGGTGCAGGGTCCCAAGGCTTTGGGCTGTCCTCGACTGCCTTCCCAGGCCACAAGCAGGGAGCTGGATGGGAAGTGGAGCTGCTGGGATTAGAATGGAACTCATATGGGATCCCAGTGCATTCAGGGCAAGGACTTTAGCTGCTAGGCCACCATGCTGGACCCATAACTACTTACTTTTCAAAAAGTAGATTTGATGCTTCAGCTTTGTCATCTCCCTAACTAGATATATAGTCTGCCCTTTGTCTGTTTTGGGGATGCTGTGTTGTCAACTTAAGGTAATGTGCACTACCTGACCCACGCCACTGCCAGGCACACGTGCATATGTACAAGACAATTTTCAAAATGACCAGGAAGATCCAGTAGCCTTTACTGAGTGTGAAAAATGATCACAGTGTGAAACAGGGGCATGTGTCCCACCAGGGCTGTCAGAGCAGTGACAGCAGTTAACAATAAAATAAAACAAAGTAGGTGAGGGTTGTTGTTCAGTTAGTGTAATCTACCAGGAGGTTCATTTGGTTCTTCTACCCATCTTGGAGGAATCTGCATTCTTTAAACATGTGTCACTCTCACTTCGGGATAGAAGTATTTTCAGAGATCCCAACATAATTCCAAAAATTATGCAACTGCCACAGTTATCGTAGTACATATTTAAGATATTATCCTGGACACGTGCCCTGCTTTCTGGCGTACTGGAGTTCTCCGTGCATAAGATGAAACAAAACTGAAGAGGGCCCAGCATGATAGAGTAGTGGCTAAAGTCCTCGCCTTGAACATGCCGGGATCCCATATGAGCGCCGGTTCTAATCCCAGCAACCCCGCTTCCCATCCAGCTCCCTGCTTGTGGCCTGCGAATGCAGTTGAGGACATTCAAAAGCCTTGGGACCCTGCACCCACGTGGGAGACCTGGAAGAGCTCCTGGCTCCTGGCTTCGGATTGGCTCAGCTCCAGGTGTTGTGGAAGCTTGAGGAGTGAACTGTTGGAAGGAAGATATTCCTCTCTGTATATTTGCCTTTCCAATTAAAAAAAAAAAAAAAAAGAAAAGAAAAGAAAAAAAAAAAGCAAGCTGAAGAGTTGGGGATGGAAAGCTGCTGCTATCAGCTGGCCCAGCCTCCCAGCTCTGCCTGTTCCTCCGCTCCTCAAGCTGTCGCTCGAAGGGACCTTTCTGACTCTATGGCTTCAATCCTTCTGCCTACTTTTCCAAGCTGTATCTGTCTACTTACTCGCCTTCCCTGACTCTCAGGCAGCCTCATCCACAGCTACTCACAATTTCTCTGCCTTTTTTTTTTTTTGTCAAGCAGCATACTTCACTGTTCATGCAATGTGAGGATTCAGCTACTAGGCTATTGCATCGGACCGTGAACTTTAATTTTTTTAAAAAAATTTTTTGGGGTTTCTTCTTTTTAAAATAAATATTTTCCCTATATTTTATAAAATTTATATTTATTTTACAAATTACAAATTATATATCATCATAGATGTCCTTACATAATGTATAGCTATATAAAATTCATAAAACATTATGTCTCATGGATTATGTATTATTTTATACTATGTCATTTGTATTTTTTCAAAGGTTGAGAAATTCAGAGATCTTCCAGTTGTGATTTACATCCCGGATGCCTCTGACAGTCAGGAATGTTCCAGGCTGAAGCCAGGAGCCTGGCAGGAGCGTGGAAAGGTAGTGAGGGTAAAAATTCCCAAAGTGAGCTATTTTAGACTTTATCCTCCATTTGTATTGTCTCACTGCCTCATGAACTCATGACTTCCAGTTTGAAAAGATCTTCCGGATGCATGAAGCAGACATGCAGGGAAGCTGAATGCCCACGGACCAAGGGCACAGAGAAGCTTCCGGACGCCAGGACATCAGGGGCTGCTCTCTGCGAGGGCTGACTGACGCCTTCTGGGCTCACACACTCTAACTCCCTTGCAGCATCACTATTTCCACTGCAGTAAATTACAGAGCTTCGAAGAAAGCTTCAAAACTTCAAATAAATGAAAAAAGCCCTGTATATAGACTTGTTATCAGTATATTTATAACTTCTAGGTCTAATAAGTGCAATGCTAAAGCTGCAATACATGCTACCACAAGTTATTCACCTTGAGTGTCTCTATAATCTCCAGAGTCTTCTAAGAGGTTCTTTAAATAATCTAGAAAAGAAAGAAAATGTAGTGATTAGTACATGAAACTATTAAGCCTGAGACACTTATCTTCATTTATTTTGCTTATTTAATACTTCGGACAGTCTTATAGCTTGTGTGACTTGTGGCAAATTCCTAAAAATGTGGCAGAATAAAGCTCTGTGATCAACCAGAAACCAGGACACACGGTCAAAGCGGAAAAGAGGCATAGAGGTCACTTGGGCCATTTTAGACAAGAAATCAGAGGAAGAGCCAAGGACTCTTCAATTGACACCACCTCTCGGCACCGCAGTGAAGAGGAGCGGCCAGGTCTCCTGAGGCTCAATTTAGGCATCTTATCCCTCAATACAGGAAACACCTTAACCTCTAGAAAACAGACACATCCTGTACAAAATCCTAAGGATTAATGGCTGAACGCCTAAGAAACAGACTTGTCAATCCAGAAGCCTAACTGTGCCCAGGACACCAGGTGAATACATTTGTCTAGATCAGTAGTTACCAAGTATGAGCAAATCTCTCTCAAGACAGACATTTTTGGTTTTCTCCTGATGGGAGTAAGGACATGCTACTGACATTTGGCTGTTACAGGCCAAGGATTATGAGATGTAGTCACATGATAAAGAACCACCTGAGCCAAGATGTCAATATGGCTCCTGCAGAGAAACTCTGGACTAGAAGAAGATGGTCTGTAAATGAGCAATGGGTATAAACTGGTTCTTACAACATGAAAAATAAACAGAGGTAAAGGTAATATTTAATAAAACTTGAACACCAAGGAAAAGCAAAGGCATTCAAGGCCAAACTTGTCTTTTGAGAAATGGAGGGTGGTGCCTCACTATCACACTAACACAAATGCCTTCACCCTACGCCGTGCTCCATTTTGAGTTTCTGTTCTCTGCTACTAACACAGGCCCTTTTGCTCTGCCACAATTTGCTTGGAATTCCTTCAACATTTTCACCTTGTTGGCTCCCACCACGTGTCCATCTGTAATGCTACCTTCTCAATGACTTTCTCCAGGCTCATCTCAGACTCCTCCTCCTCTGCAAAGATTCGCACACGCAAGAAGCAGCTTTATCCTTTGAATAATTCACGGCAGCACAGTGACTCACTTCATCGTCTACCATCCTATCAGCTGCTTTTTTCATTAAGAATCAAAGCTCCTTGCGGGAAGGCTCCAAATCTGATTCCTCTTACAGCGTGAGTGTGGCCAGTGGCTGTGCACATGGAGGAAAATAAATGCTTAGCGAATCAAGTTTTTTGTATATTTTTTTAGAAAGGATTGTGTCTCAGCTTAGGGAAAAGGTTGAAGCCAGTCCTTACGCTAGTAGGAGCAAAGAAAACTGAAGAAGGGAAGGCATGTTCAAACACTGAATGTATGTTTATCAGCCTCTATCTCATCTTAGCAACATTATGGAACAGATATAATTTTCTCCCATGGGTTTATGAAGTCATGCTCAAACACACGAAGAGAAACTTGGATAGCATTGCCAAGTTTTTGACATAACAGAGAACACTCACACCCAACTGCCGAGACTCCCTCCATCTCCCGGACAGTGACTTGAGAGCCTCTGCTAAGTCTGGACACGCACATTAGAAATATCCAGGACTGACAATACGCAGTGAGGTTCTGTATGACCACACGCAGTTCCCCTGCACTTGGTAGATCATCACGAGCAATTTAGATCTTAATTAACCTGAGGCATGAGTTGAATGACTTGGCTCTAATCAAACAGACCTGAAAACCATAAAAATGATCAAATCTGTGGATTATACATTACGCTTAACCTTACTTCAAAATGAAAAACAAGCTTCTTCTTACTTTGACCTGTGCATTCCATGCATAAGCCACATCTGCAAAGTCTAAATTCTTAGAATCCTATGGCTAAGTGATGGGGAAGGGGCAAATTTATCCTGCTTATTAGAAAGCATTAGTGTCTAAGCTGTCTCATTAGTCAAACGTCATTTTCCATAAGCCTTCAGTCAGCTGAAGAATGTACAAAGGAAAACAGATTTATTTAAATGGACATGGCAAGTTCCTATGTTTCTTTAATTCTTGCTCTATTTTTTTAAAGATTTATTTTATTTTGATTGCAAAGTCAGAAATACAAAGAGGAGGAGAGACAGAGAGGAAGATCTTCCATCCGATGATTCACTCCCCAAGTGAGCACAATGGCCGGTGCTATACCAATCCAAAACCAGAAGCCTGGAGCCTCTTTCAGGTTTCCCACACAGGTGCAGGGTCCCAAGGCTTTGGGCCGTCCTCGACTGCTTTCTCAGGCCACAAGCAGGAAGCTGGATGGGAAGTGGAGCTGCTGGGATTAGAAACAGTGCCCATATGAGGCCCAGTGCTGCTAGGCCATCGCACTGGGCCCAATTCTTGTTCTTTTATATTAAAGTATATTCATGCAGACGGAGAGCTCCCTTGAAGATAATCGCATTAGGAATTCCTGACCTCAAAGTCATGTGCTGGGCCTGCTAAGCCTCTAAGCTGGACTGTATTCACTTGTACTCAAGCTTAACAGCAGCCTGCCCACCAGAACTCTCACCACCATTAAAATACACAAACAGGCCAAGCAGAAAACCCACCACTAAGATGTTGCCACAACATGCTATTAAGCAGGGTATTCATGGAATCAGGTATGCCTTCCTTGCCTATTAAAAAAGAAAAAAGTTCAATAATTCCCCAAAAATCAACTTTATGAGCCATTCATCCACTTACCTATCCATGTCTTTTGAAGGAATATTGGTTTAGTAGTATTATATACTCTTTCCAGGAATGCTGTGCCTCACACAGACGACAGGAGCATGACTCTCATCAGCATCATGAATCACAGCAGAGGAACAGGACTGCTCATGCTGAGTCAGCCAGCAGGGGCGCTGAGACCGTCAGCTGCCTCAGCGACAGCTGTCAGCACGGCAAAACCCAGGGAAGGAGACCAGACAGACATGCCTGCATTGCTCACGGGGAATTTATTTACTACCTACTATTTAAGACCTAGATTCCTACAGAAACCTTTAAAATTACTTCCATAATAGAATAATCTAGTATTCTCTGAACTCTCTCCTATTGCATTAACACATCACAATTAAAAATACTTGAAACATCAAGGTTATTTTTACAAAGGCTGGTGCAGTGTATATGTGTAAAACAAAATGTACTTTCTGGCCACCAGGTGGCATCAATGATAAATAAAATTTAATTAACTACAGATCATCAGTCTCACCCATTTGTAGCACTAATGTTAGCTGAAACACAACATGAGCAACCTCCAGGTATATGCAACTTCACTTTCTTTTCCCCACATTTAAGGAACAAAATGAAAGGCGGAGGACTGAACACTGTATCATGGCTAAGTTTTCTACAGAAGAGATCTTTGATCCTTCCCACTTTTTGATTACCAAATCAACAACTTAAGCAGAAACCATTGAGAAGTATCATGATCAAGAGCACAAAACCTTAGTCATCTGTGGGAATCTAGGGCTTTGTACACTCAACCGCGAATGAGATTCTTAGTGTTAGAAAGGACTGGAGCAGAGCCCAGAGGAAATGAGCATATAGGAGGGATAACATTCCCAAGTCCAGTGTTTTGAATTTGAACACATGTCTTCCTTTGTATTATTTCTTCCACAAGTATGCAGTGAGATTAGCATCACATACAGAATTGTGGGCAGAAAAGTAAGTCTAGACAATCGAGCTGTTTTAACAAAATTTCAGATTGTCAAAGAAACAACCTAAAATTATCCTGAGTTGTGAAACAAAATCCAGGTCATTTTAAACACAAGACAGAGATCTAAGTTACCAGGCTGACGTCTTCAAGGCAGCTTGGAGAAGTGGCCTTGAGCCCTTGCGTAAGAAGCTAGACCGAAATCCCTACTATCCCAGTTCAACTCTGTGCAGCCACAGCCACAGTCTGGAACTTATTGGTCACGTCTGGCAGTTTGTTTTGGGTCCCTCTTTTTTTTTTTTTTTTTGCTACATCTTTATCCAAAAAGAAAGAAAGTTGAACTAGAATGATTTTCATTCTAAAATTCATGAAGCATGCTGTGACTATTTTTTAAAGATTTATTTATTTTTATTGGAAAGTCAGATTTACAGAGACAGAGAGAGATCTTCCAACCACTGGTTCATTCTGCAAGGGGCCGCAATGGCTGAAAACAGCTGACACACAGGTGCAAGGCCCCAATAGGGGGGAGCGGGATAGGAAATGGAGCAACTGGGATATGAACTGGTGCGAATATGGGATCCTGGTGCAAGCAAGGTGAGGATTTAGACACCAATTTATGGCGTAGGGTCCCTATTTTGGATAACTCTAAAAAATATTAAGAGAAATTTGCAAAGTTAAATAATAATGTAGAAAATGCATATTAAGAATAAACACCCATCCACTAAAAAACAATTACAGGAAAATGTGCGTGGCACAGTGGTGAGCACGTCACTTGGGATATTTGTATTTGTCAGAGTACCAAGTGGCCACCTAGGCCACGGTGCCTAACACTCACCCTTGTGTTTCTTAAATTCTTCGACTATTCAAAAGGAAACCCTTCTTCTCACATTGTTCTGTGCTTCCTAGTTATCATACGTTAGATTCTTATAAACCACAGGGTCTATTTCATGTTACTTCCCATTTCAATGATAGAATAATTCTCCCATTTTAACCAACGTATCTATCCCTGCAATTATACTTTACTTCATCTCACTAATCACTGATGTTTTAGAACATGTATTGATTGCTGTTCCCTGTCTGAATACTTCTATTAATATATTCTATTGCTTCCTATGCTATCTGTATAAATCCCAAAGATCTAAGTGAACTTAGAGAGAATGTGAAATACCGTAAATGTGTCTGAAGCCAAGTTACTCATAATGGTTCCATTGTGTAAGGTATCATTTTATGCACTATTGTTAAAACTATACAAGGCCAGCTTGGTGGCCTAGTGGTTAAAGTCTTCACCTTGAACATGCGGGGATCCCATATGGGCGCAGTTCTAATCCCTGCTAGTGACCTGGGAAAAGAGTGGAGGATGGCCCAAAGCTCTAGGACTCTATACCCATGCGGAGACCTGAAAGAGGCTCCAGGCTCCCAGTTTCGGATCAGTATAGTTGTGCTCACTTGGGGAGTGAATCATTGGATGGAAGATCTTCCTCTCTGTCTCTCCTCCTCTCTGTATATCTGACTTTGTAATAAAAATAAAATAAATCCTAAAAAAAATTATACAGTTTCATAGGGACAAGAACCCTGCCTTAATTTTTCCTCTTCTTATTTATTTATTTTAAAAGATTTTATTATTATTATTTTTAAAATTTTTATTGGAAAGGCGGATATACGGACAGGAGAGACAGAGAGGAAGAACTTCGTCCAATGATTCACTCCCCAAGTGGCCGCAACAGCTGGAGCTGAGCCAATCCGAAGCCAGGAACTTCTTCCGGGTCCCCCACACGGGTGCAGGGAACCAAAGCTTTGGGCCATCCTCGGCTGCTTTCCTGGGCCACAAGCAAGGAGCAGGATGGGAAGCGGGACTGCAGGGACTAGAACTGGCACCCATATGGGATCCTGGGCATGCAAGGCGAGGACCTTAACCACTACACCATCGCGCCGGGCCCTCTTATTATTTTTTAAAAGATTTATTTTTATTTATTTGTTTGTTTTTATTGGCCACAAGCAGGGAGCTGGATGGGAAGTAGGGCCGCTGGCATTAGAACCAGTGCCCATATGGGATCCTGGTATGTAAAGGTAAGGACTTTAGCTGCTATGCTACTGTACCGGGCCAGCCTTAAGTATTCTTATATCCCTATCACCCGATAATGGTTGCAAATTTATGATGAGATTGTACTTGGAGTAACCACATTTTGCTTCAGATTTTACCTTGCAGTTGAGATAACACTTTCAAATCATACCTCCAATTTAAAGTGCTCTGGCCTCTTACACCTCCTGCAGTTTCTCCAATCCCTTACAGGTGGCTCAGAGTTGCCACTTACAGAAGCGT
The DNA here is from genome assembly GCF_017591425.1 of Ochotona curzoniae. Classification (NCBI taxonomy): domain Eukaryota; kingdom Metazoa; phylum Chordata; class Mammalia; order Lagomorpha; family Ochotonidae; genus Ochotona; species Ochotona curzoniae. The sequence goes on along the minus strand of NW_024464920.1, from coordinate 10,176,133 downwards.
TACTTGCTATAGAAATAAAATGTATTCTTTTTGGTGGTCAATTTCACAGATTCATGGTTTTGAAACCAAGCAATGCCTTCTGTGAATTAGAGAAGGCTTTTTCTTGGGGTTGGTTGATACAACCCCTCAGCAGAGTGCAAAATATGAGAAGCATCAGAGTGCAGGCTGATGAAGAGATCCCAGAATAGACAGGGTCTCTGCTGTGTCCTGCTTCAGGACTATGTATATCGATGACGCCCTCAGAGAAGTCAACTCATAGAAGTCTTTCAAAGATAGCAGACATCCGCTAGTTCCACTCGGCTGAGACTCGCAGTGGATGTATATTCCAGTTGCTAAGACTGCCAGTTTATCAAGTGAGGATCTCAATGTACAGAAATGGCCTGGGCACAGGCATGCCCCACTTAAGGAAGCTCTTATCCATATTTAATGCAAAGCATTGTTAACCAAGAACAAATTTAGGTTTAGAACTGTACGTGTATTTTACTACCCAAGAACCTTGTAGTGAATTAAAGCAAATATAAGCATCAAAGCGAGTTCAAGCTAAAACAAATTTAGTGTTTCCTCCAACTGGAACAGTGCCTAATGTGAACTACTGATTCTAACTAAAACTGTGAGAGAAACTCATTGGCAATAGATTCTTCTAGCTAGAACTTTGCCAAGACAAGTTTTAGCAACAGAGGCATTTGATCCAGGGAATCTGGGTCAAGCCTGCACTGTGGAATGGAAAAGAATGGCTTTATAATAGCATCTATGAGTAGAATTCTGCAAACTTGGATGAGCAAACACAAATTATTTTCACTAACTTATAAGTAAAATAAAATTTCTTCTCTCATAAACGTAGGCAGTGAACCACTATAATATCAGCAATACCTGTGATGTTATCATAAAATCATATTTTTATAACATCATGATTTTCGCAGACATCCCAAATACTATTTATTCTAAATATTACCTCAAAATCATGGTACTTATTATACTGTCCACCACATCTTCTTATTTAATGCAGTATAAATGAAGTACATGTAGTACATGTCAACTCAAAAAATGTATTAGGGGCCAGGGTTATGACAGTGGATCAAGCCGCCACCTGCAATATCAGCAACTTAGGAATGCGGGTTCAAGTCCCTGACTGCTTCTTTTGTGGTTCAGCTCCCTGCTGATGTACCTACGTCCTTTGGCCTCTGCATCCACATGGGAGAACTAGATGGAATCCCAGGCTCTTGGATTTACCTGGCACAGCTTCAGCAGTTAGGACCATGTGGGGAGTGAACTAGTAAATGGTAGATCTCTTTCTGTAATTCTGACTTTAAAACAGATAAAATTCTTCTAAATAAGCATATATTTGGGCCCATGCAGTGGCACAATTGGTGAATCCCCTACTTGCCTGTGCCAGTGTCCCCTATGGGCACTGGTTCATGTTTTGGCTGTTTTACTTCCCTTCCAGCTATCTACTTATGGCCTAGGAGGGCAGCAGAGGATGGCCCAAGTTCTTGGGCCTCTGCACCCATGTGAGAGACTGGGAAGAGGTTCCTGGCTCCTGATCAGCCCACCTCTGGCCATTTGAGCCATTTGCGGAGTGAGTCAGCAGATTGAAGATCTATCTATCTGTTTCTTTCTCTCTTTTAGTTAACTCTGATTTGCCAAGTGAAATGAACAAAATCTTAAACACACACATTTTAATGACTGTATTTCAGTCCAATTTTCTTTCTAATTGTACATATAATATTAACATTATTCTGGGCTGGCACGGTGACACAGTAGGACCAGCCAATGCCCACAACACAGGCATCCCATACTAGATTGCCAGTTGAATCATGGTTGCACTGCTTTGCACCCACCTCCCTGTTAATGTGCATGGCAGGCAGCAGGTGGTGGCCCAAATACTTGGCTCCCTGTAACCCACATGGGAGACCAAATATATGTATATATACATATACATTCCAGAGGAATCCAGGCACAAAAACTTAAGAGCTTCTGTTCTCCAGTGTACTTACATTTTAAGGCTTTAAGATAATAGAACAGACAGGCAAAATATGCTTACTGTACATAAACTCAAGTTTTTCCACGGTAATAAAACAGTTCATAGATACAATGTATGTAAACACTCTTTCAAAACACTTTGCTCACTTAACTGCAATTGCAAATTGCCAATGAACTGCAAGACAACAAGAGCTTATTAGAGCAGGGCTTGTGAATACCATCATCCCCTATTTCACAACATGGGACTGCCTTCTATCAAGGACTTGTCAGACATGAGATTCTTTGGTTGCAGTCCAGAGAAATCTGCACCACACTTTTCAAAATCCAACTTTTACTACCCTTGATTTTAGAATGACCAGATGTATACAATTAGTCCTGGGTTTTAAAATAGATACTTGGCTAAATCAAAACTTCACCTTTCAGTAAATATTCTCCACAATTATATATTGATTTAATGCTAACCTTTTCTTAACCAGATTATTAGTCTATTCACAGGTCTAATCTAAAGCTTCAAGACACTGTAACAGATATTTTAAATATTTAAACATTCTATTTTCTACCAACTTGGGAAACTGGAACTTCTAACCATCCCAGACAAATATTATAGAAAAAAAAATTATCATGGTATTGGAAAAACTTTTAACAGAATATAAACAATTGAACAGGGTCAAAGAAACAATGATTCACATTTAGATGAAGCTCAAAGGACTGAGTTTCTTTTTTCTTTTTTTAAGATTTATTTATTTTTATTGAAAAGGTGGATTTACAGAGAGAAAGAGAGGCAGAAAGAAAGATCTCCCATCTGCTAGTTCACTCTCCAAGGCCACAATGGCTGGAGCTGAGCTGATCTGAAGCCAGAAGCCAGGAGCCAGGAGTTTCTTTTGTGTGGTTTTCCTCGTGGGTGCAGGGTCCCAAAACACTGGGCCACCCTACACTGCTTTCCCAGGCCACAAGAACGGAGCTGGATGGAAGTGGAGGAGCTGGGAAGTGAATCAGCACCCATACTGGATCCTGGCACTTTCAGGAGAGGATTAGCCAACTGAACCATGATGTGTCCTACCTTTCTCCCTATCTTCCTTCCTTTATCTTTCTCTTTCCTTCCTTCCTTCTCTCTTTCTTTAAAACATTTATTTATTTTTATTGGAAAGGCAGATTTTGAGAGAAAAGTACAAACACATAAAGATCCTTTTTCTAAGTATAAAAGTAGAAAAGAGGGCCCAATATGGTAGTCTAATGGCTAATGTCCTTGCGTTGCAGGCACCACGATCCCTTATGAGCACTGGTTCATGTCCCAGCTACTCCATTTCTTATCCAGCTCCCTGTCTGTAACCTGGGAAAGCAGTTGAGGACAGCCCAAAGTCCTGACACCCTGCACCCACAAGGGAGACCTGGGAAGAAGCTCCTGGCTCCTGGTTTTGGATTAGTTTAGCTCTGGCCACTGTGGCCACTTGGGGAGTGAACAAGCAGATAGAAGATCTTTCTCTATGTATATCTGCCTTTCCAAGAAAAATAAATCTTAAAAAAAAAAAAGTAGAAAAGGCTTTTCAGAGGATTTTTTAAAGTACATTTTTCATTATATTTTTTCAGTCGTGATGTTTACTGATTCAACTTGCCTCAACACTACTGTAATACCTTTCCACAAAGAAAAGACTTTGTTGTAAACAAATTATCTATCATACAACAACGGTAGAGATTGAAAAAAATAAGAAGATTTAAGTGTCATTTGTGTGTGGTAGATATTGAAAAGGGATTCTTAAGATAAAAATTATGTATTTTACATGCACAAACGATACACATAAACCCTTAGAAGTCTAATGACTACACCAGACTTTGTTCATTCAATGAGAGTGAATATTTCTTTCAATTGCTACCTGAGTTACCTGTCTTTAATGGGTTTACAATCTCAGTAAGAAGACATGATATAAACCCAAGGAATGCTTAAGCTATTAAAATATCTAACCATAAAACAAATGGTAAGATCAATATGAATGTGAATTATGAAGTGGAAGGGCTCAAGGCTTTCCTGAGTGATTGGGCACAGCCTCAAGGAGCAAGCAAGATCGGACAGACTGGACACTCCATCAGCAAGGGCTATAGGTATGCTGTTTAGACACTGAAGCCACATGACCAGTTCCACAGCCAGTTCAGGGTTTGTTCAAAGATTCTTTTTTTTTTTTTTTTTTTTTTTTGCTTACTTATTTTAGTTATAGAAACAAAGACAGATCTCCAATCTGCTGGTTCATACTCCCCAAACCTAAGCGTTTGATATGAGATGGATGCTTTAAGCAGCAGGCTAATTGCTATACCAAGTGTCAGCAACTATATTATTTATTTGAAAAGCAGAGAGCAGGGACAGAGAAAGGCAAAACACAAGCGAGCTGGACTCCCTAAGTCATCTTCATATTACCACACTAGCTAAGGCTGGGTCAAGGTGAAGTTAGGAGGTGCTCCACTCTATGCACGTTTCCCTTATGAGTGACTGACCTAACCACCAAGCCAACACCCACTGCCTCCCAGCATTACGTGGCAGCAGGAAACACACTGGTACCTGAGGCAAGACTCTAACCCAGGTACTCCTGTAATAGGATGGAGGTATCCCAAGCAGCACCCTAACATTTGTGCCAAATACCTGTATACCACAATTATCTGTGCATGAGCGATACCTAGAGGGGGAGAATTTGACCTGGAAGGAAAGATTTCAGAAGTGAGAAACTTATTGCATCTATAACAAAGGAAGATAACATTTGAATAATTGTGGGTTACAAACTGTTCTTTAAAAAAAATTTCTTTTTTCAAGTTAACTTTTTAATTTAAGAGCCAGGTAGACAGACAGAGAGACAAGCAGACAGAACTCCCACCCACTGGTTTACTCCCCACATATCTATATAATGACAGGGGCTGGGCCAAGCCAAAGCCAGGGGCCGAGAACCCAACCTGAGCCTCCCAAATACGTGACAGGGACCCAACCACATGAGCTCACTGCTTGCTGCCTCCCATGGCACACATGAAAAGGAAACTGTAATCTGGAACAGAGGCAGGAGTCAAACCCAGGCACCATGTGGGAAGCAAGCTTTTAACTGGCAGCTTCAGGGGTAGACTAAACACCTGCCCCAAAAACTATAGTCTCTACTTGGTGGATAATTGATCTTCACATTTTTTCGTATGTGTTTGTGGAAGAGAAATTAGGTGATACAGTGCCACATTACATAGCAAGCAATGGTAATAAGCAGTAACATGAGCAGTACAAAGATAATTACACAGTTCTGCATGAATTTAGAAGGACCTGATCTGCTTCAAACGCAGGGAAATGGAAAGAGTGGGGGGGGGGGGGAGAAGGAAAAATTTACTGGCAGATCCTGCCAGAGCGGAACAAATTAGGACAGAAGTTTTCAGTCCCTTTCATCATGTGGTGCCTGAATGACTAGAGGGTGGCTTTTGCTCTTAACTGAGATTTAGTGAATCATTTATCCATCAAATATTGTACTACTGCAAGAGTACTCTCAACCTGATAACAAGAAGCAACTGCTCATTTCCTAGACCTTTCAGATGACTTGAGTTCCTGATATGCACCAGGATCTATGCCAAATACTGGGACTGGGAGTTGGACAATCCCTATCCTGAAGAGATAAGAAACAGTGGAGCAGTGGTAATAAATACGCTATTCCTATAGCAGAAACTGTCTCTTTGCTTCCTCACTCCCATCCCTCTTGACTTCAAGCAGGATCTGAACAAGAAACAGATCTAAACACTTGCCCCAATGCACTAGGTACGCAATACAAATATAACATAAAGTTTCTAGCTTTAAATAAATATCTTGTTCTTATTTCTTCTTAAGCATTTCATTACACAAATGAGAGTGCATTCTATCAGATTCTATTTTGTGATCTTAAAAAAAATTACTGCTAAGAATAGAGTCAGAAGTATTTTTAATTGCAATGAAAGAGATAGCAAGTAGCATACCCTGTAGGAATCTAAATTATCCAGGAAATACAACAGTGATAAATATAACACATTAGGCTGGTTTCTCTAATAGTAGCAAGAACCTCAGAGTGTAGAGATTTTCTAAAGGGAGCACCCTATGGTACCAGAGTGTTTCTCAATTGGCCCCTTGCAAGGAGCTGAGGTGTGCACAGATCAATGGATATAGATTCAGGCAGAAACCCTTCCCCTTCTCTGCCTGAAACTCAATATATCCTATCTGCCGAGAGTTGCCTCAAATAGAACCTCACCCCATTCTGCCCCTGTACGTTCTGTGTATTTGGAATTACTCCAAGTTCCAAAGTGGGGGATAGAAACATTTACCCAGAAGATTGTTGAAAGGATTACATCATTTTAGCTACTAAAGACTTAGTTAATTAGCAAGCTTCAACAGATGGAAATTTAAGACTTAAAATCCAACTTCTAAAAATGTAAATGCATAGACAGGGACATTTTTATAGCATCAGTAGGAATATCTTGCAAAAGTAGGGAACAATGAGATCATGGAGAAGTTTACTGGAAAAAAACAGAATGTCAAATCGAAATATACAACATTCTCTTAGTAGTAGTTCTCACAGGTCCTTGGAGTGATGGCTATTTCAATCAATACAATTTCTATAATTTGGCAATGCTTTTTTTTTTTCTTTAAAAATAATCTAGTTATTTGAAAGACTAAAGGTTGAAATGTAAGATTGTAAAGAATTTTAAGGCCTGACACGGTAGCCTAGTGAATAAAGTCCTCATCTTGAACATCCTGGGATCCCATATGGACACTGGTTTGCATCCTAGCTACTGTACTTCCCATCCAGCTCACTGCCTGTGGCCTGATAAAGCAGTCAAGGGTCGCTCAAAGTTTTAGGATGCTGCACCCAAGAGGAGACCCGAGAGAAGCTCCTGGCTCCAGATCAGCTCAGTAATAGCTATTGCAGGGAGCTGAGGAGTGAACCAGTGGGTGGAAGATGTTTCTCTGTCTCTCCTTCTCTCTGTAAATCTGACTTTCTGGTAAAGAAAGATAAATAAATCTAAAAAAAAAAAAAAAACAGACCAAAAAAGGCTAAGTCACAAAAAGAGAAAGAGGCTGTCCATCTACTGATTCACTCCCCAAATGGCCACAGCAAGGAGATCTGGGAGAGGCCAAACGCAAGAGTGAAGCATTGTATTCAGGTCTCCCCCATGGGTAACATGTGCCTGAGTATTTGGATCACCCTCTACTGCCTTCCCATACATTTTAGCAGAAATGCTAGATTGGAAATGAAAGAGGTCTCAAATTGGAGCCATGATACAGGATGCTGAGTCACAGGCAGTGTCTTAGCTGGCAATACGTTGCCAGTTCCAGGGCAGTAGAGAACAGGCCTTCCTGTTCAGAAGGTATTCCCAGATGACTTCAGATCTTTGAAAAATTTTTCTCAAGGTTGTTTTTTTCTTTAAATCTTTTAAAACTTTTTTATTGGAAAGGCAAATTTACACAGATAGAGAGTGGGGAAAGAGAGAGGAAAAGAAGGGAGGAAGGGAGAGGAGGAGGGAGAAATAGCGAGCGAGAGAAAGACAGAGAGAGATATCCTTCATCTGCTGGATCACTCCCCATGTGACTGCAATGGTCGAAACTGAGCTGGTCCAAGGTCAGGAGCCAGGAGCCTCTTCGGGGTCTCCTACCTGGGTGCAGGATCCCAAGGCTTTGGCTATCTTCTACAGCTTTCCCAGGCCATTAGTGGGGAGCTAGAAAGAAAGTGGAGCAGCAAAGATATGACCCGGAGCCCAAGTGGGATCCCAGCACTTGCAAGGATGAACCAACAAACCAGATTCTCAAGGTTTCCTAAGCTAAAAATACTTGGGCTCGGTGCTTTTGCCCTTGTTGGGCAGCTCAGCTGAGTTCATGACTCTCATAGACACAAGGTCTGGTGCTCTGACAAACTGCTTAAGTGAGGAGTGATGTACATGGCAACAGTCACCTGTGGGACCATGTCTCAGGATTTTCACAGGATTCATTTCTACTAAATAAATCAGTTTCTTTCAGCCAGCACTAGTCTAATAGTTAACCAGCAATGACCAAAGTTAATTCTTCAAGATCAGGTTTAGAACACAATAACAGGACTATGTTGAGCAACATTGTAAACTGCTTTGTTTTACAACAGTCATTTAAAAATCCCATTCTACTGTTCTGAAAACCACATATTCTAGAGTAAATCTCTAAAAGTCAACTATGATGAAGGCCCATGAGTGGTGATGGTGGGCTTTATTTCTATTTTGCGCCCAGCATCTAGCAGAACGTGAGGCCACCTTGACTCTGTGCATCTTGCATGCTCACAAATAATCATATCATCTCTCTCCCTCTTTTGTGATTAGATTACAGGTGATTACAAGGGGGCCCTAGGAGTTTCTTTTTTTTTTCCTAGGAGTTTCTTGAGTGATTCTGTGCTGTAGTCTGCAATTCCAACTCTATGATTATGATGATTATGTGATTGCATTTGTCAAATCTCACACTTGAGGTAAATTCCCCAGAGTATATATTCATCCTTCAATAAACTTGAAAGCAGGAAAAGAAAAAAAAAAAAAAAACACCAAAGCAAACATACACACTTGGGCTCATTGCTGTCCAAACCCTAGCTTAATATCAACCAGAACTGTTGTCTTTAAGATTTCTAAACTTGTCCCAGCTTTCCAGAGGATGAAGATGTTTGTACTGAATTACAGTTACGTATGCAAGGAATTTTTATTGAAATTTAAATAATCATTATTTCAAATCATATGAATACCAAACTCACAATGTATTCCATAAATATTTGCTAAGTCATAGCACAGACTCTAAGGCTCAAGTAGAACTGGGGTCACCAAGATGGCTTCAAAGAAAGTGGGACTTCAGTGGATAAGAGGAAGGAAAAAATGTGAATACATGAAAGTCTTGCAGGAAGAAAACAAGGTCTCTGTGTTGTTTCTCTCAGTTCAGTTTTGATTTTGTGATCCCGAGCAATATACTGTCACCCCGTCCGCCACCAACAAATCCACAAATACTGAGGGTCAGCCATAAATTAGGAATTGTGTCACTTAAATTATGGAAAAGATTTTCAAATTGAAGAAATTGGGCAGAGGTGGGAGCTGGCCTAGCGGTTAAGGCCTTCAGCGGTGTATTGGGATGACGGGGTTGGATGCTTGCCTCTGGTTCGTGGCTCCAGCACACACTAATGCACACGGTGAGGAGGCAGCTGTGATGGTGCAGTACACAATGGACACCTGTGTTGAGTTTGTGACTACAGCATTCAGCACGGCCTACCGCTAGCTCCAACTTCAGCTGTTGCCAGCATTTGGGAAGCAAACCAGCAAACACACACACACATACATAAGAAAGATGGGAAAAGTTAAACAAAAGGCAGCTCAAAACTAAAACTAACCCAGACCTCAAATGACAATGATTTTATAGAATAAAAACTGTACTCTAATATAATTTTTTTAAAGTTTGTTTCTGCCACTTTACCATTTCACAGTCAAAAGCAAACTCAGTATGAAATACACATTAAACATACATGTTACTTTTTTTATTATTTTGACAAATACTAAGGTGGGAAATTATTTTAAACTAAAATCAGAATCTTATTCCATGTTTTTCATGTTTAAAAATCATAACTCTTTGGCGATTAAAACTTACTTCAATCGGGCCCGGCGCAGTGGTGCAAGTGGTTAAGGTCCTCGCCTTGCACGCCCGGGATCCCATATGGGCGCCGGTTCTATCCCAGCAACCCCGCTTCCCATCCAGCTCCCTGCCTGTGGCCTGGAAAAGCAGTCGAGGATGGCCCAAAGCTTTGGGACCCTGTACCCGCGTGGGAGACCCAGAAGAGGCTCCTGGCTTCGGATCGGCATAGCATCGGCCGTTGTGCTCACTTGGGGAGTGAATCATCAGATGGAAGATCTTCCTCTCTGTCTCTCCTCTCTGTATATCTGCCTTTCCAATAAAAAAATAATAAAAATAAATCTTTAAAAAAGAAAAACTTACTTCAATCAACAGCTGTGCAAATTAGTCTAAGCTATATTCAACAACTGATTTATAATGGAGCATTGAATTTATAAGTAAAACACATCATGCATGTCAATACTTCCTTATGTCATTTGTATTCTAAACCTAAGTACAGATGGACAGGATATGCTCAAATTATTTGATTGTCTCATGCTATTCCACAAATCTAATGCCTGGTCTACAGTGAGAAATGAAACTTAACAACTTGACATACAGAGGGGCCGTAAATTCTGGAGCTGGAAGGCAAGCCTTCCTCACCAGCATTGCTCTTTCTTTCTTTTTTTTTTTTGAAAGATTTAGGAAGGGTGGCTGTCTGAGATTAGAACCAGCACCCATATGGGATCCCGACGCGTTCAATGTGAGGACTTCAGCCACTAGGCCACTGCGCCAGGTCCTGCTCTGTCTTTTGAGGAACAAACCTGGAAGACATGAAGCTTTTGTCTAAAAGAAAATGAAGAAACCCTGGTTTTCCAGGACCCACCTACCAACAAACTGATTAAATTAATCAGAAGGGCCATGAACACAACTTCTTGAGGTCAGTAATAGCCAACTACTCCCACACCTGTTTACATAAGTTATAAAAAATCTGGTGCTCCCATGAGGGAGGCAGGTGCCTAAGCACTGTTACCAGTGTGCTTCAGCAGGAGGGTGGATCAGAAGCAGAGGTGCCCGAAACTGAAATGGGATACGCCATAATGCCTGCTGCCTCAATACAATTTCCAATGATCATTACAGATGTCTATTGCCACTGCACATTCAACATATTTCACCAAGCATTCCAAAGGATTTAGTTGTCTCTGTTCAATACTAAATCTTATACTGAGACTATAAGGTAAATAAATACAGATTAGAAAACAACAAAAATAATTAATGAATATAAAACCCTGGGCATGGCCTCAAACTACAACTTTTTTCTTTGCTTCTTTCTTTTTTATATTAGAGTGTTAAACTGGGTAGACAAAGTTGTGTAATCTTGAGATTTAAACTGTAATAGAAGGTACAAATGATAAGAATAACAACAAAATAATGATGACATAGAATTACAGTTACTACTAGCACTACTACTGCAAGAGCAGAAAACAACAATCTGAAGCTTACTGTGATCAAAGCACTCTTCTCAGTACTGTCCATGGTTAGCTCATTAATCATTCCTTGCCACAATCCTTTCCAATGAGTAACTAGGTCCATAACAGTGCTCTACATGCAGGTGGAAGTGGCCCTTCAAACCCCACTAAAGCAGTTGGGAAAGTATGTTCTTAGGACTAATATTATTGAAGGTAAAATGACAAAGGAATGTAGATTAGAATGGTGGAAGGCTTCTAAGCAAAGAGAAGTGTACACACGAATGTCAAGAGGTGAGAATGCTCACAGGGATGTATACAGGACTCAAGGCACTTCAGTTCAGGCAAAGAATACGTGAGGTGCCTGTGGCAATCTAAAACCTGCATCTTGGACAAGGGGGTTACCAGAATAAAATAAAGAGCAAATTTTGGTGAAAGCAGTTTCACGAGGGCAGTGAAGAGTTGGTTGGGAACTTGCTGGAGAAGCCCACCTGTCAGCAGCAGCCTGTACTGGGGGATCCTCTGAACGGGCTTGAGCAGGTAATGCTTGAGAGCCAGACTGGCACAGCGCGGGCTCATCTGAAAGGAGAAGGCATCCACAGTAAACAAGAAGAAGACACCCAGGCCTGAGTGCTCAGGAAGCCAGCAGCAACTCTAGAACTGACTCTGCAAAAAGTTCCCTTCAAGTTAAGGCACAGTTGTTAGGCTGAGAGTGATATGACAGCCTGCCCCACTCTCTGCTGTGGGTTGGTTTCTGAAATCACTTGCCCCCTGGGGAAAACTTGTTCACAGTTCTTTGAGGCAGCCAGAGCTGGCATCCTGGAGAAGCTAGAGAGTTCCCTGCTCAGCATCTCCACTCAGAGTCTGCCAGAGCATTTGCAGGTATAAGCCAGCCCCAGTAGTCCCCAGTGAGATAAGGTGGCAGCAATAAAACTACTAGGAATGATCCCCTGGTTAGTACACTCACAATATCAGAGTGATAAAGGAGAAATTGAAGATAATTTGAAAAGCAGCCTTTTTAAGAATCCCTTTTATAAAGAGCCCCAAAGGATGTAGACACCTTTTTTAGGCGAATGCCCTTATAAAAGAAAGCCCCCAAATCACTGCATATTGAAACATTTGATTTTGGAACCATGTTTGATTTGAGCATAAAGATATCTGATTCTGCTTTCAAGTTCTTTTCCTTAGTATATACAAGAGAAATATCTTCCCACTCATGAGAGCTTCAAACCTAGGCTCCAACCCAGCAGTTTACAGTGAAACGAAAGCAAAATGTAAAATTCATCCTGCATCTTAAGGGGCAGTGCTGTATACTTCTTACTGTCAGATGTCTTCAGAGTGTTGTCTCTTTCTGAAGTATACATCTCTGATGTCTGGCATACAGAATGATTATGGAATGAAAATGGCAGTGCACGTTATAGAATATCATTCTTACTCGCATCTTTCCCTGTCTTATGCCCTTTCTTGTTACCAAAGCAACAGGGCTACTAATTGGACACAGACCAAAATCTTGGTGAGTCACCAGTTGCCATAACTACATCAGATTTTGTTTTTAATGATATAAAGACATTGGGGGAGAGGAGAAAGAACCCAAAAATGTGGGGGTGGGGAGGAGAGAGCAACAAATGACTATTGTCTACTGCACAAATGATAAGCCAGCACAGGAATTAATATGTTTAAAAGCAATCTTGGGCCCGGCGCGGTGGCGCAAGTGGTTAAGTCCTCGCCTTGCACGCCCGGGATCCCATATGGGCGCCGGTTCTAATCCCGGCAGCCCCGCTTCCCTTCCAGCTCCCTGCTTGTGGCCTGGGAAAGCAGTCGAGGACGGCCCAAGGCTTTGGGAACCTGCACCCGCGTGGGAGACCTGGAAGAGGCTCCTGGCTTCGGATCGGCATAGTATCGGCCCGTTGCGCTCACTTGGGGAGTGAATCATCGGATGGAAGATCTTCCTCTCTGTCTCTCCTCTCTGTATATCTGCCTTTCCAATGAAAAAATAATAAAAAATAAATCTTTAAAAAGCAATCTTCCCTGTTTAGTTCTGCACAGCTGGAACTCAAAGCAGATAAATAAGCATTAAAATACAATCAACTCAAATGTTACCTCAAAATGGTAGAGTGGACTAAAATGGAAACTGTAATTGAAAAAAAAATGTAAGTTCCGTTTTATCATTGTATCCTTAATCAATTTAGGCTTGTACTCTCATAATTTTGAGCCCAAACACAAAGATCTTAGCTGATCATATTAATTACTATATTAATTCCTATGCTTACGTATATAACTAATTAATTATATATTAATTATACTATAACTTAAAACTTTTTTTTTAAACTTTGACACTAAAAAAAGGGAAACAACTTCAAGTTCCTATCCATCATTATGAGTTAGCTATTAAAAGACTAAAAGAAAAGGTAAATTAAAAAAAGAAGTGAGCACTGAAGTGGGTCCCTGGGGGTAACAGGAAGGAACAAAGACACAAAGTTTCAGTTTTGACAAGACAAAAGATTGACTGAGATTTGATGGCACAATAATGTCAATTTACCTAGAAGAACTGAACAGCACACAAAAAGAGTTGAAATGACTGAGTTCATGGCATGTGTATTTATTAAAAAAGCATCCAATCATATTTTCCATGTCAAAATATTTCAATATGCAACAACAACTGTTCAAAATTAAATCCTGTATACTTTTGAGTTCTTTCAATTAAGTACATTCAATTCCTTCTTTGATATTTAGAAAGAAGTAAATTTTAATATCGTTTGTTTTCTATGACTGAAAATCATTAAAGCTTCAAAAGAGAAAATGAAAGCAAATGCTTAATATTAGATGGCAACAAATAATACCTCAAAATCTCTAACAACAGCAGCGAAACCAGGATTTTTTTTGCACTGCTCATCCAGCAAAGCTATATTCTTATCAAATTCTTTGATGTACGTGGAATACATCTTTAGATATGGTCCCTTCTTTACAAAGATATCAGCTATTCTTTGTTGTTCAGACCTACGGACAAAGAAGAGATACACAAAAATACAGAGTCATTAATTGTCCCAAAACACATCCAATGATGAACAAAGTCCCACATACAAATCATCAGCTCATTTCTATTTTTTTTTTCTCCTGACACATTTTCCAAAATGCTGCTCATCATCAATTTTCCCATCTCGTTTTGCTTGGCCTCTGCCAGATTTTTTTTTGTTGTTGTTGTTGCTGTTAGTAAGAAGAATCACATTTAATCAGTTTCTTTCTTGCAGTTTCAGATGCTCAAGTACAGCTGAAAAAAATCTGAAACAGCTATAGACCCATGACAGACTGATACAAAGAGAACTGCATTTATAAAAAATAAAAGTATTCACACACCTATACACACACATACACACACACTCTCTCTGTCTCTCTCTCTCTCTCAAATTAGACACCCTCCCTCCCCACAAATGAACACTTCCTGGAAATTAAATTGGTTTTGAAAACCCTTCTTCTGCAGTGATGAGAAGAAGGAAAAGGGGAGGAGGGAGGACTGTAGGTGTGCCCAATCCCTGCACCCTCCACCAGAGTCAGGTCCGCCAGATCTTTAGCTGGTCTTCCTGGCTCCATTTTGGCCTCCTCCATCCCATTCTTCAGTGAAGGGAGTCCAATAAAATATCCCAACCTAACAATGTAGGATAACACTATGCTCCTTAACTCGGTGGACAAAGGCTCCAGGGCTTGCCTGATTGGCTACTTTTCTAACACATCTGACACTTCTCTCCCCTTTTGCTCTCCAATCACACTGGCCTACTGTATATTCTTTGGACATACAGACTTCATTCATACTTAGTAGACTTAGAGCAATGTTTTACATGGAGGATTGATTGCTCCTCCTTTTAAAAAGATTTATATTTTTATTATTTTTTTTATTGGAAAGGCAGATAGATATACAGAGAAAAAGATACAGAAAGATTTTCCATCCACTGGTTCACTCTCCAAGTGGCTGCAATGGCCAGAACTGAGCTGATCCGAAGCCAAGAGCAAGGAGCTTTTTCTAGGTCTCCCACACGAGTGTAGGGTCCCAAGGCTTTGGGCTGTCATGTATTGCTTTCCCAGGCCATAAGCAGAGAACTGCATGGGAAGTAGATTCAAGTGGATGAAAGGTGAGGATACAGCCACTAGGCGATGGTACCAGGCCTTGCTCCTCCTTTTCATCCACTTGGCAGTTTAAATGCCTTAACAACCATCCAATATTCACTGGCTACTACAGCATCCTATTTATTGTTAAATATTTATTTACTTCTATTTGAAAAAGCAGATTTACAGAGAAAGAATGAGAGAGATCTACTCCTTCCACTGATTCACTCCCCAAATGGCCAGAATGGCCACAGCTAGACTGGTTCAAAGCCAGGGCGTAGGGGCTTCTTGCAGGTCTCACATATGGGTGCAGGAGCCCAAAGACCTGAGTCATCCTTTACTGCTTTCAGAGGCACATTAGCAGGGAGCTGCACCTGAATTAGAGAAAACAGGACTTGAATGGGATGCTGGAACCACAAGCACACGTTTAATCTCCTACCCCATGGCACTGGCTCCACAGCATACCATCATAAAGTTCCATAGATCCAAAACAGCTTCTGATACTTCATTTATCTGGTCCTTCCTCTACTAAAATGTCAGCTCAGCACCAGTTCTGTGGTGTAGAAACTTAAGACAATACTTATGTCAGCAACTTATATAACATGAATTCAAGTTCCATGCGCTCTGCTTTTGGTGTAACATTCATGCTAACGGCTTAGGAAAGCAGTGGGACAAGGCACAAGTCTAGGGACCACTGCATATGTGTGGGAGACACAGATGGAATTCCATGCTCCTGGCTTTAGTCCGGGCCAACCCTGGCCCCTTCAGCCATCAGGGGAGTGAAGCAGCAGACAAATGACTTCTCACTTTGTAGCTCAGCCTTGCAATAAATAAATAAATAAATAAATAAACCTTTAAAAATACTTTACAATGTCTGCTCCACAACAGCAAGGCCTCATCTGCTTTGTGCGCTGTGATAACCTTTTACACGCTAGAGCAGGGATTAGAGTACATAGTAAAGACGCAAAACTTGGTTGAATGTGAAAATCAATCCTTTCAATATTATTAGAAGTTAATGGGAAAATGTTATTTCTGGAAGCCAGAAAGCCAAAGAATATGTCTTGACTCAAACAGAAAAATATTTTACTAAGGAGAAAATATTTCAGTTAAGGATTAGAAGAATTTTATGTGAATAATCAGTGCAGCTTTCTCCAAACTATAGTCTTACTTGTCCTTTTCATAACTTTAGTCTATTTCTTAGGCATGTTTAATATTTTAATAGTGAATAGCCATACAGCTAAATTTAAGAACTCTCATTCATATCTTACTTCCATAAATAAACATATTTTGATGAGATCAGGCGCATTCAGGGTAGTATGGCCATAGACCATAAATAAACATATTTTGAAAGCAATTAAGATTAATTTTAAGATAATTTATTAAAAACAACAAACTGTAGAAATTTTAAATAACTTTTATCATGACGTTTAAAAAACATTATTTTTTACTTTTTTAAAGACTTACTCTTGGAGGCCCAGTCTGATGCCTCAATGGCTAAATTCTCCCCCTGCAAGTGCCAAGATTTCATATGGGCACTGATTCATTTTCTGGCAGCTCCAGTTCCTATCCAGTTCCCGGCTTGTGGCCTGGGAAAACAGTCGAGGAGGGCCCAATCCAATGCCTTGGGACCCTGTACCCATGTGGGAGACCCAGAAGCTACCCCTGGCTTCAGATGGGTTCAGCTCCGGCTGTTGCAATCATTTGGGTAGTGAACCAGTAGATAGAATATCTTTGTCTCTCCTTCTCTCTAAAAATCTGATCTGGCTTTCCAATTAAAACAAACAAGGCTTTAAATTTATTTTTATTGGAAAGGCAGATCTATAGAGAGGAGACAGAGAAAGATGCTCCATCCATATACTCTACCTCCCAGACATATATTAGCAGGAAACTGTAATTGAGAGCAGTTAGGTTTGAACCCAGACACCCTTAGGTGTAATGCTGGGATGTTAACCTGAGTTTTCACTTGTAGAATAAATGACAGCCTCCACTCCCACCCCTGTATCAGTTTAAATACGGAAGCAGACCAAATTTATTTGTAAGCAACAGTTCACATTCCCATGTGTGGAACTTCATTTACTCCCATGAAGTCTATTGTCATTTTCCTTATGTGTTTGGGACATCCCAATTATGGTTATGGTTCCCATTTCTGACAGTCTCTTGATGGTTGGGGTTCCAAGATCAGCAGTTCAGTTCGAGAAATATCCAAAGAAACTTCATCTGAGTTGATCCCAGATCTGATTCTTGAGTGAGTTTGCTAGTACAGACTCCAACACTGTTCGTCACACCAATCAGCTTATGCATATGCTGGTCGTTGCGATTGCTGGGTCCGTTCGGCTTCCAGCCCTGTCTTCCTTGTGAACCAATGGGTGTTGTAGTCCAGCTCGATTCTACCCACTTCATACTCGGTCTTCATGCAAACCAGTTGGAGCTACAGCCTAGTTGGGGTGACTCCCCAAAACCCCTACCAGTTCTGCCCCCTACCCTGGTTCCCATGCTTGCCAGTATGCACTGCAGGCTTGTCCAGTCTGTCCCACATCCCAATTAGCTCTCGCACAAGTCAATGGACATTGAAGCCTGGTTCAACCCAACCAACCTATTATCCAGCCCATACACCCACTGGCAGGTGCCTTTCTGTCAAGCCACCCCTGCTCCTAGCCTGGGTTTCATGCTGTCCAGTGAGGGTGGTAACCCTGAGGGAGGTGCCCACTATTTCCCTACTAGGTCACACCCACTCCCAGAGTATGCCGTCTCCAGGTAGTTTTGGCATTTGACTTGTCAGAATTGGCTCCTAGTACCAGCCTCTGCCAGTTAACGCTGTGGCTAAGCCCAAACACCCCTCAACCCACTCTTAATTTTAACTTGCACCAGTCAGAACAGTCAGCTCACCGTGAGGCCCACAGGTGCTATAGCCCTGCCTAGTCTGAACTGCCCCCATCCGTATTCACACTTTCCAATGGAAGTAGTTATCCAGCAGGGGTGCCCACGTTCCCCTGTTGGCTTTGCCTCCTCCCTGATTGTCACATGTGCTGTTTGTGTGCTGCAGCCACATCTGGTACGGCTCATCTCACCTTGGCATTACTTGTTGTGTACTGGTATGTGTTGCAACCGAACCTGGCTCGGCCCACACTCTGTTCTGGTGCTCGGATTCACCAGAAGGTAATGTGAACAGATTCAGGCTGGTCTGCCCCCAACCCATGCCATGTGTATGCCAGTGGGATAATTTTCATTGCCTGTTCTGGGTTGTTCCCTATTGTGCTTCTTGCGCTTACCTGCATGGGACTGTGTCCTGCCAGAGAAGTTGCCCAGGCTCCTCCACCAGAACCTCTCCCAATGCCAGTTTTCGCGCATACCAGTGGGTCCATGAGCCAGCACTACTCAGTTCGCCTGCTATCCTAGGAGGAACAGTGGCTTTTCCTGCCTGGCCTCCGACCCAAGCTGGTTCTTGTTGTTGGATATTTCAACCCATCCATGGCTCTTCCATACCCCTACCCAGCTCACACATGGTTCAGTAAGGGCTGAGACCTAACCTAGTCTGTCACACAACCCTCCCCGGTCCTCCAGAGCACCAGATGGTGTTGGAATTTGGCCTGGCTTGGTGCTTCCCATCCCAGTCCACAATTGTGCCAAGTGAGATTACGATCGTATCCTGATCAGAATGTAGCCTCAGTTCCAGCCCATGCGCTCCTTGGTGGGAAACTCAACCCAGCTAGGGTGTCCCGTTATTTCCCCAACCGGGCCTCTGCCCTGCCATAGAGCAGGTGTAGGCCGGTGGTTGTTCTGTCTCCGCTTGGCAGAGCCCCTCACTTGTCCTGGCCCCTTGGATGCTGTGGCTTAGTGCCTCTGCCTCACACAGATCAGTATGTGCAAGGACCTACCTGGCATGAGCTGTGCTCCAACCTGATTTCTGTTGTTACTTGTGAGTTAAGGTTTGTTCAGCCCTGCCCATTCTGCCCCCTTCCAGTGGCAGCCCGGCCCACCCCACATCTTGTTTAAAGATGCACATTTGGGTGCTGCTGCCTTGACCTACCCTGACTGTTGTGGATTCCTTTACCCATGAGTGATGGCAGATGGCGTGGTCACACCTAGCTTAGACCATTGCAACCCCAGCTTGGGAACTAACCCGGGGGACTTGTATTCCAAAGGGTTGGGCCCACACAACCCCACAGAGCCTACCCCCAGCCCAAGTTCTCTTGTGTGCTGGAGAGTGTCTTGATCCTGCCAAATGTGACCACTCCACAACTCCAACACTCAGTCGGGCAATGGTACCCAACACTGCCAAAGAGGCCCCCATCCATAGCTTCGGTGTGGGCTAGTATGTGGTGATCAGTGATGTTCTATACTAATATCCCATCTCTGTATTCATAATTGAGCTGTTGCATCTGTCTTACTAAAATTATCTTCTGGACACTTCCCCCAAACCACTAGGTCTTGGTCCCCTTGCCTGCTTAAATCTTTCATGACCCTGTCACTGAGAATACCCGAAAATTCACTTTGCACCTACATTCAACCTAGTCTTAGTCATGAGTGACCCCAGGCAGCAACTACATATCTTGAAAACCCCAGAGTTTGCCCTTCCGGGCGGCCAGCAGGCAATGCCTGGCACCATGTGGTGCACTGGCCGCCCTGGGGGAGGCCGAGGACTCGTTCACTGCCTTGTGGCAGTGTCTTTGGCGTGAGTCCCCCGCATTGGGTCCGACCCGGCAGGGGCACCCCCCACAGTAGCCACACTGCAGGGAGCGTCAGTTGCCCCAGAGCCCAAGGACCGAACTCCTCCCAAACTCCCCCAGCCGCATGGTCTTAGCAGCTGGGCGGAGCTAGGAATTTCCACCCAGTTCCCAAGTTCCCTCATGGCGGACTTACCCTGAGGGAAGAGCTCTCTTGGGTCCTGGGGGAGGCCGAGGACTCGTTCACTGCCTTGTGGCAGTGTCTTTGGCGTGAGTCCCCCGCATTGGGTCCGACCCGGCAGGGGCACCCCCCACAGTAGCCACACTGCAGGGAGCGTCAGTTGCCCCAGAGCCCAAGGACCGAACTCCTCCCAAACTCCCCCAGCCGCATGGTCTTAGCAGCTGGGCGGAGCTAGGAATTTCCACCCAGTTCCCAAGTTCCCTCATGGCGGACTTACCCTGAGGGAAGAGCTCTCTTGGGTCCTGGGGGAGGCCGAGGACTCGTTCACTGCCTTGTGGCAGTGTCTTTGGCGTGAGTCCCCCGCATTGGGTCCGACCCGGCAGGGGCACCCCCCACAGTAGCCACACTGCAGGGAGCGTCAGTTGCCCCAGAGCCCAAGGACCGAACTCCTCCCAAACTCCCCCAGCCGCATGGTCTTAGCAGCTGGGCGGAGCTAGGAATTTCCACCCAGTTCCCAAGTTCCCTCATGGCGGACTTACCCTGAGGGAAGAGCTCTCTTGGGTCCTGGGGGAGGCCGAGGACTCGTTCACTGCCTTGTGGCAGTGTCTTTGGCGTGAGTCCCCCGCATTGGGTCCGACCCGGCAGGGGCACCCCCCACAGTAGCCACACTGCAGGGAGCGTCAGTTGCCCCAGAGCCCAAGGACCGAACTCCTCCCAAACTCCCCCAGCCGCATGGTCTTAGCAGCTGGGCGGAGCTAGGAATTTCCACCCAGTTCCCAAGTTCCCTCATGGCGGACTTACCCTGAGGGAAGAGCTCTCTTGGGTCCTGGGGGAGGCCGAGGACTCGTTAAAGACAAGATTTTTAAATAAGTTAGGATAAAATAACACCTGATGCAGAAAGCAGATACAAATTCAGTTTAACTACTGGTTTCTTTGTAATTCCCCACTAGTATATTATTAGTAAGGACTATATTGAAAGAAATATTTAATATTCCACAACTTGCAACCTGTCACAAACTGCATGTCACATTTCTGTAAAACGAGGTACTGATGCCCTTAGCTTGAAAAATGTTTGAATTCAGGCGCAGTACAGTAGCCTAGTGGCTGGGTTCCTCCTCTTGCGTGCACCAGTTTGTATCCCGGCAGCTCCACTTCCCATCCAGCTCCCTGCTTGTGGCCTGGGAAAGCAGTACAGGACAGCCCAAACCCTTAGGACCCTACAAATGTGTGGGAGACCTGGAAGAAGCTCCTGGCTTTGGATCAGCTCAGTTCTGGCCACTGCAGCCGCTTTGAGAGTGAACCAGTGGATGGAAAATATTTCTGTCTGCTTCTTCCTGTAAATCTGACTTTCCACAAATATAAACACATCTTTTAAAAAAAATTATTTGAGTTTCATCACAACAGTGCTAGGTTGGATGTATAAATAGAATATAATTAGGTATTTATGAAGCTAACTTCACAAACCCTTCAGTAGAATTTCTCAGTTAGGAGTATCTTCCTGGTATCTCATGCTTGTGCAGGGTCTCAAGGCGTTGCGCCATCCTCTACTGCTTTAACAGGCCAGAAGCAGGGAGCTGGATGGAAAGTGGAGAGCGAGGATATGAGCACGTGCCGATAAGGGATCCTGGTGCATGCAAGGAAAGGATGAGCCACTGAGCCACTATGCTGTTCCCAACATTAAAATGATTCTTTAAAACTATATATATTTATTTATTTTTATTGGAAAGTCAGATATACAAAGAGGATTAGAGACAGAGAGGAAGATTTTCCATCCGATGATTCACTCCCCAAGTGACCTCAACAGCTGGTGCTGTGCCAATCTGAAGCCAGGAGCCAGGAACTGCCTCCTGGTCTCCCATGCAGGTGCAGGGTCCCAAAGCTTTGTGCCACCCTCGACTGCTTTCTCAGGCCACAAGCAGGGAGCTAGATGGGAAGTAGAGTCACTGGGAGTAGAACCGGTGCCCATAAAGGATCTCAGTGCGTTCAAGATGAGGACCTTAGCCGCTTGGTTACTGCACCGGGCCCAATATTAAAATCATTCTTCAGCTCTTACTCACATGTGCTTTCATACTTATAACTAAGTATTCCTCGTTTATCTAGTGTATTTTATAATATGACAGGCAGAAACTTTTAAACAAAGGCTGAGTGTTTTTTCTAGGTCATATGAAAAGCAGAGCGAGAAATATGATTGTAAAATAGATAAAATTTTTTTACTATAAGCATTTGCACTCTCCATGGCCATCAAGAGTGAATCCATACCAGTTAGGACAATCTTTCCATCATTTCCATAAATGTCACAAAAGCTTATGCTTAATTTTTTTTTTAAGTTCAACGGAGGTAGAGGGGTACTTCAAACAAGTGAAATTCAGAAATGACTTTAGTTTCTTCTCCATTGTTTCTAACACCCCAAGTATATTACAGGGGCCAAACTGACAGCTCAAGCTGCTGGCTGCAGAGTCAGCACCCATGTGCGCGTCTGTTGTATTCCAGCTGTTACTCCTTGTTCATGACCTGGGGAAAGCAGTGGAAGGTGGCCCATGGGTTTACCTCTCTGCTACTCATGGGGAGATTTGGAAGAAGCCCCTGATTCTTGGCTCTGTCCTGACCCAGCTTGGGCTGTTACAACATTGGGGAATGAACTAGCAGGTGGAAAATCTCTCCACTCTTGATGTTTCCCTCTTGTTCTTTAATTTTCACTTTCTTTTTAAAAAAGATTTATTTTATTTTTATTGCAAAGTCAGACATACAGAGAAGAGACAGAGAGGAAAATCTTCCATCCAATGATTCACTCGCCAAGAGGCCTCAACAGCCAGAGCTGCACTGATCCGAAGTCAGGAGCCTCTTTCTGGTCTCCCACATGGGTGCAGGGTCCCAAGGGTTCAGGTCATCCTCAGCTGCTTTGCCAGGCCACAAGCAGGGAGCTGGATGGCAAGCAGGGCTGCCAGAATCAGAACCAGCCTTAAGGGATCCTGACGGGTGCAAGGTGAGGACTACCATTAGGCTACCGAACCAGGCCCTAACTTTCTCTTTCAAATGAATAAATTTAAAAGTAAATACATAAAAATACGTAAGTCATCTCATACATTGATGTTATATCTTAATAGTAAAAAGGAATTTAAAGGGATAAAATCAGAATAAGTAAGGAAAACCTGGTGAATTCTATGCTGCACCCAAGGATGAGCTTACTTGGTCAGCATTTTCAAATGGCTTGGTGTGCCCAAGATTCCTCCAGACCTAACATTCCCCAGTTAACATCTATGAAGAGTGTATTGGGGGCTGGTGTTATCACATCGCTAGTTACACCTCAGCCTCCAATGCCCTGAGTCCTGATGCTCTGATTCCCATTCTGTTTCCATCTAAAGTGCCTGAATGCAGCAACGGATCTTCCAAGTGCTTTGGCCCTGTTCTCATGTGAGAAACCTGGGAGAAACTCCTGGCTCCCCATTTTGGCTTGGCCAAGCACTGACTGTGGCAGCCACCTGGGAAATAAATCGGGGGGAGGAAGATTGTCTTTCTCTCCTCCTTTCTGTAATTCCTTCAAATAAATAAATCTTGTTTTTAAAATTTTCTGTACCAAGGCAAACCTCACTTTTAATTCCATATTTCATGAATGGAATACCTGGCTATTTTCCAATAATAACCTTTTATTTATTCTGTCTTTTCTGAAGTCTTTGGTATCTTTCATATACAAATTTACTCTCTGAAACAAAAAATGTACCTATTATCTCAGTGAATGGCCTGTTTTGAAAAAAAAAATGCAGAGATTCATTTAGAAGATAGATGAAACATTTAAAAACTTTCGCAATATGAATTTTTCAACCATCTTCCTCCAGTTTCACCAGAGGTCATTTGTAGAAAATTAAGCTACTTATCATGGGTTCTTCTCGCATCTAAGGCAGCATGACGTCCAGCGTGCCTCGGTCAGGGATTCTGCCATCCAACATGATATAACCAAACTGTAGGTGACAACTAAGCAGATTCACTATGACAAAACAGCAGTGTGAGGAACACCTCCTGACCACATGCATGGGTCCTGAGCTTTACCTGAAACTGAAAACTACAAAACCACAACTCAGTGCATTTTTACCAGTTCGACATTCTTTCCTCCAACTCCTTCAGGAGATCCCGGTTGAGCTCATACAGCTGGGGCAGGTAGTATAGGATCTGGTTGAGAATTCGGTCCTCAATCACTGCTTTCCCGAGTTGCCTAGAAGCATGGGCTACTGCATCCCGGAAGTCCTATTAAAATCCAGAGGAGAAAAAGTAACACATACAGAAGCACAGAAACTCGATGAAAAGTTTTCTCGAATGAAACACCTTCTTCCCAAAAATGAGGTACTGCACAGTGGTATTTGCAGAATTAGAAATCGAATATATTTGCTTCCTCTTACCCCACACCCTACTAACTTAGATAATGCAGCCATTGTGGTGGCTTTACTTGATTTTAAAAGAGACTGAGCAAAGAGCTGTTTTGACTAGCGGGTAAGATGCCTGCTGGGACACCCACATGCCATCTCTGAGTGCCTGAGAGGTGGCAGAGATGGCTCAGTGACCAGGTTCCTGTCCTACACTCGGGAGGCCTGCAATGAGCTCACAGTTCTGCTTTCGCCACTGCCGGCTCTGGGAGAGTGAACCAGCCAACAGGAGAGTGCTCTCTCTTTTCCTCTTCAACAGAGC
This sequence comes from Ochotona curzoniae, assembly GCF_017591425.1. NCBI lineage: Eukaryota > Metazoa > Chordata > Mammalia > Lagomorpha > Ochotonidae > Ochotona > Ochotona curzoniae. The sequence goes on along the minus strand of NW_024464920.1, from coordinate 10,151,488 downwards.
AGAAAAGATCAGAACAGATTTGGGACTTCACTTATCTTTCAGCATAATTTTGAACCTCAAATTATATTAATAAGGTCCTAGAAATTGTATTAAAACTCTGTAAAGTAATTTCAGTTCCATTGTGTAACCACAATACACTTTTTAAAAAAACCCTTTAAGACATTTTAACTGTTATTCTGTATGTAAAAGTTACTGTGCTGCTCAGAAATTTTTATTTAGTTATTTTTATGATCTGTTTATTTTTATGGGTAGGCAAGTTTAGAGAGAAGGAGAGATGGAAAGATACTTCATCCACAGGTTTACCCTCCAAATGGCTGCAGTGATTGGGGCGGAGCGGATCCAAAGCCAGGATGTTTTTCTGGGTCTCCCACATGAGTGTAGAGTCCCAAGGCTTTGGGCCGTCCTCCACTGCTTTCTGAGACCAGAAGCAGAGAGCTGGAATGGAAGTAGAGCAGCTGTGACACAAACTGCTCATGGGATGCAGTTGCTTGCACGTCCACTGTCAGAAATCTTGTCCAACAACTGCAGCATTCCAGGTGAGACATGTGGACGGAAGCAATGACTCACCATGAGCCCTGGATCCAGACTCTTGTTCTTATTTTATTATGCTGTCCTCGTGTAGCTTCATTTTCCTCTCCAGTTAAGTGAGTACATTAACTGTTTTGAGACTCTAATTACATAGTGCAAGTAAAAGCTTTTGCAACATGTCTGTTTACAGAATCAACCAAAACATGTTATCCTTATAAGTTCTCCCTTCCTTCCAGCCAACCTCATTATAAATCCACCAAAAGTTACACTTTTCGCAAACAAACAAAAATTCCTCACATATTACTTTTCATCTACTGCTACCTAGAAATTTCCTAGAGCATAGTTAAATATAGGTGCCATCACCGCACCCTCTCATTCCAGAGGACTTGGAAAGGATACAATAGGAGACAATTACTTGACTGAATTCCAATGCTTCCTAACAGTAGGCCTCAAGCCCTAAGTAAAACAGTTTTAGGTCAGTATTATGGTATAGTGGGTAAAGCAGTTGCCTGGGACACTGGGATCCCACATGGGCACTCGTTTGAGTCCCAGCTGCCCCAGTTCTGATCCAGTTGCCAGCTGACGTGCTTGTGAAGGCTGCAGAGGATGGCCCTGGCCCTTGTGCCCTTGCCCCCACGAGGATGCCTAGAAGAAGCACCTGCTCCTGGCTTTGGACTAGTCCAGCTCCAATGATGAGGCCATTTCTGGGGTCAGTCAGCAGGTAGATGACTTCTGTCTCTGATTCTCTCTGTTAACTATACCTTTCAAATAAGTAAATAAACTTCAAAATTTTTCATGGTACCGAGGATTCAAAAGATTTGTTCCTTCCTTGGCTTTATCATCTTTGGTCATTATTTCCAACATTTTATCTGCAGGCTTTCCCTATGTGCAGCAAGCATACAGAGAAAAACACTGCATTTTCCCTGGATCCTGACATCCCTGACAGAAACGAATATGTACTACCAAGTGTCTCACATTTCCTCACACAGAACAGCTAAAATATATATAAATGGATTCTTTTATAATGGATGGGTATTTCAGATAAGACAAAACTTTAAAAATGTTTAAAAACCCTTTATACTCAGTACCATTGACGACCTTTAACCTTTATTGAGCCATGTCACATTAGCCCAGAGGAACCGACATTTTTACACCAATAACTAAAGAATTAACTTGTATTGCTAATTAGGAATTAGAATGTTTAACTGTATAAACTCCACCCAGAAAAATGCACAAAGTATTTCCAGAAACCAAGGGACCCGGGCCAAGTCCCACCTCCAGCAGCTTGCTTCAATCAGCACTCACATTTATTTACCAAGAGAAAATAGATATTTAACACTTAAAGTCATTAGACTGCCTGCTATCAGAAACAACAGGATCTATTTACATGTTAGCAAAAACTACCTCAGTTGTAAATGTATTCAGCTCACAGAAATGAAACAGCTTCTGCTTTTTTTTTTTTAATTCAGTTTAGTGATTCATCTAATTTAGATGTAAGAATTCCTAGCTCAGCGAAGCAGTAAGTCTGGTCCTTTCTTCTAGTAAAGTAAGTGATGACTATTTGTGTTTTGGCAGCAAAATAACTTTTGTTTTCCAGTTGGAAGGTATTGCCTCAGCCATGACAGTGACAGTAGATGTTAGCTGCTAAGTAACTTAAGGACCCAGCTTTGCCCAATTCTACATTCCTTGTCTGCCACCACTGCCAAAAAGGAAATGAGCTGATTTACAACATATTTAACAGAGACCAGCAGACCCCACACTGGGATGACTGGTGAGATAGCTGCTAAAGATGGGAGGACCCCAGCACAGAGTAGCAAAACAAGACTCTTTTCCAGTCCTAGTAGATATTTATAGATAGTTAGTGATGAGCTAATAGTACATCAGCATAAAATACAAATCTAGAAATAAAATAGCATTCAGCTAAGACTATTGGAACTTAGAGCATATATATGTATAAGATCCATAACATTATGCTAAGTAAGCACTTGCTGAAAAAGTTGTTGACTAAACAAGTGAGGTTTCTGAATCTTCTCCTTGGCACATTTGTGCATTTCCTTGTAAAACAGAGTCTTAGCACGAACCACTCCCACCTCCTAACTCCTCATCTTCTGGATGAAGTCTAACCATCCAGACCTTTCTTCAGCAGTCATCAGTGTTAGCCTGAGTCCCCCTTTACCAGCCGTGTTCTTAGTCATCTTTTATCCACTGACTCCCGTTTTCCCCTAAGCTACACACTACTCCCTTGCCCATGCTATATTTGAAACTGAGCCTAAGAGCTCTCTCCTGCACTCTACAATCCCACAACATGGATCCTTGGGCCTACAATGATAGCCATGAATAAAGTTTATCTACCCTGTTTTAACAGGTGTCATCAAATACTTCTTCTTAAAGGCTATATATCAAGACCATCATCGGTTCTTGTGGTGCATTTTTAAATTCAGCAAAAGGCACTGGTTTTCTTAGGTCAAGGCAATGCACATCAATGGCTCCATTTGGAATGTATAGTTTCCATAACAATACAAAGCAGCCTCTACCCTACTTTCATGCCCTCACTTCTTGGGCAACTGTTCTCTGAAAGCAAGGGTTGTGGCCCCACGGCAGATGTAACCAATTCCCACCCTGAAACCACACAGAATCTGCAACTTCTCAGCTCTTTATAAACCTCAACCATTGCCAATACCAGTACTACTGAAAAGGAGGCAACTTTACACCCCCCCTTTTTTTTTTCATAAAAAAGGATGATTATTACAACATATGTCTGGTTGTTTTTGTAAATGTTAACAGCCAGAATAACTTGGGAAAGTGTGATGAGCCAGAGGCAAAGCTATTTTTGGGAAGAACAATCTAAATTCACCAACACCTCCTGAACTAAATCACTTAGGCTGCAGACAACAAACTAGCCCCTGAATAATTAGATCCAGAGTTTATCGTTTTACATTAAAAATGCCAGGTAATCAGAAGAAAAAGAATGAGAAAGAGCATAACAACATTAGGTATTGTGGCATAGTGGGTAAAGTCCCTGGCTGACACTGGCATCCCACATGGGCAATAGTTCATGTTCTGGGGCTGCTCCACACCCGACCCAGTTTCCTTTGAAAGGTTGGGGAAAGCAGTAGGACACAGCTCAAGTGTCTGGGATCCTGTCACCCAGAGCTCCTGGCTCCTGGCTTTGGCCAGGATGATGCTGGCTGTTGTAGCCTTGTAGGGGATGAATCAACAGATGGAAGATCAATTTATTTCTCTTTCTCTCTCTCCCCAACTCCTCCTCTTTCTATTAACACTAATTTTAAAAATGATTTTTTTTTAAGTTTCAAAGGAATATATATTTTTAGAAAAATGTTAGGCAAGTTGGGCCTGGCGTGATAGTACAGTGGTTAAAGGCCTCGCCTTGAACACACCTGGATCCCATATGGGCACCGGTTCTAATCCAAGGAGCTCCACTTCCCATCCAGCTCCCTGCTTGTGGCCTGGGAAAGCAGTCGAGGACGGCCCAAAGCCTTGAGATCCTGCACCTGTGTGGGAGACCTGAAGGAAGCTCCTGGCTCCTGGTTTCGAATTGGCTTAGCTCTGGCCATTGTGGCCACTTGGGGAATGAATCACCGGACAGAAGATCTTTCTCTTTGTCTCCCCGCCTCTCTGTGTATCTGCCTTTCCAATAATAAAATAAAATAAATCTTTAAAAAAATGTTAGGCAAATTCAAAGTTTTTTAGGAACCAACTAACATAGACCACAGCCTCTAGACCATGATTCACCAACAATGCAGTATACAAAATGAACCAAAGCAATAAGCACCACTTTTACCTTTCTCATGGTAATGACGCAACATTTGTTCAAGCTAGAATTTTCATAATGGGCTCTGAATGATAAAATACATCATAATATTATTTATTCTTAATAATCCCCACAAAACCTACACTTAAGAACCAGATCAATATTAAACTGAACTTAATCACACTGAGGATTTCACATATTAGCCTTCCTTAGCTCTGAGCCCTCCAAGAGAACATAAATAAAAATACAAATGAACAAGTATGTAAGAACAGTTTGAAGCAATGGAGCATAAAGCAGATGGCCTAATCACTGGATCGGGTTTCATAACTCCAGGGCCAAAGAGGAGTAAGTGACTTAATCACCACTTGTCCAGTCTGGGCTTCTTGACCTGAGGGCATTGCTTAACCACTACCAGTATACAGTGAATTACAAAATCCAAGTGGATATATGGACAGTTAGCGAGCCTGGCATCTAGGGATGTCTGATACACAAATGATACTTTGTTTTTAGGCAAAAGCAAAGCTGCTGATGAGGTCAAAGAGCTATGACAAATATGCAGACATGAGTGTGAAACTGTGAAGTTACGGAGTGGAACGTCCCCACACCAACAAATTATTTCTAAAATGAAAATGTGCTTTCAATGAAATTAGTCCTCCCTCTTAATGTGTGCAGCTCTGGTAATATGTATAACCATGAATGAAATACTATATAATACCTAACTGAAACTCATCCTTTATGCCAAATTTCCATCCTCCTTTTTGACATTATTAAATATCAGAATAATATATCATAAGTGATCAGCTTCTGGCTTCTTTTTCATATCTGATAGCTTAAAATCTAGAATTGGTCTGGTGTCCAGTGATGTCCAGGGCAATCAAGAACCTTTTGAAAGCAAGGAGATACATTATATCCTATCTAGCAGAGATCTCCAGAAATAATTTTTATCATCATATAAACAATCACTAAGTGTAAAGGCTCAGACAAACTAGACTCAATTATCAAACTTCACCATTTAGCAATGCATTACATTTGAGAGCATATTCTCTTCATTTAACAGACAGAAATAATCTCTACTTGAAGCAATTGTTAGGAGGATTATACTAGGTGATCTATGTAACACAGTTAGGATTTGGCAAGTCACATAGAAAACACTAAGTATACCATTAATTAAGTTAAGGGAGCTCAAGTTAATTTAAATAATCACATAATCATTGTAGGATATTTCTAACTTTGGAAAGAAGGGTCTGAAGAAAAGCATATTAAGAGAGAGAAATTTCAAACCAAGGAGGGGAAACCCCTCAGCAGATAAAGGGGTTCTCAACAGTGAACCTCTTTAGGGAAGCAGAGCTCTCTGCACAGCGATCAGGCTGCTGAGTGGGAGGGTTTGAAAGCATCAGCAGAAGCAAAGGGAGTTTTTCTTAAGACAGACTAAATGACAATCAAATGGTTCACAAGACTCAAAAGACAAGTGCATTCAGTACACTACGATGAGCTAATTTTAAGATAGGAAAAATGTGAGAACTACAAAAGATTTTATTCCTTTTAAAATGTGCCTTTAAACATTTTATTGATGAGGCAAGAGAGAATTGAGAGAAAAAAATACTTCTATCTACTGTCTTACTTCCCAATGCATGCAAAAACTGGAGCTGGCCAGGAAAAACCAAGAGCCAGGAACTTTACCTGGGTCTCGTACTTTCATGGGTGGTGGGGACACAAACACTGGAGCGATCACCTGTTGCTTAAGCCCATCTCCAGGATAGAAATTAACAGGACGCTAGAATGAAAAAGACACTCCAGTATGGAATGTGAGTTCCCAAAGGGTATCTTATCCACTATGATGAACTCCTGCCCCAACTGTGCTATCAGTTTAGAAAAGGTAATTACAGAAAAGAAGAACAAGAGAGAGGGAAAAGCTAATTACAAAAGAGAATGTACCAATATAGCCCAAATTTAATGTGAGAAAATATTCCCAGGGTAAGTTTTATCCATATGAGTGCTTAGTATTAAGGCATTTTATATAAAAATGTTTCTAAAAGTTGGAAATGTTTTACCCATGAATTAGGCTTCCATGTTTCCACTGGATCAAGAATAGAGCCCAAAGGTAATACTGCTGGAAATGTGAATCTCCTGGAACTGTACCCACTTCCCATGTTCAGATATATTTATTAAAAGGAAGCCCAATAATAATGATATTCTTCAGAGACAAAAATGGGAACGTACTTTGTGAATCTTACAACTCTTAGCAATCAAGTTTTAACTCGTCATTTCTATACTTACACCACATAGGTAAATTTTCACTTCAATTTCTTTATTATTGTTTCCTCTACTCTGTTCCTCTCTTGTTAAATCTTGACAGTTTGCTAAAATACAGTTAGAATGTATAACACTAAGAGCATTTTAATTGCCAATATTTAATTAAACTTGTGAAAGCTTCCAAGTACAAAGCAGAGCATGAAAAAGTGAATATGCAGTTAAGACAAATCGTAACTGTTCCAACAAGTCTGTTCAGGTTGACAATTACAAGAACTAAAAATAAAACTTTAAACAGTTATAATTGTCTGTTTCTGGGGGCTTAGTCAGATATATATAAAAAAAACACAGTTGGAAAAATGATAACAACATATTTTAGTCCAAATTTCTACTGACAGGAAGCATGCAAATGGCCAAGAAGACATACTGGCCAAGAAGATATATTATCCCTTTAAAACTTTTCTCTTGAGAATACAAAGTTTGAAGACTTGACATTTAAAAGTTTTATTTTTTAATCATCTGGGTAAATGTACTTATATATGAAACACACGCATTAAAAATATACACATGTGCATATACTGAATCTGTTAATTTAAAAATATACGTAATTCATTTAATTAGTTATGCTGAAAACTTTTTGGGTTGGGAAAAATACAAAAGATATTAGTCTTAAACCTCAAGAAATATTAGTAGATACTTACAATATGCAGAAGTTTTAATACATCCACAAACCTGTAGAAAACAGCAATAAAAAAATGTTTAAAACATGCAATGGGGGTGGGGCAGAACCATCAGATTATAAAATTAGATACCTACACTTTCTCTGAGCTCATAATCTCCTTGGCAATATGATGAACTTTACTTTTCATTCCAGTATCTTCAGCCTATGCATAAGAAAACATTAAGAAAGTATGACACTCATAAAGGATAATGAAGATCAGCTATGACCAAGGTAAACACGAATTTTAATCTTGATACTTATAGATTTCATATTACTTGCAATTAACACTATATATTATCTCAAATGACAAATGTAGGAAAGATGAAGGATAAGCTGATTTCAAGTGTACAACAGTGGGAAGCTAAACTCAAAACAGCAGCTAGAAATTCACTAATTCACAGCCATGCGAGTGTCAGAGTCTTTACCACCACTCTACGTTTATGCAGTATGTTTTTTTTTTAAAGATTTATTTATTTTTATTGGAAAGTCAGATATACAAAGAGGAGGAGAGACAGAGAGGAAGATCTTTTGTCCGAGGGTTCACTCCCTGAGTGAGCACAACGGCCAATGCTATGCCAATCCGAAGCCAGGATCCAGTAACTTCTTCCGGGTCTCCCACGTGGGTGCAGGGTCCCAAAGCTTTGGGCCGTCCTCAACTGCTTTCCCAGGCCACAAGCAGGGAGCTGGATGAGAAGTGGAGTCACCGGGATTAGAACCGGTGCTCATATGGGATCCTAGTGCGTTCAAGGCGAGGACTTTAGCTTCTAGGCCACGCCGCCAGGCCCAATATGCAGTCTGTTAACTGGACAATATTGTGGCACATTTTGGTTAGCAGCCCAGGAGCACCAATTCAAGTCCTGGCTGATCTACTTCCAAATCAGTTTCCTACTAATGTGCTTAGAAAGACAGACTAAGATGGTATAATTACTTGGGTCCCTGCCATTCACTTGGAAGAGCCATACAGTTATAACCTTTGGGCTTTAGCCAGACTCAGATATAGTTCTGTGGCCCTTTGGGAACTGAACCAGAGAATGGAAGATCCTTTAACTCTGCCTTTCAAATCAATAAATAAAACATTTTTTAAATTAATTTTTTCACTGTAATCATTTTTGTGCTCAAAAGAAACTAGATAAGGGGAAATTTTTTTTTTAGAAAACTATATTGAGACCCATTAGATAATAAGTGGTTACTAAAGCCATGACAGTGAATGAGATCAAACAGATGGGGTAGGGTCCAGCGCCGTGGCCTAGTGGCTAAAGTCCTCGCCTTGAACGCGCACTGGGATCCCATATGGGCACTGGTTCTAATCCCAACAGCTCTACTTCCCATCCAGCTCCCTGCCTGTGGCCTGGGAAAGCAGTCAAGGACAGCCCAAGGCTTTGGACCCTGCACCCGCGTGGGAGACCTGGAGGAAGCTCCTTGCTCCCGGCTTCGGATCTGCGAGCACCAGCTATTGCAGTAACTTGGGGAGTGAACCATCGGACGGAGTGAACCATTTCTGTCTCTCCTCCTCTCTGTATATCTAATTTTGCAAAATAAATAAATAAATAAAATAATCTTTAAAAGCAAACAAACAAAAAAACAGATGGGGTATATAAAGTGAGCGCTGGAAAAACAGAAGACCTACATGAAATGGATTTGCCAAAAGTTAAAGTTGATTACTAACAGCGTTTAGCAGAGTTTCTCATGATTTTTAAAACAGGTTTATTTTTATCACAAAGTCAGATATATAGAGAGGAAGATCTTTTAGTCCAATTATTCACTCCCCAAGTGACCACAATGGCTGGAACTGAGCCAATCTGAAACCAGGAGCCAGGAGCTTCTTCTGGGTCTCCCACGCAGGTGCAGGGGCCCAAGGCTTTGGGCCGTCCTCAACTGCTTTCTCAGGCCACAAGCAGGGAGCTGGATGGAAAACCGGGCCGCCGGGATCAGAACCGGTGCTCATATTGGATCCTGGTGCATTCAAAGTGAAGGTTTTAGCCACTAGGCTATTGCACCAGGCCCGGTTTCTCACTGTTTAACCTAAGATTTACTACATTACATGATGAATCACCAGGCAGATATTTAATTTCAGATTTCCAGTTAACTATCACGGAAACTGACACTGTAGTTTGAGAGGGACTAGAAAAGGAAATGAAAGAAATAGCTGTAATCTTTTAGTTGTGCATAGGGAGAGCAAGCCAAATGTAAAATTATAAATACGGATGCCGTAAATATAATACACTGACACTGTGAAGAACAGCAAGATTAGAAATAGGCAAGAGTGAGGAAACCAGGAAAGGCTTTTCAAAAGATCAAGCAGCTGATACACTTCACTCTTAGAACAATTTATCAAGTGCCTACTGACTAGTGTTGACAGAAGCTGTCCTACCCTTAAGAGTTCCCCAATATCCTGTACCCTCTATCCCCACTCAAGTGCATGGCTGGGCTCTCTCAAGTTCCCTTAGTAGACTGAATATGGTTCTTCCAAAAGAAATGCAACTATGGATTTTTGGCTTTTGGAGTACCTCCAGGGCAGTTGGCAAGAGCAAGTGGTTCACAATGTCACAGCAAAAATGTGATTATCTTAAATTCCCTCCCTAAAATTATTAACTTTGGTTAATGAACAGTAACTTACGGTAGAGTAAAGGAGTGTCACCTATTTACACTACATACACCATCCACGCTCTCAGGATTGCCACGGGAGAGACTGCACAGCAAGACAACCTTTGTTCTTGGTGCAATTCTGTTGCTCACTACCCTGTAACCTGTTGTCATCTACCCCCAAGCCCAGAAAAACTTTGTCCCAGGAATACACTTGTACTTTGGACCCATTCACTTTTGATTTGGACTTTTAGAGCAAAGAATGGATCCAAAGAAAAAAGTCCCTGTAAAATTGGCTACAAACTCTCTTATCCCTTCCCCACATGAAAGGAATGTTTATGGGTTAACCATCTGGTTCCTCTGAGTTTTCTCACTTTGTGTTGCCCTTAGGAATCTGCATGTTAACAGATTTGCACTCTTTCTTCTGCAGATCTATTCTCAGTTTATTTCAGCAGGATTCAAACATGGAACCTTCAGACTTCCTTATATTAGCTACTATACACACTCATCAACAATCAGTAATTTGAACTATCTTTCTTGTCCTCAGCCAGCATTTATCCTCACCAGTGAGTCAACACGTTCTGTCAGTCACTCCTGTTGAATATTTCTACAAAGCTTAACTGGTCCTTTCCCCCTTTTACAATGGTTTCTGAGGTCTTGACTACACTACTGCATTAACTTGAGCTGGTTTTTTGTTTTTTCGTTCTGTTTGGTTTTGGCTCTAAATTTACTTGTCTGCAATCCGTTCTTTACACAGACATCAGGTTATTTCTAGAGGGCAAACAGAAGCATTCTAGTTCTCAGGCTGAACCACATTAGCAGCACATAAAGACAACAAAGACCAACCTTTACTTTTCAGGCACTTCGCAACATGCCCACTAGCCTTCCCGTCTCTCCCACTCCTTAGTCCAGTCAAACTGGAACTATCCTGCAACTCCTAGCATGCTCTGCCCTTACATGTCTGCCCTCCGTAGATGCCTTTCCTTTTACCTCAACATCTCTTCCCAAACAATATATGCCTGTCACATTCCAGCTCACCCTTTTAGAAATGCACTCAAAGGTGTTTCTTTTAAGTCTGCCTGATGTTCTCTTCCTGGCACCCTCTAAAGGGCAGATTACTCTCTTGTTCATATAATATTTACAGAACTGAATTCCCTTCTCTACTCTCTGATCTTATTCACCTTTGGATCCTTCTGTGTACAGCACAGCGTCTGCTCCATTGTGTAATTTATATTCATGAATAAGCAGAAAAGTAGTTGCTACCTTAGCAGAATTGAAAACTGGAGCACATGTCTTGCAAAATAGGAAAATTAAAAGTTCTCGCCTTGCACGCACCAGGATCCCATATGGTCACCAGTTCTAATCCTGGCGGCCCTGCTTTCCATCCAGCTCCCTAACTGTGACCTGGGAAAGCAGTCAAGGAAGGCCCAGGGCCTTGGGACCCTGCACCCACACGGGAGACCTGGAAGAGCTCCTGGCTTCGGATTGGCTTGACTCCAGCTGTTGCAGTCACTTGGGGAGTGAACCATCGGACAGGTGATCTTCCTCTCTGTCTCTCCTCCTCTGTATATCAACCTTTCCAATAAAAATAAATAAATCTTTAAAAAAAATTAAAAGAAAAAAGAAATTTTTAACACAGAGAAAGCGTGGGGCTAGACTAGATAATTAAGATCTTTCCAATCCTAAACTGCAGGGGGGACTTTATGTATCCTATTATCTACTCTACCTTCTAAATCAGCACAACTACAGAATTGGAAAAGATAATAACTATTGGATTATGAATCATTACATTATCATGTTTAAAGTACAAGATTACTAAAACAAAAATTAAAGGCTAAATATAATCTCCAACTTTTAAGAACAACAACTGATTCTGACCCAAACCAAACAATGATGGAAAAATACACTGTAGTGTTAAACCTCAAAAGAAGACATATCTGGCACCTCAATGAAAACTCTGACTTGAATTATATCACATTTCAAAGCAGGCTAATTGCTAAATAATAGCATCTACTAAAAGTACACTGCTATGGGAGTTGAAATATGAACCACAAACAAACCAAATGACATTGTGAAGGTCATAAAAGAAGTCAAATCCAAAACAGAATCTTTGATCTGAAATTCAGTTTTACACACAAATCTCTGTAATAACCCAACTTCTCTTCTTTTTGTATTTGCTCTCTAAAAAATGTTCAATGAAACTTATCCATTACTTTTTACAATACATTTATTAAAAAGTTTCTTCTACCCAAGACTTCTAATCAAAAGAAATTAAACATGTTAATATTCAGACCTGCCTGAGAGGCATCTCTTTATCATAAAGTTATTCCCCAAAATAAGGTGACATCGTGATTAATGTCTAGAGGGCAAAGTTCTCTTAGGAGTTCATACTTCTCCTCCTGGAAGGATGTACCAGATGATCTACTTTACAAGGAAATTTTAAAAAATGTAACAGGAATTATATCATAAAACAAAATAAAATATTTGAATGTAAAAAAATGTAATAGAAAAGCTAAGAGTGCAATCATGGTAATATAACTAAGCAGAATGAACGCCTCTCATTTATCTTAATCAACATTTATTAAGTACTAAGTCTATGAAATACAGATAGGTCAGTACTGTGGTACAATAAACTAAGCCTCTGTCTGGGATGCCTGCATCCCAAAGTGCCTAGGAGGCAGCAAACGGCAACTCGAGCGCTTGGATTCCTGCCAGCAAACAGAGATCTTGGCTCATGGATTTGGCCTGGTCTGGCCCCAGCTATTGTGGGCATTTGGGCAGTGAAGCAGCAGGTGGAGGATCTCTTTCTTCCTGTCTAAAGGAAATATAAAACTAAAAACTTGGAAAAGGTGACAACAGAGATTAGTACAGCCTGTTACCCCACTGCAAACACATCCCATCAATATCACTCAGCTTCTGTGGTTTTGCCAAGTCATTAATACAGACTGATGTTGGTTAAAATTCCTCTCAAACTCTAGTCTTATAACTCTTCTTTCATGTAAAGAAAAATGTGCATGTCCTATCTTTATCACAGGCTGTTTTTATTAGCCAGATGTAATAAGAAGCAATTGTAATACATTGACAAGCAGAGACATACAGGAGTGGTACAATGTTAATTATTCTTTTCATGGTGCTGTTTTTACTTCACAGGAACATCTTCTGAATTCCTGTTTACTTTTCCTTCATATAATAGAGACGAGGATACAACAGTACTTATCGTTTTTCCTCTTACCAAACCCAGTCCTTTTATGAGGAGAGATTATTGGCATCTAAAGAAACATCACTGCCATGCACACAATATGCCCATGGAAAATGTTTATCTACTGACTGAGGACCTCAGAATGGGACTGTATTTGAGGACAGAGTCACTGTAGGTAAGCTAAAAGGAGATTACACTGGCCCCCTAACACAGAGTGACTGATGTCCTTACCAGAGTAGGCAACACCACAGGATGCAGCAGATAGAGTGAAGTGCTACTATGGCTTCAATTCTAGGCATCCGGCGAGTGGCCAGCAAGTTCCCAGCAAGTAGGAAGAAGCCAGGAAAGATTCTCTCTTGCAGGTGTCAAATGGAATCCTGCTGACATCTGGGTTGTGGACTTCTAATTTCACGTACTGAGACAAGCTCCTAATGTTTTAAGCCACATTTTGTGGGATTTTATAACAGTCCCTGAATGTCAGCAAAACATATCACAAATGCAACTGCACAAGGAGTTTATCTCTGTTTAACAGTTATTAACTTTCTGGATTTCCCAAGTGCTTCTGAAACTACTACCTTGTTTGAGCCTCAATACAACTCAGAATAATATACTGTTTTACAAATTGAGAAAGCAAGAGTCATAGAAATCATAAAGACATTTTTCCTCAACTACTTCTAAAAATTGTTTTTCTTTTGGTCACTGACAATTTCTTTACTTCAGTTATTTAAAAAGCTAAATTTGTGGCCTACCCTTGGCTGATGTATAAGATTATATGCTATGTGCTTCATAATAATAACCTTCCACTTATTGGCATTTCTCCTTCAGTAGGATTTCTTTATTCATTAAAAATTCTGAGACATAATTCACACATCATAAATATGTTCATTCTTTTAAAGTATACAACTCAGGGATTCTCAGCATATTCACATTTGTGCAAGCGCAACTACAAATGAGCTTCCCAATGTTTTCATTCTTAAAAAACAAACCAAGAAAACAAACTCTGTGGCTCAGTAGGGAACGATGGCCACTTGGCTATCAATACCCCATGTTGGACCTCTTGTTCGACTCCTGGCTACTCTACCCCCAAATCAGCTTCTTGCTAATGTACCTGAAAGGAAGCAGAAGATGGCCCAAGTCTGTGGATCCCTGTCACCATGTGTGATACCAGGATGGAGTTCCTGGATCCTGTCTTCTGCCTGGTCCAGACCTGGCTCTTGTGGTCAGCGGGGGAATGAACTAAGGGATATGAGATCTCTCTCTCTGTGTGTGTGTGTGTGTGTGTGTGTGTGTGTGTGTGTGTGTGTGTGTGTGTGTGTCTTCAGATAGACAGATAAACAGATAGATAAATCCTAAAAAGAAATGAAACTCAGTGTCCAATGAGTCATTTCCTGTTCTGCTTTATTGTTGACCTTTTGCTATCATATCTACACATCAGTTGACATAAAATGAACTCTTTGCACTCACTTTTGAATTATATAGATAATGATCAATTAACATTTCTGTACACTTTTTTGGTAGACATACACCTTCATTTCTCTTGGGCAGATACCAAAGAATGGAACTGTTGTGTCACATGATAACTCCACATTTAAGCATTTGAGGAACTAACAGAATATTTGTCAAAGCAGCTACACCATTTTACATTAAATATTTTTTTTAATATTTCCAAATACAAGAAGAGCCAGAAAACAGCACTGCAGAAACAAACGCCAAGATATACCTGTTTATCCTCCAGCAGGTCAGGTTCTCCTTTACTAGACTCAGAGCTGACTTCATCTTCATCAGAACTGTCAATGACTTCCTCCTCGTCGGAGGGAAGATCGCCAAGACCGAGCTCGAGATCACAGTGACCCTCTTGTGCTGCTCTGGGGCTGCTTCAACAGAAAGCATGCGTTAGTCACCTTTCATCACAGCGAGTACAAGCAAAGCGGGCAGCAGACATTTCATCAGTGCGATGCAGAGAAGGTGTCGCTAAAGGATGTAGGGGAAAGGCAATACCTCCAGCATCTACTGCTCCTGTCTCACCCACTCCCACATTTTCCCTGACTTTTGGGGCTTACATTCTGCTCTTCTGTTTTGTTTTCTTCTGTCACAGCTTTCCCAACTGTATTAGCAGAAAGCTGGATTAGAAGCAGAGCAGTGAGGCCTGGCATGGTAGCCTAGTGCCTAAAGTCCTCGCCTTGCACATGCACTGGGATCCCATATGGGCACCGGTTCTAATCTCGGCAGCCCCGCATCCCATCCAGCTCCCTGCTTGTGGCCTGGGAAAGCAGTCTAGAACGGTTCAAAGCCTAGGCACCCTGCACCAGCATGGGAGACCCAGAGGAGGCTCCTGGCTTCAAATTGGCTCAGCTCTGGCCATTGCAGTCTCTAGGGCAGTGAATCATCAGAAAGATCTTCCTCTCTGTCTCTCCTCCTTTCTGCATATCTGACTTTGCAAATAAATAAATAAATCTTAAAAAAAAAAAAGGCAGAGCAGTGGGGTCTTGAACTGATTGCTCCAATATAAGATGCCAGTGTATGCAGGTGACAGCTTAACATAATGCACCATAATGCTATACTGAGGCTTACATTTTAATTTTAGGATCAATTTAATATGCTTTTAATGATAAGAGAGTGTGTAGGAAGCAAGTTTCCCAGTTTTCCCCCATTTGCTTCTTCCACACATCATTTCTCTGGAACATCAAGTCTCTCCTCCAACCATAAACCAAGATGCCTTATAAGGCATTAGCTGACTTGGCTGCATAGATCCTTTAGAAAAGCTGCGGCCTTGTTGGTTCTTAGTGGTTTTTTGTTTGTTTGTTTAAGCATGAAATGCCTTTTACTATTTGACATCAGTTATCCAGCTGACAGAGTGAGGCCATCCCTCGGTTTAACCAGTGCTTTAGAGGTAGGTCTGTAGAGAGCTCAATGCAGAGGACATAGTTGGTGGAGTGGCCAGCAGTAGTGAGCATGCCCCTTCGGGCACTTGTTCCAGCAGGGAGCTGGATGGGAAGCAGGGCTGCCGGCATTAGAACTGACACTGATACGAGATCCTCCTGGTGCGTTCAAGGTGAGGCTCTTAACCACTACACTATTGCGCTGGGCCCCTAACTCTCTGTTAATGATCCTGGAAAAGCAGTGGAAAATTTGAGCCCCTGCTACTCATCCAGACAACACAGATGGAGTTCCAGGTTCAGGGCTCCAGCTGTTGTGACCATTTGGACAGCGAACCAGCAGATAGAATCCATTTCTTTCCTTTGCTCTCCCTCTCTCTTCCAAATGGAGGTATCCTTCCACTTCGCACATGTGCTATTGCGGACAGATGCCCACCTTCCAGGCTATCACTTTTAAGTCCCTGAATTGTAAGACATAGGAAAATAACGAAATGGTACAAATTTAACAAGCCCTTCAGGTGATTCTGATGCAGTGTGAGATCTGAAAAATCAAGGTCCCAGGCCATTATCTAGCTCCCCCTCACCTGCTTGACATCAGGTTTTCTGAAACAGAGCTCAGGAATCTACAGGCCACTGTTGCAACTTCAGTCTGTGGGGGGAATTCCATAGGGAAGTTCCCCATCAAGAGGGAACTTCTTAACATTCCTTATAAAGACTCTGGAACAAAATGTCCCCTAACAACTGCTCTTCTGACATCAGTCTATAAGAATACCTGCAGAACGCCAGAGTATGGTGTCATCAGTAAAAGACCCATAGAAAATCACCAAGGGAAACACTGCAGAACCGAGGCCCAGCTGCACTCCAGCAGGCTCTCTCAACAGGCCATAAGCAGGTCACTCTCCTGCCAACGCTACAAGAAAACTTCTTAACAGGAATCCTAAAAGCTAAAGATAAACCTTCTTCCAGTTCCTGATTACACTTTATAGGCTACAGCCTTGCTTTAGAAGCCATTCTCAGAGCCTGAATGTTACACAAGGCAGTGGGTTGGAGGCAGAATGCCAAAAGGAACAACTCCTACTGCCAAACACGGGGTTTCCTATTACTCAGAGCCGGGGGCCGGAGAAGGGGAGGTGGCCTGAAGAAATCATATCACAGCCTCAATTAGGTGGATATGCACTTTATCAAAGCTCCCAGTGACAAGGAGAAGACTCATTCCTGGTGGGTGGGGTGGGGTGGGGTGGGGTGGGGAAGGAAGCAAAAGGACAGAAGTGTTCCCATCAGATCACCAGCAAGACCAAAACAGCTGGGTAATTTTTTGCTGACTTAGATTGGCAGGAGTAAATGAATGAACAGGATGCAGACTGCAGGCCATCCACATGGATAGAGGAAAACATAGCTTCACTTGTTTCTACTTTAATGCCTTATCTCTCTACATCCTCTAAAAGCTTGTTATTGCAAACAAGTTCAAGTTCCAAGCAGGACAAGTAACACCTGGAATTAGAAATGAAAAATCTCAGATGCCCAGCCTGGCCAATAGAACAAGAACTGGGTTGTTATCGGAACTCCAGTCGTGTGTGAGAAACTGTTCTTAAAGGATTTCTGACTCAGCCTATACATGGACTGTTTTTAGACTCAACGGTGTAAGCAGTTCAGATAATCAGTAGTCAAGTATCTGTGAAAAAATTGGGCTTTTTGTCTAAAGAGAACACAAAGTGTTTCTAAATCACTTGGAAAGTTACTAAGTACATAGTAATCAATTATTGCCACATCCATTTCAGACAGGAAAGGAATAAAGAACAAAAGCTAACCTAAAGAACAAGGTGAGGGTTGGGGCAGGCATATTGGCTTTGTGGTATAGGGGGTAAAGCCACTGCCTGATACACTGGCATCCAATACGGGCAATGGTTCGAGTTCTGACTTCTTCACTTTCAATTCAGTTCCTTCATGAGAGACCAGAAAGATGATCCTGATTTCTTTGGCCTGGCAATGAACCAGCAGGTTGAAGATTCCCTCTCTGTCTCTCCCTCTATAACTCTTTCAAATAAATAAATAAATTTTCAAAAGAAAAAGGAGGACGAATGAAGCTTTAAAAATTAAACTACATGGATCAAAACATTAACTAACTGGAGACTTTAGTTTGCAAAATTACTTTCCTCCTGAAAATCTTTCCGGATTCCCTCTCTCTATTCCAAGTTGGTCTTTATCTCTTCAGAACCCTCTACTATCTCACTTGACTGCAATTGTTGATGCACTTGTTCACCTCATTAAAATATAAACTCAGGACAGCAAACTGTTTTTCTGCTGAATCCCTAGTTTGAAATACAAAAAGCTTTCAATTATCTTTCATCATATCAAGCAAAATGTTTCCAGAAGGCAATCAGTGTTAAATTTCAGTGGTACAAGTGGTTACATCCAGGATGGCTACATAGCAAATTGAGAAGAAAGGATGGATGTAAGAGGAAAAAAAGAAATTATCGTGTAGTAGAGGGGTAGGGAGAAAAAAATCCACAGCAGTATTCAAGATTTCACTCCAGGTCACCAACACAATGGAAGCCATATCTACAGCAACAGAAATATGCAACCAGGACTGATTCTAAAGGAATTAATACAGGGACAGGCAGTATATCAAGGAAAGATGACATCCAGGAGCCACATTTACAGGTTCATTTCTAAAATGGTTCAACTATTCTCCCACAATTGTTAGCAGCTTTGGGATATACACAGATAATTCTAGATTTCTGATAATGAAGCAAGGATTCCTCACTGATGCCAAATCCTATAATCTGCAGCTCTTCTTCTATTCTTTTTATTTCCTTCCTATCATCAGGAAGATAACATCCTAACATAGTTGGCTATGCAGGTTAAAGGAACAGGACATAGTGTTTCCTCTACCCCTTCCTGCCTAGTAAGTTCATAATCTGACAGTGGAAATAAGAGGAAAATAAGCAGCAACAGCAGCCAAAGACCTGCATTTGCTCCCCTCAAGTTATTCTTTTAAGTCATATTCGCTTCTGGAAGAAATCAGATTTTTCCAAAATCAGTATGTGCATTACACATTAGAATGCAGAAAAGCCAGAAATCAACTACTACTGATGGGCTTCTGCTCCTTCAAGTATGATGTGTATTTGGAGCGATGCCTTTTCAATGCTACCACTTATTTAAACAAGTTTATTTATTGTAAAGGTAGAATATCAGAATAGGGAAAGAGGGGTATGAGATTTCTTCCATCTGCTGGTTCACTGCTCAAATACCTGCAACAGCCAGGGGTGGAGCAGGCTAGAATCAGGAGCTCTATCTAGGCCTCTCACATGATGGCAAGAACCAAAGTACACGAGCCATCACCTACCACCTCCCCAGGTGCACTGTAGCAGGAACTAGGACTGAGAGTGGAGATAGAACATGATCGTAAGTGGTAGCTTAATATGAAAGACCACAATACATGCCTCCAATTAAAAAAAATTGGCAAATTTAAATTTATTTTCATTTATTTGGAAGGTATAGGGATACGTAGGGAGTTCTTTAATCCAACAGTTTACTCCCCAACTGTCCCCAGTGCATAGGGCTAAACCAAGCTGAAGCTAAGAGCCAGAAACTTAATCTGGTGACACAGGGACCCAAGGACTTGAGCTATTACCAGCTGCCTCCCAGGGCGTGCATCAGCAGGAAACTGGAATCAGAAACAGAACAAGGACCTGAAGTCAGGCTGACCAATACAGGATGTTGAGTGTGACAAGCCACATCTTAATCACTGGTGCTAAACACTGGCACCTAATTCTTTTATACATGTTCAGTTTTGTATAAGGGGAGTGCAGACACCTCTGGAATTAGTCAGCCCTTCATATCCTTGGGTTCTGAAACTTCAAACCAACTGGGGATCAAAAATGTAGTTAGGTGTATAAAACTTGTGTGTGTATAATTGCCAACAATCCCTAAATCACACTGCATAACAACTAGTTACCTATCATTTACACGGTACTAGGTATTACATGTAGTGGTAGTTTAAACTATTCAGGAAGATGTGTAGATGCAGTTTAATACAAGGAATCTGAACATTCCTTGATTTAGTTATCCACCAGGGTTCCTAGAACCGATTCCCCACAGATATTAAAGGACAGCAAAGGACAGCAGTTCATCAAATTTCTCCTTAAGGTAAAAACATTACATCAATGATGAGTTCTCTTCGGTGAGAAAGTCTCTTTTAAAAATTACTTAATTTAATTCCTCTAACAGTTTGCAGAAATACTGAACCTTTACATTGATGATAATCTAGGTGTAACAATCACCAGAGTCACCACAAGCATATCTGTGTGAACTTCCATTAAATTAAAAATTCTGGACCAGTGTAGGTAAAGTTAAATCTGCTACGCCAGCATCCCATACGGGCACCAATCTGTGTCCTGGCTGTTCTACTACTGACCCAGTTAACTGAAAACAGTCTGGGAAAAATAGGAAAAATAGCACAAGTTGGCCAAAGTGTTTTGACTTCTGCCACCCTCATCAGAGCCTTGGCTGAAACTGGCCCTGGTGGCCATCTATGGAAAGAACCAGTGGATGGAAGACCTCTTCCTCTTTCTCTCTCTCCTGTGTCTGTATAACTCTTTCAAATAAATAAATATGTTCTAAAAGATTCCAGTCGTGGGCAGAAGGCCATGGATAGCAGAGAGGAAAAGGAGAAGCAGAATTAACTGACAAAGGCTTTCAAAGCTCTGAGTCTTCCACATAGCCCACCGATCCTGCTCTGCTTTGTCTTTCTTGTGATTTCATTCAGAATCCCTTAGCCAAAGAATATATCACATAATTCCTTTTAAGACTTGAAGAAAGCAGTGCATTCCAGTACCCTCACCTTTCCAAGTTCCTCTCTCATCTCCAAGTCACAGCACCTAACTCTGAGCATCTCTGATGCCCCTCTTTTTTCTACTCAGTGCCCAAATGAAACAGAACTTACTCAGCCTCAGAATGTTGCTATGTCCCTGCCCCACCCACCAAAAAATATTGTTTCATTGTGACTTGGCATTTACATGTTTCCTTGTTGGATTCATACCTATCCTACAAGGAGAGGGAAAAAAATACTTGCAAGAGTGTGAAGGATACTGCTCCTGGCAATGGGCAAGGAGACATCTCATTTGTGGTGCTGCTCTTAGATCAGGCAGGGCAGATGCAGTCCTTTGTTCATCCTAACTTGATGCCTGTGTAGGTGGCCAGAGCCACTTCATGCCTAGGATCCAAAAAAATCCCGAACTTAATGCCTACTGCATATGCCATGGCTCTCAGTTGGGGACAAGGATACAGCTGGCCATGTGTATATCATGTGGCTCCTTAAGCTGCCTGTGGTGGTGTAAAATTGAGCCACGGTCTTCAAAAAAACATGTGAAGAATGAATATTACATGGAAGAAATAACCAAAATACTTAAAAGTAATTTTATTAGTTATTACAATAATACTAACTAGTTCATAAAGTTCTCTAGAAAAGCATGCCTACTGAGCTTTACAAAAAAAATTTCTCAGTTACTTAAGTCCTCTTAAGAAACTGCAGATTCCAGGATCAGAATAAAACCATGATTCAAATTAACAAAAACTATTTAAGAGTCCCTCTCAGTCTCCTTATAAAGTCTTCTTCTCAATTATACAGTCTATGTTGAATTTTCTCTATGTCCCACTCAGGTAATTTTACTGGGAATTACCCTAAAAATGAGTAAGTGCTAGCTCTCGCAGGAAACATGGCAAAACTTGTAAGACACGTAAAACTTGTAAAATACATGGCAATCAAATATTTCAGTAAAATAAATCATATATCAGTCACATTTCCAGGTATTCCAAACATAGTTTCTTAGCGTAATTCAGTACGTGCAGAGCCAGGACAACAGAACATAAAAGCACAGAGATAACACAGAAACTCAAGCAACTTACCTAATTGAACAAATAGCAGGCTCAACAAGTGTGACTCCTCTGTGCTGGGAAGAAAAGCAGGTCATCTGGTCTTGCACAGTACTAGATGCTTTGAGTAAAAGGAAGCATCACTGCTTCAACAGGGACAACAGGAAGGCTGTGGAACCTGGTGATCTTCCCTTTGTGAATTATTTATTTTATTCATTTGAAAGGTAGAGTTACACATACACACAGAGAGAAAAAGAGAAAGAGACAGAAACAGAGAATCTTTCATTCACCGGATCACTCCTCAAACAGTGGCAAGGAATGAGGCCAGGGCCAGGTCAAAGCCAGGAAGCTAGCACTCCATCTGGGTCTCCGTTCAGGAAGGCAGAAGCCCAAGTCCTTGAATCACCCGTCACTGCCTTCCCATGCATATTATCAGGGAGATGGCTTGGAAGAGGGGCAGACAGGACTCACGATACCCATATGGGATACTGCCATTGCAGGTGGAGGCTTGTCTAAGTATACCAGGAAACTAGCCCCATCCTGATGTTCTCATCAAAGGACAGCATCAAAGATCCATCCACTAAACAAAAGTACATACATACACATATTAGTTTTTAACCTTCTCAATCTTTTAGAAATTGCTAACTACATTAAGATGAACAAAAACTTCAATTTTAAAAAGTGCAGAGTGGATTGATTTGTATGAAGGCACACACACACATATAACATTCAAATATCCTGGTGTACACACAAGTGGTCTCTGGCAGAAGAAACCAAAAACTACAGTTGAGAAAGACTTCATAATTTATCACTTGACGTATGGAGAAAAAAAAAAAACTGTTATCATGTACATTCTTATTTTTTAAAAGAACCTTCCCCAAATAGAAATCTAAAGAATTATAAACAAAAGTACTTCAGAAATTCTTGGGAGGACTGTTGTAGTAGCCTAGCAGCTGGGGTCCTCGTTTTGCATGTGCTGGGATACCATGTGGTTGCTGGCCCTTGTCCAAGAGGTCTGCTTCCCATCCAACTTGCTGCAAAGGCGATCGAGGGCTGACCAGGGCTTTGGGACCTGCAGCCACATCTGAGAGCCCAAAGAGGCTCCAGGCTCCTGGCATCAGATCAGTGAGGCTTTGGCGATTGTGGCCACTTGGGGAGTGGGTCGATCAATGGCAGACCTTTCTCTTTGTCTCTCTTCCTCTGTGTATCTTTTATGATAAATTTTTTTAAAATACAAAATTTTTTTAAATTATAGGAAAAAGAAATTTAAAAACAGTTAATTTTTAAAACCCCATGCTTAAGATTTTTCATAATATCTATGTCCCATGAACTTGAGATTCATTTTGCGTAGATATATGTATATAAAGAGCAATGTATATATAATGAATACATATAACTTTGTATGTATACAAACTCATTGGGGCTGGTTCATCTTCTTCACAGAGTGATAAGAATAAAAAATGGCATTTCTCTCTTACTTTTTCCTTCTCTCCACTGCAAAGCCCAATCTTGGAGGTCAATATTCTTTAATGGTTCTCTTTTATACCTTTAATCTCTAATCATTTCTTATGCTGCTAAGAAGGAGTCTGTTTGGGGGAATCATCAGCATAAGGCTCCAGATATTAGGGAAGAAAGAGGTGATCCTTCTGCCAGGCCGGCTGCTGGTTTTAACAGGAAAAAGGAAATCAGAAGAGGGATCATTCAACAGTGTGCAGGGTCCAGAGACGAGCAACCACAGCACCTGTTGCCTACACTGCAGTGAACAGACCACAGTGATGGGGTTGTCCCTTACAGAGGCGTGTGGTTATCTCCTGCAGTGCTCATCTGGCTTGTGGGGGAGCTTCCTGGTCTGCAAGGAGCCATCATCATGCACGCTTGAGTTCCTGGTCCTATCTTGGAAAACATTTCTTTAATTTGAAAAGGAAAGAAACAAGGGACAAGGAGAGATATTTCCTATCCACTAGTTCATTCCCCAATGCCAGCTTGGCAGTAATCCATCCTGTCAGGCCATCATTTACTGCTTCCCAGGATGTACACAAATAAGAACCTGCAATCAGGAGCACAGCCTGCATTTAAACCCAGGCAATGAAACATGGCATACAGGCATTCTAAGAGGTCTCTTAACCACAGTCCCAATTGCCTGTATCTCACTCACCTTAATGACAGGGGAGCAGACCAGGCTGATCACACTGCTATAGACACTCCTGCACTCCAGGTTGGCTGACTGGCATCCGATCAACTGTCAGCTATTACTAGCTAGATAGGAATAAATTTTTATGAGCAGGTGTTTGGTCTGGCAATTATGCCACGTAGTAGGCAGCTGACATCCTGTACTAGAGTACTTAGGTTTGAACTTTTGCTCCAGTTCCTGATTCCAGATCTGAGAAGGCAGCATTGAAATCTCAAGTAATTAACTCCTGCTACCTACTTGGGAAGACCTGGACAGAGTGCCTGATTTATCAGTTTTAGCCAAACCTGGTCCTGGGCATTTCAAACATGTAAAGAATGAAACAGCGAGAGAAGTTCTGTCTAGATCTGTCACACTGTATTGATCAAATAAACTGACTTAAGTTTAAAAAACCTTCTTCTAGGGCCAAGAGGACAGCTCAATTGACTAATCCTGAACCTGCAAGCATCCTATATGGGTGCTGGTTCACATCCTGGCTACTCCACTTTCCATCCAGCTCTCTTCTTATGATCTCAGAGAGCAGTGGAGGATGACCCTGCAGCTGAGTGAAAGATGTGGAAGAAGCTCCTGGCTTAACTTTGGATCAGCTCAGCTCCTGTCGCTGCAGTCATTTGGGGAGTAAACCAGCAGATGAAGCCCTTTCTCTCTGTATCTCCTTCTCTCTGTAAATCTGCCTTTCCAATAAAAATAAATAAATCTGTAACAAAATAAAAAATAATAATAATAACTTCTAACACAAGTACCGACAGAAATAAATATCCAACAGTTAATTACAGGAGACAGCATTGTAGCATACAGGTTGCAGCTCGAGTCCTGGCTGCTCCATTTCCAATCCAGTTACCTGCTGCTGTGTCTGGGAAGAAGTGAAAGATATGCCAAGTACTTGTGCCCCTGCATCTATGTAGGAAACCCAGATGAATCTCCTGATTTCTTGTTTCAGCCTGGCTCAGTACTATGGATTGCAGCCACTTGAGAAGTGAACCAGTGAATGAAGATTTGCTCTCTGTCTCTCCCAATCTCTCTGTCTCTCTGGTATTTAAAATAAAGAAATAATACTTTGGGCAACAAAGTATTAGTGGCTAAAGTCCTCGCCTTGAATGCGCTGGGATCCCTTATGTGCGCCAGTTCTAATCCCAGCTGCCCCACTACCCACCCAGCTCCCTGCTTGTGGCCTGGGAAAGCAGTCGAGGACGGCCCAAAGCCTTGGGACCCTGTACCCATGTGGGAAACCCAGAAGAGGCTTCTGGCTCCTGGCATCAGATCGGCTCAGTTTTGGCAGTTGTGGCCACTTGGGGAGTGAATTATTGGATGGAAGATCTTCCTCTCTCTCTCCTCCTCTCTGTACACCTGACTTTGCAATAAAAATAAATAAATCTTTTTTTAAAAAAGAAATAAATAATACTTTGAAAACCATTTATCTCTAGTAAATTTTGAATTTATAGAATTTGGAGGGCTTTGAATATGATTAAATACTCTTTAAGAAATATAGCCTGAAATCTTCCTGCTAACAAGAAATAAAAACACATCACTGTTGAATTTAAAAGCACTTCCAATAAGATGCAGCAAGTTCCCAATCTGGTTTTATCACTTCATGAAAGTGATGCTTCCTTTACAGAAAGTACATTATATGTACTTTCTTATTACCGGACTAAACTGAGGCCATTACAAATAAATACTGAGGTTGACATGATTACATAAGAATATATCATATACATACACACATTCATATCTACATATTTATGTCTCTGTTTATATATAAAATATTGAAAACAGCCAGACCTCTTACTTCAATAAACATTTACTGAAGACTAACTGTATATCATTATTTTAGAGCTAAATGAAGAAATCTACTAGAATTAGCTATAATGTTCAAATCATATGTCCTTTTGATTAGTTCTCTTTATTTTACCTCTGAGTGAAATGTTCCTAAATAGATAAAGACAAAAGAAATTGGAATAACCACAGTGATTTAGACAAAGGGAATGGCCACTCTGTAAAATGGATAACGAAGAGTCCGCGCACACTGAACATGAGAGGCTGAGCACAGACTCCAGAGGCTACAGAGCCAAAGCAGCAAGGATGCCATGCAGCCTGGGGCAGTCATGGAAGCCCAAGCTGCGCAGACTCAAGCCAATGAGAGGAGTAACAAAGACATTCCAAACGGTAGCAAAGGTTTGCAGGGAGAAATGAAGTGACATGAAGATGATGTGGGGGAGGCATGAACTACTGGGTTACAGGTAGACATTTCCATGTGCTGAAATATTAGAATCCACCAAGTCACACAGTGCTTCCTGCTGTATCTTTTTCATAAAAATCATCCTAGCCACTGAAATGTCAGTGAGAACTGTATGCTCCGCATTCTTACACAGTACAACACCACTACAGTTTCAGGCAGATCAGGACTCCATATTATGTTGTATCTTGTCAACTGGGAAAAATCAGAAGGACCCTACGCTGACTCCCTCCATGTTACACCCCTCAATCTGCTTCTGCAGATAAGGATCCCTAGCCATATAACCCTCCTTATCTCAGGGAGCAGTGGGCTTCAGTTCCCTGCTACTCCACAGAATGGTTTCAACAAACCAAACTCCAGAAGGCCCCTGATGCCCTTAATCCTACAAGTCTCACCTCCCACCATCCCAGCTGTTCACATCACTCCTGAGAACAACCCCCAGAAGGCCAAGCATGGCATGTTGTTTCTTTTCCCCTGCACCATATTAACAGAAGACTAGCAAACTGTTGTGGCCCTCACCTTTCCTGTATCAGCTGTCACTTGTTCAGCCACCTCTATGACCCCAGGGCATGAATATATCTATCACCAATGGGGGTGAAAAAAAAATAATGAAACCATCACCAAAGAAGATGCATTGTCCGGGATCCTTAAACACAAAGCAGGTGCACTGGTGGTTTCTATTAGAATTATTTTGGGAAATTCTACTGAAGAGTATACAAAGTAAGCTTCTTGTATATCTAATTAAGTTATATTTATACATCCAAACTATGCTGTGATGAACTCAATTTTTAAGCTAAAGACATCAATACCTCATTTTACAGAAATGTGACATACAGTTATGAGACATGTTACACATTATGGAATGTTAAATGTTATATTAAACATAGATCTTGCTATAATAAACTAGTGGGGAGTTACAAAGAAACCAGTAGTTAAACTACAAGGATATCTGCTTTTTGTCTCAGGTATTATTTTATCTAAACTTACTTTAAAAATCTCATTTTTAAACAGGAAACGGAGGCTAGTGTAACAGCCTAGTGTGTAAATCCTCGCCTTGCACATATCAGGATCCCATATGGGCACTGGCTCGTGTTCCAGTTGCTCCATTTCTCATCCAGCTCCTTGCTTTGTGGCCTGGGAAAGCAGTAGAGGACAACCCAAAGCCTTGGGACTCTGCACCTGTGTGGGAGACCCAGAAGACACTCCTGGCTCCTGGTTTCAGATTGGCTCAGCTCCGGCTGTTGCTGGACTTGGGGAGTAAACCACAGGATGGGAGATCTTTCTCTCTGTATCTTCTTTTGTCTTTATATCTGACTTTCCAATAAAGTCACACTGTGGCAGGGTCCCAAGGCTTTGGGCTGTCCTCCACTGCTTTCCCAGGCCACAAGCAGGGAGCTGGATGGGAAGCAGGGCAGCTGGGACCAGAACCAGTGCCCACATGGGATCTCAGGCACATGCAAGGCAAGGACCTTAACCACTACACTATTGAGTCGGGCCCAGTTTTATACATTTCTAGAAGGGAAAACTTACATGGCGGGGGAAAACATAACTGGTCTCAGTCTGAAACAGACTTGCTTCTGGAACCTGGCTCCACTCCTCGCCTGGCCAAATGCAAGCAAGCTATTAAGAATCTGTAATTTTATACTTTCCTAAACTACAAAGCTGAGATGGTATCACTTACCATCGTTGGTACATGAAATGGAAAAGAAATGACAGGTTTTTTTCCTTTTTTAAAGCAGGCATGAAAAACAAGAAAACATCAAGATCCACTAAGTAAAGCAGAACTGCAAAAACTCAGAAATGTTTGCCTTTGTTCATCCCCAGAAAGCTCAGAATTCAGCATGCTATCTGCTTTTTCTTTTAAAGATTTTATTTATTTGAAAGTCAGAGTGAGAGAGACAGAGGGGACAGAGAAGAAGAGATCTCCTATCTGATGGTTCATTCCCCAAATGGCTGCACGGTCAGGGATGGACCAGGACAAAGCAGGAACCAGGAACTATTTTGGTCTCCCACATGGATGGCAGAGAGCCAAGTACTGAAACCACCCTCTGCTGTCTTCCTAAGGCAAGCAGGAAGCTGACTCAGAAGTGGAGCAGCTTGAACTCACTTGGATATGACATACCAGTGTAGTAGGCAGAGGCTTAACCTCCTGGGCCATAAAGCCAGTTCCTGATTTATTTCTTGTTTGAATGAATTTTTGAAATTAAATGGCTTTATTCTACTTCACACACACATTTATGCATGTCATAGGAGGCAAATCCAGCCTACTGCTCTATTCATATTAAGGTCTACTAACTAAAAATGAGTTTTACATGTTTAAATGGTTTTTTCAAAAGTCTATTTTTTGGGCCTGGCGTGATAGCGTAGTGGTTGAAGTCCTTGCCTTGATTGCGCTGGAATCCCATATGGGAACTGACTTTAATCCTGGTGGCCCCACTTCCCATCCAGCTCCCTGCTTGTGGCCTGGGAAAGCAGTCAAGGATGGCCCAATTCCTTGGAACCCTGCACCCGCATGGGAGATCTAGAAGCTCCTGGCTCCTGGCTTCGGATTGGCTCAGCTCTGGCTGTTGTGGCTACTTGGTGAGTGAACCAGCAGACAGAAGATCTTTCTTCCTGTAAAATCTGATTTTCCAATAAAAAATTTTTCTTTAAAAATGCTGTAAACACTTAAAAGTCTTATATTATGAACAAAATTTACTTCAGAGCAAAGCTTCTGCATTATTAGTCATGTGACCAGGTCCTCAGCAGTTTAAAATGTGTGCGTAAAGGGCTCCTACGAGGTCATGTGAGTCCCGGTGCTGCAGCGAGTCACTTCTGAGACCTGTTTCCCATATTTAATCACTGCTTCTTTCTAGGAACTTACTACTTGTGAATTTTGTTTTTGTTTTGGTTAACTACATAATACAATCATGTCTCTTCTACTGCTAAAAAATTGTAGTCGATGACTTAAACAAGTCCTAATTTGGAAGTATTTCACTAAATCTTAGGAGCCTTTTTAAAGCACCTATTGGGCTGGGTATGTGGTGCAGAGGGTAAGAAGCCTGCGTTGAGTGCCGGCTTTCTGACAAGAGGCAGTGATGACTTGGGTATCTCCAACCTACATGACAGACCCAAACAGACTTCCAGGCTTCTGGCTTTGGCCTAGCCCAGGCATGAATCCTGCATGTATTTGAGAAATGAATCAGCTGCTGCAATTTCTGTCTCCCTGCCCTTCCAGTAATTAAAAATTACTAAAATAATAAAGAAACCTTGTACTGAGCCCAGTGAAGTAACCCAGCAGCTAAACTCTTCACCTTGCATCTGCTGGGATCTCATTTGAGTGCTGGTTTGTATTCTGGCTGCTCCACTTTCCTTCCAGTTCCCTGTTTGCTGTGTGGGAAAGCAGTCAAGGATGACCCAAGACCTTGGGACCCTGCACAAGCATAAAAGAAAAGGAAGAAGCTCCTGGCTTCAGATCAGCTCAGCTCTGGCTACTGCGGCCACTTGGGGGGTGAACCAATGGATGGAAGATCTTTCTCTCTGTAAATCTGAGTTTCCAATATCAATGAATAAGTAAGTAAATCTTTAAAAGAAAGAAAGCAGCAGCAGAAAAAGAAGCAGCAGCCTTGTTGTGGAGCTGTGAATGAACTCACTGGCCAGCACAGAATGAAAAAGTCTGTGAATGACACTGACAAGCAAAGATCACCTAGGCAGCCTTGCTGCTGGTTTCTTTGACACTGTGAACTGCACTTTACAATCTAAAGCAAAACAGCTGTGTTTTGTTTCTAAATACAGATTTCCAAGCTGGACTAGTGTGGAAAGAGCCTCATGTACTGCATTACAAGCATGGATCACCCTGCTCTAGGGTTAGTAGCTGATGTGACAAAAAAAGGCAGAGAGGGAAATCAGAAGCTAAGGTAGAAAATTTTAAGAAGAGAGAGGAGCGAGGCAAGGAGCAGGGAGAAGGAAGAAGCGTCACCCATCTGCACCCCACATTCCTGCAGACAGGCATGAGGCTGCCGCAGGTACGGCAGAGCCGGTGAGGTTAAACACAGGAGGAAGAGCCAGTTCCTGGCCTACAGGAAACTGTGCTGTCAGCCCAGTACCTCGAAGATAACAATAGCCTCTAGGGACAGAATTCAACCAATCTTTAACTTTTCCATTTATTCTAAAACTTTCCACTTTACAAAGCAAAACAAATACAACCAAACCAGACCAAAGGGAGGAAGGGTGGGGGACAATTACAGGGAAGGAGAGAACAGTTTATGCAAATTCAAAAAAACAAAGTCTGGGAATCTAAATAAGTTTTATCACGAATCAACATAGGGGCCTGGCAGGATAACCTATTGGCTAAAGTCCTTGCCAGGAACCCATATGTTCACCAGTTTGAGTCCCAGCTGCTTCACTTCCATCAAGCTCCAAGCTTATGGCCTAGAAGAGCATTTGACGGCCTGAAAGAGCATTTGATGGCCCAGGACGTTGGGACCCTGCACCAGTGCAGGAGATCGGGGAGAGGCCTCTGGCTCCTGGCTTTGGATAGGCTCAGCTACAACTGTTGTGACTACCTGGGAGTGACCAGCAAACAGAAGACCTTTCTCTGTCTCTCTCTCTCTGTAAATCTGCCTTTCCAACAAAAATAAATAAATCTATAAGACAAACACACACACATAAATACAGGCAGACATCGTTCTCAAATTCTACTAGCTTTGATGATTTTCACTATTCATCATTAACAACACTGTTCTTAAAGTATTTAAGAGGAAGAGTTGAAGGTAAGGTGGAGGATGGGCAGCTTTCCCTACCAGGTCCTCCCTCAAACGCAAACACATCAAACACATCACACCATGGTGACACAAGGACAGTGGCAGCAAGTGCAGTTCACTTCCTTACAGACAGCCTCCAAGTGAGCTCTTTCCAGCTCTAGCACATTGCCTTCCAGCCCCAGGTAAACTGCTAAGTCCTCTGGACACTGAGCACTAGTTAGAAGCTGGGTGGAATGAAGCAGCTGCGATTCAAACCAGCAACCCATATGAGATGTCAGCACTGTAGACAGCTTTATTGGCTATGCTTCAGAACAGACCCATCTTTTTACATTTTATGATTTATTTATTTACTTCAAAGTCAGAGCTACAGAGAGGGAGAGAGAGACACAGGGAGAGATCTCCCACCCACTGATTCACTCCAAAGAAGGCTGTAGTGATTAGCACTGAGCCGCAGCTTCCTCAGGCGCAACAGCAGGGAGCTGGACCCGACTTGGAAGAGCAGATACTCCAGCCAGCCCCATAGGGAGTGCTGGGATCACAGAAGGCAGCTTTGGCCATAATGGCCCAATGCTGGCCCTATAATTGGGTATTTTTATACTATTTAAATTTTGATCTATCAAAAGATTCATGTGTATGTGTGTATGTAATTTCATTTATTCATTTGAAAGGCAGAGTGACACAGGAAGACAGACACAGAGAGATTTTTATTCTCCCAAGACCACAGGGCCAGGTATGAGTCAGGCCATTGGATTCTCTCACATGTGTGACAGGGAACCAGGCACTTAGGCCAAGTTCTACTGCTTTCCCAGGAGCATTAGCAGGGAGCTGGGTAGGAAATGGAGTAGAAGAATACTGAACTGACATTTGGTTATGGGATGTTGGTTTCATAAAAGAAGCTTAACCCATCGTGTCACAATGCTGGACAGAGACTTCATATCTGTATAAATAACCCCAAACTTGTTTCTTTCAGAGTCATCTTCAAGTCTTCATTTGCCATTCTTCACTAAAGTGTTGACAGCAATTTTCATTTATAACATATGTTTATTTGCCAGGCAAAACTCATATCCCTTTGTTCACCTGCCAAGTATCCTCAATAGTTGGAACTGAGTCTGACTAAAGCTGAGAGCTGGGAACAAAATTTAGGTTTCCTATCTGTGCAACAGGAATGCAATTACTTGAGCTATCACCACCCATGACTTCATTAGCATCAGGAAGTTGGGCAACAGGAACCAGAGCCTGGTGTAAAATCAAGATACTCTGATCTTATTAAAAATTTTTTAAATATTTATTTATTTCTATTAGAAAGGCAGATCTACAGAGAGAAGAGACAGAAAGATCTCCCATCCACTGTTTTACTACCCAAATGACCAAAACAGCCAGAACGGAGCTGATCCAACGTTAGCATCCAGGAGCCTCCTATAGATCTCCCACATGGATGCAGGGTCCCAAGCTTTGAGCCATCCTCCTTTGCTTTCCTAGGCCACAAGCAGGGAGATGGCCGGGTATTGAATCAATTGGGACAAGGCACCAATATGTGATGCCAGTGCCAGCAAGGTAAGAATTTAGCCATTGAGCCATTGGGTAGGCCCCAAGGTACCATGAGCTAACGTACTAGAAGGGGACAAGGTACCGTGATCTTAATTATAGACATCTTAATTACTAGAAGAAATGCCTGACCAAAAAGATTTATGGGCCCAGCGGTGTGGCCTAGCAGCTAAAGTCCTCACCTTGCACATGCACTGGGATCCCATATGGGCGCTGGTTCTAATCCCAGCAGCTCCACTTCCCATCCAGCTCCCTGCTTGTGGCCTAGGAAAGCAGTCGAGGATGGTCCAAAGCCTTGGGACCCTGCACCCATGTGGGAGACCTGGAAGAGGCTCCTGGCTTTGCATTGGCTCAGCTCCAGCCACTGCAGCCTCTTGGGAAGTGAACTATCACATGGAAGATCTTTCTCTCTGTCTCTCCTCCTCTCTGTATATCTGCCTTTCCAATAAATAAAAAAAGATTAATTTATTTTTATTGGAAAGGCAGATACACAGAGAGGAGGAGAGACAGAGAGGAAGATCTTCCATCCGATGATTCACTCCCCAAGCAACTGCAATGGCCGGTGCTGTGCCGATCTGAAGCCAGGAACCAGGAACCTCTTCCGGGTCTCCCACACAGGTGTTGCTGTCCTGGACTACCTTCCCAGGCCAGAAGCAGGGAGCTAGACTGGAAGCAGGGACACCAGGATTAGAACAGCTGTCCATATGGGATCCCGGGGCGTGCAAGGCAAGGACTTTAGCCACTGAGCTACTGCACCAGGCCCTCTGATTTTCATTTTTACAGTTCCTTTTTTATTTCCATAAATACAGTGCTCTATAAACTCTGAAATGTGCAACAAGTGTTCATTAACTACAAACGTTATTTAACATGGTACAAGAAGTAATTTAAAAGTAACTTTTGTCTGTTACTTTTACAATTCCATTAGTATAGCCTCCTGACTTCCTAAGTGCTGAAACATGGAAACATGTTTTATCTGCTGTAAAAAGTGAAATATAAAGATGAAACTTTTCATTGGTCAATATTTTTCTAAAAGATTTTACACACAGTAAGACTATTAAATCTTTCCCATCTTGATATCCAATGAATAATACTGGAGATAAAACAAACCAATATAATTAAGCCATATTAACACGTTGTATGGAGAAAACAGAGCAGAGCCTAAAATAACATACTTTGAAAAACATATGTTCAAATTCTGAAATAATTACGTGGATAATTTGCCCTGTAAAACAAAACACCTTTTCCATTGCATATTCATTTTGACCATTTCTACATTAAAAAAAAAAAGTCATCAAGACGTTTTAGTGCATGTTTAACTCCAAAACTACATGTTAACTGCCCAACTTTTTCACTGCCAGTCTTAACTGCATTTCATATGCAGAAAACTTATTTTAAAAGAGTTTCTTTGAATTACAGATTCTTTTCTTTATTCCTTTTTGGTGAAATAATTGTACTTTTTAAATAGCACATGAAGATATCCTGAGATCTGCACTATGTAAGAAACGTTAAAAATTCCCTCTGGTTGCTGTGGAAATGTAGACCCCACACCGTCTTCTGCCAGTTTGGGTAGAGAAGCAGGCCAGCTCCAAGAACAGAACACTTCTTCCTTAACCACTAGACAATATGGAGGGCCACTCATTATTTAGCTAACAAAAACAGCCAAGTGATGCCTTTTAACCCAATTTCTTTTCTCCAAGGGAGCTTTGTTCTAGCGAATAGCAGCAATTCTTCAAATCAGTGCAACTGCTTTCCAAAATTAACAGATGTTTCCTGTGCATTCTGGAAGCCTGGTCAGTAGAACACTCGCTTACTCCAAATGCAGCTGGTTTCTGACCTCACACGAGAAAAAGTAGTATTTCAGACCACTATTTGCTCAGATGTGATCACCTTTTCTTGCCAGGTACTTGCTGGGGCCAAGGATGCTTGCAATCTCTTACAACAAGATTCATTTTGTTATTTACATACATATAAAATGTATTTATTATAAATTATAAGATATATATGTACCTTGTTGATGGGAGGCAAGAATAGATTACAAAGTTTATGACAGAATGAGTAAATTCTATGCAATAGTGAAACACCAAGGAAATGTTAGCTATGATTTTTTTTAAAGAGTTTTAAAAATTTTTATTAGAAGGTCAGATTTACAGATTTACTTTCATTCGTTGATTCACTTCCCAAGTGGCCGTAATAGCCAGAGCTAAGCTGATCCAAAGCCAGGAGTCAGGAACCTCCTCCAGGTCTCCCACACCAGTTGGGGGCCCCAAGGCTTTGGGCTATCCTATACTGCTTTCCCAGGCCACAAGTAGGGAGCCGGATGGGAAGTAAAGCAGCTGAGACATGAACTGGCACCCATACAGGATCCAGGGCATGCAAGGTGAGGACTTTAACCTCAAGGCTATCACTCTGGGCAAAGCTATTTTTTTTTAAAGACTTATTTATTTTATCTGAAAGGCAAATATAGAGAAAAGGAAAGACACATGGAGTAAAATCTTCCATCCATCCATTTGTTCACTCCCCAAATAGAAGGATCAGCAAGAGCTGAGCCTATCCAAAGCCATAGCCTGGAGCCCCGTCACTGTCTCTCACACAGATGCAGGGTACCAACACTTAGGTCATCTACTACCGGTTTCCTAGGCCACAAACAGTGAGCTGGAAGGGAAGTGGAGCATCCAGGACACAAACCAGTGCCCATATGGGATCCCCAGGGACAGCAAGATTGAGGATTAGCCAACTGAGTCATCACACTTGATTTTTATTATACTATAAAAAGTATATGCCAGGCAATATGCTTTGGAAAGGAGAAAAGACACAAAACCCCAAAAATTTCTTCACTCATTCTTTCAAGAAATATTTACTGAACAACTATGTGACATTGTTTTTAAGCACAAAGTAATATTACATAACCAAGTGCCTCCCCTTCATGTTACAGACGTAACATGGATACATACAAATACATGGATACATACAAATATGGGGCTAGCAAGTTAGAAAACTACATCTGGGTAACTGCACAGTGAGTAACAGGGTACACCTTGGGGTATTTTGTAATTTTCTCTACATTAGATGGGGAGATCTCCACAAAAGGTAATATTTGAGTTAAACATAGAAGAGTTAGTAATACTCTTTGGTGGGAAGATTTCTTTTAGAGAGTAACACAACTAGGAAAGGCAATTAGGTGTTTACTTCTGTGGTCAGATTCGTGAGGCAGGCAATGCAGTCAAGAGATAAGCGAGTCTGAGGCCAGAGTTACAGCAGGTTTTATAATCAATAGAAGCAGAATTTTACTTTCTATGGAATGGGCCATTAAAGGATGCTTAATTATTCTTAAAAAAAAAAGGATTTACTTATTTTTATTGAAAAGGCAGATTTACAGAGAAAAGGAGACACAGAGAAAAAGATCTTCCACTTGCTAGTTCACTCCCCAGGGTACCACAACAGCCAGAGCTTAGCCAATCTGAAGCCAAGAGTTTCTTCCAGATTTCTGATGTGGGTGCAGAGCGCCTAAGCATCAGACCATCCTCCATTGCCTTCTCAGGCCACAGAGAGCTGGATGGGAAGCTAACAAGCTGGGCCATGAACGGGCACCCATATGTGATCCTGGACTGTGCAAGAGAAAGATTTAGCCATTGCACCCGGCCCAATAAAAAATTAATTCTTATCAGGCCCAGAGTGATACCCTCGTGGCTAAATCCTTGCCTTGCATCCAACTGGATTCCATGTGGGTACTGGTGTGTGTATTGGTTACTCTACTTTCCACCCAGCTCCCTGCCTGTGTGGCCTGGGAAAGCCATGGAGAATGGCCCAAAGACTTGGGATCCTGCACCCATGTGGAAGACCCAAGGGAAGTTCCCAGCCCCTGGCTTTAGATCAGCTCAGCTCCAGCTGTTGCAGCCACTTGGGGAATGAACCAATAGACAGATCTTTCTATATTTCCTTCTCTCTGTAAATCTCCCTTTCCAATAAAAATAAATCTGTAAAAAAATAATAATTCTTATCAACAATTATTAGAAAAATAGGCAAGAGGGAGGAGCTGGCGCCATGGCATAGCAAGTTAAGCTTCCATCTGTGGTGCTGGTATACCATACGGGCACTGGTGTGAGTCTTGAGTGCTTCACTTCCTAAAGCTGGCACAAGTACTTGGATCCTTGCATCAATGTGGGAAACCTAGAAGAGCCTCCTGGCTCCTGGCTTAGGAATGACCCAGCTCTAGACATTTTGGACATTTGAGGAGTGAACCAGCAGATGGAAGAGCTCTTTCTCTAAGCCTGCCTTCAAATAAAAATAAATGCTGAAAAAAAAAATAGGCAAAAGAAATAAGCAGATACATTATAAAAAAAAAAAGAGATGCAAAAGTGACAAGTATGTATGTGAAGGACTTTCAACATCATTAGCTAATCAGGAAATGCAAAACAATGTTATGATGGACTACTCTCACATACCTAATGGAATCTATAAAGTAAGAGGCAGCAACAAACACATGCTGACCAGGATGCAGACACCAGCTCATTCACCCACTGCTGGTGGGAAAATATGGTGTAATTCTCTGGAACATGGTTTGGAAATGTCATATAAAGATAAACCTGCAATTACCACAAACTCCACAACTGCACTTTTGGGCCTTAATTCAGAGAAATGAAAAATGTGGTTCACACAAAAACTTGAATGTGCATGCTTATTACAGCTTTATCTCTAAGAGCCAAATGCTGGAAATGGCGTGGATGTCCCTTAAGTATAAACTATCCAACAACAAAAATGAAAGGACTACTGAATACATACAGAAACATAGATGGATCTATGTGTAACTATATACAATGAAAAAAGCCGCCCTGAGAAGTGGCATCCTGAATGACTCTTATCTTACATAATATTATTTAAAAGACCCAGAAGTCTGAAATGAATCAGGGCTTTCTAGGTACTGGGGGATGGGGTGGATTGGTTTATGAAAAAGCATCAAGAACAAAGTGTTCAATATCCTGACTATATCAGGCTCATGAGCCTACACCTGTGGAAAATATTACACAGAACTAAACACACATACTTGGGGAACACTAAAGGATAAGTTAATTATATCAATGAATCAGTGTTAATATCCTGATAGTGAAATATTTTAGAAGATGTTATTACTAAGACAAATAAGCACAAAAAAGTATCACTAATTTCTCTTTTACTATTTCAATGAATGTGAATCTACAGTCATATTAATAAAAATTTTAACTCAAACCTAGAAAAATCACATAATCAGAGCCACCTGAGATAAGCATTTACTAGGAGGCATTTATTTGGTTCCTGATTTACCCAAAGGGAAATTAAATTTGTCATGCTCTTTTAATAGTAAACCCCACTTATAAATCACTATGTAAATTCACTGAAATAAAATCCAGAAAAAAATCCAACCTTCTCTGAAGTAGCTGATTATGCGGCTGTATAAAAACCAATAGAAAATTTCCCCTCTGGTAGTTACAATGTCACTGTGTTTAGAGGGGAACTGGAGGCATCTGACACAAACTGGAATCTGGCAGGAGTCTGGGCATCTGGGCTATGGAATCCTGGCAGAGTGAGGCCACAGGAGTTCACCCAGCTTCAGGAACAAAAACACCCAAACAGCAGCATAATACCCTAGCCCTTGTTCATCCTGTTTAACCATAAAACAAGGGCACAGGAGTGGCAGGGAACAAGCCAAACATACCTGTATCAACACCTAAACATGAAGCACTGTGACACCACACACTAACTTTACGCCCTCTGATAATGGAACATCTTGGCTACCCAGCCCACCATGTAACAGTTGCCAGTAAGTTTTAATTTGGATCAAACTGTGAACATGTATGTATAAGTTCACTAAAATATGTGCTAGAAGATACATTAAATGACACAGCTTGTTTTCAGATACTTGTAGCTACCTTCTTTCCTTTTAAAAAAATAAATTACGCTTTCAGTTTTGATACTTGACAATTGTTAACATTTTGTTGTATTCATTTCATATGCAGATACTAGCATATCTACTTTTAATGGGCAGAGGTCTGCTCAGGTTTTCATTAGGGAAATTTGTTGTAACAAGCAGAATAATTGATCTACATAAATACAATATTAAAATGCCCAGGCAGGTGTACACAGAAGGAATTCAAACACGCTTGTTATGATATGACTGACAGCATTTATTGCTTAAAATAAGACAATTCAAGTTTGATTCTGACTGGGCAGACTGAAAGTCACAAAGAGACATCTCAGTAAGTTTGACTGGGAAGAAGTACCGAGTCCCTGGGAGACAGGGCCGATGCCTGTGACCCGTATCAGCAGCATCAGCACTGATGCTAGCCATGCTCTGCCTGACAGCCTCCCTCAACTTGCAGCCCCACGTAACATGTTCCTTCATCAAAGGCCCACATCGCACCTACTCACAATTAAAGTCTCCAGAAAGCCTGCCATGAACTGCCTAAAGAGAATGTAAAAACTGCCTCTTTAAAAAAAAAGTCAAAGATAGCGAGATCGCCCATCTTCTGATTCACTCCTCAAATGGCCAGAGCAGCCAGCCAGAGCTAGGCCAGGCTGAGGAGCCTGGAGATTTCTGAGCCTCACACATATGGAGCATAAACTCAAGCCACCATCTGCTGCTTTCCCAGTTGCATTACCATAACACAGGTAAGACAGGGAGCAGCTGGAACTTGAACTGGCATTGAAGGTGGCAGTTTAACTCACCGCACCACAGCACTACCACCTCACCCTCTTTGGACAGAAAACCCCTACCATTTAAGCCTCTTTTCATTAAAACAATAAGGAGATATCTTACTATAAAGGGAATTTTACCCTTATTAAATTATCTGCTTTGGGGATACATAAATAGCAATAACTAAGCTACAGCGGTTTAGAGGCCAAAAGTACCTGCTGTAATAAAATGAGGAACAGAAACAACATAAAAAGCAACTCATATTTATCAGTGGGGAAAATATGAGGCTTGCACAATCTTTTCCATCCATCAATGCCCACGGGCAACTAATAAGTGACAGGAACCATCTTTCATTTGCTTTGAATGTGGTCACCAGTAACTGGACCAAATGCAAATATGACATATTTATTTCTGTTTCCAAGCTTTGAAACACCTATTATCTAACCCTAAATATCCCAATGGATGAATTCTTCTTGCATGAAAAATCTAGGGCCTTTGAAAATGCTCACAAATTCCTGTACACGTCACTGCTGACATCTCTGTATTTTCCCTCTAGCCTGAGAACAAACAGGACACAGGAACAGTTTCTACCATTGTGGATCCCTAAGTAGAACACTCACAGACTTCAGCAAGGGTAAACAATAAGAGGAAGGAAGGAGCGAGCAGGAAGGAAGGAAAGAAGGAAGGAAAAAAGGAAGGAAGGAAGGAAGGAGAGAAGGAAGGAAGGAAGGAAATGAACATGGTAAAACTATGGCTCACAGGACACAGTAACAAGGAAATGTTCTGATTTAAAATAAGCATTGTCTCAGAATCAGAAACTTTCCACACTTTTATCTACATGTTATCAGTGAACAAGTTACTTAATCAAGTCAGTTTCCTCATCTACAAAAAGATACGACTGAGCTCACAGATGGTAGATACTAATGCATGCAACAGCTCCCAGCACAACGCCGGCAGGGCAGAAATAATCATTAAGTAGTAGAATATTGTTATTGCTTTTTTTTTTTAAAGATTTATTTACTTTATTACAAAGTCAGATATACAGAGAGGAAGATCTTCCATCCGATGATAAACTCCCCAAGTGAGCCGTAACGGCCAGTGCTGTGCTGATCCAAAGGCAGAAGCCAGAAACCTCTTCCTGGTCTCCCACATGAGTGCAGGGTCCCAAAGCTTTGGGCCATCCTTGACTGCTTTCCCAGGCCAAAGGCAGGGAGCTGGATGGGAAGTGGAGCTGCCGGGATTAGAACCGGCGCCCATATGGGATCCCGGTGCATTCAAGGCAAGCACTTTAGCCGCTAGGCCACACCGCTTTTTTTTTTTTTTTAAAGAAAGTTTTTTTTAAATTGAAAAGGCAGAGTTAGAGAGAGAGAGAGATCTATAATAAGCTGGTTTACTCCTAAAATGGCCAAAACAGTAGGAGTTGGGCTGATTCAAAGCCAGAAGCCAGGAGATTCCTCTGGGTCTCCCATGTGGTTACAAGGGTTCAAGTACATGGACTATCTTCTGCTGCTTTCCCAGACCATAAGCAGGAAGCTGGATCAGAAGTGGGGCAGCCCATACGGAACTGGTGCCCATATGGAATGTCAGCACTACAGGTAGAGGTTTGGCTTGCTACAATACCATGTTGGTCCCAGCTGTTAGTATTTTTTAAAATTCATGGTAGGTGGGCCCAGCACAGTAGCCTAGCGGCTAAAGTCCTCACCTTACATACACCAGGACCCCATAAGGGTGCCGGTTCTAATCCTGGTGGCCCTGCTTCCCATCTAGCTCCCTGCCTGTGGCCTGGGAAAGCAGTCGAGGACACCCCATAGCCTTGGGACCCTGCCTAGGAGACCTGGAGGAGGCTCCAGGCTCCTCAGACCAGTGCAGCTTGGGCTGTTGCGGCCGCTTGGGGAGTGAATCAACGAATGGAAGATTTTCCTCTCTGTCTCTCCTGTGTATCTAACTTTTCAATAAAAATAAAATACATCCTTAAAAAAAAAAAACTCATGCTATGAGATATGAACAGAACTTTTAAGTATTTATTTTTAGAAAAAGGAAAAAGATATAAATATTATGTGAAAGAGCTATGAAGAGAGGGAGAGAGAGGAATCTTCCATTGCTAGTTCACTACTGGGATGTTCAATATTGCCAAGGCTGAGTCAGGAAGGAGCCGGGGTCTTCTTCCGGGTTGGCAGGTCACTAAGAGTTGGGTCATCTTCCAGTGTTCTCTCCGGGTCATTAGCAGGGAGCTGCGATGGATGTAGAACAGCCAGGACACAAACAGCATTCACATGGCATGCCAGCATCACAGGTGGCAACTTCACGTGCTATATCACAAGGTTGGGCCCAGATGTTGATTTTTCATTATCTGAAGGGCGGGGTGATCAGTCTCCTCCCAGAGCTGACCACACTGAGCCATGCTGAAGCCTGGAACTCCTCTCCAGGTC
Organism: Ochotona curzoniae; assembly: GCF_017591425.1. Classification (NCBI taxonomy): domain Eukaryota; kingdom Metazoa; phylum Chordata; class Mammalia; order Lagomorpha; family Ochotonidae; genus Ochotona; species Ochotona curzoniae. The sequence goes on along the minus strand of NW_024464920.1, from coordinate 10,109,881 downwards.
TTCAGCTATGGGGCCATGAAGCACTGACTGCAGGATTTTCTGGATGAGAAGTGGAGTAGCCAGAGAGCCAACCAGGCACTCCAATACGGGAGGCAGGCGTCCCAAGTACCAGTTTAGCCCACTGGGCCCCAATCTCCCCCTGCCCAGAATAACATCTAATCCTTGATACTGCCCACTGGTAGACTTTCGCTGAGAAGAGGGAAAAAATAAATAGATGGGGAGTCAGATGGTTTGAAGGAAGAAAGTTTACTAACATGCATTAGTGACACCAGATTTATGTCTGCTGACACTTTCTGCTCAGTTTGAATATTCACATCCCTGCAGTCACCAGAGGAGCCATGGAAATGGTTCCTTTGCACTGCATGCTGCTTCCTTTCTGCTAGGCAAACCGTATCCGCCATCTCAGGACAAAGCAGTACTACGAAGCATAAGCAAAAACAAACCTTTGTGTAACAGAATCTTACTTTTCTTCCTCAGGAAGGGAAATGTGTTGTTCTGAACTCCCAGCTTGGTGCCGCAGTTTCACAATTTCCCAGCACACTTTGGTTTAAGCTGTGAGTGAAGAGTGAACTGGATAGTCAGCTCTTTTTAAATCTTAAAGAAAAGATTGGCTTATTTCATTGAAGGTAAGAGAGAGAGAAAGAGAGCGAGAGAGAGAGAAAGGGACAGAGATCTTCTATTCACTGGTTCACTTCCCAAAGGGCCACAAGACAAAGCTGGGTCAGGCCAAAGCCAGGAGCTTCGTCTGGGTCCCCCATGTGGATGCAGAGATCCAAACACTTGGTCGAATTCTGCTGCTTTTCTCAGCAGCAGAGGAAGATCAGCAGCGGAACTAGCAGGACTTGAGTCACGCTCATATGAGATGCCAGCATGGCAGGCGGATGAATTTAACTGCTATGCTACAATGCTGGCCCCTTTACTGTTATTTTAGTGATTTGAGAGAGAGCAGAAAAAGAAACATCTCCCATCCTCTGGTTCACTCTCAATGCCTACAACAGGTTGAGGCCAGGAACTCAATCTGGAATCCCAAAATGGGCGGGAGGGGCCCATGTACTTGAACTACAACCTGCTGCCTCCTAGCGTACACATTAGCAAAGCAGGGCTCAAATCCATGAATTCTCATGGAGGACATAGGTGCCCCAACAACCAGGCCAAACATCTGCCCCTGGCTGATTTCTAATGACTTCTTTATTCCTAAAATTGAGTGATTCTTTGAACCTATTTAACCTAAAACCATTGAAAAACATACCTGAATTTCTAAAAATTTCCACAAATACCCTTGTTTGTTTCCTCCCCAACAAACTCTTCAGAGACTGAAATTCTGGAAACTTCGGCTACCAAGTGCAGTGCCTGTGCCTTATCGTCTCACTTCCAGTGTAGCTATGTTAAGAAAAACTAAGTACGAAAAGCTACACCTTCAAACTGAAATCTACACATTCAGACTGAAATCTCTTTTGACTGCTGATACTGTGCCTTCAAAGACTTACAAATTTATGAAGGAAAAACTACATATAGTCCCTTCCTTATGTGTTGTCACCCACTTTCCTACCCTTGATATTACAGCTTAGAATTTAAAATCAAAACTGCTTTTCAGATTTAAAAGAAAGCTATTATGGGCCTGGTGCAGTAGCCTAGTGGTTAAAGTCCTTGCCTAGAACATGCTGGGATCCCATGTGGGCGCCAGTTCTAGTCCCGGTGGCCCCGCTTCCCATCCAGCTCCCTGTCTGTGGCCTGGGAAAGCAGTCGAGGACAGCCCAAAGCTTTGGGACCCTGCACCCGTGTGGGAGACCCGGAAGAGGCTCTGGGCTCCTGGCTTCAGACTGGCTCAGCACTGGCCATTGCAGCCGCTTGGGGAGTGAATTAAAAATAAATTTAAAAAAGAAATAAAAAAAAGAAAAGCTATTATAACTTTATTAAAGTCCAAAGCTATAACTTTCTATGTTTCAAATATATATTCCAAAATATGTCAATGACTACAAACAGTTATCAAGGCTTCAAAATGCATCCATGATTATAAATGTTATCAAGAAACTGACTTGTTAAAAAAAATGATGTAAATAAAAATAAGTTTTAACTGAATTATGCGACCTAAAAGAACAAGCAGCCACCAAAAAAAAAGAAAAAAAGCTAAATATGTTTGTTTTCCTTTTTATTTTTATCCAAATGTCCAGGGAAAATGATTTTGTTGTTGTTGTTTAAAGTGTTAATTATTTCACCTTTCCTGCAACAGAAACCCAAATACTCTGACAAATAGGAGAGTCTGGTAAACAGACTTGAAGACCAAGGCTTAGAATCACTAATGTGCTTGTCTTTCCAGCATTGATTTGCATGAAATGACTTTACCGTCATGACTCAATTTCTTTATTCATAAAAGGATATCCTAGCACACAACACAATCTTAGTGCGATTCATGCTTATGTAGAAAGAAAAAGCATGTGTAATATATGCAAGCAAGAAGGATGAGGAATCCGGGCACCGGAACTGTACAAGACAGCTGTTTAATCTGGCACTTTGGCTCACTCATAGTTGTCCAGCCACACCTGTGTTTATGGCTCCACTGATAATCTCTGTCTGATGTCCAGCTACTCACTTACAAGTACTATCTGCCTATGGAAATCCACAGATGCAATCACCAGGCCCAGACTAAACTACCAAAGTAGTTAACGTTAGTACTTCTTTGCAGCTTCCCATTCCCAAATGTACTAATACGTAAACTGCTCTTCATCCATAGTATTGTTTTGAAAAAAGTATTAAAATACATTGCTATAAACATATCTAGTCTAGTCATACTTCTTAGGCAAAAAAAGGTTTCTTTAAACACCAAATTTATCCAATTCTAAGAAAGCTTACTGGGCCCGGCGCGGTGGCGCAAGTGGTTAAGGTCCTCGCCTAGCACGCCCGGGATCCCATATGGGCGCCGGTTCTAATCCCGGCAGCCCCGCTTCCCTTCCAGCTCCCTGCCTGTGGCCCGGGAAAGCAGTCAAGGACGGCCCAAGGCTTTGGGACCCTGCACCCGCGTGGGAGACCCAGAAGAGGCTCCTGGCTTCGGATCGGCATAGTATCGGCCCGTTGCGCTCACTTGGGGAGTGAATCATCGGATGGAAGATCTTCCTCTCTGTCTCTCCTCTCTGTATATCCGCCTTTCCAATGAGAAAATAATAAAAATAAATCTTTAAAAAATAAATAAATAAAAAAAAATAAAGAAAGCTTACTGAAGTAAAAGAAAAGGACAAACGATCACGAATACCTTCAACATGAGTCTAAGCGTGTTCCTGCTCATCCGAGCCCAGGTCTGGAAGGTCTCTAAGTCAGCTGCAGTACTTGAAGACCAAAGCTCACCTTCCCACTTCTGGAGCCATTCCTGCTTTCATTTGCACCATCATTCAACAGTCACACAAGCTATTTCATTTTATTGTTCTAATTATTGCCAGCCATATTTCCTATTACTTTCCATTACATTTTTCAGGCATTGGAAGTTAAGTATATTATTACGTGCTGGCTAGGAACCCAACTCCCACTCACAGTTATTTGTATTGCAAAAATGGATTCTGAATTCCAAACATGCTAATAATAGTTTTAGAACATCCAGAAAATGGTAAGCTGTGTGATTATCTTTACTCTCAGGTCCCAGCAGGAACCACAGACGCTTAGGAAAAGAAAGTCTCTTCCTTGTTCACATCATCTTCCCCACAGTCGTTTCCCTGCAAAGTTCACACTGGAAACATTCACCAGAAAGCAAGTCAGAAGTTCTTTACCCAAAGCAGCATATTTCACTGATGTGATATCCTTAGATATCCTTAGATAAACAAGGCTTTCAGACTTTTACTATTCAATAAAACTTACAACAAAAATCCAGCAATGCAAAACTGAAAACAATAATGTTTTCCTCAAAATACACAAAATTCATGTTACAAAACTATATTTTAACCAAGAATGACAGGAGAGTATTTAAACACATTCTTCTACCTGTGACAGAAAATATCTCTCCACATGGAAATGAGATGAAGGCAATACAACTTGATCAAACATACTAAAACTAAACTAATTCCCAACGCTTACATACAAGGATTACAAAAAAAAAAAAAAAGCACCACAAAATTGTACTGCTAAGAAACAAAACTGAGTGTCTCACTGTAGTCTCAAGTATAGAATGAATATGTAAATAGATTTGCCAAATGCTGTTGCTGTGTTTACTAAACAAAAAAACACTAAGTTGAAAAAGCATACAAATTTTTGATACTTCCTGAGCTTGATGCTGAAAATAACTTACAGGAAAGGGCTGCTGCTAAGACATGTGTTCCACTACCTCCCAACTGCATAATCTTATCTGTGCAATAACATGAAAACATTCACCAGAACTATTGATTTGTATCTTAATCATCATGTTCAAATCCAACACTACCAGGGGGTATCATCTGGGCTGGATCTGATGATTTCTAAAGGCATTGCCATCACGGGATTTGAAAGTTTGTTAAGTCTTTAAACCCATTTTCATGTTTTAAATTGGGAAGAAACAAACAAAAAACTTCACAGTTTTTCAGACCAGAGCTGTGGCACAGCAAGTGAAGCTGCTGCCTATGCATGCTGGTTTGTACCCCAGTTATTCCACTTCTCCCTGCTGGGAAAAGCAGCAGAAGATGGTCCAAGTGTTTGGGCCTCTAAACCCACCCTGGAGTCCTGGATTAAAGTCCTGGCTCCTGGCTCCTGGTTTTGGCTTGGCCCAGTCCTGTCTGTCACAGCCATCTGGGGAGTGAATCAATGGACAGAAACATTCTTTCAGTGGCTACCTTTTCTCTGGCCCTCTGACTTTCAAATAAATAAATCTTTAAAAGAATAAAAAAATACTTTTCTTTATCAGAGATGAGAATATACTGGTAAATTATTTTGAAGTTTAATTTATTTTTAATTCTCTTCCTTTGAGAAGACCAAAAGTTAAACCCCAATGTGGCAGGTAACAGGCAGTTGTGGGCAAAATTTCAAGAGACAGCAGTCCCATTTCTGATTTCACTTCCTCTGCCATGTGACTGCTTCCCTCTGGGTTTCACTGAAACGGCCTTAGCAAGGTCAGAACACAACTTTCTGAGAGCCAAATGTAATCATGACCATTTCACTTTTTAAAAATTTATTTTTATTTTATTTATAAGGCAAAGAGACAAAAAGACAGACAGTGACAGAGACAGATCTTCCACCCACTGGTGGATCTACTCTTCAAATGCCAGCTGGGCCAGGCGGGAGCAGGCATCTGCAACCCAATCCGGGTTTCCCACAGGAGCCACTGCCTGCTATGGCCTGTGCTCTGTTTTGGCAGGAAGGTAGAATCTGGAATTGGACTAGAACCCAAACACTCTGACATGGAATTTTAACCCCTGTACCAAATGCCTGCCCTGGATCCAGTTTAAAGCCTTGGCTCAAAGTGTCACCCCTGTAAAGTTGTCTTTAATACAACTCAGACAAGACTTAGATTAATAAAATAACACTGAACTAGAGCTACCTGTTGCTTCATCCAGCAGAAGTTACTTAGAAGTAACACCCCCTTTCAAAATGCATAGTGTCTTAACACATGATCAAGGTCTATGCAATTAAAATAAAAGGAGGGTTTGCTAGGTTACCTAGGAAACCCCATTTATTATACTTTTTCTTTGAAGTGCTTATAATAAGAACAAACTAAACACAGGAAAAGCCTGGAGCGTTTCCAAGGAGAGTTTTCTTCATAGAGTCAAGAAATATGCCTCAATTTCAGAAGGAAAATTCCAGTATATAGGCACTATCATTTTGCTGTCCACAGCTCTTTAATTCCAGAGAACTGAACTTCAGGAACGTCCCTATGAACACCAAGCTCTTGGGTAAAAGTAGTAAATGAAAACGCATCCTCCGCTTACCAGCCCAAGGGGAAGGCCCACTGCCAGTTAGTTAGTTGTTTTAGGGTCCCTATGTCTGAAACAATTGAGGGACTCCCAATCTCATGTCCAACAAAACTCCCTTGAGACTACACCCAGAAAAGTGCTCTATCTATAGTTCCTACGCCAGAACTCTCTCTCCAGGCTCCTCAGCCAGCATGTGCCTGTTGCTCCTCCCCCACTCTAGGACTTCCTGCAGTCACTCCCTTCCCACTGACTTCCTTCCCCTAGTCCTACAACTCACTCTTGCCTGGGGTCAAAGAGCAAACCCTGCAGTTAGCCAAGGAACAGGGAAGGAGGAAGAAATAAGAGAATGGGTAGGAATAGTGAAAAAAGGGTGGTTAAGAAACCCAGAGCCTACTAATTTCCAACAGCCCCACCCTTCCCCTCTGCTCATCACTCCCAGTGCCTCCCAGCCTTCCCTGAAGCACATCTAGCTCCTAGTTTCCTCATTCTTCCTACCAGCACATCTGGCCCCTAGTTTCCGCATTCTTCTTCAATCACCTCACCCTCTCCAAAGCTCCTGCTGCCTCAGGCCTGTGGATTTGCCTCTCTGAGGTTCCAGGTGCTCTGGTTCTGACCAGAGCTCCAGGCTCAGCTCCAGCTAGGGTCACACAAGAGCACCAAGAAGGACCAAGAAAATGTGCCCAGGGGGAAGTTAGGCAGTGGAGGTCATGAGAGTAACAATAAATTTCACTAGGACAGTCCTGATGACATTAGGGCCTTTTTTTTTTTTAAGATTTATTTATTTTTATTGGAAAGTCACATATATAGAGAGGAAGATCTTCCATCTGACAGTTTACTCCCAAGCGGCTGCAACGGCTGGAGCTGAGCCAATCTGAAGCCAGGAGCCAGGAGTTTCTCCAGGTCTCCCACATGGGTGCAGGGTCCCAAGGCCTTGGACCATCCTCAACTGCTTTCCCAGGCCACAGCAGGGAGCTGGATGGGAAGCGGGGATGCCGGGACAAACTGGCGCCCATATGGGATCCCAGTTCATTGAAAGGAAGGAATTTAGCCACTACGCTATGCACCAGGCCCAACACTAGGACCTTTACCACCATTTCAAAACAATTTCCTTGAGAAACATACTTAGTTTCCAAATATCAGGAACCTTTAGAATATAACCCTATTTAGAAATGAAGACTGCCTCCAAGGATTTCCTAATACATTATTAACACAGTATTACAAAATTCACAAATGGTAAGTAAGTGGTGTTGGATTTAAGGAACACCTATCTACATTGTAACAAAAGTGACCATATAGGTTCCCCTAGCTTGCCAAGGATCTATTTACTCATCCAGCATTTGGTTACATGGAGTCTGGAAAATGTAACATTGCTGTATGAACCTGTGCTCCGGGTAAGACCCAGATATTGGTCCTGGAGTGTTGAGAAGCTGTTAAAAATACTCCTCTGATGACTCCAGTAGAAAAATCTTTGACAGTGAAAAATCATTCGCGTTTCAGCAGTTTTAGAACCCCAGACAAGGCTTTGGATTCGGAATTAACTGCTGCAAAGCAGAGGTCTGTATATTCAGCAGCCAGAGTACCAAACAGCATTTCCGCCTGGACCTCCTCAGCTCACCTGAGAAATATGTTCCAGACCGTCGTCTCAAGTACCTTATCTTAGGAGACCGAGGTATCCTTCTCACAAAGGCATGGCTTTTGTCTTCTCTAACTCAATGTTATTTACAAAACGAATAAATTTTGAAGAAATATGGTTAAGTCTGACCCTACAACTGATGGCTTTGGATTTGGCTAGCACATCTGGGGAATGTCAAGCCTGCTGAGGGTTCTCATTCCAGACCTAAACAACAAACTCCACAGAATTCATCATCTTTCAATAGACTGCTCTACGTGACATTCAGCAACCTGTTCAAAGTTGCCTTTGGTTTCTGGTAACCTGTAGAAGGAACTTTCCTTAAAAACATGCCTCCTGTCACACTGGCTGGTTGGGAACATGAACTCCTTCCATCCTGACTTCACCCATCAGAGCTGCAGCACTCTAACGACAAAGACAGCACAGAAAGAACGAGTTCCAGAAATGAACAGCTCATACCAGTAACTTTTAACAGCAAACCCTTGGAATGTAAACCTAATGACCAAACCTCCAATTCTGAGAAAAACAAACAAACAACCTTTATCTTAGCAAGGATACTAGTGTGTGTACTATGAGAAAAAAAAAAGTAATTACACACAGGCACAAAAGAACAGTACCAATAATAACATCCCATGGTAAGAAGACCATACTTCACAACAGACAATCTGAAAAAAAGTTGGAAACTTAACTCCAATACTCTCTTGAAATATTTATGCCCAGAAGAGGCCTCTGCCTAGATACTTCTGTTTAGGGAACAGATGTAAACTGAATGGAGCCAGCCATGAGAGAAAATAGGCCAGGGAAGTAACTGGCCTTTTATAGGTGAAAGGAGAACAGAGAGGATGACAAGTTTAAAAAAAAATGCTGGAATGGGGTGGGCATTTGGTGCAGTGGCTAAGGGACCACTTGGGATGGCCACATCCCCTTTCAGAGTGCCTGGGTTCAAGTTCTGGCTCTGTTTCTATTTCCAGATTTCTGCTAATGCAAACCCTGGAAGTGCAAGCACCTGGATTCTTGCCTTCCAGGTAGAAGGCCAGAGTTAACTGCTCCTGGGTTTGGCCAGCCTCGCTCTAAACGTCATGGGCATTTGGGGACTGAATTACTGTATGAAGACGGGCTGCTTTTGTACACTCTCTGCCTTTTAAACAAAACAATTAAATGGTACCTGAAATTAAAAACCTTAAAACAATTTTTTTACCTTACACAACGACTTTGAGGAATCTCGGTATTCTGTTTACCTAGTAAATGTTTTTTGAGCCTCCACTACATGCCAGGTATGTTACTTCTTCCAAAGTCACATAGTAAGACCTGAGTACTTAGAGGTTAGTGGGCTAAGAATAAAAGGAAAACTTCAAAAAGGGTATATGTGCTACTTAGTTTAAAAATAAACACTTCAAATACAATGCAAAGGCTACCACTGCCTTTGGAACTGGAAGGAAGAGGTGGCAACTGCAACAGTTTTTTCCTTTGCCTTTTTCTCGTTCATTCTTCTACGTGCCCAAGTAATACCTGCTGATATCCTAATAGGCCCCTTGTTGGGTCTCATGCAGGATAACAGGACATAAAAAGATGTCTTTTGGAGCTTACAGCCGGGTACACAGAACATCAAACACACCAATAATTATAAAGTAAGAGATCAAGACAAAGACTGTAAGCACACCACAGCACATACTAGGAGGCCAGAATAGGAAGTAAGGATTTTCTCCTACGTAACATACAAGCTTCATGAAGCCCATGACAGATGAGCTGGACCATGAAGGACAGGCAAGACTTCATCTGGAGGTATGGAGCTGCTATTCCAAAGATAGGAAGCACATAAATGATAGTTAAGTATTCTACATACAGTTTTATGTATTACGGTTAGGCATTCTGCACCCATATGAAGTCTGCAATTGTTTTCAACAAGCAAGATAAATCCACAGAGAAAGATAACTTCTGCCACTTTGGAGGTTTCACCTGACAAGGACACCACAGGTATACACATGCATTCCATTAACTTCAGATTTCTTATAGCTCAGACCTTTCTTGTGGTCACTTACATGGCTACCAGTTCAAATTCTCTGAACGGGCTAGTAGAGTAAGTTAACTACACCAAGCCTACATTGAAAATATCCATTCCAACTAGCAGACCAAAAAACGCCACACTTGGGAATCATTTAATATGTTTTCTGAGCCACACCTCCCCAAGTAATTCCCCTCACACATTCCTATCTCTTCGAACTGCTGGAAGTTAAATCATGTTGATATATACAGAAATGCAGTGTCTATCCGACACCTAAATGTTACCTGGAATGCTGATGTCTGAGTCCAGGCTGCAGCTGGCCATCTGGAGCTTCATATGGCTCTTCTACTTCATACACATTTGCATCAGTGTCCTCCATGCTGCTGCAATTCTGCCATCCAGGTTCTGGAGTCTTCCCTACAGCCGTATGAAATGGCAGGTTCTCGTACTCCGGTATTTCCTCGTAATGACGTACATTCTCATACTCTGGGGCGGAGCCACAGGTATCAGCCTTCCAGGCCACCTGGGAGGATGGCTCCCTGGAGAGTATCTGGTCATCCAGAGACTCAGCTCTCGGGCCATTGGCCACACTGATCTGGCCCCGAGACTTCTTCTTTTTCTGAGATTCCAGGCTGTAGTTATCTGCAGAGTACGCCTTGGTTGGTTTTCCTCTCTTGTCTTCGGCCAACAAGCCACGGCAATCACTTTCCAACCCTTTCTGCTCCCCACCAGGAAGGCTGCCTGCTGTGGTATCTCCAAGTTGGCTACTTTTGGACCAAAATTTTTGAAAGTCGTTTTTGGTAAAAGAGATGGACAATTTCAGGTTGAGCAACTTTTTAAAGGAGTTTCTCTTTGGAGGGTCTTTGCAAGGTTTATTACACCTTTCCATATCCACAGCAGATAAAGATTTTGCTCTAGGTTTGGTTAAGGCAGTTGAAGATTCACTATTTGGGAATATGGTGACAGACTTTAAGGACTCAGGGTTCCCTAAAAAGGGTAAAATAGGATGAGGTAATTTCCACACTGGCTTTTCTGAAGTCCGTTTAGGCATATCAAAGGAGGATGACATACCATGGTTTGGGGTATACAAATGATTTCTTTCTAGAAGCTTCTGTGAATTTTTTTCTGCACTTGAAGGGTAAGAACTTTTCTCTACAAGCTCTTCAGAGGCAGCCTTTTTAAGCACTCCTGCAGCAGGCAAGCTGTGTCTTTGAGGTTTAGGGGGGACAATTCTTAAGGAACTTCCCTCTTTTATTATAGGTCCCTTTTGCATTTGAGAGGCAGACATACCTAGGTTACAGGCAGTAGGCAAATGTTCATTGCAAGTGAATTTAAGCTGCTTAGGCAGGCTCATGGATACAGTACTGCACCTGATGAAACTGGTCCCTGTGTCTGTAGAGGGTGACATCCTAGCACCATCTACTTCCACATTATCATTACTTAAATTAGAGTCTGTATCTAATGCAGATGACACTTTTTCAGAAGATGTTTCATGACACATGGCTTTATGTGCACTGACTAAGTCCTGTTTCTCATTATGGAAGTTCCTACTTGACTCACTTTTATTTCCTGGCTGTACTTTACCCACTTGCCTCTGGTTACACACAACATGCTGATGCAGTGTGCTGCTTTTATCATTTTTTGAATTATCTTCAATAAGACAAGAGCTACTATGTGAATTCCCTGGTTCTTCAGCACTTTCACTAGGAGCATCTACATATTTTTGGCGTAACAGACGAGCAGTGCGTGTCTTTCTGGGCTTGGGGGTTGGAAATTTGGGGGTACAAGGCACTAAGTGAATTTCTAAGGGACCAAAGTCAGTGACTTCCGATTTTGTATTCAATCCATCTGAAGATAGAAAAATACTTTTACCATCTTCCGCCGTTTGTGGCTCGCATGAGTTAAGGCAGCTGTTGCCTTTCTCACTGCTATGCTGACAAGACCCAGCAGTCTGAAACTCACCACGTGGAAGCTGTTGGTGGCAGGTGTGATGATCTGACATGTTTTCAACGCCAGACAGACGAGGTAACAAATCTGCAACTTCAATTCTGGGTTGTCTTCCTGAACTCCAGCCCCCATTCACCTGTGGGTTGTGTGTGGATCTGGGCTGCTGTGGGGAGCTGAAAGGTGACATTCCTGCTGTAGTGAGCCTCTCTTCCAGCATGCCCACCTTTAAAACTCTGCCACTGGGGCTCTTGCTCTTCTCAGCAAGAGAATCACACCGACCCCCATTAGTTTTGTTATTTTCTAAACTTTTAGGCCTTTCCACAGGCTCGGGTACAACCTGTTCTGTACGCGTATCCTCTCTGTTCCCAAGCTTAGCGTCACAACCAGAACTGCAGGAACACGTTGGTAAAACAACATCCCTACTCTGACTTGCTCCATTTTTGCCATTAAAATTGTCAGTGCTTTCAGGCAATTCTTGTTTCTGCTCTTCCAGACTCACAGTGGCTCTCCTCAACGGTGCCTTCCCAGTGTCTCTAACAGGTGAGCTCTGCAGAACCTTGGGTTTTGGGGCTATTGCTGGTTTGGTTCTCTTTGTTGACTGTGGAATACTAGAAGCCACGATGTCAGGTTTAGGTGCCACGGGAGGTGGAACTGACTTACTATTTGCCACCATAAACTTTGGCTTGGGGGCCACTGGTGGCTTCTTGATCTCTAAAAAGACAAAAACAATCATTTAATGAGCAAATTGGCAAAGTAGAAATCATACATGATAAAATTTGGTAATATTATTACTTTCAACAATGTGAACTTCATTTTACTAGGTAGGTCATACTTCATTCAACTCTGTATTACTCTTAAAAGTTCCTTCAATTGCCCTTAAATTCTGATATATAAAGTTCTGGGTATACTATACATTTCTTAAGTAGTTCAATATAGTTTCTGCTCCAAGCATGGAGCCGTTTACCACATCTTAAATTGAAATTAAATGTAAAAACTGATTTCTGTTTGGGACCACTACAACAACCCTTCAGTTTGACTATTAAAGTGCTAAGAGTTAAATTTGTAGATTTTTTTTTTAATGGAATGTCTCAGTGGAATGTAGGATACGATTCTTTAAAATTCATATGTATAACAACAGTGTATTTCTGTCTCAATGATGAACATCTTCAAAAAGTTAATGTAAAGTACATATTGTGAAAAAAAAATCATGCTTGGATTTCAGAAATGGTCCTTTAGGTCCATTTTCCACTAACTTTTTGAAGTACCTCATACATTGCAGTTGTATAAATGCCTTTTAAAATGCTCTAGCTCAAGAAAGAGAGCCCTAAAACTATCTTTAAAGAAATACAAGACCTGAAGTTTCCAAAACGCAAAAATTGAAAATTGGGTCCAGTGCGATGGCCTAGTGACTAAATCCTCACCTTGCATGTGTTGGGATCCCAAATGTGTACCATTCATGTCCTGGCTGCTCCACTTCCCTTCCAGCTCCCTGCTTGTGGCTTGGGAAAGCAGTCAAGGGTGGCCCAACGCCTTGGGACCTGCACCTGTGTGGGAGACCTGGAAGAGGCTCCTGGCTCCTGCATTCGGATTGGCTCAGCTCTAATCATTGCGGCCACTTGGGAAGTGAACTAGCAGCAAGAAGATCTTCTCTGTCTCTCCTTCTCTCTGTAAATCTGTCTTTCCAATAAAAATAAATACATCTTTAAAGGAAACTTTAAAATTGATTATTGGATATTATTTGAAACTCCTAATATAGTTCATATTTATTTTTTGCAGAAATTATCAACTGGGAATTTTTCATCAATTGCTTTAGGGAGATTTATATCTTAAAAAGTCACACATTGGGTTCTAGTGGCTAAAGTGCTTGTCTTGCATGTACCAGGATCTCATATGGGTGCCAATTCTAATCTTGGGTACCCCACATTCCATCCATCTCTATTTGTGGCCTGAGAAAGCAGCTCAAGACAGCCCAAAGCCTTGGGACCCTGCATCTGCGTGGGAGACCGAGAAGAGGCTCCTGGCTCCTGGTTTTAGATTGTTGGATTGGCACAACCCCAGCCTTTGTGGCAACTTGAGGAGTGAACCAGTGGACAGAAGATCTTCCCTTCTGTCTCTCCTCTCTATATATCTGACTTTCTAATAAAAATAAAATAAATCTTTTTAAAAAGCCACACACCTGGTCCCTACTGTAGATCTGATCAATCCAAACTCCTGCGGATCCAGTCTAAAGATCTGCAAATCTTTAAAGTTCCACAGATGATCATTCTGTTTATTCACTAGTCATTACTGTTGTGGTACACTTAAAAGAAAACCACAATTTCTAGTGTAGCAATTCTTCCTCACTATTACATGTTAAGTATTTCAGTAGCACCTATCTAGTTAATATCTGCTAGATTAGCACAGACCTGCTCTTAGCCTGTAGGAATCTAATAAAAGTTTACCGAAAAGATTTATTAAGATGAAAGATTGTTAGGGCCTTCATGTATATATATATTTCTTGTTACGCTCCTTTAAATTCTTCTTTCTCCACTGTACTTCTCAACCACATTTTCCCTAGGAAACGTGTGGTCAAAATATTTGATCTTATTTTACTTACATATTTGTTACTTCAACAGATCTTATACGTAATACAAACTGAAAAAAAAAAGTTTTCAGATCTTTTGCAAAGCACTACTACACATGGGATAACTGCTGGGATCCACAAGGCTTTGGTATTTCATTTGGTGAAGATTTTCTTTTCAACAAAGGAAATTAGTCACAACACTTGGGGAAGATATTACATGGAACTGAGTAAAGAGGGGGGAAAAATGGAATAGAGTGCTCTACTTCCTTTTACCAAAGAAACTGCCAAACCCTTTAATACTTGCACTTTGTATACAATCAAATTAGGGTTATAAACACCTTCTCAGTGAATCCTTAGCTATAAAGCTATCATAAAAAAAAGAGGATTATGAGTTCTTCTGAAAATAACTTAGGACAAATTTCAAGGTTTATACAATTTCAGTTGTCTGTCAATAAATATACTTGGTTTGAATTCTTCTTAGCCAGAAAATAACTGTAAGACCCTCTGAAGCCTAGTGACCAAGGTTCCTAATAATGGTGTAGAAAGTGGAATTCCAAATCCATGAAGTCTAAAGAGGAAAACATTCAACTGAACACTCAATGCCTCTTCCTAACAGCCCACCTTACTTAATTCAAACTGACAGACTGTCATGTTGACTTCCTCTCCATCTTTACCAAAATATCCTGACTCTGGGATTGGTAAAGACAATTTTTTAGAAGATCATAGATAAACAGTCCTGAAGATCAACTGCACAACAATGTGAATATATTTAACACTTCTGAACTATATATATAAATTGGCTAAAGTGATAAATGTGTTGTGTATATTTTATCACAATTTTTAAAAATTTGAAACAAAAAAAACACAGGTTATCTTTCATTTTTTTGAATTTTAAGAGTTTTGTAAGAGGCTCCAGGGCCAATTAATCAATCCACTGTTTATGTTTTAGTGAAATCATTTTTTAAATCCTTGATGCCAACTTCACTTGAATCTTTAAATGTGTTTTATGTATGAGTTACTTCTGAAAGACATACATTCCTGTTGTCTCTAACTGTGCAGAAATTAAATTATGACCTGGGTGTCAATTTCTAATAAATACAGCACATCATTAGGTACCTGAAACCCTCAATGCATATTTTCCAAATGAAATCAGGAACTGTCAATGTGGGCTTACCACTGGTGGTTCATTAATTGTGCATTAGAGCCAAACAGGAACAGAACTCACGAGCCAGCTTCCCCGTGGGGTGATGCTGGGCAGACTGGCTTCACCAATGTCCTCACTGACACACGTGGGAGTTGACCGGACTGTGAAAGCCCAGGTGCCCCTGAGATTGTAGCGTCTGAGATACATGTTTCTGAAGAATCAGTCATGCAGGCGCCTCTCTATCCTGTGTTACTTTTCCTTCCCCCTGGTGTATCATCACTACTAGAAGGCAAGTTCCAGGTGGACAGGCACTTGCCACTCACTGTAGCAAAAAGCCTGGGAATCATCAGTTATCACAGACACACACTCCTCTACCTGTATCAGTAAGAGAAAATTTCTTCAAAAGAAAAAAAAAAAGAATCAATATCAATTTTAACATAGAGTAATATTTTGACCAGTTAGTAAGAGTCAACTTCAATAGGATCACTGAACAGTTCCTTAATGGTGAGCAGGAACAAGTGTTCAACTAAGGTACAAGTAAGGCACTATCCCAAATCCTTTCTTATTAGTATTTTCTCAATGGCTCTACTTTGAAACCAACACAACTTGAAACATAATAAGCCATTCTACTGTTGGTCTGTCCAAAGCCAGACTTGAAATAAGTGACTGATGTTTGGAAATGAATTCAGCACCTTTGGATCTTAATACTGTATCAACAGTCAGATCCAAAGCTTCTTAGAGCAAAGTAGCAAATCTTTTATTTACACAGCTGTTTGGCTCCAGGGAAACATAAGGTAAGAAAGTAAACCACTAGGACCATTTTACTATTACAAACATCCCCGTCATCTGTTTTACACACAGATTGTGCTGGGTTCACGTGTAGGCAGTCTTCCTATTGCTCCAGCCAAAAAACACAGCAAGCAGCCAGGACCTGTGCTTGCTAAAAGAGATACAAAACACACACCTACAAGTACCTCTCCACTTCAGCTAAAAAATTACCAATAAGGATCCACCAATGTGAGCTCTTGTCCAGGAGTCACTGACTAAATGTTCTAGAACATTTTGGTGGTTTTTTTTTTTTTGATCAGTACAGTTTAGTTTGACAACAAACACTCCCTCTCCTAACTACAAATCACTTTCCTAAAAGTTTTCATAGTACTGTTCCCCTAAAGCATCATAATCAGTCTGTAATACATCCATCTACAAGAATGGGCTGGAAAGAAAACCTCAGATCTCTTCCATCTTCCCCATGCAGAAGCAAGAAAGAATTTTAACAAATCCTAAAAGATGAGAGAGGAAAACACCGGCTAATACTTCTCAGGGAGCCATGGTAAAAACCAACTCAGCTAGACACAGCAAGTATCTCTCCTTTCAAATACCACAAGAATGTTTGTGGACTGCTTTAACTGTAAAGTTGATAAAATATAAAAATAGCTTGAATTATTCCAGGATAATTAGAGGGAAAGATTCAGAAACGTCAAGATGGGGCTCTGGAGGACTGACTGACATAAATGTCAAAATAGATGCTCTGGATCTGTTCATTATGAACTGTTAGGAGTGAAACTGAAAATTGACATACCTAAGACATGGACAGTGGATCTAAATTGGCTGGCAGGATTTAAAAACTTCTAACCACTTTTCAAGTAAATCATTGTCTCAGAAATAAAGCGTGAACAGAGGTGAGACAGAGAAATTCAGGATGAGAATTCATCATGTAAGCAGATAGCCTCACCCAGCTCCCTGTAAAAACCCGCAGCAGCATTTGATAACTGATCACCAATACACATAGGTTATCAAAAGGAGAAGATCCACATCTCGTGCAGGAATAGTTCACTCCTTGCTTTATTCTCCCTGCTGGCTGACTTCTTGCCTTGTTCGTTGTAACCTAATTACGCCTGAAGACAGAACCAGGCTTTAGAAATAAGACAAATCAGAACAGAGCGCTGTTCGACAGTTTCAAGTTGCAGGAATTTTAAACAAATGCCAAGAAAAGCAATGAAAATTTAATCTGCTACTTAAGTGCTGATTCGGGAAGAAACTTCTAAGGGACAGGCTCGGGCTATTTTACTATAAAAGTCTAATGAACGTTTGAGTGGGCAAAAAGGTTAAAAAAAAAAAAAAAACCTAATGACTGTTGGGGTCCGGCTTTAAAATTAGTCTGTGTTCTTACAAAGTAAATGGGATAGCACTTTAGTCATGATTTTGGAAAACAAACAAACAAAAAAACGTTCCTTAAAAAGCATTCAGAAATACAAAGTCCAGTCTGCTCAAAATCCCCACCTAAGTAAATAACAGGCTTTTGTCATCAGGAAGAGAGGAAAGGCAGGCGTAAGGAAAGCAGGGGGGTGAGAAGACGGAAAGTAAGGCATTGGTTTATACTAACCAAGTATTTACACATAGCGCAAGAAGAATACAGAAAAAAAAAAAAATGCTAGATAAGCTGGGGGGAAAAAGCCACAGGCAATCCCAGCAACAAGGTAACAGGCGTCAGCCCACCGGGACGTGAGAGTAACAACGTCTACACTTGTGCCCCGGTCCCAGGGTCCGAGCGTCTCAGCCTCCCTGCCCGGGCAACCAGGAGCCAGGGGAGCCTGGGCAGCTCCTCGCGATCCACAGGACCGGACGGGAACCCGGACCCCGTTCCCACCTGGCATTCCACCTGACGCCGAGCCCCGGCACGGGTCTGGGGGAAGCGAGGTCCCCGACTGCCCCCTCAGCGCTCTCGCTCAGCCGTCCGCCCGGCGCTGGGGGGAAGCTGTGGAGGGGCGCTGGGGGCGACGCCAGGCTCCCCCCAGCCCCGCCGAGCAAGGTGGTCCAGAGCCCCAAGCCTCGCAGCGCTCGCTTCCCAACTTTTCCAAGCGGCACCGCCGAGCGCGATCCCTTACCGACGGCAGAAGTCATGACTGCCCAGCGCAGTTCACTTCTCCGCTGGCCGCCCTCCTCTCCTCAATCCATGGTCCCTTCTCAGGCCATTGTTTTCCAGAGTTCGGGAAAGAGAGAAAAGCCCCTGCGGCGCTCTCATTCCGTCCCGCCGCACAAAGGATGCGGCCGGCTCCAGCGACCCCGCGGCGCTGCCGGGCGCGAGCCGCCGGCGGCAGGCGGGCGAGCACGAGCGCCGCCCCGCCGCGCTGTGGGCCGACGGCCAGGCGCGGGCACGAGCGAGGCCGCCCGCCGCCCTGCCGGCGCGTGCCCGCCCGGCGCTCCCGCCCCGCCCCCCGCCAAATCAGTGCCGCGGGCGCCCCCTGGCTAGTCGAGACCGTAAAAGGCAGACAAAAACCGCAGCCTCCTCCAATCACAGGCCTCGAGCTTCCTCCTGCTCCCGCCCTTCCCGCCCACAGACTCACGCTCTGCTCCAATGAGCGGGCCTAGAGGAGGAGGAGCAGGAGGGTGGGAGGGAAGCGTGAGCCGCGAGGCATACCGGGAAGTGTAGTTTTCTGCCCCCACGCGCCGGGTAGAACCCGCAGCATCGGAGCTGCCAGGTTCTCCCGCCTTCATTTCCCATCGTGCTGAGGCTGGTGGCATGGCGGAGAAGGATGACACCGGAGTTTGACGAAGAAGTGGTGTTTGAGGTGAGGAAGAAGATGGCGGTGGGCGTGAATTGTCTTTGTTTCCGAAGGATGGAAGAGGCCAGGCGGTCGCGAGGCGCCCCTGCCTGTCTCAGCCACCGAATCCCCACAGTGTCCGGGCCTCTAGTCGGGCTGCTCCATGACAGGTGTAGCCCGAGTCGCCCCGTCCGCGGCGGCGGCGGCCTCAGGCCGGCCCGGAATCCGCAGCTGCAGGGTGGCGGCCTGGCCGGCGGGCAGGAGCCCCGGGGATCCGAGCACCCGCCTGGGACACTGCGCCTGCCTTGGGGCGGGGTCGCGCTCTGCTGCACCTTACCCTGCGGCTGCTTTGGGGAGGTCGCGGTGCACCTTGCCTCAAGTCCACGTTCGCCGCCAAGGCGTGGCCCTCGCCCGGAAGGCAGCAGGTGTCGGTTTTCTCACAGGATTGCAGGACCACGGTTGTAGGACCTACTGTGGGTTGGGGCATCTCTGCGTCCATGTTCGATTCTTTTGTCCTTTGCTATTGCGCTAGGTATATCCAGTTGTAATGAATGAGAGGTCTGAGTCTGAATGCTTTTGTGTAGGACTAATTTCAGATGTACTCTGCCATTTTGAATGAAAAAAACCGGGAGAGTGTTTCTGATGCCGTTATTCTGGTTGATTCAGGTCAAAACCCGAACCCCTAAAAATAGTGCGTGTGCGTGTGCGTGTGCGTGTGTGTGTGTGTGTGTGTGTATGGAAAAATGGCACATGACATACAGCGGGAGAGCCAGCCACTAACCATACAAATTGTTAAATGTTGAAATACGTATCAACTGTCCTTGGAGAATTAATTTGGAAACAGCTGTCTGCTCCAAGACGCTATACCAAATAAATGATAGCCAAGGTGAATCAAATGGGAAGGGCGGAGGAGAGAAACTGTTACAGAAACAGACTTGTATATGCAGAGGTTTGAACCTGTGGAGGTATCCCGTGTGCATTTTTAGCCTGTGATCTGGTTATAGCTACATTGTAGAAGAAACAGAAGGTGTTTGCGTTTTGCTGAAGTCCACTAGAAAAGACAGGACACTGCATTTTGGAAATGAGAAAAAGAAATGATGGAACAAAAGCTTGGGCAGACATGCCTAGGGCAGAATCAAAGAAATGGTTACAGATTGCCTGTGAAAGTTCAAGGACAGACAGAAATGTAGGTTGCATGCATTTCTACTGTAAGGCAAACTGGGTATGCATTGTGGAGCCCTGTTTGATTTCTGACCATAATAAATTGTTGAAGACATTTTCATTGCAGAAACTAAAGCCAAATGAAAATCATCTGATAGGTTTGTGTGTGTATGTGTTTCTATATAAAAGGACGTTTTCATGTATTTTTCTCTTAAATTTTACAGTGCTGGTAATAATACCCACCACCAGTATGTGAAATGACAGAACCATTTCCTTTTATTGGATAGGTTATTTCATAATAACATTATGGTTAGCACTGGTGTAAAGCAAGTTTGAATTGCAGCTTTACTTCAGAGTAATTTCTAGAAGAGAAAGTAGAGAGCTCAAAGATCTGAATAGTTTTTTACAATTCATGAATCAAATCAGTTATGCCATGTCATGTCTCCTCAAGGGATAAGAAGCATTCATTTAACCAAACCCTCAGCAGTAGCCTTCATCTTTGCTGAGTTGATAGGCAAACATAATATGCTACCATTCTGATTTCTGCTTTGTACATTTGTATAGCTGTTAGCCATTTTTATTTCACTTAAGCAGTTCTTTTCGTATTTTTGGGGCCATTTGCCTATTCAGTGCTAGCTTTTTAAAAATTGATTTGCATGAGTTCTTTATATATCTTTGAGATTTTATCATACATACAGAAAAAAAAAAACTATTTTCACATTTGCTGTTTATTTGCTTTTTGTCCAACACATAAATTTTTACAACAGCATTTTGTTGTATTGATGTATTTTTGCTCAGTGTTTCATAGCTGAGTGCACAAAGCAGCGCCCAGGTCTAGAAACCACCTCTCAGCCAGCGACAGCCCCCTGCTGCTCCTTCCAATCTCCCAACTTAGATCAGTCTCGTCTCTGTTTTTTATACACTGCACAGTTGTATTGATATGCTAGTTTGTGTCTGGGTTTTCTTTTTCCGCCTTTATTTGTGAATCATCCATATTGTTACATGAACATTTTTTTTTCCTATAGTATTCCATTGGGAATCTGACTTTTTTAAAAAGCCATGCTTTTGTTGAAGGGCATTAGTTGGTATCCAGTTTTAAATCATTATGGGTAGTGCTACCAGGGGCCTGTTACGGTGTGTTGTCAAACATGTTTCTGTTGACTATCTATACTTGCAAATACTTGCAAGTGTAATGACTGGGTTGTAAGAAATAAGCTATATTTAGCTTCTGTGCAGGTGGCAAATCCATGTGATACACCACAAATCTGGCCTTTCTAAGAGGTGTCTTAGTAGCCGCAGCAAATACCTGCCTTTTAATAGTATCTGTCACTGAACAGAAACTCTCAGCTTTATTATAATCCAGTTAATCCTGTTGTTTTAGGGATAGTTAGTCAGACAAAGATTTCCCTACTCCATAGTCCCAAAGAAATGTTTGTAAAAGTATTTTTGATCTGTTGCATCTGGATATGCCATCCATCTGGAACTGATTTATGTTTAGTATTAAGATCAATGCAATCTTTCCCCATATGGATATCCATTTGACCCAGCATTATTACTGAATGGACCGTTCTTTCCTCACTGTTGAGTTGCCTTTGTCATAAATCAGGGTATCTTTTATTTATAACCTGTCAGAGAAAGAGATAATACATCTGCTGGTTTTACTCCCTAAATGGCTGCAACATCCAGAGCTGGTCTGGTCCAAAGTTGGGAGCCAGGAGCTTGTTATTGTCTCCATGTGGATGCTGGGGCCCATGCACGTGAGCCATCCCACGTGGACTGCTCTCAGGCCCTAAGCAGGGAGCTGGATTGGAAGTGAAGCAGCCAGATCTCAAGCCTGTAGCCATATGGGATGGTGGCACTGCAGGCAAAGGATTAGCTCAATTGCTACCATGTTGGTCCCATAGACCTCTTTCTAGATGCTTCTTTTCCATTGATCAATTTGTCTGTTTTTATGTCATTACTAATTTATTTTAATTACCGTAATTTTATATCTATAGATGTTAATAACCAATAGAATAAAAGCTTCCAACTTTATTCCTCTCCAGGAATTCCTTTGGTTGCTTTGGGCGCATTTTATTTTTGTATGGGTTTTAGGATCCTCCTGTAAATCTCAGTGTTTTTCAGAAACCTGAGTGAAATATTGATATGATTGAGATTGCTTTGAATCTATAGATTGATTTGGGGAAGCTTGACATGTTTCAGTATAGAGTTGCTGGCCTTGCCTTGGGTTTTAGGCCTAGAAAGTACAGCAATTTCCTGCTGTTTAGTCCCTTGCTGTTTTACTGTCTCCCATATTTTGCTCGGGTACTGTTTACAGCTTTGTAACTGTTCATTTCATCCAATTTTTTAGTTATATTGATTCTTCCAGTCTTCCTGTAAGGTGACTTCCTGGGTTAACCTATTCTGGTGCTCTTCCTCTATTTTTTGGAATAGTTTCTTTTCCATTATCATCTACGGCCAATGATTTTGTCTTCTACAGACTTCTTTTTTCTGGTAGTATTATGTAAAGTATATTGAAAATCCATCTTTATTGGACTCTGCACATCTTTCAGAGTCTGACTCCCTGATGGTTCAGATTTGTGGGATTAAGAGTTGCCATAGGGCCGCCATTGCGATGCAGCAAGTTAAGCTGCCACCACCTCTCATGCCAGCATTCCATGTGAGCTTCCGGTTTAAGTCCTGGCTGTGCTACTTCCAGTCTAGCTCCCTTCGGATGTGACTAGGAGAGTAGCAGAGGCTGGCCCCAGTGCTTGGGCCTTTGCTGCCCATGTGGAAGATCTGGATAAAGTTCCAAGTTCTGACCATAGCCTGGCCCCAGGTACAGCATTAGAACCCTTTGGGATGTAAACCTGTGGTTAGAATCTGTGTGTTTCTCTTCTCTCTCTCTCTCTCTCCCTCCCTCTCTGAAACTGCCTGTCAACTAAAATAACAATAATAGTAATAATTTTTAAAATATCTATATCGGAGGGATCAGCTTCATGGTATAGCAAGCTAAGTCTCTGCCTATAGTGTCAGTATCCTGCATGGGTACTAGTTTGAGTCCTGGCAGTTCCATGTCTGATCCAGCTTCCTGCTAGTGACCTGGGAAGACAACAGAAGAGGGCCCAACTATTTGGACTCCTGCATCCACATGGAAGCCATGGAAGAAACTCTTGGCTCCTGCCTTCGGACCAGCTCAGCTCTGGCCATTATAGCCATTAAGGGAGTAAACCAGCAGGTGCAAGATCTCTGTCTCTTCCTGCCTTTTAAATAAAAATAAATGTATATTTAAAAATAACTAAATAAAATAAATGAAGATTCTTTCAATAAAAATCTCTATATGTGGGCCTGACGGCATGGCCTAGCAGCTAAAGTCCTCGCCTTGAACACACCAGGATCCCATATGGGCACCGGTTCTAATCCCGGCAGTTCCACTTCCCATCCAGCTCCCTGCCTGTGGCCTGGGAAAGCAGTCAAGGACGGCCCAAAGCTTTGGGACCCTGCACCCACGTGGGATACCTGGAAGAAGTTCCTGGATCCTGGCTTCAGATCGGCATAGCATCGGCCATTGCGCTCACTTGGGGAGTGAATCATCAGATGGAAGATCTTCCTCTGTCTCTCCTCCTCTCTGTGTATCTGACTTCCCAATAAATAAATAAATCTTTATGTGTATCTAAACATAGAAAAATAGTTGCTTTGGTAGTTAAATAACCTCGGTTTTTTCAGGCCTATAGTTTCTTAATTTATAAAAATGTAGTAGGTTCTTGGTCTGTTTGCTTCAGGCTGTTTCACATACTCACCAATCTTATCCCTGAAGTCTGTCTGGATCTTTTCTTCCTCTCGTTCAACCTTAATGGCAACCATCTTGGTCATGCACCTCTTGGTGCAACCAGAGGCTTGGATGGACACTGAACCCCTCTAATCAGCCCCTCTAATCTCATTATTTTGAGAAGGTTCTTGGAAAAGAATTGGGGCAACCACCTTATTTCCTGAGTTTGGCCTTTCCAACTCAGCTCTCCTCCCCTCAGGTCACTGTGGGAGAAAACCTTTTCAACATCAGGCAATTTGTTAGGAATGATGTTAATTTCTAGTACAACATGCTTCAGGTCATGTTAAGTCAGATAGTGTACGTTATTTCAGCTATACAAGTTCATTCTTATACAGAAAGCAGAAACCTTCCCATCTACCATACACAGAAAGGGATTTAAAGTAAAAAGTCAGTTGTTGTTGGACATCTGGGGGTTCATGGATATTATTTTAGGAAGCCAAAAACATGTGATCTTGAGAGAAGTAGAAATCATGGGTATACCCACTTGGGAATCCAAATTTATGTCTATAATCCTAGGTGCAAGACAGTTTGGGAAGTGTCTGAGGGAATTTTCCTACCTCTGCCATATCTGGCACAGTAGCCTAATGACTGAAGTTCTCTTCCTGCATCTGCCGGGATCCCATTTGGGCACCAATTTGTGTCCCAGCTATTCCGCTTCCCTTCCAGCTTCCTTCTTGTGGTCTGCAAAAGCACTAGAGGACGGCCCAAAACCTTGGGACCCTGCACTCATGTGGGCAACCCGGAAGAGGCTCTTGGCTCCTGGCTTCAAATCATCTCAGCTCTCGCCATTGTGGCCCCGGGGAGTGAACCAGCAGACAAAAAATCCTTCTCTCTGTCTTTCCTTCTCTGTAAATCTGACTTTCCAATAAAAAATAAAAATAAATTTTAAAAAAAGGGTGGTACACAGGAAAGGTGATAAAGTGTGGAGGTTAAGCAAACCTAAGCTCTCCTTCCCTATGAAAATGTAATTGTGATATTTTCCCTTTTTGATGTGTTCTGCTATTTTATTGATATTCAGGTTCAGAAATAAGACTCATTGATGTCTTAAAATTTACCCAGTCACATACTGCATTGAGTCATGTTTTGAGATCCTCCCATCTCTTAAAGACATGTTCAGTTTTTCTCCCCAGAGGTTGACATTGAGTCCTCATACTACGAGAGGAGAAGCGTACTGGAAGATGATGCAAGAGGGACTAGCGGGCAGGGAGAGGGAGAGTAGGATTGCCAGGCCCAGTTCCCGGTCCTTGCCCTGGAATCTGAGAGCTTTCATTTCATTAAGGCTAGATTTCCTGTATAACGTCAAAGTTAATTCCATTGTATCAGAGTCTGCCTCCTTCCACATAATTGATTGGTTGAAGTGAGAAGAATAGTGCAGCCCCGATCATGTACCTTCTTGCAGGCCCAACTGTAGGACAGGGTATGAAAAATGATGAGCAGACACAGTACCTAGCAGTATTAAGCAAAGTGAATACTTATGAGTCCATATTGTTGTTTTACTACATTGTCATCATTAAGATGTTCTGAGAATTTTGAATAGGGATAAAGTGTGATTTTTGTTGCTATGTGACTTTTAGCCATTTTCCGTGGTAAATTAATTGTTGAAACTGCGCAATTTCTTTGGTCTTAAACTCTGCTACTCCTGAGAGGAAGAGTACCTGGAAATAAGGCTTTTTCATCTGAAGTAGCTTGTTTCCAAATGCTCCCAACAGCCAGAAACAGGCCACACCAGCACCTAGAACATCATCTAGGACTTCCACATAGGTGACAAGGGCCCAACTACTTGGGCCATTGTCCTCTGCCTCCCCAGGACACTGTTAAACTGGAAGCTGGATCGGCAGCAGAACAGCCAGTACTGCCAGAATTCTGATAAGGAATACAAGCACTCCAAGCAGCAGCTTCACTCACTATGCAGAGAGAAACAGAGCTCCAGTGTACTGATTCATCTCTTATTTGTCCCCAGTGATGTGCTGAGCCCATGCTGAAGCCTGGAACTGAAAACTCAATCTAGGGCATCATGTGTTCCCTGCCAGAGGCAGCATTAAGAAGTTCAAAGTGGTGGCAGAATCCCTAGTCGAACTTAGGCACTCTGGTATGGGATGTGGGCATCCCACTGGACCGCTTAGCTGGTAGACCAGGTGCCCAACTCTGAAGGACTCATTTTCTGCCTCTTTATGATTTGCAGTGCATTGAAACCATCTCTTTGTAACTTCCTCTTTATATGAATAATGTTGTCCTCAAGGGACTTTTTCATACCCTTGTTAGCTGTAGTTGAACTCTTTATTAGCAAAGGTTTTTGATTTTTTTTTAAAGATTTACTTATTTTTATGGGAAACACAGATTTTACAGGGAGGAGCGGCAGAGAGAAAGATCTTCAATCTGCTGGTTCACTCCCCAAATGGCTGCAATGGCCAGAGCTGAGCTGTACCAAAGCCAAGATCCAGGTCTCCCACAGGAACTCACATACCCAAGGCTTTGAGCCATCCTCCACTGCTTTCACAAACAGGAAGCTGGCTGTAGGGAAATGGAGCAGCTAGAACACGAATTGGCACCCATATAAGATTCTGGTGTGCACAGATGCAACTTTAACCACTGAGCCATTGAGTTGGGCCTTTGGTGTTTCTTTGAATTAATTTTCCCTTTGCTCTTGTCTGAAAACAATAATTAGGAAATTGTAATCTTTTGTTGACAGTGTGTTCAGCTTCAGCTGTTTTTCCCCCATAGCGCCAAAACAAATATATGAAGGGAAATGAGCCTCACAAAACTTCCCCGGCTTTTCTAACCATCCCCACCCAAAGGATTTATTTATTTGAAAGGCAGAGTTACAGAGAAAGGGAGGAAAAGAGGGAGAGAAAGATAGTTCTTCCATCTACTGGTTCATACCCCAAACACCTGCATGGTCGTGCTGAGCCAGGCTAAAGCTAGGCGCTTAAAATCCATCATGGTCTTTCAAGTGTTTGAGCCAGCTTCTGCTGCTTTCCCACTACATGAGCAAGGAACTGGGTTAGAAATGGAGCAGCCAGGACTCAAACACTAACAGGATGCTGACTTTGCAAGTACTGGCTTAAACTGCTGTGCCAAATGCTGGCCCTAACTTCCATATTTAAAATAATATTTTAAAAATCCCTCTCTTGCTTAAGAGAATTATCTGTGTATTTTTAAAGGCTATATAGATCTCCAAAAGAACATTTAGGTATTTTTCCCCAAGTGTTATTTGTAAATTCCTTTGTATCTGCATTATTGATTTGACTAATGGAAGGAAATTGGTTGTTTGTTTTTTCCTGTTAATGTATATGTGGATGGTATTTTCTGTTTTAGTAATGGAGTTTGCTATCTGGGATAGCCTTGCTTATGAAAGGTGAAGGTTCATCCCCCAGATAATGACTTGGTATTATATCATCTCATTTTTTCTTAAGATGTATCTTCAGTTTCGGTTTTAGAACTTAAAACCCTAAATTATATTATTTAAAATACTTTGTCCTAAACAGTGGCTGAAATTAGAAGCATTGCAGAATATATGCATTTTTTCTTCTTTTTTTTTTCTCTTTATTTTTGACAATCTTTACATAGTTAATTGGGGCACAAAGGTTCAAAATCTACAGGAAAGTGGCTAAGACTATTAGTTCCACATTTTTTTTCCTGTATCTGGAGTAAATGGGGAGGTAAAGGGATATGCCCCACCCAATCTCCCACCCATCCCAGGTCCCTGATGTGGGGCATGCTCTGAGGATCTTGCTCAAGTGGTTGTGATAATTCAACAGTTATGAATTGCTGCCAGTCTTGCGATTCCAAGCACGGGTGAGGTTGCTGAAGAATCCACTGATTTACCTAGTCCTTAGAATCTCCATTTTCCCAGTTTTTCACTGCCAACATATGGCTAGGGTAGCTGATTGATTTGTTCTATGTCTGTCTTTTCATGGTAGGGGTTCTGAGTCCGGCAGTTCGATTGGGGAGATCCCCAAAGAAACTTTGTTTGAGGTGGTCCCAGACCAGAAAATATATGCTTTTTAAAGGATTTATTTATTTTTATTATAAAGGCAGATTCACAGAGATAAGAAAGAAAGAGAAAGATCTTCTATCTGCTGATTCTTTCCAAAGGCTGCAACAGCAGGAGCTGAGCTGATCCAAAGCCAGGAACCAGAAGCTTCTTTGGGGTCTCCCACACAGGTGCAGTATTCCAAGGCTTTAGGCCGTCCTCATTTTCCAGGCCACAAGCAGGGAGTTTGATGGGAAGTAGAGCAGCCGAGACACGAACCTGGTGACCATGAGGGAGGCTGGTGCTTGCAGGGGGAGGTTTAGCCAATTGAGCTGTTACTCCAGCCACTAGTAAATAGGAATATTTATTAATGACGCTATTAAATTCCAACACTAGTAACATAAAAGATTGATCATTAAGACCAAAGGTAGGGCTCTGTGCCGTGGCCTAGTAGCTGAAGTCTTCACCTTGAATGTGCCAGGATCCCAAATGGGTGCCGGTTCTAATCCGGATAGCCCTGCTTCCCATCCATCTTGTGATTGACAGTCTGCTAATAAATCCACAACCTTAAATATAGTATCTCTTTTGGGCTTTTATTAAAATCTATTTCCTGAGGCCAATGTTGTACTGGTGTTGCCTCAATCTGCAACGCCAGCATCCTCTTTGAGCTTATAATTTTTTTTTAACTATTTTGTACAACTATTTTAGCTATTTTGTAGTCAATTGAAATAAAGAAAATTGTATAGTAAGTTCACTCCCTTTACATCTGTTGGCCTTTCTTTTTATTTTGTGCTTGGTTGCTATTGTATATAAATACATCTGTACTATTATACACAAAAACCTTAACATTATTGTTTTTATAACATTTTACTGTTTATAATAGATTGTCTCAATCAGATGTATGTCAGTGGAAAATATTACAAGCCTTTAGACAGGTAAATTTATGAAACTATGTCTTCCCTGCTGCTGATTTATAAGAAAAAAAAATTAGACATTAAATAATGTCCTTTGAAGACACTCCTAAAACCTTACTTTCTCTAGTAGGCTTCTATAGTTGTTGGATAATAGTAGTACTGTAGAGATAAGATCCAGAGTGTTTTTTCAAAGGCTGCCTCTGATAGGAAAATGCTTAGTAATGACAAAGGCACGCCCTCCAACTCAGAGGCCATTTTGTACTATAGTTCTTCAGCAGAAACAAGTGGGAATCATCAAAGAAAGAAGTATATGGATCAGAAAAGGATATGGACAAGAAGCAATATATTTTTCACCTAGGATAAATGGAGAAATGACAATCATGCTGTCTGTGAGTAATTCAATGACTTGGACCAATTTTTATAGATTCTTTCAACTGAATCTTTTTTATTCTTTGACTGGATATAGCTTTGCTGATATTTAGGAGCAATTAATGCTTGGATTTGGTTCTTCCGCTGTAATAATTTAGTAATTATATTGAAATGAGTAAGCTCCAAAAAGTATGCCTTTTGTTTTAAATATTTAAATTTGCAGGGTTCTATCTTATCATATTATGTAAAGATAGGAGAGGCAGTAAGTGGTTAAATTGTTCTTTCCAATTACATGCTAAGTTAAAAAAAAAAACCTCTTATACGTGAGATGTGTAAAATTCACTATCTTAGCAATCTAATGAATAGGGTAGGAGAAACTTATTTTCCATAATAAGGTTTTGTTCATTTTCACATTTTAGTTCTTCAGTAGCTTCTCCCTTAAAAATTGAGAAAATTGCTGCTTCATATAATGTGATAATGACTTTCTTCCACATCAGTGTGTTTTATGGTATCCTGATACTAGCTTACAGAAATTCAGAAATAATAGCATTAACAATAGTGATGTATTTTTTTCTATGATCTCCCCATTGCTGTTTCAAGTATAATACTCATCTTTATAACTGTAGCTTTAAGGTATATATATTCAAAGAAAAAAGGCTTTTTACAATAACTAGTAAGTTATTTCTAAGTAAATAATAATATTCTATAAAATTTCATTATAGGTGCCATTTCCTTAAAGATTTATTTTGAATAAAACCTCTTATAAAGATTGTGTTGCTATGCTAGATGCTTCTGAAAGTTTATGGCTTGACTTAGACTCTGCACAGTGCTACAGAAATTAGAATTTGATACAAATTTTTTAGCAAAAATTATCATAAATAATTTGATAAATCCTTCAATTTAGAAATGGAAACATAAGCCTTCTTTGGTTCTTTGAACCAGGATAAAAATAGGTTTTTATGAGTGGGAAGTGGAATGATTGAGTTACTGGTTAGATCTTGCCCAGTTTCGGTGTTCTGTACTCACACAGCCTCGTCTGGAAGCAGTGTGCCTGTCTTTTCAGCTTGCTTTTTGTATTTAACACAGGCTGCACAGTCTGCAAAACTTAGAGCATCTGATAGCAACATTTTGTCACACCTAACAGTGTGGTTCTGATATAGGACCGACATTTTAAATAAAGATCTGTGTAGAAGTTGATTTGGATTATTGGTTTTTATATAGCATAACACATAGGATTATTCTCATGACTCACTAAAGTAGCATAGTTTATTTTTTTAGCATGTATTTTTTAAGGATCTTTTAAAAATATATATATTTGAAAGTCAGAGTTACAGATTGAGAAAAAGATCATCCATTTTCTGGTTCACTCCCAGGATGGTCACAGCAGCCAGGGCTGGGCCAGGCCGAGGCCAGGTGCCTGAAGTGTCATCTGAATTTCTCATGTGGATGTAGAGGCCTAATCATTTACGCCCCCTTTTTTATAACAGGCCTTCAAGTTACATAGGAGCATCAGTCTGCCTTAAACCCCTTTTACATGGCCAGCTCATTCCCCTTTTCTCTTCAGAAGCAACCACAGTTTTCCTTTGATATGTTTCTTCCTGGTCATTTCTAGTCAATTGTATTTCCATATATGTATACATGCATGTGACACACACAAGCATATTGTATAATTTGATTCTATATGTTTTCTTGAAACATAAATATGGTTCTTAAGTGGTTGTGGTGGTCAGATATCTTGTATGTATATTTTGTCAGAATTTTATAGAGCAATTGATTAGATGTCCAGTTGTGATGTTACAGGAATGGTTCGATTTATACATTTGTGTCTTTATAGCTATTTTCCCATAATAGTGCAATATTTGTTTCCCCACATTCAATGTGTACTGACTTACTCAAATTTATTGCATCATGGTAATTGAATTTTCTCTCCACTTCCAAAAAGACTTTTCTTGAAAACCGACTAAGCTAGGTTTAAAAGTAATTATTAAGAATAGAGTACTGTGATTTTAAATACTCTCCAAGAAACTGTCCATTTGTCACCTTTGGAACCTGAGACGCATTCTCTTACTGAACTCCCATGTATGAGTTATAGCTCATATAAGAAATACAATTAGGAATAAATGTAGATATTATTTTTAAAATGTTGATTTATTTGGAGGCTTTTTTTCTTGATCTGCTAAATACATTTTAAGTTTCAAATTCAATGTCTGAATGTCTGGTTACAAACTATTCATAATATTACATTACAGCAGTTGACTGAACTGATTAACTCAGAATTGTTTGCAATGTAGTGAACTAGATGGTAACATTGGCTCTACCAGGTTGTGTAGGTTCATCTTTTTTTTTTTGGGCCAGCTGTTATGCTGGACCAGCCAAGAGTGGCCAGTTTCTCCAATTCCTGGTGATAATTTCAGCCTCAAGAATTATGATTTTTTCCAAGACATACAGGTTCTTTTACCCTTCATTGAAACAACATGCCCAAGTCAGACATCGTTCCTGAATTAATCAGTTTCTTGCGAAGCACACAAAAAGCAAACAACAAAAGAAGTATAGGGAAAGATGGACAGAAATGAGTCAAGGAAAATAAATTGAACCAGGGTGCTAGTAATGAACCAGATACTGCAGCCACAGAGAAAGTTTTCCAAATGGTCTGCGAACACACTTGCCTTCAAAGTGATGCTGTGGTTCCGGATGCCATCAAACTGTCTGCTGTGTAAAGGGCCTTTCACTTGCCCATAGCCTTCAGCAGCTAATGTTTTTTCAGAGTGAATTCTCACGGGGAGTTGAGTCATAGTGAGATGTGTCTCTAATGGCAGTTTGAAAGCATGAGTATTTATTGCCGCAAAAGATACATTAGCATCCAGATGTCAGCCTTGGAGGGAAAAGTCCCAGACCCAAATGGTATCATGTGTATATTGACAAGTGGTTATCTATATAGATAGCTGTCTGTCAGTAAAAGTGAGGTAACAAGCCTCCTTGCTAGCCATCAACCACCTGGCTTGGTTACAGATGTGAACCTACACCATTCATCCTCTGGTGGGGAAAAAGAAGTATTGAGCAGGATCACAGACTTAGCAGCCCCCATGGGTATCCCATAACTAGAGGTAGGAAAAAAAAAAAAAAAGAAAGGAAAATGCTCAGAAATGGGCAGTTGGATAACGTGCATGGCAAAGCAGCAGGAGATGGCCCAAATATGTGGGTTCCTGCTAGCCACAGGAGACACCTGGAGGGAGTTTAAAGCTCTTGGCTTTAGTCTGACCTACTCTTGGTGGTTGTGGCCTCTTAGGAAATAAAAGAGCAAGTGGAAGATGTTCTCTCTCTTTTTCTCTATTTCTGCCTTCTAAATAAATAACTATTAAAAAGAAGGAAAATGGTACAGTGGGAGAGGATCAAGAATCATTTCCAGACTCTTACCACCTAAAATCCCCACAGCCTATGGGAGACAAAGCACTGGAGTATCGACTACTTAGGTTTGTTTACTTTTCATTGTTTTTGTTGTTGTTTTATTTGGTTGGATTGTTTTTGCTTTGTTTTTTTCATTTTGTCACTACTTTGGCTCTATCAAGAATTCTAGTACTGGCACATGAGGTACCATTTTGTACACTGTGACAAAGGCTTTAAGACTGCAAGGACAACAGTGAGTTGTGCATGTGCTAAGCTGGGAGCAAACTCACTGAGATCAGTGCATTGCACTGGTCCCACAGGAAAATAAAACCAACTTTGGCATCATACAGGTCAAAATAGGTCCGTATGGCCCTCAGAAATTACATCCAAGTGCTTCCTGCAAAACCAACACCACCTACAACCTAGCTATATAGGACACCTGGTGTCTCTCTAATCCTGGGAATTGCACGAACTGGAAGGGGGAGAAATGTACATACAACGATGCAACAACAGCACAATATCACAGGAGGTAGAGTGCTGAGTCAGGAGCTGGGGCTACAGAGACCGTGGAAGTCTAACATAAGAGCCCAGATCTGAAACTCGCTGGAAAGAGTGGCACAAGTGACTGCAAACAAGAAATCATGTATCAGTCACAATAAGTAAAATTGAATTGCAGACCTGTGGGTGACCCAGGTTGGAAACCTGCTCTAAGGAGAAGAATCTGCTAACCAGAAGTACAATGACCAAGAGCAAAAGAAGAGATAAAGAACAGTGAATATTACTGCAGACTCCCCTGCAAAGGAGCAAAACTCTTTACCAACTTCAGAGTTAACTGAGGAAGACATCAAGAAAATGGGAGATACAGAATTCAAAACATTTGTTATAAAACTTCTTATCAACAACGAGAAGCACCTAATACAGGAGTTCAAGAAATTTAAAGAACATGTCGCACTGGAAATGAACCAAATGAAAGCTGCTATATCAGAAATGAAGAATATAGTGGAGTAAATTAAAAGCACAGTGGAGAGTCTCCAAAATAGAATGAAGGAGGCAGAAGAAAGAATTTCAGAATTAGTTGCACCGGGGGGGGGAAACTAAAAGCTGGAAGCAGAGCTCGATCAGGTGAAAAAAAGTATTCAAGAATTGAAAGACACTATTAAAAGGCCAAATACAAGAGTTGTGGCAGTCCCAGAAGGTGCAGAAAGAAAGGCTGGGGTTAAAGGTGTGTTCAATGAAATAATAAGGGAAAACTTCCCTAATCTAGAGAAAGAATTGGGAAACACCCAGAAGGGGCACAGAATTCCCAACAGGCTTGATCGAAAGTGATCTTCACCACAATGCGTGGTAATCACGCTCTCTTCAATTGAACATAAATTCTTCAGTGACTCATAGATCATTCAGTAGCATCATTTTATTCAAGAATGTTCTTTTAAATATATTTTTGAATTTTGAATTTTGAATTGTATGATACAATTTCGTATAGGCTGGGATCCCCGCCAAACCCCTACCCCCTGACAGATTTTCTCCATTTCACTACAATGGTGTAGTCCTCAAGAAGGGTTTTGATTTTCTTTTTTATTTATTCAGCAACACATTAGTCATTCAGTAGCATGTTGTAACTTTATGGTGTGTTCAGTTTGTTCTTTTGTTCCTGTTGTTGCTTTTGTTTTGTGGCTTTTCATATAAGGGGATGTATAGTAACTGTGTAATGGAGACTGTCTTATCCACTAGCATATTATTTAACTTCATGGCATTGTAAATTTCTGTTTTTCTTCCTGTTGTTGATTTTCTATTGTAGCTTTTCATTTAAGGGGATGTACAGTAGCTGTGGGATGTAGACTATCATATCCAGATGTGAGGATACAATGCAGTATGTATCTCTACTTCCAAAGACGGATTTACAATGAAACTGTTTACTATATCTTCACAATAGGATGCTGGACTCTCTGCCATTGTCTATGCCCGCAATGATGGACATATGATTGTGTATGAAGAATTATACTTGAGTAATGATATAGGGGAACTCAGAGAGGGGGAGGGAATTGAGGAGGGAGAAATGAAAATCCTAGGGCCTATGGAACCATATCATAAAATAATATTGATAATGAAAAAGTAAAATTTAGGGCCCGGCGCGGTGGCGCAAGTGGTTAAAGGTCCTCGCCTTGCACCCCCGGGATCCCATATGGGCGCCGGTTCTAATCCCGGCAGCCCCGCTTCCCTTCCAGCTCCCTGCCTGTGGCCTGGGAAGGCAGTCCAGGACGGCCCAAGGCTTTGGGAACCTGCACCCGCGTGGGAGACCCGGAAGAGGCTCCTGGCTTCGGATCGGCATAGTATCGGCCCGTTGCGCTCACTTGGGGAGTGAATCATCGGACGGAAGATCTTCCTCTCTGTCTCTCCTCTCTGTATATCCGCCTTTCCAATGAAAAAATAATAAAAATAAATCTTTAAAAAAAAAAAAGTAAAATTTAAAAATTTTTTAAAGGATTAAGAGATAAAGAATTTAAAAAGGGAAAAAGATATTGTACTTCCTTTGGGGATGAGTAATGAGGAAGTCATGAAACCTGTAGATCAGACAAACACCAGTTCTTAATTACCTTGGAAGCATTGCCATTCTCTAAAATATATTCAGGGAAAATTCCTGTCTTATGCTTCCGGGATCAAGCAGCTATGAACTGGGGAGTGCTTTGGGATGCTCACATCACATAATCAAGGTGCCGGGGTTCAAGACCTGGCTCTGCTTCCTATTCTGTTTTCCTGTCACTATGTACCCTGGGATACTACAGATGATCCAAGTAGTTGGTTTCCTTCTGTAGGCATGCAAAACCAGTATTAAGTTCCTGGCTCCTGGCTTTGACCCAGTCCAGCCATTTGGGGCTTGATTTGCAGGCACTGGGGGAATGACATGAAACAACTTTTTTTTTTTAAACCATAAATCCAAACCTGGTTTCTTTGTTTTGTTTTGTTTGGTTTTGTTTATTATTTGACAATCTTTACATAGTTGATTAGGGTAAAAAGGCACAAGGGCTATAGGAAAGTGGGTAAGATTATTATTTCCATATTGTTTCCTTCATGTGTCTGAGGTAAAGGGGATATTGAGGGAGAAGCCCCACTCAGTCTCCCACCCACCCGAGGTCCCAGATGTAGGGCATGCTCTAAGATACTTGCTCAAGTGGTTTTGATAGTTCACCAGTTATGAATCGCTGCCAATCTTTCCACTCCAAGCACAATGAAGTCGTTGATTGACATAGTCCATCATAGAGTGTCCATTTGTCCAGTATTTCCCTGCCAACATATAGCTGAGGTGGTTGATTGACTTATTCTGTCTTCCGTCTTTTCTTGGTTAGGGTTCTGAGTCCACCATTTTGATTGGGGAGATCCCCCAAAGAAACTTTGAGGTGTTCCCAGACCAGATTCTTGTATGTACTAGCAAGTAGAGGGCCCAGCACAGTCAGCTGGTGGTTGCGATCGCTGGGTTGGTTCTGCTTTCAGCCCCAACTTCCACTGGGACCAATGGGTATTGCAGTCTAACCTGGTTCTGCCCAGCACATACTCGGCCCTCACACAAACCAGTGGGAGCTGCAGCCCAGTCAGAGTGACTGACCCACAATAACCCCCACCAGGCCCGCCTCTACCCTGGTTTGCCAGTATGTGTAGCAGACTAGTCCAGTCTGTCCACATCCCATTTGGCTACTTTGGAGCTACTTTGCCCAGCTTGTCCGACCCCCAGGTCTGAACCACATGTTCGCCAGCGGAAGCTATGAGTCCCCAGGGGAGTTTTCCAAGTTCTTCCACTTGATCCACTCCCAGACCCAGTTCCCATACATGCCATTGGCCTTCCATTTGGCCTTGCATGAGCTGGTGAATGTTGCAGCCTGGCCCACCCCACACCCTATTCAGGATGCACATTTGGGTGCTGCTGCCTTGACCAGTCCAGACTGTTGTGGGTTCCTTTACCTGTGATTGATGGTAAACTCCTTGGTCACACCTAGCTTAGTCCGTCACCACCCCCACTCTTAAGCTAACCAGTGGGGCTAGAATTTCCACAGGGTTTGGCCCACACATCCCCCCACAGAATCTACCCCCGGATATGTTTCTTGAATGTTAGTTAATGTCATAGCCCTGCCTACTGTGACCCCTCTGCTGATCCATCATCATGTCAGGTAATAGGACATCCTGCTGGACAAGCCGCGAGCCTTAGCTTTTGCATGAACTGGTGTTCAGTGCTCAGCATTGTTAAGTAATTACAAGTTCTTCAGAGGAAGAGTTACTGTCATTGGGAATCTTTAGGATTGATTCACATCCCAAAAGCACTGTGGGTTCAACCTGGAGCTACCCAAGCAGCGATTCAAAGAACCAAACCCCGAGAATTCCTCAGCCGGGCGGCCAGCAGGCGGAGCCTGGCACCAAATGGTGCTGGGTGGTGGGCCCCGGGCTTGGGCCCACCCAACCTAGCCCTGGAGTTTTACCCCAAAGGGAGCAGCCCCCAGAGCCCAGGCAGGCCCAGGGACAGCTCACCAGGTGCACCATGAAACAACTTTTAAAGAAATAAAGTAGGAGTGGGTATTTTGCGCAGTGGCTAAGGTGCAACTCAGAATACCTTCATCTCATTGAATTGTCTGGGTTCAAGTCCTAGCTCCACTTCTGATTCCATCTTCCTGTTGATGAGTACCATGGGAGGCAGCAGATGAGAGGCAAATCCTTGGATTCTTGACTGCTGCATGGTAGAGCCAAACTGAGTTCTCAGCTTCTTAGTTTGGGTCCGCCTCAGTGCAAGCGGTTACAGCCTTTGCTGCAGTGAACTTTGCACTCACTGTCTCTTCCTTTGCCTCTCGAATAAGCAAAATTAATAAACAAATGTTAAAATTACTAAAAGGGTGTTGGTTGCCTTTTTGGGGAGAGAGTGGGATTAATGAGAAGCCAAAGTTATTTCTCATTTTCTAACTTTTCTTAGCACTTACATTTTTATTTGTTTAAGATTTGCTTATGTTTTTGAAAGGCAGAGTTAGAGGGAGAGGGAGAGGTTGAGACAGAGAAAGATCTCTCCAGGTGCTGCCTCACTTCCCAAGAAGCTGCAGTGGCCAGGGCTGGGATACACCAAAACAAGGTGCTTTTTGCTGAACTCCTAGAGGGTGGCAGGGGCCCAAAAACTTGGGCCATTGGCTGCTGCTTTCCCAGGCAGGTTAGCAGGGAGCTGGATCAGAAGTGAAGCAGCTTGGATTGCTCAACCTTTGCCCATATGCTATGCATCAGCACTGGCTTCTCAGCCCCAGCACCATGGCCTAGCGGCTAAAGTCCTTGCCTTGAACGTGCCAGGAGCCCATATGGGCGCCAGTTCTAATCCCAGCAGCTCCACTTCCCTCCCAGCTCCCTGCCTGTGGCTTGGGAAAGCAGTCGAGGGTGGCCCAAAGCCTTGGGACCCTGCACCTGTGTGGGAGACCTGGAAGAAATTCCTGGCTCCTGGCTTTGGATTGGCACAGCACCGGCCATTGTGGTCACTTGGGGAGTGGATCATCAGATGGAAGATCTTCCTCTCTGTATATCTGACTTTGCAATAAAAATAAATCTTAAAAAATCTGGCTTCTCAATTTTTAATTCAATACTGAAAAAGACAATCCATGAAGTTGAGAAGTTGAGCTTAGTTTTGTAGATGAAATAGGTTAACTTTTTCTTTTATAGCCCCAGAGAGAAGTTAATGACAGAAAATTAATAAAAGAACTCTAGTGTCTGACACACTAGTACTCTGTAAATATTTGCTTAGTGATAAATGAGAAAATGATTATCTTTTGGCCAGGTAATCTTTCTACCAGAATGCTGTGAGCACCTAGTCATTAGTGTCTGCAGGACAGAGCAGGTGAGTAAGGAACTGGTCAGAATGTCCCCTGGAGTTGTAATAGGTACATTGTTACTTTTCTGTAATAGTTTACAGCTCCAGAGATCACCTCTTTTGAAACAGATAAGATAAAGGGTGTGTGAAGCCTAGTGTGAAAAGAGGATTGAGGGTTCAGATCAGGACAGGGGAAGTGAGAAGGGGAAAGTAGAAAGGAACATTGTAACAGTGACTGTGGAGCTGCAAGATATGGATGTGCTGGATTGTAGGTGGATAGGGGCTTCCTCAGTATCCTCCAGGGATTTCTCCCAGAGTCCTGTCAAGTTAACGGAATCAGCAGGTACTCAAGTTTCCTACATAAAATGACTGCTTAGTGTTTGCACGTGGCTTATAGAAATCCTATCATTTAAATAATCTCTTGGTTATTTATCATATCTGTTTCAATGTAAATAATAACAAAAAGTCAATACACTCATGATAGGTGTAATTATTTTCCAACTTTTTTCGTCTGCATATGGGTTGAATCTACAGATGGAAAACTCTCAGATAAGGCATGCTAACTGTGTTGACATGGATAGTGTGTCAGTACCCAATGAAAACCATTTATTAAGGTGCCATTTGAGGAAGATACTGGGTTTATTTAGATACCTAACTTTCCTTGCAACTATCTATGGCCCAGTCAGACTGGTAGAGATTTTTTCCCCATGCTGTCACCCCCCAAGAGAAGTGTTTTGAAGGAATCTATTTATAAAACTGAAGTTCAGTTAAATGAACATGAAGTACATATAGAAGTAATCTAGTAGTTTAACTCAGAATTTTACAGGTTTAAAACTTTAATCCTTATTAAAGTGAATATGAGATAATATTAGAAATTAATTTTCAGGTATTTTACTTGCTGTTATGATATTTTTGAGTCTCATTAAAGTTTCATATTCATCATCTTTGGTGGATGACTCTTTTGGAGACTACATGAAGTAGCAAAAGCAAAGGAATTGAATGAGCCATTTTCATATAATACTTGTTCAGCAAAAAATGTGGGGATTTCCTGTATACTTTTGTTTATTTTTATAGGAAAAATATGTTTCAGCCCCTAAAACAATCCTAACACAACCAAAGGCTCTTGGCTGTGTTTCATGAAGCAGAATATTTCTGGTGTTATGATTTTTTTTTTTGTCAGCTAAAATTTACAGGAATAGTGGACCACAAGGATTTCCTGAGGCAGAGCTCCCACATGCTGCGTCTGAGGTTTCTCATATTTCTTTTGGTGACAATAACATTCTCCAAAACTTCAAAATTATAGTTGGAGTCCAGTGCTAATGATTTCTCTTCAAAAAAACAACTTCACTAAAATGGTTGTGGCTATATTTTGCTTGAACCAGGGGAAAAAGTTGTAATAGAAAAAATTACCTGTTACGACCTATGCCTTCCACCCCTCACACACCAAAATATCCTTCCTAAGCTGCCATGAGCCAAGAATAATATTTGTAATATGAAAAATAAGTATTTCTGTATACTTAATAGTTGATAAGTGTCACAGCCCCAAACCTTTAAATATGTAAGTGGTCAGGATAGCTTTCAATACGATGCTTCACCTTGCTATAGAAGAAAAAAATTACAATATTAAGACTTTTTTTGCCTTTTTCTCTGTGATTCTCATGCATGTTTGGAGTACAAAAATTTTGTCAGTGTGGCCTCATACTCTACATTGAAATTCATCTTCTAAATGATCAGTTTGGGCCCAGCGTGGTGGTCTAGCACTTAAAGTCCTCACCTTGAACACACTGGAATCCCATGTGGGCGCCAATTCTAATCCCGGCAGCTCCACTTCCCATCCAGCTCCCTGCTTGTGGCCTAAGGAAAGCAGTCAAAGACAGCCCAAAGCTTTGGGTTCCTGCACCCATGTGGGAGACCTGGAGAAAGTTCCTGGCTTCTGGCTTAAGATTGGTGCAGCACTGACCTTTGCGGTCAGTTGGGGAATGAGCCATCGGACGGAAGATCTTCCTCTCTGTCTCTCCTCCTCTCCTTACATCTGCCTTTACAATAAAATAAATAAATGTTTAAAAAAAATAAAAAGATCAGTTGCAATCCCAGAGCCTATGAAACTGTGTCATAAAATGAAATTAATTAACTTAATAAAAAAATGATCAGTTGTTGAATTTGGGTGTGGCTGTTCGTAATTGCTGCTATAATCAGGAAAGACTACTAAAATAGTTTTCCCTTTCCAACTGAGTATTGGTCGTAGACTTGTTTATGTTCTTCCCCCAGTAAATTATGAAGTAAACAATAAACTGCACACACAGCACACTAAAATCAGACGCAATTATAAGTATTTCTCAGCCTTCCATTAGGCAAAGCAAGTAGACATTTAAAAAAAAATGTAAAACAGTACACTTTTCTCAGTAAATATTCTTCAACTTAGGAATATTTTAATTAGAAAAATCTTGTTTGGCTGGCACCGTAGTACGGCAGGCTTGACCTGCAGCACTGGCATCTTTTATGGGTGTTGGTTTGTATCCCAGCTGCTCTACTCCACTTCCAGCTTCCTGTCTGGGTCCTCAGTGGAGATTCCTGGCACCTAACTTCAGATTCACTCAGCTCTGGCCATTTTGGCCATTTGTGTAATGGACCAGCAGATGGAGGATCTCTGTGTCACCTGTCTATAAATATGCTTTTCAAATGGAAAAAAAAAATCTTTAGAAAACTTGTTGTTTAATTAACATTGTGATGGACTTGCTGTCTTTTTTTTCTTTCTTTCTTTAAAGTTTCATTTAATTTTTATTGGAAAATCACATACACAAGGAACAGGAGAGTCAGAGAGGAAGGTCTTCCATCTGTTGATTTGCCCTCCAGGCGGCCACGATGGCCAGAGCTGAGCCAATTCAAAACCAGGAGCCAGGAGCCTCTTCCGGTTCTCCCACACAGGTGCAGGTTCCCAAGCTTTGGGACATCCTCGACTGCTTTCCTAAGCCACAAGCAGGGAGCTGGATGGGAAGTGGAGCAGCTGGCGCCCCTCTGGGATCCTGGTGAGTGCAAGGCGAGGACTTCTGCCACTAGAACATGATGCCAGGCCTGACTTAAGGATATTTTTAAGTAAAATATTAAAATCTTTTTAATTTCTAATGTGACAAATATCATTAGACATCTACATAAACAAAATTTTGTGGGGGCCCTGAATAATTTTCAAGAGCATAGGGACTCTTAAAGCCAAAAATTTTGAAATTTCCTGTGTTTCCTGCTATAAAATGTAGAATCCTGAAATCTGTCAGAAGAGAAAAAGTGATGAAAGTTTATGTCATAAACATCTTTTGCATTGTGAAGAATAATTTCACTGAAAATCTCTGTATTCCTTGAAACTGCTCATGTACTCACGACAAGGCTTCTGAGTTCATCCTGTCTGACATTGAAGTATTTAACCAAAACATAATTTGTTTTTCATTTGTCTGTTTCTAAAATTTTAAATTTTTTACTGGCTTCTAAGTGATTGAAGCACAAGGTAAAAAACAGTGAAATACATTCATTTAATATCTGGGTTTATATATATTAGGATATGATATTATTTGTGCTGATCCCCCAAAATAGGAAAGTACAAATGGAAATCGAGTAATGAATGTTTAGAAATTTATTAGACCTGCAGTGCATTCATCCCCATTCTACTAAGATTGCCTTCTATCAGACTGTCAAATACTTGCTTACCTGAAGCCATGAAACTAAACACAATGATTGCCTTGGCAAACCATAGTTCCCAAATGTAAATCAGTGCTTCCTTTTAAAAATGAAAGTGATGCAGTTTGTCACTGCAGGTGGAGAAGAGATAAAAGCTATAGCAGCATCATCCGTAATTGCATAGCACAAATGAAAATGTCACACTTTCGAAACAAAAAAAGCCATGTAAAATCTGCTAAAAAGTTAATCAGAAGTTTTCTGTTTGGAGAAAAGGCAGAATGGGCTGTTAGTGGGATTACTTTATCACATGACACTGTTGGGCATTATCTGTAGTACTTGGGGTGAAAAATTAATGCTGCCATTTTCAGTTATGGTGATAAAAGCTGAATATGTTGAATATGTAAATTCCCCTGCAAAACGATATGGCAAGCCAAGTATTTGCTGCCCCTCTGTTGGTTTTTTTTTTCTTTTCTTTCTTTTTCTTTTATTAAGATTTATCCATTTTTACTGGAAAGTCTGATCTACAGGGAGAAGGAGAGACAGAAAGGTCTTCCATCAGCTGGTTCACTCCCTAAGTGGCCACAATGGCTGCAATGGCTGGAGCTGATCCAAAGCTAGAAGCCAGGAGCCACCTTGGGGTCTCTCATGTGGGTGTAGGGTTCCAAGTTCTTGGGCCATTCTCTACT
The DNA here is from genome assembly GCF_017591425.1 of Ochotona curzoniae. Taxonomy (NCBI): domain Eukaryota; kingdom Metazoa; phylum Chordata; class Mammalia; order Lagomorpha; family Ochotonidae; genus Ochotona; species Ochotona curzoniae. The sequence goes on along the minus strand of NW_024464920.1, from coordinate 10,067,404 downwards.
GCTTTCCCAGGCCACAAGCAGGGAGCTGGATGGGAAGTGGAGCTGCCAGAACACAAACCGGTACCCACATGGGATCCTGGTGTGTGCAAGGCAAGGACTTTAGCTACTAGGCCACCATTTCTGAACCCCTTTGTTTTTTTTTTTTGTTTTGTTTTGTTTTGTTTTTATTTTTATTGGAAAGGCGGATATACAGAGAAGAGAGGCAGAGAGGAAGATCTTCCATCCGATGATTCACTCCCCAAGTGACCACAATGACTGTAGCTTAGCCAATCTGAAGCCAGGAGCTTCTTCCGGGTCTTCCACATAAGTGCAGAGTCCCAAGGCTTTGGGCCGTCCTCAACTGCTTTCCCAAGCCCCAAGCAGAGAGCTGGATGGGAAGCGGGGCCACCAGGATTAGAACCAGTGCCCATATAGGATCCCGGCGCATGCAAGGCGAGGACTTTAGCCACAACACTATCATATCGGGCCCAGGATCCCTGTTGATGGCTTTAAAAGATATCTCTGATCAAATGGTGTATTCTGTCATTTCATGATCTGTGACCTAACGTGGACAATGGGAAGGAACCTTGAAACCATACATGAAGCATAGCATCAGCAGTTCTGCATGCAATAAAAAAGGGCAGGACTGTTCACCAAGCACAGTGAGTAGCCAAGAGTATGCCTGTGCATCGTGACCATGTGCTCAGGACACAAGTTAAGGCTGCTGGGTCACCTTTGCCCCAGCCTCATCATTTTTTGTATGACTTGTGAAGAAAAAATGGTTTTTACATTTTTAAAAGGTGGAAAGAATATCAGAAGAATGAAATTTTCTGGCACATGAAATACCAATTAAGTTCAGTTTCATCTGTCCATGAAGTTCGATTGGAATATAACCTTGCTCATTAGTTTCTGTACGTGCTGTGACTTGTTTTCGCACTACAGAAGAGGATGTGCTTATTTGTGACACAGATCATATAGAGCAGCACAGTCTGAACTATTCACTATCTGGCTTTTTACAGCAAAAGTTTGCTGACCCTAAGATTGAGTAAATCCACTTTGATCCATCTTATTTGTTGTCCTTCCCCATGGGAGTTCATTTGAAGAAAGGATTTGACTGGCTTGAAATCAGGGGTGTGTGTGTGTGTGTGTGTGTGCTTAAAGTATGTAAACTGTTTTAAAGTTCAGCCCAAACAGATTGACTGGAGTTTTGTGGTGATGGTGTTTTGTTTGTGAGTTCTTGTTGTTTTGCCACCCTGGTGGCAGGGTGGGATTCACAGTTCAGTTTGAAAGTATGTACTGAGTAATTCACAGCAATATTTGGGCATACATTATAGATGGTAAAAGATTAACCACTTATGCCATCAAAGGTTTTTAAATCCAGAAGAGAAATAAAAAACATTGTTCTCCATAGTTTTTTGAACATTTTTTTCCTTAAAAGATTTATTTATTTTTATTGGAAAGGCCAGTTTACGGATAGACAAAGAAAGATCTCTTCTCTGCTGGTTCACTTTCGAAATGACCACAACAGCCAGAGTTGAGCTGATCTGAAGCTAGTAGCCAGAGGCCACTTCCAGGTCTCCCAAAAGGGTGCAGGGTCATGGAAAGCTTTGGACCATCCTCGACTGCTTTCCCAGATCACAGGCAAGGAGCTAGATGGGAAGTGTAGTAGCCAGGGCACAAACTGGTGCCCAGAAATGCTAGTACTTGAAGGTGGAGGATTAGGCTGTTAAACCACAACATTAGCCACCGAATATTGTTCTTAAATGAGAGATTGAACATAGTTTAAAAGGAAGATATTTGGCTCAAATTGCTGTTCTCTCAAGCTGATACCCAGCAGATGGCTACCACTCCAGCAAATTCTCTCTTTCTCATTTTTCATGCTCAAGAACATTGTTTTGTGAAAGTTTGGCTCTAATTTAGTAATATCTCCTGGTTCCATTGCAATTAGTCCATTTCTGTAGTTGTTACTCTGCTAGGTATCTTTGTACTAAACTCTAAGTTAGCTGATTTGGTGTCTGCCTCACCAGACAAATCAGAGAATACTGATTTTTAAGGAACCCAGACATCTAAACCATTAGACTAAAATAGCATCTCCATTTTGAGATGCTTTGTTTGTTTTTGTTTTTGTTTTGTTTTTCAGTTTCCTTGTTAACTCATTTGATAGAAAGAGTAAACAATACTCCCTTGCCCTGATTCACCACCAAACTGCTTGCAGCCTGCCAGGATGAGAGCTGGGATCCAGAAACTCAACCAGAGGCATTTCGTGTGGGTAACAGAACCCAGTTACCTGAGCCATACTGCTGTCCCCTAAAGACTACCTTACTAGGAAGCTGGGATCAACGAGCCAGATATCGAAACCAGATACTCCAATATGTGGCATAGGTGACTTGCCTAGTGTTTTAATTACTACACTAAATGCCCACCCTATTTTTTCTCTTGGTTAATGTAACATTTCAGAGCATTGACTTTGACCCTGATTTTGTCAGTCAATCCTGCTTTCTTTAACCTAGGAAATCCATTTTCTCAGCTATGAAATGGGAATTAACGGAAATGGTAATGATGATAATGATTCCTTTTAGAGTTTGTTGAGAACCTTATCTGAGATGTTGCAAATAAAGTAACTTAGTAACCAGCTAGGTACAAGTTGGAATACCAAAATGGAATCCATGTATCAAACCTTAATAAAAATGAAGTCACAGAAAGCCATGCAAGGAAGACCCTAGGCAAGTATACTTGTAACAGGAGCTGCCAGAGTCTTTCCCAAACTGGAATTTTCTAGTGAAGTTAGTTCCATGAAGACATTCTCCTGGCAACAACTAGTACCACCGGTGACCAAAGGTCACCTTCTGTGTGAAGCCCTTTTACTTAGTGGTCTTTGTTTCAGGCAGTCCACTAATGGTTTCTCCTTTACTTCCTGCCCCATCCATGTGCCGTTGGTCCACCATGCATGCTGGTATGTCGGATTTGTAATCCCTTGCACTTCTAGAATAAAATGTTTGTCTTGAAAAGACATTCTGTATTGATAAATTTTGGTTGGCAGCTGTGTTGAAGATTGTTTTATCTTACAGAACCTGACTATAGCAATCATAATGGTTTTTGTATTGAATTTGGCATTGAAAGCTATACTGATCTTGAAACTTGATTTATTTTATATGTCTCTTTTACAGAATTCTCCACTTTACCAGTACTTACAGGATTTAGGACACACGGACTTTGAAATATGCTCTTCTTTGTCACCAAAACCAGAAAAATGCACAACAGAGGGACAACAGAAACCTCCTATAAAAGTAGAGCCAAAAGTAAGAAAGCATGCTCATTTATGGCTTAATCTTTTGTTCTTTACCTTAATGACTATTTAAACTGCTCTTTCCTTTACCCCTACAATACAGACAGATGAAATGTCCTTCCTCATATCGTTAAGATTTCTTAAAAGTGTAAATTGGAGATACATGCATGTGTGTGTTTGGGATATATATCCAGAGGGAGCTAGTAAATATCCCATAGTTGATGCACAGCATCTTGAGGCTGATACTCAAAGGACTCCATTAATTTGATTTTATACAAGACCCTTACTAGAGTCACTTGTGTTCTACTTGCTGTATTTACTAAAATAATAAAATATTCAAGTAAATTTTAGTTTTGACCAAAATAAGCATTTTGTCTCATTTTTTGTGCTGTCTAGTATTTACTTATATCGTTTATGTATTCATTTATTTTATTGGAAAAGCAGTTTTACAGAAAGAAGAGGCAGAGAGAAAAATCTTCCATCTGCTGGCTCATTCCCAAATGGCCACAACCGCCAGAGCTGATCTGATTTGAAGCCAGGAGCCAGGAGATCCTCTTCCAGGTCTCCCAGATGGGTGCAGGGTCCCAACACTTTAGACTGTCGTCTGCTTTCCCAGGGCACAAGCACAGAGCTGGAAAAATGTTAAGCAGAATATTTCTATCGCACAAAAATAATTAATAAAATATCTTACTGCCTTAGTATGATTGAATGAAATAATCTTACTATTTGAGTACTTGCATTACCCAGATGTTTTCATTCTGAAAGAAATACGATCATCATATGGAAAGAGATAGCATATAGTATTCTCAAAATAAATGGGCTATATTAGAGTGACTTCTGACCACACTTCAAATTCAGATTTTTAGCCTCATTACAGACCTGTTGAATCAGAATCTTTGCTTTGGGGGCCCTGGAATATGTTTTTAATTAAAATATCCAAGTAATTATGACATGCAACTGCATTTGGAAACTAACAAGGGAGGGAAACATTGACAGGACATGTAACTTGGGTGATTCTTTGTTGTCTTTTAATTAATTAGAGATAGCTTATCTGCATTTATATGCTATTTGTGGTTTAATAATCCTGTGCAATATAATTAATCTCTTTCAGCAAGGCATCCTGTTAAAAGTAACACAAACTGTCAGCAGTTGGATTTTCTCTCCCCAAGACAGTAAGAAAGATGACTTACTTCACAAGTTGGTGAGTCTTCATTTTACTTCTTTTTGTCATTTCTCATGGCTCCCTCCATTAGTGAGAGATTCAATGATTGAAATTTGTTTTGCTGCTGATTTGGCCAATGATTGATTTTTATTAGAACTTCTGAAATTACTTGGAACCTTTAAATTTGGGCTTATCTGTGTTTTTCATAACCCTTTTATTAGCCAATTTAGAATATTCTGATAGTTGTTGAAACTTTGTTAAATAATATAGTCCTACCACCTGCTTCCATTGATAAGTATTCCTCTTTTAGCAAAGGGAATGCATATCTATTAATGGGATCAGTTCAGTCTCACAGTACTAATAAATCACAGAACTCCTAAATAATTAAAAAAATTTTTTAAAGTGAATGCTGAAGGCCCAATGCAATGGCTCAGTTTGCTAGCCCTCCCCTTGCAAACATCAGCAACCAATAGGGGTGCCAGTTCATGTTCCAGCTGCTCCACTTCCCATCCAGCTCCCTGCTTATGGCCTGGGAAAGCAGTAGTGGATGGTCCAAAGCCTTGGGACCCTGCACCCATGAGGGAGACCGAGAAGAGGCTCCTGAATCCTGGCTTTGGACCAACTCGACTCTGACCATTGTGGTCATTTATTAGAGAAACAGTGGATGAAGATATTTCTATCTCTCATTCTCTTTGTCTCTCCTCTTTTTCAAGTAAAATATAAGTTTTTAACAACAAAAAAAGAATATTGTGGTAAAAAGATCTGGAATTTGAACAGTGATTCCCTGATTCCAAAGCTCATGTTACCTTCCTTAGTTGATTTTGATTATCTTTTCACAGAGTAAAATTAGTTCTAAAGCAATCCAGATTATCAAGTTCTATGTTCAAGGTTTCATCTTTGTAGAACGATTATTGAGGTCAGTGCAATGTGTTAACTACCAAGAACTTACTTGAGATCAGAATTCTGGTACATGACTTAACCTTTTTGGCCTTAGGTTTTCTCTGTGTGAAATGGAGAGGAGGAGGAGATTGTATGTGATTGGGTTTCTGTAAGAATTAACTTGTCTGTTCAAACAGTGCTGCCTCATTTCACCTGCACACCACATGTATTCTGCCTACAATATCAGATTATTCCCCCAAATTAGAAGGGCTTTCATTCTGTCCCATCCCGATCTTCTGCCTGGGCAGTTCTTGTTTAACACTTGGCTCTACTTTTCTTTGTACTTTTTCTGATTTTGAGAATGGTCCTTCCTTGACATTGTTTAGTACCCAGGATGCATACCTCATTGCATTCTTTTCCACATTGTATGGTATCTAATTTTCAGTTCTCTTCTTTGACCAACTCTTTAAAAGTAATGATTTCTATATCTTGTTCATTGTTTGTGTCTTCGGTGTCAAAAATAGTGCCTGGCTCAAAGAAGATATGCTTTAATCACTGGCTGAAGGAGAGGGAACACTTAATTAGCTGGTATATGTGAAGGCATTTGGCAAGCTACTAAATGATATGCAATCGTTAGTGTGGATTTGTGTTTTATTGATCAATAATGAAGTTTTAAATATTTGAATGCCTGTTTGTTGAGATCCTACTGACATAATTCTTAGCTATTAGCTACATTGTAATAGTACCTAAGGTCAACATCTTCAATTAATGAATTAGCATTAACTAGACAAGTATATTAATCTGCAGTTACTGTATGGCTCAGTATTATAAAAGTTGTATTCCCATCTGGTGGCTCAACATTATTCACCTCAATCTTTATTATTTTACCTTTATAGTAAAATCTCATCCATCAAATTTAAGATCAGTTAGACTAGTATGTCTTCTTTGATCCTGAACTGAAATTAAGCACCTCTAGATTGTACTGGAATTAGGAGTTTAACATTTTATAACAGTGTTGTGTATGTATTAATACCTCTCTTCCGGTATTTTAATGGATAGGATATTGGATTCCGACTCGACTCACTACATACCATCCTGCAACAGGAAGTCCTTTTACAAGAGGATGTGGAGCTGATTGAGCTACTTGATCCCAGTATCCTGTCTGCAGGGCAACCTGAACAACAGGAAAATGGACACCTTCCAACACTTTGCTCCCTGGCAACCCCTAATATTTGGTACTGTCCAGAAAATCTCTTTCTTGGTTGCTTACATATAGAGCATTAGCATTATTCTAACTATAATATTCTGCATAATATAGACATTATGAACATGCCATGTATTTAGCATTATAATTAATGTAATACTATACCAGAGGCCAAAAATAATTGCTTTTCCAGGGTAATTATTATTTAAAATTAAGCTGGAAAAAATTAACTATTACATCTTTCCAACTCGGCTTAACAACCCAGTGAACAAACTCCTCTGCACTCAAAAATGCTTTACCCCCCATATACCTGTGCTTGTTTATGCAAACTTAGCCAATTATTTATGCTTCCTTAGACTAATCAGTTATACCATAACCACATTGTAGAGCCACCCAGGGTAGCACAGGACATGGAAATACACAAGGCAACTCTCTTTGGGTTGGGTGAGGAGAGATGGCAAGCAACATAACTCCGTTATTCAGACTATCCTAAAAAATGTCAACACTTTAAATATTTGAATCTGATTCAGAGTCTCAGCCCATAATTTATGGGGGGTGAGGAGCTGAATAGTAGAAAGGGATTATATGTAAAGAATTGTTATGTCCTTTGCAAATTAAGAAAATGAATTAAGTCACTGCTGCTCAAGCTGTTGCACTGAGTCATTGGCCTCAGTGCTCAGAATTTTGTCTTGGCAGACTGGCATGTTTCGTGCTGTAATAAGTATCATGTTTGTTACTCAGATGTCATCATAAAAAAATAAAGCATCTTATACTGCAGAATAGAGGCATTTAAGGTGCTCCTAGAAGGAACTGTGGAAGTTCAAGAATTTAATATTTTCCTTTTAAGCTTCTTTTGTCCACAAATGTGTTTATGCAACTATGAATACAAAAAATGCTTTTATACTTTATGTTAACAAATTTTAAGCATATAATGAGGTTTGGCTTTATGATATGATTAGAATCATCTACAAAATGGAATTTCAACAACAACTAGGGTCAATAATTTTTTTTTAAAGATTTATTTGTTTTTATTACAAAGTCAGATATACAGAGAGGAGGAGAGACAGAGAGGAAGATATTCCATGCTATGGTTCACTCCCAAAGTGATCCCAATGGCCGGTGCTGTGCCAATCCCAAGCCAGGAGTCAGGAACCTCTTCTGGGTCTCCCACATGGGTGCAGAGTCCCAGGGCTTTGGGCCGTCCTCGACTGCTTTCCCAGGCCACAAACAGGAAGCTGGATGCGAAGTGGAGCTGCCGGGATTAGAACCAGCGCCCATATGGGCTCCTAACATGTTCAAGGCGAGGACTTTAGCCACTAGGCCACGGCGCTGGGCCCTAGGATCAATAAATATTAAGAAACATTTCTACTGTTGTTTCCTTTGCAGAATGCCTCTAACATTCTCCAAGTGTTGTTGATACTGTTTTGTGTTTTTTTTAAAGATTTATTTTATTTTTATTGGAAAGGCGGATATACAGAGAGGAGAGACAGAGAGGAAGATCTTCCGTCCGATGATTCACTCCCCAAGTGAGCGCAACGGGCCGATACTATGCCGATCTGAAGCCAGGAGCCTCTTCTGGGTCTCCCACGCGGGTGCAGGGTCCCAAGGCTTTGGGCCGTCCTCGACTGCTTTCCCAGGCCACAGGCAGGGAGCTGGAAGGGAAGCGGGGCTGCCGGGATAGAACCGGCGCCCATATGGGATCCCGGGCGTGCAAGGCGAGGACCTTAACCACTTGTGCCACTGCGCCGGGCCCCTGTTGATACTGTTTTATGGATACTCTCAAATACATTCCCCCATGCCACCTTCCTTCTTACGTGCACACCTTTTAAAGTAACCCTGCATTGCTTAAAAGAAAACTTTTACTCTATTAGATTTAAAATTGACGTGAATAAAATTTTTTTTTGATATTTCAAATTAAAATAGTAAAAGACCAAAATTTTTCCAAATCATGGTCTGTGCCAAATATATAGTTTTCAAATTAAACTTAGATAGCTATTCAAAACAATTACTCTTCAACTATACACTCCTTCTAGTGTTTACATTTTATGGTTTATGTTTTATTATTTTTACATGATCATTATTTACATTATTATGTATTGTTTACATTTCATTATTAAAGTGCTTACATTGTATTAAAGTTATTTATGAAGATACATATTTCTGACATCATTTCACTAAATCTGTTCACTGACAAGTAGCTAGAGATTTGCAAGCTACAAAGGCACTTGAGAAAGTTCATGGAAAGTAAAAATAAATATTTGGGCCCGACGCAATAGCATAGCAGTTAAGGAGCTTGCCTTGAACGCACCAGGATAGCATATGGGTGCCAGTTCTAATCCAGGCGGCCCCGCTTCCCATCCAGCTCCCAGCTCCCTGCTTGTAGCCTGAGAGAGCAGTCGGAAAACGACAGCCCAAGGCTTTGGGACCCGTGAGAGACTCGGAGGAAGCTCCTGGCTCCTGGCTTCGGATTGACTCAGCTCCAGCCATTGTGGCTGGTTGGGGAGTGAACCATGGGATGGAAGATCTCCTTCTCTGTCTCTCCTCTCTGTATATCCACCTTTCCAATAAAAAAATAAGTAAATCTTTTTTTAAAAAAAAAAGAAATAACTATTTTAGGTACATTGAGATTTTGAAATCTTTGCCTACTTTGTAATATGTATTTCCCATGAACTTTTTAGTTTTAAAGATTTATTTATTTTTATTACAAAGTCAGATATACAGAGAGGAGGAGAGACAGAGAGGAAGATCTTCCGTCCGATTATTCACTCCCCAAGTGGGCTCAACGGCTGGTGCTGCACCAATCCGAAGCCAGGAGCCAGGAGCTTCTTCTGGGTCTCCCACACGGGTGCAGGGTCCCAAGGCTTTGGGCTGTCTTTCACTGCTTTCCCAGGCCACAAGCAGGGAGCTGGATGGGAAGTGGGGCTGCTCGTATTTGAACTGGCGCCCATGTCGGATCCCAGCATGTTCAAGGCGAGGACTTTAGCCTCTAGGCGACTGTGCCAGGCCCTCCCATGAACTTTTTGAAGAGCTCTCCTGTGCCTCTGTTTCAAAAACCTTTGTGCCAAAATAAACTTTTAATTCATTTTCCATAATATCTGAATTGACCTTACTACATGTAATTTTTTAAGTCTTGCTTTACAAAGAACCTAGTGGTAAACCTGAATGTATCATTGTTTTTACTGACTGAAACAGGCAGTTCTTTTCCTTGTTTGATGGATGCTGTTCTGTTGATTCTCTATCCCTAGGGATGTCTCAGTGCTACTTGCCTTCATTAGTTTGCTCCTTGTGCTTCCCAGTTCGTGGATTGTGTCTTCCTGGCTGGTCTGGGGAGTGATTCTATTTGTTTATCTGATTATACGAGCCTTGAGCTTATGGAGGACAGTCAAATTACAAGTGACCCTAAAAAAGTACACTTTTCATTTGGAAGATATGGCCATAAACAGCCGCGCATTTACTAACCTTGTAAGAAAATCTTTACGTCTCATTCAAGAAACCGAAGTCATCTCCAGAGGATTTACACTGTGAGTTCATTTTTTATTATATTTTTAAGTGATTCTGTTTGCTACTTAATTCAAGGTGACCTATTTACACTTCCATATTGTATTTCTATAAGAAAAAACAAGTTTTTCTTTAGTGCTTATTATAATCCATTAACTGCTAAGTGAAAAAATAACATTTACAAGGAGTGTGAATCTCTTCATCTATTTTGGAAAACCAAAATATGCTGACAAGAGTCTTCCCTGTTCTACCATGTAACATGTAAGGCAGTACGTGGGGACACACAGCATTGAACCTAGTGTGCTATAGTTACTCAGTAAATGCTTGCTGCTCAAACGCCCTCAACCTTCAGTTTAAATGACACCTGTATCTCACATGCGTTCATTTTGAAAAAGAAGTCTCAGCATGTACTCTCAAATATTCTTTAGGTAAATTTTAGGAAATATTAACCCACTGAAATTCTTAATATATCATGCAACTAGTGCTGTTTTACAGTCCTTTGGGAATTAAGTGTTCACCGGTACAGCTGTGAGTATACTAGAAGCTTCAGGATATTCTGAATCCTTTTTCTACTTTTGAAAAGAAGTTATATTTATTGAGCACCAGCTGTGTTCCATATCGTAGACTGGACGCTTTTGCAAAGACACACAGTGAAGCCTATGTTCAGTGCATTAGGCTGCCTGCTTAAAGCTATCCAAGATGATTTTACTGAATGTGTTTAGAAACAAATGTAACCTTTGCAATCTATTGATGGAAGAAAGTATGTGGAGCAAAATAATCATTGCTTTTAATGAGCCTTAATCTAGAAAAATCACAAAAATTGGGAATAACAAAACCCATGCAGTCATCATGCCCTTTGCTCTGTTGTGCTCTAGAGTTGTACTTAGATAATCTGGACATAAAATGAGTTTCTGCAAAATCATAGCACAGAAAAGTGGAAGAATCGCCAGCATTTATCTTATTGTTTACCCTGTTGGGTTCAACACAACAGTTCTGAGTTTGAACAGCCCTAAGTTTTAAGAGGAATTCACTTCACTCTAAAGGGTAAGCAGCCCTTTGTGTCTAGTGATTTTGTTCTTCACTAGACTGAATACACCTGTTCCCCGAGGAGAGGAAACTTCATTTCATTTTGAAACAGCTTGTTAAAAACAACTGTTAAAGTTAGGAATAACTCCTTTTCATTCTTCGCTTGCACAGCGTTTTACTGTGATGCCTAAGTTGAGTGGCTGTACTCTATGTCCAACTAATGCTTACAATCTTGTGCCTTTTATCATTTCCCTCTTTTACTCATAAGTGTGGAATTGGCATGAAAAGGCAAAGTGAGTCAGACGTAAGTTGCCTCCAGTTTAGGACTTCCTGCCCATTCAAATGCCAGACAGGTGGAAGTATTACAAGGAATTGTGTTGTTTCTCCATTTAAGTGGACAATGGATTTTTAAATTGATGAGGAATAATAAATTTAAAGCCAATTCTTAGAATTTTTTATTTCTAACATTAATAAAGTGGAGCATAAGCGTCATGCCATATATTACAATCATGAATGGTGTTTTGTTTCTGCTTCAATTTGTTCTCTCTGACAAATACATGAACCTTCTCTTCCTACGTTCTCATATTTAAAAATAAATGTCAACCACTGTCCTCTGCTTTTTATGGATTTCCAGTGCTTGAATATATTCTTATTTGGCTTATGATTTTTAAGTCTGAGTTAGAATTTTTTTTTTTACACTTTGTGGCTAAAGTGCAGGAAATTTATAAATGCAGGTGTTTGTTTTGTTATTGATAGAGGATATTGATTAGGTGAAAAAAATATTATCCACTTAACTGTGTACTATTTAATCATGTGTACTCTCAGCTATACATCAATACATTATATGTCACTGTTTCAGATAGGTTCTGTTCACTAAGGAAAGTGTCAAGATACGTGCTTCCTCTTAAACAGTTTTGAGAGTAACCCTTACTTTGCCTTTCTACTTGCATTCCCCTGTTGGCCACTGGTCCTGTTATCTTTCTGCATCCCCTACTTCATTTTGAGTAGGTAAGTGCCAGTGGCAGCAGGTGGGTAAGTAATTTTATCCTATTTTTATGAATGTACAGAATATATTTTTATGCAGTATTTGATTGTTCTGTACAAGTCACCAAATATATAATTAATGAAACTGTCTTAGTGTATATTAAGAATATGAAAGTTTTTATACTTAAAGACTTTAAAACATCTTTTATATGTAGGTTTTGAAAGATGAATGTGAAATAATTCCAATATAGTATATTTTAACAAGCAGGGTAGCTGTGTAAAAAAGAAACACATTTTTACATATTATGCTTTTCTCATCCTTGAACTAAAATTTATTGTCTCTCCATATCAGAGGAAGCCTTAAATCTTTGAGATTTTTGCTCATTTGTCCTTTTTACTGGTGGACATCAAATAAGTAGCTGTTTGAGTTGAATATTTATAACTACTTACTAATGAAAGATGTGAAAAAGGCCAATTTTTTTCTAAGTAGAATTGTGATGTAGGAAACGAATGCTTTAGGACACCTGTACAGTTGTATCACATTTTACTTTTCAAGTTTGCTTGACAGGGTCAGTGCTGCTTGCCCATTTAATAAAGCTGGACAGCATCGCAGCCAGCATCTTCTCGGTCTTCGGAAAGCTGTCTACAGAACTGTCAGAGCCAACTTCCAAGCAGCAAGGCTAGCTACCTTATATATGCTGAAAAAATATCCTTTTCTGTCCATCTGTGAAAGTAAGCAATATACCCAGTCATAACAGATAGAATAGCTGCATCCTGTGTTAAGTATAAACTAAGATTACCTATTTAGAAACTAATTTCCATCAGCACTTCTATTTTAAAATTGGAACTGCATTCCAGGAGGAATGACAATAATAGACGGGAAGAAATTCCTCTGCTTTTGTGTGGCTCATTTTTAGCAAGGAAAAAAAGTTGAGGTGCCTCCCTTCACCCGTCCAGAGAATAAAGTAAAAAAAAAAGAAAAGAAAAAAAGCCTAGATTTCCTCGGTGTGATTTCAAAAAATTACTGAATATGAGGCATTTATATCATGGCATGGTAATAACCTAGCAACAGGAGATTACCACCAGACCCTAGGGGCAGACTGAAGGAAGTTCTAATTTGGGCTTTATTAGTTGCTGAATCTGGAAATCAGATCTTTTCTTTTTCATTTTGGGACCCATGTTGTAAAGTGGTTTGTTAAGCCTTTGCCTACCAGGCTGATATCCCATATGGGCACCAGTTTGTGTCCTGGCTGTTTTGCTTACAATTCAGCTCCCTACTATTGTGCTTGGAAAGGCAACAGAGGATGGCCCTAGTGATTGGCTCCCTGTACCCACAGACGAGACCTAGAAGAAGCTTCTGCTTCTAGGCTTTTGCTTGGCCCAGTCCCAGCCCCTGCAACCAATTGAGAGGTGAAGCAGCTAATGAAATATCTCTCACTCTTCTCTCTACTTGTAACTCTGACTTTCAAATAAATGAAATAAATTTTTTGAAAAAATATAAGATCGTCATTTTAGTGAAGATTTATAAGTAAAATTATGAATAAATGGATAATTACAGCATAATTTCTGCATGCTATTGTATCACTGACAATAACAGTGCATAATAATATAGTGCAAAATATTTTACTTTCTATCCTTATATCCTACACAGATCTTCCTAGCTATGTTGTCTTGTCTCTACTTTAGGAGAAAGCAAAAAGCAAAAGTTAAGTGCTTACTAAGCGTCACACAACTAGTAATTGATTGTATGTTTGACTGTAGGATTTAGAACTTGAGTGAATCTCTCATTTCTGTTTGTGTGTATTTCCTATGTCATATTGCCCCTTTGAAAATGGATATAATTCATTGTAATAGTGGTCAAGAACTTGTACAGCTTCCCCATTGGCTAGATGCCTGCCGGGTTTATGACAGGTGCTAGTAAGACAGAATAAATATGTGTATTAACATGTTTAAAGAAGTATGTTCAAAGAGAAAATAAATCGGAAATGTATATTCTATTTTAAAGAGAAAATAACATTATATGCAAAACATAAAAAGTATGTAGCTATTATAGAGTTCTTAACACAGTGTTGTGGAATGATATATACATTTTATTGAGAGAAAAAATGTAGCAGGTGCACAGAACTGTATTTGAGTATCTTCCCTTTGGTACCTAAAAAAATTCTACAAATGTGGAGACAACTAAGTGTGGATGTATTTGCATGTTTGTGTGTATACCTATTTCACTATATACTTATCTCCGCAACTTGTTAATAGTTGCATTTGCTTTTACATATATATGCATAAAATATTTATTTATTTTTCTTGGAAAGGCAGATATACAGAGAAAGCACACAGGGGGAGATCTGCCAAAGTCTGTGTTCACTCTTCCAGGTCTCCCACGCAGGTGCAGGGTCCCAAGGCTTTGGACGGTCCTCAACTGCTTTCCAGGACACAAGGAGAGGGCTGGATGGGAAGTAGAGCAGCCAGGACATGAACTAGTGCCCATATGGCATCCCAGCACATGCAAGGCAAGGACTTAGCCACTAGGTTATCACATCAGCTCTGCATAGAATTTCTTGAGCCACATGGAAGATAGTGGTGACAGGGATTTCCATTCCCTTTGGGTAAAAAAGTTAGTGGCAAATGGGCAAGGGTGCGAAGCAGTTTTCACTGCAGCTCCTCAATGCCTCGTGAATTTTGAATCCTGTGAATGTGTTATCTATTCTAATGTTAAATAGGGGAAAAGCTAACCACTTGATCCAGTTGTTTTTAAAATTCATTTTGTTGAATATATTTCATTGAAAGGCATTAAGACAGACAGAATGAGTGCATTAATTCAGTGGTTTAGTTCCCAAATACCTGCAGCAGCCAGGACTAGGTCAGACAAAAGGCAGGATCCAAGAACTCAGTCCAGGTTTCTCATGTGATTGGCAGAGATGCCAGTACTTCAGCTATCATCTGCTGCCTCACAGTGTGTGTGCATTTTCAGAAAATTGGAATGGTTGGAACTCAGAACTCAGTCGAGCTGAAGCTTAACTACTATGCCAAACACCTACCCTCTCGATGATTTGATTTTTTTTTTATTGAGACTATAGCAAAGATTTTTTTTTAATAAGTTGAGGCTGATGCAGTGGCTCAACTGCTTGTCTTCTACCTCCAAGAGCAACATCCTATATGGGCACGAGTTTATGTCCCAGCTGCTCCAATTCCCATCCAGCTCCCTGCTTGTGGCCTAGAAAGCCTTGGGGGATATCCGAAGCCTTTGGGACCCTGCCACCTGCATGGGAGACCCAGAAGAAACTCCTGACTCCTAGCTTCAGATCTGTTTCATTCCAGCCATTTCAGACATTTGGTTTGTGAACCAGCAGATGAAAGATTTTTCTCTCTGTCTCTTCTTTCCTCTGTAAATATACCTTTCCAAAGAAAATAAATGGAAATTTAAAAACAGAAAAGTAAAGGGGACACATTTTTGGTGCGTAAATTAAGCTGATGTCCCATGTTAGAATGCCAATTCAAATCCCAGCTATTCTCTGCTGATAGATTCAGCTCCATGATAATCCACCTGAGAAGTCATCAGAAAATGACCCAAATACTTGGACCCAGGATGTAGTTCCAGGCTCCTGTCTTAAGATCTGGCCCAATCCTGGCCATTTTAGCCATTTAAGAGTAAGCCAGTGAATGAAAACTCCATCTCTCTGTCTCTTTCTCTCTCTGCCTTTCAAATAAAGAAATCTTTAAAAAGAAAAAAAGTCAAGACAGAAGAGACTCCTGCATGTCATTATATTCATAAACATATTATAGTGCTGAGCTGGTACTGTGTTATGGGAAGCTAATCTTCTGTGGGACCAGCATCACATATGGCATTAGTTCAAGTCACAGCTACTCCACTTTCAGTCTAACTCTCTGCTTATGGTCTGGGCAAACTGGAAAGGATGGCCCATGTCCTTAGACCCCTGCACCTACATGAGAGACCCAGAAGAGGCTCCTGGGATACCAGCTTTGGACCAGCCTAGCTCAGGACATTGTGGCCATTTAGGGAGTGAGTCAGTGATTAGGAAATCTCACTGTCTCTCTGTAACTCCTAAGTAAAATAAATAAATATTTAAAAAAACACTGTAGTCTCAGTAGCGAAATATGACATATTAAAAATACAATAACTACATTAGCATCATAAATGGAGATATAAAATATTGAACTAGGATGTATATTTAATCTACTGCAGTTATTACAGGATTATGCTAGAAATCCAAAGATGATTCAATATTAAAAAATTATATGGGTATAACTTCTTAAAAAGGAGTTAAAAGGGGAAAATCATTTATGGCTATTAGTATATGCTCGTAAGGACAAGGAAACAGCAGTAATTTATATAGGACAAACTTAGTACTATTGTAGACTTTGTGTTACAAAAGCTGTTCAGCTAATGATGTTCTGGGGTACACTGAGGAAAAGGGTATCAGAAATAATTAAAGTAGCATTTTAATGCCTTTGAAAAGTTTCATGTTTCGTTATCTAGACATAAAAACCTTTATTCACAAGTATCTTATAAAATATCTGAGATGTTATGTTTGTGCTTTTATTTAAGGGTCAGCCTTTTAGCTTAGCAATTGAGGTGCCCTTGTGCCCATATGGGAATAGTTGGGTTTGCTTCCCAGCTCTGGCTCCTGGCTTGCTAGTTAGCTTCCTACTAATGCAGACCCTGGTGACAATAAAAATAAGTAGGTTTGTGCCAACCACATGGAAGACAGTGTTGTGTTCTCAGCTTCTGGCTGCAAATCCAGCCATTGTAGGCATTTGTAGAATGAACTGATGGTGGAAGGCTTCTCCATCTTACTCTTTTTTATTTTTCTTTTTTTAAGATTTATTTACTTTTTATTGCCAAGGCAGATATACAGAGAGAAAGATCTTCCATCTGCAGGTTCACTTCCCTAAAGACTCCAACAGCCAGAGCTGATCCAAAGCCAGAAGCCAAGAGCTGCGAGCTTCCTCGGAGTCTCCCACATGAGTGCAGAGTCCCAAGGTTTTGAGTCACCTACTGCTTTTCCAGACCACAAGCAGGGAGCTGAATGGGAAGTGGAGTAGCTTGGATGCAAATCAGCACTCATATGGGATCCCTGCTCTTAGAGGTAGATTAGCCAACTGAGCCGTCCCACCAAGCCCAATTTACACTTTCTCTGCCTATCAAATAAATAAACTTTAAGATACTTATGTATTAGGTGTTAAGAATAATTTATGTTTTAAAAACTGGCATAAATCTTAAACAAAAATGTACAGGAAAGGTCAGTAAACAGTTTTGAGCAATGTTACTGTACCTTTTAAAGTTTAACGAAAAAGGCTTTGTTGATTGCCTTAACCTAATTTAACCTACCCCCTGAACTCTGAGAGCGACAATGTAACCAACTACATCTGTGTGGTGCCTTTTAAGGAGCTGGGCCTTGGCCTCAGTGAAGAGCAGATTTCTGAAGAGGAAGCACATGATCTTACAGATGGTTTCAGCTTGCCTGCTTTGAAGGTAATCCGCTGGTCAAAGAAAGAGCTAAGGAAGAAGCTGGGCATCGTTACTGTCCTTATAAATGTCTCGGTGACTTCTGCGACAGTTTTTAAAAACTGAGATAATCATAATGCTTGATTGAATCTTTATTTTTGATGTCAAAACAGTTCTTATAAAAATGTCTTTGACTTTAGGGGTAATTTCATGTAATGATAAACCAATATGATTTTTTTTTTACTCATTTGTTTCAATAAATATAGATAAACCGTTTTAGAGCTACATCTTCCCTTGGAAAATTGTTTAAAAGCTTGAATAGGTTTTTTTTCATGTATTAAAAGGCATGTAAAAGAATACATTTAACTACATAAAAATTGAACATCTGGGGACTGACACCGTGGTGTGGTAAATTAAGCACCACTTGCAACATTGGTGTCCATGTGAGAGTGCTGGTTCAAAGCCTGGGTGCTCCGCTTCCTAGCCAGCGCCCAGCTGCTGTGCCTGAGAAAGCAGCAGATGATGACCCAGTGTAGTGCTTTTCTTCACACCTCATTAATCAAAGATTCTATCTTGTTGGTTTCTGTATTGCCCATTTGCCTCCTTTTAGAATACATTTTATCAGCATGAAGGGTTTTTTGTTTGTTTGTTTTTTGTTTTTTTGGTCATGGTTCTATTGTTAGCACCTATAAAAATGCTGACATACAGTAGATGTCCGGGAAATATTTTCTGGGACCAGTGTTGTGGCATAGCAGGCATCCCGTATGGTCTCTTGTTCAAAACCCGGGCATTCTGTGGGTCTAACCCAGCTCTTTGCTAATGCACTTGGACTCTTACACCCACCCGGGAGATCCATATGAAGTTCCTGTCTGCTGATGCTGACCTGGCCCATCCCCAGCTATTGTGTCCATTTGTGGAGTGAGCTAGCAGTAGAAGGTCTCTTTCTGTCTCTCCCTTACTTTCTCTCTGTCTCTATAATTCTGCCTTTCAAATAAATAAAAATAAATCTTAGGAGAATATTTTCTGAACTAACAAGAAGAATTAAGAAAAAAATTTTAAGACTTATTTTTTTGTTTTTATTGCCAAGTTAGATTATACAGAGAGGATGAGAGACAGAGAGGAAGATCTTCCATCCGATGATTCATCTCCCAAATGAGCACAATGGCTGGTGCTGCGCCAGTCCGAAGCCAGGAGCCAGGAACTTCCTCCAGGTCTCCCATGCAGGTGCAGGGCCCCAAGACCTTGGGCTGTCCTCAACTGCTTTCCAGGCCACAAGCAGGGAGCTGGATGGGAATTGGAGCTGCAGGAATTAAAACCAGCACCATACGGGATCCCATTGCATTCAAGGCGAGGGCTTTAGCTGCTATGCTATTGCACTGGGCCCAAGAATAAAAAATTGTAATTATAAAACAACAGTTAAATAAGAACACTTTTAAGTTTGTATCCAAGAAATCCTCAATTAAAAGCCTCTGGGAATTTAAAAATTTGACCTTGCTTTCTTTAAAATATATGTAGGCTTAAATGAAATAATTATTTATATAATTCTAAAATTTCTTTGATGACACCATCTAAAAAATGTCCACTATAGTTATGAGTAGGCAGAATCCATTAACCCTGAAGTGATTCAGTCCTCTCTTTGCTGTCTGCCTGCCCATACTCATATTGGATTGCTAATGTTTGTTTTGGAGCTGTCTGTCTCCAATAAGACGGTATTGGAGAAATCCTCTGCCACAGGGAGTCAGGCCTTGTCCTGAGAAGATGGCTCATGGATTCTCATCCTGACATTGCTTGTATGAGGATCATTCTTGGGCTGATTTTTGTGATAGATTCTTGGTTAACTACCAAGCCAAGAAAATAGTGTAATTTTGAACCCCAAACTGTGAATCCTTTAGTAACTATCTCTTTGGACTTACTGTGTACTCCACTGTCTTCATTTCTCTCATGTGAACATTTTAATTCACGAAGGAATACTACTTTCTGTTTAGAACATTCCATCAATACCTCTCTAGAGTAGAACTGTTCTATGTCATGTATTAGCATTGTTTCTGCTCCGACGTTCCCACCGTGCCCTGACTGCAGAATTTGATATAAAATTTTTAACTAACGTGGAGTTAGTTCAAGCTCAGCTATACTCGTTATTTAGGATAAAGTCAGAAATGTAAGCCAGAAGTTCAAGATAAATACATCAATACTTTGTTTTGAATGCTGACCAATCTTTTTATTGATCTAATCTTTCTGTTAGGTTTTGTTCCAGCTCTGGGTGGCGCAGAGTTCAGAGTTCTTCAGGCGGCTAGCCCTGTTGCTTTCTCCGGCCAGTTCACCTCCGGGGCCTTCGCATGCTCCAGCACTGTTGCCTCATCGTATTTTATCTGATGTGACACAAGGTCTACCTCACGCTCACTCTGCCTGTTTGGAAGAGCTCAAGCGCAGCTATGAGTTCTATCGGTACTTTGAAACTCAGCACCAGTCAGCTCCACAGCGCTTACCCAGACCTCAGCAGAAGTCAAGAGAACTGAATAACGTTCACACAGCAGTGCGCAGCTTGCAGCTCCATCTGAAAGCGTTACTGAATGAGTAAGTTGAGAAGCCATATAAGGAAATGTCCTCATCCTTAGCAAGCATTATTTTTGTGCCATTGTGGTTACTGGCTTGTGTCCTAGCTGGAAATAGAAACGAATTGAGACAGTAGCATCAAGGATGGTTTATAGCTACACATGGAGTAGAGAAACAGTGATTTATAAGTACTGTAATTTGGAGGAGTCAGAGTTTTTCCTTTTCCTGATTCATCTCAAAGCTAGAAAGATAGGACAGAAGCAGAAGCTCGTGACCTGTGAGAGCTGAAATAGAGGAGCTTGTCAGGCGTGAGCTGCTTTTAGCTCTTCAGGTTGGACTGTTCACCTGCAGCCTGCAGTGTGAGAGAAATCCCTGCCAGCGCCAGCACAGTACATGAAGCATTGTTCTGTATTATTGCAGAGTAATATCTTCATGTTTTTATAAGTCAGTTATAACAGATTTTAGAAATTTTCCTGTGACACAAGATATGTTTTTAGGCCCCAGTTTAACACTAAGATGTAAGATGCAAAGTGCTATTAATGATCTGCTTTAGGTGGTTTTCTTAATACTCTGCTTTAATTTCTAGACTGTAATGACCCATTCATGTACATTTTTACCAGTTGAAAATATTACTTTCGTGTATTTTTATGGAGAAATTTTAAAATTTAAAACTTGAGCAATCATTTTTAGTGAAATTTTTCTCTAATAGCTAAATATTCATAAAGACCATAGTGCTGGTTATCAGAGCTTTCATAAGAAATTATGAGGAGTGGCCAGTGTTGTGGCCTAACAGATTAAGCCACTGGCAATCACACTGGCATCCCATAGGAGCACTGCTTTGTGTCCCAGGTGTTCCACTTGTGATGCAGCTCCCTGCTGCTGAACTCGGGAAAAGTAGCAGAACATGCCAACTGCTTGGATCCTGCCACCTACATAGAAAATCTGGTTGGGCTCCTAGCTTGGACTTGGCCCAGCCCTGGCTTTTGCAGTTATTCAGGGAATGAACCAACAGATGGAAGATCTCTCTTTCTTCTTCCCTTTCCGTATGGCTTTGCCTTTCAAATAAATAGTAGATAAATAAGAAGAAATTAATGCACTCCTAGGATTATAGTTGATATACTTGACCCTGAAGCCAGGGGGGATTGAAACAGAGAAGGTACCAATTAGTTTTTTTTAAAAAAAACAAAAACAAGAAAACAGTTCAAAGGATTTGCCATATAAGTAAAATGTGAAAAGCTTGTGTAACTGCAATGATGAAAGATAACAAGTTCCAGGGTCAGTACACAGAATCAGAAAGTTTCAACCCACCTGTTTAATACCATGGATGGGTTAGGACAAAGGCAGGTCGTGGCCTAGTATTTAAGCCTTGTGTTGGGATGTCTGCATTCCATATAAGAGTATCTGGGTTCAAGTCCCAGCTCCACTCCAGATTGCAGTATCCTAGGAGGATGGTGATGGCTCGATTACTTGGATCCCTACATGAAAACTGGATCAAACTCTTGGCTGTCAGCTTAAAATTGTCAAATCCTAGGGGCTTTGTTTGTTTCTTTTTGTTTTTAATTTGTTTATTTTATAATTTTTATGGTATAGTTCCGTAGGCTCTGGGATTTCCCTTCCCTCGTCCCCAGACCTCCACCTAAATCATTACATTAGTGTAGTCCTTCATGGTCAGTCATAAGACCATCATTCTGTTCTTTAAGTGTATCCTAACATTGTGGGAATGGACAATGGCAGACAATCAGCATCCTATTTTCACAATGTATCTATCAATTTCATTAGTAATCCGTCTTTGATTTTGAAGTAGAGATGTATACCGTATTACATCTTCACATCTGGACGTGATAGTCTCTATTACACAGTTACTATGTATCTCCTTAAATGATAAGCCATAAAACAAAATCAACAACAAAAAGAAAAAAAATAGAGAATTAGCGAAGATAAAGTTAAATTGCATGCTACTGAATGACCAGTGTATCACTGAAGAAATGAAAAAGAAAATCAAAATCCTTGTTGAGGCAAACAGTGCTACTGCATGACCTGTGACTCAGAGAGGAAATGAATAAGAAAAAAATACTTTTCTGAATAAAATGAAACTAAAAACATATCAAGCCTTCTGAGATATAGCAAAAACAATATTTAAAGGGCTATTAATCTTGTTTTTGCATGAAGGTTGCCTTATAACAGAGAGAACATTTTGGGATTGACTTATTTCACCGAACATAATGGTCTCAAGTTGGGAACATTTGGTTGCAAATGGTTGAATTTCATTCTTTTTATTGGTCAAGTAAGAGTCCATGGACTAGATGCACCACAGTTTGTTTAGTCACTCTTTTTTCAGGCATCTGTGCTGCTATGTATAAAAGACTACAGATCCATTTTTCACACGCAGGTCTCATTTCCTTTGGATATATTCCCTGAAGTGGGATAGCTGGGTCATGTGGCAGATCAATTTTCAGTTCTTAGCACTCTCCGTACAGACTTCCATGGTGATTGTACTAGCCTACACTCCCACCAGCAATTAAGGAGGGTATCTTTCTCCTTACATTCATGCCAGCAAGTGTTGTTTATATAGTTCTGAATGCAGACCAATCTCACTGGAGTTAGATGGAGTTAGGTTTTCATTTGTATTTCCCTGACAACTAGGGAGCTTAAGCATTTTTTCAAATCTCTATTATCCATTTGAATTTACTCTTTTGAAAAATGTTCATTTCCTTTGCCCATTTTTTTTACAGAGTTGTTTTACTCTCATTGAGTTTCCGAATCTCTTTACAAATCCTGGATATTATTCCTCCATCTGTTGTATTTTGTGCAGATTTTCTCCCATTCCATTGGTCGCTTCTCCACTTTGTTGGTCATCATCTTTGCTGAAAGAACCTTCTCAGCTTGCGAATCATAGTATTATAGGAGTGAAAAACAGTGGATGGGAGCTCTTAGTAGCTCTGTATCTCTGCCTCTCAGATAAAATTTTGAAAAACTTTGAGTAGAGAAAATGAAGAAACTTTTAGATGAGGATGTTCAGGTGTTCTATATCTGTATTCTAAAAAAAATATCAATGAGGGGACAGGGCAAAAGCTACTACTGGCTAATCCTCCATCTTGCAGCATTGACATTCCATATGGATGCCAGTTCATGTCCCAGCTTCTCCATTTCCCATCCAGCTCTCTGCTTATGACCTGGGAAAGCAGTAGAGGACAGCCCAAAGCCTTGGGACCCACCGGTGTGGGAGACCTGGAGGAAGTTCCTGGCTCCTGGCTTCGGATTGGCTCAGAGCTGGTGATTTTGGCTGTTTTTGAGTGAACCAGTAGATGGACAGTCTTTCTCTCTGTTTCTCCTCTTCTCTATAAACATGCCTTTTCAAATAAATAAATAAATATTGAGAGAGAGAGAGAAAGAAAAAGAAAGAAAGGAAGAAAAGGAGAACAGATGAGCATCGCCCTGACTCTTAGTCCTGTCCCCCACAGGAAACATGGAAGATGAGGTCCTCTCCACTGGAGTGGGTGGCAAAGGTTGGATCATCATCAGAAGAAAGTAGGACTTCTGTGAAAAGGTATTAGGCAAAGCCAGGGTCTCTGAATAATTCGTTTTTGTTAATAGAATCAGATATAAAGTGTCTTCAACATTTATGGTAATGCATATTATGAAAAAACTGTGTATTTGGATTTCAGAATCTTCTTACACCCAAATAAATTAATGTTACAATTCCATTTTTTCATGAATTTTGAAAGCTCCCATGTAAATAAGGCCTATTAAATGCATTAATGTAAGGGAAGATGTCTTAAAGAAGGAAAAGTACTGTACATGTACATAAACATACAGAAGAAGGAGCCACCATCTGTGACCCCGACATCCCGTATTGGGGTGCAGTTCGACTTCCTGCTGCTGCATTTCCAGTCCAGCTACCCTCTAACACGTCTGGGAAAGGAGCAGAAGATGACCCAAGAGGCTGGGTTCCTTCCACCTATGTGTGAGCCCCAAATGAAGTTCCCGGACCCTTGTTCTGGCCCGGCCCAACCTCAGCTGTTTCAAGTATCTAGAACATGTTTTACATTTCTGTCTTCCTTGTCCCCTTGGCTGATCTTACTCTTGGTGCCTAGAATAGGGCCATATTGTCTCTAGCCCATGCAAGGGCGTTAACCCCCAACACCTCTCCCCCTACAGAATGTGGACTGCCAGATTAATGTAACTGGCTCTTTTATTTGCTTTCTCACTTCAAGCAGTGTAGTCATGTTTATAAAATATACTATAGAAGGGGTGTCAGCCCATCAGGGTCTCCCATGTGAGTGACAGGGGAAATCTCTGTTGCTTTTGCAGGTCATTAGCAAGGAACTGAGTTAGAAGTGGAGCACCCAGGCATTAAATTGGCACCTGTATGGGATGCCAGTGTTGTAGGCTGTGACCTGACCTGCTGCACTACAACACTGGCCCCATGAATTTCTGTGGAATCGTACTCTTGCTTCACTTCAACCAAACTCTATAGCTGCATTTACCCAGGCTCTATTTAGAGTGAGGTTTGTTTTTTTTTTTACCAATTCAGATTTTTTTAAAGATTTATTTTATTTGAAAGTCAGATTTACAGAGAGGAGGAAAGACAGAGAGAAAGATCTTCCATCCACTGATTCACTCCCCAAGCGGCCACAATGGCCAGAGCTGAGCCTATCCAAAGCCAGGAGCCTAGAGCCTCTTCTGGATCTCCAACATTGGTGCAGGGTCCCACGGCTTGTGGCCATCCTCGACTGCTTTCCCAGGCCACAAGCAGGGAGTTGCATGGGAAGTGAGACCACCAACATTAGAACTGGCATCCATAAGGAATCCCATTGCATACAAGGCAAGGACTTTTGCCACTAGGCTACTGTGCTGGACCCTACCAATTCAGATTTTGTCCTATGTTTACCAATACATAAAAAATACCTCTTCATTACTGTGTCCTGTATACCCACCTCTGGAATATAGGAAATCTCTTTTGAGTTCTCTTAATGCATTCTCTGTGACGATAAACCTTTTTAAAAGGAATTAATTTATTCATTTGAATATCACAGTTAAAGAGAGAAGGGATAGAAAGAAAGATCTTATATCTACTGGTTCATTCCCCAGTTGACCATAAAGACTACAGCTGAGTCAGGAACTAAGAGTGTCTCTGGGTCTCCCATAGGAGTGACAAGAGTGCAAGCACTTGGACCGTATTTCGTTGCTTTTCCCAAGCCAGCAGCAAGGTGTTAGACCAGAAGAGGAACAGCTAGGACACAGCCTGGCAGCTGTGTGGGATGCTGGCATCATAGACCACTGTAAACTGACAATGCCTGCCCTGAATTTATCCTTTTGTGCCTGGATTTAGCCACTTTTTTTTAATAAAGATTTATGTATGTAGTTATTTATTATTTATTATGGAAAATCAGATATACAGAGAGAAGGAAAGAGAGGAAGATCTTCCATCCATTGATTCACTCCCCAAGTGAACACAACACCCGGAGCTGAGCCAATGCAGGAGTCAGGAGCCTCATTTGGGTCTCCCACATGGGAGCAGGGTCACAAGGCTTTGGCCCGGCCTCGACTGCTTTCCCAGCTCACAAGCAGGGAGCTGGATGGGAAGTGGGGCCACAGGGATTAGAACCGGCGCCCATATGGGATCCTGGCGCGTTCAAAGCAAGGACTTTAACCACTACGCTATCGCACTGTGCCCTTGGTTTATTTTTTGACTATTTATTTGAGAGGTAGAAAAACAGATATACTGTGCTTTCATGCTCTAGTTTACTCCCCAGGTTCCATAGTTTGGGCCAGGCCAAAAGTGGAAATCAGGAACTCAGTCAGGGCCCAGCTACCTCAGCCATCATCTTCTGTCCCAGATGCCACATTAGCAGGAACCTGGCACTGATAGCAGAACCAGGTCTTGGACTCAGATAGTCCAGTATGGGATGTGCCTTAACCAACTTCTTGACGGGCAGGCCCAATGCCTGCCCCTGAGCAACTTTTCTTTAGCTCTCCAGGCCTAATTTCTTATCTATAAAATATAAATAAAACACTAGTTTTAATGATTTATAGTATTACATTTTATTTATAAATACATATAATTTCCCTTTTTGTAAATAGGAAAGAGATGAATTTCATTTATCCATTCAGCTCATAAAATCCAGAATAGCATAATATATGTATGATACCCTTTATAAGTTAACTTTAAAGTTGATAAAAAAAAAACTTAGCAGTTTTATTTAGCCATTCCTAAGTGTACAAGTTCATTGCATCCAGTACATAGATTTATTCCCATTGTCCCTTAAGAGTCACCATGCATCTCCAGGGCTTTCTTCATCTCACCAACTACATAAGTCTTGTCAGTTATTTCTCCTCTGTTTTGTGTTTCATCTATATGTTTCTGTTTTTCCTTATTACTCAGGGTAATCATTCTTGAAGATGAACTTGAGAAGCTTGTTTGTACTAAAGAAACACAAGAAGTAGTGTCAGAGGCTTATCAAGTCCTAGAAGAAAAATTCAAGTTGATCAAACCTCATGTGCAAGCAAGCAACAATTGCTGGGAAGAGGCCACTGCCCAGGTGGACAGATTGCTACGAAGAAACACGGAAAATAAAGGTATCTATGAGGCATTATGTAGGCACGTGCGCTATGAGACATGCTTATTCCACTCAGTAGGTAGAATTCTTGTCCACATGATAGTTTACTGAAAGAACACAAGTTTTTATTTATTAACTGGCAATACCAAATCTTTGCTCTTATTTTGTAAAAAACAAAATGATTTATAGGTTCAGTGAATTATATCTTCTGTTTAGAAAACTGAAATGAAACTTCTACTGATAGGGTAGTAAAATATTGAGTTTGATGGTCAGGGGTGAAAAGGCACTTCAGCCACAAAAATAGGATACACATGATTTGATCAGTGGTGCTGCATGTTCGTTGAGTTGGAAGTGTACTGTCACTTAATGTTACTGTATTAGGCCACTTCATGATACAGACATTCTTAAGATTTATACCATATTGCTTTAGTTTGACTCAGATTGTATGCTGTTCTGTGTTACATGTTAATTTTTAAATTGTGCTGTAAGGTTATATGCACTTATTTATGCAGTTGGATCATTGAGATTAACCAGAAATGCATAGAATTTATATTGTTGCCAAAGATAATTAATGCTTCATTATATCATTGGTTTTGCTTTAGCTAGCTTTGTAATACATTGTTTATTGTATAAAACAAGCTAAGTAATCTTTAGTTAATAAAAGTATTAACTTTTTTTCCAAAAAAAATTAGTGTGTTAATTACTGATATATTTACCAATAGGTTTCCTTGATATCTCAGATATGAATCATGAATAAATTTCTTCTCTAAAGAATAAATCTACCCAGGAATTTTTATATATGCAAATACTGAAATACTAAATCTACATATATATGAAGTCTAGAGTTTTAAGTATTTTACTTATAAATAGAAGCATTCTGCAAATCTTGAATGTTAGGACATACTTGTTTGACCTACCTTTAACACAATCTGAGATTAAATCCTCCTCTCTTGCTTTATTGTTAGCCATTATTAAAAGCTGTCTTCAAATATGTGGTAGGTAATTAAGATAAGTGGATTCTTAGTTACGTTCTTGTGAACCTGGATTAAATTCTTGGATAATGATGTGAATTAAGTCATAATTTACAGTGGCTATGAGTGTACACCTTTAAATATGATTTTGCTTAGGGGTTGGGAATTTGAAATATCCACATCCTAAAACAGAATACCTGTGTTCCAGTCCTGGTCCTGCTTCTGATCCAGCTTCCCGCTAAGGTGTTCTTTGGGAGGCAGCAGTGCTAGCTCAAGTACTCGGGTCCCTGTCATCCACGTGGGAGACCAAGACTCTGTTCTGAGTTCCTGGCCACAGCCTGACCCAATTCTAATTTGATTTTTGTAAAATTTAGTGGTTCTCTATTGGTTTTTACTTTTTATTGCTGAATAGTAATATATTATATAAATGCATATACGGGTTTATTCACCAGCTGAAGAGCAGATGGACTACTTCTATTATTTAGTAACAAATAAAACTACTGTAATTATTTGTGATTTTATTGTGAACACTGTTTTTTTCAGTTTCTTGAGAGTCGATACCTAGGAATGATACCACTGAGTTATTTTGTTTATGTACTAGTAGTGGTCAACATTTTGATAAAGAAAGCATGTATATAACATCCAAGTGTTCACAAAGTAACTATCATGAAAGTTGTTAAGGAAAGGTTGAAGAGAAAAAAAAAATGGCACAAAAACTAAATATCCTACCAATCAGAATTTGCCCACACAAAAGTTAATATCAGTACAAGCACTAAGTTATTAGTTGGCAGTGTTAATTTTGTGATTTCTGATGGTATGTTATTAGTACATAGAATAATTCCAAGTGTTTTTGAAACAGAAATCATTAGGAATAGTGGAGTCTTATGCTTACAACTTTCAAACAGTACAGAGTAACACTGTCACCAAAAGGATTATATACACACAGTTGTAAGCACAGAACGCAAACATGGTAAAATGTCAGAATTAGGAAATACGGATGAAGGATTTAAGGAACTTTGCAGTTTTTCTGTAAGGCTGAAATGACTTCTAAATAAATCATTAAATTTTGTGTTTGTATTTTATTTATTTATTTATTTGAAAGATGCAATTCCAGAGGGAGAGAGAGAGGGACTCTTGCATCCACTGGTTCTCTCCATAAATGTCTACTACAGCCAAAGCTGAGCAGGCTGAAGCCAGGAGCCTGGAACTCCATGTGGCTCTTTCCTGTGGGTGCAGGGGCCTAGGTACTTGGGATATCTTCCTTTACTTCCCTAGGCGAATTAGCAGGAAGCTGGGATCAGAAGTAGACAGGCTTGAACTGGTGTTCATATGGGTTGCTGCCATCACAGGCAGTGTCTTAGCTGATGCACAACAACTCTGGCCCCTACGTAATTTTTTTTAAGATAATAATAAGGAAAGTAGCATGCCACAAGATGAATTAGTCTCTAATGCCTTGCGCTCAGGGAAAGGAACCAGTTTCAAACCACTGCACACTATATTATTCCATGCATATAAGCTCAAAATTACAAAGGAGCAGAAAATAGATCAGTGTTTGGCAAGAATTGTAGATGGAAGGAAAAATGAGTTCCAATATGCAGTATAATAAATATTTGGACTATGAGGCTGTTCTCTTTGTTGATTTTGGTGGCTTTCTGATTCTATTAATTTGTCTAAATTCTGAATTATATACCAAAGAGTGAATTTTTAAATGAATAAGGTTTAATTATTTTTGCCTACTTATCGTAATTTTAGCTTGATTTTGATATCACTTAATGGTTGTCAGTTGGTTATTTTCTAATTCTATTTCTCCTTTCACACTTATTAGTTGGCAGTCTAATGTAAGGTAATACATCCCCTTTCCCATTTGTTTACTTATTTATTATATCAATGTGGACTCAGCCTCTGTTTTATTCAGTAAATCGTAATTCATTACTATTGTTATTTATTTTGCTCAAATCGTCCTTCAAGCTAGCTTGTATCACCATCATTCTTTGAACACTTCCTTACTTTCTTATGTTTGCCATACCCCAGGTTTGACATCAGCTGTGTCTCTAAGAAACCCTTATTTATTTTCATGGAGGATGATATTTAGAAACCAAGGCCAGGGAGGTGGTCATTTGACCTAAAGTGGTTAATGTGACCAAATCACCTGTGTTTAAGTGCCTGGGTCGAGTTTCCTGCTAATTCAGATCTTGGGAGGCAGTACTTGGATCCCTGTCCACCCACATGGGAGTCCCAGGTTGAGCTCTCAGCTCCCAGGTTTGGCCTGACACAGCCCTGGCTGTTTTGAACATCTCACTGCCATTTTCATGTGTGTGTGTGTGTGATCTGTCTTTCAAACAAAATGAAGTAATAACTAAATAAAAGTTTTAAAGTGAAGGGGCTAGGTATGCTCCTTGCCACTGGAATCCCTTTCAAAGTAAAGATGAAACTCCAAAATATGTGTGTATATAAATTAACATGTCTTATTTCTTACACATTCATATATTGTACTTATCTGTTCATATGTATTATAAATGTTGAGCTCATACCCAGAATCTCTACTTCAGTTCCAGCACCACCATTTATTGTCTCCTTCCCCATTTCTTCATTTCTGTCTCTTTCTTGATTATGAGAAACTTGGTTCCTATTCCCTTCAGAATATTTACTGATTTGCACATTCTCCTTTTGTGTAACTAATTGTTCGATGCTATAATTTGCCTCCTAAGCCACATGACTACCCTCTTAGTCTGTGGGAATCTCTTCCTTTCTTGGCCCCAGCTTGCTTTGACCACATTAACCCATACAAGCCAAGAGTGTTTCTTTTATCAACATCTTACTGTCCATGGCTGGCTAGAAGCTCCTCTTCTTTCCCCATTCCCACTCCTACCATCCAGATGACTCATTCAAGCTGCTTCTTGCATATTAGTACCATTTTAATACCCCACAAATGTGATTTTTCTGAAAACACCTAGTTTGCTATCACTGTGGAAATCATTGAAAGTAGGTTATTGCTTGGCATTACTCAAAAATTGCCATAGGAAAAAAACTGATTTCCCATTATTCTAAAGATCACAGTACTGCAACAGGTATAGCTGATCAAGCTGCCACTTGAGAAGCAACCCATATCAGGGTGCTGGTTTGAGTCACAGCTTGTCTACTTCCAATCCAGCTTTCTGCTAATGTTCCTGGGAAGGTGATGGAAGATGGCTCAAGTCTTTAGACACCTCCACCCATGTGGGAGACCCAGATGTAGTTCCTGGCTGAGCACAGGCTCTTTCCACCACTTGGAAAATTAACCAGTACATGAAAGATGTCTTTCCCTCCATTTCTCCCTTCCTATTGCTGTGCCTTTTAACTAGATAAATCTTTTTTTAAAAGCACATGTTAAAATCCTTAATATTTATTACATTTAGGGCCCTGTTATTCAAAATGATGTCCAAACTAACATACAAGCATAACTTGAGAGTTTGTTAATAATGCTTCAATATTAACCTTCATTTTAACAAGACTTGATGATCTGTATACACATAAAGGTGTAAGAAATCCCAAGACAGAGATCTGCGATTGTTTTCTTTTCCTAGAAAAAACAAACTATTTCCTTTTTATAGGCCATATGACTGTTAGACCTACTCAGAACTCTAGTTGTAGTATGAAAGTATAGTAAGACTATACCTAAAACAGTGGTCTGTAAGTTTTTTGTTTTGTTGTTGTTGTTGTTTTTCCAAAGAAATGGCATTTATTTGGCCCTTAGGCAGATCCCTGGTATTTGGTAGGTGGAATTAAGGAATAAGGAGATCACTTTATGCACTTATGTGCTATTCCTGGCTGTTACCATGAACATACAACTTAAAATAGGATTTTAAAGGGGAAAAAAATAGGCATATTTTTGGATAATGTCTGTTAATGTTAAAAAAAAATCTAAATAAAGGGCTCTTATTTTGTTGAGGTATTTGATAGCAAGTTTGTTTTTCAGCCTCAAACCTTTCACAGAAAGAGACTTAAGTACAATATACGGAAACACAAATAGTTAAATATGTTTGTGTGATATAAATGAAAAAAAGACGGTATTACAGTCTTTCTTGCTGAAGTTGCAATTTAATGGAATGCTAATTTTTTCCAAAATGCCAACATCATAAGCTGAAGTAGTAGTTCACCCAAATCCTTTTAATACTGCATTCACCCAGGACTGTAAGTTAATTGTTGGGCTTGTGACAGATGCATGGTAGATTTTTATTAAATGAGTTGCGTGCTGGATTTGATTCTCCAGGCATTATTAAGTATTAGGGAGTTTTATGAATCAATTTAATATTGTTGATAGCTTTAAATTAGTCATCATGGATGTATTTACATCATAGAAATAGAAAATCTACAAATGCTACAAATCAGTGTATTGTTTGATAACTGGCTTGTTAGCAGACTGTTTAATGTACTGGCTTATTGTTCCTATTAGTAGTAATTTGAATTTCGATTTTCTTTTTGTTAAAGATGCCCAGATATATTGTGAGTGTTGATATGATGAAACTTAACATTTTCCAAATGTATCCTTTTTTAAAGTTTTTATTTACTTGAAAAGCAGAGACACAAAGAGTCCATCTACTAATTCACTACCTGAGCAAGAACTGAGCCACGCTAGCCCAGAGTCAGGAATCTGGGACTTAGTGCAGGTCTCTTATATGGGTGATGGGTATGTAAGCCTTCCCCTGCTGCCCTCCCAGGATGCACATTAGCAGGAAGCTAGTATCAGAGGCAGAGCTGGGACTCAGAACCTGGCATGCTGGTGTGGTTTGAGCTTCACAGATCCATGTCAGCTGCTGTGCCAAACATCTGTCCTTTTCCCGCTTTCAAAAAAGGGGGAAAAAAATTTTAAGAACATTTAGGGGCCAGTGTTGTAGTGCAGCTGATTAAACCACCACTTGCAACACCAGCATCTCCTATCAGAAAACTGGTTCGAGTCCCACTTCCGATTTAGTTCCCTGTTAAAGTGTCTCAAAAGCTGCAGATGGCCCCAAAACTTGAGTTTCCTGTCGTCCAAGTGGGAGACGTGGATGGTGTTGCCAGCTCTTGGCTTCAGTCCTGGCGTTATGGCAGCTCTAAGATTTCCTGTCTCTCTGATTCTCCCTGTACATGTGCCTATATGCTACTCTACTGTGAACAAATTGGTGCTTTATTTATTCAAAAAGCAGAGTAAACAGAGAGAGGGAAATCTTTCATCTGCTCATTCCCAAAATACAACAGCTGTGGCTGGGCCAGGCAGAAGCCAGGAACCAGGAACTCCATTTGGGTGTTCCTGGCAGGAACTCCCAAGTACTTGAGTCATCCACTGCTACCTGACAGGTATGTTAGTGGGAAACTGGATCGTAAGTTTTCATTCAGATTCAATGTCAAGCACTCTGATATGGGATGTGATTGTCCTAGGCCATGGTGGCTGAACACACTGAGCCACAATTACCCCTCCTTAAGTATTTGTGAAGTACCTAATGTGATCCAGATATTATGGTGAAGCGAAGACAGGGAAAATCCAGGTCCTCTCCTCCAAAAAGTTAACTTAAATTGTAAATTTACTGATGTGACTATTGTTAGCTTTAATACCTGTATTTTTTATGTACGTGAAAAATATAATTAGAACTAATTGAACCCAAAAATTAACAAAGTATTAGTACCACTTCCAGTGAAAGAACCTCAACTGAATTTGAACTGTGGCAATGCAGCAAGGTAGAGAAATCCACCATGGGGAGAGGGTTCAGGGAGGGGCGGGGGGAATCCCAGTGCCCATAACACTGTGTCACATAATGCAATGCAATTAATTAAAAAAAAAAAGTATTAGTACCAAAAATGATTTTTGTATTAGATGTTTATTTATTTGTATGTGGCTTGTTTCTTATTTTTCTTCTCTCCCTCCTTCCTTAAGGCAAGCCTGAAGTCACTTGTGAAAATCCACATTGTACTGTGGTCCCTTTGACGCAGCCCACTCTCCACATTGCTGACAAAGATCCAATCCCTGAGGAGCAGGTGAGGGTGGAAATTACCTTCTGTCCATAAGGAAGAATTTCACATATAAAGATTATCTACCTTTCTTTTAAATAGCATGAATAATTGTCTAAGAATTTGTTCAGTCCCTGTTTCCTGTGAGCCTCAAAATTATAGCATAATGTATTGAATTTATATCAAATAATTTGTTTTTAGTTCGATCAATTTGAACCTATTGAATCCACTAGCAGGTTTCCTTACTATTTATATTGAGTTGTCCGTTTCCTAAAAGCTTTTTAAAATTATTAAAATTAGTGAAAGTTAGTATAATGACATAAGTACCTTTTGGGTTGCTAGAAAAAACTTCATGCATGTTTGTTTTGTTTTATCTTTTAACATTGATTTGAAAGGCAGAATGGAACAGAGAGTCTCTCTCTGTCTCTCTCTCTGTCTGATGGTCTGCCTTCTAAAAAAACTAATGAACAAATAAGTCTTTTTTTTTTAAAAAAAAAAAGATTTATTTATTTTTATTACAAAGTCAGATATACAGAGAGGAGGAGAGACAGAGAGGAAGATCTTCCATCCGATGATAAACTCCCCAAGTGAGTGCAACGGCCGGTGCTACCCCGATCTTAAGCCAGGAGTCGGGAACCTCTTCTGAGTCTCCCATGCGAGTGCAGGGTCCCAAGGCTTTGGGCCGTCCTCTACTGCTTTCCCAGGCCACAGGCAGGGAGCTGGATGGGAAGTGGAACTGCCGGGATTAGAACCGGCGCCCATATGGGATCCCAGCGTGTTCAAGGCGAAGACTTTAGCTGCTAGGCCACGCCACCAGGCCCACAAATAAGTCTTTACATTTAAAGAAAAAAAAAAAAAGAGCTAGCCTTAGAGCTGCTGCCTTTGGGAACTTGATTTACCACCAGCTTTGCCAGAATGAATACCTCCAAGTGCCTGCTTCTGTTAGCATTAAACTTTGCGAGCAGAATTGATGTAAGCACGTCTTACTACAGCATCCCAGATCAGATGCAGAACATCAGCTACAGCAGAGGCTGGGTAATACACTGCTCTCCTGGGGAACTGTAAGATAGTGTTTCCCAATCCTAGAAAGAGTAGTCGGACATCCTGGGAAGTTAGAAGGAACCCCAAATGTCTATCCTAAGAAGATTCAACAGCCACCCCTGCTAATTTTGAAATAGCAAGTAACCATAATAATCCTAACAGAGTTTTGGATGCTGTTAGAGTGGAAAAATCATTAATTTTGTTGGTTTGTTATCTACAATCTTTTTGAGTATCAACTATCTTTCTCCAAAATTTCTCTTTACCTATAAGTGTACGTTTGCTGCCCTGCCCCCTCACAGTGCCGTAATGGCCTAAGCCAATCACAGGGGCTTCATTTTGTAATCTCTAAGGGGTGTAGGTACAAGTAAGTGACTGTACCGGACACTCTTAAAAAGCTCTTTCATTCATTTTCAGGAATTGGAAGCTTACGTAGATGACGTAGATATGGGCAGTGACTTCAGAAAGGATGATTTCTATTACTTGACTCAAGAAGACAAAGAGAGACAGAAGCGTGAGCACGAAGAATCCAAGAGGGTGCTCCAAGAATTGAAGTCTGTGCTCGGATTTAAAGCTTCGGAGGCGGAAAGGCAGAGATGGAAACAGCTTCTGTTTAGTGATCATGGTAAGCACTGACCTGAGGAAAAGGCTCTTGTGGTGTAGGAGATGTTTCTCTCTTGTGCCATGAATCTTTATTTTAGCTAGAAACTCTTATGGCTTTAATTTTAAGGATCTACCCGTAAGTGTAATTTTTTTTCTTATAGGCACAAAGTCAATTTGAGCAATTAAACAGTAGTTAAATTTCTCATTAGGAAAAAGCAACCAAACTTTTTTTTATCAGTTATTTAATTTTCCCTAAATTTATTTTGAGATGAACAATGAGTTAAATAATTTGAAGAATTTTAAATAAAATGTTATTTTCAAATTTAATGAATTTGAGATGTTAAACTCATATATTAAAATATTGAAAATACCTCATTGAAGCACAAAATTAATAGCTCTGTGCTCATTGTTGGAAAAAAAATATATTAAGACCTAGGACGTTTAACCACATTATTAGAATTGCTGGAGTCATTCGAGCAATTTTGCAGATTAAAGAGGGAAGCTGCTTCTGTGTATACTATCTCCGTACTCTGGCCAGTTGAATGGCTTGTGTATCAAACATTAGCCTGAAAACTTCTTGATGCTGCTTGCCCTTCTTCAGTCACTTTTCACGTTTGGCAAGAGAGATTTGATAATTGACAACTTTAGCTTAGCCACATTTCTGATTAAATTAATTCCTGCGGATTTCTGGGAAGGTGGAATACATTCTCTTTTCCATTCTTGCTAAAGGTATCTAGCTTGCCTGTGCTTCCAGAAAGCAAGAGGGTCCTCTCCTATTCTCCCCTTCCCTCCCTCTACTACTCACTCTCTCACCCTTCCTCCACTCTGCAGGCCTCCATTTCTTGGTTTTATCTTTCTCTGTACCCTTTGATCCCCTTTATAGCTTAAGCCCTCACTAAGTTATGCTTAACATTCTATTGGTCTTTTAACTAATTTCCATTTTCAGTACTTCTTTCTTCTAAGCTGTCTTTCAAGCTCTTTTCCAGATTTTTCTCAAGTAATACATTGATAAAGCCTTTCTGTATCTTAAATTCTATAATGGTTTCCCATTTCTTGTTGTGTTAAGTATGAACTTCTTTTCTGAGTTTCACCTCTTCCCCTTGGAAGAATCCATAATATTCATTTATACTCACATTTCCTACTGTCTATGTAGATAATCTTCCTCAGCTTCCTTTAACTAATAGACTGCCATTCCACAAGCATACCATGTATATCATGAAACGAAAAAAGAAATGCTGATCTCTTCACTATGAAGACAGAGGTCTTCCCTCCCAGTTTCTCCTTTGTGCCTCTTTCTCTGACTGCCCCACCCTGCTCCCTTTGTAGCAAAGTATATAGTGGAGAAGAGAGATGATTAAGAACCTCTCAGACACAGCAATAAAGACAGGCAGTACCGACAATCTATTCATTTATTGAGCTAACATAAATCATAGGTTAATTGTATGATGTTTTACACACTATTGCTTTTCAGTAAGAACTTTATTAGCCTCCATAACATTCATTCAGAGGTTATTTAACAAGGACTCTTTGCATGCCTTTTGTAGGCCAGGCACTGTTTACCGCTAAATCCCTAGTGCAAGAACAAGAAAAACAGATAACTACTCCTTACACTTTAACACATTTGACGAATGATCCTACATTAAACAAATTATATCTCCCTCATTAAATCAGCAATAATCATGAACATCAGTCAACTTCTAACAAGATGTTGCATTAAAAAAAAAAACTGGTAGATTTTGTAACTTAAAAATGTTCATTAAGACTGGAAGCAGTGTTGTACATAGGCTTATGTATATTTATTCTTTACTACTTTCTTCATAGAACTTTAAGATCATCCTGTTGACATTATGGGCTAAGATAAATGAATAAGAGAAATGTGTCTTTTTTCAGGAATGTGCTTTTGTACAGTTTATATTTTAAAAAGGCAATATGCAATGGTAATTTGTGGAAGTAAGTTACAAGCTGCTGATACCGTAATATGCTTTTCCCGTGAATAATTTCAGTACATCTTCCAGGGTTGTTCTCATCTCTGCCTGCAGGGGTAAAGTCGGAGTGGAATTAGAGAGGGAAATTCTGCACTGGAACCTGCTGTGGCCATTTTGTTCTGTTGTTGCTGCTTCTCTAGTGGAGTTACTGCAGCTTAGGGAGATTTCTTGGAACTGGACATGTTTTACAAAAATATTTTTTAAATACACGCCTGATCTTCAAGAAGCACTTTTTTTGTCTTCCGTCATAATGTATTGTATTGTACTAACCCCTCATGCTGGGAGGAGAGACTGCCTAGCAAGCAACCCACTGCCTACTAACATCGAGAGGGGCTAACTAAAACTTCATTTTCCATGCAAGGACAACTTCAGCCGTATGATATGCATTATGTTTATGTGTTACATTTTGTACAATAATTGATCTTGAATGCAGATTTTATTTCATTTGTATTTTTCTGTGGCATTATAAATGTGTAGAAGTTTTGGCTTTATTTTCAGTAGGATCTTAGATGGCTGACAAGTCAAGCTTTTTTTTTTCAAACTGTTTTAAGTATGTACATTATACATATATATGTTAAAGATATAATTATTGTCTGGTTTACTTTAGGCTTTTTATCTGATACATTATCAGCAAGAACAATGCTGCTTCTGCTTGAATACAATGGTTCTCAAATTCCAGTGTATGTCAGATTCAAGTGAGAGCTTGGGAAACATAACTCCTCTGAGCTCCCAGGGTTTCTAGATCAGTAGGAAATCGGGCCCAAGAATTTCCATTTCTGACAAATTTCTACTGATGCCTGATATTGTTAGTTCAGGGGCCATTATTTGAGAACCACTGCTTTAATATTTTGACTAAGATAATGTGATATTTCAAAATTGTCATCAAATCCTCATTTCATTTCACCTCATAGGCCTTTTATCTCATGTAAAGATTCACTGGATTGGTAATTTTTCACTTATTTTCCTAGATAGTTTTATTTAACTTTTATATATTTATTCTTTTTAAGATATAAATTGCTAGGAGTTGAAATAACATCACTGCTGATTCCTTAGTTATTATTTTTCTTTCTTTTTTTTTTTTTTTCTTCTTTGAAGCTGTATTGAAATCCTTGTCTCCTGTAGACCCTGTGGAACCTATAAGTATTTCAGAATCCTCAATGAATTCAAACATGGGAAAAGTCAGTACAAACGATCCTGAAGAGGAAAATAATAAATCCTCTCCAGCAGACAATGAAATAAGTAGGACTGAGTATTTATGTGAAAACCCCATAGAGGATAAAAATAAAGACAACTCAGCAAGTGAACCCTGCCTGCAAGGAGCCAAAGAAGGATTGTACTACCAGTGTGACAGTGAAGATGAGTCGCAGCAGGCAGACGGAGGTGGCCTGGTCGCTGCTCCTGCAACTGCCAAGGAATGTTTGCTGCCCTCTATCAAGCAGAGACTGGCACAGCTACAGCTGCCAGCAGATCTTACCTTCACTGCTGGTCTCGCAGCACAAGTGGCTGCCAGATCTCTCACCTTTACCACCATGCAGGAACAGACTTTTGGTGATGAGGAAGAAGAACAAGTCAGAGAAGATAATGAAGATGAAATAGAAGCAAACTAAGAACCAAGATTCACAGGAAGCAATTGTAGATTGTTCCTTATACAAAAGTATTTTAGCTTCACGACTGGGAAGGGAAAGTGAGTGTAAGTTTACTGTATAAAGAGCTAAGATGAGAATTAACAGAAGAACCTTGGTTCAGAGAACCAAATTAAAATTAATAGTTAAAATTGGCAGATCTTTTAGGAAAATAAGAGAAAGGTAAGGGCTCTTTTGAATAAACTGCTATTTTGTGGCACAACTGACCAATCTTGGAAATCCTTGAAATACTTTTAATAAGAAATAAGTTTGCCATTTCTTGCTAGAATTTACTGCCCGTAAGATGACTGGGATAATTTCATTGCAAGAAGATTGACCTTTGATAATATTCCTTTTTACTGTATTCTTGCAGTTAACAACTGCAGCCATTATGTTAATAACAAGTTGTTTGTATTTTGTTTCTACCAGTCTTAAAGATACAGGTTCTGAATAAAAAAAAAATTCATACAATTGATGTGTGCTGGGATTTGGAACAAAAAGTAGTTTCAAAGATACTGGGGGTTTGACTTTTGCTTCCTTGTTCATTTGTATATTCAGAAGCTAATTTTAAGATACCCTAATGATCTTCTAAGATTATATTATTTTAAGGACTGCCCATTCAGTTTTTTTATTTACCATGTCTTCCTTGCTACAACTAGGTAATGATGCCAAAGTCTCTGCAGTCCAAGTTTATCCCCCCTTTCCTTATTCCCTGCTTAGCAGAAAGTTCTATCCATTTACTCACAGATAATTTGGTGCCTTTAGTGCAGGCAGGTCACAGTGTGCTGTATTCTAGCCCTGGATAAGTTAGTGAGACTCCAGAAACATCTTTCAACTGGAAAGTAGCCCATTTGCAAAACTTCCTCTTAAAAAAGGGTTGCGTTCCAGGCTAGCTGCTCTCATTGGTTTGTATTGCAGTTGTGTTTTCAGAGGGTCTTCTTTACAGGAGTGTGCTCTGGGTGAGACCTGCAGCTCCTGTGCAGTGACACAGAATATAGACAGCATTTGGAGGACCTGCAGAAATAACTCAACTAGTCTTGCTGTCCTATTAAGGAAATATAGAATAAATAACCAACATTTGTTTAGAGCTGAGGAAGACGCTTAACTTCCTGTAACAACATCAGAGCCTTTCAGTGAGTAGACTTGCTTTCACTGAAGAGAATATTTATTTTCAGTAACCTAAGGAAATATATTCCTTAATCCTGAGAAAAATATGTGGTTTGCTTTGTATAGATAGAAAGGATTTTTTTAGTATAAGGGATTTTTGTTTTCACCTTAATTTTGGAACTTCATGACTAATGCCTTTGGAGCAAACGTTAGAAAAAGTCTAGTTATACTACACAGAAATAGCTCAAGGAAAAGAAAAGTCTGTGTTGTAGATATTATATACCTAAATATTAATACTTAGTTTACAATCTTATACAAATTGTTTCCTTTGCTAGCCACCTCAGTTTTTCCTGGCAATTAGAAGACACAGTTACAGTACAAAATGATTCTCTCTTATGGCCTGTAGCCACACACAGAAAGAATTGGTTTGATCATGTTAAGTTTATGTATTATACTTCGTTTTCATCACACCAGCTTGGGAGAGCTATCTCCTTGATACTGCATCAGTATTCAGTACTTGTTGATGGGATCTTTTTTAATTTTAAAGACCCAAATATGTGTGATCCAGATTTCCCTGTCTAATGATCTGTTTCAGTTACCAGTTATCACTTAGTTCTATGAAAACTATGAAATTGTGGTTTAAGATCGTAAAACTAACTGAACGCTTCTTTTTTCTGTAGTTCTCTAACTAACTTTCACCCTTTAAAATAGTCCCAAGATAAAATGTAATATTCTCTGTGAAAATGCCTTGGCTAGTTTTTTCTTACGATAACCTCAGCTCGTGTCTCTAGGTTGTTTTACTGGGATATCTGCATCAATATACTCCTGAGGTCTTTTAAGTGTTTGTTACATTTCTAACTTTCTCATATGTTTTTAAATACTTTTTCTAGCCACAGTTCTACATTCAGGAGAAACCCTCTAGAGAAAACATTTGGGGGTAAAGTCTTCTAATTATACTTTCCCAATTCTACAGCATTATTTTTTATAGTATAATCTCTTAGGAGTAACATCCTTACAGATTGTAATAGAAGTATTTTCATGGTTTGTTTTGCCGGGAAAAGCCTAGTACTTACTGGAAGAATGTGAGAAGCTATTTGGATCACTCTTTTTTCCTTAAGATTTATTTTACTTGAAAGTCAGAATTTTTTTTTTTTTAAAGATTTATTTTTATTATTTTTTATTGGAAAGGCGGATATACAGAGAGGAGAGACAGAGAGGAAGATCTTCCGTCCGATGATTCACTCCCCAAGTGAGCCGCAACGGGTCGATACTATGCCGATCCGAAGCCAGGAGCCTCTTCCGGGTCTCCCACGCGGGTGCAGGGTCCCAAAGCTTTGGGCCGTCCTCAACTGCTTTCCCAGGCCACAAGCAGGGAGCTGGAAGGGAAGCGGGGCTGCCGGGACTAGAACCGGCGCCCATATGGGATCCTGGGCGTGCTAGGCGAGGACTTAACCACTTGCGCCACCATCGCCGGGCCCTTGAAAGTCAGAATTATAGAGAGAGATCTCCCATTCACTGGTTCACTCCCCAAAGAGCCTTTATGGATAGAGCCTTTCTGAAGCTGGGCGCCAAAGGCCCCCATGGATACAGGCACCCCAAGGCTTTGGGCCATCCTTCGCTGCTTTTTTAGGCCATTAGCCGAGAGCTGAGTCTGCATTGGAGCAGC
Organism: Ochotona curzoniae; assembly: GCF_017591425.1. Lineage (NCBI taxonomy): Eukaryota > Metazoa > Chordata > Mammalia > Lagomorpha > Ochotonidae > Ochotona > Ochotona curzoniae. Next base: position 10,025,850 of record NW_024464920.1, on the reverse strand, counting down.
TGGGACTTAACTCAGGAGTCCATAGGAGAAGTTAGCGTTGAAGGTGGAAGATGATCCTGGATGCCACCACTCCAGCATGAGCTCACTCTTGAAGAGAGTATTTTTACACCTACCTGGTGCTGATTACTAAGCCTTAAATCCTTTCATTCAACTTTTCTTACAGCTCTTTGTATCTGGCATGTCTAAGGGCCTGACTCTGGCTGGTCTTTGATTTGCAATCCTCTGCTTTATTTCAAGAGCTGTATGTATCATCTCACTTCATAAGGTACCCCCTCATTGAAGTCAGTTGTTCTCATAGCACCTGAATATATTTTATTACGAACTGAGTATTGGCTCAAGTTTCATTTCTTAATTTATTGGAGACAATCAAGTTGTGAGTTCCACTTGTAAGGCAAATCATTAATGAAATTTAGGAATGTAGGTTTTCGGCTTTAATACAAAAAGATCCCACGTCCTTCACTTAAAAGCTAGCAAGACAAGTAACCTAGTTTCAGAGGATGTTTCCAATAATAACTAAAGTGTCTAAATTGCTGAAGGATATTTGTGATTTTTCTTCAGAAATATTTAACAAGGAAAACTTTTGAGGTAGGAAAGTAAAGTCTGAATATAAATATGAATGAAATGGGTCAAAATTTTTAAAACTCGGATTTTCTAAGTGACATAGTAATGTACTGATTCACAAAATAAAAGCTATAATACTCTTGACTCTTCCTTCAGTAATGGAAAATACAAAATATTTTTGATGAATGTTTAGAAATCATGGGAAGAAAAAGTCAAACTGATTTGATTTAGTCGTGGTGTGTTGGTTCTGTGCTCACCCAAATCAAGAAAAGAACGAGATACTGCAAGACTGTTGTGTGGTTCAGCCAAGCCAGAGTTTAAACCGACGAAGATAGAGTGCTACAAATGACAACCAGAGCCTACCAGTTGATCTGTTTTCCCATTGTGTTTATAGAAGCATATCTACACAATTTACACTTAGTTTACAAAATGAAACTGCAAATGCTTTAGAAGGGGAATATACAAGAATAAAGTGCCCAGACACTACAGTAAGAATTCATTTTTCTGCCATCATTGACAGGCATTTAATTTCCAGGTATGAGGTAAATCCACTGAGATATTAAATCTAACAATTGTTTAGTAACTAGATTTATTTTCTACTTCTCTACTGTTTCTAGAATATATTAAATGTAGTTTAACTTCTTGTCATGTTTAAGAATATCAGTTCTTTTCGGGGATGATAAACACAAATCCACCCTCCAGGACTACTTAAATGTATGTCGTGTGCCGCTTGACTGTGTGACCTCGTATTGCTATGCTTTTCCCATCATGTCTGTATTTCACAGTTTCTCTATCTTGCCTTATAATTAGCTGTCACTTTTGCTGCTGTTTTGTGTGCCTGCCACCTGCACTAGGCCCTTAGTTTGCCGCTTCTAGACTGCTGTGGACTGAGAAACCAGATTGCCAAGCTTGCTAGAATTGTGTCTAAAAGAAGAGTAAGTAGATTTGTAGAAGGATAAGGGGCTTTTGTTTGGGAAAAGTGCATGGACTTTGGGAGACCTTTTGACTGCCTAGCCTTCTTTTTTGTCTTTTAATCTTTACTTAGAACTTGCTAAAAGTATCTGGTTAAATGTGTGATTACCATACTTAAGTATTTAATTCATTTTTTAATATAGTGTTGTTTCTAGGATTCTTTATTAATGAATTCACTTATACAAGAAACTATGACTTTCACCTTTGTATAAATCCCTGTGTATCTTTGAAGAAAATGTTGAATATTTTATTCTCATTTATTCTTCTTAGTATACTGTACAGGTTTAAATCTTTATAAATGTTACTTTAACTTTGTTCACCAAGGCTTTTATTATATAATCACTGTTATTTAAGACATACTTTGGACTATTCTTTCTGAAACTAAACAGGGCTAATTTAATAAGAACTGGATAACTTGAATATTTGAGAATCGTGTTATTCAGGATATCTCAGGTTCCTCTAAAGCCTGAACTTTTTTTCCCCAAAGATTTATTTTTATTGGAAAGGCAGATTTACAGAGAGAAGAGAGACAAAGAGAAAGATCTAACATCCATTGGTTCATTCCCAAAGTGGCCACAATAGCTAGAGTGTGCTGATTTAAAGCCAGGAGCCTGGAGCCTCTTCCGGGTCTCCTGTGGTTACAGGATCCTAAGGCTTTGGGCAATCCTCTACTGCTTTCACAGGCCATAAGCAGTGAGCCAATTGGAAAGTGGAGCAGCCAGAATACTAACCAGTGCCTGTATGGGATCCCGGCTCTTGGAGATGGAGGATTAACTATTTGAGTTAACATACCAGCTCCTGGACTTTTTTCAGCATTAAACTTTTTTTTTTTTTTTAAATTTCTGAAGGAAATCTTTAAAATGTATATGCATTATTGTCTTAAACAATGAGATATAGTTGATATCAAAATAATCATTAACAGCAGTTATACTTTGACAGATTAATAAGACATTGGAAGCTATTCGTCACTGTACTAAATGACTTCATTTTGCTGTACTTGTTCCAGTTTTTCATGCTCTTATTTTCCAATAGTCATTCAGATTTCTCCATTTTATTATTTCTTACCTATGGTTGAAGCCTTTCTCCATCTTCATAACGTGCCTTCTAATTGGCTTTGGTTTTAGAAACCAGATGAAGCCAGTTAAAATGGGCGTGAGATAATGGTAACTAGAATCAGGACCTGAAGTACATTACATTTAAGTCTTTGGATACTGAGACGTCTGTTACTTACTGCTTGTTTTGTTGCTATCTTTTTTCTTTTTTTTTACTGTATGATTTATTTATCTATCTACTTATTGATTTATTTTAAAGAATGTGACTGAGATGGGGAGAAAGATCTTCATCCTCCAATTAATTCCCCAGACAGTCACCATGGCCAGGGATGGGTCAGGACCCCAACAAAATCCAAGAGGCTGAAACTCCATCTGAGTCTCCCCCATGGATGGCAGAGCCATCCTTTACTGTCTTCCCAGGTACGTTAGCAGAGCGTTCAATTAGAAACAGAGCAGCTGGAACTCCAACTGACATTCTGATATGGGATGCTGTTTTGAGTGATGACCTGTCCCGTCACAATGCAGCCCCCGTTGCTCTTTCAAACAAGTGGAGTGACTGAGTTAGAGACTTGTTTTCAGATCAGAAAAGGTGCTGTTGTACAGTAGAAACCATTTTGTTTCCATGTTATACTTTCTTTACACTCATCTTTGGCTCTGGTTAAAACCAGTCCATTCCTATAACACTTTCTGTTTGAACTGGATACCATGTTAAGCATTGCTTCGTCCTTTTGTTGTTGTTGCTGTTGTTGTTGTATTAGAATAATGTATCTTCATTTTCAAGGTATGAAGTAAACCTTGAAACTAAGGAAATGCTAATTATTAAAGCACAAAGATCTGAGCAGTAATAAGGTATAAAGATTCTAGACAATTTCACAAAGAACTTAGTCTTTTATTCTTTAGTAAAAGGCAAAAGATTTATATGATCTGAAGAGAAACCAGAGTACTAGTCTTTTATTCTGTATTTTAAAGCAGTAGTTTATTTTCCTTCAACCAAAGGAAACATGTATATGAAAAAAATTAACAAAATTTATCAGTGTTAGATTAGTGAGCTTGATAAGTATTTGAATAACTACTTTACATTTTCATTCTGTATTGGTCTTGTTTAAATTATTATCTAATGTGTGAAAGAAAAGGCATAACTTTTTCTCTTAAATGGAAGGCATGAAATTTACATGTTATATTTGCAAGTAACTTTAAGTATCCTAGTGGATATCCTAGTGTCAGCTTATATGTGATTGTGTCTTAATACTTATACATGGGCCAGCATTGTGCCACAGGGGGCTAAGCTTCTGCCTATGGTGCTGTCACCCTGTAAAGGCACCAGTTCAAGTACCTGGCTGCTCCACTTCTAAACCAGCCCTTGCTTATGGCCTGGGAAATCAGCAGAGAATGGCTTAAGTCCTTGAGTCCCCCAACTCCATCTGAGTGACCCAGTCTCCTGGCTTTGGATTGACTCAGTTTGACCATTGTGGCTATATGGGAAATGAATTAGCAATGAAAGACCTTTCTCTCTCTCTTTCTCCTTTTCTAACTCTGCCTTTGAAATAAAATAAAATCTTATACAAAATTATATATGGACTCATACTTCTATCACAGACAGAGTAACTGGAAAATCAACCTATTTATGACCATGTCTCGTAGCAAATTTTCAGGTATTCACATTAATGAGAGTTATAATAATTCTAACATGGTGATACTAATATAATTATAATTATAGTATAATCCTAATCCTAATACAGTCATTAACCCCATTTCTTGAGTCAAGAGAGTTAAGACTATCATCACAGAAGAGTCACAATCCAAACTTGGGTAGGTGATAGAAGAAAAAACTTCCTTTGGCTGCAGTTTAAAGGAAAGTGATTCTGTTTGGTGTAATTAAAGATGTGTTTATTTATTATAAAGTCAAAGCAAGTGTGATGTGGAGATCTTCCACCTGCTGGTTCAACTCCCCAGATGCCCATAACTGCTGGGCTTGAACTAGGTCAAGTCAGGAGCCCAGACTCCCTCGGTATCTCTCACATTAGGCAGGGACCCAGCCTTGGGTAGGACTCACAGCAGCAATTCGAGGTAAGATGCCAGTTTCCCAAGTGGCAGCTTAGCAGCCTCAGGAAGAATTGATTTTATGAATATCTTAAAATATGTTATGCATTAAAATTCCTATGAGATCTTGAAAATGCTTTGCATTTTAATATTTCAAGCCTGTCAGAAATGAAATTACTTTTATTCCTATGTACTGACTTTGATTTAGTAACGAATTATTGGGGTAGAACAATATTTACATTTTCATGTCCTTCTGACTATGCCATCTTAAAAAATGAGTATTTTCCATGATACATGGTTAAAGAAAAATAAATTTTCTCTCAAATCGTAAGGAATTCTTAAAGTAATGGATAATTTTGCTATTTTAGCCTTCAATTTTTTTTTTACTTTTATGGTATTTCCTAAAACCAATCTCAAAAGCTAACATATACCTTTTACATGCTCCTAAATAATTACGTATCCTTTTTCCTCTTCCCAAGTTAATTCTTCAGGAAATTAACTCCATTTCCCCAAGTGTGTTCTTTACTTTCATCACACCAACCTGTTCCTTCTATAATACTGTGACTTAAAGTGTGCTTATTCAGGCACAGTCCTAGCATCTGACAACTTACAGAAGGCTCCAGAAAAGTTTCTCCTGTGCTTTAAAGGTTGGTATCTGGTCCTGGTACAGCTTTGGAGGCCCACATGGGTGAAAACCCCAGAAGTCAACCTGAGCCGAAAGCACCCCCAAAGGAATCTGGTTTTGTTTGGGTTTGTTCTAGGTATGGTCCCAGGGATCCCAGATCAAACCAGGCCCCTGGGCCTATCCTAGAACCAACCTAAACTCGCGCATCTTTCCTGGGAGCACCGAAGTGTGTGAAGACTGAAGATAACCTGAAGCTGAGAGACATACTACCTTCAGCAACATTCACATTTGTGTGTGCGTGTGTGTGTGTGTGTGTGTCTACATTTTAGCAAAATGATTGCATAATCCTTTAAAGAGACCGCATTTTTTAGTAACAAGATTAAACCTTTCTTGTCTTTTGCATTATAGTACAACTGAAATTCTCCATGGTCATATTACTTGCCAGTGAGGAGGGTTGTTCTTGTAACCTTTATAATCAGATCTCTATTTTTAGTTGAAGCAAGAAAAACAAAATATCAACCCCTCCTCCCAAAAAGCTTTTCTCCAAAAATTAATGGCTCCTATTTTCTTAAAGTTTCTACTAAACAAAATTATATCATCCTTATGTAATGTGACTGGAGAGGCATTTGATCTTCTTTGCCTTCTGGCTCTAATGCCAAGTGAGTTTAAACTATTGTTTCTGGAGACCAGTCCCTGTTTTCTTTTCATCTGGTATTAAATCTGTCACATTTTACGGTTCCATTTACAGTTCCTGTTATGTTCATGAAAACAAGTTCAGAATTATGTGGTAGACATTTATATCAGAATTTTTTGCAGATTTCTAGTAAATTTATTCTTGTTCCTGCCTGATCTGTATTTTTTAAAAATATTCTAACTTAATTGATTCTTCACTTGGTTGCATTACCGTAACTGTGGTATTGCTGGTAGTTACATGTTTTTCTGTTTAACTTGGAAGACAAGATTTCTGAAAAGACATGAAAGGAAGTCAGAACCAAAAGGTGTGATACATAGTGAGAAAGCTTACTTGTGGTAACACCAGGTTCTGCAGTGGATATCTGAAATTGTTCCAAAGTAGTTAGGAACTGATGTGTGAAAGGCCCTTAAAATTGTTATTCCTTCGAGCTTTATCAAGCCAGCTAACTCGATATCATTTTAAATGAGATTGTTCATCTGGAGACGCTCTCTTTGAAGAGTTGAACCGTGTAATCGTCACGTGGACGCCCTGTCCCATAGATTGCTGTTACTGCCTTTTCACTCTTGCTGCATTTGCTGTGATTTGCTTTCTATATAGTATTTTCCCACATCAATGTGCTGATCAGAAACATGGTTTATTTTATTTCTTAAGAAAACTTGAAATGGGTGACCCCACTTAGTTTTATATACAGCATGCGTTCTCAGTATGTTAGGGTCTTCCTTGATTTTCATATTGTTAATTTTGAACATTAAAAGTAAGAAATTGTAAACTGTTTTAAGAGTTAAAGCTTATTTATATAGTAAGCTTTTAAAGTTTGCCTTCACTTCAGATACTTAGTACAGTATTAAAGTGTAGTTTTAAAATTATCACTTGAGAAAAAAATGTTTTAGTTTTTTTGTTTTGGAGATATTTTACCTTTTACTTCTTGATCACTTGTTCTATGTTAAAACTGTACATTTCCTGCACTGTCTGAAGCCTTGAGCTTACAGCCTTTTGAGGGATGGTAGGAATCTTTTTTTTTTTCTTAGTTGTGATTTTTTTTTTAATGTAACATGCAGTTTATCTTCTTGATCATTTTAAGTGTATAGTTCAGTAACACATTGTTATGACACATCTTGGAGACGTTTTATCTTACAAATGTAATACTCTATACAATTCCCCCGTTTTGTTTTCCACAGCCCCTTGACAAGCACCATTTTACTTTTTGTTTCTATGAACCTGACTACTTTAGATACTTGATTTAAGTGGAATCAAGCAGTATTTGGTACCTGGCTTATTTCACTTAGCATAATTCCTCAAGGTCCACCCATATTACTTGGGATGAAACTTTTTTTTCTTAGAGCGGAGTGATATGCCATGTATTTTGTTGGTTCTTTCATCTGTCAGTGGACATTAGGATTGGCTCCAGTGGTTAGCTATTGTGAATGATGCTGCTGTGAATGTTGATGTGAAAATATCTCTAACATTAGTCACCTTTAGTATTTTATCGCATGAATTTTTTTGTCAGCAACTTTAAAGGGCTTTGCAGGAACCCATTTGTAGGTTGGTGTGTGTGTCTTTTAAAGTTTCTAATAAAATTTTTTACTTCCAGGTTCCTTTGTCTGTACCGTTTAAAAGTTATTATTATTATTTATTTTTTACTTGAGAAACTAAGAGCTCCCATTGCAACGGCCCCAGCTGGGCTAAGCAGTGGTGACAGACTCAGCCACTTGAGCCATCACCTGCTGCCTCCTGGAATGCATGTCAGCTGGGATCTAGAGCAAAGCCAGGACTTGAACCTGGGCACTCCAGTGCAGGATGCATCCAGCCAGTGTCTTAGCCAGTAGACAGAGTGCCCGCCCCTTATTTCCCTCTTTCACTCAGCTGTTTGCAGCATGTTTAGTAGCTAAAAAATATAAACCTTGTCTATTCTTCAATTTGTATTTTTCTTCTGACACAATATTCTAGCTATTGGTTTAATTTACCATAAAAAGACAGTTTCCTGAAGAAGCCTTTCATTCTTTAGTCCAAGTTTTATTTGTTCATTTAAGTGTATCATATAATAACTTGTTATACAGTAGAAACAGCAGTTTGAAGTTAATATTTTCATGTATACTCTTCCTGGTGACCAGCAGCCTCTGGATACAACGTAAGCATATTGCATTTGTTAGGATCCACCTGACAACAGTACCAGTTGACACCAAGACAAACTAACATGCAGCAGATCATACTTGCAAGATGTAGTTACAATGATTTTTGAACCTTTCTAGGATGGCTACGTTCTTGGGAACATTTATAACAACTCCAAAAAAGGCTCCTTAGACAACTGGTTAATAAGAAATTAGCCTTTTTGTGAGCTGAACCACTTCTTTGCTTCTTTTGAGGCAAGTAATAAATACCCATAAAAACAAATTTTGTAACTTGGCCTCTGGAATTTTCCTTTATTTATTTATTTTTTTTTGAAAGACATATTTGTTTTTATTGAAACCCAGGTTTACAAAGAGGAGAACCAGAGAGATCTTTCGTCTGCTGGTTCACTCCCCAAGTGGCCACAATGGCCTGAGCTGATCAGGAGACAGGAGCTTCTTCCAGGTCTCCCACATGGGTTCAAGGCCCCAAGGCCCTTTGGGTTATCCTGTTGTACTTTTGTCTGGGATTTTTCTAATTAAAAGTCTGAGATAAGGTAAGAGGTATATTGTTTACCAAACTGCAGAATTGTTGAATAGGGAATGCCCACGTTGATATTTGCTCCTTGTTTTTGTAGTTTCTTTTTGAAAGTTTTTGGCAAATGGGATATTGAAATCCAGGTGGACAATTAGTAATTTTGGTCTATCATACCATTCTGATGTCAACAGAACATTCCCAGTTTCTGGTATTTAAAAATATTCCTATTTATATGAAGGGTGATCATCTTAAAATGTGTTTTCACAAGCAGATGTTCATAGCCCTAGAGCCTGAATATATTTAAAGAAAATGGGCCCAATCTTTCACTCAGCCACATGCAGTAACAGTATACTAATTCTAAAAAATGTAAACAGTTGTTCTTAAGTTTTATATATTTCTTTTCACAGCTACCTTCTAGGGGAGAGTACATAGCCCTTGAGTTTGCAAGTCAGTAGGCTCAAATACTGAATAAAACTGCTGTGAAACTCAGGCGAACCATTTAATCATAGCAAGCCAGTTTCTTCTATAAGAAAAACATTAATTTTGGTTTATGAATTGAACTAGACCTGTTTCTAATTTGTTTTTTAATTGAAGAGATAACTGTACTGTGTAAAGCCAAATTTGCCATTCAGTTCTAAGAAGCAAGAGAGGACTTGTTTTGTGGTGTAATGAAAAACTTGAGAATATTCACGTTGTGGAGATTGGAAAGAAAAGACAAGAAAAGGTAGGGAAAGGAAACAGTCTTTTTAACGAGTAGGGTGGGTGGAGTGCAGGGTAAACGGTCGCAGCACAGAACTTAATACTGCTAAGAACAAAGTGTACCTTGTATCTTCAAGTGCTGACTGCCTGAAATATTACACAAGTATTTAAAGGGGAAGTATTTGAACTCATAAGGGATAATAGTTCCCTCTGATTGTTCCTTTCCCATTAAAATGACTTGATCATTGTATCATGAAGCGATATCTTATTCAGTTTGTCAATAGGATTTTCTACTTCATTGTTTTTTACACAATAAAAGAATGCCATTTTTTTTTTTTTTTTGCTCTAGAACTGTCAATATAGCCAGCCATGGCTGAAATAAATTTCTGTGTGTTCCTTGGTCTGTCATTGGCCACTTACCTAGCTTCAACTTAGAAGATTAATCTATGACACGTGGGTAATCATGGCTAATTACAAGTTATAATACAAAATCATTATGTGAGTAGTGTGTAAGATCTGAAGCACATAAATGATTATTTCTAAATAACTACATAAACATGGGTTCTAGCCAATTCTTTCTCCAAAATGAATGTGAAATGCTTGTATAAACTGGCTCTTAGTAGAACATCCTGTAATTTTATTTAGTTGTAAGATTAAAAGAAAAAAAAAAGCTTAATTTGTATTTAGTTAGTTATTTGAAAGAATTACACAGAAGAAGACAGAGGGAACTTTTGCACACTGATTTACTGCCCAAATGGTTGCAGTTGCTAGAGCTGTGCTGGTCTGAAGACAGGAGCCCTAAGCTGCTTCTAGGTCTCCCATGTGAGTGCATGGGCCTAAGCACTTGGGCCATCTTTCCATGCTTTGTCAGGTGCATCAGCAGGGTACTGGATCAGAAGTAGAAGCAGCCAGGTCTTGAACCCCTGCCCATATGGGATGCCAGCATCACAGGTAATAGTTTTATTGACTACACTGCAACACTGGCCCCAGAATATTTTTTATTGTTATCATTATTATTATTTAAAGATAGAAGAAACAGCCTGAGACAGAGATTGCCCACCCACTGGTTCACTCCCAAATGCCCACAACAGACAAGCTGAAGCCAGAAGCCCAGAACTCAGTCTGGATCTCTCACACAGATAGCCAGGACCAACCTACTCAGTTGGCAGCCACCTGCTGCCACCCTGAACATGCTTTAGCAGGAAGCCAGGACTCAAACTCCTGCACAGTGATGTGTAACATGACAGCTAAAGCATTGTTCTCAGTGGTGTAGCGTATGCCCACCCAAAAAGTGTGATTATTAAAAGTGATAATATGTGAGGATTTCATTCTTGTTTAAGACTTCTCAAGTAAGAAAGAAACATAAGAAAGCTTTCTAATTTGTATATAATCACCTCATATGCTAAACTTGGGACCTAGTGAAAGAATCCATTTTGGACTAAGGGGGGAAAAAAGACATCAAATTTGTATCCAGTTAGCTTGAGACCAGATCCAGCACCAGAAACCCAATTTTTCTCTGAATAATTGAGTTTGATTTTCAGTTTAACTTCAAAACCTGGGATAATTAACTAATTTCACCACCTAAAGCACCCTGATTTTGTTTTTACCAACAGCCCCCATGCACAAAATGTTATGTGCGTTAAAAATTCTCATTTGCATGTACATGCATACACTCTCCCTCGTCTTAAAGCAGTGTGAAGCAACCAAGTCCTGGACATGGGATGAGGAAAACAGAATTCACTGATATAATGAATGTAATATGAGAATGAAGGAGTCCAGAAGGTTTGCAGTGTTTCCTGTCATCTATTGAGACAGGCAGCAAATGATATTTGTGTAAAGTCAGGAGCTGATGGACACATTAGTTATGAAATACCTAGGTTAAATAGGTACCTTGGTGTGTGCATGGAAATTCAACAGAAAGATCGAAATGATCATTATTTTGGGTAGCGGTAGCGTCGTGAACACAGGTCAGGGGTCTGAGTGAGAACACTGAGCTCCTTGGGAAAGCTACAGTTTGGAAGTCAGAAGAGGAAAAGGAACCTGAGGGGCAGAATTCTGTAGTGCAGTAGGTAGGCTGATGCCTGATGTGCCTGCATCCTGCGTTCAAATCCCTGTGTTTGAGTCACAGCTCCTGCACTTGTGATTCAACTTCCTGCGGATGTGCACTCTAGGAAGCAGTAGGTGTTGGCTCAAGTGCAGAGCCTGTGGGAGACCCAGATGAAGTCCTGGAGGCTCCTGCCTTCAGCCTGGCTATTGTGGGCAACTGGGAAGTGAAACAGGGGTTGGAAGATTCTCTCTTCTCTATTTGTATGTGACTCTGCATTTCAAATAAATACAAAGAAAAGGAACTGCAAATGAAACTAAAAAAGAAGCAGGCACAGAAAAAGTTGTGCCTTGCAAGCCAAATGAATAAAATGCTTTATAAAAGAGGAGGGGATTAATATGATGAAGTAAACCCCATCCCTCTTAAATACAGGCTCTGTCAGGCTCCAGTTTCCTTCCAGTTTCCCTCCCTTTGCTTGCAGTTCCTCTACCTTCACCTTGGTGATTGTGATTAAAAGCCAAACAGCAAACTTGTCCTGGACAAATTCAATTAGAATCTCTACTGTTATCACTGTAATGCTAGACTATTTTGAGATATCTTGCAGGAGCTTTAAGCCTTGATCAAATAAAGCAGTAATCAACTCACTGTACATCTCTGGCAAGAACCCACTTGTTCATCACAGCATGTTCAGAAACACAGCAACCTCATGTTGCTGACCAATCCAAAGAAGGCTGCAAACATGACCAACAGGATGAGTGCTTAAGCTGATCATGCACTGCTGTATCCCCACTTTAATCTGTAGGGTTCACTGTAAGGTTAATTCAGGTGTCTGGAAATTACAGGATAACTGCCTGACTTCTGGCTCTGCACATTGGAAATGAATTCCTATTTTTCCTCCACCTTGTGGTGTTGGTAAATTGGCTTGCTGCACATCAAGCAGCTATCCCCAGTTTGCGGAGGTCTGTGGCAATTCCTCCTACCAGTTTTGGGGAGCGTTCTATATTTTACATTGTTATAACAATGTAAAATGCTAGCAGAAGGTCAAGAAAGGTGAGGCCATTTCTATATTCTCTTTGGAGAAATGCATGGCCAAGTCTTTCACCTTGTTTTGAATCTGGTTTATTGTGGTTGAGTTGTTATTCTGTATTCTGAATGTTAATCTCTTATCAGATATGTGCAGGTGCTTTAAGAAGTTCATGAAAACTGCAGTTAAAAATAAGTTTAATTTGGTGCAAAAATATTTGAAACCCATTCAGTTTTATTTCATGGTACGTATTTTCCATGAACTTTCTGGAAGATTTGTCATGTGGTTTGTACATACTGTCCCCCATTCTGTGCAATCTTTTCCCTCTCTTGACAGTGTCCTTTCATTCACAGAAGTTTTTAATTTTGATGAAGTCCATTTGATCTAGTTTTTATTTTGTTGCTTATTTTCCTTAGCTTTTTCAAAGAGTGATACCACCTGGTTCATAGAATTATTCTGAGAATTAAATAATTTAATATATGTGAAAGGATTGGAAGAATGCCTGTGAGACTGGAAGAACTCTATACATGTTACTTTTTATCCAGCCTAAGATTGTAGTGTAAAACCCAAAGTTCCTGGCATGGAAGCCAGTGAAGTAAAAAGCTTCAGGAACCTGATCAATAGCACAGAAAGGGGGTGGGGATTTTGGAGAAGCCTTTAGGACATCACTTAGGATGACCACTTCCCATATCACAATTTGAGTCCCAGATACACTCCCTATTCAATCTTGCTGCTGGGGCACAGGCTGCAAGGCGACAGTTGTTTCAAGTAGTTGGGTCCTTGCCACCCACGTAAGAGACCTGGATTGAGATTCTGGCTACCAGAATCAGCCACATCCAGCGCCAATTATCGTAGAGTGGTGGGACAGCGAACAAGTAAATGGAAACTCACTCTATTTCTTTCTATCTGATATAGTAAGTATGTAAATATGTTTCAATAGTATGAAAATATTATAAACATGATTTCTTAAAAGCATCAAATTCGAAGTTGACACCTGTAAGGTCTAACCATTGCATGACAAGGGCAACTGCCCAGTTACATCAGATTGAGAACATTTGTGAGGTCCTTTCTGTTATCCGGGAGCAAGTTTCTTGTTTCAGCTGTTAAAGTGCTGCAAAACAAGATAGAACCAGTGGGACACATGTGCCAAGAAGTCCTGCTTACCACCTAAAGTCCTCACCTTACACAATTTGAGATCTCATATTGGCACCAGTTCATATCTCAGCAGCCCTGTTTTTTTTCCAGCTCCCTGCTTGTGGCCTGGGAAAGCAGTCGAGGATGGCCCAAAGCCTTGGGACCCCACACCTGTGTGGGAGACCTGGAAGAAGCTCCTGGCTCCTGGCTCCGGATCGGGTCAGTTGTGGCTGTTGTAGCCACTTGGGTAGTAAACCAACAGATGGAAGATCTTCCTCTCTGTCTCTCCTGTCTGTAAATCTGACTTTTGGGGAAAAAAAAAAATCTCCTCCTATCCTCAGTCTGCCTTTAGTTTAATCACAGGTATAATTCAGTTTAGATATTAGATTTGGAGTTTACTGGGTTAAAGTCTTTGTTCTTTCACCACTTGATCTAGAGCTCCAGTTCTAGTTCTTAGAGAATGATTGTTCCTACTTTATGAGGCCATTAACAGTTATCCATAAAGACTGTGCATAATAGTTGTTATTGTTATACCAAAAAAAAACTTTTGACACCCTGTCTTGTTCTAACATGCTGACTGCATAGTTGCTCCAAAAAAACCAAATACTCCCAGGCACCACCACCTGTGAATGAATTGTTCTCATTCAAAGATAACTTGGCTTACAGGTCTGTGATGAAAGTAAATGAGATTCAGACATGGCAAATGCTTGCCCCAATACTGGCTGCTATTTTGTTTGAATGGAAAGTTTTGCCTGATGTTTGGTGCTGAATTTTTCTTTGAATCAAATTCCTGGGACCACAGTTTAAAACCATCAACTTAGCCAACATCAGCCTGAGGAAGTGAGTCCTTGAAGAGTCTCCTTAAATCCCCGGCCTTTTGTTCATACTGGGTGTGAAAGCCCAATGCCATCCAAGGGTGGAGTGTCCTCAAGTTCTACTTGAGGCCTTATCTTTCCGGTCAAGAAACAGAACTCACCTAGCAAAGCTAAGATGTTTTCACTTTCATCGGTTAAGCCATAGTTCAAAGCAGAGTGTGTGTCCTATTTACTTAATCTAGCTTTTACCTTGTCTGGCTCCTGTTTATCCTTTTTTTAGATGTGTACACTTTAACACATATCCCAAGATACCACAGGTATGCATACATTTTGAAAATATAATTGCGGGCCCGGCGGCGTAGTCTAGCAGCTAAAGTCCTCGCCTTGAATGCACCGGGATCCCATATGGGCACCGGTTCTAATCCCAGCAGCTCCACTTCCCATCCAGCTCCCTGCTTGTGGCCTGGGAAAGCAGTCGAGGACAGCCCAAAGCCTTGGGACCCTGCACCCATGTGGGATACCCAGAAGAAGTTCCTGGATCCTGGCTTCAGATTGGCTAAGCTACAGTCGTTGTGGTCACTTGGGGAGTGAATCATCGGATGGAAGATCTTCCTCTCTGTCTCTCCTCCTCTCTGTATATCTGACTTTCCAATAAATAAATAAATCTTAAAAAAAAAAAGAAAATATAATTGGAAAAAAATTTTACATAGAATAACTAAATGGTTCATAAAGTCTAACAAGATATGGTTTTGAAATATTTTGTTAATGGATGGTAACAAATATAAAAATATTTAATTCAACACATATATATTGAAATTTTTTTTAACCTGAATGTCAGAGAGAGAGAGCTCCCGTCTGCTGATTTGTCTCCTGAATGGACTGACACTTTAGGCAAAAGCCAGAGACACAATTCAGGTCTCCCATGTAAGTGACAGGAACCCAAAACATTTAAACCATCACTGCTGCTATCCCATATCCACATGAACAGGAAACTTTGGTCAGGAGCCAGAGCCAGGACTAGAACCCACATGCTCCAGGATGAGACACAAGCTCCTTAACTGGCACTAAATTGACCCTATTGAGTGATCTTTGTGCTAGACTCAAAGGTTGTGGAAGAGAAGTAGCCCCGTGAGAAAAGAGGCTCTCAGATAATCTAATGAACTAATGAGCCAGTAAAAGCAAAAATGAGGCCCTCCAAAAAGGTTCCTTGGACTTCAAATTAAGTGTTTCTTCAATGATTTTGTCAGTTTTCTGTGATTTTTTTTTTCCTGCACAGATCACCACGCACACGCCCATACTTGTACATGCACAGACGCATGCTCAGAAGTCCCACCTAACGGCTTCAAGCAGCATACAATACCTCAGCCCACAGAAACTCTGATTTAATCCTAGACAATTAATTGCTCGCTCACCTATTAGAATTGTAGATCTCAATGTTTGGGATGCTCTCCTCCATGCCTCTGTCCTTCAAGTTCCCATTACTGCTTAGATGGTGTGAGAAGCTTTTTGTAAGAGCACCATATAAACTGGAGGGATTTTCTTACTATCTCCTTGAGAGAGAAAGGGTTGGTCCAGTCTGACTCACTTATCTAGTTGACTGCAATGAAATGTGAAACATTAAACCACATCAGTGATTCCATTGTTCCAGGAATCGAACTGAGTGGGGTTGAAAGACTTATCTTTTTTTTTTTTTTTTTAAGATTTATTTATTTATTGGAAAGTCAGATATACAGAGAGGAGGAGAGACAGAGAGGAAGATCTTCCATCCAATGATTCACTCCCCAAGTGAGCACAACGGCCGATACTATGCCGATCTGAAGCCAGGATCCAGGAACTTCTTCTGGGTATCCCACACGGATGCAGGGTCCCAAGGCTTTGGACCGTCCTCGACTGCTTTCCCAGGCCACAAGCAGGAAGCTGGATGGGAAGTGGAGCTGCTGGGATTAGAACCGGTGCCCATATGGGATCCCGGCGCATTCAAAACGAGGACTTCAGCCACTAGGCCACGTCACCGGGCCCAGAAAGACTTTTCTAAACAATCCTTGTTAAACACACAGTCCCTGATTTGCTCTCTCCAACTAAATACATTAACCTGTGAAGATCAAATATTGACCTAATGATTAGTGAAAGCAGGAGATTCTGACTACCCTCGAAAAAATGTACCACTTAACCTCAGGAAGTTTCCCAGGATTCTTCCAGAGAACAACTCTCAATCTAAATGAGAAAAGGGGTGGGTGTCAGCCAAAGGGTAGGCATCAAACCTCCAAAATACTCTCAGGGATTCCAAAAGTCTGACTTACATAGAAACAAGGAGGAAATGATTCCCTCATCCTATGTACCCCAACAGCCAACACTTTATGGTCAGCAATTTTTGGACTATGAATCAGAAAACCCGAGTTCATATCTCACTTCCCCTCAGCTTCCTAATGGTAAGAGCTCACTTTTATGTTGAAATGGAAGCAGCAACATCACCTCATGGGATGGTTACCAGGATTCAAGGAATTAGCTAGTGAAAAATGATTCTCAGAAGATGTTTTTCATTTGTTATCAAATAGCTATCTGTTGGGAAATTCCCGTGTTGTGGCAAGACCTGGGCCTTGCCAAAAGCTAAAACAAACTCCTGGTTGATAATGTGAAATAGACAAAGGGAAACTCTGTTGGAAGGAATGGTAAGTATTCATTTATCTATCAAAGAATAGTTACTGAAATCCTGCTTCCCACCCCACCCCAACCCTAACACTGCTGTGGTCACTAGGACCCAAGAATGAACAAAATGGACAAAGTTCCTTCTCAATGCAGAGATCCAACAATGAACCAGAAGATACAAAATATGCCGAGCAGTAATGAGTGCCATGAACCAAATACAGCAGAATAAGAGATGCAGATTGAAAAGGGTTGGCCTTTTGGATAGAGGAGAAAGCTCAGGGCTACAAAGGGGTGACCTTTGGCAGGATTTGATAAGGGAAACTATAAATATATCCACATGAAGACCTAAATTTCATTTCCCTTATCTCTATGACTGTCCATTCCCCCTTGACATTAAGACTTTTTCTTACTAAAGTTCAATACTGCAAAATATGTATTATACCAGTAGGTTTGGTCACCAGTTCTGAAACCTGCTCTGTTAACCACATCGATTCTTTGGCTTGCTGTTTAGTCTTGGGAGAATCCAAGTGCAGCTTGACAGGATGGGCCCCTTATCAGTGAGAGCTTGCATTCCAGTCACCCTGAAGTGCCCAAAACCAGCTACTTCCAGATATTTGTGAATATACTTCCAGATATTTTCACTGCACTAGATTTACATCCTTAGTTAACTGTAAAGGCTTCAGAGCCATGTCAAAGGAGGACTTGCAAAGGAAGCAGAAAAAAAAACTGTTATCTGTAATTCTCTAATTATTACTCAGTTTTCTTCAAACTATTCTTTTATTAAACTCTATACAGTATTTTTTTTTTCCTTAGAGGAGAAAAAGAGGCCCATAAAAATGGCTCTAAGTAGTTATGACTCTGGCCAAACCCACCTTTCATGATTCCTCCTGGAGCTTTAGCCTTGAAGCATATTAAGTTTACATTACTTCTTCCTGCCTCATTTCTCCAATTCTTATCATTCTGTGGTACTGAGAAGGGGAAAATGGATGCAAAAGATAATTTATTTGTGAAAGAATTACACCAATTTCCCCAGAAAGAGCTTGAATGGAAGCTTCATCAAGACTTTCCATCTGAAAGAATCATGGAGAGGAAGCAAACCCCAAACAGCCATGCCTTCCCATCTAAGTTCCACTGGGGAGTTTGGATATGCACCATGTGGACTTTATTCACAGCTAGACCTCATGACTACATCTCTGGATTTTCATAATGTTTTGCTCATTGAGCATATGGATCCCGTTAGGACAATCAGACAGTATGGGGGGCAAGACTCATTGAGATGCAGGATACTGGAAGCTGATGGCATCTGGCGACAGAGTACTGGAAAAAAAGCTTGAGGGTCTGTTGAGAACTCACTAGGGGCTTCCCCAGTGACCACCTGTATTGGGGTTTCCTAACAAGCTCATGAAGTCTGCCTTTGCCTCTGCCAATTGTCCTAATTCCTTTGCAACCAAAAATCATTAAGCAAAATATAGGCCTTCATGTCTACACAAAAGAGTTAAGGACAAAACCAGAAGGAAGAATGTCAGTTTAATTCATTGTCACTCCCTCTTTAGTGTATTCCTGGCTAGAAAGTACATTTGGATGTCCCAAAGGAAGGTAGCTATTGTGCTGTGGTGTAGAATAACTCATTCAGAAACATTTGGTGGCTAAACCAGATTTCTACTTTGCATGCTGTGTGTATAGCTTTGCATGCACGCTGATTCACATCTGCTACAACAAAAAATAATTTTTATGACTCTCTGTGATCTATGACTACATTCAATCTTTTTTGGTATGTTTTCAACAGGGCATTAGGGAAGAGGTCACTTTTCCAAACCCCTTTCTAAAAAATAGATATAATTCCAGTATAACTTTATTTTTAATTATGTAGTTTGGCTTTTTTTTTTTTGTATTCACAATGCTGTTCAAACATTACTGCTCTCTTCTTCCAGAACATTCTCATTTCCATAAAAGAAACCCAATACACCCTGGCAGTCACTTTCCTCACCTTCACCTCTGCAAACCACTAATCTACTCTCAGTATCTGTGGGTGTGCTTATTCTGGATATTTCATACATACATGAAACATATATGTACATACATACTTCATACATGGAATCATACAATATGTGCTTTTTCTACCTAGCTTCTTCCATTTAACATATTATTTTTAAAAGATTAACTTGTTGAAATGTGTTTGAAAGGTAGAATGACAGAATAAGGGGGAGACATACACATAAAAAAAAATCTTTCATCTGCTAGTTTAAGTGGTTACAAAAGTCAGAGACGGTCCAGACCAAAAGCAGGAGCCAGGGGCTTCATCCAGGTCTCTTACATGAGTGACAGGGGCCCAAGTACTTGTGTCATCTTCTGTTGCTTTCCCAGACACATCAGCAGGGAGCTGGAGTGGAAGTGAAGCAGCTGGGACTCAAACCCAGTGCCCATATGCTGGCATTGTAGGTGGCCATTTAACCCATCCATATCAAAATGCTAGCTCCTATTTAATATAATTTTAAATCGCTCTTTGAATAATGTATTTGAAGGAGAAATAGGTGGAGAGAGATACAAGTAAAGAAAGATCCCATCTGTATTTCATTCCTCAAATGCCTACAATAGCCAGATCTGGGCCAAGCCAAAGCAAGGAGGTTGAAATTGAATCCAAATCTCCCATGTGAGTAACAGAGCCAGCTAGTTGAGCCATCACCAGCTCCTTGCCAGGATGTTAGCAGGGAGCTAGAATTGGAAGCAGAGCCAGGAAGCAAACCAGTATGTCTCATAGATAACCCCCAAAGTGGCATAAGTACTGCGTCAAACTAATATAGCATAGTGATCAAGGTTTATTTAAGGGCTTGCAAAAATGTAACCCAGGTCCTCAACAAATGTAAAGCATATCCCAACAAAATATAACTCTATATATGTAGGGGAAAAATAAAACCATATTTGTATGTAGAGGGACTCACATTGAATCTTTTTTTTCTTTAATATCTAACATTCATTGTTTTTATACTCGTTGGATAATGGATACATTTATGAGGGGCGAGGAGGAAGGAACAGATCATTCTTACAGAAACAAGAACTAGAATCTTGGGCCCAGCGGCATGGCCTAGCGGCTAAAGTCCTCGCCTTGAATGCGCCGGAATCCCTTATGGGTACCGGTTTTAATCCCAGCAGCACCATTTCCCATCCAGCTTCCTGCTTGTGGCCTGGGAATGTAGTTGAGGACAGCCCAAAGTCTTGGGACCCTGCATCTGCTTAGGAGATCTGGAGGAGGTTCCTGGCTCCTGGCTTCGGATCAGCACAGTACTGGCCACTGTGCTCACTTGGGGAGTGAATCATTGGACAGAAAATCTTTCTCTCTGTCTCTCTTCCTCTCTGTCTATCTGACTTTGTAATAAAAATAAATAACTCTTTAAAAAAATAACTAGAATCTTCTTTTTTAGATTTATTTATTTTTATTGGAAAGACAGATAGAGAGGAAGAGAGACAGAGAGAGCTTCCATCCAATGATTCACTCCCCAAATGAGCACAACAGCCAGAGCTGAGCCGATCTGAAGTCAAGAAGTAGGGGCTTCTTCTGGGTCTCCGACAGGGGTGCAGGGTCCCAAGGCTTTGTGCCATCCTCTACTGCTTTCCCAAGCCACAAGCAGGGAGCTAGATGGGAAGTGGGTTGCTGGAACTGGTGCCCACAAGGGATCATGTTGCATACAAAGTGAGAACTTAGCCACTAGGCTATTGTGCCAGGCCTGAACCACAATCTTTTAAGTGGCATAGTGCGGTCACCCTTTTTGACTGCCCTTCTTTCTGACTATCCTTCTTTTTTCCTTATATTATTTTAATTTTATTAGTATATTGGTCACTCCCTGTTATATTATCTATTTGTTTCTGTCTTTTACTCCCTAGAATATAATCTCCAAAAGAATAGGTGGTTTTGCTTTTGTTTTTTACTTACTTGTAATGGCTATATCGCCAGTATCACAGAATAGCTTAGAAGGCACCCCACTGGGGCCAGCATTAAGGCATAGCAAGATAACATCAGCATTCCATCTGAGCACTCCAGCTCCCGGATACAGCTCTTTGGAAAGTGAGCCAGCAGGTGGAAGACCTCACCTACACCACCTACACTCTCTTTATCCTCCCTCTCAGTGGCCCACTGTCCATTAACTCTGCATTTCAAATTAATAGCCAAATCTTTACTTTAAAAAAGCATACAATAGGTATTTTTCAAGAAAGAAAGAAAGAAAAAGAGGCTAATGTTTGGTGAGACTGGTCAGATGGGGAGAGTAGTAGGTAATCAAATAGCCTTGGCTCTCTGTTTCCTAGCGTTTCCCTAGAAGTATGGACATTGTCATTGTGATTTTCCTGATGACCACTGGGGCACTACGTTCCCCTTCAATACTGGCTCACACATAATCCACTCTCTCATATCCACTGCCTGCTTCTTCTCTCATTAGATTGTTCAGTGGTTTCCTGAAAGTTCTCTCTATCCATAGCTTTCTCTTTCTCTACTGGGTTATTTATGTTGGCTCAGCAGTGATCTTGATAAACCATAAATGTTTGATCATGTCACTGGTGACTGTGAACACATCAATATTCCTTCCTCATTGCTTTTCGATTCAAATTCATGCTGCTTTTCCTTTCCTTACCCACCTTCTTCCTCTTCCTTTGCTGGACTCAAAAGACCTTGCATGACTGGCCGGTTCTATTGCTTGTAACTCGACCCACACTTTACATCTTAGGATCCAGATGAATTTCATTTTTGAATTGTGGACTCATGCGCTTCCACATGAAGTGGGCCAGGGCACTTGGATATATGGGGCCAAAGAACAGGTGAGAGTCCCGGAATCTGTGGACAGTGAGTGTTTAGCCATTCAAAGAGGACTGATGTTAGACAATCAAATGCCAACATCCAGGGTGGGACTCACTGGGAAAGTCTTCCTGGTTCTCACCCCTCACGATTAAGAGCAGAACAAACTTTCCTATTTGTACTTCATCCTTTCCCTTTCTGATTTGGGTGAGGTGGTAACATTATTTTTTAAAGATTTATTTATTTTTATTGGAAAGGCAGATTTACAGAAAGATCTTCATTCTGCTGGTTCATTCTCCAAGTGGCTGCAACAGCTGGAGCTGAGCCAACCCAAAGCCAGGAGTCAGGAGCTTCTTCCAGGTCTCCCACATGGGTGCAGGGTCCCAAGGCTTTGGGCCATCCTCCACTGCTTTCCCAGGCCACAGGCAGCGAAGTGGAGCTGCTGGATACCAACTGGTGCCCATATGGGTTCCTGGAGCATGCAAGGCAAGGATTTAGCCACTGGACCATTGCAACAGATCAAGGAGGCGAAATTCTGTGTTGTTAAATCAACATAGTTTATAAACTCTTATTAAAAGAACCCCCATTCATTTAAAAATCAAGCCTGGATATTGTGTGAGATAAATACTCAACAGGCTAGTACATCTGAAACAGATTTAAGGGAAAAGATTATGAATATTTACTTAGAAGTGACCATAAAGTTTATACTCACTCTGTAATTTGTCATGATAAAGCTGAGCTTCTCAGAGTGCTAAAAAGGGAAAAGAACTTTCTGGAGATACAGAAAAATTTGCTGTATTGGTTCCAAGGACTTGCATCCTAGAGATCATAAATAGTTGTAATTGGAAATTGTGTTTACTAAAATGATGTTTGTTTACTTAAATTTACAAGCTGTAGTTGTGCAAGAGGTTCATTTCTACCCATCAGGCCTGAAATAATTAGCTTCATTACTGCTATTCTGTCTCTCTAGATTCCAATTAGTGCCTAAAATTCATGTAGTTAGTGACAGAAAGCATCTAGACCTTTTGTCAAGAGTTTTCCCCACAGGCTTATATTTTAAAAAGCCTAATGACTGCAATGTTCATGTCTCAAAAGCATAGAGAATGTTAGGGTTTTTTTTCTCTATCACTTGCCTGGCAGATGTGTCTTTTCCGCAAATGTTCAGCCATCGGGTGGCCCACAACAGGAATCCCCTGAAATGGCTACTGCTTTGTTCTCAGACAGGAATCTGTTAGAATCAGGATACCCACAGGCCATCTAATCCAGTCCGCCTTTGTGGAAACTGAGGACCAGTAAGGTCATTTGTCTCTGAGCATCCCAATAATTCAGAGGTAGACAGGGATAAGGATCAAGACTTGCTGTTTACGCTTAAATTGCTTCTCTTATTCTTTTGCCTTACTTGTTGTTCTTTGCTGTGGAAGACCATATGTAACTTAAAATTAGCATTTTAGCCAGTTCAGAATGTGTAGCTCAGTAACAATAAGTGCATTTACATAGTACACAACCACTTCTCTCTGTCAACAGAACTCTAACATCCTCCTTAACTGAAAGTCCCCATCCTAAAAATAGCTTCCCATCCGCTCCCCGCCTTAGTTGTGGCAACAACTGTCCTGCTTTCTGTCTCTATGTATGTGATTATTCTCAGTATCTCTTGCTAGTGGAATCATACAATATTTGTCCTTTAGTGTTCAACTTATTTCCCCTGGCAAAATGCTTTCATGTTTCAATCATGTTGTAGCATGTATCAGAATGTTATTCCCTTAAATACTGAGTAAGAATCCATTGTACCAGAGATACAACGTATTGTTTATCCCTTCATTCTTGATGGACATTTGAGTTACAAACCACCTTTTCATGGTGACTAAGAAATAAGTGTCTGTTTGAGTCCTAGCTTTCAAATCATTGGGGACATATAACCATACTTTTAAGTGGCATTCTGGATTACATGATGATAACATGTTCAATAGTTTTTCATTTGCATTTATTTGAGAGAAACAGTCAGTTTCCATAAGCTGATTCATTTTCCAAATGCCCACAACCACCAGGACTGGGCCAGGGTTGGGCAGGGCTTGATTCAATCCAGGTTTCCATGTAGCATCCAACTGCTGGTGCCATCACCACTGCCTCTGAGGGAAGCTGGGACCAGAAACCAGCACCAGGGATCAAACTCAGCCACTCTTAGGTGGGACACTAGTATTTCAATCACAAGACCAAATATTCCTACGATTAATTTCTTTTTGTTGAGGAACTGCCATGCTATCTTCCACAGCAGGTGTAGCATTTCACAGTCCATGTAGTTATTTTTTTTTATTTTTTTTATTTCATCACGTTTGTATTATTCTCTTTTTTTTTTCTTATTAATAAATTTTATTTTGACATTCTTTACATAGTTAATTAGGGTAAGAAGGTTCAAGGGCTACAGGAAAGTGGATAATACTAGTATGTTTTCCATATTGTTAGCTTCATATTCAAAGGGGGGTATTTAAGGGAGAAGCCCACCCAATTTCCCACCCTCCCCAGGTCCCGGATATAGGGCATGCTCTGAGGTTCTTGCTCAAGTGGTCTTGATATTGCCACAGTTATGAATCACTGTCAATCTTGCCACTCCAAGCACTATGAGATCTTTGAAAAATCCACTGATTGACATAGTCCATCATAGCTGAGATGGTTGGTTGACCTGTTCTGTCTTCTCTCTTTTCTTCGTTAGGGTTCTGAGTCCAGCATTTAGATTAGGAAGATCTCCAAAGAAACTTCTTGTATGTGCTAACAAGTACAGGGCCTGGCACCGTCCATCGCTCCAATCAGCTGGTGGTTGCAATTCCTGGGTTGGTTCTGTTTTCACTCAAAAATATGGAACGCTTCACGAATTTGCGTGTCATCCTTGCGCAGGGGCCATGCTAATCTTCTCTGTATCGTTCCAATTTTAGTATATGTGCTGCCGAAGCGAGCACCATGTAGTTATTTTTTGATGTAGAATCAGAAGTGTATGAGTCTGGAAGTTTTCATCTCTGCTTCCAGGATTGAGTATTGAATCATGGATACATCTCTTCATTCAGACTCAACTTCTCTAGGTAGAAAAAAATAATAATGACCTTTAATTTGCTGACCTCACGGAATTGTCCAAAATGTGATTCTCATACAAGATGAAACACACATAATACTTTCGTATTTCAAATAATTCTTCAATATATATTGCTATTAGCCATTTGCATCAAATTTCAAACAGATCCAACTTTAAAGGAGAAATCTATAGAGTATTAAGTAACACAGAACTTTTAAAGTAATTGATTACTCAGTGAACACTTTAATATAAAGGTCATTTTCCCCTTAACGTTGAAGCAATTGGGGCTCAGACAAAGAATATTCTCCCAAGTGCTGGATTATGGCAGATTTGAAAGAGGCATAGAATGGTTGGAAGCAGCTGTGCTAGGGCCGGTTGGCTGCTGCAGTTTGAAGTTCTGTCACACAGAGTTTTATCAGGAGCATTTGGAACTGTGTTTATAATCCTGTATCCACACATCATTTCTAACACAATGTGATTTTTCCTTTTGATGGGTGATAACGGTTGCTGAAATATGGCCAACAAATTTCTTTGAGGTTAAATCGCAAGTTCAGTTTTACTTCTAGAGATCAAACAGTGGTCTTTCAAATAGGAAAGGAAAGATCGTCACTAGATTTTGAAAAAAAAAGTAGGGATGACTTGTTTGATTTTAGGTCCTAAATATTACATTCCCCCTTTCATCACTCATGAGCTGTATAAGTTGTGTAGCCAAAATAAGAAGAGTCACTGCCTTAACATGACCAAGTCAAAACTGAGATAAAAAAAATGGCATTCTACCTTGTAACCAATAACCAAAGTAGTTTCACTATAACATTAATGTTACTGCACATATAGGCATCCGCTTAAAAGAATTATTTCTTACTTTAAATGCACTTAAATTCCTTTTTCTAACTCTTGCATCCATCCTAACTAGTATCCCATTTTTAAGAACATGAACAGGGTTAATCTTGTGGTGCAGGGGTTAAGTCAGCAACTGCAATGCTGGCATCTCCTCTGGGCACCAGGATCCCAGCTGCCCCACTTCCAATCCAGCTGTCTGCTAGTGCACCTGGGAAAG